>NC_060140.1:772447909-782447909 GCF_021461385.2 Schistocerca piceifrons | reverse complement strand
TTCAATTACAGGCCACATGTCCTGTGGACACACGTTACGTGTCTTTAATGCAGTGGTTTCCATTGCTGATTCTTCCGCCTTTAGGGGCAATTTCCCACCCCTAGGACAAGAGTGCCCTGAACCTCTATCCGCTCCTCCGCCCTCGTACACTCAACTTTTTAAGATCTTCTTAAGTCACGCAGAGGCAAATTTGCCGTGTGCAGGGTCACTATTATAACTGTTTAACGGATTTATCGAGTGTTGATCTCAGTGAGGCAGTGCAGGAACTTCGAAATCAGATTATTTGTGATTTGTAAGCTTCTACCGTCGCGCTTGCTTTGGGTGAGGGATGTTTTGGAGACGCGCCCGCCGTACAGAGTAAAGATAAAGGTGTGGAAGTGCAATGTAAAACTGTGTATTCTGATTGATTCTTGAATCGTATGGTAAAATTGTTTGAAGGGATTTCACAATTACATATTGAAACCATAAATCATATTCAGGAATTGTTGTGGTGGTTAGTCCGGTTAAAAGTTCATGCTGATGCATTGGGGGTGAAGCATTGCGTAATTTTGTCTTTGTTGTATCCGATGGCCCGACGGTGCTTGGGTAAGATCTTGGTGAGTTGTAGAATCAAGGAATATTGGTTGAACTCCATCGGAAAATTTTAGAGAGAAAGCTCTCGCATCGAATACGGCTACAGTTGGAACGTGATTTCTATTGGAGAATACAAGCACATGATGAGACGCTACCCCAATATTTTGATCGAGTGAGTATTGCAGTTGTGCGTGACATGTCGGTATTAGAAATAGATAATACTGAACATCTGTTTGAGGGGATGCGTCCTCAAGATCGCTCGCGCTTAACTTTAGCGCAGCGTCCGACTTCATTGGTACAGTTCCAGCAGCTAATTTATTACGTAGGTCTCCCTAGTTGATGATCAACGTCCGCAATGCCAAATTAAACAACCTTGTGTTGTAAATTCTGGTGGTGATAGAGAAAGAGGGTCCTATAGTCTTCGCGTGTTAGGATGTTACCGATGTCCCGCGCCCGGGAGCCCTAGGCCGAACAGCTGGCGTCAGAGGCGATGTAACGGTAGGAAAGACCGTAATTGGTCTTTGAACTGTAAGGTGTGAGTCGTTCTCCCATGCCATATGTTTGTGCTTGGTTTGGAGATGAGCCGGTAGTTCGGTATCTCTAATTGACCACGCGTGGTATCTAGAATTCTGTCATTTGTGTAAATTTCCCCTACCACTCCCTCCTGCGTAAATATGTCGGGTTGCAGACGGCCGTGAATTGCCTTTGACAGGGGAGGTGCGGGGTTATTTGCACATTAATTGGTTTTCGTGGCCACATAACTTTATCATTGCTAGTAATTTGAGGATTTCCGTGATATTGGGATGCGATTTTGCGCGCCGTACCAGTTTGGTTATAGATTGTGCAGCCGGTGTTTCACATTTTAAATTTGCTCCTGATTCTGAAACGTCGCTTTGTTCGTGTAATCAGTTAAGGGGGGCCAGTGTCGACTATTTGGGTAATGTGCAGGTGGAGATGGGTCATCTTTCCACCGAGCAAGTACGGGGTTTGAGACAGGTCCTTGAGCGGTACCTAGAGGTGTTGACCGAGCGGTTAGGCGAGACGAAACTTTTGGAGTACGAGATAATCTTGACTGATAGTGTTCCTGTCCGCCAGGCGCCGTATAGATTGTCACCTCCGAAGATTATGAAATGCTTCAGGAAGGGGTAATCAGGCCATCCACCTCGCCATATGCTGCACCCGTTTTCTTGGTTCCGAAAGAACAAGGCAAGGATTCTCGTGTTATAGACTACCGTCATCTTAACAAGAAGGTAGTATCGAAACCTTTGCCACTTCCAAATTTACACAATTGTTTCACCTGTTTTTCTGGCGCGACCATGTTTACCATCGTCGATTTAAACCAGGCATATTATCCGATTCCCTTATCGGAAGTGTCGAAGCCGGTCACAGCATTTTGCACCGAGTGGAACCTTTTCGAATTCAATCGAGTTCCCTTTGGTTTGGCCACGGGTGCAGCTGTATTATCTCGTTTACTAGATGCCGTTCTGGGCGATTTGAAATTTGTCTGCGTGTATAACTACCTTGACGATGTAGTGGTCTATAGTCGACCCCTAGAGGATCACATAGATCATCTGGATCAAGTTTTTGCCCTCTTAAGTTCGGCAGAGCTATCCGTCAAACCCACGAAGATTACACTTTGTAGGTCGCATATTTCGTTTTTGGGACACTTGGTCTCGGCTAAGGGGTCAGCATTGATTCTGAAAGAACAAAGGCTTTGCGCGAGTTCCCCCTTCCACGGAATATGAAGGAAATCGCCCGTTTTATGGGAATGGCGAACTTCTTTCGCTAGTTCATACCGAATTTTGACAAGGTAGCTGCTCCCCTCAACGATCTTCGTAGGAAGGATAGGGAGTTTCTTTGGGGTGAGGCCCAGAAAATTGCCTTTCAAGAACTTAAGGCTGCCATTTCTAATCCACCCTTATTGGCTGTACCGAATATCGATAACTGGGTCGTACAAACTGACGCTTCCCATGCGGGTATTGCAGCCGTCTTATTCCAGGAGGATAGGAGGGGAAAGGAGTCCTTTAGCGTACACGTCACGCCGTTTATCTGGTACCGAGTCTAATTATTCTGAACAATTTTAATAAACATTTTTGGAACAATGATTAAATTTTTTTAAATTTTTTGTTTTTAAAATTCAACCTTAATCACACCACGTGTTACAAGAACATAGGTGACCGGTTTCGATCATATCACATGACCATCATCAGACCTGTAATTTAATTTAGAAGGTAATAGAAACCTTACTACATTTACAATAAAATAAGACAAAATGCTTCTAAGGATAAAATACAATAAGGCGTCTTATACCCATGGCATACTTCGAAGATGGTAGGTGGAGCACTCTTCTCAGCTGCTGTGATGTCAACTGGTGCCAGTAAGTGACGAGCATACGCCAAACAGGCCGGAGCTTTACTACACGATACAAAGAACATACATCAGGTACCGCACGAGCAAAATCAGTCTTTGGCCATCACCTAACTTTTAATAAGCATGCCGAAGGGACGGTACAACAGAATTTGCAAGTCCTTCATTACGCTAATAGAGGCTTATTACTAAATATTTTCGTGGAGATCGAGATATATGCCCATTATAGAGTTGAACCGTCAGAGCTTCTCAATGAACAGTTAGAATTTCGTGAAAAACATTCTTATGATCTCTTTGACGAAATTCTATGAACACGTACGTACTTTTTTGTTCAGAAAATCATAGGACCCAGTTGTATCCATGGCAGAAATGTACCTTAGAAAAGTACGTAAATATTTATATCACAATTTTAAGTTTCCAACCAGAAATATTACGAAATATGACTCCATTTTTAATCAGTTTTATGACATTTTAATAAAAGACAGACAGACTGAATCTAGCATAGATGTATACTTGCAGTCGAGTCACAACTCATATATCGCTATGATGCCGCAATGCCTACCTCCACAACATCGTTGACTTTGAAACCATTGTGGTAATAGCACCTTAGCCCATAGAGGGCACACTGACTGTACATCGTCTGTACAGTTATTTTAAAGCTTTTAATTGATATTTTATACAACATTTAAGTAATTCCATGGTTATAAAGCGATATTATATATATAAATATTTTTATGTTACTATTGTAGTTTGTTTTTTTACGTTTTGACGATTATGTGAACCCTTTTTAATACTAATTGGTTGATTTGAGGTGGAGGGAGGCGGAGCATATTCGTACTTAAGTGTATGCACGTCACTTGCTGGCACCAGTTGAAATCATAGCAGTTGAGAAGAGTACTCCATCTACCATCTTCGAGGGATGCCATGGATTTAAGACGTCTTATTGTATTTTATTCTTATAAGCATTTTGTCTTATTTTATTGTAAATCTAGTAAGGTTTATATTACTTTCTAAATTAAATTACAGGCCTGATGATGGTCATGTGATATGACCGAAACCGGTCATCTATGTTCTTGTAACATACGTGGTGTGATTAAGACTGTATTTCAAAAACAAAAATTTCTAATTATTCTGTTTATGAACTGGAGGCCGTGGCACTTATATTTGCCTTAGAGAAGTTCAACTTTTACCTTGAGCATAAGCAGTTTTTAATGGAGACAGATAACCAGGCTTTGAGCTGGGTTCTGGCCAGGCCACGAATAACCGGTCGAATCGCTCGTTGGGCTTTGCGTATTTCAGCATTTCGTTTTGACGTCAAACATATTAAGTGGTCCGATAACGCAGTACTGAGAAGCCTTTAGAGGCCCAAAGGTCTGAACCCCAGAGTGTGGTGGGAGCTATATTGTCTGATATTCCAGAGCTATTTTGCGACCTGCAAGAAAAGCAGTCGAAAGACTCGGTCTGGGGATCGGTGAGGGAGACGTTAGTGGTAGGGGAGCTTCGTCCGGGTTATTGTCTCAGTCGTGGTGTACTTTACAAGCAGGTGGGAAAGGACCAGCAGTTAAAGATTTGCTTTCCGACGTGTTTAGTACTTATGATATATAAGTACTTCCATGAGTGTGTAGTTTGTCATTTAGGCCTGTGTAAGACCATAGGCAAGGTAAGTCAAAAATTTGTTTGGCCCTCACTGTATCGCGACGTGCGTCGTTTCGTTGCCAGTTGTGAGGCACGAGTTTGTCCATCAGAAAAGATCCCTAGCTTCCTATCTCCCTTAAGTAGCTGTGGTTAAATTGCAATTTGGTTTCTCTAGCACGTAAATGGAGCAGTAACACAGCTCAACAGCACTACCTATTGAGAAAAGGGATTCTGTTTTATAGGACAAACGTTAATGATTCGTTGTGGGTGGTGTGCATACCAAATGAGTTTTTTAGAATAAGCTTATATTTTATAGACACCTAAGTTACGCACATTTCAGTCCATGAAAATGTTTTATAAAAATAAGTGTCTTTTTTAGAAACATGAGCAAACGTAGAAGGGAAGTACTAGCCATGTGTAAAAACTGCCAAAGGGCGAAATCCATTACTGTAGGCCAGGCTCCTTTATACCCAATTATTCCTGAGAAACTAAGGCGTATGGCAGCGACGGATTTAATGGGACCATTACCCAACACATAGAGGGGCCATCAATACATTTTAGTCGCACTGGAGCTGATATCCATATTCGTGACGTTGACACCACTAAAATATGCGACTGGTGGAATTGTGAGTAGAGCCTTATGCAGAGACTTCATAAAGCAAGCGGGAAATGTAGATTGTATTATCTCACATAATGGACCTCAATATAAATCTGAGGTATGGAAAAGAACACGATGGAGCTGTATAATAAAACCCATATTTATTAGTACGTTCCATCAGAGCTCGAACCCTGCAGGGAGCGATGAAAGATCTGGGTAGTTTATGTGGACTGTACTGTGGAAAGCATCGTGATAGCTAGAATGTATTTCTAAAAGATTTTAATGATTTGAGAAACGAGGTCCACCACGGTATTACACTCATGCCATCTATGATGGTTCTGATGAATAGGGACCCTCCAGATAAAATTCGAGGACTGATAGATTTTGCGCAAAGGACGCGCCGACAACATAATGCCATAGTAGGTGAGACTTTGCGTAATATTCGGGTCGCTGAAGAGAAGCGCAAGTGTGTGTGTGGACCAAAAGGCACACTTCAGGGAATTTGTAGCGGGACGAAGTAGTCTTATTAAGTATTATAGGTTGTCCGATAAAGAAATGAATCTATGTCAAAAGTTATTCCAGAGATACAGTGGACCTGTAGCAATTCGGATGAAATTGAGTCTGTGACTTCAGAAAAATCTTTGGGACACCATCATGTGAGGCATCTAAAGCCATTTTTAGAATAAGTAGGAAGAAATAAAGTGAGCTTGTACGGTGAAAGTAAAGTACATTGTATACAGTTAGCAATTAACTTATTGCACTGAAGGGATATGTAGATTTATCAATATTTTCTGTCCCACTGTCGTGTTAAGAAGTACTACAGTGTATAAAAAGGGAAGGATATCGAGGGAGTGAAAATTGGGGTGTGTTTCTTTGTGTATACTATAAATATGTGCACAGCAAGTTGAGTGTACAATTTAAAAGATGTTCGGAGTTCAAGATGTGCTATCTGTTCATGAAGGAATAAAGTAAAAATGAGAAACATGCGGTACTGCAAAATTGTTGTAAATATGTGTGAATAGGTAAGTTTGTTACCCAATTGATATGGAACGTATCAGCAGAAAATGTCACCATTTTGAAAAAAATTAAGAGCTGCTTCATGAATGGAGTGTCTATTTTCCATGTTTAGCAATTGGATCACAAATGAGAGACTTGCAAGTAGAGGTTTGCGGTAGCACGCAGGTGAGTCATCCATGTATGATTTGTCTCCATTCAGAGAAACGATAGTTGACTAGGGGCCTGCTCCACGTGGCTATGCGAGAGTGCGCCAATCTTTGTATATGGAAGTGTTGTATTTATGCTGTTCAGAGAGATGGAGAAACTGTGTACATAGTTGCAAGTTCTGCAGATTACCATATGAGCGCACCAAAATGTTGAGTGTTACTGCGTTATGAAATGGATGTGTAATAAGGGGATACTGACATGTAAAAATTAATAAAGGAAAGTACGAAATGCTATACATTCAAAGCACGTGACATCGTTGGTAATTCATAAGGGCATGTCAGTCGTGTTGATGAGCAGTGATTTCATATAATGTACTAAAATCTTTATATTTGCAGGTACCACAAGCAAAATGAAATAAAACTTTAGTAACATAAAAGAAAGACTTAAAGACAAATAATGGTAATAGCAGCAGCACTGGAGAAAGGACAGCGACAGAGAAGGTATTACTGAGTAAAAACATGAAAGTATGTAACAGTGATTAAGTATGCTATCAGTAATTTTGTATTAAACTTGCTTTGTAGTTTATGATTGTCCACAGGAAGCAAGCTGTAGCATGAAATGGAGAGGCCCACCTAAACATTCATTTGTGTATGTTTGTGCAGATGTGCATTTTCATGTTCGGAGATTGTCATGATAACATCCACAACAAAACCAAGAGCCATGAGATGGGACGATCTTGTGATACCCAATGACAGTTTAATACTTTGAATAGGGTTGTAGTTACACTAGTATAAACATCCTAGTGGCGAGTAGTTTGGCGAGTAGTTTGGCGAGTAGTTTGGCGAGTAGTTTGGCGAGTAGTTTGGCGAGTAGTTTGGCGAGTAGTTTGGCAAGTAGTTTGGCGAGTAGTTTGGCGAGTAGTTACATTGGGGTCTCATGATCATAATCCTACTGTTGTTTCATAGGTATTCAGGTGCTGACCGATATTTAGTAATTAAATTACACAGGTTGAGGAATATTTTCTTTTATAATTAACATTAACTTTGTACATGAAACTTTGAGCAGAACAACAAGGGTAAATAAGTGAGCATCTTGGCTGACTGTACAACTACAACAATAATAAATGTAAAGATAAATTACCTCACTGGTGAATGCATCTAAAAAAAATTATATTTCATAACAGAAATGTCAATGATTCTTTCATTATGTATTTTATAGATTTCGTGTGAGTCTGAAACTAGTTTCATGTAATAGTGGATACAAGTTTCACAAAAATAAACTTTTGCGAGACACACTGGAAACAACAACGTGATGTGTGGATGGAACAGGGGCTATTGACGCAGCTGGAGGGAAAAGCGGAAGGAAGGGATGCCGTCGGTAAGCCAAACCCATATCGCAGACATGAGCAAACAGCAGGCCTATTCAAATGCAGCGACCTGAAGACCTCAAGCGGGTAGGCGATGACTGAGCGAGCAGGTAGTATGTGGCAATCAGCAGTAGATCTGCTGAGTTGGGTCAAGATGGGTGTTTAAACGACCACTAATGAGTTGTCTCCACTGTTGTACTACACGAAGGTACGAGATAAGGAAATTGCACACATGATAAAGTCAGTTAATCGTACAGCACAACTCCCAATAGCTGTATGGAACAGTGAACTGCATTTTCTTTTCCATCTGCTATTCTCTGCCAGGCAGACTGACAAACATCATCTGTAGCAGTGAGTCACCTGGCAATGATTTCTGACGAATCTGAGTCACACACAATGCCTCATGTTCCATGTATAATGTCACCAAACAGATAGCCTACCTGTCCACAATTACCGACATCCTTATCCAAAATACAATATTTATACCAATAGAAAGAAGCGGCATGAGGAACAGAAGAGTAAGAACACAAACATAGTAAAAAGAAGGAACATGAACAACTGAATACTGATACCATTATTCTTGTCTTAGCTGAGGCAGAAGAATTTTAGGTGACCTATGAAGATCCTGCCTGACTATATCTGCCTCATACTGTGTGCAAATTCGACGAAAACTTGGCTGTTTCAAAACATGCACCCACTTACCTTGCAGTATATTCAGTGGATCCTTCCACATCATCAACTCTGCAAGAGACGTGTAACCTGACAGGATCAATAATGCAGTGACTGACTTGCAAAGCCACCAAGATGTGTTGAACCAACCTTCGCCTACTAAACTTCACAAAAACTGTAGCTTCGATCCCCATACACAAATGCGGATGAAAGTGTGTTGTGAAATCCGAATCAGTGTGTGACTCTTGATAAAAAAGGTGTATAATTTGACGAATACTGAATAGTTACACCCACAAACTCAGTTTCCGATACATTTATCATTTTTGTAAACATCTTGTACTTTTCAGAGTAGTCTTAAGAAAATATTTGTGTATATATTCATGTAAATTTATTGTCATTCTCTTTGATAATGATGCTATGTGTTTAAACGTTTTTAAATATTTGATTTTATTTGTGTAAAATTATTGCTTGTCACTTTCTTTGATAATGATGTGTTTTAATGTGTTTAATATATTACATTTTATACGCGGAGAACAAGAACATTAGTTAAAATTGGTGGTAGATCCGAACTCTTATGACAAATATTAGTTGTCACCGTAAATGTAAATGCAGCTTGTCACATAACGCTTTAGAACATCAGGTTTTTGAAATGTTTCAAATGTATACACATTAGCGAAACACTAGACTTCGAAAATCAATTTGTGAAAATAAAAAAAAATAAAAATACAACTGAAGAGCATAAATATGACCAAGTAAAATTAAGCAGGATGTTTCACAGAATTTTATATAATTGTATAATGACCAATAGGTAACCTCTAGAATAATTGACATAAGTGCTTGTTTTGCATATTGATGGCTAAATGAAGCACTTGTAATTTATTGGACAAGCACTTTGAAAAGATTAAGACACTTCAATATTTCTTGCCTCAACCTATGTCTTACGGATGGATGGATGGATGGATGGATGGATGAATGACAGAGCACGGGTCTTAAGTCTGAAAGGAAGATAAGCATAAAAGTTTTCTATTGTTGTTTAAATTTCTTTTGATAACGTGGGCTACTTTGAGTGATATCGTATATTCCAATTGTCGTGTCTCGGAAAAATGTTCCAAATATAAGGAGCAGACAGATTGAA
Organism: Schistocerca piceifrons; assembly: GCF_021461385.2. Classification (NCBI taxonomy): domain Eukaryota; kingdom Metazoa; phylum Arthropoda; class Insecta; order Orthoptera; family Acrididae; genus Schistocerca; species Schistocerca piceifrons. Next base: position 782,438,402 of record NC_060140.1, on the reverse strand, counting down.
TAATAAACATGTGATAAATAAATTTACGATAGTATGCCCATGAATGAAGGCAGAATGACTGTAGAACATATTATGATTCTATTATTCCTCTGCCCCTGTATTCTTATTAGCTCACTTGCATAATGTATTTGATGAGATAATACTGTAGGAATTACCCCAACCTAGCACAAAATTGTTCAATAGGTGGGGGTGTTGTAAGATGGCTATAATTTCACACCTTGCAAGCACTCACTACATACTTTGCCGTGATTTAGAACCAGAATTAGGTATAATTTGATAAGTTTTACACCGTAACTCAGGGTCTGGGTGGAAAAGCCCGCACAGGTGTGTTGGACCTGCTTAACACAGGAAGTAACCCAAGACAGAAAGTAGGGGCATCTGAGCTCTGAAGCACAATACAGAGGTGGCCAGGTATATTGTAGCGACGCCGGAAGGACAACCGGATAATACTTCGGAAACTCAGAAATCTTGGATGCCACAGAGAGGATCGAGGAAGCATTACCTCGGAAATCACGCAGGCTTGGTTATTTCGGAGGATTTTTACTCTGAGAAGCGTACCATTGTATGAACTCCTAATTAATGGGTATAGGTATTTCCTCGCAAACTTTCCAAGCTGGATGACAAAAGACTAAAATATGTTTGGAAGAATCTGTGGAGAGGAAGAATATTCCGTGATATCGAGAACATGATTCGTCTTCTGCAGTTACGACGCAGGGGAGCTGAGCTTTGTTGGGAAGCCAGTGGTGGAGAGAGAGAGATCCTCTGTTTTGAGCGCCCGTGTTTGACAGTCGCTCAGTATCAGCTTTTCTTGGTACAGACGGACTTGCTGTCTTTGCTCTCAGGAGATTTTTTAGTTAGAACGGTTAGGCACTGTACTGATGCGAACTTATGATTCTGTACTTCGCCTCTGGGTAGGGAGTCGTCGCTAAGTACGCAGCGTTCAGTGAATGAATGAGAGTACTACTTCTGCCTATGCTCCGTCCTTGTGGCTGGGAGTTCACGTTGCTCGTCTGTAAAACACAGAGGAGAAGACAGTATTAGATTATACTAGTCAGAGGACCGTCTTCTGCCATCCTAGTGTTTGAATGAGGGTTCTTTTATATTTTGTGGCTGCAGGTCTTCCCTTATTGCAGACGTGTGCGAGAACCAGCACTTCAACTCACCGGACGCAGTACATACGGTGATATTGCTAATTGCTTCTGCTTATTAGGGCTATTAAGCTAAACAGCTGTGATTACGTAAAATTTATTTCCACTGAGGTTGCACACCATTGTAGATCATCTTTGAAAGTAGTGTCTTCAACTGTTTGGTACGTAGATGACGTCAGTCATCTCGAGTTATTTACATTAGATCGCGTAGCCATAAAAAGGTGCAGAGTTGGGCTATTGATCAATCGTATTATTTAGGAAATTCATTTGCATCTCTTTACGTCCGTTGGACATTGATATATAAACATCTGTAATATATAAAGGAGTTTTCAACTACAATAAATGTATAATCAGAAACAGCGTTTATCAGTTTGTAGTTACTAGTTACCTTAATCATTCATTTATGTTTGTTGTAATTTATATTTTAAAGAGCAAGGAGGAGGCGATAATATCACCTTTGAGAGATCCTAAGATCTGCTTCAGGGGGTAGTCCAACAAGGGCAAATCTTCATTTTTGCTTTCAGTATTTTTCGTTGCGCACATTCATTTTACACCCACCTGGAGTAGCGTCTTGGGATATTAATATATTCTACGTACAAAAAAATATTTGTACGCACCGGAGACGTTAGCCGTATTTTAAAATAGTATGCAGCTACCAGCTAACAGCCGAATCCAAAAGCGTCAAATAACGTTACTAGGTGCATAAGAGTGTAGATTTCCTGCTCAGCAGCAAACGAAAATATTTGCAGAAGCAGTTACGTATTAAGATGTGCGTAATTTCAATTTACATTGGTGGATTCGGCCGCGAGCTAAGTAAATTTCGCCACTTACATCAGACGCAGATGGGTAAGTAGTGCGGTTAGCGTGGGGTTAAGGGATGCGAGAGGAGAAATGATGTTATTGTTCATCATCCATTACTGACAACTAAGTGGCGTAAGAGGTTCGTGCCAGTTAGGCCATGAGCAGAAAAGTTTGACGATCATTGCTGTACACAGTCAGTGAGTGAAATTTCCTCATTTGTTGTCCTACGTGTCACGCTTTGAATGACCAGCAGTGTTCGTCGTCAAATGAAGACATTCATGCACTCTATATTTTCCAAATTATAAGTATTGAGCGGTAAAGATACTGTCTGACCGCACTGTGGGTACGAAGATGTGGTGAGTTCTACATAATCACTTAATAGGACAATTCACTAACAAACTGGAAGGGGGGAGAGCGAAGGAGGTCTTACTTACATACATTTTTAGTAAGGCAAATACATTACTAAACAATGATTACTGTTCTCAAACCGCACCATTGTAGTTTTAAACTTAGAGCTTTCGGCAACTATAACCATCATCTTCAGTAGTGATATATTACGTAAGACTTTCAAATGACACCAAATTCAAGAGTTATACATTACGTTAAGTGTCATTCCCAGTAGTAAGCACGTTTGTATGCCTGTGTCTTATGGACGTGTAGCCGCGTTGCGAAGCAGAAAATTGAAACGAAAATTGAAAAATTAGGCCGTTATTTGTCCTGACAGCTGTTCGAATATCGATGACGAGGTACTCTCTCTGCTGCTTGGTATCTTCTGTGAATTCGTGTCATGATAAATGAGCTTAATGAATGGGAAATGGAAAGTGACACTTGAACTTATGCATAATGCAAATCATTTTACATGGTGCTCGATATGTATTGCTGTGCAGTGGTGAATTTAACATACTCACAACGCCTTTGCACCGCTTGTTGAAGTTGTAGTTAGTTTGTGTGTGTGATTATCGTGCTTCGTTGCTGATGTTAGGCTTTTTCTTCCCTTGTTTTGATGGAGAATGTGTCATAGCTCTGTCATAATAAAAACGAAGTGGTGTTCGGGGAAAATCGTTGTACTTTCATAGTACACGCTACTGGATAGTTATGTAGTACGCACCCGGAATTTTTCCGTGGAATCGAATCCTGATACTCGTATAATTTCGCAAAAGGCGCCCGTTGAGCTCACCGTTGATAGCGTGGTACCCCATTAGACATGGGTTCGATAGATTATGAGCACCGTAAGCAGAATTTTGAAAAAAAGTTTTCGAAACAATGTCATTTGGGACACAATCAAACAGTTTAACGTAGGTATCGAGATTTGAATTTCTTTTTCTCCACCAATTTTAAGTGTTTCACTCCTCAGAACTGCCAATTACAATACCTTTGTGGTTACAGGATTTGCGATACTCCGTAGGAATAAAAACATACTTTATCGTTTTTTAACTTCCACGCGAGTAACGTCCTTTAACTATACTACTGCTTCAATCATCAACCGTAAGTTCGGTCTGACGCAGGTATTCATTCCTACTGCTCGCCAGTTATCGTCTACATCTCAACAAAGCTGCCGCATCTTGCATTGACGGAAAGCCTAATGTCCTCATACAGGGTGAAAAGTATTTAAACCGACAAACTCTGGGAGGTTGTACGGGACATCAAAACAAATATTTTTCCCTAATGTCATTTTTTCCTATGAGGAGTATTTAAACCGGTAGAGGGAGATTTCTCTGGCGGCAAATTAGTTAAACCAAACACTTTTCCATTTCTTATGACCAAGAGACAGCACACTAACAGAACCCAACTTCTATTACAACAGATTTTCAAAAATCCCTCCATTGACACGTAATCAAAACTTACACCGTCGGATCATGTTCCGTCTGACACGGGCTAAAACCCCAGGAGTATCCTGAGTTGTTCAAACTGCTGCCACTGTCAGGCCAACCAGATCCTCTTCTGATGCAACAGGAGTTGCGTAAACAAGGCTGCGCATCTCTCCCCACACAAAGAAGTCCAGAGGGGACATATCTGGCGATCCAGCAGGCCATGGTCAGGACCACCTCTACCAATCCACGTTTCTGCGAACCGTCGGTCCAGGAATCGACGCATACGACGACTGAAATGTGCCGGCGCCCCGTGATGTTGGATCCATATGCGTTGTCTTGTAGGGAGCTGGACGTCTTCCAGCAATTCTGGCAATGCTCTGTCGAGAAAATTGTAATTGTGTATGCCATTTAATGGCCTAGGTAGCAGATACGGCCCAATTAAACAGTCCCCAACAACACCGACCCACACATTAACGAAGAACCGCGCTTGATGAGCCCTAGTAAGTGTGGCATGTGGGTTATCCTCATTCCAAACATGCGAATTGTGCATGTTGAAGACTCCATCACGCCCGAACCTTGCTTCATCGGTAAACAACACAGAGGATGGAAATGTAGGATGCATTTCACACTGTTCTAGGTACCACTGCGAAAACTGTGCTCTGGGTGGATAATCAACTGGTTCCGGATTGTGGACACGCTGTGAGTGAAATGGACGTAACAATTGCTCTGCAAGGACTGTTCTTGCATTCGTCTGATTCGTCCCCATGTCACGTGCAATTGCACGAGCGCTGATTGAAGGATCCCGCTCCACATGCTGCATGACAGCTTCCTCAAATTGCAGCGTTCTTAACGTGCGACGGCGTCCCTGTCCAGGTGATTTGCTAAATGACCCGGTCTCACGCAGACGTTGGTACACAGCAGCAAAGGCCGTGCGATGCGGGATACGGCGATTAGGATATTGTTGTTGATAAACCCGGTGTGCAGCTCGTCCGTTGTGGTGCGCTACGTAGTATGCACCAAACATATCAGTGTACTCACTCCAGGTGTAACGCTCCATTGAAACGTCCCCTTTGAAAAATTATACATGACTGTGCTTAAACTGTCACATAATACTTTTAGCACAACGCAATCTGACTTTCAATAATCCCTACAAAAGAATGGCCCTGACTAACATTAACCTATACCTTTCACAAATCACTTACCTTACAAAAATCTTCGTTACTCGAACTACTGCAATATAGCTAGCGCCACTACTGCCAGCTAAATAAAAAAAGATTCTAACTACTGAAGGCACTAACTACTGATAGGCATAGTTAGAAAATGAAAGATTTTGATAGAGAACAAATGATGTATTTACCTCAATTGTCATAATATATATAGCAGTTCATGACATCCAGTCTTACAAATTTGAAAACTCCGCCATCTATCTCCCCACATCCACCACTGCTGGCGGCTCACCTCCAACTGTGCAACGCTACGTGCTGTTCACATCCATCTGCCCAACACTACAATGGCAGACAACAATGCAAACTAGCCACAGACTGCACACAGCACAGCCAGTGATTTTTCATACAAAGCGCTACGTGGCGTTACCAATAAGAAAACCTGAACAGCCTACTTACGTAGCCCCCATGCTCCCCACAAAAAATTTTACAAATTGTTTTGGGCTCTGGCCAATACAGATTAGAAAAAATTTTTCATAATTACAGTAAGAAAGGTATCAAATGCACACACTTATTAATACAATGTTGGTCAAAAGCTAAAATTTTCTCACAGTCCATAAAGACAGTCCTGATCATTCATCACAGTGAAATTGCCGTTTCTTTTCTCAAAGTCTGAGTAGTAAAAGAGAAAGCACACGGAAGTAGTGGATTTCCATGCAATTTTGAAGAAGTAGTGTTGTCCTTCGAACGGAAAGATAGTGCTGACTCTTGACATGCTGACAGGTAATGGGCCACAACAGAGCAAACCCACAGCAGAGTCATTCGAAGTTTTGAAGAATATTGATAGGTAGGTCATCACAGAGTAGACCCACTGTACTCCTGGTAGAGATTATGGTATTGGTGGGCCACCAGAGGTGCAGACCTATTGTAGTCCTTGTAGAGAAGGCCAGCAGCCATCTGCTGTGACTGTGCAGGTGCACAATCACCATTGAAGAGTCTTGCGGATAATATAGCAAGTCCATAAACCACCACTTGTGCACTCGCAAAGTTTTTGGAATTGTCCTTGGAACCAGCAATGCTGTTATCCAGTCCCATGCTGAATTATTAACACACGAACACTAACAGTCCCTATTTCTCACATATTGTCCGTATACTATGACCAACAGAAACGTGTGCAGTGAAACGGAACTTACAAGTTAACAATATGATGAACTGGTGTCAATTACAATTTTATAACATAAGAATACAATTACAAAGGTACAAAATACATCATTAAAAACATAATAATACAGATAACATTTGTAGTAATAGGGGCTTTACAAAAGAATAGAAATAAACATATACATCAGTGTTACAGGAATTATGACATAAGTAAATAGATAAAAGATCAGAATAATTATTGAAACATCAACTTCACACATGAGCATTAAAACAGAACAGAATTAATAATGTCTAACATCTTTACAAAGTAAATAACATATTATTAATGCAAATTATACTTGAGGATAACAGTATTCCTCATCATAGTTCATGTAGCTGAGTATTAGAAAAATTCTACAACATAAGTCTTATCAGGTAAACATATAAAGACAGGAAGAACGTAAATACACAAGGGTACACAAACACATAGTGGGATAACACAAGGAAAGGACAGGGTTTGTTTTACTGCAGTATTTTGCAAACAAAACTTTCTTTACTTCTCAGAGATCTCCCTTCGTTCTTCATTATTTCCAAAAAGTCCTATCTATACCTGCTTTCTGTACTTTTCTCACATAACCTCTCAGTGCATTTCTTCAAATTCATCGCAACTCATTCTCTTATAGGCTACCCCCTCTTAAGCTAACTTAAATCTACTGAGCTCAGATGCATAAACTAAGGGACGAGGCAATGCATCATCACAAAATAATTAACACAAACAACAATGACAAAAAAAATTCAGAGTGCAAATCAAGCAGCAGTAAATCTAAATTAACAGATAAAATGCAAAATTACAACTAATATGAGCCAATGTGCAGCAACAAGAAAAATAAATCAGTAGTAAAACTAGCTTAACAGAGTAATACAAAGTGAAATTTAGTAGCACTATGCCTGGCAAACAGCAGCAGCAAATGCAATAACTTATATCTAAACATGACATAGCTCAAGCAAAAAAAAATATTACACTAAAGACAACAATGCAGATAAGGGAAATGTATATTCACATCTTAGTGTCTATATAATTAAAGGGGTGCACCACAAGAAGTTATTCTACCAAGAAAATTACCAAGTAGTTGAAAAGAAAATTCCGTACGCAATTCCTGTGAAGGAAAATGTCTTTTTATGCTCCTTCGTTTTTTTTGAATAGGTCATAAAATTATTTACTTGATCTGTAGGCATAAAATATTTATATTAGTACATCTATTAAATTTTATTTTTACCAAGCTGCAGTGCAGCTAGAAACTAGATATTAAACAAAATGAGTAAATAAATACATAAAGCAAGCCATATGGCATTTCTCTCAACTAGCAAGACAATAGCCGTGAAATGTTTCTCATCGTTTCATTAGGCATTTTAGTAAATATCATAAATTAAGAGCTCCACAGTATAATCATGTGTTTTCGAGTTTGAGCGTGTCGTATTTGTGATGCTTTCTACAAAGGAATGTCAATAGCAAGGATAATGGCCTCTTTCTTTTTTTTTCTTTTTTTTTTTTTTTTTTTCTTCCACCTGCGCCTCTGAAAGCCACACACTAATGGCTCTTTTCCAGGCGACTGTCGCGCAGCTGCCCACGATGCATTACATGCAGGTGGTCACTTGACTTTCTTACGGAAATATTTATGGCAGCAGTTTCCGCTACAGTGACAGTCTCATATAAAAATATTTCACAGGCCAAGAATCTGCGTTACAAATCTGTAGAAACAAAATCCTATTGATATAACAGAGTCCAAAAAAATTTCGTCGGCATTGTAATACATTCACGCATTTACATACATTTCATAACTCTTAAAGTACGATTCTTGGTTTCCAACATACTTTTTCACAAACCAGAGTCCCTAACCACTACTCATTATTCCTTACCTTATTACACATATACATATTCATCGACACTTCTTCAATATTTCATCATAATAAATACGTAGCCTAATCAAATTCCTCATATAGCATCAGCTTATTGATCATAAACATACTGCAACAGCATAATACACATAGTCATCGTAATAATATCATAACGCCTCAGTCAACTGTCAAAGTCGTCGTAGCTTCCTCCAATAATTTCAAAACCTAAAAAAAATTCTCTGCTCATTTCAATAGTGTCATCTACCTCAAACATACTTTAAAATCATGATCCCATACCAAATATATCATTCAAAGCTCTTGTAATATCACAATGGTTCCTAAAAAATGTGAACATTTCACAAAGTACAGACAAAATACAATTTCATAGGTGTGAAGTTACCCAATTGTGTAATTACATAAACATCTGTCACTGATGTAGTAAAATAAATATTTGTCTCTCTCAGTTAAATGATCAGATAGCTGTGTAATTTGTGTGTTAGAGAAATATGGTACCGATGTGTAAAGTTTTGTAAGCAAATACCATATTAGCTAGGGCTCCTTGTGCTTGCCAAATACTTGGTACACAAAGTAGCCATGTACCCCCTGAGGATTAATGTAATTATACCCTCAGGTGTTACAGATTACAGCAATGGAATGAAATTTATCACAGAAAACTTTCTTTGTAATTAAAAAATCTTTAAAAATAAATGTTTTAAGTATAAAATTAATCACTCAAATACGTGTACTGTAGCACTAAACTGTGCGTCTTGTTGCAACATAATCTCTGTGGAAGTGTCGTAGTTATCGTCCTCTGAAAGCTAAATTCTGCAGAAGTCAATGTGCTTATCTCATGATAAACAAAAGTGAAATGCTTTGCGTATAGATATCGTAGTTACTATGCTTATTAGCGTGATGAAGAAAGTACTGTACAGTAACGTATTGTTGTGCCATGAAAAAGGCTGTCTCATTGTTGCTATACCACAAAAGTTACTACTAAAACATGTTTTACTTTCCAGAATAATGCAGAAAAACTGTGCAGATATAAAACAGAAACACCGCAAAAGCAACATTGTAAATTGTCACTCATTAGTAGCGTCGTGATAAAACCGTGTAGTTGTCACATAAACTAACCACTGTGTCGTCTGGTATCTCACAGAAAGTACTTTAAATCCAGAATGTATTTTCAAGTAAACCAAAATGTTGCATTAAAATCTCATTAGCAGTACCAGTATATGTTCTAAGTATGTAAGTGTTACAGTCATTACGTAATTGTGCAACTAACAAGCAAGAATGTACACACACAATAACACTGTGACGTCTGTTCATTATAACAATGCACTCGTAATTTCTGTTTCAATAAGTTCTCTTGGTTCTTGACTGGATATTTAACTTCAAACATTGTTGCATGTTAACAGATTCTAAGTGTGACAAGCATACTAGTAATGTAATGTGAAAAGTTATATGGCAAAGACAAAGTTAAAAAGCAGATTATCTTTCAATAAACGGTTTTACATGTGAAATGTGGTGCAATCCTTTACTCTTCCTAGTACGCAGAGTTTCAGCTTCAACGCAATTATCATGTGGTATACGTCGGATTCTGTACGGTCCATTGTAAACTAGAAAGAATTTGTGACTCAAGTGTTTCTTCTTATGTGATGATGAATGAGCTTTAATGAGAACTTTCTGACCAATGTATAATTTCTTTGCTTTTGCTTTACCATGTAGTTTTCTCCTTTTGTCTGCTGCAGATTTTATATTTTTAATAGCCAAATCAATTATGTCCTTGTGTCGAAGTTTACGTGTATTCGGGAAAGGTACAAGCTCTCTGATTCTGTTCGGTGGTTCTTCATTCTTCAGTACAAGAGTAGGTGGTAAAGACTGGAATCATGAGGCATTTCATTCAGCACATTTTGAAATAAGTGTAAATATCTGTCCCAATGCTGATGCTTTCTGTGACAATAAAGTCTGCAAAGCTTATTGATTTCTTTCATAATCCTTTCAGACGGGTTACAATGTGGTGAGTACAATGAAATAAAGACAGGTTTGATTTTATGATTCCGAAACATGCGTGACCAAACAGCAGATCTGAATTGCGGTTCGTTATCTGAAATGACTTTAGCAACGTGGCCAACTTCACGTAAGAAATTTTTAGTAAAGGTGTTGGATACAGACCGTCCAGTGGCTTTACATAATGGAGTGAAAGAAACAAATTTTGAAGTAAGTTCAACAGCGACTAGTACGTACGAAAATCCATTCGATGTTCTGACAAGGGATCCCAAGAGATCAACAGCAGCAAATTCTTTTAATTTAGAAGGAATAATAGGAAACAACAGAGCACGATGTGAGACAGTAGATGGTTTCGCCTTTTGACAAAGATTACAAATAGACAAGACTCTTAGAATTCTCTTTCCCATATTGTTAAAATAACAAGTCGTTCGAAGAATATGATAACATTTTCGTGGACCAAAATGTGCGTAGCTGAAATGAATGTACCAAATGAGCTTATTAACAAAATCGTCAGGAATGCAAAGTATCCATAGCTTGTCATCAACAGTGCAGCGTTTGAACAGTATGTTGTTTCTAACCAGATAATAATGCCGAATCTGAATGTGAGGCTTTTCATGCCATTTACTTTTGATGTCTTTCCAAATCGGATCTTTATCTTGTTCATAAGCAATGTCCTTTAAAGATGTGGTGATGAAGTTTTCAAAGCCGACTTTCTGAATGTAAAGAATACTGAAATTTTTCTCGAGGTTGCCTTCTGTGTTACTTTTCTCAAGCCCAGCTGGTGCGTGTGACAGTGCATCCGCAACAATGTTCTCCTTGTGAAGTGGAATTCTTGCAGAAACAATGCCCAACGTTTTAACCTGTCATGATTTAATTTTGAAGACATAAGAAATTGTAATGCACGATGATCACTGTATACTTTTACGTGCTTACCAGAAAGAAAGAAACGGAATTTGTTAAATGCCCAAACGATAGCTAAAGCTTCTAATTCAGTAACGGAATAATTTTTTTCAGATTTTGTTAGCACTCGGCTAACAAAAGCAATGGTTTTCTGAACAGTAGTGTCATTTTCTGTGGCTTCTTGAAATAAATGGGCACCAAGACCGACTTTAGAAGAATCCATGCTAAGGCAGAAATCTTGTGACAGATCTGGATGGGCTAGTATTGGCGCATTAAGTGGCGATTCTTTCAAAGAATTGAATTCCAACTGTGCTTGTTCGTCCCAGTTCCAAATAGTATTTTTTCCAGTGAGAGAACAAAGTTTTGGTGTAACTAGAATTTGCATATTCAGAAAACGACGGTAAAAATTTACGAGACCTAGGAAACTGCGGACTTGTCTTTTTGTGGATGGAACTGGAATGGCTCTGATTGCTTCTAACTTTTCAGGATCCGGCTGAATGCCTTCAGAAGAAATAATATGTCCCAAAAACCTCACCTTTGACCTACCGAATTCAGACTTTTCCAAGTTAACTGTAATTCCAGATTCTGCAAAAATACGTAACAAACTGTTGAGGATGCGATTATGTTGTTTCCATGAAGCTTCTGCTATTAGAATATCGTCCACATATAAGATGATGTGACGTTTTAAGAACTCAGGTAATATGGAATTTAGCCCGCGAATGAATGCTGACGAAGAAATGTTGAAACCAAAAGGAAGTTTCCGAAACTTATAACAAACGTCGAAACAAAGGAAAGCTGTGTATTTTCTACATTCTGGATGAAGTTCGATCTGATAAAAGCTGGATCTGAGATCAATGGAAGACAACACTTTTACGGCTGGGTCGGAAATTTTCTCCGCTCAGGGACTGGGTGTTGTGTTGTCCTAATCATCATCATTTCATCCCCATCGACGCGCAGGTCGCCGAAGTGGCGTCAAATGGAAAGACCTGCACCAGGCGAACGGTCTACCCGACGGGAGGCCCTAGCCACACGACATTTCCATTTTACCATTAAAATTTTGAAGAAGTTCTTCCAACGTTTGCGGCCTGTCTGTTACAGGAACGATGATAGTATTGATTTGTCTCGAATCCAAGACAAGCCCGATCGATCCATTTTTCTTCTCAACAACATGTAATGGATTGTTGTATGAGCTTACTGCAGGCTCAATAATGCCCTCGTCAAACATAGATTGTACTTCTGTTCTAACATGGTCCCTATAATGCGGTCCCTATAATTACGTATGGTCTAACACAAAATTTAGTATGCTCACGATCACTAAATTGGTATTGAAATCCCTTGATTGTTCCTGTTTTGTGAGTAAAAACTGTGGAATGTGCTTGTAAAATCTCAAAAAGGTCCTCCCTATCAGTGTCATTACAATTCTGAATTGTTTGAATTTTATTCTGAATTAACTCATTAGTATCAAATACGCCGTCGATATCATCCCTGTCAGTACTTGCAGAGTGATTGTTAGTGTCAAGTTCCGTCGAAAATTCCGAACTGTTGTCTATCGGAAGGTAAAGCCGATTAATTTCTTCGTCATGGTTTGAGAGCCAATCTTCAAATTTCAAAGCTACTGACTTACCTTCTTTTTCTAAACTTATTTCAGCATCCTGAAAGTTTAAGATTGCTTTGTATTCATTCAAAAAGTCTACTCCCAGTATAATTTCCGTCTACAATAATGGAACAATAAGAAAGTTCATAGAGAAGCTGTGGCTTTGACAAAAGAATTCTAAGTTGGTTTGTTGGCGTACATCTACACTTTTTCCAAAGATTGCACCTTGTAATTTAATCTTACGTAACGGAAGTGTGGGGCAATCGTTCGATTTGTTGCATTTTCTAAGGGCTGTTTCACTAATTACTGAAATGGCACTGCCAGAGTCAAGTACTGCCGTAAATTTTACGTCATTTACTGTAACGTGAATCACAGGATATGCAATGTTGTTATGTTTTACGTCATGTTCTTGGAGTAAGATGTCCCTAATGTCTTCCATTTTTACGTAATTACTAGCTATGGCAGCTGCGTCGTTAGTTTCATGCGTACGTTTTGTGGCTGCCAGCGGTATGAGTCATTGCCTATTGTCTCTTTGTTGGCGTGCGTCGTTATTGGGGTTTGGAGACCTAACTTCTACAAATTCGCCTTGTCGAGAGGGCCCTGCACTGTTTGAATCCCGCCAGTTCTGATGCAATTCAGCTCTGTCGTTACGATCATATCGTCTGTCGTCATGTCGGTAGATTCAATAGTTTCTTTCTTGTCAGTCACGTGGTAGAGAATTTCTCCCTGAATCGTAGTTGCGTGCTGGACCGTTGCATCTAAAGTTATTCTGTCTCCCTTGATAATATTTATTTTGGTTCCCAGATTGTCTGTTTCACTGATTGTCTCTGTGATAGTCACTACTGCGGAGAAGTGATCTTTCCCTGTAATTATTACAACTCTGCCAACGGTTGTCATACGGGTGGTGTCTGTTTTGGTCACGATTTGTGTTGTGAGAATAGCCTTGTCGTGTCCAGTTATTATTTCTTTCATCGCGGAATTGCGACGGATGTGACCTGTAATTGTTGTGTTCCTGTTTTCGCGTTCCGTGATTGTCAGTGTCAATTTCTAATTCTTGTAAGAGTCCCTGAAAAGCTTCAATGTCGTCTTTGCAACGTCCTGCCAAAATAATATGTCGTAAATTTTCGGGTAATTTGATTAATCAAATGCGGATGAGTTCTGAGGGGCTGTATGGGTTTGACAGGTACTGATTCATGTGCAACATGTCTTCAAAAAATATTTCACAAGACTGGAAAATTCAGACTGTTCGAAATGTTTCATCATTATGATGCTATGTTTTACTCGGTCTTGTGTAGCTTGAGACAAATATGCTGAGAGGAAGGCATGATAAAATTCTCCTCCACTGTGACAATCGTGAATGACCGATCGCATTCTTATAGCTGGTTCATTCTCTAAGTAGCCACACATAAATTCCAATCTGTGTTCTAATGAGCAGTTGGGAGGAAAACAATGAGAGAATTGATTTAGCCATGCTTGTGGATGAATGTCGTTGCCAGAATTCTTAAATGTTTTGAATTTACGTGTAGTAATGAACAGCTTATAGTCAAAATCAGCATGTTGGCGAGTCACATGTCGGTCATTGTTACGTCGTTTCGGCGGTTCCATCTCAAAATTCGGTGTGTCTTGCCAATTTCTTTCATAATTTCCGAAGTGTCCTGTGTTATTATTTTGTGGTTGTTCCGTATTTCTAAGTCCCTCTTCCCATGTTGGAGCGTGAGTGTCCTCTGAAATATGTCATTTTTGTATTACTTGTGCCAACTGATCTTGTACTTCCCGGATTTCTCTTTTGTGTTGCATATTAATTTGATTCTGATTTTGTTTGAATTTCTTAATTTGTTGATACACTTCTGTGTCAGTGATGGCTACAGGTCTTGTGTCATTCAGATCATCATCTACGTTTGTAGATAAGTTAGTGAACTGATCCGAAAGTTCGGCTACTTTCTCCGATAGTGTACTTATTTCCTCAGTGTGTTTTTCTGAACCAAGTTTCAGAGTATCTACTGTGTCCTTTAAGTTTTTCTAAGTTTTTTCCAGTTGCGTACCCGAATCGGTATATGCAACTGAGTCAGTTTTAGCTTGCAAGGTGTCGTGATTTTCATGAACAATGGTTTGCAGTTCTTTTATGGCTGCTTCGTGTTTCTGTAATGCATTTTCAGGCCACGAAAAAATAGGTTGAAAATGCTCACAAATTTGTGTTTTTACTTCATTACAGACTTTTTGACATTTCGATTCAATGTTATGTAACTCAGTAGTTAAATCTTGACGTGTTTTTTCAAGTGTGGTGTCTAACTTTTGAAGCTTTTGCTGTGTTTGTCTCTGATTTTGTTCCATTGTGTCTAACTGTTGCTGTGTTTGTCTCTGGTGTTGTTCCATTGTGTCTAACTGTTGTTTTGATTGTCTCTGGTGTTGTTCCATTGTGTCTAACTGTTGCTGTGTTTGTCTCTGGTGTTGTTCCATTGTGTCTAACTTTTGAAGCTTTTGCTGTGTTTGTCTCTGATTTTGTTCCATTAGCTGTAATTACAATGCATTAGTGTCTGGAAACTGTTCCTCTACGCTTTTCGGCAGCGCATTTGCACCGGCAACATTCACATTTTCACAAGCAGAAAATGTGTCTTGACTTATTTGAGGAAATGGTGAGGACGCAAAAGCTGAATCTACAGTATTTGCAAAATTGTGTCCTGTCATTTCGGATTCCTGAGGCGAGCTGTTGCCGATCGATCGATCGATAATGCTTCCCTGTTCACTAATTGTTTCACTGCCTATGCCATTGTTTGCCGCCCGCTCCATTTCCCTATGCACAATTACCTAATTACTATGTTGAATATTAGTTAATTCATTACACGGTGGCGCTAACACACTGCTTTCGTCTTCACTGTCATTTCTCAGTTTACTTTGGAGCCTAGTATTACGTTTTTCACACGCCATAATTGTCACAGTATTTCACACGATAACACAGAAAAGCACAATTTGAAGAGCAAAATAAGATAACATAGCAATGGAAATAATGTCTACTTAATTGCAAGCGCAGCTGCGAAATACTAGGTGCAAATCTACATGCAAGTCACAACTGTTTTACTGTACAACAATGAAAAACTACAATTACAAAGGAAATTCTCTCTATGATTATGCGCTAGCAATAAACAAAGGCTACACTAACTACACAAACTACAAGAAAAAAATCAGAAGATTCCAGTAAGGTATCCTCGGCTATGTCAAATATGAAACGTCCCCTTTGAAAAATTATACATGACTGTGCTTAAATTGTCACACAATATTTTTAGCACAACGCAATCTGCCTTTCAATAATTTCTATAAAAGAATGGCCCTGACCAACATTAACCTATACCTTTCACAAATCACTTACCTCACAAAAATCTTCGTTACTCGAACTACTGCAATATAGCGAGTGCCACTACTGCCAGCTAAATAAAAGATTCTAACTACTGAAGGCACTAACTACTGATAGGCATAGTTAGCAAATGAAAGATTTTGATAGAGAACAACTGATGTATTTACCTTAATAGTCATAATATATATAGCAGTTCATGACATCCAGTCTTACAAATTTGAAAACTCCGCCATCTATCTCCCCACATCCACCACTGCTGGCGGCTCACCTCCAACTGCGCAACGCTACGTGCTGTTCAGATCCATCTGCCCAACACTACAATGGCAGACAACAATGCAAACTAGCCACAGACTGCACACAGCACAGCCAGTGATTTTTCATACAGAGCGCTACGTGGCTTTCCCAATAAGAAAACCTAAACAGCCTACTTACACCATTAGCAAACAGAGAAAATGCACTACTACACCGGTGTACAGCAGCTGCCTACAACTGAAGAGTGTAATACTCCCTCTAACAACTGAAGAACGTAATACGGCCTGTAACAACTGAAGAGCGTAATACGGCCTCCACCGGTTTAAATAATCCCCATAGGAAAAAATGACATTAGGGAAAAATGTTTGTTTTGATGTCCCATACAACCTCCCAGAGATTGTCGGTTTAAATAATTTTCACCCTGATGCGGCAGCTTTGTTGAGATGTACACGATAACTGGCGAGCAACAGGAATGAATACCTGCGTCAGATCGAACTTACGGTTGATGATTGAAGTAGTAGTATAGTTAAAGGACATTCAATCAGTTAACTTTGCAACATGCATAAAAATTGAGCTGTATTTTATGGAGTTGTATTGTATAGCTTTAATGAATGTTATGAACTGCATTATGCAATACACAGCTGTGACAATATACTTCATTAGAGAAGATCGATTACGGTATAGCGTCCGACCGTCACTGGGCCCAAAAACCATCTCGCCTGTGCGCGTGGATCGGATAAAAGTTTTCAGATGTACAATGTTCCATCACTGAGATTCCGATTATACACATAACATTATGTCCGTTTAACCGCATAGTAGTTCTTAGTGGCATATCTTATTTAGCGATATATCGTACTTACTGGTACATCCATTAAATAGGTGGTACTTTCACTAAACACGTCTATGAGTTTAAATGAACATAAAGTTACATATTTACAGTTAACATCGACGATGGAACGAAGTAATCTGATAATTGTTATTCTAATAAAACAAATGCATAGCTAGGATGGTTTATTGGTCTAATGATGATCTTCTCCTAGATGGAATCGATCGTCTCTAATAGATTATACCGTTGCAGCTGAGTATTGCACGACGCATATCTTAACAAACTTAAGCTGTATATAATAATAATAATAATAATGTATGTAATTTCAGTAATGTCTGTATTGATAAGTGCCTACGAGCTTGTAAGAAACGATATACAGTGCTGAACGTTGAAACTACAACATCATGACAGTAAGACTCAGTTTTTACAGTTTCTAACTCACAATTCAACAGGAACCGATATTTTGATCAGGCAGAATGGGCATATTATAACCGAGACGGAACAGTTCAAGTCAATAGGTGTTCGTATAGATAGTAAGCCACTGTGGAAAGCCCATGTTCAATATCTTGTTCAGAAACTAAATGCTGTTTATTTACCATTAGAACAGTATCTGAAATAAGTGACAGTTCAACGCGAAAAGTAGTCTACTTCAAATATTTTCATACGCTTATGTCATATGGTATTTTTTGGGGGGTAATTCTCCTGATTCAAAAACGGTATTTTTGGCTCAAAAACGGGCTGTTCGAGCTATGTGTGGTGTAAGTTCGAGAACCTCTTGTCGACCCCTATTCAATAGTCTGGGAATTCTGACATTGCCCTCACAGTATATATTTTCTTTAATGTCGTTTGTTGTTAGCAGTATTAGCTTATTCCCAAGAGTTAGCAGATTTCACTCAGTTAATACTAGGCAGAAATCAAATCTGCATGTGGAATGCAGTTCCGTGACTCTTGTGCAGAAAGGAGTGCAGTATTCTGCGGCATCCATTTTCAATAAGCTACCACAAGAACTAAAAAATCTTAGCAGTAGCCCAAACACTTTTAAGTCTAAAGTGAAGAGTTTCCTCATAGCTCTCTCCTTCTATTCTGTCGAGGAGCTCCTGCAAGACCTGAAAAATTAGGCAAATTCCAGTGTTACATTGTTGATTTTCTTTATTTAAACTTACGAATTGTCGCCTGAATATGTTACTTATATTTCATTTTATCTGTTTCTACTATCGTGTTATAATTTCATGTATTGACTCGTTCCATGATCATGTAGACTTCTCCTTAATTTGGTCCCACGGAGGTGTGGCCGTGCGGTTCTAAGCACGTCAGTTTGGAACCGCGTGACCGCTACGGTCGCAGGTTCGAATCCTGCCTCGGGCATGGATGTGTGTGATGTCATTAGGTTAGTTAGGTTTAAGTAGTTCTAAGTTCTAGAGGACTGATGACCTCAGTAGTTAAGTCCCATAGTGCTCAGAGCCATTTGAACCATTTTTTGGTCCCACGGAACAATAAATAAAATAAATAAATAAATAAATGGCGGCATGCCACAGACGTCACACTGGACTGGAATCCACTACTCACTTGGATATGCAAATGATTAGCCCTTCATCGCAATCAGATGAAGAAAGTCGGAGAAACGACATCAATATTTAGCGATTACGCAATGAATTTCTCATTTAAAAACTGGATCTGAAAATTGACTGTTCGTGGAAGGATTGAATTACACATCGTGAAAGCAGGAGAAGCGTGTAGCAGCGAGTGTCGGAATTCGGTAGTGGCAGGATCGTGGCCTATGCAGACTGACGTACATCGTACAGCGATTTTGCACTCGTCTTGGTCTGTTTCCCACGGCTGTCGAGAGGAAATGGAATCGATAGGTCCATGAGAGCCTTACTCATCGGCATATTGGTGTTCAACGGTTCCCATGCCACTACCGACCGTGACTGCGTAGCACCGGAAAGTTAGTAGCGAGGCAAGTGTCGTCACTGACAGAGCGACAGCGTCCTGCTCACGCTGGATTGCCGTCACAACGACCCGTGATGTGGCTATCTTTGGCGTGACAGCAGGCAGAGGCGCGCGGGCGGTGATGAGTCCAACGACGGTACTGGACGCGGGACGGTACTGGACGAGCTGACAAGTGCGAGAATTACCGCACAATCAGCTTAGCAGCTCATGCATCCAAGTTGCTCTCAAGAATAATGTATGGAAAAATGGGAAAGAAAATTGAGGATGCGCTAGATGATCATGAGTTTGGCTTTAGGAAAGGTAAAGGCGCGAGAAGCTAATATGACGTTGCGATTAATAATTGAAGCAAGACTAAAGAAAAATGAAGACACGTTCATAGGATTTGCTGGCCTGGAAAAATCGTTCGACAATGTAAAATGGTGCAAGATGTTCAAAATTCTGAGAAAAGTAGAGGCAAGCTATAGGGAGAGGCGGGTCATATATAATATGTACAACAGCCAAGAGGGCTGTATAAAAATGGTAGCCTTTCGTATCAACTGCTCAATCTGGACATCGAGGAAGCAATGATGGAAGTAAAAGAAAGGTTCAGGAGTGGAATTAAAATTCAAATTGAAAGGATATCAGGCGTTCCCCAAGGTAGTGTTATAGTCCCTTTGCTGTTCTTTATCTATACAAGCGATTAGGGAGACAATCTGAGCAGCTGTCTTCGGTTGTTTGCAGACGTCGCTATCGTTTATCGACTAATAAAGTCATCAGAAGATCAAATGGTTCAAATGGCTCTGAGCACTATGGGACTTAACATCTGAGGTCATCAGTCCCCTAGAACTTAGAACTACTTAAACCAAACGAACCTAAGGATATCACACACATCCATGCCCGAGGCAGGATTCGAACCTGCGACCGTAGCGGTCACGCGGTTCCAAACTGAAGCGCCTAGAACCGCACGGCCACTACGGCCGCACATCAGAAGATCAAAACAAACTGCAAAACTATATAGAAAAAATATCTGAATGGTGCGAAAAGTAGCAGTTGACCCTAAATAACGAAAATTGTGAGGTCCTCCACATGAATGCTAAAAGAAACTCGTTAAACTTCGGTCACACGATAAATCAATCTAATCTAGAAGCCGTAAATTCAACTAAATACCTAGGTATTACATTTACGAACAACTTAAATTGGAAAGAAAACATAGAAAATGTTGTGGGGAAGGCTAATCAAAGGCTGCGTTTTATTGGCAGGACACTTAGAAAATGTAACAGACCTACTAAGGAGACTGCCTACATTACGCTTGTCCGTCCTCTTTTAGATTACTGCTGCGCTGTGTGGGATCCTTAAAAGATAGGACTGACGGAGTACATCGAAAAAGTTCAAAGAAAGGCAGCACGTTTTGTATTATCGCGAAATATGGTAAAGAGTGTCACAGAAATGATACAGGATTTGGGCTGGAAGTCATTAAAGGAAAGGCGTTTTTCGTTACGACGGAATCTTGTCACGAAATTACAATCATCAACTTTCTCCTCCGAATGCGAAAATATTTTGTTGACACCGACCTACATAGGGAGGAACGATCACCACGATAAAATACGGGAAATCAGAGCTCGTACGGAAAGATATAGGAGTTCATTCTTTCTACGCGCTATACGAAATTGGAATAATAGAGAATTGTGAAGGTGGTTCGATGAACCCTCTATCAGGCACTTAAATGTGATTTGCAGAGTATCCATGTAGATGTAGATACGACTCGCTGATGACATTGCTATCCTGAGTGAAAGTGAAGAACAATTACATGACCTCCTTAACGGAAGGAACAGTCTAATAAGTACGCAGTATAGGTTGAGAATAAATAGAAGAAAGATGAAGGTATTGAGAAGAAATATAACTGAGTACAGCGAGAAAATTAACATCAGGGTTGATGGTCACGAGGTACATGTAGTTAAGGAATTGCGGTATCTAGGCTGTAAATGCAGGAAGGACTACTTCGAAAACAGACTAGTAATGGTAAAAAGGGCATTCCTGGCCAAGAGAAGTCTACTAATATCAAACATCAGCCTTAATTTGAAGAAGAAATTTCTGAGAATGTACGTCTGGAGTACAGCATTGTGTGGTAGTAAAACATGGACAGTGGGAAAATCAGAACAGAAGAGAATCGAAGCAATTGAGATGTGGTGCTACAGACGAATGTTGAAAAATAGGTGAGATTCTGCGGAGAATCGGAGAGGAAAGAAATATGTGGAAAACAGTGATAAGAAAAAGGAACAGAATGACAGGACGCCTGTTAACACATGAGGGAATGAATTCGATAGTACTAGAGGGAGATGTAGAGGGCAAAATCTGTAGAGGACAACAGAGTTGGAATACATCCAGCAAATAATTGAGGACGTAGGTTGCAAGAGCTACTCTAATATGAAGAGGTTAGCACAGGAGAGGAATGCGTGGCGGACCGCATCTATCCAGTCAGAAAACTGATTACAAAAAAAAGTCACTTTGAACGTGGTGTTACAGTCGGCGGACGAGCGATGGGACACAGCATCTCAGAGGTCCCGATGAAGTGGAGATTTTCCCGCACGAACATTTCACTAGTTTAGTGAGAATCTCAGGAATCCGGTAAAACATCTAATGTCCGACATCGCTGCGGCCAGAAAAAGATCCTGCAAGAATGGGACCAAAGACGACTGAAGAGAATCATTCAACGTGACAGAAGTGTAACCCTTCCGCAAATTGCTGCTGATTTAAATGCTGGCCTGTAAACAAGTGTTAAAGTGCGAACCATTCAACGAAACATAATCGATATAGGCTTTCGGAGCCGAAGACCCACTCGTGTGTTTGCCGGCTGGAGTGGCCGAGCAGTTCTAGGTGCTACACTCTACGGTCGGTCGCAGGTTCGAATCCTGCCTCGGGCATGGATGTGTGTGATGTCCTTAGGTCAGTTAGATTTAAATGGTTCTAAGTTCTAGGTGACTGATGACCCCAGAAGTTAAGTCCCATAGTGCTCAGAGCCATTTGAACCATTTTTAGAGCCATCTTGTAAAATCTTTGTGAAGATTTTGTTGCATGTTCTTTAGCGCTCTGTATCAGAGGCACATATCTGGATGTGATAGTTTTACCAGCGCTAAGGAAAATGTGCAAAATACTAACGCGAATTCTTTACAGACGAATGGAAAAACTGAGAGAAGCCGACCTGGGGGAAGATCAGTTTGGATTCCGTAGAAATGTTGGAACACGTGAGGCAATACTGACCCTACGACTTATCTTAGAAGAAAGATTAAGGAAACGCAAACCTACGTTTCTAGCATTTGTAGACTTAGAGAAAGCTTTTGACAATGTTGATTGGAATACTCTCTTTCAAATTATGAAGGTGGCAGGTGTAAAATACAGGGAGCGAAAGGCTATTTACAATTTGTACAGAAAGCAGATGGCAGTCATACGAGTCGAGGGGTATGAAAGGGAAGCAGTGTTTGGGAAAGGAGTAAGACAGGGTTGTAGCCTATCCCCGATGTTATTCAATCTGTATGTTGAGCAAGCAATAAAGGAAACAAAGGAAAAGTACGGAGTAGGTATTACAATCCATGGAGAAGAAATAAAAACTTTGAGGTTCGCCGATGACATTGTAATTTTGTCGGAGACATCAAAGGACTTGGAAGAGCAGTTGAACGGAATGGACAGTGTCTTCGAAGGAGAGTATAAGATGAATATCGACAAAAGCAAAACCGGGATAATTGAATGTAGTCGAATTAAGTCGGGTGATGCAGAGGGAATTAGATTAGGAAATGAGACACTTAAAGTAGTAAAGGAGTTTGCTATTTGTGGAGCAAAATAAGTGATGATGGTTGAAGAAGAGAGGATATAAAATGTACACTGGCAATGGCAAGGAAAGCGTTTCTGAAGAAGAGGAATTTGTTAACATCGAATATAGAGTGTAGATTTAAATGTCAGGAAGTCGTTTCTGAAAGTATTTGTATGGAGTGCAGCCATGTATGGAAGTGCAGCGTAGACGATAAATAGATTAGACAAGAAGAGAATAGAAGCTTTCGAAATGTGGTGCTACAGAAGAATGCTGGAGATTAGATGGGTAGATCACATAACTAATGAGGAGGTATTGAATAGAATTGGGGAGTAGAGGAGCTTGTGGCACAACTTGACTGTAAGAGGGGATCGGTTGGTAGGACAAGATCTGAGACATCGAGGGATCACCAATTTAGTATTGGAGGGCAGCGTGGAGGGTAAAAATCGTAGAGACGACTACACTAAGCAGATGCAGAAGGATGTAGGCTGCAGTAGGTACTGGGAGATGAAGAAGCTTGCACAGGATAGAGTAGCTTGGAGAGCTGCATCAAACCAGTCTCAGGACTGAAGACCACAACAACAACAAGGAAAATGTAAGTTTCTCAAGGAATTTATTAGTTTATGTGACTACAAACGGAGCGCCAATCAAGTAGGGAAACAAATCAGTAGTCGTAGCGCAACCGAATGGGAAAATAAACAATGTTTGAGTACACGATTCGCGCTGATATGGTTGGCTCTGAGCGCTATGGGACTTATCTTCGGAGGTCATCAGTCCCCTAGAACTTAGAACTACTTAATCCTAACTAACCTGAGGACATCACACACATCCATGCCCGAGGCAGGATTCGAACCTGCGACCGTAGCGGTGGCGCAGTTCCAGACTCGCGCTGATATGTTTCTTGAAGAATCTGCAGTGCGACAAGCGACGTAAAGCTATTCTAGATTTCTCCAGGCATTTGCCTCAGTGTCTGGTTTCTTGTTCACGTAAACCCCAGTGACGTCGGAGGGGTGTACAGCGCTTCTGCTAGCAAACTTACGCTCGCCGTCTTTCCGTGGAGCACGTTTGATGTGAAGTCCGAATTAAGACGGAACTAACGCTCTGTTTCATGGTCGAAGCTTGATGTTTACGAGTACCTTTTTATTTTTACTATAAATTTATAAAGATAAATGGGTTGAGTTCCATATACAGGGTGTTACAAAAAGGTACGGCCAATCTTTCAGGAAACGTTCCTCACATACAAAGAAAGAAACGATGTTATGTGGACATGTGTCCGGAAATGCTTAATTTCCATGTTAGAGCTCATTTTAGATTCGTCAGTATGTACTGTACTTCCTCGATTCACCGCCAGTTGGCCCAATTGAAGGAAGGTAATGGTGACTTCGGTGCTTGTGTTGACATGCGACTAATTGCTCTACAGTACTAGCATCAAGCACATCAGTTCGTAGCATCAACAGGTTAGTGTTCATCACGAACGTGGTTTAGAGTCAGTGCAATGTTTACAAATGCGGAGTTGGCAGATGCCCATTTGATGTATGGATTAGCACGGGGCAATAGCCGGGGCGCGGTACGTTGGTATCGAGACAGATTTCCAGAAAGAAGGTGGCCCGACAGGAAGACGTTCGAAGCAACTGATCGGCGTCTTAGGGAGCACGGAACATTCCAGCATATGACTCGCGACTGGGGAAGACCTAGAACGACGAGGACACCTGCAATGGACGAGGCAATTCTTCGTGCAGTTGACGATAACCCTAATGTCAGCGTCAGAGAAGTTGCTGCTGTACAAGGTAACTTTGACCACATCACTGGACGGAGAGTGCTACGGGAGAACCAGCTGTTTCCGTACCATGTACAGCGTGTGTAGGCACTATCAGCAGCTGATTGGCCTTCACGGGTACTCTTCTGCGAATGGTTCATCCAACAATGCGTCAATCCTCATTTCAGTGCAAATGTTCTCTTTACGGATGAGGCTTCATTCCAACGTGATCAAATTGTAAATTTTCACAATCAACATGTGTGGGCTGACGAGAATCCGCACGCAATTGTGCAATCACGTCATCAACACAGATTTTCTGTGAACGTTTGGGCAGGCATTGTTGGTGATGTCTTGATTGTGTCCCATGTTCTTCCATCTACGCTCAATGGACCACGTTATCATGATTTCGTACGGGATACTCTACCTGTGCTGCTAGAACATGTGCCTTTACAAGTACGACACAACATGTGGTTCATGCACGATGGAGCTCCTGCACATTTCAGTCGAAGTGTTCGTACGCTTCTCAACAACAGATTCGGTGACCGATGGATTGGTAGAGGCGGACCAATTCCATGGCCTCCACGCTCTCCTGACCTCAACCCTCTTGACTTTCATTTATGGGGGCATTGGAAAGCTCTTGTCTGCGCAACCCCGGTACCAAATGTAGAGACTCTTCGTGCTCGTATTGTGGACTGCTGTGATACAATACGCCATTCTCCAGGGCTGCATCAGAGCATCAGGGATTCCATGCGACGGAGGGTGGATGCATGTATCCTCGCTAACGGAGGACATTTTGAACATTTCCTGTAACAAAGTGTTTGAAGTCACGCTGGTACGGTCTGTTGCTGCGTGTTTCCATTCCATGATTAATGTGATTTGAAGAGAAGTAATAAAATGAGCTGTAACATGGAAAGTAAGCGTTTCCGGACACATGTCCACATAAAATATTTTCTTTCTATGTGTGTGAGGAATGTTTCCTGAAAGTTTGGCCGTACCTTTTTGTAACACCCTGTATAATTTCAAGCATGCTT
Source organism: Schistocerca piceifrons (assembly GCF_021461385.2). NCBI lineage: Eukaryota > Metazoa > Arthropoda > Insecta > Orthoptera > Acrididae > Schistocerca > Schistocerca piceifrons. The sequence goes on along the minus strand of NC_060140.1, from coordinate 782,412,997 downwards.
CAGGTACAATCTCTTGCACAGAAGTGATTACAAATTTTTCTTATTCACTGGTTCCGTTCTTTGACATCCTGAGGATCAAATTCTGGTTTCCTCTTGTGGAAAATAAACTGGAAATTCTGGTAGTGCAGGATAACATGACAAGAAACAAATTATTAATTGAGTATAATTTTTTTAATGATATACGATCATCTCTGAGAAATATGTTTGCTACAATGCTGAGAGTTCCAAACCAGAATTAACCAAAGCTAAAATGTTACAGTACACTGGACACCATATCGTAGAAACACACAGTAAAAAAAATAAACCGTCTAGAAACTTTTTCTAACCATTGTCCTCCATCACAAGTATTTTTTTCTGCGTGTGGAAGGTCTACTTACGTAGAATGGTTGGATGGGCAAGCAAAGTACTTTGGCATTCTCCACAAAGCTTAATTCTTATTCACATATTTTTCGATACCTACCTTTGCGAAAAGCGATTTAGGGAAACCACTTAAAGCCTAAATCAGGATGGCCGAAAGCGGGTTTGAGCCGTCGTCCTCTAGAATGCTTTTCCAGTGGGCTAGCCTCGCTCGGTATATCGTTCATGTCCAAAACGGAGAGATGAGTGACTGTCAGAGCCAAAATTCTGCAGAAACCTCTATCAAGCGTTTTCCACTGACAATTTATAAAAAAAGTCTTGGTTTTCCTAAACGTACCACAGAGTACTCTGTGAGTTGCTTAGGTATCTGCTCATTGACGGTTAGAATGACATGGCTGGATCAGTTTGTCTTTATTCTTCGATTTGTTTCTGCCTTTAACAATTTCATTTATATGGACCAACTATTACTGACTTTTTCATTTTTCATTTTTAGTGTATCTGCCGAATGGTAGGTTTCTCTATCGTTTCCTTTACTGACCATCTTCCTTCATTTGTTTGTTGGTTCATCCATTTCTAATCTCGTCCACTGTTGCAATTGTCTTCCTCTCGTTCCTTCCACTTTAACTCCTATAATTCTTTGATGTAGACAATTTCTACACAGTAATTTTTCCACCCAAAATTGTTGCTCTCTCAGCTCATTTTCAATAACGTAGTTTTAGAACATGTTGGTATTATGCATTAAAAACTAACAATTAAACGCTTATGGTAAACGTCCGTTCAAATTCAGATACAGAAGGGAACGACAGAACAGGATATCAACAAGATCTAAGACACTCAAGAATGAATTTTCACTCTGCAGGAGAATGTAAACTGATCTGAAACATTTGACAGATTATAACAGTGTGCTGGAGCGTGACTCGTAACTGCGATCTTGGCCTGTCGTAATTATGGACCAGTCGGTGAAAGGTAGAGGTCCAATGTTCGATTCCCGGTCGGGCATACAGTTTTAATTTGGTTGGAAGTTTCAAGATCTAAGTCACTGTATCAAGGGTGTGGTTTTACGCAGAAGCTATTTATAGAGAAGTTATTGTTATGTGGGGCATTTCAGGAAAATATTACAGGTCATGAGAGACAGATTTTGTGTGCGCCTGGTGAAAGTCTGGCGAGTTTTTTAATGTGTTGCGGCGAAGGAGGTAATCGGTGACATGCGACTCTTCTTGGATTGAACACTGTCTCATTATTACCACCATCAGGTAGAGATACTGACTCATAAAATAACTTGTTTTGCATTAATATGAACGTGCAACATTGTCCCCCAGACCGAGATTTATAGAATGAGTCATCGGCCGCACAGTGCACGGGCAGCAGTTCTTAGTTTTGGTTGCACACATACCTCTTGGCGCCCTAGTAGGCAGTATGGCTGGTCCGACACGGTTTACCTGCTGGCCTGTGGTCAGACCAATGGTTCCTGCTGCCTACTTGTGGCCTCCGCTTACTGCCTGCTGTGGCTCCCAAGACTCCGTAGCGTCGTGAAACTCATTAAAAAGAAGATGTACAGATTAATATACAGAATAAAGAAATGAACTGAGATGTGCTCTAACTGCTCGATCTTTGCAAGCATTAATATTTCCCATCATATAAACAGAGATATCTAGCAGCTGGTTCATCGTCTTATGGATTTTGATAAACAGTGATACATGTAACGTATCAGTCCAACAGTTGAGTGATGCATTTCGATAGTAGCTGAACGAGGCCGGGAAATCAACCAGTAAATAATAAAGAGCTAAGAAGTTTTGTTGATGGCAGAATGATGACTTATTGACCTATTTCCTACAGTAAAATTATTTCCATTCTGTGTCACAGTTTCAATCACACTTTTCCTTTACGAACTTCGTCGACCAAAACTATAAACATCATGACCCACAGAAAATGGTGAAGTTACAGGGTTGATTTGATGAATTTCACCGAATATCTTCGTTGTACTTCGCTAAAGCATAGGTTATGTGGCGGATCAGTAACCTTGAAATAACTATTTGCGATTTTATAGATGAAAAATTCTACTTCCAGTGTATCAAAGAATATAGCAGCCTTCCCTGCAGATAAAACGTTGAAATGAAAACGTAATGTATACGCAATAAGAATATGTCACCCGACTGGCTTCCTTGAATTGAATGGTAATGTGTGTTTACAGTTACCAACACGATACGTGTAGTACGAAGCACAAATAATTCCAACACATCTCAGACAATTAAATTACAACGACTACTGCGTGATGCATGTCACTCAGCATCGTTTCTTGTGAAATGTATAGAGACCTCTTTTTTCACTCCTTAGACACGTTATACTTTCAAGAAACGTACGGAAAAGAATGCTTCAGTCGTCGAATATCATATGAGCCTCGTTAATAGCATTTTAGAGACATAAAATCCGAGAAAGGAAAACGTAGATCGGACGAGAAAATCCTTCGTGTACACGAGAAAGCCACTTCTCTTGCACACGGACCTGTAAGGAGAAGCAGCATGTTCAGCGAAAACATAGAAATGAAAGGAATCGTGTTACTGCTGCAGTATGATGCAGGACTTTTTGATACGCTTTGTTTTGAAATATGTTGCACTACAACATTTCGGAAGTGAACTTTTTTGTGATATTTTAGGAACTTCAGCAATACAGTATATTCAAAGTAGAATTTTTTAAGAAGTTATTGGTGAGAATAAATATAGAAGAGCCTGTGATGATAACAGCGCTACTGGCACTACCATGTGGGCGTCCCTATTACACAAGAATGTGCCCATTTTTATGGCGCACTCAACGTCGAAAAGGTCAACAGTCACCAACAATAAGCGTATGTAGTACAATAGTCAACCAGCTTACGACTTAAATATGCGGACGTGCTAAATTAATAGACGTGTCTTCTAGTACGTCCACACAGCTGCAGACGTTAGCATCGTAACTACTGTACCACACTGTCCAGTCACATCATTTTTTTTTCGTTATAGTTTTAGGGCGCAAAACTGCTACGGTCATAAGCGCCCGTTCTGTGGCTTAGGGAAGGGTAAAAACCCGAATGGGAAATCAGCACCAATTGGAGCGAACTCAAAAAGGGAGGAAACTAAAAACAGAAAGAAATCTTAGATAACTACCATAGAGGGGGGGGGGCGGTTGTTTTACCCAAAAAAGAGCTTCAAATGACCGACGTCTTCTCATTGACACTGATAAATTCGAAGTCACGATCGGCTGAGCGCGTGTCATCTGCTAAAATGGAAGACATATCAGGTGACAGCTGTAAATAGGTGCGTAGCGGAGTAAAATAGGGCCACTAAAAAGAGCGGGGGAGGATCACCACTTAAAAGATGTCGATGGCCAAAAAGACAGTGCCCTATCGGGAGTCTAGTTAACATTACCTCCTCCCGACGACGAGGTCGGGAGGAAGATGTCCAAGCACGGGAAGAGGTTTCACGTTCCGCAATTTATAATCTTGAAGTGTAGACCAATGTGCGTGCCATAAAAGAGCAACACGACGACATAAAACACTCTGTAGATCGCCGAAGGGAACCATGAGAACAGCAGGATGAAGAAGAGAGACTGCAGCCTTGGCCGCTATATCGACTGCCTCGTTTCCGAGGATACCAACAAGCCCTGGGATCCAGAGGAATGGCACAGAGATGCCCTCCCAAGTGGAGCAAGTGGAGGCAGTCCTGAATGCGGTGGACCAGAGGGTGAATAGGATAAAGAGCTTGGAGGCTGAGGAGAGAGCTGAGTGAATCCGAGCACATTACATACTGTATCCGCTTATGGCGACAGATGTATTGGACAGCCTGGAGAATAGCGTTAATCTCCTCAGTAAAAACCGAACACTGGTCGGGAAGCCGAAATCTATTAGGGGTGTCACCAACAATACAGAAACTCTTAACACCAAATGTAGTTTTTGAGCCGTCAGTGTAAATAAATGCATCCCCCATAGAGCAGCAAATACCAGACGATAAACGAGAGGAGGGGTATTGTCCTTGGGAAGCTGACAGAGGTCGCGGAGCAAGCAGGTCCGGGGGCAAAGCCAAGGTGGCGCCGTACCCACAGTTGCCGAGAAAGTTTTGGGGAAGTGGAAGGAAAGAGAACGTAGCAGTTTGACGGAAGCGGACTCCCGGTGGTAGCAGAGAGGAAGAGTGGCCTGCATACCCTAAATCCAAGGTGGCGTTCCAAAAAAAGGTCATAGGCACATTAATGTGACCACCTGCCAAAGCCAAAATAACCACCTTTTGCAGCGCGAAACGAGCAGGAAGAGAGTCAATGAGTTCTGGAAGCTAAGGAATTGTGATGTGGAGCTATGCTTACCTGAGTAACGTGACCAGCTTCGCTAGGTTTCTCGGTTGAGGATCGATGGCATGAACAGACCTATCGATATGGCCCACAGATTTTCGATTGGATTTAAAACGCGGGGAATTTGGTGGCCAGCAATGTACGGTAAGCCGATCATGGTGCTTTTCGAACCATGCACGCACACTGAGAGCTGTGTGACTCATTGCATTGTCCTGCTGGTAGATACCATTGCACCAAGGAAGGGCAGACTGCATGCAGGAGTGAACATAGTCCCTAACATCTACATCTACGTGATTACTCTGCTGTTCACAATAAAGTGCCTGGCAGAGGGTTCAATGAACCACCTTCAAGCTGTCTGTCTACCGTTCTACTCCCGAACGGTGGGCGGGAAAAATGAGCACTTACATTTTTCTGTGCGAGCCCTCAATTCTCTAACTTTATCGTGATGATCATTTCTCCCTATCTAGGTGGGTGCCAACAGAATGGAGGAGAAAACTGGTGATTGAAATTTCATGGGACGATCCCGTCGCAACGAAAAACACCTTTGTGTTAGTGATTGCCACTCAAATTCACGTATCATATATGTGGCGCTATCTCCCCTATTTCGCGATAATACAAAACGAGCTGCCATTCTAGGAACTTTCATCGATGTCGTCCGTAAAGATAGATGCATACCTGTGTTGATCCATTTTGTCTTCGAGAATGACGAGACCACCTGAGATTGCCACGAAATCGTTCCTTAGTTCGTAAGGCTCTCTCCTTGTTGCATAGTGTACGCTTTCAGACGTTTCACACCGCACAAGCCTACTGCCATCTGTCCGATGTAAAATAAAACGTGATTCATCTAAAAAGGCCACCTGTCAGGTGACGTCCCGTTACGGGTACTGATGCCGAGATTCCAGTCTTCGTGGCTGAACAACAGTCAGCATACATGCTGAACGGTCGTTGAGGAGACACTGTTGGTAGCCCCTTGGTTAATCTGGGCGTTCAGCCGCTCAATAGTGTCACGTCTATATGCCCGTGCATATCTTCCGCAGAAATTGTTTACCCCTTTGACCTACGACCCGTGGTGCACCACATTTGCCTTGGCGCCGGTTTTGGATAGTGTCATTTTGCCATGCACAGTATACTTTAACTATGAACGCCTTAACAGTTTACAAACTTAGCTGTCTTCGAAATGCTTCCACCCTTGGCTCGAAAGCCAGCGATCATGGCCTTTTGGAAAGATAAATCGCTTCGTTTCCACATGACGACAACATCTGTAGTGTGTTCAGCGTCTCCCGAGCACACTTTATACACGCTCCATTGCCAGTGTTGCCACGTGCCGTCTGTGGGTGGTTATTGCACTACTGCACGATGATGTCGAACACACGCGGTGGTCACCTTATTGTGACTGGACCATGAAGTTGCACTTGCTCTCGTGCCTCTAGCTGTAAGGTCTGCCAATACTGGTTACCTTCTACCATTACGCCAACGGCCTTTCCGCAGTGGTGACACCGATTCCCGTCAGATCACCGAAGTTAAGCGCTGTCGGGCTGGGCTAGCACTTGAACGGGTGACCATCTGGTCTGCCGAGCGCTGTTGGCAAGTGGGGTGCACTCAGCCCTTGTGAGGCAAACTGAGGAGCTACTTGACTGAAAACTAGCGGCTCCAGTGCTGACCACGTGCCCCTCCACATCCAGTGACGCCTGTGGGCTGAGGGTGGCACGGCGGCTGGTCGGTACCATTAGGCCTTCCAAGGCCTGTTGGGACGGAATTTAGTTTGGTTTTAGTTTTTTCTACCACTTCAATTAACTGGGAGTTTTGATGAACTCTTGGACTCTGAACCAAAATTCTGTCAGTCTAATGCATTGTTTGTTGTGCATAAATTTTCAAACGGTTTGACAGCACTAATTAACCAATAATGGAAACAAATTAGAGGGATACGTTTCCTTCATCCAGTGAGAGCTAGTCTGGTAAAGTGTTATTAGGATAATCCGTTTCCAGTGGACAACTCTGGAAGTTAGGCCCATGATATGGATCGTTGAATAAAAAGTGTGTACATCGTACATGCTATAGAAGATTAGTTACGGAAGGCTGTGGCTCCATGTGAGGCTTTTAAAGACGGAGTATCTGGCTGGTTGCCTTGTCACTGCGCTTATGTATCGTCTGCTGAAGGCACCGCCTGCCGTCTGAGTGGCTTGATTTGAATTTATATTGCCGCTCGGGCGCTTATCAACGCCGGTGATACATCGTGTCGTCGTCTGCACCGCAGAGTAATAGCCGGCACTTGCGGTGGCGCTGTCTCCGCTGAAAGCTCTTTCCGCGCTCTTCGTTTTTACAGCTCCGAAGCGCAAACACCCTGTGCTTTAAAGTTAAAAATGCAGCGTTTCCGCATTTCTGCAAAATCAGATGTAGACTAGAAATCGTCTGATCAGCTGACACTGCTGCCGCTGATAACTGAACGAGTCGGTTTCTCACAGCGAACACCGGTTTGTATAGCCGCTTAATGTACAGATTTCTTATTTCCAACGTACTTGTTTTATAAGGAAAGGGCTGAAGTGCACAGCTTAAGGAAAACCTGTCCAACGATAGTGCGCAACAGAATTAAAGGATAACTCTTTCGAAGCCCCGAAATTGCATCGCCAATGCCTTGCCGCAGCGATAACGCCGGTTCCGTCAGATCACCAAAATTAAGTGCTGTTGGGCTTGTCTGGCGCCTGGATGTGTGAATGTGCAGGTCTGCCGAGCGCTGTTGGCAAGCGGAATGCACTTAGCCCTCGTGAGGCCAACTGAGGAGTTTCTTGGCTGATAAGTAGCGGCTGCGGTCACGATAACTGACGAGTTCTGGAAGAGCGGTGTGCTGGCAACATGTCTCTCAATGCCCGCATCCAATGGCACCTGACGACTGAGGATGACACGAAGGTCGGTCGGTTCCATTGAGCCTTCCGAAGCTTTTAGGATGGAAAAATTGCCTCCCATAGCAAATTTTGGGATTTCCTCTGTAATGGTACAAAAATGTGGCTCCCTGCGATGCCACACTCCGGCTCTACGATGCATCAAACAGTAATGTGTCCATAGATGAAGGAATAAGGCCACGGATCATTCAAGATGAATTAATGAAATCACACAGGCACTAAAATGCACCGAAATTCTGCCGTGTCTCACGATGATAAGGTTTTCACAGCCCCTCTTACCCAAATTTCACCCGTTCTGTTGTCGTCTCGGCGATGGAGGTCATAACTGCGACGCGCAGCGTTGAAATAAAGCGCTTTTGCTTACGTGTGGCCTAGAAAAACATTCGAGATACACCGTCGCTCAGAATCGGAACGGAAATGCCTCGGGAAGTGGCATAAAGAACTTTAATGGAACCACTGATTTCCGCACATTTCGCGGTGGAGAAAGACTATTCGAAGTGCGACGAGCAATAGGACGAATCTCTTGACAACCTCTGACAGATTGAAAACAGCGGAACCAATACCAGACGGAGTAAACGTTAAAGGAAAGAAGCGGAATGAACGAAGACGATTAAAAGTGTCTACAACGGATAGTGTTTCTGTCACATGCATGTAAACGGTCGTAAATATAGTGGCCGTAAATAGGTGCTAAACGACGGGGAATGGAGACGAGTCTCATACACTGCCAGTGACAAAAGATTCCAAACCCGACAGGAATTACTGGTCCTAGTGAAAGCAATTCCATCTCAAGCAGCTTGTCCAACATTTGGATTTATGACGCCCTGTTGTATGGCATTTCATGATTTCAGAAATCGTCGGTGTTTGCATGTAGAATTCTTATTTTAAATTTCTCCAAATATAAAAACCAGAGGTGCCAAGGCTAGTGAAAGTGGGGGGCATTTTGTGTTTTCAAGCGACAAACCAAACTACCTCCTAACGTTCTTTTAAGAGTCGTAATGTAATGATCTGCATAGAAAGGAGAGAACATCCATAATTTTAGTATTACCTGAACTTCCTTGATTGTTGAAAAGCCTGCACCGCACCATGGCCGATCTGGACCGATGAGTATCCTATTCACTCAGCATTTCAGTATAAGTTTGTTTAAATAATTGCATTACATTGGCTCATATAAAGTATGGTTACACTTCTTATCATCAGATCATTTTGATACTAAAAGACTAAATGTTCATGTAATCATTTTGACTTGGGTGGGCAACATTCTCTCGAGTAATTAAGAAAATATTTCTTTTATAAATACATCATATTACCGATGCCATCGGAACGAGATGTAATTTTTTCTTATATTTCGTATAACACAAAATTTCAGATACAGTCAGTACTCTGTAACAAATATTTTTATAAATACGTGCGGTATGGATGCAAAGTGTGTTCCTTGGTTTTTTATATATATATTAATACCAGTTTTATGAAAATAAAAATGTTCATAACATTTTCATTAGCCATCTGCTAGTGGGTGTTTCTTTCTGGTTTTAACATAATTACTGAACTCATTTCAATATTTAAACATGCCTTTGTAATTTTACCTAAATCTATTACGTTTTACTCCTTAAATATCTTTTTTAAAGACTGTAAAACACAAATTACAGTTTACTACGAGTTACTACGAGGACGTAGCCAAAGTGGGGGTGGCGTGAGAGGGGGGTGTCCAAGGGGGCCAAAACTGCGCTCCCCCCTCCCCCCCCCCCCCCCTCTGCCAGCCACCTGAATGAAATTATACACAACCTCCTTTTGTATAGTCAAATTGAATGGTGTTTAGAGTTCAACCACACTACGAGAAAGGGGTATCTATTCCTATTTTATCAATCCATCCAAAACCAATTGTTGGCCTTTATTGAACTCAGTTGTTGTTTTGATAATCAGTTCAATTCGTGCTTGCAGCTGAATATACTGTATGTACTACTGTTTATTGTTTTTGCTTTTTTTATAAAACGCATGTTAACCATCAGCTGTTTATTTGTCCCATTAGTAATCGAGCGGTTTCGGTTAATAACCATCATCCAGGATGTAGGATACAACAGAGAAGTTACAAGCATCCCTTATTCCTTTGAAGCTGAACAATATGTGATGCTTTTAACTAACCTGTTATAACTAACTGGTCAAATTAACAGCTGATGGTTAAAAAGCGTTTTAGAAAATATTTTTACGGCTGTTGAACCTAATCTTATGGAAACATATTGTTTTGTATTTGTATTGTTGCAAGAGCTGCTACAGAGATGTGACAGAAGTCATGGGATACCTCCTAATATCGTGTCGGTGCTCCTTTTCCCCACATAGCACAGCAGCTCGACGTGGTACGGACTGAACAAGGCACTGGAGGACACCTGCAGAAATACTGATCCATTCTGCCTCTATAGACGTCCATAACTGCACAAGTGTTGTCTGTGCAGCATTTTGTGCACGAACTGCCCTCTCTGTTATGTCCCATATATGTTCTATGGAATTCACGTCGGCGATCTGGGTGGCCAAATCATTTGTTCAAACTGTCCAGAATGTTTATCAAACCAATCGCCAACAAAAGTGGCCCGGAAACATGGCGTACTGTCATCCATAAAAATTCCATCGTTGTTTGCTAACATGAATTCCATGAGTAGTTGCAATGGTCTATAAGTAGCCGAACATACCAGAGTGTGGCGTCGCAACTAGTGAGCGATCGCCCATTTGTCTATTAAAAGCTTTACTTCAGAATGTATGTGGGCTGCAATGTAAGCCGGTAGAGTATTATACGGTCAGTAACGGACGAGTTGTGTCCTGCAGACTGACGTCACGACCATCTGTTGCAGCTGCGCGAGTGAAAGCAGTGGAGTAGCGCTGGCAGGCCACTTACATTATACGAAACTAAAAATATTAATAACTAATAAAGGAATTACCTGAGGAACGTCATATTTGATGTACATCCTTCTGTTGTGAAAACAAACAATATGTCAAAGTCTGAGATCAAAAATAGTTGTATTTTGGAAATTGGTAAATTTCCAAAAAAAAAAAAAACGTAATTTTCCGACAGTCAAGAATTTAAATAAATACAGTCATGTAATAGTTCACCTTCAATGACTATGTACGATGATCTGATAACACTTTCAGTGTTCATATATAAATTTGGAAAGTTTTTAGTTTCAGATAAACTCTGTGACTTTTCTATAACAATAATTTCAAGAATTCTAAGTAAATATGTGTAATGTGTGTTAGGGTGCGTGTGAATGAGAATGCGTGCGTGAGAGTACGTGGGACGTTCGGAATTATTAAAAATCGTTCATGTAATTCTCTACAGGATCTGGCAAGTGTTCCAACTCTGTAACGTGGGAACGAATCCACTAGTGTTCCCCTACTAGTGAATGTAGGATGTCCAAGTATGTATGCTTATGTATAAGACAACCAGAACATTCGCGGCTACATAATAAATTTCCAGATGTAGAGTAAAGCTAATAGTTCATTTTGTTTATTTAATTAGAGAGTTTTGTGTTACTTAATTTGATGACGTCAATGAGCCTAGAGAAGTGATTGGTGCTTGCTAGATTTTGGCGCGAGCCGCCCCCTAGAAGTGAGTTCTCATAGGTCGTAAGTGCTGACAGCCAATGAGAAGCGAGACGGTTGGCCGCCTAGCGAGGAGATATAGCTTTGAGTAGTGGGAGAGTGAGAGGGGAGTCGAGAGCTAGCTTTTTTTGGAGGCGGTTATGCTGGATTTGACTTTTCGCATTGTGTGAAAGATGAAGTCTTGGGATGCCTTCCGCGTTATGGTGCAGTGTTAATGGTATCTGGTAGTGACCAGAAACTGTTTATGAAAACTTTAGAGTATTGTGATAATTCGTTCCGACGGAAATCGCGAGTGAACTTTGAATTATACAGGGTGTTACAAAAAGGTACGGCCAAACTTTCAGGAAACATGCCTCACACACAAATAAAAAAAAGATGTTATGTGGACATGTGTCCGGAAACGCTTAATTTCTATGTTAGAGCTCATTTTAGTTTTGTCAGTATGTACTGTACTTCCTCGATTCACCGGCAGTTGGCCCAATTGAAGGAAGGTAATGTTGACTTCGATGCTTGTGTTGACATGCGACTCATTGCTCTACAGTACTAGCATCAAGCACATGAGTACGTAGCATCAACAGGACAGTGTTCATCACGAACGTGGTGTTGCAGTCAGTGCAGTGTTTACAAATGCGGAGTAGGCAGATGCCCATTTGAGGTATGGATTAGCACGGGGCAGTAGCCGTGGCGCGGTACGTTTGTATCGAGACAGATTTCCAGAACGAAGGTGTCCCGATAGGAAGACGTTCGAAGCAATTGATCGGCGTCTTAGGGAGCACGGAACATTCCAGCCTATGTTCGCGACTGGGGAAGACCTAGAACGATGACGACACCTGCAACAGACGAGGCAGTTCTTCGTGCAGTTGACGACAACCCTAATGCCAGCGTCAGAGAAGTTGCTGCTGTACAAGGTAACGTTGACCACGTCACTGGATGGAGAGTCCTACGGGAGAACCAGTTGTTTCCGTACCATGTACAGCGTGTGCAGGCATCAACATGTGTGAGCTGACGAGAATCCGCACGCAATTGTCCAATCACGTCATCAAGACAGATTTTCTGTGAACGTTTGGGCAGGCATTGTTGGTGATGTCTTGATTGGGCCCCATGTTCTTCCACCTACGCTCAATGGAGCGAAATCATGATTTCATATGGGATATCTACCTGTGCTGCTAGAACATGTGCCTTTACAAGTACGACACAACATGTGGTTCATGCACAATTTAGCTCCTGCACATTTAAGTCGAAGTGTTCGTACGCTTCTCAACAACAGATTCGGTGACCGATGGATTGGTAGAGGCGTACCAATTCCATGGCCTGCACGCTCTCCTGACCACAACCCTCTTGACTTCCATTTATGGGGGCATTTGAAAGCTCTTGTCTACGCAACCCCGGTACCAAATGTAGGGACTCTTTGTGTTCGTATTGTGGACGGCAGTGATACAATACGCTATTCTCCAGCGCTGCATTAGCGCATCAGGGATTCCATGCGACGGAGGGTGGATGCATGTATCCTCGCTAACGGAGGACATTTTGAACATTTCCTGTAACAAAGTGTTTGAAGTCACGCTGGTACGTTCTGTTGCTGTGTGTTTCCATTCCATGATTAATGTGATTTGAAGAGAAGTAATAAAACAAGCTGTAACATGGAAAGTAAGCGTTTCCTGACACATGTCCACGTAACATATTTTCTTTCTATGTGTGTGAAGAATGTTTCCTGAAAGTTTGGCCGTAGCTTTTTCTAACACCCTGTATAGCGTGGCGGTACTGAGTACATTCTTAGCGAGTATTTTATGGCGAGCATAAATTTTAACTAAAGACAACCACTGAATATCGTGTGCAGAAGTAATTGGCCGATCATTGACTGTGTTACAAGTAATTGGTTTCGGAATTTGGGAAGGTAAAAGTTCTGGCTGTTTTAGGTATGGTGATAACTGTGAGCAGAAACTTAAGTAATTTTCGTAAATGTGGGCTGATGATCTTGCTTCACGCCAATAAAGATCTATAGAAGGTTTAAATTTGAACTTCATGATTAGAGTACAAGTGACATCCCCTTTCCGAATCATTTCTTTAAAGTACACAGATAATTTTCAGCAAATTTTACTTATAGCGGCCTCCGGCGTGTAGCTATGAGGTTACAGTTTCCTCAACACTCCTTTCCTGTCATCTCGTGAGTAGCTGCAGTCAGGAGTTTACGTGCGAAGATCTACCGCTGTAAAGAGGTAGGTGAACAAAAATTACAAAAGAAATTGCATTGCAGCAGCAACGTATAATCCGTCGCAACTGGTGCATCGGCCGGGAAGCAGAATGAAACATTTCATTAAAAGCTGTAGTGTGTGTGTAACCGGACGATAAAAAAGTGCTCGCGAATAAATAGGAACTGGGGAAAGGAAAAATATTATAAATGAACTATCGCCATGTGGACGGAAAGACAGTGATAGCCCATGAACTGTGAGTGTGTTTGATGTGCTTGGCGGACGAATTTTGCGGTTATATCGCGCTGACTGAAGTAGCTGATAACGGCGACATCTGGCAGACTAGGAGCTACGAGACGACGCGACGGCGGCAGCGGAAGCAGTTGGCAGCGCTGACCGGAGTGGTGGCTCGTAAACCGGTACGGCGGCCCAGTGCATGGTGATCGGACCCGCAGCCTCAGCTAGCCGTGTTGGAGACATCAGAAGCGCAAAGTTAAGTAGTGTGGTTTTTAAAACTTTGTGTGTGTGTGTGTGTGTGTGTGTGTGTGTGCGTAAAAAAAAAACTGAATAAAATGGCCGAGTGTAAGCAAGCAAATGTAGAGGACGAACTGAGGTTAGATAGGGGGAAAGAACAAAGGGAAGAGGTTTTTGATCCCATGAACTTTAGCTGGGATGTGTTCCCAACCCAATTTCAGCAGTAGTTTGACAGAGTCATTAAGTGTTAGTTATGGATCGGAGGTCCAATAGAATGTATCAGATCCAAGTGTTTCAGATCTACTTGTGGCAGTAGCTAATATTAATGGAGACATTGTATCAGTAAATGATGAGATGAAAGATAGTGTGGCAGGTATGTTAATGAGTCTATTGGCAAAATTGAATGGTTTAAATGCTACTATGACGAAAGTGGATTGTAATATGACGAAAATGGGTACCTCATTAAGTGATGAGATGGAAGCTAAATTGACCAAATTAGGTTCTGAGACAAAAATTGGTTCTGAGATAGATTCAAAAATGAGTGGGTTAGAGTCAAAAATGACTAATATGGGCGAGGAAATAGAATCTAAGCTGGATTCAAAAATTTCAGAACTAAGAGATAGTTGGAAGCACGACATGGCAGTCCTTAGTAATAATGTAAAAATTGAAATAATCAGGTTAAACAGGAATGTACGCAAACTATTGTTCAAGTAAAAAGAGAATTAAATACACAAATCGAACAAGTTAATGGTGACCACCAGCAATTTAAAGTGCATGTAAATACAGAAATAGTCAAGGCTCGTGAATATATCAAATGGGTATAAAATTATAGTGAAATAAATCACGCTGCCTTAGAATGTAAATTGAAGGAAAATAAAGATAAGTGTGACAAACTTGGGGCTGAGGTAATAAATAAAGTCACTGGCTTGGAAACTCATAGTAATCAATTCAGTGAAATGAATGAGCAATTGTGTGAGCATGACTGTCGGCTAACAAAAGTAGAACACTGTGTTACTAACAGTAGTGGTATCATTATGTCTAATGGAATAGTAGAATCCACTGAGATTGCTTATGTCACCCATCGACAGTTTCTCAAGTTTGATCCCAATAAAAGTGTACATCCACGTGAGTTTTGGAATTACTTTGAGGATATCTTGCCTAAAGTGTGGACTGATAAGCAGAAGATCGGATTTATTACTTCAAACTTAATGGGGGAGGCAAGAATCTGGTGGAACTTGGCCTCAGAAAAATATACTAAATTACAGGAATTTGAACACGCTTTCTTTGAAGAGTACTGGGGTAAGCGAAAGGAAATGGATGTACTTAACCGTTTCTGGTCTGAGGAAAAATACGACCCCAAGAAAGAAGGAATAAAAAGATTTGTACAAAGGTGGGTAACTACTCTATCCTATCTTAGTAATAAAGTAGAAGCGGAGCAAATCATTTTGGGGGTAGGAAATAAGTTACCTTGTAATTGGAAGAATAAAATAATATCTGCACCTAGAGACAATGTAGATAAATTTGTACAATATCTAGAACGCGTTGAATCAACCTCAAAAAGGAGGAAAGCGCGAGAAGAGAGTATCGCCCTCCTGTGAAGCAGAATGACAATCGCACAGATGTAAACATAAGCAGAATGAGTGTGCAGAGAGGAGGCAGATATCGAGGTAGGTCACGAGGGAGAGGCAGGACATATGATAATCGGGTCAGTGACCGGGGGCAGTACGGAGACGGCCGACAGATGTCAGGAGGTGACGCAACCAGCTGGCGAAGGACGTCAGTTAGCGGTGACGCACCACGGTCGGAAAACTTGTAGCTGTCTACTATTATGCTAGCGCTCGTAGACAACGGCATTCCCAGTTAAACCCGGTGGCAAAACGATCCATAAGAAAGGCACCAGTAAAACCACCTAGCATTAATATAGTTGCTACGAAAGAAGGGAAGAATAACAGGGAGCAACAAGAGACAACAGAACTAATTAAAGTAGAGTTAATGGGGCACAGTAATATTAACAATAAGAAAAAGAACACGCTTGTCGAAGAAGAAAGTACTGATAATAAGGTTTTGAAACAGGAGGTGAAGGTAAATCTGCACAGCAAAACAGATGAGGATCTGTTTGACAGTGGTGGAAACAGAAATGAAGCAGAGGTCAAAGATGTGCTTAATAGGTTATCTGAAGTAGTTGAGGGTCGTGAAGAAGAATAGAAGAAGGAAGAAGTGGAGGATATATGTATTGCTGACGACACCTGGGTGAGGGTCGCAGAAACAGAGGTGAGTACAGGAAGAGAAACACTAGAGAGATGTTTCGACTTAGCACTGGTGGACAGACTGGTAGGAGCTGCCACTAATAATAGGGATAATATTAAGCATGAGGGAGACCCTGTAAGCGTGAATGTGATATCCACCCAGAAGACAGGTTTTGACAGAAGGAAAATGGTGTAGGATTTATTAGATGAAGTAAAACCTGAAATCAAAAGAGAGTACTTAGGACAGTCAATAATAGAGTTCAGTGTATTAAATCAAAAGGTAAAGTGTTTAATAGATACAGGATCAGAGGTGTGTGCTGTGTCAAAAAATTTTGTGAATGGACTCCCAGATAATAAACAAGTAGTAAAGATGCCAGTAAGTGGCTTAAATATAATTGTAGCAACAGGAAAAACCCAGAAGGTGGCAAAGCTAGAAGTATTCCTACCCATAGTTGTAAAGGGATTAGTATTTAAGCAGAACTTCTTAGTAATAAGTGGACTAAGGGTAGAAATGCTGGTGGATGCTGATTATCTTAATAAACATGAAGGATGGGTAAATTTCGGGACAAATGATGTAGTGGTTAGAATTAATGGTAACCTTATAACAATACCCTTCATAGGTAAGAGACCATGTGACAATACAGAACTGAATGACTTTCCAATCTGTATTTGCAAGACCACAAAACTGATGGAAGGCTACAATGAGTACGGCGGAGGTAAAGAAGTGGATCCATCTGAGTTGGATAGCGTCGGAGACGAAAATACCTCAGAGGGCTTTGCACTCTTTGCAGAGCTAAGTGCGTGACGAACACTAGGTCTCGAGTCGTATGACAATACTATTTCCTTTCATTTCATGTCAACCTTCCCCTTATTTCATTCAGAACTTTTTTCTGTCTTCTTTCCTTCTTCACTATCTAGCGTCAGAGAGAGTACCAGGAGGTTGTTTTGGGAAGAGAGGCAGGGTGTGGCCTGCACAATGTCAGTAAAGGAGTGAGAGGTTAGGTGTTGCCTGCGCACTTGTAGTATTAAGTATGTGAATAAATGGCGTGAGAACCTTGGGAGGTTGTTTTGGTAAGGGAGATTAACGTATGATACAGAGCAGCTAGGCTGTCTGTAAAATAATGGTAATATGTTGTAAGAAGTATATTTGTGTAAGGTAATGAGAAAATGTTTCAATAAGAATGCATGTGATGAAATAATTACAGAGCAGAAAGGCTGGCTGTAAAACGATGGTAATGTGTAACAGAGCAGTAAAAGTGTTGCCTGCTAAATAATAATAAACAAAAGAGTGAGAGGCAAGGTGTTGCCTGCTCAGTGTTGGTAAAAGTAGGAGAGGCTATGTTTGTAAACAGAGTGAGGTAATGTAAGTAAACGAAAACAGGATCAAAGCTTAAAAACAGGTGGATGTACAAATGAGAGAAGTGAGAAGGAACCTGAAGTAACCCAGAATAAATTGAGGCGTTATTAACCTGAGTGAGTGTAGTATGGATATGACTATGTAACAAATTCTGAATGTGACTAGAGAAACCTGATGTTGAATTTTGTGAAACCTGAGTTGGAGATTATTGTAACAGAGCAGCAAAAGGCTGGTTTGAGAAACCCTAAGTTGACTTTAGTCAAGAGGAACCCATATATGAATCTGAACCATTCAAGTGCCCCAGAAGTCAATAGAACAATTTTAAGATTAGTAGTTTTAAGGAATGTGTAGTGTTTATATGTGTTTTCAAATGATGTTTTTCTTGTACAGGACTGCAGGAGATGGCCTGGAGAAAAATTGTATATATATGAATAATTTTGTGTTTTGTAAGGTTATGTGGTGTACTGGATTTGGAGAGCCATAAGCACTGGCTGAAATTTGAAGTGTATTTGTGTACTACATGTTAGAAATAATTTGTATATATTTATATGTAACAGTAACTTGTTTGATTCATTGCGATGAAAAAATAATTGAAGAAAAATTAATAGTAAATGTGCCACTTTGGTACTGCTTGTAGGAAAGTTAGTTCACTTTTAACTAAAAAAGGGTATTTGTAAATGGAAATATTGGAAAGAAAATTTTGCATGATGACTTGGAAATGTAGAGTTATTCAGTAAGAGTCATGAAAGCTATGATTAAAATAATTTTGAGAGGGTTATTGTATTAGGTTAAGATGTAGCTTTTAAGGATGGAAACTGAGGCCAGCCGAATTTTTCAGGTGCGCTGGCATAAGGTTGTAGTAGCACGAGACTCACATGGACCTCCAAAGCAGGACGGAGTCGGACAATGAGTGCTAGCAGAAGTGAAAAGTGTAAGTGTTCACAGGTGCTGCTCACCAAAGAGATTATGTTGTTAGTGTGCGTATGATGTAAAAAGAGTGTATTGTAGGTTTGTTTCTTTTTCAGCAAATTGTAAAAATAAAAAAACACACATATGAAGATTGTAACTTTCATATTTCAGTATTGATGATTTAACACATAAGTCTAGAGTTAATTGATTGTAGGTCATCAGTCCTAGATATTGATGAATGAAACATATACAGAACCAGAAATGACAAATAATAACGTTTCAAGTAAATCTTTAATAGAAAAATATTAAGAAACAAATATTTGTTAAGAAATTAAAAATTTTAGTTCCTCAGGAGGTATGTGGCATCGCCACTAGTGCGCGATCGCCCATTTGTCTATTAAAAGCTTTACTTCAGAATGTATGTGGGCTGCAATGTAAGCCGATAGGGTATTATACGGTCAGTAACGGACGAGTTGTGTCCTGCAGACAGACGGCACGGTCCATCTGTTGCAGCTGCGCGTGTGAAAGCAGTGGAGTAGCGCTGGCAGGCCACTTACATTATACGAAACTAAAAATATTAATAACTAATAAAGGAATTACCTGAGGACCGTCATACTTCATGTACATCCTTCTGTTGTGAAAACAAACAATATGTCAAAGTCTCAGATCAAAAATAGTTGTATTTTGGAAGTTAGTAAAATTCCAAAAAAAAAAAAAAGTAATTTTCCGACAGTCAAGAATTTAAATAAATATCGTGATGTACTAGTTCACCTTCAGTGACTATGTACGATGATCTGATAACACTTTCAGTGTTCATATATAAATTTGGAAAGTTTTTAGTTTCAGAAAACCTCTGTGACTTTTCTATGATAATAATTTCAAGAATTCTATGTAAATATGTGTAATGTGAGTTAGGGTTCGTGTGAACGAGAATGTGTGCATGAGAGTATGTGGGACGTTCGGCATAATTAAACATGTGCGACTACATAATAAATTTCTAGATGTAGAGAAAAGCTTATAGTTCATTTTGTTTAACCTATTTAATTAGAGAGTTTTGTGTTACTTAATTTGATGACGTCAAGGAGCCTAGAGAAGTGGTTGGTGCTTGCTAGATTTTGGCGCGAGCCGCGCCCTAGAAGTGAGTTCTCATTGGTCGTAAGTGCTGACAGCCAATGAGAAGCGAGACGGTTGGCCGCCTAGCGAGGAGATATAGTTTAGAGTGTGGGAGAGTGAGAAAGGAGTCACGAGCTAGCTTTGTTTGGAGGCGGTTATGGTGGATGTGACTTTTCGCATTATGTGAAAGATGAAGTCTTGGGATGCCTTCCGCGTTATGATCCAGTGTTAATGGTATCTGGTAGTGACCAGAAACTGTTTATGAAAACTTTAGAGTGTTGTGATAATTCGTTCCGACGGAAATCGCAAGTGAACTTTGAATTGTACAGCGTGGCGGTACTGAGTATATTCTTACTGAGTATTTTATGGCGAGCATAAACTTTAACTAAAGACAACCACTGAATATCGTGTGCATAAGCAATTGGCCGATCATTGACTGTGTTACAAGTAATTGGTTTCGGAATTTGGGAAGGTAAAAGTTCTGGCTGTTTTAGGTATGGTGGTAACTGTGAGCAGAAACTTAAGTAATTTTCGTAAATGTGGGCTGATGATCTTGCTTCACGGCAATAAAGATCTATAGAAGGTTTAAATTTGAACTTCATGTTTAGAGTACGAGTGACATCCCCTTTCCGAATCATTTCTTTAAAGTACACAGACAATTTTCAGAAAATTTTACTTATAGCTATGAGGTTACAGTTTCCTCAACATTGCTTTCATGTCATCTCGTAAATAGATGCAGTCGGGAGTTTACGTGCGATGATCTACCGCTGTAAACAGGTAGGTGAACAAAAAATATAAAAGAAATTGCATTGCAGCAGCAACGTATAATCCTTCGCAATTTGTGCATCGCATCGCACGCAAGTAAAAAAAAAAAAAAATTAAAAAAAAAAATCCGTCGCAAGAGGACCCAGTCAACTCCACTTAAATACAGCCCATACCATTGTGGAATCACTACGAACTTGCACAGTGCCTTGTCGACAAGTTGTGTGCACGGCATGTAGGGGTCTGCGTCACACTCGAAACCTGCTATCATATCTCACCAACTGAAATCTGGAATCTTATGACCGGATCACATTTTTCCTGTGGTCTAGAGTCCTACTGATATGCTCTTGAGCCCAGAAGAGACCCTCCAAGAGATGTCGTGCTGTCGGCATGGGGACTTGTGACGGTCGTCTGCTGACATAGCCTATCAACGCCAAACTTCACCGCACTGGCCTAACGTATACGCTCGTCGTACATCCCACATTGATTTCTGCGCATAATTTACGCACTGTTGTTGTCTTTGAGCACTGAGAATTCTACTCAAACTCCGCAGCTCTTGGTTCTTAAGTGAAGGCCAAACCATTCGCTCGAATTATCCAGAATGTTTTTCAAACCAATCTCGAACAAATGTGGCCCGATGGCATGGCACTGTCCGTACTGAGGGATAATGTCTGAAATTTGGTACTCTCGGCACACTCTTGAGACTGTGGTTTCTCGGAATACTGAATTCCCTAACGATTTCCAAAACGGAATATCCCACGTATCTAGCTCCAGCTACCATTCCCGGTTGAAAGTCTATTAATTCCTATCTAACAGCCATCTAGCTGCACGTGAATCAGCTGAATATAAATGACAGCCCGACCAATGAACTGATGTTTTGTGCCTTGTGTACGCGATATTATCGCCATCTATATACGTGCATACCGCTATGCCATGACTTTTTGTCACCTCACTGTAATTATGGATAAGTCTGAAACAAGAAAGAAGGTCTCAGATTTTATTTCGTCCGCTAGAATCCGGTAGTACTGTGTAGCAAGGTACAAAATAGAAGTGCATTGGCAGGGCTGACATTTATAATCAGGTGATTCATGTGCTAGGGTTTCCGATTTGATTATTACTACCAGAAAGGAATTAACAGACTTAGAATGCGGGAAGGTAGCTGGAGCTAGACATATGGGACATTCCAATTGGGAAATATTTAGGGATTTCAACATTCCGAGATGCAAAATGTCAAGAGTGTGCCGAGAACATCAATTTTCAGGCATCACCTCTCACCACGGATAACGCCATGTGACCGGGTTACAGTTGTTCGTGATTGGTTTGAGAAACATTCTGGATAATTTGAGCCACTAGTTTGGCCTTCATTTAAGGCCGAGAGCTGTGGCGTTTTCAGTGCTAACAGACAAGCAAAAGTACGTGAATTACTCGCAGAAACCAATGTGGGACGCATGACGAACTGTAAGCGTACTGTCATATCGCTGGATTAGTTGCGGAGTATCTTTGGGAGCGGCCGCTTTTTTTTGCTGAGTCGAGCACGGGACACGAAACTGTTATGTTGTGTCGTAGGTAACTCTGCATGTGAGAAGGACTGTTATTATGGAAGTTCAAGTGTTACTACAAGTGCTGTTACATTAAGGTGATGAAATATGGAAGTGATTCAGAGGAAAGTGCGTAATTATGTAATTAAAAATGAGCAGTATCGCAGATAACGTATTTGTGTGTCCTCTTGTTGGGCGTCGCACAGCATCAATCATCCGCGCAGTGTTCGGTCTCCCACAATGAACAAATGTGAATCAGTAAAAATTAGTTACCACGAAAGAGTGCAATCAAATGACACTGTCTTGTAGCGAGCGTGAGAACGTGCGTTCGATCATCGCGTTTCCGCATCATCAGTAATCAGCTTCGCCGCGACGGTTACGCGCACGCTCATACAATTGTGAACTGTGAACTGTAATTTAAATTTAAGAGGAGTGTTATATCATTACTAGTGTCAAGGAGGACTGGTACGATACCAAAAGAAATCGTGTATGCGTGGCGAGCGTAAGAACTTTCCTTCGATCATTCGGCTTCCGCATCATTTAACAATCATCCGCGCCGTGTTCGGTTGCACGTACGCTCGTCCAAGTGATATTGTGTACAGATAATTATCTAGAAGTTGGCATAAACACTTGTGACTTAAACAGTGCAACCTGTGATTTTCATATCGTCTCAGATTAGGACAGTGTTGTGTTTGACGTTGACTGGCTCCCGTAACCTGGTTGCATGTTTAGATACATAATTTCAGTCAGGCCGATCAGCTGTGTGGAGCAGAGCAATACGACCGCCGCGGAATTATCCGGTACGTGCTGTGGACAGAGCTCACGGTCAAGAAGCAGCAGCACTTATACCAATTGAGGGACTCCCCCTGGCATGTTACAGAATGTATCCCTTAGGACACTGCGGCAGTCTGGCCTCAGTAGGCTATGTCAGCAGATGACCGTGACAGTCAGTAAGTAGAAAATGCGTACGCACTACTGTAATAGCCTAATTACCTGTCTAACGCAGTTTAATGTTAGCATTGGAGACGTTACTTGGAGGCTAGGAGAACCTTGGGGTTGCAATATTTCAATATTTCACAACGCAGCGAGGTGTTAAGTATCTTTATAAATAACATGAAATAAAAATCAGTGGATAAGAATGCTCTTGGATTTATGTGTATCACCCAAAAATAGCGTTGATCAACAAAAATGCAAACGGTGATGGTTCCATTTCTTTAAAAAAATTTGTTCAATAATTTATCATTAGTAGCCAAAATGGCAAAATATCGCTCAGTCCAGTCACCGAGGAGGTACTCAGTTACGAGAACGAGTTCCGATACGGAACATCGGGGGGGGGGGGGGGGGGGGGGGCTTGGGGGCTTGTGGAGAGCGGAAGGTTGTCATGACAGCACATCCTGTAGCCCGTCCGTTCCTAAAAGATTTGTTTGGTGGGGCGCTTGAATTCGTCCGAGCCGACTGCACCCTGCATCCCTCCTTCCCTTTTTCGTCCAAAATCTATTTACGCTTTTGTAATACTCTGATACCTGGAAACAGGAATTCGAAGCACAATTGAATCTTAAAATATGCACGCACTGTGCAGTATCAGATGACGAAAAATGCACAACTAACAGAAAACGAGGAACGTCAGATTCAATCATTTTTTGACACATTCTATTTTATTTTAAAACAATGTACAACAAAAATTTACTACAAATTCTCCTCTGACTTGGTATAGCTCTTTGTATTGAGGGGCTGAGCTAGCAATCCCTGGATTCACTGGGTGAGATGCATTGAATCCATCTGCCGGTGACCTTCAAGATGATTTTGTGTCTGATTTCTCATTTTCAATTAATGCAAATGCCTGGGTTGGTCCCTTACCATACGCCACAGTCAGTTGCTTCCGAATACATTTCTTTCCTGACAGTTTCCAATTTCCTTAAAGATGACGCTCCTCTCCGTAAATGAAAAGAGTTGCATCGAAGCCGAGTCGAGCTGGTACGGTACCAAAAGAAATCGTGTATGCGTGGCGAGCGTAAGAACTTTCCTTCGGTCATTCGGCTTCCGCATCATTTAACAATCATCCGTTCCGTGTTCGGCTCCACGTACGCTCGTCCAAGTGATATTGTGTACAGATAATTATCTGGAAGGCCCACATCCTCCCCATTTAGGCTCACACATTTGTAGGTCGGAACTTTCTTTAATATAGAAAATGATCTTTCTTACGTTGCAAGAAGTGACAGATGCGTGCTAAAATGTGGAATATTGGAAGGGTGTTTAGTTGGATGCTTCCAGATCCTGCGTATTTTCGCCAGCAAAAATTGTTTTAGCTTCTCTGTCGAACGTAGATCTGTTTATTGCCTAAACCCTGTTGATAATAATCACCGAGTCACAAAACATTTGCGCTCGTCCATTCCTGATCACTTCCTGATCTCAAACCAAGATTGAAAGAATGAGAGCGTAAAATGGCCTTGGAGAGTGAAGGGAGATTGGAGCATGACTGCTTCATAGCTGTTTCCCAAAATACAGCACTGCTGAGTAACGGGATTATATCTCCGCTTGGTGAAAACTCCGAGACCATTGTCGAATGAAATGGTTTGTCGTTCTTTACGGAAATTTTCTGACTAAACGAAAAACATGCGTCTTTATTTGGTCCACTTTAACAAATCGGACTGTACCTCTTACAAATTCTTGCCGTTTATTATTATAGACGCCACGCACAGAGGTTATCTGCATGGAAACGCAAGGAATAAGGTCACTTTAACTGATGTCTGATATCTGTAATGTCACGTAATACATTGTGCTACTATATCTACGATGAGTCATCATGACCTGGAAGCAATTGGTATGTGAATGTAAGGTTTACAAGCTGATGTATTTGTGATCTGGATTTAATATAATTTTGATGCTTGATTCTCACTATATTCTTGTATTCATATGCGCTCAAGACAATCACACAGGAGCCGAAATCGATCTGCAATAAACAGATTAAAAATTTACGATCGAAGCTCCCCTAACTAATATGTTGGATCTCATGAATACTGTCGTGGAACGGGCTGACCCTGATGGAAACAAACGTGAGGTTATTAACATTTAGTCACTGTTCGCTGAGGTTAAGAGATTACAACAGACTAAAACACTGAGATTAATTTATTAATTCCTTTGTAGATGAGAATTGCGACACTGGAGAAACAAAATCATACCACGAACTTCTAATAACAATTTGCTTTCGAATTCATTCATCCTGGGACGACAGGCCCGATATTCAAGTTGGCTTCACATGTTATTCGCGTGCGCAGCTGAGCAGATGTTGCGTCACAACTTAAACAAAGAATTTTAACGACTCCGGCGAACACCGTACGACAACGGCGACTGCTGCGCTGCTTATCCAAAAGGAGAAGCGTCATATCTAATTTTGGTAAAGAGAGAGGTACAGCCGCGAGATATTGCAGCTCACAAAAGCTGTATTTATTCAGCAAAATATGAAGGCGTACAATGGTAAGCTCATAGCTGGCCCGATTCTATATTATATTATTATTACTATAGGCGCCCGCGTTAGCAATTGAGGGCAGCTGATCATTACATTGAGAGTGCTATCTAGTAACCGCAAATACAAACTGGCTACTTAACATTCAAAACAGACGAATATTATGATGAACATTATCTAGTGCATGAAGTAAAAGGCAGTATTTTATCTGACAGCAGCAGACATGGTAACATTTTGTCTCCATAAGAACTTAGAAGTACAGTTTCAAGGCTGGAAACGCCATCATAGAATAACAAAGGGGGCTGAATGACTCAGCGTGTAGAAAACCGAAATAACATGAAATGCAGCCAATATAAACCATTTAATAAACAAAAAATTATGAGTCGACATAGACAGAAAAAAAGATTTCGGTAACTACACGAGGGAACACGGAATCAAATATCAAGTAACGGCTTTATACCGTTGAAGAAGTTTCTATTACGTAATAGTAACTGCTTATTCCATCCCCAATAGTCACGCCTTAGTCCATAAAATATATGATTTAGAAAGCAGCCCAGATACCAAGTGGTTTTCACTAGACATCAAAACTCTTTATACAAACGTTCCGGTACAATAAACGCTTAGGATCACAGAAAAATGTTTACGTCAGATCAAAAAAGAACTTTCAGACTTTATTAATCTAATCACAGTCGTAGTTAAATACCACTATTCTGAATTATCGAACAATTGTATGAGCAATCCGACGGTCTCGCTATGGGAAATCTGTTAGCTGGTATCCTTGCTGACATTTTCATTATTGTCTAAAAGAAAAGTTTTGCAACTGTTTCTCAGCTACAGCATTAGGCACTCTCTCTTATTTTAGATATGTTGATGATGTTTTAGTCACCTACAAAGGACCTGATGATGGCATTGACCATATTTTCAATCTCTGTAATGAACTTCAGCCGGCCGCAGTGGTCGAGCGGTTCTAGGCGCTTCAGACTGGAACCGCGCTACCGCTACGGTCGCAGGTTCGAATCCTGCCTCGGGCATGGATGCATGTGATGTCCTTTGTTAGGTTTAAGTAGTTCTAAGGTCTAGGGGACTGATGACCTCAGATGTTATGTCCCATAGTGCTCAAAGACAATTGAACCATTTGAATGAACTTCACGAAAAAATATCCTTCACCAGCGAACTCAAAAACGAGGCCCGTCAACTGAACTTTCTTGACTTGACGCTTACAGAAGAAGAAAATAAAATCTCATTCAACGTTTTTCGTAAAGAACCATTTACCGATCAGATCCTACCCGCGTCTTCCATGCACCCACAATCTCATAAAAACGCTTTCTTTGACTCTGTTATTCATGGAGCTGCATCTATTCCAATCACGAAAGAAAAATGCGATCAAGAAATTAATTTAATTGAATGAATAGCAGTTAATAACGAATATGAACATGTCATAGTGGATGACATCCTTAAAAAGAAAACTGTTAAAAGAGTTAATACACTCGGCACCTCTATCTATGAATCCTAACCTAAAGAAGGTTTTTCCTATTCCTTTCTTGCGGACCATCTCCTATGAGATTCAACGCCTTCTTAATAATGAATACAACTGTAATTTCGCCTTTTCAACCAATAATACCTTGCAAAAAAATTTTTCATAATTTTAAATCAAATTCGCTCTTCTTTGGAGAACTCTGCTGTTTATAATATTTTCTGCGACGCCTGCTCTTCTTACTACATAGGACAAACAGGACGTGCCTTTACAGTCAGACACAAGGAATATCTTTTAAGAAAAAATGGTATTAGCACCCAAAATTCATCTTTTGCCGCCTACCTTCTGATTACAGGTCACGCGCCTAAAGCTGTTCACGATATCAACATTTTGCACATCGAGAAGAGCGGACGTAGATTAGATATTTTCGAAGAATTAGAAATTTTTAAACATATTTCTCATTTCTCGTAATGATGACCTCATTCTTAATGAGCAGCTACAATTACGTTATAAAAACTTCTTCAACAGTATACAGTTGTTACTTGATATTCGATTTCGTGTTCCATCCTGCAGTTACAGAAAAGTTTTTTTCTAAGTCAGCTCATAATTTTTCGTTTATTAAGTGGTTTATGTTTGGCTGCATGTCATGTTATATTGTTTTTCTACACGCTGAGTCATTCAGCCCCCTTTGTAATTCTGTAATGGCGTTTTCAGCCTTTAAACTGTACTTCTAAGCTCTTTTGTATACAAAATGTTACCATGTCTGCTGCTGTCAGACAAAATACTGCCTTTTACTTCATGTACTAAATAATGTTCATCATAATATTCGTCTGTCTGTATTTTGAATGTTAAATAGCCAGTTTGTATTGACGTCTACTAGATGGCACTCTTAGTGCAATGTTCACCTGCCCGCAATTGTAAACGCCTCAGTCTGCTGCTACTTGTGGCTTGACATGTGTGAGCAGCTCATAATCGCTTGCCTCATAGTAATGCCGAAACGAGGTCAAAAGACTTTGCCACCTAGTGCTGTTATTGCTTAATTTTATTCTGCTTAGTCTGCCCTTTCGTAGCATCAGTGACTGAACTGATTTAGTTCTCTGAGCATTAATAATCTTGTCATGTGCGGGATTGAATGTTTAAGTTCGTGTAGATATGTTTTGTGACCATGTCACTGTGACTTGTGACCAAATCTGAACTGTTTCAGACATACGTTGAGTAGTGGTTAATTTTTATGAAATTATATGTGCTGATGATGGTTGATTATTAAGCCAGTATCTGTCTCTGTTTGTAATGGTATCAGGCGGATGTTTAACTGCAGCAAACTTTGAGCAAGGATTTCTGACTTTAAAACCTGGAACCATCGAAAGTGTTAATAAAACTGAAGATACCTCCATTCAATTTTTGATTTACGGCACTGTATATATAATTGACAGCTTTATTAATCATTTTGAAGTTCTGTTTTCAAAGTTGATTTTCCTAGCTGTAAGCTGCTCTTTTTTTTTTTAGGAAAGAAAGAAAAAGCTCTGTTGGTTAAGCATAGTGTTTGAACATTTATTAAGTTCCCGGAATGAGGCTTTCACTCTGGGGCGGTGTGTCCGCTGATGTGAAACTTCCTGGTGTATTAAAATTCTATGCTGGACTGGGAATGGAGCTCGGTACATTTACCTTTTGCTTACAAGTGCTGTACCAACTGAGCTACCCAATAACGATTGACAAGCGTTTCTCACAGCTGTACTACTTTTCTTCTAGATGTGACAGTACCGCAAGTTTCGCAGGAGAACTTCTGTACTACCTTTCTTCCCGCAAATTTCGCCGGAATCATCTGTGAAGTTTGGAAAGTGGGAGAATAGTTACTAGTGAAACAAAACTGTGAGAAGTGGTCGTGGTTCGTGCTTGGGTAGTTCAGCTGGTAAGCCACTTGCCCGCGAAAGGCAAAAGTCCCGATTTCGAGTCTTGCTGCCACACGTGGTTTTAATCCACTAGGAAGCTTCAGGTATTAAGTTGCCTTTAAATTTGTGAGAACGTGAGTTAAATTTCTTGTAAGCCTGGGATTTAGGGCACTTAATGTGCCTGACTGTTTAACTTGTTACTTTAGCTCAAGTAAAATAGTTTTGGCAAGAATATGTGAGAAACGAACTGGCAATTTACTGTAACATGTTCTGTGTTTTAAAAGTTGTTTTTAAATATGTGTATCAACTCTTTTGGAGAAATTAACGTCCAGATCTTTCTGGTTCTAGATCTGATTTCTCTTATTTTACCGCGATAGTCGTTGCTCCGTACGCTCAGAGCAGAAAAAAATATTTTGACATTAGGAAGAGAAAACTGTTGATTCAAATTTCGTCATCAAGGAAAGTGTATTTGTTTTAATAATTGCTATTCCAAACCGCTTTTGATGTCACTGACGCTTGCACCCTTATTTCGTGAGAACAGAAGTGAGAGCCACTGTTTGGCACTTTTCGAATTTTTCCGCCAGTCCTGTCTGGCGGGGATGCAATATTGTGCGGCATTACCCATGAATGGTACGAACAAGCACAGTGGAAGTAGTGTCTGCAGTAAATTTGAACTGTCCAAAGCTTTTATCAATTTTCCCTATTAACTTTTGCATCTGACCGTTTCCATAAAATCATACCTAGATATTATTGTACAAATAGAAAATAAAGAAAAGGAAAAGGAAAAGGTAAAGGACAGCTGAACATTTCTATTAAGAATCTCGTCCCTCGTATTGTTCATGAACAACTGCTACTTCGCCTGTCACTCAAATATCTTCTATCAATTTGTAATTTGTTTTGATGTTATGTTGACTGCCAAAAATAGTACACTATAGCACATTTTGTGCACAGTGTAAATAAGCTTCTCAGACTGTCTGCTAAATCATTTGCATTTAGAGGCTTTTGGAAATGCACGGAATGTTGCCTCCTGGCTGTGCAGATAATTTTCAGGCGAAAATTTCTCTTCCATGTTTTGTTTGGTAGGTAAATAACGTCAGAGCTTCTTGTTTACAGGAATGATCTGTAGAAACTGCCTGTGGGCAGAAAAGGCGGCCACGCGAGTGACTTCCTGGTTCATGTGAACAACACGAGGTGGGTGCGTACG
This sequence comes from Schistocerca piceifrons, assembly GCF_021461385.2. NCBI lineage: Eukaryota > Metazoa > Arthropoda > Insecta > Orthoptera > Acrididae > Schistocerca > Schistocerca piceifrons. The sequence continues at coordinate 782,383,223 of NC_060140.1, read as the reverse complement.
GGGGAAGGCTTGCCGCGCACCCAACTGTCATCCCGGGAGCCAGTACGGCACTTTCAAAGTTACAACCGTCTTTGAGATGCTTTACTAATGAAACTTGTCGTGTAATTTGGGATGAACGTACTTCATTTGGACGACGTAACTTCATGAAATATTTATAATGTGACCTTTCGTACATGAAATGGCTGAAAGACACCCCCTTAGCCGGGACTTTATTTTATTTTGTTTTCTGAAAAAAGATCACTAGAAATCATTCGGGAGCATAGTAAAAATGAACATTCTAAACATTATTAGTAAGAACTATTTCTCGCTCAAAGATAATCTTGAATGCTCCCGAATACTTTTAATTATTCCCAAATCCAATTAATTATTCAACAGCAACCTAATTTCTATCACTCGTTGACTATTTCTTCATAGAACATGGAGATCATTCCAAAACATTCGAGAATATCCTCAAACTTTCGGGAAAATTCCAGAATATTAATAAATGCTATTCGAGAACGTTACAGAGAATTCTGGAAATTACGTTTGTAAAAATGTATAAGATTACTTGTGAATCGTATGATACCATTCTATGACAGACTTCTGCTTCAATCGAAAACACAAGACTGAACTGAAGTTCTTCACTGCTCATGGTCGCAGCACCAAATGACGTCATTTCAAAGAAAGGATTGTTTGCCCTCATATTTTGTACAATTCTTTTTAGTTCCAGAGTTTCTGCAGTTATTTTATAAAGCTAGTAGAGCTACCAACAATGGTGCTAATCGAAGTTTTTCCACTCAAGCAAGATGTTCTCGGTGTTTCATTAATGAATTTCTTGGCGCCATAGAACTGAGACGATTGGTCCTTTTTGTCAGTTGCAAAATGTTTGTGTTTGTTGGTGTCTTAAGAAGGATCATGAATGATCCGTCTGCCAAACACTTCTTCCGCTCTGCACTTCTCCTATGCTAATTTTCTGTTCCTGCATTAAGATCGTTGTTTTTCACGATCTTCACTGATTGTAATTCTGTTTAGTTTATTTCCTTATCTTGTTTCTTCATCAGTTTCTCAGTGACAGCTTCCTGAGTTCTTCAATCGATAGCCTTCTCAAATTTCATCTCATTTTTCATCTGTTTCCTCTGAGCTCTGAGCACTATGGGACTTAACTTCTGAGGTCATCAGTCCATCTGTTTTCTCTCAATATATTCATTCCCTCAGATAGAAAAAGTAAACAGGCTTCTCGCTCCTAATGTGTTTCACTTCTTCACTGTTCCGTCTCCTTCTTTTCAGTTCATCACAGGCAAGTTATTATCCTCTTTTACGTATCGATATCTTGTTCAATGTTGATCTTAACACACTGAAATTTCACTTAATAGACACAATCCACTTTCACTTAAATTAATTTCACTTCCTACTATTTTCGTTTTTTTTGCTTGATCTACTCTAATCAGTTTTCAAAAACCAACTAACTCCATACGAAACTGTTGTGCACAGGGGGAAACATCTGCCCATACATCACTAACAACGTATGGTGATATGTACTGCAGGGAGTTTGTTGGCTTATAACTCTCTCAAATGCACTGAAGGTGGCTGTTTACAGCTGAAAATCAGGTATCCAACAATTTTAAACCAACGGGATTGCGACTGATTATTGCAGTCCTGTTCTCATAATTTCCTATTGTGAAACATGTATCTCGCCATTGCCAAAAGCACTCTTCTGAATTGTAACATGTCACTGCGGCATCAAGGCAACGTAACACTTGAGAATATTGTCAAACATATTGAAACATTTTAGAACATCCTAAACTATTATCGAACGGTATGGAAAATTCTAGAACATTCTCGAACCTTTTGGAAGATTCTATAACATTCTGGATCTTCTATGACGCTATTCAACATTCTGAACTGTCGCGGCCACTTTAAAATTCTGTTCCCAGCTGCTTTACCACCTTCCCATGAGTGGTCTATTGACGTGACGCTGTGTTTTCACGCCCATATCTTTAAAACCCACCCTTTCTCCATGTACGGCGATCGAGGGTTACCATAGCATATTAACCCCGTCGGGCTGTGGAGGTGAGTTGCGGAGTTACAGCGGCATGCACAGACAAACCACGGCTAGATCTGTTGGTGTGACGCCCTCTTTTGACACACATACCTTCTAAACTAACTCCTGCAATTTCAAACCGCAACCTTCTCTATAGCTGAGGGACGGAAAGCTACTATACCACGTAAACCCCAAGGGAGCTGTAGCGGCACGCACAAACAAAACGCGGTTAGATTTATTACATACACTGATTAGTTAATTTCATAATCTTGTTACTCATCTGACCTACAGAATGGTAGTGGTAACTCAAAAGATATTGGTTTGCGTGGAAAACTGTATAAAGCTTTTCCATTCCCTCCAACATTATGTGTACGTCTTTTGATACTCTCTGCATATGGAAAAGTCACACCACGCAGATTAAGACTTGCAATGGGCTAATCACACTTTCCTGGGGAAACCCACGTGCGACTACCGTTTCATCGGATGTGATTCTGTACTGTGGCCTTTTTGGCAAGGAAATATAAATCTGACGATAGGTGATAGGTACTACAGAGAGATTTTGACTTGAGTTAAAAATGGCAAAATCTTAATAATTTGTATTGTCATTCTTGTCTGTTTCGGTAATTTTTCATTTCTTTTGCGCATACAGGCGGTCGTTTGAGGCAGAGATAATGCCAATATATCAGTGTGTCAGTAGTGTACCCATCGAGCTAAAATAAGGGGAGATGGCGCTACACGTTTACGTTGTACGTTGATTTGAAGCCTACGCTGCCACGTTAGACATCCCCAGACGTGAACAGGCTACTATCTACAATTACTTCATGTTCTTAATTTCTGTCTTGTTCGCGCAAGAGTCGTTCGAAATACAAAATGTTACTTTGCTTTCGTGTATAACATAACGTTAGGAGGTCACTTTCAGACATTTTTCCCGGTTTTAGATGCATATCTAGTCCAGTAATATGACGCATTTCGTTTCGTTAATGTAACTTTACTTTAGTTACATGTTTCGAATAACCAAGAAGAGAAGTATCTGATATGAAAAGGCTGCTTTCGTAAAACAGCATTTTCCTAAATGCGACTGACGATAACTGATGTTCGATCTATGACCTCTTCTGCAAAATCCTGAAAAAATGTTTTGCCATGTTAGGCCAGCTTTTCGAGTTGAATTAATGGATTTATGATGAAGTCGGGAGACTTGATTCTAGGATATATCAAGCGTAGAAAGGTTTCAGTGATAAGGTGGAGAAGGCCTGGGAGTCAACGTAAGAAATTGTTTGAGTAGGCAAGATGCTGTAATGGCTGAGACGACAGAGGCTATTAGCAAATTATCCTTTCGAATAGGTAAAGGGAAGAAAGAGGTAGATAAAATAAAGGAACGTAGCATCTGGCATTAAAATTGAAAATGGTGAAGTTAAAATACAAATCAATGAAATAAAAAGCGAATTGAATTCTTTAGCTGCACAACAAACACCTAGAGTGATCAGTGTTCCGTGGATGAGCTCCTGAACGGTCAAATGTTTAGGAGACGACGGGAAATATCACCCAGTAAATTTCTAGCAGCATGCAGGGATGTTTTTATAAGGGGAATGTCCGATGAGGCGAAGATAAAATTCGTGAAAAGTCATTTGGATGGTGAGCCGCAGCCGTGGGCAAATAAACACAGTGATACGTACACTACTTACGAAATATTTTAAAGCAGTTTCTTGATCAGGTTCTGGAGTGAGGTGAAGCAAACACGATTCCAAAATAAGTTTCTGAACGGGCCAACATTTAAATACGGGAACGGGTCGATGCGAGAATACTGTAAATGTGAACTTGCGAGATTAATGCACGTGAAGCGTCCATTGGAAGTGATAGTTGAAACTACGACGTTGAAGAGGCAGTTGCCGGAAAATCTGCATTGCGATCTAGTGGACAGTCCTAGAAACTCAGTAGATTAATTTTTGGACTTTATAGAAAAATTAGAATGGCCGTTGAAATTTAAACTGCAAAGTAAGCAGAAAAATAGTTTTCAGAGTGGAAATCATAACTACAGTCCGAGTAACTAATATGAAAGCCATCCGGGAAGCTATCAACGCAACGAAAACATCAGTTTTGATAAGGAAAATGGAACAGGAACATGTCCAATGATAAATTTCAAAGATGATAATGGGAACGGATATTTTCGTGACAGGAACCGACACCAAGAACGTATATTTGAGGGACCGGCACCTAGCGAAATGAACCAGGATATTGGGAGATAGGGAAACTATGTTTCGCCGCATCTCAGGTCCAAAGATGGCAAAATAAACCGGTGATAAATGGGACGCGAGTAAACGGAAATGTGATAGATGTCAATAAATCGGCAGAAAGGCGTCAGAATTGCGAACTGAGATTAGTCAGAGATGAGAATCAAATACCTAAATTTTCAAAGCAGGTAGTACATATAAGGCGTAATGCTATGTTACGACTTCTGCACCACTTGTTAGCAGCAGACACAGTGACTACGCCAAAGACTGAGACGGCGTGGAGTTTTACAATTATTTATTGAACTCTCTTTACCATTTCTCCCTCATCGGGAGCCTCACTCCACCAGTGCTCCGCTGAAGCCAGGATGCCCTGTGGTTGAGATGAACTCGTCGCTGCTCGGCGTCCCAGTACCGGCACGCCTATGGACCCGTGTCGCCGTGAGGTCAGCTGCCAATGCCTGCTGCACCGGCGGCTGGGAAGCCATCAGTCGCGATGTCCACGAGGTTCCGTCATGGACGGACCACGCGCCATGGGGCCAGGTTGCTGTGAAGTCTGGGCGTCAGTCTCTGGAGACACCTGTGACCAAGACTGCACTGTGGCCGGTCCTGCTGGAAGTTCTCGCTGTAGTTAGTCAGCCATGGTGCCGACCGAAATTGGGCCGACCTCCAGAGCTGAAGTTGACATCTGGCGGCGAACAGATGACTCCTGTGAGCTGGAACAGACTTCCGGAATCGTCACCTACGAAGATTGAACATTCGGACATGGACCACATCCATCCTCAGATCCGAACTGCTTCCTAATTGCTTCTATCTGTTGCTGCCTGCGCTCCACTATTTAATCCGGCAGGAGGATGTTTTTTACCCTCGGTGGTAGCTTTTTGTTATAACTTCCGCAGTATATTGCAGAGTAACTTAGCGTTCTGGCCTCACTTCCTCTTACTCAGCACTCTCCAGGCTTCGCTCAGAGCTCGGTCTGTGTGCGTCCTTGCGTCAGCCTGTTGGTAGACTGCTGCTGTCAGCGAGGCTATCAGTGCGTGCTTACTTCGCAACGCCTTGGTCGCCGGCGTGCCACTGTTCTGCCATTCTCCACTGCGTGAAGCAATGCTTACCACATGTGGCCGCAACACTGCCTTCCACCTAAAAATTAAATTCGTCCCCGAATTTACCCTATACATTAACTCTAGTTCTACCCTATATTCTACTTTTTCCCTATATACATCTATTTTGCCCTGGCTCATGCCCTACCGGTAATCCATTCTACAGGAATCTCATGGAGCGGTCTTGCATTAACATGCTGTATCCTGCATTTTAGTAAGATACAATCAACACGGTAACAGTACTGGTTGAAATACCAATGGTCACTATGCTACGTTTCCACATGGTATTGTACTCCTCCATATGCCTTAATAATCGCTGCATTGAAATTTGACCTTTCTCCGAATCTACTAGTTTATCTATCGTTTGCAATAGTGTAGCATCCAAGGTGTTGCTAATATACATCAAATTTTCTCCTGGAGCGATGCACTGTGTAACAGTGATACGGTCTCCCCACACTAGTTACTGGAAATCCAATCTCTATATACATCTTAACTAGATCCGTTGTTACTTTAATCCTAGAGATATGATAAAAAAGTGACATACTTGCTTCAATTATAGCCACTACGTGCTCTACCCCCTCTGGAAACTCTCCCTCTGCCTGCTTCAGACTCCGTCTGAATTCTTCTGGTGACATCAGCGTCACACTCACCTGCCTGTGCAATGCGTGATGCACTGCCTCTTGCAATTCATCCATCCTCACTCGTACATCACCAGTGCTGTTAACCAGTCCCTGCAGCAATTTAGCCATTTTCTGCTTCCTTTCCACTATATCCAATCACGTTTCTACTTGTTCCAGATCTGTATTCAAAGATTTCTGTGTTTGTTCTATATATGCTCGTAACCCTGTAGCCATCCCATGCACCACGCATGTCACATTCAACAACTCTGTACCTATTCCTCATATCTCTGTTGCTTGTATATCCACCAACTTCCCAATCCTCTCTTCCCTGTCGCGAATAACTGTTTAAGAATTGTTCAAATCCTCAATATCGTCTCTAACCGCTGTTCCAAAAATTGTTTTCAGCAACTTCCCACTTGCATTAAACCAACCCCTCTTTACTCTCTTTCTCCTCCCTGGAATCATGCTCACGACTTGGCGCAGTTGTTCCCTTATTTCCTTACTTGAGCTATCCAAAGCCTCGTACTCTTCTTGCACGTCCCGTAATATTCCGTTCTTAAACGCAACCGTTTCCACACTCGATACCACCTTCTGTAGCTGCTGCATCTCGTTCCTTACCTGCAGGATGTTGAGTGCCAGCCGAAGCGTCCATTCGTGACTCGTGAAGACAACATCTGGGTGTTTCCCGAACAACACCCCACTTCCCAATGGCATATCCTGTACCTGGCTAGCTTGTGTCATCTGCCAGAAGACTACGCCCCATACTATCCACTTGTACCCCATCCTGCGTCACCTACAGAATGGAGAGAGAAGGAAAAAACTCCCATCACTACCCCTTAATACCAATAAAATAACCCTCGTCCGTGCACAAAAATAGTACACGCATGACAATTACTGCTAACTACACATCCCTCGAACGCAACTTATACTTAAAACCCGGTTTACTGTCTGCTTCTGGCGCTTCATTTCGCTTTCTGCCAGAAGGAGAAGTACATATACATGCATCTACTACCCCCTGGAACGGCTTAACTCTACTAACATGAACCACAGTTGTCTTGGTAGGCAATTGTAATTTTATATTGACAGGTGATGTCTTTTCCACTACCTGGTATGGTCCCTGGAACTTGTTTTTGAACTTCTTGGTTCTCCCTTTTGGAACATACGGATTATCTAGTAGCACCCATTGGCCTACTCTGTACTTTGGCAACTTCCTCATTGTACCTCCCATCCATTCTTGTCGTTTCAACTCTTTCGTGTTAACTTGTCTAACTCTCTGCCATACTTCCTTAATGGTTTTCGCAAATTGCCTTACATGCTCGCCCTCCTCTCCCAGCCTTGGACAAAGCATGTCAAAAGGTGATGGCATCTTCTGCTCATACACCACTTCGTACAGTGACAATCCTGTCGACGTATGTATCTTACTATTATATGCACTGGTTACGAAATGCAAGTACACATCCCAGTCGGTGTGTTGACTATTTACATAGTGACTCAACATCTTAGCGAACATGCGATACACTCTTTCCATTCGTCCATTTGCTTGTGGACGGAATGTACTAGTCTGTAGTTTCTTTACCTTCAGTAACTTACGCAGTTGCTTCATCAGATCAGACATGAAATTAGTACCTTGATCCGAGATTAAGGACTGAGGTATCCCATACCTGAGTAACCAATTATTAACTAAAGCTTGTGCCACTGTACTTGCTTTCTGGTCTGGTAATGCGACCATGACTAAATACCTATAAAAGTGGTCAATCACTGTTAACACATACTTATTCCCTGCTGCACTTCTATTAAATGGGCCTAATACATCAATTCCGATTTGTTGTAAAGGTCTGTCTGTGTCTGGTAATCTTTCAAGCTGAATCTTTTCAAGGCTCAAGTCCACACCTTGTGTGCGTGGCACACAATTCCTGATGTACTTGTCCACGTCTTGACGTTGTGTCCTCCACCTAAACTTCTCCGCTATCCGCCTATCTGTAGCTCTTCTCCCTGAAAGAAAATGGTCATGCACCTGTTGCAAAATTTCAGATCTTAATGCTGCTGGTACGACGACGCACGGGGCCGCATTTCGTCGACCTGCAAAGTAACCCGTCCTGTACTAGGAACTGCGGTTGCTTTCTGAACAATTGGCAATCACTATCTACGGCTTGTGCCCTTTTCCACTCATCTGCAGTCACCCCTGTTACTTGTAATACTGCCACTTTCCTGCTCAATGCGTCAGCATTGGCATGTTTCACACCTGGCTTGTGTATTATCTCATAATCTAACTCACTGAGTTTCAGCGCCCATCTCACTAGCCGACTCGTTGGGTCTTTCAGATCTAATAACCATTTTAGAACTGAATGATCCGTCACAACCTTAAACCGTCTATCATACAGATAACATCGAAAGTACAAAATCCCGTATATTACCGCTAACAATTCCTTCTCCATCGTGGAGTAATTTTGTTCCGCCTTGTTAAGTTGACGAGACGAGAACGCAATCGCATATTTTTTGCCATCTATTTCTTGCCCAAATACAACCCCAAGAGCGTGATTAGACACGTCACATTGTAGTATAAACTCCTTCGAAAAGTCTGGAAACTTCAAAACTGGATCTGATGTCAGTATCCGTTTCTACTCGTGAAATGCTTTCTCGCACTCTGACGTCCACTGAAAGGTAATACCTTTTCTTAGCTACTTAGTAAGTGCCCTCGCTATTTCTGCAAACCCCTGTACGAATTTTCGATAATAGCTCGCAAGATCAATATACGATTGCAGTTGTTTAACCGTTTGCAGAACCGGAAAATCTTGTACTGAGACGAGGATCTGTCCATACCCCGTCCTGACTGATAACATGCCTGAGATAATTTACTAGTGCTTGAACAAAATGGAATTTGTCTAAACTTAATGTTAGTCATGCTCCTCTAATCTTTTAAATACCTCCTCTAACCGTTCCACATGCTGCTCTATATCCCTTGAAAAAACTATAATGTCATCCAGATACACCCTGCATTTTTTCGGTTTCAACCCGCGAAGGACTCCATCCAACAACTTCTGAAATGTTGCTGGAGCGTTTTTTACTCAAAACGGCATTCTTTTATACTCGAAGCGACCACAATGCTTCGTAAATGCTGTTTCTGGCCTGTCCTCCGGACATACTTCAATCTAGTGATAACCGCTTCGCAAATCCATAGTGGAGAAAAATTTACACTGCCCTAGGTTATCTAACGTTTCTGTGATATTCGGAAACGGAGATACGTCCGCCATTGTGCGTTCATTCAAATGTCTGTAATCGTAACAAAAGCGAAATTTATTCGACCAGTCCGGTGTCTTCTTCAGAACTAGGACCACACTGCTAGACCAACGGCTATTACTGTGCTGGATTATCCCATCTTCCAGTTGTTGCTCCATTAGTTGCTCTACTATTGGTTGTAATTGTTTCGGTAGTCTGTATGGCTTACGATTCACCGGAGTGTGATTCGCTGTCGGAATATGATGCTGTTATCGGTGTAGCAGGTAACGTACACTGTGCCTCAAACAATGCTTTATACTTTAGCAATAGTGCTTCCATACCCGAACGATCATTTCCTCTCAAATGATTTACCATGCACGAAGTGCAGACATGCTGACGGTTTGCTTTACATCATAGTCTAGCCTCGAACTATCGATGTCCTCTTCATCCAAAACTCTACTGTGGCTATTACAGATCGACATCATCCAGCCCGAAGTTATCGAGCCGGCCGCGGTGGCCGTGCGGTTCTGGCGCTGCAGTCTGGAACCGCGAGGCTGCTACGGTCGCAGGTTCGGATCCTGCCTCGGGCATGGTTGTGGGTGATGTCCTTAGGTTAGTTAGGTTTAAGTAGTTGTAAGTTCTAGGGGACTTACGACCTAAGATGTTGAGTCCCATAGTGCTCAGAGCCATTTGAGCCATTTGAAGTTATCGAAACTCAGAAGAACCATAAACTGCCCATTTATGTCCGTTACCTGTGATACACTCCTACGAATAAAGCAATGCTTTTCGTCTAAAACCTCATTACTCAGTAGTGGCTCTACAAAGAATAACCTCTGCTGTGGCACATCGACATCCACCGGTAGCCAGATCACCTTCCCTGTACCTGGTCGTACTTTGTCACATGAAATCACCTATAATGCACTTGTACACAGTTTACTTGGTATCACCTTAGCTAATCAGTGCACCTTGCGACTCTGAAACATTTGCAACGGCTGTACCCATTGAGAACAAGTTCCCATCGAGTTCCAGCGTATGTTGCGTAAGGTCAATTTTGGCCTGATGATTAGTCAGAAAATCCAACCCAAGTACCGCTGAAAATCCCTGTCACACAGTTGACAACACCTCCATTTGCTCCCAGAACCACACATTCCCTTTCTTAAACTTAAGCTGGGCTGTCCCTAGAGCACCTAATTTTTTATCACCTACTGCGCGCAATCTGTATCTCAGAGCTTCCAATCCTTTCTTGCCCACGAAGTCCATACTGACAACTGATACTTGCGCTCCAGTATCCACTAAAACTCTTCGCCACTTATCTTTTATCCAAATCATCAAACTACAATCCGCCTATTCGTGCACTCTCTGAGTACCTCTTTTTACTGGGAATGCTTCCAGACAGCAGGAAGACTCCCTTTTTCATTTAACAGTTTTTTACCTGCTGTATCATTAACCCGTTTCTTGGCGTTACACTGCCGTGCCTTATGCCCTATTTTCTGACAATTGAAACACAGCGGTTCCAGACATTGTCACTTAAAATGACCTTGCTTCCCACAACGGTAACACTCTTTGGAAGACGAAAAAATTTTCTTGTCATTGCGACTTCTAGTGGCGCTATCCACTTCCTGCAAAGATGTAGCTACGCGCAATGCTGCTGCTAAGTCACTTGGATTTTCCATCCGTATCCGGCGTGAAAGATCCGGCAAGACCCCTCGCAAAAATGCGCCTAAAGCTCTATTCTCTGCTTCTTTCAATGGAACTTCATTTGCACTCGCATCTTGAGTTATCTCATACATGTGCACATTCGTTCTCCTAATTCTGTCTGAAAATTCTTCTACAAATTCCGTTTTTTGCATCATCCTCCCCAATTTTTCTTTAAATAATCTGGCACTGTTTTATTTCCTTAACCTTTTTAATAATCCCTCAGCCGTCTCTGTGAACGTAGTAGCATCCTTTAACCCTTCGTAGTATGCCACATAAGTCTTTGCGTCACCTACTAACCGTAACCTCGCCATTTGCAAACACATTTCATTCGACCTGCCACAGAGTCTAGCCGTACTATGTACATCACCAATGAAAACATTCACGTCCTCTGATGTTTTACCCAAGAAGGAAGATATCAAATGAGCCACTGAACAGTCTGCCACACGGGAAAAGACAGTACCCTTGCATTCTACACAATCGCTTCCCGAGCCTGATTTTGTATTTTGAAACAATTGTTGCTCCATCCTCTGCATGTGATGCTTTTGCAGCTTATTTCCTTCAATCAGTTTCCTAACTTGCTCTGTCAATGGGCTACAGCGTCACTTGTTCAGGTTGCAGGTGTGTCTGGCATTTTCCTCACAAAAATTACATTGTATTACCCAGAAGCAAGTTAATTCTTAGCACGTCTAATGGCAAGCCATCTAGACTTACCACATCGCCCCGTTATATGATTATAGAAACTACACACATCACAAGTGCTTGGCACATATTTATCGCAAGGAGTGACATGACCTGGTAATCCACACACTACGCATTTAGATGATGACTATGACTCCCACGAAACTGTGATAAGTCTACAAGGCTGCTAGGCCTTTCAAATGACACTCTCACATGCCTTAACGTTACCCTCGACATGTCTAGCTACACAGAAAACATGAGAGAAGGCAGTTGCTGGATTCAACCTATTCGGTGTTTCTCAGTTGCTTCGCACGATGCTAGTTCAAGTCGTGGCGTGGGTGCGCCTGATACCACTTGTTACGGCTTCTGCACCACTTGTTAGCAGCAGACATAGTGGCTTCGCCAAAGACTGAGACGGCGTGGAGTTTTACAATTATTTATTGAATTTTCTTTACCATTTCTCCCTCGTTGTCGCTGCCCAGCACTGCGGATCCCTCCGCCTGGCTGCTGCTGTGTAGATTCTCCGCCAATGCGCGCAACGCGCGCCGCTGATCGTACTCGAGAGCGTCAGGCCACCAGTGCTCCACTGAAGCCAGGATGCCCTGTGGTTGACATGAACTTGTCGCCACTCGGCCCCCCAGTACGGGCATGCCAACAGAGCCGCGTCGCCGTGAGGTCAGCTGATGATGCCTGCTGCACCGGCGGCTGGGAAGCTGTCAGTCGCGATGTCCATGAGGTCGCGTCACGGACGAACCACGTGTCATGGGGCCGGGTCGCCGTGAAGTCCGGGCGTCAGTCCCCGACGGTGCCTGTGACCAAGACCGTGCTGTGGTCAGTCCTGCTGGAGGTTCTCGCTGTAGTTAGTCATCCATGGTGCCGACCGATCTTGGGCCGACCTCCAGAACTGAAGTTGACATCTGGCGGCGAACGGATGACTCCTGCGAGGTGGAACAGGCTTCCGGAATTGTCACCTACAAAGATTGAACATTCGGCCACGGACCACGGCTGTCCTCGGATCCGAACTGCTTCCTAATTGCTTCTGTCTGTTGCTTCCTGCACTCCACTATTTCTATCCGGCAGGAGGACGTTTTTTACCCTCAGTGGTAGCTTTTTGTTATTATATTGCAGAGTAACTTAGCGTGCTGGCCTCCCTTCCCCTTACTCAGCACTCTCCAGGTTTCGCTCAGCGCTCGGTCTGTGTGCGTCCTTGCGTCACACTGTTGGTAGACTGCTGCTGTCAGCCAGGTTATCTGTGTGTGTGCATACTTCGCAACGCCTCGGTCGCTGGCGCGCCTCTGTTTTGCCATTCTCCACTGCGTGAAGCAACGCTTACTACATGTGGCCGCAACAGCTAAGATAATGAAAGATAACGACAAAGGCGATGATGACGATTTAGGGCTAAATGATCTCTTTTATGAATGTGAGACGAAGGAGTGCGTGAATGTTAATACAATGAAAGATTCTATGTGCCGAAAGGAGGCGGAGGTGGAACTGAATTTCGTGGAGTTAGATGGTGTAGATAATTCTAAAGAAGTACTACCCAGCAGTAACGATTAGTGATGAAGGTGATGATGTTCCCGGTGATATTGTGACGGCGAAAGTTGTTAAGGAGGTTACTAAGGGCGGCATAGCATTAGTCTCGTCAGCTGTTGATGCATTTGTGTGTGTATCGGCGGATATTGGTGAATTATTTTTGAAGGAAGGTAGTAATGAAGTTCTTTGTGCTGAGGATACGAAAGTTGAAGCTACTGGTATTGGTACTTCAGAGAAAGAAATCTATATGTATCTCTCTACTATTGTAGTTGAACCCGAAATTCTAGATGGACCTATGGATCTTGAATGTTTGTTTGAAAATGAATGTGGATCTGAAATTGATCTGCGATCTGAAATTAATGTGGTGCAGAAGCGTGTAGGAGAGGAAAACGTATTATGCTCAGGTTTAAATCAAAACGCAGCCCGATTCACTGTTGATTCTGATAATACACAATGTTGTAGCTACAATTTATGTTATATAACGGCGGAGGACGGTGAAACAATGAATGGTTCCTGTATTGGTGATTTGTCTACGGAGGTAAATGAGAACAAAAGCAAGACCAGCTGTGGCGTGAGTTCCTAATGGCCAGGTTGTATGATATCAGAGGTAGACAAACCATGAAAGAGTTTTGCGAATCGTGGTATAGAAAACTGATACACCTAAAAGCAAGAAGAACTGAAGCCGAGATCGTTTGGGTTCTTTGACAGAAACTGCCTGAGGACTCTAAACGGTATGTTGGGAGTACCCACAGGAGTTTTTCTGCGTTCTTGGAAAGGGTGGAGGATGAAGATCACTGGCGAAGAAATCGCGAGTCCCGTCCCGATAATAACAACAATTATTCGCAAGAAAGCAATGATCAAAACGAACGACCTGAAAACGATAGATTTCGTGTAAACACGATTCAAAGAGGTCGTGCGAGAGGTAGAGGAAATCATATGACGCGCGGCAGAGGCTACATGACGCGGAATTTTCTAACTAGAGACGAAATGGAAAACTGAAAACCGCATGTGTTACGGGCCGGATTCACGCGGAGACCGGTTTTGGGCCCAAAGAAAAGATGTCAAATAATAGATTCGAGAAGGAAAGATGTAAAGCACAGGACAGGAAGGTTAAGATGCGCCTATGGAAGACGGACGCGGAGTGATACGTAGTGGCGTTCCCAGTGCGAAGTCACGTGCCCGTTTGTGCTCGGATCAGCGGTTGCCGGAGCAGCGTACATTGCACTTGGCAGCACACACAAATGGTAGAAGTCAGAACAAGATGGCTGCCGTAGAGAGAAACAAAAGAGGCGGGATCGTACACTTCCGTTGGATGGTTTCAGTAGTACATGAATGTAAAAATGGAAATAAAGTTAATATGTCATATGATAAGGATAACTCAGTATCGGAATCGTGCGAAAAGACTTTATTAAAGAATGAAAGAGAGCCAGAAAAGGCGATTGAAAAGGGGAATATTTGTACTGTTAATGATGTGTATGAGATAGAAGACTTAGATGTGGGGGAGGTTATGGTGAATAAATGGGAGAGAAAGGTAAAATATGCCGCGCAAAAGACGTGTAGATAATTAATAATAGATGAAAGCGATGTAAAGAAGGACGTTAGTAAACATGATATAAGCAGTACAGATAAAATTATTGTTGATGGAAAGGTGTTTTGTGGTTCTGATACAGAAGAGTCTAGTAGGAATTTCGCACGGTTATCTGAAATTGACGTAAAGGAAACAGTGAAATGAAGGTTATTGAAGCATATGACGATTATACTAAGTATGAAGTTAAGGCTTAAATCGTTCAAGGTGATACAACAGAAGTGTCTGAGTCTCTAAACGATGTGCAGTGTGTAGAAAATGAGTCGAAAAACGAAGTGGCTGAAACATCTAGTGATAATCTGCCTCACTGTTTAAAAGTTGCTTTCGTGCTCGAATCTGATAACGAAATAGAACCTACTGATAGCTCAGATGAAGGAGATACTTCAGATTCAGATACGTATGAGCTTTCGGAGGTCGACAAACATAATTATACCTTTACAGAAAGAGGTTACGAGAAAGTTAATGACATTTTTTCGAAACAAAACCCGGAATGCATAACCGAAACAAAACCGAAAGAGTCGCCAGATGACACTATATAAGGGCAAGCTTTGCTTAATGTAATGAAAGAAATAGATTTACAGAAACCTAAAGAACCTCCAGATATAAATATAGTAGAACGTGAATTGTTGAAAATCTGTAAAGATTAGAAGTCAACAAACCCAAAAAGCCACCTGATATACAACAGAAATCAGTACGTAATATTTCCTGGAAAGACTTTATGGTTGAGCAGGATCTGTTATGGGAAGAACAGGAGGAAAAGGAACACAGAATTATTAAACAAACTACAATACCTGTAAATGTTTATAACTCTGAGCTGAAGTGCTTTCAGACACAGGATCCCAAATCAGTGCCATATCAGAATCTTTCTTTGGTCATATTTCACGTAAATCAGGACTAGTAATAATGTCTGTGAGTGGGGTAAAAATTATAGGAGCTACTGGTAGGTCTAGCTAGCCCATTCAAAAACAAGTATTGATGGACTTTGAAATAGGAAGTCAAAAATTTGAACATGATTTTTTAGTGGTCGCTGAACTAAGTGCGGAAATGATTCTAGGTATTGGTTGGCTAGACAAGGAAAAGGCAATTTTAGATTGTGGTAGTGGAACTGTTAAGATTAATAGGGAAACCAAATCAATAGAAATTCAATTTGAAGGTGACAACCAGGTCCAAGATGTTAATGTAGAACCTATATTGTTAAAAATAGAATCTTAAAATGTTCGTTTATCCCAACTACACTCCTGGAAATGGAAAAAAGAACACATTGACACCGGTGTGTCAGACTCACCACACTTGCTCCGGACACTGCGAGAGGGCTGTACAAGCAATGATCACACGCACGGCACAGCGGACACACCAGGAACCGCGGTGATGGCCGTCGAATGGCGCTAGCTGCGCAGCATTTGTGCACCGCCGCCGTCAGTGTCAGCCAGTTTGCCGTGGCATACGGAGCTCCATCGCAGTCTTTAATACTGGTAGCATGCCGCGACAGCGTGGACGTGAACCGTATGTGCAGTTGACGGACTTTGAGCGAGGGCGTATAGTGGGCATGCGGGAGGCCGGGTGGACGTACCGCCGAATTGCTCAACACGTGGGCCGTGAGGTCTCCACAGTACATCGATGTTGTCGCCAGTGGTCGGCGGAAGGTGCACGTGCCCGTCGACCAGGGACCGGACCGCAGCGACGCACGGATGCACGCCAAGACCGTAGGATCCTACGCAGTGCCGTAGGGGACCGCACCGCCACTTCCCAGCAAATTAGGGACACTGTTGCTCCTGGGGTATCGGCGAGGACCATTCGCAACCGTCTCCATGAAGCTGGGCTACGGTCCCGCACACCGTTAGGCCGTCTTCCGCTCACGCCCCAACATCGTGCAGCCCGCCTCCAGTGGTGTCGCGACAGGCGTGAATGGAGGGACGAATGGAGACGTGTCGTCTTCAGCGATGAGAGTCACTTCTGCCTTGGTGCCAGTGATGGTCGTATGCGTGTTTGGCGCCGTGCTGGTGAGCGCCACAATCAGGACTGCATACGACCGAAGCACACAGGGCCAACACCCGGCATCATGGTGTGGGGAGCGATCTCCTACACTGGCCGTACACCACTGGTGATCGTCGAGGGGACACTGAATAGTGCACGGTACATCCAAACCGTCATCGAACCCATCGTTCTACCATTCCTAGACCGGCAAGGGAACTTGCTGTTCCAACAGGACAATGCACGTCCGCATGTATCCCGTGCCACCCAACGTGCTCTAGAAGGTGTAAGTCAACTAGCCTGGCCAGCAAGATCTCCGGATCTGTCCCCCATTGAGCATGTTTGGGACTGGATGAAGCGTCGTCTCACGCGGTCTGCACGTCCAGCACGAACGCTGGTCCAACTGAGGCGCCAGGTGGAAATGGCATGGCAAGCCGTTCCACAGGACTACATCCAGCATCTCTACGATCGTCTCCATGGGAGAATAGCAGCCTGCATTGCTGCGAAAGGTGGATATACACTGTACTAGTGCCGATATTGTGCGTGCTCTGTTGCCTGTGTCTATGTGCCTGTGGTTCTGTCAGTGTGATCATGTGATGTATCTGACCCCAGGAATGTGTCAATAAAGTTTCCCCTTCCTGGGACAATGAATTCACGGTGTTCTTATTTCAATTTCCAGGAGTGTATATGAAATATACCATGTGAAAGATTTATTGCAAGATGATAAAAAAACTGACAGCTTTAGGGAAATTGTTGATGTTATCCAACAAATCTCATATGAACAGAAAGGGGATTTATTTAATATCTTGAATAATAATAAGGAAGGGTTCTCTGAAAAACCGGGTGTCGTAAATAGCTTTGAATACCGTATGGATGTCCTGGAACATGAACCATTCTTTGTCAGGCCATATCCAATACCTATAGCTAAGAAAGAAGCAGTAGAAGCTGAAATTGATAAAATGTTGGAATGGGGGGTAATAGAGAGAAGCAATAGTGAATACAATAGTCCACTTATTATAGTCAATAAGAAGGATGGAGGCGTAAGAATAAAAGGAGAGAAGTAGTCAGACCTGAAAATTTAGATGATTTATTACAAAAGTTCTATAATGTAAAATATCTAACTAGTTTCGACCTCACTGCTGGATATTGCCAAATCCCTTTACACAAAGATCCTAGGAAATATACATCTTTCTTGCTTGCGGGAAAATGTTACCAATACAAAGTTGTACCATTTGGTTTAAATACCTCTGTTTCTGTTTTCATGAGGGTTTTGGATTCTGTTTTAGGAAAGAACTTCGTGCCAGATTGACTGTATATATGGATGACTTATTGATTGCTACTGATAACTGGAAAGAACATTGTGACCTGTTAAACAAAACCCTTACTGCTCTTCAAGCAGGGGGCATGACTTTAAAGTTAAAAAAGTGTGAATTTGTGAGACAAGAAATTAAATTTTTAGGACACATAATAACGACATCTGGGATTCGCAAAGACTCAGAAAAGCTTAATGCTATTGAAAAGTGCTCTCCTCCAAAGAACAGGAAACAGTTGAAAGCGTTTTTAGGTCTTTGTGGGTTTTACCGCAAATTTGCGAAGGGGCAAGCTTTCAACAGCCCACATTTGACTAGCTTGTTGAAGAAAAATAGTGTATATGTTTGGACATATGAATGTCAGAAAGATTTTGAAAATTTAAAAACTAAATTAGTAAGGGAAAACATTTTACATCATCCAGTTTCAAGTGAGCCATTCCACTTGATTACAGACAGTAGTGCTTATGGTATTGGTGTTGAAATATTTCAGGAAAACACAGAATCTGGGGAAACAGCATATAAGACCATTGCTTTTGCTAGTAGAACTTTAACTAAATATGAGAAAAACTATACTATTTCAGAGAAAGAGGCCTTAGCTATCGACCGCAGCTCGTGGTCGTGCGGTAGCGTTCCCGCTTCCCGCGCCCGGGTTCCCGGGTTCGATTCCCGGCGGGGTCAGAGTTTTTCTCTGCCTCGTGATGACTGGTGCGATTTTTTCTTATGGGGGTATGTTAAGGATATGGTGTTTCGGCCACCTCTCCCAGCCACCATTGATGATTTGAAACGAGAAATAACAGCAGCTTTCCAAACTGTTACGCCTGATATGCTACAGAGAGTGTGGAACGAGTTGGAGTATCGGGTTGATATTGCTCGAGTGTCTGGAGGGGGCCATATTGAACATCTCTGAACTTGTTTTTGAGTGAAAAAAAACCTTTTTAAATACTCTTTGTAATGATGTATAACAGAAGGTTATATTATGTTTCTTTCATTAAATACACATTTTTAAAGTTGTGGTATTATTTTTGAATCACCCTGTATATTAAAGGTAGTGACAATTATGTAGCTGACGCTTTATCACGGTTACCTGAGGGTATGAACAACTTACCAGGGGAATGTAATGAAGATGGCAAATTTCATATAAGGTATATTAAGGAGGTTCCAGGTATGAAAAGAAAAGAGCAAATTTGTAAAAGCATGAGGTTCCACCAGAATGAGGATGAAATATGGAAGTTAGTGAAAGTTAATTTTAGTAACCCTAATCACCCACAAATGAGTAGATTTTACAAGATATTTAATGGAATTTTATATAGGAGAAAGAATGCCAGCATTGAAGAACGGAAGGTGTGTTGGCCTAGGCAATTTGAGACTGAAGTGATTGATTATTTTCATCTTGCCTTAGGGCATTGTGATCCCAAGAAGTGTATTGAAAAGTTAACTGATGTGGTTGCGATTAATGTGGGTGCTACTAAGAAAATTACTGAGAGAATAAGATCTTGTGATGTATGTCAAAGGGCAAAAGTAACAAACAGAGTAAATCAAGGTTTTATGCAGAATACAGTAACAGAGGACACATTAGAATTACTGTCAGTGGATCTGTATGGTCCTCTACCTAAAACCTCAGGTAATTGGTTGTACATTGTTGTAGTGTTGGAAGTGTTCTCCAAATTTATTAAATTATATCCAATCAGGAAAGCCAGTGCTAAAGCAGTCTTTAGCAAGGTGACTGAGTACTTTAACACCATTGGTAAACCTAAAGCAGTTTTGTCTGACAATGGACCACAGTTTATCTCAAAAATCTGGAAGGAAGGCATGAAGAAACATGATGTTCAAGTTAAATATATTTCAGCTTACCACCCAGCTAATAAACCTGTTGAAAGATATATGCGTGAATTAGGAAGATTAGGTAGAACCTACTGTCACCATAACCATAAGGCCTGGGGCAGATTTGTAAGTGACTTTGAAAAGACCATGAACACTTTCTACCATGAAATCACCGGTTTTACCCCTGAAGAAATTCTGTTGGACCGTAAAAGTAAATGTATTATTCTAGAGATCTTGCAATTCTCACCTATTGTAGGAATTAACCTGCATGAGAAAAAAGAATTAGTTAAGAAAAGAATGAAAGAGAAAGCGGCCGCTCGATCTAAAAGGCATGATAATAAGCTCAAAACAACTAAATTTAAGCTTGGAGATTATGTCTTAGTGAAGACCCATGAAAAATCTAGTGAAATTAATAATGTAATTTCTAAATTCAAATACATTTACAATGGGCCTTTTGAAGTGCAAGGAACTCCACATGCAAATGCTTATTTTCTTGTGAACCCTAGGTCAAGGAAGCCTTTAGGAGTTAGAAAATTAGTTGACCTGAAATTGTATGTCCACAGAAACCAATGATGAATGAAATGTAGTACCCCCAGGGGACATGCACTCTTTGCATTGTCAGGTGCCTGACGAGCACCAGGGACCCGAGACGTTGCCACCACTACTTCCGTTCTCTTTCGTGCTACCAACATTCCTCTTCATCATTCAGAACTTTTACTATCTTCTTTCCTTCTTCTCTACCAAAGTAAACTGAATAGTGTGGAAATAATGTAAGATACTGTGTATTGTTTGAGGACAAGCAAATGAATAATTAAAATTGGGCACACTAGAAAATGACCAATATGAATGAAAGTATAGTGGGTATTGTAAAGGAAAAATGTAACAGAAAAGTAATTGGAGAGAGAAATATTAATGAGAAAAGGTAAGAATACTGAAAACAAGGTAAATAAATACTATAATATGACTAAATGTAAATGTTTTTGAAAATAGGGATAAATATGATGTTGAAAAACTTTGTGTGTTAAAAACTGTGGAGATGAACTTGACTAATGTGTGTAAGATAGATATGAGATGTATATTCTTGTGCCACAAAAAGGTGGCAGAAATCACTTGCAGTAGGATATAAAATTATGTCCTGATCTTGATGTATGTAATGACCTAACAGTGTGAAAAAGCAATGACAAATAAGTAGTAAAAATACTTTGTCCTAACTTGATCCCGAATATGACATTTAAATTTACTCTATTAATGACATGTACATTGCCTGATTTTGTCATGGTGTAAAGAAAAATTGAATATTACCGGTGTCTAATTACTGTTTCAAAGTTTCAGGTTTTATGTTTTACACCATTAAAGCTAATTTTACAAAAGATGTAGAAATCGTAGAGGGAGACCAAGAGATAAATACACTAAGCAGATTCAGAAGGATGTAGGTTGCAGTAAGTACTGGGGGATGAAGAAGCTTGCACAGGATAGAGTAGCATGGAGAGCTGCATCAAACCAGTCTCAGGACTGAAGACAACAACAACAACAACCAAAGATGTGACATAAAGATGAAAAAACCTGGAGATGATGACAATAAACTGCTGAAAAAATATGTTGTTCGGCAGCAAAACGAGACAAAAGAATAAAAATGCTGTGGTCCTGAAGTTGAGAGCTACCAAATATACTGTGTGAGCAGTAGCAAAAGGACTTGCCATTGTGGGGCAAGATGTTGATAAGTGCTCACGAACTGCCAAACCTAGAGGAGGGAGCAGGGTATTAATTTAAAAATGTGTTTTTTAGTGTTCTTAATCTAAACTGAGTTTTTGTGTCTAAATGATTACATACAAAGACTGCCAAACCAATAATTGGCAGAATGTGTAACATGGACTGCTAGTGCTGAGGCAAGCAGTGAAGTAAGTTAGGTATTTTGGTCAATGTGTTATGAACTAACTATTCTTATTGAAGTCAGTGAAAAGTTGTTACAAAATATGTATGCATTCTTGTTCAAATAGTTATAGATGTTTTGAGAGTAGGTTTTCTTATGTAACTTAAAAAATTGGTTTGTCTTGCTTTCAAACACAGTAGTGATGATTAAAAATAGGTTCTGAATATGTTAGTGTGTTTATATGCAACAAACACTTTGGACTGCTATTAATGAAGAGCAGCTTTAAAGTTAAAAAAATTTTTGAAACAAATATCTTGAAAAGTTAATTTTGTGTTTAAGGAATCAGTTGGAAAATGTTCTCATAGCTGTTTTGTGTAAATATTGGTACATATGTGGATGCAAAATGAATTTTTTTTAACATTGAATTAATTGCTGAACCTAGTAAAATGTACTATGATCATTAATATGCTTGTGTGTCTGTGAAAATTTACATTCCTTTAAAAATATTGAAAGACAAACTTCTGTTTTGCTAAGTTAAAATGTTCTGTGCTATTGTATAGGTGTTTATTTTCTTTTTTATTTGAAGGCTATACCTTTTCTATTAATATGCAAATTTATTTTGGGTACTGTTTGTCTATTTTTTTAACAGTATGTGTATGAAATGAACGTGCTTAAAGATATCTTGTGTAACGATGCAAAATTAGTTTCCTTAAACCTGTGTGAAAAAGAAAATTACTGTAAAATATCTTATTATTTTGAAAATGTTTTTGGAAAAAGTGTATGAATTTCCTTAGTGTATACACTGTATTTTTGTAATGTGTTTTTTTTTGTTTCTCCCAACTGAAGTTGGATGGAATAACTTTTTTTTTGTAGCCAACACCACTTAGGTGTTATAGATGTTTCCTTGAAGTATACCTTACAGGAAACTTCAACGAAACATGGGGTATGTGTAACACCATAACTCTAGTACTCTATTGATTTATTTTGCTTTTCATTATTTAATGTTACTTGGTTGAGCTTATGTAAATGTGTTTCATTGAATCGATAACACATAATTGTATACTCCTTTCTCTGTAAAAACTTTGATGTCTTGATTTGATTCTATGCAATGTAGTGTATCTGTCATTTAAATTCTTTGTCCCATTTGGAGGGAACAAAACTTACTATATATAATTGTAATTTCTGAATGACTAATTTTTTGTAGAAATGTCAAATTGTGCAAATGTTCTGTTTTATTGAATGAATTTGATTGCTGTTATGTAAACTGCTGATCCTCACTTAGGGCTCTTAGTTAGTTTGTATGTAAAAGGTGTAGTGGTTCCCCTCGGGAGCGGAACTGAGTAGAGCGCGCAAATTGTGGTTGGCCTAGGTAGAAAAGGTGGAACAAGAGTCAGTCAGGGACGAGCTACGAGTCGGGGACGAGCCACCAAACTGTGCACTGCCCATGTAAAAGTTGTATATTGTGCTGGTTCCGAGAGGCTTTTGTTGCCGCTTTCCAATGAGTCGGATGGATGGATAAATAGCTAGATCTATTCTGGAATTGGTATCTATCATCTCCACCAAGAAGGGACAGAGTCCAGCAATTCTGCCCGCAAATCCACCTACCAACATGCAGTTGCCACCACATTGCGCAGTCACTGTAATGGAGCACGTACAGTGAAGGATCAGCTCATTGGATGTTTTAGTGTGCACAAATATAAGGTAACTTATAACTGAATTTATGTACCTACCTTCATATTTTCCTTATCATAACACCTCTCAGGTTCCTCTCCGTTTGAACTTAAGTGATTACCGAGTGTCCCTACTGAAAGAACATTAAAGACCAATGTTTCTGCTAATTGATGCCTCTTGAACTTAGTAAAAAGAAAGTTAAAGTTAATGAGGCAAGAGAGTGAGTTAAAGTTAATGATGCTTGCTGAAAATAATTTTCCTAGTAAAACTGCTTATTAATGTGTTGTTGCCAACTTCAAATTAAAAGTTCTGAAGACTGAGACTTATAAAGTTTTGCTTAGAAAATGATCACATTACTGCCTGTTGTAAATCGCACAAGGTGAGTCAGTATCTTACATATATGTTAATTTTGTCTCTCACGGCAGTAAAAGTGGATAACTGCAGTTGTGAATCGTTATATACTCATGTTTGCTAAGTGTTTGTCTCTCTTGTGTATTAGAAGTGCATATTAATAGTATAACAGGATCCACAGTTTGTCTATTGTGTTAATGCTAGGTAACAAGTAACGGAAAGGCCACTAATTATGAAAACTATAATTTCTTTATTCAAATGATAGTTAGAAGCAACTTGTTAGTGGATTCCAATTAACTTTCATTTTAAATAGTAAAGTACTTAACTGAGGGAGACTTTACCTATGTTCAATTTATGATCCCGCAGTGAATGTTAACAGTAATGTTATAAAAACCATACAGTTTGAACAAGCCCTGAAAGTAATAGTGTGTTTCGATATCTGTTATAATTTTACAAATAGTTTGTGCTGCTCTAACTGTTAGTTTCAACCTTACCGTCTTACTGTAAACATATGTATGTGGCAGAGTTCATTGCACTCGCGTGTGACAAAGTATAGGTTGTGTTTATCCGTTAAAGTTACTAATAACTATTTTCTTGAATGAGAATGTTAATCATTCTCTTGCCTAGTTAGGCTGGCGACCGTTTTCTTTATCCGTTAAACAGTGCAGACAGGCAAAATTTTGTTTGTTACTGTTCAAATATTTACGTAATTCTGACTTTCATTTCCGATAAACCACCTCCCTTAGGTACAACACGGTCAACATAACAAAATTCCTCTCTGAGGGTAACACTGCTCTGTTACTTTATACCATAATTGCTTTAACAAGCTAGTTTTATTTCATGACCTACCTACTACGTTAAGGTTATGGTACAGCAGTAGCAGACGGTAGTGTTATAGGGTCTTTCCAGATGCCATGAAAGGCACAGGTGTAGTCAACTGCAGGAGGTGGCTCATGTCGGCACAAATGATGTTTGCCACTCTGCTGTGGAAAAGATTCTCTTTATTTTCGTGCAGCTGGTTGAATTGGTAAAGACTGCCAGTCTTTCTTGCGAGATGAAGTCTACGTTCACACATGTAGCATCGTCGACGGGACCGATTCCGTTCTTTGGTACATAACCGAGTGGTGGCTCTGAATTAGTGGCTCAGATGGTTCTGCAGATACCTCGTCTTGCCCCATAGGATGGTTGGGTATTGGGTCCCACTTAGTAAAAGTGCGTTCGATAAGTAATTCTGAAAGCTTGTTCTTTTTATTCAAGATTCCAAAAACCACATTACTCCCAACTCTTTTGGCTACAACATCCTATTTATAAACACAATATCCATACCATTCGTGGCTTTACGTGACCTAACTAGGAGGGCCTGTGTGCCTGCACGGTATCAATGTGCTGGTCGACGCCGGAACCAAGGTCTTGCTGCATCAGTAACTTCCTCGACATCCACATACTGCTCTTCATGGAGTGCATCTTTCACCGAGCCAGACAGACAGAAGTCGGAAGCTGCGAGATCTGGGATGCATGGTGGGTGAGCAGTACAGTGAAGTTTTGTGAGCTGCTGTCGGGCAGTGAGGAAGAGGAACTTCATTTTCATACATCGTTGCAGGAGACATTACTGTGTGCGGCTGGCTGGCAAGTGGGAAATCGGACAGGTTTCTACAACCTTGTTGCGATGAGGACAGACGTATCGTCCAACGACTCACAATACTTGAATATCGATGATGCTCTGGTTTCCCATAAAAGAAACTAAATGAAGCTCTCTTCTTGCAACATACCTCCGTTAGAGATGTCATTCTGAAGGCTATGTGTAGCAGCGCCACTTTTCGGAACTTAAACTAAAGGAATTGAAGTTGCAATATTCCATGATTGTTTTTGTTGTTGTTGTGGTCTTCAGTCCAGAGACCGGTTTGACTCAGCTCTCAATGCTACTCTATGCTGTGCAAGCTTCTTCATCTCCTAGTACCTACTGCAACCTACATCCTTCTGAATCTGCTTAGCGTATTCATCTCTTGGTCTCCCTCTACGATTTTTAGCCTCCACGCTGCCGTCTAATACTAAATCGGTGAGCCCTTGATGCCT
Organism: Schistocerca piceifrons; assembly: GCF_021461385.2. Taxonomy (NCBI): domain Eukaryota; kingdom Metazoa; phylum Arthropoda; class Insecta; order Orthoptera; family Acrididae; genus Schistocerca; species Schistocerca piceifrons. Next base: position 782,357,481 of record NC_060140.1, on the reverse strand, counting down.
CAGAACATGTCCTACCAACCGACCCGTCCTTCTAGTCAGGTTATGCCACAAATTCCTCGTCTCCCCAATTCTATTCATTATCTCCTCATTTGTTACATGATCTACCCAACTTATGTTCAGCATTCTTCTGTAGCACCACATTTCGAAAGCTTCTATTCTCTTCTTGTCCTAACTATTTATCGTACATGTTTACACTTCCGTACATGGCTACACTCCATACAAATGCTTTCAGAAACGACTTCCTGACACTTCAATCTATACTCGAATTTAACAGACCTGTCTTCTTTAGAAAGGCTTTCCTTGCCATTGCCAGTCTACATTTTATATCCTCTCTACTTCGATCATCATCAGTTATTTTGCTCCCCAAAAAGCAAAACTCATATACTACTTTCAGTGTTTCATTTCCTAACCTAATTCCCTCAGTATCACCTGATTTAATTCGACTACAGTCCATTATCCTGGTTTTGCTTTATTTGTTGTTCATCTTATATCCTTCTTTCAAGTCGTTAACTTTACAAGTTATGGGACTGGATTTTGTCAGGACAATAAAGAGACACAATATTATGTGTGATCAACAATGTACAGCCACTCAACGATTTATTTCACAGGTGAATCGTCACTTCACTACTTTTGCTTTCAAAATTAGGGCACACTTTAATCGTCATACGAAATGAATTTTGGCAAAACTGTTCACAGTTCGCTCTTTTAGTACACATACAATCGATAACAGTCCCTTTTCATAACACAGGCCATAGTACGGACGTAAATCACAGTCTCTCCTCAAACCAAACTGGTAACTGTACAGTAAAATGTACAGGGGAACTCGCGTTTTCTACGTGAATCTACTTCGGTTCTCTTCTTCTGAGCGTATTGGCTTCACAGTGTACTTATGGGTAAATGATCGGTCTTGAAAATCTAGTCTCTTGGTTTCTTCAAAATCTTATTCCCTTGCCGCTCCTTCTCTTCACCATATTTTTGCAACACATCTCTAAATTTTAGAGTTGTACTGTAACAACAATGATGCAATAGTTTTCTAGAAACATCTATATTCTGCACACCTCCACCATCTTATCCTGAGTCGTTTATCTCAGTTCAGAACTTCTCTTTTCTATGTAAACTCCTCCAACTTACACTTCAACGAAAAAATTTCTCCTTCTGTGAAATTGTTACCTTTCGACTGATTACCGCCACAATCACGGCTGTCAGTTATCCTTGACCGAGTCCTTTCACTTGTCACCCTCCTGAGAGCATAATTTTAGCACATATGAATTTTCTTAATTACCCAAAGCATGTACCCTCTACATATAAATTACATACAATTAAATTTGCATTAAGGTAATTACACAAATTCCTATGAGATACTACATTTCATTCATATTAAAACATTAAATAAATAGAAAGAATGTATAAATAATTAAATCTCTAACGATTTACACTGCGTTGTAATAACAGAAAAACAAAAAAATATAACCGTTATAGCCTATATCCCTCCTCCTCATTGCACGCATGCATGATTAGCTAAAATAAGAAGAGCTTTTGACTAATGGTACAGTCCATTTAGACTTGTAAATAGCAATATGGCACTTAATTTGAGATTCCGTTACTCAATGCACCAAGAGGGTGCAAATACAGAACTACGGTCATTGTGTTTTTCCGACGAACAAATCTTTATGTAACTATTGGTAATTGATATAAGCAATAAGGATCTGTGTAATTAATCTGAGAATCAGTTGTACCTGGCACCAAGTGGGTAGAAAGATCGAATAGCAGTCGGCGGTACCTTAAATGGTAAGTTAGATCAGTAGTCAATGAGTGAAGCATCTGTGTTTTGTACTGCTATGGAACAAATCTCTACACATTTTGCAAACAATAAAAACCATTTCGGTTCTTTAAAGTGCTGTTTTATTTGGTTCAAACGTTGAACCATAGTCTTCGACATGTCAACCTCAACCTCTAAGTTATGCTAGTATTTTCAATAAAGTGAGCCATACCGGTTTTATACTGTTATAGGACAATAATACGGACGATTTAGATGGCAAAGCACCACTGTTGCTCTTAATATGAGGTTCCAATGTATCTTGCACGAGGTGGAATGCATTGATTGAACTACAATCGAGTTTGGGTGTCACGTTGGGGTACACATAACAAGATGGCCAGCCCTATGATGTGCATACTAACTGCCTGTTTCGTTTTAATGACTAGCAAATTACTGGAGCTCTGATTGGGAGAGTACAATGCGCGCGTGTGTGTGTGTGTGTGTGTGTGTGTGTGTGTGTATGAGCACGCACCAACACGCCTGCCCTCCTCTTACCCCGCCATCTAACCTGCTTCTGCACGTAGGCAACCAGGGCGTACGACGTCACCAGCACACACAACGTGGGCCTGAAACCTTGTAAATAAATTCGGTTGGTGCGTGAGTTTGGTAGCGTTTTTCCATAAGTTTAATACACACAAAAGATACACGTAACAAATACGTATGGCATCAATATTATATTCCCAGCCACTATTTATAACCGTTTGTCAACGGTGGTGTAACGTTTCGATTTCTCGACTGTAGGGATAACGTGATTTTGAAGTAAAGAACTCGTCGAGCTATGCTCGAAGCGCATTTTCATCCGGAAAGGACGTTCCTGGAAGATTATTCGTGGCCGGCCGGAGTGGCCGTGCGGTTCTAGGCGCTACAGTCTGGAACCGAGCGACCACTACGGTCGCAGGTTCGAATCCTGCCTCGGGCACATCCGGAAAGGATGTTCCTGGAAGATTATTCGTGGCCGGCCGGAGTGGCCGTGCGGTTCTAGGCGCTACAGTCTGGAACCGAGCGACCACCACGGTCGCAGGTTCGAATCCTGCCTCGGGCGTGGATGTGTGTGATGTCCTTAGGTTAGTTAGGTTTAAGTAGTTCTAAGTTCTAGGCGACTGATGACCTCAGAAGTTAAGTCGCATAGTGCTCAGAGCCATTGGAACCATTTAGATTATTCGTCAGAGAGCAAATAAATTTAAAATCTGAGTGCGCGGGGTCAGATGAATAAGGTGGGTGCGGAATGACTTCCCAATCGAATTCGTGAATAGTGTTTTTGTCAGTCTAGCAGAATGCTGGCGGAGGTTATCGTGGAGTAACTTTCCTTCACGCTGTCTGTCTTCTTGTTGTTCATGGAGTACTTCTACAAGATGTCTCAGTTGTTTACAATAAATGTCAGCGGCGTTGGTTACACCTCGGGGAAGCAATTCGTAGGGACCAACACCGTTGCTGTTCCATCAGATGCATAACATTATCCTTTGTGAAAGAGTGCAGGTCTTTGTACAGGTGATGTTGTTTTGTTTGGGCTCAACTTTTTATTTCTTTTCCTTATGTTAGTATGATGATGCCATTTCTTGTCACCAGTAAAGATACAGGATATAAATGGTCGCTGTTGTTCAAGAGCCAACTGATGACGAGCAAACAGAGATGCACATACACCTCCTGATTTATCTGGTATTGGCTTATAGCATGCGGTACTCATACACCCGATTTTGTAACGTTCCTCATTGCATACAAATGTCGCACGATCATGGAAAGATCACAGTTCATCACGTTTGCAGTTCCCGAGTACGCTGACGTGTATCATGCGTATATCATGCGTTTAAACGATCTTCATCAATCCCCTAAGGTCTTTGTGGACGTGGCGAGTCACTATTGTCAAAACTACCAAACTTACAACGAGAAAACCACTTTCTTGCTGTGCTCTGGACAATGGTATTACCCGCATACACGGCAAAAATGTCTCTGGCTTACTCTGCTGCTGTCAGCCCTCTATTGAACTCCAAATTATGAATATGTTGGAAATATTCCGATTTCTCCACTAGGCATTCCATTTTCTAGCAACCACAACTCCATTCATTATCTCCAGATGACAAATGGCAACATGTAAATTTAAATAGCAACAGTGAACTATAAATACAAAATGGCAATCGACAAATAAATCCACAGCTACCGGAATACCAAAATGCAAAACAAAAACGCTATGAAATTATACACCAACCTAATACTAGAAACCCAAGCACCGGTATTTCCGTCCCAGTTTCTGTACAGACATGATGGATTCTTTACACAACTACATAAAACTGAAGATGATCGAATATAATCGAAACTAGTCAGACTCTAAAAGACGAACAAGTGACAGGGAAAAATAAACAATATAATTTTTTAAATATCAACACAGTTGGTGATATTTCTTCAGATAGACAAAGCGGCTACAACTTTTAAATTGGTAGAATTTTTTCTGAATATTTCTATATGCAACATATTCCTACGTTCAATTCCAGCAGCTTCAAGTGCTACAGCTACAGCCGGCCGGTGTGGCCGTGCGGTTCTAGGCTCTTCAGTCTGGAACCGCGTGACCGCTACGGTCGCAGGTTCGAATCCTGCCTCGGGCATGGATGTGTCTGATGTCCTTAGTTAGGTTTAGGTAGTTCTAAGATCTGGGGGACTGATGACCACAGATGTTAGGTCCCATAGTGCTCAGAGCCATTTTTGCTACAGCTACGGCCTTCGTAGTACAGTTTTGTAACTGCAATGACTGGTAACTGTTTTTGATTTAATTGTCATGTCCGGTGAACTCCATATTACAAGCATTATCTCCTACTAAGCCGTAAACAAATGAGTGACTAGGGAAAGACTTTACTAACAGATATGTTCGATAACAGACCCGTTATAATATTGGTCTAGGATGGCCTTTTTGTGAGTGACGTCTGGTCGCACTGTTAGTAATCACAGCATACAGCGCACGCGCAGGAGTGCCGCTCTGCGATTTTCAGGAGAGGGAGTATGGCGCCATCTATCTGCAAATGATTACACATGCGTGACTACCGCGCACGCGCATTCTTCGAGCGTGTGTTCTACGCTTGAGTGCCAAAGAAACTGGTGTACGAATGCGTATTCAAATACAGAGGTATCTAAACAGTCTAAACACGGTGCTATTATGGGAAACGCTTATATAAGACAGCAAGTGTCTGGCGCAGTTGTTAGATCGCTTACTGCTGCTACAATGGCAGGTTATCAAGATTTAAGTGAGTTTATACGGGGTGTTGTAGTCGGCGCACAAGAGATGGGGCGCAGCATCTCCGAGGTAGCGACGAAGTGGAGATATTCCCGTACGACCATTCCACGTGTGTACCGTGAATATCAGAAATCCCGAAAACATCAAATCTCCGACATCGCTGCGGCCGCAAAAAGGTCCTGCAAGAACGGACCAATGTCAACTGAAGAGAGTCGTTCAACGCAACAGAAGTGCAACCCTTCCACAAATTGCTGTAGTTTTCAATGTTGCGCGATCAACATCCGTCAGCGAGTGAACCGTTCAACGAAACGTCGTCGATACCGTATGGGCTTTCTGAGTCGAAGGCCCACTCGTGTACACTTGATGATCGAACGACACAAAGCTTTACGCCTCGTCTGGATCCGTTAGCGCCACTATTGGACTGTTTATGACTGGAATTATGTTGCCTGGTCGAACGAGTCTCGTTTCAAATTGTATCGAGCAAATGGATATGTACAGGTATGGAAACAACCTCATGAATCTATAGCTCCTGCATCTCAGTAGGGAACTGTTCAAGCTGGTGGAGGCTCTTTAATGGCCTGTAACGTGTGCAGTTGGAGTGATATGGGACCCCTGATACGTCTAGATACCACACAGACAGGTGACATATACGTAAGCATCCTGTCTGATCACCTGCATCCATTCATGTCCGTTGTGCATTCCGACGGACTTGTGTACTTCCAGCAGGAAAATGCGACAGCCTACAAGTCCAGAATTGCTAGAGAGTGGCTTCAGGAACAGATTTTAAACGCTTCCGCTGGCCGCCAAACTCCCCAGAGATAATAATTATTGAGCATATCTGGGATGTCTTGCAATGTGCTGCTGTTCAGAAGAGATATCCAGCCCCTCGCTCTCTTACGGATTTATGGATAACCCTGCAGAATTCATGATGTACTATTGTCGTGTCACCGCCAGACACCACACTTGCTAGGTGGTAGCCTTTAAATCGGCCGCGGTCCGTTAGTATACGTCGGACCCGCGTGTCGCCACTATCAGTGATTGCAGACCGAGCGCCGCCACATGGCAGGTGTAGAGAGACTTCCTAGCACTCGCCCCAGTTGTACAACCGACTTTGCTAGCGATTGTTCACTGACAAAATACGCTCTCATTTGCCGAGACGATAGTTAGCATAGCCTTCAGCTACGTCATTGGCTACGACCTAGCAAGGCGCCATTACCAGTTACTGTTGATATGAATTATGTACCGTCAAGAGCTACGTTCACCATTAACGGATTAAAGTTAAGTATTCCACCAGCTACGTCCGTTTTTTCTAAATTCTAATTTTCTTGTCCTGTTCCAGACCTCACGCCAGCCTGTGTGAGCTAAAACGCGTGCCTTTCGGCTTCCTCTAGTATCACGGTGTTGGCTCTCCTGCCAACCCACAACAACTATCTCACACATTAGTCGGGTCCATGCCACGTCGTGTTGTGGCACTTCTGCATACCAGCGGGCGCTCTAGACGATACTAGGCAGGTGTACCAGTTTCTTTGTCCCTTCAGTGTATATACAGTTACTTCGACGTCCGGATACCGTCAGTCGTACCTAGCCACCAGCAAGGTTCAACCACTTGAAGATGTCGGACAGCTGCTTTGAGGAAATATTGTGGAATTTGCACAACATCATCCAGTGCCAAACCCCTGAAGACCATTTACAACTTATCTGCCGGGAAAGCTTGAAGAGTAAAATGTTAAGAGTAGTTACTGCTGAATTAGATTTTTTTTCATTATCAGTCTTCTGACTGGTTTGGGCGACCCGCCACAAATAACTCTTCTGGGCCTACCTTTCCGTATCAGAGTAGCAATTGTAACCTACGTCCTCAACTATTTACTCGACGTACTCCAATCACTGTCTTCCGCTTCTGTTTTACCCTCTACAGATCCCTCTAGTACCATGAAAGTCATTCCCTGATGTCTTAACAGATCTCTCATCATCCTATCCCTTCTTTTTGTCAATGTTTTCGATATACTCCTTTCTTCGTCGATTCAGTGAAAACCTCCCCGTCCATTTCTTTTGCAATCCACCTAATTTTCCGCACTCTGCTGTAGCACTAAATGTCAAATGCTTCTGTTCTCTTCGGTTCTGGTTGTCTCACCGTTCATGTTTCACCACCATACAATGCTGTGAACCAGACGTACATTCTCAGAAATTCCTTCCTAAAATTATGGTCTCTGTTTTGACACTAGTATCTTTTTCTTGGCTAGGAATTCCATTTTTCAAAGTGAAAGCCTTGTTTTTATGTCCTCTTTCCTCGATCTGTCAAGGGTTATTTTCCTGCGTAGGCAGCAGAGTTCTTTAACTTCATCTACATTGTGATCACCAATTCTGATGAAAAAGTTCTCATTTCCGCTCCTTCTCATTACTTTCATCTTTCTTCGAATTACTGTCAGTCCATATTCTATACTCATCAGATTGATCATTCCATTGAACAGAACATGCTAGTCGTCAATTTCACGGATAGCAACGTCGTCAGTGAATCTATTCATTGATCTTTTCACCCTGAATTTGAATCTCACTCTTGAACTTTTCTTTCATTTCCGTTGTTGCTTCTTCGATTTATCGACTGAACAGTAGGGGCGAAAAACTACTTCCCCATCTCACACCCTTTTCAATCCGAGCACTTCTTTCTTGGTCTTCCTGTCAAGCACAAACTTACGCAACTAAGAATTTTTGTATTAAAATATTCAAAACGTTCAGTCTGAAGACGTAGGTTTCTGTTCTGTTTCATATGTGTAGTAAAAAGACACTCATGAATGATATATATTCGTTTCAGGAATATTCTGAGGCCAAACAATGCTTTCTACTTGTTTATAGACTAGGGAACATTATTATTATTATTTCTCTTTCCTGTCTCAGACGTTATGTCTGGTTAAAAATGGAAAATGACGCGGACCTTGATCAAGCGTGACTTCCTTTAATCTGTACGGTATATGTTACATTGCATTTAGGCACTTTCGGGTAATTGAACATGTATCAATAACTACAGATTCCTGTAGTTGTATATATACGTTTGGATGTAGCTGTATTGCGTTGATGTACTGGTGGATTTTGTGTGGTATGACTCCTGTAGTTGATGGTATAAACGGTATGATGTCAACTTTATCCTGATGCCACATGTCTTTGACTTCCTCAGCCAGTTGGATGCATTTTTCAATTTTTTCTCCTGTTTTCTTCTGTATATTTGTTGTATTGTGTATGGATATTTCGATTAGTTGTGTCAATTTCTTCTTTTTATTGGTGAGTATGATGTCAGGTTTGTTATGTGGTGTTGTTTTATCAGTTATAATGGTTCTGTTCCAGTATAAATTGTATTCATCCTTCTCCAGTACATTTCGTGGTGCATACTTGTATGTGGGAACATGTTCTTTTATTAGTTTATGTTGTATGGCAAGTTGTTGACGTACACTCCTGGAAATGGAAAAAAAGAACACATTGACACAGGTGTGTCAGACCCACCATACTTGCTCCGGACACTGCGAGAGGGCTGTACAAGCAATGATCACACGCACGGCACAGCGGACACACCAGGAACCGCGGTGTTGGCCGTCGAATGGCGCTAGCTGCGCAGCATTTGTGCACCGCCGCCGTCAGTGTCAGCCAGTTTGCCGTGGCATACGGAGCTCCGTCGCAGTCTTTAACACTGGTAGCATGCCGCGACAGCGTGGACGTGAACCGAATGTGCAGTTGACGGACTTTGAGCGAGGGCGTACAGTGGGCACGCGGGAGGCCGGGTGGACGTACCGCCGAATTGCTCAACACGTGGGGCGTGAGGTCTCCACAGTACATCGATGTTGTCGCCAGTGGTCGGCGGAAGGTGCACGTGCCCGTCGACCTGGGACCGGACCGCAGCGACGCACGGATGCACGCCAAGACCGTAGGATCCTACGCAGTGCCGTAGGGGACCGCACCGCCACTTCCCAGCAAATTAGGGACACTGTTGCTCCTGGGGTATCGGCGAGGACCATTCGCAACCGTCTCCATGAAGCTGGTCTACGGTCCCGCACACCGTTAGGCCGTCTTCCGCTCACGCCCCAACATCGTGCAGCCCGCCTCCAGTGGTGTCGCGACAGGCGTGAATGGAAGGACGAATGGAGACGTGTCGTCTTCAGAGATGAGAGTCGCTTCTGCCTTGGTGCCAATGATGGTCGTCTGCGTGTTTGGCGCCGTGCAGGTGAGCGCCACAATCAGGACTGCATACGACCGAGGCACACAGGGCCAACACCCGGCATCATGGTGTGGGGAGCGATCTCCTACACTGGCCGTACACCACTGGTGATCGTCGAGGGGACACTGAATAGTGCACGGTACATCCAAACCGTCATCGAACCCATCGTTCTACCATTCCTAGACCGGCAAGGGAACTTGCTGTTCCAACAGGATAATGCACGTCCGCATGTATCCCGTGCCACCCAACGTGCTCTAGAAGGTGTAAGTCAACTACCCTGGCCAGCAAAATCTCCGGATCTGTCCCCCATTGAGCATGTTTGGGACTGGATGAAGCGTCGTCTCATGCGGTCTGCACGTCCAGCACGAACGCTCGTCCAACTGAGGCGCCAGGTGGAAATGACATGGCAAGCCATTCCACAGGACTACATCCAGCATCTCTACGATCGTCTCCATGGGAGAATAGCAGCCTGCATTGCTGCGAAAGGTGGATATACACTGTACTAGTGCCGACATTGTGCATGCTCTGTTGCCTGTGTCTATGTGCCTGTGGTTCTGTCAGTGTGATCATGTGATGTATCTGACCCCAGGAATGTGTCAATAAAGTTTCCCCTTCCTGGGACGATGAATTCACGGTGTTCTTATTTCAATTTCCAGGAGTGTATTATTTTTGCTACATTGTCATATCTTTTGGGGTATTCTGTATTTGCTAGTATTGTACATCCGCTTGTGATGTGATCTACTGTTTCTATTTGTTGTTTGCAAAGTCTGCATTTATCTGTTGTGGTATTTGGATCTTTAATAATATACTTGCTGTAATATCTGGTGTTTATTGTTTGATCCTCTATTGGAATCATGAATCCTTCCATCTCACTGTATATATTGCCTTTTGTTAGCCATGTTTTGGATGCGTCTTGATCGATGTGTGGCTGTGTTAGATGATACGGGTGCTTGCCATGTAGTGTTTTCTTTTTCCAATTTACTTTCTTTGTATCTGTTGATGTTATGTGATCTAAAGGGTTGTAGAAGTGGTTATGAAATTGCAATGGTGTAGCCGATGTATTTATATGAGTGATTGCTTTGTGTATTTTGCTAGTTTCTGCTCGTACTATAAAGAATTTTCTTAAATTGTCTACCTGTCCATAATGTAGGTTTTTTATGTCGATAAATCTCCTTCCTCCTTCCATTCTGCTTAATGTGAATCTTTCTGTTGCTGAATGTATGTGATGTATTCTATATTTGTGGCATTGTGATCGTGTAAGTGTATTGAGTGCTTCTAGGCATCTGTTTTTTCCATCGCTTCTATGCAGTCGCTGTGGTTATCCAATATGTAATCTTCTTGTTTATTATGTTTTCCCTTAGCTATGCTATTTTTCTTACATTTGCCTGTTCCAAAAGCCATATTTATATCATTGCTGAATACTTCTGTTATCTTTAGTAATTGGTTGAGTTGTTGATTTGTTGCTGCCAGTAGTTTTAGATTATCCGTGTAGAGCAAATGTGTGATTTTGTGTGGGTATGTTCCAGTAATATTGTATCCATAATTTGTATTATTTAGCATCCTGGATAGTTTGTTCAGAGCAAGGCAGAACCAGAAAGGACTAAATGAGTCTCCTTGGTATATTCCACGCTTATCTGTATTGGCTGTGATGTGATATTATTTGAATTTGTTTGGAGATTAAGTGTGATTTTCCAGTTTTTCATTACTATGTTTAGGAACTGTATCAATTTAGAATCTACTTTGTATATTTACAATATTTGTAGTAACCATGAGTGGGGTACACTATCAAAAGCTTTTTGGTAATCAGTGTATGCGTAGTGTAGTGACTTTCGTTTAGTTTTAGCTAGATGTGTCACCTCTGCATCTATTATCAGTTGCTCTTTACATCCTCGTGCTCATTTGCAACAGGCTTTTTGTTCTTCACTTATAATTTTGTTCTGTGTTGTATGTGTCATTAATTTCTGTGTAATGACTGAAGTAAATATTTTGTATATTTTTGGTAGGCATGTTATGGGGCGATATTTTGCTGGGTTTGCTGTGTCTGCTTGATCTTTAGGTTTCAGAAAAGTAATTCCATGTGTAAGGGTATCATGGAATGTGTATTGGTCTGCAATGTAACTGTTACATAATTTAGTTAGATGTGAATGTGTTGAGGTGAACTTCTTTAGCCAGAAATTTGCTATTTTATCTTTTCCAGGGGCTTTCCAATTGTGCATAGAGTTAACTGCTCGGGTAACTTCGTGTTGCAAAATTATCACTTCGGGCATTTGTGGTATCATCTTGTACGTGTCTGTTTCTCATTGTATCCACCATGCATGCCTGTTATGTTGTACTGGGTTTCACCATATGTTGCTCCAGAAGTGTTCCATGTCTGGTATGTTTGGTGGGTTGTCTATTTTAATGTGTGTGTTATCTATTGTCTGATAAAATTTCTTTTGGTTGAATGTTTGGTTCTGTTTCCTTCCATTTTCACTTTTTTTGTATCTTCTAAGTCGTTTGGCCAATGCTTGTAATTTTTGCTTCTTTACATCTAATAGCTCTATGCTTCATGTTGTGCGATTTTACCTAATCTTTTTCGTTTTTTTCTGATATTTCATTTCTTATAAATTGTGTTAGCTGTCCGATGTCTCTTCTCAGTTTTTCTATACTTATCCGTAGCCTGTGTTGCCATGTTGGTTTTGTGGGTTTCTTCTGTGTGTTAGTGTGTTCTGATCTCTGCCTAGTGTGTATATTTAGTGTAGTGAGGGCTCCTATATAAACCAGTAGTTGTAACTCTTCCATAGTTGTATTTTCATTTATTTTGTTGTGAATGATTGTGTTGATAGTTGTTACCGTTGTTTCGAGTTGTGGGTTATTTGGTGGTCTAAGCAAGAATGCTGTATTTGTGTCTTTGTATTCTATATATGTTAGCTGAAAGTTTTCTTCTATATCTAACATGTGTGTCACTTCATGTTGTATTTGTGCTTGTTCTGGTGATTCAAATGGTTCAAATGGCTCTGAGCACTATGCGACTTAACTTCTGGGGTCATCAGTCGCATAGAACTTAGAACTAATTAAACCTAACTAACCTAAGGACATCACACACATCCATGCCCGAGGCAGGATTCGAACCTGCGACCGTAGCGGTCGCTCGGTTCCAGACTGTAGCGCCTAGAACTGCACGGCCACTCCGGCCGGTTGTTCTGGTGGCCGTCTTAAGATGTCGTTATCTTCTGATTGTTTAATTGATGCGTGGTGTTCTTTGTTTGTTTGCTCTAGGATGTTTGAGTCCATTACTGTATTTTCTTCTTCTGCTTCTGATTGCACATTCTTTTGTTCCAGTATTTCTTGTACTTGTTGTTTGATATTTTCTAATTCTGACTGGGGTATCCTGTAATTTTTTATTGTTACACAGATCTGATCAGCTAGTCGTTGTTCTGTTAAAAATTTTAATTCTGGGTATCTGGTAATAAATTTTGTGTATAGTTGTGATCTGTATCCAGTTGTGTTGGTTCCTAAGTTTGTTGCTTGGTAATAACAGAACATGAAGTGTCGGTTAACTTCATCTGACCATCTCATCCTCTGTCTATGTTTTCCTTCTAGAGTGGTTGCAGGAAGCATATCCTGCAAAACACCTCTATTTGGATTTTAATCATTTCCTGTGTGGCCAGCAGTGTCGTTACCATTGTGGACGGGCATAGGGTTCAAGCGTCGTCCCCGACCATGACAGCGCTTGTCCGAAGCTTCATTAGTTCTGTCCTGAACCAACTAATCACACTAAAAGGGGGGTAGCCCTATTAGTGGTTTGTTCTTTTCGTCGCCTTTTACGACTGGCAGAACATACCGGAGGCCTATTGTTTTATTATTATTATTATTATTATCATTATTATTATTATTGCCTTTTTCATGTTAATCACCATCGTGTCCTGTCCTTACTGTGGAGGGAAAGTTTGTACGCAACATTCTCACAGGCATTGAGGCTCGGTGAATGGGGGAAAAGTGACGGCCAAGGCAAAACACGGGAGAGGGGACATGGACCAGGCAAACCATTCTAGGAACCGTTTTTATAGCAAATCTCCGGTGTTTTCAAACTTTCCTGTCGGCATATTTCCAGCAACCCATGTTATCAATGGCTAACAGACCTAGAGAACGTACTTCTCCAGATAAACAGTCGAAAAACACGTATATCTGAATGGATCAGAACAGCATGGACGTAATGCAACCTTGCGTTACCTTTTTGAAAAATGGCTTGTTGCCTCGAGCTACACACTTCAGAAATTTAATGACGCCATTACTGGCCATCGAGCAGGATTTGATCGGTTGTGTACCCATTGGTAACCCTTACTGTTACCCCAGGTCGTGGGCCATATCACTTAAGAATGCAACCTGGCAACGTTCGATCTCCTCTGAATCTCCACAGATGCATACTTCCAATGTGATGTGGCTGTGTGGTCCTACACTGTTGAACAAGCAGTATGTCAGTTCACTAGCACGAATGTCGCGCTTGTATAGTTGACATCCTATACAATGAACCCACGCATTCTTTGTGACATATGTGATATCCCAACCAGTGCTAGCAGCAAAATCGAGCGAACCTATAGCTGTCAAATTCCGAGAAGTGGTGGTAGACGTTTCGCCTTCTTACACTAAGATAACACGATCTTCCCACAAACAATATTGTAATGTAATTTCTGAGTGATAAACTTGTTGCGGAATATTTCATTCTATAGTTTGTAAGAGGTACAAATGCAGATGTTTCTATTGGTGACTGAGGCCGGAGTACTGAATAACATTACATCAGTATTTACGTCGTCTGCAGGCTAATAATTGTAACCCCTACAAATAATATGTTTCTATGTGATTCTTGAGTTTCTCCCGGCGTATTTGACAATCAAAATATCCACGGGTGTGCTGCCGGTCTATAGCGTCCAACGGGCACAATATTTTGGCGATCAAACATGTCGCCATCATCAGGTGAACTGACGGACTGAGCTCCTGTGAACGTGCCGGCACGGAGATCCGTACGCTATGGCTGCTCAGAGGGAACTGGGTTCGGTCGCGGCGGCGGCCGATTTAAATACCCTCCGCCCGTGGCGCGCTCCCTCCGCCGTCCGCGCCCCGCGCCACGGTCGCGCGGTGGAACAGATTGCGACGACGTCTGAGATGACGTCGGTGTGATGGCTCTGTCCGCCGTGGTCGTCACAACTATACGTTTGCTCGATTTACTCTTGATTAACCCAATCGCTGGTTCCCAAGCCTTGCTAAGATTATAGCCACAGTCACGGTTTATGAGGTCGTCATTGGTGCGAATTTCGATGGCCTCTCTAAGAACGCTGTCCCAGTATCTCGACGTCTGTACCAGAATCCTCGTGCGGTCATACTCCATGGCGTGATTTTCCGACAAGCAATGTTCAGCGACCGCCGACTTGCTCGGATACATCAGTCGAGTGTGCCTCTGGTGTTCACGGCATCGATCCTCGACGGTACGCATCGTCTGACCAATATACGACTTGCCACATTGACACGGAATCTGGTACACGCCGGCCTTCCTCAAACCGAGGTCATCTTTGGCGCTCCCCACCAGTGCACGAGTTTTATTTGGAGGACAAAACACAGTTCCGACCCGGTGTTTCTTCAAGACATGCCTAAAAAGTTTTGGACGCAGATTTACCGTAGGGTGACGCTAAGAAATTGTTACCCCAAGGTCCGGTACCGCCTAGACTATATGGACTCCCGAAGGTTCACAAAGAGGGGGTACCATTACGCCCCATTGTCAGCAACATCAGGGCACCTACATATTTGTTGGCCAAATACCAGACGGGAATATTAAGTCCTTATGTGGGTAAATGCCCTCATCACATCCGTAATTCCGTGGATTTTGTTAAACGCCTTGATAGCTTCAGGTTGGATGAGTCAGATATCATGGTGAGTTTTGATGTCGTTTCCTTGTTTACGAGGGTACCCCTGCGAGAGTCACTAGAACTGAATAGTCAGAAGTTTGACGAGAAGACCACTGAACTTTTTAGGCATGTCTTGACTTCCACGTATTTTCTTTTTAATGGAGAATACTACGAACAAACGGAGGGAGTCGCCATGGGTAGCCCACTCTCACCGGTGGTAGCGAATTTGTACATGGAGAACTTCGAGGAGGAAGCCCTGTCGTCATCCGTATGGAAACCTACTTGCTTTTTCCGTTACGTCGACGACACGTTCGTCATCTGGCCACATGGTATGGATAAACTCCTTGACTTCCTTACACATCTAAACTCCATACACCCCAACATCAAATTCACTATGGAGACTGAAACGGAGGGTAAATTACCGTTCCTTGACGTCTTGGTCAAGAGAAGGGCTGACGGCACCCTAGGTCATGGGGTGTATCGGAAGACAACGCACACTGATCTGTATTTGCACGCAGACAGCTGCCACCACCCTTCACAGAGGAATGGGGTACTTAAAACTCTAGTACATAGGGCGCGCACTATCTCTGACGCAGAGAGTCTACCCCAGGAACTGGAACATCTGAGAACTGTATTTCGCAAAAATGGGTACTCAGAGTGGCAGATTCAACGTGCTCTCCGCCCAACCTGTTGAGATGGATGAAGTCACGAGGGAGGAGGTAGGCACTGCATTTATTTCATACACAGGCGCACTCTCGGGGAAAATCGCCCGCATTCTGAAGAAACACCGGGTCGGAA
Organism: Schistocerca piceifrons; assembly: GCF_021461385.2. Taxonomy (NCBI): domain Eukaryota; kingdom Metazoa; phylum Arthropoda; class Insecta; order Orthoptera; family Acrididae; genus Schistocerca; species Schistocerca piceifrons. Next base: position 782,341,567 of record NC_060140.1, on the reverse strand, counting down.
CTGTGTTTTGTCCTCCAAATAAAACTCGTGCACTGGTGGGGAGCGCCAAAGATGACCTCGGTTTGAGGAAGGCCGGCGTGTACCAGATTCCGTGTCAATGTGGCAAGTCGTATATTGGTCAGACGATGCGTACCGTCGAGGATCGATGCCGTGAACACCAGAGGCACACTCGACTGATGTATCCGAGCAAGTCGGCGGTCGCTGAACATTGCTTGTCGGAAAATCACGCCATGGAGTATGACCGCACGAGGATTCTGGTTCAGACGTCGAGATACTGGGACAGCGTTCTTAGAGAGGCCATCGAAATTCGCACCAATGACGACCTCATAAACCGTGACTGTGGCTATAATCTTAGCAAGGCTTGGGAACCAGCGATTGGGTTAATCAAGAGTAAATCGAGCAAACGTATAGTTGTGACGACCACGGCGGACAGAGCCATCACACCGACGTCATCTCAGACGTCGTCGCAATCTGTTCCACCGCGCGACCGTGGCGCGGGGCGCGGACGGCGGAGGGAGCGCGCCGCGGGCGGAGGGTATTTAAATCGGCCGCCGCCGCGACCGAACCCAGTTCCCTCTGAGCAGCCATAGCGTACGGATCTCCGTGCCGGCACGTTCACAGGAGCTCAGTCCGTCAGTTCACCTGATGATGGCCACATGTTTGATTGCCGAAATATTGTGCCCGTTGGACACTATAGACCGGCAGCACACATGTGGATATTTTAATATGTTTCTAGATTATTTAGTAATCCAGAATAGGTTGGTTGAGCAAACTATTAATATTTATTTTCCATTGGGCAGCAGGTCAGGAGTTTAAGTGTGGATGCACAAAACTGTGAGTCTATAATGGTGCACTGCAACTTTGCAGAAAACATCAGATCATGAAGTCAGAGACATGTCTCTGGAAAAACTGTTTAACACAGATAAAAACAACCATCGCACTGATATTAAGCTATCACACTTAAAAACATCTACATTAATACACGTTAAAGCCTGTATGCAGCCTACAGATGACATTGCTTCTGACTACTTTGTGCAGTTGCAATGCTGTAATGTTAATCATCTGCACATCCATCTAGTTCTGGTATGTTGACACAGAGCCCTTACTGAACCAGCTTCAGAGTTTAACAAGTACTAGATGCTGCTTGGCCTAGGCGAACGATTTGGTAATTAAAGTATCTGACAACACAAGGGCTAAATTAGAGGAAAATAGTGGGGTAGTTCTTGGAAGTGTAAGTAACTGTTGCGCAGAAAATGAACTACCAAATGTGCTTGGAAAAAGTGACAAAAAATAGTTTTCAGATTACGTCAGCAGTCAGCACGAAAATTTCATCTGCAGCAATAACAACGTTGAGTATCAGTGAACCAAGGTGAAGAGCATTGTACAATATATTTTTCAATAGGTATGTTCCAAGCAAAGTTGTGAGGGATGGAAAAGACCCACCATGGTTCAGCACCCATGTTAGAAAACTGATATGAAAGCAAAGAGAACTTCACATAAATTTAACCATATTCAAAGCCTCGCAGACAAACAAAAGTTAAACTAAGTCTAAATTAGAGTAAGCAGAGTCATGTGGAAAGTGTTCAACGAAATCGATCGTGAAATTCTGTATACCGACTTAACAGAAGATCCTAAGAAATTTTGGTTTGATGCTAAATCATTAACGGATTAAAGCCATCTGTCCACAATCTCATTGGTCATAATGGGAGTAAACCTGAGGAGGACGAAGAAAAGGTCGAAATACCAAACGACTTTTTCCAAAACTGTTTCACAGAAGAACATCGTACTGTAGAGCCTCTTTTAAATAGTTGCACAAACGACGACATGGCTAATATTGAAATGACACTGAGACAGAGAAGAAATTGAAATTAATCAGAGAGAAGGATGCTAGACCTCACAGGATACCGGTATGATTATACATACAGTATGCGAAACTACTTGCCCTTCTTCTAGCAGCAGTGTACCGTCCTTCTTTGGACTAGCGAAGTGTTCCTGATGATTGGAAAATGGCACAGCTCATTCCTGTTTTCAAGAAGGATCATCGAATAGACGCACACAACTATAGGCCTATATCGCTGATGTTGGTCAGCTGTAGAATTTTGAAACGTGTTCGTATGACGTCACATTTCCGCAGGCTAAAAATCTCCTGTGTAGGAATCAACATGTGTCTCAAAAACAATGATTTTGTGAAACCGATCTTTCTCTGTTCGGCCACGAGGTCCATAAAGTATATACGTGTTCCTTGACTTTCTGAAGATGTCGATGCGGTTCCGAAGTCACTTACTGATCGAAATATGTGCGTAAGGAAAATCAGAACAACTGCATGATCGGGTCGAAGAGTTTCTAGTAAACAGAACACTGCATGTCATTCTGAACGGTGAGATGTCTTCGGACGTAAGAATACCTTCAGGCGTGGCCCAGGAGCTGTTAATGGACAAATACCTTTTACGATATGTACAAATGACTTTGTAGACAACTTTGGAATTTCCATGAAGCTTTTCGCGGATGCTGCTGCTGTATATAGAGAAATCGCGACGATGGAAAATTGTAGCGAAATGCAAAAAGACCTACAGAGCATCGACACTTGGTACAGGGGGAGGCAGGTGACCCTCAAAATAAACAAATGTAACGTATTGCGAGGACATAGACAGAAAGACGCTTTACGGTATGATTACAAAACTGCAGAACAGTTTCTGGAAGCAGTTACGTAAAATTCCTAGGAGTCTGTGAACGGATAGGTTTGAAATGGAACGAAAATGTAAAAGTAATCACGAGTAAAGCAGTCCGAAGTGTACTGGAAGAATTTCAAAAAATGTAGTTCAGCAACAAACGAAGTGTCTTACAAAACACTCAGTTGACCAGTACTGGAACTTTGCTCCTCAGTATGGAACCGTGCTAGATATTACTGATGGAGGAAATAGAGAAATCCAAAATCCAAACGAGTCGAATTAAATCAGGTGATGCTGAGGGAATTAGATTATGAAAAGAGACACTTAAAGCAGTAGATGAGTTTTTATATCTGGGGAGCAATATAACTGATGATGGACGAAGTACAGAGGATATAAATCACTGCCAATAGCAAGGAAAGCGTTTCTGAAGAAGAGAAATTTGTTAACATCGAGTATACACTTAAGAGTCAGGAAATGTTTTCTGAAAGTATTTATGTGGAGTGTAGCCATGTATGGGAGTGAAACGCGGACGATAAATAGTTTAGACAAGAAGAGAATAGAAGCCTTCGAAATGTGGTGCTACAGAAGAATGCTGAAGATTATATGGATAGGTCATGTAACTAATGAAGAGGTACTGAATAGAATTGGGGAGAAGAGGAATTTGTGGCAAAACTTGACTAGAAGAAGGGATCGGTTGGTAGGACATGTTCTGAGGCATCAACGGATCACCAATTTAGTGTTGGAGGGCAGCGTGGGGGGTAACAATCCTGGAGAGAGACGAAGAGACGAATACGCTAAGGAGATTCAGAAGGATGTAGGTTGCAGTAGGTATTTCGAGATGAAGAAGCTTGCACAGGATCGAGTAGCATGGAGAGCTGCATCAGACCAGTCTCTGTACTGACGGCCACAACAACAACAACAGTGTAGAACAGTGAACAGTGGAACAATAGCATGTGCTTTCTGGGTTCAAGATGAACATATATCTGTGCGCCAGATGCCCAACGGGTAGCACAATATATTCTGAAAGATAGTGTGTTTGACAACAAACTAAAACATGTACATACATTATACATGAACAAAAGAAAAATGCATTTACAGTAAATAAGACGTCCATAAGCCCGTAAAGTCGATAATTGCTTGGCATCTCCGAGGCATGTTTGAAACCAAGTTTTCTGCGTATTAACGTGAAAGAGTCCTCCAAATGTGTCGAATTTGCGTTGGCAGCTGTTTGAAGTGACCTCTTTTAGATGCAAAACTATACATTTTCAACAGTACTAGCGGCAGGCGACTACCAAGGCCAATTCAGTACCTGCATATTTTTCTCCTTTTTCAAGCTGCTGCGAAGCCTATTGCGGTGCTTCGGTTCATTGTCCTCTTGCAGTATCCAATTTTCCTTTTTGTCGATGAGTCAACGTTTGGGAGTCGGCATCAAGCATCTTTGATAAATGCGACTCGTAAGCTACACTCATATCTCTTCTTGTGTATCGCAGTCAAGAATTCAAAGTAAACTAATGCTTTATGGACATTGAATGAAGGACAAATGTTTCCCTGTTGTGTTGTGAAACTACTAAAGCTATAGCTTTTTTCACGTGTGTGTTGATGACCACACACTCACTTAACAGACAGTATGTAGAATTTTTTTTTCTTTTAAAATTAGTATGTTTCTTTATGTAGATTCCACTCTCCCTTTCAAACAGTTTAGTGCTTAGCTATACGAAAACATTACTTGTTATCTTAAAGTATTATGTGCTATATGCAGGCCAATTCAGGTGCAATTTTTGGTTTGTTCTAGTATATAACAGCAGATAAATACAGGTATCGATCTAGTATACTTCATGCTAATTCGACATTTGAGCATACCATCTACACGACGCTGGAATTTTAACGGCCATACGTCTGTATTTGGGTGTATTCTATCGCTCCGAGATGTTTAAGGGACTTTGCTTGCAACACTTTGTGGATATTTATACTATTGTTTTCTTAAAACACATACATTAAGGAAGACCGACCCACTATCTAACTGTTTCTATACAATAACCACCAAGAGCTATACAAATGGCGCTCCATCACGTTCCTCGTTATACTCACACAGAGAAATGTCCGTTTACTTACACTGACTTTCACTGATGAGCGAAAATAATATGACCACTGCCCATCGTGAGATTCTATTTCTCGTTGTAAATAGGCGACAAAGTGTTGCAAATCCACGGTTTATCACAAAGCGTGAAGATTGGAGACCTACCTGCACTGTGAAGTAGGACATATCTGGCATATCTGACGACAAAGCACAATGCTAGCTGATACACAAACGTTTCGGAACACATTTCCAACGCACATTGCTGAGCAGTGAGTTGCACAGCTGATACACCCTATGCGTTCCAGTGTCATTTACGATTGCGATCGTCGAAATTTGATCGTGGAACTGTTATTAGGGACGCCATTGGGTTGCTTTTTCCCATTTTGCCGTGTAGATGATACCGTTCTCTGATTATAGCAAATTAATTTTTAGTTTAATTGAAGTGTGTATTTTTATATTTTCCTGTATTAGAACAATATTTCTATTTTTTATTTATTGTTTCACTCGGAGGTATGCATAAGATTTGTTACAGTTCTTAGCATCAGGTAGTTTCAGAGCGTCCAAGGAGCGAAAATCAGCTAACTGCCAATAATGATAAGAAGTAGATATTTCAGAATAAAAGACCAGCCTATCTAAGAAAACTTTCTCCTTCTCAGAATGACACAAGTACTGAGAAGTGCCGGAAATCACTGAGAAAACATCATAAATGTTGACCGCACAGTAAGCTAGACGGAGGAATTCTGCTACATGAGGGATGAGATAACACATTAAGGATGAAACAAGCAAAATAAAGTACGCAGACTACAACAGGAAAAGAGTATATACCAAACATAAATCTCAGCCTCAGTATCAAATTTCTTTGGGTTTACTTCTACAGCACAGCGCTACATGGAAGTGAATCATGCATTGTGGATAAGCTGGAAAGGAAGAGAATCGAAATGTTTGAAAAATAGTGTAACAGAAAGATGCTGAGAGTTAAGCAGATTGATAGGAAAAAAAAGAGGTACTCTACAGAATCAGCAAGGAAACGCAGTTACAGAAAACACTAAATATAATCCTATTAAACTTTTTCTGTGGCTGTCGTTTCAGCGAGTGGTAGGGACCAGTCGCCATCCAATCGAGGCCCACGAGCTCATTTTGTCGCCCGTTTTAATCGGAATATATGAGGAGGGGTAGAATGAAAAAACATTTTTTCAGGTATCAAAAATAGCAACCATTGCACCTAAGAGATCCATACTGAGCATATTATATACAGGGTGTCCCAGCTATCTTGTCCACCCAAAATATCTCTGGAACAATAACAGCTATTGGAAAACGGCTTTCACCAGTATCAATGTGGGGCTGGGGCCCATGAATGTACATATTTGGAAACATTCTAAAACGAAAGCATATGTGATTTTTAACACAAACTTATGTTTTTTCAAATGGACCTCCCATATTTTTTCTTCAGCAATCCATAGCATGACAAAGCACATACACAATGGCGTTGATTGCATCGCAATATTCCCATTACATCCCGAGATATTAAGACGCGAAGTTGACGCTTGAAACACCCGACATGCGCTGCTAGCGCACGTCCTGAGGCTCAGGCGTGAACCCCATGCTGCCCGTAATCGCGATGGTCCGAAACGAACAATACGGTCTGCTGCCATCCTCTTGATAAGTATGGAGGTGTGATTACACATGTCAATCATATCGCGATTACGGGCAGCATGGGGTTCACGCCTGAGCCTCAGGACGTGCGTCGGGTGTTTCAAGCGTCAACTTCGCGTCTCAATATCTCGCGATGTAATGGGAATATTGCGATGCAATCAACGCCATTGTGTATGTGCTTTGTCATGCTATGGATTTCTGAAGAAAAAATATGGGAGGTCCATTTAAAAAAACATAAGTTTGTGTTAATAATCACATATACATTCGTTTTAGAATGTTTCCAAATACGTACATTCATGGGCCCCAGCCCTACATTGATACCGGTGAAAGTCGTTTTCCAATAGCTGTTATTGTTCCAGAGATATTCTGGGTGGACAAGATACCTGGATCACCCTGTATAGGGACAGGAATACACACAGAAAATCAATAAACGTTTTAGGGCAATGTATGTCGGTAAATCTCTGAAGAGGCCAGCACAGAGGCAGACGTCTTTGATGGCCGCATGAAACCAGTCAAAACAGAGGTGACAATAAGGATTAATAAATCTTTTCGGGCTTCCAGCCGCGTCACGTGGCTAAAATCCCACGAGGTTCCGACCGCGCTCTCCCTCGACCATTGTCAGGTGGTAATTGACGGCCATGCTGCCGTGGCCTCGCTCTTCCCTATAAAGCCACGCTGCTTGCTGTGACGTCACGGGGCTGTTCCTCGCCAAACACGGTAATGTTTTCGTCCCGGTCCGTCACACCAGCTTCAGCCTCGCGTTGGCCGAGTCGCAGGCTGTTCTGAGCTACAAACAGCAGTTCTTATTGGTGGTGTTATCAGACAATTTTATTTCTATAGCTTCTTTTATAACGCTGTCCAAAATCCCTTCGTTCTCATAATGACAGATGTTTCGTCCATCAGAATTCTGGTTCAGATTTCTAAAACGTGCTCATCCACAGCTGATTTTTCAGGCTAGCGTAGGCATGAGCACCTCTCATCTTTCGTTTGACACTGTTCTATTTAGTAGTAGACACGCTGACATGGTACCTTGTACACACCAGGCATTCTAAGCCGAATTTTTGCTAGGGGCCTTAACATTGATGAAGCGTTGCACCTTTTCAGGATCTGGATAGCCTCTCCCGACATTGCGCCCCAGAAAGACAAACAGGCAAATTTCTTGTTGCCTTCTTCCCTGGTGCCTCTCCTGAACATCTTACCAGAAAGAGCCTGTGATTCCTGGCTGCGACTGTAGTTATTTCCTTGGAAGTACTTTCGAAGGTGGCTTAGTTCCAGTGGCAGATTTTCAGCCTCCGATATGATTTAGCATGATGGACGAGGGTGTTCAGAACGTCAAGTTTTGAGCCGGATGATGGTGGCTGAGAGCGTGCAGATACCGATCCGTGTGTATAGGTTTCCTCTCCACATTGTGGCTGAGGTGCCTATTGGTTTTCCTGCGAACGGCGAAGAATCACAATGCACGATCTCTCTACTTTCATCGCAAGAATAATGTGGCCAGGAATGCCGCTTAGGTGTTATAAGAATTCTCCCAGTTTATCACTCATATGGGGCCAGATGATGCAAGTGTTGTCGACATAACGATAAAAGCTAGCTCGCTTGGATGGAGCCGCGTCCAATGATTTCTCCATAAAAAGGTTTGTTGTGGAATGGATCTAGCGAACTCCCAACCGCCATGTCGTCCAGCTGATCGAAATACTGGCCGCCTTATAGGAAACACTACGATGTCAACGAGTGCTTAAACAACCCCTCAATTTTACTACCAAATAATTGGGAGAGGCGACCTATACAGTCTTTGCCAAGAATAGGCTTAATTATGGAGACTACATCAGAACTAATGATTATATCGCCTTGCCCAAGATGTAGATGTTTAATTCGGGTCATAAAATCGTCATTGTTCTTGATGCGATGCACACAACGTCCCAGTTGCAATGTAATGTGGCTGTCCAGATTTTTAGCCAGTCCATAAACTGGTAAGCTAATAATGTTCACAATGTGTCGAAGAGGAGAATTGTATTACTTTGTATCTGGATTTCGATGCGTCAACGGGGTATGGACAAGCTGAACATAATATGAGTTGAAAACAGAATGACGTCAATTTTCTGCACAAATGGAGAGAAAGTTTTGTGTTAGCAGAAGAGCCAACATCGTGTTACGAGTGGAGGCTGAAATGCACGCGTTTTAGCTGACGCAGGCTGGTGTGAAGAGGGAAGAACTATACTGACGTGATGTCTGGAACATGACAAGGAATGAGAATTCAGAAAGCGGACATAATTAGTTTGATGCTTAACTTTAATCCATTAATGATGAACGTCGCTCTTGACGGTACATGATTCACAATATTATCTGTTCAGAATACATTCTTGAAGTAATTATAGTAACTGAATCTGGCGCCTTGCTAGGTCGTAGCAAATGACGTAGCTGAAGGCTAAGCTAAACTGTCGTCTTGGCAAATAAGAGCGTATGTAGACAGTGAACTATCGCTAGCAAAGTCGGCTGTACAACTGGGGCGGGTGCTAGGGAGTCTCTCTCTAGACGGGACCTGCCGTGTGGTGGCGCTCGGTCTGCAATCACTGATAGTGGTGACACGCGGGTCCGACGTATACTTACGGACCGCGGCCGATTTAAAGGCTACCACCTAGCAAGTGTGGTGTCTGGCGGTGGCACCACAGAAAGCAATTATACGAGAACATGCCTGAAAGTAGTGCCTCGCAATTTATTATTCTGTTCCCAATATCGGTTGAGATATTGCTTCTCATGCATATTACTCGACCAACTTCCCCCATTCGCTGACTAAGTTGCAATCCTCTGCTGCTACAGGGCTACGAATTATAGCGAGTAACATGGCGGTGTGTAACGTAACGACATCGGAATGTGAGAAACAGCGTGCTGTAATCTAGTTTCTAACCTCAGAAAAAGTAGCTCCAATTTAAATCTATAGCGGAATGAAACCTGTGAATGAGAATGACTGTATTGACATTAATAATGCGCGGCGTTGAGTTCTTCGTGCTCTTTGTGAAGGAAGTAGTGGGTCTACCGTCAATATGGGAGACATAGCTTCGAGTAGATGACCCCGTACGCCCTACCGAGCGAGGTGGCGCAGTGGTTAGCACACTGGACTCGCATTTGGGAGGACGACAGTTCAATCCCGCGTCCGGCCATCCTGATTTAGGTTTTCCGTGATCTCCCTAAATCGTACCAGGCAACTGCTGGGATGGTTTATTTCAAAGGGCACGGCCGACTTTCTTCCCCGTCCTTCCCTAATCCGATGAGGCCGTTGACCTCGCTGTTTGGTCTCTTCCCCAAACAACCCAAACCCGTACGCCAGCCGACGAGACTTATCGGAATCAGGTTGCTGTACTCATCAGAGGAAATCTTCAGATAATGCAAACAAAGCTCTCAGGTAAGTGTGGCATATCATGAAAGCGTGTAGAGGCCATCGTTGCAAAACTGGGGTACCGAAAGCTGTGTACGCAGTGGGTACCTCTAATACACACTCGTGACGTGAAACAGAGGGGACTGGACATCTCTCACCAATTTCTTTTGCGTTCTGAGCGTGAGAGTGATGGGTTCCTTAACGAATTTGTTGTAGATGATGAGAGCTGCGTTCACCATTTTGATCCCGAAAACGGGAGGCTGTCAGTGGATTTCCGCCACAAAAATCACTGACGACCGGAAGTTCAAGACCATGCCATCAGCAGACAAAGTGGTGCTCTGAGTGCTCTGGGAGGTTCACGTTGTGGTGAATTTGGAATTCATACCTAAAGGCATCACCATAAACTCTGCAAGGTATTGCGATACCCTTAGAAAACTGAAAATACCAATTCGAAGTGTTCCTCCACGCATGGAGCACCGTCTCCTTCGGATGACAATGTCAGACCACTCACGAGTGCTAGCGCTTGGTACCAACCGACATTCATCTGTAATTTTTTAGAACATTTTTTGTCGAGAAACAGCGGTCTGGTTAAAAGTATGGATTAAAAAACACTCTCGATCGCGAAAACATTTATTTATATGGTAACCGTTTCTGTCATTGTTACATCATCCTCAGACCCTCATACCATGATGGTAGGCGGTGGCGGTAAATGCAGTGGGTGTTGTAACTTCAGGAACGTCAACTGCCACCGCTTGCCATCGTGGTGTGAGGGTCTGAGGATGATCAAACACTGGCCGAAATCGTTTACCAGCGAAATAAATGTCTCTGCAGTCGGGACTCTTTTTTAATCCAGTTTCAACTGACTTTCTTCTGCTTCCATAATTTGAAGAACACCTTTGAGGACTTCAGTTTGATAGTGATGAAACAGTGCAAGCGGAGGTGACGTGGTTGCTCCTTCAACAAAGTCAAACATTCTACACTGATGATATCAACAAACTGGTCTCCCACAGAGAGAAATGTGTTCGTAGCCAAGGCAATCATGTTGAGAAATAAATACGTAGACGTGAAGAAAAAAACATGTAGAACGTTAGTAACGTTTGTTACATTTAAAAATATTTACGAGCTTTCACACAAAAAATTATGAGTCATTACTTTCGTCACACCCTCACATAAACAAATGTATAATTTTTTTTCTGATTGTTGTATGCTCAATGGACAACATTGTCCGAGAAATATGAAAGTTGGGCCAAGTTTCTCGATTATAGTTGAGAAATGTAAGTACAATGCTCATTATAAAATAAATCTTTGATCATATAAGACAAACGAGTGCAGTGCTCGTTCTTATCTCTGAAATCTTAATACAGCTGATCGTTGAGTTTAGCCGCAGGAAACAATGATTTCTCGGTCAGAGTGAGAACAACAAGCATGGGTGTGCACCAGATTTTATTTACTATTAGTGGAGCGCCTAACCATGGAAAAGTTGTAGAACAGTGCAAAGAATTTTAGTATCTAAGTAAAAACTGCGATTAACAAATATTTATTTGCTCTAATGACTAACTAATATTACAATGAAGATTAACAGAAAAGAAAGATATCTAAAACTAAGACCAGATTAAAAAATAACGTTAACGCTGTGGGTATGTACGAAAAGAAGTGGAAGCCTAAATGGAGGAAGTGCAACGACGTCTGCTCATGTGGGCAACTCACGAAATCAACTTTAATGACACAACAAAATACCACAGGTTATAACCAAACTAAACAACACGAGCTGAGTGGGTAAGTAAGTAAGCAGCGAGCTGCTCAGAACGTACACAACGCTACTGCATTTGTAACACTTACATTTCCCCAAAATCTCCATACTGTGTGGTCATCAACCACAAATAGCTGCCAGGAGGCGAGTGACCCTCAAGGCAGGTGGCGATCAAAAGACCACAAGAGACAGATCTCTCTCGAAACCTCTCTGCCTTCAAGACCAGTGTGACAGACAATAATATCGTTAGTGAAAAAAACGAGGAAACACGGCAGTAACACCATAGTGGTGGCCTAAAAATACAGCTTATATGTTGAGACAGGAGTCAGTTGGATAAAAGAAATTTTATTCTCTTAACCGGTTTCAGTCACTTAGTGTTGATCTTCAGAATACTATTTAGAAAAGTATACCACAAATAAGTAGGAGTTAGATAGTAACATTAAAATTACTAAAGAAAAGTTTTAAAATAGTTACAAGTAGAGTTTAGGGTTAAAAATCACCTTTAGTCAGGTACTCAAACTTATTGCACTTATTTCAAACAATTTATGTGAATGTCGCTAGTTATATTTACTTCAGGAAGCGTGTTTAGGACTTTGTACACATTTCTGAACTAGTTAGTCCACTGTAACAAAATTACACAACGATGTCCATGTTTCCTTTCTCCTGTAGTTGTTTTAGACTCTTCGTTTCAGATGGTGACTAGGAGTTGTTCTTACATTTACTCCAGTTATTGTTTCTCGCTCCTTGTTGCATGTCGCGCTCCGTCCGTGCAGCCGTATTTCCTGCAACCAAACATTCAAAAACTGTTCAGTGCTGTGTTCTAAAACTTACAGTGCCATACAATAGGTATGAATGCTGCTAGTAACAATTGTTCCATTAATCGTATTTGCGACCTGTACATATTCCAGTAGTAGTTGTTTCACTGTAACACAAATACGGCCACACTTCTTTTCCTCTCTGCTTATATTTCGACACTTAATATTAGCTAACAATAGATAACTGGCTCTCCGCTTACTCCATTGCAGTTTCCGGTACCACGAAGAGTTTCGCACTTTGATTTTGCTAACAGGTTCACTGATAGGATGCTACTGGCCCCACTACAACTGTTTAGAGATTAGTTCCCAAATTTTCCATCCATAGCGCCACTTGTCGTTGATACTTATTACGCTGCTTATGCGTACTTACACTTTAGTTTATACCTTACGACAACGAATCTTATGAAAAGTTTTGTTTTATTACTTCGTCGAACTTATATCCTCACCCCAAGACCAACCTGAAGTTATGCGTGTCATTAGCTGATTAGGTACAGTTCAGTTGTGACATGATGTCTGCAGTTGTTGTTCGGCTTCTTTATACCATATTTGTACAGGCACTATGATCCAAATGTAAGCATTTACGAGCTATTTTTTACTAATGAATTCATTATTGTATCACTTGTTGTTCTTTTTTTAGCACCACTGTAATATGCTGCGCACATTCTATTTTTGACGCTCGCAATTAATGCGATAATTACAGGGTGGAAAGTATTTAAACCGACAAACTCTGGGAGGTTGTAGGGGACATCAAAACAAATATTTTTCCCTAATGTCATTTTTTCCTATGAGGGTTATTTAAACCGGTGGAGGACGTATTAAGATCTTCAGTTCTTAGGTAGTGCCAATTTTTTTTTGGTCATCAGTCTACTGACTGGTTTGATGCGGCCCGCCACGAATTCCTTTCCTGTACTATCCTCTTCATCTCAGAGTAGCACTTGCAACCTACGTCCTCAATTATTTGCTTGACGTATTCCAATCTCTGTCTTCCTCTACAGTTTTTGCCCTCTATAGCTCCCTCTAGTACCATGGAAGTCATTCCCTCATGTCTTAGCAGATGTCCTATCATCGTGTCCCTTCTTCTTATCAGTGTTTTCCACATATTCCTTTCCTCTCCGATTCTGCGTAGAACCTCCTCATTCCTTACCTTATCAGTCCACCTAATTTTCAACATTCGTCTATAGCACCACATCTCAAATGCTTCGATTCTCTTCTGCCCGGTTTTCCCACAGTCCATGTTTCACTACCATACAATGCTGTACTCCAGACGTACATCCTCAGAAATTTCTTCCTCAAATTAAGGCCGGTATTTGATATTAGTAGACTTCTCTTGGCCAGAAATGCCTTTTTTGCCATAGCGAGTCTGCTTTTGATGTCCTCCTTGCTCCGTCCGTCAATGGTTATTTTACTGCCTAGGTAGCAGAATTCCTTAACTTCATTGACTTCGTGACCATCAATCCTGATGTTAAGTTTCTCGCTGTTCACATTTCTACTACTTCTCATTACCTTCGTCTTTCTCCGATTTACTCTCAAACCATACTGTGTACTAATTAGACTGTTCATTCCGTTCAGCAGATCATTTAATTCTTCTTCACTTTCACTCAGGATAGCAATGTCATCAGCGAATCGTATCGTTGATATCCTTTCACCTTGTATTTTAATTCCGCTCCTGAACCTTTCTTTTATTTACATCTTTGCTTCCTCGATGTACAGATTGAAGAGTAAGGGCGAAAGGCTACAGCCTTGTCTTACACGCTTCTTAAAACGAGCACTTCGTTCTTGATCGTCCACTCTTATTATTCCCTCTTGGTTGTTGTAACTTTTCAACTCCTACCTTATTTTCGGAGTTATTGTTGCTAGCAATAGTTAGTGACTAACCCTGTATAAACTAGTGGATACAGCAATGCTTCACAACTGCTAAATATGTGTGGGAGTTGAACGTACGCCCAAATTTTCGTCTACCCCCCTCCCCCCACCATCTATGCATCTCCTCCTCCCCCCCCCCCCCTATCTTGGTCTATCTTCTCCTCCTTCTTCCCACTCGTTTCTCTGTCCATCACCTCCTCCTCCCTCTCTCTGCCGTTCTTCTCCTCCTCCTTTCATGGCTCATGTCCTACTTCCCTCCACCTCCATATTAATTTCCTCTCCCCTCGCTGGCCGCTTCCTCGGCATCCTCTCTCTGACGTGGAGCTTTGTTTACTGCTGTTACAAAGGAAACAATGATTGGGGACTGAAATCGCTTGAAATGAATCGGTAAATCGGTTGTGTTAGTTGTATGTGTGGAATAAGAGACCTCTCCTGCTACTGATTTCTGTGAGGACAGTAGCTTCAATGACATATTTCGAGTGCCAGCGTTACAAAGTTTCTGACAGCTGAAAATCTACTGCATTATTCCAGTCATAAGCCGATGAGCCATGAATACGACTTTCCCATTTTCTGTTAATACCGACTGCTAAGACGAAAATGAAACAGCATATTGCTGTGTATGCAAATTTTGTTTAAAATTATTTTGGAGCAGACAGAATATACACACGTCAAAAAAAGTTTGCATCACCCCAGGTCCCAGAACTCCTGAAGACAGAGTCCCTTTGACTGTTCAGAGATGTCAGTAAACCCACCAAGCGAAGTAAACAACCATGCATGAGCAGAGCCTATTAGACGGAGGGGGTTCAAATGGTTCAAATGGCTCCGAGCACTATGGGACTTAACATCTGAGGTCATCAGTCCCCTGTAACTTAGAACGAATTAAACCCAACTACCCTAAGGAAATCACACACATCCCTGCGCGAGGCAGGATTCGAACCTGCGACCGCATCGGGCGCGCGGTTCCAGACTGAAGCGCCTAGAACCGCTCGGCCACACCGGCCGGCAGGAGTGGGTCCGACAGCCAATCTGTTCTAGTCATTGCACCAGGAAGGAGGTACTTGGCTTGTATTGTCTGTAATTCAAACATGCTTAGACGGTCAATACCGCGGTTCGATTGTGTCCGCATTGTTACTTGGTGCCAGGAATGGTTCTCAACAAGGGAAGTGTCCTGGCATCTCGGAGTTAATCAAAGAGATTTGTTCGGACATGGAGGAGATACAGAGAGACAGGAACTGTCGATTACATGCCTCGCTCAGGCCGCCCAAGGACTACTACTGCAATGGACGACCGCTACCTACGGATTGTGGCTCGAAGGAGCCCTGACAGCAACGCCATCATGTTGAATAATGCTTTTCGTGCAGCCACAGGACGTCGTGTTACAACTAAAACTGTACGCAATAGACTATGATGCGCAACTTCACTTCCGACGACCATGGCGAGATCTTTGCAACCACAACACCATTCAGTGTGGTACAGACGGACCCACCAACATACCGAATGGACCGCTCAGGATTGACATCACGTTCTCTTCAACGATGAGTGTCGCATATGCCTTCAACCAGACAATCGTGGAGACGTATTTGGAGGTAAGCGCCGGCTGGTGTGGCCGAGTGTTTCTAGGTGCTTCAGTCTGGAACCGCGCGACCGCTACGGTCGTAGATTCGAATCCTGCCTCGGGCATGGATGTATGTGATGTCCTTAGATTAGTTAGGTTTAAGTAGTTCTAAGTTCTAGATTGATGACCTCAGGTGTTAAGGCCCATAGTGCTCAGAGCCATTTGAACCAACGATTCTGAAGTAACCCGGTCAGGCTGAACACCTTAGACACACTGTTCAGCGAGTGCAGCAAGGTGGAGGTTCCCTGCAGTTTTGGAGTGGCATTATGTGGGGCCGACGTACGCCGCTGTCATAGAAGGCGCCATACCGGCTGTATGATAAGTGAATGTCATCCTACGACCCACAGTTCAACCATATCGGCTGCATATTGGCGAGGCATTCGTCTTCATGGACGACAATTCGCGCCACCATCGTGCACATCTTGTGAATTCCTTCAGAATAACGATATCGTTCGACTAGAGTGGCCAGCATGTTCTCCAGATATGAACCGAGTCGAACATGCCTGGAATAGATTGAAAATGTTTATGGACAACGTGACCCACGAACCACTCTGAGGAATCCAGGGGTAATCGCTAATGAGGAGTAATACAATCTGGACCTAAGTACCTTCATGACTTGTGGATAGTAGGCCACGACGAATACAGGCATGCATCAATGCAAGAGGACGTGCTACTGGGTATTAGAGATATCGGTGTGTACAGCAATAAAAAGGGCGGAAATGATGTTTATGTTGATCTCTGTTCCAACTTTCTGTACAGGTCTAATGATTTAAAGACTTCATACCGAACTTAAGATTGACTGTGAGAAAGAAAACTAAACCACACATTTTCACAGCAGAGCACAGCATTTTGTAACAGAAAATATGGACAGAGTTGTTTAAAAAGTATATATGGACAAAAATTTTGAGAGTGTTTGCGAACAACTTTCGGCTAATATATATATATATATATATATATATATATATATATATATATATATATATATATATATATATATAGGGTTATTACAAATGATTGAAGCGATTTCACAGCTCTACAATAACTTTATTATTTGAGATATTTTCACAATGCTTTGCACACACATACAAAAACTCAAAAAGTTTTTTTAGGCATTCACAAATGTTCGATATGTGCCCCTTTAGTGACTCGGCAGACATCAAGCCGATAATCAAGTTCCTCCCACACTCGGTGCAGCATGTCCACATCAATGAGTTGATGCGAGCTCGCAGTTCTGGCACGTTTCTTGGTAGAGGAGGTTTAAACACTGAATCTTTCACATAACCCCACAGAAAGAAATTGCATGGGGTTAAGTCGGGAGAGCGTGGAGGCCATGACATGAATTGCTGATCATGATCACCACGACCAATCCATCGGTTTCCCAATCTCCTTTTTAAGAAATGCCGAACATCATGATGGAAGTGGGGTGGAGCACCATCCTGTTGAAAGATGAAGTCGGCGCTGTCGGTCTCCAGTTGTGGCATGAGCCAATTTTCCAGCATGTCCAGATACACGTATCCTGTAACGTTTTTTTCGCAGAAGAAAAAGGGGCCGTAAACTTTAAACCGTGAGATTGCACAAAACACGTTAACTTTTGGTGAATTGCGAATTTGCTGCACGAATGCGTGAGGATTCTCTACCACCCAGATTCGCACATTGTGTCTGTTCACTTCACCATTAAGATAAAAATGTTGCTTCATCACTGAAAACAAGTTTCGCACTGAACGCATCCTCTTCCATGAGCTGTTGCAACCGCGCCGAAAATTCAAAGCGTTTGACTTTGTCATCGGGTGTCAGGGCTTGTAGCAATTGTAAACGGTAAGGCTTCTGCTTTAGCCTTTTCCGTAAGATTTTCCAAACCGTCGGCTGTGGTACGTTTAGCTCCCTGCTTGCTTTATTCGTCGACTTCCGCGGGCTACGCGTGAAACTTGCCCGCACGCGTTCAACCGTTTCTTCGCTCACTGCAGGCCGACCCGTTGATTTCCCCTTACAGAGGCATACAGAAGCCTTAAACTGCGCATACAATCGCCGAATGGAGTTAGCAGTTGGTGGATCTTTGTTGAACTTCGTCCTGAAGTTCAAGCACGACATACGCTTTCTCGGCTCCTGTCGCCATTTTGTCTCACTGCGCTCTCGAGCGCTCTGGCGGCAGAAACCTGAAGTGCGGCTTCAGCCGAACAAAACTTTATGAGTTTTTCTACGTATCTGTAGCGTGTCGTGACCATATGTCAATAATGGAGATACAGTGAATTTATGAAATCGCTTCAATCATTTGTAACAGCCCTATATATATATATATATATATATATATATATATATATACATAGGGTGGTCAGAAAATGTCTGAAACGCTTGTAGGGATGTTGCATGGCATGGTGTACTGAGATATAAAGGTTAAGAAAAAAATTCAATACGTTGCGCCGTTTCAGAGTTATTTAGCGTTGAAACTAATCAATGGGGGCATCTCGCTCTTACATTCAAGCGTCCTGCCAGGGGCGGTGTTGCCCAACGAGTGCTTTGTTTGGTTACATAAATCTTGGATTCGCGCGTGCAACGACCTGATTGGCTAACTTCAATGCTAAATAACTAGGAAACGGCGCAACGTACTGAATTTGTTTCCTAACATTTATATCTCAGTACAATGTGCCCTGCAATATCCCTACAACCCTACAAGTGTTTCAGACATTTTCTGACCACCCAGTGTATATGTGTGGGGGGAGGGGGGGGGGGAACGAACGTTCGTTAAAGTAACGTTCAAAAATCTGAAGTAAGTAGATCAAGAACTTGCTAGATATTTCGTAACAACTTTAAACTGCAACTTAGCTCTATGTTGTCCTGAAGATGTTTCAAATGTTCATGAGGTTATTCGCAGACGATATGGTTGCCTATAACAACGTAACAACGCCAGAAGACCGTAATGATTTGCCACAGGACCTTCAGAGGATTGATAAGTGATGAAGCGATTGACGTTTGACCCTGACTGTAAATAAATGTAAGATACTGCGCACAGATAGGAGAAGTCCACAACTGAACAACTACCCCATCTATGACAGTTCACAGCAAACCGTATCTACAGAAAATGTCTTGGAGTAACCATCTGGAGCGACCACGTAAGACAAATAGTACGAAAAGCAGACACTAGAGTGAGATTCACAGGAAGAATATCAAGAAAATGGAACTCATGAACGCAGTGAGATTTATACAAAACACTCGTTCAACCCGTTTCTGAGGATTGCCCATCACTTTGAGACTCTTACGACGTAGGTATAATAGAAGAGATAGAGAAGACCGTATGAAGAGCGATATGTTTCATCACAGAGTCGTTTAGTTACCGCGAGAGCTTTACAGAGATGCTCAAAAAACTGGTTGAAATGGCTCTGAGCACTATGGGACTTAACATCAGAGGTCATCAGACCCTAGAACTTAGAACTACTTAAATCTAATAACCTAAGGACATCACACACATCCAAGCCCGAAGCAGGATTAGAACCTGTTACCGTAACGGTCACGCGGTCCAGACTGAAGCGCCTAGAAACTCTCGGCCACAGTGGCCGGCTACAGAGATGCTCAACAAACTCCAGTGGCGAACACTACAAGAGCGGCGTTGTGCCTCATAAGGTGGTTCACTACTGTAATTCGGCGAGAGTATGTTCCCAGAAGAGACGGGCAAGATGTTACTTAGTCTCACATACGTCTTGCGAAATAACCACATCGAGGAAATTCGAGAAATTATAGCAAATACAGAGATTATCTGAAAATAATTCTTGCAAAGGGAACAGGGAAGGGAGACGCAAATAGTGGAACATATGTAAGCTTCGTCACATACCGTCAGGTGCGTGGCAAAGTACTAATGTAGATTTAACTCATGGAAATGCAGTTTCTTTTCGGTACAGTCAACCCAAACGCATAGACGAGAAACTGTGGTGTATCGTGTAACAAACCTCACTTGTAATTTTCTACTGGGGTATATCGTGCATTAAACTTCGCTTACAATTTTCTAGGATTCCTTGCCATTTCCGAGGCCCTCGGTTTCCATGTTAACTTATTCTCCGAAATTTAGTTCATGAATTTGGAAATGTTGTTTTTCGAGTGTTCATGACACCCACGACCACTCGCCCCCCCCCCCCCTCCCCATTCATTTCATCGGCTCTCTTATTACACGACTATCACTACCAATACGTTTGACGGCCGGATGCTCTGTATTGCAGCCGCTATTCTGTGCTTTTTCCAGTCTTCTATGGTAGAGGGAGCTGTTTTGTGAATTGGCGTATTATTGATTCTCGTTTTTATCTTCATCCGAATACCAGATAATCTGGTACTGGGGCAGTGGGGTTCTCAAATGATAATCAATGGATGTGAGAAGATTATCAGTGCTAGTTGCCTTAAAAATAAACGAAATTTTTACATTACTTGCTCTGAACAGGAAATTAGAACTGTTATTATATGTAAAATTATCATCACATATCGCAACGCAGTACTGATTAATTATAACCACCGTTTCTTGATTTATTTACAGTCTACTGAGCTCTTTGCTAGCAGGAAATCTAAGCGTTTTTCTCACTGGGAATGTGTTCTTCCGGTGTGGTCTCTGGGTCCTCTTTGTCGGCAGTAGGCGGACAGAGAATATCATTAGGAAGGGCGAAGTTGCCCTGGAAGTTGGACGGCTTTCACGTAAGTAAGGCTGAAGCCTGCTTCGTGCTTTTGTCGACGGAGCCGATGCCTCTCCTAGCCATGAGCGGAAGTCGCCGTGCCGCCTCTGCCATCCCTAGAGAATAATTAAGCATGACAGTTTTGCTTATGCTGTTCGGAAATCGATGACGAGACACTGTGACGCCACAAGATTAGTGTACTACTCTATTATATGTGAAGATGCATTTCAGTATTTTATCCATCTTCACCAACTGTGGCCGTATATATTGAATAAACAGCAACCAGCTGCATAAAAGTAATTTTATTTCCTGAATCGCTTTCAGGCACTTAGTTTCCTTCTTCAGAAAAATACACTCCTGGAAATGGAAAAAAGAACACATTGACACCGGTGTGTCAGACCCACCATACTTGCTCCGGACACTGCGAGAGGGCTGTACAAGCAATGATCACACGCACGGCACAGCGGACACACCAGGAACCGCGGTGTTGGCCGTCGAATGGCGCTAGCTGCGCAGCATTTGTGCACCGCCACCGTCAGTGTCAGCCAGTTTGCCGTGGCATACGGAGCTCCATCGCAGTCTTTAACACTGGTAGCATGCCGCGACAGCGTGGACATGAAACGTATGTGCAGTTGACGCACTTTGAGCGAGGGCGTATAGTGGGCATGCGGGAGGCCGGGTGGACGTACCGCCGAATTGCTCAACACGTGGGGCGTGAGGTCTCCACAGTACATCGATGTTGTCGCCAGTGGTCGGCGGAAGGTGCACGTGCCCGTCGACCTGGGACCGGACCGCAGCGACGCACGGATGCACGCCAAGACCGTAGGATCCTACGCAGTGCCGTAGGGGACCGCACCGCCACTTCCCAGCAAATTAGGGACACTGTTGCTCCTGGGGTATCGGCGAGGACCATTCGCAACCGTCTCCATGAAGCTGGGCTACGGTCCCGCACACCGTTAGGCCGTCTTCCGCTCACGCCCCAACATCGTGTAGCCCGCCTCCAGTGGTGTCGCGACAGGCGTGAATGGAGGGACGAATGGAGACGTGTCGTCTTCAGCGATGAGAGTCGCTTCTGCCTTGGTGCCAATGATGGTCGTATGCGTGTTTGGCGCCGTGCAGGTGTGCGTCGCAATCAGGACTGCATACGACCGAGGCACACAGGGCCAACACCCGGCATCATGGTGTGGGGAGCGATCTCCTACACTGGCCGTACACCACTGGTGATCGTCGAGGGGACACTGAATAGTGCACGGTACATCCAAACCGTCATCGAACCCATCGTTCTACCATTCCTAGACCGGCAAGGGAACTTGCTGTTCCAACAGGACAATGCACGTCCGCATGTATCCCGTGCCACCCAACGTGCTCTAGAAGGTGTAAGTCAACTACCCTGGCCAGCAAGATCTCCGGATCTGTCCCCCGTTGAGCATGTTTGGGACTGGATGAAGCGTCGTCTCACGCGGTCTGCACGTCCAGCACGAACGCTGGTCCAACTGAGGCGCCAGGTGGAAATGGCATGGCAAGCCGTTCCACAGGACTACATCCAGCATCTCTACGATCGTCTCCATGGGAGAATAGCAGCCTGCATTGCTGCGAAAGGTGGATATACACTGTACTAGTGCCGACATTGTGCATGCTCTGTTGCCTGTGTCTATGTGCCTGTGGTTCTGTCAGTGTGATCATGTGATGTATCTGACCCAGGAATGTGTCAATAAAGTTTCCCCTTCCTGGGACAATGAATTCACGGCGTTCTTATTTCAATTTCCAGGAGTGTATATCACATATAAGTAGTAGTTAGATAAGAATCTTAAAATTTAGAACGAAAAGTGTAAGAAATTTAAAGCTATAGGAAGGTTCTCACTATATGGGGTGAAAAATATTTGAACCGACAAAGTCTGGGAGGTTGTAGGGAACATCAAAACAAATTTTTTCCTATGAGAAGTATTTAAACCGGTAGAGGAAGATTTCTCTGGCGGCAAATTAATTAAACCAACAAACACTTTTCCATTTTTTATGACCGAGAGACAACACTTTAACACAACTCAATTTCAATTACAGTAGATTTTCAAAAATGCCTGAATTAACACGTAAACAAAGGTAACATCGTCGGATCATGTTCTGTTTGACACGGGCAAATACCCCTGGATTATCCTGAATTGTTCCTGCTACTGCTACTACTATCCGGGTGACCAGATACTCTTCTGATGAAACAGGAGTTGCGTAAACAAGGTTGCGCATCTCTCCCCACACAAAAAAAGTCCAGAGGGGACATATCTGGGGATCGAGCAGGCCGAAGACTTCCGGCATAAGAAGTCAGCGTTATTCTGCCAACGGCCTTGTCAAAGAGGGCGGAGGAGCGGATAGAGGTTCAGGGCACTCTCTTGTCCTAGGGGTGGGAAATTGCCCATAAAGGCGGAAGAATCAGCAATGATCAACGACATGAGGATGCAGAAGGCAACGGAAACCACTGCATTAAAGACCCGTAACGTGTATCCACAGGACATGTGGCCTGTATTTGAAGAAGTGTCATGATGATCCCCCCATTGGCAAAAGATTCCGTAATAGTCCCCCATTCGGATCTCAGGGAGGTGTCTGCCAAGGGGGAGGTTACGATGAGAAAAAGATTCAATAATCAACGAAAGGATAACGTTCTACGAGTCGGGGCGTGGAATGTCAGAAGCTTGAACGTGGTGGGGAAACTAGAAAATCTGAAAAGGGAAATGCAAAGGCTCAATCTAGATATAGTAGGGGCCAGTGAAGTGAAGTGGAAGGGAGACTAGGATTTTTGGTCAGATGAGTATCGGGTAATATCAACAGCAGCAGAAAATGGTATAACAGGTGTAGGATTCGTTATGAATAGGAAGGTAGGGCAGAGAGTGTGTTACTGTGAACAGTTCAGTGACCGGGTTGTTCTAATCATAATCGACAGCAGACCAACACCGAAAACGATAGTTCGGGTATACATGCCGACGTCGCAAGCTGAAGATGAACAGACAGAGAAAGTGTATGAGGATATTGAAAAGGTAATGCAGTGTATAAAGGGGGACGAAAATCTAATAGTCATGGGCGACTGCAATACAGTTGTAGGGGAAGAAGTAGAAGAAAAGGTTACAGGAGAATATAGACTTGGGACAAGGAATGAAAGAGGAGAAAGACTAATTAAGTTCTGTAACAAGTTTCAGCTAATTATAGCGAATACCCTGTTCAAGAATCACAAGAGGAGGAGGTATACTTGGAAAAGGCCGGGAGATGCGGGAAGATTTCAATTAGATTACATCATGGTCAGACAGAGATTCCGAAATCAGATACTGGATTGTAAGGCGTACCCAGGAGCAGATATAGACTCAGATCACAATATAGTAGTGATGAAGAGTAGGCTGAAGTTCAAGACATTAGTCAGGAAGAATCAATACTCAAAGAAGTGGGATACCGAAGTACTAAGGAATGACGAGATACGTTTGAAGTTCTCTAACGCTATAGATACAGCAATAAGGAATAGCGCAGTAGGCAGTACAGTTGAAGAGGAGTGGAAATCTCTAAAAGGGGCCTTCACAGATGTTGGGAAAAAAAACGTAGATACAAAGAAGGTAGCTGCAAAGAAAACATGGGTAACAGAAGAAATACTTCAGTTGATTGATGAAAGGAGGAAGTACAAACATGTTCCGGGGAAATCAGGAATACAGAAATACAAGTCGCTGAGAAATGAAATAAATAGGAAGTGCAGGGAAGCTAAGACGAAATGGCCGCAGGAAAAATGTGAAGACATCGAAAAAGATATGGTTGTCGGAAGGACAGACTCGGCATACAGGAAAGTCAAAACAACCTTTGGTGACTTTAAAAGCAACGGTGGTAACGTATTAAATCGGAATTTAAAAGAGCTTTGGAGGACTTACGGTCAAATAAGGCAGAAGGGATAGATAACATTCCATCAGAATTTCTAAAATCATTGGGGGAAGAGGCAACAAAACGACTATTCACGTTGGTGTGTAGAAAATATGAGTCTGGCGATATACCATCTGACTTTCGGAAAAGCATCATCCACACAATTCCGAAGACGGCAAGAGCTGACAAGTGCGAGAATTATCGCACAATCAGCTTAACAGCTCATGCATCGAAGCTGCTTACAAGAATAATATTCAGAAGAATGGAAAAGAAAACTGAGAATGCGCTAGGTGACGATCAGTTTGGCTTTAGGAAAAGTAAAGGGACGAGAGAGGCAATTCCGACGTTACGGCTAATAGTGGAAGCAAGGCTAAAGAAAAATCAAGACACTTTCATAGGTATTGTCGACCTGGAAAAAGCGTTCGACAATATAAAATGGTGCAAGCTGTTCGAGATTCTGAAAAAAGTAGGGGTAAGCTATAGGGAGAAACCGGTACAAAAGTTGCATGGGACAATGGGGGCCATTATATGATGTTGGATTATTGTTGCTAGGTGGGGGCGCTTCAGAGATATGAAGGTCAACTTTGTTTTATAGTGGGATGCTATAGTTTAGTACTTATTTTCGGATAGCTGCTACCGACGAATCCAATTATGTGTAACAGTAAGGTCTTTGACGCTCAACGAAGGTTAGAATGGTGGCATAACATCCATTTACAGAAGGTGTTCGAAGCGATGACCTCAGGTACCAATGTGGTGCTGCAATCTTCTTATCATGGATTGAGTGCGAGTCCTTATCCCATCGACATCTTTATACACAATGTTCGAATCCCCACGGGAAAAAATCCATAGGCTTCAAGTCTGATGAACTAGCCGGCCACGACACATCTCCTCCGCATCCAGTCCGACGATTTGGGAATTGTCTCTGCAACCCATTTCTAACCATCCGCGAAAAATGTGCCGGAGACCCATCTTGTTGATACCACATTCTATTCGTTGTTCCTAAAGACATTTCTTTTCATAACAGACCCAATATTTGTGAAGTACTTCCTACCATTAAGATTTCCTTCCTCCAGAACCCCACACCATGCATTCACCGACCACGGTGTTTGGTGTGCTACTTGCCGCAGCCAACATGGATTTTCAGTTGCCCAGTAATGCATGTTATGCAAATTAACATTTTCGTGGTTCGTGACTGTTGCCTCGTCGGTAAATAAAATCAAATTAATAAATGTGTCGTCCTTCTGAATCTGAAGTTGAGCCCATCGGCAGAATTAAAAGCGCCACATACAATCCGTACCAGTTAATTCCTGGTGGAGGCTGATATGGTAAGGATGATGTTTATGGCGATGCAGAGCACGAACAACACTACTATCGCTCATCCAGATTCCCTTGGGATTTGACGCAAACTGACACAAGGATCTCGAACCACAGTGGCAAGAGTACCAATTTCCGTTTCCTCGTTAGTAACTTACCTTTGCCGGATATATTTCCGATGCCTTAAAGATCCAGTTGCTCTCAATTTATCACAGACATATTTAAATGTACGACGTGTAGGGTGAGTACGTTGAGGATGTCTTTCAGCGTATAAGTCTCTATTTCTTACTGAACTTCGTTGGCATTCTCCGTAAATGAGAAGCATATCGACTTGTTCTTCCAGGGAATACATCATTCACATTCGGTTGATTCGACAACACTAGTCTCACTGTTCCTATTAGTGTTGCATTGCGAAACCGTCGAATGGTGTTTATATGTCAATCGCACTTTAGATGGATACGCCGTATTCGGTGAATATTTACTATTTGCACGATATGCGACAGACAATTGTCAGAGCATGTGCTTCGATAATTGCCGATGTGATAATGAATACCACTCAGTCCATGATAAGAAGATTGCAGCACTGCACTGATACCAATGGTCTTCACTTCGAACACCTTCTGTAAATGAACGTTGATGCAACCTTTGTGAGTTTCGTTGACTTTCAAAGACCTGACCTTACTCTTATACATCATTGGATTCGTCTCGATAGCCGCTATCAGAAAATAAATACCAAACTATAGCATCCCATTTAAAAAAACAAAGTTGACCTTCATATCTCTGAAGCGCCTCCACCTAGCAACAAAAAACCAACATCGTATTTTGGCCCCCGTTGTCTCATGCAACATTTGTTCCACAAACTTTTCAGCTACTATCGTACTTTCGGAGTTATTCTAGGTGGCAACAGTTAGTGACTCACCCTGTATGTATTTTAAACAGCAACGGTCCTATCACACTTCCTTTAGATGCGCATGGTAATAGCCCAAAAATATTTCTTCACAGCCCTTATGCTAATTGAAATACCGATAATGGCAAATGAGCACTTAAATTTCACACTGCATAAATTTTAATGGTGTCAAAGTTGTGATAGTTTGTTCGTATTGTAATTATTAGATCAGCTGCAGGACACATGTAAGCCACTTCACCAACTTTCTGATAAATCATTTCAAAAGCTTTATTTCTCTCAACTGCAGTTTCATGGAACTGGTGCTAAACCGATAAACTGGACACTGATGCAAACAAATTATTATTATGTCTATACATTTTTTCACTCGATTTGGGCCTCCCATGGAAAAATTTGGAAATTTGTGATACGTTCCTATGGGACCAAACCGCTTAGGTCATCAGTCCCTAGGCTTGAACACTACTTAAACTAGCTTAAACTAACTTACACACAAACACCAATGCCCGAGGGCGAACTCGAACCTCCGAAGGGGAGAGGCCTCTCATGGACCATGTAAATAGATACTTGTGATTTAACTTCTGGTTGCTTTAAACAATTTTTTGTTTGGTAAGAGTACTGTTACCTCCAAACTCCTGACCAACTACAACAAGGTTTTTGTTTTTAATTTCTCTGGAGATGGGCTCCTAATATCTTCTTTCGATACAAGGCTCTTTTCAGAATTTCTCCTCTTCGTGCTACACCACTTTCAGATCACATCCGATTTCTTGAAGCCACTTGCACTGTGGAAGGTTTTGGCGGTAGAAATGTCAGAAAATTCTCTTAAACATCCTGTTTCCATTTTTATGAACCAAGTGGTCATAAAATATATTTCTAAGTTTCCTCTTCATTACATTTAGTCCCTCACTTTTCTTATACAGTTCATCCTTACTTCCTGTATTCACCATTGTGTTCAGTTGGTCCAGTATTCTATTATTATTATTTCTCTTCCCTGTCTCAGACGTTATGTATGGCTAAAAATGGAAAGTGACGCGGACCTTGATCAAGAATGACTTCCTTTTAACTGTATGGTATATGTTAGATTGCATTTAGGAACTTTCGGGTAATTGAACATGTATCAATAATTACAGATTTTTGTAGTTGTATATATACTTTTGGATGTAGCTGTATTGCGTTGATGTACTGGTGGATATTGTGCGGTATGAGTCCTGTAGTTGATAGTATAATTGGTATGATGTCAACTTTATCCTGATGCCACATGTCTTTGACTTTCTCAGCCAGTTGGATGTATTTTTCCACTTTTTCTCCTGTTTTCTTCTGTATATTTGTTGTATTGGGTATGGATATTTTGATTACTTGTGTTAATTTCTTTTTTTATTGGTGAGTATAATGTCAGGCTTGTTATGTGGTGTTGTTTTATCTGTTATAATGGTTCTGTTCCAGTATAATTTGTATTCATCATTCTCCAGTACATTTCGTGGTGCATACTTGTATGTGGGAACATGTTGTTTTATTAGTTTATGTTCTATGGCAAGTTGTTGATGTATTATTTTTAGTACATTGTCATGTCTTCTGGGGTATTCTGTATTTGCTAGTATTGTACATCCGCTTGTGATGTGATCTACTGTTTCTATTTGTTGTTTGCAAAGTCTGCATTTATCTGTTGTGGTATTGGGATCTTTAATAATATGCTTGCTGTAATATCTGGTGTTTATTGTTTGATCCTCTATTGCAATCATGAATCCTTCCGTCTCACTGTATATATTGCCTTTTCTTAGCCATGTGTTGGATGCGTCTTGATCGATGTGTGGCCGTGTTAGATGATATGGGTGCTTGCCATGTAGTGTATCCTTTTTCCGATTTACTTTCTTTGTATCTGTTGATGTTATGTGATCTAAAGGGCTGTAGAAGTGGCTATGAAATTGAAATGGTGTAGCTGATGTATTTATATGAGTGATTCCTTTGTGTATTTTGCTAGTTTCTGCTCGTACTATAAAGATTTTTCTTAAATTGTCTACCTGTCCACAATGTAGGTTTTTTTATGTCGATAAATCCCCTTCCTCCTTCCTTTCTGCTTAATGTGAATCTTTCTGTTGCTGAATATATGTGATGTATTCTATATTTGTGGCATTGTGATCATGTAAGTGTATTGAGTGCTTCTAGGCATCTGTTTTTTCCATCGCTTTTATGCAGTCGCTGTGGTTATCCAATATGTAATCTTCTTGTTTAGTGTGTCTTTCCCTTGATTATGCTATTTTTCTTACATTTGCCTGTTCCAAAAGCCATATTTATATCAATGCTGAATACTTCTGTTATCTTTAGTAATTGGTTGAGTTGTTGATTTGTTGCTGCCAGTAGTTTTAGATCATCCATGTATAGCAAATGTGTGATTTTGTGTGGGTATGTTCCAGTAATATTGTATCCATAATTTGTATTATTTAGCATGTTAGGTAGTGAGTCCAGAGCAAGGCAGAACCAGAGAGGACTTAATGAGTCTCCTTAGTATATTCCACGCTTAATCTTTATTGGCTGTGATGTGATATTATTTGAATTTGTTTGGAGATTAAGTGTGATTTTCCAGTTTTTCATTACTATGTTTAGGAATTGTATCAATTTAGGATCTATTTTGTATATTTACAATATTTGTAGTAAGCATGAGTGGGGTACACTATCAAAAGCCTTTTGGTAATCAATGTATGCGTAGTGTAGCGACCTTTGTTTAGTTTTAGCTAGATGTGTCACCTCTGCATCTATTATCAGTTGCTCTTTACATCCTCGTGCTCCTTTGCAACAGGCGTTTTGTTCTTCATTTATAATTTTGTTCTGTGTTGTATGTGTCATTAATTTCTGTGTAATGACTGAAGTAAATATTTTGTATATTGTTGGTAGGCATGTTATGGGGCGATATTTTGCTGGGTTTGCTGTGTCTGCTTGATCTTTAGGTTTCGGAAAAGTTATTCCATGTGTAAGGGTATCATGGAACGTGTATTGGTCTGCAATGTAACTGTTACATAATTTAGTTAGATGTGAATGTGTTGAGGTGAACTTATTTAGCCAGAAATTTGCTATTTTATCTTTTCCAGGGGCTTTCCAATTGTGCGTAGAATTAATTGCTCAGGTGACTTCGTGTTGCAAAATTATCACTTCGGGCATTTGTGGTATCATCTTGTATGTGTCTGTTTCTGCCTGTATCCACCGTGCATGCCTGTTATGTTGTACCATGTGTGACCATATGTTGCTCCAGAAGTGTTCCTTGTCTGGTATGTTTGGTGGGTTGTCTATTTTAATGTGTGTGTTATCTATTGTCTGATAAAATTTCTTTTGTTTTGTGTTGAATGTTTGGTTTTGTTTCCTTCTATTTTCACTTTTTTGTTTCTTCTAAGTCGTTTGACCAATGCTTGTAATTTCTGCTTCTTTTCATCTAATTGCTCTATCGCTTCTTGTTGTGAGATTTTACCTAACCTGTTTCGTTTTGTGTTTGATATTTCATTTCTTATAAATTTTGTTAGCTGTCCGATGTCTTTTCTCAGTTTTTCTATTCTGATCTGTAGCCTGTGTTGCCATGCTGGTTTTGTGGGTTTCTTCTGTGTGTTGGTTTGTTCTGATCTCTGCCTAGTGTGTATATTTAGTGTAGTGAGTGCTCCTATATAAATCAGTAGTTGTAACTCTTCCATAGTTGTATTTTCATTTATTTTGTTGTGTATGATTGTGTTGATAGTTGTTATTGTTGTTCCGACTTGTGGGTTATTTGGTGGTCTAAGCAAGAATGGTCTAATGTCTATATTTGTGTCTTTGTACTCTATGTATGTTAGCTGAAATTTTTCTTCTATATCTAACATGTGTGTCACTTCACCTTCTATTTGTGCTTGTTCTGGTGGCTGTCTTAAGATTTCGTTTTGCTCTGATTGTCTAATTGATGCATGGTGTTTTTTGTTTGTTTGCTCTGGGATGTTTGAGTCCATTACTGTATTTTCTTCTTCTTCTGATCGCACATTATTTTGTTCCAGTATTTGTTGCACTTGTTGTTTGATGTTTTCTGATTCTGACTGGGGTACCCTGTTATTTTTTTATTGTTACACAGATCTGATCAGCTAGTCGTTGTTCTGTTAAAAATTTTAATTCTGGGTATCTGGTAATAAATTTTGTGTATACTTGTGATCTGTATCCAGTTGTGTCGGTTAACTTCATCTGACCATCTCATCCTCTGTCTTTGTTTTCCTTCTAGATTGGTTGCAGGAGGCATATCCTGCAAAACACCTCTATTTGGATTTAAATCATTTTCCGTGTGGCTAGCAGTGTCGTTACCATTGTGGACGCGCAGAACATACCGAAGGCCTATACTTTTCCCGGGCCTCCACGTGATTTATTATTATTATTATTATTGTAGGAATATGTGATAATTTAAAAGCAGGAATGGCACCAAGTTAATCTGAGGTAAGAGGGGAGAAGAAACTGTAAGAAATTGCGACGTTTCCACGAATCTGAACCTGATGTAAAATCGCATCTTAGTCCTGCTGATCGTATCCTGACGGCACAATGAGAACCTTTTGTTTATTATATAGTTTAAAATATGTAATATTTCTTATATCCCTCCGCCCTATAGTGAGTGATTCAGCTGCCCATACCATTAGTTTATATGAAGCCTCCAACACCTAATAGCACCTACAAGATATTCATATTCTTCTGCTCACGAGGCACAAACTGTTGGTTGTACAGAAAAAAATGAACAGAACCATTTAGCAGGAAATTTGTTGAACAGAGTTATAATTTGTACTGGCATATGCTTTGGCTGGAGGTCATGGTCTTCGAGTTATTCGAGGGAAACACATTTTAAGGTAACCTTGGTATACTTTTCTTGTATACTGCGATAAACATGGCCTCTACCGAACTTGTATCGCAGTACAGAATTTAACTACATTAATTTTTTTTAATAAGAAGGACCTGTCCATAGTTTCTGTAGGACTAATAATTTGCACATAGTGAGTGAGAGAACATGAGAATACTGTGCGTGGTATTTGAAGGCGTTGCGTGCGATATAGAACCTATGGGTCGGGTCGGGGTAGCTTAATCAACCTGTATAACCCTGCAGTAATTGCGAAAATTTAGAAAAAAGTCCACTGTGACCGTTAATACAGCTACAAAACTTTACGTAATAACTCTAATAACTCTAATAACAGATTTTGCCACCTCTTAGGTAAAGTTCGTTTCCAGTGCGATACAAGATTAGTATTGCCAATATCTTCCATTTTATCCAATATCCGCGGCCTGGATACGTGTGAGTGCTCGTTAATGATATTTCCGTGCTCCTCGCGAAGATACTTTTTTAGCTGTCGCAGTTTTTCGGCGTGGTGGTAAATTGATGTTGCGTGCCCTGGTGGAAATAGAAGCACAAAGAGGGGCAGAAGTGGGAGCTGGTAGGGGAGAGGTTGGTTGGTGAGGGGTTGGAAGGAGAGAAGTGAGGGGGGGGGGGGGGTGGAGCTGTAACACGCTGCCGGTATCTGCGCGCCAGGCAGTGGATGAGCGCCCCTTGTGCAGAAAGCATTCGCTGGCGCCGATGCAGCACAGCTGAAATTAAACGGACGGTCCCCGCGCGCTGTGTATCAGCGCGCTATCTCAAAGGGCCGCGCCGCCGTTTCACAGAGCACGCTGGCTGCTGGCTACTGGCTGGTTGGCCTCATTGTCTACCGTACTGCGGTCGGTTCTCTCCGCTGCGTGGCCTGGGCCCGCAGCCGG
The DNA here is from genome assembly GCF_021461385.2 of Schistocerca piceifrons. Classification (NCBI taxonomy): domain Eukaryota; kingdom Metazoa; phylum Arthropoda; class Insecta; order Orthoptera; family Acrididae; genus Schistocerca; species Schistocerca piceifrons. Next base: position 782,309,276 of record NC_060140.1, on the reverse strand, counting down.
CGACGTGCAACGTCCGTAGTAGCACGAGCGTTTTAGCGCAGAGCCCAGATGCGTTAATTCCGTAAAGGCACGTTTCTCCAGACCTGGTGTATCTCATTACCTTTGTACACAAGGTGTATACAGTAAGATTCTCAAATACGCATAGCTACAGCCATGCCAGTGTTACAACAAATTGTTCAAATGGCTCTGAGCACTATGGGACATAACATTTGAGGTCATCACTCCCCTAGACATAGAACTACACTACTGGCCATTAAAATTGCTACACGACGAAGATAACGTGCTACAGACGCGAAATATAACCGACAGGAAGAAGATGTTGTCATAAGTAAATGATTAGCTTGTCAGAGCATTGAAACAAGGTAGGCGCCGGTGGCGACACCTACAACGTGCTGACATGAGGAAAGTTTCCAACCGATTTCTCATACACAAACAGCAGTTGACCGGCGTTGCCTTGGGAAACGTTGTTGTGATGTCTCGTGTAAGGAGGAGAAATGCGTACCGTCACGTTTCCGACGTTGATAAAGGTCGGATTGTATCCTATCGCGATTGCGGTTTATCGTGTCGCGACATTGCTGCTCGCGTTGGTCGAGATACAATCAATGACTGTTAGCAGAATATTGAATCGTTGGGTTCAGGAGGGCAATACGGAACGCCGTGCTGGATCCCAACGGCCTCGTACCACTAGCAGTCGAGATGACAGTCATCTTATCCGCATGGCTGTAACGGATCGTGCAACCACGTTTCGATCCCTGAGTCAACAGATGGGGACGTTTGCAAGACAACAACCATCTGCACGAAAATTTCAACGACGTTTGAGGCAGCATGGACTATCAGCTCGGAGACCATGGCTGCGGTTACCCTTGACACTGCATCACAGACAGGAGCGCCTGCGATGGTGTATTCAACGACGTACCTGGGTGCACGAATGGCAAAACGTTATTTATTCGGATGAATCCAGGTTCTGTTTACAGCATCATGATGGTCGCATCCGTGTTTGGCGACATCGCGCTTAACGCACATTGGAAGGGTATATTCGTCATCGCTATACTGGCGTATCACCCAGCGCGATGGTAAGGGGTGCCATTGGTTACACGTCTCGGTCACTTCTTTTTCGCCTTGACGGCTCTTTGAACAGTGGACGTTACATTTAATACGTGTTAGGAGCCGTGACTCTACCCTACATTCGATTCAGAAGGATAATGCAAGACCGCATGTTGCAGGTCCTGTACGGGCCTTCCTGGATACAGAAAATGTTCAACTGCTGCCCTGGCCAGCACATTCTCCAGATCTCTCACCAATTGAAAACGTCTGGTCAATGGTGGGCGAGCAACTGGCTCGTCACAATACGCCAGTCACTACTCTTGATGAACTGTGTTATCGTGTTGAAGCTGCATGGGCAGCCGTACCTGTACACGCCATCCAAGCTCTGTTTGACTCAATGCCCAGGCGTATCAAGGCCGTTATTACGGCCAGAGGTGGTTGTTCTGGATAGTGATTTCTCAGGATCTATGCAACCAAATTGCGTGAAAATGTAATCACATGTCAGTTGTAGTGTAATATATTTGTCCAATGAATACCCGTCTATCATCTGCATTTCTTCTTGGTGTAGAGCAAGGCCGTTTCCGTTGATTTTTACAAGGCTAGATCAGTCATTCATTTAGACTGCTGCCCCTGCAACTACTGTAAAGGCTGCTGCCCCGCTTTAGGACCAACACATCTTTCTGGCTTCTCAACAAATACCCCCCTGTTGTGGTTGCACCTACTGTAAGGCTATATGCATTGCTGATGCACGCAGGCCACCCCACCAACGGCAGGGTCTATGGTTCTGAAATATAAAACCTGAAGCGGAACTAATCTGAAAGTTTATAAAACAGTGGTGTTACCGACAGTATTATGCGTGAGTAAGATGTGGATGCTCTCGAAGAAAGATAGAATGAAAATTAGCTCAGTTCATATGAAATGCCTATAAGCGTCAAGAACAATAAGCCCACAGAACAGCGAAATGTCGGACATCCTAGGACAAGATGGTTTTCGGAACAGATTGCGCAGAATAATCAATAGATTAGAGATGATGACTCAGTAGTGTGTACTTAGAGGTTTTATATTATTTGTAATTTATTTAATGGTTTCTGGTGCATGCACTGCCTTAACTGCAGCATGTTTCGTTTAATGCTGTGCCACGTTTGTTCCTGTAGTGGTAATCTTCACTTCTGCTGGAAAAAACACAGCGATTCAGTTCAATTTGTGAATTAAAACACTCACTAGTTCCTTACACTAAGTTGCCATGTTCTAATACACTCCTTCTCGAAATAAATTTCTTTGCGCACCGCGGGAACTATGAAGTGCACAGTTGCAGAGGTATCCATTGCCCAAAGTTACACTAGTGAGTGGACGCTTTGGCTTCTATTGGGAACACTCGTGTAACATCAGATGCGCTTTCATTCATATACAGAGCGGTTGTAATTAAATTTTCGCTAATTGCGAGGACCTCCATGTAAAACGAATGATCGTTGGACAATTAAATTTGTCGAAAAACATGTACAGACATTGCGTGGGTGTGTGGGTTTCATTTTGTATAGTTGCGCAATAGATTGATCCAACAAGTACCCTTTGGCTCCTGCAAGAAACAATTTCCACCTCACACTACTACAGAAGTCAGACAGATGCTCCTAATGTACCAACAAGAACTGCTTGAGAAACATTCTGCAACAAATATCTTCTGGAGTCGTTCGGAGTAAGGAAAAGACACAAAAATATTCTGTATTCTTACGTAACTAGTGGATTACTTGGGTACTGAAGTACTGCTAGTTAGTGTAAGGAAAACATTAAACGAACGAAAAATATTATTTATTGCAAAAAAAATTCTGAGAAATCAAGTGAAACTTTTTCTTATAAATTAATAAATTTCCGGGCTCTTTTCAGAACAGTAGATTACCTCTTATGGACAGGAATGCTGTTAACTTACAAAGTATGGAAATGTTCTTTTCTCCCTTTTCTTTAAGAATGTCATTTACTCGGCAGAATGGCTGAGAGTCGCACCTACACAACTTGAATAACTTTTCTAGGTACAGTCAAGGCTGTCGCGTGAGAAGTGTAATGGAGTGTACTGTTATGGAGGACAGATGGGGCTCGCATATGCTGTAGCGGACAATACCGTGAGCTGCGACGACTGCTGCCTCCGTCGCTTGCTGCTGACAAATAACACAAATATCTCTGTATACATGAATTGACCTTCGCCAATCAGACTCTCCCTACGCCTTGATGAAGTCAAGGACTCCTATTCGCTCCTAGTCTAACTATTGGCGTGGTACACCCGTCAGATAACCAGTCCACCGTGATGCCACGCAGTACTTGCTCGCAGGCGTTTAACTAGTACTCTGTCCGTGTCCACACCGCACAGTAAGAGTGGCGGCCAACACAGGGAACAACGCTTAATCACGTGTGACTCGATATAATCACCGCGATTTTCTAACGACAGAGGTGCTCTCCCAGCGAAGTGCTGAGGAGAGACTTTGTTCCTCGCTCTTTTTGCGTACATGTATGAGCGCCCTCACTCTTGTTCTGTGTTCCCTCTCCAAGAGTGCCAATGGAAAGGCCTTTTTCTGAAAACGTGGCAAGGGCATATCATTTGCTGTCTTCCCTCACTCCTCTGGCTCTTTGTGTCAGAAATATTCCGCCAGTCAGCGTTGCTCTTTTAAACAGGAGTATGGCATTTCGTTTAAGTCGACCAATGCATAAAGGTGTAGCATCTCCGTTAGGCATATTCTCTCCTTCGGTGAGAGCTCCGTAACTACGCAGTCAGTCCATCAAAACATGCGTCTTCTGGGCACTCCCACACAATGTAGCGAAATTTGCTTTTAAGTCGAACACGGGGGTTTTTATCCTTTCGCTCTGGAAAAAGCTGTCCTCTCTCTGGGCGGTCGTTCTGGCCGAAGTAGGTGTGCACTGACCCACCCCTCTGAAGGGACAGGCCTCCAAGCGGACTGGCTGCCTCCCTACAACGAAAATTCCTGCGGCCGCCATGTTGTGTGCACCAGCCTCGACTTTTTCAACCTTGGTGTGCACTTGTGATTTACTTATTAGATTTGCATATGACTTAACATGAATTCACACAAAATTGACTCTACCTTATAGAGTTTGGGTTCGAATGAAGTGTCTTGATGTGCAGAATACGATTGCGAGGACCGAAGATGTAAGAAATGAAGGTCAGGAGACCACGCCACCTTACAACATGCGATAGAGAAATAAGGAATAAACAACTGGAAGAAGCACATTGTAATGTCCACAGGGAATGGCAACATGTGTTAATTGCATATCATGTTTACGTTGATCAGTGTGACATCCATCTGTATCCATGACAGCGTGGACGCCATTTCACAATTGTTCGCAACACTTTTCAAACCGTGGCCATGGAATGACACAGTTCGTGCTTTGCTTGAAGATCGCACAGCATTCTCAGCTATGACACAGTAACTTCTCCAACCATTTGTGCTGCAATTGGCCGCCGCCCCCTCTCACGAGAAATTTCCAAGTCGCTAGTTAATTCGAGCTTGAGTATTATGTTCTTCCTCTCCATTGCGGAAAGAGAACCTCTCCGTTTTCTTTTAAGGCTTGCGCTCAAAGGGCAGCAGCACTATTACTGTTGTGTTGAGAAAAGAGCTTTACGAGTAAAGCCGCGCTCACCTTGCTGGCACCCCTGTTGACTGTGTGCAACTGTGATACGCAGTGGTGCTTGTGTTTCAACCCTTTGTCGCCGCGCCAGTACCGGCGCGTAACGACAAGTGCTGACACTAGCAACGCAAATCTTGCCGCGCACAGACGGAACATCATTTCTATAAAATCGGGTTCCCATACGGTAAATAGAATTGCATCCATACGGTAGCGAATGTTTAATTATAATCAAACTTTGGAAAATATACACCCTCGAAAATGAATGAAGCATTAGTCGTAGCCCTGTACCTACTACTTCTACATCTACATATATACTCCGCTAGCCCCAAAGCGGTGTGTGGTGGAGGGCACAATTCGCGCTTAACTCGTATTTCCCCATGTCTGTTCCACTTGCGGATAACGCGTGGGAAAAACGACTGTCTGAACGCCTCAGTACGAGTTCTAATTTCCCTAATCTTTGAATGGTGATCATTGTGCGATTTGAAAGTTGGTGGTAATAATATATGCTCTACATCCTCGACGAAGATCGGATTTCGGAATTTAGTGAGCAACCCCTTCCGCTTAGCACACCGTCTATCTGCAAGTGTGTCCTACTTCAAACTTTCTGTGTGATTTGTAGCGCTATCGCGATGGCTAAATGTACCCGTTACGAATCTTGCCGCTCTTCTTTCGACCTTCTCAATCTCTTGAATCAGACCAAACTGGTAAGGGTCCCATACAGACGAACACTATTCCAAGACTGGACGAACTAACGTATTGTAAGCTATTTGCTTTGTTGAAGGACTGCATCGCTTCAGGACGCTACCAATAGACCGCAATCTAGAGTTCGCCTTACACGTTAATTGTGTACTCTGATCATGCCATTTGAGATCATTTCGAATAGTCACTCCCAGATACTTGACGGATGTTACCGCTTCCAAAGACTGGGCATTTATTTTGTACTCATACATTAATGGGGATTTTCGCCTTGTTATACGCAGTAGGCTACACTTACTAATATCGAGAGATAATTGCCATTCATTACACCACGCATTTATTTTATGCAATTCCTCATCGATTTGTTCACAACTTTCTTGTGATACTACTTTCCTGTAGACTACAGCATCATAGGCAAACAGTCTAATGCCGCTGTCAATACCATCAACCAGATCGTTTATGTAAATCGTGAAAAGCAGCGGACCTATTACGCTGTCCTGGGGCACACCTGAAGTTACGCTTGGTTCTGCTGAAGTCACCCAGTTCAGGACGACATACTGCTCCCTGTCTGTTAGAAAACTATCTATCCAACCGCATATGTCATGGGATAGGCAAACGCGCTCTTTTTGGAGCAAGCGACAGTGCGGAACTGAGTCGAACGCCTTTCGAAATATGGCATCAACCTGGGATCCGGTACTACAACCTGTTGTATATCATGCATAAAGAGGGCCAGCCATGTCTCGTATTACCGCTGTTTCCTATAACCGTGTTGGTTTCTACAGATGAGATTCTCAGAGTCTGGAAAGGTCATTACTTGCCTTCAGCAGCAGGGTGGTGGTAACCAGTAAGGCAGTCCGGAGATTTCCGTGGACTCTTGTGCGCTCCGAATCTTCTACACGGTCCACTCATATCAATGCGACTACGGCCTGTGTTGGACGCCAACATGCGATAACTACCCAGACGGGAGGCGGTAGCAATGGCGGTGAAGGATGCGTAAAGCATGTCGGCTGGACGCGGAAAGAGTGTAGTTCTTGTCATAATGAGGAAACGGAGTGGTCTAGCTGACGTCCAAAAGGGCATGATCATTCGCTTTTGGGCCAAGGGTGGAAGCATTCCTGAAACCAATAAGTTTGTAAACAGTTCACGTGTCCCCGCGGTTAAAGTATTCTCCACATGGCAAAAAGGTGCTATCCAAAACTGATGCCGAGCGAACTGTGGGGCACCACGAGCCGCAGACGACACGGGTGAACGACATCAGCGGAAATGTGTGCAAGACGAAGTAAGTATTCCAGAATTCGAATCGGGAACAGCTGCCAACATGAGTAACGTAGAAGTAAATATCCTCGGAGTAGTGAAGCAGTTCAATTCACTTAATAAAAGCAAGTCTTCTGGTCCAGACTGTATACCAATTAGGTTCCTTTCGGAGAATGCTGATACATTAGCTCCATACTTAACTATCATATACAACCGTTCACTCGACGAAAGATCCGTACCCAAAGACTGGAAAGTTCCACACCACAGGTCACACTAATATTCAAGAAAGGTAGTAGGAGTAATCCACTAAATTACAGGTCCATATCGTTAACGTCGATATGCAGCCGGATTATGGAACATATATTTTGTTCAAACATTATGAATTACCTAGAAGAAAATTGTCTATTGACACACAATCAACATGGGTTTAGAAAACAAGGGATTTCAGATCGATTCCGTACTTTTGGATTTCCGGAAGGCTTTTGACACTGTACCACACAAGCGGCTCGTAGTGAAATTGCGTGCTTATGGAATATCGTCTCAGCTATGTGACTGGATCTGTGATTTCCTGTCAGAGAGGTCACAGTTCGTTGTAATTGACAGAAAGTCATCGAGTAAAACAGGAGTGATTTCTGGCTTTCCTCAAGGTACTGTTATAGGCCCTTTGCTGTTCTTTGTCTATACAAACGATTTTGGAGACAAACTGAGCAGCCGTCTTCGGTTGTTTGCAGATGACGCTGTCGTTTATCGACTAATAATCAGAAGATCAAAACAAACTGCAAAACGATTTAGAAGAAATATTGGACTGGTGCGAAAAGTGGCAGTTGACCTTGTAAGTAGGCTGTTTATGTTTTCTTATTGGCGGCGTTACGTAGCGCTTTGTATGAGAGTCTCTGGCTGTGCTGTGTGCAGTGTGTGGCTGGTTTGCATTGTTGTTTGCCATTGTAGTGTTGGGCAGCTGGATGCGAGCAGCACGTAGCGTTGCGCAGTTGGAGGTGAGCCGCCAGCAGTGGTGGATGTGGGGAGAGAGATGGCGGAGTTTTGAAATTTGTAAGGCTGGATGTCATGAACTGCTATGTATATTATGATTTTTCAACACTATTAAGGTAAATACATTGTTTGTTCTCGATTAAAATCTTTCATTTGCTAACTATGCCTATCAGTAGTTAGTGCCTTCCGTAGTTTGAATCTTTTATTTAGCTGGCAGTAGTGGCGCTCGCTGTATTGCAGTAGTTCGAGTAACAAAGATTTTTGTGAGATAAGTGATTTGTGAAACGTATAGGTTAATGTTAGTCAGGGCCATTCTTTTGTAGGGATTATTGAAAGTCAGATTGCGTTGCGCTAAAAAATATTGTGTGTCAGTTTAAGGACAGTCGTGTATAATTTTTCTAAGGGGATGTTTCATATGTCGACCCTTAGCCGAGGATACCTAACTGGAATCTTCAGATTTTTTCTTGTAGTTTGTATAATTAGTGTAGCTTTTGTTTATTGCTAGCGTGTAATTATAGAGAATATTTCCTTTGTAGTTGTAGTTTTTCATTCTTGTACAGTAAAACAGTTGTGGCATGCATGTGGATTTGCACCAAGTATTTTGCAGCTGCGCTTGCGATTAGCTGGATATTATTTTCAATGCTATGTCAATGTGTTTTATTATTTTCCTCTTCAAATTGTGCTTTTCTGTGTTATCGTGTGAAATATTGTGACAATAATGGCGTGTGAAAAACGTAATACTAGGCTCCAAAGTAAACTGAGACATGACAGTGAAGACGAAAGCAAAGTGTTAGCGCCACCGTGTAATGAATTAACTAATGTTCAAAGTAGTAATTTGGTAATTGTGCACAGGGAAATGGAGCGGGCTGCAAATAATGGTGTAGGCAGTGAAACAATTAGTGAACAGGGAAGCATTATCGATCGATCGGTCGGCAACAGCTTGCCTCAGGAATCCGAAAGGACAGGACACAATCTCGCAAATACCGTAGATTCAGGTTTTGGGTCCTCATCGTTTTCTCAAATAAGTCAAGACACATTTTCTGCTTGTCAAAATGTGAATGTTGCCGGTGCAAATTCACTGCTGAAAAGCACTGAGGAACCTGTTTCAGACACCAGTGCATTGTTATTACAATTAATACAACACCAGAGGCAAACACAGCAACAGTTAGACACAATGGAATAAAATCTTCAATAGTTAGACACAATGGAACAAAATCTTCAAATGTTAGACACAATGGAACAACACCAGAGACAAACACAGCAATAGTTAGACACAATGGAACAAAATCAGAGACAAACACAGCAAAATCTTCAAAAGTTAGACACCACACTTGAACAAACACGTGAAGATTTAACTACTGAGTTACATAACATTGAATCGAAATGTCAAAAAGTCTGTAATGATGTAAAAACACAAATTTCTGAGCATTTTCAACCTAATTTTTCGCGGCACGAAAATGCATTACAGAATCACAAAGCAGCCATAAAAGAACTGCAAACCATTGTTCATGAAAATCATGAGACCTTGTGGGCTAAAATTGACTCAGTTGCATCTACCGATTCGGTTGCGCTACTTGCAAAAACTCAGGAAAACTTAAAGGACACAGTAGATACGATTTCAATACAAATGGACACTCTGAAACTTGGTTCACACAAACACACTGAGGAAATAAGTACACTATCGGAGAAAGTAGCCGAACTTTCGAATCAGTTCACTAACTTATCTGCAAAGGTAGATGATGATCTGAATGACACAAGACCTGTAGCCATCATTGATACAGAAGAGTATGAACAAATTAAGAAATTCAAACAAAATCAGAATCAAATTAATACGCAACACAAAAGAGAAATCCGGGAAGTACAAGATCAGCTGACACAAGTAATACAAAAATTACATATTTCGGAGGACACTCGCGCTCCAAAACGGGAGGAGGGACTTAGAAATACGGAAAAGCCACAAAATAATAACACAGGGCATTTCGGAAACTATGAAAGAAGTAGGCAAGGTGCGCCGAATTTTGAGATGGAACCGCCGACACAACGTAACAATGACCGATACGCTACTCGCCGACACGATGATTTTGACTATAAGCTGTTCATTACTACACGTAAATTCTAAACATTTAAGAATTCCGGCAACGACATTCATCCACAAGCATGGCTCCATCAATTCTCTCATTGTTTTCCTCCCAACTGGTCATTAGAGCACAGATTAGAATTTATGTGTGGCTATTTAGAGAATGAACCAGCTGTAAGAATGTGATCGGTCATTCATGGCTGCCACAGTGAAGGAGAATTTTACCATGCCATCCTCTCAGCATATTGGTCTCAAGCTACACAAGACCAAGTAAAACATAGCATCATAATGATGAAACATTTCGAACAATCTGAATTTTCCAGTCTTGAGAAATATTTTGAAGACATGTTGCAACCTTTCAAACCCATATAGACCCTCAGAACTCATCCGCATTTGCTTAATCAAATTACCTGAACATTTACGACATATTATTTTGGCAGGACGTTGCAAAGACGACATTGAAGCTTTTCAGGGACTCTTACAAGAATTAGAAATTGTCACTGACAATCGCGGAACGCCAAAACAGGAACACAACAATTACAAGTCACATCCGTCGCAATTCCGCGATGAACGAAATAATAACTGGAACTGACAAGGCTATTCTCACAACACAAATCGTGACCAAAACAGACACCACCCGTATGACAACCGTTGGCAGAGTAGTAATAATTACAGGGAAAGAACACCTCTCTGCGGTAGTGACTATCACAGAGAGAATCTTTCTCTGCCTCGTGATGGCTGGGTGTTGTGTGCTGTCCTTAGGTTAGTTAGGTTTTGAGTAGTTCTAAGTTCTAGGGGACTGATGACCATAGCTGTTAAGTCCCATAGTGCTCAGAGCCATTTGAACCATTTTTTGAACTGAGACAATCAGAGAAACAGACAATTTGGGAACCAAAATAATTATTATCAAGGGCGACACAATAAATTTAGACGCAACGGTCCAGCGCGCAGTTACGATTCAGGGAGAAATTCTCCACCACGTGACCGACAAGAAAGGAAATATGGAATCTACCGACATGACGACAGACGATGTGATCGTAACGACAGAGCTGAATTGCATCAGAACTGGCGGGATTCAAACAGAGCAGGGCCCTCTCGACAAGGTGAATTTGTAGAAGTTAGGTCTCCAAATCCCAATAACGACGCATGCCAACAAAGACACAATAGGCAATGACTCATACCGCTGGCAGCCACAAAACGTACTTATGAAACTAACGACGCAGCTGCTGTAGCTAGTAATTACGTAAAAATGGAAGACATTAGGGACATCTTACTCCAGGAGCACGACGTAAAACATAACAACATTGCATATCCTGTGAGTCACATTACAGTGAATGACGTAACATTTACGGCAGTACTTGACTCTGGCAATCCCATTTCAGTAATTAGTGAAACAGTCTTTAGCAAATGCAACAAATCGAACGATTGTCCCACACATCCGTTACGTAAGATTAAATTACAAGGTGCAATCTTTGGAAAAAGTGTAGATGTACGCCAACAAACCAACTTAGAATTCTTTTGTCAAAGTCACAGCTTCTCTATGAACTTTCTTATTGTTCCATTATTGTCGACGGAAATTATATTGGGAGTAGACTTTTTGAATGAATACAAAGCAATCTTAAACTTTCACGATGCTGAAATAAGTTTAGAGAAAGAAGGTAAGTCAATGGCTTTGAAATTTGAAGATTCACGAGGAAATTAATCGGCTTTACCTTCTGCTAGACAACAGTTCGGAATTTTCGACGAAACTTGACACTAACAGTCACTCTGCAAGTACTGACAGGGATGATATCGACGGCGCATTTGATACTGATGAGTTAATTCAGAATAAAATTCAAACAATTGAGAACTGTAATGACATTGATAGGCAGGACCTTTTTGAGATTTTACAAGCACATTCCACAGTTTTTACTCACAAATCAGGAACAATCAAGGGATTTCAGTACCAATTTCGTGTTCGTGAGCATACTAAATTTTGTGTTAGACCATACGTAATTCCAGCACATTATAGGGACCGTGTTCGAACAGAAATACAATCTATGCTTGACGAAGTTATTATTGAGCCTGCAGTAAGCTCATACAACAATCCATTACATGTTGTTGAGAAGAAAAATGTATCGATCAGACTTGTCTTAGATTCGAGGCAAATCAATACTATCATCATTCCTGAAACAGACAGGCAGCAAACGATGGAAGAACTTCTTCAAAATTTTAATGGCGTAAAAGTGTTGTCTTCTATTGATCTCAGGTCCAGCTTTTATCAGATCGAACTTCATCCAGAATGTAGAAAATACACAGCTTTCCTTTGTTTCGGCGTTTGTTATCAGTTTCGGAAACTTCCTTTTGGTTTGAACATTTCTTCGGCAGCATTCATTCGCGGGCTAAATTCCATATTACCTGAGTTCTTAAAACGTCACATCACCTTATATGTGGACGATATTCTGATAGCAGAAACCTCATGGGAACAACACAATCGCATCCTCGACAGCGTGTTACATACTTCTGCAGAATCTGGCATTACAGTTAACTTGGAAAAGTCTGAATTCGGTAGGACAAAGGTGAAGTTTTTGGGACTTATTATTTTTTCTGAAGGCATTCAGCCGGATCCTGAAAAGTTAGAAGCAATCAGAGCCATTCCAGTTCCATCCACAATAAAACAAGTCCGCAGTTTTCTAGGTCTTGTAAATTTTTACCGTCGTTTTCTGAATATGCAAATTCTAGTTTCACGAAAAGTTTGTCCTCTCACTGGAAAAAATACTATTTGGAACTGGGACAAACAAGCACAGTTGGAATTCAGTTCTTTGAAAGAATCGCTACTTAACGCGCCAATACTAGCTCATCCAGATCTGTCACAAGATTTCTGCCTTAGCACGGATTCTTCTAAAGTCGGTCTTGGTGCCCATTTATTTCAAGAAGCCACAGAAAACGACACTACTGTTCTGAAAACCATTGCTTTTGCTAGCCGAGTGCTAACAAAATCTGAAAAAAATTATTCCATTACTGGATTAGAAGCTTTAGCTATCGTTTGGGCATTTAACAAATTCCGTTTCTTTCTTTCTGGTAAGCACGTAAAAGTATACAGTGATAATCGTGCATCACAATTTCTTATGTCTTCAAAATTAAACCATGACAAGTTAAAACGTTGGGCATTGTTTCTGCAAGAATTCCACTTTCCAATAGTCTACATTCCCAGCAAGGAGAACATTGTTGCGGACGTACTGTCACGCGCACCGGCTGGGCTTGAGAAAAGTAACACAGAAGGCAACCTCGAGAAAAATTTCAGTATTCTTTACATTCAGAAAGTCGCCTTTGAAAACTTCATCACCACATCTTTAAAGGACATTGCTCATGAACAAGATAAAGATCCGATTTGGAAAGACGTCAAAAGTAAATGGTATGAAAAGACGCACACTCAGATTCGACATTATTACCTGGTTAGAAACAATATACTCTTCAAACGCTGCACTGTTGATGACAAGCTATGGGTACTTTGTATTCCAGACGATTTTGTTAATAAGCTCATTTGGTACATTCATTTCAGCTACGCACATTTTGGTCCACGAAAATGTTATCATATTCTTCGAACGACTTGTTATTTTAACAATATGGAAAAGAGAATTCGAAGAGTCTTGTCTATTTGTAAACTTTGTCAAAAGGCGAAACTATCTACTGTCTCACACCGTGCTCCGTTGTTTCCTATTATTCCTTCTAAATTAAAAGAATTTGCTGCTGTTGATCTCTTGGGACCCCTTGTCAGAAAATCGAATGAATTTTCTTACGTTCTAGTCGCTGTTGAACTTACTTCAAAATTTGTTTCTTTCACTCCGTTACGTAAGGCCACTGGACGGTCTGTATCCGACGCCTTTGTTAAAAATTTCTTACGTGAAGTTGGCCACGTTGCTAAAGTCATTTCAGATAACGGACTGCAATTCAGTTCTGCTGTTTGGTCACGCATGCTTCGGAATCATAAAATCAAACCTGTTTTTATTTCATTGTACTCACCACATTGTAACCTGTCTGAACGGATTATGAAAGAAATCAATAAGCTTTGCAGACTTTATTGTCACAGAAAGCATCAGCATTGGGACAGATATTTACACTTATTTCAAAATGTGCTGAATGAAATGCCTCATGCGTCCACTGCTTTACCACCTACTCTTGTACCGAAGAATGAAGAACCACCGAACAGAATCAGAGAGCTTGTACCTTTTCCGAATACACGTAAACTTCGACACAAAGACATAATTGATTTGGCTCTTAAAAATATAGAATCTGCAGCAGACAAAAGGAGAAAACTACACGGTAAAGCAAATGCAAAGAAATTATATATTGGTCAGAAAGTTCTCATTAAAGCTCATTCATTGTCACATAAGAAGAAACACTTGAGTCACAAATTCTTTCTAGTTTACAATGGACCTTACAGAATCCGACGTATACCACATGATAATTGCGTTGAAGTTGAAACTCTGCGTACTAGGGAGAGTAAAGGTTTACACCACATTTCACATGTAAAACCGTTTATTGAAAGATAATCTGCTTTTTAACTTTGTCTTTGCCATATAACTTTTCACTTTACATTACCAGTATGCTTTGTCAGACTTAGAATCTGTTAACATGCAACATTGTTTGAAGTTAAATATCCAGTCAAGAACCAAGAGAACTTATTTAAACAGAAATTACGAATGCTTGTTAGTTGCACGATCACGTAACGACTATAAGGCTCACATACTTAGAACATATACCAGCTCTGCTATTGAGATTTTCATGCAACATTTTGGTTTACTTGAAAAGACATTCTTTATTTGAAGTACTTTCTGTGGGATTAAAGATGACTTAGCACTTGGTTTCTTCGACAGCTACACAATTATATCACGACGCTACTAATGTGTGACACAATTTACATTGCTGCTTTTGTGCTGTATCTGCTTTATATCTGTACAGTTTTTCTGAATTCTTCTGAATAGTAAAACATGTTTAATAGTAACTTTGTGGTATAGCTACAATAAGACAGCCTTCTTTTTTGTTTTGCAGCACAACAATACGTTACAGTGTAGTACTTTCTTGATCACGGTACTGTACGTAATAACTACGATATCTATACGCAAAGCATTTCACTTTTGTTTATTATGAGGTAAGTACATTGGCTTCTGCAGAACTTAGCTTTCGGAGGACAATAACTACTACACTTCCACAGAGATTATCTTACAGCAAGACGCACATTTAGCGCTACAGGACACGTATTTGAGTGATTAATTTTGTACTTAAATCATTTATTTTTAAATATATTTGAAGTACAATGATACAAAGGTTTTCCGTGATACATTTCATTCCATTGCTGTAATCTGTAACACCTGAGGGTGTAATTACATTAGTCCTCAGGGGGGTACACACTTACTTTGTGTACCATGTGTGTGGCAAGCACAAGGAGCCCTAGCTAATATGGTATTTGCTTATACAACTTTACACATCGGTGCCATATTTCTCCAACACAAAATACCTGATCATTTAACTGAGAGAGACAAATATTATTTTACTACATCAGTGACAGATGTTTACGTAATTACACCGTTGGATATCTTCACACTTACGAAATTGTATTTTGTCTGTACTTTGTGAACTGTTCATATTTTTTTGGAACCATTGTGATACTATGAGAGCTTTGAATGATGTATTTGGTATGGGGTCATGATTTTTCAAGAACGTTGGAGGTAGATGACACCATTGAAATGAGCAGAGAATTTTTTTTAGCTTTTGACATTATTGCAGAAAGCTACGCTTTTTTTTAGATTTGGCTGAGGTTTTATGATGTTATGATGACGATGTGTATTACGCTGTTGCGGCATGTTCATGATCAATAAGCTGATGCTATATGAGGAATTTGATTATGCTACGTACTTATCATGATGAAATATTGAAGAAGTGTCGACGAATATGTATATGTGTAATAAGGTAAGGAATAATGAGTAGTGGTTAGGGACTCTGACTTGTGAAAAAGTATGTTGGAAACCGAGAATTGTACTTTAAGAGTTATGAAATGTGTCTAAATGCGTGAATGTATCACAATGCCGACGAATATTTTTTGGACACTGTTATATTTATAGGATTTTGTTTCTACAGATTTGCAACCCAAATTCTCGAATTGTGAGATTTTTATATGAGACTGTCACTGTAGTGCAAACTGGTGTCGTAAATATTTCGGTAAGAAAGTTAAGTGACCACCTGCACGTAATGTGTCGTGGGCACCCAGCTGCACGACAGTCGCCTGGATAAAAGCATTAGTGTGTGCCTTTCAGAGGCACAGGTGGAAAAAAAGAGGCCATTATCCTCGCTATTGACATTTCTTTGTAGAAAGCATCGCAAATACGACACACTCACACTTGAAAACATATGATTACACTGTGGAGCTCTTAATTTATGATATTTACTGAAATGCCTAATAAAATGATGAGAAACATTTTACATTTATTGTCTTTCTAGTTGAGAGATTCTTTTGCCTTTGGAGACGCCATTTGCCTAGTGAATGACGTTTCATGCATTGCTCTAAATAGGCTACATATATTTGCCCATTTCTTTTTAATATCTAGTTTCTAGCTGCACTGCAGCATTGGTTATTATAAAATTTAATAGATGTACTAATTTCACTATTTTCTGTCTTCAGACGCAGGAAAGAATACATTTATGATGTACTTTCTTAGAAAAGAGAGGACAAATAGACATTTCCCTTCACAGGAACTGCATAAATAATTTTTTAAACGATTTGGTAACTTGTCTGCTACAGTAACTTATCGTGATGCATCACTCTATTATTAAGATGAGACATAGGTATTAGACATGGCCATCTTTAGTGTAATATTTTTTCTGATTGAGCTTTGTCATGTTTAGATATAAGTTATTGCATTTGCTGCTGCTGTTTGCCAGGCATAGTGCTACTAAATTTCACTTTGTATTACTTTGTTAAGCTAGTTTTACTACTGATTTATTTTTCTTGTTGCTGCACATTGGCTCATATTAGTTGTAATGTTGCATTGCTTGGTAATTTAGATTTACTGCAGCTTGCTTTGACGATTTCCATTTTTTTCATTGCTGTTTGTATTAATTGTTTTATGCTGCTGCATTGCCTCATCCCTTAGTTTAGCATCTGAGCTCAGTAGATTTAAGTTAGCTTAAGAGGGGGTAGACTATATAAGAGAATGAGTTGCGATGAATTGGAATAAATGCATTGAGAAGTTCTATGAAAAAAGTACAGAAAGCAGGTATAGATAGCACTTTTTGAAATAATGAAGAACGAAGGGAGATCTCCAAGAAGTAAAGAAAGTTTTGTTCGCAAGATACTGCAGTAAAACAAACGTGTCCTTTCCCTTTCTGTTATTCCGCTGTGTGTTTGTGTACGCTTGTATATTTGTGTTCTTCCTGTCTTTATGTGTTTATCTGATGAGAGTTACATTGTAGAATTTTTCTGATAATATGTTATTTACTTTGAAAAGATGTTTAGACATTATTTATTCTGTTTTGTTGCTCATATGTGAAGGTGATGTTTCATAAGTTATTCTGATCTTTATGTATGTACTTATGTCATAATTCCTGTAACACTGATGTTTCTGTTTATTTCTATTCTTTTGTATAGCCTGTACTACTACAGATTTATCAGTATTGTTATGTTTTTAATGATGTATTTTGTACCTTTGTTATTGTATTCTTATGTTATAAAATTGTAATTGACACCAGTCCATCATATTATTAACTTGTAAGTCACATTTAAGTGCACACGTTTCTGTTGGTCATAGTATGTGGACAATATGTGAGAAGTAGGGACCGTTAGTGTTTGCATGTGTGTTAATAATTCTGCAAGGGACTGGATAATAGCATTGCTGGTTCTAAGGACATTTCAAAAATTTTTTGTGAGTGCACAAGTGGTTGTTTACGGACTTGTTATATTCTCCGCAAGACTCTTCGATGGTGACTGTGCACCTGCACAGTCGCATCAGATGGCTGCTGGCTGTCTCTACAAGCACTACAGTAGGTCTACACACTTGCTGACTCACCAGTACCATTATTTCTACAAGGACTGCAGTGGGTCTGCACCTCTGGTGGCCCACCAATACCACAATCTCTACCAGGATTACAGTAGGTCTGCACATCTGGTGGCCCACCACTACCGTAATCTCTACCAGGACTACACTGGGTGTACTCTGTGATGACCTGCCTACCAATATTCTTCAAAACTTCGAATGACTCTGCTGTGGGTTTGCTCTGTTGTGACCCATTACTTGTCTGCATGTCGAGAGTCAGCACTGTCTTTCCGTTGGAAGGACAACACTACTTCTTCACGACTGCATGGAAATCCACTACTTCCGTGTGCATTTTCTTTTACTGCTCAGACTTTCAGAAAAACACTGCAATTTTACTGTGATGAATGATCGGGATTGTCTTTATAGGCTGTGAGAAAAATTTAGCTTTTGACCAACATTGTATCAATAAGTGTGTGTATTTGATAACTTTGTTATTAAAATTATGAAAAATTTTATCAACTCATAATTGGCCACTGCCCAAAACAATTTGTAAACTTTTTTGTGGGGAGCATGGGGGCTATCTAAGTAGGCTGTTTATGTTTTCTTATTGGCGGCGTTACGTGGCGCTTTGTATGAGAGTCTCTGGCTGTGCTGTGTGCAGTGTGTGGCTGGTTTGTATTGTTGTCTGCCATTGTAGTGTTAGGCAGCTGGATGCGAGCAGCGCATAGCGTTGCGCAGTTGGAGGTGAGCCGCCAGCAGTGGTGGATGTGGGGAGAGAGATGGCGGAGTTTTGAAATTTGTAAGACTGGATGTCATGAACTGCTATGTATATTATGATTTTTCAACACTATTAAGGTAAATGCATTGTTTGTTCTCTATTAAAACCATTTGCTAACTATGCCTATCAGTAGTTAGTGCCTTCCGTAGTTTGAATCTTTTATTTAGCTGGCAGTAGTGGCGCTCGCTGTATTGCAGTAGTTCGAGTAACGAAGATTTTTGTGAGGTAAGTGATTTGTGAAAGGTATAGGTTAATGTTAGTCAGGGCCATTCTTTTGTAGGGATTATTGAAAGTCAGATTACGTTGCGCTAAAAAATATTGTGTGTCAGTTTAAAGACAGTCGTGTATAATTTTTCTAAGGGGACTTTTCAACCCTAAATAACGAAAAGTGTGAGGTCATCCACATGAGTGCTAAAAGGAACACGTTAAACTTCGGATACACGATAAATCAGTGTAATCTAAAAGCCGTAAATTCAACTAAATACGTAGGTATTACAATTACGAACAATTTAAATTGGAAGGAACCTACAGAAAATGTTGTGGGGAAGGCTAACCAAAGACTGCGTTCTATTGGCAGGACACTTAGAAAATGTAACAGACCTACTAAGGAGACTGGCTACCCTGCACTTGTCCGTCCACTTTTAGAATACTGTTGCGCGATGTGGGATCCTTACCAGATAGGACTGACAAGGAGTACGTCGAAAAAGTTCAAAGAAGGGCAGCACATTTTGTATTATCGTGAAATATGGGAGAGAGTGTTACAGAAATGATAGAGGATTTGGGATGGACATCATTAAAAGAAAGGCGTTTTTCGTTGCGACGGAATCTTCTCACGAAATTCCAATCACTAACTTTCTACTCCGATTGCGAAAATATTTTGTTGACACCGACCTAAATAGGGAGGAACGATTACCAAGATAAAATAAGGGAAATCAGAGCTCGTACGGAAAGATATAGGTGTTCATTGTTCCCGCGCGCTATGCGAGATTGGAATAATAGAGAATTGTGAAGGTGGTTCGATGAACCCTCTGCCAGGCACTTAAATGTGATTTGCAGAGTATCCATGTAGATGTAGATGTAGATGTAGAAGCGAACAGACGTGCAACCGTTAACAGACCGCCGAAGTAAAGAAGCAAGCGTTGCTGGATACGGACCTCCGCAGCAAGCACCCTATTCATGGAGCCATGGTGACTCCTCTTCATCGGCGACGAAGCCTGAAATTTGCACGTCAGTACCGCAACTGATAGTCTGAGGTGTGACAGGTGATCTTTCGGATGAATCACGTTGTATGTTCCACCGGACACATGGCCGTTGGTGTGTACTGCTTGAAACTCTGAAACCAATCACACTGTAACAACTGCCGGAAGGGTCCAGGACGGAGGAGGGAGCGTTTTGGTCTGGGAATATTTTCGTGGCATTCTCTGCGTGATCTAGAAGACAAGGTGGATCAATATAAGTATGCATCTTTCGCTGGGGACTATTTCCACTCCTACCTGCCGGCCGCGGTGGGCGAGCGATTCTAGGCGCTTCGTTCCGCAACCGCGCGTCTGTTACGGTCGGAGGTTCGAATCCTGCCTTGGGCATGGATGTGTGTGATTTCCTTCGGTTAGTTAGGTTTAAGTAGTTCTACGTTCTAGGAGACTGGTGACCTCAGATGTTAAGTCCCATAGAGCTCAGAGCCATTTGAACCATCCACTCCTACCTGCAGCTTGTTTTTCCTCGGCAAAATGAATCTACCATCAGAAAAATGCAACGCGTGACACAACTCGCAGGGTAGGTGCGTGTTTCGAAGAGCACGGGGACGAGTTTACCGCACTCCCCAAGCCACCAAAGCCCCCGGATTCAGATCCAATCTTTAGGACCACCCTAACCGGGCTGTACGCTCCATGAGTCCACAACCTAGACATTTAGCTCAGCTGGCCACGGCAATGGAGTCAGAATGGCTCCACGTTCCTTTCTGTATCTTCCAGAACCTCACGGACTCTCTTCCTTCACGTCTCGCAGCGGTCCACGTTGCAAAACTTGGCTATTCGGGCTTTTGACAGGCGGTCACGAAGATGAATGTGGACAGTGAATACTGAGTCAAGTGTGTAATTTATCTGGAAGAAATATCTCCAAATGTTGCGGGGCTGTCGTGGAGTACACGGAATCTACCAGACACTCTACGTTATAGACATCGTGTGATTATTACATGTAAAAGACGAATGGGACGACTATGGAACAAGCACATAATGCTGAAAAATGTAAGTCTGCAAACGAGTGGTTTCTCTGACATGAGTTACTGCAACTACATTGCTAGCATTGTATGATGAGAATGTAGAGTCCGAACTTTACATCGAAGCTAGCGGTGCTATAGAGGCAGTTTTAGTATAAATTGTGGACGATGCTGATAAAATGATAGCTGACAATTTCAGAGTACTTTTTAAGTCCGAGAAGATTACCTCTGCAACCAACAAAGATTATCTTGCAATTGTTTGGGCATTCAGAATGCTCGGGCCATATTCATTAGTCAAATAATTCACCACCGTAGTGAATCATCATTCTCTAAGCTGGCTGCTTAGCCTGAAGTATCCGTCAGATCGTCTGGCAAAATGGACACTGTGGTTTCAGGAGTATACTATCTCAATGGTATGTAAAAACTGACTCAAATACAAGGTCACTTACTAAGGAATCCTTCGGTGAAAAACAGCAGCGTGGACGAAATCGTTCCCGCAGCATTAAATGACGCTGCAACTGAACATAGGGAAAATTCGTTACTACTCAAAACGATAGAAGGCTTGAAGAACGAGGAACCAACCAAAGGAGTATTCCAATTAATAAATGCAACATTATATAAGAGATACTTTTATCTGATGGGGCAGAAATGGCCGTTCATCTCTCCATCTCGTCTATGACCAGCAATCCTGTTGTAGTTCCATGACACTCCTACATCTTGAATTCATGAACACTCTATACTGGATCAGACGCAGGTACCACTGTCTCTAGCGATTCATTAGACGCTATGCGTGCACTGTAAGAAGTACCAACGACGGTAACATGTGCCACAGATCCCTCTGCCGCATCCGGTACCAGTCACCGAAATGGACTCGAGCTCTCCTGGAGGTTCACAAAGACGACGAACGGGAAGTAACGTATAATAGCCTACACTGATTATCTCTTCTACTATGGTTTTTCCAAGCCTGTGCCAACTGCTGAAGCTCCGGAAATTGCAAAGTTTATTGTAGAAGACATCATTTTGAAGCGTGGAGCACCCCAAGTGATGGTCTCTCGTAAGGGGAAAGTTTTCTATTCAAGATTAGTATCAGAGGTAAATTCACGTTGAGATATTACCCACAGGATAACAACTGCCTAGCATCCACCGAAAGATGGCCTCTTAGGACGCTCTAACAAGATGTCGGCAGGTATGCTCGCAATGAACACTGATGTCGAACAGAGAGATTGGGATACAATGTTGCCCTCTACAGGGTGTTACAAAAAGGTACGGCCAAACTTTCAGGAAACATTCCTCACACACAAATAAAGAAAAGATGTTATGTGGACATGTGTCTGGAAACGCTTAATTTCCATGTTAGAGCTCATTTTAGTTTCGTCAGTATGTACTCAATGGAGCACGTTATCATGATTTCATACGGTATACTCTACCTGTGCTGCTAGAACATGTGCCTTTAGAAGTACGACACAACATGTGGTTCATGCACGATGGAGCTGCTGCACATTTCAGTCGAAGTGTTCGTACGCTTCTCAACAACAGATTCTGTGACCGATGGATTGGCAGAGTGGGACCAATTCCATGGCCTCCACGTTCTCCTGACCCCAACCCTCTTGACTTTCATTTATGGGTGCATTTGAAAGCTCTTGTCTACGCAACCCCGGTACCAAATGTAGAGACTCTTTGTGCTCCTATTAAGGACGGCTGTGATACAATACTCCATTCTCCAGGGCTGCATCAGTACATCAGGGATTCCATGCGACGGGGGATGGATGCATGTATCCTCGCTAACAGAGGACATTTTGAACATTTCCTGTAACAAAGTGTTTGAAGTCACGCTTGTACGTTCTGTTGCTGTTTGTTTCCATTCCATGATTAATGTGATTTGAAGAGAAGTAATAAAATGAGCTCTAACATGGAAAGTAAGCATTTCCGGACACATTTCCACATAACATATTTTCTTTCTTTGTGTGTGAGGAATGTTTCCTGAAAGTTCGGCCGTACCTTTTTGTAACTCCCTGTACTAAATCAAAAGTGTATATGGGGGTTGTGAAAAGTGAAAGTAAACAACTGTGAATCGCAGATGTACACCTGTGTTCTACACAGGTGATTGCCAAAGGATAGGGCCTAGAGATAGAGAATACTATTGAGGGATGTATGTGTGAGTGTGTGTGTGTGTGTGTGTGTGTGTGTGTGTGTGTGTGTGTGTGTGTGTGTGTGTGTGTGCGTGTGTGCGCGCGCATCTATTGCCGGGGCTGGAAGCACGTTGAGGCTCTAACTGCAAACATGTCTTCCAAAGGAAGATTCAAATAAATGAACATTGTTATAAATGATTCGGTTTTGTCCACACGCCTCATTGTTGTAGGATGATCTCACCATAACTATCTGCAAGTGGTGTCTGAAGTGGCTGCAGGAGTAGTCGTTGGCTCTGTACAAACAACTCCTCCCATTCTACTCAGCTGGATGAGAGCCTCTCGTCCCATACGAGCCTGCGAGCCTGGAGAAGTTGTCTAGAAGTGAAGTCCGCACGAGGAGAAGCTGATCCGCCAAGACGCTGAAGTAAGAAGTGAGATCCTGCAGAGCACTTCCGGCAAGAAAAGGAATTTGTTGTCAGACAGATATAGGATAATATCAATAGCAGCAGACAATGATATATGGGAGTAGGATTCCGAAATCATTGGCAAGCGAGGAACTGGAAATGGTAAGCCAACCAACCAAAAGCTCAACATATCACGCAGAAAACATCAATTAACTTTATTTAAGAAGTTATCTGCAGCGTATTACATATCTTGTAAAGGCATTACATGTATATTATTACACCAGGACGCAGCTTGTTTTGAAGCTTTATTCAAGAGTTGTACAGTTAGTCGATATCCTTTTTTGGCTGCACTGCCACTTTCAAGCGCTTTGTTTATCTCATCATTGACGTTGTAGCTGTCAAATATTTCTGCGTATTGTATCTGCAGTGAAAACTGAGTTGTTTTTGTTTGTATATTTTTTCGCAACAGTAGATGTTATTGAGTAATTTTTGTAGCAATTTTCGTTTTCTATAAATCTGACAGATTTACTAGCCAGAGGTTAACGACGTTATATGTGACGTGACATACATCATTCTTGAATTCTGTCAAATAAAGCTGTCAAATTTATAGAAAACGAAATTAGCAACAAAGATTACTTGGAGCTCAATTTAGTAACAATGAAATGTAGGTTCAAATGTAAGAGACTAGTCCAGAAGAATCAGTGCACAAAGAGATGGGATTCTGAAGTACTAAGGTATGATGATGTACCCTTCACGTCCTCTGAAGCTAAACATACAGTTATTGTGATGTAGGATTTAGATGAATGGGGGTTCAGGCTAAGGGTGGGGCGGACATGGAGCTCAATTTACAGTTAATGTATTAAATATCAAAATGCTTTTGGTAACAGAATTGTAATGCAGTTTCGGTAAACCAATGTATCCTTCAGTTGCCCTAAGGATCCTTGACCGTGGCTGAAAACGAGAAAGAGAAGATAATGTCTTCTGTAAAATGAACAGAATTAAAATCCGACAAAAGTAAAAGTTTACAATCCAGGGCCCCCGGTAATCAGTGTAATAATTAATAGTTTTTGATGTTGCTGAGAAACAGTTGTACAATACTTTTTAAAGGAAATCAGCGCCATTTGACTGTTTTATTATTTATTTAGGTACAATCCAGGTTTCGGCCTTTTATTCCATTTTCAAGTACATGATTTCATTTCTTTAACATATGTTGCAGGACACTTAACATGTTGTCAAGCTTAAAGTTGACCGAAGATTGAGCTAATATTTTTTCTTAATTTATGGCCAACTTTGAGCTTGAAAACATGTTAATTGTCCGACAGTATGTGATAAAGACATAAAATCAAATACCTGAAAATGGCGTAAAAGGCCGAAACCTGGATTGTACTTCAATAAACAATAAAACAGTCAATTGGTAATTTGTTCCTTTAAACATGTAATAATAATAGAGAGAATTCCTGCAGCCAAAAGTAAGTTGCCAAAACAACTCATAGAAATACTTACGATTATTTACAAAACACATAACTACACATCGGCTTATTATTACCATTAACAAATAGCAATCACAATAAGGTACCCAAAAAGCTCCACCAAACTGAGTCATGCTCACGACATAGGGAAAAAGCTTTCGACTTCATGCACAGAGCGTAATTTGTAATTTAACAAACTCAACACCATTCGCCCACAGGGCATGAATCCATATGCATTTTTGTCATCAAATAACAACCAAAATTTGTTACATGACCATGGACTACTTGCAGAATGTCGTTTGGTAACACAAGCACCCGGTGCACTGTTCACACACAGCACAGTACGCTGTATCAGCCGCAAAACCACTAGGGCACAAGCAGATGGCGTTCGAAATGAAGCAACACTTTTCTCCACCTCCATTTGAATTGCTGTCCATCTGGCCAGAAAAAGCACCAATCGCTCCATTAGGCTGTTGTCTCCAAACAGCAGTCAATCCTCACACTGACCATAGTGACAGCCAGTTGATGAAGCTGCAGAGCATCAGCTTCTTGAAGCCCTCGCTCTCGGCTCTGACCAGAACTTATTTATGTCCTTTCAGCAGTTAACTTCCTTCCACCCCACTCAGGCCCAGCTTTCCATTACAGAGACCTCATATGCCATACCAGTCATCACCTGACGATACCCTGCAGGCTTGCCCATTGCACTGCACAGCGTTGACCTCGAGAAGATGTTGCTGGTTCCACTTCTACAGTTGACTGACTACGCCGTAACTGCCTTTTCTGGTCTATATACTGTTCATTCCCAAACTGTGACATCACTGCCCAATTCCAAGTGCAGCCTCAGCCATCAACCTTGGCCAACATCACAGTTCACCGTACCCCACGGTGACTACCGATTATGTGCCACGGGTTATCCGGCTGTGATCTTCGCGATGGCTTCCAGGACATGACCTGCCTTCGAAAATGAGTAGTGTCTCCCTTGTTTCACTCTGCCTACCAGGGCTCAGATTGGCGCCAGCAACTGACAATGTCTTTTATTGACGTTCTACAGCAGGAGCAGTAACAGTGCTCATAGATGGATGGGGCAGGAAACAAGGGACGCTGCAAATTACGAA
Organism: Schistocerca piceifrons; assembly: GCF_021461385.2. Classification (NCBI taxonomy): domain Eukaryota; kingdom Metazoa; phylum Arthropoda; class Insecta; order Orthoptera; family Acrididae; genus Schistocerca; species Schistocerca piceifrons. The sequence continues at coordinate 782,283,466 of NC_060140.1, read as the reverse complement.
TTCACAGCGTAGTTTTCGTCAAGCAAAATTGCATCAAATGAGGGAGTCATACACACATAGTCTGCAATAAAATAACATGAAAATACCAATTCAAAATGAGAATCACGCACAGCGACATCATTCCATGCCGTTATGTTCTGTTACCTCTTCAGGAAAATTTAAAACAGAATTGTTTCTTTCGGAAATTTCTGGTAAGGTCTTGTGGGACCAAACTGCTGAGGTCATCATTACACAATTTGGCATCACTAAAACAGTATACTACGAAATAGAAAGCCAAGAAATAGAATGCCAAGGCAGCATACAGTCGTCCACAAATGCCTCAGAGTATTTTAGCCCACTGATCCTGTCTCTATCCCCACAACCGGCAAACACACTGCACCGACCAACAATAAAGAATACCAAAACCAAAACCCTGGCTAACTGGCTCTGAAAACTGCTCGACACAGTGTGAAACAAGTCATCCCGAAACCCATATCTAGTAAGGTCTACCCAAAAAAGAAGACACACAAACGTCTCACTAAGACGGACCTCTATCCTGTCAACGAACAAAGCGCAAGCCTAATCTCCCTGATAACATCAAGCAACACAAAAAGCTAATGACCCACACATATGCTCTGGAAGATAACACAACTGGCTCAAATAGATAGACTGCAAGACAAACTCCCTCTTAAGGATGACCATCCGAATAAGACTATTAACCGTGTCCTTGAACTCTCTTGCTGTTCTCTGCACCATCTCATCCATGCCTTTGACGAAGCTGCCTGGTTATTTCCACCCCTGTGTTTACAGAGCCCTGCCCATAGATCCTCTCCACCGACGATACCTACATCCTGCACAGCCTGGTCATATGCAACACTTCCCTTGCTGCCAGACAGAAATAGAACACAGGAAAGCAAAACATTCTCTCTTATCTGTAAGAGGCAGTCGAATGAGAACGAAATAGATGGAAAAAATTAAGTAAACAGTTTATTATTTCAGCAGTAATCGCCATAACGGTTAATACATTTATTCCACTAAGAGACGAGACGCTCCATGCCTTCATGGAATAAGGTTTGCGGTCATGATTGGACCTAGGCAAGCCCCTCTTCTCCTGAAGCAAATCAAAAGCCATGAATGTCTTTCTTTAGGACTCCAGATATATAGAAACCCGTAGAGAGAGAGAGAGAGATGGAATGATGGAGGATGTGTAAACTTCTGCAGCATAATCGAAACCACATTAGCAGCATGTGGCAGGCTTTGGACGAGGATGTACACATCTGGTACAATCGTGGTCTCACAGGCAACTGCAAACATTTTTCTGTGAGTACACTGACCATCTTCTCTCATACTGGGATAAATTTATTCATAGTTACAGCTATTTCTTTTGTGCAAGTAAGTAATTTACTTACTTTCTTCATCTTTCCCGTTTTCGTTTGACTTACACAATCACCAGCACAATATGCAACCAAGTTTTGGTACCAAATGTGGCTTCTGGTGTAGGTGGAGTGGAGATCAGACTGAAGTTTCTACAGTCGTGGGGCACTACTTTACAATTCCATTATTAAACATCAAAATACTTCTCATAAAAGAATCTTCTCTTAACAGAATATGGCCTCGAGTATCACTGACTGAAGTAGAATTGTCTTCGAACTTGCCGCAGTGACCAGTAAAAATCTCTCTGGATACACCCCAGACAGCGGTGTAATACCAGCCTGCCAGGTGGTCCGACAGGTAAGATCGATGGTTCGGCGTAATTTTTCTTTTCATAGCAGGATCCCTTTAGTTATCATCCGTGGCGCCCTTACAGCACAGCTGAACGTCGACGATATTCTACTCCCTTCACGGCAGGCCACCCAGGGCTTACATATGAAAAAGATAATGCCCACCCACATATGGTGAGGGTTTCTGCTGCTTATCTTCGTGCTTGTCAAACTCTACCTTGAACTACAGGTTCACCAGATCTCTCCCCAGTAGAGAATGTTTGGAGAATAATGGGCAGACGGCTGGAGTGGCCGAGCGGTTCTAGGCGCTACAGTCTGGAACCGCGCGACCACTACGGTCGCAAGTTAAAATCCTGCCTCGGGCATCGACGTATGTGATGTCCTTATGTTAGTTAGGTTTAAGTAGTTCTAAGTTCTAGGGGACTGATGACCTCAGAAGTTAAGTCCCATAGTGCTCAGAGCCATTTGAACCAATAATGGGCAGGGCCCTAATACCAGCTCGGTATTTTGATGATCGAATACATCAATTTGGCACAATTTGACATGATATCCACCAGGAGAACCTCCAACAACTCTATTAGTCTCTGCGAAGCCGAAAACCTGCTTGCATAACGGCCAGAGGTGGACCAACGCATCATTGACTTCCTCTGTTTATGAAGCTCCTTCTCTTGAATAAATCACCAAATTTTTTCGAACTTGTTTGTCTTTAGATATAGTAATACAATGTCAGTGCAGGAAAACACATAACACATACACACACTACTAGCATTGCTAGATAGCTGCCACAATAATCTACCTTCAATGCTCTAACTATTATTAGAAAACAACACATATAAAGAATCTTTCACATAGAACAAACTGAAAGGGTACAGTACCGCCCGACATTGAAAATAGGTACAACATACTTCATTATTTTTGTCAGAACAACACTTTTTTTTTGTAAAATAACTCAATTTCAATTAATACAGCGAAGCCGGATACCAGTGAGAGAAAGAATGACAATTTATTTATTTAATTGATCACATGTGCACTTCCACAAAGTAAATCCCTACATCCAGTTTGGTGAGATCTGTGAAATGAATGAATGTATGGTCGTCTGCTAACCGCAGATAGTGTATGTGAATATATGATCATCTTTGAGACGATCCTTTGGCCACCTTTGGTGGGACCAAAGAGATGACATTTACCAGAGCTTTGAGTGCCTGAAATGTGGCTGACCAATACGGTAGCAAGGTGCTTCCCCCACCTCGACAGAGATGGGAGATGACTTGGAGAATGGCCATGTTTCAGCACTCTGCCGCTGGATCTTGTGCTGTTAAGACCTGTTTTAGTTGTGCTCCGTAATGACGAAAGAGTGGAGACATGGTATGCATGTGGAATATTTAAGAGTAGTTTGAAATAATAATTTCTCTATTTCAGGAACTTTTGTGGGGAGAATTAAATGTCAGGCAGGTAATATTAATGGGATTGTAGTAATCTTCGGAAGTGACCAACGGTCACAATGAAACCACATGTAGCAATAAGTTGAAATACTTCCGTGTGCTTAAGTTAAGCTGAATTACTAGTGTGTGTACAATAAGTTGAAATATTTAAGAAATAGCGTGTGTACCATAAGTTGAAATATTTAAGAAATGGCGTGTGCAGGACTTGAAATTAGAGACAAGTACTTCCACGTGGTGAGTACTGTGAGAGTCTCAATCTGTGTATGAGACAAAGGATAAAGAGAAGTATTCATCCATGGTATCAGTTGAGGACTCGTGTGTGTGATGAATACATTCTTAATATTACTTTGCGTGATATGATTCCGTGTGACGCTAGATTCAAACTCTGAGAGAGAAGCAAGGTGAGTCGGCCGTCTATCCAGCAACGCCACTTGGCTTGCATTGCACAGGAAGACGTGCATATATCTCCAGAGTTCATAGTAGGAAAGTAGATTTATGACATGGGGCAGTGTCGTGTGAAACTGGGATAAATATTAATTGAAGTGGGAAAGCTGAAAGTGATAATGTTGTGACTATTTAGTGTTTTGTATTCCATGTCATAGTATGGTGTATGTCATGTAATTTGGGTATGTGTGGTTTGCATGGGAGAGTAGCAAGGTAGTTTCAAAAGATTAGTGGGTTATGCTTGTTCCTTCTGTACTGCTCGGTCTGGAGGATAGTTTCGTGATGATGATTGTGAGAGTCGAAGTGTGAGAAATAATAAAAGATCCACCATCCTATCCAGAAAGTGCACTGTAGCGTTAAATAATTACGAGACCATAATATAGAGATTCACCAATGTAAAGCCATGCCCACTGGGCGGAATTTCTCATGTGTTATTGTTGTAGGTTATAGAATTTGTGTATTTAGGTTAAAGAATTTATCGGAATAAATAAGATAGTGAAAAGAAAAAGATTGGTGGACCTTTCCTTCGAATTGTATGTTGTAATAATGTCCCGAAATTATAATGTGTGCGCCATTCATATTCAGTGCGGTGGCCAGGTGTTGACAAAAGCCGTTAAATAAAAAAAAGAAAGAAAATGTGGTATTGCCAGTGCGTAGTGTACAGTCAGAGTTCTGTAAATTACTGATAGTCAGATGCATGTTTCCGTTGCGTATTAATCATATAGGAGGATAACTTGTAACTTAAGTGTGAGTACTAGAGTTCATGTTACTCGATAAATAAGAATGAATCCACTCGCTTGGCAGACCACTCATCTTGCAAGCCTGACTGCTTGATGCCACAGTATGAGCAAGGCATGTGGGTGCCTCTCAAAGCAATAAAACGAAATTTAATATAAACTGTGTATGAAAATGAGTTACATCTATGGCGTGAGTTACAGAATATCACCTTCAGCCTGTTACATTTAGTGGCCGGCTGGTGTGGCCGTGCGGCTCTAAGCGCTTCAGTTTGGAACCACAGTTCTAAGTTCTGGGGGACTGATGACCTCAGACGTTAAGTCCCATAGTGATCAGAGCCATTTGAACCATTTGTTACATTTAGTCATCTCACTGTGTAGTCTAACAAATTAAATAGCTCTCGCTCACATTGCACACGCCCACATGGCCTGCGTATCATAACAACCCCAATTTCTTACACAACAACCAGACTTCCATACAGAATGTCACTTGCTAGCAAAAACACCCACTTCACCACACATACACAATAAAGTGCGCTGTGTCAACCACAAAACCACCAGAAATGCAACCATCAGTTGCATCATGTAGCGCCCGTTACGCAGGAGTCACTTTCCCCCTCTCCAGTTCGATCACTAACCATCTAGTTGGAAAAGGCACAGCCCACTCTTCCAGGTTGTTTTGTGCACAGAGCGGTCGCGACCTGTGCTGCCCATGTTATGTATGGCTGGCAGCATGGCAGTGCTTCAGCCTCTTGTAGTTGTAGCTCTTGGCTCTGACCAGAGCTCACTCGCTCCTATCCCTGAAGCAACATACACGCCTCCAAGGCTCAGAGCACCATTATGGACACCTCGGTTACTACACCAATCCAGCCTCTAGTGATGTGTCACGGCTTGTTCACTGTTTCCACTGCAAAGATGGCACCGGCGTACAGAAGATTTTGCTGATTCAACTTGCTGCAGCTGACTGACTTCATCATATCTCTTTCAGCTAATCTGTTGTCCAGCCCCAGACACCGACTTCACTGCCCATCTCCTAATGCAGCCCTGGTCACCAACGTCGGCTGCCCCCAACAGACTTCTGCACCCCGCCCTGAATGCTGACGACCTGCCGCAGGTTACACGACCGCGCTGGCTTCTGGAAGATTTTATGCCTTTGAAGCGAAACAAGTGACTGCCCCTTTCTCATCTCGGTCTATCCACCAATCCTCGGAACGTTGCCACCAGCCTCGCAAATGCAGCCGACAATGTCTGCTGTCTTCTCGCTAACTGAGGGCTGCGCTAATATCATCACCAGCATGACCCCTGGTCATAATCAAAAACGTCTTCGGTCCCGGGTTCGATCCCAGCTACTGCCTAAATTTTGATAAATAATCAGCATTGGCGGCTGAAGACTTCCGGCGTAAGAAGTCAGCCTCATTCTGCCAACGGTCTTGTCAAAGAGGGCGGAGGAGTGGATAGAGGTTCAGGGCATTCTCTTGTCCTAGGGGTGGGAAATTGCCCCTAAAGGCGGAAGAATAAGCATTGATCAACGACATGAGGATGCAGAAGGCAACGGAAACCACTGCATTAAAGACAAGTAACGTGTATCCACAGGACATGTGGCCTGTAATTGAAGAAGTGTAATGATGATCTCTCCATTGGCAAAAGATTACGGAATAGTCCCCCATTCTGATCTCCGGGAGGGGACTGCCCAGGGGGAGGTTACCATGAGAAAAAGATTCAATAATCAACGAAAGGATAACGTTCTACGAGTCGGGGCGGTCGAATGTCAGAAGCTTGAACGTGTTAGGGAAACTAGAAAATCTGAAAACGGAAATGCAAAGACTCAATCTAGATATAGTAGGGGTCAGTGAAGTGAAGTGGAAGGAAGACAAGGATATCTGGTCAGATGGGTATCGGGTAATATCAACAGCAGCAGAAAATGGTATAATAGGTGTAGGATTCGTTATGAATAGGAAGGTAGGGCAGAGGGTGTGTTACTGTGAACAGTTCAGTGACCAGGTTGTTCTAATCAGAATCGACAGCAGACCAACACCGACAACGATAGTTCAGGTATACATGCCGACGTCGCAAGCTGAAGATGAACAGATAGAGAAAGTGTATGAGGATATTGAAAGGGTAATGCAGTATGTAAAGGGGGACGAAAATCTAATAGTCATGGGCGACTGGAATGCAGTTGTAGGGGAAGGAGTAGAAGAAAAGGTTACAGGAGAATATGGGCTTGGGACAAGGAATGAAAGTGGAGAAAGACTAATTGAGTTCAGTAACAAGTTTCAACTAGTAATAGCGAATACCCTGTTCAAGAATCACAAGAGGAAGAGGTATACTTGGAAAAGGCCGGGAGATACGGGAAGATTTCAATTAGATTACATCATGGTCAGACAGAGATTCCGAAATCAGATACTGGATTGTAAGGCGTACCCTGGAGCAGATATAGACTCAAATCACAATATGGTAGTGATGGAGAGTAGGCTAAAGTTCAAGACATTAGTCAGGAAGAATCAATACGCAAAGAAGTGGGATACGGAAGTACTAAGGAATGACGAGATACGTTTGAAGTTCTCTAACCTATAGATACAGCAATAAGGAATAGCGCAGTAGGCAGTATAGTTGAAGAGGAATGGACATCTCTAAAAAGGGCCTTCACAGATGTTGGGAAGGAAAACATAGGTACAAAGAAGGTAGCTGCGAAGAAAACATGGGTAACAGAAGAAATACTTCAGTTGATTGATGAAAGGAGGAAGTACAAACTTGTTCCGGGAAAATCAGGAATACAGGAATACAGGAATACAAGTCGCTGAGGAGAGAAATAAATAGGAAGTGCAGGGAAGCTAAGGCGAAATGGCTGCAGGAAAAATGTGAAGACATCGAAAAAGATATGATTGTCGGAAGGACAGACTCATCATACAGGAAAGTCAAAACAACCTTTGGTGACATTAAAAGCAACGGTGGTAACATTAAGAGTGCAACGGGAATTCCACTGTTAAATGCAGAGGAGAGAGCAGATAGGTCGAAAGAATACATTGAAAGCCTCTATGAGGGTGAAGATTTGTCTGATGTGATAGATGAAGAAACAGGAGTCGATTTTGAAGAGATGGGGGATCCAGTATTAGAATTGGAAATTAAAAGAGCTTTGGAGGACTTACGGTCAAATAAGGCAGAAGGGATAGATAACATTCCATCAGAATTTCTAAAATCATTGGGGGAAGTGGCAACAAAACGATTATTCACGTTGGTGTGTAGAATATATGAGTCTGGCGATATACCATCTGACTTTCGAAAAAGCGTCATCCAGACAATTCCAAAGACGGCAAGAGCTGACAATCAGCTTAACAGTTCATGCATCGAAGCTGCTTACAAGAATAATAAACAGAAGAATGGAAAAGAAAATTGAGAATGCGCTAGGTGACGATCAGTTTGGCTTTAGGAAAAGTAAAGGTACGAGAGAGGCAATTCTGACGTTGCGGCTAGTAATGGAAGCAAGGCTAAAGAAAAATCAAGAAACTTTCATATGATCTGTCGACCTGGAAAGAGCGTTCGACAATATAAAATGGTGCAAGCTGTTCGAGATTCTGAAAAAAGTAGGGGTAAGCTAGAGTGAGAGACGGGTCATATACAATACGTACAACAACCAAGAGGGAATAATAAGAGTGGACGGTCAAGAACGAAGTGCTTGTATTAAGAAGGGTGTAAGACAAGGCTGTAGCCTTTCGCCCCTACTCTTCACTCTGTACATCGAGGAAGCAATGATGGAAATAAAAGAAAGGTTCAGGAGCGGAATTAAAATACAAGGTGAAAGGATATCAATGATACGATTCGCTGATGACATTGCTATCCTGAGTGAAAGTGAAGAAGAATTAAATGATCTGCTGAACGGAATGAACAGTCTAATTACTACACAGTATGGTTTGAGTGTAAATCGGAGAAAGACGAAGGTAATGAGAAGTAGTAGAAATGAGAACAGCGAGAAACTTAACATCAGGATTGATGGTCACGAAATCAATAAAGTTAAGGAATACTGCTAGCTAGGCAGTAAAATAACCAATGACGGACGGAGCAAGGAGGACATCAAAAGCAGACTCGCTATGGCAAAAAAGGCATTTCTGGCCAAGAGAAGTCTACTAATATCAAATACCGGCCTTAATTTGAGGAAGAAATTTCTGAGGATGTACGTCTGGAGTACAGCATTGTATGGTAGTGAAACATGGACTGTGGGAAAACCGGAACAGAAGAGAATCGAAGCATTTGAGATGTGGTGCTATAGACGAATGTTGAAAATTAGGTCGACTGATAAGGTAAGGAATGAGGAGGTTCTACGCAGAATCGGAGAGGAAAGGAATATGTGGAAAACACTGATAAGGAGAAGGGACACGATGATAGGACATCTGCTAAGACATGAGGGAATGACTTCCATGGTACTAGAGGGAGCTGTAGAGGGCAAAAACTGTAGAGGAAGACAGAGATTGGAATACGTCAAGCAAATAATTAAGGACGTAGGTTGCAAGTGCTACTCTGAGATGAAGAAGTTAGCACAGGAAAGTAATTCGTGGCGGGCCGCATCAAACCAGTCAGTAGACTGATGACAAAAAAAAAGCATCACGTGTAAGGAAACTAGGCGTACCTGTGATTTACAAGCTCGTGGCATTCAATAATGAATACGTAATTAGGCAGCTCATTTGAAGAGGAATGAACATCTTTAGAAAGAGGAATCACTTCAATTGCTAATGAAGGATGGTAACAGCAAATAACTCTTGGGTAACATTGCAAAAATTTTAGGTAGTCAGTGAAAGGTGGAAGTACAAAAAATTTCAAGAAAACTGAGGAATACAAAAGTAATTTCGGAGTGACATGAAGAAAGAGAATGAAATTTTTGTTAAGATAGAAAATTTTTTACGAAAATTAGGAACATAGAATTCATTTAGGAATGAAATAATTATGAGTGCAGGAAAGGTAACGGAAAATACTCCCAGGAAAAATGTGAAGTAATCGGAAAAAGAAAAGGTCGTCAGATGAACTTGTTCAGCGTAATAAAAGTCAAAATAACTTTCGGTGAAATTTAGCGGATGGGTGGAAGGAATACACTGAAGGCTTCTGCGAGGGGGATGACTTGACGAGATTGTGAAAGACAATTTAATAAAACTTTCGCGTCAGTCTACAGATGGACGAAACGTGTACTGCCGAGATATTTGAAATAGACTTCATGTGGCTGCACGCCCGAAATTTAATATCTCAGTTATTTCTGTGGCTCTTCAATATTTCTGTTAGTTTTGTCACGGTTCACGTTCTGTGTGTCGTGATTTATAAATTCCCTTCCAAAGTCCATTCAGTTCTTCCTAATTTTGACAGAGGACCTCAATCGTGGTAGCCGTTAGTGAATTGTGTCTTTTTACGAAGGTTGGAACTTAAATAGTGGCAACTATTTATTCAAAACCGATACAAAAGAATTACACGTTTGCACCTGTTACTGTCCTTCAAAGTAGGCACCAGCGTTGTGTAGAACCCGTTGCCAGCTATGTGGAAGGCGTAGCAACACCATTAGCAGAGCCTGTTCTGTTGATGGTGCGAATGGAGCGGTCTACTGCCTGTCGAATCTCTGGAACAGTTCTGAAGCGAATGCCACGTAGTTGTTCCTTCATCTTCGGAAACAAATCAAAGTCACAAGGACTTCAGTCCGTTGAGAATGGTGGATGGTACAGTACTTCCCAGTCCCATTGACCGAACAGAGCAGCCACAGCTTGCGCTGTATGTGCCCGCGCATTGTCGTGCAAAATTATGGGTGGGTTGCGCAGGAAGTGTCGCCGCTTCTTTCGCAAATCTGGTAGCAGGTGATGCTCCAAATACGAACAGTAATACTGTGCATTGACGGTCTGCAGTGGAGGAACGTGATGCCTTAGGATAACACTTTCACAGTTGTACACGAGAATCACCATAACTTTCAGCATACTGGGGCTATGACGCACTTTCGACTTTCGCGGTGACCCATAATGACACCATTCGTTGGATTGGCGTTTCAGTTTTGGCCCATTTCTCAATCTGTGTTACGATACGGCGTAAGAAAGCCTCTCCTTCGCGCTCATATCGCTTCAAGTGCGTCTGACGCGTGCATTTCTATGTTTCCGTCAAGTCATGCAAATTTTTCGCATGCCGAGGCGTTCCTTCAGGATGCGAAGCACAGTCGTGTGCGCTTATCCGGTTTCGTGGGAGAGCTCACGAATCGTATGGCGTCGCTCACTGTCCACTAACGCGGTAATAGCATTTACTTCTTCAGAGACGCTAGGACGACCTGCCCGATGCATGTCTGCCACAGTTTGCCGACCTTCGTTGAAGGCTTTTACCCAATGTGACACTGTTCTGTACGGCAATGCCGATTCCCCGCACGCCTCTTGAAGACCTTGATGACACGGTCGTGCTGTACGACCTCTGGCACATTCAATCTTGATCCATCTCCGTTGTTCCTGTTTCGAAAACTTAATGACACCGTTACATTAGACCACTCGCTCACAAGTGATTGTGTTTCCCTCGATTGCGCGCACGCCGGTGACGTGGAACGGGCGAGTCCATTTTCTCGGAGGTAAGGTGCGTATGTCACCAACGTGTACTATCAGTGACAATAGCACATTCCATTGCATAGTGTCTCCACACCAGTGTCACCACTATTTAATTTCCAACATACCTATTGTATTTCACCATGAATTTTAATTCATTCTTTAAGGGTACATAGTTACGTTTATCATAGGTAATTTGTGATGTATACAGCAATAATTGGAAATTAACCACATTAAAGACTATTTTACTCAATTTATATGCAAATACTGCAGTGTGTTAGTTCAGTGCATTACGTTTGTATTTTTTGTGCAATGTAATCTACGTTTTCCACTAACATCAGACCCGCGCAAAAGTCATCCTTTAACAAAACGATTCTTTACGTCTAAGAAAGGTTTTATTCGGTACAGATAATAGTGATAATAAACTGTTATAATCCTTAACATCTAATCGAAATGTACGTTAGGGACGGAATAACTCGAATATTCCTTTGGTAGCGTTCTGTTGAGGTTTTCGTGTGTAGTATTTCCCATTTTCGTAGGTGTAACTCAACTTGCTGTGAAACAATAGAAATCACATCAGTGTTATTCACTTTGTAAACACCAAACGTTTTGACATAGATTAATAAAAAAGTTAAAAATCGAACTTTAACACTCTGAGAGAGAATACCAAGTATATACAAGAAATAACGAGAACTCCAGAAAGTTCGCATTATACGAATATATTATATACTAATATTAGCACTTCCGGAATTCGATCTACGGGCCCAGCTTTTGGCTTTCTCTGTGACACGTTTTTTAATGTTATCTGCAAAACTCGCTTCCGTAGGAAACGTGGTTAACGCAGGTACGACCGGTGACACTCGACATTGGAGGTAAGCCCGTTCGATTCCTGGTAGTAGATGAAATTTACACTGCGAGTGTTTTGCCGGTAACGGTAGGTGTTGTGGAGAAGTAAAGTTTCTCGCCATAGATCTTTGTTCCAATGTCTTGGATTAAATTCCCAACCTCTCCGCAGTGCCTCATGAAATGAGGGCATGTGACTCTGCTGATGGTGATCCGCCCGTTGGATGAGGACGTTAAGTTCGGTGGCCGCTTTGGTGCTTTGCGAGAGGAGTACTGGTGTTGTTGTTGATGATGATGATAAAGTCCCATACTCCGTGACAGAGCGTAGGGGAACGATATGGGAGACCTGCACCCCCGTACTAGGCAATGTCCTAATGGAGGTGGTTTGCTATTGCCTTCCTCCGACCGTAATGAGGATGAATGATGATGATGATGAAGAAGACACAACAACACCGAGTCATCTCGAGGCAGGGAAAATCCCTCACCCCTCCGGGAATAGAACCCGGGGTGGTTCTTTTCACCACAAATCCGGCTGGTCTTCTTTTTTAATTTCTCAGGTAAACGAAATTGACTTCTCAAGTAGTACACCTTATCGAGCATTGGACATTTTAGTTAAACTCATGGTACACTATGTCGCTAAAACCACAGAGCATAACCATCACATTTGACTGCACTGCCGCACTTGTGGAGATTTTTTTCGGTGTTAGTGATCCTGAATGATACCGCTGGAACTAATGAGAGTAAGTTTCACCTTCATACCCGGTACCCAAGCCTCGTCACTTGTTATGACACGTTTCTGTATATCTGTATCGTTGCAGACTTCGACTATTGCATCCTAAGGAACTCGCATTCGCGGCTGTTTTGGTCCATATCCTTCGGCCTTAGAGGACATTTTGTTGTGAATCGATTTGTTCGCAAACATCGATGACATATCAAGAGATGAACCAACTTATACACCGACATCATCAACAACTTTTCTGTCTGTCATTCGGCTGTCGTTCATAATCATATATTTCACTTTATCCATGATTTCGTCGATTGAAGGTATGTTGGGGATCCAGGGCGCTCGTTAAGATTTATTACTGGTAAGTCAGACGCACGAGTATCATGGAATCCTTCATGAACTCAAATGGGTATCCCGGGAGGAAAGAAGACATTCCTTTCACGAGAGATTATTAAGAACGTTTAGAGAACAGGCTTCTTCCTTCAACACACTTCTCAAGTAAGAACCGCAATGACAGGAGAAGTTAGGGGTCACGTGGAACCATACATGCCAGTGGTCCCAAACGGAGGTGGTACCGCCCACGTGTAAGCGTTAAAGGGATTTGAAGGGTGTTGCTGATTCACGGCTAATTTTGGCGACGTTGGGGATTCACTCACCCACACTCTACCTCGATGCTCTTCTCCCTTCGATGAATAGTAGAATAATCGAATGCATGTTTGAAAATATAGTTCTAAATACCTTTTAAGTTATATCAGATTATATAATAAGTGGATATACCACTGTGATACAAAGCTTGTATGGGCTACCACATAAAAGTTTCTTATTTCATACACATCATTATATTCAGATGAAAGAAGTTTTAGAGTGCTCAGAAATTTACTGACAATGAAAGGGGAACGCGGCAGGTAAATTTTGTGGTGACAAGTTAGTTGTTGTTGTTGTTGTTGTGATGTTCAGTCCTGAGACTGGTTTGATGTAGCTCTCCATGCTACACAATCCTGTGGACGCTTCTTCGTCTCCCAGTACCTACTGCAACTTACATCCTTCTGAATCTGCTATGTGTATTCATCTCTTGGTCTCCCTCTACGATTTTTACCCTCCACGCTGCCCTCCAATACTAAATTGGTGATCCCTTGATGCCTCAGAACATGTCCTACCAACCGAAACCTTCGTCTAGTCAAGTTGTGCCCCAAACTCCTCTTCTCCCCAATTCTATTCAATACCTCCTCATTAGTTATGTGATCTACCCGTCTAATCTTCAGCATTCTTCTGTAGCACCACATTTCTAAAGCTTCTGTTCTCTTCTTGTCCAAACCATTTATCGTCCACGACTTACATCCATACATGGCTACACTCCATACAAATGCTTTCAGAAACAACTTCCTGACACTTACATCTATACTCGATGTTAATAAATTCCTGGCGAGGGTTCGAACCCTCCCTCGGGCATGGGTGTGTGTGTTTGTCAGTAGAATAATTTAGGTTAAGTAGTATGTAAGCTTAGGGACGAATGTCCTTAGCAGTTATGTCCCATAAGATTTCACACAGATTTGAACATTTTTTTAGAACAAATTCCTCTTCTTCAGAAACGCTTTCCTTGCCATTGCCAGTCTACATTTGATATCCTCTCTACTTCGACCATCATCAGTTATTTTGCTCCCCAAGTAGCAAAACTCATTTACTACTTTAAGTGTCTCATTTCCTAATCTAATTCCGTCAGCATCACCCGACTTAAATTGACTACATTCCATTATCCTCGTTTTCCTTTTGTTGATGTTAATCTTATACCCTCCTTTCAAGACACTGTCCATTCCATTCAACTGTTCTTCCAAGTCCTTTGCTGTCTCTGACAGAATTACAATGTCATCGGCGAACCTCAAAGTTTTTATTTCTTCTCCATGGATTTTAATACCTACTCCGAATTTTTCTTTTGTTTTCTTCACTGCATGCTCAGTATAAAGATTGAATAACATCGGGGAGAGGCTACAACCCTGTCTCACTCCCTTCCCAACCACTGCTACCCTTCATGCCCCTCGATTCTTATAACTGCCATCTGGTTCCTGTAAAAATTGTAAATAGCCTTTCGTTTCCTGTATTTTACCCATGCCACCTTTAGAATTTGAAAGAGAGTATTCCAGTCAACACTGACAAAAGCTTTCTCTAAGACTACAGATGCTAGGAACGTAGGTTTGCCTTTCCTTAATCTTTCTTCTAAGGTGAGTCGTAAGGTCAGTATTGCCTTACGTGTTCCAATATTTCTACAGAACCCAAACTGATCTTCCGCGAGGTCTGCTTCTACCAGTTTTTTCATTCGTCTGTAAAGAATTCGCATTAGTATTTTGCAGCTGTGACTTATTAAGCTGGTAGTTCGGTAATTTTCACGTCCGTCAACACCTGCTTTCTTTGGGATTGGAATTATTATTTTCTTCTTGAAGTCTGACGGTATTTCGCCGGTCTCATACATCTTCCTCACCAAATGGTAGAGTTGTGGACAAGTTAGTATAACACCAAATACAGAAAAATTAGTGACACTTCATCAAGCTCAGACCTCTCGCTAATAACATTTATGTAAATGGTTGAAATGGCTCTAAGCACAATGGGACTTAACATCTGAGGTAATCAGTCCCCAAGACTTAGAACTACTTAAAGGGAGCCGGATGTGGTCAAATCCAAAAAATTACGATTTTTTTTTTTGCTACCGAAAATTAACTGGAACATTCCTCTTTAATGTACAGTTTGAATTATTGTTCTATTCGCCCTAGAAGTGGAGTTATTACCATTTTCCCCCACGCCTGCAGAGGAAATGGGCGGCCGCTGAATGCATCTAACACACTCTCGTGACTTCCTGGCTAACTGCTTGGGATTTTCTCGGCCTGTTACGCATACAGCGCCTCATGTTACGCATACAGCGAGTGTGCAAGGGTTGGTTACATTGCTTTCTGTGACAAATGAAGAGCGCGGAACATCGTCTCTTTGCTGTTTACCGTTTCGAATTAGTTCAGTGTTGCGCCTGTTGTTGGTAGTATTATACTTCTTGTGTAAAGCGTTGTTCTGGTTACGATGTCACGTTTTAGTAACGGTGTATATAAGAAGACGAAGAACGTAGAGAAAAGAAAATTAACACTAATACCAAGTTGCGATACTACAATTACTGAAACAGTGCGTTCTTATGCTAAGCAACACATGGCCGGCCGTAGCCCTGTGACATCTTCTAGCAAGAAGCTGACTGGCGGAAGTGATAGATTTCGTGAATATGTTAGTGACAGTGATGACAATTAACGAAGTACTGAATATTGGATTATTATCTTCTGTGCTGAAAGAAAGTGTTCTGTGCAAAACGTGTTCAAGTATAGGAGTGGGACTAGAGATAACAAAGCACTTTGGTTTAGCTTGTGAGATGAAGATAATCTGTGCATGTTGCAAGTATCAAGTGACTTTCTACAATTCACATGCCAGCCTCTTTGGTGAAAATGGACGATCTAGAGTGTTTGATGTGAATGTTCGACTTGTGTATGGTCTTCGATCCATTGGAAAAGGGTCTGCTGCTGGTAAACTGTTTTATGGTATTATGAACTTGCCATCGCCTCCAAGCAAATTTGGGTACTACTGTGAACTGGTAGGATCCTCTGTTGAAGATGTGGCTTTGAAAACCATGAAGGAAGGAGTGGAGTAATCTGTAGAAACGAACGGTGGTTCTAGGGATTTGGTTGTGGCATTAGATGGTTTCTGGCAAAAGAGGGCTAGTAAATCCCTGAATGGGGTTGTAACTGCAACTTGTGGTGATAGTGCAAAAGTGATAGATGTTGCAATATTATCAAAACATTGTAGGTGCAAAAATAAAATCAAAGGAGAGCACAGTGGAACCGGTGAGGCAAATTTTAGTGGATCAAGTGGAGCAATGGAAGTGGATGGAGTGCAACAAATTTTTGAACTTTCAGTTCCCAGATACAACGTTAGGTACAAATACTACCTTGGGGATGGTGACTCCAAAGGTTTCAAGACTATAGAGGAACTGAAACCATATGGAAATGAATTTGTAGTTGAAAAGTTGGAATGCATTGGGCATGTGCAAAAGCGTAAGGGTGCACGGCTTCGAAGGCTCAAACAAACTTTGGGTTCAAGTAAGCTCAGTGATGGAAAGACAATAGGAGGGAGAGGCAGGCTTACTGATGAGGTGATTGAACGTCTACAGAGATACTACGGGTATGCTATAAGGCAAAATACTAGTAATGTTAGTGACATGCGAAAAGCAGTGTGGACATTGTTCCTCCATACTGCTTCTTCCAATGAATACCCTCAACACAGCCTGTGCCCAAAAGATTCCTAGTGCAAATATAATGCAAAAAAGGACTATGATCACAAACATGGTTTGCCAGCAGTGTGATAAATGCAATAAAACCAATTTTTCATGACTTAGCACAGCCAGAATTGTTACACAAATGTCTACACGGAAAGACGCAGAATCCTAATCAGAGCGTAAACAATTTGATTTGGAAAGTGATTCCTAAAAGTGTGTTTGTAAGCATAAAAACACTGCACTTTGGCATTTATGATGCAATAGCAGCCTACAACCAAGGGAACAGTGTGAAGTGTGAAGTTCTGAAGGCATTAGGACTTACAGCTGGGGTGAACACTGTATGGGCACTAAGAAATGTTGACAGAGAAAGGATAAGAGGAGCAGAAAGAAGAGAAAGGCATATGAAATATGATGGAACAACAGGCCAGAAAAGAAGACAGAAGAGGAAGCTTTTGGAGGATGAAGTAGATAAACCTGATAATCCATCCTATAGTGCAGGAATGTATTGAGAAACTTTGATAGCCATTTGCCGTAAATTAGAATTTTTCGAATATAAGGAACATTTTCTCAAAATCCACTCAACCTAGAGAGATAAAATTTTTATACAGCACTCCTAGTTGTCAAACTTACATTGTAACACAGCCATTTGGCAATTTGTTCAGTAGTTTCATTTCAGTTTAATTATAAAGCAATTATTTGTGAAAAATTTGGGTCATTATTAAAAAAAATAATTGTAAGGAAACTGGAAAAGATACTCCAAAATCCCTCTGTCTAACTGCAATACTAAACCACTCTATATGTAAAAAAAATTCAAATTTTTCTATTTGGCAGTTTATTCATAAATGTTCCTCAAACTTAATGATTTTAACATGGGCAGCATAGGCACCTCCGACTCCCCTTAATAACTACCAACCGAAGGACATCACACACATCCATGCCCAAGGCAGGATTCCAACCTGCGACAGTAGCAGCAGCGCGGTTCCGGACTGAAGCGCCTAGAACCGCTGGGCCACAGCCGCCGGCAACATTTATTAATACTTTTCATAATACGTATGTGTTAATCTCTCCTTTATTACGCACCAGTGTAGCTAAAATCCTTCAATAAAGTTGTTTTAAGAATCTGACACTGTTTCCAGTACACATAGGGTGTCCCAGTAAAGATAGTAAATTTTTAGGGATACGACAGGAACGATCATTCAAAGCAAAAAAACCTATTAAACAGTTGGTCTAAAGTGCATGTCTAAAGACCTACGAGCACCTCGTCATCTTCGATAACGTGAAAAAAAGCTGGTACTGCGAGCTTTCTGCTGTCCATATTTTGAGAGGTGTTTATGAGGTACAAAAGAAGAAAATAGGTCCAATAAACGAGGGCCCTAAGGTGAATAGTTTAAGCACTATGATTGCTTGCTCATCTTTGCTACTGTGAAATATATCTCTTCTACCCAAGCAGTTCTCCTAGCTCAAAAGGCATGTATTTTAGAGCTCATTTTACTAAACTTTTTTTCGCTTTTGGTCCATACTACCTCTTCCCAATACATGAAAGGCTAAGAGCTTGCAGTACAAGGTATTTATTTCAGAGTATCGAAGATGAAGCTCATAGCTCTTAAGGCATGTATTTTAAATGCCATGTTTACTGGGTTTTTTGCTTTGAATTGCCGTTCCTGTCATATTGACCATTATTCCTGGACACATGCGTCAAAAGAAAATGAGACAAATGGAGAGAATGCTAAGTAAACTGTTTATTATTTCAGAAGTAATCGCCAAAGTGTTAATACTTTTGCCGGCCGGAATGGCGGAGCGGTTCTAGGCGGTACAGTCTGGAACCGCGCGACCGCTACGGTTGCAGGTTCGAATCCTGCCTCGGGCATGGATGTGTGTGATGTCCTTAGGTTAGTTAGGTTTAGGTAGTTCTATGTTCTAGGGGACTGATGACCTCAGATGTTAAGTCCCATAGTGCTCAGAGCCATTTGAACCATTTGTTTATAATTTTATCCGAGTGAGAGACAGTCATTCTCTTCATGGAAAAATTTTTACGGTTGCCTGCAGAACTATGAACCGAAGCGTGCACCTCTACGTTCACTGCAAATCGACGACCTCCCGCAATCCGACCTGATAGGGATCCCAAACGCTCGAGCAGTACTCAAGAATAAGTCGTATTAGCGTTTCATAAGCGGTCTCCTTTACAGATGAGCCACATCTTCCCCAAATTCTACCAATGAACCGAACACGACTATCCGCCTTCCGCACAACTGCCATTACATGCTTGTCCCACTTCATATCGCTCTGCAATGTTAGGCCCAAATATTTAATCGACATGACTGTGTTAAGCGCTACACTACTAATGGAGTATTCAAACATTACAGGATTCTTTTTCCTATTCATCTGCATTAATTTACATTTAACTATATTTATAGTTAGCTGCCATTCTTTACACCAATCACAAATCCTGTCCAAGTCATCTTGTATCCTCCTACAGTCACTCAACGACGACACCTTCCCGTACACCACAGCATCATCAGCAAATAGCCGCACATTGCTATCCACCCTATCCAAAAGATCATTTATGTAGATAGAAAACAACAGCGGACCTACCACACTTCCCTGGGGCACTCCAGATGGTACCCTCACCTCCGATGAACGCTCACCATCGAGGACAACGTACTGGGTTCTATTACTTAAGAAGTCTTCGAGCCACTCACATACTTGGGAACCAATCCCATATGCTCGTACCTTAGTTAGGAATCTGCAGTGGGGCAGTGCTTTCCGGAAGTCAAGGAATATGGCATCCGTCTGTTACCCTTCATCCATGGTTCGCAAGATAACATGTGAAAAAGGGCGAGTTGCGTTTATCAGGAGCGATGCTTTCTAAAGCCGTGCTGATGCATGGACAGCAACTTCTCTGTCTCAAGGAAATTCATTATATTCGAACAGAGAATATGTTCAAGAGTCCTGCAACAAACCGATGTTAAGGATATTGGTCTGTAATTTTGAGGGTCCGTCCTTCTACCCTTCTTATATACAGGCGTCACCTGCGCTTTTTTCCCGTCGCTCGTGACTTTACGTTGGGCAAGAGATTCGCGATAAATGCAAGCTAAGTAAGGAGCCAATGCAGTAGAGTACTCTCTATAAAACTGGATTGGAAACCCATCAGGACCTGACGATTTATTTATTTTCAACCCATTCAGCTGCTTCACAACCCCAGGGATGTCTATCACTATGTCCTCCATACGGGAATCTGTACGAGACTCTAACGGCGGTATGTTTGTACGATCCTCCTGTGTGAAAGATTTCTCAAATGCTAAATTTAAAATTTCAGCTTTCTTTTTGCTGTCTTCCGTTGCCAGGCCAGACTGATCAGTGAGTGACTGGATGGTTCTTAGACCCGCTTACCGATTTTACGTAAGACCAGAATTTCCTTGGGTTTTCAGCAAGATCTTTTGCTAAGGTATGACGGTCGTTGAATGCTTCGCGCATCGCTCTTCTTACAGCAGCACGAATCTCTACTAACTTTTGCCTGTCCTCATTCTCCCGATCTTTCTTGTACCGCAAGTGCAACTGCCTTTGCATTCTCCAAAATTGCGCTGTTCAACCACGGTGGGTCTTTTCCGTCCGTAACCCACTTTTCCGGCACATACTTGTCCAATGCGTGATTTAGAATCTGTTTAAAATTTGCCCATAATTCTTCCACGTCCATCGTACCAGAAGTAAATGAAGTCGATTCATTTTCTAAGTGGAATGCTAACAACTGCTTATCTGCTCATTCTAGTTAGAATACTCTCCTAGCCGTCTTGACCGACTTTTTTAACTTTCGTAACCATAGTCGTGATGACAACATCATGATCACTAATCCCTGTCTCAACACTGACACCGTTGATGAGGTCTGGTCTGTTCGTGGCTACCAGATCTAAAATATTTCCATTACGCGTTTGCTGTCGAGTTAGCTGCTCAAGACTGTTTTCGGATAATGTGTTCAAATGTAATTCACACGACGGCTTGTCTGTACCACCTGTAATGAATCCATAGACATCCCAGTCTATACTAGGTAGGTTGCAGTCGCCTCCGACTAATATAGCATGATCCGGGTACTTCTGCGACACGGAATGTAGACTCACTTTGAATGATTCTAGAACTGTCAGGGTGGAAGTTGGTGACCGGTAATGTCACCCCACCATTAACTTTATTTCCCCTAGCCCTGTTAAACGTGTCCAGATAACTTCACAATCACACTCTGCTTCGACCTCAGTAGACACAATATTTTTGTCAACTGCAATCAAGACACCACCTCCTACGGTGTCTAATCTGTTTTTCCGATACACGTTCCAACCCTCACTAAATATTTCAGAATTTCCTATCTCAGGGTTCAGCCAGGTCTCAGTCCCGAGAATAATTTGCGCGCCACACGCTTCCTGGAGGGCAGTAAATTCAGGAACTTTATTCCGAACACACTGAAAATTTACTGCTAATATCTTGATAGCTGAAGTGTCTTTACACTGAGCGCGTCCTGATTTCTCGGCCTGCACGTCGACTGGTGAGTGTTCATCAGGACACCTCGCACTACTGCCTAGCCTAAAAAACCCCCATGTGCACGAAACAAGTACTTTGCTACCCGAGTAGCCGCTTCCTTTGTGTAGTGCATCCCTGACCTATCTATGGGCGTCCTACAATTCCCCACCAAATAGCGCAAGTCTAGAAATCTGCAGCCAAGACCGTCACAGACAAAGCCTCTGGTTGAGACCCTCCACTCGGCTCCAAACCAAAGGACCCCGATCCACTCTGGGGAAGACGTTGCACCCCGCGTGCGAGGCCAGCGGCTTCACCAAATCCGCCAGCCACCCGTACGAACTGAGGATCGCCTCAGAACCCAAGATACAGGCATTATTGGTGTCGAAGTGAGCAACTACTTGCTGACGACTGCACCCCGTATGCTCGATAGTCGCAGACAAGGCCGCCTCTACATCTTGAATGAGGCCACCTGGCAGACAGACCGAGTGCACGTTGGATTTCTTTCCAGGCCTGTACACTATTTCCCTAAGGGGCTCCATCATCCGCCTAACGTTGGAGCTCCCAATAACCAGCAAGCCTTTGCCCCCGCGTGCCTGCTCGGGCCCTGCTGAAGGAGCGGCCATCTGCCCACTGACAGGATGAGCGCGCAAGGCCAGCCGGCCAGCCTCCACATTGGCCCTCCGCCTCCAGCGACGCGAACGCGTTGCAGTCCGCCACTCACCCTGAGGTGAGGGCGGCCCCAACGCGCCGGTTACACTAGAAGGTGCCTCGGCGGCTGAGTCAGCGGTCGCAGCAAGCGACATCTGGGGTGCCTCAAGCGACGCGCCTGACCCTCCGCCGTCGCTGCACCTCGAGGTAGCAGCCTGAAAGCGGCTGACCGTGACCAACAGCACGTTCAGCTGCTCGCGAACCGCGGCCAGTTCCTCCTGCGCCCGCACACAGCACGCATACACCCTATCCATCCTACTGCTAATATCTAACGAGTCCGCGAATTTATACTCTACAGCTATCAATAGCAATATTACTCCTCTCAGATACTAGAATACACATGTCGCCCATGTGTTCAAATGGTTCAAATGGCTCTAAGCACTATGGAACATCTGAGGTCATCAGTCTCCTAGACTTAGGACTACTTAAACCTAGCCGGCCGGAGTGGCCGTGCGGTTCTGGGCGCTACAGTCTGGAACCGACTGACCGCTACGGTCGCAGGTTCGAATCCTGCCTCGGGCATGGATGTGTGTGATGTCCTTAGGTTAGTTAGGTTTAATTAATTCTAAGTTCTAGGCGACTGATGACCTCAGAAGTTAAGTCGCATAGTGTTCAGAGCCATTTGAACCATTTGAACTTAAAGTCAACCAACCTAAAGACATCACATACATACATGCCTGAGGCAGGATTCGAATCTGCACCCGTAGCAGCAGCGCTGTTCCGGACTGAAGCGCCTTGAACCACTCGGCCACAGCGGCTGGCGCCCACGTGTGAACACGTGGCGAGTAGTACTACACACGATATCTGAATTGAACCACAAGTAGCATGGCCCACCTTTGTTGTTATTCGTATTCGTAAATCACAGTATTGCAGAATGAGTTTTATGAATTTTATTACTTTACTGACGGGAGGCCGCTTTAATAACGTGCACCCACAAGTAGTTCATAGTTTGCCGTTTCAATATATTTACGTATTAGCTATCGGATCCCGTCTCTTACCTTTCACTAATTGTTAGAGTAAATTCTTTTCTGGACGTCAGCTCCCACCTTTAATTGTCCATTTCGAACGCTAGTACTGTGGGTGACTGCCGAATTAAGGCCATATCCTCCCATGCCTCCCAATCTTGCATTAACGTGCATGTGTAACGAAATATGTATACTCAAAATTTATACTTCTCTTGTACAAGCTATTTTCGATGTACAATAAAGTGTTGTGCTTTTAATCCGGCTTTCAATGAAAATTGATAACCCCATTTATAGAGATATCAATGAAATACTAGCATTGCAAAGCCCCCTGACGAAAATGCTCTTCTTAAGAAGGTAAATTTCATTGTAAATTCAATGAGTAGTTTTTGTTTGATCGTGGTGGATATTTTTTGTGCATGCAGCTAGACGATCCATGCGCCAAGCCCTAATTCTTTCTATGCGTCGACGACTCTTGTGTGTGGTTATCTGTATGAAATTCAACCGCAGACCTCCCTTCTAGATAAGGGAAAGTCGCACTGATAGGGCAGGTGTAAGCAATATCCACATTATGTGGTGAAAGGGGAGGTCCTGCCACTCCCGATCCCTTTTAATGGGAAAAGCACCTCTTTTACTGTCCTTGGAGACAATGCCCACCTCTACATGCGGTTTATTTTTCTTCTGGACGATGGCATCTACCGGCAGATCGATGCGTCAACCAGCAGGATGATGCAACGTGTCACACAGATCGCAGCGTACGTTCGTGGTTCTGTGTGCAGAAGAATGAGTTTACCGTGCTCTCCTGGTCACCACAGCCACTGGATTTAAAACCAATAAACTGTGTCGTCATGGATCCTCAGCTCTAAACCAAGCGCCCCGCGAAAATCGCCCTGGCAACTACATGGCTCCATATCGCCGTCTGGATCTTCTAGAACTGCATCGACTGCCTTATTGCACGTCTCTCAGCAGGCCACGCTGTAAAAAGTGGTTAGTCAAGCTTTTGACAGGTGGCCACATTAATATGACAGGACAATGTAGGAAAACGTGTACTGTTACCCGAAAGTATTTCAAGAACTGGGTTCTGTTTCTTTTTCTACTTTTGTAGAGGCTGATCTATTGGAGGGTGGGGGGGTGGGGTGGGGGGGGGGAGAGAGGTCAAAAACGGATATATCAGTGGTTCCCAACAGGTGGTCCGCGGACCCCCAAGGTTCCGCGAGCTATGCCAGAGGAGTCAGGAAGATGCTATTAGAATGAAAAATATATTAAGGATAATTCGTATGATAACAGTTTTTTGTTTTGGCCGCTTCCTGCATGAGCAGAGATTTAGCGAATGCTAACTTTTACGTCTAGCGTCTTCCTAGAGTGTAAAGAAATCGCCAGTGAGCATCAGAAACTTCTTATTCATAAGGAAGTAAGATGGCTTTCTCGAGGTAGGATCTTGTCAAGATTTTTTTGAACTTAGAGACGAGGTTCGTGTCTTCCTTCTTGACACAAAGTACGCGGATTTTCTCACTAACTTCTCTTGGCTTTGCTCAGTTGCGCACTTCGCTGATGTGTTTGAATATTAAACTTGAGTTTACGAGGAAAAAATGTAGACATTTCCAAAGTTGAGGATAAGATTAGTGCTATGGGCAAGAAGTGTCAGATCAGGGCGTAAAGGATAGATCACGAGTCACTAACTAACTTTTCTACTTTTTCTTGGAGTCATCAGAGGAGAGTTTGCCTGACTAGATCAAGAACAATGTAGCTGAGCATCTACGCAGCCTAGCCACTACTTTTAGAGAGAATTTCCCTGAACCTAACCCTGACGACAGATGGATTCGAAATTCCTTCAGCTGTGAAGAAATAGACAAAATCCAAGGCCTCACTGAAGAGGAGCAAGATCAACTTGTGGATCTGTCCAGCTGTGGTACGATGATAAACATTTTCATCGGTGATAAAATTACAGAATTCTGGGCAACAGCACGCAAGGACAACAAGAAACTTGGAGATAAGGCAGTGAAAAAGATCCTTCCATTTGCAACCACATATCTGTGTGAGCAAGCATTTTCTTCCATGCGTTTCATGAAAAACAAATATAGGAATCGTCTCGACATGCGGTCGGATTTCAGAGTGAAAGTTTGAAGTTTGGAAGCTAACAGTTCAGAAATCATTGTCTCAAAGGTCAGACTGAACTCTTCTCATTAAGAACTGAAAATTAAAACTAGCTGTATACTGATGGAGTACTCTATTTTAACCGTTTTTTTTTTTCAAATAAATAATACCTTGTATGATATTAGTGTTTTCTTATTTTTCACACGTGTCTACTCACTGCAGTCTCAAGTGTAGTACACTTGAAAGACCAATACACTCAATTATTTTCCTGTCATTTTCAGTTCATACTCAGTTTTTATTTTTTTAAGGACTTTGTCATACAAAACACCCAGATTGAAGACAAAGATTTTGAGCAGTAATCAAAAATTTAACCATAACAATGATGGCTAAGTTGAAAAAAAGTTTTAAGCTCAATATTTTTCAATAATGAATATGTCAATGGTTTTTCTAAGTACCAAAAATAGAAAACATAAAAAGATTCTTAATTTAGCTTCTTTACGTACTTGATACTGTGATATGACAAGGTACAGATCATGGTCGATGAAGGGGTCCTCGAGAAAATTTTGTTGGGAACCTATGGTATACATAATCGATTTTCCATCTGTGGATCTGTGAGTGGAGCAACAAAGGCAATGACTATCAGTGATTCTGCTCACCGCGTACCGTATTGTAGCTTGAGGAGAACGTACATAAATGTAGAAACGTTATCACCCTACCAAAGCACAAGTAACCTTTTTGACAGTTGTTGCTGTTGTTGTTCTTGTGGTCTTCAGTTCTGAGACTGGTTTGATGCAGCTCTCCATGTTACTCTATCCTGTGCAAGCTTCTTCATCTCCCAGTAACTACTGCAACCTACATCCTTCGGAATCTCCTTAGTGTCTTCATCTCTTGGTCTCCCTCTACGATTTTTAACCTCCACGCTGCCCTCCAATGCTAAATTTGTAATCCCTTGATGCCTCAGAACATATCCTACCGACCGATCCCTTCTTCTAGTCAAGTTGTGCCACAAACTTCTCTTCTCCCCAATCCTATTCAATACCTCCTCATTAGTTACGTGATCTACCCACCTTATCTTCAGGATTCTTCTGTAGCACCACATTTCGAAAGCTTCCATTCTCTTCTTGTCCAAACTAGTTATCGTCCATGTTTCACTTCCATACGTGGCTACGCTCCATACAAATACTTTCAGAAACGACTTCCTGACACTTAAATCTATACTCGATGTTAACAAATTTCCCTTTTTCAGAAACGATTTCCTTGCCATTGCCAGTCTACATTTTATATCCTCTCTACTTCGACCATCATCAGTTATTTTGCTTCCCAAATAGCAAAACTCCTTTACTGCTTTAAGTGTCTCATTTCCTAATCTAATTCCCTGAGCGTCACCCGACTTAATTAGACTACATTCCATTATCCTCGTTTTGCTTTTGTTGATGTTCATCTTATATCCTCCTTTCAAGACACTATCCATTCCGTTCAACTGCTCTTCCAAGTCCGTTGCTGTCTCTGACAGAATTACAATGTCATCGGCGAACCTCAAAGTTTTTATTTCTTCTCCGTGGATTTTAATACCTACTCCAAATTTGTTTTTTGTTTCCTTTACTGCTTGCTCAATATACAGATTGAATAACATCGGGGGCAGACTACAACCCTATCTCACTCCCTTCCCAACCACTGCTTCCCTCTCGTGTCCCTCGACTCTTATAACTGCCATCTGGTTTCTGTTTTTACCACTGCCACCTTTAGAATTTGAAAGAGAGTATTCCAGTCAACATTATCAAAAGCTTTCTCTAAGTCTACAAATGCTAGAAACGTAGGTTTGCCTTCCTTTTATCTAGCTTCTAAGATACGTAGGGTCAGTATTGCCTCACGTGTTCCAATATTTCTACGGAATCCAAACTGATCTTCCCCGAGGTCGGTTTCTGCTAGTTTTTCCATTCGGCTGTAAAGAATTCGCGTTAGTATTTTGCAGCCGTGACTTATTAAACTGATAGTCCGATAATTTTCGCATCTGTCATTCACCTGCTTTCTTTGGGATTGGAATTATTATATTCTTCTTGAAGTCTGAGGGTATTTCGCCTGTCTCATACATCTTGCTCAACAGATGGTAGAGTTTTGTCAGGACTGGCTCTCCCAAGGCTGTCAGTAGTTCTAATGGAATGTTGTCCACGCCCAGGGCCTTGTTTCGACTCAGGTCTTTCAGTGCTCGGTCAGACTCTTCACGCAGTATCGTATCTCCCATTTCATTTTTATCTACATCCTCTTCCATTTCGATAACATTGTCCTCAAGTATATCGCCCTTTTGACAGTTAGCAACAGACTAAATATCCGGTAGGTCTCACACAGTACTGAGAATTTACCAATACAGCAAAGAATAAATCGAGTGATCGGGGCTAGTACAACACTCGATACCAAAAAATTCCCGTTAATATTTTTAACACACCTCTGTATTAAGTTAGAGACATACGACGCATTTTAAGCCAACAGACATAAGGCATAGCGCGCTAAACAGGTGTTACCATCTTGATGCGGCTCTGAGGATACGAGTAGCCGCTATTTTAAGCCGCCTACAGGTGCGGCAGCCTCCGCTACGCCTGCCAGCAGACGGGAGTGGGTGCGGGTCCCTGAAGGGTCGGAGGAGGCGCCGTAGCGCTGCGGTCGGTGAGGCCGCCGCTGGAGCGTGAAGCAGATATGCAGGCGCCCACGCGCGGGTCACGGACGGCCCTTTGTCCTGGCAGCCGGCAGCTGGGAGAGCGGGCGCGGCCTGCGGATCACGGGAAGTAATTGGGCGCCGGGCCGCGCGTGCAGCCGCCACGCGCCCGGGCCTAATTCGTTTTAGCGCGCCCTCCCCCCCCCCCCCCCGACCCTCCACCTCACCATCACCCTCACCATCGCTTCATCCTCGCCCTCTCCGGCACGCTCGGTCTGTGAGGGTGTGTGTAGCAACCTGTTGATTCGGCGCCAAACGTTTCCGGCACGTGTCTCTTTCTCCCCTCCGCAGCCCATCTGGGAAGATCTCCAACGAAGAACTTCCCCACAGTTATACAAGCGTCAGACGCATCTGCACGTACACCTACACCGAGATCTACGTGCTTATACAGGGTGATCCATTGATCGTGAGCAGGTCAAATATCTCACGAAATAAGCGTGAGGAAAAAACTACAAAGAACAAAACTTGTCTACCTTGAAGGGGGTAACCAGATGGCGCTATGGTTGGCCGTAGGTCAAACGGATGTCAACTGCGTTTTCTTAAATAGGAACCCCCATTTTTATTACATATTCGTGTAATACGTAAAGAAATACGAATGTTTTATTTGGACCACTTTTTTCGCTTTGTGATAGTCACAAACATATGGCTCACAATTTTAGACGAACAGTTTGTAACAGGTAACTTTTTAAATTAAAGTACAGAACGTAGGTACGTTGGAACCTTTTATTTCGGTTGTTCCAATATGATACATATACCTTTGTGAACTCATCATTTCTGAGAACGCATGCTGTTACAGCGTGATTACCTGTAAATACCACATTAATGCAATAAATGATCAAAACGGCGTCCGTCAACCTCAATGCATTTGGCAATACGTGTGACGACATTCCTCTCAAACAACGAGTAGTTCGCCTTCCGTAATGTTCGCACATGCATTGACAATGCGCTGACGCATGTTGTCAGGCGTTGTCGATGGATCACGATAGCAAATATCCTTCAACTCTCCCCACAGAGAGAAATCCTGGGACGTCAGATCCGGTGAACGTGCTTCGACGACCAATCCACCTGTCATAAAATATGCTATTCAATACCGCTTCAACCGCACGCGAGCTATGTGCCGGACAAACATCATGTTGGAAGTACATCGCCATTCTGCCTAACATCTGTAGAACATTACATAGGAAATCAGCATACATTAAAAAAATCTTTATTAACACAACAATACTAATTACACATATTTAACACACCTCCTAACATGATTAGTGGGCCATTAATTGTTACATAGAATTGAGTTATAATGCAGCTTGATATTACAATTATGTTAGTGAACTACAGTTTAAAGTAATTACAGTATGGTTAGTTTTCTACAACAATGGGCAGTTTAGTTTAACCTACTTTATTTATTTAATTATCTAACCTAGAAATGACTACTAACTGCAGCGTCACAGGTGTGACAGTAAAATACAAACCTACTTAGAACAGCCAGGCTCCTCGAGCTAACTCCGAGGAGCATGCCCCTGGCACTGGGCCAGCCAAGGTTAGTATTCGCTGCAATTTCCTATATTGATGTTCTAATCTAAATCCTACTAAATACTAACTTAACCTACGTCATCATCGGTGCTTTTGGTCACAATCGGTATAATTGACCCCCCGCCCCCCTTATTCCCGTACGTGGCGGTTTCCAACTGATGGAAGTCGGCCATTCCACGCACAGGCGGTATGGGAATGGGATCAGGGCTATGAATTAGTACCTATTCTTGGTCCCTCAGGTAATCTGTTAACACTTTTCGTGATACCTCATCTGCCAGAGCATTCAAAGTATGAAAAGTGTCTTCATGTCTAAGTAGTTTGTATGTGTCGTTGTTCGGAAGTCTGTCTCGGAGTGTTGTCGCGACATCATTGAAGAGAGGGCACTCGAAAACCACTTGGTCAGGAGTTCCCTCCGCCGAGCCACAGTCACACTCGGGGGTTGCCCTTTTCCCAAACTGACATAGATATGTCGGATAGGATCCATGACCAGTGAGAAAATGAATGAGTCCTCGTGTAGGTTCAAAGTATTTCATAACCCCACGCTCTTTTACATCGGGTAAGAACTGGAAGGTTCTTCTCCCCGTTTCTTCTTCTTCCCAAACCCTCTGCCAAAGTTCCTCCCCTCTGTTTCGTATTTCTCTCTTATCCTCTACCCTCACACCCATGATCTCTATTATTTTTTCCTTGTTCCCTTTTTTAGCCCAGTACCATGCCGCTTGTTCGCGTATCTTAATACACTCCTGGAAATTGAAATAAGAACACCGTGAATTCATTGTCCCAGGAAGGGGAAACTTTATTGACACATTCCTGGGGTCAGATACATCACATGATCACACTGACAGAACCACAGGCACATAGACACAGGCAACAGAGCATGCACAATGTCGGCACTAGTACAGTGCATATCCACCTTTCGCAGCAATGCAGGCTGCTATTCTCCCATGGAGACGATCGTAGAGATGCTGGATGTAGTCCTGTGGAACGGCTTGCCATGCCATTTCCACCTGGCGCCTCAGTTGGACCAGCGTTCGTGCTGGACGCGCAGACCGCGTGAGACGACGCTTCATCCAGTCCCAAACATGCTCAATGGGGGACAGATCCGGAGATCTTGCTGGCCAGGGTAGTTGACTTACACCTTCTAGAGCACGTTGGGTGGCACGGGATACATGCGGACGTGCATTGTCCTGTTGGAACAGCAAGTTCCCTTGCCGGTCTAGGAACGGTAGAACGATGGGTTCGATGACGGTTTGGATGTACCGTGCACTATTCAGTGTCCCCTCGACGATCACCAGTGGTGTACGGCCAGTGTAGGAGATCGCTCCCCACACCATGATGCCGGGTGTTGGCCCTGTGTGCCTCGGTCGTATGCAGTCCTGATTGTGGCGCTCACCTGCACGGCGCCAAACACGCATACGACCATCGCTGGCACCAAGGCAGAAGCGACTCTCATCGCTGAAGACGACACGTCTCCATTCGTCCCTCCATTCACGCCTGTCGCGACACCACTGGAGGCGGGCTGCACGATGTTGGGGCGTGAGCGGAAGACGGCCTAACGGTGTGCGGGACCGTAGCCCAGCTTCATGGAGACGGTTGCGAATGGTTCTCGCCGATACCCCAGGAGCAACAGTGTCCCTAATTTGCTGGGAAGTGGCGGTGCGGTCCCCTACGGCACTGCGTAGGATCCTACGGTCTTGGCGTGCATCCGTGCGTCGCTGCGGTCCGGTCCCAGGTCGACGGGCACGTGCACCTTCCGCCGACCACTGGCGACAACATCGATGTACTGTGGAGACCTCACGCCCCACGTGTTGAGCAATTCGGCGGTACGTCCACCCGGCCTCCCGCATGCCCACTATACGGCCTCGCTCAAAGTCCGTCAACTGCACATACGGTTCACGTCCACGCTGTCGCAGCATGCTACCAGTGTTAAAGACTGCGATGGAGCTCCGTATGCCACGGCAAACTGGCTGACACTGACGGCGGCGGTGCACAAATGCTGCGCAGCTAGCGCCATTCGACGGCCAACACCGCGGTTCCTGGTGTGTCCGCTGTGCCGTGCGTGTGATCATTGCTTGAACAGCCCTCTCGCAGTGTCCGGAGCAAGTATGGTGGGTCTGACACACCGGTGTCAATGTGTTCTTTTTTCCATTTCCAGGAGTGTATCTAGCGGGCAGAGCCCCAATATGATCGACAGAGCTCCCCCTGGTGATGTCCTGTAGGCCCCTACTGATCTCAAAATCATGCTTCTTTGGACTCTTCTCACTGTCATGGCGGGCACGACCCGCGTGAGCCTGTGCGCCCAGACTCCCGAGCCGTAACCCACTACTGAGGTTAGAATACTATTATGATAAAGTTTGATGAGATGAGGAGGAAGATGAAATCTTTTATGTCCAATGGAGATGAGATTGTTTAGTAGTTGGAGAGCTCTCTGGGTTATGGTTTCTATGCGTCTTCCGAAGTTCCATCTCTCGTCAATTATAACCCCCAGGTATCGCATCTCCCGACGCCGAAGAACTGGTGAGCCATCGATTCTGACAGTGGGATTCCTGATAAGCTGACCTTTTAGCAGTAAGTATGTAGATTTACTCGGAGATATTTTCATCTTTGTGTTTAGGCACCATTGGTGCAGTTTCTCTACGGCCCTTTCGACCTTTGGCTCGATGTCCTCTCGGCTGCGGCCGCCAACCAGCAGGATGAGGTCATCTGCGTAGGCCATCCCCTCTAGCACTTCTTCACTTTGTTGTAGTCTGTCTAGCAATGGTTCCATATGGATGTCCCAGAAAAGGGGCCCCAGAACAGAGCCTTGGGGACACTCCTTGGTAATTACTTTCCCAATTCTCCCGCTAGGGATTGATAGCCAAACCTCCTGGTCCTTACAATAGCTCCTCAGACACCCATATAACGTCCCTGGACACACTTTCTCCCGGAGACAGGAGAAGAGCGAAGGCCAACACAGGTTGTCGAAGGCGCCACTGATATCCACCATGCTACCGACGATGTACTTATGTGGGGCTGACCCACAGACTTCAGCCGCCAGAGCGATAGCATCAGATGCCGACTGTCCCGGCCTGAAGCCGAACTGCCTGTCGCTCATCCCACACAGTACTCGGTGAGCCGTGAATCTGTCAGACAGCAGTTTTTCCAGAAGCTTCCCAAACAGGTCCAGTAGGCAGACTGGCCTGTATGATTTGACTTCGGCCGGGTCTTTTTGTGGTCCCTTTTTTATTATGACCACATTCGCGCTTTTCCACCTCTTGGGGAACTTCCTTTGTCTGAAACACTCGTTAAAGAGGTGAGTCAGCGGCGCGATTAACTGGGGTGCCAGAAATTGCACCACCTCAGCCACAATGCCGTCTGGTCCTGGAGCTTTCCCTCTTTTTAGGGATCTTATTTGTGCAGCCACCTCCTCTTCCGAGAATGGGTAGACTGCCGTGTCGTTGTTGTTATCTTCTAGGTCTGTGTCTCGCAGTTGCTGCTGGCTTGCAGTTTCTCCATCCGCATTGTCGTCAGGCAGCAGGGATCGGAGAAGGACCCCATTGATAGCTCCACGGGTCTAAGGCCAACTGGTTCAGCACGCAGCTTTCCCAACTACGCATTCTCACTTCGCGTAGTTCCTTCTGAGATGCCGGCCGCGGTGGTCTAGCGGTTCTAGGCGCTCAGTCCGGAACCGCGAGACTGCTGCGGTCGCACGTTTGAATCCTGCCTCGGGCATGGATGTGTGTGATGTCCTTTAGTTAGTTAGGTTTAAGTATTTCTAAGTTCTAGGGGACTGATGACCACAGATGTTAAGTCCCATAGTGCTCAGAGCCATTTGAACCATTTGAGCCTTCTGAAATCTCTGCTTGGCCTCCCTACATAGCAACTGCCATATTTGCCTTTCCAGATAGACGACACTGCGCTGGTAGTTCCTCCTTAGCCTCCTGACAGATTGACGTAGTTCCTCTAATTCGGCCGACCATGGTGACGGTGAGGCCGCCATGGCCTTCCTCCTGGTTGGTACAGCGGCCTTCACCGCTCTGTGTACTGCGCCCACCAGTTCGTCAGCTCTTTCGTCCACGTCTATGTCTTGATGTACGTCACCTTCTGGTAAGGCAGGAATGTCGCACTCCCTTGCTAAGCGTTCCCAATTCGCTTTGTTATAATTGAATTGTACTTCCCACCCCATGGTCCAGCGGCACTATCTTTCACCTAAAGTGAAGGTTATTAAATTGTGGTCACTCGTGGTGGCATTGCTCACGACTTTCCAGCTTTTTATGAGGTTTGCTGCATTATGAGGTGTTAGGGTTACGTCTATATTCGTGCCCTGTCCTCCTCCAGGTGTGTAGGTAGGAGGATTGCCCGGCTTATTGGCCACCACGAGCTGTGAAGCCATGAGAAACTCTTCCACTTTATCACCGTTTGTATCTCTGGTCCGGTGTACCACAGGGGGGATTTTGCATTGATGTCAGCTGTTATGATTATCTTCTGTCCCCTCAACGCCGTGGTAACTCTTGCCAGGTGTTCTAGATGCTGTTCAATTTCGTCTCCGTATTGGAAGTACATGTTTATGAGAATAATTACTCCCACTGGGGACTGAAGCTCCACGACGTTCCAGTGACTAGTTGTAAATTGTGAGAGCGTGGTGACCCTCAGGAGTTTATTTGTAACTGCTATCGCCGCTCTAGGGTCCTCCCCTCTGCTGACAATTTGCCATGTTGCGGCAGCAAAAGCTATTTTTCCAGCTTGGGAGTACAGCTCCTGTAGGCAGAGCACATCCAGCCTCCTCTCCTCCACCTCTTTACGGAGCTCCTGCATAACAAGTCAGCTGTTGTGCGTATTTATTTGTCCAATTGTTATTTCAGTCGTCATGGGAAGTATGTGTGCATGTGGTCGTCTGGCCAGGTCTTACTCCAGTCAAAAGCAATTCGTCCATTTGCCAGTACAGCCTGTTCATAGATGTCCTGAAGGTCAAACTTCTCACCACATCTCTCAAAGACTTTTTTCAGCAGGTCCCGCAGGGCTCTGAAATCAGTGGGGAGATTCACTGACTTTAGCTGAATTTGTCTACAGCCTCCATTACCGAGAAGATTACCTATCTACCCTCTTCATGTCCTACACGGACCACATGTCGTAAGGCAGTGGCCAGGGTAGTCGGTTCTTCCTGCCTGGCCAGTTGCATCGTGTACTCGATGTTGGGGTACACCCTTACCGGGTCCACAGGTGGCAATCTGACCACTGGAGTGTTCTGCGTTGTGGACTTCAGGCTTGTACTTGTGACTGCGTTGTCTTGGATAGGTTGGTTTTCTTTAAGTTTTGTTGGGGTTGTTACAGTCATAGGTTGCCCTTGCCACTTCAGATGGACTGTCGGCTTCGTTCCACGGCGTTGAGGGGCGGGATCTATGCTCAGTGCGAGGAGATCTGTCTGTATACTTCTATCAATCATATACGGCTCTGTTTGGATGGCCTTGTCTATTACTTCTGTCTTAGTGGCGCCCGGAAACGCCATCAATAAGTTTTTAAATCTGGTTGCCCTCATAGCGTCCCACCTCCTCTTACTCGGGGATTTGTGCTTTGGCATCCTGTTTTGTGGGCTGTGATCAGCCATAATTGATTTTAGAGATAAAACGTTGCTCTAGCATTCGATATGTTGGGCAATTACGTCCCGTGGCTCCACATGACTTTTTCCCGCGGCTTTTGCAGGGAATACAGACCGCTGCTGCTTTGCAGTCATGGCGGTTATGTCCGTTTGTGCCACACTTAGTACAAGCCGACTCAATGGTAAAAAGCCTTAGAACGTGGTCCAGGTCACCTCAGTTGTGGCAGCGAGGTACCACGATGTAATCTCTGACGTTGGCAAAATGGAAGCCAACGTATAATCTGCCCATTGTTGTGATCTTCCTCCACATTGGTGTCGTGACCTCAGCAACGTGATGAACCACATCACGCCCCCGAGGCCGCGTCTTGAATCTTAATTTAAAGCTATTTCGAAATTCCTCCTCATTTAAGTCATCAAAGTTTTGTTCTCTTATTGTGTCTGTCAGTTTGTCATCAGTCATTACGGTGGGTACATTGTAAAGGATTGCTAGAGGATTTCTCTTCTTTGGAGTTTCACACATTACTACTGAGTTTAGTTTTGGATTGTTCAGTAACTTATCTTTGTCCTACTCCGAAGCAACCTCCACAATTACCGAATTTTTACTTGGTTTAAACCTCTTTATCTTAACTTTGTCTTTTGTTGGATTTATTGTTTTGGTAAATAGCTCCTGGATTTTCTTCACACTGGTGTCTTGCCCATGCAGTGTCCTGAGAAAGACCGCAGTGTCTGTTCTCTTGGCTACTTTGTCAATTGTCTCTTTGGTTGTGTGTGGCTTGGTTGGCGCTTGCACAGCCACCGCCGCCCAGGTATTGACCGGTTGGTTCCTCAATCTGCTGTTTTCTTTCTCCAACTCTTCCACCAGGCCTTCAAGTTTCGCACGAGCAATGGCCCATGCTGTAAATTCGTTTTTTACGATAGACAGAGCCGCTTGGCTTATCTTACCATTTTTTACATTCTGCTCTAAAAGCAGTGAAATTCTGGCGTGCCTCTGTGTTACTGTTTCACCCTCTGCCTGTCCAAGCTCGTCCTGGGGAGAGGGATCAGGCGCAGTAGAAGCACGTTTTGACACACACGAATCAGTCGTTTCAATTGCCGCCGTGATGAATAAACGAGTGATAAAAGATGGGAGCCCGTCTCTTACCCCAGACCGGCTCCTCTGGCATGGTGGTCGTGGGGGGCGGGGGGGGGGGGGACAAAAGGCAGCTCGCCCACCGGCCTCGCCCCAAGGCCAAGGGCACTCTTCGAACTGCAGGGTTCAGCGCGCCGTTGCCAGCGCACTGGCCCCCATCGGTGGCTCCGTCATC
Organism: Schistocerca piceifrons; assembly: GCF_021461385.2. Lineage (NCBI taxonomy): Eukaryota > Metazoa > Arthropoda > Insecta > Orthoptera > Acrididae > Schistocerca > Schistocerca piceifrons. Next base: position 782,247,354 of record NC_060140.1, on the reverse strand, counting down.
GTCGATTTCACCCGACGCTCCTCGGCAACTGCACCCCGCACTCCGGAGAGGCAGATGCACCTCTCGCCCTTCGCCGCCTACTAGCCCGAGCTTCCACCTCTCGGCCAAGGACCCACTCCTACTCAGGTGGTGGGTCGGTCACCCAGTCGTTCAGCGGTCTGGACCCATCTGACCTAGCCCAGGTGATGTCATCACCTCCTGGTTTTGGCAGAACAAGCCCCGGTTACCCAGGGGCGCGGCGAAGCACCCTTGCCGAATCGCGCCGCGATCCCACGCTGGCGAACGAGGTCTCCGGCATGTAGAACACCTGCTGGTCTGTGCCCTGCGAAACAGAGAGGGACAGATGTCCGGTCCCTCGACACAGCTCCGCCTGTGCCACGCACCCTTCGCTTTCGCATCGGGTTGGGTCGCAGCTCTCCCTTTTGTCGCAAGGCAGAATGCCGAGCTTAACGTCTGGCACCACGGGAAGGCGGAAAGAGCCACTTGGGAAGGAGAGGCTATACGAGACGCATCACTTCCTCTTATGAAGACTGCCGCGGCACGCCCGACTGGAAGCGATACGCCCCAGTGCCAGCCTCCGTGCCTTACGGCACGCCGGCAACGGGCGGGCCCGCGCCGAACGCGCCGTCCAGCGACCGGCCTCACGCCAGACAAAAAAAAAAAAAAAAATCAGCATACATTGCACCATTTAGATTGCCATCGATAAAATGGGGGCCAATTATCCTTCCTCCCATAATGCCACACCATACATTAACCCTCCAAGGTCGCTGATGTTCCACTTGTCACAGCCATCGTGTATTTTCCGTTCCCCAATAGTGCATGTTATGCCGGTTTACGTTACCGCTGTTGGTGAATGACAATCCGTCGCTAAACAGAACGCGTGATAAAAATCTGTCATCGTCCCGTAATTTCTCTTGTGCCCAGTGGCAGAACTGTACACGACATTCAAAGTCGTTGCCATGCAATTCCTGGTGCATAGATATATGATGTGGGTGCAATCGATGTTGATGTAGCATTCTCAACACAGACATTTTTGAGATTCCCTGTTCTCGCGCAAATTGTCTGCTACTGATGCGCGGATTAGCCGCGACAGCAGCTAAAACATCTACTTGGGCATCATCATTTGTTGCAGGTCGTGGTTGACGTTTCACATGTGGCTGAAGACTTCGTGTTTCCTTATGCAGTGTAGCTATCCGGCGAACGGTCCGGACACTTGGATGTTGTCGTCCAGGATACCGAGCAGCATACATAGCACACGCCCGTTGGGCATTTTGATCACAATAGCCATACAGCAGCACGCTATCGATCTTTTCCGCAATTGGTAAACGCTCCATTTTAACACGGGTAATGTAGCACGAAGCAAATACTGTCCGCACTGGCGGAATGTTACGTGATACCACGTACTTCTACGTTTGTGACTATTACAGCGCCATCCATCACAAAGCGAAAAAGTGGTCCTACTGAAACATTCATATTTCTTTACATACTACACGAATATGTAATCAAAGATGGGGGTTCCTATTTAAAAAAACGCAGTTGATATCCGTTTGACCTATGGCAGCTCCATCTAGTGGGCCAACCATACCGCCATCTGGTTTCCTTCTTCAAGCTAGATGAGTTTCGTTCTTTGTAGTTTTCTCGTTTGATGCTTATTTCATGAGATATTTGGCCTGGTACTCTGCGGAACACGGCATGGTACCACACGTTAGGGCTCGTTCTGGTTCCAACCGAGAGCGGAGCATGTGAAGAAAGATCTTTTAAATGTCTGCCTTTGCGGTGTAGTTAATCTAAACTCATCTCTGCATCCCCATGTGAGCGATCGTACAGGACTCTGGAGCCCGGTGCTAATAGTTAAAGTGCAGCTACTGACAATGTTTCAGAGCAGGCTGTAATTATCGTATGGCAGGAAGATTTGGTAAATATTCCAGTACGTTCATGAGAAACAATTTACGCTGAAAAAAATTTAGTCTCAGTTTTGGCCACCAGATGCAAATCTGGCAACATGAATGCAATAAAGACGTATAAAAATGTGATGGATTAGGAATGGGACACGGGCACATCAGGTCAACAAGTGAGAATGGTTTGAAGTTGATGTTATTACTAACTGTCAATTAAATAATTTGTTCGATATGAGAGTCACAGATGCCGGAAAGATGCTGTACAGCGCCAGATTTACGCCTGGTGCCCAAAACTGGAACTAATTTGTCTCCAGGGTAAATCGACTCTGTGTTAACGCATTAGAATATCTACCAAACCTCGCTGCCATATGACAGTTACCGGACTTGGACAGGATTTGTGATTGGTGTAAAGAATGGCAGCTAACTCTAAATATAGATCAATGTAAATTGATGCAAATGAATAGGAAAGAGAATGTTTGAATACTCCATTAGTAGTGTAGCGTTTGACACAGTTACATCGATTAAATATTTGGGTGTAACATTGCAGAGCGATATGAAGTGGGACAAGCATGTAAAGGCAGTTGTGGGGAAGGCGGATAGTCGTCTTCGTTTCATTGGTAGAATTTTGGGAAGATGTGGTTCATCTGTAAAGGAGACCGCTTATAAAACAGTAATACGACCTATTCTCGAGTACTGCTCGAGCGTTTGGGATCCCTATCATGTCGGATTGCGGGAGGGCATAGAAGCAATTCAGAGGCGGACTGCTAGATTTGTTACTGGTAGGTTTGATCATCACGCGAGTGTTACGGAAATGCTTCAGGAACTCGGGTGGGAGTCTCTGGAGGAAAGGAGGCGTTCTTTCCGTGAGTCGCTACTGAGGAAATTTAGAGAACCTGCATTTGAGGCTGAGAGCAGTATAATTTTACTGCCGCCAACTTATATTTCGCAGAAAGACCACAAAGATAAGATAAGAGAGAGTAGGGCTAGTACAGAGGCATATAGGCAGTCATTTTTCTCTTGTTCTGTTTGGGAGTGAAACAGGGAGAGAAGATGCTAGTTGTGATACGAGGGACCCTCCGCCACGCACCGTATGGTGGATTGCGGAGTATGTATGTAGATGTAGATCTCTGTAGCTGCAGTTTGATTATAACCACCTAGTGTATGCCTATATTACTCTTTAATAAAGTAACTTTCAGTGAGATTATTGTTCTCTATCTTCAAACATCTGCTAGTTCCAGTTGTTGATCCGACAGCAACTCGTGTTGCCCACCCGCTGTCATACTGCGGTATCAACTACGCAAATGAAAATGGTTCAAATGTCTCTGAGCACTATGGGACTTAACTTCTGAGGTCATCAGTCCCCTAGAACTTAGAACTACTTACACCTAACTAACCTAAGGACATCACACACATCCAATCCCGAGGTAAGATTCAAACCAGCGCCCGTAGCGGTCGCGCGGTTCCAGACAGTAGCACCTACAACCGCTCGGCCACCCCAGCCGGCAACTACGCAAATGACGCAAGTCTAGAGTAAAGTGGGAGACGAGGCTGGAATCGTTTACAGGATTTCTCGGCATAAACAGCAAAAAGTTCAATACTTTTCACGCTGCAGTTACGCGGAGACCTGTGAAACTAAGAGATCTAAGAAGTCAGTGACGACTATTTTCATGTGGTGGATGGTTGGTTAGAAACAGAGGCCAAAAGATAGCAGTGTCTTCGTAAGCGTATAAAATCAATCCTAAATGGCCCCAAAAGGAGAATTAAAATGTAAACAAGCAGTAGTCGAGAAATATACCAAATGCGAGTTCTGGAGGTTTCAAGTGACAAATGGCGTGTGACAGCAGACGACTGCACACATGCGTTTAAGTGGACTACTGTGTCAAAGGGTATGCCTGTTGTTCCTTAGGCATGCACCGTCCACAGGGCCACGAGGATCTGTTTCCACTTGCGACCCCCGCTGCATCTCAAACTCCATATAGTCGCTGTGGCTTGGTGCGGATATCCGAATCACTGTCGGATAAAAACAGGTTTTTCAGCATTTCTGTGATTTACAACAACCTGACAACTCATTACGCCATTCCTTGCAACATTCAATGTCCTCTTTTAGTTCTGTATTGTACATGGTGGCAGCCAGTCAAGGTATATTTTAGGGAACTTGTTTAAAAAATTTATTTCGAAGTCCCAGTGAAATCTTTACAAGTTTTCTTCCAGAGTAACTTGCGCTGTACCTAAGCGAGCCAAGTCGCCTGTCTTGCAAACGTGAGGCAGTTCTGTCCAGTTAAAGCTGCTTACAAGAGACGCTCTGAGACCTCAGCTGAAAATGCTAGCGAATTTACGCCATTGGTTGTCGCCAATAGCGTGCGTGGTATACTGGTCACGTGTGTGGACGCTGGAGGGTTCTGCGGTGCGGAACACAGTTGCCTCTCTTTCTTGTAATCCTGCACTCGAGCAGAACAGAAGTCTTTTTGAAAGGGAGGGCCTCTGGCTCTGCTTTTCACGGCCGGCCACCAACGTAAGTTAACATTACCCGCCTCCCCTTCCGTTGCCCATTTCAATTAATTATATTCGACCTCTTAGACTGGACTAAACATGGTAACTTCCGACCCTAGGCGCGCCCCTTGTACATTGAAATACATCCTTTTTATTGTAGCTAATTTCCTATTTTGTCATTTAACGGCAGCCCTGGATGCCCACTCTCAAATCCTGACCGCTCGACCTCCTGCACACTGTCGTCACGAGGCATATGTAACAACCTTCTCCCCCATTCTCTGCCCGTATACATTAATATTGGTGTCAAGAGTGGTATACTTTAACATTGGTGTCAGGAGTGGTATACATTAACACTGGTGTGCGGAGTGGTGTACTTTAACAGTGTGGTATGGGTTCCAAACACTCTAGCAGTGTTCTAAAATGGGATACACAAGTTATTTGTCAGGTCTTCTGTGAAGTCTGACTACATTGTCCCAGTATTCTGCTAATGGACCGAAGTGTACCCCCAGCCGGACCTATGACTGAGCGTGCGTTGTTATTCCATTTCACATTCCCACAATCTGTTACACCAATACATTTCTGTGAGTTCAGTGATTGTACAGGGCCGAGTGAAGGACGAAGGAATGGGGATCCAACAAGGATATGTTGAAATGATAACAGGATAACCTGCTAGGCAAAAAAATTACGTAATTCACGATACGTGATATACGCGGTGCACTTTGGGTGGGTGAGCGGACCAGCGGCAGCCTGTGGGTGCCATTGGGCTACACTAAGTCGACTTCTGGAATAAATTAAGAGGATGTAGGAAGATAATATGTTGTTGGGTTCGAGGCTGAGCACAGAAAGTGAGCCATGTCTGGAACCCCCGTTCTGTCTGTAATCTCCGGAGACTTAGATGCCATCCTCAATACACTTTCAGTTGTCTGCATGCCGCAGGCGATGTTCGCAAAGGGTACCTCGTCAGAAGTCACCAATCGTGTGAACCATACTTGAGCCGATATTAAAGCCGCCTCTAGAGCGAAAGTCTGAGGGGCAGTCCCATGAACAAACAACCATTTCTAGCATGAGAATAATAAAAATTTCACAAATAAAAGTTACCAATAAAATGTTTCCTAGCCCCCTCCAACCAGGTGACCTCCTGCACAATCTGTAGTCGTAGGTCATCATTTTCCTGCGTTTTCTGAAGGGCACAATGTTACATTTATGCACATTGAAAGTTTCTTTTCGAAATCTTATCATGATCTAACTGGGCATTTGTGAAGTTCTTTCAGATATTACTCCATCGTATGCAAAAAGTCCAAAGTTGTTTGCAACGTCATCAGAATACGACAGGAAGGGGCCTGAACATATTATCTGGTGTATGCCTGGAGACACATCTACTTCTGTCCATGATTCCCCATTCAATATAACAAGCTGTGTCCTTCCCCACAATCACTGTTCAGTCTATCCACATATTTTGTTTCATACCCATCCAATTTACATCTGTTAATAAACTTTGGTATGTTGACGAGTCACATACAGGGGGCTGGGCAAAAATGTGAAACGCCCAGAGAAATAAACGCTTGAACATACAGGATGACAACTAATCAACTATATGAAAAAAAAATCCTCATAATTTCGGAATGGTTCGCGTTAGGAAGCTCAAACTGCACGGTTTGTCGCGGGCATGATGTCAGTTAGTATGCGCATGTATGGTTTGGTTTAGCGACCAAGCCCTCCTCCATTTCAATGGATTCGTCAATAAGCATAACTGGCGCACTCGGATGATTTTGTGATCGAGAAGTCTTTTCACGCTCAACGGGTGACTGTGGTGTGCAACGTACAGTCACGGAATAATCGGTGCTATATTCCTTGATGGCACGGTGACTACTGAATGATACGTGAAGGTTTTATAACATGGTCTCATCCCTGTTATCTAAAGTAACCCTGATTTCGACAAGAGGTGGTTCATGTAAGACGGACTTCGACCCCATTGAAGCAGGAGAGTGATGTCCAGGAGGAGCACTTTGGGGACCGCATTCTGGCTCTGGGTTCCCAGGGGCCACTGGCATATGCCTCGATTAGCCTCCATATTCTCCAGCTCTGAAAAGATGCGACTCCTTTATATGAGGCCACGTTGAAGACACTGTGTACGTGAATAATCACAGAACCATTTCTGAGCTTAAAACAGCCGTTCAGTAGGCTATCGACGGCATCGATGTTCTGACAGTACAAGGGTTCAAGCAGAATTTCGCTACTCGTCTGCGCTACTTCATCGCCAATGATGGCAGGCATATCGAACTTGTCATAACTTAAATCCGGAAATCTGTAGTGACGTTCACATGTCGAATAAAGAGTGTTCATGCTGTAGTTTCTAATTAACTTATGATTTTTTTTCTTATTGTTCAATAATTGTACCCCTGTAACGCAGATGTTAGCCGAGCCTGTATGTTGTGCTGTTTTATTTGACCATGAACGGCATCCATGCCATGTAACGTGGTGCTGGTACAGCGGATGCTTCATTAAACAAGCTAGCCAAAGTGTCTGATGTCTCATGAGGCATCAGATCTATGGTTTACACCACATACATGGAAAGCGAGAAAACATGGTCCCCTAAGTCATAACGTGGTAGAAAGTAATTTGATCGAATGAGTCTTGTTCCACCCTGTTTCCAGCTTCTGGTTGAATTTACGTCCCAGCAGTGATCCATGGCGGGGGTTCGGTGTTGGTTTAGGCAGCCTTTGGTTGGTTGGCTGATTCGGGGGAGGGGACCAAACGGCGAGGTCACCGCTCCCATTAGACTGGGCAAGAATGGGGAGGGAGTGGGCCGTGCCCTTGGAAGGACCCATACAGGCATTTGACTGAAGTGATTAAGGGAAATCGTGGAAAACCTAAATTGGGATGGCTGGACGTGGGTTTGAACCGTCGTTCTCCCGAATGCGGGTCCAGTTTGCTAACCACTGTGCCACCTTGCTCGGTAGGTAGCCTTATCGTGATGCTCCACGGGTCCCATGGTTGCTCTGCAAGGTCGCGCTGCTTCCAAAGAATTACGTGACCTTATTTTCTGAGAACGTCCATCCCAAGGTACAGTGTTTATTACCCAGGGGTGCTGTTGCGTTCCAAGAGGACAGGGTCCCTGTTCACGCCACTTGCCTCAACCAGGACTGGTTTTCTGAATATGAGGATGAGTCATCCAATGCCTTGTTGTAGTGGTAACATACGTTGGCTTGCTGAGTTCCTAGATGTAAATGTAATCCAAAGCGGCAGTCTAAATGAACAGAATTCCATCTGCAACTTTTCGATAGCTTCCAGTATGTCAGTGCATTATAGTTTCTAATAGGATTCTAATCACGAGTACTATACTAGTCACACGCACATTTTTAAGTTTGAAGTTAGTCTTCTTACACACGGAGATCGTTAAATACAGTGTCATACATTTTAACAGCAACTGTAAGCTTGTTATTGATGTTTTCTCCGTCCCCTAATAACATACAAAAAATAACTTACTGATGCTACTTAACACTTATGAAATAGAAACAACATTAATTGAAAACTAAGATGCAAACTCGTTGCGTACTAGTTTCTAATGCTCCTAGTAAAGTCATCCACTTACCTTTCTTATTTCTATGCAGGATATTACAGCGTACAACATAACTAGGATTTTCTGTGACAATGTTATCAGCAATAACTGCATTAATTTTATAAATCTCGCAGCTTGTTTCATGATCAATCAACCGAATTTTCTCTGTTTTTGAATGGTTTCTACAGACCCTAAAAATGAACATATTAAAGATACTTTCCTCCAATGGTCTGTTTTTGTTCCTACCATTTAAATATATCTCTGCTCTCCTATTACTGGTAGGAAAAAAGGGCAAAATACACTCCTGGAAATGGAAAAAAGAACACATTGACACCGGTGTGTCAGACCCACCATACTTGCTCCGGACACTGCGAGAGGGCTGTACAAGCAATGATCAGACGCACGGCACAGCAGACACACCAGGAACCGCGGTGTTGGCCGTCGAATGGCGCTAGCTGCGCAGCATTTGTGCACCGCCGCCGTCAGTGTCATCCAGTTTGCCGTGGCATACGGAGCTCCATCGCAGTCTTTAACACTGGTAGCATGCCGCGACAGCGTGGACGTGAACCGTATGTGCAGTTGACGGACTTTGAGCGAGGGCGTATAGTGGGCATGCGGGAGGCCGGGTGGACGTACCGCCGAATTGCTCAACACGTGGGGCGTGAGGTCTCCACAGTACATCGATGTTGTCGCCAGTGGTCGGCGGAAGGTGCACGTGCCCGTCGACCTGGGACCGGACCGCAGCGACGCACGGATGCACGCCAAGACCGTAGGATCCTACGCAGTGCCGTAGGGGACCGCACCACCACTTCCCAGCAAATTAGGGACACTGTTGCTCCTGGGGTATCGGCGAGGACCATTCGCAACCGTCTCCATGAAGCTGGGCTACGGTCCCGCACACCGTTAGGCCGTCTTCCGCTCACGCCCCAACATCGTGCAGCCCGCCTCCAGTGGTGTCGCGACAGGCGTGAATGGAGGGACGAATGGAGACGTGTCGTCTTCAGCGATGAGAGTCGCTTCTGCCTTGGTGCCAATGATGGTCGTATGCGTGTTTGGCGCCGTGCAGGTGAGCGCCACAATCAGGACTGCATACGACCGAGGCACACAGGGCCAACACCCGGCATCATGGTGTGGAGAGCGATCTCCTACACTGGCCGTACACCACTGGTGATCGTCGAGGGGACACTGAATAGTGCACGGTACATCCAAACCGTCATCGAACCCATCGTTCTACCGTTCCTAGACCGACAAGGGAACTTGCTGTTCCAACAGGACAATGCACGTCCGCATGTATCCCGTGCCACCCAACGTGCTCTAGAAGGTGTAAGTCAACTACCCTGGCCAGCAAGATCTCCGGATCTGTCCCCCATTGAGCATGTTTGGGACTGGATGAAGCGTCGTCTCACGCGGTCTGCACGTCCAGCACGAACGCTGGTCCAACTGAGGCGCCAGGTGGAAATGGCATGGCAAGCCGTTCCACAGGACTACATCCAGCATCTCTACGATCGTCTCCATGGGAGAATAGCAGCCTGCATTGCTGCGAAAGGTGGATATACACTGTACTAGTGCCGACATTGTGCATGCTCTGTTGCCTGTGTCTATGTGCATGTGGTTCTGTCAGTGTGATCATGTGATGTATCTGACCCCAGGAATGTGTCAATAAAGTTTCCCCTTCCTGGGACAATGAATTCACGGTGTTCTTATTTCAATTTCCAGGAGTGTATTTTACCTCTTAACTTCTTTCCCTACGTTTTATAACTCTTATTCCCCTCGAATGAAATAAATCGCGGAACTCTATTTATTTTTAAAACGTTATTACTCCGTGAATTTATGGTACATTTCTAAACGTTGTTGCAAGCAATATAATGTATCCAAAACGGTGTAGTGTTTGGTAATATACTGCTTTCTTTCTGCCCTGCGCTTCGTTCAGCTGCAGATGTGATAGTTACGTTTCACCTAATGACACTGTGAAAGTACTTTGGTGCCATGTGACAAAAACAGGAAATCTAAAAGGAAAGTAACAGTTTGTGACAAGTTCAAACTCAGTGCTTTCATTAACTTAAACTTTTTATTAACTTAATTTTTTCTGTCTTTTGCCCATCCCAGCACTCTTTACCGTCCAACTCAGGAAGTCAACTAGTTACGGGCTCCTGTTCATGTTTCCTTTTGAGAAATAAGAATGAATTTGTTACGAACGGCGTAAGTATTTATTACGCTTTTCCGCTTTCCTGTTGCTGTCCCTTTATTAAAAATGATTTTGATGAGATTAGCCACCACTTTTCTGTGTCAATTCAATGTCAAGTGAGACGCTGTACATCCATTAAAATTACTACCGTCATTATCTGTGTCTTATTTACTGATAGAAACAATTTTGCATTATGCACAGTGTATTCATTTTGCTTTGGTTTCTCCTTTTCCGCTATCATGACTGTTACCAACGGTTGTGTAGCTCCTTGCAAGAGGTAGAACTTTAACGTGGACGTCATATCTCAAACTAAAAACTGAAAGACATCATTGTCAAAATGGAAGGGGAAGAAGAAGAAGAAATCGACATGAGAGATGTGATACTACGAGAAAGATTTGTTGTATCACTGGAAAACCTAAGTCTTATAACGGAACAACAGTGCAAAATATTCTCTCAAAGTTATTAAGAATGTTGCAGAATTTGTATAAAATCTTTATTTGCCAAGATGTCAATGTAGAAAGCAGTGGTTACTAATTTCAACTGTTCCAATCAAGACACAAACATGTGGTGTTTTCATCAACAGGATAAGAGAGTCATTTTTGTGTTAAACTCCTTAAGGAAATGTTCACTAGCAATCGTATTTACAATGTGCAAAACGTACTGTGCGAACATCGTTATAGCACACAGATCGTGATAGAAAGTAAGTCGTCTTGCACCACCACTGTGTAAATCAAAGTCAATAATATCAAGGCAATAAACAAACTGTGCATAGCACGTTTTACAAACGTATATTGAAAATACAAGTGTCAGTTCACATTTTCCTAATTCTTTAAACACTGAATTGACTGTCTTACTTATTCTCTTGATGTAGCACCGCATGTTTGTATCATGATCTGAAAATGACCGTTTGAGCATCTGTAACTAGTAATCACTTTCTTCTGCATTTCGATCTGAATACCTCTGTAGTTTGGCAAACAAAGATTTTATTTTAGAAATCGACAGCATTCAACTTTCCAGATCGCTTTCTCCATGCGACTATGTCTGGTAATTACAGAATTGTCCAGGTCCCTAGGAGAGTCAGCTATGACAAAAATTTCCACGTGTTACACAGATTAACAAGAGACAGGTGAAATATTCTGAGATTTCAAGTATATAATATTCCCTTTGCAGAGGAGACAAGTGCTGACAGGTCTAATATTATGAGCCATCAGTGTAGTAAGTCACGATTGAAAAACAGTAATAAGAATTACTTAAAGCTGTATGGAAAGATCGGTTGAAAACGAAGGTAAAGATAGGTTTGGGTTCCAAAGTAATACAGGCAATGTAGACGATACACCTATTCAGAGAAAATAGTGTGAGAATGTCAGACTCACATTTAGACTATTTCTAGACTTAAACAGAACTTTGTACAGTGTTAACTAGAAGAAACGTTTTGTAATTCTAAATGTATGAGGGAAAAAAAGTTCATCTACAACTTGTACGTAAACCAGAATGCAGGTACAAGATTCGAAGTCAAGGAAAGGAGACAATAGTTGACAAATGGTTCAAATGGCTCTGAGCACTATGCGACTTAATTTCTGAGGTCATCAGTCGCCTAGAACTTAGAACTAATTAAACCTAACTAACCTAAGGACATCACACACATCCATGCCAGAGGCAGGATTCGAACCGTAGCGGCCACGCGGTTCCAGACTGAAGCGCCTTTAACCGCACGGCCACACCGGCCGGCCAATAGTTGACAGGAGAACAAGATAGCGTTGTGACCTATCACCCGTGTTGTCGAATCTGTTCACTCATTAAGTAGTAACGGAATCCAAAGACAGATTTGAGAAGGCAGTGGAAGTCCACTGAGGGGAAATAAAAGCATTGAGGTTTGCCTCTGACATTGTAATTGTAACATACAAAAGAACTCAGAACACCAATAGAACGAAATGGAAAGTTGTAACGACAACTGTACATATAATAATTTTTTTCTTTATGAATTTAGATAAATTAATGTAAGCAATGTTTTGAACTTCTTTTTCGGTTCGTATCGTTATGTTAAAGAAACTTTGAGCAACTTTTGAAATGAATATTATTATTTATGTTAGATTTCAAATAATGTGGTAATCAAAAGGAAGAGTACTTAATGTTAAAACTATTGTAAGATGTGAAAATTGTAATTTAAACACTTGGTCCATACGTAGGTAATGCATTAGGATATGTGAAGTAGAAAACCTGTGGTGAATACCCTACCTGTAGGGGAGCGGGAAAAGGTGGAGGCAGGCGAGGCGGGAAAACGCACACTGGCGCGGTTCGGCACAATGGGCTCAGTATTACAGTCGGAGGCGAGCAACAGTCGGAGTTGTGAATCGGTCAGAGGAACACGTACTGTACCGAGGCGGCTACCCAGGAATAGTGGATTCCATTGAGCCTCGGATGAACCGATTCCGACGACTGCTTGGCATGGCTATATTCTGAGGCACAAAATTGGAAAGATTACGACGCTAAGAAGATGGAAAGTGCCGATGTAGTGTGAGCCTTAGCCGTGCTTGTAAGTGTGCTGTGCTGCCGCTATCTCGCTGCCCGCCAACCGCCGCACCGACTTGCACAGGTCAAACATTTATTTCATCTTTAGAAGTGTATCTGTGTGGACCAGTGTCGAAACTGTTTCTAACTGTTCAATAATAACGTGACTTTTACCAGAATTGCCTTAGCCATGACTTATCCTGATCACTGACCTAGACAGGATCCTTACCATGTATTGTGCAACCCGAGTATCCTGAACTGATAGATTAAAAATTAATGCTAATAAGAATTATCAGCAGACAAACCTATGCTATAAAGAAGTTTAAAGTTCTGTGTGTTATTGCAAATGTTGGTAAAGAACAAAAGTATGACTAAATTGGAAGAGAGTTTTTCTGAATTGAGTTAGCGATGTTATTTAATTAATTTGAGACAGAAATAATGACAGTTAAATTATTCAGAAATAAGACAAAAGAGTAGTTATCTATAGATTGGTAATTTTGAGTATTAATTTGCCTTCAGTACTTAACAGTTTCAGTATAACGACCATAACAGTTTCAGGGCCCCCCTTTTCTCTTGTCCATTCTTTCAAACCTTGAAGTGTACTGATCAGATTTGACCAGTAAAGCTAAGTTCTATATTAATCCTAAGTGTATTAGTGTTTTTACATCCTTAATAGTGACATTGTGTGTGTACTTTCAAGATTGTCGATGCTAGGGCAATCTATGCCCGATTTCATTCTGATCAATATACAAAATGCAGTTCGTAGTAATCATTGCTGTGTGGTGTTGTGTAAATTTAGCTCGTCCAAATTAGTACAAAAAGAGAAAACTTTAGTTCAGTGGATTTTTTTGGTTCCAAACTTTATCATATAACGCATCATTACTACGTGTTACTATACTTGTACATGCACCCACTTGTACAAGGAAAAACTCACTCATTGCCTAAGTAGGCTGGCGACCGAATTATTAATTACAGGTAGCATCTACTGTGTGTACTTCTTGCCCATGCGAAAGAGTAATTATACTGTACATTTGCTTGATGCATCACTGTAGTTATTGACTGAATATAAGTCCGATCTTGCTTCTATTAGGTACACGCGGTCAACTTATGTACTAAAATCCTTGTTTATAAGGTGAAGCCCGTGAACTTATTACAGTACAGGCTTTATAGAGCTAACGTACGTCCGAGTGGGGCGGTAGCGTTACAAAGTCTTCAGCAGAGGCTAATAAAACAATATCAACAAAGGTAAAACAAAAGTTACGCAGTGCATCCAAATCAAATCAAGTGATGCTAAGTGACATAAATAAGGAAAAACTAAAAGTATTGACGTAGTTTACTATTTGGCAAACAAAATAACTGACAAGAGACGAAATTAAGAAGTCATAAAATTCAGACTAGCAATACCAAAGAAAAATAGTAATTGTAATAAATAGTATTTTTTTAAATCTAATAGAAAATTAGGTATAAGGAAATTTTTGCTGGAAATGTCTGGAGCATAGTTTTATATAGAAGTGGAATGTGCACCATAAACAGTACAATCGAGGAGACAATATAAGATGTTGCAAAACTGTGTTACTGACAATTGCTGAAGATCAGTTAGGTAGGGCAGATAACTCACGAAGACGTGTTGAATCGAACAAGGGTGAAAATTTTACAGACAGTTTGATTATAAGAAAGAATAGGTTGACAGAAACACATCGTGGGGGCTCAAAGATTAATTAATTTGTTAATGGAGCGAACTGTAGAAGGTAAAAATTGTAGGGAAATATAAATGCTTGACTACAGTAACAAGGCCGAAGTAGATACAAGTTGCAGTACTCATGCAGAGACGAACAGAATGACACCGGGCACATTAAAATGGAGTGCTGCATTACACCAGCCTTCGAACTGATTACCGCAAGAACTATATCAGTGTATTCGTTTGCTTCTTTCTGTTCTTAGTTCATTACTGTTATGTGTAGGTCTCTCACTTGTTTGCGTATGCTGGAGCAATAACGGTATGTCAGATGTGATATCTCAAGTTGAATGCTCATAGACTAGCGCATTCTACGCTATTGACGTTATGGCAAATTTAAGTGAAGGAAGTAATCTGTATTCCTTTACCTTATTAAACTTGACTAACTTACAAGTGATGAATTGTTTAATCTGGAAGATAATCTATTTACCTCTTACTGTTTGCAGTTTCAAAATAGTTACAGACCAGTGACAAGTAACTGTCTTCTTGCACACGACAGACCTCACATTTAGCGTATTGTGTCCAGCGTGTTAGCACCCGGAAATGGCTCTTCTGCTCTGTAGCTAATTAGCCGTATTAGGTTGCCGAAATTTTTGCGGTCGATATTACTTCACTTCTTTGACACTCGCCTTTCCACTGCTTGTCTTCACTGCAGAGCAAACGTATATTAGGAGTAAGGGCCATCCCATGTTCAGAGCTAATGGTGAGAGCATGTAGGTAGGAATGGCTGGTGCTAGAGATTAGATCCCTGATATTTTGCTAATGGCAGCTGCACCAGCCTACGTGACATAAAAAGCCATTCTCCACATCAAATCGGCTCACTGTAATGTAGAGTTGTGATTAATATCTAATGGTAGGTAAAGCGTAATGAGATTCAGTCGATTGGTCGTATTGAAAGGAAGGATTAAATAAACAGAGTAAGCAAATAACTGAAGTACTGCGAAAAACTGTCGAGTGAAATTAAATTAAAAGAAAATATAATGAATTTCGTTGTTACCGATTGCTTCATTTCACTGTCCGAGAAACATTCAACTATCTTCATTTTACTGTCCGAGAAAGATTCAAATACCTTCAATGATTTACGTTCCATTGGGCCTGGAATATAATATACGTCAGTGTAAGACATAATGAAAATGAATGCTCCAAAAGTAGCTGCGATAAGGTAATACATTTTTTATACTTTATTCTACAGACCTGTTCTGGCTGATTGCTCTTATCAAGTGAACTGGAATTTAACATTGGTAAGATTACCTGTATGTAAATCGTGTCTGTTTCACGTTAAAATTTGTATTGGTACTTAGGTCTAATTGGAAGTGACATGACATGACATGACATGACAGAAAAATTTACTATAGATGCAATATGGTCGTTTGTTTGATGCAGCTCTCATGCTACTCTATAGTGTGCAAGCCTCTTTTCCCTGAAGCCTAGAGCCATTTGAATGTGCTTACCGTATTCATGTCTAGGTTTTCAATGGAACGGATGGAAGGAAGAAAGTGGTATGCTTTTTGAGGCTTTCCCGGCGCTGCATCTGCTTGATAGGTTCCCGGGAATTACGCCGGATAATATTGTAGAATACGGTATTCTCCGGCGTAGTTCCCGGGAACCTATCAAGAAGAAAGTGGTAATCCACAAGAGTATTTTTGAGCTACTGCGTATTGTATGACGAAACAATTTATGCAGATGACAGTAATTTGTAGCAGTGGATGTGGTATTACTTGTTACAAGAGTTTGGTGTATTCGAAATTCTGCTCAGTTGACTTAGTGTTTTCTTCCGCTGGCCCCCATCCTCCACCCCACTTCCCTCCATTTCCAATATGATGCTTCAGAACGTGTTCTATCAACCGACCGTCTTTTCTCGCCAGTCCCTATTAATTGTTAGACATAGCCATCTAATATTTACCTTCCTCCTCCTAAAGCATTAAACTTCAAAAGCTTCTATTCTCTTACTGTTTCAGCTGTTCATCGTACATATTTCACTTTCGTATATGGCTGCTATCCAGACAAATTGCTACAGAACAGACTTTCTAAAAATCTCTTTTTGGAAGTGAATTTCTTGATATTGTTTGTCTGCATTTTTTATCCTCTCTCCTTCGGTCATTGTCAGTCATTTTACTCACCTAATACATAAGTATTAGCGGCATTTACTAATCTAATTCTCGCAAGATCCCCTGACCCAACTCTACTACATTCCGTTACCACTATTTTTCTTTTGTTGATGGCTATTTTACCATATCTTTTCATGACTCAATCCATTCCGTCCAACTGTTCTCCTACGTCTTTCGCCGTCTCTGATAGAATTGCAATGTCATCACAAACCTCAACATTTCTATTTCTTGTACCTGAACTTTAATTCCTCTTTTTTCGTTTTTCTTCTTGGTTTCCCTTACTGCTTGTTCACTGAACAGACAGAATAACATCGGGGATAGGCTACAACACTGTCTCACTCCCTTCTGAACTACTGCTTCTCTTTCACGTTATTTGACTCTTATAATTGCAGTCTAGTCACTGCACAAAATGTAAATAACCTTCCTCTTCCCTGTACTTTATACCACGTACGTTCAACGTATCAAATAATATAGTCTAGTAAACCTTTTCAAAACCTTTCCGAAAATGGAGGTTTCAGTTTTCTTAAATCTTCTAAGATAAGACATTCGTCAGTACTGCCTCTCGTGTTTCTATGTGTATCAATATCTTACAACCTTTTGATTGTTCTGTTTGAGGGCCCAAAAACAGCTGGGGTCATACGCACCCAAGTCTTAACTATAGAACACGAAGACAGTGAGAAGTTAAAAAACAAGGCCGTGGAGAAAGGTCTACAAAAGACACCATACAGAAACGGAGGTCCAAAACTAAAAAAATTATTTGCCATATTGCTTTGACGGAAAACGCGGTCGACAGCTCGCGCATCATTTGCTAAAACGGCAAATAAGTCAGATAGCAAATCCAAGCGGAAACGTAAACGGTTGGTATCCCGTCAGGAAGTGGCAGACAGCTAAAACATGGGCGTAATGTATACAAAGTGGTGGGGAAGCGCCACTTCTCAAATGACAATGGCTAAACAGGCAGCGTCCAATATGCAACCAAGTGAAAAAGACCTCCTTCCGGCGGGAGGGCCGTGAGGATGTCGTCCAAGTCGCTGGGAGAGGATTAATAATCCGGCTCTTATTCTCATGAAGGGAGGACCAATGGCGATGCCAAAGGGACACCACTTCCTGACAGACGGCAACGCAGAGGTCATTGGGGGGAATATAGGAGCTAGTCTGAGCTACGAGGACTGCAGCCTTGGAAGCAGCGTCAGTAGCCTCGTTTCCTGGCACACCGACATGACCAAGAACTAACAGAAACATCTTAGTGGCTCCAACAAGAGTGAGCAAGTGACAGCTTTCCTGGACTCGCTGCACTAAAGGTTGGGCGGTGTACAGCGCTCATAGGCTTTGAAGGGCGCTGAGAGAGTTTGAGCAAAGGACACAACTGAAAAGTCTGTCTAGCCAGATGTACTCCGTGGCTCGATACAGGGCAAATAGCTCGGCTGAAAATAATGAACAGTGTGCCAGAAGCCGATATCGAAGGACATGTGTGCCAATGATGAAGGCACACCCGCCACCACGGTACCACGGTTGGTCGGAGAGCCATCAGTGTACACAAAGGTACTATGGCGAAATTCCATGCGAAGGTCGTGAAACTGAAGGCGATAGAGCGAAGCTGGAGTAGTGCCCTTAGGAAGCGACTGAAGGCCAAGGTTAACACGGTCCACTTCACGAAGCCAAGGTGGTGAAGGGT
Organism: Schistocerca piceifrons; assembly: GCF_021461385.2. Classification (NCBI taxonomy): domain Eukaryota; kingdom Metazoa; phylum Arthropoda; class Insecta; order Orthoptera; family Acrididae; genus Schistocerca; species Schistocerca piceifrons. The sequence goes on along the minus strand of NC_060140.1, from coordinate 782,229,196 downwards.
TCACACCCGCCGGGAAAGTTGCAGGTAATGTGAAGTGCCGAAAGCGGACTCCAGGAGGTAACAGAATAGGGGCGCGCCTCATACTGGTAATCAGAGGAATCATCGAAGGAGAAGGCATAGCACTGGTGGCCACGCGTGGCAGACAAATGGCATGCATACCTGCTGAGGAGAGTGGCCCGGCGGTACGACAGCTTCAGCATACAGACTCTCAAGCGGGCGAGTGTAAAAGGCCCCAATGGCCAAACGGATGCCACGATGCTGGTTTTGAGACAACATAAGAAGGACGGGCGTGCAGACACAAAGCACCAGTACTATAGTTTCGAACCAACAAGGGACCGGTAAAAACGGAGGGGGCTGGTTCGATTTGCATCCCAGGAAGTACCATTGAGGACACCTAGAATATTGAGGGACGATCAAGACATCGCTGAAGACGCCGCTCATCGAGACAGGTCCAAGAAGAACTGCAATAGATGGCAAAATCGTCAACAACAAGGGAGCCGGAGATGCCCGGCGGGAGACCGGCCATAATAGGGTTCTGGCGATAACAACCACGACGACGCTCAGGTAGGAACGCTGAGGCACACTAGTTTCCTGGATAAAGGTACCCGGCAAGACAGAACCCACACGCACCTTGAAAACTCGCTCTTTTAAAAATTCCAAAAGGAAACGGGACAGGTGGTCACAGAAGCCCCACATAGAGAGTACGGAGGATACCAGTTCTCCAGCAAGTATCGGAGGGATTCTTCAAATCTAAAAACACGGCCACAGTCCGGGATTTCCGCAGAAAACCATTCATGACATAGGTGGACAAAGTGACGAGATGGTAAATTGCAGAATGGCGCGCTCAAAATCCACACTGTGCAGTGGCTAGTAAATTGCAAGACTCGAGCCACCATACCAGCCGGGCATGAATTATACGTTTCATCACCTTGCAAAACACAGCTGGTGAGGAAATGGAGGTGGAACGAAGGCGTTTGTCCTTACCGGGCTTAGGTATGTGTATGACGATGGTTTCACGCCAACGTCCGGGAAATACGTCCTCTGCCCACCTTCGATTGTACGTATTAAGCAGAAAGTGCTTGCCCGCAAGAGAAAGATGCTGCAACATCTGAATGAGGACAACGTCTAGTCCTGGGGCGGAGGGTCGGAATGAACTGACAGCATTATCTAGCTCCCTCATACTAAAGGCGGCATTGTATCACTCACGGTTCTGAGAAAAGATGGGCATCTTCCGAGCCTCCACTCGTTTCCAAGGTGAGGAAGGCAGGGTGATAGTGGGAAGACCTCGAAATTTCCGTAAAATGGCGGCCCAAGATTTGAAGATAGCAATAGGGTCCACAATGACATCGTCTGCTACTGTCAGGCCGGAAATTAGCGAATGGATCTTGGTCCCACAGAGCCGTCGGAGGTTGGCCCACACGACAGAGGACGGGATGGAACTGTTAAAAGAATTAGTGAATAAAATCCAGCTAGCTTTTTTGCTATTCCGAAGAACGCGACGTCGCTTTGCACGTATCTGTTTGTAATGAATGCAGTTTGCCATCATAGGATGACGCTTAAAAACTATGAGAGCACAGGAATGTCGTGGCACAGTTCGCTTGCAGAGTCCACCAGGGGACTGGGACAAGATGTGGTAAAGAGGAACTGCAACGAATGGAACGTTCTGCAGCAGTAAGAATTACGTTTGAGAGATATTCCGACTGGTTATCACAACTGGGGAAATCTTTTTCTTCGAAGGTCGCCAGTGAGGAATAAAGCAGCCAGTCAGCCTTAGCACGCTGCCATTCGGGTGCACCTGCAGGTGGGGTAGGAGTCAGCAAACGGATTGCACATGGGAAATGGTCGCTCGAGTAGGTGTCACAAAGTACAGACCACTCAGGATGATGGGCAAGCTGGGCAGTGCAGAAGGATAGGTTTAAATGGGAGTAGGTGCGAGAGGATTTAGAAAGGAATGGGGTTGATCCATTGTTAAGGCAGAAGAGGTTGAGTTGATTAAGAAGATCAGCCAAGAGGGCACTTCTCTGACAGGTTCTGGGAGAACCCCAAAGGAGATGATGCGCATTGAAGTCACCGAGTAGCTGCCCAATAAGCTGAAGGAAGTGTGCCCTGCTGACAAAAAATGGTTCAAATGGCTCTGAGCACTATGGGACTTAACTTCTGAGGTCATCAGTCCCCTAGAACTTAGAACTACTTAAACCTAACTAACCTAAGGACATCACACACATCCACGCTCGAGGCAGGATTCGAACCTGCAACCATAGCGGTCGCGCGGTTTCGGACTATAGCGCCTAGAACCGCTCTCCCACTCAGGCCGGCGCCTTTCTGACCTCAAATGACAGAGGGGCATATTTGGTACAGAGTGAAAAAGTTAGGTGAGGAAGGAAAACGCGCACTGCAACAGCTTGAAGATGGGTATTCAGGGAGATAGGCTGACTACGAATGTCATCCCGTATGAGCAGCACGACGCCCCCATGAGATGGAATACCGACCTCAGGGGGAAGATTAAAACGAATCGAGAAGAAATGTGAAAGCTCAAAGCGGTCGTGTGGGCGCAGTTTTGTTTCCTGAAGAATAAGGGGACGCTACGATGCGAAAAGGAGCCGTAAATCTTCTTTATGGGACCGAAGGCTGACAACGTTCCACTGAAGGAGAGTCATGACGAGGAAGAAGTGAAGGGATGTCACCTCAGTAGCTGCCGAGTGACAGCCTGTGAGGACACGCTGCTATAGGACAAGGGAGGAGGATTCTGCTCCTTGAGGTCCACAGAAGCATCGGCTTGCTTGTGTTTTTGGGCTGTGGATTCCCACGCAGAAGAACGGTTGGGAACACAGTCAAAGAGGATCTTCGAGTCGCCGAAGGAGGAGACCTTTTGCCTTTGTTGGACTTCTCTGAGCCTTTCCGGTTAGCGCAGGAAGATTCAAGTGTTATTTAGCTGGAGGGATGTAGGAAGTCTTCAAGAGAGAACACCTTCTGTCCTTTCTGTCCTAGCTGGTTGCTCAGTTCCTTGACAGGAGAGTTTCATGACTTATTGTTTAGCTGGGAGGGGGATGGCGATGCTGTCATGAGACTGGGCGATTTCACAACCTCAGAGCTGAATTTGAGGTCACATGTCTGCGAGGCCATGTCCTTCATGGTGCGAGAGGTAACAAGAATAGAACTGTAAGTGCCAGATGGCAGAATGCAGGGTTTGCGATTAGCCAATAACTTGCGAGCTACTAGGTAAGGCACTTTTTCCTTTCCCTGAATATCCTGGTATGCCGGTCATCAAGATGTACGGGGTACTCCCGAGAGGATGCGACATGGCCGCCATTGTAGTTGATACAGTGGGGAGAAGGAGGCGGACAACCGCCCTCATGCGCATCCTTACCACAAGTTACACACTTGGCTGAGTGTCGACAAGTTATTCTAGTGTGGCTGAAACGATGACACTGGTAGCAGCGCATCGGATTCAGAATGTAAAATCGGACTGTGATAATTTCATAGTCTGCTTTGATCTTGGACAGGAGCACCTCTCTCAAAGATGAGAAAAAGAGTGCAGGTGGGCACTAAGGAGGAATCTACTTTTTTCATCATCCGATGGAGAGCAATGACACCCTAATCAGAGAGGTAAGACTGGATTTCTGCCTCGGTCAGACCATCGAGCAGCCTAGTGTAAATAACACCACAGGAAGAATTCAGAGTTCTATGGGTCTCGTCACGAACAGGATAGCTGTGGAGAAGAGAGGCAACAGGTATTGTGCTTTAGAATCAGGTCTCCAAAAGCAAAGTGCCATTCTGTAATCTAGAGCAGGATTTTGCAGAGCCAGCAATGGCATCACCACCTTTGTGAATAATAAAAGGACTTACCGTTGCGAAGGACTCTGTCTTAGGTAAGTGAAAAAAACCACGAGGAACAGTGGTGCAGTTTGAAGGGCATTTGAATCGTTAGCCTCATTCCATTTACGTTTCGTAGACGCTGATTGTGAAGATGGTTGGCTTTTCGAGAAAAGTCCAAATGATTGCCAGCGCTTCTTCCAACTGGGGGTCCCCTTCACGACGGGGTCAACCACCTTACGTGACTGTTCACACCTCAGTTCACACCTCGCGAACAGCTGACAGAGGGACCAATCGGCAGTTTGGGAATGTAGCAGCTCAGGGTCTCAGGCAGTCACCCCCCACTGGGCCTGGCCTGTACCGGGGGGTACATGCGAACCGTACCTGTCGACACGGGGCTGGGAATTACGCTTTACCCAGTCACCTATTATGCGTCAGACCACTGAGCCGACCCTCAGGAGCGCACAGGGAGGAAGAAGAAAAAGAGTAATCTTAAATGTCGAAACGGAGGAATGAGAGGAGAAGGGAGATAAAGAAAAGAAAAGGGAGTAAAAACCAAAAGTGAGACTGTTCTTACGTCAGTGACAGACGATGCGGAACATTCCCAATAACATCCCAGACATGTTTCCCAAGAGAGAGGAAAAATAACAGCAAGAGGATAGACATGCAGCACGGAAGGGAAAAGCTGCTGCAAAGGCTGGGGCTCCGTGGTAGACGAGCATGAACCCGCCAAGGAGTGCCGGGCCCCCTGGGGGGATCTTAAAAACCGTGACAGTCTGGTAGTATTCACATCTGCTAGGTACTGCCTTTTTTCGAACAGCAATTATAACGACTTCTTGAAGACTGTGTGTATTTGCCCTGTCTCAAGTATTTTGAATACCAGGAAGAATAGTTCTGCTATGGCTGCCTCTCCAAAAGATCTAAGTAATACTGAGGGGATGTGATCTTCTACAGAGAACTACTTTTCCTTATATCTTTCAGTGTTCTCTCAATTTATTCTCACAGCATTATTGCCCCTGTGTCACCTTCACTTGTTACTTCTTCTCATTCTATAATATTGGCTGCCAGTTTGCTTCTCTTATACAGTCCCTCTACTTATTCAGTCCATCTTTCAGCTTTTTCTTCCTTGCTTAGTACTGGCTTGCCATCTGAGTTCTTTATGTTGATGTAGCTGCTTCTCTTCTTTCTTCCAAAGGCCTCTTTAATTTTCCCATAGTCGTCCTCTATCCTTACCGTAGTTATGTATGCTTCTACAACCTTGCATTTGGCCTCTAGCCATTCCTGCTTTGCCAGCTTGCACTTCCTGTCTATTTCATTTTCAAGACACCTGTAATCGCTTTCCTCTACTTCATTTGCTGCACGTTTATAATTCTTGCTTTTGTCAGTTGAGTTCAGTATCTCTTGTGTTAGCCAATGATTTCTATTAATCCTTGATTTTTACCTATGTTATCCTTTGCTGTCTTCAATTTTTCATCTCTCAGAGCTACCCACTGGTCTTCTGTTGTATTCCTTTCACCTGTTTGATTCAAATGGTGCCTAATTCTCCCTCTGAAAAGCTCAACAAGCTCTAGTTCTTCCGGTTTATCCAGGTCCCATCGCCTTAATTTCTTACCATTCCATAACTTCTTCAGTTTTAATCTGTAGTTCTGAATCAATAAATGGTCAGAAACCACATGTATTCGCCGCGCGGGATTAGCAGAGTGGTCTAGGGCGCTGCAGTCCCATAAGATTTCACACACATTTGAACATATGTATTCCTGAATGTCTCTTGCAGTTTAAAATATGGTTTCTAAATCTCTCTGTTCCGTTCTGTATAAAATTCTGCCATACTGTTCCCTCCTCCCATGGCCTACTTCCCGTAAATTGTCCTTAACTTCATTTTCTTCTGCTGAATTCCACAGTCCCTCATAACAATTAAATTTTTTGTCTTCCTTAACTATTTTACCTTTGGAATATCTTACACAATATCCAGTTGTCGTTAAGCTATTGAGTGGATCTGTATGCTGTCGAACAGACAACAACGTCTGTAGTTTCCCTTTGCTTACAGTCAGTCACAGTACTAGCTCAGCAAGAGCGTGTTGACTAAAGTTAGAAGGCCAGGTCAGTCAACCATCTAGATCGTTGTTCACGCAACTACTGAATAAGCTGCTGCCTCTCTTCTGGTACTGCTTATTATTCTGCTGTTTTTACAGACAGTCCTCCTTGGCGGTTGCAACTATGGTATGGCTGGCTATCTGTATCGTTGAGGTACGTAAGTGACCACCGTCTTGGCAACGTCCATTGTTCATGAGGAGATGCTCTCTAGACATTACCATGACTTAATGTGATCGTTTTTTCATTGTTGATAATATTGTCCTACAATACGACATGCCATTTATTGCACTACAGTGACATTTCTGCAGTGCAGCTCATTATCTTAGTACATTAATGGATTTACGGTAGTGTTATCAGAGCTGATTTATTAATCCAGCTTCACCCAATAAATATCAGAGAAATTCATGTCAGACGTAACCAGCCATGGATACGAATTTAAAATGTGCCTCGCTTTGACTGTTCAGCTGAAATCATTATCTTCATCTAATTCCTAATTACGCTCTTTATCATAACATGTATTAGCTGGGGAAAATTTCATTAAATGCACACACTCCCCTCACGCTCGTCGGTGATTGACCATCGTTTTACGTCCTCAGATCCACAGCCTACGGTCACTTCAAAAATTCTGATCAATTCGACGTCTCATGTACTGCTTTCATTCTGTCATCAACCTGTTTTTCTTGATTCTTTATACACTGGAAGAGGCAGCTAAGCTACAGCTAAGAATGTGGCAAATTTTGAGGGGCATGCAAATAATTTTTACCTTGAAAATGAAACTATATTCAGTGTATTTTATCTGTAATGGGGGCAGTAGAACTCCGTGACTGTTCCCTTATAGGTTGTAGAATAATACCCACTGCCAGCCGCAAGGGAAGGTGATTTTATTTAATAAACACCTGGTTTCGGCTTGCGCCCATCTTCAAGTAGTTTACATTCACTTACCATGTTTCCATATTCAATGCTGGAGATAACTGTTTAATTTTGGAGATAACAGATTAAATAAAAAGCGAATAATACCATGATGACTAAATGGACACAACTGCAGCAACTGGAAGTGGCTAAACGACATGTGTTGAAAAATATTATACTACTTATCTACAGCTAGGGTTTCCATACGTCGCCACGTTATATTTATCAAATTTTTGCTAATGTATTTAAATTTTTTACACATTAAATGTATTTCAGTCGCCTTGGAAGTTACCGGTACTTTCGCATTTGATGCAGTAGAGGCGCTTTAGCGTTCAGTAACTTCAGAAGCACATGCACCTACAAAATCCAACGTGTTTACATCATAAAACAGAGGTCTGGATTAAAGAGCTTAGATCTGAAAAGTACGGATCCGAAAAAACCGGCCGTGTGGTAAATAAAATCACCTTCTATTGCGACTGGTAGGTAGTATATTCTTTTTTTTCTGTGTCACTGAAAGGGTTTTTTGATGGAGACAGCAATGACATAACATGCTTGGAACTTCATTTACTGGGAACAGTATACCAAAGCCGTTATCCACAGTCCTCACATGCGGAGAAGAGGACTATAGACGTCTGCCTACCAGGCCAAGCGTAAGGAAACACGGACCTCTGGTATGCTTCATTTGTTTACTTATGCACTTGAAGCTCACGAGTTTATGCTTAGCTTTCGTAGCAGTCAGAGAACTTGCTGGGGGCGATACTCAGACTTTTACAATGCGTATGACCATCGACGAACTGGGTATTGTTATTGTTAACAGCGAATGTCGCCTAACTGTCAGAGCAGTAATGCAGTTGTATGCTGAAAGGTGTCTTGATCTAGCCGGGCACTCATTATATGCCTCTTCAAACATTTTTCTTAAAGCAATTTAAGGAAAGTGAGAAGAAATATACACAGCAACAAAATCCAGAGAAAAATACGACTACGATTTCAGCAGCTGCGTTACACACGGATACTACACAGAACAATGGAAAATAAAATTGAGGAGCTGTCAGATGGCTATCAGTTAGGCTTTAGGAATGGTAAAGGCACTTTATAGGCAGTTCTGTCGTAGCACTTGACAATAGAAGCAAGACCTCAGAAAAATCTATGCGTCATTGGATCTGTCCACATAGAGAAAGCGCTCGACAGTGTGAAATGGGACAAGATAATCCTAATTCTCAGCAAAATAGGAGTAAGCCTTAGAGAAAGAAGGTAATGTACAATATCTACAAGAAATCAATACGAACGAAAAACCACGAAGTGCTTGGTTAAAAAGGGTTTAAGATTGACTTCAGCCTTTTGCCCATACTGTTCAGTCCATCGCTGACGACATTGCTCCACACAGTGAAAGTACGAATTAATAACAGAACTTGTTGAATGGAATGGTGTAATGAGCAGATGCTACAGGTTAATAATGAACCAAGGAAAGCTGAAAAGCCGGCCACGGTGGCCGTGCGGTTCTAGGCGCTGCAGTCCGGAACCCCGGGACTGCTACGGTCGCAGGTTCGAATCCTGTCTCGGACATGGATGTGTGTGATGTCCTTAGGTTAGTTAGGTTTAAGTAGTTCTAAGTTCTAGGGGACTGATGACCTAAGATGTTAAGTCCCATAGTGCTCAGAGCCATTTGAACCATTTGAAAGCTGAAAGTAATTACCAATAACAGAAATCGTATTAGCGATAAACTTAACTTCAAATTTGGGAACCATGAGTAGACGAAATGAAGAAAATCTGTTGCCTTCGAAGCAAAGTAAGATAGACAAAGTAAGGAGGACATAAAAACCAGACTAGCGCAGGTAAATTTCTAGGCGAAATTTCTGAGTTAGTACGCTTCGAACACTGCATTGTATGGTAGTGAATGACACATTATGTGAACATTCGTAAAGAATAGAATGGAAGCGACTGAGATGTGGTGCTGGGTAAAAATGCTGCATATTAGATGCACTGATATGAAAAGAACTAGGGGAAGGAAAGGGGACGAGGTCCTTCTAACGTCTGATCGGCGCCTGTCCAAGGTGACAGAGGAGGGATCCCTTCAGATATAACCGATAAAGGTCTGCAGACTGCAGACCAACAAGGTGCCACGTTTCCCAGGGCTTTCAATGCTGGAACCCCCTGTCCCCAGGGGACGTAAAAATGGAGATCCCAGTTCACAGCATCAGGGTGAAGACCTCAACTGTGGAGCAGCACCCAACAGAAGAGGCAAGGCTCCAGCAGTGATAAGTATTATAAGTGACTGAAGATTTGAAAGCTGAGAGGAGGCAGCCTTTTCATTAGACTTGCCTGGCAAAAAGCTAATAACTTACTTTTGTGAAACAGCAACAATTCTTCGTATGGAAAAGCTGGGCAGGTCATTTGGCAAATAACCTTGGTGAGCTATTATCGACAAACGCCTGGGAGTTTTAGAACAAGCAAATATAGAAACATGGAATGTGGGGTGTGGGTGTTAAGGAATGGAATTGAATAAGATACTAAAAGAATCTGCCCCGTCTATTTATCCAGCAAATCCTATTTAATTCCTGTCACAGGCTTATCCCACCTCATAAGTGGCCTGGCCATCTGTAAATACAGCAATGTCATACTAGCTCTGGTGCAATCATTGCTCAGCTCTCGGGTTGGTGTGACTACCAACCAGACGTCCACCAAGATGAATGGCCACCACCAAACTGTTGCCAAGGAAACTTATGACAAAACATGTAAATTGACATAACATGCTTTATTCCAATGGCTACTTCACAACCCAGGCTATCTGGATCTTCCTTCTCACCGCCAGCTTTTGTGAACTCTGCCGATGGCGATTATCATTACAATATGTTCTCCATTCAAGAAGTCACCCTGGCCTCAACCTACAGTAACCTACTGGACCCACACTCTCCACACAACTGCTTCCGCCCTCTGCCTTATCGCCTCCAAATTCATGTCCCCTTATTCTCACTGTACGCTACTCTCTGCCAGTACACTTACCGGTCTCTCCCCTACCTAAATTCTCTCCTCTCCACTCCCTTTCCACCCATTCCCCACAGCCTCACGATCCTGCATCTGATAATCTTGTTATGCCACCTCTAGTTCCTGCATGCTCCACCGTGCAGTATTGATTCTTCTTCTCCAACCTGTAGCTTGCTATCCGTCCGCTTCCCAGCCACACTATACTGTTGTCCAAATTGATGGGCTTCAGCTGCCTTCTGATCATAGTGACAGAGTTGGCGGTCATGTAGGTTAGAGTTGTACCTGCTTGTGAGAATGTGTGTGTGTGTGTGTGTGTGTGTGTGTATGTGTGTGTATGTGTGTGTGTGTGTTTTTTATTTTCCTGATAAACGCTTTGGCCAAAAGCTCGTATCTAACAGTCTTTTCGCTGCGCCTGTCTGCAACTCAACATATTGTCTTTGCAGTGAGGAGAAATACCCTCTTTCCATTGTTCTGTTGATATTCCAACCGCGAATTTTCACTGTACGATTTTGCCAATCGCTTTGCTCCCATGTTCACATCTTTTCTCCTTTCCTATGTCGTTTCAAATGGCTCTGAGCACTATGGGACTTAACATCTATGGTCATCAGTCCCCTAGAACTTAGAACTACTTAAACCTAACTAACCTAAGGATATCACACAACACCCAGTCATCACGAGGCAGACCTATGTCGTTTCATCACTTCCCAAACTGTATACGGCACAATTTCTGAACCACACTATGAATATTCTCTTCTGCCCACAAGACACAGCTATGTGCTGCACGATTTGTTGATGCAGCATACCATGGCTCAAATTGTTCGCCCCAATAGTAATAATTATTATTCATCATTAATTTAATTAATCCTATTTATCAAGTTTCCTCCCTCATCCTCTCATATTCTCACGTATAATTTTCCACATCTACATGTGCCACACCCCCTTGTGAACCAAACCTACCCCCATGCCCCCCCCCCACTTGCATTATGCTAACGCGCGCATTCTTCGTACTTCATGCATTACGTCTTCATTTCCCTCATTTTATACCAGTTTTATGTATTTTCTAGAATTTTCACGTATTTCTGTGTATTTTTGCGTACCTATACGTGCTTTATGCGTATTTTCCTTTATATAACTCCTCTTACAACCGGCTAACGCCTTCATTCGCCCATTTCCCATGTCAGTTCCCGTTTCCCCATCGCCATCCCTGCCACAGTGGGCCCCTGCTGCAACTTTCTGTACAAGTTCTGATATGTATCGTCCTCCCTGTTACTTATGTGTTGTCTAAACCGAGGACTTCTCCCCAAAGGCCTAACGATTAAAATTTCTTTCCCTGGATCCCACCCCTCCTTCCACAATGACCTCCACTTTTTCTGATTCTGCCTGTCTCACGAACTTGGTACTGCAAAAATGTATTTCTGTGGCACAGGCATCCAACCTCTGCTACTTTCGCTAGATACTGTGCAAACTTACTGCGTACTCCCAGCTCTGAAATCGAATCCCTCTCACTCTAACACCACGAAGAGCATTCCAGACACCACCTCCTTAAGTTATACAGCCGGCTGACATCTTACTGCCGCCTTAAGGCACCACCATCCAATCCCTATCCTACTCACAGCACTCCTCATAGCACCCTGCAACCTGCTTAAATGAGCATTTCAACTTATCATACTCCGAAACTCCCTTCTAACACTCCAGTAAATACTGAAGCAACAGTAGAACGCTGTTTTTTTCGTTTCCAACGAAATCTTTGTCCCCACAGAAGTTTCAATCTTATTCGACGGCCTTACCTTCAACCCTACACCCAAATTTAGCCACATTCGACTTGTCAAAGACCTACTCTCCTTCTCCGCCGATCCCTGCAATAGAAATACATTGAACCATGCGTGAAATGATCCAACTCTGATCTTCCATTCCTGCCTACGTAACCAATTCTTGGTCAGCTACCAGGAATTCATTACCTCCAACATGGCCTCACAACCATTCCGTAAGTCCCTTCCTAAGAACACCAACAAAAGGACATCTATACACAGCCTCAGAGCTGATTATGACCTAATCATCAATTAGTTAGTTATTAGTTACATGTTCTTTCCAGCACCTCTCACCTGAATCAATTTCCCTCCTCACCCCTACGACATCCCGTTCATTCACCTTATACATGCTCCCCAAAATCCACAAACCCAACTATTTAGATGCGCCATTGTAGGTGGTTACTGTCCTCCCTCTGAAAGAACATAGGCCCTCATAGACCAACTCCTCCAACCTTTTGCCTCCCATATCGAAGACAACTACTTCCTTCCCTAATACCCCACCGCCCCCCGCCCTTTACCTCCTGAACCCCTGCTCATCGCTGTTGATAGCACTTCCCTATACTCCAACATTCCTAGTGCCCATGGTCCTGACACTTTTGAGCACTACCTCTCCCAACGTCCTTCAGACTCGAAACTGACTATCTCATTCCTCAATCATCTTACTAACTTTGTCCTAACACAAAACTACTTCTCATTTGAAGTTTTTTTTTGTTGGGGTTTAAGGGCGCTCAACTACTGAGGTCATTAGCGCCCAGTCACAATTGTTAGAGCACATACAATCTAGTGAAACTCAAGGGGAGGGGGGGGGGGGACACCAGAAAGTCCTTACAAAGATGCAGATAAAATAAGTAAAAAAGTTAGATGTCTTTGGACAAGCCAGTCAAAGTTATAAAACGAAGAACACGAGCGTCATCAGCTAAAATATCCGGTAAAGTAGATGGCAGGGACAGGACAACACAAGATTGACTAAAGCGGGGACACGACAATAAAACATGGCGCACTGGTAATGCTTGACCACAAGGGCACTGCGTGGCTGGGTCACCGGAGAGCAGGTAGCGGTGGCTAAACCGGCAATGCCCAATCCGCAACCTGGTCAGAAGGACCTCTTCTCGCCGAGATGGTCGGGAGGAGGTTGTCCAAGCAGTTGGGAACGGTTTTACTGCCCGGAGCTTGTTTCCTTGAAGGTATGACCAAGTATCCCACCACAACGACACAAGCCTCTTACAAACAACCCCACTAACGTCAAATGATGGGACACAATGAGAGGCTGGCCGAGGCAGGAGGACTGCCGCCTTGGCTGCAGCATCAGCAGCCTCATTCCCAGGCACTCCTACATGTCCGGGAACCCACAGAAAGCTGACAGGAGAGCCATGATCAGCGAAAGAATGGAGGGACTGCTGGATCCGTTGAACCAAGGGATGGACCGGATAGGGAGCTCCAAGGCTCTGAAGAGCACTGAGTGAATCAGAGCAGAGTACATACGATGAATGGCGGTGGTGGCGGGCATACTGAACGGCCTGATGGAGAGCAAAAAGCTCAACCGTAAAGCTGGAACATTCGTCGGGGAGCCGGTATTTAAGGGTGATGGCCCCGACGACAAAGGCACAGCCAACACCATTGTCAGTTTTGTAGCCATCGGTGTAAATAAAAGTGTGACTCGCAAGTCGCGCACGAAGTTCGACAAACCGTGAGCAATACACTGCAGCCGGAGTACCCTCCTTCAGGAGCAAGCTGAGGTCGAGATAAATATGAACCGGACCCTGGAGCCAAGGTGGTGTTGGGCTCTCACCCTCTCTGAAGGTGGTAGGGAGGGCAAAATCCAATTGTCGAAGCAGGCGACGGAAGCGGACTCCAGGGGGCAGCAGGGCAGACACATACAACCCGTACTGACGGTCGAGAGAATCGGCGAAGAAGGACTGATAAGAGGGGTGGTCGGGCATTGACAACAGCCAGCAGGCATACCGACACAGCAGTACGACGGGCCGGTAGGTCAATGGTAATTCGGCAGCTTCAGCATAAAGACTCTCGATGGGACTAGTGTAGAAGGCTCCGGTCGCAAGACGTAACCCCCGATGGTGGGTGGAGTTGAGACGGTGTAAGAGGGATGGCCGAGCAGATGAGTAGACGAAGCTCCCATAATCCAGCTTCGATCGGACAATGGACCGATACAAGCGAAGCAGGACAGTGCGATCCGCTCCCCAAGATGAACCACTAAGAAGTCTGAGGACATTAAGGGAACGTGTACAATGGGCGGCCAAATAAGAGACGTGTGGAGACCAATAAAGTTTCCTGCCCAGTGTGAGCCCTAGAAACTTAGTTGTTTCCACGAATGGGAGAACAACGGGACCGACATGTAAGGATGGCGGAAGGAACGCTTTATATCGCCAAAAGTTGATACAAACCGTCTTCTCTTCAGAGAACTGGAAGCCATTTGCCACGCTCCATGAGTATAGGCTGTCTAGACAGCGCTGAAGGCAGCGCTCCAGGAGGCATGTTCTCTGGGCACTACAGTAGATCGCGAAGTCATCGACAAAGAGAGAGCCTGAGACATTAGGTGGAATGCAATCCATAATTGGATTGATCGCGATGGCAAAAAGGGCTACGCTCAAGACGGAGCACTGAGGCACTCCGTTCTCCTGAAGGAAGACGTCGGACAATACGGAACCCACACGTACCCTACACTTTCGATCTGTTAAAAAGGAATCAATAAAAAGGGGCAGGCGACCGGGTAGACCCCACCTGTGCATAGTGCGGAGGATACCTCCTCTCCAACAGGTATCATAAGCCTTCTAAAATCGAAGAACACGGCTACCGTTTGGCGCTTTCGCAAAAAGTTGTTCATGATGAATGTCGACAAGGTCACAAGGTGGTCAACAGCGGAGCGGCGGCGACGAAAACCGCATTGAACATTGGTAAGTAGCCGTCGAGATTCAAGAATCCAGACTAACCGAGCGTTAACCATGCGCTCCATCACCTTACAGACACAGCTTGTAAGAGAAATGGGGCGGTAACTAGAAGGAAGGTGTCTATCCTTCCCAGGTTTGGGTATAGGAACAACGACGGCGTCACGCCAACGCATGGGGACCTGACCATCGGTCCAGACGCGATTGTAGGTACAAAGAAGGAAGCTTTTGCCCGCCGGAGAAAGGTGAGCCAGCATCTGAACGTGAATGACATCTGGGCCCGGATCAGAGGACCGGGACAGTGCAAGCACACGTTCGAGTTCCCGCATAGTAAAGGGGGCATTATAAGATTCCAGATTCAGCGAGTGGAAGGAAGGTCGCCGAGCCTCTTCTGCCTCTTTCCTGGGAAGGAAGGCAGGGTGGTAATGGGCGGAGCTTCAAACCTCCGCGAAAAAGCGGCCGAAGGCGTTGGAGACAGCCACAGGATCAACAAGGACCTCATTACCTGAGGTCAGGCCAGGTACCGAGGAGTGGGCCTTAATGCCCGACAGCCGGCGCAGGCCACCCCAAACGACAGAAGAGGGAGTAAAACTGTTAAAGGAGCTGGTGAAAGAGGCCAAACAGGCTTTTTTGCTGTCTTTGATGACTCTACGGCATTGCGCTCGGAGTCGTTTGTATCCAATACAATTCGCCAACGTAGGATTGCGGCGAAAGGTGCTTAAAGCACGTCGTCGAGCACGGATAGCGTCTCTACAAGCCTCATTCCACCAGGGGACGGAAATGCGACG
Source organism: Schistocerca piceifrons (assembly GCF_021461385.2). Taxonomy (NCBI): domain Eukaryota; kingdom Metazoa; phylum Arthropoda; class Insecta; order Orthoptera; family Acrididae; genus Schistocerca; species Schistocerca piceifrons. The sequence goes on along the minus strand of NC_060140.1, from coordinate 782,213,899 downwards.
TGAAGAAGAGGTAGTATGAGGAATGGAACGTTCGGCAGCATTGATGATAACAGCCGTGAGGTATTCGACCTGACTGTCACAACTGAGAAAATCTTGGTCCGGAAAGGTCGCCAGAGAGGAGTAAAGTCCCCAGTCAGCTTTCGGTATGTTCCAGCTCAAAGGACGCGGGGATGGGGTGTGGTGCAGGAGACGAACGATACAGGGGAAGTGGCCGCTCGAATAGGTGTCAGTAAGGACATACCACTCGAACCGACAGGCAAGAGTGGTAGAACAGATCGAAAGGTCCAAGTGGGAGTAGGTATGAGTAGAGTCCGAGAGGAAAGTCAGGCGCCAGTATTGAGGCAGACAAGATCGAGATGGTTGAAGACATCTGCCAAGAGGGAGCCTCTTTGACAGGATGCAGGAGAGCCCCAAAGGGGATGATGGGCATTGAAGTCGCCAAACAATAAAAACGGCGGAGTAAGCTGAACAATCATGTGCATCATGTCAGCCCGACTAACTGCGGATGACGATGGAGTGTAGACGGTACAAACTGAGAAAGTAAAGGCAGAAAGAGTAATACGGACAGCTATTGCTTGGAGTGGGGTGGTCAATGGGATGGGATGGTAATAGACATCGTTCCGAACAAGCAACATGACCACACCATGAGCTGGAATACCGTCCACAGGGGTTAGGTCATACCGCTCCGAGGTATAGTGGGTAAAGGCAATACGGTCAGTTGGGCGCAACTTGGTTTCCTGGAGACCAAGGACGAGTGGACAGTGAAGGCGGAGGAGCAGTTGTAATTCCTCCCGATTAGTTAGAATACCTCTTATGTTTGAATGTAACAAGGCCATCGCTAGTCAGAAAAAAGGGGAGAACGAGACGGGGGAAGAGCTGGTCACCTCGACGGCCGCGGAGGGGCAGGTTTCGAGGAAACAAAGCTACAACCGGCGGGAGGCGGATCCTGTTCCATCGAGTCGTCGCCGGCTGCGGCCGCTGTCCCGGGTTGCGTAGGAGGGGCAGTATCATTTGCCGACGAGAGGCCAGCTGAGCGCCTGGCAGCAGAGCGTCCTGGCGAAACTGAGAACGGTCGGAAGCAGCGACTCACGGATGGAGCGTGAGACGAAACGCGCCGGGGTGGAGAGGGGGATAGAGACTTCTTCTTGGAGGCCTTCTTCGAAGTCCGAGGAGGCACAGGGATGGTGGGCTGGACCTGAAGAAGGTCCTCACGCGCGGGGTCCGTTTTGGAATGCCGGACCTCAGAAGCCTGAAGCCTGGCTCCGGAACGTTTCCCCAATGGATGCCTGAGAAGAGGATCGCTTCTCAGGCGCCGGGGGGGGGGAGGAGGAGGAAGGGTGGCCCCTGGGGCAGAGGGGGCAGGGGCCGGGGGGAGGAGGATTTGGAAGGGAGGGATTTGGGAGGGAGGGATTTGGGAGGCGGAGGCATTGACCCCGGATGGGGGGAGGAGGTGGAGGGGGGACAGGATAGGGGTGAGGATACTGTGGAAGGAGTGGACACCACTGAGGCAAACGAAGTTGTCAACGTCACGGGATGGAGGCAGTCATACTTCTTCCTGGCCTCAGAATAAGAGAGACGATCCAAAGTTTTGAGTTCTTGAATCTTCTTCTCCTTCTGATACGCGGGGCAGTCTAAATATCCAGGCGAGTGGATGCCAGGACAATTAACGCACCGAGGTGGTGGGGTGCATGTATGTTCCTCACGGAGAGGACGTCCACAATTGCCACAAAGGGGCTCAGCCTCACACCGTGACGACATGTGCCCAAAGCGCAAACACCGAAAGCAGCGCATAGGAGGCAGGACGTAAGGTCGCACGCCGCACTGGTAGCACATCACATTTACCTTCTCTGGGAGAACGTCCCCCTTGAAGGCGAGGATAAAGGCCCTGGTGTCGATGCGACAGTCTTTGGGGCCCCGCCGGACTCGCCAGACGAAATGCACGCCTCGGCGCTCCAGGTTGGCCCTGAGCTCCTCATCAGATTGCAGCAGGAGGTCCTGATGAAAAATAACCCCCTGCGTCCTATTCAGTGCCAGATGCAGGACAATGGACACTGGGATGTCCCCTAGTCGGTCGCACGCCTGGAGCACCGCCGACTGTGTGGCGGAGGTGGTCTTTATAAGAACGGACCCCGAACGCATTTTACTGAGAGCCTCGATTTCCCCGAAGATGTCCTCGATGTGCTGAACAAAGAACATGGGCTTGGATGTGGCGAACGTTGCCCCATCAGTCCGAGAACAGACCAAATAGTGGGGGAAGTACTTCGCCCCAAGCCGGCGGGCCTGTCCTTTCTCCCAGGGAGTGGCCAAGGAGGAAAGGGCAGGAGAACCAGAACCAGAGACAGTACCTTTCTTTTTAAAAGACTCGGCCGCAGAGCGACCTGATACATGTTGATGTTTCATCTGCGAAACGTCCGCCCCGATACCACCCACTCCAACCAGGGGCTCTCCCCACGGGCGCCACCCAGCCTCAGCAAGGGCCACCTGGCAGGATGACCGTTGCTGGGAGTCCTGATGCCCCAAGCAGACGGGCATCTACTCCTTGGCCGACGTGGGGAGGGTGCAGCTCAGGTATCGGCAGTACGATCCCTGTGTTGTCAGGGGGCTACAACCTAGAGGGTACATGATGACCCCACCACAACGGGCTGGCTACCGTGCTGGATTTCGGGTGCCATGGAAAGTCCATCATGATCGTAGGTGCAGATGGGGACGCACTATGGGCGTAACTTGTACAACCCATCAGGCATTTAGGCCCAATTTGAGGAATAGTTGGTATGTTTACAACGCCGTTACAATGCTGAGTGCCAAGGTCTTAGTGCACGGAGGATCAGTGATACACCACGTAAGGTGTCTTTCCCCAAAAGGCTCGTACTTCCGTAGAATTTTGAAAAATGGAGGTCAAACCCCAAGGGGGACCATCACATGGAAGGCCGAAACGGTTGAAACCCCTTTTAGTCACCTCTTACGACAGGCAGGAATACCTTGGGCCTATTCTTACCCCGAACCCGCAGGGGGATCACTTGAAGGGAAGGTATACGGACAAATCTGCAGCACAGTCATGGGTACCTGCAGGTCGCCCTCTTTTGCCAACCTGTTTTTGGGTAGTCTAGAGGAAACCTTCCTAGCCGCCCAAAACATTCATGACCTGTTCTCGTTCATGTTCGTTGTATATATCTTAATGATCTGTATGCAGGTTCAGAAAAAACGCCTCCTCATTCCCTCACAACCATTTCTACAATAGATTTCACTCGGTTCCTCTCAGCCCAGTGCGTCACCTTCGCTGGCCAGTGTGGCCGTGCGGTTCTAGGCACATCAGTCTGGAACCGCGTGACCGCTACGGTCGCAGGTTCGAATCCTGCCTTGGGCAAGGATGTGTATGATGTCCTTAGGTTAGTTAGGTTTAAGTATGAGTAGTTCTGAGTTCTAGGGGACTGATGACCCCAGATGTTAAGTCCCATAGTGCTCAGAGCCATTTGAATCATTTTTTTTCCGTCACCTTCCTGAACATTGACCACCTCAGCTTCTACTGTTGCATCCACACCTCAATCCACATCAAGCCCCCTCAACCACCAGAATCATCTACACCTTCACAACTGCCATCCCTTCCATACAAAAAACTCCCTCTATACAACCCAACCACATGGGGACTGGAGTTCCTTTGCCCATCTTCTTCAAGATCTCGCAAAGACCTTCACGGACATGCACTATCCCCAGAACTGTCTCAAAATAGATTTCCTGAGCTATATACCCCTGTACCCCCAATCCTCCCACTGCCCCAAATAATCAGCTACAAAGAGAGGCCCATTCGTTACCCAGTACCACCCTAAATTGGAGCAATTTAACTGCATCTCTGTCAGCAATCTGATTAGTTATCATCATGCTCTGAAATTAGAGACATCCTACCAAAGACCTTTCTACCTTCCTAAAGTGGTGTTGAATCGCCCATCCAACCTCCACAACATCCTGCTTAACCTTATGGCGCACCCAATCCTAACTCCTTGCCACAGATATCCCTGTGCAAGACCCAGGAGCCAGACCTGTCCAATCCACCCACACAGCACTTCCTGTTTGAGTCCTATCACGAGTTTATCCCACCCCATCAGGAGCTGGGCCACCTGTGAAAGCTGTCATGTCATGGACCAGCTGTGCTGCAATTATTGCTCAGCTTTTTTAACTGGTATGATCGAGAAATCATCCCGGCCTCACACTATGGTAACGTACTGTCCTCACCTACTCCACCCATTGTTTCTGCCCACTTCTGTCCTATTACCACCTAATTCACGTCCCTGCACCCTTATTGTGTGATGCTCTCTGTCAATACACTCACCAGTCTTACCCCTCCCTGCCTGTCTCCCTTCCACTCCCTTTTCCCCCTGTCACCTGCACTCCAACTCTGCGCCTGACAGGCTTGTTCTGCTACCTTCAGTCCCTGCACATTCCGCCCCGAAGTACTGATTCCTCTTCCCCCATATGAACGCGCCGCTATCCAAGCCCCTTCCACGCCCCATTTCTGACTTTTGCTGCTATGTAACTTATTCTGATCGGAGCAGCTAGACACAGTGGCCATTTATCTGAATGTGTGTGCGTTTTTCTTTTCTGACGAAGGTTTAGGCCAAAAACTCATGTGTAACGACTTTTCAATGGGCCTTTCTCCAACTCAAATTGTCATTTTTATGGTGAGCAACAATACATCTTTTCACGATATTGTTCATATTCCAACGTGGACTTACTTTTAGCTTACCTTATTATGACCACATCATCTTCAGCGTCTTTCAAACAATGGAAAGTCTAGATTGAATATCAAAAATATCACGATGAAGATAGATTGCTACTCACCATAAGAAAGAAAAACGTGATCTAAAAATATTTGGCACTAAAGCAAAAATTATGGCCCACTATGGAAAACTCCCAGTTCGGTCGAAGATTGTTATCAAAACCAAGATACTTGTGAAAATGTCCCGTTTTTGTTTTGTAGGTAATGTCATAAGTGTGAACGTAGACAAAGACATATAAAAGCAAACTGTAGCGGCCACCCCTCGGGGCTCGGATTTGTAGTAGACGTGGAGGCTGAGCAAGTGAGGAGATGGCACTACAGGCGCAGGAGGCCGAGCTTGGGACCTGGTGAGGGCAGCTGTCATACCCTCTAAGACACCATTGAAACAGCGTTGTTTGGAAATTATTTATTGCTTGTGATTTTACGGTAGACATTTTCTTCCTGACCATGGTGGAAGGCACGTTGAATCGCGTGCTCGAGTGCTGCAAGAAATGTGTGCTGCAGCGGTGATGTAGGTCAGGACCCAACAATACAGTCGTGCCAATAGCCGGACAAGAGTCTTTAGGCGCAAGCCTACTTTCGCTTATTATCACCTAGTGCAGCCCACTCCAGCCCACGCGAAGACAGACGTGCACCTAAGCGAGTGGCGTTGTGAAGGTAAAGCTCAAGACCAAATTCAGCAACATAGTGTACAGCCACGGAGACAGTACTATGTATAACTAGGGAAGTGGTACTCAGGTGCCTCGTCCAACAGGGTGAAGGCTATAATTGCCAGTCGCTTCATACGTCCCTTCACGAGGGAAGGCGCAGTTCGTCTACATCTGTATCAGTCACAGTGGCTACCAAACAGCAATGGCAACTTGCAGCAGCTAAGTTCCATTACTTCCTAGTGGCCACGATCTCGGAGACGAAGTATTCTCTCAGCAGCAGGCAGCACATTACGTTTCGCCAAGCAAGTTAACCTGTAACTAGCGAGACCGTCATTCTATCAGAGTCAGAGGTGCAGAGAGAGTGACCACAAACTGACGAAGGCTTAAAATCGGAATATTTAAGCTAGACGCAACGTCGTCGCCGGCAATTTGGTATTAGCCATAATCATCCGGAGGTGTCAGCGGAATTGCCAGCACTGTGGTGACACAGTTACTCTCAGTTCCCTTGCCTGTACGCTATCCGTTAGTGCTAGGACGCCGTGGAGCGGCTGAGCTCGGATGTTACGTGTTATGACTCCGTATTTCAAAGCTCACAAAATGACTTACTGGTTGCTATCATAATACTTCGTCTGCGCTCTCTGATTAAACTACGGCTCGATGTGGAAATGTATTACGACGAGCAGCACACTGCCTTCTGCAACACTGGCAACAACCAACCAACCAACCAACTAAACAGTACATGACTCAGGCACGCAGGATCATGGGTTCAGAAGTCAGGTGGGTCACTCATAATTTGAACCGGTATAATGTAGAGCTGTCGTGTACAGTAATGCATGATAGTGCAAGAGTGAGCATCTACCTCCAGGTGACAGGACAAAGTCGAATAGAGTGGCCCATGGCATCTATCGATATGATGTCAACTGACATGCCTAGAACCACCTCAAATTTTCTGTGCTTCATCGCAGGTACTCTCTTGACACTGGATGGTCTCGGGAGCGCCGCAATCAAGAAATATAACAGGCTTGAACAGGAACGCCTCAACCACCTAGTGGAACAGCATGCCAAGAATGGTACAAACATGTCACCATGTTCGGGTTGAAGTAAGAGTGTGCTGAATGTCACTCAGCAGCAGTTTTTCATTTCACATTACCTTTAGTTTGGTTTCTTTTGTTCAGTAACATTTATTTTTTCATTCCTTGCTTTCAGCAAATCTACGTCATCTTTTTCATCACTAAAGTGATTATATCCAAGGGAGGTGATGATATCCTATATGGACTGAACATCTTATAACTATATTTTTTTCCCTGAGACATTTAAATCTCATTTTTAACTACGATAATGACTGAAGCAGAAGAAACGAAATAAAATTTGTGCTACAGTCGGGATTCGAACCTCGGTCTTCTTTGTGGCTACGCAGAAATGCTAACCACTACACCACCACGCACCGATGTTAGCGTTGCTGCACGAACTACCTAAGTTCAGTGCCCTCCCCAACACAAACCTCAGTTGATATGTTCTGCTTCGTTTGTTGAGGAGGGCTGTCACCTTGGGTAGTTCATGCAACAGTGTTAACCATAGTGCTGTGATGGTGTAATGGTTAGCATATCTGCCTAGCAAGCAGGAAGACTCAGGTTCGAGTCACGGCTGCAGCGCAAATTTTAGTTCATTTCTTCTGCTTCAATCATTACCCTGGACTGAACAGTATTTGTTCTAATATTTCCGGCTCAGAATATTCCTTTGTATGGTGTTAGAGTTGTGTAAGTTTAAATTGTTGTGAGGCATTTCGGTACTAATAATTTGAATAACACCTGTGTAATGGTTCATTTAGGGGGACCTTGGTCGAAACGTTTAACTTTGTGTAAGTTCGCGGATTGTAGAAAATAAACTGATGCTAAATCACTCAGTTTCTTACACACGATTCAACCAAAACATAGTGCGGCTGATACCGGGGGAGGTTCGAGTCCTCTTTCGGGCATGGGTGTGTGTGTTTGTCCTTAGGATAATTTAGGTTAAGTAGTACGTAAGCTTAGGGACTGATGACCTGAACAGTTAAGTCCCATAATATTTGACACTAAATTTGAAAAACTGAAACATTTTCCTTACACATAATGGCCACATGATTAATGGGTTCAAACAACCTAAATTCCTGCACGTTCGGTACCTCTCACGGGAATCCCGTGTTAAGGATATTGTTCAAGAACTGAACAGCAACTGCAGTGAGTCAAAGTCCAACGCAAAATTAGTCTCCTTTGCTTAGTTTCACTCGAATTATATATATCATATTTTTAAATGCTGTATTTCACATCCATTTATTTTACTAATTTAATTGTTATCAGATCCCATGCACCTTTATTTTCGAACCATTATCGGAGGTAGATAATAAAAATTACCCAAAATTCCAGCGTTATGCATCATAGTTGACTAATTGTTTCTATTCACAGAGGAAGTAAAAAGCATTATTTTGAAATAACTCTCTCCAGATCAGGGCCGGCCGGGCGTGCCAAACCGATCGCCAGCGGGGTGTGTGGGTCACGTGCGAGCCGAAGCTCGGCCTCTCTCGGCTTTGCCAGGTCTTTCTCGAAAGTACTCGGTACAGTGAGACATTTTATTTAGTACTGGGGTGTGGCACTTTTCGGTTGGCACAGCTCTCTACAGTTCGGCAGAGTAGTGATGTCAGTGCTGTCTACTCTTCCCTATTTGTTCGTGGCATGAAGGACGTTCAACGGTCCAGTGGCTGTTTGCACAAAAGTGACAGTCTAGTGATCTATCGTCAGAAGTCATCAAAGCCGAATGTGAATGACAGAAGAAGGGGGACAGGAATTCTCAATATCATGCAGTAGTATAATCGACATGGCAATATCATGGTGAAAGTATTTAAAGATTTAGTTGACCATGAAAGAGCAACACATTACGATAGCGAGACGGGATTCATTGTTCTGTAGATGAAGAAGCACTTGGTACTGTATATGCAGGCATAAAGCACGTGAAGAAATTGGTGGTTGAAATAAAAGAATTTCTGAAGGCACGAGCATTATTCCACTGTCAGTTGCAAATGGAACTGATCGTTAGATTTAAAACTCGCTATTACTGAATTTACGAAGGAAAGAAGAGGGAAGGAAAGAAAATTACAACATCTAGGACAGATTGCAGACGTCGCACTTGAAGTGAACTTGACTGCGCACTACTCACAGTAAGACACTACAGAGTGAGGAACAACTATTTCTGATTTGATGAGGACACATTTTGTAAAGAAAACCGCATTGTCGAAGGGACAAAAGTGTTACAATACTTCGCGTGTGTGTGTGTGTGTGTGTGTGTGTGTGTGTGTGTGTGTGTGTGTGTGAGAGAGAGAGAGAGAGAGAGAGAGAGAGACAGAAACACTTTTTTGATCATGAAACTAAATAAGATACAACTACGCGGCCACCTCTGTGAGAAAAATGTTTGAAATTATTTTTCGTATACCTACATTTCGTACCAGACAAATGTTCATTTTCAGCTCGCCAAAAATAAATAATACTGAAAATTGGTTTTGTTTGTGATCTCTTTTTGGAGAAATGTGAAATATGAAACCACGTCATATGTAGTGTGACTGCACTGCCATTTACATGTGGCTTGTTCTCAGTAACCCCTTCTCATGCTCGAACAGCGTGCCGTGGCGGTGGAGGAGATGTGCAGTTAGGATGAACACTTTCGCACTCGTGACTGGGTATGACTTATGAATTTATCAGCACCCTATATCGTAAATCAAATTAAAATAAAATTTTTCGAAAACTGCCGACTAAAGAAAGGTATTCACTATATGAGAGGAGTACTGTAAGGATTGCTACAGAGGGGTAAGTCTCCCAATACACAGGCGGCATTATTGGCTCAGGAACGGGTGGCTCGGGCAGTCGGTGGTGTAAGTTCGTGAACCGATTTTCCACCTTAATTCAGGCGTCTAGGAATTCTGACAAAGAGCTCTGAATATATGCTTTCTTTGATGTCGTTTGTTGTTAACAATACGAGCTTGTTTCTAAAAATTAGCAGGTTTCACTCAGTTAGTATTAGGCAGAAATTCTAGCTTTGTTTGGGGTAATGCTTTCTTGATTATTTTGCAGAAAGGCTACAGTATTATTCTGCATCCATTTCGAATAAGCTACCATAAGAACTGAAGCATGTTAGCAGTAATTGATGCACTTTCAATCATAAAAGGAAAAATTTCCTTTTAGCACCCTCACACGCTGTTTGGCAGCTCTTGGAAAAATATTAACTAAAATCTTGTGTTACATGCGAGCTTATACTCAGCAGCTTGTCGTCAGCATTCGACCTGGGTTTACTTTACTTTATCTATCATTTCCTAGTGGTAATTCATGCAATGTCTCGTTCCATGACTACGGAGATTTGCTCCTCCATTTAATTCTACGGAACTAGACGTGTAACATAAATAAATAAATAAAACATTCTTCCGCTGAAAGCCAACGGGAATATCTGTTACGAACGGTGGTCACACCGTGGCCGCATAGAGAATAACATCTTTCAGGCTATTAGTGTCCCATAAGTGAGGCATCTAATGGGCAGCGCCACGGTAAAGCCAGGAGGCATACTTACCTACTCACCCAGGAAGCTAACGTCAGGACCGCTGGACTTAATGAAGTCAACTCATCGATGGTAATGTTTACCAAGAAAGCTATTCGATGGCTGGCGTAGCTGTGGAACCATTGCAGCTCTTTGTGAACGCCAGACAGGTTTCATTTTACAAAAACAACATTTGAGGGTGACGAACGACAGGTAAAGCGGAAATGTACCTGGGAGGCCCTAGCATGCCAAATAGAGGTGACATTGAAACAGAGTGACCAATGAGACCACATTCTTAAGTTCTCTGTTGGTCCATCAAGGCTATGGGATAACGGCTGGAAAGCATTTTTCAATGTCAATAAATTTCACCACCAGCCGTATAATTTAAGATATTTTCTTCTGAAAACTACCAGTTTCGGCCAATTCATTTTGCCATCGTCAGGCCCCATATTCTTTTATCCAAATAAACGAACTTATCGTACAGCGACATAAAACACTGGATATCGTGAATTCCAGCCGTTATACAAATGCTTCATACGACGACTTGACAGAAACGCATGTCTTCGTATGAAGCATTTGTATAACAATTGGAATTAACGATATACAGTGTTTTATGGCGCTATACGATAAGTTCGTTTATTTGGATGGCAAAATGAATTGGCCGAAACTGGTAGTTTTCAGAAGAAAATATCTTAATGTCTACGGCTGTTGGTGAATTTACTGACATTGTAAAAAAAACATTTTTAAGTTGTTACATACTTTGTGGTATAATCAAAAGAGTAATAACGAGAAATGTGTGTCAGGATGCGGGATGGTCAGAGGAGCATTCGGGGTCGATTTGGTGCGTACCGCGGCAAGAAGAGTGTAGAGAGGACGAGGTTGGGAGTTCTACCTGGAACGGCAGAGAGCGGACAGACACAGTTTTTGCAGTTCAAGCAAAGGTCCTGCAGTGAACTGTACTAATTTTCGGGTTGAAGAAAGAAATTCTTTCTGCTGGAAGGCTTTCTGTTACTGTAACTATCGTACTATCGTGTTGATGAGATTTAGCTAAGCATTACGTTTCAAAGTGATAGCTGATGAGGAGATGCGGATTACCAGAGGTAATTAAAGGCGCTTGGATTTGGATTTATAGTTGCGTGTTTTTCTTAGTACTTAGTCTTTTCCTCTTTAGGAGTTTACGGGTAGTTTTTGTTGATACATTATTTCTGACGTGTACCGTAACCCTTGTGTGAAGCAGATACGAGTGAATGGAAAAGATGTCATCTGATTTTATTTGTTGCTATCAGTTTTGCAGCGTTGGTGTAGCTACATTTTGCCAATCCTACGAACGGATGCAGTGACTACGAGACAGTAAGAGGAACTGATAATACGGATATTTGGGAGTTACTCTTGTCTCACGGGTTCAACTTATATATGAGATAGGCACGGCCATTTAATGTCAGTTTAAGGTATTCGTGGGCGTGTTTCAGGCTGTTGTATGTCAATATCTTTATCTGGCCATCAAAATTAAGGGATGTGTTCATGTACTGCGTAGGACATGCTGTGCTCATGTTTCGTCGTTCATATGGAAAATCGGTATGTAGTACACTGTTTGTTTATGCTGAGACATCCTCCTGTACGAGTTCACGTTACGGAATACTCCTCCATAGAGCCGACACTTAATATGAATAAAATATCGTTTCTGTCGAAAGTTCGGCAGGAAAGCATCACACGACGACAAAGATACATCTACTCATCAAGGAAGAACCTACCAAAACCATTCTTTAACAGTGAACTGCACCTAATTCTCAAGAAGCAACGAACTTTGATAACTATAATGTTTTAAAATTTATGCTTCACCTTATCATTTAGACTATCAGTATTAGACATATACCATCCTGCGTTAAGAAAGTTTGCGCCACAGAAACTTATAATTCTCTAGGGTAAATGTTTCTACAGTTGGATGACACTGCATGTCCTGAAATATTACTTATGAACATTCATGCTCCATTCCGTTCTTTGAAACCATCTATTACATTTCTTAGACCTACCTAATTTACTCTTGCAGTATCCGAAGGAGAATCTAATGTCCGACGATTCCTGTGGTCGTAGAAACAAAAGAGATCACAACATGCCTTATCAATTCGAAAGTAAGTGCTGACATTAGATTGTGTATTTAATGCAGTACCTGCAAACTTGATGCTACTCTTCCTTGTACGAAATGTTATCTAAATGCAATGAACTTACTTCTTGAAGAAAAAAAGCTTTATCGTGGACTTAATGACTATGAATTATGACTGAAACGGATATAGTTTGCATGGTAGAACAGTAACTACGCACAACGGCTCTTATGTGCATCCGCCCGTATCTCGTAGACTTGTGCAGCGACGAATCAACATTACTCGCTGAAAGAAAATAAATTTATGTAGCAATCCATGCAATGTAGACGGATTTATAGATTACAAAAGGCGATAGTGAGGGAATTACGGAAAATTGTGCCCTGTGTGTGCAAAAACATTACTAACAACTTCGAATAAATCTCTGTATCGAGGTGACAAGAATATCAAAGCAATGAAGGTTTCAATAACAAAAGTTAATTTGACATTGCCAGTAGTTGAATGAGCAAAATGCGTTACTACTTGTTCTGGGATATAAACTACATAAAATTATATAACGATCCTAGTTTAAATATAACAGAGAAATCACATGGCAAGAATATGTAACACACAACCAAGAAATTACATGAAAGAAAGGATTTCCTTACCAGCATGGACACACTTTCAGTTCCTAGTTGGTCATTACATAAGCTGCGATTCAAATAAAATGCCTTGTGAGCGACAACTAAGTGGCTTTTTTAGGCGTTCTGACTGGTCTGATGCTGCCCGCCACGAATTCTTCTCCTCCGCCAACCTCTTCTTCTCAGAGTAGCACTTGCAACCTATGTCCACAAGCAATTGCTGTATGTATTACAATCTCTGCCTTTCTCTACAATTTTACCCTCTATAGCTCCCTCTAGTACCATGGAAGTTATTCGGTGATGTCTTAACAGATGTCTTACTATCCTGTTGCTTCTTGTCAGTGTTTTCCATATATTCTTTTGCTCGCCGATGCTATGGAGAACCTAATTTCCAACATTCTTCTATAGCACCAAATCTCAAATGGTTCAGTCCTTTTCTGTTCTGGTTTTCCCACAGTCCATGTCTCACTGTCATAGAAACCTGTACTCCAAACGCACATTCTGAGAATTTTTTTTCCTAGTTTCATACTAGTAGACTTATCTTGGCCAGGAATGAACTTTTTGACAGTGCTCCATCCTTCATTGTTATTTTTCTGTCTAGGAAGCAGAATTCCTTAATTTCACGTACTTCTTGAATAGCATTTATGACGAAGTTTTTCGAGTGTCTCGTTTCCACTACTTCTCAATGTTTTAGTCTTTCTTCGATTTACTCTCAGTCTATATTCTTTTCCCCATAGACTGTTCATTCCATTCAACAGGTCGTACAATTCTTCACTTTCACCGAGGATTGCAATGCCATCATCGAATCTTAAGACTGATATCCTTTCACCTTGAATTTTAATCCCGCTCTTGAACCTCTCTCTTATTTCTGTCATTGCTTCTTCGACGTATAGACTGAACAGTATGGGCGAATGGCTACATCCTTGTCTTACACCTTTTTTAGTCCGTGCATTTCGCTCTCGGTCTTCCACTCTTATTGTCCCTTCTCGGATCTTGTACGGACTCTACACTACTCGTCTTTTTCTAAAGCTTACCCCTATTTTTCTCAGGATTTCGAATATCTTCCACCTTTTTCATTGTTCAACGCTTTTTGCAGATCGATAAATCTTATGAATGAGGCGTGATTTTTGATTCGTCTTGTTTCAATTATCAACCACAACGTCTGAACTGCCTCTCTGGTGCATTCCGTTTGATAAGACCAAACTGATCGTCATCTAACATATCCTCACTATCCATTCCTCTATTATTATTCTTGTCAGCTTCTTGGATGCATGAGCTGTTAAGCTGAATGTGGGATAATTCTCGCACTTGTGGGCTCTTCCAGTCTTAAGAAATGTGTGGATAATTTTTCCGAGAGTCAGATGGTTTATCGCCAGTCTCATAGATTCAAAGCGCTAAAGCGCCAACATGAATAATCGATCTGTTGCCATTTCCCTCAATAATTTTAGAAATTCAGGTGGTATGTTAACTACTTCTTCTGCCTTATTTGATCTTAAGTGGTCCGAAGCTATTCTAATTCTGATATTGGACCCTGTCTCTTCCGTATAGATGCCTGTTTCTTCTCCTATCACGTCATCAGGTAAGTCCTCCCCCTCATAAAGACCCTTAATGTACTCTTTCCGCCCATCCTCTCTCTCTTCCACATTTAACAGTGGAGTTCCCATTCCACTCTTAATGTTTCTTTAATTTCGCCGAAGTTTGTTTTGAATTTTCTGCGTGCTGTGTCAGTCATTCCTACATTCATTTCTTCTACGATTTCTTCACATTTTTCATGTAGCCATTGCGCCATAGTTTGCTTGCACTTCCCATTTATTTCATTCCTGACTGACTTGTATTTATGTATTCCTGAATTTCTCTGAACGTTTCGGTGCTTCCTTCTTTCATCGATACTTCTATATTCCTGAATTTCGCTGAACAGATTTTTACTTCTTTCTTTCGTCGCTCAGCAGAAGTATGTCTTGGTCACTCGTGGTTTCTTCGCAGTTACTTACCTTGTGCCTACGGGTTTCTCTCCAATTTCTATGATTGAACTTTTTAGAGACTGCCTAGTGAGCTATTAATTATCACAATTTCTATAGCCTCATTGAACTTAAAGAGTATTCTTCATCCCTTAATACTTACGTATCCCACTTCTTTACACTTTGATTCTTTCTGAACAGTCTCTTAAATTTCAGCCTATTGCTCATCAATACCATATTGTGACCTGAGTCTGTATGTGTCCCTGCTTATGACTTACAGTCCAATATTTGATTACGAATGTCTGCTTGGTTGCGATAAAATCTAACTGAAATCGTCCAGTAGCTCGCGGACTTTTCTAAGCATTCCGGTACCTTCTTTTTTTATGATTTCTGAACAGAGTATTCCTATTAGCATCTGAAATTTATTGGGGAACTCAATTAGTCTTTCTCATTGCTAGTACCCAAGACCATATTTTCCCGTATCCCTTTTGCCTACGCTTGCCCCTAGAGACGCATTCCAGTCCCCATGTCTATTGGTTTTTCATCTCCCTTTACATACTGAATTAACCATGCGACATCTTCATTCACTTTCTCTATCTCTTCATCTTGCGCTTGCGGGGTCGGCATGTATACCTGAAATGCTGTCGGTGTTGGTTCCTTGTTGATTCTGATGAGAACAACTATATCACTGAACTGTCCACAGTAACTCACTCTCTGCCCTACCTTCCAATTCATGACGAATCCTACTCCTGTTATACCATTTTCCGTTGCTGTCGATATTACCCTATACTCGTCTGACCAGAAATCCTTGTCTCCTTTTAACTTCACCAACTATGTAGAAACCCATAAATATAAAGCGGTCAAATTGTGCCTCCAGTTTGACTATGCCTAACACAAAGAATAAACTTGATTAGGAAGATACTGGCACTATGAAACATACACTACTTCTGCAAAATAGCCCTAGGTTCCTCATAAGCTACCAGAATAGCCTTTAGTGACTGCAAATTCATGTCTCAAGAAATCGCTCTATATACATCATCCCATTAAACAGAGATGTACTGAAGGCCTTTCTCAATATACATGAGAATAATGAAAGTCTTCATTATTAGCTCCGCTGTTCGCAGAACCGCCAGCACGCTCGAGACAGCTCCACACGCTTCAGCGACCATAGAAGGCTGGCTTGTTCACCCACACAGCTGCTATCTGTGTTATAGTCCACCGATGTTTGCAAAGTGAAGCGGGCCGCGATCTTAGCACTGGTACCTTAAACTTCTCAGTGGTACAGAGAACGACTGTGATTCAAGAAAAGGAGTAGACTGATGGTATGCTGCAAACACTTTGTCCTGTTTCAATGCGTCGCATTTACGGGTGTCGCACTGTCAGATGTTGACGCTGTATTGACTTGTAGATTGTTTTGCTTAAGGCTGTTTGAAATCAGTAAGGGTACTCCAAGGTAGGACATCAGAGACACAATGCAGGCAATAGGAAAACGCTTTAGCGATTAGGTTATAAGGGGTAACGCAGAAGCTCTGAGAACTTTTCTATAGCAGAGGTTTCACTTCAGAGAACTGGTAACCCCATCCAGCGCCTAGACGCTGTTGTAAGGTTGCACAACAGAAGTTACGTCCTAGCATAGGCAGCAAGCTTGATACTTGCTTCTGAGAACAGCAACGTCAGCGCGCTTACATAGGTTAGAGTGAGATAGAAAATAGGTAAAACTGCTGCAACAGTAGTGTCTACGCATGAGAGGCCTCAGAGTACGGTCAAGTGATTTAGTACATTGTTGAATAAGAATTGCAGCGACGTTTAGCTTTCAGATGAACGCTGTTGCTATCGAACTTGGAGTATGTTGACGTAAAGACCAGTAAATCCCCACCCACCGAGTAGAAGGATGGAAAGGGCATAGACGTGGTTGGCCAGAAGCACAAGAGCAGTATGGAGCCCCACACTAGATTGGCTGTTGTCTGTACAGTACGAGTACAGGTGAACTAGCGTACCGACTATAGATAGGGAGACACAGCGCGCCGCAACATTTCTTTAAAAATATGGTTTTTTTTTTCCTTTTCTTCTAAATTCAGTGCATTTCTCAGTCAGATCGCTGGGACGCTAATTCCGTGTCCCTCGTCACCAGCCTCGGAAAAGCTCTGCAAACTTTGTTTTTCTCACTTGAAGTGAGTACTTTACGATGCTGCTACTGATTGGTATTTGTGTCATCTCTCACCACGTGGACTGAATGACTTCTGTTGTCCAACTAGTTGCATCCTTTGCTTTTTCTAATGTTTAGAATTAGCCTACAGTGTAATAACGTGAAAGTAAATAAATAGTGTTATACAAAATCCGCGCCTCTAGCATGTATCTACATCTACATCTACATCTATACTCCGCGAGCCACCTTACGGTGTGTGGCGGAGGGTACTTATTGTACCACTATCTGATCCCCCCTTCCCTGTTCCATTCACGAATTGTGCGTGGGAAGAACGACTGCTTGTAAGTCTCCGTATTTGCTCTAATTTCTCGGATCTTTTCGTTGTGATCATTACGCGAGATATATGTGGGCGGTAGTAATATGTTGCCCATCTCTTCCCGGAATGTGCTCTCTCGTAATTTCGATAATAAACCTCTCCGTATTGCGTAACGCCTTTCTTGAAGTGTCCGCCACTGGAGCTTGTTCAGCATCTCCGTAACGCTCTCGCGCTGACTAAATGTCCCCATGACGAATCGCGCTGCTTTTCGCTGGATCATGTCTATCTCTTCTATTAATCCAACCTGGTAAGGGTCCCATACTGATGAGCAATACTCAAGAATCGGACGAACAAGCGTTTTGTAAGCTACTTCTTTCGTCGATGAGTCACATTTTCTTAGAATTCTTCCTATGAATCTCAACCTGGCGCCTGCTTTTCCCACTATTTGTTTTATGTGATCATTCCACTTCAGATCGCTCCGGATAGTAACTCCTAAGTATTTTACGGTCGTTACCGCTTCCAATGTTTTACCACCTATGGCATAATCGTACTGGAATGGGTTTCTGCCCCTATGTATGCGCATTATATTACATTTATCTACGTTTAGGGAAAGCTGCCAGCTGTCGCACCATGCATTAATCCTCTGCAGGTCTTCCTGGAGTACGTACGAGTCTTCTGATGTTGCTACTTTCTTGTAGACAACCGTGTCATCTGCAAATAGCCTCACGGAGCTACCGATGTTGTCAACTAAGTCATTTATGTATATTGTAAACAATAAAGGTCCTATCACGCTTCCCTGCGGTACTCCCGAAATTACCTCTACATCTGCAGATTTTGAACCGTTAAGAATGACATGTTGTGTTCTTTCTTCTAGGAAATCCTGAATACAATCACAAACCTGGTCCGATATTCCGTAAGCTCGTATCCTGTGACAGTGTTTGACTCTGATCCAAGCAGTCAACCTGCCATCACTGGAAGTTTGTCTTTCTGTATTTGCTCCTAACAGCTCTGGAAGTGTAGATTCACATCTAAAAAAAATGGTACAAATGGCTCTGAGCACTATGGGATTTAACATCGGAGGTCATTAGTCCCCTAGAACTTAGAACTACTTAAACCAACCTACGACCGTAGCGGTTGCTCGGTTCCAGACCGAAGCGCCTAGAACCACTTGGCCACTTCGGCTGGCTTCATTTGTACTGAGACAGTAGGAAATGTGTCCTTTTAGCATGGGTGCACGTTACTGGGACTCACGAAAGTTCCTCACTGACCATACTATAAACTACCTACAAGTTCAGGTCTATCAAAAGATTGCTGTGACACATGTAGCTAATGTTTCGTAAAAGGCATCGAATCCAGTGCTTATCAATACTATATGGGTAGCTATAATCTGATCGT
Source organism: Schistocerca piceifrons (assembly GCF_021461385.2). Classification (NCBI taxonomy): domain Eukaryota; kingdom Metazoa; phylum Arthropoda; class Insecta; order Orthoptera; family Acrididae; genus Schistocerca; species Schistocerca piceifrons. The sequence goes on along the minus strand of NC_060140.1, from coordinate 782,195,393 downwards.
TATCGCATGAGTGTTCACTGGGTACACCGATTGAAATGTAAAAATGAATAAATAAAACAAAAAATGGTAATAAGTTAAAGGTAAGATTTATTTCAGTTAACCGTATACTGTATGCCAAAAATTGGTTGAATGAATTTAAACTGTAGAATGAAAATGGTTGCCAACTCCAAAACGAGCAGAAGATAAATTTAATAAAATACTGTAATGAGTCTGCAATCACACAAATGCTGGGCAAGAATGATAATGCAGCAGATGAATAAAATGCACTCACGCGAGCTTAGATGTAGAAAACAACAGAAACACTAAATACGTTAATTTCGAAGGCAATTACGTTAATTACTATTGTGAAAACCAACAATATGCGTCGTCTAGCAGCACTTCTTAGAAACTGTAATGTATTGTCATCAGAGACAATGGTATCTTCAGGAGTGCCCCAGGAAACTCTGATAGCACCGCTATTATTCTCTATATACATAAATGATTTAGAGGACAGAGTGGGCTGCAACCTGCTGTTGTTTGCTGATGTTACTGAGGTGCACGGTAACGTGTGCAAGTTGAGTGACTATAGGTGATACAAAATTTCTAGTTGATGTGGTGAACGGCAGTTATCACTAAATGTAGAAAAATGTAAGATAATGCGAATGAGGAGGGAGGACAAATCCGTAATGTTCGGGTACAGCATTAGCAGATTCCCGCTTGACACAGCCACCTCATTTAAATATAACGTTACAAGGTGGTATGAAATGGAACGAGGGTGTGACGATTGTGAAAGAGAAAGCGAAAGTCGACTTTGGTTTGTTGGGAAAATTTTAGGAAAGTGTGATTCATTTGCAAAGCATACCGCATTTAGGACGCTCGAGCGACCTATTCTTGAGTATTACTGGAGTGTTTGGGATGCGCACCAGGTCAGATTAAAAGAAGACATTGAAGCAATTCAGGGGCGGGCTGCTAGATTTGTTACCGATAGGTTCGAACAACACACAAGTGTTACGGACATGCTTTTGGAACTGAAATGGTAATCCCTAGAGGGAAAACGATGTTCTTTTCGAGAACCATCACTGATAGAGTATAGAGAACAGGAATTTGACGCTGATTACAGCAATTCTACTGCCTTCAACATACATTGCGCTTAATGACTACGAAGATATGATACGAGAAATTAGGGCTCAAGTGAACGTATATAATTAGTCGTTTTCCCTCGCTCAATTTGCGAGTCGAACGGGAAAGGAAATGAGTAGTAGTGGTACAGGGTACAGTCGGCGGAGCGCCATACGGTGTTTTAGGGAGTATCTGTTGATGTAGATGTATTACGTAGCTCACGGTAATGCTGTCTGGATGTTTGCATAATCATGACTTAATTTAATTACTATTCTTTACTGATTATTTTCCAAATAATGCCGTAAGACTTCCATTCATGGCAACAACTGTTTGTCAGTACTAATGTTACGTCAATATATGTACATAATATAATTTACGGAGCACATCGTAAAACCATAAAACTACTTTGACTGCAGGAGAGCCAACACATTTTTGTCGTAGGAATATAAATTGCGTTTAAATCACTTTCAGTCTGAACTGATTGTCTGCAGTAGTAGTGCAACACTATTTGTTCAACTACAGTTACCACTGCTTTTACCTACAATTACTTGATTGTAGGTCAACTGTAAATTTAACTGAATCTGTTTCCTTTTAACTATTTATTTCACTCGTGAATTTCTCGGAAATTGTGGTGAGGAGGTCATGACGCTGCTGATGGTTAACGACTTGGGTCAATAAAGTTTCACTCACTAAGTTTATGCTTTAGCTAATATTCTAAAAATGTTTCTGTAACGCTGGCAAGCCTATTACACAGGTATAAAAATATTGCCTGGCTCTGACATTCCGATGAGTTACTTGTGGTTCGATGAAAAGCTTATGATGAAATTCGTTATCGACAATGGGCTCTTCTCGATTAGCACACAGACTGAATAAATTTGGGCCACACAGTTGTCTTCATTAATACCAACATCATCTTGCGACCATATACTGTGCCCATAGCGCCGCTCGCTCACTTATATTTTGCCTTGCGAAATATTATGACAGCGTTCCTAGCACAATCTCCATTTGGCATTTGCGCGCTGGTAAATACATCTGACATCATTCGCACTACAGATACAGACTTGTTTACTTGCTTAAGCAATTCTGTGGTATGCGCTTCCCAACTGAATTTGTTACATTGCCAGATGCTAAGTTAATTTTGTTTGCAGATGACACAAACATTGAAATTAGCAAGTCAAGTACAGATTTATAAATAGCTGCTAATCAAATTTTCAGTGAAATTAGTAAGTGGTTTAAACCTAATTCACTGTCATTAAACTTTGAGAAGACCCACTATATGCAGTTCAGAACCTGTAAGAGATTTCCTTCCAGCATGTGTGCAACATATGAAGTCATGTAGATAGAATAGGTCGACAGCGTTAAATTTCCAGGGTTACAACTCGATAATAAATTCAGTTGGGAAGGGCATACCACAGAATTGCTTAAGCGCCTAAACAAGTCTTTATTTGAAGTGAGAATGATATCAGAAGTCGGAGATATAAATATAAAAAAAAAATTGCCTACTTTGCTTACTTTCATTCTATTATGTCATACTGGATCATATTCTGGTGCAACTCATCAGACCGAGCAAAAGTTTTTAGGGAGCAAAAGAATGTGATCAGAATCATTTGTGGCGTAAATTCAATAACATTATGTAGGAACCTTTTCAAGGAACTTTGTATTCTAACCACTGCTTGTCAGTATATTTATTCCTTAATGAAATTTGTTGCAAGCAACACATCTGTATTTCCAACCAATAGCTAAAAACAGACTGTCAATACTAGGAATAAGAACAATCTACTGTAACATCCACGAGATAAATTTTGGCTACAGTGCGACGAGAGGAAATTATGCCTGTAACAGTTATAAACATTATCTATTCGACACATGAAAAAAAAGCAGTGAAAACGATGATAAATATTAATTATTTATGTAATATTTTATGATGTAATTGGACATATCGATGTGTATCATACAAAGACAATGATAATTGTAAATTCCTTCTATGATCTGCGTTTCTCTTCCTTTGTTTACACCTTTGGTTGGTTGGCTTTCGTAGGTTGCGGGCGCAAGACGCATATCAAACTGCGGTCTGTTAAAAATTGTAATTATTTGTTAATTATTACTTGAGAATAGAGTTCATTATTATTATAAATATGAGTGAATAATTATTTATAACTTTAATTACTCTCTCAATAAGGATTATCGGTGTTAATTACTTCTTTCTGCTGCAAGGAGCGCAGCCATTGATGATAGCGTTTTGTATCGCGTTTTTATCTGTATTTCTTAGAAAAAAATCATAGGTTTGCTTGATGAAAATAAGTCTAAATAGTGCACAATATGAAAGTAAAGTTCAATAAGCATTTCAAATACTTATCCTATTTGCTCTAACAATAGAAAGTCTCTATCAATTGTCTGCCACCATCTTAACAATTATCTCAGTGGCAAATTCAAATTACGCAACTCTGCAGCCAAACGCCGAAGGTAATAAAAATGTGTAAAAACAAATGTTCACCAGTGGTCCCGCACTTATTTTAATGAAAATAATTCGGATCAGATTGGTTCTTTAAAGACAGTGCTCATAGCACGATCCATATAACAAACTTTTCTAGCTGATGTATGGAGCCGAAATTAATTACGCACGAGTTGCGAAGAATATTGTTTCAGGTAACAGACGTCAGTTTTGTGCACGACTGACATTCGGTGGTTTTAATGATCATATTGCTGAAGGTAACTGTTTCTATCATAATCAATAGTTGTATAGAAGTATATAATGTGTTGTATGAACTGTGATTTAGTGACACACAGCTTACAGACAACACTTCAACACAACGTTAACTTGGATTTCTGTAGCAACTTGACCAAAACTTTAGCCGGGAGAAAGAATTATTTCGTGATTACTCACTGCAATAAAGTAAGATTATCATTTTCATTTACAAATTAGTTTAATACCAAACCACTGAATAACACAGCGAACGCCACACTACATAAAGACCTAAAATCACTTACTTTGGTACAGAAAGGGGTCCAATATTCAGCAACACACATTTTCAATAAATTGCCAGCAACCATTAAAAACTTGGTTTCAGTTAAAGCGCGGTTTAAACACAATGTGAAAGACTTTTTGATAGGCAACTCCTCCTGCTCTGTAGATGAATATCTTAACAAAGACGGTTCGATTTCAGTTTTACAGCACTTGGTCACAACAACTAAGATTTGGACTTCGGGGAAGGTTAAATTTATTAATAGTGCATAACAGTGTTACATTCTGAGAGAGTGTTACTTCTGTAAATGTTAGCTTTTCCTGTTTACAGCATTGTATTCACTTATTTCGACAATCTCCTAACAAATGATTAGGTTAGTAAGTATAATATTCAAATGTTTTCTGTTTTTATGTTATACGCTGTGACATATTCCACGCCCACGAGAATCATCTTATTTTTTGGGCCTATACATAAGCTGAATCCAACCTAATCTGATATACGTCTATACCACACTACAGGTGCTTCTCAATTCCTCTCTGCCCTCACTTCTACGAGCTCGCGCCAACGATATTATTGTTATAAGAAAGCCATTCTTTGCGTTTAGACAGTGATTTCTACGGTTTCGTAGAGATAAATTTATCTGAGATTTCCAGCGTATTTACTGCAATAATTGGATATAATTATTTTTTATTATCCTTTCAGCATACACAACATTTCCCTAAACACTAATTGTTGACAAAATTCATAAATACACATAGTTACAAAGAGCAGTTTTAAATTCATGAAATCAAGACTCTGATAAATACGTAAAGCACCGGGTTGTAGTGATGCATGCTCCTCGATGGCTGTTAGCAGATGTCTGTGATCGAAAAGTGTGAAGCGTTGTCACTAAATGACCGTGGCTATGAATGAGGAGGAATTCGTCAGTTTAGCTGCCGGTGCAGTCTGCATATACATCAAGAATAGAAAGCACTAAGGAAATGGCAGGAAGGACAACAACTGTGATATTTAAAGTTGGTTCAAGAACCGTCACCGAAGAAGGAACAAGTGATAGCAGAAATTATTTACGAAGAGACAAGAGTACGTAAACTATATTGCTTTAAATGACAGCTGCAGTAATCAGGAGAAGAAAGACAAACGTGAGACAAGCCATCACCTGCACGACATATTGACTGCAATGCTTTGGTACATTGCGGGTGGATGTATCTTTCAGGTTCCGAAATTATGTACAGTTATTTTACTTCGTGCTTTGAGGTGGATACTCATGACAGTTGTAAAGTGATTCTACTTTACCTGTTGTACAACTGTCTCAGGAATAGGAAAGTTAGATATTTTTACCTCAAGACGGTTCGGGGCTACGTCATCCCGTTATCAAGTGCTATAAAACAGGGAAACAAATCGTTACACGCATTATTACACGTGCTGACAATCACACAGAAGTATTTAACTTGTCCTATAGTATACTACATGTGAAACCTTCTGCCACCGTCAGAAGTAAAATCCCCGCAGCAAACACGTATTTGCAACACAAAACTCTTCCTAGAAAATGTCTCGTTGGCGAGTTATACTCTGCGGATCAGTTGTAAGGTAAAGGCAGCCGTTTTCACCTACCAGAGACTTTTCTGCGAAACATATGTCAAATCCAATTAAGATTCCACTATTTATCATAAAATCAATGAATATTATATACTCATCGTAAAAGGTTTTGCATCACCTCGGTTCTGGGAGTTCCGGAACCTTTACAGAAAATTGGAATAGAGATCAACATAAACATCATTTCTGCACTTTCTATTGCTCATGAAAACCACAAATTGCATGCTTTACCATCGTACAGCGAGACCTTCAGAGGTGGTGGTCCAGATTGCTGTAGTTTTTATAGGTCTTGAAAACCACATATTGCATGTTGTATCACGATACGGCAAGACTTTCAGAGGTGGTGGTCAAGATTGCCGTACACACCGGTACCTCTAATACAAAGTAGCATGTCCTCCTGACTTGATGCATGCCTGTATTCGTCATGGCGTACTATCCATGAGTTCATCAAGGCACTGTTGGTCCAGATTGTCCCACTGCTCAACGGCGATTCGGCACAGATCCCTCAGAGTGGTTGATGGGTCACGTGATTCATAAACAGATCTTTTCAGTCTATCCCAGGTATGTTCGATAGGATTCATGTCTGGAGAACATGCTGGCCGCTCTAGTCGGGTGATGTCGTTAGCAAGAAGTGCACGATGGGGGCACGAATTGTCGTCCATGAAAACGAATGCCTTTCCAATATGCTGCCGATATGGTTGAACTACCGGTTGGAGGATGGCATTCACGTATCGTACAACCGTTACAGCGCCTTCCATGGCCGCCAGCGGCGTATGTGGGTCCCACATAATGCCACCCCATAACATCCGGGAATCTGCGCCTTGCTGCACTCGCTGGACAATGTGCTTAAGCCGTTCAGCCTGACCGTGTGGCCTCCAAAAACGTCTCCAACGATTGTCTGGTTGAAGGCATATGCGACACTCTTCGGTGAAGAGAACGTGATGCCAATCCTCAGCGGTCCATTCGGCGTTTTGTTTGGCCCATCTGTAGCGCGCTGCATGGTGTCGCAATTCCAAAGATGAATCTCATCATGGATGTCGGGAGTGAAGTTGCGCATCATGCAGCCTATTGCGTACAGTTTGAGTCGTAGCACGAAAAGCGTTATTGAACATGGTGGCGTTACTGTCAGGGTTCCTCCGAGCCATAATCTGAAGGTAGCGGTCAGCTACTGCAGTAGTAGCCCTTGGGCGGACTGAGCGAGGCATGTCATCGACAGTTCCTGTCTCTCTGTATCTCCTCCATGTACGAACAACATCGCTTTGGTTCACTCCGAGATGCCGGGACACTTCCCTTGTTGAGAGACCTTCCTGACAAAGTAAGAATGCGGACGCGATCGAACCGCGGCACTGACAGTCTAGGCTTGGTTGAACTATAGACAACACGAGCCGTGTACCTAGTTCCTGGTGGAACGACTGTAACTGATGGGCTGTCGGACCCACTCCGTCTTAGAGGCACTGATTATGGATGGTTGTTTACATCTTTGGGCGGGTTTAGTGACATCTCAAAATAGTCAAAGGGACTGTGTCTGTGATACAATATCCACAGTCAACGTCTAGCTTCAGGAGTTCTGGTTTGATGCAAAACTTGTTTTGATGTGTGTATGTCAAACCCTAGCTCAATCTTAAAACAAACACTATATCTGTGGTACAACGTGTGCTTCCATATAGAACGACAAGCGGAAAACATTAAACTTAACGACGCTGACTCGAATAATTGATGGCTACTACCCAAGGAGGACATCGCTAAAGTGGGCCCATAAATGCCACTTGGACACTTGTGGCTCCTCGTTTAACGTGCTGAATGTGTGTTCTGGGCTTGAAGAGGTCGATGACGAAATCATACGTTATTTATTTCTGACTGACGCGAGATTTGGTGAACTGCGTGACCCAGATGTAGTGAAGAAACTGTGTTCTATATTGGAAAAGTGAAGACTAGGCTACCGTGAGATCTGTTATCGTGCATTCAGAGACATTGAAATACATTGTCCTGTTATTAGAGTATGCAGAACGAAATTCGTTTGATGATACCAATGTTTTGACTTTGCAATACACGAGAACCGTTGTCAGGTAGAAGATAATTGGAAAACAGAACAACGAAAAGAGCACCATTGTTTCTCCAACATGAAATAAAAGCAAGTGATGCGAAATACAGTGAGTTTTGAGCGTAATTTTGTAAATAAGTTGCCAGTTTTCCGTCGGTAGAGCCTGATTAACGCAGTGGGATTTCGAACGTCACACGTAGCTTGTTTTGTGTTTACAATAAATTGCAGTTTCCGTCGAAAACATGCGTATTATGGACTAATCATTTCTCTCGGGTATCCGTGCACTCAAAATCGGGAGATATCTATGCTAGTCGACTCGGGTCTAATGAAGTGTGAAACTATATTGGGAATCGATACGAAATTCAAGTTAGACATTGTGTGATGGCAGTCCAGGGTGTTTAAAACAAGTATCGCATATTCCGACAGAGATAGTATTGGCCAGTACTGGAAGAAAAGTTCCCATTACTATATATTAGGAAACCAGTACTTGAGGCATGGGATAGTGTGCCCTATCGTTCTTATCTGCTGGCTAAGTGAATGTAGACGGTATTTGCATTTCTGCATATTGTTATTAAGCATGCTGATACATCTTTCAGCCCTTCTTCGCTGTGAATCACATATACCCTCAAATACACTTGGCGCCATTTGGATTGCATCACGTGCATTGTGATATGTCTGCGTAAGCAAAAGAAACTAACGATCAAAGTACGAAAACAATTTATTGGACTGTTCAATTAACCAAAACAAATTCTCCAAGTGTAACACCAACACAAAATAGTGATCCGTCTTAGAATCACAACTACATACAAGAATAATATAGAAAAGAACTGAAATAATTTCCTACTAGTTTCCACAAGAGACTTCTCTGATATACCAAGCCTAAACCAGAGATCAGCGAGAAGATCCAAGCTGGACTGCTGGGGTGGCAGCTATCCACGTCTGCTGGCGGTTGATGAACTGCCGATGTGCGGCCGAGCGCCGGCCTTTATAGCGCTTCGGCGGATGAGTACCTCGGAACTATTTTCCATCACGTGGTTTGACAAGTGAAAATAGTTCCGGGATCTGCAGCGACCTTTTCCTTATATTTATGTGTGCCGGTAGTGGCCCCTGGTGGCCGCTGGTGTCTTTTCTGTGTTGTTGTTGTTTTTGTTGTTGTTGTGGCCGTTCATCAATATTGCCTGTCGGTTGTGTAGTGCTTTGGTGTGCCTGCGAAGCGGGCAACCAGCGGCTGCAAGCTGTCAGTTTGGTTGCTGATACTCTAGGCGCCGTGATGTCTGGTGGAGAAGGCCACACCACTTTGCTCGCACACTCCTATAACGTCTACACACTGTTGATTGGTTGGGCATACACCAATGCTCTCATTGTTCCCATAGATAGGAATCTAATGGATTCAGTTCCGCTCAGTGGGGAAGCCATGCTACTGGACGACTTAGACCAATCCATCTCCCACTAAATGTCCCGCGATCCGTAGAAAATGGAGTGGTGCCCCACCGTGCATAAACCTCAGCCGTTGTCTTTCTGCAAGGCTAACCTTCTCCAACAGCGATGTAATTCATTGCGCAGAAACTGGTGGTCTGCAGCACCTGTTACTCTTATTTGGCTAAGTGTATAGGTCTTTGAGTCCGTCACTGACTGCTCATACGTTGATACTGAAGTGGGTCCTGAGGCCTCAGTTCCGTGACTGCTCGAGGAATGTGGTAATTCACTGTGCCATTTCTTGCTTTATCTGTAAATAAGCTCAGCATTCCGTATCTACCGCAGCCCATATCTTGACAGTTATTGGTTTTCCAGAGGTGTCATTATACGAACATTTCCTCTAGTTTCGATCAATACTCCCTCCTCTAGGAATACTGTATGTGACTTTTTTTTAACATTCTGCATATCCAGAAGAAACCATTGCCCTCTGAGGCACCTTTTTCACAGCCATGCGGCCATCTGAGTGCCACCTGCTGTGTTGGCTGGCAAACCATGACCACCCGTTCTGCCAGGCGTTTCGGCTCCATTACCCGCCGTTAATTATTCATCGCGTGCTCTCAGCTTATTGCAAACTGTTGCTTCCCTCCATCCAGCGCAGGCGCATGCGCATGCGCGTGAACACCGCCCACTCCCCTCCCTTTCCACCCGTATTCCTGCTGAATTATCCAGCTCCCCACAGAGCAGAGGCATTTCGGCCTGTCCCTTTGGCCCCGTTTTCCTCTCTTCTCTGTCGCGCGACCCAATAACGTACGCACGCAAGCACGCGCGCAGGTAAGCGAATTATGGCAATCGATACGGTCGTGTGTTCTCTCTTGCGAATTACAGTTTAATTCCCTGCGCCACAGCCCGCGCCAGGCTTAATATTTTCTGGGCGCTTCGAGGCGTTATCCCTCACCCCTTCCTTCCCCGTCCTCTCTCTCACGTGATCCGAGTAATGATTAATGTCTCCCTCCTATATGGAATGGCTTTGTTGCATAAGTTTTCAGAGTAGCATGAGTGCTATCGTTTCTCACCCTTCTTCCGCTTTTTTGTGAAGAGACTAAATACAGGATGCCAATTATTCGATATTCATTCACTACCCATTAACTTTCACTGGATGCAATGAGGCTGGCGTTTCTCCATTTCTCTTTTTGTGGTGAGCGTACCACAAGACCTTCGGTACACACACCATCAGATTATTTGACTTGTCGCTCTAACGAAGTAGGCGAGTGTCAGCAAGATGTCTCGTGGTCTTTTCGTGGCGTGTTTATCTTCTGCCGTTAGGTCAGACGATAGAAATGCCACTTGCACGCTTAGAGTAGCAGATTGATGGTGACCAACTTTAAACAGAACTTGATTAATTTTCACACACATTTAATAAAATGATAACAAGCATAAAAATTACTTAACTTGGTTCTGGATGCTATTTACAATTGACAATCTGAAGTTCCTTTGGTATTGATACGTTAATCTTATTCTCACATATATCTCTGATGCTTAGCAAAAGTGTCTGTACATTTATCTTCATGGCTATGTTCCGGAATATCGTAATCTTATTAGGCGCAGACTGAAACTTGACTATAGACTGGTACAGACAAATTTAGAACTTGTACAGACTGCTACAGACTAATGCAGACTGGTACAGACTGGTGCGGACAAATGCAGACTGACTAATCGGAGGTCTTTACACTCGTTATAATACCTCACGCATTCATGTATCACTGCACGAGTGTGATTCGTGAGTATAAAAGGTTCTACGTTAGCAGCAATCTCATTGGCTGCGTTACATATTAATACGCAGATCGGCGGAAGCAGAATTTGGTCCGTCTCTATGGCAGCGCCATCTCGTAATGTGGAGACACACGAGCGCTGCGCCTGCGTTGTTGTGCTTAGCGGGGCGCGCTCTAGTGGGAAAGTTGTGTACGCGCTGACTATGCGGAACTATGCACACAACACTTTTAAAGTTCAATTTACTTATCACTCCTTTGGTCCCGAGTCACATATTACACACTTTTTCAAGTGTTTTCAGCTGGTGAGTGTGGAAGAATAATCTTTGGTACTAGAAATTATCTGTGCATGGCATAGACCCGTGGGGACCGAGTATCATTAACAACTTTTGTTGATAATTCAAAAAAATCGTTCAAATGGCTCTGAGCACTATGGGACTTAACTTCTGAGATTATCAGTCCCCTAGAACTTCGAACTACTTAAACCTAACTAACCTAAGGACATCACACATATCCATGGCCGAGGCAGGATTCGAACCTGCGACCGTAGCGGTCGCGCGGTTCCAGGCTGTAACACCCAGAACCGCTCGGCCACTCCGGCCGGCGCTGATGATTCATACTATTGCGTAAAAGCTGGAATCGAGTAACTGTTATAATAGCATACAAGAAAATAAAGAAAGACCTGAATCCCTGTCTTAATGTAGTGCTCCTATACAGTGATAAGGCGAAACATTACGACCACTGCTCACCGTGACGTTGGATGCCTCCTGGTGGCGTTTCGGGCAGTTAACGCAGTAACAAAAGTACTTGTAAGCGGAGCAGACACGGGCGGGGCATCACCCTAGCGAAGATGTGGGCTGAAAGTGGGGACATCCATCGAAATAATCGACTCTTACAAACGGCAGATTATTATTACCCAGAGCCTGTAAACGAGTATCTCACAAACGGCGAAGCTGGCCGAATGTTCACGTGTTACTTTCGTGAGCATCTTCGGAAAGAGGTAGGACAGTGAAGCTACCACTATCTTCCATCGTCCAATCTTAAACGATAAGCCTCCAGCACAAGGAAGAAAGGCCACCGATCTATGTTCCTCTTCATACATCTCCGGATATGGTCCAAACTCCAAAGCTCGACGAATCTGCTTCTCGGAGTATCCACTTTCCTTAAAAACGGCCATCAAATACGCAAGTTCTTGGGTTAAGCTGTCCGCGTCGTTTAAGGTTGGACGAATTTTAAGGAATTTTAACATTAAGGGTGTGTTCCGTCCATCTTCTAAGATTAGGGCACTGCTTGGCTCTGTGAAAGATGATTTAGGGCTTAGGAAACCCGGTGTATACAAAATTCCATTTCAATGTGGGAAAGCTTACATTGGCCGTTCGATTCGCACAGTGCATGACAAGTATGTGGAACATCGCCGTCATACGAGGCTACAACAGCCGGAAAAATCGGCAGTAGCGGAACACTGCTTAAATGAGGGACACAGTTTGAAATATGATGAAACTGTGGTAGTTGCCAACATTTCCGGTTTTTGGAACAGTGTCTATAAAGAAGCGATTGAAATTAGGTTGGTGGATAATTTAATCAACAGAGACAAGGGGTTTCCTCTTAGTGAGACGTGGAATCCTGTATTGTCTCGCATCGAAATTGGACTTCCTTCAGTGTGGCCCTGAGTGCGATATATCGTTGCCAGTAGTGTTCCACTAAGGGCGGCGCCACCTCCCGGTCTTGGAGGGCAGCAACCGTGATGAGCGGCGCATGCGCCGTGTACTGAACGGTGGCCTATATAGGACGTCGATTTGCAGCCTGGCGTCAGGCGATCATTGTAGGCAATACCACCCCTTCCTTCCGCCTCCTCGACTTCTACATCACCATCTATAGCCGTCCTGTCGTCCTCACCCCCACCCCCCCTCAAGTACCTTGGAGTCACCCTTGACCATCGCCTCTCCTGGACCCCCCGCCTCCGGACGATCCAAGCCAAGGCACGCTCCCAACTCTGTCTCCTCAAGCTCCTTTCCGGCCGTAATTGGAGTCTGGACCCCTCCACCATCCTCCATACCTATAAATCGCTCATTCGCCCTATCCTTTGCTACGCCCACCCTGCCTGGATATCCGCTCCCCCTACCTTTGACAAGTCCCTTCAGATCGTAGAATGCCATGCTCTTCGCCTCACCTATTGCATCCGTCTCCCCTCCCCCACGCGGATCCTGTACGACCTTATTCCCTTACCTCACCTCATCCTTTTCCTCGAACGGATACGGGTCCTCTACACCTCCCGAAAACTCTACCCTCCTCACCCTCTGGTCTCTCCCATCCTCTCCCGCCCCCAACTGCTGCCGCACCTGTACTTACACGTCCTACCTGCTCTCCATCTCTCCACTCTCCACACCCTCTCCCAAGGTGGCTTCCGCCAGCTCCCCCTCCCTGATGATGCTCTCCTCCCCTCCATCTACCCATCCTACCAACTTTGATCCTCCCTCCCTCTTCCTGTGTTCATTCCTATGGGCACCCTCTATCCCTTCTCTCTCCCCCTTCCCTCCCTCCACCCTTTCTCCCCAATCCTTCCCCAGGCTTCCCCTACCCCCATTCCTCCGCTCCTAGTACCATCTCCTCTGCCATTGGCATCCTTGCTCACCCCTCTCCCTCCCCCTCCCCCTTCTTCCCCTCTTGGCAGGTCCCCGGACTCACACACGTTACATGGACATTCGCGCGCTGGAGATCATCGCCATCAGTTTTTCGTCTTTTTGTGTTTTAGTGTCCACCGTCACGCTCCAACGTTCACCTGTGCCGTCGAAATCATCAGTTTGTGCGCCGTGTCAACGTGTTTCAGTGTATTTATCGTCGAGTGTGAACGGCTCCGTGTTTTTGTATTTCTGTGTTTACTGTTTTTTTGCCCATCAATATGTCTATTATGTATATCCTTTCTTTTTTCTCCTTGTCTACTCTAACGCTGAAGAGCGGCGTAGCATGCTGTTGCCAGCCTACCTGATGTACAGGTATAAAAATAACAATAAAGGAAAAAGAAACAGCCTGGCGAAAGTTCTCAGCGGGACTCATCAGCATAAGCAGCATTTTCCTGAAGATGGCGACCAGTTGGATCGCCGATATATCGAGACAAGTTGATTTCAGGATCCGGCGCAAACCTGAAGAGACTTTCAGGACTTATTACGCCGGGAAAGCCTACGTAATCACTCTGTTTTACCTTCTTGTCCATACTGATTGATAATCATATACATATTGTAAAAGGTCCATGACTAAGGAACTACACTCCTGGAAATGGAAAAAAGAACACATTGACACCGGTGTGTTAGACCCACCATACTTGCTCCGGACACTGCGAGAGGGCTGTACAAGCAATGATCACACGCACGGCACAGCGGACACACCAGGAACCGCGGTGTTGGCCGTCGAATGGCGCTAGCTGTGCAGCATTTGTGCACCGCCGCTGTCAGTGTCAGCCAGTTTGCCGTGGCATACGGAGCTCCATCGCAGTCTTTAACACTGGTAGCATGCCGCGACAGCGTGGACATGAACCGTATGTGCAGTTGACGGACTTTGAGCGAGGGCGTATAGAGGGCATGCGGGAGGCCGGTTGGACGTACCGCCGAATTGCTCAACACGTGGGGCGTGAGGTCTCCACAGTACATCGATGTTGTCGCCAGTGGTCGGCGGAAGGTGCACGTGCCCGTCGACCTGGGACCGGACCGCAGCGACGCACGGATGCACGCCAAGACCGTAGGATCCTACGCAGTGCCGTAGGGGACCGCACCGCCACTTCCCAGCAAATTAGGGACACTGTTGCTCCTGGGGTATCGGCGAGGACCATTCGCAACCGTATCCATGAAGCTGGGATACGGTCCCGCACACCTTTAGGCCGTCTTCCGCTCACGCCCCAACATCGTGCAGCCCGCCTCCAGTGGTGTCGCGACAGGCGTGAATGGAGGGACGAATGGAGACGTGTCGTCTTCAGCGATGAGAGTCGCTTCTGCTTTGGTGCCAATGATGGTCGTATGCGTGTTTGGCGCCGTGCAGGTGAGCGCCACAATCAGGACTGCATACGACCGAGGCACACAGGGCCAACACCCGGCATCACGGTGTGGGGAGCGATCTCCTACACTGGCCGTACACCACTGGTGATCGTCGAGGGGACACTGAATAGTGCACGGTACATCCAAACCGTCATCGAACCCATCGTTCTACCATTCCTAGACCGGCAAGGGAACTTGCTGTTCCAACAGGACAATGCACGTCCGCATGTATCCCGTGCCACCCAACGTGCTCTAGAAGGTGTAAGTCAACTACCCTGGCCAGCAAGATCTCCGGATCTGTCCCCCATTGAGCATATTTGGGACTGGATGAAGCGTCGTCTCACGCGGTCTGCACGTCCAGCACGAACGCTGGTCCAACTGAGGCGCCAGGTGGAAATGGCATGGCAAGCCGTTCCACAGGACTACATCCAGCATCTCTACGATCGTCTCCATGGGAGTATAGCAGCCTGCATTGCTGCGAAAGGTGGATATACACTGTACTAGTGCCGACATTGTGCATGCTCTGTTGCCTGTGTCTATGTGCCTGTGGTTCTGTCAGTGTGATCATGTGATGTATCTGACCCCAGGAATGTGTCAATAAAGTTTCCCCTTCCTGGGACAATGAATTCACGGTGTTCTTATTTCAATTTCCAGGAGTGTAATTGCTAGCGCAGTCGAGCAGATGTAATTTCGAGGGATTGCTCACGCGCTGCCTGCTGCCTGCGGTATGTAAGCTAAAATAGAATCGCAGACCAGAGAGCAGTGCCGGCAGCAGTAGTAGTTGTAGCTCCGGCAGTAGGAGTAAGTAGTAGCTAGCAGTCGTGTGTATGGAGTTGGCGGGACCGGTCGTGGGGAGCGACGGCGGTGCCTGAGCGATGTGGTATAAGGTAAAAACAGCCGCGCGCATATGTAGTTTGTTAAAACTAAATTTCTACTATTGCTATATCAAGTCCCATGTAAATGTTTCAAAAAATCTTTTAATAATAATCATTTTTATAAAATTAACTTTTTGACAATAATCCATCTGAATTTACAGAATTTACTAATTTCTGCAATCCATGGTCATCCTGATTATCGTAAAGAAAGATCAGTTGTTTCTTTTTATACATGACAAACCTAGCGGCCAGCATTGTACTGGGCTGTGCCAAAAAAAAATTCTTATAGGAGCAGATATATACGCGTTATCTGGCGACTTCATTGAGGTAAGAATTTTCAATTTATTCAGAATGATTTCTCAGGGCCATGACGCAGCATTGCTGACGTCCAAAATTTACCGGTTTAAATTCACAGACAATTATTGAAAGGATATAAGTGAAACACAATTTTATTGAAAGATTAGTCACATTCTATTATTGGTAGGTTACGGAATATATCTGTAGGGAGGCTACACTATATCAAAAAAAGGTATATAACACACTAGTTCCCTGAATTCCTGAAAATAAACGTTGACTATGGATACTGTACCACAGACACAGTCCCTTTGACTGTTCAGAGATGTCACTAAAACCGCCCAAAGATGTAAACAACCAGGCATGAGCAGCGCCAGCCGATCAGTTCCAGTCATTCCGCCAGGAAGAGGAACTCGGCTATTGTTGTCTGTAGTTCAACCATGCCTAGACGGTCAATACCGCGGTTCGATCACGTCCGCATTGTTACTTTGTGCCAGGAAGGGCTCTCAACAAGGGAAGTGTCCAGTGGTCTCTGAACCAAAATGATGTTGTTTTCGGACATGGAGGAGATACGAGAGACAGGCACTGTTGATGACATGCCTCGCCCAGGCCGCCCAAGGTCTACTACTGCAGTGGCTGACCGCCGCTAGCTATGGATTATGGCTCGGAGGAACACTGATAGCAACGCCACCAAGTGGAATAATGCTTTTAGTGCAGCCACAGTACGTCATGTTACGACTTGAACTGTGCACAATAGGCTACATGGTGCACAACTTCGCTCCAGATGTCCATGGCTAGCCTGTCTTTACAACCACGACACCATGCAGCACGGTACAGATGGGCCCAGCAACATGCCAAATGGACCGCTCAGGATTGGCATCACGTTCTCTTCACCGATGAGTGTCGCATATGCCTTCAACTGGACAATCGTCGGAGACGTGTCTGGCGCAACCGGTCAGGCTGAAGCCTTGGACACACCGTCCAGCGAGTGCAGCAAGGTGGAGGTTCCCTGTTGTTTTTGTGTGGCATTATATGGGGCCGACGTACGCCGCTGGTGGTCATGGATGTCGCCGTAACGGCTGTACGATACATGAATGCCATCCTCCGACCGGGTATTGCAACCACATAGGCAGCATATTGGGGAGGCTTTCGTCTTAATGGACGACAATTCGCGCCCCCATCGTACACATCTTGTGAATGATTTCCTTCATGATAACGACATTGCTCGACTAGAACGGCCAGCATGTTCTCCAGACATGAACCCTATCGAACGTGCGTGGGTTAGATTAAAAAGGGCTGTTTATGGAAAACGTGCCCCACAAACCACTCTGAGGGATCTACTCCGAATGGCCGTTGAGGAGTGGGACAATCTGAACCAGCAGTGCCGTTGTGAACTTGTGGATAGTATGGCACGACGAATACAGGCATGCATCAATGCAAGAGGACGTGGTACTTGGTTTTAGAGATACCGGTGTGTACAGCAATCTGGACCACCACCTTCAAGGTCTCGCAGTATGGTGGTACAGTATGCAATGTGTGGTTTTCACGAGCAATAAACAGGAAATGATGTTTATGTTGAACTCTTTTCCAATTTTCTGTACGGGTTCCGGAACTCTCGGAACCGACGTGATTTAAAACTTTCTTTGATTTGTTTGTATGTTCGACATTGCGTTCGTTGTTGGCGGCGATCTGAAGGTTACATTACTCTTGAAGAGTCACGTTCGCCATGTTCGTGAGTAATTCTTTTTATTACCATCACCAGTTTCGACACATCTACGCTGTTATCAACGGATCTTGTAAAATTATTAGAATTTCATACTTTGAACGTTGAAAGTATTTGACGCAATCTTGATTCTTCAAGAATGATATTATTCGCACTCGCCGCTTGTAATTTTATTTCCATTATTGATACCGTAACAGTAATGATGTTATACAGACTGAAATAACAATTTTAAATTCTGCCTGATGAACATTTCATAGACTGAAACTGGCATAGTTAGACCAAAATTAGCAAATGTGCTGTCATCTCAGAGGCGCTCAGTTTTATGGCAATAGTGAAAAAATTTTTCAACTTAGCTATTAATTTAGCAGATAATTCCACCTTAAAAACTAAATTTAGCGATCCTTACCTCTCGTGTGTAGCCATTTGTCACCACGCCAGGTAATTGTAAGGCATTTATGGAAGCCTTTTTTGTGACCCAGAAGCGTTGCATTCTTTGTCTGGCCGCCTACTTGCCTCCTCTGCCTGGTCATTTATCAGCTTCTGTTTACAGTGGAAGTCCTTAGCAATGTTTGTCATCGGTCCGTACTTCGATCGGCTAGAGACGTCTTCTGATTCAGTACAATGCTAGCGACGTCTTCCCTTATATTATTGAACCATTTATCTGAGACCTTAGGTTTGTTGTCCAATATATCAGAAATCACCTTCATTAGTTGGGATGTATCCCTCCGCAAAAGATGTCTGTAGGAATTTGGGTCGTTGTTTCCTTACTGACTCCATCAGTCGTTCAATTATGCTTATCAAATTCGTCTCTCCCTTGTGCTCTATACTGTCCGTGTGTTACCTCAGAACCCTTTAGTTTCCGAAACATATTGTGCTCAATTTATTTGCCTTCTTTCAGTCCAACCTTTCATGTCATTTTAAGACATTTACATCCGTATACACATTTAGTTTTGATCACTGTGTTATAGTTCCTGAGTTTACCTTTCCTTGAGATTCCCTTTTACTTGTACAGAGCATCTGTTCTACGAAAAGTAGTGGTCATCCTCTCTCTCGTGCTAACGTTAGCTTGTTTTTCGCTGGTTTTCATCTGTACTAGTTCACCAAGGTACCTGAAACAGTCAATTTATGGGTTGAAACGCTGTTTAGATGTTATTTACGTACTTTGATTTCTCGCAAAAAAATTTTTTGAGTGTTTTGTCAGCGTATATCACCAGATCATTGAGGAATACCAGGCAGTGCTTAACGTCGCACATTGGACTTTTGCTGTAGACCTTTTCTGACTATTTCTTTTCACATTTTCTGTTGACTTACTTTAAAGTGAGGTTGAAGAGAACTGTAACAGTCCAGCAGCCTGCTGGACCACAGTTTTAATTATAATTTGGAAGTTCTACCATTAATTTTACTAGTGAACGTGGCTGTGTTAGAGTTCGTTTGATAATTTCCAATTTTTTGGGCCGAGTCTATATTTTATCAAGATATCAAGCAATACTTGCCAGTCTACTGACTCACAGGCCTTCTAAAGTCGGAGAAGACCACTACCAGCTTATTAGCTATGTATTTTCCAGTACGGGTAACGGTACTCTCCTTAGTCTCCACATGTGCTCGACACAGAACCTCCCACTATTAAATCCGGCTTCATACTGTATAATTTGATAACGTACTTGCCCCATGAGCCTAGTGTGCCTTGCAAGTTTGAGGTGTTATAGAAATCTACAGGCATATGACCATTAACTCTGTCTTTTTGTATAGAAGGTTAGTGAGTGCTATTCTCTCCTCACCAGGCATTATTCCAATTTCCCAGATCTTTTCCATCTCTTGATTTAAGACATTCATGGTGATTGATCCTCTATTTTCCAACATTTCTGCTGTGATCGAGTCTTCCCCGGTGGCTTTGTTGTTCTTCAGTTACGTGGTTATCCCAAATTCATCGGTATTAGGAGGAACTAAATCGTTGTTTCTTTGCTGTGGAACTATTCTTGCTCATTTTTGTTTAGATTCTTTGCAGATAAACAGTTTATCGATGTATTTAGCTAGCATCGAACAGTGTTCTTCATTGTCCACTGCGTTTCCCCACCGTCCCTCGTAAACATCCAAATTGGTGGCTGATAGCCATTAGCATGCAGCTTGAACGTCCTGTAAATGTTCCTCCATTCTCAGAGTTTATTTTGTTTGCATACCTTTCCTCATGGGTCACTGGTCTCTGGTCGACTGCATTACCACAGTCTGCAGTCCGCCATGCTTGTTTACGCATAATTCATAAGGAAGTTCCTTCTTTTGCAGTATGTGCCTTATTTCTCCACCTATCCTGCTAGGTGTAGGATTCTGTTTTTGTAACAAAAAAATGGTTCAAATGGATCTGAGCACTATGGGACTTAACTTTTGAGGTCATCAGTCCCCTAGAACTTAGAACTACTTAAACCTAACTAACCTATGGACATCACACACATCCATGCCCGAGGCAGGATTCGAACCTGCGACCATAGCGGTCGCGTGTTTCCAGATTGTAGCGCCTAGAACCACTCGTGTTTTTGTAACAGCTCTTGTGCATTAGCTACATTTTGCTTGGCTTTTCAGGGCCGATTCTCACCTTCTCATTCTGAGACCCTTTTTTCTTATTTAACGGAAGAACTGTACACAGTTCGGACGTGAACAGAATCAAGACTGGCTCTATTTCGCAATTGTACATTCATAATTTCGCTAACACTTTGTTCTGACAGTACGATGTGGCCCAACTGAAATTCACCAAGATCAGTTCGTAGGGAGCAAAGAGTTCATTGTTTGTGAGATAGTTTTGAAATAAATACGTATAAGTCTGAGTTTGAAGGCATCATACAAGCCTATAAGTCTTCTGGTATTTTTAGAAATATTTGCTGTGTTACCGGCAGACCAAACTGCCTTTTCTTTTACGTCCCCTTTGAAATCACCCATTAGAATTTTGGCACTACCAGTTAGGGTTCGTTGTAATTCGATCTATAGCTCGTCTTAGAAGGTTTTTACCTTTTCAGGGTATTTGGGGTTATCTTCGTATATCGTTGCGTGGGCACTAAAAATGGTATACCCTTTGTCACCACATTTGAATGTGAGAGTAGAGAGTTTGTCTAGAGGGGTGCTGAAGTCTGTCATGGAGTCAGTTATTTGTTTTTGAGCAACAGAACGCTATGAGGAGTTGCTGCAGGTTTACTCCGATCCTTCGACCAGGGGAGTTCTTTTGGTTATTCTGTACTACACTGAACCGTAGACAGGCAGACAAGTGATTACAGTTTCAGAAAAATGGGATGATCTATTCAATAGAAAGAACTTCACAAATTGAGCAGGTCAATAGCGCGTTGGGGCACCGCTAACCCTTATGAAATCAGTTACTTACCCCGGCATTCATTGAGAGAGTTGTGGGACATCCTCCTGCAGAATATCGTGTCAAATTATGTCCAATTGGCACGTTACATAGTCAAAATTCCGAGATGGACGGAAGACCTTGCCCATAATGCTCCGAGCGCTCTCAATTGGCGAAAAATTTGGCGACCTTGCTTGCCAAGGTAGGGTTTGGTAAGCACGAAGACAAGCAGTAGAAACTTTCACTATGTGTGGGCGAGCATTATCTTGCTGGAATGTAATTCCTAGGTGCAACGGCCTTGCCGTAGTGGTAACGCCGGTTCCCGTCAGATCACCGAAGTTAAGCGCTGTCGGGCTGGGCTAGCACTTGGATGGTTGACCAATCGGTCTGCCAGGCGCTGTTGGCAAGCGGGGTGCCCTCAGCCCTTGTGAGGCAAACTGAGGAGCTACTTGACTGAGAAGTAGCGGCTCCAGTCTCTGACATACCGCCGGGAGAGCAGTGTGCTGACCACATGCCCCTCCATATCCGCATTCATTGACGACTGTGGGCTAAGGATGACACGGCGGCCGGTCGATGACGTGGGGCCTTCAAGGCCTGTTCGGGAGGAGTTTAGTTTAATGTAATTCCTAGATGGCTTACCCTGGAAAACATCAAAACACGAACAAGAATATCTTCTGCATACTATGTAGTGTTAAGATGCGGACGACAACTAAAAGTGTCCAGCTATGGAATGAAACGCCACCTCTGACCATCTCTCCTGGTTGTCGGGACACTGGCAGGCGACAGGCTGGTTGGTATTCCACTGCTGTCCACATTGTCTCCAGACAATTCTCCGGCCTGGAATCACATTGACTGGAGAAAAAGACGTTATTGATGAGTCTCGCTTCGAGTTGAACCCCAATGAACAGTGAAAACGTCACTGGAAACGACCCAGAGTGTGGCAGGATACCAACCTCACTTTCGCCCGGCATACGGCCCGACAACTATGAGGTGCCATTTCATTTCATAGCAAAACCCCTTTGCTTGGCCGGCCGCTGTGGCCGAGCTGTTCTAGGTGCTTCAGTCTGGAACCGCGTGACCGCTACGGTCACAGGTTCGAATCCTACCTCAGGCATGGAAGTGTGTGATGTCCTTAGGTTAGTTAGGTTTAAGTAGTTCTAAGTTCTAGGGGACTGATGACCTCAGATGTTAAGTCCCACAGTGCTCAGAGCAATTTGAACCATTTGAAACCTTTGCTTGTCATTCACGGCACACTTACAGTGCAGCGCAGCAGCATGTCCACGATATTCTACGCCCCACTTCTTGTCCTTAATGGCAACCTAAGTTGGGTTTACATAACAGCAAGATAATTCCCTCCCGCACATGGAGAGAGACTCTACTGTTAATCATCATGATTTCCAATCCTCACTTTGTCCAGTAAGGCTGCCGGATCTCTCCCCAATTAAGAACGTTCGGAGCATTATGGACTGGGCCCTCAGGACCACGCTATGACAATGCAAAGCAGAATAAATGCTTGCAAAAGGACCAGAGGTGGACCAACGCACTATTGACTTTCTATATTGGTGAAACTGTTTCTCTTGAATAAATAATCCAATTTTGGTGAGACTGAAATCATTTGTGCATGTGCATAACATCTATCGATTTTCGTTCTCTTCGGATAATTCCTTCGTGGTGCGTCGTTTCTCTTCTCTTAGGTGTGTGTGAATAATCTCGCCTATAATACATGGATCAGAGAGTATGGTTTTTCCATCCCGTCAAGACTATGTTTTAAGAACGCGGTATGAAGAGTTTATATGTTCACTATTGCAAGGTAATGGCGTCTCATAGCTCGCAGACTAGACCTGATTACACTGACAAGTGAATCTTTGTCTAGTAATTAAAAAGCCCTGGGTCCCGGGTTCTAACCTCACTACTGCTTAAATTTTTGAATAACAATCATCAGCAAAGGCAGACTTCCGGGTAAGAAGTCACCCTCATTCCGACAACAGCCTTGAGTAAGAGGGCGGAAGAGCGGACAGGGGTTCTGGGCACTCTCTTGCCGTTGGGGTGGGAAACTGCGCCAGAAAAGGGGGGAAATTAAGCAATAATTGACGGCATGAGGATGCACAAGGCAATGGAAACCACAACATTAGAGACATGCAATGTGTATCACAGGAGATGTAGCTTGTAATAGAAAAAGTTCTCCATTTCCGAAAGATTCCGAATTAGTCAGAATCAACAACAAAACAATATCAATAACAATATTCAGGTGTGCATGCCGACGTCGCAAGCAGGGAGAGTACCGGGTGATCAAAAAGTCAGTATAAATTTGAAAACTGAATAAATCGCGGAATAATGTAGATAGAGAGGTACAAATTGACACACATGCTTGGAATGACATGGGGTTTTATTAGAACCAAAAAAATACGGACGTTCAAAAAATGTCCGACAGATGGCACTTCATCTGATCAGAATAGCAATAACTAGCATTACAAAGTAAGACAAAGCAAAGATGATGTTCTTTACAGGAAATGCTCAATATGCCCACCATCATCCCTCAACAATTGTTGTCATCGAGGAATAATGTTGTGAACATCACTGTAAAGCATGTCCGGAGTTATGGTGAGGCATTGGCGTCGGATGTTGTCTCTCAGCATCCCTAGAGAGGTCCGTCGATTATGATACACTTGCGACTTCAGGTAAACCCAAAGCCAATAATCGCACGGACTGAGATCTGGTGACCTGGGAGGCCAAGCATGACGAAAGTGGCGGCTGAGCACACGATCATCACCAAACGACGTGCGCAAGAGGTCTTTCACACGTCTAGCAATATGGAGTGGAGCGCCATCCTGCATAAACATCGTACGTTCCAGCAGGTGTTTATCAGCCAGGCTGGGGATGATGCGATTCTGTAACATATCGGCGTACCTCTCACCCGTCACGGTAGCAGTTTTGCTGTCCAGCGCCATCTGTCGGACATTTTGTGAACTTTGTTTTTTTTTTTTTTTTTTTTTTTTTTTTTTGTTCTAATAAAACCCCATGTCATTCCAAGCATGTGTGTCAATTTTTACCTCTCTATCTACATTATTCCGTGGTTTGTTAAGTTTTCAAATTTATACTGACTTTTTGATCAGCCTGTATATGAGGGTGGTGAACGGGTAATTCAGTAGGTAAAGGGAGATGATAGTCAACAGCTCAGAGGGCTGCAATGCGGTTGTGCGGAAAGTAGTAGAAGACGGGAGAATATGAGCTTGGTAGTAGGAATACAAAATTATCCTACAATTTCTCAAACAGGTACAATTAATAAGTAGGTTCAGATCGAAAGTGTACAGTCCCAGCCTACAAGGAAATATATTTAAATTTACAATAGGCGTTAGTAAACACTGTACACTACATGGGGTGGTCGGAAATAGTCTGGAAAGCTGGTAAGGGCGTTGCGGGGGAGGTTGTGCTGAGAAATAATTGTTAAGAAAATAATCGATACGTTGCGCCGTTACCGAGTTACGAATTTAGCATTCAAGTTAGCCGACATAGTTGTTGAGATCGAAAAATTCAAGTACTTGGACGCATTAAAATGCAGTAATGCACAGGTTATCTTGTTCAGATGCTGAATACCAGTTTGTAACAGATCCGTGATCTCTCAAACATAGATATTAGTATCAAACACCCACGTCGAAAGCAGACAGGAGTCGATTGTCGAGCGCTGCGGGAGGCAGTGAGATTAGTGTCGGGTGAAAACAGTACTGGACAGACGCAAAAATAAAAAATGGCGGTCGAGCTGAGTACAGTGTCAATGACGGATGCGCCGAGTGAGGAGTAAATTGTACATTCACCGGAGTGTGACAAATGAGTGCGTCCCGTTATCGTCGTGGGGTTCACCCTAATCAATACTGATTCGCGAGTGATATAAAACCAAAAGTGGCAAGTGATGAATTACGTGTTTCGGGTCAACCGCGTCGATCAGCGACAACCATGGATTGCAGTGAGGATTGTTGTGAATGTTAACCATCATCATCGTGTGTGACGAAGTACTTAAAATCAGCAACCAATAAAAGATATAACCGCAATCAAACGTGTAAGGCGAAGGTAGCAACTGCCTCAGCATTTGTGTTTTAATAGAAAACACATATGAGTTTGTATATCGCAACCTTTATGGCCTCTAATAATAGAAAAACTTTCAATCATTAACTATTCCGTCTCAGAACAGCCGCACTCTGTTGAAATACTCCGAAACCACAGAAGAAAAACCGATGGCCTTTCATCCATTACGCACACGGTCAGATATTCATAATAATTAACTTTTTGGAGACTTCGGTAAATCACACAAAACCCGATAAAGGATATAACGGGGGTGTTTCAAGTTAAAATGTGCCTTTTTTAACGATAAATGTAAGCTTCATGAGCAAAAGCTACATTTGTTCTGTTCGAGGAAACCAAGAAGAACACTTCTAGCGACACTCTCCCTGTGGCAGGGCAGTTGAATTTGCGTGCACGACGACCTGTTTGGCTAACTTCAACGCTAAATAACTCGGGAACTGGTCAACGTATCGTATTTTTTAACAATTATTTCTCAGCACAACCTCCCATGCCGCTTCCTTACAAGCATTACAGACTGTTTCTGAAAATACTGTACATACTGATATATATTATGAACACCTGCTTAGTAGCAGGTTGATGTGGCTTGCGCCGAGAGGGAATAATATAACGCTTTTTTATCATAGAATCACGCATTGGGCAACCTGGCTCTTGATGTGATACAGCTTGTGGAACAAGTCACAATTTAGTATTGGTTTATTTGAGAGGTACCGTTAGGCTTCGAATTTATGAAATACATCATCAGTCGGCTTGCAACTTTTATCAACACGCAAGAGATAAAGAATAACATCAGTTCTGTTGTGAGGTAACAACCTGCAAATATGTAAATCTGTTTGAAAATCCATTCTCCAGCATAAAAGTTTCACGTTTTCACAATCACTAGGCTGTTGTTGTTGTTGTGGTCTTCAGTCCTGAGACTGGTTTGATGCAGCTCTCCATGCTACTCTATCCTGTGCAAGCTTCTTCACCTCCCAGTACCTACTGTAACCTACATCCTTCTGAATCTGCTTAGTGTATTCATCTCTTGGTCTCCCTCTACGATTTTTATCCTCCACGCTGCCCTCCAATACTAAATTGGTGATCCCTTGATGCCTCAACACATGTCCTACCAACCGATCCCTTCTTCTAGTCAAGTCGTGCCACAAACTTCTCTTCTCCCCAATCCTATTCAACACCTCCTCATTAGTTATGTGATCTACCCATCTAATCTTCAGATTTCTTCTGTAGCACCACATTTCGAAAGCTTCTATTCTCTTCTTGTCTAAACTATTTATTGTCCATGTTTCACTTCCATACATGGCTACACTCCATACAAATACTTCCAGAAACTACTTCCTGACACTTAAATCTATACTCGATGTTAACAAATTTCTCTTCTTCAGAAATGCCTTCCTTGCCATTGCCAGTCTACATTTTTATCCTCTCTACTTAGACCATCATCAGTTATTTTGCTTCCCAAATAGCAAAACTCCTTCACTGCTTTAAGTGTCTCATTTCCTAATCTAATTCCCTGAGCGTCACCCGACTTAATTAGACTACATTCCATTATCCTCGTTTTGCTTTGTTGATGTTCATCTTATATCCTCCTTTCAAGACACTATCCATTCCGTTCAACTACTCTTCCAAGTCCTTTGCTGTCTCTGACAGAATTACGATGTCATCGGCGAACCTCAAAGTTTTTATTTCTTCTCCATGGATTTTAATACCTGCTCCGAATTTTTCTTTTGTTTCCTTCACTGCTTGCTCAATATACAGATTGAATGACATCGGGGAGAGGCTACAACCGTGTCTCACTCCCTTCCCAACCACTGCTTCCCTTTCATGTCCCTCGAAACTGCCATTTGGTTTCCATACAAATTGTAAATAGCCTTTCGCTCCCTATATTTTACCCCTGCCACCTTCAGAATTTGAAAGAGAGTATTCCAGTCAACTACATCATCAGTCGGCTTGCAACTTTTATCAAAACGCATGAGATATAGTATAGAATAACATCAGTTCTGTTGGGAGGTAACAACCTGCAAATATGTAAATCTGTTTGAAAATCCATTCTCCAGCATAAAAGTTTCACGTTTTCACAGTCACTAGGCATGGTCTACATTATTAGCAACGAGGGGGGGGCTTCAGCGGAATATAAGTAAACATTGTACTTATTATACAGTACACTATGAGCCAAATAATTATGACTCTTGCCCACCACGTGACTCAGTGCAGATTATTCCACCTTTAAATTTAGTGATGACCTCTCGCGTAGGGCCGTTCCTACCTCGTCAGGTAACTGTAACGCATTTATGGAAGCCTTTTTTGCAGCCCAGAAGCGGTGCATTCTTTGTCTGACCGCCTGCTTGCCTCCTCTGCCCAGCCATTTATCGGCTTCTGCTTCCCATGGAAGTCCTTACCAATGTTGAACGTCTGTTGGTACTTCGATGGATTAGAGATGTCTTCTGATTCAATTCAATGCTGGCGAGGTCTTCCCTTCCATTCTTGAACCATTTATCGAAGACCTCAGGTTGTTGTCCTGTTTGTTAAAAATCACCTACGTTAGTAGGATGTATCCCTTCGCAACAGACGTACGTAGAAATTTGGGTCGTCGGTTTGTTACCGAGTCCATCAGCCGTTCAATTACACTTATCTAATCCCTCTCTCGCTTGCAGGCTATACTGTCCATCTGTTATCTCAGAACCCTTTAGTTTCCGAAGGATCTTGCGCTCAATCCTTTCGACTTCTTTCACTCCAACCTTTCTGTCAATCTAAGCGATTTACATTCATATAGGCATTCAGTTTTGATCACTGTGTTATAGTGCTTCAGTTTACCTTTCCTTGAGACTGCCTTTTACTTGTATAGGACGTGCGTCATATGAGAAGCAGCGGCTATGTTCTCTCTCGTGCTAACGTT
Source organism: Schistocerca piceifrons (assembly GCF_021461385.2). Lineage (NCBI taxonomy): Eukaryota > Metazoa > Arthropoda > Insecta > Orthoptera > Acrididae > Schistocerca > Schistocerca piceifrons. Next base: position 782,167,301 of record NC_060140.1, on the reverse strand, counting down.
AGCTTCTTTTTAGGTGTTTTTAATCTGTGCTATTTCTCCAAGGTACCTGAAACAGACCATTTAGGGGTTGAGGCACTGTTCGGATATTACGTGCTTTGTTTTCTGGAAAGAAATTTGCATGCCAGCTGTTCTTTGTGTGTTTCGTTAACGTGTTTATCTGTCTATTGCTGCCCTGAGTATCACCAAATCCTCCCCTCTCTTTGTCCGTGTCCTCCTCGTTTCCCCTCTCTCTGCCCTTCAACCCCTCATCCTTTCCCTGTAACTCTTTTCCTTCCTTCACTCTCCCCCCAACCACTCCTGTCCTCTCTCCCTGAGCATCACCTCATCCCTCCCTTTCTCTGTCGTTCATCTCCTTCCCCCCTCTCTCTCCATCTCCTCTTCTCCTCCTTTCTGTTCACCTCTTCATTTTCACTTTCTAGTTCCATTTCCCACCTTCGCTGTATCTCATTCTTCTTGCCCCTCCCCCCCCCCCCCCTCTGTGTGTGACCTTTAGCCTTGTTTACTGTTATCGGAATTTCTAATCTGTGGTAGTATACAGATCATAATACGATAAGCCGTATATACAAATTTCCGGTTTGCTAACAACGTTTCACTGGTATAAATATACATATGATTTCTACTTATAATACATAGCCCAGCGTTTCCAAACGGTTGCTCCAACAATGTGTAAAAGTTTGAAGTACCTCAGTCGAATACTTTTTGAGAATATATATCCCTCCAAGTAACGTGTAAATCGGTCAAGAACTTCAAAACATTTTTGTTATTACTGTTTCGCATTTATATATTATGAATATATAAAAATTGTTATATAAAAACACTTGTGTGTTCGAATGCGACGTTCTGCCAGAATTTAGAAGCAGTCAGCGAAGAAGTTACGGATATTTCAGATTTTGATCAAACGAACATTTACATTTTTACGAGTATATAGATTTCTCTTGTTACATATATAGATTTCTATATTATTTGTGGTCTCAAGTATTTTTACAGAAACCTTCGCTCATTGGAATACAACGTTGTGTCAATATGCCAAAGCAGTGGGTGAAAAGCTCACAGACATTTACGATTTTGAACAAGCAAATGCTTACATTTTATTTATTTATACATAAATGTTCTTTTACTCAAAATCTATTTCTTCGAAGGTTCGTCACCGTTTGTTTTGAAATTTTGACACAACATTGCATTCTAATAAATGTACAGGTATGTTTTATAGCCCTACTAGAACACCATATCGTATGTGAATATAAACATAAAGTTTATATATAATCATATGTCACTCCAGTAGGTATGTAAAAAACACGCGCATATGCTAATGCAGTGTTGTGTCAAAATTTGAAAGGAATTGGGCAGAACTTTCGGAGATTTAAGGTTTTTAACAAAGGAACATGAGGCTTTGCTAAGAGCGCATATATATATATATATATATATATAGTGAAGGAACCATGTGCTTAGCACGTTGCTACTTAAGCACTCCGTCTTCAGGCCGCGAGTGGCCTACCGGGACCATCCGACCGCCGTGTCATCCTCAGAGGAGGATGCGGATAGGAGGGGCGTGGGGTCAGCAGACCGCTCTCACGGTCGTTATGACGGTATTCTTGACCGAAGCCGCTACTATTCGGTCAAGTAGCGGTCGAGAGTCGAATTCGCATCACGAGGCTGAGTGCACCCCGAAAAATGGCAACAGCGCACGGCGGCTGGATGGTCACCCATCCAAGTGCCGGCCACGCCCGACAGCGCTTAACTTCGGTGATCTCACGGGAACCGGTGTATCTACTACGGCAAGGCCGTTGCCCACATTACTACTTACTACCGGAATAAATTTCTACCCCAAGGAAAAAAAATCAAAAATCATATTTTGTAATCAGTAATGAAGTGGTATAGAGTACATTAGATGAAATAAAAGGTACGTTACATCAGTCTGGCGTAACCGGATATGTAGATATGTAGCATTTTTGCGAGGACGAGCATTTGAAGTATTAAACACTTACAGCACTCCATATAGTAAAAGATTATTATTTAACATTTTGACGATTTATATGACTAAAACTTAATTATTCATGGTTGAACACATTTTAAATAAAATACAGAGCGATCTAAAACAGTCTGAAAATCTTGTAAGGATATTGCAGGGTACGTTGCGATAAAAAATAATTGTTACGGAAAAATGCGGTATGTTGCGTCGTTTCCGAGTTAATAAGCGTGTAAGTAGGCTGTTTATGTTTTCTTATTGGCAACGTTACGTAGCGGTCGGTGTGAGAATCACTGTTGTAAGTAGGCTGTTTATGTTTTCTCATTGTCAACGTTACGTAGCGGTCGGTGTGAGAATCACTGGCTGTGCTGTGTGCAGTCTGTGGCTGGTTTGCATTGTTGTCTGCCATTGTAGTGTTGGGCAGCGGCAGCTGGATGTGAACAGCGCGTAGCGTTGCGCAGTTGGAGGTGAGCCGCCAGCAGTGGTGGATGTGGGGAGAGAGATGGCGAAGTTTTGTAATTTGTCATGAACTGCTATATATATTATGACTATTAAGGTAAATACATTGTTTGTTCTCTATTAAAATCTTTCATTTGCTAACTATGCCTATCAGTAGTTATTGCCTTCAGTAGTTTGAATCTTTTATTTAGCTGGCAGTAGTGGCGCTCGCTGTATTGCAGTAGTTCGAGTAACGAAGATTTTTGGTGAGGTAAGTGATTTGTGAAAGGTATAGGTTAACGTTAGTCAGGGCCATTCTTTTGTAGGGATTTCTGAAAGTCAGATTGCGTTGCGCTAAAAATACTGTGTGTCAGGTTAAGCACAGTCCTGTATAAATTGTTCAAAGGGGACGTTGCAAGCGATGAGGCTAGTCACTCAGGCCTTTGCACGTGCAGTTTCAAGGCACCAGTCAGAGATGTTGTTGCCAAATGCGTTCTTTGCTACTTTTCCGAAGACCAAACAAGACAGCCTTAGAAATGGGTCATGGAATGGCAGTATGACTTAGACCCAAGCCAAAGGCTGAGCAGTCTCGTGCAGTATCATTTACGCTATCACATCAAATCATGTAAATCCCCAGGCATTTTAGTGTACATATGGCCTTTGTATGTGTGGTTGACTAATGTTGTGTCTGCAACAGAGATGTCATACCTATAAATTAATTAAAAGTAGAAATGCCACACCTAGATCAATATATTAGAAGAGGCATCTGGTAGTGATGATATTCTACTCTAGCTTAATTAGTAGACAGATCATGTTGAATAGATATCCCACTAGAACGAATACAACTGATACTGTAAAATTATTTGTTTTCAAACAACAGAAAATTGCAGAACTATACTGTCAATACATAAAGTTAAATTCTACTCTTAATCTAGCTTTGAGACTGGGTATCTGCTACTTTCCTCAAAAATGGAGGCTCGTTTATTAGGCAGACACAATAAGTTGGTTGATATTGATTAGCCCCACGAAAGAAACGACCTCCACCCTGGCTGGCACTGACAGTAAAGAGCTCAGAGAACAGGTAAATGGAACTCAACAGATTTACTGTGATTATTTCCCTTTCTGCCAAGCCATGATGTGTATATCACCGATTACATTGCCATGATGAGTTGTACGCCAACGTGGATCTGCTAGGTACCGTTGGCCCCCGTGCAAAGTACGTATGTTCCATACCTATAAATTCAGCCTACACAGTAGATGTGTTATACCACTGGCAAACCCTAGAACTGAAACTACTTCAGTACAAGCAAGACAGAATTCTAGATTCCTGCCTACTCATTACCCAGGAGTATTGATTCATAAAGAAGCACTTCAATAGGCGTTAGACTTCACAGGGAAGCAAAGCATCGTTTCCCTGTTTACAGAGAAATGAGTTAGCTCGCTCGTAGTGATTAATTCGATACTTCGTAAATTTAACAGTGACACTCTTTTTTGATCCTCTTGTCAACAAATTCTCTAAATCGCTTCCTACACGATGTGTCCTCCTTCGACCCCCACAGGAGACTCTTCTTTCACACCATACACCGATTTCCAGTAAGGCTCACGGTGTATGTGTGTGTGTGTGTGTGTGTGTGTGTGTGTGTGCAGTTTATTAGAATTTCCAAATAGCCTTAAGTGTATTCAGTCAAACAAGTGTTGATGTTGGGTGAATTATTGAAAACTTTAGTATATCCAATTCTACACACGTAAATAATGATCATAGTTATTCACTGAAGTATTCTGGTGGTACAAATCAACGGAAATACTTGCTTTCACTTCTCCTGATTTCAAGTCTTGCATGCACCGACAAACGTACACAAAAGCCTATGATGAATGATTTTACATGAACAGTAATTTCGAATTTACTTGCATGTGCAACCAGTTTACTACACCAAAATGTAATTTCCGTCACGACAAAGATAGTGTAGAGCAAAAAAATAATTTTCAGAGCTCAACTTACCTCTGCACCTAGCTCTAATACACAAAACAACGAAGATAACTTCTCTCGTGTGTGTCGCGCACAGAGGTGCGAACAGTCTCTATAGAAATACTTGAAATACTCAGGAGACAAAAGTCTATGTCGGAGGCTTCGGTGCTTCGTGTAGAATGGAGAATCTACATCTACCATCACTGGCAATCAAGCACAATTAACCTTCCTCTTATTGGCGTCTCTTTGGTATAATGCAAATTTGTGATGGTTCAAAAAAAAAATGGTTCAAATGGCTCTGAGCACTATGGGACTTAACATCTGAGGTCATCAGTCCCCTAGAACTTAGAACTACTTAAACCTAACTAACCTAAGGACATCACACACATCCATGCACGAGGGAGGATTCGAACCTGCGACCGTAGCGGTCGCGCGGTTCCAGACTGAAGCGCCTAGAACCGCACGGCCACACCGACCGGCGAATTTGTGATTCTCAGCACTAAGGGGTTAAGAGAGTGATACTTTATTGCGTTGTGTTTATTGTACTCAAGTAGAGTTTCTGATTAAACCATTGCATACTATTATACGTTTTTTCTGCGCCATGCTTCCTGGTGCAACCAGTGGCTCCTGAAGATCAATCCATCGAAAGCCCAGACACTATTACCAGATGAACCACCTTCAATATCCGCCTCCGTGACCACTACATTACTATCTACAACCGTCCTATCCAAATAACGAGCAAAATAAAATACTTCAGGCTAACACACGATTGCCAACTAAGATGGAAGCTACATCTACTAACCGCTGAACAGAAATCCAACGACAGGCTACTAAAACAGCTAACTGATCGAACTTGGGGATTACAGTCCTCCACTATCCTCCACACCTACCAAACCTTGATCCTTCTATCGTCTTCTATGCAAACGTTGCTTGTATATTCGCCTCTCCTAAGTTTCATCAATCCTTCCAGACCATTGAACGTTACCTTTTTCGCCTTGCTTTCGGCATCCATTTACCCTCCCCCATGTGGATCCTCGACTATCTTATGATTTCCCACCCATTAAACGCATCGAAAGCTCTGCATCTTATGATTTCCCACTCCTCCTCAACCACATTCAACATCTCTGCATATCATACGCTATCCGCCAACTTGATAACTAAACTGCTTCTCCAGTGACCAAGTTTGTTATTCTGTCGCACTTTTAAAAACAAATCCCATTTCACACATGCCATTCCTATCCCATCGTAGCATTAACCTACTCCCTCTTCCAGACAATGAAATCCGTTCCCCTGTTTATTGATCCTACCAACCATAACTCTTCCTGGTCTATTACACTCTACATCAGGGCTCTCTCTCCCTCTCCACCCGCCTCCCCCGCCCCTTTCCCTCCCAATGTCATGGATGTGCCCACCCATAGAAGTAATACTTTATTTCCCCCATCCTTCTACCCTCATTTCATATACCACACACGCTTTATATCTTTACACCCCCACATTTCCCCCCACCTCCCAAACAAAAGTCAAGAATTTTTAACCCAGAAATGGTTGTTCATCTTTTTAGTGAAGACACTCTGCTCTGTTTCTTAACCACTCTTAAATGTCTATTTTGTCTTTTATCTTTACCTGTTAAACTTTTCTTTCTTTCCTAAATTTTATACGAAGAAAACGGAATTGTATGTTTATAGGGACCATCATACACACATCAAAAAAGTTTTGCATCACCCCAGATCTCAGAACTCCTGAAGATAGACGTTGACTGTGGATTCTGTATCACAGACACAGTCCCATAGACTGTTCATAGATGTCACTAAACTCGCCCAAAGATGTAAACAATCATGCATGAGCAGGGCCTATTAGACTGAGGGGGTCCGACAGCCGATCAGTTCCAGTCATTCAATCAGGAAAGAGGTACACGGCTCGAGTTGTCTGTAGTTCAACCATGCCTAGACGGTCAGTACAGCGGTTCGATCGCGTCCGCAATGTTACTTTGTGCCAGGAAGGGCTCTCAACAAGGGAAGTGTAGTGGCATCTTGATGTGTACCAAAGCGATGTTGTTCGGACATGGAGGAGATACAGAGAGACAGGAACTGTCGATGGCTGCCTCGCTCAGGCCGCCAAAGGGCTACTACTGCAGTGGATGACCATCACTACCTACGCATTGTAGCTCAGAGGACAGCAACGCCACCATGTTGAATAATGCTTTTAGTGCAACCACAGGACGTCGTCTTACGACGCAATAGGCTGCATGATGCGCAACTTCACTCCCGACGTCCATGGCGACGTCCATCTTTACAACCACGACACCATGCAGCGCGGTACAGATGGGCCCAGCAACATGCCGAATGGACCGCTCAGGATTGGCCTCACGTTCTGTTCATCGATGAGTGTCGCATACACCTTCAACCAGACAATCGCCAGAGAGGTGTTTGGAGGCAACCCGGTCAGGCTGACGCATTAGACACATTGTCCAGTGAGTACGGCAAGGTGGAGGATCCATGCTGTTTTGTGATGGCATAATGAAGGGCCGACGTACGCTGCTAGTGGTCATGGAAGGCACCGTAACGGCTGTACGATACGTGAAAGCCATCCTCCGACCGATAGTGCAACCATATCGGCAGCATATTGGCGAGGCATTCGTCTTCAAGGACGACAATTCGCGCCCCCATGGCACGCATCTTCTGAATGACTTCCTTCAGTTGTAACTAACCTGTTTCTACGGGTTATTACGTTAAAATTGTTGGGAATGGAAATACTTATTGCTTGTTAAATTAACGTGAGAAGATTAGGGTCGCCACCGACTCTAACCATACAACTAGTCAAAGGTATGGCCGAGTCGGAAAATAAATTAATTTGATCACAGACCAAAAACTCATAAAATACCATTCGTCCTGATATCGATCATAGAGGATTAATAGTATTGCCCGTGCAGTGTTCACGAGACTCAAATATTTAAAATGAACTAGAGAATGCATGAACACTGTGCATAAGATCAGCTCCCAGCAACACACCTGAAAATAAGACTTAATCTAAAGCATTCGTTTTAAAATATGAGGGGAGACTAATCACTGGACCTGTGCGTAAGGAAACGCGTTGGATGTGCTAACCGGGAAAGCTATGAGGTGAGTGGCTAAGGTGCAAAAATGTAACCTCGGAGTACAAGAGAAAATTGTAGATAAAATCATTTATTCCTAAGACATGGATGTGAGGCATGTACACAATTCCTGATAACATTAATTCTTAAAACATTAAAGAAAAGCATCGATACATTCACCGTTATAATCTACACCTAAAATCATTGGTGTGAATCATTCATACAACTGCTGTTGCCTGATAACTGATCGCAATAACTCGTGAAACGGTACCCGTTTCGCAGTACACCCTCGTGACCACGCGGTTTGCGGAGACGCAATTTCTAGGTATCGTGGCCAAATTGCAACAATATCACATCACACAGTCATGAAAAATTAACATTAAAACAAACATGAGATCGGACAGTTAGTGATGACGGTAGTCCAACAAACTCTAATGTTCAACCACATGGTTGGCTCCCCATGGACGAGAAAAGACACATAAATCAAGAAAAATTTACGAGAAGGCAAAGCTATTGATATTTAGAAAAATAAAAGTTTATACAGGCACAGCTGAAGGCAAACAGACATTCATACGGGAGCGAGTGCTCACTTCTTATCGACACCTTTGTGTGGCGCTCTTCCGACGAATCCAAGTTTGCTATAGAAGTTTTCTAAAAGAAAAATCTGCCAAAGTTTTGCCTTCTTTGCTGCGACAAGGCAAAGCAATCTTCCAGAGCTGAAAAGCGAGACCAAAAGCTAACAGCTCTCCTCTCGCCAAGTAACAACGCGCCACCCTTCTTCGACTGGAGCACAGCTGTGGACGCTTCCCGTACCGGCGGCAGACTGTCTCCCTTATTCTTCTCCAGCCCGGAAAACTCAAAGATGCCATTTCCGCCACCAACCTAACGCAGGTGGATTTCTCACAAGTAGTGCAAATCTCTTTGCCCATTTGACCACTACAAGAGTTGGCTATTCAGTACAACTGCTGCTGAATCTGTATGACTACCGCAGACTTTCTGCAGCAGACTACGCCACCGTCTAGCTATGTGACACACAACCACATTCATTCAATCAAACCACTATGAGAGTTATGAGAAAAGAGAAACAAGGAAAATAAATAGAAATGGTAGTGAAAATGGGCTACCGGACAAATGAAAGGTGGCTGCAGAACCCTTTCACAGTATAACGACATCTCTCGACTAGAGATGCCGGCATGTTCTCAAGACATGAACCATATCGAACATACCTGGGGTAGGTTGAAAAGGGGTGTTTATGGACGACGTGACCTACCAACCACTCTGAGGGATCTACGCCGAATCGCCGTTGAGGAGTGGGACAATCTGGACCAACAGGGCCTTGATGAACTTGTGGATAGTATGCCACGACGAATACAGGCATGCATCAATGATACTTGTTATTAGAGGTACCGGTGTGTACAGCAATTTGGACAACCATCTCGGAAGGTTTCGCTGTATGGTGGTACAACATGCAATGTGTGGTTTTCATACGCAATAAAAAGGGCGCAAATGATGTTTATGTTGATCTCTATTCCAATTTTCTGTACAGGTTCCGGAACTCTCGGAATCTAGGTGATGCAAACCTTTTTTTGGTATGTGTTAATGACTGTGTGCAATAATTTTTCTAAATTTTACAAATGTTTTCAATTGTTACATCCGCAAATCTTATTGTAACGTTCTTATTTATATTTTGTAAAGACTTTTGGCTGAAGAGCATGGTACTTCACCTCTGTCACACCACCACCCGCCCATATGGAACATGGGGAATGAAATAACAACGAGGAGAGAAGAAAAGTCTGTGCTGTTATGGTTACCTTTGTCTGTATAATAGTTGGGTTTTGCGTTAACATGGGTGAGTCGGTGGGATTGATTCTCCTAGGTCTATCTCTTTCTGTGACATATTATAGCCTTTTCCCAGCAGCCTAATTCTGGATACCCAGCTGTGAAGAGATTACTGGATGATATTGTGACACTTGTGTCTTGATTAATGTCCAGGTATAGAGTCACCTGCAGCAAGTAAGATTATTTTCTAGGAATATGTTTATGTGTTTAGAATACGTATTTGTTATTTTGCTGTGTCCATTTTAACTGGTAGTTATTGCCAAACTTTTCTGATTTTAACTGTTAAAGATATTTCTGTTGCCTCTATTTCAGCTTCGATGTTATAATGTTCTACATAAAACTTATTTAAAACTAAGCCAATTCTTGTACGGCACTAAGACACAGCTTCACTTCACCCAGATCCTACGCTAAGATATTGCATTATTGATAAAGATATTTAACAAAAGCATTATCTAGAATATATTCAAGGCATTGAGTTTATTGTACGAAATGGTTTAGGCGCACAGGTGGGCAAGGTGTCGTAAAAATAATCAGTAATTTCTTAGAAGCATTTCAGCTATATACCATAAAACTTCGGCTTATATTAGTACTTCAGGGTGAGACACATTACGAATCAGGACCTTGAGGTAGCATAGGAACCCCTTAATATCTGAACTTGTCGGTAAGCACTTTTTGGGAACTTTTAAGTAATCCGTGGTGGGAGTTCTGGTGGACCCGATGTCGAAAGAAATCTGGAACCATTCGTGTACTTTTGTTAGCACACGTCGCTACACAACAAACCTGTTATTCTTGTCCAGTCTAGCGTAGCACTTCCGCTGTCGGTAGCAAAATGGCAGCCGGACAATAGCCCTCGCAGTCCACCGGAGTGGCAGCTGTCGCGAGTCCAGCGTCCAATTTGGCGTCCATTGACGGCCTCTGATTGTCGCTGCCATGCTGATGGAACCGCAGTCCTCTGACGGCACCCACTGGAGGCACCCTGATGCAATTACGCTGACTCCGTGGCCTCGCTGTGTCTGCATTGATCCGATAGCACTGTAGCCTCAAACAGGATCTGCAGCAAAAACTGAGTGGCACACTGTAAATATGGCCTCTGTCTATCTTTTGTCGTTATCATTCTACGTTTCAGACGTAACGGATTTCCTCTCGATATGTGATGTATGTTGACCAGCTATAGGCTCTTGCGTGGTCCTGTCTAGTCATGAACTGGATCCCATGATTCGAGATCTAGATGACATATTACACATAAATATGATTTATTTTATAAAAAATTCATAGGCTTAACCCTTGTAAAGTACATCTCTGAAACTTTGACACGAAGTGTACGCCAGAGTCACAGAGACCTTCAATTATTTTCTAGAGAACCTGCCTTAACCTAGAATATTTTTGCAACGAATTGGACCCTCATGTGTTAAACCTATTTTATTTCACATCTCAGTATTAGTTTAATGCAGCCGAAATTCGAGACGAAGTAATAACTGTCACGAGAATTTTTCAGTGAAGGAACTTTAAAGTGATCCGTATCTAAAGACCTTACTGGGCGTTTAATTATGTGACGATGCTATTCTTTTAATCAAATATACGTATTACTCAAATATTTTGATATGTTCTCAGTTATCCACAAATCCATTCAATCATTATTTGGAATGAAGATTACAACGTTATCGCCAACTGTCCGGTCTCTTCCATTAGGGATAGCCGTGTACCAACAACGAACATTCTTACCGTGGACAACTGTAATTTTCACATCATTGTCTGAAGATTCGGAAGACTGATCAGTTTCATCACTGACCATAACTGCTGAAGGAGCATCGGGTTCAGCATCACTTTCACTACTGAAGTCACTTACGTTACTTTCACTTTACCGTACATCATCTTCCGTTACTGAAATGTCATTCAAAAATGTTTCAAATGGCTCTGAGCACTATGGGACTTAACTTCTGAGGTCATCGGTCCCCTCTAACTTACAACTACTTAAACCTAACTAACCTAAGGACATCACAAACATCCATGCCAGAGGCAGGATTCGAAATGCCATTCCTACGTGCCATTCTCACATTAATGAACTTCACACTCAGCCACAGAACAGTTACACGATGTGTACTCCAGGGTCACAGAAACCCTTCAAAAAATATTTCTGTCAAATTAATTAAGCAAAAGTGTCTCACAACTTCGAACATCCATCCTCTGTTACGCTGAATTTACATTTGAGACAGCCGGCTGTATGTGTATGCACCATAAAAGATCACTCAAACTGCTGTTTGCACTTGCAAGTGACGATCAATTGTCCAAAATATAATTATTATATCAAACTGCATCCACTACGGAATATTCGTAATAATGACATCCATTTTACAATAAAAAACACTGTCACAGCAAAACCACAGTTTAAAAATTTAGAAAGTGTTGACTATATTTTAAGTGTCGAGTCGTCTCATCAGTGAGTTGCAAGGAAGAAAAGATGACACTAAAAGCATTCACATTCAATTAAACGCGTGTCTCTCACCCTCCGTCCAGTGTACTGCTCCCGAACCCTATACTACGTAGGGGGAACAATCGAGAATTTCTCCGTTATCTGCGAAATATCGGGAAAATAGCGCAGAATTTTTCTCAGTAAGTCGCTGTAGTATATCCGTAAACTCTCTGGGGGTCGGCTCTGCGCAAGGCTCTCCCCGTCACTGGCTGATAATTTTTCTGGGTAAGGAGTCAGCTGTTTTCCCACGCTGTGTACGTAAAACAACGGGGGCTCTGCTATCCACAATCAAGTGGGGACTCCGAGGCCCGTTGTAGCTTCGCACAGAGCCCCTCTAGGATCGTCATGCCTTTTGGAAACAGTTCGCATATGCGGCTTTGAGACGCTGTCACGTTAAGCGAGACCACTGAAATCTTTCGGCCACGGAAACTCGGGTGCCCTTTCCCTTAATTCTTGCTTTGCGTGCGCACTGTCCGCAGGCCTGCTGCCAGTTTTCTCCGCCCCGCACCAAGAACGGAAAAGCTCAGGTCTCACGATACAAACTTAACAGACCAGGGAAGTTACACTGTCACTTTGCGGCATGTAGCTAAACAGTTACGTCACAACTTCTGTACTTCAAAATGACTAATGAGCCAAAACATCTGACCTGAAGAAAACAGACGCCAACATCCGTAATTTTATTTTGTAACGTTAGTTACCTACCAGTCTTGGTGCCTCACTGGCAGCATTTTCAGGCCCCCATACATGACACTAGATAAGTCATCTAGTCGTCTGAGCTAGCATAGCGACCTCTACATCCAACATGTCTCCGCAGACCTCTAATAACTTCTCGATCGAGGTAGATCCTTCACTCCAATTGCGAGGAGTTGATGTTAGAAACGTGAAGAATCCAGGTGGACGAGAAGGTTTTAGAAACCTAGGGAAAGTCGTTGGCCATAATGGTCAATATCCTATCACAAACGACTAGATGAGTCCTGAAGAGGTTGCCAATGAAGCACCGAAACTGGTAGCTAAACATAATTGTTAAATAAAATCACTTCTCTTGGTCTCCATTTTCTTGAAGTCTTCGACCAGCCGCAGTCCAAATCCGCTCTCTTTCTCTCTCTCTCTCTCTCTCTCTCTCTCTCTCTCTCTCTCTCTCTCTATCCGAACAGATATCGGAAGACAACAGGTAGCGACCGACCACCGAGTCATCCACAGCCGATAGGCGTCACTTGATGAGGATATGAAGGGGATGCTCTTTGGTTGCCAGTTATCGTGACCGGAGTGTCTCCTCAGCCAAATAGCTCCTCAATAGGCCTCACAAGGACTGAGCGCACCCCACATGTCAACAGAGCTCAGCACATCCGAACGGTTACCCATACCATTGGTAGCCAACCCCGACAAAGCTTAACTGACATAACGGGAACCGGTGCTACCACTGCGGCATGGCTGTTGCGTCAGTTCCCTTTACACAAAATGGAATTACAGATTCTGACTGCATGTTTAATAGCATGTTGATCCACATTTGGAACTCAATACAGCAGCAATTCTATATGTCATGGATTCCACAAATCCTTCGTGGATTTCTTGTGGTAGGTGTTACTCGACGTCTATGCATAGGTCACACAGTTCACGTAATTTACGGGCTGGTGTTTTGCGGGCGTTTCATATCTGTTCCAACGGGTGCAGGTCATGCAAATGTAACAGCCAAAACGTTAACGTCATTTGACTATCATGTCCTCAAATCACTTAAAAATGATTCTGACCTTGTGATGCAGAGAATTATCCTTTTGGAAGATGCCATCAACGTCAGTGAACATTTCAAGCACGAGCGTAGGTCCCATGGAAGCCTAGCCGAATGTTCTTTGTAGCATAATACTATCGTCATCGGCATGCATTCGAGGTGAAGTGCATATTTCGAGCAGCAGTTAGTCTACATGACGGAGAATCCGCATACAGCCATCGGCATAGAATAGCTGAAACATATTTCATCCGATAAGACGACATGTTTCCATTGATCCACGCTTACTTACTTAGCTATTTACATGTTCAATAGACCATTTGAACGATTCTTTTATCAAAATGATGTGGAACGAGTCAGATTACAGGATATGTAGATATAATTAGTGTTAACATTAATGAAGACACTTTATATCCCAAGTCATGCAAGTTCACTTAAAAACTACTTTTTGCAGGCTACCAATTTGTAAATAGAAGTTCAACCATGGAATAAAAATGAGTTTCGGTTAGATTTAAAACTTGCTTTTGCTATGTGTCAGCCATTTTAAAATGGTCAAAAATTTTTGGTGTTGCGTATTGAACTCCTTTCTGAGCCTCTGACAGCTTTAATAATGGGCAATAAACAATTTTCTTCTCTAGTGTTGTAGGTAGAAGCATCATTACTCTTCTTAAATTGACCGACTGCTTATGACGAATTTCACTGGAATAAATATGCATTATTTTATTCACAACTGTAATTTTCAGCAACTGTAGTATTATTTTTCCAGGATAAAATTCAGTTATCAGTTGCAAATAGCTTTTATGACCCTTTACCGGTTTCGACAAATTAATTTGTCATCTTCAGAAGCCTACAAAATAGGGACATTATAAATATTTAGACCCTGGCTAAGCATTTATGGGAAGTATAAAAAGTATGTTGTAGAAATTTACATGGTATAGGTTTAGCAGATGTAAATATCTACTTCATAGAAGCATAATACCATGATATGTCCAGAAATGTACGTATTGTATATGATTATCTTAAACACCTCTCCATGAACCATGGACCTTGCCGTTGGTGGGGAGGCTTGCGTGCCTCAGCGATACAGATAGCCGTACCGTAGGTGCAACCACAACGGAGGGGTATCTGTTGAGAGGCCAGACAAACGTGTGGTTCCTGAAGAGGGGCAGCAGCCTTTTCAGTAGTTGCAAGGGCAACAGTCTGGATGATTGACTGATCTGGCCTTGTAACAATAACCAAAACGGCCTTGCTGTGCTGGTACTGCGAACGGCTGAAAGCAAGGGGAAACTACAGCTGTAATTTTTCCCGAGGGCATGCAGCTTTACTGTATGATTACATGATGATGGCGTCCTCTTGGGTAAAATATTCCGGAGGTAAAATAGTCCCCCATTCGGATCTCCGGGCGGGGACTACTCAGGAGGATGTTGTTATCAGGAGAAAGAAAACTGGCATTCTACGGATCGGAGCGTGGAATGTCAGATCCCTTAATCGGGCAGGAAGGTTAGAAAATTTAAAAAGGGAAATGGATAGGTTGAAGTTAGATATAGTGGGAATTAGTGAAGTTCGGCGGCAGGAGGAACAAGACTTCTGGTCAGGTGACTACAGGGTTATAAACACAAAATCAAATAGGGGTAATGCAGGAGTAGGTTTAATAATGAATAGGAAAATAGGAATGCGGGTAAGCTACTACAAACAGCATAGTGAACGCATTATTGTGGCCAAGATAGATACGAAGCCCACACCTACTACAGTAGTACAAGTTTATATGCCAACTAGCTCTGCAGATGACGAAGAAATTGAAGAAATGTATGATGAAATAAAAGAAATTATTCAGATTGTGAAGGGAGACGAAAATTTAATAGTCATGGGTGACTGGAATTCGAGTGTAGGAAAAGGGAGAGAAGGAAACATAGTAGGTGAATATGGATTGGGGGACAGAAATGAAAGAGGAAGCCGCCTGGTCGAATTTTGCACAGAGCACAACATAATCATAACTAACACTTGGTTTAAGAATCATGAAAGAAGGTTGTATACATGGAAGAACCCTGGAGATACTAAAAGGTATCAGATAGATTATATAATGGTAAGACAGAGATTTAGGAACCAGGTTTTAAATTGTAAGACATTTCCAGGGGCAGATATGGACTCTGACCACAATCTATTGGTTATGACCTGTAGATTAAAACTGAAGAAACTGCAAAAAGGTGGGAATTTAAGGAGATGGGACCTGGATAAACTAAAAGAACCAGAGGTTGTACAGAGATTCAGGGAGAGCATAAGGGAGCAATTGACAGGAATGGGGGAAATAAATACAGTAGAAGAAGAATGGGTAGCTTTGAGGGATGAAGTAGTGAAGGCAGCAGAGGATCAAGTAGGTATAAAGACGAGGGCTAATAGAAATCCTTGGGTAACAGAAGAAATATTGAATTTAATTGATGAAAGGAGAAAATATAAAAATGCAGTAAGTGAAACAGGCAAAAAGGAATACAAACGTCTCAAAAATGAGATCGACAGGAAGTGCAAAATGGCTAAGCAGGAATGGCTAGAGGACAAATGTAAGGATGTAGAGGCCTATCTCACTAGGGGTAAGATAGATACCGCCTACAGGAAAATTAAAGAGACCTTTGGAGATAAGAGAACGACTTGTATGAATATCAAGAGTTCAGATGGAAACCCAGTTCTAAGCAAAGAAGGGAAAGCAGAAAGGTGGAAGGAGTATATAGAGGGTCTATACAAGGGCGATGTACTTGAGGACAATATTATGGAAATGGAAAAGGATGTAGATGAAGATGAAATTGGAGATACGATACTGCGTGAAGAGTTTGACAGAGCACTGAAAGACCTGAGTCGAAACAAGGCCTCCGGAGTAGACAATATTCCATTGGAACTACTGACGGCCGTGGGAGAGCCAGTCCTGACAAAACTCTACCATCTGGTGAGCAAGATGTATGAAACAGGCGAAATACCCTCAGACTTCAAGAAGAATATAATAATTCCAATCCCAAAGAAAGCAGGTGTTGACAGATGTGAAAATTACCGAACTATCAGCTTAATAAGTCACAGCTGCAAAATACTAACACGAATTCTTTACAGACGAATGGAAAAACTAGTAGAAGCCAACCTCGAGGAAGATCAGTTTGGATTCCGTAGAAACACTGGAACACGTGAGGCAATACTGACCTTACGACTTATCTTAGAAGAAAGATTAAGGAAAGGCAAACCTACGTTTCTAGCATTTGTAGACTTAGAGAAAGCGTTTGACAATGTTGACTGGAATACTCTCTTTCAAATTCTAAAGGTGGCAGGGATAAAATACAGGGAGCGAAAGGCTATTTACAATTTGTACAGAAACCAGATGGCAGTTATAAGAGTCGAGGGACATGAAAGGGAAGCAGTGGTTGGGAAGGGAGTAAGACAGGGTTGTAGCCTGTCCCCGATGTTGTTCAATCTGTATATTGAGCAAGCAGTAAAGGAAACAAAAGAAAAATTCGGAGTAGGTATTAAAATTCATGGAGAAGAAATAAAAACTTTGAGGTTCGCCGATGACATTGTAATTCTGTCAGAGACAGCAAAGGACTTGCAAGAGCAGTTGAATGGAATGGACAGTGTCTTGAAAGGAGGATATAAGATGAACATCAACAAAAGCAAAACAAGGATAATGGAATGTAGTCTAATTAAGTCGGGTGATGCTGAGGGAATTAGATTAGGAAATGAGGCACTTAAAGTAGTAAAGGAGTTTTGCTATTTGGGGAGCAAAATAACTGATGATGGTCGAAGTAGAGAGGATATAAAATGTAGGCTGGCAATGGCAAGGAAAGCGTTTCTGAAGAAGAGAAATTTGTTAACATCCAGTGTTGATTTAAGTGTCAGGAAGTCATTTCTGAAAGTATTCGTATGGAGTGTAGCCATGTATGGAAGTGAAACATGGACGATAAATAGTTTGGACAAGAAGAGAATAGAAGCTTTCGAAATGTGGTGCTACAGAAGAATGGTGAAGATTAGATGGGTAGATCACATAACTAATGAGGAAGTATTGAATAGGATTGGGGAGAAGAGAAGTTTGTGGCACAACTTGACCAGAAGAAGGGATCGGTTGGTAGGACATGTTCTGAGGCATCAAGGGATCACCAATTTAGTATTGGAGGGCAGCGTGGAGGGTAAAAATCGTAGGGGGAGACCAAGAGATGAATACACTAAGCAGATTCAGAAGGATGTAGGTTGCAGTAGGTATTGGGAGATGAAAAAGCTTGCACAGGATAGAGTAGCATGGAGAGCTGCATCAAACCAGTCTCAGGACTGAAGACCACAACAACAAAAACAAACAACATATCTTAAACACTGCCGGCCGCTGTGGCCGAGCGGTTCTAGATGCTTCAGTCCGGAACCGCGCTGCTGCTACGGTGGCAGGTTCGAATCCTGTCTCGGACATGGACGTGTGTGATGTCCTTCGGTTAGTTAGGTTTAAGTAGTTCTAAGTCTAGATGACCGATGACCTCAGATGTTAAGACCCATAGTGCTTAGGGCCATTTCAACCATTTTTTTATGTTAAACACTGATTGACAGTTTACTGCAACTGAATCACAACTATGTATTTGTTGTGATAATTACTATAAACTGTCAGTCAGTGTTTAATCACATACAATACCATATACTGACATCAGCTAAACCAATACTAAGTAAAGTTTCTGTAGTACACTTTTTATACTTCCCATAAATGCATAGCCAAGGTCTAAAGACCCGTAGTATCCCTAATTTTGTAGACCTCTGCTGATGATTATTTAATTTATCGCAATCGGTAAAGCATAACAAGATTTATTTGCGACTGCAGACTGAATTTTATCCTGGAAAAAGCGAACATATCTATTGTGATGGTACAGTTTAAATTACTAACTCCTTGTAGAGATAACTTCATGGTGGTGACGAATATCACATATTATTCTTACTGTTCGTTTTCGTGTAGTCAGTCAATCAATACATTATTTTTAAGTGACGATTTATCCGAGAAAATTCTTCCAATAGGCATTATTGATTGGACAAATACAAAATATGTCTGGACAGTGGTTCGTTTGTTTCCAGGATTACCAATTATACGACGAGCAAAAACAGCTGAATTTAACTCTCTGAGACGGTGAGTAATATGCTTCCTCCAGTTAAATTTTCCTCAGTATGTACACCCACAATTCTGGAACATTCTACTCTATTTTCTGACTCATTCCCATGTGCTACAACAACTGTTGGTATTACTGTTATACAGAACTGAATATAATGTGTGTTTTTTTTTCGAAATTAAGGCCTCACCTTTAATTTCTTTTCTATGTTCTTCTTGGCAGACTTGAAGGATGCATTGGATGAGTTTATTCCGGATGGTTTTAGAGCTACCTTTGAAAACTGGTTTATTATAAATGCGATTTTAATACAGAGTAATTCTGCGTTAAAATTAATCAAGGCACGAAAGCCGCCATGACTGAAGGTGGTTTTCTTTCATCATGTCACCTGAGGGCAGGTTTCATAGTTGGACAGAGAGATATACAGTTAATAACAGGATTTAGTATTTACATCTAACCGGTAACTTTATGGTTGTGTAATGTCACGGACCTTCCGTACCCATTGTCTAATTAGATAACTAAATTTACATTGGATAGACATGCCAGACTCAACTTGTTATTTGCATGGACTGAAGAAAGTTTGTGTCTCCTAATTTTGTCAAGGAGGTGTTTAATGCCACAGCCACTGGCTTCAGTCCACTAAGCTCTCTTCCTTGTAATAAACAACAACAACAACAACAACAAAATAAGGCGTATCTCAAAGCACAGCCACACCGCCATTCTTGCTTGCTGTACAGTTCGAAATTAAACTTACTATTGAGCTGACGACTTTTCATTTTAATGGTCTGCGAAATGTTGAAGTGGGAATCGACGTAACTAGCCTCTTGGTTCCTAATTTTTCTTCAAACTAGCTTAAGTTGAAGGGTTCAGAGAGCAAAGGAATTACATGATTCGTTATTTCAGGTATGCACTTGTTACTTGAGCCCTGTTTCTGCGGCTGGCAGGGTGACTCTTGTGGAACGTTTAAACACCACTGACCACAGGCCCGTATACGAGGACAGTGTTACGAAGTTCTGCCTCCGCACTCCACATACCGCCTGAGGCACCCCAGTTCGCGTTTGCAACCGCAGTGCAATCCCAAGTCGCCATCGGCGCATTTCCATTCCACTCAGCTGTGTTCAGAGCTTAGGGCCAGAGGCCGGACAGTTCGAAAGAGAGAAACAGCACCATACTTCTCCACTTAAATAGAAAGCTCAAACAGCAAACACAGTGGCACGAAATTATTTCTGATGGTAGCACAAACCTCCAAACCTACACAAGAGCCACCCCTGTTCAACATACATTGGACCTAAGATACTAAAAGTATATTTGCAAAATATTCCAGTTGGTTTCTAAGGATGAGAATTGTTGATTTTCAATTTTGGACTGAGAGGAGAGAAATTATTTCGGTAAAATAACGGTGTAATATGTTTACCTTAAATAAAATGTGTGGCACTGAATAACGAACTACGTCACTGGAACCTTCTAAAGATTAGGAAGGGAAAGGTAACCTTTGGAGCCGGCGAAGCTAGAACCACGGTTCTGGTCTGGTAAGCGGCTGAACACAGTAGCTCAACATTTACTGGTTACTGGTGTATTTAGTTTACACAGTCATACACAGGTACACAGTAAATTCATACTTTATTTCCCTTCAAACACTAAAACCAATAATCCTTAACACATTAAAATCATGCAGATTTCTTAGAATGTAAGACCATTCAAAATACTTAAAGGTACGGTAACAACTGAAATTCTAAATTACCCCAAATTTCCTTTCCCTTTAACATCAGAACCAATAACCTTTAAAAAGAATTACTGTGATCCAAGGTATTTAGAATAATCATTTAACTTCTACATACCCAAGTTTGCTTTTTCTTTCAAACATTAAAACCAATAACATTCAAAATTTAAAATCATCCAAAGTATTCCTTCTAAATCTAATAAGCCTAAATTCTGAAACTTTCACGTTAGTCCACCGTAACTGGCCATAGAGATACTGACATGTGAATGCCTTAATGCCAATTCAATCAATACGGCTGTCAGATAACTAACGTTACTGTAATTACAGAAGAACCAACAACAAAATTTAATTACAGTTCACTGAAACTAATATGCGCTAATGCGGCCGCACACAAATCAACCTTTTATCAGTAGCAGATACGTTAGTATATGGCTCACTTTACTACACCCCCAGGCTAAGAACAAACTTTGTAAACGACAATTTATCACTATCGGTCCCAACCAATTTCACGTTCACCCTGCCTCTTGAAGATGAGGCAATTTGGAACAATACAGTTAAACTGTGATGGTATTGATTGATATCTTTGTAATCACAGAAATTAATTAATCCGCTTACATGCAAATTTCGGCCAGCGAAGCACCTGAGAACATGTATCCACAATCATGAAGTGCCCTGAAGCTGACGTCACTTCTCTAGAATATCATTCACATGGTTCAGCATTATTTACAAACCCTGGAAAATCCACAAAACAAAAACAAAAAGAAGGCATCCGATTACCTATCATACACGGAAATTTGCAGAACATTATCAGGGTAGAATTTCGTGACATTACAGTCAATGATAATCCCAACTCTTCGGCGCAATATCCAGTGCGATGTGTCCCAGAGGAAATACGAAAAGTGCTCCCGAGACTTCCAAACCGAAAGCAGTTTAATTTACACGATTTACAGAACCAGAGTCGATCACAGAGTGATGAGTTACTGTTCCAGCCGAGGCGAATAAGAAAGTTAAAATTTCAGACTGAATACCGACGCTCACCAAAATCAGTAGGAGAGGGAGGCACCAGTTGCGGTGCGATGCACTCCCCGCCACCCACCGACTAAACAGCAACATCCGGGCCTCTGACCCATCACTCGGATGGCGCCTTAGCATTTCTTGCGTACTCCACCCTCAGTCATCGCGTCTACCAGTCGCAAGTCGCTTGCCCAGCTCGTGCTTAAAACTGATTTCCACGCCTGGGATAACTCACCACAGAACAATTTTTCTTTGCGTAAAGGTGCGCTCATGCCAGAAATCGATACGGTCGCATAAATTCATCGCAGAAGTAGGAACCGAAAATCATACGACCGTATCAGATACAAATTACGACAATTATTGTAACAATAAAAATAAGTTGAACACTGTATAGCAAATTGTGGTGACACCTTCCAATGGTTCAAATGGCTCTGAGAACTATGGGACTTAACATCTGAGGTCATCAGCTTCCTAGACTTAGAACTACTTAAACATAACTAACCTAAGTACATCACACACATCCATGCCCGAGGCAAGATTTGAACCTGCGACCGTAGCGGTCGCGCGGTTCCAGAGTGAAGCGCACACCTTCCAATGGTTTGACTGACAAAGATAATCCTGAAACATCCTTCCAGCGCACACTCCGCTGTAGAGTGAAAATTTCATTCTGGAAAGATAATCTTGTCCTTAAGAGGCCCAATATCACAGTCGGTAAAAATATTACAAGTGTGACTAAACAGGTAAACGCAATAATTGCAATAGTGACTAAAGAAGTAAGTGAAACAACTGTAATGATAAAGCCCATAGTTTTAACCGAGCAAGTGAAAATACGCTAGCTGAAGTAAAGGAAAATATTGGGTGGGTGAGGAGGAGGGATAATTTACAAAGTGTCTGCATAGGATAATAAACAGCATCTGAAGTTAGAAGCGGTGAGTAAGGCAGCTGTCTCTGATTATTCAGTACCACGCCTAGGCAGTTGGACATATATTTATTAATTTCCTGCCGGCCGCGGTGGCCGTGCGGTTCTGGCGCTGCACTCCGGAACCGCGGGACTGCTACG
The DNA here is from genome assembly GCF_021461385.2 of Schistocerca piceifrons. Lineage (NCBI taxonomy): Eukaryota > Metazoa > Arthropoda > Insecta > Orthoptera > Acrididae > Schistocerca > Schistocerca piceifrons. The sequence continues at coordinate 782,144,909 of NC_060140.1, read as the reverse complement.
GTCGCAGGTTCGAATCCTGCCTCGGGCATGGGTGTGTGTGATGTCCTTAGGTTAGTTAGGTTTAAGTAGTTCTAAGTTCTAGGGGACTTATGACCTAAGATGTTGAGTCCCATAGTGCTCAGAGGCATTTGAACCATTTATTAATTTCCATTATTTCGAGGTATTTCTCCTCCTCCCTTAGTGGATTTCATGTAAGGCTTCATATTGCAACTTTTAACTGTGGTCTTCTTTAAGTAGGTGGCCTGCAAAAGTAGAGTCTCCAACTTCAGAGGTTTTCCTTCAAGTCGGTGGATTTTTCCCTGCTGGACTGGTGTGAATGAACTCAAAGAGTTAAATGCTAGAAGTTAATTTAGACAGGGATATGCAGAAAATTTAGTCATAATAATAGTTGACAAAGTAGAAAATACCGTAAGAAAAATGGTATAACAACATATGAATATGAAGAAACAGGGTTTAAGGGTTAGTCCCAGGAAAATTGTTATAGTATCGTTCATGAAGAAGCACGTTCGGGAAACATACCTGAAGAGAGGGAAATGAAGTACCTAGGCATAAACCTGGATGTGAATCAATCATGGACTCCTGAAATAAATAACATATGTCCCAAAGCAAAGGTGCTCTTATGTGAACTAGAAGCGTCTTTGGTAGAAACTGAGGTCTAAGCTCTATGAGCATGTACTAAATATACACTTCTGTAATAAGACCTATCATATTTATGGGCCTACAGTATGGTGCAAATAGTAGAACGTGGTTGATAAGGAGCTTAGGAAGCTGCCTATATTGCCCTGCCTAGCCATAATACATGGAATTAGCCAACACCCACTGTTAGGACTGAGACTGTGCTGGACCCGCCCTATTACACTTTTCATAAAAAAAACTGGAAACGTTTAGGATGTCCAGAATCTCACATGAATGTAATGAATGTGGCGAACGACACGACACCAGAAATTCTGAATGATTGAACAATAATTTCCAGTTTCTTCGATAAATCTTCCAAAGTAACATTTGGAAGTACGGAGTAGTGGAAGACTGAACCACTATATTGCTCGGGAAACATTATCTGGTTTACTGACAGACCAAAATCAGACGAAGATGATGAGACCGGGGCATATGCGGGTGAAGCCTAGATTACAGAGCACAGTCTCTCAAGGAAAGTTGACCACGATATTCCAGGCGGGAACCTTTGCTACTCGTGTGTGTGTGTGTGTGTGTGTGTGTGTGTGTTTGTGTGTGTGTATGTGTGTGTGTGTGTGTGTGTGTGTGTGTGTGTGTGTGTGTGTGTGCCCGCGCGCAGTGGAGAATCTACGTAGTATTGAAAGGACAGTAACATTTACATTCATTCAGACAGCTGCTGCAGCGAGATAAAAGGTCTCCAGAACGAAAAGTCGTTGCCGAATGTCATGAGGCCTTTCTGAGAAGAAGGTAAACAGCTTAAGCCTGCTGTGGGTTCCTAGTCAGTCAGGGGTTAGTGGCAGTGAATAAGCTGGTAGGATGGCCACGACAGGATACATTACAACGTTTGTTGGATCGGAAGCTGCAAGTCATACTTAAACTTGATGGCAAGATGAAAACTACACAGTTGGTTCAGAGCACAATACGAAGAGTATTGGAGTAAGATTTAAAAACATAAACATGGCAAACTAATGATGCAGAAGCCATGTTTTAAGCGAAGTTCAGCAATCTTGAACAGGAGTCAGATATAACTCTCGGTAGGAGCCCTTCAGTGTAGACTACGTCTAAGAAGGGACTAGCATAGCCTCTCCTGCTACTCTCTCAAGGGCACTACCTGCCTTTACTAGTGTGACAGGGAGAGAAACCGCACAATAAACTCAGTTTCAGTGCAGGCAACACTGGGTAATGACAACTGTTCTTTTGTTTTCCCATACAAATCAAATCAAATCATACAGTATTTATTTTGATCAACTGTTTTGTGATCTGACAATGGTGTAACAATACAAAAACCATTTTGTATGACAATAAATCCTAGTCTTGTGTATTCTTCCAATAATATAATTCATCATGCACTGGTTCGTTATAATAAGCTACTCACAAAGGTCCAGTATGGGCTGTAATTATCGTATGACAGCGAACTTGATAGATATTCCAATGCCTTAATGGGGAACCGATTCACACTGAGAAAAAAAATAGTTCAAATTTTGGCTTCCAGGTGCAAATCTGGCATTATGGATGGAATAAAGACAAACAGAAATGTTTCGATCTGTAATGGATTAGGAACTGGACATGGACAGAAAAGCTCAAACAAGTGAGAAAGGCATAAGTTGATTTTGTTATTATTGCTGCTTACGAGCTTCGTTCACTATGAGCATCGGAGACATTGACGAGATGCTGCACCTGTAAAACGAGGCATGCTGGACCCTTATCCCAGAGATTTGTGGATTGAATCCAGCTCTGCCACCAGTTGAAATGGTGATAATTATGGCCTCTTAATTCAATCAGGAAGGGAAACTGGGAAGGGCTGGACCATTGGAGATTTACACACTTCATTCACTTATAGAACACCAATTTAGTTCACACAGTTTCAATCACACAACAGCCAGTTAGGCTTTTATTTATTTTTTAAATTAATTAAAAGTACAAGCAGTCGGAAACTTATTTAAAAGTCAATGCCAGTTTAAATAATTTACAGAAAATTTTAAGTTATCTTTAACCCAATATGACCTAATATTCTTAAATGCAATACATGGCCCAAGTGAGACACAGAATTAATAAGGCTAAAGTCATAATAAATGCAGACATAAATCGAAACAACAGTACCAGAACAGAATACAATGGCCTTAATTATAAAATGATGAGAATAGAACATGAATTAAACTTGACTGATTAAAAAAAACATAAAACCTTACTTAAAACAATGAAAAACAATTTAACACCAATACCTAACCAAGATAGTTTTAAACCCAGAAAAACACATCAATTGAAAATTTAATACATTTTCCAATAACATAAGAATAATTAAGTTACAAAAGATTAATGGTCCCAACACATTTCAAAAATTTTTTTAAGGCGAAGGCAACAAGGTAACTGATTCAGATTCGGAATTATTCCAAGTATAAACTTAACTTGAACAGGAACATTATGTAGTGCGGCCCTGGTTGGAGGAAACAGCATGAAAGATAAACAACGGCGAGAGTTGCTGAGCGTATGTAATCCAAATGACTTTAACAACTTGTTAGAAATCAGACGAAGTTTGAGGAAGTAAGGTCTGATCCTAGGTGAGACGTACCAGCTATAGTGTACAATTTATTATTGACAATTTCCTGCAGTACAAATAATTTTAACTACACAGAATTCCAAAACACAGCCTTGTGTCAAATAAATAACTCTTAGGCTACATTTAACTAATCTGAGCTCCCACCAAAAACCATGACATATTAACTGCATTTTTACAAGTTAACCAAAAGATTTAAGAAACCAACAATAAATATTTTTTAAAAAATAATTTCAGCAATAAGACAGTAATATCAGAAAAATTTTCCTTTCTAGGAAACTATTAAAGCAGCCGCAAGAACATTCATAGCTCATCAGTAGACACACTATTCTTTAACAATTGGGAGAAAAAAATCCGTCCCGAAACAGACTAAAACTTATCTGAGCCACTTAAATAGAGCACACGCACTGTATAATCTCTTAGACAGCACAGGACTTCAGCATTTGCTTCGAAGAAACTTGAACAACAAAACCAAATTATAAATAGGCCACTAAAACAGCAAAAGACCCACATTGTGACAGCAACAATTAATCATCCATAGTAACAGGTAAAACTAAACATTTCACTAGGCCTCCAACTGGAAATTACATGACCAATAACTTACTTTAAAAACCAGAATAATTAACGGGAGGCAGACAAGAACGGGTAATACATATGAAGCACACCGCCAATATTCAAAACAAGTTTTCTTCTTGAACACGGCGCTTTACACTGGCTAAAGGTTCAAAAGCACCACTGATATATAAGGTTAACAATTAAAGGAAATTACAATGGGATATCAGCCAATGAATCAGTTTAAAATGTCTACCAGCTCTTGCAATCACATTTCCCTTAGAATACTATGGAGAAAAAGGCATCCATACCCAACAGGCAGAAGGAGGATAGACCAAAATGATAGTGGACGCTGCCATGACAACTCGGCGCCCTTATGGTAAATCACAGTAAAAGCCACGACGGTACTCGATAACTTAAAAAAAAATGGTTCAAGTGGCTCTGAGCACTATGGAACTTAACATCTGAGGTCATCAGTCTCCTACAACTTACAACTAGTTAAACCTAACCAACCTAAGGACATCACACACATCCATGCCCCAGCCAGGATTCGAACCTGCGACCGAAGCGGTCGCGCTGTTCCAGACTGAAGCACCCAGAACCGCTCGGCCAAACCGACCGGTTTCGATAGCTTACACAAGGTAACATGAATCCAATATTGGTCGCCCACCAATAGGTAACTAACACAACTGTGAAAAGGCCCCACGGAGAGCTCGCTACAACTTCGTTTCTCAGCTCATACTGCCCACCAAACCGGCACCATACCCGGAGCCGCCACAAGAGTGGGCACTGCGCTCCAACAGCAACATATTGGTCAAAGATCTTGTGAACAGTGATACTGATACACCGCGAGAAAGCCTCCACGGCTCAGTGATCAACAGTTGATCGCAGTAATCGTTGTGGATTCTGAGCGACGATTTCCTGTTTACTGGCATTCAGAGTAGGCAGAAACAGAACTTGGTTAAAGCGTTCTTATAGATATCCCCAGAATCAAATGTCACTTTGATTTATATCAGATAATCTAGTAGGCCATGCTGCCGGAAAACCTCTAGATATACCACATTCGTGGAAGGTTGCATTAAGAAGCCCTTTCACTGGGCGAGCGACATGAGGTGTTACTCCATGTTGCATGCAAACAGTGGCCTCCACGCAGCTGCGCTCTTCCAAAGCAGAAATCAAATGATGTACAAAAATATCTGGATAAAGTGCAGACGTAACGGTACACCGAACAGGCCCTCTGTATGTATTTCCTTCAAAGAAAAATGAACTGAGCCTAAAGGCGCTTTTGAATCCACAGCGCACAGCCACAAAGGTAACTTCAATGGTTCTTGGTGCTCTAAACTCAGTTTAACAGTAACGCAAATTCGGTGGTTCTGTATATTCACTGCACCCTGCAGTGTAAAAAGTGCCGCGTACTGTTGACCATTGGATGGGCAGTTATCGAGACACCGCACGAGCAATAGCACTACCCCGGCCACATACTGCATGGTCAGTTGTAGCAACGACAACCTCGCCAAAAACTTCCATCTGGATAAAACGCTTTCCTCTTCTAGGTGCCACACGAATCTCACCCGTGTTTCAGAATTTAATTATAATCTTCTTTAGACCATTTAAGGGCATCGGGACTCTCGTCAGATCTTCCAGTTGGAGATACTCTCTCAGCGCAGCACTGTAATTGCCGCCGTTCACATAAAAAGCTTTCAGCAACAGGGAACGGTCTCTCTTCTCGATAGTGATAATGTTCTGTCACGTGAAGGCTTGTCAAATGACGGCTGAATGTGATACCGTCACACAAACAGTGTACACCACCAAACTTGCACCTGTTGGCCACCATTGGAAGTTATTTGTTTTACAGAGTAAATCGGTTCCGCAATAACGTATTAGAATATCTATCACGTTTCGCTGCCATACGATAATTATAGCCCACACTGGACCTCCGTGAATAGCTGCACTGTAATTATAGCCAACTCGTAGAAATCATTCGTCCAAGAACTATCAGAACTGTCAGCGCCCGTCAATAACTTCCGGAATATCAATAGTTTAAAGACTGCAAGACTGCAAATATATTCAGCTGGCATTGTGGAACGATTCAACAGACATACCTTGTAGTTCTTTCTTATTAACCTGAGTAATAATGGTGTTGATCTATTAATCTCCCCAGGATATTACACAGAGAGATACATTACTGGCCATTAAAATTGCTGCGCCACAAAGATGACGTGCTACAGACGCGAAATTTAACCGACAGGAAGAAGATGCTGTGATATGTAAATGATTAACTTTTCAGAATATGCACACAAGTTTGGCGCAGGTGGCGACACCTACAACGTTCTGACATGAGGAACGTTTCCAACCGATTTCTCATACACAAACAGCCCGGCGAAACGTTGTTGTGATGCCTCGTGTAAGGAGGAGAAATGGAAAACCATCACGTTTCCGACTTTGATAAAGGTCGGATTGTAGCCTATCGCGATTGCGGTTTATCGTATCGCGACATTGCTGCTCGCGTTGGTCGAGATCCAATGACTGTTAGCAGAATATGGCATTGGTGGGTTCAGGAGGGTAATACGGAACGCCGTGCTGGATCCCAACGGCCTCGTATCACTAGCAGTCGAGATTACAAGCATCTTATCCGCATGGCTGTAACGGATCGTGCAGCCACGTCTCGATCCCTGAGTCAACAGATGGGGACGTTTGCAAGACAACAACCATCAGCACGAACAGTTAGACGACGTTTACAACAGCATGGACTATCAGCTCGGAGACCATGGTTGCGGTTACCCTTGACGCTGCATCACAATCACAGACAGGAGCGCCTGCGATGGTGTACTCAACGACTAACCTGGGTGCACGAATGGCAAAACGTCATTTTTTCGGATGAATCCAGGTTCTGTTTACAGCATCCTGATGGTCGTATCCGTGTATGGCGACATTGCGGTGAACGCGCATTGTAAGGCCGTATTCGTCGTGGCAATACTGGCGTATCACCCGGTGTGATGCTATGGGGTGCCATTGGTTACACGTCTCGGTCACCTCTTGTTCGCCCCTTTGAACAGTGGACGTTACATTTCAGATGTGTTACGACCCGTGGCTCTACCCTTCATTCGATCCCTGCGAAACATTGCACTACCCCATGTTGCAGGTTCTGTACCGGCCTTTCCGGATACAGAAAATGTTCGACTGCTGCCCTGGCCAGCACATTCTCCAGATCTCTAACCAATTGAAAACGTCTGATCAATGGTGGCCGAGCAACTGGCTCGTCACAATACGCCAGTCACTACTCTTAATGAACTTTGGTATCGTGTTGAAGCTGCATGGGCAGCTGTACCTGTACACGCCATCAAAGCTCTGACTCAATGCCCAGGCGTATCAAGGCCGTTATTACGGCCAGAGGTGGTTGTTCTGGGTACTTATTTCTCAGGATACATTGAAACGTCCCCTTAGAACAATTATACATGACTGTGCTTAAACTGACACACAATTTATTTAGCGCAACGCAAATTGACTTCCAAAAATCCCTACAAAAAAATGGCCCTGACTAACATTGACCTATACGTTTAACAAATCGCTCACCTCACAAAAATCTTGGTTACTCGAACTACTGCAATACAGCGAGCGCCACTACTGCCAGCTAAATAAAAGATTCAAACTACGGAAGGCACTAACTGCTGATAGGCATAGTTAGCAAATGAAAGATTTTAATAGAGAACAAACAATGTATTTACCTTAATAGTCATAATATATATAGCAGTTCATGACATCCAGTCTTACAAATTTCAAAACTCTGCCATTTCTCTCCCCACATCCACCACTGCTGGCGGCTCACCTCCAACTGCGCAACGCTACGCGCTGTTAACATCCAGCTGCCCAACACTACAATGGCGAGTATTACAACTATGCCAACCAGCCACAGACTGCACACAGCACAGCCAGTGATTTTCATCAGCGCGCTACGTGGCGTTACCAATATAAAAAACCTAATCAGCTTACTTACATAGCCCCCATGCTCCCCACAAAAAATTTTACAACTTGTTTTGGGCAGTGGCCAATACAGATTTGAAAAAATTTTTCATAGTTACAATAACAAAGAAATGAAATGCACACACTTATCGAGACAATGTTGGTCAAAAGCTAAAATTTTCTCACAGTCCATAAAGACAGTCCTGATCGTTAATCACAGTAAAATTGCAGTGTTTTTCTCAAAGTCTGAGCAGTAAAAGAAAATGCACACGGAAGTAGTGGATTTCCATGCAGTCTTGAAGAAGTATTGTTGTCCTTCCAACGGAAAGACAGTGCTGACTCTCGACATGCTGACAGATAATGGGCCACAACAGAGCAAACCTACCGCATAGTCAGTCGACGTTTTGAAGAATATTGGTAGGTAGGTCATCACAGAACGGACCACTGTAGTCTTGTTAGAGATTACAGTATTGGTGGGCCACCAGACGTGCAGACCCACTGCAGTCCTTGTAGAAATAATGGTATTGGTGAGTCAGCAAAGGTGTAGACCCACTGTGGTCCTTGTAGAAATGGCCAGCAGCCATCTGTTGCGACTGTGCAGGTGCACAATCACCATTGAAGAGTCTTGCAGACAATATAGCAAGTCCATAACCAACACTTGTGCACTCACAGAGTTTGTGGAATTGTCCTTAGAACAAGCAATGCTGTTATCCAGTCCCTTGCTGAATTTTTAACACGCGTGCAAACACTAACAGTCCCTACTTCTCACATATTGTCCATATACTATGACCAACAGAAATGTGTGCAGTGAAATGTAACTTACAAGTCACTTAATTTGATGAACTGGTGTCAATTACAATTTTATAACATAGGAATACAATAACAAAGGTACAAAATACATCATTAAAGAACATAACAATACAGATAACATTTGTAGTAAAACAGGCTTTACAAAAGAATCGAAATAACATATACATCAGTGTTACAGGAATTATGATATGAGTACATACATATAAGATCAGAATAACTTTCGAAACATCAACTTCACACATGAGCATTAAAACAGAACAGAATAAATAATGTCTAAACATTTTTACAAAGAAAATAACATATTGTCAGAAAAATTCTACAACATAACTCTTATTAGCTAAACACATTAAGACAGGAAAAACGCATATATACAAGAGTACACAAACACATAGGGAGATAACACAATGGAAAGGACAGGGTTCGTTTTCAGTGTAACATTTGGTACTGCAGTCCAACCCAAAACTTCATTCTATAGATCTTTCGTCTGATTTCAACATTTGTTTTCACCAAATCATCCTATCCAAGCATGCTTTCTGTATTTATATGTTCACATATTTCTTACCTCATTATTTATTTTCCATTATCTTACATCATTTATTTCCAAGAAAATCCTACCTAAACTTGTTGTCTCAAAACCCTACTTTTTTTTTGTTCATATCTTCTTTCAAAATACTTCTTTTTGGCCAAACCATATTCTTATAGCTTCTCAATGCATTTCTTTCAATTCATCACAACTCATTCTCTTATATAGTCTACCCCCTTTTAAGCTAACTTAAATCTACTGAGCTCAGATGCTAAACTAAGAAACCAGGCAATGCAGCAGTATAAAACAATTAACACAAACAGCAATGACAAAATATTCAAATTGGCCAAGCAAGCAGCAATATTACAACTAATATAACGCAATGAGCAGCAAACAAGAAAAATAAATCAGTAGTAAAACTGGCTTAACAGAGTAATGTAAAGTGAAATTTAGTAGCACTATGCCTGGCAAACAGCAGCAGCAAATGCAATAAATTATATCTAAACATGACAAAGCTCAAGCAGAAAAATATTACAGTAAAGACAACAACACAGATAAGGGAAATGTCTATTCACATCTTAATATCTATGTCATTAAAGTGGTGCACCACAAAATATTCTACAAAATAAATTACCAAGTACTTGAAAAGAATATTATGAATGCAGTTCCTGTGAAGGTAAATGTCTTTTTGTGCTCCCTCATTTTTTTAAAAAAAATTATTGTTTACTCGATCTGTAGACAGAAAATATTTATATTAGTACATCTATAAATTTTATTTTAACCAATGCTGCAGTGCAGCTAGAAACTAGATATTAAACAAATTGAGTAAATAAATACATAAAGCAAACCATATGGCATTTCTCTCAACCAGCAAGACAATAGCTGTGAAATGTTTCTCGTCATTACATTAGGCAATTTAGTAAATATCATAAATTAAGAGCTCCACAGTGTAATCATATGTTTTCAATTTCGACTTTGTCGTTTTTGCGATGCTTTCTACAAAGGAATGTCAAAAGCGAGGATAATGGCCTCTTTTTTTCTCCACCTGTGCCTCTGAAAGGCACTCACTAATGACTTGTTTCCAGGCAACTGTCGCCCATCTGGGTGCCCACGACGCATTACGTGAAGGTCACTTAACTTTCTTACCGAAATATTTACGACACCGGTTTGCACAACAGTGACAGTCTCACATAAAAAATTTCACAGGTCGAGAATTTGCGTTGCAAATGTGTAGAAACAAAATCCTATGAATATGACAGTGTCCAAAAAATTTTCAGTGGCATTGTGATACATTCACACATGTACACACATTTCATAATTCTAAAGTACGATTATTGGCTTCCAACATCATTTTCCACAAATCAGAGTCCCTAACCACTACTCATTATTCCTTACCTCATTATACATATACATATTCATCGACACTTCTTCAATATTTCATCATGAGAAGTACGTAGCATAATAAACATTCCTCAACAACATAATACACATCGTCGTCATAATAATAACATCATAACACCTCAGTCAAATCTCAAAAACGTCGTAGCTTTCTGCAATAATTTCAAACCCTAAAAAATTTTCTCTGCTCATTTCAATAGTATCATCTACCTCAAACGTACTATAAAAATCATGATCCCATATCAAATATATCATTCAAAGCTCTCATAGTATCACAATGGTTCCAAAAATATCAGTTCACAGAGTACAGACAAAATACAATTTCATAAGTGTGAAGTTACCCAACTGTGTAATTGCGTAAACATCTGTCACTGATGTAGTAAAACAAATGTTTATCTCTCAGTTAAATGATCAGATAGCTGTGTAATTTGTGTGTTAGATAAATATGGTACCGATGTGTAAAGTTGTATAAGCAAATACCATATTAGCTAGGGCTCCTTGTGCTTGCCAAACACATGGTACACAAAGTAAGCGTGTACCCCCCTGAGGATTAATGTAATTATACCCTCAGGTATGACAGATTACAGCAATGGAATGAAATGTATCACAGAAAACCCTTGTATCATTGGACTTCAAATATCTTAAAAAATAAATGTTTTAAGTGCGAAATTAATCACTCAAATACGTGTACTATAGCGCTAAACTGTGCGTCATGTTGTAAGATAATCTCTGTGGAAGTCTCGTAGTTATCGTCCTCCGAAAGCTAAGTTCTGCTGAAGTCAATGTACTTACCTCATGATAAACAAAAGTGAAATGGTTTGTGTATAGATATCGTAGTTATTACGCTTATTGTTGTGATGAAGAAAGTACTGTACTGTAACTTATTGTTGTGCTACGGAAAAGGCTGTCTCATTGTAGCTATACCACAAAAGTTACTACTAAAACATGTTTTACTTTCCAGAAAAAAACAGAAAACTGTGCAGTTATAAAACAGAAACACTGCAAAAGCAACATTGTAAATTGTCACTCATTAGTAGCGTCGTGATAAAATCGTGTAGCTGTCACATAAACTAACCACTATGTCATCTGGTATCTCACTGAAAGTACTTTAAACCCAGAATGTATTTTCAAGTAACCCAAAATGTTGCATTAAAATCCCATTAGCAGTACCAGTATATGTCCTAGGTATGTAAGCCTGATAGTCGTTACGTAATCGTGCAACTAACAAGCAAGAATGTGCAAATACAACACTGTGTCGTCTGTTCACTATAACAATGCCTTCGTAATTTCTGTTTAAAAATGTTCCCTAGGTTCTAGACTGGATATTTAACTTCAAACATTGGTGCATGTCAACAGATTCTAAGTCTGACAAAGTATACTAGTAATGTAAAGTGAAAAATTTTATGGCAAAGACTACATTATAAAGCAGATTATCTTTCAATAAACGGTTTTACATGTGAAATGTGCAATCCTTTCCTCTTCCTAGTACGCAGAGGTTCAACTTGAATAGAATTATCATGCGGTATACGTCGGTGAGGAATGCTGAAATTTTTCTCAAGGTTAGCGTCTATGTTATTTTTCTCTGAGCCAGCCGGCGCACGCGGCTGGCTGCGGTGCGAGTCATTGTCTGTTCCTTTGTTGGCGCGTCGTTATTGGGATTAAGAGACCTAACTTCTACAAATTCACCTTGACGAGAAGGCCCTGCCCTGTTTGAAGCTCGCCAGTTCTGATGCAATTCAGGTCTGTCGTTACGATTATATCGTCTGTCGTCATGTCGGTAGACTCCATAGTTTCTTTCTTGTCGGTCATGTGGTGGAGAATTTCTCCCGGAATCGTAACTGCGTCTGAAGTTACTCTGTCTCCCTTGATAATATTTATTTTGGTTCCCATATTGTCTGTTTCTCTGATTGTCTCTGTGATAGTCATTACCGCGGAGAGGTGATCTTTCTCTGTAGTTATTACTACTCTGCCAACGGTTGTCATACGGGTGGTGTCTGTTTTGGTCACGATTTGTGTTGTGAGAATAGCCTTATCGTGTCCAGTTATTATTTCTTTCATCGCGGAATTGCGACGGATGTGACCTGTAATTGTTGTGTTCCTGTTTTCGCGTTCTGCGATTATCAGTGTCAATTTCTAATTCTTGTAAGAATCCCTGAAAAGCTTCAATGTCGTCTTTGCAACGTCCTGCCAAAATAATATGTCGTAAATGTTCAGGCAATTTGATTAAGCAAATGCGGATGAGTTCTGAGGGGCTGTATGGGCTTGACAGGTACTGATTCTTGTGCAACATGTCTTCAAAATATTTCACAAGACTGGAAAATTCAGATTTTTCGAAATGATTCATCATTATGATGCTATGTTTTACTCGGTCTTGTGTAGCTTGAGACCAATATGCTGAGAGGAAGGCATGGTAAAATTCTCCTTCACTGTGACAATCGTGAATGACCGATCGCATACTTACAGCTGGTTCATTCTCTAAGTAGCCACACATAAATTCTAATCTGTGCTCTAATGACCAGTTGGGAGGAAAACAATGAGAGAATTGATGGAGCCATGTTTGTGGATGAATGTCGTGGCCAGAATTCTTAAATGTTTAGAATTTACATGTAGTAATGAACAGCTTATAGTCAAAATCATCATGTCGGCGAGTCACATGTCGGTCATTGTTACGTCGTTTCGGCGGTTCCTTCTCAAAATTCGGTGTGCCTTGCCAATTTCTTTCATAATTTCCGAAGTGTCCTGTGTTATTATTTTGTGGTTGTTCCGTATTTCTAAGTCCCTCTTCCCGTGTTGGAGCGCGAGTGTCCTCTGAAATATGTAATTTTTGTATTACTTGTATCAGCTGATCTTGTACTTCCCCGATTTCTCTTTGGTGTTGCGTATTAATTTGATTCTGATTTTGTTTGAATTTCCTAATTTGTTCGCACTCTTCTGTGTCATTAAAGACTACCATTTTTGTGTCATTCAGATTATCATCTACCTCCGTAGATAAATTATTTAGCTGATCCGAAAGTTCAACTACTTTCCCTGATAATGAACTAATTTACTCCATGTGTCTCTCTACTGTGTCCTTTAAGTTTTCCTGAGTTTTTGCAAGTTGCATAACCGAATCGGTAGATGCAACTGAGTCAATTTTAGCTTGCAAGGTCTCATGATTTTCATGAACAATAATTTGCAGTTCTTTTATGGCTGCTTCGTGATTCTGTAATGCATTTTTATGCCGCGAAATAATAGGTTGAAAATGCTCACAAATTTGTGTTTTTACGTCGTTACAGACTTTTTGACATTTCGATTCGATTTTATGTAACTCAGTAGTTAAATCTTCACGTGTTTGTTCAAGCGTGGTGTGAAGATTTTGTTCCATTGCGTCTAACTGTTGCTGTGTTTGTCTCTGGTGTTGTTCCGTTGTGTATAACTTTTGAAGATTTAGTTCCATTGGGTCTGACTTTTGAAGCTTTTGATGTGTTTGTCTCTGATTTTGTTCCATTGTGTCTAACTTTTGAAGCTTTTGTCCCATTTGTTGCATTAATTGTAATAACAATGCACTGGTGTCTGAAATATGTTCCTCAGTGCTTTTCGGCAGGGAATTTGCACCGCCAACATTCACGTTTTGACAAGCGGAAAATGTGTCTTGACTCATTTGAGAAAACGGTGAGAACCCAAAACCTGAGTCTACAGTATTTGTAATATTGTGTTCTGTCATTCCCGATTCCTGAGGCGAGCTATTGCCGACCGATCGATCGATAATTCTTCCCTGTTCACTACCTGTTTCACTGTCTACACAATTATTTGACACCCACTCCATTTCCCTATGCACAGTTACCAAATTACTACTTTGAATGTCTGTTAATTCATTACACAGCGATGCTGGTAAGCTACGCTCGTCGTCACTATTATTTCTCTGTTTACTTTGGAGCCTAGTGTTACGTTTTTCACACGCCACAATTGTCACAATATTTCACACGATAACACAGAAAATAAGAGAACACATTAACATAGCGCTGAAAATAATATCTATTTAATTGCAAGCTGCGCAATACTTGGTGTAAATTTACATGCGTGCCACACCTGTTTTACTGTACAACAATGAAAGACTGCAACTACAAAGGTGATTCTCTCTACAATTACGCGCTAGCAAGAAACAAAATCTACACTAATTACACAAACTACAAGAAAAAATCAGAAAATTCCAGTGAGGTATCCTCGGCTAAGGGTCGACATATGAAACGTCCCCTTAGAACAATTATACATGACTGTGCTTAAACTGACACACAATATTTTTAGCGCAACGCAATCTGATATATCTTCTGGTAAACCTTGGGGGATATAAGGTCGTGGTCCATGAAACTCTTCAGCTCCTAACGTTTCGTCCAGAGCTGCGCTGGACATCTTCAGAGGGGTGTTTCTCCTCCGATGAGTCTTGCCGACTGACGGGTCGGACGTCTGAGAGTGACTTACGTATCGTAGAAAGTGGGCGTGACCAGAGTTACACGTGATATGCAGAGATAACCTTTGTCAGAGATAAAACTTAACTATCGATCGTAATCTTGTCACGGATAAAACTGTCTAGCAATTCTGTAGTGCTACTGTCCAAATATCACTAAGTTTCATGGTCTCTTCTTTCCGATTAAAATTATCCCTATGTTTATATATTTCAATTGCTTCTCTACAAAGCCGTGGATAATAGTTCGTCGTCGTAGATAAAATTTTTGTTTCGGAAAACTTCACTTGATGATTTCCTGGCTGAAAAGCGTGTTCTGCTACAGCCGATTTATCTGTTTTTCCTAATCGACAAATTTTCTTCGTTGGTCTAAAAACAGGTCTAATATCATGTTTACTTAAAATCTTTCCAATCTGATCCGTTACTTTCTTTATAAAAGGGAGAGAGACTGTATTCTTCCATCGTTTTTCGGACTTGTCCTTAAGCTTTTTGTTGTTTGGGTGCAGAATTCTACTTACTTCTTTCTTTGAGTAGCCATTTTTCTCAAAAAGCGTGCTTCAGATCTTTTAATTCGTCGTCTAGATACTCCGGCGTGCAAATCCGTCTGGCTCTGTCAACGAGACTTGTAATCACATCTCTTTTTTATTTACATAAATACTCTAACCACCATCCAAAACAAAAAAGAGGTGTGATTACAAGTCTCATTGACAGAGCCAGACGGATTTGCACGCCGGAGTATCTAGACGACGAATTAAAACATCTGAAGCACGCTTTTGAGAAAAATGGCTACTCAAAGAAAGAAGTAAGCAGAATTCTGCACCCAAACAACAAAAAGCTTAAGGACAAGTCCGAAAAACGATGGAAGAATACAGTCTCTCTCCCTTTTATAAAGAAAGTAACGGATCAGATTGGAAAGATTTTAAGTAAACATGATATTAGACCTGTTTTTAGACCAACGAAGAAAATTTGTCATGTTCTTCGGTCTGTAAAAGATAAACGCGCTCCTCTGTCAGCCAGTGGCGTATATAAAATTCCGTGTACATGTGGTAAAGTTTATGTTGGAACAACAAAAAGAAGCGTAAATACACGGTTAAAAGAACACAGAAGTCTTTGCCGATTAGGAAAAACAGATAAATCGGCTGTAGCAGAACACGCTTTTCAGCCAGGAAATCATCAAGTGAAGTTTTCCGAAACAAAAATTTTATCTACGACGACGAACTATTATCCACGGCTTTGTAGAGAAGCAATTGAAATATATAAACATAGGGATAATTTTAATCGGAAAGAAGAGACCGTGAAACTTAGTGATATTTGGACAGTAGCACTATAGAATTGCTAGACAGTTTTATCCGTGACAAGATTACGATCGATAGTTAAGTTTTATCTCTGACAAAGGTTATCTCTGCATATCACGTGTAACTCTGGTCACGCCCACTTTCTACGATACATAAGTCGCTCTCAGACGTCCGACCCGCGTACAAAATCTGTCGGCTGAAGAGCGGCGTACTAAGCTGCTGCCAGCCCGCCCCCTTCGGGGGGAATTGAAATTCAATAAATGAAAAAAAAAAAAAGTCCGACCCGTCAGTCGGCAAGACTCATCGGAGAAGAAACACCCCTCTGAAGATGTCCAGCGCAGCTCTGGACGAAACGTTAGGAGCTGAAGAGTTTCATGGACCACGACCTTATATCCCGCAAGGTTTACCAGAAGATATGTCATCCGGTCGTGAAAGCCTTCATACTATGAACGCAATCTGACTTCCTAAAATCCCTACAAAAAAATGGCCCTGACTAACATTAACCTATACGTTTCACAAATCGCTTACCCCACAAAAATCTTGGTTACTCGAACTACTGCAATACACCGAGCGCCACTACTGCCAGCTAAATAAAAGATTCAAACTACGGAAGGCACTAACTACTGATAGGCATAGATAGGCTTACCTCACAAAAATCTTGGTGACTCGAACTACTGCAATACAGCGAGCGCCACTACTGCCAGCTAAATAAAAGATTCAAACTACGTAAGGCACTAACTACTGATAGGCATAGTTAGCAAATGAAAGATTTTAATAGAGAACAAACAATGTATTTACCTTAATAGTCATATTATATATAGCAGTTCATGACATCCAGTCTTACAAATTTCAAAACTCCGCCATTTCTCTCCCCACATCCACCACTGCTGGCGGCTCACCTCCAACTGCGCAACGCTACGCGCTGTTAACATCCAGCTGCCCAACACTACAATGGCGAGTATTACAACAATGCCAACCAGCCACTGACAGCACACAACACAGCCAGTGATTTTCATCAGAGCGCTACGTGGCGTTACCAATATAAAAAACCTAAACAGCCTACTTACAATATGCACCCAAATTGCGTGAAAAAGTAATCACATGTCAGTTCTAGTATAATATATTTGTCCAATGGATACCCGTTTATCATCTGCTTTTCTTCTTGGTGTAGCAATTTCAATGGCCAGTAGTGTATTCAGTTCCGTGCATGAGGCTTTCAGTGTTAAGAATAGCAGATAACTATTAATAAGTACAAATCAGCTGCCATCCTAGATATATTTCCTCTATATCATGCACCATATCTGCAACGTAATTTAGGCACGTAATGTTGGAAAACATACAGACAGCTGCAAAGTAAATCTCTTTATTTCACAGCAAATTTCAGTTTGCGTGACTGCCATCAGTGTCTACCGCCTCACCCTATCTTGTGTACGTTTACTGCGTCATGAGACTGATAACGGCAATTATGTCCCAAGTTTAACATTTGACTTTAAGTATGTTGAACTTGAGCCAGAACAGTCTTTATCGAGTTAATAACTCATTTCTCCTAAATAAAATCAGGTGGCGTAACGTTGACCATACAGACAAACTGGTCGCACAGAAATAGATGCACTTAGCAGCTGTCTCTGTATCCCACAACATGACTTTCCAGTGATTCTGAGAAACAAATTTAACAGTGGTACGTCATGTACCACGTGGCCAGCTCTGCTCGTACAACCTAAAATTAAGTAACTGTCACCTTGTGTCAGCAAACTCCACACTATAACTGTGAAATTCAAAAACGTTTCGAATACCAAAACTGTACAGCAAACGACAAAAATAATTTATGTAAAGAAAATAAACTCATACAAGATAAATTCGTGAAGTTCTAAAAAGAAACATACGTTTCTTTAAAAATTAACTTTTCGAAAATCGTTGGTTACCATGCTAACAAATAAGAAATGAAATAGAAGCAATAGACTGAGTTATGGACCCATATAATTGATATAGATTTTTAGTGGGATTTGGGATCGTGGACTACGTACTAATACTTCGAAACACCTCGGAGAGAATGGCAGATGATCACAAACCCAACAATGATTACAAATATGTTGTTTTCGTGAAACGCAGTTGGCTCTTCATCCGCGCGATATCATCAGTGCTATCGACAGGGAATCTCAAGTTGATTGCATATTTATGGATTTCCAGAGTGCTTGTGACGCCGTTCCTCACAAGTGGATTACAATAAAACTCCATGCCTGTGGAGTGTAGTCTCACTGTGTTATCCGACTGATTTCATGTAAGTAGTAAGCAGAGCGTTCAGTAAATAATGCAACACTTTTTTATGAAAGCAGATTGGGTTTATTCATGGTTACGATACTCCATATTATTCCCCACTCTTTTGGCTACAAACATCATCTTCGTTCAGTGAGACATCCTTACGCCACCGTACTGGTTCAAATGTGTGTGAAATCTTAGGGGACTTAACTGCAAAGGTCATCAGTCCCTAAGCTTACATACTACTTAACCTAAATTAGCCGAAGGAGAAACACACACACCCACTCCCGAGGGAGGGCTCGAACCTCCTCCGGGACGAGCCGCAGAGTCCATGACTGCAGCTCCTCAAGACCGCTCGGCTAATCCCGCACAGCTCACCGTACTGGGATGGCTTGTATGCCCACACGGAACCATTCCACTCGTCGAAGTAGGAGGCAACGTCTTGCTGCTCCAATCACCTCTCCGTCATCCAAGAAACGGTTCTCGTGAAATGCATCCTTCACTACGCCAAACAAATGGAAGTCGGAAGGTGCGAGATCCGGGATGCAGGGTGGAGGAAGAATAATCCAGTAAAGGTCTGTGAGCTCCTCTCGGGTGCGCAGACTAATGTGAAGAGTTGTGTTGTCATGGAGAAGGAGAAGATCGTTTGCATTATTACGGCGACAAACACTTTGAAGTTGTGCTTTCGGTTTCCTATGGATAGCACAATACACTACCCGAGTTGATTGTTGCACGATGAGGGAGGACATTGAGCCGTGGCTGGCTCATGCTATGCGCTGGATTAAGCCTTCGTTGCGGTTCTGTGTTTAGTCTCCTACGGTTATCGCGATTATGCTGTTATCCTTTCCTTCCGCGGATGGCGGCAGCGGTGTGTATCGATATTCGTACCTTGGACTATCTTTGACCTGGCGCTTATAGTTTCCAGCTGGGTGGTGTGCGCCAGTCGGTCGGTTGGCGTGGAGCAGCGAGGAATTCTCCGCGGGACGTAGTTTGGCCGGGGCTGCTGGCGGTCTCTACGCAATGCTGCAGTGTGTGGGGCTGTTCTCATTGCTACGAGGTCCGTGGCACACAGACCCTGGACACAAAAGTTGAATCTTCCTTTAATCTACCAACAAGTCAAGACTGTTCACACTGTGCCGTTTGGAGATAGTTGTCGGCTGTTGGGATATTCCCGCGAGCAACAACGTGGTTTTCAAGTTGGAAAATTCTAACCACCATCCGGTGGAGTTTCACTGTATTTGGTTATTTGAATTGAAGTGCACCAGCGGAATATTCTGCCTTGTGGCCGTTAACGTTCCGGTTACGTGCCTTGGCCGTTGACGTAAATTTCAGGCAATGTAGTTTCCTCATCGTGTTGTTGCTGTCCAGCACGGTGTGTAGTTTGACAGCTCAATGTATGATTGGTTGTGGGCACCAATATCTGCTACGTTGTTCCGCTGAACTCCCTGTTGTGCTCTGGTCAAGTGAAGTGGAATTTATCTTGTCGGTGAGTCAGTTGACTGTCGGTCGGCTGGGTTGTTGTCGGATAGTGAATGGTTGGCCCGACTGCCTGTCTCACCTAAGCGAGCGTTAGTGTTTGAATTCCAGGCCGACACTCGAACATCTGAGTGCCCTTGGGTGTACTGCCTTTTTTTTTATTTTTTCTTGTTGTTTGTACTTGTGTGGCTTCTAACCGATTTTTTTAAAAATTAAGGTTGTTTTGCCCTTAAGCCGTAAGATTCTTTAGGCCTTAAACCTAATTGAAAGAATTGTATCACATAAGGCCTTTGGCATTTTAAAATTTTTAAGGTTGTTGAATTTTAAGTGTTGGGCCTTCAGCGGATTTTGCGTTTGAGTTGGTTTGCTCTTAAGGCCTGCAGCCTAAATTAAAGAACTGTTCCACGTAAGGCCTTTGGTATTTAAAAAAGTTAATGTTATGGAGTTTTATGTCTTAGGCCTTCAGACGATTTGAATTTAACTTGTTTGCTCTTGAAGTTTATGATTCTTTAGGCCTTCAGCCTAACTAAAGAATTGTTTTAAGATAAAGCTTTGCCTTTTAAATTTCTGTTTAGGTTTAGTTTTGCGTAATTAAGAACTGTTTTATGTAATACCTTTGTTTTTTTTTAGCCTTAAGTGTTGGGCTTTCAGCCGATTTTGAATTCAAATTGTTTGCTCTGAAAATCTCAGATTCTTTGGGTCTTCAGCGTAAATAAAGATCTGTTGTAAGATAAGGCTTGCCTTTCAAATTTCTGATTATGCTTGCGTTTTAAGTTATTGGCCTTCAGCCGATAATTAAGTCCCAAAGATTAAAGCAGTGTGTTTAAAAATATTTTTGTGCGCTCTTGCGATGTTTGATCAAATAATAAAGTTGTATGTTCGAGTGCAACTGACAGCCCCTTATTTTGGCCCCTTTCCACAATTTAAACTACCTGTCCTGTCCTGCCAGTTAAGCTGGGCATCTCAGACATCAAGTAGAATATCTCCTTCAGAGTCCCAGAATATCGTCGCCATGACTTTACTGGCTTAGGTTATCTGCGGCCAAGCAGCACGCAGAAGATATAATAGATTTGCGGGACATCGCTGCGATGTTTACAGACGTCTCGCCCAGCGACTCTCCATGCTTTTGTTGACAGCCAGGTCTCAATAGACCGCAAATGAGCTTTAAAGAAACCTTCGTTACAGACGCCATCTTGGACGCTACGACTAGCGCAGCCATCTGTCGGAACTTCATGAAACTACCGGGGATGAAACGGGGATGTTCAACGATGTCCCGCAAAAAAATACTCATTTTTCAACTGAAACTGGCCGTGAAAAGAAATATGATGCATTACATACTGAATGCCCTTCGTTAGTCATCTAGTTAAACAGGATTTATATGTGGAATTCTCCAAGGCAGCGTTATAGACCTCTGCTCTTCTCAGTCAGCTAACAGTCTTGCTACGTTGGATACACCGGTTACCACCCGATCACCGGAATTAAGCAGTGTTAATTCATGGACTTTGACGGTCTGGGAACACAGCGATAAAAGCTAGCGCAAAAAAGACATACTGTGGGTGGAAATGTGTGTGTGTGTGGAGGGGGGGGGGGGTGTGAGAATGCGTGCGTTTAGAGCTTAGGGTCTTTCAACGGCGAAGTTATCACCGCCCTTACAAACATTAAAAGAAACGAGTCTGGATAAAAGGGTTGAAACTGTTGTCACAACATGAGCAGTAAACGCGCATAGTGACCCTCACTAATTTACTTCTTCACTCCGTAACACACTCCGTAAGACACTGGAGAAAGGGCCAATGGTGCTATACCCTGGGAAACGACAGAGGACCTAAAATAACACTGCCGGGAGATGTGCTTGACTGACCACTTAACAAAGCTAAGCTGAGCCAGTCGGTGAAACATCTTAAATATGCTAACACTGAAGTAAAATAAGGAACGCAAGAGAAGAGTTAAAATATCAGAAAGGGATTTGTGACTGGCTGCCCCCTGACAAAAGTCATGAGTGAGCCAGTCACCCCATTAATTCATTAAGTACATGTCCATAAATTTTTAAAAAACAAGTTGGACATATAATGGAACCTTGAAACTATAGCCACTTTCGTTTGAACGTCATTTAAAATAGAAGCCAGATCTGTCAGCAAATCTGTCGTTGCCCTTTAGTCTGAAATTAAATCATAGTCTCTTAAAATGTGACGCACAGTGATATGTACGCCACAAGCAAAACACATTGGAAAGTCCTCAAGCCAAAGCAAGACGCTATGGGTCATAGGACTGTGGCCATTGCGAAGACCAGTAAGGAGGTAACCCAGTGGCACTGTTGGACTTTACTAGATATAGTTTATTTTCTGTCACTTCCAGCAGTTCTTCTTCCCATTGAAGCGTCACTCTGTACCTCAACAGCAAAGTGATAGCATGCACTGGGATGGCACACATTACTAACTGAGGATCACAATATACCTCCTTGGCTGCAACATCCGCACTTTCGTTCCACGCATACCCAAGTGCACTGGCAACCATCAGAAAGAGACCCTTTTCCGCAGGGTTTGTAAGTGGAGAGGGGCATTCTACGTTCTGGAAAGACTGAAGTGCTATAAGGGGAGGTAGGAGGCCTTAGAAAAAATAATATAGATGATTTTTAAACGCACCAGAGCAGCAGTCTTAGATCATTTTCAGATGATACCGTGTTTTACTGTTTAGTGAACTCATCAGAAGATTAAAACCAAATTACAGAATAATGAACAAAACAACTCTGCGTAATGAGGAAAGTGACAAGTGACACTGAACAACAAAAACTATGCGGTCGCACACATGTGTACCCAAAATTTCGTTAAACTTCAGTTACATAAATTTGAAGGATCTCCATTCAGGCAAAAACCTGGGATTAAAGAACTGCATTTTTAACCAGCAGTTGTACAAGTAGACCTTACTGGAGAATGAAGGCTTATTTGTACAACCGATGATTAAAAATGCAGTTCTTCAACTACAGTGAAGAGCCAAGGAAACTGATATAGCCATGCGTATTCAAATACAGATATATGTAAACATGCAGAATACAGTGCTGCGTTCGCCAACGCCTATATAAGACAGCAAGTGTCTGGCACAGTTACTACATCGATTACTGATGCTACAATGCCACGTTATTAAGACTTAAGTGAGTTTCAACGTAATGTTATTGGCGGCGCACGAGCGATGGGACACAGCATCTCCGAGGCAGCGATGAAGGGGGCAATTTTCAAGAATGTACCGTGAATGTCAGGAATCAGGTGAAACATCAAATCTCCGACATCGCTGCGGTTAGAAAAAGATCCTGCAGGAACGGGGCCAATGACGACTGAAGAGAATCATGCAATGTGACAGAAGTGCAACACTTCCGCAGATTGCTGTAGAGTTCAATGCTGGGTCATCAACAAGTGTGAACCCTTCATCGAAACATCGTCGATATAGGCTTTCTGCCGAAGGCTCGATCGTGTACTCTTGATGATCGCATGACACAAAGCTTTACGCCCCGTCTGGTCCCGTCAGTGGCAGCATTGGAATTTTTATGACTGGGATCATGTTGCCTGGTCAGACGAGTCTTGTTTCAAATTGTATCGAGCGGATGGACGTGTAGGGGTATGGAGACAACCTAATGAATCCATGGACTCTGTATGTCAGCAAAAGAGTGTTCAAGCTGGTGGAGGCTCTGTAATGGTGTGAGGCGTGTGCAGTTGGAGTGATATGCAACCCTGATACGTCTAGATACGACTCTGACAGGTGACACGTACGTAAGCAACCTGTCTGATCGCCTGCAGCCATTCATGTCCATTGTGAATTCCGATGGACTTGGACAATTCCAGCAGGAAAATGCGACACCATTACATCCAGAGAAGCTACAGAATGGCTCAAGGAACACTCTTCTGAGTTTAAACACTTCCGCTGGCCACCAAACAACCCAGACACGAACGTTATTGAGCATACCTGGGATGCAGTGCAACGTGCTGTTCAGAAGAGATCTCCACCCAGTCGTACTCTTACGGATTTATGGACAGCCCTGCAGGATCCATGGTGTCAGTTCCCGCCAGCACTACTTCAGAGATTAGCCGAGTCAGTGCCACGTCGTGTTACAGCACTTCTGCGTGCTCGCGGGGTCCCTACACGATATTAAGTAGGTTTACCAGATTCTTTGGCTCTTCAGTGTATTTGATGGCAGTAGAAAGCCAACTCACTAAAATATTAAAAACCTAGGATTTCAATTACGATCAATTTCAATTAGAACCGTTACAGAGAACATGCTGTGGGAGAGGTGAGGCTAAGATTGCATTTTTCTTCATACTACTTAAACGGTGCAATAAATCAGTTAAAGAGATCGCTTCTCCGTCCCCTTCTTGAGTGTGGTATGAGATTCTAGCAAGATAAGACTGCAAACGACATCGAAAAAGTTTCGTATCATCACGAAACACGGGAGAGAGTGTTACAATATGATAATCCAGTTCTTATAATAAGATTTCTCCTCCGAATTATATTATTATAAATATTTTGAATGGGGAGAAATGGAGAGAGTATTTTGCTGTTGACTATTGTGTCTGATGTTTTAGAAGATGTCGTTTCTTAGCCTCGTGCGAGTAAGCCGGATTTCGACTTAAGCTCACCTTTTTCCGTGCAGTGACGTATCGAATACTTGAAAGAAGTGATCAATAATTTTGATACACTTTTCTGGGAAACAAAAACGGGGTTTGTAATGAAATTTTCACCGGATAGCTTCTGAGCCCGTGTTTCAACAAGATTACCGAAGGGACCTACGTTTGGAAATAAAGTACAGCGAATTACCGTTCAGTGACGAATAGTAGTTTGCTGATTACGACAACTTCTTTCAAGTTCCGCCGCCCTGTGGAACGGTCGATGACTTCTGTGAACATTTGTACTAAAATGAGAATTAAACATCAATGCACAGAGGGCACGAGAAATTGACTGGTGATTGATATTTAAACAGCAAGTTAAATAACTGCATTCAATTTATCATTAATTTTTAATAATCTAAAGAGAAATTTACTTTAAACATTTTTTCACACATTATTGGCTCTGAGCGCTATGGGACTTAACTTCTGGGGTCATCAGTCCCCTATAACTTAGAACTACTTAAACCTAACTAACCTAAGGACATCACACACATCCATGCCCGAGGCAGGATTCGAACCTGGGACCGTAGTGGTCTCGCGGTTCCAGACTGTAGCGCCTAGAACCGCACGGCCACTCCGGCCGGCCCAAACGTTATTGTGGCTGACAATGTCACATAAACCTGTTTTCATGCTAATACTTGCAATTCTTCAGAAATAGGCAAATATCCATTGCTTTTTCTTATAATCCGTTGTTGTTGTTGTTGTTGTTGTTGTTGTGGTCTTCAGTCCTGAGACTGGTTTGACGCAGCTCTCCGTGCTACTCTATCCTGTGCAAGCGTCTTCATCTCTCAGTACCTACTGCAGCCTACATCCTTCTGAACCTAGCCGGCCGCGGTGGCCGTGCGGTTCTAGGCGTTGCAGTCCGGAACCGCGGGACTGCTACGGTCACGGGTTCGAATCCTGCCTCGGCCATGGATGTGTGTGATGTCCTTAGGTTAGTTAGGTTTAAGTAGTTCTAAGTTCTAGGGGACTAATGACCTAAGATGTTAAGTCCCATAGTGCTCAGAGCCATTTGAACCTTCAGAACCTGCTTAGTGTATTCATCTCTTGGTCTCCCTCTAGGACTTTTACCCTCCACGCTGCCCTCCAATACTAAATTGGTGATCCTTCGATGTCTCAGAACATGTCCTACCAACCGATCCCTTCTTCTAGTCAAGTTGTGCCACAAGCTCCTCTTCTCCCCAATTCTATTCAATACCTCCTCATTAGTTATGTGATCTACCCATCTAATCTTCAGCATTCTTCTGTAGCACCACATTTCGAAAGGTTCTATTCTCTTCTTGTCTAAACTATTTATCGTCCACGTTTCACTTCCATACATGGCTACACTCCATACAAATACTTTCAGAAACGATTTTCAGACATTTAAATCTATACTAGATGTACTTCTTGATATACTGAGACGTTTCACATCGAAACTATTTACATTATATATTTTTAATTATAAATTACAATGAACTGTAAAAGCGTGCGTCTACACATACAGACAGACAAAACATAAGTGGTATAGGATTTAGTACACAGTTTGTTTTCACATTGTATCTCATATTTTGTTTCACTGCGGTGGCTTAAAAAATGTCCTTGACGGTGACCGTGACAGGTCACGTCATATCACGCGACTTTAACAATTTCACTCAGTCTTTCTCTGGAGAACTTATTAAGTTAAATTCGGTCTATGGACACACATAATATTACAGAATGCGAAAATATTAGGTAGACTGCCGCATAAATAGGGGGGAAGTGATCATATTGATAAAATACGAGAAATCCGAGCTCGCATGGAAATATACAGACGTTAATTTGTTCCGCGTGCAATTTTAGGTTGGAACAGTAGAGAAATTGAAAATAGATATGTGCACGCTTTGTTAACGGTCTCATTCCGAATTACAGAGTAATCACGCAAATATGCAAGTAGATGAATACGTGTTAGAACAAAAATGAAACCCATCGCTTGACAGTATGAAATTACATCCGAGCAGATGCGATAGTCGGTCTGATTTCGCTCAAAATAATTATCATAAAATGCTGTTTTCTGAAATGTGGTCCTTTGTTTCCATTTGGCAGTTAGAAACGTCTGATTAAGAACGAAGTCAGGCTGAAACCGATTTCGTTTCGAAAATTCGACGTCAGTAATTCTCTGGAAAACACTTTATCCCCATAAAAGGACGCAGGCCTGGAATGGAGCAAATTTCACGGCACTTTACATTATAGGTTCCGGCCTGCACCCCGCTGGCTGCGGGATCTGCGCTTCCAGCGCTGTCCAGCCATTATCCCGCTCCTCTCGGCATCATAAAACTCCCGTGGGAGCTATAGAATAGCCAATACCCGAGCAGCGTCAGACGGCTACTGCAACGCCACACCGCGGCGCGGGCACAGCGCCTAACGTGAAGGCTCCGCGCTCATAACTCACATCCGCTGCTCAGCCCGAGAGAAATGGGTCGGAACTCTGCGAAATAATTTTATCCTGTGCAGTGTAAAAGCGTGCGTGGTGCGGTGCGATTCCACTCCCTCCAGACGAACAGCAGAAGGCTGTCAATCCATTACCCTCACGCAGCTCCCCTTGTTTCTTTGTCTTCTCTGCGCCATGCTTTCCAGCAGCCAAATGTGTGTCGAATTACACCACTCTTTCCGCTTTACTGCAAGTTATTCATTTTTCTTCAATGTACGGAGAACGTTTCATACTGTGCGTCCATTTTCAACAGTCTCGATTGAAGGATTTAAGTAATCGGTGTGCCAACGCATACAGGTAAGTACGGTACCTGTGTACCTTCAAGCCCTTTTAATGTGCTCAGGTTACCCGTAGTTGTACGCCGTAAATACAGTGGTGTGCAAAACTTCAGAATCAAAGTAACTTACGCATGATGTATCCTTTCCAACCCACAAAGCTCAATGAAACTTGGACCATACGTAAAAATAACTGCTACCGTACAGCACAGCACAACACAGCACATCTACACTCCGCAAACACCTGACGGTTTGTGGCGGATTGTACCATGAGTACCTTTATCGGTTCTCCCTTCTATTCCAGTCTCGTATTGTTTGTGGAAAGAAAGATTATCGGTATGCCTCTGTGTGGGCTCTAATCTCTCTGATTTTATCCTCATAGTCTCTTCGCGAGATGTATGTAGGAGGGAGCAATATACTGCTTGACTCCTCGGTGAAGGTATGTTCTCGAAACTTCAACAAAAGCACGTACCGAGCTACTGAGCGTCTCTCTTGCAGAATCTTTCACTGGGGTTTATCTATCATTTCCGTAACGCTTTCGCGATTACTAAATGATCCTGTAACGAAGCGCGCTGCTCTCCGTTGGATCTTCTCTATCTCTTCTATCAACCCTATCTGGTATGGATCCCACACCGGTGAGCAGTATTCAAGTAGTGGGCGAACAAGTGTACTGTAACCTACTTCCTTTGTTTTAGGACTGCATTTTTTTAGAATGCTTCCAATGAATCTCAGTCTGGCATCTGCTTTACCGACGATTAATTTTATATGGTCATTCTATTTTAAATCACTCCTAATGCCTACTCCCAGATAATTTATGGAATTACCTGCTTCCAGTTGCTGATCTGCTATATTGTAGCTAAATGATAAAGGATCTTCCAATCGATGTAATCGCAGCACGTTGCACTTGTCTACATTGAGATTCAATTGCCATTCTGTAACATCCACGAGATAAATTTTAGCTACAGTGCGACGAGAGGAAATTTTGCCTCTAACAATTATAAACATTATCTATTCAACATATGAAAAAAAACAGTGAAAACGATGATAAATATTAATTATTTATGTAATATTTTATGATTTAATTGGACATATAGATGTGCATCATACAAAGACAATGATAATTTTAAATTCCTTTTATGATCTGCGTTTGTCTTCCTTTGTTTTCTGTTAAGAAATTGTAATTATTTGTGAATTATTACTTGAGAATAGAGTTCATTATTATTATAAACATGAGTGAATAATTATTTGTAACTTTAATTCCTATCTCAGCAAGTGTTAATTATGTCTTTCCGCTGCAAGAAGCGCAGCCATTGATGATCGCGATTTGTATCGCGTTTTTGTCTGTGCTTTCCTTAGAAAAAAATCAAATGTTTGCTTGATGAAGTCTAAATAGTGCACAATACGAAAGTAAAGTTTAATAACCATTTCAAGTACTTATCTTATTTGCTCTAACAATAAAAAGTCTCTATCAACTGTCTACTGCCATCTTAACAATTATCTCTGTGACGAATTCAAATTACGCAACTCCGCAGACATAAATGCCGAACGTAATACAAATGTGTAAAAATAAATGTGCACCGGTGGTCCCGAACTCATTTTAATGAAAATAATTCGAATCAGATTGGTTCTTTAAAAACAGTGCTCATAGCATGATCCTTATAACAAACTTTTCTAGCTGATGTATGGAGCCGAAATTAATTACGCACGATTTGCGATGAATATTGTTTCAGGGAATATACGTCAGTGTTGTGCGCGGCTGATATTCGGTGGTTTTAATGATCATTTTGCTGAAGATAACTGTTTCCATCATAATCAATCACACAATCACACAATTGGTCTGATAGTCAATATGCTCTTACTTTGCTCATTAAACGACTGTGGGGTCTGTATCAAACGCCTTGAGGAAGTCAAGAAACACGACATCTATCTGGGAACCCGTGTCTATGGCCCCCTGAGTCTCGTGGACGAATAGCACGAGCTGGGTTTCACACGAACTGTTGTATGAACTGTGATTTAGTGACACTTACACAACTTACAGACAACACTTTAACACAACGTTAACTTGGCGTTCTTTAGCAACTTGACCAAATCTTTAGCCGGTAGAAAAATTATTTAGTAATTACTCAATGTAATAAAATAAGATTATCATTTTCATTTACAAATTAGTTAAATACCAAACCACTGAATAACACAGCGAACGCCACAATTCCCTGCACCATGCGTCAATTGGTTGCAGATCCTCCTGCATTTCAGTACAATTCTCCATTGTTACAACCTCTCGATATACTACAGCATCATCCGTAAAAAGCCTCAGTGAACTTCCGATGTTATCCACAAGGTCATTTATGTATATTGTGAATAGCAACAGTCCTACGACACCCCCCTGCGGCACACCTGAAGTCATTTATCCAGAAGGTCATTTATGTATATAGTGAATAGCAAAGGTACTACGACACTCCCCTGCGACACACCTGAAATCACTCTTACTTTGGAAGACTTCTCTCCATTGAGAATGACATGCTGCGTTCTGTTATGTAGGAACTCTTCAATCCAATCACACAGTTGGTCTGATAGTCCATATGCTCTTACTTTGTTCATTAAACGACTGTGCGGAACTGCATCAAACGCCTTGCGGAAATCAAGAAACTCAGCATCTACCTGGGAACCTGTGTCTATGGCCCTCTGAGTCTCGTGGACGAACAGCGCGAGCTGGGTTTCTTACGATCGTCTTTTTCGAAACCCATGCTGTTTCCTACAGAGTAGATTTCTAGTCTCCAGAAAAGTCATTATACTCGAACATAATACGTGTTCCAAAATTCTACAACTGATCGATGTTAGAGATACAGGATATCACAGGCAACTGAAAGAAATACCCAATGAGATGAACAGAAATGACACTTTTATCCAAGGATAATAAAGAAACTGAATTAACAGAGATTTATAGCCCTATGGACATTAGAAGAGGCGCTAGATGGATCTTATTAGGGTGTGTGATCGCCAGGGACGCCAGTGCAAGCTCTGGAACCTGCAACCATGCTGACTATAAGCTTCGTACTTCAATACGTCTCCCAAATGCATCCCACACGTGCTTTGTGGTATTTAAGTCGCGAGAAAAGATAGCCCAGTTCATTTGTCGGATACGCTCTCGTCCCGAGCTCCACCAACCGTTGTGTTTGATGCGTTCGCACACTGTCATCCATAAACAATGTATTCAGAGCCGAATGCACCCCTGAAAAGACGGACATGGGGAATGATTACAGTACCACAATGATAATGACCGGTGAGCGTACCACGTTCAAGGGCTTGGAGATCAGCACGCCCACGCAACATTAGCCTCCCAACACCATAACACCATGGACCAGCGAAACGATCACATTCGAGAATGCTGTTGGATGCATTACACGTTCCCGTCTACCACCACATGAGGATACGTCCAGCATTACTACTCATACTGAATCTCGTGTCATTCGAGAGGTGCACGCGAACCCCTCGTCCCTATGCTCTTAGCACCATCGTAAACCATACACAAAGAACTCCCACGCAGTCGCTGTGCCGCTGTGGAGTGTGAGACTGCGTTTCTCTTGAATGAGGTTGCAACTGTACCCGCTGTTTCCACTGGGTCCCCTCTGGCCTGTTGCACAATGCAGCAACCATCTGCCGCTATATTTGACCATGGACCACCTCCTCTCGTACAGGAACAGTGCCTGTGTTTCGGAACGCTACCCTTGCTCGTAAAAAAATGTCGCGAGCAGTACAAAACCAGCCGTCCGTGGTGGCCGAGCGGTTCTAGACACTTCAGTCCGGAACCGTGCTGCTGCTACGGGCATGGTTGTGTGTACTGTACTTAGGTTAGTTAGGTTTAATTAGTTCTAATCTAGGGGACTTATGACCTCAGATGTTAAGTCCCATAGTGCTTAGAGCCATTTGAATTTGAAGAACCAAACCCATGGGCTAAAATCGTGAGTCTCCGTCCTTCTTCCCACTTCCATGTGATTTTTCCACGCCTAATGTCATCCAAATGTTGCCCTGGGCCATGTTGTAATAAAAAAGACCACCACAGTGCACTGTATCTGCTCTCTGACTGACATGTGCTGTCTTTTTCCGTTCCTTTCATTGCTTGTGTAGCAGAGCCAGCCCACTTTAGCTCTATAGTCACTATAATTTATGACATCCAGCTTGCTGTGTACGAGTCAGAGTCTTCTGAACTTTCATTCATTTTCACTGAGTTGTTATTGTGTTCATCTATCTCGTTCATAAGTACAGCATATCAGTGTCATTTATTATTTAAACCTAAAGGCCAATTTCTTTCACATGACAAAGGCGTAATAGTTTTTTATTTTTATTTTGGAGGAACAACTTTCAAATTTTCTTTCGGCAGTCCTATTTTCCTATTTCAGGTGAAGGTCAAGGTGATTGACTGGAAGCCGCCTTAGCCAATATTCTGCATCATTCTTGTCCAAGAACAACGTGCTGTCATTTCCCTGTGATCTATTTGTTGACTGGAGTCCAATTAATTACATCGTTGCGTGAAGTACATAAATTCACTTTAATTTATTAGCGTGTACTCACAATCAATTAAGAGAATTTACGATATTCACCTGCTATAAAATCCGATCTCAATGTACACGCCAGTATCGACTATTTCATTAGACGAACGTATAACGGTTTCGTACTGTAAACCTGTAATGATATTCAGAATGTGTTTTACTTAAAACGTGACTTAGGAGGAAGTAAAGTATATAAAAAAACAAAGGAAAGAGAGGTAGTTAGGTGTTAACGCCGCAATCACGACGAGATCATTGGCTGCAAGGTAAGCAGGGACTGGACAGGAATGACACAATAAATCGACCACTGTCTTTGAAAAGACCCATCACTGCGTTCGCCTTAATCGATGTAGAAAAACCACTTCAATCCTAGATGATATGCTGACAGGGGATTAACCTCCCTCCTCCCGAATATAATTTCAGCGCTTCAACCTTCCATCTTCTCGCTCAGTTTCACAAGTGCACTACGAAGTTATGAGGTCTCGGGGAATAGTAGGCCCACATTTTTATTTAGCGTTAACAGTGAAATCCTCTCCTACCTCTATTACCCACTTGAGAACCAGCTCGACGAAATATTATTCATATTAAAAACGTATTTTATTGATTCGTCGTGATGTGTTGTGGTGTTCAACAACAAGAGACATCAATGTCTCTCATCTAATACGATGATTCCACTTACGTTCATGCTTTGAAGGGAAAAAGTTTTCAACCGTAACAGCTATGGCGAGCAGTCTTGATGATGGCTAGTTTATTTCTATCAAGCTATGGGAAAAGGACGCTCAAAAATAAAAGGCGCTACGAGCCGGAAGATGGTCTTTTATTTAGCATCTGTCGGATTCCCAACAAAATCCTTCTTACTTGTGTACCTGAACTGTAACAATCAACTTTTTAACAAAGGAATTTTTGCAGAAAATAATACGCAAGTATTTTTGGAATAGATTCAACCATCGTTACTGGCTAGTGTAGTGTTATCTGTGAAACAGCCCAAATTTGGTCTTCTCCTATCGAAATTAGAAGGTAAATCTTTCCTCAGTCCAAGTATTAAGTTGTACTTTTGTCATCTTCTACTACTTGTGGTCCTATTCAGTCTGTCATACCGAACCAGACATAGGCCGACAAACAGTTTAACGTAGATTCCTTACCATGACTCAACTAGCCGTTTTTCACGTTAGTACATCGATGCCAAAGGCGAAAAATGTGATAGATGACAGAAAAATTCTCATGTCTGACTGGGGAACAAACTCTGAACCATTTTATTTACATTCTGTCCCGTACTCAGCCATCCACTCTCTTAACAGAATGGTCCAAGAAGTAATACATTTGTTTCCTTGTCTTACTAGTAGTGAATAACGCATGGAACACTTCTTTGCTTGATATTGTGGACGTATCAGAATAGAATCGGAAGATCAGTCGTGTTCTCTATGGCTGGTTAGCAGCCGTTTCTGAGCAGTTGCCATTTAGATGGATCTCTCGGACCCCTTCCTCAGAAACATAGAAATAAGCACACGAAAAAATATGTAAATATTATTTCTGGAATGTTTGATTATTTGCAATATTTTTGTGCAAATTCTAGACTTCCGTCGTTGATGTACGGCAGCCAGCACTGGTGCAGGAACGACGCAGCTCCTGCGAGGACCCACACGCACCAACGCTGAACGGTCGGCGAGGTGACGCAGTTCGGGCATCTAGGTTCATCTGGGTGATAAATTGCTCATCAGCTGTACGTCTATTCGTCAGTACTCATCTCTGCAGCCGTCGTTCATCCCTATCCTCTATGGCCCGTGGTGCTCCATAATTGCCTGAGCACCCGTTTTGGATAGCGCTTTTTGCTGTACACGGTATACTTTAACCACGGTTTCACACGTTCAGTTTAAAACTTAGCCGTTTCGAAAATGCTTCCACCCTTGGTCCGAAAGCCAATGATACTGTCTTTTCGGACATGAGATAAATCGCTTTGTTGCTTCATTAAACGACTGTAGTGTTCTCCGTGTCGTTAGATTGTTGTTTATACACTCCACCGTTAGTGCTGTTACGTGCCATCTGTGAGACGTTAATGCACGTTGACGTGCGTGGTAACACTAATGTGACTGGACAATGTTTAAAAATAAGTCTCTTGTGACAAGTTAATCTCGTCTAATTGACCTGTATACTCACAAGTCCAATGTTTTATAGCTTTTTCTCTGTATCTTCGTTATTTTGCAACTCGGACAGCTATTTGAAAATGAATTACTAATTCCATCACACTCAAAGTACTTTCCCTTGTTGTCTGGTTGTATCGTTCATTTAGTAAAAATAAAGAGAATCCAGGTGTCTCCACAACATGCACATCAGTTATTCAAAGTGGGCTGCCCTAGCATCCCTTCAGAGTTGACTTCAGCACACAAACGTTCTGTCGTACTTGTTGGAAGAATCCAGCATTTCATTCACTCACTCATTCATTCATCCACATTTTCTGTAAATCCTAGTAAAAAGACAGCATTAAGAGAGAAATACGAGGGTTATTCGGAAAGTGAGGAACGATCGATCGTGAAGTGGAAAATACAGTGAAAGTCTGATGAAGCTTTGCACAAATGCGTTGGGCACTGTGTATAGTACGCCCGTCGATCGCATCATGTTGCTCTTTTCAGTTCTGAGCTCACAGTGAGAACATAAAGATGGCTAGAAACTAGCGTCTCCCGCCATGTATGAGGGCCTGGCGAAAGATTTCGCCTTAAGCTATGCAATCCACATAATACAACTGTCATGCAGTTAGTTCTACACGACAATTCTCGGCCGCACTCTGCAGGGGAAATAAAGATGCTCCTGCAGCGTTTTCGATGGGAAGTGTTTCATCACCCACTAAACTACCCCTGAGGTTCATCTCTGCTCAAATGAAAACAGACAACGAGGTGCAGTCTAGAGTAGAAAATTGTCGAAAAGCACTGGCGTCTGTCTTCTACTACAAGGGAATTGTAAAGTTGGTATAACGTTACGACAGAGGTCTAAGTCTGAGCGGCGACTGTGTAGAGAAGTAGCTGAAAGGTGTACCTGACCGCTGCATATAAAACAGTTTTGGTTTTCACTGTGGTTTCCATTTCGCGACCTATCGTTCCTTACTTTCCGAATCTAATGAATCCAGTTAAACATTAACAGGTGGAAGAGGCTACTAAGGACAAGTTATATTGACAAAAAATTGTGGTTCTTGTTAATCGATTCTTAGTCACAGTTAGGACTTATTCACAGTTAGGACTTATTTGTATACTACTGTACATATGTATATTTGGAGAAAAGTGACTACTATGAAAACATTGTTCCTCTTGTTACATTACTCATCTGGTATTTTTATCCACTCCATCATTATTAAGCTACAGCTACACCTTATCAGTCGTTAAAGAGATCGCCATAGGTGTCAGCGTACTGGAACAATTAAAAACCTCTTCAGTTGAAACTTCTGGGCTGAGCGGCCGTGGTCGATGTATAAAATTTTCACCTAATGTTTCGTGTCCATCTGTGGGAGACATCTTCTGAGGTCGTCCGGCTACTGCCATTGAGGCTCCAGGTACTCTCGCATTTATAGAACGCATAGAGGGCACCACCATTCATCACGTGATGCCGACGGTATGCCTATCTTTGGAAGGCGTCATCATTCTCTATTAAGAGTAATCGATTGTCATTCTGCTGGCGCAACGTCGACATCCATATTTTGTCTAACTTTAAAACTTCCTCTTTTCTATTAAAATTGTTATGGTGTTTGTGAATCTCTATTGCTTCTCTATACTTGCGCGCAGATGGAGACTAAACGTTAGGTGGAAATTTCATACATCGACCACGGCCTCTCATCCCGGAAGTTTCAACTAAAGACAACACCGGCCGTGAAAGCCTACTTTGTATAATTAAAAACCGGTTCAATTAATGTCCTCTGAAGTTTACACCCCAGAGGGCTAATGTTCTAATAGGACTTTTGCGTGATCCAACAAAAACAAATCGAGTAAGACCAGACTAAATGAAGTTCTGAGATAGCAAGACATCCATTTTCTGACCACCTTTCGGAAATTATATGACTCAAATAATCACAAACAAGATTCGCAAAGTGAGCTAGTGCTCCATCATATTGTAATCATGAACATACACAAATATCTTGTAAGATATTTTCCAACAATCTTTGGAGAATGTGAACGATGGCACACTTAGTCGGGAAGGAACAGGACAGGCTATTAACGTGCGTAATAAACCAATTAATTACTTACACACAGGGATTCATTTTTCTCGTTTTCCATATTTTCCGCAGGCACAGTTCGTAACACCCTGCAATAGGTATAATATACCCAGAGATACCTTCTTTTCTATTTATGACAGCCACACTGACTTTCACGCATTTTGCCTATATAAACTGCAAGATACTTCAAATAAAAAAAGTCGCCAGATGAACAAGAACGCATTCCAAAAAACCTTGGCCATACTATGAAATTGGAACTATGTAAATTTATTTCTGGGATATTGGACAGATTTTTTGTATGTTAGTACATGGAAATTGATTCCCAAACTGTCCCTTAACCTGCTTTATCCATTCTAATATTATAAATGCGAAAGTAACTCTGCTACGCTTTCCCTACTAAACCGCTGAACCAATATCGATGAAATTTGGTATAGAAATAGCGTGAACACGTACAAAGAACATAAGATACTTTAAAATGTGTGTAGTACAACACATTTATTGATCTGAAAAATATAACGCAAAATATGGAACATTGATTAATCTTTGAAAAAGTTATTTACTCTTCGACTTTTGAACTTCATCATATTTATGAAAATGCGTTTATTGTTTCATATTTTCTACATAATACGATTCAACGTAATGAATGCAACGATTATACAATTCTCGAAGTGTTTAATCCACGCTTACATACTAATAGCAGTCACAAACCAGTCGCATTTTAGCCGCTGAGTGTCAAATGTCTCTTGTAACTTCTAACAAGATTTCCGATTTACGTGAACAGTTCGTGATCATGTGGTTACAATTACTGACACTTGGTCATGGGATCGCGGGTCGGTTTTATGCTCTCGCAGATGGATGTGTGTTTCGTCTCCATCATCATTATACAATCATCGACGCTCAAGTCGCCGAAGTGGAGTCAAATGAAAAGACTTTCGCTAAGCCCTCAAACATCCCAACCGGGACCTCCCGGCCCGTAAAGCCATATGCACATTTTATTTCATTTTCCTTTCGGGGGAGCGCAGACTGGAGTAACATCAAGAACATAATCCTAACATAATCCTCAACATGTTGAATCCATATTAATATTAAAAATGAAAAAGTAGCTCCGTTTGTTGTGTTCTTACGATTAAACCGCTGAACCAGTTTCGATGACAATTGGTCTGAGGTAGCTTGAACCCTGAAGAACAAAATCGGCTACTTTTACACAGTGTGTAGTCAAGATATTTATTAATTTAAAGAATATTTATTGCAAGAATTAGGGAAAAGTTTTATTCTTTGAAAAGTTATTTACTCTTTACTTTTGAACTTAATTATATTTGTATAGAGTGAATTCAGTCTTGGTTGCATTAAAGATAGAATTATTAGTTCTTCACTTGCGATGCGTTTCGCCTATAGTGAAAGGCATCTTCAGAGAATCTAGGAATATTAACAATTGTTCTTGTTGTGGTCTTCAGTCCAGAGATTCGTTTGATGCAGCTCTCCATGCTACTCTATCCTGTGCAAGCTTCTTCATCTCCCAGTACCTGCTGCAACCTACATCATTCTGAATTGCTTAGTGTATTCATCTCTTGGTCTCACTCTACGATTTTTGCCCTCCACGCTGTCCTCCAATACTACATTGGTGATCCCTTGATGCCTCAGAACATGTCCTACCAACCGATCCCTACCTCTAGTCAAGTAGTGCCACAAATTTCTCTTCTCCACAATTCTATTCAATACCTCCTCATTAGTTATGTGATCTACCAATCTAATCTTCAGCATTCTTCTGTAGCACCACATTTCGTAAGCTTCTATTCTCTTCTAGTCTAAACCATTTAACGTCCATGTTTCACATCCATACATGGCTACACTCCATACAAATACTTTCAGAAACGACTTCCTGACTCTTAAATCTATACTCGATGTTAACAAATTCCTCTTCTTCAGAAACGCTTTCTTTGATATTGCCAGTCTACATTTTATACCCTCTCTACGTCGATCATCATCAGTTATTTTGCTCCCCCTAATAGCAAAACTCCATTACTACTTTAGGTGTCTCATTTCCTAATATAATTCCCTCAGCATCGCCAGACTTAATTCGATTACGTTCCATTATCCACGTTTTGCTTTTGTTGATTTTCAACTTATATGCTACTTTCAAGACACTGTCCATTCC
Organism: Schistocerca piceifrons; assembly: GCF_021461385.2. NCBI lineage: Eukaryota > Metazoa > Arthropoda > Insecta > Orthoptera > Acrididae > Schistocerca > Schistocerca piceifrons. The sequence goes on along the minus strand of NC_060140.1, from coordinate 782,106,705 downwards.
GTTCAACTGCTATTCCAGGTCGTTTGCTGTCTGACAGAATTACAATGTTATATGCGAACCTCAAAGTTTTTATTTCATCTCTATCGATTTTAGTACCTACTCCGAATTTTTCTTTTGTTTCCTTTTCTGCTTGCTCAATATACAGATAAAATAACATCGGGTATAGGCTACAACCCTGTCTCACTCCCTTCCCAACCACTGCTTCCCTTTCATGCCCCTCGACTGTTATAACTGCCATCTGCTTCCTGTACAAAGTGCAAATAGCCTTTCCCTTCCTGTATTGTACCCCTGCCACCTTCAGAATTCGAAAGAGAGTATTCCAGTCAACATTGTTAAAAGCTTTCTCTAAGTCTACGAATGCTAGAAAGGTAGGTTTGCCTTCGTTAATCTATTTTCTAAGATAAGCTCTAGGGTCAGTTTTGCCTCACGTGTTCCAATATTTTTACGGAATCCAAACTGATCTTCCGCGAGGTCAGCTTCTACCAGTTTTTCCATTCGTCTGTAAGGAATTAACGTTATTATTTTGCAGCTGTGACTTATTAAACTCGTAGTTCGCTAATTTCACAAACGTCAACACCTGGTTTCTTTGGAATTGGAACTATTATATTCTTCTTCAAGTCTGAGGATATTTTCCCTGTCTCATACATCTTCTCAACAGATGGTAGAGTTTTGTCAGGACTGGCTGTCCCAAGGCGGTCAATAGTTCTCATGGAATGTTGTCTACTCCTGGGGCCATGTTTCAGTCCTCTGTCAAACTCTTCACCCAGTATCATATCTCCCATTTCATCTTCATCTATATCCTCTTCCATTTCTATAATATTGTCCTCAAGTACTTCGCCTTTGTATAGACCCTCTATATACTCCTCTCACTTTTCTGCTTTCCCCTCTTTGTTTAAAACTGAGTTTCCATATGAGCTCTTTATATTCATACAAGTGGTTCTCTTTTCGCCAAAGGTCTCTTTAATTTTCTTGTAGGCAGTATCTATCTTACCCCTAGTATTATATGCCTCTAGATCCTTACACGTGTCCTCTAGCTATCACTGCTTAGCCATTTTGCACTTCCTGTCGATCTCATTTCTGAAGCGTTTGTATTACTTTTTGCCTGCTTCATGTGCTGCATTTTTATATTTTCTCCTTTCATCAATTAAATTCAATATTTCTTCTGTTAGTCAAGCATTTCTACAAGCCCTCGTCTTTTTACTTGCTTGATCCTTTGCCGCCTTCAATACTTCATCCCTCAAAGCTACCCATTCTTCTTCTACTGTTTTTCTTTCCCCCATTCCTGTCAATCGTTCCCTTATGCTCTCCCTGAAACTCTGTACGACCTCTGGTTCAGTCAGTTTATCCAGGTCCCACCTCCTTAAATTCCCACCTTTTTGCAGTTTCTTCAGTTTTAATCTACAGTTCAGAACATTAGATTGTGGTTAGAGTCCAAATCTGCACCTGGAAATGTCTTACAATTTAAAACCTGGTTCCTTAATATCTGTCTTACCATTATATAATCTATCTGAAACCTTTCAGTATCTTCAGGGGCCGGCCAGTGTGGTCGTGCGGTTCTAGGCGCTTCAGCCTGGAACCGCGTGACCGCTACGGTCGCAGGTTCGAATCCTGCCTCGGGCATGGATGTGTGTGATGTCCTTAGGTTAATTAAGTTTAAGTAGTTCTAAGTTCTAGGGGACTGATGACCGTAGCTGTTAAGTCCCATAGTGCTCAGAGCCATTGTATCTTCAGGATTCTTCCACGTATACAATCTTGTTTCTTGATTCTTGAACCAAGTGTTAGCTATGATTAAGTTATGCTCTGTGCAAAATTCTACCAGGCGGATTCCTCTTTCATTTCTTACCCCCCATCCATATTCACCCACTCCGTCCCTTCTCTTCCTACTTTCAAATTCCAGTCACCCATGACTATTAAATTTTTGTCTCCCTTCACAATCTGAATAATTTCGTTTGTGTAATCATACATTTCATCAATTTCTTCGTCATCTGCAGAGCTAGTTAGCATATAAATTTGTACTATTGTTGTAGGCCTGGGCTTCGTGTCTGTCTTGGCCACAATAATGCCTTCACTATGCTGTTTGTAGTAGCTTAGCCGCACTCCTGCTTTTTTATTCATTATTATACCTACTCTAGCTTTTCCTTTACTTAATTTTGTATTTATAACTTTGTATTCACCTGACCAGAAGACTTGTTCCTCCTGCCAACGAACTTCACTAATTCCCATTATATCTAACTTTAACTTATCCATTTCCCTTTTTAAATTTTCTAACCTACCTGCCCGATTAAGGGATCTGACATTGCACGCTCCGATCCGTAGAACGCGAGTTTTCTTTCTCCAGATAACGACGTCCTCTTGAGTAGTCCCCGCCCGGAGATCCGAATGGGGGACTATTTTACCTCCGGAATATTTTACCCAAGAGGACGCCATCATCATTTATCCACACAGTAAAGCTGTATGCCCTCTAGAAAAATTACGGCCGTAGTTTCCCCTTGCTTTCAGCCGTTCGCAGTACCAACACAGCAAGGCCGTTTTGGTTAGTGTTACAAGGCCAGATCAGTCAATCATCCAGACTGTTGCCCCTGCAACTACTGAAAAGGCTGCTGCCTCTCTTCAGGAACCACATGCTTGTCTGGCCTCTCAACAGATACCCCTCCGTTGTGGTTTCGCCTACGGTACGGCTATCTGTATCACTGAGGCACGCGATTCTTCCCACCAACGGCAAGTCCATGGTTCAATGGGGGAGGGGGGGAAATTAACAATTATCCAGTAAAAAAATTAAAAAAAAAACGAAACCTCGTAAAAATTCTTTAACTCTGCAACATAAAAGTTACAGGTTCTATATTGCATTTAATTGGGAGGGGGGGGGGGTGGATGGCAGCTGAAGAGTATACTAGCTCGCATAGTCTGAAATATAAAATTTAACACTTTCCCTACTATGGGTAAATAATCACCTTATGGGTTGAGGACTCAAATATATAAAATTACATCCAGGAAATATGGGCCATGTACATGTATAACGCTAAAATACAGATCAATGCCGATGGTCGCAAATTGTGGCTAAAACAAGAACGACGTGAAGTCGTATACAAGATTATTAGCAACAGCCATAAAAGGGAAACTGGTAAAAGCCTACTTTATGATTGTTTACTGTAATGTGCTAACACACCACTACACAATAATTGTAATAAAAGACAACTCTCATATGGTAAAATCAAATACGACTTTTGAAAAATACAGATCCTGTCAGCAGCATAAAAAAAATCTGCAGAAGGAAAACAACATTGTTAAAATATATAAACCACGACTTTATACAGCAGGAGGAACCAAACAGTCTGAATTACGAAAGAGCTAAGACACAGACATTATTTGATTTACAGTACGGAGACAATGCTCCTTAAACGCAAAACAGGGCCAGTTTACGTCTGTCATATACGCACAACCTTCCGTCTGAGTAGACGAAAACTAAGGCGTTCGGTGTCGCAATACCGGGAAGCTCACCAATTGGAGACGCCACGGCTTCCAACTATGGAAGGCTGTGTGCACCCGGTGCTGAATAAATTATTTGCACATGAATAACTAATAAACCCATCTTACAGCAACCAAGACTGAGTTCTCTCTGTAGCTTTGACGCGGTTGCTGTACCAGTGCCACAGAGTTTGCGAATGGACTGGAATCGCTTTCGTTAATCATATTTGTGAAAATGCATTGATTTGTTGACATGCTTTACGTAATATTATTCACTGTACTAAATACTATGCTTATACAATTCTCAACGTGTTTCATCCTTACTGTAATACTAATACCAATATTACAAATGGAAAATTAACTTCGGCTAATTCGGTTCCAAGACTCTGCGGTTGAATGGATTCCAGTGAAATTTGGTATGGAGATAGCTTGAACCCAAAGGAAGACTATAGGTTACTTTAGAAGGAGGTATTTTTTTTTTACCATTGTACTGACCAACTAGGGTCATGTTAACAACCTAAGTTCCTTCTTTTATTTTGTTGTTGTTTCCTACTTTTCCAGCTTTCCCTCGTTTTCACCCCATGAAGTCTCTTCCTTTCTTTAGGACATGTTGTACCCGATTTTTTAGTTCTTCTGGTTTGAAAGCCTTCCAGATTTCGGATTCTTTGATGTTGTTTCTTTCTAGATCTTTCCTTACTTCTGTAATCCATGCTACTGTCGATTTCTCCTTCCATTAATTTAGGAGTATTTGTTTCGGTAGTCTATTTCCATCTGTTCGGTAGAGGTGTCTGAAAAAGGTTAATCTTCGTTTGGCCACAACTTCATATATTTTCTCTATATTTTTGTAGATCTCCTCATTGCTTCTTGTTTCCCAATCATCAGCAGTTTTTATTGCACCTATTATTTTTCTAATAATCTTTCTTTCCAGTACCTCTAGTTTGTCCATCTTATCTACATAAACATTCTGGTCGTACCGCTGTATTGAATTGTTTTAGTTTTGTTTTTCTACATTTACATTTCTTGTTGCAAATATTTTTTTGTTAAACCATATGCTCTTTCCATTTTGTTAATTCTTACATCTATTGCAGATTTTTCTAGTCCATTCTGTTGTATAGTTTCTCCAAGATATTTAAATTTATTTACTCGCTCTATTTTACCTAATTGTGTTTCTATGCATTTTGGCGCATTTTTTATATTTGCCATAAATTTTGTTTTTTCAGCTGAAATTTTGAGACTAGTTCTGTTTGCTATTTTTTCAGAAGGTTCGTTTGAGTAACTGCTTCTGTCAGGTTTTCTGAAAGTATTGCAAAGGCATCCGCAAAAGCCAAGCAGTTTACCTTAACTCCATTTGTTTTCCTTCCCAGAGTTATTGGTTGAATTTTGTGATTTTTTAGCTTCGAATTCCAGATACTTACAATTTTTTCTAGAACACAATTAAACAGTAAAGGTGATGAAGCATCATCTTGTCTAACACCAGTTTTTATTTCAAGTGGCTAAGATACTTCTCCCATAAATTTGACTTTAGATATTGTACCTGTTAGTGTTTCACGAATTATATTTGCTAATTTTGATTTTGACACCAAATTCTCTAATGCCCTTATCTATTGTTTCTCTGTATATACGACCAAATGCTTTATTGAAATCAATAAATGACACTATTATTGGTTTGCTGGTCAACATTCTATGGCCGATTATTGACTTAAAGTTAAAAATTTGTTCTGCACAGGATCTTCCCTTTCGAAAACCACCCTGATATTCTCCCAGTTATTTGTCTAAAGTATCAAACACTCTGTTCAGGAGAATTTTTGATAATATTTTGTGTGCCACTGGCAGAAGTGACACTCCTCTGTAATTACTGACATTTTGTTTGTCTCCCTTTTTATGTATCGGGTGGATTAATGCTGTTTCCTATTCAACTGCAATCTTTTCGGTTTTCCAATGTTCTCAAAAAGCAGCTGTAGATCCTTTAAGATTTTGGTACTGACTACTTCAATAATGAGAAGGAGGTATTATTTTTCTGAGTATTATTAAAATTTCTAAAATTAATACTCTATATGTGAGTGGGGTGCAGTGGATGCTGGAGTGGTGGTCGGCGACTCTTAGTGTTTATAGATTATTTCGTGGCAGTGTCAATCCATTGTTCTTGTGTGTGCGGTTTATGATTGTCAATTACTACATAACCTGGCGCAGCTGGAGAGATTTTGCAGAGATCCAACAGTAAAATCCAACAGTAAGCATGAGAACCAAATTTAACACTATTACGACGTGCCCTCTGACCTTAAGTCTGGTTTGGAGCATTGATCAAACAGAGATTGAGTTGCGATAGTTACTCGAACACAAAAAACCTCGGAGCAATCGCAAGTCCGCCGGAACTTGGATGAAGGACGTCATTGAGCTGTAAGAGCTACAGAGACAGAAGAACATTCATAAGCCATACGTGTTTTAGAAGCTGATCATAAAGCGTCTTGTAGCTTCCGAGACGGCGGAGTCATTTAATGTCGTACGATAAACAGAGAGAAGTTGTACATTTACATGTGGAGTGTGGGAGGCTTTTGGTGACGCTGCATATGATTATGATCTATTAACTGTGCTAATCACAAATTAGTCGTAGCAAATGGGTGAATAAAAAATGTAGGCACCATTACGCATTAAAATGGAAGGGAGAAACGGTTGGTATGTGTTGCTCCAGTGACAAAATCCCACATCTAGTATTGTGTGAGCCAGTGGACTCCCTAAAAACTCTAGTCCTGAAAAAATATAATGAATCAAGACATCGTTTAAATATAATAAGAAAACATAATGCATGTTTTCAGATTCGACATACGGTAAAATAACAGTTGAAAGGGTACAGTACTGCCCGACATTGAAAATAGGTACAACATTCTTTGTTATTCTTGTCAGAACAACATATTTTTTGCAATAATGACTCAATTTCACTTAATACACTGAAGACGTATTCTGGTGTAGGAAAGAAGGACAATTTATTTATTTAATTGATCACATGTGCACTCCCACAAAATAAATCCCTACATCCAGTTTGGTGAGATCTGGGAAATGAATGAATGTATGGTCGTCTGCTAACCACAGATAGTGAATGTGCAATATATGATCATCTTTGAGACGGTCGTTTGGTCACCTTTGGTGGAAACAAAGAGATGAAATTTACCTGAGCTTTGAGCGCCTGAAATGTGGCTGACCAATACGGTAGCATGGTGCTCCCTCATCTGGACGGATGTGCGAGATGACCTGAAGAACGGCCATGTTTCAGCACTCTGGCGCTAGATCTTGTATTGGTCTTAGGTGTGCTCCGTAAAGACAAAAGAGTGGAGAGAATGGCATGCATGTGAAATACTTAAGATTAGTTTGGAATAATTATTTCTCTATTTCAGGAACTTTTGGAGGAAGAATGAAACGACAGGCAGGTAATATTAATGGGATCGTAGTAATCTTCGGAAGTGACCAACGGTCACAATGAAACCATGTGTAGCAATAAGTTGAACTACTTCCGAGTGCTAAAGTTAAGCTGAATTACTGGCGTGTGTACTGTAAGTTGGAAATATTTAAGAAATGGCGTGTGCAGGACTTGAAATTAGAGACGAGCACTTCCACGTGGTGAGTACTGTGTGAGTCTCAATCTGTGTATGAGACAAAGGATAAAGAGAAGTACTCGTCCAAGGTATCAGTTGAGGACTCGCGTGTGTGATGAAGATGATCTTAATACTACTTTGCGTGTTATGTTTCCGTGTGACGCTAGATTCAAACTCTAACACTCTGAGAGAGAAGCAAGGTGACTCATCCGTCTATCCAGCAACGCCACTTGGTTTGCATTGCACAGGAAGACGTGCATATATCCTCCAGAGTCCGTAGTGGGAAAGAAAAGTTACGAAGTGGGGCAGTGTCGTGTAATACTGGGATGAATACTAATTGAAGAGGGAAAGCTGAAAGCGATGTGATTATAACGTTGTGACTATTCCTTGTGTTGTATTCCATGTAGCCAGTGTGGTGTATTTCATGTAATTTGAGTATGTGTGGTTTGCATGGGAGAAGAGCAAGATAGGTTCAGAGGCAGTGGGTTATGCATGTTCCTTTTTGTACCGCTCGGTCTGGAGGAAATTTTCGTGATGATGGGTGTGAGAGTCGAAGTGTGAGATATAGCAAAAGATCCACCATCCTATCCAGAAAGTGCACTGTAGTGTTAGATAATTACGAGACAATAAGGTAGAGAATCACCAATGTAGAGCCATGCCCACTGGGCGGAGTTTCTCATGTGCAATTGTTGTAGAAAATATAGTGGTGTGTTAAGTTATCTTTGAATCATAATAGAATTTATCGGAATAAAAAAGATAGTGAAAAGAAAAAGATTGGTGGCCTAGTTCTTCGAATAGTGTGTAGTCATGATATCCAGAATTTATAATGTGTGCTCCATTCATATTCAGTGTGATGGCCACGAGTTGATCAAAGCCGTTGGGTAAGGAAGAAAACGTGGTATTGCCAGTGCGTAGTGAACAATCAGAGTTGTGTAAGTTACTAATAGTCAGACGTGCGTTATCCGTTTCCGTTGCGTAATATTCAAACAGGAGAATAATTTGTAGCTTAATTGTGAGTACTAGGGCTCATAAACAGTCATTGATATTACTCGATAAATAAGAATAAATCCACTCGCTTGGCAGACCACTCATCTTGCAGGCCTGACTGCTTCATGTCACAGTATGAGCAAGGCAGGTGGGTGCCTCTCACAGTAACAGATTTGTTATGTACTTACTTACAGGCAATGCATAATTTTTTATACATACGTCTCTACACCATTGTATAAACAGACATTTATACATTACTAGCTTATTTACTCACCATCACTCATCACAACAAAAATACTGATATGAGAACGCATGTCCCAGTGCTGCATAGAAACTGCAAGTAGTATTCACTACTTTCAAAGATTGCAATTGTAATTAGTTCTATATCTCCTTTCCTCTTGGTACCGTGAGGGAGTCTTGTAATATGGTGACCTTGGGGTTTTAAGCTTGCTCCGGAAAGGGAAGATTCACCCAGGGTAACGGAATAGTCGAAGATTTTTTTATGCTGAAAGCTGTTCTCCACTCACTACCACAGGAGGACAGTCTGCGTTCTACAATGATACGTTTACGTAATGTGTATACATAAACATACAGTTATAAATATGCCCGTTCGTAGTCGCTAATTATAGCAATATGTTTACTTTTGTGCTGTAACATGTAGCTATAATCAGCGGTGGAAATATATTTGCGATCGCCAACCGTGTGCGGCTGTTTCTTATTGGATCGTCTGATCAGTCGGAGGTTGCATTGCAGAGGAGAGTAAATGCCTATTCAAAATATAATTATTTTTGGATAGCTCAACATGAATTTCCTAAGGGACCGTAGGTTATCATGCATTTACCAGTAGAATATGGCGCGGAGAAAATATTTCGCCGCATGCAACTTCCGTCCGATTTCGACGAAAGAATTCGTGACTGTGAACTCTCTATTTGGCAGAAACATAAAGAAAATTAAATAGCTTCATGAAGGAGTGAGACATAGATTCTATATTAAATAAATAGTCCATACACCAGTTCCATTTAACTCTGAATTTATGGCAATTAATAGATGAACTTACACTGCAATGAAGGATGTAACATGGATGCCGTTTTGACTGGCACTTCTCTTCTCGTAATGAAAATGATTCCTTTGACGCTTTCACATACACATTGCACAATAAATCTACTGCTATGCAGTATTGCACTTTCAGTATTGCACTTTTACTTTACACTAAAATAATATTATTTTTAACGATAGTAATACGGCGGCAAGACATGCGCGTCCGACACAAGTTACAAGAGACAAGAGAAAAATGAGTAACTGTTCGTCGAGAATATCTCGTACATTAAAAAAAACGTGTAAAAGTGTTCTTCTTCTGTCCGTTTTTCGCGCCGCTGTTTTCAAAGTCAATAACTCACTGCATCTCTGACGGCGCTTCGAAAATAAACAAGTTACATCACAGGTCGTTCACCTTTTACATTCTCGCAACATTATTTGCTAACTGTAGCTGTTGCCGAGTGACTGCTCGATTAGTGAATGATTTAAAATGATGAGGCAATCACATAATGTTACAGTTCCCAGCCCAGCAAGTCTTTGGAGTGAGGACAGGAAGTGTTCTAAACAGATCCTCTGAGTGAGAAGCGAAAAGAATCCTTTTTAACCAATATAAGAATCTAAAAAGATAGAAGATAACACGAAGTTACAGAACGTGGGAACAGTCGTTAAGCCTGTCGGAGACGGCTTGAGCGTTCGTTCAAATTTTAATAAGAGGTTCTCTAGTTCATTCATAGTAATTCTTTTGGTAACTACGTCGAGTTTCCATGCATGTATACGTGGACGTCTTTTGGTTTGCCACGGCAGAAAATCTGTCCCGTGGTGGGAGAGATTTCCTGCCTTTCTCCCCGTGCTACGAGAGTAATACGAGCGTCACTCCAAAAGAAATGCACACCATTTTTTTAAAATCCATCTTTTATTCTACATGTCTGAAAGTTTTACAGTGTGTAGATACATCCTTTACGAACAATATTTTCATTTCTCCACATAATTTCCATCCCTCTCAACTGCCTTACGCCATCTTGGAACCAGAGCCTGTATACCCACACGGTAAAATTCAGGACCAACCTGTTGGAGCTACTGTTTAGCAGCGTGCACAAGGGATTCATCATCTTCAAACCTTGTTCCACGAAGATAGTCTTTCAGTTTTCCAAAGAGATGATAGTCCCACGGAGCCAGGTCAGGACTGTAAGGCATGTGTTTCAGTGTTGTCCATCCGAGTTTTGTGATCGCTTCCATGGTTTTTTGACTGACATGTGGCCGTGCATTGTCGTGCAACAGCAAAACATCCTGCTTTTGTCGATGTGGTCGAACACGACTCAGTCAATTTTGAAGTTTCTTCAGTGTCGTCACGTATGCATCAGAAGTTATGGTGGTCCCACTTGGCATGATGTCCACAAGCAAGAGTCCTTGGGAATCGAAAAACACCGTAGCCATAACTTTTCCAGCAGAAGGTGTGGTTTTGATTTCTTTTTTTTTTTTTTTCGTTGGGTGAATTTGCATGATGCCACTCCATTGATTGCCTCTTCGTCTCTGGTGAAAAATGATGGAGCCATGTTTCATCACCTGTCACAATTCTTCCAAAAAATTCATCTCACCATTCTCGTACTGTTCCAAAAGTTTGCTGCATACCGTTTTTCTTGCTTCTTTGTGAGCCACTGTCAACATCCTGGGAACCCACCTGGCAAAAACCTTTTTTAACGCCAACACTTTCAGTATTCTGCAACACTTCCTTCTCCTATCCCAACGTTGCGTGACAATTCGTTCACTGTGATGCGTCTGTCAGCAGTCACCAATTCGTAAACTCTCTGAACATTGTCTGGAGTGTGTGCAGTACAAAGCATGCCGCTGCGAGGACAATCCTCAATATTGCCGTGCCCGCTTTCATCACGTAACCTGCTTGCCCACCGACTAACTGTACTGCGATCGACAGCAGCATCTCCACACACCTTTTTCAACCTCTTGTGGATGTTTCCCACTGTTTCGTTTTCACAGCACAGGAAATGTATAACAGCACGTTGCTTCTGACGAACGTCAAGTGTAGCAGCCATCTTGAAGACATGCTTTGACGGCGCCACTCACGGGAACAAGTTGAACTAAGTTTGAAAACAAGCGGGAAGGATGTATCTACACACTGTAAAACTTTCAAACATGTAGAACGAAAACTGTATTTTTATAAAAATAGTGTGCATTTCTTTTGGAGTGACCCTCGTATATCTTACTGGTTACCTACGACAAAATTCACAAGACTGGAAATTATAAGCTTATTTATTAAAATATCGTAGGTCAGAGTTCGCAAGGTCTGTTGCAACTGGCCGGCGAGATTCCAGTGCTAGCAGAACCAGCTCAGTTTGGTAAGGAAAAGTTAGAAGACACTTGCTTCGGGGGTGGCGTGGATGACATTTGTTCCAGAGCTTGTGGCACTACCTTGGGTCTTAGAGGTGCAGAGGAAGATGTCTCTGATTTAGAACAAAATACAGAGGCAAGACTGGACTTAGAATTTACAGCCACCACTGCAGCAGTCTTCTGCCCTTGCTCATCTTAAGAATGCTTATCATGGACCGTCGTTGCAGCCACCGAGATGAGCGATTGCGAAGTCAGTTAGTTTCTTTCAGTGTTTTGCAAATCTAATTTTCATAGCCAGCCAGTTGCACCCAACACGCGCTAGGCCAGAGTACTAGTGTTTGTTCATGCTTTCCTGGGACATTTCTCTAAATAATTAACCTTTTCTGCGAGCACTGGCCTTATCGGTGAGATCATTTTATTTTGTTGCTTTATCTATCCACCCACTTGTGCCAAGGCAAATGTTTGTATTTGCAATGACTTCTCCACCTGTTAAACCTTTGTATTTTTAATTCAGTGGATAAATCATTTTTGATGTCTCTTGCTAACAGACCAGATTGTTATAGTGATAATTTGTTTCCTTTTGTAGTTTGATAGGTCCGGTTATCAATGTGTCTGTGTGAAGTGAGGCACACATTCGTTTGTGCTTAATTTGCCCATCTCTAATAATTTTCACATGATTCATTATATGTGGCGCCAACTTGTTTCTTTTAAATTAGCATGATCTTATACAGAATTTTCCATCTTAAAAGGTCAGCTGTAGCATCCGAGGGGTATGATAAACAGCTCAACCAGTACCTCACAATGTGCATGCATGTGTGCGTCTTTCTTAAATCATGTTAAGAAATTCCGATTGAAGAACTAAGGACTGAATGATTGTATACTATTATAGTTACACAAAAATTTTAGCTTATTATCAGAGGAATACATAAGAAATGTAATTATTCATAGTTTCATTACTGTCTGATCGTATTATATCTTTTGTATTCGCATGGCTTGCAGTATTTCGGCACTGTCGAAATTTTTTTTGTATAAAATCAGTCTTGCTCAAGTAAAGGTAATGCAGTCTATAAAGGTAACAGTTAATGCCTTGTGATTGCAGTTACCATACAGTGCATATTTTTTCAAATTTGTGAACAGAGGCTTTCCTTTAATATCAGCTTCTAATTCTGGTGCAGGCAAGGAAATTTTGAATTTTCTGGTGCGAGTTGTATTTAAGCGGTTTAAATACTCACGTATTTCCAGATTATTAGATGTGCTGCATTTAACACATGTCAGCGTGTGGATGCTATTCTGTCATTCTGCACAACGGATTAATCTAAGATGTACCCTTTACCTTGTTGCTCCTGCATGATGCAATGTCCACCCCCACACTGCTACAGAAGTCACACAGACGCTCCTAACGTTCTCAAGAGAAACGCCTGAAAAACATTCAGCAATAAATATCTTCTGGAGTCGTCCGCTGTAAGGAATGACACAAAAATTCACAACATTTCTTACGTAACTAATGGGATACCTGGGAACTGGAGTAGCGCTAGTTAGTCTAAGAAAAACATGAAACTAACGAAAATTATTATTTATTTTGCAAAAATTCTGAGAAATCACAATGGCACTTTTAGTTGTGAACTGAACACATTATTTCTGGGTTCTATTCGGAATGTGAAGTTACCTCTTAATGATAGGATTCGCTAATGAAATTTCTATACAATGATTAAAATTGTTATTGACTTGGCAGAATGGCTGAGAGCTGCGCCTACTCAACTTGAATAATTATCCGTTAGAATGTTGCTACATACAGTTGAGGCTATAGTGTGTGAAATGCAGTGAAGTGTAGAGGAAGTATGGGGCTCGAAAGAGCTGTAGCGCACCATACCGTAAGCTGCGATGACTTCTGTCTGCGCTGCTCGTTGTTGACTGACAAATAAGATAACTCTCGTTCTGTCTGGATTGACCTTCGCCAATCAAACTGTCCCTACGCCTTGATGAAGTAAAAGACTCCTATTCGCCCCTAGTCTAACTACTGGCCTGGTACTCTGGTCAGATAACGAGTCCACTGCGATGCCACTCAAAAATTCGCTCGCAGGTTTTTAACTATAACTCTGTCCGTTCACACCGCACAATAAGTGTGGCGGCCAACACAGTGAACAATGCTTAATCGCAAGGACTCAATATAGAGTCACACTCCGATTCGCTCTCGACAGAGGTGCTCTCCCAGTGAAGCACTGAGGAGAGACTTGTTCTTCGCTCTTTGAGTACACATACGAGGGCACACACTCTCGTTACGTGTTCTCCCTCCAAGAACCTTAACGGAACGGCTCCTCTCCACGCCAGATGTGAAGGGGTATATCTTTTCGTGTCTTCCATTACTTCTTCAGCTCAAGGCTCCGGAAATATGGTCTGCCAATCAGCATTGCTCTTCTAAAACGCGAGAATGACTTTTGTTGAAGGCGACCAATCCGGAAATCTGTAGCATTGGCGTTTGCTGCCTCCCTGTGAAAATCTGTGAAACTGCGTGCTATATTTTTAAAGAATGTGTAGGCTGCTGGGCACTCCCACACAATGTAGCGGAATTTGCTTTTAAGCCAAACACGAGGTCATTCTTCCTTTCACTCGGGCAAACGCTGTCTGCTCTATGGGCAGTCACCAGCCGGCATAGATAGGCTGGGTCGTCCTCTGGAGGGACCGACCCCCTCGGCGTGCAGTTTGCGTCTCCCGAACTAAAAGCCCCTGCGATCGTCGTGTCTTGAATGTGTGTGTGTACGCCAGCCTCGAGTATTCCAATCTCGGTACGCATTTGCCATTTATTAGTTATTTGCATATCGTTTACATGAATTCATACAACATTGACTTTAACTTATCGAGTTTGGGTTCGAATGAAGCGTCTTGATGTGTGGAATATGATTGTGAGGGCAGAACATGTAAGCAATGAAGGTCAGAAGACCACGACATCTTACATAACTCCCTACTTCTGAGAAAATTTTTGTCTGGGGTTTGTCAATGCCGAGGAAAACCCCGACAAAGTCAGGCAAAAATTGTTATTTTAGATTTTCCAATAAACTTTTCTCTGCCATTGTTAACAATTTTTTCTAATGATTTCTTTATAGCTATTGTTTCTATTTTTTAATTCTAAAATTTATGTTTTTTTGTTAGGAAAATATAGACTTTACAAAGGCTGTTATTCTTTGTCATTGCCAGTACATGTCTCTGTTCTTCTTTTTCATTTTCAAAAATTCTTATTACAATATTAATTTTTCTAAAGTTGTTAGTGTATAGTGTACCATGTTTTAGTGTGGTTATATCTTTCTTTGGTTAGGCTTTGCATGAATGTTCGCAAAAGCTCTGTTGTGTGACTTTGTTTTATTTATTTAGGCATTTTTTGTGTGTCATTGTTTTAAGAGTGAAGAAGTGTTTTTCTTTTTTCTATCCTATTTCAGTCTATTATTAATCAAAAGCCAAAACCTTTTTTATATAAAAAAACTAACTAGGTTTTACAGGGATTTTTGAGATTATCTGCTTATACTAATTGATTTTCTTTACATAATATTTTAAGGTCTCTATCACATTATGGGCTTTACATATATGATAAAATAATTACTTCTACAAAAAAGGAAAAAATTAGTTTTACAAATATGTCAGTTTCTTAATTCTACATTCGTGTTTTATCATTCTTTTCGTTTTGTGCTGTGTCAGTTTCTGTGCTCGACGATCCACACTGAGATACTGGAAGGCGTCGACTAATTTTTATGGGTGTCACAGTTCATGAGAGAAGCACTCTAGCATGCAATGATGGGTCTTACTTGTTGACATTGTCATCATGGAGTGGTTCCTTTCACCGATGATGATGACTGTGGTTTACTGCATAAACAGTGCTGTTGCAGTACTCCTTCACTGTCACACCTGGGATGGTATGACAGTTTGATGATTTTAGTTGACTACCAATTATCGTCACCCAATATTGTGGTGTGACGTCTTGGTACTTCACACTTGGTTTGGTATGGGAATTTGACGAAGCGTTAGGGAGAATACTGTTCATTTTTGCTGAATCTATTTCTAGATGATGTTGGTTAGTACTACTCAATATTCCGTTTGCCGTTCGCTTGTATTTGTTTGATGATTCAAGGTTTATTTTTGGAGAGGTGGTTGTGGTAGTTGCCATGCCTCAAAGTTCATGGAATGACGTTTGTAGCAATTTGCTTTTTAGGATAGGAGAGAAAGGTATGTTGCTGTCTTCTGCCCATCTTCATCTTGCATCTTCTGTTTTTCTCTTCTTTCTTGGATTCTTATGTTCTTCTTGGGTTAGGAATATGTGAATTTTAGTGTAGGAGAGATATAGGATTTGTAGAATCTTTCAAAATGTTACTTGATGAGTTTGTAGATCTTAGTAATTTTTTACCTCCATTGACGTCTCATCGTATTATGATTCTCCTCACGATCTTCCGTTGTGTAGCAGTATCGTGACATATGAAATGTCTGTGCTGCATGTTGTCTTCCTGAAGTCCAACCTGGTTGCAACCTGCATTTCCAGTCTGGCGTTGGTCTTCATGTTGTTGTTCTTGCCCTAAGTGCTTTCTCAACATGTCGGTACCCCCTCTGTCGTTATCTCGAAGCATCTGGTGTTAAGGGAGCTGGTGATTGGTGTTGGTGGCGATGTCCCTCTGACGCGTAGAAATATTTACAGCTTTTGTTTAACATATATTATTTATTTACAAAGAAACTCAGATTTTATATAATGCAAGAATTTTCTGATAGTGGCAAAAATTATTGTATATATATATATATATATATATATATATATATATATATATATATATATATATATATATATATATATATATATATATAATTTCTTTTATTTATTCTAATTATGTCCTACCACTTCTTTATTCTTTTAATTGTTGTGTACCATGTATTGTTTGTGTGCATGTTGTAGTTTACTTGATACTACAAGAGATTGTTAATGTGTATTGTGTCTCTTTTTCTTTTAATTAATGCGTAATTTCTTGATTCTTATTTTAACTTTTATTTAGTGGTTAGTATAAGATAGGGTGGACGTTAGTTTGCCTAACCTCTTCCGCATTTTTCAGGTCAATCTTTACGTTTTGCAGTATTCGGTTGCCTAACTTCTACTTCTGGTTTCTCTTTTCTGTGTTTTTCTTGTCTCTGTGGACCATAATTTCCTCTGTAATTGTTCGCGTCTTGGTCTCGCCGGCTGCTGTTTCTGACATCGTGACCTCTTTCAAAGTACCCTCGACCATTGTCATTTTGATTCCTAAACCCATATCCACCACTGTATGAGTGTCCATTACCGTTCCTATTTCGGTACCAATTATTCTGGTTCTCGTTTCCATGCCAATTACCTTCATTGTGCCACTGTGCTGGTCTGTTAAATTGCCTGAAATTATTGGTATTAGGATTACGATTATTATTATTGGAATTTTCGTTCCTAGTCCTCTCCTTTTGTTGTTCCCTTTCCTTTATTTTTTCATTCATCTTGTCTTCTTTAAACATGAATTCAAGTTTCCTTAAGACCTCTTCGAATTCTTCGGTATTTTCATTTTTTGCTACTGTCGCCTGTTGATATTTTACCGGTAACTTCATTCTACATAGACATATCAGCTCTCCGTTACTGTATTGTTTGTCTAGGCATTGATTCTTGTTGTATGTTGTGTCAAAGAATTTTACCACGCTTTTCTCCCCTGAGTTTTCATATGGTGTCATCTGAAGTAACTCGTATTTAATTTTGTTTTGCGCCTCCTTAGACCAATATCTTTCGAGGAATGCTGTTCTGAACTGTAGGTAAGACGTACAGGTAGCCGCGATCTTTTGTATCACCTCTGCTACTATCCCTTACATGTGTGCACAAATGAAGTCAAGTGTGTGAACTACGCTCCAATGGTTTGGTAAGTCTACTTGAAACTGATCGATGAATGTGCGTGCATGCAAGCTACCGCCTTCTTCCTTGAAATGTAGAAATTTTCTAACTGCAAGGAAGTGGTCTGTATCATATCTACTCATAAATCCGGTTTGTGGCTGATTCATGGACTCAAATAATCTGCCACTGCTTGTGTCGTCGTGTTTATTCTCTGGTAATCTACTGCCTATCTGCCTATTCTCAATTTCCTGACTCATATCAGCGTCATATCGTATTATTGGTGAACAAAAGTGTTGTTCGTGTGTTTCGTCAATCGCGGTATAGTATCTGTGCTGCTATTATGTTATTTCAGCGGATGTACTGGTTCAGTTGCCTGTCTTTCGATTGGTATCGGCTGAATGTATATGTACCGTTTTTCTAGATACTGTGCCTGGTCCTGTGGCATGTCGTGTATTACTTTAATCGGGGTTTTCTGTTTCGATTTCTGCGCGAGTGTTACGTCTAGCCTTGGTTCTACTTGAACTTCCTTATACGGCGCGTGTTCGTATACTGAATTAATGATTGATGTGTCAGTTGTTTCGCTACAGGTGTAATCGGTCTCGATCTTTTCTTCGGTAGTTTGTATCGACTCTGTTCGAAGCTTTTCAAACTGATCTTTGTTTTTAAGTTCTGTTTTATTGATCCGCTGATCATATTTTTTCAGTGCAATCTTTGCGACCTTGCTTTGAATTGCTTGTTCTTCCGAAATTCGTATTGCTGTTCGAGTGGCTTTTTTCGTAAAACGTTCCACCTTTTTGTCAACGTTTACGATGTCCAATTGGACCTTGTCCACGTCAGTGTATAATTGTTGCTGGCCTTGTATTGGTACCTGAATTCTTTCTCCAGATTCTTTCGCGTCTTTGTTTATCTGAGTGATCTGACTATCAATTCTAGCGATCCCTTCTTCCATCGGAATTTTAACCAATTGGGTCTGTGTCTTAATCTCTTGTCTCAAGTTCTGATTATCCTGTTTCAATTCCTGATTATCCTATTTCAATTCCTGATACTGTTTTGTCATCTGTGTATTAATAGCCTGATTCTGTTTCGTTATCTGTGTATTAATATCCTGATTTTGTTTCGTCACATTAGCGTTCATTTTTTGTAACATCTCCATGATCGCGTCCTGTCCTGTAACACTACCTTCTGCTGAACTATGTATTCTCGATCTATTGTTTTCTACTCGGTCAGTTACGTCGTTTACTGGGCTATGCTGTGGCGTTTCTAAGTTTGATAACTGCAATAACCCGTGCTGTCTGTGTTGAGGACTAGTTGCGTTTGTCATTGAACCATTACGTGGCGCAAGCAACTCCGCATTCTGCCCTCTCTGTTGTGTATGTCTTGTATTTGCAGGTACAGTTGCGTCTGTTAAGGAACCTTTTCGTGGTGCTCGTAACTCCGCAAAATGCTGTGTCTGTTGTCGGGGCATATTTAGAATGTGTACGATAGGTTCGACGTATTCTTAAATGTTCCCCCTTTTCCTCGCTGTCTGCTTCTCTTTGAACGTTAGCTAACTGCCGTTTCATTGACTGTATTGAAGCGTATTCTGTCCCTGAATATGCAGCAAACAAACGCGTTTCCTGTGTTCGTTTCGCTTCTAATCTTTGCCATTTCCTACGTGGGCTGTCGATTTCTGCTCAGAATGTGTCCTACCTGGGATTTCATATTCTGGAAATTCAATGTTCTCGTCCCCTCGATTCCCATCTGTCTGATCTGTCTCAATTTTATCCCAATCTAAACGAGCCTGCTTATTCTGCAGCTCCCCGACTGTCCTTTTCTCTCATTCATCGTCTGTCCTATTCTCAGGTTGACCTTCTGTCCTATTCTCAATAAGCTCGTTTTTTTTTTCTTGGTCATCAGTCTACTGACTGGTTTGATGCGGCCCGCCACGAATTCCATTCCTGTGCTAACCTCTTCATCTCAGAGTAGCACTTGCAACCTACGTCCTCAATTATCTGCTTGACGTATTCCAATCTCTGTCTTCCTCTACAGTTTTTGCCCTCTACAGCTCCCTCTAGTACCATGGAAGTCATTCCCTCATGCCTTAGCAGATGTCCTATCATCCTGTCCCTTCTCCTTATCAGTGTTTTCCACATATTCCTTTCCTCTCCGATTCTGCGTAGAACCTCCTCATTCCTTACCTTATCAGTCCACCTAATTTTCAACATTCGTCTATAGCACCACATCTCAAATGCTTCGATTCTTTTCTGTTCCGGTTTTCCCACAGTCCATGTTTCACTACCATACAATGCTGTACTCCAGACGTACATCCTCAGAAATTTCTTCCTCAAATTAAGGCCGGTATTTGATATTAGTAGACTTCTCTTGGCCAGAAATGCCTTTTTTGCCATAGCGAGTCTGCTTTTGATGTCCTCCTTGCTCCGTCCGTCATTGGTTATTTTACTGCCTAGGCAGCAGAATTCCTTAACTTCATTGACTTCGTGACCATCAATCCTGATGTTAAGTTTATCGCTGTTCTCATTTCTACTACTTCTCATTACCTCCGTCTTTCTCCGATTTACTCTCAAACCATACTGTGTACTCATTAGACATTTCATTCCGTTCAGCAGATCATTTAATTCTTCTTCACTTTCACTCAGGATAGCAATGTCATCAGCGAATCGTATCATTGATATCCTTTCACCTTGTATTTTAATTCCACTCCTGAACCTTTCTTTTATTTCCATCATTGCTTCCTCGATGTACAGATTGAAGAGTAGGGGTGAAAGGCTACAGCCTTGTCTTACACCCTTCTTAATACGAGCTTGATCGTCCACTCTTATTATTCCCTCTTGGTTGTTGTACATATTGTATATGACCCGTCTCTCTCTATAGCTTACCCCTACTTTTTTTAGAACCTCGAACAGCTTGCACCATTTTATATTACCGAACGCTTTTTCCAGATCGACAAATCCTATGAAAGTGTCTTGATTTTTCTTTAGCCTTGCTTCCATTATTAGCCGTAACGTCAGAACTGCCTCTCTCGTCCCTTTACTTTTCCTAAAGCCAAACTGATCGTCACCTAGCGCATTTTCAATTTTCTTTTCCATTCTTCTGTATATTATTCTTGTAAGCAACTTCGATGCATGAGCTGTTAAGCTGATTGTGCGATAATTCTCGCACTTGTCAGCTCTTCGCGTCTTCGGTATTGTGTGGATGATGCTTTTCCGAAAGTCAAATGGTACATCGCCAGACTTATATATTCTACTCACCAACGTGAATAGTCGTTTTGCTGCCACTTCCCCCAATGATTTTAGAAATTCTGATGGAATGTTATCTATCCCTTCTGCCTTATTTGACCGTAAGTCCTCCAAAGCTCTTTTAAATTCCGATTCTAATACTGGATCCCCTATCTCTTCTAAATCGACTCCTGTTTCTTCTTCTATCACATCAGACAAATCTTCACCCTCATAGAGGCTTTCAATGTATTCTTTTCACCTATCTGCTTTGTCCCCTGCATTTAACAGTGGAATTCCCGTTGCACTCTTAATGTTACCACCGTTGCTTTTAATGTCACCTAAGGTTGTTTTGACTTTCCTGTATACTGAGTCTGTCCTTCCGACAATCATATCTTTTTCGATGTCTTCACATTTTTCCTGCAGCCATTTCGTCTTAGCATCCCTGCACTTCCTATTTATTTCATTCCTCAGCGACTTGTCTTTCTGTATGCCTGATTTTCCCGGAACATGTTTGTACTTCCTCCTTTCATCAATCAACTGAAGTATTTCTGCTGTTACCCATGGTTTCTTCGCAGCTACCTTCTTTGTACCTATGTTTTCCTTCCCAACTTCTATGATGGCCCTTTTTAGAGATGTCCATTCCTCTTCAACTGTACTGCCTACTGCGCTATTCCTTATTGCTGTATCTATAGCGTTAGATAACTTCAAACGTATCTCGTCATTCCTTAGTGCTTCCGTATCCCAATTCTTTGCGTATTGATTCTTCCTGACTAATGTCTTGAACTTCAGCCTAGTCTTCATCACTAGTATGTTGTTATCTGAGTCTATATCTGCTCCTGGGTACGCCTTACAATCCAGTATCTGATTTCGGAATCTCTGTCTGACCATGATGTAATCTAATTGAAATCTTCCCGTATCTGCCGGCCTTTTACAAGTATACCTCCTCGTCTTGTGATTCTTGAACAGGGTATTCGCTATAACTAGCTGAAACTCGTTGCAGAACTCAATTAGTCTTTCTCCTCTTTCATTTCTTATCCCAAGCCCATATTCTCCTGTAACCTTTTCTTCTACTCCTTCCCCTACAACTGCATTCCAGTCGCCCATGACTATTAGATTTTCGTCCCCCTTTACGTACTGCATTACCCTTTCAGTATCCTCATACACTTTCTCGTTTACTTGATGCCTATCTGGTTGATTTGTCCTCATCCTGTCTACTTGCTGTATCTCAATTAACCTTTTGGCTTGTCCTCTCGTTAACATGGAAATTCTTTCAACACACCACAACCCTATCTACAAAACTGTACGACCACTTACCAGTTGGTTGAACCAACAACAATAAATACGTCGTGACTTCTCAGCCAGTGTTCTGTCTGCTCTGCTACAGTCTCCAATCTCCACCTGTGCACTTGCAAAGGGAGAAAATTGTTATTCCTTAATTCTAACTTACATGATGCTGCGCCACACTGCGTCTCTGCGACACTCTGCGTCTGTGCCTATCACCTGAAAATCCTATGCCCTATCAGCTAAAACAAATCGTAAAGAATGCAAAATTTTCCAACACAATAACACACGCCCTTTTTCCTACAATTCGGCTTTCTTCACTACCTGTATCTATTCCAATCCCAATCTTTGCAAATAGCTATTTAATACATGAAAGAAAGTTCTTCGAAGTGCTACTGCTGTGACCTGCCATACCTAACTACACTCCTGGAAATGGAAAAAAGAACACATTGACACCGGTGTGTCAGACCCACCATACTTGCTCCGGACACTGCGAGAGGGCTGTACAAGCAATGAGCACACGCACGGCACAGCGGACACACCAGGGACCGCGGTGTTGGCCGTCGAATGGCGCTAGCTGCGCAGCATTTGTGCACCGCTGCCGTCAGTGTCAGCCAGTTTGCCGTGGCATACGGAGCTCCATCGCAGTCTTTAACACTGGTAGCATGCCGCGACAGCGTGGACGTGAACCGTATGTGCAGTTGACGGACTTAGAGCGAGGGCGTATAGTGGGCATGCGGGAGGCCGGGTGGACGTACCGCCGAATTGCTCAACACGTGGGGCGTGAGGTCTCCACAGTACATCGATGTTGTCGCCAGTGGTCGGCGGAAGGTGCACGTGCCCGTCGACCTGGGACCGGACCGCAGCGACGCACGGATGCACGCGAAGACCGTAGGATCCTACGCAGTGCCGTAGGGGACCGCACCGCCACTTCCCAGCAAATTAGGGACACTGTTGCTCCTGGGGTATCGGCGAGGACCATTCGCAACCGTCTCCATTAAGCTGGGCTACGGTCCCGCACACCGTTAGGCCGTCTTCCGCTCACGCCCCAACATCGTGCAGCCCGCCTCCAGTGGTGTCGCGACAGGCGTGAATGGAGGGACGAATGGAGACGTGTCGTCTTCAGCGATGAGAGTCGCTTCTGCCTTGGTGCCAATGATGGTCGTATGTGTGTTTGGCGCCGTGCAGGTGAGCGCCACAATCAGGACTGCATACGACCGAGGCACACAGGGCCAACACCCGGCATCATGGTGTGGGGAGCGATCTCCTACACTGGCCGTACACCACTGGTGACCGTCGAAGGGACACTGAATAGTGCACGGTACATCCAAACAGTCATCGAACCCATCGTTCTACCATTCCTAGACCGGCAAGGGAACTTGCTGTTCCAACAGGACAATGCACGTCCGCGTGTATCCCGTGCCACCCAACGTGCTCTAGAAGCTGTAAGTCAACTACCCTGGCCAGCAAGATCTCCGGATCTGTCCCCCATTGAGCATGTTTGGGACTGGATGAAGCGTCGTCTCACGCGGTCTGCATGTCCAGCACGAACGCTGGTCCAACTGAGGCGCCAGGTGGAAATGGCATGGCAAGCCGTTCCACAGGACTACATCCAGCATCTCTACGATCGTCTCCATGGGAGAATAGCAGCCTGCATTGCTGCGAAAGGTGGATATACACTGTACTAGTGCCGACATTGTGCATGCTCTGTTGCCTGTGTCTATGTGCCTGTGGTTCTGCCAGTGTGATCATGTGATGTATCTGACCCCAGGAATGTGTCAATAAAGTTTCCCCTTCCTGGGACCATGAATTCACGGTGTTCTTATTTCAATTTCCCGGAGTGTATCTTGAGACTTTCATATCCTGGTAGCTTGCCTGTTTTACCTATCCTGGCAGGGTCGTCATTTTCTGTAAGTGTGTGGGTGCTATTCTGTCATTCTGCGCAACGGATTAATCTGAGATGTACCCTTTACCTTGTGGCTCCTGCAAGATGCAATTTCCACCCCCACACTACTACAGAAGTCACACAGACGCTCCTAATGTTATCAAGAGAAATGCCTGATAAACTTTCAGCAATAAATATCTTCTGGAGTCATCCGATGTAAGGAATGACACACAAATTCACAAAATTTCTTATGTAACTAATGGGATACCTGGGAACTGGAGTAGCGCTAGTTAGTCTAACAAAAACATGAAACTAACGAAAATTATTATTTATTTTGCAAAAATTCTGAGAAATCACAATGGCACTTTTAGTTGTGAACTGAACTAATTATTTCTGGGTTCTTTTCGGAATGTGAAGTTACCTCTTAATGATAGGATTCGCTAATGAAATTTCTATACAAAGATTAAGATTGTTATTGACTTGGCAGAACGGCTGAGAGCTGCGCCTACTCAACTTGAATAATTATCCGTTAGAATGTTGCTACGTACAGTTGAGGTTATAGTGTGTGAAATGCAGCGAAGTGTACTGTTGTGGAGGAAATATGGGCCTCGAAAGAGCTGTAGTGCACCATCCCGTAAGCTGCGATGACTTCTGTCTGTGCTGCTCGCAGCTGACTGACAAATAAGATAACTCTCGTTCTATCTGGATTGACCTTCGCCAATCAAACTGTCCCTACGCCTTGATGAAGTAAAGGACTCCTATTCGCCCCTAGTCTAACTACTGGCCTGGTACACTAGTCAGATAACCAGTCCACCACAATGCCACTCAAAAATTCGCTCGCAGGCGTGTAACTATAACTCTGTTCGTTCACACCACACAATAAGTGTGGTGGCCGCCACAGTGAACAATGCTTAATCGCAAGGACTCAATATAGAGTCGCACTCTGATTCACTCTCGACAGAGGTGCTCTCCCAGTGAAGCACTGAGGAGAGACTTGTTCCTCGCTCTTTGAGTACACGTACGAGGGCGCACGCTCTCGTTACGTGTTCTCCCTCCAACGGAACGGCTCCTCTCCACGCCAGACATGAAGGGGTATATCTTTCGGTGCCTTTCATTACTCCTTCAGCTCAAGGCATCAGAAATATCATTTGCCAATCAGCATTGCTTTTCTAAAACGGGAGAATGACGTTTTGTTTAAGGCGACCAATCCGGAAATCTGTACTATTGGCATTTGGCGCTTGCTGTCTCCCTGTGAAAATCTCTGAAATTGCGTGCTATAGTTGTAAAGAATGCATAGGCTGGGCGCTCGCACACAATGTAGCGGAATTTGCTTTTAAGCCAAACCCGGGGTCGTTCTTACTTTCACTCAGGCAAACGCTGTCTGCTCTATGGGCAGTCACTAGCCGACATAGATAGGCTGGGTCGTCCTCTGAAGGGACCGACCCCGGCGGCATGCGGTTTGCGTCTCCCGAACTAAAAGCCCGTGCGACCGTCGTGTCTTGAACGTGTGTGTATATGCCAGCCTCGAGTATTTCAATCTCGGTGCGCATTTGCGATTTATTAGTTATTTGCATATCGTTTACATGAATTCATACAACATTGACTTTATCTTATCGAGTTTGGGTTCGAATGAAGCGTCTTGATGTGTGGAATATGATTGTGAGGGCGGAATATGTAAACAATGAAGGTCAGGATACCATGACGTTTACATGAATTCATACGACACTGACTTTATCTTATCGTGTTTGGGTTCGAATGAAGCGTCTTGATGTGTGGAATATGATTGTGAGGGCGGAATATGTAAACAATGAAGGTCAGGATACCATGACGTCTTACACATATTATGGTTTTTCCACAGAGAACTGTCGTTAATACAAGTAGAGTATTCATTTTCGTTAACTGTAGGTTTTTTGTGAGGAGCAGAAATATTTTTTCTGCACTAATTATTAAATTCATTAAACATTTTATGGACATTTGTTTGTTTAGAGTTGTTTTGTCCGTAAGCAGTGGCCGCATCCCACGACTCCAGAAATGCCTTCTTTCGGAACCCGTCAAGAATATTATCACACAGTAACTGATTTACCGATTGTATGATTAATAAGGTACAAGTTACAGTTTACCCTACAACATGCTTCGTTTCGTAAATTTCAGCTGTCCAAAATGAACGATATGGAAATGTTTACTTTCTGGCGAGTAAGTTAAGCAGAAAAATGAAGATGGGAGAGAGTATGTGGAACACATCAGATCTATAAAATATATAGTGACTAAAAAGGAGAAATGGTAGGCGATTCTGATTTATAGCCTTCAGAAGGCTGCTGCCCGTTTAACATATTCTCTTTCTAGCATGTTCTTTCTGCTGATAAGTCCTCGCAGTACAGCAAAAGTAAATTCCACATGGATAACAATTATTTCTTTGTGCTCAGAGTACCACCAGTTAGCAATCCACATTACACTTGAACGGAGGAAGACGTAGTATCTCTTCCCAGGTAACAGGTAATTTCAAAATGTGAACTAAATTCCTTCCAACTCAGATGTTTCCATACTAGAGTTCATCTCAATTTTGTACATATTTCCTTGCAGATTATCAGTGAAACTTTTCATTATTGTCATGGTCGCTGTCCCGACTCTAAAAATCCTTGTATGAGACGTGGCAGGTTGTAATTGTGAAAGACATTCAACTCCCAAATTACTACTACATCATAATAAATGTGATCTACTCTGTATAGTGTACAACCAACCAACCGTACTTCACTCACCAGATTAGAGAAGCAGTAGTTATAACAGCGATAAACTACTTCCCTCATAAACTTTGAATTAGTCGTTGGCTGTAGGATGGATAAAACTGCGAGACATTAGTTACACGTGACTATTGTAAACCAATACACAGATAGCGATAAAGCAAGTAAGAAACAAATAAAACACAGTAATAATTACAGTAGCTCACAATTTTACTCTCCTCCGAGTCACAGTTTTCAGATATTAATACTCTAACTACTGAATAACCACAATAATTACACTAGTCCTTAGTAAAGCAATACAACTCGCAGTAAATCAGATAATACGAACAGGTTTTGAAAGTCTCAGTAAAGTACATGTCAACATGGAGACAACTTTTTTCTGTACTATTATTTACGGGTAAATATGATTTTCAGATGAAGATGTAGCTACACTATTAGATTCTTCGATACCGTATGAAACTAATTATCAGCGTAGCAGACAGCACCTGATAACATTTGGCTGGATGTCACACTGTCTTCCTTCTTCTTGTGATAGGCCTGTCTTTCTGGTATTAGCAAATTATTCCGATTTTCATTCATTTTTATTTCCACCATGCTGAACATTAAGCTTTTTCCAGTGATGACATCTCGCCTACATGGGTTTCCTCGCAGTATTTGTAGACACTTTTATGTGACTATTTTTTTCCACGCTGCCTTACGTAAAACGTGAAAGAAAGAGTCAACACAAATGGGAATACATTAAGCTCCACCATAAAATGAAATATTGAATTAGTGCCAGTATTTGCCAATACTGAACTACTTAGTTTACAGTTACTCCTGTTGACCTTTATGCACAACTAAATGACAGCAGCCTTCTCTTGGCCGCGGGTGAGAGGACACGCTGTAGAGCAATAAAACCGGTAGGGAACTACCTCCCGGGGGCATTTGTGGAAGTGCTTATCACACGCGCTTGTAGGACCTCGCTGGACAGTCAGGCTGGGCAGTGGTCTCAAACAATGCCACTCTGGCACTGGACGGCCATAGTCACACGATATAGATCGTAACTACAGCTTGTGCAGAGAACACAGAGACCGTTTTTACCGAGCTGTTTGTGGCTTGGAAGATAGTGCTACTTTTGGCAGAGTCCCAGAAGAAGTTCTGTTGTGGAAGAACTGCAGGTAGGTAACTTCACCAGAAAACACAGGCTGTTAAGAGAACATATTAGAAAGTGGAAAGGAAAAGAAGGTTTAGGGCTCCTTTGTAGATTGTAAAACACCGCCTCAGTGCTGAGATGCCGCCAGGACCGAATATTCAAGAAATTGTGAAAATGGCTTCCACAGGTTAATGTCAATAATTTGTAGTAAGGTATATGGCTGTGCTTCCAGATGTCCACCCTTATTGGCCAGCACAAGAAATAGACAGAGTATGGGGATGAGTATTACATTTTTCAAAGTCTAACGAATTTTGGAACTGGTTTTTATTTATTTATTGTTCAGCTAATTCAATCTATACAAGATGTAGCCCCTTTAAGTTATTAAATACATTTTAAGAGGTTTTTCAATGCATTTCTGTACGCTGCTGTCGTCTGCCAGTTGAAGCCCGCAACTTTCCAGAGTTCCTTATCCCAGCGATCAGGTGGTCTTCCTGGTGGTCTTCGTTTTTCTCTAGGACTCCATTCTAAAACTGGTTAACCACTTGAAATACGAATAGGGGGAGGGGGGCATGGGGGTGGGCTGCAGAGAGGGGGGGGGGGCGAAGACCAACGTCTTGTAGGACAACTTCTAACTGGTAGGCACACACAATATTTAACATTCAGCCAAACAAAACTCTGTGACGCTGACGAACGAAGAGAACAGAATTTTTATTATTGGAAGCGAACTGCAGTAAGTTGTTTCTCAGACTGTTACCTTCTTGCCTTCTCTGACGACATTCTCCGTCGGCGACTTCTAGAGACTCGCAGAGCTAATGACTGATACAACATCCAATCCAGTCACCATCTGCAGATCATGAGGATGGTGAGATCAAGCCGCATCGTCGAGGCAAACTGTAGGGAAAGTCCAATCATTTTTAACAATGTTCCGTAATTTAATTCTGCAGTTAGAGTTTCAACATGCTTTCAACTCCAGCAGTAGATGCATAGACATATCCTTCTGTAGTATTTTCTATCTCTATGTACTAACCTCCGGCAATCACGGTACGACTTCCATGAATGTAAGTGTTTTTTATGGATACATGTTCATTTTAATCTCATTACAGATAGCTTGTACAGTTTTTCAGTGACATTAGCTTATTATCTCGCTGGTTTTTAAAACATTTATTTTGATTATACATCCTCTGTCATTGTTTTGGCAGGTAATGATTTGTCACATATAAAGAGCCATATTAAAATATTCAATTAAAGATTCACCTTAAGTGCTCCACCACAATGTCTGAGGGAGGTGTTCACTCTAACTTATACATACAGTTTCAGATTTTATATTGTGCTGGTGCATTTTGTGTTTGAACACTTACGACGCCATATTTAAACACAACAAAGTTCTCTGCCCCTCACGAAATTACGTTAAGTATTCACACAGTTACATTTCATTAAACCCATATCAGAAATTGTCAGATACAAATTAAAATTAATAATGCAATTCGGGAACATAGTTTACATATTAGTACGAAGTTAATAGTTTTCCTACAGGGAGCAGCACAAACTGGAAGCCATTTCTTTTAGTTGTATACAGATTCACCAACTTTCGCTACTCGAAGCAAAAGACTCCGTTTCATCGGCAGAACACTTAGAAGATGCAATAAATCTAGTATAGAAGCCACCTACAGTACGCTTCTCCATCCTGTTATGCAGTACTGCTGCGCCGTATGGAATCCTTAAGAGGTTGGTATAACTGAGGACAGCTCAAAGCTCAATGAGTGCTATTTCGTTTTGTACGAGGGAGTGTTGAAAAGTTATGCCTCCGAATTTTTATGTGAAAACTGTTATAGATTTTTAACTAAAAGAAACGCTGTTAATATCTTAATTCTTCATTCTATATGTTCCCAGCCCTCTGTCACCAGAGGGCACCGAATTGTGCCATGTAACATGGCAGAGTGGAACGTGACAGTGTTCATGCGTGAGAAAAAGCGTGCTAGAATCTAGTTTCGAATTCGAAGAGTTCGTCCACAGATGGAGCACCCCCTCGTTCACTATGACAATGCCAGACGACACGTGGGCCCTCGACTTCTGCAGCAATCCGACGCCTTGGGTCACTGTCATCAATCATCTTACCATGCGATTTAAATCTGTTTACAAAACTTAAGGAACACCTTCGAGGACTTCACTTCTTCAGTGATGAAGCTGTGAGACCACAGGTGAGGCTGTGACTCCGCCAACAAACACTCTACAGTGATGCTATCAACAAACTGGTCTCTCTTTGGGAAAAATGTGTTCTTCGCCATTGTGACTATGTTGTGATATAAATATGTAGACAGAAAGAATAAAGGTGTAGTGTATTAATAACGTCTTTCTTATTTAAAAAGCTTGAAGCTCTTTTGCATAAAAATTGCGAGGCATTATTTTTCAGCACGCCGGAGTGTTATCGTGAAAAACAGGAGGGAGTGTCACAGATATGATATACCAATTGTGGTGGCAATCATTAAAACAAAGGCGTTTCTCTTTGCGATGAGATCTTTTCAAGAAATTTCAGTCACCAACCTTCTCTTCCGAAAGCAAAAATATTGTGTTGGTAAACACGTATGTAGAACGGAACGACCACCTTACTGAAATAATAGAAATTTGAGCTTGAACGGATATAGATATTAAGTGTTCGTTTCTCACAAGCGCCATTCGAGAGTTCGATGAACCCTCTTCCAAGCATATAAATGTGAATTCCAGAGCCCTCATGTAGTCATAGGTCAGCTTTAGAGCCAGATTGTACGAAACCAAAATATCAGGACTATTTAGAAAGTAAGGTCTAATAGGTCGCGAAATGGAATCGACAGTGAAAAATCCGATGACACCACTGCAGTATTTTCGATGGAAAGTGTTTGATCACCCACCATTCAGCCCTGGCTTGGCTCCCTCTAATGTTCATCTCTGCTCACATTAACCGCTGGCAATAAAGACATTTCGTGTTCAAATCAACGTAGAAAAGTGTCGGAAAGTACAAGCAGCTGCTTTATATCACGAAGGTATTGGAAAGTTGGCCCAACGTTGCTGGAAATGTCTAAGATGGAATGGCGACTGTGTGGAGGTAGCTGGAATGTGTACCAAACTTTTGCTAAAGAAATATTTTTTTTATTTTTACTGTGGTTATCATTTCGCGACTGATACCTTGCTTCCCGAACCGTCCTCGTATTGGTATCTGGAGGAACGCTAGGAAGGATGAAGAGCGGGTCGTAGATGCGATGTCCAAAAATGGAACAAATGAAACATACGGTCCGGCCATGAGACGGTTGAGACTGTGCAGAGGTATATACAGGGTGCGTCAAAAAACGTATACCCACTTTGAACTGTCATAGACAATTTATTTCCCGTTCTGCAAGGTTAAGTATCTGTGAGAAAGTAATGTTATGTTTCTTCAACAGGTGGCAGTAGTGGCAAGGAAGTAAGGGGAACATGGTGGACGTGCGTTTGAGCTTTGAAGCGCGGAAGCAGATAATTAAGTGGTACTGGAAGTTTGAGAATGTAGCTGCGGTTCGAAGACAGTGGAGAAGTGAGTATGGTACAGAACCACCTTTAACGTTAACAGTTACACGTCTACGAGACAAATTCGAAATTCGTGGAACAGTGTGTGATGTGCATAAAGGTCGATCAGGGCGACGTCGTAGAGCTACAAGTGATGATTCCACAACTGCGGTCTTGGAACTGTTTCAGCGTTCGCCTCAAAAATCTTCAAGGCAAGCGGCACGTGAGAGTAATATAAGCGCTAGTAGTGTGCTACGCATTCTGAAGAAAGGCAAGTTTCGTGTGTACATTCGAAGGCTGGTGCAACAGCTAAATGACGACGATCCAGATCGAAGGTTAGAATTTTGTGAATAGGTTCAGGAGATGGTGAGAGGTGAAACGGGATTTATGGGTAGCTTAATTTGGTTGGATGAAGCCCAATTCAAACTCAATGGAACTGTCAATAGGCACAATTATGTGTACTGGGCTGAAGATAATCCTTACATTACAGTTGAAAAGGCTGTGAATTTGCCTGGTGTAAATGTGTGGTGTGGTTTATCTGCAAGGGGACTCATTGAGCCTTTCCGCTTTGAAGGTACTGTTACTGGAGAAACGTACCTAACAATGCCATTCGTGCATTATACGGTAATGATGAGTTTTATTTCCAACAATATGGCCCCCCACTATCATAGGGACGTACGAGCATACCTGCATCACAATGTGCCAGGCCAGTGGATAAGACCCAGGGGACCAATCGAGTTTCTTGCACGCTCTCCAGACCTCACGCCGCTGGATTTCTTCTGATGGGGCACAGTAAAAGACGAGGTTACAAACGTAAACCACGTAACCTGGACACACTTTGGAATGAGATTCAGGCGGTATGCGCAGAAATGTCATTGGACACTTTGGTACGATGTACAGAATCAGTGGTGACTCGGACTCAGAAATGTATTGATGCTGAAGGCTACCAGTTTGAACATTAATCACATTAGCAAAGTACATTTATTTTTCCAATTGGACTTTAAGCTTTCCATTTGCGGAAAATTAACATTCTAGAACGGGAAATAAGTTTTCTATGACGCTTCAGAGTGTGTATACATTTTTATGACGCACCCTGTAGAGCCACAGTGTCAGCAACTTGTGTGGCAGTGTGGAGCAGAGGCGCCTGGAGCAGGGTGGGGGCAGCGCTGACGCGTCCTCTGATCCGAGGGCGGCGTGCGCGGGCGCCCCGGCAGGTCAGCACGCAGCTCGGAGCTCTCGGCACGCGGGGCGCTCGGCCGTGCGCGGCGCGTGCTAGGCGGTGCCCGTTGCCATGACGATATTGAGCGCGCCGCCCGTACATCACGGCCGGCGAGCTGGCGCGGCCGCCGCCTAAGATTGGACGGGCTTAATCGCGCACCGGGTGCCCACCCTAACTCGATCACCGGCCTGCAGCGGGTGATATTCGCGCAGGCACACTGCCCGCCTGAGTCACAGGGCCAACGGGGCCATGGAGGAGGGAAGGCGCTGTGGGCATCTGGTAGGAGAGGGAGGTGGGCAGGCACCGCTACTGTGTACCACTCCGCCGGCCCCAGCATGTCTGCCCAGCGGAGGTCCCCAACGTATCTGCCCAGTGGAGGTCCCCAACGTACGCTTGTGCGTTTTGTTCGTGAAAGCCAGTAAGTGAAGAACAGGTGCTAATGTAAATTTCTTGATCACGGGAAGACTGATCCCTTTTAGTAATTTAAGTGTTTAGAAAAGCTGTATCAGTATTCCTTCTCAAATAAATGTAGGTTAATTCTTACAAAGAAGAAAACAGCAACCAGCCACTATTAATACTGCTACTTATTTAGGTAAATAGCGCAGTTACCGGTTTCTAACTGGTAATTTCATCATCAGACGGCTGTTCACATAATTTTCAAGATACACTTTACATTATCGTCCGTTTTCAATTTTTATTATTCCACTGTGGCGAAGTATTTCTGGTGTGTTGTTGCCCTACAGTAGGAAACAGTGTTAGAAGGGCCCTATGTGAAAATGGTACAAGTACCATAACTACTTGACCTCACATATATTATTTATGTGGTGTCACCGCCAGACACCACACTTGCTAGGTGGTACGAGCGCCGCCACACGGCAGGTCTAGTCTAGAGACTCCCTAGCACTCGCCCCAATTGTACAGCCGACTTTGCTAGCAATGGTTCACTGTCTACATACGCTCTCATTTGCAGAGACGACAGTTTAGCATAGCCTTCAGCTACGTCATTTGCTACGACCTAGCAACGCGCCATATTCAGTTACTATGAATGGATTCTGAACAGATAATATTGTGAATCATGCACCGTCAAGAGCAACGTTCATCATTAATGTATTAAAGTTACGTATTAAACTAATTAAGTCCGCTTTCTGAATTCTGATTCCTTGTCATGTTCCAGACCTCACGTCAGTATAGTCCTTCCCTCCTCACGCCAGCCTGCGTGAGCTAAAACGCGTGCATTCCGGCCTCCTCTAGTAACACGGTGTTGGCTCTTCTGCCAACACAACAATTTACACTGTATTTCATCGCTTGGAGGTTAGTTATCACATAGGGCGCTTCTAACACTGTTTTCTACCGTAGGGCAACAACACACCAAGAATACTTCGCCACAGTGGAATAATAAATATCGAAAACGGACGATAATGTAAAGTGTATCCTGAAAATCATGTGAACAGCCGTCTGATGATGAACTTGCCAGTTCGAAATCGGTAGCGTCGCTATTTACCTAAATAAATAGCAGTATTAATAGTGGTTGGTTGCTGTTTTCTTCTTTGTGAGAACTAACCTACATTAATTGTACACAGCCACGGTCTCACCATGTAATTTTTAGACAAAATAGCATTCCATCTGTAATTTCATCATTGAGCTCGGCGATGTGTCAATTGTTATCAAATAAGTTTGTGGCCGTTGCTCGTGAAAGATCAAAAAACCTGTTCCAATTTGAAATACACTCTAAGACAAAAGCAAAAAACGACTCATGAACGGGGAATATTCTGAATGGGACAGAAATCGGTAATTATGATGTATATCTACAGACAAACAAATGAATACAGGTTCAGAAAAGTTGGACGATTTATTCAAGAGAAAGACCTTGACAAACTGACCAAGTCAATAATGCATTTGTCTACTTCTGGCTCTCCAGTAATAATAGCTATGAAAGGTGTCATACTACGCCTATCATACCGCCTTTTATACTCAAAAGATCCACGATGAAGGCACATGAAAACTCTAGTCATGCTATTTTGTGTGCTAAATATCCATTGGATGGAGGGAGACTGTCCATATTATTCCTATGCACGAGACAGAACTGCTCAGTAGTCGGACGGTATAATACAGCACTGTACTCAAATGCATCCAGTCACTTCCATACACATATTTAACAGTTGCATCGCATTTGCTCTATTTTCTGTGTGGTGTGTTGTGGATGGCTCCCATTATCCAGTGCAGACCCAAGTTAGTGTTCAAGCGTGGGTCCACCATGTCTTATATTGGGAGTGACGTTAGGAGGCAGGCCCACAGTATGCTAAGTCTGTGATAGGGTTTGAAGATGGACCTGCTGTGCATTGTATCTGGAGCAATGTTCAGAGGTGGATCAACAATGAGGTACATCTGGGGTAGGGTTCAAAGGTGGATCCACCAAGCGTTACGTCAAGAATGGTGTCTAGAGATGGATCCATAGTGCGTTACATTAGGGATAAGGTTTGAAGGTGAGTCCATCACACCTGCAATATACAGTTGTATATTGGTACCACTGTGTTGTTGACGTCATATGTCTTCTAGCTGAAACACTCAGTTGCATCCATCAACTCCACAGTGATGCAAACACCAGGCTCCTAAAATTGAAATTCACCATAAAAACAGAAAATGACAAAATGTTAAATTTCGTTGACCTCACAATACACAGATGCAACAACCAACACCAATTCTCCTATTCAGGAAAGTCACCACCACCAGCGTAGCTCTACACAAATTCTCGAATCATCCAATTGTGCAAAAACTAGCTGGTTTCCAGCATATATTGCACAGATTGAAAGAGATGTAGTCTACGTCTGAAGGTGGATCCCCCAGCACGAGGACTGGGTCATGGAGCCATCTGTGACACAGATATACAGAAAATAGAGCAAATGCAATGCAATTGCATATTATGTTGTTAGAAGTGACTGGATGCAATCAGGTACAGTGCTATTCTATAGTGTCAGACTAATGATACGAAGCACCGTCTCCCCCATCCAATCGACATTTAGCATACCAAGTCACATGAGTGCGATGATTACGTGCCAACATCATAGAGTATAAAAGGAGGTGTGATAGGGGCCCTAGATACCTGTTATTATTGGAGAAGCTAGACAATCTTGTTACAAATGTTGATAATATAAATTACACTCCTGGAAATGGAAAAAAGAACACATTGACACCGGTGTGTCAGACCCACCATACTTGCTCCGGACACTGCGAGAGGGCTGTACAAGCAATGATCACACGCACGGCACAGCGGACACACCAGGAACCGCGGTGTTGGCCGTCGAATGGCGCTAGCTGCGCAGCATTTGTGCACCGCCGCCGTCAGTGTCAGCCAGTTTGCCGTGGCATACGGAGCTCCATCGCAGTCTTTAACACTGGTAGCATGCCGCGACAGCGTGGACGTGAACCGTATGTGCAGTTGACGGACTTTGAGCGAGGGCGTATAGTGGGCATGCGGGAGGCCGGGTGGACGTACCGCCGAATTGCTCAACACGTGGGGCGTGAGGTCTCCACAATACATCGATGTTGTCGCCAGTGGTCGGCGGAAGGTGCACGTGCCCGTCGACCTGGGACCGGACCGCAGCGACGCACGGATGCACGCCAAGACCGTAGGATCCTACACAGTGCCGTAGGGGACCGCACCGCCACTTCCCAGCAAATTAGGGACACTGTTGCTCCTGGGGTATCGGCAAGGACCATTCGCAACCGTCTCCATGAAACTGGGCTACGGTCCCGCACACCGTTAGGCCGTCTTCCGCTCACGCCCCAACATCGTGCAGCCCGCCTCCAGTGGTGTCGCGACAGGCGTGAATGGAGGGACGAATGGAGACGTGACGTCTTCAGCGATGAAAGTCGCTTCTGCCTTGGTGCCAAAGATGGTCGTATGCGTGTTTGGCGCCGTGCAGGTGAGCGCCACAATCAGGACTGCATACGACCGAGGCACACAGGGCCAACACCCGGCATCATGGTGTGGGGAGCGATCTCCTACACTGGCCGTACACCACTGGTGATCGTCGAGGGGACACTGAATAGTGCACGGTACATCCAAACCGTCATCGAACCCATCGTTCTACCATTCCTAGACCGGCAAGGGAACTTGCTGTTCCAACAGGACAATGCACGTCCGCATGTATCCCGTGCCACCCAACGTGCTATAGAAGCTGTAAGTCAACTACCCTGGCCAGCAAGATCTCCGGATCTGTCCCCCATTGAGCATGTTTGGGACTGGATGAAGCTTCGTCTCACGCGGCCTGCACGTCCAGCACGAACGCTGGTCCAACTGAGGCGCCAGGTGGAAATGGCATGGCAAGCCGTTCCACAGGACTACATCCAGCATCTCTACGATCGTCTCCATGGGAGAATAGCAGCCTGCATTGCTGCGAAAGGTGGATATACACTGTACTAGTGCCGACATTGTGCATGCTCTGTTGCCTGTGTCTATGTGCCTGTGGTTCTGTCAGTGTGATCATGTGATGTATCTGACCCCAGAAATGTGTCAATAAAGTTTCCCCTTCCTGGGACAATGAATTCACGGTGTTCTTATTTCTATTTCCAGGAGTGTATATTGGCTATGCTTACACTTGCTGCACAACGACTTTGTGAAGAGTATTTTGCTATTTACAGAGCTGTAGCACTGTCGGAAATAACATATGTACAAGTGGCTAAAATCGAGTCTTCATGATTGGTAATATTAGTGCAGAGTCTCTATTGCGTGTAGAGCTGTCAACAGTGGATGGTTCAAGATGTCACCTGCAGTTGACAGGCTGTCAACTAATGAACAACTTATTACTGAGGTAATAAAAATAAATACCTGAAAGCTACAAAAAATGGCTCTGAGCACTATGAGACTCAACTGCTGAGGTCATAAGTCCCCTAGAACTTAGAACTACTTAAACCTAACTAACCAGGACAACACACACATCCATGCCCGAGGTAGGATTCGAACCTGCGACCGTAGAGGTCGCGCGGTTCCACACTGTAGCGCCAGAACCGCTCGGCCACCAGCGGCCGGCCCTGAAAGCTACAGTTTGTAGATGGCCTGACAGGGCTGTGGATACATATCAGAGTTGAAAGGTATGAACAGAAATAGTAAAGCACATCTGGTAAGCAATAAGAGCATATACTTGTGGGAAAAAAATCCGAGCAGCAACAAAAAATGGTTCAAATGGCTCTGAGCACTATGGGACTTAACTGCCGTGGTCATCAGTCCCCTAGAACTTAGAACTACTTAAACCTAACTAACCTAAGAACATCACACACATCCATGCCCGAGGCAGGATTCGAACCTGCGACCGTAGCAGTCGCGTGGTTCCGGACTGAGCGCCTAGAACCGCTAGACCACCGTGGCCGGCGAGGAGCAACAGAAATCATCTCCATACACATGTCAAAACCCTGTTGCAGACCCACACGCAATAAAGTGGAAGTTCAAGTGAATCTATAGAAATGTTTTTAGACTCTTAAGCTTCCAACAAGTGTAGCACTACATGAATCTGTAGGCAGGCTCTCCGATTGGTCAGAGCAGTATACGGAATTGTTTCCTAACTTCAGGTTTCCAATACATCCATCATTTGCACCACTCGTTGAGTCTCATATAGGTATGAGGTAACTTAACTGTACTTTTCATTATCGCTCTATCCAAAATCCATGCATGTCGATCGTTTTGGAGAGGGGAAGTCTTAGGACTTTTTAGTAGATTGGTGTACAAGATGCCCAAATATTATCATAGAAAATCAAACAACACATGATTATGTCAGCAATATGAGTATATAGATATAGAAAACTGTCGAAAAAATATGAAAAATGACATAAAATCGGTAAAATTTGAGGAAAACCTGGTATAATCACTAAACATTGAGGTAAAGAAAAGGAAATATAAAATCACGAAAACCTAGTAAAACTACGGAAATTGACTTAGAATACACAAGATTAGAGAAAAAATACCATAAAATAAATACTAAGATAAATCAATAAATTTGCATGTTCTGGACGACGAAATTGGACTGATACTACATATACACACGTTAACACAGGAAAGAGGAGGCATTCTAGAGACGTGGTGTCAAGGTGAAACGGCAATGTTATCCTGCACATGAGCAGTACATCCTAACATCGGACCATGACTTCTGTGTGCAAGAGGAAGATTACCAAGGGCTGTGGTAAATTGTTACATGTTCTCTAGCTACTGATCATGGTGTTTATTTCCTCATAAGATGTCACTGTTGCTTTGTATGCATTTTCGGCTGCCGACAATCGTTTTATAGGACTGTTGTGAACATATCACAGTTTCCAAAACGTAATCGGGCGTTAACCCCTAAACAGCAGGCGTCAAACACTTCTGGAAACCTATGTAGTGTTTGTGCTGCAAGGAATCGTTGATTTCTTTAGTGTTTTATCACTTCACAGCTTGTCACCATAGTTTATCTGAGAGAAATCTGCGGGGAGAATGTATGTCATGTACTGGAAGTATATTTATTACATTGGAATATTAACAGCATTGCATTCCACATGACTAAGAGATCGGAATCGCACAGCTCGAATACTGTAGCGTATTTAATTGTAGAAACGTGTAGCCCTTGGAATGTATTTATGTTCACTGATCACTTATCTCTTTCTGATTTCTTCTTTGTATGGACACTAGACACTGGAATAATACTTAAGAATTGTTAGCATGAGCTATTTATGTAAAATGTTTCAAACTCCTTTTCTAAGTCACTGACAGAGGTTTTGGAGGTACTGTAAACAATGTGTGCGTACATTTGCTTGGCAGTTGTCCTTTTATGGAGTTAGTGCAGCATGATGTGTAATTTCACATGTCAAACA
Organism: Schistocerca piceifrons; assembly: GCF_021461385.2. Classification (NCBI taxonomy): domain Eukaryota; kingdom Metazoa; phylum Arthropoda; class Insecta; order Orthoptera; family Acrididae; genus Schistocerca; species Schistocerca piceifrons. The sequence goes on along the minus strand of NC_060140.1, from coordinate 782,067,599 downwards.
CCACCGCTATGTATTTGTCCGTTTCGTCCTGAGATACATTTTCCATTGCTGGCCATAGTTTTACAGGACTGATGTGAGTATGGAATAATTTCTGAACCGCAATAGGATGTGAGCACTGGATGGTGTACATCACCAAAAAGTTTATTATGCAGATATAAAAAATAAGCTGTTTTTTGTGTATAAGGAAGTAGTTTTACCATTTTAAAGTTTGTCACCTTTGAGAATGGGGTAGTAAACTTGAAGGGTTGATGTATATCGGGTGTTGGACATGTATTTCATGCATTAGAGTATTGAGAGAATTGCACTCCACATGGCTAGTATTTCGAAAACCACATGACTATAGCATGAATCCTTAGGAGTGCATGTGTGTATGTTCTATTATCATTTCTCTCTTGCCAATACCTTCTTAGTACTGACCCCAGATGCTAGAACAATACTTCAATTGACAGTACAGTAGATTTACGTAAAATGTTTCAAACTCTGTCTGTCTGGACCTCCATTAAGCATAAACAACATGATTCTTCTTAACCGTCTGTTATGTCACCACAACACTCCTATATCTACGATACACCATTAAGGGGTGTTAAACTCGTCGACATTCATGCGTCTAGAGAGATCTTGTGAACTTTAATGGTGCCACGAGTAAGACTGGTGCAGAGTAGTCTTTGCTGAGCAGCAGTTACAGATTCAGCTCGCTCTGTTCCTTCACGAGACATCTAGTAGGTATAGTGCTCTCCTACTTCTAGTAAGTTGCAAAATAAATCGACGACAGTGATGCAGGGAGGGTTAGTCAAAGACAATGTGAGGGAGATCTTTCAGTATCCAACTTCATCCTATAAATGCGAGGATGCAACACCTTCTGAGGATGGCCAGCACCAAAACAATGATTGTGTACATGGCTGCAATATGTGGAACCAATGCTATTGGTCTCTCTGAAATGGAACACCGAGATATCTACTACCACATCACTGTGGAGGATGAGATTAAATGTAGAGTTCATCACCTTTGGACAGCTGTTTAGAAACGTTCCACAGTGCCGCAACCTCTTCCAGTTTCCAGATTTTGTGATATCTTCCACATTTTTATCAATAAGAAACACTGCTCTGCTTTTATTTCAACCATCCTGTATGTTGTGGGAGCAACTTAGTTTGCACCATGCAGTGCCTTGCTTTCTGTGAAAGCCAATGGACTGAAACATGTTAATGTCAGTTTAGCAGCTGACACAGACCCTGAAGTCCTGGTAGAAAAACAGTGTATGGCTGTGTACACAGCTGTAGTCATACATTGCTTCAATGAGTTATAGTAAAAAAACAATGTATGAAACTGCTTATGAAACAGCAATACTAGAACAATATCCTTGCGACTGATAATCGATACGGTCCTCCTACAGTAAAAGTGACAAAACTTTACAAAGCTCCGTGGGAACTTATTCGATCACTGGTCGTCTGCACCAGTCGACCAATACATGTAAATTTAATGGGATCACCACATGGTTGGTGTCAACACACAGATGGTATTTGTTTCCCAATATGTCAGAAGAGGGAGATGCGTTAAAATCATACTGTGTTCTCTATCAAGTAACTTTAGCGAATTTATTTTTATAGCTTGTAGTTTTACTCCGTTGGATATTACAAAAGTAACGAGGTGTGTGTGTGTGTGTGTGTGTGTGTGAGAGAGAGAGAGAGAGAGAGAGAGAGAGAGAGAGAGAGAGAGAGAGAGAGATTGTACTGTCAAAGAAGACTCAGTCACTTTTACACTGTCGTATTTGTGGCGTGGTGTGAATTTCCTCCTGTAAGTTATAGTGCTATTTTTCTCGTTATGGTAGCTCTCAACCTTCTAACTAATGAAACAGTGCTGTCGGAACGTGATGGGATTTCGAGAGAATTGGCAGAGGTCTGAAACTTGGCGGAGGACATCCTATACTCGTGGAAATCAGGTGGGCTCAAATGCTATGTATCGAAGACTTAAAAATTCGTGGAATACGACAGGTAAGCGGTACTCCAGCGAATGGGAAGTTGAGGGGTAAGCTCTATACCGTTTCTTCTAAGTATTGCAGCCTCTCACATACGTCTCACGAAGTGACTGCAGTGCGAAAATCGGCTGCTAATACGAAGATTTCTACAGAGAGACACTCAGCAGCAGAAATTCCGTCTTTTGTTTTCTCGAAGACAACATTCTTCCCCGACTTTTGTGTGCCTATTAATGGATGGACTGACAGCTTAATAGGTAGACTAAATTTACATTTACATCTATGTGCTTCCTTCACAAGCCAATATATGGTGTGTAGCGGAAGCTACCATGTACTACCACTATAATACCATTTCCTTTTCTACTCACAAACAGAGCAAAGGAAAAAGAACTGCATATGTGCCTCCCTGTGAGAGGTAGTTTCTCGTATCTTATCTTCGTAGTTCTCATGCGAAATGTACGTTGGCGGCAGTAGAATCCTTCTGCGGTCAACTTCAGATGCCGGTTGTCAATAGTGTTCCTCGAAACATCCTTTTCCCTCAAGGTATTCCCATCTGAGTTCTTGAAGCATTTACCCACTAATTTTTCGGGAGCCAATAGGAACGCTTGGGTAGAAGGAAACATAGGTTTGCAGACTCTTACACTTTTGGGACGTGGCGGTCAGTAGAGAGGCATTTTATTATTGTTCAGTGCGTTAGCCTTTCCGTGATGCTTCGAAATCACGTCTAATTACGTTTCTGTTTGCAGGAAGGATGGGCAGCACACTCTTATTTAGCCCAGCGACATTTCAGCGCTCAGCGCTTCTTAGAAGGATAGGAGAACATCTAAGTGTCTGGAATCATGAACAGCAGTCTTGCACAGTGAGTGGTGGGTTATCGAAAGAAGCAGTAAAGCCCTGACGCGCTGGTGAGAGTTCTCAACCTGGTGGCAGCTGTTAACATGCAGGTCGGTGGCAGAAGAGTCTTGGAGGTTGAGAAGAGAGTGAAATATCCTACAACCCCCATAGACTAGCAGGTCTCTGCAGGATTAGTTCAGGAGCAGTTTACCAAAATTCTAAGTCAGTTACTTCCATCGGCACGAGAAGGCAACTGAAAGACAAAACGCAATTAGCATTGGATGTCTTCAGCTCTTTAACGACGGCTACCACCCATTTTAGTATCAGAGGAAGTGACTGCCTAGCGCTAGCCCGTGAGGACCCTAGAGAGACGTCATGGAAGCATCTGTAACAGTTATCTGGTGAGTGTATTGCGACTGCAGGAAAAAAAATTACTCTCAATGCAAAGGGACTCTATGATCAGTTTAATTAATTCGCCTATCAGTTCGATATCAATGACATGCCACAGCGTGAGTAGAAGCGAGAGCGACAGTACCATGGATATCATCCAAGAGCTGGAGGAGTAATCAGACGTTTTTTCGTTGCGGCGAGATCTTTTAACGGGATTTCACTCTCCCACTTACACAGGGAGAGATGATCATCGTAATAAAATCAGATATATTATCGAATTTATAAAGTGATACGTAGTATAAACCTGATATTTACAAATTCTCTGTGCTGTTACCTTGAAAGACTTCATATGTGATGAGACAATTGTTTACTTCAAGAGTGTTCGAAGGTGAGGAGGCGTCCTGTGACAGAGGTAAAACATGCTTTTAACGCTCCGTCATGAGACAAAAACGAGATTATTTCTATTTGAACTAATTTATTTTACTGGAGTTGTTTAAAGGATATTTTTGCTTTATGTATCTGTGCTCGTTTATTTTTATGCGTCTTTATTGTTGTTATGTGATAGGGAATGTCTCCTCACTTTGCCTGCAAAACGCGGGATGCCACCAGCATGCCATGTCTTCCAGCTGCGATTTCCAGCACACGTATTTAACACGTGAAATTGCTTTAAGCAGTGTCGATCATTTTTTGGGTGTATTCAATTTGTAAAATCCATTAATACTTCCTGCAGCAACTATATTTGGGCGTCAGATTCATTTTATAAGCTGTGTGAAGCACAACATTGTTTAAATATTCCAATTACAGCTCTCACAGAGTTTTGTTTGCAAGTGTATTTCGAGTAGTTTTGTGATATATATTCTGTTAGTGAAGCGAACTATTTAATTAATATTTCCTGAGGAACACCTTCTGAAACAACATTTGCAGAATTTTGTGAGATCTTCAAGATATGTATGTGTCAATACTCTGCAGATTGCTTAAATACCAGATTTAATAACTCCTGATGCAGTTCATGTTCAACGAAAAGGGAAAGGCTAGGGTATCTCCCGTAAAAAGCGCGAAGTATGCCACAAGAAAGGCTAGCGGTATTTCCCACAAAAGCAAACAAAGTGTCCCAGGAAGCAAGGCAGCATCGCTTCTCACCTGCTGCTGGCTCCACGTGGTGTGATTGGTGTGCCACACAGAAAGAAAGTGCACCATGGAGGAGGAAGGGTACTTCCCATGCAACAGGAAGTGCTTACTGCGGCCTTGTGGTTACGTATCTTGGACCTTGGTCAGAGCCATGAGTCCAGCACATGGCTCCTTCTTGACAGTGACCGCAACTTTTGTGGATGGAATGTAAGCAACGAAGATTTTCTGATATGTTTAGGGCAATGTGTGACAGTGTAATTTCGTTATCAAAATAACAAAAAAGTACTACAATTGTTTAACATTATTTAAATTGTTCAAACAATAGTCCACACTGTAAATAAACAATAACAGTATTCCAAAACTAGTGTCAATTTTGAGGTGTATAGTGATTTTAAAAAGAAAGAAACAATATTTCATACATCGTCTAAATTGTTCAAACGCCATTGTCAATTTCGAGGTGATCGTGATTTCAGAAACAAATAAACAATATTCTTAAACAAATTCATTAAACAGTGCCTTGTGCACGTTATATTAAACTACCATCATGAGATCTTCCTAGTCCAGTACCCCAACGGAGTCTGAGAGAGTTTTCCCGCCATTTGCAGGGACAGGGGGGGGGCGGATTGGGGTATGTGAGTGATGCCATAGGAGAGGGAGGATTTTCCAGAGGAGAGGTGGGGGAAAGGAAACATGTCAACTGGGGAAAACTCATGACATCATCAAGGGGTGGGGATAATTAATTAATTAATTTGTATAAATAATTTGATACTGATTTTATATCAAAAGTGCGCTGGGACACAGGTTATTCAACTACTACAGTTACCCTTTACAGAATCATAGCGACAGGAATTTACACATATTAAGTGTTTTTGGAATTGTCGAATTATAACGCTACAACTCATTGCCACACATATTTGTCAACTACTTGGTTTCTCAAGTTTCTAACCACATTTGCAAATATATGTATTAATGAATTTTATCAGTTATTAGTGTTTGTGATAATATAATGTATGTCGACACCATACATAACAACCATTTATGTCAAATCATTGTAGTAAAACTCTGGCCATGTAGTTTTCATTGTTTAGATATCAGAGATCATCTTTCATGTAACAATAACATCGCTGGCGCGAGTTGGCGCAAACAAGCATCTGTGGTGTGGAACTGTCGTATGTACTGGCACTTAAATGCCAGACGGTTTTGAAATGTGTGGGACAGGAAGTATGAAAATACAGTATAAGGTCGCTAGAAAATTTTTTAAATAATGAAGAATACTGTATGCCCCAAATTTATTGAAGCTGCTCGCCAATCAAAAAGACCCTGTTGACAGTAATGAGTTTCATAATAAGTACTACATCGCACCACAAGCAACGCATTTCCAAGTAAGCTATAGTCAGTATTATGTAGCTATATAATAGATATACCAGCGTCTTAATAACTTTTGGAATCATTATAGTGCGCTCAGTCAAAGAACTAACTTGTAGAGAGAAACTACGTTGGCCTGAGCCGTTAACCATCAGCAGTGTCCTACCCTTCCACAATAAATTCGAACAAAGTCACAAATTAAAAAAATAGTCCAAACAAGACATATATAATTAAATTTGCAGTTTATTTTCAATTGAGTGATTGGTGTATCAAAAGGCTGTAGTGATGTAGTTACACTACTACTGCAAAAAATCGATTCAAATTTAAAGTGATTTAACTGAAATACCTTCTCTACGAAAAAAATATGCTGGCTTTCTCGTAGTTAAAGTAGTTTTAGAATTTTATGTTGTATTTTGTAAATGAACTTCTACATGCAAACATCTACGTAATACTTATACTAAAAAATAGTTGTGGCAATGAAAGAAAGTTTTTACTGCATCTGTTTGAAAAGCAGTCGGTTTTTAAGTAATAAGTAAACGATGATGTACAGTTTTTGTCACGATTAAGAATATTTTCTAACAGATGGCATTATCGTGAACTACGTCAACACAGTACAGTTTCCATAAAGAGGTCTAGTCACTGATTGTTATTGGTAATCATTATGGTAACTAACATCACTGCCTTCAAAATTGACGACTTTTGTGTTCATGCCACACATGTAAGTCAGAGTGTGTGCATTGCATCCAATTTCTGTTTTGTCTGTCTCACACGATATTTACAGTGATTTACCAAAATCAACTTTTGCTCGTTTTTGGAGTGAGCGACCATCTTTACTCTAGAATCTAAATTTATTTAAACTAAGTTCTGGCGTTCAGGATTATGGCTAACTACAGTCAAACTTTAATTTATTACCATTTTTTACATTTCGAGCTTGTTGTATTTAGCAACAAACAATCGTGCGATATCGACGAGTTTCTAATTGTTTATATTTTAAAGGGAAACACCGATCTTCAGACTCGATACCTTGTTTCCACTACCAGCGGAACGTTACGTACAAGTGTCTATAAAATGTTAGATACACCGTTGATTATTGGTACGTTATGGAGAGGGGCTCTGCTTGTGAATAAAACTCGATTTTGAATCAAGTTGTCCGTTAAATCTTTCCCATATGTGCACATCAGCCATTTGTCATACTATGGTCGTCAACTTTTTATACCCTGTAAGAAAACATTTAGTGAAGTTCGAGCTCTGATCGATCGGTCCAAAGTCTATTGGTTAAATTTCTGTTGCGCAGTTTTTTGCTGATAGAATATAGGGATAAAGTTAATTAATGTTTATATGGTTTCAGATGACTTGACATTCAGGGGAAGTTACAGAAGATAAGCACTGTTTTGTTACATAGGATGCTCATATTATATGGCAGAGGTGGGCCCCACTGATGAACAGTATGTATAGCTTTTCGATAGTTAATAAACAGTGGGGACCTCTTAACATGAAATTGTATTGAACAAGGTCATCTGATAAACTTAGACATACAGTTCCAGGTTAATTATTGAAATTCCTTCACTGCCGCCATACGATATGTGTTCAATAAACTGCGGAATTTTGCCCACAAAACTTTTCTAGGCGTATCTTTTACTTATTGCACATGGTCTCCTCTGAAATACTCTTCTCCACAATTGATACACCGCCCCCAACGCCGTTTCCACTTCTGAAAGCAGTCTTCATATCGATCCTGTAGTACAGCACGAAGCGCTGTCTGCGAATTTTATTTTATCTCGTGTATCGTTGCAAATCTTCGTCCTTTCAACGGGGTTTTCACCTTTGGAAAAAAAAAAAAATGGTTCAGATGGCTCTGAGCACTATGGGACTTAACAGCTATGGTCATCAGTCCCCTAGAACTTAGAACTACTTAAACCTAACTAACCTAAGGACAGCACACAACACCCAGTCATCACGAGGCAGAGAAAATCCCTGACCCCGCCGGGAATCGAACCCGGGAACCCGGGAGTGGGAAGCGAGAACGCTACCGCACGACCACGAGCTGCGGACAGGAAATAAAACAAAAAACAAGAGGCCGCGGGTGCCACGTCTGTAGACTATGGAGGATAAGGCAGTACAGTGATTTCATTATTTGTACAAAAGACACGGAGCAACAATGATGAATGTGCGAGTGCGTTATCCTGATGCAAGAGCCATAAACTCTCTCTCCACATTTCAGGCCTTTTACTTTTCACATTTTCCATTTTTTCACAGCGTCGCAACACGTCCCAATAGTACCACCGATTAACATTTTGTCCCTGTGGTACGAATTCTTGATGAACTAATCCTTCAAGGTCAAAGAAGACTATCAGCATGGTTTGACATTTGATGTGATCTGACAAGCTTGTTTTGATCTTTGTGAGCCTTACACGACCCATTGTGAAGACTGAACCAGTGCCGGATTGAGCAAGCGCGAGGCCCATAGCAAATTCAGATAAGGGCCCTTGGTTTGTTTAGGTCGTATGGCTTAGGATAGAAAATAAAAAAAATATTATTCAGATATTGCTTAACCAATTAGCTGTGTTCGTGCTTCACGATTTACCATCAAGAGGAGACTGTGGGGTTGGGTACTGCAAAGTGCTGTTGCTTAAAATGTACATCGCAGATGGTCAAAGCTAAGCACTATCAAAAATATTGCTCAAATTTTGACGCAAAATCGGTTGTTATTTCACCAGGTTCTGTTTTCCTCTTTAAAAATGACTTCAAACCGATGACGTTCCATTGTGGCATTAAAAACTCTCAAGTATATACCAGTACTAAGCGTGAACAAGTACTCAGCGATAAATAAATGTCTACTGTATTCGAAATCATCAAAATAAAAACTACAGTGTTTTATGATGGTACCAAACACAAATAGCTGAGTCCTATATAGTTACAATACCGAGAACTAACATATTTTTCTATTGTTTAAATTTTGGGGTGTATATGAACAAACAGTCGTTCCCTCTTTTTAGTTAGCAACTTTGGAATCACTATATAAAATCGATGTCACCCACTTAATGATCTTCTACTTTGTAAAAGAATTTGACGATTGGCCTCCAAGCCCAGATTGTTAGATGCCTGCACCTCTCGGGACTTGTGTCGACTGCCCTTTTTGAATTCGCCGTTGCCAACGTCAATGCTCCCGCGATTTTACATTTCTATTTGTTGTGCTGTGTGGCTTTGGTTGCATGCAAGGGTTTTTTTGCATGAACTAAATGTCACTAAGAAGCTATTGCTGGCCATCGAGGTTAGTACCGACACACCGATTACCCCGTTCTTCATCGTGACGCCAGGAACATTATTAATCAGTTGGCAGAATGTTGCGAACTTAGCCAAATAGTGAAATAATTCACCCTTTTCACTAGTCTACTTGCAATAAATAAACGCTATACCTGAAATGACTGTCCAAAACAAACAAACAAATAAATAAATAAAAAACACTCTCTAACTCGAAAAGAGCTTTCGCGCCCAGGCGCGGGGCCATAGCATTTGCTAACTGCTCCTACGTGGCTAATCCGGCAATGGACTGAACCTTCGTCTCAACATCATAACTGTAGACCCACATCTCATTACCAGTTAAAGAATATTTCGTTCTCATTTTCGCGATCGAAAAGCTCTTCACAGACTGTAACGCGAAAGTCTTTCTGGTCTTGACTCATGAGCGGTGCGACGAATTTGTTGGCAATACTATGTCAGGATTTAATGACATGATCCAGTTAAAACGTGACATTCTTCTGCAATCTCCTGAACAGTCAGTTTTCGATTGACACGTACAGTTTCGTTGACGTTTCTGAGATGAGTGTCGTCGGTAGATGTTGAAGGACGTCCTGAGCGTCAACTTTTAACCTCCGTACGGCCAATTTAAACCGCGTGAACCATTCATAAGACCGAGTACGGTCTAAGCACTCATCACCTTAGGCTTCCTACATCATTTAGCGTGCCTCTGTTAAGGTTTTCTTGAGTTTCACGCAAAATTTAATGCAGACACTTTGCTCCTCAAACTCTGCCATCTCGAAATAAATAAACTGTGTGACACAACATTCTACTGAATGTAGTGCTGAACAATAACCAACACACATACGACACTGAAACGTCCGGCCGTTAGACATTAAACACAGGCGTGCGCAGGAATGCCAGCCACATTTTGCTCCAACACGCCATTGGCGCGAAATTACGGATGCTACGGAAATAGTAAAGGAGTTTTGCTATTTGGGGAGCAAAATAACTGATGATGGTCGAAGTAGAGAGGATATAAAACGTAGACTGGCAATGGCAAGGAAAGAGTTTCTGAAGAAGAGAAATTTGTTAACATCGAGTATAGATTTAAGTGTCAGGAAGTCGTTTCTGAAAGTATTAGTAAGAAGCGTAGCCATGTATGGAAGTGAAACATGGACGATAACTAGTTTGGACAAGAAGAGAATGGAAGCTTTCGAAATGTGGTGCTACAGAAGAATCCTGAAGATAAGGTGGGTAGATCACGTAACTAATGAGGAAGTATTGAATAGGATTGGAGAGAAGAGAAGTTTGTGGCACAACTTGACTAGAAGAAGGGATCGGTTGGTAGGACATGTTCTGAGGCATCAAGGGATCACCAATTTAGTATTGGAGGGCAGCGTGGAGGGTAAAAATCGTAGAGGGAGACCAAGAGATGAATACACTAAGCAGATTCAGAAGGATGTAGTTTGCAATAGGTACTGGGAGATGAAAAAGCTTGCACAGGATAGAGTAGCATGGAGAGCTGCATCAAACCAGTCTCAGGACTGAAGACCACAACAACAACAACGGAAATTTTTGAACAGGCCTCGAATATACCACAAACACTCTCCACTACATCACAGAACAAGTACTTCGCTAGGTCATTAATATGTTGATGTTGTGGTCTTCAGTCCTGAGACTGGTTTGATGTAGCTCTCCATGCTACTCTATCCTGTGCAAGGTTCTTCATCTCCCAGTTCCTACTGCAACCTAAATCCTTCTGGATCTGTTTAGTGTATTCAACTCTTGGTCGCCCACTGCGATTTTTACGCTCCACGCTGCCCTCCAATGCTAAATTGGTGATCCCTTGTGCCTCAGAACATGTCCTACCAACCGATATCTTTATCTAGTCAAGTTGTACCACAAACTTCTCTTATCCCCAATCCTATTCAATACCTCCTCATTAGTTATGTGATCTACCCATCTAATCTTCAGCATTCTTCTGTAGCAACTCATTTCGAAAGCTTCTATTCTCTTCTTGTCCAAACTAGTTATCGTCCATGTTTCACTTCCATACATGGCTACGCTTCTTACTAATACTTTCAGAAACGACTTCCTGACACTTAAATCTATACTCGATGTTAACAAATTTCTCTTCTTCAGAAACTCTTTCCTTGCCATTGCCAGTCTACGTTTTATATCCTCTCTACTTCGACCATCATCAGTTATTTTGCTCCCCAAATAGCAAAACTCCTTTACTACATTAAGTGTCTCATTTCCTAATCTAATTCCCTCAGCATCACCTGACTTAATTCGACTACATTCCATTATCCTCGTTTTGCTTTTGTTGATATTCATCTTATACCCTCCTTTCAAGACACTGTCCATTCCCTTCAATTGCTCCTCTAAGTCCTTTGCTGTCTCTGACAGAATTACAATGTCATCGGCGAACCAGAAAGTTTTTATTTCTTCTCCATGGATTTTAATACCTACTCCGAATTTTTTTTTTGTTATCTTCACTGCATGCCCAATATACAGTTTGAATAACATCGGGGAGAGGTTAGAACCCTGTCTCACTCCCTGCCCAACCACTGCTTCCATTTCATGTACCTCGACTCTTATAACTGCCATCTGCTTTCTGTACAAATTGTAAGTAGCCTTTCACTCCCTGTATTTTACTCCTGCCACCTTCAGAATTTGAAAGAGAGTATTCCAGTCAACATTGTTAAAAGCTTTCTCTAAATCTACAAATGCTAGAAACGTAGGTTTGCCTTTTCTTAATCTAGCTTCTAAGATAAGTCGTAGGGTCAGTATTGCCTCACCTGTTCCAATATTTCTATTGACTTCAAATTGATCTCCCCCGAGGTCGGCTTCTACCGGTTTTTCCATTCGTCTGTAAAGAATTCGCGTTAGTATTTTACAGCTGTGACTTATTAAACAAATTGTTCGGTAATTTTCACATCTGTCAACACCTGCTTTCTTTGGGATTGGAATTATTATATTCTTCTTGAAGTCTGAGGGTATTTCGCCTGTCTCATACATCTTACTCACCAGGTGGTAGAGTTTTGTCAGGACTGGCTCTCCCATGGCCGTCAGTAGTTCTAATGGAATGTTGTCTACTCCTGGGGCCTTGTTTCGACTCAGGTCTTTCAGTGCTCTGTCAAACTCTTCACACAGTATTATATCTCCCATTTCATCTTCATCTACATCCTCTTACAATTCCATAATATTGTCCTCAAGTAAATCGCCCTTGTATAGACTCTTTGTATACTCCTTCCAAGTGGTTCTCTTTTCTCCGAAGGTCTCTTTAATTTTCCTGTAGGCAATATCTATCTTTCCCCTAGCGAGAAAAGGCTCTACATCCTTACATTTGTCCTCTAGCCATCCCTGGTTAGCCATTTTGCACTTCCTGTCAATCTCGTTTTTGAGACGTCTGTACTCCTTTTCGTCTGATTCATTTACTGCATTTTTATATTTTCTCCTTTCATCAATTAAATTCAATATTTCTTCTGTTACCTAAGGATTTCTACTAGCCCTCGTCTTTTTACCTACTTGATCCTCTGCTGCCTTCACTACTTCATCTCTCAAACCTACCCATTCTCCTTCTACTTTATTTCTTTCCCCCATTCTTGTCAATTGTTCTCTTATTCTCTCTCTGAAACTCTGTACAAGCTCTGGTTTAGTTAGTTTAACCAGGTCCCATCTCCTTAAATTCCCACCTTTTTGCAGTTTCTTCAGTTTTAATCTGCAGTTCATAGCCAATAGATTTTGGTCAGAGTCCATATCTGCCCCTGGAAATTTTTTACAATTTAAAACCTGGTTCCTGAATCTCTGTCTTACCGTTATATAATCTATCTGAAACCTGTCAGTATCTCCAGGCTCCTTCCATGTATACAACCATCTTTCATGATTCTTGAACCAAGCGTTAGCTAGGATTAAGTTGTGCTCTGTGCAATATTTTACCCGGCGGCTTCCTCTTTCATTTTTTAGCCACAATCCATATTCACCTACTACGTTTCCTTCTCTCCCTTTTCGTACTACCGATTTCCAGTCACCCATGACTATTAAATTTTCGTCTCCCTTCATATCTGAATAATTTCTTTTATTTCATCATACATTTCTTCAATTTCTTCGTCATCTGCAGAGCTAGTTGGCATATGAACTTTTACTACTGTAGTAGGCGTAGACTTTGTGTCTATCGTGGCCACAATAATGCATTCACTATGCTGTTTGTAGTAGCTTACCCGCACTCCTATTTTTTTATTCATTATTAAACCTACTCCTTCATTACCCCTACTTGTTTTTGTATTTGTAACCCTGTATTCACCTAACAAAAAGTCTTGTTCCTCCCGCCACCGAACTTCACTAATTCCCACTATATCTAGCTTTAACCTATTCATTTCCCTTTTTAAATTTTCTAACCTACGCTCCGATACGTAGAACACCAGATTTCTTACTCCTGATAACGACGTCCTACTGAGTAGTCCCCGTCCGGAGATCCGAATAGAGGACATTTTACCTCCGGAATATTTTACCCAAGAGGACGTCATCATCATTTAACCATACAGTAAAGCTGCATGCCCTCGGGAAAAGTTTCGGCTGTAGTTTCCCCTTGCTTTCAGCCGTTCGCAGTACCAGCACAGCAAGACCGTTTTGGTTAGTGTTACAAGGCCAGATCAGTCAATCATCCAGACTGTTGCCCCTGCAACTACTGAAAAGGCTGCTGCCCCTCTTCAGGAACCACACGTTTGTCTGGCCTCTCAACAGATACCCCTCCGTTGTGGTTGCACCTACGTTACGGCTATCTGTGTCGCCGAGGCACGCAAGCCTCCCCACCAACGGCAAGGTCCATGGTTCTTGGGGGGGGGGGGGGGATGGGGTTATTTAAGGTAATTATAATCGCTTTTTGTTATAAGAACTAGAGTAACTGAGCTGTGCATAAACTAACAGTTTCTACGAAAGCAATAAATAATATTTATTTCCAGTTTGAATAAACCAGGACTTACGCTTATGAGCCTGTCTGCTTAATAGTGATCCTGCGTTGTATGTATTCGACAAGACCCTTTTAGGTTTACAGAGGCGTGTGGCATCGGATGCCTATGCACAGGCCTCGCAGTTCCCGTAAATTATGAGCCGATGGTTTGTCGGACCGGAGGTAGCGAATTCCGGCGCCCCAGATGTGTTCCACTAGACTGAGATCACACGAATTTTGTGGTCAAGACATGAACATTTGTTCACTGTAAAGTTATTCAAAGCACTAAAGCACGACCTGGTCCTCGTAAATTGTACAGTTATCAAATTTATTGGCAAATGCGAAATTTTTCTTTCATTAGCTGCATTAGGTATGAGGATTTTACCTAGTGGTGACACATTGAAATTTGTGCCTTACCGGGACTCGAGGCCAGATTTCCCGCTGGTCGCGAGAGGTCACCTTAATCACTTTGGTTATCCGATCGCGCTTCCAGTACCGATTCAAACTTTCATTTATCACACTGTCTATAGCCCCATCACTTGCAGCTTTACGTGCATTCCCGTCACGGGGTTTCAAGGTGACGATCGTCATTTTGCCCGTCGAGGTTTGTAGTAGTTATTTTTAATAGTGTCTGAAGTAACAGACATTGGTGAAGATCTTGCAGCTATACTAAATTTACGATATTTTTTCACAGTTGTGAAACTTTTCTGGCGGTGACTTTACTGTTATCTTGGGAGAAGACGCATTCGTTGTGGGACTGACAATCAGTCATGAAGGCTCTGAGCACTATGGGACTCAACTGCTGTGGTCATAAGTCCCCTAGAACTTAGAACTACTTAAACCTAACTAACCTAAGGACATCACACACATCCATGCCCGAGGCAGGATTCGAACCTGCGACAGTAGCGGTCGTGCGGTTCCAGACTGTAGCGCCTTTAACCGCTCGGCCACTCTGGCCGGCCAGTCATGAAGGGGTGCCAGTGATACGCAGTAGTGTTCCGTAGCCGTCATGCTGTCTTCCATTACTATCACATATCCCTTGAATTTTCTGGTGAATATCCCCCACAAATACTGTTCCCATCGGCTTGTGTCCCTGGCTTTATGCATGTTTAGAGGAGCTATTCGCCTTGGTGATGGGATATCTGCACACAACCCTCGACCTGCTGTAACAAGGAACATGATTTATCGGAACGGGTCACAAGTTCCTGGTGATTGCGGTCGAATTTCGAAGATCTCTCTCCCACTGCAACCGTAATCAACGATCCTGTATTGCAGAGCCTGTGTTAATCCGAATTATACATGTCCGAAGGAACAGTTACAGCGGCGATTACAGCTGTTACGAAATACATGAGACGTGTTCGCAATAGTGTATGTAGACCACCATCTGCTGTATAATGGAATGGCGACAATGAAAATTTGTACCGGACCAGGACTCGAGCCCAGGTTTCCCGCTTATCGCGAGCTGCCGCCCTACCGTTTGGCTATCCGGGTACGACTCATGGCCAGACGCAAACTTGAATAGGTAATCAACTACGTGTCTGCAACCTGTACTCATATATCCATTTTGTACATTCCCGTGCAAGAGAGACATTTTACTTGAAAGTCGCTTGTCGGTTTCGTCAGATAAATGCGATTATGTAGCGCTTGTGTTAATCAAAATTACGAAGTAAAGTTCGTTCGGTCATGCGTGTACCACCACTCAATAGGTATGTGGGTCTTACCACCACAGCTATTCTTTCCAGGCAGAAAGTGATCCGTGAACAATGCCTGGTTGAAATCGGTCCAATACATTAGGAGATTTGGAACATACATGCATACACACATACATACATACATATACACTTACATCCATTATGTATATATATATATATATATATATATATATATATATATATATATATATATATATATATATATATATATATATATATATATATATATATATATTGTTGTCGGCTTCTTTTCTTTCTTGAGACCACGTTGTTACAGTCTTCTTTGTTTTCTCCTCTTGGTCCACTTGCCACTTGTGAATTTTGGATCTGAAGATTTCCCTGTTTTGGATATCCTCTGGCGTAATCCTGCTAGTGTCAAATCTGTTTCGATTTCACCAGTCCATTTCATTGGGTCTGTTTTAGATTTAGTCCTGGTTTCATAGAATTCAAGTATTTGCTTTGTAAGTCTGTACGCATTCATTCCTTTGATGTGTCCGTAGAATCTTAATCTGCGTTTTCTAATGTCACAGTGAATATTAGAGTATTGTTTGATTTCCTGTTTGCCTCTGAGCCAAAACTGTTCATCTACAAGTTTTGGGCCTAAAATTTTTCTTATGATTTTCCGTTTCTTTTTCTGAATGTTTTCTATGTCTGTTTTCCTGTTTAAATTAGTGTCTCTGATCGATATACACATTCTGGTTTTATAACGGTTTTGTAATGTCGTGGTTTTGTGTGCTTAGAGAGACATTTTTTATTGTAGATATTTTGAGTGAGTCCATAAGCAGTGTCCATCTTTTGGCATCTGACCCGTTGACTTTCGTTTCTATTCCATTTTCCTGAATCGTTTCACCGAGATATTTGAATTGTGGGACTCGTTTAATTTTGCCATATTTTGTCTCCATGAATTTTGGTGCTTCATTGTTGCAAGTCATATATTCTGTCTTGCATGCCGACCTTTTCCGCAGTTTCTTTCAGGTGTTCAATCTGTTTTTAGCTGTTGAAACTTCCTGAGTTAAAGATGGTATATCGTCTACAAATGCTAAGCAATCTACTGTTAATTTTCCTCTGCCGAGAGTAATTGGTTGGTCAATCTTGAGGACTGGTTTCAGTTTGCACCATTCTAGTATGACCTTTTCAAGGACGCAGTTGAACAGCAGTGGAAAGAGTCCATCTTCTTGTCTTACTCCTGTTCTGATCAGAAATGGTTCAGAGATTTCCCCCATAAATTTGATTTTAGATTTTGTGTCTATCAATGTCAGTTGTATGATTGCAAGTGTTTTCATATCTGAACCCTGTTCTTTTAAGATTGGAGTAATGATTGACAATCAACTGAATTGTAGGTTTTTTTTAAAGTCAGCAATTGTGCAGACTACATCTTTGCCACTTATTCACTGATGTCGTAAGATTAGCTTTAAGTTCAGAATTTGCTCTGGTCATGAACGGCCTGGTTTGAATCCTACCTGATATTCTCCAATTTTTGGTTCTAGTTGTTGTTGTGCTCTATCGACAAGGCACTGGGATAGAATTTTGTAAGCTACTGATATCAATGAGATTCCCTTATAGTTGTTTACATCCGATCTATCTCCTATCTTGTGTAGAAGATGAATTAATACATTTTTTCCAGTCGTCCGGAATTCGTTCTGTTTGCCAAATGTGTTGTATTATTTTGGTGACTTCTTTTATAGTATTTTGGCCTGCTGATTTGAGGATTTTCGCTACGATTCCACCTTCACCTGCTGCTTGTTTTTAAGACGTTTGATCTTTTTGGTGATTTCCTCTACATCCGGAGATAATGAGCTTGGGTTTGTGGATTCAGGTTCCTGAGGCGGAAATCTTTGTATTGATTCTGGGCAGTTCAGCAGTTTGTCAAAATATCTTGCAGGTTCTTCGAAATTTTCTTGATTGTTCTGTGCAAATTGCCCATTTCCTTTCTTGAAGCAAAGATTTTTAGGTTGATATCCTGTGAGTTTTGTTTTTAAATTCTTTTAAAAATTTGGCGTGTTGTTTCTTTCAAAGTCTTTCTGGATTTCAAGCACCTGGTCCTTTACGAATTTCCTTTTGGTCTTTCTGATTAATTGGAGTGTCTCTTTCCTCACCGCCAAGAATGTTTTTGTAATATGTATGGATCCCGCGATGCAACGCACTCATCCATGTCCGACGCGTCGTATTCTATTTCTGTCCGACGTGACGTATTCTATTTTTATAACATGTATCGATTTCCCCATTTGCAGCCCATCTCGTCGCTATAATGGTGCCCCATTCGCCTACGCTTCTCTTCCTTGGTGTATCACGTGACCGCAGCCCCTGAAAGCTGTGGACAGTGATGCCATTACTTGGGCTTAGCAGTATATGAGTTAGTGAAAGACAAAAGTCGACTCGGTGGTTTGCCGGTAATCGTTCTTCCCTCGAACGATTCGCGGCTGGAACAGGAAAGCAGTAAAGTGGCAGTCGTACACGAAGTAATCTGCGTCGCACACCGCAAGACGGCTTGCTGCGTACATGGTACATGGTGGTTAGTTAAACTGTCGCTGCTTGAGCCAGTGTAGACGGAAAACTATCTACCTCATGGGTACCCAACTGTATAGCAACGATATTCAGACTGTGCGTTGCAGCATTGGCGTTGTTAGCAGTGTTAGTGCCGTGACTTGCCGTTAGGCACCAGTACTAGTACGGCAACGTAGGGTAACACAAGCATCACTGTGTATTACAATTGCAGACAGTCAGCGAGGGTCTGTGAAACGTGAGCTGTTTTATTAAAAGAACATTAATAGCGCTAACATTATTACTTTTTGTCTACCAGAATTTGTACATATGAATTATTCGTACAGTAATTACATACGCAATGCACCTATGCCCTTACTCTGAATTTACTCACTTATTTTGCTGCATCGATCGCTAAAACCTCATATCTACAAGATAAATGTAAACGCTGGAATAATTTCGTTCATCCGTTATTTTTGTTTCCTGATGCCTCGAATAATTTTATTAGAGTCGTCTTTCATTTGTTATCATTGTAAGATTCCGCAGTCTTTCTGCTATACTCTTGTAAAGATTACTATGAAAATCTTATATAAGTTCTCTTCATATAGGACAGCATGAAAATGGTTCTGTTTTTCAACTGTATTTTAAACCTCTTCATATCTCATTGTTTTTCAGTTCATGTGATGTTAGGTGCGGTTGGAACACAGGAGTCGACGGCACACTGTTAGTGGACGTCATCGCTTAATCGTTGACTGAGGGATTCTTTTCCCGCTGATTTCTTTATACTGGCCGACGGCCTTGCCGCAGTGGTAGCACCGGTTCCCGTCAGATCACCGAAGTTAAGCGCTGACGGGCTGGGCTAGCACTTGGGTGGGTGACCATCCGGTCTGACGAGCGCTGTTGGCAAACGGGGTGCACTCAGACCTTGTTAGGCAAATTCAGGAGCTACTTGATTGCGAAGTAGCGGCTCTGGTCTCGGAAACTGACATACGGCCGGGAGAGCGGTGTGCTGAGCACACGCCCCTCCCTATCCGCATCCAGTGACGCCTATGGCTGAGGATGACACGGCTGCCGGTCGGTACCGTTGGCTTCAAATAGTTCAAATGGCTCTGAGCACTATGGGACTTAATATCTGAGGTCGTCAGTTCCCTAGAACCTAGAACTACTTAAACCTAACTAACCTAAGGACATCACACACATCCATGCCCGAGGCAGGAATCGAACATGCGATCGAAGTGGTGGCGCGGTTCTAGACTGCAGCGCCTAGAACCGCTCGGCCACCCCGGCCGGCGGTACCGTTGGGCCTTCATGGCCTGTTGGGGAGGAGTATTCTTCATATTGCGGTCGACAACCTATTTCCCGCGTAGTACCGCGTCGTTCTGGAGCCCAGTGTAAGGCTACAAACAATAATTTGTATAGGGATAATCTGTACTTTGTTTTACGTTTGATGTGCCATTTTCTGAGAGCAGAAAAAGTGAAAAAAAGAAAAGAGCTACTGTAATTGTCAAGAACTGGACCAATCATGAGACATTGGTTGGCAAGCAATAAAAGAGAAAGTTCTAATAATTCTGTCTCTCGCCAATTACGACGCTGTACGACACATGTGTAAAAAAGGTAGACATCAACGCTATTAGCCTGTCTTACAAGCTTGACGAGATTAAGCCGACGTATCGAAAACTATGCGCGAATAATTTCATACTGTGATGTTAAACCCGAACATTCAGTTTATTCCAAATCTCACCCACATCTAAACCAAAATCACAAGTCTCATGGAGGCTTACTGCGAAATTCCTGATGGAGTTAAGAAGTTGTTTGAACATGTGTAAGAACTGAAAGATAGATTTCTGTTCAGACGAAAGTGTCAAATTTTAAGCATAAGTTTAACCATCCCTCCCTTGAGGAAGATCGTAGGATAGAGGAAAGCCTCACTAAGTGAAAATTTTAATAGTGTGTTTTACGAGTGGATTTTAGAATGTCACACTGGCATTTCAGTAAACAGTAATCGGAGAATGGAATATGCGCTATAGTGCAAGCTGTCGGTGTGGCAGTATTAAGTCCCAGGAACATCAGGCGCACCACTTCTCAACGAACTCGGGGTCAGATAAATACGAGGTGCAGTCAAGTTCTAAGGCCTCCGATTTTTTTTATAATTAACTACTCACCCGAAATTGATGAAACTGGCGTTACTTCTCGACGTAATCGCCCTGCAGACGATCACATTTTTCACAACGCTGACGCCATGATTCCATGGCAGCGGCGAAAGCTTCTTTAGGAGTCTGTTTTGACCACTGGAAAATCGCTGAGGCAATAGCAGCACGGCTGGTGAATGTGCGGCCACAGAGAGTATCTTTCATTGTTGGAAAAAGCCAAAAGTCACTAGGAGCCAGGTCAGGTGAGTAGGGAGCATGAGGAATCACTTCAAAGTTGTTATCACGAAGAAACTGTTGCGTAACGTTAGCTCGACGTGCGGGTGCGTTGTCTTGGTGAAACAGCACACACGCAGCCCTTCCCGGACGTTTTTGTTGCAGTGCAGGAAGTAATTTGTTCTTCAAACCATTTTCGGAGGATGCACCTGTTACCGTAGTGCCCTTTGGAACGCAATGGGTAAGGATTACGCCCTCGCTGTCCCTGAACATGGACACCATCATTTTTCAGCACTGGCGGTTACCCGAAATTTTTTTGGTGGCGGTGAATCTGTGTGCATCCATTGAGCTGACTGGCGCTTTGTTTCTGGATTGAAAAATGGCATCCACGTCACATCTATTGTCACAACTGACGAAAAGAAAGTCCCATTCATGCTGTCGTTGCGCGTCAACATTGCTTGGCAACATGCCATACGGGCAGCCATGTGGTCGTCCGTCAGCATTCATGGCACCCACCTGGATGACACTTTTCGCATTTACAGGTCGTCATGCAGGATTATGTGCACAGAACCCACAGAAATGCCAACTCTGGAGGCGATCTGTTCAACAGTTATTCGGCGATCAGCCAAAACAATTCTCTCCACTTTCCTGATCATGTCGTCAGACCGGCTTGTGCGAGCCTGAGGTTGTTTCTGTTTGTTGTCACATGATGTTCTGCCTTCATTAAACTGTCGCACCCATGAACGCACTTTCGACACATCCATAACTCCATCACCACATGTCTCCTTCAACTGTCGATGAATTTCAATTGGTTTCACACCACGCAAATTCAGAAAACGAATGATTGCACGCTGTTCAAGTAAGGAAAACGTCGCCATTTTAAGTATTTAAAACAGTTCTCATTCTCGCCGCTGGCGGTAAAATTCCATCTGCCGTACGGTGCTGCCATCTCTGGGACGTATTGACAATGAACGTGGCCTCATTTTAAAACACTGCGCATGTTTCTATCTCTTTCCAACCCGGAGAAAAAAAAATCGGAGGCCTTAGAACTTGAATGCACCTC
This sequence comes from Schistocerca piceifrons, assembly GCF_021461385.2. Classification (NCBI taxonomy): domain Eukaryota; kingdom Metazoa; phylum Arthropoda; class Insecta; order Orthoptera; family Acrididae; genus Schistocerca; species Schistocerca piceifrons. The sequence continues at coordinate 782,046,103 of NC_060140.1, read as the reverse complement.
GTATATTAAAAGAGTAGCCTGGCTGATCAAAATAATGCTACGTTGCAGCAACATACTGGATCTTACTGTCTGCACGGAAATTCCGCACTGGAATCCGTGGGTGCGACAACAGTTTTAACCACGGTGTTGTCAGACGAAGGACTGCTAAAATACCGCTAATTTCAGATTTTTATTCCGTAAAAGAAATTTCTGCACTCCGTTGTGTTCATAAGAAGTTTTAGGGGGGTTTTCCTGCATCCCGGAATGGTCGTCAAAAGATGCAATTTACAGCAGCTTATACGCAAGGCTAATCTGCGTTGTGGACCACAGCAGCAGCTACTTATGAACAGTTCGAGCAAGCATTCTTAACCAAGTATTGGTCGTGAAGTACTCAGTCCTGAGACTTACCACCCTAAACGAGAGAACCTCCCAAAATATTTCTAAAGGTACATTGAAAAGAGGCGATACTGGGACAATTCGCTCAGACCGAAGTAGGTTATTGCTATACTTAAAGGAAAATTACCAGTGAATGTAAGTGAAACATTGATTCATGCGCCGGAAGATGACATTGAGGGTTTTTTATCTATCGTTCATGCGTTGGATCTTATGCACGATGACATGCGGCACACTAATGATAACGAAGGTGCGTCAACAGTGCATCCCAGCACGCACAACAACGATGGAAGGAATAGCCCCGCAGAATGTAAACAGAAACCAGCAACCACATAATGGTGCTGGATTTCAGCACAGGAACAGGAGCAAATGATTCCACCATGGTCACAAGAATGGTCGGAATGGACAATATGCAGGCCAGTGGTCATCCGGAGAAAACCGCGATAACCAGTGGCGATAGAATTGTGCACGGCCTAATGACCCTCTGGACGGGAACAACGACTGGAATCGGCCTGTTTTCGATCATAAACCACCGAAATGATGGTCGCAACCTCATAGGAATGAGAGACTACAGGTAGTGGAGTGCATGGGTAAGCGACGTCCATATCCTAACGATACGTCAATACGTTAGTGGTTAAGGGTCTAACCACATCTTGCTTGGTGAGGATGGAGTTACTAAGACGGAGGAATGCATGTGTCAACCTCTAAAACGAAACGTGGGGGGATTAAAGTTGATAGCAGGCAGTTATTTTTCCACTTGCGATTGACAACCAGTGTCTTTTGATGTGAATAACGATCTATCCGGTATAAACATAATTCACGCCAAGGTTCAGGAGTCTGAGTGCCTCGACGAGCAGGAAAAGAATGAACTGATGCATTAACTGATGACGCATGTACTAGTTTCCTCTAAGAAATCACGAATTGTGAAAGCATACGTTTATTACATGGATGTTTCTCTCCATGACAATGTAAACGGACTTTCGCCATCCCGTGGACCAAAGAAGTGAAGTGGCAAACAGCTGTAGTGAAGGCAGGGGGTAGCGTGCGTTTAGTCCTGGACGCACGAAACATAAAATTATTGTGCTTTTCCGAACCCGTCCTGAAGCTCTCGAAGATTATTACAAAAATTTTGTGGGATGAAATTCCTAACGACACTCGAACTCCAATCGTCGTATTGGCAGATCCCGTTATCAAAGGATTCTACGAAATATACTGCTTTTGTCTCCGCTGGAGGGTCGTATCAAATTAAAGTATTTTCGTTCGGTTTGAACTTTAGTTCCGGCGTATTTAGTACAGCCCTTGACACTGTTCTCGGGGAGCGTTTGCTGAACAAAGTTACAGTCTATGATGACGATCTCTTAAGAGCCGCATCTTTCTGGGAAGAGAACATACAAGTATTGGGGCAACTTATGCAACGATTTTCAGATTCAAGAGTGTCTGCCAATTTGGAGAAGTCGAAATTTGGTAGGAAAAAATTAAAGTTTTTACGACATATCATATCTGCGGCCGGTATTGAGCCTGATTCAGGTATGATGTAAGCAACAGCCAAGTATTCTCCACCAACATCCAGAAACAACTGTAAGCATTTCTGGGCATGAAGTCATTTTTTAGACGGCTCATTTTAAATCAACTTTTAAACGACCCAGCTCCGCTGGCTTTGTTAGAGAAAAATGCCCCCTGGTTCTGGTCTCCCCAGTGTCAGGAAGCTTTTCACAGAAAGATACGCTGGTCCATGTTGAGATCTTGCACCATCCTGATATGGAGGAGAATTTTTATATCGCTTCAGATACGTCGTACATTGGACTCGGATCCTATTCGTTTCAGACAGTAGAGAATAATGACAGAAGTTCGCGACATTAGCTTCGCTATCGGGTTTTTGACAGAGTGTGAGAGGTCATACTCGGCGACGGAGCTAGAAGCCATCTCCGTAGTGTTGTCATTTTGGAAGTTTAAGTCGGCATGTCAAAGTTTTCTGCGAGCACAAAGCTTTAAGCATTTTTTTTTAAATTGGCAGCTACTCCACCAGAGACTAACACGGTTGGTGTTGTTTCTCCAAGGATATGATTTTGAAATTGTCTATACCAAAGATAGTGAAAACGTTGTCGCTGTTGCACTACCCTACCCTATGGGTTGTCTGAGTTTAGTAAACTTCTGAAACAGCTGAGGGTTTACAAAGTGTTCTTAATGAAGGTCCCTACTGATTGACGCTATTATTTCGAAATATGTATCAACATACAAGGATTACAGGATGCGGATCTTTAAGTAGTCGAAAATATAGCGTTCCATAACACAAGCTGAGCCAGTATTACATCTTACATAATGATGTATTGTTCCATCAGAGCACCACCGACACTGAGCTATGGTGCATGTTTATGCCTCGTGCTTACCAGGTTTACCTGATTTGGTACACGTACATGGTCTGGGGGCATTGTGGAACGGAAAAATGTAAACCGAAACTTGTCAGCTACTGCCGAATCTGCACAGGCGCGTGCATCGTTCGTTGGGAGCGTGCGTTGTCTGTCAGGAAATTAAACCTAGAACGTGTTTAGTAAAACTTCTTTGCATTCGATTCTGATGACTAAACCTAGAGAAATCGTCTTCATTGACATAACTGGATCACACGCTCAAGAAAGGGGAGGTGTTAAATATCTGCTTGCGGTACATGATTTATTCTCAAAAGATGTCCGATTATGTGTCACAAAGCCCACACACGCTGCACCAGTAGTCAAGAGATTGAAGAATTACTTCTTCCCTAGTTTAGGTACAATTTTGTCCGATAGTGCTTCGAATTTTACTGGGCGAGATTGGCGCTCATTTCTTCGGGAGCGTAACATCAAGCAGATTTTATTTTCACATTTCCATCCGGAAAGTAACTGTTGAGAAACAATTTACAAGGAATCCAACCGTTTTATTCAAACATATACTGCGCATAAACAAACAATGTTGGTTGACTTTGTCAGTCTTTGAGGAAATCGTGAATGATCTTCCACGTATTTCCACAGCGCACATACTATATGAGATAATATCAAAAAATTGTATAGAGAAATGAGTGGATAGCTCCACCTTCACTCGCCGCAAGACGTGGCATCCTGTGGAAAGAAAACACACACTAAGCATCTGTGTCTTTGAATGCCAGCGCTGTGACACGGAAGAGAGCGTATGGTAAAAAGCTGTGTCAAAAGCAGTCATTTGACCTTGACAAGATGGTGCTACGTAGGTCTGATCCTAAGCCACCCCCTCTCAAGAAATGGAACAAGAAGTGGCTGGTATTGTATATTGGCCCGTACCGTATTGTAAAAATTCCCTACGGTGGATGCCTTCTCTTGACGTATCCGAATTCGTGTGAAGTCAAAGGGCTTTGACACCAAGGAGATCTAAGAAAATCTATAAACCAGAGATCCGTTTTATTATTTGCGTTTGGCTATGTCAGTACTTCTTTTATTTGGGATGTATTTTACGCTGTAAGTGTGTATGTGTATGTACGTAAATGTGCAAAGAACGCTTGACATCGTGTCAAATAATCCTTGACTGGGAGGGCTCTCTGCTCAAATGTGCTCAATGTAAATGAGACTTCTGAAAACCCGTAAATTGTTTGTTTAAACGATGCCAGACTTTATGAGAAGCTATGCTGTGCTAGAATTCTGATTCGTGTTTTGAGGACTGTGTCCTCTACAAACTTGTTAGTGCCTCGTGCTCTACGAATTTTTGTAATGTGAGTGTGACCTAATAGTTAATATTTTTATCTTTTCATTTGTCTGGTATGTCCCTTCATGTAATGTAAGTAGTAATCTGAAATTTTGTGATTGGAGATGCAGACCCTCTATTTAATTGTGTCACTAGTAACTGAAATTTTAGTGACCAGCCATTACAAGGACTGTTCATTGTAGCACACGTGGAGTTAGCGTTGGTTGCTATTCTACAGTTTTCTGTGAGATATAGATCTCTATAATCAGACTGTATACAGTAATTTTTAGATTGATGACCTAAACACTTCAGTGGAAGTAATCTTTTGCTCATAATTAGTTCATCAAATTTAACTTCTGTGATTTCTGGGGTTGGCTTAAATGTATTATATGAAATGATTTTGTATTAATGCTTTGTTGTGTTCAAATTTGTGTCAAATCTTATAGGACTTAACTGCTAAGATGATCAGTCCCTAAGCGTAAACACTACCTAACATAATTATCCTCAGGACAAACACACACACCCATGCCCGAGGGAAGACTCGACCCTCCGCCGGGACCAGCCGCACAGTCCATGACTGCAGTGCCTAAAACCGCTCGGCTAATCCCGCGCAGCTATTAATGCTTTGATGTATGTATATTATGGGTATGTCCCGAACATGATGCAGGACTTAATTTATTGGGTAGATGTTTAGCTGCGTCCTGTACTTCTGTCGTATTACAGTGTTGGCATTCGCCAGCATTGTTGTTTTCGTGGCTGTGGTCGTTTTGCTTTGTTTCTGTAATGTACAGGTTTAGGCGACTTCATGTCTCAACCTTTTATTCATATTCTCTTATTTGTTAGACCACGGGCCATTTGCAAGTGTCTGACTGTTAATTCAAAACTCAGAAAATATAGCGGATTTTTACCTACCCTGTGTAATTTGTAACGTTGCTCTTGGGGGGGCGAAAATAAAAAGAATTGTTGTTTTCCTTTCTTAATGTCGAAAAAGTGAATATTTTGGTGGGCCACTTGGTAACATTATCAGGGATTGATTACACTATTATAATAATAACATACATTGAGCATTAAATACCTGAATAAGAGCAGCATATTGATATATTTGAGATCGTTCGGAAGAAACATTATCATTTCTGTGCATTATTATAGTCGCGATGTAGTCATACCCGGATCAACACTAAGGGACCAGAAGATTTATAAACTTTAAAAGAAATGCAACACTACACAATTAGAAAAGAGTTGGTTCAGAAATAATAGGAAAACGATAATGTTCCTTCTGCCTCATGCTGCGTTCAGCCCGTCAGCATGATCGTAATTTCTGGTGATGAAGTAACACAAAATAATTATCATTCAGGTAAATAATGAGATGGAAATCATCAAGGTTAATTTACTAAAATAAGCACACTTATCTTTAACACACGTTTTTCTAATGCTATGTACCTTTTCATATTAAATTAATTATAGGGTCATTCCATGTCAAATCAACCATTTGTACTACATGGTTTGAACCATGACCACTCTGATTGTGATGAATTTTTTTCCATGTAATGTACCCACTAACACTAGTTTAAATTTCAAATTTCAAATTTTTCTGACCTTTGGTTTTTGAGTTCCAAGGGTTTAAAAATAAAAAACCTCTATTTTTGATCAATCAATGATTGTTTTAAAATGATGTAGCTAAAAAACTGTACAAGCTAGAGACCTCAAACTTGCACCATTTTTTTCCTCTAAAAATTCCCTTCAATTTGATATGTTACATAACTATGCTACCTAAATCTGAAAAGTTTAAACTATTCCAAAAATACATTTTTTTAAATTTCCGAAATACGTACCCCCAGATTTTTTTATAAAAATTGTATATGTTGTCCAGTCTAATTGACTGCATGCATGCAAAATATCAAGATGGGATCTCAATGGGTTCTTGTATAAAATAGTATTTTACTACTGCAATACACACTAGTCAGGTGAAAAGCAGACTATTTCTAGGCTATGAATACTAAGGTAGGCCTGTGTAATTCTAACAAATTTATTATATTAGCCTTTTTATTCAACATTACCCTCTTATTGCTTGTTAATTCATTAAAAGATATAGTGTTGTTTTAATTTAATATTCATGAATTTTTAACTATGCATCAGAAGGAAGTGAATACATTTTAATTGGTAACATACATGCTACAAGTTAAAATTTTAAATAAAGCCACTCACTTCATCCTTAGTTGTAATGACAGAGATTATCTTGTTCTTGGTTTTTCTGTGTTATTTGTAATCATTTACAACAAGTTTCTTCACCTGGGAAAAGGATTAATTTTTTGATATTTGCATGGATAGAACTGTATTTCTAATACTAATTGGTATTTACAAAGTAAATACATATTGTATTTATACAACTTAGTGTTTAGCGAGGGTAGGGGTTAAATAATTTAAATGTGCTTCTTTTATGATCTTTTAAGATATTTTTCCAAAGCAAGAGAAGACAACCACATTTCTTTAGCACTTAAAGTGTAGATTCTTCCCATAGCTGTTGTTGGATTCGCTGTTTGTAAAAGAGTATTTCCTGGGACATCTAATATATCTGTTGATTGCGGATAGTAAAAAGACTGGGCTGGACCCTTTGGGTATAAAAAATTTATTCGGTACATACCATTGTATTTTTCTTCAATGCATCCTCGCCACCAAGAGTCATCATATGCTACTGTCACAAAACCAGCAGCAGTATTTTCCATATGTGTCGGTGTTATTTGGTTCTGTGTTGGCACATATTCAAGAGACTCGTCCAGACTAAAATGATAAGGCTTGACAGAAATTTGACTCTTTGTGTAGGCTTTATGTGAGTGAAACTTTTGTGTTCCCACAATCACTTTTGATTCACTGTACCGAGGAAGTAAGTATTCTTTGGTCAGTTCATAGTCCTGTGTTGTGCAATATTCAAAGTCAGTTTTTTATGTTTTCCATTGCAAATACATAAAGTGATTTGGGTGTTAATATTTGTTGGTCATATGGCCTTTGTAAGCTGGCTTTAGCAGCTAGCCAATCCCGCCAAGGCCATCGCATGCACTCTTGCCATGGGATGTTGCAAAGAACTCCCAGTCTGCCTCGGCTTCAAAATCAGTTTTACGCAGACACAAATTAAGGAAGTTTTCCTTATTATATATTGTGCAGTGCTGCCATCATAAAAGTAGCCTAAGTGATTTTATGAAGTGCAAAAGGCAAGGTTTGCTTTATGATTTCTAGCAGTTTTTTCTGGAATACATAGAAAGCGACTGTATTATGTTTCAGGCAATCTGAAATGAAGACATACCGCAGATGTTTTAGTTTTCCCTCCAATTTATAATATATGATGAAAGGATGCAGTGCAGTTTTGGTGGTAGTCCAGTGGAATGATTGTATTTCATCTTGTACTACGAAAGAGTAGTTTGCTGCAAAATCACAGTTGACTACTACGTGGCCTTCAGTTAAATTGTCCTTCATTTCTCTTTAGTATTCTTTCTGCTGACTAGCTATAAATGAATGAGTTTTTGCCTTCATTAGAGTGTACAAAAACTCATCCATGAAGTCATCAGTACTTTTTACTACAGTTTCCATCAAATGGTTCAAATGGCTCTGAGCCCTATGGGACTTAACTCCTGAGGTCATCAGTCCCCTAGAACCTAGAACTGCTTAAACCTAACTAACCTGAGGGCATCACACAATCCATGCCCGAGGCAGAATTCGAACCTGTGACCGAAGCGGTCGCGCGGTTCCAGACTGTAGCGCCTAGAACCGCTTGGCCATCCTGTCCGGCACACCTATCTACAGTTACCCACTTTTTGTAGGTAACTTCATCAATCTTATCGTCAGTGAACTTTGCATTCAATAGATCTTTAAGTCTAGAGACACCAGGACATTCTTTACAAATATCCATAGAACATTGTTGCGATGGTGGATTGCACATCGTCGTGACTACGCAGGAATGGTAAGATTTCAAAGCAGTTTTATTTCCATCCAAAACAAAACTTTGCATCTTAGCACCATTCATCATTAGCTTAAGGTTTTGGTGTAACGTACACACACAAACAGTATATGTGCCATTCCAGCCAGGATACAGTTCCTTGGTCTTAATTCACAAAACTTAGGAAACCCAATTTTGTTTCTAGGGATCATTTCCTTAAATAATTGGTACATTACTTGCAAATTTGTCAACACTAGCCTCTTTTGAACCTGGATCTTTCAATCTTTATTTCATATGGTCACACAATTTTTTTCCAAGGCATCATTCTACTGTCAGAATTGTAGAAGTCTTTTACACAATCAACAATATTCTCATTTAGAGTTCTTCCAAATTTAGGATTAGGATTTGACAAAATTCCTTTTTCTTTTGCTACTAGTTTTACTGCACGAGCCATGTAGTTTGTCACTCCAAATTCTACTTCTATTTTCTGACAGCTCCAACTCATAGGTTGTTGTTGTTGTTGTGGTCTTCAGTCCTGAGACTGGTTGATGTAGTTCTCCATGGTACTCTGTCCTGTGCAAGCTTCTTCATCTCCCAGTACCTACCGCTGCCTACATCCTTCTGAATCTGCCTAGTGTATTCATCTCTTGGTCTCCCTCTACGATTTTTACACTCCACGGTGCCCTCCAATACTAAATTGGTGATCCCATGATGCCTCAGAACATGTCCTACCAACCGATCCCTTCTTCTAGTCAAGTTGTGCCACAAACTTCTCCCCAATCCTATTCAATACTTCCTCATTAGTTATGTCATCTACCCATCTAATCTTCATGCCATTGCCATTTTATATCCTCTCTACTCCGAACATTATCAGTTATTTTTTTCCCCAAATAGCGAAACTACTTTACTACTTTAAGTGTCTCATTTCCTAATCTAATTCCCTCTGCATAATCCGAATTAATTCGACTACATTCCATTATCATCGCTTTGCTTTTGTTGATGTTCATCTTATACCTTGCTTTCAAGACACTGTCCATTCCCTTCAATTGCTCTTCTGTGTCCTTTGCTGTCTCTGACAGAATTACAATGTCATCGGCGAATCTCAAAGTTTTCTTCCCCATGGACTTTAATACCTACTCCTAATTTTTCTTTTGTTTCCTTTAATGTTGCTCAACATACAGATTGGATAGCTTCTGGGAGAGGCTACAACCCTGTCTGACACCCTTCCCAACCGATACTTCCCTTTCATGTCCCTCGACTCTTATAACTGCCATCTGGTTTCTGTACAAATTGTAAATAGCCTTTTGCTCCCTGTATTTTACCCCTGCCACCTTCGGAATTTGAAAGAGAGTATTCCAGTCAACATTGTGTAAAGCTTTCTCTAAGTCTCCAAATGCTAGAAACCTAGGTTTGCCCTTCCTTAATCTAGCTTCTAAAGAAAGTCGTACGGTCAGTATTGCCTCACGTGTTCCAACATTTCTGCGTTATCCAAACTGAACGTCCCCGAGGTCGGCTTCTACTAGCTTTTCCATTTGTCTCTAAAGAATTCGCGTTAGTATTTTGCAGCTGTGACTTATTAAACTAATAGTTCGGTAATTTTCACATCTGTCAACACCTGCTTTCTTTGGGATTGGAATTATTATATTCTTCTTGAAATCTTAGGGTATTTCACCTGTTTCATACATCTTGCTCACCAGATGGCAGAGTTTTGTCGGGACTTGCTCTCCCAAGGCCGTCAGTAGTTCTAATGGAATGTCCACTCCGGGGGCCCTGTTTTGACTCAGGTCTTTCAGTGCTCTGTCCAACTCTTCACGCAGTATCGTATCTCCCATTTCATCTTCATCTACATCCTCTTCCATTTCCATAATATTGTCCTCAAGTACATCGCCCTTGTATAGACCCTTTATGCACTCCTTCCTCCTTTCTGCTTTCCCTTCTTTCCTTAGAACTGGGTTTCCATCTGAGCTCTTGATGTTCATGCAAGTGGTTCTCTTTTCTCCGAATGTCTCTTTAATTTTCCTGCAGGCAGTATCTATCTTACCCCTAGTGAGATAAGGCTCTACATCCTTACATTTGTCCTCTAGCCATCCCTGGTTAGACATTTTGCACTTCCTGTCGATCTCATTTTTGAGACATTTGTATTCCTTTTTGCCTGTTTCATTTACTGCATTTTTATATTTTCTCCTTTCATCAATTAAATTCAATATATCTTCTGTTACCTAAGGATTTCTACTAGCCCTCGTCTTTTTACCTACTTGATCCTCTGCTACCGTCACTACTTCATCCCACAGAGCTACCCATTCTTCTTCTACTGTATTTTTCCCCCATTCCTGTCAATTGTTCCCTTATGCTCTCCCTGAAACTCTGTACAACCTCTGGTTTAGTCAGTTTATCCAGGACCCATCTCCTTAAATTCCCACCATTTTGCAGTTTCTTCAGTTTTAATCTACACATCATAACCAAAACATTGTGGTCAGAGTCCACAACTGCCCCTGGAAATGTCTACAGTTTAAAATCTGGTTCCTAAATCTCTGTCTTACCATTATATAATCTATCTGAAACCTTTCAGTATCTCCAGGCTTGTTCCATGTATACAGCCATGTTTTATGATTCTTGAACCAAGTGTTAGCTATGATTAAGTTGTGCTCTGTGCAAAATTCTAACAGGCAGCTTCCTCCTTCATTTATTAGCCCCAATCCATATTCACCTACTACGTTTCCTTCCCTCCCTTTTCCTACTACCGAATTTCAGTCACCCATGGCTATTAAATTTTCGTCACCCTTCACTATCTGAATAATTTCTTTTATTTCATCATACATTTCTTCAATTTCTTCATCATCTGCAGAGCTAGTTGGCATATAAACTTGTACTACTGTATTAGGCGTGGGCTCCGTATCTATCTTTGCTACAATAATGCGTTCACTATGCTGTTTGTAGTAGCTTACCCGCACTCCTATTTTCCTATTCATTATTAAACCTACTCCTGCATTACCCTTATTTGATTTTGTGTTTATAACCCTGTAGTCACCTGACCAGAAGTCTTGTTCCTCCTGCCACCGAACTTCACTAATTCCCACTATATCTAACTTTAACCTATCCATTTCCCTTTTTAAATTTTCTAATCTACCTGCCCGATTAAGGGATCTGACATTCCACCCTCCGATCTGTAGGACGCCAGTTTTCTTTCTCTTGATAACGACATCCTCTAGAGTTGTCCCCGCCCAGAGATCCGAATGGGGGACTATTTTACCTCCGGAACATTTTACCGGAGAGGACGCCATCATTATTTAACCGTACAGTAAATCTACATGCCCTCGGGAAAAATTACGGCCGTAGTTTCCCCTTGCTTTCAGCCGTTCGCAGTACCAGCACAGCAAGGCCGTTTTGGTTAGTGTTGCAAGGCCAGATCAGTCAATCATCCAGACTGTTGCCTTTGCAACTATTGAAAAGGCTGCTGCCCCTCTTCAGGAACCACACGTTTGTCTGGCCTCTCAACAGATATCCCTTCGTTGTGGTTGCACCTACGGTATGGCTATCTGTATTGCTGAGGCACGCAAGCCTCCCCACCAACGGCAAGATCCATGGTTCATGGGGGGGGGGGGGGGGGGGGGGGGGGGAAACTCGTAGGTAAGATAGACAAAATCGTCATGTTTTGACTTTTTCTTTTTTGTTTGAGCAGACTTTTATGTTAACTGTTGAATAATCTCCGATTCATCTTCGGAATTTTCAGTAATATCTTCTTCAGGGCTCGATCTGGTAGTTAGTTCTTTTCTCAGCTAGTCTTTATTTTATAAAGTTTTTTTCTTTGTATAGTTTGGCACAGTAAACTTTTTCTTCTTTAGTGGTGACTCACCGATGAGTTACAGTGACTTGTTGAAATTGTCTATGGAAGATTGCGGATCAATAAAAGAACAGTTTACATTTTCGCTACTGCAAGGTAAAACTTCTTCTCCTGTTTTGTGTTTGTCACTAACCTTTTTCCCACATACAGCACGTATTTTCATGCCACTAATGATTCCTAAGTCCATTCTGTTACATTTCTTAGTGATTGTACATGGACTTTCTTATGTCGTTCTGCTTTAAAAGGGTTACAACATTTAGCAGCAATAATCACCCAATCCTTCTGAGATGCCATTTCTGTAAGGTAGCAAATTCTACTATCACAAAGTAAATATATATATACAACTTAAATAACTACATTCCTATTGAAACTTCCTGGCAGATTAAAACTGTATGCGCGATGGAGACTCCAACTCGGGACCTTTGCCTTTCGCAGGCTTCGGTAGCTCAGTTGGTAGAGCACTTGCCCGTGAAAGGCAAAGTTCCCGAGTTCGAGTCTCGGTCGGGCACACAGTTTTAATCTGCCAGGAAGTTTCATATCAGCGCACACTCCGCTGCAGAGTGAAAATCTCGTTCTGGATACATTCCTATTATTTGGATCATTCTACAAAAATAAATATAGTAAATAATCATATTTTATTATGTTTGATATATTACCACATACATGGCACAGTGTACACTAAGACTACACTGCTCTATACTAGATCACTTGGACAACTTAACACTAAAACACAGTACAAGCACACACCCATAAGGTTTTTTGCTATGATTATTTCATACACATTTTCATGTAGGGTCGAGGCCCCACTTATGGCCACATTAATGACATGTTTTTAGGTTTTATCATGTTTAACTTGTAGGAAAGGAAAATATAATACTTAATCTTACCTCTCAATAAATTAAGTTCCTTCTGATGCTTTGTACAACATGTAGAACACAAAAAACAGATTGTGTGTTGCTTAAAGAAAAACACAACATAACTCAACTTCAGCAACACAGATCTTTTCATTAAATGGTGACTTCAAATAAGACCAAAGAAAGAAGTGTTTCTATAGACAATTGAATAGCACATTTCATATTGCTTATTATAATCAATGGTAGGACTGGCTAGTATTCCAAAGGAGCTTAAAATTTCACCCATTACATCAAGGTGGCCATAAGTGGGGTAGTGGCCAAAACTACAGCCTTGACCCTATATGAAAGTCTAATGTTTTTTTATAATAAAAAGTGTATGTCGTATAAAATCGGAAGATTATTAAGTTATTATTTTTTATATATTTTATTCTCGCATTAAAATATCATTTAATGAATTAACAAGCAATAAGAGGGTAATGTTGCATAAATAGGCTAATATGATAATTTAAGTTTGTTAGAACTACATAGGGCTACCTTAGTATTCATAGCCTAGAAATAGTACGCTTTTCACCTCACTAGTGTGTATTGCGGTAGTAAAATATTTTATACAAGAACCCATTGAGATCTCATCTTGATATTTTGTATGCATGTAGTCAGTTAGACTGGAAAACACGTACAATTTTTATGAAAAAATCCGAGGGTACGTATTTTGGAAATTTCAAAAAATGTTTTTTTGGAATAGTTTAAACTTTTCAGATTTAGGTAGTATAGTCGTGTTACATATCAAATCGAAGGCAATGTTTAGAGGAAAATAATGGTGCATGTTTGAGCTCTCTACGTTGTACAGTTTTTGAGCTACAGCATTTTAAAACAATCATCGATTCATCAAAAACATAGGTTTTTTTATTTTTAAACCCTTGAAACTCAAAAACCAAAGGTCAGAAAAATTTGAAATTTCTAATTGAAACTAGTGTTAGTGGGTACATTACACGGAAAAAAATTCATCCAAGTCTGAGATATCATGGTTCAGACTGTTGGTTGATTTGAGATGGAATGACCCAATAGATGACCATTGTCGTTAAATACTTTATACATAACAGTCAAAATGTCCTCTTGATGCTGTCTGTTCGTAATCAGTTACAAGAAACTACATGTTTTCTGATTGGAAAAAAATAACAATTAGCAAATTCACTCAATATTTTCACATAAAATATAAAATACAGTTGCAGAAAGCAGCAAGTCCGCGTCTGCCTTTCATAGAATACAAACAGTAAAAGGTGAGGCGCCAAATATCTCATTTGTCTTGAAACAACAGAATTATTTTTTATACCATTACTCGATACATCTACATAGAGATTTACAGGCACAGCGCAACAACGGCAAAGATAAAGAATAACAGACTCTGTCGCTGCTATGCTATGGTTCATTTCTTTTACTTTACACTTTACTATTGAGCGTATATTAATGTTTGTGAGGCGAAAATTACTAATATTACACTGCCTCCCTTGAGGAGGGAAGGGATATCGAAGGTATTACTTTCATCCTCATGCTCATTGAAATATTTTTAATTTTCGGGTGTAACATACAGGTTATTAAAAGTTTCATTTCACATTCATTCCATAATAAAAGAATTAACGTTTCAATTTGTAATTATTGACGGTGGATCACTGTGAATTTGTTCTGTGTTTCTATCAGTGTTTGTATGGATTCAGTCTTTCTTGATGACTCTTAAAATTAAGGCTATAAGTACACATATTTACAAAATGTATAAGGAAATAGAGTCACACTTCATTTTTCATCGTTGCAAAAGTAATTTGACTATCACAACTGGCACACAATTTTCTGTTTAGACTGTATTCATTATATTGTCATCGTCTTGTCAGTTGATTGCCTTGTCCGTTATCGCACATAATTATACATTTATTTTCGTCGCACATACAGTGTATATCCCCCTCATGAACCATGGACCTTGCCGTTGGTGGGGAGGCTTGCGTGCCTCAGCGATACAGATAGCCGTACCGTAGGTGCAACCACAACGGAGGGGTATCTGTTGAGAGGCCAGACAAACGTGTGGTTCCTGAAGAGGGGCAGCAGCCTTTCCAGTAGTTGCAAGGGCAACAGTCTGGATGATTGACTGATCTGGCCTTGTAACAATAACAAAACCGGCCTTGCTGTGCTGGTACTGCGAACGGCTGAAAGCAAGGGGAAACTACAGCCGTAATTTTTCCCGAGGGCATGCAGCTTTACTGTATGATTACATGATGATGGCGTCCTCTGGGGAAAAATATTCCGGAGGTAAAATAGTCCCCCATTCGGATCTCCGGGCGGGGACTACTCAAGAGGATGTCGTTATCAGGAGAAAGAAAACTGGCGTTCTACGGATCGGAGCGTGGAATGTCAGATCCCTTAATCGGGCAGGTAGGTTAGAAAATTTAAAAAGGGAAATGGATAGGTTGAAGTTAGATATAGTGGGAATTAGTGAAGTTCGGTGGCAGGAGGAACAAGACTTCTGGTCAGGTGACTACAGGGTTATAAACACAAAATCAAATAGGGGTAATGCAGGAGTAGGTTTAACAATGAATAGGAAAATAGGAATGCGGGTAAGCTACTACAAACAGCATAGTGAACGCATTATTGTGGCCAAGATAGATACGAAGCCCACACCTACTACACTAGTACAAGTTTATATGCCCACTAGCTCTGCAGATGACGAAGAAATTGAAGAAATGTATGATGATATAAAAGAAATTATTCAGATTGTGAAGGGAGACGAAAATTTAATAGTCATGGGTGACTGGAATTCGAGTGTAGGAAAAGGAAGAGAAGGAAACATAGTAGGTGAATATGGATTGGGGGACAGAAATGAAAGAGGAAGCCGCCTGGTAGAATTTTACACAGAGCACAACATAATCATAACTAACACTTGGTTTAAGAATCATGAAAGAAGGTTGTATACATGGAAGAACCCTGGAGATACTGAAAGGTTTCAGATAGATTATATAATGGTAAGACAGAGATTTAGGAACCAGGTTTTAAATTGTAAGACATTTCCAGGGGCAGATGTGGACTCTGACCACAATCTATTGGTTATGACCTGTAGATTAAAACTGAAGAAACTGCAAAAAGGTGGGAATTTAAGGAGATGGGACCTGGATAAACTAAAAGAACCAGAGGTTGTACACAGATTCAGGGAGAGCATAAGGGAACAATTGACTGGAATGGGGGAAATAAATACAGTAGAAGAAGAATGGGTAGCTTTGAGGGATGAAGTAGTGAAGGCAGCAGAGGATCAAGTAGGTAAAAAGACGAGGGCTAGTAGAAATCCTTGGGTAACAGAAGAAATATTGAATTTAATTGATGAAAGGAGAAAATATAAAAATGCAGTAAGTGAAACAGGCAAAAAGGAATACAAACGTCTCAAAAATGAGATCGACAGGAAGTGCAAAATGGCTAAGCAGCGATGGCTAGAGGACAAATGTAAGGATGTTGAGGCCTATCTCACTAGGGGTAAGATAGATACCGCCTACAGGAAAATTAAAGAGACCTTTGGAGATAAGAGAACGACTTGTATGAATATCAGGAGCTCAGATGGAAACCCAGTTCTAAGCAAAGAAAGGAAAGCAGAAAGGTGGAAGGAGTATATAGAGGGTCTATACAAGGGCGATGTACTTGAGGACAATATTATGGAAATGGAAGAGGATGTAGATGAAGATGAAATGGGAGATACGATACTGCGTGAAGAGTTTGACAGAGCACTGAAAGACCTGAGTCGAAACAAGGCCCCCGGAGTAGACAATATTCCATTGGAACTACTGACGGCCGTGGGAGAGCCAGTCCTGACAAAACTCTACCATCTGGTGAGCAAGATGTATGAAACAGGCGAAATACCCTCAGACTTCAAGAAGAATATAATAATTCCAATCCCAAAGAAAGCAGGTGTTGACAGATGTGAAAATTACCGAACTATTAGCTTAATAAGTCACAGCTCCAAAATACTAACACGAATTCTTTACAGACGAATGGAAAAACTAGTAGAAGCCAACCTCGGGGAAGATCAGTTTGGATTCCGTAGAAACACTGGAACACGTGAGGCAATACTGACCTTACGACTTATCTTAGAAGAAAGATTAAGAAAAGCAAACCTACGTTTCTAGCATTTGTAGACTTAGAGAAAGCTTTTGACAATGTTGACTGGAATACTCTCTTTCAAATTCTAAAGGTGGCAGGGGTAAAATACAGGGAGCGAAAGGCTATTTACAATTTGTACAGAAACCAGATAGCAGTGATAAGAGTCGAGGGACATGAAAGGGAAGCAGTGGTTGGGAAGGGAGTAAGACAGGGTTGTAGCCTCT
Organism: Schistocerca piceifrons; assembly: GCF_021461385.2. NCBI lineage: Eukaryota > Metazoa > Arthropoda > Insecta > Orthoptera > Acrididae > Schistocerca > Schistocerca piceifrons. Next base: position 782,029,072 of record NC_060140.1, on the reverse strand, counting down.
CCCCGATGTTGTTCAATCTGTATATTGAGCAAGCAGTAAAGGAAACAAAAGAAAAATTCGGAGTAGGTATTAAAATTCATGGAGAAGAAATAAAAACTTCATCAACAAAAGCAAAACAAGGATAATGGAATGTAGTCTAATTAAGTCGGGTAATGCTGAGGGAATTAGATTAGGAAATGAGGCACTTAAAGTAGTAAAGGAGTTTTGCTATTTGGGGAGCAAAATAACTGATGATGGTCGAAGTAGAGAGGATATAAAATGTAGGCTGGCAATGGCAAGGAAAGCGTTTCTGAAGAAGAGAAATTTGTTAACATCCAGTATTGATTTAAGTGTCAGGAAGTCATTTCTGAAAATATTCGTATGGAGTGTAGCCATGTATGGAAGTGAAACATGGACGATAAATAGTTTGGACAAGAAGAGAATAGAAGCTTTCGAAATGTGGTGCTACAGAAGAATGCAGAAGATTAGATGGGTAGATCACATAACTAATGAGGAAGTATTGAATAGGATTGGGGAGAAGAGAAGTTTGTGGCACAACTTGACCAGAAGAAGGGATCGGTTGGTAGGACATGTTCTGAGGCATCAAGGGATCACCAATTTAGTATTGGAGGGCAGCGTTGAGGGTAAAAATAGTAGAGGGAGACCAAGAGATGAATACACTAAGCAGATTCAGAAGGATGTAGGTTGCAGTAGGTACTGGGAGATGAAAAAGCTTGCACAGGATAGAGTAGCATGGAGAGCTGCATCAAACCAGTCTCAGGACTGAAGACCACATCAACAACAACAGTGTATATGATAGACTTGGATTGTAGAGCGGCCACTGGTGATGGCTTCGACAATGAAGTCCATATCAGTCACTTTCAGGGCTCGAGTGTGGCTCTTCGAATTATTTCACATATGAAACAGGTAAAATATCTTACATTCGAATAGCTTACAAAACTAATTTTATATACATGTGGGATGGGATATAGGAAGGGTCGGATCCGTTGACGTATTTTCGTGTGCTTATTTTCATTCGTATCGTGACCTCTCGGTAAAGTTTACATTTGAACAGTGTTCAGAGGTGACCTTGTGATTTATCTCTGTGTACAATCAGTCATTATATTAATTACGCTAACATCTCTATCTTAGAGTATCTCAGGAGGTTGATGATACATACAAAAATGTTTTCAGTACTAGGTGTGAATGGTTTTGCTACAGAATATAGCGCACAGCAACTGCTGTTGGCGGTTGAACGTTTACATTATTTCGTCACATGGTGGCTGTCCGCCTCCACTGTTGCGAGCAGTCTTGAAATTCAGTCTGTGCGCGCGCATGTGACCGGAGCTTACTTGCAGAGCGTTGATTTCGCGTTAGAGGTGCCGTGCGTCGCTTTTGTTCGGCGGATCGTGGCTTTGTGCTGCTTATATTGCTGGAGGGAGCTTCTGCCACCGAAACTGCCTCACATCACTTCCTGTCCACTATCCAATTACGGATTCACAGGCAAGTGGTGGCTACCGCTGCTACTGCATGTGTGGAACGACACTGATTATGACACACTACACACATCAATGAATTTTTCACACATATGGTGCAATAGAATACTGCCACTGAAAATCATCGAACTTTAAAACTTCACTTGCACTGTGGTGAGGGTCTGCGTGAACGGTGTATTAAAAGAAATTCTCGCTTCATAACATCACACGGTATATACAAGTTGATTTACATACTAATATTTACAAGAGTTCATTTAAATCGAGAAATAATCTAATTGACCACTTTGAATCAGAACAATTGTTTCTTAATTACTCTTTTTTTTACTATTTGTGCCTGCAGTCACAGGTAAGTTATTAAAAGTCCTTTTTCTTTGACCAGATTCATTCCAATCTCCTTTACAAATTAATTTCATTCATAGTAATCTTTATCACGCTTGCTTATTCATTTTGTAGGCCCAATACATTTTTAATGCTCATCTTATTTAGTGACTTGTGAGGGGAGCTTCTTTTATGTCAAAGTTTCTCTCGTATGTGCTTGTCTTTAAAGAAAGTTCGAGGACAGATTTGAAAATAGCAAATCCGTCTCTGGATTTCGTGTAGAAATACAAGCAGTCGAAAAAGAAAAGTGGGCAAAGCGGGCCTACTCGCGGATCGTTGACAGAATTTAAATTACTCCTCAACCAGGTCGAAAATTTAATTTACATTGCGCATTACAAAAGCAATTTGCGCGTCGCGAACCTACTCATTTTTTATACGTAGTGCCTCACTTCCCAAGCACACGTGCACCTTTACAAGTTGTTCCTAGGGAGTGGGTAGGATCAAGGATCTTAAAGGATTTGCACTTAGGAAAGGGATTCAATAATCACAGAGAAAACAATAAATATTGCAGTGCGCACTTCCACAGGTGGAAGCACAAGCGGCTAAAGACACTGCTAGCAAGGGCATAGCCACCTATGGTAAACTAACATACGCAAACAGCGACAAATGTCAGTAAGCCCCTGCATATCAGCAACACTGACTGGCAACTACCAGCTGCTATTAGAGCCGACCAACAGGCCACAGCAGGGACACCGACGAGCTCGCCCACAGACTCACAAACAATCTGCCAACATTCCCTCACACTGTGCTTCCGGTATATGACCTTTCGGACACAAGATCGATAACACACCTAACTGTTGCAGGTTGCTGACGCTGAACGAGGACTCTGTACCAGCACCCAGCGCCAGCCACCGAGCAGCACAAACGCACAATGTCAAGGTATCGACATGCATGATAACTACTACTAACAAAGCCTATCCTTGCACAACCTATCGAAGGCAGCAAGACAACCGCTACTGCTCTTACCACCCGACCTTTTTTCCCTTGGCTCTTGCCTTGGCACTTTTTTTCCTCTGCCCTTCAAACCGCTACCCTTCGTTAGATTTCGATCAATCTATCTCCAGATGGGCTCGTATTAATGGTTAATCCTAACCAGACGTACGCAAACATCGCAGTACCCACATCCTGCGACACCTCACTTTAGCGAATACTAACTCTTATGCAGAGATGGCAGTAGACCTTTAGTGTTGGCCATCATGCCGGTGTGGGCGTGGAGGTGCTCCACCTCTATTTAAAAAATTAAAAAAAAATCTATCACTTCAAGCATGTATATCTAATATGTATCTTGCTGCAGCTTGCTTACTACGCTTTGTTCATGTCTTAGACTAAGTCAAGTTTATGCATTACGCATTTGAGTATTAATTATGATTTGTATATATATAAGCCTCTCACTAGAGTATTGTTGTTTGCTGCTGTGGCGACCTGTGAAGTTTGGGCGAGATTCTTATTCTGTTTGCTGCTGGCTTGTGAATTTGCAGTATCGCTAATGCTCAGTAGTACCGTGAAGTTGCCATAATAAACCATGTTACTCATATGTTCTTTTACTCAGCTTGTTTATAGTCTGGATTCGTCTTACTTTGCGTTATATAATACACTTCCTATTTATTCCATCACGCTTTTACTTAAGGTTAACGTCAGGTCTTTTTAGAACAATTGCACTGCGTTATCAATCTGTTCATGCTTAATCCTAGGTATCTGTTTACTTCAAAGAGATGTTATTTTATCGCTGGCACAGCACTGTGCTGGAACTTACAAGTTAAATCTACCGACTGTTTTGCGCTAACAGGTGGTGCCTTATTTACGTCACATTTGAAAATAGGGAATAATCTCATGGAATCTAATCTTTTCACACTACTTTCCTCTTTTGTCTGGACGTTAAGTATTTTCTTTCAAAACAGGTCATTAATTTGTCCGCGAATAAATTTCACTTACTAAAACTAAGCACATATAATCATCATTTTCATAGTACTGTTTAGCGAGAGAAGTGCATTATTCTCTCCTTCGTCTGTCCTCCTTTTAGTACCTCGGGGCTAATTAATTCCTCTCGAGTACATAATTTTTCTTACATACTAACTTATAACTAAAATTGAAAATCGCCTCTAGGACATGTCCTCCTGTTTAAATAAAGATTATTCATGTAAATACTTGTCTACAACTTATTCTGTATTTTATTTTCCAGAAACGTTGTTTTAATACATAAGGTTTCCTTTTAGCAACGGTTACCGTCCGTAGTCAGTTCATTTCTTGTCACTCATTGGTTAATCCTGACCTCCAATACCTTAGAATTTTCTTACAGCTTGAATTAACTTAATTCCTGGTGTTATAAAATTTTCTTAAATCATGATAGTGGAACAATCCTTTGATTTTATTCGTGGCAGGGTCAGATAACAAATAGCTACAAATGTGTGGTTTCCTCATTATCACAAAGGGACCTTCATAAATGTGTTACCACTTACGATTCTTCTTTAACAACAGGGATGGTTTAAAGTGAGTCCTGACTAATAACTAACGCCAAGAAACTTCTGCAGATGCTCTTCAAGAGCCTCAGGTCTCGTTCTTATGGGTACCATAATTTTATTGATTAATGTTGCATCTAGGACTAGCTTTACGCTACCATCTGATTTTAGTACAAACAATAATGGACTCGAATAAGGTGAATGAGATACTGTTATCACATTCCCGCGTAACGTTTTCCTGATCTCGCACTTGACAGCTTCGCGTCTCGCACATGGAATGGAATAGCTTGTTCTACAGTAGATTGAATAGGGCATGACGTCATTTCGAAATTCAAAGCCTTTTATTAGTCCAGGTTTCTTAGAAAATACTTATACGTAATCTGTTAACAAATTGTAAAGCTCATTCTTCTGTTGTTTCGATAATTCAGTGGACTCACTAGCTTTACCGTATAATTCATTCTGACCGGGAATTAGGTCTTTATACTCATTGTCATTAACACTTTCAAGATCTGTCATGTCTTCTGTCTGACTGTACTGTTGTCTTTTAGTCCATGGCCGTACTGCTATTTGAAGCACCCCAAAGTTTGTCTTCACCTTACTTCTTAACAAATTAACAGTTACTTGTTGCTGACTCGCTACTAGAGTACAGATTCCACACCCGATGTCAATTTTAACTTTCGTCTGCCTCAAGAATTCCATACTCAGGATACATGGCACTGATAGGTTTTTAACAAAAAGAAAAATGCACGTTACTGAAATAGACTCTATCTGGATTTGAAGCTGAGTCTGAAGATTTACACGTTGTGTTAGTGGAACAATTGCTCCCGAAACGGTGCAACCTTGAATTGGAAGTGAGAAAACTTTGCATACAGAGGATATTTGCTTAAATAAACACAAAGATAAGACATTTATATTATCTCCTGTATCTACAATGGCTGCTACTGGTATGCTGACAATTGATACTCTTATGGAAGCTTGAACTTGTTCGTACCATGCGTCATCATTGTCTTTCGTCTCAGTGTCTGCTACTAGATCATCCCGTAAGTTTGTCTCTTGGTCGTAGTTAATTGTTTTAATTTCGTGTGGACTAAGGGACAGGATGCCCCCATTCAAACCTGCAGCATCCTGTAGGAGGCTCAAAGGTGCTGCTTTTAATTTTCCACTCTGCGCTTACTTTCCTGCTGATTTATATTTCTTAACGTGTCTTCCGTCTCGAACTGGTGTTGGTATTGTGGTACGAACTCGGGTGAAATGGATCTTGTTGTCCTGGCGTATTCGCTTGCGCATAATAAATTTGCGTATTATGCGGGCGTTTAGGCTTCATACTTCCCGAAGGTCCGTTCGCTTATTGCGTGAAGTGTATATTTTGTGGCTGAAAAGTATATTGCTGTGGCTTGTGTTGATTTTAACCGTTACTGAAAGGTGCACGTTCGTCTCCACCTTGATTATGCCATTTATTTCCTTTCCACTGACGATTTGACTCGTAAGACTGATCGTTTTGATAATTACCGTTGATCGGTTGCGTGTTTCCATATTGCTGGGGCTGTGTATTATAATGTGCATTTCCGTACTGAGGTGGTGACCAACTATATATCGGACTGTATCTCTAGCCGTTGGGGTTGGTACTGGCCGTCGCTGTGACGTGCTATCGCTCGGCCACCGTTGTTGCCTGTGTATTCTGTATTGTGCTGGCCGCCTGCACTGAAGTGGGCGTTGCCAACATGAACTCTAGCGTCCTCGTAAATCATATCTAATGAGTCTAACACAGATAGGAAGGTGTCCGTATCGTCCTCAGACACGTTTACTAACTTTTCTCTCATCGCAATCGGTAACTTAATTTTTATAATCATAATAACGTCTTTGGCGGTGATCGGCGAATCCCAGAACTTTATTTTCGCTAAATACTTTTCAAAATATCTTCTCAAACTACCGTGCTTACTGTTAAACATTTCGGCGTTGTAAACCTCTTTTCTCAGGCGCTGCTGCACACCAGAACTCCAGAATTTAGCTAAAAACATCTGTTCAAACTCTTTGTAACTTTTACAAGAGTCGACCATTTCCGTTCCCCATAAGGCAGCATTGCCTACGATAAATCCCGTAACGAATTGAATTCGCTGGCGGTCACTCCAGCTATTCGGGAAAATTCCTGAAAAATTTCGGAGGAACACTATGGGATGAATTTCTCTTTTCTGTGGGCGAAAGGTCGGAAAAACACGATGTTTGATCACGCTTTCCTCCTGCATCAAACTGACAAAAGTGGGTGGGCTGGTGCTCTGGTTAAATTGTGCTTCTATAGAACTATGAGTTTGAGCGTTATCAAATGGTGAACGGTAATGTACCTGCTGTTGTTCATTAGATCGTGGTGAATTATTCCACTCTCCTGACACTGGAGGTGGGAAATTTTCAACTTGACATTTTAGTATACGAACTTCATCAACGCCATTCAGGTAAATCTTGAGCTAACGTTCGTCTTATCTGGCCTAATTCTGACATGACCGTGTCTCCTGTTTTTCCAAGGACTGCCAATATTTCAAAGGTCACGTTTTTGACAGTTTCCCTGAGTTCGTTCTTGACCTTGTGTTCTATGAATCCGTCTTTGTTTCCAATCCACTCTTGGTAGTGGTCGGACAATGCTTCAGCATGTGCCTTAACAGTATTCTTTATTTGATCCTCTACATTAAGAGTCTCAGTCTGTTTGGAAAGATCATCAACAACATTCTCAATCGTGTCTACTGCGGTTTTAACTCACTTGACCTCATCAGAGATTGCATTATAATCTTCTTTTAAGGTCGCAGCTTGTTATTGATATTCCATCACTAACCGTTTTGAAATATCCTCTATTTTTGACTGTACTTGTGTGTCAATTTCTAACCTCATGGTCGTGATCTGACTACTGATATGGTTTTGGACATTACCCAACAGGGTATTTAAATCAGCTGTTATGTCTGCCTTTAGTTCGGCCTTTACCGAATTTAACCGTGTATTTAGGTCATTTATCTCCGTTTGCATATCTGTTTTTACTGAATATATGTCTGTTTTTACTGAATTTATGTCTGTTTTTACTGAATTGCACAGATTTTTAAGGACCTGATCTTTATTATGCCGTCTTTCGGCCTTCTCTTTTTCTTCGCGGGCTTTTTCATCTAATCTTTCCTGTTTTTGGCTTTTGAACTTACGTTCCATTATTGCTTCGATCATTGCGGCCAAGTCATTTTTTTTCAAAAGCGGGAATAGTTTGCCCCCTAGGACCAGCTTCTAAAACTTCGGTCGAGGCTGCTTCTGCCTCCGCTCGTGTACCTATAGCGCGTGACTCTTACGTTCCATTATTGCTTCGATCATTGCGGCCAAGTCATTTTTTTTCAAAAGCGGGAATAGTTTGCCCCCTAGGACCAGCTTCTAAAACTTCGGTCGAGGCTGCTTCTGCCTCCGCTCGTGTACCTATAGCGCGTGATCGTAATGGATAGTGGGTTCAGTCGCATCACCGCTGTCGTCTGCTTTTGTTTGTGTCCGCTGTTAACCGTCAGCCATGTTCATGAATTATTAGTCAAACGTCAAAATGCTACAGATATTGTTTGTCACTGCCGTCAGTCGTTTGTCTGTGACGTAGTGCTATGGCTTACTGGGACCTAAGATGAAATTTTAACTCTGGGTAACAACTGCCGTTGATGTACGCCAAGAAGACAAGATGGTTCCTACTAATTACAAACAAATGAAATATCACACGTTTTACCAGTTATGAGCGTTATTATCCGCCATATTGTAAAAAATTATTTTTTTAAATGCACTGACAACAATGCTACACTTTCACTGAATTTAACTACATAAGAATGGACTATAGACAAATTGAAATAAAGCTGTTTCAAGGCAAGGAGAGACAGGTTTACGTTCTGATGAACTCGAAACATGCAACGTCACTACGAAAGCTTGGCTACTGCGTATAAAAATTTCACTTACTACGGCTCTCTTGATGGGGATACGGCTGGATACTCGCGTTTTTTTTTTTTTTTGGTAATTTCATCAACCGTTCTTCTGAATTAATTAAAAGGTTTTCCCACTTCTCTTTTTCGGTTGAATTGCATCGACATGAAAAAATGAAACAATTATTAGAACAAGCACTGAAATTTTTTTAAACACATGCATGAAATGATTTTTCATCACGTCCCTGTTCGGGCGTCAAGTGTAACAACGTTGCTCTTAGGGGGGGGGGGCGATAATAAAAAGAATTGTTGTTTTTTTTAATGTCGAAAAAGTGAATATTTTGGTGGGCCACTTGGCAACAGAATCAGGGATTGATTACACTATTATAATAACATACGTTGAGCATCACATACCTGAATAAGTGCAGCGTATTGATAAATTTGCGATTGTTCGGAAGAAACATTATCATTTCTGTGCATTTTTATAGTCGCGATGTAGTCATACCCGGATCAACACTAAGGGACCAGAAGATTTATAGACTTTAAAAGAAATGCAACATTACACTATTAGTAAAGAGTTGGTTCAGAAATAATAGGAAAACGATAATGTTCCTTCTGCCTCATGCGTTCGGCCCATCAGCGTGATCGTAATTTCTGGTGATGAAGTAACACAAAATAATTATCATTCAGGTAAATAAGGAGATGGAAATCATCAAGGTTAATTTACTTAAACAAGCACATTTATCTTTAACACACGTTGTTTTAATGCTACGTACCTTTTCATATTAAATTACAGTAGATGACCATTGTGGTTAAATACTTTATACATAACAGTCGAAATGTCCTCTTGATGCTGTCTGTTTGTAATCAGTTACAAGAAACTACATGTTTTCTGATTGGAAAAAAATACCAATTAGCAAATTCACTCAATATTTTCACATAAAATATAAAATACAGTTGGGGAACGCAGCAAGTCCGCGTCCGCCTTTCATAGAATACAAACAGTAAAAGGTGAGGCGCCAAATGCCTCATTTGTCTTGAAACAACAGAATTCTTTTTTATACCATTAATCGATACATCTACATAGAGATTTACAGGCACAGCGCAACAACGGCAAAGATAAAGAATAATAGACTCTGTCGCTGCTATGCTATGGTTCATTTCTTTTACTTTACAATTGTTCGATAACTTTAGGCCATCAGGCGTTTACTATTGAGCGTATATTAATGTTTGTGAGACGAAAATTACTAATATTACAAACTGGACGCGTGAGTTTAGAACATAGCGTTGGCAGCGTTGCATGAATGAATTTTTATGAAGCACAGACGTTGTGATTTTAGTTTGTTTCACGAATCCTGTGGAGTACTGAGCAAATAGTTGGCAACGCTTCAGAGTCTTCCGATGTGCAGTCGATGCATATTCCCTCCGCATACCGCCGTTACGAAGACGGTGTGAGTGGAGGCGCTGCCCTCAATCATTCGCTGGTGAAATGGACGACCTGCCTCTCTCCCACTCCCCCTCCACACGCCTAGCGTTTTTCCTTGAGTGCGCAGAACATATAAGAAACGAATCTACATTGACTTAATATCACCTTAAGAGTTTTTATAAACACTACGCCAGAAGACCACGAGTCTACTTTGGTATGTACACTCCTGGAAATGGAAAAAAGAACACATTGACACCGGTGTGTCAGACCACCATACTTGCTCCGGACACTGCGAGAGGGCTGTACAAGCAATGATCACACGCACGGCACAGCGGACACACCAGGAACCGCGGTGTTGGCCGTCGAATGGCGCTAGCTGCGCAGCATTTGTGCACCGCCGCCGTCAGTGTCAGCCAGTTTGCCGTGGCATACGGAGCTCCATCGCAGTCTTTAACACTGGTAGCATGCCGCGACAGCGTGGACGTGAACCGTATGTGCAGTTGACGGACTTTGAGCGAGGGCGTATAGTGGGCATGCGGGAGGCCGGGTGGACGTACCGCCGAATTGCTCAACACGTGGGGCGTGAGGTCTCCACAGTACATCGATGTTGTCGCCAGTGGTCGGCGGAAGGTGCACGTGCCCGTCGACCTGGGACCGGACCGCAGCGACGCACGGATGCACGCCAAGACCGTAGGATCCTACGCAGTGCCGTAGGGGACCGCACCGCCACTTCCCAGCAAATTAGGGACACTGTTGCTCCTGGGGTATCGGCGAGGACCATTCGCAACCGTCTCCATGAAGCTGGGCTACGGTCCCGCACACCGTTAGGCCGTCTTCCGCTCACGCCCCAACATCGTGCAGCCCGCCTCCAGTGGTGTCGCGACAAGCGTGAATGGAGGGACGAATGGAGACGTGTCGTCTTCAGCGATGAGAGTCGCTTCTGCCTTTTTGCCAATGATGGTCGTATGCGTGTTTGGCGCCGTGCAGGTGAGCGCCACAATCAGGACTGCATACGACCGAGGCACACAGGGCCAACACCCGGCATCATGGTGTGGGGAGCGATCTCCTACACTGGCCGTACACCACTGGTGATCGTCGAGGGGACACTGAATAGTGCACGGTACATCCAAACCGTCATCGAACCCATCGTTCTACCATTCCTAGACCGGCAAGGGAACTTGCTGTTCCAACAGGACAATGCACGTCCGCATGTATCCCGTGCCACCCAACGTGCTCTAGAAGGTGTAAGTCAACTACCCTGGCCAGCGAGATCTCCGGATCTGTCCCCCATTGAGCATGTTTGGGACTGGATGAAGCGTCGTCTCACGCGGTCTGCACGTCCAGCACGAACACTGGTCCAACTGAGGCGCCAGGTGGAAATGGCATGGCAAGCCGTTCCACAGGACTACATCCAGCATCTCTACGATCGTCTCCATGGGAGAATAGCAGCCTGCATTGCTGCGAAAGGTGGATATACACTGTACTAGTGCCGAAATTGTGCATGCTCTGTTGCCTGTGTCTATGTGCCTGTGGTTCTGTCAGTGTGATCATGTGATGTATCTGACCCCAGGAATGTGTCAATAAAATTTCCCCTTCCTGGGACAATGAATTCACGGTGTTCTTATTTCAATTTCCAGGAGTGTATCACAGTAACTATGAACATTAACGAAATGATGGGCACGCCATCATGAATCTAACAATGAAGCTATAACTAAAGCAAAAATGAATTTTCTTTTACAGAATAGTTTCTTTAAAATCGTCTGAGAAAGAATTCGGGGCTTGTGTCTCGATTCTGTCATCAACAACCGGCCGAAATGTTCCAGACGTTTTTGGCCTTCCCTTCCGAACAAACAAATTAACTCGTCCAACAATTTGGATGAAAATTAGTCACTGAGCATCGATCATCGTATTCTGCGCGGTCTGTATCTTGTTGAATTTCTCTTGTAAGCCACATGTTGGTTGATTCGGTCATTCATTCCCCTACACCAGTCAGATACGACTCCAAGATTAAATGAATATGATGGTGGTTTTAATATCTTATTCATTCAGAATCTCGCTGAACTCGGCACTAAGCGTTTCTCTTTCGGCCTTACATTACTCATAAGGTCAATCGGTTAATTCGTGACACATCTGGTGAAAATTGAAACGATCATTTCAAACTAAGTGGTCACCAACACAAGAAAATTTGAACCCCCGTGATTTCTAGCTGTAGGGTTACCTGAAGGACAGTGTTTATCAACGGGACAGTAACAAACGTTAGAGATTGAAGAAGAGCATAGCGAGAGAGGTAGCCAACGTCCCACCAGAGAAGTTTCGGTCAGCAGTAGAGCAGTCTCTAGTACGGTTCCAGGTTGTCGTTGATGCAGATGGTCGTCACATTGAACAACGTTTGTAGCCTGGAACGTAAACATGGAACGCAATTAACAAATGTTACGCTCCCATGTGAAAAATAAATGTGTTGCTTTCAGTGGTTTATTCGTTATTTCACTTCTGCATGTCTTTGCAAACGTTACCATAAAGTTTTATTGTCCCACCATCACTCGTTTTTCATGTCGTTTCTCTCAAGTTGCGAAAGGTTACTTTTAAGCGCCCTGTAGATGAAGACGTAGAAGCCCACTGCATAAGGCAAGGCTGCCACAGAAATCATATGCGGCTGGGAAACAAACTTTCGAAAAATTTACAACATCCGAAAACACTGTCACTCCCACTTCTCGTTATATATCACTTTGTTCCTGCCTTCCTCAGACTGCAAAACACCGCAAGCGGCTCGCAATATCGTCTGTGCATAACATTTGGAGAAGTTCTATCTATAATCGTTGCTAATTCAGCCCGTCAGCAGTATAAGTTACACACTGATTTGTTTTTACCTCATAATAGAGATTCCATTTGATTCTGTTCTGTTCTGCTAATTGAATTCTTCTGTTTGGTGGTGAATACTGTCAGGACCTCTCATTACAGCAGCAAGATTGAGAGATCTACTGATTTTGTAGATGTTTTGGAATTCATGGATTTTGGTTCTGTTTTTCTTTGTGCACGTTGCTCAGGAGTGTGGTAGGAGAATAACTTTTGTTGATTGCAAGACTGAATTTAGGCATGACCGGTCTGCTCCTGCAGGTGATCAAAGCGATTAGGTCCACAGTTTCAATCACTGACACCAATGACTATATTTTTTGTGCACAGAGAATGTAACTAGTTCGTTTTATAATGCAGTATGTCCTATATGGATGAAACATTAAACTCTGCAAATTTCACACTTCTGTGAAGCTAGTATCTCTGTAACAATACAAACATTTCCTCACTACAACGTGTTTAGCTGCATGGGTCTTACGGCTAAAATATGATGTGGTGCACACTGCAATGAAAATGAACCACTGGCCCAAGACAGTTTCGTCTCTGCTGAGAATTCACAATACTTATCAGTGACTGTTTTCTGTCATTTTTAGAACTGTAACTCTACAGGTACTGTGATTAGTATCTTGCTTCGAAAATGGCTTTCAGTTTTAAACTTTGTTTATAACAGTGTCTTAAATAGTGGATCAAATCTCATTAAAAGTTTTGAGTCAGTAGACGAAATCGTAGAAAATTATGTACCTATTGCACAGTTTAACGTCAATCGATTGTGAGAACAGAAATATACTGATGAAGTAAATCATTATGATCAACCCGGGACTGCAAACCACCACGTGTCATTGACGGTGAATATGCGGTAAGTAATGTACACTACAAGAGCAGAGACAAATGGGTAATCGAGCGACGGAAGGGAACAGGGGAATACATTGCCCTAAGCGAGTCTGGCAAGTGGCAGATTTTTGTGGTCCAACACCTGGGAACAAGATTCTCATATATTTCGAAGCTAGTCGGCTGTTCACATACTATTGTCGTAAGCGTCTGTGGATAATGCTGGAATGACGATGAAACCACGCGTAGGTAAGAGTGTTTTGCACGTCCAGATCATGAAGCTTGTCCGCTCCGTAAGGCACGATAGCTGGCACTCTGTCATAGATCTGGCGTAAAAGTAAAGGACTGGTGCAGGCAAAAGTGTTTCGGAGCACACAGTTCAGCGCACATTGTTGAACATGGGTTTCTGCAGCAGGCAACCCTTACGTGTTTCCATCCTGACCCTACGAGGTCGTCGGTTGCGATTGTAATGGGCTCAGGATCATCGTGCTTGGATCATGACTCAATGGAAATGTGTCATCTGGTCAAATGAATGACTTTTCTTGCTACACCTGGTGAATGATCGTGTCAGAGTACAACGTCATCCAAGCGAACGACTCCTCAAAATGTGGTCCACGCTACGGACACAGGCTGGTGGTGGCAGTATAGTGCAGTTGGAGCCTCCATGGGATCTTGGTGGTGATTGAAGGCAGTATGACTGTTGTGGACGAGTGAAAATTATTACAGGCCGCCTACATCCTTTCGTGTCTGCCCCAAGCAAGATGACATCTTTCAGCAGGATAAATGTCCCTGTCTAAAACCCAGAATGGTGCTAAAGTGGTTTGAAGACGAAGATACTGAACTCTCTTTAACGACTTGCACGACAAACTCGACTGATCTGAAGTCAACGCAGCACATCTAGAATGTTATCTGACACCAGCTCCACACCCAAAAAAGTGGCCCGTAATTTACAGGAATCGTGTGTCCTGTATGTAGACTCCCAGTACTACGATTATCGGCTTAGCTGTGAAAGTGGAATCTGTACAGATTCGTTCCTTTCTAAAGCATTTTTTTATTCCAGTAACAAACCGTTTACTTAGTATTGTGGCATATATTATACACCCTGATTCAAAACTCTCCCCCACAATTTTCACAGCTGTTTCTAGTAACTTTATTTAAAATAGGTGTAAACTGGAGATGTGACTAGATTCTGGTCGCATGCCCAAGTTATGCTAATGTTTAAAATTTGTAGTAGAAAGATATGTGAAAATTATATGGGAATAAGGTTTTTGAATACGGGGTGCAAAAATATTAAGTAAAACATCACGAGCCATCATAGAGATTCTATTACTAGAACAACAAAACTGCTTTATAAGGGCATGATCCTGCATAGGTGCCACTTTCACAGTTGAGCAGATAATCGCAAAAGAAGGGAATATAACTTTGAAACTCATATAGCTTTTATTGACTGCAAAAAAGTATTAGACCAAGTGCATAGGGAAATTATGGGAAAACATGACTCAAAGAGGCTATCCGAATCACCTAACTAAAGTACTGAAACGTATACATAAAGATACAACAGTCAGTGTTCATATCGGAATTTAACGGTATTGTAAAAGAGATAAAACAAGATGTAAGGAGGGCTGTAGCTTGTCTCCTGCGCTTTTTTAAAAATTTAGATACATGATTAGATAAGGGAATAGATGTGCAAAATTGACGGAGGCATTAGTGTTACACCAAATTTGACGGTTCCCCCTTGAAATACCCAGAAGGGTATTTTAGGTCCACCTTTTGGAAATAATGTAATATAGTCAGTTATTTTGAATTTAAAATTTTGAAAAAGTATGTACTGTTTTTAATGAATTTTGCTTCCAGAATTCCACATATGATTTAAAATTTATCAGTCGAATTTAAATAAAAAATTATAGTCTCATTAGTATTATAGATATCACTTTATCCAGTGAATTTCGTATTTAGTATTTCAAGGCTTGGAGCCTTACTCAGATATCAGTATCTCTATAAAAAGAATGTTGAGACTAAAAGGCAACAACAATGAACGACATTTGCATTTTTAAGGTTTTCTTGTGACGATCATAAAGTATCCTAAGTCTGTAGTACACTTTACTGAAAGTGTCTTGATATTGCTAAGAATGTGCTAAAAGATATTTTCAGGTCCTGGACCATATTTACACCTCAGTAACTCTTTAAAATATGTTGTTAAGATAATTTAACAACAATTAATGAATTCCCATTTTTCTTTGATTTTATTTATGGCGGGCATAAAGAGTGTGCGTGTGTGTGTGTGTGTGTGTGTGTGTGTGTGTGGTTCAAATGGCTCTGAGCACTATGGGACTTAACTGCTGAGATCAACAGTCCCCTAGAACTTAGAACTACTTTAAGGACATCACACACATCCATGCCCGAGGCAGGATTCTAACCTGCGACCGCAGCGGTCGCGCGGTTCCAGACTGTGGCGCCTAGAACCGCTCAGCCATTGCGGCCGGCTGTGTGTGTGTGTGTGTGTGTGTGTGTGTGTGTGTGTGTGTGTGTGTTATCTGAAATACGACAGGGAATTTCCATTATTAATCAGACAACTTCGCTATTATGAAACAAGAAGTAGGAATTTTGACAGAGAATTACATAACAAGGCCTTAGATCAGAAAACCACCTAGTCAAAAAAATAGAGAACACTGAAGTATTGAAAAATTGGAGAAAGATTACAAGAAATGGCCATGTTCGACTAGGACTTCATGCAAGGATAATTACGGATATAGACAGTTCATCCATCCCAGGAATCGAGAATATCGGCGATTTTCGCCTGTTATCGACATTGTTACTGGCAAGTATTGGCCCCGAGAATTCCAAGACTTTCGAGAAGGTTTTAATTTTTTATTTGAAATCGGATAGCAAATGACAAAAAATATAATTTTTTCTTGATATATTATTACAGAATAACACTTCCCGGATTTTTTCCTTTATTTGTACTGTTAAAGCTTGCAGATATCATGATTGTAGGTCAACGGGAAGTATTATATAGCTTTTAATCAGTGAGTTTGCGAGTATCAAAATATGTAACATAAATGGCTGTATCTTTTCGTTATATTGTCTTCGAATCTTAAATGTCTTACACCCCCAACTGACTGTAGACTGCAGCATCTGACATAAATTTCAACTTGATGCGTGTAAACCCTCCTTAGAAAAACGGTCTTAACAGGCAGACCGACAGACAGATAGCAAATTAAACAAAATTCTGTGACGTAATTACAAATTAAGATTTTTTAGATTTTTTTCCTTTAATTATGCTGTGGTTGTTTATTACCAAATGTCATGACTATAGGTCAACGAGAAGTATCCTACAGATTTTGATGAGTAAGTGCGAGTGTCAACACATGTGACGTAAATGGTCGTAGCTTTTGATTGCATACACTTAGAAGCTTACATTTATTGCATCCCGAACGGACTGAAGGTCTTAATATGTGACAAAAATTTCAACTTGATACGTATACCCGTTCCTGCGGAAAAGCGTCTTAAGAGATGGAGGGACAGACAGAGTGTCGGATAACAAATGACAAAAAAAGGTTTTTTCTGGAAATACAGTTGCAAAGTTACAACTTTCGGATTTTTCCTTCATTTGTACTGCGAAACCTTGCTTCCAGATAAATTTCATCTACAGCTGGATCTACAACTATACTCCGCAAGCCACCTGACGGTGTGTGGCGAAGAGTACCTTGAGTACCTCTATCGGTTCTCCCTTCTACTCCAGTCTCGTATTGTTCGTGGAAAGAAAGATTGTCGGTATGCCTCTGTGTGGGTTCTAATCTCTGTGATTTTATCCTCATGGTCTCTTAGCGAGATATACGTAGGAGAGAGCAATATATTGCTTGACTCCTCGATGAAGGTATGTTCTCGAAACTTTAACAAAAGCACGTACCGAGCTACTGAGCGTCTCTCCTGCAGAGTCTTCCACTGGAGTTTATCTATCATCTCCATAACGCTTTCACGATTACTAAATGAACCTGTAACAAAGCGAGCTGCTCTCCGTTGGATCTTCTCTATCTCTTCTATCAACCCTATGTGGTACGGATCCCCCACCGGTGAGCAGTATTCAAGCAGTGGGCGAACAAGGGTATTGTAACCTACTTCCTTTGTTTTCGGACTGCATATCCTTAGGATTCTTCCAATAAATCTCAGTTTGGCATCAGCTTTACCGACGATTAATTTTATATGGTCATTCCATTTTAGATCATTCCTAATGCCTACTCCCAGATAATTTATGGAATTAACTGCTTCCAGTGGCTGACCTGCTATATTGTAGCTAAATAATAAAGGATCTTTCTTTCGATGTACTGGCAGCACATCACACTTGTCTACATTGAGATTCAATTCCCATTCCCTGCACCATGCACCAGATTCTCCTGCATTTCAGTACAATTTTCCATTGTTACAACCTCTCAATATACTACAGCATTATCCGCAAAAGGCCTCAGTGAATTTCTGATGTTATCGACAAGGTCATTTATATATATTGTGAATAGCAACGGTCCTACGACACTCCCCTTCGGCACATCTCAAATCACTCTTACTTCAGAAGACTTCTCACCATTGAAAATGACATGCTGCGTTCTGTTATGTAGGAACTCTTCAATCCAATTACACAGTTCGTGTGATAGTCCAAATGCTCTTACTGTGTTCATGAAACGACTGTGGGGAACTGTATGGAACGCCTTGTGGAAGTCAAGAAACACGGCATCTACCTGGGAACCCGTGTCTATGGCCTTCTGAGTCTCGTGGACGAATAGCTCAATCTGGGTTTCTTACGATAGTCTTTTTCAAAACACATGAAGATTCCTACAGAGTAGATTTCTAGTCTCCATAACATAATACGTGTTCCAAAATTCTACAACTGATCAACGTTAGAGATATAGGTCTATAGTTCTGCACATCTGTTCGACGTCCCTTCTTGAAAACGGGGATGACCTGTGCCCTTTTACAATCTTTTGGAACGCTACGGTCTTCTAGAGACCTACGGTACATCGCTGCAAGAAGAGGGGGAAGTTCCTTCGCGTACTCTGTGTAAAATCGAACTGGTATCCCATCAGGTCCAGCGGCCTTTCCTCTTTTGAGCGATTTTAATTGTTTTCTATCCTCTGTCATCTATTTCGATATCTACCATTTTGGCATCTGTGCGACAACCTAGAGAAGGAACTACAGTGCAGTCGTTCTCTGTGAAACAGCTTTGGGAAAAGACATTTAGTATTTCGGCCTTTAATCTGTCATCCTCTGTTTCAGTACCATTTTGGTCACAGAGTTTCTGGACATTTTGTTTTGATCCACGTACCACTTTGACGTAACACCGAAATTTCTTGGGATTTTCTGCCTTGTCAGTACATAGAACTTTACTTTCGAATTCGTTGAACGTCTCTCGCATAGCCCTCCTCACACTCATGATTCTAGGCAAACGGTAAGTACCCTATAGGTTCTTGTGAGTTTTCAAGTATGAAAATTTTGTGATGTAAATAGCTGTATATTTCGACTGCACTGACTTAAAAGCTTCAATTTCTTGCACTGCCAGGGGAGCGTGGACTTTAGTGTTGGGCATACATTTCAACTTGATACGTCTATCCACACCTGAGGAAAAGAGTTTTTAACAGTCGGACAGACAGACAAAGTGCTGCTACAAAAGTTCCATTTTACCGAATGAGGCGCAGAATCCCAAAAAGGAAGCAAATGCGTATCAGTTTCTATGTCACTGAGGAATGCGTAAGTTATTCACATTCACACAAGGCTTCAACGTATTTAAGAATATTTGTGAAGTATTTTGCTGCTTCGCCGTTTTGATTATTCTAGTGTAGCCGTCCAGTTGAGCTAGGAGGAGAAGAAGAATAATAAGTGATGTTTGATGTGCGAAGTGATGTAAGTGATGTTATTTTGAATTAATGCTGGTATATTTAGAAGAATTAGAATGTATTATCTTTACTGGTTTTAATTAATTCCGACACACAAATTTCTTTTCATACGATATTATTTCCATCCTGTGGACTTGCCATAATACCTATGCATTAAAGTACTTCTACATAACGTAATACAAAATAACTGAATGAGTATCATTATTATTATTTCTTTCTTGTCTCAGACGTTATGTCTGGTTAAAAATGGAAGCTGACGTGGACCATGATCAAGCGTGACTTCCTTTTAGCTGTATGTTATTGCTACATTGCATTTAGGAACTTTCGGGTAATTTAACAAGTGTCAATAATTACAGATTTCTGTAGTTGTATATATAAGTTTGGATGTAGCTGTATTGCATTGATGTACTGGTGGATATTGTGTGGTATGACTCCTGTAGTTGATAGTATAATTGGTATAATGTCAACTTTATCCTGATGCCACATGTACTTGACTTTCTCAGCCAGTTGGATGCATTTTTCAATTTTTTCTCCTGTTTTCTTTTGTATTTTTGTTGTATTGGGTAAGGATATTTCGATTAGTTGTGTTAATTTCTTCTTTTTATTGGTGAGTATGATGTCAGGTTTCTTATGTGGTGTTGTTTTATCTGTTATAATGGTTCTGTTCCTGTATAATTTGTATTCATCGTTCTCCAGTACATTTTGTGGTGCATACTTGTATGTGGGAACACATTATTTTATAAGTTTATATTGTAAGGCAAGCTGCTGATGTATTATTTTTGCTACATTGTCATGTCTTCTGGGGTATTCTGTATTTGCTAGTATTGTACATCCGCTTGTGATGTGATCTACTGTTTCTATTCGTTGTTTGCAAAGTCTGCATTTATCTGTTGTGGTATTGGGATCTTCAATAATATGCTTGCTGTAATATCTGGTGTTTATTGTTTGATCCTGTATTGCAGTCATGAATCCTTTCCGTCTCACTGTATATATCGCCTTTTCTTAGCCATGTGTTGGATGCGTCTTGATCGATGTGTGGCTGTGTTAGATGATACGGGTGCTGTTTATTATTATTATTATTATTAGCTTTAGTATTACTATTACATTTTAACGAAACTATTGTAACATTATTCCTCGATGACTGAGTGTCTTGTGATTGTTAAATAAGAGGAAACAATAATATAATGCTCAACTGGGCACCTCGTCAAGACGTGACTGCTATTAATTGCTCTACTAATTAGTCACGATCCCGTGCTTCCGAAACCGCAGCAGCAAGCATATGCGTGGTTACAGCCACTCCACGGCAATTATCAGCGGCGACCAGCTTGTTAGCGACGGTGGTTGTAGAGGGGTGGGGAGGAGGGGTTTCGGTCCTTGTCGGCCGCGGATGAGACAGGGGCCAGCTCGTATAATGTAGCCATTATCCGCGCGTCTTCATGAATGTCCTCCCCGATAGCCTGCGTGCCCGTGTACATTCACAGCTTACTCCACAGAGCGGAAAATTATATATTCACATCTGATACGTAATTCAATGTGGGACAGAAACAAAACAAGTGCGAAGTGATTAACTTTTTGCACCGTTGACGAATGAAATATTAATTCCAATGTAGCTAAATGTTCTCCCATTCGCAGGTTATTAAATGATATTGCTTCCAGCATGATATAGGTGCAACTATGCATTACCTAATTGCATCGTGACTCATTCACTACTGAATGTTTCTATAATAATTAAATACTACCATATCTCTTTGTTCCTGCTGTTAGTCTCTCTACAGCCTTCCGCCTCCACATGTCTGCTTATGCATTAACGCTTTTAGACCCTCTGCCTACAATTTTGTGCATTAACTCTGTGTCTTAGCTGCTACAGAACTATTTTTCCCAGTGGAAACCTGAAGTACACATTTGTGAATGTTAACCTCTTAATCATGCACAAGTGCTGCCAACTGTTGCGCTTCGCTATGAAAATATCAGTAAGTCAATGTAACAGCGCAGAGCAGCTTGTGACCACCAGAATATATGTATGTGGCTGGTTCGCTGTATTCCAGTATATAATGGAATATTATTGTTGTTATTTGGCATGATAATTATTGTATATCTTTGGGAAAGTGATACGTATTTCTGTATGAATCTTGCACCTAAAATCATTAAAAAAACTCACCTAAGAACATTACCACATAAAGAAAAATATTCCTTCCTCAAGAAAAAAATCCAGGTTTGAAAGTGTTAATCTTTATTGCATTATCACATTGCTTGAAAGTTTACGAATCTATGTGTATTATTAAATCTTCAAAGATTCACGTGACTTTGTTTGGCTTTGTGAAAAGTATTGTAACATTCATATTGTTTACATTTTTGAAGCGTTCCATATGTGTTAAATTTACTGTCTGAACATCTAAGCACACAACACACACTTAATGCTGTTGTTAAGGGATCATTTATGTCAATAATTAACATTAAGGCCCTTCTCTACACTTTTGTAAGTTCAGATTACTGTGAGATGTATTTTCACGCATGTATAAGAGACTGAACAGTGAAGCACTTGCACAGAAAATAAAGGGTTTAAAAAGACATCAAACATTTAAAATAGAATTTATTTAATACCTTCAGCTGCTGACGGGTGTTAATACATATCAACGGGGACAGTGACAAAGTGTGCCCCGACCGGTACTCGAACCCGAGATCTCCTGCTTACATGGCAGACGCTCTATCAATCTTTTTTTTTAATTTTGTTCGGTATTGGTCGTTACGTTTGGTCTGGGCGGACGTCACAAGACATCCGTTCAAGTTGGTCGTTGATTCCTTTACTCAGTTGTTTATTTCAGAGGGCGAGCAGCCCTCTGACCGAACACGCTGAGCTACCGTGCCGGTAAAATTTAAGCGGTTCTTTATTTTTTGATCCCATTTTGTTCGTCATAGTTTGTTCCATTTGCTCGGGGTGGACGTCCTATAACGTCCGTTTAAGTTCTTCGTTGATTCATTCACTCAGTTTTTTGTTTTTTGTTTTTTTTTATTTTTAATGCGGAGGGCAGCTAACCCCCTGACCGAGCACGCTGAGCTATCGTTCCGGCGATCCATGTGAGCCACCGGGGGCACAGAGGTTAGTGCGACTGCAGGGACTATCTCGCGCACGCCTCCCACGAGACACACATTCTCACCTTGTATGTCCACACACTACATTCGTAGTGTCCCACCCCAACACACTCGTTACTTGTCGAAGACATTCTTATCAAGTCCCGTAAGAGTTCAGGGAATATGTGTGCATCTGCACAGAAGAAGAAGGTCGTGGCCGGTATTGCCAGAACTATATACTTATATGGATATGGTGTCTGTTCTTTCAGACATGTCCGAAAGAACGGACACCATATGCATTCAAGTATCTAAAATTTAAGCTTGACAGATGTACGTCAAACGGCAGCTTCATTTTATCCACAGTTTTGTTCTCTACAGATCGTGAAATAGTTTGTATAAACTTTTGCTAAGATATTCTGTAATTAGTATCGGCAGGTAGGGGAATCTCTTTGAATTACCTCTATGTACTTGTTTGCTTCACCTGTGGCTAGTTCTGCACGCTTTCAGCAAATTAGAGGAGCAGGCGTTTGATTCCGGGCGTGTGGCTGAGGGTTTAAACTCACACCTTGTTCTGGACGTCGATGCGGTGAGACGGAAGCAGAACAGATGCGGCTGCTGTAGCTGGACATGTGCTGAGATCGTTTCAGTTATTGGAAGTGGTTGTTGTTAAGCAAAGTTTAAGACATTTCAGTCAGGTGATTCATATTGCTGTCATGAGCATGAGATGAGTTCGAAATGATCTGGTGTATAGGGATGTGGTATTACAGAGGCTCAGAGATGGTTTACTTTTTACGGGTTCGGAGCTGATTACTGGATCGTGTCGTAGTTACTCGATCAGACACGCACTAGTTTTTTTTCATTCCCTCCTGCACTTGAGATTATTCAATGCATTACTGGAAGATATGTATAGAAAACTTACATTTCTGTGGTTGCTAGACATCCGATTCATGTCTCGTGTATATTGTGAATCCCACGTGGTTTATACGTCTACACGCTGTCTGATTAATTTGAAGTTAATATACAGAATCAATTCAAAATTGTTGTTACTCGTTTACGGTCTCCTCACTCATTTATTTAATTTTCATGCATTGTCTTGACCGAAAGTTCGTGTGACGTCATCTTGAGCACATCTTGCGCGCAGCCCCCCTTGTCTATTCAATGATTATCCATGGTACAGATAGTGAAATAGCTGTCACAAAGAGGCTCTCCCTGCTTACTAGTAAAAAATATCCCACTATTTTGCATGAATAAGTTTCAGGTTATTAAAGAGTAGTCAGTTGCGCCAGGATGGAGTACTGCTGTGGCATACTTTCATAGATCATGTGCAAGTATTCGTATATCCACACAGAACGTGTGCCAGACCGGGACTAGAACGCGAATTTCTCATTTCATAAGAGTGGTCATCTAAACCGTTTTGACCTTCTGTACATGACCCACTGCCTGTCCCAAATTCCCATGTCTCGTCGTTCCTGTGCCACAACCTGTACTTGTACACACATAATGTGCTTCCTGTATAGTGGAGGACATTTTAATTCAAAGTCGCTGGCCAGTATCCGCGCATAAATACGATATTGCAGTGCCTGTGTTGTTAAGAAGAACGATGCAGTCTGAAGGAACAGGCAATGCGGCAACTCCAGCCGTTACCAAATACAGAAAATATATTCTCAGTTGCTAATATGAACAACCATCAGCTATATAAGGAATGACGACAGTGAAAATTTGTACTGGAACGGGAATGAAACCCAGATTTCCTGCTTTACGTGAGCAGTAGCCTTACCTGAAATCCCGTCCAGCATAAAATTTCGTTGTTTTCATTGTCTTACAAATGTTACACTCCTGCATAGAATCCCTAGCAGACACTTAAAATTTGTCCAAGTTCTACCTTGGCAGTTCCCGGAATCTGAACCACCTGTGTCATGACTAGCAGACTGCCAACTAGGGGAAATGCTGAGCTACTTTTGACAACGGGATCTATCGCAGCACATGTTAATGACCAAGCACCCGAGTTTGCGAGTGAAGCATAATGATATCATGGAAGCCGAGAGATACCGCCATACTAGTGACAAAGCAGAGTTTCCTAAGGAATGCTAGATACAATGCAATAATAAGCATTCAGTTGCTGAACCATCAGAGAACAATCTCTGAAAGGTTAACCTGCAAAAGTATGAAGTCATAAGCAGAGGTGACAGCATGGGAAAACTAGGACACACAATGTCACATCTATCTACGACGTTGCAGAGCGCACTGGAGGCGCCAGCATAAATACCTCAGCCTTCTTCCCAAATCTCTCATATCTGAGTGCTGATTGCTGACAGCCCAGTGCATGATCTCAGTCTTTGTGTCAGTTGCAGCTATCCAGTGAGAGGGGAGACTATGGAGGTCCACCCTTGGCATGTCTGGATGTCTTTGACCGCCTGTGGGACCACGAGACTGGCTGGAAGGACGCTGCTGTTGCCAGCTGCTATGCCAACTTCCAAGGCAACGCTGCTGAGGCATTGAGGCCACCATCACCCTGCAGGCTTGCTAGAGGCTTAACCTGCTTGACCTGGAGCATGTCCATCATGTGCCTGTGAGAGGGGGCAGGGGGAGACCCCTGCAGCTGCTCATCTTGATTCTATGGCAGATACCGATGTTGCCGACTCCTGTTCCCTGAATAACGGCAGAAAGTGAGCCTCTGCGAGCCAACGAGTACTCCACGCAGACCGGGGGGAGATTCCTGAGTGTAAATCTTTGACATCATCGAGAGCACTTCGAAGATCGATTCTTAGAGCTGGATGTCCATGATCGACAGCTCCCCCATGACGCAACAGCCGCCATCCAGCGCTTCACTGCGTCAGAAGTACTGTGCATTGAGTGCACACTGGCCTCCGGCTGCTCATGAGATGCTGCTCCATGGGCCCGGCTGTGGCATGTTGCTTTGGAAGGCAATCCTGTATTACTGACCAATAAATGTGTTATTATCGATGATGTTTCCTTGACTCTCTTGAGCATAATTAGGTCTTTACCACTTATTACATCCGGCTCTCTCATGACGAGAGTCTGGTACCTGAACCCTATATCTAGTGTCAGCAGGTGGTTGTATGTCGTACAGATGTAGAAATCTGATTCCAAACGTATAGGACAACAGCATATCGTGTATGAAGATCAATAGCTATGAGTTGTAGCTCATAGCAGTGCAGTGCAGTGAGTGACTGATATATGTTTGCTTTCTTGTTGTGCATTTTGTTCTCGCCATGTTGGGCCATAGGAACCTCCAGAGTACACTGTACAGTGTCCCTTGTTACACCACAGAAACCTACAGACTTGTCTCAGTTCCGTCGGAGCACTAGAGAAGTTTACATGCAGTGAAGTGTCTGTACTGTATACATGGCAATTACTTGTCATGTGTTCAAACTGTATCAGATATTTAAGAGTATAAGCTATAGTCACGAAGTACACAGAATCTTGTAGGGCTATGATAGGGTGTAAAGGTTAAATGTGGTTTAATTCCCTCTTTTCTTCCCGTTGTGAGTGCATTTTCTTTCTTTTCTGGTATAACAGCAGATGGCGTGCACATAAGTGTCAGAAACATGAGCAGCGACATGCAACAGGGGCAACGCAGTGGAGCATTGCATAGGAGAATAGAGCAATGGGAAGCTGTTGGGGGACTCCCTAGTTCGGGAGAAAATAGAAGCATTCTGAATGTACCCATCCATTCCATCAAACCTGCAGCAGCTAACCTCATAGTACCATTTTCAGGGAAAGCTACTGAATATGTATCTAGTTTTCTTTGTGGTTTAAAGGCTGCCACCAAATCCGGTAAATGGTCGGAAGAAACGTCCTTGAATATGAATAGATTAAGATTAGTGGCTGACACGAAAACATACATTATGTACCTCAGGACCTTCAGTAAGGCCCAAACATTATTAAGCGCTGGCTAACGGTCTAATACAGCGCTATCACAAGCAGATCAGCTCGAGGTTCTTCAGGAAAAAACTCAATGGACTCTCGTAGAAGCACAACGAATCAGTGGAATCCTCCTCTAACAGGATTAGGAAACTGAACACCAAAACATATGAACTAATGCTGAATGCGGGGGCCGATCAATTTATTCTGCTTGAGTCATAGAATAGCGTTCGAGTGACGTACCTGCTGCCATTAGGATCGCTACACATTTGGATCAGATTGATGTTGCTAAATGGAGATGTATTGACCATGGTGCTTTTTCTTATGAAGTGATGTGTTTTAGATGTGGGATTATAGGCTATATCAGGAAACAATGTAGTCAGCCCAAATATTATGAATGTGGGGGGGGGGGGCATAAGGCGCGTGATTCTCGGAAGAAAGCATGGAACAGGTAGCGTCCTAACAATTGGTCGTTAAACGGAACGGAGGTGTTTCACCTATTGGACAGCATTCCCGGTAGAATGCGAGACTGCAGAAACGTATGCAGAGACGGAGTGTTGTTTGCTAGGCAGAGTAAATGATACGGAACATAAATGTCTGGTGAACACTTTATCAGTCAGTCTGGATTTCCTGGGCAGAAAGAGACTGTGGTCGCCACATTATAGGTTACATGGACTAGGTGATGATGACGTGAGGTCAATGGGTTCAACGCCGTTCAGTTTCAACGTGGGAAATAAATGTTCTCGCGAGCATGTAGAGGTATTGCTGCTTGTTGGTGAGAAGTAGTGTGCGATTGTGGGACTCAACTTTCTTGCTGAAGATCACGCAAAAATTGCCTTTTGCAGCATACAACTGAGCTTTATGGGACTCCGTTTCCACCACGGGCAGCAGCTACACCTATTATACTATCGTAAGGTTCACTGATCATGAAGCTGGTACCCAGTTGTGTGGACAAAGTCACTAAAGAACAATTTGCGTGACGGTACTGCAAGATACGAGGATGTCGATCTGGATGAGAATAGATATGCGCCTACCTAAGGATTTATTGTAGGTTGTACAAACAATGGAAACAATGAAAGATGAGTCACACTGTTTTGTACGCAGTAGTATAACATGCAACAGTGACTTGGATGGGGATTTTATGCTTCCAGTCTTGACAATTCTGGCAGGGACGAAGTGAGTCTATAAAAGGGTTTACTAGTGGCTATTGTGGTTGGATTGAAGGAAAACGACACAGATACGTCAAATGAGGACCACCGCCACAGGTAAACCATCAGTGTCTCTGCATTACGAGAGAAAGTGGAACATTCACAGGAAAATGCTAGAGAAGCAATGGAAGCTTTGTTACTGAATTTCATGGATTTGTTTAATCGAAGTGGTCTGTAACCAACAGCGCCGTTCATGCAACACAGAATACCAGCAGGGAATAATATTCTAATGTTCAACAATCCATATCGTGTTCCAAAGCGTATGCAGCTGATAATGGAAGAATCTATCGACCAGCAGCTAGCTGACGTTATTATTGTGTGTAGTTATACTCCCGAGGGGAGCATCCTTAATTTTTGTCCCCAAAATGTCACCAGATGGTACCAAAAATTCAGATTCTGCTGTGATTATCGGCACCTCCGTGGAAGAATGATCACGAACGAATCTCCAGTACCAAACAAAAACGAGACTCTTGACAACTTGAGTCAGTGTAACTATTCCTCCATTATGGATTTGAAGAGATGATGTCAACAAACACAAGTAGTGCCAGGGAAATGACCAAAGAAAGCTTTTCTCCTTTTGGAGGGTCATTTCCAACATCGCCAAATGTCATTCGGGCTCAAGAATGCACGCATCACCTTTCAGAGGTTATTGGATGGTGTACTTATGGGACTGAAACTAAAAGAATATTTGATCTATTAGATGACGTATTAGTATTTTCAGAGGACATGGATGAGCATGTACGATGGTAGGGGGAGGTATTCAAAAGACTGAGAATAGCAGGACTAATCCTATGCATCGATATATGTCATATTCTAGCCACAGAAGTAAATTATCTTTGGCTTATAATTAACAAGGAAGGTGTGAGAACAGATTCATTCTTGGTCTCAGCAGTTCGGAATTTTTCGCCACCAAAGACACTTAAATAGTTGCTTTGTTTCTTCATTCTCTATAATTATTATAATCTATTCATAATGGACTTTTCTGAAGTTGCCAGACCTTTGAACATTTATTACAGAAAGGAGCAAAATTTGAATGGTCTACCGAACGTCAGACAGCATTCGATCGAGCACTGCCATTGAAACCGGTTCTGATATTCACGAATTTTCAAAAATACGTTATTCTGTTTTTTGATGCAAGTAAAAAGGTTCGGGGCGTTATCCTAGAATATAATGTAGATGCTAAAGAGCTTCCTGTAGCATATGCATGGTTGTTAGGATTGAAGGACATTTCAGCACATTAACAAGATGGGCACTAAGTTTTAGATTTGATTATGAGGAATACACAAGCCAGCGTAAAGGTATGCTAACGCCAAGTGTTTGAGTAGCAAAATTGTAGTTTTAAATGCTGAAATGGCGAAAAGCTCAGCCTGATGATGCTGACTGTCAAGAATTTTAGTCAGCTCATTGTGCAGAACACGAAGTGCGGATTATGAGTGATAGTATCTGCAGCTTTCCAGAACGAAGTCTTTGCACAAGCACATGACATACGTTGCCAGGCCATTTTCGGTGAACGGCAAATGGTAGATGAATTGCCAAACAGTATTGGTGGAGGACTACAAAACGGGACGTCGGGCAATATGTCAAGAACTGTGTACCTTTTGCGCAACGAGCTGATCTTTGCTACCGACCGATTCCATTAAAATGTCTACCAGAAGCATCTAAACCGTTTAAATTTCTTGGCATGGACATTTTAGTTCAATTTAATAAAACACCTTCAGGAAATAAATATATATTGACTGTAATTGACCATTTATCACATTATATAATAATGGCTGCAATTCCCGGGCAAAATTCAAGTACAGTTGCTCAAGCATTAATAAATAATTGGTATTCTGTAAATGTTAATTACAGAGCAGGTTACCATGTCCAACTTATGAAGCAATTGTGTCAACTGCGCTGAATCTACAAGCTGCAAACAAGCTCCTTCCACCCTCAATCCAACGGGAGAACAGAGAGAGTCCATCACATGATTTCGAAAATGTTGAACTTTTATTTTAGCAGAAATCATGAAAATTGTGATGTGTATTTAAAATTTGTAAATGCTGTATATGATTCTAAAGTCCATAAGGCTACTAGTCTTTCAGCATAAAAGGTTGTACGTTGTTGTTGTTGTGGTCTTCAGTCCAGAGACTCGTTTGATGCAGCTCTCCATGCTACTCTATCCTGTGCAAGCTTCTTCAATCTCCCAGTATCTACTGCAACCTACATCCTTCTGAATCTGCTTAGTGTATTCATGTCTTGGTCTCCATCTACGATTTTTACCCTCCACGCTGCCCTCCAATACTAAACTGGTGATCCCTTCGAAGCCTCAGAACATGTCCTACCAAGCGATCCCCTCTTCTATTCAAGTTGTGCCACAAATTTCTCTTCTCCACTGTTCTATTCAATACTGTATGTAGGCTGTTTATGTTTTCTTATTGGCAACGTTACGTAGCGCTCTGTATGAAAACCACTGGCTGTGCTGTGTGCAGTCTGTAGGCTGTTTATGTTTTCTTATTGGCAACGTTACGTAGCGCTCTGTATGAAAATCACTGGCTGTGCTGTGTGCAGTCTGTGGCTAGTTTGCATTGTTCTCTGCCATTGAAGTGTTGGGCAGCGGCAGCTGGATGTGAACAGCGCGTAGCGTTGCGCAGTTGGAGGTGAGTCGCCAGCAGTGGTGGATGTGGGGAGAGAGATGGCGGAGTTTGGAAATTTATAAGGCTGGATGTCATGATCTGTTACGTATATTATGATTTTTCAACACTATTAAGGTAAATACATTGTTTGTTCTCTACTAAAATCTTTCATTTCCTAACTATGCCTATCAGTAGTTAGTGCCTTCCGTAGTTTGAATCTTTTATTTAGCTGGCAGTAGTGGCGCTCGCTGTTTTACAGTAGTTCGAGTAACGAAGATTTTTGGTGAGGTAAGTGATTTGTGAAAGGTATAGGTTAATGTTAGTCAGGGCCTTTCTTTTGTAGGGGTTTTTGAAAGTCAGATTGCGTTGCGCTAAAAATATTGTGTGTCAGTTTAAGCACAGTCTTGTATAATTTTTCTAAGGGGACGTTTCAATACATCCTCATTAGTTATGTAATCTACCCATCTAACCTTCAGCATTCTTCTGTAGTACATTCTTCTGTAGCACCACATTTCTAAAGATTCTCTTCTCTTTTTGTCTAAACTATTTATCGTCACGTTTCACTTCAATACATGGCTACACTCCATACAAATACTTTCAGAAATGACTTCCTGACACTTAAATCTATACACGATGTTAGCAAACTTCTCTTCTTCAGAAACGCTTTCCTTGCCATTGCCAGTTTACATTTTATATCCTCTCTACTTCGACCATCATCAGTTATTTTGCTCCCCAAATAGCAAAATTCATTTACTACTTTAAGTGTCTCATTTCCTAATCTAATTCTCTCAACATCACCCGACTTAATTCGACTACATTCCATTATCCTAATTTTTCTTTTGTTGATGTTCATCTTATATCCTCCTTTCAAGACACTGTCCATTACGTTGAACTGCTTTTCCAAGTCCTTTTCTGTCTCTGACAGAATTACAATGTCATCGGCAAACCTCAAAGTTTTTATTTCTTCTCCATAGATTTTAAAATCTACTCCGAACTTTTCTTTTGTTTCCTTTACTGATTGCTCAATATACAGACTGAATAACATCGGGGATAGGCAACAACCCTGTCTCACTCCCTTCCCAACCACTGCTTCCCTTTCGTGCCCCTCGACTCTTATAACTGCCATCTGGTTTCTGTACAAATTGTGTACCCCTGCCACCTTCAGAATTTGTACATGTGAGAAAAATGCCTTCACATTTCCAAGTGATTAAGCCAAAGCTTGGATCCAATGTTGAAACATTAAAAATGTTTGGTAAGAATAGATGAGGCATTTGGCAACAAAGAAAATTTGCAAATAAAGCCTTAGAAGAAGAAGAGGAGACAGGGCAACGAGTAGAGACGTTATCGCAGAATACGATTGGCCAGTGGGTATTAGCAACGAACCAATGTATAGAAAAAGGCAAAATAAAGAAATTCCTGAACTGATACCCTGAACTGCACCAAGTAGTGGAAATGCCACTGTTAAAATACAGATGCAAACAAACGCTTCGATTATTCACATGGGATCTACTAAGCCCTTAAGAGAGCTGTTGATGCATTGCCACAGATACCGGCAGTATCTGTAGTACAGAGTGAGAAGTCTAATGGAACACAGTATGTCCTTAGGCCACTTTGATAGATAAGATCTGAAATTGTTCTTTGCTTGTACTGCCATTCGCTTAGGAATTCACCCAGGCTTATTTTGTTCCATTTATAGCACGTTTTAAATTTTTTTCATTTTATATTATCAAGCGATCTGTATAACACTTTTTGTATGCGAGGGTTGTACAGTTTTGTTCAGGTAATCTCAACTTTTGAAGGGAAGGGGGAATTGTGGTAAAGTTTCTCTTCTCTCAGGTCGCATACGGTAATTGGTACACGTATGGACCAAAGATGTACTAATAACTTCAGGAAAAAGAGGTAGCTACACCGTAATGTCCTTGGAGACCTACAGAGAGACCAGAAGGAAAGTGTTATGATCTGCCAAGTAGGATGATACAGGCTGGCATACAGGCATGTGAGGTCCAGTTATCCATGAGAAAACCAAACCAAGTGATTGTCAATGAAGGTGTTAATGTCGTGTCCACATTTCCAGAAACTAGGCACCAACCAGGTCTACCAGGTCAGAAATAGTCATAGTAAACTGTTACGAACATGTCCCAATGGTACCATCGATTAACAGTTTTTCCCTGTGGCACGAATTCATGGTGATCTAACCCTTCAAATTCAAAGAAAACTATCAGCATGTCTTTGATATTTCAACTGGCCACCTTTCTTTGGTCTTGGAGAACTTCTCCCGACCCATTGTGAAAATCGAACTTTGGTCTCAAGATCATAACTGTACATTCACTACCATTTATGGTTGTCTTGAGGAACATTTTTTTCTGATTTTCGTGATTCAAAAGCACTTCACACATTGCGAGGCGAAGTTCTTTCTGGTCTTGAGACATGAGCCGTGCGACGAACTTGGCGGCAACACGATGCGTTCCAAAATACTGTGTCGGGATTTCATGACATGATCTAGCTGAAATGTTACATTCTCTTGTAGTATGTCAGACAGTCAGTCCTTGATTGGCACGCACAATTTCGCTGAGATGAGCGTCGTCGGTAGACGTCGAAGAGCATCTACCAAGCCAGCAAAAGTCACTCGCTAAGCTAAATACAGAATAAATGAAACTGCGCTCTCTTAATTTCTGCTGTATCTTTGGTTATTAGTTTTGCCAGCAAAATTTTACGTTACTTATGTGATTGAAATTAATATTCAAAATCGTAAATTGTTAAGCCTCTGTTATGGAATAAAAGAATGAACAGTTAATGAGGCAGCAAAATTTAGACTGAAACTGGTCGTGAGTAACAAACAAAACTGGCAGTAAGCATTGATTCAATTTTCATGTTTTTACGACACTCAGTGATTGCATGGAAAGGAAAGGGACCCTGCTTTGTAATAATGTCTGAGGACAATGACAACACAGGTGCCCTATAAGTTTCAACTATTGCAGGTTATTATTCATGAAAGTTAGTCGAAAGTAGTGAAAGAAGTGCCTCTGCGTAATGCTTCTACCATATTAGTTACACTTTGTCAGTTAACAGGGTTACGATATTGCAACTGTGCGGACGACGGAGAATGCAGCTGACGGTAATGCTGAGCTGATACTGTTGCTGCTGTCGGTTGAGACCCATGTTTTTACGACACTCAGTGATCGCATGGAAAGGAAAGGGACCCTGCTTTGTAATAATGTCTGAGGACAATGACAACTCAGGTGCCCTATAAGTTTTAACTATTGCAGGTTATTATTATTCATGAAAGTTAGTCGAAAGTAGTGAAAGAAGTGCCTCTGCGTAATGCTTCTACCTTATTAGTTACACTTTGTCAGTTAACAGGGTTACGATATTGCAACTGTGCGGATGACGGAGAATGCAGCTGACGGTAATGCTGAGCTGATACTGTTGCTGCTGCCGGTTGAGAACCATGAGCCGTCTCCAGTGCAACGAATAATTATGGAACAGGCAATAGTTAGCACTGCAGCTTACCTCCGCCTGGTCACTCCTACTCTGCTCTCAATACTCGCGGGTTAACGAAGTAGGTGCCCCTACACTGGAGCGATCGCAGCAGCACACCACGCCTGCGGGAGCAACCAAAAAACACCTTCATAACTCAAGCTGCTCTGCTTCCTCTCTGTTCGCATAGTAACAGAGACTCTCCACACGCAAACAAAAACAACGCCACACCTACTGCCATTTCGTCGTTGCCATCGACACATGTACACGAAGTTCCCTGGGCTATTAACCAGCAGTTTACAATATTTGAATTATAATTACGATCGATAAAATACATTCAGAAATAAATACACTATTACACCCATTACGTATTAAATATGCACTTAAGTGCCAAAGAAACTGGTACACCTGCCTAATATCGTGTATAGTCCCCGCGAGCACGCAGAAGTGCCGCAACACGACGTGACATGGACTCGACTAATGTCTGAAGTAGTGCTAGAGGGAACTGACACCATGGATCCTGCAGGGCTGTCCATGAGTCCGTAAGAATACGAGGGGTTGGAGATCTCTTCTGAACAGCATAGATGTGCTAAATAATGCTGATATCAGGGGGAGTTTGGTGGGCAGCGGAAGTGTTTAAACTCAGAAGAGTGTTTTTGGAGCCACTCTGTAGCAGTTCTGGGCGTGTGGAGCGACGTATTGTCCCGTGGAATTGCCCAAGTCCGTCGGAACGCACAATGGACGTGAATGGATGCAGGTGATCAGACAGGATGCTTACGTACATACCACCTGTCAGAGTCGTATCTAGATGTATCAGGGATCCCATATCGCTCCAACTGCACAAGCTCCACACTGTCATAGAGCCTCCACCAGCTTCAACAGTTCCCTGCTGACATGCATAGTCCATGGAATCATGACGTTGTCTCCATACCCGTAGACGCCCATCCGCTCGATACAATTTGAAACGAGACTCGTCTGACCAGGCAACATGTTTCCAATTATCAACAGTCCCACGTCGGTGTAAATTGTCCCAGGCGAGCGTAAAGCTTTGTGTCGTGCAGTCATAAAGGGTACACGAGTGGGCCTTCGGTTCCGAAAGCCCATATCGATGATGTTTCGTTGAATAGTTCGCACGCTGACACTTGTTGGTGGTCCAGCGTTGAAATGTGAAGCAATTTGCGAAAGGGTTGCACTTCTGTCACGTTGAAGCATTCTCTATAGTCGTCAATGGTCCCGTTCCTGCAGGATCTTTTTCCATCTGCAGCGATGTCGTAGATACGATGTTTTATCAGATGGTCGTAAGGGAAAATCCCCATTTCATCGCTACCTCGGAGATGCTTATCCAATGTCTCGTGAGCCGATTATAACACCACGTTCAAATTCACTTAAATCTTAATAACCTGCCATTTTAGCAGCAGTAACCGATCTAAGAACTACACCAGACACTTGTCTTACGTAGGCGTTGCCGACCGCAGCTCCGTATTCTGCCTTTCTGCCTGTTCACATATCTCGGTATTTGAATACGCATGCCTACACCAGTTTCTTTGACGCTTCAGTGCGGTTTCTGTAATAAAGCTGACATATTCAGAATCAGAGGTAAAGTACAAGTTATCAACGCATATTGAACGGCGAAAAATTTTGGATGGTGCGAAAGATATTTTATCTGCACTTAAGGGTTACAGTCTCTTCAGAAGATTCAGGAACTTTGTCCACAAAATTTTTCTCCACTTAACATTTACTTTTTGTCTATGGTCTCTATCGAAATACTCTCCTTCAGAATTGATACATCGCTCCCAAGGCCGTTCGCACTTCCAGAAGCAGTCTTCGTACGTCTCTTGCTGGAGCGCGCGAAACGCTATCTATGAATTTGCTTTCGCCTATTGTTGCAAATGTTCGTTCTTTCAAAGGGGGTTTCAACTTTGGAAGTAAAAAGAAGTACGCAGGGGCCAAGTCTGAAGAATACGAAGGATGAGGCAGCACAGTGATTTTAGTGGGACGAACGTGGCGGCAACACGATGCATTCCAAATTACTGTGTCAGAATTTCATGACATGATCAGCTGAAACGTTACATTATTCTGTAGTCTCTCGGATAGTCAGTCTTTGATGGACACGCACAATTTCGCTGACGTTCCTGACATGAGCGTCGTCGGTAGACGTCGAAGGGCGTCCTAAGCCAGTGCCCTCTTTAACTTCTGTCGGCCATTTTTAAACCGTGTGAACCATTCTTAACACCAAACTACGGCTTAAACACTAGACTTTCCGCATCATGTGGTGTGTCTCTGTAAAGGTTTTCTTGAGTTTCACGACGAATTTAATGCAGACGCGTTGCTCCCCAAACTCTGTCATCTCAAATTCGCAAACTGTACGACACAACGCTCTACGCGATACAGTACTGAACAAAAAATAATGGACATACAACAACGAAACTTCCCGCAGTTACGTATTAAAAACAGGTGTGTGCAGGGATGAAAACCTCGTTTCGCTCCAACACATTACTGGCGCGAAATGACGAATGTTCCCGAAGTTTTTGAACAGACCTCGTATGTTTTGTTGAACAAGTGATCTGTTCATTTCGAGTGATCCATTCAGTAGTTGAATAAGAAATACCCTCGACCCACAGTTGTACGTATTCAACAAAAAGCTATAACTACTTCGTAATGAAGCTAGCAAAATATGCTTTTTTACTTTAGTCATCACTCTTCTGACTGGTTCTCTGTGGTCAGCCTCCATTTCCTCTCTTCTCCCAGCGTATTTGTTTCAGAGCAGCCCTTTCACCCAACGATCTAGATTATGTATGCCCCTCCATGATGACTTAACACTATCATCCTGTTCCTTCTTCTTGTCAGTCTTCTCCACATGTTCCTTTCTTCGCCTATTTTGCGGAAACACCTTTCAACTAGTTTTATTAGTAAACGTGTTTTTCAGCATCCTACCATAGTATCACATCACAAACGCTTCGATTCTCTTCTTTTCCAGTTTCCCTATAGTCCATTATTCGCTTCCACACAATTCTGTGCTGCAAATGTACATTCCAAGGACGGTCAGAATTGTTGTCTTCACCTGTACTACTTTGCTTTCTGTGTTTTCCTTGTTTTGTCTGTCATATTTTATTTTGCTGCTTTGATAAGAGAATTCCTGCACATTGCCAAGGAGTTCCTTGTGGGGCGAGGGAGTGGCTATGTACGTAAAAAACAGTATTCCATTTGAGTCTGCACTGAACAGATATTTGAATGTTGCGCAGGGGCAGCTGAATTTAGTGAAACTAAACCTCAAATTGTTGTTGTTTAAAGGTCCCCTAACACGGACTTAGAGCATTTCTGCTAAAGCTAGATAGGGCTCTTGATTCACTTTGTAGGAAGTACGAGAAATTAATTATATGTGTTGACTTAAATATAAATTTTGTGTATGATGGTGCAAGAAAAACGATGTTGGTAAAGCTCCTAAATTCATACGACCTGATGCAGACTGTGTTTTTTTTTCAACTAGGGTGCACGAGAACAGTAGCACAGCCATAGACAGTATTTTTATTCATTCTTCATTATTAGATGGGCATTACGTTAGTAAAAGCGTGAATGGCCTTTCAGACCATGATGCACAAATTTTAAAGCTAAAAGGCTTTTGTACTCAAACCAATGTCATATTTAATTACAAATTATGTAGGAAAGTTAAACAAACAGCAATAGAGAGTTTTTTAAACATTGTCAAGGAGCAAGAGTGGCAGGATGTTTATAGTGCCGACAACATGGATGATAAATATAATGCGTTCCTTAACACATTTCTCATGCTCTTTTAGAGCTGCTTTCCATTAGAACGTCCTAAACAAGGTAATAGCGGTAATAGGCGGCCCAGGTGGCTGACCAGTGGGATAAGGATATAATATAGAACAAAGTGGGAATTATATAAAATGTTGGAAGTAGTCACAATCAAGCTGCAGCAGCCCATTACAAACAGTATTACAGTGTGCTTAAAAACGTTATTTGGAATGCAAAGAGTATGGTATGCAAATAGAATAGCTGATTCACAGGATAAAATTAAAATTAAAATTAAAATTAAATCAGTTGTGAAGAAAGTGCTTGGTCAACAGCATAAGGTCGATGATATAAAGTCAGTTCGCAGTAAAAATTTTTTTGTTACTGCTAAATGAGATACATATGTAGTATTTAAGGATCATTTTCTGAGCATTGCTGGTGAATTAAATAAAAATCTACTTAGCCTTGGCAAATGCCTTTCCGAGATTGATGTCTGAAATACTCCAGTGTGATACAGACAAGAGGGAGATTCAGTCAATAATTAAATCACTGAAGACTAAGCACTCTCATGGTTATGATGGAGTGCCTAGCAGAATATTTACGTACTGTGCTATAGATGTTAGCCTTGTATTCAGCCATATTTGTAATTTTTCCTTTAGAAACGGTCAGTTTACTGAACGATTAAAGTACTCAGTAGTAAAGCCACTTCATAAAAAGGGAGAAAGGGATAATGTAGACACTTTTAGACCTATTCCTATGCCATCAGTGTTTGATAAAGTTAAAGGATAACTGATCATTTTGTATCAAACGATTTGCTATGAAATGCACAGTTCAGCTTTAGAAGTAGTTTAACTACCGAAAATGCTATATTCTCTTTTCTCTGTGAGGTACTGGATTGGTTAAGCAAAATGTTTCCAACGCTAGACATATTTTTTCATTTAACTAAGGCGTTTGATTGTGTTGATCTTAAAATATTACTGCAGAAGTTGGACCATTACGGAATATGAGGAGTAACTCACAATTCGGTCATCTCTTACTTTAGCAACAGACAATGAAAGGACATTATTCACAATGTTGATAATGGCTGGCCGGCCGGAGTGGCCGAGCGGTTCTAGGCGTTACAGTCTAGAGCCGCGCGCCCGCTACGGTCACAGGTTCGAATCCCGCCTCGGGCATGGATGTGTGTGATATCCTTAGGTTAGGTAGGTTTAAGTAGTTCTAAGTTCTAAGGGACTGATGACCTCAGAAGTTAAGTCCCATAGTGCTCAGAGCCATTTGAACCAATATTTTTGAATGGCTGTGATGTGGGGTCTGAG
The DNA here is from genome assembly GCF_021461385.2 of Schistocerca piceifrons. Classification (NCBI taxonomy): domain Eukaryota; kingdom Metazoa; phylum Arthropoda; class Insecta; order Orthoptera; family Acrididae; genus Schistocerca; species Schistocerca piceifrons. The sequence continues at coordinate 781,990,537 of NC_060140.1, read as the reverse complement.
TGGGGTAGAGTCAAGTGGGGGCTGCCCCAGGGGTCAGTGTTGGGGCCACTCCTGTTCCTTATTTGTGTAAATGATATGCCTCCTAGTATTGTGGGTAACTCCAAAATATTTCTGCTTGCTGATGACAAAGGTAGTAACGGATGTTATGTGCAACACTGGCTCTGTTTCAAAGAATGCAGTTCATGACCTAAGTTCATGGCTTGTAGAAAACGAACTATAGCTAAACCACAGTAAGACTCTATTTTTACAGTTTCTCACTCATAATTCAACAACACCTGACGTTTTAATGGCTCTAAGCACTATGGGACTTAACATCTAAGGTCATCAGTCCCCTAGACTTACGACTTCTTAAACCTAACTAACCTGAGGACATCACACACATCCATGCCCTTGGCAGGATTCGAACCTGTCAGCTGACGTTTTAATTTCACAGAATGGGCATATGATTAGTGAAACCGAACAGTTCAAATTTCTAGGTGTTCATGGAGATAGTAAACTGTCGTGGAAAGCCCACCTTCCGGATCTTGTTCAAAGACTCAATGCTACCATTTTTACTATTCGAATGGTATCTGAAGAGAGTGACTGTTCGACGCAAAAATTAGTCTACTATACTTATTTTCATTCGCTTATGTCGTGTGGTATTATATTCTGGGGTAAGGCTTCCCATTCTAAAAAGATTTTTTGGCTCAGCAACTGGCGGTTCTGGCAATAAGTGGTGTACGTCCACGAACCTCTGGTCGACTCCTGTTCACGAGTCTGGGTATTTTGACATTGGCCTCTCAATATGCGTATTCTTTACTGTCATTTCTTGTTAACAATATTAGCTTATTCCCAAGAATAAGCAGCTTTCACTCAGTTAATACTCGGCAGAAGTCAAACCTGCATCTGGACCGGACTTCCTTAACTCTTGTGCAGAAAGGTGTGCAGTATACTGCCGAATTCATTTCCAGTAAGCTATTGCTCGAATTCAAAAATCTAAGCAGTAATCCACGCGCTTTCAAGCCGAAACTGAAGAGTTTCCTCATGGGTCACTCCTTGTATTCTGTTGAGGAGTTCCTTGAAAAAGTAAGCTAATTCCTGTTTTGTTGTTGGTTATGGTTACTTAAAATTATGGCTTGACTTATTTCGGGTTCATAAACATTTTATTTTTATCTGTTATTACCTGTATGTTGTAATTTCATGCTCTGATACGTTCCATGACCTTGGAGATTTGTTTCTCAATTTGGACCTACTGAACTTGACGTGTAAATAAAATAAAATAAATCATAATCCCCAATTATGATGTTAAGTTTACGCTCTTTTCTGCTGCTCCTCATTACTTTCACTTTATTGCGCTCACACTCAGGCCATATTCTGTAAACATTAGACCATTCCACTCATAATCTTTCTTGAGGATAGTAATGTCTTCTACGAGTTTTATGATTGGAACCTTCTCATCCTGAATTTTAATCCCAAAACTTCTGTTTGCGTCTTTGCTTCATTGATGTATGGAATGAACAGTAGAGGCGAAAGACTTCACCCATGTCTTACAACTTTATAATCTGAGCACTTCTTCCTTGATCTTCCCTTCTTATTGTTGCCTCTTGGTTGATATACATATTTTGTGTTATCCATCTTTCCCTATAGATTATTCTCAGAATTTCGAACATCTTGCTGAATTGATCATTGTCGAACTTTTTCCCAGGTCAAGAAATTTTACGGAAGAGCTGATCTTTCTTCAGTCTTGCTTCCACTGCCAATTGCAACATCGGGACAGCCTGTCTTGTGCCTTAACCTTTTCTAAATTCAAACAGAAAATCTAATAGATCGTGAGTTTTCTTTTCCAACCTTCTACATATTATTCTTGTCAAGTACTTGGATGCACTCGCTGCTAAGCAGATTGTATGATAGTTCTCGTACTTACATTCCCTTGCTATCTTCGAGACTGCGAGGATGATATTTTCCTGAAAGTCAGATTGCGGAGTATGTCGCCAGTCCAACACATTATATACACTAATTTCATAATCGTTTGGTTTACCGTTTGCTCCGACGAATTTAAAAACTACGAGGTTATGTTATTTCCGTCTTATTTAATTGCAGGTGTTCCAAAGCACTGTTAAAATGTGTCACTAATAATGATCCCATACAGCTTCCAATACCGACTCCCATTTCTTGCTGTGTCACAACATCATAAAAGTACTCCCATTCTTTGAAGCCTTCAGTGTACTCTTTACATCTACCCGATCTCTCCTCTGCATTTAACAGTGAATTTCCCACTGTATTCTTAATATTGACGCTTTTGATTTTAATTTCACCACAAACTGACTTTTCTAATTGCTGATTCCCTTGTTTGTAATTCTGCACATTTTTCCTGCAGCCATTTTTTGCATCGTCGTCGACAATGTAGTGTCCTCGTCGCCACTGGTGACTCTTGTACCACAGGGATCAAGGGAGATGTTGTTTGGGGACCAGCATCCTCTTTCTACAACACAAGTGCACACATGTACTAACAGGGTTCATTATTTACATAAACAGGAAGATACTTAACTTAGTCCGTATGTTACGGTGCAAGCCCTTCACTAATAGTCCACGTTAGCCTGACTGCTGCTGAAATACAAGTCCAGCTATGCGCTGAATGACAGACGCCAAACTAGGACGCGAGTTAGTGCGCCATTAACTGAGCTAGTGACTGAGAAACTGCAATAGTGCCTGAGACTGACTGAGACTAAGATTGAGCCTCAGCCCTCCGTTAGTGTCGGCGATCTAACTACTTGCGGTTGGCGGTGTCGGTGTGTTGCATGCGAGTCTGTTTTTGGCCTCTCTCCTGATAGGCGCTCTTGATCCAGTGCCTGCTATCGATCTTCTTTCTACATCTTTGCCGACCAGGGTGCTGGTGACGCATTACGCCAGCACCTCACCGTTGTCGTCTAGGGAGGTTTGCAAACGACAACGGGACAGACAAGAGGCAGGACAGTGGACGTAGAGATGAGCTGGGAGCCGTGGCTGTGGAGGACGGGGTATTCCGGACCGTATCCCGCCATCTAGCTTGCGAGGCCACAGGAACATACTCCGGAAAACTGCTGCCAGGGCACTAGTCCACGACGGCGTGTTCTGGAGCGATGACCGCGCTGGCGAAGTCGACGGCGATGGCGAGTCCAGGTCTATCGGGTCAGTGAGTGTGGCGGCGGGGGTAGGCCGCATCGTCCATCCGTTCCTCCTTGGTTGCCCTGGTGGCACCAGCTGGCGGCTGCGAAGGCCTAGCGGTCGTGTGAGGCCGTGAATCTGAGGGTAGGAAAGCAGCAGAGTCACGGGGCAAACGACACGCACGAATTTGGTTTTGGTGGCGGCGCTGCAAACCATCGGGACCTGCACTCTCTCAGGAAAATTCGCGACGTCTGGAACTGGTCATGAATGCCTGCGTCCGATATATCTGTGACGTTCGACTTTTTGATCACATTTCACCAGCATATGCAAAATTGTCCTGCCTGCGTGCAGACAAACGCAGAGATTTCCATACACTCCGTCTTATCTACTGCCCTATAAATGTACACTGTCCCTCATATCTCTCCTCGTCCTTAACGCTTATGACGGAATAACATGACAGAAACACACGTTCTCATCATAATAAAATCCTCTCTGTTCCACTGCATCGCTCAGTCACTTTCTCCAAGTCCTTTACAGTAGCGGGAACCCGACTCTGGAATAACCTCCCTCGTTATGTTAGAGAACTTAGAAACATATGCGGCTTCAAAATACAGTTAATGACGTATCTACTTAAGCAGCAGTAATGACTTCCTCTGTACATGAGTGCACTTCACCTCATTACTTCCCTCTTTCCCGCTCCTTCAATTTCCCTTCCCCCAAACCCGCTATACTAGTAAACATATACTTTACACAACAAGATATTCATGTACAGTCTTAGACAATAAAACTGACCGCCGCCCGGCCGCCACAAAGTCCGAGTCATTCACTTAAGGTGGCCAATAAAACTGACCGCCCCTGACAACTCTAAGTCCGGCCATATGCACAATCTGGCAACACTGTAAGATGTGGAAGTGTTAGGAGGAAGTGTTGTCTACTTCCGAGACGCTGCCGGACAATGTGAGCCCGTGGTCTAGTGGCAAGCGTCATGCGTTCTCAACTTATAGTCGCCTGTTCGCGTCCAACGGTACTTTTTTTTTCTTTCTTTTTTACCACAGTCGGTCTAAAGTTATGAGTCTGACTGAACATCGAAGATAATTCGCTTAACATTCTACCCACCAGCAATAACAAGTATTCCAGAAACAATTCGGCAGGACAGCTCGTGGCTGCGCCGCGATAATAACAGCTTAAGTTCGAGCGTTTCCTCGCGCTGCAGCGGCTCCCGGCCACCGGCCAGACGCCACCCGCCGCCTGAAATCCGGCGCCACCCATGTGAACGCGGCGCCACGCTGTCAGTGTGTGTCAATTGTCATTTTCGAATTTGAAGTTCTAGTTATCATCTTGCAGTTAAGCATTGGGTTTTGCACACTTGAAACTCATGAACTACAGTTAAGCATTGCAAAATTGAGTCGCAAGTGGAAATAGGTGTAACATCTGCTACACAACGTTTACTTTTGGTATAACAGAGGGGTGAATGCAGAGGAGGCAGCTAGAAAGGTTCTTTTGGCTATCGAAATACTCATATGGGAATCATAAAAGTGTAATTGCTAGAACGCTCAACTACCTTAATAACACCTCATTCTGGATTGAACACGACTCGGTAAGCGACGTTAATTTGACGTTTTCATCCATCTCCTGACGTCTCACTGAATGATGTCTGAAGTGCCCGCACAGTTGTGTTGCCTGCCGCAAGGATTCTGTGAAGTGTTGTGGCAGCTGGCAGACATTGCGGAATACACACATGTGCAAACATCCTCACTGCTCTAGCGGGACTCGTCTTTGTTGCATTTTTTCCATACCGTCATTAGCACAATAACATAAGGCTTGTTCTGCTGAAGAACTTGATGCCCACAAGTCCTTAAATAAGAATCTCCTAGCGGGAGTGATGCATGAAAGGAAACAGACTGTTGGACAAAAGAATGGACAGCTCCCTGCGTTTGGCGTTTCCGATAGCGCCTACGATAAGAATCTGGTGTCATATTATGCTTCAGAACTTTAAACTGTTTATTTTTTTACTTCATACTAAGACTAAATTTGTGATACGAGAAGAGGAAATGACTTATATGCTTCTCAGGAACTTTAGTTTTTCGTGTTTATTTTCTCACTTCATATTAAAACAAGGGCGTTAATATGAGAAGAGGAAATGAAATGTACGCTTCCAAGACATAATATTTCCTTGTGTGCTATTACTGCATACGTGAAAGCCCTGCAATTAATTTTTGTACGTTGGATAAATTTTGATATCACCTCACATTCCTTTGTGAGAAGGTTCCTATTTTCTTGGGATTCAAATAGAGTGGACATTTCATCACTGGTTAATATTCTGATGGCTAATGACACGATACCCGTTGAAATTGCTCCATGGCACCTGTGAGTAGAGTCTCACGTTGGTTACTATAAGAACACCCAGGTAGTGATATCCGCTTACTGCAGTCAGAGCTAAGGTGATTTCTTTCTGTTTAGGGCGAAGCGTCTGCCGCAGTGTCCACGCTCAGCCAACTTAAACAAATCGCGGCGGCATTGGGCACTGCTAATCGCTGCACTTGTCGCGAGCCTCGACAACAAGAGCGCACTGTCTCTGCTAACGATACTTTGGAGTTAATACATCTTACTTAACGTAATACGCAGGACGTGGGATGGGTAAAAATAGTTTGTAACTTCCCATCGCATTAAAATACTTTACAGTCATATTTGATGCAATATTTATTGTTGGTTGTCTCTCTAATGTTAATAGTATTGATTCAGATTGTGCGTTAACATGAAAACACACACACACACACACACACACACACACACACACACACACACACACACACACAAACAGTCATTGATTCCAGTGAGGATGACAACTTCTGTGTGTTGAACAACATATGCACCAGTCAGTTCCTCAGTTGGCGTCGAGTGGATGAGAATTTTCAATTATCTTGCATTGCAAGTATTGTAAGGAGGGTACTGAAAGTAAATGGACTTGTTGTATGCTAAAGAGCTGCGACAAAGCAAAGCTTGACCGATTATCAGATAATTGTCCACATGGGCTTTGTGGACGACTATACTTTTAGTTACCAACCCACCCACGATCATTACGTAAGATTTCTCGAGGGCGTAGGGGAATTGATTTCATTAAGTCGTCGACAGTGTAGCGTGATGGTTTAGTTCCCACCATAAGTTTTCTACATTCGTCCAAAGGTCGCTTGCATTTGTAGGGACACACGATGATGACCTTGTTACCTCTGCCCACATATTCTCTATGAAGTGTTGGCAGAAGAGCCAACACCGTGTTGCTAGAGGAGGCCGGAATGCACGCGTTTAAATACACGCAGACTGGCGTGAGGTCTGGAACAGGACAATGTCTTGAGAATTGCAATAAAGTACGAAAATCTTGTAATACTTAACTTTAATCCATAATTGGAGAACATCGCTCTTGATGATACAAAAGTATATATAAACTGGTAATGGCGCCTTGCTAGGTCGTAGCAAATGACGTAGCTGAAGGCTATGCTAACTATCGTCTCGGCAAATGAGAGCGTATTTGTCAGTGTAGCTTCGCTAGCAAAGTTGGCTGTACAACTGGGGCGAGTGCCAGGACGTCTCTCTAGACCTGCCGTGTGGTGGCGCTCGGTCTGCAATCACTGACAGTGGCGACACGCGGGTCCGACGTATACTAACGGACCGCGGCCGATTTAAAGGCTACCACCTAGCAAGTGTGGTGTCTGGCGGTGACACCACACTCTATCTGGTTGATGTTCGGTGATCGTGGAACAAACGTCAACAGCTTTATTCTCTCTTGGCCCTGAAACCAATCTCACACTACTCTACTATGATGGATGGGTCTCTGCTCCTGTAAATACATTGTTATCTCGTTAGTTCATATATTTATATTTAAATAAAGTATTTGTAATAAGCATATTGAATTATTATTTTCCACAGTGTTTAAGAATTCATTCCCTGTCATAGATAAGTGATCTGGATTCAACAGTCCGATTAAGAATGTGGTTCACCCAGTCTATCATATGATGAGAGTCGTAGTCGGATATCTACATTAAGACTGGCTGGCTGAATCCGATTAGGACGATCTTGTATCGAAATGAAATTACAGAAATCGGATAATTTGAACGTCTGTATTGCAACAATGCTGCGCACATAAATGCCTATGATGGAGTAACAGCTAGCTACTGTCTAAGAAAAAGTGAGAAATATGTCTACAGTCCGCATCTCGTGGTCGTGCGGTAGCGTTCTCGCTTCCCACGCCCGGGTTCCCGGGTTCGATTCCCGGCGAGGTCAGGGATTTTCTCTGCCTCGTGATGACTGGGTGTTGTGTGCTGTCCTCAGGTTAGTTAGGTTTAAGTAGTTCTAAGTTCTAGGGGACTGATGACCATAGATGTTAAGTCCCATAGTGCTCAGAGCCATTTGAACCATTTTTGAAATATGTCAACTAGCAGCAATGTAACGTAATTATAACCCATATTTATGTGATGGAAATACTGAATCGAACAATACACATCTATTTCAGTGGAGGGAAGATACACCATATCGGATTTGCTGATGACATAATGACAATAATAATAATAATAAAAATCCCGTGTGGCCGATAGGGAAAACCCTCCCCCATACGGGTGGTACCGAGGAAATCAAATACTTGGGATGAACCATATACTAACACAATCCTGGACGGCTACTCAATCCGTTGAACCCAAAATCCAGACACATCTGAGTGAAAATCACCGCTACTCTGGTCACCGTCTGTTAGCTCAATGAGCTGGGCTGAAAATATTTGCTTCCAAAGGCTTCAACACCCTTTGGTCCTGTCTGGTCCCGGTATCACCCAGGCCAGACCAATGAAACACAAGAAAACATGAGCTATGCAAGCAAAGGTAACTATATTCCAGGTGGTACACAACCTGGCCGCCGATATTCGGCAGTTGGATTTTCTCACTCTGGGGAGTCCAGGTTAGCACAGCAGAGAATATCGAAGATCTCTGGTAAATTTCCCTACAAGCAGAAAACATTCATTTAAAAACTAAACATCGATGCATTGATCCAAACAAGAAACCTCAATAATCTCACAAAAGAAAACGACCGTCAAAAAATTCTCATCCTTGTTCTTCAAGAACCACGATTAATTGACAATTACAACTTGCATTACGGAAACCATGGCATCTTCAAGAGCAAAATACAACAAAAGGTAGCGAAAGGCATACCAATCTTCGGCACTGCATTTCTCGAACACAGATCTTTCATCAATTCTGTCAAAGAAATCGCATCCATCAAAAATCGACTTATGACTATGCTCATTCAGAGCCCCTATAAAAGATATACACTCGAAAATACTATGAGCAAAATTCACCAAGATGACGTGAAAATACTAATGGGAGACTTCAACTCTCTATTTGGGACAGAAAAAACCCGTAGAAAAATCAATGGTACAAATTCAACACACCGAAACGCTTAGACCAGCGGCACATGTCTGACTGACATTTGCCAACAATTCAACAACAAAAGAATGGCTTCCCACTTTAGGAAACATGTTTGGGTACCAGGAGCAAGCTGCTTTCGTTCGCCTTTCGAGACTCGCTGAAAGCCAGATTTTTAATTCTTTTATAGCAGAGCTACACGCAGGCAGATACAAACGCAATAAGGGAATCGTAAGACAACGCTCGAGCAAAATGCGCCTTGCTACTTTCAGTAACCGTTACGGTACTGCCAAATTCATAATGACGATATATTTTTTGTTGTTGTGAATACATAATTATATCTATGAAATGCCACATTTTCATAATAATTGCGAATGATACAGGAAATGAAGTAAATACAGATCTTTTCGAAGTCAAAAGTCGGTAATGTCCTACTAATTCGTGTTAAAATAGGCTCAATCGTCTTACAGGTACTTAATGCTTTATTAAGATAGCCTGCCGTCATGATGTTTCTGTAGTAAGCTGAATTTAATTTGAATTAGTACAGTGAATATTTTAATTGGATTTTCCATTAGTTTACTAAACGCAACAGTAATCATCAAAGAGAAATTAATCAGCAAAATAATTTTCTTTCACGATATTTAAAACCTACTGGTTCCAACGATATCATTATACGAGAGTAGTTTTAAGAGTATTTGCGTCTAGAAATGAACTGCGTTGACGGTTGATCGATCAAGAGCGGGAAAGGAAGAGCTTTACGAATATTTGACGAGAGGGACAAATGCTTGAGAGAGGACTTCTCTATCAATACAAGTGCCTGGGAGACGACTTTAATTTCAATCTCCTGGATAGTTTTGTTTCTCAAATCAAGAGCTGCGATATCATGCAGCAATACACGTGATGTAATTGTGTTGCTCGATTTTGTTACGCTGAGACCGAAAGGTGTCTCAGTTGTTGGCAACAAATTCCAGCTGTGTTGCACACAGCCCTTGGAGCAGAATTCGTAGCCCAAAACACACTTTTGGAGCTATCAGATGTAAAATATTATGTTCACACTACTCTTTGCTCGAGTTTATGTCTTTTGGAGGGGCTCAGCCTTTCATTTCTTCTTAGGAAGTTAACGATAAAGGCATCATAACACGTCACCAGTAACAGTACTGCATACGAATGCTCAATGAGCGACCTGATGACGTTAAATAATAGTCACTCCGTTGATTTTTGTTGTTTCGAATTAGAGCATGCAGTACTCCTACACCAGACTTCTGAACTTTACCTGTTGAATGCAAATGTCGCATGACGGTAAAATGGTAATCTATCACATATATCAGTAGTCGAGACTTCCTTAATGTGGAAAATCATTCATGCCAGAACTATCTTCGTTGAAATAAGAATATCTTTTTCTGGCGTATTTTTCCCAAAAGCACTCGCTCCACACACAATTCAGGCGGCGGGTGGCGTCTGGCCGGTGGCCGGTAGCCGCCGCAGCGCGAGGAAACGCTCGAGCGTAAACTGTTGTGATCGCGGCGCAGCCACGAGCTGTCCTGCCGAATTGTTTCTGGAATACTTGTTATTTCTGGTGAGTAGAATGTTAAGCGAATTATCTTCTATGTTCAGTCAGACTCATAACTTTAGACCGACTGTGGTAAAAAAAAAAAAAAAAAACGTGCAGTTGGACGCGAACAGGCCACTATAAGTTTAGAACGCACGACGCTTGCCACTAGACCACGGGCTCACATTGTCCGACAACGTCTCGGAAGTAGACAACACTTCCTCCTAACACTTCCGCATCTTACAGTGTTGCCAGATTGTGCATATGGCCGGACTTAGAGTTGTCAGGGGCGGTCAGTTTTATTGGCCACCTTAAGTGAATGACTCGGACTTAGTCTCTGTGGCGGCCGGCCGGCTGTCAGTTTTACTGTCTAAGACTGTACATCTGCACAAATCTTTATTAGTATTGCCAATTTTTATCATGTTTATCATTATTATTTGATTTTCTTTTTTACTGTTATTATTATTGTTTTTATCATAATTTGTATGTATAGCACCTGTTGTAACAATACAGTCAGCCTTTACTTTATTAGGTCTCTACTCTTTATTCATATTGTCACTAGAGTAATCTAATTTTCTTATTTAAACTACTGTCATGATGTAACTCTGATGTGTGAAATGCTGTATGTGTGGAACACTGGTCCGATGTAAGAGAGGTCCTGATGGCCCTAATCTCATCAGGTTAAATAAATAAATAAAACAGCGGATGCGTTCCTGGATCACTCCTGTTCCCCAGCGCCCACGGTTTCCATAAACCCTGAAAAGAACAAGATCGCTCGGTGCAAAGCGATATTTGCGGGGTATTGGCAGCGCCGGATGCTGCGGTGGGTGTAGCAAGTGTAGCAACATCCAGTGGTGGTGGCCATGCAGAAGTTCCGCTGGTGATGGTCCGTCTCTTAGTTTGGAACGATAGTAGGCGAGAAAGAGTTGTAGCACCTGCTCCCGTGTGTGGGTGGTGCGAAGCTTGGCCATCTGTGCGTACGAAACGTTCTGCTTCTTCGTTGGTCTGGGGGTGAAACGGAGCATTTACTAGATGACGAGTGCTATTTCGTTCACAAAGCTGCTCTAAATTACGTGAAGTGAACTACGGTCCATTGTTCGATACCAGTTCTCCTGGCAAACTTTCTCTGTAAAGTATGGTGCGCAACACTTTAATGGTGCTAGTGACGTGGTAGAAGCCACAGGAACTGCAAATGGAACTTGCTAAAACAGTCTATCACTATGAGCCAACGAGTGTTCCAAAATGGTCCTGTAAAGTCAATGTGCACTATTTGTCATGGGGTTGAGTCCTAGGCCAGGTTGAGCCGGCCGGAGTGGGCGAGCAGTTCTAGGTGCTTCAGTCTGGAACCGCGCGAACGCTACGGTCGCAGGCTCAAATCCTTCCTCGGGCATGGATGTGTGTGGTGTCCTAGGTTAGTTAGGTTTAAGTAGTTCTAAGTTCTAGGGGACTGATGACCTCCGCTGTTAAGTCCCATAGTGCTCAGAGCCATTTGAACCATTTGAACCTAGGCCAGGTTGACAATGTCTGTGGCGGAGCGGATTCGTTTCCCGGGCATGCGTGACACTGTGACGTCATCTGTACACTGTGGGTGCCCATGGTCTGCCAAGTACAGTGCCGTCGCGCTAACTGTTTAGTGCGAACAATTCACCAATGTCCTTGTTGGAGCAATCGCAACACATCCTTTAGCAACACATCCTTTCTCAACACTTTGGGAATAAGGACTCGCGATTGTCCACTGTCATTTTGAACCATAATCACACCCTGTTCAACTGAAAGGTTATGCCGACATGCAAAATATCGGCACACAACTGTGTTCTGGATACTGTTCAATGAACGAGGCCAAGACGTACGAATGTAATGCAACAAAATCTTGAGATCTGTGACTTCTTCCGTGGCCTGTGCAATTTGTCTGTAGTGCAAGGGAAAAGCTTCCAGCAGTTCCGAGTCCTGCCCCACATCGATTTGACAACAAGATGCGGTAGATGCATCAAAATCAGAGTCTGAGCCAATCGGAAGGCGAGGCAAGGAGTCTGCATTGAGATGCTTCGCCGTAGGTCTGTACACGATTCCTTACTGATACTGCGAAAGCAACAAAGCACATCGTTGCAATTTTTGAGCAGTGTGTGTAGTAACCGGCTTTCACGGATGAAAAAAATGACTCGAAAGGCTTCTGATCCATCACTAAATAGAGCTTGCGGCCAAACAGATAGAGATTAAATTTGGTCACACCGCACACATAGTGAGAGCTTCTCTTTCAAATTAAGAATAATTGTACTGAGTTCGAGTTAACAACTTTGATGCAAAAGCAATGAGTGTGTCTTGTGAACCAATTCCGTGCGAAAACACAACGGCCATTCCGTAGGAAGAAGCGTCGACTTACAAAACTTCTGGCTTGGCAGGATCAAAATGCACTAAATGTTTGTCACTCAGCAAAGCATTTCTGATTTTCTCAAATGCCTCTTGACAGGCTTTTGTCCACACAAAAGACACTTTTTTGCGACCCAAGCGATGCAATGGACCTTCGATCTGAGCGGCATTCGGCATGAACCGAATGTAGTATGTCATCTTGCCTCTTAATGACTGCAGTTCACACACATTACGAGGAACAGGCAGGTCACGGATTTCAAGCAAATAAGATTGGAGGGGGTGCGCACCCTGACTGTTTACCACATAACCTTAGTACTGTAGTTCAGTTTGAAAAAAGGCACACTTTTCGAGACGACGCTTGAGTCCGCCTCTGACAACACTCGAAAAAGAGTACGCGAAATGGCAATGTGCTCCTCTGGTGTACGACCTGAGACGACAATATCGTCATGGTAGTTTGAACAAAATAGCACTTTAGTAGTCAGTTGTCCAAGTAACACTGAAAAATGGCAGGTGCGGAAGTACCGCCAAAGGGCAAAGGAAAATACCTGAACACTCCCAAGTGCGTATTTACAAGAAACATTTTTGTGATTCTTTATCCAATTGAATTTGCAAGTAGGCATCACGCAAACCTATCTTAGAAAAGTAGCGTCCCGCACCAAGCCTGCCCATGGGTTCCTCAGGGCGAGATAACGGATAAAACTATTGTCTGTGGATTTACTGTAGACTGGAAGTCAGCACAAATGCGAATGCAACCAGAAGGCTTAGGCAACAAAACGTGAGGACTTGCCCATTCACTAGCTTGAATGGGAGGAATTGCACCATTATCTTGCAATTCATTCAATTCACTGGCTACTTTGTCTCTTAAAACAATTGGAACGAGGCGGGTCCGGAAAAACTTAGGCTGTGTTTTGTCTTTCAAGGTAATACGCGCTGCGAAGTTATTAGTTTTTTCCATTCCTCCCGAAGATTGTTCAGGAAATTCTTTAAGCAAGCTAGCGACACTGTCTTTTGCTGTACAGGCCGATACTGAAAGTACATCGTCTTGGATGGTAAGTCACAACAAATCAAAGCCATCTAGTCCGAATATGTTCTCACTGTCTCTTGAACACTAAAATTCACTGTCCTAGTGTGAGATTCGTAAATGGCAGGCAAACTATATTGTCAAGGAACTGGAATTTCCTGTCCGTTGTAAAGCGTGGGGGTGCTTGCTAGATTTAGAAAGGCGTGACGAGCTTAGCTGTTCGTACATGGCACGATTAAGCAAAATTACTAAGATACCTGTGTCTAACTGAAAGTTCACACGACGGCCAGCAAGGCGTGATGAGACAAATAGTTTCTTAGAACGTCGTTGCACAGCACTATGGCCAGAAGGAGGCACAACATTAAGCTTACTGTTGTCAGAACCTGTTGTAAGTTTACAAAACACAGAGTTCACTGCATTTGCACGAGCCTGTTTTTTTCTGGGAGCGGGCCAAATTACCATTTATGTGCTATTGCAAACAAACTGCTTTGACACAGTCTTTTTTTCCACACGTGTAACACGTTGCATTATGTAATGGGCAATTCTGTGTTTTATGGCGAGCAAAACAACTAGGACAACACTTCACTAAATTGACTTGTTTACATGACTTTTGTCTACGTGGCTGTCCGCGCGGCTGTGTACAAGCTCGTTTTTGTAGATGCTTGTGGCGATCATGAGCAAGGGGCGACTCGACCGGAGAAGTTGGGGCCTGGTCAAACTTATCGGCCGCTATGGCTCCAGAATCATATTCCTCTAAGATCTGCAATACTTTGATAAGAGTACATTACGATCTGTTTCCGTGTTCTACTGTCTAGGACACTGAATGTTATAACATCACGTACCATGAGATCATTGTTAAAGTTGCCACAATTACACTTAAATTTACACTTCCTACACATACCCGTTAATTTTGTGTACCACTGGTGGTACGTTTTCTCCGGCGCTTTGTGCAAGGGAAAAAACAAATATGGAGCTGCAGCTACTAGGAATTGCTGGTGGTAGTACTTGGTTAATGCACGGATAACTTGATCATAGCTAAGTTCGTCGGGAGACGCAGTTGGAAATAGTTTTGTATTAACCTGAACGCCGGGTGCCCAGTGATCGAAAGGAAGTATCGTGACTTATACCACCGTCAAAATGATGAACTTGACAATGTGCTTGGAACTGAGTCAGGTATTCAATCGATTCCTCTTCTGTGTCGTTCAATTGGCGGTACGGTGGTATGCTGGTCGGCGGTTCTTGGGCTGGTTGGTTGGTCTGTTGTGTGGCCTACGCAGCTTTTGCAGCCAGTTAATAGGGGAGCAATTTGTTGGTTCTCAAACTGAAAAACTTGTGTGAAAACCATCACAATGTCGGTCTGCGGCTGCGACGCGTGGGCAGCGCGTGGAGGGGGCGGGGAATTCGTGGTTTACACAAATACGTTATAGCCAAAACGAAAGTAAATCCTCTGAAAAGAGAAATTTGACTCGTGCTGCGGCTCCCCGTCTGGAGTACATGCAAGAACATTACCACAATTGAGCAAATAGAAATGAGCCCCCCTGCAAGCTAAAACACAAGAGAAGCAAGCAAAATCGTCGGCCAAGTTGATCAACTGCGATCACCTCAGAATTATCTTTGTCGCCACTGTTGTGTCCTCGTCGACACTGTAGTGCCCTAGATGCCATTGGTGACTCTTGCACTACAGGGATCAAGGGAGAGAATGTTGTTTGGTGGCCGGTATGCTCTTCCTACAATACAGCTGCACACATGTATTAACAAGGTTCATTACTTACATAAACAGGGAGCAACATTACTTTAAGAATCCGTGTGTTGTAATACAAGCTCTTCACCAATAGTACACGTTAGCCTGACTGCTGGTGAACGCAAGTCCAGTTATGCGATGAATGACAGACGCTGCACTAGGATGCGAGTTAGTGCGCAAGTGACTGAGATAGTGACTGAGCGACTACGCTAGTGCCTGAGACTAACTGAGACTGCGACTGACAAGGGGAAGGTCTCAGATACGGCCAACCGATTCGGCTCAAATTTGGCAGGTCGCTTGTGTACAACCTAAAACGAAGGAATCTAAGATATTTTGGGTCAACACCCCCACGTTTTTAAGGAAATCACCCCTAAAGGATATGACGAGCAATCGACTCAAAATTGGAGGGATCGATACATAATTGTAAATGGACTATTTTTCATCATCAAGTGTGGGGTCCGCAAACGCAAACTTTTACAGAAATCGAGGAAACTTTTACAACTGTCGCGTCTGTACCCTCAAGCCGGCACGGTAGCTCAGCGTGTTCGGTCAGAGGGTTAGCCCCCCTCTGTAATAAAAAACTGAGTGAATGGATCAATAACGAACTTCAATGGGCGTCAGGGGACGTCCGCTACGAACAGTTGCAACGAACAGTAACGGACAAAATAAGATTACAAAAAAAAAAAAAAAAAAAAAAAAAAAAAAAACGGTAACTGGCTGGGAATCGGAGAACCCGTGTTCGAATCTCGAAGAAACCTAGCGGATGTTATTCTTTTTGTTTGTATTTTTCCATGTCTCAATTGATAGGGGTAGGATGGTTAATAAGGTAAGTAAATAAATATGAAATGATAATAATAAGATAGGCAAATAAATTTCTAAAACCTCTTGGGATAGTAAACAACTAAAATGTTACTCCAGGTCACCTTGCAAAGGTTACTCCAGTCACTGTTACGTGTCCTCACTTTTCTTCGAACAACTAGATGGATGGTATGAAACTTCCAGTCTGCTTTCGGCTGCGATGGGGCGAGGACATCCGCTGCGCCCCGCCGTGCGTGACCGTGAGCGCTTGCTTGTGTTTACCTTCTCGCGGCGCGAGTTGTATTTGTTCCAAGTTCAGTGCGACTATGGCACACACATGGCGCCACGATACGATCAAAATTACTTTCCAACCAGATCACGCGCGTCCTCGAGCCTATGAAATAGAACAGTTCATACGCGACGATCTACATTTAGATCCGGCGACTGTCGTCGGAATACATTTTTCTATAACGGCGAGCGTGGTTTATGTTAAAATGACCAGTGCAGAGGTCTGCGCGACAGCGGTGTCTAAATACACGAACTCTCTCAGATTCAAACATTCTGACGGGCATATCGGTGCAGTGACGGTGGATCATGCAGGCATGGGCCTAAGGACTGTAAGGGTTTTTGAGCTCCCCTTCGAGGTCCCTGAGGAAGTTGTCAAGGACGCTTTCCGACCATATGGCAATGTTATCAGCCACGTTGCAGAAAAGTGGCAAACTTTCTCGACGTATAAGGTCTACAATGGTGTGCGCCAAATTAAACTTGAGCTCAAGAAACATGTGCCGTCCTATTTGAACGTCGGTGGCTGTCGTGCAATCATCATGTACGACGGTCAACCGCGTACCTGTTCCGGATGTGGGCAGGAAGGCCATGTTCGATCGAGCTGCTTACAAGGTAGAATTACGCAGACACCAGTGGGAGACTCCGTTTCCCCGACGGGGACGACAATCCTGCCCCTCACGTACGTTCAGACGACGATGCGCACCATAGTTGAGGGCGAAACGGGCGATCAGACACATCCATCGACGTCAGCAGTACCAAGGGAGGAAGAGGAAGGACCCTCGGTGCCAACCCATATGTCGCCCCTCCACAGCAACAATAGCAGCAACAGTCCCACGGACTCCAGACGCAACACAACATTCAGAACGCGATGGACGTGGACGCGAACATTGTCCCGACCGCGGCTTTCCTAGCAGAAGGTGATACGACGCTGGATTGCCTCCCACATTCGGATACGGATGTCCACGTTCGAAAGCAACGTTCGCCTCGACGGCGCAAGCGACGTCGGTGGACCCCTTCTGACGATTGCCTCCTACACACGGCCGGTCAAGAAGGTGACATCTCATCAGAGGGCATGGATGCCGCGCCTGCTGAAGATCTAAGTGGTTTAGACGGTTCACTTGCCCATACTACGAGTGCCCAGTTACTTCTTGCACCACAGACGCAGAAGGTCGCGTCGATGGATGGCGCTCCGTCTACCTCT
Organism: Schistocerca piceifrons; assembly: GCF_021461385.2. Taxonomy (NCBI): domain Eukaryota; kingdom Metazoa; phylum Arthropoda; class Insecta; order Orthoptera; family Acrididae; genus Schistocerca; species Schistocerca piceifrons. Next base: position 781,973,044 of record NC_060140.1, on the reverse strand, counting down.
ACCAAAGACGACGTACGTGAGAGAGATTTAGGTGCCGATCAGCTACACACCATTGTGTTGCACCGACTGTGGTCGGACGATGTTGAGGAACCTCCTGAAGAGGGCACGGGTGACAGGGGAGGGGGTGGCGTTGGGGATGCCATTCCTAGCGTGAAAGACTCATAATTTGTAACGGGTTACAATGCTACAAAGCATGCTTGATGCGGCGGACATCGACGTGGCCCTCTTACAGGAAGTATGTGTCGCTAGTTTTCCTGACTTCTACGGATATAACGCTCACATCTCCCACGCCTCTTCTACCAATTGTGGTGTGGCTGTTCTGCTACGGGACGGTTTGGTGGCTACGGACGTACTGTACTTACCGAGTGCAAGAGCCATGGCAGTAACTGTCAACGGTGTACGACTCATCAATGTATATGCCCCTTCAGAATCAGGGAGACGGGGAGATCGGGCCCGCTTTTTTTTCGGAAGATATTACGCGTCTATTTATGGGCCGCGTAGACTATATGGTGATCGGAGGAGATTTTAACTGTACATTATCTCCGTCTGATCAGCAGCCACATCACATCCCGTGTGCGGAATTGGAAATGCTAGTGCGTGACCTCCACCCGATCGACACGTGGCGCCACATCCATGGCCCAGCTCCTGGTTACACCCATTATACAAGTCATTCATCAAGTCAGTTAGACAGGATTTACGTCACAAGCACCCTTTCGACGGCGACGAGAGGAGCAGAGCTCTGGCCCACTGCATTCACCGACCACACAGCCTATATTTGCACCATTGCCCTCCAACCTGCACGTGTGAGGCGCAGTAGGCCCCCCTGGTAACTGAACGTCGCCCATCTGGACGAGCCGGCATGTAAAGGTGCTATCGAAGAGTCGTGGAACGCGTCCTTACAGTGTCGTGGTCGTTACCGATCGACCCTCAGTTGGTGGATTGAATGTGCGAAGCCTGCTCTTAGGCGCACCTTCATTGCTTACGGCCGGGAGGCGGCGGCCTGAAGGAGGAGCACGGAAAACTTTTATTACACCGTCCTACGGGAATGTCTTGCTATTTAGTCCTCACCTGACAGGCAGATCATAGTCAATCGCGCGAAAGCGCAGCTCGTCTCCTTAGCACGCCATCATTTACAAGGCGCTGTTAGAAAGGTCATCTATGCACCACGTGCTCTTAGAACGCAGGAGGCGCCGTAGGGCGCTGGTAACCGATATGATAACGGACGACGAACGACACGTGACAGAACAAGCAGATATAGCAGAAGCCTTCTATGGGCATTACGCTCAACTTTATTCAGCAGTGCTCCGTGATATGGCGACGGTAGACACCGTTTCAGCACATGTCCACGGTACAGTTCCCCAGACATGGTACCGACTTTACTGGGAGAAGTGACAGAAGAGGAAGTGCTCCACGCCATTGGTAAAGGTGCTCCACATAAATCACCAGGAATCGATGGATTACCATTAGAGTTCTATCGAGCATTTAAACAACTGTTGGTACCGTGTTGGGTTGAAATTTGTCAGGAATTGATCTCCGCGGGTATACCGTTGCCTGCACCGTTCTTGGAAGAACTGATTGTCCCCATCCATAAGCCGAAGGGACGGAATCATGTCCGCGATTATCGCCCCTTAACGTTATTGAACAGCGACTTCAAGATCTCTTCGAGGCTGCTATCAGAACGTCTTCGCGGTACACTATTGCACGTCTTGTCCGGCGATCAGACGTCCTTGGGGGGACCCAACAACATCAGAACTGCGTTATGTCGTTACAGAAATCTCATCTCCCTTGCACGGGTGAGACGTTTGCCGGCAGCCCTGGCGTCTATCGACTTTAGCCAGGCTTTTGACCGTGTGGGCCACACTTTCCTCACGGCCGTTCTACGGCGCATGGAATACCCCGACCCCTTTATCACAGTGCTGACACGTCTTCTGCATGGGGCTACTTCTCGAGTTCTTGTTAATGGAAGACTGACGGCACCCATGCCGATCCGCCGATCAGTACGACAGGGATGTCCATTATCAACATTGTTATTTGCATTGGCCTTAGAACCCTTGTTGTGTGGTCTCCGAGACAGGCTCACTGGGATACAGTTCGGCGGCTCCATCTATCGCTGCATCGCGTATGCGGATGATTTGATGATCGTCATACGAGGAGCTGACGATATGGCCGCGGCGTTGGACTGGATTGCAACCTACGGTACAGCTTCTGGTAGCCAAATCAACATTGACAAGTCTGTCGCCTTGAGCATCGGGATTGGGCCACCGCAGGAACACATTGCCCCCTTACGCTTCAGTGATACTGTCCGCTGCTTGGGCTTAGATTTCATGAACGACATGCGACGCGCGACGACGCTCAATTATCGACGCCTTCTTAACCAAATTAGGGCCGGAATTGCAAATCAGCGCTTGCGATCCCTCAACATCGTTCAGCGGGCGTATTATGCCAATGTATACCTTGCGTCCCGCATACCGCATGTCGCCCAAACGCTACCCATTCCGAAACCCTTGGCTCGTAGCATTATGGCAGCGCTGGGGTACTTCGTCACCGCTGGTATGTTACTGAAGATCAGATACGTATCTCTTACCCTCCCCAAGGAAAAAGGTGGTCTCGGCCTAGTTAACGTCCATGATAGGGCCATTGCTCTCTATGTTAGCTCAAATTTATGTCTGCTGCACCGTTGTCCTAAGAGCCTCACGAGTCTGCTTCTGACGGCGCTACGACCTGCTTCACTAAGAGCACCGGTGCCACTACAGGACATCCCAGCGCCCCTCTATTATATAGAACGTTTCTATTTAGAACAACGTTATTGCAGTGTAGCGCTCACGACACCACAAATGGCCACAACTCGACGCCTATATCATGACATGCTGCAACGCCGCCCCCTAAATGTGGTCGAACTAAAATATCCTGACGTACGGTGGCGCGTGGTGTGGAAGACTGTACACGATGCCATGCTTGATTCCGATGTTGTTTCCCAATGGTACGTAGTCGTTAATGGGAAGCTGGTGACGCAAGAACGTCTCTACAATATCCACATGGCAGAATCTCCCAATTGTGTGGGTTGTAATACAGTAGATTCTGACGAACATCACCTCAGCTGTGGAAAGGCGGAACCGGTTTGGCACCTAGTGCGGCAGATGCTGGCTTATCTCTTGCGAGTTAGGCCGGAGCATATATCTGCACGCACGTTATTGTTTCCGGATGAGACATTTTACCCCAAGACTCGAACCAACTCCGTCACCTGGACACGTGGACATGCGGTCCGTTACCTCTGTCGTGACGGACACAAGAATTTCCTTGACTTCTGGCTCTATTTGCAAGAAAGACATCATGCTATTTCCGGGCATACCAGATACCGACAGTGCTTCGCAAACTACCTATGGAGTGCCTTTCACAGCCCGCCGTGCATCTGGAATCTTCCAGGCAGTGGCAGATGAGGTCAGAACGAACTGCAAACGAGCATATATTGAACAATCTTTATCAGTGGGCGCAGTCGCTGGGAAGCCTAACTACGACGTGGTAGCTTTCTTTTCATGTTATTTATGTTTCATATCTTCGATGGTGTCTTCATTCTGTTTTAGTTTTCCAGGCTTGATTAACTATGACTGTTCGCACATTGATATCTATATACACAAAAAAGATTAAAAAGGTGGGCAGAAGACCTGCGTTCGAATCCAAATAAATACACAAGAACAAAATAAGAACAAAATGACCAATAAATAAAATAAAATAAAGTATTATACCCTTTCCTTTCTCCTTTTATTTTTTGTAAAAAGTTCAGAGGCATATTTAATTTTCGTTCGTTGGCGGAACCTGAAGTAGTGGCGAATGGACGTCCTAGTTAGCTTTAGGATGAAAGTGGCGGTGGCACTAGCTTTGTTTTTGTTTTTAGGCTAGATAGGTTTTTGGGGGTAGTACGGGTGAGAGGGGCCAACGCCTGAAGTGGAAGAGATAATTTTCTTTCTTCATAAAAAATAAATAAATAAATAAATAAAAAATAAAAAAACAAAAAATTGTTTGTATGATTCATGTTATCCAATAACAAAAATTATTTTCTGTTTATATATTACTGCAAAGCGAAGTAAATCTGACTTGCATCACGGTACCGTGAAACAAAATTAGATTTTTTGTTCCACCAACGGGAAGTTTCCTTTTTATTATAAAAAAAGAAAAAAAGAAAAATAAATAAAAAAATAAAAATACCGTGGTCCCGTGGTTAGCGTGAGCAGGTGCGTAACGAGAGGTCCTTGGTTCAAATCTACCCTAGAGTGAAAAGTTTAATTAAGAAAAAATGGATAGAGCGTCTGCAAAAAAAATAAAAAAATAAAAACAAAAACAAGAAAAAGATAGCGCAACGGCCAAGGTAACTGGCTGGGAATCGGAGAACCCGTGTTCGAATCTCGAAGAAACCTAGCGGATGTTATTCTTTTCGTCAGTATTTTTCCATGTCTCAATTGATGGGGGTAGGAGAGTTAATAAGGTAAGTAAATAAATAAGAAATGATAATAATAATATAGGCAAATAAATTTCTAAAACCTCTTGGGATAGTAAACAAGTAAAATGTTACTCCAGGTCACCTTGCAAAGGCTATTCCAGTCACTGTTACGTGTCCTCACTTTTCTTCGAACAACTAGATGGATGGTACTTGTCATATAAACATTCGAAACAAATATACTCAAGGCACCAAGAACATCTAATGAATGCAATCTTTCGACAGCTACACTTTTCCTCCCCCCACTGTTCCTTGCGAAGAGTCGGCGAAAAACAAACTTGGTTTACATTTAAAAATATGTCTTTTTCTGGAATTAATTTTGATGCATACCACGCATACGATATCATTGCCTGCAAAATCGGTGCTGAAAGTTGGTTATGAATTATGCTGTTAATAGTTGTTGCATCCGTGTGGTTGTGCAATTCCCGTTGTGTTTCCAGAAGCACACTGCAATTCTGAAACCTGGAAATAAAGCTTTTAACCTCGCGACGGAAATTAATATCACATGGCTGGCACACAGGTGTGCGGCTTGGCGGTATTACTTTTACTGAGCACGTCGGCTGACCCTCGCCATCTATAAACATTGTGTCATATATTGTAGTATTAATTTGTCCACTCCAGGAATCCAATATTAGACAAAACTTGTTATCAGAAATTTGTTATGGTTTTAAAACATTCTTAAGCAATGTTCTGTAAATCGCATTCGTCAGTTTCCCGGATTTGGAGCAGGTAGTGTAACCATTTTTCAACGAATCGGTTAAACGACTGACCTCTTCAATAACCCGAGGACCAAATGTAACATTCGTTTCTTGTACACACAGGAAAACCTTAGGCAACACTTTTCCAGAGGATGTGATGGCATACTGCGCCATGTACGAATGTGTTAGTTTGTCGTTACTATCAACTGCGACAAGGATTCGTTTTTCTCCCTTATGTGATAACGTACTTCGAATGTTCACCCGCTTTCGCATCCTGTTTGATCGGTGTTGATCACGTAATCAGGATTAATACCGGTCATAAGTACGCCGTTTGCGTGCTGAAAAGAGCTGCCACTTTCTATATATCTTCTATATTTTGTACCTCCTTATGAGAGACGTATTTCGTGACGTGCCGTTGACGAATTTTTTTACTCCGATTTGAAATTTCTTACCCAAGATAGTGATGCAGCAAACGTGAAATCCTTGTTGGCCGTATATTGAAGCGCTGCACCTGCAGCCCACTCCTGAAGTATTCTCGTTGTTACATTCTTGTTACAACGAGATTCGACAAATCGGTCGTATGTCCACTCATTTATCGCCTGGTATTTGTCGTATCTTGTCCCTCCTTTAACGATATCACTTTCCCACAATTTCAAGTCCTTCTTCCTTTTCAGGGCTGTTGTTGCTCCATTCATTTGCAGTGTTTGTAAGCTCCAATTCGGATGATTCCTGGCTAGCGCTACCGCCTTTACTTTTACTTCAAGGGGTGCAGCGCCGTAGTTCAATCGTTTAGTAACCGGTTCGTAATACTCATCGGGAACAAATGAAGCACATATTCCCAGTGACGTGAAGATTTCCAAAGTGTTATAATCATTTAGCGATTCACTAGTCGGGATGTCTTCCACTGAATCCCCTTCTGCTTCGTCTTCATGGTATAGCACTTCAGTATCAACAAAAGTCATTTCGTTCGTCAGCTCCAAAAATCGCTCGACGATAGCCGCTCCTATCAATCTGCAACCTGCAGAAACAGAACTGTCTGCTGCCGGTAGCGCATTGATAATGCATCTGTCTTGCAACACCTTTACAAACCAAAAGACAGCCTCGGTAACTTCCCGCTTGCCATCGTTTGTGACAGGCTCCAAACTATATATTACAGCGCTAGTCGAAGGCTGTACATCCTCCATTATTCAGATTACGCACCTGAAAAATAGGACACAACAAACAATAACTAGTTTCTACGGCATAAACAGACGAGCTAATTACTACAGACTACATACAGTACTCGTCATACGTTACTTACGGAAGAACACTGTATTCATCCACAAAACGTATTTCATTCGGCGCATTAATGATAGAAAAATCACTACATGTATCTGAGAGGTTCGCGGCATCCTAATGACGGAAAACAACTCTTTCCGATTGACTTCTATAAGGCTCGTGCTAGACACCTTCACTCTTCCAGGTTCTCAACTATGACATAACGAAGAGGCAACCGGGTCAACATAGCTCTCCCCGCCTGCATTCTGTGCCGTGCCTCGCTGTAAACAAGCGTCGCGCGGTTGGCTATCTGTGATCCCTCGTGAGGAATTCGCAGCACTCTTACTCGGAGTTGTTCTCATGTGACAAGGCTTAAAAGTTTAATGCTTTACTAACTCACGCCGTTTGGGAAATTAGTTTGCCTACATTATTATTATCATTCCTTATTGATTTTCTTACATAATTAACCCTCCTAACCCTATCAATTGAGATATGGAAAAATACAAACGAAAAGAAGGACATCCGCTGGTTTCTTCGAGATTCGAACACGGGTTCTCCGACTACCAGCCAGTTAACTTGGCCGTTGCGCTATTTTTTTCTTTATCAAAACAACCATATAAGCACATAGCATATAAACAAAATAATGAAGTGCAGGAACTTCTTCAACACGAATTGTATCCCACAACAGACTGAAGAACACATTTCAATATAGTGCCATTTGTAAGCTTACAAAACAGAACAAAAATATTAAACTGACAATAGCATCTTCAGTCCAGACAGATACATAGAACCAAAACGCAAACTTCTTAAAGAGAATTACAACTAGAATTGTAGTTCTGTCAGTTGATTCACAACCGTCCAAACTCTTCACAGAAAGTCATTTGGAGCATACAAACCGATAACAAAGACATGCACAGGCAACATAAATTAATGAAAACGTCATAATGAAGTTAATAACACCATTGTGAAGTTGGGAGCAGTCCTAGGAACAGGTGTAGGCCCTTATTCGTCGTGTATTTCGTTCGCTTCATAGTCTTGCTTGTGATTTGTGTCCTTACCGGCGTCAAGAATTACCCTACGCCTTGTTTTTCAAAAATAATGTCTAACATGTTAGCAAACATCATCCCGAAATTTGGGTAACGTTTCATCTTCCAACGTGCCTTTCTCATATAAGCCTCGAAACTAATGAGATTATCTTCGCTGTTTTGGATGATGATGTATGTCACAAACTATTCTAACAGCCACATCACGGTGTTGTTCTTGGTAGCGGGATAATGTTTCGTGTCCGGCCCCATAGCAGGATGCCGGTGCGGTGGCTGCCTGGGCTGGAGCGGGTAATCAGGCCCAGCCGCTGCTGCACCCATTTCCAGTTAATGAGATGGCCACCACAAGTGAAGCGATGGCGTAAGGTGTCGCCGGCCTGTCTGGAAGACGTCAGCGTGGTGTATTTCACTTTGAACAGATGCCCTTGCCAGATAAATCTATTAGCGGACGCATTTATCGCTGTCACATAAGCTGATTCTATGCAACCTTTCATTTACCACTTTATACCATGTGGACGCCACCTCAGCAAATGGTTCAAATGGCTCTGAGCACTATGGGACTTAACAGCTGTGTTCATCAGTCCCCTAGAACTTAGAACTACTTAAACCTAACTAACCTAAGGACATCACACACATCCATGTCCGAGGCAGGATTCGAACCTGCGACCGTAGCAGTCGCGCGGTTCCGGACTGCGCGCCTAGAACCGCGAGACCACCGCGGCCGGCCCACCTCAGCAGTGTGGACGGTTAAACTTATGTTGTCCCAAACTGCCTTCCAGTGAACACTCGGGAATTTAAGTTCAATGGGATTCCGGACTATTGGAGATGTCCATCTTTTTAATAATAGGTGCGTCGTCGGTAAATCCTGCGTGAAATAATGTCCATCAACATAGCTTACTTCAAGAAAAAACTGCTTGACATGTCGTAGTTTGTAGTGCATTTTACCTACATGAATGGGTGGGTGCATATCGGTGGGTTGTAAGGTTCGGAAGAGCCAACTGGTTACGCTGAGAGATTCCTTGTCCAACAAATGGGTGATTCGTTCAATATACAACGCAGTACACTTTCGGTTAATGTCAGGCATGTTGAGTCCGCTGGCCTGGAAGACGTCAGCGTGGGTGTATTTCACTTTGAACAGATGCCCTTGCCAGATAAATCTATTAGAGAGTTTCAGCAAGTGTTTGGCCTGCATCTACGGGACTGGTAATATTTGGGCCATATAGTACGCTTTACTGAATATATAACTGCTGAGGAGTTGCATGCATTGGAGAATGTCAACGTACCGTCAATTGTTTTCATAGATGGCATCTTGCATTTTACTGGTGACCTGCATCCAATTTTTTGCATTCATTTTTAGCGGGCATTTGCCGATAATCATCCCCAGAGTGGTGTGGGCTTCGACACGCTTCGCCCAAGGTATAATAACTGCGTCGAATCCTCAAATGATGACAATGGTGCATTTATCGGCGTTGATTTTAGCACCGGAAGCACGACAGTACTCGTCTACCGCGGTCTTGAGGGATGATACGTCTCCGTCGTTGCGCAGTAACACTCCGACGTCGTCGGCGTAAGCACGAACCACGAAGGACGTCCCGGTGATCGAAAGGCCTGCAGGTTTGTCATGAATAGAGCGTAAGAGCGGCTCGAGCGATAAAACAAATAACATCATGGAGAGAGGGCTCCCCTGCGGCACTCCTCTTTGGGCCTTGATGGGTTGAGTGAGCTGTCCATTTACGCTGACTCTGGTTGTAATTCCCGTGACGAAATGTTACACGGCATTAATAACCCGTTGATCAAAACCACACCGCTGCAGTAGCTGTAGGAGGTACTCGTGGCGGACGCGATCTAATGCCTTGAAAAAGTCGATAAACAGCAATGCGAGATTCACGTTAGTGACTGACGCTCTCTATATTCCGAAAGGGGCGTCATAATAGTGGCAGCATGATTGATGGTTGTGAATCACTTGCTTCATTAATGGAGACAATCTGCTGTTGAGTGCTCTGGCAAAGGTTTTGTAATCAAAATTGAATAAAGTAATCGGTCGGAAGTTATCTAAGGTTTTTCGGTGTTTGCTCTTTGGTATCAATACAATCCGACCTTCCTTCATTTCGGCCTTCACGTCACTCCCTCGCATCACTTCATTGAGAACATCTGTAAATGCGTGTCCGACTATCGGCCAGAAACGCCCATAAAATTCCCGTGACAAACCATCAGGGCCAGGGGATTTATTCGATGGCGAGAAATCAGTTCAAGGACTTAGTCTGTAGAAAAATCGTACACGACCGCCGAGTTCTCCGCAGGCGTGACTACGGTGGGCAGAGCACGCACGATATCACCGCCGTTATCACCATATGTATCAAATTGCGAGTACAGATCCGTGAAGTACCGGTATACTGCAGTAAGAATATCACTTTTTCGGGTCAAACGGAGTCCATCATCTGTGTCCAGTTCCCCGATAAAAGCTCGCTTGCGATGGGCACGATGTTTTATGAGGTGATTCAGCGATGCAAGTTCGTCCTCTTGAAACGATTTTGCTGTAGATCTGATTTTCAGTCCTTCAAGCTGAGTTCGCTTTATGCCTATAAGCTTCGCCTTTATTTGTTTGATGGTCGTCAGCTGCGTGTTGACGTAGTGTCATACAACTCTCGCAGAACTGTCTGGTAAAAATCAATTGTGCGTTTGACATCTTGCGCCCGTTGTCAACTGTAGTTTCTTAAGGATAATCGAATTTTCCGTTTGCCCACAACATTCCACCAGGCTATCTTACTCGGATATCTGTAGCATTGCTTGAGACAATCCACCCATGTCGTGGAGATGACATCTTGTAGCGCGGCATCGGCAGGAATAGAAACATTTAGGCTCCACGGAATCCTATGCCATTTAGTATGCTGTTTGGCCAGATTTATCGTGACACAGAGAGCGCAAGGTCGGAGAAACTAGCCGGAATGACGACGGCGTCAATAATATGTTGGTAAACGTTCTTAGAGATGTAAAAATGATCTAGACGGCTACATGCGGTGGCGGTCAGGTACGTGTACTTTACCAGGGTAGGAAATTTTAGTTCCCACGCATCCTTCAGCTTCAGGTGACGCACCAGATCATGTAGTTCCCTACAATAACTAAATTTTGGCTATTGGTCTTTCCTGTGGATCACACAGTTAAAACCACCACTAATTATCAACTGGGTTGGGTTGCGGCGTAACAAGTAGATGATGTCTTGTTTAAAGAAGTTAGCTCTATTTGATTTTAGGGTCGTTCCAGATGGAGCATAGATATTGACGAGGGTGACGTCAAAAATTTGACAAGCTATGCCTCTGCCGGAGTCCAGCATTTCGATATTGCGCACTGAGATTCCATCTCGTGATAGAATGGCCGTACCTGTACCCCCGTCTGCCACGGTGTTTACAATTGTTGCAAATCCTGATACATGAAAACTTAAGATAGACACTTCCTGTAACAGAACGATATCAGCTTCGTACTCATAGATAAACTGCCGTAGCATTGCTAATTTTAAATCTGTCCTAACTCTATTAATGTTCAGGGACAAAAACTTATAAGCTTGACTCATGATCGTCAAAGACATGTGGGTAATTGGAAGCGTAGGAAGCCCAGTCCATCTCGCCGTCGGACTTCGAACCTACATCCGCAGGTTTTGTACCAGTTTTTGCGCTGGCTTTACTTTTTGAGTTACTTCCAGCCACGGAGTCCTTTAAAAAAATGGTTCAAATGGCTCTGAGCACTATGGGACTTAACATCTTAGGTCATCAGTCTCCTAGAACTTAGAACTACTTAAACCTAACTAACCTAAGGGCATCACACACATCCATGCCCGAGGCAGGATTCGAACCTGCGACCGTAGCAGTCCCGCGGTTCCGGACTGCAGTACCTAGAACCGCAAGACCACCGCGGCCGGCCACGGAGTCCTTTAGTTTAACTTTATTTTGCCATCGCAACGTCATCCGAAGTGTCATACATGACGGCGTAGTCGGCGAGTCATGGCTGTAAGCAGTATGTGAAAGTCCTTGCTTGGGAACGGGTGACGGCAAGTCCGAAGACTCGGCTTCAGTAGGCTCTGTGTTTGTTTGGAGCCGCACTGGCTGTTTGTATACGGCTTTCTGGTTCCTCGCGTTGTTTGGAAGAAGTTTCGAGGTGGAGGCTGTTTATGTTATGCTCTACACCGCGTGCATCATCCGCTGTGTTTACGAGTTGCAGTTGACTGACTGTCGCCTCTTGTGTGTTGACCACCTGTGGCGAGTTGAGAAGCGGCATCGGAGCGGATTGCTGTAAACACTCGACTGCCCTCGTATTGACAGTTTCTGCGTCGGGAGATTGAATGTGAATTTGGCGGGTCGTAACTGAGCCATCCGACACCTGCGTGTCCTGGATGGAGGCCCGTGGCTCCGCGTCATCGGTTTGATTTTTTACGACCTGGTTACCGGAACCACTACCGTCACTAGTACGGCGTCGTTTGTTACCGACAGATAATGCAACGTCGGCGGCTAATGGGTGACTGGTCACGGGTTTCTGAGGTAAGGGTGGGAAGGTGCCGTAACCGAGATCGTTGTCCTCTGACACGGATGCACTTGGTTGAGTGTCAATCACACAAGGCGTCTGATTTTGAATTAGGACATCAGCCAATGTTAATCTCTGTCGTTGTTGCAGGTTGTTTCGAAGTACGACAACGCGCCGTGGGCAATCATCTCGTAAATTGATATTCGTGTTACAGATAAAACAAGTGCCTACTTGTCCATCGTAAATGACATGAGCCTTATAACCACAAACCATTATATACAATGGGATATTGACTTTAACGGCCATGTCAACTGAGCGAACGCCACTATAACATTGGAGTTTGTGACGGCTCGACCACTTTTCATTTCTAATCTGTCGGATGTCACCGAGGACAGCTCTAAGAAAACAGTTCTCCTCAGGTGGCAAATTGAACACTCGCACTTGTTTATAATCAATGTCAGCGTTAGTTATTGGAACCGTACTCACCGACTGGTCACGATGTCGGAACTCTGCTTTCCCACCAGTATTCACCAAAATTTTCTCCAGTTGTATCTGGTCTTAAAACTTCACAAAGAAACAGTATTCCGCCATGTCATAATATGCTGTGTGGACCTGGTCGGACGTGATGCCAATAATATCTACTATCCAGTCATAGATTTCTAGAGAACTCGGTTGCACATTCCTGGAAGATTTCTCAAATGCAAAACACAGGGTATTCTTACGAGTTACACTGGGAGCCATAACTGCACTATATGAGCGGTCGAGACCGCTGTGAGTGAATTAAGAAGCTTGTGTACGACGGTAGTGAAGAAGCACTGCCAGTATCACAGGTCACAATCCAAGAATTTCTATAAACACGGCTTGCGGCGCTACGACTACGCGGAAGTACCGACACGTCCGGTCGCTGTCGCGTCCCAAGCGGAACTGTGCTATCGGCGCTGTCGGCGAAAAGCGTTTACCATGTGGGTACAGAAGCGGCAGTTGTAAAAGTTTCTTTCCTCGATTTCTGGAAAAGTTTGCGTTTGCGGACCCCATACTTGATGAAGAAAAATGCTCTATTTACAATTATGTATTGATCCCTCCAATTTTGAGTCGATTGCTCGTCATAACCTTTAGGGGTGATTTTCTCAAAAACGCGGGGGTATTGACCTAAAATTTCTTAGAGCAGTTCGTTTTAGGTTGTACACAAGCGACCAGCCAAATTTGAGCCATATCGGCTGGTCGTCTCTGAGGCTTTCCCCTTGTGAGCCTGAGCCCTCCGGTCAGCGACGGCGATCCAACAACTTGCGGTCGAGAGGGTGACGGCAGCGTGTTGCATGCTGTTTGTTGCATTCCTATCTTTCCCTCAGTGTTTTTATACTTCTTTCTTTGGTCTATCAGTTTTAGTATTTCTTTGGTTACTGCAAGTTTCTTCGTAGTTACCATTCTTGTGCTTATACACGGTCCAGTCACATTACTCGTAAAGTGACCACCACCTTTGTTCGACACCAGCGTGCAGGTATTACTCACAGGCGGCACGTGGCAGCACTAGCAGCAGGTACTTGAAGTGTGTCAGGAGACGTGGAAAACAGAGCAGCCGCTGCAATAAGGCGGGGACGTAGCGATTTATCTGAGGTCCAAAACGGCATCATCATTCGCTTTCGCGCCGAGATTGGAAGAATTACCGAAACTGTTAAATCTGTAAATCTTTCGCGACCTGCCTTGCTCTGGTAAAAATATACTGTGCATGTCGAAATGATGCGCTCCAAACGCAGCAATGAGGCAACTGTGTGCCGGACCACAGTTGACAGAGGTGAACGACCATAGCAGAGATGAGCACAGGCGAATAGTTGTGTAGCTGTTGCGCAACTGATCGCCCAGCTAAACCAAGGGTTACCAAAAGCGTCTTCTCAAAGACCGTTCGCCGAAAGTTGTTGCAAATGGGCCTCTACAGCAGTCGCTTGGTTCATGCATCCATGTTGGCTTCTGTTTATCGGCGACGAAGGTGGGAATTTGCACGCTAGTACGACAACTGTACGTCCACTGAGTATCAACAGGGACCTTTTCAAATGAATCATATTTTATGCTCCGACAGACATACGGAAATTAGGGTGTACGGCGTGAATCGTCTAAAAGTAAATACCCGCAACAACTGTCGGAAGGGTCGAGGCCGAATTGCGTGCTCTGAGTGGTCCCCTCATTCTGAAAGGCACACTGGATCAACGCAAGTATGCGTCTATCCTCGAGCAGTATGTCCCCATTACATGTAGTTGTTTTTTCCTCGCAGAATGGCATCTACCAGCAGGACCATGCAACGTGTCACACATCTCTTAGCGTACGTGTGTGATTCGAAGAGCACCAGGATGCATTTACCGTACTTCCCCGGCCACCACACTCCCTTGAAAATCCCAATCGAGAATCTATAGGATCACCTCGTTTTGGGCTGTGCGCTCCATCGATCCTCAGCCGAGAAATCTAGTGCAGGTGGACACTGCACTGGAGTCGGCATGATCCCACATCTCTGTCGGTACCTTCCGGAATATCATTGCCTCTCTCTCTCTCTCTGCACATCTTGCACCGGTCCGCGCTGAAGAAGGCGGTTATTCAGGCTTCTGACAGGTGGTCACATTAATGTGACTGGACGGTGCACTCAGTTGCTCTTCTTAGAAATGTCCGTTCCTCTGCTTTCTGTGGGATTCATTAAAGAACTACAGCCTTAGAAGATTTCAAACTCTCATCATTCCTCATTGTTTCAGTAAACTACTTTTTCTACACCGATTTTTCTTGAAATTCGTTCTACTCTTCACCATTACTAAATTTTGATGTGAGTCTGTATCTGCTCCTGGCTGTGCCTTACTATCCAATAGTTGATTTTGGAACCCTTGTCCGACCTTGATGTAATCCACCTGGAATCTTCCCTTATTTCTTGGCCTTTTTGTGTTTTTGGATCAGTCTTTTCGTTATTACCACAGAACTCTATTAGTCTATCCGTCCTCTTTTTTTATCATATGCTTTTATGTATTGAATTATTTGTCCGGTATCCTCCTATCCTTCCTTTAACTCTTAGATTTCTGCTTGAAACGTTGACATGTGTGCATGAACGGTCTTTTTTGATGAGTTGTTCACAGTAATTCATTTTCTGCCTTAGCTTCATTCTAATAACGAATCCTACTCCCGGCATACCATTTTCCCTGGGTGTTGATGTTATATTATATTCTTCTGATTAGAAATCCTTACCTCCTTTCCAAGATCACTTCACTGATTCTCACAGAATCTAGCTTAAGGGGGGTAGGACGTCAAACGGGCCGACTTGGAGCAGGAGAGGCATCGCAGGACATTTTAATTTGCAATGTCTATACTTTTACAAATAAATTCATTAAACTTTGTCAGCATCACCAGGAAGGATTCAGGACTCACACCCATTGCAGTGGAAGTTCGAAAACATAACAATATAAATTATTTACGTGCGAAATTTCATCATTTTTTCAGTTACTAATGGCAACATTTGTTGCTATAGGTACACTTTTCTTCATAAGTTAGAGAGATTCTTCGATGAATTTTGCACAGCATACATACCATACTCACAGGTGTAAGAAACTCTAGAATTTATTTAATTTATGAAAAAACGAATGAACTGTTATACTTTAAACTTCATGTTTAGAAAATACACAAATTTTATACATAGTTACCTCAATTTTTACTACAGTTTTTAATAGCTTTTGAAAATTCTGGACTTTCGTACACCCTTAAGTATGGTTTGTATGCGGTGCAAAATTCACCGAAGAATCTCTCTTAATTATGAAGAAAAGTGTACCTATAGCAACAAATGCTGCCATTAGTAAGTGAAAACAATGATGAAATTTCACATGTAAAAAAAATACTTCGTTATGTTTTCAAATTTTCCACTGCAATGAGTGTGAATTCTGAATCCTTCCTGGTTATTCTGACCAAGTTTTATGAATGTATTTGTAAAAGTATAGACAGTGGAAATTAAAATGTCCTGCGGTGCCTCTCCTGCTCGTAGTCGGCCCGTTTGACGTCCTACCCCCCTTAAGTACCTGTATTTCCTTTTTTATATTTCCTAGCTTCCTTGCTACGTTAAGACATTCCATTCTCCGACTAACCATTTTGATGGTTAGTCAATCTTATTCTCATGAAAATCTCACCCTTGGCAGTCAGCCTCCTGGAGATCCGAACGGGGGACCAATCTGTAATCTTTTGTACTGGATTACCATCACAACACTTTTTCAATTACAGGTTAGAATTTCTGTGGATAGATATTGTGTTCCCTTAAATAAATGGAAATGCTAGGGTCTCCCGTCGGGTAGACCGTCCGCCTGGTGCAAGTCTTTCAAGTTGACGCCACTTCGGCGACTTACGTGTCAATGGGGATGAAATGATGATTGGTGAAAGACACACAACACCCAGTCATGACGAGGCAAAGAAAATCCCTGGCCCCGCCGAGAATCGAAGCCGGGACCTCGTGCGCGGGAAGCGAGAACGCTACCGCAAGACCACGAGCTGCGGTGTTCCCTTAATGCAGTTTATCCCATTATCTTTTGAATCGTCATACCCTTGATGATAGCTAAGTCTTCAATTTTTTAAGGTCAGTTTCCCACACCAAGAAGTTACTTCGCCCTCTAACACAGTGCCATTAGTAAAACTACACTGACGCCTTGTGTCAGAATTCCTCGCCGCCATTGCTGATATTTTCATTCAGTATATAATCTGTGTCTGGAATCCAAACCGGGACCCAAAACGTTATGGTTTCCAGTCGCAGCCAGTTTATAATCTAAGTATGTGCAGTTTCTGTTTTTAACTAGCAGCTCAACGTTTTCTATCCAGTGGCCACGCATATTCGTACTTATTTCGACCATTGCTTTTGAGCTGATCGTTTGCTTGACACAGATTTTATTGAGATATTAATATCTCACTCGTCACTCGGAGAGTAACAAAATGGGAACGGATATCAAAATTAAAGTTCAAGAAAACAAACTCTCCACAAATTTGAAGTCTGACTAGCAAAATCGACGTCTGAGCTCCATAGACGAGCGAGACGGTCCTACTGTAATGCGTCATAAGTTGATGCGCCCTGTGATTTTCTATCAACACCTGTATTGCGAACGCAAACCAAGCAGCGATAAGCGCTCGCACCTGAAGGTCTTACGAAGCGATTCTGGAGCTTCTAGCTCAGCGGACGATGGAGCTTCTAGCTCAGCGGACGACACGAAATCGACCCAGCTTCTAACAAAAACGTAAAATTTATCAAAATTGGATTTATTTTCGTCTGGTAAATTTTTTTATAGGGAAAGCAACACCTGCCTGGTGATGGTGAGAAGATTCAGAAAAGTGAATAACATATTTACTTTACAATTGTGGCTCTAAATAAAGCCGCAAGGGGATATTAACTTGAAATTGATGCTGTAGTATCACTTCTGATCTCTAAACTTCTTTTTTTTGGGTCATCAGTCTTCTGGCTGGTTTGATGCGCCACTAAACGAATTCCCCCCCTGCCAATCTCTTCATCTCAGAATAGCACTTGTAGCCTACGTCCTCAATTATTTGCTGGATGTATTCCAATCTCTGTCTTCCTCCACAGTTTTTGCCCTCTACAGCTCCCTCTAGTACCAAGGAAGTCATTCCCAAATGTCTTAACAGATGTCCTATCATCCGCCCCTTCTCCTTATCAGTGTTTTCCACAATACTCCTTTTCTCTCCGATTCTGCGCAGGACCTCCTCAGTCCTCACCATATCAATTCACCTATTTTGAAAATTCGTCTATAGCACCACATCTCAAATGCTTCGATTCTCTTCTGTTCCGGTTTTCCCACAATCCATGTTTCACTACCACACAATGCTCTACTCCAGACGTACATTCTCAGAAATTTCTTTCTCAAATTAAGGCCTATGTTTGACATTAGCAGACTTCTCTTGGCCAGGAATGCCCTTTTTGCCATTGCAAGTCTGCTTTTGATGACCTTCTTACTCAGTCCGTCATTGGTTATTTTACTGCCTAGGTAGCAGAATTCCTTAACTTCACCTACTTCGTGACCATAAATCCTGATGCTACGCTTCTCGCTGTTCCCATTTCCGCTACTTCTCATTACTTTCGTCTTTCTTCGATTTACTCTCAATCCGTATTCTGCACTCATTAGATTGATCATTCCATTCAGCAGGTTGACTTTCACTCAGGATACCAAATACATCAGCGAATCGTATCGTTGATTTCCTTTCAACTTTAATTTTAATTCCATTCTTAAACCGTTATTTACATTCTTCGATGTGCAGATTGAACAGGAGGGGAGAAAGACTACATCCCTGTCTTGAAACATCTTTAATCCGAGCACTTCCTTCTTGGTCATCCAGTCTTATTATTCCCTCTTGGCTCTTGTACATATTGTATATGATTCGTCTCTCCCTATAACTTCCTCCTATTTTTCTCAGAATTTCGAACGTCTTATCTTAGAAATTCTGATGGAATGTTATGTATCCCTTCTGCCTTATTTGATGTTGTTGTTGTTTTGGTCTTCAGTCCTGAGACTGGCTCGATGCAGCTCTCCATGCTACTCTATCCTGGGCAAGCTTCTTCATCTCTGAGTAACTACTGCAACCTACATACTTCTGAATCTGCGTAGTGTGTTCATCTCTTGGTCTCCCTCTACGATTTTTACCCTCCTCGCTGCCCTCCAATACTAAATTGGTGACCCCTTGATGCCTCAGAACATGTCCTACCAACCGATCCCTTCTTCTTGTCAAGTTGTGCCACAAACTCCTATTCTCCCCCAATTCTATTCAATACTTCCTCATTAGTTATGTGATCTACGCATCTAATCTTCGCATTCTTCTGTAGCACCACATTACGAAAGCTTCTATTCTCTTTTTGTCCAAACTATTTATCGTCCATGCTTCACTTTCATACCTGTCTACACTCCATACATATACTTTCAGAAACGACTTCCTTACACTTAAATCTATACTCGATTTTAAAAAAATTCTCTTCTTCAGAAAGGCTTTCCTGCCATTGTCAGTCTACATTTTATATCCTCTCTACTTCAACTTTAATCAGTTATTTTACTCCCCAAATAGCACAACTCCTTTACTACTTGAAGTGTCTCATTTCCTAATCTAATTCCCTCAGCATCACCCAAGTTAACTCGAAAAAAAATGGTTCAAATGGCTCTGAGCACTATGGGACTCAACTTCTGAGGTCATTAGTCCCCTAGAACTTAGAACTAGTTAAACCTAACTAACCTAAGGACATCACAAACATCCATGCCCGAGGCAGGATTCGAACCTGCGACAGTAGCAGTCTTGCGGTTCCAGACTGCAGCGCCTTTAACCGCACGGCCACTTCGGCCGGCCAAGTTAACTCGACTACATTCCATTATCCTCGTTTTGCTTTTGTTGATGTTCATCTTATATCCTCCTTTCAAGACACTGTCCATTCCATTCAACTGCTCTTCCAAGTCCTTTGCTGTCTCTGAGAGAATTACAATGTCATCGGCGAACCTTAAAGTTCATATTTCTTCTCCATGTATTGTAATACCTACTCCGAATTTTTCTTTTGTTTCCTTTACTGCTTGCTCAATATACAGATTGAATAACATCGGGGAGAGGCTACAACCCTGTCTCACTCCCTTCTCAACCACTGCCTCCCTTTCGTGCCCCTCGACTCTTATAACTACCATCTGGTTTCTCTACAAATTGTAAATACCCTGTCGCTCCCTGTATTTTACCCCTGCCAACTTACGAATTTGAAAGAGAGTATTCCAGTCAACATTGTCAAAAGCTTCCTCTAAGTCTACAAATGCTAGGAACGTAGGTTTGTCTTTCCTTAATCTTTCTTCTAGGATAAGTCGCAGGGTCAGTATTGCCTCACGTGTTCCAATATTTCTACGGAATCCAAACTGATCTTCCCCGAGGTCGGCTTCTACCAGTTATTTAATGTTAAGTATTCCAAAGCTCTTTTAAATTCTGATTCCAATACTAGATCCCCAATCACTTCTAAATCGGCCCTTTTTCTTCTTCTGTCACATCAGACAAATCATCCTCCCTCATAGAGGCTTCCAATGTACTATTTCCACGTATCCTCTCTGTCCTCTGCATGTAACAGAGGAATTCTCATTGTACTCCTAATGTTACCATTTTTCCTTTTAAAGTCAGCGAAGGTTGCTTTGACCTTCCTGTATGCTGAGTCTGTCCTTTCGACAATCCTTTCTGTCTAGATTTCTTCACATTTTTCATGCAGCTATTTCGTCTTAGGTTCCCTGTACTGTATTTATTTTATTCTTCATCGACTTGTATGTCTGGAATCCTGCATATCCCGGAACATTTTTGTACTTCCTCCTTTCATCAATGAACTGAAGTATTTCTACTGTTACCCATGGTTTCTTCGCAGTTACCTTCATTTTGCCTATGTTTTTCGTTCCAACGTCCGTGAGGCCCTTTTTAGAGATGTCTATTCTCCTTAAACTTTACTGTCTACTGAGCTATTCCTTATTGCAGTATCTATAGCCTTAGAGAACTTCAAGCGTATCTCGTCATTCCTTAGTATATCCGTATCCCACTTTTTTGCGTATCGATTGTTCCTGACGAAATGTCTTAAACTGCAGCCTACTCTTCATTGTGATCTGAGTATATATATCTGCTCCTGGATACGCCTTACAATCCAATATCTGATTTCGCAATCTCTGTCTGACCATGATGTAACCTAATTGGAATCTTCCCGTATCATCCGGCCTTTTCCAAGTATATCCCTTCCTCTTGTGATTCTTGAACAGAGTATTCGCTATTACTGGCTGAAATTTATTACAGAATCACATTAATTTTTCTCCTCTCTCATTCCTTGTCCCAAGCCCATATTCTACTGTAACCTTTTCATTTACTTCTTCCCCTACAACTGCATTCTAGTCCCCCTTGAGTATTAGATTTTCATCTCCCTGTACGCACTGTGTTGCCTTCCCTTTCAGTATCCTCATATACTTTCTCTATCTCTTCATCTTCAGCTTGCAACGTCGGCATGTATATCTGAACTATCTTTGTCGGTGTTGGTTTGCTGTTGATTCTGATAGGAACAACCCTATCACTGAACTGTTCACAGTAACACACTCTCTGTCCTACCTTCCTATTCATAACGAATCCTGCTCCCGTTATACCATTTTCTGCTGCAGTTGATATTACCGCATACCCATCTGACTAGAAATCCTTGTCTTCTTTTCATTTCAGTTCACTGACACCCTGGAACGGATATTGTTGTTGTTCATGGTTGCTATCCGACAGCCCTGGTGGCGGACTGCTGAAGGCTGGTCCACTCTGGCTTCAGCGCAAGGGCTTGGGCGTCGCAGTGGACCTCCTCCTCGTGCCACGCAGTGGAGGCGGGCACCAGTGTATCGTCCATTTTGTCTGCAGAAGATGATGTCGTGATTTGTGCTGTAGTTTCGGTTGTGCTGTATCCATCAAATAGTTCAGCGTCCGCATGGGACGTTGGTGAAACGGGTGCAGGCACAGCGGTAGATGTCTCCGCGCTCGTAACGTCTTCGTCGGCAGTAGCGGATTTGTGAGCGTCGTGCGGGTCGACGGTTGCATCACCCTCGACCTGCAGCGTCTCCACGTGGTCGGAAACGGTGCGGCGTCTTCTCTTGCGACGTTTCGGAGAACGTTGTTTTCTTATGCTACCTTCCGTGTCCGACGACGTAAGGGAGTCGCGTCGCCCTGACAGGAAGGCTGCCGTAGGGACGATGAGCGAGTCGATCTCTATCGTGTTGCCGAGGGTTGGGTCAGCGGCCGGTCGCGTTGGTACAGTCGGAGCGATGTCGATAGCCGACCGAGGCAGCGGGCCGTCCGAGGCGCTCTCAGTCTGGGTATGGTCGGGGTCGTGTTTGCGGCGTCCGGGCGGCGTTATGAAGCGGTAGGAGAAGCAAGAGCAGCGGCCTAGGTCACCGGTAGCACTGTAGGTTGCGACGAGGATGGTCTTCCGGCAGCTGGAAGTTGCGTATCACGCAGTTGTAGGCATTGGCCGTCATATATAATTATCGCACGGCATCAAAAAAAATGGCTCTGAGCACTATGGGACTTAACATCTGTGGTCATCAGTCCCCTAGAACTTACAACTACTTAAACCCAACTAACCTACGGACATCACACACATCCATGCCCGAGGTAGGATTCGAACCTGCGACCGTAGCAGCCGCGCGTTTCCGGACTGCGCGCCTAGAACCGCTAGACCACCGCGGCCGGCCGCACGGCATCCACCGATCTGTAAGTAGGACGGGACGTGACTTCGGAGATCAATGGTGACCTGTCGGACGCCGTTTAGGACGGGATATGTCTTAAACTGTGTCCACTTCTCCGCAGTATGACCGTGGACTGTGCCGTATGGTCGGAGGGTCGCGACGACTTCCTCTGCAAAAATTTCGAAAGGCAATTCGCAAATGCTTATCGTACACGTACCTAAGCCCGCGTGGTCGACGGTTACCACCCCCACATTGCCATCAGCGTGAGAGAAGCGGAGTCCCTGTTTGGTCTCACGTAGGATGCGTCGCACGCCGCGTCGTTAATGATTTTAACATAGACTGTGCCGCTCACGATCGACAATTGTATTCCGATAATATAGGTCACCGCGTTCTGCACTTCCTCTCGCAGAAAATACTCCATCTCGAGTGCTTTGGGTCGGGCATAATCGTTGCAGAAAGTAAATCAGATTGTAGATCTACGGTGACGGTTCGCCGTGGATCGTATACGGTAAGCCGGCACTTAAGCAACGGCCGGTCCGGAGCCGCGCTGCTGCTGCTGTCGCAGGTTCGAATCCTGCCTCGGGCATGGGTGTGTGTGATGTCCTTAGGTTAGTTAGGTTTAAGTAGTTCTAAGTTCTAGGGGACTGATGACCACAGCAGTTGAGTCCCATAGTGCTCATCACCATTTGAACCATTTTGAAGCAACGGTCGTCAGAATGTAAACAAGGCCAGCTCGCTCTCCACACACGGAAAACAAGGACGCATCCGCTGTGTTGCCCTGCCAAAGGCGGTCTTTATTAAGCAAAATTTACGCAATGGCGGGATTTTTTAAACATTTATTTAAGGAACTATTTTACACTCCAAATACATACTAATTACATGTACCAACCATGCGCACGTGTTATACATGAAATGTTTTAAACAGTCTGGAACCGCGAGACCGCTACGGTCGCAGGTTCGAATCCTGCCTCGGGCGTGGATGTATGTGATGTCCTTAGGTTAGTTAGGTTTAAGTAGTTCTAAGTTCTAGGGGACTAATGACCTCAGCAGTTGAGCCCCATAGTGCTCAGAGCCATTTGAACCATTTGAAACAAAAACAATTTCATCATTGCAATTATGCTGAAGTTAAAGAAATACAACAGAAGATTGTGTTACCAGAAACTATTAATTTGAACATCAAGAAAAGTTTCTTTAAAGACATTCAAATTTCTTCAAACATGAATAAATGAAAAACTTCACTTTGAACTGCATGTGCTCCAATCTTTACAGAAGCGTAAATAGCACTTGATGAAGGGTATCAGCAATTATTCGAGATAATTTTTAATATATTAATGTACACAAGGAAATCGTATCCATGAGAGACAGGTTAAAGGAAGACACTGATCTTTAACCTTCTCAGCTCAGTCAGATTAGCCATGAGCAGCTCACACAGTTATATGGAAGTCACTAAAACTTATAAAGAATATGGAAGATTTATGCCGATCGCACATAAAAACAATTTAATAATCATATTAGACAAACTCTTAAATACTTGAGAATGGTGGAAAAGAGATGTTATAAAGCTGACTAGCCTACAACTACATTTTCTGGACATTAATGCAATGGTAATTATCTGAAGTCATCAGACCTATATAAGAAATCTTTCACTGGAAAACTGACTTACATATCACAGTGAAAAAACGAACAGGGCAATTTGCCAGCCATTGATTATTACATTATATCAGATACAACCTTATGGTTTTAACCAATCGATTAAGACATTTCCATAAAAACTGTCAATTCTCATATTTATACTATAAAACTATTGTTTTGTGTTTTGACACTATTAGACACACAGTCTGACTGTACATTAGCTCGTAAAATATCAAAAGCTACTTTGAGAAGTCTAAAAAACACACACCAAAAATTTACAGTAAAAATTTAAATAATAACCTCAAG
Organism: Schistocerca piceifrons; assembly: GCF_021461385.2. Classification (NCBI taxonomy): domain Eukaryota; kingdom Metazoa; phylum Arthropoda; class Insecta; order Orthoptera; family Acrididae; genus Schistocerca; species Schistocerca piceifrons. Next base: position 781,948,893 of record NC_060140.1, on the reverse strand, counting down.
GCAATTACAATACATCACTGTCCACACAGTTTTCTTTTTTATATTAACCAATGCTCATTCCTTCAAATACAATTTTCAACATTTGCCAAACTTTTTCTTGTGATTCGAATACTTTCTAATTTTGTGGTATTCACACAGCATTTGTACCTTGGACTCTATGGTGCTGTCGGATCCTAGTTTGTTAATGACGTAATTAACCAAATTTCCCAGCAACCAGAATACAGCGTAATTTTTTCCCTCTGGGAAGTAGCGTGCTTCAGGTTCAACGACAGCTCTCAGGGGATGTCCTTGTAATCAGAGCTATTTGCTCTCGGATTCACTTCCAACTATTCATGTGACCGCTGAGTGTATCTATGAATTATTGTGTCCACTAGATGGCATTGTTAACAAAAATTTGTTTCACAGAGTCCGATTGCGTACAGTCTTTCATTGGTGCTAACTATGTTATTAACTGTCTTGTACCAGGACGTTTTTGTGTTAGACGTGAGGACATTAGAACTAATCTTTTTTTCCAAATCTCAGTCCAATCAATGTTTGGAAACTGTCTGTCTATTTTGTTCCTTCCTTCGCTTATCTTTCGTTCCCGCATTATGACCTTTGATGTTAAGTGTCGTGACGGTCGCGTTTCGGCACTTACATAATTGAACTCAACATAGAAATCCCTCACATGCTGTAAACGACTGTTGATATTCTGCACGTCGATCACGGGAAGCAGGCTTCGAGGTTTAATGATCTCGAAAAAGTAGGCTGGTTATGATTTCTCGCGAGTCTCTGATTAAATTAACTTGCCTTTTGATAAAAAGTTCACAGGTTTTGTCCGTTATATCAGTTAATCCTCGTCCACCACTTTTAGGATCTAAAGTGGCTACTTTTGCAGGTACTCGGAACACTTCACCTTTCCACAAAAAGTAAGTGATTTTGGACATTATTCTCCTCGCTATCATTCTCGGTATTGGAAACAGCTGGGCAGTGTAATAAGCTATAACAAGGATGCATGAGTTGATATACTTTGTTCTTTGAACTTGGTTCATATATCGAGTTAAATTCTCTATGATGTCACCTTGCACTTTATCTGCTGCAACTTTCCAATTTAAAGCCGTCATTTTTATGGGGCATGCTGTCAGGGTGATCCCAGTGATTTATGTTGTCGGACTAATTTTGCCCCTTCGACGTTGATGTTATCAAAACCTCTGAGATATAACATCTTACTTTTCTTTTCGTTTGCATTGGCTCCAGATGATCTACAGTACGTATCAATCACTCTTCATTGTTCCTTATAATGACCCCTATATCGTCAGCATAGGCTCTTATAACTGTTTTATTTCCTGATAATGTTAAGCCTTATAGTCTAGCATGGACATGTCGGAGGAAAGGTTCCAATGAAATGACAAAGAGCGATATGGACAGAGGACTTCCTTGAGGAACACCTCGTTTTATTTGTATCGGCCTGGATTGTTGATAATTCACCGCTATTTTTGCATTTATTCCAGTTGCAATGTTCTTTGTCAACTGTATGATCCTACCGTTGAAACCTATTTTATTCAACGTCTGTAGAAGATATTCATGATTAACTACATCGAAGGCTTTAAAGATATTCATGATTAAGGTTTTATAAAAATCTAAAAATAATAAAGCACACTTTATGTTTGTTACAGAAGTTATTGCAATGATATCCATGAATTCTGCTAGACTTTGAAAAATGGTTCTTCCTTGCGATCAGTTGTCATGTTTACTAATAATTTTATCTGTGAGGCATGAAATTCTCTTGTTTACTATTCTAGCTATTAATTTATAATCAGAATTCAGCAGTAAAATTGGACGAATTTTATTTAAATCTTCGTTTCCATTATTTTTTGGCACCAGAACAATTTTACTCTCCTTAAACTCACTCGGAATCAATTTACCCTGAATAACCTCATTCACAATATCCGCAATTTTCGCACCCACTATTGGCCAGTAACGGATGTAAAACTCTGCTGGAAGCCCATCCGGTTCTGGGGATTGTTTTGGTGGTGAAGCACACAGTCTCATACACGTCCTCTTCACTGACTACCCCGAGAAACTTTTCAGAACCGTACCGTATTTTGTTGGAATTTCATCAATAAAATTCCTTCTTCCGTTATTCGTATGCTTCACTAAATGATACAGGGAAGCAGTTTCAACTTCGGACACCGTATTTGCCTTCGATTTTTTTTCAACCCTTCCATTAGATTTCTCTTGATATTAAGTAACTTGGCTTTGACTTTTTTGATGTCTGCTATCTGAAGTGAGGAACCTGCTGAGACATGGTCATATAGATCTCTCAAAACGGAATAGTAATATTCTATAATTCATTTCATTTCTCTAGCGCTCTGGGCACTGTATTGAATAAAAACTTTCCTCAACTTTGGTTTCGCCATTTTAACCCACCAGTCGATATCAGTGGCATATATACTACGAGCACACAGACCTATCGCCCATGCTTCTTTAATCAGGTCTTCTAAACCATGATTTACTAACAGGGAAATGCTCAAATTCCACTGATTCTTGAATCGTCGAACTGGCTGTCTTGTTAGATTTATGCAAGCTAAGACACTTGAATGGTCTGAAAAGTACGTAGGAATGGTTTCTACTTTTGTCACGGAAGTTTCAAGATTTTTGGAAATGTACGGGGTGGTCCACTGACCGTGACAGGGCCAAATATCTCACGAAATCAGAGTCAAACGAAAAAACTACAAAGGACGAAACTTGTCTAGCTTGAAGGGGGAAACCAGATGGCGCTATGGTTGGCCCGCTAGATGGCCCTGCCATAGGTCAAACGGATATCAACTGCGTTTTTTTTAATAGGAACCCCCATATTTATTACATATTCGTGTAGTACGTAAAGAAATATGAATATTTTAGTTGGACCACTTTTATCACTTTGTGATAGATGGCGCTGTAATAGCCACAAACACATGGCTCACAATTTTAGACGAATAGTTGGTAACAGGTAGGTTTTGTAAATTAAAATACAGAACGTAGGTACGTTTGAACATTTTATTTCGGTTGTTCCAATGTGATACCTTTGTGAACTTATCATTTCTGAGAAGCATGCTGTTACAGCGTGATTACCTGTAAATACCACATTAATGCAATAAATGCTCGAAATGATGTCCGCCAACCTCAATGCATTTGGCAATGCGAGTAATGACATTCCTCTCAACAACGAGTAGTTCGCCTTCCGTAATGTTCGCACACGCATTGACTATGCGCTGACGCATGTTGTCAGGCGTTGTCGGTGGATCACGATAGCAAATATCCTTCAACTTTCCCCACAGAAAGAAATCCGGGGACGTCAGATCCGTTGAACATGCAGGCCATGGTATGGTGCTTCGACGACCAATCCACCTGTCATGAAATATGCTATTCAATACCGCTTCAACCGCACGCGATCTATGTGCCGGACATCCATCATGTTGGAAGTACATCGCCATCCTGTCATGCAGTGAAAAATCTTGTAGTAACATCGGTAGAACATTACGTAGGAAGTTAGCATACATTGCACCATTTAGATTGCCATCGATAAAATGGGGGCCAATTATCCTTCCTCCCATAATGCCGCACCATACATTAACCCGCCAAGGTCGCTGATGTTCCACTGGTCGCAGCTATCGTGGATTTGGCAGAACTGTACACGACGTTCAGAGTCGTCGCCATGCAATTCCTGGTGCATAGAAATATGGTACGGGTGCAGTCGATGTTGATGTAGCATTCTCAACACCGACGTTTTTGAGATTCCCGATTCTCGTGCAATTTGTCTGCTACTGATGTGCGGATCAGCCGGGACAGCAGCTAGAACACCTTCATGGGCACCATCATTTGTTGCAGGTCGTGGTTGACGTTTCACATGTGGCTGAACACTTCCTGGTTCCTTAAATAACGTAACTATCCGGCGAACGGTCTGGACACTTGGATGATGTCGTCCAGGATACCGAGCAGCATACATAGCACAAGCCCTTTGGGCATTTTGATCACAATAGCCATACATCAACACGATATCGACCTTTTCCGCAATTGGTAAACGGTCCATTTTAACACGGGTAATGAATCACGAAGCAGATACTGTTCGCACTGGTGGAATGTTACGTGATACCACGCACTTACACGTTTGTAACTATTACAGCGCCATCTAACACAAAGCGAAAAAAGTGGTCCAACTAAAACATTCATATTTCTTTACGTACTACAAGAATATGTAATAAAATGGGGGTTCCTATTTAAAAAAAACGCAAGTTGATATCCGTTTGACCTATGGCAGCGCCATCTAGCGGGCCAACCGTAGCGTCATCTGGTTTCCCCCTTCAAGCTAGACGAGTTTCGTTCCTTGTAGTTTTTTCCTTTGATGCTTATTTCGTGAGATATTTGGCCCAGTCACTATCAATGGACCACCCTGTATAATCTATCAATCCTGCTGCGAGATGTTGCCGTGATATAAGTGAACTCAACAATGGAGGGGTATTTGATATCCCATATATCCTTTAATTCTAAATGAATAATAAGTTGTTTTAGTTCAATTGAGAAATTAAATTAGGTAACTGATCTTTTCGATTTAAAACACAATTAAAATCACCTCCAAGTAATAACTGTCTTGGATTTTTTCTTAACAAGTATATCAGGTCATCTTTGAAGAAACGTGCCCTGTCAGCTAGGTGAGAACTTCCTGAAGGGGCATACAAGTTGATGATAGTCACATCATAGATATTTAGTCCTATTCCCCTTCCGGATTCCAGTCGTTCCACCTCTCTTACTGGAATCCCTTCCCTCACCGAAACAGCTGTTCCAACACTTGTTTCGTGCGACACATTTATGTAACTGACAAAACCGGGAATAACTAAATCCGGCGTTATACCTTCTTGTAACAGGGCAATATCAGTTGCGGATTCGTACAAAAATTCCTTAAGTGCCTATAATTTCAAACCGGACGTAATTTTATTTATGTATATAATGGTGACAGAATATGATTTCGTCATTGCGCTGTCACTATGTAGTTGTTTTGATGAACTAATTTAGTTTCCTGTGGTTCAGGGTTCAGATAAACTATTAACAGTTTTCTCGGAAAGCTGAACATGGGATAACACTTCATTCACTTTATTAGTTACGGTTCCGTTTTTTTTTTTTTTTTCTATTTCTGAGGTTTTCTCTTGTACCGCTAGGAGACTGATTTCCTCGTAAACTTTCTGATTTTTTCTCCAGTGATTGTGTTAGACCGTTACGTACCGAACATTCTTTGAGTTTGGGTCACCCTTTCCGGATTTTCCCTTCCCTTCGTTACGACCTACATTTACATTTGGTTTCGTTCTTATTTTACTTCGCGGCTCATTTTGGGGCAGCAGCAGATGCTTTCGAAATTTCTGTTGCTGGTGCCTACCCTGCGATGTTGACCGTGATTTCAGTTTGGCGATCACTTCCTTGTTCTTTATTAATATCACTTTCTTCCTGATCGAGGGAAACAAATGGAGACGGCAATTTTGCAACCTCTCCCTGAATTTGTTTATTAACAGATAGCTGCTGATCTCTGCAAGCAGCTACTTCACCTGTTGTTCCTGCAAATTAATACTGACTACACCCCCCTTCATTTTCTGGTACCGTATGTTTAGTATCTTTCTGGTCATCAGTTTCCATTCGCAGTCTGCCTTCCGGTTCCTCTGCCTCCTCATCGCACTGTTTTTGCTTGCGAAGTGAGGGAGATGGACAGGACAGCTCATCCTCTGAACAACTATCAGTTGTCTACAGAGGTCGTTTTTTCGGTTGCATTTCACTTTCACGAGTAGTGATAACAGGGTTTCCTTTTGTTGTTAACGGGGGAAATTGACTGTTGTCGTGAACGGAGACATCAGCTTGGCCCGCTTCTTGAACATCCATTTGATCCGGGCTATACTTTGGTAACAGATGATTTAAGGTAAGTTTCTGACGCTGTATCAAATTACTTTAAAGAACAACCGTTCGCCGAGGACATTCCTGTCTTGAGTGGCCGGTTTCGTTACATATATGACATGTAGCTTCCTGACCTGTATAAACAAAGAGTTATGTGAGACGGAATATTTGTCTTAACCTCCATCTCTACACAGCGGACCCCGATGAAACATTGCAGTTTAAAGCAAGGCGGCCATCTTTCATTTGCAATTGATTTAACATCCCCATAGTTCGAAAGAGCTTCCTTAATCTTATCATTTTCAATTTCAGTGGGAAGATTCAAGACACGAACGGTTTTCTAATCAATGTCAGCTCTATTAATGGAAGCCTTACTTTTACAACCATTTCTATGCACAGAAATTACTTCTTGGCCTCACTTCGTAACATTTTATCAACAGTCGCAGCACTGAATAACTTCACCAAAACACAGTATTTTTCCTGATCCAGTTGCCACGTATGGACAGTTTCAGAATTGATGCCAATTACCTGTGTAATCCAGTCATCTGTCTCCAGGGATGTCGGCTGAACAGGACTGGATTCCTTGTCAAAAGCAAACACCGGAGTATTCTTCCTGAGGTGTGTAGCCATGGTTAATCCAGCGACGCTATTTTGGTTAAACAACCGAAATTCCAACTAGCGGCAGCACGACCAAAAGAAGCGATCAGATTACAATGAATAAGAACGAACACGGAGATTAACGGACGGACAGCACTCAGCGAAGCACAAGTACCGCGATGTAAACACGGAAGTGCAGCGCAGTAGTAAACAATGTCCACTCGCTAGGGCGGCTGCCTACGAACCCGGGACCAAGGACGTTTTTCGCTTACTAATCAAAGACGCTACCCCTATACCACGGGTGAATATCTTTTTCCGGAGCAATAAAACACAAAACTTCAGTAAATCCAATAACAATTAATTAATCCAAATTTGTACTGCGAAAGTCAAATGTAAAATTTCGGATATGTGCATTTCATTAAATTTGGAGCGGTACTTCCATGTATTCTGACTTTTAGAGTAATCGACACTACCTACGAGCAGCGGAATATAATACACCAGGAAAAAGTTCTAATGTCACTCAGCGCTAAGAGGTACTCATGTACGTCTTGCGTGATTATTGATGAGTTACAAGAAAACGAAGATATTGTTAGATCTTAATACCTACGGCCAGGATGCTGAGTACATTCCTCTTGACTCAGATGACTAAGAGATAAGTATATTTGCAAGTCTGTTGTACTTAGCATGTTTAAAGTGCATGTAAGTACTATTATTTTGCTGAAACGCATGAAAATGAGGTTATTATTAAATTGTCGCTGTTAAAGGTTTGATGGTATGTACATGCACATTCCTTTTCTTATATTCGTGCAAGTAATAATAATACTAATAATCACGATGATATTGACAATAAGAACAGTAATAATCTTTGTAGCTACTCAGGTAGTCTGCGAAGGATTTCAAATTGGCCTTAATATCGAGCAACTGTCATTGTCTCAGATACTTGTCATTAAAAGGCACAAGAATGGACGAAGTCGTCTTCTCGGTACAGGGTGAGATACATCTCACAACAGAAGTTTAAGCAGAAGAGGTGTAATACAGGCGACGAATATGCATCTTGTTCTGCAACAAATGTAAATAAAAAGGCTGTAGCAACTAACTGCCACTCTCACCTTAAATGTTTTGAATAACTTGGTGGGCCGGCCGGGGTGGCCGAGGGGTTCTAGGCGCTACAGTCTGGAAACGCGCGACCGCTACGGTCGCAGGTTCGAATCCTGCCTCGGGCATGGATGTGTGTGATGTCCTTAGGTTAGTTAGGTTTCAGTAGTTCTAAGTTCTAGGGGACTGATGACCTCTGAAGTGAAGTCCCATAGTGCTTAGAGCCATTTGAACCATTTGAATAACTTGGTGGAAGCAATGTGAGGTAAACATTCGAAACATGCTAGGAAATTGGTTGCTTTGATGTTGAGAATACATCTGGCTGTCAGCCCAAGGTGGAAGGTAGAAAGTGACTTCTGAATACCCATCATCAATATTCACGAGTAAGACATTATATCATGACATTTGACGCAGAAGTGAGTTTCAGGAAGCGTAGGTGGCAAAACCCAGTAATTACTTTTAGATTAAAATCCGACAGATCCACACTCATTGCTGGCGTCCTGTGGCTCTTAGATTATATCCGCCTTGATCATCAAGATTTTTCTTGTCACTGAAACCAGCACGCTTGAAATGGACACACCTGTGACAAGAGTGATGAGTAAGTACTTTCAAGCAACGACCTACACAGTTACGCCTTGAAGTCACTCGTTTTAAATCTTTTTATATTACTAGCCGTTATAATATGTTGTTGTTAGCGTGTTTGATTTGGGTAACATAATGGTATCTCCACTACAGCAACGTGTATATTTTTGTACATTTCATGTGTTATAGTCTGTTTCATGTCCTTTTTACGTCTATGTGTAAGAACATAGATGTTGAAGGCCAACCAGAAGAAAATGGATGTTAGCCTAACATAATTCAGATATGTGGATCAATTGCAAACTTCAGTACGCTGTATTTCTAATTTCTCATTTTATCGTTTACCTTTTTATTCCCCCGAAAACCTCAATTAATAAACTGCCGACCGGAGAGTCCTGAAACTTCAAGCAGTTTACATTCTTGACCTCCACTACTGAAATACATATAAAATCAACAACTTATTTAAAGCACGTTGTATTAGTAGGTAAGAACTGTATAAAGAAAGTTTGCCGCACTCTAACGCGAATCAGTTGACGGTGATGGTGTGTGATAACTCGCTCCACCATATCAGTCGTCCATTCAGTGCCAGAAAATTACGACGGTACTATTGGAAGTTGGACGTTCATATCCTGATTTTGAAAAGTTGGCTACCGATTCTGCAGTTGCGTGCATACACAAACTTTGAGTCTGAGATATTATTATCGCGAGTGGTAGCGAGCGAACGTTTTAGCAGTCGGACGCCAAATGGCACGGAGAGAAGCCACTCCAGGAGAGATCGCAGCCTGCCCTGACTGTGCTGATAGCGCCAGACGAGATTTTGGTATTAATTGAGGATTTTTGGAAATTTGCGTTTTTATCGCGCTTAGCTGTTGCTTGCTTGTGCACTGCAGTGCATTTTGTCAGATTTGTGTATGCATACATTGAAAGTAATATTCACAGCTTTGTTGTGACCAGATACCTGATCACTGACCATAGACTTTGTGGAATATTTACAGTTTTTGCTAATCATACTGTCCAAGGAAAAGAAAGGTCTGAGTAATGTTCGTCAATGTGTAAATCTTTACTTTTGAGAATATAGTAAATTTAAAGTTTTAAGGATATATTTCCTTCTTTTACACTGCTTAAGATTTTTGACTCAAGCCCCCATAATCATTTAATTTCTCTAAAAATAAAACATAAAATAGCTGTATCAGTCGCTCTGCTCTCTGCATGGATCGCAATAATTCTTTTGAACTATTTTAGCACGTTGCTGAGGATATTTATGCAACTGCAGCGTTAAGAAGAGGAAAGTTGTCTGTTGCGTACAGGAGCATTGTAGTTTAAGTATTTGGAGACATTATTTTAAAAAAAAATATCAGTCAGATACTAGAGAATTCGTGTTTCATGATTTATAGAGAGAGTGATTAATTTCTGTTGCTGTTCTCTGTCAGAATACTGACTTGTCCGATGGTAGAGAATCACAGAAAATTTTTGAATACTAATATGTCAGAAAAAGGTTGTTCGGCTAAATATAAGATTTTATGACAACGATAATAAGTTTAACCAGATTGGCTTGCAATTTTGAGAGAAAACGTATAAGTAACGATAATTTTATCAGAGATAGAGCATTACACATTTCCATACACCTTTCACCAGGATAATAATAATTACAATTCTTGACGGGAAAACATTCACTATTAAGAAACATTTCCTCGGTACGGGGTACAGAAGTCACTAGTCACAGTCTGAAAGGATCTGCATAAGTACGGGAGCTCCAGAAGTGAAAGCTCGAAAAGTATACAAAGATTACCTGGAGCAATGAGTCACAATACGCATCGATACAAACCGACGGCCAGACACGGGCACGTTGAAAAATTGGACTCTGCTCAAGCAGAAAATATGGGATCACAGAAATGAAAGAGAGGGAGAAGATACAGACAAACGCCAGCACGTAGCTTAAACCTCTGAAACAACGCCAAACGTAGCGTGCGGATTAACAGTGTCAACTTCCCCATTCCAAGGAACACTCAGGAATGGTTGGGATTTAACACAGGTTATTGGTTTCGGAATTAATCCGGGATATTGGTTCACTTCCTGGTGATACAGATCCGTGCAGCATCGCCACTTCTTTCTTGCCGCTCCAGTATTGGCGATCGAAAGTTTCCTTCAACTCTAGAATCGTCTACAGCAAGGTCGATCGCACCATAATAGTTTACGTTAGCGTGTGCTACAGCATTAGATATTGCTTCAACAGCAGATACAATTCACTTACAATAACTGCAATTATTCATCAACTGATTTTTGCTGTTAACTGTCGATGCCTTGTTGATGGATTTATGAGCCTTGGCTGTTTAGATAATGGTACATTAAAACTGGTGAACGTTGCTTAAGTCTCGTTTAGAAATTACAGTGCAAAGGGATAGTATTGTACACACATCTTACAGTGCCTGCCATCAGAAATGCAAGTAATTCGCATGTTCGTTAGCCTCGTCCACTATTGACTTCTTCTTACAGCATTGATTAAGAGTTATGCAGTAAGAGATTGAGGCAACACGTTCTGTGTGATGCCCCTAAAACAAGCAGTGCGCTTTGTACCGTCATGCAATTAACCACCGCCGAGCGTGTTAGCCGAGCAGTCTGAGGCTCCTTGTCACGGTTCTCACCGCTCCCCACCGTCGGAGGTTCGAGTTTTCTACTTATTTCCTTGTGAAAAAGATTTGGTTTTACATTCTCAAACGCATTCACTATATGTACAAGAAGGTAGTCCAATAATTTTGTCTACCGACTTATATTGTAAACCGTCGACTAACTTGTGCACTCGTACTTGCATATACAGCATAAAAGTTAAGAAGAATTTATTTATCCCACGGAATATACCCCCAAAAACAAGAAACAATTTAAAGGATAAAGCGATCTGATTATAATAGTTACAGGGAGATCAAGCTTATTCGAGAGCGCAGCAAACAAAACGGATCCTTACTGAGCATTAAACACCAATTGTGATTTGTAGGCTCTTAGTTTAATTATTTCAAAGCGTAACAGTAATCTCCTAAGCCGATTCTGTAAATACGGAAAATGTCCTTTAATATTCGTTGTCCATTACAGTTTAATGACCTACCAGTTTCTATCGTTTGACCAGTACTCATGATTGGAAGTCGTTTGTGTCCCCCAAAAATACAATAAATACGTCGCTTAAAGTGACACAAGCAGCGTGAAAGTAACTTGTTGCATGCTATCATCATCATCAGTTATCTGTTATATTAGAAGGTCCTTTGCCTCTCCATTTTCTACGATCCAATGCTTCCTTCTTAAGGCTGCTCTATGTTGTACTGTCCATCAAGGTATCCAATATCTGGAATCTCTTCCTTCCTCGCTTCCTTTTCCCTTCTACATAACCTTCTAAAACTGTTTTTACCAGTCCGTCATTCTTTCTTAATATATGCTCAATCCAATTTCTTTTTCTTCTCTTTATTACATCTAGTAACTGTCTTTTCTCTCTCACTCTTCTCAGTACCTCTTCATTTTTTACTCTGTCCATCCAACTTATTCTTTCCATCTTCTGCCATGTCCAGATCTCAAAAGCCTCCAGCCTTTTTCTGTCTTTTTTTCCTCATAGTCCATGTTTCAGCACCATTAGAAGAACACTCCATACAAGACATTTTATGAGTCTCTTTCTGATTTCTCTGTCCATACCGCTGCAGAAGATTCTTCTTTTCTTATAAAACGCCTCTTTTGCCATTGCTATCCTTGTTTTAATTTCTGTGGTGCACTTCCAGTCGGTGTCTATCCTGCTTCCAAGATACTTAAAATTTTGCACCTGTTCTAGTATTTCTCCATTCAGCATAATTTTTATTTCCTTATTTCATCCTAGTGCCTATAATTTGGTTTTATTTGTGTTAATTTTCATTCCATATTTTTCACGTTAGTTGCAATGGTGTCCACCAAATCCTGTAATTCTTTTTCCCCTGTGGCCAGACGGACCATGTCATCAGCAAATCTCAAACACCCTACTCTTCTTCCTCCAATTTCTACTCCTTTGTCATCTAATGAACATTGGTCAATCATATTTTCCATGTAGAGGTTGAAAAGAGTAGGTGATAAACAGCATCCTTGTCTTACTCCTTTTCCTAGTCTGATCCAGTTTGTACTTTCTCCATTCACTTTAACTGTAACTTTTTGATTAAAATATAATGAATTTATAAGTCTTCTGGTTTTCCAGTCCACTCTCTTTTCCCTCTTTATAGTTGCCAGCTTGTCCCAAACCACATTGTCAAATGCCTTTTTTAGACCGATGAAGCACATATATAGGTCTCTTCCTTTTTCAATAAACATTTCTCCCAAGATTCGTAGGAGCCCTATTGCATCTCTGGTGCCCGTATTCCGTCTAAAGCCGAACTGCTCCTCGCCAAGATTCTTCTCCATTACTTTTTCAAGTCTTTTATTAATTATTCTTAACACCACTTTGGCTGCATGTGAAATGAAGCTGAGTGTCCTGTGCTCGCTGCATTTCTTGGTTCCTTGTTTTCTCGGTAATGGAATCATTACTGTTGTCAGAAAGCCCTCAGGCCATTCACCACTGTCATATATTTTATTAAATAACCTCAATATTTCTCTTATTATATAGTAGTTCAAGCATTTTAGTATTTCTCCCGGTATTGTATCTGTACCTACTGCTTTGCCATTTTTCATTGCAGCTATGGCAGACTTTACTTCTTCCATTATGATCGTCGGTCCTTTCTCGTCATCACTTACACTGTTGTGTGAGTCAAGATCCAGAGTTTCTGGTTTGCTATTTGTGTCATATAGCTCTTTTATATATTCTTCCCATCTCTGGAGGAAATTGTCACGATCTTTGTACACTACCTCTTCGTCTTTACTCAAAATTTCCATTATAGCACTTCCTACTCAGTTTTGTTCCCATGTCATAGCCTTTACTCTGTTGTATAGTAAGTCGTATCTTCCCTTCTTGTCCAGTTCTTCAATTTCATCACATTCCTCTTTTAGCCATATTTTCCTAGCGTGCTCTGTTTCTCTTCGCAATTCATTATTTAACCTTCGGTATATCTTCTGGCATCTTCAGTGTTCTTGTTTTTCAATTTTCTTCTCTCCTCCATCTTGGAAATCATTTCTTGTGTGACCCATGGTTTTTTTTTTTTTTACCTTTTCCCTTTTACATATCCTATATTTTGCTGTCCTGCTTTAATGATTCCTTCTTTCAGCATATTCCAGTACTCGTTGGCATTATCAGGTGCTTCTTTGTCTCGTAATGTGTTTAGACAGTCCCGAGACAGTATTTCTGTAATTTGTTCTTTGTTGGATCTTATCTTCTCTAAATTCCACATCTTCACCATGGTCGCCTTCTTCAGTTTCTTCATTCTTATTTCTATTTCTGCCATAAGTACGTTGTGGCCACTATTAATATCTGCACCTGGTAATGTGTGCAACTTCTTGATTCCATTCCTGTATCTTTCTTCTACCAGTATAAAATCGATTTGGTTTCTGTATTTATCCCCTGGTGATTTCCAAGTGTAGAGCCTCCTCTTGTGGTTCTTGAACCATGTGTTTGCCGCTATCAGCTGCCTTTCCCTGCAGAAATCAATTAACCATTCACCTCTGTCATTTCTCTTTCCGAGACCATGACTGCCTAGTATATTTCCCTCTTTCCCTTCTCCTACAATGGCGTTCCATTCTCCCATTACTATTTTGCAGCATTTTTTATTTTCGTCCATTATTCTCTCTATTACATGGTACGTTTCCTCTAGAATTTGGTCATCATATTCTGAAGTTGGCATATACACCTGGACAATCAGTAAACCTTTTTGTGCTCCTTTCAGCCTTACACCAATAACCCGGTCATTTGCATAGTCTACATATTCCACACATTTAGCCAATTCCTTTGTCATAAAAACCATCAACCTGTCTTCAAAAGACAGCTCCTAAGCTACCAGCCTGTGCACTACTCAAAATGGTCTGAATATATGCTTGAATGCGGCGTGTTCCAAATCAGCCCGGCTCTCCGCCTATCCATACGTCCACCAGCAAAAAATGTCCAAAAGTGTGTGAATTCCTAAGGGATCAAACTGCTGAGGTCAAGTCCCTAGGCTTACACACTACTTAAACTAACGTATGCTAAGAACAACACACACAACCAAGCCAGAGGGAGGACTCGAACCTCCGCCGGGAGGGCCGTGCAATCCGTGACATGGCGCCTCTAACTGCGCGGCCATTCCGCGCTGCCGTTCACCAGCAGAACGACACACCATACACTGCCTTTTGTGCTCGTGACTGCGCGATCGGAGAGCCAGCCAAACCCCTGCCCTCACGTTTAGATTGACTGAACAAGGTTCGTATACCTTAGCATCTCCGAAGATAACACCGCACACTTGTGTGCCAAACGTAAAGACGAAAGTAATTTTCGCATATGATGTATGACTGCCAAGCAATGTGGTTGTAACTGCATTGATAAAAAGGAACAGTGTATATTTTCCAGATGGAAAGTATAATAATGTAGCAATTGCCCCTTTGATTTAGAGTAATTATGGGTCTTATAAGACTGAGCTGAAGAGGTTGGCAAAGAAGAGGAATTCGTGGCGGGCAGCGTCAAACCAGTCAGAAGGCTAATGACCCCCCCCCCCAAAAAAAAACTAGCTCATATACGACATTATAAGACGTACATAACAATGTTTAAAACAGTTTTAGATAATTTTATATACTTCGGTACTAAGAAGTGATAAAAGAATAGAAATATCTTTAGAAAAAGCTTTTTAGGTAAAGATTGGCAGATAATGTGATTTTGTATGAAAAAATGACTTACTGTACACAAATATTCTTTTTTTTAAATTATGGTGATCTGGACACTGGCCATATTCTGTGACATGATGGCACTTTGACATTAGTTGTCTAAGATGAATATCACGTGAACATATTTGCTCTAGCACAGTCAAATGTAGGAGCGAGCTGGTAGTAACAGATCATAGGCTCAGTTTAAGAGCGATTACAATCCTACAGAACGTAATAATTGTACGTTGTTTATATTAAAAGTTTCAAGAGTGTTCACGTAGATATAAGGCGTTCAGCTTGCACATAGACGTCAGGTGACGAGATTCCGCCTAGACCTGGAGTAACGTATTTTCTAGGATGAGCTCACGTAAATATTGCAATTAACAACAAAACCACAAACATGAAATAGCTTAATTGTTGGAACACCTACCTTGTATATATTCTTGATGAAATATCATAAGCCGGCCGGTGTGGCCGAGCGGTTCTAGGCGCTTCAGTCTGCCTCGGGCATGGATGTGTGTGATGGCCTTAGGTTAGTTAGGTTTAATAGTTCTAAGTTCTAGAGGACTGATGACCTCAGATGTTAAGTCCGGTAGTGCTCAGAGCCACATATCATAAACTGAAGTGCCAAAGCAACTGGTATAGGCATGCCTACGTAAACATGCAGAATGCGGTGTTGCTGTCGGCAACGCCTATATAAGTCAAGTGTCTGGCACAGTTATTAGATCGGTTACTGCTGCTGCAATGGCAGGTTATCGAGATTTAAGTGAGTTTGAAAGTGGTGTTGTAGTCGGCGCACTAGTGATGGGACCCGGCATCTCCGAAGTAGCGATGATTTGGGGATGTTCCCGTACGACCATTTAATGAGTGTAACGTGAATATCAGGGAGGCCGGATAAAGATCCTGCAAGAACGGGACCATCGACGGCTGAAGAGAATCGTTCAGTGTGACAGAAGTGCAACTCTTCCGCAAATTGCTGCAGGTTTCAGTGCTGAGCCATCAACAAGTGTCAGCGTGGGAACCATTCAATGAAACATCATCGATATGGGCTTTCGGAGCCGAAGGCCCACTCTTGTGCGCTTGATAACAGCACGACACAAATCTTTACGCCACGCCTGGGCTCGTCATCACCGACATTGGACTGTTGATAACTGGAAACATGTTGTCTGGTCGGACGAGTCTCGTTTCAAATTGTATCTAGCGAATGGACGTGTACGGGTATGGAGACAATCTCATGAAACCATGGACCCTGCGTGTCGGCAGGGGACTGTTGAAGCTGGTGGAGGCTCTGTAATGGTGTGAGGCGTGTGCAGTTTCAGTGGTATGGCACCCCCTGATACGTCTAGATACGACTCTGACCGGTGACTCGTACGTTAGCATCGTGTCTAATCTCCTGCATCCATTCCCGTCCACCGTGCATTCCGACTGACTTGGGCAGTTTCAGCAGGACAATATGACACTCCACACGTCCAGAATTGCTACAGAGTGGCTCCGGGAACCCTCTTCTGAGTTTAACCAGCTCCTCTGGCCACCAAACTCCCCAGACATGAACATTATTGAGCATATGTGGGATGCCTTGCAACGTGCTGTTCAGAAGACATCTTCACCCTCTCGTACTCTTACGGATTTATGGACAGCCTTGCAGTATACATATCTGCATCTACATATCTACATATATACTCCACTATCCAACAAGCGGTGTGTGGCGGAGGGCACAATTCGCGCCAAAATCATATTCCCCCCCCCCCCCTTTCTATTCCACTCGTGGATCGCGCGAGGGAAAAACGACTGTCTGAACGCCTCAGTACCAGCTCTTATTTCCCTTTCTTTGAATGGTGAACGTAGTGTCATTTCTTTCCAGCACTAATTGAAACACTAGTCGACTCCATACCACATAGTGCTGCAGCACTTCTGAGTGCACGCAGGGACCCTAGACGATATTAGGCAGGTGTACCAGTTTCTTTGGCTCTTCAGTGTATCTGTGCCCGTAAACAGCGAGCTGTTCCTGGACGTACTAATATCAACCTAAATATGATACCATTAGCTGTACATCAGGCGAGTTCTTAAGTGGTTCTAGATTGCCGTATTGGTAGTGATTTTGTACGAAGGAAAATTTGGTAAAGAATTATTAAGAATGTTTATAAAAAGTTTTTGCAAATTTTTTAAAGGTTTATGTGCAAACAACGTTCTATGAATGTTGCACATTGTATTACAAACTGTTTTTTTAAAAGTGTAGAACACAGAATTTGACTACATGTTCTGATAATAATTTAGACATATGTAATGACATGGAATTGTGGATCCATGCCTTAATCTGATGCAACATGACTTAATCGGTTTATATTGCCATTGCACCGCCTGATGTACGTGTACATCACTGAGAACGTTTACGGTGGTTGTAAAGTCGTGATATGAGTACTTGTAATCGGGGAAATAATATGTGCGTACATAGCTGCTATTTTAAAACTAACATTCCTACTTGTAGAATAGCTCTCGATACCAGCATGGGCATAAATTTTATAGCATCACTTACTCTATCGATGGAGGGGATGGTGTAATGATGTAACATAGGAGCCGTAACCTATCTCTGGAAGATTAGTGTGTTGGCTCTTTCCCGTGCCCTCGCTTTGCCATGGTGCGATTGGCCGCGATCGCCTATTTAGGCGCGCGTGGAATGATTCGCGGGGAGTCGACGCAGCAGCTAGACACGGTGGAAGCTACACTGGTTACCGAGAGAGGTCAGTGACCCTGTCTGTCGGCGCCGTTGCTGTACTGGTCGTGCCGTGGTCGATGGTGCGCCGTGAAGGACAGTGTTCCCATGCAGAGGCCTGAATAGAACAGTCTGCATTCTGTCAACGTGCCAAGAATTTTGCCGTAAGCTGTTTTCCCATCCAGGATCGTTCTTGGTTGAGCTGTGGTACTTCAAATGTGCTGTCGTGTTTGTGTGTGGGAATTCCTTTGTCCAACTCTAACTAAATTTGCGCAGATCGTTCAAACTACGTAGAGCAGTTTTGCTGGAATAATATCTTTTCATTTAAAGCCAATGCCTAGCAAGTTGTATAAGCGGACTGTGGTGATCTGTTATGTCGTTTGAGGTATGTTGTATTGAGTAGCAGCGTGTGTGGTCTTAACTGTGAGTGAAACAAGTTACTTGATTACGTACTGATTACCTCTGCTGAGCTGTGTTCGCAAGCTGTTCAAATTATGCAATGCCATTTTAGCTGTAATTCTAAAGGTACAACTTTATCTTAACCGTATAATGACCTGTGATTTTACTGATTTGTGCACTGCTAGAATATTTCAATAAGCTTCCTACGTAAATCATTTTTTGGTTAAAGTTCCAATGGAAGTGCCTTAAGTGCTTTTAAGTATTGCAGTCTGCTTTAAGAAATTCGGGCTTATTGGTTGTTTGCAAGGCTGATTGAGCGTCTTTCGTGCAGAAGACTATCTGGCTTCATAGTTTGCGTAAAACGTACCACCTTCTAGTAGTCTTCTTAGTGTGTTACAGAAGGACATTGTTCTTTTCTAAGTCGTCTGGGCTACTCCAAGTAGAATAAGTGGGTCTACCACGGCGGAAGGCTTCTAAGTTTGAACAGGACTGTAACTGATGCACGTATTCTACCTGTAAGAGGTTTTTTTTCCCTGATTTCAAAGATGTTTCTCGTAAAACATGTTTTTTTGGTGTTTTAAACTGTTCACGGAATACTAATCCCTTTCGGAGCCACCAGACATGTTAGTCCTCTGTCAAATAATTGTATCTAAAGTATTTGCTTTCAACAACTAGAACATTCGTAAAGTCTTTTCCTAAAACTTCTTGTTCTTTTTCGTAAAAGAAGAAAACTATATTTTGAAACTAAGTTTTGTTGCGCGCCAAAGCATAAGTTCCAGGTTTAAAAAACTTCTTTCCTTGAAGGAACTCACTGCCAGTTGTCTCAAATTGAAGTATATATTCTTAAACGTTACGATCTTTGCTTTGTAAGATTTTTTCTGAACTTTTGACTTTATTTATTATTTGAACAATTAGTAAGTTGTAATATCACTGTGTATCTGTGCTGTTACCAGTCGTGTTTAGTAAATAGGCCGGCAGGTGTGGTCGAGCGGCTCTAGGCGCTTCAGTCTGGAACCGCGTGACCGCTACGGTCGCAGATTCGAATCCTGTCTCGGGCATGGATGTGTGTGGTGTGCTTAGGTTAGTTAGGTTTATCTAGTTCTAAGTTCTAGGGGACTGATGACCTCAGATGTTAAGTCCCATAGTGGTCAGAGCCATTTCAACCATTTTAGTAAATAATGTTTGTTGTTGACACTCTTCTATGGACTTGTTCCTTTCACTCCCCGCAGCCTTGAGAACTGCTATCAACGTATCACTTAGGTATGGTGCTATTCCATGTATTGTAAATTTTGGACATAATTGTGTGTGCTGTTATGTTAGAAGCTGACGGATCATGTTCGACAATGTTCCTGGGTGCATTTTAGGTCACATCTTTTGAGATCCGAAGATGACAACAGAGAATTGTCGAAAGTGGTCATTTGTATGAAAAAATAATCTTAGCGATCTTGGCATTTGAGAATTTGTTGTGTTGTTCCACCTCCACTGTTCGATGCGGTGGCTTGTTATCACCCATAAAATTGAAGTCAGGGCGGAATGCACCCCTGAAAAGATGCATAAGAGGGAGGGGTACAGTGTCACAATAAAGTCATCTGTGAGTGTACAGAGCTCAGAGATTTAGAGGTCAGTATGCTCATGCAACTTTGTGTCTCCACACACTATAAAATCATCATGTTCAACAGTGTTGCTGGGTTCACTATGTGTTCCCTCTTCTCACCATATGAGAGTACGTGTGAAAGTCACTTCCGTCCTCGTGTTTTGCACGCCATTGTATATTAACACTACCAAAGACGTAGAGCACGCGCGCTTTGCAATCGAGAAACTCATCGACGGCGTGATCGAACAAGTAACAACACAATGCATGTTGCAGATCAAAGAGAAATGAAAAAGTGCTTTTCATCAAATAGCCGCCTTTAATATCATGTCCTAAGTCTTCGATATAACGTTTATTTTTTACTATCTTTCGATAAAATGTCATATCTTGTAGCTAATGAACAACGTCATTTTTTTTCCGCTGATGATGGACGCAACCTCCGAACAATCCACATCACGCACGTGGTGTAGAGATGAACCAGGCGCCGTTCTGATAGTCTACATATCTGTATTGGGCTATGTACTTGAGTATTGGAGCTTATCCTTATGAAAGCTCCAAAAAATATGTCAGAGAGATTCGGGATGTTACGCAGTGCAGTGGAACACGAACCATCTTGTTCGCTATAGAAGGAAAAGAATTAGCTCTTGACATTAGAGGACAGTTACTGGCAAAGATATTCTTACCACACAAACACACGTACAGTTGCAACGTAACAACCAGGAAATCCATTAATTCAGGAACAAAAACAGAAAAATAGTAATCATATAGAATCCCTCGTCTGGTAATAAGTTACCACAAACACCGCGCAGTTTAGTTTTGGAAAATGCATCTAAAAAGCTATAAAAGCGCAAAAAAGGAATCATGCTCATAGTATCCCCGTTTCTGACAATAAGCGATCGAGAATTATTACTTAAAATTTGCAGTAAGATCAGATCAGTGCACAGACCGCTGCAGAGTAAACAGAATTCTGGGTGAATTGTAATTACGCTCATAACTGTTTTGTACCGTTCATTACTGCTACGAGTAGGGATCTAAATTCAACTGAGGGTACACATAAAAGTGTCAAAATAATTGCTTGGATTTCTTGGTGATACATTTTGTTCATAAATATTCCATTCTATGTTAGGAAATATTATTGCTTCTGCTCGCTAGTGATTTAGCCGCAGTCTCCTACCTTGTGTTCGCTGGTGTACGCTGTATTCTCCCATGTGTGAAAGCGGTTGACCGAATGACCGATGAGCACTGTACTTGAGTTTCCATTTGTTTGCGGTCATCTCCAGCAAGTGGACGAATTATTTTACCATGTAGACCTGTACTAGAAAAGGAGAGGCAAAGTGAATTCTGTGCTGCGTTACGTTTTTAATAAGGAATTGAAGGAATTGTTTACGTGAATGGTGCACTGAGATACGTTTCTGAATTCGCCTTCAGGAGATGAATTAGATTACCAGCTTAAAAAAACAAAAAAAAAAAAAAAAAAAAAGGTGCAAAGTTACAAGATAGGCAATCATTAGGCTAAATGTTCCGCTGGTCGCTACACAATATTTGCTTCTGGACAAAAATTTGGAATGGTCAACATACATTACCTGGTCAAAAGTATCCGGACACCTGGCTGAAAATGGCTTACAAGTTCGTGGCGCCCTCCATCAGTAGTGCTGGAATTCAATATGGTGTTGGCCCACCCTTAGCCTTGATGACAGCTTCCACTTTTGCAGGCATATGTCCAATCAGGTGCTGGAAGGTTCCTTGGGGAATGGCAGTCCATTCTTCACGGAGTGCTGCTCTGAGGAGAAGTGTCGATGTCGGTCGGTGAAGCCTGGCACGAATTCGGCTTTCCTAAACATCCCACCTTTAGTTCTGCGTGATTATCCCTATGGTCTAGCTAGTTTGCAAGAGGTGTCCTAGACATATAGTCGACGACAGACAGTACAGGGAACAATCACACAACTCTGGTCTCTATAGAGCACAGATAGCCAATTACGTCTGCATCTGCACTGATGGTTACAAGACTCCTGAAGAAACGAGATATGCCTTTTACTGTTTAGGAACGAATACTACAGGCAAATTAGTAAACTTCAAATTTTGGTGCTGTATTAATAGCAGCTAGAGTACCTGTTCACTTCGGAATGACGAACGTTGTCCATAAGACAGGTGTGCCGTGCGCCCGCATTTAATTTCGCGTAATTCCCGCGGATTTGGAATCCCTCTGGCCGCAAGAGCGCATGGAGCGTTACTGTCACCGGTAGGTGGCAGGTCGGAGGAGAAGATAGTTAACGGCTTCGGCGACCTGAAGGCGAGGGGAGAGTGTGACACAGGCGGCGAACAGCGTAAGTGAGGCGGCGTGTTGTTCTGGCCAGGCATCTAGCGTGGTCCGTTGGCAAGAGTGGCGCATTTGCACACTGCGGGTTGGGCGGGGCCGAGTGTTGATCACAGCCGTGAACATTTCTCGTTAAAATCTACTTCAGCAGGACGCACAGTATTCAGCGTATCCTCTGCTATTGAAGCTGCAAGCAGTGTGTGTCCATTGTGGTGCCGGGTTGGAGTCCAGTCTGACCTTTGCAAGCTCTGGACGCGGTGGCGTCTGCTGGATGATACACGTGGGCTTCCGACTACGAGTAATCCTCGTCACATCCTTCTCTCGCTGCTCTCTAAGCAAGCGTTTGTCAATGGGCGCTGGAGCTGACGAGAAATCACGGTGAGCATCCGATTAGTCGCACGTCACTTGGTGTCGCGTGGTGGCTATTTTGACTCCGTATCCTGGTTGCCCGTTGTTATATATATATATAATTTAGGTTACGTTGTGTGTAAGCTTAGGGACTGATGACCCTAGCAGTTAAGTCCCATAAGATTTCACACACATTTGAACATTTTTTTGTTATTAATAAAGGTTTTGCCTGGTACCACTTGAGTTCAGTTCTGTCAATGTGTGTGGGCTTGTGACTGTCACTATTCCAAACTGATGAATCTGAGATTATAGGATGCAGATGTAATTCTTCTGATTTACAAATTGTACTTTATAGTCAGTGAAAATTATTTAATCTACCTACCTTATTTCTGAGGCATTTCTATAGTTACCTGTTGGCTAGTATCACGAGCTGTTTAGTAGATGGTTTGCATCTACGAAAAGAAAAAAAAGAAAATTTTCTTGCCTCAGTAGTTAAGTCAAAGTTTCCTGCATAATGTTCATACTTTTCTGCATTTGTAGTATGTTTAATTTTTATTAAATAATTAGCTTGTTGTCTCTGTGTTACAGGATAGGAGACTGTATCTCTTGTTAACTCTAGTCTAGTTAAAGATGCCTGTGTACCATAACTGAAGGTTTCTAGTACTGTGGTTGCGGCAACCGCCGTGCTATGTTGCTAGAGAAGGAGGAATTATTGCTACTGGCGTTGCCTCTGCCACCGCCTCTATCATCATAAACTTAAACCGCATTTGTCAGTCACTTTTGCTACTTAGAAGGCAATGACGTTTTGATAATTACTGGCAAGAGCCGGTGGTTGATATTTGAGACGTATTAATTTGATCATATGTTTTGCTGTTTGTAAAGTAAATGTATTTTTACTTCATTTAATATTCTCTACTAAAAGGAAGTGGTTTTATACTGTTGACGTTTTCAGGTGTTTGCTATCATTGTGTTATTGAAATTTAGTCTTTTCAGTTCTGGAGACAATTTGTTAATCCTGTACTTGGGTTTTTGCTTTTTAAAAATAAATTAATTAATGTATTTAGAAACGTTAATAAATTCATTATAGCTCAGTACCTTTCCACTTAACACCAGGTCTCTACCGCATTTCAACAGGGATCCACAACTGCATCTACTTTATTAGTCTGCAATTCAGAGTTAAGTGCCTGCTAGGAAAACGAGCCGTTAAATCTTGCCGTTCGAGCTCTGATTTCTTTTATCTTATCATGATCATTTTTCCCTGTACAGGTTGACACCAAGAAAACATTTCCACACTCGCAGAAGAAAGTTAGTGATTTAAAATTCATGAGAATATCCTTGCGCAACAAAAAACTCTTTTGTTTTTATAGTTGCCACACCTATTCGCATATAATATCCGTGGTACTCTCTCTCCTTTTTCACAATAGTACAAAACTAGCTGCCCTCCTCTGAACATTTTTGATGTCCTCCGCCAATTCTGTTTGATGCAGATACATCACGCAGACATACTCCAGAAGAGGGTGGACATGCGTAGTGTAAGCAGTCTCTTTACTAGACCTGTTGCATTTTACGTTTTGCTGATAAATGGAAGTCTTTGCTTTGCTTTCCTTCCCCACAACATTATTTGTGTGATCGTTCCAATTTAAGTTATTTGTAACTGTAATCCTTATGTATTTAGTTGTTTACAGCCTTCAGATTTGTGTGATTTATTACTCACTCAAATGACTTCACACTTTTCATTATTTAGAGTCAACTGCCGCTTTAGACAAACCATATAGGTATCTTGCCTGCATCATTTTGCCGTTGGTTTTGATCATCTGACGACTTTACAAGGAGTAAATGACAGCATCATGTACAAACAATCTAAGTGGGTCTGCTCAGATCGTCACCTAAATCGTTTATGTTGGGCAGGAACAGCAGAGAGCCTAAAACAATTGCTTGGGGAACGCCAGGTATTGCTTCTGTTTTACTCGATGATTTTTCAGCGGACAGGGACGTCTTACTGAAAGTGAGCTACAACTGACGGGCCATTCACTGCTGAGCGGCGGCAGTGTTATCCTCTGGCAATGGCATCTTTCGAATGCAGTGTGGATGGACGTGTGGTAAGCACATGTCGGCTTCGCAGACCTTGCAGCCGCTGGTTTTCATTTAAGCAGCTACTCAACTGCCATCACGAGGCTGTGTGAATCCCGATCCAGTCCCCCCACGAAACAAAAATTCGTGGCAGTATCGGGAATTTAATCGGGATGTGCGTACGGCTGTTATTCTCGCTGATCAACAAGCTACGGAGACGATTCATATATAGGGTGATCAGGAACATCGTGAGAAGCTTGTAAGTAAGTTACAGGGTAGGTTGTGCTGATAAATAAGCGTGAAGAAAGAAATTCGATACTTTGCACCGTTTCTG
Organism: Schistocerca piceifrons; assembly: GCF_021461385.2. NCBI lineage: Eukaryota > Metazoa > Arthropoda > Insecta > Orthoptera > Acrididae > Schistocerca > Schistocerca piceifrons. Next base: position 781,924,205 of record NC_060140.1, on the reverse strand, counting down.
AGTTAATCAGCATAGTGCTGATCATAGCCGACCACACTGTTCAGCCTTTGGCTCCGTTCGATCCTTACCACCGTCCCAAGTTCAACTTGTGTATTGCTCTCTTTTTCTGTTCTAGGGATCCAAACGAATCACAAGTTTGGTGACACCGTCTCTGGCGGTCAGCTTGAATTTTCGCGCGCAACGCGTACAGGAGCCCTTATAAACTATGTGATCAAAAGTATCCGGACACCGCCAAAAACATACGTTTTCCATATTGTGCTGCCACCTACTGCCGGGAATTCCATATCAGCAACCTCAATAGTCATTAGACATCGTGAGAGAGCAGAATGGGGCGCTCCGCAGAACTCACGGACTTCAAACGTGATCGCTTGTGTCTTACGTCTGTACGCATGATTTCCACACTCCTAAACATCCCTAGGTCCACTGTTTCCGACGTGATAGTGAAGTGGAAACTTGAAGGGACACGTATAGCACAAAAGCGTTCAGGCCGACCTCGTCTGTTGACTGACAGAGAGCGCCGACAGTTGAAGAGGGTCGTAATGTGTAATAGGCAGACATCTATCCAAACCATCACACAGGAATTCCGAACTGCATGAGGATCCACTGCAAGTACTATAACAGTTACTATAACGGTTACTCATAAGCCACACATCACGCCGGTAAATGCCAAATTACATCTCGCTTGGTATAAGAAGCGTAAACATTGGCCGATTGAACAGTGGAAAAGCGTTATGTGGAGTGACGAATCACGGTACACAGTGTGGCGATCCGATGGCAGGATGTGGGTATGCGAATGTCCGGTGGACGTCATCTGCCAACGTGTGTACTACCAACAGTAAAATTCGGAGGCGGTGGTGTTATGGAGTGGTCGTGTTATCAATGGAGGGCGCTTTCACCCCTTGTTGCTTTGCGTGGCACGATCACAACAAAACACAACACACACACACACACACACACACCTTCTTGTTTCCTACTGTTGAAGAGCAATTCGGAGATGGCGATTGCATCTTTCAACACGATCGAGCACCTGTTCCTAATGCACAGTCTGTGTCGGAGTGGTTACATGACAATAACATCCCTGTAACGGACTGGCCTGCACAGGGTCCTCACCTGAATCCTATAGAACACCTTTGGGGTGTTTAAGAACGCCGAATTCGTGCCAGGCCTCACTGACCGACATCCATACTTCTCCTCGTGCAGCAATCCGTGAAGAATGGACTGCCCTTCCCCAAGAAACCTTCCAGCACTTGATTGGACGTATGCCTGCAAGAGTGGAAGCTGTCATCAAGGCTAAGGGTGGGACAACACCATGTTGAATTCCATCATTACCGATGGAGGGCGCCACGATCTTGTAAGTCATTTTCAGCCAGTTGTCCGGATACTTTTGATAAGATAATGTATCTCGACCATTCCAAATTTTTCTCCAGAAGCAAATATTGTTTAGCGACGAGCGGAACATTTAGCCCAATGATCACCTTTCTTGTAACTTTGCTCTCTCTCTCTCTCTCTCTCTCTCTCTCTCTATCTATCTATCTATCTATCTCTCTCTCTCTCTCTCTCTCTCTCTCTCTCTCTCTTTCTGGTGATCTAATTCCTCTCCTGAAGGCCAATTCAGAAAATTATCTCAGTGCACCATTCACGTAAACAATTCGTTATTAAAAACGTAACGCAGCGAAGAACTCACTTTCCGTCTGCTTCTCTAGCACACAGTACAGCTGTACATGGTGAAATAATTCGTCCACTTGCTGGAGACGACTGTAAACAAATCGAAACTCAAGGAAAATGCACATCGGTCATTCGGTCAACCGCTTTCACATTTGCGAGAATACAGTGTACACCAGCGAACAGAAGGTAGGAGATTGCGGCCAAATCACTAGCGAGCAGAAGCAATAAAATTTCCTAACATAGAATGGAATATTTGTGGACAAAATGTATCACCAAGTAATCCAAGCAAATATTCTGACATTTTTATGTGTAGCCTCAGTTGCATTTAGATCCCGATTCATAGCTGTAATGAACGGTACAAAGCACTTACGGACGTAATTACAATTTCATCATCCTGAGCACTGTATTCACCAAGTATACCGCTAGAGGGAATGTAAGAATTGCAGTACGGTATTTCACGTACCTTTATTGTAAATAATAAAACATTACCGCAACTAAAACTTTTATAATTTTAACATGACTTTTACTCAGAAAACGTATACTAGTTTCAACATAGGAATATACAGCCAACCGATTGCAAATTTGGTTTCATTTGATGCTGTGTTACACAATTTACTTGTAGAGTATATGCACAAAAAGTAACGTACCAAGGCATTACAAATACCAAATTAAAATTATTTGACGTGGAAACTTCTTTATTTGTTACTGCTTTCAACGACCACATTCTAGCGACATCATTTTTCCACTGTTATTTGGTACTTATTTAGTTTTTTCATCAGAAAGCGACACTGTTTCAGTTACTAGTGTTACGCGGAATAGGAAAGATAACAAACAGTTGTGTGTTGCCTTCCGAAAGGAACCATTTTACATAAAGGATGCAATGTGTGATTCGCGAAATCTGTTCCTAATGCGAAAGTAGCATTGAATTTCCTGTCCACGAAGTTAGCAAATATATTCGACTCACATAATTTGATAATAATGCTATGAATTCGGTAACATATCGGTGGAAGTTCGTTACAGAAATAACATTATTTTTAAGGAGTCTCAAGATGTGCAGCCTCTCTTGTTTTTGTCTGACAATGATGATAGGAATAATTGAAGTGTGTGGAGTTGTAGCATATAAATTAAATGTATGTTTATACTTCTCAGAATTAGGGAAATAATCAAAAAGATATTGCATTATGTGTTATTTTATTTTTGTCCCCAAGTTTCCAATCATTTACTCGGCAAACTACATGTAGGCGGGTAACAAATGGCTCTGAGCACTACGGAACTTAACTTCTAAGGTCATCAGTCTCCTAGAACTCAGAACTACTTAAACCTAACTAACCTAAGAACATCACACACATCCATGCCCGAGGCAGGATTCGAACCTGCAACCGTAGCGGTCGCGCGGTTCCAGAATGCACGGCCTAGAACCACTCGGCCACACCGGTCGGCTAGGCGGGTAACAGATTAGTGTGTTTGTGCCACATAAGTGAGTTTTGTGAACAGATCTTTTCTTCAGAACTATGTGGCTAAGTTTACTTCTTGTGCTGCATAAGGAATTTGGGTGGATGTTGGATCCAGAAAATGTAAAACTACCTTATAATGAGAATTTAAAATGATATTACAAGATGATTGATTCACTGACATGATTGGACGTTCGGTTCAACACTTATCAGTCCCTTCTAATAAAGACTTAATAGGGTAATGTTATGATTATTTACATATATTACTGCATCTAATTGTATTCGTGTTTTCTGCAAGCAAGAAAGAAAGCAAAGCAGAGACTCTTCACAAAAATTGCTTCATTATAGGGCAAGCTGTAAGTAAACAGAAAAGTACACTCTTTCATTAATGGAACAATTTGCCTTAGCTCTCAGTCGTTTAACTGCTGAGAGTAAAATTGTTCAGGTACCAGATTCTATTATTACATAATGCTGTCAACGACCAGGCAAAATATGCAGACACTAGGAACTTTGTTATGCAGCCAAATTGCTAATGTCTCTCTCTGCCAGGCACTTAACTGTGATTTGCAGAGTACCCATGTAAACCTAGGTTTCGAACCTACCAATGGCGTCTTCCTCAAAATGAAATTTTCATAAGCCGTAGAAGTACATTGCGGAAAGGCAATAGTCCGAATTTAGAGCTGCCGTACTCAAGTCAAAAATAAAATAAAACGCCCCAGTCATTGCCACGTGACCCTAGCTAGGAACAACATCAGACTCAAAGTCGGACCGTTGCTTTTTCGCAACATAATTTTACTGTTTACGAAAATTTCATTCTCATGAGGGCACCGTTAGTAGGTGTCGAAACCTAGGTCAGTGTACCAAACAGTAATTTGCAGCCGGTTGGCTGTATAACCCTATGGTAAAACTTTTATCTTTTGCGGGTGCACAGCACTACGACGGTGAAGAATAAAGGTCTTCAGGAATAATTCCATGTCGTCTTTCGAAATGGTTCAATTTATTTTTATAACATGACAAATTTCAAGTCGCGTAGTAATCATCATCATCATCATCATGAACCCACTGCTAAACTCGTGTATGGTTTCTTGCCAGTTGACATACACTGGGGTGACAAAACTCAAGGGATACACCTAATATTGTGTCGCATCTCCATTTGCCCGGCGTAGTGCAAAACCTCTAAGTGTCATGGACGCAATAGGTCGTTGGACCTCCCCTGCGGAAATATGGAACCATGCTCCGTCTATTGCCAGGGCCTGATTTTGTGCACGAACTAGCCTCTCAATTATATCCCATAAATGTTCGATGGGATTCATGTCGGGCGATCTTGGTGGCCATATCAGTAGCTCGAATTGTCCACAATGTTCGTAAAACCAATCGCGAACAACTGTGGCCTGTGACAATTCCTTCGTTGTTTGGGAACATGAAATTCATGAACGGCTGCAAATGGTCTGCAAATAACCAAAAAACATTTCCAGTCAATACTCGGTTCAGCTTGATCAGACAACCCAGTCCTCTCCACCCAAACACAGCCCACACCATTATGGAACCACCCCCAGTTCGCATAGCCCCTTGTTGACAACTTGGGTCCATGGCTTCGTGGAGTCTGCGGAACATTCGAACCCTACCATCAGCTCCTACCAACTGAAATCTGGACTCATCTGACCACGCCACGGTTTTCCAGTCGTCTAGGGTCCAACCGATATGGTCACTAGCCCAGGAGAGGCGTTGCAGATGATGTCAAGTTATTATCAAATGCACACGCATCGGCCGTCTGCTGCCATAGTTCACTAACGCCAAATTTCGCCGCACCGTCCTAACGGATGTGTTGTCGTACGTCCCACACTGATTTCTGTGATTATTACATACAGAGTTGCATGTCTGTTACACTGAAAACTCTACGCAAACCCCGCTGCTCTCGGTCGTTAATTGAAGGCCGTCAGCCACTGCGTTGCACATGGTGAGAGGTAATGCCTGAAATTTGGTATTCTCGGCACACTGATGACACTCTTACAGTCGGTGCACTCTTGATGATATGGATCTCGGAATATTGAACTCACTAACGATTTCCGAAGTAGAATCTCCTTTTCGTCTAGCTCCAACTAACATTCGTCGTTCAGTGTCTGGTAATACCCAGCATGCTGCCATAATAATGTCGGAAACCGTTTCACGTGAACCACTTGAGCACAAATGACTGCTCCGCTAACGCACTGCCATTTTATACCTTGTGTACGCGACACTACTGCCATCTATGTAAGTGCATATTGCTATCACGTGACTGGTCTCTCTTTAGTGAATAATTACGTTAGGATGAAGCTAAGAGTGTCACTCTTTAGGCAAGATTTAGAAGCGAACAAATACAACAGATGTATGAATTCTTTCTTAAACTCTGTTTATTTATTTATTTATTGTTCCGTGGGACCAAATTAAGGAGAAGTCTCCATGATCATGGAACGAGTCAATACATGAAATTATAACACGATAGTAGAAAAAGATAAAATGAAATATAAAAAACATATTCAGGCGACAAGTCATAAGTTTAAATAAAGAAAATGAACAATGTAACACTGGAATTTGCTTAATTTTTTTAGCTCTTCCAGGAGCTCCTCGACAGAATAGGAGTGAGCCATGAGGAAACTCTTCAGTTTGGACTTAAAAGAGTTTGGGCTACTGCTAACATTTTTGAGTTCTTGTGGTAGCTTATTGAAAATGGATGCAGCAGAATACTGTACTTTCTGCACAAGAGTCAAGGAAGTGCATTCCACATGTAGATTTGATTTCTGCCTAGTATTAACTGAGTGGAAGCTGCTAACTCTTTGGAATAGGCTAATATTGCTAACAACAAACGACATTAAAGAAAATATATACTGTGAGGCCAATGTCAGAATTCCCAGACTATTGAATAGCGGTCGACAAAGGTTCTAGAACTTACACCACATATAGCTCGAACAGCCCGTTTTTGAGCCAAAAATAGCCTTTTTGAATCAGAAGAATTACCCCAAAAAATAATACCATACGACATAAGCGTACGAAAATATGCGAAGTAGACTCCTTTTCGTGTTGAACTGTTACTTATTTCAGATACTGTTCTAATGGTAAATAAAGCAGCATCTAGTTTCTGAACAAGATCCTGGACGTGGGCTTTCCACAACAGCTTACTATCTATCCGAACGCCTAGGAACTTGAACTGTTCCGTCTCGCTTATAATATGCCCATTCTGTCTGATCAAAATATCGGTTCTTGTTGAATTGTGAGTTAGAAACTGTAGAAACTGAGTCTTACTGTGATTTAGCATCAAATTATTTTCCACGAGCCACGAACTTATTTCATGAACTACATTATTTGTTACTGTTTCAGTGTTACACACAAGATCCTTCACTATCAAGCTGCTGTCATCAGCAAAGAGAAATATTTTTGAATCACCTGTAATACTGGAAGGCATATCATTTACATAAATAAGAAGCAGCAGTGGCCCCAGCACCAACCCTTGGGAAACGCCCCACTTAGCAGTGCCCCATTGGGACTGAACATCACTACCACTCTCAATATTGCGGAGAATTACCTTATGCTTTCTGTTCTTAAAGTAAGAGGCGAACCAATTGTAAGCTAATCCCCTTACTCCGTAATGGTCCAACTTCTGCATTAATATTTTGTGGTCAACACAGTCAGAAGCCTTCGTTAAATCAAAGAAAACACCTAGCGTTCGTAACCTATTATTTAATCTGTCCAAAACCTCACAGAGAAAAGAGAATATAGCATTTCCAGTAGTTAAACCATTTCTAAAACCAAACTGTACATTTGACAGCAAATTATGTGAATTTAAATGCTCCAGTAACCTTGTATATACAACCTTCTCGATAACTTTAGCAAACACCGATGGCATAGAAACAGGTCTAAAATTGTCAACATTATCCCTGTCTCCCTTTTTATAAAGTGGCTTGACTGTGTGATAGGTTTAACGAATATGTAGACAATAATTACTTCATGCATCAGAATGGTAACCTAATAACATGCTGAAAGAGTATGTAGTGTTGACATTCTTAAGTAATGTAAAACATTATTAGCTCACGAACGAAATGCGTACTCGAAGAGACTACCATGTATTGTGCTTGCAAAAGTCTTATCACCAATTTAATACATTTACAAGTAAGGCTATACGTGCATTTATTCACAGTAGATCGTGTACCGTCGTTGTCACGACGACAATAATGGCATGTCCGTAAATAATAGCTCATCCGCCAGAAAATGAAATTTTTAATTATTGGTAAAATTCTGCTGTAAACGCCAGGGCCAATAACATATATTCTGAAACAAGCGCCGAAACTGCGGGAAACAGCGTTTACAGCTGTCACAGGCGGCACTCGTGTCCGACACTAACATCGATGTTCATATGTCTCTATTAATTTCTGGGAATGAACTTGTATGAACTGCTAGCAATTGAAGTAGTTCTTTTGTTTGTTTGCCACAATAGGCAATGCTGAAGGAGTTATGGTAGATAAATAACACATAATATTGCAAAATGGAAAGGAAAACTGCACGAAACAGAGTTGAAGGTACTGCTCCAACTGAAGGGAAGAAAGTAGGCAGCGTTTCCTTCCTTAAGGCTCAGCAAAATGTTCTATTTATGGCAGCTCTGAAATTACAACTTTTGTATTCATGTTGGTGATAATCAAACCGGTCACGTTTCTCTGTTATGGATGAGATGGAAGTGCTTACTATGTGCGCAAAACCTTTACGCCGAAACTTACTTGTAAAAAGAATTTGATTTGTGGAGTGACAACTGCTGTGGGCAGAACAAAAATAAGGTAATGATGTTTCTGTGGGTTCACCTAACAGCAGAGGGATACCTTACGGTTCAACAAGTGCAGCTAGCAACACTACAGTATAAGCCAAGGGATTTAGTTAAAATGATTCTATTTGCAAAAGAGGGGAGTAAGTGGTTTACGAGAACATTGTGAAATGAGTGAAAAAGGCATGATGTTGCTGGTATCGTTATTCTTGTAAAAGTCATTGCATACAAGGAGTTTCATTTTCTTCAAATTTTGTATCTTTTTGTTCTTAAACCTATTAATGTAGAATAAAAACACATATATGACAAGAAACCTATATAGTTTTTGAGTTTGTGTTGTGATTCCCAATGTTCATATTGCTTTTGTGTAACTATATAAATGTTTTGTTGATTATTTCTGAATCAAATTTTTAGTCTTCATCCAATGTTTACTTATTTGGCACAATTGTGAATTTCGTAAGTGCAATCACAAAATCTCGTTGTGTTCTTACCCTATTCGCAGTACATGGTAGATTCAGTCACAACCTTCCAGATTCAAGCTACTTCTTTAACACAGTAACAGTAGTAGTTGGTTGGAAAAAAAATAAGGAAAAGAATACATAACGGAAATCTGGGTTGACGAAAGACTGGCCTTAGCGATACATGAGCTGCCACCTAGCGAGGAACTGCGAAACACAGTGCTCTGTGACGTGTGGTACGAGCGGCTTCCGCAAGGTGGCAGCACCAACCACGTCTCAATACGTACTCCGGCGGAGAATTTGATCGCCGTAGATTACAATCCAATTGCACTTTTAGGACCCATGCTATATAACTCGCAAGTTCAACCAGTAAAATTTTCTAATATTGTATAGACTATTTATGAACAAAATGTATCACCAAGTAATTCGGGTATGGTTGTGACATTTTTATGCACTTCCTAAGTTTCATTTAGGTCCTAAAACGTAGCTGTAACGACCAGTACCAATCAGTTAAGAACATAATTATGAAATGAGATTTTCACTCTGCAGCGGAGTGTGCGCTGATATGAAACGTAATACACAATTACAGCTTCGTTACACTGAACATTGTATTTAATACCTTCCATTATGCTCGTTGCGCGCATGTAATCTGAAATCTACCAGAAAAATTATGAATGAAACAAAAACCATAGTTCAGCATATAAAAATGTAGAGATATTTCCATGAAGATATAATAAAAAAATGACGCTAGAGAATATGGTGTACGTTGTTTTGAAGCCGGCGCCATCATGTTAGATGCCCTGAAACATTAACAGACTATTGTTTACTATTACTTCTAGTTCTTAATTACTGTGATCTGCATGCTGCATTTGTTTATAAGAGAAAAGGTTACTGATTTCCTTAATAACACAGTATCAGCAATTTCTTTTCCTACGTTTTTATGATCTTAAATGCATATTTGATCCAGTGATACCCAGTGGCGGAACATATGCGGGCCCACCCTCCCCGCCGCCAGTCAGTCCGAACGCTATTCGTTCGTTTCTTTCATTAGTCGACTCGACTGAATCGAGTTATCGAATAGTTGTACTTTCCTATGTAGCACGCGCGTCAGCGGCATAGTCTATTATATGTTTCTGTCTGGCACCTAGAAAGCTAACACATACCTACGAGAAAAGTCGCGGGCGTTCTAGTGATCTCGATACCTTACTCTGACCCAAAAGAATCAAGAAGAGAAGTATGAGACATGAAATTTAGGTTGTCCTTAATATGGATTGACGAAACTGATGTTCGATCTACGTCCTCTTCCCGAAAATTCTAAGAACGTATCTCGCTATGTCTGGATGGTTTCCAATCTCTCCTTCTCATCATGCTCAACCAGAGGGACTGAAAGGAAATCTGATGTCAAATGAGAGAAATAAAACCACTACACTAAATGTAAACAGCGCAACGAAAATTCATGTACGTAAAAGACAATATCTCTTGAATGATCCCACTTACTAATGAAATATGATTTTCTTTAAGTTTCAGATTATAATCAGATTGATTAGTACCGCTATAAATGACACAAGCTGGCAGTTTGCATCGAAACACTTCCACCAGAAGCTAATGTTCATTGCAACTAACATTGCTGACGTCAGCTTCAAATTTATGGTGACACGAGAACTCCCCTTACTGTAACTCCATGGGAGTGTTAGTAATTTTCGTAGGTGTGAGCAAAACGTATCACGCAGCCAATGTAGCCAGCACCAAACCGGAAATATCAAGCCACCTTTGTATAGCGACGTTTATTTACGTTTTGTGTTAGGAGCGAAACTTAAAAATTGACCCTGTTGACCATGTTGTTACTTGTTTATTACTAATAGCATTGGTGACTAATTGTTGCGTAACTTTTAATAGGTATGCCTAATGAGTTAATCTTTCATTTTATTTTATGCGTCTTTTACAGAAAAAGCAATTGCGTTCCGCCCCATTAATTTATACCCCATTTGTAGGAGATTAAACTTCTCAGAACTATATTCTACACTCCAGGCACCAAACATATATGTGCTCGTGAATAATTCAATGCAGTACAAAAATAGTCCAACGTCAAGTGCAAAAAGGGAGTGTTACTAGTAAACCGTTACCAATATTTAGGGGGGACATTGGCCGAAACGTAAAGAAACCAAGAACTGACTGAACACCGGCGATTATTTCATATAATCGTTGTATCTTGAAACTCTTCCGTTGGTCCATGTTTGCATAAAAACAATGTGGGATTATGGGTCCTCCCTGAGACAAAACGCTTTGGTTTTATTTTTATTTCCTTCCTCAAACTAATATCAGCTACAAAATCGCCATCGTCAGTCGTTTTCTCTTTATTATAAAACATGTAAAACGATATTATGTATAACCCGTTTGGTTCTAGATACTGTATTGTTTGAATTATTTTATAACACCTTATTTACTTTTCATCACAGTATAGTTTCTATGTTTGCTGCGGTTTTTTCGGCATATTTTCTGTATTTTGTTACCTCTTCTTGGCATACAGCATGTCATCTGAAACTGTATAACCGGCTGTTATTAAAACATATGAATATGTGAACTTATATACATACATCAGAATTACACTTTTTCGAATTCCGATAGTGTTCTAGAGTATGACACTGATCTTACGTTGTAGGCATTGTTCAAGAAGAGATTTTGGAAATTCCAGCTTAAGGGGGTGAAATGGGATTGAAAGTTTTTTTAATGCGTCGCTAATATGACAATTTTGAGGAAAGAACTACGAAAATCGTATTTGGTTTCTCGCTCAGTAATAAAAAAATTATCTATTCAGCATTTTTGGCAATTCAAGCCCTAAGGGGATGAAGCAGCAGGTGACAATTACTTTAGAACTCCAGAAACATTTTTAATGCTACAACTATCGAAACTAGTATTTGACTTCACGCTGAGAAGTAAAAAACATATATTTCAATGCTTTTTTCGAAATTCAGCCCCTAAGGGGGGGGGGGGGGGGGAGAGTAAAGGATTCAGTTTTTTAAAAAAACTATTTCATTATATTAACACACTTTTAAAGCTACATCTCTGAAAATTTGGAAATTAACTTCTCTCTTAGAACTATAGCAATATGTGTTAGGATGGAAGTTTCTAAGGAAAAATCACCAGCGGGACTCAAAGGGCAGACCTAACAAAAACCTCCCACTCCAGATACCAGAATCGCTTTTGTCTGAGAAGTATATTCCGAAAATACAATACTTGTATGACCTTAATTAGAGTGAAAAGTTTAGAAGGTACAGGAATTTGTGAACTTAATCAAAGGAAGCTAGGTCACCACAACAAATCGTCTGTGTCAGAATTGCACAGAAAAAAATGGCTGGTCAATGCGTTAATATTCCAGTAGGCCTATTATATGTTTATAAAATTATTCTTTTTGTTATTATCACGCAGACGGGAGCAAGGCAGTGGATGCTAATCAAGTACCAGATAAAATATTAACACTGCAGCTGTAAGAAATGGAAACAAACAAAATCCTATCGCGCAACGAACGATCCCAGAATGATTCTAAAGGGATTCGCTGAGCATGTGTCATGCGTTCCTCGTGAGCCTCAGTCTGCTACTTTATTCGTAGCTATCACTACCAAAGTAATTTTTCACGGATTATAGTTTTCTGCGGTGTGTCTTCCTTGGCTTTTTACTCAGAGTCGCACCGCAATATATAAAGCCATAACAGTTTATTTGTGAAGACAATTAAAGACAATGACTCAGTACTTCCAACAGAACGCCACGAAAACAATGTGTTTTTCATGTATGTAATTTTGTTGCTAAAATAACTTCTGCTCGATGACTGTTTATTCAGGTCTCTGTCACAGCTGCATGCAATTCCTGGTGGTTACTTTCGAAGGATAACGTTCTTTCACAAAACCATTGCGTACCTTCCAAATGTTCGTTAAAGCGTATTTCCACTGGTAAACTTGCATTACATTAACATTGTACTATATCACGTGGATGTCATGCAAGTGTGTCAGTGGAATTATGCTCTAAATAACTCTTTAAATGCTGGCAGAGCCGGCCGAAGTGGCCGTGCGGTTAAAGACGCTGCAGTCTGGAACCGCAAAACCGCTACGGTCGCGGGTTCGAATCCTGCCTCGGGCATGGATGTTTGTGATGTCCATAGGTTAGTTAGGTTTAACTAGTTCTAAGTTCAAGGGGACTAATGACCTCAGCAGTTGAGTCCCATAGTGCTCAGAGCCATTTATTTGAAATGCTGGCAGTAGTTTGAGAATAAACGTTACCGCTCGAAACCAGTCACCAGCAACAAAAAGTGCGCAACTGTGGCAGAAACCTAAATAAGTATTATTTTTTCTTTGGTCGACTGGTGGAAGGGGCATCATCAGTCTTATCCTCAGCGTCGTTAGTCATGTATTGTATTACAATTTCTGTCTTTCCAAATACCTTTTGCCGACTGCATCTCCCTCGAGTAAGACGGAAGCTATTCACTGTCTCAACACGTATCTTGTCATCCCGTCCCATACTACACTGAGCGTTTTTCATTCATTCCTTTCCTTGCTGATTCCGCAAAGAGCTCCCTCAGTTCTTATCGGTTCACTAAATTTTGGCATTTTTCTGTAACGCCACTTCACAGAGGCATCGATTCGCTTATTTTCCTGGTTTCACAATGCCCATGATTCACGTCAATACAATATCGTACTCTGTGGTATGTTACCTGTAACTGTTTTCTCAAGTTAATACCTGCGTTTCATGTTAGATTTCTTTCACGGGGAATGCTCTGTTTACCACATCTATTCTTCATACTATGCCCTAGGTGACAGAATTCCCTGACTTAGCCATGGCCCCCAGTTTTCGTTTAAATTAATCAACAATTTTAATTTTGCTTCTCTTTCATACTTTCGTCTTTCATTGTTACTCTCAGACGGTACCACGTGCTGACACTCGCACTTTTTCTGTTCTGCTGATATTTATTTATTTCGAACTAGTTTTCGGCTTATTAGGCCATCTTCAAGAAACAACTAAATGGCGTATGGAAGGGACACTGGTTCTTAGATAAACAAGCATTATAGTCGAAGGTACAATCATTTGCATGGAGTGTTGTGCGTAAAACTTGTTTGTTAATGAAAAAATTACATTTAACATAGTGGTCCAATGTTGAGCACAATAAATAAATTCACACAGTATTACAGGTTCGATCGATATTTTTTCTGAGAAACTCATTTAGATACTGCAGCGAAGTTTTTTGACACTGTAAACTAAACTCTCAGTATTACACACAATAGTTAGAGGACATAATCTAACATTATTACAGGATATATGCTTATAATGCCATTCTTGGTGAAGTCTTAAAATTGGTTGAGAACTATCAAGCCTAAGACTAGTAACTTATATTAAAGAACAAACTTGTTTCACATTTTAAATAACATTTTTATGCAGTGGGCAATACCAAACATAGTACATCGTTTAAAATAACGATATTAAAGTAGTCTAAGTTATATACCTGAAGTTTATGGGGTAAGGAATAAGAAATTCTGTTCTATTGCAATTTTGTGAATGTGTCACTGTGGCGGCTTGTGGGCGTATGGCTGGGTGGTAGCATCATGTCAAGTTTAAAAGTGAGGATGCTGTAATTGATCATTTAGAACCAGCTGGGGATTTTGAGATGAATGCCTGTTTGTTTCAAGTGCTTCTAACAGGCTTAGTTTTCTTCCTATGTTAGCTGCGTTAAGTACTTCTGTGTGAATGTGGTATCTGTGTCCATCCTTCGGCACATGTTCAGCAATTGTGGAGTCTGAGTTATGCAATTCCTGCTGTGTTTGTGTACAATAAGACTAGTTGCTATGGCCCTGCCTTTCTGACGAATATACAGTTTTCTGCAGTCATTGCATGTGTTTCCTAATCACTGTTGGTACTTAACAAAGCTGTTGCTGCTGAATAGAATATAGTCTGTAGTGCCTCTTACATAAAATGAAGTTTTGTAATTGCAGGCTTTGGATAATTTATCAGACAGCTTTCTTAAATATGGGATAATACACAAGTTGGTTTTAAATAAGACTCTTGGTGCAGATTGGGCATATATGTAGGGTAACATTTTTTTTTATTTGTTTTTTTGTGTAAATTGTTATCAATTAATTTAGGGGTATAGCCATTGTTTGATGCAGTATATTTAATGGTCTCTAATTCTAACTGAAAATTCTGTTTTTATGTTGGTATGGATGTAAGATTATGTACCATATAATGGAAGGCAGCATATTTGTGTGTGTTGTGAAGAAAAGGGTATTACAGTGTCTGTTGTGGTGGGTTCTCTGTAAATTTTGAAACTATGTGTATGTGTGGTGATATATAAGTTGAGGTGTAGGAAGTAAATACATTTTTAACCAATCTCCATAATGAACTGTATGTTGTTTTGCTGTGAGTTTAGATGTTCAAGGAATGTGTTCAGTTGTCTTTTGGTTCCAGTCCAGAGGCACAGTACATCATCGACAACTCTGTACTAATATTTGTTATTGTCACTAAGAGGCTTATTACGTAGGAACCGTCTTTCGGTATCTGCGAAAAGAGGACTGAGACAAGAATCCATTGCCAAACCAACTGTATGTATAGAACACCTTCAAATTGGAAATAATTTTGTTGTAAACTTGGCCAGGTAGACAGTTTTATGTCTTAAAGTTGTGCAGTGTTGACACCTGCCCTGTATAATAGTTCTGTCAAAATGTCGAGACATTCTTTCACTGGTATATTAGTAAACAGACTTCTAACATAAAAAGATACTAGCTGCACTATGTGAAATAGGGAGGTATTTAATTTTGTTAACAGGTACATTGATTTACAATTTCAGACCTAGATTTATATTTTCTCTTGGATTTGATTCAGAAATGTAATTCATTGGTAATTTTGTAGTAACGTACGGCGTCTTGTGTAGTTTAGGAAGTCTACACAGTTTAGATGCTTTTTTTTGAGGATGGGGGGATAGGTCTTCTGACTGACTGACTGAATGTATTCCAATCTCCGTCATCCTCTACAGTTTCTACCCTCTCGTGCCGTGGAAGTCACTGCCTGATGTCTTAACAGAAGTCCTGTCATCCTGTCCCTTCTTCCTGTCAGTGTTTTCCACATATTCCTTTTCTCTTGGAATCTTCGCCGAACCTCTTCATTCTTTACTCCTTTATGTTATCAGTCCACCTAATTTTCAACATTCGTCTGTAGCACCACATCGCAAATGCTTCGATTCTTTTCTGTTCTGGTTTTCTCACAGTCCATGTTTCGCTACCATGCAGTGCTATTCTCCAAACGTACATTCTCAGAAATTTCTTCCTCAAATTAAGTCCTATGTTTGATGCTAGTAGACTTCTCTTGCCCAAGAATGCCCCTTTTGCCGTTACTAGTTTGCTTTTGATGTCCTTCTTTCTCCGTCCGTCATTGGTTATTTTGCTGCCTAGGCAGCAGAATTCCTTAACTTCATCTACTTCGTGGCCTTCAATCCTCAAGTTTCTCGCTGTTCTCATTTTTCCTACTTCTCACTTCTTTCATCTTTCTTCAATTTACTCTTAGTCTGTGGTATGCGTACTGTAAGACCTTCGGTACACACACCATCAGATTATTTGACTTGTCACTCTAACGAAGTAGGCGAGTGTCAGCAATATGTCTCGTGGTCTTATCGTGGCGTGTTTATCTTGTGCCGTTAGGTAAGACGATAGAAATGCTACTTGCATGCTTAGAGTAGTGTGACGGTGACCAACTTTAAACAGAACGTGATTAATTTTCACACACATTTATTAAAATAATAACAATCATAAACCTTACTTAACTTGATTCTGGATGTTATTTACAATTGACAGTCTGAAGTTCCTTTGGTCTTGGTACGTTAATCTTATTCTCACATATCTCTGATACTTGACAAAGTGTCTATACATTTCTGTTAATGGATATGTACAGAAATGTGGTAATATTATTAGGCCCAGGCTGAAACTTGACTATAAACTGGTATAGACTATTGCAGACTAATGCAGACTGACTAATCGGAGGTCTGTACACTCGCTATAATACCTGCGCGTTCAGGTATCACTGCACGATTGTGATCAACGAGGAGAAAAGGTTCTACGTTAGCAGCAATCTCATTGGCTGCGTTACATATAAATGCGCGGATCGGCGGAAGCAGAATTTGGTCCGTCTCTACGGCAGCACCATCTCGTAGTGCGGAGACGGACGAGTGCTGCGCCTGCGCTGTTGTGCTTAGAGGGGCGCCTCTAGTGGGAAAGTTGTGTACACGCTATGCGGAACTATGAACACAACACAGTCCATGTTCTGTACTGGAATTAGTGTTGCACTCTTAATGTTCCCACCATTGCTGTTAATTACACTAAAGATTATTTTGACTTTCCTATATGTCTTCCGACAGTCATTTCTTTTTCGATTTCTTCACATTTCTCGTGCAGCCACTTCATTTTAGCTTCCTTTGCACTTCCTGTTTATTTCATTCCTCAGCGAGTTCTGTTTCTTTATTCCTGTTTTTCCCTGAACATTTTTGTAGTTCTTCTTTCTTTCATTTATCAACTGAAGTATTTTTTCTGTTACCCTTGGTTTCTTCGTAGTTGCCTTCTTCGTACCTATGTTTTTCTTTCCAACTTCTGTGATTGCGCTTTCTAGAGACGTCCATTCCTCTGCAACTGCCCTGCCTATTGAGCTATTCCTCATTGCAGTATCTATAGCCTTAGAGAACTTCAAGCGTATCTGTTCATTGCTTAGTACCTCCGTATACAACTTCTTTGGGTATTGATTCTTACTGACTAATTTCTTCGTCACAACTACATTGTGATCTGACAGTGTATCAGCTTCTGGGTATGCCTTACAATGCGGTAACTGATTTCGGAACATCCACCTGACCATGATGTAATAATCTAACTGAAATCTTCCCGTGTCTCCCGGCATTTCAAAATATCAAGGAAGGACAAATTCGGAAGTCTCTACATCCCACACCTGCAGCGTCGGCGGAAACTGAGGATGAACCTCAGGAGGAGGCGACCTTGGCTATTATTCCGTTTTGTGGGGGCTTATCCGGAAAAATTGGACACAGTTTACGTAAACACCAAGTGAAAAACATCTTCCGTCCTCCATGCAAAACCAAGAGCCTTCCTGGTGTTGTCAAGGACCCCTTGGTCTACGTAAATCAGGGGTTTATCAGATACCTTGCCAATGCGGCAGAGTATACATAGGTCAGACCATTCGTACCACTGAGGACCGATGCCGAGAACATCAACGGCACACTAGATTGCAACAGCCCAGTAAGTCGGCAATCGCTGAGCATTGCCTGTCGGAACTCCACAGCATGGATTGTGACCAAATCAAAGTCCTGACACAGACTTCCAAATACTGGGACTGTGTCATCAAAGAAGCCATAGAGATCAGAGTAAGGGAGCCACAACTAAATCCTGACAGCGGTTACATCCGTAGCAAGGCGTGGGAACCCGTGATCAGCCGGATTAAGAAGAAAAATGATATTTCCCAAAGTGCACCGACTTCGGGGGAGGAGGTAAGAATAACGAGAGCGGTGCCGGCAGACCCTCCTGAACGAGAAGACCTAGGACGCAGCGTCCAGACGGCGGGAGAACGGATGCTGTACCTGGACCGCGCGCAGGGCGCGGACCGCACCGACTCATAGGGAGCGCCTAAGGGAGTACCGGAAGCGGATTGTCCTACATATACATGGCACTGGCCCACCGCGGTCAGTGCATCAGCGCACCTGATGATGGCAACGTGGTCGATTGCTGAAATATTGTGTCCTATGAACACTCAAACCAGGCTGGTCAGCCGAGATTTTTTTCGTCAAGGTATCAAAGTATTGAGCCACTACTGTAGTTATTACAATGGCTCTGGTAAGGCGTCGTCATGAACCATACTAGTTCGCATTGCCAAGATGTGAACAGAATGTGTAGAATTGGTTGCCAGCCTTAATTACAACGGCACGTCATCAGTAGGCCAAGATATTTATTATACTGTTTTAATTACATACATCCGTCGACTTTCATTGCAAGTTTTGAACATTGCTTTCTTGGAACCATACAAATTTTCATCAGGTTACCTTCCGTTCGGAAAGTGGGTGCACTCAGCGACTGTTATGTGGCATATAACTTAGAAAATAGTGCACTGAGAATGGCTAGCTACTAGCCGAAATCTGGATTTGCGTAGTAAAATTTAAAAAACGACGACTGATTGCTGCACTCTATAATTTATAAAACATAGAAATTTTATTTTCAGGTTAGTTCTAAATTTCATTTCGCCTGGATACATTTCACGTTCCTATTTCTTTTCTTACGTTTTTAATTAACAGCTTGCGTTAAAATTACGCTTTTATAACTCTTACTTATGAAATACGACAGTGTACTTCAGTCATATAAATAACGAAGTGGTCGCGGAATATTTCAGCCAAAACTGAGTGTTAATATACTGCACTGCTTACGTTTCCTTGCCGACTTTAATTCCTTTTGAAATAATTTTCGATTTGAGGTAAATAATTATCAGTAATTAGTTGGTCTCAGATTCAAGGATGATAGCAAAAATGCTATGTAAGAAACGATTCTGCTTTCACCCGCCTTGTTTTCAATTAACATAGCTAAAGGATATTCTACTTCGATGTTTTTTATATATTTCAGAAGCAACATATAAAATTAGCTACTTCAGAGTTTGGCGACGGTAGTTTCGTAGTTTCGTATTTGTTTCAGAGGGACTTCCGTATAGTGAGTTAAAAGCAGCTCCCATCCTGTTCCGGAAAACAGTTGCTTTGGTGTATGTATGGAAGCTATCAAGACGATGACACAGGTTTTCTTTTGTTTTTTTGGTCATCAGTCTATTGACTGGTTTGATGCGGCCCGCCACAAACTCCTTTCCTGTGCTAACCTCTTCATCTCAGAGTAGCACTTGCAACCTACGTCCTCAATTATCTGCTTGACGTATTCCACTCTCTGTCTTCCTCTACAGTTTTTGCCCTCTACAGCTCCCTCTAGTACCATGGAAGTCATTCCCTCATATCTTAGCAGATGTCCTATCATCCTGTCCCTTCTCCTTATCAGTGTTTTCCACATATTCCTTTCCTCTCCGATTCTGCGTAGAACCTCCTTATTCCTTACCTTATCAGTCCACCTAATTTTCAACATTCGTCTATAGCACCACATCTCAAATGCTTCGATTCTCTTCTGTTCCGGTTTTCCCACAGTCCTTGTTTCACTACCATACAATGCTGTACTCCAGACGTACATCCTCAGAAATTTCTTCCTCAAATTAAGGCCGGTATTTGATATTAGTAGACTTCTCTTGGCCAGAAATGCCTTTTTTGCCATAGTGAGTCTGCTTTGGATGTCCTCCTTGCTCCGTCCGTCATTGGTTATTTTACTGCCTAGGTAGCAGAATTCCTTAACTTTATTGACTTCGTGACCATCAATCCTGATGTTAAGTTTCTCGCTGTTCTCATTTCTACTACTTCTCATTACCTTCGTCTTTCTCCGATTTACTCTCAAACCATACTGTGTACTCATTAGACTGTTCATTCCGTTCAGCAGATCATTTAACTTTTCTTCACTTTCACTCAGGATAGCAATGTCATCAGCCTATCGTATCACTGATATCCTTTAACCTTGTATTTTAATTCCACTCCTGAACCTTTTTTTTACTTCCATCATTGCTTCCTCGATCTACAGATTGAAGAGTAGGGGCGAAAGGCTACAGCCTTGTCTTATATCCTTCTTAATACGAGCACTTCGTTCTTGAACGTCCACTCTTATTATTCCCTCTTGGTTGTTGTACATATTGTATATGACCCGTCACTCCCTATAGCTTACCCCTACTTTTATCAGAATCTCGAATAGCTTGCACCATTTTATATTGTAGAACGCTTTTTCCAGGTCGACAAATCCTATGAAAGTGTCTTGATTTTTCTTTAGCCTTGCTTCCATTATTAGCCGTAACGTCAGAATTGCCTCTCTCGTCCCTTTATTTTTCCTAAAGCCAAACTGATCGTCACCTAGCGCATTCTCAATTTTCTTTTCCATTCTTCTGTATATTATTCTTGTAAGCAGCTTCGATGCATGAGCTGTTAAGCTGATTGTGCGATAATTCTCGCACTTGGCAGCTCTTGCCGTCTTCGGAATTGTGTGGATGACGCTTTTCCGAAAGTCAGATGGTATATCACCAGACTCATATATTCTACACACCAACGTGAATAGTCGTTTTGTTGCCACTTCCCCCAATGATTTTAGAAATTCTGATGGAATGTTATTTATCCCTTCTGCCTTATTTGACCGTAAGTCCCCCAAAGCTCTTTTAAATTCCGAATCTAATACTGGATCCTCTATCTCTTCTAAATCGACTCCTGTTTCTTCTTCTATCACATCAGACAAATAATCACCCTCATTGAGGCTTTCAGTGTATTCTTTCCACCTATCTGCTCTCTCCTCTGCATTTAACAGTGGAATTCCCGTTGCACTCTTAATGTTACCACCGTTGCTTTTAATGTCATCAAAGGTTGTTTTCACTTTCCTGTATGCTGAGTCTGTCCTTCGACAATCATATCTTTTTCGATGTCTTCACATTTTTCCTGCAGCCATTTCGTCTTAGCATCCCTGCACTTCCTATTTATTTCATTCCTCAGCGACTTGTATTTCTGTATTCCTGATTTTCCCGGTACGTGACACAGGTAGGAAGCGCTAAAATCCAGTGATGTGTATTTGCGTATATGTGTTAGGTATACGATCGAACACCATATCTGCCTTACGTTTTGGGATTAAACAGTCGATAGCCTTCAAACAAAGTTTCAGCACAGGTTACACAAAGTTAAAATGGGCCAAAATAGCTATTAATGACGAGCTTGCCACTTGTAGCCAACGGAGTGGTAAAGTAATTTTCGTTTCAGCTAACAACTTGTGGTGAGAGCAGGACTTTACTATAAGCCTTGCAGGCAACGTCAGGCACCGAGATCGTCCTCCCGGACGCTTAAGTCACCGAAACATTTTAAGATACAGAACTGTGTCTGACCTAACGTTGGTTACACGTAACACTTACGTACGATTTCAACAGTCCAAACTAAGATGACAAGATGGCAAATTAGCAGTATACATGCAGTTCGCGAGGATTCAGTTATAAGCGCTCCAGGCTACTATGTCCTGTGTAAACCTCTTCATTTCTGAATAACTACATCAGCCTACATCCATTTCAACCTGCTTACTGTATTTGTCTCTTGGCTTACATCCACAATTTTAGCTCCCACGTAGCCGTCCCGTTGCTGATTCCTTGACGACTGAGAAAGTGTCCTTCTTTTACTCAAGTTACACCTCGTTTCTTTGCCTTCCACTTCTGTATGGTGTCTTGAGTATCTCTGTAGAATCTAACAGAAATCAGGAAACATAGCAGTGGTCCACTGTCTGTGTACCGTTGCTCCATAAGAGAAATGTCCTGGTGGAACCACTCACCATGTTCGTTACTGAATGCACTACAGTTCTCTGGAAACGTATTGAGATGGAAGTGCACCTTTAGGGTCATGTTGCAGTAATTGATCTTATAGGAATGAGTGAATTCGTCCACAGTCTCCCTGTAATTTTGGGCTCACCTGTTTCCCGAAGACAATGTTGTCACATTACGCAACCAAATCCATGCATTAGAGTGGACTCGAAGTGAGTGTCTCCAAACAGAGAGCGTATCTATGGACCAAGGAATATCCTCTTTGTGAAACTCTCTGTGATGAATCGAGGAAAATTCTTACACAAATGCTAGCCTACTGCCTTATTCTTGTTCAAAGCCTCAACAAAAGCTGTCATGAGTCCCAACGTAATGCACTATGGTGTGAGAACAACTTAGTTTTGATTCGCTAGAGGTTTCTTGGCAATAGTTTTTGACCCAGGCACTAGAACTCCTTTTGGAGGTCGTTCCCTTTGTGTGTAATTTTTTTCTTTTGTGTTTCTGTCCCACTCACACAAATAGCACCAGTCCTTAGCGTAACCACCTTGCAAACCCAACAACTGAAATCTTCACACACCAAGCATTCATGATTATTGTAATTAACACAGTTTACAACCGATTTCAACACTGTACATCTTGCTTTAGCTAAGACAGTACCTGCGATAGAAGTGGATGGTCTTACATTAATGTTGTGTAATAGTACTGCCTTCTGGCTTCTTATAGTCACCTATAAAGAGTCTCCACCTGTCTGATTTGTGTGTAATGTGAAGGTCTGCTAACACACCATCAATGTCACTACAAAATTTAATGTTGTCTTGCGTACTGAAATGACGCTCATGTCTTTTTTCTCACGCTCCAGAACAACAGACACTCTTACTGTGTCAGCGACGAGATTACACTGCTGGAGTCGTGAAGCCAAGAGCTGGGCTTCATGCTTCGGAAGATCTAGATTCCTTGCTAGCCGGCCGGGGTTCTAGGCGCTACAGTCTGGAACCGCGTGACCGCTACGGTCGCAGGTTCGAATCCTGCCTCGGGCATGGATGTGTGTGATGTCCTTAGGTTAGTTAGGTTTAAGTAGTTCTAAGGTCTAGGGGACTGATGACCACAGCAGTTAAGTCTCATAGTGCTCAGAGCCATTTGAACCATTTTGATCCCTTGCTAGATTACTTAGTTCAGACTGTGACGTTTTGTGGTTCTCCAGATTCAATCTTGGTGTAAACGTAGGTTCAGTATCACTGACAGATAATCGCACTTTTTCGGTTGTACGCGTCGGTTCAGCACCATCGCTGTCACTGCTTGATGGAGCCAAATATGGAGGAACAGGAACTGGAAATCCTTCAGCATGAGGCACATGGTGATGGCTTAAGGAATGTCAGGGTACTGAATACTCCTTTTCCTTTGTGTATTACCTCCCTTCCACGAGGAAGGTAAAATAGAATAATAGAAATCCGACGCGCGATTTGTGGGTCAAGCCAAATGACAGCCTTACGAAAATTTATGGAGACGTTTTCCCATGCATCCAAGCAATCGGTGCAGACATACGCGAGATGCAACACGCATGTGAAGCCCACAATTTATCCTGGTCTCCAACTCGACACTCGAAATACAAAGCAAATGCTTGTTTCACTGCTTTAGTCAATGGTCACCTTCTTGAAGCACAAATAACATCTGCACAAATGCAATAAAAGTCATCAGATCTGTTAGTGCACATGTGGGGCATATTTGTGAAAGCGTGCATGTGCACAATAACAAAGTTCTTCAGTGTGAACACCACAGCTCACATACATTCACTGCCAATACTCGTCCCAGTAACAAGTGAACTAACGCAGCGTAAGACCGAGCAGCCGTGACAAAGGATTGTATTAAAATCGCGTCTGGTTTCTGTGTTCTGCAATGCTCATGTGACTGGATGGTACGCACATGAATGATGGTGTAAAACAGTGTTGCCTAATTGTAATGGAAGCATCCACCTCACTCACTCACGGCATTGAACCATCTCACAATGTCTTTGCACGTAGGTCGTATAATGTCCCGTAAGTGTTACTGTGAAAAAACGTAAACACCTATTTACTTATAACCCTGTAACCATAAGGAAGCAGACAATTTTAACCTTGATATTCGATTTCTCCACATCTAAACAAATAAAGCACGTCCAATTTCGTTTCTGTAGGAAATGAAAAGTGTAACTTTTTGAACCACTGATAAGTTGCTCACTTTATCCATTTAATATTCAGCATTTTTCTGTAGCACCACATTTCTAAGGCTTCTGTTCTCTCCTTGTCTGAACTGTTGGTCGTCCACATTTCACTTCGGTATAAGTCTGCATTCCAGACAAATACCTGGATATAAGACTTCCTAACATATAAATTTATATTCGATGTTAATAAATTTCTTTTCTTCAGAAACGCTTTTCGTGGCATTGCCCGTCTATGTTTTATATCCATTCTACTTTAACCATCATTAGTTTAAGTGTCACCTGATTTCAACCAACTACATATCATACCGCTTGCTGCATTTTTGTTGATATTCAGCTTGCATCCTCCTTCCGAGAAAGTGTCCATTCCGTTCGCCGGCACTTGTAAGTTATTTGTTTCTATTTCTTCTCCCTTAACTTTAATTTCTTCTCCAAATATATCTTTGGTTTCCTTTGTTGCTTATTCTGTATAAAGATTAAATAATACAGGTGATAGGCTGCAATCTTGTCCCACTCCCCTCTCAGCCTCTGCTGCCCCTCAACTTTTATTACTGCCTAAGTGTCCTGTACACGTTGTATATAACCTTTTGCTGCAATCTTCAGAATTTCAAAGAGTGTATCCTAGTAAATATTATGATAAGCTTTCTCTCAGACTACAAATGCTACAAGAGTGGAATTGCCTTCCTTTAACATACTTTGTAAGTCAAGTCGGAGGGCAATATTATCTCGCTTGTTTCTCAAGTTCTCCGGAACCCAAACTGATAGGCTTCTACCAGTTTTTGCATTCACCTGTAAATAATTCGTGTCGTTATTTTGAAAAAATGACTTATTAAAGTGGTAGTTTTGTAACATTTGCCCGTTTCAGAGCCTGATTTAAATGGCTCTGAGCACTATGGGACTTAACATCTGAGGTCATCAGTCCCGTAGAACTTAGAACGACTTAAACCTAACTAACCTAAGGACATCACACACATCCATGCCCGAGGCAGGATTCGAACCTGTGACCGTTGCGGTCGCGCGGTTCCAGACTGTAGCGCCTAGAACCGCTCGGCCACTCCTGCCGGCAGAGCCTGATTTCCTTGTAATCGGGATTATTAGGCTATTTTGGAAGTCTGAGGGTATGTCCCTTGCCTCATACAGCTCCCACACCAGGTGGTTTGCGGAGAATCTATGTAGATGTAGAATAATTTTGTCAAGGCTGCCTCTCCCAAAGATAACAGTAATTCTGAGGGAATTTCTTCTCCCCCAGGGATGTTGTTTCAACTTAGATCTTTCAGTGCCGCCCAGATTCTTCTCATAGTGTTGTACCTCCCATTTCATCTTCGTCTGCTTGTTTTTCCCTTTCTATAATATATAGTTCATTTACCTTGTACAGTCCCTCTATACAGGTACGATGACTAAGACGGGTCACCCCAGATATAACCAGAATAAGTAAATATATCTATGTGTGGTTTTCGACGAGTTATAGAGGACAAGAAGGCGAATTTCCTGACATTGACAACTAATTTTTATCGTTTGGAGCCCCCGAATCACGACATCGACTTTTTTTTCTAATGGAACTACACTATTTGATGAAAAGTATCCGGACACCCCCAAAAACAAATCCTTTTCATATTAAGTTCACTGTGCTGCCACCTACAGCGAGGTACTCAGTAGTCATTAGACATCGTTAGAAAGCAGAATGGGACGCTCCGCGGAACTCACAGACTTCAAAGGTGGTCAGGTGATTGGGTGTCACTTGTGTCATATGTCTGTATTTCCACACTCCTAAACATCCCTAGGTCCACTGTTTCCGGTGTGATAGTAATCTGGGAACGTGAAGGGACACGTACGGCACAAAAGCGTACAGGCCGACCTCGTCTGTTGACTGACAGAGACCGCCGACAGCTCAAGAGAGTCGTAATGTGTAATAGGCAGACGTCTATCCAGGCTATCACACAGGATTTCCAAACTGCATCAGGATCCACTGCAAGTACTATAACAGTTAGGCGGGAGGTGAGAAAACTTGGATTTCATGGTCGAGCGGTTGCTCATAAGCCAAACATCACGCCGGTAAGTGCCAAACGACGCCTCGCATAGTGTAAGGAGCGTAACCATTGGACGATTGAACTGTGGAGAAACATTGTGTGAAGTGACGAATCACGGTACAAAATGTGGCGATTCTATGGCAGGGTGTGGGTATGGCGAATGCTCGGTGACCTTCATCTGCCAGCGTGTGTAGTGCCAACAGTAAAATTCCTGTTGTTTTGCGTTGCACTATCACAGCACAGACCTACATTTATGTTTTAAGCAACTTCTTGCTTCATATTGTTGATGAACAATTCGGGGATGAGGATTGCATCTTTCAACACGATCGAGCATCTGCTCATAATGTAGAACCTGTGGCGGAGTGGTTACACGACAATAACATCCCATTAATGGACTGGCCTGCACAGAGCCCTGACCTGAATCCTATGGAACACCTTTGGGATGATGTGGAACGCCGACTTTGTGCCAGGCCTCACCGACCGACATCGATACCTCTCCTCATTGCAGCACTCCGCGAAGAATGAGCTGCTGTTCCCCAAAAAAACCTTCCAGCACCTGATTGAACGTGTGCGAGAGTGGAAGCTGTCATCAAGGCTAAGGGTGGGCCAACAACGTATTGAATGCCAGCATTACCGATGCAGGGCGTCACGAACTTGTAAGTCTTTTTCAGCCAGGTGTCCGAGGTGTCCGGATACTTTTGATCACACAGTGTATATACTTTTTTTCTGTATCATTTGAAAGTAGCTTCTAAGACAACTACAGTGAAATAGCATGTGGGAGATTCGATGAAACAGTATCAAGATACCAGCGCCGCAAACCACTGCCTCGCTATAAAAATGTCTGTCCTATTACACCAAATGTAAGGAAACTCAAATATGGGTCTTATGCATACCTCTGCGCTTGGAGAACACCCGTCTGTGTTCTGCTATATTAATTTACTCATTAAGCTACTCAGACGTTCACAACGTCACCGAAAATCGAAGAAGTACATTTTGTTTATGGCGAACCTCACCAAACTATTAGAGCAGCGGAGTGGTCGTACGCTGAAGGGCATCCTGATCGTTCTGAGTACGCAGGAACTGTCTTTGTCAACATTATATAAAACAGTTGTAGAAGCAGTAGATGTGGAGAGTAAAATACGCCAATGAGAGGAAAGAGCAAGTAATGCAAGGAATGAGGACTTATCATTTTAGAATCAGTAATGTAATGAGGGTGGTGCGAAATGAGAAAAAGGATACAGAAAATTAGAGAAAGGCAATAATTGTCCCTATGTTCAAGAAAGGGAGTAGGAAGGATTGTAGAAACTAAGGGGAGTCACACAGATAAAAACGGTGCCAAAGTACATGAAAAAATCGTGAAGAACAGAATCCGAACAAGGGTAGAGAACAAATGATGACATGAACAACACGATTTCAGAACTGGAAGAGCGCCGGTCGTGGTGGCCAAGCGGTTAAAGGCTCTAAAGTCTGGAACCGCGCGGCCGCTACGGTCGCAGGTTCGAATCCTGCCTCGGGCATGGATGTGTGTGATGTCCTTAGGTTACTTAGTTTTAAGTAGTTCTAAGTTCTAGGGGACTGATGACCTTAGAAGTTAAGTCCCATAGTGCTCAGAGCCAATTTTGAACTGGAAGAGCGACTGTTGACCTCATATTTGCAGTGAGGCAGCTCCGGGAGCACTTCTACGAATTTACGGAAGACGTTGTGATAGCCTTTCAGATATAGAGAAAGCATTTGATAGCGTCTGTGGAAGAAAGGTCAGGGAAGCACTACAAAAGAAGGAAGTAGAAAAACAGACAACAAGCACAGCGCAGAAAGTCTGAGTCGCGTGACAGAGGGAAACGAAACGACGGGTTGGTTCAGCAAACAAGTGGTGTGAAACAGCGTGGTGCATTGCCATCCCTCCTCCTCTTAGTGATATTGGATGAAATAATGACAAAGGCGACAGAAAATACTGCAGAAGACAAGATGAAAGAAATTTTGAAATTTCCTGGCAGATTAAAATTGAGTGCTGGGCAGAGACGCGAGCTCTGGACCTTTGCCTTCGGCGGCAAGTGCTTTACCGATTGAGCTACCCAAACATGACTCACGGCACGTCCTCAGCTCCTCACTTTCTACCTTCCAAACTAGCGGAAGAAAGGCTGTGACGACAGGTCCTGAGTCGTGCTTGGGTAACTCAGTAGGTAGAGCACTTGCCCGCCAAAGGTATAGGTCCAGAGCTCGCGTCTCGGTCCGCACTTAGTATTTATCTGCCAGAAAGTTTCATATTTGCGCACACTCCGCTGCAAAGTGAAAATTTTCCAGAAGCATGCCCTATGTTGTGGCTAAGCCACGTCTCCGCAATATAATTTCTTTCAACTGTGCTATGCTAGTCTTGCAAGGTCCTCAGGAGAACTATTTTGAAGCTGGGAATGAAGGAGAAGTATTACCGGGGAAGTAAGATATGAGGACAGTGTGAGGGTCGTGCTTGGGTAGCTCAGTCGGTCGAGCACTTCCCCGCGAGAAGCAAACGTCCCGAGTTCGAGTCACGACCTGGCATACACTTTTAATCTGCCAGCAAGTTACACATCAGAGCACAACCGCTGTGGGGTGAAAATTTCATTCATGATCCGGGGAAACGAGGGTGAGGAGGTTCAGCAAAAGCTGGATGCCTTGGGAGAAATTGTAAGACAGTATGGAATGGAATTTAATGTAAAGAAATGCGAGTTACTTGTCACAATTAGAAAGGAAGATAGACCAACCAGCGGAATAAGGATTGGAGGCGAATAATCGAAGAAAGGTGGAAGTGCGAAGTACTTGGAATATGTAATGTAGGAAATCGGAAGAAATGGGAAAGAAATCAGTGAACGTGCCAGACAGGCAGAAGCATTCTTCCGAAATGTTAGAAGCCTAATTTGAAACAACAGCGTCCCCCAAATAAGCAGAGATGTAATATGCAGACGTTAATACATCCCAATACTGACCTATCCAGCTGAAACATGTATAATGACGCAGAATACAGGTATGCGAAATGAAATGGTTCAAATGGCTCTGAGCACTATGGAACTTAACATCTGTGGTCATCAGTCCCCTAGAACTTAAAACTACTTAAACCTAACTAACATAAGGACATCACAAACATCCATGCCCTAGGCAGGATTCGAACCTGCGACCGTAGCAGTCTCGCGGTTCCGGACTGAGCGTCTAGAACCGCTAGACCACCGCGGCCGGCTGCGAAATGAAGTTCCTCAGAATTAGGATAAGAGTGACAAGGAGAGCTAGGCTGAGGAAAGAAAGGGTAAGGGAAATTGTGAAAGAGGAGCCCGTGAAGAGCAGTACAGAAACATCAAGGCTAAGACGATATCGGTTTTAAGGACAGTGGAAAAAAGGAGGATTCGCAAAAAGATATACGAAATGGATATGTGAAAGAAATTGAAAAGAGGAAGACAAACAAATAGATTGCCGAAAAGTCTGGAAGGTTGTGTTGAAAGCAGGGTTAAGGACTCGAAATGACACAGAACGATGGGGGGAAAACAGGGGTAGATGGCGAGTCTTATTTTCCAAACAGACTCAGCCTGCGGCTAGAAACTGTTCAAGATGATGATGATGGTGCTGATGAACACACAATACAAACGTTACTCAGAGACATCTCGGAAGTAGCAGAGGGGTCACCAAAAGAGGGTTCTGCGAAAACTAAATTCCGTCGTATTTCATCCTCTTCACATTCCACTGTATCTACCAACTCAAGGCAATGACTTCTAACATTGGTACAGTTCTCCGGATTTTATCTATGAAAAGTGCAAAGTTATAGGGTATATCTATCCAAACTTTTGCTTAAGGAAGAAGCATCGTTTACCAAGCATGGATAACTCACTCTTCGCAACGTGCATTAACCGCCGGCTGAAAATCCACGCTAACTCAAAGAAGTGGATAAAAATTATGCTCTTCGTGTATCAACTTTTGGTGCGTGTTTTACGAGACGCACATCTTTGTTTTATTCATTTGAGTCTAAATACACTCAAATACTACGAGTTCTTAAGGTATGCTACTGCCACAGTTATTGGAGGACGTCCTATTGGATATAAGGCAGTCAGTGTTTAAACAACAAGACGGATGTTCCACCAATTCCGCACATAAAAGAATAGACCCTCTGCAGAGAACGTTTGGACTGGACCTGTCGTTCAGGATACGCAAAATGGTCAGTACACTCACAAAAGTTAACACTTCAGCATTTTGTAGTGTGGCGAAAATTAAAACAAGAGGTTTATCACGACTGCCGAAGGCATTAAATTCTTTATAACACCAACGTATGCTGCTGTTAATTCCAGATGCAATTCACCGTGAAATATTGCTTCCCCAGAATCACTTTATAGCGTGTAGCAGCGCTCAAGGTCAACATTTTGAGCTCTTCTTATGACAGCCGTGATAACAAACACTCGCACTGTAGCCTAATTTTGTGCTTGTTTACCTTTGCTACAATAAGTCAGATGTTTGTGGAACCTCTTCTCCTAACGGTGGGACAGTTGATGATCTCTGTTACCTTGATACTATTTGCGCAAGTCGTTTTCGTGTTACGTTGTTGACTTCCTCTTAGAAGCTTCTTTCGAATACCACAGAAAAACACTGTTCAGTCCCATTAGGGGAAGAAAGCAATTTCGGTGTCATATTTCTGCGACTAATACTGGTGAAAGTCAGAAAATTCGTCATACTGTCAGCTAGAACTTGGCAAAAGACGCCAATCAATGTCTGGGATGGCCTGCCTTAGCTTCTATTCCTTTCAGCTTTCACTTCTTTGCTTAGTACTGTTTTCCCATCTGAGCTATTAATATTCATACCACTGCTTCTGTTTTCTCGTAAAACATTTTACTTTTGCTGTAGGTAGTATCAATGTTGCCCTAGTTATTTATCCTTCTATAGACTTGCATTTGTTTTCTAGCCATTCATTATTACACATTTGTCACTACCTATGAATCTCACTTTTTAGAGTTCTATATTCTATTTTGCCTGCTTCATTAACTATGTTTTTATTTCGCCCCTATCATCAATTTAATTCAACATTTCTGCCCTTGAAAATGTTTTGTAGTTTAAAATTTAATTCCGAAATCTCTGTGTTATCATCATACAAAACAATCAGACTGAAGCCTTCTAGTACCTTCAGGTCTCTTCCTCGTATACGACGCTCTTTCATGAATCTTAAAGAAAGCGTTGGCGATGTTTAAATTACGCTCTCCGCAAAATTCCATCAAGCTGATTCCTCTTTCATTCCTTTCCCCCAGTATGTATTGTCATATTGTTTTTCTTTCTCTTCCTTTACGTACTATCTGATAGCATTCCACCATCACAATGAAATGTTTTTCATACTTAACTACCTGAATAATTTCTTTTATCTCATCATACATTAATCCAATTTCTTCATCGTTTGGAGGGACAATTGCCATATAAACTTGTATTGCTGCGGTGGGTGTCGGCTTTGTGCCTATATAGGCTGCGATAATGCGTTCACTGTGCTGTTTACAGTAACTTACCCACATTGCTATTTTCTTAATCATCATCAGAACTACTCCAGTGTTACCTCTACGAGTTTCCATATTTACAACCCTGGGCTCACCTCATCAGATGTCTCGTTCATTCTGCCACCGAATTTCACTAACTCTCAATCTATCTTACTACAACCTACCGGTTTCCTTTATACCTGCATGAATAAATGATCTAACATTCCACGTTCCAACCAGTAGACTGCCAGGTTTGTTTTTAACTAATACGCTGAAACGCCAGAGAAACTCGTATAGGCATGCATATTCAATTACAGAGACACATAGACAGGATACGGCGCGGCGTTCGTCAAGAGCTATGTAAGACGACAAGTGTCTGGGGCAGTTATTAGATCGGTTGCTGCTGCTACAACGACCGGGTATCAAGATTTAAGTGAGTCTGAACGTGGTGTTTTTTTTTTTTTTTTGTGAAGACTATACAAAAGGATCACTTTACAGCACTCATTTACTAAGATGGCATTAATGCACTGAAATTAAAATTTAAAAAATGCTTTTTAATAAGGCAATAAACGTATAATAGAACTACTACAATACTTATTTACAATGAACACATTACTACAGTGAAATGGTGCAGAAGTTAGATTGTCAGTTGGTTCTACTGAGAAATTCATCAATGGAGTAAAAGGAGCTGACCACCAATAAATCCTTTACACTTCTCTTAAACTGAATTATTCTGATTGTTAAGCTTTTCATGGCTGCTGGCAAGTTATTGAAAATGTGTGTTCCTGAATAATGCACACCTTTTTGTACAAGAGTAAGTGACTTTAAATCCTTGTGAAGATTATTTTTATTTCTAGTATTGATTCTATGAACTGAACTGTTGGTTTGAAAATCTGATATATTTTTAACGATAAATTTCATGAAGAAATAAGTATGTTGGCTAGCAGCAGTTAGTGACCCTAGTTCCCTAAACAGGCCACTGCAGTATGTTCTTGAATTCACACCACATATAACTCTTATTGCAATTATTTGTGCCCAGAAAAATTCAGCCTGACTTGATGAATTACCCCAAAAAGTAATCCCATGTGACATTATGGAGTGAAAGTAAGCATAGTATGCGAGCTTTTTCATTTTTATATCCAATGCATCTGACAGAATTCACATTGCAAATAGAGATTTGTTAAGATGCTTTAGCAGTTCTGTGGTGTGCTCCTCCCACTTCAATTTATTATCAAGCTGTAATCCCAAGAATTTAACACTGTCTCTTCTTCTATCTGCTTGTCATCATATGTTAGGAAAATACTCAGGGGACTCCCCTTACAAGTTTTCTGAACTGCATGTAGTGTGTTTTTCAAAGTTTAGTGACAAAGAATCGGCTATGAACCAATGATTATTGTCCACACATATTTTTATTAGCTGTTCTTTCTAAGACTACCCTTGATTTGCCATTTATTGCAATGTTTTCATAATCAAACAAAACAAACTTGGTATTTGGTAATGTTACTGATGAAAGGACGTTGATACACACAAGAAAAAGCAAAGGCCCTAAGATGGAACCTTGTAGGACCCCACATGTAATTAGTTCCCAGTTGCATGGTGCCTGATAGCTTAATTCATGTTTCTTTCCTAATAACAACCTTTGTTTCCTGCCAGAGATATAAGATTTGAACCATTTTGTATTATTTCGTGTTACACCATGATATTCTAATTTACTTAAAAGGACACTGTGATTTACACAGTCAAATGCCTTTGACAGGTCACAAAATATACCAGTTGGCTGCCGTTTTTTGTCCAATGAATTAAGTACATTGTAACTATAAGTGTAGTTAGCCTTCTCAGTATCAGAACCCTTTAGAAATCCGTACTGCGAATTTGACACTATGTTGTTTGTGATAAGATGGTATAAAGCCGATTGTATATTAGCTTTTCTAAAATGTTTGAGACTGCTGGTAAAAGTGAAATTGGATGGAAATTTGATGCTATTCCTTTATCTCCCTTCTAAACCAGTGGCTTAAGTTCAGCATACTTCAACCATTCAGGAAATATTCCGCTGATAAGCGACTGGTTACACAGATAGCTTAATATGTTACTTAACTCAGAATCACATTCTTTAATTAACTTTGTTGGTATTTCATCATACCCGCTAGATATTTTTGAATTTAAAGATTTCATGATGGACATTACTTTTGCTGGGGTAGTGAGGGTCAAATTCATATTATGGAAGTTACTTGAAATATCTAGTCTGAGGTATCCCATGGCAGCATCTACAAAACCTGGCAGCCCCATCTTTTCAGTAACAGTTATAAAATGTTTGTTTGAAAGTTCTGCAACACTATACACATCTGTCACCAATATATCATTTACTCTTAAAGCTATTTGCCCCTCTTCATGTCTGGTTCTACTGGTCTCCTTCTTCACTATATGCAATATTGTCTTTGTTTTGTTATCTGATATGACTATCCTTTCCTTGTAATATATTTGCTTTAATGGCTGTATTACAGTCTTTAATATTTTGCAGGATTTCTTGTAATGTGAATTGGCGTCAACATCAGAACCGTGTCTGATTGACAGAAACAGTTTTCTCTTTGTTGTACAAGGTACCTCAATTCCTTGAGTAATACATGCCTTCTTTGTAGACTTTGGTCAAACCTTGGTTAGTTTTGGGGGAAAACAGTGATCAAGTAACGTAAGCACTTTATTAGCAAAGGTGTTATATTTTTCATTCAGGTCATGAACACTGTAAACCTAACTGCAGTTTTCTCTTTGTTTTACAAGATACCTCTATTCCTTGAGTAATACATGCCTTCTTTGTAGACTTTGGTCTGATCTTGGTTAGTTTTGGGGAAAAACAGTGATCAAGTAACGTAAGCACTTTATTAGCAAAAGTGTTATATTTTTCACTCAGGCTATGAACACCGTAAACCTAACTAAATTGAATGTCTCTGATGAGTGTCCTAAGATAATCAATTTTTGGCTTATTGATTACTCTCTTGAGCTCACGTTTAACAGATTTTACATCCTGTTCAGTATTAACATTTAACAGAAGCAACTGCATGTCATGTTCTGAGAGGCCATTGACTATTGGTTTTTTAACATAATTTTGCTCATTGGACTTCTCCATAAAGATATTGTCAATGGCTGTTTGTGAGCAATTGGCTACCCTAGCTGGGAACTTAACAGTGTGAATTAAGTTGAATGATAGTGTTACTGACTCAAATAAGTTCTTATTGGAAGATCCTTTAAGGAAATCTACATTTAAGTCACCAGTAACCACTATTTCTTTGTTTTTGGTTGTTAAATGGACCAGTGCAGCTTCAAGGTGGTTTATGAACAGATTAAAGTTACCTGCAGGTGCTCGGTACACACTTAATATTATGGGGGATTTTTTGTGAAATTCTACTTCTGTTGCACACTCTTCCATATGCCGTTCTAGGCAAAATTTATGAATGTCTATGTTTTTAAATTTATGACAGTTCCTGATGAATGTGGCAACTCCTCCTTTCTCCATTTCTGCTCTACAAAAGTGAGATACTGACCGAAATCCTGTAACACTTAAAAGTTCTATACCAGTGGTCACATGACTTTCAGAGAGGCAGCTTATGACAACCGAGTTTGAGGATTCTAATTCATCTATGAAGGTAATTAATTAATTAATTTTATTTCTCAGTCCTCAAATATTTTGCTGCAATAAAGATAGCTGTCATTTCTCATTGGCTGAATTAAAATTGGATTGAGTCTACATTTCTGATGATCGTTGAAAATTCTTAACCAACAGCTGTTTATGCTGATGTAATAAGCTAGAATTATGTTTTTTGGTTTCTTTCTGAAACTGAAGGTTTGTCTCAATCCTAAGCTCTCTTAGAACTTGGCTTCTTTCTGTCCTCCTTACCCTAAAACGGATATTTTATGAACCCTACAACCACTCGTATTTTATAACTCATGACATTGCCTCCACATGTTTGTTGCACTCGTCAAGAATCGTCACGGAACTGCTGAAATACGTAACTGGCAGACGCTTGAAGTTACCCGTCAATTATCCCGCAAAGACCTACTTGCAAAGTTGGAAATAATAGTATTAAGTGAGGACTCCAGGAATATACTACAGCCCCCTACCTAGCACAGCCAAAAAAATTTGTGTAATTACATCATGCACAGAGGCATTGAAGCAGTCCTCCATGCTTGAATGCATTGCGAAGAATCTCTGACATGTGGTTCAGTTGAAAGACCCACTGCCATGCACATCACATTGGTTTGTGGACTGTGGCTGTAGTTGTAAATGTGTATTTTAATAATGAACTCATAAGACGCTTCAACTCAGTCGGAAAAAAAACCATTAGAAATTTGAAGAACGATGTATTTACTCCGAGTACTGAAAAAAACCATATACAGTACTGCAGTAAAAGGCAAATCCTTTAGATGAATTACTGAAAACCATTAGAGAATCAGTAAGGAATCTTGGCGTGCTTCCCCCAGAACGTAAACCCATGTCTTGAACTCTAGAAATCAACGGAGCTCTAAAATCGTACATCGAAGCCTGGGAAATATTGCTTGGTCATCAAATCCAGAGAAATTCTGTAAAGTTTTAGCAGTTCAGAAGCAAATATTGAAACCAATCAGGCATATACGACTTAAGTGTATCAGAGTAAATGGCTTCAAAAAGAACAGGCACGAAATCACCACAGGCTTTTAGGGAGAAGCTAATGAGCTACTTACCATTTAGCATTTGTTTCTGTCTTCCAGAGGGAATACTCGAGATGAGCACAATAGCTACCTGTGACGCCCTGAAGCATTATTTCGAGAATGGATGCAACTGTGTGCCTCGTGTGAAAAAACTGCATTTTCATCCCGAATCTACACTCTGTTGCACCGACAGATAACGATGTATGGGATACCTCAATATAACTAGGAAGCAATAAAATAATGGGGGAGGACACCATAATTTATGAAGTATTCAAGATCGATGGAAAATTGATGATCAATGGACTAAAAGTCATTCCTGTTGGTTTATGTGATGCTGATGTTACATTTGCAGATTGAAAAAATATGTTTTGGTTCATCCACTATATAAAAAGGTGACAAAGCACACACCAGTCATTTGCTAACTCCACCAAATTGAAGGACGAGGCTGATTGAAAGACTGGTGAATCACTGCTTTGCAACAGTGTCGACAACGAACAGCAGACGGGGTTCTTAAAGGTGGTGGTATCACTTTGTCATTTGATTATCACAATGGTCACCCATGAAGATTCATCGATTTCCAGCATGCTGTCTTACCAATGGGACAGAAACTTCTGATAACCAGTTTAATGTACAAAACAGCCATAGTTGCTAGATTTTTTTATTTAATTGATGACTATTTTAGTGTTACATGAACTCATTTTCAAATCACCTAAACAAATAAAATTCTTTATTCCGTAATAGCAAGCAAAATGTGTTAAGGCTGTACATACATGTGAATCATGTGTATCAAAAACAATTTTTTCTTTGAACATTGGCAGGACAAATGTCTTTCTTGCCCTCTTAATAATCAGAGAAAAACTTGACTTTGACACACATGTATGTAGAAATTCGGAAGATTTGATAATGGGTTCAGGTAACCCGAAACTAGGTTCCAATTAAGAAAACTTGATATTGCAAATTTGGATGTTTCCTCATAACACCTGGAGATTTACAAAGAAAATCCCTGCATTTTGATTAATCGTGGCATTCTGCTACATGTACCACATAAGAATTGACTTGATCCAACAAAACGTCAATAATCATAATTTCAAACGTGAACTTTATGACCATAAGGTCCAAATCATCTGACATAAAGTCAGATATAAGGTGACATGTGTTACCTATACCTATTTTCAGTGGTATTATGTAAGATCCTCATAGCAGGTCAGTAGAAATACCTTGAACAAATTTTTCGTTATTATTGTGGTCTTCAGTCCAAACATTGGTTTCATGCGGGTCTCCATGTTTCTCTGTCGTGTGCATCTCTCTTCATCTCCAAATAACTACCCCCACTTACATACTTCTGAATTTAGTTACTGTAGTCGGCTCTTGGTTTGATGTCCCAGGTGTCCTATCAACTGATCCCTTCTTCTAGTCAGGTTGTGTCAAATTTCTTTTCTCCTCAGTTCTGTTCAGTGCCTCCTCATTAGTTACATTATCTACCCATCAAATCTTCAGCAGTCTTCTGTACCTGCGCATTTCAAAAGCTTCTGTTCCCTTCGTGTCCAAACTGTTTTTCGTCCATGTTCCACTTACATACGTGGTTGCATTACATACAAATACTATTAGAAAAAGCTTACGTAAGTATTCGATGTCAATAAATTTCTCTTCTTCAGAAACACTTTTCTTGGCATAGCCAGTCTGCATTGTATATCCTCTCTACTTCTGCCATCATAAGATATTTTACTGGCTAAATGACAGATCTATTACTTTCAGAGTCTCGTTTCCTAATCTAATTCCCTCAGCATCACCTAATTTAACTAGATTACATTCCTTTGTCCTTATCTTACTTATGTTGATGTTCATCTCGTATCATCGTTTCAAGACACTGACCAACCAGTTCCACTGCTCTTCCAAGTCTGCTGCTACTGACACAATTACAATGTCATTAGTAAACCTCAAAGTTTTTTTTGTTCTCCCTGAACTTTAATTCGTACTCCAAATTTGTTTTTGGTTTCCTCTACTGCTTGCTCACTACACAGACTGAACAACATTGGGGTTGGGGTACAACCCTTTTCACTCTCTTCTCAACCACTGCCTCCGTTTCATGTCCATAGGCTCTTATAGCTGCCATCTGGTTTCTGTACAAGTTGTAGGTAGCCTTTCACTTGTTGTATTTCACCCATGCTACCTTCAGAATCTCCAAGACAGTATATCAGTCAACATTGATAAAAGCTTTCTCTACTCCTAAAAACGCTATAAATGTAGGTTTGCCTTTCCTTAACCTATCTTCTAAGATAAGCCGCAGAATCGATATTGCTTCACCTATTCCTTCATTTTTCTGGAATCCAAACTCATCACCCTAAGGTCGGTTTCTACCGGTTTTTTCAATCTTTTGTAAAGAATACGTGTCAGTATTTTGCAACCATGACATGCTAAACTGACAATTCAGTAATATTCATACCCATCAGCATCTGCTTTCTTTGCAGTTGGAATTATTATATTCTTCTTGAAGTCTGAGAATATTTCGCCTGTCTCACAGATCTTGGTCATCAAATGGAAGAATTTTGCCTTGGTTACCTCTCCCAACGCCGTCAGTAGTTCTGACAGAATGTCATCTACTCCCAGGGCTTTGTTTCAACTTAGATCTTTTAGCTCTCTGTCAAATTCTTCTCGCAATGTTCTATCTCAAATTTCATGTTCATATGCGTCCACTTCCATTTGTATAAAATTGCCTTCGAGTTTATCTCGCTTGTGTAGCTCCTCCATATATTCGTCCCTTCCTTGTTTGGGACTGGTTTTCCATCTGAGTTCTTGATATTCATACAGCTGCTTCTCTTTTCTTCAAAGGTCTCTTAAATTTTCATGTTGGCGGTATATGCCTTTTTGGTAGCGATATATCCTTCTAAAGCCTTACATTTGTTTTCTAAGAATTCCTGCTTAGCCAGTTTGCACTTCCAGTTAATCTTAGTTTTTAGCCGTTTGTATTCCATTTCGCCTGTTTCATTTGCTGCACTTTTATATTTTCTCCTTTAATTCCATAACTTCTATGTTATCAAGGATTTCTACTAGGACTTGTCATTTTACCTCTTTCATCCTCTGCTACCTTCAATATTTCATTTCTCAAAGTTAGCCATTCGTCTTCTACTGCATTCCTTTCCCATGTTCTAGTAAGTTGTTTAATGCTCCCTTTGAAACTCTTAATAACCTTTAGGTATTTCATACTTTGCAGGTCGCATTTCCTTAATTACCTACCTTTTTGCACTAGAAATATTTTCTATATATAGCGAAAGGATGAAGACATTGTGGGAAGATAGGAAGAATAAGAAGATTACAGCTAACTAAATCTCAAAGTGATCTACTAAAATGTTTTTTGTGGATACCTTTAAGAGGATATAGTCATGCAACTCCAAAAGGCCAGACAGAGTTCAGCACACAGGACAGGGAAGTTAGCATGAAGAGTTTTCCTTTTTTCCTTAAATTGCAGTGAAATGTAAGCAATGTTACATAAGGTGGTCGAACTCTCAGAGTAATTCCACAGTCCTAACCTTACGTATGTTTTATATCGGCTCTCAGTAGTCAGTATTGCATTTACACTAACACCAATATAGAATTATGCATATTTTAATGACTGCAGTGATTAGTTATCTTAAAGCCTGCGAAACTAACATATCTTAGAATTCATGCAAGACTTTCCTCTCTGACATGAAGTTGCGACGTTGAGGTGAAGAATGTAATTACTTAATACAATTAATTTGATTAATAATCCATTCAATCTATCCAGCTGTTGGTCAGGTATTGTTTATTTGCTAAGGAACTGCAACTAATTGTAAGTAAAAATTTCTTTAATAAATGGTCTGTACATACATTCGATTCGTTGGTATGTTTCGTCTATTGCAAATGGTTTATTGAAACCTGAGATAGTGACATTAACGGTGTTTCAGTACGGAAGTGGAGGAGAAACTCAGAAAACACATGGATGTGAAGGAATCGAGTAGAAAATCATTAAAAATCGTTATCATATAACAGCCCCAGTACACCCAAACACAGTGTGTGTCTTTTATACTTTCATTAAATTCCCTTAGTAAACATCTATTCTGGAGTCACTTATGCAGGCATGTGATGTGTTCTCTCTAATTTTCCGTGTTCTTTCGTTGAACTATGGTTTCATGAACACCTGAATAGTAACAGACACTAAGCTGCGACACACGACAGTGCATCTTTTACTACAGTTTGTTCAGTTTTCAGGTTGTACACTCCAGTAGTTTCAGAACGAAGCATATAGCTGTAAGTTCTGAACTCCTGATTTCATTACCTGACTTTTCTCAATACGATTTTCGCTTATGTCTAATTGAATAACATTATAATACTCAGAATTAAGGTACAGTAGCAAAATTTACATGATGTTGTTAGAACATTTGATTTTTATAGACTGAGTAGAATATTGTTAAATTTTCTGGACCTCTGTCTCCAATGATGTGCATCAATATACTTGAACAGCATTGCTGCCTCGAGTTAAGATCTGCATTCTCAGGGTTGTACCATGTGTGTATTTTTCTGTTGATGTATTAATACTACAAGGAATTTCATTTAGTACTCTTCCACAATAACAGTCACATCAACTTATATATTTGTGAAGTCATTACAGCACACCGAAAAACGAGTTGTAATGGAAGACAAATCTAGCAGAAGAATCATATTGTACTAATTTGTTACTGTGCAATATTTTTATATCCACTGCAGAACACAGTGTTTAAAATGTTATCATATGAGTTAACACAGTACATTGTCATATCTCTGACGTAGTTCATGTGGCAATTTATTTTTTTGTGTTGGAGGGGTCTTTCGTAATACTTCTTCTAAGAAAACCAATTACTTCTTGTTTGTAACACTTTACGTGCAGGTGTGTTCTATAATATTTTACTTTGTGATAGTTATCTGTCATATGTGTTCACATCACAATGGAACTCCCTTTAACAAAGTGCTATGATACAGCCAAATTACGTACTCAGATGTGTAAGTGACATACATAATTGTATACTTAGTCCAATTTAAAATTGTGTGACTAATTTAGACATTGCTGATAGCTCCCTTCCCCCAGATCCCTAAAATTTCATGTAATTATAGTTCATTGTGATCCTATTTTTAAGTTCAGTTTCAACGAGCCATTCAGTTGCTTATCTTCCATTTCTTACTGTCGAGAACATGCCACTTTGCTTTAGAATCAGCATAAAGTTTTCAACAGTCATCTTTAAAACTACTTACTGCAGCAGAGAATCACATAGTGTCACCAGGCTTTAATATTCAAATGAAGACTTACATCATATTTCTTCTCGGTAAATAGTGCATCTCCCGTATTATAATATATGTGGTAATTCGCTTTTAAATAAATTTCCTGGTTTTTATTCTTCATGTTAATCAATCATATGAATGACATTGTGTGCTGCAACGAACTGGTCACATGCATAACAGTTAATAACGCATGAAACGCATATTTAAAAATTAATTTAAAATTATAATGAGCTAACATGATTCCTTGATGAATGACGTGAATTTGAAGCAACTCATCGTAAAACTAACAATACATTTTGTGATTCAGTGTTTTAGAATATAATTTTTATATTTTGAGATTAGGCAATTTTCTTTCAAAATTTGATTATTTAAGATAGGGCAAGCCTATTAATGTATTTCGAGTCTGTGTGATAGTTTCACAGTTGTATAGGCCCATCATCACCTTAAAAGCTGGAGTAAGAAAACTATAAAACCTTCATAGCTGTGCATATAAACTGACTGACCAAATTAAGAGTCGTTCAGTATGATTTACGAGGACTGCGTATTAGCGTATTCTTCTTAACAATGTTACCACGTCTGAAGGCAAAGATAAAATCTAAATGCACTGGTACGAGATCTGTGTAGCATGCAATGTAAAACATAACGTAG
Source organism: Schistocerca piceifrons (assembly GCF_021461385.2). NCBI lineage: Eukaryota > Metazoa > Arthropoda > Insecta > Orthoptera > Acrididae > Schistocerca > Schistocerca piceifrons. The sequence goes on along the minus strand of NC_060140.1, from coordinate 781,882,126 downwards.
CTGACCTGTTTTCCAGACATTTTCTGAATGCACACGATTAAAATAAAATGGATATTTTATTGAAAATGTAAAACAATAGAGAAATACAATTCATTTTTCTCTCAGTCACACTCATTACTGTCCAATGATTAACAACTCACAGCGCAGTAAATATAAAAGCTTTACATTTAGATAAAATATGCTAGTAGTATAGTGTTATTTATTATTCAATATACAAGAAGTTTAGAGCACTTCACAGAAACAAAATTACAGAAATATATTTTGTGCAAAATTAGATCCGATCTCCTTTCTTAGAATCAGTAAAAGAAATTGCTTTCATCTGTTAATGACAACCTCAAAATAAGTTGAGAACGCTAATGCTTTTACCTTCAATTACAACACAGAAATATGGAACAATAATTCAAATATGACCATGGAATTTTTAGTGTCTCATAACAAATGTGTGAGGCCATGAAACTATACAGCAATTATGGACGCCATATTATTTGAGAACAATAATTTGCTTTAGTCAAGAACGTCTATTACACTTTCGCAAATAGTGGTAAGTGAAAACAGACATATATGAAAGTAAAACATTGTTGAGATTGAAAGTTGTTTTGCAGTGTGCCTCAGGAAATTCTTCAAGCGTATTGCGACATGTGTTCTGCAGGGTATGCACGGTAACCTATATTTCGAAACGTGTAACTTACTTAATAAGACATTATAAAGAACACCCACCAGTCTCTAAACTACTTAACGGATTTTCGGTGTACAATAGATTCGTAGATTGTGAGATAGTTTCCCAGGGAACGGAACTGACAACCTTCGTTCATGGTAATGTTCTGAGGAGCAATATTGTGAGCTGCATAATAGTTCGCGCAGTCAGCGTGAGAATTACTGAGATTTTTGTTCCCCTACTGTATACTCAGCTTAACACGAAGCACGTTTTGGAAGCGGGTAGGCTTGAAGACTTTGTACTGGTGCAAGTCCCCAGTAACTATCGTCTCCGTACTGCACGTTCAGTGACTGCGGTAAAGGCGCTATAAACAATCTCTAAGATCTGGACTCTTGTTCTGCAATAGGAATAACACCTTATTGATAATTGACATTAAATAGTTTGAAGCCAGAAACAAAGAAAATGTCTCAGTTTTTATATTTTTAGACATTCTCGGTGCTCTGCATTTGACTTATTTAAGGGAATCCCCTGCTGGCATTGGAAACAGGTAATTGAGTGACATATATGTGGCACAGTTCTCCCAATCCTTCCCTCTTTTATGCGCTGACACCACTCTTCTTGAAAAGAAAAATAAATGTGATGTGACTGAACATGCTGTTTGAGGTGAATGGATCACAAAGGTTTCGGATATGGGTACAATCACTAAGATAGTATCTTATTAGATATGGTGTACAAATTCCAGTTGGAGAGTCATATGGAAAGAATAATACCGGTATTAGGCTTCGATGATGTGGAGAAATAAGGGGAAACTTACTACTAAATATGGATGCTCAATCGATGATACATTTCCCTAAATATGGGAAAATACTAGTTGTATCTGATATTTTCTCAGTCTATTTTAATGAGCTCTGTAAACGATATGATAGCTTTGAAACTCTTACTCCTTTTTCGTCTAATCGATATTTTATCACCATAGATACTTGTTGCATTTTCGTGAACCACGTCAACGCCCGTTACTGTACATAACTTCTGTCACAAAAAGTGACTTTGCTGAATACCATTACCACTCAAGTTTCTTCGTTGTTATTTTTGTACCGTGAGTTGAGGAACACAGTGGGACATAGTAATACTTGTAGTCTTCCTGTCCCCTAGGAACTGTCTTGTACTCATTTCAGAGTCAAGAATCACGAAGAGGGTTGGAAACACACCGCATATTCCAGCAATATTCATGTCTCACTATAATATCACAGCACCAATTGACAAATAAGACGGTAGATCGATTAGATAAAACATCAAGACATAATATACATCAGGAAAGAGCTCTCTGAGTTAACCTGATACGAGAAAAATAAGTAATGTGCAAGTATTAATCTAAAACAGTGGACTGGTAATAAACGCGTTATTGACGGCTGATTTATGTTGACAGTGTTACTTTTAGTAAAATAATATATTTTTAGTCAAGAATATTTTATCCATTATTTATTGGCACCTTGCGTTTCGGTGGCATCACGTACCTCAGTGCTTTCTGTACACTGACTGCTAGTTATAAATTACTGTAAAGTGAGAACTCATTTTTGGTGGATGTGCCAGTGAGTTAAGATTCGAAAAGGTTGTCCCTGTCCAGAAAGATTAAGTTACGTCAGTGTGCACCATTCTAGGTGTTTTATTATTTAAATAGTTTATCAAATATTTTTACTTACATTCAGCTGTAATACATTTTGACCTAGTACACAGAGTACAAGAACGTACCCATCACTATTACTACTTTCTGAAACAGTTATTTGCAGTGTAGTGACTAGACCATTGAAAAGATTCTTCAACCGCTAAGGTAATATGTATTTCAGCTGCTAAGATAATACACACAATACTTACAAATACAAGTTTTGAGCAAGTGTGTTTACATCATAACACTTTTATGAAGTGTGATTTTCTGTACTTATTGACTTTTAATCATTTTTATGCATTTCTTAGTATTAACTCTCCATTGTAAACAAATGATCCAGAAGAGGAGGGTGATGATGCACTGTCTGTACTAGCAATCTGTGTGACCCACTACATGGAAATAAAAATATGTTTGTAGCTATTAAAAAAATCACAGACACAAAAGGGCACACGCTGACATAAATTAGTCTTCCCGAAGAATGACGACAATATTTCGGAACTTAAATTCACTGCCACATCCAGAAAAACCTTTCTCACGATGAACAGCAGTCTACTTGATGAAAAAGTAACAATTAACACACCTTATGATGGCAGCATCTGCCGAAACCTATGATGCCAATAAAAATGGGTAAAATAAATATAACTGCAGCTGAAAAAGCCACATTTTATAAATTAGCTGATACAATCGCAGATATCAATCAATTTCATGCGTCGTGGACAAACATATCACAATCCAGATGCATCCTCGGATAGGCTCTTTGACCTGCATCTGGCTGAGATGCAAGTTTCACTGTATGGACGGTCAATGAAAGTGGAGGTCTTACGCGTTACTGTTCCCCTCAGAGGCACAGTAAAACGCAGCGCGGTCACTATCGTAGTACAAGACTGAGGAACCAGTACCAAGTTCCTCAAACATTATTCTGAGATATTTCAGTATTTGTGGGAACCTGCCCAGCGGATTAGTCTACCGTGTGTTCTCTGTCTGCTTTCGTGGAGACGTTTTCTTACGGGCATAGCAGCCGAAGCATGGCAGTCAAAGTGAAATTTTCTCTTTCAGCAGGGAGCGACTGGCACGGCCAGCCAGCTGATTCGACGAGCGAAGCCCCGGGACGGAGTGCAGGTGGTGGGCTCCACAGGTGGGCACTGCGGCGCCGCTGACGCTCACGTCGACGCCGACTTGCCGAGCGACGGCTGCACGTCACTCAGGTCGACGACCGGTGTCGCCGGGATGGGCGTCGCGACTCCGTCCTCGTCAGTGACGCGCAGGCCTATCGTGGCGCCCAGCTTGGCGCTCGCCTGCCGGAAGCTGTCGGACAGCTTTATCTGAAACAGAGACCATCCGTCGTCCGATTTCCACAGGAGCAAGTGCGTAGCTCGCACCAGCAGTGTCAAGATACTCATGAGCCAAATCATTAGGGTCACCTGAATTTAAAATCTTCTGGGTTGTTGGACAGCGTCATATTCTTTCAAACAATCGACGATTCGAACCCTCTGCTGGGATCTTCTTCAGTATCTTGTGGTGTCCACTATAGACTGTGTGTTCAGTTTACGATAGACATCCCAAGATCTTGAAGAAGATTCCAGCAGAGGGGTCGAAACGTCGATCGTCTGAAGAATATTGCGCTAACAACCCAGAAGATTTCCAACTGCATTGACAACGGCCACGAAAGCATGGGGTAATCCCAAAAGTAAGATTATTTTTTTATAAGTACATAGACCTGTTTATTTCTACAATGGTTCAAATGGCTCTGAGCACTATGGGACTCAACTGCTGTGGTCATAAGTCCCCTAGAACTTAGAACTACTTAAACCTAACTAACCTAAGGACAGCACACAACACCCAGCCATCACGAGGCAGAGAAAATCCCTGACCCCGCCGGGAATCGAACCCGGGCGTGGGAAGCGAGAACGCTACCGCACGTCCACGAGATGCGGGCTTTCTACAATGGTTTACATCAGTTTACAGCTTGGACATTTAGGTATTTTTTGACGATGCATTTTTGTAGACCCTGTGGCAGTTTTTGTATGCCGATGTCATACCAGCTCGCCACCGTGCTGTTCAGAAAGTTACGAACCTCTTCTTTCACCTCGTCGTCGGAGCTGAATCGCTTTCCGGCCAAATATTCTTTTAACCTAGGGAACAGGTGATAGTCACTGGGCGCCAAGTCAGGACTATAGGGTGGGTGGGTGATTATGTTCCAATGAAACTGTTGCAGGAGCGCAACGGTTTGCCGAGCGATGTATGGGCGAGCGTTGTCATGGAGAGTGTGTACGCCTTTACTCAACATTCCTCTTCTCCGGTTCTGAATTGCCCGTTTGAGTTTTTTCAGAGTCTCACAGTACCTGTCAGCGTTAACTGAGGTCCCAGTGGGCATAACGTCGACCAGCAATACCCCTAACCGATCCCAAAAAAAGGTGGTCATGACTTTACCGGCAGACTGTGTTTGTTTTAATTTCCGCGGATTTGTCGAAGAAGGACGCCGCCACTGGCGTGATTGTTGCTTGGTCTCAGGTGTAAAGTATTATGCCCAGGTTTCTTCACCCGTGACAATTGGGTCCAGAAAGTTGTCCTGTTCGGGTGTAAGGCGGTGAAGAAATGCGCGGGAAGCATCACCTCGTTGCCACGTGTGGTTCTCAGTCAGCATGCGTGGAACGCATCTTGCGCACATCTTCCGGTAGTTCAATGTTTCCATTAAAATTCTGTGAGCGATGCTTCGGAAAACCTCAGGAACCAACGTGCAGAGAGCATCGAGGGTGATACGCCGATCTTCACGCATGCTTTGCTCAACCTTCAACACTGTCTCCTCAGAAATTGACGGTCTCCCGCACCTTTGTTCGCCGTGAATTTCGGTCCAACCACCTGCAAAGTCTCTACACCACTTGTGAACATTTTTTACATCCATGCGCTACTCACCATACACTTCCATCAATTGTCGATGAATTTCAATCGGCGCAGTGCCTTTGTGTTCAAAAACCGAATAACTGCGCGCAATTCGCACTTGGCGGTAACATCCAACGGGAGCTCCATTCTCAACGGCTGCCAAGCCAGCCAGGACTGAGGGCCTCAGCGTGGCGTGCGCGTGTTTACACACAGCGCGTGAAGCACTCTTCATAACAGTGTGACCAACTGCCACACAAACAGAGTTCTGTACTTATAAACGAATAGGAGACCTTTATTTTGGGATTATCCTCTTATTATAACCACCTGCTCAATATAGTGATGGTCCATCCTTGAAACACAGAATACCTCTTATTCGATAAATCCTTCCTATGTATCTAGAGGTAAATACCACCAGATTTCTACGCAGGGAAATTACGGGTCCGTGGTTTGTGCACGCGGAGCGTGTGTCCAGCAGCATTACAGATGTGTTCCGTCAGTTCAGATCAGGCGAATTTAGAGGTCAAGGCATCAGCTATCGTGCTCCCTATCCACTATAAAACGATTCTGGACTTTTGACACGCCCAGTTGCTCTTATGTCAGGGAAGACATCAAGCTGGATAAGCTGCAGGTGATCCACAATGCTGTTCACATACTCCACAGTTGTCCCAGTGACTTTGATTGCTGCCACAGGTGGCGTATAGTACGAACCGTACTGCAGGAGAAAACGTATGACAAAACGTGGAAGACCAAACTAATATAAAAAATGGCAGCCCTTGGCGCATTCCCAGATTACTTAATCAAGTTTCCTTTCGGGCAGACGTTTTTCGTGAAGAACACTTCGATCAAAGAATTCCACGAGGCTCTCTACTACCGCTCACTCTGTTCCTTTGGATGTCAATGACCGGCCCACTCCACCACAAACAGCAGTCGCACAATTTGCGGACGGCACTGCGCTGCTCACCGGCGGTCGAGTGAACGCTCCGGTAATCCGCCTTCATAGGCAGCTAAATGTCACAGAGCAGTGGGCAGTATGTAACATGATAGAGCTAAATGTAGATAAGACACTCGCAGTCATGTTCACCTGAAGAAGGCCAGATCTGAGACATACATTGTGAAAGAATAACACAGAAACCCAGTGGACCAACCAGATCAGGTACCTAGGTGTCTTGCTAGACAATAAACTCTAATTCATGTCAAACACACAAGCGAAGAAAGAGAAAATGACAATTCTAATTCATGCTCTCTATCCTCTACTATCAAGAGAAAACTTGAACGTTAACACATCTTCCTGGGGCACATCATGGCAGACAAATATAGAAACTCTTCAGGCGGTTCAAAACAAGATGCTTGAAACTCGTTTTAAAAGTACCCCGATAGACCAGAACCAGAGACTTGCAATGAAGTAAACATTGTCATGATAGGCGAACTGATTAAACAACATACCAGAAAACGGCTTGAGAAAGATGAAAATTTAATATCAGCGTTACGGTATTCAGAATGTAGAGTGACTATTAATCCCGAACGATTGCACGGCGTAAGAGTTCAGCATGCATTCATTCAAAATCCCATATAGGAATAAAGAAGAAACAGAATCGTAGCGGTGCAATAGGGCTAGAGGGCAATGTCCTGTTAACGTTCGATAAATGCTAAAATGATCGCGAGACATAACAAGAAGAAGTTCAGCCTTCAAAGAAGGCAGCACTTCTCAGTAGCACAGAGAAAAATATAAAAAAAGGAGGCGTGAAAGTCCATATAAATATTATTATTCTTTATTCATTCTGGAAAAAAATCTTAACAACTGATAGTTGCCTATCAAATTTACAAGTAAGTCTTCATAACAATAAGTTCAGTGTTATTTTTTTTTCTACGTTGAATCTTAATTTAGATTAACAATATTTAACAAATTATTTTATTTATTTTCGCTTTATTACAACTCTAACATTTCGAGGGCAACCTAGATGCTATGGCAAATTTTTCTTGTCTCACTAAGCTGGGTATTCTGTCACAGAAAAAGAGGCGTAGGTATTCGATGTATGCAATCTTTGTTACCTTCCTCACTCAGTATTATTAGTTTGACACAGCAAATAAGACTGCAAATACATATACTGCTACTATCACTACTACTACTACTACTACTACTCCTATTACTGCCTCCACAATCAGAACTACTACTGTAATTATTGGTATGCCCTATCAGTACTACCCCACTTGTTTATACTACATCGACAACTACCATTAAATCTTAAGTCGCTAATAACAACACTCATATTAATATCAATACTTTACTCCTGATGTGCTTACTATTGATGTTTCCACCGCTGACACAGAGAGAAAACTCAAGCAATTTATCGGTCTAGTGATGAAATAAGATAACAAATTTATGAGTGTTCTGCAGCATTGTTACGATGTAGCATTTCCTGTATAATTCACTTCTACATCTCCATGAGGGCACCGTAGCAGACGAAATTAAGGACTTCTAGTACCTCGTAAGCAAAATAAAGTATGACAGTCGAAACATAGAGGACACCGGAAGTATAGATAAAGAGATGATTCCTCGCTAAATGAAGTTTGCTAAAATCAGTTACAGGATTTCATTTAAAGAAGAATTTTCTTAGAAAGTACATCTGGGGCACAGCTGCCTGCCGGGCTGGCAGCGTAGTTCTAGGCGCTACAGTCTGGAACCGCACGACCACTACGGTCGCAGGTTCGAATCCTGCCTCGGGCATGGATGTGTGTGATGTCCTTAGGTTGGTTAGGTTTAAGTAGTTCTAAGTTCTAGGTGACTGATGACCTGAGCAGTTAAATCCCATAGTGCTCAGAGCCATTAAGGGCACAGCTTTGTATGGAAGTGAAACGTGGACTGAGGGGTAATCGGAACAGAAGGGATAAGTTTGAAATGTATGTTAGAAAAGTATGCTGAAAACGAAGTGTACGGATAAGTGAGACTTTAGGTTTCTCCGCAGTATCGAAGAAAATAAACACTGACAACAAGAAGGGATGTGATGGTAGGACATGTATGAAGACATTAGGGAATAACTACCCCACATTACTAGTTGGAGTTGTAAGGATAAAACTGTAAATGAGGAGAGAGAACCAATATATGCAACAAATAATTAAGGTCGCTGGGTGTTAGCAGTAGTCTGAGGTTAAGGGGAGAAAGTCGTGGTAAGCAGCATGAAATCAATTGGAGGAAAAAGATTATTGATAAAAAAATACAACTGACATGTTACGCAATGTGTATGTGGCACTATTTACAGCTCAGATGATAGTGAAATCACTAGTACACCATCCGCAATATAGATGTTTAACACCAGGAAATCAAAGGATATTAAAATGCTAGAAGAATCAAAAAAGTTTTACAAGAAACATTTGCTAAAGAAAACGATAGACGAAGCCACATCGCCTTTGAAGCACTAGAAGCAGAAGGGGTTTTTACTGAGGAACTGAATATGAATCCTGACAAGATTTCTTCACAAGGGCGGAAGGAAAACATAATGAACTTGTAATTATATTTTCGTAAGGCATAAACCATTACAGCAATCAGAAGTTTAAACAAATTCTGTTTACAATCAAATCAGAAGAAGAATGAAGACAGAATATCAACATAACAACAAAACTCACAGTACGTGAAGAGTCGGCTCAGTTGGTCCTCGAAGTGTTGTGAGTAAAATGGAAGCAACAACTCGCTACAAAGACAGAAAGCTCATTATTAATCAAATACGTCGAGAAAACCTAAGAAATCACATCACTATGAATAGCTATATTAACAAAATGTAATTTTTCCCGATGGCTCCTTAGTTATATGTAGACAATACTTCAAAAGAAGCAGAATAGAATATAAAGTACTGATCAAATACGATATTCAGGGCGAAGAAAAAACGCTGCACTTGGAGGTCGGCATAAGATTCTTCAACCCCAGCTTGAAGAGAAAAGTTTACCTATCAAAATCAATTGGGTGCATTTTGAAAACGCAGTATGAAATCGAGGAGCTGGCAACACTGTCACACCGCGCAGTGCAACGGAATGTACAGAGGAACGTGTATCAGGTCGCTCTACCATACCAGCCGTCGTAGCTCCCTGAATAGACTGTTGGGACATCATACCCACATCCACCACGAAGCTACATTTCGAATTCCTCGTCAGGTTCCTTTATTTTTCAGACGTCCAGTCGCTAGTTCTCGTTTACAAGCAGGACATAATTTTTTACATGACGATACCCTATCAAATGACAGTGGCATCCAATGAACTGTATTCGTGCGCAACCATAATTGATTCTGTCAAAATAAGTAGGGCGGCTTTCCGATAGAGAATACCTATGATGAATACGTCTATATGCTTCCGGTGCTGACTACATACGATAACCAAGCGGCTGCTGCTACTCCTGCATATGCTGCACGCTACCCTCAAAGGCGCCATCTCAGTAAGAATGTTTTTCGTCACCGGAATCAACGCCTTCTGAAAACTGGTAAGCTTCGTCCACAAATAATGCACAGAGGTCGCTCAAGGACTAGATGTACTCCACAAACAGAGGACTCGAGACTTGGAAACTATTCACCAGTCAGCTCGGCGATGTACCAGTGATACAGCAGGGGCGTTCCAGATAACTCAAAAATTGGCTTTTGAACTGCAGCACTATGAAGAACTGAATTCGTACCATTAAACGTTAATTCAACACCAGTAGCGAGAAGCCTGCATCCGACGAGTAAGGTTCTGTGAATGGGTTTTGCTCCAAATGGAAGATAACGAACATTTTATAAATAACGATAGATGGACTGATGAATCTGTCTTCTCTCGTGCAGGTATTATCAAACTCCATAACAGCCATTATTGGAACACAGCCCTCAGGTCACCCGTTAATGTGGCATTCAGGCGCGCTTTGGTATAAAACCTGGGGGCTGCAATCGTGGCAGGAGAGAGTTTGGACCATTACCTATTGCTGAACTAATTGAATGCTCCCCTATATCGTACATTTCTTTGCAGTACTTTGCCCGACGCAGCAGAAAACGTTCCCGTTGGTGTTCGGCGACGTCTATAGTTTGAGCATGACGGTGCTCCGCACATTTTGGAAAGAATGTGCGTAACTACGCTAAAGTGCCAAAGAAACTGGTATAGGAATGCGTATTCAAGTGCAGAGATACGTAAACAGGCAGAATACGGCGCTGCGGTCAGCAACTCCTATATAAGATGACTGAAGAGAATCGTTCGACGTAACAGAAGTGCAACTCTCTCACAAATATCTGCTGATTTCAATGCTGCCATCAAGTGTCAACGTGCGAACCATTCAACGAAATGACTTTCGGAGGCGAAGACCCACTCGTGTACCCTTGACGACCGCAGAAACCAAAGCTTTACGCCTCTCGTGGGCCCGTCAACATCGACATTGGACTGTTGATGACTTGAAACATGTCGCCTGGTCGGGAGAGTCTCGTTCAAAATCTATTTAGTGGATGGAAGTGTACGGGTATGGAGACAACCTAATGAATCCATGGATCATCCATGTCAGCAGGGGACGGTTCAGGCTGGTGGAGGCTCTGTAATGGTGTGTAGCGTGTGCAGATGGAGTGATATGGAATCCCTGATACGTCTAGATACCACTCTGACACGTGACACATGCATAAGCATCGTGTCTGATCACCTGCATCCATTCATGTCCACTGTCCATTCCGACAGACTTGGGCAATTTCAGCCAGACAATGCGACACCCCACATGTGCAGAATTGCTACAGAATGGCTCCAGGAACACCCTCCTGAGTTTAAACACTTCCTCTGGATACCAGATTCCCTAGACAAGAACATTATTGAGCGTATCTGGGATGCCTTGCAATGTGCTGATGAGAATAGATGTCCAGCCCCTCGTACTCTTACAGATTTATGGAAAGCTCTGCAGGATTCATTTTGTCAGTTCCCTCCATCACTACTTCAGATATTGGTCGAGTCCATGCCACGTCGTGCTGCGCCACTTCTGCGTGCTCGCTGGGGCCCTACATGATATTAGGCAGGTGTACCAGTTTCTTTAGCTCTTCAGTGTATTTAAAGAAAGCAATTCCAGGGAAATGAATTGGTCTTGCAGGTACAATGTTCTGGCCTCCAAGTTCCCTGTACCTTTGTCATTTAGATATTTATTTGTGGGGACACTTGAACGAACAAGTTTATAGTACTGCATTCATGGATGTACACGACCTAATACCTCGCGTGCATACAGCTTGAACAGTGGTGGCTGCACGTGTGTTACGTAGTGTCCAGCAAAGAATGATACGAGCCGCGAAATGCTTGCAACCGGAAGTTGGTCGCTTTGAACGTCTCTAAAGTCAACGTTGCTCATAGACATATCTACCGACTCTTTGAAGATCAGTCTGGACGTCAAATGTACCGAATGGAATTTTTGTGCGTAGCATAGTGCGCAGTCTAGTGCAACCAAAGTATTGTGTATTTTGCATCTCACTGGATGGTTACGATGTTACTACATGCACTGTTATTTCCTTTTGATTTTGTTTGTGCCACGGACGAAAGACAGTGGTCGCTTACGTCTGTAAGAAATCCATGTTACGTCTTACTGTTTCAATAAATGCAACACTAACGGAAAGAAATACACAAGATACCACATTATGTAAGTGTAAATTAGGTACAGTTTGATGCTTTAACTGAAAAAACTAGTTTGGCGCGAACACTACTCCAACATCGGCCAGTCTACATATACGCTCCCTACGGCATTGCCTTGTCTCACCAAACTAAAGGAACAGCTCCGGCACAGCGCAGAGTTTATCTGTTCTTGCCCATGCTGCACGCAGCTTCAGCGTTGCCAGGGCATCGGTTTTAAATCGCACGTCTATTCAACCTATTGGTGGTACTAGGTTTTGCTAGATACATTTTTGTCATGTATTGAGATGTGGAATCACATGCCGACCACCAAGTGAGACATTTTTTTTTTCCATCTGTATACCATTCTCAAAATCTATCGTAACTGGTTCTAAGGATGTGTCTAATGCTGACATCTATCTCTCTTTGCCTAATGTTATAGGTTCTGCTTCAATCTCTCTAAGATTACACGATAAATCATTTGTTGGCATTCTTGTATTACCTTAACTGTGTTTGAAAAATGAATGCCCTTGGTAAACTTATTTCAAGTAAATCAAATATCATCAAACATATTTTTTATATATTAAAACAGTTCGTTTGATTGATCAATCTACACAAATGTTTTCGTTAGCATTCATAATTTTAAATTTTTGTCAACATGTGAACGACTTGGCTTAACCTATAAAATAAAAACTGTTATATTCTCCCAATGCCTGTCAGGGCTGTTGCTACAGAAGTAAGAAATATATCAGATATCTGTCTATTTGATAGAGATAAACAACCTAAAAAATCATAATTATATGTTTAATGATTACTGATGACTGGCTCGTACAGTGACAGGACAACAAGAACCTTTCGTTTACAGCGCAATAAGTTACAAACAAAAATCCTGTGTGCTGCAACATCAGCATCTTCCGTTGTAGAGAATGTATTCTATTCAGCTCACAAAGCAAAACTGTAGAGATAACAGAATGAACTGGAGAATCAATTAAATCCTGTTCTTTAGTAAGTATCGTTCTCTTCATGCAGATGTTGACAACAATAATAGGCTACTTATATTTTTGTAATAAGTCCTTTCTACAGGCGGATCTGCTGTCTCTTAGATATTTATCAGCAATCATACGAAACCTTTTCATTTGGCATATTGAAGCCAGTTTATTACATAGAACAATTGTACTGAACTGGGGACAATGTGCTCTGCATGAGTAATGTTCTCTGCCTGGCAGAGCATTCTAATCAAAACAAAGAAATATCTGGGAAGATGTGAATTCAAGAAACTAAAGCATAGAGTTGATAGCATGAGAAGAGACCAAAATAAGATTAGTTACCAAAACATAATTATAAAGACAGGAAATAATAATCTCACTCTACATATATAGCTTACTGCCATATCTGAATCTTACACGCAAACTCAGTTTGTACAAACAACCAGTAAGAGACAGCACTTACATGTAAAACAAATTCCCAATTTCACACTTGTATCTAAAGAAACACGACAATAAAGTAGTGCATGAACTACAGCTGACATTTAAGCTGTACACAGACTGAATAATAAAAGCGACTGCTAAAGGAAAAACTACGAAGCTCTGTAATCTTTCAACAAAGCAAAAGAATTAATTCTGGATTTATAGGTACTAGCAGGAACAAAGAGAAAGCCAGAATTCTGCATACTGACACAAAGTCTGGGAAATATAATTAAAGAAGTGCTATATATTGTATCCAGAACGAGCAACTAACAAAGGAAACAAATCACCATGAAACAGTTATAGTTCAGTTCCTCTTACTGATGCTACAACAAAAGTGGCGCCTCCAAAGGTAAATCTGTAAATCACATACACATAAACATTACTAATAGATGCTGTAACGGGTTGTAGACATTACGAAAGGAAAACAAACGTAAGGAGAATCACCAACACTGATTACTCTGGACTGTGACGTCCCACTCTCAAATTTAGGACATTTGAAAAATTGAAAAAATACGAGTGACTCCACAAGTACAATGTTTAGGAAAGTATATGGTAGACAATGGATACTGATGATGGGTATAATGCCCACAAGAAACCATTTTGTAGAACAGAAGAATAGACAAGCTGTGGGATGTGTAGACGTAAGTCTTGGGAAACACTGTCATTGAAAATCAGAAATTTCAGGCATATTAATGTGTCAAATGTAATTTTTCAAACCCAATAAGGAAGCTATACGCAGATCTAAAGAAATTTCAGGGCACTAGTGACAGTTTTGGATATAAAGAAACACACATGGTTTAGATATGTACCATAGAGTGTCATTTGCACAATACACTACACAAATTTAGAAAAAAGCACGTAATTTCATTTATCAGTAAAGGTATATAACGTTAAATAATCTTTTTCGATAGTGTAAATAACGAAAAGCCGTGTTTTCAAGTTGTAAAATGAGGTACTAAATAATGTAACTAATGTAAGTAATGTAACTGAGAGCAGATGTACATAATGAATTTATTACCTGCACAACGTTGATGCACATAGATGTTAGGGCCAGACCAAATACCAAGTAGACAATGGAAGCCATCATGTACATTGGGTGCTGAAATGAAACGCAAACCATGATTAAAACACCTACCTCAATATTTTCAACAGTTTCATATGTATATCTCTGAGATACATGATGAAAATCAAGATGCCACATTCTAAACAGCTGCCCAAAAATGACTGATAGTACTGCCTAACATTATTAAGGTATGACTGCATGGAGTGTGACACTAATTTTAAGTGTTAAATTTCATCATACATTTATGATTCTAAGCTGATATTATAACTAAACTATCAAAACAATATTTTATATATATAATACAAATTGAGACATTTAGAACAGCTCTAAAAGAACGTCTATATCGACAAGCAGCTGTCAGTAAAGTGTGTACGACTCTTTCTTCTAGAGGATGGAAATAGTATCATTTTGAACAAGAATTACTATTCCCATAGATTTTTACTTACAAAATAAGAAAGCTGGTAGTAAAAGAGTAGCATAAATTTGCATAAGCTACTGCAAGCTACTAAAATCAACTGATTCACAGCAATCGCTAAAACACATCGTATGTAACATGTTATTCAGTTTATTAACTACATGACCTACACAATTTCTGGTAATATACTTTTTCTTTTACAGTATCTTAAATCTGCTAGATTCTCATCAGTTACATAAAATTTTCTGATACATTAACGCAGTTTTCTCATATAAGTCAGATGATGTTTGTTGTATACTAAAGTATGTAGTTTCATTTCATTTCCCTATACTCATCTACATAAAATATAATTTCATATTGATATTGCCTTTAGGCAAATGCAGCAGAATTTTTTAGCTCTTTGAATTTAAATTGTAGATTTTTATTACCTAATCACAGTATTATTTGTTAGGTCACTGATCTAACAAAAATACTCAACTGTTCTTGTTTCTATTATACTGTTAAGAAGTCACCTACATGAATTTTTATGCGTTGTTTCACTGTTAAACAACAGCTTCATTTAAATGACATTTTAGCAACAACACTGATGCTGGAATCACATACTATTTTTTTTTGACAAAATTTTAGAATATATTATTTTGTAGTTGAATGAAAATATATAGATACAAGTAAATTGTAGACACAATTCAAGATAAAATAATCACATTTTAAAAATACATCAGCAACATATTTAAACATGTACTGACAATGTCATGAAATGGGCCAATAAGTTGTCCAAAAACAGTTCACAAATTCTCAAAGATTTTCATTATATGAGCTCATAACGCCATTTATTCGTATTTAATCAATTATGGATTTTTATGAGTAAAGATAACAATATGAATCAAAAACAAATCAAAGCATGATATTTTACATCAGCAGAAAGCTGGAATTAACGTATAGAAAAATAAAAATAGATAAAATATGTTAATCGCAAATTTTCATGCAAGTAGATTTTATTACCAAAGAGTACGGAACTTGAGGTAAAACACAGAGCTAGTTTAGCATGTTGTTGTGAGGCAGCAGCTAAAAGGTTTGTATTTTGCTCTGCAGCTTCATGACAACTGCATTGTGCATTAGGTATTTAGTACCTATAGTGAAACACAGTGTGAGTAAAATGTAGTGCAACACTTGTGTATTGTGTCATTGTGCTGTCTGTACTGCTATATGACAACGTATGACATATGTGCTATGGAATATAGCATGACTGAATCATAGAGCACATCATCATCTACTTACGCTGTCAGACTTGAGTTACGAAAGTTGCATGAAAAACGAGGAAATATTCGTTAACATATTATAAAGAAGAAAAAATAAAGGAAATAAATAAAGATAAGTTGACAGGAACAGGAATACACAAAGAAAGAGATACAGATATAAATTCATATTTCAAGGTTAATAATTAAGAAATAAACAAGAAACTTTAAAACAAGTGTACTGAAGTGTGGTATTTAATGGTTGTGTGTCAAATGTATTTATGTCACCACAAGTTATGTGAATGAGTTAGCTGTTGGTTATTTATTAAAGGTCACTTTTGATCAAATTATTGATAAATTAACATGATTTGTACAGAATTACATTAGTTGAATAAAATGTATCTTTGGAGGTAGACTATGAAATAAATTTGTCAATGTACATGTTCACAGTATGAGGAATCCTCATACATTGATTACTGTTACATAAAATATATGACACACAATCTAAACAAGAAATTCAAGTTTTACTGTATATACCTCATACTGTGAATGTGCACATATCCAGTAAAGATTTTATCCAGAGATGTGCTGATGGGTGAATTTTTCAGGAGAGCATGTTTCTTCATAATAACACAGCTGAGAAATACTGCACCACATTTATTTAATGCTCACATTGAAGAGTTTGAGGCTTAATTACTGCCTACTGTAATAAAAAATGTATGTATTGTATCTGTTACAAGAATTTGTCACACCACAGAAGAAATGAAGTAAGGAAACATGTATATCCAACTTCCAATACTGCAACAGTGTTTTAGATTATATATTTTTAAATAAGAAACTCTTGTTGGTGTTCATGTACTAACACTGGGGGTTAGACCCTGAAGGCAAATTCACAATGTAGCATCTGCCTAAAAAATTTGATAAAATTTAAAAGCAGTATATTCATTGAAGCAAGTCTACACAAGAAAACTGAAACAAATGCAAATGAAATTGCACTCGTTTGAAAGATCAATATCAAAGAGCAGTTGAACTGATGTAGGGATTGTGCACAGTTATAGCCAACGAAAAATGTGTAAGTCATGGTTATTTCTTATACATATGTACTCATTAAAATGTGGTCGTAATCTTTTACTCTTTTTAAACAAAGAAAATGTAGTGTTCTACAAATAGACAAATAACGAGTAAATTCTAATTTACTAACATTTGATTGATGAACTCATTACCAATAACTGCAAGAGACAGACAGACAAAAAAATGTACAAGCCTTACTATCGGTTTAATTTTATTGTATGTTATGTATAGCTTTATATGATGACACAGTTTAGTCTGTAGACTATGACGGGCTCTATAACAAATTTTCTGCACAACATGTGCTAAACAGTCGGTTCAAGGAGCGCTGACGAGATTAAAATATAATGCCAGGTGTTTCAGAATGGTATATCGGATTTTAAGGTTTCGTAGCATTTATTACATTCAACTTAAATCTTAAGTAATACACCAAATGAAACAGCAACTCAAACAATTCTGTTTTATGCAAGTACATGACGACCAAGAGTGATTAAAGGACGTGTCGGACAAGTGGAATAGGCTTTCGTGTGTAGCGCCAACAAATCAGTGCAGAAGGCTGGTCGTGAATTAGCAGTTCCAGTGACATCATCGTGGACACTTGACAACTATTAAGTTTTCCTGGATCGTGTGATCTTCAGTGATGATCTGACATTCCACCTAAGTAGAAACGTGAATACACATAAGGTGAGCATGTGAGGGATCAGAAAATCCCTAAGAGATGGTGTAATTTGAACGACGCTCTCCTAAATTTAATGTTTCACTGCTGTATCCAGGCGGAAGGTTTATTGGTCTTCCTTTTCTGGTGAAGCAACAAGAGCTCGTGTATATTATCTTGTTGCGTTACAACCATGGCTCTTTCCTCGATTCTAAGAACCTGAACCACACTACTTTTATCTGGCAGCAAGATGGTGGGCCACAACACTGGCGTTATTTTGTTCGCTACTGGTTAAACTACGTTATATCTGATCGCTGGATTGACAGCTAGGGGCCAGATTACAGAGCTTGATACGCATGGTCTCCACCCGATATTACGCTATGTGATTTTTGCCTTTCCAGTCCCAGCTTGTCTACCAGATTTCAGAGACAGGACTGAAGCAGTTGTTGCAACAATTAATCCAGTCACACTGATCAAGGCTTGGGAAGAACTCTTCTATCGACTCGATGAGTGCCATGTGACGAATGGTGCTCAATCACATTGACCACTTGTAAGGAAAATTGTTTGAGTTGCTCTCTCATTTTATGTACTGCTTATAACTGTAAGTGGAATGTAACAAATGCTACAAAGCCCCAAAAATCCCGATATTTATGTTGAAAATACGCACAAATTAACGAAACGTAGTCATACGAGTTCGCCAGAAGTGAAATAATTTTACCATTGTGTGTCTGAGAAAATAAAGTCAGTGTCTTCATTTATCATCAGAGTAAACATATAGTAATTTGCCATACACGCCAGCAAGAGGTGCTGCAAGAACAATCCTCAACTTCTAATGAATGAATAGATATAGTTCAGTAAGTGTCCACTTTAATGTAATGCCAAAATAGCTGACGAAAAATATGTCTGGTTGGCCAGTCCATCTTATTTTAGTGTTCTGTGATTGTGAATGTTTATTTTGCATAGATGGCTATAAATTCTTTGCTTTGTTTATTATTGTACTAGTATGCATAAGGCCGGCCGGAGTGGCCGTGAGGTTCTAGGCGCTACAGTCTGGAACCGAGCGACCGCTACGGTCGCAGGCTCGAATCCTGCCTCGGGCATGGATGTGAGTGATGTCCTTAGGTTAGTTAGGTTTAATTAGTTCTAAGTTCTAGGTGACTGATGACCTCAGAATTTAAGCCGCATAGTGCTCAGAGCCAGCCTAGTATGCATAAGAACCTCTTCGCCAGTACACTAGACAGTGGGCTAATGGCGCGAGACCTTCGCCTCAATACAAACAAGCTGATATTGAAATAATGACAGAAAAGTAAGTTTTTGTCGGCTTCACTTTATATTTAGATTTCATAACTAAAATAAACAGAGTGTACAAATTTGTAGAGTTATTAGATGAAATAAAAAAGAAACATTTTTGTTGTTTGACACAAAAGTACAGGTGCAGCCATTCCACGCTAGGGTGTGGTGAAGGGGTTCACGCTTGACATCCCTTAGATCAACGTTTGCAGTTTTATTGACTGCTTCGTTTACAAGACGTTGTCACTGGAACCTTATTTGCAATACAGTTACTTCTTACTGCTAAGAAGTGCAAGCTTACGTTGCCGTTAGCAGTGTCCATCTCTCTGCACCTACAGTTACATTAGTATTATTTAAGTTATGTTGTGTTCACATGAAAGTTTCTACAGGTTTCTGATAGTTGATTACACGCTAATCGAGTTATCTGGAACGACTCATTTACGGGGGGAGGTACAATGGAACATTCGAACAGCAAAGCATCAGTCTACAGAACGATTTTCAGGGAGGAGGTTACTAAATCATGTCATATTTCAAAGACTTTTTGCACGTTTTTCTGAAACATGATCCCTACGGGGAACAGGTAGACCCTGCAGCCATCGAACTGTTCGTTTGAGGAAGCGGCGTTGCAGCGAATTCAGGACAACTGTGGCAGCAGCACACGATGCATAGCCAGTGAAATTAAGAATCTCCAATGCCAGTGTTCGGAACGTCCTGCCTTGCAAAGTTTCAGAATGTACTAGACCCAGACTGAAGACGGTCTCCAGTACGTGGAATTCTGCCAATGGTATCTACACCACATTGTAAACATTCTTGAGTTGCATACGTGTGTTTTGGTTGCTGAAGGGGATGCCCTCACAACAGAAGGAAAATTCAGCAGCCACAATAGCCATGTCTTGAAAAATTCTAAGGCACGTCGTGTGTTCCACAACTAACAGGAGTGTACCATAAATGTGCGAGCTAGTATTGTTCACAGCAATTTGACTGGACCATATCTTCCAGCTAACATGCTCGGTGGAGGAAATTACGGTATATTTCTCCCTGAAGTACTACCGCAAGTGTTGCAGAATGTTCCGCTGACAGTCAGGCAACGATTATCGTTCCATCACGATAGGGTCCCACCAAACATTGCCCTTGATGACAGAGAACTTTAAGACAAAAATTTCCCAATTGTTGGGTTGGGAGGGCTGGACCACTGCTTCCACCACCATGCTCTCTCGACCTCGCTCCTTTGGGTTTCTTTTTGTGCGGGAACGGTGGTGGGAAATGAAGCATCTGGTGTATAGGACGCAAACAGACTGTCCAAAAGAGCAGATAGCCCAGTTTGCTTTGAACCGTTATTTGACTGGAGCGAGTCGGACAATTATTAGCACGCAGATACCTGTTGTGCATTAATGTAAACGGGCGAAATTTTGAACAATATCTGTAAAACCGTGGTCTTTGATTCATAATCAAAACGTCTTCGGTCCCGGGTTCGATCCCCGCCACTGCCTAAATTTTGATAAATAGCATTGGCGGCCGAAGACTTCCGGCATAAGAAGTAAGCCTCATTCTGCCAACGGCCTTGTCAAAGAGGGCGGAGGAGCGGATAGAGGTTCAGGGCACTCTCTTGTCCTAGGGATGGGAAATTGCCCCTAAAGGCGGAAGAATCAGCAATGATCAACGACATGAGGATGCAGAAGGCAATGGACACCACTGCATTAAAGACACGTAACGTGTATCCACAGGACATGTGGCCTGTATTTGAAGAAGAGTTATGATGATCTGTCCATTGGCAAAAGATTCCGGAATAGTCCCCCATTCGGATCTCCGGGAGGGGACTGAAAAGGGGGAGGTTACCATGAGAAAAAGATTGAATAATCAACGAAAGGATAACGTTCTACGAGTCGGGGCGTGGAATGTCAGAAGCTTGAACGTGGTAGGGAAACTAGAAAATCTGAAAAGGGATATGCAAAGGCTCAATCTAGATATAGGAGGGGTCAGTGAAGTGAAGTGGAAGGAATACAAGGATTTCTGGTCAGATGAGTATCGGGAAATATCAACAGCAGCAGAAAATGGTATAACAGTTGTAGGATTCGTTATGAATAGGAAGGTAGGGCAGAGGGTGTGTTAGTGTGAACAGTTCAGTGACCGGGTTGTTCTAATCAGAATCGACAGCAGGACAACACCGACAACGATAGTTCAGGTATACATGCCGACGTCGCAAGCTGAAGATGAACAGATAGAGAAAGTGTATGAGGATATTGAAAGGGTCATGCAGTATGTAAAGGGGGACGAAAATCTAATAGTCATGGGCGACTGGAATGCAGTTGTAGGGGAAGGAGTAGAAGAAAAGGGACAAGGAATGAAAGAGGAGAAACACTAATTGAGTTCTGTAACAAGTTTCAGCTAGTAATATCGAATACCCTGTTCAAGAATCACAAGAGGAGGAGGTATACTTGGAAAAGGCCGGGAGATACGGGAAGATTTCAATTAGATTACATCATGGTCAGACAGAGATTCCGAAATCAGATACTGGATTGTAAGGCGTACCCAGGAGCAGATATAGACTCAGATCACAATATAGTAGTGATGAAGTGTGGGCTGAAGTTCAAGACATTAGTCAGGAAGAATCAATAAGCAAAGAAGTGGGATACGGAAGTACTAAGGAATGACGGGATACGTTTGAAGTTCTCTAACGCTATAGATACAGCAATAAGGAATAGCGCAGTAGACAGTACAGCTGAAGAGGAATGGACATCTCTAAAAAGGGCCATCACAGAAGTTGGGAAGGAAAACATAGGTACAAAGAAGGTAGCCGCGAAGAAACCATGGGTAACAGAAGAAATACTTCAGTTGATTGATGAAAGGAGGAAGTACAAATATGTTTCGGGAAAATCAGGAATACAGAAATACAAGTCGCTGAGGAATGAAATAAATAGGAAGTGCAGGGAAGCTAAGACGAAATGGCTGCAGGAAAAATGTGAAGACATCGAAAAAGATATGACCGTCGGAAGGACAGACTCAGCATACAGGAAAGTCAAAACAACCTTTGGTGACATTAAAAGCAACGGTGGTAACATTAAGAGTGCAACGGGAATTCCACTGTTAAATGCAGAGGAGAGAGCAGATAGGTGGAAAGAAATCATTGAAAGCCTCTATGAGGGTGAAGTTTCGTCTGATGTGATAGAAGAAGAATTAGAATCGGAATTTAAAAGAGCTTTGGAGGACTTATGGTCAAATAAGGCAGAAGGGATAGATAACATTCCATCAGAATTTCTAAAATCATTGGGGGAAGAGGCAACAAAACGACTATTCATGTTGGTGTGTAGAATATATGAGTCTGGCGATATACCATCTGACTTTCGGAAAAGCATCATCCACACAATTCCGAAGACGGCAAGAGCTGACAAGTGCGATAATTATCGCACAATCAGCTTAACAGCTCATGCATCGAAGCTGCTTACAAGAATAATATACAGAAGAATGGAAAAGAAAATTGAGAATGCGCTAGGTGACGATCAGTTTGGCTTTAGGAAAACTAAAGGGACGAGAGAGGCAATTCTGACGTTACGGCTAATAATGGAAGCAAGGCTAAAGAAAAATCAAGACACTTTCATAGTATTTGTCGACCTGGAAAAAGCGTTCGACAGTATAAAATGGTGCAAGCTGTTCGAGATTCTGAAAAAAGTAGGGGTAAGCTATAGGGAGAGACGGGTCATATACAATATGTACAACAACCAAGAGGGAATAATAAGATTGGACGATCAAGAACGAAGTGCTCGTATTAAGAAGGGTGAAAGACAAAGCTGTAGCCTTTCGCCCCTACTCTTCAATCTGTACATCGAGGAAGCAACGATGGAAATAAAAGAAAGGTTCAGCAGTGGAATTAAAATACATGGTGAAAGGATATCAATGATACGATTCGCTGATGACATTGCTATCCTGAGTGAAAGTGAAGAAGAATTAAATGATCTGCTGAACGGAATGAACAGTCTAATGAGTACACAGTATGGTTTGAGAGTAAATCGGAGAAAGACAAAGGTAATGAGAAGTAGTAGAAATGAGAACAGTGAGAAAATTAACATCAAGATTGATGGTCACGAGGTCAATGAAGTTAAGGAATTCTGCTACCTAGGCAGTAAAATAACCAATGACGGACGGAGCAAGGAGGACATCAAAAGCAGACTCGCTATGGCAAAAAAGGCATTTCTGGCCAAGAGAAGTCTACTAATATCAAATACCGGCCTTAATTTGAGGAAGAAATTTCTGAGGATGTACGTCTGGAGTACAGCATTGTATGGTAGTGAAACATGGACTGTGGGAAAACCGGAACAGAAGAGAATCGAAGCATTTGAGATGTGGTGCTATAGACGAATGTTGAAAATTAGGTGGACTCATAAGGTAAGGAATGAGGAGGTACTACGCAGAGTCGTAGAGGAAAGGAATATGTGGAAAACACTGATAAGGAGAAGGGAAAGGATGATAGGACATCTGCTAAGACATGAGGGAATGACTTCCATGGTACTAGAGGGAGCTGTAGAGGGCAAAAACTGTAGAGGAAGACAGAGATTGGAATACGTCAAGCAAATAATTGAGGTTCCTGAACTACCAGCGGGGAAATGGTGGACCTGTGACACTTTTGTCACATTAAACAAGTGTTTAGTTTCTTCGCCTCTAAAGACTCCAAGTATTTCTACACTTAGTTTTCTTACCTACTCTATTAACAGTGAAATAACATTTCAGAATTTCCCCACTGATATTGAAGGAGAAACGAGCAGAAGTAACTGCTCGCAATTTGTACTTATTATTGATCAATGCAGTGATACTGAGTACAACATTCTTGGGAGCTCTATTGCATACCATTGTGTTGTTAAAAACTTGGAGGCTACGAAGAGCAGGTTATTTCATTAATTGTCAAAGCGTGCTTTGTATGTACGAATATTATCAATATAGATGCAAACATTGTGAGATTAATTGTGATTTGTTTTAACGGAGAAATCAATTTTGTACCAAATGCCCTTTCTCCGCTACGCGCACGCAATTCCTAAGCGAACCACCGACGAGCATGACACTCTTCTTTGTATTTTCACTATATCCCTTGTTACTCCGTCCTGTAAGGGGCACACACTGATGAGCGATGTTCACGTGCGTGTCAAACGAGGATTTACTAATTTTTGTCTCTTGAGGATGAACTACATTTTGTTAGTATTCTTACCATACATATCCCTTTTGGCTTTGCTTCACTAACAGCCAGTTTTATTCTTCTCTTGCAGTTTAGGTCACCCCAAACGCATACTAGATATTTCATGTTTGTATCTATTATCGGAAACTGATCATCAGGCGTGCTATCGGACAGTAATGTATCTTTCCGTTTGTTTATAGGTGCTAAATCCCAAGAATCATCGGTCCTCCCAAGGTCTTCCTGTATTTCGCAACATTTCTATAGTTTCCCGAACTGCCGAGGAGGAGGAGGATATTAGTGTTTAACGTCCCGTCGACAACGAGGTCATTAGAGACGGAGCACAAGCTCGTGTTAGGGAAGGATGGGGAAGGAAATCGGCCGTGCCCTTTCAAAGGAACCATCCCGGCATTTGCCTGAAGCGATTTAGGGAAATCACGGAAAACCTAAATCAGGATGGCCGGAGACGGGATTGAACCGTCGTCCTCCCGAATGCGAGTCCAGTGTGCTAACCACTGCGCCACCTCGCCCGGTCGAACTGCCGGTATACAGTAGCATCACCCACGAAGCCTATTACGAAACTTATAATTGGGGATATCCTGCCTTAGCTGCCTCACCCTGCATAGTAAAAAGTGACAATCCCTTGGGCTACCGTGGAAGTTACTTTTAGTCTACATTTGGCTATTTAGATACAGAAAATATAACACTATATTTTACATTACGTACTAAAAAATTTTTCCACAGAGTAGAACGTATTGAAGTAGAATACACTCCAGGAAGGAATTATTTTAACGGGACGGAAATCAGTGGATGTGATGTACATGTAAATGCAAACAAATAATTATCATTTCAAAAAAACTGGATAATTATACAACAGAAAGAACTTCACGTATTGAGCGAGTCAAAAACTCGTTGGTCCACCTCTGGCCGTTATGCAAATAGTTATTCGGCTTGGCATAGAGTTTTTAGCTGTCCTCCTGATGGATACCGCCCAAATTCTGACCAATTTGAGTGTCAGATCGTTAAAATCCTGAGTCTGTTGGAGGGTCCTGCCTGTTATGTTCTAAATGTCTTCAACTGGAGAGAGATGAAGCGAGCTTCAAGGCCAAGGACGCGTTGGACATCACGAAGACAAGCAGCAGAAACTCTCTTCATGCGCTTGTGGGCATTATTTTGCTGAAATATGAGCCCAGGATGGCTTGGCATGAGTGGCAACAAAGCGGGCTATAGAGTATCGTCGACGTACCCACTGTGTTGTAAAGGTGCCGCGGATGACAACCAAAAGCATCCTGATACACTATGTGATCAAAACTATCCAGCCACCGGGCTGAAAATGATTTACAAGTCGCGGCGCTATCTATCGCTAATGCTGGAATTCACTATGGTGTTGGCTCTTGATGGCGGCTTCCACTCTCGCAGGCATACGTTCAATCAGGTGCTGGAAGGTTTCTTGGGGAATGGCAGCCCATTCTTCACGGAGTGCTGCACTGACGATAGGTATCGATGTCGGTCGGTGAGGCCTGTCAGAAGTCGGCGTTCCAAAACATCGCAAAGCTGTTCTATAGGATTCAGAACAGGACACTGTGCATGCCACTGCATTACAGGGATGTTACTGTCGTGTAACTACTCCGCCACAGGTCGTGCATTATGAACATGTGCTTGATCGTGCTGAAAGATGCAATCGGCATACCCGAACTGCTTTTCAACAGGTGGTTAAAACATCAATATAGGTCTGTGCTGTGATAGTGCCACGCAAAACAACAAGGGCAGCAAGCCCCCTCCATGAAAAACACAACCACATCATAACACCACCGCCGCAGAATTTTACTGTTGGCACTACACACACTGAGAGATGACGTTCACCGGTCATTCGCCATACCCATAGCCTTCCATCGTATCGCCACATTGTGTACCGTGATTCGTCACTCCACGCAACTTTTTTCCGCCGTGCCATCGTCCAATGTTTACGCTCCTTACACAAAGCGAGGCGTCGTTTGGCGTTTACCGGGGTGATTTTTGGCTTATGAGCAGCCGCTCGACCATGAAATTCACGTTTTCTCACTTTTCGGCTAACCGTCATAGTGCTTGCAGTGGATCCTGATGCAGTTTGGAATTCCTGTGTTGGTCTGGATAGATGTCGGCTATTACACATTGCGACCCTCTTCAACTGTCGGCGTTTTCTGTCAGTCAACAGGCGAGTTCGGCCTGTACACTTTTGTGATGTATGTTTTCCTTCATATTTCCACTCCACTATCACATCGGACACAATGGACTTAGGGATGTTTAGGAGTGTGGAAATCTCGCGTACAGGCGTGTGACACAAGTGACACCCAATCACCTGACCACGTTCGAAGTCCGTGAGTTCTGTGGAGCGCCCCGTTCTGCTCTCACACGTTGTCTAATGACTACTGAGGTCGCTGATATGGAATACATGGCAGTAGATGGCAGCACAATGCACCTAATATGAAAAACGTATGTTTTTGGGGTTGTCCGGATACATTTGATCACATAGTATATGAAAAGGATCCCCCAGACATCACTCCTGGTTATCGGATCGTATGGAAGGCTACAGTCAGGTTGGTATCCACCATGGTCTCGGGTGTTTCCAGACACGTCTTAGTGCTGGATTCTCATTCATAGTTGTCTCGAGTGAGCACCCATCTTAGATTTGAGCCCCGATGACCAGCGAGGACGTGTCTGAAGACACTCCAGACAGAGTTGCGATGCGAAACGTATTGTCGCCCACCACAAGGCCTGGCAACCTGGATTGATGGTCTCGCGTGCCATTTCTTTTCATATAAGAACCCCTTTAGTTGACATGCGCACCCTTACAGCACAACGGCACCTCCATGATATTCTACGTCCCATTTTGCTGTCTTTCAGCGCAAGCCATCTTGGGCTTATTTTTCCACAAGATAATGCCCGCCGGCACATGGCGAGAGTGTGCTTGCCAAACCTTACCTTGGCCAGCAAGGTCGCCGG
This sequence comes from Schistocerca piceifrons, assembly GCF_021461385.2. Classification (NCBI taxonomy): domain Eukaryota; kingdom Metazoa; phylum Arthropoda; class Insecta; order Orthoptera; family Acrididae; genus Schistocerca; species Schistocerca piceifrons. The sequence continues at coordinate 781,855,020 of NC_060140.1, read as the reverse complement.
ACCCTCCCCATTATGGGTAGCCGCCTCCAACCATCTCGGGTTTTGATAATGTAACGCGCCAATTGGACAGAATCTGGCACATTATCCCTTGGAAGGACGTCCAACAGCTCTATCAATCAGTGCCAAGCCGAATACTTGCTTGCGTAAGGATCAGAAGTGGACCAACGAGTTATTGTCTTGCTAAGTTTTTCAACGTCTGTCTTTTCAATAAATCATCCAACTTTTCTGAAATTTCAATCTTTTGTTTGTCTGTACAAGTACATAATATCTAACGATTTCCCTCCCTTCAGCATAATACCTCCGTGGTGCTTCGTTTCCTTTGTCTGAGAGTGTATGTTAATAAAAACCGCAGTAGCTATATTTAAGATACGTCTATTACTAGACAACTGCTTTCGTTATTAATGAACGATTTCAGATGACTGACAACGGTATTGTCTAGCCCAGCATGTCGAGAACTACAGTGAAATTTTTCACTCAGTAACAATATACAAAAAGAAATTCCTGTCAGTTTTAGATACTAAGGCACACTGGAAGCATTTTTTTCTTTTTTTAAATGTTAGGGTTACTCATTTTTTTCCGCATGCAGACCCGCTTAACAACGGCTTGTACAGCCCTTCTTGCTTAGCACGCGTGTCGGTGAATAAGAAGCCGTGACAAGAGTAAGTAGTGCCGCGTACCTTTAAGTCCGACGTGGACACGCGTGAATTTTAGGCACTTAAACCGTACCAAAAAGTCTGAAATTATTAATTTTTTGAACAACATTCAGTTGATATGTAATTGTTGCAAAGAGTCTAGCATAGGAAGTTAAATCAAGGCAGTGTATAATGGTACATTACTTTCATCAGTTAGGACAGTAATTTGCAGACATTAAATATTTTATAAAAGTCAGTGTAGCAGTCCTTTTAACAATGTATGTTTTGTTGACAATGAAACAATTCCTTGTAGTCGTCATTAAAATTCGAAGTGTCTATTGGATGACGAAAATAAACACTTTCGTTACACTAGACACGCCTGACAAAAGAAAATTAATTCATTAAGGCACTACTAGGAATTACTAGCTTTATTTACGCAGAACTGCAATGCAGTTAGAAATTCTCGTAGCTGATGTTCTGCATTTTGTGCTGCATGCCAGGCATATAATGAAGCAAAATGACAATGCAGTAATGACTGATGTTTAACGATACTCAGCCGCTGAGAAATCTGAAATGACAAAGAACTTTCGGAAATTATACTGTCCGACAATTTTCTGAAAAATTCTTTACACTGTTGAGAAATCTTTTTATCGACAAGTTCAGTCATAATATTTGTAAGTGTGATCTGAATTATATCACATCTTTTCGTCGTACTCTTAAAGACAGAGGTGTCGTTATGACCAGGACAGGAGTCCAACAGAAGCAATGAATTATTCTCTGCGTTTCGGATGTAACTTTGAAAATTTGTATCCCATTTTTCAGACTTTTCTACGCTGATTACAAAACTTTGCCACTAATTTTCCTTGATGCTCCTGCAGACAGAGGTAAAGCTGCGGAAACAATAATGCACTGATACTTATCAATCGACTGTGCAAGCAACTTTGTCTTTTTTCCCTGTAAATGACACAGTTCGGTCGCACGAAACATGACTGATTGACTTTATACGCATCTTCTAGAGGATAGCAAGAATCTTCGTCTTCAGGTCAGCTACAAATTTCCCTGTAGTATACCTATTAATGATATCTCCTCCACTCGTTTATGTGATATAAAGTTCTTAATTTGGGACTTCCTTTCCCTTATGATGTCTTGAATCTGTTTAACCAGGTCGAAGATGCCTGGAAATCAGTAACGTTCATCTCACTTGCAGTTCAGAGCTCCCAGTCTAGCAGGTCGCCTTCGTTATTGCTGCACTGAGTCTCAGGTACAGGTCTAAATCTTACGAATAATTACTCTCTCACATCTTGGCGAATTTCATTTTGGCGTATGTTTCGCATTTGGTGTAAATTTTTCTGCCATTTATGTAATTCATGTTCAAATTTTACAAAACGAAAGAGTATTTTGGAATTGCTTAAGTTTTAGTGTTTTTTCCCTTCTTCGTTTAACCAAAAAATTTACAGTGTTCTCTTTCTCACTGAAAGCTGTAACTATACATGATTTCTTTGGGCTTGTAAGGTACTCTGTTTTTGTTCTCGACTTAAGGTAGCACAAAATCATCTTTACAACCACAGTTCACAGAATTGCTTGAGTTATTGCCTGTTTGATATAATTTTTCCACATTTTCTTACCAACTGCGATATCATTGGAATGAATGCCCAGGAAATTAATTAATAAATAACAAATAAATAACACATATGTAGGTCTTCAGGAGAAGTAGGTCGTTTAGATTGCTTACCATGTTCTTCATATTTAATCTTTTCAGGGCCGAAAACATTAATTAGCTTCCACATTGCTGTGAAACTGTGGAACCTTTTATCTCCATCTTTAACACATAGCGAAGCTGCGAGGGAAACTGATAACTATTATGGATATTAAATAAGTTACAAATTCGAGCGAATAGTAAATGTTAACAACTATGTTAGAGAAACTACCAATGGAACCTGAAATTCGCTTCACAAATTACGATAGCTTTGAGCCGTGTTATCTGTTTATCGATGTTCCGTCAACCGAGGATATGTCCCCAGCGTGTTGCGTGTGAGCTTTCTGTTAGGGCTATGGCAGGAATGTGCATTTCTCCAGCCGCCTGGCGAGATAAGAATTTGATAAATTTCAATTTTTTTTAAAAAAATATTTGCGGTGTGTCTTAACAGCTAAAATTCTGGCGTTGCCTTTCTTTCGGTACGTTCTTCTTGTATAAAAGATTCCAGGGGAGATTTCAACATGTCGGATTCGACAGTTCTCATTTAAGTCCCTCAGCATGTTATTGTGTTCCATACATATACTAACGGTAGTGCTCGTGGCAGGCGGATAAATCTAAGTGTTCCATAAGATGTGGCTGCTATTTATTTTGGAGTAGTGACATTCATGCTGCTTTGTAAGATTTTGGTACGAAATCTGTTGACGAACTTTGAGTTACGTATAGATATTCATTAATGGTAAAACTGATTGTGGCGTATCTGAAATGCATCTGTGGTGGTTTGTATTGACATTTACATTATTTTATTCCCATTACTTCCTGTATCACACGCAGAAACCGAACAAGGATTGACAATTTTTTATTGCGTCAGTTTCAAGACACGTAGAATTATTTAACTGATAGTACAAGATGAAGAAGAATATTAGTGTACTATCTTCATTGGTATGTGATTCTGATTTCGTAAAAATACAGTTGTATAATACATAAAACATAGACTACTCGTTGTGTGTAGGGTCAAAATATTAAATTGAATAAGCCAGGGGCATCACCTACCTGAGGAACGAAGTCGCCGAATCCGATTGTCGACATCGATATGAAGACGAAATAGAAGGACTCGAAAAATCCCCAGTCTTCCCACACGAAGTAGATTGCGGCACCGACAAAGATGTAGGCGAGCAGTATGAAGATGGCGATCGAGATGGGCAGGTTGAACTCGTCGTCGACCTCGAAGGCGGAGGGCGCCGGGGTGCCGGGTTCGAGCCCGTCTAGGGGCAGCACCGTCTGTCCGGGCGGGGCCGTGGCTCCCGGAGGAGCCCCGGGCGGAGCGGGGGCAGCTGCGGGGGCGGCGTCGGACTGCGGTCTGTTGAGCGGCACGCTCGCCTCCGCGTCCTCCAGGGCCGCGGGGTCGGTCCCCGGCGGCACCTGGCTGGGCCGTCTGAACGTCGCGAAGTCGTACACCAGCTGCACGCCCTTCCACACCTCCTGCACCACAATCGGAGTCCAGTCGAAACGCATACAACACCCAACATCAATACATTTCTTCAGCAGATAACTTTCTGTAACTAAATTCGCAATATTCTCCAAGGTATACAAATATCAATGAGAAATTAATAAACCGATGGGATTAAATTGGGAAGCAAACGAGTGCGTTGCAAAGCTACAGACATCGTAAGAAATGTCCTGGAACACATTAAAAAAAGGTTCGACATCACGTACGGGAATATACGGCATTACAACACAGTTACGGAAACAGAAGCTCCTCATGAGTCTGAAACCATGATTTAGCTGCAAGAGGGTCCTCAGATTTTTTGAAAGAAATAAGTTATTTGTATCGGTTGCTGTATGTTTCCATTTTATTCTTCTTTTGCAGACTGCGTCGTTTCGGCTGCGTACCCTTTCTCAAGTAAATTTATACATATTATAAGAAACGCAATTACAATACAAATTACAAAGCTACCATAATTTATAGTCACCAAAAGAAAACCAGACTAAAAGCAGCATTAAAAGAACACTTACGACATTTAGCCCATTAATTACACATGTTCTGGGTTAGGGTTATTTTCACGGGCAGTCAGTGGCTGGCCTGATATATAATAAAGTGAAACACTATGAAAGTACAAGTAAAAATAGTCAACAGGCAATAGTTGAAAACGTTGTATAATACAGGGTTATTACAAATGATTGAAGCGATTTCACAGCTCTACAATAGCTTTATTATTTGAGATATTTTCACAATGCTTTGCACACACATACAAAAACTCAAAAAGTTTCTTTAGGCATTCACAAATGTTCGATATGTGCCCCTTTAGTGATTCGGCAGACATCAAGCCGATAATCAAGTTCGGCGCAGCATGTCCCCATCAATGAGTTCGAAAGCATCGTTGATGCGAGCTCGCCGTTCTGGCACATTTCTTGGTAGAGGAGGTTTAAACACTGAATCTTTCACATAACCCCACAGAAAGAAATCGCATGGGGTTAAGTCGGGAGAGCGTGGAGGCCATGACATGAATTACTGATCATGATCTCCACCACGACCGATCCATCGGTTTTCAAATCTTTTGTTTAAGAAATGCCGAACATCATGATGGAAGTGCGGTGGAGCACCATCCTGTTGAAAGATGAAGTCGGCGCTGTCGGTCTCCAGTTGTGGCATGAGCAAATTTTCTGGGGGCTACGCGTGAAACTTGCCCGCACGCGTTCAACCGTTTCTTCGTTCACTGCAGGCCTACCCGTTGATTTCCCCTTACAGAGGCATCCAGAAGCTTTAAACTGCGCATACCATCGCCGGATGCTGTTAGCAGTTGGTGGATCTTTGTTGAACTTCGTCCTGAAGTGTCGTTGCACTGTTATGACTGATGTGAGTGCATTTCAAGCACGACATACGCTTTCTCGGCTCCTGTCGCCATTTTGTCTCACTGCGCTCTCGAGCGCTCTGACGGCCGAAACCTGAAGTGCGGCTTCGGCCGAACAAAACTTTATGAGTTTTTCCACGTATCTGTAGTGTGTCGTGACGATATGTCAATGAATGCAGCTACAGTGAATTTATGAAATCGCTTCAATCATTTGTAATAGCCCTGTATAATGTTTAGCCCTTTACGACCTTGAAAGTTGTACGCACGATATTCAGTACGATCAGTAGCACACAACTAGGATATTCACTGTTGTCAGAGCTCCCTGAACTATGTGCAGAGACTCCTCGTGGCAAACAAGTTAAAAATAAACTTCTGCGAACAGCTACGCTCATGTGTGGTCTGTGACCACTAAGAGATGAACATAAATATTACATGGGAAAGGAGGAACAATTAGTTCTCTTTATATTCAGTGTACAGGGACTGTAACCGACGCTATTTAAATATACGCTATGTGATCACATGTATCAGAACACCTGGCTGAAAATGACTTACAGGTTCGCGGCGCCCTCCGTCGGTAATGCTGGAATTCAATATGGTGTTGCCCCACCCTTAGCCATGATGACAGATTCCGCTCTCGCAAGCATACGTTCAATCAGGTGCTGGAAGGTTTCTTGGGGAATGGCAGCCCATTCTTCACGGATTGCTGCACTGACGAGAGGTATCGATGTCGGTCGGAGAGGCCTGACACGAATTCGGCGTTCCAAAACATCCCAAAGCTGTTCCGTAAGATTCAGGTCAGGATTCTGTGCTGGCAAGTCCATTACAGGGATGTTAGTGTCGTGTAACCACTCCGCCACAGTCCGTGCATTATGAACAGGTGTTCGAGCGTGCTGAAAGAAGCAATCGCCATCACCGAATTGCTCTTCAACAATGGGAAGCAAGAAGGTGCTTAAAACATCTTTGTAGGCCTGTGCTGTGATAGTGCCACGTAAAACAACAAAGGTTGCAAGCCCCCTCCATGAAAAACACGACCACGCCATAACATCGTGCCTCCGAATTTTACTGTTGGCACTACACACGCTGGCAGGCGACGTTCAGCGGGCATTCGCCATACCCAGACTCTGCCATCGGATCGCCACATTGTATACCGAGATTCGTCACTCCCCACAAAGTATTTCCACTGTTCAATCGTCCAATGTTTACGCACATTACACCAAGCGAGGTGTCGTTTGGCGTTTACTGGCGTGATGTTTGGCTTATGAGTTGCCGCTTGGCCATGAAATCTACGTTTTCTCACCTCCCCGCTAACTGTCATAGTGCTTGCTGTAGATCCTGATGCAGGGTGGAATTCCTGTGTGTGGGTATGGATAGATGTCTACCTTTTACACATTACGACCCTCTTCAACTGTCGGCGGTCTGTGTCAGTCAACAGACGAGGTCGACCTGTACGCTTTTGTGGTATACGTGTCCCTTCACGTTTCCACTTCACTATGACATCGGAATCAGTGGACCTAGGGATGCTGAGGACTGTGGAAATCTCGTGTACAGGCGTATGACATAAGTGACACCCAATTTCCTGACCACGTTCGAAGTCCGTGAGTTCCGCGGAGCATCCCATTCTGCTCTCTCACGATGTCTAATGACTACTGAGATCTCTGAAATCGGGTACCTGGCAGTAGGTGGCTGCACAATGCACCTAATATGAATAATGTTTTTGGTGGTGTCGGATACTTCTGATCACATAGTGTAAGCTGTTCAGTAATAGCATCGTAAAGCTGATATAAGCAATTTGCTACATAAGAATACGATAATCTACAAATTTTCGTCTTTGGTCTTAAAAACAGAGCATTTGAGAACATTACGATAGTATGATAAACCTTGATATCTGATGGCGGATTTCAAGTACGACTGATTTTCAGGAAAATCTTAGGACAAAAATGCGATAAAGCAATTTGGGTGAAAAATAAATGACAGATACCAGCAGGAAACGGCGAATGTACTATTATGAACAACAACACGATTACAAAGAATAATCTAAACGTAGCGTTGTTCATGAAAAAACACAAGCGTCTAACAGAAGTTCATAAAAACCTGACAGAATCTGACATTCGCATAAAATCATTTAAAACAGAAAATATTTTGATCTCTAGTTCAGAAAATGACGTTGGTGAGCAGGTTATCCAAAAAAAGTCAGGATGAACAGAAGAACGTGGAAAGAAATTCAGTATACGAATGAAGAGCTCCTTGTAGTAAAGCAAGGCAAAATGTTCTGAATATGTTCAACGTTCCCCGTCGGTGCAGGCGACGAAAATAAAAGGAATTGAAGAGCGAAAGACAAGTACTGAAATTAAAAAGGGTGTAAGGTGCGGATGTAGTCTTTCTTCAGTGCTGTTCAACCTGGAAGGTGATGAAGAATATTACAGGACCTATATATCCAAGAACGATGAAATTAAAAGAAAAGTTGGAATTAAGACTCAAAGTGAAAAGATATCGAAGATAATATTCGATAATGAAGATGAATAAGAATACCTGTTGAATTGAGCGCATAGTCAAGTATGTATGTAATATGTGTTCAGAGAAAATGCAATGAACGGAGGAAGTTTGCTCCCTGGAAACAAAACAGTCCATGATGAACAAAGCAAGGAGCATACGAGAAGAAGAGGCAAAGAGGTAATTTGTCAATAGAGGTTATCACAGACATTAATTTGTGAAACAAATTTTTCAGAGTAAACATTTGCAGCATAGCGTTGAATGCAAGTGATCATGTACTGTGGGAGAACCGAAATGAGGAGAATCACAGCGTTTGAGATGTTATGCTATACAAGGACGTTGAAAATTGAGTGCGCTGTAAGATAAGAAATGAGGTCCTACGCAGAATCGGTGAGGAGAGGAATAAGTGGAAACACTAACTAGAAGAAGGGACAGGACGATTGGACACATGTTAAAACATTGAAGGATTAACTTCCATGATACATGAAAAAACAGCAGAGGGCAAAATCTATACCTGAAAACAGAGTTTGCAGTGTCTGTACATAACAAATAGTTTGGGTCGTTGAGTGTAACAGCTATTCTGAAATGAAGATTGGCAGAGGAGAGAAACTAGTGGCTGGCCGCATCAAACCATCTATCAGCAGATATGTGAAAAAAGTCCTAAGGCAACGGGAACATAATCATCGTGTGAAACATAATTACAACTGAGAGTGTTAAGCATCACTTGTCAAAAACGTGTGATACATTTACCCCATGCCTCACGACTATGCTGCTTCATTATTAAGTGCTATTAATCAAAGAAAACACAAATCAATACACTGGAATACTATAAATACTGACAACCACGTGAAACTGTTTACATTTTCATGTAGTATTACAGATCTTGAAGGCACTGTGAAAGATTCTACCAGTATTTGCATACTCAGAAAGCGACAGGGAAACTTCCAGTAACAAACAAGAGGAAGTTGTGTATGCAGTTGTATTTTCTGGTTCTTTTTCAGACGCAAAGTCATCACTAAACCACCTTTCAAATTACTGGTATGACTTTGAAGACTTTGATTACTCTTCTCACAGGGAGCCGTTGACCATATAGCCTTGTTGCGATATGAGCAGTTTTTGACAAATTTTGGGATACAGGAAGCTTGTTGGGTCCGTATAATTCTTTAAAGCAGTAGCTAAATTCCTCTTGCAACATACATAGGCGTTTTTTATTCATCGATGTAAACCATTAACCGTCCTTCCATGAACAAGTATTGGAGTATCTCTCAAATATTAAATTGAGCATAGCTCAGAAAGTACTTTCATGCACTGTCGATGTAGAGGCATTACTGTTGATTTGAATCACAGTACCTCATACTTTTGAGTGTTGTCCTCAAACTCAATGCTTTAAAATAATTAAGCTCTTCTTCTGCCCAATCTATGGCTTCGCGAGAACTGTGTTCATTTCCACCAGTGTTTTCCTGTGATCAATTCTCTCTGACGGGCGCTCGCTGTTATCTTGGGAACCGACCATGCGAAAGCGCTGCTATTCGGTGGGAAACATACCCCCGTTGCCTTGAATAATTTAAAATTAATTGACAGTCACTATGTTGAATATTCTTTCCTACACATTTTAGAGTACTTTTTTGTATGATATCCTTTTTGCTTCCGTAACAATTACTAATTCGTCGTTTTAATTTTTAAATTATTTTCGCTTCCCGCCGTGTTTTCTATGCACTCAAAATTTGACTTGGCTCCTGCACTTTAACCTGAACTCACTCTTCCGCTCCACATTCATTGCTATACTAGGAATTGTTTTGATTGTTGTTATCGTTGCAACCCTCGCTCCGAGAAGAACTCTGATGCAGCTCTCCACGCTACTTTATTCCGTAAGCGTCTTTATCTCTGAATAATTGCTGCAATCTACCTGTCTTTAAACCAGCTTACTGTATTCCGCACACTTCCCTCACTTGCCAAATAGCCTATATCGTGATGCCTCATGACTTGTCCTATAAATTGGCTTTTCTTATAGTGAATATCTGCACACATAATCATCAGCATTCTTCTGTACCAATATATTTCGAAAGGTTCTCTTCTCTTATTGTCTGTACTCTTTATCGTTCACGTTTCCTTACATACGAGACTACACTTCAGAGCAATGCCTTCAGTAAGGAAAAGAGTAGTAGATGTGTGTGGCTGGCTGGCACGCGGGAAATCGGGCAGGTTTGCGCAGTCTTCTTGCGATAATGAGAGACGCGTCGGCCGACGACTCACCGTGCTTTTGTCACTACCAGCCCTCCGTAGACGTTCTGCAAGCGCCTATGAATATCTGCGGTGCTCTTATTTTCCGCAAAATGAAACTCAATGACAGCTATCTGCTTGGAACGCAATTCTGTTAAAGATGCCATTCTGAAGGTTACACATAGCGCCGTCACCCATCGGAACTTCAAGGAATTATAGGCGTTGAAGAGCGAAAATCCCACAATGTCCCACATCGAATTACGCATTTTGCAAACAAAACTCTCAGAGAGAAAAATTTGTTGCAGCGCCCCTCGTATCTTCGTTTTCACGAAATCTAAAGAGTTTTTTTTCTAAGAAGTACATATATCAAGTACATATATCATGTCTTTTGACGATATATTAGTACAAGTAATCTTCCAATCTCTATACACAGCGGTACGTAGCGAGTAGCAAAGAAAAACTATACTTGTCTACCTTGGTCATTTCGACCATTTAGTATAAAAAATATCATATTTCAGCGTTTCACAGGGAAATCAGCAAAACTATTTCTCATGGTCTGCTTTTTAATTCAGAAAAAAGTTGCCAAATTTCGTTTTTTAACACTCCCTTCCCTCTTCGATTTCTATTCCATATGTGTCAGTTCTCGTTTCGTCGTCTCATTTCTCCCTTTGTTATCCAGTCTCTCCTTCCTCACTTTCTTCTTTCTGTAGAAAGCACAAAACCGTGTTAACACTTATAAGCTAGTGGATGGCATTTGCTTTCCTACACACGTTATTACAATTTTCGAGCTGCTCCGCACGGTGGATGTGCGTCACGGGCAGCGTACCTGGACAGGGGCAGTCCTGCGCACGCGCTTGCAGCTGCCGGTGTAGTAGAGGCGGCGCACGAAGGCCCACAGGAACTTGATGGCGCGCGTGAACAGCTTGCCGAAGTCCGCCAACAGGATCAGGAACAGCGGGATGCCGAAGATGGCGTACACGATCGTGATTGCGCGTCCCGTCGTCGTCTTGGGCGAGATGTGTCCGTAGCCTGCACACATGACGTTCCCAGTTCGTTAATACATCACCATGATGCGGAGCTAACAGCGACTGTTATGTAGTCTAACATCATAAGTACTATTCACTTAATCAGCAATATATAGTTGGAAACAATATAAGTATGTGATTTTCATAAAAATTAAAGCAGTTGCTATACGCTTTTGTATGCAGTTACGGCAAAATCCTTTCCAGGGTGACATCCGATTTGAAAACACAGAGCTGCTCACAGTAAATCTTTCGGAATGAAATTCTTCTGATGGTGTGACTGCATCATGTGCTGTAAAAGTACGATGTCAACGTTACGAATACTATAGCAGGCACCGTGCAACAGGGTGATTAACACTGCCTGAAATAGCAGCAGTAGTACTAGTAGGTTTATTATACCGATCCTTTCCTTGTTAACAACTGGAGTCGTATGCGCTTTATAGAGAAGTACTTTGAATCCTTTCAGGCTAATCGGGTCGTCGTGCACGTACTGAACGAGTGCCATCTTACGTATAATGGCCGGGCGGGTCGCGTAGTACGGTGGTATAACAAGTCCTTTCGGTCCATGCAGGTTCGTAAGAAACAATTATATTTATTTGGCGATACAAAAATTGGCAAGTCAACACTTATAGAAAAGGTGTTGTCTAAGAAGCAACACGTATAATTTGTTCCGAATTCGAATTTGGTGGCTATGATAGTCGCATTCATAAAGCGTCAATATGCGTCTGTATTGAAACGTATTGTCGACGGTCGTCCGGTTACTGTTAATGTGAAGAATAACCTGCTATGGTTATTACGCCTCGTTGCTTGGTTATATTTGTATCGAACGAATTTAGTATAGGTGACGAAACACTTATTTCCAGATTGGAAGTTATTCATGCTGATTCTCACATTTTGCATTGTCGTTCAATGAAGGATGAAGTGGACCCGCCGGACGCGTCGGATGTGGAGACCTCGCAAGAGGTTGTCGACATATCGTCGGATGAGGATGTACCAGAGGTTTCGTGCTGCACGCCCACGGCGGTGGATATGCCGACGGACGAATCTAACTAGGCCCATCTTTGGTCGCATATGTAGGTGGCGTACTGAGTTTATCCAAAGCGACGGTGTACGGTTTGAGTATGGTAAAATGACCGCTGACTTGATTACCATGCCAACGTTACGAATGCTATAGCAGGCACCGTGCAACAGGGTGATTAACACTGCCTGAAATAGCAGAGAAACATTGATAGTTTCGTAAAATAAGATGCTGTCCACACTAGTCGGCCAATAAAACCTACTGCGAGGTTCCCTGTACAAGTGAAGATAGTTTTATCTAACGTGCTACGAAATTTTTCTCCAGCTCCATCACCATGTCAGAGTTCCTTTTAGATCACCCTCATAAAAATGGCTCTGAGCACTATGGGACTTAACATCTTAGGTCATCAGTCCCCTAAAACTTAGAACTAGTTAAACCTAACTAACCTAAGGACATCACACACATCCATGCCCGAGGCAGGATTCGAACCTGCGACCGTAGCAGTCCCGCGGTTCCGGACTGCAGTGCCTAGAACCGCACGGCCACCGCGGCCGGCTCACCCTCATAGATCCTAGCGTCGGTATGACTAGCAGCAAGCAGGGATGGTCCTTCACTGTTAAGATTTGCAATTTTAAAATGTGTGGGAAAATTAACTATCACGTGAAGTGTGGAGTTCATAGTATAATACGGTTACTGGTTCATAGTACAATAAGGTTTCTTAATGCAAGAAAACGTTCGCCATATCAAAATTTACAAACAGGTAACTGAAGTTTATGGAACGTATTGAATGAAACTGCAGTTCGAACATTGTGCATCACATTTAATGTTGGCCGAATAAATATTCATGATGAAGGATAGTCAGTTCGACCTTCAGTTGAGGAAAAATTCAACATGACAGGCGTTTCACTAATCGTGGACTGAGGTTGCGCTTTGCTGAAACTGCACAACCATTTATTTATCAAAATTTTGGTGCTATAGAAAAGTGTGTGCCAGGCGGGTTCCTCAGCTTTTGTCATATGAACTCAAAAACGTAATGAATTGGAGCAGCACTGACTTTTGTCACTCTGTACGACAAGGATGGTGAGGAGTTTCTGAACTAGATGGTTATTGGTGACGAGATCTGGGTTTCGCACGAAAGTCCTGTTAATGGAACGGCGTAAGTCACGCTTTCCTAACAAAATCAAAAGCAGCCAAACAAATTCTGAGCACCAAACAGATTGTGATCACAGGTTTCTGAGTTCGAAGTGTTGTCCAGTTCATTGAATTTATGCCTACAGAAGAGATCAAAAGTGAAGCGACTTACTGTCAATTCTTTCAGCTACCATACCACGCCGTTCAAAACAAATTGCGTATATTTTTGTCCGGCGGCGTGTTGCTTCTTCACGATAAAGTTCACCAGTATTCTGGTGCGATGACGAAGAATTTACTTCGGCAGTTAAAACAGGATGTTTCCGAACATTCATCGTACAGTCTAGACTTAGACCGAGCGATTACCATATTTTTTTTCAATAAACGACGGACAGAACAGCACTACAGAAATGACAATGAACTGAAAGCGGATATTAATGACTGACTCAACAACTTGGCGGCAGCTAAGTATGCAGTAGGCATAGGAAATCTTGTGGGGCGCTGGGCGCACAAAAAAAAAAAAAAAGAAAAAAAAAGACACTATAAGACCACCGTAAGCTTTACAAACATTCTTCATACAATGAATAAAAATCTAACTTGACTTTCGTTTTTCCCGAAGTCATCAATGATAGACTGATGTAATTGACGGTTGTGGTGACACATGAAAGGCTGTTTTGTTCACGCTCCCTTCCAAGAGATGACGTAGCCTGTGGACTTATACTAATTACTTTATTCGTGGTTTCAAACGATGATATTAAGCTCTGGAACCCATATACGTAAATTCGATTTACGTACAGCTGATTGGGAAACATTGGGAAGTAGTATTTGAGTTGGAGACCCTGTTCAAAAGGTACTTATATTTAAAAAATATTCTCATTTATTCTTCGGTCTCATTTGCATATTTTGAATTTCATGACATGCTTCGATCTCTCTGCATCATCTTCGTATCCAAAACAAAGTAAAGCTAAATATCTCTTGCTTAATATTTTACAATTAGTAGAAAAGAATTGTACTTAAATGTAGAATTTACGTAAGTAACACCCCGTCTTCTTGTATCTGGACCTCACGTCAGAGTACTATGTTTTACAGTTACGATCAGTGTTTTAAATTGGTATCTGGTGGAGATAGCGGAGAGGGGGGGGGGGGGGAGGGAAAGGGGTTAAGAGAGGATGGGGAAGGGGAAAATGTAGCGAGGGTGTTTCAGAGAGGGGAAAGAAAGCAGCTCTCCTTTCACGTGCTTGTCTCAGGACTACACTATCTCGACGTGGCTGTCTCGGAACTTTATACTTTAAGTTTCTGGTGTTACGTTATCAGACTGTGTTCATGGCACCTTACTCGATTATACCGTAGGTTATCCATCATTTCTTGGGTCTACCCGTTGGTGTACCACGTTTCTTTCGATTTGTGAAGTGCATTATTTTACGTTCCAAAGATTTAAAAGAAGTGCTTAACCTTTTCACCACTTTTAAGTCTTACAAAGATCTGACTAATATTATTTCTGCATCATTTTAGCATTTTTCAGACGGTACAACCACAACATCAGCGAAATGTCTGACGCTACTATTAATATTATCCGCAAGTCCTTTAGTAGCAAGGGTTCCAACACACTTCGTTTAGCCACGCCTCAAGTTACTTCTGCATCTGTCCATTAAACTCCACCGAAGAAAATATGCTACACCCTTCCCACCCAGAAATCTCCCATCAAGTCATAAATGTTGTTTGACATCACATGTAATCATACTTTCATTAATAAATGCTGGACAGGCAGAGGGTTAAATATTTTTCAAAAGTCACGAGATACTGCATCTTGTCGAAGAGCTTGATAGATGATTTTCACAAGGTAATGTAAGTAAAGAGGGAGTGAGTTTCGCATAATCAATGTCTTCGGAATTCATGCTTATAGGCTTAGAGGTGGTGATTCCTTCCTAGATACTTCATCATATTTGAGCTGAAATATGTCCCAAGATCCTACAATAATTGGACGTCAAAAATAATTTCTGCTACCCTTGCTATAGACAGGCATGACCTCTGCTTTCCTCCAACCATCAGCAATGGATACTTGACCAATAGGCGACCCATAAAATTTCGACACTGAAATTTAATCACAAATGCTGTGAGGAACTTTTATTGTGAATACGTGTGGTTCATACGCTACATTATTCTCTCGTCGTAGAAATATATCGGCATTAAATATCGTCAAGGGAAGTAAGTAGGGAACCCGGGGTAGAACGGAGTACCGGGGCAGACTGAAGATGTACATATTTTCGTGTCTAGGATGTGCTGCCAACGATTGGCAGTAAGTAGAACTAGTTCAGACGGTTACTGCTCAAACTTGGCAGCCATGTTTGTTTGGTTTTCGTATGCGTTGGATCGTAAAGTTTTCTTTGTGCTAATTTTTGCTCCTGCCTTGTAACGTCTGGCGAATTGGAAGCAAGAAAAGTTGTACCTACTTATTTACAATACGACTATTGTTAGTAGATGCTTAAAATATGTTTAATAATCTTTAGTTTCATGCAGTTAAATGTTTGTTTTCGTATCTTTGTTTAGTGGCCTTACCTCCATAACCTAAACCATGTACCTGAGGCGGAATGGGGAAGTATATAAGAGAAAAACAAATAGGCAGTCATGGTCTACTGACCCATGAACAATGCTGTGGAGGCAGTTAATTCTAGCTATTGTGGGTATTTGAACGCTTCAAACCAATTTGAAGTTCCCCAGACTACTCTGGAAAGATACGACAAAAAAAGAAGGGAAAACCCTGACTACAAAATTAATAAAATGGCTGGAAAGTTTAAAAACTTATTTACAGAAGAACAAGAACTTGAGCTCGTTAAGTACTTAAAAAGTATGGAGGCTAGGTTATTCATCTTAACAATCAAAGACTTGCGTAACTTACGTGATCAGCTGGCTGTAAGAAATGGCATTGTTCATAGATTTAAAAATGAAATTGCAGGCGAAGATTGGACGAACGGATACCCTAAAAGACATCCTACTTGATCTGTCCGCAAACCCGAAGCAACATCTGGTGCAAGAGCGATGGGTTTTAATAACGTAGCAGTCGACAGGTTTTTTTCGTTACTAACAAATGTAACTGATAAACACAAACTAATGGCTTCTCAAATATTTACTTACATATTTATTTTATAGGCGTTTCGGTTAACCCTAAAAACCAATCACAGATAATAGCTTGCAAGGGGAAACGTCAAACATCTGCAGAAAGGGGGAAAACTGTAACCTGCCTCATTTGTATGTCAGCAAGCGGAGCTTACATGCCTCCAATGCTTATTTTTCCACGAAAGAAGAAGCAGAAATAATTTGAGTTTGGACTGCCACCAGGAGGTTGGTCCGAGGTCCATAGCGCCAGATGGATGACCACAGAATCATTCTTTGTATGGTTTAGAAAATTTGTGGAATTTTCTAAGGCATCAAAAGACTTCCCAGTTCTTCTTATATTAGATGGGCACTCAACACATACCAAGGACAGTGACGTTATAGACTACGAAAAGGAGAGTGGCGTTTCGTTGCTGTGTTTACCACCATATTGCTCTCACAGACTTCAGCCGCTTGATGTTTCTTTTATGAGGCCTTTAAGTCTTCAGTATAGTGATGAGCTTCGAAAATGGCTACGATGCAACCCAGGGAAAGTCGCAACTCTCTTTCAAATTTCAACGCTTTTTGGTTCAGCTTTTATCAAAATTGCAACAATAAAAACAGCTATTAAAGATTTCGAAGCTACTGGAATATGGCCCACGGACCCACACATATTCACCGATGCAGATTTCCTCCCGGCAGACACAACTGACATCGGACTTGAGAGGCCGTCAGATAAATAGGTTATTATACACTCCTGGAAATGGAAAAAAGAACACATTGACACCGGTGCGTCAGACCCACCATACTTGCTCCGGACACTGCGAGAGGGCTGTACAAGCAATGATCACACGCACGGCACAGCGGACACACCAGGAACCGCGGTGTTGGCCGTCGAATGGCGCTAGCTGCGCAGCATTTGTGCACCGCCGCCGTCAGTGTCAGCCAGTTTGCCGTGGCATACGGAGCTCCATCGCAGTCTTTAACACTGGTAGCATGCCGCGACAGCGTGGACGTGAACCGTATGTGCAGTTGACGGACCTTGAGCGAGGGCGTATAGTGGGCATGCGGGAGGCCGGGTGGACGTACCGCCGAATTGCTCAACACGTGGGGCGTGAGGTCTCCACAGTACATCGATGTTGTCGCCAGTGGTCGGCGGAAGGCGCATGTCCCCGTCGACCTGGGACCGGACCGCAGCGACGCGCGGATGCACGCCAAGACCGTAGGATCCTACGCAGTGCCGTAGTGGACCGCACCGCCACTTCCCAGCAGATTAGGGACACTGTTGCTCCTGGGGTATCGGCGAGGACCATTCGCAACCGTCTCCATGAAGCTGGGCTACGGTCCCGCACACCGTTAGGCCGTCTTCCGCTCACGCCCCAACATCGTGCAGCCCGCCTCCAGTGGTGTCGCGACAGGCGTGAATGGAGGGACGAATGGAGACGTGTCGTCTTCAGCGATGAGAGTGGCTTCTGCCTTGGTGCCAATGATGGTCGTATGCGTGTTTGGCGCCGTGCAGGTGAGCGCCACAATCAGGACTGCATTGGCCGTACACCACTGGTGATCGTCGAGGGGACACTGAATAGTGCACGGTACATCCAAACCGTCATCGAACCCATCGTTCTACCATTCCTAGACTGGCGAGGGAACTTGCTGTTCCAACAGGACAATGCACGTCCGCATGTATCCCGTGCCACCCAACGTGCTCTGGAAGGTGTAAGCCAACTACCCTGGCCAGCAAGATCTCCGGATCTGTCCCCCATTGAGCATGTTTGGGACTGGATGAAGCGTCGTCTCACGCGGTCTGCACGTCCAGCACGAACGCTGGTCCAACTGAGGCGCCAGGTGGAAATGGCATGGCAAGCCGTTCCACAGGACTACATCCAGCATCTCTAAGATCGTCTCCAGGGGAGAATAGCAGCCTGCATTGCTTCGAAAGGTGGATATACACTGTACTAGTGCCGACATTGTGCATGCTCTGTTGCCTGTGTCTATGTGCCTGTGGTTCTGTCAGTGTGATCATGTGATGTATCTGACCCCAGGAATGTGTCAATAAAGTTTCCCCTTCCTGGGACAATGAATTCACGGTGTTCTTATTTCAATTTCCAGGAGTGTATCTGGAGCTGAACAATTGGTATTGCCTTCACCTAATACACCAGCTTAAAAACACGATGCCAACAAGTTGTATGATCAAGCTGGCGAGGTTTCAGCGAACTGCCGTCTAAGAATGACAAAGTTATTGAGGCTAATTTTTCTAGTCCTGAGTGCTCTTGGGTGACAACTGACAACACGGCCTCCTCATTTCATATTTCACCAGAAATTCTGATGCCCTGGCCAAAAGTTAACGAAAGCACGAAAAGGGCGAAACGGAAGAGGGGGAAGACCGTTGTTTTAACTTATTCGCCGTACAAAAAGAGTTAGAAGCCATTATTGAGGAAAAAGAGGAAAAAACTATGCCAAAGAAGAAAGATCAATTAGAAGCTATTTCCGAAACAGAATAAAATTCAGAATTCAAAAAAGAAAGGAAAGGGCCTGAAGATAAACGGAAAAAAGAAGGAGAGATCATCCAATACTAATGAGAGTGATTACGAGGAAAGTTCTGACTATGAATGTTTATATTGTGGTGAGTTTTATTCAAAGTCAGTTGAAGGTTCCATGTGCAAAAAATATGCACAATATTCTTGTGCAGGAATATATAGCGAAGATGAGTCTCTCCTCGTGTGTGAATTTTGTAAATAGCCTTAAGAAAAGGATACAATACATGAAAACCGTAGTTTGACATTAACATTCACTTTAAACTGAATAAATACCGAGCAAGCCAATATTTTCTGCATTTCCGATAATTTTATACGTTTTTATAATCACTTGTACTTATCGTGCACGGGGAAGACTGGGGCAAATGATATACCTTTCTGTTTTTGAGTGAAAACAATATTGTTCTTTTATTTTATGGCAATGTTCTTGTATTTTTGTGATTAATACATCATAATGTGTTCATATAAAAATTGACAACTCTCTTATTTTACACTTTCGTACTTTTAATCAATGTTTTCAACTTTGTACCCCTTTCTACCCCTGGTTCCCCTATATTCATAGAAACGGACTGAATTTTCTCATGTTTCTTAAGCCAACATAGCTTAAACGTTCCTTTATTTAAAACAACGGGTTTCGACAGACTCTCATGTCATCTTCAGCTCTTAAAATCTTATTTTTGTTACGAAACGCGTTCATTTTAAGTTGGACCTCACGCCAAGCAGTCATGTGGATAAAAAACAGCATATTACGAAAGATTTGTCATGACTTAAAAACAGTTTGTTTCAAAAAGAATATACGTATTTCGAATGAATATATTTATTAAACTTTAAAACATACGAACAGGAGACTTTATACACGTATTTACGGACCTCTGAAGTTCAGATTACAGATGTTCAATATGTCCTCCATCACCGACATGAACAATATCACATCGATACTTAAATTCGTCCCATACTCGGGGAAGCATGTCCTTTGTCACTGATGTTATGGTAGTACGAATCCGGTTCTTCAGCTCTTTTAGGTTATTTGGGAGTGGTGGTACATAAACGTTGTCGTTAATGAAACTCCACAGGAAGTGGTCAGAGGGCGTCAAATCCGGTGACCATGGAGCCCAGCGGAGACATCTTAAGTCGCCTGCTCCTTGACGATCAATCCAAGGGTTCGGTAGAGTTTTATTCAGATATTCAGGAACTTGGCGACTCGTCTTGTTGAAAAATTATTGCAGCGTCGGAAACAACTAGTTTTGTAACATAGCGAGATACTGCTGACC
Organism: Schistocerca piceifrons; assembly: GCF_021461385.2. Taxonomy (NCBI): domain Eukaryota; kingdom Metazoa; phylum Arthropoda; class Insecta; order Orthoptera; family Acrididae; genus Schistocerca; species Schistocerca piceifrons. The sequence goes on along the minus strand of NC_060140.1, from coordinate 781,835,070 downwards.
GTTACCCGTGACGGAGAATAATGGTCCGTAAACAAATGATCGGTATATCGCACAAAACACATTGACTTTGGTCGAATCTCGTACATGTTCAATGGTTGAATGTGGCTTCTGTAGGCCCCAAATTCGAACACTGTGTTTCTTTACCTGACCACTAACGTGGAAAGTCGCTTCATCATTGAACATGATGCGTTGTGCGAAAGTGTTATCATTGTCAATAGCATCAAGAATCTCGTTACAAAATGCCACTTGTTTGTGTTTGTCATCAGGCCACAGATCCTGTAACAGATGTAACTTGTACGGCATCATAACCAACCGACGTCTCAAAACACGCCAAATTGTTGTTTTAGGTACTTGTAACTCCCGACTGGCACGACGAGTTGAATTTGAAGGAATACATTGGAAAGCAGTTTGAATTCATGCAACATTTTCTTCAGGAACACTGGGGCGCCCAGGTCTCTTTCCTTTACATACACATACTGGTTACCATTTGCGAATGTTCCACCCATTCGGAGGATCAATTTGATACTTCAACCTAAAACGTCTTTTCCCTGTAATCACTCGAGAACATAAAATGATTTCTGCTCCAAAGTAACCATATTAAATATATGATAGTTGCCAAGCAAAACAGAAAGCAACTGACACCTAGCGGCTGTTAATATAAACTAGACTATGTATTCGTTTCTCCAATAGCTGAACTGAGCTCAACGATCGATAGTTTGGAGAAATTAATACTTTGTAATACGTATATTCTTTTTGAAACACCCTATTTAAAAACATAAAACACCTTGTGCATGTTACCACGTCCATGTACAAAAAAAGCCCGTGTAAATATAAAAGAAATGCAGTGAAACTACAGAAACGAAGAACTGAAACGGATTTACCATCTTTTTACAATGAAAAATATGGTGAAAAATATGTTTACAGAAGACATTAAAGTGACAGCCGCAACATCACTTCACAGTTGTGCACGTTTAAGGATATTCGGTGTCATCTGGATTAAAGTTCGAATATCGATGTCGCCAACTTTATAGCTGATGTCGTCCTTGTGTGTGGATTTGTTTCATAGACCTTGCTCTTCAAGTGTCCCCACAGGAAAAATATCACATGTTGTGAGGTCCGGCGAAAGTGGTGGCTGTAAATGTTTGCTGACAGTTCGTTCCTCAGTGAAGACATAAAGGACTCGTTCCTGGGATACCTTAGACTTGCGAGCTGTTGCCCCATCTTGCTGGAAAACGTGGTATTGTCTTTCATTTTCAGCAATTTGAGCTCAGAATGTATCATAAATTTCCATATATGCAACTGCGTTGAAGGTAGCGTTAATGAATGTCGGTCCAAGTATACGCGTTCCTATTACACCGCACAAAACCTCGATTTTGTCATCATGGAGTGTTTGCTGACACACAATGTTAGGGTTCTCCGTTGCTCGGCACCTCGTATTCTGAGAATTGACATGACTGGGAAGATGAAACCATGCTTCATCATTCATGATGTAATGGAAAGGGTCTAACAAACTATCGTTGATGTTACTCAAATGTAAAACTTTTCAATATCCGCTGGAAACTTCTGCTACTGACGTGCATCTTATGGGCCATATCACACCCGTTTACAGAAGCTGAACTTTTAAAATCCACCAGTTGGATTTTCAACGTTTAGAATATGTCCAGCTTATGAAACAGATGTACCACTGTGTACTATGTTTTGTGACGTAATAGTCATCCGTGAGCGTTTTGTACGAATATTCCATGGTCATTTGCACAAGGTGCTTTATATTTTCAAATACTTTAGTTGGGACAATATTCTGTAATGTGCCGTTTCTTGCCCACGTGCTAACTAGGCGTGAGATCTTACTTAAAATGAACGTGTTTCATAACAGAAAGATTTTTTAAGACTTGAAGACAACAGCAGAGTCTGTCGAAACCGGTTGTTTTAAATAAAGAAATATTTATGCGATCTTGTCTTTGGAAAGGTTTAAGCATTCATAAAAACATTTCTGATTTTGATTTGTAAACTAAAGTTAGTGATTTACATAAAAAAATGGGTAACACCCAAAGTAATCCATGACAGAGAATCTTCTGCGTTTTAATAGTGTATTATGAACTGTGTGTAACGTAATATACATTTGAACAGCAGCAATCGTTTGTGTGTGTCTGTGTGTGTGTGTGTGTGTGTGTGTGTGTGTGTGTGTGTGTGTGTGTGTGTGTGTGTACTTGTGTCAGTGTGTATGTGTCTGTCAAGCTTAATAATGGCATTTAAAACAGCCTCAGTGGCTGTGTGAAGTTGAATTAATAATTAAAGAATTTAAAAAAAACCGACCAGTTGTTGTCGTATGGAAAGCACACAATCGAAGAGCGGGCTGTTCTTAATTGAAGAACACTCTTAGGAACAATACATGCGAGGATATGATATTGTACTTTCACGTCTTCGAGTGACTGGAAAGTATTTCATGTGAGATCAGTTGGAATGTGGATGACGGAAAATGTTCATAGTAAGCATACTTTAGATAAAATTAGTAAAAAACAGCCCCGATCGCACAGTCATTTATTAAAAATACGACTGATTTCGGTCACTAGTAGTAGGCCATCCTCAGATAATGCACCATCCGGCTAACGATGGTGACTCTTGGAACAGATGTGCTGATCCCAGATCGCAAGCAGCAGTTTTGTGACTGCACATGCCTGCACTCAGATCTGCTACATATCACCGCGTATCCTTCTCTAAAGATCAAGCACAACTCCGACGCTGCTTTCTGTGTTGAGATGTCGACGTCGAACACCTATTCGCCTGCTCTTTCACCGCCATACAACTATTTTCCGTATATTCCCAACACAGTAGCACGCGGACGGCCTACCAACTTCGCCGTTTCCGAGATGCTCATTCCCGGGGTAGGGTCATAAGAAGCTACCCTTCGTCAAAGTCGCTTACGTCAGTGCATTTCTCCATTTACGGCCTGTGTCGGCGCTAGAGTGATTCTCCGCCTATACACCTTCCTCACTCCGTCACACGTTCCCAGTGCCGCAAGACGGCTTCAGTCTCGTAGCTGACTGAGTTCGTACGTTTTGGCTCGACAGTGTACACGTGTAGCTGGGTCCATTTTATTTGAATTCCATCGACTTTATTACTCGATATGCAAGTCGTGGCATTTCTATACTTTCTAGCTAAGTGTGTTTCCAGTTCGGAACAGATGAAAGCAAGGTACGCTAGTTAAAGACCAGCTAGATAGAGAGTTGTCGAGAATTTATGTTTCACTCAGCAGCGGACTGCCCTCTGTACCTACAAATTCCTCTCAGTTTAAAACCGTGTGTCGGAATGGGACTAGAACGCTTTGTTAAGGTCAGTGACGACGAAAAGGCGTGGTTCGGGGACAGAATTCATGTCGAGCACACGATTTTAATCTGCCATGAACTTTCAAATACAGCTGCAGAATGAAAATTTAATTTTGGAGACTTTTTCCTCTGATGTGGCTGAGCTGTTTCTCCGTAATAGCTGTGCAGTGCAGAGGGTATATCGATGGTTTCTTTGGTATCGATATACCTGCGGTTACAAGTTACGAAGATCTTAGGGGACCGGCAGAGGCCAGAGGGATTCTGAGCTGAGTGAAAATGTGAAGCAGGGAGTCTCTGGCAGTGCTGCTGTGGCCATTGGAGAAAATTGGGCCGATGAGTGCTGACAGCGGCGGCCGATATCTGGACGGCACGGAGTGAAGGCACGTGCAGTTCTGGTAATGCTGACATAGTCTGGAGCAAGTCAGAGCTACTTAGTACTAGTGGAATTACAAACACTATGAGAAGATCACTTTGGAAGTACATAAGTATCTAGTCCGTGGGGTTTCACTCGCCTTGCAGTGGACTAACAGTGTCACAGTAGTGCGAGTTACCTTGCGTAAGTGCGTATGCCATAGTGGTTAATATAACTTTATTGTTTGAATGTGTGTGCTGTAACATATTGAGACCCTGTTATGTACAAGTAGTGCTCGTTAACCTTGATGAGTGAAATCTTAGGCCGCGCGTAGCACCAATCATTTCCAGTATCTAAATATCTTGTATAAAATCTTTCCCTTGGAGGCGTTTCTTGATTAGTGCGCAGTGTTAACATATTTTGTTACCGAGTCTAACTGTCGTAAATTTAGACTGACAATTGCTTCATTTTCATTGGATTTATGGACCTGATCTTCGGACGGAGTTTGTTAAAGTTCAGACAAGCTCGCAGTGAGTGTATTAGCGCAGGACTGTGTCCACTGATGTCAATACTTTGCACTAAGTTCATTGTATTCTGTCCTTTTTATTTTACTTAATTACTGTAATTTGTTGAGGGTTCTCGTTTGCTTGCGAAAGCACATTTGTAAATTGAAAAGTGTCAATTGCGCCCAGGTGACTGTTGATCGTTGGGTCCGTTCCAATTTGTATATCGTCCTCATCATTATGAATTGCAGTGCGACGTATTCTCTGGTAGCTGGTACTGATAACTGTAACTAAGGTGCTTGTGTATAGGCTTGAGGCTCGGATCCAGCTGACACGGTGACTAATTTGGTTCATTGAATAGCATTATCCTGAGGATTTTAAGTTTAACTAATATCATTTCAGCAGTAAGCGTTGAACCACCTCAGATGAAACTTACGCCTTAATCAAAATTTCTTCTGTTATTTCATAATGGCACTAAAGTTATTGGCATTAAGCCTTTATTGCTAACGCTCTCGTGTGTAATAGTGATTACTCCAAAATTTTGACGGATTCCTTTAATGTATACCCTGTATTTCACATTTGGTGTTGTGTGTCTGAGAGATAGCATCGCCCATTAAAGGTTTCTCGTTCTACCTATTGAGGAGCGGGCGGTGTTATACTATTTTCCACACCTGACACTGGTCCAAGTTGTTTGAATGAGATTAAGAAGGGACGACTTATTCTCTTTAATGACGCTGCATCTCACGGCCAGTTAATCTATAATTAGAGATTATTTTAACTAAAGGTGCTGCGTTTCTTTAAACTCTGCGGTGGCGTACATCGCGTCTAAGGAATATTATACCTTTCGAATTCTGTTTAAGTAAATTTCTGTTTTCTTACAAGTGCCATGCGTCACGCTTAGCCACGGTCTCTCTCTTCGTTCTGTTCAAGAAATTCCTGTTTCTTAAGAGTGCCATATCTCATGTTTGGCTATTTGGTCCAGACTGTAGCACCTAGAACGGCTCGGCCAATCCAGCCGGATGGCTATTTGGCATCTTTGATGCGGTTTAGGTAAAATCTCATCTTTCTAGAAGGTGACATATGTCATGTTTTGATAAATAACACTTTCATGCTTTTAATTTTATATAACGACAACGATGCAGTTGGAGAAGATGTACATTTTGTTTGAGGAACACAAGTGTCCCTCTGTGTTTTGGAATATGAGAGCATAGTAATGTTTGATTGGTTTAGGTCTGTGATCTGGCTAGTGTGGTTGATGTTTCCATTAAAGAGATCTTTTAACGATTTTGTAAAAATTATTTATACCAAGGAAGAAATGATAGGAAAGAAAAATATACCCGCTGCCCTGCCAATTCAGTATAATTTGTTACGGGACTGCTAATGGAGCAAGTTATGTAGGAGAATGTCTATCAAGTATACAGAGTAGGAAGTATGTACTGGCCTGCGGAAGTAACCCTGTAAAGGTAGGGTGTGACATTACTCGATAGGTCATTCGGTAAGAGTATTCACAGTGGAAGGTTGACCTAGTAGATAGTGTCGAAAGTTCCACGCGGCTTTTCGCGGATGATGCTGTAGTGTACAGAGAAGTTGCAGCATTAGAAAATTGTAGCGAAATGCAGGAAGATCTGCAGCGGATAGGCACTTGGTGCAGGGAGTAGCAACTGACCCTTAACATAGACAAATGTAATGTATTGCGAATACATAGAAAGAAGGATCCTTTATTGTATGATTATATGATAGCGGAACAAACACTGGTAGCAGTTACTTCTGTAAAATATCTGGGAGTATGCGTGCGAAACGGTTTGAAGTGGAATGATCATATAAAATTAATTGTTGGTAAGGCGGGTTCAAAAATGGCTCTCAGCACTATGGGACTTAACATCTTAGGTCATCAGTCCCCTAGAACTTAGAACTACTTAAACCTAACTAACCTAAGGACATCACACAACACCCAGCCATCACGAGGCAGAGAAAATCTCTGACCCCGCCGGGAATCGAACCCGGGAACCCGGGCGTGGGAAGCGAGAACGCTACCGCACGACCACGAGATGCGGGCAGGTAAGGCGGGTACCAGGTTGAAATTCATTGGGAGAGTCCTTAGAAAATGTAGTCATCAACAAAGGAGGTGGCTTACAAAACACTGGTTCGACCTATATGAGTATTGCTCATCAGTGTGGGATCCGTACCAGATCGGGTTGACGGAGGAGATAGAGAAGATCCAAAGAAGAGCGGCGCGTTTCGTCACAGGGTTATTTGGTAAGCGTGACAGCGTTACTGAGATGTTTAGCAAAGTCCAGTGGCAGACTCTGGAAGAGAGGCGCTCTGCATCGCGGTGTAGCTTGCTGTCCAGGTTTCGAGAGGGTGCGTTTCTGGATGAGGTATCGAATATATTGCTTCCCCCTACTTATACCTCCAGAGGAGATCACGAATGTAAAATAAGAGCGGTTCGAGCGCGCACGGAGGTTTTCCAGCAGTCGTTCTTCCCGCGAACCATACGCGACTGGAACAGGAAAGGGAGGTAATGACAGTGGCACGTAAAGTTCCCTCCGCCACACACCGTTGGGTGGCTTGCGGAGTATAAATGTAGATGTAGAAGGTTCTGGGTTTGAGTTCAGGTCCGATTGCTAGCTTTCATGTGACGGTAAGTTTCAAGAGGTTGTCGGTCTGCGTGGAATGCACCGTGGCGTGACGTGGCAGGTGCAAAACAGTGAAGCAGCGGCGGCAGGCGGCGCGTCGCGGGGTCTCGTGGAGCGCCGAGCGCCTCTATATATAGACGGGCTGGTCCTCTCCGGGAATAGCGCCTTGGCCCCACGCGCCGCCGTCTTCCCTAGCTGTGACCTGCGCTACGGCTGCGGTGCCGCTGTACACTCTCGTCTGCACACTTGTAAACGTACACAGAGTCAATGGACACCAAAATTTGTTTCAATAAGTAACAATGAACGGACGACTCTGAAGATCAGTTAAACTCTTTCTACAGTGACCTAGAGAAACACAGCAACCAGTTATACTTTGTATAGTTTTCCTTATGCCAAGACGCGTTTCGGGTTTTCACTCATCTTCAGTTGGCGTTGTACATTTATTATTATTAAGGCTTGAGTGCTACTGGGCCACACGGTCTACAACATGGGATTCTGAATAAGATTTGTTTTAGCTTTCTTTTGCTGCCGTATTACTTCAGATCTCCTACAATGGGCTCTTGTTCGCTCGTCAGATCGAATTTGGTTTTTGTATCGTACGAACAGTAAAGTCGTGTATTTTCTGGCTATGTATTCTACTGTCTTGCACATCAAGTTACCTTATTCCCGCTTCCCTGAGAGCTTCCTTTACGGCACCAGTCCATTTTATTGCTTTTGCTATTGCGAGTTCTTTGGAATTCTAAATGGAGAGAAGTCTTCCGAAGTAAGAGTGATTTCAGGTGTGCCGCAGGGGAGTGTCATAGGACCGTTGGTATTCACAATATACATAAATGACCTTGTGGATGACATCGGAAGTTCACTGAGGGGTTCTGCGGATGATGCTGTGGTATATCGAGAGGTTGAAACAATGGAAAATTGTACTGAAACGCAGGAGGATCTGCAGCGAATTGACGCATGGTGCAGGGAATGGCAATTGAATCTGAATGTAGGCAAGTGTAATGTGCTGCGAATACATAGAAAGAAAGATCCCTTATCATTTAGCTACAATATAGCAGGTCAGCAACTGGAAGCAGTTAATTCCATAAATTATCTGGGAGTACGCAGGAGTGATTTAAAATGGAATGATCATATAAAGTTGATCGTCGGTAAAGCAGATGCCAGACTGAGATTCATTGGAAGAATCCTAAGGAAATGCAATCCGAAAACAAAGGAAGTAGGTTACAGTAGGCTTGTTCGCCCACTGCTTGAATACTGCTCAGCAGTGTGGGATCCGTACCAGATAGGGTTGATAGAAGAGATAGAGAAGATCCAACGGAGAGCAGTGAGCTTCGTTACAGGATGATTTAGTAATCGCGAATCCAGTGGAAGACTCTGCAGGAGAGACGCTCAGTAGCTCGGTACGGGATTTTGTTGAAGTTTCGAGAACATACCGAGGAGTCAAGCAGTATATTTCTCCCTCTTACGTATACTTCGCCAGGAGACCATGAGGATAAAATCAGAGAGATTAGAATGGTTCAAATGGCTCTGAGCACTATGGGACTCAACTTCTGAGGTCATCAGTCCCCTAGAACTTAGAACTACTTAAACCTAACTAACCTAGGGACATCACACACATCCATGCCCGAGGCAGGATTCGAACCTGCGACCATAGCGGTCGCTCGGTTCCAGACTGTAGCGCCTAGAACCGCACGGCCACTACGGCCGGCGAGAGATTAGAGCCCAGACAGAGGCATACCGACAATCCTTCTTTCCACGAACAATACGAGACTGGAATAGAAGGGAGAACCGATGCTCTATCGGTTCTCCCTCCGCCACACACCGTCAGGTGGCTTGCGGAGTATGGATGTAGATGTAGATGTAGATTACACGACCCGTGTAACTAATCTGGTTGCTTTCATTCTCTGAATACGCCTGCAGAATTTTAGCCTTCGGCTTTTATTTTTATTAATTTTTTTCATATCAGTTACACGTTGGTGTTCTTTTCTCTTTGTCTCTCTTCTGTTTTTTGGATTTTGTCAAGGTCTCTCTTCCTGTTTTTTAAAAAAAGTGTACAGCTGCATAAGGAAAGTCTGTTTGATGACCGAACTGTAGTGTCGCAGTTGGGTGTATATTGAAACGTAATTTTTGTTACAGTTGACTCTTGGAAGCCCGAAAGCTGCTTCCATTTTATGACAACGGATTTCGTAATTAATCTTTTACAGGCCAGTCTCTTGAGTGGTTGTACCAAAATATTTCTACTGAATACTCTCTCGATTTTCCTGCACTTATTCTTTCGATTTTAGGTTCTATAACGTTTCCTGGCAAAACGTACTTTATAACTATGCAATTACAATGTTATTTATATATAGACACTGATTGCGTCTGTGAACTCTGAATAATAATAGAATAGAGTTCTCCAATTTTTTTTCTGTACACTGGTTTACTTTGGTTAATTGTATGTGCTAAAATATGTTGTTGCGAACAAATGAGATTAATTATTATAATACTGGAACTGGCCTCTTATTAAATGAACATTGTTTTGTCACTGTAACTCAGTAGAATGCACAACATCTCTGCTACAACTATCGTAAAAATGTTCTGAAATTATTTCTGCTATAAAAAAATAATGAAGTTACCGTACGCAATGCTTAAAGAACCTCAAGCCTTGCAGTGGATTTTTCGTCGACATTAATTTTTAATCAGTACCACGGCTAACACTAGGGCATGAGACTATCATTATTAACCAGAAAATGATTTTTCTATAACTTTTACTAGTCTAGAGTTTTGCACAGCAAGATTTCCTTTCGAAACATGAAAGTATTTTAACTTCGACTCTGTTAAAGTTTAAAATGTTAACAGCCCGCTTCCGCCTGTGAAACACAACATAAAATCTGCTGCTTTGTACTGCGATCTCCAACTGCTGTAATAAACAACTTTAAATTCACTTTTTACGTGACCGCTTATTGCGGTATGATTGCCCTTATTACCAGATTTGAATCTGCCGCGGCGGCCGCTCGTTCCGCCGTGTCGCAGCTCTACACCACGACCACTACTTAAAAACCTGAAAATGTCTTAAATAAATGGGTAAAATACCAGGGAAGATTCCTAATAATACCATATAAGTTCTCATTAAATAACTATATTTAAAACTCTAATAATAACAATTTTACACACCTTTCTTTATTATCAGCGCCTAATGGCGTCCTGCTTACAATCTTGACAAATGAAAGCTACCTATGAGTTAAACATAGCGTCACTGGTTCCTCCTCTCTACGTGACTCCAATAAGACGACAACGACATTATTATTCTTACACTACTATTTATATAATCGCTGATTGTCATTAAATCTCGGTGTTTTTCTTTACTAATTCAAATCTGTGACGGTTTCAGAACTCGCCGACACAGATATTATTTCACAAATCCAGTATGTAATCCTTCACAAATACAAAATATAACATAATTTTCCACAGACGTAATCAATGCCTATATATAAATAAAACTGTAATTGTACAGTTATAATGCATGTTTCACCAGGAAACGTTATAGTTCCAGTTTGTTGCTCGATACCTTTCCTAACTCCTGTTTTAATTTCGCAATGTTCATAAGTTTATCCACTAAATTTTTCGTTACATTTTGTATGTTTTAGTGATTCACTACTAAGTGCAGTAGTTTTGGAGCTCAGAGTTTGCTCAGTTTGGAAGCGGGACTTACGGTCCACTGAGTCATAAAGCCTTTTTAAAATCTACGAGGGTAAAAACTGCTACCTCATTGTCGATTTTTGATGCCTGAGAATTACTTTCAGGTGCAACATATTTTCTGGGTAAGATTTGTTTCGTCTGAAACCTGCTTGATACTAGGTGCCATATTTATATCTTCACAAATACACCGGTTTTACAGCATTCTTTTGACCATTGCAACTGTCCTGCACAAAACAAAAATTAATTTATCCATCGCGCCTCCATAGTTCTATATATACGTTCGATTAATAGCCAGGTACGCTTACTTTTATTATGTAAATTGCATCCTCTTCCTCTGCAGTTATGTGCATAGCACACAGCTTCAGTGATGAACCACAGCATTTGCTATGTGACCATTTTTATTTCGGAAATTGCATATTAGTACAGAGATGTATTACAAGTGTGTAAAATTTGTGTTATTACTTCTTACATGTTAAGTATGCATCATTGTCTTTCTGTTATTAATTTACTCATAATTCTGGTAACGACGTCAAGTCACTACAGCATCTGGTAGATAAATCATTCACGTTAAGTACAAATAAACTCATTTTGTACGAAAATAATTATTCCAGTGAAACAATCATCTTTCAGTCACACACATAATTACATCGGGTTAATGGAATCTCCCTTTGCGTCAAATATATAATTATATTATCATAAAATGACAATAATTATGTACGTGATGGTGAAGTAATCGTCTCGTGACTTGAAGATGACCGCTCCACTGAAACTTGTTGCCCGTAAATAAACATAGAGCTTTTGGTGGTTTCATGATGTCGGTCTTTAAATTTGTTTTATATAATTAATCTGAGTAATAAAACTACGTCTTAAATAACCTAGCGCGACTCATTGTATATTAACCTATTTTTTATATGGAGGAACGTATAAACTTTTAAAGCCGAAAATATTAAGTGTATAAACGTAGCTGACTTCAGAAGTAGTTTCGAATGTATATGAAAAGCGTAACTTAATTTGAGATGTAATTTCCTACGTATACAAAAAAATTACACATGTGGGCCACATGCGGAATTGGCCACAGCATCAGTGCATCACTGAAGTGAGTGTTATTTAAATAAAAAAGGTGTAATTTGCTTAATAAAGTGCACCTACCTACTGAGTAAACGTAAATAAGGAACTTGGGAAAAGTCATGTTGCATTTTGTAAACCTAGAAACGTATTGGCATGAATAATGCTATACAGAACGTGGCTGGCTGCAGAAATTCTTCAAATAATTTAACCCACAGCTTCTGGGTTTAATAACTATTAACATAGATAAATTAATGGAATGGACAGTGTCTTGATAACAAGTTATAACATCATGAATTAAAAAAAGAAAGATAAATGTAATGAAGTTCATTGCGATAAATCAGTGATGCTGACGATAGATGTCGTTATTTTGGCAGAAAAATAACGACTGCCGCCTTAAAAATATATAAAACGAGCAATAACACCAATACAGCTTTTATGAGAAAAAGAAATAGGTCGATTCTGATTATAAGTGCCCGCGTTGGAAATTTTTCCTGAGGATATACACCCTCAGTGCTGTATTGTACGCCGTCGAAACATGAACGATAAAACATTAGCAAGCAGGCATAGCACAGTGTGTCGTGTCGAATGGCACGGTTGTTTTCTCTGTTTCCAGAGATGCATTTTGAGCGGAGTGTCATACGCTGCAGCCGCCGAAGGACAGAGGGCGAGGGCGCGGTAACTGCTGCGGGCGACCCCGTGACCGAGCTGACAGCAAGCTCAGACGGCGGGGTCAACCAGTGGTAGCAACTGTTCTGGAGGCCAGCGCCTTCGCCGTTGTGGAAGATGTGGATGGACCACATTGGGGTGTTGGCCGAGTAGGGATGGGAAAAACCGACCGGTTAAATCCTATACCGGTATTTTAGTTCCGAGTAAACGGTATTTTTCGCTATTTATTTGGCCTCTGTTATAACAAGTGTTTTTTCTTTTTTTTAGTTTTCGCTAGGAATCGGGTAGGAAGCGAAATATCGACTACCCATCTCAGCAGTGCCAAAATTGTTGGTTGTTAAATAAACCTTTTTCCACTCGTAAAATTTCCATTGCTTCAAATATTGCACTATAATAGATAATGGGAAAAGCGATCAGTGCTACTTTAAAAACAATGTCGATGGAAACGACCAGCAAACACACAGCATAAAAGTTGGTGAAGTGTTGCTAAGACAGTAATGTACCTTTTACCACGTGGCGTATCCTATTACATGATACACGTGTACGTGTACGTGCAGCCTGGAAGACTCGCCTCATCTAGTCTGTATGGTAGTTTTTCGCTCTCGTCGCCTGACATCAGTTGTATTACAGAATGGCATCATCCCTAGTCCGGAAGTATTTCACTAAATGCAATATAACTGAAGTACAATGCTAGATTTGCTTTACAAGATTAAACGGGACAAACTTGCGACGTCATATGAAGCGAAAACATAAAACTTAACAATTCATTCATAGTTTACGATAAAAATAGAAAGTAGCTGATCCGCTGTTTTCACCCTTTAGCACTGACTATTTGTAAAGAAAAATTGATGGTGTGATCGTCGATTACAACTCTGATTTTCGAGCAGAGTTACAAAAAATTAGAATCAATATTATTCAATCACTTACCACTTAGCCTATCCAGGAAAAGAGCGAACGGTGGACGGACTAAGCTTGCTTTTATTTGCTTATTTAATTTAATATTTTGATTCTACGTATCTTGAAGCTGACGGAATAAAAAATTGTCAATCATCGTTCGGTTTCTGCGTGTGTTACAGGAAGTAATGGGAATAAAAGACAGAAAATTCGTCATTTCGCCGGCCGCTGTGTGGCCGAGCGGCTCTAGGCGCTTCAGTCTGGAACCGCGCGACCGCTACGGTCGCAGGTTCGAATCCTGCCTCGGGCATGGATGTGTGTGATATCCTTAGATTAATGAGGGTTCAAGTAGTTCTAAGTTCTAGGGGACTGATGACGTCAGATGTTAAGTCCCATAGTGCTCAGAGCCATTTGAAACATCGTTTTTTTCGGTCATTTCAGAAACCAGCTATTTCGAGCAGTTGTAATTGTCAGGTTAAAAATGGTTCGCAAAAAGCCGATTTAACTGAAAACCAGTTGTTTCAGTGACAACTGCCATCCCTTTGGCCAAGATGTCTGTAACAGCAGATACCACTGAAATGCGTCAGTCGCTGCACAAGACGAACAGGCGAGTTCTGGGCGCAGCTGAGAACGAGGGCTTCGACGATTGTTTGCTGCAATACTGTACGCTGGATGTCACTACAGTGTGCATGGGACATGGCCACTGCGTGGACACGACAAGCTGTCTTTTCCCAGCCGAATGAACAGCGATCCCAGTGAAAGCGGAGAAAGGAGCTTCTGCTTATCAAGAGGAGTACTACCTGACTGATTTTGCAGCTGACTGTTGCACGCTAGTGATGTTTTGATTGATACTGTGCGCTGTGTGGTATTGGGGTGATGCATTGGGTAAGTTACTTAGCCACAAATTCTGCACCGAGTCCTTGTTTGATGTGTGACAAGTTGTGGCTGTTTATTGATGGAAAACATAAAGAATTTGTTTAAACTGCGCTATGAGCTCAGTTTCGATTAGTACAGTGATCGTGTGAATCAAAAAATCACCGGCGTGCAACCGTTAGCTGAAAAAACACTCAGTTAGTGCTTCTCTTGACATGCTGAAGGCCGTTCCTCAGTCTCCGCTGGGATCGCTGTTCGTCTCAGTTACTGATGCAATTCTGCTGAGAACCCATCTGGTTGCTTGTTTTATGTGAATAATCGATTGCATTTGTTATTATATAAGAATTTATTAAGATATGCGTAGGTAGCTTATTGTGGTGGCTATCTGATGACGCTGTAGTAGTAGTAGTAGTAGTAGTAGTAGACCTATGCGCAGTTGTACGCTATGATCCTAGGCAAGCACAAAAGCTATTTTGCCATTTTATATTTTACTGATAAAATCGTCTCAGATATGATGACTAGTAGTGGACGACATCAGGCATTGTAAATTGTTAATGTTATTGCCCAGTCGTGTATACCAAGGCGAAGTTGGATTTTACTCTGTTATTTAATACAAGATATTTTTGTACTGATTGCGTGGAGCCCACTTAATGGTATTCACGTGCTACAGAAATATTTTGCTTTGCTGAAATTGTATTTCAGTTCTGTTAATGTTAAACAATATAACTGTTAAATTGAGCCCTACATCTGCACAGCCTCCATCCGAAACCCACTCCTACACTATAAATGAACTTTAGCAAGTGTCGTGTTGGAAAAGAACAGATAATCGGACAGCTGAAGAATACATACCGAATCGAACCTGGAAGAAAATAAGTCTATATCACAACTTAACTGAAGGATGCGGTAATCGCATATTCATGTCCAATCCTGCTGCTCAAGTCGATGCAACTGTTTCAGGTATGAGTTACGGCTGAAAAGTAGTGCGTATTGGGACATGATTGTTATTGGATGTATTTCAGCTTGTGTGCTATGAACATAAAACCGTTTCGCAATAATGCTGAAAGACAGTATACTGAGATACTGGATATATGTGCTGCACCTGTAATATTATGAACTGTCGGGGATGCGTGTGGTAGAGATTAAATGTCATACCCGCCGTGGCAGTTTTCAGCAGACGTAAATACATCGAATTCTATGCTTTCGTGGGAAGTTTCAATGTAAGAGAACGTATGCGTTAAATAATAATATTTCACGAATCGCTGATATTTGTTTCGGTATCGTTTCCTGGAGGTTATGTTCATCTGCGTCGCACCGATTATGCACGTCCTCATGAACAGCTGCTGTTCGTCAAGCAGTTACTGTGAACTGAGCTTATGAGGACAAAAAATATTTATTTATTGCACAACTGTAGCTCACAGGTAAGATGAACAGAGGATATCAATTGTCCTTAGAAAAATACAACAGTTAAAGTTAACTTAGAAATAAATATAGACTCTGAACAGTGTAGCAAGCATTTACGAAAGTTACTTCTGTCCTCATTATACTTATTTTCCTGAATTGTTTTCCTGTGCCAGTTTCTTCATATTGCATACAATGATCTCAACTATTTGTCTGATGTGTTATTTCCTTGTGATTTTTACCCTCTGCAGCTGCTTCTGATACCATGGAATTTATTCCCTGGTGTTTAATAGATGTCATAACATCCTCTCCCGTCATGTTTTCAGTGTACCCCATATGTTTCCCTCATCGTCGATTCTGCTGAGAATGTCGTCGTTGCATTTCTTATGCCCAACTAATTTTGAACACACTTCTGCAGCACTACATTTCAAACGCCTTAATTCCCCGCTTTTCAGATTTTCCCACAGCTATACATGGCTCTTCTCCAAACACGCTCATAAATTTCTTCTTCAGATTAAGACTAGTGTTTGATATTAGAAGCCTTCACTTGTCTATGAATGCCGGCTTTGCTGTGTTAGACTGTTTTCTTTGTTTCGTTGCTTCGTTGGTGTAATTTTGCTTCCAAATAGACAGAATTTCTTCATTTCGTCTACTTAATGGTGCACAATTTTCATCTTTATCTTATCACTAATCTTACTATTTCCACTTCCGTTTCTCTGATCTTCTCTCAATCCATGTTCTGTACTCATCAGTGTCAACACCACTGAACATGTCCTATAATTTTTCTCCAGTTTCACTGTGGGTAGAAACATCATTAGCGAGTCTTGTGATTGTATAGGTACTTTCATCTTGATTTTTAATCTCCATCTTAAACCTTTCTATCATCGTTTCTTCAATGTATAGATTGAACAGTAGGGGCAAAAGATTGCTTCCCTGTCTTACAAACTTTTAAATTCGAGCTCTTCGCCCTTCATCATCAAGTCGTACCGAGCCCTGGTGGTTCTCGGACATATCGTATATCTTTCGCTCCAGCTTATTGATATTTTCTGATAAATTCGAGTGTCCTACGCAACATACATCGTCAGACGCCTTTTCTAGATAAAAACATCCTCTCAAGATGCCTAAATTTTCTTAAGTATTTCGTATATTATCAACCACAGAACCGTCTCTCTACTGCATTTGTCTTTCTGAAAACCAAACTGAACGTCATCTAATAGGTGCTCAGTTTTCTTTTCCTTTGTTCAGAATATAACCCTCGTGTTTCTCAAAATTGTTTTGCTTGTGATGCGCTCCAAAAGTTTATTAGCAGACTTGTAATCGGATACTGTTGTAGGACTCTCATCATTCATTATTTCATTTCAAATAGGTTCAAGCTTAACGCAAGTTGTTAATTATAAAATAGATTCCCAGTCTGTAGTTGTGCTTTAATAGTCTATTTGTTCAGTGCCCTGAGGTCTGTCAATGTCAACATATAGGCAGTTATCTCTATATTTGTGAATACTTGCCGGCCGAGGTGGCCGAGCGGTTCTAGGCGCTACAGTCTGGAATCGCACGACCGCTACGGTCGCAGGTTCGAATCCTGCCTCGGGCATGTATGTGTGTGATGTCCATAGGTTCGTTAGGTTTAAGTAGTTCTAAGTTCTAGGGGACTGATGACCTCAGAAGTTAAATCCCATAGTGCTCAGAGCCAT
Source organism: Schistocerca piceifrons (assembly GCF_021461385.2). Lineage (NCBI taxonomy): Eukaryota > Metazoa > Arthropoda > Insecta > Orthoptera > Acrididae > Schistocerca > Schistocerca piceifrons. The sequence continues at coordinate 781,817,988 of NC_060140.1, read as the reverse complement.
TTGAACCATTTTTGTGAATAGTTTTTGTTAGTGTAAACTTGTATTTCTCACTCTAGAAAACATACGTGGAGAAATATTCCCTGTGATTGTACAAATGCATTGAGAAATCGAGAGTAGATCATGGTGTGTATGTGTGTGTGTGTGTGTGTGTGTGTGTGTGTGTGTGTGTGTGTGTGTGGTGTGTATTGGGAGGGGGACGACGAGGGGCAGGTTATGAAGCATTCATTCAGTGTATAAATTAGAGTTCTGCTCTGTGGGTAAGTTTTTCACGCATCTGGCAAACGCCCATTGGTACATGTTCAACAGTTCCGGTTGTCGGATATCCAACAGATGCACTGCTGTGATCTGCGCACACCTGCCGCCACAGCGGAGGGCGTCCAGGACCGTTGACGTCACAGCGACGCCTCCGGCGACGGCGGCCCCGGAGGAGGCGCGAACGCAGTGCGGCAGCTGTCGAAGCTATTGAGCGAGCCGCACTGCGCCACACACCTGTTGATCCCGGCGCCGGGAATCGCGCAAACAACTGTGCTGGGACGTGGCCCCCAGACACCCCTGCCGTCCCGCTGGAGTCTGGCTGCACAGTGGCTAAAAGGCACCGACTCCACTCACGTAAAGGAAGGGCGGCGTTGAAATGCCCTCCGTCCGTATATCGATTTGACACGGTTTTCGTAAATCGTTCAGTTCGAATACTACGGTCGTTCATTTAAAATTGCCATTACAGCATTTTTTAATTCCTATTGCACGTCCTGTCTCCATTGGCTACATCTTGTACGTTATAATAACACGCAATCCTCCTTCCTTCTGTAAATGCACAGATTGATAGTTATCATCCTGTTGCCTTCTGGACGATCTCTTCTGGACGATTCTTAGACTCTTCAAGGGTAACTACTGAGTACACTACCGGCCATTAAAATTGCTACACCAAGAAGAAATGCAGATGATAAACGGGTATTCATTGGACAAATATATTATACTAGAACTGTCATGTGATTACAGTTTCACGCAGTTTGGGTGCATAGATCCTGAGAAATCAGTACCCAGGACAACCACCTCTGGCCGTAATAACGGCCTTGATAGGCCAGGGCATTGAGTCAAACAGAGTTTGGATGGCGTGTACAGGTACAGCTGCCCACGCAGCTTCAACACGGTACCACAGTTCATCAAGGGTAGTGAATGGCGTATTGTGACGAACCAGTTGCTCGGCCAACATTGACCAGACGTTTTCAATTGGTGAGAGATCTGGAGAATGTGCTGGCCAGGGCAACAGTCGTACTTTTTTTGTATCCAGAAAGGCCCGTACAGGACCTGCAACATGCATTCGCGCATTATCCTGCAGAAATGTAGGGTTTCGCAGGGATCGAATGAAGGGTAGAACCTCGGGTCGTAACACATCTGAAATGTAACGTCCACTGTTGAAAATGACGGCAATGCGTACAAGAGGTGACCGAGACGTGTAAGCAATGGCACCCCATCACGCCGGGTGATACGCCAGTATGGCGATGACGAATACACGCTTTCAATGTGTGTTCACCACGATGTCGCCAAACACGGATGCGACCATCATGGTGCTGTAAACAGAACCTGGATTCATCTGAAAAAATGACGTTTTTCCATTCATGCACCCAGGTTCGTCGTTGAGTACACCATCGCAGGCGCTCCTCTCTGTGATGCAGCGTCAAGCGTAACCACAGCCATGGTCTCCGAGCTGATAGTCCATGCAGCTGCAGACGTCGCCGAACTGTTCGTACAGATGGTTGTTGTCTTGCAAAGGTCCCCATCTGTTGAGTCAGGGATCGTGATGTGGCTGCACGATCCGTTACAGCCACGCGGATAAGATTCCTGTCATCTCGACTGCTAGTGATACGAGGCCCTTGGGATCCAGCACGGCGTTTCGTATTACCCTCCTGAAAGCAGCGATTCCATATTCTGCTAACAGTCATTGTATCTCGACCAACGCGAGCAGCAATGTCGCGATACGATGAATCACAATCGCGATAGACTACAATCCGACCTTTATCAAAGTCGGAAACGTGATGGTATGCATTTCTCCTCGTTACACGAGGCATCACAAAAACGTTTCACCAGGCAACGCCGGTCAACTGCTGTTTGTATATCGGTTGGAAAGATCCTCACGTCAGCACGTTGTAGGTGTCGCCACCGGCGCCAACCTTGTGTGAATGCTCTGAAAAGGTAATCATTTCCATATCACAGCATCTTCTTCCCGTCGGTTAAATTTCACGTCTGTAGCACGGGCATCTTCGTTGTGTAGCAATGTTAATGGCCAGTAGTGTAGTCTGTGATGGGTCATCACAAAGCAGTAGCAGTAACCTCATGTTGTCTGTGTAAATGTATTGAGCTGAATGTAAGTACTCAGCTGGACGTTATTTATTTATCTATTAACATGACAAAGTCAGCCAACGCCTTGGTAACTACTGTAGGTCGTTTGCTATTAAAAACTAATAACAAAGTTGTAGAAATAATCCCTTCGTATTTCTCTGCAACTTCTCGCAGTGCTGTTATTTAGCATCTCTTTCGCTTAATTGAATTGTTGATTAGATAACTGGACAAATGTCGACGATAAGTGCCGTTTGTCCTGTTTGAAAACGAACTTGTTCCATTCAGTCACTATACTTGCTTTGACATCACTAATAGCCTCACTACTCTTCGTTCCCAAGCTAATACTAGGGTGGTTCCATAACTTATACACAACGCTTATTCCGTCAAAACGAGACGGTTTTATTCACGATTTAAGTACTTCATATTTCTTCCCAGTTCTTTTTTTCCAACGTAACCTCCTTTTAGTTCTGTGGCCTCAGTCTCCTTAATGTAGAGTGTGTGCCATCATGGCACCGCTTTATTGATCTGCGTGTCATCCATGTTCTTGCCATATCATTAACTTCCCCATCATGTCTGTAGTGCTACTGTAGTCCATGCCTACTGGGCCAAAGAGATGGAATGCTGAAATTGCGGATCAAGGCTGTAGTGTGGATAAGGAAGATCAGTCCATCGAATCTTTGTGATCTCCTCTCAAGTACGCAGACTAACGTGTGACCTTATATTACCATGGAGAAGGAAAAAGGCGGTCGCATTTCGGAGGCCACGAATCCACTGTAAAATTTTCTATAGTTATCAAATGTCTCCCTATAAACTCAGGAGTTTATCGTTTGTCCATGAGAGAGGACGTCGAACAGAATAACCCCAGAACACTGTATCCATGACTCTAGCAGCTGATGATTCTGTTTTGAACTTCTGCGAAGGAGACGTTGTGTGTTACCACTCCATGGAATGCTGTTTAGGCTCAAAGTGGTGAATCCATGTCTCACCGCGTGTTACCCGAGAAATCGTTAGCATCGGCCTCACAATGTGCAAGAAATTCGACACAGATGTTCCTTCTCTCCTCTTTATACTCTTCAGTTAGCTTCCAGGATCTCAAGCGCACAAACCTTTGTGTGACGTAACTGGTAGACGAGTATGTCAGAACTACCAAGAGAGATTTCACGTTGCTGGCTTGTTATTCGTCTATCACGTCGAATAAGAATGTTCTCACGTTGCAACATCACAGGCATCACAGCTGTGCGGCCTGTCGGCGGGTGAGAGATAAGTCAGATTTCCTTCTCCTTGTTCTGTTCACGACACATCACCCAGAGAATTACCACGTTTCTATTCAGTTCCCGGTATTCTTAGACATTGTGTAAACGCCTGTGAATATTTGCGATGGTCTGGTTTTCCGCCTAAAAATCTTCAGTGACTGCTCTTTGATCGGAAGGCACCTCAGTTATAGACGTCATTTCGAAAACTGGCTATAGCGCTGCCATTTATCAGGAATTGCTCGAAATATGAGATGAATGTTTTAAGATGTCACAAACAAATTCGTAGCTTTTCTTTTCAACTAAAATTGGCTGAGAAAAAATCGTGATGCCTTACTTATTGAACATTCCTTACTTTCAACACTCCTCGGTTCTGTCTCGAGTTTGTTTTGACGAATGCGTAGGTTTACTAATGAAGAGTGTGTCATATGCTGCTCATATGTGGGTTCACAGAACACAATGGAAGAGCGGCCCATAGACACTATGGTGAGGTGTTCCCTTTTGCGTATGTAACCTGTTTCGCTTGCATGTTGTTGCATTACTCCGTATTACGTGTTGTACCTGTTGGTGATTGCTTATTAGAGGCTATTTCACTGTTGTGTAGATATTTTCCCAATAATGAAGGTAACTGTAGTAACAAACCGAATAACCCATAATAATAATATCATTTATAACGAGCTACTTCTACTGAAATACTTGGGAAACATCGCTGAACAGCTTCCGAACTATTGTCAATTTCATGCTAAACAACGAGCGTAGAGAATAAACGCTGGACTTCAGGATACGTAACGACTTGCTCCGAGTTAAGTTTCCTCACCCCTTGGTCTCCTCGCGACACGGACAGTCACACTTCCCTTGTATATGAGGAGAAATCCTTGAAAGCTGTCAAAAGATAGTGGATCAGCTTGATATAATTTTCCGCTGTAAATCTCTTCAGATTCCCTGAAGTACATGGTGGTTCTGTCACAGACCTCCCTTCCTTACGTTCCTACTCAGGAAGCAAGCCGCCGACAATGGGCATGACGTCAAAGTGGCGGAAAGTCCTTTCTTTTAGAAATTTTAATTCACTGTGACCACTCAAGTACCACAACAGGTGCCACTACGTTCCCGAAAATTACCGAAGCTCAGCAGAAGAGAGAAAGCTGTTTGTTAGCCTCTTTTAAAGTTTAATTTTTGTATTTGTCAAAGCCTAAACAACTTCTGTTGGAGAAAGTTATAATACATGGATAAATTCTAAAAGGCGAAATAAATACCCATAAATCGACTCTGTAACTGTGTCTTTTACACACCATATAAATATGATAGAAGAGATGCTGACACCCAAATCTTACAGGGCACTTGAATGAAGAAATTTAAGTAGCTATAATTATAATAAAAAAGACAGTTTTCCACTGGCTGTTCCTGAACCAAATTGGTGTTGCCAATCACTGTATGAAACTTTCTGACTCAAAATGTGGCGTTTCAGTGGCGTGCTGCCTATTCGTTTATTAAATTTAAATTTTTTCGTCGTTGCATTCCATTTAGCGAACATCGGTATTGGAGCAGCAACTTTGATAGCAAGGACGAAAATATCATACAACGTAAAGTTATGTCAGTTTTAAGCTGCAAGTGTGCTGTCTTTAGCCACCGAGCAATATTGTGTAATTAAACTACCATTCTATGCATATTTAAAAAATATTTTTACTGTATAAGAAAGTATCATAAACGAAACATCCACACTGTTATACAGAGATTAGCAACTATAAATTGTCAGAGCAACATTGCACGCTCACCCAGATAAGATACGCAAGCATACTAAAGGACTTACCCTGTCACATACCATTATACCATACCTTAACAGATAGTATTAAAAATTTGTTTGGAGGTCCATAGTCTCAAAGTGTTTTTTTTTTTATCCGAGTGATCGACCAGTTTCAATCTTGGGTCATGTTCAAGCATCTGTAGTACGTTCAAAACTGGTGACATTGGTTTGTACAAGCATCTCACATATATGTGTACTTAATAACCCAAGTTATTACATGCCTTAAACTTGCAGTTTGATTTTACATTGTAATACATCGCCAATACATGTAAATATGAATACGTCTTACTTCTGTGGGTATGTGAAACAAAAATAACAAAATATTGTACATGGTTACCTCTACCATCCGACACAAACAGAAAGATGTCACATCATGATATAGTCACAGCTATTATGATAGAACCAAAGATGTTTAGGAACCTATTTGTGGATGGTCGATGACATTAAGCGCTACTGGCGCCATACTCAGCGGCATATTTCATTCATTATTCTCACATGTGTTATCTTATTAAAGTAGGGGATCGAAAATTATGCATAGTGTCAAACCACAGGTAGTATTAGAAATGACAGTTTTAAGTGAGGACTATAAAAGATTATATTAGGTGTTTTAATGAGTTGTGCCTGCCAGTCTACAAAACAGAACGATACTGACGTAGCAGCAAATACGTCATATTTCGCTTTATCTTTTGTATGGACTCACAATAAAAGTAGAAAACCTTAGAAAGCTTACAGCAAGTCACTACAAGTATTTCACAATATATTGTGTTATAGCATTGTAACTTACAGGTACTATGTGAAGGGGAAAGGGCCATCTGCAGAACTGGATGCGACGTGGAAGTGGCAGTTACAGTTTTGAGGAAAAGAATCTCATTCAGAGCTCATACTTATCTTACAGTACCAGTCATTCATAACTACACATAAAACATTCATTGTCTTGTTGACATCGCTAGAAAATATTCCAGAAGTCCTCTTGCTGCATATTGGTCATATCAAAAACTAAAATCTCCATTAGTAACTTATTAACGGGAGGAACAGAGTGATTTAAACCCACATGAATATTTACACACAACATACCAAGCTGACGTTCCAGTAATTGTACATATATAAAATATTCAAATTCCTTGTAGACATACCAATTGGAGAAAAGTTGGGAGGAGTGTTTCAGAAAGGACGAATACTTACAAGATGTATGCAGAATACTACACAGTTCTGTCAGTTCTGCAGTACTGATGATCAGTGGCGATTTAATTTCAGTTAGGTTTCACGTAGCTGATTAAGATTACAATATTAATAAAAGTGAAGGCATCCAGATGTTAAAGATTTATGCAGCGAATTCACATTTCTATAACAAGTATAAACAAGACAAATTCTTGAGAAAAGGTGGTGTTATAATTCCAGGTGAAATGATTTAACTAAGTTGAACTAGTATAATAACATTATGACCCTACAGAAGTTTCAGTGTTATACACGAAAATCAAAACTCTCACCTCTTGAAGATCTAACACTAAAGACGTATTTGAGGAAGGCAAGATTATAGTTACAGGGGAATGAACCTAGTACATGTAACACAATAATTTTGTTGAATGTATGGGTAGACTATATTGTTATTATTTTATATATACACACATGTACATACAAACATACCTACATACAGGCACACGTAATTTTCTTGTGACAATTTTATGTATGTACTGGAGCCTCAATTTAGTGTTTATGTATAAATATTTGTATTGATTTAAATCATTCTGTTCCTCCTGCTAATAAGTTATTACTGGAGATTTTAGTTTTTAGTATGACTAATACGACACATGAGGACATCTGGCGTATTTTCTAGTGATGTCCACATAATAGTGAATGTTACATGTAAACATGAGACATGATGCATGGCCTATAAATCGGCTAGTACTATAAGACTCACAAGTATGAGCTCCAGATGAGATTAATTTCCTCAAATCCGTAACTAGTAGTTCCATGTCACTTTTAGTTCTACAGGTGGACCCTTCTCCTTCACGTAACATCTGTGGGTTCCAATAACTATAGCGCAATATATTTTGAAATAACCACTTAACTGTACTGACGTTGTGTAAACTAACTTAGGTCTCCTGGTTTTACTATAACACCGTACAAAAGATATAGAGAAAATATCGCCTTGTATATACAGAATTTGTTACTGGTTCTTACGTATGTATTTGTTCTGGTTCTGTATGTATTTGTTCTGGTTCTAACGTATGTATTTGTTACCACATCAGTATTGTTTAATTGTATAGACTTACAGGCAAACCTCTTTAAAAGGCCATATATAACCTCTTTGTACTGTAATTTCTAATATTATATGTGGTGTATCATATGATATAAGCTTCGATTCACTACTTTTAATAAGATAACACATGTGAGAATAACGAACATAATATGCCAGTGAATATGGTGCCAGTAGTTTACTTAATGTTATCGACCATGCACAGATAGGTTCCTGATGATCTTTATTTATATCATAACAGCTGTGACTGTACTATGAGATGACAGTTTTTTCTTTGTGTTACATACAGAAGTAAGACGTGTTGATGTTCACATGTAGTAACAATGTGTTACAATGTAAAAAGCAGCTGGAAGCTTAAGGTATGTAAGTGATTCGAGTTATAAAGTAGCTTGTAGACAACTGATGTGTTAAACAGTTTCACCTTTTTTGAAAGTTTTACAGATGCCTGAAAATGACCCAAGGTTGAAACTGGCCGATCACACAGATAATAAAAAGAATACAGTCTACTTGGACCATGTTTTCATTCTCGTAACTAAAAGTGTAATCTCCGATGTACGACATCGGAATTAATACAATGTATACCTTTACATGCCTATCCTGTACCCATAGTTATAACCAATGTATACTTCAGTATACAATAAGACTGGAAAATGCGGCATTCATCACGTTTTATTTTTGTTCTCTGTCCATTAGTGTGGTGCTGTAATTAATCTCCCGATTATAATAATTCAGTCTCTCATTTGATGCGGGAATTTGAGTTAAAATATAATAGGCCTACCACTCTGACAAGAAAATACAAGTGATTATTATTATTATTATTATTATTATTATTATTATTCTCGCGTCATAAACATACACATTCACACAATTAAGAAACAGTACATTTTATAGTGTGGTCAGAAACAATCTGAAGGGTGTTGCAGGGTAGGTTGTGCTGAGAGATACACTCCTGGAACTTGAAATAAGAACACCGTGAATTCATTGTCCCAGGAAGGGGAAACTTTATTGACACATTCCTGGGGTCAGATACATCACATGATCACACTGACAGAACCACAGGCACATAGACACAGGCAACAGAGCATGCACAATGTCGGCACTAGTACAGTGTATATCCACCTTTCGCAGCAACGCAGGCTGCTATTCTCCCATGGAGACGATCGTAGAGATGCTGGATGTAGTCCTGTGGAACGGCTTGCCATGCCATTTCCACCTGGCGCCTCAGTTGGACCAGCGTTCGTGCTCGACGTGCAGACCGCGTGAGACGACGCTTCATCCAGTCCCAAACATGCTCAATGGGGGACAGATCCGGAGATCTTGCTGGCCAGGGTAGTTGACTTACACCTTCTAGAGCACTTTGGGTGGCACGGGATACATGCGGACGTGCATTGTCCTGTTGGAACAGCAAGTTCGCTTGCCGGTCTAGGAATGGTAGAACAATGGGTTCGATGACGGTTTGGATGTACTGTGCACTATTCAGTGTCCCCTCGAAGATCACCAGTGGTGTACGGCCAGTGTAGGAGATCGCTCCCCACGCCATGATGCCGGGTGTTGGCCCTGTGTGCCTCGGTCGTATGCAGTCCTGATTGTGGCGCTCACATCCACGGCGCCAAACACGCATACGACCATCATTGGCACCAAGGCAGAAGCGACTCTCATCGCTGAAGACGACACGTCTCCATTCGTCCCTCCATTCACGCCTGTCGCGACACCACTGGAGGCGGACTGCACGATGTTGGGGCGTGAGCGGAAGACGGCCTAACGGTGTGCGGGACCGTAGCCCAGCTTCATGGAGACGGTTGCGAATGGTCCTCGCCGATACCCCAGGAGCAACAGTGTCCCTAATTTGCTGGGAAGTGGCGGTGCGGTCCCCTACGGCACTGCGTAGGATCCTACGGTCTTGGCGTGCATCCGTGCGTCGCTGCGGTCCGGTCCCAGGTCGACGGGCACGTGCACCTTCCGCCGACCACTGGCGACAACATCGATGTACTGTGGAGACCTCACGCCCCACGTGTTGAGCAATTCGGCGGTACGTCCACCCGGCCTCCCGCATGCCCACTATACGCCCTCGCTCAAAGTCCGTCAACTGCACATACGGTTCACGTCCACGCTGCCGCGGCATGCTACCAGTGTTAAAGACTGCGATGGAGCTCCGTATGCCACGGCAAACTGGCTGACACTGACGGCGGCGGTGCACAAATGCTGCGCAGCTAGCGCCATTCGACGGCCAACACCGCGGTTCCTGGTGTGTCCGCTGTGCCGTGCGTGTGATCATTGCTTGTACAGCCCTCTCGCAGTGTCCGGAGCAAGTATGGTGGGTCTGACACACCGGTGTCAATGGGTTCTTTTTTCCATTTCCAGGAGTGTATTTCTGAAGAACAAAATTCGATATGGTGTACCGTTTCCGAGTTAACTGGCATTGAAGTTAACCAGGCAGACCGTTACACGGGCAAATTCAAGCGGCCCACCAAACAGAATTAGTGTCATTTGTTCTCATGGTGTGTATGATAACACACAAGAAGGCTCAGCCTTTAGCTTTGGTTCGATCCTCACTACTGTCCCATGTCCAATTTTTGTATCCCCCTCTTGTCGATTTTAGAAAACCAAACGAAAAACACTTTGGGGACACCGTCTCGTTCGCGCAACGGACTGCTTGGCTAACTTCAATGCTAATAACTCCTACCGATGAGCCTACGCAGGCGCCGACCCATGCATGTGCACGACCCCCGAACCTCCCTCAGCATGCCAATGGGAGGACCCGAGTCCCTCATCTTCCAGAGGAACAGCTCTTGGCACCACGGCAGCCAAGGAGTATCGTACACTGGTTGCAGTGGTTCCAGACCACGTACAGCCCATCATGACGATCATGTTTCCCGACGGCAGCAGCTTTTTTTAAACAAGATAATGCGCCCCGTCGCAAGACCAGGAGTACGATGGAGTGGTTCGAGGAACACAGTGGCGAGTTCTAATTGATGTGCTGCACCTCCAACTTGCCAGATCTGAACCCGATCGAACACATCTGGGATGTAATTGAACATGGCGTCAGAGATCATGTAACCCCTCCCCGGAATTTACGGTAGTTAGATAACTTATGTGTGGAGATGTGTGGCGAAATCACACCAGCGACCTCCCAAGGCGTCGTTGCTTTCATGCGACGAAGTATCGCAGCTGTTATCCGTGCCAAACGTGGGCATACCAACTATTAGGTACGTGGTCATAATGTTCTGGCTGATCCGTGCGTATATAGACGGGAGGAAGCGAAATAAGAGTGATACTGAAAATATGTGGCGGTGACATTCAGATGGAATACGATACAGGCGGCCAGTGCGATATGTTAGAGCACATGTCGTCGACCAAAGGGATGGATATTTTGGAGAATGGTTATGTCAAAGCGGGCTGCATTCTCATTTGTGGTAGAGGAGCTTTCGGAATAGAATGGTAGAATGCTACAGAAGCTACGAGGGTTGCCCAGAAAGTCATGCACGGCATTTTTTTCTTCAGCAGTTCTTTATTGAACATAATGAGAATTACACACACGAAAGAATAGTGTTTTAACTACGCACCCTATTTTGCCACGTAATCTCCATCCCGTTCTATGGCCTCCCTCCATCGCGAAACAAGGGTGTGATTGCTATGACGGTACCAATCCTTGTCCTGGTGGCGGAGCCAGTGCTTCACTGTGTGAATCACCTTCTCCTCGTCCTCAAAATATCTTCCACGAATGTCATCCTTTAATGGCCCATGCAAATGGAAGTCCAAGGGGGCTAGGTGACAGTCGTGGATGGTCTCCCCGACCGCTGCAAATCGTGGATCTCCGCCGAAATGCCTTCTGATGACCTGACCTTCCATGCCTAGCGACTAACTGTACTTCTGTCGACAGCAGATGTTCCACAGACTTTGCACAAGCGCTTGTGCATATTCCCCACAGTTTCTTTCTCTGCAGCGAGAAATTCAGTGACGGCAGGTTGCTTGTACACGCCATTTTGAAACTGTATTTGCAGTTACGGTATCCGTCGGACGTGACGGAAACTTGGCGCGCTCACTCAGGAGGCTTCAAATAATACATACTTAACGTTTCTCATTCGCAGCATTGTTTTCAGATGAGAAAAAAATGCGTCGTATTACTTTCTGGACAACCCTCGAAGGAAGCCCAGTTATGTCAAACATACGCCTTAATTTGAGGAATAAATTTCTGAGAATACACATCTGAACCACAACACTGCGCGGTGTGGGATCCTTACCAGATAGGACTGACGGAGTACATCGAAAAAGTTCAAAGAAAGGCAGCACGTTTTGTATTATCGCGAAATATGGGAGAGAGTGTCACAGAAATGATACAGGATTTGGGCTGGACATCATTAAAAGAAAGGCGTTTTTCGTTTCGACGGAATCTTCTCAGTCCGCAGCTCGTGGTCGTGCGGTAGCGTTCTCGCTTCCCGCGCCCGGGTTCCCGGGTTCGATTCCCGGCGGGGTCAGGGATTTTCTCTGCCTCGTGATGACTGGGTGTTGTGTGATGTCCTTAGGTTAGTTAGGTTTAAGTAGTTCTAAGTTCTAGGGAACTGATGACCATAGATGTTAAGTCCCATAGTGCTCAGAGCCATTTGAATCTTCTCACGAAATTCCAGTCACCAACTTTCTCCTCCGAATGCGAAAATATTTTGTTGACACCGACCTACAAAGGGAGGAACGATCACCAAGATAAAATAAGTCAAATCAGAGCTCGTACAGAGAGATATAGGTGTTCATTCTTTCCGCGCGCTATACGAGATTGGAATAATGGAGAATTGTGAAGGTGGTTCGATGAACCCTCTGCCAGGCACTTAAATGTGATGTGCAGAGTATCCATGGAGATGTAGATGAAGTGAATCATGAGTTGTGAGAAAATGGGAAAAAAATAGAAGCATTTTAAATGTGGTGTTACAGAAGGTTGTTGACATTTAAATAGTGAGAAATGTAGCCCTCCGCAAAGTCGACCAAGAATGCAATAACTTATAACTTGAAAACACTGACCAGTAAAGAAAGGGGGGGGGGAGGGGGGTTTGGCCGGCCAGTGTGGCCGAGCGCTTCTAGGTGCTTCGATCTGGAACCGCCCGACCGCTACGGTCGCAGGTTCGAATCCTGTCTCGGGCATGGATGTGTGTGATGTCCTTAGGTTCGTTAGGTTTAAGTAGTTCTAAGTTCTAGGGGACTGATGACCTCAGATGTTGAGTCTCATAGTGCTCAGAGCCATTTGGACCATTTGGTAGGGTATGGCACGACTGGCAGGAAGCCCCCCCTCCCCCCCTCCCAAGAGATATGGTGCAAGTCTTTTAACTGGACGCTTCTGTGGCGATTTGTGTATAGCTAATCTACCCCGTTTACAGTAGTGGGAGAAGAAGACTTACACTTTATCGTGGAATCCGATCCACGTGTAATTCTGGCATATCTTCACATCACTTAGAGGTAAAGACAGATCGAAAACTTTCAAGGTCTGACCGGAACTATACCTCGTAACCATTCGGTTTCCAAGCATATTGTACACAAATAATCACCAATTACGACACAAGAAGAAGGGATAGGATGATGCGACATGTTTTAAGACATCATGGAATAACTTTCCTCGTACTCGAGGCAGTCGTATAGGGCATAAGTTTAAGGAGAAGGTAGAGACTGGAGTATGCCTGATGGCTTCTGTGTCGGTTTGTTCGAGCGATGTTTCTTCAACGTTTTTCGTGTCCTTTAACCAACACGTGTCAAAGCTTTACTCTTCATTTCTGGTGATCACCACCAACAATTGACAATGCAAGGCACTCTAGCCGGAAAAACAGGAAAATCGTTAAATAAACGTTGCTCGAGGAACACGACACGAAGTCAGAATACAATTCGTCAAGAAATGGCCACTAAAGCCTGATAAATTTTATAGATTGGAATATGTTCATCAAACTAGCGAAGACGTTGATTATAGGTGCTACTCTGGGATGAGAAGGTTGGCCCCAAAATGAGAGCTGCGACGGGCCGCATCAAATCAGTAGGTTGGTGATACAACACAAAAGGTAGATTATCCAGATTACCGTTTGAAGCGACCACGCACTTTATCAAGTATATTAACGCGACAAGGCCTTGAACCATCTGTGATTCCAGTACAAATTCATGGCGCATGACTTCAATGTAAATCTCGTGGTTTGTCGAAAGCTCCAGTAGTCAAACAAGGGCTGCATAAGTTTTATTAAGATGATGCTCCGTACCGATTAGATGAAGGCTGGATTTCTCTGTACACCTTGTAGAGCTTCACTGGATAAATGGACAGCAATAAGGCCATCTCCACACCATAACTTGAATCACACACGCTCAAACGTGAAGGTTATGCGAGAGAATGATTCACCCCACATTTACTGGAATAGATGGTGTAGGATACGTAAGGTGCGATTTAAATGTGGGACATTCATCACATGATTAGGCAAAGAACTGGAAACAATTTGGGAAGTTTCTTGCATATTGGGAGAGATGGTGAGTGCAGATTAAACATTCAAGGCTACTACAACCAGGAACTAACACTAATTGGCACGAACTTCTGAGGGCATGGATGGGATAGATTACAAGTGATCTCATTCCCCATCTTAATCAGTGACATGCACTGTCATTGCGTAATTAATAGAAGATCGGACGAATTGTCCTGAAGAAATCTTCAACGTTCTAGGCAACACGCGACTTCGATGCGGGTAATTTCTCAGCTTGAATACTTCGGGGGTTGTACGGGAAGAAAGAAAGGAAAATTTTAACTCCCATCGACGACAAGGATTCTCGGATTGGAAGAGGATGTATAGGAAACCATTTTCCTCCTGTTTCAAAAGAAAGATTCCGACATATGCCTTAAGCGATAAAGAGAAACTACACCACTGGCCATTAAAATTGCTACACCATGAAGATGACGTGCCACAGACGCGAAATTTAACCGACAGGAAGAAGATGCTGTGATGTGCAAATGATTAGCTTTTCAGAGCATTCATACAATGTTGGCGCCGGTGGCGACACCTACAACGTGCTGACATGAGGAAAGTTTCCAACCGATTTCTCATACACAAACAGCAGTTGACCGGCGTTGCCTGGTGAAACGTTGTTGTGATGCCTCGTGTAAGGAGGAGAAATGCGTACCATCACGTTTCCGAATTTGATAAAGGTCAGATTGTAGCCTATCGCGATTGCGGTTTATCGTATTGCGACATTGCTGCTCGCATTGGTCGGCATCCAATGCCTGTTAGCAGAATATGGAATCGGTGGGTTCAGGAGGGTAACACGGAACGCCGTGCTGGATCCCTCGGCCTCGTATCACTAGCAGACGAGATGACGTCGTCATCGCCATACTGGCGTATCACCCGGCATGACGGTATGAGGTGCCTTGGTTACACGTCTCGGTCACCTCTTGTTCGCATTGACGGTACTTTGAACAGTGGACATTACGTTTCAGATGTGTTACGACCCGTGGCTCTACCCTTCATTCGATCCCTGCGAAACCCTACATTTCTGCAGGATAATGTACGACCGCATGTTGCAGGTCCTGTACGGGCCTTTCTGGATACAGAAAATGTTCGACTGCTGCCCTGGCCAGCACATTCTCCAGATCTCTCACCAATTGAAACCGTCCGGTCAACGGTGGCCGAGCAACTGGCTCGTCACAATACGTCAGTAACTACTCTTGATGAACTGTGGTATCGTGTTGAAGCTGCATGGGCAGCTGTGCCTGTACACGCCATCCAAGCTCTGTTTGACTCAATGCCCAGGCGTATCAAGGCCGTTATTAGTGCCAGAGGTGGTTGTTGTGGGTACTGATTTCTCAGGACCTATGCAACCAAATTGCGTGAAAATGTAATCACATGTCAGTTCTAGTATAATATATTTCCTTCTTGGTGTAGCAATTTTATTGGCCAGTAGTGTACAAAAAACGCTCATCTGATTGGCCAGATCTTGAGCTCAGCTCGTCCGAAATGCGAGCTCAGTGTCTTACACTCTGAGCCACCTCATTCGTTGCTTTCATTTTATTTTATTTTTGGCTGGTAAGTATCACCAAATACATACGCTCACGTTAAACAATGCCCGTAAGTTATTGGCAATGAACTCGGAAATGGCGCCAAAAGCGTCCCACACGTATTCCGTAGCGTTCAGATCAGACGAATTTGTTGACCCTAGACTTTAAGAACAACTCACTAAAATGTTGACACATCCTTAACAAGAGTCTGTGCTTATGACTGGGGGAGCTATTGAGCTATTCTTCAGGATGGAGCTATCGCCGTCGGGGAAGACATCAGTCATGTAATTATCCTGGTGGTCAGCTATAGTGTTCACGTAATCCACAGCTGACATGGAGTCTTCAGTTAATTACAACAGGTTCCATGGAAGCCCAGATGAGTGTCACACCGGCCCGCTTCCGTGGCGCAGTACGCGTTCCGCGCTGCCGTTCGCCTGCATGACGGCGTATCAGGACACAGCCATAGAAATGGTGTAACAAGAAACTTGATTCATCCGACCATGTGAATGATGTCCATTGATCTAATATCCAAGATCATCGAGATCTCAAATCCACAATAACGACGGCTGACGATGTCCTTGCGTCAGCATGGGAAAACATAGTGGTCCGCCTCTGTGGAACTCCAAGTTCAACAATGTGCTCCGAAACATCATACCTGCATCAGTACTGTGCTCTTTCGTCAGGTCTGACACAGACTGCTGTGTATCCTGTTACACATAACTGGCTAAAAAATGGTTCAAATGGTTCTGAGCACTATGGGACTTAACTTCTGAGGTCATCAGTCCCCTAGAACTTAGAACTACTTAAACCTAACTAACCTAAGGACATCACACACGTCCATGCCCGAGGCAGGATTCGACCCTGCGACCTTGGCGGTCGCGTGGTTCCAGACTGTAGCGCCTAGAACCGCTCGGCACCTCGGTCGGCTCATAACGGGCAAATCCGTGATGTCCACGTTCAGTGATGATGCGCGACCGCCAATACTTTGTCGTCTTCTGGTAATTTCACGGTCCTCATAGCACACCAACAGCCGACCCGCTTCACCGTGCCCGAGATCCTCGTTCCCAGGCTGCGGGCCTGTCTGCTGTAACGGAACTGAAATGATGGTGGGCTGACAGTAATTTGGAGCCCGCGCGTCGGAAACGGGCGCGCTGGTGTGAGACTGCCAGGGAGTGCACCCTGATGCCATCTATTGGCGAAACTGGGAATTAGCGCTGTCTCAGACAATGCAATAAGATATCGGAGTCAAATGTATTCTTTTTCTTGGTATTTATAAGCTATTACTGTATGATTTAATGTTATAAAGCGCTAGTAGTAAATTATTATGACTGGTATGAACTCCAGGGTAATAAATATAAATATTCTTAAATACTAAATCATTTCGGTGAAAAGGTGGTAGGGGAACGCCCCCACTCTTGGTGATACGAGCGTAGCTAGAGGTAGCTGGAGACACAAGGACTGAACAATGGAATGGCCTGGGGAGTGTTGACGTGAGCGGACGTGCGTAACTGTGCTCACGCAAAAGTGATTGTGCAACAGCGAAGAGGCGAATATCGTCGCCGTTTGTGGAGTGGAACGCGACGAATGGTTGTCGAAGCCGTCTCTATGCCACTGGGGCTGATTGTAAGAGTTCCTGCGCCCAGATTTTATGGCGGACGCGCAGTAGCTTATACGAGTGCTACAGCTCGTAGTTCCAGCCGCCATTAAGGGCACGAGGCATGAAGAGGAAGAGCTGCGTTAGCCACATGCATATCACCACCAGCACCGACACGTCTACCCAAGGCAAGACTGCTTGAAATTGTTAAGTCGAACTCTGTATACATGTAAAAGGAGAATACCAGTTTTCTTTTGTGCAAGTGCAGAAGACAGAATATAGTAATGAGCAAAATTACGACGCATGTTGTTCCTTGTAAAGTGTAGTAACCTGAAACATAGTGTAGTGAAATCAGACTGAGGCCACCATCGCCTCTTTCATTTACAATTCTTTTGGTTGTAGAATACTTTAGCGTTTAAGAATGTAGAAAAGAGCAATGGTCACACCAGAATGAGTCGCCTATTTATAGTTACTTAAATTTTTCTGAATAACCTTTCAAGTAAAGTCACTTAACTAATTCTATAGCAATTGTCCAAGAGTAATATCCCAAAATCATTAAATAAGTTGGAGGGTAGAAGTTTGTTAACCTAAGTTGCTTAAATTGTCTTGGTGGTAATTACCAAGCCAACTCACAGAAATTGAGAGAGTATTTGCTTTGTAGAATCACCTAGAATGATCAGAAATAGTAATATGCAGAATTAAGTTTAAAATTCAACTCAAGCCGTTTCACTTTGAAACGAGCCAAAAAATTGATTTATTCTTTTGCTCCTTCAGAGCTGGCGACCGTAGTTATAAGTATTTTCAGGAGGATTCGACGGTAAGTCTGCTGCTCTCGTCGTGCTGATAGGATTATCTACTGCTGCTAGCAGTGGTGATTGGATACATAAGCTCACTACCAAGTTAAGTGGGTCAGGTAGGCAGTGTTACCGTGTGAATTGTAGGGCACTGTAGGCCGTGGATCGAACCCGTTCAATCATCACAGCTCTTTGAGAAATAGTCCGGTTAGGAGTGTACTAATCCAATAGGTAAATACTGGCGAGTAACGGTCAGAAATGTATACGCAAGTGAATTTAGCAAGGTCTATGTAGCACCTAGTTAATGTGGTGTAATGGCGAGGGTAGGAGTGGAGTAAAAGTGAGCTGAGCTTGTGGCAGCTGTGCTGTCTTCAAAGACTGATAACGCCAGAATTCACTACTAACTCTTACCATTAGGGCTGAGCTATTTACGGTTAAAATACGTAGCAGTAAGCGCAAAGGCGTGACAGCTACAAGTCCGTATTGGCTTTATACATACGGAAGTAGGAAGCGGGTCATTCTATCAGTGGAGGGGTTAAAACAACGGAGTCACTTGAGAACATACTCCATTTACTGATGGAAAGATTCGGCGGTTCGGTCGCATGTGGCGACCGTGACAGGACTTACCAAGTTTGTAGAATAATGGCTGCAATAAAAGTGTTTTATATAAACTTGTAGTTTCAAGAAAATTTTAAATTCAAAATTCTGTTGTAGATAAATATACCACAATTGGTAAGTTCAAGACGACAACCTGCAAAGCAGCAAAAGAAAGTCCAATAGTAGGAGTTAAACAAGTAATACTTGGTTTAATCAACATTTCAATTAGGCACGAAATACAGCAGCATAAGATGGAGTCGAATAGTAACAAGCAAGACGAAAACATTACAAGGTCAGACCCAGAATTAGGGACCATAGATACTGTTGTAGGGTTGGAAAATCCTATAGATGAATCCACACCCACAAAACAGGAGGAACGAGAAGTGAAACCAAAGCTAGTGAAAAGTGAACCCAATGTATCTGTGGATGCAAGTCACAAGGGAGAGGATATGGAATTAACAAGTTTGTTAAATAGGATGATGGCGCAAATTCGAGAAGGGAATGCTAGTTTGAAAGCAGAAATGGCTAGTCATATATCCCAATTGGATGAAAACCTATCTGGTAAAATAAAAGCCAATTTAGATATTTTGAATACGCAAAGCCAACGTATCACAGAGGTAAACAAATCAGTGAATAGCATTAGGGCTGAAATAACAAATGTTCAGAGAAAAGTCACAGAAATAGAGAAAAGATTTGATACCGAAATTCAGAGAATAGAGAAATCAGTGGAAACTTTGGTTAGTGAAAAATTAGAACCGATAATTGAAAGTAAATTACAGGTGATAGTAACTGTTGTAAAGAAAGAGATTGTTAAAGAAACGGCAGCTGATATTGAAACACTGCGCAATACCATGTTGAGTTTTGATGCATGTGTGCAGGAGCAGGAATATACACTGCGTAATGAGATAAAATTGTTAAGTCAGCAAGTTCAGAATCAGACGTTTCTTAAATGTAGTGGTATCCCATTGGTAATGCAAAAATCGGAAATACTGAGTAGGGAGGAAAAATACGATCCTCAAAAGAAACAAGGTGGATGTCATCCAATGGATTTTATAAAAAATTGTGAACGTGTCTTACCAACAGACATGTCGGATAAAGAAAAAATTAATTTAGTAATAGACGCTTTAGCAGGTCATGCTAAACGTTGGGGATTGAATTTGGATATCGACAATTTGAAGTTTACAGACTTCAAAGAAAAGTTCCTTGAGGAATTCTGGGGCACACAACAGAGAGATAGGTTGTGGAGAGAATTCGTTGTCGCCAGAATGCCAGAATATGGGCGTGGGCTCATGAAAGAATACTGTGAAGGATGGTTCAAGCGTTTGGAGTATCTTAAAGATCGTAGATCAGAATCGGAGATAGCGTGGGAGTTGTGGAAAAAGCTACCTGACGATTCAAAGCGTTATGTAGGAGGCACTCATCGAACATTCGATGAATTTTTAGAGAAAATCGAGAATGAAGATAGGTGGCGTGAAACTAGAGAGTTTCGAGGTTTCAGAAATCAGAATGGAATAGTAAAAGGTGGTAGGAATGAACCGCAAATTAACATGATGGGAGGAAGAGGTCGAGGAGGTAACTCTCAGCGAGGGAGAGGACACTATCAGGGAAACGGGATGCATTATCAAAATCAGGAAAACTAAATACCGCGCAGGTCAAGGGCCTAACGCGCGCGGAAAGAAAGAAATGGCCCAAATATAGGGAAGATCGGAGTAGTCAGTACTATAGTAGGATAGTGCGCCGTTCGCCTGAAGAGCAGTTACATAAACGAAACTTTGCGAAGTATAATGCAGGGATACAAACAGAGGAGAGAGAGCAGAGAGGAATTATTAAGGGAAATGAAGTAGGAAAAGAATATCGGTCGGATGTGAAGGCTCACGTGAATGAAATAAGTACAATTCGAGGTCAGAGTGACGAATTGATGATGGAAGAGTCAGAGAAGGCGTTGTTTGTCGGTAGGGATGGCAACTGTGCAGAGAGGCAGGGGCAGGGTAGGAGTGATGTGACTTATGGTAAAAGGTTCGTACGAATAGTCGACGAATCGCATCGAGAAGTAATTAAAGAGGAAAGGGTGGATAAGAAAAAGGGGCATAGTGCAGAGACGCATGCCGATTCAGAAATTACCTCATATGCAGAATATGTACATCAGCTCAAAAGCCAGCCAGCACAATTAGAAAGATCTTCCACTCAAGTGATTAGTTTGGACCCGAATATGACAGTGTTAGAGAGCCATACCGATTATGATGTGTACCTAGTGACAGCAAGGGTACATGACTGTGATGAAGATTCTTTTAGAGAAATTAGAGAAAGTGTATCTAACCAAGAGAAAGAGTGTTGTGATCCCTGTAGTACTGAAGCAAATGAGTTGAGTGAGACTGGAATTCCATTAGTAGGGGAAAATAATGAAAGTAAGAGTGGCGAATGCACTATCCAACAAAGGGAAAGTAGAGAAATGGATTATAATTTGCAAGAATTATTTGAATCCGAAGAAGGTCATATTTCTAAGGAGGAGGAATTATCGTCAGAATCATCAGAAAGCATCCAGGGAGAAAAAGAAGTAGAGGAAGTTTCCGATCCCGCAACCGAGAGTTCAGGCATGACAGATTCGAATGAGAACGAGATAGCATTAAAGAGCCTAGACGAAGGACTATTGGGAAAAGTGGTGAAAGAATTTAGGATGAAAAAGAGAAAGAAACCTCCAGATGGAATGGTCAGTATAAAAACCGGAAAAATAATATGGCAAGACTTGGCGGTGGAAAAGGGTTTATTATGGGAAGATAAAGAAAGTATGAAAGAGGACAATAGGATGCAAACAATCCTACCCATTAGTATAGGTGGATACGATTTATATGTATTGTTGGATACTGGTGCTCAAATAAATGCTATTTCGCACGCATTTTTTGAGATGATCAAAGAGCAACGAGGAGTAGTCATGATGCCAGTAACAGGTGTTAAAGTGATAGGGGCGACAGGGAAATGTAGTAAACCTGTTAAACATCAAGTGATGATGGAATTTAAGATAAAAAACAAGCTATTCTCGAATGCATTTTTAGTAGTTCCAGAGCTCAGTGCCGAGATCATTTTAGGCATTGACTGCTTAATAAAACAGAAAGTAATTATAGATTGTGACAAAGGGATAATAGTCTGTAAAGTTGATAGTGCGATCTTAGAAATACCATTTGAATCATCTAGAGTAATGGAAGAGAACCAGCTGAGATGGGTAGAATTTAGAGATGATCATGATTCAGGAAAAGGTCAAAAATTCGATTGGTGTCTGGTGAGGCAGATAGTTGAAGATGGAAATAAGGAGACACTCCTTCGAAATGTAGTGGATAAAACGGAAGGACTATCTGATGCACAAAGGGAGGATCTATGGCAAATTCTGAAAGAAAATCAGGAGGTATTTTCAGACAAACCGGGATGAGTGATAAATTATGAGTACTGCATGGAGGTAGAGGAGCATGAATCTTTCTTTAAACCACCATATAATGTACCCTTGTCTAAGAAAGAAGCAGTTCAAAAAGAAATAGATAAAATGGTTTCATGTGGGGTCATTGAACGGAGTTCTAGCCCATATAATAACCCACTGGTGATAGTAGGTAAGAAGGATGGAAGTGTACGAATAGTGATAGATGCTCGTACTCTGAATAAAGTAGTGAAGAGGGAGTTGGATCGTCCAGAGAACATAGATAATTTATTGCAGAAGTTTAATGGTGTAAAGTACATGACTAGTTTAGACCTAACTGCAGGATACTGGCAAATCCCATTAAGTGAGGAGTCTAGGAAGTACACGGCATTTTTATTCAATGGCAAATGCTACCATTTCACAGTGGTACCATTTGGCCTAAATACTTCCGTTTCAGTGTTCATTCGGGCTTTAGACAAAATTTTAGGGAGTGAACTTAGTTCGCTAATCACGGTTTATGTAGATGATTTGTTAATTGCTACAAGGACATGGGAAGAGCACATAGAGTTATGTGACAGGGTGTTCAAAGCTTTAATTAAAGGAGGAATGACCCTGAACCTGAAAAAATGCGAGTTTGTGAAGAAAGAAATAAAGTTTTTAGGTCACATAGTAACACCAGAGGGAATTGAAAAGGATCCCGATAAAGTCAAAGCAATAAGAAATTGTCCGGCTCCCAAGAATAAAAAACAACTAAAGTCATTTATAGGACTTTGTTCCTTTTATCGTAAGTATGTGGATGATCAGGTGTTCAATAGCCCACATCTGAACAACCTACTTAAGAAGAACAGTGTGTATATGTGGACTGAGGAATGTGAAACAGCATTCAACCGGCTAAAAGACAATTTGGCTAAAAACATAAAGTTATGGCACCCTGACCTGTGTGAACCATTCCACATGGCAACAGATAGTTCAGATTATGGATTGGGAGTATCCATATTTCAGGAGGTAATGATAGATGGGGAAAAAACTCATAGACCAATAGCATTTGCGAGTAGAACAATGTCTAAGTACGAAAGAAACTATACGGTTTCAGAGAAGGAGGCTTTAGCTATAGTATGGGGTTTTAGGAAATTTCAACTTTTCTTATGGGGGCATAAGACTGTGGTCCATACAGACCACAAAGCTTTAATATTTTTGAAGGACTGCAGATTGTTACATAACAGGTTGACCAGATGGGCGCTGTTTTTACAACAATTTGATATAGAGATCAAGTATGTTAAAGGGAAAGAACATGCGGTACCGGATGCTTTGTCGAGATTACCAGAAGGATGTGAGACACTAGAAAGTGTAAAGAATAGGGAAGATGTTTTTGAGGTGAATTACTTCAAAAAAGCGGAAGGAAGAGAAAAAATTAGGGAAATATGTCGGAATATGCGAAGATATCAAAGTGATGATGATGCACTCAAGTCGGTAAAGGTCAAGTTTGACAATCCGGACGCAACTAACATAAGGGCTTCATATAAAATACATAAAGGTGTACTGTATCTTCAAAGATTAAATAATCCAGGGAAATGGAGAGTATGTTGGCCGGAACAACACACTGAAGTGCTGATAGATTATGTTCACTTGGCATATGGCCATTGTGGTGCACGGAAGTGTACCGATAAGTTAGATGAATGCATTACCTTTAACAACATGGCACGAAGGGTAGCACAGAGGATAAGATCTTGTGATCTATGCCAAAAGGCGAAAGTAACAAATTCAACTAATCAAGAGCCCATGCAATCAATAAAACCTGATGAAGTATTAGAAATAGTAGCAGTAGATATCTTTGGACCATTACCGAAAACCATGGGGGGTTTTGTGTACATATTTGTAGCAGTTGAACTTTTCTCAAAGTATATAAAGCTATATCCCTTGAGAAAAGCTACTGCCAGAGCTGTGTATGATAAAATGGTGTGTGATTATTTTGTGAAAGTAGGGAAGCCAAAGAGAATACTATCAGATAATGGTGTTCAGTTTTGCTCAAAAATGTGGAAGGATGGGATAACTGCGAAACAGGTAGAAGTGGTCCATATCTCAGCTTATCACCCATCAAGTAATCCGGCAGAAAGATATATGCGTGAGATAGGTCGGTTATTTAGGACGTACTGCCATAGTAACCACAAGAAGTGGGGCATGTATGTGAGTGAATTCGAAGAAATCATGAATTCATTAACAAACGAGAGCACTGGATTTACTCCAGAAGAAATCCTGAAAAAGACGAGAAGTAAAAGTCTAGTAGAAGACCTACTAGAATTTCCAGATAGAGTTGAATTAGATTATGATAGTAAAAAGAACTTAGTAAAAGACAAGATGAGAAAACAAGCAGATGCGAGAATTCGTCGTCATGACGAAAAAGTAAGGAATCCTAAATTCAAAATAGGTGATCTCGTTCTTGTAAAAACACATGAAAAGTCAAGTGAAATTAATAACGAGATCAGCAAATTTAAATATATATATAATGGACCATTTAAAATAGTGTCCATACCCAATGTGAATGCTTATTATTTAGAGTACCCATTAACAGGCAAACGCCTGGGAGTAAGAAACATAGTGGATCTCAAAAGGTATGAGCCGCGAATTCTACCAGATTGAAAATAAATATTTAAATAAATATTAAAGTAAACCAATATGTAAATAGTTTTGTTTCTTTTGTTCTATGTGAAAGGTAAATGTTCACTAAAATATGTTGCAGTATTCTAATGAAACTTCTAGTTTAAGTAGAGACTAAACAGACTGGGAAAGACTGAGCTTCTAAGAAAGCCTTAATAGATGTGTAAATAAGTGTTGTGGAAGAGGTAGAAAAGTGAGGAGGTGAAGTGAAAAGGACAGGCTATAAAGTAATAGGCGCATAACGTGTGTTTTACTTGCCTGAGATAAAAGAAGGGTATTTAATATTTTTGTAAAAAAGATGTTTAAAGTGTACTGTGTTTAGATGTAAGAAAATTGTAAAGAATATATGTAAATCATTTATGTAATGTTTAGCAGAAAAGATAGAAAGAATTGGTGTTTAATGTTAAATAAGTAATATAAGTACCGAGGTGTATCAGTAAGAAAGGGAGAACCCTTGGTAAAAAGCTTAACGAAAATTTCAGATTCATTATAGGAGAGACTTCTTATTCAATTATCACTGTTAGATACTTCAATAAGAAGTGGGGCATGTGTAACGGAACTGAAATGATGGTGGGCTGACAGTAATTTGGAGCCCGCGCGTCGGAAACGGGCGCGCTGGTGTGAGACTGCCAGGGAGTGCACCCTGATGCCATCTATTGGCGAAACTGGGAATTAGCGCTGTCTCAGACAATGCAATAAGATATCGGAGTCAAATGTATTCTTTTTCTTGGTATTTATAAGCTATTACTGTATGATTTAATGTTATAAAGCGCTAGTAGTAAATTATTATGACTGGTATGAACTCCAGGGTAATAAATATAAATATTCTTAAATACTAAATCATTTCGGTGAAAAGGTGGTAGGGGAACGCCCCCACTCTTGGTGATACGAGCGTAGCTAGAGGTAGCTGGAGACACAAGGACTGAACAATGGAATGGCCTGGGGAGTGTTGACGTGAGCGGACGTGCGTAACTGTGCTCACGCAAAAGTGATTGTGCAACAGCGAAGAGGCGAATATCGTCGCCGTTTGTGGAGTGGAACGCGACGAATGGTTGTCGAAGCCGTCTCTATGCCACTGGGGCTGATTGTAAGAGTTCCTGCGCCCAGATTTTATGGCGGACGCGCAGTAGCTTATACGAGTGCTACAGCTCGTAGTTCCAGCCGCCATTAAGGGCACGAGGCGTGAAGAGGAAGAGCTGCGTTAGCCACATGCATATCACCACCAGCACCGACACGTCTACCCAAGGCAAGACTGCTTGAAATTGTTAAGTCGAACTCTGTATACATGTAAAAGGAGAATACCAGTTTTCTTTTGTGCAAGTGCAGAAGACAGAATATAGTAATGAGCAAAATTACGACGCATGTTGTTCCTTGTAAAGTGTAGTAACCTGAAACATAGTGTAGTGAAATCAGACTGAGGCCACCATCGCCTCTTTCATTTACAATTCTTTTGGTTGTAGAATACTTTAGCGTTTAAGAATGTAGAAAAGAGCAATGGTCACACCAGAATGAGTCGCCTATTTATAGTTACTTAAATTTTTCTGAATAACCTTTCAAGTAAAGTCACTTAACTAATTCTATAGCAATTGTCCAAGAGTAATATCCCAAAATCATTAAATAAGTTGGAGGGTAGAAGTTTGTTAACCTAAGTTGCTTAAATTGTCTTGGTGGTAATTACCAAGCCAACTCACAGAAATTGAGAGAGTATTTGCTTTGTAGAATCACCTAGAATGATCAGAAATAGTAATATGCAGAATTAAGTTTAAAATTCAACTCAAGCCGTTTCACTTTGAAACGAGCCAAAAAATTGATTTATTCTTTTGCTCCTTCAGAGCTGGCGACCGTAGTTATAAGTATTTTCAGGAGGATTCGACGGTAAGTCTGCTGCTCTCGTCGTGCTGATAGGATTATCTACTGCTGCTAGCAGTGGTGATTGGATACATAAGCTCACTACCAAGTTAAGTGGGTCAGGTAGGCAGTGTTACCGTGTGAACTGTAGGGCACTGTAGGCCGTGGATCGAACCCGTTCAATCATCACAGCTCTTTGAGAAATAGTCCGGTTAGGAGTGTACTAATCCAATAGGCAAATACTGGCGAGTAACGGTCAGAAATGTATACGCAAGTGAATTTAGCAAGGTCTATGTAGCACCTAGTTAATGTGGTGTAATGGTGAGGGTAGGAGTGGAGTAAAAGTGAGCTGAGCTTGTGGCAGCTGTGCTGTCTTCAAAGACTGATAACGCCAGAATTCACTACTAACTCTTACCATTAGGGCTGAGCTATTTACGGTTAAAATACGTAGCAGTAAGCGCAAAGGCGTGACAGCTACAAGTCCGTATTGGCTTTATACATACGGAAGTAGGAAGCGGGTCATTCTATCAGTGGAGGGGTTAAAACAACGGAGTCACTTGAGAACATACTCCATTTACTGATGGAAAGATTCGGCGGTTCGGTCGCACTGCCCTTTGTGAAAGTACCTTGTGTCAGCGGATTTCCCCATTTGCGGCCTATATCATCGATATAATGATTCCCCAATACGTCTCTATTCCTTCCCTTATCTTCTGCCTGCGCGCTAACAGCTGACCTTCAATCGCGCGGAGAACGGCGGTCATAATCTTTCGGCTCATCGGCGTATATTGAATGAACGACTTTGAAAAAAATGGTTCAAATGGCTCTGAGAACTATGGGACTTAACTTCTGAGGTCTTCAGTCCCCTAGAACATAGAACTACTTAAACCTAACTAAGGACATCACACACATCCATGCCCGAGGCAGGATTCGAACCTGCGACCGTAGCGGTCGTGCGGTTCCAGACTGTAGCGCCTAGAACCGCTGGGCCACCCCGGCCGGCTGAACGACTTTGAGATTCGAGCTTTGTAATTTCCAAAATGGGCAATGCAACCCTCGATACGTTGGCAAGAGATCGTAATTCATTCGTATGCTGCAAAGTTAGCTATTCGCTGCGCGCTTACTGCGTAATTTTAAATTGCATTACTTATGTTACATCTTGGTTGCGCACAACATGTACGAATTGGTTGCCGTTGTGTGTGATATAGTTTAGATGGTTTAAAACAAATAACTGAATGAAATGTATAGCCTTGTTAGTTATCTGGATATTTCAGCTTGAAAACGTCAATTAGGCAGCCATAGATGCAACAATCCATTTTAATGAGCATTGTTTACCGTATAGAAAGAAATTAAAATAAGTCATTGAAAGCCCCTTTATGAAGACGAAGTTCTTATTCGAAATCCGACATTGGTCCGATGAACTGACACACAATTGTCCCACGGCGAGGTTCGGATACTAGAGGCCGTGTCCAAATATTTCCATCCTGGAACTCCGCCAACTTGGATGGCGCATGCTGTTCGTATCTGAGTCAAGCTGAGTGGTACACACGGAAACAAACACAAGCAGTTGCTTCAGTTGCTCAATCGCGCGGCGGTGTTTCTCCGTTGCGGAAACACGGAAGCGTTCTTTAGCATCGTTTCCCGGCCATAATGAAAGAGTGTAGTAAATCCCTTTCATAGCCGCCAAAGTGTTTGTAGATTTTAGAATGGGACTATTGACTGTTTCGTGCACAAATTATGGGAAATAGTTTCCTCGTCACCAAAGGGCGACTGAGCAAACGCTTCTACTGTCCATTGGTCAGTAACTGTTGTTCACCCTTTGGTCACTGTCAATTAAAGTACTGTTAATGTTATGCTGAGGGACAATCGAGTAGGTTGCACAGAATGCCACGTATTGAAGAAATTTTTTTAAAAAAGTCATCAGTCTTTAGCTCAATGCGACCGGCCACGAATTCGTCTCTACTGCCTACCTCTTCCTTCTATTTCCGTCATTCCTTTTTCGGTGTGTAGATTTCACGTTAGGGTATTACTTCCATTTTAATTCCAGAACATTGTTCTTAGTGTTCCATTCTTATTGTTCCCTGTTGGTTTTTATACATACTGCTTATTATCCTCTTCCCCTACAACTTACTTGTATTTTGTTGAGAACTTCGAACGTCTTGCACCACTTTACATTGTACACCGATCTTTTCAGGTAGACAAATACTATGAACGCGCTTTGACATTTCTTAAGTTTTGTTCCCATTCACAATGGCAATGTCAGAACTGTCTATCTGATACTCTTACCTTTCTGAAAGCAAACTGGTCGTCACTTAAAGGACCCTCAATTTTCCTTTCCATTCTTCTATAGATTGTTGCCTGTATTGGCATTTCAGCTGATTATGCGACAACTGTGGAACTTTTGTAGCTTCGGTTTTGTGTGGACAGTATTTTTCTGAAAGTCTCATTGTAGGAGATACTACATTCAAGGCCACCAGAATTTGAGTTAGGCCTAACACTCGAAATCTCATCTTGCACAATATCGAGAATTCGCATGAACCATTATCCGACATGGTGCAGTCAGAATTGAAACTTAACCGAGGCTTAACGCTTCTGACCAATCACACTGTATGATTGTGCCTGTGTAATACAATATCAGACCGTCAGAAATCCACATATTTCAATTTATTTTTAGAATATACGTAACACTAAGCCACGTGCAACATATTATACAGGCCGGTAAACATGTTTTGACGACATCAAACGCATTATGTGGTAAAGCTTAATATGGCTGAAGCAATGTAATTTTTAATAAAGTATATTTATTAACGATATAGGAGACAATCTCAGTAGCCTTCTTAGATTGTTTGCTGATGATGCTGTCATTTATCGTCTTGTAAAGTGATCAGATAACGAAAACAAATTGAAAAATGATTTAGATAAGATATCCTTACGGTGTGAAAAGTGGCAATTGACTCTGAATAAAGAAAAGTGTGAAGTTATTCACATGAGTACTAAAAGAAATCAGCTAAATTTCGATTACACGATAAGTCACACAAATCTGAAGGCTGTAAATTCAACTAAATACTTAGGGATTACAATTGCGAATAACCTAAATTGGAACGATAACCTAGATAATGTTGTGGCTAGAGCAAACCAAAGACTGCGATTCATTGGTTGAACAATCAGAAGGTGCAACAGGTCTACTAAAGAGACTCTTTACGCCACGCTTGTCCGCCCTGCTCTGGAGTATTGCTGTGCGGTGTGGGATCCGCATCAGGTGGGACTGACGGATGGCATCGAAAAAGTACAAAGAAGGTGGCTCGTTTTGTATTACCGTGAAATAGGTGACATAGTGCCACAGACATGATACATGTTTTGGAGTGGCCATCATTAAAACAAAGGCGTTTTTCGTTGCGACGGGACCTTCTCATGAAATTTCAATGACCAGTTTTCCCCTCCGATTGCGGATACATTCTGTTGGCACCCACCTATATAGGGAGAAATGATCATCACGATAAAATAAGAGAAATCAGGCACTGCTCGTTTTTCCAGCGCACCGTTCGTGAGTGAAACGGTAGAGAGACAGCTTGAAGGTGGTTCATTGAACCCTCTGCCAGGCACTTTATTGTGAATAGCAGAGTAATCACGTAGATATAGATTTTATTTGTCCAGTTCATTTTAGGGTACCGTTATCCTTATTGCCAGTACGCTCACTACATTTTTGTTCATATAGTACTAACAGGATTTAATGTGAAGGTGCTGATTGCCGTTATATGGGCGAAACATCCAAGAATTTTTATCCTACACTGGAAAAATCGGTAAGGTGAAGTAGTTAGTTTCTAGCAGATACAGATCATAATTAAAACACATAGCGGAGGGTGTTATATGCAGTACATATAAGCAGAAACTGTACTGCTATGAGAGAATGGTTTAAAACGCAAGTAGGTGAGTGTAGTATGAAACTAGTCAAAGGACTGATGGCTTAAAACTGACAATATATTGAATCAAATTCTCCTATTTCACCAAGAAAATTAAATTATTTGCTCTAGAGCAAAGATTTTTAGGTTGCCATGGAAACTGATAACGTTTAAAGAATGAAGATGTTTACATGAAACGACTTCATCACATTACTTGACTGTCATCATCTGTAGTCTTGTTAGAGCTGCGATGAGCAGTGAAGAATAGATCCAGCTGTATCAATAAACGTTGCTGCAGTTAATCTGCGGTACATACATTGTAAGTCACAAAAAAGGAGCTATCCACTTGGAACGGAAATCGGTAGATGCGATATACAGTACATGTACAGACAAACAATTCCTTACAATTTAAGAAAACTTGGACTATTTATTCAAGAGAAAGAACTTCGAAAATTCATCAAGACAACACGCGTTGTTCCACATCCCGCCTTTATGCAAGCAGTTAGTCGGATCGGCGCTGATTGATCGAGTTGTTGGATGTCCTTCCCAGGGATATGGTGGCAGATTCTGCCCATTGGTGCGTTAGATCGTCACAGTCCCGAACTGGGTGGAAGACCCTCCCCATAATGCCCTAAACGTTCTGAACTGAGGAGATAAAACCCTCGCCGTGAGCAGGCAGGCATTATCTTGCTGAACTGTAAGCGCATGGCGGCATGCCATGAAAAGCAACAAAACGTGGATTAGAATATTGTCGACATACCGCCTCGCTGTAATGGTGCAACGGGTGACAATCGAAAGGGTTCTGCTGTGAAAAGAATTGGCATCCCAGACGATTATTCTTGGTTCTCGGGCCGTATGGCGGGCTACGGTCAGGTTGTTATCCAGCGGCTGTCCAGGGAGTCTCCAGACACGACTTCTTTGATCATTGGGGCTCACTTCGAAGCTGGACTCATCACTTATGACAATTATACTCCAGTCATTGAGATTACAAGCCATCCAGGAGGACGTCCAACAACTTTGCCAATCACCGAGAAGCCGAATAACTGCTTGCATAAGGGCCAGCGGTAGATCAATGCGTTATTGACTTTCTCAAATTACGAAGTTCTTTCTCTCGAATGAATCATCCAGTATGTCTGTACATGTACATGGATCTACTAATTTCCCAATCATTCGGATAATTCCTTCGTAGTGCGTTCTTTCTTTTTCCTCAGAGTGCAGTTAGTCGGGGAGCTGTATTTCAAATGGTTCAAATCGCTCTGAGCACTATGGGATTTAACTTCTGAGGTCATCAGTCCCTTAGAACTACTTAAACCTAAGTAACCTAAGCACATCACACATACCCATGCCCGAGGCAGGATTCGAACCTGCGACCGTAGCGGTCGTGCGGTTCCAGACTGTAGCGCCTAGAACCGCTCGGCCACCCCGACCGGCAGATGTATTTCAATGTAACATTTATTGGACATTATATCACACGGAATGCAATACTTGTATTTACCCGTTTCTGAGAGTCAATCGTCTCACTGTATGTTTAAGAATTTGACGCACTGCAAAGGAAGGAATTTAACAACGAATTCATTCTTCATAATAACGAGAAATTTTCTGGTGTTTAAGAATCTCGCCATGAAATACTCATTTTGTAATATGCTAGGCCTCCCTGAAATAGTATATTACCTCGATACCTGGAATAAGGGAAGTACCGGGTGATCAAAAAGTCAGTATAAATTTGAAAACTTAATAAACCACGGAATAATGTAGATAGAGAGGTAAAAATTGACACACATGCTTGAAATGACATGAGGTTTTATTAGAACCACCCCATATTGCTAGCGGCGTGAAAGATCTCTTGCGCGCGTCGTTTGGTGATGATCGTGTGCTCAGCCGCCAGTTTCGTCATGCTTGGCCTCCCAGGTCCTCAGACCTCAGTCCGTGCGATTATTGGCTTTGGGGTTACCTGAAGTCGCAAGTTTATCGTGATCGACCGACATCTCTAGGGATACTGAAAGATGACACGCGACGCCAATGCCTCACCATAGCTCCGGACATTCTTTACAGTGCTGTTCACGACATTATTCCTCGACTACAGCTAATGTTGAGGAATGATGGGGGACATATTGAGCATTTCCTGTAAAGAACATCATCTTCGCTTTGTCTTACTTTGTTATGCTAATTATTGCTATTCTGATCAGATGAAGCACCATCTGTCGAATATTTTTTGAACTTTTGTATTTTTATTTTTTTTTTTTTTTTTGTTCTAATAAAACCCCATGTCATTCCAAGCATGTGTGTCAATTTGTACTTCTCTATCTACATTATTCCGTGATTTATTCAGTTTTCAAATTTATTCTGACGTTTTGATCACTCGGTACACCCGATAAGCGGGCTTTGCCACACTGTCAACATACAGTCTGCGTATACGGGGTTTATCATAACCGTGAGATCTGACACGGGTGCAAGTGCACTGTACCAGAAGCAAAAACCTCCCAGCAAACGTAGTACGCAAATGAAATGTTCGCGAGATAATTGTGATATTACGGTTACGAGCCGCCAATGACTTTTGTACGCAGTCTTCTCCTTGTTAACACAGAAACGTTCGAAATGGAAACTTTTAGACGTAGTTCACGTCTAATTTGCCTCAAATTTCATCCTCGGCCCATGTATGCAGAATGAGGTATATGCATGGCAAGCAACTACCACATTTTGCAACTGATGTAAACCAAGATTGGTAGGTCGAGTAGTTCCTCTACCTTGGCTGCCAAGATCAGCTGACCTCAATCCTGTGGATTTTTTCTCTGGGGTCATCATAGAAATTAATTGTGCAGAGCTCTTGCTGATATGGTCGACTAGCTGCAGTAGCGAACTGTGCAGTCTCGTCACTATTTACCAGATGCTTCACGGAAGTTTGATTAAATTGATAGCTCACTACAGAAAATAGTACAGTATTGCATCCAAATCCGAAATGTTGAGTATCCCCCATAACAGGTTCTTCTGATTTCCCATCTAATTGGTCTCAAATATGACTCTGCGCTACCTTAACAAGGAGTACAACGCTACTTCAGCACGTTACACGTTACAGTTTACTCCAAATTCGTACCTTTAAAGGCCGTGTTCTTCCTGTCGTTTTCGCATTCGGATGCAATACTGAACTCGTCCCTGCACTGAGAAAAGGCTTCTTTCAAACACTCCCGATCACCTCGTAAAAGTTGACAGTACCGTACAATTCGCTGCTCCAGTTCTTCAACTGTATCAAAGAGAGTGATGTACACTGTAGTTCTGAGAAGATACCAGATAGAAAGGTCCAGAATATAGAGGTATGATGAACTTCGAGGCCCAAAAGTGCCGGTTTCCCATTAAGCATATACCACATTTCGCACGTTACTCATTGCGACCATCCTCAAGCACTCCTAGAAGATCGTGCCGGAGAAACCGAAGGTACCCTCGTCCAGTATGTGTTTTTGGAAGAATATGTGTCCCAATCACCTAGTGCAGTTTCTGATTATTTGTGAACTTCATATGGATTTACGTCAGTCTTGACCCAAATAGTTCGAAAAGTTTATATTTTAAATACTTATGTAGTACTGGGATGAACAGTTTTGATTCCCGAGAAATGTACGAACAAGGCGGGGCAATACCTGACCCTACGAATTCTCTTAGAAGATAGATTTAGGAAAGGAAAACCTAATTTTAATGCATTTGTAAATTTAGAGAAAGCTTTTGACAACGTTGACTGGAGTACACTCTTTGGAATTCTGAATGCAGCGGGGATAAAGCGTAGGGAGCGAAAGCCTATTTACAACTTGTTCAGTAACTAAAAATGGATCAAATGGCTCTGAGCACTATGGGACTTAACATCTGAGGTCATCAGTCCCCTAGAACTTAGACCTACCTAAACCTAACTAAGGACATCACACACATCCTTGCCCGAGGCAGGATTCGAGCCTGCGACCGTAGTGGTCGCGCAGTTCCAGACTGAAGCGCCTAGAACCGCTCGGCCACTGCGGCCAGCTGTACAGTAACTGAACGGCTTTTAGAGCCGAAGGCCATGCAACGGAAGTGAGAATGGAATGAGACAGGATTGCAGCCTGTCTCCGATGTTACTGAATCTGTACACTGAGCAAGCAGTAAAGGAAACTAAAGAATAATTTGGAAATGAATGAATTAATGTTCAAGGAGAAGAA
The DNA here is from genome assembly GCF_021461385.2 of Schistocerca piceifrons. Taxonomy (NCBI): domain Eukaryota; kingdom Metazoa; phylum Arthropoda; class Insecta; order Orthoptera; family Acrididae; genus Schistocerca; species Schistocerca piceifrons. The sequence continues at coordinate 781,783,379 of NC_060140.1, read as the reverse complement.
GTAAAAACATTGTGGTTTGACGATGGCGTTGTAATTCTGTCAGAGACAGCAAACGAGTTGGAGGATCGTTTGAATGGAATGGGCAGGATCTTGAAAGGAGGATATAAGATGAATATGAGCGAAAGCAAAACAAGGGTAATGGAATGAAGTCGAATTAAATCAGGCGATGCTGATGGAATTAGACTAGTAAACGAGACACTAGAAGTAGTAGATAATTTTTGCGATTTAGGCAGTAAAGTAACTGGTGGTGGCAGAAGTAATGAAAAGAGTTTCCAAATGAGAGAAATTTGTTAACATCGAATACAGATTTAAATGTCAGGAAGACTTTTCTGAAAGTATTTGTCTGGACTGTAGCCTTGTATGGATGTGAAACGTGGATGATGAACAGTTCAGCAAGAACAGAATTGTGGTGCTACAGAAGAATGCCTCTCATTAAATGGATAGATCACGTAACTAATTAGCAGGCACCAAATAGAACTGGGGAATAAAGTTTTTGGCCAACTTGACTAAAAGGCATCGGTTGATAGGACACGATCTGAGACATCAAGGGATCATCAATTTATTGTTACAGGGAAGTGTGTGTGTGGGGGGGGGGGGGGGGGCTAAAAGTTTTAGAAGGTGGCCAGGCGCCGAAATCACTGAAAAGGTTCAAAAAAAGATAGTTTTCAGTAGTTATTCGGAGATAAAGAGGCTTGGACAAGATGGAGTAGCAAGGAGAGCCGCATCAAACCAATCTTAGACAGACCACAACAACAACATTTATTAATGAAGACGATATTTCATACTGAACTCAGTCGTGGCTGGTAAACAGTCATAATTATCTTGTAAGTTGTTTTTTGTGATCCTTGTTTTACAGAATGTGCCTGCATTTTACCATTAATGCTTATCTTTTTTTATTATTATACGTTCTATAACGCAATTTTTTATGTTGTATAGATTGGTAATTCTTAAGGTCGTGAAATTAGCTACTCACAAATGAAGTTAAATAAGTTGTTGTACAAATGTATGGGCCAGCCGGAATGGCCGAGCGGTTCTAGGCGCTTCAGTCTGGAACCGCGCGACAGCTACGGTCGCAGGTTCGAATCCTGCCTCGGGCATGGATGTGTGTGATGTCCTTAGGTTAGTTAGGTTTAAGTAGTTCTAAGTTCTAGGGGACTGGTGGCCTCAGATGTTGAGTCCCATAGTGCGCAGAACCATTTGAACCACATAATTTATGGTCTCACAGCGAATAACTGAAATCATTAGTGTCACAGCGATGTAAATAAAATTCAGATTATAGCCTTATCAAGCGATTAAATACCCACAAGCATCGAAAGTAATACTCTGGTCATAGTCAGATGCTAACAGTCACCATTTAATAATGGCTGTGTAGCACGTGTTAGAATATCGAGGATTTTTAACTGATTGAAGTGGCTGGAAGCTAGAGTAATTTATTTAGAAAAATAAAATGTTAATTAGAAGTATAAAACAGGCTCGAGCACAACCGAGGACATTATAGCGGCTGTGGTGAGATATTAAGAATAAGAAATGAACTCTTTCTTATTTTCTGTGCTTAAGATATGTAAAAGATGGAGCACATGGCGCCGTGACTGCTGGCAAAGCAGCCATTGTCACTCGGACCGGAAACGTCGTAGCGGGAGGCGGCCGAGCGCCGGCGCCGGCGGTTACCTATGGTGGTGACGACGGTGAGGCAGTAGACGATGGCGTTGACGAAGCTCCAGGCGCGCTGGCCGCTGTACGAGGTGACACCCGCCTCGTGGGCGGCGTGCAGCTGGTTCTCCAGCTCCATGAGGCGGCGGCGCGCCACCGACTTCCAGTCCTCCTCGCGCAGGTTGTGGCTGCTCAGCCACAGGTCGTCGATGAAGTTCCGCTTGACGCGCTTCACGCCGCACTTGTAGAATGACTCGAAGGCGCCCTCCGTGAAGCGGAAGAGCAACCCGCCCAGGCCGCAGAAGATGACCATCAGCAGCAGCTCGGCCACGCACTGGTTGCGCTTCGACAGGATGCGGTTGTACTCGCCGGCATACTGCCTCTTGAAAGCGCCCCACTCCCGGTAGACGTCGCGCAGGAACGGACCCCACACCGCTTCCTTCGGCGCTGTCGCTTCTTTCGCCTTAACTACTTTGTCTTTTTTCTCTGTCTTTTCTTCCGACCTAGGCTTGGCCTCTACCACGGCTGTCGTCCGAATTATATTATTGTCGTGGCTCGATCTGAGCTCAGTCTTCTCCTCCGCTGCCGCGAACTCCTTCTGGAGCACTGCCGGGTCCACCTTCTCCACAGTGAACCTCTTAGTGTGGGTCACTATAGTTTCAGTGGTGGTGGACACCTGGCCATCTACGAAGGCGATCTTGCCGGACACGACTTGCTCCTGGCCGCTCTGGCTCGCCGCCGCTATGTCCGCCTCCACGGCGGCTATCAGTTCCTCGGCGTCCCTGCTGGCGGACTGGCTCCTCCTGGAGGCCGACTTGTCGCTGCGAGCTTTCTTGCGTGCCTTCACCGGGGGAACTGGAGGCTCGTCCCGCGGCGCTGGGGGCGGCGGCGACGACGGCCTGTCGCTCTTCGAGGCCGGCTCGTCGTCCTCCTCCGGAGGCGGCACGGCGTGCGGCTCCGGCGTGGGCGGTCGCCGGCGCGAACTGCCACCCCCGGAGGGGCTGCGCCTCTTGCCGCTGGCGGAGGTGCCGCGCCGCCTCCGGGACACGCCGCCCGCCGCCAGCACCTGCTCGGGGGTGGTGGGCACCGCCTCCGCCTCCACGGCCACCGCGGCGTCCGACATCTCGCAGTGGACTGCGGCTGCCGCTGCCAGCTGCTAGGAGGCGTCGGCAGCTGTGGGCGCCGCGACTGCTGCTGCTCTGCAGGCACCGCAGCACGGTCGATCGTGGTTCGCGGCGCTCCCGCGTGGCGGCGCCAGCCTCTGGACGGCCTCCTGCTATTCCCGGCGAGCGTCACAGAGAGGGCGCACGCCTTTCCTCTCGTAACCTTGGTTACCAGACCAGCTGATTCCCGTGTATCAACAAGCGCTCCCTGCTACCCGTGTTCATATCGCAAGAACGTACTTGTAACGGCGTACAAAAAATTTTGAATAATGTCTGCTTGCCTGCTCGCGTAAATTTCCGTCTTCGTAGCGTAGATGCCACATCATCAGATTAGATACGTTAAACCATGACAATAAACTTACAACATGGAAGGAAACGCTATTTTATTGTATTTCATTTTCTGCCTTTTACAAATGACCTGTCACATAGTTTCTAAGGCAGGTCATATTTTCACAATATGGAATTGCACATTATAAAATTTGAAACTTTCTTATATATGTTATCTGCCGTAAGAATAAATAATATGGCAGGTTTAAATATTTATAGACTTAAAAGTAATTATGAAACGAGAATCTTAAAAGAAATTCACAATACGAATTTCGGGAGATAAAAAGAGGTTATGACATATTATCACTGCATGACATATTATAAATTCGAAAAAAAATCGAAAATAACAAGAATCTTGCATTTCAGAAGGAGAAATAAAAGATAATAGGAAAATACATAGAATTTGTATTAGATATCCCACCACGTAGTTATCTCTGGTGTGTGGGCGTAGATACCACATCATCAGATTAGATACGTTAAACCATGACAATAAACTTGCAACATGGAAGGAAACTCTATTTTATTTTATTTTGTTTTGTTTTCTCCCGTTTACATATGACCAGTCACGTAGTATTCATATTTTCACAATATGGTTCTGCACATGCTTAAAATTGGAAATATATGTTATCTGCCGTAAGAATAAATAATATGGCAGTTTTAAATATTTGTAGACTTAAAAGTAATTATGAAACGAGAATCTTAAAATGAACTGACGGTACGAATTTAGGGAGATAAAGAGCGGTTATGACATATTATTATCACTTTATGAGATTTTATAAACTCGAATAAAAATCGAAAATAATAAGAATCTTGTATTTATGAAGGAGAAATGAAAGATAATACGAAAGTACATAGAATTTGTATTAGCTGTCCCCAGTTATCTCTGGTGTGTGGGCTCGGAAAATCATCAAGACTGTCAAATGGGCGGGACCTCACGTTACTTGTCGTGAATAAATGTCGCAATTAACGAATCGTCAAATAAGCAGAAAGTATGGAGCCACGGTTCCTCAAAAAATGGTTCAAATCGCTCTGAGCACTATGGGACTTAACATCTATGGTCATCAGTCCCCTAGAACTTAGAACTACTTAAACCTAACTAACCTAAGGACATCACACAACACCCAGTCATCACGAGGCAGAGTAAATCGACGACCCCGCCGGGAATCGAACCCGGGAACCCGGGCGTGGGAAGCGAGAACGCTACCGCACGACCACGAGCTGCGGACGCCACGGTTCCTCAACCGTACCGTAAATCCGGAACGGACGACAGGCTTCTAGGCTACGAATCCAGTCGTTCAATAATTTATTAACAAGAACTGCCAAACGATTATTATTCAAAAAGTCTACCTATAGCTGCTGTTGTCCTCATAGAAGATAGTGTGTACAAAAAAAATGCACGCACTGCACTATTCTCGCCGTTGGTTACTTATTTTGTCTGTACTAACAATAGTCGGCTAATCTGTAAATAATCGTCCTCAGTCATAATGGCTGCGAACGGTGACGAGTTGGATACGCTGCACATGTCGAGCAAGTCATGTTGGTTCGATGATGATAGTATTTTAATGGCCAGCATTGTACCATGAAGGAGTTGTAAAACTGACGTAGGCTACCGCAGACTACCATTATTAAACGTAGACTACGGTAGGTTTCCTAGTAGCCTTGCTCAGCTAAGACAGCAAACGCATTACCTGCACGTTAGGTGTGTTGCATACTTAAGGGGCGTCACCTCATATCGAGCGCTTTGTCTGCGTATGCGATCAGTGTCTTACTACATTGCCCTAGAAACCGGAGTGGTGAACCGTCTCGAAACTGGGTGAGGGTAAAACAGGGACGCGTAAGGTACGGAGTATTTGTGTTCTACTTAGTTATCTTACTGTTTGTTGCTTAAAGATCAACAGTATTTGTATCAAAACTGAATCTGTCGATGGTTAATTCAGGTTTCATTCGAAAATTTTTGATTTTTAACGTCAAACTGTGGGATGTAGTAAAACTAAAAAACAACACATATTAATCGTATATCATTAGGAAACGCAATATCATGTTGTTCATAAACAACTTCACACATGTCAGTAACAATAAGTAACTCTTGCCTTTGAGCATGATGAGGAACGATCCGTTGAGTACAAAATAATAACAAAAAAATATATATACAAATTTTTTATGTTTGTCCATGTAAACTGTACTTGCTATGGTTAAATAATAACTCGGAAGTTACGTGATGAACTTGTTCTTATTACTATAAAATGCAATTTAGCTTTTGTAAGGATGGAAAATATTAAAAGGACAAACGATGAACTATGTGCAAAGAAGCAGACTAAAAGCAATGTTTCTCTTAAACGCATTCATTTATGTCTTTTCCCTACGAATGCTAACAATTCTTCAGATAATCCTACCATTTAATACGTAATTTGTGTACTGTACCAAGACTATCGAACTGTAGTTTTGTTAGAGTGTAAATCTACTTGTTCGACATGTGCAACGTACCTATGACCACTTTGACAGCTGTGCACCCTGAAAATTGGTGATTCATCTCCTTATCGCGACAAGTAGTATTATCACCAAGTCGTACTATCTCAGTATCATTTGTGTTATATTTCCTCAGATTTATACTACAAATCGTAATTAATTAAGGGGTGAAATAAATTTCAGTCAGTCTTTGTATTTTTTGTGCTGTTATTTAGATGACCGATAACACTATATCAATTTAGGGTTGTTGCAATTCATCTGCTGCACCAATGCAGATAGTTGGTTTTAAAGAACTGGTTTTTATACTATTTACTCCTGTACATCTCACTATTGTGGCCCAGCCAGCGTAAAAGAAATACAGATCTGTAATTACAAAGATATTCATTGCCCTCTGGACTTCCAACTGGCTTTTCATTTTCGGAGAGGAAGACGTCGCCGGAAAAATCTCTCCGTTACTCGTTGATCGTCTTCTTAATTAGCAAGATTCAATAAAGATTTGTTGCACCATTACAAAAAAAGCGACGTAATTGCGGTTTGGGTATCCGTTCAGCGGTTATTACGTTAAAATATTTAACAGATGACAAAGTCCGCAGTATTGTGTTGACTGAAGAACTGAGTAAAAAGAAACAGGGCATTCAAATTTTGTGGCATGTTATATGATAGTAATCCAACAGGGCAATCTACTAATCCGACAGAGCAAAACTCGATATTTTCCATTGTTGAATGAAATTAATGTAGCTTTTATGCTATGCCAAGTGCACCAGTTTATTTGCTACGCGTTGGTCAACTTGGGTTGGATACAAAACAGTGGTCTTTTTTACGGAAAACGTTTAAAGGTTAATACATACTTCACATTTCAAATATTTGTCTACAAAATCGTCGATGTCGCTTTTGATACGGGGTGTATGGGATGCTTCTTCTTCTTCTTTCTTCTTCTTCTTCTTCTTCTTCTTCTTCTTATGATTTTCCCTCGAAATATTTCATCAGAAATTCCATTGTGAATGACAAAATCACTGGGCTTAAATTATGTTTTTCATTAATTTTCAACTAGCTAATGCGATGCATCATGTGTATTTGATGACTTCGGGCGAAACTATGTACAGCAGCAACATAACCAACGGAATTCTTTGACTTTAAATGTATGTATAGCACCTGAAGATGGAAACTGGTTTGCTGTTATTAACCACATGAATATATTAATTTTATTAAGGCTGGTTGTATGTGATTTATTCTGTCTATCTAAAATACTATATCGCAGTGGAATATCGAATTTTTGTTGTATTTTAATGCAGTCATGTTGATAATTTTTACTGTTTATATTATAATCGCATTAGGTGTCAGATCCATAATTTTCTGTTGCTAGCTTGAACCAACATTGACTAAGTCGCTGATATCAAAATGTTGCATGTCCTTATTCCTTGTATCTATGCGAGTGGATAGCCGAGCGCGTTAAAGCGGTCGTTTGTGGGACAAGGGGAGTCCCACGGACATTGGATTAATGACAGGGGCCTGTGTGGCGACGAGAATGGACGCAGTTCTTATGAGATTTTCCACATAAACCTAGGTAAATATTCCATTGGATCGCACGCCCCTTATATGAAACACGATACTCAAAATGTAAACGATAAATCACATTTGACGAAGCGATTGTACTAGACGCAGGCAGAAGGGGTACACTTCATCCTCCGTGCGGAGGAGGGGGAGGGGGTGTTAATGTCTGACAACAACTAATGGACTCCCTAAAACATTCTTTGTCGTCCCGCAATTTGGCCGGAGACCACCAGCAGCCCTTCTGGGAATTACCTTCCCCTGCGTAGAGTACCATTAACACCACACCACATCCGACGTCCTCATGAATTACTTGCCATCTTGCAACAAGATAACAGGATAACGCTGTTCCACACGTGAAACGTGTCTCTATGAAGTGTCTGCATAATGTTGAGGTACTTCCATGGCTAGCAAGATCCCAGGTGTGTCCCCGATAGAAGATGTGTACATCAATTTCGGCTTGGGCGTCAACTCCCCCACCCCCCCCCACCCCCCCCCAACCCCCCCCCCACCCCCCCCCCGCGTGGTAGAAATACCACAGGACCCTTCCCAACTAATTCAGTGTGTGCACCTAACTCATACTGAGAAGTTCTTCGTAAATCTGAGTCGATTTTGTAAACACTGAAATGATATGACATATCCTCTCAACCAGTGAAGTTTCGTTTCGTTTCCTCTTTCCTTAATTAAAATTTATTTCTATTGCCCATATTGCTGTCTAACATTCAGGAAACGATTTCATTGATTTTAAACATTTTATGCAACTTCGTGGTCTCACAGATATACCGACATTCACTACAAATGTAACTGTCTTTGTGCCATACGATATAATACTTTAATACTTAAATTCGGAATCAGCATTTCCATCAATGGCGCAAACGATACGCACTGATGTTGAAGTGTTTCCACGCAGAGAAAGGGCAAATGCACCGTTTTGGAGGTCAGGATCGGGAACATAGTAAAATATCCTCACGCTATCGAATCAGAACTAAAATTTTTCATTGAGTTCACTAACTTGTTGTATATTAGGATCAGCCTCTCTGAGCACGGAAGTTAGATTTCGGTATCGAGTTCACGATGAGGAGTATTTGGTTCAAATCCTTGTGCTGAAAGAAATTTTCCGCCACCAGTAACTAACGACTCAGCGTAGAATAACTGATGGCGTCAAGTTAGTGGTCACCAGACTTGGCACCAATGACCCGGGTTAAATTCCAAAACTGCTCACGACTTTATCTAAGGTGCGATTTCGAACCTTATGTAATGAATTAATTTGCAGTGTCAGAGTTATTAAGCTGATTTTTGATTAAAACATTGGGCAATAACAACTCTCCACTCTGTTATATTGGGAAGAAAGCCGTGTTCTCCATTTCTAGTTCAGAACAGTGCAACGCTATCTTAGTAGGTCTTGTAGCAAAATGAATGTACGAACGATTCAGTAAATAAATTTTCGGCTACAGGAAGTGCGTGACACCGACAAGGCAAAACAGTTCGTTGCAGATCGCAAGAGTCAGGTTATCTTATTAAGATTGCTGGAATACAGAATGAAATTAGTTAAGAAATAGTTTTTACTTTTTCAACCACTTTTTACCAACACACTGACGGAAAAACTCCTCATTTGTATTGCGAATTTGTTCCCGTGAGTGTAGGTATTAGAACGGCGTGCTTTTGGCAGCATACTGCTACCGACAGGTGTGTGACAGTTACTCGTAAATTAAGCTGTAGTGTGAGAGGATTATTTGCTGGGTGTGGCAGTAGTGTTATGTACTGAAATATGACCCTGTATCGAAAGACGCATTCACTTTAGTGTCCACATAAAGTGTGTTCTACGTCTAAACGATACCGCTGGTGTCTTTACTTAAGTTTTTGCTGGATATTTGTCCTAGACACAGAGCACAGTCACATTCAGATGTTTGCATTCCAAAGACTAACAGTTAAGACAAAATTATTTCAGCTGCTGAGGTAGTACAAATAATGGAAAAACAGTCTTTTTCTGTAAGCATGTTATGTCATGTTATGTCCAATAGTACGATTATTTGGTATTTTTTGGATATTCAGTAATGCTAACGTAACTTTCTTTCCGGTAATAATCATTTAACGTCGAAGAAATTTACATTACTACTTTCTAGGGTTGTCATTTGGCAAACTTCTACCACGTGCTGGTCCATGAATGGAAATGTCTGGTTCTTCACACAGATGTTTAAGTGTCCCTTGCTCATTTTATACAATGTGTGATCATCCTCGGAATCTAGGAAGGGTGGCCAGTGCCCTTATGATGGGTACATATTTGGAAGCCTCTGAGTTTGGACTACGTATGCTGGAACTTATATAATGGTAACACTGCTGTAGAGACACTATGCAATGGACTCTACTATTGTCACTGATGGCACACGTTGTTGACCTACCTACCTTGCCTCCGAGCAAATGGACTCGCCAGTCCCACGTCACCGGCGTGGGCACAGTCGTGAGACGAGATACTGGCAGAAGTAAAGCTGTGAGTACCGGGCGTGAGTCGTGCTTCGGTAGCTCAGTTGGTAGAGCACTTGCTCGCGAAAGGCAAAGGTCCCGAGTTCGAGTCTCGGTCGGGCACACAGTTTTAATCTGCCAGGAAGTTTCACAGTATTACTGTTCGCTTTTGGAGCATCACCTGCGACTAGCTTTGCGAAAGAAACGGCGACAATTTTTGCGCAACCCACCCATCATTTTGCACGACAATGGGCTGTCGTATACAGCGCAAGCGGTGGCTGCTCTTTTCGGTCGATGGGACTGGGAAGTACTGTACCATCCACCATACTCCCCGGACTTAAGTCCTTGTGGCTCTGATTTGATTCCGAAAATGAAGGAACCACTTCGTGGCATTCACTTCAGAACTGTTCCAGAGATTCGACAGGCAGTAGACCGCTCCATTCGCACCATCAACAGAACAGGCTCTGCTAACGGTATACTACGTCTTCCACATCGCTGGCAACGGGTTCTATACGACGCTGGTGACTGATTTAAAGAATAGTTACGTATGCAAACATGTAAGTCTTTTGTATTGGTTGTGAGTAAATAGTTGCCACTATTTAGGTTCCAACCCTCGTGTATAGAGGGCTTTCGACGTACTGCACATTGTTTTGTAAGCGCATTATTGTGTGTATTAATCTCTCTGTTTGCTTATGCTGTGTCTCAGTGTGTGCTGCAACATACAACCCACTTGAGATACACACTGAAATAAATTAATTTTTATGTGCGCGGTTAAATTTAGTTACATAACCCCCACTGGCCCACCCAGCAAATAATCATCACCCTTCAGCTTACATGTAAATGTAACGCAATTGACGATGGCTGCATGGTGTTGAAACGCTTCGTGGTAATAAATATCAATAAAAAGTGACTGAAGCAGTTGAAACTATTTCCTATATTCGTAGTACAGTCGCTGGTCTCAACCAGTTCCACACAACATGAATATAATTAAAATTAAAGTGAGAGAAAACTTACGGTTTAGTAAAATAAATTATCAACCTCCGAAATTCCATGATACCTACATTTCAAAACGATACATTTATTGTTGTGGATAATGTGCCTAACCGAGTGGATTTAATTCGTGATTTAAATTACCTCCCAAATTCAAAAGAATGGTTATTTTAATTGTTTAACTGGTATAGTAATTTACATTTACAAAGTATCTAGAGTGATGGAAAAAACTTGTAATAAATTTGTGATAAACTGGACGGGTCAGCGAATCGAGCAAAATTTGTTGAGAGACGACGGGTCGGAAATGTATCGTTGTGAACCCACTGCCATAGTACAGCAGTCATCCAGTGACGAACATACATGAGTGTGCACATTTCACCTAACTTGCCCCAGATAACACCTGCTATGCTGAAGGTAGCACTCACTGGTTAAATTAGCCCAAGATAACTCTTAAAACAAAAAAGTCAAAAATCGATAAATCTTAACTTTCTGGCGCCGGCCGTTGTGGCCGAGCGGCTCTAGGCGCTTCAGTCCGGAACCGCGCGACCGCTACGGTCGCAGGTTCCAATCCTGTCTCGGGAATTGATGTGTGTGATGTCCTTAGGTTAGTTAGGTTTAAGTAGTTTTAAGTTCTAGGGGACTGATGACCTCAGATGTTAAGTCCCATAGTGCTCAGAGCCATTTGAACCATTTTGAATCTTAACTTTCTGTTCGAGGCTGGTGACTTTAGTTGCGCTTCTTTTTTTTAATTTGGACGTGAAGAGGATCACCTTAGAACAAAAAGAAATTCATTAAATTGTAATGCGCATAGATGATCAGGACTATTTCATCACGTATCTAACGCATAAATATATTAAAAACGTAAGAAGTAGCAGTAAACAATTTTTAAAAGCTTTTGTTTCTCAAATATCATTTCTTTTACGATAAATGCTAGAAATTTCTGCCCGCTAACGTCGCTATCAAGTTGTCTTAGACCAATGTTGTGCCACCCTCTCAAAAACTCGCGGTGCATTGTGAATGATTGTTGTGGTCTCGTATAGGGCAAGGTTTATACGCACTGGTCGCTGACTGCCGTTTTGCTCGATCAACACCCCTGATTTGATGATTCAGTGTCCCTGACCTGATCTGTTTTGACGCTCTTTTCCTGCACCCTCTACAAGAGTTTTGGTTCACTATTGTCACCAGAAAGGTAACGCAAGTTCCAATAGTTTGTAGAACATAGTTCATTACGTTTTACAACACCAACACAATTTCATCTTGACGTATCTGAATAAGTTTCTCAAAGACTGTGTTAAGGTGACTTAAAAAATTGTAACATTTTACCTAAATGTACTCTCAATCGTTGAAATCATATTTTCTATTTAGTTTTCTTCGTTCAAGTCTCCTAAAATAAATCGGCTTCGTGCCATTAATCAGTCGCCAAAGAGCAGTTCAATAATTCAGAAAGCGAATGCACTAAAAGCGACCGATACACACATTTACTCAAACACCTAGAGCATAAAACTCCAGACTGCTTTATTCTTCGTTCTGAATTCGGTAGACATAGCCCCGTTCCCGAAGAAATTACCGAGCAAAGACGAACTGCCATCATTCAGTTAGCAGTATGCAGTGAATTACTGTTATTTAGTTTCCTACGGATTTTCATTTTCTGTCTCCATCCAATACTTTCCCAGCTGAGAAATCTCTTCGTCGCACTTCTAGACCGCTGAAATTTCGCTAAATAAATTCTAACACTGACCGCTCTTGGCTTGTATTTGGTGACTGTAAGCCGAAAGTGAGAATAAAACGTACTTTATCGAGAAAATTCGTAAAGTATTCGCATTGCGAGTTAATTCAGCAAATAGGAAAACATTCCCATCACTTCAAAACATTAAAATCTACCGTATGTATGCTGCTCAATTAAGAATTATCGAGCAGGATCACCTCCAGCAACAAGTTCTTAAGGGGGACGTACGTGAATGTGACCAAAAGTGTGAAAAGTTTTAATTGGCTCTTCATTTACTGCATGGTATTGAAATTTCTATTCTTGAACATTACGTTCCATATCGTCTCCTAAGTATGATAAAAATAGTGATTGTCAAAAGCTTGGGCAGTGCCATCTCCCTTTCTTATTGTGTATTTTCTCATATTAATTATTCCTGCGACGTCTTCTTCCAGTTTTATGCAATCTTCATGCAGTGAATGTTTGAGTAATACATCAAGAAGGCTATGAAATAACATCACCCACAATGATTTCGTATTCTTTGGTTTATAGTGTTGTGTACAAATGGTTGCCAAAGAGTAAAGTTTGCGAAAATTGTGTGTAGATCTGTTATCACAATCCGCAGCATGCCTCGTTCCAGTAAAGTGTAACTGATGAAATATATTCGCAGTGGACAGTATGGAGAACCTTCAGCTGTACAATGAAGTGATGACAGTGAAAAGACGCTACCATTAGGCTATCCGAGCACGTTTCATGGCCAGACTAAACTTCTATATATCGTCAACCAATCATCAACCATATGTCGTCATTCCTACGTCACAACCTCTACTCGTACATCCTATATGTATATTCCCATACAGTGGAGATATTTTAATTGAAAATCTATTGTCCGGTGTCGGCGGATAAATACGATATTGCACAGTACTTCTGAACAACACAAGCACTGCAAAATCGTAAAGTGTAATTACTACAGTTTACCAATCTTGGCAGACTATGGACTATATACATGGTAAGATTTGATCCATAAGCAGTCACACTGTCGACATTGAAGGAAATCGATAATAGAAGAAGTTCTGCAGCGAACGTTAGTACTACTCAGTTCGAAAATCAGATTAATCAAAGAAGACAAGCAAAGAAAGACTGCTTGAGGATGAAGAGGAGTGTGTATGTCTTGCATTAGTTCACCCACTGAAGGTAAGATCTTATACAAACATCGATAAATCTTTGTTTGATTTAGATTCCCGTAACTTACAATTTGGGAACTTTATGTTCCTTTTCCTCACAAGCCGTACCTTCTCTTCCCAAGCCATTGACGTTAGAGTACTTAAAATTGTCACGCGTTTAGTCAGTATTATAGTGAAATATCCTGTGGAAGGAAATGTCATTTGGTGCAATAGTATGGCGTTTATGCAAGAGAAAATCCTTAAAATTTGGCGCTTTTTCTCAGATATTTGGAAAGTTGTAAAACACCAGCAAAAGTAGATACCAAAATTCTGTTCCACAAATACGTATAATAATGGTACACCAAATTTTGTACAAAAATGCATTAATTTAGTTGTGATAGATTTTTCAAAAAAGGAACTTTGCTGAAATGCTTTTAGTTTTTTATAGTTAAAGACGTAAACATCAATAAACATGAAAGCTTAAGTTTTCTGTGTCTAAAATTTCGTAACAAATTTGCCTATTTTAGTTACATTTCTTGAAAATTTTTAACCTATATAAGGTTTTTTTTTTACAGCATTGAAATTTCGCATAGGTCCCCTCTTCAAATAAAGCTTCATTATCTCGACGTTCGCTTCCGATTCGGGATCTTCGTCAGACGTTTTTTCAATGATTTTTCTGACGTTTCGCCAACCACTGGAGGCTGGCATTCTCTGAGCGTATGTGAACTCCAGCCCACGGCTGGAGCTTACATTTGCTTTCTGCTCTAACGTCAAGGGGTTGGGGTGAGGAGGGGGTGTTTCCCTAGTCATTGCCGTTGTAGCTCTTTCGTCGTTACCTGCAACGGTCGTTGCTGCACGACGGCAATCAAAGAACTACCTCTACATTTATACTTTGCAAACCACTGTGAAGTGCATGTCAGAGGGTACGTCCCATTGTACGAGTTGTTAGGGTTTCTTCCCGTTCCACTAACGTATGGAGCAAGGGAAGAATGATTACTTAAACGCCTCCGTGCGTGCTGTAATTAACCTAATCTTGTCCTCACTACCCCTATGGGAGCAACACGAAGGATATTGTAGAATATTCCTAGAGACATAATTTAAATCTAGTTCTTGAAATTTTTGGTTTTCTCGGAATAAGTTAGTCTATCTTCAAGAGTCTGTCATTTCAGTTTCTTCAGATTCTATGCGATACTCTCCAATGTGACCTGTGTTGCAGCCAGGTATTTGCATCAGTTGATCGACTCCAACTATGATTCATTGATATTCTAATCATAGGATGCAACTTTCTTTTTCGTTTTGTTACATACATAATTTTATATCCTGAACATTTAAAACAAGTTGCGAATATTTGTGCCAATTTGAAATTTTAGCAAGATCTGCTAAATCTTTATGCAGCTTCTTTCAGACATTATTATAGATAACTGCATCAACTGCGAAAGCCTACTGTTACTATTAACATCGTCGACAAGATCATTAAAATACAACGTGAACAGCAAGGTTCCCAATACACCACCCTGAGGAATTCCCGAAGATAATTACATCTGACTGTGGCACCATACACAATCATTAACCTGGCTCCAGGGAGGTAGAGTGCCCTTCCCTATTCCTCCACTGGGGTAATTCCTGCCTGGTGCGTCCACGTCGCGGGGGTGGACATCATATACTTCAGTAGTCCGGAGTGCTAGGATGGCTGACTTCAGGCAGGGACCCAATCCCGTGGGGTATAAGACGGAACCCATGCCCAGGGTTACGGGTGAAGACCTTAATGGCAGCGACGGTGGAGCAGGAAGACTTCGGAACGGCGTAGCTGGTAGATGAGGCAACCCTCCTTTCTGGGGATTAAATGAGAAGGGAACCACTGCCTTGTGGTGGAGGAGAAACTCCAAAGGCTAAGGGAGACAACCCCAACAGAAAATCCTTCCTTGCGTTAGGCCTAGCAAGCCAGTAGGAAAGTCTTCATATATTGCTTTCAAAACACAGACGAGCCTCGGAACGAACCACTCAGGATTTGACCCCACTGCTTCTTCAAGTAATGGTGCAAATGATGGGAGACCTGATGATATTCATCAGTACAAGAAGATGAAACCAACTGGACTAAAAAACAACCTAAATATTGACACCCTTAATATATTAACCCTGAATGGAAAAATGGAGGAAATGATAGATGTACTAACAGAGAGGAAGTTGGATATATTGGGATTAAGTAAAACAAAGTTGAAGGGAAAAGGTGAGAAGAATTTGAGAGGAGGAGGAAAACTGTACTGGAGTGGGAATAACTGGTATGGAAGAATTGGTGTGACAGTGATGGTGAATAAGAATTTACAAAGCTGTAATGAAAATGTGATACATATATCAGACAGGATCATAATCTTAAACCTGAGATTCCAAAAAGAAACACTAAAAGTAATCCAGATTTATGCACCTCAAGTGGGATGTAGCGAAGAAGAGAAGATGGACTTTGAAAATGTGTTAGAAAACCATATAGAGAGTGCTAATATAGTGATGGGAGATTTTAATGCACAGGTAGGCAAAGACAGAAAGGGATTTGAGCAAGTATTGGGATGTTTTGGATATGGAGGCAGAAATGAAGAAGGGGAAAGATTCCTGGATTTGTGCCAGAGGAATGGAATGAAAATAGCAAACAGCTGGTTTATGAAGAGAGAAAGTCATGTTATCACCAGATACAGTTGGGATGGAAGAACAAAGAGTGTAATTGATTATATTCTAGTAGATAGGGAATGGGGAGAGAAAGTAACAAATGTGATGGTAATTCCAAGTGTGAGTGCAGATGGAGACCATAGATTACTGGTGGGACAATGGAAAATGAATCAGTGTGTGAAAAATAGAAAACAGAAGAAAGTGATGAGGATACGGGATTGGAAATTGAAGGAGAGTGAATGTGCTGAGAAGTACAGAGAATTAATAACACAAAAATTTCCAAAAGAAGTTTTCTGCGATGTAGAAATACAATGGAGTTTATTCAAAGACACTTTAGTCGAAGCAGCACAAAAAGTATGTGGCAGAACAACTGGAAAGGAAAAAATAAGACAGACAAGTTGGTGGGATGATACCACAATCCAAGCAGTTAGAAGAAAAAATGGAGCATGGAGAAAATGGTGGAAAACTAAAAATGACGAAGACCATAAAAGATATATAGAGGAAAAGAAGAAGTGCAAAGAAATAGTGGAAACAGCAAAGGAAAAGGCATGGGGAAGAGTTTACAAAAAAACTTGAAGAAGATGTGAAGAGCAATAAGAAAATGTTCTATAAAATGATGAAAAATAAAAGGAAGGCTACTGAAGTACCAGTAAAGATGGAAACAGAGGACGGTACCATTATTGAAGATCCAGGGAATATAAAAGATCTCTGGAAAGAACATTTTAAGAAGCTGTTAAACGCTGAGGAGCAGGTACATGAGGAAACAACAAATAATGAAGAAATTGAGAGAAGTTGGGAAGCAGAATTAGGATAAATTACACGGGAAGAAATGGAAAAAGCTGTGAAGAAGATGAATGGGGGGGGGGGGGGGGGGAAGCCCCAGGACCTGATGAAGTATCAGTGGACATGATAAGAGCAGCAGGTCCAGTGGAAATGCAGTGGCTGTATAGAGTACTATCAAGCGTGTGGAGAAATAGTAAAATACCTGACGACTGGAGAACAGGAGACATTGTTCCTATCTTCAAGAAACGCAATAAAAGACTTTGTAAAAACTACAGAGGAATAACCCTCATGAGTCATACAGCCAAGATTTTTGAAAGAGTTTTACTAAATAGAATAAATGAAAAGATAGAAAAGGAGCTGAGTGAAGAACAGCATGGGTTTAGGAAACTATCCGTCAACTGATGGAAAAAAGTTGGGAGTATAACAAAACGGTGATAATGGGTTTTATAGACATAGAAAAGGCATATGACTCAGTTGACAGGGAAAGACTCTGGGACGAACTGAAGAAGATAGATATAGAAGATGGATACATTAATGTTATAAAGACAATGTACAGAGGCCACAATTGTAGAATTAGAACACCATTGGGGAACTCTGAATACTTTGAAATAAGACAAGGACTTAAGCAAGGAAGTATTCTATCTCCTGCGCTTTTTAATGTTGTAATGGAGGGAATGAATGGGGCAGTTAAAGATATAATAAAAGAAAAAGACAAAAAGATGATTTTTGCAGATGATATGGTAATATGGGGTGATAAAGAGGTAGATGTGCAGGTACAGCTTGATGCGTGGAAGGAAATAATGACAAGATATGGATTAAAAATAAATAAAGATAAGAGTGAAGTAATGGTATTTGGAAGGGAGAAAGGAATCAACAGAAATATTACCTTGAATGGAGAACCCCTCAAAGTGGTAGAAAGTTTCACTTATTTAGGGAGTGAAATATCTAGGGATGGAAGAATAACTTACGAAATTAATAGGAGGTTACAGAAGGGAGGCAATTTCTACCAAACAATAAAACATCTGATTTGGAATAATGAAGTTTCAGAAAGAGCAAAACTCCTTATGTATAAGAATTATTACATCCCTATTGTCACCTATGGTGGAGAAATATGGACAATGACAGAAAGGGACTGGAGCAGACTGCAAGCAGGGGAAATGAAATTCCTCAGAGCAGTTAAGGGAAAAACAAGAATAGACAGAGTAAGGAATGTAGAGATGAGAAAGGACCTCAAACAAAAAAGTATGAGAGAAGAAATTGAAAGAAAGAGATTAAGATGGTATGGGCATGTTAAGAGGATGCATGGGCAGAGACTCCCCAAAATATTGGAAGAACTAAAGATGGATGGGAAAAGACCTAGAGGGCGCCCAAGAACACGGTGGAAAATGGGAGTGAGAATGTCTGTTGAAAGGAGAGGTGTGACCTGGCAGCAAGTGGAGGAAGAAAAGTGGTGGGAGGACCGAGCCAAATGGAGAGGACTCGTCAGCACCCAGACCCGGCAGTAGCTGGAGCGGGATTAGGATATAGATAGATATAGAATTACATCTGCCGGTTACTCTCCATCCAAGATAACTTTTTCCGTCCAACCTACCAAAAATCCTAAATCCAGTCAAAAATTTCGCGTGATGCCCCATATGATCGTAATTTTGATAATGAGCGTAAATGTGGTACTGAGTCAAATGTCTTTCGGAATTCGGATGATACTGCATCCATATGACTGCTTTGGTCCAAAGCTTTCAGCATGTCTTGTGACGAAAGTGAGAGTTACTTTCATACGATCGGTGTTTTCGGAACCTATGCTGATTGGCATGTAGGAGGCCACTCGTTAGAGATACTTCATAATGTTTGGGCTCAGAATACGTTCTAAGATTCTACAATAAATCGATGTCGAGGATACTGATCCTTTTATCTTATGGTATCTTTTTCTTGTTGAAACTATTGCATTTATGAATTTCATTGATTTTCCTGCATAAGAAGGCGTGGTAGCAGTTCTTCACAGTGAGAACGTGCGTGTCTGCGAATTTTATCACGTAGTCGGTCTCACATAGCACTTGCTCCGCTGCAGCCGATTTTTCCATCTGTCCCAACCTTCAATATCATTTATGTTCGAATATCGTTACGTTTACGGATCGTTTGATCATTCCAATTTAGACATTTCCACATGGGCATGGAATACTACAAACTGAGACACTGCCTCTTCATCTTGGTCGATTTGTATACAGTCTTTGTCCCGTGTCTGCGCCATATACGTCGAATCTGTCCATCGTCCTGCGTATGTATGGCGTGAAGACTGTATCCGACAGCTCATCTTCTAACATTAGGTTACTTTTACTGGTCCTGGGGCACTATGCCCATCTTCAGATGTCAACACCTTTTCTGTTATATTGTTAATGATATCAACAACATGCCGCCTGCTGTTGCGATGTGATCAAGTGAGAAAGTCTTTGTTCTCCTTTGTGCTAATGAGAGAAAGCAAGAAATACTGAAATGCTGACGCCAGCCACACTCTCTGCATTCGAACATGGCAGACGAACACTTCTCGCTATATCTAGTGTCAAAAACATCAAATAATTCACTAGAAATGAAGAAATGAAATTCAGTTGTAAAGAAAAAAAAAACAGTTACTGATATCCAAACAGCAGGCTGGTATACGTAACAGCCTGCTACATATCTTCATAGCTTAATCAGAAGGACAATATAACTTGTCACTTATATTTGGTTAGCAACCTACATTATGTCTGAAGACACATTATCACCCTTCTAATAAATTTTACACTTCACTCACGTCGCTAACCGTTGAATATATAAGAACTAGCTTAGCTTTTCTTACAAGGGGAGGCCGCCAATTGTGAAATTCAGACTCGATTCATACTGCGCATAATAAAAGCTCATGGCCAAAGGTGTAATGTGGCAAAGCACCAAGATGCACTTCTCAGCCTTTGTCGAGAAAATCGACAGTTAAAAGAAACCGTTGCGGTGAAATACTCTCTACGATTGATAATTTTCTACAGCGTTGTGGCGCAGCGGTAAGCGCTCAGGTTCGTAATCCGTAGGTCGCCGGATCGAATCTCGCGCCATGCAACTTTTTTTTTAGTGTTTGTTTTTTGTAATATATATATATATATATATATATATATATATATATAATTCCCGACAATCAGTTGCAACAATTATGCATATAATAAGTTGTTGAAAGTCGTTTGTCGTGGAAAAACTGGCGACTTCGAACATCATTATGTTTTCCGCAAACAAAGTTGTATTTCACAAATGTTATTAATTATCTTCATAATGTTATTCACGTATAGTTAACGAAAGACGTAGAAACGATATTCCGAAACGAATACGTATAGCGTAAGTCAAACGTTCGAATTAGAATAGAGACACCACGAACACAAATTTGCTGTAGCAGGTATGAAATATAAACTCCGTTACTCGCTCGTTACACTTGAAGGACAGATGTTCAATGGGCCGAAACGAGCCGCCGCATAACAGCGTAGTTGCGTGCTAACTTCGAAAGAAGGTAGATGTGGTCCCTAGCGCAACTTATAACATCGTCGAAAATCAGTGCGGACGGGAGAGCTTTGGTGCACCCTGTTAAAAAAAAAGGGAAAAATGGAGGCGGTACAATTGGAGAGCGATCCGCCTTCACCAACATCCATAAGCAATTCATTATTTGAATTACAAAAAACTAATAATGAAAAAACAGTTGCATGGCGCAAGATTCGATCCGGCGACCTTCGGATTACGAACCCGAGCGCTTACTGCTGCGCCACGACGCTGTAGAAAATTATTAATCGTAGAGAGTATTTCAGCGCAACGGTTTCTTTTAACTGTCGATTTTCTCGACAACGGGTGCATCTTGGTGCTTTGCCACATTACACCTTTGGCCATGAGCTTTTATTATGCGCAGTATGAATCGAATCTGAATTTCACAATTGGCGGCCTCCCCTTGTTAGTGGTATGCCGGACGATCTAGCGTGCCGGTTAAGACAGTCTACTCGCTTTCTGGAGGATTGCGGCTCTAACCCTTTCACCGCCGTCCTGATTTAGGTTTTTCATGGTCTCCCTTTATCACCCACGGATAAATCAGAGGACGATATCTTCGTAAATGTCTTTCGTACGCAGCTCGTATACAGTCGGAGTTAGTGTTCCAGCTCTAATGATCCCTTCGTCGATGGCACGTCAATTCCTTTTACTTCTTTCCTTTCCTTCTCATCCGTTAGGTTTTGTAGAAGGACATTACTCTCTGTTTGTGTAGCCGTGATACGTAATGGAATTAGAAATTTACGGCGGGATCGAAGGAGGGGTTTATAGATAAATCAATGTTCGTTGGCTTGCTGCGTATGACGTCCCTTGACTTCGACGTAACTTCAATTCAATCACGATATTGCTTTATGACTCAACAGAAGACTCGATAAAGGACGCAACATGTGTCCGGAAATGCCTGGTTTCCGAGTTACGGCCTTCAAAGCAGTGGTATTTGCGGGAAAATCTTCCAGCAAGTAGTTATCTTGACAGAAATTCAAAATTTCAATCTCACGGTTCCACCTACTGCTCATGAACCTTGCAAATACGACACGAGCTTCCAAGATTATTGTGTTTTTCTTCACAACCTGGCACATTTCGATTCCGAAGGGATTCCATGTCAGGAAATGGAGACAAATACACCGATAAATTTAAATGGCCCTACAAGTAGACGTCGATTGCCACGTGACTATTGCTCTTTTAACAATTTCCGAACAGTCGTGTTAGTTAACACAACACCAACTTGGGTGTGCTGATAGGAGGGGTTTCGTGTGCGCAGGACCCAAACTCTCCTCCTGTACATCTCAAGTTGTAGATCGACCCCTGTCCAAAGCAGGAGAGGTAAGCTTCCCAACAGCAGACGTCGGCGTAGACGTTCACATGTCTTCCGATCCAGACATCTTCGCCGTAGGTGCCACTCCCGGTACAGATGACGAGCTAGCGCAGCATTGCTGTCTTCATTACCAAATACACAGCTATGAACGAAAACATCATGACCACCTGTTTAATAACGTATTGTTCCACTTTCCAAACACAGCACAACAGTGATTCTTCTTGACATGGACTCTACAAGTCCTTGACAGGATTCCAGAACTATGTGGCACCAGATGTTTACGCACAGTTCCCACAAATTACGGGATGGTGGTTTACGGGCAGGCAGCTGACGCCAGATGTGTGTTCCAACAGGTACAGATCAAGCACATTTGCTGCCTAAGACATCAATATGAGTTCAGAAATCATTTTTGAACAGTGTGCTCCGAAACACTTGCACCAGCATTGTGCTCTGTCCTTAGATCTGCCACAGATTGCTACCTATCCTGGATTACGCAGTGGATGATCCTCCCAATTCTACGTTTTGCGATGAGACGAGATCGTCCCATACCTTAAGGATCACTTGCTATTTCACCATCCTCCAGTCACTTTCCATAGGTGCTCAGGGCAGTAGTACACCAACAGGCGTCCTGCTTCGCCGCTCGAGAGATTCTGGTTTCCAGCTGCATGTCCATAACAATGTGCCCTTTGTCCGCATTTGCGGCCTGTATCTTTACTATAATGACAACGCATTCGTCTCTCTTCCACTTACAGTCTTTCTCGTAATTGTAATCTCACGGCAACTACCTGCAGGAAACAAAACGCTCCCGTGAACTGTTTTGAAAGCCACAACCTGGAAAAGAAGCAATTCCGGACACGTGACGTTACGAACTGAATACTTATACGGAATAAATATCTGAAATTATGCTATTTTTGAACCATCCTGGTATTATAATTAAAGAACCATAGCTTTTTGAACACGAAATATGGAAAAATAAAAAAGGTTTTTCAGTTTAAATACTTGGGGGTAATCATACAAGAAAGTGGTCTGGGAGAAGCAGCAAACGAAGATCGCTTTAAAAAAATGGCAACTGGATGCAGATTAACAAAAAATATTTGTAATAAAATTCACTTCCTAAATTCAGTAAACTTAGGCATTTCAGCCCTGTAATTAAACCTGAACGTTTTAATGGAAAAGAATCTTTAATTTTAAGCAGAGAGAGGGATATTGAAAAAAAAACTCAAGACAAAGAAAGAAATCTTATTAGGAAAATATTAGGCCCCAAAATTACCGATGGAGAAAATTATAGGCTGAGGAGCAATAAGGAAATAGAAGAGTACACAGACATACATGGTGACATGAGAAAACAAAGACTTAAATTTTATGCACACATTAAAAGAATGGCAACCTCTAGATTGACTAAAAAAAATAGTAGAATTCTACGAAAACAGAAGTAAGACCAAATCTGAGACAAATAAATGGATCGCTGCGCTTAAGGAAGATCTTAAAGTAGCCGGTACAGCTCAGGCAGACGTTACAGACAGAAAAACAGTCACACAAAAAATATTTGATTGGAAAGTTGGTCAGAGGGAAGTTAGAAAACGGACTGGAACACCGTGGTCTGATGAAACAGACTTCATTCCGAAAGGACGAAATATATTTCGTCTCAAAGTAAGGCCATCCAAAGGAAAATTGATGGACTGTATTTCGCGTGGTCCTATTGGGCCCATACGTGAATAATAACTAATAAAGTTCCAGTTTCGAAACACTGTAAAAAAAGGAACCGCTGCTAACAATGGCGTCAGATTTGAACCAATATTTTCAAAGAAGGGGGAAATATGAAAAAAAGTATCGAAAATTTTTCTATTGGAAGGCGCTGTAAGCGTCCTAATGTAGATAGGTTCGGTTAAAAATGACAAATTAATCGAAATACGTCAGCTATTGTGTAAGTTGCACGTTAAACCAATTGACTGTATACTATGCGTGACCGCACAATGTGGGGCATTTAACAATTGAGGCACTGTTTGTTAGGTAAGCCCTTCCACCACGGCAAGGTCGTGCCACCTCACAAGGAAAAATATGTTTTCAATTGTTCTGAGACCATAAATCGCATAAAAAGCAACAACAACATCGGTTTTTAATTGTCCTGAGTCCAAACCCCGCTAGAAAGCAACAATAAAATCGCTTTTTAGTCGTCCTGATGCCAAGTACCGCGTAAAAAGCAACAGTGAAATAGATTTATAGTTGTCGTGAGACTGGTGCAAGATGTAAAATACGCTGTCCACTGTTTACTGAGACAGGTTACAGCCGAAAATCAGCATGTTTCACAATATATCGGAGTGTCTCAGAAGTCACGTTCAGAATTCGTAGCGCAATGCTTATGTTCAAGTTCAGTTAGTTTTGTAATTGGAGCACTGAATACAGCATCTTTCTTATATCGCAACAGCCAGAAGTCACACCGACTAATGTCTGGTGATCTGGACAGCTAAGTTGTAGCGAAATGACAGCCGATTATTTCCAGAACGCCTCTACAGCAGTTGCTGTACTGGCAGTGCAGTGTGCTGAGGAGCGACATCTTGCATAAAGATAATACTACCCATGCATTCGTGCTATTGAAGGGTTAAAATGAGGTTGGTGCGCTAAAGGCTCTCGTAGTGTTTACCAGTGTGGTACAGGTCATAGGCCTGCAGCAACCACTTCCCCGACGAAATATGGCCCTTTGTAGAATGAAGTAATACCGGTTGACGTGGATTTTTCATCGCCCATATGTTGCAGTTCTGTTACTAAACTTGTTAGACGACCAAAAACTAAGTCCTGAACAGGCTGTATGCATTTAGAACAAAATTAAAATGGGAATTAATAAGGTAACGCTGTTGTATCTTCTGTGACAGTACACTGACTATGTCTGTGCAGACTGTAAGTCAAACTGCGGCTTACGATTTAATCCGCTAAGACATAGGATTAACGGCGCTGTCGCTATTTCACGTGGTAGCTCTCAACTTTCACTGCAAGAATACAGTGATTATGGAGGGTGTCTTTCTGATGAGTAATCTACATCACTTTGAGCAAAAAACTAAAACTTCTAACGCCTTATATCAATCATAGATAAGAATGGCAATGAAGAGTATCGAGAATCCCTACACTCTGCAAAAAATTTAATGGCTTGTAGCTGGATTTAAACAAAGAAGTTCACACAATGAACCTTCAGTGTCATTAAAGACGGCTGTTTTCTAGCGCACTCGTCACTGAACTCCATAATGACTGTTGGTGTTCAGTGATCGACGGCCCTAGGACATCTTCACAACACGATCTATGTTTCATATTTGTGGTTTTTTTATGTTTGACATGTTCATGTTCCCTGCTACCCTTCATTGTAAAACGACGCATCACTATGTGACTTGCAAGTCTGTATATATCGTGAACTACTATTAATATAATCCACTACATTTCGGGCACGCAGCCACGCCAGTATTACTTCTTCCGCCGATATTCTGGTCTTCCTCAGAGTGAGTCGCAAGACTGACGGTAAAGTTCCAAGCGTGACCTTACGTACTTCACTGCGGCGATAGTGGGCATGCGGATCGCAGATGCTGGTCGGCGACAAAGAGACACACTAACACGCGCGGCACCTGTGTTGAAAGCGTTCAGACATTCGATTCGCTTATCTATGTATGTTCGGTGGCGGTAATATATCGACGATTTCTCTGCAATTTTATTACACCGAGCCGGATTCTACGGCTTAACCAAATTAAAACCATTATCTCTATTTCTAAAGTTACTTGTTAGTCTAATTTCTATGGAATCCTTGAAAAGAGAATCCCAAACGGAAGAGGTGGCTGTTAAAATCTTCCCGTCAATGTAGTACATAGAATGACCTAAATCTATACAACGTTCTGACACAGCTCGCTTGTCTGGTTGTAGTAAACGTATGTATCTTCGGTATTCCACGCACCTCTCATGAACGGTGCATGTTGTCTGACCTATGTATATGACGTAGCACAATTCCCATTAGGAATCTGATACACACCTGCTTTACGAAGCAATAAATCATCCTTACTGAACCGAATAAGCCTGCAATCCTAGTAGGAGGCCGGAAGACCATCTCAACACGGTGTTACCCGAGAACACGGCTTATGTTTGAGGAAAGAGCACATACTTGCATTCTAGGATTCACATTGAATGGTCTGCGAATTTGTTGTTGGGAATATGATTTAAAAATGCCCTTGAAGTGTTTGAGCTCTGGTGGAAGAGAGGAAGTGGGAGTGCGGAGAGACGTGGTGGCAGTCGAGTCTGGGCGGTTATGGTGGATGGTGTGCCCGGTGAACGTAGGGGCTTCATGGTCATCGCTGCCGGAGCACTCTTTTCTCTGGTGTGAGCTTTGCCGGTCGGCGTTCTCCGCGCAGGGCAGTGCGCCTGTTGAAGTGCCGTGCTGGGCCATCATAGTCCTGCCCTAGCTGTGCTTATTCACGCAGTAGCCAGGTTTCTCCCAGAGAATTTGGCGCGATTCGGCGAAGCCGGCCTGTCGCGTCCCCTTCTGTACTAGATGACTGGAACGACTTCATCATAGGATTTTGCCGGACACCGAGTCAATGTCTTCTTCGGGTTCCTTGACCGAGAAAGAGCCCGGTTCTGCTTCCTTATGTTTACGGAGAATGTCATTTATATGTTCTCCAGCGACTCGTCTCCATTGCCACTTGTTGGTTGCGTCTGAAGCAGCTTGGCGCTGGCCTTCCGCTTGGTTTTAGATTTTTATGTTGTACTGTGCTCCCTTATTTTCCATTTAATATTATTTTCAAAGGGTTTGTGGCACGTGCTTAACTCTCTCCCGTAGACCAATTGGCTTATGCCTAGAGTAAATGTTTTTAAAAAGTTTTGGGCACACAAGTTTAAATAAGGTTCATATTGTTGCCCCTTGGTCATTTAATTTTTTTTTAATTTTTTTTTTTTAGGGGGCAAGTTCCCCCTCCTTCTCCCCCTTAGACCCCACAACAGTTATTAGAAGATATACGTGGAAGTGTCTCTGTTAAATTACATGTAATTCTGCGCTAAAAACTATTCTATGAGGACAATTGAAGTCCTTGAGAACCTCTGATTGGACTATTAAGACCATTTGGATACCTTGGGTTGTAGACACTAGTTTGAAGCCTGTTCTGCATTTCTTAACACAGTAGTGATATTTGTTCAACAGTTAATATACTAGTACTTCTTGATTTTCACACTGTAGCAATTCCGGCTTTAAGGGACCTGGGTCACGATGTGAACGTCTGGCTTGTGTTGTGTCGTTTGTCCTCTGACCTGACGTTGTGCTGCTCTGTTATTCCACTGTATTTTTCAGGTTATGGTGTGCCTCAGCATGACTTTCAATGTGAATTATCAGTCACAAGGTATTTCACACTCCAGGCATCCGCAGCTGTTGAAAGGCACGATTTTATGAAGAATTCCACAATCAGCTGGTAAAATTGTTGTTTATTACAACGCAACAGGTTTCGCGGCCTAGAGCCGCTTCATCAAGTGCAAAACGTTAATAGAACATACCCACACCCATCGCTCGTAGTCGGAATTCACTGTCCAGTGTATATTATCAGTACCATATCGAGCGAAAGGTAACGAAGACGTGCTCCACTCTTTAAAACTTGCCTGCATCGGTGTAACGGCCGGGAAACTTGTAGCTGCGCAAAGTTTGAGCTAGTCTCCCTTTGTCGGTGGTACTGGCCGATTTTACTTTGCACAGCGCTGAGATTCCCTGCCGTCACACCGATGCAGCCAAATTTTACACAAAGGAACACATCTTTGTTACGCTAGTAGGAGTAATCCACTAAATTACAGGCCCACATCGTTAACGTCGATATGTATCAGGATTTTAGAACATATTTGTGTTCGAACATTATGGATTAACGCGAAAGAAACGGTCTACTGACACACAGTCAACATGGGTTTAGAAAACATCGTTCCTGTGAAACACAACTAGCTCTTTATTCACATGAAGTGCTGAGTGCTATTGACAAGGGATTTCAGATCGATTCCGTATTCCTGGATTCCCGGAAGGCTTTTGACACTGTACCATACAAGGGGCTCGTAGTGAAATTGCGTGCTTGTGGACTATCGTCTCAGTTATGTGACTGGATTTGCAATTTCCTGTTAGAGAGGTCACAGTTCGTAGTAACTGACGGAAAGTCATCGAGTAATACAGAAATAATGTCTGGCATTCCCCAAGGTAGTGTTATAGGTCATTTGCTGTTCCTTATCTATATAAACGATTTGGGAGACAATCTGAGCAGCCGTCGTCGGTTGTTTGCAGATGACGCTGTCGTTTATCAACTAATAAAGTCATCAGAAGATCAAAACAAACTGAAAAACGATTTAGAAAAAAACATTTAATGGTGCGAAAAGTGGTAGTTGACCCTAAATAACGAAAAGCGTGAGGTCATCCACATGAGTGCTAAAAGAAACTCGTTAAAATTGGGTTACACGATAAATCAGTCTTATCTAAAAGCCGTAAATTCAATTAACTACCTAGGTATTACAACTTAAACTGGAAAGAACACATAGAAAATGTTGCGGGGAAGGCTAACCAAAGCCTGCGTTTTATCGGCAGGACACAGAAAATGTAACAGACCTACTAAGGAGACTGCCTACATTACGCTTGTCCGTCCTCTTTTAGAATACTGCTGCTTGGTGTGGGATCCTTACCAGATAGGACTGACGGAGTACATTGAAAAAGTTCAAAGAAAAGAAGCACGTTTTGTATTATCGCGAAATATGGGAGAGAGTGTTACAGAAATGATACAGGATTTGGGCTGGAAATCATTAAAAGAAAGGCGTTTTTCGTTGCGACAGAATCTTCTCACAAAATTGCAATCACCAACTTTCTCCTCAGAATGCGAAAATATTTTGTTGACACCGACCTACATAGGGAGGAACGATCACCACGATAAAATAAGGTAAATCAGAGCTCGTACGGAAAGATATAGGTGTTCATTCTTTCCGCGCGCTATGCGAGATTGGAATAATAGAAAATTGTATAGTAGTTCGATGAATCCTCTGCCAGGCACTTAAATGTGATTTGCAGAGTATCCATGTAGATGCAGATGTCATAGTATTGACATATTCACTGAAAAGGAAATTTTGACCAGGATCGATGGGTATGCCTGTGCGAGAGAATGGTCGTGTTTTAAAACCAACGATGTTACCAGCCGTTAGCGGAATTCTTCCTGACATCATAAATCATTAAAATTTAATGTTCTGTCGAATTTTAATTTTTTAAAAAAGCTTTAAAAAATTTTTAACCTTTCACTTTTAATGCATTTTCGTAAGGGTGAAAACTCAATGTGTTTTTTAAGTTTAGCCTCATACGGCTTTGATGACGAGGAAAAGAATTTATTGTTGATTAATAAATTCTTTTAAAAAGCACCTGGAAACAATTGACGTTCAATAGTTTTCCCCAGCCCTTCCTCTAGGACCTGTTCGTTGGTGTCCTGTTAAGGGGGTAGGACGTCAAACGGGCCGACTTGAAGCAGGAGAGGCGCCACAGGACATTTTAATTTCCACTGTCTATACCTTTACAAGTAAATTCATAAAAC
The DNA here is from genome assembly GCF_021461385.2 of Schistocerca piceifrons. Taxonomy (NCBI): domain Eukaryota; kingdom Metazoa; phylum Arthropoda; class Insecta; order Orthoptera; family Acrididae; genus Schistocerca; species Schistocerca piceifrons. The sequence goes on along the minus strand of NC_060140.1, from coordinate 781,754,052 downwards.
TTTGTCAGCATGACCAGGAAGGATTCAGGATTCACACTCGTAGCAGCGGAAGTTCAAAAACATTAATAATTTTTTTACATGTGAATTTTCATCATTTTTTCACTTACTATTGGCTGCATTTGTTGCTATAGGTACACTTTTCTTCATAATTGAGAGAGACTGTTCAATGAATTTTGCACAACATACACACCATACTTACAGGTGTCTGAAACTCTAGAATCTATTTAATTTATGAAAAAATGAATGAGCTGTTACGTTTTAAACTTTATGTTTAGAAAAAAAAATCAAATTTTGTAGTTAATTATCTCAATTTTTACCACAGTTTTTAATAGATTCGGAAAATTCTAGTTTGTATGCTGTGTAAAATTCATCAGAGAATCTCTCTTACTTGTGAAGAAAAATGTACATATAGCAACAAATGCAGCCAATAGTAAGCGAAAAAAATGATGAAATTTCACATATTAAAAAAATTATTTTGTTAAGTTTTTGAACTTCCAATGCTGTGAGTGTGAATCCCGAATCCTTCCTTGTCATCCTGACAAAGTTTTATGAATTTATTTGTAAAAGTATGGACATTATAAAATAAAATGTCCTGTGGTGCCTCTCCTTCTCCAAGTCGGCCCGTTTAACGTCCTGCGCCCCTTAAGGTAGAAGCGCTTGTTGCCTGTATCAGAGAGTGCACGCAGAGTCTGGTAGAGAGGAAGAGAGAGAGGGAGAGGGACAGGCGGTCCTAGACGCCAGCCGTCGGCGCCGCACCTCCCGCAGAGAGGTCGATAAGGCGCCTGTAGAGCAAAGCAGAGTGAGGCGCCGCCGGCTGCAGACGGCCGTCCAGGCCGGGTCGTGGCGCCGTGGCAGCTGATCAATTCCCACGGCGCGACCGACGGCGGCCGACGCGAAGCCCGAGACTTGGGCGTTCCTCTCTGGAGCAGTCCCAGATCCTCAGCGGCAGTTAAAGGAGATGACTAGCTGACACTGTGCTCAAACGCCTCGCTCCTAAGAAAAATGGTTTTGAGCACTATGGCACTCAACTTCTGAGGTCATCAGTCGCCTAGAACTTAGAAATAATTAAACATAACTAACCTAAGGACATCACACACATCCATGCCCGAGGCAGGATTCGAACCTGCGATCGTAGCGGTCACGCTGTTCCAGACTGAAGCGCCTAGAACCGCATGGCCACACCGGCCCGACCGCTCCTAAGATACGGACAGCTGGAACACTACCTTGACAAGCAGCTGAACTGAAAACCTCTGTTCATCAACAATATACTTCAATACAGGGTGGTCCATTGATCGTGACCGGGCCAAATATCTCACCAAATAAGCGTCAAACGAAAAAACTACAAAGAACGAAACTTGTCTACCTTGAAGGGGGAAACCAGATGGCGCTATGGTTGGACCGCTACATAGCGCTTCCATAGGTCAAACGGATATCAATTGCGTTTTTTTTAAAATAGGAACCGCCACTTTTTATTTCATATTCGTGTAGTACGTAAACAAATATGAAAGTTTTAGTTGGACCACTTTTTTTCGCTCTGTGATAGATGGCTCTGTAATAGTGACAAACATATGGCTCGCAATCTTAGACGAACAGTTGGTAACAGGTAGGTTTTTTAAATTAAAAAAAACAGAACGTAGGTACGATTGAACATTTTATTTCGGCTGTTACAATGCGATACATGTACCTTTGTGAACTTATCATTTTTGAGAACGCATGCTGATGTCCGTCAGCGTCAATGCATTTGGCAATACGTGTAACGACATTCCTCTCAACAGCGAGTAGTTCGCCTTCCGTAATGTTCGCACATGCATTGACAATGCGCTGACGCATGTTGTCAGGCGTTGTCGGTGGATCACGATAGCAAATATCCTTCAATTTTACCCACAGAAAGAAATCCGGGGACGTCAGATCCGGTGAAAGTGCGGGCCATGATATGGTGCTTCGACGACCAGTCCACCTGTCATGAAATAATGCTATCAATACCGCTTCAACCGCACACGAGCTATGTGCCGGGCATCCATCATGTTGGAAGTACATCGCCAATCTGTCATGCAGTGAAACACGTTTTAGTAACACCGGTAGATCATTACGTAGGAAATCAGCATACATTGCACCATTTAGATTGCCATCGGTAAAATGGGGGCCCATTATCCTTCCTCCCATAATGCCACACCATACATTAACACGCCAAGGTCGCTGAGGTTCCACTTGTCACAGCCATCGTGTATTTTCCGTTCCCCAACAGTGCATATTATGCCGGTTTACGTTACCGCTGTTGGTGAATGACGCTTCGTCGTTAAACAGAACGCGTACAAAAAATCTGTCATCGTCCCGTAATTTCTCTTGTACCGAGTGGCAGAACTGTACACGACGTTCAAAGTCGTCGCCATGCAATTCCTGGTGCATAGAAATATGGTACGGGTGCAATCGATGTTGATGTAGCATTCTCAACACCGACGTTTCTGAGATTCCCGATTCTCGCGCAATTTGTCTGCTACTGATGTGCGAATTAGCCGCGTCAGCAGCTAAAAAACCTACTTGGGCATCATCATTTCTTGCAGGTCGTGGTTGACGTTTCACATGTGGCTGAACACTTCCTAATCCCTTAAATAACGCAACTATCCGGCGAACGGTCCGGACACTTGGATGATGTCGTCCAGGATACCGAGCAGCATACATAGCACACGCCCGTTGGACATTTTGATCACAACAGCCATACATCAACACGATATCGACCTTTTCCGCAATTGGTAAAAGGTCCATTTTAACACGGGTAATGTATCACGAAGCAAATACCGTCCACACTGGCGGAATGTTACGTGATACCACATACTTATAGGTTTGTGACTATTACAACGCCATCTATCACAAAGCGAAAAAAGTGGTCCAACTAAAACATTCATATTTTGTTTACGTACTACACGAATATGTAATAAAATAAATGGGAGTTTCTGTTTCAAAAAACAGTTGATATCCGTTTGACCTATGGCAGCGCCATCTAGCGGGCCAACCATAGCGCCATCTGGTTTCCCCCTTCAAGCTAGACGAGTTTCGTTCTTTGTAGTTTTTTCGTTTGGTGCTTATTTCGTGAGATATTTGGCCCGGTCACTATCAATGGAACACCCTGTATATTGTCTCGAAACTATATATTCTACAGTCTTTTGTAGTATTAACCGTTCCTCCCTAATAATCTTGCCGACAGTATGGGTGAATGACGTTGTATAGTATTGTCCAGTTGCGTTACTGTGACCACCTATCAAGAGCCTGAATAGCCAACTTTTACAGCATGGATCCCTGCGAGACATGCGTGAAGAGACTCACAGAGGTTTTGGAAGATGCAGAGAGATTTATGGAGCCATGCCGACTCCAGTGCCGTGGGCAGCTGCATTCTAGGGTGCGAGTCTCTAGCGCGAATAGCTCGACCCCACAGATTCTCGACTGGGTCTGAATCCGCGGACTTTGGTGGCCAGAGGAGTACGGTAAACTCATCCCGATGCTCACCGAACCAAGCACGTACACTTCGAGCTGTGTGGCGCGTTTCATTGCCCTGCTGGTGGGTGTCATCCTGCCGAAGGAAAACAGACTATATTTAGGAGTTTGCACATGGTTCCCAAGGATAGATGCGTACTTGCGTTGATCCATTATGTCTTCCAGAATGACGAGAACACCCAGGGAATGCTACGAAGATATTTGTCTGATGATAACGCTGCCTCCTCAGGCCTGGACCCTACCAACCACTGTTGCAGTGTGTTTGCTTCCAGACGTTTCACGCCGTACATGCCAAGGGCTATCTACGTCTACATCTACGTCATTACTCTGCTATTCACAATAAAGTGCCTGGCAGAGGGTTCAATGAACCACCTTCATGCTGTCTCTCTACGGTTCCACTCTCGAACGGCACGCGGGAAAAACGAGCAGTTAAATTTTTCCGTGCGAGCCCTGATATCTCTTATTTTAACGTGATGATCATACCTCCCTATTTAGGTGGGTGCCAACAAAATGCTTTCGCAATCGGAGGAGAAAACTGGTGATTGAAGTTTCATGAGAAGATCCCGTCGCAACAAAAAAGCCTTTGTTTTAATGATTGCCACTCCAATTCACGTATCATGTCTGTGACACTATCTCCCCTATTTCGCGATAATACAAAACGAGCTGCCCTTCTTTGTACTTTTTCGGTGTTATCCGTCAGTCCCACCTGATGCGGATCCCACACCGCACAGCAGTACTCCAGAACAGGGCGGACAAGCGTAGTGTAAGCAGCCTCTTTGGTAGACCTGTTGTCTGCTGGAGCATAAAACACGATTCAATGACAATCCTGGCCTATGGGATGGAGGTTATATGGGACCACCTGACAGAAAAAATGTAGAAACACTAAGAAAGGTAAAATCGATTTATCTAAAAAGAGCACTAGGTATCTCAAAGACAACAAGATCTAGACTAGTGTACCTGCTAGTGACAGAGACATTCTTAATTGAAGACATCAAACTTCGATATGTGATGCCACACACCAGGGATTCCGGAAATCAACTGAAGATCGTGGAGGATAAACGAGAACAAGTATGGGCGGAGTTCAATGGCACCGAATCAATGACGAACCGCTCATGGACAGCACCAAACTTCGAACTGCGACATGTCGTAACTAGATTATCTACTCACGGCTTTCATCATCTAATTTGCTAAAACAACACTTGTCACGACCCAACCACAACACGTCTGTGTGAACTGTGTAACGAAGCCTGTGAACGATATCACATTGAACTGTGCAGTAAAAGAGTGACATCTATAGATAAATATGCCAAAATGTAAAATGTAAGTGTAAATATAAATGTAAAATGTTAAGCAAAGTACCTGTATATGGCTATTAGGCTGCAATTTTATTAAATAAAATAAAACATGATTCATCTGAAAAAGGCCACCTGTCGTCACTCAGTGGACGTTCAGTTGCGGTACTGATGCAAATTCCAGCCTTAGCCACTCCGCATGGATGCATCAACCAGGTGCCTGCTGAGAAGGCCCATACGCAGCAACATTCGCTCAACGGTCGTCGAAGAGACACTATTGTTCGTCCATTGGTTGATCAGGGTGTTCAGTTCCTCAACAATTGAACATCTGTTCGCCCGTACTCACCTCCGCAGCCGTAATTCACCCCTGTCATTCCCTGTCGGGTTGGGGATTTCCTCTGCCCGGAAACTAGGTGTTTGTGTTGTCCTCATCATCTCATCATTGGTGAAAGTGGCTAGACTGGACTGTGTAAAAATTGGGACTTTTTACGGACGCTGACGACCGCGCAGTTGAGCGCCCCATAAACCAAACATCTTCATCCCTGTCATCCATAGCCCATAGTGCACCACGATTGCCTCGGCGCCATTACGACATTCACGGTATAGTTTAACCATGACGGAACACGAACAGTTCACAAACTAAGCCGTTTCGTAAATGCTTCCACCGTTGTCTCGAAAGTCAATGATCATGCCCCTTTCGGACGACACCTAAATCGCTCCGTTTCCGCGTCACGACAAAGACTGCACTGTTTTCTGCTTCCTCCAGACACACTTTATATGCCTTTCCTCTGCTAGTGCTGTCACCCACCGTCCGTGAGTGGTTGTTGCACGTTGACGTTGTACAGAGGCAGTGGTCGCTTTAATGTGGTCGGATCACATATGGCTCAAATGGCTCTGAGCACTATGGGACTTAACATCTGAGGTCATCAGTCGCCTAGAACTTAGAACTGTTTATACCTAACTAACCTAAGGACATCACACACATCTATGCCCGAGGCAGGATTCGAACCTGCGAGCGTAGCGGTCGCGCAGTTCCTGACTGAGGAGCCTAGAGCCGCTCGGCCACACCGGCCGGCCGTATCCCATAGAATTAGTGATTAAGGAGATGCTTACGCGGTATCCCAGAAGGAAAAGCCAATGCTCAGGGATATGACAGGAACCTTAAGCTGAAGTAAAAACCTTCATAGTGGCATATTCTCTATTCGAAATGGTTCCCGAGACGGAACTCATTTAACGTACATTTTTTTGTGGGCTATTGGCGCACACGTATGTCTCTTGCCCAACACCTACTCTGACGTTTTATTCTTGCCCAACCTACCTCGTTACTTGCAACATCTTTGTTCGAGATGTATTTCTGTCATTAAACTAGCCCGTTGAACGCGCAGTTGTCCATGGTGTGTTCTCAGTAAAGCTGTGCGAGGACTTGAAAAAGAGAGAAGCGCCGGTTAACTTGCCTGTACAAGCGCTGGCTGTAACTTTACACATTTACACTAGTGAAGAAGACACAGATATGGCGTACAATTACGGCTTTTGTGATGGTTGTGCTCCTGCAGAATACCGTCCACACTTTCGGACAAGTCGAATTCCTGTTATCAGGTTTTTCAGCTATTCTTCCAAGCTCCCATTTTTCTTCTGAAGGTGTAGTCGGACAAACTGTGCAAGAACAACACCACCTTGTTAAAATGGTGCAGCACACAGAGACTTTCTGCACGTATCAATGTCCAAAGAACACGTCAGTGGTTGCCATTACATGCGGAAAACTTGTACCATATCACATACAGCGTGTCCACAATATTCATATTGGCGACAATGCCACACTATTTGAATTTTGTCATTAGTTAAATGAAAATCGTCATTTGCTTTCATTAATGCTATTCACTGATGACGTCACGTTTACAAGGAATGGAATCAACAACACACATAAAATCATCGATGTTTGCAGCAAAATCCACACACTACGGCGTAAACAGGGTTACCAGATGTCCGGAAATTACCGGACATGCCCTATATTTTAACCGTTTGTCCGGCGTCCGGCGGGAATTTTTGAAAAGTCGCTAATGTCCTACATTTTCAGAAACAAACAGTGATCGTTAGAAATAAACTGGCAGCTGTGAAAATAGAAACGAATAATTGGTTATTAGCCGCAATTGTAAGTCGCTATGGCAACGCGGCTGCAGTGATACATCATATACATTCCATAGTAACAAGGAATGATGGATGTGGCTACACAGCATTTGAACTCTGGGTTAAAATGGAGTTCGGTGTCGGAGGTGTCTGCGTGCTGTGTAGATGTTGGTAAAGGTGCGATGAATGACGGGAAATAGAGACAACGAATCATAATACAGATGTGAAGAGCCAATGACTTGATTTTCTCTCTCTTCCATTTGCAGTTTGGTTATCGAAGATTAAGACTGTGGAAAGTCGACAGTTAATTCACAGTGCTTTTTATAAAATCCGAAATGCGGAAACGAAAATTCAAATTCAGTGAAGCATTGTCGTTAAAGTATAAGTGTTTCAAGGCAAGAGGAAGCGAATACCAAGCACAAAGCCTTATTTGTCCTCCAAGAACATGTTTCTGTTGCACATTAAGGTAATGCTATCAAATATTTTTTTATCTTTTGTCTGCCTGTGGGTATTATAAATAGCATTTAAATTTGAAATTTACATACTTTTTAATTGAGCGATAATGTGCTACATTTTTGACAAATATCCTACATTTTTACCAATGTGTCCTACATTTCCATTAGATAATCTGGTAACCCTACCTTTCCCAGTTTGTTTTTCGGACAGTGTTGGGTGCAGTATGATCGGTAACATGTTAGCTCCAGCCAGTTTAGAAGAGCGAATGACGAGACAGAAGTCCCCTTCTCCGACAGCTCCTTTGAAGAAAACTTTGAGGACGTCCCTTTGGCCACGAGGACTGCAATGTACTTCCAGCCTGACGGAGTCCCTCTACATTTTATAAGACATGTGAGGGAATATGCCAACCGCATTTCTGTTTGCTGAGTAGATCGTGGTTATACAATTAGCTTGCTACCAAGGTCGCCAGACCTAACGTCACTAGGTTTTTGTTTATAGAGTTGACCAAGCCGGTGTTGTACAAATAAATGGTGAATACGCGAGATGAACTGTTCGGTCATACCATGGACTCTGATGTCCTCGTTAGGGAACGTGCAAACGCACACGGACAAGCAACACGATATTTTCTCCAAAGAGTGTACAAATGTATTAAAGTTGGCAGTGAGATATTCCAACATTTATAGTGAACTGTAAAGTCTCTGTAATGTGACGTGAACGATAATGCTTAGATGTGAATCTGATAAAAATACAAATTTGCAAAAGATAATATGTAGAACGTACGTACTAACTGTTGAACATGCCTAAACTTGGCAATGTATTGAGAGATACACTACATAAATATCAATTTACATTAATGCATTCTATCTCGTAAACCATTCGGAGTATTTCATCTGTCCATGTGAAGATTTTTGCTCGAAGTTGAACCGGGCAACTGAGCTACCCAATCAGAACTGACGACCTCTCCTCACACCTTAACTTCTGCCAGTACCTCGATTCCTGTCTTCCAGACTTCATAGAAGTTCTCCTGTGAAGCTTGTCGGACTAGTAGTCCTGGGAGAAAGGATATTGCGGAGACATGACTTAGCTACAGCCTGAGACATATTTCAAGAATGAAATTTTCACTCTGCAGCGGAATATGCGCTGATTTGAAAATTCCTGGCAGATTAATGGTGTGAGGAAGGGACATGAATCGTGGTTGGGCAGCTCAGTCGGTAGAGCACTTGCCCGCGAAATGCGAAGGTCTCGATTTCGAGTCTCGGCCCAGTACACAGTTTTCATCTGCCAGGAAGTTTCATCCCGAAAGTCTTCTCAAAGTCAAGGAACGCAACACCCACTGACGAGTTGTAACGAAAACCTTGTTGATGACACAGGTGAGGAGAGCCCTTTGGACATCACATAAGCAACACATCTGAAGTCAAATTTTAATGAAATGTTTTAACCGTTACTGGTAATAGCTACAGTCATAGCCGAGCTCCAGTTATTTACCGAGATCTACAGCAAGTTATCATCATGTGAGTTCGTTAAGCACAGAAAACGTGAATATGAAGACATTGCAGGGATATGAAATTGGTTTCTTTAGAAAGGTGTAACGTCTTAACATTACGTCATCTTCCTGTGTCCAAAATAATTCGTTTATCATTCTTATGAACACATTTTCACGGAATGATTGCATCAAATCTCATTTCAAAAGATAGTGAGATATCCGACCAATTTTGTCAATACCCTTTCCCGATTCTTACCAAGTACCAGAGACCAAAACTTTATTTAATACAGTTAACGACATGTGCTTAATGGAGTTTAGTAACCTGTTTTTGAGTCATAGCTTTAATATTGGCATGTTGCAGGCAAGTGCAGCTTTTATTACAGATAACACTACACAGGCGGCCACCGACCCTACTAGCTTGAACCACCACAACGTGGGCCAGTGACCGGCCGCTGCCGACAGTCTGTTGCCAGAGAGCAAGAGGCAGCGGGAAGGATGCCAGCGCGTAGAGGCCACGCTAAGGCCAGGCACGACGCGTCACCGGGGCCCACGAGCTCTCAGGATCTGCACAGGGCTCCATAAACCATCGATTTCCTATACATAATACCCTAGTAATGAAATTCTTATTCACATTCTTAATTTTACATTTCGTTATTCAACTGGGGTTTGAAACTATAAAAGAAAAACATAACCTTATCAATATATGAGTTATTGAAACTGATGTCTAAGGCGCTGCAGTCATGGACTGTGCGGCTGATCCCGGCGGAGGTTCGAGTCCTCCATCGGGCATGGGTGTGTGTGTTTGTCCTTAGGATAATTTAGGTTCAAAAACGGCTCTGAGCACTATGGGACGTAACTTCTGAGGTGATCAGTCCCATAGAACTTAGAACTACTTAAACCTAACTAACCTAAGGACATCACACACATCCATGCCCGAGGCAGGATTCGAACCTGCGACCGTAGCGGTTAGGTTAAGTAGTGTGTAAGCTTAGGGACTGATGGCCTAAGCAATTAAGTTCCATAAGATTTCAAACACATTTGAACATGTTTTTTTGAAATTAATGACGGCAAAATGCATCTGATGTTGGTTCATTCTTTTCTCACTTACTCTGCTTCTCTTTCCGTATTCACTGGAGAATATCTACACTTGGCCTTGGCCTTGTTATTTCACTAAAGTAGATCTTCTGCTGTGCAGACAAACTGCATTCGTGGGCACATGTGCAAATTACACTGGTCATCTTCAGATTAACCCCACTTAACTATGTTTACTTTGCATTTATCGACTACTCTTCTTAATCCATTCAGTGCTCTCCATGTACTATACTGTAGTTACTGCCCTTGTGTTATTTCTTTTCTTAGGTGCAGGTTTGTATTTTGCTGAGAGTCCAACCATATCGATACGCGGCGGGTCTCACGTCGGCCTTCCAGAGGTACTGCCCGTTGGATGAAACTTTTCCTTGACTTAAGACGAGGTGAAACTGGTGGTTATACATGAACTAGCGTGGATCGACGTGCTGCTTTTTCGTATTTCACTGGCTACTCTGTGTCTGATATTTGTTGGTGCTATGGCCGCAAGTGGGTAAGTTTTGTGGGCACGTGCAGGCCTCAGGCATTCGGTGACAACCTGACAGTCTCATTCAAAGCAACATCTACTTGTTTGGAGTTGCTAGACCCCACTCGTACTGCTGCTACATCCTCTCTGGCTGGTGGTCGAAGAATTCAGGTTGTGCTCCCGATGACGAAACATTCAGTTTACGTATAATATTGTTTCTTGCACTTAATTTTTTTCCATTTAGATGAGTGCAGCGATTTTAAATGACAGTGCACGGCCTAGAGTGACTCCCAAGTATTTTGGTTTGGTGCAGTGTTGTAGTCTAACCCCTCTCCCTTCTATTTCCAACTGTCTACGCAGGTGGAATGCGTGTACTTGCGTTTTATCTTAATTAGGTCGCAAGTGATTTTTCTTCGTAGGAATTCCCCAAGGTACGCAAAGTGTCTCTTTTCTATCAACTTCCTCAAATGTTCTTCCTTGAGTAGTAGTTAGTGACACTGAACTCGTATTCGGGAGGGCGACGGTTCAAATTACCGTCCGGCTATTCAAATTTAAGTTTTCCGCGATTTCCCTAAATTGCTTAAGGCAAATGTCGGGATGGTTGTATTGACATGGGCACGGTCCATTTCATTCCCCATTCATCTCTAATCCGAGCCATGTGCTCTGTTTTTAATGACCTCGTTGTTGACAGGACGTTAAATCTTCATTCCTTCCTTCTGTTTAAGATTTAACGTGGAGGCTTCTGGTAATAGTTAGTGAGAGGGATGGGTAAAGTTGTTGAACGAAGAAGGTGTTAAGAAAAAACACAGGGAAAAATATGTGTTTGGAGGCGTCTAGGGCTGCAGATAGGCAGAAGAAGGATCGGTTGTGACATGCATTTAGGGCGCAAAGAACAGAGAGCAGACAATCTTTGGTAGAAACTGTAGATTATTTCTGGGTTTGTCATCACTCTTCTGACTGATTTCATGGCGCCCGCCACGAAATCCTCCACTGTGTAAACCTCTTCACCTGAGAGTAGCACTCGAATCGTACATCTGTCACTATAATGGGATGTATTCTAATCTCTGTCTTTCTCTACAGTTTTTACTCTCAGTTGTGGCTGTGCGGTCTCTGTCGTCTTGCTACAGTTCGCGCGGCTCCCTCCCCCCCTCCCCCCTCCCCCCCCACCCCTCGTCGGTGGTTCGAGTCCACCGTCGGGCATCGGGCATGGGTGTGTGTTCTCCTTAGATTATGTAGTGCGTAAGCCTAGGGATCGATGACCTCAGCAGTTTGGTCCCACAGTCCTTACCACAAATTTTCAAATTTCTCTGTGGCTCCCTAAGGTACCACTGAAATTAATAAAGTTATACCCTAATGTCATAAGTCCTGTCATTCGGTCGCTTCTTCTTGTCAGTGCTCCCCATTTCTTTCTTTCTTCGACAATCACTCCACACATTTCGCAACAACCTTCTATAGGTGCTTCAGAAAACTATGCCAAAACTTCAGGAATGGATTCCTCACATAACAAATAAGAGTGCGCGCTGACGAGTTCAAAAAAATGGTTCAAATGACTCTGAGCACTATGGGACTTAACGTCTGAGGTCAGCAGTCCCTTAGACTTAGAACTACTTAAACCTAACTAACCTAAGGACATCACACACACATCCATGCCCGAGGCTGGATTCGAGCCTGCGACCGTAGTAGCAGTGCGGTTCTGGACTGAAGCGCCTAGAACCGCTCGGCCACGGCGGCCGGCCGCTGACAAATTCCATTTGCTGGCGGACATAGGTCACACTTTTTACACAGTGCTCAAATTATAAATCAGTGTTTTCTAGATCTGATTTTCCTTCAGCACGAGCAAAGGAAGTATAGTGATCACCAGTTAAACAGGTAGCTGTCGGCATACCCGTAGTTAGTAGTTGAGGTCTGAAAAGACACGTAAATACTAGAAACGTTAGATGTAACCGTAGCCATTCGCAAAGGTGTATATGGGGTGGTTTGTAATTGCACATGACCGTGGTTTGGAGACTGGAAATTCACACTGACCAAGAGCTCGCAACCATGCGTTACATATACGGCTTGGTGGATGGCAATGCTTTGGCGGCGCGTCGCTTCTCGCAGGAGCGCGACCCATTGCGCAGGTTACCACACCGAAAGACATTTGAAGATATTCATCAGATGAATACGTGAGTTTCACACGTCCCCGAGGCTGCTGGTGTCGGCCTAGACGTACACCAGACGACGGGGTAGGTCTACTCATCCCTGTGGAAGGAAGTTCTGGAACGGCCGTTAGGCTTGTAGAGGGATGTGACGATCTGCAGACGTTTACGTGAAAACTATTGTATCCATACCATCCGCAGTGTGTGTAAGCCTTGTCTCCTGCGGATTATCCTTCAAGCGTAGCGTTCTGCCAGTGGTTCCTGTAGCAATGTGTTATGCCCAGCTTGTGCTGTTTTCATAATTCACAGATGGGGTTCAAAAACGGTTCAAATGGCTCTGAGCACTATGGGACTTAACATCTGAGGTCATCAGTCCGCTAGAACTTAGAACTACTTAAACCTAACTAGCCTAAGGACATCACACACATCCTTGCCTGAGGCAGGATTCGAACCTGCGAGCGCGGTTCCGGACTGAAGCTCCTAGAACCGCTCGCCCACCGCGGCCGGCTCACAGATGAGGCTACGTTCAAAAGGGAATGGATCCAGAATTTACATAACAAGTACGTCTGGGCGGATGCTACCGAGTTTTTCAGTCTGTATACGCGGGTGCATGTGAATGCTTATTTTTACGGGTGCTGGATGGGTAGAGGTGGACCGACTGCATGGCCACCCCGTTCGCCTGACTTAAACTCTATGGACTTTAACCTGTGGGAACACCTGAAGTCTCTTGTATATTCGAACGCTGCTGCGGATGAAGCTTCTCCCCATGCATGCAAGGTGGCGGCACTTCAGACAGTAAGAACTACACCAGGTATTTTTGACCGTGTACGAAATTCAATGAGGCCACGAACGGACGCCTGTATTTAGACTACAGGGGGTCACTTTGAGCGTTTCCTCTGAAACGTAACAAGACTGTACCAGCCGGGGTTATTTGTAGGAACTGAAGGTCGAATATATCTGCAATGATGCATTTCCGGACCCATGTTGACACAGTCTGTTTTTTCTTCTTGTTATTTGAGGAATCCGTTCCTGAAGGCTTACCGTCGAATTTTGAAAAACCCTGTGTAGTACTGCATCTCAAACACTACGTCTTCTCTCCCGATTTCTCCACTGCCCATGATTCACTACACAACCCTGGGCTTCAAAGGTACTTTAGCAGAAATTTGTTCTTCAAATTAAAGCCGAGGTTTGACACTGGTCTCTTTTGGTCAGAAACGCCCTCCTCCCTGTGCTGCTCTCCCTTAAAGTCGTCCTTGCTACGTCGGACATATGGTGTTATGCGTACCTGCTATTATGCTTCCTTCGCATACATCGTGGTCCCCAAATTTGATGTCAGTCTTATCGTTAATCTCATTTGTGCTGACTGCTCATTACTGCCGTTTCTCTTCGGTTTACTCTCAATCCATATTATGTACTATTTGAAATGAAATAAACAATAACAAAACTATATTTAAATCGGAACAGGAAAATTGGTTGGGTATTAGCTACACAGCCTCAGCTCTTACAGTTCTCTTGATTACCAGTTCTACCCTCTACTTAAATTAATTTATATTATCAGTAATTAAAACTGCTAGCGATAATGACCATAAAATTCATCGAAGAGAGTGCACGAGGTGTAGCTACGAGCTACCACCTCTCTCTCTCTCTCTCTCTCTCTCTCTCTCTCTCTCTCTCTAGAAAACAACCAAACTTGCATTCGGCATTCTGCATCAATACTCATACTAGATTCAAAACGACTGCAATATGGCCTTGGTGTTAGAAATCGGTCGTGGTGATCAGCAATTAAAGTGCATCTGGTGATGTTATTTGATCCCAAATAGTGGTAGTATGAGGTACTAAGGAGTGAGGAGATACGCTGGAAGGTCTCTGAGGCTGTAGATAATGCGATAAGGAACAGCTCAGCAGCCAGTTCAGTCGAACAGGAATGGACATCTCTAAAAACGGCAATCACGAAAGTTGAAAAGAAAAACATAAGAACAAGGAAGGTAACTGCGTAGAAACCGTGGATAACAGAGGAAATCAGTTGATCGAGGAAAAAAGGAAGCACAAAAATGTTCAGGGAAACTCAGGAATACTGAAATACATATCACTTAGAAATGAAATAAATGGGACGTGCAGGGAAGCTAAGGCGAAATGACTGCATGAAAAATGTGAAGATATCGAAAAGGACAAGATGGTCGGAAAGACTGACTCAGCACATAGAAAAGTCAAAACAGCATTCGGTGAAATGGAAAGAAAGGATGGTAACATTAAGAGTGCAATGGGAATTCAACTGTCAAATACAGAGGAGAGAGCACACAGGTGGAAAGAGCACACTGAAGGCTTCGGTGAGAGGGAAGACTTGTCTGATGACGTAATAGAGCCGTTAGGGAAGATATAGGGGATCCAGTATTAGAATCAGTATTTGAAATGAGCTTTGGACAAATTAAAATCGAATAAGGCAGAAGGGATAGATAACATTCCATCAGAATTTTCGACAGCATTGGGGGAATTATAAAAAAAACGACTACTCACGTTGGTGTGTAGAATGTATCAGACTGGCGATATTTCATCAGACCTTCGAAAAAAGTTCATCCACACAATTCCGAAGATTACAAGAGACGACAAGTGCGAGAATTATTTCACAGTCAGCTTAACAGCTCGTGCATCCAAGATACCGACAGGAAAACAATAGAAAAGAGAACTTAGGGTGTGTTTGATAACGGTCAGTTTGGCTTTAAGAAGGTGAAGGCACCAGAGAAGCAATTCCAACGTTGAGGTTGGTAACAGAATGAAGAGTATAGAAAAATGTTGGAAATGGATAGAAGAGTAAAGAAAAATCAAGACACATCAATAGGATTTGTCGACCTGGAAAAAGTGTTGAACAATGTCAAATGGTGCAAGATGTTCGAAATTCTAAGAAAAGTAGGGGTAAAATAAGGGAAAAGATGCGTAATACACAATACGTACAACAAGCGAGGGGGAGCAATATCAGTGAAAGACCAAGAACTAAGTACTCGGACTAAAAATAGTGTAAGACAAGGATGTAGTCTTTGCCCGTACTATCTAACCTTTACATCGAAGAACAACAGCGAAAATAAAGAAAGGTTCAAGAGTGGATTTTAAATTCAAAGTGACTTTCGACAGCATTGGGGGAATTATAAAAAAACGACTACTCACGTTGGTGTGTAGAATGTATCAGACTGGCGATATTTCATCTGACCTTCGGGAAAAGATCATCCACACAATGATAAGATTCATTGATGACATTCCAATCGTCAGTGAAAACGAAGAAGAATTACAGTATCTGCTAAATGTAACGAGCAGTCTAATGAGTACAGAATATTGATTAGAGTAAATCGAAAAAGACGGAAGTAATGTGAAGTAGGAAAAATGAGAACAAGGAGAAACTTAACATCGGAACTGATAACCATGAAGTAGATGAAGTTACGGCATTCTGCTACCTAGGCAGCAAAATAACCGATGACGAACGGAGCAAGGAGGACGAAAAAGATAGCCTAACATTGGCAAAAAGGGCGATTTGCATTAAAATGTGGTTTAATTTTCAATTTCCGAGAGTGTACATTTCTAGAAGAGTCATCCAATATATTGCTTCCTTCCACATACGTGGTGTTAGGGGTACAATTTCATATTATTCATGATGAATGAATCCGCTCCAGCTGTACTTGACAATTTTATTTGAATGAAGTCATATACACGACCCGGGTTTCAGATAGTGAATCCCATTTTCAGGCACCTGATTCCATGTATTGTGATCACTGGTACCTTAATATGTATCCACTTTAGTGTGTTAGTCGTTTTTTCTCTGCGCGTGACAGTGTCACTGCGAACACGTCACATAATTTACTACACGATGTTTTTAGACCGGTAGTTGCTGCACCAATAAGAGGCTTACACTTACAGTACAGACAAACTGTTTTACTTCCATTCATCCACTCTTCAACACCTGACCTGATGTTGAGGGGTAAGTAAGCATTAATGGTTTGCTCTAGCTATATGGACTTGGAGGTACTAACCAATCTAAAAACATACTACTCCTAGTAGTTAATATTATTGGTGTGCTAATTAACTACCGAGGTAATATTATTCAGTACACTGCCCTTAGTAACCAATAAAAATATCTGTGTTTACACCTCTAACTCCTTGTATATTTCACGAAAAGCCATGGAGTAGAGATTCGAACTCACGTGGAGGCTTACCGACAATCATTTTTCCCCCGGACCATTCGCGCCTGAAACAGGAAAATGCGGAAGTGGTGCTGATACACGTAGCCCCCTGTACACACCATCAGGTGGCTTGCGGAGTATTGATTATTCACAATATCCTAATATGCGTGAAAAATGCAGGTGATCGCGAGTTCCTCCGCTCTTTCTGCTATTAAGCGTCAATTATTCTGTGACTGAGCCTATATCATGTAACGATGTGCAGTTGCCTGAGGCAAATGAAGGCGTATTGCTTTGGTGATCTCTGCTGTTACGTGCCTACTTAAAAGTAAACTAAACTAAACTCTGCCCGGACAGGTCCTGGAAGGCCCAACAGTGCCGACTGACAGCCGTGACATCCTAAGCCGGCAGGGGTTACTGCATACGAATATGGAGGGGTATGTGGTCATCACACCATTATGCCGACCGCTATCAGTTTCCGTGACCGCAGCCGCTACTTCTCATTCAAGTAGCTCCTCAATCAGTCTCACATAGGCTTAATGCTCCCCACACACCAACAGCGCTCGCCAGACCCGGATGGTCACCCATCCAAGACCTAGCAAAGCCCGACAAAACTTCACTTCGGTGATCTGACCTGAATCGGTTTTGCCATTGCGGCAAGACCATTGGTACATGACTTCCTCGTCCATTTTTATTACTCAAACGCGCCTGGATGCATCCCATTACCAGAAAGGCAACCACAGCCAGTCGATGATGTTCGCAAGAAGACAGACAAAATTATTAAAATCCAACGTCCCGCCCACGACTATTTTCTCAGAGACAGAACAAGTTGTGTCCTTGTCAAAGGTATTATCGATGCATCTAGTTTAACTCTTACAGAATTCCAAGAGAACCTAAGTCTCGAGGGCCAGATGGGGAATTAAGTTGTCTTACCGAATGTGAATCTAGCAGCTTGTCCAAAGCTACGGATTGAAAGATATGGAATTACTCTCATATATGCTCAAATACGATAACTCCAAACAACGCACATTAACAGCGTCATCTGTTGAGTAGTACTAGTAGATATTCAGTTCACTACATCGCGAGGCATAACAGTGATGATTAAAAGCATCCGCTACAGTAAGGCGTTTGAAACGGATTAATGTTATTCTTGTATATTACGAATGCATTCGCTATTCTAACTCTACAGAATCACACACTCCTGTTCATCCACCTTTCCACTACCGTACACACACACACACACACACACACACACACACACACACGCACACACACACACAGAGCCGGCCGGGGTGGCCGAGTGGTTCTAGGCGCTACAGTCTGGAACCGCGCGACCGCTACGGTCGCAGGTTCGAATCCTGCCTCGTGCATGGATGTGTGTGATGTCCTTAGGTTAGTTAGGTTTAAGTAGTTCTATGTTCTAGGGGACTGATGGCCTCAGCAGTTAAGTCCCATAGTGCTCAGAGCCATTTCAACCATTTTTGAACACACACAAACGCTCCAAACCATTTTCTCGTCGCATCTCTGTACATCCATATCATCACAAAATCTAGGTGTAATTTAAGAAAGTTTTGGTACGATGACTCAGACCATACAATATCAGCAGGTCGTCATCCTTCTCGGTGTCCACCAGCAGATGTGCGGCGCTCACTTCTTCGCCGGCCCACAATTTAAACTTCCAGTCACCCACGCGTGTCTATTGAAGCACTGGTAACCGCAGAAAAATGCACACATGTGCCGTTTGCGCCCCTTCCTGCAGCTGCAACTCGAACATCGCGTTCTGTACAGAAATAGCTTCTCTGTGGATGTGAGGAATGGACACGTGGTATGCGTAGGCAGTATACGAGGCTAAGGCGTGGATATTTTACATCTGGTCCTCTAACACATTCCAGTTCCTACACCACGGGATGACTGGCTGGAGATCCCAATATGAGTGTCTTATGAAAATCAAACTAAATCTCTTTAACCGTAATGTAAACATAACAATGTACAAACTGAATAAACTGCCAGGAACGTATAACATGAAAATATCATTCATTGAAGCAAATGTTGAAGACCAATTGCAATAGCTGCGGAAACGTTCGTTCATTATTTTGCAATATGACGTTTCAGCAAGCCAGAAGGTATTTATGAACACTCACTCCGACCTCGTAATGCTACAGGTATACAACGAACAATCGCCAGTATCTGCATTTGTAGCGATCGTTATAGAAAAGCTGATTTTAAACAGTTTTGAGGAATATCAAAAACAAACTAAATTCATTACAATAAAGAAGTAATTCCGTGTCTGCCAGAGTTGAACAGCCTGACAGTCACGATGGTACACAGGACCCATTGCTACAGAGGTATGTTCACTTTCAGGAGATTTTCTTGGCCATAGCAATCTGATATTGATAAAACAGAAAATGAGGAAGACGAGTACGAGGTAGTAAGCTAGGACGAGGGACGTATGAATTGTGTTTCCAGTAAACTGTTCATCAAGGGTATGTTGCTGGTAGATATTTACATAATAATTCAATCATCAGCTAGAGCAGAAAGGGATGCCATTAAAAGTCTCGTTGGCAGGGCCAAAAAAATTTGCACACCAGAACACCTATACACCGAGTTAAAACATCTGAAGGGGGCTTCCCGGGGAAATGGCTATCCCGGAAATGTAGAAAATAGAATTCTGAGACTAAAGAATGAAGGTCAAGGATGAAAAACTTAACTGATTAGATCGTAACATTCTACAGAAGCAGAACACCAGACCGACTTAAGACCAACTGAGAAATTACGTCAAGTCGCTAGATTTATGAAAGATAAATACACTCATTTGCTGGGATGCCTGGTACACGAGTATCAGATAAAACAGAAAATGAGGAAGGTGAATACGAGGTAGTAAGCTAGGACGACGGTCATGTGAGTAGAGTTTCCAGTAAACTGTTCACCAAGGCTTGCTTGGTGGCCTACATTCGAACTACATAGAGAAGCATGAGCATACGTCAGTAGGAATACAAAATCTTTCTCGAATAGGAAAAGGAGAAAAAAGAGCTGTAGCAGAGCATGATCTTCCATCAGAAAATCGTGATGTGAAGTTTTCAGAAACCAACATTTTATTTACAATAACGAACTATTATCCACGGCTAAAGCACTATAGGCAATCCAGTAAAATATATTATCATGGACACAATTTTAGTAGAAAAGAAGAAGGTAAGAAAGGTAGTGTCAAGGGGACAGTTGACCTACAGAATTAATAGGTAAGTTTTATCTTCAACATATAACAATTCGGTAGTTGTATCTTTGACAAGGATTAGCTCTGCTGGTCACACTTGTATCTTTAACAAGATAACAATTCGGTAATTAAGTTGTACGTTTGACAGTGATTATCTCTGCTGGTCATACCCTTGTTTCAGGGTGTTTATGTCGCTCTCCGACATCCGACTCATCAGTCAGCAGGACTCAACGATACCAGGAGTACCTGTGAAGCTGCCCAACGGAGGTCTGGGTGGAAGGTCAGGAAAAGAAATGCTTCTTGAACAACGACGATACAACCCAAAAGGTTCACCAGCAACTAAAGTAGTGGAAGATCAAGCTTCATATCAAGTAATTTCCTGTAGAATATTATATTTGCTTGTGACCTTATGGCTAAAGTAATTTAGGGTGAAAAGGGCCTTTAACAACAAAAAGGTGTAGCAGTCAGTGCTGTACACCTCCTAACTTAAGCTAACCTATGCTAACCCGTTTAGAAGATGCAACAAATCTACTGAAGTGACTGTCTACACTATGCTTTTCCGTCCTCTTCCGGAGTTCTGCTGCGCGGTATGGAATCCATATACCAGAGAAGATCAACGGAGAACAACACAAAAGTGCGAAGGAGGTCATTTTGTTTTGCATTATCGTGAAATAGGGGAAAGAGTGTCATGGATACGATGCACGAGTTAGGGTGGCAATCATTAAAACAAAGACTTTTTCGTTGCAACGAGATCTTTTCACAAAATTTCAATCACGAACATACTCTTCCGAATGCAGTGTTACTTTGTTGATCCATATCTACACATGGAGAATGACTCACGGTAACAAAATAAGAGAAATCATAGTTTGAACAGAAAGCCTTGAGTGTTCATTTTTCCCTACGTTCCATTCGATAATGGAACAGTCATGAAACAGTCTGAAAATGTGCATCGTCATGTTTTCGCGGTGCAATGACTGCCCCATTAAATTTCGGGTGTGAAGCCGCACAAATTCCGCATCTCCTTCTAATATTTCGGTCGTATATCGTTCATCCATCTTCAGAGTGAGCAAGAAGACTGATGCACCTCCACTCGTTCCGTTGTTGCGGACCGTGCCAATGGGCATGCGGTCACAGATGCACAGACGTCAGAGGTATGTGTACGACACGTTTGTAGTTTGGCCCCATGGTGAAGATAAATTATAAAAATTGTTGAACGATCTGAATTCCGTCCATGGACAAATGCAATTTACAATGGAAATTGAAAAGGAGGGAGGCCTTCCATTTTTAGATGTTTTGGTTCGGCGCAAAAGGGATGGCACTTTGGGACATGCAGTATGACGGAAACACGCGCATGCAGATTTATATTTACGTGTAAATAGCTGCCACCATCCTTCGTAGAGTTCTTACAACTCTTGTTCACAGGACACACATTTTTGCTCACGAGAGCAGTCTGCAGGACGAGCTTCTACACATGAAGTGAGTTTTTGAAGTCAACAAATGTTCACCACAGCAAATACGTGAGGCGCTACGAATGAGATCAAAGATGACCACAAGCAATGCTGAAGAAGACACTGAAATGTTTAAATTCAGGCGTTTCATGCTATTTTTCATCCTCCACCGAAGACAACAAGGTTATATTTGCTTGTGACCTTATGGCTAAAGTGATTTAGGGCGAAAAAGGCTTTCAACTACAAAAGAATATACCACTCAGTGCTGTATACACTACTGGCCATTAAAATTGCTACACCACGAAGATGACGTGTACAGACGTCAAATTTAACTGACAGGAAGAAGATGCTGTTATATTCAAGTCCTTAGCTTCTCAGAGCATTCACACAAGGTTGGCACCGGTGACGACACCTACAACTTGCTGACACGAGGAATATTTCCAACCGATTTCTCATACACAAATAGCACTTGACCGGCGTTGCCTGGTGAAACGTTGTTGTAATGCCTCGTGTAAGGAGGAGAAATGCCTACCATCACGTTTCCGACTTTGAAGAAAGTCGGATTGTAGCCTATCGCGATTGCGGTTTATCGTATCGCGACATTGCTGCTAGCGTTGGTCGAGATCCAATGACTGTTAGCAGAGTACTGAATCGGTGGGTTCAGGAGGGTAATACGGAACGCCGTGCTGGATCCCAACGGCCTCGTATCACTAGCAGTCGGCATGACAGGCATCTTATCCGCATTGCTGTAACGGATCTTGCAGCCACGCCTCGATCCCTGAGTCAACAGATGGGGACGTTTAAGAGACAACAACCATCTGCACGAACAGTTCGACGACTTTTTGCAGCAGCATAGACTATCAGCTCGGAGACCATGGCTGCGGTTACCCTTGACGCTGCATCACAGACAGGAGGGCCTGCGATGGTGTACTCAACGATGCACCTGGGTGCACGAATGGCAAAACCTGATTTTTTCGGATGAATCCAGGTCTGTTTACAGCATCATGATGGTCGCATCCGTGTTTGGCGACATCGCGATGAACGCACAATGGAAGCGTGTATTCGTCATCGCCATACTGGCGTATCACCCGGCGTGATGGTACGGGGTGCCATTGATTACTCGTCTCGGTCACCTCTTGTTCGCATTGACGACACATTGAACAGTGGACGTTACATTTCAGATGTGTTGCGACCCGTGGCTCTACCCTTCACTCGATCCCTGCGAAACCCTACATTTCAGCAGGATAATGCACGACCGCATGTTGCAGCACATATTCCAGATCTCTCACCAATTGAAAATGTCTGGTCAATGGTGGCCGAGGAACTGGCTTGTCACAATACGCCAGTCACAACTCTTGATGAACTGTAGTATCGTGTTGAAGGTGCATGGGCAGCTGTACCTGTATACGCCATCCAAGCTCTGTTTGACTCAATGCCCAGGCGTATCAAGCCCGTTATTACGGCCAGAGGTGGTTGTTCTGGGTACTGATTTCTCAGGATCTATGCACCCAAATTGCGTGAAAATGTAATCACATGTCAGTTCTAGTATAATATATGTGTCCAATGAATACCCACATATCATCTGCATTTCTTCTTGGTGTAGCAATTTTAATGGCCAGTAGTGTACTTCCTTACCTAAGCTATCCTGACCTAACCCCTTTATTGGCTGAAGACTGTATTTGATTGCATTAGAGGTTGGTTTTACAACATCGCCTGTGAAAGTGACCTTTCACACTTCGGACTGACTATTCGTACAGTCCATGGAAGATGACAAAACACTGCCGATACACCCGTCTCTTACCGCCAAATAAACTGTCGGTAACAGAGCATTGCACTGATACTGGTACTCTACATTGTACGAAATCGTTGAAATTTTCGTGTCTACTTCATCTTCCTGGGAGTAGGTGGTGAGTGAGGCAATTGAAATTCGTTTGGCAACGTATTTAATGAATAGAGATAGCGGCTTCAGCTTGGATATGTCATAGAATTCCGTGCCTTTGGTAATAAACTTATAAAGACGTCGCGACAGTGCACTCACAGTGATACATCGACATCCTAAATGGATTGACTGCGTGGCTACAGGTATAATTCGTGCACATTATACTTCTCTGCCGCCGATCAAAGACTCCCGCGGCTGTGTACCTGTGGTCGCAAGCGCAGTGGCGCAGTGCGCGAAAGTCTGAAAGTGGGTCTATGAACCCTCTGTCAAGCAAATAAGGGTGAATTGCAGAGTAGTCACGTTGATGTTGAAGGAGACAGTGAGGAGAATGATAATACTTTCACAGACTGAAGCTATGCGACACTCTAAAACAGAGCGGAAAGTAGGTTTTAACAGAGTAGGGCGTCTCCACAATGCAAGATATTTTGCGGAAATACGCCACAAGGAAGTCTTTCGCAGCTGAAAAATCTCGTGCATGGGGAATGTTTGTCAGCTGCTCCGCTTGGCAACCGCATTCCGCTAATTCTGAACCTTAGCATACGCTTCCCGTGTTGCATTTCTGTAAACACATACCGATCAGTGACAAATGTAACCGTTCAGACGTTCGCAGATTCTAAATAGTGTGCGCAACTATAACCACAGCTCTCGCGGTGCTATCGTTTCTTTGAACTACGAACGATAATTTCAATGTTTTTAGCGCTATGTTCGTCTTGTATCCTGCTGGGCAAATTCCCACGGCAATGGTAGTCTTCAGTTACGAGTACATTGTCTAGTCGTTCATACACTCCTGGAAATGGAAAAAAGAACACATTGACACCGGTGTGTCAGACCCACCATACTTGCTACGGACACTGCGAGAGGGCTGTACAAGCAATGATCACACGCACGGCACAGCGGACACACCAGGAACCGCGGTGTTGCCGTCGAATGGGGCTAGCTGCGCAGCATTTGTGCACCGCCGCCGTCAGTGTCAGCCAGTTTGCCGTGGCATACGGAGCTCCATCGCAGTCTTTAACACAGGTAGCATGCCGCGACAGCGTGGCCGTGAACCGTATGTGCAGTTGACGGACTTTGAGCGAGGGCGTATAGTGGGCATGCGGGAGGCCGGGTGGACGTACCGCCGAATTGCTCAACACGTGGGGCGTGAGGTCTCCACAGTACATCGATGTTGTCGCCAGTGGTCGGCGGAAAGTGCACGTGCCCGTCGACCTGGGACCGGACCGCAGCGACGCACGGATGCACGCCAAGACCGTAGGATCCTACGCAGTGCCGTAGGGGACCGCACCGCCACTTCCCAGCAAATTAGGGACACTGTTGCTCCTGGGGTATCGGCGAGGACCATTCGCAACCGTCTCCATGAAGCTGGGCTACGGTCCCGCACACCGTTAGGCCGTCTTCCGCTCACGCCCCAACATCGTGCAGCCCGCCTCCAGTGGTGTCGCGACAGGCGTGAATGGAGGGACGAATGGAGACGTGTCGTCTTCAGCGATGAGAGTCGCTTCTGCCTTGGTGCCAATGATGGTCGTATGCGTGTTTGGCGCCGTGCAGGTGAGCGTCACAATCAGGACTGCATACGACCGAGGCACACAGGGCCAACACCGGGCATCATGGTGTGGGGAGCGATCTCCTACACTGGCCGTACACCACTGGTGATCGTCGAGGGGACACTGAATAGTGCACGGTACATCCAAACCGTCATCGAACCCATCGTTCTACCATTCCTAGACCGGCAAGGGAACTTGCTGTTCCAACAGGACAGTGCACGTCCGCATGTATCCCGTACCACCCATCGTGCTCTAGAAGGTGTAAGTCAACTACCCTGGCCAGCAAGATCTCCGGATCTGTCCCCCATTGAGCATGTTTGGGACTGGATGAAGCGTCGTCTCACGCGATCTGCACGTCCAGCACGAACGCTGGTCCAACTGAGGCGCCAGGTGGAAATGGCATGGCAAGCCGTTCCACAGGACTACATCCAGCATCTCTACGATCGTCTCCATGGGAGAATAGCAGCCTGCATTGCTGCGAAAGGTGGATATACACTGTACTAGTGCCGACATTGTGCGTGCTCTGTTGCCTGTGCCTATGTGCCTGTGGTTCTGTCAGTGTGATCATGTGATGTATCTGACCCCAGGAATGTGTCAATAAAGTTTCCCCTTCCTGGGACAATGAATTCACGGTGTTCTTATTTCAATTTCCATGAGTGTAGTTATAATCATCTTAGGGTTGAAGCTCTTTTTTCCGTGTTTGCTTTAACAATACGTATGTTTTTGGATAGGGTTCGCCTTTATCAAAGTAAAACATACGTTCATAATTATGTTTGTCATATCTTGCTACTGATGTGTAAGCTTAGGCACCGACGACCTCAACAGTTTGGTCCTATAAGACCCTACCACAAATTTCCAAATTTTCCAGTGGCATTAGCCCCATACACGGCCCAAATGTTTCTGGCTGCCTCTGCTCATGTCATTATTGCACTCAAAGAGAAGAATATGTCGGATTTCGCCATGTAGCACTCCATTTGCTAGCGTCCACAGCTCCACTCACTATCTCCACATGAAAAAAAAAACCGCTATGTAAACTCTAATTGCAATAGTGAACTACAAATAACAACTGACAATCAACAAATGAGCATTTAGCAACCGGAGTACCAAAATGCAAAAAAAAAAATATCGCTGAGAACTTATGAACTAACCTAATATTATAGCTGATAGTAGCTCCAGTGGTATTAGTAACATCAGCAGGATTTAATTTAATCAGTGCCGTTAAACTCCTGTATTACGAAACGGGCAAATCACGTACAGACAATGAGACTGGAAACTCCTTGATAAGGCAAGGTTTGGCGTGTGACCTTTATGTTTGATCCATACATAAACAAGATTCTAGACGAGTGATAAGAACCAAACATAAATAGAACGTAAGTGACATATAACAAAAGTACTACGTAAAGCTTTTCTGCACATAACCAGATGCTAATAGCAGTCTCAAAATATAAACTGTTAAGGAACGTAACAAAATTGAATAAAACATTCAAAACTGTAACAAACAGTACGCTAGTACAGTACGTTAGTACAGCACGCTAGTACAGGGAACAGAGGCAGTAAAGCCGAATGTAAAACCCTAGATTAGACATCGAAACAGTCCTTCGAAACCAGATGGTGACTAGAGAAGTGCAATAAAACAACAAAGGGTGTTCCAGTCAAGTCAACCCACGCCATTTATTTTAACTTTATCTGTTCAGTTCCTGTAGCGTCAAATAGTAGATACCATTCTTTTTTCGCAAAATATTAAGCGTAGGATTCTTCTACGTAAATAGGAAAATTTTTGAATCTTTTTCTTGAATGTCGGAGGAGATTGATACGATTCCACATATTCTCGTGTGATGAATTGCCTAGCTCGAATCTTACAATGGCCGAACGAAGACTGTCTCTTTTTTTTGTTTATTACGCAGGTAAGGTGTTTGTCCTGCATCACTGTGGCTCATAGAAATTTTTATGTGATTGTTCCAGGGAAGCAAGCGCATACTCATTCTGTCTATAGCCATCTGGTAAAAAATAGTTTGTTTCACACATTGATCGCTACGTGCCTATTGACACAGAAATTTTTCTGTTTGGTTTACGATTACACTGGCGCTTTGGTATGCGTTTCCAGAGGATTTTTCCCAAAAAATATCACTCCCTCCATTTAGCATATAATTTCAAAATAATCTCCCCTTCATGGCCAAGAAACGAATGACAATAGGGACTTCCTACGACCAGATTTCGGAAGATGATACATGTCGTATTAAGGAACACTGTGCAAATTTCATAGGAAACGGCAGTGCCACTAATTGAGGAAAATAAATATCCCATTTTTATACGAAAATTTCTCTTTTTTATCTCATTTTATTTCCACGATGACCTTTTTGTAAATACTCTATTCAGAGTGATACTAGATGTCCCAAACTTCAAAATCCTTGGTCAGTCTGCTGTACAAAACACAGGTTTAAATTTAGTCAGTGCGCCGGCCGCGGTGGTCTAGCGGTTCTAGGCGCTGAGTCCGGAACCGCGGGACTGCTACGGTCGCAGGTTAGAATCCTGCCTCGGGCATGGATGTGTGTGATGTCCTTAGGTTGGTCAGGTTTAAGTAGTTCTAAGTTCTAGGGGACTGATGACCAAAGATGTTAAGTCTCATAGTGCTCAGAGCCATTTGAACCATTTAGTCAGTGCAAACTATAAAAAGTAAAGTTCGAACCATTTCTATTTTCTTTAGATTTTTTATGATTGACTGGAATACTCTCTTTCAAATTCTGAAGGTGGCAGGGGTAAAATACAGGGAGCGATAGGCTATTTATAATGTGTACAGAAACCAGATGGCAGTTATAAGAATCGAGGGACATGAAAGGGAAGCAGCCGGGTTTGTAGCCCCTCCCCGATATTATTCAATCTGTATATTGGGCAAGCAGCAAAGGAAACAAAAGAAAAATTCGGAGTAGGTACTAAAATCCATGAAGAAGAAATAAAAACTTTGAGGTTCGCCGTTGACATAGTAATTCTGTCACAGACAGCAAAGAACTTGGAAGAGCAGTTGAGCGGAATGGACAGTGTCTTGAAAGGAGGATATAAGATGAACATCAACAAAAGCAAAACGAGGATAATGGAATATAGCCGAATTAAGTCGGGTGATGCTGAGGGAATTAGATTAGGAAATGAGACACTTAAAGTAGGAAAGGAGTTTTGCTATTTGAGGAGCAAAATAACTGATGATGGTCGAAGTAGAGAGGAGATAAAATATTGACTGGCAATGGCAAGGAAAGCGTTTCTGAATAAGAGAAATTTGTTACCACCGAGTATAGATTTAAGTGTCAGGAAGTCGTTTCTGAAAGTATTTGTATGGAGTGTAGCCATGTATGGAAGTGAAACATGACGATAAATAGTTTGGTCAAGAACAGAATAGAAGCTTTCGAAATGTGGTGCTACAGAAGAATTATGAAGATTAGATGGGTAGATCACATAACTAATGAGGATGTATTGAATAGAATTGGGGAGAAGAGGAGTTTGTGGCACAACTTGACTAGAATAAGGGATCGGTTGGTAGGACATGTTCTGAGGCATCAATGGATCACCAATGTAGTATTGGAGGGCAGCGTGGAGGGTAAAAATCATAGAGGGAGACCAAGAGATGAGTACACTAAGCAGATTTAGAAGGATGTTGGTTGCAGTAGGTACTGGGAGATGAAGAAGCTTGCGCAGGATAGAGTAGCATGAAGAGCTGCATCAAGCCAACCTCAGGACTGAAAACCACAACAACAACAACATGATTGTGGAAGTTATTTATTTCAGAATCGCAACGTCGGCCTCCAGCATGTATATATGTCCTCATCAAAAATAAGCCTTCTCACACTGTTAACATACTTCGAGTAAATCACTGCAAATCAGTGTTCTAACAAACTGTTTACACGTGAAAATGGCCAGGCGCACAGCTTTCAATTGGACACCACTTCGCTGTGTATCTAAACTGCCTCAATAACCCAACTGTGGAAAGAGGACCTGCTGTCTAAGGTGGAATCCGAACCAGGTTTCCTTCCTGGCAATTCCTCGCATGAGAAGTTAAGGCTAGATTAAAAGCAGGCTGAAAATTTCCGTGGTCCGCCTCGGATTCAATCCCGCGATCCCGTGGTTCTCAGGCAGGCGCTTTACCACTGTACCACCACTATACACCATCCTCTCAATGACGAACATCGAACATTCGTCGAACCTTTTATTTTTTTAGTTTTTCTTTTAGCTGTAACATCATTTAACCATAGTTCGGTAAGGAGGTATCACTGCATACAGTTGCATCGACGTTAGTTGTTAGGCTATTTACTTTGTAAAGTAATCGCTCACATGGTTACATGCACGTGCACACACACACACACACACACACACACACACATACACATACGGATATGCAATAGTAACTCGCTTACGTAATAACACGTACAGAAGGATAAAAGTCTCTGTGACTTGATTCTGCATTTATCCTGTTGTGAATTTTTAATTTTATAGGACCATGTCCCACGTGTTTATTACGACTACCAGCGCCAATATGGACTATTTTTTGTTTGAAACATACACCCTTGCTGCGGAACGCGAACCAACGACCTACGCTTTCCGAGGCAGCGACACTATGCCATACGGTGGTGGCCTGCGTCACTTCCTGCTTCCTGGAGACGGGACTTAGACTATTCGGGCTGACCAGCTCGGCTGTAACTGTGTCTGGTAGCGACGGAAATGTGACTAACTGCTGCAGGTCACGCGATGCTGGAACTCCAACACGCCACGTGCGGAGCTTAACTTCTGAACGCTTATTGCTTTCATTTACGAGCCGCACGAGAGCACGCAATTACACCGCTAAGTAACTCACAACCACATGTTCCAGCCAGTGAGATCATATTCTTGTACAAAGTGGGTCTCACTTCATTCCGTTATTTTTCAGTGGCTCAAAAAATGGTTCAAATGGCTCTGAGCACTATGGGACTTAACAGCTGAGGTCATCAGTCTCCTAAAACTTAGAACTACTTAAACGTAACTAACCTAAGGCCATCACACACATCCATGCCCGAGGCAGGAGACGAACCTGCACCGTAGCGGTCACGCTGTTCCACACTGTAGCGCCTAGAACCGCTCGACCACACCGGCCGGCTATTTTTCAGCGCAGTAGGGGAAAGAACACGTCTTTTCTGGCCGCTGATTAGTCGAGCACGTTGTGTTTGTGGGACATGGATAATCACACGGCGTGCACTAAATAATTGAAAACTATTGGCAGTAAGGATGTGAAACAAAATTATTTGAGTCTGAAAATGCACATGGTTTGTTTTCGTACACCTACGATTTAAGTTATCTTCCCAAAAAATACTGTGAGCTGAGGAACGTGCAAGATAATGGTCGCCTAATTCGTCGTAATAATGTCACCTGTTACGAGAAAACGACGTCTAGGGGATTTAACACTCAAAGAATTTCCTGCAACGTTAGCGGAGTGAGCAGTTGCCTACCTCAAAGAAACTACGTTGCTTCGATTACTTCGAATACCACGAGATTGGTAATCTCTGTTACCGTTCGTGTAACATTCCCCTCAGAGAACTATGACCCAATTACAGCTCTCTTCATAACGTGACACCACACAGTCACTTTGTCACTATTAACCGCAAGTCTATACGCACGCCGCTAGTTTTATTTTATTTTTTTATCTGACCGGCAGCGGAAGCTATGATTGAGAGAATAACCACATAAATGAAGCTCCGTTTCGTCACTCGTCATGGACACCAACTCTGCAGTCACCGCTCAAGCGCTGGTTCTGAAAAGGATACGTTTTGCATTGCCTTGAACATCTAGTTGCTGAACTGCAGCCATTTTCTAAGAGTGAAAGCTTTAACTTGTAATAAAGCATTCGTTCTTACCCTGCGAGCGGAGAGATCCATAGCAGAAAGGCAACTATGAAATGGCCTGTATGTGCTAGTCCCTATAGCGAGTCTCATTGTAGGACTGACGGTGGTTTCCCTTCCAGAGCAGAACCTATGAAAATTTCCACTCATAACGAAACTGAAATTGTGCTATGTGATGAAACACGCCCGTTTCGACCCACGCCGAACTGCAAGGATTTTTCACCTTGAGTTGAATCAGAGTCACCTCTTTTAAACACTGCTTCCGCGATAAATGCACAGTGCCCACGCAATCACAATTCCATGGGTAACGAAATAGTATCGCATCTGAAAAAATGCATCGCTAATGTAATAACAAAATTGTTGTGTAATACATGGATTATTGTTGATTAAAAATCGACATATATTTTTGTTGCAACCTGTACACGTCTATTATGTAAATTACGTGTGTCGACAGACTGAAATAATGGTGTATAAGACCATCAGTTCTCAGTCATCCTGTTACCTCTGATTCCCATTAGGCCAACGCCTGAACGATATCAGTAGCAAAGTTTCAGTTCCCGTTTGAGTAAATCATCAAATATTTCATTTCTACATTTATTTACATCTACAGATTCATATATACTCAGCACGCCACGGTACAGATCACGGCTGAATGTACATCGTACCAGTATTATTGATTTTCTTTCCTATTCCATTCGGCCATGGACCTAGGGAAAAATGACAGTCTGTATGCCTCTACACATACCACAAATCTCTCATATCTTATTAGGTCACTTCTAAGCTAGCTGTATGATGGAGGCAGTATAATGCTGTTGCCTACATCTACTAATACAGGTTCCCTAAATATACGCTACAAGATTTCGCGAAAAGTACGTTGACTTTCTTCAAGAGATTAAGTTCCATGAATATTTCGTTTACACAGTTTTTGTTTTCGGATTACAGTCTCGTTGAATTATTTAAGTGACATCATGTTCGCCATCGACTATACTATTATAATTTCCACAGCTGTAATTTCCACCTTAGGTAATTTTCAAGTGGATAATTTAGTGAAATCACAGGAGTTATTAATGTTGACAACTGTTGTGTTTTTAGCACCATTATCATTTTAAGATGACTTAAGATCGAAAGTGAGATTGTGAATATTATAATAAGTACTTCAGTCGATGGTGAACATGGTATTCTTGAAAAAAGTTCTATTATACTTTCCTGTGAGCTGTAACGAACTCATACGATGATAGCAGTGCGTCTCTTATTTCGTTCGATGTTTGCTGTCGTGCCTACTTGACATGGGCAAGAGACATTGGAACAATAGAATTGCTTGCACTAGCGTTATTTATACAATTTCTTTAAACATGAAGTGCAAGTTTCCCACGACCGTTCAAACAATTTCCCTTCCAACAATGCGGCCTCCAACAGTTCGCCTTCTTTATTACTGATTTTACGGTGAACATGTTATCTTACATCGCTCCTTAGTGTTACAGTCTACATACCGAGTGGTTGTAATTAAAGTGCAGCTACTCACGGAAGTCCAGTGTGGGTTGTAATTAATTTATGGCATCAAAACCTGGTAGGTATGCTAATGCATTAATGCGGAATCGATTCAAGCTGTAAAAAGAATCAGTTCCAATTTTGGCCACCAGGTGCAAATCTGGCGCTGTACAGCGTCCTCTCCACATCTCCGGTGCTCATATTGAACAAAATGTGTGAGCGGCTATTAGTAATAAAATCAAAATTATGCATCTCTCACTTGTTTGTATTTTCCTGCCCGCATCCCAATTCTAATCCATTCCATTTCATAAGGAAACATTTCTATACGTCGTTATTGCATTCACAGCGCCTGATTTGCACCTGGTAGCCAAAATGGTGACTACTGATTCAGCATACAGACAAGCCAAACAACCTTTGGTGAAATTAAAAGCAAGGGCGGTAACATTAACAGCGCAACGGGAATTCCACTGTAAAATGCGGAGGACATAACGAATGGGTGGAAACAGTACAATGAAGGCCTCTATGATGGGGCTGACTTGCCTGATGACATGAAACAAGAAACAAGAGTCGACTGGGAAATGATACTCATCCAGCCTTGGAACTTCGTAGAGCTCTGGACGACTTAAGATGAAATAAGGCAGAAGGGATAGCTAACATTCCAGATTTCTAAAATCTGTAGAGGAAGCGGCAACAAAACTACTATCAACGTTGGAGTGTAGAACGGATGATGATGACGAAATACTATTAGAATTTTTGAAAAACATCATCCACAGATTTGCGATGGTAGAAAGAGCCGAGACTTGCGAGAACTATCGCACCATCAGCTTAACAGATTCTGCATTCAATTTGCTGACAAGAATAACATATAGAAGAATCGAGTAGAAAACTAACGATCTTTTTTTATTAAAAATGGAACTCCTCGAGCTGTACTTAAGATTTCATATTTATTTGGCTACTAGTTTCGACGTTGCGTCAACGTCATCTTCAGGCCCGTACACTTTGATGATATCTGTTGTGTGTGGCTGAGTACTAGAAGTCCGCGGCGAGACCAATCCGTGCTCACCGCGGACTTCTAGTACTCAACCACACATAACTGATATCAGCTAATTGTACGAGCCTGAAGATGGCGTTGACACAACGTCGAAACTAGTAGCCCAATAAATATGAAATCTTAAGTACAGCTGGAGGAGTTCCATTTTTAATAAAAATTGTACCAGCTAATATCCAACCATCATCCAATTTAAATATGGATGTACGAAGAAAAAAAACTAAGGGTCTGTATGATGACAATCAATTTCACTTTAGGAAAGATAAACGCACCGCTCGAGGCAGTTCTGACATTGAGTTTGGTAATGGAAGACAGAAGAAAAATCATAACAAGTTCATAGGATTAGTCGACCAGGAAAAAGTATCCAGAGATGTCAAATTGTGCAAGATGTTTGGAACTCCGAGAAAAATAGGGGTAAGCTACAGGCAGAGATGGCTAATATACAATTTGTACAAGAAACAACAGGGAACAATAAGAGTGGGAGACGGAAACGAAGTACTCGGATTAAAAAGAGTATAAGACAGAGATGTATCAACCTGTACATCGAAAAAGCAATGACAGAAATAAAAGAAAGGTTAAAGAGTGGGATTACAGTTCTGAGGTAACGGGCGGGTTGTGGCGCCCTGAAAATATTCTAAGTTCAGAGTTGGCGGCCCCCGCTCGGGACGTTTGGCAAGGCGTGGTTCGTTAGCAAGCGCGTGGTGCCTCACAACGGCCGGACCACGTGGTCCATCGGCTGCGTGGCTGGAAATTCTGCTGTGACGAGGACGGTGCTTTGTGTCGATGAAGGACACACGACGGGAGTGCCAAAGCTGGCGGACTTTGTGAAGCCTTAATGGCAGACATTTCTCACTTCGTATAGATATCAATTCACTACTGGCCATTAAAATTGCTACACCAAGAAGAAATGCAGAAGAAAAACGGGTATTCCTTGGACAAATATATTATACTAGTACTGACATGTGATTACATTTTCACGCAATATGGGTGCATAGATTCTGATAAATCAGTACCCAGAACAACCACCTCTGGCAGTAAAAAAAGCCTTGATACGCCTGGGCATTGAGCCAAACAGAGCTTGGATGGCGTGTACGGGTACAGCTGACCATGCAGCTTCAACACGATACCACAGTTCATCAAGAGTAGTGACTGGCGTATTGTGACGACCCAGTTGCTCGGCCACCATTGACCAGACTTTTTCAATTGGTGAGAGATCTGGAGAATGTGCTGGCCAGGGTAGCAGTCGAACATTTTCTGTATCCAGAAAGGCCCGTACAGGACCTGCAACATGCGGTCGTGCATTATCCTGCTGAAATGTAGGGTTTCGCAGGGATCGAATGGCGGGCAGAGCCACGGGTCGTAACACATCTGAAATGTAACGTCCACTGTTCAAAGTGCCGTCAGTGCGAACAAGAGGTGCCTGAAACGTGTAACCAATGGCACCCCATACCATCACGCCAGGTGATACGCCAGTATGGCGATGACGAATACACGCTTCCAATGTGCGTTCACCGCGATGTCGCCAAACACGGATGTGACCATCATGATGCTGTAAACAGAACCTGGATTCATCCGTAAAAATGAAGTTTTGCCATTCGAAGTTCGTCGTTGAGTACACCATCGCAGGCGCTCCTGTCTGTGATGCAGCGTCAAGGGTAACCGCAGGCAAGGTCCCCGAGCTGATAGTCCATGCTGCTGCAAACGTCGTTGAACTGTTCCTGCAGATGGTTGTTGTCTAGCAAACGTCCACATCTGTTGACTCAGGGACCGAGACGTGGCTGCACGATCCGTTACAGCCATGCGGATAAGATGCCTGTCATCTCGACTGCTAGTGATACGAGGCCGTTGGGATCCAGCACGGCGTTCCGTGTTACCCTCCTGAACCCACCGATTCCATATTCTGCTAACAATCATTGGATCTGGACCAACGCGAGCAGCAATGTCGCGATACGATAAACCGCAATCGCAATAGGCTACAATCCGACCTTTATCAACGTCGGAAATGTGATGGTACGCGTTTCTCCTCCTTACACGAGGCATCACAACATTTGACCAGTCAACGCCGGTCAAGTGCTGTTTGTGTATGAGAAATCGGTGGAAACATTCCTCATGTCAGCATGTTGTAGGTGTCGGCGCCAACCTTGTGTGAATGCATTAAAAAGCTAATCATTTGCATATCACAGCATCTTCTTCCTGTCGGTTAAATTTCGCGTCTGTAGCACGTCACCTTCGTGGTGTAGCAATTCTAATGGCCAGCAATGTAGTAGCCAGATGAATCATGATACCCCAAAAAGAAACTGTACATTACCATTATTTACACGACGATTCTGATGGTGTAATGAGATTTACAATATATTTATTAGTTTAAGGTTTAGTATCTGACGGTTAATTATACAAGTAACCCCGGAAACGAATTTCCAAAATATAAACGCTCCATCCGATTTTGTCGATCGTCGTGTCTTTAGAACGTTATTAGTGTGAACCTAAATTGGTGTGAATTACAGGGATGTAGCTTAAATAGTACATGTGTTATTGGAGGTGAAAGTGGCCAATTGTTAATGATCGCCTCAGGCCATAAGTACTCCACAGTTACACGAAAAAATGGTAGCAGCAGGCTTATAAATATATTGAGTCATCCAGTTCTTTGTTAATATCCGATATATGCTATTCATGAAGAAATTGATTAAATATTTAATGTGTGTTAGAAACATAGAGACATTAGGCTACTGGCCTACCTATTGCTTCTTTTCTTTTGATATATGTTTGTCTAATTGTTTATGTATTTAATAATGTCTGTTAGAGCGTGTTTATGGTCCAGACGTAGGAATATTTATTTAATTTCAAGTAGTTAAATGTAAATCCAGTACTTCGTATGTGATTAAATATGTGTGTGGGCGCGTTGGTTGAAGACATGGCGCGAACGCTCTAGCCAATCACAGCGCTCGTAAATGGGGACACTGGATGGGAGCATCTTTTCCTGGGAGTACAGGACAGTTCTGGCAGTGCGGCAGTGCTGGACGGTACGGCACTGGACACGGGAGTGAGTGCTGGACGCGGACAGTACAGCGCGATGGACGCACAGACGGCGGAAAGAGTGGGACAGTGGAGGAGTTTGCGCGTGATCGCGAAAGATAGAGATACTTCGGAGTGCCGACTTGTGTGCTTCTGAGATTTCCGTGGCTTCTGCAGTGAAGACGAAGTACGCGTTTGGAATTGAATATCTCGCGAGCTATGTTGTTGTTCTTAACTAATTACGTGAAGTGGCAATCTATTGTTTCCCTGTTACTCAACTTATATTTTATTTAATTACTGGACCATCGACACCAATAAGTGTTTTGCAGAAATACACCGCATTCTCAAAAGTACTTCTACTATCGTACTCATTTAAAGTTGTTATGATAGTACCTGCAAATTTTATTTGATTGCAATCTTTCATTTATAACTTTATATGTTACATTCATAATTCGCAATTGCCGAGTGATAGGAACCTTCGACCATTCGATGCCTGTGTATATTCAAATTGTATACTGTAGACTCAGCAGTATGTGGCCTGTAATGCGGCAACTACGTATCCCAGCCCCTAGACAACGAAACCAGCCAAAACTATTAATATTGCAACGTTGAGTCGGAGGGTGCGTAGTAGTTTTTTAGAAAGCCCGCACAGTTCAAGGTAGAAGGATATCAATGATAAGATTCTCTGATGACATTGCTATCCTCAGCGAAAATAAAGAAGCATTACAGAATCTGTTGAATGGAATGAACAGTCTAATGAGTGCAGAATACTAAACCGAAGAAGGTCGAAATTAATGAGCTGTAGCAGAAATGAGAACAGTGAGAAACTTGACATCGGTATTGGAGATTACAAAGTAGACGAAGTTAAGGAATTCTGTCACCTAGTCAGCAAAACAAACCATGACGGTCAGAGCTAGGAGGACATAAAGTGGAGATCGTCACAGGTGAAAACTGCACTCTTGGCCAAGAGAATTTATTAGGATCAAACATTGGCCTTAATCGGAGGAAGAAGTTTCTGAGAATGTGCATTTGGAGGACAGCACTGATTGGTAGTTGAACACGATTGTGGGAAAACCGGAATCGAGGAGAATCGAAGCATTTGACACGTCGTGTTACAAACGAATGCTAAATATTAAGTGGACTAACAGGAAAAGAAATTAGAACGTTCTCCGTAGAATCGGCTAACAGAAAAATATGGAAAACATTGACAAGAAGAGGGGACAGGATGATAAGACATATGTTGAGACGTCAGGGAACAACTTCCATGACACCAGAGGGAGCTGTAGAAGGTAAAAACTGTTGAGGAAGACACAGACTGGAAGACATACAGAAAATAATTGAGGACGTAGGTTGACAGCGCTAGTGTGGAAGAGATTAGCTCAGGAGAGGAGTTCGTGGCGGGCCGCATCAACCAGTGAGAATACTGATGACTCAAAAAACAAAACGTTCGGTTTTTCTTTCATTTAAAATCGTCAGATGTATTATAGAAAGCGGTAATCATTATTCTTAAGTTGTGTTTATTCACTGAAGCTGATCTTAGCCTGGATCGGCGGAACTGTTTCTGTTATAGGAATTAAGCACTTGTAAGCAGCGGAGTTGAGCTGTACCAGAAGTACAGTTTGGTAGTTCTGGTACACTACATAAATGACGTAGTAAATGGTAGGCTTACTGGTAGTAATGGAAGGATTAGTAGAAAAAGAAACATAAATAAATGTGTAAGTCTAGGAGCCGACGACTTCTCTTTGGATTGTACTTGGAAGGATAAGTAGCCAGACAAAATCAATCCGGCACTGAAACGACTTGGTAAGCTGCGAAATACAAGTGAAACAATTTTACTATTAATCTTCTGCATGCAAGGCAGCCTTCTTGCAAAATTTCTTGAGCACAGGAAAGACCAGGAATTAGTCGAAGTAACTGTAGAAGCTCCAAGCATAATATAGTTGACGTAGTTACAACACCTTTCAGCAATGTCCGAATTCGGATGCATCTACGTTACTGGCGCATTCAAAGAGCTCTGAAAAACGTCATTACAATCTACAGGAATGAGAAGGTTAAATTCTGAACTTTAGAAACAGAAAATTTTGTGGAGTGGTAAATTAATAATAGTTAACAATGATGCAGGCTGAACTAACGTATGTTCGAACTGTAGCTAAGATTAACGAAATTTTAGAAAAACTCAGTGTTGTAATTGCGATAGGAATATAATATAACGGTAAAGGTAAATGCCCTTACAGAACGTAACACCAAATAAAATTAAGAAGAACGTGATCAAATTCAGCGATACTTCAGAAAATGCGACGGAACAGCCCGAGAAGTTAGCAGCGATTGTTGAAAATGTGGAGAAAACTAAACGTTGAAAGAAATCTCAGAAAGAGTTAAATATATCAGACATATCAGGCCAGCACTTTGATAAGTAGGCGAAGGAGAAATATGAAGAGCAGGAGAAGATTTTGGACCTATTTTGAAGCAGGAGCGTCATCTTGAAACAGGTTACAAGACGAAGGAAGAAGTGTTTCATATGTTTCAGTACACCGTTCAGAACGAACTAGATGTTAATCAAGTCAGACACAAAATATGTTTTTTCTGTTTACGTGATATATAGATAACGCAGATGCGTCCGTGAAGTGCGCAACCCGAGACAGAAGTACGGCGGCGTGGCATGAGGTACGCGTCCTATCAAGCTATCGATCATCACTTGTATTGGGACTCAGTCGCTTAGCAACATACGACCTCAGTGAGGGGTTACGGCCGTATTCTGTGAAGTCATAGCTTTGACAGTCCGAAGGGTAAGAGGTGAAGCAGTGTTCGGGGTGCGGTACACCAGGGGGCGCTATTCCTTTCCACCCGAGCCCACACGATCTTGCAGGATTCTACTTTTTCTTGTCTGTTGAGTCTCTTGCCTTGCATAAAACCGACTTGCAATGTATACGCACGTTCTTCCCTACGTACATCTCATGTTTATACTCACATTGAGCGCCAATAATCCTCTGTACCATGTCATCAACACAGTCAGTAGCTCGTAATTATGTTACATTGAGCTGTGATCCGATCGGTATGGTTGTTTGGAAAGAGATCTATAACGATGTCATATTGGCAGTTGCTAATAATCCCTTGTCTAAGAATAATAATGTCTTTAAATTGTCGTGTCCTGACATAGTTGGGAGAGGGAAAAAGGGGTTGCTGGTCAGTCTGCGCTCCCGAGCGGTACAGAGCAGAAGACAGAAGGACAATTCACTGTGAAGGCATTTGATTGTTTTCTTCTATCTGAGCCAACACTAGTACAGGCATTTAATAGAAATGCAGGTGGTGAGACTCGGCAGGGAACTCGTTGTGGAGACTCTTGGGCAAACAAGGTTTTGAAATAGTTGTTTATTCCAGACAGGACTAACTAATACACTGGAGGCTAGTTCTAGCGTTATAAAAAGCTGAATAACACTGTTACAACAGAAGACAGTGCAGAAGTCCCAAGAGTGGATGCTAACCACAGTAGCAAACACTAGCAGCATCTTAAGGCAACAACTTAGTTGCAAAACAAAACTTGCTGAAAGTGACACTGTTCACTGAGGTACTCCAAGAGAGAGAGAGAGAGAGAGAGAGAGAGAGAGAGAGAGAGAGCAGACTTATGCTGAGCTGGACCAAGGCTGGAGTCGACGGACGCCGATTCGGCGCCCAGATCGTCTGACTGAGAACTCTGCCAAAATGCGGAATCTAGGGGTTTTAAAGAGTGGCGTGGGGGCACTGTTTTTCCCACCCAGCCAATCCCGTAGGTCTCTTGCAGGTGCCTGACAATCATGGTTTAGTTAGGTTCCCTCTACTGTTCCCTAAGGCGGGGATGTTAATCCAGTTGCACTAAGCCAGTATTTGGTGTCAACATTGTTCAGCTGAAAGGTAAACGTAACTGCTCTGCCAAATAAGGCTTGCAATATTATTGTTATACGTCATTTAGCCCCGCCCCTCGGGCGCCCCGGTGTAGGGAGTGCTAGGTCAACAGTTTTTTGGCGTTTTCGCTCTCTTTCTAACCCTTGTGAGCCTACTGACGTTGCTGTTCTCAGGGGTGGTGTTAAGCTGGCTTTATACACTAGTACGTGCCTGTTGGTTACAAAGTTCTACGGTGACAACCTACTACAGCGTCTAGTCGACATATGAAGTTACATGTTAATTCCTTGAAGAGTAACTAACGCCCTGGGGCCGCGTCTGGGAGCGTCTGCATTCTCAAAAGGCTCTCCCCTAACGGTTTACTTCATATAACAGTATCTCTCCTAGTTTCGTCTGCCCTCACCATCGTCTCAGCTTCCGCGCCATGGAACGCCTGCTGCCCCGAAAGCCAGCCTGAGAAAAAGAGCCATGGTGGAGAACCATATGTCACCATGCACACACTAATATAAGCACTACGATAACAACTAAAAAAACATAATATGCAAGCAGTATCTCTGTGTCGCAAAGGTAAAGGACTGTTTCAAACTTTTGTAGAAAGTAAAGCAGTCTGCACAACTCTGCACCAAGTATTTCTTTTGCAAAATATAGAAATCTGTCGAAATTAGTATATTTTTATGTCGTAGTATATAAGTTGTGAACTGTGTAATAAAACTAAAATCACAACAAGATTTTATTAATTACGGTTCCTCGTAAAAGCAAATGATTTGCAATTAGCCAGAGGTCAATTAAGCTAAAATGAAATCTGACCTGCACGATCGTGTCATTGCGTTTCCCATTACATTTTAGTAATTTCTTTAGCATTTTTCATCTATTTTGGCAAAGTATGATATAAGCCACCAGGGGTCAAGTGGAAGGGTACATACTAAACTGATCTCCTCTATGATTTCACATTGTGACGTTTGCGCCACCTAGTGCGATATGATTTGTTACATCCTGCACCAGCCTTTAAGTAGCTGAGAGTAAACCGTAAAAAGACGAAAATAATGGAAAATAATAATAGCAAGCAACTTCGGAGTTCTGATGACGAAGCAGAGAAAGCAAAGGAATTCTGTTACGTTGGAAGGAAAATAAAACATGACCGACACAGAAAGGAATACATAAAAAGCAGACCAGCACACGCAAGGAGAGCAAGCATTTCTGGCTAAGAGATGCCTGCTGATATCAAACATAGGCCTTAATCTGAGGAAGAAATTTCTGAGAATGTACGTTTGGAGTACAGCATATTATTGGTAGTGAAGAGTTTGATATGTGGTGCTACAGAAGAACGTTGGTGGACTGACAATAGGAGGTTCTCTGCAGAATCGTCTACGAAAAAGTATTTGGAACGCAGTGACAAGAGGAAGGGACAGGATGATAGGACATGTGTTAAGACAATAAGATCAATAACCTCCAACATGCTTGTCGGTAAAAACTGTAGGGAAAGAGAGAGACTGGAATACGCTCAACAAATAACTGAGAGCATCGACTGCAAGTGCTACTCCGAGATGAAGAGGATAGCACAGGAGAGGAATTCGTGGCAGCGCGTATGAAACCAATTTGTAGGTAGATTTTTTTTTAAATTTTTCTTATTATCGCATGGCAAGGGCCCCTCGTCTGGAAGACCGTTTGCCCGGTTCCGGTCTTTCAATTTGACGCCACTTCGGCGACCTACAGTCGATGAGGATGATAGTATGATGATGAGGACAGCACAACACCCAGTCCCTGGGCGGAGAAAACTCCCCGACCCAGCCGGGAATCTAACCCGGGCCCAGAGGATTGACAATCCGTCACGCTGACCATTCAGCTGCCGGAGTTGGACTGTAGGCAGATGAGTCACAAAGAGGAAAAAAGGAACTGATAGAGACGATAGATTACCATGGCCACAAGTAACACGTGGTCATACCATAAGAACAGGGAGTGTGGGAAAGGTACGAGAGTGGTCCGGGTTGTCCTGGAGCGACGACGGGTAGAAAGGAACCTCTTGTTAGATTTGGAACCGAGACGAATAACTTCAAGTATTAATACTTAATGTTTAAATTATTAGTAACGTATTCGACAGTGTTGAAGATTTTATCCCCTCTGATATCTATGTAACTACAATTTCAATTATTCAAAATTGACCTGTAATGATTAACTAAGGAATTAAATGACTGTTTCGAGTGATTTGCAAACCGATCATGAAAGCGATCTGTGCGGGCAGTCGGGAAGGAGTTAGCATAGCTCAGTACCGAGGTTGAGCCAAGCTTTCATACAGGCAACATGTGTGTGCATTGTGAGTGGTTATTTCGTTTAATTAAAAGTAAGTTAAACCTTGCCTCGGGAAACGTTTGTATGCTATCTAGTACTGCCATCGAGACTGTAAACACTTAGATATCGTGAGTCCTGATTCTCAATTAAGAAAATAACTTGAATTTTTATTCTCAGTGCGACAATTAGAACCGAATGATTACGATGCTCGAAAGTTTATAAACAATCTCCACGATAGTTACTCTTTTAAACAATTTCGGACTGGCCCTTAGATAGGATTGGATGAGAAAGTGCGTTATCCGTGATTTTATAAATGAGGTTGTATCCCATTTATTGAAACTTAATTGTAGCATCATAACAGTATTTGCGAAAGTCACTCCTAAACTTACTGTCTTTACGTCTCGCATTTTAGGAGCCACAGCCTATGGAGAAAAATGCAATAGGGATATCGAGACAGGTTAAAGACAGACGATGTTAGCAAGCTGCCTGGTGATGACCGAGGGAGGAATCAGGTGACATTTTAGAGAAGCTATTTTCGCTTTTCATTCAGGGTAGCCGTCCAGAAGCAACCTTTCGCAAACTAAAACTTGTGTTGTTACTGTGTCTCACGTAATAATGCGACACGGCAGCGATATATCTTCTCGTTCATTTGTTGGATAGGAGATAAAACGCTACATCGCCCTATCCGCAAACAACGAAACTTACAGGACTTCGTCTTTTTTTGTGCTAGCACTTCACTCGAAAATATTATTTCTGCTAGATTATCTCCGGTAGTATTTCTTTTACGTGATCCCATTCAGTACTAGTTCCTTTATTCATGTTATCGACATATTTGTAAAACCAAAGGAGAACATTTCGCAATTAGCAACAATTAGAGTGCAGAGCAGTACTGAACGAATTCAATACTAAAATGACCTCTTCGTAGAACGAAGGCTATGAGAATGTATTTTGAAAAATAAACCATCTTCAGATAAGATTCGAACGAAACTCTGACTAATAGATTATTAGGAAACCCTCATCTTCTGCAAACGACTACTAATACTGATACCTATAACGTTGGGTTTACTGGTAAGAACGTCATTTCAGAAGTTCTCGTGCTGAAGAAGATAAAATAGGACCATACTTCTACGCTCTGTACCTGTGCGAAGTGCTACAATAAAACAAACAATGTTTACTCACAGATTTTCAGAAGTATAAATATAATGTACAGTTGGGACGTAAAGTCTTTTATAAATTCATGTAATATAAATTTACCACAAAATATACAATATTTTGCCCCTCTAACTGTAAGAATTTAAAAAACAAATGTTGTGTAAAACCCCCCATTAGCAAGAGAAATAAAGCTGTCTATGAGAAAAACATGGCAATCTCGAGTCCATTCCACACTATGTTTTATTTATCGTGATCGAAGACGCAAGTGCACTGACAGTCCCTAAAAGTTACAATGGTGGTCAGTCCATCCCGCAGAGACTATTACATGCTTCCCTTTTACTGTTGAACTATTCAGACTGTCGCTCCAACTAAATTGTACTGCAATTTCTTATACTATACACATTCCTATCGCCAGCACGATCGCTAGTGCTTAACCGTCATCAGAACAGCAACCAGTCAGCCTAGTGACCCCAAAATCTATCGATTCGACAGCACAACTCATCTTCTTCACAACTGCATGCTAGCCCCAAGCGAGGGTCAATTCAGCGATGAAGTTCTTTCCCGTGTGCCACATTCAGATAAAGGTATCCATTTAGATGGTGCCGTATTGCGGGGATGTTGACTGTTACGTTCTACCAGCTGTTCCTAATAGTCCCAGATTTTTACAGTGGGATTAAGATCAGGTGAAACAGAGGACCAGTCGAGGTGAATTAGGGTGTCCGAGTGTTCGTCAAACCGAGAACATATGTATGCAGCCCTGTTGTCACTTTGGAAGATGTGTCTACAGCATGCTGATCAAGTAAAACAAAACGCAACAATTTGGCACTGAAACTACTGAAATATATATAATGATTCGTAAAAATTAAAAATGTTACCTTCTCACTAGAGAACTTTTATTTCTACAGATCACATTGAATAGATATATAGACAACTAGTTCCGGCAGTTTCAGTTGCCATCGTCAGATCATCTAGATACATCATCCATTGTGTCACTCAATGTAGAGCCGGCCGTTGCTGGC
This sequence comes from Schistocerca piceifrons, assembly GCF_021461385.2. NCBI lineage: Eukaryota > Metazoa > Arthropoda > Insecta > Orthoptera > Acrididae > Schistocerca > Schistocerca piceifrons. The sequence continues at coordinate 781,709,477 of NC_060140.1, read as the reverse complement.
CGAGCGGTTCTAGGCGTTTCAGTCCGGAACCGCGCGACTGCTACGGTCGCAGGTTGGAATCCTGCCTCGTGCATGGATGTGTCTGATGTCCTTAGGTTAGTTAGGTTTAAATAGTCCTAAGTTCTAGGGGACTGATGACCTCAGATGTTAAGTACCATAGTGCTCAGAGCGATTTGAACCAACTCAATGTAGAACACTGTCATCTAGTCAATAACATATATGTGAGCAACTCGGTGAAGAAGATGTACCAGTGTAACGTCATACGAATTTTTATGGAGAGTGTTTCTTAATTAGTTACACACTAGTATCCTTCAATTGTCGAAAGGGTTAATAACTTACGAAAACTTACTTACTGAATGCTGTATATCTACAAGTTTTATTTACTAATGTTGAGTGTGGCTACCTTCTGTAACACTACAAACGTCCCATCAGTAATGAGTTTCCTACTAAATCCTATGAAGCAAGTCTTAATGTATGGTGACAACTGCTTGTGTTATCCGTTGTCACCATTCTTCGACGTTTCTGGGAAGCGGAGGAACAAACACTCTGTCTTTAATGTAACCCCATACACATAAGTCCATTGGGGTTAATTCAGGTGGTCATGGTGGCCAGGATATTATGCCACCAAGTCGGTACATTCAGAAGGAGGCACGCTAAAACTTCCCGATGTTTATGGGGTGGCACGCTGTCTTGCTGGAAAATAAATTCTGTGCCTATATCCTGTTGTAACTGAGGCATTATATCGTGTTCAAGTACATCCGCGTACGATATGCCAGTTATAGCTGACTCGGGAAAAAGAAAGCTTACAGTTTACAGTTAAGAAAAAAAATTACCTTAGGCGAGTATCGTAGAAGTTCGACTACGTGATATAGTTTCCGCTGAACCCATGTATGAACATTATGCCGACTCACTTTACCACAGGAATGGAATGGATGGTGGCTTCGTCACTGAACTCAATTTCATTAAGAAAATCATACAGAACTCACCTCATTTTTATCCCTTTCTTATAAGGCTTGCAAGCATTCCAGATTTAGCGTTTGAATAGCAGACGTTTTCGTAATATCTTCCACACTGTGGCACTAGGAATATACAATTCTAAGCTGGCTTGTCCCATTGATATAACCGGATTACGATTGTAAGACTGCCGCACTTTCAACTGATGCGTCGGAGACTGCTTGCCGAACCTGAACCGGAGTCCTATGTGATACACAGCCAGTTTCAGTGAAACGATTGTGCCAACTAAAAATAGTTTGTCTCTGAGGTGGTGTCTTACGACATTTAGTCGTGAATTGTCTCTGAACTGTAGTAGCGGATTTGGATTCACGAAACCATGAACAACACTGCCCACGCACCTTTATACTACTCCACGATATGTGTTGGGATAACTCATTCACACGTCGGGAGTGTTATGCGGAAATAAAACTTGGAGATATACTGCATTCAGCACTGTATCAAACATACTGGTAAGTTATTTCCACTTTTCATAATTAAAGGTTGCTTTTGTATAATTAATTTATAAATAACCTCTATAATACATGTATACGACGTTACCATGGTACGTCTTCTTCAACAAGTTGCTCCCAAATATGTTTATGACTAGATCGCAGTGCACTACACTGAGTGGCACAATTGTTGATGAGTGTAGATGACCTGAAGATGGCAATTTAAATTGCAGAAACAATATATACGACAATCTGGTGAGATAAAACTAGTAAGAAGATTACATTTTCCAAATTCAGAGATCGTTCTCCTACTGAGAATGTCAGATAACCATAATGATTGGCGTTCAACGAATGCTGAATGAGTGGACCGAAACATTGTACGGAAAACAACCCCAATGAGTTTCAGGACGACCTATTGCTGAACTGCGCACTCCACACAATGCGGGTTAAATGCCTTACTGGACAAACGGTGCAGTCGACACCCAGCATCAGTGGAAAATACGAAATACCGCGATTCGTCACACCTGTAGTCAGCTGCTGTCCAATTACCATGTCGTGTGGCCTACTAAGACGCACAACGTAATGTGGTCCTGCGAGCAATGACTTTCTGTGACAGTTGTAGCTGGTCCCTGTCGTTAAGTTCTTTTACAATCATTGTCATTACGCCGTGTCATTCGCTCGAACTGCCCAGAACGATCTTCAAACCAGATGCGAATAATGACATCGAGCTGTGGGGACATAAAGTCCATGAATAGCTCAAATGGTCTCTAGGTAGTCGAACATGACCATTTCCAGTCAATGATCGTTTCATTTGGACCATAGTACCAAATCTATTCCATGTAAACCCAGCCCACAGCATTATGGAGTCACCAACATCCCGCACAGTGCCTTGTTGACAACGTGGGTCCATGGCATCGTGAGATCTGCGTCATACTCGAAACCTATCATCAGCTGATACAAACTGAAATCAGGACCCATCTAACCAGATCTCGGTTTTGCTGTCATTTAGAGTCCAACCAATATGGTCACGAACCCAGGAGAGGCGCTGCACGCCATGTCGTGCTCTCAGCCGAGGCACTTGCGTCGGTCGTGTGCTGTCGCCAAATTTCGCCACACTGTCGAGCCGCATACTTTTTCCGTACGTTCCACGCTGATTTCTGCTGTTATTTCATGCAGTGTAACTTGTCTGTTACCACTGACAACTCTCGGTCTTTAGGTGAAGGCTGTCGGCCACTACGTTGGCCGTTGTGACAGGTATTGCCCGAAATTTGATGTTCCCGACACACCCTTGGCACTGTGAATCCCGGTGTATTAAATTCCCTGACGATTTCCTAAATGGAATGTCCCATGCGTCTAGCTCCAACTAGCATTCAGCATTCAAAATCTGCTAATACCCGTTGTGCGGCCACAATCACGTCGGAAACCTTTTCACTTGAATCACTTATTTACAAATGACAGCTCCGGCAATACACTGCTCTTTTATTCGTTGTGTACGCGATACTCCCGCCATCTATAGAAGTGCCTATCGCTATCCGACGACTTTTGACACTTCTGTGTATATGCAAAATGAGTAGATATATCGAGGTACTATTTTCATGAAGTTATGGTCAACAACGTGGCATATGTTCAGACGAACAGACGAAAGCATATTTTATAACTCTTTGCTTCCCAATGGAACGTAAAAGTCCCGACCACTTCCTACAGTCATAAAACAGTATGGATCTGAATGCATGTACTGGTATCCTGTCGGAAGGTCTGTGTACTTCTTCTGTAGTCTCGGAAACTCTTTTGCTGTGGTAGTTCAGTGTTCCTGCCAACAGAAAGAGTTCTGTCTTTCGCATCGTAGTAAGAGCTCACGGGCCATTTCGTGTGGAAGCACTTTATTATGAGTGCTTTCGTTTTTTCAGTCTGACGTAATCTGATATTACTAATGCTATAAGTAAACAATCCGTTCAGAAACGAGAAATCTATCCCTATGAAATTCAGAAGTCCCACATGTATTTCGTACGTAAATTGAAAGATATACAAGGTGAAAAAAATGGCTCTGAGCACTACGGGACTCAACTTCTGGGGTCACCAGTCCCCTAGAACTTACAACTACTTAAACCTAACTAACCTAAGGACATCGCACACGTCCATGCAAGAGGCAGGATTCGAACCTGCGACCGTAGCGGTCGCGCGGTTCCAGACTGCAGTGCCTATAACCGCTCGGCCACCCCGGCCGGCGATATACAAGGTGAGTCACTAACTGTCGCCACCAAGAGTAGCTCCGAAAGTATGATATTAGCTGAAATGTTTGTGAGACAAATGTTGCGTGTGTCACCGACGGGATGCTATAGGTTAGAAATAAAGGTGTTATTCCTCTGAATCTGAAGTTAAGCCCAATGCGACGCATACAATCCGTACCAGTTAATTCTTGGTGGGGACTGATATGGTAGGGATGATATTTATGACGATGCAGAGCACACGAACAACAGTACTCTGGCTCATGCCAAATTCCTTTGAGATTTGACGCAAACTAACACAAGGATCTCGAACCACAGTGGCAAGAATACCAATTTCCGTTTCCTCGTTAGTAACTTTCCTTTGCCGGATATCTTTCCGATGCGTTAAAGATCCAGTTGTTCTCTGTTTATCATACACATATTTAAATGTACGACGTATAGAGTGAGTACTTTGATGATATCTTTCAGCGTATAAATCTCAAGCTCTCACTGAATTTCGTTGGCATTCTCTATAAATGAGAAGCATATCGACCTGTTCCTTGAAGGAATACATCATTCACATTCGCTTGCTTCGCCGATACTAGTCTTACCGTTCCTATTAGTGTTGTGTTGCGAAACCGTTGAATGGTGTTTACATGTCAATGGCATGTTAGATGGATACGCCGTATTCGGCGAATATTTACTACTTGCACGACATACGAGAGAGAATTGTTAGAGCATGTGCCTCGGTAAGTACCGATGTGATAAGGAATACCACTCAATCCACGACAAGGAGACTGCAGCACTGCATTGATGCCAATGGTCATCACTTCGAACACCTTCTGTAAATGGACGTTCGTGCCACGTTTTTGACCTTCGTTGACCTTCAAAGACCTTATTGTTATACATCGTTGGATTCGCCTCGATAGCCGCTATCAGCAAATAAGTACCAAACTATAGCATCCCATTTTTAAAAAAAGGCTGACCATATCTCTGAAGCGACCCCACCTAGCAACAACAAAAACGTCATATTATGTCCACCGTGGTCCCATGCAACTTTTGTCCCACAAACGTTTCAGCTCCTATCATACTTTCGGAGTTATTCTTGCTGGCAGTAGTTAGTCACTCACCCTGTGTATGCATTGAAAAGCACTACAGTGTTCTAGTTGCTCTGGTAATATTCTCTCCAAACCAAATATTCAATCCCCTGGAACGGTTTTTCATAGTTGGGGTATGAATGGGTTAGCATATGCAGCTGCCGAATTATGGCACCTCATTTTTTAATATAACTATATAATTCCTTTATGTGGCTTAGTATTCGAAAATATTTCGAACGTATCTGGAACTTGGTCAGGTAGGAATGGCATAACAGCGATGCAACGTTAGTGTTCCACCGTCAGGAGAAGCGGTCCACACACGTCTCCCCTTCTGCTGCGCATGTAAACAAATACGTAACGGAGTCAGGGTTCGTGCGGTTAATACTGTGGCAGCCACATCAAGTGCTGAAAATGTTAACATTGAGCATTAGTACATGTTATTAAGTAATTCCAGATGGACAAATATATTTATATTTCCTTACCTTTATGATTTCGCTACAATATTCTAGTAACACGCTGCAAGTAATTACACCTGCATGTAACGTGTTTACATATGTTGTACTGTCACGCCTATACGCAGCGAATCTGCGGACGTAATACAAACATTTGAGACAAGTGAAGATGTAGACAGTAAAAAAAGCAGCCTTACAAAGGGCTTTGTAATAGCTGTAGCGCACAATTCGCATGCACGTACACTTAGAGTGAAATAAAACAATAGTGTATACCACCAGTACTGCAGGCGTCTGAATTTTATCCTTCCACCAGTACCATATTCTCCTCGACTAGATGTCACGCTATGTCTTACTAGACTTCTTTGAGCTGTGTTTCCTGCAAGTGTATAAAGTGAAGTATTCTTGAAAGAGATTCTTTTTGTACATGAATCATCGTTTACCAACTACGGACATGTCAGTGAGAGAACTGTAACGGCGAATACCACGGTGTGTCTACGTGTATTTCGGTCCTTCACACTGACATAAAGGTCGCAGTGGTTATTGATTACTGCAGGTGAGCAGTGACACCATTCAAATAGAAACAAATTTTTTTCTATCGCCATCATTCTCTGGAGGGAATCCGATCTGTTCTGTATGGGTACGAACTTCAGTAATGTTGACAATAAAACAAAAACTAATACAGTGTTAAGCAGAAGCACAAAATTTATCTATTTTCAAAATAATTCCAATATTACAAAAGGTCCGTAGCTCGTGGTATGGTGGTCACCGCTGCTGCCTGTAAATCCTGAGGTCCCGGTTTCGATTTCCATCTGGGCTGGAAATCTTCTCCACCACGGGACTGGGTGTTTATGTAGTCTTCATCATTCCATATCATCTACATCAGCTACGTGCATGTCACCGAAGTGACAATAGAAAGACGTGCACTAGGCAGCCGAACTATCCCAGCCTGATTTCCCAGCCAATAGCGCCAAACCATCATTTCATTTTATTATCTTGTAACAAAATATTTTTGCAAGATTTAAAAAGAAACAGACACCGACCGCGAAAGGGCACTGAAATAAGTTTAACGGTTACAAGTGAAAATTTGTGTAAGACCGTGACTCGAACCCCAATTTCCCCTTTTACGTGCTCCGTCTCCTGGAACTTCCCCCCCCCCCCCCCCCCTCTCTACGTCCATCCACTCACGCTTGACAAGACCCTAATTCTCGACTTGTCAGAATCTAGTAGCGTCTACTGACCGTTAACCCCTCTGATCGCAGCTTTTAGCTATGTCCCAGAAGATTTCGGACGTAGTGTGCATCCACAATGAAATTACCGTGAGCCATCTATCCTCGTAGACAGTACGATATATACTGGTATAGGCTTGCGTACTCAAGTACAGAGGTATATAAACAGGCAGAATGCGGCGCTGCGGTCGACAACGCCTATATAAGACCACAAGTGTTTGGCGCAGTTGTCAGATCGGTCACTGCTGCTGCAATGGCAGGTTATCAAGATTTAAGTGAGATTGAACGTGGTGTTATAGTCGGCGCACGAGCATCATGGGGCACAGCATCACCGAGGTAGAGATGAAGTGTGGATTTTCCCGTACGACCATTTTATGAGTGTACCGTGAATATCGAGAATCTGTTAAAACATCGACTCTCCGACATCGCTGCGGCCGGAAAAAGATCCTGCAAGAGCGCGATCAACGACGCCTAAAGAGAATCGTTCAGTGTGTCAGAAGAACAACCCTTCAGCAAATTGCTGCAGATTTCAATTATGGGCCAGCAAGCGAGTGTCAGCGTGCGAACCATTAAACGAATGGCCTTTCGGAACCGAAGGCCCACTCGTGTACCCTTGATGAATGCACGACACAAAGCTTTATGCTTCCCCTGGGGCCGTCAACATCGACATTGGACTGTTGATGACAGGAAACGTGTTGCCTGGTCGGACGAGTCTCGTTTCTAATTGCATCGACCGGATGGACGTGTATGGGAATGGAGAAAACTTCTTGAATCCGTGGACACCCCATGGCAGCAGGAGACTATTCAAGCTGGTGGAAGCTCTGTAATGGTGTAGGGCATGTGCAGTTGGAGTGATTGGGACCCCTGATAGTCTATACACGACTGTGTCAGGTGACACGAATGTAAGCATCTTGTCTGGTCACATGTATCCATTCATGTTCATTGTGCATTTCGACGGACTTGGAAAATTCCAGCAGGACAATGCGACACCCCATACGTCCAGCGTTGCTACAGAGTGGCTCCTGAAACACTCTTCGAGTTTAAACACTTCCTCTGGCCACCAAAGCCTCCACACACGAACATTATTGAGCACATTTGGGATGCCTTTCAACGTGCTGTTCAGAAGAGATCTCCACCCCCTCTTACTCTTTCGGATTTATGGACACCCCTGCAGGATTTATGGTGTCAGTTCCCTCCAACACTGTTTCAGTCATCAGTCGAGGCCACGCCACGTCTCGTTGCGGTACTTCTGCTTGCTCTCGGGTGACCAACACGATACTAGGCAGGTGTATCAATTTCTTTGGCTCTTCAATGTATATCTGTAGTGTCTATTCTGTCGGACGTAAACATTTAGGCTGGCTAAGTAATTATAATTGCTCAAATCATTCTTTCACAATTTCAGTTTCATTACAATAATTAGGAAGCATCTAATTTAATAATGTGACTTAATAAAACAGATCGTACCATTCCTTGCCGTAAAGGTATAACGAAAATAGTGATATTGCTGATTAACTTCAGTTTAAAGAGTTTTATTTATTTGCTGAAGAGATATTCAATAATTTTAGTCATAACCAAAAAAGAGTAAATTAAAGTAACGGTCTCAGTTCTTGTCATAAATTAACACTTTCACGTTACCTTCCCGTTCCACCACGCCACCACTTCCTTTGGTAATTCACCCGACCCACATAATACGGAGTACAGATGTGAATACGCATCTAAAGACAATCGTGTCTTAAACAGATTAATGACTGTAAGAAGAGACAACAGCTCACACCATACCCCCCCCCCCCCCCCAGTGTAGAAGTGCTGGCCCACCAGTAACTCAAACACCTGTCACTTTGCTTGCCACGTAGTCCCTGCTGCTTTCCCCAAAATCTAAACTTCCCGCTCCTGTGAGTCACCGCGCGTCTCATTAGCGCGTCTGGGAGCGGTGTCGTCACGGCTATTTCAGTAGTATATTTCAATCTGCTTTTTTCATTACGCTGACTAAAAATACTCGGGCCAGCCGGAGCGGCGCAGCTATCACTTTCCCGGCTCGTGGTAATCGCTGCGGTCTGACTCCTAGATTATTAAAGACGTTCCAGTAAAAGTGGCACTTACAGTTCACAGTTGCTAAAATGCAGTTTAATCATATACGTCAAACACACCCTACCGTTTAATTGTAGATTCGTCACCTCTGGTACACGTCACCAATAACCAAAATACACTATGTAATTTCAATTTTTATTCTTGCTTTTTTACTTGTATTTTCTTTTTCTGTTATTTTGAGCCCAAGACGGTTAATTAAGCTTTCGATGTCTTTCTTATGAAGTCATCAGACTTCAGAACTGTTGTTTTGTTTTCTTTCATTTTTTTCTGTCGCACTCTATTATTCTCGTCCCTGTATAACTCATGTAACAACGTCTTATACAATTTCTTTTGTATATTCTTATCTTCGTCCGTCTTTGCCAGTTTTCCCTCTCCATCTCTTTTCATCGTCATTATGAGTATTCTTGCATGCCGAATTATTCAACCAACTTGTTGCCTTTTCTGGAAATGGTCTTCCACAGTCTCTTTTCTCACCCATTATTTATCTGTACAGTAAAAATTTAATCTGTACAGTAAAAATCTAATATTCATCGGAAACATCATAATTCAAATCCCAGTTTCTACTTCTACGGGTTTCTTGCAGTCTACATTTTCCTTCTGCAAATGCGCGTTTACTGGAACGCTTTCGTCATTTCCGTGTCAGTACCGATTCCAGTACAGTCCTCACTGAAGAGGGTTTTCTACGCCCGCACAAAACAGCTTCTTAAATCCTTGCTTCAGCCATCGAGTATAATCTTCCTTCCTAGACTGGAGAATTCTTACACTTTTTCAGTTCTGTGTTGCTCCCAGAGTTGATGTTAAGCAAGTCTTTATTCTAGTTCTCGTCACCATCGTCTTTGCGTTGTTTATCCTGTAAGTGGTACTGCGCGCCACATATGCTGTCCATTCATTTGAGTAGATATTGTAAGTCTTCCATAAACCAGCCAGAAGGGCTTCATAGCCTGCAAACTTCTGAACTGTTATCCGATCCCTCAAATTTTTACCCCTCTTCCAAAGTTCCTTTCACTTTCTTGATTACTTCTACAACGTACAAAATGAACAACAGTGGTTATGAGCTGCACACTCTTGACTCAGTCGTTTCTTATCAGGAAATTATATTTCTTCACTTATCACTTTTACGTATTACGGCCACTTGCAGTTTGTCATTTATACTTCAGTTGCTACTTTCCGAGGACTGAGCGCATATTTTTCGCATTACGTTATTGAAGTCTTTGTTTAGGGTAGGCGTCCTGATTTTGTTTCAGTCTGCCTTCTGTACATATGCTCTCTTGCAGCTGACATCATTTCACTAATTAATTACAAGGGCGTGCTGAAAAGTAATGCCCCCGAATTTTTTTATGTGAAAATTCACAAAGCTTTTAAAATAAAACAAACGTTGTTAGCATTCTTCCTGTCTATATATCTGCAGCATTCCGTAACTAGAGACCTTCGAATGGTAGCTTGTAACATGGCGGTGCGTAATATAACTACGTTCGTACGTGGAAAACAGCTTGCTGCAATCGAGTTTTGAGTTCGAAGAGTTCGTCCACACATGGAGCGCTGCAATGTCTGCAACAATCCGACGCAATGGGGGGTCGTCGATTATCCTCTATACAGTCCCGAGTTGGCCCCATCCCATCTGCATTTGTTTCCAGATCCTTAACAACACCTGCTAAAACTCCAGTTTGACATTGATGAAGCGGTGACGTAGTGGCTCCGTCAACAAAGTCAAACATTGTACAGTGACGGTATCAACAAAATAGTCTTTCGTTAGGAGACATGTGTTCGGTGCCAGGGCGACAATGTTGAGAAGTAAACATGTAGACATGAAGAATAACGATACAGAATGTTATTACGGTTTGCTTTATTTAAAAATCTTTTAAGAGTTTTAAAATAAAAAAAATATGGAGGCACTCCTTTTCAGCACACCTTCGCCGATAACTCTCATGTTAGCTACTTCAGAGCAAGTGATATTCGTGATGCAGGATTTTAGAAAATGGGGTTATGAGCATTAATAAATGTTATAACAGGTGCCCCACATACTATGATCGTCCTACAGGAGAGCTCGAATCAACACAAATTCGGAGAACATGTAGAGCAGGTTTCCAGCGATAAGTGATTAGGACTACAGAGAGACTGCGCGCACATAGGCCCAAATCCGAGTGACAGGGAGGAGTATTGTTACGTCAAGCCCGTCTAAAACCAATTGTTAATCTCGACGGGAACGCGAAAGTAATCATCAATATACCTCCTCGGTGTAAAAGTGCGCTGTATCAGCATGCGCCTTACAGCGATCGCATCAGAATAGTTGCTCTCTAGAAATCAGCTTGTCACCTCATTGTAACTTGTAATCTCCCCCCTCCTTCCTATTTCTAGCTATTGTCCAAACTATAGTCCAAGTAATTAATAAGAAAAGTCTTTAAGAAGATTTTGAGATCAGCGAAGACTGAAATAAACTTACAAGTTTCCTTAGCTTGTCATGTTGAGGTGGCTCCAGTTTTCCTTGTCTAGTGGTCTGATTCTTGAAGCTGAAAATCTCACGTCAGGTCGTCACGGTTGGTTTGGACTAGATAAATTTGAAAATTCTTGTTGCAGAATTTTTTACGTAAATATACTTTCTCATATTTTACAATATCATACAGTCTTTTGATTTTCACGTTAACAAAGCCGAAATTACATTGTTCGCACCTATTATACAAAAATACGTCCGACCACATCAAAGGCAAGCTTACGACTCTCGCACTCTGCGGCGAAAACAATGTTCCGAAGAGTTTGCAGTTTTTATTAACATATGAACTCATACTAGCTTTCGTTACATTACCAATTTCCATTATTATTTCACAAATCTATCGAGAAATAAACGTAGTAAACAGTTCGGCATTGCGTAATTAATAATACAAATCTTAAGTGTGCAAATACTTCGTAATTTCGAACGTTTAAAAAATAATAATAATAATATTTTTAACTGTGCATTCAGAACTAGTACCTACCAATTATAACATCGAAACTAAAATATTTTATAAAGTAATTCCTTTTCATAAATTTTAGCTTGAAATATAACATACTGTGTATAAAATTACACGAACGTTATCAGAAAATCAACTGAGATAATACTGGTCTGTCCAAAGTTCGAAAAATAATACTGATATCGACAACTGTTGAGGAAAATTAATGCTAAAGGAAGATATCATGTTACAAACTCATACAGAGCATGTCACTATGTCAGGCGTCTGAGCAACCAATTGACAGAAGACTGTTGGTCTCACTGACAAGCGGATGATGAATAGCATATTAGGCCACATCATGGAACGATAAGGACCTTGTTCGCATGGCAGAACATACTCGTCCATACCGTTGCTCCAAAACTAGAGCATAACAAGCGATGTAGATCTGATGGCGTTGACGATCCAAAGCCAGTTGCTGTAAGGTGGCCTGTTGTCACCCATACATATCAAAGTGGATGTGGCAAAATAATGTCTCTGCAACGTCTGGAGCAAGCTACATCAAAATAGGTACACATATAATTTATTATGTGGAAAAAAATACTGTCCCGGAAAGACTCCCATTACATTCTCAATGTTTGGGTTTGGGAGTGAAGGCTATGCTGCGAGTTTGTACACTGAGGTAACAAAAGCCATGGGATGGCGATATGAACATCTACAGATGGCGGTAGTACGGCGTACAGAACGCATGAAAGGACACTGGAGTGGCTGCGCTTTTTATCCATGTGATTCACGCAGAAATGTTTGCGACGTGATTACGGCCGCACGACCGGAGTTGACAGACTGAATGCAGAATAGTAGCTGGAGCTACACACATGGGATATTCCATTTCGTAAATCGTTTACCCCCTACGAAGTGCTAGGGGCGTCGGCCGGGACTGGTGGCTTCGGCCAACGACACCTAAACCACAAGGCCATACAACTCATCGCCAGCAGGTGAGTGACGTCACCAACTTCAGGCATACGGGCAGTGCCACCTACCTATTGCAGCGTCTCCAAGTTACCCATAGCAATACCATGTGGAGACATGTAAACGACCGTTGAGCAGCAGTAACGTTAGTGAACTGAATTCGCTTGTGGAATTATTTGTTTTTCTTCTCTTTGAGGAGTATACGGTCTGTAGTAGTTCAGCGGCACTCTTTAATATAATGAATAAACGCTTTGTTCCTTGTTGGGCGGTATTTACGACGAGAGGAAGAAAGTACACATTTTTATAATTCCAGCCGATGAAGATACGAGTAGGAAATGGCTTATCGCGATCAAGAGCAATAATTTCGTTCATGGCAAGCATTCTGTGGTAAGTAAATAAACTCACCATGTCCAACCCCAAAGGTAATTAACGCTCACTACCGTTGCAACGAGCATTTAAATCAACTCTGATTTGCATCTTCATAGTGGCGCAAGTACCACCACTCATGACTGGCCCGAAATTGGAACAGGTGTCGTCTTTCAAATGTACAAACACAGCTTCCAACTTTCTTTTATGTCGTACAACTCCTTTTTCTGTCAGTGTATTTGAGTAAGTGCCGCTGTCGGCAACCACCGACCTACTACGCCTGATTACTAGGCAAGTGAAGACCTTACGTGTAAAGAGGGTTGCCGTAACGCGAGGCGTGTCTGGCGCTACGCTAAGTAGAGTGCGACATGTTTCTAATTGAGACGTGGCTGTTAAGGCGGCTACTGGAGCGTTGAGCGTCGCCAGGTCCCGTCGACCCCGATTCACCCGCTGCGGAGATCAAAGGAAGCAGGCGGAACTTGGCAACAGGCAGAAGCTTTCCTACCTGGCATTTCAAAATTCACGGAGACTGTCATCAATAATTCCTTTCGACGTAGCCATTGCTCTCGCTGCTTGGCCTACATCACTTAACACGTTGGCACAGTTAGACACGATCTGTCATCTTCAGATTTTGTAAGTTCACTAGCTGACACATCCGGCTCTTCGGCAATTTTCTATTGCAAATGAAAACATCGTCCTTGTGAAACACAACTACCTCTTTATTCGCATGAAGAGTTGAGTGCTATTGACAAGGAATTTCAGATCGATTGCGTATTTCTGGATTTTTGGAAGGCTTTTGACACTGTACCACACAATCGGCTTGTAGTGAAATTGCGTGCTTATGGAATATCGTCTCAGTTATGTGACTGGATTTGTAATTTCCTGTCAGAGAGGTCACAGTTCGTAGTTATTGACGGAAAGTCATCGAGTAAAAGAGAAGTGATTTCTGGCGTTCCCCAAGTTAGTGTTACAGGCCCTTTGCTGTTCCGTATCTATATAAACGATTTGGGAGACAATCTGAGCATCCGTCTTAGGTTGTTTGCAGACGCCGCTGTCGTTTATCGACTAATAAAGTCATCAGAAGATCAAAAAAATTGCAAAACGATTTAGAGAAGATATCTGAATGGTGCGAACATTAGCAGTTGACCCTACATAACTAAAGTCTCAGGTCATCCACATGAGTACTAATAGGAATTCGTTAAGCTTCGGTTACACGATAAATTAGTCTAATCCAAAAGCCGTAAATTCAGCTAAATACCTAGGTATTACAATTACGAACAACTTAAATTGCAAGGAACACGTAGAAAATGTGACAAGGCACTTGAAAAATGTAACAGATCTACTAAGGAGACTTGTCCGTCCTCTTTTAGAATACTGCTGCACGGGTTGGGATCCTTACCAGATAGGACTGACGGAGTATATAGAAAAAGTTCAAAGAAGAGAAGCACGTTTTGTATTATCGTGAAATGTGGGAGAGACTGTCACAGAAATGATATTTGAGCTGGACATCATCAAAAGAAAGGCGTTTTTCGTTGCGACAGAATCTTCTAATGAAATTCCAATCACCAATTTTCTCCTTCGAATGCAAAAATATTTTGCTGACACCGACCTTCGCAGGGAGAAACGATCACCACAATAAAATAAAGGAAATCAGAGCTCGTACGGAAAGATATAGGTGTTCCTTCTTTCCGCGCTCTATACGAGATTGTAATAATAGAGAATTGCGAAGGTGGTTCGATGAACCTTCTGCCAGGCACTTAAATGTGATTTGCAGAGTATCCATGTAGATGTAGATGTAGGCAAAACTGAACTGTATTTGTAGCCAAATATTGAAAAAAAATCACTTTCGTATATTTGTGAAAACGTTTCAAATTATGAAACAGTCGTACAAACAAATATGTAAGTACAGTATTCAAATTAAGTAACATGATCTCGGGCAGTTTCTGCATGCTGGGCGCAGCTGTTTCCCACGTCTACAACGCGATTTTGTAAACTTCTCTATGGTAACGCCTCTTCATAGCTCTTTAGATGACTATTGTTTTCGCCTACAGCTTTTTGCATTCGCAGTTAAAAGCTGTCAAAGTCTTAAGTCGATTCGATTGTAGGAGTGTTTCAGTAGTGAAGAATAAACATATTTAAAACTTCATGCATGGTGCGACATTTTTATACGCATCTTAGTCTGTACGATATCATGTCTCCGTAACTATGTGTGGTAACACGACATACTTTATCAGCTGGATTTAGCGGCATGTGTAGATACTCCGTGCGAAATTTATTGCGAATACAGTCAGTAGCACGGAAGTAATACTTTTAAATGTCACACACGATGCCACTGTTTTTTTACGCATCTCATTATTTATGACGTCATATCTCCTGAACTACGATAGGCAGGTGGTTCTTACCCTCATAGCGATTGTTGACTGACGGTAAGGGATATGTGTGCTATGTTCAGTTGAAATCGATCTAACAATGGTTTAGGAGGAGATATGGAATGTACATAGAACATACACATGCTGATATGTTACTCTCCAGACTACGTAAAGAGACACAGTGCGTGACTGAATCATATCTGTTTGTACTGTACTTAATTATTCCTGATATCTCTACTTGGTACTAATACGTACTTCTCTGTGTAATCAGTTACGACTCTAATTCATGTGAAGAAATTTATTCTCTACATACAAAAGTTTTCTTCTGCTAAAACTTTAAACATGCGGGGATGATTTTTAATAGATCTGAAATTGTTTGAGGGAATTGGCCACCTTTGGAGACTATTTGTTTTCTGTTTTAGACAGTAGTTAAATGTTCAGACGAAAATTTATTTCAGAGTGCTCCTCTAAGCATCATTGATCTTCTAAAACTTTATGCCCAGGCAAGTCGGAGGAGAAATTTTAACTAAAACTTAAGATTCTCAGAAAGAGCAGTAACATAAATATCAATATAATATGCACACCAGTAGAAAAATGTTACAGGTATGTAGCAAAGCTCAAATATTAAAGCAGATGAGTACAATTTTATGAGTTATGGTTGCATGTAAGACGAAGGGTAATTAAGTAGAGAAATCTTAAATCACGCGTACATTTTAGTGTTCTGTCACTTTCCTATATGAAAAACTAAAAAACTGAAACTTGAGTAATGAAAGAGCAGGAAAAAGAAAGGTGGAGGGATAGTTTTTAACTTGCGGGTAGCTTTTGATGCAACTAATAAACAATAGCAACTGAAAGTTCATAAAAATTACGAAACGGTAATAAATTGTTATTTCGATGTAAGATGACGAAAATCAGATAATGAATAACGGCTTTCAGTATAATCAATGTCCAGCCGAAATCTTGTTATAAATTGGAACGAGATCAGAACCTTAAATGCCACGGGACTGAGAAAAGTGGAAGAAATTCCAATAGTTTGAGACAGAGTGCAGAGTGTAATCAGAGAAAATACTAGAAACTAAGATGTCTTTGCAGCAAGGTGAAATGCATGAAAATCTGATTTGAAAATCTGTTAGCAAGTTTTTTGAAACAGCACAGCGCAATTTCATCTCTATTACCAAGTAAACGTAGAAAAGGTAACATGTCTGATGCCTGGCCATCGCACAGGGAAAATTTGTTGGCTGTTTCTGTGAAACGGTTCAGGATAAATATTGATAAGCTTTTGTACAAAAACTAAAGTTTATTAATGAAAATTCAGTCATATATTACATTAAATGATTATTATATTAAACGAATCCGTTACTAGATTTAACATCCCTTGGGAAGGATGAAGCAGGTATTATCTGAGATGGAGAGGCACCGTCAGATGTAGTACTAACTTGACGTGTATCATAGATCCCTTCGGTATTCATGTTGTAAATGACCTCGAAGATAGTATAAATAGTAAACTCAATATTTTTGTAGATCACACACTAATGTGTAATGAACTAATATCTGAAAAAAAGCAGCACATATATCCACTCATCTCTTGATACTATTACTAAGTATTACTACGAATTACAACTTGCTTTAAATCAGAAATGTAAAATTGTACGCGTCACAGAATGCAAAAGCGTACAATCCTACGACCACAGAGTCAATGAGTCACAACAGGAATCAGTCACTTCGTGCATACAACTGGGTATACAGGTTTATAGGAACATCAACTGGAATGATAACATGTAGGTTACTGGGAAATTGTATTCAGTTTATATATAAAATTGCTTAAAAACTTTCTTGTGTAATCTTTCCTGGAACATTTGTCGAACAATATTGAAGGTAGACAAGGAAAGGCAGCACGAATGGTCACACAGATTTGTTTGACTCGCGGGAGAATGCCATGCAAATGCTAAGAAACCTGAACTGACGAGCAGTATGAGATACACTTTTGCTATCACGCGAAAGTTACGAAGTTGCAAAAACCAGCGTTTGGTAAGGAATGTAGAAATCTACTATAGTCTCTTACGTGCCTCTCCCGTAGGTAATGCAATACGACTAGTTACAGCTCATGCGAAGTCATTTAAGCAGTGATGCTTCCCGAGATCCATATGTAAATGTAAGAGTAAGAAGCCCTAGTACGTAGTACAATAGGAAATACCTTCTGCCATAAATTTTTAGTGATTTTCAGAGAACGAGTATAGATGTACGTGTAGATGTAGGAGTTAAATAAAAAATTTTCGTTTCAAAAGTTGTCGAATAGTTTTGTTTCATTATGTTTGAAATTGGGTCAAGAATTGCTAACAACTTCTTGAACGATTCCACACCGCCTGTAACTGTAGACAAAATAAATCAAAGATGGACTCTTGCAGGCGGTATGAAATCGGTCAGAAGACAGTCAAATAATAAACTGGTGTGCAAAAATTAAATACCAAAGTAACTTTCGAACGATGTGTCACTGCCAACTAACATAACTCGATCTAACTTGGACGACACATGCAAGGAACCGCTACGGCTTAGTGCAAAAGGTGACTGAAAGTAATGGTGAATCAAGCAGAAATTACACTTTCATTCAAACACAGTAATTGACTAAAGTCGCAAAAATTTATGATGATCCTCTGGAGATAGCAACAGTGACGTGTTACCATCACGCACAACAGTATATACTCTGCGACGTGCTTCCATGTTGGCCACAAGGTGGGTATGGAGATCTTGTGGTTGGGCGTTCCATTCTTCCACCAACACGGGTGGTGGATGGTGGTTGATGGATGTGCACATGCCATAATAGGTTTCTCCAAAGCATCCCACTTCTACGTCTACATCTACATCTACATCTACGTTTATACTCCGCAATCCACCCAACGGTGTGTGGCGGAGGGCACTTTACGTGCCACTGTCATTAGCTCCCTTTCCTGTACCAGTCGCGTATGGTTCGCGGGAAGAACGACTGCCCGAAAGTATCCGTGCGCGCTCGAATCTCTCTCTAATTTTACATTCGTGATCTCCTCGGGAGGTATAAGTAGGGGGAAGCAATATATTCGATACCTCATCCAGAAACGCACCCTCTCGAAACCTGGACAGCAAGCTACACCGCGATGCAGAGGGCCTCTCTTGCAGAGTCTGCCACTTGAGTTTGCTAAACACTTCCGTAACGCTATCACGCTTACCAAATAACCCTGTGACGAAACGCGCCGCTCTTCTTTGGATCTTCCCTCTCTCCTCCGTCAACCCGACCTGGTACGGATCCCACACCGATGAGCAACACTCAAGTACAGGTCGAACGAGTGTTTTGTAAGCCACCTCCTTTGTTGATGGACTACATTTTCTAAGGACTCTCCCAATGAATCTCAACCTGGCACCCGCCTTACCAACAATTAATTTTATATGATCATTCCACTTCAAATCGTTCCGTATGCATACTCCCAGATATTTTACAGAAGTAACTGCTACCATTGTTTGTTCCGCTATCATATAATCATACAATAAAGGATCCTTCTTTCTATGTATTCGCAGTACATTACATTTGTCTATGTTAAGGGTCAGTTGCCACTCCCTGCACCAAGTTCCTATCCGTGACAGCTCTTCCTCCTTTCGCTGCAATTTTCTAATGCTGCAACTTCTCTGTATACTACAGCATCATCCGCGAAAAGCCGCATGGAACTTCCGACACTATCTACTAGGTCATTTATATATATTGTGAAAAGCAATGGCCCCATAACACTCCCATGTGGCACGCCAGAGGTTACTTTAACGTCTGTAGACGTCTCTCCATTGAGAACCACTTGTGCATCGTGGTATTTAAGTCGGATGACGTGCAGGCCAGTGCATTCGCGGAATATTCCTTAATTTCAAGAACTCCTCCATCTGTGCTGTTTCGATGCGGTCACGCATTGTCATCCTTAAAACTGAAGTCAGAGCCGAATGCACGCCTAAACTGACGCACATGGGGAAGGAGTACAGTATCACAATAACGTTGACTGGTTACTGTGCCGCGTTTAAAGGTTTGGAGGTCAGTATGCCCATCCTACATGCGCCCACTACCCCCTCCCGCCCCCATCTCCACGCCATAGCACGTGGACCACGAAAACGATCGCATTCGACAATGTTCCTGGGTGCATTACGTGTTATCACCTCTCGACAATATGAGGTTACATGCAGCACAGGTAATGCAGGTGTCATGGTGTGAGGTGGAAGAACCTTGTATGGACGAACTGACCTCTTAATCTTTGAAGACGATACACTCACCGGTCAATGTTTCTCCTCCTCATGTGCGTCTTTTTGGGGTTGCAGTCAGTCCTTTCTTCATTTATAAGGATAACACTGTTCCGTCACATCGTACTGCACAGGTGGAGGAGCTTCTGGTAGGAGAGGATATTCGGTGAACTGACTGGCATACCCGTTCATCCAGCTTAAATCCCACCGAGCATGTGCGTGATGCCTTGGGGAGACATATTGCAGCACGTACGTGTGCACCAAAGACCATCCAGCATCTGTCAACCACTCTGGTAGCTGAAAAGAATGCCGTACCACAAGGACTACTTACCAGGCTTGTGGCCAGCATGGGAGCGCGTTTCAGAGCGTGCATTGCCATCTGTGGTGATCATTTGCGGTGTTCACACTCCAAATTAAGAACCACGTCCCGCCTTTTGTTGCGTCTAGAGGACCATCATAATCACGGTGACTTCAGCGTGAATATGGCTTTGAATAAAAGCGTAATGTTTCTTCATGTCATTGCGTATTTCTTTTTCAGTTTCCTTCTGTACTATACTGTCGCAGATCTTTCTACGTGTGGTCCAAGTTTCATCGATCTACACTCACCCTCATAAATTAAGGATAATTGCAGAATGTTGTGCCACACGACGTGGCACTACACAAAACTGGCGCTAATAGCATAGGCACATAGGGAACATACACGACGCAGATCAGTAAGTCCACGATATTGGTGATAAGTTGAGAAACCCATCCCAAAACACATGTGCTACAAAACGTCACTGTTTCCTGCGCATGTACCCCGACATCAATATGGGATATGATCACCATGCACAAGTACACAGGCCGCACAACGGGTTGGCATACTCTGGATCAGGTGGTCGAGCAGCTGCTGGGGTATAGCCTCCATTCTTGAACCAGTGCCCGTCGGAGCTCCTGAAGTGTCCTATGGGTCTGAAGACGTGCAGCGATACGTCGACCGAGAGCAACCCAGACTTGCTCGATGGGGTTTAGGTCTCAAGAACAGGCAGACAACTCCATTCGCCTGATATTTTCTGTTTCAAGGTATTTCTCCGCGATGGGAGCTCGGTGGGGCTGTCTGTTATCATCCGTCAGGAGGAAGGTGGGACCCACTGCACCCCTGACAAGGCGGACATATTGGTGCAAAATGACGTCCCGATACACCTGACCTATTACAGTTCCTCTGTCAAAGACTTGCAGGGGTGCACGTGCACCAATCATATCTGGTTACTGGTTCACGCTAGACGAAAACCCGACGAGAATCACTGTTCAGACTATACTTGGACTCGTCTGTCAACATAACCTGGGATCACTGTTCCAATGACCGTGTACTGTGTTCTTGACACCAGGCTTTACGGGCTCTTCTGTGGCAAGGGGTCAGTGGAATGCACTTTGCAGGTCTCCGTGCACGTCTGTTCAGTCGTCTGTAGACTGTGTGTCTGGAAACAATTGTTCCAGTGGCTGCGGTAAGGTCCAAAGCAAGGCCACCTGCAGTACTCCGTGGCCGTCTGCGGGCATTGATGGCGAGATATCGGTCTTCTTGTAGTGCTGTACACTGTGGACGTCCCGTACTGTAGCGCCTAGACACGTTTCCTGTCTGCTGGAATCGTTGCCATAATCTTGAGATCACACTTTGTGGCACACGGAAGGCCCGTACTACGACCTGCTGTGTTTGACCAGCCTCCAGTCACCCTAGTATTCTACCCCTCATAACGTCATCAACACACAGTCACCATTGGCACGTCTGAAAACGTCTGCACACTTACTCGCTGCTCCATACTCTGACATCCACCAACACACCTGTGCGTATGTGGACTGCTTCCAGCGCCACCATGCGACGACCGCAGGTCAAATGCACCGTATGGTCATACCCTGAGGTGATTTAAACCCGCAAACCGCCCACGAGAGCATTGTTTCCCCATGTATCACCATTATCCCTAATTAATAAGCATGAGTGTGTGTACTTGGCAGTGATACATTATGCAAACGTACGTTTACACTTCAGTTTTGCACACCCCTGGATTAAAGAAAGCAGCGTACAAGACAACATGTGGCTCCATTACCTACTTGTTGCCGATTTGGCAATAATTTTCCCCAGATCAAATCCTTACATTGCTATTCCAGCCACAATCCTGCCGGTGGATATTTTCTAGCCTGCAAGGAGACTGTGTCCACGGACTGAATTCCGACAGGCACATCGTTCCCTCTAAAATGCTGCGTAAAACTACACGCGTGTGCAGTCGAGCGTGTTACGAGGATCGTTAAACGGGGAGCAGGCAGAAACCGGCTGGCGTTTTATTGGCGGCGGTGGCGTGAGATATGCCCCGCGCTTAAATACACGGGCTCCGCCGTACTGAGTCAGACGGAGCATCGCGTCGTCTGCGCTGCCTTCCGCGAAACACACCGTGCGGCGGCCGTGACGTGGCCACTGCAGGCGGTTTCTTTATTTCTGGAAGAAACTGCCGAAAATCCCGCTGCATTACGTACAGTGAGGTGACAAAAAGACATGGAACAGCGATACGCACCTCATACAGACGGCGGTAGTATGACGTACACCAGGTATAAAAGGACAGTGCATTGACTGAGCTGTCATTTGTCCTCAGGTGATGTATGTGAAAAGATTTCCGACGTGATTATGACAGCACGACGGGCTTTACCTGTCATTACGGATAACGCAGTGGCCGGCGGCCACCAATAGACTGAGTGGCCGAGCGGTTCTAGGCGCTATAGTCTGGAACCACGAGACCGCTACGGTCGCAGGTTCGAATCCTGCCTCGGCCATGGATGTGTTTGATGTCCTTAGGTTATTAGGTTTAAGTGGTTCTAAGTTCTAGGGGACTGATGACCTAAGAAGTTAAGCCCATAGTGCTCAGAGCCATTTGAACCACCACCAGACGACCGAGAGCAGCGGTGTTTTGGTACCATTGTCAGTGCTAACAGACAAGCCAAACTACGTGAAATAACCGCAGAAATCATTGTGGGACGTATGACGAACGTATCTGCTAGGAATGTGCGGCGAAATTGGGCATTAATGGACTATGGCAGCAGACAACCGACGAGAGTGCCTCTGCTGACAGCACGACATCGTCTGCAGCACCTCTCTTGGGCTCGAAGTCATCTCGGTTGGACCCTAAACTACTGGAAACCTGGTCAGATGAGTCCCGATTTCAGCTGATAGCTCTTGCTAGGTTTCGAGAGTGGCGCAGACCCCACCAAGCCTTGGACCCAAGTCGTCAGCAAGGCACCGAGCAAGCTTGTCGTGGCTCCAAAACGGTGTGGGCTGGGTTTACATTAAATGGACTGTATCCACTGGTCCAACTGGACTGGAAATGGTTATCTTCGGCTGCTTGGAGACCTCTTCCAGCCGGCCGTTGTGACCGAGTGGTTCTAGGCGCTTCAGTCCGGAACCGCGCTGCTGGTATGGTCGCAGGTTCGAATCCTGCCTTGGGCATGGATGTGTGTGATGTCTTTAGGTTAGTTACGTTTAAGTAGTTCTAAGTCTAAGGGACTGATGCCCTCAGATGTTAAGTCCCGTAGTGCTCAGAGGCATTTGAACCATTTTAGACCTCTTCGAGCCATCCGAGTATTTCCCAAACAGCGATGAAAGTTTTCTGGATGGCATTGCGCCATGCCACTGGGCCACAATTTTTCTTAGTTTGTTTGAAGAATATTCTGGGCAGTATGAATGTATGATTTGGCCACCCGGATTACCCGACATGAATCCCATCGAACATCTGTAGGACGTAATCTAAAGGTCAGTTCGTGCACCGCCAACACATTCGCAGTTAAGGCTGGCTCTAGAGACAGCATGGCTCAGTATTTCTGCAGTGAACTTCGAACGACTTGTTGAGTCCATGGCACGTCGTGTTGCTGCACTATGTCGGGAAAAAGGAGGTCCGACATGATATTAGGATGCATCCCATGACATTCGTCACCTCGCTGTAATATTTCAAAACATCACCTATTCAAATTAAAAACAGTATCACTTACCTCAGTGAAATAGATAATGACACGACAGAAGTGTAGAAAAAAGTCCAGCCAACGCTGCGTTTATTTCCTGAGACATCTCTTCATTTCGTCACAAACTTAAAAGTATGACCTGACAAAAATAAAGTTACGTAATTAATTTTTTGTTTGTTTGCAGATACATGTCAGCAGTCTTCGAACACACACAGAAAACTCCGCGCAGCAGAGCTGCAGTAATCCACCAGATAAACAAAAATAAAAATACACAGCCCATTGATTTACTGGATTATCGTGGAGCATTTCGTTTTCTGCGTCTGCGAGAGAACAAACGTTCAACAATGCAATCTGTTTAAATTCTCATGGTCTGGGTTCACAGTCACATATAATTTTTTAAAGGATATCATATTCGCCGCTCACTAGATAAATTATTTGTTTCAGAATTGAAATTTTCAAGTGAAGCTACGAAAGATTTTGCTTCTGCACATGTCAGACTCTAAAATCCTCATAAGTGGATACACGTCATCGTGAAAAAGAAACCTTTTTACTGTAGGAATACCAAACAAGTGCGAGGCTCAGTACATCGCGAAATGATGTAATTTACGTTTAATCTTATCAATGTCAACATCCTTCACATAAATCGCAACAAATCGGTGTTCTAACACACTGTTTACATGTCAACTAAGGCCGGACGAATGACAAAGTAGAGGACCATTTCTCTGCGGAGAACCGGAAGTCAGAAGTGGGGGCCCTGATGCTCTAAGGTCAGCATGTCGCAATAGAAACGCTGGTGGCAAAAGTGATGGATCAGTTTGATTGTGTTACTAGTCACACCTTTTTAAAAAACTGTCATCACCGAGGCAACAGCGTAAGTATTGCAGCAATTCAGCCCAATCAAGATGACTGCTTTATCACCATTCGACGAGTTCTGTGTGTATTATTGTGACTCCTAATTAAGGAGCTAAGCAGGCAGTGGAAACATGTCGATTCGCAACCGCAGAAAAAGTCGAAGAACCAATAATCGTCCGGCAAACTGATTCTGCTGGGATTGCCATGGTGCGGTTATAACATATTAAGCTCGTAAGGGGCAAGCTACCACTGAAATTTCCGGAGGATGGTACCGGAGACTGCCCGGACAAATCGTCGTGGATGGCTACCAGAGGAGGCTATTTTGCTCTGCGACAACGCCAAAGCTCGCCCTGCATAAAACACTGCCACACAAGCTGCTTCTTTGGGCTATCAATATTTGCTTTATTCTCGAGGCATGGTATTTAGTGAGTTATTTCTCTTTCCTCGAGTGGAGAATCCATCATATAGCAGGCATTTTCAGAATGACGACAGAGTGATTTGCTACCTTGAACTTTTCCTGGACAGCTAAGCTGTAGACTCCTACAACCGACGTCCTCAGGAACTCAAGTGAAGCAAGTTCATGACAACAACACGGACAGCTAACCGTCGAATGCTGTGTCCACTACTGCTCTAGTGTTGTATTGTTAGGCATATTCAGTCGTGGCTTCTTGAGGGCTTGTACCATCTGCACATTAGCCCCAAAAGAGAGTAGTTACATTCACGCTGTCCAAAGAGTCAACTAAAGACGAAGTCATTTCTCTGTTTTTTGAGTTTCCCTACCACTAAACTGACGCGCCAGTCTTCACGAAGAGTAGCTTCACTAAAGCGGTTTTCAAAAAACAAATAAGTACCAAAATGGAAAAATGACACAAAATTTTAACGAGAAATGAGGTCGTATTGATAAAGGAGGCCACGATTATTATTAGCTTATACGAATCATACTGTCTAGATTTTTAATGGTTCTTTTTATTCTTGCTCCGTCACCATGTTTCGACTACCAGCATCATATGTTCGTGTAATTGTTGTATCCACATCACCAGCCACCACAAGTAAAGTATTCACCAACTGAAACTTACAGCTAGTGTCCATCTTTCGTTTACGTAAATGTTGTACTGATCTCCCAATACGGAACACAAATAGTTAAAATACGGTAACATAAAAAACCAAGTTTACATGAATCGCTGATAAATGGTGCACCCAACGTGGTTGTGGAGTCAGGAACGTCATCAGGGCACATGGTCATATAATGAAGTACAATTTTGAAAATGTTGAAAAAGTGTTCCCTATGCTTGAAGGGATACACGCTAAGGAAATGATAACTTGTAAAACACTGCCCAGCGTCCGTTTCACCAAACTCCCAAATGAGCAGATATATTTTATTAGTGAATAACTTTACAGGCTTATTCTAATCGAAATCGCAAACCGTAATATATTGACTACATGGCATGCTAACCCATCAGTACATTTTATCTCTGACACCGAATAGAAAGCTACATGTGCAGTTTATTCTCAGTACATTGTTTTGATCGATACATAAACATGTGTGCCATGAGCGAGGCAATCTGGTGTGAGATGTCGTCCTGAATAGTAAACGAGAATGAATGTTCCTCTCAGCATGTCTGGTAAGTTTCTGACGTTTGCTCATTTTAGTCACCTTATTATTCGTTTTCTTTCATTCAGAATTTATCTCCCACTAATTGCAATAGACATATTGTATATGAAGCAAAATTTATTTTTCAGTCACATAGAAGCAATATTGAGGAATATTATGTCTATCAGCACTCCTGACTTCAGAAGAAGTTTCGAAATGTATAAGAAAATTGTAATTTGAGTTTAGGTGTAGCAGAGAGTGAGCATCCCTGGCATATGCCCTGCTTAAAAGTAACTTCTTCTCGATGTTCTCCACAACTTATCACACCGAACGTAGAAAAATGGAGAAAGAGAAATCAAGAGGAAGGCCGATGACAGAAATGGATGGCAAACTGCTACTGAGATGAAGTGTTCGGCAATCACCATTTAACCCGGTTGCTGTTGCAGCTCATGGTAAAGCATATCGCCTAGGAGGCGTTTTGCCAATAACCTCAGATTTGTTGTCTTTCAATCGTCGATGCCAATCTTTGCACGTTGTAAGCTTCCACTGGCAAATGATGACGCTCCGCAGTAGATTTCTTGATATTAAAACAGAAAAGTATCAAAACCCGACATGTTCAAAGCACTAAATATGTATGTTCTTTCCATGTTAACTGATTCTTCCGTCGCTTCTTGGTGGAACATCACAATAACAAATGAAAATCACTGTATTCCGTATGTTCTACTGGAATAATTTACCAAATTCACCGGTCTTCGTCTTACAGCATCATCATCAGACTCTCATGGTCAAAGAAGTTACAGTGTTTGTGAACAAAAGATGTTACTGATCTAAACTGAGGCACAAGCACTCAGTAAATGCAATCTTTGACAGTGCGATGATAATACAATTTAAAATCTAAACAGTAAATGTTGTTGTTGTTATTGTGGTCTTCAGTCCTGAGACTGGTTTGATGCAGCTCTCCATGCTACTCTATCCTGTGCAAGCTTCTTCATCTCCCAGTACCTACTGCAGCCTACATCCTTTTGAATCTGCTTAGCGTATTCATCTCTTGGTCTCCCTCTACGATTTTTACCTTCCACACTGCCCTCCAATACTAAATTGGTGATCCCTCGATGTCTCAGAACATGTCCTACCAACCGATCCCTTCTTCTAGTCAAGTTATGCCACAAGCTCCTCTTCTCCCGAATTCTATTCAATACCTCCTCATTAGTTATGTGATCTACCCATCTAATCTTCAGCATTCTTCGGTAGCACCACATTTCGAAAGCTTCTATTCTCTTCTTGTCTAAACTATTTATCGTCCACGTTTCACTTCCATACATGGCTACACTCCATACAAATACTTTCAGAAACGACTTCCTGACATTTAAATCTATACTCGATGTTAACAAATTTTTCTTCTTCAGAAACGCTTTCCTTGCCATTGCCAGTCTAAATTTTATATCCTCTCTACTTCGACCATCGTCAGTTATTTTGCTCCCCAAATAGCAAAACTCCTTTACTACTTTAAGTATCTCATTTCCTAATCTAATTCCCTCAGCATCACCCGACTTAATTAGACTACATTCCATTACCCTCGTTTTGCTTTTGTTGCTGTTCATCTTATACCCTCCTTTCAAGACACTGTCCATTCCGTTCAGCTGCTCTTCCAAGTCCTTTGCTGTCTCTGACACAATTACAATGTCATCGTCGAACCTCAAAGTTTTTATTTCTTCTCCGTTGATTTTAATACCTACTCCGAAGTTTTCTTTTGCTTCCTTTATTGCTTGCTCAATATACAGATTGAATAACATCGGGGATAGGCTACAACCCTGTCTCACTCCCTTCCCAACCACTGCTTCCCTTTCATGCCCCTCGACTCTTATAACTGCCATCTGCTTTCTGTACAAATTGTAAATAGCCATTCACTCCCTGTATTTTACCCCCGCCACCGCAGTAAATAAGTAAATAAATATAAAGGGAAAAATAGGAAAAAACGTTAACACTAAACTCGAAAATCAGTGTCTAAATAACACTTCTTAGTAAGTAAAGCCGCGCGGGATTAGCCGAGCGGTCTAGGGGCGCTGCAGCCTTGGACTGTGCTGCTGATCCCGGCGGAGGTTCGAGTACTCCCTCGGGCATGAGTATGTGTGTTTGTCCTTAGGACGATTTAGGTTAAGTAGTGTGTAAGCGTAGGAAGACCTTAGCAGTTAAGTCCCTTAAGATTTCACACACATTTGAACATTTTTTTTAGTAAGTAAACAATAACAGGGCGAAGTCCTCCCCTTACAAAACAAAGGTCTAAAACTGGACCTGTTGGAAGGTCTGAAAATCAACATATAGCCCACAGTCCTGATTTAAACGACCAAACACAGCTTAAAATCTAGCCGCTTCTCGCCTTCACATAACCCCCTCAATTTTCCATTAGTTCCCACACTGTCTGTTCCTTTTTGTTCTTCCACGTTGCTGTACTAATAAATTATTTTTAATTTCTTTTTTTTTTTTTGCAATTGCCATTCTATTCCGTATTTTCTGTTGTTACAATTATTAATTCTTTCTGTTACTCGGTATCTGTATCACTTTCCATATATAATACCTCCTGCAGTCTTGTCAAGTACTAATTTTATTTTACTGTCTTTATTTAATATATACTGTTATATAGGCAATGTCTTTCGAATTTAGTATTTCTGGATTACTCCCTGTGTATTTACTTATTGTTGAACTTCTTACGTTTTCTACTGCGTTATTACGCACTGTCAAAGATGACATATACTGTGTGCTTGTGCCACCGTCTATATCAGTAACATCTTTTCCAATATTGATTACAAATACTGTTAAGTTCTTTGCCTTTATAGTCAGTTAAAATCTGATGATGGTGTTGTAAGAGGAAAACTGGTTAATCCCAACTTATTAATCCTGCAGAACATATGTAATAGTCTGCAGCTCGTGGTCGTGCGGTAGCGTTCTCGCTTCCCGCGCCCGGGTTCCCGGGTTTGATTCCCGGCGGGGTCAGGGATTTTCTCTGCCTCGTGATGACTGTGATGTCCTTAGGTTAGTTAGGTTTATGTAGTTCTAGGTTCTCGGGGACTGATGACCAAAGATAAGTCCCATAGTGCTCAAAGCTTCCCGCGCCTGGGTTCCCGGGTTCGATTCCCGGCGGGGTCAGGGATTTTCTCTGCCTCGTGATGACTGTGATGTCCTTAGGTTAGTTAGGTTTAAGTAGTTTTAGGTTTTCGGGGACTGATGACCAAAGATGTTAAGTCCCATAGTGCTCAAAGCCAAGCCATATTTAATATACTGTCGTGCTTTTCATTTATTATGTTGTTTTCACTCCGCTGGAATGTCCCACACAAGACTGAAAGCGATATGTTTCTTCTGTTAAAAAGTGGTCTTGTCGCTGTCCGCTATGCTGCACTAGACCGACTACTGTCCTCTATTCAACGGTGAGAACTAATTCAGGCTCCGCGTAGCTACACAAACGTTTGCGAAGAAACTTAGTACTTACGCAGATCTCCAAGAAAAACATTTCAATATTCTGAGTCCAATGAAAAACAGCCCACAATTGCACGAAATTATGTTTATGCTAAACCTTGACCATGGTTTCAACTATAATAATAAAGCCTTCTTCATAAGTCATAAAAAATGATCAAAATAACATCTAGACCACTGGTACAATCTACAGATAAACTTCAAAATTACGTAAGTGACAACATACTACTTACATACACACTAACAAATGAAAAATGTTTTAGCCCGGCTGCTGCGTTAAGACCAATAAAATATCTTCAACAGACATAAGCCTGTTACGAACATAAGTAAAATTACATGTGGCACCGCATGTCCTCCGCCACTACCTCTGTTATACTGGGCGCACGGTAGTCAAATGGGCTGCACACCGCGCACCTTAGGTGGCGCTCACCACAGTGAGCTACATCGCACCATTTATCAGGTAACTAGTCAATATATAAAAAATAAACTCCGTCCAAACAGGCCATGAAGGCCAAACGGTACCGACCGGCCGCCGTGTCGTCCTCACCTACAGACATCACTGGATGCGGACATGGAGGGGCATTTGGTCAGCACACTGCTCTCCCGGCCGTATGTTAGTTTACGAGACCGGAGCCGCTATCAAGTAGCTCTTCAGTGTGCCTCACGAGGGCTGAGTGCACCACGCTTCCCAGCATCCCTGGGCACACCGGATGGTCACCCATCCAACTACTAGCCCAGCCCTACAGCGCTTAACTGGCGTTAACCGGTGTTACCAGTGCGGCAAGGCCGTTGGCAATTAATATATACGACAATAAATTAATAACAAGCCCACATATGCAAATGAAGAACCATATACTTATTAATACGAATGTCCAACAGATGAAGTACTGTTGCAGACGATCATTAGAGTGGTACCTTATTTGCACATGTGGGCTTGCTATTAATTTATTGTCGTACGTATTGACTGCTTGCCTGATAAACGGGGTGACGTAGCTCACTGTGGTGAGCGCCACCTGTGGTGCGCGGGGTGCAGCCCATTCGACTACCGTGCGCCCAGTATAACAGAGGTAGTGGCGGAGGACATGCGGTGCCACATGTAATTTTACTTATGTTCGAAACAGGCTTATGACTGTTGAAGATATTTTGTTTTGTTCTTGACGCAGCCGCAGCGATAAGACATTTTTCATTTATTAGTGTGTATGTAAGTAATATGTTAACACTTACGTAATTTTGAAGTTTCTGTGTAAATCATACCACTGGTCTAATTGTTATTTTGATCATTTTTAGGACTTTTGAAGACGGCTACATTATTATAGTTCAAGATTTAAAATAGGTCAAGATTTAAAATAAACATACACTACTGGCCATCAAAATTGCTGCACCACGAAGATGGCGTGCAACAGACGTGAAATTTAACCGACAGGAAGAAGATGCTGTGATATGCAAATGATTAGCTTTTCAGAGCATTCATACAAGTTTGGCGCCGGTGGCGACACCTACAACCTGCCAACCTGCTGACACGAGGAAAGTTTCCAACTGATTTCTCATACACAAACAGCAGTTGACCGGCGTTGCCTGGAGAAACGTTGTTGTGATGCCTCGTGTAAGGAGCATAAATGCTTACCATCACGTTTCCGACTTTGATAAAGGTCGGATTGTAGTCTATCGCGATTGCGGTTTATCGTATCGCGACATTGCTGCTCGCGTTGGTGAGATCCAATGACTGTTAGCAGAATATGGAATCGGTGGGTTCAGGTGGGTAATACGGAACGCCGTGCTGGATCCCAACGGCCTCGTATCACTAGCAGTCGAGATGACAGCCATCTTATCCGCATAGCTGTAAATTTGCAGCGAAAATGTGCAGCCACGTTTCTATCCCTCAGTCAACAGATGGGGACATTTGCAAGACAACAACCATATACACGAACAGTTCGACGACGTTTGCAGCAGCATGGATTATCAGCTCGGAGACCACGGCTGCGGTTGCTCTTGACGCTGCATCACAGACAGGAGCGCCTGCGATAGTGAACTCAACGACGAAACTGGGTGCACGGTTGGCAAAACGTCATTTTTTCGGATGAATCCAGGTTCTGTTTACAGCATCATTATGGTCGCATCCGTGTTTGGTGACATCGCGGTGAACGCACATTGGAAGCGTGTATTCGTCATCGCCATACTGGCGTATCACCCGGCGTGATGGTATGGGGTGCCATTGGTTAAACGTCTCGGTCACCTCTTGTTCGCACTGACTTTGAACAGTCGCCGTTACATTCCAGATGTGTTACGACCCGTGGCTCTACTCTTCATTCAGTCCCTGCGAAACCCTTCATTTCAGCAGGATAATGCACGACCGCATGTCCTGTACGCGCCTTTCTGGATACAGAAAATGTTCGAATGCTGCCCTGGCCAGCACATTCTCCAGATCTGTCACCAATTGAAAACGTCTGGTCAATGTTAGCAGAGCAACTGTCTCCTCACAATAGGCCAGTCACTACTCATGATGGACTGTGGTATCGTGTTGAAGCTGCATGGGCAGCTGTACCTGTACACGCCATCCAAGCTCTGTTTGACTCGATGGCCACTCGTATCAAGGCCGTTTTACGGCCAGAGTTTGTTGTTCCGGGTACTGATTTCTCAGGATCTATGCACCCAAACTGCTTGAAAATGTAATCACACGTCAGTTCTAATATAATATATTTGTCCAATGACCGTTTCTTCTTTGTGTAGCAATTTTAGTAGGCAGTAGTGTAATTTAGTGGAACTGTGGGCTGTTTTTCATTAGAGACAGTTTCGTAACGGTTGCTGTTGTCGCTGCCATGATGAAAATAGTGTTTTAATATTCTATTTCTGTTTTCCAGTTTCAATTAAACTTGCTAATCAACACTCCGGAGAAGTCTAGACCAGACCTACGCGGAATTCCTCGAGGGGAGACGACACAAATGCGCAGATTTGAGCGCTCGCGCCTTCCGCTATAAATAAGCAGACGCGCGCCGGCTTGGGACTGGCGGGCACCGGAGCGGCGACACGCGCCAGATGTTGACTTAGCGTCCCCGCGAGATGGGCGCGCTCACGTCTCTCTCTCTCTGAGCCTGCGCGGTATGTGGGCCGCCGTGGGCGACGCGCTGCCCACTGCGTTCGGCTGCAGCCGCAACCAGATTTACGGCCCGTTCTCTGCTGTTAGCGCACCGAGATCTCAACTCCAAACTGTCGCAACGCGTCACAGTCACTTAAAGTCTCCTTAAACTTCAAAGATACGGAATTTCTTGTCATGTCGCTTATCAGCGAGAGAAAAAGAGGTGTTCTCGTAGCCTATAGTGTAGACGTGAAAGACGCCTTAAACTAGTAAAAATACGCTCCTCGAATTGGTATTAAGAGTTTAACTAGCTCCCCGAAAATATAAAGTTACTTATTGTGTGAACTGAAGGTGGAGAGGGGAGAAAGGAAAGGAATCGGAAGGAACTACTGATGTCAGCTGCATCATGACTTCATGGGGAATCAGCAGCGACGACCGAAAACGTGTGTTGGACCGGGATTTGAACCCGAGATCTTTTGCTTACTAGACGGTTGTGTTAACCTCTGCGGCATCCGGACACAGGGTTTAACGCAATTGCGCTATCTCTTTCGGCAAGCCTCTCGGCCGAGCCCAACTCCCACCTAGCACCAATTATCCAGGCGGCCGCAGTGACCGAGCGGTTCTAGGCGCTTCAGTCTGGAACCGCGCAATCGCTACGGTTACAGGTTCGAATCCTGCATCGGGCTTGGATGTGTGTGATGTCCTTAGGTTAGTTAGGTTCTAGTAGTTCTAAGTTCTAGGGGACTGATGCCCTCAGATGTTAAGTCCCATAGTGCTCAGAGCCATTTGAACCATTTTAAACCAACTATCCGCAGCCCTGTCTTCCTGCACGGTGGCTACTGTGAGATTCCCAGAGGAGGTCGGACGTAATTGTTTAAAAATGGTTCAAATGGCTCTGAGCACCATGGGACTTAACTGCTGAGGTCATCAGTCCCCTAGAACTTAGAACTAATTAAACCTAACTAACCTAAGGACATCACACACATCCATGCCCGAGGCAGGATTCGAACCTGCGACCGTCGCGGCCGCGCGGGTCCAGACTGTAGCGCCTAGAACCGCTCAGCCACTCCGGCCGGCGACGTAATTGTGCATCCACATTGACAGTGGTGGATTCATTGCCCATTGAGGGGAATCATTTACACGGATGTGTGGTGTCTATCCGAAAGAACAGACATTCATATCATATAAAGCTACGTTGTTTACATTTCATTGCCCGCTACAAGTTTGCGGTCTTGGTACACAATGAAATTCTAACAAGCCTCTAGAGGAGACATAACAAAATAAGAATATTTGGCAGCCAAGATCGCGTTATAGTACTACTTTTATTTTTATTTTATTTCTTCAATGATTGGTTTCGACAGAACTCAGCTGTCATTTTCGGATCTTCTAGAAATAGTATTACTGTGCATGAACTGCACGAACACAGTGGCTTCTCAAGTATATAATAACGAGTAAATAACGACTGCTTTGATTAACTTATCTCCGCCCTGGGGCACACTGTTGGTGCTATGGACTTTTCATTTACTCTCTTTTATGTATTTGACAAGAAAATGTAGCAATTTTGTTTTAAAAGAAGTGTGTGCTCTTGTTATGTTCGTCAGATTCATGCACAGCAATGTTATTTCTGGAAGATCCGAAGATGAGAGCTAGACTTCGTCAAAACCGGTCATTGGAGGAATAAATAAAAATAAACATATCTGGCTGCAAAATATTTTTATTCATCCAATGTCAGAACGCTCCCAACATGTACAACACACACGAGACCTAAACGGTACATCCAGTGGTAAAGTGGAGTATCGTGTGGAAATTCGTTTGAGGCAGCAATGGAAATGTTCCATATGTGTCATACCAATCCAGATGGCGTCTTCAGCTGTCGACTGACCTGGAACAGCAACAACATTTACTGCTGCCGTAGACAAAATACCGCACGACACTGCACTTTATCGACAGTGTCTGCCATTTCCTTTTCCTCATGTGCTATGGCACGTGGACCTCATTGTGTAGTGGACTACAGGCATGTACACTGTCCAGTCACATTAATGTGTTCACCTGTTAAAAACCTGAATAACCACATTTTGCTGCGAGATGTGTAGAAAGAAAGTCAGTGATGTTCTGAAAGGGGATTAGCGTTTGGCGTAATTGGCCGGGAGGCCCCTTACGGGGCAGGTCCAGCCACCTTGGTGCAGGTCTTATTACATTCGACGCCACATTGGGCGACCTGCGCACCGGATGGGGAGGAAATGATGATGAAGACAACACAACGCCTGGTCCCTGAGCGGAGAAAATCCCTGACCCAGCCGGGAATCGAACCCGGGCCCGTAGAACGGCAATCCGTCACGCTGACCTCTCAGCTATCTGGGCGGACGTTATGAAAGGTACTGACAGGGATGTGGCGCCACGCTCCCTGCATTGCCGTGGCCAACTGCGCCAGGTTTCTCGTTTCAGGTTCCATGACTCGTACAGCCCGACCGAGGTCGTCCTACACATTCTCAATTGGGTTCACATCCGGGGAGTTTGATGGCCATATGAGTACTGTTAACCCGTCCAGTTGTTCGAACCACGCACATATGCTGCCAGCTGTGTGACACGTAGCAGTTTCCTGCTGGTAGATGCCATTGTTATGAGGAAAAACTGCGTGCAGGGGTATGAATAGGCACTGAGGACAGATGCGTGCTTGCGGTGATCCATTGTGCCCTTTACAATGACGAGATCATCCAGGAAACGCCACGAAAACATTCCGGAGACCGTAACGCTCCCTCCTCCGGTCTGGACCTACCCGACGATTGTTGCAGGGTCTTTGCTTTCTGCGCGATGGTGCATAAAACGTGACTCACCTGTGAAGGCCACGTGTCGCCACTCAGCGGACGTCGAGTTCGGATCGGGTTTGCAAATTCGAACCTTCGTCCCCAATGAACAGCAGCGTGAAACAGCCACCTGCTGCAGAACCCATACGCAGCAACGTTCTCTTAACGGTAGTTGAGGAGACACTGCTGGTGCCCCTTTGTTCTTCTGGACGGTCAGTTGCTCAAGAGTTTCAAGTCTGTTCTCCCGTACATATCTCCGCAGCCGTCGTTCATTCCTCTCATTTATGGCCCTTGGTGAACCACAGCTGCCCTGGCGCAAGTTTTGGATTGCACCACTTTGTCATACACGGTAAACTTTAACCACGGTAGAACCGGAACAGTTTACAAACTTAGCGCTTTTAAATGCTTCCGCCCCTGGCCCGGAACCCAATTATCATGCCATTTTGGACGTTTGATAAATTGCTTCGTTTCCACATCACCTCAACGTCTGCAATGTTTTCTCGCGCCTCCGCACGCGCTACTGCTGCTACATGTCGTCTAAGAGTGGTTATTGCACGTTGACACAGCACATATGCGGTGGTCAATTAATGTGACTGGACCGTGGAGCTACAAATATATTTAAAAAATTAGCAACGTAATTTTATTTTTTCTTAGTGGTAATTAAAATTCCATGATTATCTGTTGTATGAGAGATACTGGTTTGCTTGAGAGGAAGCCGGTCGCTGTGGCCGAGCGTTTCTAGGCGCTTCAGTCTGGAAGCGTCCTGCTGCTACGGTCGCAGGTTAGAATCCTACCTTGAGCATGGTTGTGTGTGATGTCCTTAGGTTAGTTAGGTTTAAGTAGTTCTAAGTCTAGAGGACTGATGACCTCAGACGTTTAGTCCCATAGTGCTTAGAGATTTTTTTTATTTTTATTTATTTTTTTTCTTGAGAGGAAGGGATGGTATTCTCTAGTAAATTATTTTTAACCATTTATCTCAAAAAATGGTTCAAATGGCTCTGAGCACTATGGGACTCAACTGCTGAGGTCATTAGTCCCCTAGAACTTAGAACTAGTTAAACCTAACTAAACTAAGGACATCACAAACATTCATGCCCGAGGCAGGATTCGAACCTGCGACCGTAGCGGTCTTGCGGTTCCAGACTGCAGCGCCTTTAACCGCACAGCCACTTCGGCCGGCATTTATCTCACTTGGCAAGATATCTACCGAGATACACATATCGAGACCACATTACATTGTGACTACCCCTTGCAGTTTCGCAGAATTTACTTGTAGTTGCTATACAGTTTTCCACGTATTTTTAGCTGAATGTAATGCTTGTTCTGAGCTACGCCTGTGAAATAAAACTGTACAACAGATGAAGCATTAAGACAATCTGAAATTAATAAGCATACTGTGTGCACGACACTTCTCCTGTTAAATTAAAAATTGGTTTCAGTTAAGACGTCATTGTACCCTTGGCGTAGAGGTAGCTCACTGATCACTAATTGAAACGTCCTCAGTCACGGGTTCGAACCTAGCCACCCTTAAATTTTGAATAAAAATCGCAGTAATAGTGACCGAAGACTTCCGGCATAAGAAGTCACCCTCATACTGCTAACGGCCTCGTCAAAGAGGGCGGAGAAGCACACAGAGGTTCAGGGCCCTCTCTTGCCCTACGGATGGGAAATTTCCCGAAAGACGGAGGAATTAGCAGTGATCAATGGCATAAGGATGCAGAAGGCAATGTAAATCACTGCATTAAAGAGACATAATATGTGTCCGTAGGACATGTGGCCTGTAATGAAGTGTCATGATGATCTCTCCACTGGCAAAAGAGTCCAGATTAGTTCACCATCAGATCGCCGGAGGGGACTGCCAAGGGGGAGTTATCATGAGAAAAAGACTGAATAACTAATAAAAGGATAACTTTCTACGAGTCTGAACGTGCAATATCAGAAGTTTTAACGTGGTATGGAAACTAGAAAATCTGGGAAGAGAAATGCTAAAGCTCAAATCTATGTACAGTGAAGTGAAATGGAACGAAGACAAGGATATGTTGTCAGAAGAAAATTCTGTAACAGGAGTAGGATTGATTATGAATGGGCAGGTAGGTCAGAAAATGAGTTACTGTGAACAGTTCTATAGTAGGGTTCTGCCCATCAGAAACGACCGACCTACAAACGTTTCAGATATACTCGTACATGCCGACGTCACAAGTTGAAGATGAAGTGTTATATCCTAGCCAGTAATGCCAACCGAGCCCGCTGCCAAAAGGTTGGCAGCATCAAAGTCCGGACGCCGTCCGCATAAGCAGCGCCAGCGAGACAGCAAATCGCCGCACGTCTGCGCGCGCCACCGCTGGCTTCTGGTTTCTTAAGCGCTGGAGTCGCGAGCGCTAGGACAGTTCTGTATTCGCCGCTCAGTTGTATACTCGCCACCGACTTGTGTACTTGCTAGTCAGTTGTGTGTTCATCGCAGCAGAGTTGTTGTTTGTCGTCAGCCGACGCTGACCTAGCCGCTCCGACTTGAACTAGACAGATTTCTGTAGACACGGAGTTCACCACTGTGTTTCTGTATCTTCGTTAATAAAGATAAGTACCGACTTTTAGACACGGAGTTCACCACTGTGTTTCTGTATCTTCGTTAATAAAGATAAGTACCGACTTTTATTTAATCAGAGTGTTTGGGTTTTCATCTTTCTGTTTACTGTTCCAGCGGACCGGTCGGCCCGCTATTAAAAGTGTGGCGGTGACTTCGTAAGCCGTTTCTACAGCGAATTGTTTGTCGCTACGAACGCCGCCACAAAACTGGCGACGAGGACTTCCGAACTCGTGTGCAGGGCTGGTTCAACTTGTTTCTGGTTATACTAATTATAGCGATAAAATTTTGGGGGCTGGTTTAATTTGTGTTCACTATGTCTGCCGAATTACAACAGTTGATCTTGTTACAGAGTCAGCAAATACAAAGTCTGGTGGAAGCAATCGCCAAACAAGCGGCTAATCCTCCAACACAAAAGGAACAAGCACAGGCAGCACCACCTTTCCGTGCTTTTGATGCATCAAGAGAAGAATGGCGAGAATATTTCGCGCAGTTGCAGGCGCACATGACAGTCTACAAAATCACAGGTACTGAGCGGCAGCTTTATTTAATTTCCACTGCAGGCGTGGAAATCTATCGACTACTTTGTAAGTTGTTCCCGGAATCCCAGCCAGAAGCTTTAGACTATGACGTTGTTGTTAACAAGCTTGCTGAGTATTTGGAGTCGCGAGTTCATGTGGCAGCAGCCAGATTCAAGTTCTTCAGATTAAAGAAACTGCCACATCAATCTAATAAACAGTGGTTAACAGATTTACGGGGCCTCACCCGTCAGTGCCGATTTAATTGTGTGTGTGGAGCTTCCTACAGTGATGTCATGTTACGAGACGCTATTACTCAAAACATTGCAGATTCTCGTATTCGTGCTGCGATCTTAAAGTTGCCTGACCCGTCATTAGAGACTGTGATGAACATCATTGAAGCCCAAGATACTTTTGACTATGCTGAGTGTGAGTTAGATCAGCCATGTATTTCTCAAATTGCCTGTGCTAAGCAAGTTATGTCACGGCCGCGGCCCCACCGGCAGAGTCAGACTGTAAACACTAGCCGGCCGCGTCATGTTAAACACATTCGTCAGCCGCGTGTGCAAAATGATAGAGTTAAGTCTTGCCCTAAGTGTGTTCTTGCTCATCCTCGTGAACGTTGCCCGTTAAGAAACGCGGTTTGTCACTTTTGTCAAAGGAAAGGACACATCCAGACTGTTTGTTTGCGTAAACGCAAGAACAATTCTAGTGCTGCCCAGCCCATGGATATTCATGTTCTTCAAAGCTAGCCCGCCCAGAAGGTCGCGTTTAAAGACTCTTCCACGGTTCGTGTGGGTAATAAACTTGTTCGCAATAAGCCACCCACCCAGCCCTCTGCTATGCGACCCAAGCGTAATTCAAACGCTGTAAAAAGTAATGTACAGACTGCAAGTGAAGCGGGAGTTGTTGTTCCACCCGCCCAACCCACGAGTTGTCGTAAGCAGCGAACACGCGCTACACGCGCTGATTTTGTGTCTTCCGCCTCCACTGCACCGATCCAGAGACAGTGTAATAAACTATTTGTGAAGCTACGCATCCAGGATAAGACCTTCAATTTTCAATTAGACACTGGTGCGTCTGTGACTCTCATAAATAGTGCTACGTATGCGGCTATCGGCCGCCCTAAACTTTCAGCGGCAAAACGTTCTTTGGCTACTTATAGTGGGGAACAAATTCCTGTGTTAGGTGTATGTAGCGTGCCAGCCACATTCCGTGGCAATAAAAAAACAGTTTCATTCACAGTGCTCCGCGCTACAGACAGTGTAAACATTTTCGGATTAGACTGTTTTGACTTGTTTGGCCTGTCTCTCCAAGACAATGTGTTGCAAATTAATTCTGTTGTTGTTCCTCAAGACAGCATAACCGATTTGTGTAAACGATACAGTGCCATATTTAAAGACGAACTAGGTTGTGCTGCGAACTTTGCCGCTCATATTACGTTAAAAGATAATGCTCAGCCTCGATTTTGTCGTGCTCGTCCAGTGCCTCACGCCCTCCGGGCACCTGTAGAAGATGAACTTCGTCGTTGGCAAAACAACGGTGTTATTCAACCCGTTTCAGCGAGCCAGTGAGCTTCTCCCTTAGTTATTATAAAGAAACCGTCTGGCAAATTACGTTTGTGTGCTGATTTTAAGTCGACAGTTAATCCTCAGACTGTCATTGATTGTTTTCCTTTGCCTAGACCGGACGAGCTGATGGATAAGTTAGGGGAAGCTCGTTTCTTTTCCAAAATTGATCTCCGTGAAGCATATTTGCAATTGCCCCTCGACGAGCAATCACAACAGTATTTTGTCATAAACACGTCGTTGGGGTTGTTCTGTTTTCTGCGTTTGCCTTTTGGTTGTGCGTCAGCTCCAGCTGTTTTTCAGCGTTTTTTGTCACAACTTCTGGCTAATGTGCCATCGTGTTGCAACTATTTAGACGATATTGTTGTGTCAGGTCGGACGCCTGCTGAACATTTCCGTAATTTGGAGTGTTTGTTTAAAGTGTTGTCTCAGGCAGGCCTACGTTGCAACATCGATAAATGTTCATTTTTCCTTACGGAGATGGAGTATCTGGGACATGTTATTAATGCTCAAGGCATTCATCCCTCCCAGTCACAATTAGCAGCTATTCGTGATTTGCCCGCCCCTCGCAATCTGCATGAATTGCAAGCAGTTCTTGGCAAATTGACATATTATATTAGGTTTATACCTAATGCATCACAGATTGCTGCACCGTTGCATCGTCTCCGCCGTAAGAATGTTCCGTTTGTGTGGTCAGCTGATTGCCAATCAGCCATTCAGCAGCTTAAAGAGGCTTTATTGAATGATCGTTGTCTGGTCCATTACGACCCTAACAAGCCTCTGGTGTTAGCTTGTGATGACTCTTCATTCGGCCTCGGTGCTGTGTTGTCTCACCGAGTCGGTAACACCGAACGTCCTATTGCGTTCGCATCTAAATTGCTAAACAAAGCTCAGTGTAATTATAGCCAATTGGACAAGGAAGCGTTGGCTATTGTGTTCGGTGTCAAAAATTCCATCACTACCTCTATGGTAGACCTTTCTATTTAGTAACAGATCACAAGCCCCTGACGTCACTGTTTCATCCGTCTAAACCAGTTCCTCAGCGGACAGCTCAGAGACTACAACGTTGGGCTCTTTTGTTATCGCAATACCAGTATGAGATACTGTATCGCCCTACAGCTCAGCATGCAAACGCTGACGCGCTTTCTAGATTGCCGATTGCTGCGGATGATGTCTTCGATTCCTGTGACGACTCTTGCCATCAGATTGACGCCGATGAGCATCAATCCCTCCGGGATTTTCCGA
This sequence comes from Schistocerca piceifrons, assembly GCF_021461385.2. Classification (NCBI taxonomy): domain Eukaryota; kingdom Metazoa; phylum Arthropoda; class Insecta; order Orthoptera; family Acrididae; genus Schistocerca; species Schistocerca piceifrons. Next base: position 781,668,420 of record NC_060140.1, on the reverse strand, counting down.
TTTATTATCGTCAGGTGGCACGTGAGACAGCTACGGATCCTCATCTGGGTTTACTATTACGTTTTGTTCAACGTGGTTGGCCGTCCAAGGCAAAGGACATATCGGATCCTGTGGTTCGTCGCTATTATCCGCAACGTCATCTGTTGTCTGTTTCGCACGGAGTTTTGCTGTTACGCACCGAGAATGACCAGCTTCGTGTAGTGGTTCCCCAAGTGCTCCAATCCAAGGTCCTCGACTTGTTGCATCAAGGTCATTGGGGAGTGGTCCGCACCAAGCAGCTTGCCCGCCGTCATTGTACATGGGTCGGCATTGATAAGCAGATTACGCAGATGTCTACAGATTGTTCGACGTGTGCCGAACACCAAGCTGCTCTGCCTCAATGCTATTTTGAGTGCGCACGCCCTGCCGGTCCCTGGCAGCGAGTACATATTGATTTCGCTGGTCCATATTGGCATTCTCGTTGGCTCATTGTGATAGATGCATTTAGTAATTTTCCGTTTGTTGTGCCCATGCAGTCTACAACGTCTGCACAAACTATACAGGCGTTGACTTCAATTTTTTGTATTGAGGGTCTTCCAGAAGTTTTAGTGTCTGACAATGGTCCACAATTTACCTCTGCTGAATTTGAAAGTTTTTGTTCTGCCAATGGCATTCGCCATGTTCTTACTCCGCCGTTCCACCCTCAATCGAATGGTGCAGCGGAACGTTTTGTACGCACATTCAAGGATCATATGGACCGCCTTCGTGCTACGCACTCTCGTCAGCAGGCCCTCATCACGTTCCTGTCGTCGTACCGGACCACGCCACGCGACGGCCCTTCGCCTGCGGAGCTTCTCCACGGCCGTCGTCATCGCACCCTACTACGGTTGTTGCACCCCCCGGATCGACCCGCCGCTTCTGAGCATCGCACGCGTTTTCAGCGCAACGACGCCGTTTTTTTTAGAGTTTATCACGGTCGCCGTCGTTGGGAACGTGGTACCGTGATAAGCGTCCAGGGCCGCGGTTTTTATACTGTTCAAGGTGCTACTGGGGTGCACAGGAGGCATCAGAACCAGTTGCGCCGCGCTGGCCGCCCGGATTCTGCCGCTCGTTCTTTGTCCACAGATTTGGTCCGCGGCGGGTTCCAGCCGCGCCTTCCGACTTCGCTGCCGCCCCCAGGGCAGCAGCAGCAGCCGTCGCCGCTACCACGCCGACAGCCCGTCCCGTTGATGCCTCCCGCGCAGCTTCATCCGGGAGCGCCCCAGGTGGTCGCTCCGGCGCCTGCGGTCCCTCTTCAGTCGCCACCGCCTTCGGAGCTGATGGACGTCGACCCCTCAGCCGGGCCGCCTTCCCAACCGGTGGCTGTGCAGCCTGTCCTGCTGCCGCTTTCCTTGGGCACCCCCAAGGAGTCTGACACCGCAGCGCCTTGTCCGGCGCCCACTCAGCAGCCGTCGACGCAGCGTCAGGAGACGCTGCCTCTCTTCGTGGGTCCCGACGCCCCGTCGCGTCCAGTACCAGTAGCTGCGCCCGTGGTAACAGGCGTGCACCCTGACCTCGGTTTTCAGTCGGTGTTTCCCGGGGCCCCGCGCAGCCAATGCTGGGGTGCGGACCGGGGACTGCCACCGACAACAGTCTCCGACCCGGTCTCTTCTGCTACGCCTGCGGCCAGACCCCTCCCCCGCCGTCGACGCTCTCCACGTCATTATTCAACGACGGTGCGGCGATTTGGGGGGGAGGAGTGTTATATCCTAAGCCAGTAATGCCAACCGAGCCCGCTGCCAAAAGGTTGGCAGCATCAAAGTCCGGACGCCGTCCGCATAAGCAGCGCCAGCGAGACAGCAAATCGCCGCAAGTCTGCGCGCGCCACCGCTGGCTTCTGGTTTCTTAAGCGCTGGAGTCGCGAGCGCTAGGACAGTTCTGTATTCGCCGCTCAGTTGTATACTCGCCACCGACTTGTGTGCTTGCTAGTCAGTTGTGTGTTCATCGCAGCAGAGTTGTTGTTTGTCGTCAGCCGACGCTCACCTAGCCGCTCCGACTCGAACTAGACAGATTTCTGTAGACACGGAGTTCACCACTGTGTTTCTGTATCTTCGTTAATAAAGATAAGTACCGACTTTTATTTAATCAGAGTGTTTGGGTTTTCTGTTTACTGTTCCAGCGGACCGGTCGGCCCGCTATTAAAAGTGTGGCGGTGACTTCGTAAGCCGTTTCTATAGCGAATTGTTTGTCGCTACGAACGCCGCCACAAAATGAAGAGACAGGAAAGACTCCTGTTCTGCAATAAACTTCAACTAGTAATAGCGAATACGCTGTTTTAGAATCATAAGAGGAGGAAGAATGCTTGGAAAAGACCAGAATATACGGGAAGATTTCAATTAGATTACGCTATGGTCAGGCAGAGTATTGGACTGTAAGGCGTACACAGGGGCAGATGTATACTCAGATCAAAACTTAGTAGTGATGAAGAGTAGGTTGAAGTTTAAGAGGCTAGTCAGGAAAATTCAATGCGCAAAGAAGTTGGATACCGAAGTACTAAGGAAGGAACTGATAAGCTTACATTTGTCTGAGGCTATAGATCCTGCGATAAGGCAGCTCAGTTGAAGAGGAATGGACATCTCTAAAAAGGGCAATCACAGAAGTTGGAAAGATAAATACAGGTACAAAGGAGGTAACTGCGAAGAAACCATAGATAACACAAGAAATACTTTACCTGGTCAATGATAGAAAAAAGTACAAAAATGTTCAGGGACATTCAGAAACACAGCAATGGTTAAAATGACTCTGAGCACTATGGGACTTAGCATCTGAGGTCATCAGACCCCTAGAACTTAGAACTACTTATACCGAACTAACCTAAGGACATCACACACATCCATGCCCGAGGCAGAATTCGAACCTGCGACCGTAGCGGTCACTCGATTCCAGAATGAAGCGCCTAGAACCGCTCGGCCGGCTTCAGAAAGACAGAAATACAAGTTACTTAGGAATGAAAGTTCAGGTATGCTAAGTCGAAAAGGCTACAAGAAAAATGTGAAGAGTTCTGGAGAGACATCATTGAGTGATAATTCCACTGTTAAATGCAGAGGAGGAAGCGGATACATGGAAAGAGTACACTGAAGACCTCTGTGAAGGGGAGGACTTGTGTGATGACGTGTTAGGAGAAGAAACAGGAGTCGGCATAGAAGAGGTAGGGGTTTCATTATTAGTATCATAATTTAAAACAGCTTCGGTAGACTTAAGATCGAATAAGGCAGAAGGGGTAGATAACATACCGTCAGAATTTCTAAATTCATTGGGGAAATTGGCTACAAAACAACTACTTTCTTCGTTGTGCAGAATGTATGAATCTGGCGATATACTATCTAATTTTCGGAAAAACATCACCCACACATTTCCGATTATTGCAAGAGTCGACAAATGCGAGAACTATCGCACCATCAGCTTAACAGCTTTCGCTTCGAAATTGTTGACAAGAGTAATACACAGAAGAATGGAAAAGACAATTGAGCATGTTTTAGGTGACAATCAGTTTGGTTTGAGCAAAGTTAACGGTAGCAGGGAGGCAATTCTGACGCTGCCGTTGGTGATGGAAGCAAAACTGAAGAAATATCAAGACACTTTCATAGGATTTGTCGACCTGGAAAAAGGTTTTGACTATGTAAAATGATGCCAGATATTCGAAATTCTGAGAAAAATAGGTTTAAGCTATAGAGATAGACGGTTAGTACACAATATATACAAGAACCTAAAGTGTACAGTAAGAGTGGGAGACGAAGAAACAAGGGCTGGGATCAAACAGAGTGTAAGACACAGGTGTAATATTTGGTCCCCGCTGTTCAATATATACTTCGTATAAAATTCAAGATGAAAGAATATCAGTGATAAGATTCGCTGAAAGGGAAAGTGAAGAAGAATTACAGGATCTATTGAACGGAATGAACAGTCTAATGGGTACAGAATATGGATTGAGAGCCAACTGAAGAAAGACGAAAGTAATGAGAAGTAGCAGAAATGAGAAGAGAGAGAAACTTAACATCGGGATTAGTGATAACGAAGAAGATGAAATTAAGGAATTCTGCTATCGGGGCAGAAAAACAGCTACGACGGTCGGAGCAAGGAGGACATCAAAAGCAAGTCAGCACTGGCAAAAAGCACATTCCTGGCGAAGAGAAGTCTGCTAGTATCAAACATAGGCCTTAGTTTGAGGAAGAAATTTCTGAGCATGGCCGTTTGGAGCGCACCATTTATGGTAGTCAAACATGGACTACGGGAAAACAAGGAGAAAAGAGAATAGAAGCATTTGAAATGTGGTGTTACAGAAGAATGTTAAAGACTAGCTTTTCACAATGTATATAAATGACCTAGTAGATAGTGTCGGAAGTTCCATGCGGATTTTCACGGAAGATCTGCAGCGGATAGGCACTTGGTGCAGGGAGTGGCAACTGACCCTTAACATAGACAAATGTAATGTATTGCGAATACATAGAAAGAGGGATCCTTTATTGTATGATTATATGATAGCGGAACAAACACTGCTAGCAGTTACTTCTGTAAAATATCTGGGAATATGCACACGGAACGATTTGAAGTGGAATGATCTTATAAAATTAATTGTTGGTAAGGCCGGTGCCAGGTTGAGATTCATTGGGAGAGTCCTTAGAAAATGTAGTCATCAACAAAGGAGGTGGCTTACAAAACACTCGTTCGACCTATACTTGAGTATTCCTCGTCAGTGTGGGATCCGTACCAGATCTGGTTGACGGAGGAGACAGAGAAGATCCAAAGAAGAGCGGCGCGTTTCGTCACAGGGTTATTTGGTAAGAGTGATAGCGTTACGGAGATGTTTAGCAAACTCAAGAGGCAGGCTCTGCAAGAGAGGCGCTCTGCATCGCGGTGTAGCTTGCTGTCCAGGTTTCGAGAGGGTGCGTTTCTGGATGAGGTATCGAATATATTGCTTCCCCCTACTTATACCTCCCGAGGAGATCACGAATGTAAAATTATAGGGATTCGAGCGCGCACGGAGGCTTGCCGGCAGTCGTTCTTCCCGCGAACCACACGCGACTGGAAGAGGAAAGGGAGGTTCAAATGGTTCAAATGGCTCTGAGCACTATGGGACTTAACATTTGTGGTCATCAGTCCCCTAGAACGTAGAACTACTTAAACCTAACTAACCTAAGGACACCACACACATCCATGCCCGAGGCAGGATTCGAACCTGCGACCGTAGCAGTCACGTGGTTCCGGACTGAGCGCCTAGAACCGCTACTGACAAGAAGAAGGGACAGGACGGTAGGATATGTATTAAGACATCAGGAAGTAATTTCCTTGGTTCTAGAGGGACCTGTAAAGGCTAGAAATTGTGGAGGTAAAGAGAGAGTGGAATACATCCAGCAAATAATTGAGGACGTATGTTCGTTGCAAGTGCTACTCTGAGGTTGTCACAGAAGAGGAATTCGTGGCGGGCCGCATCAAACTTCTCAGAAGACTCCGGACCGAAGAAACAGAAGACGAGAAGAAAGTTGAAAGACTAAAGTCGATGCATACGACATACAGCTGATGCCGGTTATAACGACTTCGAAGGGACCGATGATTTACTGTCGTTATAGCCGATAGTCGCACAAACCGGATTTATGATTTGTTTTTGACAAAAAAAATTAGAAATACAATACACTAAGGTATTTGAGGAAAGGAACTGAAGAGGGATTTTCCTTACGCTTATGCAATACGTTGTTGTTGTTGTGGTCTTCAGTCCTGAGACTGGTTTGATGCAGCTCTCCATGCTACTCTATCCTGTGCAAGCTTTTTCATCTCCCAGTACCTACTGCAACCTACATCCTTCTGAATCTGCTTAGTGTATTCATCTCTTGGTCTCCCTCTACGATTTTTACCCTCCACGGTGCCCTCCAATACTAAATTGGTGATCCCTTGATGCCTCAGAACATGTCCTACCAACCGATCCCTTCTTCTGGTCAAGTTGTGCCACAAACTTCTCTTCTCCCCAATCCTATTCAATACTTCCTCATTAGTTATGTGATCTACCCATCTAATCTTCAGCATTCTTCTGTAGCACCACATTTCGAAAGCTTCTATTCTCTTCTTGTCCAAACTATTTATCGCCCATGTTTCACTTCCATACATGGCTACACTCCATACGAATACTTTCAGAAATGACTTCCTGACACTTAAATCAATACTGGATGTTAACAAATTTCTCTTCTTCAGAAACGCTTTCCTTGCCATTGCCAGCCTACATTTTATATCCTCTCTACTTCGACCATCATCAGTTATTTTGCTCCCCAAATAGCAAAACTCCTTTACTACTTCAAGTGCCTCATTTCCTAATCTAATTCCCTCAGCATCACCCGACTTAATTAGACTACATTCCATTATCCTTGTTTTGCATTTGTTGATGTTCATCTTATATCCTCCTTTCAAGACACTGTCCATTCCATTCAACTGCTCTTGCAAGTCCTTTGCTGTCTCTGACAGAATTACAATGTCATCGGCGAACCTCAAAGTTTTTATTTCTTCTCCATGAATTTTAATACCTACTCCGAATTTTTCTTTTGTTTCCTTTACTGCTTGCTCAATATACAGATTGAACAACATCGGGGAGAGGCTACAACCCTGTCTTACTCCCTTCCCAACCACTGTTTCCCTTTCATGTCCCTCGACTCTTATAACTGCCATCTGGTTTCTGTACAAATTGTAAATAGCCTTTCGCTCCCTGTATTTTACCCCTGCCACCTTTAGACTTTGAAAGAGAGTATTCCAGTCAACATTGTCAAAAGCTTTCTCTAAGTCTACAAATGCTAGAAACGTAGGTTTGCCTTTCCTTAATCTTTCTTCTAAGATAAGTCGTAAGGTCAGTATTGCCTCACGTGTTCCAGTGTTTCTACGGAATCCAAACTGATCTTCCCCGAGGTTGGCTTCTACTAGTTTTTCCATTCGTCTGTAAAGAATTCGTGTTAGTATTTTGCAGCTGTGACTTATTAAGCTGATAGTTCGGTAATTTTCACATCTGTCAACACCTGCTTTCTTTGGGATTGGAATTATTATATTCTTCTTGAAGTCTGAGGGTATTTCGCCTGTTTCATACATCTTGCTCACCAGATGGTAGAGTTTTGTCAGGACTGGCTCTCCCACGGCCGTCAGTAGTTCCAATGGAATATTGTCTACTCCGGGGGCCTTGTTTCGACTCAGGTCTTTCAGTGCTCTGCCAAACTCTTCACGCAGTATCATATCTCCCATTTCATCTTCATCTACATCCTCTTCCATTTCCATAATACTGTCCTCAAGTACGTCGCCCTTGTATAGACCCTCTATATACTCCTTCCACCTTTCTGCTTTCCCTTCTTTGCTTAGAACTGGGTTTCCATCTGAGCTCTTGAAATTCATACAAGTTGTTATCTTATCTCCAAAGGTCTCTTTAATTTTCCTGTAGGCGGTATCTATCTTACCCCTAGTGATATGCCTCTACATCCTTACATTTGTCCTCTAGCCATCCCTGCTTAGCCATTTTGCACTTCCTGTCGATCTCATTTTTGAGACGTTTGTATTCCTTTTTGCCTGTTTCACTTACTGCATTTTTATATTTTCTCCTTTCATCAATTAAATTCAATATTTCTTCTGTTACCCAAGGATTTCTATTAGCCCTCGTCTTTTTACCTACTTGATCCTCTGCTGCCTTCACTACTTCATCCCTCAAAGCTACCCATTCTTCTTCTACTGTATTTATTTCCCCCATTCCTGTCAATTGCTCCCTTATGCTCTCCCTGAATCTCTGTACAGCCTCTAGTTCTTTTAGTTTATCCAGGACCCATCTCCTTAAATTCCCACCTTTTTGCAGTTTCTTCAGTTTTAATCTACAGGTCATAACCAATAGATTGTGGTCAGAGTCCACATCTGCCCCTGGAAATGTCTTACAATTTAAAACCTGGTTCCTAAATTTCTGTCTTACCATTATATAATCTATCTGAAACCTTTTAGTATCTCCAGGGTTCTTCCATGTATACAACCTTCTTTCATGATTCTTAAACCAAGTGTTAGTTATGATTATGTTGTGCTCTGTGCAAAATTCGACCAGGCGGCTTCTTCTTTCATTTCTGTCCCCCAATCCATATTCACCTACTATGTTTCCTTCTCTCCCTTTTCCTACACTCGAATTCCAGTCACCCATGACTATTAAATTTTCGTCTCCCGTCTTTACGCAGGGCCGTTAGAGCTTGCTGTTATAGCCAATACATCGTTAAAAACGATGTCGCTATAAACGGTATCGACTGTATTTATTTTTGACAAAAAAGAAAATAACAACGTACTAGGGAGAACGCTAATGATGCTTATAATACCCCGAATTGGCCTCATTATACTGCATTCTCTTTCTTATCTATTTTCAGAGTGGTTTGATGCCGCTCATTTCCTATCGGCTCTTAATACTTACTGCCTACGCAGAGCCTTAAATGCCTTAATTTTCTTGTCTTCAGTGTCACTTCCGATTGATTGAAGCGTCCCGTTAAGGCGGCTGAAGAAACGGCTGAAACAATGTATTATCTGTCAACTTCAGCAAGTATCCGTTTTTCTGGTAAGGGTACCCATACCCTGGTTGCCTATGTTATCTACCCGATGATGTTTTACACACTTCTATAGCACCTTATATCCAATGCTTCCCTTCCCTCCTTCTCCTCTACTTGCACACATTGTTAAGGTCCAGACGCACTATTCCAGACGCATATTCCTCCATTCCATGTCAGTATTCGGTAGTAAATTATTTTTTGAGCTCTAGATCGTGTTTTTTTACCCTTATGTTTATTGCCTTTTCAGTGTTCTACGGCGTTTAATACCGTATATTTCTGATGTAGACTGACATAAAAACGAACCTATCTTTTGCATAACTTTTTTTATTAATGTCAGTGGCTTCAGTTATAAGGGAGGTAACAAAAAGCCGATCAGTTATAAACATGTGTGCATGGACAATAGACATTAACACATTTAAAAACGGAAACAGACAAACATAACAATAATTAGATCACTTTCACCTACAAGTGGGTTACTTTCAAAGCATTAGAGTTAGCATACAATTGTAAGTACTTGTACATGAGTAAACAGTCACACATACACATAAGGATAAACGAACTACAAAATCTACTTATGACTTTTCACGCATGTACAAATACTTAAAACTGTATACTAACTCTACTGCCTTGGAAGTAACTCACTTGTGGGTGAAAGTTATTCAATTACTGTCATGTCTGTCTGTTTCCATGTTTAAATGTGTTAATTTTTATGACCCATGTACACATTTTTATAACTGTTAACCTTTTTGTTACCTTCCTTGTAATCGGTGCCACTGACACGAATAAAAAAGAAATTATGTAGAAAAATGGTTTCTTTTCTGCGTCACTCTACATCAGAAATACGACAGTATTAAATGCCTCAGAGACCTGCATCATTCAGATGAAAGAGCGATAGGAAACTATACGGAGATAAAACAAATTAAAGCAATACTAATAACACTCAAGAGACAACATACAGAAGGGTAAAAAATAACATCTAGAGTGCAGAAACGATATACGGAAAGAAAACGTCGATATACCAACTAATAGAGTAAAAGAGAAAATGCGAAACTATTCATTGAACGTAAGCCATACGATGGTGCAGCGCTCACAAAACAAAGTAAAATTAGGACAGCCATATGAAATCACCTCACAGCACTGTCTGCTCCGATAGCTGAATGGTCAGCGTGACGGACTGCTGCCCTAAGGGGCCCGGGTTCGATTCCCAGCTCGGTCGGGGATTTCCTCCGCTCAGGGACTGGGTGTTGTGTTGTCTTCATCAGCATTTCATCCCCATCCGGTGCGCAGGTCGCCCAATATGGCGTCGAATGACCTGCGCCAAGGCGGTCGGACCTGCCCCGTAAGGGGCCTCTCGGCCAATGGCGCTAAACGATCATTTCCATTTACTTCATACCAGTAATGATCAGTGACTCGTAGTTGCACATGCTCGACAAGTATTAACAAGCGACGTACGAGGAAGACTGAGTACCAAAGAAATAGACAGTTAAACTACGGAAATCGAAGAAGAAGAGGTCGAAGACGCTGCCTTACAAACTCCAAAAACAAACTGCCTACCTCTACCAGGTATTCTGCTTTGTAATATGATAATAACTCTGAACTATGGAATTCCAGGAGAGTTCTCATAGCGAGTAACAGTCTTAATCCTTAAACGAACAGGGAACAAAACATTAGGTAATCTAAGATCAGCCAGCCTCTCCGGTACCGATTATAAAATTCTTGCGCGCATCTTAGCGAGAAGACTAAAAAGTACGATGGGCTTGATGATACGAAACGACCATCGGAAGGGAGGGAAATACTTCATACTTCACGCGAATACAAGGACATAATATAATCCGCAGAAACTTATCAAATGAAGTGCGTGATCATCTCCCGACACTTGTAGGGAGCGTTTGAGTGAGTAAACAAATCTTTGCTTACCATTTCACACCGATTCGGCATATTTTATGTAGTGGTGTAACCTAAGTAATAACAGCTAAGCAAAGAGATCAAAATAAACAATAATTAGTCAAGAGCGATACATTTGTGCACCGTGTATAAAGAGTGGAAAAGGACACTGAATAGCTTCACGACTTACTTACTCGACGAGAAAGTTCCAGCCAGCCTGGATTAGCCAGTTCGTGTTCAACATATGCCCATGAAATCTTCCACCAATATTTCTTAATAGATAGAATGTAGCGAAATAAAGCTAACAACTCCGTATAAGTCCTGGATCAAAGTGAGAGAGATATAAATGAACCTAATGCAAGGCAAGGGTTAGCACATATGTGAACACAAATACTCAATTTTTGATTGGCCGTCAATCTGGAAAAACATCAGCAATTGTGAGCCACAATCTAAAATGAAACCTACCTGGTATTTCGGCGGTTAACATGAAAAAAGCTGCCAACTCAAAACTACACGACATACGTTTATCCGATTCACCAATGTTTTACATATTATGTCATTTAACAGATACTGCAGACTACAGACTGCTATGAGAAAAAGCTCGACCTACAAGGATGCAGTTACTGTTTTACAGTTGACGAAAGTCATGGGATAACGGTACGCATATATACAGATGGCGACAGTGTTGCATACTCAAGGTATAAAAAGGCAGTGCGTTGGTCGAGCTGTCATTTGTACTCAGACAATTGGTGTCAAAAGGTTTCATCTACATCTACATCTACATGACTACTCTGCAACTCACATTTAAGTGCTTGGCAGAGGGTTCATCGAACTACAATCATACTATCTCTCTACCATTCCACTCCCGAACAGCGCGCGGGAAAAACGAACACCTAAACCTTTCTGTTCGAGCTCTGATTTCTCTTATTTTATTTTGATGATCATTCCTACCTATGTAGGTTGAGCTCAACAAAATATTTTCGCATTCGGAAGAGAAAGTTGGTGACTGAAATTTCGTAAATAGATCTCGCCACGACGAAAAACGTCTTTGCTTTAATGGCTTCCATCCCAATTCGCGTATCATATCTGCCACACTCTCTCCCCTATTACGTGATAATACAAAACGAGCTGCCCTTTCTTGCACCCTTTCGATGAACTCCGTCAATCCCACCTGGTAAGGATCCCACACCGCGCAGCAATATTCTAACAGAGGACGAACGAGTGTAGTGTAAGCTGTCTCTTTAGTGGACTTGTTGCATCTTCTAAGTGTCCTGCCAATGAAACGCAACCTTTGGCTCGCCTTCCCCACAATGTTATCTATGTGGTCTTTCCAACTGAAGTTGTTCGTAATTTTGACACCCAGGTACTTAGTTGAATTGACAGCCTTGAGAATTGTACTATTTATCAAGTAATCGAATTCCAACGGATTTCTTTTGGAACTCATGTGGATCACCTCACACTTTTCGTTATTTAGCGTCAACTGCCACCTGCCACCTGCCACACCATACAGCAATCTTTTCTAAATCACTTTGCAACTGATACTGGTCTTCGGATGACCTTACTAGACGGTAAATTACAGCATCATCTGCGAACAACCTAAGAGAACTGCTCAGATAGTCACCCAGGTCATTTATATAGATCAGGAACAGCAGAGGTCCCAGGACGCTTCCCTTGAGAACACCTGATATCACTTCAGTTTTACTCGATGATTTGCCGTCTATTACTACGAACTGCGACCTTCCTGACAGGGAATCACGAATCCAGTCGCACAACTGAGACGATACCCCATAGGCCCGCAGCTTGATTAGAAGTCGCTTGTGAGGAACGGTATCAAAAGCTTTCCGGAAATCTAGAAATACGGAATCAACTTGAAATCCCCTGTCGATAGCGGCCATTACTTCGTGCGAATAAAGAGCTAGCTGCGTTGCACAAGAACGATGTTTTCTGAAACTTTGCTGATTACGTATCAATAGATCGTTCCCTTCGAGGTGAATCATAATGTTTGAATACAGTATATGCTCCAAAACCCTACTGCAAACCGACGTCAATGATATTGGTCTGTAGTTCGATGGATTACTCCTACTAGCCTACCCTTCTTAAACACTGGTGCGACCTGCGCAATTGTCCAATCTCTAGGTACAGATCTATCGGTGAGCAAGCGGTTGTATATGATTGCTAAGTAGGGAGCTATTGTATCAGCGTAATCTGAAAGGAACCTAATCGGTATACAATGTGGACCTGAAGACTTGCCCGTATCAAGCGATTTGAGTTGCTTCGAAACCCCTAAGGTATCTACTTCTAAGAAACTCATGGTGGCAGCTGTTCGTGTTTCAAATTCTGGAATATTCCATTCGTCTTCCCTGGTGAAGGAATTTCGAAATACTGCGTTCAATAACTCCGCTTTAGCGGCACAGTCGTCGGTAACAGTACCATCGGCACTGCGCAGCGAAGGTATTGACTGCGCTTTGCCGCTTGTGTACTTTACATACGACCAGAATTTCTTCGGATTTTCTACCAAATTTCGAGACAATGTTTCGTTGTGGAACCTATTAAAGGCATCTCGCATTGAAGTCCGTGCCAAATTTCGCGCGTCTGTAAATGCTCGCACGGAGGGAATTAACAACACTGGACGCGGAATGGTACTTTTCACAAGACACATGGGACAATCCATATCAGAAATCCTTACTGAATTCAGTACTCCGAGATCCACAGAGTCAAGAGTGAGCCGATGATACCAAAGTTCAGGCATTAAGTCTTACTACGGTAAACACAGTGGCCGTGACCTTCACTTAAGTACGGAGAGGAGCATCAAAAATTATGAAATTGACTGTTAGCACAGTGCGTTCGTAAAAATAAGAAGCACGTCGTCCGAGTACTAACCCAATTCAGTAAGGCTAAACATTCTGGGCACTGGTCAAAACAGGTATGCGATATGTATTCAAAAAAATGTCTCTGAGCACCTTGGGACTTAACATCTATGGTCATGAGTCCCCTAAAACTTAGAACTACTTAAACCTAACTAACCTAAGGACATCACACAACACCCAGTCATCAAGAGGCAGAGAAAATCCCTGACCCCGCCGGGAATCGAACCCGGGTGCGAAATGTATTGCAGACAGACTGACTTAATTGTACTAAGGTAATAAATGACCCACAAATGCGGAAACGCTGTATACGATTGTTGCCAACGTTTATAAGACGGCTGAACAGACGTGCTCTATAGATACTTCGGGGACTGCAGCTTAAATACTGAAGGTCTAGATAACAGCTAGAAAGAGCGTCAAACGTACTTTGTCGTTTTTACATGTATAGTGTCTTTCCAGACGTGAGATCAAATCCGCCAGGAACCCAGCTAAGAGTCAAGCAGACAATTTTGCACCAGAAATTCACACCTTTTATGCTTCTGCATAGAAATCAGTATATCGGTTTCTTTCTGCGATCTTGTCATACATCCTTAACTTCACTTCTTTTTTACGTTACAGACTTATGTCGCGACAGTCCAATTCCCTGAAGAGTATAAAGTAATCAGAATTCAATTCTAAAGTAACAAAAAAATGTTCAAATGTGTGTGAAATCTTATGGGACTAAACTGCTAAGGTCATCAGTCCCTAAGCTTACACACTACTTAACCTAAATTATCCTCAGGACAAACACACACACCCATGCCCGAGGGAGGAATCGAACCTCCGCCGCACAGTCCATGACTGCAGCGCCCTAGACCGCTCGGCTTATCCCGCGCGGCCTAAAGTAACACTCAAATAAATCATCCAAAAATCCACGATGACCCCATTAGAAACGGAATACAGGCTCATGCAGAACAAGTAAGAGGAAGGAAACTGCACATGTTTTTTTCGGAGGAACCATCCTTGAATCATTCTTAATCGGCTTGGCAAACTCTGAGAAAATATAAATCTGAACGGGAGTATTAACTATAGATGAATAAGCTGTCCTCTTCTTCCGAAGCACATGCGAGTGCTCAATACTGGTGAGATGGTACAAGGGACAATAATCAGGAGATATGTAAATTATCTCTACCTATGTCTATATCGTGTCTAGAAATCCCCGTTTCAAACTTCTAGGATTTGTATAGGGGAGTGAATCTAATATATTCTGAATAAGAATCCATGTACCATTCCTGTTCTAAGGCGGTTTGAGTTCAGATGTTTAACTCATCCACTTCTGCTTGAGGTATTGAATTAGGTGTGACGCAGTACAATTTAACAATTCGAAAGTAAAGAGAACTAATAAAAAATGTGTAAATTCCTAAGGGACCAAACTGCTGAAGTCATCGGTCCGTAGACTTACACAATACTTAAACTAACTTTTAATAAGAACAACACACACCCTTGCTCGAGGCAGGACTCGAACGTCCGGCGGGAGGGGCCGCGCAATCCGTGACAGGGCGCCTCTAACCGCGCTGCGACTCCGCGCAGCAGAGCGAATCATCCATTTATCACTTAAGCGCAATTGTTTGTCTTAACAGTTAAACATTATGTGCTTAGAATTTTGCAAAACAAGAAAGAACCCATCATACTGTACGTACAGAACAGTACTGATGCATTACAACAGCGGCTCGATGTGCCGACCACCAACATTGTTACAGACACTGTACCTACGGTGCATGTTCTGGTACACACTCTCCATCCCACCTGGTGTCTCTTCAGTTTCTAGTCCGGTGGCCAGAACTCGTGCCAGCATATCTTCCTCTGTCTCGTAAATTAAAGTCTGCATACGCCCCCACAAGAAGTTAACTGACGTCAGGTGACCGTCTAACGTAGTACACGTCAACCTCTGCACCCCATTGCATACAAGGACAAGCAACTCTTAGAGTTTTCTCTTTCCTTCCGTAGACGTCGACGCTGCACACATCGTTGTCGAGCGGAAACGGTACATTTCCGGATATGATGTCCTCACTCCCCTATACTAGTCCTTGAAGTTTGTAACGAGAATCCCCCGAACAGCCTGTATGTATATACTCTGCTAACAACCGCCATAAGAACATGGTGGGCGGGGAGGGGTTGTGGGGGATAGTGTTCCTTGAACAACTACTAGAACTACTAGTCATTCCCTTTCCTGTTAGAATCGCAAACTGAGCTAGGGAAAAACGAATAATTGCTTCATTACGAGTCTTGGTTTCTGTTTTCTTCGTGGTTGCTACTGGAGATGTATTCTACTCTGGAGGCAGTAGAATCGTTTTGCTGTATGTCACAAACGCAGTTTCTCTAAACTTTCCCAATAGCGTATCATGAAAAGAACGCCTTATTCCCTCCAAAGATTCCCTTTGAGTTCATGGAATGTCGCTGTAATAATCGTGAGTTGAAGGAACATACCTGTAACAAATCTAGCAGCACTTGGATGTCTTCTTTTAGTAGTATCTGGCGCTGATCCCAAACACTCGAACTGTACTCAAGAATGGGTCGCAGTAGTGTTCTGTACGTGGTCTCCTTCATAGAGGAGCTACAATTTCCTAAAACTGTCCCAGTACAGTGAAGTCTACTATTCGCCTTCCCTAAAAACCGATCTTTTGAGCTCTTTCCATTTCATATCGCCTTCCGTCACGTCTAGATATGCCATAGATGTGACTATGTCAAGCTGCACCTTGCTAACGCTGGATTGTTTCTCATACTCATCTGCACGAAATCACGTTTTTCAACATTTGTAGATGATCCACCATCTCAGTGTTATTCAAGGACTGCACCGACTCATGGTCTTCAACCGACTAATCAGAAATTGGGTCCAAGTGGTCCTGATCTTCCTACAGTCATTAAACGATGACACTTACCCGTGCACTAACGCTTCATCAGCAAACTGTCGCTAATTGCTCTCAACCTTTCAGACAGATTGTTTACGTACACTACTGGCCATTAAAATTGCTACACCAAGAAGAAATGCAGATAATAAACGGGAATTCATAGGACAAATATATTGTACTAGAACTGACATGCAATTACATTTTGACGCAATTTGGGTGCATAGATCCCGACAAATCAGTACCCAGAACAACCACCTCTGGCAGTAATAACGGCCTCGATACGCCTGCGCATTGAGTCAGACAGAGCTTGGATGGCGTGTACAGGTACAGCTGCCCATGCAGCTTCAACACGATACCACAGTTCATCAAGAGTAGTGACTGGTGTATTGTGACGAGCCAGTTGCTGGGCCACCATTGACCAGACGTTTGGAATTTGTGAGAGATCTGGAGAATGTGCTGGCCAGGGCAGCAGTCGAACATTTTCTGAATCCAGAAAGGCCCGTACAGGACCTGCAACATGAGGTCGTGCATTATCTTGCTGAAATGTAGGGTTTCGCAGGGATCGAATGAAGGGTAGAGCCACGAGTCGTAACACGTCTGAAATGTAACGTCCACTGCTCAAATTGTCGTCAATGCGAACAAGAGGTGATCGAGACGTGTAACCAATTGCACCCCATACCATCACGCAGGGTGATACGCTGTTATGGCGATCACGAATACACGCTTCCAATGTGCGTTCACCGCGATGTTGCCAAACACGGATGCGACCATAATGATGCTGTAAACAGAACCTGGATTCATCCGAAAAAATGACGTTTTCCCAACCGTGCACCCAGTTTCGTCGTTGAGTTCACTATCGCAGGCGCTCCTGTCTGTGATGCAGCGTCAAGAGTAACCGCAGCCGTGGTCTCCGAGCTGATAGTCCATGCTGCTGCAAACGTCGTCGAACTGTTCGTGCAGATGGTTGTTGTCTTGGAAACGTCCCCATCTGTTGACTCAGGGATCGAGACGTGGCTGCATGATCCGTTACAGCCATGCGGACAAGATGACTGTCATGTCGACTGCTAGTGATACAAGGCCGTTGGGATCCAGCACGGCGTTCCGTATTACCATCCTGAACCCACCGATTCCATATTCTGTTAACAGTCATTGGATCTCGACCAACGCGAGCACCAATGTCGTGATACGATAAACTGCAATCGCGATAGGCTACAATCCGACCTTTATCGAAGTCGGAAACGTGATGGTACGCATTTCTCCTGCTTACACGAGGCATCACAACAACGTTTCACCAGGCAACGCCGGTCAACTGCTGTTTGTGTATGAGAAATGGGTTGGAAACTTTCCTCATGTCAACACGATGTAGGTGTGGCCACCGGTGCCAACCTTGTGTGAATGCTGTGAATAGCTAATCATTTGCGTATGACAGCATCTTCTTCCTGTCGGTTAAATTTCGTGGTGTAGCAATTTTAATGGCCAGTATCGTATATACAGATCGACAGCGATCCTTACACATTTCCTTGGTCCACTAGTGATGATAACCTTACCTTTGACGGACGCTCGTCTTCCAGAACAACGTAGTAGGTTCTATTATTACAAAAGTCTTCGAATCACTCACATTGCCGAGAATCTATCCCATACGCTCTAACCGTTTACAACCTGCATTGTGACAGTATTTCAAACGCTTTTCGGAAAACTATAAATGTGGTATCTACTTGTTATTCTCCAGCCAAAGTTCGCAGAAAATCGTGCGAGAAAGGGACAGTCTGAGTTTTGCAAGAGCGATACTTTCTTTCTCAAGAACTTTAGTTTCTATGTTGCATAACAATGATGGAATCAAACCACTTCTATGTCGGGTCTGATGCCACACACAAAAACTCGGCATGGTACAGTTCTCTGGAAACTAAAGCATGTTACTTTCATTTAAAAGACAATAATCTGAGTAAATTTCAGCACACACTAAAAAGAAGTGAACTGTAAATTTTAGAGGTGAGATTACTTATTTCGCAAGACGAAATTAATTTAGTACATGAAACTTCCTGGCAGATTAAAACTGTGTGCCCGACCGAGACTCGAACTCGGGACCTTTGCAAAACGTGATGGTACGCATTTCTTGCAAAGGTCCCGAGTTCGAGTCTCGGTCGGGCACACAGCTTTAATCTGCCAGGAAGTTTCATAAGAGATATCAGATTGATTGATAACAGGAGAAAATATAAAAATGCAGTAAATGAAGCAGGTGAAATGTAGTACAAAAGACTAAAAAATGAGCCGGCACGGTAGCTCAGCGTGTTCGGTCAGATGGGTAGCTGCCCTCTGTAATAAAAAAACTGAGTTTCTGGATCAACGTCGAACTGAAACGGGCGTCGTGCGACATCAGCGCCGAGCAGAGCACTTACCCGCGAAAGGCAAAGGTCCCGAGTTCGAGTCTCGGTCGGACACTCAGTTATAATCTGCCAGGAAGTTTCATATCAGCGCACACTCCGCTGCAGAGTGAAAATCTCATTCTGGAAACATCCCCCAGGCTGTGGCTAAGCCATGTCTCCGCAATATCCTTTGTTTCAGGAGTGCCAGTTCTGCAACGTTCGCAGGAGAGCTTCTGTAAAGTTTGGAAGGTAGGAGACGAGGTACTGGCAGAAGTAAAGCTGTGAGTACCGGGCGTGAGTCGTGCTTCGGTAGCTCAGTTGGTAGAGCACTTGCCCGCGAAAGGCAAAGGTCCCGAGTTCGAGTCTCGGTCGGGCACACAGTTTTAATTTGCCAGGAAGTTTCATATCAGCGCACACTCCGCTGCAGAGTGAAAATCTCATTCTGGAAATTTAGTCCATGACTACACTGAAACGCAGCACACTTTCAGTTGAGCGCCGAAGCGCAACACTGCCAAAGAGAGCCAGGCCAAAGTGTCCGCCGGCACACGGTCGGCGGTCAGTGGCCGCGACCTGCGGAGAACAAAAGACGTGCGCGACTGCCTGCAGCCGCGTCACAGTAATTGGACACACCGGCTGTCCACGTCGCCGCGCAAGAGAAACAAGAGTCGTCGGTAGCTCACCGACCACTCCTGCACGGCTGGTGGCTCGCCAGAGTAACGACTGGGTGTGCTACTCCACGGACCGCTCCGAACGGCCCAGTCATAATAGCACAGGCTCTCGCCGGCTCTTTGCCAACATGTTGTTGAGAGTACAGTAGGACAAATACAATTATAAAAGCGACGTCTTCCTGACAGTAAGTGTTACATAGGATGATTCAGCTACTCCTACCGCTGTCATTTTATGCAACCCGCACAATCCATACAACCTTCACAATCCATGCCCGAAATTGCCATATTCCCTCCCTCGCTAAGCACAAACTACTAGTCGTACAGAAAATTTGAGCATTACTTTTTAGTGGGGAATTTCTTGTAGTTACATTCTGTAGTGGGATAAGTTTTCGGTGGAGGCCGCGGTTTTCGATTTCTTCAAGAACGTAAAAGCTGACTTTAAAGCACACCCCCCTCCCTCACCAGGAACGCTTTCTAGTATACTGTTCGTGGCATCCCTCCTACTAAACTAAACTAAACTCCTTCCGAACAGGCCTTGAAAGGCCCAACGGTACCGACTGACTGTGTCATCCTCATCCCACAGGTGTCACTGGACAAGGATATGGCGGGGCATGTGGTCAGCACACCGCTCTCCCGGCCGTATGTCACTTTACGAGACCGGAGCCGCTACTTCTCAATCAAGTAGCCCCTCAGTTTGCCTCACAAGGGCTGAGTGCACCCCGCTTGCCTACAGCGCTCGGCAGATGGGATGGTCACCCATCCAGTTGCTATCCCAGGCAGACGGCGCTTAACTTCGGTGTTCTAACGGGGACTGATGTTACCACTGCGACAAGGCCGTTGGCATTTCTTCTACTACTGTACAAAAATTTCCCACTACACCAACTATTCCTGATATCCAACTTTTCTGGTCTCTACTGATTGGGATATTACGCCAGCAACATAATCGGCTATGTCGTGAAAATTGTTAATTTAAACGTGACCATGAGATTAATGAATGAATTACGACTTTTGCAAACGTTAGCTAAAACTAATTGTGTTGACAAGTCCATCCAAACATGATCCGTACAAGCACTTCAGTTTCGTAGTCAGAAGGTCGGTCGATTACAACCATGTAACTGTTTATTTCATGGTGTTAAAATTCACAAAAATGCTAGCGAAAATTTACACAAGCGTCAATTTTTACAATTTGTAAGTTCTCGTATAAGTCGGTGGCATAATAAGGCCAGTCAGTAATGACTAAACAAGTCGTCTGTGGGAAATAATTCGTGCAGTCACAAATTTTTGCACAGGGGTTGGATGGAGTTGCATGAACAACATACTAGAAATCCTGAGCGGTGGAAGCTGAGTTTGGGAGAGAGGGTGTGTTTGAAGGTGACTTTCGTACGTTGTTCTTTAATAACTCGAAAACTACGGCCTCTAGCGGAAACATATCCCCGTACAAAATTTAACAGCATTAAATTTCTTCCAAAGAGGTGCTGTTTAATTTTTTTTTAATTTTTTTTTCTTTTGTCTGGGACTAATAGTTTGCACGTAGAGTGACAGAATATGAAAATCTTTCTTGTGGTTTACGAAGGGCAGATACAACACTGCGGGCTGCATAAAACGACAGCTGTAGGGGCAGCTGAATTACAAGTATAATTCTGCTGAGTTCATTTCATTAATACTACAAGGAGTCCTTAGGTACTGGCGTTCCTAGATTTTCTCCATGCTTAAAAGATCTCAAGGCTAATGTCGAGACGCAGCCTCCTAAAGAAGAAGGGCGCTCTTCTCGATAAAAATCAACTTGTAAGATTTCCAATCTCTGAGAAATACAAAACACTTCACGCATTTTAACAGAACCGCCGGCAGCTGTGTACGTAGGGGGTATATTTCCTCTTTGCTTGGATTCTGGTTAGTGACAACTTGTTTTTCAATTTTATATGTTTTCTATACCCTGTTCATTATAAGATTTAAATGATAATTAACAGATATTGAATTATAATTTCTTAGGAAAATATCTTCTTTTCTGAATAACTAATCTGATAAAAATGCGAATAGTTACAATAAATTAAAATTTGTTACGAAAATGCGAAACAGTGAGTAGAAAATAAAATATTTATATATTGCTAGAGATTGAAAATCATTACGGATAGAAACACGATGTCTGACATACGTACAAACGAAAGGTTCCAGGAGCAAACAACGCTAATAAACCTAGGTTCGGAAACCAGTAATTTCCCCAGTGCGAAGTATGCACTGGTACCGTCATTCTAATATTACAACACTGTTCATGTCCAAGGCTATCTATCTTCATTTTGGAGCACCACAAGTGAAGCGCAGTTTGCAGAGTGATGAACCGCTCTCGTTTGATGTTATAATCGTCCCTGATACATAAGTACTATAAGTAGCGATCGACAATAAGTGTATGGGTTGTGGTTCGCCAGTACCACTGTTTCCAACGTCCCCGACGTGAACCTGTTGTTGCATTCTTTTTTGTGGGAGTGTGAGCAGGGGGGACGGGTTATTTAAGAGCTTTGACGTATGAGAAAGCATTGTGGATGATTTTTTAGTGCTTTCCGAAGACGCCGTGTGCTCTTGAACGTATCGATTAAAAAAATGCTGAAGTCTGTCTTCACATGAACAGCAGTCATGTGGAACACTTATTGAAATATGTCCCTAAGTGCATATCTGAAGTACGGGTCTGAGGGCACTTCGAATTTAGCTTTAATACGTCATATCCGGGAAACCACTCGTTTCCGGACCGAACTTTGTTAGTATTATTTGCTTGTTTCATTGACTTATATTCGCTCCTTTGATTTGGACGTAGGATAGCCAAAGAATAGGACAGTTCATGTTTCTGTACAAAATTTTAATTTGTTTTTATGTGATGAATAATTAGCAACAAAATATGCTATTTTCATTCAAGGATTATGAATCACTAGTTATTCATTAAAGAGTTATGAATCACTAGTTGTTACCTCCCCCGCCATGAACCATGGACCTTGCCGTTGGTGTGGAGGCCTGTGTGCGTCAGCGACACAGCTGTATCGTAGGTGCAACCACAACAGAGGGGTATCTGTTGGGAGGCCAGACAAACGTGTGGTTCCTGAAGAAGGGCAGCAGCCTTTTCAGTAGTTGCAGGGGTAACACTCTGGATAATTGACTGATCTGGCCTTGTAACACTAACCAAAACGGCCTTGCTGTGCTGGTACTGCGAACGGCTGAAAGCAAGGGGAAACTACAGCCGCAGTTTTTCCCGAGGGCATGCACCTTTATTGTGTGGTTAAATGATGATGGCGTCCTCTTGGGTAAAATATTCCGAAAGGTAAAATAGTCCCCCATTCGGATATCCGGGCTGGGACTACTCAGGAGGACGTTGTTATCAGAAGAAAGAAAACTGGCGTTCTACGAGTCGGAGTGTGGAATGTCAGATCCCTTAATCGGGCAGGTAGGTTAGAATGGTTCAATGGTTCAAATGGCTCTGAGCACTATGGGACTCAACTGCTGAGGTCATTAGTCCCCTAGAACTTAGAACTAGTTAAACCTAACTAACCTAAGGACATAACAAACATCCATGCCCGAGGCAGGATTCGAACCTGCGACCGTAGCGGTCTAGCGGTTCCAGACTGCAGCGCCTTTAACCGCACGGCCACGGTAGGTTAGAAAATTTAAAAACGGAAATGGATAGGTTAAAGTTAGATATAACGGGAATTAGTGAAGTTCGATGGAAGGAGGAACAAGACTTTTGGTTAGGTGAACATCGGGTTATAAATACAAAATCAAGTAGGGGTAACGTAGGAGTGGGTTTAATAATGAATAAAAAAATTAGGAATGCAGGTAAGCTACTACAAACTTCTTAGTGAACGCGTTATTGGGGCAAAGATAGATACGAAGCCCGCCCCAACCACAGTAGTACAAGTTTATATGCCAATTAGCTCCGCAGGTGACGAAGAGATTGATGAAATGTACGATGAGATAAAAGAAATTATTCAGATAGTGAAGGGAGACGAAAATTTAATAGTCATGGGTGACTGGAATTCGATAATAGGAAAAGGAAGAGAAGGAAACGTAATAGGTGAATATGAAATGGGGCTAAGGAATGAAAGAGGAAACCGCCTGGTAGAATTTTGCACAGAGCAGAACTTAATCATAGCTAACACTTGTTTCAAGAATCATAAAAGAAGGTTGTACACTTCGAAGAAGCCTGGAGATACTGGAAGGTGTCAGATAGATTATGTAATGGTAAGAGAGAGATTCAAGAACCAGGTTTTAAATTGTAAGACATTTCCAGGGGCAGATGTGGACTCTGACCACAATCTACTGGTCTGCTGGTTATGAACTGTAGATTAAAACTGCAATGGCAAGGAAATGGTTTCTGAAGAAGAGAAATTTGTTAACATCGAGTACAGATTTAAGTGTCAGGAAGTCGTTTCTGAAAGTATTTGTCTGGAGTTTAGCCATGTATGGAAGTGAAACGTGGACGATAAAGAGTTTGGACAAGAAGAGAATAGAAGCTTTCGAAATGTGGTGCTACAGAAGAATGCTGAAGATTAGATGGGTAGATCACATAACTAATGAGGAGGTTTTGAGTAGAATTGGGTGGAAGGGAATTTCGTGGCACAACTTGAGTAGAAGAAGGGATCGGATGGTAGGACTTATTCTTAGGCATCAAGGGATCACTAATTTAGTATTGGAGGGCAGCGTGGAGGGTAAAAATGGAAGAGGGAGACCAAGAGATGAATACACTAAATGGATTCAGAAGGATGTACGTTGCAGTAGGTACTGGGAGAAAAGAAGCTTGCACAGGATAGAGTAGCAGGGAGAGCTGCATCAAACCAGTCTCTGGACTGAAGACCACAACAACAGTTGTTAGCTGACATTTCCATTTGACGCGAAATGAAGAATTCAAATAAATGTAAGAATAAAGTTTCTACTAGTGCAAAGTAATGTCTAAGATTATATGGTGAATTCTGTAGTGCGATCTTTATCATAGCTTATTAATTAAATAATTATTTCGTATTGTAGTAAGGCGACAAAAAGGTATTATGGAGAGTGGAGTACAAACGAACTGCATTTAGCTATAAGATTATATCTAAATGGGGATCGTAGATTAAATGAACGCGTACAGATATAAAATGTGGCTAAGACAACAATTAAGAAGGTTGCTGAAAATAAAAATACAAACGTGAATACAGAATTTTTGGTCACTTTAAAATGTTTTCCACCGCGATGCACAGCCCATTTATACACTGTGTACAGGATACTAATGCCATTTGTATATCTGTATACCGCTATCCGACGATGTTTTCACCTCCGTGTACGTTCGATAAAATAACAACGTTTACCGTCACTCAGAACATGTGACGGCGAAATAATGTGCAACGGATGATTGCTGTACTCGTATTCTTCGAGTGATGAGCTTACACTGTACAGCGCGTAAAGGAAAGGTGTGGTCCAACTTTCGGAAACCATTTCTCACACGTAAAAGAAAGAAGACAATAGGTTACACGAACAAATACCCGAAAAGACTTTGTTTCCATTAGAATTAATTTTTCACGCCTTTTCGTAGTACACCAATCACGAATAACAAGGTAGCAGAAGAAACCAGCATACACTTTTTTCTTACTTTAGGTTTTTGAACTGTTCTCTACAATCCCGGACGCTCTGATGCATCTTAGGAGTAAGGTGTATGGTTTCGCAGCCTTCCGCAATACAAGCACAGAGATATCCTACATCTTGTAGGGTTCGTTACACAGAAGCTTCTAGTAAGTTTAACTGTGGAGTGCGTGAATGCTGGGGAAGTGTTCCAATTCTTCATATCCATCTGCACGCAGTCACAATAGCTGTAGTGAACTTGTAAATTAAACACACGTAACCAAGAGCGTGTTTTGAAGAATTATTCAGCCACGTTCTTTTCTAGCGTTTACGCCCTGATAAACGTGCAATGGGGTATTGTCGAAAATTGTTTTTACCATGTAGATAAAGCGCCTCCGGACCTATGCTACATAGCTAATTTTCTTCTGTGTATAAGGGATATGTCATGCCAGTTTCGTCACAACCTGCAATATGGATTGCGGCAATCAATCTGTAAGGGCTTGTTACCGATATGACTTTCCCCAAAAAAAATCATGATAATAGATTGTGAAGAACAGTTGCAGGTGAACAATGTGTTCAAATAGTAAATACAGATAGGAACCGTCTTTAGCCTCAGTGTACCACTTTTATTCTGCCATGACAGCGAGGTTTGGTGAAACACCGGACACTTTGCAACTAAGAATGCGAAATATTTGGATGAAGGTGACTCGAAAAGTAAATGAAGTCCCAAATTATATAAGAGCATAGGCTTTTGCGGCGAGAGTCCATGTCAGTAAATTTCTGGATGTGTGACCGTGATAAAATAAGTGACGATTCGGCTGGTACAATAAAAAATGGTTAAAATGGCTCTGAGCACTAGGGGACTTAACATCTGAGGTCATCAGTCCCCTAGAACTTAGAACTACTTAAACCTAACTAACCTAAGGACATCACACACATCCATGCCCGAGGCAGGATTGGAACCTGCGACCGGAGCGGTCGCGCGGTTCCATACTAGAACCGCTCGGTCACACCGGCCGGCTGGTACAATAGGCAGCCTTCATTAGACTGACTGACTGTTATAACTTTATCAACCTGCTACAAAACATTGGTCGTCTCGTTGTCTCTCGTTGTTGACTGGCCTATATCTGTTAACTGACACGAAGAACGTATGTCGAATAATGTACACCTCACTGCAGCAATTGATTCTGGATCACTTTACGTTGATTTACATATGATGTTTACATATGATTATCAGCTTTGTACAATCCAGGTTAGTAATTTTCAGTAAAAACCACCATATCACAAAGGTCTCAGGTGGCAGACTAACAAATGACTTTACACGATTCGGGCACGAATTGTACGTTTAAATACAGGTTGCCTATATGATACAAATGTAATGACTGACACGTAAAATACTCTCCTTTCGAAATGAATTCGCTCTTTGCTAATTCCTTAAATTCAGCTGTGCTAGGTATAGATGGGTTACTTATTAGTGACGTAAAAAATCTTGTGCCAGACTGGTACTCGAGCTTGGATTTCCCTTCTTATCACGAGCGGTCGCCTTAATCGCTTCGGTTATCTGTACACGCTTCCCCGACTGATCCAAACTTCCATATGTCACCCTGTCTTCATCATTATATCGTAGCCCACTACATTTATCACGTAACGTTCGCAACATTATTTGGATTCCCACAACCGGAAGAATGAGACCGCGGGCAAACGAGGCCGGTCTTGCTATCGTCGTGTGCCCACTTAGGCTTGTAATAAGTACTTGCATGTTTGAAAGAAGAGACACTGTTGACGATCTACAGCTGTACGAAATACTTCGAAATTAAATCGCTGACTTCGAATTCTTGTTGTCAGCTGTATGAGGTAGGGCAGCGTGCACAGATAACCGAAGTAGTTAACGAAGCCGCTAGCGATGAGTGGGAAATCTGGGTTCGAGTCCTGGTCCGGTAAAAATTTTCATATGTCACTGTTGACTAACAAACGTATGCCAAATACAGCTGACGTCAAGAGATTCGCAGTCAGCGAATTAATTATGAAGTATTTCGTACAGGTATGGACTTAAAAAGATGAGGGCTAGTAGAAATCCTTGGGTAACAGAAGAAATATTGAATTTAATTGATGAAAGGAGAAAATATAAAAATGCAGTAAGTGAAACAGGCAAAAAGGAATACAAACGTCTCAAAAATGAGATCGACAGGAAGTGCAAAATGGCCAAGCAGGGATGGCTAGAGGACAAATGTAAGGATGTAGAGGCCTGTCTCACTAGGGGTAAGATAGATACCGCCTACAGGAAAATTAAAGAGACCTTTGGAGATAAGATAACAACTTGTATGAATATCAAGAGCTCAGATGGAAACCCAGTTCTAAGCAAAGAAGGAAAAGCAGAAAGGTGGAAGGAGTATATAGAGGGTCTATACAAGGGCGATGTACTTGAGGACAATATTATGGAAATGGAAGAGGATGTAGATGAAGATGAAATGGGAGATATGATACTGCGTGAAGAGTTTGACAGAGCACTGAAAGACCTGAGTCGAAACAAGGCCCCCGGAGTAGACAATATTCCATTGGAACTACTGACGGCCGTGGGAGAGTCAGTCCTGACAATACTCTACCATCTGGTGAGCAAGATGTATGAAACAGGCGAAATACCCTCAGACTTCAAGAAGAATATAATAATTCCAATCCCAAAGAAAGCAGGTGTTGACAGATGTGAAAATTACCGAACTATCAGCTTAATAAATCACAGCTGCAAAATACTAACACGAATTCTTTACAGACGAATGGAAAAACTAGTAGAAGCCAACCTCGGGGAAGATCAGTTTGGATTCCGTAGAAACACTGGAACACGTGAGGCAATACTGACCTTACGACTTATCTTAGAAGAAAGATTAAGGAAAGGCAAACCTACGTTTCTAGCATTGGTAGACTTAGAGAAAGCTTTTGACAATGTTGGCTGGAATACTCTCTTTCAAATTCTAAAGGTGGCAGGGGTAAAATACAGGGAGCGAAAGGCTATTTACAATTTGTACAGAAACCAGATGGCAGTTATAAGAGTCGAGGGACATGAAAGGGAAGCAGTGGTTGGGAAGGGAGTAAGACAGGGTTGTAGCCTCTCCCCGATGTTGTTCAATCTGTATATTGAGCAAGCAGTAAAGGAAACAAAAGAAAAATTCGGAGTAGGTATTAAAATTCATGGAGAAGAAATAAAAACTTTGAGGTTCGCCGATGACATTGTAATTCTGTCAGAGACAGCAAAGGACTTGGAAGAGCAGTTGAATGGAATGGACAGTGTCTTGAAAGGAGGATATAAGATGAACATCAACAAAAGCAAAACAAGGATAATGGAATGTAGTCTAATTAAGTCGGGTGATGCTGAGGGAATTAGATTAGGAAATGAGGCACTTAAAGTAGTAAAGGAGTTTTGCTATTTGGGGAGCAAAATAACTGATGATGGTCGAAGTAGAGAGGATATAAAATGTAGGCTGGCAATGGCAAGGAAAGCGTTTCTGAAGAAGAGAAATTTGTTAACATCCAGTATTGATTTAAGTGTCAGGAAGTCATTTCTGAAAGTATTCGTATGGAGTGTAGCCATGTATGGAAGTGAAACATGGACGATAAATAGTTTGGACAAGAAGAGAATAGAAGCTTTCGAAATGTGGTGCTACAGAAGAATGCTGAAGATTAGATGGGTAGATCACATAACTAATGAGGAAGTATTGAATAGGATTGGGGAGAAGAGAAGTTTGTGGCACAACTTGACCAGAAGAAGGGATCGGTTGGTAGGACATGTTCTGAGGCATCAAGGGATCACGAATTTAGTATTGGAGGGCAGCGTGGAGGGTAAAAATCGTAGAGGGAGACCAAGAGATGAATACACGAAGCAGATTCAGAAGGATGTAGTTTGCAGTAGGTACTGGGAGATGAAAAAGCTTGCACAGGATAGAGTAGCATGGAGAGCTGCATCAAACCAGTCTCAGGACTGAAGACCACAACAACAACAACATGGACTGTCAACAGTGCCTGTCCTTCCAGACATGCATGTAACCGTAACATGTTGCTTACATTTTGGTACCTAGACCGAAAACGACTTATTCTTTGAACCCCCCCCCCCCCCATTTACAGACGTGATCAACGTCAGAAATTACACTATATGGAAATAGAATGTTATTATGTGCTAGATAATAATACAAAAATCTTGAAAATTAAGAGGAACAGGGACAGTATTGGTCGTTAGGTAAGCTTCTTTAACTAAGAAGGCATAACTAGAAAATGGCAAAATTATTAGGTATTATTATATAAAGTAGATTTTAAAATGCGCCGGGCTTCAGAAAGTCCACCAAACAATTTATAGAAGCTGAAATTTTCTAATTTTAATAATTAAGAAACTATCAAGTCATTTAATGAACAATGCAGTTTATGAAAGAAAAATATTTGGTACGAAGTTTTCGGAATAATCACTATTTAAGATTGGAACTTCCTAGAACATGAAATTTTTGTGTAATAACTATGTTCGTTATCATTTTCTGCATTACTGTACCTTTAAGCTCTACAGCAGAAAAACAAAAGCACAACCACATTCTAAAAGGAAAAAAACTGCGAACTGTAAAAGATTATAAAAGAACGCACTGCAAAAGCACAATAAAAAGCTCAGTAAGTCACAACACGGGAGGCACCTACTGCAGATGGTAGTCCATCGTTGCCGGTACGTGTATCGTTCCTATTGGCTTCACCTGTTTAAGGATTGTTAGTACTCTATCGTTCCATCACATCCTTGAACGTTCCCTCGGTCATTTTGGAGCAGATTGAGAATGGTGGACTCGGTGTGCGAGGGATCTACAAGCTCGAAGGATGTGGGCAAGCTATTGTAATCTCTTGTGCCTTAACATTCGGACAAAGTGTGGCTTTCCATATGGCTAGTACAGGTCTTCTTCCGTTCTCCGTTCCTGTTTATCTTCCATGGTACTGTAGACGGATCCACAGACCTTTGAAGTACCTTCCCCTCGAAGGCACAGATTGCTTCTTCTGTTGCTACTGATGCTACATATGAAAGAATCGGCCCAGGTAGCATAATGTGGAATTTATTCTTCTGTCTTATTAGTCGTGATCTGAATGAATTGTTTAGTCTGAAGGACATACGATTTGCGTTTATTAGTCGTTGACTCACGTCTTCACTTCTATTGGTATGGATGCCAGTAACAACCTTCAGTATTCGAAAGGGATTGACACAAAGACTGACCCAACTATTGTTAAAGTAGGCCTTGAAAAATGTAAGCATCAACACTGGTCGAATCAGAGAAATGGAGATGGTGTGATCAGACACAATCCTGGCATTTGCTGACGATGTTACGATTCTTGGTGACGCCCTGGAGGAGATGCTTCCCAATTTCCCCACTATGCGAAGAAAATTGCTTGATTTTGCTGTTATGATGATAAAACCACATATCTCGTATCACGCCATCGAGCTCTCCTCCCTACCGTTGATGTTGACCTTTCAACATGTAATGTTTTCCATGGCACCGTCATAAACTTGTCGAAAATGAATGAAAATAAGGTGTAATGTATAGACATTACAACGACTTTCCATTATAACAACTTTCAAGCAAAGAAACCAATCAGTAATTGGACATTTGTGTAGGTCCATCCAGCTTGAAGATAGGACATGTAATACCTCCCTTCGCTTCCTCAGAAATTATTTATGTTGTCCAAATAGTGGATATTATGTTGTTGTTGTTCTGGTCTTCAGTCCAGACACTGGTTTGATGCAGCTCTCCATGCTACTCTATCCTGTGCAAGCTTCTTCATCTCCCAGCACCTACTGCAACCTACATCCTTCTGAATCTGTTTAGTGTATTCTTCTATTGGTCTCACTCTACAATTTTTACCCTCCACACTGCCCTCCAACACTTAAATGGTGATCCCTTGATGCCTCAGAACATGTCCTACCAACCGATCCCTTCTTATCTACCCATTTAATCTTCAACATTCTTCTGTAGCACCATATTTCGAAAGCTTCTATTCTATTCTTGTCTAAACTATTTATCGTCCACGTTTCACTTCCATACATGGCTACATTCTATACAAATACTTTCAGAAACGACTTCCTGACTCTTAAATCTATACTCGAGGTTAACAAATTTCTCTTCTTCAGAAACGCTTTCCTTGCCTTTGCCGGTCTACATTTTATATCCTCTATTCTTCGACCATCGTCAGTTATTTTGCTCCCCAAATAGCAAAACTCGTTTACTACTTTAAGCGTCTCATTTCCTAATGTAATACCCTCAGCATCACACGATTTAGTTCGACTACATTCCATTATCCTCGTTTTGCTTTTGTTGATGTTCATCTTATATCCTCCTTTCATGACACTGTCCATTCCGTTCAACTGCTGTTCCAGGTCCTTTGCTGTCCCTGGCAGAATTACAATGTCATCGGTGAACCTCAAAGTTTTAATTTCTTCTCCACGGATTTTAATTCCTACTCCGAATTTTTCTTTTGTTTCCTTCACTGCTTGCTCATTATACAGATTGAATAACATCGGGAATAGGCTACAACCCTGCCTCATTCCCTTCCCAACCACTGTTTCCCTTTTCTGCCCCTCGTCTCTTATAACTGCCATCTGGTTGCTGTACAAATTGTAAATAGTCATTCGAAAAATGCATTATTGTTTCACCTCAAAATCGGAGAAGCTCAGCTGAGATACCACTACCTTCACTGAATACAATTAACTTTTCAAATATTAAGTATTTGGAATAAGCAAAACGTTTATTGAAAAGATGGGAATGAAAGCTTTATTATTTATTACACAAGTTTAGAAACAACAGCTATTTTCTCGCAGAAAATTTTACCATCACTTAGTTTGCAAGTTGTAATAGTACATGAAGGGTACGCACAGTCGCTTTGCAAACGCTCGTCAGCGGCAACACTTGCTGTAATGGTGTCTACGAATATATTCTGACAGCATATTATTGTGCACAAAGCGAAGAAATATAAACAAAGTGAGCTAACGCTTTATCAATCTGCAAAGTATATCGCTTCTTCCCAGTACTGATTGTTGATGAACGACCGTATTAACACTTTAAGAAAGAAACGAATCTGCAGCAGTATGCACTTCAGTTCCAAGATTTCAAAAAGTGCTTGTACGTTGTAAATATAGCTTTATTCTTTTCTTGTATTTCGAATCACGTAATAATAATGTGAGATATTCTTTTATTAATACTGAATAGTATTCAGTCTGAAGAGAAGGAAAGGCATTTTTTGTGAATCAGTTCAACTAGTGAATCTCTCTTCGCATTTCAGGCTTCTGTCATAGTACTATGCATTGACGTAAGTTCGAATGTTTGGTTCTGTCGGCTATCGGATGTATATAGTTTTATTTTCTTTGAGATGCCTTGTCCATAGTGCCTTCTCCTTAAAATAGTTTTAACTTTTTACCATTTACAGATACTCTTCAGTAGTGTAGTGAGCCCCTAAACATTTATAATAGAGATGATTTATCTTCATTTGCAAATTAACCTTTTATCACCGACTCTGAATATGACTCGAATTTAAAATGACTAGGCATTAAGAAACTCAAAAATAAAACTCCTTGCGCATTCTCGTTGCCGCAAGAGTGGATAATTTTATCTCTTGTTCCTTAAAGATATCACCAAGCAAGCAAATACTTTTTTTTTGTCAGAGTCAGCAACATATCTTTTCTGCTTGTATTGGTATTTCATTTAAATTAATCGTGCAAATAATATTTCTTTCAATAATCTTGCGTTAATAGGTACCTAATATCTAATGTATACTTATTTCTCGGTATTAAAACTGCTTTTCCACCATCCTACCATCCTCCTGATCACTTTTCGTTAATGTGATCAGAAGTGTCCCTACGCAGAAGAAAACCAATTACTCAGCAGTCGAGTTCCAAATCTTCTCTGCAATATAGTCTTCCAGAATATTTTTTAATTGTACCCACAATAGATATTAGTACTAATCCTTTCTTATTAAGTGCTGTTGAGACTATTCCTCAAATACTTGGACTATGTTTCTTTTCTTTTCAATAATATCGTTGCACTATACGCATTTATATTCAAAGTAGGTGGTGAGATTAATTTTAATCTTTTCCTTCAGTATTTTTGTTGCAATAAATGACGAAGTCGGGAACCTTTGCTTTTTTTAAGAGAGAATGTAATGGATTTTGGTCCAAAAAATCTATTTTTCAAAGATGTTGTTTTCTTGATCTACACAGTTTAATCTATGTTGTGTGTGAATTTTTTAGTGATAGCAGCTTTAGAAATGCCTGTAAACTGTAAAAACGATTAACTCTGCGTTGGCAGACACTCCCACCTTTTCCGACATTTGGAAAATGCTAGCTTCAGAATAATTTTAGTCAGTGTGAAGGCTTTTTTCTTTAGATATCTTTGGCTGACATCTGTATATCCGGCTGACATCTATATCTTTGCCTGAAAACTTTATTATTTACGTCTGACAATACTAACACATATTATTAGGTGGAAGGTTTAATTCGCAAACCTTTACGTGGAAGTCAATATTTATGCGTAATGGGTGATGGAAAAACTGTATTTAGGAAATGGAGGTTTCATGGACATCGGTTAACCTACAAAAAAGTGGAAGCAGTACGAAACGTAGAACGAAATTTGGGACAGGAGAATGATGTTGATATGGATTCCACTGGATTCAGACTTATTGATTTAAAGCTTCTCCGCCAGGCTATAAAGTTTTCATGTTCATGTGGTAGTTGTAAAAATACGGAATGCATTATTGTTGTTGAAGAAGGGAGAGTGGGAATAGCTCGTGATTTTAAATTAATTTGCAATTCGTGTGGCTATGAATTTTCATTTTCCTCCTCCAAAAACTGACACTGGTATCCATGAAAGCAATTTTAGGTTATCATCATATGATCTGATATGCGTTGGACAGGGAAGAAAAGGAGGTAATTTATTGTGTAGTTTTCTGAACATGCCTCCATCTTATGCAAGGTTTTAAAAAATAAATCAAGAAATGTCTTATGCTGTATGCGATACTGCCAAAGTTTCTATGTTGAAAGCAGTAGAGGAACTGGTGGAAATAAACCAAAAAGAAATAGATCCTGGGGTAGATATTCATGACAGTGAATCTCCTACAGATGTTATTGACCTGTGTGTGTGTGTGTGTGTGTGTGTGTGTGTGTGTGTGTGTGTGTGTATAGATGGGACCTGGATGAAAAGGGGTCACACACCTCTGTATGGAGTTGCATCTGTTACTGGTACTGACTCAGGTAAAGTTTTAGACGTAGAAATTATGTCTAAAATCTGCCACCAGTGTGCAACAAGGAAAATGTCTAAGAATGAACACAGTGAGCAACTGTAGCAAGAAAAGCATGCAGTAGTACGCTCTGAAAATTATAGTGGCTCAAGTGTGGGCATGGAGGCTGCTGCAGTTGTGAGGATGTTTTCCAGATCTGAGGATCAGTATGGTGTTAGATATACTAAATACCTTGGTGATGGGGACTCCTCTTAGTTCAAAGCTGTAACAGATAAGAATCCGTACAATACAATAATAGAAGAGTTGGAATGTGTTGGCCACATCCAAAAGAGGCTTGGTCGTAGGCTTCGTCGATTGCTGAAAGAGGAGAAAAGTGAAGTACTTGAGGATGGAAAACCACTAGGAGGAAAAGGCAGGCTTACTCTGAAAGAAATTCATTTTCTTATTTTATGGGAGAACTATCAGGAAATAAGCGCATAATTTAGAAGCAATGAGGCTTGCTGTGTGGGAAATTTTTTTCCACAAATTATCCACTGCTCACACACTAATGCACAAACTGTGTCCAAAAGACGACTGGTGTAAGTTCAACAACAGAATAAACCACTCATTACCAGAACCTGTTATGAATGCAATTAAGCCCACATTCCGGTTTCTTGCATACCCTGAGGAAGTGGCTTCAGAGAAAGTCACAAATTGCAAATAAAAGCTTCAGTAATTTAATTTGGATTAGATGCTCAAAAAGGACATTCTGTGGACTTAAAGTACTCAAAATAGATGTCTCTCATGCAGTTTTATGTTATAATAACTAAAATAATGGCAGC
The DNA here is from genome assembly GCF_021461385.2 of Schistocerca piceifrons. Classification (NCBI taxonomy): domain Eukaryota; kingdom Metazoa; phylum Arthropoda; class Insecta; order Orthoptera; family Acrididae; genus Schistocerca; species Schistocerca piceifrons. The sequence continues at coordinate 781,633,569 of NC_060140.1, read as the reverse complement.
ATTGAAGTGCTGAAGAGAGTTGACATAGATCCTGGTTTGTTTACAACAAAATCATTGTACTCCATCGGCGAGAGCAGGGTCAACAAAGCTAACAGATCAGTGTCTTACCTTCAAATACAGGCCAGGCAGATTCTAAGAGGAAATAAGAGAAACCTGTAGGATGAGGAGTATCAGTATGGAGGATTTTAAAATTGAGGTAAGCTTATTGCATGTAGAAATATGAGAAGGATATTTTTGAACCTCATTTTCTCTGTTTCACATTTTTTACGTTGTTAGAAGCCTTTTCGCAAAAAGTATAATTGGACTAAGGCTATGAAACTTTCAGTGACTGTTCGCAAAACGTTGCTGTCTCCATGGATCTAAAAAATACGAGATCCTGCAATTACGTTTTATTTTTAGATGATTTTATAAGGTGGGAATTTAAGGAGATCGGACCTGGATAAACTGAAAGAACCAGAGGTTGTACAGAGTTTCAGGCAGAGAATAAGGGAACAATTGACAGGAATGGGGGAAAGAAATACAGTAGAAGAAGAATAGGTAGCTTTGAGGGATGAAGTAGCTAAGGCAGAAGAGGATCAAGTAGGTAAAAAGACGAGGGCTAGTAGAAACCCTTGGGTAACAGAAGAAATATTGAATTTAATTGATGAAAGGAGAAAATATAAAAATGCAGTAAATGAAACAGGCAAAAAGGAATACAAACGTCTCAAAAATGAGATCGACAGGAAGTGCAAAATGGCTAAGCAGGGATGGCTAGAGGACAAATGTAAGGATGTAGAGGCCTATTTCACTAGGGGTAAGATAGATACTGCCTACAGGAAAATTAAAGAGACCTTTGGAGATAAGACAACGACTTGTATGAATATCAAGAGCTCAGATGGAAACCCAGTTCTATGCAAAGAAGGGAAAGCAGAAAGGTGGAAGGAGTATATAGAGGGTCTATACAAGGGCGATGTACTTGAGGACAATATTATGGAAATGGAAGAGGATGTAGATGAAGATGAAATGGGAGATATGATACTGTGTGAAGAGTTTGACAGAGCACTGAAAGACCTGAGTCGAAACAAGGCCCCCGGAGTAGACAACATTCCATTGGAACTACTGACGGCCTTGGGAGAGCCAGTCCTGACAAAACTCTACCATTTGGTAAGCAAGATGTATGAAACAGGCGAAATACCCTCAGACTTCAAGAAGAATACAATAATTCCAATCCCAAAGAAAGCTGATGTTGACAGATGTGAAAATTACCGAACTATCAGTTTAATAAGTCACAGCTGCAAAATACTAACACGAATTCTTTACAGACAAAAGTAAAAACTAGTAGAAGCCAACCTCGGGGAAGATCAGTTTGGATTCCGTAGAAACTCTAGAAAACGTGAGGCAATACTGACCTTACGACTTATCTTAGAAGATAGATTAAGGAAAGGCAAACCTACGTTTCTAGCATTTGTAGACTTAAAGAAAGCTTTTGACAATGTTGACTGGAATACTCTCTTTCAAATTCTAAAGGTGGCAGGGGTAAAATACAGGGAGCGAAAGGCTATTTACAATTTGTACAGAAACCAGACGGCAGTTATAAGAGTCGCGGGACAAGAAAGGGAAGCAGTGGTTGGGAAGGGAGTAAGACAGGGTTGTAGCCTCTCCCCGATGTTGTTCAATCTGTATATTGAGCAAGCAGTAAAGGAAACAAAAGAAAAATTCGGAGTAGGTATTAAAATTCATGGAGAAGAAATAAAAACTTTGAGGTTCGCCGATGACATTGTAATTCTGTCAGAGACAGCAAAGGACTTGGAAGAGCAGTTGAATGGAATGGACAGTGTCTTGAAACGAGGATATAAGATGAACATCAACTAAAGCAAAACAAGGATAATGGAATGTAGTCTAATTAAGTTGGGTGATGCTGAGGGAATTAGATTAGGAAATGAGGCACTTAAAGTAGTAAAGGAGTTTTGCTATTTGGGGAGCGAAGTAACTGATGATGGTCGAAGTAGAGAGGATATAAAATGTAGGCTGGCAATGGCAAGGAAAGCGTTTCTGAAGAAGAGAAATTTGTTAACATCCAGTATTGATTTAAGTGTCAGGAAGTCATTTCTGAAAGTATTCGTATGGAGTGTAGCCATGTATGGAAGTGAAACATGGACGATAAATAGTTTGGACAAGAAGAGAATAGAAGCTTTCGAAATGTGGTGCTACAGAAGAATGCTGAATATTAGATGGGTAGATCACATAACTAATGAGGAAGTATTGAATAGGATTGGGGAGAAGAGAAGTTTGTGGCACAACTTGACCAGAAGAAGGGATCGGTTGGTAGGACATGTTCTGAGGCATCAAGGGATCACCAACTTAGTATTGGAGGGCAGCGTGGAGGGTAAAAATCGTAGAGGGAGACCAAGAGATGAATACACTAACCAGATTCAGAAGCATGTAGGTTGCAGTAGGTACTGGGAGATGAAAAAGCTTGCACAGGATAGAGTAGCATGGAGAGCTGCATCAAACCAGTCTCAGGACTGAAGACCACAACAACATTTTATGTAGAAAAAAATATTAAGTTTGGATGTGATAAACTAAACAGTCGGTTAATGATTCAATTTGTACCATAAATTAATTAACTGCAGATCTGTGGTCTTATAACCTTCTCAGGTCACTACAATAAAATTTTCATATTAATTGCATGATTAGAGTTTCCATTATGAACTTTTGTAAAAAAAAAAAAAAAAAAAAAAAAAAATTGAAAATTCAAATTTCTGGCAATATTAAACCTGCAAATTTTGTTATATTTTTCCGTTAAAACACATCTCATTTGCTTTACAACTGCTAAATTTTGATTTGTAGATTAATAAACTGTAATGATTTTTAAATAAATGTTTACATTTTCCATTACATTTCCCTTTAATAAATGACACATTCTTCATTTCATTAAATACTAATACAATCCATTGGCGACCTGCTCGTGTGTCCGTGTGTCCCAGAAGAAATTCTCAAGCTCTTAAAAAACCGCAAATAAGCCGTCACCGCCACTTTGGATAGGCATTTAAAGATAGTAAGCGAAAATCTCAACCTCTTCGAGAGTTAGCTCCTGGCTGACACTTTCTCCCGTAAATTGTTAAATATTTCACAAACTCATCACTGAGTTTTCCTTTATGTTGTTAACAGCATTGTTCGTGGCCGTCTTAATGGTTCGTCGATGGTACAAAAATACGGAATGAAATCAGGTGAGAATCTGTTCAGTTTTGGGACAGTTATGTTTTGCTACAATTCAAGAGTTCCGCAGTCGTAAAGAATAGTGGAAGCCTCTATTATGAAACGCAAATGAGTCGGAACGACTCAATCAGTGCAAATTATATAGATCCAATTCACACAATATTATCAGATACCACTCTTCACCAGTATTCCAGATTATTGGACGCAGGGCGAGTAAATATTTCCGCCAATCAAAAACCATAGAACGCCAACTAATTAGTCTTGAGTACCGCCAATTCACGACGAAAACTCCATGGATTCAATTACTTCTCAGCGCCCCATCAATGAATTGTGTAAGATCTCTCCTACGATTTAATACCGACAAAAAATCGCAACTGTCTGACACAACTTTACATTCGTGCTAGACTTTGAGAAATGAACAGCCAACATCTCTACCGCCACGACTTTCAATGTAAATTCAGCACACTCGCTGACATACCCCAGAACTTCTAGTTCATGCAACGTCCGATATAACACCGACTTCATCCAAGCAGTTCCCCTTTCGAAACTGTAATGACCACTCAGAACATCAAAAACATAGAAGGAACAGTAAGAACAAATAATCTAAAAGCGTTATCAGCGCTTGTAACAGCTTGAAATTGTCATGGTGAGCCGTCCTGATTTCAGATAACAAACAGCTGCAGCTTCTACACTGACTGAAAATCGCATCACCAAGAAGGAGTTGGTAGGCGTATTTCTTCATCTGAAGATGATGTCTATTCAAATTTCACGCCAGTCGCATAAGAGTGGCGCTAGTAGTGCCACTACGAGCATTCGAAACAGCTTTGATTTAAATATACGCTGTAGCGGTCATGAGCGTTAGTTACCTTTAAGATTGGACGATGTTAGGACAAATGTTGTCAACCAAGAATGCCTTTCAGGCGACAAAGACAACATTATCTACACCCCACTGAGTTTGAGCGAGGTCGTGTAATCGGGCTACGAGAAGCGGGTTTTTCCTTCTGCGATATTACAGAAAGAGAGAAATGTAGACACTGGACAGGACTGTTTGCAGCTGCGGTCATGAGAATGTACGGTCGCAAGAAGACCGGGCTCCGAACGTCCACTTGCCGCTACCGGGAGCAAGACAATCATGTTCGGGGTATATCTCTGGCGCATCGTACTCCATCTGTAGCAGCAATGTGAGCAGCCGTTAGCACCACAGTGACGCAACGAGCTGTAGCGTGCGTTCTACCAACCGCCATTTGCGACTTCAATGGTATCAAGCGAGATCTCATTGGAGGGCAGGGTGCAGGTATGTTGAGTTTTCTGGTAAAAGGTGATTGTGCCTCGATGCTAATGATGGCCGTGTGTTGGATAGGAGAAGGCCCTTTGAGAGTCTGCAACAAACCTGTCTATATGCTAGACACACTGGACCTACACCTGGCATTATGGTCTGGCGTGCGATTTCGTGTGACAGGTCCGAAAGAACAGCTACCATCTTCATATAGATAAGGCTTACCGGCCAATGCGGATGCACTCACATTGCTCAAACCCTTACGTAATGCGGTACATCTACTGCCGCGAGTAATGAGTATAGTGGGTAGGGGCACTACACATGTAGTGTGTGGACAGAAAGTTGGAAAAGTCGGTCTCACGGGGAGTGTGCCAGAAATAAGTACCTGGAGTCGCACAATCCTCTGTGTCCTTGATGGCTCCGTCGAATAGACCGTCCGCCACGTAAGCAAGAGATACAGGGTTCGAGTCCCGATCGGCGCACACATTTTCAACTGTCCCCGTTAATATTTATCAACGGTTGTAAGCAGCTAATGGTGTGGATTTCATTGTAATCTCACAATTTGTTGTTGGCTTCTTTTAGCCACTGTCTTTCTGACTCGGCCGACAAAATCTGCCAAAAATGATGCTGTCATACAACCAAAGGAATTCTAAGATTGTAAATTATATGGATTTAAGGGAAAACATTGTCAGTAAGCGACAAGAATATCCCGTCGCCGGCCGAAGTGGCCGAGCGGTTCTAGGCGCTGCAGTCTGGAACCGCGCGACCGCTACGGTCGCAGGTTCAAATCCTGCCTCGGGCATGGATGTATGTGATGTCCTTAGGTTAGTTAGGTTTAAGTAGTTCTAAGTTTTAGGGGACTGATCACCACAGCAGTTAACTTCCTTAGTGCTCAGAGCCATTTTAACCAATATTCCGTCCTTTATCCAGCGTTGTACAATACGATACCCGAAAAGTCATTTAAAATCCCAAACGTCTGCGTAGTACCAATACGCCATGAATTTTATTAACAATACACTTCCTGCTTCAGCCAAGTTTAGTAGCAATGTACTAACCATATTTCGGCAGTATGCTGCTATCATCAGGTGCCCATCTATTATGCTACGGCCACCTAACCTCTTTGGTACGCACAACAAGAAAAACGTATTTCCTGTTTCGTATGTAGCCGACCAAACTACAAACAATTATGATGGGCACATAAAACTTTAGAGAAAACAGTCTGCTTGTACGTAAGTTCCCTAAGAGTAACGTAACCCTTGGTTTAGACTTTAACCTTTTAACAACCAGTTGGGAAAATTACAGTTTTCTTAGTGGCGTGCTTGATAAGACATCATCTGAACATTAATATATGCTTTCTCTGAAAACTACCTAGAACAGAAGTTTGGAACCCCACTCCTAATGGAAATATATTGGATTTAATGGCTACAACAAGAGCTCACCTCTTTGTTCACATCGAAACTGGTATCAGTGACCCACACGTGGTTGTGACAGCAATGATTAACGAAGTACAAAGGACAGCGAAAAGAAACAGAAAGATATATAAGTTCAGTAAATTAGGTAAAAAAATCAGTTGTGTCATATTTCAGGAAGGAAATTGAATCTTTCAGCACTGGGCAGGGATGTGTAGGGGAAGTATTTCTTGAGAAACACTACTGCGTAATAGATTTAAAACGAAGCATATGACTATAGTTTCCCCCCATGCACCATGGACCTTGCCGTTGATGGGGAGGCTTGCGTGCCTCAGCGATGCAGATAGCCGTACCGTAGGTGCAACCACAACGGAGGGGTATCTGTTGAGAGGCCAGACAAACGTGTGGTTCCTGAAGAGGGGCAGCAGCCTTTTCAGTAGTTGCAAGGGCAACAGTCTGGATGATTGACTGATCTGGCCTTGTCACAATAACCAAAACGGCCTTGCTGTGCTGGTACTGCGAACGGCTGAAAGCAAGGGGAAACTACAGCCGTAATTTTTCCCGAGGGCATGCAGCTTTACTGTATGATTAAATGATGATGGCGTCCTCTTGGGTAAAATATTCCGGAGGTAAAATAGTCCCCCATTCGGATCTCCGGGCGGGGACTACTCAAGAGGATGTCGTTATCAGGAGAAAGAAAACTGAGGTTCTACGGATCGGAGCATGCAATGTCAGATCCCTTAATCGGGCAGGTAGGTTAGAAAATTTAAAAAGGGAAATGGATAGGTGGAAGTTAGATATAGTGGGAATTAGTGAAGTTCGGTGGCAGGAGGAACAAGACTTCTGGTCAGGTGACTACAGGGTTATAAATACAAAATCAAATAGGGGTAATGCAGGAGTAGGTTTAATAATGAACAGGAAAATAGGATTGCGGGTAAGCTACTACAAACAGCATAGTGAACGCATTATTGTGGCCAAGATAGATACGAAGCCCACGCCTACTACAGTAGTACAAGTTTATATGCCAACTAGCTCTGCAGTTGATGAAGAAATTGAAGAAATGTATGATGAAATAAAAGAAATTATTCAGATTGTGAAGGGAGACGAAAATTTAATAGTCATGGGTGACTGGAATTCGAGTGTAGGAAAAGGGAGAGAAGGAAACATAGTAGGTGAATATGGATTGGGGCTAAGAAATGAAAGAGGAAGCCGCCTGGTAGAATTTTGCACAGAGCACAACATAATCATAACTAACACTTGGTTTAAGAATCATAAAAGAAGGTTGTATACATGGAAGAACCCTGGAGATACTAAAAGGTATCAGATAGATTATATAATGGTAAGACAGAGATTTAGGAACTAGGTTTTAAATTGTAAGACATTTCCAGGGGCAGATGTGGACTCTGACCACAATCTATTGGTTATGACCTGTAGGTTAAAACTGAAGAAACTGCAAAAAGGTGGGAATTTAAGGAGATGGGACCTGGATAAACTGAAAGAACCATAGGTTGTACAGAGTTTCAGGGAGAGAATAAGGGAACAATTGACAGGAATGGGGGAAAGAAATACAGTAGAAGAAGAATGGGTAGCTTTGAGGGACGAAGTAGCGAAGGCAGCAGAGGATCAAGTAGGTAAAAAGACAAGGGTTAGTAGAAATCCTTGGGTAACAGAAGAAATATTGAATTTAATTGATGAAAGGAGAAAATACAAAAATGCAGTAAATGAAGCAGGCAAAATGGAATACAAACGTCTCAAAAATGAGATCGACAGGAAGTGCAAAATGGCTAAGCAGGGATGGCTAGAGGACAAATGTAAGGTTGTAGAGGTCTATCTAACTAGGGGTAAGATAGATACTGCCTACAGGAAAATTAAAGAGACCTTTGGAGATAAGAGAACGACTTGTATGAATATCAAGAGCTCAGATGGAAACCCAGTTCTAAGCAAAGAAGGGAAAGCAGAAAGGTGGAAGGAGTATATAGAGGGTCTATACAAGGGCGATGTACTTGAGGACAATATTATGGAAATGGAAGAGGATGTAGATGAAGATGAAATAGGAGATATGATACTGCGTGAAGAGTTTGACAGAGCACTGAAAGACCTGAGTCGAAACAAGGCCCCCGGAGTAGACAACATTCCATTGGAACTACTGACGGCCTTGGGAGAGCCAGTCCTGACAAAACTCTACCATTTGGTAAGCAAGATGTATGAAACAGGCGAAATACCCTCAGACTTCAAGAAGAATATAATAATTCCAATCCCAAAGAAAGCAGGTGTTGACAGATGTGAAAATTACCGAACTATCAGTTTAATAAGTCACAGCTGCAAAATACTAACACGAATTCTTTACAGACGAATGGAAAAACTAGTAGAAGCCAACCTCGGGGAAGATCAGTTTGGATTCCGTAGAAACTCTGGAACACGTGAGGCAATACTGACCTTACGACTTATCTTAGAACAAAGATTAAGGAAAGGCAAAGCTACGTTTCTAGCATTTGTAGACTTAGAGAAAGCTTTTGACAATGTTGACTGGAATACTCTCTTTCAAATTCTGAAGGTGGCAAGGGTAAAATACAGGGAGCGAAAGGCTATTTACAATTTGTACAGAAACCAGATGGCAGTTGTAAGAGTCGAGGGACATGAAAGGGAAGCAGTGGTTGGGAAGGGAGTAAGACAGGGTTGTAGCCTCTCCCCGATGTTGTTCAATCTGTATATTGAGCAAGCAGTAAAGGAAACAAAAGAAAAATTCGGAGTAGGTATTAAAATTCATGGAGAAGAAATAAAAACTTTGAGGTTCGCCGATGACGTTGTAATTCTGTCAGAGACAGCAAAGGACTTGGAAGAGCAGTTGAATGGAATGGATAGTGTCTTGAAACGAGGATATAATATGAACATCAACAAAAGCAAAACAAGGATAATGGAATGTAGTCTAATTAAGTCGGGTGATGCTGAGGGAATTAGATTAGGAAATGAGGCACTTAAAGTAGTATAGGAGTTTTGCTGTTTGTGGAGCAAAATAACTGATGATGGTCGAAGTAGAGAGGATATAAAATGTAGGCTGGCAATGGCAAGGAAAGCGTTTCTGAAGAAGAGAAATTTGTTAACATCCAGTATTGATTTAAGTGTCAGGAAGTCATTTCTGAAAGTATTCGTATGGAGTGTAGCCATGTATGGAAGTGAAACATGGACGATAAATAGTTTGGACAAAAAGAGAATAGAAGCTTTCGAAATGTGGTGCTACAGAAGAATGCTGAAGATTAGATGGGTAGATCACATAACTAATGAGGAAGTATTGAATAGGATTGGGGAGAAGAGAAGTTTGTGGCACAACTTGACCAGAAGAAGGGATCGGTTGGTAGGACATGTTCTGAGGCATCAAGGGATCACCAATTTAGTATTGGAGGGCAGCGTGGAGGGTAAAAATCGTAGAGGGAGACCAAGAGATGAATACACTAACCAGATTCAGAAGCATGTAGGTTGCAGTAGGTACTGGGAGATGAAAAAGCTTGCACAGGATAGAGTAGCATGGAGAGCTGCATCAAACCAGTCTCAGGACTGAAGACCACAACAACAACAACAACATGACTATAGTTACAGAGATGCTTAATAAAGTGCGTTTGGATGATAAGGGAGCAATGCGTGTAGCCCTCAATGACTACTGTAGCAGAATATTGTCAAATGATCTTTCACAAAACCCAAAGATATTCAGGTAGTATGTAAAGGCCGGTAGTGTGCCAAAGTTAGTGCCCAGTTACCAAGCAAATGAGACAGGAACTGAAACTGAGGGTAGCAAAATAAAAGCTGAAATGTTTAACACTTTTTTAAACGTTCGTTTACAAAGGCAAACCTAGGAGAACTGTCCCAATTTAGTCGTCCTGCCACTGAAAAGATGCGTGAAATAAGTATTAATGTCAGTGGAGCTGAGAAATAGTTTAAATCATTAGAATCAAACAAACTTCCAAGGGCTGATGGAATCCCTATCAGAGTCTATACTGAATTTGCGCCTGAGTTAGTCCCTCTTCCAACTGTGATCTACCGTAAAACCCTCGGACAAAAAACGATAACTAGTACCTGCAAAAAAAGCACAGGTTACCCCCGTCTACAATAAGGGTACTAGAAGTGGTAAACGAAACTATCGTCCAATATTCTTCACATCGACTTGTTGCAGGATCTTAGAACATGCTCTAAGCTGAAACAGAACGAGGTATCTCGAACAGAATGACCCCATCCATGCCTACCAGCACTGTTTCTGAAAACATCGATCATTTGAAACTCAACTCGCACTTTTCTCAGAAAACATACTGAAATTTTTGGATCAAGTTTCTCTTGATTTCTGTAAAGCATTGGGCTCAATACCACATCTACGGTCATTGTCAAAAGTACGATCATATTAGGTATGGAGCGAAATCAGTGAATGGGGTGAGAAATTTTTGGTAGGCAAGAAGCAGAATGTTATCTTGTATGAAGAGTCATCGTCAGATGTAGAAGTAATTTACGGTATATCTCAGAGAAGTGTGTTGTGACCCTTGCAGTTTTTGTTTTATATTAATGACCTTGCGGAGAATATTAACACTAACCTCAGACTTTTTGTAGATGATACGTTTATCTATAATTTAACACTGTCTGAAAGAAGCTATATGAATTTCAATCAGATCATGATAGGATTTCAAAGTGGTGCTAAAACTGAAGCTTGCTTTAAATGTTCGGAAATGTGGAATTATGCACCTCACAAAATGAAAAAAAAAATTGTATACCACCACTATAGTGTCAATGACTCACAGCTGGAATCGACCAACTCATATAAATACCTGAGCGTGACACTTTGTACGGATATGAAATGGAATGATTACATAGTCTGAATCGTTGGTAAGCAGATGGTAGACTTCCGTTCATTGGAAGAATACTGGGGAAGTGTAGTCAGTCCACAAAGGGGATTGCTTACATATCACTTGTGTGACACATACTAGAATATTGCTCAGGTGCGTAGGACCAATATCAAATATATATACAGGGTGGTCCATCTGAAGTTTCGGATGAGATTATCTCGAAAACTATACATCGGGTAAAAATAGTGGGTAAGACAAGTTCGGAAGTTCAAAGGGGGACATCAAATGATACTACACGGGACCCCCAACCCCTGCCCCCTTTGGTGGGGCGGAGGGTAACTTTTAAATCTTAAATGGAAAGCCCCATTTTTTATTGCAGATTCGGATTATCCATAAAAGAGTAATCGAGTTTTGTCTGAAACATTTTTAAACCGTTGACGGATGGCGCTGAAATCGAGGAAAAAGTAAAATTGGGGAACAACTCTGATTTATTTAAAATGATCCGAGAAGGACGCATCAAATAGATACAAAATGTGCAACAATTCTTTCATTACGCCAAATTAAGCAATTTTTTTTACAAAATGTATCCTACCCGCCACAGTTTTTGATGGAGGGAGGCGGAGTGGTATTAAAATCTCATCAGGGAACTCTTCACAATTGCATTACTCATCCGACTGTGAAGCTACCGTGGCCAAATTGCGTATTATGACTCAGTATAAAGGTCGGTACAATGCGATCAGATGTCACTTCATCGTAAACATCAACTGACGACAGTAAATTATTCTTTATCGAAACATAGCTCACTATCCTTCTACAGAGATTATTGATTTGACGTTAATTTTAGGTGAATGCCATAACAATTACGCTGCAGCTGCGCAATTGTATGCGGATCGTTTCCCAAAGAGACGACATCCAAGCGAAAACATTATTCTAAATTGCACTCAACGAGCTCGAAATGGATACATGCACCGTCCAACTCGTCATCGCGAATACAATCAAAATGACGTTCATACCCTTACCGTTCTCGCCTGGATACCGAAATTAGTAGTCGTGGGATTCAGAGACAAACTGGAATACCGAAATAAACTGTCTTGAGGATTTTTAAGGCACATAATTATCATGCGTATCATATCACTTTGACACAGGCAGTAACGCCGAAAGATATGCAAATAGCGTGCATTTTTGCCACTGGTCTTTGGAAATGATAAGAGGTGACAGTGATTTTTTAGATATGTTATGTTCACCGATAAAGCCACATTCAAAAACAATGGCAAATTAAATCGTCACGATTGTCATTATTGGTCCCCTATCAATCCACACTGGCACAGACCCGTTGACAATCAACACAAATGGTCGTTAATGGTCTGGTGTCGAATTTTAAACCATTACTTGATAGGACCGTATTTTTTTGACCGAAATGTTACAGGGAATCTTATTTACAACTTCTCCGCGATGATTTGTTGGAGCTAATGGAAGATGTTGATTTAGAAACTAGGCAACGGATGTGGTTCCAACGGGTCGGAGCAGCTCCCCATTATGCTAAAAATGTGCGGAACGTTTTAAATTTACGATACCCTGGTCGGTGGGTAGGACGCGGCGGACCAATTCAGTGGCCTGCACGTTCACCAGACCTGATTTTTTCTTGTGGGGTTATTTAAAAAATATTGTTTATGAAAGACAACCCACAACCCGAAACGATATGGAGCAACGCATTCGAAGAGCGTGTGCAGCCATGCCACAGGATGTGCAGCTCAAAACTGTGGACAACTTTCGCAGACGATTGACTTTATGCATCGAAGAAAATGGGGATAATTCTGAACAATTTCTTCGTGGTTAATTTCATTAATTACGCACCCCAAATTGTGAGATTCAAGGAGACTCACACTAATGAAGTACCCTAACATGTGAGAGGCAAGGGGACTCACACTAAGGAAGCACCCCTTGGGAACAGCTTTCTACTACGTCCATGTCGTCGTTCCTGGGTAACGCTATAAGTAGGATACAGTACATTTTGTACAAAAATAGCTTAATTTGGCGTAACGAAAGAATTGGTGCACATTTTTGATCGATTTCATGTGTTTTTCTCGGATAATTCTAAATAAATCAGATTTCTTCCCCTATTTTAGTTTTTTCTCGATTTCAGCCACATATCTCAATGGCTTAAAAACATGTTTCAGACAAAACTTGATTACTTTTTTATGGAGAATCCGAATCTGCAATAAAAAGGAGTGCTTCCATTTAAGATTTAAAAGTTGCGCCCCGCCCCACCCAAGGAGAAGGGAACTGGAGGTCACGTGTAGTATCATTTGATGTCCCCCTTTGAGCTTACGAACTTGTCTTACCCACTATTTTTATCCGATGTATAGTTTTCGAGATAATCTCATCCGAAACTTCAGATGGACCATCCTGTATATTTGACGATGCTTTTGCTGATTCTGTGTTTAACTTTTGACGATGCCACTACGGCTTCAGTGTATTATGACATGTTTTCGTAAAATAGATCTGAAGATAGTCATTATAGACCGAAACCAGTAGTCTGATGACAAAAACTTGTGATCATAGACGTGAAGTAAAGAAAATTCATTACGTCAAATAGGACTATCAGGGGATACTGAACGTATACAGAGAAGAGCAGCACGAAAAGTCAGAGGTTTGTTTGACCTGTGGGAGAGTGTCAAAGAGATGTAGAATAAACTGGAGTGACAGACTCTTGAAAACAGACGTGAACTTTCCCGAGAAAATCTACTAACAGAGTTTAAATGATGACTCTAAGAATATACTACAACCTCCTACATAGCACTTGCATAGGGACGGTGAGGACAAGATTTGAACAATTACAGCACACACGGAGGCATTCAAGCAATCACTCTTCCCTCACTACATACATGAATGGAACGGGAAGAAAGCCTAATAACTGGTACAATGTAACGTGCCCTCTGTCATCCGCTTCACAGTGGTTCGCAGAGTATAGATGTAGAAGCAAATGGCAACGTCCAGCAGCAATTGTAACAAATAGTGATTGCTATTAAACGTGACTCAAGATGTCAAGTGTGTTGTTTATAACGTTCTAGAATTTGACGAACCTCGGAAAATCAGCAGAGACTACGGGAAAAACAACTTTTCCAGATATAGGTTATACGTAACTTAGACGCGTGCTGCGTGCTGACACGTGTATATTTTTCGTAGTTATGCTGCCTCTTTCGTGTCACACATCCCCGCCGATGTAACAAACAGTTGTGGAACGTCTATTTCTGCCGCCAGGCTCGGAATGTGTCGCTGTGGAACGCTCTACCGGTGATTTGGGAACTGCGTGCTGCTAAATATACGGGCGTCGTGGCAGAGCAGAGCAGGGCGCGAGGACGTTGCGTCAGTCAACAGGTGCGTCGCAGAACACTGTAGGCGCCGGCGGCCATGGTCTCCCGCTTGCGACAAATGAGGCTGGTAGCCGGGAGAGAGAAGAAAAAAACAGGGATGGCGCGCAGAAATAGCGCCTCACCAGGTACGAGACACATTCCTCTCGTGCTACTGCCATCAGCACGGCAACGTCCTTCAAAGAGAGACTAGTAACTCGTACACTATCTGATAGAAACCATCCGCGATAACAACGGTGAAGTCACTGATGACAGTGCCACTAAAGCAGAGTTATGAAAACATGGTTTTCCGAAACTCCTTCACCAAAGAAGACGAAGTAAATATTCCTGAATTCCAATCAAGAACAACTGCCAAGATGAGAAAGATAGAAGTAGATATCCCCGATGTAACAAAGCAGCTTGAATCACTTAATAAAGGCAAGGCCTCCGGTCCAGATTTTATACCAGTCAGGTTCCTCTCAGAGTATGCTGATAAAATAGCTCCATATTTAGCTGTTATATACAACCACTCGCTCACAGAAGGAACCGTACCTAAAGACAGGAAAATTCTTCAAGTCACACCAATACCCATAAAGGGAAGTAGGAGTAATCCGCTGAATTACAGGCCTATATCACTAACCTCGATTTGCAGTAGGGTTTTGGAACATATACTGTATTCGAACATTATGAAGCACCTCGAAAAAAACGATTTATTGACACATAGTCAGCACGGATTCAGAAAATATCGTTCTTGTGAAACACAACTAGCCCTTTATACTCATGAAGTAATGAGTACTCTCGACAAGGGATGTCAGATTGATTCCATATTTTTAGATTTCCAGAAGGCTTTCAACACCATTCCTCACAAGCGTCTTCTAACCAAACTGCGTGCCTGTGGAATATCGCCTCAATTGTGAGATTTACTGTGGTAGTAACAGACGGAAAGTCATCGAGTAAAACAGAAGTAATACCCGGCGTTCCCCAAGGAAGTTTTATAGGCCGTCTGCTATTCCTGATCGTATATTAACGACATAGGAGACAATCTGAGTAGCCGTTTTAGATTGTTTGCAGATGATGCTGTCATTTACCGTCTTGTAAAGTGATCAGATGACCAAAACGACTTGCAAAATTATTTAGATAAGATATCTTTATGGTGCAAAAAGTGGCAATTGAACCTGAATAAAGAAAAGTGTGAAGTTATTCACACCAGTACTAAAAGAAATCCTCTAACTTTCGATTACGCGATAAGTCACACAAATCTGACGCCTGTAAATTCAAATAAATGCTTAGAGATTACAGTTACAAATAACCTAAACTGGAACGATCACATATATATTATTGTGGGTAAAGCAAACCAAAGACTGCGATTCATTGGTAGAACACTTAGAAGGTGCAACAGGTCTACTAAAGAGACTGCTTACACCACGATTGTTCGCCCTATTCTGGAGTATTGCTGTGTGGTGTGGGATCCGCATCAAGCGGGACTGACGGATGACATCGAAAAACGTCAAAGAAGGGCAGCTCGTTTTCTATTATCGAGAAATAGGGGAGATAGTGTCACAGACATGATACGTGAAATGGAGTGGCTATCATTGAAACAAAGGTGTTTTTCGTTGCGACAGGATCCTCTCATGAAATTTCAATCACGAGTTTTTTTCCTGCGATTGCGAAAACATTCTGTTGGCACCCACCTACATAGGGAGAAATGAACATCACGATAAAATAAGAGAAATGAGGGCTCACAAAGAAAAATTTAAGTGCTCGTTTTTCTCGCGTGCCTTTCGAGTGTGGAATGGCAGAGAGACAGCTTCAAGGCACTTTATTGTGAATAGCAGAGTAATCACGTAGATGTAGATGTAGATCGGAGTACTCATGAGTGGACATTAGTATGCGGTGTGTGCACCCTACACCTTTACTATGGCTAGAACTCTTCTGGGTAAACGCAGTGCAATGTTAGCTGTGGAAGAGTGTCAGTCCATTCTTCCTCATCAGCCCAACCAGAAAAGGCAGTGATGATGGCCGATAGGTCCTGAAGCGAAGTCGAAGTTCTATCTCATCCAAAAGGTGTTCCACTGGGTTCAGGCTGGTACGCTGGGCAATCCAATCTATTTCAGGAATGTTAGTGTGTACAAGTTACTGCTTCACAGACGCTCTTTTGTGACAGGGTGAAGTGACTTGCTGTTACAATCATTTCCGAAATGTTCCTCTACTGTATCCTGTACATAATGCAGCAAAACATGTTCATATCTTTCCGCATTTAGCGTTTGTTAACCACAACAAGGGAACCACATTCCAGTCAAAGAAAAATCCCTCATTCTGCAACACCTCCGCCGTACTTAACTGTCTTGTTGGCACAAGATACGATGATAGGTAACATAACGTTCCCTGGACTTTCGCCAAATCCAAACCCTTCCATTGGACTGCTGTAGGACATAATGTCATGCATCACTCCAAATCACTTGTTTCCAGTCATTCACTTATACCATTAATTTTTGAAATCACAAACTAGAAACTAATAAATAAATAAAAAAAACGTGCCATGGCCAAGCGGTTCTAGGCGCTTCAGTCTGGAACCGCGCGACCGCCAAGGTCGCAGGTTTGAATCCAGCCTCGGGCATGGATGTGTGTGATGGCATTAGATTAGTTAGGTTTCAGTAATTCTAAGTTCTAGGGGACTGATGACCTCAGATGTTAAGTCCCATAGTGCTCCGAGCCATCTGAAAAAAAAGTGCCAGATTTTTGTACACACGGTATATAAAAATCAAAAGAACGTAAAATCTTCATTACTAGATACATAAATACCAATGTATTTTACTAAGGAGTAGAGCCTGTGATGCTAGCCATAAGCTACATTATTTTCTTTGTCAACCTTATGTTTTAACTTCATTTCTCATTTATGCAGGCTGCACACATACCTTTCTCAATCTGATCGTGGGGGAAGGAACATGTAAATTTTGTGTATTGTCCTCTTACGGAATAATAAGTTAAAATAAGTTATCTAGCTGTATTTGATTTCATAGTATCTCATCAAATACCTTATCTGAGAAACATTTTTTGGTTACATTTCTTATGATTTTCAGAAGTCGTCTTCAGAGGGACGGACCCGGATTGCTCAATGACCTTACGAATCGTGTTTCACTTATGGTCTTTCGTTACTCAATCTCTTAACTGAGAAAGAACTTATTTCGACAGTATCGAAGTAAGATAACACTCTACACTTCTCACTGTAAAACATTTGTTAAACTTTCACGGTCGAGACTCACTGAACAACGACGGCAGACGACCAACAAGCTTTGGCCTGAGACATTATCAGTTTTTTAATTACGATAAGAATAACCATTACCAGTATTTTTCATCTTTTCAGATCAGTAAGGAATTGTTATAATAGGTATTTATGTCCTTTTACGCATAAGAAATAATCCCATCGCGGTTGTAATGTGCCTTCTTCACGCGACAAAATACGCACGCGAAACTTTTAAGGCGTTCACCATTTTGAACTTCGTTTAGCTGGAGGACTATTCCTTTGAAGAAGTTTCTCTTTCCAGAGGGCACATATCACATGTTAGAGCGGCTCCACTCTGTAATGTGTGTGGCTTATGAGGAGCTGCTCGACCATTGCACGGCACAAATGAAAACACTTCCTACGCACAATAACTGTGCTAGTTGGACTGTTGGTACCAGTATAGATTTCTTTCGCTGATTTCATGCGACTTATAATAACCACCCACCGCAATCGGCAATGCTCAACAGCCCAACCATGCCCTTCCGTCGGTACATGATGTCTGCCTGGTCTTGTCTAGTCGTGGTTGTTAATTCTCGTTTCCACTTCACACTCGCGTCATCAGTTGTTAGTTACACAATGACTAGTTCACGTTGGAACTCCTGACCGAACCATCCTGCTGTTATTGCTTTTGTACTGACAACCCGTATTCTTCTGTACCCGTGCGCCCGCCCATCTAGACGTCTAGTGGTCAGTCCCACACCACACAGGAGTGTCCAGATACTTCTGATCAAATAGTGTAATCTGATCAGAAGTATCTGGACACTCCTGTGTGGTGTGGGATTGACCACTAGACGTGTAATCTGGCTTCAGGACTTGGAGCGGTCCATATTTAGGTTTTCAGTGGTTTTCTAAATCGTTGAATATAAATTCCAGGGTTGTTCTTTTCAAAAGAACTCCGCCGATTTCCCTCCCCACACTTGCTTTCTTCCGTCAGGAAAGAATACTCAGCAGTACATTCCGTTGTGTGTGGGGTATTCGCAGAACTAAATGATGCGTTGAGCACAAGTTTTAATAAATGCAGCACCTAGAACCGCTCGACCACCCCGGCCGGCTAGGGTACTTTTATTGAACCCACAAATGAAATGGAAATAAACACTATTGTGCATATTGTACTTGACTACTGTTTTACTCTGCTTGTAAAACATGCCAGGCTACAAAACAGATTAGACATCACCAAACGTAAGGCGTGTCTTGAATAAAATCGGATCAATATCTGTAGAGTGTTGAGGAGTCTGCATGTTAGTGTTGAAATAACGTAAAGTAGCAGCCGGAAGATTACGTGCTGTCCTAAATTTTTTCCGTCACGACTCAGTTCAATTATCTTAAGGGAAGCTGAATGAAAAATCAGTGTTTTGAGTTCGCAGCACGCAGCTGTATTCTCGCAATACTTCACACGGAGCTTCGGGTGTTGGCACAACATAGGAATTCAAACAGTATATCACTTTACCTTGAGACGTTTGGTTTATCAGCTTCAAAGGACTCTCACGAGGTGTAAACATCCGCTTTAATCCAAATACCGTGAGTCTGAGGGGAACTACCGGCTTGAATTGCGGTTGCGGATTTAGTCATCTTAGTTCATTACCCATAATGCACAGATTACCTGTAGTAAATATATTTCAGTAATGCTAATCTGTAGGAATATAATGGCAGCAGTTAATTTTACATTTATTTACAAATCGAGCAATACCATTTACAGTCATTCCAGCAACAATATCATCTAATTGATCAAAGAGAGCCTACCCTTTCCCAAAGATCATGATCAGAGTGAAGAAAATAACTTCATTGGTCTCCTGTTATTACAGTTTTAAGGCGTTCTTTGTAAGCATCAAATATGCTATATAGAGTGAACAACGTGTTCCATCACAGATTCGAATGTTTGCATGCTGTTGGCAGGAGACATGTAACATCCAGTAGTTTTAACGTTTCTTATTACTTGAAATGGAAGTCACCTTAAAATTTGAGACATATTGTTTCACTTTCTCTCGTATGAACGTGAAAGTATATACTAGTACGGCAATTACATAGGTTTAGTTATACATGCAAAATGATAATATTCTTCTGACACTGGAGTATAATGTTTGTTTCAAATAATTGGAGTATAGTGTTTTTCAAACAAAGAAACAATTTAGAGGAACATGACTTCTCTGAAGAAATGTAATGTGTCTGCTGGCCCAAAGACAAGAAATAACATAGAGACCATAAATCATATTTTCATATGCAATACGTAAAGTGGTCAAAATGGTTCTGAGCTACAGTTTTAAACACTGCTGTTTCTCAGCAATCGCATACAGTTTTCAACATACGAATCAGACAGCCAACCAGTTGCAAATAACTCTTTGGTATGATTCTTGAGTTTCTCCCGGCGTATTTGATAATCAAAATATCCACGGGTGTACTGCCGGTCTATAGTGTCCAACGGGCACAATATTTCGGCGATCATACATGTCGCCATCATCAGATGAACTGACGGACTGAGCTCCTGTGAACGTGCCGGCACGGAGATCCGTACGCTATGGCTGCTCAGTTCCACGGAGATCCGTACGCTATGGCTGCTCAGTTCCCTCTGAGCAGCCATAGCGTACGGATCTCCGTACCAGCACGTTCACAGGAGCTCAGTCCGTCAGTTCATCTGATGATGGCGACATGTATGATCGCCGAAATATTGTGCCCGTTGGACACTATAGACCGGCAGTACACCCGTGGATATTTTGATTAACTCTTTGGTATATTGACCCAGGTTTCGACACTTATAAGGATGTCTTCATCAGAATGATATTTTAAGAAAGTTACATTGCGAGAAGGCAGTGTTCAAAGTTTACGGCAGATATGCCCTAGTCAAAAATTAAAATTAAAACACGTTCTAGCTTTTGGCACGTTTTGAGTTCAAAATGGTTCAAATGGCTCTGAGCACTATGGGACTTAACATCTATGGTCATCAGTCCCCTAGAACTTAGAAGTACTTAAACCTAACTAACCTAAAGACAGCACACAACACCCAGCCATCACGAGGCAGAGAAAATCCCTGACCCCGCCGGGAATCGAACCAGGGAACCCGGGCGTGGGAAGCGAGAACGCTACCGCACGACCACGAGATGCGGGCCGTTTTGAGTTAGTCAGCTCCGGGCAATAGCCTGTATCACCAAAAACATATCATTTGAATAATGAAATGTTACTCTAATTCAATTCGCTAAAACAATACCTATGTGATAGTTTCACTTCACACCCCAACATCATGCCACTCACAGGTATTCGAGCAAATCATTCGATTTGCGACATTAACACTGCATTCTGTTGGTAATTTTTCTTTTTACATTTCGTGAATGATACATTTTTCATTTCTCTTCATTATGACCTAGTTGCCAGTCGTAGGCTCAGGTTGGTAATTCGGACAGACCTGACTGAGTGCTGCAGCACATTTAATGCATGATAGCGTGCCCGATCCATTATCTGATTACCTAACTCGTTGGTGCTTTAGATTCCAGTTCCACAACAGCTGATATTTTTTCTGTATCTCCAGCTATACCCCAACACATTTCTTCTTCTTCTTCTCCCTTTCCTATTTTAGGCTGTTTTACGCTCGTTACGGTTCCCATTTATTCTTCTGTCTTCCAGGGTGCCGTCTTCCTTTTGATGCGTGTTTCTTTATTTTTAACCATAATCTTTCGCATACATTCTTTGCAAATGTTCAGGTCACTTTCCCATATTTTATAAAAACTTTTCTTTCATGCTGTGCATGTTTCGTTCAATTTGATATCAACATTTCTGATTCTTTTAGCGCTTATCATGGTACACGATCTTAATAATCAAAACACAATTTTATAAAAGTGCAATGAGAACAAACAAATTTTATGTTTCTGATCCTGTCTACTCCCTTACATCTCTTGACACTACTAAAAACTTCATCTCTGTTTCCTGGGTGTGTATTTCTTGCTATATCGTAGTCACTATCAAATATTAATCTCTAAGGACGAAGGCGTGGAGCATAAATGGGTATTACAGAAACACAGTATGCTATGCCATAGACAAGTATGAGCGGAGCGAGTGGTATTGGAGAGGTGGTGCGAAAGCAAGGATATCTTTAATCTCCAATTTAAGCGAAGTGAAAGCCTGGTAGACAGAAGTTGAATGAAGCCAAGATGAGCTCGAGGAGAGCGATGGCAAAGCATTTCGCACAATTCAAAGTCAAATTATCTGACCAAAAATTCTAAGACGTTTGGTCTTTTGAGAAGTCAATAAGCAGATCGTAATAACCTTTCTGTGGCCACAGTGCCACCAAACAGAACATGACAGAGAGACGACCGAAATATTGAATTTGGTATTCCGAAATTCTTTCACTGTAAAAGACCGTGATAAGGTTCTTCCTTCCAATTATCGCACGGAAGTTGAAATGGCAGATACTGATATAAGCGATCGCGGAATAGAAACCAACTAAAACTGCTCAACAGTGGAAAGACAGCTAGACCGGATGAGAAACCTCTGAGGTTCTGCTCTATCTAGGAATCCTGCATACCCCGTTCACTAGACAAAGAATCGAACAACTCATATTAATGAATTTTATTACGACACGACTAATGCAAATGCTTAAATACTTAACTTTGATCTGGGACTTCTTGTAGTCCTTTGTACAAGTGCAATTACACAGATGTGTCGAAAGGAAAGGGCGACGTACAAAATAATCAGTCTTCTTCGAATAGACAAACTCTAGTGACAATTCCGGTCCTAGCGACCGCTACTAACAACAGTCTTTCAACTGAACTGCAGTGACTGCCGATCTCTAACTGTGCTTTGCCGAGATTGTTAATGCAGAGGCTACGATGCGTTGGCTAGCGAAGTGGCTAACGTTGAAGCTGCTATCGAAGTGGACAGCCACCAGTCGGGCGTGGCGCTTATTTCGTCTTCATCTAGGGTCCGCTACTGTCAAGTTGTCGTCCTGGATGGAGGTCTGTCAGCGTGTGATTGGCAGACCTCACATTCTCACAGCCTTCTCTTCTCTGCCGTTCCCGACTGGCGTGCCGGCGCTGACTTCATACCGTAACAGATTCTACAGGGACTATGAGAAAGATATTGCTTCTCTTCTACCAGCAATTTACCTTAAATCCCGAGAGCAACGACTGGTGCCTAGTGACTGAAAAAACACAAGAGCAGGTCAATACAGTTTTCAACAAAGGCCACCAGACAGACGCACGTAATTCTATATCTGTATCATCACTGTCGAATTATGGAACAAGTCTGATTCGAACGTATTTTATACTCCCTTATTATGAAGAGTTTGGAGAATGGGTCTGAGCACTACGGGACTTAACATCTATGGTCATCAGTCCCCTAAAACTTAGAACTACTTAAACCTAACTAACCTAAGGACAGCACACAACACCCATTCATCACGAGGCAGAGAAAATCCCTGACCCCGCCGGGAATCGAACCCGGGAACCCGGCCGCGGGAAGCGAGAACGCTACAGCACGACCACGAGCTGCGGACTTTGGAGAATGAAAATATCTTCTACAAAAATTAAAATGTATTCTGTAAACAGAGGTTTTGCAAAACTCCGCTCGATTTATTCGTCCTTGAGATCAGGAGCGCCATAAAGAAAGGTTGGTGATATTTTCCTTGATTTCCTGAGGGCGTTCGGTACTGTCCCGCATTGTAGTTTATCAAACAAAATACGAGCTAACCGAGTTCCGGCGGACCAGATCTGCGATTGGATATCGGAATCCCTTGCTCATTAAACTCAACATGTCTTTTTCACGGGAACAAAATAGGTACCGGTAAACGTAATAATGTACTTTCGGGAGTACTCCAAGGAATAGTTGTAAGGCAGCTGTTCTTTACCATTTACATTAACGAACTCGTGGATGACGTCAGGGGTCCCGTGAGGTCACTTGCAGTCTATGCTGTTGTTTGTAGGATGTGTGTGTTGTGGCTTGGCAAGACAGCCAAGCCACTATGAGGAAGCCGAAAGGCACGCGTTTAAGCTCACGCAGGATGGCGTGAGGTCTGGAACAGGACAAGGTCTTTATAGTAGCAAAAATAGTACGTAGCTTCTGGAATAGCTTTAATCCATAATTGGTGAACATCGGTCTGACGGTAAATGCATCACAAGATAAATAGCAATTGATAATGGCGCCTTGCTAGGTCGTAGCAAATGACGTAGCTGAAAGCTATGCTAACTATCGTCTCGGCAAATGAGAGCGTAATTTGTCAGTGAACCATCGCTAGCAAAGTCGGCTGTACAACTGGGGCGAGTGCTAGGAAGTCTCTCTAGACCTGCCGTGTGGCGGCGCTCGGTCTGCAATCACTGATAGTGGCGACACGCGGGTCCGACGTATACTAACGGACCGCGGCCGATTTAAAGGCTACCACCTAGCAAGTGTGGTGTCCGGCGGTGACTCCACAGCGTGTGTGTGTGTGTGTGTGTGTTTGGAGGTTATAGGCACTCGACGGCGAGGTCATCAGCGCCCTTACACACAGTAAAAGAAACAAAAGTGGATAAAATAATGAAAATGTTATATAGTGACGAGGAAAAATAAAATAACACTCATGCACTCACTCCCGCCTCACTCGAACTGACCACACAGCCACTCTATCTCACACGCTATAGGACAAGGAGAATGAGTAGAATGTGCAATACATGAGATTGAAATACAAGTGAAACGACAGAGGAGCTGAAAGAAAGGCATAGGGAAATGTCATTGGCTGCACACTTACACAAAAAACATGGATGCGACAGTCACCCTGTTAACACATTAAAACCATCTCCCTAATACATTGGAAAAATGTTGGACAATCCACAAAACTTTTAAACCCTAATTACATTCGTTTGAACATTTCTTAAAATAGAGGGAGGCCCGTCCGCATATCCGTCGTGGCCCACTGGCCGGAAAATAATACACAGTTCAATAAAATGTGGCGCACCATGAGTGATCTGTACGGCACGAGCATCACACACTGAAGGGTCCTCCCGCCGAAGCAAGAATGTATGCCTACGCGAAGACGTGTAAGAAGAAGCTCGTCTTGTCGAGGTGGCTGGAATAAAGTACACCACGGCAGCGCTGTAGGCTCCCCTAGGAGGAGTTGATTGTCTGCCACTTCCAGCCACTCATCCTCGCATCGATGCAGTCTGCACGAAGGTTGGAACGCCAGGGGACTGTAGCGGAATGGGAGAAGATCTTTAGAGGACAGACGACTGATCCAGTGACTGGTAGCAGACGATGAAAGTAAATAAAAGTAATGCTTTGAGCGCAATTAGGCGGAGAGATCCAATGTTGTTCGATTTCATTATTGGCGATAAGTTACTAGAAACAGTAACTACCATAAAATACGTAGGAGTAACAATGCAGTGTATCCAAAGTGGAATGACCACATAAAACAATTGGTACGAACAGACTTAGATTCATCTTCTGCGTGTTCACGAAATTCACTCTGAAAGAAGTACACTTTGTGATCAAAAGTATCCGGACACCCCGAAAAACATACGCGTTGTGCTGCCACCTACTGCCAGTTACTCCATATCAGCGACTTCAGTAGTCATTAGACATCGTGAGAAAGCACAATGGGGCGCTCCGCGGAACTCACGGACTTCGAACGTGGTCAGGTGATTGGACGTCACTTGTGTCATACGTCTGTAAGCGAGATTTCCACACTCCTAAACATCCCTAGGTCCACTGTTTCCGGTTTGATAGCGAAGTGGAAACATGAAGGGTCACGTACAGCACAAAAGCGTACAGGCCAACATCGTCTGTTGACTGAAAGAGACCGCCGAAGAGTTGAAGAGGGTCGTAATGTTTAATAGGCAGACATCTATCCAGACCATCGCACAGGAATTCCAAATGTATCAGTATCCATTGCAAGTACTACAACAGTTGGGTGAGAGGTGAGAAAAATTGGAATTCATGTTCGAACGGCTGCTCATAAGCCACACATCACGCCGGTAAATGCCAAACGACGCCTCGCTTTGTGTAAGAGGCGTAAACATTGGACGATTGAACAGTGGAAAAACGTTGCTTGGAGTGACGGATCAAGGCACACAGTGTGGCGATCCGATAGCAGGATGTGGGTATTGCGTATGCCCGGTGAATATCATCTGCCAGCGTGTGTAGTGCCAACAGTAAAATTCGGAGGCGTTGGTGTTATGGTGTGGTCGTGTTTTCCATGGAGGGGGCTTGCAGCCCCTCTTGTTTTGCGTGGCAATATCACAGCACAGGCCTACATTGATGTTTTAAGCGCCTTCTTGCTTCCCACTCTTGAAGAGCAATTCGGGGATGGCGATTACATCTTTCAACACGATCGAGCACCTGTTGATGATGCTTGGTCTGTGGCGGAGTCGTTACACGACAGTAACATCCCTGTAATGGTCTGGCCTGCACAGACTCCTGACCTGAATCATGAAGAACACCTTTGGGATGTTTTGGAGCGTCGACTTCGTGCCAGGCCGCACCAAACGCCATCGATACCTCTCCTCAGTGCAGAACTCCGTGAAGAATGGGCTGCAATTTCCCAAGAAACCTTCCAGCACCTGAATGAACGATGCCTTCAAGAGTGGAAGCTGCCATCAAGGCTTAGGTGGGCCAACACCATATTGAATTGCAGCATTACCGATGGAGGGTGCCACGAACTTGAAAGTCTTTTTCAGCCAGGTGTTGGTTCAAATGGCTCTGAGCACTATGGGACTCAACTGCTGAGGTCATTAGTCCCCTAGAACTTAGAACTAGTTAAACCTAACGAACCTAAGGACATCACAAACATCCATGCCCGAGGCAGGATTCGAACCTGCGACCGTAGCGGTCTTGCGGTTCCAGACTGCAGCGCCTTTAACCGCACGGCCACTTCGGCCGGCTCAGCCAGGTGTCCAAATACTTTTGATCACACGGTGTAGTTTTATGACAGGTTACATTTTCGTGCTGATATAATCAATCGTCTCCGAACTTCTGCCCAGCTGTACGCAATACACAGTTCTGTAAAATTTGTTCATTTCCTTACGTACCTAAATTTTCTTAAGCGCAATAAGGAAACGACAACCAAATCATGAAAAACACTCACATATCGTAACACCACCTCCTCCGTATTTCACACCTGGCACTACGCATAAAGGCAGACCATGTTTTGCAGGCTTTCGTCATACCTAAACCCTCCCTTCGGATTGCTACAGGGTACGGCGTGAATCATCACTCCAAATCACTTGTTTCTTGTGGTGCCGCTCTTTACTAAGCACCTCTTAGCACTGCCTACAGAAATATGTGGCTTATGAGGAGCTGCTGGGCGTTCGTACCCTATTCCTTTTAACTTCCTGTGCACAGTCACAACCGTTGTACTAGCTGGATTACCGTAGCACTTTGGAACTCACGAATGACTCTTTTCTCCGATTCCACGGGATTTTTTTGTTTAGTTGTAGTTTTTCTCTGGCGTTTCCACTTTACAATCACATCCCCAACAATCGACTTAGGCAGCTTTAGAAGGGTGCAAATGTCCCTAATGGATTTGTAACTCAGATGACAGCTAACGACTAGCCCACGTTCGAAGTGTCTTACGTCTTCTGACTGACCCATTCTTCTGTTACTACGTCACTACTGAGGATACTTCCCTCCTCCTTTCGCACTTGTGCGTACGCATTACATATGGCTGTCCGGATACTTTCACCGACAGAACACACATCCTGCTAAAAAGCTCAATTTTCGTGCTTCTTCATATCAAGCTTACATCGTCATGTAATATCTCTTTATATTCTACTAATTATTCCTGCACATTCTATGAGTGAATTACGTTCCTACTTGACCATCTATATACTCGCAGAATCGATGCGCAAAGTAGTACAGTATTATTACTACTATTCCATGAGTGCATAATTACTTTTTGTAATATTCTCTCTCGTCTGTTGAGGGGACTTCTAGGATCTTCTCCGTGCCGAATAGCCGCACTGAAGAATTGTAATTTTGCTATCGAGATTACTGGAAGAAAGAGATTGAAAATATATTGTATGCTACTCAAGAAAATTTATACTGGCCATTTACATCAAAGGTGTGTAAGGAATTTCATTATATATGTACTCTCTAATTGGAAATTTGCACGAAGGTGTCGTTTCATTGGTATCAGAAGGGAACTTCCGATGAATTGGAAACGAACCTGCAATTATTAGTGCTGCATTATTTCATCGGATAATTAAACTCTATCAAAGCAAACTTTCCGCTTCATCTAAGGTTTCCCGACTGACAACGCAACGCAAGAAAACCAAGACATTTTATTTGCACAGAATTGCAGATCGCTTCGAATCATCGAGACTGCGGACAAGGAGAGTCATCGTCCGATTCTGATTAAACAAGTAAAGCTTAATTATAACTTTCCTGACCAGCAACCAGTATAAACACAATATTAATTAAAATTATAGTCACATATATACAGGTTTGTTTCTCTGTTTGCTGCTCGCGTCCACATAGGACGTTCGCATTTACAATATACATAATTGCCAAAAATTTTCATTTTCTACCCTGTCATTTTCTTTCAGAATGTTACGGAGCGATATCATGCAACAGATGTTTCCCATTATTCAATAATATTGACCTAACACTGTTAAGTTCTTTTAATTATTAAAGTTTTCTGTAACGATATCATTTACTCCGTTCAGAAAATTGCATTAAGAAAATTACGTTTTCCTCCAAGACGTAGAGATTGTTCCCTTTGCACCAGTTGGCATTATCTGTTTACTTACTGTATGTCGATTAAATGTGGTAATTTGCTGTTCACTTTCCAAAATCGGATGAAATGCATTAACATGTTCTTGGAATCATGCGCTCTGTGTCAATTTTTCAATGCGGCAAGTGCGTGTGTATACGTTGACGTCAGTGTAATTTTTTCTGTTTATTGTCGGTATGTATGGCTATTACCTGTTATTAACGATTACGGCAATAAAATGAGTGAAATTTTGTGTTACTGTGAACTGTACGTTTCATGTTGTTGTATAATTTGCATAATTCATAACGTTGGTAGTCCATTCCTTTCTTGCTGGTGCCAAGTGTACATAGTAATATGCCTTTTACATTGTATACTCGCTCCTGTATAAAAGTTAGTAATGATGAAAAAATACATGTATGGATGAAAGGACTTGGTGTACTTGCTGAGAATGTAACTGTAACTGGTGATGTAACTCTCTACTATAATTATTAATAAATTTTGATCTGTAGCGTCAGCCGCCAATCGCTAGACGTACATCTGGTGAACGGGGGCTCAAGGATGCAACAATTTGTTTAAAAGCTTATGATTTATGAAAAACATGAAAGGACACCTAGTATGCAACTGCTCATAGCTTTTCTTCTGATGTATAAATTTTATCGACAAAGGTATAATAATTGCTTTTCATAATAAAAATCAATCTGTCGGTGATCTCAGCAATGTAAGAAAATGCAAACTTTTATATTCAAGTAAGTTTCCTTGAACTATATCTGTTTTCTCTCCCTCTCGTTCATTTGTAAAAAACTTAACAATATCAAAACAAACAAAGTTATTTCCTGATAGAATCTGTAGTGCTTCTCAACGTCGACATCCAGCAGCTGTGAAATGCTTGATGATGGCGTTTTCTTTAGAAGTAACCGCATATGTCTGAAAAGTAGAAAAAACCTGAAATCTTTTTATGAAGACTCGCGCGATATTTATTAAAGTGAGTTATTCTCAGAAGTAAGTGATAGCCATTAATAATCACATATACTCGAAAACAGGAAAACACTAGAATCTTGGTTGTAATAGTTAGATAAAAATATTACATGCTGGAATAACTATTGAAAGAACATCTTTAGGATGGCTTGTTTCACAATACATTTCACATCTCTGGCTTGTGCGAGTATTCTCTGTATGTCAGTCATGAGCCGGCCGCTGTGGCCGTGCGGTACTAGGCGCTTCAGTCCGGATCTGCGCTGCTGCTACGGTCGCAGGTGCCTCGGGCATCGATGTGTGTGATGTCCTTAGGTTACTTAGGTTTAAGTAGTTCTAAGTCTAGGGGACTGATGAAAAAAAATGGTTCAAATGGCTCTGAGCACTATGCGACTTAACTTCTGAGGTCATCAGTTGCCTAGAACTTAGAACTAATTAAATCTAACTAACCTAAGGACATCACACACATCCATGCCCGAGGCAGGATTCGAGCCTGCGACCGCACGGCCACTCTGGCCGGCTGGGACTGATGACCTCAGATGTTAAGTCCCATAGTGCTTAGAGCCATTTCTGTCAGTCAAGAACGGAAAAACAAAATTACACGTATGCAACAGTTTAAGCGTGATGCTAGTTTTAAAAAAAATCGAAATGGCGTTGTAAATAGTACTTCTGAATATACTCAAACTGCAGTCGATGCAACACGAAACCATATAGGAATGTTTCGCAAGAAACTTACTAATGATCAAGAGCCCATCTGCAAGTGTGCAAACAGCACCTAAATGTGACGCAACAGTGTTTACGACCGTTTTGATCATAACTGAACTTTTTGGCGCAATGTCGGTTGTTGTAACCGTTACTAATATGAGAAACTCTGTAACATTTCCATCCTTAATTAATACACAGAATATAAAAGAAAGTGCCATTAGTTTATTGGATACAAAGACTAAATTTACATTGATGAATCAATATAGAGTCATTGAAGCGAAGTTTTACCGAAATGTGTGTATTTGTGTGAGAACACTGGAAAGATGTAGGATGAATAACTGACAAATTAAAACGTAACAATAGTAAGCAGGAATTAATCTGGATTAAAAATTGGTCTTGCCGTTATGCCTAAAACGAATGGATTCGGGATTTTTTTTACCAAAGTTGTTCGCTCATTCGTTGAGGTATGCGTATAGCTGTTACACTAGCGCAGTTAGGACAGCAAGTGCTGAACTGGTATAGCTGTTCTCATCAAGCCACAATCGATGCGATGCCGACAAACGGGGTGCAGTGGAACACGCAATGCCAGGTCGGCCTTGACCGCCACGCCACTCGGCCAGCTGACTCGGGTGGGAATGAGTCGACGGCACCTCACTCAATACTTGCCGTGCTCTACATTGGGCGACGTTGCTCAAGGTATCAGGACAGGCAGACTTCCGCCATTGCTGTTTTCGATAGTTGTGTAACGGGCGTCGTTGTTACTCCGAATTTCCGCAAAGGCAAACTCTACCACCATGTGTTCTCCAGGTATTTTCAATAACAAAAGCAATCTAGTTCTGTGAATTGAAGGTGGAAGGGGCAGAAAGGTAAGGAAATGGCCAGGCGGACTTCTGCCATTGAAGTTTTCGATAGTTGTGTGACGGGTGTCGTTGTTACTCCGAATATTCACAAAGGTAGACTCTGCCACCATGTGTTCTCCAAGTGTTTTCAATAATAAAAGCAATCTAGATCTGTAAATTGAAGGTGGAAGGGGCCGAAAGGTAAGGAAAGGGAATGAAATTATGGTAACAGTGCATCGCGACTTACCGGGAAGCACCGGCGACGAGTAAAAATGTGTGCCGAACATGGGTTCGAACCGCGGATATCCTGCTTAGTAGGCAGTTCCATGAACCGCTGCGCCATCCGGATATAGCATTTATCTCAATTGCGCGGACTGTCTAACCACGATTCCGAACGACCTGTACTCCCACATAGCGCTTCATGTCCGCAGTCGCCTTCCATGTTCTCCATGCTCGCTAATTTTACGGTCCCGCAGGAGGTCGAACGAAATGTGCATCCGCACTGAAGACTGTAGATTCATTGCTCATCGAGGCGATACAATTATACGCATGCGTGATGTCTGTTTCTTCAGACATGTCCGAAAAAAAACGGACATTACGCGTTCATACAAAAGCAGTCTAGATTGCAAACAACAGCACATAATTTATTTATGCGTTTCGCCTTTTTGAGGTAGCTTCAGAATTTGTTTGGGAACTTAAGCATTGCTGCATGCCTTCGCAGATGATGCACTCCAGAATTTCGGGCCTTTTATGAATAATGCGTTACCTGCAATTCTCAATTCATTCTTAACAAGTAGGAGTAATCCGCTATATCCCATATCACTTACGTTGATTTGCAGTAGGGTTTTGGAACATATACTGTACTCGAACATTATGAAGTGCCTCGAAGAAAACGATTTATTGACACATGGTCAGCAGGTATTCAGAAAATATCGTTCTTGTGAAACACAACTAGCTCTTTATACTCATGAAGTAATGAGTGCTATCGACAGGGGATGTCAAATTGATTCCATATTTTTACGCTTCCAGAAGGCTTTCGCCACCGTTGCTCACAAGCGTCTTCTAACCAAACTGCGTGCCTACGGAGTATAGCCTTAGTTGTGCGACTGGATTCGTGGTTTCCTGTCAGAAAGGTCACAGTTCGTAGTAACAGACGGAAAGTCATCAAGTAAAACAGAAGTAATATCCGGCGTTCCCCAAGGAAGTGTTATAAGCCTTCTATTGTTCCTGATCTATATTAACGATGTATGAGACAATCTGAGTAGCCGTCCTAGATTGTTGGCAGATGATGCTGTCATTTGCCGTCTTGTAAAGTCATCAGGTGATCATAACGACTTACAAAGTGATTTAGATAAGGTATCTGTATGGTTGAAAAGTGGCAATTGACCCTGAATAAAGAAAAGTCTGAAGTTATTCACATGAGTACTAAAATAAATCAGCTAAATTTCGATTACGCGATCTGAAGGCCGTAAATTCAGCTAAATACTTAGGAATTACAATTACAAATAACCTAAATTGGAACGTCCGCATAGACAATATTGTGGGTAGAGCAAACCAAAGACTGCGATTCAATGGCAGAACAATTAGAAGGTGCAAACAGATCTACTAAAGAGTCTGCTTACACCACGTTTGTCCGCCCTATTTTGAAGTATTGCTGTGCAGTGTTGGATCCGCATCAGGTGCGACTCACGGATGGCATCGAAAAACTACAAAGAAGGGCAGCTCGTTTTGTATTATCGTGAAATAGAGGACAGAGCCACAGACATGATATATGAATTGGAATGGCAATCATTAAAACAAAGGCGTTTCTCGTTGCGACGGGATCTTCTCATGAAATTTCAATCGCCAGTTTTCTCCTCCGACTGCGAAAACTTTCTATTGGCAGCCACCTTCATAGGGAGAAATGATCGTCACGATAAAATAAGAGAAATCAGGGCTCGCACAGAAAAATTTAACAGCTCGTTTTTCCCGCGCGTCGTTCGTAAGTGGAACGGTAGAAAGAGCATGAAGGTGGTTCATTGAAGCCTCTGCCAGGCACTCTACTGTGAATAGCAGAGTAATCACGTGGAAGTAGATAGATGTAGATGTTGAAGATGCCTCAAAAAAGCGAAACGCGGAAAGAAAGTTTCTGCTGTCATTTCCAACTTAAACTGGCTTTCTTACTGAAAATATATCGCTAAGGTTGCTGCACCATAGCTGTGGAGTGAGAGGATTTATACGCTCTACAAGTGTTTACTACCCAATGGTACTTTTTTGGAACTGGCAGCAGCACCATGGATCGGTTTCACTTGTCATCAAGGAGTTCTGGCCTGTGAATGGTAGCCTGGACCGAAACCGTTTACCGGAATTAATAAATAAATAATCTTTGCGGTCTGTACTGTTTTTTCTGTTATACTATTAAATACGAACGCCGTCGTTCCGCTAAGAACATCTAAAAAGTGAGAAGAAGTGGTGACAGATAAGTTCCTGGTTCCAGAATCTATGTTAAAGCATTGCGTTTTACTCCAGACCTCAACACGTCGTCTCATTGAGTAGGAGCATCTGATACTGACGATCCTCCTGTGACGGAAACATTAGGTTTGGATAATCCTTTGGTGTTACTACAAAAGCGCAACACGTATACTGACGCCATATCCTTCATTATCAACATCATCAAGATTATCAACAACAACACAAATAACAGAATAAATTTTTACTTTTGGGTTACGCCGACAGATTATTTTTTAACGTATTCCATCTTCACTGTATTTATTGACACACATTAATTTATTTACCCGCCTTTGGACGGTTTCCACTGAAACTTCAAAACTGCTTACAGCCAGAATCGGTGGGTTCAGATTCCCTTAAGCTATTCAGTTTTACGTTTTCCGTGTTTTCTTCATATCGCTTAAGCCAAATGCAGCGATAGTATCCGTGAAACATCACAGTAGATTTTCTTATGCATCTTTCCAGAGGCCGAGCTTTACTCAGTGTGTAATGCCCATGCCGTCGACGGTACGTTATACACCTCCATCCTTCGGTACAATAACATTAAATTTATTGTCATTAATCTCCAAAGTATACATTTTCCATTTCCGAGGTTGTCTTCTAAACCGTATGAAGAGTACGTATCTTTTAAAAGATCTTGTATATGATATAAACGAGATAAATAAACGCAACTTCGTTCATAAATGCAGTTTAGGTGAAAAATGAAAACACGACAGTACGCTTTGTTCACACTCATTACTATCGCTCATTGCTGTCAGTTCATCAGTAAAGGTAAATATCGACGCCTTGAGCTCCACGAGTTTACTTTCATCATTGCTTAAAATGTCGCGTGCGGTTTATATTGTCTTCGATCCTGCAGCGTATACTTCTACTTACATTATGAGTTACTTTGTTTATTACGGCAGGGAAATCGGCGGCATAGCGTAGACACAGGTCACTGTGATTCCTCATTGCCTGCAGTAATAGATTGAAGACAAACCTTTCGGGGACACAGTCGCTGCCTGATGGCTGAAGTAGAGCTTCCCACTGCGCAGCGAGTTCTGAGCGTTAAAGCGATCGAGGTGCGCCAGTAGTAACTCCCCGGCCTCGTCTTGTGAAGGACGTGGGTTCAGATCCACTTAAGCTATTCAGGTTGACGTGTCTTCTCTAAATCGTTTAAGCAAAATGTAGAATCGGTATCTGTGGACGGGCACATTCGATTTGCTTATAAATGTTTCCAGAGTCAATGCTTATGCTCAGTCTCTAACGACCACGCCTTTCTTCCTTCCTACGAAATATTAATATTAAATTTAGGGTCATTAATCTTCAAAATATACATTTTCCATTTCGGAGGTAGTCTTCTACACCGTATGA
The DNA here is from genome assembly GCF_021461385.2 of Schistocerca piceifrons. Classification (NCBI taxonomy): domain Eukaryota; kingdom Metazoa; phylum Arthropoda; class Insecta; order Orthoptera; family Acrididae; genus Schistocerca; species Schistocerca piceifrons. The sequence goes on along the minus strand of NC_060140.1, from coordinate 781,599,211 downwards.
AGATTACATATCATGTAAAAGATCTTGTATATTATATAAATGACTGATAAGTAATCAATATTATTCGTCTCTGCAGGAAATGACTGTTGCTTGTGTTACGTCCGCTCGGTGATTAATAGGCAAATAAACTTCAGTCCAGGTATCAGGCCGTCAAACTGAGTACAGAGTGAGCGTCATGCTTTTGACCACTAGAATTCATCTAAGTCTCTTAGAGCCGATACTCGTACCTAACGCAGGATGTGGAAGCGACTGCTGCATCGGGCCTGAATAGTCCTCATACACACAGATAAGCCAAACCTGTATGATCACTGCCTTAAAAGCGTGTTGGTCCACATTTGCAGTGCAAAGAGCAGCGGATATCCGTGGCGTGGATTCATGTACTTGATGGGTTTCTGGAGGTATATGACACGAAATGTCTATGTAAGGATCACGCGGTTCCCGTGAATTACTACACTCATGCTCATAAATTAAGAATAGTGCTGATACATGATGAAACAATGCTCTGGCGGGCGGTTTGCGGGTTTAAATCACCTCGGGGTATGACCATGTGGTGCACTGGATCTGCGGTCGTCGCACGGTGGCTATGGCAGCAGTCCACATACGCAGAGGTGTGTTGGTATATGTCAGAGTACGATGCAGCGAGCAAGTGCAGACGTTTTCAGACGTGCTAATGGTGATTGTGTATTGAAAATGGCTCAAAGAACACATATTGATGACGTTATGAGTGGTAGTATACTTAGGCGACTGGACGATGGTTAAACACAGCAGGTCGTAGCACGAACCCTCCGTGTGGCACAGAGTGTGACCTCAAGATTATGGCGACGATTCCAACAGACAGGAAACGTGTCCAGGCGCTACATTACTGGACGTCCACAGTGTACGACACCACAAGAAGACCGACATCTCACTATCAGTGCCCGCAGACAGCCACGGAGTACTGCAGGTAGCCTTGCTTGGGACCTTACCGCAGCCACTGGAACAGTTGTCTCCAGACACACGGTCTACAGACGACTGAACAGACATGATTTATTCGCCTGCAGACCTGCAAGGTGCATTCCACTGACCCCTGGTCACAGGAGAGCCCGTGAATCCTGGTGTCAAGAACACAGTACATGGTCACTGGAACAGTGGTCCCAGGTTATGTTCACGGACGAGTTCAGGTATAGTCTGAACAGTGATTCTCGCCGGGTTTTCATTTGGCGTGAACCAGGACCTAGATATCAAAACCCTTAATGTCCTTCAAAGGGACTTTTATGGGAGTCGTGGTTTGATGGTGTGGGGTCGGATTGTGATTGGTGCACGTACACTCCTGCATGTCTTTGACAGAGGAACTGTGACAGGTCAGGTGTATCGGGACGTCATTTGGGCACCAGTATGTCCAACTCTTCAGGGGTCCCACCTTCCTCCTGATGGGTGATAACGCACGGCCCCACCGAGCTGCCATCGTGGAAGAGTACCTTGACACAGAAGATATCAGGCGAATGGAGTGGCCTGCCTGCTCTCCAGACATAAACCCCATCAAACACGTCTGGGATGCTCTCGGTCGACGTATCGCTGCACGTTTTCAAACCACTAGGACACTTCACGTGCTCCGACAGGCACTGGTGCAAGAATGGGAGGCTATACCCCAGCAGCTGCTCGACCAACTGATCCAGAGTATGCCAACCCGTTCTGTGGCCTGTGTACGTGTGCATGGTCAACATATCCCATATTGACGTCGGGGTACATGTGTAGGAAGCAGTGACGTTTTGTAGCACATGTGTTAAGGGACGCCAGTTTTGTGTAGTGCCACGTTGCGTGGCACCACGTTCTGCAATTATCCTTAATTTATGAGCATGAATGTAGATGATGGTTTACGACAGCGTCACTGAGTGTTCCACCAAGTTCATTTAGGCTAATTTGGTGGCTGGCATATCAGCATGACTTCACTGTAATGTTCCTGAAAGCACTGTAGCACCGCGAACATCAACCAGATGGTTTACCTGACCACACAACACGTTTCCGCTGATCGAGGTCCGTGACCTCTTGTCCACTGCAGTCGTAATTGATGGTGTGTTTGTGTCACTATGGAAACCTACAAGGTTCTTCTGCTGCGAATTGTATGTTCAAGAATGTGCACTGAATGGTGTACTTGAAAACAGTCATATCTGGTTTATCTGACACAGGTCTTGTAAGTAGGCTGTTTAGGTTTTCTTATTGGTAACGCCACGTAGCGCTCTGTATGAAAATCACTGGCTGTGCTGTGTGCAGTCTGTGGCTAGTTTTCATTGTTGTCTGCCATTGCAGTGTTGGGCAGTTGGCTGTTAACAGCACGTAGCGTTGCACAGTTGGAGGTGAGCCGCCAGCAGTGGTGGATGTGGGGAGAGAGATGGCGGAATTTTGAGAGCGATCATCTGGACGTGTGTCCATCAGAGACAGTAAATTTGTAAGACTGGATGTCATGAACTGCTATATATATTATGACTTTTGAGCACTATTAAGGTAAATACATTGTTTGTTCTCTATCAAAATCTTTCATTTGCTAACTATGCCTATCAGTAGTTAGTGCCATCAGTAGTTTGAATCTTCTATTTAGCTGACAGTAGTGGCGCTCGCTGTATTGCAGTAGTTCGAGTAACGAAGATTTTTGTGAGGTAAGTGAATTGTGAAAGGTATAGGTTAATGTTAGTCAGGGCCATTCTTTTGTAGGGATTTTCGCAAAGTCAGATTGCGTTGCGTTAAAAATATTGTGTGTCACTTTAGTGTTGATCAGAATAAGTAAAGAGAGTAATGTCTGAGTACGTTCAGTTTTGCTCAGCTGTTTGAAAATTAAATAATGTAAGAGGTTTATCAGCACAGTAATTCATTAATTTTTCTAAGGGGACGTTTCAGTCTCATATCCTGCTTTACACAGTGGACAAGTCTCCGACCTCCGCGTTCTGTGGCGATGCGTTGGCGTCCGATACCTTGTCGCGTACTACTGGACTTGACGATGTGTTAGCGTCTGATACCTTGTCACCTGCTACTGGACTTGATGATGCGTTAGCGTCTGATACCTTGTCGCCTGCTACTGGACTTGGCGATGCGTTAGCGTCCGATACCTTGTCGCGTACTTCTGGACTTGACGATGTGTTAGCGTCCGATACCTTGTCACCTGCTACTGGACTTGATGATGCGTTAGCGTCTGATACCTTGTCGCCTGCTACTGGACTTGGCGATGCGTTAGCGTCCGATACCTTGTCGCGTACTACTGGACTTGACGATGTGTTAGCGTCCGATACCTTGTCGCCTGCTACTGGACTTGACGATGCGTTAGTGTCCGATACTTTGTCGCCTACTAGTGGACTCCCTGTCCTTCAACCGCATTCGGCAATCGATAGCAGCACATTAACAGGCTACCAGCCTCGCCGTTCCTGAGACATTCTTTCCCAGGGGGAGACCATAACAGTCTGCCTCTACCGAAAGTCTTATGTCAAAGTTTTGAACATGGCTGCGTGGTCAGTGACCGTTTACGAAGTAAAATTAAAGCAATAACAGCCCTCGGTCGCAAAAAACAAGTTTTTTGACCTAGGTTTCGGCACTACTACGAGTGCCTTCATCAGAAATAAAACACTCAAACTGGCCTATAACCTAATTACAAAATAACAGGGAAAATTCTTTTAAAATGTAAGTACTGACTAGGAGTACAAAAAAGAAACAGTACTTACATGTACCACATAAAAATAAATATGAAGCGATAAAGCTTTAGTCACAAAATTTTTGAAATAGAGTACATGTGTTTAGCTACGGTAGCATTAGTCTGATTTCTCACGTACGTAACTTTTAATGTAAGTGAAACCAAGAATATTTGACTTTCCCCAACATTAAGTGTGTATTACATCCACACACACAAACAAGGCTCATAAAATTATAAAATGATGAATATTCACACATATACGAAAATCAAAATGTTTTGCCTTAACAAATTTCACTAAACAGACACGTCAAGTCCTAGTGAGCTACCGTTTGCTAACGTAATGGCGGACAATGCTCAACTTCTCGACATAAGATAACCTACATGAGAACTGTTGCGAATGGTCGTCCCTGTCATATCCTTGAATAATAAACATTCCTCCTGGTGCACTCTGTACATTAATATATACATGTAAACTTCTGTGGCCTCTCTGTAAGTGATAGCATAGTAACGAATGCACCTTTATAAAATTTTAAGATATGAAAAACGGATTTCGTTGTTTCCTGGTCCCAGCGCATGATCTGTTTGCCCAGACAACAATTTCTTCTGTGGAATGCTAAGAACGCACAGTACTGTCAGAGTGTAAACCGACAAGAAAGATAGGTGGATATTAAAATATTGCAGAGAACTTTCGCCCATAGTTGGCCACAACATGAGTATACACAATCTCATGAATATGCTATCAGGTACATAAGGTATTACTGAAAAAAGCGCCGGCGCCCAGTTTAAAGAATACAAAGGCTATTGTCGTCTCGGCAACAAAGACAAACCGACAACAGCAAATCTTGTACTGCAACTAGCGCTGGGCCACCTCTGGTTTAAGCCAAACCGAGTTAAGAGTTTTCGTAAACCGAGTTCAAGTCGAGTTAAGCCGAATTGGGACGAAAAACCTGAGATAACATTCAACGCCGTTCTGCCTTTCGTATTTGCACTGGTTACGGATTCAGTTCAGTTCACCAACCATTGCTTCGCGGAATCCCAGACGGTGGTTATAGCCACAAGTGTGATGGATACTACAAAAGGCGTAATTTTTGGCTTTCGGCTTGAAATTTTGAAGGCAGACTTGTGAACTAACTGAAACATGCTTTATAAATTGACGGTTATAGGGCGATCGCAAGGTAGCCAAATGGTTCTCCATGTCCATATCCATGTCTAAAGACCTTGATTGCATACCGCGCTTCAGGCAGAGCTTTTTCTTTTACATAAAATTTTAAAGATAGTGATACACCCAGAATTTGTTCCAATGTTCTTCGGCGATTTGATTGTCTTAAGGTAGACAAACGGTTCGTCACGAACATTAATGGATGCCAAACTACAGGCTGAAATTTGGAAATGCACTCAAGCGGCTCTTTGAATTTGTTGTAAGATTGGGACGGTGACAGAACGATCTTAAGGCAGCCAAATGCCACGTTATGTACACGAATGTGAGGACATAGGTTGCAAGTGCTACTCTGAGATGAAGAGGTTGGCACAGGAGAGGAATACGTGGCGGGCCGCACAAACCAGTCAGAAGACTGATCATAAAAAAAAAACATTTTTTTTAAAAAGAAAGGTGCATGAATGCTTGCTATGCTAGAAGCCACAATTCGAAAATACACTCATGAGACACCGAGAATTTGCTGTAAGGATTTTGACGGCGATCGGACGATTTTAAGCTAGTCAAATACCACGGCTCAACCAAGAATGTTGGAAAGTTGCCGCTAAGTCGTTGCTTCCCTCAGTCACTTTCTACTATATATACAGGGCGATTATAATTAAAGTTAAACTTTCGAAATGCTGTAGAAATAACAGCCGCGCGGGATTAGTCGAGTGGTCTCAGATGCTGCAGTCATGGACTGTGCGGCTGGTCCCGGCGGAGGTTCGAGTCCTCCCTCGGGCATGGGCGTGTGTGTTTGTCCTTATGATAATTTAGGTTAAGTAGTGTGTAAGCTTATGGACTGATGACCTTAGCCGTTAAGTTTCGCACTCATAGAAATAACACTAGTGGTCAGAACGATGTCGAATTGCAACGGAATATTATCGGAGAAGGGGCAAACGTATGGCAGAAGAAAAAAAAAATAGTGTATAAATTGATGAATAAATGGGACTGTATGTGTCAGAATACGTAAATGAAAACACTTGTCAAGCGCATGACCCATTGAAATTGGCATAAAAACGCCGCGTACACGGTTTTTCGTCCTTTCGCGCCGGCGGGTGTGGCCGAGCAGTACTAGCCGCTTCAGTCTGGAGCCGCGCGACCGCTACGCTACGGTCGCAGGTTCGAATCCTGCCTCGGGCATGGATGTGTGTGATGTCCTTAGGTTAGTTAGGTTTGAGTAGTACTAAGTTCTAGGGGACTGATGACCTCAGATGTTAAGTCCCATAGTGCTCAGAGCCATTTGAACCTCCTTTAGTGCCTGCGACGTTCGCCATGACTGTCTCAGTGAAGGATCGCGCTCTGCTTGTAAAGCTGTATTACAAGAATGATGACTGTGCACACGTCGCTCTGGGGAAGTTCCGGACACTGAAGTGTTTGAAAAAAGGCGTTGGTCTGATGACTGCTGTGGGTCTGGACAAAATGATTCAAAACGACGGGTTCTTTCAGTGTGCAGCCTCGTGGAGGGAGCAAACAAATTGAGTCGACGACAGTGGAAGCAGTGGCCGGAACATTGCAGGAGGAGACGAGTGGTGATGGGCAAACGTGTGGTGCACGGAGAATTGCTAAACATTGGACATACCCGTGAGCACGAAACATCCTTCTTTGCTACCCATTCAAAATTACCCATGTGCACGAGTTGCTTCCTGTTGACCTGCCAGCAAGAGAGACCTTTGCTTTAGAATTTCCTGCTCGCATGGAAATGGACAACGATTCGCCGTGGAAGATTTTGTGGACAGACGAAGCCCACTTCCATCTGACAGGATATGTCAATATACAGAATTGTCGAATAAGGGCAACGGTAAATCCACACGCAAATTACCCAGTATCACTTCGTCCTGGAGAGATCACTGTGTGGTGCGGGTTTACGGCATCATTTATCATAGGGCCATGTTTTTTTCGAAAAGACAGATGCTTCCGGTCCTGTTACCTGTACTGTCACTCGTAAGCGCTATGAGTGTCTTTTTCGCAACCACGTCGTTCCAGATCACCAACAACGTCCATGTGTGGGTGGGATCATTTTTCTGCAATGTGGCACACTTCCGCGTGTTGCAAATCCAGTGAAGAAGCTGTTGAAGTGCCATTTCGGAAATGCTAGAAATCAGCCGCCGTTTCCCTACAGCCAGGCCGTCCCGATCACCTGATCATATAATCCGTGTGACCTCTCGCTGTGGGGTTATCTGAAAGATGTTGTGTTCAGTGTTCCGATTTCAAACTTAGCTGCATTGAAGGCATGAACTGCGCAACACATTTTGAACGTGACTCGGGAAACACCTCGATCAGTTGTGGACTATGCTGTTTCTCGAATTAAACTTGTTGCAGAAAACGGTGGACAGCATATTGAACATGTTTGCACCAGTCACATGGAAATTAAATCAGATTTGATTTTGATTGATGCTTTTTATGCGGTTTTTGGTCGCAGGACAATTAGAAACCGATGTGACTGATGCTTTTTATGCGGTTTTTGGCCTCAGGACAATTAAAAACCGATTTTTCTCATCCGATGCGATTTGATCTTGCCGTGGTGGATGGGCTGACGTAACTAACATTATCACACCTGTACACCCACGCACACTGAATAGTACAGTTTGTTTAACGTCAAACGTACATCTTAGGCATTGTTGTGTGATTCATTTGTCATTTGTAGTCGACCACTATTAAATTATAATGGTTTCAGCGCCATCTATTACTACATTTTGTAACTATTTATTTTGTTCTGGCATACGTTTTCCCCTTTCTCCGATAATATTCGGTTGCAATTTGACGTCATTCTGAACAGTGGTGTTATTTCTACTGAGGTTTTAAAGTTTAATTTTCCCACGGCTCAAGCATGAGTGCTGAATATTTACCCCTTCGTCATCCCTTCCCTCAGTGAAGTTCCGTCCGAGCTGCCAAGACAATAATCATCATAATAAGCTACTGCACTTTTAAAGGTCCCAGTGAGTGACGTCGCATTATGGAGGCACAGACTCAATTCGGCACGATGGTGGTAAGCTCCAGCCTCGCACGAAACCGTCATCGATAACGGCGCACCGCGTGAACAGAACTCTAGTTAGTAACAAGATACCTCGGGTTCACTTGAAATCCCCTCAATCCGAGTTAACCCAGTTTGCTAACTCGAACTGACCCATTTCTAACGGGAAGCAGCGAACCAGCAAATTCGATTTTGAAATGTATTAGTTTTCTCAAGGTCTAGTATTATTATCCTAGGATATACCAGAGAGAATATTGAAATTTATACGAGACACACCTATGCATAAAAGCGAGTATAACATAAAAGAATGGAGGATATAGATTAGATATGTTACAGGCCTTGGTATTAAATGAAGCACCTATGCCAATTATGGTAGCGAACGTATGATGGATGTCACGACCGCACTAATCCGCGGATTCTTGTAAACGTGATACGAATATGTAATAAAATGTAACACCTACAGCCGTCCTTACGATGTTATTTATTATATGGCTACCAGTTTGCACAGGATAGAGTAGCATGGAGAGCTGCATCTAACCAGTCTCAGGACTGAGGACCACAACAACAACAACAACACCAGTATGGGTGCTTCATTGCACCATCTTCAGGCCTTATACACGATTGATCACTGGCCAATTTCTATAGTTGTCAGTTGAAGAGACAACATCGTTGTTGCAGATAGACTACGAAAACCAACTGTAGATGTTGGTCAGTGATGAATCATGTATATGGATGGTGTTAAGCCCTTCAGCGTCGGTTAAGGCCTGAAGATGGTGCACCGAAGCGTCGAAACTGGTAGCCATATGATAAATAACATCGTAAGGACGGCTTTGAGCGTCCCATTTTATTGCAGAAGTGAACGGTCGAAGTCTCTCAGCCCTCCAGTCACAAGGATGGACATACAAAAACGTGATACAAATATGGTGACGAGCTGAACAGAAAAACTGTCGATGTGGCTGATGAGCAATCTGTGCATCATGAGTCGGGGACCACGCTGCTCTGTCGGATACCGTTCGGAACGAAAGCGGTCCACCTATCCATTAGTAGAACGCGGAGGAAAGACTTTTCGTGGGCTGTTGCTGGACTACGTCGCCGGCAGTTCTAAAACAGGTGCGGCGTTGAAGCGCGCCTGAGTGCTGACGTGCGCGTTATACAACTACTTGCCGCCTGGCTGTTGACGGCGCTTTACGGCGCGCCGCGGCCCGAGCGGTCGACACCTTTCCCCCACATGTCACTGCGACGTTTGAACTGAACTCAGACGACGCCAACGACCTGGCTCTTAAATCATCTGAACCAAAGTACACGAATTTAACAACGAGCAAAGAGCTGCTACTCCACATGTCAAAGCACAGACTGCTGAACTTACTCTGATGTGTACCTCATACAGTGAGCCGGACAAAGTCTTGGGGAAACGCGGCCGCTTTCATACGTTAAGTTTGCTGACAGTGTCAACCAGGAGATAAGCGATCAGTCGTATTTTTTATTTGTGTTAAATGTTGAAAACCCATGAAATCAAGATCGCACGTGAAATGACAATATCTTGTCACTAAAAGAAAATTTTTACGATGTGTGAAGCCCTAATGGCACCGACACTAATCAAGAATTTCTTACGATCTGAAGACGGCTAGATTGCTAGCCGAAACTATCAATCCAAATAAAGAAGATTTCATGTGCTACCTTGATTTCATGTTTTTTTCAGTCGCTATCACAAATAAGGGAAGCAGTGGTTGGGAAGGGAGTGAGACAGGATTGTAGCCTCTCCCCGATGCTATTCAATCTGCATATCGAGCAAGCAGTAAAGGAAACAAAAGAAAAATTCGGAGTAGGCACTAAAATACATGGAGAAAAAATAAAAACTTTGAGGTTTGCCGATGACATTGTAATTCTGTCAGAGACAGCAAAGGACTTGGAAGAGCAGTTGAACGGAATGGACAGTGTCTTGAAAGGAGGGTATAAGATGAAAATCAACAAAAGCATAACGAGGATAATGGAATGTAGTCGAATTAAATCGGGTGATGTTGAGGGGATTAGATTAGGAAATGAGACACTTACAGTAGTAAAGGAATTTTGTTATTTGGGGAGCAAAATAACTGACGATGGTCGAAGTAGAGAGGATATAAAGTGTAGACTGGCAATGGCAAGGAAAGCGTTTCTGAAGACGAGAAATTTGTTAACATCGAGTATTTATTTAAGTGTCAGGAAGTCGTTTCTGAAAGTATTTGTATGGAAGTGAAACATGGGCGATAAATAGTTTGGACAAGAAGAGAATAGAAGCTTTCGAAATGTGGTGCTACAGAAGAATGTTGAAGATTAGATGGGTAGATCACATAACTAATGAGGAGGTATTGAATAGAATTGGGGGGAAGGGACTTTTGGGCACAACTTGACTGGAAGAAGGGATCGGATGGTAGGACTTATTCTTAGGCATCAAGGGATCACCAATTTGGTACTGGAGGGCAGCGTGGAGGGTAAAAATCGTAGAGGGAGTCCAAGAGATGAATACACTAAGCAGATTCAGAAGGATGTAGGCTGCAGTAGGTACTGGGAGATGAAGAAGCTTGCACAGGATAGAGTAGCATGGAGAGCTGCATCAAACCAGTCTCAGGACTGAAGACCACAACAACAACAACGACATCACAAATAAAAATAAAAAAATAAAAAGAAACATTTTCATATGTTTCTTACAACTTATCTTTGTGCGAAAGTTTCGAGCCTTGTATGCAGTTACAGCTTGTCAAAATGATTTTATACCTGTAGGCGCCATTTTGTGGTGTCGCAGCCGTGTCGATAGTAAACGAACTAATAACTCGGCTCTTTAATATTCGGCCAAGGGTGACATGTTTCGTGTGTCACGCTCATACTCAAGCACACTTGCCTGTAACAGTTACAAGTGTAGCTACGAAACCCTTTACTAGGCGTATGACAATAATCTCAGTATACTATAGAGTATATACATAATTGTCTTCCATTGTGGGGTTCCTCAAATAAAACAGTAAAACGTTACCATTAAAATCCAAAGCTAATTATCACACATTACACGACAGGAGTCGTATGTCTTACTGCAAAAACATTAATAAAGATCAAGAACTGCTGGAAGAGGAGGGAGTATGTGACAGTCAGAGCCGATCCCTTCGCTTTCAGTCATCATTTACAAAAATATCAGTCACGACATACACAAAGTATTCTCCCACTTCTCCATATAGCGTGCGTCACTTGTGACATAATCTGATGTTATGTTCATAGCATTAGTACTTCAGATCTGTGGAAAATGTACAAATGTAGTATATGTAAAATAAACTAAAAAATTATTACAAAGTGCTAACAGTAAAGTTCAAGCCATTATGTTGCCACATTACACACCATTCATGCAAAGGTCGTAATCAAAGTACATGTATGTTTCTTCTTTTTCGCTGGAATTTCACTGGCCGCTTCTTGTAAATAAAAATCGAAATTCCAGGTCCTGCGTCAGCCCGGTATGTTGTTGCTGTTGCGGTCGTTCATTCCACAGCACAGCCATCAGCTCAAATTTGTCCTTGTGTTCCCCACGTCACAAATTTTCGAGACAAAATACCAGTCCCTAGTGTTGTACGGGACGATTTTAAAGCTCATTAAGCTTCAGTCCTAAAAGAGAAAATACTGTATAGCTTGCCAACGATCAATATGTGTGTTAACCCGTAATTCCAAATATTCAAGTTCAAAATGTACCAGTAACATTATATTTTTCTACCGAAAAATAGGGATAATTAGGTAAATTCATGTGGTAAAAGTAAGGCATTGTGTGAGGAAATACTGATTGTGCCCTCATGCGAAATGTATGAAGAGCGTTTATTCACATGTAATAAGAGGCAGAAAATGTAAGATTGACATTTTCGGCACGACCCCTGCAGTTTATCCGTATGTAGATCCCACAGCTCCCATCTTTACAGCGTTAACGCCTCTTAATATAACTCTACTCATCTTTGTTGTCAAATAAATAAACCAGTCGTACAGTGAACCGTTTGTTATACGAGGTTCGTTACTTTAATGAGATGGTATAGCTATTCCATTGCTTCTGTCACAGAAAACCCATCTTTGGTAATATGTTATCGATGCCAATTTTTTAAAAAAAGAAGAATACCAAAGCATGCGAAGAACGAAGGACAATTAGTTTAATTTCTCTTGTAGCCAAAATACTATTCAGAACGATGAGCAAAAAGTTATGTGGGAAGCTAGACTGGCACAAGTCAGAGTAATAGTTTGGATTTAGAAAGTGCGAAGGAACAAGAGCTGTAATTGTACTACTAGGAAGTACGGGAGAGAGAGATACCGAAATTCCTACCCCATTTGTTGATTTGGATTTTGACAGAGTCCAATGGAGCAAGCTAACGAGAAAAGCAATTAATTGTAAAGTGAAAAAAATAATACAAAATTTATATTTAAAACAGACGGTAAGAGTTAATAGTCGGAAATGAAGTCTGAGAAAAGTATGATCAAAACTGGAGCGAGGCAAGAAATTGTCAGTTGAAAAAGGCGTAGTTTGTGTTGGAGTAAACTAAATTTCATGTCTACAATTTTAGGATGATGTGGTGTTACTAGAAGGATGTGAAATTAAAAATCTTAAAGAGATCTGTGAAGAATACGATATAAAGATCAGTAACATCAGTAACAGAAAATAAAGTGTATGGTCATTGGTACGATAGGTAACACTAAAACAGAACAAATTAGACAGGTGATATCATTCAAGTACTTAGTAAGCACAGTAGATCTAAGGTGCCACCAGGAGTTCAAAGTTCGGATTGCTGTAGCTAAGGAAACTTTCAATAGGAAAAGGAACTCACTATGCGGAAAACTAGATAAAGAGCTCATCAAAAGATACGTGCTTTTGTTTGTAGTGCGGAGCTCTATGAATCCGAAACATGGACATTAAGAACAGAGGACGAAAGAAGGTTGCAAGCGTTTGATATGCGGGTGTGGACGAGTATGGAAGGGATTAACTGTGTACTTAGAGTGACTGCTGAAGAGGGGCTCGTAAGAACATGGGAGAGAAGAAGACTGTTAGAAATTATAAGAAAAAGAAAGACGAACTGGGTTGCTCACATGTTGCGACAGAACCGCTTGATAGTGAATGCACTGGAAGGGTTAATGTGCGGGAGAAGATTAAAACGAAGGAGAAGATACACGATGGTGGAAAACATTAACGGAAGTGAAAACTACGTGAAAATGAAGAGATGACACGGAAAGATATAGAGAGCAACCATGTGAAATAATGCTTTCGGCGGAACATATAACAACAATAATAACAATAATAATAATTAAATAATTATTTTTCATATTTCTTTTCATTCAGTTTCTTGATTTCTATGCAACCACCTTAGACAAAACCAACTGATCATAGAAAAAGTTAATAGATTTACAATTCACAGGATGCTGGTTACCGAAACCATGTGAACTACAAAAAATGGTTCAAATGGCTCTGAGCACTATGGGACTTAACATCTATGGTCATCAGTCCCCTAGAACTTAGAACTACTTAAACCTAACTAACCTAAGGACATCACACAACACCCAGTCGTCACGAGGCAGAAAAAATCCCTGACCCCACCGGGAATCGAACCCGGGAACCCGGGCGTGGGAAACGAGAACGCTACCGCACGACCACGAGCTGCGGACTATGAACTACAGCTTTGCTGTAATTAGCACACACAACACAAGAGAGCTAACATATGTAATCCACACTTCACACGAAAAAAAAACATCAATTTTCTGCTGCAGTCAGATTTTATTTACAGTTCACTATGCCTTTAGACGATCACACCATCGTCGTCATATTATTTGTCTTTATATTGTTTGCTTTATATCGTAGCATGTACCGTACTTGTAGCATGCATATGTGACGTCTATTTGGGAGACAACGGTGTGCCATGAAGGAGGGTTATGTGACGTTTTACACTGATGGAGAAATGTTAACGTTAATTACAACACTGAACGGTCACTAACATATATTTGGGTAAGCTTCTGGGTGCATGTAGAAATAAGTAAAACATCTCTCAAAGTTGTAATTAACGCTGAAATTCCGCCACTATCTGATTTTACGAATATCTTACATACAAAATGGAAACGTTCTGCGCCTGTCCTTTCTTGGTATTTCTTTTCATCTCTGTGATCGAAGACTAATTCTAATCTTGTAACTACTATTATAATAACGCGCTGTTTTTCTTCTGCTCGGGAAAACAACGACAACTCTCCGTTCCATGGGTTTTGCAAGTACAGCGCGTGATCAGGTGTAAACGGTACCAGATTTTCAAGACTCGAGCGAAGGTGTAGGGCAGCCGAGCAAGTCCTTCGTGGAATCTTAAATTCACAATCAGAAGTCCTCACCATCGGACTATATTAGGAGCAGGTGTGACGTTTCAGGTGTTACGTCTTGTTACGATCAAACGTTACTTCCCGGCAGACGGGACTCTCATTATCATTTCATTTCTGTTTCTATCGACTATCAATACCTCCTTTAGCAAGTGCGAGTGGAGGGGAAGGCTGACACGCCGTCAGCCTTTTGCATGGAATTTCCTGCCGTGGAAATGTAACACCTCCGAGGTGTTACCTCACTCAGCAATTTCTGAAATAATTAAACAAAGGGCGCCGACAGATAGTAAGTCAGTGACTCCTATTTGAACGCCCTTATTTGCAAGTAAGCGGATGATGAAATAAACTGCGTGGCCGATCAGAAGATTGTTGAGCAGGTTTTCATTTTGAATATCATCTTCGAAGGTGAAAAGTGGGCACCAATTGAATCAAATTAAAAATGTAAACTGATCCTGTAGTGATTGTTTAAGTTTCCATCACAGCATCTGCCTCAAAAACATATATATTTTGGAAATCGGTATTGTTACACAATAATTTTCTACTGTTTTTTCGTAAATAAGAGCCTCAGGCACCGAACTGCCAAAAAATAAAACAAATTTAACAACTAGTGCAGGGTATGTTTCGCTTCTTTCCGCGTGCTGCAATAGATTATCTGGCGGAATCGAATGTCGGCCCAAAGACAGTTTAATCTGAATCCCAAGTTACAGCCTTCATTCGTCGCTTTCCCTAAATTTCATGCTATAAGTGATATGTAGCTGACACGAAACAAACATATGTGTTCCTTACGTAGCACAACCCGTCTTACTTTTTTTCCTTGTTTGCCGTGTCTGAGAATGTTAATGTAGGAAAGTTGTTTTGTAAGACATATGATGCAGCCTCTTTTGAAGTTTCAGAGTATGAGCTTTTACCTTCTGTCTAGTATTACTTTGTGCAACCGTTCGTAATAACTCGAAGTTTTTTTCCTTTCTATTAATTACTGCCCTTTCTGTCGATGCACTCGTTATATAAGTCCATACCTTGTTTAACTTCGTCAGAGTTAGTTATTAGAATCTTGACATACTGGATACGTCATAAAGGTTGGAAGCAAAACGCTTCTTTTTACGCCCAAGCACTCTTATAAACTATTACCGCTGCAGGAGTTGCTGCAGTCGATTGATTGGTATCGTTGCGTGTTACATGACGAATAGCCTGAAATTCACTGACATATCAGACGATACTCCTGAAATCTGGTTTTGAATAATATATAGGCAAAAACTGACAAGGCCATTTTTGAAGTTCAGTTAGCTCCAAATATGACTCCTCCCGTTGCATGATGGTTCACGAACAAATCATGATAGATCTTCTCGTCAGTAACCGTCGGAGGCACGTGACTAGCAGCAGATAAATATATCCGAAGGGCAGCGTAGACCGACAGGTCACCATCAAAGCTGTCGATATCATTTGCTCTGTGCAATTCGTCAGCCATTTGTAACCGACAACTTGTGTATCTTGAGCGCTACGTTTGTGAAATAGTTTGAAGACTGATTTCACCGAATTGTCCACTGCCTCCCAAGAAATCATGTCATATGGAATATTTAACCTGCTTTGCGACTGGACCAGTAATTCCTGACAAGCATGACGCAACACGTTATCCAGGATGAAGTAATGTCTGTGTTGTCTCAGGTCAATGTAATAGAAGCACCACTGATCATAATATACAGTAGCAGAAATCGGAATCAAAGCTTAGAATTTTACAGGAAAATAACAGTACCTGTTGGAATATTTGTGTACGATGTATATTCAATAGTATGAGAGCCAGTATACCAAAAAATGCAATCAAATGGTGTCGCGATTGATATCAGTAGTACAGTATATAACAAGACATCAACGACTCAGGTGTTAGAGGGTGGAAAACGATATAAAGACAGTCGGCTCTGTGCCGTGTTGTGTGTGCGTATGTGCGTTTACTGCAGACAGGAAACAGACGCCATTAATTACACTGCGTTTTGTGTACATAAACCATGATTGTGACAATGCCACGCAGAAAAGGGGTATCATATGATAAAAAAGTAAAAATCAGAACGTTAAGGATATGAGGCACTCTAATAATCAAACTGCCAAGAGTTTGAACCATTCAAGAAGAGTGTTCGATAATTTCGTTAGATTGGGCAAACTTTGTGAACCGAACGGAAAAATATGTGAAAAGTAGAAACTCATCTGTGGCTTGGAAAGATTTACTTTTTTTTTTCAAAGCAAGGACCACAAACCGTTATTCTTCCCATCTTGTTGCTGATTTACAGTTGCCAGTTACTACCAGGCGTGTACGACAAATTTTGTCACATGACAAAACCCTTGCATTCAAGAAACGACTGCAGAAACTTGCTCTAACACGCAACCATAAATAGGCTCGATTGGAGCTCGGTGAGAAACATGTTGCGTCATGGACTTCAGAATGTGATAAAGTGATCTTCAATGATGAGAAGAAGTTTAATTTGGATGGGCATGGCGGATTTCAATATTATAGGCATAATCTGAGAACAGAGCAGCAGGTAAGAAGAAGCAGAAATTCTGATCGTGGAAGTTTTAGGATTTAGGAGCCAACGTCTTGCTGCATCAGTACTGTTCCGGCGTAAAAGTTAAGCGCCAGCACTACGGTCAGGAATGCTAGAGCAGACAGGACTGTGAAGAAGACGTCAGGCAATATTACGCTGACCGAGCCATCTGCAGGACGACGACACCGAAACAGCAGCGGCTTCTAGGCGAAAAGAACGCGACCCAGTTGATAACTGGCCTTTCTACGAGCTCTATAACAGCGACTTAGGAACTGGATATTTCACTTGCATTAGAAATTGTCTATACTGAAGAGTCTTCTTATTAGCCTGTCGCCATTTGCTTGTGGCACACCATTGTAAATTCTCAAAGTTAGGTATTGTCATTTACCTTACTGTTATAAAATATCATTAATGCGCTTTTCTTGAATTGTTGTCTAGCGCTCCGACAGCATGTTTCCTAGGGACCCTATATTCGACGAGTGGGCACGACACAACAATAACCTCCCCATCATCCACGTACAGCCCGCGGAGTGCATCCTTCATTGGACCAAACAGAGGGAAGTCGGAAGGTGCGAGATGAGGGTGTGTGAAGAATGAGAGTCCAATGAATTTTATGTATATATAAGGACAGGCGAGTGCAAATTTGTGCCAAGACCAGGAATGGAGCTCCGGTCTGCTTGCTAGGCAGGTGCGTTAGCCACCAAGCCACCTTGTCACAGCGGATCACACAGCTGCACGGATTACCTTGGCACGCCTCCCTCCTGGATCCAGATTCTCACAGCCGCCCCAGTCTAGTTTAAATTCCCCCTTACACACGAACTGAATAGCTGAGGCGTGTGATGTTAATCCGTGCAGTTGAGTGAAATTGTTGTGCCAAGGTGGCTTAGTGGCTAACGCACCTGCCTAGCAAGCAGACCGGGGTTCGATTCCTGGTCTTGGCACAAACTTTCACTCGCCACTTTAGTATGTATATATAAAATCATATCCTATGAGACTAGTAAAGTCTCAGAAATTGTGTCATTTCATTTGTATAAGTACCGGCACCTGGGTTTCAAACTGGATCGCATTTACATTCTATGCTGAGCACATGGAGAGCTTCGGCAACGCTCTTCGTGAGTAAGGAGAACTGAAAGTAGACTGGGGCGGCAGTGAGAATTTGTACCGAGGAGGGAGGGGTGCCAGGGTAATCGGAGCAGTTGTGTGGTGAACCATTGCGTCAAAGTGCATTAGTGACTACGCCTGCCTAGTAAACAGGAGACCTCGGTTCGATTTCCGGCCTTGGTACAAATTTTCATTCAGCGTTTCACTCGATAAAAATAAAATCATATCTGTATCAGACTAGTAAACTCTATTAAATTGTGTGATTTCATTTGAGTCCAATAAAGTGTGAGCCCCTGGTGCACAGGCTTGTGTGTGGTATTGTGTTGTCATGGAGAAGCCCGTTTGCATATTTGCCTTTCTTCAGATTTACGAGGGTAGCTACATCTACATCTACATTTATACTCCGCAAGCCACCCAACGCTGTGTGGTGGAGGGCACTTTACGTACCACTGTCATTACCTCCCTTTCCTGTTCCACTCAGGTATGGTTCACTGGAAGAACGACTGCCGGAAAGCCTCCGTGCGCGCTCGAATCTCTCTAATTTTACATTCGTGATCTCCTCAGGAGGTATAGATAGGGGGAAGCAATATATTCGATACCTCATCCAGAAACGCACCCTCTCGAAACCTGGACAGCAAGCTACACCGCGATGCAGAGCGCCTCTCTTGAAGAGTCTGCCACTTGGGTTTGCTAAACATCTCCGTAACGCTATCAAGATTACCAAATAACCCTGGACGAAACGCACCACTCTTCTTTGGATTTTCTCTATCTTCTCTGTCAACCCGACCTGGTACGGATCCCACACTGATGAGCAATACTCAAGTATAGGCCGAACGAGGATTTTGTAAGCCACCTCCTTTGTTGATGGACTACATTTTCTAAGGACTCTCCCAATGAATCTCAACCTGGCACCCGCCTTACCAACAATTAATTTTATAAGATCATTCCACTTCAAATAGTTCCGTACGCATACTCCCAGATATTTTACAGAAGTAACTGCTAACAGTGTTTGTTCCGCTATCATATAATCATACAATAAAGGATCCTTCTTTCTATGTATTCGCAATACATTACATTTGTCTATGTTAAGGGTCAGTCGCCACTCCCTGCACAAAGTGCCTATCCGCTGCAGATCTTCCTGCATTTCGCTGCAATTTTCTATTGCTACAACTTCTCTGTATACTACATGTTTGGTTTAGTGTCAAAAGATCTGTCGTTCCAGTGTATAAATGGAACAAAGTCTGTGCTAAGAAGACTATAAGGATGGCTTCCAGCTAAAAGCCACACATGCTATATGAAAAAGGATACAAGTTCAAGGGAAGCAGCTGTCAGTGCTAAGGTTTACGTACACATTGACTTTCTGGAAGAAGATATGTTGAAAGGAACAGACAACATAGTTACCATAGGATATGGGTTAAGGATAAACAAAGCAAACACACAGGTAACGAAGAGTAGCTGAAGGGGGAGCAGCGAATTGCTTAACAGCAAAATTGGGGAGACGTAGTAGTGGAAGAAGTCAGAGAATTCTGGTATCTAGCAAAGCAAGAGTAGGTAGGATACCCAACACAACAAAGTTACCAGAAATAGAATGGAGCAGAAAAAGTAAACTTCTTTCGCTAAATTAATTATATTGATATGAAATAATGATATTTAATTGAGAAAGAATTTCCTGGAAATGGATGTCTGGAGGACAGCATTAAGGTGAAACGAAATGTGGGCCGTAATAACCTGGTAAAGAATGAACGGAAAGGATTTGGAATACAGAGGTATTAAGCAATGTAAAAAACTAAGTTGACAGACAAAGTACGAAATGAAGAAGTATTATAAAGAACAAACAGTATGGAATACCCGTAGTAGGATAAAGATAGGTTAATACGACATCTGTTACTGAATCCACGAATGGTTATCGCCGGAAACAGTAGTAGATTACACTATGCACAACAGGTGATAGAGGATGTTACGTGTAATAGTTAAATGCAGATGAAAAGATTGATACAGAATAGGAAAATATGGGGATGAGCTTCAAATCAGTCGAAAGAATGATGTAAAAGAATACTAGATTGAAATGTCGTATTTGTTCATTATATCATGGCTGTAGAATTTACGTCTTAATTTAATGGACGAAAATAATATATCCACAGCAACCACTATTTTTGTGCGTCAGAGTACGTATTTCAGAGCCTATTTCAAATGACAGACTTATAGTTATGTATGTCATACATTTATTTGCTTCCCATTGCTTGTCTTTTTGGATATTTGGTTACTAATTTAATAATAGAAGCATATGTTTCAGAGGCATTATCTGAAGCAATGACACTTTGTTCCAGAAGTAGTATTAAAAATGAAAATAATGTTGTCAGGACGATGTTAAGCCTTAGATTTCCAGTATCGGAATGATGTTCCCTGCATTCTGCTATATTTTAAACTGGACTACCGATCTCATGAGGGTTAAACACTTTTATCACAATTGGACAAAGAATGTTGGGTCGTCTGATTCTACTTTCGAATAAATTACGAAATAAATATGTATCCCTGAATATATGGTTCTAACCCTGTGATACGAGATGGATCATTAATAAAGATTTTTGAAGCGCCTGAAGCGTCCTATTCATTGCGGAAAGTAATATATGTTAGTATGATTTAATTCACTTTCATTTCTTGTGCTATATATGTAGCACATACTAAACCTTTCATTACCACTCTTTGATTTAATAAAGACACACACGATTTCGATTCTTCCATCTTCCAGTCTGTTGGAGAAGATGGTCTTAGTGTACTGCCTATAAGGTGACAACGGTCTGAAGATGCTATGCTTGACTTCATGTAATGTAACATGGCAATTCTATAACAAGTTCTGTAAGGTCAGATGATGGAAGCATAATAATGTTGAAACCGGTCATCTTGGAACAATAAAAGTGTCTGTACTGCGATCGCGGTGTACGAAGCCCCACAGCACACCATGTGTACCTTACAAAATGAACATCATATAGTCTGAAGCCTCGTTCTAGTGACAGACTGGTCGAAGCTGTGTGAAAAAAACAAGCGGTTGTCACTTAGTTCGTTGCACTGCGAGTGGAGCAAAAGAAAATTTAATCCAGTAAGCAGTATTTTAAAACAAAATACTTTCAGCCTTCTTGCCTACCACAGTGGACAATTCCTATGCGTTTTGTGGATGGTCGTTGCAGGATCAACCTTAGTTAAAATTTGCCCTTTTGTGTTGCTGAAGTGCTGTCTGGTTCTAGTTGTGTTTTACATTGTAATGGTTATAGCTCCACAGCCAGAAGTTACGTTTCTTTAATGACGACTGTTTAGCGGGCATTATGTACAAAAGTTAATCAACTGAGGTTTTGTCACTGTTTATTGCCACTGTGTTTAAGGAACCCATATGCATAAGTCTGGCATATGTGCACACTTGATTATGCTCTATTCTCACAACATTTTTGTTATCTGCATTAATTACTATAGGCGCCTATTCCGCGGTGCTTAATTTAAATTTTTCCTGTTGGATGTCTATAATCTTAATAGTTCTTTTCTTTAATATAATCAGCTTGATTGATTTATAAATTGTTATTCTGAATTCTGAAAAATTTTCTTGCATTTATCGCTAAGCTCTATTAAACATGCTCTATTTGTCAGCCTGGAATTATGTTTTCAATTTTTTCGTTCTTTATGTTTTATCATTCCCCATATGTTTCCATGATGAAAAGTGTGAAGTCATCCAAACGAGTACTAAAAGGAATTTCGACACATAATAACTCACACAAATCTGAGGGCTCTAAATTCAGCTAAATACTTAGCAATTACGTTTACGAATAAATTAAACTGGAACGATCACATAGATAATGATGCGGGAAAAGCAAACCAAAGATTGCTATTTATTGGCCGAATACTAGGAAAATTCTAGAGGTCTGCTAAAGAGACTGCTTGCATTACGCTTTTCCGCCATCTTCTGTGGGATCCAAATCAGATAGGACTTACGGAGGACATCGAAAAAGTTCGATGAAGGGCAGCTCGATTTGTATCATCGTAAGGGAGAGAGCGCCACTTCTATGATACGTGAACTGGAGTGGCAATCATTAAAAGAAAGGCGTTTTTAAGAATGAAAAGGTTTTTGTTGTGGCAGAATCTTCTCATGAAAATCCAGTTACCTACTTTCTCCTCAAATTGTGAAAATGTTTTGTTGATGCCCACCTACACACGAAGAAATGATCATCACAATAAAATAAGAGAAACCAGAGCTGGCACGGAAAAATTTAAGTGTTCGTTTTCCTTCGCGCACTGCTAGAGAGTGGAACAGTAAAGAACTAGCTTGAATCAAGTCACAAAGGAATTGAAGACATTAGCGGCCAGTGGCCATTGATTTAAATCAATGGAAAAAGTGGAAAATTTGAGCCTTACCGGGATTCAAATCTGGGGTTCCGCCTCACTAGGCAAATTCGCTGACCACTGTGCCATCCGGACACAATGGTTAACGAAACTGCACAGACTACCCTAGCAATCCTCGCCTCACGCTCAAATTCTCAGCCTATCAACATGCTACTCATGTAATGTCCTTGATCATTAGCCTCATTACTCGCGGCATTTCACCGATTCCTGTGAGAAATCGAGATTGGTGTGCATTTGCACTGAAGGGTGGTGGTGGGGGGTGAATTGGATGTTACTGGTAGTTACCACTCCCTGCTCCTCGCTTACTCGCTTAAGTTTCTATTCACGGTGTGTGTGTGTGTGTGTGTGTGTATGTGTGTGTGTGTTTGTGTGTGTGTGTGTGTAAATTCCTAAGGGACCAAACTGTTGAGGTCATCGGTCCCTAGACTTACACACAACTTAAACTAACTTATGCTAAGAACTACACTAACACCTGTGCCCGAGGGAGGACTCGAACCTCCAGCGGAACGGGCCGAGCAGTCAGTGACACGACGCCTCAAACCGCGCGGCCACTCCTCGCGGCTTTCTATTCACAACTCCCACTCATTGTCAGTTCCGCGCCCTGTCCTTCTACAACGATAGGTGCCGGGCAGGAGAGAGGTCTCTTTTTTCATGCTGTTTGTTGTCAATTGTGTGAGGTAACGAGCGAGTTGTGGCGCCCTGAAAATATTCTAAGTTCAGAGTTGGTGGCCACCGCTCGGGCCGTTTGACAAGCCGCGGCTCGTTAACAAGTGCGTGATGCCTCACAACGGCCGGACCACGTGGTCCATCGGCTGCGTGGCTGGGAATTCCGCTGTGACGAGGACGGTGCTTTATGTCGATGAAGGAGACACGCCGGTAGTGCCAAAGATGGCTGATTTTGTGACGTCTTAATGACAGACATTTCACAGTTCGTATAGATATTAATAGTATCCAGATGAATCATGATACCTCAAAAAGAGACATGTACATTACCATTATTTGCACAACGACTCGGATGGTGTAGTCAGGTTTCCAATATCTTCATTAGTATAAAGTTTAGTATCTGACGACAAATTATACAAGTAGCACCCAGCAACGAATTTCCAAAATATAAACGCTTCTTCCGATTTTGTCGATCGCCGTGTCTTTAGAAAGCTATTAGTGAAAACCTAAATTGTTATAAATAACAGGGCATGTAACTTGAATAGTACATGAGTTATTGGAGGTCAAAGTGGCCAATTACTACTGATCGCGTCAGGCCATAAGTACTCCGCAGTTTCACGGAAAAATGGTAGCAGCAGGCTTATAAATATATTGATTCACCTACGTCTTTGTCAATCTCCGATATATGCTATTCATGAAGAAACTAGTCAATTATTCACTGTGTTTTAGAAAGCACAGAGACATTAGGCTCCTGGCCTAGCTATTTATATGTGTTTATTTAATTGTTTATGTATTTAATAATGTGTGTAAGAGAATGTTTATGGTCCAGCCGTAGGAATATTTATTTAATTTCAAGTAGTTAAAAGTAAATCCAGTATTTCGTATGTGCTTAAATATGTTTCATTATGAAACTTCCTGGCAGATTAAAACTGTGTGCCTGACCGAGACTCGAACTCGGGACCTTTGCCTTTCACGGGCAAGTGCTCCCGAGTTCGAGTCTCGGCCCGGCATACAGTTTTAATCTGCCAGGAATGGTGGTTCAAATGGTTCTGAGCATTATGGGACTTAACATCTGAGGTCATCAGTCCCCTAGAACTTAGAACTACTTAAACCTAACTAAGCTAAGGACATCACACACATCCATGCCCGAAGCAGGATTCGAACCTGCGACCGTAGCAGTCGTCCGGTTCCGGGCTGAAGCGCCCAGAACCGCTCGGCCACCACGACCGGCTCTGTCAGGAAGTTTCATATCAGCACACACTCCGCTGCAGAGTGAAAATCTCATTCTGGATGTTTCATTATTTTTGTGACTGTGCATTGGCATGAAGACATGGCGCGAGCGCTCTAGCCAATCGCAACGTTCGTGAATGGGCAGACTGGATGGAAGCGAGTTTCCGCAGAGGACACAAGGGAGTCCTAACAGGGCGGCGGTCCTGGACGGAACGGTACAGGACACGGGAAGTGCCGGGACAGGACGGCGCGACAGACGCACAGTCGCAGGTGAGACTTGGACAGTGGAGCAGTTTGCGAGTGGTCGCGAAAGATAGAGATACTTTGGAGTGCCGACTTGTGCACTTGTGAGATTTCCGTGGCTTCTACAGTGAAGACGTAGTGTGCGTTTAGATGTGAATATCTCGCGAGCTGTGTTGTCGTTCATAACTACACTCCTGGCCATTAAAATTGCTACACCACGAAGATGACGTGCAACAGACGCGAAATTTAACCGACACGAAGAAGATGCTGTGATATGCAAATGATTAACTTTTCAGAGCATTCACGCAAGGTGACCACGGCTGTGGTTACCCTTGACGCTACATCACAGACAGGAGCGCCTGCGATGGTGTACTCAACAACGAACCTGGGTGCACGAATGGCAAAACGTCAATTTTTCGGATGAATCCAGGTTCTGTTTACAGCATCATGATGGACGCATCCGTGGTTGGCGTTATCGCGGTGAACGCGCATTGGAATCGTGTATTCGTCATCGCCATACTGGCGTATCACCCGGCGTGATGGTATGGGATGCCACTTGTTCGCATTGACGGCACTTTCAACAGTGGACGTTACATTTCAGATGTGTTACAACCCGTGGCTCTACCTTTCATTCAATCCCTGCGAAACTCTACATTTAAGTAGGATAATGCACGACCTCATGTTGCAGGTCCTGTACGGGCCTTTGTGGATACAGAAAATGTTCGAATGCTGCCCTGGCCAGCACATTCTCCAGATCTCTCACCAATTCAAAACGTCTGGTCAATGGTGGCCAAGCAACTGGCTCGTCACAATACGCCTGTCACTACTCTTGATGAACTGTGGTATCGCGTCGAAGCTGCATGGGCAGCTGTACCTGTACACGCCATCCAAGCTCTGTTTGACTCAATGCCCAGGCGTATCAAGGCCGTTATTACGGCGAGAGGTGGTTTTTCTGGGTACTGATTTCTCAGGATCTATGCACCCAAATTGCGTGAAAATGTAATCGCATGTCAGTTCTAGTATAATATATTTGTCCAATGAATACCCGTTTATCATCTGCATTTCTTCTTGGCGTAGCAATTTTAATGGCCAGTAGTGCAATTACGTGCAGTATGAATCTA
The DNA here is from genome assembly GCF_021461385.2 of Schistocerca piceifrons. Taxonomy (NCBI): domain Eukaryota; kingdom Metazoa; phylum Arthropoda; class Insecta; order Orthoptera; family Acrididae; genus Schistocerca; species Schistocerca piceifrons. The sequence goes on along the minus strand of NC_060140.1, from coordinate 781,573,773 downwards.
TTGTTTCCCTGTTATTCAACTTATATTTTATTTAATTGCTATACCATCGACACCAATAAGTGTTTCGCAGAAATATACCGCATTCTCAAAAGTACTTCTACTATTGTACTCATCATATAAAGTCGTTAAGATAGAACCTGCGGATTTTATTTTATTGCAGTCTTTCATTTGTAAATTTCTATATTAATTCGCAATTACAGAGTGATAACCTTCGACCATTCGATTCATGTGTGTATTCTTGTCGTATAACGTAGACTCAGCAGTATTTGGCCTTTAATGCGGCAAGTACGTATCCCAGGCCCTAGACAGAGAAACCAGCCAAAACTTTTAACATTTGCAACTCGGAGTCCGAGGGTGCGTAGTTTTTTGAAAGCCCGCAATTGTTCTCCTTATTTGGTCGCAAGTTACTTTGCAGTATCGACTGACGTTTTGTGCACGGCTTTATATATAATACACGTTTACGGGATGTACTAGTGCTTTGGCACTTACACCGGAGACAACTTTACATTTGCATCTCTACGAAGGAGAAACTGGTGACAGAAACGGCTGGAGGCGACGAATTCAAAAATAACAGTTTCACCCCGCAGCCTCAGGGCAGCTGAAGCCCCTTCGCGTAACCGCCAGCTAATCTGCAGGCTATCGCAATCCTACTAACTCGCTCTGCTTCCCGATATAGCGGCTCGTAAAGCAGCACGAGGCTGAGATATCTGAGCAAGAGACCAGACGCATGGCGAAACGTGTAATCGGCCCCGTAAAACACGCTGATGGACGACACCAGCTCCACAGTTGCGGGAAACCCTAAGCTGCGCCGCCGTTAATTATGGTAGATACTGTGTCGAAAGCATACTCGAATTTTTTTTTAAAAATCTACAAATAAAGTATAGAGAGTTAAGATACTGAAAATATCGTTACAGGAGGTATAAAATTACAGCGTTTACACGAAAACTTTCAGTCCGGACCAAACATATTATTAACAATAAAGCAATAGCGTCGTTTAATTAAACATCTTCACTGTGGTGTAACGCACGAGTATGATAATATATTCGACATAAGGTGAAAACCTTTAGCGGTATCTGCGGAACAATCTAAAGGTATCTGAAAAACAAAACTTTGAATAATAAGCTGTTAAATTTTCATAATAGACGTTTTCTGTAAAACTATAATTTCGAAGTAAGCTGTATATGTCCAGCCACATTGATGTCGCCAACTGTAAAAATGCTGAATAACCACATTTTGGAGCGCGGATCGCTGCGAGACGTGCGGAAATAGAGTTAGTGAGGTACTGGAAGATACCGGCAGGAAGGTGAAGCCACGCCGATTCCAGTGTCACAGCCAGCTGCGCTAGGTTTCTCGGTTGAGAATCCTGGAGAGAACAGACCGATCGAGAAGGTCCCACAATTCTCGATTGGGCTTAAATCCTTGGAGTTTATTGGCCATGGTAGTAAGGTAACCTCGTTCTGGTGCTCTGCGAACCATGAGCGTACACTGTGAGCTGTGTGACACGTTACATTGTCCTGCTGGCAGATGCCATGGTGCCGAGAAGAACCAGACTGCATGCAGGGGTGAACATGGTTGCCAAGGATAGATGCATATTTGTGCTGATCCATTGTGCCTTCCAAAATGAAGATATCACCCAGGAAATGCCATGAAAACATTCCCCAGACTGAAACGCACCCTCCTCCAGTCTGGACGCTCCCATGACTACTAGATCGCCGTACACGTCGAAGACTATTTGTCCAACGGAGCATAAAATGTGACTCACTCGTAAACGTCACATGTAGCCGCTCTGTGGACGTCCAACTTACGTCGCCTATGAAGAGCAGTCAGCATGGGTGCATGAACAAGACGCCTGCTGTGGAGGCCCATTTGCAGCAACGAGAGGAGACAGCGTTGGTAGCCCCTTTGTTCATCTGAGTGGTCAGTTGCTCAACAACCGCACGTCTGTTCGCCCATAGACGTCTCCGCAGCCGTCATTCACCCCTGTCATCTATGTCCTGTGGCGTATCAAGTTGCCTCAATGCCGATTTTGGAACCACCCTTTTGTCGTGCACGGCATACTTTTACCAAGGCGGCAGGCGAACTGTTTACAGACGTGTCCGTTTCGGAAATGCTTCCACCTTTGGCCGAGAATGCAAAGACCATGCTGTTTTGGACGTCAGATAAATCGCTCCGTTTTCGAATTACGACAACGACTGCATTATTTTCAGCTCCCCACCCCGACACTCTTTATATACCCACCACTCTAGTCCTGCCACCTGTTGTCTATAAGTGATTATTGCACGTTAATGTCGAACATAGGTGGTGGTCACTTTGATATGACAGGATCGCGGAAGTGATTAACTACAAGCATCCGAATGATCTGATCATAAGTAACCGGGTACCTATTACTGGACATTAGAGTAAGTTGTTTAATTTTATGCTTTGTTTTTCAGTGTTTCTTCCGCGACTGTTTTACTTTCGTAAAATCAAGAATAAACCGCCTTCAGTCACAAGTTGCGTTTATTTATTGCACTATGCATTTCGAGCCCTGGAGGCTCATCTTCAGGTGCTTTTTAGTGATTTACATGTTTTTTTTAGTTGTTTGCATGTTGATATTACATTTTTGTGATACAACATGGTATATTGTAGATACAAGTTTAACAGCGTTAATAATATGAAAATAACTTACAGTTTAACATTGTATGATGTCTGCTTCTATTGTGCAGTTGGTATACACAATACACATCTTTAATTTTGCAGTACTTACTGGGATATATACATAGTCACACACTTTTTCGCACATTGTAGTAGCAGAACGTAAACATGCCAAAGATTCTCGTTCATACACATGTTCTACTTCTAAATATAATCGATTTTCTTGTTTCATAGAAGGTTATATGTTATAGTATTACTAGTACACAGGTATTATTAAAATAATTATTTGGCACCATGTTGTAGGTTGTCAGCTGACCGAGCGAGGTGGCGCAGTCGTAGCACACTGGACTCGCATTCGGGAGGACGACGGTTCAATCCCGTCTCCAGCCATCCTGATTTAGGTTTTCCGTGATTTCCCTAAATCGTTTCAGGCAAATGCCGGGATGGTTCCTTTGAAAGGGCACGGCCGATTTCCTTCCCAATCCTTACCTAACCCGAACTTGCGCTACGTCTCTAATGAGCTCGTTGTCGACGGGAAGTTAAACACTAACCTAACCTAACCTAACCGTTGTCAGCTGTTTGTACAATTATAGATTTGATTCCTCAAGAAAAAATAAACTTTTAAAGGTGTAGAATAAATTGTGGCTGTTAAACTCTATTGGTTCATTCAACAAGTTTTCGGAATATTTTTCTCTGTGTAGCATTATTTCTAACTGTTCTAGTAGCTTCAGTTTCTTTCTGTTGGGTTCTGTGTGAAGTACAGTTAGTCTGTTGTGGATGTCGTCAAGTCTGTGTTTATTAATATACAATTGGTTAGCTATTGTAGATTTTTCGAAATGGTTTAGTCGAAAGGCGTCGGTGTGTTCTTTATACCGTGTGTGGAAGGTTCTTCTAGTTTTTTCTATGTAAAATGCAGGGCAAATGTTACATTGTAATTTATATATTCTGCTGTGTTGTGTCATTGGCTTGATTGTGTTCACTGAGTGAGGTAAGTGGTATCCAAGTTTGCTATTTGTGGAGAAAGATATTTTAATATTTTTTTTAATAAGTTAGCTATTTTTTGTGATACTGTGCCTAAGTGTTGAATGCTTGTGAAGATTTGTTTTGTGTCGATAGTTTTCTTTTCAGTGTTTTTGTGAGTGATGTTGGTCTGAATTTTTCTAGATAGTTTATCAGTTGATTTTACAGAGTAACCATTATGCACTGCAATTGTTTTGATAGTATCTATTATATATTTAAAACCCAAAGCACTAACACAAGAAACCAAGGCCAGGCCGACTGGCTGAACTGATGGACAGGGACCGTCGAACAATGCGGAGGGTACCTGCAAAAAATCGAATGATATCAGTGGGAGAAATCGCTCGTGAGTTACTCATGAGCCATGCATATCTATAGTCAAGACTAAGTGACACTCGAGGTGAGGTAAACAGCGACGCCACTGGACGGCGGATGGCTGAAAGCAAGTGATTTGGAGTAATGAATAACACTATACCCTGTGGCGATCCGACAGTAGTGTCTGGGTTTGGTCAATGCCTGGGGAAGATCATTAGTAGTGAAATACGAAGGAGGTGATGTTACGGTACGGGGGTGGTTTTCGTTGTTACGCTGTGGCCCCCTTATGGCGCTTACGATAACGGTAAGTAAGCCGGCCGTTGTGACCGCACGGTTCTAGGCGCCTCACTCAGGAACCGCGCGACCGCTACGGTCGCAGGTTCGAATTCTGCTTGGGGGATGGATGAGTGTGATGTCCTTAGGTTGGTTAGATTTAAGTAGTTCTAAGTTCTAGGGGACTGATGACCTCAGATGTTAAGTCCCATAGTGCTCAGAGCCATTTAGGCAGGATATGAAAACATTTTACAGGTGTGTATACTGCGTACAGTAGAACAGCATGTATAGCATGATAGTACACCCTGTCATAAAGCAGAATCTGTGACGCAGTGGTTTGTGGACAAAACATTCCTGTAATGGACTGTTCTGTCTGTGCGGCTGGTCCCGGCAGAGGTTCGAGTCCTCCCTCGGGCATGGGTGTGTGTGTTTGTCCTTAGGATAATTTAGATTAAGCAGTGTGTAAGCTTAGGGACTGATGACCTTAGCAGTTAAGTCCCATAAGATTTCATACACACATTTTACAGCTGTAAATTTTTAAGTCTTCAGTATACCGAGAGAATCGACGTATGAATAGAATTTGGAAATGTTTTCGCAACTGACTTAGCAGTAGATTGTGATTATGAAGTGACCACAAAAATGATACTAAGGAATTCGAAATATATATATGAGTAATAACGTTATGTTCTAGGTTAAGGACCGATAGATCAATCATTATACGTTTCTTCGCTTCATTACAAAAATAACTCTTACTTCCCGTATCACCATACATACCGGGTGGTTATCATTAAAAATCTCTGTCTAATCAAGGAAACTAACTACCGTACGAATACCAAACTTGGGAGCATTAACGTTCAGAGTATGGGGTCATGATTTCTACTGTCCATTTCCAACAATGACCACCAGGTACCGTGATCAGTCATCGTGATTCATAGTCTCACATACCTGACCAGTCGCAGTGCACTTGTTGACATGTCAACACGAGCGTGGACAAATGAGCAGGACATTATTGGCGAGGAACTATTATCAAAACGACAGTAATGCTGCAGCTGCACTCCGAGAATATCGCCGGCTGAAAGGATTACGGTAGGGTCCTCTTTCTCCACCTGCCGTGCGGAGCGTCATGAAGAATTTCGAATCAACCGGAGAACTGGGCGTCACTCCGGAAAGAGGCCGACGCCCGACTGTACCATAGATGGTTAACGAAATCGCTGTTGATATGGCAGATAACGCTGCGCTCAATTCCCGATCGTCAGGAAGTGCTCCTGTTGTGTCACGACAGTTGAACGTCCCGTGGTCCACTGTGCGGAAGGTGCGTCGAACCATTCTCAGATGGTATCCGTACAAGATCCACATCGTACTGCAGATTGCATCACGGCGCGCACAACGACGTGTTGACTTCGCTCTCCACTTTCTCGCAAGGACTGAAGTTGACGAGGACTGGTCCTCGACCATCCTACGGACAGACGAAGCTCATTTGTCTCTGATGGGTCAGGTAAACACAAAGAACTGCTGAGTGTGGGAATCTTCACCTCCAACCACTGTGCATGAAGTTCCTCTGTATGATGTGGCTTCACGGCTACGTTCATCATTGGCCCATCCTTTTTTGAACAGTGTAACCTCCCAACAGTTTAAATAATTATAACATTCGGATTTAGTGTAACCTCCCAACATTTTATTTCCGTAACCTCACAATAAAAACGTGACTAACCTCTCAATAAAATTGTGACTCATATACAACCTTTCAATAATTAAGTGACTGTGAATTTGAATTGGTAAATTTTTGACGTCAGCAGTGCTGCGTCATGGCCCTGAAAAATCATTCTGAATAAATTGAAAATTCTTACCTCACTTTTGTCGCCGGATAACGCGTATATATCTGCTCCTATAAAAAAATTTTCTGGCATAGCCCAGTGCAATGCTGGCCACTAGATTTGTTATGTATAAAAAGAAACAACTGATTTTCTTTACGATAATAGGGATGACCATGGATAGGAGAAATTAGTAAAATCTTTAAATTCAGATGAATAATTGGCAAAAGTTATCTTTATAAGAAAGATTATTATTAAAAGATTTTTAAAAACATTTACATGGGACCTGATATAACAATAGTACAAAATCAGTTGTTACAAATTACACATGCGCGCAGCTGCTTTTACCTTATACTACGTCGTTCATGCATGGCCATCGCTCTCCACTACCACTACCGCAGCCGACACTGCTCCTACTGCAGCCGACACTGCTCTCCGGTCTGCGATTCTCTTATAGCTTACATATCTCAAGCAGCGTATGAGCATTCCATAGAAGTTACATCTGCTCGAGTGCGCTAGCAATAAATTATTTAGTCATGGACCACTTACAACAGGCTGGCGCTAAGGATCAAAGACGTGCAGTGTGACTGGCCAGCGTTACTGCGATATGCTTGCCAGCATGTCATGCTAAAGGATAGAGAAGCGTTGAACTCAATAGTTTTCATGCAAGATGGGCTCCCACCGCCCGCTCGTGAAGTTCACCTGTTTCTCCGAAGCACATTTGGAAACGATCGAATTATCAGCCGATCGTATCCACATGCTTGGCCGGCACGATCACACATCTACCGATCTGAAGTGCAGCATATCAAGAGAGGTAGCCAGCATACCTAAGGACATGCTTCGTTCTGCTGTGCAGAGTGCAATCCTGCGCTTTCGAGCTCTTTTAGACGCTGATAGGCGCCATATTGAGCCTGTTGAGCCCCTTTTGTAGCAGTAATAGTACGGCGATGTTACGGTATGATGTACTGTAGCAGCACATTACAAGCGTTTCAATTGAATTGATTTTATATTAATTTTCTTCCCCGTGTCCTTGACATTAATGCTAACAAGTTTGGTCCTCGTATGGTAATTAGTTTCCGTGTTATAACGTGTCATATATATATAATAGCGTGTTCATTTTAACTGAAGACATTGAAATATCTTGAAAACTACTCATCGAATCAAAAAAAGCTTATAACTCCAATTTATCTCGGAGGGGGACATCCAATGATACCAAAGTCGAGCGCCCCTCTCCCCCCGCCCCACACACACATCTGCGTGGGTGGCGGGGGGGGGGGGGGCGGGGAGAGTTTGAAAACTTCAGTGGGAACACGCGTTTTTTAATGCATATGACGATTGTACGGCACAATCTTCATACTTTTCTTCTGAAGCATTTTCTTCGTTTCGTCACAGATGGCGATGTAATCGAAGGAATGGAAATGGGTACACAATCTTAATTTACGATATGCTACTCAATGGCCCTTGAATATGCAATGTGTCACGTGGAACCCACCTTCATGCTGCGAGGACAGTATTTCATAACTTCTAATTGGAAACCCAATTCTCAACCTTGTATTCCTCTGACGTATCGAACAGGGGACTCTATGACGCGCCAGTGTGACCGTGGTTGAGGCGAACGCTACTCTACTTTTTTAATTACAGTAAGTGTTTATACGTAGTACCGCCAACTTCAGGACACTTAGTGATCCGTTTTTGAAATGATGGTACACAGGACAGAAGCATATCTGGGGGGGGGGGGGGGGGATGTCAACACAGGCGTTTCTAATGCGGTCGACCATGTATTTACGGCCTGTTGGCAATTGCTGGTACACGTTAACTTTTGAATATCCCCATAGAAAAAAGGCCGGCGACGTCAAATCCGGCGACCTAGCGGACCAATTAATATGGCCACCTCTGCCGATCCACCGACCATTGTAATCACGGTATAATACATCCCGCGCTTCAGTTGCGTAATGCGCTGGGCAACCGCCATGCTGAAACCACATACGTTGCCGCACGTCCAGGACAACATCCTGCAGTAGTACCGGTAGTTCCTGTTCCAAAAACATTCGCTATTTGCGTCCATTCAGCATGCTGTCAATAAAATATGGACCAACGAGTTTGTTCCCTATGATAAGCGATCTAGGACGGGGACGGTTAACTTGCCGTAACCAGTGTGGATTGTCTAAACTCCTATGCCTGTTAACGCTACCTCGCTTTGTGAATGTAGACTCATCGGAAAATAGTACCTCGGCAAAGAACGTAGGGGTCGTCTGCATTTGTTGATGAGCTCGTTCACAAAACACTACCCGGTTATCGAAATCGGCGCCATAAAGTTCGTGATGTAGTGACACGTGGTATAAATGATCCTTATGACGATACATTATTAAGAAAATACTACATGTGGACACACCAGAATCGCAGTGTAATTGCCGGGCAATTATCCGTGGATTGTGTTGCACTATAGTACAGCTGTTTATTTAGCTTTTCCTGTAACACGTTTGCTTCGTTTCCATTTGCCGGTCTGTACGCTGCCATCAGACGTAAAGGAGCTCAGAAACTTGTAAAAGAATAAACGAGCATGTGCTTTCTCTGGGAAACGCTCGGCACATAAAGAAACAGCAGCCTCAACATTTCTCCAGCATTCTGTGTAAATCAGGATCATTTCAATTTTTCTTCTGTGGTTGCAACATTCATCGTCCACTTGCACCTCTGTTCTCCAAGTGATAGGTAGGTATTCAGGTAATAAACACTGAACCAGAGGTTATGAAACACTGGCCTGTCCTAAACTCGCAGCATAGAGGTGGGGTCTGATGAGCCACTGGATATTCAAGGACCATTGAGTAGCATATCGTAAATTACGCACAGGGTGGGTTGGTGGCACGAGTGTGGCGTTGGTGGATGTCCTTCTCCAAGACAAAAAATTGGAATTATAACTTTTTTATCCGATGTGTAGTTTTCGAAGTATTTCAATGTCTTCAGTTACATTAGTAGATATAATTAGTAGGTAGGCAAATAATAGCTGTGAACATATTTTTAAAATAAAAACAGATTATGATTTTTCTTTGCATAGTATAATAAAGCTAGCTGTCTTATAGTTACAGCCTCCGTGTGAATATTCTGTGTCCCACAGATTATACACACATCAAAAAAGTTTTGCATCACCCCGGTTCCCAGAACTCCCGACCCTTTGGCTGTTCACCAAAACCGCCCAAATATGTAAACAACCATGCAAGAGCAGCGCCTATTAGACGGAGGGGTGCGACAACCGATCAGTTCCTGTCATTCCACCAGGAAGGAGGTATACGGCTTGTGCTGTCTGTACTTCAACCATGCTCAGACGATCAATGCCGCGGTTCAATCGCGTCCGCATTGTTACTTTGTGCCAGGAAGGGCTCTCAACAAGGGAAATGTCCAGGCGTCTCGGAGTAAGCCAAAGCGATGTTGTTCGGACATGGAGGAGATAGAGACAGGAACTGTCGACATGCCTCGCTCATGCCACCCAAGGGCTACTACTGCAGTGGATGACCGCTACCTATGAATTATGGCTCGGAGGAATCCTGACAGCAACGCCACCATGTTGATTAATGCTTTTCTTGCAGCCACAGGACGTCGTCTTATATCTCAAACTGTACGCAATAGGCTGCGTGATGCACAACTTCATTCCCATCGGCCATGGTGAGGTCCATCATTGCAACCACGACACCATGCAGCGCGGAACAAATGGGCCCAACAACATACCGAATGGACCAATCAGGATTAGCATCACGTTTTCTTCGCCGATGAGTATCGCATATGCCTTCAACTAGACAATAGTCGGAGACGTGTTTGGAGGCAACCCGGTCAGGCAGAACGCCTTAGACACACTGTCCAGCGAGTGCAGCAAGGTGAAGGTTCCCTGCAGTTTTGAAGTGGCATTATGTGGGGCCGACGTCCGCCGCTGGTGGTCATGGAAGGCGCCGTAACGGCTGTACGATACGTGAATGCCATCCTCCGACCGGTAGTGTCACCCTATCGACAGCACATTGGCGAGGCATTCATCTTCATGGACCATTCGCGTCCCCAAGGTGCACATCTTGTGAATGACTTCCTTCAGGATAACGACACACTCGACTAGAGTGGCCAGCAAGTTCTACAAACATGAACCCCATCGAACACGCCTGGAATAGATTGAAAAGGGCTGTTTATGGACGACGTGACCCACTCTGAGGGATCTACGCCAAATTGCCGTTGAGGAGTAGGACAATCTTAACCAACAGTGCCTGGGGAACTTGTGAATAGTATGCCAAGACGAATACAGGCAAGCATCAATGCAAGAGGACATGCTAGAGGTACTGGTGTGTAAAGTAATTTGGACCCCACCTCTGAAGGTCTCACTGTATGGTGGTACAACATGCTATGTGTAGTTTTCATGAGCAATAAAAAGGCCGAAAATGATGTTTATGTTGATCTCTATTCCAATTTTCTGTACAGGTTCCGGAGCTCTCTGAACGGAGGTGATGCAAAACTTTTTTTGAAGTGAGTAGAAAAAAATAAAAACATAGCAATAAGAGAAGAAATCATTAATAAATTGACTCGAAAGTTCTGTATGTTGTAGTCATGGTAGCGCTTCAGAAACTGCTGCTACGGTCCGCACACCTCAAAATCATGTACGTATGAAATTTCTGCCGTTGTTTCCGCTACAGCGGGGATGGTTCCTCTGGAAAACAAACGGCCGATTTCCTTCGCAATACATTTCTCTGACCATCTTGTGCTCCGCCTATAACGATATAGACGTCGACGTTCGTTAATACTGCAGTTTGCACTATTTTTACCCATTTGAGAGTAGGAGGGGAAGGCAGAATGTGAGCAGGCAGCTAGAATAGCCAATTTCATAGATCAGTTTATGTATATCGATATAAGGATGAAAAGTAATGAGGAGTCTTTGAAAGATACGATGAGGGTCGAACGTAGACATATGTCAGAAGTTAAAGATTCCTTCATGTATTGTTCTGATGTTTCAAGCCACACTGTGATACTCGGTTCTTGCTGTTATGCAGCTGAAGGACCGCGATCCCATCCTAATTACAGTTTGTTCTGTTGAAAATGTTCTCTTAACCAATGAATCCCATCTTGAAGGAAGTAATATCGTGTATCACGCTTTATATGAGTGCCATAGCAATATTTTACAACAACGTAATAGTTCAGGTCACCCGATGATGGCGTCTTGGTTTGAAGTCGAAATACCTTGCGACTTTCAGCTACATCCGACGTGGTACCCGAGATATTTCCGTCATCCGATTTCCACCGAGAACGATTTCAGACTCAAATCATTGCTTAGAAGGATGACTGAATGCGAGAATTTTAAACGAATACCTTTAGGACGCTTGTATGCAAACGTATGCCGGTCCACTTAAATTATTTCTGCTAGATGACATTCGGTTTCATTGAGTTAAAAATCATAACGAATTAACCGATAAGCTCAATTGCTCTACCTGATTCCTATAAAGTATGGTCGGTGTGTTCTAGAGAGGAACGTTGCTTGTGCTATCAGTCCACGGGTTGAGACGGCATGTGATGTTATTTCAGTTATTACAAAATCGAGTGAAATTTACAAAGAACCTGGCCGCAGCCCCCTTTATCACACGTCTTGGAAATATGAGCTGATTCGGGTGGGAAGGGTGTCATAAAGCCTCTGCATCCTCTCCTGAGGCAAGTTGGCCCACATCTGTCCTTTGATATTCCCGATGCTGGTACTGGGACAAAGCCCGAACTGGTCCCACACTTGTTTCTTCGGGGAAGATATGTGCATTTTGCTGGCTGCGGGAGTATCTCAGTGACATGCAGATATTTCATAGAGTCACGTTCCGTGGACGAGCATAGCCCAGTGGAAACAGAATACAGAGATACTGTCCCATGAGGGGCAAAACGTGACGGTGCAGGATGTCAGAATTCCCTCAGTCACTACTAGTCGTGAGTTGCGGTCACAACCAATGGCTTTCCACACCATGAAGTCATAGTGAAATATTACCGACGTTCTCTGAAGACAGCTCAATAATACTGCTCAATAATATTGTGGTATGGAGTGTTCGGAACGTTGGCCAATAACAACGCTGGTGCTCTTGATAATTTGCTCTACTTTGCTGGAGGCAGGGGAAACGGTGGAGGAAAAAATGATTTTTTGCCTACACGCCCCACAATTGATTTATAGAGCTCAATTCACTCCAATAAACTATGTTCATTCTCATTACTTTGTGCTCATTTTTAACTGTCCACAGTAAATGCCGATGACAATACAAATATTCCTGGAGACAGTACCAGCATGAGACTGTCAACGATCTTGTCAATACTGCCCACAGACGGCACAATATTTCTGGACGGCACAATATATTTCAAAAGTTTTTGATGTTCTGTGTATCGTACGGCAACTTCTCAACCTTACCTCTGCACGTTCAATATTATTGAGCGTCGAGAAATATTTCGTAATATTATTGACCGCTTGAAGAAATGCCCTGTAGTGACATAAATATTTTTCTGACAGCTAGCTTGAGTCAAGAGATCACCTATGTACAGGGTGACAGTTATTGAACTATATGAAATAAAATCGTTATAACTTCTAAGCGATTTGCGTTAGGGCTTTCAAACCGCATGGTTGGCCGCGGGATATGATGGGAATTAGCAGGCGCTGGAGCACACGCCTTGTTGTTGTCGGCAATTTGCACATGAAAATGTCCTGGTCTGCGAAATTGGCGCATTTGAGGGGTTGAGAATCTGCATTTCGCAGTCGAGATGTCTCTTCGTCCTCAGCGGGTAACTGCGTGGTGTGCAATGTCAAGTCACGGGAGAATCGGTGCGATATTCCTTGTTGGCACGGTGACTACCGAACTGTACGTGAAGACTTTGGTAGATGATTTAATGCCCATTATCCACAGTGACCCCGATTTCTACAACATGTGGTTCACGCAAGACGGAGCTCGATCCTATTGAAGCAGGAGAGTGTTCCGTGCCCCGGAGGAGCACTTTGGCGACCGCAATCTGAGCTTAGGGTACCCAGAGGCCACTGGCATGGGCCTCGATTTGGCGCCATATTCTCCGGGTCAGAACACATACGACTCCTTTTTGTGTGCTATATTAAAGACAAGGTGTACAGCAATAACCCCAAAACCATCGATGAGCTGAAAACAGCCATTCAGGAGGTCATCGTCAGCATCGATGTTCCGACACTTCAACGGATCATGGAGAATTTCGCTATTCGTCCGCGGCACATCATCGGCAATGAGGGCAAGACTATCGAACGAATCATAACCTAAATCTGAATATCTGTAGAGATGTATACATGTCGAATAAAATGTTTACACACCATAGCTTCTAAGAAATTTACGTTTTTTTATATAGTTCAAGAATGGTCACCCTGTATGTACTTAGACGTATAAAGGTGTCACATCCATGTAGAGGCATGTTTATCGATGTTCCCTATCTACTTAGTAAGTTTTAATTTCCTGCGCTGAGGAAGAGGATTGCACCTTTAGCCTGATTACGCAGGTTCCAAAAATATTTCTCGTAGACACTGCTGCACACAGTGTCAGTTTATAGAAATAATTGTGATAACAGCTTTCGTTGGTTCCACGATGACTTTTTTTAAATAGTGCTTTTGGTTAACTTTGTGCATTTTTTGCTTGTTTTGTTTATTTGTACTGGAGTCGCAGATTCTTGGAACTCCCGTGTTTGCAACAGGGTACGTGGACGTATCAATCGAAAGTGATAAGGAGCAAACATCTTTTACATCTGGAGCAGAACACTTGTCGGAACCCATCTAAAACCCATGTCACCTGCCTGAATAAGGCAGCGGTGACAGTAAGCGAGATTCCGCGTCACACGGGCAGAGGTCACGGAACTGTTCGCGTGATGCCGTGGCCATGGTCCACTTTTTTTCATGAACTCGCCGACCAGCGTTTACTGCCGGCCATTTGCCGTGCCCACGCTTTGCTTCCACTTTACGTGGGCACACACAAAAGTCAATATCCTTGCTCTCGTGTCCCATCTTGATTGCGAACCACCGATGTTTGCTAGCTGTATATTTGTGGCAAGGTCTTAGGGGATCAAATTGCTGAGGTCATCGGTCCATAAGCTTACACACTACTTAGTCGAACTTAAACTAACTTACGCTAAGAATGACACACACACACACACACACACACACACACACACACACACACTCACACACACACACACACACACACACACACACACACACACACACACACACAAGCCCGATGGAGGACTCGAACCTCCGACGGACGGAGTCGCGCGGACCGTGACAAGATGCCCCAGACCGCGCGGCTACCCCGCGCGGCCATCAATGTTTCTACGCAGCTCTTCATAGGGGAGAATATCGTCGACCAAAATTTATGGTAGAAGCTCCTCACCACTACCGAAGGAATTAATTTGGGCCTGACTGTTGCATTATCTTGGTAATGCCATGTCAAAAATAACTCTAATGACAAACAGGCTAAGATATCCTTGGCGTGGCTCGCAATGCACATAGTAGTGGCAATTGTTAATGCTACAACTGACGAAGAGATCAGAGGGAACACTTAGTACTTTGAACGAAAATTCTTAGTCGACACAACCAAAAATTCTGAGAATCTTTTGTGCAATACTTACAAATTTAGTTGACTGTTTAGTTTGACTGACACACAAAGTGACACCATCGCTCATCTTTGTGATATAATGAAGCGAGTAATGTCATTCTTCCCACGAATATGTGCAGGAGACAGGTCGGTCGGCTATTGATTAAATAATTCCGGAACGTTTCGCAAGACGTATTCTTTGGCAGCCTCAAAGAGCTGGTGCAGTGTGGACTGTCTTTAGAATTCCATAAAGGAAGAATGTAATTTTTATGAGTCTTTAATACGCCATCCACAAGAGCGTCTTTACATATTTTACGACTATATTGCATTCCTTTTCGTGTGACCTCATACCAGTAACTTATAGGAGGATAGGTGCAGACATTCTTCGAACATATTTGATGATAGGAGCCAAGCATTAACTATCGCTGTTACCTGCACAGGTTGCTACTTGATTCTGACTCATAAGAAAATGGTTAAAATGGCTCTGAGCACTATGGGACTTAACATCGGAGGTCACCAATCCCCTAGAACTTAGAACTTCTTAAACCTAACTAATCTAAGGACATCACACACATCCATGCCTGAAGCAGGATTCGACCCTGGGACCGTAGCGGTCGCGCGGTTCCAGACTGAAGCGCCTAGAACCGCTCGGCCACACCAGCCGCCTGACTCATAAGAAAAACGGTAAATAACCACCTTAAGGATTATGACTCTTTACAGTATAATTACGCACACCGTCTCCCTCTTTCAGGATCGAGACACGGCCCCCACCGTCTCACCTATACCGATAAATCGCTATAATAGCAGATTAGTGAGATGCTCATATCCCTTTGAGTAATCACAGGGCCATAAATAGAGTTGACACTGCTGTTTCACTACTTACGGTTTTTTTTCCCTGGAATCACTGTCACGTAGGTTTTGATCATTATTTACCAGTTAAAAATGGTTCAAACGGCTCTGAGCACTATGGGACTTAACATCTGAGGTCTGAGGTTATCAGTCCCCTAAACTTAGAACTACTTAAACCTAACTAACCTAAGGACATCACACACATCCATGCCCGAGGCAGGATTCAAACCTGCGACCGTAGCGGCAGCGCGGTTCTGGACTGAAGCGCCTAGAAGCGCTCGGCCACCGCGGCCGGCACTAGTTAAAACTTTGAGTCAGTAAGACAGATGAAGCCAGTAACATACCTTTTGTTTCCAGGGCTCCTGGAATTGAACCATTAGAACAAGTCTCACAAACAATACAAAACATTCATATCTAAAATTCTTGGTTATAAATTTAAGCAGCAGAAATGAGTTTATTCAAGAAAGAGAGCCGCAGCGAAGGGAGACCATATAAGAAACGACAACATTAGGGCCCAACTAGAGACTTATCACATTAATGAAGAGATTGAGAAAAGTAAAACATTATATAAACATCATCTAGAGAAAATGACTGTAGAGAGAAACCCACGTCAGACCATGCTGTATTACCCAAGAGAAAGAAGGGAAGTAGAAAGACCCAGAAGGAGGTGGCAGTGAGAAGTGAAGAAGGAACAGGCACAAGTGCCTAAACCTAGATGTGCAGAAGAAGAAGAAGGTAAATTTACGAAATTACAACGAATAGCCATACCATAAGGGCAGTACTATAATAATGCAAGGAATAAATATGGCGCTTTAATACGCACTGTCTTCGCCTGCTGAACTCATTGACTCCGTTCTTGAATGTTCTACATTGTTTCTTAATGACGACATGTGACTGAACATACACTCTTGGAAATGGAAAAAAGAACACATTGACACCGGTGTGTCAGACCCACCATACTTGCTCCGGACACTGCGAGAGGGCTGTACAAGCAATGATCACACGCACGGCACAGCGGACACACCAGGAACCGCGGTGTTGGCCGTCGAATGGCGCTAGCTGCGCAGCATTTGTGCACCGCCGCCGTCAGTGTCAGCCAGTTTGCCGTGGCATACGGAGCTCCATCGCAGTCTTTAACACTGGTAGCATGCCGCGACAGCGTGGACGTGAACCGTATGTGCAGTTGACGGACTTTGAGCGAGGGCGTATAGTGGGCATGCGGGAGGCCGGGTGGACGTACCGCCGAATTGCTCAACACAGTACATTGATGTTGTCGCCAGTGGTCGGCGGAAGGTGCACGTGCCCGTCGACCTGGGACCGGACCGCAGCGACGCACGGATGCACGCCAAGACCGTAGGATCCTACGCAGTGCCGTAGGGGACCGCACCGCCACTTCCCAGCAAATTAGGGACACTGTTGCTCCTGGGGTATCGGCGAGGACCATTCGCAACCGTCTCCATGAAGCTGGGCTACGGTCCCGCACACCGTTAGGCCGTCTTCCGCTCACGCCCCAACATCGTGCAGCCCGCCTCCAGTGGTGTCGCGACAGGCGTGAATGGAGGGACGAATGGAGACGTGTCGTTTTCAGCAATGAGAGTCGCTTCTGCCTTGGTGCCAATGATGGTCGTATGCGTGTTTGGCGCCGTGCAGGTGAGCGCCACAATCAGGACTGCATACGACCGAGGCACACAGGGCCAACACCCGGCATCATGGTGTGGGGAGCGATCTCCTACACTGGCCGTACACCACTGGTGATCGTCGAGGGGACACTGAATAGTGCACGGTACATCCAAACCGTCATCGAACCCATCGTTCTACCATTCCTAGACCGGCAAGGGAACTTGCTGTTCCAACAGGACAATGCACGTCCGCATGTATCCCGTGCCACCCAACGTGCTCTAGAAGGTGTAGGTCAACTACCCTGGCCAGCAAGATCTCCGGATCTGTCCCCCATTGAGCATGTTTGGGACTGGATGAAGCGTCGTCTCACGCGGTCTGCACGTCCAGCACGAACGCTGGTCCAACTGAGGCGCCAGGTGGAAATGACATGGCAAGCCGTTCCACAGGACTACATCCAGCATCTCTACGATCGTCTCCATGGGGAATAGCAGCCTGCATTGCTGCGAAAGGTGGATATACACTGTACTAGTGCCGACATTGTGCATGCTCTGTTGCCTGTGTCTATGTGCCTGTGGTTCTGTCAGTGTGATCATGTGATGTATCTGACCCCTGAAATGTGTCAATAAAGTTTCCCCTTCTTGGGACAATGAATTCACGGTGTTCTTATTTAAATTTCCAGGAGTGTATTTGCAACGGTGAAAAATGACACACTATCGAAAAACGTAAATATCCCAATATTTGATTTTAAAACTATTCTACGTCCACTACATGCTGTTGATTGTTTGTATCGGTAAGTTTAAATTGCCTTTCAAATTTTTTATGTAACTAATAGGTGTAATCGTCGACCTCTGAAGACTGTATGTGAATCTGCGCAACGCTGTTGTTGATGTCGAACGGATGCACACGTCAATAGGTTTCATCTGAGTCCTCGTATGTTTCTGTAGTATAATTGTATAAATTGGTTAAAATAACGGTCTAGACTGCAATGACATTTATTTAATATGACCAGCTTAGATGTTAAGTTAAAGTCATCTTCAGAACGTAAGTCCGTTACTGCTGGTACTGGAGGTTGTTCTCGTGGCAGCACGGTCATAACTGTACACTGACCATTATTGTAACCAAATTATAACACCTGAGCGTTGCTCTCCATCGAAAATTTTGTCTAAATTTGTGAATAATTGTATAAATTTTTTGTAATTTACAAATATTTGCATATTCAGCATGTTTTGCGTGCCTATAGTCTTCATTGTACAAGGATCACACATAGTACGCTTATTTCATAAAATTATCTTTCAGAGTTTCATAACGGTATATTTTCTTCTGAATGAGGCGATTCATCATCGCAAAGAGATGCTGTCCTCGTATATACTGACAAAGCAAGGCATTACAACCCCCAGATTAACAGCATGCTGGTCCAACTTCGGAACCCAAAGCAGCAGCGATTGGTTGGTTTCCGGAAGTATGTGGCAGCAGAGGTCTACGCACTGCTCACGCAATTCCCGTTAAGAACGGAACGGCGGTTTCTGAGTGCGGATTTGGCGACAGACAGCGTCCCAGATGTGTTTCATCGGATTCATATCACTTGAATTTGGTAGCCAAGACATCAACCTGAGTTCACCCTTATCCTCCTCAAACTAGTGTAGGAACATTTATGACACGAATAGTTAGGCTACTGGAAGATGCCACAGCCGAAGGGAAACACATCAAGCATGAAGGCATGCAAGTGGTCTGGAATAATTTTCACGTAGAGGACAGCTTTTCCGGTTTCTTCACTTTCTACCACAGGTCCCATGGAAGCGCAAATTAATGTCCACTATTGTGAAATACTGCCCAGACCTTCCTGCGTCCGTACTTCAACCGGACGCTCGCCTGAGTGGCAGCGCATCTGATCACGACCATCGACATGTTGTAAGAAGAAACGTGAGTAATGCGACTACGTTTCCGTTCATCCACAATCCAAACTCGACGATCCCATGCCACGGCAATCATAAGTGACACGATTTCGACACCTCCTGTGGAGCACCATTTTCAGCAACCCCAACAGCATGTGCCCCAAAGCATTTGACGGTGAATCATCACTTTATTCTGTCGTCAGAAGTGCCACAACCGCCACCTGTTCTGCTTTACAGAGCGTGCAATCCGACCTCCACGTTCTTTAATGAAGCGTTGACTTCAGTACACTGTCACCATCCTTCAACCACTTTCTATAGATGCTCACGACAGAAGCATACGAACAACCGACCAGTATCGCCATTTCCTAGATGATCGTTCGTAGACGCCTGGCCATGACAATCTGCCCTTTTGCCAAAGTCGCTCGTGGCAGTGGTTTTCCCCGTACGAGGCCCCTACGATCCTAGAACGAGTCCTCATTCCTACCCGCTCCACCTACGGAGTATACTTTCCTTATTCCGAGGCTGGCCACGGTGGCCGAGCGGTTCTAGGCGACTGCTACGGTATCAGGTTCGAATCCTGCCTCGGGCATGGATGTGTGTGATGTCTTTAGGTTAGTTAGGTTTAAGTAGTTCTAAGTTCTAGGGGACTGATGACTTCAGATGTTAAGTCCCATAGTGCTCACAAGGGAACCTCCCCATCGCACCCTCCTCAGATTTAGTTATAAGTTGGCACAGTGGGTAGGCCTTGAAAAACTGAACACACATCAATCGAGAAAATAGGAAGAAGTTGTGTGGAACTATGAAACAAATAAGCAAAATATACAAACAGAGTAGTCCATGCGCAAGATAGGCAATATCAAGGTTAATCTGACCTCAGGAGCGCCGTGGTCCCGCGGTTAGCGTGACCATCTGCGGAATGCGACGTCCTTGGTTCAAGTCCTCCCTCGAGTGAAAAGTTTAATTTATCAAAGTTCAGGCACTCACACATAATCAACTTCCCTCTCCAGAATTCCAGGACATATTCAGATTTGCTTGGACATATGGAGGATTTGACGGTCTACACTCGGAAAAATTTGAAAACGTTAAAAACATATGTTTTGACAGAGCACAGGGAAAACTGTGCGATTGTGAAACTGTTGCATTCATTTGTTGCAGTTTATGTGACAAACTCTTATGTTTTCATCACATTTTTGGGACTGAATATCACATCCAAAAGAAAACCTAAATCGGGCAAGGCAGAAGAATCTTTTTACCCATTCGCCAAGTGTACAAGTTAGGTGGGTCGACAACATATTCCTGTCACGTGACGCACATGCCGTCACCAGTGTCGTATAGAATATATAAGACGTGTTTTCCTGTCGAGGAATCGCTTGACCTATGACTTTGCGATCAAATGTTTTCGGTTCCCATTGGAGAGGCACGTCCTTTCGTCTACTAATCGCACGGTTTTGCGGTGCGGTCGCAAAACACAGACACTAAACTTATTACAGTGAACAGAGACGTCAATGAACGAACGGACAGATCATAACTTTGCGAAAATGAAGAAAGTAAACTTTTCACTCGAGGGACGACTTGAACCAAGGACCTCGCGTTCCGCAGCTGCTCACGCTAACCACGGGACCACAGTGCTTCGGAGCTTACATTATCCTTGATGTTGCATATCTTGCGCATGGACTACTCAGTTTGTATATTTTTCTTAATTTTTACATAGTTCCACACAACTTCTTCCTGTTTTCTCGATTGATCTCTGTTCAGTTTTTCAAGGCCTATCCACTGTGCCAACTTATAACTAAATCTGAGGGGGGTGCGATGGGGAGGTTCCCTCGTCAGAGCCATTTGAACCATTTGAACCTTATTGCGACACATACCCACAACGTCATCAGGTGGCATTTAAGCTCGCAGTGGGCTATGGATATAATGTTTTGGTTGATCACTGTATTTGCCTGTCAGTGAGCCATCATAAGCAACTAACTTATAGAAAATTCGTTTTTTTTCTCTTTTCTGAAGAACTGAAATAAAATTTAGAGTCATAAGGGTTTGTCATAAACATTTGTGAACGTATCGGGTGTTTCTAATTGAAGTGCAGCTACTAAATTAAATCCACTGTGGGCTGATGTAGGGTAGCGAAATTTGATAAGTATGCTAAAGCTTAATTCGGATACGATCTACGTTGAAAAAAAAAATAGGAAAGCTCCAATTTTGGCCACCAGATGCAAATTTGGTACATCTCGTCGACGTCTCCGGTGCTCATATTGAACAAATTGTTAATCAGCGGTTAGTAATAAGCTCAACATTATGCCTCTCTCACTTGTTTGACGTTTTCTGCTCAGGTCCCTTTCGTAATCCATTACACACAGAAATATTTCTATACGTCTTTCTTACATTCCCAGCACCATATTTCCACTGGAACTAATTTTCTTTTCCAGCGTAAATCGGCTACGTATTAACGCAGTAGAATATCTACAGACGTCGCTGTGATACGATAATTACAACCCACACCGTCCACCTCCGTAGCTCAGCGGTAGCGTTATCGCCTACCACGCAAAGGGGCCTGGGTTCGATTCCCGGCAGGGGCTGGGTGTTGCGTGTCCTTCATCATCGTTGACACGCAAGTCACCGAAGTGGTGTCAACTAAAAAGGACTTGCAATACGGTGGCCGAACCCCGAAGGGGACATTCCGGCCAAAAAATGCGACACGATCATTTTATTTCACCCACACTGAACTTCTATGAGTGATGATGATGAGGTCCCATACTACGAGGAGTGTAGGGGATGATGCGGGAGCCTCGCACCGCCTACTAGGCAAGATCCTGTTTGAGGTGGTTTACCATTACCTTCCTCCTTTTTAATTATAACCACTCGATATTTCGCATGCCCGCAGGACAAAGTGTATGGAAATAGAGAGTCTACGGCGAATGCATGATATTCAAATTGGGCCAGCATAAAATCTGTGACCTATCTTTCTAAGTCTTGCTGATAGGGTAATATAATGTTTTCAAGTGGACTTCTACCAGTTTGAAGCTTCTTTTAATGAAGGTGTGCGCATTACTGATGTCACCAGCTGTTCGTTTTGCACCGCGTCTTTGAATTTTCTGAACGTTCTTCCCTTACTTGACAGATAATCACGACACTAAACTATATTCGGAGTCAGTCTTCTAGGAAAAGAAATGGAAGAAAGATTAGTGTTTTAAGGGTGGTAGGACGTCAAACGGGCCGACTTGGAACAGGAGAGGCACCATAGAACATTTTATTTTCTACTGTCTCTACTTTTACAAATAAATTCATAAAACTTTGTCAGCATGACTGGGAAGGATTCAGGATTCACACTCATAGCAGTGGAAGTGCAAACACATAACAAAACAATTTTTTTAGATATGAAATTTCATCATTTTTTCACTTACTGTTGGCTGCATTTGTTGCTATAGGTACATTTTTCTTCACAAGGAAGAGAGATTCTTTGATGAATTTTGCAAAGAATACAAACCACACTTACAGGTGTATGAAACTCTACAATTTTCAAAATCTATTAAAAACTGTGCTAAAAATTGAGATAATTAACTACAAAATTTGATTTTTTTCTAAACATAAAGTTTAAAACGTAACAGCTCATTCATTTTTTCATTAATTAAATAGATTCTAGAGTTTCAGACACCTGTAAGTATGGTTTGTATGCCGTGCAAAATTCATCGAACTGTCTCTCTTACTTATGAAGGAAAGTGTACCTATAGCAACAAATGCAGCCAATAGTAAGTGAAAAAATGATGAAATCTCACATGTAAAAAAAAAATTATTTTGTTATGGTTTTGAACTTCCGCTGCTACGAGTTTTAATCCTGAATCCATCCTGGTTATGCTGACAAAGTTTTATGAATTTACTTGTAAAAGTATAGACAGTGGAAATTAAAATATCCTGTGGTGCTTCTCCTGCTCCAAGTCGGCCCGTTTGACGTCCTCCCCCCCTTAACGTCCTGTCAACATCGAGGTCCTTAGACACGTGTCGCAAACTCGGATTAGAGAAGGATGGGAAAGAAAATTGAACATGGCCTTCCAAAGGGATTATCCAGGTATTTGCCTTAAGCGATTTAACTAAATAAAAGTGGCCGTATGTGGATTTAAACCGATGTCCTCCCGAATGCGAGTTCAGCGTGCTAACCACGGCGTTACCTCACTGGGTAAAATTCTAGACAACGCCTCTAGTAAATCTGGACTCCCTGTACGTTGTTATGCAGCCATTAGTTAAAAAGTTTCCATGACATGTTAGTTGAAACTAGTTTAGCCATTATAGAACGTAGGTGAGCATTTGACTGCAAGTTTTACCGTTATACTGATGTGTTTACTTCTGCTCCCTGCCAATAAAATGGCAAATATGAACATATCCTTGAAGAATTTTTTTTCAGATTTTATTTTACAGTTATCCATTCGCCTTGTTGGAAAAAATGATTTCGACAAGTGTTAAAATGCTCCTGTCACCCTTAATCTCAATGTACGATTATTACGTATTGACTACTCTTGGGACTACTGGCGGAGCGCGATAGGTCTTTAGATACGGACTAGTAAAGGATATGAAATAATTGAATATTACTTTGCAGAGACCATAAAATCGCATCTACCCACAAATATTTAACTTTAGTAATGGAGGCACAGTTTCGAGGAAAAATGGCGTGATATGCGATTCCCGGTGTGGCGTTCTGTCGTACTGAAGTGCCGGCATCCTCGGGTGCCATACTAGGTGCCGGCTCCCACGGAGAACGTTCTGAGCGCCGGGTGTCGCGTTTCTCGCCCACGCGTCGCCATCGCTTTTTTCGAAGCCGAAGACGAAATCGACTCGCTCGAGCAGCCAAGCAAAACATTGCTTCTGCCGGTGTCTCTTCGGAAGCACGCAGGGGAACCTGGAACGTTCCGACTGCAAAACCTGTCATATGAAACCCATAGTTCCAGTCACTATGCACAGATTCTTCTATATCAGAGATGGTAAGTTCATAAGTCCCGCGAGTAGGTTGTATAAAAGAACTCAGGTAACCAAGAATTCCACTCTTGTTTTCAGATGATTGTACATTCCTGTTTAGTCATCTCAATGAAGAGTTTTTACCTGTTGAATAAAAGAAAACGTAAAATGTTGAGAAGGGAATGCCAGAAATTAATCAGCAGGAAATCTGAGATTTTAATAATCATCTTGTGGTGCAGTTCTTCTTGTTGTCTCCGTGCTTGCTAAGAAAATGGGATGAGAAGTTCCGCCTTATGCAATACAACTTTTTTCTTTTGTTTCACCCATACATGTTTCAGCACTTTTGTGCTATAGTCAGTGGGTTCTATTTTTATTTTTAACTGTAAATTTGTTGATAACATATTAACATTTGTGTCGTTTACAACATTATGTAAAAGTTTCATTTATAACTCAATTGGCGAAAAGTGGGTGTAATCATAAGTAACATACCTGACATGATGTTATTGTCCACTTATTTTGGTAGCTGTTCTGCTACACAATATACAACTTGTCGTCTGCAAACAGCAAAACGTAATTTATTTTCTGTTTTTTATGCATTTACGAAGGGAAATAATACTGTATCACGTTTTCTTTCTGTAACTTACAGTTTTGGAGTTGAGGTACATTTTCCTGTGTTGTTGGCGAAGTAAATAGGTTTACTTCTTTGCCTGTGTTCGCGTGGCAATGCAGTTTTTCCGATTACTCAAAACATAGGCGGAGTTTTCACTGCCATTACGTGTTGTTGTGGTTGTGTGGCGTTCATTTGTTTCGTAGCGTGTTCTGCTGGGTGAGGCGCGCGAGTTTGAATTGTATTTGGTGTTAGAGGTGTGTGGTTTGTGTGGGTTTGCGTGTGTGTAATGAGTACTGGGGCAGAGAAAGAGAGAGAAAGACTGAAAGAAAGAAAGAAAGAAAGAAAAGAAAGAGAGGATTTTGTGTGTGTGTGTGTGTGTGTGTGTGTGTGTGTGTGTGTGTGTGTGTGTGTGTGTGTGTTACTTGTATAGTTCTTTTTCTTCACCACAAACGGCCACCTTGAAGTTTCGCCGAGGAATATGATCAAAGGGTACAGCTTTCATTTCTGGAGATAATCAATGTACAGTATTGAACGGACAGTTAATTAAACCAAAAAACTTGAATAATACTAACCATTAGTAACCGAAGATGAGTAGAAAGATATCAATGGCATGCTAAAGTACGTGCCTCCTGTGGATCAAGAGTATTATAGAGCTATCGTAGAGTTGAACTTCCTTATAAAAAATGAAACAAAGGCTGACTTCATTGAACTGAAATTTAAACAGACTTAATATTTTGATAGAATTATTTTTCTTGTAAATAATGATAAATAATGTTGAATATTTCTATAATTTATAGTTTTTTTGATTAGATGTTATCATCCTACAAATACTAGTATCTAAACAGGGAAAATATCTAGCATATAAATTCTTCATTTTTGTAAGAAAAGAAAACAAGAGAAAGGTAATTTGCTCTAATAAACAGACTGAAAAATAAGCATAAAGGTAAATAGCACATGTAAGTGCACGAAATGCTTGAATAGCATGATCAGATTCAAATTCCTTGTACTTTTAAGATATTTTTGCAAAACCAACTTTGCAAAGAATGATTTGTGAGGAGGGGGAAGGGGTTGGGAAGGTTAATACAATTATGTTGCACTTTTATTACAATATTTTTGTAAGTGTTCTTTGCAGTTCATTGTGACGCACATTGACTAGTTCCATGTCAAAAAATCACTACTGTAGATGGTGAGACAACTAGATAATGTGTTCTATTTTATATCAGTTTACACGAAACGAATGAGGTGTTAGTTGACACCTTGTCATTCCAAAGGGTCTATCTATCAAACAGTTGCACTGTCGCCGGCCGAAGTGGCCGTGCGGTTAAAGGCGCTGCGGTTTGGAACCGCAAGACCGCTACGGTCGCAGGTTCGAATCCTGCCTCGGGCATGGATGTTTGTGATGTCCTTAGGTTAGTTAGGTTTAACTAGTTCTAAGTTCTAGGGGACTAATGACCTCAGCAGTTGAGTCCCATAGTGCTCAGAGCCATTTAGCCAGTTGCACTGTCTGGAAGCAAAGGAGAACAAGTCTATTTTACTATATTGCTCAAAATAATGTGGATGATTACTACTGATGAATTACTCTAGATTCTTTTGGTTATGCAGGGTTGAATGCTGTGTTTTGAGCCTTTATTAAGTAGTAGTTCTTGTCTTCTGCTGCCAGAGAATGAAAAGGTGGCCCAAAATAGTCATACGTACAAATTGTTGCTGTCGTTAATTTAAATAAATCCACCTGATGGTGGAGGTAAAATTTTCCAAAAGAAGCAGCGAGAAGATCAATAAATGTAACTAGTTACAAGAACATGTATTTTCAATTTATAGAGAATAGTTCTCAAAAGTCTCTTCCCTCGTCTTTCCGAACTGATCGACCCAAAAATTTCTTCATGCGTCAGAAAACTTTTCCTTTTCCAATGATGGAGATCTCTCATTTACAAGGAATAATTTATGTTTTCTCGTCCTTTTCTTGTAAGCAGACAGAACATAACATTCCATTGGCACCGGTTCACGTACCTCAGAGGTCTGAAGCTAAATGTAACGCACGTACCATAGGTGCTGAAAATGAAACCGTAGCTTTGGCTGTAGGTTGCGAGTTTCAGGAAGCCATGGTAACACATGCTGCCGGCGCCTCTGGCTTCACGACCAAGAAGCGAGTATTCTTCTCAAAGCCGCGAGTTGGTGATCCAGTAAACAGGAGCCGCCGTCTATCAGCGACCAGAGGTAAGCACTTCAGAAGGAAACGTCAGCGAACAAGTCGGCGCAAGGCAGGCTTCCGTCACCGCCAGCCAACAGATGCGAGGGTAAAATCCAGCCCTCACAACATCACCCAACGCGGCTCAGAGGGGTTCCTCATACAACATTCGGACAACTTGGAAATCTCTGGCACGGATCAAAGAACTGACGGTTCGTTTATGGAGTGCACCAGATTCAGTCTGTTGACATTGATTCCATACATGGTACAGCTTACTTCACAGGTAAGGCGTTAGTGGCAAAGTTATTTCTTGTAAAGAAACGCCAACTATAATTGGTCTCATGTTTATGAGAATAGTTACAAAACACGCATATACATATGGAACAATCTTCAAAGGTCAAAAAAGAGTGCTATAGTTACTAATGCGGTATATTTTCATGATATCTAATTAAATTTAATGTCTTCTTTCTTTCGAAAAATTGTAGATTTTAGTCATCATCTTTGAAACACCACGTTTAGCGAAAGTAAAGATTCCACTAAGAGGAGCTTGGAATCCCACATCGTTGTGATACTGAAATAAAATGTCTGATGACTTTAACAGTATTCAGTATCATAAGCACACACACACACACACACACACACACACACACACACACACACACACACACACACACCTGTGACGTTTAGTTGAGTGTATTTCCTTCTGACGCCAACATATCATCAAAACATTGCAATGAACGCATCAGAAAATATATACATAAAAACAAAACGAAAGGATATCACGATGTGGCGTTTCTAAAGTGAGCTGCAGTTGCAGAACAGTAGCGGAAAAGATTCCTTTCTGCAACATCGTCCATATTAGCAATATCACTAAAACTCGTTCAAATCTGAAAGTATTTCATATCTGCAATGAAAGATAATCGCTGGGAATCACGTAATTCTCAGACGAAGAATAAAGCCTTCACCTTCCTTCTATAAAGAGATTTTGTTGCAGTCTATAGGGAAAACACCAATGAATAGTAAAGAGTATGATGGCTCCTAAACACACATCGCAGAAGTTCGATGTTTGAAAGGGTGCTGTTGCACAGCCGTAAAGCATGATATATTGCCAACCTGTGGACGAAGGAGGAACCAAACTCTGTGCATTAAATTGATGATCCCATAACAGTTCTACTGTATTTCACGTGATGAAGGAATGTTGTTTGATTTTAAAAAGTTAGTCAGCAGCTAAATATCATATCATGTGGTGCCATCAGCAATGAAATTTTGCTGAATTACATGCGTTTCGCTCTGAAAAATTATCTAACACTTTGGGCGTGAAATGCGCTTCACCGATTCCGTTTTCCACTTATGCTACTTTCACATTTCCCGTGGGAGAACCTCCAGAAGTAATGTAAATCATCGGTGAAAACATAAGCAACATTGATAGTTTGAGTCAGGACGCGTTCTCAGATCTGCAGTTGTTAAGGAGAGAGCTCGCGATAAGGAAGGAAAAAAGTAATTTGGGTCGTATTCTAGTACAGTATTCGCTTGCACCGTTCCCACTCATAACATTTTTGTTGTTGTTGCATATTCACTCATTTCATCCCTATACATCTATTAATTTCATTTCATTGCTTTTCTATGGGAGTGGCTTCAGCACTAACGTACAGGATCAACGATGGGCGTCACCTTGCAGGTAGCCATCATTTACAGCCAACGTCGTTATTTTCAAGAGGTCGGTGTTCACCTCCACACTTCTGTCTTTGTCTGCGCCCTCTCCAAATTATTTAACTCAACGGCTGACCTATTTGTTCTGTTTTGACCATGTGGGAATCACTACGGTATAGTATCCCATTCGGTCTCCATTACCGGTATGTGCACCATAAGGCAGTAACATGGAACTTGATCTCTTAAGATGACGTCCTACACATCAGTCATTGCAAAATTGCATTGTAGCCACAGGATGCAAGAAAACAAACTGACAAGTTGTATACAGAATTTCTCGCCTGTGTGGCACCTCTACGAATAATTTTTATGCGAGTAGAAAATATTTTAGACAAATGTTGTTTGGTTACAAAAGTCCTGTCACTAGCATATTTTTTTTAAAATCAGACAATGGTATTTTTTCACTGAAACGGTGTAAGTATCACATATATCTTGCATAGTTGATTTTGGAAAGTGGTGTTAAGTAAAAGGCGGCACGCCATTTAAACGGCAGCAACGAAGGTTCAAATAATCCTCGTAATATCATTTTACTCGGTAGCTCTTGTCAGATATAGAAACAGTGGTATCACTGAATTTGTCTTACACTGCTCTACTACCAATCTAGTGAAAGAAGTACCATTAGTCTCATTCAAAACGACAACAGTGACGGTTGTATTTTTTATAAAGTGTCACTAAGGGAGTATCGACAGCGTAAGGAAATAGTGTTTTTGCAACCAAACAACTCCTGACAGAACCACTTTTTTTGTCACAGGAAGATTAACACAGTTCAAGCAAGCGCTGGGTTTGGTGAGAGTCATGTGCATGTTCCGTGGCGCATAATAGAGACATCTTCTTATAATATGAAATGATTTTTTTACGAAAGATTTCCATGGCTGCATACCTGACTACTTTCTGTGCCACACTAAGTAGGACAGTGTAAATAATTTTTCGTTGTGATAATATATATTTGTGAATGCTGCTGTTTCTTTTATCTGTGCTTGGTTACTGTCAAAAACATCATATGGGAGTACATGTTCTGTGAGGCTGTTGTCAGTATACCCAAATGTTTGAAGAGATGTCTACATGAGGTCCTATAACGGACACCACGAATTATCTTTATACACTCTTCTGTACGACGCAACTTTTTATCCTCAGTGATGTGTTACCCCAGATTCAGCTGCCATAAGGCATTAACGAATGAAGAGTGAAATCGTAAGTCACATTTCTGTATTGTTATTTCGAAAACTTGACATTATCTCTAACGCAAGGATAGACGCTTAAGAAAATATGTAACACGTGGCTTCGAGTTCACATTTCTAGGAATACGAATTCCTAAGAATGCAGGATATTCTATTTCATTCATTGGCGTGCCCTCAAGCACTATTTCTGATGATTTGGTCAGGTCTTGCACAGTACTGAACAGCATGTGTTGCGTTTTGCGTAAATTCAGTGGTACTCCGTTTGCAGAGAACCAGATATCAGTTCTCGAGAAAATATTATTTATATTTTGAATTGCCTAAGTTACACCATTAGTTACGATTATGATACTTGCATTGCCAGGAAAGAGATACATTTCTACTTCTCGGATGTGTCACAGAAGATCATTTACAAAAGAGCACTTTATTTTCAACTTCCAGTCGTCAGCTGAACTAAAATCACAATGAAAATCCAGTGACGTTTTGCGTAGATGTTGACGCTAACGCTGACGCTGTAGTGACGGGCCTTATCCTTGGCCCGAGTATGGTGGAGTTCTAGCTTGTTACAGCCTTGCCTCCTGTTCCTTACTGGGTGTGTGATGGTGTTTCCTCTCTTGATGATCTGTCCTGGCGCGGTTTGTCGATGACTCCTGGGTGCTGGCATGCGAACATGCTAGCGGTGGTCTTTGTTCTTTTGGGTTTTCTTCCCCTCGCGGGTGACTTCGGGAACTGCTGCCTCGAGCTCTGCTGTCAGCTGCCTCTCGCCGTCGCGAACCTCCTTCCTCAGCCGTACGACTGCGTCTTCCAGGATGTAGTCCCAGTCGCACGGAGTGAATACGGGGTTCGCGTTGATGACGTTGAGATCCTTTCTTGTGGCGAATTCGAGCATTATTGCCTGGTGTCCGCCACGTGTTGTGGTAGTGTCCTGAGTATGCCCGCTTATCGCGTCACGTCGCACTTTTCACTTCTGACTACACAGTGAGCACCTAAAGATACCTAGAATATAGTGTGAAGACCTTGTGACAGGTTTCGCCTGATTGCATGCAGCCCACATTACGTAACTGCCATGTGTTTCCTTCTTCACAACAGTTTTTGTCGGCATACTGCAGGTGCAACGAAGATGCTCCTGCAGAGTTTTAGATGGGAAGTGTTTCGTCGCCCACCATACGGCGTGGACTTGGCTTTCTCTGATTTTCGTCTTTTCGCTTACATGAACCGCTGATTATGAGAACAGCATTTTATCACGGACAAAAACCGCAGACCAGCGTTGGAAATTGGTGTAAATTACGGGTGGCCACCTTCTATGAAGACGTTATTGGAAAGTTGGTACTGCGTGGCGACTTTGTAGAGAAGTAGCTGGAAAGTGTAGCTAAATGTTGCAAACAAAACATTTTTGATTTTCGATGTGCTTCCATTTCACGACTGATCGAAGTTTGAAAAAAAAATAGCCCTCATATATACAAGCCACAAGAGAGGTCCTCAATATCAACCCTTCCAGTTGCACCTGTCTCTATCATTCTCCGTTCTGAAGGACAACGCCCAGAAGAATTTTATTTATCTAAACCTACAATAACATAATTCGGCTATATCTCTTCCTTCTTTTGCTTGTAGTACATTTCGCCGGCTGATGTAAAATTTATATGTGCTGTTAGAGAGACCATAATTAACTTGCAAGAAACTTGTCTCTGTAATAAGTTAGTGGACGTTCTGTGGCAGTGCAGAACTTAGGATAACGTCCAGCTGCGTAGTTCGTCCTCACGCAGCCCAGAGGATCACAGACTTGCGCCCCACAGTCCTGTTGTGTAAACCGCGTGTGCAGCCAGCCCGCTACAGTCTGTTCGGCGGCCGTTGCGTGCCGCCGCCACCACGTCACTTTGTCCTGCCGATGCGACGCGAGCTCGCGTGGCCGCGCGCTTTGCGGTGGCTGCAGGGGCAGCCCCGAGGCAATCAGTCGGCGCCATCAGCCGTCAGCGCGACACGTCATGCAGGGTGCACACTTCCTCAACAGATTCCAAGGACTGGCGGAAACTCGTACTACTGAGAATTCGTTACCGCTCACGTCAAATTCACAGGAATACCTACGCCTTGCATGACTTCTGTGGGTTTAGTCATTTGGCACTGCTAATATGGTGAAATACCGGGTGATCAAAAAGTCAGTATAAATTTGAAAACTGAATAAATCACGGCATAATGCAGATAGAGAGGTACAAATTGACACACATGCTTGGAATGACATGGGGTTTTATTAGAACCAAAAAATACAAAAGTTCAAAAAATGTCCGACAGATGGCGCTTCATCTGATCAGAATAGCAATAATTAGCATAACAAAGTAAGACAAAGCAAAGATGACGTTCTTTACACGAAATGCTCAATATGTCCACCATCATTCCTCAACAATAGCTGTAGTCGAGGAATAATGTTGTGAACAGTACTGTAAAGCATGTCCGCAGTTATGGTGAGGCATTGGCGTCGGATGTTGTCTTTCAGCATCCCTAGAGACGTCGGTCGATCACGATACACTTGCGACTTCAGGTAACCCCAAAGCCAATAATCGCACGGACTGAGGTCTGGCGACCTGGGAGGCCAAGCATGACGAAAGCGGCGGCTGAGCACACGATCATCACCAAACGACGCGCGCAAGAGATCTTTCTAGCGTCTAGCAATATGGGGTGGAGCGCCATGCTAATAAAACCCCATGTCATTCCAAGCATGTGTGTCAATTTTTACCTCGCTATCTACATTATTCCGTGGTTTACTAAGTTTTCAAGTTTATACCGACTTTTTGATTACTCGGTACTTAAAGGGTTTAGTGGTATAAGTGGGTATCCCTCACACTGATGAAAACTGAATTATGTGCGTGTTATGTGTCCTGAGTCCATCTGGCATCAGTTTATTGAACTATCACTATGTGGGACAGCTCGTTGCCAATACTAAAAAGGATAAGATATCAGGCCTTATAAAGCAGTGTCAGACATCTCAGTGAAGTAAACGCAGTATCCCGCATCTCTCTGACACCAGAGTTGCAATTGTCTGACTACCTAACCAACCAATGGCTGATATATCTTGAGTTTATAATCAACATACCCGACACAGAAAGTGGCACTTTGGCTATAAACGATGAAAAGACAGAAATTGAAACCAAAAAGAAGAAGAGAAATTCAGAAAAGTGAACAGATAATAGCAGGAAGAAGGCGCATCACAGTGGACAGGAGTGGGCAAGTCAGTAGTGGAAAAGAAGAAAGAGGATTTTGTTGGTCCATTAACAAAAATCTAACAGAAAGGAGAAACCTTTTGACACAAGCGTGGGCTTCCGAAAGGTATCTTCTAAAAATCCAGGGAAGCCATAAAGTAAATGTACAGTCTACATAGAATGAGACAGGCCATTACACTATCGTAAGTCTGTAGACGGACATAGTTAAGGCACAGAAAACAATCGCCCCTTTTCTGCAACCTAATCATCCAGCTGATAGACATCAAAGCGCTAAACTGTGTGCTGTAATGTCGATGTTGAAGTTCGTACCTCTCATTCACCATGCCCTTTATCAAAATTTGAAACCAAACAGTGGAAATTAAATAGAAAAAAATGAATGTGATGTTACCTAGACTGTTTGTGAAAATATTATTTTTTCGCTGTTGTATTTCAAAATGTGAAGTGTTTCTACATGTCCGCCCCTGGTAGCTGAGTGGTCAGAGCGACGCAATGTCATACCTAATGGCCAGGGTTCGATTCCCGGCTGGGTCGGAGATTTTCTCCACTCAGGGACTGCGTGTTGTGTTGTCCTTATCATCATTATTTCACCCCCACCGACACGGAAGTCGCCAAAGTGGTGTCAGCTCGAAAGACTTGCACCAGGCGATAGGTCTACCCGACGGCAGGCCCTAGCCACACGACATTTCCATTTCTACAACATAATCTATAGTCAAGTGAAGTTTTCTCCAATAATAATCAACGCACTCTGCACCGCATTTATAGCGCGTTAATGTAATAGCTACATAACCTAATCAGCAAATATTGTCTGATTCTCATTGTT
Organism: Schistocerca piceifrons; assembly: GCF_021461385.2. NCBI lineage: Eukaryota > Metazoa > Arthropoda > Insecta > Orthoptera > Acrididae > Schistocerca > Schistocerca piceifrons. The sequence continues at coordinate 781,540,121 of NC_060140.1, read as the reverse complement.
CTTATAAAGTCACAGGCTATTCAATAAAATGCTAAATATCTCAGAAGCATACTTTTGAGGGATACCCTCCTTATTCTACAAAAACCTTTCAGTTGGATCCTAGTAATGATGTTGATTCAGGGTAAACCGAAGAAGAAACAAAATAATGAAGATTACCAGAAACGAGATTAGTCATGGTCTACACCTGGGGACTAGAAATCAGACAAATGAAGGAATTCTGATATCTTCCAAGGAAAATAACACTTTAAGGACGAACCAAGGAGGACCCACAAAAATATACTAGCACATGCGAAGGGGACACTCCTGACACAGGACCCTGTCAGAGTACCTTCACTGAATTCTCGCTCTTGAATAGCCGTGTGGTTGCCACTTCCCCAATGATTTTAGAAACTCTGTAGGAATTTTATTCATCCCTTGTTCTTTATTTGGTTGCAAATCTCCACTAAAGTGTGACTTTAATAGTGGATCCCCTCTGCCTTTCATATCTACTCCCATTTCTTCTTCTATCTCAACATCAGTCAAGTCCTCCTCCTCCTCGTAGAAGCCTTCTATGAACTCTTTCCACCTGTCCGGCATGTCCTCTGATCTTAACAGAGGAGTTTCCATGCCACTGTTAATATTGTCGCCTCTTTTTAATTTCAACGAAACTTCTTTTGACTAAAGTCAAAACAAGTTTCGTTGAAATCAAAACATTGTTACTAGATTGTCATCTGCTAATACAAGGTGAATCATCTAAAGTCAAAACAAGTTTCGTTGAAATTAAAACAAAGGCGACAATATTAAGAGTATTTGCTGAATCTGTCTGTCTGAGAAACATTTCGTTTTAGATTTTTCCTGCAGCCACTTCGCCATGGATTCCCCACACTTTCTACTTATTTCAGTCCTAATTGACTTGTACTGTCATATCTCTTTCGTTCGCCTGAACTTATTTGTACTTCTTTCTTTCCTCGATCAATTTTTTCTCGAGGTTTCTTCTCATCTACCTTCCTTGCATCCACGTTTGTGTACAGCTTCTGTGATTGGTCTTTACAAAGGTGTCCATTCCTATTCTTTGGAGTTCGTTATAGCAGTATCAACAGCTTTAGAGAATTTCAAATGCATCTCATCATTATTCACTACCAGTATTCGCTATTCCCTTTCTTCGCACTTTGATTTTTCCGTAAAGTTCTCTTAAACTTTGTTCTACTCTTCAGCATTACTAAACAGTCATCTGAATTCGTATCTTCTCCTTCGTACCTTTTACAATCCAGTAACTGATATCGTAATCTCTATCTGACCAAAACGTAATGCAGCTGGTGCCTTCTCGTGTGTGTTGGCCTTTTTGTAGGATACCTTCTCCTCTTGTAAATTTTTTACCAATGTAATCGCTACTACTGCAAAACTCAGTATTTCTCCTTTCTCATTTCTGCTACCACGCTCACATTTTCTCACATCTGTTTCTACGATTCCTTCGCCTACTACCGCGTTTCAATGTTCCATTGTTACTAGATTGTCATCTGATAATACATGGCGAATCATCTAAAACTTGCAACGCAAATATTTCGGAAATGGGAGGTGCTACTGATGTGCAGTTTCCACAGAGTGGTTTGGTGGTCAGGGGCTCGTATTGTTAGCCAATAATAATATTTAGAAATAATATTTAGAAAATTTATTTTTTTGTGCAAACATATGCTTTTTAACCAGAAAAAGCTCATTGAAATTAACAAACTAAAATTAAGGTAAATCAGAATGTCAGTGGTGTTTGTTGCAGGATTCTACTGCGATTCGTTTACGAGATATGGGACTCTGAAAAGCTTCTACACTGACAGTTGTTCGTACCATTTAACTTGCGTAGTTGTTAGGTACGATGTTGTTATGTTTGCTTACAGTTTGCTTGTGTGTACATGGAGTGCTTTGCGACTTGCTTGTGTGTTATTTGAGTGCGTTGCAATTTGCTAGTCAGTTAGTGTGTGACAGTCCAAGCAGTAGGTCGCGAGCAGACGATGGGATTTACAACGCGGAAAAAGTCGACATGGTGTATGGAGAGTGTAGGAAGGAAGAATGCAGTTCGTTCTTGTACGGTGTATGCGGCAAAGTATACCAATAGACGTCAACGAGCTCGGCACTGCCGGCCGTGGTGGCCGAGCGGTTCTGGGCGCTTCAGTCTGGAACCGCGCGACCGCTACAGTCGCATGTTCGACTCCTGCCTCGGGCATGGATGTGTGTGACGTCCTTAGGTTAGTTAGGTTTAAGTAGTTCTAAGGGGGACTGATGACCTCAGCAGTTAAGTCCCATAGTGCTCAGAGCCATTCGAACCATATGATCTCGGCATTTCCTTATCAACCTCTTCAACCAGTTCCGTGGAAGTGTTAGTGTAACATATAGACAACGTAACAGAAGAAAACAAGTGACGACAGAAGAGGGGGAAATTAATGCTCTTGTTGCTAGTGCAGTTGATCCGCACGTTAGCTCCCACGCTATCGCACGAGGCAAGTGTCTTATGCATTATCCATCGACATAGGTTTCATCCCTTTCACATCTCTCTCCATCAACAGCTGCATGGAACGATTAAGAGACTCGAGTTAACTCCTATACATGGATCCGAAAACAGAATACTCCAAATGTATCAAGTTTAGTGATGAAGCCTCATTTACCAATAATGCACAGGTAAACCACCGAATTATGCGCTCTTGGTTTGTTTACAACCCCAGGTGGAACGTCAGCGTCCATGGAATGTAAACGAGGTAACGTGGGATAACAAACCATTACCTCATAGGTCAGTTTTTCATAGACGGAACACTGAACGCGCACAAATATAGCGGCCTCCGAACACACCATTTTCCATGGATGCTAGAAGACGCTCCTCTTCAGACTAGGAGAAACCTGTGGTACCAGTATGTTGGCTGCCCAGTCCACAGTGCACGAAGTACTACAGCATGCCTTCACTAATCGTTTCCAAATCGTTGGACTGGACGCAGAGGATCTGTACCTTGGCCGGCCAATTCCCCAGATTTGATACCTGTAAACTTTTTTCAGCGGGGACAGCTGAAAAGCGCTACCTAAAAGCACAGATCAGTTACAACCGATGATATGCAACCACGTATTAGAGCAGCCTGCTCGGACATTTCCTCTAAAATGGAAAAACTCTGCAGCAGTCGTCTCATACCACACTGGAAGCGTGTATTACCGCTTCCGGTTGTCATTTCGAACATAAAATGTGATGGTGAGTTGCTGAGTTATTGGCCAGAATCCACAAAACTAGTGTATGAACTTTTGCTGTTCCTGAGTGTGTGCTACCACATGTATCGTACATGTGTCGGTATGGGAACTTTTCAAAATATAATATCGAGAACGAATTGCACTAGAATTCTGTAACAGACACTACTCACATTCTAATTTACCCTACTTTTAGTTTGTTAATGTCAATGCATTGCTCCATTTAAAAAAGTGTATGTTTGCACAAAAAATACAATTTCTAAGTATTGTTACAATCCCTTGCTTGGCTGAATACGAGTTTCTGACTACCAATCCATTCTGTGAAAACTGAACATCAATATCACTTCCCATTTCCGCAATATTTGCGGTGCAAATTTTAGGGGATTCACCCTGTACATACAGGGTGGGGCAAATAAAAGTTTCCCGGATGAGTCGATTCAGTTGGACATGACTGTAAGCATCACACACACACGCACACACACACACACACCACATGTACGCCCCTCAAGTGATTCACATTGGTTCTTTGGAGCTCATTTACACATCTTCGCGCCCTACTGAGTTGTTAGCACAGGTGAGTCTGGCCACGTAGGTCACCTGATCTGTCAGTGTGCGATTACTTTGTGTGGGTGAAGGGGGGGGGGGACTCTCAAGTCTAAGGTGTACCGCAACAAAACTCATAGTCTTCAAGAACTGCAGCAGAACATTTCCAATGAGTTTGCAGCAATTCCAGAAGTCCAGCTGCGATTCGCCTTCAGCAATTTGCTGACCAGGGCCCAAAATTGACCAGAGATGAATGGTGGTCACTTTTAACATCTGCTATAGTCAAGTTGGTACTCTATTTCGTTCCCTCTGTTGTGTTTCTTTGTACTCTGGAACTCTGTTCTCCAGGCCACTTTTACTTGCCCCACCCTCTATTTATGTATTACAAGATGCCCTACAGCAGCATTCTAATCCCCCATGACTCTTAGTCTTTCATTGCCCTTTACGCACGGAATTACCTATTCAGATCCTCATGTAGTATACCCCTCTTTTCATATTAAAAAACTAGAAACCCGCCTCGATTGCATAAAAAGCACCTAGTGTTAACCTAGGTTTCGGCGTAGATAACTACACCTTCTTCAGAACAATAAAACCCACAAGTGCCTAAGAAGACCTTTGTCAATGATTACAAGAACACCACAGCTATACATTTATAAACGAATAAAAGGGAAAAACACAAACAGTACATGTGTACAAAGTCTAAACCACTACTTAAGTTAATGGTGTAACCTCCACCTCACACCGGCCTATGTTCGATGGGCCATGACCCGCCATAAACTCAATGGCGGGTCATGGCCCATCGAAAATAGGCCGGTGTGAGGTGGAGGTTACACCATTAACTTAAGTAGTGGTTTAGACTTTGTACACATGTACTGTTTGTGTTTTTCCCTTTTATTCGTTTATAAATGTATAGCTGTGGTGTTCTTGTAATCATTGACAAAGGTCTTCTTAGGCACTTGTGGGTTTTATTGTTCTGAAGAAGGTGTAGTTATCTACGCCGAAACCTAGGTTAACACTAGGTGCTTTTTACGCAATCGAGGCGTGTTTCCAATTTTTTAATATATTAATTAACGATTGCTGACGCGCTGCGATGCTGAAGGTTCCTCTCTTTTCATCTTCCACTTGTATTGCCGGTAAGTATACATGAACAGTTGTTGTTGCCGTTGGTTTGTTGTCGATTATGATGAAAAGTAACTCACTCTCTGCTTTACATTTCTTCTTGTAATGTATCCTACTCCCGTTATTTTCCACTGCTGCTGATGTTACCCTACATGCATCTGACCAGAAATCCTTCTTTCTTTTTCTCTTCACTGGCCTCCTGTACATATAAACGGAGGCTATAAAGTTCCCTTTTCATATTTTCTAGCTCCGCTATCACATTCACACTTCTGACGTTCCACTCCCCGTCTCCTAGAATGCTACTTTTTCATTGGTTGTCAAATCTTTCTCTGATGGTCACCTCTCACTTGGCCCTCCCACCCTGGAAATCTGAAATTCGATTAATCTGGAATTATGCTTTTCCAGTTGCAGGCCACGTGTCTCCTGGATACATATCGTGTGTCTTTAATGCAGTTTTTCGATTGCCTTCTGCATCCTCCAGCCGTTGATAGTCGTTGATTCTTCCACCTTTCAGGGGCAGATTCTCACTCCCGAGCGTAAAAGATTACCCTGAAATTCTGTCCGCTTCTCCGACGTATTTGATAAGGCCATTAGCAGGACAAAGACGACTATAATGAAAAGCTTCGGGCGACAATGCTCGTGATACTTATTCAAAACTTATGCGGAGGCTCGGATGTAACGCTGGATCCAGGACACTTGGATTACTACTCCAAGTGTCCTGGATCCAGCGTTACATCCGAACCACCGCCTACCATTGGAGGATTGGTTCACCGACTGACTTTACACGAAGGCAAAATTTCTTAAGAATGAACATGCACAGTTAGAATCACAAGAAACATCTTTTTTATTTTATTTTTATGAGGTTACCGGTTTAGGTCTATTTTAGACCATCTTCTGACCTTCCCCCAGATGGTAGACGGTGGCGCTGAAAGGAGCATGCGCTATGTCTCCACGAACGCTAAATTCGTGGTGAGATAGCCCCTGCCCGTTTCACCGCCATCTTAGTTGTAGATCTGAAGATGGTCTAAAACAGACCGAAACCGGTAACTTCATAAAAATAAAATAAAACAGCAGTTTCTTACGGTTGAGACTGTTCATGTTTATTGTTGAGTGAAAGAACCGCTTTTCTTGAAAAGACATATTTTCAAAAATTACTAAAAATTCCTTAAGTAGTTTCAGTCCAGCTGACTAGCAAAATTCGCCTTTTTTCTCACCTTCACTACTTCATTCTTCCGTAGTTGTCTAACGGATATTGGACAGTGATTTGAAATTCTACCCATTTTTGTCCCACAGTTTTCTCCCCAGAGACGAATATTTAAAGTAACTGCTTAGATATTTCACAACTCACTTGGTGTCACATTTTCTCTGCATGAATATTTTCCTCCATTTTTGCCATTCTTTGCGACACCTGTAGTCACTGATGCTGTAACACCTAATAGTTACTAATTTCTTCCTTTACGTTGACTGGCTTAGGAAGTTCTGGGCTGTTTCTTACGAGGAGGTCTATGACGTTTCCCATACATTCTGTTCTACAACTAACTCCTCAAAATATATTTTAAGAAAAAGGCGCAAATACTCTATGAAATGGACATACATCTGGAAACGCTTGGTGGCTGGATTTAATACAGACAGACACTCGTCGTGTTTCCTCAGCAGGAGTCCGCCGTGTGCTTGCAACTGTCCATCCTTGACGCGGCGCCCTCCAGAGCTCTGCGTCCCGTCGAGCCGGACGCCTGGGGCCTCGTAAAGCAGCAGTCGCCAAACAACCACGACTTTGGGAACAAACAGAGCGAGCTATAAAAGACAGCCTGTTTAAATTTCGGACCCGGCTCTGCACAAAGGACAACTCAGGCGCAGCGAATTCGTGTAATAGACAACGTTTTCCCGGCACGGCCAAACATCGGCGACGAATCGCTTAGTGATATACAGCCATTGACCTATTGGCACCAGCGATCCTAACCCAGCAAGCTATTCCCAGCCAAGCTGAGTACAAACATCGGTGTTTCCAAGAAATGTTCACCAAAGCATAATCGCGCTGTTGTTCCGGACAACCTCTTCATTTAATTGAAGGATTAATTTACTGCCCACTCTAGCAGTTTTACAATTGGTCTCTGGAAGACACGTGTAACGAGCGTAGCGTGTAATCTAACGAATTAGTCTTTAGGTGAGGAGGACATAAACTGTGAGTTCTTAAAGGCACAAGATACTAAATGAATGGTCACTGTAATTTTTAGAAAAACCATGTTCTGTCTATGTAGGAAACTTTTTTATCTATAAGTTTTTAAAAGCTTAATCACAGAACTTGTAAAAATCATTAGCAGTTTCGCCCAAACATCGACCATCATCAGAATCCATACACCACAGACAATATAGTGATCCTGAATGCGGACACGATCTGCATAGGCATATGATTGAATTTTGTTGGTATTCCACAGCCGATCTGTATCAAAGCAATCAGTATAAAACGGTAATGTTTGTTATGATGATTGTGATACTTAAGTTCCTTGCAGAGTGCACAGTGCTCGAACAACTTAGGGGAATGCAGTCGGGGGACGTCGTCGACGGCTGTCGGTTTATCGACTGGTGCACGTCTTGTCATTTTAAAGGCACGAATGCGAGAGAGAGCTGTGAAACGATATTTATGACTATTTTAGTTGAAGCGAAAGGTTATCTACAACTTGTACAGAAACCAGATTGTTGTTATGAAAGAGTAATAGAGAAGCGACTTAGACGGAGTCTGCAGTGTTATTCGCTCTGTATATTTGGGAAGGTGTAATTTCTCTCTGACGGCAAAGGACTTGGAAGAGCAGTTGAACGGAATGGAAAGCGTCTTGAAAAGAGATTAAGAGACAAATATCAACAAAAGTAAAAGATGGATAACTTAATGCAGTCGAATTAAATCAGGTGGTATTGAGGGAATTAGACCAGTAAATGAGGCACTAGGAGTGTGTAAGATACGTAGCGTAAGCTTCATAATCGTCACATAGCACAGGAGAGCATATTTATATCAACAGTATAGAAAGTAACTGGTTCTGTCAGCTGTGTCGATATATAAGCGTGTCAATTAACTAGTAACCAGCACCAGTTCCGTTACAACTTCTATTCTGACCGTTTTCTTCCCCGACCGTTCTCTCAGCTTTGCCACGCACTCGGTTTAGTGGTTGCTGCTAGATACTGAAGTTCATTAATGACAGTTTAATGTGACACTATGTGACGGAAAGTGTTAACAAGAATTCGAAAGTCTAATACTATCATTTTGCTTTTGTTCTTAATCGACCGACGAGTCCTCAGTACCCAACTGATGAATGCTGCAAATGATGTTTCTATGGCACCCTCTGAAAGTGGTCTACGTATTCTGAAGGGGGCGGAGTTGCAACACGTAATAGCGGATTTTGTTATTTAGACAATGAAAACAAAGATGATCGCCGAATAGTAAAAATGATGGAAAATGCAGAGCTACAAAAGCAAAAAAGGGAAATTTGTCAATACTGAATGTTAATGTAAATTTTACGCAATCTTTTCTGATTGGAGTGTAAGCTTGTACGGAAGCGAAACGTGGACGATACACACCTCAGATACGAAGAGAATGTCAGGTTTGTAAATGTGGTGCTATAGGAGAGTACTGAAGTTTAGGTGGATGGAATCGAATTGGGGAGAGAAGAAACTTATGGCACAAGTTAACTATGAGAATATTTGTGACTATTGGTGGTGATCCGTCCGTCAGATGGGGGCGTTAAGCCCGCGGTCCCCATGGTGCTATTTGAGAGGAGTTGGCAATGTGCCGCCATTGGATTTCATCCTCTCCCTTCTCTCATCATTATACAACACACACACGTGGTGGAGAAAACTATGGAATCACCAACTACGCAACACATTGTCATCCCCAGTAATTTGCAGGAAACCAGTTGGCATTCAAAACAGCTCGCAGCCGTCTCGTAATGGATAAATACAGGTCCTCTAGGGCCGCTGGACCTGATGGGATACCAGTTTGATTTTGCACAGAGTACGCGATGGAATTTGCCCCCCTTCTTGCAGCGGTGTACCGTAGGTCTCTAGAAGAGCGTAGCGTTCCAAAAGATTGGAAAAGGGCACAGGTCATCCCCGTTTTCAAGATAGGACGTCGAACAGATGTGCAGAGTTATAGCCCTATATCTCTAACGTCGATCAGTTGTAGAATTTTGGAACATGTATTATGTTCCAGTATAATGACTTTTTTGGAGACTAGAAATCTACTCTGTAGGAATCAGCATGGGTTTCGAAAAATATGATCGTGTGAAACCCAGCTCGCGTTATTAGTCCACGAGACTCAGAGGGCCATAGACACGGGTTCCCAGGTAGATGCCGTGTTTCTTGACTTCCGCAAGGCGTTTGATACAGTTCCCCACAGTCGTTTAATGAACAAAGTAAGAGCATATGGACTATCAGACCAATTGTGTGATTGGATTGAGGGGTTCCTGGATACAGAACGCAGCATGTCATTCTCAATGGAGAGAAGTCTTCCGAAGTAAGAGTGATTTCAGGTGTGCCATAGGGGAATGTCGTAGAACCGTTGCTATTCACAATATATATAAATGACTTTGTGGATAACATCGGAAGTTCACTGAAGCTTTTTGCGGATGATGCTATAGTATATCTAGAGGTTGTAACAATGGAAAATTGTACTGAAATGCAGGAGGATCTGCAACGAATTGACGCGTGGTGCTGGGAATGGCAATTGAATCTCAATGTAGACAAGTGTAATGGGCTGCGAATACATTGAAAGAAAGATCCTTTATCATTTAGCTACAGTATAGCAGGTCAGTAACTGGAAGCAGTTAATTCCATAAATTATCTGGGAGTAGGCATTAGAAGTGATTTAAAATGGAATGACCATATAAAATTAATCGTCGGTAAAGCACATGCCAGACTGAGATTCATTGGAAGAATCCTAAGGAAATGCAGTCCGAAAACAAAGGAAGTAGGTTACAGTATACTTGTTCGCCCACTGCTCGAATACTGCTCACCGGTGTGGGATCCATACCAGATAGGGTTGATAGAAGAGATAGAGAAGATCCAACGGAGAGCAGCATGCTTCGTTACAGGATCGTATAGTAATCGCGAAAGCGTTACGGAGATGATAGATAAACTCCAGTGGAAGACTCTGCAAGAGAGACGCTCAGTAGTTCGGTAAGGGCATTTGTAGAAGTTTCGAGAACATACCTTCGCCGAGGAGTCAAGCAGTATATTGCTCCCTCCTACGTATATCTCGCGAAGAGACTATGAGGATAAAATCAGAGAGATTAGAGCCCACACAGAGGCATACCGACAATCCTTCTTTCCACGAACAATACGAGACAGGAATAGAAGGGAGAACCGATAGAGGTACTCAAGGTACCCTCCGCCACACACCGTCAGGTGGCTTGCCGAGTATGGATGTAGATGTAGATGTAGATGGAATTAGAAGGGAGAACAGATAGAGGTACTCAAGGTACCCTCCGCCACACACCGTCAGGTGGCTTGCCGAGTATGGATGTAGATGTAGATGTAGATGTAGATGGAATTAGAAGGGAGAACCGATAGAGGTACTCAAGGTACCCTCCGCCACACACCGCCAGGTGGCTTGCGGATTATGGATGTAGATGTAGATGTAGATCGATGGATTCTCACACCGTTCTTCCTGCAGTATAGTGGCGAGTACAGCCAACGATGATGCAGACAGATAGCGATCACGCACACTTCTCTGCAAAGTAGACCACAAAGATTCAATAGTACCGACATCTGGTGACTATGGTCGCCAGGGTAGACGCCATAATTTATCCTCAAGCTCACGAAAGCACCAGTCCTGGACGATGCGAATTGGACAAAGGCGCTATCGTCTTGGGAAACAGCATCGCCGTTGGGGAACAAACGTTGCAGGTTTTATGGCTGCGGCACTACGTTTTCCCGTTACGGGCATTTGCCTCACAGGTTTTCTAGTTCCAGCTCGCCCTGCCGGCCGAAGTGGCCGTGCGGTTAAAGGCGCTGCAGTCTGGAACCGCAAGACCGCTACGGTCGCAGGTTCGAATCCTGCCTCGGGCATGGATGTTTGTGATGCCCTTAGGTTAGTTAGGTTTAACTAGTTCTAAGTTCTAGGGGACTAATGACCTCAGCAGTTGAGTCCCATAGTGCTCAGAGCCATTTTTTGAACCAGCTCGCCCTGCAATTTGCTGCTTATGGAGCTCCCTTCGTGTTGTTTTGGTGCTGAGTGGGACATTCGGTTCTGTAGTGACTTTTGCAGCTGTCGCACTCTTATTTTTTGTCACAGTCCTCTTCAACGACCGTCTGTCACGATCACTCAACACACACTTTCGTCCGCGTTGTGACTCAGCGGATGACGCTTCTCGCGCTTTTCTGTATGCGCTATAAATCTTCGATACGCTCCAACTTGAAACAACAAAAACTTCGCTTGCCTTGGCTACGGAAGCAAACACCATACGACAAGCAACAATGTGCACACGTTCGAATTCATTATCTCCGACATAATGAACTCAGAACTACACAGAACACTCTTCTGACCACGACAATGACTTTCAATGTTTTCAAGGCATTGCACCTTTTTTTCTTTCGCTTGTACCTTTGTCCTGCAGGTACGGAGGGTCAACATGGTTAATCGGATTTGGCAATGTTACATTAAGGGGTGGCCGGGTGGCCTTCCTGCCGCCATCCTGTACCCCCCAGGACGGAATCAGTGTACCCCAACGGTCTGCGACTAGTGTAATCCATGGAAGAATGCGAAAGCGTTCAGGTGTCTGCGAGCCATGTAACTGAGGCGGGACGTGGGGAAGAGTCCGGTATTCACCTAGGGGGATGTCGAAAACCGCCTAAAAACCACATCCAGGCTGGCCGGCACACCGACCGTCGTCGTTAATCCACTGGGCGGATTCGATCCGGGGCCGGCGCGCCTACCCGAGTCCATTAGCGCTCTTTTTTATTTTATTTTTATTTTTTAGAATTTGAACCCATGTCTCCTGCTCATTTTATTAAAAAAAGAGTGCCACCGCCACTTTTCATCCTATAACAAAGGAATCTGGTCCACTTCAGGCGTTGGCTCTTGACTAAACCTACTCCAGAGAGCTGCCCATATACCAGGGGAAATATGGAAATTCATGGTTAGGGCTATCCTTACAAACAAAACAAAATCTTCCTTTTCCAATTTTTTTTTGTTTATTTTTGTTGTGTAATTTATCAGAGACCTTCTGCGCCCTGCTGCGAATATGTTGAGTCACGTCTTCTCGAAATTGATGTGTTCCGTTCAATTGTTCAGAAATGTTCATTGGTTCAAACAGGAAACTTTCTTCTCTCTTGGCTTAACACATTCCAGCTACGAGGCGGGTCGGGGAAAGCACTCCTAAGGAAGTTCGAGAAAAATTGTCTGTATTTTGGGTGACGGACAACGACATAATGACCGTCATTGAGGTATGTCCAAAAATCGAGTACAGAGTCTACAGTGTCCAAATAGCGCTCTCGGCTAACGTGGCGGGTTTTCATGGCATTGCACCATACGTGGTCAAATACAACAGCGCCACCTGAAAACTTTGCTAGCATCAGCGTTTATGTTCATGCACGCATTTGTGCAACCTTGTAACCTCTCCATAACAAAATATTATGAATAATATTCACATTTAGTGTAACCTCCCAACAGTAAAAGTTCCGAAACCTCCCAACAGTAAAAATATAACCATAACATTGACATTTAGCGTAACCTCCCAAAAAATAAATTGCCTAACCTATCAATAATAAAATGTGACTAATCACTCAATAAAAAATTGTGACTCACCTATAACCTTTCAATAATTGACTGTGAATTTAAACTGGTAAATTTTGGACGTCAGCAGTGCTGCGTCATGGCCCTGAAAGATCATTCTGAATAAACTGAAAATTCTTACCTCAATAAGGTCACCGTATAACGCATATATATCTGCTCCTATAAGAAATTTTTCTGTCACAGGCGAGTGCAATGCTGGCCGAGAGATTTGTCATGTATAAGAAGAAACAACTTATCTTTTTTTCAATAATCGGGATGACCAAGGATTGGAGAAATTAGTAAATTCTTTAAATTGAAATGAATTATTGTCAAAAGTTACTTTTTATGAGAAAGATTATTATTAAGAGATTTCTTTTTAAAAGCATTTGCATGGGACTTGATATAACAATCTACATATGCGCGAGGCTGCTTTTACCTTATACTACATCGCTCAGGCACCGCCATCGCTCTCCTCACGACCGGCCCAGCCAACTCGATACACACGATTGCTAGCAACTACTTACTCCTACTGCTACACTGTTCTTACTGCAGTCAACACTGCTCTATGGTCTGAGATTCTCTTATAGCTTACATATCGCAGGCAGCGCGAGAGCAATCCATTAAAATTACATCTGCTCGAGTGCGCTAGCAACAAATTCCTTAATTATGAACCTCTTACAACCTCTGTAACACACGCATCAATCAACTCATGGACACCCAACAAGTACACGTTAGATGTTCAAAAATGGCTCAAATGGCTCTGAGCACTATGGGATTAACTTCTGAGATCATCAGTCCCCTAGAACTACTTAAACGTAATTAACGTAAGGACATCACACACACACCCATGCCCGAAGCAGGATTCGAACCTGCGACCGTAGCGGTCCCTCGATCCAGACTATAGCGACTAGAACCGCTCGACCACACCGACCGGTCCACGTTAGATGTAATGGGAAACGACGACTGTAAGCGGCTAAAGAAATCCCTTTTCGACTAGGGACTCAACCTACCGCTTACGGTCACCTGAATAAATCGTCATTATGATTTTACTTTTAGTCCCACCTAACACTGTCGGAGGCTCTCGCTCTGTACACAAACGCAAGGAGGTGTCCTCATTTTTCTTCGATTTGTCTCCGATTACAAAGCATTTGGTAATGGGAAACAAAGTAAACTCATACCGGGCGTCGGATGTATTAGCTGGCCACCGTGGTGCCGAAGCCTTGTTTTGTGGCACACAGCAGGTAGCGGCCGAGGCGCCAGCAGGTGGGAGGCAAGAGGAGGGATGGGTGGCGCGCCATCAGTTCCGCCCGCGGCTGGCAGCGCCGTGATCCCGCTGGACCGCCTCCAAACGCGGCGCCGGTTATTCCTGGCTTATTAGTTGTCGCACCGCCGACGCCCAGGTTCCTCGAGGCGTCTTTCGCAACCCGACGGGATTCCACACACTGCCGTCGGCTTCTCCTCATACCTGTGGTCTTCACTCAAATATAACAACTTACAGGCTGAAACGGTTTATACGATATGGCAGTACCTGTGTTGTTAAGAAGAACGATTCAAAGTTCTTTCTGACAAGCATGCATGTCCGGAGGAACTGCGGCGACTACAGCCGTTATGAAATACATAAAGTGAATTCGCAGTAGCGAATACGAACAACTATCAGCTGTCTAAGGGAACGACGACAGTGAAAATTTTTGCTGGACTGGGACGCGAACCCAGACTACCTGATTTTACTGAGTCGTCGCCTTAACTGCTTTGACTATCTGTCCACGATTCAGAGCCATCCATACACTCATGCATATGCGAAGGGACGCTGCATCGTTCTTAACAATACAGGCACTGCAATATCGTATTTATCCGCCAACACTGTGCGGGACTTTCAACTAAAGTGTCCTCCCCTGTACTGCAATTACGTGATGTATGTGCGAGGATGTGACACAGGAACAGCGACAGATGGAAGTTAAGGTCTTGCTGTGAGTCGTGCGCGGATAGTCAAAGAGATTACCGTAGCTGAATAGTACCAGGTAAGAGCAGTTGATTCTAGTGTACACTGATTTCACTCTCGATATTGACAAATGAACAAGACTCTGTTCCCAGGAGATATACCCGAGTTCTTGCTGCAGAGACTTGGGAACGGACAGCGTTTATTTTCCCAATATTTTCGAGTGGTAGCAGTTCTTACACTACCGGCCATTAAAATTGTTACACCACGAAGATGACTTGCTACAGACGCGAAATTTAACAGACAGGAAGAAGATGCTGTGTTATGCAAATAATTAGCTTTTCAGAGCATTCACACAGGGTTGGCGCCGGTGGTGACACCTAGAACGTGGAAACTTTCCAACCGATTTCTCATACAAAAACTGCAGTTGACCGCCGTTGCATGGCGAAACGTCGTTGTGATGGCTCGTGTAAGGAGGAGAAATGCGTACCATCACGTTTCCGACTTTGATAAAGGTTGGATTGTAGCCTATCACGATTGCGGTTTATCGTATCGCGACATTGCTGCTCGCGTTTGTCGAGGTTCAATAACTGTTAGCAGAATATGGAATCGGTGGGTTCAGGAGGGTGATACGGAACGCCGTGCTGGATCCCAACGGCCTCGTATCACTAGCAGTCGAGATGACAGGCATCTTATCCACATGGCTGTAACGGATCGTGCAGCCACGTCTCGATCCCTGAGTCAACAACCATCTGCACGAACAATTCGACGACGTTTGCAGCAGCATGGACTATCAGCTTTAAGACCATGGCTGCGGTTACCCTTGACGCTGCATCACAGACAGCAGCGTCTGCGATGGTGTACTCAACGACGAAACTGGGTGCACGAATGGCAAAACGTTATTTTTTCGTACGAATCCAGGTTCTGTTTACAGCATTATGATGGTCCCATCCGTGTTTGGCGACACCGCGGTGAACGCACATTTGAAGCGTGTATTCGTCATCGCCATAATGGCGTATCACCCGGCGGGATGGTATGGGGTGCCATTGGTTACACGTCTCGGTCACCTGTTGTTCGCAGTGACGGCACATTGAACAGTGAACGTTACATTTCAGATATGTTACGACCCGTGGCTCTACCCTTCACTCGATCCCTGCGAAACCCTACATTTCAGCAGGATAATGCACGACCGCATATTGCAGGTCCTGTACGGTCCTTTCTGGATACAGAACATGTTCGACTGATGCCCTGGCCAGCACATTCTCCAGATCTCTCACCAATTGAAAACGTCTGGTCAATGGTGGCCGAGCAACTGGCTCGTCACAATACGCCAGTCACTACTCTTGAAGAACTGTGGTATCGTGTTGAAGCTGCATGATCAGCTGTACCTGTACAAGCCATCCAAGCTCTGTCTCACTCAATGCGCGGGTGTATCAAGGTCGTTATTACGGCCAGAGGTGGTTGTTCTGGGTACTGATTTCTCAGGATCTTTGCACCCAAATTGCGTGAAAATGTATTCACATGTCAGTTCTAGTATAATATATTTGTCCAATGAATACCCGTTTATCATCTGCATTTCTTCTTGGTGTAGTAATTTTAATGGCCAGTAGTGTATATTGTGCTACGGGGAGGATACCCTCAGTTTGGATGTATCCTGTTTTACATCGTGTATGAATAAAATATAACGCTGCCCTTAAGTTGCATTTAACATTGTAATTTTATTATGTACACTACTGTTACGTGCATTTGAGTCCACTAACTTAGAAAAAATTGAAAGAAATAGAAAAATAAAAAAAAATGTGTTAAGACTACGGCACGCGTAAAGTCTAATAAAGATATTATAGCGACCGCTCAAATAAAGCGGGAGATCCGCTATCGAGTCCCCGTCCGGCACAAATTTTCCTTGTCGTCATTCTCTTACACAGTTGATGGTTGTTTGCATTCGCAACTACGAATCCAGTTCATGTCAGCCGGTTTAGTTCATAAATGCGGATCTTTTCAGGAATAGTGCAAGATCTACGGTAGAGAAGTAATATGACTTATCTCTGCCGAGAAAACATAACCTCACTCAACTGTGTGTTGACTTTCATGTGATAACCGTAACTGAAAATCTGTCAAATAATCAAACAAAATGACGTCTTTAGTCACATGTTACGATTATTACTTAAGTAAGGCACGGCTAGTTCCCTGGCAAACATATTTCTGCATCTAAAACCAATACAAACCACTGCAAGGTGCCTAGCACGCGGTACTTCTCACAGTACCATAAATCAGGTTTTCTTCCCGTTACACACCCGTCAAGAGTGCCGGATAAATCACTGCTTAATTGCCTCTGTTTGCTCTATAATTAGTCTAATGCTGTCTTAAATGTCCCTAATGGACCAATACGTAGGACGCTGCAGCATATTCTTAGTTTTCCCACTTAAAGCTGGTTCCTGAAACTTTCAAAGTAGGCTTTCATGTGAGGGTTGACGCATATGTTCAAGTGTTGATAGTATAGATTTTTCTAGATCATCCGCGACGCTTCCCCGTCATCAGGGAATCCTATAACGGCCTGTGCTACCATTCTTTGTATACGTTCAACATTCACTGTTGGTTTCATTTTGTATGGGTCCTACATAAGTGAGGAATGTTCTCGGATTGGACGCACGAGCGTTTTGTAAACACTGTGTTCAAAGGGAACTAGAGCGTTGATCAACAACGCTAGATCGAAGGCACTAAAATAAGCGAAGGTTTCCTTTACTTAGACGTGCTTACACCACCTACTAAAGGGCCATAACATCACCCAGTGGTTCTCTCTGTACTACTGTACAACTGGCCGAAATGATTACCTCGAAGTTAGGGCAAAATACTAATAAAATGCTTAATAGCCGCACAATAATAAACAGAAACCCTCGCACAAACAAAGAACCTATGCACACACTAATAGCCCTGTCCGCTCTTCACTACTTTTACGTACAAGGACGATAGCGGTCGGATAAGGGAGAGTGTTAATAACAGTTTGTACGAGAAGTGACGAAAGTACTTAACGGCAACACATTCACACAGCCCGAATTCGTGCCTTCCAGGAACCCCCAGGAACAGACTGCTCTGCAGCAAACAGTCCCAGGCTTGCCGTACGTCCGCTGTCCGGACAGCACACCCCTCTCGTCGAGCGCTGACTAGACCACGGCTGCCAAGGCGTCCGATCAAATACGTCCTGTTCGGCTGCTCGGTGGTACTTCTGGATTCCCTCTCAAGCTAGCCGGTCGGTCGTACTCTCAGTTCTGTGTGATGTGTCCAGCTGGGACCGCACGCTGGCTCGTACTAGTGCAAGGGTCGCAGAGCTCTTGCCGTCAGCGCCCTCATGAAGTCGCTCTACCACTAGGGCAGCTCTTTCAGCGGGTATCAAGACAGCCACGGCTGAGCGACGTCTTGCGACAGCACGAATTCTTAGTCTTAGTGACATTTTATTTTGTGTGAATGGTCAATAAGTTGCTGCATTAGAGCCATAACATCAGATGGTATAATGCAGCGAGGCAGACTTAGTCATCATCTGTGTCGCTGCCTTTTACGATCTGATAATGGCCGTAATACAGCAACCGGTTGTCTGTTCACACAAAATAAAGTGTGACCAAGACTGTGAATTATACGAGTTGTTTCGATTTATATGAATTATTTCTATTCCAAAGTCACTGGGCATCCACTAAATGACAAAGAGATACCATTTCAAAATTTGCATTTTCACAATATCCTACCAATGAAACTGTAGTGACTTGGCACGACAGCCAAGCCACTAGGAGAGGAAGCCGAAAGGCACGCGTTTAAGCTCACGCAGGCTGGCGTGAGGTCTGGAAGAGGTAAAGTAATTATACTAGCAAAAAAAGTACGTAGCTGCTGGAATACTTAACTTTAATCCATAATTGGTGAACATCGGTCTGACGGTACATGCATCACAAGATAAATAGCAAATGATAATGGCGCCTTGCTAGGTCGTAGCAAATGACGTAGCTGAAGGCTGTGCTAACTATCGTCTCGGCAAATGAGAGCGTAATTTGTCAGTGAACCATCGCTAGCAAAGTCGGCTGTACAACTGGGGCGAGTGCTAGGAAGTCTCTCTAGACCTGCCGTGTGGCGGCGCTCGGTCTGCAATCACTGACAGTGGCGACACGCGGGTCCGACATATACCAACGGACCGCGGCCGATTTAAAGGCTACCACCTAGCAAGTGTGGTGTCTGACGGTGACACCACAGAAACAAATATCTTTCACCTGCTCTACATACAAATGAACGCATACAAATGAACGTACGTGATAATTCCATTTCATACCCCATAACTGTAACACCTAAGCATTTTATGATTGGACTCATCCCAATTGTGATATATTGAAACTGAAGTCATAAGTAATTATATTTTTGAGTTTCTATATTTCTGAACATTTCTAGCAAACTGCCAATTTGTGCGCCACTTTGAAATCACATCAGGGTCTGACAGGGCCAAGCATGTTGCCAGACGGACTTTTCGAGAATGATATAAATTTCTACATGAAGTTCTGAGATCCTTGTTTACATGAGTTACTACTTCTTGCTCAGAATCAAACACAGGAGATGGGCTTACGGAGTCCACTAGATCACAACGTTCGCTGGGCAGTGGATTGCGATGCAGTGTTCTTGATGTCTTATAATTGCGTTCTTTCCTTAGAAAATACTATTACTGCAGTGTGTGCGATATTCACAAATGATAGCTTGCTATAGTAATCATGTGGGATTTCGAAAGATCTGGTGATCGACGACAGTAGACATAACTTGTACAAGTAACAACGGCGATCACTTCTGGCACTAGGAGTAATGTCCATCTGGTGAACGAGAAAATTTGGAAGGTCTACAGGACTTTTAGCTGCGGGGGGGGGGGGGGGGGGGGGGGACTGGTGGGGAAAACCTTTAAATTAGATTCTTCTTACTCCTTTTCGCTGGGTATTTATTTTCACGTTAAGTTTTCACTTCCCTATCTCATTTTTATTTATTAATATTTTAAGTTGTTGAAGCACTATGAACATTAATTTGTTTGAAATAATGACAAAGCGTCATGACAGTACCTGGAAATTAATGATGACACGTTTAGCACTGCTCCGATAACACAATGAAGTTTCTATTGCCCCTAAGAAGTAACCATGAGAGGTATGTACTCCAGTGCAACGCACAAATGTGATACACCATGAAGTAAAGCTGTATGATGGACGGGAAGTACAACCCAGTATCTATAAGAATTTTTAACTAAGCACAATCAGATGTCAGATATTAAACATGTTTACCAAGAGCGTGACATTGGAACCTGAAAGATGATACGAATGATTTTTGCCTGGCAAGGATTCGAGCCCGGCACACGGATCTATTGTCTTATAGCTATGAATAGCCAAGAAATATTTATTGTCTCGCCACCAGTAGCAAGGCATGCACATGTGCGGCTAGAGGTAACACAACGCATAGCTCTGTGCTGCATGGAACTTCAACCCCGGGCATATCGCCATTGTTGACCCCACATGTGAGGCGTTAACTATCAAATTTTCTTTCACTTGTAATTAGGGCCATGCAGTTCAGAGGGACCAGGAGGAGTTTGGCTACATGAGGAAACAACAAAATGATGGGACAGTATCACCTGGAATGGTTCAGATCCCGAGAAAAATGGGACTCAGAGCTCGAATCCCACTACAGTGCCAATATTTTCAAAATTTCATGGCCACTTAAAATAAGAAGTCATAGTCCTATTACTTTGCATGACAACTATCCCGTGAGCTGAATTAACATTGCTGGTTAAGAATGCTTACTAGAGACACAGTTTCTGCAAGCACCGACTTCAGCCACTCACAGCCAAAACTAATGCGACTATGTTCCTGTCAGTAGCGAATGGGCAGGTTTAATGTTGATTTGGAACTACAGCACAGTCCTACGTTCTTTACTTGTCGTTACTGGAGATGAAGTGGTTATGTTTGTGGATGTTAAAAACTGCTACTCCCCGCAGGAATCGAATCCACTACTTAGCCACTACAAGCTAGCATCAGTCCAACAACACACCGAATTTCACGTGTGTTAGCACCACGTTTTTGTCATAATGGGGTACGCAGCACATGGCACGAGAAGTCTTAACTTCCACTTGAGCTGTTATTGTGAATAACCTATTTCTTGATCTGGTAGTTAACGTCCGGCAGTGAGAACACGAAGCCGTGATATCAAGCACACCCTTTTTCTTTCTTTTTTAATCCGTATTCCATCTGACAGCTAATAGTATCAGTCTGACAGAAGATTAGAGACAGTTTCGGCCATTTTCTGACCAGCCAGTAACAGAAAAATATTGCGGAAACATATTATGAAAATGCTTGTGAATGTCTGTCACATTAAGGCCAATTTCAGCGGCGTCAGCCAGGGGCCGCTTAATTCAGGCCGGCATACGCCAAAGTGACCGCATATGTATAATATTAAGTTTAAGCATGCTCTGTGGCGATTTTGTATGGCATGTTGCTGTAAGCGTGTTAACTACGGTCTTATTTTGTTCAAGTTTTAAGTATAGCTCGTGCCATGGCAACTTGATTATTTCTCATTTTTGGCGTTATGTGGAGCGTCGTTGATCCATTAAAAAACGGAGTCTAAAACGGAGAAATGTCTAACATTTTTGATATTGGGTTGTGTTTGTTTTAAAAAAAAACGATTAAAGTAGTGGAGGCAATTCGAAATACCTGTTCCCTATGTGGAGCGAGTGTTACCGAGAAAATCAAGTTGTGTCGTTTCAAGTACGATCGTTTTGAGGTAAATTAATCACAACATTCAGGAAGATAAATAGCTGTTGATGAAGGACGTTTCTGCGTTTTACTGCTATGGTCAGTGACTGTGTATCCGATAAATGACAGGTGTGAGGAAGAGTTAATCTTTGTGCGACAGTTTCCTTCAGTAAATATATTAAGGTTAACAGGGAGGAAGGAGGATTACAGTTCAACGTCTCGTTGTAAACGAGATTAGACACGAAGCAGAATCTCGATCTGGGAAGGATGGGGAAGGAAACACTCTGTGCCCTTTCAAAGGATTGATCCTGGCTTTTGCAGTGATAAATTTAAGGAGGTCACCGTAAACCTAAATCAGTGCGACCTGATGGCGATTTAAGTGTCGTGTGGTAACTTCATAATCGGAATATAGTGGCGAACACACATGAAAGAAAATAAACGTAATCCACTTAGTTACAGATTCATTTCAATCACATCGCCATGTAGCAAGGGTGTGAACAAATACTTTGTTCCAAAGTTATGAAATACCCCGAATATATATTGCCTTTTGGCATCAAACCAGCATGGTTTTGGAAAGCATCATTTTCTTATGCGATACAGTCGCCAATTTATTCGCACGACATACCATGAACAGGAACTCTAAAACTGATTCCATACTTACAGAGTTCCAGAATGGCTTGTGATATCATTCCTCATAGGCATCTTCCAGCCACTTTACTTTCCTGTGGACTATCGGCTCAGTTGTGCGGCTGGATACGAGATTTCCTGTCTGAAAGATCACATTCCGCAAGAACTGATGGGATATTACCTAGTGAAATAGAAGTGATGAGTATGATTCTTCAAGTAAAGTGATGTAGACCTTCTGCTATTCATAATATATGTAAACTATTTAGCTAACAATCAGAACATTTCTCTTAGATTTGTTGTAGGTAACGCGGCCATGTAGTAAACTCTTAAGAAGAGAAAATCGAACAGAAAATGAAGTTGAAAGTATATCTTCACGGTGCAAAATGTGACAGCTGACTCTGTACAATAAAATATGTTAGGTTCTCCACATGAATACCAAGCCAATTTCATTAAATCTCGGCTCCACAACAGTCACACGTAGAGGTTGTCGATTCAATATCTATGAGCTATGATCACGAACAACTTAAATTGGAACCATCAGATGGAAAATATTATGAGGAAGCAAACCCAAAGAGCACGTTTTATTGATAGAACATGTAGAAGAAGCAACAAATTAACTAAAGTGACCGCCTATAGTGCACTTGTCGATCGTCTTCGTGAGTATTCCTGTGCGGTATGATATCCCCACACGGTAGGACAGCAGAAGGCATCAAAAAATTTCAAAGAAGGTCAGCTCGTTTTGTATTATCACGAAATAGGTGAGATTGTGTCACGAATATGGTAAACGAGATATGATGTAAATCACGGAAACATAGGCGTTATACGAGGCAGCGAAGTGTTTTCACTAAATTCCAATATCCAGCCTCCTCCTCTGGATGCCACTATATTTTGTTTACCCCGACATATATAGGAGACATAACCATTGTGATAGAGACATCAGTGCTTGCACGGTAAGGTTTAGTTGAGACCGGAATGATAGATAAATAATGTAACTGTGGTTCAAAGAAACCCCTGACAATCACTTAATTGTGAATTGTAGAGTATTCGTGTTGATGTAGATGCAGATGTCAAGGGAGTGGGGGTAGCAGGAAGGAGGGTCTAGGTTTGGATAGAAGTGCAGAAGTGAAAAATAAAAGAGTGGAAAGCTTGCAAAGTATTCCTTACTTGGACGTATGCCACAGTTCGTTTACCTTACTACAGAGAGAAAAGGAACGAATGTTTTCAGAATGAGGAAAGGACTACAGGAAAGGCGATATATATGATTTCATCTGCTTTGTGAGAAAGCACAAATTAATCGAGAACATATAGTTTCAGGGGATCCCACTAGATTGGTTTATAACGTTTGGGGAGAATTGGGGGGGGGGGGAGGGCAATTGAGGTGATAATGCGAGAGAGGCGAAAGTGAGCTAAGACAGAATGTATGAGAAATTAAAGTGAATAAACTTAAGACGAAATCGTTTGCATAAGGGTATTTCAAATAACACAATACTTTTAAAGAGTCCATCTAAACTGATTACTTTATAAGTAT
The DNA here is from genome assembly GCF_021461385.2 of Schistocerca piceifrons. Taxonomy (NCBI): domain Eukaryota; kingdom Metazoa; phylum Arthropoda; class Insecta; order Orthoptera; family Acrididae; genus Schistocerca; species Schistocerca piceifrons. Next base: position 781,516,659 of record NC_060140.1, on the reverse strand, counting down.
CTACACATTGTAAAAATGAAATACAAATAGAATGTTTAACAAGCTGTTAACAGGCAACTCAAAGGAAAACTGAGTCAAATTTTATTTTATCTGTACCCAAGTGATCTTCCACTGGCTCTCAGTAAGGAAAACTGAAGAAACAGACGACATAACCAAATGTTTTAAGGACTCTAATATTACATCCAGACTCCCACATTGTTTTGTACTTCTATCATGCGTCTTGGCAAAGAATCTGTAAGCCGTTCCTCACAGCCATCAAGCATGCCGGCCGAAAGAACGTCAGCTGTAGTTGGTAGGTTTTCTGACCAGTTCTTTGATAACGTACTGGCGACGTCAGCCCATATGGTTCAAATTAGCAGCCCGTGGCGTCCAGTCCACGACGTTGACTCCAATAGTGGAGAGCTGCTTCTGAACGAATGTAGACCTGTGAACGGGAGAATGGTGGTCTTGCAATGTGAAGTCCCCTTCTCCATACAGCTTCTGATCTGACAAAATATTTTCCAATATGTGGGCGTACTGCTCACTGTCAAGAGTACCCTCTATCCTTTGACGAATTTCGTTCCTCTCACAGAAATCCATCGCAAGCAAGAGACAGATAGCCGCCCACTTCTTCTCTCATCGTTACATATTCGCTGCGATTGCGAGTCTCTTGCGGCCTATAAGCGTATCTTGGACCGTCGTTGCTGGTGGAAGACACCTTCTCGTCAGTGAAAGTGACGTTTCCTCATAACGCACTCAGATGAAGCTCCAAAAATGACAGTCGGTATGAACCAGCCTTCGCTGAGCTGTTTCACGGTGGATCGTCGTGCGTGCAGCCCAAATTCCCTTAGCCTTCGGTGAAACATTTCACTGGAGCCGGGGAAGTTGGCCTCCCGCTAGAACTGCTTTGCGTTCAGAAAGGGATTTTCTCTGCTATTAGACACTAGATCCCTGTCCTCCTGCTGTTAGCTCATTCCCTTCCTGCCTGAGCCAGGAGCTCTGTTGGTATTGCTTCCTGCACCATCTCGTTGCAGTGGTATAGACGTATGATACGCCATACCTTCTGCCAGCTTCTCTGATGGAACATCCACCTTCTTCAATAAGAGCAACGACTCTGTCTCGAGTTTCTCTCTCCCAGTGAGCCATTGCAACAGACGGCCTGGTGCGTATTTCGCCTTCCCGCTTTTATACTGATGTCAGGAGAGGAAATAACGTATTTATGTCAAAAACAGCGGCAGAGGCAGAGACATGCGCTGGCTCGTCCTAGGCGGAGGGGCGGGGGCGGGAAGGGGGGGGGTTGGATGGTGGGGAGGGAGGGGAGGCTGTGTGCCTGCCACCGCCGACTCACTCGCTTTGGTCTCGCCTTCACACAGACTGTGGCTGGCCGGCCAGCCCGGCAGCCGTCCAGCCTGTCTAGCCCTTAGACCACGAACCGCAGCTAGTAGAGACACAGGCTCCTAAGCCACACGTGCCCTTTGAAGGTTCAAACGTTTCACCTACCCTATCCAAGTCCGGAGTGTAAACCAACGCAGCTAGAGCTATTTTGCTGTAACATGACCAGGCACATCTGTTTTTGACCTTTCATTCAAATAGTTAACAAAAAATAAGTTGAAGAATATACTCAAGACAAAGTAGGTATAAATACCACAAAATATTTCAACTAGCTAGCAAACGCACGACGCAGGATGCTATTATTTCTTGTAAGCGCTGTGCATTAGATCTCGCCTAAAGAAAATATATATTATGTCAGGAAAACTAATCGAATTGTAAAAGTAAACAGTTTCGGTGGCAACCATGCCAAAGAATTGTGTATATGTAGAGTATCATTCACATTTTGAGCACTTATAAAGTGTACTCAGTGTCTCTGAAACAATAAGTGCTGCACGACGGAAATTACGTTCCGCTGAAGCACTTCGTTTACATCGCAATGAAACATGGTTACTCAGTAATTCACAGCTACACTACTGGCCATTTAAATTGCTGCATCAAGAAGAAATGCAGATGATAAACGAGTATTCATTGGATAAATATATTATACTAGAACGGACATGTGATTACATTTTCACGCAATTTGGGTGCATAGATCCTGAGAAATCAGTACCCAGAACAACCACCTCTGGCCGTAATAACGTCCTTGATACGCCTGGGCATTGAGTCAAACAGAGCTTGGATGGCGTGCACTGGTACATCAAAGGTAGTGACTGGCGTATTGTGACGAGCCAGTTGCTCGGCCACTATTGACCAGACGTTTTCAGTTGGTGAGAGATCTGGAGAATGTGTTGGCCAGGACAGCATTCGAACATTTTCTGTATCCAGAGAGGCCCGTACAAGACCTGCAACATGCGATCGTGCATTATCCTGCTGAAATGTAGGGTTTCGCAGGGATCGAATGAAGGGTAGAGCCACGGGTCGTAACACTTCTGAAATGTAACGTCCACTTTTCAAAGGGCCGTCAATGCGAACAACAGGTGACCGAGACGTGTAACCGATGGCACCCCATACCATTACGCCAGGTGATACGCCAGTATGGCGATGATGAATACACGCTTCCAATGTGCGTTCACCGCGATGTCGCCAAACAGGTATGCGACCATCATGAAGCTGTAATCAGAACCTGGATTCATCCGAAAGAATGACGTTTTGCCATTCGTGCACCCAGGTTCGTCACTGAGTACACCATCGCAGGGACTCCTGTCTGTGATGCAGCGTCAAGGGTAACCGCAGCCATGGTCTCCGAGCTGATAGTCCATGCTGCTGCAAACGTCGTCGAACTGTTCGTGCAGATGGTTGTTGTCATGCAAACGTCCCCATCTGTTGACTCAGGGATCGAGACGTGGCTGGACGACCCGTTACAGCCATGCGGAAAAGATGCCTGTCATCTCGACTGGTACTGATAAAAGGCCGTTGGGATCCAGCACGGCGTTCCGTATTACCCACCGATTCCATTTTCTGCTAACAGTCATTGGATCTCGACCAACGCTAGCAGCAATGTCGCGATACGATAAACGGCAATGGCGATGGGCTACAATCCGACCTTTATCAAAGACGGAAACGTGATGGTACGCATTTCTCCTCCTTACACGAGGCATCACAACAACGTTTCACCAGGCAACGCCGGTCAACTGCTGTTTGTGTATGAGAAATCAGTTTCACTCACCGGCGAAGCTCGAGAAAAAGAATACCAAAATTTTCATGTGCGAGTTCTAATTTCTCTTATGTTATTATAGATGTAACATCATCCCTTGTATGACAGTGGCAACAAACACTTTTTGCACTCATAAGGGAAAGATGGTGGTTTAAATGTCGTGGAAATAACGTGTATCACAGTGAGAAAGTGTTTGTATTAATATTGCGTCCCCAGCTCATCCTCCTGCCCACTACCATTCCAATCTCAAGGAAATAAAAGAAAAATATCCTTGACACTCTCTCTCCTAAATCGCTATACTATAAAATCAGCTGTCTTCTTTCAACGTTCTCGGTGTCCGTGAATTCCGTTAGGTAATGATCCACAGTGCTCAGCAGTATTCCAGAAGAGGTCGAACGCCTATAGTTCTGGCAGTCTTCTTAGCTGGACTCCTTGGGCCTTCTAACGGTAGTGTCAAAAATCCAACTACCCTCAGAGCCACACTGTCGTGTTTATGTTGTAGGCTGGAAAAGCTACTTGAGTATTACGAAGGACTTCACACTTAATTAAGATAGCCATTCGTCGTATGGTATTATGATGAGACACCAGTTCTATTACTGTAGTGCATATTAATATGGTTCCCCGCTATGTTACCGGACAAAATTGAGACAAATATGAGAGAAATTGCCAACAATATATTCCACCTCGTTATCGAAAACCTCCTGATGATACGCAGGTAATTTTTTTTTTTTTGATCCCACATACATAGCGTCGCCAAAACAAAACAAACAAAAACAAAGAAAAGAATATGAAAATAACTTTCTTGGTTGTTGATCGGTAAGAGGTTAGAAAGGTAAACAAATGCGGGTGCCAGATTAGAAGACGTGCGGTAGGCGTGTTTACCAACCAAGCTCCTTGGTGCTGTCTTCCAGGTCGCATGTGCTACTCTGCAGCTGCGACGAATCACATTTGTTGGCAACAAATCTCAACTGCGAAGGACACATTCCTGTGAAGCAGTTCATAACATAAAACACCTGCTTTGTGCCACCAGATGTATGTCAACAATAATACATTCTATGACCGTGTACAGGCCATCGTTTGAGATAATGCCGTTAGAGTTACCCACTATTTCTCTTTATGAAGTTACCATACGGTAGTTAAATCACCAAAGGATAAATCCTTTGAAAGGGCACAGACGACTTCCTTCCCCTCCTTCCCAGTTCGAGGTTCTGCTTCGTGTCTAATCTCGTTTCCGACGTGAAGTTGAACCGTAATCCTCCTTCCTTTCTTTTAACCTCAATATGCCTACTGAAGGAGAGTGTCACAAGAAGGGTAACTGTTCAACACACTTGTCATTTATCGGATACACTGTCATTGACCGTAACAGTAAAACGCAGAAAGGTCCTTCATTAACGTCTGTTTATCTTCTTGAATGTGATGATTAATTTATCTCAAAACTATCATACTTGAAACGATACAACTTGACTTTCTCGATAACACTCACTCCACACAAGGCACACATATTTCTAGTTGCCTCCACTGCTCCCGTCGTTTTGTTAAACACATACAGAACACAATGTCACAAATGTTAGACTTTCCTTTGTTTTAGATACCGTTTTCTAATGCATCAACGACGCTCTACATAATGTGAAAAATGAGAAATTTTCAAGTAGTTACGGCACGAGCTATACTACACACTTTGAACGAAATAAGAGCATAGTTAAATACGCTTATAGCAACATGCCATACAAAATCGCCACAGAGCGTGCTGAAACAATAGTATTATACATACACAACGTTATCTAATGTTACACTCGCTAATTCGAACGTAGAAAAGTCTGATGGAAGCAATTGGCTCTATGCCCGATGGGTAGCGATCACATGCGCGGACGCCGCCCTGAATCAAGCGGCCGCTGGCTGATGGCACCCAACTTGGTCTTAATGTGACAGACACCCACGAACCCTTTCACAAACACGTTTCCGCAAGATTTTTCTATTACTGGTTGGTCACAAAATAAACGAAAGTGTTTCTGACCTTCTGTCATACAGACGCTGTTAGCACACAGATGGAATATGGATTAAAAATAAAGGAAAAGGATGAGTTTGATATCACGGATTTGTATTCTCACTGGCTAACGTTGACTATGAGACCACGAATATATTATTCACAACAAAAGCTTTAGTGGAAGTTAACACTTCTCGAACCACGTATTGCGTAACCCATTATGACAAAAACCTGGTGCTGACACATGAAAAAATCGGTGGGTAGTTGGATTGAGGCTAGTTTGTAATGGCTAAGTTCTGGGTCCGATTTCTGCTGGGGGTACCAGTTTTCAGCAGCCACAAACATATTCTCTTCGGCTCCAGTAATGCCAAGTAAAGAAAGTAGGTCTGTGCTGTGGTTCCAAATCAACAGTAAACCTACCCATTCGCTACTGACAGGAACAGAGTCAGATTATTTTTGGTTGCGATTGACGGAAGTCGCTGCTTGCAGAAACTGTGTCTCTATTAAGAATTCTTAGACTAGCAATGTTATTTTAGTTCACGAACCAATTGTTATGTAAGGTCATAGGACTTCGATATTCTTACATTGGCACGGGACTGGGATTCGAGCTTTGATTCCAATTTCTCTCTGGATTTGAACCCTTCTAGATGACACTGTCCCTTCATTTTGTTGTTTCTCCACGAAGCAAACCCTCCAGGTCTAATTACTAGTGAAAGAAAATTTGATAGTTCACACTTGTTCATGTGGGGTCTACAATGACGATATGCGCGGGGTTGGAGTTCCAGGCAGCACACGACTATTCGTTGCATTACCTCTAGCCGAACATGTCCACATCTTGCTGCTGGTGGCGAGACAATAAATATTTCTTGGATATTCATAGATCAAGTTGCCGGCTTCGAATCCTTGTCAGGCAAAACACAGTTTTATAGTCGTTTCAGGTCCCAATATCACGCTATTGGTGAACATATTTAATATCTAACATCTGATTGTGCTTAGTTAACAATTCATACAGGTACTGGGTTCTACTCTCCGTCCATCATCACAACTTTGCTTCTTGACGTTTCAGACTTGTGCCTTGGACTTTATTACGTACCTTTCACGGTTAGTTCTCAGGTGAAATACAAGCATGTCGATCAGACACGCAAGCTTTGTTTGGTTAACAGTTGGCTGAAATTTGGATCACGAACAACAGCTTTTCATGTCATTTAATGAGTGTGTAAGACTTCCACAGGGTCACTTATTGTAATAATGTTTACTTTATGAGCGTCAGGGACTGTCTCATCTCTAATAACGTGGTATTAGTTTACACCTGGACTGATTGCCATTATGAGCAGTGTTCTCTACTGTATAATCACACGACTATACCACACACGGTTTCGGCTTTTAGAGGACCTGCGACACAGCTATGCGATATTAGTTGCATAACGTCAGGTACACCCTATACATTGGAATTCAGGGGTCGCCCGCTTTCTCTGATGTGGAATGTACGAGGGTTGGAACTTCAAGAGTGCCAACTATATATTTACATCTCGTACAAAATAGATACGTGTTTCAGTCACCAGCATTGTTTATAACCCGTTGCCAGCGATGTAGAAGTCGTAGGATACTCTTAGTAGTCCAGTTGTGTTGACAGTTCGAGTGGCGCGAGCAAGTTGAACTCAGATAAAGAAATAATCCTGTAGACTTTGGTGGCCCTTGACCTTAAAGGTAAAAACTCTTGGGCCGTAAAAGAAACTTTTCTTCCACGATCAACCTTAGAGGATTATACAGTTGCAATAACAGTACCTTTCTTCCGCTAAACCCCACACTAAATGAAGCCTAGACATAGAATTACTGACGTAATCGCACGAATAAGATTAACAAAGTGATATCGGTCGGAATTTAACTCCTGATTTCTCAGCGAATGACACATTCGCGGTCTACTATTGTTCACAACCTCCGGTGCCCACAACACGTCTAATAACTAGTAGGTAAATTAAACGTTTAAATCATCGCGCTCAACAATGGACCGTCCAGAAAAGAATGGTCAAAATAGGGAGAGTACCCAAAAAGGATTGCAAAATTCGTGAAATTATCGATTATATCATGGCTCTCGGCGACAGATATGTTCCTATATGTACGAGGTTTGGAACTTTAATAGTGGCAACTATTTATTTACAGCTCGTACAAAATAGCTACGTGTTTCAAAATTTTACTGACCTTCAAAGCTGTCACCAGCATTGTGTGTAATCCGTTACCAACGATGTAGAAGTCGTTGGTACTCTTAGCAGTGCCAATTGTGTTGACAGTTCGGGCGGCGTGGTCTGTTGACCGACGAATTTGTAGCAGTCCTGAAGCGAATGCCGTGACGCGTTTCCTTCAGTTTAGAAATCGAGTTGATCTCACGAGGGCTTAATTCAGGGGAGATCAATAGGCAGTATAGAACTTAGGAGACACATCAAATAAATCAGGTCGTGCTTGAGCATTGTCCTGCAGAATGATGCTCAGGTCCTGCAGAAATTGTCATCACTTCTGTCCCTACACTGTTCATGTTTGGAACACAACGTACGACCAGCTTAGAGACAGAAGTGATGACACTTTCTGCAGAACCTGACTATCATTTTGCAGGACAATGCTCAAATCATCCAGTTTTTCTGCAGTTGAAATCATTTGTTCATCTGTAGATGTACATCACATTTTTTAAAAAGTGTACATCGGAGTTGCTGAACAGATTCGGAGGCTATATGTGGCTTCAGGAATGTTTCAGATAGTAGAATGGCGTGGAAGCTTAGTTGATTGGACATATACGTCGGTGGTAGCTCCGACGCTCGTTCCCGGAGAGCTTGTTATATGCAGTTTGATAGGGTTCTCTCCACTGCGGTGAAACACTCTGATCCATATGTGACAGAAGCATCATAATAAATGTGTGTCGTTTCTAGCAGTCGTAGAGTTACAGAACGCTTTTGACAGAGTATCGTCTCAGTTATGTGACTGGATTTGTGATTTCCTGTCAGAGAGGTCACAGTTCGTAGTAACTGACGGGAAGTCATCGAGTGAAACACAAGTTATTTCCAGCGTTCCCCAAGGTAGTATTATAGGCCCTTTGCTGTTCCCTTTCTATATAAACGATTTGGGAGACAATCTGAGCAGCCGTCTTCGGTTGTTTTCAGCTGACGCTGTCGCTTATCGAATAATAAAGCAATCAGAAGATCAAAACAAACTGCAAAACTGTTTAGAAAAAAAAAATATCTGAATGGTGGGAAAAGTGGCAGTTGATCTTAAATAACGCGGTCATACACATGAGTGCTAAACGGAACTCGTTAAACTTCGGTTACACGATAAATCAGCCTAATCTAAAAGCCGCAAATTCAACTAAATACCTAGGTATAACAGTTACGAACAACTGAAATTGGAAGGAACACATAGAAAATGTTGTGGGGAAGGCAAACCGAAGACTTCGTTTTATTGGCAGGACACTTGGAAAATGTAACAGATCTACTAAGGAGACTGCCTATATTACAGTTGTCCGTCCTCTTTTAGTATACTGCTGCGCGGTGTGGGATCCTTACCAGGTAGGACTGACGGAGTACATCGAAAAAGTTCAAAGAAAGGCAATATCATCGCGAAATATGAGAGATAGTATCACAGAAATGATACAGGATTTGGGCTGGAAATCATTAAAAGAAAGGCGTTGTTCGTTGCGACGGAATCTTCTCACGAAATTCCAATCACCAACTTTCTTCTACGAATGCGAAAATATTTTGTTGACACCGACCTACATAGCGAGGAACGACCATCACGATAAAATAAGGGAAATCAGAGCTTGTACGAAAAGATATAGGTGTTCATTCTTTCCGCGCGCTATATGTTATTGGAATAATAGAGAATTGTGAAGGTGGTCCGATGAACCCTCTGCCAGGCACTTAAATGTAATTTGCAGAGTATCCATGTAGTTGTAGATGTAGATATAGATGAGATGACTGGAATATTCTCTTTGAAATTCTGAGGGTTGTTGGTATAAGGTACAAGGTACGAAATATTATCACAAATTGTGCAGTGACCAAACTGCAGTTGTAGCTGTCGAAACACATGAAAGGGAGACAGTAACTAAGGAAGGAGTGCCAGGGGGTTATCTACTGTCCTCCATGTTACTGAATATGTGAGCGAACAGTAAAGGAGACCATGGAGAGATTTGGAATGGGCATTGAGGTTTGGCGAGAATAAATAAAATCTCTTAGGATCACCAGAGTCATTGTAATTCAATCAGAGAGGGGAAAGGAGCTGAAAAATCAGTTGAATTAAATAGATGGTTCAAATGGCTCTGAGTACTATGGGACTTAACATCTGAGATCATACGTCCCCTAGAACTTAGAACTACTTAAACCTAACTAACCTAAGGACATCACACACATCCATGCCCGAGGCAGGATTCGAATCTGCGACCGTAGCAGTCGCGCGGTTCCGGAATGAAGCGCCTAGAACCGCTCGGCCACCGCGGCCGGTGATTAAATAGAAAAGAGGTTATAAGATGAATGTCAACAATAATAAGACAGTGGTATGGAGTTTAGGCGAATTAAAGCTGAGGGACTTGCATCAGAAAATGAAATATAAAAAATAGTAGTTGAATTTTCCTTTTTCGCAGAAAAATAACTGACCATGGCCGAAACCCAGAGGATATAAAACTCAGATTGCCAATACCAAGTAAAGTATTTAGAAAAAAGAGAGATTTGTTAAAATCAAATGTAAATTTAAATGATACGAAATCCTTTCTGAAAGCATTTGTGTAGGGTGTACACTCGTACGGAAGTGAAACAAGGGCGATAACCAATACGAAGAGAACAGAAGCTTTTGAAAAGTGGTGCTACACGATAATATTGAGGATAGAACATTGGTAGATCGACTTAATAATGAAGAGATAAGCGAAATGGGGAAGAAAGATGCTTCTGGCCTAAAGAATGGATCGATTGATAGGACACGTCTTGAGATCAAGGAACCATTAGTCCGGTAATGGCGCTGTGTTGTGTGGGTAAAAATCGTAGAGTGAGAACTAGAGTTGACTACGGTAAGATGGTTCAAATGGTTTTAGGTTGCAGAAGGAATGCAGACATGAAGACATTTGCACAGGATAGACTAGCGTGATGAGCTACATAAATCTAGTCTTTGCAGTGAAGGCGTTACATGAACATCATCAGATCACGTAAAAATGTATGTAGCCACCTACTCCACGTTTTATGATATCGGCTTCAATTAAGCAGACACTGTAGGAACTTTCTGTAGACAGCCCTCTTATTTGACAAGAATAGCCCTTACGTCGAAACAGGCACCGACCGAAGGTCAGTATAAACAAAACGAACCAGTCATAAACACCTTGCGGGCTCTCAAACAGCGACTTCCTCTGCAAAACTGTACGCTGTCTGTTTGCATTGAACTCTAGTCAGCACTACCAACCGGGTTACCGAAATTCGCAAACTATGAATGTTCCGTGGATTCTCTATTAGACTCCTATGGTGAGTGGTGTTACTTGAAGCCTGATTGTTGTGAATTCGTGCTCATTTATATATATTCCTATCTGTTATCTGGCCTAAAAAAATTGTTACCTGTTGATTAAAAAGCATTTTAACTCTCACAGCTCAATAATTGTCCGCAGCTATCCACATCACAAAATTATGGAACATTTCAGTGTCGTTATTTCACTTCGAACTATCTTAACTGTTGAGTATGCATCTTTCGCTCATTTTCTGATAAAGTGACCTCAGAGCTAAGTAAAAGCTCTGACGACAATTCATCAGATGAAGAACTGAGTAAATACGGTTACGATTAAGACAGGAAAAAATGCAGACAGTATAAAATCGCTAAATGCATTAACAAATTTGATATTATTCACGTAAATTTATCATTTTTCTCATTAGGTGATAGACCATGACTCAAATCCGGAATCATAACTGCCACAGCCTTAATAACTGAGCTACCATTGTGAGACTCACTAATGGCCACAACTTCAGTAATCTTCATTCTAATATTTATTTCGCAAACAGTTCCATGCATATCAGGAACCCTCACAACGGCGCACCCTGCAATACAGCTTTAAAGATTCATTGTGATTTCTTACAACTGAACAATAGTTTTGGTGTTTCGTTTCTCGCACGGATTCCGGGCGTGGATTGCAGGCAGCTGCTTTTCATATTGTACATCGCGGTTTTTATTTCACAATACCCAGAACAAAATTGATGCTGCAATAAATAAAATTATGCTGCCACAAAAGTCTGGTCACTTACCTAATAGCATGAAAAGTCTGACAGATAGCCATATAGCATTTAAAAGGAAATCAAAAGAATTTCTTAATGGCAACTCCTTCTACTCATTAGATGAATTTTTCGATATAGTAAGTGGGTAATATCCCCAACACCCACCAAAAAAAAAATCTTGAGTGTCATGCAATATTTTGTGTAACGTAATATCTTGTATAGACACCTTTTATTAACCTGACACGTTCCACATCATTACGAAGTGTCGTATTCATGATCTATGGAACAAGTACTAATCTAATCTAATTCAAGAAGGTGATTTAGACTCTACTGCGATGTACGTTCTTATACCTCCATCGTAAGGCTTTTGAAGCACTCCTGTCGTATTTCTCAGTGATTCACGCTCAACAAACACATGTCGATCGCTCTTGGTGGAAGTCGGGCTGCGTTCCTCAGAAGTTGATTTATGTCCCCTCGTAAACGTTGGACTGGTGTGGTGCTGCAGTAAAGACAGACAACAGTTGCGTTCCAGTGAACGCTGTCTAGCACATACTTTTCAAATGAGTAAGTCTTTTAGTCTTATAGCTTTGAAGATATGTTGAGAAATAGAAAAAACCTTACTCATGTTGGTATTCTTGTAATGAGTGGTTGAACACATCCATGTTAATTGCACGACAGCAAATTCTCTAAACCGAAACTGTCCGTGTGATAATTACGAGCCCCAAACTTTTTATGCTTTCTATTTTCCGTACGAAACTGTCGCAAACGACAGCACCTTTGAAACGCGGCAAGCGTTTTGCATGCCGGTTTCGTCAATATTTAGAATAATAATTAGAATATATTATTAGAATATATCGTTCTGACGCTGACAAAAGGGAAAATCGGCGATGAAAGGTTATTTACATTATAAAACAGAGTGAGTAGCAGCTGGATGCCCTCTGTACTTTTTTCTCTCTTTATCGAACTGGTGACGGTATTTCATGGATTATGAATGATTCTGAATGATTTGCAAATGTGCAGAGCGGTGGACTCCAGACAGAGCAACACGAAGGGATTCAGCCAAGGAGGTCGGTGACCGGTGGATGGGATCGTGACCTGGGTAGCTGAGATACTTGGACGTGAGGTCGGCCCAGGAGCGACCGCCTAGCATTGTCCTTCCACTGTACTGTTTGTGGCTAGATTAGTATCTGCAGCTTATAGAATGCGCAAGCCACCGAAAACAAAATCTACCCACGCAATGGTCCTCTCTGAATTTCTCGAACCGGCTGCGATGTTATGAACGTTGGTTGGAGAAAGTTCAGTTGACGGAAAGATGTTCGAGGGTCACTCCAAAAGAAATGCACACTATTTTTATAAAAATACAGTTTTCATTCTGCATGTGTGAAAATTTTGCAGTGTGTAGATACATCCTTCCCACTTGTTTTCAAACTTAGCTCAACCTGTTCCCGTGAGTGGCGCCGTCACAGCGTGTCTTCAAGATGGCTGCTACACTTCACGTTCGTCAGAAGCAACGTGCTGTCATATAATTCCTGTGCTGTGAAAACGAGACAGTGGGAAATATCCACAAGAGGTTGGAAAAGGTGTATCGCTGTACAGTTAGTCGGTGGGCAAGCAGGTTACGTGATGAAAGTGGGCACGGAAATATTGAGGATTGTCCTCGCAGCGGCAGGCCTCGTACTGCACACACTCCAGACAATGTGCAGAGAGTTAACGAATTGGTGACTGCTGACAGACGCATCACAGTGAACGAATTGTCACACTACGTTGGGATCGGGGAAGGAAGTGTTTGCAGAATACTGAAAATGTTGGCGTTAAAAAAGGTTTGTGGCAGGTGGTTTCCTAGAATGTTGACAGTGGCTCACAAAGAATCAAGAAAAACGGTATGCAGCGAACTTTTGGAACAGTACGAGAATGGTGGAGACGAATTTCTTGGAAGAATTGTGACAGGTGATGAAACATGGCTGCATCATTTTTCGCCAGAGACGAAGGGGCAATCGATGGAGTGGCATCATGCAAATTCACCCAAGAAAAAAAAATTCAAAACCACATCTTCTGCTGGAAAAGATAGGACTACAGTGTTTTTCGATTCCGAAGGACTCTTGCTTGTGGATATCATACCAAGTGGAACCACCATAAATTCTGATGCATATGTGACGACACTGAAGAAACGTCAAGCTCGACTGAGTCGTGTTCGATCACATCGGCAACAGCAGGATGTTTTGCTGTTGCACGACAATGCACGGTCACATGTCAGTCAAAAAACCATGCAAGCGATCACAAAACTCGGGTGGACAACACTGAAACATCCGCCTTACAGTCCTGACGTGGCTCCATGTGACTATCATCTCTTTGGGAAACTGAAAGACTTTCTTCGTGGAACAAGGTTTTAGGTGATGATGACTCCCTTGTGCAAGCTGCCAAACAGTGTCTCCAACAGGTTGTTCCAGAATTTTACCGTGCGGGTATACAGGCGCTGGTTCGAAGATGGCGTAATGCAGTTGAGAGGGATGGAAATTATGTGGAGAAATGAAAATATTATTCCTAAAGCATGTATCTACACACTTTAAAACTTTCAAACGTGTTGAGTAAAAGATGGATTTAAAAAAAAAAAAAAAAATTGCATTTCTTTTGGAGTGACACTCGTATTTCGTCAGCTCGAGCGCTAAAATTTAGAAGGGGAGAGCGTCATCACAGAAGGCTGGAAAATACGCGCTGTTTTTGGCGGGATTCCCCGTTGAAGGGAATCCTTGTGATTGGCCTGCAGTGGTACGTAATTTTTTTGATTGGGGACTGGCACCTTTTGCCGGCAAGGGATACGCATGGGGTAAGCGAGTGTCGCAAGAGAAGCACTGGCCATCGGGACGTGAACATGTCAGGTTCGACATTCCGCTAAGACGCGAGGATATCCTCATCGACTTGCCGTAACAGCACCGTAGAGGCCGACACATCTTGGAGTCCCACGTAGGTGCTGAGTATTCCGTATTAGCTAAGAGAGCAGTGCATCTGCAGCGCAGAGCTCGATGCAGCCCAGTTATGCTTATGGTGAGCGTAATTTGCGACACCTGCAGGTGTGACGGTACATCACATAAATATTGACATTTTTATCGGTTGTAAACCGTATTTAAGTATTTTATGAATATAATTAGTATAAAAGATACAGTTAACGCTCTTGAAACAACTGATATGCAGCGATAATTTAAGAGTAGTATCTTTACTAATGTCTATGAAAATGAAAAAGGATCGAAAGAGACGCGATTGTACGGCCGAGGAGGAAGGACGTATTTCATGGTACACACACTCTTTTGTTTCGTGGTACGGAAGGCAGCCATTGAGCGGCTACACATATTTTATGTAAGTTATTCGTATTTATTACTAAAATAAAATTGTTATTATTATCATAAAATGAATTTATTTGTAATAGTTTTCACCTCAAATACTCGCAGTGGCCAACTACTCGTATTTTTAATAAGCATTTTTTCAGTAAATTGTGCTGCGAGAAGCTCATCTTCCGATGCAGCCTCTGGTCGGCCATTACGCGCCGAAGCATTAATTTATTTTTCAAAGTGTTAACAGTAACTGTAAATGCGAGAGATTTCGTTAAAGAACCTTTTTAAATTACAACAGATGATTAATTTAGTTAAAGTTCATGTTTTTAAACTATACAGATTACAAGAGTTTAGTAAGTTTTATCTTGGCCGCTCCATGGCAACAATCGAAATTCTCTCGACCCTTGCTTTGCAACCAATAAATAGAAATTAACAAAATTACATTCAATTCAGTTAACGGCAACTATATTTTAGTCATCACGTTCAAAAACTAAAGTTGGCACATGAATAACTGAGGCCGTTCAAGAACCCGTTTCATAATTACTTATACACATAAGTAAATGTGATAAGAAAAGACAATATCCCTGAGAGAAAGACTCATGCTGATAAATTAAAAATAAAAATATATAAAATATATATGTAACTTTTGTATATGACGTAACAAATGCCACCGACGTCACAAATGGCGCCCCACGTTGGGCCCCACCTATCACGGTTTGTTGTTGTTGTGGTCTTCAGTCCTGAGACTGGTTCGATGCAGCTCTCCATGCTACCCTATCCTGTGCAAGTTTCTTCATCTCCCAGTACCTACTGCAACCTACATCCTTCTGAATCTGCTTAGTGTATTCATCTCTTGGTCTCCCTCAACGATTTTTACCCTCCAGCGCTTCCCTCCAATGCTAAATTTGTGATCCCTTGATGCCTCAGAAATGTCCTACCAATCGGTCCCTTCTTCTCGTCAAGTTGTGCCACAACTCCTCTTCTCCCCAATTCTATTCAGTACCTCCTCATTAGTTAAGTGATCTACCCATCTAATCTACAGCATTCTTCTGTAGCACCACATTTCGAAAGCTTCTATTCTCTTCCTGTCCAAACTATTTATCGTCCATGTTTCACTTCCATACATGGCTACACTCCATACAAATACTTTCAGAAACGACTTCCTGACACTTGAATCTATACTCGATGTTAACAAATTTCTCTTCTTCAGAAACACTTTCCTTGCCATTGCCAGTCCACATTTTATATCTTCTCTACCTCGACCATCATCAGTTATTTTGCCCCCCAAATAGCAAAACACCTTTACTACTTTAAGTGTCTCATTTTCTAATCTAATTCCCTCAGCATCACTCGACTTAATTCGACTACATTCCATTATCCTCGTTTTGCTTTTGTTGATGTTCATCTTATATCCTCCTTTCAAGACAACGTCCATTCCGTTCAACGGCGCTTCCAAGTCCTTTGCTGTCTCTGACAGAATTACAATGTCATCGGCTAACCTCAAAGTTTTTATTTCTTCTCCATGGATTTTAATACCTACTCCGAATTTTTCTTTTGTTTCCTTTACTGCTTGCTCAATATACAGATTGGATAACATTGGGGAGAGGCTAAAACCCTGTCTCACTCCCTTCGCAACCACTGCTTCCCTTTCATGTCCCTCGACTCTTACAACTGCCATCTGATTTCTGTACAAATTGTAAATAGCCTTTCGCTCCCTGTATTTTACCCCTGCCACCTTTAGAATTTGGAGGAGAGTGTTCCAGTCAACATTGTCAAAAGCTTTCTCTAAGTCTACAAATGGTAGAAAGGTAGGTTTGCCTTTTCTTAATCTATCTTCTAAGATAAGTCGTAAGGTCAGTATTGCCTCACGTGTTCCAATATTTCTACGGAATCCAAACTGATCTTCCCCGATGTCGGCTTCTACCAGTTTTTCCATTCGTCTGTAAAGAATTCGTGTTAGTGAAACTTCCTGGCAGATAAAACTGTGTGCCCGTCCGAGACTCGAACTCGGGACCTTTGCCTTTCGCGGGCAAGTGCTCTACCATCTGAGCTACCGAAGCACGACTCACGCCCGGTCCACACAGCTTTACTTCTGCCAGTATCTCGTCTCCTACCTTCCAAACTTTACAGAAGCTCTCCTGCGAACCTTGCAGATCTAGCACTCCTGAAAGAAAGGATATAGCGGAGACATGGCTTAGCCACAGCCTGGGGGATGTTTCCAGAATGAGTTTTCGCTCTGCAGCGGAGTGTGCGCTGATATGAAACTTCCTGGCAGATTAAAACTGTGTGCCCGACCGAAACTCGAACTCGGGACCTTTGCCTTTCGCGAGCAAGTGCTCTACCATCTGAGTCTGAGGCGCGAGTCGTGCTTCGGTAGCTCAGATAGTAGAGCACTTGCCCGCGAAAGGCAAAGGTCCCGAGTTCCAGTCTCGGTCGGGCACACAGTTTTAATCTGCCAGGAAGTTTCATATCAGCGCACATTCCGCTACAGAGTGAAAATCTCATTCTGAATTCGTGTTAGTATTTCGCAGCTATGAGTTATTAAACTAATAGTTCGGTAATTTTCACATCTGTAAACACCTGCTTTCTTTGGGATTGGAATTATTATATTCTTCTTTTAGTCTGAGGGTACTTCGCCTGTCTCATACATCTTCCTCACCAGATAGTAGAGTTTTGTCAGGACTGGCTCTCCCAAGGTCATCAGTAGTTCTAATGGAATGTTGTCTACTCCCGGGGCCTTGTTTCGCCTCAGGGCTTTCAGTGCTCTGTCAAACTCTTCGTGCATATCGTATCTCCCATTTCATCTTCATCTACATTCTCATCCATTTCTATAATATTGTCCTCAAGTACATCGCCCTTGTATAGACCCTCTATATACTCCTTCCATCTTTCTGCTTTCCCTTCTTTGGTTAGAACTGGGTTTCCATCTGAGCTCTTGAAATTCATACAAGTGGTTCTCTTTTCTCTAAAGGTCTCTTTAATTTTCCTGTAGGCGGTATCTATCTTACCCCTAGTGAGACAAGCCTCTACATCCTTACATTTGTCCTCTAGCCATCCCTGCTTAGCCATTTTGCACTTCCTGTCGATGTCATTTTTGAGACGGTTGTATTCCTTTTTGCCTGCTTCATTTACTGCATTTTTATATTTTCTCCTTTCATCAATTAAATTCAATATTTCTTCTGTTACCCAAGGATTTCTACTAGCCCTCGTCTTTTTACCTACTTGATCCTCTGCTGCCTTCACTACTTCATCCCTCAGAGCTACCCATTCTTCTTCTATTGTACTTCTTTCCCCCACTACTGTCAATTGTTCCCTTATGCTCTCCCTGAAACTCTGTACAACCTCTGGTTTAGTCAGTTTATCCAGGTCCCATCTCCTTAAATTCCCACCTTTTTGCAGTTTCTTCAGTTTTAATCTGCAGTTCATAACCAATAGATTGTGGTCAGAGTCCACATCTGTCCCTGGAAATGTCTTACAATTTAAAACCTGGTTCCTAAATCTCTGTCTTACCATTAAATAATCTATCTGATACCTTTTAGTATCTCCGGGATTCTTCCATGTATACAACCTTCTTTCATGATTCTTGAACCAAGTGTTAGCTAATGATTAAGTTATGCTCTGTGCAAAGTTCTACCAGACGGCTTCCTCTTTCATTTCTTAGCCCCAATCCACATTCACCTGCTATCTTTCCTTTTCTCCCTTTTCCTACACTCGAATTCCAGTCACCCATGACTATTAAATTTTCGTCTCCCTTCACTATCTGAATAATTTCTTTTATCTCATCATACATTTCATCAATTTATTCATCGTCTGCAGAGCTAGTTGGTATATAAACTTGTACTACTGTAGTAGGCGTGGGCTTCGTGTCTATCTTGGCCACAATAATGCGTTCACTATGCTGTTTGTAGTAGCTTACCCGCACGCCTATTTTTTATTCATTATTAAACCTACTCCTGCATTACCTCTATTTGATTTTGTATTTACAACCCTGTATTCACCTGACGAAAAGTCCTGTTCCTCCTGCCACCGAACCTATCACGGTATAAGTGTATATTTTTATTTTTATAATTATATATTTTATGATTTTGGTTGGGTGGCTTTAAATATTGTGGGCTACCATGAGACTTTTAATTAACTTATACCGCGATAACACTCGTACGGTCATCGGCTGTCCCGAAGTACGTACGATATACTTTTTAAACACAGCGCGCGACTCACCGCCTTCTAATAAATAGTTTGCGTGAGCGGTGCTATTTAGAAAAGAAAATATGCCTATTCTTAAGCAAACTTTAATTATTAATATGGGTCTCAGGGGCTACTGGTTATTTATGTACCAAATTACATAAAGATTAACTGAGATATTGCGGAATGTAATGATTTTCAATATTTCTTATTCATCATTTGCAAGGCAAAACTGGAGAGAATCTCGTCTACCGTTAGGCGGCCAAAATGAAACATACAGAACTCATTCAGTGCTGTGAATTTTGGTAACTGAAATTAGTTTTAACTTCGAAATTAATGAAAGTTCAAAACTGAGAAGTCTCTCGCATTTACATTTAATAACATGAATCGTCAGAGTAATGCTTGTCTAAATCCTGGTAGGGGAGATGAGCTCCCTGCACTACGTAGTCCTGTAAAAACTTTGTTAATTATAATTAATGATTGCGATCATGAGAGGCGACAACTAAGTCAACAATACACACTTTCTAATTACAATTTCTACTGTATATTTCAAAATATAGATAAAACGTTAATTATGAGACAGCACTACAATGGCGGCCTACCGCTAGACGAAACAAAACAGGAGAGCTAGTTCAATCAAAGCATTGTCTCTGATCTTCATGGCCTATGTTACACAGAGATTATACCAAAAAAATCTGTGTTTTGTTAATTACATCGATATTTGTGTTTAGATAATAATAACTTACGTTCTTTATTATTTGTTATACATCGCGCACACGTACACAATCTTGAAATAATTTATAATTCACAAGTCTCATAACAAAAACTTCCTTTCCCTTTCTCCAAATGTCCACTTATGTGACGTACGTAGCTCAGTTTGATTTCACAACTGCGTACTCCAGGACGATCGCCTGTCTCACTTCCGTTTGCACTGTTAATGAATGTGTGGCCTTCTGGGTTTTAGTCACCAATTTCCAGTCACTGTTCCGACCGAAGATTGCAACATTAAATAGTTGTCATTTATCGTGAACATCGAGAGAGAATAAATTCTTAAGAGGGCAAGAAGTAATTTAACTAACACGAGAGTGACACTGCTTTCCATATATATATATATATATATATATATATATATATATATATATATATATATATATATATTTGTCACATGTTTTTGATTCTCCATTTTCGCCGGCCGGAGTGGCCGAGCGGTTCTAGGCGCTACAGTCTGGAACCGAGCGACCGCTACGGTCGCAGGTTCGAATCCTGCCTCGGGCATGGATGTGTGTGTTGTCCTCAGGTTAGTTAGGCTTAAGTAGTTCTAAGTTCTAGGGGACTCAGAAATTAAGTCCCATAGTGCTCAGAGCCATTTTCTCCATTTTCAGTGTTGATTCCGTAATTGTGTTTATGAATAAATGGAACAGCTGGATTTAATCACTCTTTTTGTTCGAGCCTTTCATTTACTTTAAGTTGTAGGCTTTTAATCTGTATCCAGAAAGACATTAACAATCAGATCAGAATCTTAACCAACATATTACTCCAGTAAGAGAGTAATGAGACATTTGTCTTGCTATTTCCCCAGTTTCAGAGCTAAGCCTGGGGCCGTAATTTTCACGTTATCCATTTAAGTTTGCGAACAGACGCTATGAGGTTAGTTCTTGAAGAAGTGGCTTGCCCACAGTTGCTTTTGTAAGGTTAAGAAGGATTCTACTCAACAGAATTTTGTACCTTATAGCTCTGTCTCCACATACGGCGCTCTAACCGAATGAGTACATGGTATTTTTGGTCTCAGAGGACACCACTGACTCGATAGAATTATGGATCATTTGTAAGAGGCTGTTAGTTTAAATTATTAAGCAGTGCTCTCAGTTTAGGGCTTGTGGTGATTCATTTTCAAGTGCAGCGCGGAATAAAAACCTATTAGAGATGGGCTGGTAACTTTTGCGTATGACTTACTCGTGGATACTTACTTCGAGATGCCGCTGAAAATAAGCACACGTTCTAAACTCTCCTTTCCACTAGCACTTAATGAAGTACTCATTTAAGCCAACACTCTACTGGGAATGATGCCGTTCTTTACGTAAACAGTATTCCGGCCGTTACTTTCCCGTAGCAAATGATTGACTTTGACAGGCGCTGATGAATAATGTTAACGTTTCAGTCTCCATCTCTTGAAAAATGGGGTGGTAATTCATGGCTCACTTCCATTTATAACTTCCTATTAAATTGTGATCCATCCATAACCAGCAGCCGTCTCGTTGATTAATCCTAATTATATTTCTGAAATTAGTAAAAATTAAATTCATGCAACTAAGTTTTTCACATGTGCGTTGATTTCCAAGCCTATGTCTGTACAGCTAAAGATGTGATCTTTTCCCATAGTTGGTGTTATATTCTTCGTAACGTCATGTTAACTGTTGTGTAAAAGAGCCCTAATGCAAATCTGCAATGAAATACTTGCTGTGAGCAATTCGCTTTTCAGTATTTGAGTAAAATACTAGTGGCGTTAACTTTATGTTCTTGTAGATTACTTAACCGCTATAGTATTAATCTATGCTACATAACTTACAAGATATTAATGTATTAAAGAATTATGTGAGTATAGAAACTGGACGTAGGAAACTCAGGAAACACTGACTGGACACCACAAATATGGACATGACGCGATATGAAAATAATATTCTAGATGGGAATGGAATAAAACTAGGACTGCGGAAAATAAATCGAAAAAGAAGGCTAGTAATAGAGATAACAAGAAGTAAGGTGATGTTTCTAAGACGTATGTTTAGACACTGTACTTTTCTCATAAATACATTTGCAGTTGACGTATTAGACAACAATCCAAAAACATTCTTCTAGAAAAATATAAAGAGTATTAAATGACAAAGTAGGTTGAAGTCTTTAAGAAATAAATGTACGATCTCCTAACACTGAGAATTTTTTGTGTGCTAACATAAACATTGAGCAGATGAGCACCGATCGCGTCAAAAAGCCGTTTACTTATTTTAATCGTCAAAATATATTGCTACCTCTTATAAAGGTAGCGTTAGGTATAAAATATTGTAAATTAAGAACTCATCTATGTGCAGTTATCGACAGTGGGTTGTAAAATAATTTTTGTTTTATAATACTTTATCACCCACTTGTCGCAGAAATCGATATCTGTCTCGTTCAACGGAGATGGTGAAGCACATCTGCCAATACATCCTCTCATATACACATTAGTACCTATTTAAGTAATAGCTTGCGTTTCCTTAGGTTTAGAACATCTTAAATTTTAGTTGAATAAGGTAGAATGGCAAGTAATAAGGGAAAATTCATTGGAAGAAACGGAAGAAAACGTGGTTCATCCACAAAAGAGGTCGCGAATAAATCATTTGTTAGAGCGATTCCTGAATGCTGCTCGTTAGTCTGGGATGCTTATTAGGAGTAAAAGACAAGATGACAGGAAGAGGGACGCATTTCGCTATGGGCTCCTTCAGGAAGAGTTAGAATGGTATGAAATGTTCGCATGCGCAAAAAGAGAAAAGCTGTGCATCACAGAGAGGATTACGTTGAAATACTGACAGCATATATTTCAAGAATGGTCGAGCAACGTATTACTTCCTACCCTATAAAACTCAGAAAATGATAATTCCGCTCAAAGATATTAGAGCTCATACGAAGCCTTATAACACTCATTTTTCCGTCACAGCATTCCTAAATGAAACAAGAAAAGAAATGCAGGGTGTAGATACACATTTAGAAAAAAGGCGTGCATTGTGAATACTGTAAGGAAATAACGAATACCGTGTACACGAAGCCGTGTCCGGGAATGTGGTCTATCTTACTTTATTAATTAGAGCCAGAAGTTTTGTGCAAATATGCTACATATTTGAGTTTATTCAAGTATAGAATGAGTGTAACTTGCGGTCTCACATGTTTTTAGCATCTGAAAAAATCTCTCTCTTGATGTGCCACAATGCAGTAAGCCAGTCCTGTTAGCATGAATGAAAATTACAAGAAGACTTTGAGTCAGATATGTTTGAATTAGCAGTTACAAATTACATCCTAACTTCTGGCCAGGGAGATAAGCGTCAAAGAAGCTAAATACTGCTCCTTCAACTGTCCGCTGCGTCACGACCGCCACGCCGAGTTAATTCGTTTTTAATTTTAGAGCGCTGACTGGCGCAGAAACTTACATTCAAAGTTCGTGGAAGCCCGTCTGGGAGAAACATTCGCCAGCCAAGTGTGCAGAGCAATCTGCTGAGGTTTCTCCTAACTGTCTCGACTTTTTACGCTGGTCTGTTGCTGCGGCAGCGGGTGCTCTACCGTATCTCGAGGCAGCGCTCTGACACTAAAGGGCAGCTCTTAAGAGCAGCGGTGAATTTATACCTCGCGTGGCGGTTGTCCTATTTTGCATCTATTTGCATTGAAAATTAGAGCCGTCCTGAATACGAACGGTAGTGGGTTTACAGACTATCGACACGCAGGGAGTTTAAACCTGTAAGTAGGATTTGTGCAGCGGGTATCCTGTTCAATAGAAACATAATGTACCACGTGTGATGTTAGCATTATTATAGTATTGTAATATATCTTTTCTTTGTCGCCTCCGTTGTGTGTAGAAGCTATATCGATAGATATTAAATCGGTAATCGATACATATTATAAAAATGTGTACTACTGGCCATTAAAATTGCTACACCACGAAGATGACGTGCTGCGGACGCGAAAATTAACCGACAGGAAGAAGATGCTGTGATATGCAAATGATTAGCTTTTCAGAGCATTCACACAAGGTTGGCGCCGGTGGCGACACCTACAAAGTGCTGACATGAGGAAAGTTTCCAACCGATTTCTCATACACAAGCAGCAGCTGACAGGCGTTGCCTGGTGAAACGTTGTTGTGATGCCTCGTGTAAGAAGGAGAAAGGCGTACTATCACGTTTCCGACTCTGATAAAGGTCCGATTGTAGCCTCTCGCGATTGCGGTTTATCGTATCGCGACATTGCTGCTCCCGTTGGTCGAGATCCAATGGCTGTTAGCAGAATATGGAATCGGCGGGTTCAGGAGGGCAATACGGAACGCCGTGCTGGATACCAACGGCTTTGTATCACTAGCAGTCGAGATGACAGGCATCTTTTCCGCATGGCTGTAACGGATCGTGCAGCCACGTCTCGATCCCTGAGACAATAGATGGGGACGTTTGCAAGACAACAACCTTCTGCACGAACAGTTCGACGGTGTTGGCAGCAGCATGGACTATCAGTTCGGAGACCATGGCTGCGGTTTCCGTTGACGCTGCATCATAGACAGGAGCGCCTGCGATGGCGTACTCAACGACGAACCTGGGTGCACGAATGGCAAAACGTCATTTTTTCGGATGAATCCACGTTCTGTTCACAGCATCATGATGGTCGCATCCGTGTTTGGCTTCATCACGGTGAACACACATTGGAAGCGTGTATTCGTCATCGCCATACTGGCGTATCACCCGGCGTGATGGTATGGGGTGCCATTGATTACACGTCTCTGTCACCTCTTGTTCGCACTGACGGCACTTTGAACAGTGGTCGTTACAATTCAGATGTGTTACGACCCGTGGCTCTACCCTTCATTCGATCCCTGCGAAACCCTACGTTTCAGCAGGATAATGCACGACCACATGTTGCAGGTCCTGTACGGGCCTTTCTGGATACAGAAAATGTTCGACTGTTGCCCTGCCCAGCACATTCTCCATATCTCTCACCAATTAAAAACGTGTGGTCAATGGTGGCCGAGCAACTGGCTCGTCACAATACGCCAGTCACTACTCTTGATGAACTGTGGTATCGTGTTGCAACTGCATGGTCAGCTGTACCTGTACACGCCATCCAAGCTCTGTTTGACTCAATGCCCAGGCGTATCAAGGTCGTTATTACGGCCAGAGGTGGTTGTTCTGGGTACTGATTTCTCAGGATCTATGCATCCAAACTGCGAGAAAATGTAATCACATGTCAGTTCTAGTATAATATATTTCTCCTGTAAGAGGTATGCGCTGTCTGCGATATGAGAATCGCTGACCAGAGAGCGGTGTTGACTGCAGTACGAACTGTGTAACTGTAGCAGTTAGTCGTGACTAGTCGCTTGTGTGAGGTTGTCTGCGCTTGTCTGCAGTCTGCTCTGGTCGGGAATCTGGAGATGGAGTATTATTGTAAAAGGTAAAGAAGCAGCGTCGCGCATATCTAGTAATGTATCTGAAATGTTTTTAAAAAATGTCCTAATAATAATTTTTGCAATATAAAGTAATTTTTTCAAAAAAAAGCATTCATTTAAAAAAATCAGTTGCTTCCTTTCACAAATCACAAATGTATAGGCCAGCATTGCACGGAGCTGTTCCGGAAAAATGTTAAGTAAGGGCAGATATATTCGCCGTTTTTATTGAGGTAAGAATTTTTGCTTTTTATTCAGGATGATCTTACAGGGCGACGACGCAGCACTGCTGTCGTCCAAATTTTACCAGGTTACTGAATTTATTTTTTTTATTAAGAGGTTTAGGAATTTTTCTGTTTCGAGCTTACATTAAATGAGAATAGAATTTTGTGGGTACATTAAATGTGAATGCATTTGTGCACGGAGATTATAAATGGGAACCAATTTTGTGCTGAGGTCACACAAAAATTAGAATCGCTATCCATAATAATTATTTTAATTTCAATTTAAATTTTTGTGGGGATGTTACACTTGGCGACATCCGACCAGGATCGTATTTCTTTGTGAATCTCTGAGAAGTATTCGTATATCTATTCTTATTTACTTAAATGTAGTTTGCATCTGGCGCAACGCATTTACTAATTTGTTACTCTTTCTTTCACAGATCATCTGCAATTTATTGCTCTTTGTTGTAATTGCTTTGTCTCTGTTTCATTTTGTGCTTATTTTGATCTGTGGAAAATGCCGCGAAAAACTGTTAACAGTACATCGCGATGTGTAATGAGTGAAATAGCCCGACTCGAATAATTTGACCGATAATACTTGCGACACTCTCTGTAATAATAATGATAATCCTCCATTTACGGACAATCAGTGCATACCGACCACTAATAATGGTTTTAATGCTAATGATGAGCACACAAATTCCACTATGTCCACCGTAAATGTAACAATTGATGACGCGGCACGTTCTGATACAATGAACGCTGCCCAGTTTGACACACCCGGTTTGCAAAATTTACGTAACGAACAAATTTTTCTAACGAAAATGAACAGTGTAATCAGAATACGTCAGATTTATTTAATTCCGGTGTAGAGACCAACAGAGCACATCCGATTAGCAAACATTTTCAAGAATCACAGAATAACCAAATGGTTACACAAAACGTGACAATAGCAGATACACCATCACACAGTACAGAGAATAGAGCCGATAATTTTGGCTGGGATCAAGTTATGGCATTATTACTACAAATGAATGAAAAACTAGACAATGAGCACAAACAACTTAATGAAAGTCTCAAACGAATTAATGAATCTTACAAACAACGTAATGAAAATCTCGGACAGTGGAATGAAAAACTAAACAACTGTTTCAAACAACTTAATGAAAAACAAGACAACAATTCCAAACAGTAGAACGAAAAACGCGACAACCATTTTAAACAACTTAATGAATCGTGCAAACAACTCAATGAAAAATACCACAAACTGAATGAATCGTACAAACAACGTAACGAAAAATTCGACAACCATTTCAAACAACTTAATGAAAAACAAGACAATAATTATAAACAACTTAATGAATCATGCAAACAATTTAATGAAAGTGTCAAACAGTCGAACGAAAAACACAACCTTAATTAACAGAACAAACAACTTAGTGAACAGACTACAGCCGTTACCGTGCAACGCCATGATATTAAAGGACAATTATGTGAGGAAATTAAGGCTTGTGCTAGTAACAGTAGTGAAGAAATTAGATCTGTTGCACAAGAATTAAATAATACACATGCAGCCACAACAGAATCGCTTAGAGATGAAAGTAATGCAGTCACTGAACAATGTTCAGAAAACGCAACACAGATACGCGACGAGTTTAAATTAATGTCAGCAGAAGTTTCACGCACTCCGGATACGGAAGTCGATAAGAAATTTGAACAACAGATCGGTCAAATTGACGAACATTTTAAAGTGACAGAAATGAAAAATGTTTCAGTCACTAACACGTCACAGCATACGCCACATTCCGAACATTTGTCACACTCACACAGCCAGCATAACTTAAGTAATTTACAGAGACTACGCGATTTGGATTCCGAACAATCACAGACAAATAGATTCTCATTCAATCCTGAACCTGTTCACACATTCAGTGACGATAACGTTGATTACAAGCAATTTTTATCCGTAAAAAAATCTAAAGTATTTAAAAATGACAGAGCACAGGTACACGCTTTGAACTGGATACGACAATTTATTTTCGTACTTTCACCAGCTTGGCCAGTAATGCAGAAACTAGAATTGGAGTGGATACAACAATTTGTTTTTGAATTTTCACCGGCATTGCCTGTAATGCAAAAACTAAAATTTATTTGCAGCACGTAACTGACCTCAGGGGATTCATTACGCTTCGATGAATATGTGCCGTAGCGTGCATAGGGCCCCGAGCCGTAGTAGTGCTATTTCATCTTTAGTTTTCTGCACTGCTGCCTTCTCTTCTACTATCCTTTATATCTATCAGAACAGCTCTTCAACTATCGATCTATCTAGGATTTAGAAATGAGTAAAGAAAACCCGATATGACAAATTTTACCGAAAGTGACAGTTTTCTTTACACTCCCGAAATGACAACTACCGCCGTAATTTTAATAACAAACAAAATTTTAATCATCAGTATGTCAAAATTATCAGCAAAAGGAACCGCATTTTAGTAACAATAGAGGTTTTTGCCAACAACAACAACAAAACCAACCGGTTAGCATACCTAACCAACAATGTAGTTTACAAGGTCAATCAAGCTTTAATGTTTCGCCGCCTACATGTATAGCGTCAGCTCCAAAAAATAGTAACGCACAGCAACAAGGGAATCAGTACGTCCAGAAAACACACCATTTCACCATTTCAATTCCTATCGCAATGCACCGTATAGAAATGACTATCATGACAGACGTAAAAGTAATGAGCATAATTTTCAACGTACGTTTAATAACAGTCGGTCTTACCAGCAGCAAAATCATCCGCAACAACAAATTTTCATGAATGAACCAAACAGTAGATATCATCCCGAACGTAATACGTCAGGAAGAAATAAGAGAACAGTACAAATAGTTGAAATTCCACAACATCCTCCCGCAAATAATAGCACGTCAGATAGAATTTGACCAGCTACAGTACAGGTCGCGTCTTTAAACAACGTAAGCACTACTCTTGACACGCAGAATCTTGTTCACGAAAATGTTATTACTTTTGACGACATCCGATACACACTTTTGCATTAAAAGACAGAATCACAACGTATGCAGACGACATTCTTATTGCAGAAGCTAACTGGTCTGAACACAATCTGATTCTTGAACAACTGCTGCAAACTTTTCGTGCACAAGGACTCACAGTTAATCTCAGTAAATCGCACTTTGGCAAAACTTCTATAAAATTTCTTGGACATGTGATTTCAGCAGAAAGCATTGCGCCTGACCCGGAAAAACTTCAAGCTTTACGTGACATTACTGTTCCTACGACGAAGAAACAACTACGCAGCTTTTTGGGTTTAATTAACTTTTTTCGTAAATTTATTCATTACTCTGCTTTAGACACCCCTAGATTATGTCAATTGACAGGTAGAAACACTATTTGGTCCTTGGGTAGCCAAGCACATTCTGAATTTATGAACCTGAAAGAAGCTTTGTAGAATGCACCACTTTTATCACATCCAGATCTTACTAGAAATTTTTCCATTGCCACCGACAGTTCTAACACCGCTTTAGGCGTACACATTTTTCAGGAAATTGAAGAAGATGGTACTACAGTAATTAAAAACATCACCTTTGCAAGTCGCATTCTGTCACCTGCTGAACGCAGTTATTCTGTTACAGAACTTGAAACATTATATGTTGTTTGGGCATTTACGAGATTTCGGCATTTTCTTTATGGAAGACACACTACCGTTTACACAGATCACAGAGCTATACAGTTTTTACTTTCCGCTAAATTTACACACGACAGATTAAGCAGATGGAAACTTTAGTTACAGGAATTTAATTTTACAATTGTTCACATTCCCGGCACACAAAATATTGTATCAGACGCACTATCCCGTTCTCTCAGCAATAATCAGCAAGACATCGCAACCAAATTCTGCAAAGCAAATTTCAGCGTTATGTACATTCAACAAGTTGCATTTGAAAATTTCATTTCGTCGTCATTACAAGACATAGAACAAGAGCAGAGTAAAGACAACGTATGGAAAGAAATTAAACACCTTTGGCAAGATAGGAATAATGTTACCATTAGAAACCATTACATTGTACGGAATAATATTCTGTTTCGCCGCTCTCACCCTGACAGCAACAATTGGTTATTATGTATTCCTGACGAGCTTGTTAACAAATTAATTTGGTATACTCATTTAAGTTACGTGCATTACGGAGCCAGAAAATGTTTTCTTATACTGAGACAGAACTGTTATTTTACCAACATGGAGAAACGTATTCGACGAGTTTTAGCGTCATGTAAAATCTGCCAGAAAGCTAAGTCAGATATGACTTCACATATTCTTCCGTTACATCCCATTGTACCTGTTAAATTGAGACACATGGCTGCTGTAGATATTTTTGGTCCGATTCCCAGAACTAATGGAGGTTTTCGCTACATCTTTGTCGCTGTTGAACTCACTTCAAAATTTATTACCTTCACTCCGTTACGCAAAGCTACTGCTAAAACTGTTTCAAAAGCATTTGTAAAACATTTTCTATGCCATGTAGGGCATGGTATTGAAAGTAATTTCCGACAATGGATCACAGTTTCGATCTGCTATATGGACACGTATGTTACGAGCTAGAAACATTTCTCCGATCTATATATCCAGGTACCATGCTTCTTCGAATCCTTGTGAACGATTAATGAAAGAAATTGGTAAACTGTGTACAATATACTGCCATAAAAGACATATTGATTGGGACACACACATACTCTCATTCCAGGATGTAATTAATTCCATACCAAATGAATCTACTGCGCTATCTCCGACTGTTATACTGAAAAATGTTGAACCACCAAACAAAATTAAAGAATTAGTAACCTTTCCTACATCTCGTCGACTACGACACCATGAAATAATTGACATTGCGCAGAACAACATCAAACGTGCCGCAGAGAGCCGGAGAAGACAGCAAAAACAGGTTTGTACACGCCGTGACTTGCACATTGGACAGAAGATATTAGTAAGCACACATTATTTATCGAACAGAGGAAAGAATAGGTATAGTAAATTTGAGCTTCTGTACGCAGGTCCATATCGAATTCGCAGCATTCCTCACCCCAATGTAGTACACGTCGAAACTTTGAGAACCAGAAAAAGTAAAGGCAATCACCATGTCTCCAATATTAAACCCATTATTGAATGAATATACTTTATGATTTATCACACTGTAATGCCATTTCCTGATTTTTATATGACCAATGATGCAATTATATTTATGTGACTACTTACTGATAATTATCGTATTTTTTCTTGGCAAGTGCCCGACAAGATAAGGTTAGCAGGTCGCTTTTCTTGTCGTTACACATCAGACCGTGCACATTTTCCATTCTTCGTGTATGTATGATTGTTTTCCTGTTTTGTTTGTATGCACTATGAAATCTTTAAAATATAACAAACACCAGTTGACTTTGACATTTTGCCTTATGATATCTCAACATCGTGATTATTTTACTTTTTTTTTTGCTGCTACATTGTGATACTCTGTGTACATTTTTTGCACCTGCACACTGTCTATGTTTTTGACATACGAGGTGTGGCTAGAAAAAAACCGGACTAGTACTGGTGAAACAATAAAACGAATGCAATAAGGCTGAAAGTCGCGTGGCCTGTCACGTGACTCTCGCTCCGCCTACTGCTCGAGTTTCATCTGCCTCCTGCACTCAGTCTGCCCATGGCGTCTGTTTTAAGTAGTTGACGTTTTGTCTGTGCGTCGGAAAATGTTGAGTGTACAGAAAGAACAGCGTGTTAACATCAAATTTTGTTTCAAACTAGGAAAATCTGCAAGTGAAACGTTTGTAATGTTACAAAAAGTGTACGGCGATGATTGTTTATCGTGAACACAAGTGTTTGAGTGGTTTAAACGATTTAAAGATGGCCGCGAAGACATCGGTGATGACACTCGCACTGGCAGACCATTGTCAGCAAAAACTGATGCAAACATTGAAAAAGTCGGTACACTTGTTCGACAAGATCGCCGTTTAACAATCAGAGCAGTGTCTGAGTTAACAGGAGTTGACAAGGAAAGTGTTAGGCAGATTCTTCATGAAAGTTTCCACATGAACAAAGTGTGTTCAAAAATGGTTCCAAAGTGTCTCACAATTGAACAGAAGGAACGCCGAAGAATGATTTGTTCTGACATCCTGAAAAACATTGAAAATGATCCCACCTTCTTACAAAATGTTATTACTTGCGATGAATCGTGGTTTTTTACTTACGATCCCGAAACTAAACGCCAATCGATGCATTGGAAAACTCCTGGATCTCCACGACAAAAAAAGGCACGAATGTCAAAATCGAAATTCAAGGCAATGATGATCGTTTTTTTTTTTTTGACATCAAAGGGATTGTGCACATTGATTGGGTACCAGAGGGACAAACAGTGAATCAGCATTACTACATTAGCGTCCTGGCTACCCTACGTGAGCGAGTACGGAGAAAACGGAACGATTTATGGAGAAAAAAGTCATGGATCCTTCACCAAGACAATGCCCCAGCTCACAGTGCGTTGTCAGTGAAGACGTTTTTGGCAAAACACAACATTCCCATCTTAGATCATCCAGCCTACTCACCTGATTTGGCCCCCTGTGACTTTTTTCTTTTCCCTAAAGTCAAGTCAGCTTTGAAAGGAACTAGATTTCAGACTGTTGAAGCAGTAAAAGAAAAAGCGACGGAAGTAATGTATGGACTTACCGAAAATGATCTGCAGCATTGCTATGAACATTGGAAAATTCGTATGGAGCGGTGTAGAGACCGAGGAGGAGAGTACATTGAAGGAGATAACATGAAATTGTAAATAATTGTAAATAAATGTTTTTTCCAGCATCAGTCCGGTTTTTTTCTAGCCGCACCTCGTATAATGTTTTCTGTCATGCTATGCTGTATGCTCAATTATATCACTAGAAACCAGTTTTTATTTAATGGGTATATGATTTAAATCCAAGACATTAATAATTGTTCATCATTTTCAGAAAGCAAGAACGTGTGAAAGAAATAAATTAAACAAACCACAGTGGATTACTATGAAATGGGAATTTCACCTTCGGAATGAACGAAAGAAGATGCGATACCTCGTCACGAAGAGTAAATGGATCAGAATTAACAATCATTAACAAGAATATACTACACACATCGTATGATAGCGGTCTTAACTAATTTTTTCTTTCAGAATACGAGGCGACTGATGCAGGCTGTCAGACAGAACTATACATCTTAGTTTTAGTGATGAAATACGCTAGAAATAAGGAACTCTATACTATGAATAGTTGTATGAAGTAAATGGTAATATGAATAATCAATAATGAAGTGTCTTTTTGCAGATGATAATGAATGGTGATGAATAGTGATGAAGAATATGGTAATGTGAATAATGAAGTTTTTCTTTACAGGAGATGATAATAACGAAGTTATGGTGATATGAATAATGAAGTTTTTGTTTACAGGTGTGGATAGTGATAAACTTTATATGGCCACTAAACGCACCACTTTTAAGTTTTTCTTTGCAGATGAGGATAATGATGAAGTTTATATATTTACTGTTAGTTAAGAAATGCTATGTAGTTATTTAAGTATTTGTTGCAGTTCATTTTGACAGTATGTCTTATGTCGCATGGTATGATGACTGAAGGGTTTGGAAAGGACAGCTAGAGAACATATACATTTAATACACATTTCATTACCTGTTAATCCGAAGTTCACTACTTTTCAGCATAATATGCGTTTCTTCTTTCAGCTTAATAATCCATTTTGTATTTTTTTCCAGGAGAAGCTATTCATGAAATTAATGTGCTATAAGCAGTTGGTCATTAAACCTGTTCTAGTACTCGCATTTTTTCTTACCCATTTGTATGTGTTATTCATGAATGTGATCACATATACTCTATTTGTTTCATAACCTTGCTACAGCTGACTCATGACGAATGACGTTACCTATCCTTACTTGCAGCAATAAGTCAAGAGTAAATATTGTTATGCCCCAGCAATTAATTATTGATCCCAACGCAATGCATTGCTAATATAAAAAAAAATGTATTAACAGTCCCAAATAATGCTACCATTTTAAGAGAGTTCTGGGTAACACTGAATGATGTTTTTCTAATCACAGACCTTGAATAATAGTTACAGTGTGTTACATTTTAAATATGTCATATGTCACTTGAATGATGAGTTCTGAGTAATAGTGAATGATATTTTGTAATAATGCATACATGCTCTACGCTCTTTAACTCCTGTTTTGTATGATGACTTCTGATGATTTGTAACTGGCCAATGAGAGCCAATAATTATTTTAAATATGTCGTATGTCACTTAAATGATGAAAAATGTTTTGTAATATTTAATACTTGCTATATGATTAGTAACTGGCCAATGAATGCCACTGTTTCTTATATTTTTATTATGTCACTTACATGCTATTATACACTCCTGGAAATTGAAATAAGAACACCGTGAATTCATTGTCCCAGGAAGGGGAAACTTTATTGACACATTCCTGGGGTCAGATACATCACATGATCACACTGACAGAACCACAGGCACATAGACACAGGCAACAGAGCATGCACAATGTCGGCACTAGTACAGTGTATATCCACCTTTCGCAGCAATGCAGGCTGCTATTCTCCCATGGAGACGATCGTAGAGATGCTGGATGTAGTCCTGTGGAACGGCTTGCCATGCCATTTCCACCTGGCGCCTCAGTTGGACCAGCGTTCGTGCTGGACGTGCAGACCGCGTGAGACGACGCTTCATCCAGTCCCAAACATGCTCAATGGGGGACAGATCCGGAGATCTTGCTGGCCAGGGTAGTTGACTTACACCTTCTAGAGCACGTTGGGTGGCACAGGATACATGCGGACGTGCATTGTCCTGTTGGAACAGCAAGTTCCCTTGCCGGTCTAGGAATGGTAGAACAATGGGTTCGATGACGGTTTGGATGTACCGTGCACTATTCAGTGTCCCCTCGACGATCACCAGTGGTGTACGGCCAGTGTAGGAGATCGCTCCCCACACCATGATGCCGGGTGTTGGCCCTGTGTGCCTCAGTCGTATGCAGTCCTGATTGTGGCGCTCACCTGCACGGCGCCAAACACGCATACGACCATCATTGGCACCAAGGCAGAAGCGACTCTCATCGCTGAAGACGACACGTCTCCATTCGTCCCTCCATTCACGCCTGTCGCGACACCACTGGAGGCGGGCTGCACGATGTTGGGGCGTGAGCGGAAGACGGCCTAACGGTGTGCGGGACCGTAGCCCAGCTTCATGGAGACGGTTGCGAATGGTCCTCGCCGATACCCCAGGAGCAACAGTGTCCCTAATTTGCTGGGAAGTGGCGGTGCGGTCCCCTACGGCACTGCGTAGGATCCTACGGTCTTGGCGTGCATCCGTGCGTCGCTGCGGTCCGGTCCCAGGTCGACGGGCACGTGCACCTTCCGCCGACCACTGGCGACAACATCGATGAACTGTGGAGACCTCACGCCCCACGTATTGAGCAATTCGGCGGTACGTCCACCCGGCCTCCCGCATGCCCACTATATGCCCTCGCTCAAAGTCCGTCAACTGCACATACGGTTCAAGTCCACGCTGTCGCGGCATGCTACCAGTGTTAAAGACTGCGATGGAGCTCCGTATGCCACGGCAAACTGGCTGACACTGACGGCGGCGGTGCACAAATGCTGCGCAGGTAGCGCCATTTGACGGCCAACACCGCGGTTCCTGGTGTGTCCGCTGTGCCGTGCGTGTGATCATTGCTTGTACAGCCCTCTCGCAGTGTCCGGAGCAAGTATGGTGGGTCTGACACACCGGTGTCAATGTGTTCTTTTTTCTATTTCCAGGAGTGTATATGAATACCAGTAGCTTGATGCTACACTCATTAGCTCCCGTTTGAATGATGAATTCTGATGATTTGTAACTGGCCAATGAGTGCCATAAATTATTTTAAATATGTCGTATGTCACTTGAATGATGAAAAACGTTTTGTATTATTTAATACTTGCTATATGTTTAGTAACTGGCCTATGAATGCCACTGTTTCTTATATTTGTATTATGTCACCTACATGCTATTATATATGAATAGCAGTAGCTTGATGCTACACTAATTAGCTCCTGTTTTGAAGAATGACTTCTGATGAATTGTAAATGGCCAATGAGTGCCAATGTTCACTATAATCAGATGACGTATGAACATTATTCTGTAATACTTCATACATAGTACAGAAATGTTCAGTACCTAGACGATGAGTGCCACCAATTACTCTGATCAGTTGATATACTAGTGTAGTTCTCAATGATGACTGGCATAAGACTTAATGTCCTTCACCTTCTGACCTAATTACCAGGAATTACTGCAATATCCGTTTGTCCTGTCTATCCTCATGATCATGGAGCACTATATTTGGTTTTTGCACTAATTCTACGTTGGTGTACATTGCAAGAATGTGGTGTTGACACGACATGCTGTCCACCACCTTGAGCGATGGAGATGTTATTATAGTCGCACTGTTTGGTGTACCTAATGTACTACCAAAATGATAACATTGAATATTAATACGACATTTCAGTGTCTGGGCTACACCGATTAATACTTCAGGGAAGAGAACTTCAGATTGTCTCACTTGGTGTTGTGCTTCTGTAGAAAGATATGGACTTTCAGTGCAGCTACGTGCAACCTACTGTCCTACAACCATGATGCAATCCTTCCCTTTCCTATCCTAGTTCTTGTAAAATAGTAAAAAAAAATACTACAGTGCGTATGCACTTTATTTCATTTGCTAATATGATTTGAACTCATTGCGTATACATTTTGTCATTACCTGATATGTTCTGTACTACAGTGCGTGTGCACTTTATGTCATTTGTTAATATGATTTGTACTCATTGCGTATAAATTTTGTGATTTCTTGATATGTTCTGTACTACAGTGCGTGTGCACTTTATGTCATTTGTTAATATGTTTTGTACTCATTGCGTATACATTTTGTCATTACCTGATATGTTCTGCACTACAGTGCGTATGCAGTTTATGTCATCTGTTAATATGTTTTGTACTCATTGCGTATACATTTTGTCATTACCTGATATGTTCTGTACTACAGTGCGTGTGCACTTTATGTCATTTGTTAATATGATTTGTACTCATTGCGTATAAATTTTGTGATTTCTTGATATGTTCTGTACTCAGTGCATGTGCACTGTATTTCATTCCATGTTCTGCATATATATATATATATATATATATATATATATATATATATATATATATATATATATATATATATATGGGTATATTCTGTGACTGTAAACTTAGTTAATTAAGAAAAATTTGTTGCTCATGGCAAGTCCAATTGACTCACCATCGCTGCCAAATTTTTGCCCCCACAGTGGAGGGTTATGTAAGAGGTATGCGCTGTCTGCGATATGAGAATCGCTGACCAGAGAGCGGTGTTGACTGCAGTACGAACTGTGTAGCTGTAGCAGTTAGTCGTGGCTAGTCGCTTGTGTGAGGTGGTCTGCGCTTGTCTGCAGTCTGCTCTGGTCGGGAATCTGGAGATGGAGTATTATTGTAAGAGGTAAAGAAGCAGCGTCGCGCATATCTAGTAATGAATCTGAAATGTTTTTAAAAAATGTTCTAATAATAATTTTTGCAATATAAAGTAATTTTCTTTAAAAAACCATTCATTTAAAAAAAAATCAGTTGCTTCCTTTCACAAATCACAAATGTATAGGCCAGCATTGCACGGCGCTGTGCCGGAAAAATGTTAAGTAAGAGCAGATATATTCGCCGTTTTTATTGAGGTAAGAATTTTTGCTTTTTATTCAGGATGATCTTACAGGGCGACGACGCAGCACTGCTGTCGTCCAAATTTTACCAGGTTACTGAATTTATTTTTTTTATATTGAGGTTTAGGAATTTTTCTGTTTCGAGCTTACATTAAATGTGAATGCATTTGTGCACGGATATTATAAATGGGAACCAATTTTGTTCTGAGGTCACACAAAAATTAGAATCGGTATCCTTAATAATTATTTTAATTTCAATTTAAATTTTTGTGGGGAGGTTACAGTCCAATGAATACCTGTTTATCATCTGCATTTCTTCTTGGTGTAGCAATTTTAATGGCCACTAGTGTATATATGTATATATGTGGGTGTGTATGTATCTATGTATATATGTATGCTCAACATCTCCTCCTAAGCCTCTGGACCGATCCAACAAACTTGATAACCGTATCCCTTACTACCAGGCAACAATCATTTTCGGGGCAAAAACCACATACCTAATATAGCTCAGGGGATATGACGTCATAAACAGCGAGAAGCGCAAAAAACTGTCACATCATGCATGACATTTAAATGCACTACTAACTCTCTTCGTAGTAAATTTCACAGACAGTATTCACATATGCCGCCAAATGCTCCTACAAACTCATATCATGGTACAGTTCAGGAGATATGACGTCATAACACTGATACTTGTGAAACACTGCCAGATTCTGCATGACGTTTGAATTTATTACTTCTTTGCCACTAACTGTATTCACAACATACCAGTACCCATAACTGCACAAATAAATCATTGTACGACACATAGTTCAAGAGATATGACGTCATAAGTACCTTTGTACATTTGTACATTATGCATATTTCTTTCATAATTTCAGAGGTATTTCGTGAATACCTGGCAATAAAATATTCTCGAACTGCGCAGCAGACGCATTTCATTTTTTTCCATTTCCGTTTGTAATAGGAAATCGGGGAAACTAATTGCCGGAAATGCCGGTTTTGTAAGTTAGATCTCTATAAAAATGAGCGTGAATAATTACATTATACGATCCCCATATCGCTGCCTACTTAATCCGTTAAATCTTTCTGTTTACGGAGCAGTAGCAGAGGAAAATGTTTCAGTCTGACATTACGTGGGACCAGGCTGAAAAGAGTTTGGATCCGCTCCAATAGGAAAAGTAAGAGAACTAGAACCGTTTCAGTGAAACAGAAACTAATTGTAAGAGAAGTGTAATGTTTTCATCGGAGCAATGACACAGCATAAAGGTAAATTACCTAAAAACTTCTCAGTGTAGTGTAATGTTTATTAATCTTATTTTGAGATTGATGTTTCCAGCCCTCTGACGTAGAACCATAAGTTTATTATATTCCGCCATTGAGTGCCCATGTCGCAGTGGATACACCGGTTCCCGTGAGATCACTGAAGTTAAGCGCTGCCGGGCTTGGTCGGCACTTGGATGGGTGACCATCTAGGCCGCCGTGCGCTGTTCCCAATTTTTTGGAGTGCACTCAGCCTCGTGTTGCCAATTGAGGAGCTACTCGACCGATTAGTAGCGCCTTCGGTCAAGAATACCATCATAACGACCGGGAGAGCAGTGTGCTGACCCCACGCCCCTCCTATCCGCATCCTACACTGAGGATGACACGGCGGTCGGATGGTCCCGGTAGGCTTTTTTATTGAGTGCCCAAGCATTTCGAGCACAAACGCCAATGGTATGAGATATTGAAAGAAGGGGAAGGCGTATTATAGAATGGCGTGTGTGATATAACGTCAACGAATTGTTACCTGTGAGGGCTCTTAGGAAAGTAAGACCCTATAAGTTGCGAAAGGGAAACGACAGTGAAAATCCCATAAAGCTTTGCACAGATGTGTCGGGCAGCGCCTCCAGTATGCCTGTCGATCGCGTCACGTCGCTCTTTTCAGTTCTGAGCGCACAGCGAGCACGTAAATATGCCTAGAAAAACAGTGTCTCCCGCTAAATATGGGTGCCAGCTGCGAAGTTTCGCCTGGTTTCATGTCATGCACTTTCATCTTCATGACAATTCTCTGCTAAACGCTGCAGCGGCAATAAGGACGTCCTTGCAGCGTTTTTGATGGGAAGCGTTTGATCATCCACTATACAGCCTGAACTTGGTTCCCTCTGATGTTCATCTCTGCTCACATGAACCGCCGGTTATGATGACAACATTTTGGCACAGATAACGAACTGCAGACTAGCATAGAGAAGAGGCGTAAAGAATAGGCGGCCGCG
The DNA here is from genome assembly GCF_021461385.2 of Schistocerca piceifrons. Taxonomy (NCBI): domain Eukaryota; kingdom Metazoa; phylum Arthropoda; class Insecta; order Orthoptera; family Acrididae; genus Schistocerca; species Schistocerca piceifrons. The sequence goes on along the minus strand of NC_060140.1, from coordinate 781,477,353 downwards.
GCCTATGACGAGGGTATTGCAAAGCTGCTACAACGCTAAGACAAATGTCTATAAGTCGGAGAGGCGACTATTTACAAATGTAGCTGCAAGATGTATCAAACTGTATCAAACAAAATATTTTTTATTTTCACTGCGGTTTCCTTTTCGCGACCTATCGCACCTTACTTTCCGAGTAGCCCTCGCATTACTTACGAGGGAAGCTGGTCTAACTCGTTCTTCGGACATTTGTTGTACATTCTTAGTGGTAGCGCTCCAGCAGTTGTTTCCGCGACACCGAAATTCAACGTTTTACGGGCCTATTGAATCCCATACGTGAGTAGTATCGTTAGAGGCACAGGCTAAGGTGGCAGAAGCCTGCGTGAAATGCGTACTAGTCTCGTCATTTCCTTAAGTATCCACCAAACACTCGTGCGATATTCCTTAAGTCACCGTCAAAGGTTCTTCTTTGCACTACTGTATACAGTAGCGAAAGAACGTTCTGAGCGGTTATAAAGTGTTGAATAAGATCCCGGTCAGTTGTTGTATCTATATGGTCTGCAACAAAATAGGTAAGAAAACATGCTACCTGGGGCTATTAGACTAACAGGAGATACAGCTACTTTCTACCAATGTTCCAAAATAAGTAGCTATGTAGTGTGCATTATTCGAAGCAGTTGTAGCCTTATATTTCAATGTGAATGTCACATGAAGAAACTGACAAACAAACATTTCATTTCGATTTCTTTTATACACAACGAATGTACCACAATGGCTATTACTATTACTATTATTATTATTTCTTATCCATTTATGAAGGACTGTGATTTGAGGACAACAAGAGTAGAAGTCGTGTTCTGGGGGTTCTGTTCAAACGTAATTACACTATGTGATCAAAAGTATCCAGACACCTGGCTGAAAATAATTACAAGTCGCGGCGCCTTCCATCGGTAACGCTGGAATTCAATACGGTGTTGGACGACTCTTAGCCTTAATGACAGTTTCCACTCTCGCAGGCATACGTTCGATTAGGTGCTCGAAGGTTTCGTGGGGAATGGCAGCCCATTCTTCACGGAATGCTCCACTGAGGAGAGGTATCGATGTTGGTCGGTGAGGCCTGGAACTAAATCGGCGTTCCCAAACGCCCCAAAGGTGTTCTATAAGATTCAGGTCAGGATTCTGTGCAGGCTAGTCCATTACAGGGGTGTTATTATCGTGTAACCAAAAAAATGGTTCAAATGGCTCTGAGCACTATGGGACTTAACTGCTGTGGTCATCAGTCCCCTAGAACTTAAAACTACTTAAACCTAACTAACCTAAGGACATCACACACATCCATGCCCGAGGCAGGATTCGAACCTGCGACCGTAGCGGTCCCGCGGTTCCAGACTGTAGCGCCTAGAACCGCACGGCCACTTCCATGTAACCACTCCGCCACAGGCCGTGCATTATGAGCAGGTGCTCGATCGTGTTGAAAGATGCAATCGCCAGCCCCGAATTGTTCTTCAACAGTGGGAAGCAGGAATGTGTGATTAAAAGATCAATGTAGGTCTGTGCTGTGATAATGCCACGCAAAACAACAAGGGTTGCAGCCCCCTCCATGAAAAACACGACCACACCATAACAACACCGCCTCCTAATTTTACTGTTGGCATTACACACGCTGGCAGATGACGTTCACCGGGCATTCGCCATACCCAGACTCTGCCACGGATCGCCACATTGTGTACCGAGATTCGTCACTCCCTACAACGTATTTCCACTGTTTTTAATCGTCCAATGTTTACGTTCCTTACACCAAGCGAGGCGTCGTTTGGCATTTACGGCGTGATGTGTGGCTTATGAGCAGCCGCTCGATCACGAACTCCAAGTTTTCTCACCTTCCGCCTAACTGTCATAGTACTTGCAATGGATCCTGATGCAGTTTGGAATTCCTGTGTGTTGGTCTGTATAGATGTCTGCCTATTACACATTACGACCCTCTCCAACTGTTGGCGGTCTCTGTCAAATCTCGCGTACAGACGTATGACACAAGTGACACCCAGTCACCTGACCACGTTCGAAGTACGTGAGTTCCGAGGAGCCCCCCATTCTGCTCTCTCACGATGTCTAATGACTAATGAGGTCGCTGATAAGGAGTACCTGGCACTGGATAGAAGCACAATGTACCTAATATGAAAAACCTATGTTTTTGGGGGTGTCCGAATACTTTTGATCACATGTTGTACGTATGTAAATAGTTCCTCCATCCTGGGAATCGAGACTCTCGATGATTTTTGCCTTTTGTCGATATCGATACTGGAAATTCCAAGCCCGTATCACAATTTCTACAGTAGTTCCTGAGACTAGCTCGGACATAGAAACAGAAGCGAGCAGGCGACTTCATACATGTAGAGAGGAGAAGATTTAATAAATACTTCTCATTTACTTACAAAAACTTACCTATGACTTACATTTTTTGCTTGGTTGCAGTAATATTTTCCCGATATGCATTTGACGGTTCATGAATGGATTATAAGTTCTAACGGCAAAGTTATTTTTATGCGACATAATTAAAATTCCAGATTTTTTGGATTTTTTCCCTATTTTTACTGTTTCTTGGTAAATTTCATGATTCTAGTTCGACGGAAAGTACCCTACAGGTTTTGACGAGTGAGTTTGCGAGTATCTAAATATACCTGTCACAAATGGCCGGTTCTTTTAACTGCATTGATTTAGAAACTTAAACATTTTAAGACGCCAAGGGACCATAGACATTATGTCTGGTATGCACAGAGCAGTACGTGACATAAGTTTCAACTTGATAAGTCTGAGCGTTTCTGAGAAAAAGGGCTCTTCACAGTGAGAGAGACAGGCAGACAGACAGACACACAAGAAGAACAAAAAGCGAGCCTACAAAGATTTCGTTTTTACCGACTGAAAATTATGAGACTCGAATGCAGTGCCGTTACGGAAGATTTATATTCCACCGCCTCTGCTGGTTGCGCTAACGCTGCTGCTCGAAGGCCCGCTCTGCCTTATGGTGTCCAACAGTTTCGTAAAACGTTGGACATCGTTTTCTCGAAAACACTTCAGACGCTTCTGTACTAGAGCAGTATTTGTTGCATCTAAGTACGTGAAAAAGGGGAAAAATCAGTGACCGATTGGGTGTAAGCTTCCCTTTTTAGTAAATAGTGCCAGCTGGACATAATGATTATTTTATGTACGTCTGCAGACTTTCGTGGCCATTGTCACTAAAGTTAAAATCTTCTCGGTTGATAGACCGCATCAGATTTTCTTCTAAAATAATCCACGTTTCGATACCTATGCTGGGATCTTCTTTAGGATGTTTTGGTGTCCATTATTGCTGGAACACTGCGAGAGTGGAGAGCGAAATATCCTGAAGAAGATCCCAGCGGAAGGGTCGGTTATTTTAGGAGACAATATGACGCGGCCTAACGAACCAGAAAACTTTAATTTTATATTATTTGTCAACTACTGCTGTTTTACTCCCAGCCCTTCGTTTTAATGACAAGTGCACTATTCCTGAATGCCGTAGCAGATGTTCCACGAATCCGTCCCTTCCTCAACTAAGCGTCTTTAAATTTCTTTCCTCACCCATTTCCTGTACTTCATTTCTTACTTCATTTGTCCGCTTACATATTTAAACTTCTTCGATAGTAGCACACTTCAGAAGTTTTCGGTTTGTTCTCCATATTCCGATGATCGACGCTTCAATTCTGTACCATCCTGTGCTGTGGCGTGCGCTTTCAGCCACGCCTTTTTCATTTGTACAGCAAAAGAACTTTCTTACCTAAATCTGACCCCGTACTTCTTTTGATTAGCATGTGTAATCCTGCTTCTAAACAGAATTCCCTTACGTCCCCGGCTACTGTGCCTTCCAGATTTTGACATTAACAAATTGTTATTCTATTTTCTAGTATTCGTGCGTAATAGAGTGACGTAGTGGGAGGCAGATGATCATAAATGTTGGATATGCACGAAATTTTGCACGTCTTTTGGTCTTCGGCAAATAAAAAAAAAATACTCTTATTTTGACTATAGCTCAACATTTCGCTGCTTTTAGAAGATGTTGCAGGCATTCAAGTTCTAATAACTATAACTAGATCGCCTGTCAGCCCGATATTGACAATCTTTTTTAATTTTATTTATTATTTTTTTTAAATTCTCGTCAAATAATCAACTGTTCAACATTATGATCGGTAATAGTCGCTTCACCTGAAGAAATCGTGACTGTTAACAAAATCCAGATTCATATTTTACAAGCTAAAATTTATTTTCTTAAGTCATTATTTAAGAAAACTAGTTTTTCTGACCACAATTAGCTTATACTGCATTTTTATAAAGGGTGATTTTTTCGCACAGTGTACAAATTCTAGGCACTGGTCGATGAGAGGATACAGAACAAGAAAGGTCTAATGAATTACACCCGGAAATGCACGGTTTCCAAGCTAGAGACCTTTATTCAGTCATACTTCGTTGCAGAGACTGCGATCTAATTTGCGCTGTACCATGCAGCCATAGTTACAGTATGCACGGTATGGAGTGTGCTGTTCCTCATACGTCATGCCCTAGCGCGCTCTCCTGCCATGGTCATTGGTAATGTTGTGTCCGATTCACTTTGCTTGCTGCAGTGGATGTGGTACAGTAGTGGATGTGATATAGCGCTGTACACCATGGTTCCGTATTCGAAACGAGAACTTGCCGACATGGTATTTACTTGCGGAAAGGCAAATAGCAATGGGCGGCGGGCAGCAAGATTTTATCAGGAGACCTATGCCCGCCTACAACAACCACAGCATTCAATGTTTGCATTAGTGGTTCGCCTTTTGTCTGAGACACGGTCGTTTCAGGAAACAGGAAATCATGAAGGTCCTATCCGAAATGTTCGGATACCGGACTTGGAGGAAAATATGATTAACACTGTGGAAGGCGTCGCCGTGCCAGTACCAGGCAGTTGGCCCGCCAGTACAAGGTAAGGCCGCGTGAAACATTCACTATGACGACTGTTACTATCCTTATCACAAACAGCGTGTGCAGGGCTTACTAGCGACAGACTTTCCACACTGGGAGGAGTTTCATCACTTGCCTCTTCACCAGGCAACCACGATTCCGGGATTTTTGTCATCCATTCTATTCACAGATGACGCCAATTTTAAGCGGAGTGGTATGTTCAACTTTCGTAACAGTGATCTGTGGAATAATATGCAGGACCCCCCTGGTATGGTGACAGCGGATCATCAGCAACGGTGCAGCCGGAATCTGTGGGCCGGGATATTTTGGGACAGTCTTCCTTCCACGTCGCCTCATAAGCTGGAACTATCGGCATTTCTTGCGCGTGACTTTGCTCCCCCGCTGGAAGAAGTGCCATTGATGATTCAAAGGGTTATGTGGCTGGAACATGATAGTGCTCCAGTCCACTTCTCCGTTAACGTCCGGATGCACCTCAATCGCATTTTCCCTGGTCGGTGGATGGGACGAGGGGGTCCAGTTCCATGGCCTGATCGTTCACCGGACCTCAGCTTTCTCAAAAGTATCCTGTATGCAGGGCCCGTCCCAGATGTGGAGACACTGGAGCAGCGTATTCTTGCTGCATTTGCCGCTGTTCGGATTCAGCCAGGCCTATGTGATCGTGTGAGACAGAACTTGCTGCGGCGCGTACACGCATGCGTTGACGCACATGGAAACCATGTTCAGCGCATACTGTAACTGTGGCTATTTGGTACAGCACGCATTAGACCTTAGTAAGAATGTATGATTGAATAAATGGTCTCTAGCATGGAAACCATGCAATTCTGGACATAACTTCATTAGATCTTTTTTGTTCCGTTCCCTCGCATCGATCAATCCATAGAGTTCGTACAGGGTGGTAAAAATCACCCTGTATAATTTCTACTTATTTTTAGTTCATGCGTCCTTTACTTCGCTACTGAATTTTGTAAAAGAGCTGAAACACAAAAATGCAGGTGCTAATTGTTGAGATTCATGTGTGAACAATGAAAATGACTTACAGTTTTGTTAATTAGTCTTATGGCTATCGACTTAGCAGGCAGCAGACACGAAATGGGATGTCGTTAAAATTGTTTTACGTAACTGGTACGAACAACCGTATGTATTCTGAACAGTCCTGCCGTAACAAGAGTAATTTCATTTGTGAGGATATTGTGCGATTTTCAAAACTGACGATTAAGGTTCATAGTGTATGTATGTGGCAAAGTGCAGTACGGCAGATTGGTGCAAGTAGCACGGTTCGAGTTAGTGTTTTGATGAATCATAACTCATCAAGTCCGACGGGTAGCCAACAAGAACGGAAGAAATTTATTCTCCTGTGTGAAAACGTCAAGAAAGTTATATAAATACACTCGACAACCTCTCCAGAGAAACTATGAAGTAACTACATTTTGCATTATAAGTCTATGAAACAAACAATTCACGTTAGATTTGAGAAACACACTATTATCAAATTACCAAGAAAGTCACCAAAACTATCGGTACGACACATCACGCTTGTAAACTGTTGACCACACTCTAATACAGGAGAACAGAAAGAAAAGCTGACCATTTATTAGACTAAGATCAGTTTGGTCAGGGAAGACAAAGGTACCAGAGAAACAATTCTGTCTTAAGCTTAGTGAAGGGAGGAAGATGGAAGAGAAGTCTGAACATCTTTTCAGCAGTTTTAATCTTAGAGAAAGCCTCCAGAACGTAAAGTGGGATAAGAATCTCGTAATCGATGGGCAAATATGTCAAAAGTAGAGACACAGACGAATAATCTACGGCCGGCCGGTGTGGCCGAGCTGTTCTAGGCGCTACAGTCTGGAACCGCGCGACCACTACGGTCGCAGGTTCGAATCGTGCCTCGGGCATGGATGTGTGTGAGTCCTTAGGTTAGTTAGGTTTAAGTAGTTCTACGTTCTAGGGGACTGATGACCTCAGAAGTTATGTCCCATAGTGCTCAGAGCCATTTGAACCATTTGAATAATCTACTGCATCTATAATAACTGAGTGAGGGAAATGTGAGTGGAAGACCAAACTAGAAAAGTTCATGTTAAAAATGAGTGTAAGACAGGGTACATCACATGTACAGATTTCTGTCCTATTCGTATAGTTCGTTCGTGAATCGTCGCTCTTTTTTTACTGCCTTCCATTGTAAAATAAATCCAGAATAATATGGAGATGAAGAGCCTCTCATAAACCTTCCTACAACTGGCCGACACGTCATTAAGACGGCTTGGCAACAGTCACAGACGAAGTTGCTGCTGCCTGCTATGACTCACGATGTAAGATCTGTTAGCGCACTATTTCTTTGTGTTCACTGTCTTTCTGTTATGTACCTAAGCACCGTGTTGTAGAATCGCCGATAAGCACTTATGTTAGTAGATTAGATCCGCAGAAACTGAGTTCAGGTCGGTGCTGTCTCGAATTGCATTTTTGAAAACTCTCTTGAGCAGCTAGTTCGAGAATCCACACTCAATGTAAATATTTCAACTTTGTAGCTAGAAACAGGCCTGATCTTATTGACGGTGTCAGTATAGCGACAGGGCTTACTGAATGCTATGTAATCATAGGGCAAAGGTTACTAAAGTTAATAAATCCTTCAGGAAGGCTAGGATAGATTGGTGCTAGAATGAGCAGATAAGCAGTTGTTAGCAACCTACTAAAACAATGAATGGACACCATTTAGTTCCGGTATGATGAACGTAGTGAAATTAAGGGAAACATTTGTACTAATTTTAAATCATAGTGCTTTCATAACAAAATTCCGAAAGTGTTGAAGAAACAGAGACTATTGGACTCTAGGTTAAAAACGAAAGAAACACCGCGGAAGTGTCGACAGCCAAAGTAAGTACAAATTCGTATATCTACAGAAATATTGATGGGTGAAGCATGAAATAATTTCCACAGTCATACGTTAACGATAGATCATGCCGAGAAATCGTAGTAAAATCGTTAAGTGGATTGAATGCATCTACAGTCACTCGTCGACCGATATACGAAATAGGCTACCAGATATGTCAGTTGCTTTTAGGCTTTTTAGGTAATAAAATTCTGCATTGCTAGTGTTCATCAGAGACAAAATTATCGCCAGGACTACCTCAGTGATATGACTGCTCTGTAAACAGAAACGATCTGGCGTACAGAATGATCAGCATTCTGCGACTGTTTGCTGACGAAATCGTAGTGCACCGGAAATTTTCTTCGTTGAGTGGCTGTAAGAGGATACTAGGTGACTTACAAGCGACTATGCGACAATCGGATTTTTTAATTTTTTTACGTTTATGTTAGATGAAGTGTGGAACTTAGATATATCTCTCTCAAAGTAGTTCGATGCCACTTCCAACAACAGCCGAGCAAATCGACTTTGAAATTTTCTGACCGTTTTTAATACGTTAAATTGAGGTGCTGTTCGTACAATAAGCCGGGTGGCTGTGCTGGAGAGTGCTAGCATCAGGTGCGGGGAACCGTGGGCTCAAATGCTGTCCGAACCAAGTTTTTAAATGAAAGAGAATGTCCTGTGGGTATTTCCGTAAAGCTTAAAATACAAAAAGATAGAAAAATTAATTTGTAACTTTCTGTAATTAGCAATTTTGTATTTAGGAATTCCTTTCCAATTAAACTGGATTTTTGTATTTAATATATAATTATGTATAATAAGATGTGTATTTTGCTTAAATTACAATTTCCACATCACAGGAATGCTCAGAAATTGCGTTGTGGGGAGTTACAGAAAAGACGTTGATACATCGCGGAGAATATTAATCAACACATCCCCCGAGCCTACATCCCAAACGTAGTTTCATGTAACGTACAACACGCTAAAATTAGAGAAATACTGATTCATAAAGAGGAGTTCTGACAGTCTGTCTGCCCATGTAGCATCCATGAATGGATTAGAAAAGGAGAAATTGCTTCCTCTGCACCTTCCACACACACACACACACACACACACACACTACGGTGAAAAATTATGCCTCCTCTGAGTCTCACACGCAAGCTATGGTGATTTGCGGCGAACGTGTATAGATGTCGATCTCGGTTCAAGTAGATAATGAGTTTACACTGGTGAGCTGTATTAATACGTACAATTTCTTATAAAATACAGTGATGTGGTGAAGTGAATCGTTAAATTACAAGTGTAGCGTTGTTTAACGGTGAACGCAGTAATCTTCTCTGGGCAGTATTTTCTTTACCCGGGATACTGCGGTGACAACACAGGCAAAGGTCAGGCAGAAATGCGTCGCCGGCAGCTAATGTATCGCTGTGGTTCTGGAAGAGTTCCAGCCTGGGTCAACAGCCGACGGTCGTCTGGTCTGCGGGAGACCGCTCTGCAGATGATTCTCGGCCACGTTCTGCTCTTTCACAGAAAGCTTATTTAAAGCGTGCCAAACAGCCTCCGCCGCAAGGGTAAACTCCTGCTCTCGGTACTGAGTCATTACCTGGGAGCTGTTGCCGCGGTAGCCAGCTCTGTCTCTCTTCCGACAGCTCATGAGTAAGGGATACCGTTGTCCGCTTCTACGAATTTAGCAACACCCGTCTGTCCGTACATATACTGATCATTTTCAGCTTGCGATGCGATGCAGTTAAATGGAAAATCGTGGATGCTCGAGTTATTGACAAGAAGTATCCCATCTTAAATCTTACCAAAATTGTTGGAACACAACACATATTTCCATTAACAGAAACTCATTAGTGAGATTTGTATATGTCTCTACATTCCAGTCACGCCACGTGTTTTTACGTGGACAGTAATAAACAAACTAAATATGTTTTACTATATGATCTCAACTATTCAAGTTTATCCAACTATTATACCGTTTACTAGAACATTATATGAAACCAGTCTGAGATAATAGATTCCGTATAGGCCAGTTTTCATAAACTATTTACAACATATCTACTCTTTGAAGCAGAGACTCCTTAGTGAAAGTCTACACTTTTCCAAAACTGTTTACTTAAATGTACAGCGAGGTCAATCTGTTTGATGGATGAAATTAACTCGATAAATCTTTCGCTTTGGCACATGAAGTACTAAATTAATTAGTATTAGCCAATGAAAAGCTGAAAAAACTATTATTCACTCAGACAAATTACGCGAACTCCAATTTCAGACCCAAGTTAAACATACAAGTGGCAAGCGACTGACGGCTACAGCAAACATATGAATCATATTACAATGTTGCATAAACTTTGAATGAATATCGTTTTTCAATGTACGTTTCTGAGATTATGAAGTTATAAAGTTACTTACATCTAAGACACACGCCTCAAAATATGATTACAGTCAGTTTCTAATGAGATTACGGATCAGATTTGACGGTTGTATATAATCGTGATGTCTTTTCCTTGATCATCTATGTATCTTTCAATTAGAACAAGCGCATTCTGATGTCAGTAACACCGTCTTACTTGTAGCGATGCTTTATAGGTAAACCACCACCTGTGGTAGTAGACAGTCGCTGGAGAGAGTTGCTGTCCATTCGCTGAACAGACTAGATAGTTGGCTGAGTGAGCATGTGCCGTTTGGAGAAACTTCTCAGATTTTGGTTCCGTGAAGCTCAGGTTGAACTCGCTCACCCTTGCACCAAGTTATAAGACAACACTGGTTAGAAACATGCTGTTTATATTTTATTCCAGACCACAACCTCCTGCACTTTTAAAATGAGCAATTAATATGTAGAGAAACTAATTTTGATTCTGGTGCGAAGGAATGGAGTCAAGAAACATGAAAGGTACGTATTGACTTTCATACATGGACTGAGACTAGAGCTGATTCATACATTAAATAGTACAGAGGATTCGACTTATTTTTCTTCATAAATTTACAATGCAGATGCCAGAAACCAGTTTGGAAGTGAACATTTTTGAAACTCAGAAAATGAAAAGGTTCACATTGTGTAATACACATGCGTTGATAGTAATAATTTTAATTCACTCGAAGGGGTTGGCAGCATCTACGACAAAACTTCGTCTATACGCTATGTTTAGGAACAAAGGAAATTTAAACTTCCTGTATTACTATTTTCTGGTGAAAAATAATTTCCTTTTATGTTTATTAGTAATCTCTAAGACATAGATGCAATTGGCAAGCAGTTACAATGTCCAGCATGTTACTCGGAAGGAACAAGCACTGTTGTGACTATAGCCGTTATGAAATACATTAAATGTATTGGCAGTTGTGAATATGGACAACCATGAGCTGTATAACAGACAGACGACAGTGAAAATTTGTGCTGGACTGAGACTCGAACCCAGATTTCTTGCTTATCGCTATAGTTCAATTCTTTTATCTTGGCGGCTCGCGCATGCCCGCCTAGACGCGGGAGATTGCTGCGTTGCCAGTTGCACACGACGCACGCGCCAATAGAAGCAGCGCCATAGTATAGCATAGTTCGCAAGCTTACGTTTAGGGGGGAGCGCGCAGTTCGTGAAGTAAAGCCACCACGGCCGCATTAACCCTTTCGCTGCTACAAAGACGTGCTCTCTGCATTCCGCGCTGTGGGCGATTTTGTCACTGCACTGCTCGCCTGTGCAGACACATTGTGTTCCGACTGCTTTGACACTCTTTATCATTCGATTCCACAAAAACTATTTGGCTCAAAAATTAGATTTTTACCTATCTTCTTGACTGATACCTTCCCCCCATAAATGACTTAATTTTGTTTCGATGTTCAACGCAGTTATTATGCAGCATTAAATATAGTAAACCATTGCACGAAATTTTGAAGAGTTTGCAGAGGTAAAAGTCCATGGAGTATACTTTCCGGATGGTCGATTTTAGTTGCCACAATGTTGAGAATGAAATGTGGACAAGATACCTATATATTTCATTTAATTTAAGTACCACATAAGTGTCGTATGCAATATTGAGAAATATTCCACCTTTCGCGACTGTAACAAAAGTTTTACTTACACTGGGCACGTTTGGCTTTATTTTAAAGCACTTCAATCAATCAAAAGGAAGTAGACAAAATACATTAAACAAAACTGTGGACTTACAAAAACATTAGGACTTGAATATACCGTCTGTCAGTGAAGTGCTCAGAGCTATGTCAAATATAATTTTGTGTGGCACATACAAACAGCATTTATTTGCTAAAACACTGATGCGCCAACACAAACCTTGAATATTGTGCTACCGCAGCACAAAACTACGAAAGGTGACTTGGCAATGGAGGACACAAAATACATGATGCTTCAAAAGAGAGAAACGCGTCTGGTCTAAATAAGTCGCTTATTACAGTTGCAGAAGAGGGATATATTTCAATACCATTGGTAAAACTGCGACTGTGGAACAAAAACAAGAAATAGAACATGAATACCATTGTGTATGTGCCATACCTTTCACCGATGGAAGTGCTTTAAAATAAAACCAAACGCGCCGTGTGTAAATAAAACTTTTATTACAGTCGCGAAAGACGGAATATTTCTCAATATTACATACGACACCTATGTGGTACTTAAATTAAATGAGATATTGTTATACAGTAAATATTATATGAAATTTTGGTATCTTGTCCACATTTCATTCTCAACATTGTGGCAACTAAAATCGACCATACGGAAAGTATACGCTATGGATTTTACCTCTGCAAACTCTTCAAAATTTCGTGCAATGGTTTACTACATTTAATGCTGCACATCAAAACAAAATTAAGTCATTTATGGGGGGAAGGTATCAGTCAAGAAGACGTGTAAAAATCAAATTTTTTTGCCAAATAGTTTTTGGAAATCGAATGATAAGTGTGTCAAAGCAGTGGGAACACCATGTGTCTGCACAGGCGAGAAGTGCAGTGATGACAAAATCGCGCACAGCGCGTAATGCGGGGAGCACGTGTCTGCAGCAGCGAAAAAGTTGATGAAGAGGCAAAGCACTAGAAATTTCGTTCAAACGAATAAAATTCGTGAAGTAAGCCACTCCAATATTGTTTTTAAATAAAGAAAATATTAAGCACCGCACAAGGTTTGAACTCGTAACCTTTCACTTGGCAGCCCAACACCTTGACCGTTCTGCTATCTCACCTCATGAGACAGTGGAACTCCATAAGGACTCTAAGGCCTCACGCAACTACTTATAAACACTGTTGGTATGACTATGAATTACTCACGCTTCATCGAAGTACGATAGGAAATAAACAGTTACCGCTATTGTTTATTGCGAAAAAGCAGTTCATGAGATTGAAACAAACACCTTTCCTTGCTATCACCTGAATTAGGAGTCTTATTGCTTGTTTGGTTTAATTAATAGAATATGAAGCAATTGGTATAAAGAATGCTTTTTCAAACTTTCTATAAAAGAAAGTCTGCTATCAAGACATTGCTTTTGTTCTATTACTTTATTTGTGACTGAACGTTTCTAAAACTGAAGACACTTGTCCGTGCTCTGCACTGCAGTCGAGATGTGGCAACGTCGTTCTCTGTTCATTGGCTGACTGTGTTTTGTGACGTCAGATGCGCAGAACGAACCTAAACTCGGCCGCCAAGATATATGACGCGCACTTTAGTGGTCGCCTTACCATTAGGCTATCCGGGCACGGCACACAGCCAGACCCGAACTTCCACATGCTGTCAACCATGTGTCTACAACATGCACTCGTACCTTCATTATGTGTATTCCTGCACAGGGGAGACATTTTAATTGCAAGTCACTTGCCCGGTGTCGGCATCCATGTCCAAAGGACCATTGCATCGTACATCTGAACAACACAAGCACTGCAATAACGAATTTATCAACCGACACTGGGCAAGCAACTTTCACTCGAAATGTCTCCCCTGTACGGGAATATATATAATGAATGCAGGAGTGCAGATTTTAGACACATACGTGATGACATGAAAGTTTAGGTCTTAGTGTGAGTCGAGCTTGGATTGCCTAATGGTAAGGTGACCGCTTGCGATAAGTTGATAACTGTGCTTCGAGTCTCGGTTCGGCACTAATATTCATTGTCGTCGTTCCATTATACAGCTGATGTTTTGTAACTGTGTACACATTTCATGTAGTCCAGGGACGAACTTGCACAAAGAGACCACTTTCCGAACAAATAAAAATATTAACAGTAGGTTTCGAAACTCAAGAGGCCGTCGAAGAAGAAAATGCGTAGCATGTCCAAGATTTTCCGAGGATATGTAGTGAATAAAGGAAAAAGTTCTCAAGAGCCAAAGACGAATTAACCTGTATGTTAAGATGAAGAGAGCTGATGCAACTGCAGATAACTACGCTGTTGAGAGAAACTTTCATTACAATTCACGGAGCAGTTTAAAAAGAACTAAAATTGTTCTATATACTTTCCTCTTTTTTTATTGTATCTGCGACAAGTTCGTCAGCTCTTTCCGTTGAAATATTTTACGGTATCCATGAGAACAGGAGCTGCGCTCTACCAAAACTACAGTTCGATAGTCTTGGTACAATACATAAATGGAGTAGTAAATGGTAGGACTGCCTGTAATACTGGTAACATTGGTACGAAAGGAGCGTAAATAAATGTGTGACAGAGAAACTGGGACCCGAGAACTTCTCTTTTTGTTTGTTTATGTATCTGTTTTTAACATAATTAGAAGCGCATTAATGTCCAGTGTATATTTATATCCTTACAAAATATAAATTGCATTTTATAAGTAATAAAAATTATTTGGTCACGTAGCTTCTGCGCTTTTACGTAACAAAAGAAATTACTTTTGATGCAAGCAGTTTCCATGCCCAAATATAAAAAAATCTGTATAATTATTGAAGTTATTTACGTAATCGATAGAACTTCTTTATCATGATCAAAGGCAAAAATTTTCTATTATTATTGATATGTGTGACATCGTATTCAGGCGATGTTTGATAGGCTTTTGTTTTATGTTTCTTTTAATTTTACATTTTTTTTCAGGATATTGAGCATTTTATCGCTGTATGTTATATCCGTATTGTTTTTATTTTTACTGCAACATCCCTGTGTTTCGTTCTACAAATCAACAGCTTATGAATAAAATCTGAATTTTCAGTTTTTCTATAAATACTTTATTTTTAAGTAACAGACAGAAGGATAACTACGTAGAACCAAATTGTTCTGTAGGTTATGCGGCTCTTTATATGCCTCCACTCATTTTCTTGATGGCTCATTGCTTGCGGTTTCTAGAAAAATCCAGTATAACACTGATCGCATACAAAACAAAGTGATCCAAATGAGGTAACGCCCAATAGAAATGCTACACAACGTACAGGTAACGCGGTTAATCTTCACTGACTAATGCTACTAGGAAAATTACCGTAGTCTACGCTTCCTTATGATATTGTGGGGTAGCCTTTGGTAGTTTTTCAACTCTAATGGGAATGCGTGGTGCTCTCTTTTTACAAGGATTTAACGAGCCAAATGATTGGAGAGACTATTTTTCTTCGGACAAAATTGGAGAATTTAGCTTTCAGCCCTTTTATTTGAGGAATGACGGTTGACTGAAAGTACCAATTTGTTCACATTTATTTTTAATATATTTACACCGCAAATATTTCTTTGGAGAGTAACACGTCTAACTTATTATCGAGGTAAGTCAAAAGAAATGTGGTATCATTAGGGCGCTCTGAGCAAGTTCAAAGGGCAGCACTAGCTACACATGTGTGATGTTCATGAATGTATAAGGGACTGAAGAGAGCACTTCACACAGGAGGATAGAAGGTGAATAAGGCAGTCAACTCAACTTATTGAACTATATCAGTGCATTTTACTGCGAATTGTATTAATACATTTTACTACTGGTGGTAGTTTCAGTGGCGCTGAATTATTTTAACTTTATTTTATCGAAGTCTTCGATGTCACACATGCTGATGTAAGTAATTTCATTTTATTGGATGGTAGTCGATTGCCCAAAATTCGTAGTAAGTAAAGGTTTAATTTATCATTTGCTCTTGGTGGTACATAAAAATTATTTGTTTCAAATTTTTACGACATGTAGGGTATCACTTGCACAAATTGTGAAAGGACAATAAAACCTTAAGCACACATGAGGCACTAGTTTAAATGAAAGGGAAAATTGTAAAAGTTTCTGGACTTCAGCACAATGAGGAGAAGAAGATCCCGCAAGGGTCCACTCTACACCTGAGATACACTGTCGCGTATGTGATGCCCGTCTACGGATGTCGCCATGTGCAGCCCCTGCAACCAGCCAACACGCGACACTGTGGCGCATGGCTGGAAGCATAGTGGAGATACGGGGGCAGTTGACACGCAAGCTCTTACCGCGCGCGGCCGGCAGTGGGCGGTTTGAGGTGGTGCGCACGTCCATTTAGGGACATGACGAGTCACATTTGTTGTCGCTAAGAGAACGAGATCCTTTTTCCCTATCCTGACATTCATACACAGCCTTACTGACTAAACACTCCTTTCCTCCAACATTAATGACATTAAGGTTTATTTAGATTTACTGATCAAATCGGTAACTATGGATGATTTTTCCTTCATGTGGAGCCACAGACGTATAAAACTTACTGAAATATATAACTGTCATTTGACTGTACGATTTTCAAGCGTCACCTATGTCAAAAATCATCCGATTTGTCTGGAACACAAGTCATTGCTAAAGTATTTGTCTTTAGTTATATAAACCTTAAGTTTAGTAAGTAAAAGCGAAAACCTGATGGCGACTTGCTTGACTTAAAACCTATGATCTGGTCATCCGTTTCATTTCACAGCCTGGTCCTTTCAATAAGTCATGCAAGTCGTCAGCCACTTACCATATCAGAAAAATGTTGTCACTTTTACTTACGAAACATCAAATTTACCTAACCGAAGATATATATTTTAACATGTTGGATGATTTTTTGACCTTTTTAACACTTGAAAACGCCCGAAGGCTGAAACCTAGATCGTGTAATAAAGCATATCATGCAGTCAAATGGCCATCTTTCCTTAGGTAAATATCGTCTGTGGAATTTCCAACGTGAAAACCAGCTTGTCATTAGTCTTTGCGTTCTCACTCTTCCTTCGCAAACTAAAATTTCTTGAAAGTACCTAGCTACCACAGTTGTGTGAGCTATACAGATATTTTTCCCAACGAATTCTATAGATTCTATACGAATTCTCATGCAACTTCCTCACGAATTCATCAGTTCTCAGATTCAAGAAGAGGTAGACGGTAAAAAATGTAGATTACATGATGGGGAGTCTGACTATAGACAAGTATTCTATACCAAAAAGAGATTTAAAGTAAATATTCAGCGCCGAGTTGTATTAGCTACCGTGAATGTTCTTAAGTGTTGTGGACTTCAGAACGCTCCGTAACGTATCCTCTTGTACATGACCGATAGAGCTACTTTTCAACAACTCATTTCAGAATGCTTGAAGGGCCAGATAAATGGGATCCGATATAACGTCTCTACGTTGTGCATATTTCTTACTAAACCATTTTGAAACATGTTTTCGAGAAAGTGGGCATTATTTCCACGAAGTCTATTCTCTGGAAAGAGAGTTTGATTTTGTAGATACAACATTAATTCTAGGACTTTCCGTTCTGTTACTGTTTCATCACACATGGGGACCATTTATTACGATGCACTAGTGTCTGAGAATTTCACACAACTAGCGTTCTTTAACATCGGGGTAAATGCAAAATGTTAAACTTCTTCCTAATATTTAAAGAAATTTAATGCAGAATTAGAGTCAAGACTTTTAGTGGAAAGGTTTTCCCGATAAATACAACAATTCTGTTCTTTACAGAGAAATGCAAATAATAGTTTCGCTCTAAATCATGACGTTCAGGTACTATAGTATAATTGGAATGACATTACTACGCAACAAACACTGCAAAAGCTTCATTTTCCACCATTATTAAAGTTCATTGTTGCACTGTTGTGGACTTTTTTTCATTTATGAAATGTTGTACACTGTGTTGTATGGAACTCAATAACAAGACTGTGAGCACTTCCGCATAAGAGCAAATTTGCAACAAACGCAATCATTTTCTCTTCTCGTTCAGCGAATCAATGCACATTCGTGACTGTCACCCAGTGTAGCTGTCAATAGTGAAGACGTTAAGTGTTGACTGAAGAGCGATCTTGAATGCATGGCCACTTTGCGAATGACCGATCCTGGAAGTTTTAACTGCGGCCCATCGAGTAGCTGTTGCACCAGACGAAGGAGACGATAATGAAGATCGTAGCACTCACCGATGGTGGTGTAGATGGTGCCGCAGTAGAAGACAGCGTTCCAGAAGGTCCAGACTTTCTGGTCGGTGTCGGTGAGTCCTCCAACGCCGTGGACCTCGAGGACGTGCAGTTCGAAGTCGCGCATTATCCGCGACGCTTGGCCCTCGTAGGCCTTCTCGTCGTCAGCCAGGATTGGGTCGTTCACGAGCTCCCGCAGCTCGCGAATCACCTGCGAACAGCCGTCCCACCTCGTTGTCTACAACTACAGCAATATCATCTTAAATCTGGTTCACAGCAGTGCTCGCGGACGCACACACCCGATGTTCGTACAGGGTGGACAAAATAAACATGGTTCGGAAAATATTTCATGTGACCTAATATACTCAACCCAACTTACGTCATCCACCCCTCAGCGGACGATGTAAGTTGATTGCCCAACAAACATGCGTATTACTTGCTTGAAACATACGTAAACTAAACTGCAAGCGGATCTAAATTCAGTGCAAAGTCTCTCTGAGAAACAGTTCTTCCGGCTATAAGTAAAGAAGCACTACCGAATGCAATGAATAACCTATTTAGAATAGAAATTAACAATAAGCAAACCGTGGACGAAAGTGATAGAGTGTGTATGAAAGTAGATGACATGACAAATAAAATGAGTAGGTGGCTAGATCAAAAAAATTCTGATATCCAAGGAAAAAGACAAGAAAGACAGCAGAATTTACTGAATGCAGAGACTGAGAAAGGTTACAACTCTATCAATGCGCTCTCCATTATCGTATGTTGGCATTCAGGTCGTAACTATGCAACAGAAAACAAAAGGTTTCCAGTAGGAAAGAGTCCTGTATTATGACATTAGTCTTCATGGGTTTATGTGCTGTCCTACAAGATTACATTTTAGGGCCGTAATTTTTTGCATGTTTTAAACACCTTTCAAGAACAACATTATATCACTTTTCGTTTCTTTTGTTTTTAGGCTTCGGAGGTGTTGTGGCAAGATGAAACCAATTACAGTTTTAAAAATAATTGTTAATGACATTTCAACCAACGTTAATAAATGGTTTTGAGTCAGTCCACTGTGGTTAAACATCGAAACAGCTCACCGTCTATAACTCGGAATCTGCAGAAGGTTTTTTAACCAAACTACTTACAATACATGAATACATGCGGATTTGAGATTACAGCTTGACAACAAATTCCGTTGGGTGGAGCAATAACTACTGAATTGCCTAAATAAGTCTATTTTCCTCTACATGTTCGGAAACGACTGACAGTGGCGTTGTTAGATGGCAGTCTCGATGAGATTTTATCCCTGAGAGTCAGAACAGGAGTGTAAGGGAGTGCCAGACAAAAAGAAACAAAAAGAACTGATATTTTTGTGTCAACCCCATTATTTCCGTAGTAACCAGGCTCAGCAGTGCTCGTTCGGATGGCATGTGACAGGGATTGGAAGGGTGTCATGCGGAAATATTGAAATTATCTGTCTGACGTGTCTCCAAAGTATCTGCATTAGCAACCTTCAAAGGAAATCAGTATTATAAACTAATTCTCAGATGTTTATGATTTATAATCTGTCCACCGTATTTCTACGTAAATAAATAAATTTTTTTGTTCCTCCAGATTGATTTCATTCCTTTTCCTACAGTAAGAAGTGGATAAATTATAGTTCAATTACGGGTAATCAGCTGTATTTAAAAGGCAAAACTGACTGTACTGCGACTTGTGAGATGCTACCGAGGGTCGTAACATCCGTGTCGCGCTTACGTACAGAATGCTTTCGTTGCACTCCGTAAAAGTACGACGACACAACCGTAGCTAACACAATAACAATAGCTTGGCTTTGGCAGTTTGTAGCGCATTTTTCCTCCTGGCTTCTCAAGAGCAGTAGCAAACAGTAAGCTGAATGTCATATCTACGCTCACTTTGCCAGCACAGGTCTCTTTAATCGAACAGTCTCTCTGTCTCTCTCTCTCTCTATATATATCTAAAGAGACTAAAGGTATAGATAATACAGAGCATCGATTTGTCCGGCTGGTATACCGTTACGTGAGGCACGCGATGATACAACACGTGGCGGAAAGGAAATATAGCCAAACTGATTTTAAATGTCACCACTGCATACTAAGTCTTGATTTCTTCCTCAATCATTTATCGTAAGCTACAGATGGCATTTAAATTTCCTGCTGACTGTATATATATGTAGTTTCCGATACACCGTACTTCTGTCTCTTTACCCAGGTCCTTTTTCGTACACTTTACAAAGGAAACCGAGGCCTGTCGGTAAAATGTTTCAGATATGGTTAAAGCATTGGAAATAAGCATTGTATCCCATTGAAAAACAAAATTTGTTATATTATTTATCTACCTAAATGGATGAAAATGTGTATACTATGGCATATATATATTACTTTTTGACCGGCTCTGGCAGTTTATGTTCTTATCGTCAGCTGCGTTTGTAGTAAATCATGTTCGCATGGTGGCTGATGCTGTAGCTGTGCGTGATTCGGGGTCGTAAAAATTTCTCCTTTTAAAACCGTTAATACAAAGAAATCCTCTGCTCAAAGTCTGCCGGTTTTTGAAGTGCTAGGAGGGAGCAGAAGTGTTGGAAGTATCCTGACATAATATGTTGTTTACCAGAACTCCCTGCAATGTCTCATGGACTCAGAGCGTATAACACTGTTGATGGTGACCTGTCAATCTACTAAATTTACTGGGGGTTCAGCTCGCTTTTAATCTTATTTATTTTCTTTCGTTGCACAGTTACATATTCAGCCCCAAGTTTCGATGAAATTGCTCCACCCCTTCCCCTACGGCTTATGTCAGCAGGACCGACACCAAACAGCTCGAGGACCTCAGTAACTATAGATTCGACACTGAAAAACTGTTCATCTTCGATCCCCAGCTGCCGCTCGGGATTAGCCGAGCAGTCTGGGGCGTTGCAGTCATGGACTGTGCGGCTGGTCCTGGCTGAGGTTCGAGTCCTCCCTCGGGCATGGGTGCGTGTGTTTGTCCTTATGCTAATTTAGGTTAAGTAGTGTGTAAGCTTAGGGACTGATGACCTTAGCAGTTAAGTCCCGTAAGATTTCACACACATTTGAATATTTTGATCCCCAGCTTCCTCAGGACCTAGAGGTGTATTGAGCAAGTTATATACACTACTGGTTAAGATTATTGAACGTAACAGTTACGCTTACACGTAACCCCCTTGTTTCTTGTCCGAAATTGTACCAAACGCATTCCCCGAAAACTTTTTTGAGCTATTAGTTCAGGAGCCTATGCGAAGTGTCAACGGTCATGATAACATACTAAATCTTTTGGCGACAACAACCCTTAACAGATAGACAGCATCATAACATATACTGGGATTAGTGACGGCAAGGTCGCTGTAATGAGATTGAAGACTATAACATCGAAATCCATCAAATATCACCGCAAAATGAGAGTGCGTTTTAAAAAGTAATACCTCCCAATTTTTATGTGAAAATTGTCAAAGCTTTTTAATAAAAACAAACGTTTTTAACATGTTTACATACTAAATTCCCAACACAGTCACCCTGGCGACGAACACATTTCTCTCAAAGAGAGACCATACTGCCACTAACGAATGTTTGATATTGTTAGTGGAGCTCCTACCTTACCTCTGCTTGCACTGCCTCATCACTATCAAGTTGAAGTCCTGGAAGGTGTTCTTTAAGTTTTGGAAACAGATGAAAATCGGACGGGGCTGTATGATGGATGACTGATGACAGTCAACCCGAAGCATCGGATTGTGCCAGATGTCGCAGCGCTTGTGTGTGGTCTCGCACTGCCATGGTGCAGGACTGACTGCTCCATGTGTCGACGAACTCTTCGAATTGGAAACTCGATTACGGCACACTGTTTCTCACGCACCGACATAGTTACGTTACTCGCCGCCATGTTACACCCCACAATTCGGAGCCGTCTAACGGCAGAGGGCTGCGAATATGTAGACGTTACTTTTCAGCTCGGCCTCCTTATATGTTTAATATAACAGATAAAAATTCGTTTGACGGTTCCCTAACTAATTAACTGCGGGCAGGTTTGGAATTAAATTCAGTGAAAAAGTATTACACTACTGGCCATTAAAATTGCTACACCACGAAGATGAAGTGCTACAGACGAGAAATTTAACCGTCAGGAAGAAGATGCTGTGCTATGCAAATGATTGGCTTTTCAAGGCATTCACACAAGGTTGGCGGCGGTGGCAATACCTACAACGTGCTGACATGAGGAAAGTTTCCAACCGATTTTCTCATACACAAGCAGCAGTTGACCGGCGTTGCCTGGTGAAACGTTGCTGTGATGCCTCGTGTAAGGAGAAGAAATGCGTACCATCACGTTTCCGACTTTGATAAAGGTTGGATTGTAGCCTATCGCGATGTAGTTTGTCGTATCGCGACATTGCTGCTCGCGTTGGTCGATATCCAATGACTGTTAGCAGAATATGGAATCGGTGGGTTCAGGAAGGTAATACGGAACGCCGTGCTGGATCCCAACGGCCTCGTATCACTAACAGTCGAGATGACAGGCATCTTATCCACATGGCTGTAACAGATCGTGCAGCCACGTCTCGATCCCTGAGTCAACAGATGGGGACTTTCGCAAGACAACCATCTGCACGAACAGTTCGACGATCTTTCCTGCAGCATGGACTATCAGCTCGGAGACCATGGCTGCGGGTACCCTTGACGCTGCATCACAGACAGGAGCGCCTGCTATGGTGTAGTCAACGACGAACCTGGGTGCACGAATGGCAAAACGTCATTTTCTCGGATGAATCCAGGTTCTGTTTACAGCATCATGATGGTCGCATCCATGTTTGGGTTCATCGTGGTGAACGCAGATTGGAAGCGTGTATTCGTCATCGCCATACTGGCGTATCACCTTGCGTCATGGTGTGGGGTGCCATTGGTTACACGTCTCTGTCACTTCTTGTTCGCATGGACGGTACTTTCAAAAGTGGACGTTACGTCAGATGTGTTACGACCCGTGGCTCTACTCTTCATTCGATCCCTGCGAAATCCTACATTTTAGCAGGATAATGCACGACCGCATGTTGTAGGTCCTGTACGGACCTTTCTGGATACAGAAAATGTTCAACTGTTGCCCTGGCCAGCACATTCTCCAGATCTCTCACCAAGTGAAAACGTCTTGTCAATGGTGGCCGAGCAACTGCCTCGTCACAATACGCCAGTCACTACTCTTGATGAACTATGGTATCGTGTTGAAGCTGCATGGTCAGCTGTACCTGTACACGCCATCCAAGCTCTGTTTGACTCAATGCCTAGGCGTATGAAGGCCGTTATTACGGCCAGAGGTGGTTGTTCTGGGTACTGATTTCTCTGGATCTATGCACCCAAATTGCGTGAAAATGTAATCACCTGTTAATTCAAGTATAATATATTTGTCCAATGAATACCCGTTTATCATCTGCATTTCTTCTTGGTGTAGCAATTTTAATGGCCAGTAGTGTAATAGCAACTGAGAGATTCATATCCGGTAAATTAATAAGAGACGGAACACAGAAGACTGTTTCAAAATCAACAAAACACTTAAAAGAACGCAAAATCTCCAAGACTGGCGAAGCTTTACAGAAGCTCGAAATTTAGTGCGGACTTGAATGCGAGGTGCTTTTTAACAGGTTCCACAATGAAAACCCTCTCGGTAGGTAACAGAAAATCCAAAAAGTTTCCATTCATATGTAAAGCACACGAACGTCAACACGCAAGAAATAATTTTGTAATGCGATAGCAATAGTAGTTTTACCAATAACAGTCCCACTGAAGCGGAGATACTAAACACAGTTTCCGAAATTTCTTCACCAATGATGATGCAGTATTATTCCAGAATTTGAATCAAGTTCAGATAACTGTTTGAGTAAATTAGAAATAGATTCCCTCGGTGTATTGAGGCAAATTAAATCAGTTAATAAAAGTAAGTCTTCCGGTCCAGACTGGACAGCTTCAGCTCACATCGGTTGCGGTTGTCCACCATTATCTCTGGTAGTCACCCAACAACGATTGCGCCAGCCTCGCTGTGCAGACGGCGACTCATTCTGTTTTGGCGTTCTGACTGTAGCGGATGGGCAGGGCAGCTCCTACCTAGGGCCGCGCACTGATACTGTGCAGATTCGCAAGAGGAGGAGGACGTGGTGGCGGGACTCTATTCAGCGAATATATGTCGGAGTCTGAGAGAACTGTCTAATGGCAGGTGGAGAATAGGAGAAACCGAAGAACTTGCTGCTGTGGACTCCCTTTAATGCGTCAGCTGCCATCACCTGCGGAAATGAAATTGGTGAGTACGCTTCTGAACATTTGCTCCTGACGTTTCTGAATTTTGCAAACTGTGCCTGTTGACATCCCGGTCAGCTTTGTTTGGGCTGCCAGGGTTGATCAGTTGCTGTAAATACTGGTTCTGACATTGTATTAGGTGCCATTACCTTGCTTCTGGTAACAATAGGACCTGTGAACTTGGATTAATTGAAGCCTGTTCGGTGTTTTGGAGCTTGATCAACTGATTAATTTCTGTTTTCTTAACTACAAAATTTTTATTTTATTGGTTTTGTTGTGTATCTTGGAGACTGATAGACTGACTATCTTGTAAAACGGTAAGATTTTGCCACCCACACATTTAAGATCCTGAATATTGTTTTAGATTTATTTTTATATTAGATTACTGTTTACGATGCACAATATTCATCATTTCTTTGTCTACGACTGACTAGCACCACATACTAACAATTTCTGTAGCATTGCATGTCTCAGAGTTAGTTAGAGCTGTGCGCTAATAGAAAGGGCGACATGGGCCACGAGTTCCTCAGAAGGCGCTATCAGCTAAAGAAGCGCTGCCGAGACTTGTCGAGTTCTGCGGGAACGGACATTTATTTCCCTGAGAGAGAGCAGAGCGAGGAGATGGCGGTTTACAATTTTGGAGGGTAATAATCAATGTAGAGAGATATAATGTTTTTGTAATGGCTGTCTGAGCCACACGTAGATGCCGCATGTCCCTGTGAAAATCATCTGAGGTCACTTCCTTACGGGAATCGATCCAAGAGAATTCCATTCAGGGATCGACCTAGAGACTTGACTAGTGAGAGCCACAGTGGGGAATCTGGCAGTTAGATTTTGTGAAGTGTTGCTTGCGACACAAGGAGCATGTGAAGTCGTTTCCCTGTGGACAGAGTTGTTATTCTCTGTACTTGAATGACGAGTGCTTAGCTCTCTGTGGGCTCTTTCTTAGTGCTTCCTTATGGGAGAATACTTTAGCCAAATTTCTATTCCTTCGCAGGGAGCAAACAGAAATCTTTACTCGTGTTCTGTCTTGAACTGAGGTAATGTCAACCCTAGCAGTTTGCGGAGGGCATATTGCGTCCACTGTGTAGGCAGAGAATTGCAGGAATCGCATGTACATCATTTGCACAGCAGCCAATGCCCCAACAAGTAGAGCATCGTTGCAGCACAACTACGGTCCGTATTTCAACAGGTGATAAGTGCGCTCTGGTTCGCCTGATAGTGAAACACTCACAGTTAATGTGTTGAATTCCATTTGTTTGTCCACTGAGTTTTTTCTGAAAGTGCCCATCAGGATGTTGGTCTTCCGTTTCTCACCAGTAGTCGGTATCAGCCAAATTTGAGTCCGTATAATAAGAGAGCGCGTTCTAAAGAAAGATACACATGTGTTCTGCCAATCTCGAAATTATATATCGGGTGGAATCCGACATTGTGTACTACATATTTACACAATTTTTCCGTGTTTCTCGAGAATAAATAACTTATTATCAACTTTTGATTCATCTGGTAGCATCTCAATAGGAATGTCCGCCTCCGTAGCGCAACGGTAGCGTTACAGACTACTACGCAATGGGGCCCGGGTTCGAATCCCGGCAGGGGACTGGGTGTTGTGTGTGTCCTTCATCATCATTGACACACAAATCGCTGAAGTGGCGTCAACTAAAAAGACTTGCAATACGGAGGCCGAACCCCGAAGGGAATATCTCGGCCAATAAATGCCATACGGTCATTTCATTATCTTAATAGGAATGATTCGTTTGATGTGCTAAACTGAAGTGAAATAAAACCACAACACGATTCTTCGTCATAGGTTTTGAATGGTAGTACCATTTTAATCATTTGTAGACGTGAGAATTACACTGCGGCGACAACATTAGGCCACCTAACTTCCACACGCTATACATTACATACACCACAGGGGTTTACTATCTTCTGTTTTTCCAAGGCTTGAAACTGCAATTTCATTAATATTGCTGGACGTTTCCCTTGGGTTAACAACCCTACTGATTCTAATGGTAAGATCAGGCAGTTTTATTAATGTTTATTGATGTTTTCTTAACTTTTAAGTATTTCTGAAGTTTAAGAGATCACGAAGGTGTTAGCCCTGTTGCATTTTTTGTGAAACTATCGCGCCTGTGTTTTAATGAATTGCTTTCTTCATGTTATGGGATGGTAAGTTACTGTGGGACCTTAGCCAAAGATTCGGTAAGAGTGCACTTACTAGCGACTGGGGCTCGCTCCTGCTTGTATGGATTATCCATCATGTAGTAAACGTATTTGAATCTCTTTGGAACAGTGTGAATTATATTGTAAGCCTCCGGGCATCTATTACCGCTTCTTATTTGATTAACGCAGTTCTGGCCTGAGTAAATAAAACTTTCGTTTCTTTTGGAGATTTTTTTCCTTTCCCAGTTCCTCAGCCTCTGTCATTCACAGACTATTTGCGAATTAGATTCCGTACAGAATATGCCGATGAAGTACCTCCATACTTGAAAAAACATACACAGCCGCTAACTCGACGAAAGATCTATAGCTGAAGAATGGAAAGTGGCACACGTCACACCAATAGTTAAGGAAAGAAACAGTAGTAAAAAATGAAAGTTGTGGTAAGGTCTTATGGGACCAAACTGCTAAGGTCATCGGTCCCTAAGCTTACACACTACTTAATCTAACTTAAACTAACTTACGCTGAAGACGACACATACACCCATGCCCGAGGGAGGACTCGAACCTCTGACGTGGGAGAAACAGTAGTAATCTAATTAATTATAGATCCATATGACTGACATCAGTTTGCAATAAGATTTTGGAAAGTTCACTGTCTTCTCGAAATACCTTGAGGAAAGAGATCTATTGACACGTAGTCAGCATCGACTTAGAAATTATCGTTACTGTGGAACTCAAGTGGCCGTTCATTCACACGAAATAATGAGTGTTATCGACAGGGGATCTCAAGTTCATTGTATATTCCCTGATTTGCCGCAGGCTTTTGACACCATTCATCACAAGTGGTTTCCAATAAAATTGAATGCCTATGGAGTTCGTCTCCGTTGTCCAATAGATACTTGATTTCTTGTCAGAAGGGACACATTTCGTAGTAACGGATGGAAAGTCATCGAGTGAAACAGAAGTGATTTCTGTGGTTCCCCCAGCAAATCATAGAGGCACAACGCTATTTCTAATTTACATAAACGGTTTGGCAGACAATGTGAACAGACCACACAAATTGTTTGCAGATGGCACTGTCGTTTACCGTTTAGTTATCATAAGATCGATGAAAAGTACGAAACGATATAGACAATATATCTGTATGGTGTGAACTTTGAACAATAAAAAGTCTGAGGTCCTTCACATGACTCCTAAACACAATCCGTTAAATTTAGGTTACACGATAAATAATACAAATTCCAAGGTTGTCGATTCAGCTAAACTATAAGAATGAAAGGCCAAGAAGGAAGTGCTCGGTTTATAAAGTGATGCAGTCTCACATCGCCTCATCCCTCCCCCTACTCCGGTGGATTAAAATAGATGGTGAAGGAATATCAGTGATAAGATTCACTGAGAGCGAGAAACAGTTACAGGTCATACAGAATGGAATGTGCATTCTACTGAGAACAGATGATGGGCTGAGATTTAACAGAAGAAAGACGAAATTAATAAGGACCAACAGAAATAAGATTAACGATATATGTAACATCAAAACTGGGGACTTGAAAAAGACAAAATGAAGGGCTTCTGTAGGATGGAGGCAAAATAGCACAAGGCGAACGAAACTAGAAGAACATGAAAACCAGACTGGCACAGGCGAAGACGGTATTCATGGACGAAAGAAGCCAACTAGTACAAACAATGCCCTTGATTTGAGGAAGAAATATCTTAGACTGTACGTCTGAACACAACATTGTATGGTAGTGAATCATAAACTATGGAAAAAAAAAAAAACAGAAAATCAAAGCGTTTAAGACGTGGTGCTTTAGAAGGATGTTGAAGATTAGAAGTACTGTTAGGAAATTAAGAGTTTCTGCGTAGAATCGTCAAGGGGAGATATATGTGGAAAACACTGGCAAGAAGAAGGGACAGGATGAGGGAACATATGGTTAGATAGAAGGGAATAATTGCCTGGTACAGAGTGAGGCAAAACATCCTCCCTAAGTTAAAGATCAAATAAAAAGCTGATGAGTCAAAATAAAGAGAGTTTATTAACCTGAATTATATCTCTACAATGAGAAATTTTGATTTCTCAAAGAATATGACAGTGTCCTTCTCTATAAAAGCATTGTTGAAAGCGATTTAGGAAACTCTGCATCACTCTAACGACTACTTCTTGAGCAGCAGCACAAATTTTGTCCTCTGCTGCATTTATCAGGGCTGGCAAAGTCTTCGGCCGATGTTTGAACACCTCTGTCTTTAGATGCCCCCATAGGAAAAAAATCGCAGGATGTAATGTTCTGTGATCGTGCTGCCCAGAGGATGTCGCCAGGTGAATGAATTAAGCGTCCGGGATCTGCCTTAGCGCTTGGGAGAAAAATCTCAGCTGTGTGAGGCCCATCCTGTTGATACCATAGCTTGTTAATCTAGAGTGCATTGTACCTTGGAGCAAAATAGGGTTGAACATATGAGTGTACCGTTGAGAGATTACTGTCACAGTAGCATCATTCTACTGAAAAAAGTGATCACCAGTTATCCCTAGCCTCCCAACCGTGTACCATACACTAACACCGTCATTATGTAGCGGTTTTTCATGTATTTCACGGGGGTTATGTCCATTCCAGTACCAGAAACCTTGTTGATTACGGCATACTGATAAGTGAAAATGCGTTTCGTCACTGTAAAGGGCCATAGCACCTTCGGGTACATTTTATGTCTGTTTTCATACGACCTCGCGCGACTGTCATAATCACGTTCAAAGAACTGTTGAAAAATGACCATCATGGACTGATGATTTCGCAAGTCCCTTTGCAAAATTCACGCACACACTGATTCGTTAAGTAAAGAGCTCTAGCGCCTTTTAAGCAGACCTCTTTGGAGACTTACAGCATTAATGTCTTCTGGATCTCAAACGCTGTGTGGCCTTCCTCCGCCTTTTCAGAGTTCCGTACCTCAATCGATAAAAACGGACTCCTTACAGGATCCCTTTGTTATCCGTCCGTGTGTCTCTCTTCTGTCCGTGAAAATACTTTTTCTCTGGAATGAATTGAGGCATCAAGCTGAAGGTTTAGAGTCCCTTGGCGGTGTAAAAAATTGAAGCCTCTAAGTCAAAGCAATCAAAAGATAGGGCCATTTATATAACATATTTTGATAGTCGTAAGCTCGCTTATCAAAGCCCATAGGATACTTCAGATTGACCTGGAAACATCAAATTTGGCAATAACCAAGATTTTTTAGTACAACTAAAGGAAAAAAAAAAACAGAAATTTGTTAATTTGTATTTATGTCACACGAAAAAATATTTTTTTATCATATGTTATCCGACTGACTGTCTGCCCGTCCGTCTGTTAAGAGCCCTTTTTATCGGCAATAGATAGACGTATGAAGCTGTCACAGATTGAAGTCCATTGTCCCTTTGTAGTATAAAACATTTAAAATTCTACATCAATGCAATCAAAACATACGGCCATCTGATACGGTGTCAATATTGATAGTGATAACAGCAAAAACCGTCGAAATTCCCGTAATTAAGTTTGTACCCAACCCTCAGTGCGTGAGTGCTACCCGCACTTGTATTTTTTAACATTTCACCACGTGTAAACAAAACGTCCTACTCCATAGATAACATTCATGATAATAGAGTTTCTTTATTTTGATCCACTTGCTTTTATTTGATTCTTAAATTAGGTAGAATCATTTTCCATACCTACTTTTAGATGGAGTTGTCGGCCGAAAAAACTCTAAGAGAAGACATACAGTTAACAGTCTGGACAAGAAGAGAATAGAAGCTTTCGAAATGTGGTGCTACAGAAGAATTCTGAAGATTAGATGGGTAGATCAAATAACTAATGAGGAGGTATTGAATAGGATTGGGGAGAAAAGAAGTTTGTGGCACAACTTGACTAGAAGAAGGGATCGGTTGGTAGGACATGTTATGAGGCATCAAGGGATCACCAATTTAGTATTGGAGGGCAGCGTGGAGAGTAAATATCGTAGAGGGAGACCAAGAGATGAATACACTAAGCAGATTCAGAAGGATGTAGGTTGCAGCAGGTACTGGGAGATGAAGAAACTTGCGCGGGATAGAGTAGCATGGAGAGCTCCATCAAACCAGTCTCAAGACTGAAGACCACAACAACAACAACATCATCCAGGAAATAATTGAAGAACTTGGGTGTATGTGGTAAGAGGTTGGCACAGGAGAAGAAATGGTAGCGAACCTCATCAAACCTTTAAGAAGACTGATAACGTCTTACATGCTAAAAATCTGAAAATAAATAGTCCTGTAATCAATTTACTGCGTCTTCGCAGCAGCTGCAGTGGGGGCTCACCTTGTATCGCTCCTGGCGGATGTCGTTGAGCGCCCTCTCCTCGCTGGTGCCCTCCACGGCGACGAACAGCATCGCACCCAGCAGGCTGTAAGCCAGCACCACGGCGAACAGGAACATGTGCGTGAACCAGCGCTTCGACCATGACCGCACCTGTAGCACACGGCACACACATTCGTAAAGTCAGAACCACAGCGCGCTCAAGACTTTTTGAACCATTGAAGGAGGGACAAAGTCCACAATGTGTTGTATGCATTTATAATTAAATAAATTTAAAAAATAAAAAAAAAACTTGTAGTTATTTATAACGTGCGCAAGTGTAGTGAAGTTGTTAAATTTGTCGCGGGTAGGTGGCGCTGGCAGTCTGCATCACGTATGCGCGAATGGTGTGGATAGCGTGGTGACGTTATAGCGGAAGACGGTCGGATAGCAAAGAGTGGCTAATGTGAGATTACCATTTCTGGAAAGAAAATCTGGAAGGGGTACAAGAGAATATTCACGAGTTACAACGGTACTAGCAGAAAGAGTATGGAGCTCGGCTACGAACACGTCGAATAACTACCCAGATCCGGTCGATGACGAACATCTGTAAGTCTGCTTTCAGTGTTGCGGAATTGCAACATTTCTTCTTATCGCTGCGGTAATCAGAGACTGAGAGCACGAAAGTGAGAAGAGTGGGTCGAATGCAATACGCATTTTTCAAGATGCACAGTGCAAAATGTCCATTCCAACAACACTACACGCTATGAAGAAAGACGATGTGAACTGAGGAATTGAGTACTGAGAATAGCTTAATATATGGTTCGTGGGACACAGTTCATGTTTTCAGGGTCACAATTATTGGACTATATGAAAGAAAACCTAAATTACTTACAACCTACGGCGTGCAAACACTTTATTCAACATGTAAACGGCACCACAGATATTCAGATTTACGTTGTGACATGTTCGATATGTCTGCCATCATAGGTGACGATGTAGCGCAGACGAATTGTGTAATTCTGCATGACCCGTTGAGCCGGCCGGAGTGGCCGAGCGGTTCTAGGCGCTACAGTCTGGAACCGCGCGCCCGAATCCTGCCTCGGGTATGGATGTGTGTGATGTCGTTAGGTTAGTTAGGTTTAAGAAGTTCTAAGTTCTAGGGGACTGATGACCACAGCAGTTAGGTCCCATAGTGCTCCGAGCCATTTGAACCATTTTGACCCATTGAAGTGTCGGAATATAGATGCTGTCGATGACCTCCTGAATGGCTGTTTTCAGCTCATCGAAGGTTTTGGGGTTATTGCTGTACACCTTGTGTTTAATATAGCCCCAAAAAAAAGAGTCGTATGTGTTCAGTCCTGACAGTGGCCTCTGGATACCCCAGAGCCAGAATGGGGTCCCCAGACTGCTCCGCCTTGCATGAACCACATCGTGACGAAATCAGGGCCACTTTCGATAATGGGGATGAAATCATCTTCCAAAACATTAACGTATCGTTCGGTAGTCACTGTACCTTCAAGGAACATCGCACTGTTATTCCGTGACTGACATTGCGCCCCGCACAGTCATCCGTTGAGGGTGTCGAGACTTCTCGATCGCGAAATGCGTACTCTCAGTCCCCCAAATGAGCCAATTTTGCTTCTTGACGAACCTAAGCAAATGTGCAAATGGCAGACAACAACATGGCGCGTTCACATGCGCATACTAATTCCCATCATTCCCCGCGCCCACCCGTGTAGTTTGAATGTCCTGACACAAACTGTTCAGAAGTTATGGCGACTTTATTTCATATAGTTCACTAATTATCACTCTGTAACTTTAGCGTGTACCACCAGAACTGTATCTACTAGAGTCATGAATGTCCTCACGTTTATGTGGACGACTAGTAAGTCTACTACGTTTAATGTGTGATGTTGTCTATCATAGCGTGATTTAATTCGTTTTTTCTTCATCGAGGATACCATAATCAGCCACATGTGTCTTGATACTGAACAAATATTTTTTTCCTGCTCTCCAAACCATATAAAAAGACTATATGTTTTACACGCAACAATGTGAATCCCCGCCTCAATATCATTGAGTTGTCAGGTTGTATCTGGATGATAGTGTACCCGGATGTTGGGTGGGTGGAGGAGGTCCTGTTAGATACCCACCTCCCTCTCCTAAATGGACATCTAGTCTGGGTAGGATGACAGTGAAGTTATATGAATAAATAGTAGCGTCATGGTTCCAATGAGCACTATGGGACTTAACTTCTGAGGTCATCAGTCCCCTAGAACTTAGAACTACTTAAACATAACTAACCTAAGAACTTCCCACACATCTATGCCCAAGGCAGGATTCGAACCTGTGACCTAGCGGTCGCGCGGTTCCAGACTGTAGCGCCTTGAACCGCTCGGCCACCCGGGCCGGCAGTAGCGTCATGTTCCACCACTAAGCCAGATGCACTGACAGCTGTAATTAGAGATGAAGTTCGGCGCCATCTGCGTTATTTAGAAGCTGTTATTCGTCATTCCGAATTTTCAGCCCTATTTTGGTGTCAAAAACCGGCGGTGCAAGTCTGATTTTAAAAATCAAATGGGCTATCGATCAGTGAGTACATTTTTTCGATGCCGTTGTCTATGACTTATATTTGTCACAATTTCCTTTTTTATTAATAGTATCACCACCAATTTCGACAACTGCTGTCATTAACGTGGCCTTATCTCTACCATAGCAAACCCATGGTCCGTCCAAAAACTAGCTGTTAATGGCATACTAAGTGAAAAACTAGCAGTTAATGGCCTACATAGTAATTTAGTGTGAGGTCACATGTTTGGAATGATCATAAAACAACTGTAGTTTAGGTAAAAAGAGGAATGTTGTGTGGCTCCCACGCCTAGCGTCTTACGTTCCAGATACGTTGCTTACTTATCCTCAAGTAGACTTGTGGTGCAGAATGGAACTGTCTTAAGACCTTTCAGTGACAGTGGTCACCAGGAATTTAGCTTGCAATCGAATGGAGGTTAACTTGGAATCTTCGTTTTATGACTCACTTGTCTACGAAGGCTTTGGAAGTAAGGTCATTTGATGGCAGCGTTATTGAACCCAGTAGTCACTGTTGTAACAAAAAATGATGGCCTGACTGACAAGTAAAATAGGATATATTTAGCAAATGACAATTGCTAAAGCTATCGCTCTACGGTGTTGCGGTATGATACCGTTCCTAACATGAATATATGCAGCACTGCGGATTACTGGCTTGATAGTGGAATTAGACAAAGGAACAAGGGTGGCAATTTTTTATTGTGAGCTAATCAGGGGTATATTAATGTAAGTCAGCCAAGAATGGATAATAATAAAATCTAAAATTGGCTGTGGTCACATTGCTACCAACATTTTCATTTCTATGCTTTGTTTCAGGAGACTCGAATGATCACAATGGGGAATTTTTATACGAGCTCTCTTATCGGCCAGGAGAAGCAGAAGTTGTCAGAAGATTCATCCAACAGTGCAAAAGTCAATCCGTCATGGTACACTAGATAAGATTTTCAACTAAACAAATGATTCAATAATAGTTAGGAAAGGGGAAAAATTGAAGCGTTGCAGATAAAGAGACAACTTGGAATGTCTAGCTATAACCAGAGTACTTCTGTACTTCGATGTAGAGAATGGTACATAAACTCATTGGCATGTACGGCGCTGAATAAATATGTACAGCAGGAACACAATCAAAACAGTAACGTTTGTCTGTTATCTCAGTCAAAGAACTAAATTGCGGTAAGTGTTTATATTCACAGTAAGCAAAGAAACAAATCGGGCATCGTTACTTTACAAGAAAATACCGTAAAAGTATTTAAACGACACTCTTCCAAAGGGGACTATAGCACTATACCTCTTCATTCCCCATCCCGCCCCCCTCCCTTTTGACTGTGTGTGGCACTGCAAAAATACGTCCCAAAAATATAAAAAAGGAAACGTCTGAAGAAAAGTATTTTGTTGTTGAATAAAATAGCTGGCAACCCAGCTGAAAAAAGGACCAGCTATTTACTATTAGTCGACGTAAAACATGGACTGAAATGTAATCCAAAATTTAAATTTACCCTCCACTTGCACATGATCAGAATGGAATGGAGTTTTAGAAATGACCTGAAGACAGCATTATTGCTTACAAATATGTTGCGCTTTCAGTGAAAGTACGGCACAATAGTGCACGCACACGAGGAGCACGTGTGACTGTCAAAGTGTGTGCTGATGCCTCAGATTTTGATAGCAGGGTTGTTTGAAAGCTTATCCGTGGTACAGCTTGTATCCAAAGCTACGTAGAAGGCATTCGAATCAACAGGTGGTACTGATGGTGGCAACTACGTAGAACAAAAGATTGTAAACAAAGTAAGAAATACGTTACTGATCAGCATCAGTCCATACAGCAAATAGGAAAGTAGGTACTATTACGCCAATAATATTTAACTAAAGAAGAAGGAAACTGTCTGAACTGCCGATTTCCAACAGGAGTTGGAAATGGAGAAGAAATGCTACCCTCCTGGTGAAATGTTATCCAGTTATATACATATCGAATGAAAAGGAGAATAATAATGTT
Source organism: Schistocerca piceifrons (assembly GCF_021461385.2). Taxonomy (NCBI): domain Eukaryota; kingdom Metazoa; phylum Arthropoda; class Insecta; order Orthoptera; family Acrididae; genus Schistocerca; species Schistocerca piceifrons. The sequence goes on along the minus strand of NC_060140.1, from coordinate 781,441,911 downwards.
AAGAGCAGTTATAAACACGGAAAATAGAAAAAATTTATACGGAAACCGTAATGGTGTAGACGTTTCTCTTGTTTGTGACAAACGCGTATTTGTTGAAGCCAGCACTGTTTCGGGTAATGCGGGAGTGACAGTGAACTGAGACTAATTTAAAACGAATCGTTTTCATATAAAGTAAAAGAAATGCCACACTCGTGTGAAAATATGTCTGGCTGACTAGTTACACTATATGGCCAGCAGTGAAATTGTTTGAGAATTAATAAAAGAGAGACGAGAGGCGGAGGCGGGAGAGAGTGGTGCCCACCTTGTTGTAGAGCCAGAAGGCGACCTTCTCGCCGACGCTGAGCCCTGACTTGGCGGTGTTCATGGTGAAGTCCTTGAAGCCGGCGAACTGTTTGAACATGAACTCTGAGGCCTTTGTGGGGTAGAGCTGCATGATGCCGAAGGGGCCCATGGGGTTGGCGATGGGCAGCGCGCCAGCCGTGCCGGGGGTGAGGGGCGTCTGCTGGCCGGCGGCGGCGCCTGCGCCCGCGCTGCGGGGGCGGCCCGCCCCCGCCCCCAGCCCCAGGCCCGGCGTCTGCGGCGGCAGCTGCAGCGACAGCGGCGGCTGGCCCTGCGGCGCCGTGAACTGCTGCTGCTGCTGGTGCTGCACGTAGGCGTACTGGTGCGGCGGCACGCCTCCTGTCAGCACACAGTCGGCAGTCAGCAGCACTTCTCAAAATATGCGGCCGCCTACAAGTAGACCGAAACGTAAGTACAGTAGAACCTTGCTCATCCGACCCCGGATGGCCAGACTCCCAGCTTAAGCCGAACGCCCCTTTTTCGGTGTTTGTTTACCTACGCGGGTCACTGCTAAAGTCAGGACTGCACTTGTCGGTGGCTCATTGTCTGCCACATGGATCAGCACACAGTTCATCGTTGCTAGGTGCGATAATTTGATCACTTTTAGTATGAAACAACTTCTTGGTAAATCGATCAATAAGTGATATTGTGCTCAAATTTCTTTATAAATTAGTGACAATGTTGAAACTTCCTGGCAGATTAAAACTGTGTGCCGGACCGAGACTCGAACTTGGGACCTTTATTTATTTATTTATTTATTTATTTATTGTTCCGTGGGACTAAATTAAGGAGAAATCTCCAAGGTCATGGAACGAGTCAATAAATGAAATTATAACACGATAGTAGAAACAGATAAAATGAAATATAAAAAACATATTCAGGCGACAAGTCGCATGTTTAAATAAAGAAAATCAACAATGTAACACTGGAATTTGCTTAATTTTTTAGCTCTTCCTGGAGCTCCTCGACAGAATAGAAGGAGGGAGCCATGAGGAAACTCTTCAGTTTAGACTTAAAAGACTTTGGGCTACTGCCAAGATTTTTGAGTTCTTGTGGTAGGTTATTGAAAATGGATGCAGCAGAATACTGCACTCCTTTCTGCACAAGAGTCAAGGAAGTGCATTCCACATACAGATTTGATTTCTGCCTAGTATTAACTGAGTGAAAGCTCTTGGGAATAGGCTAATATTGCTAACAACAAACGACATTAAAGAAAATATATACTGTGAGGGCAATGTCAGAATTCCCAGATTATTGGATAGGGGCCGACAAGAGGTTCTTGAACTTATACCACACATAGCTCGAACAGCCCGTTTTTGAGCCAAAAATGCCCTTTTTGAATCAGAAGAATTACCCCAAAAAATAATACCATACGACATAAGCGTATGAAAATATGCGAAGTAGACTACTTTTCGTGTTGAACTGTCACTTATTTCAGATACTGTTCTAATGGTAAATAAAACAGCATTTAGTTTCTGAACAAGATCCTGGACATGGGCTTTCCACAGCAGATTACTATCTATCCGAACGCCTAGGAACTTGAACTGTTCCGTCTCGCTTATAATATACCCATTCTGTCTGATCAAAATATCGGTTCTTGTTGAATTGTGTGTTAGAAACTGTAAAAACTGAGTCTTACTGTGATTTAGCATCAAATTGTTTTCCACAAGCCACGAACTTATTTCATGAACTACATTATTTGATACTGTTTCACTACCAAGCTGGTGTCATCAGCAAACAGAAATATTTTTGAATCACCTGTAATACTGGAAGGTATATCATTTATATAAATAAGAAACAGCAGTGGCCCCAGCACTGACCCTTGGGGAACGCCCCACTTAACAGTGCCCCATTGCGACTGAACATCACTACCACTCTCAATGTTCCGGAGAATTACCTTCTGCTTTCTGTTCTTAAAGTAAAAGGCCTTTCGCGGGCTAGTGCTCTATCAGCTGAGCTACCCAAGCACGACTCAAGCCCCGTCCTCACAGCTTTAATTCCGCCAGTACCTCGTCTCCTACCTTCCAAACTTCATAGAAGCTCTCATGCGAACCTTCTGGGAAGTTTGGAAGGTGGGAGACGAGGTACTGGCGGAATTAAAGCTGTGAGGACGGGGCGTGAGTCGTGCTTGGGTAGCTCAGGTAGTAGAGCACTTGCCCGCAAAAGGCAAAGGTCCCGAGTTCGAGTCTCGGTCCGGCACACAGTTTTAATCTGCCAGGAAGTTTCATATCAGCGCACACTCCGCTGTAGAGTGAAAATTTCATTCTAGTGACAATGTTCTTCTTATAAATTAAAATTTGTAAAATTAAATTGTGACAGCAACTGAACGTAGACATATGACGCTGTTCTTACAAGTGGACGTTGAGCCTAGTGACGTAAGTGAGTGAATCAGTACAGCTGATAACTGTACAACGGAAGCAAAATTAACGGAGAGCAACTCATTGATGCTGTAGCTCGTACAACCGAGGAGAACGAGCAATGATGATGAAGACAACGAAGACATTGAACCTGCGGCTCGAGTATAACATACAGATGCTAAAAATGCATTTGATATAATCCTTCAATACATCGAACAAAACTCAAGGCCTACCCTAATAAACAGACATTTTGTGGATTAGGAAATGGCGGAAGATAGTCACAAAATCAAAGTTGTCTTTTTCTGAGCGTAAGGACATTACAGACTTTTTCGTCCCGCTTAAGACCACAACATTTTTTTTTTTTACGTGTGGTTTCTCATTTATAAAACAGCTAAGTGCAAACCAGTTGCGTGTCAATGTAGTACTGTTATAAGGTATGTACAGATGTTAAACTTTCACTCACAGTATCAACATATTACCGCACAATACAGACGTACTTTACAGCGCATGCGCTACAGTTCATTACACTTTCGCGTAAGATTTTTTAGCGTGCGTATGTTTACTTTTCGTTCTGTTACTGTATTAACATAGTACAATATTTCAGACCGTATTTCCGGTTGAACATTAAGCTTGATCTGTACTGTATTGCAACATCACGGGTCAATAAAAGTGTCCCTCTGATAATCCGAACTTTTTCGCGTTCCGACCATGCTCCCTGTCCCGTAGGGGACGGATTAACGAGGTTCTACTGTACGTTGGAATATAACCATTAGGAATGGCGAAGATCCTTCAATGTCCACTGTGCGTATACAGAGTGTTTCAAAAACTTTCGACCTATTTCACAAGACCACTTTCTTCTATAGTGTATCCGAGGATTCCATATAACCCTAGGTAGAACCATTACACTGCACGAGGTGTGATTGGAAAGTTTTAAAAACGGCCTTTTAATTGTGCAGTGGTGGTACTTACATGCTACTGTGATGCATCTCCTTCAAAATAGTCCCCTTCTAACTGAGCACACGGACTCAAACGGTGTTTCCACTCCTGGAAACATTCCTGAATTTTTTTTTTCCTGAAGTGTGTTAAGAACGCTCTCCCTATTTGCCTGGATGTCTTCAATCGAGTGAAATTGCTTCCTTTTCAGTGAAAATTTCAGTTTACAAAACAGGTGGCAGTCCGCAGGGGCAAATCAGGGGAATATGGCGGTTGTGGAAGCACACGATTTTTGTATTTGGTCAAAAATCCAACGATGGAGAAGGTACAATGAGCCAGAGCACTGTCATGATGTAGCACCCAACCCCTGTCTTTTCACAAAGCAGACCTTTTCTTCCGCACCTTTTCGCGCAAACGCTCAAGGACACATTTGTAATATAATTGGTTAATTGTGTGTCCTCCAGGGGTAAATTCATGATGTACAATAGCGGTAGAATCGAAAAAAATCACCAACATTGTCTTCACCTTCGACCGAATTTGCCGTGCCTTTTTCGGTCGTGGTGAACCTGGAGACATTTACTGTGAAGACGGCACCTTAGTTTCAGGATCATATCCATATACTCACGATTTGCCACCTTTAATTAACCTATTTAACAAATCTGGGTCTTTTTAATCCGATTAATCAGTTCTTGACACACTTCAAGTCGATATTGTCTCTAGCCACTTGACAACACTTTTGGAATGAATTTTGCGGACACTCGACGCATGTTCAGATCTTCAGTTAAAATTGATTAAACTGCACAGAAACTTTAATTAAGTTCATCAGCCATCTCGCTGTTGACAAGATTCTCATGGATACGCAGTTTCCTGTCAGAGAGCGTTCAAGAACAAGGAAATGATTCACTCCCCACATGCCCGCCAAACCAGTAAGCAGTAGCGGATCAATTCTTAAAACTTTCCAATCACACCTCGTATACTGTGTATTGCTTACTGAAGTACCTACAAAAAATGATGTATAAGCATCTCGCGGATCAGTTAGCACACTATCGTCGTCGTTCAAAGTTTTGCGTATCTCCATGTCCGTGTTGTCATCTCGCTCAGGACTCAGGAGTCATGCTTCGAAACGCTTCCTCATCACTTTTCTGGAATTCTTCACTAGTCTGCGTCCGACGGTGTCTCCACTTGAGACTTGATTATTAGTCCCCACAATTATTTTTCTCGCCGGGTAAGGGCCGTGCTCCGTGGTGGCCATTTCACTGGTGCTGGACACGTTGCTGAAAGGCAATGGCCTCGAAGTCGTTCATCGAGGAACTCACGCAACTGAATAGTAAATGGCGCTGGAGCTAGTCCTGCTGGAACTACACGCGGATCGTGATTCCCTTCCCATCGCGCTGAGGCATCAACCACGTTTATAAAATGCCGAATTAAGAGTTTTCATTCACGTTCTCTTCAGAAATATATTGTGTACATTGGTATCGGTGATGACATTTTGGCCCACCTCTTGCACATAAGTGAGATTTCCCTTTGATCAGAAATTTACATAAGCTGCATTAGATTCAACTGAAATAACAATCTTGAACGAGACGTAAATTATGCCAAAAAAGTACGACAGGTTGCATCTTGTTGAGCCATGTCACTGTCAAACAATTCTTTTACAAAAATCGGTTTATACCAGTCAATAAAATTCTTATGGGTTTGTGGCCGCACTGTCAACTATAAAATTCAGACGTTTCGGCGGCTATTGCAAGACGCCTTCCTCAGGGTGTACTGTTACTTGCTGAATGTGCACTAGTTTGGTTACTTATATGCTATGGAGGAGTGCTGTCGTTGGATATGAGGGTGAGGAGGTAGGGTACTAGGTTTTCTTTTATTGGTCTTTGCGTTGCGTGTTGTCATTGGCGGAGACAAGCGTTTTCCATTGGAGCTTCCTTTAATGCTTGTCATTGGTGGAAGTCCGCGAACAGGAAACTGAGCGGCGACTGCAGCGGAGCGTTGTTTACTAAGTGCGTAGTAGCGACTAAGGCACGTCAGCACTCTGTATACCCTCGGCTCTGTGGCCTACCGTGCGCCTGTTGCTTTGCGAGAGCTGTCCTTCCTCAAAGCTGTCACTGCTGGCAGCCAAGGCGCTGTGGAAGTCGGTACCCGTCTTCTCTATTTAAGTTGTCGGGCTTGGCTATTTCTGAAGCCTCTCTAATCTTCCTGCTCAAACTAAACGGCTATTTCGCCAGTACGCGGGCCTCTCGAAATTCGATCTTTATCCTGCGCTGTTCCTGGTGTTCTGAAACCGCTGATTTGTTGTATTGTTTGAGAAGGATACATCTCTAGTGTTCAGATACCCTTGTGCTTATTGGACGCCCAGTGTCACCTACATACACCAGTCCACATTCGCACCCGATTACATAAATTCCGGTGGCATGAAACTTGTCAATTTTATCTTTCGTCGAGCTCAGAACGTCATTTATTTTGTTGTTGCTACGAAAAATCGGCTTAATACCTGCCCAACGGAGAATTTTGCCCAGACGTGCAGTAACCCCTTGTACGTATGCTAGCAGGACGGTGTCTCGTGCTTCGTTCTGCATTTCCCTATTGCCCTCCTCCTTCGGAGCCATGGTTTTAGGTATCATCCTCCTGTAGTAGCCAGTAGCTCCAAAAATGCACCTGAGGTTCTGTAGTTCATGTTGTGGTTGCCAGGAGAGCCAACACCGTGTTACTAGAGGAGGCCGAAATGCACGCGTTTTAACTCACGCAGGCTGGCGTGAGGTCTGGAACATGACAAGGAAATTAGAATTTAGAAAAATGGACGTAACTGGTGGAATACTTAACTTTAATCCATTAATGATGAACGTCGGTCTTGACGGTACATGATTCACAATATCAATAGTATCTGATAATGGCGCCTTCCTAGGTTTTAGCAAATGACGTAGCTGAAGGCTATGCTAAACTATCGTCTCGGCAAATGAGAACGTAAGTAGGCAGTGAACCATCGCTAGCAAAGTCGGCTGTACAACTGGGGCGAGTGCTAGGAAGTCTCTCTAGACCTGCCGTGTGGCGGCGCTCGGTCTGCAATCACTGATAGTGGCGACACGCGGGTCCGACGTATACTACCGGACCGCGGCCGATTTAAAGGCTACCACCTAGGTTGTGGTGTCTGGCGGTGACACCACAGTTCAGCTTTGAGGTTGTGTTCATCGCTGATCCAGTAGGCTCTCCTCCATAGTATATAAATAACCAAACTAGTGCCCATATAGCAGTTAGAAATACACCCTGAGGAAGGCGTCTTGCAATAGTTGCCGAAACGTCGGAATTTTATAGTTGAGAAGGCGGCCTCAAACCCAGAAGAATTTTATTGACTGTGACAAAGGCCGCTGAAGCCTACGTTTGCATCGGTTTATACTCTTTCATCTTCAAATCATTTAATGCTTTTGTGGACTGTAGACCACGGTACGTCCGCAGCTCGTGGTCGTGCGGTAGCGTTCTCGCTTCCCACGCCAGGGTTCCCGGGCTCGATTCCCGGCGGGGTCAGGGATTTTCTCTGCCTCGTGATGACTGGGTGTTGTGTGAGGTCCTTAGGTTAGTTAGGTTTAAGTAGTTCTAAGTTCTAGGGGACTGATGACCATAGATGTTAAGTCCCATAGTGCTCAGAGCCATTTTTGACCACGGTACTTGAAGATCAGCTGATTTTCTGTCTGTGAATGTTATTGTAGTTTGATTGAACGATGGCTGAACGCGTTTTCTCCCCTGTTTCTTGTGTCCGCTACGCAGACTGACTTCAACGCTGTCTGAAATAAGTGTACGTTTCTCACAATCAAACAAGGTTGATTTATGAGGTTGGGATTTGGCGTAAGAGGGATACCGATAAAACTATTTATTCCTTATTTATACTGGGATTTCTCGGAAATCTTGTACATGAGTTCTGATAGAAACTTGGAGCGAATTTTAAATTACGGATCGCAACTAAAACTCACCCTGGCGCAGATGGAAGTGTGCTTTCTGCCAGGAATTTCCCTGGAGCAGCTAGCGCGCTCCATCGTTCGTTCATTACACAGTGTCTCTCTAGTCGAGATGATTATATAAGAAAATGCTTCTCCCTTTCTTCGTTTCAACAAGTGGAATTCAGTTACAACACTGCGGCGAGATTTTCGTCGAGACTGCGTAACAGTACCTCCTACAGTTAATAGTATTTGAAGATGGCACCAGTTGGTTAGCTATGTAAGGCGAAATCTACAGAGCGCCCATACGCAGAGCCCTCAGCAGAGTTTTGACTGTAGTCCACAGAAGCCTACCGGTAGTGTCAGTCGAGAGTTAGCAATTACTCGCATGTATATCCGGCGTTTGAGACGACGTTTGTCTCTGAAGCCATACAGAACTCATTTAGTACATTTCTGAAAACAAATGAAAATTTTTATCTTGATAGTAATTATGAGAAACATCACTAATTGTATGTGCATGAATATAATACATGTTCCTTTCCAAAATTATCGTAGGAAGCACATGATAGAGTCTGTATTGTAAATTCGTATTTATTCCGTCCGATTTCGGCACTTGACCATCATCGAGGGTCTGTACCAACGTGAAATAAATGAAATAAAATTTAGAAACCTGCAAAGTCGAAATAACATCGTCGCAATTTGGCACTTATGAAAGAAAAACAATAAGGCCTTCACCTGTCATACAGCAAGCAGCATAAGAATAACGTCCGTATTACAATTACTATTGTTGATCGCAACAAAACAACAGAGATACACAAAGAGATTATCTGGCCCATTCACTGGAAAAGGGCAAACTAAACGTTATGCTTTTGGGTGCTCTCCGGTTACAAGTAAGGTAGTAGTATTGAGATACCGCTGCATTTTGACCTGTGTCACTCTGAGGAAGTGTAGAGATGAATGTCGCTGTATAGAATTGTAGGAGAGGGGCAGCAACCCTTCATCTGGCTGTGGGCGCCAGGGTCATGTGCGGACGGTGATGGTAAAGGGCGGGGGGGGGGGGGAGGAGGGGGAAGGGGGTAGGGGGAGGAAGGGACAGTAGTGTGGTTAGACTGGGCCGGAGGCTACACTCGAATCTCTGCCATAAGCCTCTCGCTCCTTCCCGCATGCCGTCCAATCCTGACGGCTGGGCGCCTTCTCGCCGTGTAGGCGCTGACATGGTGTTCCACTCCGAACGTAGCTGATAGCAAACATCGCTGTTGACAAGATTCTCATTGATATTTATTGCTGTAAGTTTCTTTCAAAGTGCTTTCCCAATATCCATTTGTTCGGCACAGCAACTTGGTGTGCTCTGAAATCAAACACATGATCATAATGTAGCGCTTTGGCACTGCTGATTTCTCAATCATGATTAATACTGTGGCAGATGTCGTACATAAAACCTTCTCAGAAAGAAAGAGGGAGGCAGAAAGATATAAGAAACGAAATTTTCTGCCTTCCATTCCTCCAAATGTACTCTAATGGGCAGCCAGAAGAATTATGTGTATCATCACATCTGCTCTCCACGTACTCCCTAAGCACATGTGCCGCTGGCATGATTATTATATTAAATCACTTCCGCTAACACGAAATTTAAATAAATTTCACAAGCACACACTTTATACGTACCTGAACCATTCATTTTGTTGTTGTTGTTGTGGTCTTCAGTCCAGAGATCGGTATGATGCAGCTCTCCATGCTACTCTATCCCGTAAAAGCTTCTGCATCTCCAAGTGACTACTACACCCTACATCCTTCCGAATCTGCTTAGTGTATTCATCTCTTGATGCCCTCTTCGACTTTTATCCTCCACGCTGCCCTCCAGTTCTAAACTGGTGATCCCTTGATGCCTCAGAACGTGTCCTACCAACCGATCCCTTCTTCTAGTCAAGTTGTACCACAAACTCCTCTTCTCCCCAATTCTATTCAATACCTACCCATCTCATCTTCAGCATTCTTCTGTAGCACCACATTTCGAAGGCTTCTATTCTCTTCTTGTCTAAACTATTTATCGTCTATGTTTCACTTCCATAGAGGGCTACACTTCATACAAATACTTTCAGAAATGACTTCCTGACACTTAAATCTACACTCGATGTTAACAAATTTCTCTTCTTAGGAAACTCTTTCTTTGTCATTGCCAGTCTACATTTTATATCCTCTCTAAATCGATCATCATCAATTATTTTGCTCCCCAAATAGCAAAATTCATCAACTACTTTAAGTGTCTCATTTCCTAGTCTAATTCCCTCAGCATCACCTGATTTAATTCTACTACATTCCATTATCCAAGATTTGCTTTTGTTGATGTTCACCTTATATCCTCCTTTCAAGACACTGTCCATTCAGGTCAACTGCTGTTCCAAGTCCTTTGCTGTCTCTGACATAATTACAGTGTCATCGGCGAACCTCAAAGTTTTTATTTCTTCTCCATGGTTTTTAATACCTACTCCGAATTTTTCTTTTGTTTCCTTTACTGCTTGCTCAATATACAGGTTGAATAACATCGGGGATAGGCTACAAACCTGTCTCACTCCCTCTCCTACCACTGCTTCCCTTTCATGCCCCTCGACTCGTATAACTGCCATCTTGTTTCCGTATAAATTGTAAAAAGCCTTTCAACTCCTGCATGTTACCCCTGCCACCTTCAGAATTTGAAAGAGAATATTCCAGTCAACATTGTCAAAAATTTTCTCTAAGTTTACAAATGTTAGAAACGTAGGTTTGCCTATCCTTAATCTATTTTCTAAGACAAGTCGTACGGTCAGTATTGCCTCACGTGTTCCAACATCTCTACGGAATTCAAACTGATCTTCCCCGAGGTCGGCTCCTACCAGTTTTTCCATTCGTCTGTAAACAATTCGCGTTAGTATTTTGCAGCCGTGACTTATTAAACAGATAGTTCGGTAATTTTCACACGTGTCATGACCTGCTTTCTTTGGGATTGGAATTATTATATTGTTCTTGAAGTCTGAGGGTATTTCGCCTGTCTCATACATCTTGCTCACCAGATGGAAAAGTTTTGTCATGGCTGTCTGTCGCAATGCTATCAATATCTCTAACGGAATGTTGTCTACCCTCTGGGCCTTCGTATATAACCTTCTTTCATGATTCTTAAACCAAGTGTTAGCTATGATTAAGTTATGCTCTGTGCAAAATTCTACCAATTCTTTCATTCCTTACCCCCATTCCATATTCACCTACTACATTTCCTTCTCTCCCTTTTCCTATTATAGAATTCCAGTTCCCCATGACTATTAAATTTTCGTCTCCCTTCACTATCTGATAATTTCTTCACCATACATTTCATCAATCTCTTCGTCATCTGCAGAGCTAGGTGGCATACAAATTTGTACTACTGGGTAGGCGCGGACTTCGTGTCTATCTTGGCTACAATACTACTTTTTTTATTCATCATTAAATCTACTACTGCATTAGCCCTATTTGATTTTGTATTTATAACCCTGTATTCACCAGACCAGAAGTCTTGTTCCTCCTGCCACCGAACTTCACTAATTCCTACTGTATCTAACTTCAATCTATCCATTTCCCTCTTTACATTTTCTAATCTACCTACCCGATTACGGGATCTGACATTGCAATTCCGATCCGTAGAATGCCAGTTTTCTTTCTCCTGTTAATGACGTTCTCCTGAGTAGTCCCCGCCCGGGGATTCGAATGGGGGACCATTTTACCTCCGGAATACAGGGTGATTCAAAAAGAATACCACAACTTTAGGAATTTAAAACTCTGCAACGACAAAAGGCAGAGCTAAGCACTATCTGTCGACGAATTAAGGGAGCTATAAAGTTTCATTTAGTTGTACATTTGTTCGCTTGAGGCGCTGTTGACTAGGCGTCAGCGCCAGTTGATGCTAAGATGGCGACCGGTCAACAGAAAGCTTTTTGTGTTATTGAGTACGGCAGAAGTGAATCGACGACAGTTGTTCAGCGTGCATTTCGATCGAAGTGTGGTGTTAAACCTCCTGATAGGTGGTGTATTAAACGTTGGTATAAACAGTTTACAGAGAATGGGTGTTTGTGCAAAGGGAAATGTTCTGGACGGCCGAGAACGAGTGATGAAAATGTAGCACGCATCCAGCAAGCATTTGTTCGCAGCCCAGGAAAATCGACTCGCAGAGCTAGCAGAGAGCTGCAAATTCCACAATCAACTGTATGGAGAGTCCTACGAAAAAGGTTAGTTATGAAACCTGAACGTCAACTACCCGAGGCGATGGATAGGCCGCCAGGCAGCCCGTGACAGAGCACTTCATCACTGGCCTCCAAGAAGCCCTGATCTTACCCCCTGCGATTTTTTCTTATGGGGGTATGTTAAGGATATGGTGTTTCGGCCACCTCTCCCAGCCACCATTGATGATTTGAAACGAGAAATAACAGCAGCTATCCAAACTGTTACGCCTGATATGCTACAGAGAGTGTGGAACGAGTTGGAGTATCGGGTTGATATTGCTCGTGTGTCTGGAGGGGGCCATATTGAACATCTCTGAACTTGTTTCTGAGTGAAAAAAAACCTTTTTAAATACTCTTTGTAATGATATATAACAGAAGGTTATATTATGTTTCTTTCATTAAATACACATTTTTAAAGTTGTGGTATTCTTTTTGAATCACCCTGTATTTTACCCAAAAGAACGCCATCACCATTTAACAATACAGCAAAACTGTATGCCCTCGGGAAAAATTTGTCTATAGTTTCCCCTTTCTTTCAGCCGTTCGCAGTACAATCACAGCAAGGTCAGAACAGTCAACCATCCAGACTGTTGCCCCCGAAACTACTGAAAAGGCTGCTGACCCCTTTCAGGAACCACACGTTTGCCTAGCCTCTCAACAGATACCCCTCCGTTGTGGTTGCACCTGCGGTACAGCTATCTATGTCGCTGAGGCACGCAAGCCTCCCCACCAACGCGGTAAGTTCCATGGTCCATCAGGGGGCGACCATTCATAACTGCCAAAGCCGTCGATACATGCCGTGTTCTAACATCTACATACTGAAAATGATCGTTTTATTTTCGTTTCCAGGTAATATTTCAGGTAGCTCACTTCCTAGTCATTTGTAAGCTGTCAGTAAATGACAGGTGCCAAAATACTGAAAATAACACGCTGGCTTTCTACAACAGAGAAAAATCGCAAAATTATAAAAAGTTTTTTATATATGACTCTACAAGCAGAGTTAATTGTTTCCACCATATGATCTTCGATATAGGTATATGGTTCGTGCACACCTTCTTTTACGTGAACTCATCGGAAGAAACCAGGTGGGAACAGATCAGGTAACATACTGTCCACACAACGGGACCTCCTTTTCCTAACTAGACTACAGTGTGCGTCTGACTGAGCTGTTCATGAGCAACAACATTTGCAAATTCATCTGGGGGATAACTCACAACAGCACGAGAAGTACGTCTCTCAAAAGAGACACTTTAAAACTTGAGCTCTTGAGTGTGGGGGAAGATAATACAGGACTATTAACCAGTCACTAAGCTCGGCAGACCTGTGTTGATGGTTCCTCGTAACTGTAGCGTCGAGATTGTCAACAGTCCATACAAGATTAGTGCTGTCATCGAGTACTCCGTATTTAATGAAGCAGGCTTCATCTGAGAAAAGTCCACATCTAGGACAGTCAGCATACGACGCTACAGCACCCAACGCACAATACGACACTGTATGATATCTCAGCAGGTTTAAGATTCGCACTTTTTGTGAACGGTAAGGGTGTAACTATGTTGTATTTTACTTTTCTACACATTACTACGCACAACACCCATTTCACGTACCAATGCTTGCCGCGCGGGATTAGCCGAGCGGTCTTAGGCGCTGCAGTCATGGACTGAGCGGCTGGTCCCGGTGGAGGTTCGAATTCTTGGGCATGGGTGTGTGTGTGTTTGTCCTTAGGATAATTTAGGTTAAGTAGTGTGTAAGCTTAGGGACTGATGACCTTAGCAGTTAAGTCCCATAAGGTTTCATACACACACGTACCAATGCTTACCAATGCTCCGCCGTCGCCTCTGCTAATCACCTGTTGATATACGGTCTGAAGGTGATTTTATGTAAAATCGAAACAGGTTACCAACTAACTTATGATTCAGTTTTTAATAAATCCTTCTGATCAAGACTAATTGGTATTTCAGCTATCTATCAGATAGTTGTTAACTTCTAACAATGTTTGCTAAAGTAATTAGCGCATAAATGAATTTTATCCATAGTGGATGCTGTTGAACTCCGTGACTGTTCCTTTATAGGGCGTAGAAAACTTTGATAAATCCACCTTTGCAATGCATCTAAAAGACCATGGTCACTCAGCCACAGCCATTACAGAAACCTACAAATACTACACCCTGGAACAAAGGAAAGAAAATGAATATGCTCGAAGAGCTAGAAATTTATATACACAGCACTAACTCACCAGACCTTATTCTCAACGAACAAGTGGAGCTTGCAAACAAGTCTTATCTACACATATTTAATGACATATTCAAAAACAAAAACTAATTATCCTCTGATATTATAAAAAAAATAGTCTATGGAAATTCGATGTAGCAGTCATACAACAGTTCAAGTGTCATTATTGTAATTTGTAACAGTCACATTGTAAACACAAGCTGTAACTATCATTGTATAATTTGTAATAGCTTTCAAAATTTCATTTGTGTAACATCATTGTACTTCCTAGATATAAGTTCTCTGACAACAGTGTGGCTCAAAACAGTTCTAGCTGTCATTTTTTAATTTTTAATAGCTTTTAGCAATTTAATATATATAACATCATTGTACTTCCTAACTCTAAGTTCTCCAACAAAAATGTGGATCAAAAAAATTTCATAATGTGTATCAAAAAACGTCGCAGTCTATAATATCTTTTCAAGTTTCTATACGTGAAACGCCCTTGCACTTCCTGTGGCTAAGTTCTTTGACCATAGTCTACATGTTTCTGTATGAGCAACATCTTTACACCTGCTACGTCCAAGTTCTTTGACAACAGTCGACATGTTTGTAAGTAAACACAGTGTATTTCACGACTGCACGTCGTAATAGTGAAACATGCAGCTAAACTTTATAAAACTGAAATATGGACGTGACAATGATAATAAGTGTGTAACTAAGTGGAAAACGGTCACCACAGCGTAACTATAATAATGATGCTTCAGCTTTATGTAAGTACAGATATATTTTCGACAAATGCTGCCTTGCCACTTACAATTGTCCCACTTGTATCAGTTTAGTCACCAGCAAATAAGTTTTTTTGTACTTATACAGTGATCTCCAGCATATAAACATGTACATTAATGTATAAACAACTGAAGATGGGCTCAAGCCCGAAACCGGTCGTGTGACAAATAAATAATCTTTTATTGTGACTGGTACCGGAAATTTTTCTACACCCTATAGCCCATAAATGCTTTTATTCTTCCTGTTCGTTGTAGTCACCTGTTTCCTGAACTGTTTGAACAGCCTTGGGAACATGATGTGCACCGGATGTCTTCAAAACACTTGTTCAACACATCCCACAAAATTGCTCAATTTGGACGCATAGTAAATAGGAACAACGTGGTATTTTGAAGGTGTAGAACGTCAGCAGAAGTGATCACAGGTTCTTTTATCTACGAGAGAGCACCATTGAGGTGTTGAACAGCCCGACGGTACCGCGAGAGCACGAGCTGACGACATATATATTACGCCGGTAGGAAAATAGCACATGACAGACATTTTAGGAAAATGACACATGACAGACGAAGGAAGGAGGACATGAAAAGCATTCTGGAACCGGCAAAAAGGGCATTTATGGCCGAAAGAAGCCAATTTGTTTCAAACATTGCCCCTAATTTGTGAACACAGCATTGTACATTTTAAGAAATAAATAATAAAAATGAAGAAAGACACAGCACAAAGGAATTAGAATGTGACGGAATTCGGTAGATGTTATGTACATGTACAGACAAACAAATGATTGCAATTTCAGAAAAGTTGGATGACTTATTTTAGAGACAGAACTTCAGAAACTGAGCAAGCGCGTTGGTCCATTTCTGGTCATTGTGCAAGCAGTTGTTCGGCTTGGCTTGCCAATCATTGACGGAGTTACTGGATGTCCGCTTGTGGGATGTCGTGCCAAATTATGTCCAATTGGCTAGTTAGATCATCAAAATCCCGAAATTTTTGAAGGGCCCTGCCCATAATGCTCCAAACGTTCTCAATTGAGGAGGAATCTGGCGACCTTGGTGGCCAAGGTAGAGTTTTCAAGCACAAAGACAAACTGTAGAAACTCTAGGGCTGGCGGATATTACCTCACTGATATGTAAGTCCAGGATGGCTTCCCACGAAGGGCAAGAAAACGGGGCGCAGAATATCGTCTAGGGACCGCTGTCCTGAAAGGGTGCCGCGGATTAGAACCAAAGGGGTCGATCTACGAAAAGAAATGGCAACCAGACCATCACTTCGGAGTGTCGTGCCTTATGACCGCTCTGCGGGGCGTCTCCAAAAGCGTCTTCGGGTGAGGCTGGACTGATGAGTCCCGCTTTGAATTTAGCCCAGTGTCCTGCGGAGAAGTTTGTTATCAGTAACTGATTTCTAACCTACAGCCTTCATTGTCCACATCTTCGTCTTCCTCCGACTGAATTTTTGCACAACTTCGTGAAGTCATATAATTCGTATGCAGAAAATAGTCTTATAACCAACCGTTCATGACAGGTTAAGATAGGATTGGGATATGAGAAGACAGGTGAGTTAATGTGTCATTACCGTTTCAGTGGAAGTGTTACAAGCTGCACATGATACCACTGGGAGATAGAAACACAAGTGACGAAACTAACATGAGCCTACGGATTCACTGTCGAACCAAAGTGTAGTTGAATAACCAAAACCTGATGCATAATCGCTAGTACGAATATAGTACTTTCATTTGTAGCGTTGGTAGAAATGACATTTTGAATTTGTTAGTGAATTCTTAAGTTTCTTTGTTTTTGTACGTTTTCGTAAACCTCAGTTACTTCCAAGAAGAATACTTCTTCTTATTACAGAATGTAATTTCGAGTGGTAACCACCTCTCTGATATTTTATGGTGAGATCAAGATGAATGGAGCTTCGCAAGCTTTTCCCAGTGAGATGCTCCCTGTTTTCACACTATCTGAAGTGAATGTACTGCACTAAAACTACCTCTGTCACCATTTTCAGCAATAAATGACGAACATTCCTTCACACTAACATTGTTGGGTCACATTGTTATGAATACACACAAGTAACCAGAGCAACCAGTTTCTAATTTCGCTCTGTTATTCACTGATGTGCCAAAACATTAGGGTTAAAAGCGTGGTGGTTCACCTTTAGAGCGCATTACAACAGCGATTCTGCATGGCACTGCTTCGAGAAGCCCTTGGGAGAGTTTCGGAGCCTTGTGGCACCAGCTGTCCTCGCACAGGACACGCAACTGCCCTAATACAGGGGATGGTGTTTTTTGGGCGCTAAGCTGGTGCTCGATAGTGTCCCAGATGTGTTGGATCAGGTTCATATCAGGAAAATTTGATAGGTGAGAGTTCAGTGTCATGGTCCGCAAACCATTGAATCACAATTCTGGCCTTGTGACACGGACAGTTACTACTGTACCTTCCTTGAAGATGCCATCGCTGTCGGAGAAGACATCAATCGGTGAATCGATGCAGGAATATTTATGTAGTCCACAGCTGTTTGGCGCCTTGGATTACTACCACAGGACCCATGGAATCTCTCCACAGCTAATACTGTCTGAGGAGTGGTGCACGTTTCGAGTAGCTGTTCCAACCAACCTTAAATAATGAGTTCCACTGTCATTTTATTTCCCTGTTTGTGTTTTATATTCATATGATTCTCCTAATTTATGTAAGTGCTCTCTACTGATATAGTTTATCTCAATCTTATATACCGCTCGCTCACAAAAAGTTCCGTACCTAACGACTGGAAAATTGCTGAAGTGATTCCAATACCCAAAAAGGGAAATAGGAGTAATGCGCTGAATTACAGGCCCATGCCACTAACGTCGATTCGCAGTAGGGTTTTGGAATATATACTGTGTCTGAACATTATGAATTACATCGGAAAAAACGATTTATAAACACATAGTCAGCAGGGATTCAGAAAACACCCTTCTTGTGAAACATAACTAGCACTTTATACACATGAAGTAATAAGTGCTATCGACAGGTGACGTCAAATTGATTCCATATTTTCAGGTTTCCAGAAGACTTTCGACACCGTTCTTCACAAGCGTCTTCTAACCAAACTGCATACCTATGGAATATTGCCTCAGTTGTGCGACTGGATTCGCGATTTACTGTTAGAAAGGTCAAAGTTCATAGTAATAGACGTAAAGTCATCGAGTAAAACAGAAGTAATATCCCGTGTTCCCCGTGGAAGTGTTATAGGCTCTCTATTGTTACGGATCTATATTAACGACATAGGAGGCAATCGGAGAACCCCTATTAGATAGTTTGCAGATGATGCTATCATTTACCGGCTTTTAAAGTCATCAGATGATCAAATCGAATTGCAAAAAGATTTAGATAAGATATTTGTATGGTAATTGACCCTAAATAAAGAAAAGTGTGAAGTTGAGAATTAAAAGAAATCCGCTAAATTACGATTACGCGATAAGTCACACAAATATTAAGGTTTTAAATTCAACTAAATACTTAGGTATTACAGTTACAATTAACATAACTTGGAACGCTCATATAGATAATGTTGTGGGTAGAGCAAACGAAAGACTGCGATTCATTGGCAGAATACTTAGAAGGTGTAACAGGTCTACTAAAGAGACTGCTTACACCACGCTTGTCCGCCTATTCTGGAGTATTGCTGGGCGGTGTGGGATCCGCGTCAGGTGGGACTGACGGATGACATCGAAAAAGTTCAAAGAAGGGCGGCTCGTTTTGTACTGTCGCGAAATAGGGGAAATAGTGCCACAGACACGATACGTGAATTGGAGTGGCAGTCATTAAAACAAAGGAGTTTTTTGTTGCGACGGGATCTTCTCATGAAATTTCAATCACCAGTTTTCTCCTCCGATTGCGAAAACATTCTGTTGGCACCCATCTACATAGGGAGAAACGATCATCACGATAAAATAAGAGAAATCAGGGCTCGCACAGAAAAATTTAAGAGCTCGTTTTTCCCGCGTGCCGTTGAGAGTGGAACGTTAGAGAGACAGCTTGAAGGTGGTCATTTAACCCTCTGGCAGGCACTCTATTGTGAACAGCAGAGTAATCATGTAGACGTAGATAAGGGTGATGCATAATCACAAAAGACAGTTTTTAATGTTGTGACCATTATTGAGACACATTACTCTGTAACAAACTAAATGGCTATTTTGGTGTTGTCCAGAGATCTTGGTGCCACACCAAAGACGGCAACAGGTATCGATTCCACAGACGTTAATGACGCCTAGTTGCAATCCACTATGACATATGGGAGGTGCTCCTGAAGACTCTCTCAGCACAGCAGCGCCCTCATATGAGATGTCTGTGTAGAGCCAAGCACAGAAGTGCTGTGCCTAGATCGTGACCCCATCTGAACCACTCAACGTAATAGTGTAGGACTGACTAGTCGTTCACAGTTTCTGATGAACTTTTACTTCAGTAAATGTTGAACATTGTATCTCAAGAGGTTTGTTAGTTAGTGCATCAACTGATGCTTTGCTGGTCAATGAACAGCTGTAAATTATTCAGTACTCCTGTGACAAAGAAGTGTGGCAAAGTTATGTAAATTTTATATTCATTTATGTAATAAAGTAAACTAATATTTCGTGAGTTATAATTCCTATGTGCCACCTCACTAAGCAATCAAAGAACCCTCAGTTACGGCTGGCCGAAAGTAGTTTCTCCTGGTCACAACAGGAGTGTTTCCACCAGTACGTAAGTACTTCTTTTATTTTTCGTATTTTATAGTAACTATTTCAATTTTTCAGTTCTGATGATGGCTTATTTTCATCTTAAATCTTGTTATTATTTTCTGTGTTCTACGATCAGAAAAATTTCGATAGAATAAATCTGCCGTTTGTCAATATAGCTTGTGTCAGTGTATTTCCACTTTTACGGCCCGTGTCATCGCCAGAATTTTGGCTCATTCGTTTATGTACCACTTACACACTTTCCTTAACGTGCCATCTTTTTTTCTGACCACTGTGTGTCAGCTTCTGAGTCCTCGCACAGTCCAGTAATGATACTACAAACCACCTGTCGTTAAAAGAATATTGATAGCACCGAGGGTGATAAAATTAAACTCTTCATGCTAATCAACGGGATGATTAAATGAAACTAGATGGAAATGATGACTAAACAGTAATGAAATCGTACACAGAACGAGCTGCATAATTATGGAATGGGAGCAAGTAATTGCTTTCGCTGACGTTTTCCACGCTGTAATCAAATAGCGGTTCTGCAGTACAGTTTCATCGCCACAGCGAGTAGGTTTACATCATTTCTCTACAGAGATTTATAGTGTAATATTTACATGGGATGTGGTGTATAACGAATTTTACAGTGGTTAATGAAAAATCGGGAACCATGTTACTGATATGAAGAGGCATTACACGATGTGTGTCTTCCTCTCATAGTTCCGTTGGCATTTCCCCGTATGTCTTATATGGGTGAAGTTAAAGCGAGTAGAGTGTGCTTGTCGTTCTGCTTCGGAACATGTCCTTGGCGTCATTGTTGCACTTATCTTCAGGAAAATTACTATCAGCAATGAACACGTGACCTTCGCCGTGTGCGACTTCAAGTGAATGAGCTTTCTCTACAATTTGGTGTATGTACCCTCGTTTTTGTTAACAGGCATCCTTGGCATGCCATAAGTGATTTGGTTTCGGAACTTTCTAACGTTTCTGCCTATCTATTCAATTTTGATACAAATAAAGAATGTTGTATTTAACCTACGTTAGTTAAGTGAGGTATACTCGGTGTTGAATTAACTAACCTATATCGACACATGTGCATTTTCACTTACTTCCTATTCATTGGTCAGATCTGTGAATAAACAGGTGGAGCTGAGATAGGGAGCCGTTTGTCACCTATTAAAGCCTAACTGTTGCATCATTGAGACCTTCATGCTTTATTGGTATGCAGACGATACTTTTGTCTGATTCATGGCAGTGAGAATTTACACAGCTTTTCAGAACGTCTAAATCATTTCATCTGAATACTTCTTCATTATAATCAACGACTTGAGGATGCAGAAGGCAAAGAATCCCACTGCACTAAAGACACATAATATGTATCCACAGCACATGTGGCCTGTAGCTGAAAGTGTGATGGCGATCTCTCCATTGGCAAAAGATTCCGGTTGAGGCGTAGCGCCGTATAACGATCCTGCCTTGGTGGTGGTTAAGTGGGAGATGTGTGTCAGAGCTGGATAGTGACAGATGGTGACGCGAGACTGGACGAGCACGTAGTTTATGTATCAGCCGATAGAGGACAATATTGGATAGGGGGACTGTGATTTTAGTTTCGATTGTGCTCACTAGAGTGCACTAAAGTAATAGAATGTTTTTCGTAAACTGTTCTAGTATTTTCATAAAGTGTTATTATGTCTTTTTGTGTGTTTAATAGGTTATAAATGTGTTTTAGCAGTATGAATGATGCGTGAGTGTGGTTTAAGGTTAATATGAAGATATTGTTTAACGAGTTGTGTAGTAGGATTTAGTGTGGGAACATTTCGAAGAAGTATGGATATGGACAAAGGGGATTTTTGTAGAATAGATTTGTAAAGAAAGTTTATGGTAGAGGGAAAGTTAATTCAGGTATAAATAACAATAGTAAATAACTTTATGCATAAGCAAAACTTCAGCATATTAGATAATTACGTCGGTAAAAAGAGCAGTCGTTAGGTTTACTATTTTGCGATTGCCGGCCGAAGTGGCCGTGCGGTTAAAGGCGCTGCAGTCTGGAACCGCAAGACCGCTACGGTCGCAGGTTCGAATCCTGCCTCGGGCATGGATGTTTGTGATGTCCTTAGGTTAGTTAGGTTTAACTAGTTCTAAGTTCTAGGGGACTAATGACCTCAGCAGTTGAGTCCCATAGTGCTCAGAGCCACCATTTTGCGATTGGTTATTGATGAAAAGCGCGGATTGACGCGGGAGAATGTTGTTTTGTTATTGGCTGTTGAGTAAACTGACCAATGGTAAAGCAATATTCTTCGCGCGCCTTTCTCTGCTGGTAGAGAAGACAGAGTATTCTAGGGAAAAGTCGGAGCCTAGCCATGAAACAGTTCGGACGTGTGTAGTAGTAGTTCCGATGGAAATGATAAGTTGCCGGATCTAGCAGTATTTCATACGTCAAAAGTTTTGTAAAGTGACGGCAGAATTATTCCGATGGGTGTGTAGAAATTTCAGAATTTTTAAGTGAATTTTGAGACGAGAAAAGACATAAATTCCACGGGGCGTATTGAGCAGGTCGGTGGCTAAAAACTGTGACTACATTTGGTACCGACAGACTTAATATTTGGCGAGCATTATCAATCAAAAACATTCAGTATTTTTGTAGCTATTACGTTTTCGGGAAATGCAACACCATAAACTTGCTAACGTGAGTGAAAGGGATTATGAGTGACTGTGTTAAGACTAGTACGGGCTTGGCAGTGATACTTGTTCACATAAGTTTCAGAATATATTAATTGAGGACAATATTTCCAACCTTCCATTTGTGCGAAAACTTTCTCCCGAAACGTAGATTAGTGACTTAAATTGCAGCCTGGTTCACGTCGAAGTACAGTAGGTTTCACTCGGCTTTCCTACTGATGATCAACTCAGACAATGTTCACAGGTAGGTGCAGGTCCGTCGTAAAGGAACGGAAAGAACCGTGCCGCCGCACGGTTTAGTCCCCCTTTCGGATCTCCGGGAGGCGACTGCCAATCGGGAGGAGAAGTGTTGAATAACCAACTAAAGGGTAACATTGTACGACTTGCGGTATGGAATGTTAGAAATTTGAACTTAGTAGAAACGCTAGGAAAAGCTGAAAAGGAAAATAGTGGGGGTCACTAACGTGATGTGGAGAGAAAATAAGGATTTTCGTCAGACGAATGTAGGGTAATATCAATACTACCAGAAAATGTTATTACGGGATAGGATTGATTATGAATAGGAAAGTAGGGCAGGGAGTGGGCTATTGTGAACATTTCAGCGACAGGGATGTCCTCATCAGAATAGATTGGATTGGATTGTTTGGGGGAAGAGACCAAACAGCGAGGTCATCGGTCTCATCGGATTAGGGAAGGACGGGGAAGGAAGTCGGCAGTGCTCTTTCATAGGAACCATCCGGGCATTTGCCTGGAGCGATTTAGGGAAATCACGGAAAACCTAAATCAGGATGGCCGGACGTGGGCCGTCGTCTTCCCGAATGCGAGTCCAGTGTGCTAACCACTGCGCCACCTCGTTCGGTATCATAATACACAAAAAACCAATACCCCCAACAAATTTTGAAGTATAAATGCTGACGTCGCAGACAGAAGATGAAGAGATAAATAAAGTATTTGACGATACTGAACGGTTAATTAAATATCTAAAGGGAGATGAAAAATCTAATAGTCATTAGCGACTGGAGTACTGTTGTAGGGGAAGGCCTGGAATAAGGGGTTACGACAGAAAATGGGCTTAGTATTAGGAAAGGGAGTGGAGAGACTATAATAGATTTGAGATGCTAATATGGAGTACTTCGTTCAAAAATCGCAAGAGAGGAGCTTTTCGTGAAAAACACTTCGAGACACGGGAAGGTTCCTGCTGCAGTACATCACGCGCAAACAGACTTTCCGAAATCAGATACTGGATTTTAAGGAGTACACAGGTGCTCATACGGATCACAATTTATTGATGGTGAATGGTAGATTGAAGTATAAGAGAATCGTCAATAAGGATGAGGTGGGAAGTAAATAGGATGCGTTTGAAGTTCGTTAAGGATGTGGATACTCCTATAAGGAATGCCTCAGAAGGCAATTCAGGGAAAAGGAGTGGCCATCTCAAAAAGGACAATCACAGATGAGGGACGGTTAAACATAGGTATAATGAACGTTTCCCCGAAGGAACCTTGGCTAACGGAAGAAATACCTCGTCTGATCAATAAAATAAGGAAATACCAAAATGTTCAGGGAAAGGCAGGAGTACAGAAATATAACTCACTTAGAAATGAAATAAATATGAAGTTCAGGGAAGGCAAGGCGAAATGGCTGGAGGAAAAATGTGAAGAAATTGAAAAGAAAAGATCGTCGGACGGACTCTCTCGGTGAATAGAACATTCAATAAAACCTTCGGTGAACTTAAAAACGAGAGTCGTAACATTAAAAATGCAACAGGAATTCCTTTGTTAAGTGCAGAGGAAAGAGTGGATAGGTAGAAAGAGTACATTGAAGGCCTCTACGAGGGAGAGGACCTGTCTGATGACTTGATAAAGGAGTAAACTGGAGACGATAAGGATGACGAACAGGATTTAGCATTAGTCATAATTTAAGACGCTCTGAAAGACTCGTGATTACATGAAGCCGAAGGTATAGATAACATTCCATCGGAATTTCTAAAATCATTGGCGGAAATGGCAAAGAGCTGACTGTTCAAGTTGGTGTGTAAAATCTATGAGACTAGCGATGTACCGTCAGACTACCGCTTATAATGTACACCGTGTGTCAAGTCTGGAAACAAACTTGCTCCATTCGCTCTCGGTATTTGTTGTTGACAACAACAATGCCCAAGTCACTTTCACCGTCAAGCTTCCATTGAGTACTGCCCGTCCCTGTCTCGGATCTGATTTATTGCTGAGTTAGTTGTACGTTAAGTGACACACAGCAGTATGACAATATTTTCCGATGAAAAGTTGCTCTATGTGCCCCGTGTGTAACGGGTTCATTGAATGCCGTAGAAGAAAGGGATAACGATGCTGGGTTGAGAACTTCCCGCAGCGACGGCAACCACATTCCAACATAGTTTCATCTGAAGTGTGTTGCATTACTCTGTGTTTTGTGTTGTACGTGTCGCTGATTGTTCAAATGGCTCTGAGCACTATGGGACTTAACATCTGAGGTCATCAGTCCCCTAGAACTTAGAACTACTTAAACCTAACGGACCTAAGGACAGCACACACATCCATGGCCGAGGCAGGATTCGAACCTGCGACCGGAGCGGTCACGCAGTTCCGGACTGTAGCGCCAAGAACCGCACGGCCACTGCCGCCGGCCCGCTGATTGTATTTTACAGGCTGTTGTGAAGATATTTATACAGAAACGAAGGTTGTGGTAATACTTCAGACAAATTAAAATTACATTATTACTTCGTTATTACCGGATATCACGGGTCTCTTATGCGAAAATACTCAGAAAAATTCCCTGAACAACCTCCTAAATTTTGTCTGTGAAGTTCTGGTTCATCCTGTTTAATGGGACGTCTCTGTCAACTGGCGTTTCCCTGAGGTAAAATACCATGAAATTTTGAACGTGATTTTCCACCGCGATTTATAGTAAATGCAGAGTGGTTATAATTAAACTTTCGTTACCTGGGACAGTGCAGATGGAAAGCAATTTATAATATGGGTACCCAACCTTATAGGAATGATGTTCAGCAGCATTTGCGTTGTTAGTGGTGTTGCTGTCTTGGCTTTTCTTTAGGCGCCGGTAATGCTTCGGCGATGTAGGATTGAAAAAGAAACATAAGTGTACATTAGAGTTGCAGACAGTCAACTCGATCTCGACAAGGTGCGCAGGATTTTATTCGTAAAGGTCTTTTACCAAAGCAACAGCAGTAATTGTACTTCTCTTCGCGAGTATCGACGCATTAAGGGAAACGGAGAGGTCACTTTTCCACACCGGTGTTGTAAAACATGATTTGGAAGTTCGAATTAACAGGTAATTTGGAAATTGCTCCTGGAAGAGGCCGACGGTCAATTGCGCCACAAATTGTTGAAGACGTTTTTGTCGCATCGAGTCTTGCCCCGGTAGGGGAGTGAATTGTCTTTTAGCCATCGGTAAAGTCAGTAAGATTTAAAAAATTGCCTCTGATGGAAGAATATCAGTGCAAGCAGGACACAATGGAGCTTACTCAATGCTCTGGTGATGGAAATCCGAGATTCAGTACGCTGATAACGCTACGAGTTGTAAACATGCGAATAGTGGTATTGAACCGGAGCACTGCTTGGTTTTGACGGTCTAGAGATGCTGCAGTCTGCTGACGGGAAGTGCATAGTATTTTTCAGTTGTGATAAGACGAGCTTACTCCATGTTCCTTTTAGTTTTAAAGGGGTGGGGGGGTCCACTTCTTTTCTTTCTGTTTGTTGTGTTTTAAACCAACCGTACATGTGTTTGCCACTTTTTTTAATCATTGAGAACTTAATTTCCCGGTTAATCTACCACTGTTTCTGTTAAACAAAAACTTCAGTAGCGATGCATACCTGCAATATCTTGAAAAATGTGTTGATTTCACAGTACTCCTTTAATTATGCAATTTTAATGTGGTAACTTAAATAAAAGTACATTTCGTTCTTTCATGTGTAGTTGAGATACATCCCACAGTAGTAAAATGTTGCTTGACTGCTGTTTCACGAACAATCTGTCTAAAAATTGTAAATTAGCTTCGTTATTCCGATTGTACATTGAAGATTAGCAAAGATTTGTTATGAGAAAATATATTGATCTTTGAAACAAATGTAGGAACCTACTGCTTTTTTCATTCAACGTCTTTAATAAAGCACAAAAATTTGACGAAAAAATACCGATGACAAGCTGGTTAAAGTAGAAATATTGGTCCAAAGGGAAGCAATGACCGATACTAAATATAAGAGTTTTAGGTAGAATTTGTAAAGGTGAATTGTACCAGTTCCTGCCTCGGCTGGCTATAACAAGCTGGTTAAGGTAGAAATATTTGTCCAAAGGGAAGCAATGACCGGTACTAAATATAAGAGTTTTAGGTAGAATTTGTAAAAGTGAATTGTACCAGTTCCTGCCTCGGCTGGCTCTGCAGTTCTCAGAAGATAAGTTTTACAACGAACCATTAGTAATGTAAGCAGTGAAAATATCAGTGTTAACCTGCATCAGAAAGAGTCTTATGTTTGTGTATTAGGTTGCACTGCATTACGAATGCACTGAAAGTGACAAATGTAGTTGGTTAACTAAATCTTGTTACTTAAATTAAAAACATAATTTTGAATTCGCGTTTTGGAAGTAACTGCTTCGAACCTCAGTACGTCATATTGGATTGTGAAGTGTCTTACAGATGAGTTTGCTGGGTCTTGGTATTGCTGTGCCACGTATAAGTACATGCGTGGATTTGGGGAATTCCTTTTCTTTTTTTTTTTTTTTTTTGAGTCCTCAGTCTTCTGAATGGTTTGATGCACCCCGCCACGAATTCCTCTCCTCTGCCAACCTCTCCATCTCCGAGTAACACTTGCAACCTATTTCCTCAAATATTTGCTGGATGTATTCCAATCTCTGTCTTCCTCTATAATTTTATCTCTCTACATCTCCCTCTAGTACCAAGGAACTAATTCCCTCATGTCTTAAAAGATGTCCTATCATTCTTTCCCTTCTCCCTGTCAGTGTTTTACAAATATTCCTTTCTCTGCGATGTTTGATATTAGGAGCCTTTACTTGGCCAGGAATGCCCTTTTCGGCAGTGCTAGTCTCCTTTTGATGACCTCTTTTCTCCATCCGTCATTGGGTATTTTGCTGTCTAGATGGCAGAATTCCTTAACTTCATCTTCTTCGAGACCATCAATCCTGATGTTAAGTTTCTCGCTGTTCTCATTTCCGCTAATTCTCACTTTCATCTTTCTTAGATTTACGCTTAGTCCATATTCTGTACTCATTTTTTCTATTTTCTATTCAGAAGATCTTGTATTCACTTTCACTTACGATGGCAATCTCAACAGCGAATCATATCATTGATATCCGTTCACCTTGAATTTTAATTCCACTCCTGGGCCTTTCTTTTATTTCCAACATTGCTTCTTTGATCTACAGACTGAACAGTAGGGGCAAAACACATCTTTGTCTTACACCCATTAATCCGAACGCTTCGTTCTTGGTCGTCCATTCTCATTATTCTGTCTTAGCTCTTGTACATATTGCATATTATCCGTCTTTCGCTATAGCATACCCCCATTTTTCTAGAATTTAGAACAGCTCGCACAACTTTCCTTTGTCGAATGCTTTTTCCAGGCGACAAATCCTATGTGCTTGCCTTGATTTTTCTTTAGTCTTACTTCCATTATCAACCGCAGCGTCAGAATACCCTCTATAGTGCCTTTACCTTTCCTAAAGCCAAATTGAACGACATCTAAAACATCATCAATTTTTTTCCATTCTTCTGTATATTATTCTTGCCAACAACTTCGATGCATGAGCCGTTAAGCTGATTATGCGATAATTCTCACACTTGACAGCTCTTTCAGTCTTCGGAATTGTGTGAATGATATTTTTTCGGAAATCGGATACTATGTCGCCAGACTAATACATTCTACACACCAACGTGAATAGTCGTTTTGTTGCCACTTGCCGGCAGCGTTGGCCGAGCGGTTCTAGGCGCTTCAGTCCGGAACCGCGCGACTGCTACGGTCGCAGGTTCGAATCCTGCCTCGGGCATGGATGTGTGTGATGTCCTTAGGTTAGTTAGGTTTAAGTAGTTCTACGTTTTAGGGGGCTGATGACCTCAGATGTTAAATCCCATAGTGCTCAGAGCCATTTGAACAATTTTTGTTGCCACTTACTCCAATGATTTTAGAAATTCTGATGCAATGTTATCTATCCCTTATGCCTTATTTGATCCTAAGTCCTCCAAAGCTCTCTCAAAATCTGATTCTAATGCTGGACTTCTAAAGAGACTCTTGTTTCTTCTTATATCACATCAGACTAATCTTCCCTCTCATAGAGGCCTTCAATGTGCTTTTTCCACCTATTCGCTCTCTCCTCTGCATTTAACAATGAAATTGCTGTTGCACTACAAATGTACAACTCTTGCTTTTAATATCATCAAAGGTTATTTCGACTTTCCTACATGCTGAGTCAGTCCTTCTGACAATCATTTCTGTTTGATTTCTTCACGTTTTTTATGCAGACATTTCGTCTTAGTTTCCCTGCAATAACTGTTTACACTGAAGCCCAAAGAAACTAGTGTAGCCATGCCTATTCGAACACAGAGATACATAAACAGACAGAATACAGCGCTGCGGTCGGCAACGCCCATATAAGACAACCAAGTGTCTGTCGCAGTTATTAGATCGCTTACTGCTGCTACAGTGGGAGGTTATCAAGATTTAAGTGAGTTCGAACGTGGTGTTATAGTCGGCGCAAGAGCGATGGGACACAGCATCTCCATGGTAGCGATGAAGTGCGGATTTTCCCGTACGACCATTTCACGAATATACCGTGAATATCAGAAAGCTGGTAAAACATCAAATCTCCGACATCGCTGCTGCCGGGAAAAGATCTTGCCAGAACAGGAGCAACGACGACTGAATAGTATCGTTCAACGTACCAGATGTGCAATCATTCCGCAAATTCCTGCAGATTTCAGTGCTGGGCCATCAGCAAGTGTCAGCCTGCGAAGCATTCAACGAAATATAATCGATAAGGGCTTTCGGAGCCGAAGGTCCCTTCATGTAACCTTGGTGACTGCACGACACAAAGCTTTACGCTTCGCCTGGGCCCGTCAACACCGACATTGTATTGTGTATAACTGGAAACATGTTGCCATGTCGGGCGAGTCTCGTTTCAAATTGTATCGAAAGGATGGACGTGTACCGGCATTGAGACTACCTCATGAATCCATGGACCCTGCATGTCAGTAGTGGACTGTTCAAACTGGTGGAGGCTCTATCATGGTATGGGGCGTGTGCAATTGGAGTGGTATGGGACCCATGATACGTCTAGGTACGACTCTGACAGGTGACACGTACATAAGCATCTTGTTTGATGACCTGCATCCAATCATGTCCATTGTGCATTCCGATGGACTTGGGCAATTCCAGCAGGACAATGTGGCACCTCACACGTCCAAAATTGCTATAGAGTGGCACCAGGTACACTCTTCTGAGTTTAAACACTTACGCTGACCACCAAACTCCCCAGACATGAATATTATTGAACATATCTGAAATGCCTTGCAACCTGCTGTTCAGAAGAGATCTTCACCTCCTCGTACTCTTACGGATTTATGGACAGCCCTGCAGGATTCGTGGTATCATTTCCCTCCAACACTACTTCAAACATTAGCCGAGTCCCTCCCACGTCGTGTTGCGGTACTTCTGCCTGCTCGCGGGTCCTTACATGATATTAGGTAGGTTTCTTCGGCTCTTCAGTGTATTTCATTCCTTAGCGACATGTATTTCTCTATTCCTGAATTTAACTTAAAATTTTTGTACTACCTTTTTTCATCTATCAACTGAAGTATTTCTTCTGTTACCCATGGTTTATTCGCAATTTCCTCCTTTGTACCTATGTTACCTCTAACTGTCCTTTTTACAAATGTCCGTTGCTCTTCAGCTGTACTGCCAGTTGAGCTATTCCTTATTGCTGTGTCTATAGCCTTATAGAACTCCAAGTGTATCCCGTCTTTCCCTAATACTTCCGTATCCTACTTCTTTGCTTATGATTCTTCTTGACTAATGACTTAAACTCAGCCTACTCTTCATCACTAGTGCACAGTGATCTAAGTCTCCGTCTGTTCCTGGATACACCTTACAATGCAGTATCTGATTTCGGAATCTCTGGTGAACACGACGTAATCTAACTGAAATCTTCCTGTATCACTCGGCCTTTTCCATGTATATCTCCTCCTCTTTCTTAGAAGTAGATGCCTTAGGGGTTTCGAAGCAACTCAGATCTCTTGATACGGGCAAGTCTTCAGGTCCAGATTGTATACCGATTAGGTTCCTTTCAGATTACGCTGATACAATAGCTCCCTACTTAGCAATCATATACAACCGCTCGCTCACCGATAGATCTTTACCTACAGATTGGAAAATTGCGCAGGTCGCACCAGTGTTTAAGAAGGGTAGTAGGAGTAATCCATCGAACTACAGACCTATATCATTGACGTCGGTTTGCAGTAGGTTCTTGGAGCATATACTGTATTCGAACATTATGAATCACCTCGGAGGGAACGATCTATTGCTACGTAATCATCATGGTTTCAGAAAACATCGTTCTTGTGCAACGCAGCTAGCTCTTTATTAGCACGAAGTAATGACCGCTATCGACGGGGGATCTCAAGTTGATTCCGTATTTCTAGATTTCCGGAAAGCTTTTGACACCGTTCCTCACAAGCGACTTCTAATCAATCTGCGGGCCTATGGGGTATCGTCTCAGTTGTGCGACTGGATTCGTGATTTCCTGTAAGGAAGGTCGCACTTCGTAGTAATAGACGGTAAATCATCGAGTAAAACTGAAGTGATATCAGGTGTTCCCCAGGGAAGCGTCCTGGGACCTCTGCTGTTCCTGATCTATATAAATGACCTGGGTGACAATCTGAGCAATTCTCTTAGGTTGTTCGCAGATGATGCTGTAATTTACCGTCTAGTAAGGTCATCCGAAGACCAGTATCAGTTGCAAAGCGATTCAGAAAAGATTTCTGTATGGTGTGGCAAGTGGCAGTTGACGCTACATAACGAAAAGTGTGAGGTGATCCACATGAGTTCCAAAAGAAATCCGTTGGAATTCGATTATTCGATAAATAGTACAATTCTCAAGGCTGTCAATTCAACTAAGTACCTGGGTGTTAAAATTACGAACAACTTCAGTTGGAAAGACCACATAGACAATATTGTGGGGAAGGCGAGCCAAAGGTTGTGTTTCATTGGCAGGACACTTAGAAGATGCAACAAGTCCACTAAAGAGACAGCATACACTACACTCGTTCGTCCTCTGTTAGAATATTGCTGCGCGGTGTGGGATCCTTACCAGGTGGGATTGACGGAGTTCATCGAATGGGTGCAAAAAAGGGCTGCTGGTTTTGTATTATCACGTAATAGGGGAGAGAGTGTGGCAGATATAATACGCGAGTTGGGATGGAAGTCATTAAAGCAAAGACGTTTTTCGTCGTGGCGAGATCTATTTACGAAATTTCAGTCACCAACTTTCTCTTCCGAATGCGAAAATATTTTGTTGAGCCCAACCTACATAGGTAGGGATGATCATCAAAATAAAATAAGAGAAATCAGAGCTCGAACAGAAAGGTTTAGGTGTTCGTTTTTCCCGCGCGCTGTTCGGGAGTGGAATGGTAGAGAGATAGTATGATTGTGGTTCGATGAACCCTCTGCCAAGCACTTAAATGTGAATTGCAGAGTAATCATGTAGATGTAGATGTAGATGTAGGGGCAGTTTCCCGCCACAAGGACAAGGGAGTGCCCTGAACCTCTGTCTGCCCCTCTGCCATGTTTGACAAAGTCGTTGGTAAAATGAGAGTGACTTATTATGCCTGAAGTCTTCGGGCGCCAATGATGACTATTAATGAAAATTTAAAAGCTGGTGGTTTTCTAAAGCGGGACCGAGGACGTACTGATTTGTAATCAAAGACGCTAACCCTAGACCACGGGTTCTCCGTTATTCGGTAGCTAAGGGACCGATTGTCACATCGGATGGCAGGTGCGGGCAATATTGATATTTAGCAAACGAGTCTGTGAGGCAGGTTCACGATACTGCTCGCAGGCGGGTAGGTATGGCTCGGTGGGCACTGTATACAATTGTGAAGTTATCGTGGCATCACCGAGCTCTGACGTGCTCTGAAGAAGAACCCATATGTTACAACAGCGCATAGTGACCTATGTATGTAGGCCGAAGCGGGCTGAGGGAATCTGACGTTGTAATTATGAAAGAGCA
This sequence comes from Schistocerca piceifrons, assembly GCF_021461385.2. Lineage (NCBI taxonomy): Eukaryota > Metazoa > Arthropoda > Insecta > Orthoptera > Acrididae > Schistocerca > Schistocerca piceifrons. The sequence goes on along the minus strand of NC_060140.1, from coordinate 781,409,492 downwards.
TCCACTTGTCGCTTCCAGACATCATCCTCCAGCGGACTGAAAGCTTCCGTCTGCACGGGCGTGGCTGGGGTGCGAACACGCGGCCTTCCGGGTCACTGACTGAGCTGCGCTAAGCTGATGGCTCACTACAACGACAGCGGACGGCTGTTTCCTTTCGGCACTCTACACGGGGTTCACAAGTTGCGCTTTACCAGTGGAGTGGCACCATGAAAGCATGTAGGCCCTCCCAATAAGGTGGCGTAAGGTCGTCTCATTGAACAGAGATTACGTAAAAAAACAGAATTTTCTAGCCAAAAGAATGGGGAATAATATGGTGTATTAGAAACCAGAATAAAACAAACTTGCTTTCAGGAAAAAAATGTGTTCCATTAGTTATTGAATCCTACTCACATCAGTCTGCATAGTTGTATAAAATATTGTATATGCACAGATACGGTAAGCGCTTATGTATGGTGGTAAGCTGTATTCGGTATTACATAATCTCGAAAGTTGGAAAGAATCTTTTATCAGCTGGCGCTTTTATTTCGCTGGTATTTGACTCAGTGTTTTTGGGTAGGTATGCAGCCGATTCACACTTCACCGTAGACACCTGTATCCATAAAGAAGCAGCAAATTAAGCAAAGTACACCCAACATTATCAGCACTGCCCACATCGATACCGAATGCCACCTGGTGGTGTTTCAGTCATGTGATTCAGTAAGGAGAGTATACAAGCGAAGCATAGAGCAATGGGGAATCATTCTATAGATGATATAGGCCGCAAGTGAAGAAATTCGCTGATAAAAGCACCTTTGACAGAGGGCAGAGTGTTATGGCTCGACGCCTCGGAAATTCCGAATCTCTTCGATTGTTCGTGTACTCCTGACTTGAGCTGATATGGAAAATGGTTGAAGAACGGTAAAACCGCAAATGGGCGACAAGGTGTTGGATGTCCACGCCTCACATCACAGAACGTGGGGATTGGCAGCTTGCCCACTTGAAAAGGAGGGTAGGAGACAATGTGGTAGATTTGACGACAGAATACATTGCTGTCGCTGGTTTCAGAGCTGGTTTCAAAGCACACAGTTCGGTGCATATTGTTAAACATGGGGCTCCACAACAAAATATCCCCGGGTTTTCCATGTTGACCCAACAAAGATGTCAATTACGATATCAGCGAGCAGGGGGTCTACATCTTCACCTATAGCTACTTACATACTCCGCAAGCCACCGTGTTGTGCATGCCAGAGGGTACATTGTACCTGTGATGTCACATATCGATACCATCCCACTGGCATTATACAGTTGGTAATGGAATTGCAAGTTTCCGCTCAACTGCGATAACAGTTGTGCGGGACCTGGCGGACCCAATGGTGTATGCCTGCTGAGCCACGGCTCCAGTGTGCCTGTGTTACAAGCGCCCTGTGCCTATGCAGTAGAGGACGGCTGGCGGCAGCGGCTCGCCCCACTCACGCTTGGAGCGTCTCCGATACACCTTCGTTCGTGCTTCATCCTTGTGGATATTGTGGTACCTGTACTCTGTTTCTTGCTGCGGTGTTTGTAATGAATCTTTGCACGTTTGGAGAAATTGAAATTCAGTAAATCTTCTGTTTGTTGTCTTAACTTGTTCACTAATTTTCCGCTCCTATCCAGCTTTCCTACAACGACAGTTGCTGCTCCACTCTGTAGCCCACCTCTCCTTACCATTGTGTACGAAGTCATGTCCAACAATACCACTACTAGTCATTTCCTTTCCTGTTCCACTCTCAGAGCCAGAGGAAAACGACTGTCCAAAAGTCTTTCATATCTTAGTGATTCTTGCGCAAAATTTACGTTGGCGGCTATAGAATCGTTCTGCAGTTAAATGCCGGTTCTCTAAATTTTGCAGTAGTGTTCCTCGAAGAGAATGTTGCCTTCCCTCCAGGAATTCCCGGTTGAGCTCCCGAAGAATCTCCGTAACACTTGTGTATTGATCGAACCTACAGGTAACAAATCTAGCAGCCCGCCACCGAATTGCTTCGATGTCATCCTTTAACCCGACCTGTCGGAATCCCAAATACTCGAGCAGTACTCAAGAATAGGTCACCCTACTGTCCTGTAAGCGGTCACGTTTGCATATGAATCACACTTTCCTAAAATTCTCGCAATAAACAGAAGTTCATTCGCCTTCCCTGCTACGGTCCTCACAAGTTCGTTCCATTTCATATCGCTTTGCAACAGTACGCCCAGATGTTTAAACGACGTGACTTTTTCTAGCAGGATCCTACTGAAGATTTATTCGAACATTACGCTTGGTTTTTCCTACTTATACGCATTAAATTAAATTTTTCTACGTTTAGAGCCAGATATCATTCATTACACCAACTAGAAATTTGGTCTAAGTCGTCTTGTCTCCTCCAGATAGTAACTCAATGACAGCAACTTCCTGTATACCACAGCATCACCAGCAAACAACCACAGATTGTCGCTCACCCTGTACGGCAGATCATTGATGTAAGAGGCGCGTTCAATACGTAACGCAACACATATTTTTTTCTCCGACAATTTCGGTTAAAAAACGCATAATTTGTTTTGGGACGTTGTACAATACTCCCGCTTCAGCCCCTATGCTTTCATGAAGACCATGAAGTTGCGACAGGTGGCGGAGCCCTACGTAGCCTTCAAAATGGCGTTTTTATGCGAGGTGCGTTTCTGAGCAGAGTGCTGTCATTGAGTTTCTTTTGTCAGAAACCAGAGCATCGCAGATATTCACCGGCGCTTGCAGAATTTCTACCGAGACCTGGCAGTGAACAAAAGCACGAAGATCGGTGAGCCGTTGGGCGAGGCATCGTCATCATCGCAACGAGGTCACGCACATCCATCCGATCTCCCACGTGCCGGCACAGCTGTAACTCCTGCAGTGTTGGACTTCAGTGTGTTCCTCGTCACAAAAATTCAAACGAACCTTTCCTTCTCCATTACAACGCAAGGCATCATACAATCTGCGAAAGCGAGAGAAGCTCACAAAACTTCATTGGACTGTTCTTCCTCATCAGCATCACAGCTCGGATCTCGCACCTCTCAACTTCTATATGTTTCGTTCAAAGAAGGAAGCACTCCGTGGGAAGCAGTACGTGGATCATGGGGAGGTTATTGACGCAGCTTGACGTTGCCTACAATGTCGACAAGTACAGAGTTACCATGCGGACGTATAGGCTCTGCCAGCAAGGCTGCATAAGGTCGTCATATTGAACGAAGATTCTATTGAAAATAGGGTTTTGGAGCCAAAAGAGTGGGGAATAATATGGTGTATTAAAATCCCGAATAAAAACAACCTGCTTCAGAAAAAAAGTGTATTGCATTATTTAGTGAACGACCCTCGTATAAAGAGAATAAAAGTGGTCCTACCACACTTCCCCGCAAAATCCTGACGAAGAACACTCGAGGACATCGTACTGGGCTCTGTTACGTAAGAAGTCTTCAGCCACTCACGTATCCGGGAACCTATTCCGTATGCTCGTACCTTCATTAACAGTCAATGCGGTACCCTGTCAAACAGTTTTCTGAAATCTGGGAATGTGGAATCTGCCTATAGCCCTCCATGGTTCTTAGTACATCATGTGACGAGAGGAAAAGCGAGTTTCTCATGAGTGATGCTTTCTAAAACCATGTTTATTTGTGGACAGTATCTTTTCCATCTCAAGCAAATTTGTATGGTCGAATTGAAAATACCTGCAGCAAACCGATGTTAAGAATATTTGTCTGCAATTTTCCTGGTCCGTTCTTCCGTTCTTCTTATATACGGGAGTCACCTGCGTTTTCTAGTAGTCGCTTGGGTTTTTGCGATTGGCGAGAGATTTGCGACAAGTGCAAGCCAAGTAAGGAGCCAACGCTTCAGCGTACTCTCTGTAAAACGACATTGGGATTTTACCTGGACCTGGCGTCTTACTTTTTTCCAACTCTTTCAGTTGCTTGTCTATGCCAGGGATGCCTACCGGTATTTCTATGTCCTCCAAGCGGGAGGCTGTATCACAGTACGATCCTCACGCGTGAATGATATCTTAAACGCGAAATATAAAACTTCGTTATTCATTTTGCTGTCTTCTATTACAACAGCAGACCGGCCGACAGGTGACTGAATAGAAGCCTTTGACCCTCTCAGTGATTCGGTGTGACCAGAGTTTCCTCTGTTTCTTGGCAAAAGCTTTCGCTGAGATATGACGGTCGAAGTTCTTTTGTGCTTCGCGCACCAATCTTTTTCCAGACATTCGAATATTCAATAACTTTTGCCAGTTAACAACTGCGTGTTCTTTATTTAACTGAGAGTGGAACAACATGTGCTTCCTCAGTATTTTCCGGATTTTATTATTAAACCACCGTTGGTCTTTCATTCTCAATCCACTTACTGGACACATACATGTCCAGAAGAAGATTTACAGTTTAGACCTAGCCGTTAATTATTCTAAGTCCATCATATCGGAACCAAGTTATATCCTTCATTGCCTAAGTGGATTGCTAACATCTGCTTATCTGCTTTTTCTAGTATGAATACCCTCGTAACCTTCTTGATGGATTTATTAACTTCAGTAATATCGTTTCATGCCACCTACGTGGTGTTGCACTTTTAATGGCAAGCAGGGTACACCAGGATACGCGAGATTGCAGTCCTCTTGCACTCATGTGCAGGGTGATAGCTAATTTCTGTCGAGGGTGTATTACCTGACTGCCCCGGAGCGGGGGCTGAACTGAGAGCGGGCAACCCGCGTTACGCGGCTCGACCTGCAGTGCGGTGCCGGCCGCGTCACTTTGCGCGTTGCGTATGGATTGGGTGGCCCGGGCGCTGGGCAGCCGCCAGTAGGGGGGCGCTGTCATTCACTGCACTCCCCTTACAGCCTCCGCAAAATAAAAAGAGAAAGACAGCAACGTCTGCCATACTTTGCAGCTTCCTTTTAAAAATGAAAGGCAGTATATCTCACCGCAGAAACACCCTCTGAGAAATTCGGACCATTTCTCCTTCCACTTTCTGCACGACTAATGACCTGGAAACAAGTCTGTCATAACCAGGTGTCATAGTCAACAACATTCTGACAAAATTCTTCTAAAGTGGCTGTGATTTACAGCTTTGAACTTGCTGCATGTGATACACATTTCTTGTAGCCAATCAGGTGTTAAATAAAAATTCGTCCATGAGATAGAAACTGTCAAGGGAAGTGATTTTACGTTAGATTTAAAAATTTCCTTTTTATCTTTCACGCATTTATATTAGTGGGGAAATGAAGATTTTTTTCTGCATATTGAAATGCTTCCTAAGCCGCCGACACCCTCTATAATGGGAAATAACGATCACTTTTTCCTCTAGTGTTGTAGGTATGGACATCACTCTTCTTCTCAAACTGTGATGGATTATTTATGATGAACTTCGTTAGGGAATCTATACATTGTGATGGGTGAGGTAAAAATGTCCAACACCTTAAAGAGGTGCTTATATGAAGACTGCGGCTGTACACTGTATATTATTCTTACAGCTCGCTTTTGTGCAATCAGTATTCACTCTCTATTTCATAAGACATAACTGAATGGGAAAATGTTCATGTGTCAAGCGGTTGACTCGTTTGTCTCCAAGACTAGGTATTATAAGGAGAAGAAAAGCAGCTGAACGTCAACAAAGCAACCAAAAATTTGTAGCAATCTATCCCGTTTACTAATACCTGTTCTACATCAATTGTTGATATGACTATATTTGTTGTACAGAAATGAATATAGTGTATTTCCTCAAAATTTAGGGGAACTCGATTTTCAGAAAACTACTTAATAATTCTTGGAAAAACATTGTTAAAATCTGTTCTGTTTCTTTTTCTGTAACTGCATTTACTATAAGACAAGCATTGTTTGCAAAGAGCACTAATTCTGCTTGATGAACGTTAAGTGGACTTTCATACACATATATAAGAAACAGAAATGGATCCGAAACTGCTCCTTTGGGATTTCCTTCGTGATTTTTTCTCTGTCACTAAAATGTTCTTGCCTTACAACATTGTTTGAATTTTTCAGCACAGCTTTTGGCATTCTCTTTATTAAGTATGATTCAAACTAGTTGTCTGTGGCGCTCTATGAAACCTCAGATTTTGTAAGACAGTAACATGATCTATGCTATCAAACGCTTTGGAAAGATCACGGAAAATACCAGCTGGCAATGTTTTATTAATTAAGACTTGAATTATTTGGTAAATGAATGTATAAATAGCATTTTCAATCGAGCAACCTTTTTGGAATCCAAATTGTGATGTACTAAGTAAATTCTTTCTAATTAAATGTAAAGCTTCCCTTGAGCAAATTATTTTTTCAAATATTTTTGAAAAGCACGTCATTAAAGAAAGTGGTTGATAATTATTGAAGTCTTTGTTGTACCTTTCTTAGATTTAACAACTGATTGTTTTAATCTGTCTGGAAAAATGTCGTGCGCTAGTGAAGCATTACTTATATAGCTGAGTACATTACTTATTAAGTTAGATCATCTGTTGTGTTCGAAATTCCATCAACACCAAATGAGCTTTGGTGCTACGTCTAGTTGCTTAAGTTTTTGTGAAATGACATTTTAATATAATCTCTTACTTCTTCTATTGAACCACTTCACCCTTTTTACTAAAACTACCAGATTATAAAAACAATAGACCAAGCATGTCCTTTACCTATATTTGAGTGTGGTCTGTGTTTCAATGAAACTGTTAGTTTCAATGAAGTGAGAAATAATGGATTTCAAAATGTCTAACAACAGAATAGAAAAACTGGTAAAGTTTCTAACCTCCTCCTTCACCTATCAGGAGGGGGACGCATAAAGTAACGGAACTGACTGCACGGAAGTCAAAATCCATTGTGGCCTGTACATGGTATACCGCTAAGCAAAGATTCTGATTGTTAAAAAGTTCAGGAAGAAGAAGTATACTTTGAGGAGACTTGGTGATTCTGTCAAATACTGCAGATGACTTGGAAGAGCAGTTGAACAGAGCGGAGAGAGTTTTAAAAAGGAATTAGCAGATGAACTTCAACAAAACTAAAACAAAGATAATAATTTGTAGTCGAATAAGGTGATACCGAAAGAATCACATTAGGGAGCACTAGACGAGTTCTGTTACGTATTTGGGCAGCAGAATAACTGACGATGGCCGAAGTACAGAGGATATAGGAGACAGCAAGAAAAGCGCTTCTTAAAAACAGAAATTTGTCACAATCAAGTATAAGTTTAGGTGTTAGTAAGTCTTTCATGATAGTGTCTGTCTGGAATGTAAACTCTTCTACATCTACATCTACATGGATACTCTGCAAATCACATTTAAGTGCCTGGCAGTGGGTTCATTGAACCATAATTCTCTATTATTCGAATTGCGTATAGCGCGCGGAAAGAACGAACGTCTATATCTTTCGTAAGAGCTCTGATTTCCCTTATTTTCTCGTGGTGATCGTTTCTCCCTACGTAGGTCGGTGTCATCAAAATATTTTCGCATTCGAAGGAGAAAGATGGTGATTGGAATTTCGTGAGAAGATTCCGTCGCAACGATAAACGCCTTTCTTTTAATGATATATTGCCCAATTTCTGTATCATTTCTGTGACACTCTCTCCCATATTTCGCGATAATACAAAGCGTGCTGCCTTTCTTTGAACTTTTTCGATGTACTCTGTCAGTCCTATTTGATAAGGATCCCACACCGCGCAGCAGTATTCTAAAAGAGGACGGACATGCGTAGTGTTAGCAGTCTCCTTAATAGATGTGTTACATTTTCTAAGTGTCCTCCCAATAAAATGCAGCCTTTGGTTAGCCTTCCCCTCAACATTTTCTAAGTGTTCCTTCCAATTTAAGTTGTTCGTATTTGTAATACCTAGGTATTTAGTTGAATTTACGGCTTTTAGATTAGACTGATTTACCGTGTAACCATAGTTTAACGAATTCCTTTCAGCACTCATGTGGATGACCTCACACGTTTCGTTATTTAGGGTCAACTGCCAATTTTCACACCATTCACATATCTTTTCTAAATCGTTTTGCAATTTGTTTTGATCTTCTGATGACTTTATTAGTCGATAAACGACAGCGTCATCTGCAAACAACCGAAGACGGCTGCTAATATAGTCTCCCAAATCGTTTATATAGATAAGGAACAGCAAGAAGCCTATAACAATACCTTAGGCAACGCCAGAAATCACTTCTGTTTTACTCGATGACTTTCCGTCAATTAATACGAACTGTGACCTCTCTGACAGAAAATCACAAATGCAGTCACGTAACTGAGACGATATTCCAGAAATACGGTATCGATCTGAAATCCCTTGTCAATAGCACTCAACACTTTATGCGAATAAAGAGCTACTTGTGTTTCACAGGAACGATGTTTTCTAAACCCATGTTGACTGTGTGTCAATAGACAGTTTTCTTCGAGGTAATTCATAATTTAGAACACAATATATGTTCCAAAATCCTGCTGCATACCGACGTTAACTATATTGGCCTGTAATTTAGTGGATCACACCTGCTCCCTGCTACCTTTCTTGAATATTGGTGTGACCTGTGCAACTTTTCAGTCTTTGGGTACGGATCTTTCGTCGGGCGAACGGTTGTATATGATTGTTAAGTAAGGAGCTACTGCATCAGCATACTCCAAAGGAACCTAATTGTCATACAGTCTGGACCAGAAGACTTGCTTTTATTAAGTGATTTAAGTTGCTTCACTACTCTGAGGATATTTACTTCTACGTTACTCATGTTGGCAGCTGTTCTCGATTCGAATTCTGGTATATTTACTTCGTCTTCTTTTGTGAAGATATTTCGGAAGGCTGTGTTTAGTACTCTGCTTTGGCAGCGTTGTCTTCCATAGTATCTCCATTGGTATCGCGTAGAGAAGGCGTTGATTGCAGAATGATATTTTCACTCTGCAGCGGAGTGTGCGCTGATATGAAACTTCCTGGCAGATTAAAACTGTGTGCCCGACCGAGACTCGAACTCGGGACCTTCGCCTTTCGCGGGCAAGTGCTCTACCAACTGAGCTAGCGAAGCACACCTCACGCCCGGTACTCACAGTTTTACTTCTGCCAGTATCTCGTCTCCCACCTTCCAAACTTTACAGAAGCTCTCCTGCGAACCTTGCAGAACTAGCACTACTGAAAGAAAGGATATTGCGGAGACATGGCTTAGATACAGCCTGTGGGATGTTTCCAGAATGAGATTTTCACTCTGCAGCGGAGTGTGCGCTGATATGAAACTTCCTGGCAGATTAAAACTGTGTGCCCCACCGAGACTCGAACTCGGGACCTTTGCCGCTAACATACTTCACATACGACCAGAATCTCCTTGGATTTTGTGCCAGGTTTCGAGACAAAGTTTCGTTGTGGAAACTGTATTAAGCATCTCGCAATGAGATGCTTATCATAAAAGTGAAACGTGAACGATAAACAGATCACATAAGGTCAGAATACAAGCGTTGGAAATGTAGTGCTACAGAGGGATGGGGGGAGCTAAAATTTGATAGAGAGACGAAGGTGTGAGCATAGTCAGGGCCGCCTTAAGGCTGAATGGGCAAATGCAGTAGTTTGCGGAGCCGAGCTGAGAGGGGCGCCATAGGCGCTTCTAGCACACAATTTCTATTCAGAATGTCCGCCATGATAGCTGAGTAGTCAGCGGGCCGGTCTGTCACAACACGGGGCCCGGGTTCGATTCCCAGCTGGTCGGAGATTTTTCCCCGCTTAGGGACTGGGTGTTGTGTTGTCATGATTATCATTTCATCATTATCAGTGGAAGGCAACGGAGAACCACCACTGGAATCACTTCCCTAGCCGCTCATGCGGTGGACCTCTCTGACATGTCTTCCCCCAAGACAATACCTGCCGTAAGGCAGAACCCAAAGTTTTTTCTATTCAGAATGTATCAAGATGTGTAGTGAAAGTAGCCCATTTCACGCTTACTAGATTTAGACTTATTTTTAAAAGTCTTACCAAGAGCCCAAAGAAAGTCAACTAACGTATGAGGAAGTAATGGAAGAGTCAGAGGAATACCAAAATGGTGTGTCGGTTGTGTGGGGAAATGTTTTCGAACCAGCCCTGACTATAGCAAGCAGGCTGAAACTGATGTGGGTTGCAGTAGTAACGCAGAAATGAAGAGTCTTCCAAGGATAGACTAGCATGAAAAATGCATCAAACTAGTTTTCGTACTGATGACAACAGAGAACTAACCACTTGATGAACTGGGAATCGTAAATCATTTTATTGGTACATACTGCAATGAGACATCGCAATTAAAGGTTACATTAATTCTAGTACATTCCTCACATATGATTCACAAACTACGCAAATAAACGTCAGTGTGGTTTTATGTGCTTAAGCGTCCAAAATTGTGTAACGGTGTCGCTATCGATAGGCGTACTAAGGGAATCGAATTAAACAATAAATGTGAGCGCCACTTAAGTCGAAAGGTTGTCCTAGCTGACAATGACCAAGCGCTGTAGCTGGTGAGTGCGCATACACTGTCCACTCACATTGATGTTACCACCTGTCAGAAGCCTGAATAACCACCTTTTGCAGAGTAGCCCGCTGAAAGACGTGAAGGCAGAGAATCAGTGAGGTTCTAGAAAGTATCGAGAGGGATGTGGGGCCACGTCGACTCCAGTGCAGTGGCTAACTGTCATTAGTTTCTCAACCGTGGATGCATCGTACGAACAGCCGATCGAGGTGGTGCCACAGATTCTCCATTGGTTTTAAATACGAGGAGTCTGATGGTCAGGGGAGTACGGTATACTCAATATGGTGCTCTTCGAACCACGCACCTACACTGTGAGCTGTGTGAGACGTTGCATTGTCGTGCTGGTAGGTACCATCGTGCCGAAACGATCAGCGCTCAACTGCGTGGTCATCAGCGCCCGTACAAAGGCTAAATTTTAACACTGTCCAATTTTTTTACACAGTCCAGTCTAGCCACGGTCACGAATGATGACGATGATGAGTCCCCGGACAGAGAAAGTCCCCAACCCGGCCGGAAATCGAACCCGGGACCCCGTGATCCAGAGGCAGCAAGGCTAGCCACAAGACCACGAGCTGCGGACCCATCGTGCCGAGGAAAAACGTATTACATGTAGAGGTGGACGTAGTCCCCAAGGACACCTGCATAGGTTGCTGAGGTCCATTCGCAGCAATATTCCCTGAACGGTCGTTGAGGCGACACTGTGTAGCCCCTTGGTTCATCTGCCGTCAGTTGTTCAACAGTATCACATTTATTCGTCTCTACACATCTCCACAGCCGTCGTTCACCCCTGTCTTCTTTGGCCCTTGGTGCAGCTCAGTTGCCTAGTCACCGGTCTTGGATAGCGCCAATTTATTGTGCACGGCATACTGTAACCATGTTGGCATGCGAACAGTTCACAAACTTAGCCATATCGTAAATGCTTACCATCATCGCCTGAAATCCAATGGTCATGCCCTATTGGACGTCAGATAAATCACTCCGTTTCCGCATTACAACAACGACTGCTTTGTTTCCCTCGTCTCCGTGGCAAGCTTTATAAACCCTCTGCCGGTAGTGCTGCCAAATGCACGTCAAAGTCGAACATAGGCGGTGGCCACATTAGTGTGACTGGACCGTGTAGCAAGGAGGAGTCTGTCTGTTTATCAAACAGCATGTCTGATGGACACAAGTGGACTAACGTAAATGTAAGACTAGACTTTTCGACTAAACGATGTTAATGCATGACTACTACGTAAAACGACGGCCCTTTTGCTGTTTCGCGTGTTAGAGTGCACCTTTTTGACGACTTAGGAATGGACAGCCAGACTGTGAGAACTGATCATTGCTGCATATTTTCATCCTTTAAGTGGATGTATGCTAAATAAATACAACTATCACTGAAACTGTTGTCAAATTACACTTGTAGCCTTATCGTCAATGTGGTATTTATTGTGAGCACATCGTTACTTCTTCTGTAATGTACATACTTTAAACCCAGCATTGTGTTACGTCTGCTTTAATTTGCGCACGCACAGTTTTCTCAGATTCTCCCTCAGCAGTGTCACTCCCTCCTCCTTTTCGTCGTTAATAAATTGCGTTAACAGAAACCCAACTTGGTTGGCCGCGAAGGGATTTCGTGCTATGTCATTTTTTCGCGATCACTACTCGTGTTTCCACTGTGACGTTTATTTCTTTGAATTGTAACGTGGCTATACCTGGTCTCTGGCCAAATTAACTTCCTTGCTTCCTGGTCTACGGTTCGCTAGTTAGTTAGTTGTTCCAAAGAGAAAATTCATGATAAACTTTACAGTATCGGTTGTGTCAAATGAGTAGACATAGAACACTTATACACAACAAAATTAAAAATATGTTTATATGGCTGTATGCTCGCCATTTTCAGTTTTTTCTTGTTTTTAAATTTTATTCTAATGTCTAAGTATCTCTTCTCTAGAATTAGTCTATGGTATAGAAGGAATTGTGAAGGATAGCGGTCTTTAATCTATACTTGAAGAGACTTCTGATATCTCTCAGACATTTTATTTCGATGGGTAGATTGTCAGCGTTCTATAGTTGATTATTTCACTCCTTTTTAGATTCATTAATGATTAATTTTTCCTTCTAGTGTTGTGAATATCTCTGTTACTCTCAAACTTAGCTGGATTGTTAATAACAAATTTCATAAGTGAGTGAATGTACTGTGAGTCTATGGTTAATTTTTCCAGTTTCCCAGCTGCTTAAAAGGAAACCTACAAGATGTACATGTCTGAACTCCAGCCGTAGTTCTAATTGCTTTGTTTTGTACAACGTATATTTTTTTCCTAAGCGAGGAGTTACCTTGGGATGTCAGCCCATGGGATATCATGAGTGAAAATATGCAAAATATGTTACTTACTGACTATAGGCTTAATTTTGGCCATTATTCTTACGGCAAAAGTATCCTAACCTAACCATTTCACAGATCGGCTATGTGATTTTTCCAGTTTAAGTTTTCATCAGTACGGAGATCTAAGAACTTACAATGTCTACCCTGCTTACTACTTCTTATTGGAATACTAGGTTAAAACGGCAACGGATACCTTTGATTGTACAAAACTGGGTAAACTGCGTTTTTTAAGGCTAGGCAATTTGTGCAAAACCAATCAATAATTTTCACAGAAACACCATTTACTACTTTCCCTGCTGGAGCTCCTTTGATCGATTTCACTATAATGGTTTTATCATATGCAAATAAAGTCATCTGATTCTAATAAAATGGCAGATAATTAACGTAAAGCAAGGCCAGCAGTGGGCCTGTGATCGAACCCTGTGGGACTCCCACCGTAATTTCTCGCCATGCAGATGATGTGGCGTCCCTCTCTGTATCACTAAATAGCCTAAAGTAGCTTTCTGCGTTCTGTTTCTTAAATAAGAACTAAACCAGTCACTTGCTAAACTGCGAGGTCCATAACAACTTTACTTATCTTAAAGAATATTATGATTGACACAGAAGATCCCAATTAAAATTATCATGGTTTTGTGGAGCAATACACAAATGGCTTCACTTTTATGCTTACTGCTATGGTCCTGTTCGTGAACATAAATGATCGAATAGATTTCCTTATCTCTTTTTCCACACCTGCTACCAATTAAATCCACCGAATTTGCAAGTGATTTGATAGATAGGACTTTTTGCTATGTATTAGCAAATGAATTTATCCTGGGAGTCCACGCATCAACCCTGAAAAATATCCACATTACTGAGTATCACCTAATAAGCTTTTCGGTCGGCTATCCCAGCGTCTTAGAGTCACATATTCCTCAGGATACCAAAAGGTAAACAATGGAAGACTTCGCTGAGTTCACAAGCGTGACATGGAGCGACGTGTTCTACATTTAGCGCCAGGTGTGTGTCATTCTCGTCTGGGAGGTATTTCATGAACATTTGCTGTAGATTTATCATCTCCAGTGCGTGCGTCCAGGCCACAAGACGACAAGATCACCGTGGGGGATTGGAGTTCTATCAATGGCTGTTACAAAATTCCGATTCAGTTTCACGGTTTACATCCAAGGTTTTGTTTAATGAAGAAGTATTGTTCATAGAAGATTGTGTTGTGAATTCCAATAATGAGTGGGTAGTGAAAATCGCCATGCATTTGTGGACATATATCGGCACCCCCTCACTCAATCAGCATATGACTAGGCATTATTGGCTATATATTAAAAGCGCAACATGTGCTACCACAGCGATCGAAGAGGGTACAACTCATTATCGGGATTTCTCATTAACGTGTAACCTACATTGGTCGTAGATGTGCCATGTCAGCAAAGACTGCGCATGTGCCTCATCCAAGACTGCGTCCCAGCACATTTTCGTAGCACTGTGCGTGAAAACCTAACGCTGTCATTTCAGTACCTCTGGGTTGGGCGGGAAATCCCTGCATCATTCCCTCACCCACCCCCACTCCCACCCCACACCCATTCTCTAAGCCTCTACCACTTGATTTTTGGTGCCTGGGATATTTGAAGCAATTAGTCTACAGCCTTCCAGTTAACAATACAGGAGTGTGTCTTTAGTGAGAAGACGTTTAACGCTCTTGTGGTTCAATGGAATGGCTAATGAATAACAAAAATTAAGAGAATCTTTAAGTAGCTACAGGCATAACACTATGTCTAACAGACACGGATAAGGAAGGATTAGTCTTATTGTTAGAGCAAACTAAGCATTCATCTAGGTGACTACTGAAAACCTAGATCAATGTGATCGAACAGGCAGTGGAACGTAGATGTCGCAAGCAGAAGACGAAAAGATAGAGAAAGTATATGATGGTACTGAACGGGTACCTCAATATGAAAAAGGAGATGAAAATCTAAAAGTCATCGGAGCCTAGAATGTGGCTGCAGGGAAGGCATAGAATGAGGAAGAATATAGGCTTGGTAGTGGGAATGAGTGAGGAGAAAGACTAATTGAGCTATGCAAAAAATTTCAGCTAGTAATAGCGAATAGTCTCTTCAAGAATCACAATAGAAGGAGGCAAACTTGTAAAAGACCGGGAATACGGAAAATTTCCAGAGGATTACGGTATGGTCCGACAGAGATTCAGAAATGAGATATTTGATTGTAAGGTATACCTAACAGCACATATAGAGCCACATTACAATTAAGTAACGAATAAAAACAGACTGTATTTTAAGAAGTACAGAAGAGTCAGCGTTGAGGGAAGTGGGATACCGAAGTGCTGAGGAAGGACGAGACCTGTTTGAAGTTCGTAAAAGATGTGGATTCTGTGATAAGGACTAACAGAGCAGAAGATAATATCTCTGAAAAGACCAATCACTTATGTTCGAAAGGCAAACTCACATATTAGACAGGTAACCTTGGATAACAGAAGCAATACTTCAAACAATTGAAAATCCAGGATGGAATGTAAAAATATGGTTTAAGATGGGGCTGAGACTGCAGTCGTGTGTGTGAGTTGCGGGAGCGTGAGTGTGCATGTGTGCATTTGTGTGTCTATTGTTGATGAAGGCCAATGGCCGAAAGCTATAATTGTGAAAGTCTTTTTGTTGTTGTTGTTGTTGTACCTAACTGCCACTCAGCATCTCCGCTATATGGCGAGTAGAAGCAATATTTCAATTGACCGAAGAAGGAAGGAAGTACAAAAATTGTGAAATGTAAAATTTCGCCCCCATAAAAGCGTTTGATGTGAAAGTTTAACTCTTCTCGGTGAATTAAATGTTCGACGAGATTTCGGGATTGCAGCCGGTCGTCGTGCCGGCCGGAGTGGCCGTGCGGTTCCACGCGCTACAGTCTGGAATCAGCGACCGCTACGGTCGCAGGTTCTAATCCTGCCTCGGGCATGGATGTGTGTGATTTCCCTAGGTTAGTTAGGTTTAATTAGTTCTAAGTTCTAGACGACTGATGACCTTAGAAGTTAAGTCGCATAGTGCTCAGAGCCATTTGAACCGGTCGTCGTAAACTTCACTCCACGATATTTCGACAGAACACTTGGCAGTCATCTTCAGGTGAACCATCGAAGATTGAAGAAGACGCTCTCGCCTCCGCCTTATATAGCGTACTGAGAGTACTGACACGCATGTGTCAGAGATACGGTGACAGAAGGACCACACCGCCCTCGGTTAGAGCTCTCGATGTTGGAACTGCAAAGATCAGCTGTCTCCGACGTTACTTTAACAGTGTGGCCCCACGGAGAAGTTAAGTTAATGGAGTTTTTACATCATCTTAACTCCATTCATGAGAACATTCGATTTACGATGGAATTAGAGAAAGATGTTTGTCTCTCATCACTGGATGTTTTGGTTAGACGGAAGAGTGACGGCTCCCTGGGACATTACGTCTACTCACACTGATTTCTACTTACAGTCTTTCAAGTTGCCATCACCCATTTCAAACCATCAGTGTGCTTAAAATACTTATACGCAGAGACTATGCGGCGTCGGATGCAGATAGCTTGCCTAAAGAGCATGCCATTTTAAGACAGTGTTCTGAGACAATTGATACTCCACCCGGAACATTAACAGGGCATTCTCAGCTAAAACGAAGAAGCAGGAAATGGATAAAGGGGAAAACGCCCCAGCAGAGCCCATACCTTTTCTTCCCTCCTTTGGAAATATTTCTTTCGAAATAGCAAGAATCCTTAGGAATTTTCAGGTGAATGTGATTTTCCGCCCACCACTTATGATTTCACACCTGCTGGGATCAGTGAAGGATACTTTGTTACTGCGGAAGGCGGGATTTACAGAATACCTTGCCAGTGCGTTATGGCCTATACAGGACAAACAACACACAAAGTGGAAGAACGCTGCTTAGAACAAAAAAAGTTGCACTCGCCTTCTGCAACCAAGCAACTCTGCAATTGCGGAAACTTGTATCCCCAGCGGACATTCAGAAGAGTATGACAGAACATAAATTTGGACACAGCAAACTCTTTTTGGGACTTCGTTAAAAAGAATCCGTTGAAATACGCATCGTGGAAAATTTAATGAACCGTGACAGGGGCTACCAGCTGAATAATGCGTGGAATCCTGTCGTCTCCGAGATTCACTCCAGACGAAGACCCTACAACACTCCGATGACTACAGCGGGCGGCAATGCCGAAGACAGCTGCTGATCTTTGGAACTCCACCAGCGAGGTCGCTACCGCCAAGCGAGTCCTTCTGTCACACAGACTCTGATGCATACGCAGCAATACTCTCACGCTTTATCTAAAGCGGAGTGGAGAACATCTTTGTCAGTTTTCGATGGCTCCCCTGAAGTTCACTATAATTCATTCATCATAAGAATAAACCTGACGTAAACATTGCGTTTGCTGGAACCTCATTGGATTTCCGTTTCACGTGGGACTGCAGCCAAACTGTCTCCAGTATTGTCAAGTACGATAATAAGGGTACGTTTTGTGCTGTGCGTTACGCGCACATCGCCTTAGCGATAGTACGGGACAATAGCTTTACCGGCGCATTTAACTTGGACAGCAGTGGCCGGTCAGCTGGTACAGCTAGCCTGCAATGACGTGGCCAGCTGCAGTTCACACGTAAAAAGAGGCGAGCTCAAGAGCAATACAGCTTCTAATGTCATTTAATTTTTAAGCAGAATGAAATAATACACTGCAAATCTCCCATAATATGCACCCTAGGCGACTAGAGATTACGGGCGGGAAATGCGTGCTACTTTTCATTGAATAGATTACTTTCATCACGGATATTGTCTAGGAATTTAAAGATTAGAATATACAAAACTATTATTCTATCAGTTATGCTGTATGGGTGTGAGACTTTGTCTCTCACTGTGCAAAATGAAAAGCCGTTTCGAGTATTTGAAAACAAAATTTTGAGGAAAATTTTCGGAGCAAAAAGGGATGATATTAGCGGAGAGTGGCGAAAACTGCATAACGAAGAGGTTCACGAACTCTATCCAAGCCCTGACATAATCAGTATTATTAAATCACGTAGGCTGCGATGGGTGGGTCACGTAGCTCGAATGGACGAGGGCAGGGCAGCGCGCAGAGTACTGGTAGGGCACCTAGAAGGAAAACGTCCTGTGGGGAGACCGAGGCGTAGATGGGAGGACAACGTGAAGACTGATTTAAGGAGCCTAGGTATTGAAGGTCAATGGAAGGAAATAGCCCAAGACAGGGACAGGTGGCGAAAATACCTTGGTGCGGTAATGGACTCTCGAGTCCGGTATGACCAGTGAGTAAGTAAGTAAGTAAGTAAGTAAGGCGACTAGACGAAAACCGCAACACGTTATCGGTTTTAGCTAACGTACTATCGTAATTTAAAACAAGAATGATAAAAATTCCTGACTTAACCACAGGGTAATTTTTCTGCATAAGCTATGTGTAACGTAAGAGAGAACGGAAGGATTTCACCGTATAGTTACATATTGAAGCCACTGAAGGTATTACTTAGTCAGTCGTCTGGTAATCTCTTAGCTCCTTCCTTATCCGAATCCGAGAAATACATTTCAGTTCTGGAAGTGTCACCTGCTACGTTAATAACGAGCCTATCAACAGCAGAATCCACGAAGCCAACGAGGCGCAGCATTTTCTCTTCTTCTTTTATGACGAGTCGTTTTATATCCCGCCAGCGTTCGGCAGTGACGTGTGAAAAAGCTGTGTGCGTTAGTTCCAGTACGACTGGCAGCTTAACAGTCTTGTTACTTTTCGGGCCAAATCCCGCAGCTTGGTTCCAGATCAGTTCTGTTGGGTTCATATCGTAATGACACAGCAGCACATGTAAAAATAAAGCATTTGTATCATGTGCTCGATGCTGTGAAAATGATTGTTTTTTATGTTTCTACGATGCTTATCTACCTCTGTGGTATAAAACGATTGACATAGTCCAATTAAAGGGGATTTGGGTTTTCATTTTTGCCTTAAAAATTAAATTATTGTTTTCTTAATTTAAACAACTTTTATGAACAGTCTTTCATAAAACATAGATGACTTGTATTTGAAATGTAAACAGGAATTTCGCGTCCAATATGTAATTAAGAACAAGACGACGTGCATTATTTATAAAAATGATGATGAATTTTATAATTACGAGACATAGGTATTTCAAATTGAACGCGAAATAAAATGTTAGTGGATAGATTTGAATTAACGCACAAATAACCGCACTTCGTTCACGTTCAACTACGCTACTGACTGAGCTAAACATTCATTGAGATGTAGTTATCATCTGCAATATATATGACATGGGAAAATTCAAAGTCGATTATCTCTGTAAGTTTATGAAAAACATTAAGTACAGCCTGTTTCTCGGCACTTCTTAACTGTGTTGCACGCGCGTGTTTCGCTACGAAACAGAGAGCAGCCTCAGCCATTATCATATTGCGCATTAACAGCGCGACAGTCAGAGTACAACGCTGCAGAGGCTGTGACTGTAAACGATTTTTGAAATAAAAACTACGTAGCTAAAGCGTGGTTAAGAAAAACGTTGATGGCTGTTAATACATTTGAATGTCTTAACGTTTCATTTAACATAACTTAGTAATAATATATCTAATACATAAGTTGGACCTACTTCCAAGAGCGTAACAACACTAGTGTGCATGTGTGCTACGGCTTCCGACCAACTATCGCGTTTGTCTTTGTTTACACCAGGTTAATTCTTATGATCAACGGATTATAGCTGCTGCCCACTCGAAATATCGTGGAGTGAAGTCCACGACGACCAGCTGCAATACCGAGCTCTCTTCAAACAGTACAAAATTTTCAGGCAAAGACTGGAAAATAGCAAAATAAATCAGTTAAGAATGGAAAAAAATACGAAGTGCAGACCAGACAAGGCGAAACGACTATAGGAAAAAGAAATCAAGAAATAAATGATCGTTAAGGGAAGTTTCAGCATACAGAAAAGTGCAGACCAGACAAGGCGAAACGACTATAGGAAAAAGAAATCAAGAAATAAATGATCGTTAAGGGAAGTTTCAGCATTCAGAAAAGTGAATGCAACTTTCGGTGAAATTAAAGTCGAGGGTGGCTACATTAAGAGTGCAACGGAAATTTCATTGTTAAACGTCAAGGAGAGAGCCGATAGGCATCTGTGTGGGGGAGGAACTGCCTGATGATGTGAATGGTGAAGATTGGAATCGATATGGAGCCATAGGCGTTCAAGTATTGGAGTCAGAATGTAATAGAACGCAGAAGGGATAGATAACAATCCATCGGAATTTCTAAAACCACTGGGGAAAGTGGTAACCAAACGGATACTTGAGTTGGTGTGTAGAATCTACGAGACTGACGACATACCACCAGACTTTCGGAAAAATATCATCCACAAAATTCCCAAAGTAGCAAGAGCTCAAATGTGCGAAAAGTATCGCACAATTAGCTTAATACTTCATGCATTGAAGTTGCTAACAAGAATAAAAAACAGGAGAATAAAGATCTGTTAGATGACGATCAGACTGCCTTTAGGAGAGGCGAAAGCACCAGAGGGGCAATCCTGGCGTTGCGCTTGATAACAGAAGCAAGACTAAAGAAAAATCAAGACACTTTCATCGGAATTTTCGACCTGGGAAAAACGTTCGACGATGTAAAATGGTGCAACATGTTCGAAATTCTTCAAACCAAAATTAACAAGAGTACTATATTCCAATGGAAGCATTTTTGAGAATGGAGAGAATTGTAAGTTTACTGTTATAAACTGTCATCACTATCATACCTACGAGGATACTCATATCCCAATCAAAACGTTAATTTTATCATCAACTTTCATATTTTTAAGCATCTGCAAACTTCTGTTAAAAAGTGGAAAACGTCCCTTTGCGAGTACACACCGCTATGGCACAAGCTTAAAGATTAATTTCTGTGCATCAGAAATTACAATATCTATACATACGCGGGTCAGAGGCGCAGTCGGCTGTATTCCTTTCGTCGTCACTCTGGACTTTTCCAACGCCGCTGTTGAGGCACGCTTTCTTTCTGTGAGTCAGGCAAGGAGTGGAGAGCAGTGTATTAGCAGGTCGTTACTGGAAACACAATGAGTCACTAAGCCTGTATATATGCCGTTGATGTGTAGCAGAGTTAGTAAAACTCAATTTACTATCACAAATCTCACAAGATATCTAAAAAATTAGCTGGCTTTTGAAACAGAAATAGCACAATAGACCATCTACAAATCGGTAACAAAGGACATAGCAATAAATGTGAAATGCTGCTTTGTTTGGGAATTGCAGGTTTTTGAGTACGCGTTCGATACAGCTTCAGCAAAAGTGTCCTGATAAACCTTAAGAAGTAAGGTATTGTTTCAATCTGTATGTGTGGCTGGATTGAAGAGTTTTTAGCAAACAGAACACAGCATGTTGTTCTCAATGGAGAGACGTCTACAGACGTTAAAGTAACCTCTGGCGTGCCATACGGGAGTGTTATGGGACCATTGTTTTTCACAATATATATAAATGACCTAGTAGATAGTGTCGGAAGTTCCACGCGGCTTTTCGCGGATGATGCTGTAGTATACAGAGAAGTTGCAGCATTAGAAAATTGCAGCGAAATGCAGGAAGATCTGCAGCGGATAGGCACTTGGTGCAGGGAGTGGCAACAGACCCTTAACATAGACAAATGTAATGTATTGCGAATATATAGAAAGAAGGATCCTTTATTGTATGATTATATGATAGCGGAACAAACACTGGTAGCAGTTACTTCTGTAAAATATCTGGGAGTATGCGTGCGGAACGATTTGAAGTGGAACGATCATATAAAATTAATTGTTGGTAAGGCGGGTACCAGGTTGAGATTCATTGGGAGAGTCCTTAGAAAATGTAGTTCATTAACGAAGGAGGTGGCTTACAAAACACTCGTTCGACCTGTACTTGAGTATTGCTCATCAGTGTGGGATCCGTACCAGGTCGGGTTACGGAGGAGATAGAGAAGATCCAAAGAAGAGCGGCGCGTTCGTCACAGGGTTATCTGGTAAGCGTGATGGCGTTGCGGGGATGTTTAGCAAACTCAAGTGGCAGACTCTGCAAGAGAGGCGCTCTGATCCCGGTGTACCTTGCTGTCCAGGTTTCGAGAGGGTGCGTTTCTGGATGAGGTACCGAATATATTGCTTCTCCCTACTTATACCTCCCGAGGAGATCACGAATGTAAAATTAGAGAGATTCGAGCGCGCACGGAGGCTTTCCGGCACTCGCTCTTCCCGCGAACCATACGCGACTGGAACAGGAAAGGGAGGTAATGATAGTGGCACGTAAAGTGCCCTCCGCCACACACCGTTGGGTGGCTTGCGGAGTATAAATGTAGATGTAGATGTAGATTATCATACTGAAAAATATATACGATGGTGCTAAAACATCGAATAGACTTCTTCAACTAGTCAGTAATTCAAAATTTAAAGATCAGTTTGCTTTTGTTCTACAATATTATTTTTATTGCTAACCGGTTTTCGGCTTACAAGGCCATCTTCGGGCATTTACTGAGTATTATACTGAGTATAATACTCAGTAAATGCCCGAAGATGGCCTTGTAAGCCGAAAACCGGTTAGCAATAAAAATAATATTGTAGAACAAAAGCAAACTGGTGCTTTTCATTTATTATTATAATGTTGTTCTACCAAGAACCGACGGAAGATTCTGTTAATATGATTTAAAGATCAGTCGGCCGGCCGCTGTGCAGAGCGGTTCTGGGCGCTTCAGTCCGGAACCGCGCTGCTGCTACGGTCGTAGGTTCTAATCCTGCCTCGGGCACGGATGTGTGACGTCCTTAGGTTAGTTAGGTGTAAGTAGTTCTAAATCTAGGGGACTGATGACCACAGACGTTAAGTCCCATAGTGCATAGAGCCATTTGAACCATTTTGAAGAGCAGTCGGGCGTGAAGATTCCAAATCACTACAACTATCCCCAGCAATTACAGAGGGAGTTTCCTGACCCTTCACAGTACATGTATGAATCACAGTCGTTTAGGCAGGTATGTGTCTATACAGGCGTTTAGAGAGGTATGTGTCTGTACAGGGTCCACTGTTCATCCACATCCTAAAAACAAATTTCTCTGAGTCAACAGTTATAATATTTATGAGGTCGATAACGCGTTTATATCACCCACTAACTTTAATCCTATTCCAAATACACTCCTGGAAATTGAAATAAGAACACCGTTAATTCATTGTCCCAGGAAGGGGAAACTTTATTGACACATTCCTGGGGTCAGATACATCACATGATCACACTGACAGAACCACAGGCACATAGACACAGGCAACAGAGCATGCACAATGTCGGCACTAGTACAGTGTATGTCCACCTTTCGCAGCAATGCAGGCTGCTGTTCTCCCATGGAGACGATCGTAGAGATGCTGGATGTAGTCCTGTGGAACGGCTTGCCATGCCATTTCCACCTGGCGCCTCAGTTGGACCAGCGTTCGTGCTGGACGTGCAGACCGCGTGAGACGACGCTTCATCCAGTCCCAAACATGCTCAATGGGGGACAGATCCGGAGATCTTGCTGGCCAGGGTAGTTGACTTACACCTTCTAGAGCACGTTGGGTGGCGCGGGATACATGCGGACGTGCATTGTCCTGTTGGAACAGCAAGTTCCCTTGCCGGTCTAGGAATGGTAGAACGATGGGTTCGATGACGGTTTGGATGTACCGTGCACTATTCAGTGTCCCCTCGACGATCACCAGTGGTGTACGGCCAGTGTAGGAGATCGCTCCCCACACCATGATGCCGGGTGTTGGCCCTGTGTGCCTCGGTCGTATGCAGTCCTGATTGTGGCGCTCACCTGCACGGCGCCAAACACGCATACGACCATCATTGGCACCAAGGCAGAAGCGACTCTCATCGCTGAAGACGACACGTCTCCATTCGTCCCTCCATTCACGCCTGTCGCGACACCACTGGAGGTGGGCTGCACGATGTTGGGGCGTGAGCGGAAGACGGCCTAACGGTGTGCGGGACCGTAGCCCAGCTTCATGGAGACGGTTGCGAATGGTCCTCGCCGATACCCCAGGAGCAACAGTGTTCCTAATTTGCTGGGAAGTGGCGGTGCGGTCCCCTACGGCACTGCGTAGGATCCTACGGTCTTGGCGTGCATCCGTGCGTCGCTGCGGTCCGGTCCCAGGTCGACGGGCACGTGCACCTTCCGCCGACCACTGGCGACAACATCGATGTACTGTGGAGACCTCACACCCCACGTGTTGAGCAATTCGGCGGTACGTCCACCCGGCCTCCCGCATGCCCACTATACGCCCTCGCTCAAAGTCCGTCAACTGCACATACGGTTCACGTCCACGCTGTCGCGGCATGCTACCAGTGTTAAAGACTGCGATGGAGCTCCGTATGCCACGGCAAACTGGCTGACACTGATGGCGGCGGTGCACAAATGCTGCGCAGCTAGCGCCATTTGACGGCCAACACCGCGGTTCCTGGTGTGTCCGCTGTGCCGTGCGTGTGATCATTGCTTGTACAGCCCTCTCGCAGTGTCCGGAGCAAGTATGGTGGGTCTGACACACCGGTGTCAATGTGTTCTTTTTTCCATTTCCAGGAGTGTACTATATCTAGTAGTATTTGCAACTTACGACTTCGGTTACTGATCTCTTTGACTTAGAACAGCCACAAGTAGCAGTATCGATAGTTAAGTTATATTCTTGACTGACGCCTCTGACGTTTGCTTTAGACTTCAATGCGCTTTGTCCAGTTCCACATGTGATATTTCCCTTCCACAATAATTATTTCAGGTACTCCCTTCAAATCTCTGAACGTCATTCAACCAACTTGCCTACACTGCCGTTTATCTTTCATTGCTTGGATTCTGTACCAAATCGTCAACATTCCAGTCCTCCTCGCCCACGCTGCACGTCCCAGTATATCTTACACTATCCGTAAACTCAACAATCTCATTTCCAAAACCTCTAAAACCCGAGCCCATACCGAACCCTCCTGTGACGTCGACATCGACATATTCGTAAATAAAACAGGAAAGGGTCTTTCTAAGACACACCTACCCTCACACTTCGGCAAATCATCCAGTGGCGCCACTCACCCGCCGTTGTTAAGCACTTTAAAAATGTAGCTGAACAAAGAAAACGTGTGACGATGTCCTAGGCGCTTGCAGACAGGCAATCTCTTCGACACCTCTCCGATTCCGGATGGCACACAATCTGGCTCAATGGCAGCATTGCAGCCTGCAGGCAGGTGCCTAGGGCTATCCTATCCTATCGTATTCTGTCCTGCTGTGTATAAGGGCTTGTGACATACGAGAAGCTGGCTCGCATAGCGAGAGGCAGTGGCGAGTGTTTTGACAGCTGGGCGAGTATGCGACGAATGCAGGTGACTGAAAACCGAGGCGCGAGCGCGCACGCTCGGCCGAAGGGAGGAGATGGAGCAATGTAGGTAAAATGGACGAAATAAAAATATGAATTCTGTTTCTACGAAACTACGTTACTGATCCTACAAATACACTATGTGATCAAAAGTACCCGAGTACCCCCAAAAACATACGTTTTGCATATTATTGTGCTACCACCTACTGCCAGGTACTCTATATCAGCGACCTCAGTAGTTATTAGACATCGTGAGAGAACAGAATGGGGCGCTCCGCAGAACTCACGGACTTGGAACGTGGTCAGGTGATTGAGTGTCACTTGTGTCATACGTCTTTAAGCGAGATTGCCACACTCCTAAACATCCCTAGGTCCACTGTTTCCGATGTGAGAGTGAAGTAGAAACGTGATGGGACACGTACAGTACAAAAGCGTACAGGCAGACCTCGTCTGTTGACTGACAGAGACCGCCGACAGTTGAAGAGGGTCGTAATGTGTAGTATACAGACATCTATCCAGACCATCACACGGGAATTCCAAACTGCATCAGGATCCACATTGTAAGTACTATGACCGTTAGGAGGAAGGTGAGAAAACTTGTATTTCATTGAAGAGTGGCTGCTCATAAGCCACACATCACGCCGGAAAATGGCAAACGACGCCTCGCTTGGTGTAAGGAGTGTAAATATTGGGCGATTGGACAGTGGGAAAACGTGTGGAGTTACGAATCACGGTACACAATGTGGCGATCCGATGGCATGGTGTGCGTATGGCGAATGCCTGGTGAATATCATCTGTCAGCGTGAATAATGCCAACAGTAAAATTCGGAGGCGGTGGTGTTGTGGTGTGGCAGTGTTTTTCATGGAGGGGGCTTGCATCCCTTCTTCTTAGTGTGGCACTATCACATTACAGGCCTACATCGGTGTTTTAAGCTTCTTCTTGCTTACCACTGCTCAAGAGCAATTCGGGGATGGCGATTGCATCTTTAAACACGATCGAGCACCTGTTCATAATGCACGGGCTGTGGCGGAGTGGTTACACTATAATAACATGCCTGTAATGAACTAGACTGCACAGAGTTCTGCCCTGAATCTTATAGAACAGCTTTGGGATGTTTGGGAATGCCAACTTCGTGCCAGGCCTCACCGACCGACTTCGATACCGCTCCTCAGTGCAGCACAACGTGAAGAATGGGCTGCCATTCCCTAAGAAACCTTCCAGCACCTGATTAAACGTATGCTTGCGAGAGTGGAAGATGTCATCAAGGCTAAGAGTGTGCCAACACCATACTAAGTTCCTGCATTACCGATGGAGGGTGCCACGAACTTTTAAGACATTTTCAGCCAGTTGTCGGGTACTTTTGACCACATAGTGTATGATACAGAAAAACCAAGCACGACATAAAAATTTCAACGATGAGGTGTGCTCATTGCAACTTCAAGTCTGATTCTAGGATTAATGTTAAGAATGTTGAAATTGTCTTACCTATAACAGACGAAAAATTTGGAACATGTAAACTACTGGAGCAGTCTGTTGATATGATGTCCGGCATGAAAGTTGACGACAACAGTAAACACCGCAAGTTACTTTTCAAATCAAGCATATTTATAAATAATTACAGACGAGTTTATTAAAAGCTGGTATGCAAACGTGCCAGTACCACAAAGCCTCCATAGTTACAAGTAGTATAAAGGGAGAATGAGTTTTCCAGATCCTTATTTTCTGAGCGGATGAATGGCCAAATATTTCACGCAAGTTTTGTCACATTGTAGAACCGGATGTAGGCATGTTTTGTGAAATTTGTTAATAGCCTGTTTAATACTGAGTTGTTATATTAATAAGAGGTCACAAAATGACTGCAATGATTTTCTCCGTTCTCTAGTGTCTTATATGCATGAACAGTTAGCTTTAAATTTGAATAGTGGTCATTATCTAAGTATCTAACTTAGACTGAGCATTGTATGACGTCAAAGAAATTATTTAATGGTGAAGAGTAGGATACACGTAGTCTTATGTTATTAGTCTTTCGTTGGTGTCTTTGTGTGTTGTTCGGTGGTTGCTGGTGACTCTAAGAGTGGCTGGGCAGCTGACCAGACACATGAATCAAATACTTTAACTTTTCATTCGATTTGAAATACTTCAGTGACCGCTACTTATAGACTTCATCATTTCACTGGACTTAAATGATTTGTCTGTGTTCTCACTCAGTGACTTATTTTGCCCAACTATGTGAACTACAATTATATTTACAGGATTTCATGCCGGTGCGAAAGATAGTTATTTGCTGCAGTTGATATTTTTGTATTCGTGTGTATTCAGGATAAGAAAATTTAACTTTATATCCCGATCGATAGTGGGGAGCTACACTTCCAGAATTTGAGTGTTTGCTGTTAATTTTCTATTTTAGATGTTCCGTTCACTCTACATACACTAATTATTGCTTGATTGATTTTTACATTTTAATTTCCAATTCATGTGAGGCCACCATTCGCACACATGTGAACAATATTCAATAAATACTTATTTGGTAGAAAATACACCAGTCGTGTCAAGTCAACATCATCAATCCAACAGGACACATCCAGCAATCTTTCTATTTATTTATGTACTTTTCGCTAACTTGAATGCTTATTAAAGAGGATGTGAGGATTAATTCTACATCAAATGTGCTGGCTTTAAAGCGGAAGCTAATGGCCGATCCCTCTGATAAAAACGAGTCAAGTAACAAATTAGGTCGTACATTGCTACACCGACAGCGGCCAATAAAACCGCACGTAGGCTTCCCTCTTCATTTCCACCTTTCCAGTCTACACCATGGACGAACTCATACACCAATCTTCTATGCCTTCTTCTCTCCTGACATCCATCTCCTACCTATCCTAATTTCCACAGTACAAATCATTATCTCTTATGCACGTGCACTCATCCTACTTCCCTACAGAACCTCTGACCTGCCCTCCCTTATCGTTTTCCTTTCCAATTTCTAATGTACAGTGCTTCCTTTCGATTCCTCTGTTCAGTGCAGAGTGAAAATATCATTCTGGAAACATCCCCCAGGCTGTGGCTAAGCCATGTCTCCGCAATATCCTTTCTTTCAGGAGTGGTAGTTTCGCAAGTTTCGCAGGAGAGCTTCTGTGAAGTTTGGAAGGTAGGAGGCGAGGTACTGGCGGAAGTAAAGCTATGAGGACGGGGCGTGAGTCGTGCTTGGGTAGCTCAGTTGGTAGAGCACTTGCCCGCGAAAGGCAAAGGTCCCGAGTTCGAGTCTCGGTCCAGCACACGGTTTTAATCTGCCAGGAAGTCTCATTATCACGGCTACAGACAGTGTAATACGTTCTGAGCGTGATGTTCCTGCTGTTGACTAACATTTTGCCCGGTGTGCTTGTAATATGTCTAATACTGACAAAGAGCCACAAGCTTTCTGTGTATAGGTTGCGCGTTTGTGCCACGTCCAGCATGAAGGGTCGTGAGTAACGGTGAATAATGCAAAGCAGCACCGCCGTTCTCCGGTAATCAGAGCGAAATGCGCGCCACGCAGGCCGGTCGCACAGTGCGGTGCGACTAGAGCGAGCATTATCGACAAGGCCATCTGTGGGGCCCGACCGCACACCGGCTGGCTATTCACACGCCTCTCTATTGACTTGCCGCACTGGCTTAATTATGGCTTATGACGAATAACTGCCACTCAGGCCTCCAGTGACTCGTTCATTAATCTCTCATTACTGTGAAGAGGCCGTTTCACCGTGAAATAGCTTCCATATTCTGCAAAGCACTTTTTCAGAATTTTACATTTTTCCCTATTAGCACATTCAGCGAATTTGTAGCTTACGTGAAGCTCAGCTGCTGAACTCCATTCACGAATGCCCTGCTACACGCAAATGATGTGTATGTTGTTGTCAGTGCGTAGACAGGTTTGATGCAGTTCACTATGCTAGTCAGTCCTGTGCAACTCTCTTTATTTCTGCTTAGCTATGGCAACCCACATCCACCTGAATCTACTTCCTGTCGTCAAACCTCAGTTTCCCTCAACAGTTTTTGGCCTCCTAACTAAATTTACTATTCTTTAATACCTCAAGAAATCCTTGGGTAACAGAAGAAATATTGAATTTAATTCATGAAAGTAGAATATATAAAAATGCAGTAAATGAAGCAGGGAAAAAGGAATACAAACGTCTCAAAAATGAGACCGACAGGAAGTGCAAAATGGCTAAGCAGGGATGGCTAGAGGACAAACGTAAGGATG
This sequence comes from Schistocerca piceifrons, assembly GCF_021461385.2. Taxonomy (NCBI): domain Eukaryota; kingdom Metazoa; phylum Arthropoda; class Insecta; order Orthoptera; family Acrididae; genus Schistocerca; species Schistocerca piceifrons. The sequence goes on along the minus strand of NC_060140.1, from coordinate 781,380,042 downwards.
TAGAGGCTTATCTCACTAGGGGTAAGATAGATACTGCCTACAGGAAAATTAAAGAGACCTTTGGAGAAAAGAGAACCACTTGTATGAATATCAAGAGCTCAGATGGAAACCCAGTTCTAAGCAAAGAAAGAAAGGTGGAAGGAGTATATAGAGGGTCTATACAAGGGCGGTGTACTTGAGGACAATATTACGGAAATGGAAGAGGATGTAGATGAAGATGACAGGGGAGAAGAGTTTGACAGAGCACTGAAAGACCTGAGTCGAAACAAGACCCCGGGAGTAGACAGCATTCCATTAGAACTACTGACAGCCTTGGGTTCAAATGGTTCAAATGGGTCTGAGCACTATGGGACTTAACTTCTAAGGTCATCAGTCCCCTAGAACTTAGAACTAATTAAACCTAACTAACCTAAGGACATCACACACATCCATGCCCGAGGCAGGATTCGAATCTGCGACCGTAGCGGTCGCACGGTTCAAGACTGTTGCGCCTAGAACCGCTCGGCCACCACGGCGGGCTGACAGCCTTGGGAGAGCCAGTCCTGACAAAACTCTACCATCTGGTGAGCAAGATGTATGAGACAGGCGAGATACCCTCACACTACAAGAAGAATATAATAATTCCAATCCCAAAGAAAGCAGGTGTTCACATATGAAAATTACCGTACTATCAGTTTAATAAGTCACGGTTGCAAAATACTAACGCGAATTCTTTACAGACGAATGGAAAAATTAGTAGAAGCCGTCCTCGAGGAAGGTCAGTTTGGATTCAGTAGAAATATCGGAACACGTGAGGCAGTACTGACCCTACGGCTTATCTTAGAAGCTAGATTAAGGAAAGGCAAACCTACGTTTCTAGCATTTGTAGACTTAGAGAAAGCTTTTGACAATGTTGACTGGAACACTCTCTTTCAAATTCTGAAGGTGGCAGGGGTAAAATACAGGGAGCGAAAAGCTATTTACAATTTGTACAGAAACCAGATGGCAGTTATAAGAGTTGAGGGACAAAAAAGGGAAGCAGTGGTTGGGAAGGGAGTGAGACAGGGTTGTAGCCTCTCCCCGATGTTATTCAATCTGTATATTGAGCAAGCAATAAAGGAAACAAAACAAAAGTTCGCAGTAGGCATTAAAATTCATGGAGAAGAAATAAAAACTTTGAGGCTCGCCGATGACATTGTAATTCTGTCAGAGACAGCAAAGGACTTGGAAGAGCAGTTGAACGGAATGGATAGTGTCTTGAACTGAGGATATAAGATGAACACCAACAAAAGCAAAACGAGGATAATGGAATGCAGTCGAATTAAATCGGGTGATGCTGAGGGAATTAGATTAGGAAATGAGACACTTAAAGTAGTAAAGGAGTTTTGCTATTTGGGGAGCTAAATAACTGATGATGGTCGAAGTAGAGAGTATATAATATGTAGACTGGCAATGGCCGGGAAAGCATTTCTGAAGAAGAGAAATTTGTTAACATCGAGTATAGATTTAAGTGTCAGGAAATCGATTCTTAAAGTATTTGTATGGAGTGTAGCCATGTATGGAAGTGAAACATGGACGATAATTAGTTTGGACAATATATATATATAACCACAAACCTTAAATTTTAAGTAGCTGAAAACAGATAATTAAACACCGGTGGCAAGGACAATAAAGACAACGGCACTCAGAAGCCTCCAGGGAGGTCGGTCTGCCCTCGTTTACTTAGGTGAGACAGGTGGTCAGCCCAACTACACTAGATCCGTCAGACCCCAACCAGGGGACAGCAGGACCGACTGACACAACGACTTGCTTGCCATCAATCTGTACATGAGAACTCAAACACAAAAGATCACAAACATGTATTAGCTGTCAAATTTACACACCATGTAGGACAGCGACAACAGGTGAGGAAAGGACGCTGCCTGATTTTACGTCGGTGGCCAGGGCAGCTAATCAACACTAACGGCCACAAGGCAGAAAATTCCACTGGTGCACTCGAATTGTAGTCAACCAATATAGTTAACTGCGCCGCATGGTGGCTAAATTTTCAGCAATAGAAACACTCGGTGGTGCTCTCAGGAAAACCTCCCAAACAGCGAACCACCGAAACGAACCACCACAACATGAATCGACGTGGCTTGGGTAGTTGAAACCACTACTCAACTTTGACGTCCTGGGTCGGTGAACCACGAAGCTCGTAGCGACCGGACAGCTCCACACACGCTCCGACACTACGCAGGGACCGCCAGCGGACCCAGCCGACTGCATCGCATGTAAATAACTTCCCTTGTCTGCAGTAACATCTAAAATAGTCGTCAGTGTAAATAACGCCAACTACACACACAATCTGACAAACACTTGCACGAAGACCTGAACGATACCCTGCAGTAACTAAGCTCACACGGAGACAAATCGGGAGTCGATGCACACAAACACAGAGCCGACTCATGAACGATCGGCGAGCCAAAACGCGTCGTCCGGAAGGATGACCGACCGACGATCCACCAAGACCGCGGCCCAGATCAAGTGTTGCGTGGCGGCACTGGTCGGGCGAGCCATGTCGACGCAGACCCCACTGCTGCTCCAACCCCACTGCACTAGTGCCGCATTACAACTCCCCGACTGGCAGATCCTGACTGCGCTCCAGACGCGTTCCAACTGACTGGCAGAGCCGAACTCGCAACCCGAACTCAGCAAAAATACTACGAGAGGGAGTATCTCGATACGCGCTGCTAGCGCCGGTCACGGTCTCGCAAAGCAGCAACTCAGTGGCAGTAGTAATTTAAATTAACGTAGTGAGATGGAAATACGTTAAAAACGTTATATATATATATTAATTTTGGACAATTGATTGCGGGCTTTCAGCCTTGCAACCTTATTCTTGAAATTATCTTTCAAGCTTAAACATTGCGGTCCTCTGCCTTTAAAGATTATGGTAATATATTTTAAAATTTTGAAACTTAATTGTGGCCTTCAGCCGTTTTTATTGCACCTTTCATATGTTTGTTCTATCTACTTTGCCTTGAGGCTTTCCACTTAGCTGTGATATATATGATTTTTTTATTATTTTATTTGCTATTTTAATTGCTTTTTTATCTTGTTGATTTTTAAGATTTCTTGTTTCGAGGCTTTGAGCTGTGAAGGAGTTGCACTTCGTAAAGGTTCGGAAATGTGCCACTTTGGTTGTAAATGTGTTATTAAATTACAATATATTACAATTGGAAGCTGAAACTGACCCCAACCTTATTTGGCCCCTTCCACAATCCTAATTGATTTTCTGCCCTGCGAGATTAGCGGGCGTCTCAACCCATTCTTCTGAAACACTACATCTGAAGTGCATCTACTTTCTTCTTCCTTATATTCATTGCTACGACACTTCTGCATAGCTACGGCAACCCACGTCCCCCTGAATCTACTTCCTGTCGCCAAACCTCAGTCTCCCTCAACAGTTTTTGCCCTCTGTACTCCCCAACCCCCACCCTCCCGCCCCATATGAGGCCTCCCTTCAAATAAATACTTTCAGGAAAGACGTCATCCCATTTAAATTAAACTGAGGTGACAAAAATCCTGACATACTTCCTAATATCGAGTCAGACCTCCATCTGCCCGGCTTAGTGCAGCATCTCGAAATGGGATGGACTCAATAGGTCGTTGCAGGTCTCTTGCAGAAATACTGAATCATGCTGCCACTGTAGCAGTCCATAAATGAAGAAGTGTTACCGGTGCAGGATTTTGCTCACAAACTGATCCTCAATTATGTCCCGTGAAAGTTGGACGGCTTGATGGAATTCATGTTGGGCGATCTGGATGGCCAAACCATTCGCTCGAATTGTCCAGAATGTTCTTCAAACTAATCGCGAACAATTACTGACCGGTGACAAGGCGCATTACAATCCATAAGAATTCTCCCGTTATTAGGGAACATCAAGTCCATGAATCGCTGGAAGTGGTCTCTATGCGGCCGAAAATTCAGCGGACCCACCCCATTCGTTGTAAACACGCCCCACACCTTTAAGGAGCCACCACCAGCTTGCGCAATGTCTTGTTGATAACTTGGATCCATGGCTTTGTGGGTCTGCGCCACTCTCTAACCTACCCTCAGCTCTTACCAAGCGAAATCGGGACTCATCTGACCAGACCCTAGTTTTCCACCAGTCTAGGGTCCAACCAATACGATCACGAGCCTTGGAGATGCGCTGCAAGCGGTGTCGTGCTGTTAGCAAAGGCATTCGCGTCTTTCGTCTGTAGCCATAGCCCATTAAAGCTAGATTTCGCGACACTGTCCTAACGGATGCGTTTATCGCACGCTCCATTTTCATTTCTGCGGTTATTTCATGTAGTGTTGCTTGTCTGTCACCACTGACAACTCTATGTAAACGCAGCTGCTCTCGGTAGTTAACTGAAGGCCGTCGGCCACTGCGTTGTCCGTGGTGGGAGGTAATGCCTGAAATGTTGTATTCTCGGCACACTTTCGGCACTGTGAATCGCAGAATATTGAATTCCGTAACGATTCCCGAAATGGACTGTCCCATGCGTCTAGATCCAACTATTACTTCCGCGTTCAAAGTCCGTTACTTCCCGTCCTGTGGCCATAATCACATCGGAAACCTTTTCACATGAATCACATGTGTACAAATGACAACTCATCCAATGCACTGGCCTTTTATGCCTTGTGTACGTGATGCTACCGCCATCTGTATCTGTGCACGTCGCTATCCCATGACCTTTATCACCTCAGAATAGTATTAGATGCATAAGTATTTCTCTTTCTCAGAAACAATTTTCTTACTGTTACCAGTCCTCATTTTTCATTCTCTATACTTCGGTCATCGTCAGTTAGATTGTTGGGCAAATAGCAAAACTGATTGAGCTATGTATTATTTTTAGTGTCTCACATAATTCCCTCATCATCATCTCACTCAGTTTCGCTCTACATTACCCTTATTTGACTATTGTTGACATTCAGCTTATATTTATTTCAATACGTTTTGTCGTCATTTGGGAGGCACAGCGACCGAAGAAAAAAAAATCTGGTCTTCCAAGCCCTGTCTCTGACAGCATTGCGAGTTCATCGGCAAACCTTAAATTTTTTCCTTCCTTCCTGATCTTGTATTACCTCTCCAACTTTTTCTCTCTTTTACTTTGCTGCTTGCTCAGTGTACAGATTGAATTACATTGGGTATCAGTTACAGCAGTGCCTCATTCCCTTCTCATCTAAAGTTTCCCTGTAATGTTCTCCTCTTTCTTATAACTGCAGTCTGATTTACGTGCAGTTTCTAGATAACCTACCACACTTTGTGTTTTATCCCTGTTACTTTGAGAGTTTCAAAGGGTCTGTCGCAGCTGCGCTCTGAAAAGCTTTCGCTAAATGTATGAATGCTGTAAAAATGGATTTACCTTTCTTAAGTCTATCTTCTAACATAAGTAATAGGATGAGTATTCCTCTCGTGATCATAGATTGTCCCAGGACCAAAACTGATCTTCTCCGCGATTGGCTTCTACCGGTTGTTCCAGTCATCCGTAAATAATTTGTGTTAACATTTTGCAACATTGACTTATTATACCGACCGTTCGCCAGTTTTAATACCTGTCTGTACCGTCTTTTGAAATGGAAAGATGGATACTCTTTTAAACACATCGCTGGGATGTACAGAAGAGCACCTGAACACAGTGGACAGCAAGTTGCATCCGCTTCTGAAACTTTGAACTTTTCTAGCTCCCTATCCAAAGTTAATAGGGATTGCAGACTTGATTTAAATACATTAGCTACATAATAGAAAAATATTCTTGTATTTAAAAAGTTATAGTTCGTCGCTGTAACTCCCTGAAAAATAATTAATTAAATGATGTTCCTAGTTTTGCAGAAAGAGTAACGTTTTTCACGTTTGTGTGGTCAGATAATTATTTGTTTCACTCACTATTTTGTTTGAATTTTCTCATTTTGAGAAGACCGAAGGAGCGACCTATTTACTTGCTAAAAACCATCAATATTTCTTTATTTAAGACAGCCGGTTTCGACACATTATAAGCAGCACATAAAAGGTTTGTCATAACACAGATAAAAGTTAGAAAACATAAGGCACCTTTCGGAAATGGTCATGTCCATTTATATATATCACAGACGTTGTTTAACAAGCTATGATCATAATACTTGGCATGAGGTCCAACGTAAAATGATTACGTTTCATAGCAAAAATATTTCTTAAGACCTGAAGATGACAGCAAAGTCTGTCGAAACTGGTTGTTTGAAATAAAGGAATATTATGCGATCTAGGCTATCGAATGTTTTAGTCATTAATTTGTAACTTACGGGCGAAAGTACCTCACTGGAAAAACCCAACTTATCTTGCTTTATGACCACTATGTTAGAATTAGAGAAATTAGGGGTGAGACAATTTTTTTTCTTACCGCGTGTCGTCCATGAATCGAATAGAAAGGCGGAATAATTATACTGGTACCTTCACTCACTTGACGCTAAGTGGTTTGCGGAGAGAGCGTTTATCTTCAGATGTAGATCTTTCGACGTATTGCATAAGTGAATTCGTCATGTTATTGGTATCAGCAAATGAAATGAGTTGACAGTAATATAACTTCAGCATATCAGCTTTACACGATACAGCAGTGTTTTCGCTAATAAGGTGTTCAGACATCGCAGTCGCACGCTAGGCGGAAACTACGTGTAGCTTTCATTCAATTAGTTCGACATGTTTTCCTAGATATCCGTTTATTTTTGCTATTACTTACATTGTGTATTTCATAAGTTCTTTCACAACATCCCTCTTGATCTTTCAATAATCTCTCTGTTACTTTTTGCTAGTGCTGCTTAGCCGCAACTTACATACCAGATCAGGACACGTATTTATATAAAACTGTCTCTGCCTAAAGATAGTTACTTTTTATTTCGAAATTACAAGTTTTGAGCAGCGTAACTCGAGATCTGTTAAACAATGAAGTAAATTACAGTTTGGTTCCAGTTCTATCGTTACAAAACATTTTGAAGAAAAACTAGTTAAAATGCGTAAGTTGTATAATGCACCAAAAATTGTAGTTGCGGGGTATCTTTACAACTGGTTATTGTGTAACTACCACATATGCGATGTTACACATCTTTTGTATTGTAACTAGGTTTAAAAAGATTTTTTTTAATTTTGTAGCCAAATTTTAATTTATTTCATTATTTAACAGAGCCAAATTGTAATTTATTTCATTATTTAACAGACCTGCGCGACATAGCACGAAACAGATAATTTGGAAATAACAAGCATCAATCTGCAGATCGATGAAATTACGCAGTTCTGTGTAAGTTACATGAGCTACAACAGGGAAAAGAAACCAATCCTTCTCTTTCATTATTATTTTAACTCCAACCAGATATAGCTATAGTTTTTTCATTGTTCTAGATCGATTTCAACGTACCAAGGCTTCAACTACATGGACGTAACGTGTTAACCCTGTCTTAACACATCCGCAACTATCTACATCTACATCAACATGGATACTCTACAAATCACATTTAAGTGCCTGGCAGAGGGTTCATTGAACCACCTTCACAATTCTCTATTATTCCAATCTCGTATAGCGCGCGGAAACAATGAACACCTATATCTTTCCGTACGAGCTCTTATTTCCCTTATTTTATCGTGGTGATCGTTCCTCCCTATGTAGGTCGGTGCCAACAAAATACACTCCTGGAAATTGAAATAAGAACACCGTGAATTCATTGTCCCAGGAAGGGGAAACTTTATTGACACATTCCTGGGGTCAGATACATCACATGATCACACTGACAGAACCACAGGCACATAGACACAGGCAACAGAGCACGCACAATGTCGGCACTAGTACAGTGTATATCCACCTTTCGCAACAATGCAGGCTGCTATTCTCCCATGGAGACGATCGTAGAGATGCTGGATGTAGTCCTGTGGAACGGCTTGCCATGCCATTTCCACCTGGAGCCTCAGTTGGACCAGCGTTCATGCTGGACGTGCAGACCGCGTGAGACGACGCTTCATCCAGTCCCAAACATGCTCAATGGGGGACAGATCCGGAGATCTTGCTGGCCAGGGTAGTTGACTTACACCTTCTAGAGCACGTTGGGTGGCACGGGTTACATGCGGACGTGCATTGTCCTGTTGGAACAGCAAGTTCCCTTGCCGGTCTAGGAATGGTAGAACGATGGGTTCGATGACGGTTTGGATGTACCGTGCACTATTCAGTGTCCCCTCGACGATCACCAGTGGTGTACGGCCAGTGTAGGAGATGGCTCCCCACACCATGATGCCGGGTGTTGGCCCTGTGTGCCTCGGTCGTATGCAGTCCTGATTGTGGCGTTCACCTGCACGGCGCCAAACACGCATACGACCATCATTGGCACCAAGGCAGAAGCGACTCTCATCGCTGAAGACGACACGTCTCCATTCGTCCCTCCATTCACGCCTGTCGCGACACCACTGGAGGCGGGCTGCACGATGTTGGGGCGTGAGCGGAAGACGGCCTAACGGTGTGCGGGGCTGTAGCCCAGCTTCATGGAGACGGTTGCGAATGGTCCTCGCCGATACCCCAGGAGCAACAGTGTCCCTAATTTGCTGGGAAGTGGCGGTGCGGTCCCCTACGGCACTGTGTAGGATCCTACGGTCTTGGCGTGCATCCGTGCGTCGCTGCGGTCCGGTCCCAGGTCGACGGGCACGTGCACCTTCCGCCGACCACTGGCGACAACATCGATGTACTGTGGAGACCTCACGCCCCACGTGTTGAGCAATTCGGCGGTACGTCCACCCGGCCTCCAGCATGCCCACTATACGTCCTCGCTCAAAGTCCGTCAACTGCACATACGGTTCACGTCCACGCTGTCGCGGCATGCTACCAGTGTTAAAGACTGCGATGGAGCTCCGTATGCCACGGCAAACTGGCTGGCACTGACGGCGGCGGTGCACAAATGCTGCGCAGCTAGCGCTATTCGACGGCCAACACCGCGGTTCCTGGTGTGTCCGCTGTGCCGTGCGTGTGATCATTGCTTGTACAGCCCTCTCGCAGTGTCCGGAGCAAGTATGGTGGGTCTGACACACCGGTGTCAATGTGTTCTTTTTTCCATTTCCAGGAGTGTATTTTCGCATTCGGAGGAGAAAGCGGTTGATTGGAATTTCGGGAGAAGATTCCGTCGCAACGAAAAACGCCTCTCTTTTAACGATTTCCAGCCCAAATCCTGTATCACATCTGTGACACTCTCTCCCATATTTTGCGATAATACAAAACGTGCTGCCTTTCTTTGAATTCTTTCGATATACTCCGTCAGTCCTATCTGGTAAGGATACCACACCGCGCAGCAGTATTCTAAAAGAGGACGGACAAGATTAGTGTAGGCAGTCTCCTTAGTAGGTCTGTTACATTTATAAGTGTCCTGCCAATGAAACGCAGTCTTTGGTTAGCCTTCCCCACAACATTTTCTGTGTGTTCCTTCCAATTTAAGTTGTTCGTAATTGTAATACCTAGGTATTTAGTTGAATTTACGGCTTTTAGATTAGACTGATTCATCGTGTAACCGAAGTTTAATGAGTTCCTTTTAGCACTCATGTGGATGACCTCATACTTTTCGTTATTCAGGTTGAACTGCCTCTTTTCGCACCATTCAGATATTTGTTTATAAATCGTTTTGCAGTTTGCTTTCATCTTCTGATGACTTTAGTAGTCGATAAACGACAGCGTCATCTGCAAACAACCGAAGACGGCTGCTCAGATTGTCTCCCAAATTGTTTATATAGATAAGGAACAGCGAAGGGCCTGTAACACTACCTTGCGGAACGCCAGAAATCACTTCTGTTTTACACGATGACTTTCCGTCAATTACTACGAACTGTGACTTAGAGAAGTCACAGAAGTGACAGAAGTCACAGAAGTGACAGGAAATCACAAATCCAGTCATATAACTGAGACGATATTCCATAAGCACGCAATTTAAATACGAATCGCTTGTGTAGTACAGTGTCAAAAGCCTTCCGGAAATCCAGAAATACGGAATCGATCTGAAATCCCTGGTCAATAGCATTCAACACTTCATGCGACTAAAGAGCTAGTTGTGTTTCGCAGGAACGATGTTTTCTAAACTCATGCTGACGGTGTGTCAATAGACAGCTTTATTCGAGGTAATTCATAATGTTTGAACACAATATACGTTCCAAAATCCTGCTGCATATCGATGTTAACGATATGGACCTGTAATTTAGTGGATTACTCCTACTACCTTTCTTGAATATTGGTATCATAAACCAGCAGCAATTGGCATTTCAGCCAATCTTGCCAGTCGAGCTATAGGAATACGAGATGATGCTTTCTTACGATGACCCGATATATGCTTTGTGCTTTGAAATTCATTGCAAACAGCAATAATGACGATTTCAAATAAAACATTAATAAATGAAATTTAGCATCTGATGTCCCTAATTCTTCCAACAGTATGGAAACTACAAAGTATTGTAGTAGGTTTCATGGTTTTCTAAAGACAGAATAAGACTTCACTCTGTTTAAGAAACGTTCCATTTTAACCCAAAGCAAAAGACTGTTGGGGTAATGCGTCTCACTCTCTACGCAAAACGCATTGTAGATCAGAGTTCACATTTTGCCGAAGAGGATACATCACAGCTTACGAAAGTATCATCCTTGCATAAGAAACCCACAGAAAATGTTCATTCAGTAGTAATATCTCTTAATACTCTCCCTAGTAGGAGGATTATACTATTATATCTTCTACCATTACTTTTCTGAGAAGCAAACACGTTATAGTTTACGTAACAGTTCACGATAGGACGGTCGGATGTCAGGGACCAACGGGCACAATATTTCGGCAAGTTACCACTTTGCCATCACCAGGTGCTCTGACGAACTGACTGCTTAGGGAGGGACCGGTGTGGTGCTTTTATATTCCCCCCCCCCCCCCCCCCCCACCGATGATCTGCCGCTCAGTATGCTGTCCGCGTCCAGCACCCCCTCTCCCACCGCCTCTTGCCAACACGTTGCTCCGTCCTAACTCCGTGCCAAGGTACGCGTGCTGGCGGCATCTCGTTGTTCCTCCTGCAGTCCCTGAAGTCAGTTCGTCGTGAAATATCTCCTTTGTTTTCTTAATCAGGCTAATTGAGGGCACCCAGGCCTTAGTAAGGATGTAGCCACTACGACAATTGATCAGTGGTTCTCTCACTCCAATCCCAATACATTCTTTAGTGGGACAATTCCAGAAGTTAGACGCCTGTGCCAGAACCTTAGTGTGGTCGTAATCCAGTCCTCATAATTGCAGCAGCAATGATTCGTGACTGTCATCTGCTGCAGGCTGGTGTGAAGTTCGTGTTCTCGGCAACGATCTCCGGCACTACAGATCGTCTGACCTGTATATGTGTTGCCACATAGTCATGGTATCTGACAGGTCCCTGATTTCCATAGTCCGAGATCGTATATTGTACCCGTTGGATATTGACATTCGGCCGTTTACCTGTGAACTGTTTGGTCATGATCTAGGCCAAGTGAAGATGAAGAGCCATGTGTGTACAGCTCCTTAACTTTCGTATCAACATGGTCCCTTATGCCAAAAACTCCTTCTGCTTTATTATTTTTAGGACGCTTGACAGACTGATAATTTTACTCTAAAATTAATAAAGACACAAAGGAATTACAGACATTGGCTGCGAGCAGTATTGATTGAAATCAATGGAGAAAGGTGAAAATTTGTAAATTTCTGCTGCACCGTGATTTGAACACGTGTCTCGTGCTTACTACGCAGATCCTCTGAGCACCTTCTATTTTGCTGTTTTTTTTTTTTTTTTTTTTTTTTTTTTTTTTTTTTTTTTTTAACCTTCGTGCGCCCAAAGGGAGGGCTGGTGAAAACGTGAACAGGGATGCCAAGGAACCAACGAAAGTGTAGGGAATGTGGATAGAGATACAAAGAACATGAATGATTTATTTATCAATTAATTTCCTTTTTTGTTGTATATTTCTAATTATTATGAACACCATCGAGAACACCAGGAAACTGGCGTTGCGTGGAAGGAGTGACAAGTCGCCAGACTCGGTGAGACTATTGACGCATAGTTCTTCGGGGAAGAACATTCCGAAGTATAACTTGTTCTAAGAGTGGAAAAGGCGTGGACGACTTCCTCATTGCAGCAACACCCCAATTCTGTGGTGAATTAAGAAAGGCACTACATAGGATCTTGGAGAAAAATTGTCTGTATTTGGGATTATGGACGACGGCAGAATGACGTTCATTAAGGAAGTGCCAAAAATCAAGGGTGTTTTTCTCGCCGTCAGAAAACATCCAGTGAACCGCCTGTCCACAAATTCACTTCACAGAGTTCGTCTTCGTTTGCAGGAAGCATCTCGAGTCCGGAAAGAGGAGCAGATGAAGATGCCAGCATCTGTCGCATCAAGAATCAGACACCTATCACCGATCCGCGCAACAGGTGGTGCTCATCCGTGCACAAAATGACACAGGCGACACACAACGGGATATCTACAAGGTGTATCCCGTGAAAGCCTGACCGGTATACTTGCTTCCCATTGAGCGTAAGGTACCATGCGTACTGGACGTCAGCGTCAAGAGAAGGAGAGCACACCAACCGCCAAACAGCACGCCAGCTGCAGTGGAAATGCTTCTCCTCAACCACATTCGATTACCTGTGTTGCTGACGAAAGCCATAGATCACCTTCATGGATGTCGAACGCGATGGCGATATCGCAGTGCGTATCCAGCTCAGTTCGAGGAAAAATTGTCGGAAGTAAAAGGAGGGGGCGGGACGCCCAAAAGTTGGACAGGTGCTGAGAGATAGTGTCTTGTAAGGGCATCAGTGACAGGTTGGTAACACACGTAGGACAACGGCACCACAGCGCCATTTGAGAGCTGACGGAAAGGGCTTTCGCCCTGTCAGGGACGTGATACAGACCTAAACCGTCCCTGCACCGTGAGAAGTCCCACCATTGTATCTTATCTTCAACAGAAAGCCGTAGCAAAAACATATGCACCCAATGCCGCTAGCATGCACCGGGCCAAGGACGGCGGAATAGGAAGTGTCAGCGCCACGTGGGGGATACGTGACACCAAATATACATTTACATATTGTGTTCACTGTAGAAGAACGAGGGCTCGTAAATGATGATCTGGGAACCCAGTTCATAGTTAGGACAGTAGGCGCCGACAGTTGAAGGCAATCGTGCTCCCCAGATTACTTATGAAATCCAGTCCCAAGTATCGATAGTAGCAGCTACACCCAACGTAGCAGCGCTGTTAGCAAGAAGCCCCGCACCTACAGCCATGCTGCTCGATTTGCGGACGTTAAGGCCGTTACCAGAAGCTTGGCCATACGTGATAACCTTTGCCAGTGACTCCCTGACCTCAGAATCGCTACGAAGAACTATTCCGAGATCGTCCTCATAAGCAGTGCAACTGAATACATGTCCACCGAGAGACATCCGAAACCATGCGGCTGCTACGGTCGCAGGTTCGAATCCCGCCTCGGGCAAGGATGTGTGTGATGTCCTTAGGTTAGTTAGGTTTAAGTAATTCTAAGTATAGGGGACTGATGACCTCAGATGTTAAGTCCCATAGTGCTTAGAGTCATTTGAACCATTTTTGAAGAGACATCCTACCAGACGCTGACGGAGGCCACGGAGCATAGCAACGGTTCCATGGAGGGCAACAGTTCCATGGAAAAAAAACCTACAACAGTGCAGAGAGCGGGTGGCCTTGATGCATCGAATGGTGAATCGAGATGGGAGGAATTATAGACAACACGGGATGTGGCCCCACAAAGGAGACGAATTACGCCATAGACGGTAGTACAAGGGTATCCCATATGGCGGAGCACCCATTCCCGGTAACTCTGATCGACGCAATTGAACGCCTGGCTGAAGTCAAGAGCTGCCGAAAGTTCAGGCACACGGTGAGCATGAGCAAGAGCGATTATCTCCCGATACCGACAGAGGGTAGTGCAGATGTTATTTGAAACTCTCAGAGAAGTTTGATCAGGGGAAACCACTGGCCCGACTGTTTAAGAGTTAAAGCCGTGCAGCCAACAGCCAGGTGAAGAGCTTCTTGTAACTGTTGAGCAACATCAAGAGACGGTATTCGCATATCCGTGAGGTACCCCAAAATTTGTGAATGAGAACGAGGAGATGGTCGAGGAAACCTTCTGGGATCTGCACGAGCGGCGACGTAAGGTCCCGATAAATTGCCGTCCACACTGGCGCAATTAGGTGACGAAATGTCTCATAAAATTCCTGTAGGAAGCCGTCGGGGCCAGGCAACTTGCTCGTGGAACCCACCTGGATATCATCATGGACTTCGTCCTCTATGACGTTAGCAAGCAGATGCATCATTGTATCCCCAGGAGCCGAGCCAAAGGAAAGTCGGGAAACCTCCATAATGTTGGCAGGGTGGTGACGTTGTGCAGAGTATAGCACAACATAATGTGCATGGAGGGCAGAGCCTATACCGTGTTGGGTATCTAGACATCGCCATCATCAGTCTTTAGGACATTAATAGACGTTTCCCGACGGCGGTGGTTTTCCGCTGTCACATGGTACATAGACGGACACTCCTGCACTAACCCGTCACGTGTGCGCTCAGCGACCTTAGCTCCTTAAAGGTGACTGCGAGTGAAGGATGTGAGCTGTGCTTTGGCACGAATCATCATGACCTGGCGCTCTGGCGAATACATCATAGTATGTTTCCAGTGATTGGTGAAATAGAAATCCTAGATTCGTCGCCACCACGCCGCGACGTCCCTTCCATAACCAATCATGGCATTGTGGAGGAGAGGCCTTGCGCAGAGGACCCACCATGTCAGGACATACTGATAGGCATTACGGCGTCGACGACAAGCTGTCCACGTGGTCCCGATGAGCTGGCAGCAGTCAGGTGAAGTAAGATATATCGTCTTCAGTTTCCATGGTCCACGACCGTGTCACACACGATGGCGGTAGAGATTGATTGCACAGATATATGTGTCATGGTCAGAGAATAAAAGGGACAGACTTCAGCAGCCGACACCCCACTGACATTATCGCGGGAGATAAAAATACGACGGATGTAGCTGAAAGAATGGCTAGTAAAGTGCATAAACCCAGGACAATCGCCACGAACAGGCTCCGAAAATTCCACAAGGTTGAGGTGGTGGAGAAAGCCGCTAGCGGCGCGCACGGAGAGTGACGCAGAAATTGGTCTTTGGGCGCCTGGGTGGAGTTGAAATGCCTCCTATGACCAATGTATTCTAGCGTCACAGAAGAAAGGTTGACTGCCTCGGAGAAGAAAGTGTCTGCTGGATCAAAAATTGTGTCTTTTCTTTCAGACATGTTCGCAAGAACTGGTACCATACATATACACTAAAATTAATAATCGACAGCAAAGGCATTGTTGGTTGGCTGGTTGATTCGGAGGAGGGGACTAAGCAGCGAGATCATCGGTTCCATCGGATTAGGGAAGGATGGGGAAGAAAGTCGGCCGTACCCTTTCAAAGGAAACTCCTGAAGCGCTTTAGGGAAATCACCGTAAACCTGAATCAGGATAGCCGGACGTTGGTTTGAACTGTCATTCTCTCGAATGCGCAGAGTGAGCAGAGAAACTGGTTTGTTCACACAACGTGACGAAGTCGCAGGGAACGTCAACAAACTGCCGTGGGGGGCATTTACAAGAAAGACGTTTTGCATCGCAGAGAGCGTTTCTCCTAATTTCAAGAGCCCATGATCCCGAACGAGTCAACAAACACATTGCTTCCTTAAATGAGTATCTCATATAATGAACAAGACTTTAAAATTAATTAAGTTCGGGTTCATAAAAAAAATCTCGGTTCACTTGTTGCGTCAGATTCATATAGTATCTCAACGTTTTGATGACCGCCTCCATCATCCTCGTAGGGCTAAGTCGTACTGTGACTATCTTCCTTTCACGTACCAACTGCGATTGGGTTAGGAACCGGGGAAAATGACATTGGTACACTACATAACACCTGACATACACTGATCAGAAAAACATTAAGACCAACTGCTTACCAACTTGTTTGTCCGTCTTTCGAACAAAATACATCACTGATTCTGCGTATCAGAGATCCGACAGTTTGCTGGTAGGTTTGTAGAGGTATGTGGCATTAGATGTCTACGCACAGGCCATGTAATTCGCGTAAAAAAACTGGCCGCTGATTTGCGTTGCCGTTGATGGAGCCCGGTATCGATGCAGATGAGTTCCGCAGGATTTGAATTACGTGACTTTGGCCCCCCAAGACATCAAGGTGAGTTCACTCTAATGCTCCTCAAACCACTGTAGCACGGTTCTG
Organism: Schistocerca piceifrons; assembly: GCF_021461385.2. NCBI lineage: Eukaryota > Metazoa > Arthropoda > Insecta > Orthoptera > Acrididae > Schistocerca > Schistocerca piceifrons. Next base: position 781,363,753 of record NC_060140.1, on the reverse strand, counting down.
GCTCCGACACACGGACGATAATCTGCAGAGAAATGACATCGCCATCGGAGAAGACATCAAGCATGAAGGGATGCAGCTGGTTCGCAGCTGTCAGCGTGTCTTCGAGTAGTACCGTAGGTCACATGCATGCGCAGGAGAATGTCTCCCATAGCGTAATACTGCTACCACCAGCCTGCATCCGCGGCGCGCTGCACGTTTGGAGCTGGGGTTCACCTCGATGACACCGTTAGTGGGTCTGAATGGGGGGCTCCATATGGTTCCCAAGTTCGCAGCAACCGTAGACTATAAAATTACCAAATAAGCAGCAACCAGTCGCAAGATTATGTTTTCTTTATTTAATTTTGCATATCGATTTCGACTGATTAACAACCATCATCGGTGCTACAAATACAAGAATAAAAATAAAAATAATTAATAACTGTGACCAAATGAATAAAAGTACATAAAGCAAAATTAAATGTATATAAACGCATTAAACCATTTAAAATGCACATACAAATTTACCTTTCAATGTGTATGTTCCCTGAGTAATAACACTGTCTTAAACAGACGTCAAACATGGAGTGACACATAGAGAACTGACTATGACAACGAGAAACCAAAATGGGACGCTGCAAAGTAAACCCGCCCTCTATGCAAAAAATGTAGTTAAAATAAAGATGAGAAGAAGAAATGACATACAAAGTGCGGGAAAATATAATGAAAAAATACTGAAAAATTTACAGAATGATGATATACGAGCACACCGTAAGAGCCCCTACGGGTTCTCAATTCATCCTATCGAGCCTGTGTTAATTTTCCCATATATATGAAATGTACTAGCACATTATTTCTACATTTGGTCTTGTTTCCTTAATAAGTTTGTTTCGTTCATGTCCGTAATTTTCTTATCTCAACTTAATTTACTTTACATGTGCATTCAGCAATGTGGCGCCGGGAAAAAATCCTATCTTTCTGAATATCTTTTACTGTACGCTAGATGGATGCCAACACCGTTTTTACGTTTTGGCATTATGATTAACTTTGCTCTTCGATAATATTATAAATAATTTTAAAAAAAATTCTAAAATTTTTGAAAAAGTTTTTTAAAATTTTTTATATGGTGTGCTTCTCATCTATGATTGTACCTATTTTTACTTATTTGTACAATCGCTTTTTGGCGTATATAACTGTACTGTGTGATTGACATAATCTTTGTCACTGTATCCTGACTCGGGCATGTATGTGTGTGATGTCCTTAGGTTAGTTAGGTTTAAGTAGTTCTAAGTTCTAGGGAACATGACCTCAGATGTTAAGTCCCATAGTGCTCAGAGCCATTTGAACCATTTTTCTTATTTGTAATTACTACTCCATTAGCATAAATCCTTGTTTTTAAATATAGTTTTATTTACTAAGAGTATGATAAAATGTTGTTCATTGTTTAATGACCCTTGTGACTATTAGTCCAGGTGAAAATGAAGCTCTTTAACTCACCGGAATGTATTTAGAGCGATAGGGCCTACCTGCGTGGTTAACTGAAAAGAATTCAGTGCATTATAGCCTTCCTGCCCGTAGCGTTACAAGTGAAAGGTCAACTGTATTTGTGTTAGTCGACTTCGTTGTAGACTCATGCGTGGATGACACGTATTGCCATGACCAAGTTCAATAATATTTCAGAAAGTATCGCTGATGCAGTTTCTTCAGTTGTCTCCTCTCGGAACACAGATACTGTGTATTATAACAATCAATGTTGTTTCATGTTACTGTGACTTTATTTAAGTGATTTTTGAACATGGTCTATTTGGAAAGGGTCCAACAAGTGATATTCGAATCCATCGTATTTCGAAGTCTGTGTTGTTTAGACAAAAAGGAAGAGATGACCACAGGTCACTCGAGATTCGAAAAAAATCTGTGGGGCAATCATGCTGCTCACTATCTTATATCTCGCATAGGGACGGCGATATGCGAAAGCTTAGGGTACATACTGAGGCCTGGAGGCAGTATTTTTCCTTCACTTAGTTGGCTCAGATGGTTCAAACGGCTCTGAGCACTATGGGACTTAACATCTGAGGTCATCAGTCCCTTAGACTTAGAACTCCTTAAACCTAACTAACCTAAGGACATCACACACATCCATGCCCGAGGCAGAATTCGAACCTGCGACCGCAGCGGTTTCGGACTGAAGGGCCTTGAACCGCTCGGCCATAGCGGCCGGCACTTAGTAAGCGAACAGAATAGAAGAGAAACCCGCACGATAATATTGGATATTGGTAACAAGCACTCTCCTGGAGACACTGTGAAGTAATTAAAAAAAGCGGGGACAAAGTGTTTAACTCCTCTCCCTCCCCCCCCCCCCTCCCCCCTCGAAAAGAGGATGTTGTGTCTGTAGAAACATGTGTGGCAGGATGGAAGTTTGAATAAAATAACTTTGTGTGATAGGCACAGTAATTGTAAAACACTAAAACAACTCCTAGTCGCACTGAGGAGTACCGCTGAAAAAACAGTAGAAACTTATGTGGTTAAGTCACGCCGGTCCTCTTCAGTGTGGCTAGCTATTGGTTGCCCCGAAGATAACCTCTCCAAAGACAGACGAAACGTCGGTGGTATAGATGTTTTAATTTTTTTTCAATGAAGCAAGGGTGATAACATTAAGAGTGCAATGGGAATTCCACAGTTAAATGCAGAGGAGAGAGCGGATAGGTGGAAATAATACACTGAAACCCTCAATGAGGGGGAAGATTTGTCTGATGTGATAGAAGAAAACACAGGGGTCGATTTAGAAGAGATAGGGGATCCAGTATTAGAATCAGAATTTAAAAGAGCTTTGCAGAACTTAAGATCTAATAAGGCGATAAATAACATTCCTTCACAATTTCTAAAATCATCGGGGGAAGTGGCTACAAAACGACTATTCACGTTTGTGTGTAGAATGTATGAGTCTGGTGACATACTATCTGACTTTCGGAAAAGCATAATCCACACAATTCCGCAGATGACAAGAGCTGACAAGTGCGAGAATTACCGCACAATCAGCTTAACAGTTCATGCATCCAAGTTGCTTGCAAAAATAATATATAGAAGAATGGAAGAGAAAATTGAGGATGCGCCAGATGACGATCAGTTTGGCTTTAGGAAAGGTAAAGGCCCGAGAGAAGCAATTCTGACGTTGCGTTTAATAATGGAAGCAAGACTAAAGAAAAATCAAGACACGTTCATAGGATTTGTCGACCTGGAAAAAGCATTCGACAATGTAAAATGGTGCAAGATGTTCGATATTCCGAGAAAAGTAGGGGTAAGCTATAGGGAGAGACGGGTCATATACAATATGTACAACAGCCAAGAGGGAATAATAAGAGTGGACGACCAAGAACGAAGTGCTCGTATTAAAAAACGGTATATGACAAGGATATAGCCTTTAGCGCCTACTGTTCAATCTGTACATCGAGGAAGCAATGAGGGAAATAAAAGAAAGGTGCAGAAGTGGAATTAAACTTCAAGGTGAAAGGATATAAATGACAGGATTCGCTGATGACATTGCTATCCTGAGTGAAAGTGAAGAGGCATTACATGATCTGCTAAACGGAATGAACAGTCTAATGAGTACAGAGCATGGATTGAGAGTAAATCGAAGAAAGTAGTGGAAATGAGAACACTGAGAAACTTAACATCAGGATTGGTGTACATGAAGTAGATGTATTTATGGAATTCTGCTACCTAGGCAGTAAAATAACCAATGATTGACGGAGCAAGGAGGAAATCAAAAGCAAATAACTGGAGTACTGCATTGTATGGTAGTGAAACATGGACTGTGGGAAAACCAGAACAGAAGAGAATCGAAGCATTTGAGATGTGGTGCTAGGTGGACTGGTAAGGTAAGGAATGAGGACGTTCTGCGCAGAATCGGAGAGGAAAGGAATATGTGGAAAACACTAATAAGGAGAAGGGACAGGATGATAGGACATCTGTTAAGTCATGAGGGAATGACTTCCATGGTACTAGAGGGAGCTGTAGAGGGCAAAAACTGTAGAGGAAGACCTGATTGGAATACACCCAGCAAATAATTGAGGACGCAGCTTGCGACAAAAAGTAGATTGTGCTTAACTATCTGAGACATTGTAGAAAAAATATGTGTCGCTTCCAATACTTTATATGGGCCGTCCTGCTAGCCGCACGGTCTAAGGAGCTGCTTTCCGAGCGGGAAGGTGTGCCGGGCCCCGGCACGAATCCGCCCGGCGGATTAGTGTCGTGGTCCGGTGTGCCGGCCAGCCAGTGGATGGTTTTTAAGGCGGTTTTCCATCTGCCTCGGCGAAAGTGGGCTGGTTCCTCTTATTCCGTCTCAGTTAAACTATCTCGGCGATTGCTGCGCAAACAAGGTCTCCACGTACGTGTACACTATAATTACTACCACACGAACATTTAGGGTTATAGTCGTCTGGTATGAGACGTTCCCATGTTCTCGGGGGGGGGGGGGGGGGGGGCGGCTACTGGGGCCGGGGTTGTGGACAACTGAGGGTCTATGGCGGAACGAAGCCCCTCCGTCGTTCTTAGGTCCCCGGTTCGATATACACAATACACAATACTATATATTGTAGAAATAACACTCAAGTTTCTGTGTTAAGTACAATATTGTACATATCTGTGTTAAGTACATTATTGAAATAAAAATCTGAACATGAGTAAACCATTCATCCCAGCGAAACAAGAAGTCGATAATCGTTTGTATTAGGAAAATGTGGCGAATTTTGAAAAGAGCATGCATTTTTCTTCAAGATCTAAGTGTCTGAAATAAATGAGACACTTCAAGTGGTAAATGGTGATAACGGCTTGTCCTTTTTCAAATGAAGTAGTTCCTACAAAGTAATGATTGAATATTGGTTTTCGTACGAAAATGGAAAACGAATTACCACAATATCAGACGGAAACGATATTTCGTTGTGATCTGTTGTGATGGAGAAATGTCCTAATTACACGTATGGCCTGAACTGTTTGTGGCCTACAGTCAAGCATTCAGGAGCAACAATGGTATTCCAGAATGGTTTTTCCCTCTGCAGCGGAGTATGCTCTGATATGAAACTTCCGGGCAGATTAAAACTCTTTGCCGGACCGGGATGCGAACGCGGGACAACCGTAATACTTACTAAGACACGAAGGGATTAAAAACAGTAGCTGTCAGTGAGCACTGATTTAAATAAATGGCTTACTAGGCAGATTGCATCTGCACGGGCTATCCTAAGGAACAGACACTATTCATATAATTAAGGCGAAGACCACGAATGATCGCTTCAGTGCGGATGCACACCAAGTTCGAACTCATACAGAAATTGGTAAAATGCATCGAATAACGAGGATAATGGGCAAGGGCAAGGGGCACATCAGTAGTGCGGTTGTGGGTCTGGCGAGAGGCGTTCTGGGGTAGTCCGTGCAGTTGAGCTGACCACTATGTCCGGATGCGACAGTGGTCATCGCATCTGCCTAGTAAGCAGGGGACCCGGGTTCGACACAATTTTTCAACTTTCCCCACTAATTTCAGTCAATGCCCGCTTGCAGCCAATGTCTGTAATTCCTTTATGTCTTGATTCATAGTGGTTGTAGGATCGAAACGGTGTCTGCTCTCTGGGTCATGTCCGAAAGAACAGACACAACATATATATTCACTACTTACTAGCTTCAGGAGACTTGTGTTAACATAGGACACATAAAGCAAAAATATGAACTTCCCGTAACTGATTAGAGAAAAGCTTTTCTTGCAGGCTTGCCACAGGGCGTAAAGAATCATGTGGGAAAAGAAGGTTAATTATTGAATGTGTACGAAGCAGATATAATTTTGTGGAGGACACTCATTTGATTTTCCTAACGAAAAAATACTAGGTTGTTTTTTTTTTTCAAATACGATGCTTCCGGAAGTTTTTCCGTGTTTTTGTTTCCATTTGATCCACAATACGTTGACCCAGCCTTCTTCTCCGCAGAACGACCAGAAACGCATTATTAATCAATAGCAGCCATAAAACCTTAGAGTTCACAATGGTCGAGTGTTCAACAACTGATTCAGTGATATTCTGATTACGCCGGAGCCTCCTACATTATAATTACGGGCAGTACTTCATTGATAACCTGAATGTTCTATTCATGAAACGAAAATCTTATTTATGAAATGGCTGGTCTCAAATGGAGCCACTGTATATACTGTATATACTACCGCAGCTAAGCTCAAACTGGATACAAAGATTTAAGCTTAGTGCAGTAGACTGGTACATTGTTCATGATATAGCAAAAGCGGCAGATCATATCTACGTTAGATTATGGCGCCATTATTTAAATTGCATATTTTTAACCAGGTATAAAAATTGTTGTTGTGGTCGTCAGTTGAGAGACTGGTTTGATGCGGCTCTCCGTGCTACTCTATCCTGTACTAGCTTCTCTGTCTCCAAGTAACTACTGCAACCTACATCCTTCTGAATCTGCTTAGTGTATTCATCTCTTGGTCTCCCTCGTCAATTTTTACCCTCCACGCTGCCCTCCAATACTAAATTGGTAATTCCTTGATGCCTCAGAACATGTCCAAATAACCGATCCCTTCTTCTAGTCAAGTTGTGCCACAAATTCCTCGTCTCCCCAATTCTATTCTGTACTTCCTTATTAGTTACGTGATCTACTCATTTAATCTTAAGCATTCTTCTGAAACACCGCATTTCGATAGGTTCTAATCACTTCTTGTCTAAACCATCTATTGTCCACGTTTCACTTCCATACTTGGCTATACTCCACACAAATCCTTTCAGAAAAGACTTCCTGACATATAAGTCTACACTCGATGTTAACAAATTTCTCTTCTTCAGAAACGCTTTGCTTGCCATAGCCAGTCTCCATTTTATATCCTCTCTACTTCGATTATCGTCAGTTATTTTGCTCCCCAAATAGCAAAACTCATCAACTACTTTAAGTCTCTAATTTCCAAATCTAATTCCCACAGCATCACCTGATTTAAATCGACTACATTCCATTTCCCTCGTTTTGCTTTTGTTGATGTTCATCTTATATCCTCCTTTCAAGACACTGTCCATTCCGTTCAACTGCTCTTCCAGGTCCTTTGCTGTCTCTGACAAAATTACAATGTCATCGGCAAACCTCAAGTTTTTATTTCTTCTCCATGGATTTTAATTTCTACTCCAAGTTTTTCTTTTGTTTCCTTTACTGTTTGGTCAATATACAGATTGAATAACATCGGGAATAGGATTCAACCCTGTATCACTCCCTTCCCAACCCCTGCTTCCCTTTCATCCCCGTCGACTCTTATAACTGCCCTCTGTTTTCTGTACAAATTGTATTTTACCCCTGCCACCTTCAGAATTTGAAAGAGAGTATTCCACTCAACATTGTCAAAGCTTTCTCTAAGTCTACAAATGCTCGAAAGTTAGGTTTGTCTTTCCTTAATATATCTTCTAAGATAAGTCGTAGGGTCAGTATTGCCTCACGTGTTCCAACATTTCTACGGAATCCAAACTGATCTTCCGCGAGATCGGCTTACACCAGTTTTCCCATTCGTCTGTAAAGAATTCGCGTTAGTATTTTGCAGCCGTGACTTATTAAACTGATAGTTCGTTAATTTTCACACCTGTCAACAAGGATGTATCGCTATTAATAATAAGGTATTCAAGCTACCTAATGTACTTAAATGAACGCGCGATGCTCAGTAGGAAGTCACGGCCGGGATGCAGAATGGCATATAAAACAAGAAAACAAAATGCGCCACTTCCTTGGCTTCATGGACAATCTGATGCGCATCCTGCCACGCTACGCAAACAGATGTAGCAATTCAGCATCAGTTTGGAGAAAGACGGAACATTTTACAGATAGTAGCATTTGTACCATAAGCAACGTAAGCCTGCCTGTGTGGCAGAGCGGTTCTAGGCGCTTCAGTCTGGAACCACGCGACCGCTACGGTCGCAGGTTCGAATCCTGCCTCGGGCATGGATGTGTGTGATGTCCTTAGGTTAGTTAGGTTTAAGTAGTTCTAAGTTCTAGGGGACTGATTACCTCAGATGTTAAGTCCCGTAGTTCTCAGAGGTTAAGCAACTTATCGTGAAACCTCTAAACTATTTCATCATTCGCGCTGTAGACTTACATTGCTGACATCAGTATCTTATAAAATTTTCCTAGATGTATTATGATGTTTCCGGAGATGGGGATCAACATGTGTTCCCAAAACAAAGATCGTACGAAACGCAGCACGATCTGTTCGTCCACTACGTACAGAAGGCAGCATAAAAGCTTCCACGTTAAAATACCTTGTGGCGTATGCCGAAATGAGTGCTGTAGGACCATTACTTTTCAGATCATACAGAGGATGTAGCTCCTAAGAGTCTTCAGGCACATTTTGTCTAACGTCTCAACAGATATTTGCAATTTCGTTAACGCATTGTCTAGCTGGAGTCAAACCAAACAATTACTGCTCCCCACATGTATCATGAAACGCCTAGTGACAACAGAAAGAGTGGTTTGCTTCCAAGTACCAATAAAATTACTTTCAAATCGGAATTTTACGTGCCCATTCAATAGAGCGCTCCAAAATTAGTCAAGTGCGATATTTGTTTTATCGATATGTGTTAATAGCGACAGTAAAACTTCGAAGAATAACTAGTGCTCCAGCGGCTATAGCACTGCCCTAGCCGCGCTGACTGCTACTGCCAAGCATTCAGCGAAACTGAGCCACTGCTGGACTGCTGTTTTACTGTCCCTGTTAATAAACATCGATAAAGAAAATATCACGCTAGACTAATTTGGGAGCGCTCTATCGAGTGGACAAATGTACACGTAAAATTCCGACTTAAAAATAGTTCTATTTGTATTGGAAACCAAGCCGTAACTTTCTGTTGTCATCGGGCTTCGCATGAACGACGTGACTAGCAGTAATTGTCTGGCCTGACTCCACCTACGCAATAAAAAAACGAAATTACAAATACTTGCCGATGCAGCGAGGGAAAACGCGTCTTATGATTTTTACTCGGGATAACCGGCACAAATAACCCAGTGAATACCATCGGAAGTTCCGTGAGGCTTTACGAGCCTATGATGCACTTATATGCACAGATGTCGCAATGGTAGAAAATAGTAGCGATATGCAGGAAGACCTGAGGGAAATCGACACTTAGTACAGGGATAGGCGGTTAGCCATCAACGTAAACAAATGTAACATATTCCACATGTATAAATAGGAGCATAAATGTAAGATATTGATCATAAATTATTGTATGATTACCGCGTTACAGAACAATGCCTGGAAGCACTCACATCTAGTAAATATCAGCGCGAATACGTGCAGCGCGATTTAAAGTGGTACGATCACATAAAACTAACCGCAGGTATGTCAGAGTCCAGAGGGAGATTCAGTGGAAGAAACATCAGCAAGTGTAATCCACCCACAAGAGGAGACTTCAAAACTCTCGTGCGGCCAATATTTGAATAATTTTCGTTAGTTCGGTATCGGTACCAGTTAGGATTGATAGAAGAAACAAAGAAAAATTCGAAGAAGAGCATCATGTTTCGTTATATGTTCATTTAATAAGCGCGAAAGTGTCACGGAGATCCGGGATCAGTACCAGATAGGATTGGTAGAGGAAACAGAGTTAAATTCGAAGAAGAGCATCATGTTTCGTTACAGTTTCATTTAGTAAGCGCGAAAGCGTCACGGAAATGCACAGTGAACTTCAAAAATGGTTCAAATGGCTCTTGGCTCTGAGCACTATGGGACTTAACATCTATGGTCATCAGTCCCCTAGAACTTAGAACTACTTAAACCTAACTAACCTAAGGACATCACACAACACCCAGTCATCACGAGGCAGAGAAAATCCCTGACCCCGCCGGGAATCGAACCCGGGAACCCGGGCGTGGGAAGCGAGAACGCTACCGCACGACCACGAGCTGCGGACACAGTGAACTTCAGTGGCAGATGTTGTAAGAGAGGCGTTCTGCATCAAGGTATGATTTACTGTTGGAATTCTTAGAGTGTATGTTACTAGAAGAGTCATCCAATATGTTCTCCCTCCTACACATACCTAGAGAATGACGATAAAGGTGAGATTAGAGTGTTTCGAGGTCACACGGAGACTTACCAGCATTCGTTCTTCCCGCGATTGGAAGAGGAGAGTGATACTGGTACACGAAGAACCCTTTCCACGCGCCATTAGGTGGCTTGCGGAGCTTAGATGCTACCATGACATGCCTCAGCACCCTCTACCTCGATCCTGAGTGCGCTTTTGTTCGTGGATCCTGTCGTTAGTAGGTTCATTATCAATGTGGCAGATATCACTTGATTTGGAAGTAACTGAGAGAAAACCAGACGACTTCTGTAAATATTCCATCCTGTGGCTTCAATATATCTTAGTTTAAACGCACCAAGCGTAATATAACTACCCTATGTTGGCGACAGATGTTTTGCCGCTTCTCTTCCCCCCATCCTGGCTGCTTGTGAAGTGCATTACTGGATAAGTGGAACTTGGTACAACTTAAAAGTTTCGTTATTTAACCGCTGTTCGCTGTTTTCACTATCGCAGACATGTGTATTTTGACTTATTATTATTTGCCTGCGTATTACATGTGTAAATAAAGGCAAGGGGATTCCAAGAGTTGCAACTGAAGGAGGGGAGGGGGTGGCACAATTTGCTCTGTACACACTAGCACTAGTGAATATTCATTATTGTCCTGGCTTTCTTCAAACTGATAGCCGTTACGTCTGTCTGTTTCGTGGGTTCGTAATTTTTCTATTTTTATTTTTATTTATTAATGTATTTTTTAAATTTTCTCTAGGGAAGGGTAGCTACCGTCTCCTCCTGCTGGGTGAATACGCTGATACGGGGCTTTAAGAGTCACAAAGTTGCCGCATAAACGTACCTTTACAGTCATAGGCGACTGTATTCGTAAATGTGAGAAGCCGAGTCCAGTGATGCAATAACAAAGGCGGAGGGATACAAAGCGTTGTGTTGCCACGAACAGAGTATGTACGACGTGTTTGTGAGAGTCATCCGTCAGCGTGAGCAAGTAAACAAAAAGGTGTGTGCCGTGTACCTTGTGTCACCGCGGAGTGCTGCGACGCCTGGCTGGGGGTGGACGGCGCCGAGGGCGGCAGGTGGAAGATAGGCAGCGTGATGCGGGGGCGGTGGCCGCGCCGCGTCGGCCGCGGCGGCTCCGGGGGCTGCGGTTCGCCCTCCGCCGCCGGCACCGGCGCCGTCGTCGGCGTCATCGTCAGTGTCGGCGCTCTGGTTTACCCCGGCCCTGAACTCAGCGCCCGGGATGCGCGCGTCCGCACACGAGGAAAGACACCACCCGCTGTGCTGGCCGGATGTGAACTAGCTGTCTCTTCCGTGGGCACTACAGCCTACTTACCAAAATGTTCTCTACTTCGAATACCGTGCGGTAGGACAAGGAAAACAGGCAACTGTTCTTTACACTTGTGGGAACCGCCTGATCAGCAACAGAGCCGCTTAGACCTACTCGTCCTCGTTGACAAAAATTTCTATGTAGGTCTGCAATAACCCTACAACTTCGTATCAAAAATATCAATAAAACGTGCGCATGCAGCTTTATGTTCTACAATACCTAATGATATGCAAATACTCGCAGCGGTAAAAAGGATTTCCTAAAGTAAAAACGTGTAGCGAAAACTGCCTTATGAAATTCAGTCTCTATTCAGATCGTTTGAAATATCAAGTGTTCCTGCTCTATTTGTGAACGACCAAGGCACCTATACGGTCCACTGGTCCCCAGAAACTCTTGCTAGCTTCTACCTCCGATAACAAGCTTCCGTAATATTACATCTTCGCAAGTATTAGGCGCAACGTGAAAGGCAAGTAGCAGTGCTAGCTTAGCATCAGCTGATTTCGGAAGCCACCAGCGCAAAAGAGTACCAAAGCAAAGCGAATAATTTCACTGGAAGCTTGGTCCTGGCAGCACTCATCAAACAAGAGCCGCGCGTGCGATCACAACTCTCGGACTGCCGCTGCGTACGGCTGACACCTACTAACTTACCAGAAATTACTGCGATAGAGATGTCATCTTATACCTCCCTTAACGATCTCTAAAGCAGGTGGGACGTCTTATTCACTGCCCACACGCAACGGACCGCCAGCTAGTAGTAGGTGCTCTGAATTCGACTTCTGGACAGGAGACGCCGCTCAGTCAGCTGTGGAGAAGGTGCGCGGGTGTCGTCTCGGACTGGCGGGCGCCCACCGTGCGCAGCGGCCGCTGGTAGGGGTGCTACTGGCGGCGGAGCGGGTGCCGCGAGCACGTGCTCCAGGGAACGCCCACCCGGCGGCGCCGCACGACCGCACCCGACGCCGCCCGATCATCGACGTCGCGACGCCGCACATTCCCGAAATACGCGACGCCAGCGCCGCATACCGTCCGTTCCAGGTGCAGCCGCGCTCCGATTTCACGATTCGAGCATTGTTGTTGCTGCTCTGTATCCAAAACGAAAGAAAACTACATCTGAAAATTATGGTAGTCTGTTTATGAAAAACCAGCATACATAAAGAAAATATTCGACAATCGATACAAAGAAAGCAACAAAAATTCACGGTGAAAACCTTCAGCTGTCTCTTATTTTTCGTAGTGCCACTCGTTTCGGTCACAGACTCTTTTCAAGCTTAGCTTAAACAAGGAAATATAAAATGTTAGATATTGTACAATTTGACAAGATAGCGTAAGGTTATAAACACCGTAATTACTGGCATAAAAGGTAGGAATGTTACACCATGATAGAGACGATTAAAAATTGCTGTTGCAGGCCAACTGTAGTCAGTAAAGTTGTCAGCAGTACAATAACTTTGCAGAACAACTGTCACCAGAAGGTTTACTCAGGTCTAAAGTACACACGGAAACAGGTCAAGCAGTACATGAAAAACAGACAAAGATAATCATTATTTACTGTGGTTGACCTACAACAGCAACTTGTAAACGTTTATATCAAGGTGTAACATTTCTGTCATTTATGCCTTTAGGAAGTACGATGTTTATAACATTACACTAACTTGTGAAATTGTACAGTCCCTAAACCTCGTTTACCCTAAGCTTCAAGATGGTCTACGACCGAAACTCGTAGCACTATACAAAATGAAACGCAGCTGAAGGAGTAGCTGAAGGCCTTCGTTGTGAATTTTAACGGTTATTTAGCAGCCGATTTTCCCCACCTGCATGCATACGTGAATGTAACAGACCCTGTAAATATGACAAGCGACTCATTTCTTTGCAGAACATTTAAAAGAAATGAATCACAAGCCAACTAGAAGAGAATGACATGAAAACGGAATACAAAATGAAAGGCACTTGATAACTTCAGAGAAAAATTATCATATACACAAATCAAAAGCAGAAAATCAAAAACAGAAAAATAACAGAGTCTGGAAATACAAGACAAGTCATTCATTTTTTGCAGAACATTTAACAGAAATGAATCACAAGCCAACTGCAAGAGAATGACATGAAAATGGAATACACGATGAGAGACCCCTGGTAGCTTTAGAGAAAAATTATCATATACACGACTCAAAAGCAGAAAATAAACTGCTATAAAATGACCAAGTTAATACCACTAACCACTCATTGTTCACACTTATTCTTTGTATAATGGACAAACATTCCAGTAGATGATCACAAATTCATTCCTCTCCCAAGCAAGGCATAGAAAAAAATATAGACACACACACACACACACACACACACACAAACTTCAACACACATAAAATCTTACAAAAAGAAGTGAAAACTAAAATCGGGAAAGTTGGTAACACAACAACAAATGACACTAGACACCGAAAGTGACAGTTGAAATGTTCTTACGAAACCACTAATTAGACCCAAAAGTGGAGGCTTTCAATCGGTTTTCCACAAGAGAGAAAGGCGCATGGTTTTAAATGGCTATTTACTCTGTACTGTAAGTAAATTTCCATTTTATTACAAAAGATATTTCCATGACCTGTTCTTAAATCTGTGACCAATAGGTGATAAAGAATAAATCATGTAATGTTGCAGGGCACCCGCTAAAGACGCTTTGCAAAAGACGCAACACGCATTTTTCTTGTGAACTACAACAATTTATATACATCCACTGCGAAAAATGGCCATCACTAGAAACTCGTTATACACAAAGAGAACTTTTTAAAACTTTGTGTGTCACGATCGATACATGAATGCCGAACAAAAGATGTAGCGTACTTCTACAAATGAGTATATTTAAAAATGTTAATGTTGAGAATGAAGCACTTCTTGCGTTCGCGTTTATTTTCAAATAAATATAGCTGGAAAAGGATTCTGCCTCGAGTGATTTTATTTACCCTTTTTTTTATAGGAATGGTCTTCGTTTTTCTCCCACACATTTTTCAGTGAATTTTCACGATTGTCAATGGATTCCCTCCAAGCTGGTAATAACCGTGCTCGTCCATTAGCCTACTGGCGAAAGTTTACTAGGTTAGCAAATACGAAGTAAAGCGTTTTGTTTAAATTGCTCCAGAACAGGAATCTTTTCGAAAATTAGTGAAAATTTCTGGTGTTCTTGACAACAGGCGTTTATACGCTTAAAACATATGTGATCACATAAATGAACTTCCAGTGTGATATACTTTAAAGCACTCTACACCGCAGTCTCCTCCTGTGAATTTCCAACAGTTCTGTTATGATACAAAACCTGAAATTTATACGTCGATATTTCGTTTTATTTTCAATGATTTGATAAATAGTAAATGCTTTGTGCACTGAAATAGTAACTTCCTAAGTATTTTCACTTATCACTTTGACATTTTCTTTACAAGAGGACGTTCTGTAGTTCTCGATTTGTCATTTTCTGACAAATCCCGACCCGCTCACTTTCTGACAAAGATCCTAAAGGTGCCTCAGCACGGAGCTCCATTTTTTTAGCTGACTAGTTAGTATAGTCACTCGTTAACAGCTGACAGCTAATGCAGTTTTACGTATCAAACTACACTTAACGAGTACACTATCTAATCAAAAGTATCTGGACTCCTATTAGTGGACATTAATATGGGTTGTGTCCACCCTTCGTCTTTATGACGACATGGGCTGCCTGGAGAAATATACAGTGAGGTGTCTTAAGGTTTGTCGAGGAATGCCAACACATTCTACAACAAGAGCCAAAACAAGACAGGGCAGGGATGCTGGACGCTGGAGAACGGAGGGAAATCGATGTTCTAACTTATCCCAAAAGTTTTCCACAGGATTCAGGTCGGGACTACGTTCTGGAAAGTCCATACCATGGACGTTACTGGCCACAGTCCATTGCCTCACAGACGCTGTTATGATAGGGAGTATTGTGGTGCTGATACAATAATTGTCTCTGTGCTGTTCCTCTACTGTACGTACAACGCTGACCTGTAAAATGTGCTATTCTTCCGCATTTAGAGTTTTCTTAAGCAGAATAAGGGGGTCACATCCTAATCACTAAAAATACCCCCACAGCATAACACTCTCTTCTCTCATTTCGCTGTTGGCACTATACACGGCAGTTAACGTTCTCCAGGCATTTGCCGAACCCAAACAATTCCATCGGATTGCCATGGTGTACATCGTGATTTGTCACGCTGAATCAATCGCTTTCAATCATCCAGTGCGCAGTGGAGCCGCTGTTTACAACACTCAGGCATTGCTTAGCACTGACCGCTGATGTGTGGATAAGACGAACTGCTTGACCACTGCATCCCATTTTTTTAACTGCCTACGCACAGTCTTTGAGCTATCTGGACTACTGGTAGCACTTTGGAACCCAGGAGTGATTTCTCCCGCTGATTTCATGCAATTTCTTACAACCACCCTTGACGATAACTGTTCATAAGTACACGAGGTCCACTTGGTCTTTGTTTTGCTGTGGTTCGTCTGCGTTTCCACTTCGCTGAACTTCGAATTGGTCGACTTTAGAAGGGATGAAAGTTCCCTGGTGGTTACCCAGGTGACATCCAATTACAACTCTTGTAAGTAGGCTCTTTAGGTTTTTATGTTGGTAACGCCACGTAGCGCTCTGTATGAAAGTCACTGACTGTGCTGTGTGCAGTCTGTGGCTGGTTGGACTCATTGTTGGAATGTTCGCTATTGTAGTGTTGGGCAGTTGGATGTTAACAGCGCGTAGCATTGGGCAGTTGGAAGTGAGCCGCCAGCAGAGTTGGATGTGGGGAGAGAGATGCCAGATCTTTAAGCGGACGATCTGGACGTGTGTCCGCCAGAAAATGAAAATTTGTAAAGACGGATATATATATATATATATATATATATATATATATATATATATATATATATATATATATGTGTGTGTGTGTGTGTGTGTGTGTGTGTGTGTGTGTGTGTGTGTGTGCGTGTGGTAACTTTTGAACACTATTAAGGTAAATACATTGTTCTCTATCAAAATCTTTCATTTGCCAACTATGCCTATCAGTAGTTAGTGCGTTCAGTAGTTAGAATCTTTTATTTAGCTGGCAGTATTGGCACTCGCTGTATTGCAGTAGTATGAGTAACGAAGATTTTTGTAAGTGAGTCATGAAAGGTATACGTTATTGTTAGCCAGGGCAGCTCTTTTGTAGGGATTATTGAAAGCCAGATTGCGTTGTACTAAAAAATTGGGTGTCAGTTTAGTGATGATGGGAATAAGTAAAGAGAAAACTGTTTGAGTACGTTGAGTTTTGCTCAGCCGTCTGAAAATCAAATAACGTAAGAGTTTTTCCAGCAGTGTCATTCATAATTTTTCAAAGGGGACGTTTCACTCTCCTTTTGAAGTCAGTAAGCTCTCCTGACAGGCTCATTCTGTTGTTATTGCTTCTCAACTGACAGCACAGCACGCCCCGCCTCCATTCATAATGGGGGTTCCACCTTTTGTGACGCCCAGTGGTCGATTCCGCATTACATACGAATATTTCTGGAAGTGCAGCCGGCGCTGTGGCCGAGCGGTTGCAGGCGTTTCAGTCCCGCACCGCGCTGCTGCTATCGTCGCAGGTTCGAATCCTGCCTTGGGCATGGATGTGTATAATGTCCTTAGATTAGTTAGGCTGAAGCAGTCATAAGTCTAGGGGACTTATGAGCTCAGATGATAAGTCCCATAGTGCTTAGAGCCATTTGAACCATCTGGAAGTACAGACGTCCCCGGGACGCGAGTGTGTGTTTGGTTCCTAGCTTGAGCGATTAGTAGCACATACTGTTGTTCGTGCAGTTTTCTGTCGTCTACAATACGACGGATATTTTGGTACAGTCGTTCCCACGTCGTCATGACTGTAGGAAAACTGTACTCTCAAGCAGGTGTAGTATACTTATCACTTCGTGTGGACATTTACCAATGTGTAGGTCGACCAAGGTGGGATTTAGCTCACTGTACTGGCACTGAAGAGTATGGTGGCTCAAATATCCAGCCATCTAGATTTAGATTTTCCTTGGTTTCTCTAAAACGGCTGAGGCAAGTGAATAGATGGTTCATGTGAAGATATGGCCGATTTCCTTCCTTGCTCCTCTCCCCCCCCCCCCCCCCCCCAAAATCCAAACTTGCGCTACGCCTATAATGATCTTGCGCAAACGGTACGACAAACCCAAAAATTGCTCATCTTTCCTGGAACTGCGCAGCTCAGAATTGTACAGTTGCAGTAAATTAAGAAACCGTGATAAACGAAATCCATCGAAAGATGCTGCTATTAATGAAAAGAACATTACGCTTTGTCAGCAACAGAGAGAGCTCTAAGTCTTGTGCTCGTATATTATAACTTGTCTGGAGACAGGAAATCATCCCTGAGGGAATCAGCAATCAGCAACAGCTGTCGTGTGACACCCAGCCCGCAATGATCATCTACGAGACCTAGAAGGCAGTATATCCGACACGCAGATTGATGCGTGCCCTGACATACGGCTGGCGTTCGATACAGTCCCCACCGTCAGCTAATGGACAAAATACGAGCGAACAGAATATCACAGCGTATTTGTGATAGGACTGAAGGGGTCCTAGCAAATAGTTGTTTAGGACATACCCAAGGACAGTGGTATATGCTCTTCATCGCTGGCAACATGCATAAATGAACAAGTGAATACTTTATAACGTCCACAATGCCGTTCGCGGATCACACTAGTGTGGCACGACATAAAATTGTATCGAAACATAGATCTAGTCCAGCGTCTGGCAGTTGACACTCAACGTAAACAAATGTAACGTAGTTTACATAAATAGAGTACATAACCGTCACTATATGATTGCAAAATTGCCGGAAAAATCACAACCACAAAATACACTAAGACAAAATAAAACACAAGCGCACCGCGAAGGAATTATCCGGGATATCGTGCAGACTTCGTTTGTTTGGCAAGTTAGGTCGTCAAAATCCAGAGCTCGCTGGGGGGCTCTGCCCATGATGATCGAAAGGTTTTCAGTTGGGAAGAGATCCTACACCCTTGCTGGCCAAGGTATGGTTTTCCGAGCACGAAAACAAGGAATGCGAAGAATCCCAGGGAGCTTGACATGAAAGGCAACAAAACTGGGCATAGAATATCGCCGTCCCTCCGCTGTGCTGTAAAGCGACCGTGGATGGTAGCTAAAGAGACTCTACTATGAAATTAAATGGTACCGCAGACCATTTGGTTTGGTGTGACGTCACGTGTGCTGCACTGTTGTTGAAATTGCTCGTTAATATTTTATAAAAGTTTAGACTTCATTTACTTATTTTAAAGTTTATTGGTGTTAATATTTGCCGTAAAAGTAACTTATTGGAGGATTTTAATTAATCTCAGTCTTTCTTCCTGTGTTATTGACTCGAGTGGTCTATTATTCGTGAGTGTGCTTGCGTCGTTCGTCTAAGCCTCGCGCCTCTGTAGTGTGTTTACATTTTGCGGCGTACACTGCAGCAGTAGCGGGGTCGACAGAAGCGTCCGATCCCACGCGTCGGCTTTGACCCGTGACGTAAGGGTGTTGTCGCGTATGACGTCATGATGGCGCGGAGTTTGGCTTGTGAGTGTGGTGTGTTTGTAGATGTCGTCGTGTTGTGGTTTGTTGTGCTCTGGTGGTATGTTCAGGGTTTTCGTTTGTGTGGTGTAATGGGCTCAGTTTGCTTTTGCTCGTTATCCAGAATTGTTCGAGTGTCGGCTGTGTTTGTAGTGGAATTCGTTTCAGTGAGTTAACGATTTTGTGTGAAGGTTAATTTAGTGTTGTTCGCTGTACATCGTGTGGTAATTTTAGTCTAATTAATGGGTTGTTGTTTTTCTTCAGGAATGGATATGACGGATAAAATGAACAGTGCGCAGATCAAGGGAAGTGTCCGATCCCAAAGTGTGGCTGTGAATGTTGATATTGGTATCGGGAGATGTTTTTGAGCTATATCGGCCAAGGGAAGTGTTTGATCCTAATTTATGGGATCGGGAGCTGCTGTTGAGCTATATAGCTCAAGGGAAGTGTCCCATTCCAGATGATATTGTGTTTAGTGGTATTTGGGGAGTTTTGTGATGTAGGTTTCTTTCGTCGCTTTGTGTGGTTTTGTATGGGGGAGGGTGTCTAAATTTGTTTATATTTAGTTTTCCACCACCTAAAAACACCCTATTTCCCGCGCTTGTCCCGTTAGTATCATTAGGGTTTTTGTGGAAAGTGTGTGTGTTTGTTTTTTGATGTATTTTCATCCTCATAATGTGTACGTACCGACTTTATATGCGCCATATTGGAATCGTGGTTTCTGGTCGTTTCCGCCATATTTGTGACGTCATGGATCAAAGCAGGTGGGCGGGATCGGACGCTTCCGTATTTCCAGTAGCAGTTATAACGCTAAGTACTGACAAACTTATTTGTGCTCTGTAATATAGTTATTAAATTTAATAGTTTTCAGCTGTGTTGCGTGCCGTTTGTGGCGAACTAACGACTTAATAAACTTTTGTAATCGTTCGCTCGCTGTGTTTTTTAGAGTTTTCTGTGCGTCGAAGTCATTTAGTAAATTTCGTGCTATAGTTTTCAACTGACGTTTATTATTGTTTCTAGTGAAATATTTTAGTAAAATTTTCATTCCGTGTTTTAGCTTCGCTTAGTGTTCCATTGGCCGTTTGAATTTTTTGGGTTTAGCTAATAATTTTGTGAAATTTTGTTGTTATTGGTATTAGCTGTGGTGTAGTAGTATTAATACAAGTAGCTGTTTTCTTAATAGGCAGAGAATTTCGAGACCATTATTGTTAGTTCTTAAATAGTTCTACTGGTGTAACTGAACTTTGGTAACGTAGACGTATAATTTTTTCAGTAACTATAAAATTTTACCATGAGTGAGAAGTGTGCGCTCTGTCGTAGATTTGTGAGTAGTGGGTTACGGTATGGGATTTGTTCAAAGTGTTTTCATTGGGGGGAATGCAGTGGGGAACCCAGTGGTCATTTTAGTGAGATCCTCTCCTGGAAACGCAGAATCTGTAGTAGAAATAACATGATAGAGGAGCAGGAGCGTAAGATCTGTGTCATTCAGGTGCAGTTACAATGCACAAAGGAGGAACTTGATAGGTTGAGGAGGGTGAAGGGTGGTGGGGAATGGGAACTGGCAGTTGGCAAGAAGGCAGCTAGGAAGAGGAGGTATTTAGACAGTTTTACTTTGCGTACATGCAATAGATATGACCAACCATCAGAGTTGAGTGGAGAGGAGCCTCGTGTAGCTGTAGATGCAGGGAACATGCAGCAGTCCTCAGCAATTGCGAGGCCTAGGTTAGTCGCAAAGTCTAGCAGAAAGAAGAAGGTAGTGCTGCTAGATAGTTCTCACGGTAGAGGTGTGGGCCAGCAGTTGCAGGAAGTGTTGGGGAGTGAGTACCAGGTCACCAGCATTGTGAAGCCAAGTGCAGGGTTGGCTCAGGTGGCTGACAGCATAGGGGAGTTATGTAAGAATTTTACCAAGGAGGATCAGGTAGTGATAGTGGGTGGAGCAGGGTAGAGTCTCGATAGGGACAGGGAATACGATGTAGGTGGTGACCTGGTAAAGATAGCTACTCAAACTGGTGGCACTAATGTGCAATTTGTGCAACTGTTTCAGCGTCATGATCGACCTCACTTTAATTCGGCTGTTAGGCACGTTAACGTGGGGCTGGGGAGGCTGCTGATGGCAGAGGGCGTGGGTCACATCTCAGTGATGCCAGTTGGGTCTGTCAGTAGATAGGGTTTCACTAGATATGGCCTGCAACTCAATAGGTATTGGAAGGGGATGCTGGCTAAGCTTATAGGTGACAGTGTAGTGGGTGGTGGTGGTGTCACTCATAGAAAAATTCCTGTGGTAGTTGGTGTTAGAGGTGCACCTTTTTCAGATTGAAGTCAGCTGATAGGTATACCTGCTTAAAGGAAGTCACTCTAACTAAGGGCTTACCTTCTGAGGATGTAATGTTTCCAAGTAGAGAAGGAATTAGCGTAGTTCATCAAAATGTAAGAGGTATTAGAGATAGTTAGTGAACTGCTTATAGATGTTGACTATGAAATTATTGGTATACCTGAGCACCACTTAAATAACCTGCCAATTCAGAAGCTTCCTTTACCAGGCTACAGATTAGCTGGCTGTTTCTCAAGGAGTGGCTCTGTACGTAAATAACAGTATTCCGTTTGAGTCCATAGATGTATCACGACACTGCACTGAGCATATATTTGAATGTTGTGCAGCGGTAGTTGAATTTAGTGAAACTAAACCTCTAATTGTTGTTGTTTATAATTCCCCTACCTCCGACTTAAGAGCATTTCTGCTCAAGCGCGAGAGGGTTCTTGATTCACTTTGTAGGAAGTACCAGAAACTAGTTATATGTGGTGAGTTCAATATAAATTTTGTATATGATGGAGCAAGAAAAAGGATGTTGGTAGAGCTCCTGAATTCATATGATCTGATGCAAACTGTGTTTTCTCCCACAAGGGTGCAGGGGAACAGTAGCACAGCCATAGACAATATTTTTATTCATTCTTAATTACTAGATGGGCATTCTGTTAGTAAAAGGGTGAATGACCTTTCAGACCATGATGCACAAATTTTAAAGCTAAAAGGCTTTTGTACTAAAACAATTGTCATATTTAATTACAAACTATGTAGGAAAGTTAATCCAACAGCAATAGAGAGTTTTTTAAGCCTTGTCAAGGGACAAGAGTGGCGGGATGTTTGTAGTCTCGATAACATATATGATAAATACAAGCTTTCCTTAACATATTTCTCATGCTCTTTGAGAGTTGCTTTCCATTAGAACATTCTAAACGGGTTACTAGCGGTAATGGGCAGCCTGGGTGGCTGACTAGAGGGATATCATGTAGAACAAAGCAGGAATTATTCAAAATGTTAGAAGTAGTCACAATCAAGCTACAGTAGCCATTTAAAACAGGTGTTGTAAGGTGCTTAAAAATGTTATCATGAAGCCAAAGAGTATGTGGTATGCAAATAGAATAGCCAATTCACAGGATACAATTGAAACCATATGGTCAGTTGTGAAGGAAGTGTCTGGTCAGTAGCACAAGGTCAACGATATAAAGTCAGTTTGCAGTAAAAATATTTCTGTTACTGAAAAATCAGATATATGTACAGTATTTAACAATCATTTTCCGAGCATTGCTGGTGAATTAAATAAAAATTTAGTTTCTACAGCAAATCATATAACTTTCTTGGCAAATGACTTTCTGAGATTGATGTCTGAAATATTTCTCTTTGATACAGACAAGAGGAGACTGAGTTAATAATTAAATCACTGAAGACTAAGGACTCTCGTGGTTATGATGGAGTGTCTAGCAGAATATTAAAGTACTGTGCTGCATATGTTAGCCCTGCATTTAGCCATGTTTGTAGTTTTTCCTTTAGGAATGGTCAGTTTCCTGAGCGATTAAAGTACTCAGTACTAAAGCCACTTTATAAAAATGGAGAAAGGGATAATGTAGATAATCTTAGACCTATTTCTATGCCATCAGTGTTTGCAAAAGTTATTGAAAAGGCTATGTATCTAAGGATAATTGATCATTTTATATCTCACGATTTGCTATCAAATGTACAGTTCGCCTTTAGAAGTCGTTTAACAACTGAAAATGCTATATTCTCTTTTCTCTTTGAGGTACTGGATGGGTTAAACAAAAGGTTTCGAACTCTTGGCATATTTTTTAATTTACCTAAGGCATTTGATTGTGTTGATCACAAAATATTGCTCCAGAAGTTGGACCATATGGAATATGGGAAGTAGCTCACAATTGGTTCAGCTCTTACTTTAGCAGCAGGCAGCAAAAGGTCATTATTCACAATGTTGATAACGGCTGTGATGTGGGGTCTGAGAGGGGTACTGTCAAGTGGGGGTCCCCTGGGGATCAGTGTTGGGGCCACTCCTGTTCCTTATTTATAAAAATGATATGCCCTCTAGTATTACAGGTAACTCTAAAATATTTCTGTTTGCTGATGATACTAGATTGGTCGTAAAGCATGCTGTGTGCAACATTGGCTCGGTTTCAAACAGTGCAGTACATGACCTCAGTTCATGGCTTGTAGAAAATAAACTAACGCTAAATCACAGTAAGACTCAGTTATTACAGTTTCTGACACACAATTCAACAAAACCTGACGTTTTAATTTCACAGAATGGACATATGATTAGTGAAACTGAACAGTTCAAATTTCTAGGTGTTCAGATAGATAGTAAGCTGTCGTGGAAAGCCCACGATCAGGATCTTTTTCAAAGACTTAATACTGCCATTTTTACTATTCGAACGGTATCTCAAGTGAGTGATTGTTCGACACCAAAGTTAGTCTACTTTGCTTATTTTCATTCGCTATTGTAGTATGGTATTATATTTTGGGGTAACTCTTCTCATTCTAAAAGGATATTTTTGCCTGAAATGGGCGGTTCGGGCAATAAATGGTGTTAGTTCACGAACCTCTTGTCGACCTCTGTTCACAAGTCTGGGTATTTTGACATTGGCCTCTCAGTACATATATTCCTTATTGTCGTTTCTTGGTACCAATATTAGTATACTCCCAAGAATAAGCAGCTTTCACTCGGTTAATTCTCGGCAGAAATCAGACCTGCATTTGGATCTGATTTCCTTAGCTATTGTGCAAAAAGGTGTGCAGTATACTGCTGCATCCATTTTCAATAAGCTGCCACTCGAATTCAAAAATCTTAGCGGTAATCCACGCTCTTTCAAATCAAAACTGAAGAGTTTCTCCATGAGTCACTCCTTCTATTCTGTCGAGGAGCTCCTTGAAAAATTAAGCTGATTTTTACTGTACTGCTGATAGCGTTTACATAAACTTATGGACTGACTTTTTTAAGGTTCATGAACATTTATTTTTATCTGTTATTACGCTTATGTTGTAATGTCATGTACTGACACGTTCCATGACCTTGCAGATTTGCTCCTCAATTTGGTCTTAAGTAACTTGATGAGTAAATAAAATAAATAAAACCA
Organism: Schistocerca piceifrons; assembly: GCF_021461385.2. Taxonomy (NCBI): domain Eukaryota; kingdom Metazoa; phylum Arthropoda; class Insecta; order Orthoptera; family Acrididae; genus Schistocerca; species Schistocerca piceifrons. Next base: position 781,339,386 of record NC_060140.1, on the reverse strand, counting down.
CCACTTCTGATTGTTGGACTGTATGGCAAGCGACAGAAAGGTTTTCCCACCAATTTCTGGAGTTTCTCCTGACACGCCTTCGCTGATCATCGGGGTTCATTTCGAAGCGGGACTCATCACTGAAGACAATTCTTCTCTAGTCAGTGCGGTTCCATGCTGAAAACTTCTCTGCAGACGCTCCGGAGTGCATGGGGATACCAACTTGACCGTCGTCCGCCATATGGCCCAACAATCAGAACTCGTGGTCTAGGGTGCCATTGCCTTTCATAGCAGGACCCAGTTGGTTGTCATCCGCGGCGTCCTTACGATACAGTGTTACGTCGACGTTATTCTGCACCCTGCTTTGTTGCCCTCCAAGCCATCTTGGGTTTACATTTGAGCAAGATAATGCCTTCCTGCATACGACGAGTGTTTGCAGTGTTTGTCTTTGTTCTTTCCAAACGCTACCTTGGCCACGGCCCAACTGAAAACTTTTGGACTATTATTGGCAGAATCTTCCAACCATCTCGGGATTTTGACAGTCTTAGCTCCAATTTGATAGAATTATCATGATATTCCTCAGGAGCTCATCCAGCAACCTTATCAACGTCAGCCGAATAACCGCTTACGTAAGGACCAGAGATGGACCAACGCTTTATTGACGTCATCAATTTGTGAAGCTCTATCCCTTGAATAAATCATCCAATTTTTCTGAAATTGTAACCATTTGTTTGTCTGTACATTTACATCACACATACAGATCTCCGTACCATACGAATAATGCCTCTGTGATGCGTCGTTCTTTCCGGTTTTTCTAAAGTGTATCTAGCTGCATAAGTACGAAGCTATTTTAAGGTGGAACGGCAACATAGTAAGAAACAGGCCACAGTGAGATTCGTTTGAATGATTCTCAAATAGTAAAATTCATCAACGTAGGAGTAAACTCACAAAACCCTCGTTTGATCGATCCTTGAATATTGATCCTCAGTCTGAGACCCTTTCCGGGTGGCATTGGTAGAGGAATCAGGGAAGATCTTAAGAACGTCAGCGCACTTCGTGACGAGTTAGTTCAGTGAGATACTCATCCAGCTCCAGTGGCAGAAGTTACAAGACAGGCATTGTGCATCAAAGCATGATTTATTTAAAAAATTCTGAGAACGTACGTTTGTAGAAGAGCCATCCGGCATACTGCCACGTACTACATATATCTCGTCAAAAGAGCATGTAGGTTAAACCAGAGATATTAGAGCCCGCACTGAAGTTTACCGACAGTAGTTTTTCGTCCGCATCATTCGCGACTGGAACAGGAAAAGTCAAAATTGACAGTAAGTAAATAAGTAAAGTTGTACGGCATCAATGGCTAGGAAAGTCAGAAGATTCAGTCGACTAATTGGAAAGATTTTTCCAGTTCTCCACACCTGCAGGCACCCTTGTTTCGCCATGTATGAGATCTGTGTGTGGAAGTGTATCTGTTAAGTGTAGATGACTGTAATAGTGCGTGTGTAGTGTTCTCCAACACCAAAAGTGGCAGTGGAACATAAATTATCCTCCATTACAAAGTGCAAGGCTTCCTGAAGATTAAACATACACTCCTGGAAATTGAAATAAGAACACCGTGAATTCATTGTCCCAGGAAGGGGAAACTTTATTGACACATTCCTGGGGTCAGATACATCACATGATCACACTGACAGAACCACAGGCACATAGACACAGACAACAGAGCATGCACAATGTCGGCACTAGTACAGTGTATATCCACCTTTCGCAGCAATGCAGGCTGCTATTCCCCCATGGAGACGATCGTAGAGATGCTGGATGTAGTCCTGTGGAACGGCTTGCCATGCCATTTCCACCTGGCGCCTCAGTTGGACCAGCGTTCGTGCTGGACGTGCAGACCGCGTGAGACGACGCTTCATCCAGTCCCAAACGTGCTCAATGGGGGACAGATCCGGAGATCTTGCTGGCCAGGGTAGTTGACTTACACCTTCTAGAGCACGTTGGGTGGAACGGGATACATGCGGACGTTCATTGTCCTGTTGGAACAGCAAGTTCCCTTGCCGGTCTAGGAATGGTAGAACGATGGGTTCGATGACGGTTTGGATGTACCGTGCACTATTCAGTGTCCCCTCGACGATCACCAGTGGTGTACGGCCAGTGTAGGAGATCGCTCCCCACACCATGATGCCGGGTGTTGGCCCTGTGTGCCTCGGTCGTATGCAGTCCTGATTGTGGCGCTCACCTGCACGGCGCCAAACACGCATACGACCATCATTGGCACCAAGGCAGAAGCGACTCTCATCGCTGAAGACGACACGTCTCCATTCGTCCCTCCATTCACGCCTGTCGCGACACCACTGGAGGCGGGCTGCACGATGTTGGGGCGTGAGCGGAAGACGGCCTAACGGTGTGCGGGACCGTAGCCCAGCTTCATGGAGACGGTTGCGAATGGTCCTCGCCGATACCCCAGGAGCAACAGTGTCCCTAATTTGCTGGGAAGTGGCGGTGCAGTCCCCTACGGCACTGCGTAGGATCCTACGGTCTTGGCGTGCATCCGTGCGTCGCTGCGGTCCGGTCCCAGGTCGACGGGCACGTGCACCTTCCGCCGACCACTGGCGACAACATCGATGTACTGTGGAGACCTCACGCCCCACGTGTTGAGCAATTCGGCGGTACGTCCACCCGGCCTCCCGCATGCCCACTATACACCCTCGCTCAAAGTCCGTCAACTGCGCATACGGTTCACGTCCACGCTGTCGCGGCATGCTACCATTGTTAAAGACTGCGATGGAGCTCCGTATGCCACGGCAAACTGGCTGACACTGACGGCGGCGGTGCACAAATGCTGCGCAGCTAGCGCCATTCGACGGCCAAGACCGCGGTTCCTGGTGTGTCCGCTGTGCCGTGCGTGTGATCATTGCTTGTACAGCCCTCTCGCAGTGTCCGGAGCAAGTATGGTGGGTCTGACACACCGGTGTCAATGTGTTCTTTTTTCCATTTCCAGGAGTGTATTTCATCCTACTAGAAGAAAGACGTGATTCTTTGATTCAAAAGCACACATTGACGTCACACTAAACAGTGTCATTGTTTAGGTTTAAAGATGTTTCTCAGAGCAGCGATTTCAAAAGCTTTACAAGTACAGTAAGCAGGGAAAGAGGGTTTTCTCAACTTCGTTACATTTCCAGTATTACACAATTAGATGCAATGATGCCCACGTATCATCTATTTCTAAGTATTGCTCAGAGGACCGTACAGATTCTTTTTGCTGAACCTGCATGACTTCGCACATACATAATTTCCCAGTAATGAAAGAAAACGGGATTGCATGTGTAGGAAAAAATACGCAGCTAGCGCTGAGTCATGCAGAAGTAACAAGCGGTTCCCTATACGAGTGGCAATATGCCAGAGTTTATGACACCACTGGCACCTTGACAAAAAGGCAACATTTAATCTAACTGTATGCCTATGGAGTATGGTTTCAGTTGTGTAACTGTAAGGAAGATCACAGTTCGCAGTGATAGACGGATAGTCATCGAGTAAAATAGGAGTAGTATCTAGTGTTACCCAAAGAAGTGTTGTACGCCCTCTGCTGTTGCTAGTCTATATAAACGATTTAGGAGACAATGTGAGCATCCATGTTAGATTTTTTGCAGGTGATATTAGAAGATCAAGAGCAAATGCAAAGTGATTAAGATATAGCTGTAGGGTGCGAAATGTGGCAAATGATTGTAAATAATGAAATGTGCGAAGTCATCCACGTGAGTACTAAAAGGAATTCGTTAAGTATCTATTGCACTATAAACCACAGACATCTGAAGGCTATAAATTCCATTAAATACCTAGGTATTACAACTGCGAACAACTTTAATTGAAACGATCCCATAGAAAATGATGTGAGGAAGGCAAACCCAAAGTCTGCGTTTTATTGGCAGAAAACTTAGAAGATGCAACCGATCTACTAAAGACATTGCCTCCACAATGCTTGTCTGTCATCTTCTGGGATTCTGTTGCGTGGTATGGGATCTGTACCATACAGAACTGACGGAGGACATCGAGAAAGTTCAAAGATGGGGAGCTCGTTTTGTATTATTGCGATGTAAGAGAGAGAGAGAGATAGAGAAGGAGAGAAAGAGTGGTGTGTGTGTTTGTGTGTGTGAGAGAGAGAGAGAGAGAGACCAAGGGCCACAGATACAATGTGATACGCTACTTGGTATGGCAATCATTAAAACAAAGGCGTGTTTCGCTACGGTGATATCCTTTCATGAAATTTCAATCACCAGCTTTCTCTTCTGTATGCGAAAATATTTTGATGACGCCGGCTTACATAGACTGAAGCGGTCATCGTAATAAAATAAGAGAAATTAGAGCTCGCACGGAAACATTTAGGTGTTAGTTTTCACGCTCTATTCGAAAATGGAAACGCAGACTGAAAATGGTTCGATGAACCCTCTGCCGGTACTTAGAATAAATAACTGGAGGGCAGAATAAAATTTCCCTATTTGAACGGAATATGAATAAATGTGTAGTTATTTACGATGGTCTATGTTATACTAACGTCGGTTTTACGTTTTTGAATACCAGTTACTTTACTTTGTGAAAAAAAAGAAACTTTTGCTTTGACTGAAGGAAAAACATATTTTAATTTAACTTCTTCTAGGTGTATGAAAATTGATGAACCAGACCCAAAAGCAGCTTGTTTCGTTACGGCCGTTCTTGAAGTGATATCCTCAGTATTGTTGTTTAAAACTGTGGATATGGTACTCTGTCACTGCTGTATCCCGTCTTAGGTTGTTGCGCAAGTGTGAGACTAAAAGAGAGTACTGAACTGATACGTAGGACAAGACGGTAGTCTCTAGTCTTTTCAGCTCACGGAAAAACGTCACGGAAGTACTGAGACACCTGAATTTGTACACACTTATAAAATGGATCTCTATAAAGACTACTTACAAGAATCTACTACAACTCTTCATGTATTACTATGGTAATGACCCTGAAGTTAAGAATAGACTATTTACAACTTGAACACGCGCTGGATTAGCCGAGCGTTCTAAGGCGCTGCAGTCATGGACTGTGCGGCTGGCCCCGACGGAGGTTCGAGTCCTCCCTCGGGCATGGGTGTTTGTGTTTGTCCTTAGGATAATTTACGTTAAGTAGTGTGTAAGCTTAGGGACTGATGACCTTAGCAGTTAAGTCCCATAAGATTTCACACACAACTGAACTGAACTACAACTTGAACATAGGCATCTAAACAGCTATTCTTCTCATGCTTCATACACCAGTGGAATGAGAAGAAACTCTTGTAAGAGATACAGTGGGAAGTATGTGACGAGCCAAATAGCATAAGTATTGTCGCAGTAGCTAACAGCACCATTTGGAAGCGATTAATTAAATTTTTTCCCAGAATGATCACATGTTCCGTAATTTGTTGGTTTCATACGTAAATAAAATGAGTTGCAGATGTGTTAAAGAGCACAGCGACTCTAAGGCACAGACCGAGGAGAAATAGCTGGACGGAAAATCATAACCTGAAGTGGCAGGCCAGCCGCGGTGGTCTCGCGGTTCTAGGCGCGCAGTCCGGAACCGTGCGACTGCTACGGTCGCAGGTTCGAATCCTGCCTCGGGCATGGATGTTTGTGATGTCCTTAGGTTAGTTAGGTTTAAGTAGTTCTAAGTTCTAGAGGACTAATGACCACAGCAGTTGAGTCCCATAGTGCTCAGAGCCATTTGAACCATTTTTTGAAGTGGCACTGCTGGCCGCCGGGAAATGCAGAGCAACATATAGAGCCACCTACAAAATTAAACTGTTGCTGCAGGTACCAAAAACGCCATTCTTTTGTCGATGTATATGGCTCCATAGCAGTACAGGTTGAGGCTGACAGTAAAGTTGATGATTTGGTCATAAAACGATCATAATAGGATACAGATATTGTACCATTACTGAAGCCACAATCACCTAAGGGATGAGGATCCTACTATATGAGACCGTACAGGAAAATTTGCGATCCCCTCTGTGAATTTAAGGAACCATGGACTATGGGAGAATAGGGTTTTTAGTCACTTGGTGGGGAAGATGGATCGAGTTACCACAATTTGCTGTATTAATTAATTGTGGACGGTAACGGTGCCCATCTATTACCATTTAGGATAGGCCAAATTGTAGTGTGATAGGCTGTACAGTGGAACTTGATATCATCAACTAATGAATAAATCGCTAATACGGGTAAATTCAGTTGAGTTTATTGCTATAAAAAGGTAAAAGATTGGTCATGATATTTTCTTAGAAGTTGGATCTAGTAAAAATATAGTTTAATTAGACTCCAGTGTACTTGGCAATAATTTTGTCATAACTTGAAAAGGAAAGACTAATTAATACAAAAGAAAAATATAAACAGAAAACAGGGATCGTAGATGAATCAATAAATAACGGAAATCCTTTTTGAAAGAAGAAAACAAAAAGGCTCTTACAAACTTAAAACGTAACCTTGAGAAAAGGGGAAAAAATAATTACTTATGTTTTACAAGATATTCCCATTTGGTAGAAAGTAATGATCTCTATACCATCTGGATTGCGAACTGCAGCTGTCTGAACGTGCCGGCCAAAGACGTTCGTTTCTTGCATAATTGTTAGGCTGGTGCATCATTTCGTGGCATTTTTCCACTTGTTTAATAAACACAACAGATACACATAACAGACACTTTAGTCATCAATACTATATTCTCTTTCACTGTTTACAGCAGTCTGCCAACGCTGGGGCAACTTTTCGATTCCTCGATTTTAGAAATCACGTTGTCTTGAGGCGAAGAACTCGTCGAACCATGTTCGTAGCGCATTTTCTTCCGGAAAGGAACGTCCTTGAAGGTCGTTCGATAGAGAGCGAAAAGGTGAAAATCTGAGGGCGCAAGAACAGGTGAATAAGGTAGGTGAGGAATGACGTCCTAATCCATCTCCTGTCTAGTGTTTTTTGTCAGTCTAGCAGAATGTGGATAGGCGTTATCGTGGTGTGGCATCACTTCAAGTGGTCTTCCTAATAGATTTTCTTGGGTTGCGTCTGATAGACGCCGCAGTTGTTGAAAATCAGTGTCAGCAGAGATGGTTACATCTCAGGGAACCGTTTTTGCTTTGTTTGGACACAACCATGCCTTCCTTTTCCTTATGTTATCCTAAGGACACCATTTCTCGCCACCAGTAACGATGCAGGATAGGAATGATCGGTGTTGTACACGAGTCAATTGATGAGGAGTAAGCAGAGACGCACGTATGGGCACCCGCTGATTTTCGTGATTTTGGCTTAGAGCATGCATTCCCCAAACACCAGATTTTTGAACGTTCCCCATTGCATGCAAAGATTTGCCAATTCTTGAGTACGCGGACGTGAATCATTGTGGATTAATGCGTTTATACGATCATCATCAAACCCGGAAGGTGTTCCGGAACTTGGAGAGTCAATAATGTCAAAACGAGTATCCTTACAATGAGAAAATCATTTTCTTACCGTGCTCTGTCCAATAGCATTATACCAATTGACTGTGAAAATGTTTCTGACTCGCTCTGCTGTTGTCGGCCCTCTGTAGAACCCAAACAGAAGAATATCTCGAAAATGTTCGGATCTCTCCACTTGGTATTCCATTTTCTAGCGTTCACAACTCTACTCACTGTCTCCAAATGACAGAATGACGATATATAAACTCAAACAGCAACAGAGAAAATGACAATCTACAAATAAACCCATAGCAACTAGCAACTGGAGTACCAACATATAAAAGAAAAATGTTACTAACTTATGCACTAACTGAATGCAAAATAGCTGCCACGAAATATCACGAGAGCGCAAAATGAAAATACATTACGATTCTGCTCCCACATCCGTAAATGATACACACTGAGGTGACGAAAGTCGTGGGATACCTCCTAATATCGCGTCAGACCTCCTTTTGCACAGATCACTGTAGCAGCTCGACTTGGCGTGTACTCAACAAGTCGTTGGTAGTCATCTGCAGAAATATGGAATCGTGCAGCTCCATATCCGTCGAGAACTGCGAAAGTGTTGTAAGTGCAGGACATTATGCGTGAACCGAACCCTCTATTATGTCCCATTAAAGTCCGGTGGGATTCGTGCCGGGCAATCTGTCTGGCCAAATTATTCACTCGAATTGTCAAGAACGTTCTTCAAACCAATCGCGAACAATTGTGGCCAGGTGATAGACGCATTGTCATCCATAAAATGTCCATCTTTGTTTAGAAACATTAAGTCCATCAATGGCTGTAGATGGGTTGGGTTGTTTGGGGAAGGAGACCAGACAGTGAGGTCATCGGTCTCATCGGATTAGGGAAGGATGGGGAAGGAAGTCGGACGTGCCCTTTCAAAGGAAATATCCCAGCATTTGCCCGGAGCGATTTAGGGAAATCACGGGAAACCCAAATCAGGATGGCCAGACGCGGGATTGAACCGTCGTCCTCCCCAATGCGAGTCCAGTGTCTAACCACTGCGCCACCTCGCTCGGTGCCTGTAGATGATCTCCAAGTAGCCGAACATAGCAATTTCCTGTCACTGATCGGTTCAGTTCGACCAGAGGACCCGGTTCACTCCATGCAAACACAGCCACACCATTATGAAGCTATCACCAGCTTTCACAGTGCTTTGTTGTCAAATAGTGTCCATGGCTCTGTGGGGGTCTGCGCTACACTCGAACGCTGCCATCAGCCCTTGCCAACTAAAATCGGGACTCATCTGACCAGGCCACGGTTTTCCAGTCGTCTAGTGGTCAACCGATATGGTCACGAGCCCAGGAGAGACGCTACAGACGATGTCGTGCTGTTAGCAAAGGAAATCGCGGCGGCCCTCTGCTGCCATAGACCAGTCACGCCAAATTTCGCCACACAAGTTCGTTCTACATCCCACATCGCTTTTTTAAGTTATTTCACGCAGTATAGCTTGTCTGTTAGCACCGACAACTCTATGTAAACGCCGCTCTTCTCGGACGTGAAGTGAAGGATGTCGGCCACTGCGTAGTCCGGGGTGAGAGGTAATATCTGAAATTTGGTATTCTCGGCATACTCTTGACGTTGTGGATCTCAGAATATTGAATTCCCTAACGATTTCCGAAATGGGATGTCCCATTCCGTCTATCTACAACTACCATTCCGCGTTCACATTCTTTTAATTTCCGTCGTGCGGCTATAATCACGTAGGTAACCTTTTCGTATGAACCGCTTGAGTACAAATCACAGCTCAGCCAATACATTGTCCTTTTATACCTCGTGCAAACGAGTCTACCGTAATCTGCATATGTGCATATCGCTATCCTATCACTATTTTCACATCAGTGTAAAGTGAATAGCCAGAAATAAGGTTCGTAGCCAGAAAGTTTAAGGAATTCTTTATCACGTACAGACCGGTGAAACTTTTTTTACCTGATTACAACAAGACGGGCTATGCAGGTGACAAAAATCTGCAGGCACGTTCCATGTTTTGAGATCAGAGATCTACATCCAGGTAGTATGAGTATCACTGGTAGAGAGTTACCGTGTATTAAATTGTAGCATCTCTGACTAAAGTGCTGTTAGATCTTTTTTCTGTTACTGTAAGTGTGGAAACAAAATAAGGAGCTTTACTCGAATTGTCAAAAGCTTCTGAGCAGTGGCTGGCTCATGTTATGCGTTGGGTTAAATCTCGGTTGCTATTCTGTATTTAGTCTCCCGCGGTTATCGCGATTATGCTGTTATCCTCTCTCTCTCCGCGAGTGGCAGCAGCGGTGTGTATCGATATTCGCATCTTGTACTATCATTGGCCTGGCGCTTATAGTTTCCGGCTGTGCTGTGTACAGCCAGCAGGTCGGTTGGCGTGGAGCAGCGAGGAAATCTCCGCGGTGCGTAATTTGGCCGAGGCCGCTGCCGGCGTCCATGCGCGGTCGAAGTGTGTGGCGCTGTTCCCATTGCTACGAGGTCCGTGGCTCACCGATCCTGGACATGAAAGTTGAGTTTTGACTTAATCTACCAGCAAGTCACGACTGTTCACATTGTGTCGTTTGGATTTCGTTGTCGGCTGTTGGCACATTCCCGCTAGCAACAACGTGTGTTTTCAAGTTGGCAAATTTTAACCACCCTCCGGAGGAGTTTAGCTGCACTTGGTTATTTGAATTGAAGTGCACCAGCGGAATCTTCTGCCTTGTGGCCGTTAACGTTCCGGTTACCTGCCCTGGCCGTTGACGTAAATTCAGGCAGTGTATTTTCCTCATCGTGTTGTCGCTGTCCAGCACGGTGTGTAGTTTGACAGCTCAATGTATAATTGGTTGTGGGCGGCGCCAATACTTTCTACGTTGTTCCCTTGAACTCCCTGTTGTGTGCTGGTCGGGTGGAGCGGGAGTTATCTTGTCGGTGGCTCCGTTGACTGTCCGTCGGTTGGGTTGTCGTCGAATCGAGAATGGTTGGGCCGACTGCCTGTCTCACCTAAGCGAGCGTTAGTGTTTGAATTCCAGGCCGACCATCGGAAACTCCTGAGCGCCGTTGGGTGTACTGTCTTTTCTTATTTGTTCTTGTTGTTTGTATTTGTATGGCTCGTAGCCGATTTTCAAATTAAGGTTGTTTTGCCCTTAAGGCGTGAGACTGTTTGGGCCTTCAGCTTAATTTAAAGAACTGTTTTAAGTAAGGCCTTTGGCCTTTTTTTTAATTAAATTTTTTTGACTCTTAAGTGACGGGCCTTCAGCCGATTATGAATTAAAGCCGTTTTACCCTTAAGGTGTCAGACTGTTTGCGCCTTCATCCTAATTAAAGAACTGTTTTAAGGTTAGGCCTTTTGCCTTTTAAAAATTTAATTTTGGTTTTAGTCTTAAGAGATGGGCCTTTAGCCGATTTTTTTTAAAATTAAAGTAGTTTTGCTCTTAAGGTGCGAGGTCGTTTGGACCTTGAGCCTAATTGAAAGAACTGATTTAAGATAAAGCCGTCTGCCTTTTAAATTTCTGATTTTGGTTTGAGTTTTAAGTTATTGGCTTTCAGCCGATTTTAAATTAAAGTGGTCTTGCCCTTAAGGCATGAGATTGAATGGCGTATTCAGCCGGTTATTAAGTTCCAAAAATTAATTCTGTTTTTTTTTTTATTTTCTTGGCTCTTGTGATGTTTGGTCAACTAAATAAAGTTGTATGTTCGAGTGTAACCGAAAGCCGCTTATATTGGTCCCTTTCCACAATTTAAACTACCTGTTCTGTCCTGCGGGTTTAGCAGGGCGCCTCAGCTACATTATGTGAAATTAAATATGTTACGCCAAGAAAAAGTATAAATGACAACTGATGAGTCTGTACCATCCTAAAAGGGTAAGATTACACGTGATCATTTCACGATTTATTATATAGTAGTAGTAGTTCGAAACTGCTTATACAGTATCGCAGTACGTCAGGAAAATATTCAGGCAAACCGAACGCATGTAATAAAACATTCAGATTTGTATATTAATCAGTGCTTTTGGTATACCGTCGTAGATAAGTTACCTGTTAAGCCAGAAACGTTAATTTCTGACAAGATAAACGTATTTATGGATTTTGTAACTGATGTCTCTTAGAAGTTATAGGACATACAGGGTAGTTACAAAACTGGCATACCTGCCAGAGGATCCCTGTCGAATGTAAATAGACTCGAATAGTAAAAATTTGTGGAAAGCGTTTAGATCGGACAGTTCTACATAATTCGTATGGCAAAAACATCAGTGCAGGAAAGAGGAAGCTGAGACGTGAACCTTACCACGAATGGGAGACGTCACTATACCATCGCCGGTTGCCAGTACACGTCAGCGGGTTACAAGTCTACGAGTCATTATTGAAGGCATGCTATAGATCGGCACGGTGCTACGTTTAAATATAAGCTTTTACTATTAGTTGTCTGAAGCGGATTTTTAGATTCGTAGATGTATTTGATAGATGAATCTACGACTAGTACCGGAGATTAGTGGTGTGTTGCGTATTTTTTAATCAAATGTTTCTATATAATGTAACATTTGATGGGTAAAAGATTACTGCAGTAGTTAATGAGTGTGTTTAAGATAAAACTTAATTTAAAATTTTAATTAGAAAATGGAGGAGAGTCTAAAAGAGATGTTTGCCAAGCTAACTGCAGGACAGGAACAGTTAAAAGAGGAAATGAAGCAAAGACAGCAACAGTTCATAAAATAAATTATGGAAATAGTGAAAAGTAACAGGAAAAGACCGATAATAATTTTAAGAACTATAAGCTAGAGAACAAAGAAAAATTTTCGTAGTTAGAAAGAGGTAGAATTCAACTGCAAGACAAATTGAAGGCTTAGGGACTGTGTCAATATAAACTATAAAAACACTCAAGAGTGGGTAGCCCAGATGGTTAAACAGGCTAGTATACTTATAAAAGAAGTTAGTTTTACTGAGAAAGGCCAATTAGAATTGGAGTATTCAGTGGTTTGTAGCTTCAACTCCGTGTAGTACAAACGATGAGAATAACGATACATCTACATCCACATCTACATGCTTACTCTGCAATTCACACTTAAGTGCCTGGCAGAGGGTTCATCGCACCATTTTCATACTACTTCTCTACCATTCCATTCTCGAATGGCGCGTGGGAAAAGGAACACCTAAATCTTTCCGTTGGAGCTCCGATTTCTCTTATTTTATTACGATGATCATTTCTCCCTATGTAGGTGGGTCTCAACAAAATATTTTCTAATTCGGAAGATAAAGTTGACGATTGAAATTTCGTAAATAGATCGCGCCACAAAGAAAACCGTCTTTGTTCCAGTGACTGCCACCCCAACTCGCGTATCATATCAGTGACACTCTCACCCCTATTGCGTAATAACACGAAACGGGCTGCCTTCTTTGCACTTTGTCCGCAGCTCGTGGTCGTGCGGTAGCGTTCTCGCTTCCCGCGCCAGGTTTCGATTCCCGGCGGGGTCAGGGATTTTCTCCGCCTCGTGATGACTGGGTGTTGTGTGATGTCCTTAGTTTAGTTATGTTTAAGTAGTTCTAAGTTCTAGGGGACTGATGACCTAAGATGTTTAGTCCCATAGTGCTCAGAGCAATTTGAACCATTTTTGAATTACATATTATCTAAATTCGACTGAGAGTCATTGCCTCTGTGTAATACGTGTTCGTGCCACCCCCTTAATCACCATCTGAAATACGTAATTTAAAAGTAGTAGCTCTCTATTGTAGCCCATTGTCTTAAAACTTTTTTAAATACCACAAATTCGACAATGGATCTAACAATGTGTAGTGTGTCCTTTAAAGATTTGTGTGTATGTGATATTTAAATATAAAACGTGGCGTGGGATCCTACAGAGCGTAAATATTCCATCTACAGAGCTAGTCACACATGCCGATCTTAAAATAAGCAACTGGTTACAGAATCAATTCAGAGTAGAAAAAACGATAATGGTGTTCTTGAGAATGTTGCAATAAGTGAGACAGAGAAAGTAATTGATAATGAAGCAGAGTATGGCAGAATAGTAAAAGCCTGTTATCTGTGCAGCTGGTTAGGGAAAACTAGAAGAATTTGAAGTGAAGGTTGTCACCAGATTTAGGCTGTACAGTATGTACAAAATGAGACGAAAAAATTGTAAAACAACATTAAGGAAGAAAAAGAAATGAAAGTATGGTGTAGAAATTAGAAAACCTCGTGCCTATATAAAGTACAGAAGTAAGTATGGATTGGTAGGTGTATATTGCAATGGGATCGCGGAAGCACTCATCAGTTACATATAGCAACGAGTGGTTAGATCAATGTGCTGCTAGGTTGGCTATATTAGAGCTGTGAGAGAACTTTTTATCTGTAACTGTGATGACAATTACCAAAATATTAAATACGGTGCATTAATAGATAAGTATCGAAGCAGAAAGGAAAAAAAGAGAATTTGGGAAAAGACAGAGTAATATATATTTTTTCTCTCTGAGATAATTGTAGATGAGATGAAGTTATGCCTGGAGGAAGCTTCTGAAGGAATATTAACTATTCAGCAGGAGAACTCCAGATGGAATGCAATTATTGTGTGAGAGCATATTTTGTACTATTGGATAACAGTAGCATGGTCTGTGAACTGAAGGGGTACTGGTCTAACTGCTGTAAAACAAAATTGGGTAAATGTAACAGGGTATGTAAATTGATTATGGTCTAGAAAATTAGGTGAAAGAGTTCAAAGAAAGTTACCCTGCTGTGGCAGTGGTTAAAAGATAGGTGAGAACCTTAATGTAGTATGAAGTGAGCCAGAAAATGGACCTACTGTTTGTAGTGGCTATGGATGGAGAAAGTCCTGGCTTAAGGGAGCGAAGTTGGCCAGTAGGGTGGGTTATGGGTAAGGAGCCTTGTGCGGCAAATGGATATAATAATCAGTTATGCTTTTGCTTGTGGACTGAACGCACATAGAAGGAGATGTCTTAGGAAATTCCGGAACAGGTGTACTTATATGTGTTTAATTAATTGCCTGGAAATGTGGTGAGAAGCATTCGATCTAAAGTGCAATTACCTGCCAGGAAACTGGTTGTGGACAAGGTAAATCCACGGTAACTTTCTCAGGACTATTCCATGCATCGAGTTTTTCTAGTACAAGAGTTCTATATGGATGTAACACGATATGATTGGAGGATAAGAGATAGGGGGCCTATAAATTTTCTGATTTACAAAACAAAACAAAAAAGATTAGGTAGTGAAGTAAACCGGGAATCTTTATTCTACGGGCAAAAACTTGAAAAGAAAATACCATGTTTTGTCCATAAATTAACTGAAAGAAAATAATAACTACTTCAAGAAACCGCCACTTGCCAATATTGCAGTCGCCGAAAAATCCCAGCTGGCCCTAGCGAGATGTTTAGAAATGCAACATGGTAGGTGGTGGAAAATTTAAAAATGCAGGATGGTAGGTGGTAGGAAATTAGAAAAAACGAAGAATCTTCGTGGCCAGAAAATTTTTAAAAAATATGATAGAGTGGAGAATTAGTCCAATTGTGCTTTGAACCACTTCCCTTCTTCCTTCTCTCCAGCCGATCACAGAATAGTATTTTAGCAGGTACTAAATTGAGTCAGTCAATCACATGAACTGTGTAAAACTGGCGCCATGTTCAAAGATACACAGTCTTTTCAAAAACATTTACATAAACTTCACTTGCAATGCGTAAAAATGGTGTCATGTCCAAAGATATTTACCTATATTTACCTCTGTACTGCGTAGAGTGGCGTCATGTCCAAAACATTTGTAAGTGGGCTGTTTAGGTTTTTATATTGGTGACGCCACGTAGCGCTCTGTTTGAAAATCACTGGCTGTGGTGTATGCAGTCTGTGGCTGGTTGGCATTGTTGTAATATTCGCTATTGTAGTCTCGGGCAGTTGGCTGTTAACAGCACATAGCGTTGCGCAGTGGGAGGTGAGCCGCCAGCAGTGGTGGATGTGGGGAGAGAGATGGCGGAGTTTTGAGAGCGGATGATCTGGACTTGTGTCCATCAGAGACAGTAAATTTGTAAGACTGGATGTCATGAACTGCTATATATATTATGACTTTTGAACACTATTAAGGTAAATACATTGTTTGTTCTCTATCAAATCTTTCATTTGCTAACTATGGCTATCAGTAGTTAGTGCCTTCAGTAGTTAGAATCTTTTATTTAGCTGCAGTATTGGCGCTCGCTGTATTGGAGTAGTTCGAGTAATGAAGATTTATGTGAGGTAAGTGATTCATGAAAGGCATAGTTTAATGTTAGTCAGCTCCATTCTTTTGTAGGAATTATTGAAAGTCAGATTGCGTTGCGCTAAAAATATTGTGTGTCAGTTTAAGCAGTCATTTACAATTCTAAGGGGACGTTTCATATGTCGACCCTTAGCCGAGGATACCTCACTGGAATCTTCTGATTTTTTCTTGTAGTTTCTGTAATTAGTGTAGCTATTGTTTATTGCTAGCGCGTAATTATAGAGAGAATTTCCTTTGTAGTTGTAGTTTTTCATTGTTGTACAGTAAAACAGTTGTGGCATGCATGTAGATTTGCATCGAGTATTTCGCAGCTGCGCTTGCAATTAACGAGCTATTATTTTCAGTGCTATGTTAATGTGTTTTCTTATTTTGCTCTTCAAACTGTGCTTTTCTGTGTTATCGTGTGAAATATTGTGACAATAATGGCTTGTGAAAAACGTAATACTAGTCTCCAAAAAAAACAGAGAAATGACAGTGAAGACGAAAGCAGTGTGTTACCGCCACCATGTAATGAATTAACTAATGTTCAAATTAGTAATTTGGTAATTGTGCATAGGGAAATGGAGCGGGCTGCAAATAATGGTGTAGACAGTGAAACAATTAGTGAACAGGGAAGCATTATCGATCGATCGGTCGGCAACAGCTCGCCTCCGGAATCCGAAATGACAGGACACAATGTCGCAAATACTGTAGATTCAGGTTTTGGGTCCTCACCGTTTTCTCAAATAAGTCAAGACACATTTTCAATTTGTCAAAATGTGAATGTTGCCGGTGCAAATTCACTGCCGAAAACCACTGAGGAACATGTTTCAGACACCAGTGCATTGTTATTACAATTAATACAACAATTGGGACAAAAGCTTCAAAAGTTAGACACAATGGAATAAAATCTTCAAAAGCTAGACACAATGGAACAAAATCTTCAAAAGTTAGACACGATGGAACAAAATCAGAGACAAACACAGCAACAGCTTCAAAAGTTAGACACCAGACTTGAACAAACAGGTGAAGTTTTAACTACTGAGTTACATAACATCGAATCGAAATGTCAAAAAGTCTGTAATGAGGTAAAAACACAAATTTGTGAGCATTTTCAACCTATCTTTCGCGGCATGAAAATGCATTACAGAATCACGAAGCAGCCATCAAAGAACTGCAAACTATTGTTCATGAAAATCACGAGACCTTGCGGGCTAAAATTGGCTCAGTTGCATCTACCAATTCGGTTACGCTACTTGCAAAAACTCAGGAAAACTTAAAGGACACACCAAAAAGTTTGTGAGTGCTCAAGTGGTGGTTTATGGACTTGATATATTGTCTGCAAGACTTCTAAGGACACACCTAAAAGTTTGTGAGTGCACAAGTGGTGGTTTATGGACTTGCTATATAGTACAAGACTCTTCGATGGTGATTGTGTACCTGCACAGTCGCAACAGATGGCTGCCGGCCATCTCTACAAGTACTGCAGTGGGTCTGCACCTTTGATGACCCACCAATACCATTATTTCTACAAGGACTGGAGTGGGTCTGCACCTCTGGTGGCCCACCAATACCGTAATCTCCACCAGGACTACAGTGGGTCTACGCTGTAATGACCTACCTACCAATATTCTTCAAAACTTCGACTGAGTCTGCTGTGGGTTTGCTCTGTTGTGGCCCATTACCTGTTTGCATGTCAAGAGTCAGCATTGTCGTTCCGTTGGAAGAACGACACTACTTGTTCAAGGCTACATGGAAATCCACTACTTCCGTGTGCATTTTCTTTTACTGCCCAGACTTTATGCATAAAATTGTAATTAATACTGTGATTAATGATCAGGACTGTCTTCATGAACTGTGAGAAAATCTTTGCTTTTGACCAACAGTTTATCAATAAGTGTGTGCATTGGATATCTTTGTTATTGTAATTATGGAAAATTTCTTCAAATCTGTATTGGCCACTGCCCAAAGCTATTTGTAAAATTTTTTGTGGGGAGCATGGGGGCTATGTAAGTAGGCTGTTTAGGTTTTTATATTGGTAACGCCACGTAGCGCTCTGTATGAAAGTCACTGGCTGTGCTGTGTGCAGTCTGTGGCTGGTTGGCATTATTGTAATATTCGCTATTGTAGTCTTGAGCAGTTGGCTGTTAACAGCGCATAGCGTTGCGCAGTGGGAGGTGAGCTGCCAGCAGTGGTGGATGTGGGGAGAGAGATGGCGGAGTTTTGAGAGCGGATGATCTGAACTTGTGTCCATCAGAGACAGTAAATTTGTAAGACTGGATGTCATGAATTGCTATATACATTATGACTTTTGAACACTATTAAGGTAAATACATTGTTTGTTCTCTATCAAATCTTTCATTTGCTAACTATGGCTATCAGCAGGTTGTGCCTCCAGTTGTTAGAATCTTTTATTTAGCTGGCAGTGTTGGCGCTCGCTGTATTGAAGTAGTTCGAGTAATGAAGATTTATGTGAGGTAAGTGATTCATGAAAGGTATAGTTTAATGTCAGTCAGGGCCATTCTTTTGTGGGGATTATTGAAAGTCAGATGGCGTTGCGCTAAAAATATTGTGTGTCAGTTTAAGCGCAGTCGCTTATAATTTTTCTAAGGGGACGTTTTACATTTGTCAGTACAACAATAATTCCGTGTCAAAAGCTTCACTTGAATTGGCACCATCTTCAAAGATATTTACCTCTAAATTGAATTAATCGGCGTCATTCAACACACACACACACACACACTTACACACACACACACACACACACACACACACACACACACCTGTGTATTTTATTTCTCTCTCCCGCTCCCTCTCTCTCTCTCTCTTTGTCTGTCTCTCGCTTTCATATTTCACTAAAAAAATTTATATTAAATGCTGTACTGCTTACACATCAAATTGCACATGGACACACATACACACACACACACACACACACACACACACACAATGCTTACGTAAATAAGGCAACAACATTATAATATATTACAGAGGGAACGGGAGGAAAACTTTCAAACAAAAATACCACTGACATAAATTTAGTAATCAAAGAATTTTTTGTGTGTTCATATAATAATCAAATTTTCATGCAGTAATCAAATTTTCATGCAGAATAAATCATTTGACATTTTATGCTGTCACAAGTGGAAAGATGCAAATTTTTTGTACGATCTCTAAACATAAGGTTGTTACGATTCGAGTAAATGTTTCATATTTCCAACAACTAACAAACTTTTATCAGCTGTATCTGCCTTAATAAATCGAAATGACACTAAAGTTCATGTTGTGGACAGAAACATTTTGTCATACTGAAATAGGAACAGCTCAGTATAATAGGTACACTCATCACACAATTCGAAAGCAACGAAGTTTTCAGAATCTGTAAAGCATTCTTTATTGAGTCACTGTGTTATTTTCACACTCACTTCTGAAACAACCATTTAGGTCATAATCAAAACCAGTGACCTTGTAAATAAGAAGTAAACACTATTGCTGATTAAACATAGAGCTACAACAGTCTTCTTTTACAGAGTGAACATTGACTTCCCTTACAGTTCCACTGTGTGACATCTTCTAATAGACGTACATAGTAATTCGTATGAGTATTTTCAAAACCAATTTTATTAAGATTTTGAACATGTTTAGTGTACTAATCAACTAGCAGTCTTTAATCACGAAAATTCTGTGATGTGCTCTGCTAATGCGTGAGCAAAACACATCAGGCTCATTTTCTTTTCGACATGTGTGAGGTGACGAAAGGGTCCATTCAGAGGTTGAAGCTCCCAGACGCCAGTTAAAATTCGCGTTCACAAATCTATAATTACTGCGCTGTGTCCAGACACAGGTCAAAGATAGCTGGTGGTGGCCATAAAGAGCTCAACTCAGGAAGGCCCATGCCAGAGCGTAGAATTACAAAACCAAAACTCAAATCACGACAAGTAATCGGTGCATCGCGATCCCAGCCCATGACTTTGAACCAGAAATAACCATTCCATAAATTGGGTAGATGGACAGCTTTGACTGAACTGAAAGAGTAATATACGGCCCCGTAATCAGTTTCCATTCAACCAAGCATGGATAGTCCACAGCTTTCTATTTTACCACGTATAAGCACATTGCTGTCCCCCTAAACAGGGAGTAACCGTGACTAAGCAATGCCGAAATAACCTGACAATTTTCTCTAAGCATCACTTTGACAAATAACTGAGTCCCCACATCAGCACGGATCGTTACCAGACAAAGGCAGTCCTCTGTGCAAGGCGGAACACAGAACAGAGCCCGTCGCCATCGAGACACAGAACAGATCAGCAACAGAAACCAGAAGCAGAAGAATGGCGAATACTTTTCAAACTAGGCCACGCTCGTGGCTTCCAACCCGTGAAGGCTTCTCATTGGTCGACACAAACTGATTCCCCAGAGACACGAGATCGTATGCAGCAACAATACAAAAATGTTGCTCGCACTGCTTATACTGGCTAATCGAAGCCGCAAACACAAAATATATCCGCTGGCCTCTGTGGCAAAGCGGTTCTAGCCGCTTCAGTCCGGAACTGCGCTGCTGCTACGGTCGCAGGTTCGAATCCTGCCTCGGGCATGGCTGTGTGTGATGTCCTTAGGTTAGTTGGGCTTAAGTAGTTCTAAGTCTAGTGGACTGATGACCTCAGATGTTAAGTCCCATAATGCTTAGAGCCATTTCACCCATTTTTTTGACAACATATATCTGGTAAGTATTGCAAAGATAAATACCGCTATCTAATAAAAGCAAAGCATAATGGGAAGAAATGTAAGAGCCAAATGAACAGGCAACTTTCAACGTGTCATGGTACCTGCCAATTTCTACTCACGAAATCAACGTTATTAGAATGGTGATGAGGCCTACCCTCAGTATTATGGAGCTCCTGCCAGCCATGCTTAGATCGCAACTCGACTTACTTGCTTAAGAATTTCTCATTAGGGGACAGGACAATCAGTATCGATTGAATAATTTGTTTGCTCATGCATCTATTACTCGCTTATTTTACACTTTTGTGACGTACTAGACACTTGCGTAGAATTCTTAGATTCTTCCAAATGTTATTCATTTTGCTTAACATGGTGCACTGTAATCAAAACGAACATATGCTAAAGAAACTTCCTTCAAGATTCAAAAGTTCTGTCATAACTGGACGAGGCAAAGCTCTTACCTAGTGTGTTATCTAGGGAGCACTAATCAATCTGTGTTATTTCTCTTCCACTTTGCAACCAAGTGTGACCTAGTTTGGAGCTTCCTGGTAGATCAAAATAGTGGACTGAACCGGGATTAGAGCTAGGGGCCTCGTCATCAAGGGGCAAGGCTTTTACCAAATGAGTTATGTTAGCAAATGAGTTATACAGCATAGCTCATGGGCGCATAAGAATCTCAGTCCCTATCTACAATCTTACCTTGAAACACCCCCGATTAATTCCTTATTGGATTTTGTGTAATTTATCCAAGCCGCCAAACAGTTAATTATTATGATTATATGACCGTGTGCTTAATGGATGAAAGGCTATCGGTTTTTCCTGCTGTAGTTTCGGGGGTATTTCAACCAAGTGCGGCTGTTCTGAGACTGAATAGTCTAATGATTATAAGTTTGTCTATTATTAAGGTTGCGATGTACAAACTGATATATATTTCCTACTAACACACAAATGCTGAGGCAGTTGCTACCTTCGCCGTACACGTCTAATTACGGTTCTCTCTTTTTATTGATTGCTGATTTTCAGTACTTCGTCACACACAATGCTGATGGTTAACATTCACAACAGTCCTCACTGCAATCCATGGTTGTTGCTGGCCGACGCAGTTGACGCGAAACACGTAATTCGGCATTTGTCACTTCCTGTTCCATATCACTCGCGAATCGGTATTAGTGAGGGTCAACCCCACGACGATCAGGGGGGCGTGCTCACTCCTCATACTCCGGTGAATTTACTCGACCACCATTCTTGCCCGTCTCTCCAACACCACTTGTCACTCGACACTCTCCAGTACTACTCTTCACTCGACCATCGTCTCACTACTGCTTACTCGACACTCCTGCAGCGCTCGACAATCGATTCCTGTCTACTATCGACCTGGGCGTCGGATACTAGTATCTATGTTCGTGGGATCACGGATCCCTTACATCCCGCCCTAAAAACCTTCTTTGTAGCCATAGGCGAAAAAGAATAATAGGAAAACATTATCACATAGCAAATAAATGAAAATGAGAAACATAAGTTCTGGTTCACATACTGAAAAGTTACATAATATCACAAATAATACCCTATTGGCTCCGGTAGTAAACTGCCCCTAGAGAAACATAATACAAAATTAACAAACTCAAAATATCTTAAGTAACATAGTATGGTAAAGATTTTTATAAAACTTTGCCTTACATTCAATTACCAAAAATCTTCACTTTCAAAGGCTTGTACAAGCCATTAACTACATATTTACTATAACATGCTACAGCAAAGACAGAAAAACAAATTAGTTGAATGCCGGCTACCGCTTCGGTATGCCGTCCTTTCAGTGGGGTTCATGCTGTGCATACTACTATCACTCTAACTTATAACTCACTTGGCCAAAACATATCAAAGTTAAGGAAGAAATTCACAACTTATTCATTTGGGTCTTTAACACAAGCGAAATTGAATACCAAAAGAAAATATAGCATTTAAACCTTGACTTATGCAATTATTTTACGATCCCTCATACCTCTACAAATTGATTCCATAATATTAAATGCAGCATTATTGCACTAAGTATGTCTTACATAACGATTTACATCGCCATAACTAATGTGGTCATCCAATGAAAAATTTTAAATTACTGATCATTTCATTTTGCCATACATTTACACTGCCATATGTGAATTGTTACCACTAATGCACAGATGAGAGGTACAATATTTCCTATTATACTGAAATTAATTCAAATCTACTATATGGATATTTGTTATTCATTACACAGTGCCAGAATTCTGCTTCTAAAGCTTGATGTAAGCATAACCATAATTGACTCTGATAGCTAATTGGATACATGAATTACTCATTACTCATGAGTTACACTTTCTGTTTTATCAGCATACTTTAGATCAACACGTATACCTACAAATAACTTGCGAACAGATGTTGCTCATGTGCTAAATGACATACTTCAATACTTCAAACATCTCATACTCAATACACTTCATTACACATAACTCCCTCAACTTAACAGCAACTTCAACTGATACATATCTTCAACCTACATCAGCCCTCCATATTCGCTGCAATAACCACATAAAAATACTACTCCAGGCTCCTTGGCCTCTCTGTTCATCATATTTCACATCATTTATTCGAACAACTATCTCCTCATGTATTTGTTTCTTTATATGTTCATCTACTAACAAGCTGATACATTACTTCAATTCTCTTACAATTGCTTGACCTTTTTATGCCTCATAAAACAACTCTGTAAAATTACACAAACTCTTGTTTGACCAATTAGTTTCCCACCACATTTTATAAACATTAAATTTCTGATCTGGTTCTCCTTTTATCACTTCTGGCACTATTAATTTTGTAACATAATGACACTAAGCTGATTTTTAAGTTATTGGTTCTCTAACATCACACACTCTACATCAATAGTAGCTACTATAAATTTACTTTATGGTTCCTGACTGAATTATTTGGATGACCACTACCATTCCTAACTACTACACACTAACTTTCATAACCTAAGGATAGAGAAAGATGGTAGAGGAGTGAAACTTGAAACAAGAAATCAAGTCTCACCCAGCTGGGAGTGTACCATTCGCCACTTGGTATACCAGCAAAAGAGTTCCTGGCTCCCTACACCTCTCTTATTTCTTCAATTTGAACCTCATGATCCCTTCGTCTATCTTCTCCCCTCTCATAATTCCTGTCATTATCATCATCATCATCTCTCCCATGATTGTGGTGAAACTGTTGACCACTGCTACGGTTCCTATGTCCATTACCCCCACCACTACCTCTGTAATTTGGTGGGTCATTAAACTGACTTTGATGGTATTTATTTCCACCTTGGTTCTGATCACGCATCTGATTGTTTTCCTGTGCACGAATAGTTTCTAATTGCTCCAATATTTCCATTAAAGTATCTTTATCTTTAATCAGGCTTCCAGATAAGTTTTCTTACATCCTGTGACTTAACCTCCTTTTAATTGCTGATATCATTATGTCGTCATTCAATGGCTGCTCCAATGTTTCATTCAACTCCCATAGACGCTCAGCAAATTCTCTCAAGGTACCTCTCCAGATATTAAGGGACGTGTGATGCAGTAAATCTTCAAGTGTTGCACACTGGTGACTTTTGGACCAGTATTTCTTTAAAAACTCTTTCTCAAACTGACTATAGCTGGTAACTTCTTCTTTCTTCCTAACTCCCCAGGTGAAAGCTTCACCTTCCATTCTGTCTATTGCAAACTGGATTTTATCTGCATCTCGTAAGTGTGCTGGGAAAACTCCTCGTAACCACTTAGTAAATATCATTGGATGCAATGCCCCCTTGGGTTTATATTTTTGCCCCATGTGGGTCTAAGTATACCTATTATCAGCATTTACTAGTGTAATGAAGTTGCCCTCCCCTACTGTTAAGGCAGCACTATTTATCTTCCTATCAATCTCTTCAGTTTTAGTTTCTAGCTGTTGGACTCCCTCCTGCAACTGTTTGATCTCATTTGTGACTATATGTTCCACAGCCCCCTCCAATTTCACTTGCCTATTTCCCAATTTACTAGTATTAACATGGCACTGCTGTTGTATTTGTACCACATCTTTAATCTGTCGAAGTTGATGTGTTCCAGTTTTCTGCATCCTCTCTTCCAATTGAGTTTTGACGTCCTTGACATCCCCCTCCGCTTTTCCGATTATCTCTGCCTTCGTATTGTTCATCTCTTCTCGGAGTTGATCTACCTTCACCTGTATCTTCTTATCTCTCTCCTGAAGAGTTATTCTCATCTGTTCCTGGAATTCCTGCAGTCCTTTCCTTAAGCTTTCTTGGTTTTCTTGGGACATCTCTGCTATACTTTTCTTGATTTCTTTGTTCTCTTTCTTAATTTCTTCATTTCCTTTGGACATTTCTTCTATTCATTTGTTGGTTTCTTCACTTCCTTTGGACATCCCTTCTATTCGCTTGTTGATTTCTTGGAGCATCTCTCCCATATGCTTGTCGATTCCTTGGAGCACTTTGAAAGTATTACTGACTGCGATTTTCCATCCTCAAGACTCAGTTCCTTTCTAATAGGTTTTACCGGTGTCTCAGGGTAACCGGTTGAATGACCCAATGGGCTGTCCATTGACATTCCACTACTACCAATTCCTGACTCATCCTTGTCCTCCTGCCCTATCTCCATTTTTCTAACTACCTCCTCCACAACCTTCTATTTCAATTCTGGACCCATTCTCAACTATTCACTATGCACAGATAAGAAAAAAATAAAATAAAATAAAAATAACCTCCTAGTAACCCAAACACTCACTGATTAGCTAATAACGAAATAATCCTCCACTGTATTAGGTTACCCCAGACTGGCAAAATAGACCTATCCATTGAACACCATAAATTACAGAAGCCTATCCACATCAAACATCAATGACTGCATTTATACACAAAATCTCGAAGTAACATACACACAACTTAGAAGACATATAAATATGTAGTTTACAATAAATAATGCAAATGAGGCACTATTCTGTGCTGTACAGTATGAACCCAAGCGCATATTAGCATACCAAGCTTCAGAGAAAATTTGCAAAAAAAAAAAAAAGTTAAAAAAATTGTTCTTATAATTTCTGCAATTCTCAAATTTAATTTGTAGTTCCTTCCGCGCTCTGAAGATAGTGCAATATTAATTAGTCTCGCACCAGCAAATCGTCCTCACTCACCCCTCGACGCTCGTCGAAGTCGCGATGTTTTGACGTTTGAAGTCGCGCTGCTAGTCGTGTTGGCATTGGCTCCTCCGGCGCGGCAGCTGTCAGGCGATGCGTTGCTGTAGTTGGTGTGTAGTGCAGTGTGCAAAGCGAAGCTCGCGACGAATCGCGCTGACGCAGTCTCGTAGTTTGGTGGTTGGCGACAGGATGGAGCTGCTGTCACATGTTTCGTTGATCGGCGGGTAGGTGGCGCAGACGTCGTATACTTTGGGGGTTCGCCACTAGATGTCGAACTCCGCGTCGTCGTTGTTTCTACTTCAGTCACTTGGCTCCGCTGTAGTCACCGGTCAGTGTGGTACATCTCCCCTATCTAAATCCTTGCTGTCGCGGCGTGTGGAATTTCTTCACTGCTTCAGATGCTTTGGTTATCCGCTCACGGAGTCTGGGCGACGTCATCCAACAATTACGCCAGTCAACTCAACACTCGCAAATGCGGTAACAGTTTATGGGTCCACATCAAATTGAGCGATTTACACCGTTCAAAAGATAATTTCGGATACAAAGTCACTTGATAATATGCTCCTGATACTTTCGTAACGGAATTTTGGCTGGTTCACTCGCGATTATGTACAAACGCGCCTTTTCTTAGAGTATGAATTTTACAGCAATTCGTGCAGGTTTTCGTGTCCATACTTCAATACATTATTTATTAAGACTTCTCTTGTCATTTCAACTCGTAAAAACAAACTGTTTACTGTTTCTCAGTCACTTTTGCACTGTATTGTCTAAATAATGTGCTTCGTTCCCGCGATTTCTGATTTCACCATAAATACGTTACATTACACTGTTTCTAGTTGGAATACTATAACTTTTGTCACGGTAACGACAATACCGAATTATTCTTCCACTGAAATCGTCCGATAATTGCAAATGTCTGTCCACTGAAACCAAAAATGGTGCTTAATAAATCATTGTTCGGATCCGAAGATTGCAACTGTCCTTTTCACGGGAGCCAAGATGAAACACCCCCGATTAATTCCTTATTGGATTTTGTGTAATTTATCCAAGCCGCCAAACAGTTAATTATTATGATTATATGACCGTGTGCTTAATGGGTGAAAGGCTATCGGTTTTTCCTGCTGTAGTTTCGGGGGTACTTCAACCAAGTGCAGCTGTTCTGAGACTGAATAGTCTAATGATTATAAGTTTGTCTATTATTAACGACCACGAAGGTTGCGATGTACAAACTGATATATATTTCCTACTAACATACAAATGCTGAGGCTGTTGTTACCTTTACCTTAAATTTTTAATTACAGTTATATCTTTTATTGATGGCTGGTATTAGGAACATCATCACACGCATTGATGATGGTTAACATTCCCAACAATCCTCACTACAATCCATGGTTGTTGCTGGCCGACGCGGTTGACGCGAAACACGTAATTCGGCACTTGTCACTTTCTGTTCCATATCACTCGCGAATCGGTATTGGTGAGGGTCAACCCCACGACGATCAGGGGGACGCGCTCACTCGTCATACTCCGGTTAATTTACTCGACCACCATTCTTGTCTGTCTCTCCAACACCACTTGTCACTCGACACCCTCCAGTACTACTCTTCACTCGACACTCGACTCACTACTGCTTACTCGACACTCCTGCAGCGCTCGACAATCGATTCCTGTCTACTATCGGCCTGGGCGTCGGATACTAGTATCTATGTTCGTGGGATCACGGATCCCTTACAACCTCTCCCTTCCCTCAGCAGTTTCATCTGTAACACCTTTTAAATTTTGACTTGCCACTGTTCCTCCGCTACTTATCTTTACTTTGGTGCAAAATTGCATTCACAACGCAAATATAAGATTCCAGCACATACGTAGTATTGGACGTCTGTAAATTTTGCTATACATAGTGAGTCACCTAACATTACCACTGGATGTATTTCGTAAACCACATCAAATACTGACGAATCGATTCCACAGACCGAACGTGAGGAGAGGCGCTAGTGTAATGGTTAATACAAACCATAAAAAAATGCACGGAAGTATGTTTTTTAACACAAACCTACGTTTTTTTTAAATGGAACCCCGTTAGTTTTATTAGCACATCTGAACATATAAACAAATACGTAATCATTGCCGTTTGTTGCATTTTAAAATGTTAATTACATCCGGAGATTTTGTAACCTAAAGTTGACGCTTCAGTACCACTCCTCCGCTGTTCGATCGTGTGTATCGGAGAGCACCGAATTACGTAGGGATCCAAAGGGAACGGTGATGGACCTTAGGTACAGAAGAGACTGGAACAGCACATTACGTCCACATGCTAACACCTTTTTATTGGTCTTTTTCACTGACGCACATGTACATTACCATGAGGGGTGAGGTACACGTACACACGTGGTTTCCGTTTTCAATTACGGAGTGGAATAGAGTGTGTCCCGACATGTCAGGCCACTACATGTTCAATGAGGTGGCCATCATTTGCTGCACACAATTGCAATCTCTGGCGTAATGAATGTCGTACACGCCGCTGTACATCTGGTGTAATGTCGCCGCAGGCTGCCACAATACGTTGTTTCATATCCTCTGGGGTTGTAGGCACATCATGGTACACATTCTCCATTAACGTACCTCACAGAAAGAAGTCCAGAGGTGTAAGATCAGGAGAGCGGGCTGGCCAATTTATGCGTCCTCCACGCCGACCGTGGCCCGTGTTTGTTACAACACGCAACTGAACGTCGGAGGTTTCAAGCGTCAACTTTAGGTTACAATATCTCCGGATGTAATTAACATTTTACAATGCAACAAACGACACTTATTACGTATTTGTTTATATGTTCAGATGTGCTAACAAAACTTTCGTGATTCCATTTTTAAAAAAACGTGGGTTTGTGTTAAAAACATACTTCCGAGCTTTTTGTATGGTTTGTATTAAACAATTACACTAGCCCCTCTCCTCACGTTCGGTCTGTGGAATCGGTTCGTCAGTATTTGATGTGGTTTACGTAATATATCCAGCGGTAACGTTAGGTGACTCACCCTGTATATGATAGTTTATAGATAGTTTTATAGTAATACTGTGTTCTTTTAATGAGTGTATTACGTAATAAATTAATTTCAGGTCTTATAAAACACTAAAGTGGGCCTGAACAAGATTTGCGCTTGCTCCCAAGGCGCGCCCATACTCTGCGTGTGCAGGCGAGTCTGCCCAGCGTTCTGACTTCCCCCACCACTGAGCTGTTCCGACCACATGTGTGAGCGAGATGGCTGTATGCTGAAGGCTGCACACATGGGAAAATTAGGATGGCGTTCTTGCAACACTGTGTAACTACTTCTAAGAGGCGAAAATGCTCCAGCCGCGTGGCTGGGAATTCCAGGGTGACGCTGTGTCAGTGAAAGAGACTTGTATGCCGAGAGTGCCAAAGATGGCGGACTTTGTGAAACCATCATGGCAGTCATTTCACAGTTCGTATAGAAATTAATAATAGCCAGATGAATCATGTTACATCAAAAAGAAACATGCGCACGACGATTCTGATGGTGTAAACAGGTTTTCAGTATCTTTATTAGTTTAAAGTACAGTATCTGACAGTAAATTATACAAGTAACACCCAACAACGAATCTCCAAAATCTAAACGGTTCATCCGATTTCGTCGATCTACGTGGCTACAGAAAGCTATTAGTATAAACCTAAATTGGTATAAATTACAGGCATATAACTAGAATAGTACTTCAGTTATTGGAGGTCAAAGTGGCCGATTACTATCGATGACGTCAGGCCTTAAGTGCTCCACAGTTACACGTAAAAACGGTAGCAGCATGCTTATAAATATATTTATTCGTCTATGTCTTTGTTTATATCCGATATATACTATTCATGAAGAAACTGGTTAAATATTTACTGTGTTTTAGAAAGCACAGAGACATTAGGCTACCGGCCTACATGTTCTTCTATTCTTTTGATATATGTTTATTTGATTTGTTTATGTATTTAATGATGTGTATTAGAGCGTGTTTATGGTCCAGCCGTAGGAATATTTATTTAATTTCAAGTTATTTAAATGTAAATCCGGTATTTCGAATGTGTTTCAATACGTTTGTGAGTGTACGTTTGCTTAGAGACAAGGAGGGAGCGCTCTAGCCAATCACAGCGCTCGTTACTAAGGGAGGCGACTACCGAAGTGAATGGAGGGAGTTCAGGACAGTACGGCAGAAGTGCTGGACGTGACGGCGCGATGGACGGAGAGTCGAGGAAAGACTTGGAGAGTGTGGAGCGGTTTGCGCGTGATCGCGGGAGATAGAAATACTTCGGAGTGCCGACGTGTGTACTTGTGAGATTTCCGTGGCTTCTACAGTGAAAATATAGTGTGTGTTTAGAAGTGAATATCTTGCGAGCTATGTTGGCGTACATAATTAATTACATGCAGTAGGAATCTATTGTTTCCCTGTTATTTAACTTATATTTCATTTAATTACTGGACCATCGACACCAGTAAGTGTTTGGCAGAAATATACCGCATTCTGAGAAGTACTTCTACTATTGTACTCATCATTTAAAGTCCTTAAGATAGAACCTGCAGATTTTATTTCAATCTTTCATTTATAAATGTCTATATTACGTTCAAACTTCGCAATTGCCGAGTGATAGGCACCTTCGACCATTCGATTCATGTGTCTATTCATATCGTATACTGTAGATTCAGCAGTATTTGGCCTGTAATGCGGCAACTACGTATCCCAGCCCCTAGATAACGAAACCAGCCAAAACTTTTATGTTTCAACTCTGAGTCGGAGGGTGTGTAGTTATTTGAAACCCCGCAACTGTCAACTCTGTGTACTTCGCTTGTATTAGAATTATTTGTACTGAAGAACCTTGCTTATTTTGCGTGTCGCCCTTTGCTTGCGAAACATGAGTGTAACATAAAGTTAAGTACTGTAATTTCTCATTTTGTAATAAAACTCATTAATAGGATTTGTTTGAATGTTGTCTAGCGATCCCAGAAAGCAGGTTTCGTGATACCCCATATTCGACGACTCGGCACACCAAGAAGAAATGCAGATGATAAACGGGCATTCCTTGGACAAATATATTATACTAGAACTGACATGTGATTACATTTTCACGCAGTTTGGGTGCATAGATCCTGAGAAATCAGCACCCAGAACAACCACCTCCGGCCGTAATAACGGCCTTGGTACGCCTGGGCATTGAGTCAAACAGAGCTTGGATGGCGTGTACAGGTACAGCTGTCCATGCAGCTTCAACACGATACCGCAGTTCATCAAGAGTAGCGACTGGCGTACTGTGACGAGCCAGTTGCTCGGTCACAGTTGACCAGACGTTTTCAATTGGTGAGAGATCTGGGGAATGTGCTGGCCAGGGCAGCAGTCGAACATTTTCTACATCCATAAAAGCCCGTACTGGACCTGCAACATGCGGTCGTGCATTATCCTGCTGAAATGTAGGGTTTCTCAGGGATCGAATGAAGGGCAGATCCACAGGTCGTAACACATCTGAAATGTAACGTCCACTGTTTAAAGTGCCGTCAATGCGAACAAGAGGTGACCGAGACGTGTAACCAATGGCACCCCATACCATAACGCCGGGTGATACGCCAGTATGGCGATGACGAGTACACGCTTCCAATGTGCGTTCACCGCGATGCCTCCAAACACGGATGCGACCATCATAATGCTGTAAACAGAACCTGGATTGATCCGAAAAAATTACGTTTTGGCATTCGTGCACCCCGGTTCGTCGTTGAGTACACCATCGCACGCGCTCCTGTCTGTGATGCAGCGTCAAGGATAACCGCAGCCATGGTCTCCGAGCTGATAGTCCGTGCTGCTGCAAACGCCGTCGAACTGTTCGTGCAGATGGTTGTTGTCTTGCAAACCTCCCCATCTGTTGACTCAGGGATCGAGACGTGGCTGCACGATCCGTTACAGCCATGCAGATAAGATGCCTGTCATCTCGACTGCTAGTGATACGAGGCCGTTGGGATCCAGCACGGCGTTCCGTATTACTCCCCTGAACCCACCGATTCCATATTCTGCTAACAGTCATTGGATCTCGACCAACGCGAGCAGCAATGTCGCGATACGATAAATCGCAATCGTGATAGCACGTTAAAGGCCCACGTAATCAATACAGTGTATTCAAAGCCTGCAACAGGCATTAGCAAAACTAACAAGCAAACAGTTTCATCTGTGCTACGCCAGTCCAACAAGCTATTTGTTCGTTTACTTATTAATGGAAAACGTGTGAAATTCCAGTTTGACACGGGTGCCTCTGTTAAAGATGCATTGGTCAGTGATCGATGCTTGGTACACTGTTACGCTCCCCACGCCTGTCTAAAACTTGAGCACACCTGACGGTATATAATGTACAAGATATTCCCGTTGTCTGAAAATGAAATTTGCCTGCCATGTATCGCTCGCATACGCGAAATGTGACTTTCACTGTGCTACAATCACGCGATTGTCAGAACATATTTGGCCTTGATTCGTTTGATTTATTTAGCTTTCAAATTCAGTGCAACGTGTGACAGCATTCAATGCTAAAGAAAATGTAGCTAGCTTGCTGAAAGAATTCCCTGAACTTTTTCCTGGAGGTTTAGGTAAGGATAACAATTTTGTTGCACATGTTACTATGAAAGACAATCCTCAGCTGAAATTTTGCCGGGCCAGAACTGCTCCCATTGCATCCAGAAACAAATTCGCTGCTGAACTTAAAGATTTGCAAGGTAGCGGAGCTATTGCGCCCTTACAAGCTAGTCAATGGGCAAGTCCACTGATTTTCCTCCCCAAACCTTCAGGTCACATTCACCGTTGTGTTGACTTTAAATCTACAAAATGTGATTGATATTTGTCCATTGCCATGCCCAGAGGATCTCATGGACAAATTAGGCGCTGGTCGCTACTTTTCAAAAATTGATTTGCCCGACGCGTATTTTCAAATACCACTGGATGAAGAATCTCAAACCATCTGTATTATGAACACTCATTTGAGCTTGTTTAAATATTTGCGTTTGCATTTATGCAGTGCTTTTGCACCAACCATTTTCCAACGGTATTTGGAACAGCTGATTGCTGAAGTATCAACTGTTCAAACTATTTGGACGATATTGTCGTAGCAGGTCGTACACCTGAAGAACACATTGCAAATTTTCGTGCTTTGTTTCGTGTGTTATCTGATACAAGACTTAAGTGTAGACTGGACAGGTTTGATTTTCTAAACCTGAGTTGCAGTATCTTGGTCGTGTCATAAACAGTCAAGGGGTACATCCTCTACAGTCACATTTTTTAGCCATACGTGATCTGCCAGTTCTTCACAATGTCACAGAACTGAAGTCAGTCTTAGGGTTCATACCGATTGCTGCACAAGTTGCAGATCCATTGCACTGCTTGCGTCGCAAGAACGTTCCCTTTGTTTGGACCGATGAATGCCAAGAAACTTTTCAAAAACTTAAAGATGCATTGGTCAGTGATCGATACTTGGTACTCTTTGATCCTGACAAGCCGGTTATGTGGGAAGTTAACGCTTCCTCTTATGGAGTCGGTGCAGTGCTTTCGCACAGATTTGGTGATGAAGACAGGCCTATTGCTTTCGCATCGAAAGTGTTGTCCAAAGCTAAGTGTAACAATCCACAAAAAGAGAAAGAGGCATTGGCTGTTGTGTATGGTATCACCAAATTCCACCACTATTTGCATGACAGAAAATTCTACATATAACGGATCACAAGCAATTCCAGTCCTTGTTTCATCCGACGAAGCCGAATCCTGTACGAACTACTCAAAAATTGCAATGATGGGCTTTGTTGTTGTCTCGATATCAGTACGAGATTTTGTATTGTCAGACTGCTCAACATGGTAATGCGGACGCACTTTCACGTCTTCCGACTGGCCCTGATACAGACTTTGACGCTTCTGCTGCGTCTTCTTGTCACATCGATGCTCAGGATTCTGAATTGCTTCAATCCTTTCCTCTCCGCAGTAGGAAAATTGCACAGGCACGGAAGATGATCCAGATTTGAACGTTTTGCTAAGATACATTCGCACATCTTGGCATCGCTCATTGCATAGCATCAAGAACTCTGTAGTACACCGATACTTTGCACGTCGGCATAGCCTCGCTGTACAGCACTATGTGATTCTTGTTCAGCATTACGTGTGTTGATCCCCAAAGCTTTGAAAAAAGAAGTGTGGCAGTTACTTCACCAAGGACACTGGGGGATTGTTCATGCGAAAGAGTTAACGCGTCGGCACTGTACTTGGCAGGGTATGGACACGCAAATAAGACATATCACGTCACAGTGTTGCGCATGTGCGGGAAATCAGTCCGCTCCGCCACAAAACTTCTGTTTGACCTATGTCGCAATCACCATGGTAACGTGTCCACATACACTTTGCGGGACCTTTATGAAACACTCGTTGGTTGATTCCGGTAGACTCTTATAGCAAGTTTCTTTTTGCTGTGCCAATGAACTCTACAACGTCACTTAGCACAATTCAGGCGTGTTCCTCTATTTTTTGCCTCGAAGGTTTGCCTGAAGTCAGTGTCGGACAACGGCCCTCAGTTCGTCAACCTTCTGTGAACGCAATGGCGTACAGCATCTAACTAGTGCACCGTTCCATCCACAGTCAAACGGCGAATCGGAAAGGTTTTGTCAGTACCTTCAAGCAGCAGATGGCCAAACTTCTCTCCGCACACGCCAGGGATCAAGCAAAGCAATTGTTTCTCGCCTCCTATCGTTCGCATCGACGAGATGGTCTATCGCCGGCGGAATTGCTTCAAGGCCGCCGCCATCGGACACTGCTCCACCTGATCCAACCTCCTCAGCATCCGGCGCCGAAGGGAGGCCGCAAGTATGACTTCGCACTGCATGATATTGTGTTTTTCAGGGTTTTTAACGGCAGCAGATGGTGGGCGCGAGGCGAGCTCTTTCGTCGGCGCATGGATGTGTCTCATTTCAGGCCCAGACGGATTGCAACACCGACATCACAATCAAATTCGCCACTGTCTTGTGCACGGTTATCCTTCTTTATCTCTTCCTCCACATTCACGGATCATGAGGACAGCGCGGCCACAGCAGCCGCCAGAGCGTGTCATCACGACACCGCGGGACGACCTCATGGAGACGGAGCCTTCACCTCCTCCGCCTCCTCCCATCCTACCGATGGAGCTGGATCCGCCCACGCTCACGCCTTCTATATCTGGTTATGGGCCTCAGGAGGTGGACGCTTACTCTTCTGGGCGTTTTCCGGGTGACATTTCCACCAGATGATGGGGTAAAACTGGAAGTCTGACGTCTCCTGCAGCCACGGTTTCCAGTCCATCATAGAATCCACGCTCCTACCTCCCCCGCCGTTGTGGCGTTCCGTATTCGACGACGGTCCGTCGCTTTGGGGGGAGAGGAATGTTACCGCGTAAAGTCAACATCTGACTCGCCAGTCGGGAACAATAGAGCAAAGAGGGCTGTGACAAGATATCAGCTAATTGCACGCCGACCGACCCCTCTTCAGGACGACAACACGACAGCAGCGGTCTCTATGCGAAGAGGACATAAGCGCCTCGCCCGACTGGTCGCGGCCCAGTCAAAGAGAAGCTTAAGGACTAGCGACCTGAATGGAAGTGTCAACTCTATTTCTTCGCCTGTATTGCGATTGTTTATACTGAAGTGCCGTGCTCATTTTGCATGTCGCCCTTTGCTTGCGACACATCTGTACAATATACAGTTAAGTATTGTAATTGCTCATTTTGCAATAAAACTCTTTAATACGATTTGTTTGAATGTTGTCTAACGATCCAAGAAAGGTTTCCTAGACACCCCGTATTCGACGACTAGGTAGGATTTAACAGCGTACTTTTATAGTATTAGTTTTCTAAATAAAAACCACTATTTTATTCCTTCAATGTGTTTCATTTGTTCCAGGCCCCTTTCGCATTTTATTGTAAAAGTTCTTCAATGGAGTAGTTATTCGAGTTTTTGGCTGGCATCTGCGTTTTATCTCTCCTGTTTATGTACTGGAGATCGCATTATAAATTCACTTATGAAACGTAAGCACATTTTCATGTTATGAATTGTCCTTTTCAGGATAATCGTGTTGTTTACGCGTTTACGCTAATGGCTGTGGAGAAACAATCTTTTGTCAATATTTGTAGTAATTTTACCGAAAACTATGATTTAAAATCATGTTCACTTTATGGCCACACAAGCAAACCGCATACTTTTATAATCTTGATTTTATAACTTGTTTTATTTTCAACTTTTATCTTTCCATCAAAGTAATAACTTATATCTTTTTTAAGTACATTCTATACTGATAATATGGTGAGCATAATTACAAAAATAGTTACACACTGGTTTCAGAATATCAAATATACCTTGAACTATGGTTCATGTTACAGTCAAACACATGAAGTTACCTACGTTAAAATTTGTCAGACCTGAACGTTCGTGGGACATTACCATATGAACTTTCGTGGGACATTACCAATTTCATAACAATAAGATGTGTCTGCACACGTGAATTGAACTAAACCCTGATATAACTTTAGTGTCTCATCCGTACAGTCAAGGATAATGTTCTTAAGGTCATATTTTATAAGTCCTATAACTTATTGGTTTGCAGAAACAGGTCGTTGAGCTGGATGTTAAGCTGCACGTCTGTCAGCTCAAGTTGGAAGTAATGAGGTCCATTAGCAGCCGAAAGCGAGAACGGTCTGGCAAATAAATCAAATCGAAGTCCGTCTTCAGTTGTGCAATGTCTTGGAATCTATTTGAGAACTGATGATGAAATGTTTTAGTAACTGAACCGTAGTGAGTAATTTCTAGTCCACAAATGACTGCCTTGAGTTACGGAAAATGTTCTATATCATGAGCTTGAAGCTGATTTTTCAATAGACATACGTGTCCGGTAGCATCATTCCCGACCCCCATGCCTGCTACATTATGAATCACCCCTTGCATTAAGACACTTAATGAATTCAAATAATCGGTGATGTAAAGCATAAAATATTTAGTCACCATCCTACTCACTCTTAAATTTCTGTAATAGCTGCCTCCAGTTCCGCCAACATTCAATGTCGTTCGTCAGAAGACAAGTTCATTGTATCATTTTTTTGGCTAGTGTTGTGCTGAGGTTCGTGTAAGCGTTTTTTTTTCAGTTCATTATAGTGTAATGGCATTTCAGTCTCTCTGCATGGCTTCCAATCTACACAAAAAGTAAAACCAATTCCCGCTTCGCGTTGAATGATGTGGCTTCTCCACTTTTCCTGAAGCAGGACATACAGCTAATTCGAAATCAGTAATATTGTTAGCAAACTACCTGGTGTGTGACAAGGCGACTGCTTTTTTCTAGCGCTGTCCAGCTGCAGCCTTCATTTTCCTCCTCCTCCTCCTCCTCCTCACCCCTCAGCCCCACTCGGCGCTGTTAGCCAGGAGCGCTGCTGGAGCCCAGGCCTGCGGGAAAGCAGTAAAACTAACAACGTTTCGACCGACTTTGCAGCGGTCCCTCACAGGGAAGTTAACTGCTGGGTACTGGTAAACTTCTTCCTCTACATACTGCTAATTTCGGTAGTCTGACTGCTACCAACGTTACGTACCTGGGATGTCAGTGGACAATCTGAAGAGAGGTTGCCATGGAGGGGGTGGCTGTACTGTTGCCTACTGCCTGTGCTATTCTGATAGATGAATGAAGGGCAAGTCTAGTAGGTGATCAGTAAGCAATAGCGTATTGGTAGTCTATTGCCTACGCTACTCTAATAAGTGAGTGGAGGCAACTCTTGGAGGTGACTGGTAGACAAAAGCAAATTGGCAATTGTAGCCAGGGATGGTTCTTTGCTGCAGTGAAGCGCAGCTGCTGTTTAAGACACTAAACCTAGGTCAAGTTTTGCTGGCTGCTGGTGATCACACGGAGTTCGCTAGGCTGGACTCACTGGCAGCCAAGCCGTAGCTGTTCTGCTATAGCTGTGTTGCTGTTGTGCCCCAGTCGTACGTAGCGTTCATAGTCCGACATGCAAGTGCTGATGGGTCTCCAGATGTTCACCAATATAGATTTTACCGTATTCACATCGAAGTGAGGGGAACTTCTACAAGATACTACGTGAGCCTCCATAGATCTCGGATACTGCGGCCACTCTGGAATATGGGTTTAATTTCTCTGAGTTGCAGAACCTTGCATACACGGTCGCTAACGCCTCTCACATAAGGTAAGCGAGCAACAGGAAAAATTTCTTCTTTAATTTTATTTTGCATTCGCTGTATCTCATGCCTCCTTATATGTCTGTGTTGTTATATCCAATTGCAAGGAACGTTGTCCTCAGCTCATTCACTTCACGTTGTACGTGGTTAGCATCACCAATCCGGTGAGCTTTGGCAGTTAGCGTACTTAGTGCAGCGTTCTTTTGCGCTGTTGCGTTCTTTTGTGCTGGCTGGTGGTCTAAACATGCATCTAAGTTTCTGTTCGTGTTCGTCGATTTCCGGTAGACTTTGTCCTTATATAAAGATGGTATCCGTTCTTTCGGACATGACAGTTAAGAGTAACCGGCCATTGACCTTCTTATTTGCGGATGCACACGCATTGCCCGAACTCTTACAGGACTCGGTAAGATTCTCTGCTGCGAGTAATGAGTGTAATGGGCATGGGCACTACGAATGTAGTGTGTGGATATTAAGTTGGGAATGTGGGTCTCACGGGGTGCGTGCAAGGGATAAATCCCTGCGGTCGCACTATCCTCTGTGCCCTCGGTGGATCAGATGGGCGCCGGCACGGTAGCTCAGCATGTGCGGTCAGAGCGCTGGTCGCCCTCAGTAGTGAAAAACTGAGTAAAGGAATCAACGATCAATTTGAAAGGATGTCTTGTGACGTCCACCCAGACCAAACGCAACGAACAATACCGAAAAAAAAAAAAACACACACACACACATTTTCAACTGTCCGCGTTGATGTATACTAATGCCTGTCGGCAGCGTGGGTCTTGATTTAATTATTTCAGACTTTGTCCTAGTTCGCCGCTAGACAATCTGTGCAACTTCATATCTAGAAAAGGAATCGATCCGTATTTTCATTTTCTCTTTTTTTCTAGAGTGAGCTTTTTTCCTTACGTAAGCTGCTGAGTTGATGATGAAATCTGCTTAGTTCTGCGATATAACGAACCTGTTGTCCAGGTACCTCAGCAAGGAGCGCGGGCGCAGAGGCACGGAATTTAAAGCTGTTTGTTCGAAAGCTTTCATCATGAATATGTCAGCTGCTACAAAGCAAAGACGGGAGCCCAGTGTCAGTTTTTATTCAAAATGACACTGGCAATGGAATCCTACGAACTTATGGTTCCAAAACGTTTTATTTTTTGCATATCGCTACTAAGGATATATTGCAAATATTATTACTTGTTGTTTGTTGTTGTGGTCTTCAGTCCTGAGACTGGTTTGATGCAGCTCTCCATGCTACTCTATCCTGTGCAAGCTTCTTCATCTCCCAGTACCTACTGAAGCCTACATCCTTCTGAATCGGCTTAGTGTATTCATCTCTTGGTCTCCCTCTACGATTTTCACCCTCCACGCTGCCCTCCAATGCTAAATTTGTGATCCCTTGATGCCTCAGAACATGCCCTACCAACCGGTCCCTTCTTCTTGTCAAGTTGGGTCACAAACTCCTCTTCTCCCCTATTCTATTCAATACCTCCTCATTAGTTATGTGATCTACCAATCTAATCTTCAGCATTCTTCTGTAGCACCACATTTCGAAAGCTTCTATTCTCTTCTTGTCTAAACTATTTATCGTCCATGTTTCACTTCCATACATGGCTACACTCCATACCAATACTTTCAGAAATGACTTCCTGACACTTAAATCTATACTCGATATTAACAAATTTCTCTTCTTCAGAAACGCTTTCCTTGCCATTGCCAGTCTACATTTTATATCCTCTCTACTTCGACCATCATCAGTTATTTTGCTCCCCAAATAGCAAAACTCCTTTTTGCTTTAAGTGTCTCACTTCCTAATCTAATTCCCTCAGCAACACCCGACTTAATTCTACTACATTCCATTATCCTCGTTTTGCTTTTGTTGGTGTTCATCTTATACCCTCCTTTCAAGACACTGTCCATTCCGTTCAACTGCTCTTCCAAGTCCTTTGCTGTCTCTGACAGAATTACAATGTCATCGGCGAACCTCAAAGTTTTTATTTCTTCTCCATGGATTTTAATACCTACTCGGAATTTTTCTTTTGTTTCCTTTACTGCTTGCTCAATATACAGATTGAATAACATCGGGGATAGGCTACAACCCTGTCTCACTCCCTTCCCAACCACTGCTTCCCTTTCATGTCCCTAGTCTCTTACAACTGTCATCTGGTTTCTGTGCAAATTGTAAATATCCTTTGCTCCCTGTATTTTACCCCTGCCACCTTCAGAATTTGAAAGAGAGTATTCCAGTCAACAATGTCAAAAGCTTTCTCCAAGTCTACAAATGCTAGAAACGTAGGTTTGCTTTTCCTTAATCTTTCTGCTAACATAAGGCGTAAGGTCAGTATTGCCTCACGTGTTCCAACATTTCTACGGAATCCAAACTGATCTTCCCCGAGGTCGACTTCTACCAGTTTTTCCATTCGTTTGTAAAGCATTCGCGTTAGTATTATGCAGCTGTGACACCTGCTTTCTTTGGGATTGGAATTATTATATTCTTCTTGAAGTCTGAGGGTATTTCGCCTGTCTCATACATCTTGCTCACCAGATGGAAGAGTTTTGTCATGACTGGCTCTCCTAAGGCCGTCAGTAGTTCTAATGGAATGTTGTCTACTCCCGGGGCCTTATTTCGACTCATGTCTTTCACTGCTCTGTCAAACTCTTCACGCAGTATCATATCTCCCATTTCATCTTCATCTACATCCTCTTCCATTTCCGAAATATTGTCCTCAAGCACATCACACTTGTACAGACCATCTATATACTCCTTCCACCTTTCTATTTTTTCTTCTTTGCTTAGGACTGGGTTTCCATCGGAGCTCTTGATATTCATACAAGTGGTTCTCTTTTCTCCTGAGGTCTCTTTAATTTTCCTGTAGGCAGTATCTATCTGACCCCTTTTGAGATAAGCCTCTACATCCTTACATTTGTCCTCTAGCCATCCCGGCTTAACTGTTTTGCACTTTCTGTGGATCTCATTTTTGAGACGTTTGTATTCCTTTTTGCCTGCTTCATTTACTGCATTTTTATATCTTCTCCTTTCATAAATTAAATTCAATATTTCTTCTGTTACCCAAGGATTTCTACCAGCCCTCGCCTTTTTACCTACTTGATCCTCTGCTGCCTTCACTACTTCATCCCTCAGAGCTACTCATTCTTCTTCTACTGTATTTCTTTCCCCCATTCCTGTCAATTGTTCCCTTATGATCTCCCTGAAACTCTCTACAACCTCTGGTTTAGTCAGTTTATCAACGTCCCATCTCCTTAAATTCCCACCTTTTTGCAGGTTCTTCAGTTTTAATCTACAGTCCATAACCAATAGAGTGTGGTCAGAGGCCACATCCGCCCCTGGAAATGTCTTACAATTTAAAACCTGGTTCCTAAATCTCTGTCTTACCATTATATAACCTATCTGTTACCTTTTAGTATCTCCAGGGTTCTTCCATGTATACAACCTTCTTTCATGATTCTTGAACCAAGTGTTAGCTATGCTTAAGTTATGCTCCGTGCATAATTCTACCAGACGGCTTCCTATTTCATTTCTTACCCCCAGTCCATATTCACCTTCTATGCTTCCTTCTCTCCCTTTTCCTACTCTCGAATTCCAATCACCCATGACTATTAAATTTTAGTCTTCCTTCACTACCTGAATAATTTCTTTTGTCTCATCATACATTTCATCAATTTCTTCATCATCTGCAGAGCTAGTTGGCATATAAACTTGTACTATTGTAGTAGGCATGGGCTTCGTGTCTATCTTGGCCACAATAATGCGTTCACTATGGTGTTTGTAGTAGCTTACCCGCACTCCTATTTTTTATTCATTATTAAACCTACTCCTGCATTACCCCTATTTGATTTTGTATTTATAACCCTGTATTCACCTGACTAATAGTCTTGTTCCTCCCGCCACCGAACTTCACTAATTCCCACTATATCCAACTTTAACCTATCCATTTCCCTTTTTAAATTTTCTAACCTACCTGCCCGATTAAGGGATCTGACATTCCACGCTACGATCCGTAGAACGCCAGTTTTCTTTCTCCTGATAACGACGTCCTCTTGAGTAGTCCCCGCCCATAGATCCGAATGGGGGAGTATTTTCCCTCCGGAATATTTTACCCAAGAGGATGTCATCATCATTTAATCATACAGTAAATTTGCATGCCCTCGGGAAACATTACGGCTGTAGTTTCCCCTTGCTTTCAGGCGTTCGCTGTACCACAACAGTAATGCCTTTTTGGTTAGTGTTGCAAGGCCACATCAGTCGATCATCCAGACTGTTGCCCCTGCAACTACTGAAAAGGCTGCTGCCCCTCTTCAGGAACCACACGTTTGTCTGGCCTCTCAACAGATACCCTACCGTTGTGGTTGCACCTACGGTTCGGCCATCTGTATCGCTGAGGCACGCAAGCCTCCCTACCAACGGCAAGGTCCATGGTTCATGGAGGGGGTATTATTACTTACGATTGTTATTTTGCTAAATACATTTGCTTCACATCATGCGTAAACATTGCCCAGTTAATTTCGCCTGTGGATTTACTTCAGAATAAATAATTGTGTTTAAACTACGTAAGAGAAATATTTCTTTACTCTGTATGTTGGTTCTTGTTAGTTATATGTTACTCTGTTTAATTCGCTTTTGCTGTCAATGCCTTTCGATACCCAAAGATATTTGCAGATAGATC
Source organism: Schistocerca piceifrons (assembly GCF_021461385.2). Lineage (NCBI taxonomy): Eukaryota > Metazoa > Arthropoda > Insecta > Orthoptera > Acrididae > Schistocerca > Schistocerca piceifrons. Next base: position 781,296,938 of record NC_060140.1, on the reverse strand, counting down.
TCTCACACCTGATGAAATGAGATGACGGCGGCTAATACTACCGCAGAAGCCTGGTTTGAGACCCCAAATGTTGTTGGGATGAAGGAGGGCGGAGTGTAGTGGAGCGGGGCAGTCGGCGAGCTGGGAACTAATGATACAGCGGTATGTATTACAATAAAGTTTACAATCGTGTACTCTTCTCTGTGGCGGCGACCAGGCCAGCGGCAGTGCAACGCAGCCCCTCGGAAGGTGCTGATGGTGTCTCACCAGTCATCGGAGGACGTCGCCCCGTCCCGTCGGCGTCCATTTACGTAAACACGGTGTCGTGCGGGTGGCAGTTCTCGCAGTGGGCCAGCGTAACCTGTACAGCAGACCCTGCTGTCCAGGACAGCGACTGCGTATTTCCAGAGCATTCTCGTGGACATAGAAGGGGTATGCTCAATTAATCTCTCAGAAACTCTGCATTATATGGAGATGAAGAACAGCAAAGCCCTTCGACCAAGGAAGTCCGGGGATGTCGATGATTGCTTGCAGGTATTAGTCAGGGCCAGCAGCAGTTAGCGCCCCTGCCGAATACTGCGGCCAGCGGACGGTCTGCCAAACATAGTCAGTTGGACTCAACAAGCCGAAGGTAAAAGTCTCCAAGTCTTCTCATCAGTGGTTGCGAGGTCGGGAGCTCACAGCGACCGAGCACGACAGACCAGACAGGTAGCAGTTTCGAAGGCGGAAGTCATCTTGGCAGACGGTAGCAGCACATCTACATCTACATCTACATACATACTCCGCAATCCACCATACGGTGAGTGGCGGAGGGTACCTCGTACCACAACTAGCATCTTCTCTCCCTGTTCCACTCCCAAACAGAAGGAGGGAAAAATGACTGCCTATATGCCTCTGTACAAGACCTAATCTCTCTTATCTTATCTTTGTGGTCTTTCCGCGAAATATAAGTTGGCGGCAGTAAAATTGTTCTGCAGTCAGCCTAAAATGCTGGTGTACTGCAACGTAAGGCATCGGAATGCTCAGAAACCCGAGTATTTATTACTGTTCGGCTGAGGCAACGACATTATGCCTGGTCAACGACGACCGAAAATGGACTGCTTTTACGGGCCCGTCAGCGGTCTTCATCACCCGTGTATTTCGCAAGAATAGCTTTGGGGGCTTCAGCTTCTTGCCTTTCCGCCTCATCAGCAGGCTGATAGGCGTTCTTGTGAAACGCGAAATCAAACTGTGCTGTAAGAATGATATTATGCCTTTTCCCCCTGAGGTCATGTTGTTGAGTCTACGATTGAGCCCTGTCGCTCGCATGAAGTGAGACAGTATCTTCTTGATTTGCTCTGCTATTCACAGTGTTGGCTTTCTGCCTGTTTCTCGTTCTGATTGCGACACGGGGCTGCCCTAGCTTAGCCTCGATTGATGCTGGTTGGAGAGGACTTCGAGAAATTTTACATTTTCCCATCATATATTTCTGCTATGCAGCATTTCCCTCTTCTTTAAAAAAATAGCCTCGAATTTTAGTTAGTTTGTCTCTGAATCAATTCCATGACATGTACGTTTTATAAATAATTACACACTCTACAGATTTCTATTACTTAAAAGTTTGAAAAGCTTATTCACTAAGTTTTTTGTTCTTGTCTCTGTCCAGTTCAGTTAATAATATTACTTTCATTGGATTTTTTATTCCCTATTATTACTATTTAGCCACTTAAAAGGTATTTGATGGATTGGTGATTCAGGTGTATAGGTTGTTTTACTTCTCAAGAGCCGGCTGGAGTGGCCGAGCGGTTCTAGGCGCTTCAGTCTGGTACCGCGCGACCGCTACGGTCGCAGGTTCGAATCCTGCCTCGGGCATGGATGTGTGTGATGTTCTTAGGTTAGTTAGGTTTAAGTAGTTTTAAGTTCTAGGGGACTGATGACCTCAGATGTTAAGTCCCATAGTGCTCAGAGCCATTTTAACCATTTAAACTTCTCCAGAAAAGTAGAACTCACAATGTTAATAGAACCATGGCAGCACTGTTAGTGTAAATTCTTATAGTCGTAATGTTATACAGTTTTTTATATACATAGTTCTGAATATGCTGGAACTCTTGTTCTGACGAAATTCGTCCTCTGTGTGACGCTATCAGCTCGACTAGTGAGTGCAATAGGTCGGGCTTTAAGGTGTTGTAGAGGAATGTTAGGTTTTGTGCTGGTAACACTTCCAACGGTTCTGCTGGACAGTACAACGTAGGTTGTGAGAACTGGATCGTAGTCGTACCCTTGGTAGTGGCTGAAAGACGAAATTGTTCCCGCCGTATCACAAGCTATACCATTTTTCAACACATCACTGTTACTTTGTTCTACCTTGGTCATGCCCACGGATTTTCCATTTTGGTAACGGTTTACGATGACAACTTCTGGTTAGAAAACTGAGTAAATACAATGTGTCCCACTCTCCGGAAACGTGACTGTGAGACCAGCACTTCGCTTTGACACTCTGATACTTAAGTTTTACCCATAACAGCTGTATATCTTAAAACTCTGTCTTTCAATCGACTTGTTTACAGTTATGCGTTTTATCGGATGACGGTGCGCTATCAGAACTAACTTGAACGGTTACTACGTTGCAGAATAAGGCTAAATTTCGGACTGTGTTCGGTACTCCTCCCTTGACAACGTAGAGTATTATCAGGACTACGATAACCTTCCTGTACATCCATACTGGTACGCCACCTAAGACAAATGAACGTTTTATCAATTCTTTTTCTCTTCCGAAAATGAGTGTACATACAAACAAAAAGAAAATGATCTCTACTCTACTTTTTCCTTTTTTTAAAAAAAATCTCATTTTGTTCGTTGTATCTGTTCGGGGCGGACGTCGTAAGACATCTGTTTAAGTTCATTGTTGATCGATTAACTCAGTTTTTTTTTTTTTATTACAGAGGGTAGCTAACCCTGTGACCGAACACCCTGAGCTACCGTGCCGGCACCAACTGAGCTACCCAAGCACGACTTACGCCCCGTCCTCACAGCTTTACTTCCGCCAGTACCTCGTATCCCACCTTCTTTACTTCGTTAGATCCGATATTGAATTTGTGCCTTGTTGTGTTATTATGATATCTGATACTCCGAACTTTAAGATCCAGTTATTTACTATGGCTTGTGCTACTGCGTTACCTTCTTGCCCTGTGGTAGCTACTATTTCATTGTGTCATGAACAGTGATCTGTTGTTGTTGACATGCACTTATTCCCTGCAGTGGTTTTATTAATTGGTCCTAAGACGTCCAATTCAACCTTTCGAAATAGTTTCTTCACTTCTGGCAATCTTTTCAATGGAACTCACCGGTGGCTAAGATCAGCCCTATGCGCAAAAGCTTACAGTTCGGCTTTCAGACTGGAGCTAGAAGTTTCCCAGGACTCTCATCAGTGGTCGGCAGCTCACAGTGACCGAATACAGCGGAAATGACAGGTAGCGTTTTGAAGATGGAAGTCATCTTGCGAATGGTAGCAGCACATCACAGGTTCGGCCTAGTAGCTGGTGTACTGCAACGTAATACATTAGGAGGCTCTCAAACTTGAGTATTTCTTACTATTCGACTGAGGTAAGCGTGGCTGGCGATAAACGAAAGTGGCTTACTTCCACTGGTTAATCAATGGTCTTCACCACCCTTCTATTTTGCAAGTGGCTTTCAGGGTTTCAACTTGTTGTCCTTCCGCCATGAAAGGTATTCTTGTGAAAATTTTACTCTTGCAAAATCAAGCTGTGCTGTTAGAATAACATTCTCCTCGGTAAGGTCAGTTTACGATTGAGGCCTCCTGCTCTTGCGAAGCGAGGCAATATCTTCCGAGTTTGCCAGCAGTTCACAGTGTCGGCTTCCTACCTGTTTGTCGACATCGGGCGTTGGTCTGGATTGTACTGGCTTGATGCTCGCTGGAGAGCACTTTGAGGAAATTTTACTTTTCCCAGAAGTTTGAAAGTTTGTGGTAAGGTCTTATGGAACGAAGGTGATCGGTTCCTAAGTTTACACTCTACTTAACCTAACATAAACTAACTTACGCTAAGGACAACACACACACCCATGCCCGAGGGAGGACTCGAACCTCCGACGGGGGAAGCCGCGCGAACCGTGGCAAGGAGCCTGAGACCGCTCTTCTAACCCGCCCGGCAAATTTGCCCGTACGACATTCCTCCCTTAGTGAGGACCCTTTCTTGATTTTTTGCGAACTCACACCAAAATTATTACTGACGCCCTTAGCTGACAAGTTGACTTCAGTCAAATAAGTTTTCTGAAAAATACAAATAATTTCGGAGCAGTATATGAAGGAAAATCCAGATGGGAGTAAGTCTTTCAGTGTAGCCACATCGCCGATTTTCAGTCGTACGAGGGTTGGAACTTAAATAGTGGCAACTATTTATTCACAACCAATACAAAAGAGTTACATGTTTGCACCTGTTACTGTCCTTCAAAGTAGTCACCAACGTTGTGTAGAAACCGTTGCCAGCGATGTGGAAGGCGTACCATACCATTAGCAGAGCCTGTTCTGTTGGTGATGCAATTGGAGCGGTCTACTGCCTATCAAATCTCTGGAACAGTTCTGAAGCGAATGCCACGTAGTAGTTCCTTCATCTTCGGAATCATATCAAAGTCACAAGGACTTAAGTCAGGGGAGTCTGGTGGTTGGTACAGTACTTCCCAGTCCGATAGACCGAACAGAGCAGTCACAGCGTGCGGTGTATGCGCTCGCGCACTGTCGTGCAAAATGATGGGTGGGTTGCGCAGAGAGTGTCACGGCTTCTTTCGCAAAGCTGGTTGCAGGTGATGCTCCAAAAATGAACAGTAATACTTTGCGTTGGCGATCTGCTGTGGAGGAACGTAATGCGTTAGGATAACACCATCACAATCGTACACGAGAATCACCATAATTTTAGACCGCTCCATTCACACCATCAACAGAACAGGCTCTACTAACGGCATACTACGCCTTCCACATCGCTGGCAACGGGCTCTACTCAACGCTGGTTACTACTTTGAAGGACACTAACAGGTGCAAACATGTAACTCTTTTGTATCGGTTGTGAATAAATAGTTGCCACTATTTCAGTTCCAACCCTCTTATTTGATCACAACAACTAGTATATAATTCTAGGGTTGCAATCATTTATTAAATAGAAAGGCCACATAAAGCAATTAGGTGCGCTATGCCCTCGCAAAAGTATTGCCTAGTGGTTAATCACTCTCATCACAATTCTCTAAAATGTTGTTTTCTAAATATATGATTGACACAGTAGCTCCTCTACGCTCAGGAATAGCTTACAGCATCCACACAACAAAAATATACGTATATATAAATGTGTAATAGACATACATATAAATGTACATATTTCAGGGAACATGATTGTGTAGTGCGATACCTTGTATGCTAAAGTGCAAAGATGTCTTACTGTCTCACAAAATTTCGTTCCATGTGTACTTTCGGTAGAAAAAACAAGAAAGAAAGGCAGTATCGCAACATTTTAAACACATGTAAGACAAGCATGTTAAATCCATGCTGTGTAGTTTTACTGCACAGCTGGTGCAGTGGGTAAAGTTTTGTGTTAGAGTACTCGATTTCGCGCCTTTGATTTTGGATCCGTTTCTGGCTTTTAATAACCTAAGTTTACACTGCATATTCCGGTTTCTTAACAGTTATACAGCAATTGAATCAAGACTTATTCAAAAGGCATGTAATTATTTACTTCTAACACAGAAATTAGAATACAATCGATCTCATTACTCACGTTTTAATCGAATAATTCAGAGTAACATGACCCAGCGAGTCACCTAATGTTTGGAGATGCAGGGAGGTGTGTTTGACCATCTGCAGTGAAGACTGTGTGTATTTAAAATATTACTACAGGTATCTCTTGCTGAACTTACTAAGTACGTTTAACATGCCCAGACAGTCCGCCCCCCGTAGCTGAGTGGTCAGCACGACAGAACGTCAATCATAAGGGCCCGGGTTCGATTCCCGGCTGGGTCGGAGGTTTTCTCCACTCAGGAACTTATTTCATCCCAATCAACGCGCAAGTCGCCGAGGTGGCGTCAAATCGAAAGACTTGCACCCGTCGAACGGTCTACCCGACGAGAGGTCCTAGTTAGACGACATTTTATTTTATCTCCAGACAGATAAATTTTGGTATTATTTCTGTACCATGGTTCAAATGGCTCTAAGCACTATGGGACTTAACATCTGAGGTCATCAGTCCCCTAGACGTGGAACTACTTAAACCTAACTAACCTAAGGACATCACACACATCCAAGCTCGAGGTAGGATTCGAACCAGCGACCGTAGCAGCAGCGCGGTTCCGGACTGAAGCTCCTAGAACCGCTCGGCCACAGCGGCCGGCTTCTATGCTATAAGAGGTAATATATTTTTGACTGACTGTTACCCTTCATGAAGACCTCTGACGTATCTGATCAATAATTTTTACGTTTAACATTAACAAAATGAATTTCTAAGAAACGTATCGTTTATAAACAGTGTTTCGACAGCATTATTGAGAAAATCAAAATTGAAAGATAAAACAAATACCCCTATACCCAGAATCGAACTCGTTAACTCGAATATTCTAAAGCAAAAATCTACCCACTCCATAAGAGCATCATGGCTGTATTTACTGAATGAAGATGATTTAGAAAATGTGACTACAGTGTTGCCAAATTGCCTTTCTTTGACGACCATTTTCTACCGAAAATATTCACGCAACGAAATTTTGTAATCCATATTTCCTTGCAAAGTGGCAGACGCTTTCCAAATCATAAAGGACTTCTTAGAAACGCCGAACTGTGTCGAAATTGTATGGTGCAAAGATTAATGTATTCAGTGATAAGTAACCTCCAACATACAGTAATCGTCGACAATTTAATTAACGTTAAATCATATTGTTGCGGAATAACTGCAACCTGCGTTCACTTCTGCTTGCTGACTGTATTCTAGTCTGTCCTTATCCACAAATTTCCTCTCACCAGCTCCCTCCCTTTCTAAAGAATTTCAAGATGATCCAGGACGTTTCGTATCAACCTATCCTTTCATTGAGTAACGTTTTGCCATACAGCTCCTTTCTCCTCGATTTGATTCAGAATCTCTTCATTATTTATCCTATCTATCTATCCAACACCTTCTTTAATAACACATTTGAGAAAAATTCTCTTCACGGTTACATTGTTTTGTTTATAGATCATGTTCCACTTACGTATAAGGCTGCACTTGTGATAAATACTTCGAGGAAAGCGTTCCTTAACATAAATCTCCTTTTCTAAGAAGCTTTTTTTCATTCAATCCCGACCATACATTTTGTTTCCTCTTTGCTCCTGCCATCGCCAGTTATTTCGTTGCCCAAGCATGGAAACCCATCGAGTACTTTCAACGTGTATCCCAAATTAATTCCTCCGTTCGACTACAGAAGAAGGCCGGCCGGGGCGGCCGAGCGGTTCTAGGCGCTACAGTCTGGCACCGGCCGACCGCTACGGTCGCAGGTTCGAATCCTGCCTCGGGCATGGATGTGTGTGATGTCCTTAGGTTAGTTAGTTTTAAGTAGTTCTAAGTTCTAGGGGACTGATGACCTCAGAAGTTAAGTCCCATAGTGCTCAGAGCCACTTGAACCACTTGAACTACAGAAGATTATCCTATTTTCCTTATTCCATTCCAATATTGTGATCTTCAACGCAGTTTCTGTCTCTGACAGAACTGCGTTTTCATTGCTGGACTTTAATCGCTTTTGGAAATATCTCCTTAGATTCATTTCCTACTTGTTCTACACATAGACCGAATAAGTTCAGGTCAGACTGTTACCTTGTGTCACTCCCTCCTTAATTACTATGATACTCTCATGTCCTTCCACTCTTATCACAGCAGTGTGGATTGAGTACAGAAACTTTCACTTCTACATTTTATCCCTAACAGCTTAAGAATTGAGAGTCTTACACTGAAAACTTTCAAACGCTTTTTTCTAAATTTAGAACTACTATAATTTAGGTTTTTCTTTCTTCTATTCTATTAATTTTAATTCTATTGAACAAACAGTTCTCAGAGCGTCGATCGTTTAAGATTTTGTGACTCCCTGTGACTCGCGTTTATTTGTAGTAAAAGCAACTGCGCTGTTCTAGGAGGCAATTTAGGAGCCCTCAGGGCTTGGCTGTCTCTTCTTGAAGAAATGTGCGACCTGTATACTGTCCGCAGCTGGTCTATTTAAGCGTAGCGCTAACAAGCCTCACTGCTGCCAAAACAAACATAAAGTGGGAGACAACGAGCCAGAAAGCGTATCCGCCCACGTCGAGGTACCCACTCCGGTGGCTTCGATCCTAATCTCACTAAATGGACGAATGGTGCTCCTGGCTTTCCCACATCGGTATATATGTAACAAGCGATCAATCAAATGCCGATTTCAAATAAGTAGTGCGTCATATACACAGGATGAGTCATGTAAGTGACAGCAAACCATCTACTTCCTGAATGATTCAGCAGACTACATTAACAGTCTGTATGCAAATGAACAAAAGTAATATTGCTGTTTGTGCACTGGTGGTGGGACGGTTGTTCTGCAAGTAGCATACAAAATACTTTTCAGCACAGTGAAACAAACTGCGCTCACAATCTTCCACTTCTTTGATCTATTTACCATTTAGAGCAATACAGTTCACATAAAGGCATTATACTCTAAGGAAAAAAAAGTAAACGACGCATCACGAAGGAATTATCCAAACGGGACGGAAATCGATAGATGTGATGAACTACATGCACAGACCAACAAATGATTACAGTTTCAGAAAAAGTGGATGATTTATTCAAGAGAAAGACGTTCACAAACTGAGCAAGTCAGTAACGCGTTGGTCCACCACTGGCCCTATGCAACCAGTTATTCGGCTTGGCATTGATTGACAACGTTGTGAGATGTGCTCGTTGGCTGATATCGTGCCCAGTTCTGTCCAATTGTGGCATTAGATCGTCAAACTCCAGAGATTGTTGGAGTGCCCCATAATGCTGCAACGTTTCCAATTGGTGAGAGGTCCGGCGGCGGCGTTGCTGGCCAGGGTAAGGTTTGGAAAACACGAAGACAGGCAGTAGAAACTCTCGCCGGGTGCGAGCGAGCATCACCTTGCTGAAATATAAGCCCAGAACGGCGAGCCTTTAAATTGTAATCTCGTGTTTGTCTGTACGTGTACGTCACATCTACCGATTTCCGGCCCATTCGGATAATTCCTTCGTGGCGCGCGTTATTTGCAAATGATATCGTGCCCACTACAATCGAAACTGACGACGTCGTTTGATCAACACGGGAACACGTAGCGGTGTCTGCTGCGGAGCCCGATGTTGGACAATACACGGTGAACGGTGCGCTTCGAAACACTTGTTCCTGCACCACCATTGTTCTCTGTCGTCATATCTGTGACAAATCGGCGCATATCCTGCTTTACAGAGTGGGTAAGCTTCCGACCTAAACGTTCTATGAAAAGCCGTGGACGTCTGCACATTGTCGCCTAATCTTGATTTCACAGTTCTTCAACAACTATCCTTAGATGCTGACGACAGTAGCAATACACAAGATAAAAGTGACTATAGACTAAAGCAAATTTTTTTTTCTATTTGTGTTGATCGCTGCTCGAACCGACTGTGTGGCCAACCAGCGTCATTGTTTCCGAGATGTTCGTTGCCAGGCGGCGAGCCATCACAATCTGGCCTTTGTCAATGTCGTTTACGTCAGTGGATTTCACCAACTGCATCCCATGTCCCTGCTAAAGTTATTCCCCATTCGTCTCTGCTCGGCTTACATAGTTTCCTTACTGCGTCAAGAGTCGATAATGCCATGAGGCAGCATTCAAGGAAGAAAAGAGCTAAGACTAATGCTGAACGTCCCGTTGACATCGAGGTCATCACAGATGGAGTACAAGTTTAGAAGTTTCAAGGGTGCAAGGGTTGGGAAGAAAATCAGCCGTGACCTTTCAAATTAACCAGGATCATTTCAAAGAAAGCATCCCAGAATTTTCCTGGAGCTATTTAGGGCAATCACAGAAAACCTAAATCTGGATGGCCGGACGCGGACTTGAAAAGTCGTCTTCCTGAATGCGAGTCCAGTGACCTATCCAATGCGCGACCCCTCTCCGTAAGGCGATGTTTAATCAGGGCAGTGGCCATAACATTTTGGATCAGATATAGAGTGACAGTTACGGAACTATATGAAATGAAATCTTCATAACTTCTGAATGTTTTGCGTTAGGACGTTCAAACTGCACCGTTGCCCACGGGGCATTATGGAATTTAGTATGCGCATACATGGTTTGGTTTAGTGACGAAGTCGACTTTCATTTGGATGGTTTCTTCAATACGCAAACTTGTCTCATTTGGGGGACTGAGAATCAGCATTTCGCGATCGAGAAGTCTCTTCAGACTCAACGGGTCAGTATGTGGTGCGTCACGGAATAATCTGTGCGATATTCCTTGATGGCACGGTGATTACCGAACGGTACCTGACGGTTTTGGAGGATGATTTCATGTCCATTATCCAAAGTGACCCCGATTTCCACAAGCTGTGGTTCATGCAAGACGTAGCTCGACCTCATCGAAGTAGGAGAGTGCTTGGTATCCTGGAAGAGTATTCCGGGGACCGCATTCTGGCTCCGGAATATCCAGGGGTCACTGGCATGGGCCTCGATTGGGCGCCATATTCTCCGGGTCTGAACACATGCGACTCCATTTTGGGGGGCTGTATTAAAGACAAGCGATACAGCAGTAACCCCAAAACCACAGCTGAGCTGAAAACAGCCATTCAGTAGGTCATCGATAGCATCGATATTCCGACACTTCAGCGGGTCATGCAGAATTTCGCTATTTGTCTACGCCACATCATCGCCAATGATAGCAGGCATATCGAACATGTCGTAACCTAAATACGAATATCTGTGGTGACGTTTACGCACTGAATAAAGAGTGTGTGTGTGTGTGTGTGTGTGTGTGTGTGACATTACCCATGTTTACATACAAACAGGTCAAACTGTCTAGACAAACAGTTGACTAAGTGAGTCAGCGATCATTTTTGATTTTTGCGAATAAGGCTTCACCTACATGTACGTTTTATTGCAACTGACGCTGAACTCTGTTTTGCTAGTTTTAAGTTTTGATCTAATAAAGACAGTTTCCGAAATATCTTAATACACTCCTGGAAATGGAAAAAAGAACACATTGACACCGGTGTGTCAGACCCACCATACTTGCTCCGGACACTGCGAGAGGGCTGTACAAGCAATGATCACACGCACGGCACAGCGGACACACCAGGAACCGCGGTGTTGGCCGTCGAATGGCGCTAGCTGCACAGCATTTGTGCACCGCCGCCGTCAGTGTCAGCCAGTTTGCCGTGGCATACGGAGCTCCATCGCAGTCTTTAACACTGGTAGCATGCCGCGACAGCGTGGACGTGAACCGTATGTGCAGTTGACGGACTTTGAGCGAGGGCGTATAGTGGGCATGCGGGAGGCCGGGTGGACGTACCGCCGAATTGCTCAACACGTGGGGCGTGAGGTCTCCACAGTACATCGATGTTGTCGCCAGTGGTCGGCGGAAGGTGCACGTGCCCGTCGACCTGGGACCGGACCGCAGCGACGCACGGATGCACGCCAAGACCGTAGGATCCTACGCAGTGCCGTAGGGGACCGCACCGCCACTTCCCAGCAAATTAGGGACACTGTTGCTCCTGGGGTATCGACGAGGACCATTCGCAACCGTCTCCATGAAGCTGGGCTACGGTCCCGCACACCGTTAGGCCGTCTTCCGCTCACGCCCCAACATCGTGCAGCCCGCCTCCAGTGGTGTCGCGACAGGCGTGAATGGAGGGACGAATGGAGACGTGTCGTCTTCAGCGATGAGAGTCGCTTCTGCCTTGGTGCCAATGATGGTCGTATGCGTGTTTGGTGCCGTGCAGGTGAGCGCCACAATCAGGACTGCATACGACCGAGGCACACAGGGCCAACACCCGGCATCATGGTATGGGGAGCGATCTCCTACACTGGCCGTACACCACTGGTGATCGTCGAGGGGACACTGAATAGTGCACGGTACATCCAAACCGTCAACGAACCCATCGTTCTACCATTCCTAGACCGGCAAGGGAACTTGCTGTTCCAACAGGACAATGCACGTCCGCATGTATCCCGTGCCACCAAACGTGCTCTAGAAGGTGTAAGTCAACTACCCTGGCCAGCAAGATCTCCGGATCTGTCCCCCATTGAGCATGTTTGGGACTGGATGAAGCGTCGTCTCACGCGGTCTGCACGTCCAGCACGAACGCTGGTCCAACTGAGGCGCCAGGTGGAAATGGCATGGCAAGCCGTTCCACAGGACTACATCCAGCATCTCTACGATCGTCTCCATGGGAGAATAGCAGCCTGCATTGCTGCGAAAGGTGGATATACACTGTACTAGTGCCACATTGTGCATGCTCTGTTACCTGTGTCTATGTGCCTGTGGTTCTGTCAGTGTGATCATGTGATGTATCTGACCCCAGGAATGTGTCAATAAAGTTTCCCCTTCCTGGGACAATGAATTCACGGTGTTCTTATTTCAATTTCCAGGAGTGTATTTAAAGAGATATATCAAGAAATCTAGACGAATTTGTTTGCGAATATCGAGACAAGTTATTCAGTTAGAGGCAATATGCAAAAGGCAACTGCTTTATTTCTTTATCCCACGAAATATATGGGAAAATATATTTTCAAGCGTATTAGACAAATCTTGAAAAGAAGATGGCAATGGAATATATTTTTATGCTTGCGGAATCCCTTTTCTCAAAATCAGACACGGAAGATCTGAACTTCCAACACACTGCTACCGGTTTGAAGCAGTTTTTACTGCGATTAGCTACGCTTGAATGAAAGTGTAGGTGGAACATGTCAGTCGGACAATCTGAGTATTCACATCTTGCAGATTATTACGGCAAGTATTAACTAAACATACATGCTGGATGAATGGTTTATGAAATGTAGTAGTCATTTTGTTGCTCTGTAATGACACAGTCCGTTAGTGACATTACAAAATCTCATGCATGTCGGCGTTTCGCCATTTTGAAAGAATCCAACAAAAATAGATACACAGTCTCCCGTCAATGTTACTGTCATAAAGCATAATTGTAGCCTTACATCTTTGTTCTGTGCAAGAGCTACCGAATGCTTTCAACAAGTAACCCATCCCACTTTAAGGAACCGTGGTAGATAAAAAAATTGCAAGATGTGACTACATAAGAAAATTTTCGCCCATTGTTTGCTATCAGCTATCGGAAACCGTTTTTCAACATCTTCAACTGTTTACCAGATGTTAGGAGTATCTGCTTCGTGGTCTAAAATCATGCAGACTACGTAGTTACGAGGATCCTAAGCTTGTCTACCACTTCAGTGTCGTCACTAGGTTTCGCAGATACACTGAATACATTTCCAGGAGAAACAAGTGGGACGAGTTGTCCCAGAAGTAGATAACGAGTTTAGAGGACAGTGCTATCTGCGCTTTGTTTCCGCGTTACCACTCCGTGAACCTAGGTTATCAAAGTAAGAGAATGCATGAAAATTATCACAAGTTAAGGGAGTTTTCAAAGTCACGAGACGACATTGGGCATAGTGATACTGGGCTCACGGAAAAGTGCCCTCGCAACACTGCCTCTGGTATGAATAGAATATATTCTAGAAAACTGGCAATAGTCAAATACTGTGTGAGGGATCTCTCCTTTGGTATCATACAGAGTGTTAATGAGGGTTGGAGTGCTTTCACAGTTCTTCGCCGTTGTAGGGAGCAGGCCAGGAAGCATGGATTTCGAAGACGTCTCTCAATGCTAGTGATCAGCAATATTCTGTAGTGGCGTTGTTGAGACCGAGAAGTGTATCATTCGTGTTCGATCGGACTCAAGTATGAGGAAACTAGAACACTCGTGCCACGATGTTTCTCCTTTAAACAATAGTGGCTGCGTTTCAAAATAATCTGGACGGTCGCCAAAGTATTGAATAACTGGAGTTCCTCTCCAACTAAACTGCAAGTTATTTAAAAGCAAAACACAACGCTTTATGGGTGTGTCCATATAGGCTTGACAACCCATAACATTCGGCGTCCCAAATTGTACTTTTATGTAAAGGGCATACTCGTCGAATGTGTGGAAACTGATAGAACGAACAAACCTGATGGGAACGCATCCTGATGCGAACGTGAATGGTTCAGCAATTCACAGCATATGGTGGTTCAGTGATCTCAAAATCGTTGTACGTGATAACCTTCTCCATGCATCATGAAATCTCTATAAATAACTTTGGAAATCAAATATATTACAGACAAATTCAAAGTTCAGAGATCAAAGGAAAACGAACGACTGAAGCGTCTACTGCGAGCATGTGCAGGGTGTTTCAGAGTCTTGCATCAAACGTCTAGAGGTGACAGATCGCATAGTGAACAATTTTAGTTAGAGGCAAAATCTTTGCCGACGTTTCCTGGCGAGACTAGGGGTTTTTATTGTTGGGAATAACACTGAGAGGGACGGGACACAGGCACACAGCAGTCTGTGTATGCAGCATGAGTTGCCTATACTCCAGTCATCTGTTCCGTGTGACATGTAACATGACGGTTCATGACTGGCTTCTAAAAGATAATTCTTCGCTTACAGAGACTCAAGATTTCCTTGTTAAAAATCACTCAATCATTTTACCTGAGTACGTAGTATGCAGGTGCAGCACATCAGGTTAGTATACCCTGCTAGTTCGATGAAATACCATCGACCCCGGTTCTGCGAATTCAATAAAAATACACTTAGTATCGGCAAACATCTTGTCCGTAACAGCAGTTGTTCCTCTTGACATGATCTATTACATCTATATTCAAAAATTGTGAAACACTCTGTGTGTATACAGGTTGTAACAGGTATAAGTGCTTTAACTGCTGAACAACATTACACCAGTATTTGCGTCATTTGCCGACTATAATAATTATAGCTATTACAAATCGTATGTTTTTTAGGTTGGGTAGTACCTGCAAGTACATGTGTCAAGGCCGAGTCCTTAATTTTTATTTTCCCTTGGACAGCAGGTGAGGTCTGAAGTCTGAAGTATGGACACGTGGACGCAGAATGGTTAGTCTTTGCTGATAATCGTAGTCCAGTTAGTGATGTAGTTATAGTCGTGCGGAAAACATCAGGTCATAAAGGTTGTGCCGTGTTTGTTGGAAGACTGTTCGATGCAGACGAAAAACAACCAACACGCCGATGTGTGTACATATTAAGACTCCACATATAAAAATATCTGCTCTTATACCCCTAATACTTTGTATACAAGGCGAACCAAACTTGGCTCATTCGTTTACCACATGGCAACTCCTTGCCTAACAGTTCAAAAATACCTGAAATAACATTTCCTCCTGCGGCCATTTTTAGTTAGACGTCACAGAAAGGTAATTTTGCAGCCATTTAATCACGTGTGCAATAAGTATTTTTATTCAGTATTTTCCGTCTGTGCTGTCCAGTTAGAGAAGTGAGTAGAGATGTGTCTTCAAACACTCGAGCTCAAGAGTGCGATTCCATGTCTAGCAGTATTTTTTTTTAATCTCTAACCAATGAACCCAGCAATGCTTCGTGACTGCTACCTATGTATCGGAATTGAATCTCCTCCTCGCCCCTCTCTGTGTCCATCTCCCCTTCCCTCACTCTCTCTGTCTCTCTCTCTCTCTCTCTCTCTCTCTCTCTCTCTCTCTCCCCTTCTGTCCATCTATTCCTTCTTTCTCTGTTTCTGAGCCTTATTCATTGTTATTGCAGATTCATATTTTGTAGTATTTTTCTAATCATAAGCTGATAAGTCATAATTACATCTTTTCTGTTTTCTGTGAAAATCGACGGCAAGGAAGAAAACAAAACAGCACATTGTTGTATAGACAATATTTGTCTAAAAATATATATAATGAGAAAGAATATGTAGGAGAGAAACGATGTTTGTAATGCCCTACAATAGTAGCTAATACAGAGGACGAGAGGGAAAACAAACTGCACGTATTCACAGTAGAGTAAAGCATACCATTTTCTTTCTCACAGTCACTTATAACAGAAAACTTGTACACCGTTGTTTGAAAAAAAAACGAAAAAAAAACAAAAAAACACAAAAACAAACATAGCATACGTTCATATGAATGTTTAGCATAGCGACCTGCAAAAATTTGTATTAAATTGGTCAAGAACTTTTCGAAATGTTTGCTGATGTGGTCTGCTTACTACATATTGCATTTACATTTATAACTTGTATACATATAAATATATATATATATATATATATATATATATATATATATATATAGCCCATGTATAGTCGTGCTCAAAAGTATCCGAACAACCTGAATTGCATTTCACCAGATTCGCAAGCAACCCACATAACGCAGCTGTCTAGCAGATCCTCTAATCGGTCCTTGGTACAGTCGTTTGACTATTGAAAATGATTCCAACAAGTCACCACTAGAAAACACTGCTCTGTATCGCAATAACTCAAGATGTAAAGTAATACTAAGATACTACAAATGTCAGGGAACACCTTATCACAGATGAGACTATCCATAAGGCTTGTAAGCTCACATTTATTATAATAAATGACATACCTGAAATGTTACCACTCTCATTATTACGTCAGATAGGTAATGCATGTAGTAAGTTCGTCGTATTCATGATTTCCTCTTCAAAGTGACATACCTTACTTATTATTTACCACAAAATGACATTGAAAATATTCCAGAGCAGCTAGTTGCGAAAATGCATGAACTTCAAACGACACGACGAACCGTCTCGTTCTGCATATGGATTCAAACCCAGGTCATGCAGACTAAGCAAAGATTTCGTGACTGACGGAAACTAATAGTCATTCCTGATTAGGTATACAAAGAGTGATATACCTCGATTTTAGACAGTATCAGCTAGCAAATACCAACTTTAAATTACATAACGCAAACATTTTTAACGAACGCGAATTCCTACCCAGCACCTATTGTCCCTGTTAACGAACTACGAGAGATGTTAAATATTGCTTCTTAACAAGTAACTTATTTGAAATGGCGTGAGGTAAAGCTTTGTGTTGGACAGGGATTCGAACCCATAATCTAATAAGATAGATATCGAAGCACAATCAACTGTGACATATCAGATTTCCTCAGCAGTAGCTAGATGTTTTAACTGAAATGACGAAACGAAACATTAATTTTTTCCTTCCCAGGACTCCAACCCAGCACCTATCGCTGTATTATTCTAAAGAACACGAACATTAAAAATGCGTTTGCTGCACCGGCAGCGTCATTTGAGCATGTTTGAGCTAGAAATGATATGACGAAGAGTTCAGTGCGGACAGGGAGTAGAGCCCCACACATTTCGTTGTTGACTACACACAAAGAGACGTCAGCTACCGAATTTTTCTCCACCAGCAGCTCGGAATAACATCTTGAAATTACAGTGATCACGCAATAGTTCTGTGTCTCACTGGGAGTCAAAAACGTCAAACACTGTTAGTGTTGACAAGGGATGAAAATACATTAAACATCGAAATTATTATCCACCAGCAGATAGGTGTTCTCATGCTAGATCTTGATAATACATAATGAAATCTGTAGTGCAGGGCCAGGATTCGAACCCATTCACGCGCAATATGTGGAGATGTTGAGGAATCTGCAGTTTTGAACAAACAACAAATTGTAGTCGAGCTGTATTGTTACGAAGGGATCAAATTCCGCGTTAAGGACGGTCTGAGTTGCATTCCCAGTTCAGAACCAATTTTATCGACATACAGAAGCTAAGATAAAAGATGGAATAAGGGTCCTGTGAGCCTACATAGCGTTTGTTTCGTCACTAGAAATAAATAACTGGTGTAAGAAAGGTTACTGGTGATAGAATTTCTACATGTCGCCACTCCAGACTTTAGTGTGGCTCAACGTAACGTGTACTTGGTAGAGAAGTAATATCATTTTTAATGTGAATGTCAGACCACAATGCCATTATATCTTCTTCTCTTGGTATAGCCAGAAGAGAATGGAATCTGTCTCTCCCTATCTAAAATTAATGACCGAAGTTGGAATCGAACCCAGACCATAGATATATGAACCTATCATCAACCCAACAGACCACCAAATCCTCTTCTGAGTGGCTCATTTTTCTATCATAACACCGTTGTGCCACACTGGCTGAGAATTCTGACACACAGGCTCCCTGTATCAATTTGCAGCATGTTCAGTAAATACATTTACTTGGTTGACCGAAACACCGTGAACTAGCTGCCTTGGCTACCCAGTGCATACATTCAGATTTATTTTGTAATCACCAAAATAAAATCACGTAACTGCCACCAACACAGAACTGCCAACAGAGTGGGATGCAGAAATTTAAATAGGAAGTGTTCCTTTGCACTTGAGCTACTCCACTGCGCTATCTGTTTGTTGAAAACGTCGTCCGGTGCAAAAGAAAAGGTATAACTGTTTGTCTCTCATAAGTATTGACCTGGCCATATGCATTATCCCACAGCGCTGTGGAATGCAGAAGTTCTGGAGTGATTGTTGTTGACTTCTGGAGCTGTTGTAGCTGCGTGTCAGCTAGTAGTGTAATGGTAAGTTTTGTGTATGGTGGATAAGGTGTCGCGAGTTCGAGTACATTCACTGCTTTTTTTTTTAAACGCAATTCTGCTGTCTGCTAATGTTCTCAATCTAATGGAACTTTTAACATAATTCCCTTCACTTCTCAACCCAAAATAGTCGTATGTGGAAAAAGGGCTAACTTCTGCGACATTTTGCTCATTTCAGGTTTAACACACAGCCAGACAGTAGATGCATCTCGAAACTTTTGTATTATGTATGGGTAGAGCGCATCGTGCCAAAATTCGTTGGAAAAGTATTTTCTACATTAGCTGTCGTCTTTTAGTGGCATATTATTCTTCTTCAACCCTTGTTTGAGAGCTTTAACTCAGAACAGGTTTTCCACATGCATGTAATCAATAAACCACATGTGCATTTCCAGACTGTTATAGATAATATCAGAGAATTCGCATATATCGTTGATGATTAATTTCTCTCTCATGTTTACTATTGTTTTAACAACACTAAAGGAAACCTTACGAAAATTGTGTGCTGTTTTATAAGATATACCCACAATAACCTTACGACGAAAGTCTGTTTTAATAAAACTGAGAATTTGTACACAAGCGTGCCTCCATCCCCACGAATTGGTAAAATACTACTCACTTAGATTTTGATTGGGTCTCTGTTTAATTGGTATGCTGTGTCATACTCAAGAGGTATGTAAAAGCGGCATTTCATAAATAAAGTTATTTATTCCTTGAAACCAAATATTTGCTTGTCAGCAGCGGAATGAGGCGTTACCTGTTGTGCAGCATTGTGAGTTTTTCACCATTGCAATATGAGTCGAAAGTATTTTCTTGCGATTTCCTTATCGATGTTTGATCTGACTGTTTGAAGCTTTTTCACAGAAGGGATAAAAACTCCACACTCAGTGAGACTGCAACTGCGAATAGTAACAGTCCCTTTTTCACAGGTCAGCACATTGCCACGGAGCTGGCGAAGAAGTATGTGTGTCAGCTTCCTCTTACGAAACCAATAGTGCCTAGAACTCAAAACCGCTGTTGAAGGACGAGATTAGTTGCGATTTCCACGTGCAACGAATTTCCTGGGCTGAAAGCCGTGAATTTACAATCTTTTGTAACACCTCAAGCGACAATAACTCAGATTATTCAATGGAAATGACAGGTAAAGTCAAGTGAACTTTGAGGCTTAATTCCATGCACACCAGGAAGTAACTCGTCGATCACAGAGTTGCCAAACATACATTGCCTTGTTGCCAAATCTCAGTTACAATACCAGCAGGAAGAAGACGAACCGATGTGATCTTACACTGGGCTGGGAAGTGACCATAGCTGGTGTTTCCAAGTCGCAGCTACTACGGTCTGGAATACGTAATGCGTCTGATTCGCATTTCTGTACTAGGTTTAGGGACTGGAGCGTAGCATACTCAGAACTGACTGCAAACGAAGAATCATAAATCAGTAACTGTCATAGTTGTTTTTATATTTCTTTCGTTAGTGTACTCAAAACTAAGAAGTTCATTCACAGACGTTTTCGTGCCTCGCCGATAGTCGAGCACAACAAACAAATAAAAATAAAAAGAGAATATGTGTGTGTGTGTGTGTGTGTGTGTGTGTGTGTGAGAGAGAGAGAGAGTAAAAAATTGTAAAGAAATTGAATCATGGTATGTAAAGAAATCTTTCATTAAAATGACACGTTCCACATCATTACGAAATATCGTATTCATGATCTATGAAACAAGAATTAATCTAATGTAATCTAATCTAATCATTTCATATTGCTGACTAGCCATGAAGAGTCATGAATTATCGAAGTTTTTGCCAATACCAGTAACCAAATCTTAACCTGAAAATAAAAGACGACAATATTTGTAATAAACTGGGACTTCTGTCAAGACCCTTTCGTCCCTGTTAATTAACCACGAAAGATGTCTGATATACCTCTATTCTGAAGTAACAAAGTGTGCATGCATTTAAAGAGCTTCAAACAGTCAGATCAAACATCGATAAGGAAATCGCAAGAAAATACTTTCGGCTCATAGTGCAATGGTGAAAAACTCACAATGCTGCACAACAGGTAACGCCTCATTCCGCTGCTGCCAAGCAAATTTTGGGTTTCAAGGAATAAATAACTTTATTTATGAAATGCAACATTTGCATGCCTCTTGAGTATGACACAGCATACCAATTATCACAGACCCAATCAAAATCTAAGTGAGTAGTATTTTACCAATTCGTGACGATGGAGCCACGCCTGTGTACAGATTCTCAGTTTTACTAAACAGACTTTCGTCGTAAGGTTATCGTGGGTATTTTATTACATACCTTATAAAACACCACACAATTTTCGTAAGGTTTCCTTTAGTGTTGTTAAAACAATAGTAAACATGAGAGAGAAATTAATCATCAACGATATATGCGAATTCTCTGATATTATCTATAACAGTCTGGAAATGCACATGTGGTTTATTGATTACATGCATGTGGAAAACCTGTTCTGAGTTAAAGCTCTCAAACAAGGGTTGAAGAAGAATAATATGCCACTAAAAGACGACAGCTAATGTAGAAAATACTTTTCCAACGAATTTTGGCACGATGCGCTCTACCCATACATAATACAAAAGTTTCGAGATGCATCTACTGTCTGGCTGTGTGTTAAACCTGAAATGAGCAAAATGTCGCAGAAGTTAGCCCTTTTTCCACATACGACTATTTTGGGTTGAGAAGTGAAGGGAATTATGTTAAAAGTTCCATTAGATTGAGAACATTAGCAGACAGCAGAATTGCGTTTAAAAAAAAAAGCAGTGAATGTACTCGAACTCGCGACACCTTATCCACCATACACAAAACTTACCATTACACTACTAGCTGACACGCAGCTACAACAGCTCCAGAAGTCAACAACAATCACTCCAGAACTTCTGCATTCCACAGCGCTGTGGGATAATGCATATGGCCAGGTCAATACTTATGAGAGACAAACAGTTATACCTTTTCTTTTGCACCGGACGACGTTTTCAACAAACAGATAGCGCAGTGGAGTAGCTCAAGTGCAAAGGAACACTTCCTATTTAAATTTCTGCATCCCACTCTGTTGGCAGTTCTGTGTTGGTGGCAGTTACGTGATTTTATTTTGGTGATTACAAAATAAAGTTGAATGTATGCAGTAGGTAGCCGAGGCAGCTAGTCCATGGTGATTCAGTCAACCAAGTAAATGAATTTACTGAACATGCTGCAAATTGATACAGGGAGCCTGTGTGTCAGAATTCTCAGCAAGTGTGGCACAACGGCGTTATGATAGAAAAATGAGCCACTCAGAAGAGGATTTGGTGGTCTGTTGGGTTGATGATAGGTTCATGTATCTATGGTCTGCGTTCGATTTCAACTTTGGCGATTAATGTTAGATAGGGAGAGACAGATTCCATTCTCTTCTGGTTATACCAAGTGAAGAAGATATAATGTCATTGTGGTCTGACATTCACATTAAAAATGATATTCCTTCTCTACCAAGTACACGTTACGTTGAGCCACACTAAAGTCTGGAGTGGCGACATGCAGAAACTCTTATCACCAGTAACCTTTCTTATACCAGTTATTTATTTCTAGTGACGAAACAAACGCTATGTAGGCTCACAGGACCCTTATTCCATCTTTTATCTTAGCTTCTGTACGTCGATAAAATTGGTTCTGAACTGGGAATGCAACTCAGACCGCCCTTAACGCGGAATTTGATCCCTTCGTGACAATACAGCTAGGCTACAATTTGTTGTTTGTTCAAAACTGCAGATTCCTCAACATCTCCACATATTGCGCGTGAATGGGTTCGAATCCTGGCCGGCACTAAAGATTTCATTATGTATTATCAAGCTCTACCATGAGAACACCTATCTGCTGGTGAATAATAATTTCGATGTTTAATGTATTTTCATTCGTTGTCAACACTAACGTTATTTGACGTTTTCGACTCCCAGTGAGACACAGAACTATTGGCGAGATCACTCTAATTTCAAGATGTTATTCCGAGCTGCTGGTGGAGAAAAATTCGGTAGCTGACGTCTCTTTGTGTGTAGTCAACAACGATACGTGCGGAGCTTTATTCCCAGTCAGCACTGAACTCTTCGTCATATCATTTCTAGTTCAAACATGCTCAAATGACGCTGCCGGTGCAGCAAACCGATATTTAATGTTCGTTTTCTTTAGAATAATACAGCGATAGGTTCTGGGTTGGAGTCCTGGGAAGGAAAAAATTAATGTTTCGTTTCGTCATTTCAGTTAAAACATCTAGCTACTGCCGAGAAAATGCGATATGTCACAGTTGATTATGCTTCGATATCTATCTTATTAGATTATGGGTTCGAATCCCTGTCCAACACAAAGCTTTACCTCACGGCATTTCAAAAAAGTTACTTGTTAAGAAGCAATATTTAACATCTCTCGTAGTTCGTTAACAGAGACAATAGGTACTGGGTAGGAATTCGCGTCCGTTAAAAATGTTTGCATTATGAAATTTAAAGTTGGTATTTGCTAGCTGATACTGTCTAAAATCGAGGTATGTATGCCTAATCAGGAATGACTGTTAGTTTCCGTCAGTCACGAAATCTTTGCTTAGTCTGCATGACCTGGGTTTGAATCCATATGCACAACGAGACGGTTCGTCGTGTCATTTGAAGTTCATACATATTCTCAACTAGCTGCTCTGGAATAACTGAAATTTTCAATGTCATTTTGTGGTAAATAATAAGTACGGTATGTCACTTTGAAGAGGAAATCATGAATACGACGAACTTTCTACATGCATTACCTATCTGACGTAATAATGAGAGGGGTAACATTTCATGTATTGTCATTTATTGTAATAAATGTGAGCTTACAAGCCTTATGGACAGTCTTACCTGTGATAATGTGCCCTGATATTTGTGGTATCTTAGTATTACTATACATCTTGAGTTATTGCGATACAGAGTAGTGTTTTCTAGTGGTGACTTGTTGGAACCATTTTCAATAGTCAAACGACTGTACCAAGCAGCGATTAGAGGACCTGCTAGACAGCTGCGTTATGTGGGTTGCGAAATGCAATTCAGGGCTTTCGGATACTTTTGAGCATGACTGTACATCCGAACGTTTATTAGAGTAACGAGTAAAAATTTGAAGTAAATCAGTCAAGTACATTTGGAGATTTTTTGTAACAACATTTCCACTTTATACTTTACATACTGTAACGGTACTTTGCGGGCAGGCGTGTCAATTAGCATCATATTAATTGAAATCGGGAAGAACTAAAAAGGGGAAAGAAATACGAAACTTTAAAAACCGCACAGTATTACTAAGAAGCAATATAATGAAAAGTAATAAAAAGCAAAGTAGCAAAGACCAAGCGGGACAGAAAGATATAGGGGCGCGTTTGTTTTTTAATACATATAAAAGAACATGTAACACATTATTGAGCTCTCTACATTCAGTTATCGCGATCGGGCTAGTCGATGAAAAAGTGGTACGCGGCTGCGAAATTCGTTAAGGAGATTATTTAAAGACTCTTCAAGCACGCTTAAAATACATTGCGTGTGACGAAGTGATCAAAGACGTTTATTGTCGGGTGGAGCGAAAATGAATCCGACAACATAATTCGAACTTTGTGTTAGCTGGGAAAAATACTCTTGGGAAATTATTATGGTTGTGGAACCCACGAAAATTGTGCGCAACGGAAAGCTATAGTTTACGTAATTCTGCATTTTATAAAATGGTGAAACGCATGTGCGCGGAACATTAATAGAATCTTATCCTTGGACGGTTGCGGGAGTAACTGATACAAACAACGCGCCAGCATAAAAAATAGTTCGCTTATTAACTACCAGATATTAATTAACGGGGACCTAAAATACTAAAAAAGAAGGATAGGGTCATCACCTCCAATCCCGATTCATATTTCAGATTTAATTAGTGGAAAGAGAAGTGTTAATAAACAAACTACTTTTCAATTTTATCCACGATTTTGGCTTCATTACGTAGTCTTGACTACATGACAAACAATATCTGTGGAAGTTGTATGCAACGTATCGTCATAATATTTAGCCAACCAATATTGTGGGACACCAAAAATGTAAATTCATGAAATTGTTCTTACAGCGGATGTATAATGCGTGAGTGCGACGAACTATTTTGAGAAACTGAACATCCATTACGTACTTGCATTTTCATCTGCGAAAATGGTCCCTGTCGGTACATCAGCATAGAGTTCGAATAGAATCGCTCGAATGTTGTAAACCATTCAGATTAATCGAACATCTAAATACACGTAATGCTGGTACCACCAGGATGTGTTCTTTCTCCTCACCCCCGTGGCAGTGATTGAATTAAGAGTCAGCCGGGAAATACATTTAAATCAATTGACGCCCACTGAGCTAGCGTCACGAATTTTCAAACGTCCGCTGCCATGTATGAAGGCGAGTGACACCACGAGTGCTAACGTCGATCGAGGAGTGTCGTCGTGATCGTATTGAATGACATTGAGCGGTTACAATACCTATATATTATAATATTAAAATATGTAGCCTATGTCCACCTGACTGTTCATTAGAGTGTCATGTACAAATATCTAGTAAATCGGTCAAGAACTTTTTGGTAACGTTTCCCCTTTATATTATAAAAATATGTATCCTATGCTCGTCTAATTGTTCATTAGAGTATCGGATGAAAGTCTGAAGTAAAGAGTAAAAATCTGAAGTAAATTGATCAAGAACTTAAAGAGTTTTTGGTAATAACGATTCCCCTTTCTGTATTAAATATGCATCTATAGACAGCCTACCTGCCCACCTTTGTTGAGGACCTTAAAAGTGCACCTGCAGTTATCAGTCAGCAGTCGTTGCAGACGAACACACTAAGGCGCCTGGAAGTAAACAACAGCAGTGGCGTAGCGTTGCCATTTGTTTTGAATATAGACCAGGCTTACAGCAGTTTCCGGGTTGTGTGAGAACATGTGTTCTAAGGGTCAGGAAGTACACCTAATACTTGTGGAATTAGAAAAAACGTATGATTCTATACTCATCAATGGAGTACGGTAAGCGATGGAGTAAATAAATATAGAAGCACAACAGATATGCCTCATTCAAACAATATACACCGACCGTTAAAACAGTTACAGTAAGGAGGAAGTGAGTGAGACATTCCAGACACTGAAAGGACTTAGGATAGGACTTTAGTGTGTCGCTGACCTTGTTTAAAATATATATGTGATACATATTGGAACGATAGAATCAGTCGTGGGGATGTGTGGGAAGACGTCAAATTTAAGATAAAGAAGCTAATGAAAGTATTTGAACGAGGAGGGTTAAGAATACATATGAGTAAAACAGAATATCTAGCAGAGGGAGGAGATGGAAGGCATACACAGGGTGGGACAAATACACTCACGCTCATAAATTAAGGATAATTGCAGAATGTGGTGCCACACAACGTGGAACTACACAATACTGGCGCTAAAAGCATAGGAACATAGGGAACACACACAACACAGATCTGTAAGTCCACCGTATTGGTGACAAGTTGAGAAAACCGTCCAGAAACACATGTGCTACAAAACGCAACTGTTTCCTGCGCATGTACCCCGACATCAGTATGGGATATGATTACCATGCACACGTACACAGGCCGCACAACGGGTTGGCATACTCTGGATCAAATGGTCGAGCAGGTGCTGGGGTATAGCCTCCCACTCTTTCGCCAGTGCCTGTCGGAGCTCCTGAAGTGTCGTAGGGATTTGAAGACGTGCAGCGATACGTCGACCGAGAGCATCCCAGACGCGCTCGATGGCGTTTAGGTCTGTAGAACAGCCAAGCCACCCCATTCGCCTGATATCTTTTGTTTCAAGGTACTCCTCCACGATGGCAGCTTGGTGGGGCAGTGCGTTATCATCCATTGAAACGTCCCCTTTGAACAATTATACATAGACTGTGCTTAACCTGACACACAATACTTTGTTAGCGCAACGCAATCTGACTTTCAAAATTCCCTACAAAAGAATGGCCCTGACTAACATTAAACTATACCTTTCACAAATCACTTACCTCACAAAAATCTTCGCTGCTCAAGCTACTGCAATACAGCAAGCGCCACTACTGCCAGCTAAATAAAAGATTCAAACTACTAAAGGCACTAACTACTGATAGGGATAGTTAGCAAATGAAAGATATTAATAGAGAACAAACAATGTATTTACCTTAATATCATCACAAGTCATAATATATATATCAGTTCATGACAAATTGCAAAACTCCGCCATCTCTCTCCCCACATCCACCACTGCTGGCGGCTCACCTCCAACTGCGCAACGCTACGCGCTGTTCACAGCCAGCTGCCTAACACTACAATGGCAGACAACAATGCAAACTAGCCACAGACTGCACACAGCACAGCCAGTGATTTTCATATTGAGCGCTACGTAACGTTGCCAATAAGAAAACATAAACAGCCTACTTACATAGAGAAAACATAAACAGCCTACTTACATAGCCCCCATGCTCCCCACAAAAAATTTTACAAATTTTGTTGGGCAGTGCCCAATAATGATTTGATAAAATTTTTCATAATTACAATAACAAACATGTCAAATGCACACACTTATTGATATAATGTTGGTCAAAAGCTAAAATTTTCTCACAGTCCATAAAGACAGTCCTAATCGTACATAACAGTAGAATAGCAGTGTTTTTTCTCAAAGTCTGAGCAGTAGAAGAAAATGCACACGGAAGTAGTGGATTTCCATGCAGTCTTGAAGAAGTAGTGTTGTCCTTCCAACGGAAAGACAGTGCTGACTCTTTACATGCTGACAGGTAATGGGCCACAATGGAGCAAACCCACAGCAGAGTCATTCGAAGTTTTGAAGAGTATTGGTAGGTAAGTCATCACAGAGCAGACCCACTGTAGTCCTGGTAGAGATTACGGTATTGGTGGGCCACGAGAGGTGCAGACCCACTGCAGTCCTTGTAGAAATAATGGTATTGATGGATCATCAAAGATGTAGACCCACTGTAGTCCTTGAAGAGATGGCCAGCAGCCATCTGTTGTGACTGTGCAGGTGCACAATCACCATTGAAGAGTCTTGCGGATAATATAGCAAGTCCATAAACCACCACTTGTGCACTCACAAAGTTTTTGAAATTGTCCTTAGAACCAGCAATGCTGTTATCCAGTCCCTTGCTGAGTTATTAACACATGTGCAAACACTAACAGTCCCTACTTCTCACATATTGTCCACATACTATGACCAACAGAAACGTGTGCAGTGAAATGTAACTAACAAGTTAATAATGTCATGAACTGGTGACAATTACAATTTTATAACATAAGAATACAATTACAAAGGTACAAAATACATCATTAAAAACATAATAATACAGATAACATTTGTAGTACAGGCTTTACAAAAGAATAGAAATAAACATATACATCAGTGTTACAAAAATAGTGACATAAGTACATACATAAAATAATGAGAATAGTTTTCGAAACATTAATTTCACACATGAACATTGAAACAGAACAGAATTGTAAACAACTTTACAAAGAAAATAACATATTATTAATGCAACTTATATTTGAGGATAACAGTATTCCTCCTCATAGTGAATATAGCTTAGTATTAGAAGAGAAAAAAATTCTATGAAACAGTACACAGAGACAGGAAGAAAACAAATACTCAAGGGTACACAAACACATAGTGGGATAACACCAATAGGAAAGGACAGGGTTCGTTTTCAGTGTAACATTTGGTACTGCAGTCCAACCCAAAACTTCATATATCTTTCCTCTTATTTCATCCTTTGTTTCCACCAAAAAAAATTCTATCTAAGCATGCTTTCTGTATTTATATGTTCACACATTTCTTACCTCAACATTTATTTTCAAGAAAATCCTACCTAAACCTGTTTTCTCAATGCATTTCTTCCAATTCATCGCAACTCATTCTCTTAGAGGCTACCCCCTCTTAAGCTAACTTAAATCTACTGAGCTCAGATGCTAAACTAAGGGATGAGGCAATGCAGCATCACATAACAAATCAACACAAACAGCAATGCAAAAAATGCAAATTGGCAAAGCTAGCAGCATAAATGAGCAAAGGTCAAATTCAATAACACTATGCCTGGCAAACAGCAGCAACTTATACCTAAACATGACATAGCGCAAGCAGAAAAAATATTACACTAAACAACAATGCAGATAAGGGAAATGTATATTCACATCTTAATGTCTATGTAATTAAAGTGGTGCACCACAAGAAGTTATTCTACCAAAAAGTTACCAATTACTTGAAAAGAAAATTATGAATGCAGTTACTAGTTCCTTCTTATTGTTCTTTCCTTTCCAAGTGCTCCTTTTTTAAAGAATGTGGATCATAAAATAATTAGTTAATAGATCTGTTGACAGACAGTGTTCACATTAGCAAATGCATTTTATTTTATAAAAGCAATGCTGCAACACAGCTGGAAAACAGATGTCAAATGAAATAAGCAACTATGAAAAGCAAAGCATAAAAATATCATTCAATAGTCATGTGGCATTTCGTAAGTTAGTAGAAATTCTCTCAACTCTCATAGAAAGACGCTTGTCATAATCAGGTGTGCAGATGTAAAAATATTTCTTGTCATTTTATTAGGCATTTCAGTAAATATCGTAAATTAAGAGCTAGTGTAATCATATGTTTTCAAGTTCGACCGTGTCGTTTTTGCGATGCTTTCTCTAAAGGAATGACAATGGCCAGAATAATGGCCTTCCCTTTCTTTTTTTTTCTTTCTTCCTGTGCTCTGAAAGGCACGCGCTAATGACTTTTTCTCCAGGCATCTGACACAGCTGGGTGCCCGCGACGCATTACGTGCAGGTGGTCACTTAACTTTCGTACGGAAATATTTACGACAGCAATTTTCGCTAAAGTGACAGTCTCACATAAAAATACTTCACAGGTCAAGAATCAGCGTTGCAAATCTGTAGAAACAAAATCCTGTGAATATAACAGTGTCCAAAAAATGTTCAGTGGCATTGTGATACATTCACACATGATTCACACATGTCATAACTCTTAAAGTACGATTCTTGGTTTCCAACATCCTTTTTCACAAGTCAAGAGTCCCTACCCACTATTCATTACTCCTTACCTTATTACACATATACGTATCCATCGACACTCGTCAATATTTCGTCATTATAAATATGAAGCATAATCAAATAACTCGTATAGTAGCCTCAGCCTATTAATCGTAAACATACCTCAGCAGCATAATACACATCGTCGTCGTAAAAATAACATCATTACACTTCAGTCAAATCTCAAAATCGTCGTAGCTTCCTCCAATTATTTCAAAACCAAAAAAATTCTCTGCTCATATCAATAGTGTCATCTGCCTGAAACGTACTTTAAAAATCATGACCCCATACGAAATACGTCATTCAAAGCTCTCATAGTATCACAATGATTCCGAAAAATATGAGCGTTTCTCAAAGTACAGACAAAATACAGTTTCATAAGTGTGAAGTTATCCAACTGTGTAATTGCGTAAACATGTGTCACTGATGTAGTAAAATAAATGTTTGTCTCTCTCAGTTAAATGATCAGATAGCTGTGTAATTTGTGTGTTAGAGAAATATGGTACCGATGTGTAAAGTTGTATAAGCAAATACCATATTAGCTAGGGTTCCTTGTGGTTGCCACACACATGGTACACAAAGTAAGCGTGTACCCCCCTGAGGATAAATGTAATTATACCCTCAGGTGTTACAAATTACAGCAATGGAATGAAATGTATCACGGAAAACTTTCTTTGTAATTAAAAAATCTTTGAAAATAAGTGTTTTAAGTATAAGATTAATCACTCAAATGCGTGTCCTGTAGCGCTAAATGCGCGTCTTGCTGTAAGATAATTCTGTGGAACTGTCGTAGTTATCGTCCTCTGTAAGCAAAATTCTGCTAAAGTCAATGTACTTACCTCATGATACACAAAAGTGAAATGCTTTACGTATAGATATCGTAGTTATTACGCTTATTGTTGTAATGAAGAAAGTACTGTACAGTAACGTATTGTTATGCCACGAAAAAGGCTGTCTCATTGTTGCTATACCACAAAAGTTACTACTAAAACATGTTTTTCTTTCCAGAAGAATTCAGAAAACTGTGCAGATATAAAACAGAAACACCGCAAAATCAACATTGTAAATTGTCACTCATTAGTAGCGTCGTGATAAAATCGTGTAGCTGTCACATAAACTAACCTCTGTGTCATCTGGTATCTCTCAGAAAGCACTTTAAATTCAGAATGTATTTTCAAATAAACCAAAATGTTGCATTAAAATCTCATTAGCAGTACCAATATAGTATGTGTCCTAAGTATGTAAGCCTGATAGTCGTTACGTAATCGTGCAACTAACAAGCAAGAATGTACAAATACAACACTGTGTCGTCTGTTCATTATAACAATGCATTCGTAATTTCTGTTTAAAAATGTTCCCTAGGTTCTAGACTGGATATTTAACTTCAAACATTGTTGTATGTTAACAGATTCTAAATCTGACAAAGCATACTAGCAACGTAAAGTGAAAAGTTTTATGGCAATGACAAAGTTAAAAAGCAGATTATCTCCCAATAAATGGTTTTACATGTGAAATGTGGTGTAGCCCTTTACTCTTCCTAGCACGCAGAGTTTCAACTTTAACGCAATTATCATGTGGTATACGTCGGTAAAGAATACTGGAATTTTGCTCAAGGTTAGCGTCAATGTTATTTTTCCCTGAGCCAGCGGGCGCACGCGGCTGCCTGCGGTGTGAGTCATTGTCTGTTTCTTTGTTGGCGCGCGCCGTTACTGGGATTAGGAGGCCTAACTTCCACAAATTCGCCTTGCCCAGAGGGCCCAGCTCTGTTTAAAGCTCGCCAGTTCTGATGGAATTCAGGTCTGTCGTTATGATCATATCGCCTGTCGTCATTTCGGTAGAATCCGTAGTTTCTTCCTTGTCGGTCACGTGGTGGGGAATTTCTCCCTGAATCGTAACTCCGCGCTGAACTGTTGCGTCTGAAGTTATTCTGTCTCCCCTGGTAATAATTGTTTTGGTTCCCATATTGTCTGTTTCTGTGGTTATCTCTGTGATAGTCATTACTACGGAAATGCGATCTTTCTCTGTAACTATTACTACTCTGCCAACGGTTGTCATACGGGTGGTGTCTGTTTTGGTCACGATTTACGTTATAAGAATAGCCTTGTCGTGTATTATTTCTGTCATCGCGGAATTGTGACAGATGTGACCTGTAATTGTTGTGCTCCTGTTTCCGCGTTCCCCGATTGTCAGTGTCAATTTCCAATTCTTGTAACAGACCCTGAAATGCTTCAATGTCATCTTTGCAACGTACTGCTAAAATAATATGCCGTAAATGTTCAGGCAATTTGAGTAAGCAAATGCGGATGAGTTCTGAGGGGCTGTATGGGTTTGACAGGTACTGATTCTTGTGCAACATGTCTTCAAAGTATTTCACAAGACTGGAGAATTCAGATTGTTCGAAATGTTTCATCATTATGATACTATGTTTTACACGGTCTTGTGTGGCTTAAGACCAATATGCTGAGAGGAAGGCATGGTAAAACTCTCCTTCACTGTGGCAATCGTGAATTACCGATCGCATTCTTACAGCTGGTTCATTCTCTAAGTAGCCACACATAAATTCTAATCTGTGTTCCAACGACCAGTTGGGAGGAAAACAATGAGAGAATTGATGGAGCCATGCTTGTGGATGAATGTCGTTGGCAGAATTCTTAAACGTTTTGAATTTACGTGTAGTAATGAACAGCTTATAGTCAAAATCATCATGTCGGCAAGTCGCATGTCGGTCATTGTTACGTCGTTTCGGCGGTTCCATCT
This sequence comes from Schistocerca piceifrons, assembly GCF_021461385.2. Classification (NCBI taxonomy): domain Eukaryota; kingdom Metazoa; phylum Arthropoda; class Insecta; order Orthoptera; family Acrididae; genus Schistocerca; species Schistocerca piceifrons. The sequence goes on along the minus strand of NC_060140.1, from coordinate 781,264,477 downwards.
CAAAATTCGGCGTACCTTGCCAACTTCTTTCACAATTTCCGAAGTGCCCTGTGTTGTTATTTTGTGTCTGTTCCGTATTTGTATGTCCCTCTTCCCGTATTGGGGCGCGAGTGTCCTCTGAAATACGTAATTCTTGTACTACTTGTGCCAATTGATCTTGCACTTCCCGGATTTCTCTTTTGTACTGTGTATTGATTTGATTTTGATTTTGTTTGAATTTCCTAATTTGTTCATACTCTTCTGTGTCAGTGAAGGCTACAGGTGTTGTGTCATTCAGATCATCATCTACCTTTGTAGATAAGTTAGTGAACTGATCTGAAAGTTCGGCTACTTTATCCGATAGTGAAATCATTTCCTCTCTATGTTTTTCTGAACCAAGTTTCAGAGTGTCCATTTGTGTTGAAATCGTATCTACTGTGTCTTTTAAGTTTTCTTGACTTTTTGCAAGTTGCGTAACTGAATCGGTAGATGCAACTGCGTCAATTTTAGCTTGCAAGGTGTTGTGATTTTCATGAACAATAGTTTGCAGTTCTTTTATGGCTGCTTCGTGATTCTGTAATGCATTTTCATGACGCGAAAAAATAGGTTGAAAATGCTCACAAATTTGAGTTTTTACGTCATTGCAGACTTTTTGACATTTCGATTCAATGTTATGTAACTCAGCAGTTAAATCCTCACGTGTTCGTTCAAGAGTTTGCTCCAATGAGTCTAACTTTTTAAGATTTTGTTCCATTGTGTCTAACTTTTGAAGCTTTTGCTGTGTTTGTCTCTGATTTTGTTCCATTGTGTCTAACTTTTGAAGCTTTTGCTGTGTTTGTCCCATTTGTTGTATTAATTGTAATAACAATGCATTGGTGTCTGAAACTTGTTCCTCAGTGCTTTTCGGCAGTGAATTTGCACCGGAAACATTCACATTTTGACAAGCAGAAAATGTGTCTTGACTCATTTGAGAAAACGGTGAGGACGCAAAACCTGAATCTACAGTGTTTGCAAAATTGTGTCCTATCATTTCGGATTCCTGAGGCGAGCTGTTGCCGACCGATCGATCGATAATGCTTCCCTCTTCACTAATTGTTTCACTGTCCACGCCATTGTTTGCCGCCCGCTCCATTTCCCTATGCGCAGTTACCAAATTACTACTTTGAACATCAGTTAATTCATTACTCGGTGGCGCTAACACACTGCTCTCATTTTCACTGTCATTTCTCAGTTTACTTTGGAGCCTAGTATTACGTTTTTCACACGCCATTATTGTCACAGTATTTCACACGACAACACAGAAAAACACAATTTGAAGAGCAAAAATAAGAGAACACATTAACATAACACTGAAAATAATATCTAGTTAATTACAGCTGCGAAATACTTGGTGCAAATCTATATGCATGCCACAACTGTTTTACTGTACAACAATGAAAGGCTACAACTACAAAGGAGATTCTCTCTACAATTACGCGCTAGCAATAAACAAAAGCTACACTAAATACACAAACTACAAGAAAAATCAGAAGATTCCAGTGAGGTATCCTAGGCTAAGGGTCGACATATGAAACGTCCCCTTTAAACAATTTTACAGGACTGTGCTTAACCTGACACACAATACTTTGTTAGCGCAACGCAATCTGACTTTCAAAATTCCCTACAAAAGAATGGCCCTGACTAACATTAAACTATACCTTTCACAAATCACTTACCTCACAAAAATCTTCGCTGCTCAAGCTACTGCAATACAGCAAGCGCCACTACTGCCAGCTAAATAAAAGATTCAAACTACTAAAGGCACTAACTACTGATAGGGATAGTTAGCAAATGAAAGATATTAATAGAGAACAAACAATGTATTTACCTTAATATCATCACAAGTCATAATATATATATCAGTTCATGACAAATTGCAAAACTCCGCCATCTCTCTCCCCACATCCACCACTGCTGGCGGCTCACCTCCAACTGCGCAACGCTACGCGCTGTTCACAGCCAGCTGCCTAACACTACAACGGCAGACAACAATGCAAACTAGCCACAGACTGCACACAGCACAGCCAGTGATTTTCATATTGAGCGCTACGTAACGTTGCCAATAAGAAAACATAAACAGCCTACTTACATAGAGAAAACATAAACAGCCTACTTACACCATCATGAGGAAGGTGTGACCTACTGCACTCCTCAAAAGGCGGACATACTGGTGCAAAATGACGACTCAATACACCTGACCTGTTGCAGTTCCTCTGTCAAAGACATGCAGGGGCATACGTGCACCAATCATAATCCCACCCCAAACCACGACCTCCATACTGGTCCCTTTCAAGGACATTAAGGGGTTGGTATCTGGTTCCTGGTTCACGCCAGAAGAAAACCCGGCGAGAATCACTGTTCAGACTATACTTGGACTCGTCCGTGAACATAACCTGGGACCACTGTTCCAATGACCATGTACTGTGTTCTTGAAACTAGGCTTTACGGGCTCTGCTGTGACCAGGGGTCACTGGAATGCACCTTGCAGGTCTCCGGGCGAATAAACCGTGTGTGTATGGAGACAACTGTTCCAGTGGCTGCGATAAGGTCCCGAGCAAGGCTACCTTCAGTACTTCGTGACCGTCTGCGGGCACCTGTGGTGTTGTACACTGTGGACGTCCCATACTGTAGCGCCTGGGCACGTTTCCTGTCTGCTGGAATCGTTGCCATAATCTTGAGATCACACTTTGTGGCACACGGAGGGCCCGTACTACGATCTGCTGTGTCTGACCAGCCTCCACTTGCCCTAGTAATCTACACAACGTCATCAATATGTGTTCTTTGAGCCATTTTCAACACACAGTTACCATTAGCACATCTGAAGACGTCTGCACACTTACTCGCTGCACCGTCCTCTGACATGCACCAACACACCTCTGCGTATGTGGACTGCTGCCAGCGCCATTGTGCGACGACCGCAGATCAAATGGACCGCCTGGTCATACCCCGAGGTGATTTAAACCAGCAAACCACCCTCCAGAGCGTTGTTTCACCATGTATCGGCATCATCTTTAATTTATGAGCATGAGTGTACAAGGAGTCCGGACGAGTGGGTACGATTGGATGTCAATGTATGCCTATAGCTCTACACCTCCTGACGCGCACACAACGTATACGCCCGACATGTGGTCCACATCGGTTCAGAGCGTAGTGCAGGCTGCGTCAGTGTGAGCGGAGCAGTGCAAAGGGGACGGTGGTAGCCACAGTGGAGCAGTGGGTGCTCGTTGTGGAAAGTAACGTGACAACAAATCGTGGGAACAGTGTGGCCAGATGTTTGCAGAGAAGTTTAATGGCGTGAAAGTGCCAGCAAAAAGTGCCATGCAACGCTTAGTCCGAAAATGGCGTCAAAAAGGATCTGTTTTGAACAAGTCGAAAAACATTCCGAAACGTTCCCGCACAGCAGACAATGTGGCTACAGTTCACCAGAAAATGTTTCAGAGTCCTACCAAATCAACCCGAGGCCTGTCGCAAGAGACTGGCATACCACTTCGATTATTAGGACAAATATTCCACGTGGATATGCACATGCATCCCTGTCGACGTCTGTTATTCATCCATTGAAACCAGCAAATGCTCATCAACGCCTCCATTTTGTGAATGACGGTTCACTGTTGGACAATAAAAGGTTTGTGAATGTATATGTTCTTTACGTCTGATGTAGCCTGGCTTCACCTGTCAACTCACAGAATCACAGGTTTTTGGTAGCAGAGAATCCGAAAAACTTCCACGAAACACCATTGCATGAACAGGAGGTTGTGGTTTTGGTGTGCAGTGTCCCATCTTCCTTCATTAGAAGCTGATGTCGGTGCGTTAACATTGCCAACATTTTGAAAAAAAAATTGGCACTATTAACGGAAGAGGAAAAAACCTACAGTTACTTCCAACAGGACTTCCAACGGCCGAACCTTGGATGACACTTACACAATCTTCACGGCTGACAGAGTTGGCCGGCCGGGGTGGCCGAGCGGTTCTAGGCCCTACAGTCTGCAACCCCGCGACAGCTACGGTCGCAGGTTCGAATCCTGCCACGGGCATGGATGTGTGCGATGTCCTTAGGTTAGTTAGGTTTAAGTAGTTCTAAGTTCTAGGGGACTGATGACCTCAGAAGTTAAGTCCCATAGTGCTCAGAGACATTTGAACCATTTGACAGAGTTGTTAGCAGAGACCGCAGCCCTAACTGATCACCCAGGTCACCTGATCTGTCGGTGTCTGATTACCTTGTGTGGGTAGCCCTCAAGTCTAAGGTGTACCGCAACAACTCTCAAAGTCTTCAAGAACTGCGACAGAACATTTCAGATGAGACTGCAGCAATTCCAGCAGTCCAGCTTCGATTCATCTTCAGCAATTTCCTGACCAGGGTTCAAAAGTGGCAAGTTATGAATAATAGTCACTTTCATTATCTGCTATAGTCTGATTAGTACTGTATTTCCTTTCCTTTTGCTGTGGTTCTTAGTACCGTGGAACTTTATTCTCCGGGACGCTTTCATTTACCCAACCCTCTAGTACTGCCGCAAGGAACTATCAAAGCTATAAAGCAGTTTAAACACTTAGGTTCGACTATCCATTCCCCGGGACGCCATGTAGCAGATTTAGAACACATGACCCAGCAGGCCAGAGGAGCAATTAAAATACTAAATGGAGTTCTGTGGAACCGGGCCATATTAAAAGAAACAAAGAAGGGGATTGTGCAAGCAGTAGTGGAAAGTACACTAATATAAGGTGCAAAAGGATGGACCTTGGGGGAGCGGCAGGGAAACAGAATACAGGCAGCAGTAATTGATGGAATAAGAAAGGCAGCCAGGATATCCAGGACAGAGCGAAGAAGAAAAGAGGAACTCAGGGATATAATGGATATAGAACAATCAATCCTGCAAAGAACTGAGAAGAGAGCTCTTTGATGGTACGGTCACGTACGGCGAATTGAGCAAAGATGATGACCAAAGGCAATCCTGGAAGGATGAACCGTGTACGATCGAGATTAACATGGAAAACGGGAATAATTGGTATGATGAGGAAGAGAGATCTGAAGGAGGAAGACTGCCCTGATCGTGAAAGCTGTTGAATGGAAATACAGGGCAACTGTTGAAGAGTGGAGAAGCCGTCAAAAGTAAAAATAAGTAAGTGTCTTGTTTAATACTGATCTTACAAATATTGTGCTTTTTAGAGTTTTCATTCCTTTAATATATTCGGTGGTTTCGAACCTATGTGGAAGCTTATGAAAAAATCAGTGGTGTGTTTACAAGCAAGTGTTAACTTCTGCTCGTTGTATAATCATTACGTGTTGTCTTGGATCCACTACAGTGCTTTAAATGACTTCCTGACAGCGTCGGTTTAGGCGTGTTGTTAGACAATATTGTGCTTTCATAGTTCCCGAACTTCGTGTCTGGTACTACCTTCGTTCAACGACCTTCAGTCGTATTATTCTTTGTCTGCCTGACGCCTGGAAGATAGCTGCACAACTCGACGAAAGGTGAGTTTTTTTGAAAAATTGTGTTGTAGTGTTTTTTGGTTTAGTGTAAGAGTAGCGTGATGTGTGACAAATGTGGATGTTCCCGTAGGTTAATTGGTAGGCAAGAAAGATGTCAAGACTGTGGGTTGGTGTTCCACTGGGGAGAATGCAACGAGCAAGCTAAAACTGTGTCAGATGAGGTTATTCCATGGAGTTACAGTTTATGTAGTTGAGAAATGAAAATCGTGGAACATGGAAAAAGGACTTGTGCCTACAGGCAGAATTAGAAACAGTATACTTTCATTTAGATAGGAAGAAGGGGGACAGAGACGATGGGGTCTGCGAGAAGGTGACAAGTAATAGGCAAAAGGAGAAAACGTCAGATATCACTTTTCAAATTCTTGTTCGCAATCAGTCTGACTTGTTACCTGAATTAGGGGAAGAGCATTAACCAGCTTTTGAGATTAATATGGTGTAACACACAAGTAGGAACTACTTTAAGACTAGGTTGGTACAAAAGTCGTGTAGAATGAAAAGAGGATTGCTATTAGGGAGCAGTTATCGTAGAGGTGTAGGCCAGTTGCTACAGGAAAAGCTAGGTGTAGGATACCAGATCACAAGCATCATGAAACCTAGTGCGAAGATTATCCAGGCGACAGAGAACATAGCGGCTTTGTGCAGAGATTTTAATGCCGAGGATAAGGTACTTACAGTACGAGGAGCAGGGAACAGCCTGACTAGCAACCCAGAATATAGCTTTAAAGGTAACCTAGAGGAAACAGGATCAGCAACAGCACACATTCGTGTGAGGTTTGTCGATGTTTTGGAGCGACACGACTGTCAGCCGTCTAAAAAAGAGCTGGGCGGATTGCTTCTGTCTGCAACAAAGTCTCACACCTGTGTCGTAACTGTTGCTGCGATTGAGACGACAGAGATGAGGATACACTAATCATGGCCTGTAGCTGAATACGAAGGGAAGGAAAGATTAGCTGAGCAGCTTGCAGAAAGTAGAAGGGGGGACACAAGCACACAGGACACAGTCCCTGTGATTACCGGAATCAAAGAGACACATTTTTTAGGTTAGTGTCAGATAACAGACAGAGAGTACCGAAATAGATTAGAGCGGTTCATGACTATAATACGTGTAACAGCTTACAGAAAAATATAATTAATTTATTTCATCACAACATCAGAAGCTTGAAAAACAAGATAGATGATCTTTCTGTACGTGCAAAAGATGTGGAAAACTCTGAAGTAAAGATGTCTTGTGTCTCTCTGAACACCATTTAACCGAAGGGATGGAAATGGAAATGCCGTGTGGCTAGGACCTCCCGTTGGACAGACCGTTCGCCTGGTGTCTTTCGAGTTGACGCCACTTCGGCGACTTGCGTGTCGAGGGGAATGAAATGATGATAAGGACAACACAACACCCACTCCCTGAGGGGAGAAAATCTCAGACCCAGCCGGGAATCTAACCCGGGCCGTTAGGTATGACATTCCGTCGCGCTGACCACTCAGCTACATGGGGCGGACAGCACAGGGATGAAGAAGTTAAATATCAGGAATTATAGATATGCATCATTTTCGTGTAGAGCTGACATGGAAAGAGGGGTACGTGCAACGTACATAAATGTTAGACAAAGTCGAAAACATTGATACAAATACTTTTTTTGTTGATCAGAACCTATAAGCGTGTGCTACTGCGTTGTTACTGCACAACACTCCTCTGATAATTATAACAGTATACAGAACGCCCTCTAGGAAACCTTTAGCTATTTGCAAGAAATATAGATACATTAGCCAAGAAGAAACAGTTCGTAGTCTTTGGAGACTCCAGAGTAGATGTGTTAAAAATATGTTAGGAAACATAAACTAGAATTATTAATTCGGTGTTTCAGTCTAATTTCAGTAGTCAGTTTTCCAACTCGTGTGTAGAAAATAGTAGGACACTGATTAATAACGTTTTTATAGACAGTTCTCAGACTGGAACAATTAGCGTGTGACCAGCAGCTAATGGGTACCTGATCGTGATGCACAATTAATGGAAATAACAATGTAGCGCCGGCCGCAGTGACCGAGTGGTTCTAGGCGCTTCAGTCTGGAACCGCGCGACCGCTACGGTAGCAGGTTCGAATCCTGCCTCGGGCATGGATGTGTGTGATGTCCTTAGATTAGTTAGGTTTAAGTAGTTCTAAGTTCTATGGGACTAATGACCTCAGATGTTAAGTCCCATAGTGCTCAGAGCCATTTGAACCATTTAGCATTGTATCACCTCACAGCCCGGTCGCACTTTCATACAAAGCAGTGAGGCCTATTAATGAGAACAGAATACAATGTTTCTAGAATAAATTAAAAGAGGTGGTATGGGTTGATGTATGCATAGAAAGGGATGCTAATATCAAATTCGATTTACTGCATAGTAAACTTGTGTCACTATTTGAAAGTTGCTTTCCTAAAACATTATCCAGATCGTCCATAAAAAAAGTAAGCTGTGGATAACTAAGGGAATCAAAATCGCATGTATGAAGAACAGGAAAATTTGTGTAAGGGCCAGGGTAAGTCGAGATCCAACATTACTCGCATACTACAAAAAATACAGTAGTATTTTAAGGAAAAACATTAAAATATATCCTGACGGAATAAATAATGCGGGTAATAAGATTAAAACTCTATGGTACATTCTGATTCCTCAGATTCTCCTGACGTATTTCATGTTGAAACAGTTCAAAGTGAAAAAAAGGAACAAGTGAACTGCCGGATATCGGCGTCCAACTGCCATAATATTTCCAAAATACTGTGCCCATTGGACACCTGCATCTGACAGTTCACCCATGAACGGGAGAGAGGACAGCCAGTAAATGTACAAGATTCCATAACAAGTAGACTAAACCACAATATTGCGGCTGATATTTCACAGGCTGCAAGTACTTTTAACAATTACCTTCTAAACATAGCAGCAAATATAGTATTAAGTGCTTCAGTTGAAGACGCAATAGAATATATCAAAAATGTCATTCGACTAAACTTTAAGCAACTAGAAGTAGCACCAACGCACTTCAATGAAACTGATATACCTACGAAAATTCTATAAAACAAACGTTCATGTGGGGTTGGTGGAATTTCAAACAGAGTTCTGAAAAGTTGTTCCAACTTGATAAGTTATGTCCTTAGTGATATTGATATATTCAATGTATGACTGCCACAGGGAATTTTTCCAGACGAGTTAAAATATGCATTACAGTATTATTCATAAGAAAGACTACAATTTCCCTACTGACATATTTTTCCAGAATATCCAAAAAAGTAATTCATTCAAGAGAGGTTGCACACTTAAGTGGAAACAATTTAATCAGCATATCACAGTTTGGATTACAGGAAGGATGCTCGACTGACAATGCAATACATTCACTCGTCAAATAGTACAAGTCTTACATAATAATATATCGTCAGTATTTTTGTGATGTCTCCAAGGCGTTTAATTCTGTAGATCATGATACTTTCTTAGAAAAACTTAAGGCTTTACACAAAGTTGGTTTGAATCATACTTGAAAAACACAATGCAAAAGATTTTGCTGAACAATTCAGACAATGTTGGAAAGCTAGAAAATTTTTGTGAGTGGGGTGAACTCATAAAGGGAGTCCCTCAGGGTTTGATTCTTGGTCCACTCCCGTTTCTTATATACATGAACGACCTTCCACTAAACATTCAAGAAGTAAAACTGTCACTTCTTGCAGATGATACTAGTGTTATAATAGATCTCATTAGCCCAAAATCAACAGAAGATATGGTAAATAATATTTACCACTGATTTATTAATTTTTTATTTGTTAACCAGTTAAAAAAGGAAAAAGGAAAAACTCTTGTTTTAAGTATAGTTGCACATGTAAGGATAAAGTAATAATAAATTCATTAATGTTAACTCTAATCACGTATACATATCCTGTAAACTGACTCGTTCCACATCACTTCGATAAAAGAATAATTAGAATTATCTATACAACATGTAAATAACTAACTAACTTACTTAACATGTATTTATAATCAAACAAGAAATTAAACAAGTGCCCTGCATTTTTAAGGTACGTGAGCTAGTTGGAAGACACATTGTACCCTGAAACAATCCTGTGTGTCATTTAGAAATATTCGTCCAGCAGACGAGTGCGATTCAGCCTACATAAAAAGTGATAGTTCCTTCCGGGACAGGTGTTGCTATCCTATACGTTGAAGTCGAAAACATCTTAAGACAGTGAGCTCCCTAGCAATCAGGCGAAGACCGTCAATTAGCACAAATGGATGGCGAGATCTCACAAGACTCGCAGATCTCGTCAAAAGCGACATCATCACTTCTCATGTCTGCAGCCCTTTTCAGTTATTATGCCTCCTCCCTTCTGCGCCTTCTGGGACACTAGCTCTTGTTCATTTTTGTGCTACTGGTTGAAGTAGAATAACGTTCAGCCAGTGATGGATGATATTACATCAAGTTTACGTTCCCGTAAACTGACTCGTTCCACATCATTTCGATAAAAGATCTATGGAATATGTAACTAAGTAAACTAACCTGAATCGAGAGTTCTAGACGCCTGCAGCCAGGCTATACTTTTGCTCTTTGGCCGCCACACCGCTGTTGCTAGACCTGATAATATGCCGTTCAGAATCAGAGAGTGTCAAAGGGGTTGCCCGTTTGTAAGCGCCTAGGTCGTCGTCACGGGTTCTGTCTGTACACTTACATTTTTGAGCTTGTCAAAAAAAGGTGGTTGCTTCCCACTGACGGTTTTGCCGAACTGGTGGCCTTGGAGGAACTCTTTGGCATTTTATTCACGCATGTGCCAGTGTCGCGTGCACCCGTTCTCACGCCATGGGAGGACACAAAATATCTAGGAGCGCTGGAATACCATAAGCACCCGTAGCTGCTTCGGGACATGTTCGAATTCCTTCTAATGGTTTTGAAAGGTCCCTGGTGATTCTAGTCTGTACACGAGAGCAAAAATTGTGGCCACATTGCTCACGAAACGGGTGAGATCACGTTCGATGAGGATGCAGCCCCACAATGAGGCGCTGTGTCTGCAATGTTTTCCTTGACCATTCATGAGAAAACCGCTTGATTTCAAGGGTGGGCGTCGCTGTTGGAACCTCCATCACCAAGGCGTTATAAGGAAGGGTGAAATGTGGGAAAGAGGGGGGTGTGACGACCTTTCGATGGTTTAACACGTCCACGGTGACAATAGGCAGAATTGTGGGGAAGTTTGGTGGCAATGTGACATCATTTACCCACCTTACACGTCATATGAACTTTTGAGCTCTGGCCTTTTTCTCGCACGTGTTGACACCTTGCTGTTTGAAGCGTTGCCGAGTCCGAGTGTGACGTCGCAGGGCGCCACGCTTATGCACCATTACAGAAGAAGCTTGTACGCACCTTTGGAGAAAATTTCAAATTTAAGCGTCGCGATGTGTGATCATTTATTTCCGTTGCGAGATGTGTCTGATAAGATGACGCCCTAGTAGGTATACAAAAACACACGTGTATTCGAATACAGTTTTGTGCCAAAATTTCAAAGCAATCAGTCAATAACTTTCAGAGATATAAGATTTGGAACAAACGAATATCTATATAGAGTTTAGACTGTATGGTATGATGTACGGTTTCTTCAGCGTTGTACAGCAATTACAGTAAGTCTCATACAAAACACATGTAATTCTTTAAGACTAATACAGAAATGAGAGCAAAAAAGTTTTTTGTCTTCCAGTCTTAAAGACGTAGTTCACCTCCAAGCACTTACTCCTTTCTCTACCCCCGCACAACACCCGTTCAGTCTCCCAACCATTTTCAGCATTGCGTTCCGTTTCTCCAGTTGCACCCCTTCCGCAAACTAAAACGAAACCCAGAAAATAGGAAATCCATACAGTTAGTATCTGTACTATGACTCGAATTTTCTCAGCGCCAATACAGAACCGGAATGTAGCGGATTTTAGTTTAGAATTAATTTGAAAACTGATAAATCCTTAAAAAAAATTTGCTATTGTGTATTTATTTATTTGCTGTTTTTCCTATTATTATTATTTCATTTTGCTAGTTGGCCGTCTAAGAACCACAATCAGATTCCAACGATCATGGGCATACTTTCACAGTTTTTCATTTTTATCAGTGGACTGTGTCTAGCACGGCGTTCATCCGAGGATTAGGCAGCTGTTATTTTCTTCTCATCTCGGAAACTCCCAAACGTCACTAAAGCCGTTTGAAGATGTCTAGGTATAACCCTACCACTGCTGTAGTAATTTAGTATGCTCTTACCTAAATAACTGAAAATCCTTTCTCTATGTTGTCACGTATTCTGCACCCCAATAAAACAATTAGTCCTGTTACGGGGAAAAGTCACGTATAACCCTCTTACTAATATTTAGTTTAGTTTCCAAATAAAGTACCATATGGAAGGATAGTCCTGTTTATAGGAAAAGTTAATCAATAGAGTTATCCTTTTTCCAGGATTAGACCATGCGTTGTGTCTAATGGATAAGTAAATCAGACTATTCACTTATTATTCCTAAGATCTTACCCAGCGGTTAGACAGAAACACAGTATGAATAATATTATATTGAAGCTAGGACAACTCGGTTCCAAGTTCATTTAGTGGTTTAAAACATGGACTAATGATCGCCAGCCTACCCAGGCAAGGAGACAATGAAGTACTGGAAGATCAGAAGTATGAATTTTGCCTACTTTCTTGATACTGTTTAATTTGGTTCTTCAAATAAATATTACTCCACTCAAACAATGTTGAACTACACCCTTATACTGTACATGACATTTTTAAATGAGAAAAAGCCCAGTAGGTAACAGTGGCCAGGAGGGGGGGGCTCTAGAAAAGCACTTTCTATAATCAACAAACTTAAATACTAAAATACTTAGGTAGTAAAGCACAAATTTTTTATACTGCACATTTCACTTCAAGAAAACCTCTTTCGTACTGAAATTTAATTTCAAAAGCTATTATTCTTTGAACTAATTCTGTATACTCATTTAACAGATTCTAGTAACATGGCTTCACTCTGATTTAATTTTGCGTAAGCAAACTTTTATTATAACACTTTGAAATAGTTAAGGAAACTGTTTTATTATTTAAACAAAAACAATTTAAATGGTGCTCCTTATATTAACTTGGCACTTCATAAGTCTGTAAAACAGGATACTTGGATTAATCAAACACCAGGAAGGAGCCCTATATAAGATGAAATAACAGGGTTAACCAGTTTCTTTAAAGTTCAAGAATGATTATTATAACACAGTTTAAACGAATGGTTCACGCTGTACAAAAGTAAAAATACAAACAAAAAAACTAGTGTGGTGGCTGTAGGCTTGGCTGTGGCGAACAATTATGACGGCTACGCTACTCACACTAAGGCCTCCAAGTATCTTGCTGTGCGGGCTCAATTCTTGGCGTCGTTCAATTTTACATACAGAAGACCGACAATTCGCAGCTATGCCGTAAGCCGTCTGCGGTCTTCATCCGAGGCATTTTTGTGCAAATTTCCAGGCAAAGCTTCTCCTGCTCCACAAAGAAGTTATCTCGATCACTGCTGCCTACAGACTTTGTGACTTACTTCCAGCGCCAATTCGCCGCGGCCGCTTTTTCCACTCCCCAGAGCCACTTTCATTTCACACAAAAGCGGACTGGCTTTTACATAACACTTATTTCTTACATTGTTCCTAAGCGTGATCATTTCTTAAATTGTCAAATTTACATCAACATGAACAATTTATACACACAAATATTTTAAATACAAAAGTAATCAGAAGATTATTTAAAGTGATAAACAATTTTCATAGCATTTTACATACATTACTCACATACAATGCAAGGAACTTCAGACCCCAGTATAGCACACTTTACATCTACAAAAAGTATAGTACCAATATGCGAAAATTTTAAAGCAAAAAAATTACAAATATTTAAATGAACCATAAACAAATATTATATACGTTTTGCTCGTCTTCCTGTTGTACACCCGTTTCCTCTACATCTTTGACCGTCATGAGGCACGCTATTGTTGTTTTCGGTTATCCCCACAATTCCGTGTGGCTCAACGGTTTAATGAGAGCCTTTCAAATAGACGCCACGTATCCAGTTTGCGTGTCCCTAACTTATACCAGCGACCCTAATTTCGGAACCACGTGTCGTTCCTAGTGAATCTGCGCATAGCTGAGAGATAAAGCCACGGTCAAAAGCAGATTAAAAATTCCGTGGTCCGACGCGGATTCTATCACATAACATTTTGGTTTGCAGGAACCCGCTTTAACGCTGGACCGCCAAGTCTAGTGTTTTCGGTTTTGAGTCACATATGAGGTCCGCCACGAATTCCTCTTTTGCACCAACCTCTTCATCTCAGAGTAGAACTTGCACTATTCATCCTCAGTTATTTGTTGGATACGTTTCTATACCTGCCTTCATCTACAGTTTTTCACCACTAAAGCTCCCTCCAGTACCATGAAAGTTTTTCCTGATGCCTGGATACATCCTATCATCCTGTACCGTCTTTTTGTTGGTATTTTCCACACCTTCCTTTCTTCATCGATTCCGCGGAGAATATCCTCATTCCTTATCAGTCTACGAATTTTCGACACCCTTCTATGGCACCACTTCTCAGACGCTTCGATTCTCTTCTTTTCTGGGGTTCCCATGGTTTACTACTATACAATATACTGCAGTAAACGTGTCTTCTCAGGAGTTTCTTCCTCAGAGTAGGGCCTATGTTTGATGCTACTACACATCTCATGGCCAGGAAAGGCCTCCATTCGTGCCAGTCTTCTTTTTATGTCCTCCATGTTGCGTACGTCTTGTATTATCTTGTTTCCAAGGTAATTGAATTCCTCTGCTTCATTTGCTTCGTTGTCAACAATTTTCACGTTGTTTTCATCACTAATTTCTTTTCTGTCACTTCCCATTCCTTTCTTATTTCTTCGATTTTCTCTCAGTTCAGTGTGTGTGCTCATAAGACTATCCATTCCATTCAATTTTACTGAATACATCACTGTTATGAGCGAATCATATCACTGATATTCCTTTACACTGATTTTTAACCCCACTCTTGAACCTTACTTCTATCTCGTTCTTTGCATCTTAGATATATAGATTGAACAATAGGGGCAAAACACTGCAACCTGTCTTACATCGTTTTCAATCCGTTACTTCATTCCCATCCCCTATGACTATTAGCTTATCTTCTCCTTTAACAGTTCAATTGCTCGTTCAGTATCCCCATACACTTTCTCTGTCTGACCGTCGTCTGCTTTCGATGTCGTCATGTACACCTGAACTATTTTGGTTGAAGTTCATTTTTTGTCGGTTCCGATGAGAACAACCCCATCGCTGAACTGTTCACAGAAACTGATTACCTTACCTACCTTCCTATTCATAATGAATCCTTCTATCATCAAACTACTTTCTGCTGCTGTCAGTATAAGGGACGATCAAATAGTTTCCGTCTGAGAGTGTTGCTGCGGCTAGTATGGAACGTAGCGCGGCTCCGATACGGGTATATAAGCATCGATATGTAGGCAAGGGATTAGTGTGGTAAATGTGCAAACGTGAATACTAGCGACTTTGTCAACAAAAACATCTGCCGTCCGGAGTGGCCGTGCGGTTCTAGGCGCTCCAGTCTGGAACCGGGCTACCGCTACGGTCGCAGGTTCGAATCCTGCCTCGGGCATGGATGTGTGTGATGTCCTTAGGTTAGTTAGGTTTAATTAGTTCTGAGTTCTAGGCGACTGATGACCTCAGAAGTTAAGTCGCATAGTGCTCAGAGCCATTTTTGAACCAAAAACATCCAAACAGGACCAACGTGCTGCTATTTTTTTCTTGGCTGCCGAAGAACAAACACCTATAGACACCCATCTCTCGAAAACCACCATCGTGGAATGGTGCTCCAAACTGCGTGCTGGTCGTCATTTGACACAAGACACCAGGCGATCTGGAAGACCAGCCTCTTGGTGTCTTCAGCATTAGGGAACGATACTGTGTAACGCTGGAGAAAGTTCGGCGTGCAACTCTATGACTAAACGTGAAGTAAAACTACGATAAGGAGTTTTGCTGCTTCGTGCTAAGGCACGTTGCCATATTGTAAATGCCTTGACGCACAAGTTCGGCAACTCAAGTGGGAGACGTTTAGGCAGCCACCCTAGAGTCCTGTTCTGCCCCATGCAATTATCACGCCCTCGATCCCTTAAAAATGTCTTTGAAATGTCAACAATTCCTGTCGGATGAGGACGTGCAGCAGGCAGTTACAGACTTCTTCACACAACAGGATACGGTGTTTTACCAAACAGGTATCTTCAAACTGGAGCGTCGATGGGATGAGGTAGTGGTAGTCCTAAAGCTTTAATTATCACCTCGAGAAACAAAACGTGTGACTACGAAATCTGGCGATACTCCTAGCCTTTCTCTTCATACTCCAACGGGATGCACCTATCCAAAAAATTAATGACTTGGTAGTTTGTAGAGTACTTCGGCGCAAAAGGCAGAATTTCCAGGTTCGAGTCTCGGATCGACAAACAGCTGTAATCTGCCAGGAAGGTTCAAATACAGGCAATATTTAATAGTAAGAGCCAGATCGCATTTCCCACCAAGCAACAGAGCTTCTGACAGAGAGAAATAGATGGAATGGATAACATTATCTTATAACTGCATGAGTCCTTATACACTGTTCATTTAGATTAATGTGACCGCCCCCCCCCCCCCCCCCTCCGTTTAAGCCGGAAAAACCTAATTTTGCAACGGACATTGCTGCGAGAAGTGCAGGAGGAGATACAGTGAGAATCTGGAAGGTACCGACAGGAATGCGATGCCATACCATCTCCAGTGCCAATTACAGGTTTCTCGAATGAGGATCCAGGGAGCGTACAGCCCGACAGAAGTGTTCCCACAGGTTTTCGATTGGGTTTAAATCCGGGGAGTGGTGGCCAGGGGAGTAAGGTAAATTCATTCCTATGTTGTTCTAAGCACAAACGTATTCTGTGAGCCCGTGGGACTCGTTGCGTTGCCCTGCTGGTAGATGCCATCGTGCTGAGGGAAAATAAACTGTTTATAGAGATGGACACTGTCTCCAAACATATTTGTGTTGATCCATTGTACCTTGCAGAATGACGAGATCATCCAGTGAATGCCACGAAAACATCTCCAGACCATAAGACTACCCCATCAGGCCTGGACGCTATCGAAGACTGTTCAGGTTGTATGTCACCTGTTCTATGGACCATAAAACGCGGTTCACCTGAAATGGTTACCTCTTGCCATTCATTAGACGTCCAGTTGCGGAAATTCGTGTCAATGTAAGCTATTGATGAACGTCAATCGGCTTAGATTAATGGACCAGGTGCCTGGTGCAAACGCCCATTCGCTGTAGCGTTCGCTGAACAGTCGTTGAGGAGAACTTTTGGCAGCCCCTTGCCTCCTCTAGAAGGTCAGTTGCTCAACAGTTGCACATCTATTCGCTTGGAAAAATCTCCGTAGCTGTCGTTCACCCTTGTCATCTATGGCCCGTGGTGCATCACAGTCGCCTCGTTGCGAGTTTTGGGTAGCGTGATTTTGCCTTGCGCCGTATACATAAACCACGGCGGTACGCCACCAGTTGGCAATCTTAGCCGTTTCGGAAAGCCTTCCATGCTTAGGCAGACTTCTGTATTTTGACTGTTCAGGAAACGTCCCAACTCCAAATTTGTTTGGATGTCATTCTGTAAATGCCTATAATGCAATGGTTTCTTCACGTGAAGTAAGGAGAAGAAGTCATTGGATGCAATGGCGAGAGAAAACGGCTGGGAGGAGGGAAGGGTGAGGCAAAATTTGACAGCCCAAAGGAGCAGCATTTGTAATCGTGTGCTGTGAAGAATAAGCTGCAACGAAAGCATCCTCCTGGACGGCTTCCGGCAACACTTCGTCTTGATAGTCTGCTGTGACCTCGTCATGACATTTCGATAACCATGCTGTTTTAACAATTTGCCCCGTATGAGGATAATCTTTCGCACCACATAAAGGCAGTGTCAAAAACAGCACACAGCTTGCTCGATTCATGGCTGCATCTTCAGATTTTTCAGTGGTGGTGAACACACACGTTTCCATGTTACTTCATTTGCTCTTCTGTTTCTCTGTAATAGTGGTGCAACAAGCGCTCGTCTATGGTGATTAAGCAGCTCAATACGTCATCTGGATTGGGCTGACACTGCTACAACATTATAAATGGTGATTTTCACTTTTTCACTATCGCCTCAATTGTGACCCACCAGTGTTAGAGGACCAGATCTTTTCTTACAATTACCAATCCGCGCTTTCTTCTTTTCTTGTCAGTTTTTACTAATCAGACAGTAAAACTCGTCTACAGTTTTTTTGAATATTATTTACTAATTCTGTCAGCATGAACTGTTTTCATTCTATTACATTCTATTATTCTCGTTTCACTTTTATAACACCTTAAATACACAATCCATCGAACTATCATCAGTTATTTTTATTTAATCTCCATGAACTTCAATTCCTGATGCGAAACTGTTAGTAAGTGAATGCTGATAATAATATAGGCCAAACATAGATAGTAGCAGAAAAGCATTTCCCCAATCATAGTTCATTAAAGGTAGCCATTGCACGTTATGATTATTAAGTATACGCTTGAATTGATAACGTGGAACTGCAACAGAAATGTAGCAACAAATAGGAAACAACAAATAATACTTATTAAGAGTATGTTTCAAAACGCTACTCAACTTTCATACAATTTGATGCATGGCTCTTCATGCACTAAACGTAATACGGGTAGAATGCAATCTAAATAACTTTCACTGCCTCTTGGGAGTCCGTAATATTGTCACTAGAGCTGACTCTATTGATAAGTGACACTCTTGATACTCCAGTCAGCATGTAAATAGCGTCCGCTAATCCACAAGGTAGCCTTCGCAGTTCTGTAATGAGCTGGCTGCAGGCACTGAAATGTTTTCTAACTCTTGGTTCAAAATTGCGTCAGTGTCTGCTGCGAGTCTTGTTTCGTGCCTGTCAGAGAAAGTGTTTCCAGGTCCCCCAGTTCGTGGCAGAAGCAGTGTGGTCAACAGTTGGTAGTACTCTCTATGGCGGCTGTCCACTCTGTCAGCGAACGAGTATGACGTGCAGACAGACGTGGCGCAGAAGCAGAAAGAGGTCAGACATTGTCAGCGCCATCTGAAGGCAGCTGATTGTAACTAAGTGGCACCAGGCGAGTGGTCGTGCCCGTGTGGTGGCGACCTCTATGGTACATGTGAACCGTCAGGCCTCGTACACAACAATTTCTTTAACAACTCTCTTTGGTTTACTTTACTGCTTGATCAATGAACAGGTAATCCCTGTCAATACCTCAATAATCGATTACCTTTTACATATCTTGAAACTTATAACAGCAACCTGATTTCCGTATAAACTATCGACAACCTTGTTCTCCTTGTATTCTCTCCCTGTTACTTTCAGACAATGCAGTTTTCCCATCTACATAGCCAAAAATTACAAATGATATAATCGTAGGTTTATTTTCCTTCAGTGTATCTTCAAAGATAAGTCCTCTTTTCATTCTTCTATAAATACTTCCATGACAATTCACACTGATGTTTTGGTAATATGCACGCTGACCATAAACTGTTGCCTTAGGTTATACACTAAGATGACAAAAGTCATGGCATAGCGACATGCGTATACACAGATGGCTACAGTATCACGTACACAATGTATAAACGGGCATTGCATTGGCGGAGCTGTCTTTTTTATTAAGGTGATTAATGTGACAAGTTTTCCGACGTGATTATGACCTCACAACCGTATTTAATAGAGTTAGAACGTAGAATGATAGTCGGAACTAGAAGCGTGGGACTTTCAGTTACTGAAATCGTTTGGGAATTCAGTATTCCGAGCTGCACAGTGTCAAGAGTGTGTCAAGAATACCAAATTTCAGGAATGACCTCTCACCACGGACAATGCAGTGGCCGACAGCCGTCACTTAACGACCGAGGGCAGCGGCGTTTGCGTAGAGTTTTCAGTGCTAGGAGATAAGCAACACTAAGTGAAATAACCGTAGAAATCAATGTGGGACGTACGATGAATCTATCAGGACAGTGCGTCGAGATCTGGCGTTAACAGGCTATGGCAGCAAACGGCCGACACTAACGCCTTTGCTAACAGCAGAACATCGCCTGCTGCGTCTCTCCTGCGCTCGTGACCATATCGGTTGGACGACTGGAAAACCGTGGCCTGGTCAGACGAGGCCCGATTTCAGTTGCTAAGAGCTGATGGTAGGGTTCGAGAGTGGCGAGAACTCCACGAAGCCATGGACCCAAGTTGTGAACAAGGCCTTTGCAAGCTGGTGGTAGCTCCATAAGGCTGTGGGCTGTGTTAACATGGAATGTACTTCGTCCTCTGATCCAGCTGAACCGATCATTGACCTGAAAATGGTTTTGTTCGGCTACTCAGAGACCATTTACAGCCATTCAAGGAGACCATGTTCCCAAACAACAATGGAATTTTTATGGATGGCAATGCACCATGTAATGGGCCACAATTATGGCTTGAAGAACATTCTGGACAGTTCGAGGGAATCATTTTGCCATCCATAGGGAACAACATGTATCCCATCGAATATTTGTTGGACACAATGGAGACATCAGTTCGTGAACAACATCCTGCACCGGCAACACTTTCGTAATTATGAACGGCTATAGAGGCAGCATGGCTCAATATTTCTGCAAGGGACTTCGAACGACTTGTTGAGTCTGTGCCACGTCTTGCTGCTGCAATACGCCGGGCCAAAGTCCCTCCGATACATGACTACACCTCAGTGTTGTGTTGGTTTTACTAATATTTACTATTGTTATCTTCGTCATCATTAATTTTCACCACCGTCCATTATACAGGTAAGATGTTGCAGCATAATTGACTATAGATTGGCCAATGATTTTAGCAAAATAGTGATTCCAGTTTACAAGGTTTATGTAGACGCATTTCACTTAGTTGTGCACCTGTCGGTATTAAGGGATTAACTGCGAATCTTCATGTCACAAAGAATGGAGCTGCATTTAATACGACCATTGCTTTCTAATCTGATTCTAATAATTATTGTTGCTTTTCTCAGATGCTGAGCTTCAGAGACAGACATTTACGAGGGGCCTTTCAAAAGTCCGTGCACAGTCAGAGAGATGGCACCACTGGCGCGCATCGAGGTCACTTTTAGTTAGTAGCATCTTTGGAAAGAACACACACCAAGTTTCAGCCATATTGGTCTATTTCTTTGTGTTTGGCATTCGTGTGAATCAAGGAAGTCAAGTGATTGTCAAAAAACGGACGAAAAAGAATTTCGTGTGGTGATTAAACACCACTTTATGAAAGGCAAAACGCCTCAGGAGACTAAAGAGAAGCTTAATAAACATTACAGTGACTCTGTACCTTCCATTACAACAGTTTATAGGTGGTTTCAAAATTTTCGGAGTGGCCATATGGGTACAAGTGGTGCTGAACATTCTAGACGCCCTGTGGAGGTTACGACTCCAGAGATCATTGATAAAATTCATGATATAGTGATGGATGACAGAAGAGTTAAGGTATGTGAGATAGCTAGTGCTGTGGGCATCTCGAATGAACGGGTACATAATATTTTGCGTAAACATTTGGACATGAAAAAGCTATCTGCAAGATGGGTTCCGCGATTGCTCACGCTTGACCAAAAACCGAATCGTGCGAAGTGTTGCACGGATGGTTTGCAGCTGTTCAGGAAGAATCCACAGGACTTTCGTCACTGTAGATGAAACATGGATACATTACTATACTCCTGAGACCAAACAACAATGTAAACGATGGGTTACCGAGGGAGAATCTGCACCAAAAAAGGCGAAGACCATTCCTTCGGCCGGAAAGGTTATGGTGACTGTCTTTTGGGGTTCGCAAGGGATAATCCTCATCGACTATCTGGAAAAGGGTAAAACTATAAAAGGTGCATATTATTCATCGTTATTAGAGCGTTTGAAAACCGAGCTGCAATTGTTCCACAATTTGAAGAAATGGCTGGCGGGACAATGATTTTATTCAAACGAGGAGGTGATCGCTGCAACTAATAGCTATTTTGCAGACTTGGTCAATTCCTATTATTTGGAAGGGATCAACAAATTAGAACAGCGTTGGTTGAATGAAATGTATAAGTCTAAAAGAAGACTACATCGAAAAATAAAAATGGTTTACCTCAAACACGTAAGTAGTTTTTATTTTTCATACGCCCCTCGTATGATTTCTGTAGTTCGTCACCCTACCATTCTTACAGACGAGAATGAATTTTATACAGTGTTGGTGACATGCCCCAAATACAAAAAAGAAAAAGAAAAAAAGAAAGTGATGGGCGATGCCACAGTTTAAGTGCCATTGTCATCAAAGATAATGTAGACTGAGTAAAAGCTCAACTAAACAAAGATGAAGGAAGAAATTTGGCAATGTTCTCTTTAAAGATGCAGGGTACTTTCTCAGCTCAATATTATGTAATATTATGTAAAAATCAATACCTGTTTCTTTCAATCACTGTTTATAATGTATGTTTTACAGTTTTTTGTTGATATCAGGTAAGACAGCACACTTTCTGAACAAATTAGAAGCATTTTGAATATTTTTGAACCTGCTTAGGGCTATTAAAAAATTACAAAGAAATCGATGCATTTTTTTCCAAAATGCTTCCTCAAATTGAGGTACCATTTAATCGAATGTTATACATTTGAAGGAGATCAAATTTTTACCAGATATGAGTGATATGATTAAATTCCTCCTATTATGTGGTAAAACAGGATAAAAAATTACATATTACATTTTCATTTTTATAATTTTTTCCTACTATAAATGTTACTTTTTCTATAATTTAGTTGATTCTGCAGTAAAGCTTAGGGCTACTAAATAAGTATGGAGTATTGCAAGTCACAAAATAAGCTTAGGGCTACTAAATAAGTATGGACTATTGCAAGTCACAAAAATTTAGAGCAATTCTTTATAAACTTTAGGAAATATTTGCACCTGAATTCTGAAAAATACAACTAGCAGGAATTTGCAAATGAGGATATGAGTCCAATTAAACTGTGCCTCAGAACATTCCTGAAGCATAGTCTTCATCCTGCAGTATTTCTTCTTCTTCAAGCTTCCTCTTGGCTTTCCTTTCAGCACTTCTTGCTTCTTTGGTTCCTTGAAGAGCGAATCTTTCAGCTTTATGCACTCGTTGTCGGCCACATTTTATGCCTAAATTTCTCAGGACTGCCAATCTTCCTACCACTCCATTACTGAAACATATCACTGAATCTAGTATACCAACTCTTAATACATTTAGTCCTACAAAAACATTCTTGAGTAATCTTTTCCATATGCAATGGTTGAAACTTTCATTTGCATTCCGAGTGCCCCCATGAAGACATTTACTCATCTCACTAAAAATTGGTTTTATTTCATTCATTACAGTCTCAGGAAGAGAATGTTTATGACCGTATATTTGACCACTTTCTTTTGCTTTTTGGTAACCACGCCAAGTATCTGCTCCTTTAGGGCAAAATCCATGAACAGGGTGATCATCTGTGGACAACTTATGAAAGTAGGTGGTTCACACAGCTTTTCTCATTGCTGTAACTTCATTCAGAGGTGCAGTTCGTATAATTGCCAGTCCATAAGAACTCTGAAGATGGTCTGTTTCAGTTTCTGTCAATCTGCCTTGGCCAGACAGAGATTTTCCATCAGATAGCAACTTTCCTTTCATTTCTCTTCGTAGCTTCCTCAATCTAGCACTCATCCTCTTTTGCACATGTCCACAACACTCCAGTTTTGTTACCAAGGTATCACCATAATAACTGAACTCGTTAATTTTATTGAAAGCTTTAGAGTCTCCATCGCCTAGGTACTTCGCATATCTAACGTTATAAACGGGCACCGACCTCTTAAATATTTTTAGAGCTCCATCACACTCCATACCACCACTGTAACGATCATAATTCTTAGAACACTAATGTTCAGTATTGCCATGGCAGGTGAGGCTGTACTTAGATAAGCACTCAACATCAACAACTTTTCCATCCTCCAGAGAAGTAGCACTTACGACACCATTCAAGGAACGACGTCCTCGACGTTGCCATGTCCCACCAAGTGCAAGAGCAATGTCCCTGGTTAACTAATATTTACAGTTTCTTCTACTACATGTTTCATAGATGCTTTAGACACAACCTTCAAGGCAAGTAAAAGTATTTTTATGTACTTGCTGAACCTACTGGGAGGAGGAGAAAGGCCCATCGAACCACAAAACGTTTGAGCAGCCTTTTTTCCCTTTCCCTACTTCACACATTGCATACACTAACTTCAAATTCATATCATATTAATTACGCACAATGTTCGAAGTCATTTTCGAGGTAGATTTGTTGCAAGATCTGCACAGAACAAGTAATTTTGACGCTAAATCCTTCCTGCTACTTTGTTGTTCAGTTACTTCCAGACAGCCTACACCATCATATTGTTTACATTTCGCCACCTCCTTTATCAAAGAAGATAAGATGCCCACGTCAACAACAACAGATCCAATACAAACAGCGTCATTGTTAACAAAAAAATTTGAATCATCAGGAGGCATGCCATGTGAGAGTTTCTTCCCTGAAGAACTGATACATCGTTAATTTCAATAGTGTGGCTTGTTTTTTTTTTTTTTTTTCTGAGCTGGTTACCACGGAATTTCCTTTTACTGAATTCCTTGATGTGTGGCATAGTTCGTATTTATTCCACAGTAAAGGATATGTACTTCCACAAATATATGTAGCACTTGAGCAACAAACATTCAGTAACACGTGAACAGACAGCTTCAGCGAAACAAAAGTAAATACTAGCAAAGATGATCATTTGCGGACACTGGAAGCCTGCACTGTTACCAACATATACATTGTATCATACGTATAATCGCTGAAAACAAAGTTCACAGTTCTTTTCAAAATAATACTAGTTTCTGTAACAGAAATAAAGGGGTGTGGAGGCATAGATGACTGTAGCTTTAAAATTTGGTATATATAGATCATTTTTCATTTGAAATCCTATAATGTAAGTATCAATGTAACCAGGAAAGACTACGGAATTTAGTAAAGGCATAAAAAATTTTCATTTTTCCACTACTTATAAGTACCCTGAATCCTTAAAGGCACAATGTAAGCAATCTAACAAATTCTGACAAAGTCATGATAGCAACTACGACAGTACTTTGGTCTGTCATTTCCTGAATAACTGTTATAGCCTGTCAGTTGGTGCAGTGTCTGCCCCCAGTAGCTGAGTGCTGCCGGCACGGTAGCTCAGCGTGTTCGGTCAGAGGGTTACGTGCCCTCTGTAATCAAAAAAAAAAAAAAATTAAAAAAAAAATGAGTTAATCGATCAACAACGAACTTCAGTGGATGTCTTATGACGTCCGCCCCGAGCAGATGCAACGAACAAAAGCGAACAAAATGAGCTTTAAAAAAAACAAAAAGTGGTCAGCGCGACAGAATGTCAATCCTAAGGGCCCAGGTTCGATTCCCGGCTGGGTCAGAGATTTTCTCCGCTCAGGGACATGGTGTTGTGTTGTCCTAATCATCATCAGTTCATCCCCATCGACGCGCAAGTCGCCGAAGTGACGTCGAATCTAAAGACTTGGACCCGACGAACGGTCTACCCGACTGGAGGCCCTAATCACACGCCATTTACATTTTTTATTTGGTGCAATAATTGACGCCTAAGGCCGCATCTAATTCCGTAACGATATCTGTGCGAAAACCGACACGAATACCTCTGGAAACTTATACCTAGACGCTATTGGGTCCCTCAGTTACAATTCACGTCATCGCTGTCGCTATTTATATGTAGATTATGCGAAAGAAGTGTCTCCTGTTATAACTACATTCACAGTGAATCTCTAAGCTTGTGACCTGTACAGGGGATGGACATTTCAGTTTATAATTATAATTAGAGGGCGTAGTTTTCATCAAACCATTGACATCAAATTGTTCCGCAGTTACGAGAGACGTGCAGTTTGCGGGTCCGATGAAGCTTTTGAAGACCTAACAACTTACACCATCAACTCCGATCGTTTGAATAATTTTCGTAGATAGTGGTATCATTGTTTATTCTGTGTTTTTTGACTTTTTGTAACTCTATTAACTGTTTCTTGCTAAGCAAAACTCATAATGTCGTTCTTAACACTGATACATCGTCAGAAGTACAAGAAAGAATAGAACGGTTAAACGTTTTGTGAAATGATTTCTCTTAAAGTAAGAAATGAAATAAGTTATAGAAAATTCTGACGCGCTTTTGGATGGTGCTCGATACTATGTACAGCAAATGAGGTGCCAATTAAGAATGCACATTCTCTCTTCTGATAGTCAAAGGATTCTCTATTGAAGAATTTTCGAGACTGGAAAATTTTTGGTACTTTTTCCCACCATCGTGCATAAATGACAGAAATATGTCAAAGCCATACAACACTTGCACAGTCTAGATGATCCACCAGACAAAAATCCTCTATCACTCTTCAAAATTCTAGGATATTAAGCTAAACATTGAAATTTAAATTCTCAATCGCCTAACAAGTTTGTTTGAGTAGCCATCATTCGCAGAAAGCACAGAAATGTTTTTTGTAATAAACATCGCTTTTTCTTGCTGCAATCTATTTTATTTCTACCAGACGTGTTTCACCTTTTAATTTAAGGCATCTTCAGCGGGATGTAGAATAATACAGTTTTGTTTTTATTCTGTGATATTGTAAGTAGGCTGTTTAGGTTTTTATGTTGGTAACGCCACGTCAGGGCCATTCTTTTGTAGGGATTGTTGAAAGTCAGACTGCGTTGAGCTAAAAATATTGTGTGTCCGTTTAGTGTTGATCAGAGTAAGTAAAGAGAGAAATGTCTGAGTACGTTCAGTTCTGCTCAGCTGTTTGAAAATCAAATAACGTAAGAGGTTTATGAGCACAGTAATTCATCAATTTTTCTAAGGGGACGTTTCATATGATGCAGTTTTGTTTTGATTCTGTGATATCTGCAGATTCCAACCAAAAACGCAAAGAACTGTGAGTAATCACTTATTTACATAAAAAAACGAGGCGTGAACTGTTTAATAATCTAAAAATATCACCTATCAAGACAAAAGCGTATCATTCTAGACCCCACTGAAGATGTCTTAAAGTAAAAGATGAAAAGCGTCTGGGAGAAATAAAATACATTGCAGCAAGAAAAGGAGATTTTTATTTACAAAACTGGTATCTCAATACCCTGTTGCGCATCTTCGTGTTTTCGCGGCGTAATGACTGTTCCATAAAATTTCGGGCACTCAGCGGCATAAATTTAGCTTCTTCTTCTTCTAATATTTCGGCTGAATTCCGTCCAGCCATCATCAGAGTGAGCCGAGGTGATTAACGCTCCAGCACTTGCTCCGTCCTGTAACGTAGCAAGTTATTACGAAATAAAATTCTTTGCAGTAAGGCATGCAGCCGTGTAGTAAGGTGGTTTCAGGATGGCTACGTTTTTTCTTCACTCTGACTCACAGCACAGCTGACGCTACTGGCTGTGTGAACGGTCTCGAGTAACATTCAGTCAGCACGCAAATTCATACCCCTACGAATCTAAATAAACTATAGTGATTATCCTAATGTCCTAAAACCGACACTTATGTTTCAAAACTCAGTTAGGAACAATAACCAAATGTCATTTATTATCATCTGAAGTCATAACAAAGCTCACAGTATATAAAATCACTTAATTGCAATTTTGTTTTCAAAACTTTAATTATTCTACGTTATGTAGTACAAAAATCATTCAAAATTATTATTTGCTTATTATTTTCTCTGTGAATACATGGGAACGAATGAGAGAGTGTATCCGGGACATATGTTAAAACTGAATGTCATTTTATCTGAAACCTTATGAAACTGAACCGTGGGAAAACTGTGTTGCAATCACGGTGCTGACGATGTATGTCGATGTGTACTTGCATTTGTAAGAGAGCAGCCAGAATAAAAGTCTGAAGCAGAAAAAGTTTTTATGTTAATTTATACAATATTTTGCATTTCTTTTTTATTAAACATTATATTAAAAATGGAAATTGTAATGACGCCAATGACTATCTGATTAGGGGTTGGCAAGGGCAAGTTTTCCTGTGAGAATGATCTGGAAGGATCATTCTGATTGGTCATTCAGATCAACAGCCAATCAGAACTAAGCGGTTTCCGCACGCAAATCG
Source organism: Schistocerca piceifrons (assembly GCF_021461385.2). Lineage (NCBI taxonomy): Eukaryota > Metazoa > Arthropoda > Insecta > Orthoptera > Acrididae > Schistocerca > Schistocerca piceifrons. The sequence continues at coordinate 781,236,765 of NC_060140.1, read as the reverse complement.
CAGATAATTAGACAGGCAAAGAGAAGAGGGGCAGCGAGATAGTCGCTCGCTAACCTGCTTCCGATTAATACCATGCTAGATGTCTCCATGAAAATAATATGTAAAATGAAGAACTAGAGGGTTCGTTGTGTTTAGAAGGTGTCGTGACTAAAACGGCTTTGAGTTACGAAAAATTTTGATGAAAGTGTGATATTTCTGAATTAATTAGTTTAAGTGTTGTGACCATGTGAAATTTTCAGTCATAGTGACAATTCCGAGTGGTATATTCCGTGTTCTTGATGGAATACTTTCACGAGCACTTCTGACATATAAGACCACTGTAACGACCGAATGTTCAACTCTCTGCTAGTGGTGGGTCAGTAACTGTTAGATCGCGAATATAATCGGGCAGTAATTCTGACTGCTTTTACGTGTGAATGTTGGAGAGACAGTGAACTTGGAATGAGAAAGTATTTGCATCATTAAATACGGATTTGATAGCAATTTCATGTGCTTTCTTATCAATAAAAAGATGTTAATAGAATTTTCAAATGCACACTGCAATTAAACTGCATTCTCCTACTTCCCGAAATTTGTGAATCTGAACTTACAGGAACTGATTTGCAACTTGGGTTACGCGGTCTCTGTGTGGTAGGTATTGGGTAGTGATTTCATCAACGCTGCTTTAAACTGCCAAGCGTGTATTACTACTGCAGAGTGAAGGGACGTCGGAAGGAAGGAATATAGAGGTAGGTGAACTGTTTGATGGAAGTGACAGAGAGGGAGAGAGAGAGAGTAGGGAGACGAAAGAACGACGAACGACCCCGCCCCACCGCAGTCCTTTTAAACCCGAGGACCGAATCACTGCATATGCGGCTAGAGATATACAAGGCGCCAGAGACGTTGATAGGGGGCAAAGAGGTGTAATACATGCATGGAAATTAAATCTATGGATGGGCAGTCGTTCCATACGGTGATGTCGATGTGTCACGGAGAGCTCCACCGTGGCGACTTCTTTATGATTTAATTACAGAAACTGGCGGATTCTATGATTTTTCCAAGCTGAAGCTGCTGTGTCTATTAATTAAACTCGTCGCCTACCGAATTTCAATTGCTTCTTTCACTACCGAGTCCCAGAAAGATGAAGTCGAGGATAAAATTTCGACCTAGTCGTATACCATAGACTGCCCAGAGTCAATACAGTGCTCCGCCACCGCAGATTTATTGTGTTGTAAGAGACGGGTGTACCTGAGGTGCTCTCTGCATCTCTCCTGGACTGTACGTGTCACCTGTGCGATGTATGAACGGTGGCACTCACACGGGATCTTATAAACCCCAGATTTCTAAAGCACCAAATCATCTTTAATGGATCCCAGCAGTGCTGCAGTCCTTGGTGGAGGGCGAAAAATCACTTTCACTTTGTGTTTACTGAGGATCCGTCCTCTTTTGAGGAAAGGCTTCCCATGTATGGCAGGAACGCCATGGATTTAAAACTTTCTGTGTCTTCCTCCGCTTTTCCTGTGCCCACTTTTGATTTCATTTGTAGTGCCTTACGTATCTGCTGTGGAGAGTTCCCGTTGGCTTCAAAAACTCTTCTCAGGTGTACAAGTTCGTCCTCCAGACTGCTCTCGTCAGCAATGACATGTGCTCTGTGTACTACAGTTCTGAGTACATTCTTCATCTGCGAAGGATTGTGGCACTTTGGGACAGGCAGTTTATCGAAAACCGACCCATACGGATTTATATTTAGCGCAAATAGCTGCCACCATCCTTCGCAGACGATGAGTATACTCAGCACTATAGTACACAGAACACACGTCACAGAGCTGTGTGGAGGACCTGAGAAGAGGTTTTGAAGCCAACGGGTACTCTCCACAGCAGATACGTACGGCAATGCAAATGAAACCAACAGTGGGCACCAGAAATGTGGAAGAAGACAAGGAAAGTTTTAGTGGCTCTGAGCACTATGCGACTTAACTTCTGAGGTCATCAGTCGCCTAGAACTTAGAACTAATTAAACCTAACTAACCTAAGGACAACTCACACATCCATGCCCGAGGCAGGATTCGAACCTGCGACCGTAGCGGTCGCTCGGCTCCAGACTGTAGCGCCCAGAACCGCACGGCCACTCCGGCCGGCAAGGAAAGTTTTAAACCCATGGCTTTCCTGCCAAACGTGGGAAGCCTTTCGTCAAAATAGGACGGATCTACATCTACATCTACAAAGTGAAACTGATTTCTCGCCCTCCACCAAAGACTGCAACGCTCCTGGGTTCCGTTAAAGATGATTTGGTGCTTCGATCATTATTCAAAGGCGCGTCAAATATTTCTCTAATCTATTTTATTTCCTACTTTTGGACGAATCCTTTGATACAACATTAGACCGCTTTTTATGTTATTTGCAAGTTTTTCTGGAAAGTATGATCTTTCTAACACCTCATCTGCTTCCCTAGGGTCCTCTTCTCGAAATGGCCTAAATTTAGTACCTGATTCGAAGTAAATCTCTTTGAAACTTAAATCTCACACCTATGCAACTTGTTATGCGTAAAATAGCTACACCTTCAAGAGACGACCTTTTTGACACTTCATTTACATAGCTAGCAGCGGCTGCTCGTGAAATATTTCAATTTGGCCTCAAATCAGTGATTAAGCTGTTTTCTTAATTATCCTGATTATAGTCAAGCAATTAAATATGTTCTTGTAAAATAGACCTCGCGCTGTTCAGTTTGATATTCCATTTGTCCATTTATTCTGTTCCGTTTGGTTTTCTTGCCGCAATCAGCTTTGTATCTTTATTGCGCGGAAAATAGTGCACAGTAGTGCAAACGTCGACGGTATGTACCGTGTGTCTTGTTTACATGCGCTGACGGGACCAGCTGTTGACAACTATAACCCCCTCCTTACCCCACTGTCCTCAAGTCTGCGTTCAATACTGCTCTGTTCTGTCTAGGGTTTTGTTTCTCAGGAGAGTTAGCTGTGCGTTAAAGTTGCTACACAGCAGTATTACGGACAGGTTTACTAATAAAGGGTTAGTCGATATGCACCTCGTGTATGGGTTCATTGAATGCTGTGTTTTTTTTCTTTTGCCTACTGTATTTAGCCATCTAAAATACAGTTATACAGTGAACACTGAATTGTGTGAAAAGAATTCATACGATTATTCATTATTTCAGATATAAGAGTTCAAGCTGTCACAATTTTTGGCACCACATATCGCTAACAAAATGATTTAGAAATAAACTGAGTAATTGTGATTTATCAGTTCACACCATTCCGTAAATGGCATTCACAAGCAAAACACAAAAATAAGAGACACGTAGCAAAAGCATACACATTTTTCCCAATACTCTTGAGAAAATTACCAACCACTTTATATGGCCGAAAGTCTTTAGTAAACAGAAGTAAAGACACTGGCTCAAGGATGTGGTAGCCCATACTCAGTAATATCTTCAAGACATCCAAGCTCTTGTAGTCAAATCTGGGACACAAAAACAAGACACGGTTTATGTCTGCTTCCGATTCAGGAGATGTGTGAAATGTTGACTCACTGTAGATACAGAGAGGAAAAGAGGCTTGGTTTAAGCGGAGTCAAATGGTGGTGGAAATCGTTGATCGGCCCAAATGCGTCAGAAACCACGGCTTTGCACGGATTCGAGTCATAGTACAGTATTATGACAATTTTTCGTTTGTTTGGACACGTTCCACCTCACTTGCCATTGATGTTTTCCGTGGCTCTTGATCTCACGTAAATAGTCCGTATACGGTAATTTCAGATCAAGGACAGTGCCTATGGAGGTGGCTTGCTTCGCTAAGACATCGGTTTTCCAATTACAGCGGATGGTAGCGTCAGAATTCACCAACAGCAAATAGATGGTCTGCCCCGTCCGCACACTGCGAAAAAGTTCCAAAACTACATTTAATTCATTACAGTTGCTTGTTTTACTCCATCTCGGGTGCTGAATATTTTTAAGGGCACTCTGGAAGTCAGACACGATAAATATATGGAAGGAGACAGTTGAAGACACAAATTTGAAAGTGACCGGAAGGGCCACTGTCTCCTTCGTAAATACGGAAGGCTAATCATTGTAACGTTATGACCACGTTAAATAAACCTTTATTTCAGGTGCAACCTGCAACAGTTTTTTTATTATGTAATACAGATACTGACCACTTAATACTTCATTCTCACATTTGATAAGCTGCCTAATAACTCCCTGAGAAGATCTGCACGTCCGACCGCCGGCGTTCAGTTTGTTTCTCCGCCGGTGTTCCTGCCAGTGTATCGGGGGTCATAGGGGGACGACCGACGTCCTCTTTCGTCACATGTCCATCAAACTACATCCCACTGAACGCATTGTATTCGTGTCTGTAACAAAAATTATAAATTAAATTACGAATCAACTTTTGTAATGAAAGAAAGACAGTTTCCATTTCCGGTGTTGAATATTTTTTGGGGCACTCTGGGAGTAGGACACGATTAATATCTTTGAGCAGAGAGTTGAAGATACAAACTGGCGAGTTTCCAAAAGTGCTACCGTCTCTTTCACAAAAATAGGAGCACTGTGAGGCACTTTGGAGGCTTTCTGGACTTGGGGCAGAGGGCACAGAAAAGCACATAACTCTTGTGGAAATTTGAACCAATTGCTATAAATATAGATAATCAGGCCAATAATAAACTGCAATGAGACAACTGAAACTGGAGTCGGCATCAAGACTATCCGAGCTGGTCGGTTGAAAATAATGGGCTGGAATCAGATAACCAAGTGAGTCGAGGTCATATTCAAATAAAGACATATGCCAAGAACATGGAATACAAGATACGACAGGCTATCAGGTGTCCAAGCTGATACAGACGGTTGGATGTTTATTTCTTCTGGAGGAGGCGCCCCATAATAGTTAAATGTAGTCCTGACATTTATAGACAGAACTGTCGACGAAGGCGATGTCTGAAATTTTAAATTTATCTGACAACATCTGGCGTCTAATGGATAGGGGCATTTCTCTTGCCTCCACTAAAAGGGTATTTGTGGGCGTCGAATGGAAATCTCGACGACAGATTCGAATGGCTCTGTAGTGAAAAGTGTCTAATTTGGAGAGACAAATTTTAGTACATTGGGATGCAGTGGATAGTCATGACCCACACGAGATCGACTAATCCCTCAGTATACCGTGAGTAAGGTACTCACACTGGTGAACGAGCGAATTACATTTGAACCTCCTTCGCACTCCGTAATATCAGTTCGAATGTGAGACGCCCAGCTTAACCGAGAGTCAAATATCGTTCCTAGGAATCGAGCATGAGATTAATGACTTTTCTGTGTTTAATCTTGTGAGCTGACCATCAATTCGAACAGCATTCGATTTGTAAAAGGGGCGATCACCGATTCCTCAGCCGAAACCTCCAGCCCGTTAGTATACAGTCATTCATCGATGTGCGCTATGGTAGTGCGCTATGTCATTTTGGCATGAAGAAAGGTCTCAGAAATGAAATAAACATATAGTCTGCGTACTGCAGTATTTTAGTGGAAGGAAATAACCGTGCATTCTAAATCATGAGTATACACAGCAAACAATAGAAACTGCATCCTGTGGCAAGCGCTAGGAGACAAGGGAAAGTCCGAGCAACTACCTTTGAACCTGATGTAGATAGTTGTTGAGCTACCAGGGTCCTAACTTCATAAACCATCTTTGAATGACTTCCGAATTCAGCCAGCTTGTCCAAGAAAATTAGTATATGTACGTGAACATATAGTCCCTTAACGCAAGAAAAGCGGCAACAACTGTTTGCTTCGTTTGAAAGGCAAGCGAATACAGATTGTCCGTAGTCCATTTGCTTTTTCTGGATCAGTATTAGCTCTGAGGCATCAAGCCACCGTTCCAGTCTCCTTTCTACCATTCGCTCCAGTGTATCTGCATGACGACAATGCGACCGGTTGGTAATAGGAGCCCATACTGGATATTTCCCACTTTTCAGTACTGGAATTATGATTTGCATCGTCTGTGCTGCCATGAGGTTCTGTTGCATCCAGTACCGATTAAAAATTTACAAGGGCAATTCTTTCGCTTCCATAGGCAGATTCGCAAGCATAGAGTAATGAGTGAAATCTGCACAGCTGTCACTCGGTGATTTTGAAGCTTCACTTAGTTCTTGTTGAAAGAAAGGGCGAAGCAAGAGGTGATGTCAGTCGTCGTCAACAGGAGGCGGACGGTTCAGGAAAGGGACCAAGGGGAGGAGCGAGAATGTCGATAAATTCCTCTATCCAGGCAATGGGTGGTAGGAAGAAGAGAAAGTAGATGGCTTTTTCTAAAAGCCTTTGTTTTCTACCAGACGCTTGCTTCATGAGGAGAAGAGCAAAATTTGATAGAACTGTCCTTTTCTTCATGAATTCGTTAACACGCCCATGTACTTTTCGCACTTTCAAGAAGTTATAGAAGACAGGAGTCTGGCGATACGTTTTCAAAGTAAAATTGCGTTTTGTAACTTCTCGATACCGTTTGGCATGCCACAACGGAGGGGAACGTTGCTTCGTGACAGTAAAAATGTTTTTCTTAGGAATGTTGACACCCGCTGCGAATTTCATAGCGTTGTTTAAGGTATGTGTCTTCTTCGCATAAGTCACGTCGGTGTTTTTTGTTTGTTTTTTTTTTCTCTACTCCTATAGTGGTTCTGCGCTTCTTCCGAAAATATCCACTTGTTATTAGCGTATCATATTTCTGTAGTAAAGTGGAATTATACTCGGAGACGATCGGATTCCATCGAATCAGTCCTAACATGCCAATAAGAAAGTTCAGTAAAACGAGGGGCTAAAGCGTAAAGGTGAATATATCATAGTAGAAGTTCCAGTGAAAGACCCTCAGTTTTACCCCTTTGACCAATTATAAAAATGCCTTGCGTCCAGGGTTCGAACCTCGCCACTGCTTAAATTTTGAATAAAAACCATCAGCAATGGCGGTAGAAGACTTCCATCTTAAGAAAGCACGCTCGTTGTGCCAACAGAGTTATGAAATAGGGCAGAGAAGTGGTCAGAGGTTCAGAGCATTCTCTTGCCCTTGGGGTGGAAATCTTCCCCTAAAAGGCAGAAGAAGCAGCTATGATGATGGCACGAGCATGAAGAGGCCAATGGATACCACTGCATTAAAGACACGTATATGCATCCACAGGACGTTGGGCTTGCAGTTGAACAAATGTCATATTCATATCTCCATTGGCAAAAGACTCATGATCAATCTTCCATTCGGATATCTGGGAGGGGACTGCCAAGGAGTAGGTGAAAATGAGAAAAAGATTGAATAACCAACGAAAGGGTAACGTTCTATCAGTCGGGAAAAGGAATGTCAGAAGTTTGGTGGGGAAGCTAGGAAATCTGAAAAGGGAAATGCAAAGGCTCAATCTAGAGATAGTGGGGTCAGGAAAGGGGAATGGAAAGAAAACAAGGATTTATGGTTAATCGAGTATAGGGTAATATCAACAGTAGCAGAAAATGTTATAACTGGAGAAGGGTCCGCTATGAATAGGAAGGTAGCGCAGCGAGTGAGTTACAGTGAACGGTTCAGTAAGAGGGTTGTTCTTGTCAGAATCGACAGCAAACCAACAACGACAATAATAGCACAGATATAAATCGCGTCATCTCAAACAGAAAATGAAGAGATAGAGAAACTGCGTGAGGATACTGAATGGGTAATTCAGTACGTAAAAGGACATGAAAATCTAGTAGTTATGAAAGATTGGAATGCGGTTGTAGGCGAAAAAGTAGGAGAAACGGTTATGGGAGAATATGGGCTGGGTATTAGGAACGAGAGAGTAGAAAGACTAATTAAGTCCTGTTGAGAAAGACTAATTGAGTCCTGTAATAACTATTAGTTAGTAATGCGAATACTCTGTTCAAGAATCACAAGAGAAGGTGGTATACATGGTAAAGGCCGGGAGATACGGAAATTCCAGTTATATTACAGCATGGTCAGGCAAATATTCCAAAATCAGATATTGGATTTAAGGCGTACCCAGGAGCATATATAGAGTCAGCTCACAACTTACTTAGTAATAACGAAGATTGGGCTGAAGTTCAAGTGGTTTCTAACACACAATTCAACAGAAGTCTGACGTTTTAATTTTACAAAATGGGTATATGATTAGTGAAACTGAAAAGTTCAAATTTCTAGGTGTTCAGATAGACAGTAAACTGTCATGGGAAGCCCACGTTCAGGATCTTGTTCAAGGACTTAATGCTCCCATTTTTACTATTACAACGGTATCTGAAGTGAGTGATTGTTCGATACGAAAATTAGCCTACTTGCTTATTTTCAATCGCTTATCTCGTATAGTATTATATTTTGGGGTAACTCTTCTCATTCTAAAAGAATATTTTTGGCTAGGGCGATAAGTGGTGTAAGTTGACGAACCTCTTGTCGATCCCTGTTCACGAGTCTGGGTATTTTGACACTGGCCCCTCCGTATACATATTCCTTACTGTCATTTCTTGTTAACAATATAAATTTATTCCAAGAATAAGCAGCTTTCACTCAGCAGATATCAAACCTGCATTTGGATCGGACTTCCTTAACTCTTGTGGAGAAAGGTGTGCAGTATACTGCTGCATCCATCTTCAATAACCTACCTCTCAATTTCAAAAATCTTAGCAGTAATCTACGTGCTTTCAAATCCAAACTGAAGAGTTTCCTCATGGGTCATTCCTATTCTGTCGAGGAGTTCCTTGAAAAATTAAGCTGATTCTTGTTGTATTGTTGATTGCATTTACTTAAACTTATGGACTGACTTTTTTCGGGTTCATAAACATTTTATTTTCATCTGTTATTACTTTTATGTTGTAATTTCGTGTGCTGACGCGTTCCATAACCATGGAGACTTGTTCTTCAATTTGGTCCTACGGAACATGACGTGTAAATAAAAATAAATAAATAGTCAGGAGGAAACAATGCGCAAAGAAGTGGGGTACGGACGTACTAAGGAATAAAGAGATACATTTGAAGTTCTCTGAGGTTATAGATACTGCGATAATAAGTAGCTTAATAGGCAGTTCAGTTAAAGAGGAATGGACATCTATACAAAGGGCAGATACAGAGGTTAGAAAGTAGAAAGTAGGTACAAGGAAGGTGACTACGAAGAAATCATGGACAATAGAAGATATCCTTTAGTTGATCGTCGAAAGAAGAAGGTACAAAAATGTACAAGGATACAAAAATATCAGTCACTTGCGAATGAAATGAATAGGAAGTGCAGAGAAGTCAAAGTGAAATGGTTGCATGAAAAATGTGAAGATATCTTAAAATAAGTGACTGATGGAAGGACTGATTCTGCTCTTATAAAGAAACTGGAAACCTTCCAGTGAAATTAAAAGAAAAGGCGGTAGCATTAAGAGTGGAATGAGAATTCCACTGTTAAATGCAGAGGAGAGAGCGGGTAAGGGGAGAGAGATCACTGAAGGCCTCTTTGAGCCGGAAGATTTGTCTCATGACAGAGGACAGCGAAGAGACAGGGAATCCAGTACTAAATTAGAATTTTTAGAGAGCTTTGGACGACTTACAACCAAAGTAGGCTGAAGAGATTCATAATTTTCCATCGGAGTTTCTACACTCCTGGAAATTGAAATAAGAACACCGTGAATTCATTGTCCCAGGAAGGGGAAACTTTATTGACACATTCCTGGGGTCAGATACATCACATGATCACACTGACAGAACCACAGGCACATAGACACAGGCAACAGAGCATGCACAATGTCGGCACTAGTACAGTGTATATCCACCTTTCGCAGCAATGCAGGCTGCTATTCTCCCATAGAGACGATCGTAGAGATGCTGGATGTAGTCCTGTGGAACGGCTTGCCATGCCATTTCCACCTGGCGCCTCAGTTGGACCAGCGTTCGTGCTGGACGTGCAGACCGCGTGAGACGACGCTTCATCCAGTCCCAAACATGCTCAATGGGGGACAGATCCGGAGATCTTGCTGGCCAGGGTAGTTGACTTACACCTTCTAGAGCACATTGGGTGGCACGGGATACATGCGGACGTGCATTGTCCTGTTGGAACAGAAAGTTCCCTTGCCGGTCTAGGAATGGTAGAACGATGGGTTCGATGACGGTTTGGATGTACCGTGCACTATTCAGTGTCCCCTCGACGATCACCAGTGGTGTACGGCCAGTGTAGGAGATCGCTCCCCACACCATGATGCCGGGTGTTGGCCCTGTGTGCCTCGGTCGTATGCAGTCCTGATTGTGGCGCTCACCTGCATGGCGCCGAACACGCATACGACCATCATTGGCACCAAGGCAGAAGCGACTCTCATCGCTGAAGACGACACGTCTCCATTCGTCCCTCCATTCACGCCTGTCGCGACACCACTGGAGGCGGGCTGCACGATGTTGGGGCGTGAGCGGAAGACGGCCTAACGGTGTGCGGGACCGTAGCCCAGATTCATGGAGACGGTTGCGAATGGTCCTCACCGATACCCCAGGAGCAACAGTGTCCCTAATTTGCTGGGAAGTGGCGGTGCGGTCCCCTACGGCACTGTGTAGGATCCTACGGTCTTGGCATGCATCCGTGCGTCGCTGCGGTCCGGTCCCAGGTCGACGGGCACGTGCACCTTCCGCCGACCACTGGCGACAACATCGATGTACTGTGGAGACCTCACGCCCCACGTGTTGAGCAATTCGGCGGTACGTCCACCCGGCCTCCCGCATGCCCACTATACGCCCTCGCTCAAAGTCCGTCAACTGCACATACGGTTCACGTCCACGCTGTCGCGGCATGCTACCAGTGTTAAAGGCTGCGATGGAGCTCCGTATGCCACGGCAAACTGGCTGACACTGACGGCGGCGGTGCACTAATGCTGCGCAGCTAGCGCCATTCGACGGCCAACACCGCGGTTCCTGGTGTGTCCGCTGTGCCGTGCGTGTGATCATTGCTTATACAGCCCTCTCGCAGTGTCCGGAGCAAGTATGGTGGGTCTGACACACCGGTGTCAATGTGTTCTTTTTTCCATTTCCAGGAGTGTAAAATCATTATTTAGGCAAGTGACAACAAAACGACAGATCACGTTGATGCGATGTATGACACTGGTGGTATACCATCTTACTTTCGGAAAAAGATTATCACAACAATTCCGAAGATTACAAGAGCCAACAAGGGCAGGAATTATCACGTAGTGAGCTTAAAAGCTCATGCACCCAAGTTGACAAGAATAATATACAGAAGAATGGAAAAGAAAATTGAGGATCTGTTAGATAACGATAGGCTTGGCTTTAGAGAAGGTAAAGATGTCAGAGAGCCAATTCTGACATTGCAGTTGGTAATGGAAGTAAGACACGTTAATAGCATTTATCGAGCTGGAACAAGTGTACGACAGTGTATAATGGTGCAAAATGTTCGAAAATCTGAGAATAAAAAGGGTAAGCTATAGGGAAAGACAGGTAATATACCATATGTCACAACCCAGGAGGGATCAATGAGACTGGAAGTCCAAAAACGAAGGTTCGGATTAAAAATGATGTAATAAAGGGATGTAGTTTTTGGCCCTACTGTTCAGTCTATACATCGATAAAGCAATGAGGGAAGTAAAAGAATGGTTCAAGAGTGGCATTGAAATTCAAGGTGAAGGGATATCAGTGATAATATTATCTGAAGACATTGCTATCCTCAGTGGAAGTTAAGAGAATTACAGGATTTGTTGAATGGAATTTGCTGTTGTTGTTGTGGTCTTCAGTCCTGAGACTGGTTTGATGCAGCTCTCCATGCTACTCTATCCTGTGCAATCTTCTTCATCTCCCAGTACCTACTGCAGCCTACATCCTTCTGAATCTGCTTAGTGTATTCATCTCGTGGTCTACCTCTACGATTTTTACCTTCCACACTGCCCTCCAATGCTAAATTTGTGATCCCTTGATGTCTCAAAACATGTCCTACCAACCGATCCCTTCTTCTAGTCAAGTTGTGCCACAAACTTCTCTTCTCCCCAATCCTATTCAATACCTCCTCATCAGTTACGTGATCTACCCACCTTATCTTCAGCATTCTTCTGTAGCACCACATTTCGAAAGCTTCTATTCTCTTCTTGTCCAAACTAGTTATCGTCCATGTTTCACTTCCATACATGGCTACACTCCATACAAATACTTTCAGAAACGACTTCCTGACACTTAAATCTATACCCGATGTTAACAAATTTCTCTTCTTCAGAAACGATTTCCTTGCCATTGCCAGTCTACATATTATATCCTCTCTACTTCGACCATCATCAGTTATTTTACTCCCTAGATAGCAAAACTCCTTTACTACTTTAAGTGTCTCATTTCCTAATCTAATTCCCTCAGCATCACCCGATTTAATTTGACTACATTCCATTATCCTCGTTTTGCTTTTGTTGATGTTCATCTTATATCCTTCTTTCAAGACACTGTCCATTCCGTTCAACTGCTCTTCCAAGTCCTTTGCTGTCTCTGACAGAATTACAATGTCATCGGCGAACCTCAAAGTTTTTACTTCTTCTCCATGAATTTTAATACCTACTCCGAATTTTTCTTTGGTTTCCTTTACTGCTTGTTCAATATACAGATTGAATAACATCGGGGAGAGGCTACAACCCTGTCTCACTCCCTTCCCAACCACTGCTTCCCTTTCATGCCCCTCGACTCTTATAACTGCCATCTGGTTTCTGTACAAATTGTAAATAGCCTTTCGCTCCCTGTATTTTACCCCTGCCACCTTCAGAATTTGAAAGAGAGTATTCCAATTAATATTGTCAAAAGCTTTCTCTAAGTCTACAAATGCTAGGAACGTAGGTTTGCCTTTTCTTAATCTTTCTTCTAAGATAAGTCGTAAGGTTAGTATTGCCTCACGTGTTCCAACATTTCTACCGAATCCAAACTGATCTTCCCCGAGGTCCGCTTCTACCAATTTTTCCAGTCGTCTGTAAAGAATTCGCGTTAATATTTTGCAGCTGTGACTTATTAAACTGATAGTTCGGTAATTTTCACATCTGTCAACACCTGCTTTCTTTGGGATTGGAATTATTACATTCTTCTTGAAGTCTGAGGGTATTTCGCCTGTCTCATACATCTTGCTCACCATATGGTAGAGTTTTGTCATGACTGGCTCTCCCAAGGCCATCAGTAGTTATAATGGAATGTTGTCTACTCCCTGGGCCTTGTTTCGACTCAGGTCTTTCAGTGCTCTGTCAAACTCTTCACGCAGTATCTTACCTCCCATTTCGTCTTCGTCTACATCCTCTTCCATTTCCATAATATTGTCCTCAAGTACATCGCCCTTGTATAAACCCTCTATATACTCCTTCCACCTTTCTGCCTTCCCTTCTTTGCTTAGAACTGGGTTGCCATCTGAGCTCTGCCGTTTATGTCTGCCATGTTTCCTCGCCATGCTACGTAATGGGTATTCGAGTGACCATCTATTATAAAGCGAGGCCAAATTTGGCTAATTGTCTCGAGTCATCTTCCTCGATAACACAGAGAGGAGCTTTATTCGCCGAAACAACTGTGAAGGTTTTGTGAGCAGATTGTATTAGCACTAATTCGCCGTCGTCATATCGAATATGGACCGGGTATTGTGGATGCGGCAGTGAATTTTTTTTACCAACATAACAGTGCCACCCTACCCATTGAGAAGGTCCTCCCTTATTATGAGATACTTTTTAAAGCGAGAAGTCTGCTGTCAGTTGAATCATATTTCCCATAACAGGAAGACATCAGGCAGACAAATGAACAATTCTCGTTGGGAGGTCTCTCTGTTGGAATTAGCTGTTCTAGCTTTCCACTGCACAACTTTTATAGGTTTCATAATTTAGGTGGAAAGATAACGAAATATGCCTGTTACGATATCGCGGATGTCATCGTCCTTGACACCGTTTGTCATATATTCCGTCGTATGTTCAGTAACATTTGTCTTATCGATGAGTTCAGCGTGAACGAGAAGCTGTCGGTGGTTTCGTGCTTGTGGAGTTCCTAAGTTGGGACGCAAGGCGGGAGGTGTTCCTGGCTTATAGGTGTGGCTGAATCTTTCGTGGAGTGTGGCAGCCTGCGGTACGAAGATCACTCGCGTACGTTACTGTGCCTGCTTACTCCCGCCTGTCGGCGGGGAGGCCAAGTAAGTGGTGCTTGTCTACTCAGACACATCCACGCATTGCGTTCCGTCTCTGTTTGCTATTGGCCTTTCATGTTTGTGGTGGACAGAAGCGGGAAAAATTGTGTATTTTGCACATTTGGAGTGTCGAAGTTTGTCGGAGCAGCAATGACTGACATAAACAAGAAATGTTGTTGTACCACGGTGACGGACGCGTAGGGGCTGGCATACGGGCAATGTTCAGCGCATCCCTGAAGTCAATGTTACTGGACATAGTCAGTTCTTGAGCTCGTCGCCGTATATGCTATTCAGGGCAGGTCCGATCCGCGGATGAGTGTTTTCCCTCACAGCTACCACAAATAGCAATAGGAGTGGTGCAGAATTCAAGGTAATGAGGACCACTACGTTATTTTGATGTAACGCGTCTGGGACAGACATGGTCTACTGATCTGTCCGTAACGAAGACAATTGAAGCAGTACCTGACAGTTGGCACATAAAGTTGTACAGGACAGCTAGTCCTTCGACTAAAGTTTGAGAGTCGATGGTTAACAAGCAGGTATGCAGTTTGACAATTTGTTCTTTATCATATCTGTTCGTACACATGCGAACGCTGGAAGACAAATTGCATTGCACCACTTCCAAAATCTCCGCTTCTTCAAGTTCTGTAGTTTTCTTGTTATTCCCGCTTTGTGAATAACAAAAGAAATAATGTAAGCTTCTTCATTTTAGGCTTAAATACTGCTGGGCCGGCCGGGGTGGCCGAGCGGTTCTAGGCGCTACAGTCTGGAACTGCGCGACCGCTACGGTCGCAGGTTCGAATCCTGCCTCGAGCATGGGTGTGTGTGATGTCCTTAGGTTAGTTAGGTTTAAGTAGTTCTAGGGGACTGATGACCTCAGAAGTTAAGTCCCATAGTGCTCAGAGCCATTTGAACCATTTTGTACTGCTCACTAAGAAATTAGCCTTGACTGTAGTGTTCAATTCGAACTTCACTCACGTTTTTCCCCACAGAAGAGATATGAATAAAGACTTCCATGGAAGAAGGTTGTATATCACAATTTCATAAGTTTTCAGGAAATAAAAATTGTCTTCCTTTGGTACTATTTATTTGTAAGATTTATTATGTATGATCAAGGGAAGCAGTATGTACTACAGAACGCCAACATGCATTTAGCACATTTTACAATATTTAGAAAGTTATCTTAAGTTTTATGTAGTTTTCCGTGTAAGAACGTTGCATATCCTGTAAAAGTAAATTATTCAATAACATTTCGCTTTAGAAATGTGATCTTTTCTTGCAATGGCAAAAATGATGGGAAGTTACGAACAGAATACAGTATCAGACATGCTGAAATAGTACCACGTATTTACTCAATCACTCTCCAAATTCAAAAACCAGTTCTATACCAGAAAAGAAAGAATAAAAGCTAAACAGACGAAAAATAAGGGCCCGCATCTCGTGGTCGTGAGGTAGCGTTCTCGCTTCCCACGCCCGGGTTCCCGGGTTCGATTCCCGGCGGGGTCAGGGATTTTCTCTGCCTCGTGATGGCTGGGTGTTGTGTGCTGTCCTTAGGTTGGTTAGGTTTAAGTAGTTCTAAGTTCTAGGGGACTGATGACCATAGATGTTGAGTCCCATAGTGCTCAGAGCCATTTGAACCATTTGAAAAGTAAGGTAAATTCACTTAAAATTTTCTTTAAAGTATATGAAGGTATTTGCATACATCCAACAATGCCCTCATTTCCTCTGCGGCTAGAGGAGGAAGCCCTTTGTACAATAAGCGAATTTTTTGATTGACAGACGACATAGAAAAACTTCAAAGGAGGGCAGCTTGTTTTTTAGTGTTCCCATGTCACGGATATGATACGTCAGCTGGAGCTGCAATCAAAACAAAGGTGTTTTTCATTGCAGCGACACCTTTCCACGAAATTTCCAATCTCCAACTTTCTCCTCCGGGTGCAAAAATATTTTGTTGGCATTCTTCTACATAGGGTGAAATGATCGTTGTAATAAACTAAGATAAGTCAGATTTAAGTGTTCGTTTTTTTCGCGCCCTGTTAGTGAGTGAAACGGTACAAAAATGGTATGAAAGTGGTTCGATGAACCCTCTGCAGACACTTAAATGTAAAAAGCAAAGTAGTCATCTAGATGTATCTGTTGGCAACCTCATAACAGGTATTGGCACTGATACGTGGTACTTACTGGAATTAAGGAGAACGTGGAAGGGGGACCCACCAATATAACTTTCTTTTCACACAACCTGTTTATTTAACAATATATAAACTGTGTTTTACAGGTAATCGAAGCATTTAAACATAAAAATTTCTTTAATATAATGAACAAATTTACAAAATTCTTTTCACTTTAAACCTTATGTTGAATAATATTTTAATCTTTGCAAAAGAAATGTGAAGTGCTGTATTATAAAACAGCAAATAATGTGACAATGTCCGCCTGCTTGCTGGGTGGGTAACGTGCTTGCCTCCCATGCCCTCGGACTGGGTTCGATTCCCGGCCGGGTTGGAGATTTTCTCTGCTAGGGGATTGGGTGTTGTGTTGTCATCATCATTTCATCCTCATCGTCCGCCGCAAGTCGTCCAATGTGGCGCCGAATAAAATAAGACTTGCACTAGGCGGCCGAACCTGACTGGGACATCGCGGCGAACGATGTCATATGATCATGTCCATATGACAACGATTACAAGACGGCTGGACCTGAAGCCCGCCCGTTATCGGGCGAAACAGCGGTTTACTACGGCGCTGGACACATTCTGTATTGAAACTTCCTGGCAGATTAAAACTGTGTGCCCGGCCGAGACTCGAACTCGGGACCTTTGCCTTTCGCGGGCAAGTGCTCTACCATCTGAGCTACCGAAGCACGACTCACGCCCGGTCCTCACAGCATTACTTCTGCCAGTATCTCGTCTCCCACCTTCCAAACTTTACAGAACTTGCAGAACTAGCACTCCTGAAAGAAAGGATACTGCGGAGACATGGCTTAGCCACAGCCTGGGGGATGTTTACAGAATGAGATTTTCACTCTGCAGCGGAGTGTGCGCTGATATGAAACTTCCTGGCAGATTAAAACTGTGTGCCCGACCGAGACTCGAACTCGGGACCTTTGCCTTTCGCGGTTCGAGTCTCGGTCGGGCACACAGTTTTAATCTGCCAGGAAGTTTCATATCAGCGCACACTCCGCTGCAGAGTGAAAATCTCATTCTGGAAACATTCTGTATTATTAACTGCCCTCCTGCGACACATGAAAACTGTAAGCACCATTGATGACAAGAGTGATTCAATTACTCAAAACTAATGACTTAACTTTTAATTTGAAATCTGTATGTCGAAAGGTACAGGGTTAAGATGCGCACGTGTGCTTAAAGGTTAAACAGATTAGCAAACAATATCACAATGATAAGCAACCAACCGCTTAATTTCAATCAGCAACCAAGGAGCGACTGGATCCCAACTTGCCCCCTCTGACAACCTTGGTGACAGTTGGCTGTTAATATCATTAAGGTTAAACTGATTGTCAGTTTTTAAGACCGCTATGGAGGAATGTCTTAAAACATCACTTGTGAACACTTATTACAAGAGAACCCACTAGACGGAGCCACAAGAGCCAGCTAAGATACACCAATAATGACCCAGTCTTTCAAACACAGCAACGAACAGCTTAGTACAACAGGTTGTTCAGATTATAACAAATGACTGAGAAATACAATTACAATCAAAGAATTAACTGGTTAACAGCTAAATCTTACCACAAGGTCCCTCTTTTGTTTAACAGCAATCTGTGCCTTGGTACGATTGTTCTGGTTGTATTTACGAGCAAAAGCTGATTAATTAGAACATTAAGGGTCGGGTACAAACCAGAAAATAATAAGGCGGGCAGGTAAACAATGAAAGGATTACAGAATATTACTCCCCTTTATCAGCAAGCAGTTCCACGGATCTACGGTGCGTCGCAGAGGTTACTGAATGGTGCCGATGAAAGTCAGGTAGAACAGGGCAGCCAGGAAGAGAGGGGTCGTCTAACACGAATGTTGCCAACCAGCCGACAGGATATCGGCCTGCTGCTTGTACTCGACTCTCACCCCGGTGACCTACACCGCTATCTTCGCCCTCCTTGTGCAACTCGTGGCTTTGGCCGCTCGGACCTCTTGACCACCTCCTGTCGCGACACTACCGCCAATCCCCAGACTTCGCGCCTCCGTCTCGGGCCAGCAGACCCCGTACATATATCGGCAAGCAAAGACCTTCTAAGGACACAACCCACAGATACCAACTCCCCCTCATAGATATTGGAAATGGGGCCGCAAGAGGGATAGTCGATACTACACCTGAGCCAGTGGCGCCTGACAGAACAGTCTACTAACTCAATGGCCCCACGGCTCAGGGACGTTGACTTAAAGTCGATCTTCTTTTTAGCAGCGAATGACGTAGCCAAGGGTGAATGGTATTATGACTGATACGTAGATACACTGACTTTGTATCATCTGCTATGATAGTCAACCATGTAACTAGCAGTTTTCAAACTTCCTGGCAGAATAAAACTGTGTGCCAGACCGAGACTCGAACTAGCGACCTTTACCTTTCGCGGACAAGTGCACTACCGAGTTAGCTACCAAAGCACGACTCACGATGTCTCCAGAATGAAATTTCTTTCTAGCAGTTTTCAGGTTTGGGTCACACTCCTTAATTCCAGACCACTGACAGCAACAAAGTCATTCGACTCATTTCCTTTATTCTTTCATTTCATTTATTCTGAGAAACGTACTTTAAAAAGCTTCAGTCACTCCATACTCCCATCCATAGATAACGATGGCATTAACTACTCTTCTTTTTCAGATTAATGCAAAAGGACGGTACCAGGGCAGAAAGCTATGTCACGAAACAATAAACTTTGCAGTACCATCGTAAAATGTCACTGTCCCGTTGTTGTTTTTCCCCTAACCAGTGGCCAGACCAAATAAATTGTTCTACTGCACGATTTTTACGCTATAATCACAATACAACGTTCTTGCACTTGCCACCTTTGAACAGTTTTTTCAGGTATATCTTTACGAGCTGTAGAAATATAAGATTTTAATCTGTTTCTCCTACTTTTCTTGATATTCTGCTTCCATGTTTGGTCAATCTATTTTCCTTCCTATGCTCTTATTTAACAATATAGTATCCTTTAGTGTAAAATTACTGCAGCCATATGCGCCGTTTTCATTGATATAAACCCTTCGTGAAGGATGGTCAGCTTTACAACTACAAATAGTTTATGTTGTCTTCTTTGTTTTCCAGCCTCTTCTCCCCGTAGTTGCAGATACACGAATTGTATAGGTTAAGTACCTTCTTTTGCAACTGTAATGAAAGTCTTAGTAAGACCACACAGGATTCGCTTTGTTCTAAAGCATCTTCAGTAGTCACTGTAACAATATGGTTTTCTTCTCTTACAAGTTTGTTTGCCAGGATCACGAACAGTTCGCATGCTTCACTTAGTAAGTCAAACAGTTTTGGCTCTCATCGTTACTCACTGTTTTTTGTTGTTTGCTTCATTCTCTTTGTTCTTCCACATGTATGTCATGGGTGTTCACTACGCAGCACTTTCACTTCACTAAATAATCAAGTTTCTGTGTTGAGAATAAAAACCATTATCTCGCTATTTCGTGAGTTTTGTTTCGCTGTTGCGGGATGCCTTCGTCTTTTGTTTGTTTTGGTAGTGGTAGGAGTGTCTGCTATCGCTCTGTAAGAATTTATATTTTCCGACTAGTGAGTGAATGAGTGTACGTGTGTGTGTGTGTGTGTGTGTGTGTGTGTGTGTGTGTGTGTGTGTGTGAAGGGACCTAACCACTGTGTGTGTAAATTATTGCTGTACTATGGAATTGTAGTGGATGATCTAGAGTGAGCGTATCACTTTGATATTATTTTATTGTGTCTAGGGAGATTGTCCTTTCTCTACAATATATTTTATTAGTTTAAACAGTGTCTGGTTGCTGATATTTGTCTGACCATCCATTATGTGTTTCTTCTCTATCATTGATTTTTGAATGTGGAAGTCCTCTTGTAAATTTAGATGTTTCTTGTTCCTGAATATATTTTCATTACATTTTCTATTGTGGTAGGGTGGTGGTTTTCTTGTCTCAGGTGTTCTGTAAATCTTGAATGTCTGTTATCATATTTACACGCCCTTTTGTGTTCCTCATTCCTGATTTCAAAAGTTCTACTTGTCTGGCCTAACTATAGAGCATCACATCTCTTACGCTGGAGTTGGTACATGTCAGTGTTATTTCCTTTTTTTAGACATTTTTGTATAGAGTTATTGCTTTGGTATGCTATTTTTATTTCTTGTTTCTTCGTAAATCTGGTTCATTAGTTAGCATACTGGACTCGCATTCGGGAGGACGACAGTTCAAACCCGCGTCCGGCTATCCTGATTTACGTTTTCCGTGATTTCCCTAAATCTCTTCAGGCAAATGCTGGGATGGTTCCTTTTGAAAGGGCATGGCCGACTTCCTTCCCCATACTTCCCCAATCCGATCGGACTGAAGACCTTGCTGTTTCGTCCCCTCTCCTAAATCAACCAACCTACTATAATCCTGTGTGTCAGTTTCTTTCCGTATGTGAGTGTGTACCATTTGTCCATTGAGTTCTCTATTGTTCCCTTGCTGCATAGTGGTGGTGAAGTCGGTGTGTATGTTTGTGGTGTGTGTTGTGGCTCTCTGGATTTGTGTGGTGTTTTGTTTTCTTTGTTACTTTAATATTCTTGTTCAGTTTTGTTACTAAGGTGCTTGCTATCTGAATAATTATGTCCAGCTGCTTATTATAATTACGTTTGTTAAATGGTGCTGTTTTTGATCTGTGGATCAAACATCTGAGGGCAGATTCGCTTTGTGCCTCTGGGGAGTTAGAATATTGATGTAATATTGTATCTTTTGTGATGTTTTTCTGAAAATGTTGAATGAGTGTTGGTTATTTTCTCTTGTGATGGTTGTATCTATGAAGTTTATTTGGCCTGTTTGTTCTGTCTCTAAAGTGAACTTTATGTTTATTTGTAATGTGCTTAACTCTGGATGTAGTTGTTCTATTTGACTTTCTGGTCCACCTGCAAAGCAGAGGATGCCATCCATGTATCTCCACCAATACAATACATTATATTTTTCTGGAAAATTCTTTCTTCAGTTTTGTTCACGAAGATATTTGCTAACTTTCCTGAAATTAGGTATCCCATTGGCAATCCTTCTTCTCGTAGGCAGAACTATTTGTTGAATTGAAAGTAACTGTGTTGAGTAATGAGGTGTAGGCGTCTGCTTATTTTTGTTACATGTTCCAGTGGTAACAGATTGTAAATATCTAAGTCTTGTTCTATTATCTTGATTGTTTCTATCACGGGGATTGTGGAGTACATGTTTCCTACATTAAGTGAGACCAACACAACTATATCTGGAATATATGTGGTATATTACTTCCTACGTATTTTTCACTGTTCTGTCATTTTGTGTTTTATACTGTTGTGTGATTATGTTTATCATATGTCTGGTGAGGGTGTATGTGGGTGCTTTTCTGTAAATTACAGCAGACCTCAAAACAGTATTTTCTTTATGAAGCTTTGCTTGGATCAGAAGTATTTGGGTATTATGTTTCATACAGCTCATTCGAGCTTTTTGTTTGTCACAAAATATGTGTTCTATTGTCTTCAGTTCGTTTTTCATTTTGTATGGAACTTGTTTGTTGGGTCTACTTTAGTTTTGTGATTTTGGTCTGTGAAAGCAATTCTCGTGTCACGTTATTGGCTTTTTTTATGCATAAGGAAAGTTGTATTCCCTCTTTGAGCCTTCATTATGATAATATTGTCTCTGTGTAGTTTTCCACTAAGTGTTTTCAGGAAATGATTGACATGGCGTCATATAGATGTTGTCTTCTTTGTTTTTCGGCCTCTCTCTTCCACAGTAAGGAGCAGTCATTCAACATTTACATAACACCTCAGGCAAGAAAACAACCACGCTACCACATTAGAAAAGGACATGAAAATAGATTCAGCAACTAGGAACGTCTCCTAACCCTACAAAAGAACTTCCACGTACTACTAGTGGCCGCCCCCGAAGGACAGCACAAGTGACTAGTAAAATGTTTTCCATGGTGTTGAGCAACAGACATTCAGTACCTTTTGAAAGAATAAACCACCGTTTGACTGTGTATTACTGTATTTATCTTCTGAACTATCTAGATTTCGGCTTTTATGCCATTATCGAGTACTATGCTAATAGTTCTTAGAAATTAACACCTCATATCTGTTGAGGCAGGTAAGCAAAACTGACGCAGGCCTTTCAGGTGTAACTGTTACAAAAAACAAATGACTAGCTTACTTCTTACCGACACGTAGCCAGCTAGAACGTGTTTACTTCCAGAGTCAATACTGACATCTTATTCTCATTTTCATCTTATTATCTCAGTCATTATCGAAGGATGTTGGCACTTTTTTATTTGATAAGCAAAGGAGAAGTTGCGATACACAAAAAGGAAACCGGACACCTTCGTCATGGGCATTGTATCAGCAAATGGTGTATAGTGTGTACAATTGCCGGTGGGAAATGAATAATACTCGCCTTTTACATTATGAAATAGTGCATGTATAGTGCGTGTAGCATCTACATCTACATCTACATCTACATTGATACTCCGCAAGCCACCCAACGGTGTGTGGCGGAGGGCACTTTACGTGCCACTGTCATTACCTCCCTTTCCTGTTCCAGTCGCGTATGGTTCGCGGGAAGAACGACTGTCTGAAAGCCTCCGTGCGCGCTCTAATCTCTCTAATTTTACATTCGTGATCTCCTCGGGAAGTATAAGTAGGGGGAAGCAATATATTCGATACCTCATCCAGAAACGCACCCTCTCGAAACCTGGCGAGCAAGCTACACCGCGATGCAGAGCGCCTCTCTTGCAGAGTCTGCCACTTGAGTTTATTAAACATCTCCGTAACGCTATCACGGTTACCAAATAACCCAGTGACGAAACGCGCCGCTCTTCTTTGGATCTTCTCTATCTCCTCCGTCAACCCGACCTGGTACGGATCCCACACTGATGAGCAACACTCAAGTATAGGTCGAACGAGTGTTTTGTAAGCCACCTCCTTTGTTGATGGACTACATTTTCTAAGCACTCTCCCAATGAATCTCAACCTGGTACCCGCCTTACCAACAATTAGTTTTATATGATCATTCCACTTCAAATCGTTCCGTACGCATACTCCCAGATATTTTACAGAAGTAACTGCTACCAGTGTTTGTTCCGCTATCATATAATCATACAATAAAGGATCCTTCTTTCTATGTATTCGCAATATATTACATTTGTCTATGTTAAGGGTCAGTTGCCACTCCCTGCACCAAGTGCCTATCCGCTGCAGATCTTCCTGTATTTCGCTACAATTTTCTAATGCAGCAACTTCTCTGTATACTACAGCATCATCCGCGAAAAGCCGCATGGAACTTCCGACACTATCTACTAAGTCATTTATATATATTGTGAAAAGCAATGGTCCCATAACACTCCCCTGTGGCACGCCAGAGGTTACTTTAACGTCTGTAGACGTCTCTCCATTGATAACAACATGCTGTGTTCTGTTTGCTAAAAACTCTTCAATCCAGCCACACAGCTGGTCTGATATTCCGTAGGCTCTCACTTTGTTTATCAGGCGACAGTGCGGAACTGTATCGAACGCCTTCCGGAAGTCAAGAAAAATAGCATCTACCTGGGAGCCTGTATCTAATATTTTCTGGGTCTCATGAACAAATAAGGCGAGTTGGGTCTCACACGATCGCTGTTTCCGGAATCCATGTTGATTCCTACATAGTAGATTCTGGGTTTCCAGAAATGACATGATACGCGAGCAAAAAACATGTTCTAAAATTCTACAAGAGATCGACGTAAGAGATATAGGTCTATAGTTTTGCGCATCTGCTCGACGACCCTTCTTGAAGACTGGGACTATCTGTGCTCTTTTCCAATCATTTGGAACCCTCCGTTCCTCTAGAGACTTGCGGTACACGGCTGTTAGAAGGGGGGCAAGTTCTTTCGCGTACTCTGTGTAGAATCGAATTGGTATCCCGTCAGGTCCAGTGGACTTTCCTCTATTGAGTGATTCCAGTTGCTTTTCTATTCCTTGGACACTTATTTCGATGTCAGCCATTTTTTCGTTTGTGCGAGGATTTAGAGAAGGAACTGCAGTGCGGTCTTCCTCTGTGAAACAGCTTTGGAAAAAGGTGTTTAGTATTTCAGCTTTACGCGTGTCATCCTCTGTTTCAATGCCATCATCATCCCGTAGTGTCTGGATATGCTGTTTCGAGCCACTTACTGATTTAACGTAAGACCAGAACTTCCTAGGATTTTCTGTCAAGTCGGTACATAGAATTTTACTTTCGAATTCAATGAACGCTTCACGCATAGCCCTCCTTACGCTAACTTTGACATCGTTTAGCTTCAGTTTGTCTGAGAGGTTTTGGCTGCGTTTAAACTTGGAGTGGAGCTCTCTTTGCTTTCGCAGTAGTTTCCTAACTTTGTTGTTGTACCACGGTGGGTTTTTCCCGTCCCTCACAGTTTTACTCGGCACGTACCTGTCTAAAACGCATTTTACGATTGCCTTGAACTTTTTCCATAAACACTCAACATTGTCAGTGTCGGAACAGAAATTTTCGTTTTGATCTGTTAGGTAGTCTGAAATCTGCCTTCTATTACTCTTGCTAAACAGATAAACCTTCCTCCCTTTTTTTATATTCCTATTAACTTCCATATTCAGGGATGCTGCAACGGCCTTATGATCACTGATTCCCTGTTCTGTACATACAGATTCGAAAAGTTCGGGTCTGTTTGTTATCAGTAGGTCCAAGATGTTATCTCCACGAGTCGGTTCTCTGTTTAATTGCTCGAGGTAATTTTCGGATAGTGCACTCAGTATAATGTCACTCGATGCTCTGTCCCTACCACCCGTCATAAACATCTGAGTGTCCCAGTCTATATCTGGTAAATTGAAATCTCCACCTAAGACTATAACATGCTGAGAAAATTTATGTGAAATGTATTCCAAATTTTCTCTCAGTTGTTCTGCCACTAACGCTGCTGGGTCGGGAGGTCGGTAAAAGGAGCCAATTATTAACCTAGTTCGGTTGTTTAGTGTAACCTCCACCCATAATAATTCACAGGAACTATCCACTTCTACTTCACTACAGGATAAACTACTACTAACTGCGATGAACACTCCACCACCGGTTGCATGCAATCTATCCTTTCTAAACACCGTGTGTACCTTTGTAAAAATTTCGGCAGAATTTATCTCTGGCTTAAGCCAGCTTTCTGTACCTATAACGATTTCAGCTTCGGTGCTTTCTATCAGCGCTTGAAGTTCCGGTACTTTACCAACGCAGCTTCGACAGTTGACAATTACAATACCGATTGCTGCTTGGTCCCCGCATGTCCTGACTTTGCCCCGCACCCGTTGAGGCTGTTGCCCTTTCTGTACTTGCCCAAGGCCATCTAACCTAAAAAACCGCCCAGCCCACGCCACACAACCCCTGCTACCCGTGTAGCCGCTTGTTGTGTGTAGTGGACTCCTGACCTATCCAGCGGAACCCGAAACCCCACCACCCTATGGCGCAAGTCGAGGAATCTGCAGCCCACACGGTCACAGAACCGTCTCAGCCTCTGATTCAGACCCTCCACTCGGCTCTGTACCAAAGGTCCGCAGTCAGTCCTGTCGACGATGCTGCAGATGGTGAGCTCTGCTTTCATCCCGCTAGCGGTAGACTGGCAGTCTTCACCAAATCAGATAGCCGCCGGAAGCCAGAGAGGATTTCCTCCGATCCATAGCGACACACATCATTGGTGCCGACATGAGCGACCACCTGCAGATGGGTGCACCCTGTACTCTTCATGGCATCCGGAAGGACCCTTTCCACATCTGGAATGACTCCCCCCGGTATGCACACGGAGTGCACATTGGTTTTCTTCCCCTCTCTTGCTGCCATTTCCTAAGGGGCCCCATTACGCGCCTGACGTTGGAGCTCCCAACTACCAGTAAGCCCACCCTCTGCGACTGCCCGGATCTTGCAGACTGAGGGGCAACCTCTGGAACAGGACAAGCAGCCATGTCAGGCCGAAGATCAGTATCAGCCTGAGACAGAGCCTGAAACCGGTTCGTCAGACAAACTGGAGAGGCTTTCCGTTCAGCCCTCCGGAATGTCTTTCGCCCCCTGCCACACCTTGAAACGACCTCCCACTCTACCACAGGTGAGGGATCAGCCTCAATGCGGGCAGTATCCCGAGCAACCACAGTCGTAGTCCGATCAGGGGATGCGTGGGACGAGCTGGCCGTCCCCGACAAACCCCCATCCCGACCCCCACAGTGATGCCCATTGGCAACAGCCTCAAGCTGTGTGACCGAAGCCAACACTGCCTGAAGCTGGGAGCGAAGGGATGCCAACTCAGCCTGCATCCGAACACAGCAGTTGCAGTCCCTATCCATGCTAAAAACTGTTTTGCTAAGAACGTCTGAACTAATCTACAGAGAGCGCAAACAAATCGACAAAATTTAAACGGTTATTAAAATACAAGATTGCCTAGTAAATGCAGTAATGCTGCTACTTGCGCACTGCTGACACTGCTCGGCGGCGGAAGGAGACTAAGCGAAATTACACTATTCAGGTACTAAAACACGATGCTACACTCTCAAATACTATAATACGCCCGAAATTTATGAATTAAACAATGCAAGAACCAAAAACACGCAAAGAAATTAAGAGTTAAACTATGTAACAAATGAGTGAGCTAGGAGTATACGACTTGCTGCTCAGCTGCTTATCCACCGGCGGCAGGGAGCATGTGTGGTGATTGGTGTTGAGAAATGAATGAAGAGTACAGAGCACCAGCCTTTTGTATTATAAAATAACCTGACAAACTGTCTATTGCTTTCTGTCGAGCGATGTTTGTTTTATGAGATTTCTGGCGTTTCATCAGCACGAGTGGCTAGCATTCTTAAAGATTCACACTCCATTGCTGGTGGTGGAGTCCAGCAATGGAGGGTGAGGCTTTGATAATGCCGGTTACTCGTGCTGGCGAAACGTCAGAAAAGTCATCAATCAATCGTCGGTTGAAAAACCCCAGACAGAAGTCAACAGGCAGTTGGTCAACAGGTGGGCACGAAAGCCTTAACAGTTCTGTATAAAATAAGTTCTTTGTATACACAAATCATTATCGTACACTTGGGATTAATCGAAAGACGTTGTACTGTAATAACCTCATTCGGAGAGAAGGGGGCTTCTCTCTATCCAACACTCCTTTTTTAGATTTGCTGTGGGTTCCCTAAATCAGTTCAGAAAATTTGCGCAATAGTTCCTCATATAAGGCTACAGTCAACTACCAGTCTCATGTTTGTCAGACTACACTTAGAAATAACTTTTTATCCTTAAAACCACTACACTTTGAATATCCTTGCAAAAGTGATCCACAGAAGAATATAACTACGAGTGTTGTTCAGTAAAGACTGGGACTTATATTCCAAAAAACTTTATTCCAAAAATTTACAAATCCAAACTTTTGGCACCTTCACATATTTCCCACACCAAGCAGTTGTCCCATCTTAGTTGTCACTCGTTCAGGGAGTGGTAAAATCAGTTATTACCTCAAAATCATCTCCAAAGCTTTCACAGCCAGGATTCATTATCAAAATGACATTCCTTAAGGTTCGTTTTGACAGTAGGGTAGAGGAAACTTTAACGTTGAAGGTCTGGATTGTAATTTATTTGGGATACCGTAGAAATGAATTTTCTGGTCGAAACTCCAATCAAAGTCTGGGCAAAGTGAAGCTTCCACCACCCAACAACTCGTCTGGGCATTTAACAGTTGGCTCAGGATCTGACTGTAGTTTTCTGCAGTGGCTGTGGTAAGTCTTGGAACAATAAGAATGTACACCATGGCAATGTCATGATCATGACCTTATTGGCAGACTTCTGTGCACATGGTTTATTTGGTGATGGATAGCCACATTTCTCCCACTTGATACTAGTACATTTCAGTTCTGAGACATAATAGTACCCCACTTTTCACTTGCAGTGATGATGTCCTGCCATCACAACTCACTCTCATACACTGGTTCCTGCAGCGGCACACGTTACAGGATCCTGCTTTTGCTCTGGTAATATCAATTACAGTATCCATCGTGCGTGCAACTTAAGCTTTTGCAAATGTGCCTGTAAAAGAGTGTGATCCCTTCCAGTTGATATCTCCAGAATGTGCGTAAGTTGACTGATAATGAGACATGGTTCATTGCGAATAATGGCGGCCCCACTACTGACTGCTGTCTCTGCAAGGGCTTCTACTTCCTTCAACCTCTTGGAATTCCTTGTGGTAACGAATACAGGCTCGAAGAGACACAGGCCGGTCAGAAACTTTCTTCTGTTTGTCATGTGTCACAAAAGCATTTTTACCCATGCAAAAACGTACATCCACTTCTGTTCACTGTTGCAAAAATGGTGCAAATGGCTCTGAGCACTATGGGACTTAACATCTGAGGTCATCAGTCCCCTAGAACTTAGAACTACTTAAACCTAACTAACCTAAGGACACCACACACATCCATGCCCGAGGCAGGATTCGAACCTGCGACCGTGGCGGTCGCGTGGTTCCAGACTGTAGCGCCTAGAACCGCTCGGCCACTCCGGCCAGCTCACTGCTGCTACCCAACCGACAATGCTGGAGAAACGTGGGTCTGCAGAATCCGTGAGAGGAATCCCTAAATTTTTAATGTTAACATCGAAATGTGAAGTTACTGAATGTATTTAATTTGTTGGTAGGTACATATCCGCAATCGTGATTCTTATTGTTCAAAAATGTTCAAAATGTGTGAACTCTTATGGGACTTAACTGCTAAGATCATCAGTCCCTAAGCGTACACACCACTTAACGAAAATTATCCTAAGGCCAAACACACACACCCATGCCCGAGGGAGGACTCGAACCTCCGCCGGGACCAGCCGCACAGTCCATGACTACAGCGCCTTTGACCGCTCGGCTAATCCCGCACGGCGATTCTTATTGAAATCCTCACGCAAAAGTACGGTAGTACGATGGCAGAGGAGCCAAAATAAAATGATGTTGCCCCTGTATAAAGTGAAGTATGTCACAGTAATTCGTTTCGCGATTTGAAGGAGAACAATTCTGTGACAGTTGACACTAACATGGTGGAAGTGTAAGACGACAATAGGCCATGATATGACGTAGTGGTGCGTTGGTGCAGACGCTTCTAGTCTGAATGAGGAAGAATATGTGAATTTGTCTCTAAAGAACCGGGAATCGCAAGAGAAATAAAGGTCCTGGTGCTGAACGACGGAGGGATCACAATCTAAACTGACGCTTAAGGAAAATGGCGGGATGCTTTTTCGGAAAGGACACAGCCGCTTTCCTTCTCCATCCTTCCCTAACCCGAGTCTGTGCTCCGTCTCTAATGACCTTGTTGTCGACTGGACGTTGAAACAAATCTCTTCCTCCTCCGTGAAAAAAGTGGAAGTCATTCATGGATCAGATTTCAACATCTTGCAGGACATTTTGAATATGAAAAGTTTCAGCACCTTCTGTATTCCGTGACTGCTCACACCCATTCAAAAAGAACGTCGAACCGAGGCAACAGCTGATATGTTGCAGTTGTGTCAGATGGAAATGGAAAAGCTGTGTAGCTAGCGCCGCCCGTCGGGCAAACCGTTCGCCTGGTGCTAGTCTTTCGAATTGACGCCATTTCGGCGTCTTGCGTGTAGATAGGTGTGAAATGATGATGATAAGGACAACACAACACCCAGTCGCTGAGAGGAGAAAATCTCCGACCCAGCCAGGAATCGAACCCGGGCCGTTAGGTATGACATTCCTTCGCGCTGACCACTCAGCTTCCAGGGGCGGACGTTGTGTCAAATAAATTCAGGTGATTTCTTCAGCCGTCTAACTAACATGGAGGAGTGCCGAGTGTATGGCCATGATTCTAGATCTACATCTACATCCATACTCCGCAAGCCACATGACGGTGTGTGGCGGAGGGTACTTTGAGTACCTCTATCGGTCCTCCCTTCTATTCCAGTCTCGTATTGTTCGTGGAAAGAAAGATTGTCGGTATGCCTCTGTGTGGGCTTCAATCTCTCTGATTTTATCCTCATGGTCTCTTCGTGAAATATACGTAGGAGGGAGCAATAGACTGCTTGACTCCTCGGTGAAGGTATGTTCTCGAAACTTCAACAAAAGCCCGTACCGAGCTACTGAGCTCTCTTTTGCAGAGTCTTCCACTGGAGTTTATCTACCATCTCCGTAACGCTTTCGCGATTGCTAAATGATCCTGTAACGAAGCGTGCTGCTCTCTGTTGGGTCTTCTCTATCTCTTCTATCAACCCTATCAGGTACGGATCCCACACCGATGAGCAGTATTCAAGCAGTGGGAGAACAAGTGTACTGTAACCTACTTCCTTTGTTTCCGGATTGCATTTCCTTAGGATCCTTCCAATGAATCTCAGAATGGCATGTGCTTTACCGATGATTAATTTTATATGGTCATTCCAAATGGTTCAAATGGCTCTGAGCACTATGGGACTTAACAGCTGTGGTCATCAGTCCCCTAGAACTTAGAACTACTTAAACCTAACGAACCTAAGGACATCACATACATCTATGCCCGAGGCAGGATTCGAACCTGCGACCGTAGCAGTCGCACGGTTCCGGACCGCGCGCCTAGAACCGCGAGACCACCGCGTCCGGCTATGGTCATTCCATTTTAAATCACTCCTAATGCCTACTCCCAGATAATTTATAGAACTAACTGCTTCCAGTTGCTGACCTGCTATATTGCAGCTAAATGATAAAGCATCTTTCTTTGTATGTATCCGCAGCACATCACAATTGTCTACATTGAGATTCAATTGCCATTCCCTGCACCATTCGTCAATTCGTTGCAGATCCTCCTGCATTTCAGTACAGTTTTCCATTTTTACAACCTCTCGATATACTACAGCATCATCCGCAAAAAGCCTCAGTCAACTTCCGATGTTATACACAAGGTCATTTATGTATATTGCAACGGTCCTACAACAATCCCTTGCGGCACACCTGAAATCACTCTTACTTCGGAAGACTTCTCTCCACTGAGAATGACATGCTGCGTTCTGTTATCTAGGAATTCTGCAATCCATTCACACAATTGGTCTGATAGTGCATATACTCTTACTTTGTTCATAAAGCGACTGCGGGGAACTGTATCGAACGCCTTGTGGAAGTCAAGAAACACGACATCTACCTAGGAACCCGTGTCTATGGCCCTCTGAATCTCGTGGACGAATAGCGCGAGCTGGGTTTCACACGACCGTCTTTTTCGAAACCCATGCTGATTCCTACAGAGTAGATTTCTAGTCTCCAGAAAAGTGATTATTCTCGAACATAACACGTGTTACAAAATTCTACAACTGATCGACGTTAGAGATATAGGTCTATAGTTCTGCACATCTGTTCGACGTCCCTTCATGAAAAAGGGGATGACCAGTGCCCTTTTCCAATCCTTTGGAACGCTACGCTCTTCTAGAGACCTACGATACACCACTGCAAGAAGGGGGGCAAGGCAAAGGAGTAATTAAATCAATGGAAACATGTTGATTTACCTCCACCGAAAAGAAAAAGGCCCAGCCATCATCGGACGGGGTGATGCTGAATGTTTTTGGGGTTATATAACATGGTGCTGACTGTACTCGGAAGAGAACATCCGTTGCAAGAACATACCAGATGGTTACAATTAAGTGCAATTACGTATGGAGGTCCAGTGAGGGCTGTAATTATCGTATGGCACCCAAAATTGGTAGATACGCTAATGCGTTAACGCTGGAAAAAAATTAGTTCGAGTTGTAGCCACCAGGTGCAAATCTGGCGCTGTGCAGTGTCTTTATGACTGTACGACAACCACGCCGTCATTTGACAAGTCATCATGTGAGTGATCAGTATAGCTATCGAGAAGGGAAACCGTGCCCTATTAGTGAAACTGTTTAATGTGAATGGCAGCAATTACAGTGCTACACTAAGAGAGTATGCCAACGGTCGTATCGCAGTGGTAACGCCGGTTCCCGTCAGATCATCGAAGTTAAGCGT
The DNA here is from genome assembly GCF_021461385.2 of Schistocerca piceifrons. Taxonomy (NCBI): domain Eukaryota; kingdom Metazoa; phylum Arthropoda; class Insecta; order Orthoptera; family Acrididae; genus Schistocerca; species Schistocerca piceifrons. The sequence goes on along the minus strand of NC_060140.1, from coordinate 781,204,551 downwards.
TGCCAGGCCTGGCTAGCGCTTGGAGGGATGACCGACCGACCCTGCCGATCGCTGTCGTCAAGCGAGGTGCATTCAGTCTCGTGAGGCGAATCGAGGAGCTAGTTGATTTAGAAGTAACGGCTCCAGTCACGAAAGCTTACAACGGCCGGGAGAGCTGTGTGTTGACCACATGCTCCTTCATATCCATGTCCAGTGACGCCTATCGGCTGAGCATGACACTGCAGTCCGCCAGTGTCATTGGACCTTCCGAGGCCTGTATGGACAGAGAGAGAGAGACTGAGGGAGTATTTCCAACTGAAAGGTGTGCGGAGACATCCGATATCATTAAATGATTTAAAGAAAGGTAATGTGACAACTGAAAGAGGAAGACCCCCTATCCCAGTGGAAGTTATTGACTAGGTTACTGTTGGTGTAACTGACCACACAGCACTTACCTTAGGCAGTGCAAGTGCTCTTTGAGTGTCACAAGTATTATCCATCCATGGTCAACAATACAGAAAGTTTTGCGATCTATTTTACGCTCGAAGCTGTACAATACCCAGACGGTGCAACAACTGAAACCTCAAGACGCGCAGCGATGTTCTGAATTTGCTCTTCGGTTTCTGTCCCGCAATGAAGTTGATGACATGTGGCCGGGCAATATTCTCTGGAACGACAAGGCACATATTACATACAGGGTGCAGTGGATTCACACAGCTGCAGAATTTGGTGTGCTGTTAAAAGGCCTGTTGTGCACGAAACGCCATTTCACTCGCTGTATGTGAATGTCTGTCGTAGATCCGCAAGCACTTTTATTCTTAGTCCATTCTTCTTTGAAGAGAATACACCCAGAGGGACTGTCAAGTGTACCGTAACGTCTGCAAGTTATCGAAACTTCCTTGTACACCACGTGATTCCCGTTTAGGAAGAGCATAACTGCGTAGAAACCACTATTTTCATGCGAGATGGGGCAACACCTCATATCACTCGCCCAGTGAAAGAGCTGCTTAATGCAACCTTCCCCGAAAGTGTTATCTCCAGGGGTTTTCGAAATGCATGATCTGCAAGTTCACCGGAGTGGCCGAGCGGTTCTAGGCGCTACAGTCTGAAACCGCGCGACCGCTACTGTCGCAGGTTCGAATCCTGCCGCGGGCATAGGTTAGTTAGGTTTAAGTAGTTCTAAGTTCTAGGGGACTGATGACCTCAGAAGTTAAGTCCCATAGTGCTCAGAGCCATTTTAACCATTTTGCAAGATGACCTGGTCTGAATCCATGTGACTTTTGACTCTGGATATATCCAAACGAACACGTTTGTCAGGGATTTGCGACATGAAGGCCAATATACAGGAAAACGTTGCTCAGATTCCAACGGAACTGCTGCGAGAAACTGTTGATGACGTCGTTTTACGGATGCAGCACCTCGTCTCTCCGGTGCTCGTACTGAACAAATTGTGCGAGCGGCAGTTAACAAGAAAATCAACATTACACCTGTCTCACTTGTTTGAGCTTTTCCGCCCATGTTCCGCTTCCAATCCAATACATATGGAAACATTTCCATATCTCTTTCTTGCATTCACAGGGCCAGATTTGCTCCTAGTGGCCGAAACAGGAACTAATTTTCTTTTTCAGCGTAATCGGTTCCGCATTATCGCATTAGAATGTCTACCAAGTTTCGCTGCCATACAACAATTACAGCCCACACTGGACCTCTGTGGGCAGCTGCCCATTAGTGATAACCACCTGGCGCTATCGGAATATCCCTGACAGCCTACAAGAGACTGTCAACACAAAATCAAGTTCGCGGAAAGGTGTCTGAAGTGGTGTTTCTGTTCCTGGATAGCTCCCCAGCTCATTCTGCAAACGACATGTTGCTTGCTGCTTTGATTGGTCAAATTTTGCCTCTCACTAACGTGACATACAGAATACAATACAGAAATTTCGCACGTAAGAAAGAAAATTATTTTGTTATGTTTTCGAACTTCCACTGCAATAAGTGTGAATCCTGAATCCTTCCTGGTGATGCTGACAAAGTTTTATGAACTTATTTGTAAAAGTATAGACACTGGAAATTAAAATGTCGTGTGATGCTTCTCCTGCTCCAAGTCGGCCCGTTTGACGTCCTACCCCCCTGAAGTAAAACCTCATGAAACGCTCCGCAGCATGTAGTTCTCCCAGACGGCTGTTTCTTCGGATGAAGTAACCATTCAGTAGCAGGTGTATTAGAATGACGACTACGTGATTTTCGAGGTGGAACGTTTCTTTTTCAACAAGATGTACACTTCTATGAACTACGTCTTCGCCAAGTCATCCCTAACACGGAAAAATGTGTCACTCTGAGGGTTGAGAAGGTTGACTAGCATCATCAGCAGAGTCGCAGCGTGTTTTGCCAGATGTTAAGGAGGAGGGTAGGACGTCAAACGGGCATATTGGAGCAGGAGAGGCACCACAGGACATTTTAATTTCCACTGTCTACACTTTTACAAGTAAATTCATAAAACTTTGTCAGCATGACCAGGAAGGATTCAGAATTCACACTCATAGCAGTGGAAGTTCGGAAACATAACGAAGTAATTTTTTTTACATGTGAAATTTCATCATTTTTTTCAGTTACTAATGGCAGCATTTGTTGCTATAGGTACACTTTTCTTCATAAGTAAGAGAGATTCTTCGATGAATTTTGCACAGCATACCAAACAATACTTAAAGGTGTATGAAACTCTAGAATTTTCCAAATATATTAAAAACAATGGTAAAAATTGAGGTGAAACTTCCTGGCAGATTAAAACTGTGTGCCCGACCGAGACTCGAACTCGGGATCTTTGCTTTTCGCGGGCAAGTGCTCTACCATCTGAGCTACCGAAGCGCGACTCACGCCCGGTACTCACAGCTTTACTTCTGCCAGTATCTCGTCCCCCTACCTTCCAACACAGTTTTAATCCGCCAGGAAGTTTCATATCAGCGCACACTCCGCTGCAGAGTGAAAATCTCATTCTGGAAAAATTGAGGTAATTAACTATAAAAGTTGTGTTTTTCCTAAACATGAAGTTTAAAATATAACAGCTCGTTCGTTTTTTCATAAATTAAATAAATTCTCGAGTTTCATATACCTGTAAGTATGGTATGTATGCTGTGCAAAATTCATCGAAGAATCTCTCTAATTTATGAAGAAATGTGTACCTATAGCAACAAATGCAGCCATTAGTAAGTGACAAAATACAGAAATTTCGCACGTAAGAAAGAAAATTATTTTGTTATGTTTTCGAACTTCCACTGCAATAAGTGTGAATCCTGAATCCTTCCTGATGATGCTGACAAAGTTTTATGAACTTATTTGTAAAAGTATAGACACTGGAAATTAAAATGTCGTGTGATGCTTCTCCTGCTCCAAGTCGGCCCGTTTGACGTCCTACCCCCCTTTAAGTAAAACCTCATGAAACGCTCTGCAGCATGTAGTTCTCCCAGACGGCGATAGATGGCTCCCCTACTCACTGCACGCTATTCAGTCAGTGCGAGTCTTTATTGAGCATCCTTCGTTTTATTACTGCTAATACGCAGCTTGTCGAGTTTGCAGAGACTGAGCTGAACAGCTGATATGCTAAATTAGGTTCCCCCCGAAGCATCGGGTGGAGGAACTGCGTGTCGAGAACCTAGCGCAGGAGTCGCACACCTGACAAATGGCCGGTAGAGCACAGGGCGAGGTCCTGGGGACACGGGAGGATGGGATGCGATTGCGCGCCTGGGCAGCGGCGGAGGGGCCGGTGACCTTGCAGGCGCGCGAAGGCCGGCGCGCGTCTGCGCAGCCAGACAGTCCGGCAGCGAGCAAGGTCGGCGCGCATTCCCAGGCGTCGCGACCGCCAAAGACGCCGCCAGCGCAGCCGCGGTCCGTCCACTCCCTGCCTCGCGCCCGTGAGAGCCGCCCACTCCGAGAAACTATACCGGCTGACACCTAGCCATCCGAAACAACATCATTTAGGACCATTCGTGAGTTCTTACTGGCTCCCAGAAGAGGTTTTTCGCTCTGCTGCGGAGTGGGCGCTGTTTTGAAACTCCGTCCCTTGTAAAGATGTGCCAGACCCGACACCAACCCATAGCCTTGCATTTGGCGGGCAGTGCTCTTACCAAATGAGCCATCCTGGCACGACTCACTACATGCTCTCAAACCATCAGCTGTACCAACACTCAACATCAAAGCACTTGTTCTGCATACATGAGCGGGACTGTGACTCCAGGAAGAAATGATACGGCGGGAAAAGAGTAACACACACCATACAGAATTTTTTCCGAGAACTTTTCGTTTTGTAATGGTTTGTGCGCGTTTATGAAACTCCCTGCCAGATTAAAGCTCGAACCCAGGACCAGTGCTACTCACACAAAGTAAGTGGGAGAACTCCTATGAAGTTTGGAAAGTAGGAGAGGGGTACTGGAATAAATGCTGTGATTTGTTTTGTGTGAATGGGGAGGGGAGGTGTAGAGAGGGTGTTTCAGATCGTGACATGTGCCATGATAACTGGCTCTGAGCACTATCGGACTTAACACCTGAGGTCATCAGTCCTCTAGAACTTAGAACTACTCAAACCTAACTAACCTAAGGACATCACACACATCCATGCCCTAGGCAGGATTCGAACCTGCGACCGGAGCGGTCACGCGGTTCCGGCATGTAGCGCCTAGAACCGGTCGGCCACCCCGGCCGGCATGATAACTCAGTTGGTAAGAGCGTTCCAGCAAAACCTACATCTACGTCTATACTCTGCAAGCCACTGTGAAGTGCACAGCGGAGGGTACGTACCAACGTACACTTACTAGGGTTTCTTCCTTTTCCGATCACTTTTGGAGTGAGGGAAATGTGATTGATTGAATGCCTCTGTGCGTATAATAATTAATCTAATCTTGCCCTCACGATCCCTATGCGAGCGACACGCAGGGGGCTATAGTATATTCCTAGAGTCATCATTTAAAGGCGGTTCTTTAACCTTTGTTTAGTAGGCTTTTTCGTGACAGTTCACGTTTCTCCAAGCGTGTACCAGTCCAGTTTCTTCAGTGTCACTGTGACATTGCCGTCGGGTCAAACAGGCATGTGAACATTCGTCCTGCCCTTGTCTGCAAACGTTCAATATTCACTGTTAGTCATACTTGTTACAGGTCCCATACACTTGAGTGGTATTCTAGAATGGGTCGCACGAGTAATTTGTAAGTAGTTCCTTTGTAAGCTGACTACATTTTCCCAGTATTCAGCCAGCCGGGGTGGCCAAGCGGTTAAAGGCGCTACAGTCTGGAACCGGGCAACCACTACGGTCGCAAGTTCGAATCCTGCCTCGGGCATGGATGTGTGTCATGTCGTTAGGTTAGTTAGGTTTAAGTAGTTCTAAGTTCTAGGGCATTGATGACCTTAGAAGTTAAGTCCCATAGTTCTCAGAGCCATTTGAACCATCTGAACCCAGTATTCAACCAATAAACCGAAGTCTACCACCTGCTTTACCCAGAACTAAGTGTAAGTGATCATTTCATTTCATATCGCTACAAAGTGTTATACCCACATAGTTGTATGAGTTGACCTACTGCAGTTGTGACTCATTTCTATCATAGGCGTAGGATACTACGTTTTTCTTCTCTTCGTGAAGTTGAAAATTTTATATTTCTGAACATTTAAATCAAGTTACCAATCTATGCATCAGTCTGAAACCTTTTCTGGATGTGACTGAATATTTATGCATCTTCTTCCAGACATTTCTTCATTAAAGATAACTGCATTATCTGCAAAAAGTCTGAGGATACTCTTAATAATGTCCGCTAGATGATTAATATACAACATGGACATCAAGGGTTCTAACAGACTTCCCTGGGACGCACCCGAAGTTACTTCCCCATCCAAGACAACATACTAAGTCATCTCTATCAGAAAATCCTCAATCCGGTAAAAAATGTTGCTTGATACCGTATATGATTGTACTTTTCACAGGAAGCGTGGATGCGGTACTGGGTCAAACGTTTTACAGAAATCAAGAAATATTGCATCACACTGTTGGTGAAAGAAGAATGTGAAGAAATTAAGAAAGAAATGGTCGCCGGAAGGTTACATTCAACACACGGAAACGCCAAAATAATCATTGAAAAATCTGAAGTCGAAGGCGCCAGCATGAGCGTACAGAAGTCTTCTGCTGTTGAACGCAGAAAGGGAACTGAATAGGTGAGAATAGCTCCTTCAGCACCTCTACCATGGGGAGGGAGAGACTGTCTGATAACGTGGCAGAAAAATCTCTTGCATCGACTTCTGGAACGTGGGGAATCGAGTAATAGAGACAGGTTGAGCTTTGGAAAATTTACGGAGACAGTTCAGTAGAGCTATAGAAAATCGGAGATCTAACAAGAGAGAAGGGTAGATAACATTCTGTCAGAATTCTTGAAATCATCGAGGGGAGAGGCACTCAAACGATGATTGAAGTTAGTGTGCAGTATATATGGAGCTTCAAGCACACCTTTGGACTTTCGGAATAATGTCATCCAGAACACAGCAAGAGCATTCAAACGCGAGAACTGTCACATAATTATATTAAGTGCTCACGCATCCAGGTTGGTAACTAAAATAGTGTACAAAAGAATAGAAAACACTATTGAGCATCTGTTGGATGACGAGTTCCCATTTCGGAAAGGTAGAGGCACCAGAGGCACTCTTGATAGTGGTAGCAGGGCTTTAATGATATAATTGTTAACATTCACTTTCTTGTGTAAGTGAGGAAGATAGCAAGACTTGTTGAACTGAGCCAACAGCCTTCAGAGCAAACAATATGCACAGAGAATGACGTAGCAAACTTAAGAATGAAAGGGGGTTCCAATCACAGTACCGACAAGATCACATAGAAGAAGGCGGAATAATTGTGCTATCATGGACAGAAAACAGTGCGTGATTGACGAAGCAGGTAGGTTATAAGAAGCAGACAGGCACAGGGAAGAGGATGTTCCTCACTAAAAGAAGTGTACTGGAATCAAACATAGGTCATAGGTTTCAACAATAAATTTCTAAGGATGTATGTTTAAAATACAGCGCAGCGTGAAAGTGAATTTGCATCCTGGGCAAACCGGAAAAGAAAAGAGTCGAAACGTTTGAAATGGGGTGTTACAGAGTGTGTCTTAAAATTTAGTTAATTGATAAAATAATAAATGAAAAGGTTCTTTGGAGAATCGACAAGAAATTAGTATACAGAAAACACTGACTAGAAGAAGGGACAGGATGATAAGACATGCGTTTAGGCACCATGGAGAAGGAGCCGTAAATGCAAAAAATGAAAGGGAAGAAGACATATCGGAATACATGCGACACCTGTTAGAGGACTTTGATATAACTGCTACCGTGAGATGGGTAAGTTGGTATAACAGAGGAAGTCGTGGCGGACCGAGTCAAACCAGAAGAACTGCCAACCAAAATAGCCACTAATGTGAACGAAAATATCCTCCAACACACCACCTGCCCTTTCTGCTTTTCGTGTGAATGCCACCACATCACCACAGATTTCCAGAACTCCCATTCGACTGTCTCCTACCCCTCCCCTTCCCTAGATGTCGTTGTTACATCTAACTGCTGTTCTACTTTAGGCAGCTCTTTCAGTGCTGCTGCGCGCAATTCCAAAGCAAGGACAACCAGATAATGATCCATTTACCCAATCTGATATTGTTTGCCTCACATTGCGCTTTTCCAGCTCACATGTATTCATCAGCTACTCACCTACATTCTACTTCCAATATCCTTTTCATTATCACAAATGGTTCAAATGGCTCTGAGCACTATGGAACCTAACTGCTCGGGTCACCAGACCCCTAGAACTTAGAACTACTTAAACCTAACTAACCTAAGAACATCACACACATCCATGCCCGAGACAGGATTCGAACCTGCGACCGTAACGGTCGCGCGGTTCTAGACTGTAGCGCCTAGAACCGCTCGGCCACCTCGGCCGTCCATAATCACATTTCAATCAATTTTTTGACTAATAGTTCGTCACAAAGCCTCCCCCATGAAAACCTCGAGTAAATTCGCAGTAACTCAACACCAACAGTTCAGCAGCATAACGAAGCCATCTCCAACACCAAAGCAGTCATTCATCGTAACATTAACGTCCCTGTTTTAATTAACGAAACCTGCATCTTTCATTCTAATGTTATTACTTTCTTCGCTGAAGATAGACACCGTTCCAACAAGCTGAGCTGTATTTTAAAATAGGTTATTATTAAACATTAATAATTTCGAGCGTGACTCATTCTCAATAGTATCTGCAACAGATCTGCTTTAGATGCACGCAAGAATGAGCTTCTCTCGAAATAAGTAGTACTTAATAAAGCACAATTATAAAATGCAGCCTGATGGAACGATGTCTTTATTCAGGTTTATGAAGACTGTGTTGCCACTCAAAAGTGGATGACTTTCGCCTTTTTGCACTGATGGCGGTAGAACAGGTACTTAGTTGATGCTAGCTCCCTTCGGCAGGGGAAAGGACGACAATAAGTAAATAAAATCCGTAATATCTCAAACGAATTACCTGCTGTCGTAGGCACTATTTAACATACTCAAGGATATTCCGTGGTGCTTATTAAAGAAGAGTGGAATTATAATTCCAGACCAGCTGTCGTGATTTAGATTTTTTCTTCTCCTTTTGCCCCTGTACTTAATCAAAATGCCTGCGTTCTCGGTAGCTGCGTGGTCAGCGTGGCGGATTGCTTATCGGAGGGGCACGGGTTTCATTCCCAACTGCGTCGAAGATTTTCTCCACTCGGGTACTGGGTGTTGCGTTGTCCTTACGTTCGTATCGTCATAACTGACATTACACTGTGGAGATGGCCGTGTGGTCACGTCCCAAAAGCCAATAATTTTTTTAAAAAAATGTCGGCGTTTCTTATTGAAAAATGACTGAATGACTGACAAATGAAATCCACACAGAATGATGAGCAAAAAATATTTGGATTATCTAACTTCCTGGCAGATTAAAACTGTGTGCCCGACCGAGACTCGAACTCGGGACCTTTGCCTTTCGCGGGCAAGTGCTCTACCATCTGAGCTACCGAAGCACGACTCACGCCCGGTACTCACAGCTTTACTTCTGCCAGTATCTCGTCTCCTACCTTCCAAACTTTACAGAAGCTCTTCTGCGAACCTTGCAGAACTAGCACTCCTGAAAGAAAGGATATAGCGGAGACATGGCTTAGCCACAGCCTGCAGAGTGAAAATCTCATTTGGATTATCTGTTTAATAATAGCATCTTGATCCTCCTTTGGAATTCAATTAACTTTTCATTTTCTTTTTTAGTCGTCAGTGATCAGTCTTCTAACTGGTTCGATGCGGCCCGCCACGAATTTATTCCTCTCCCGTGCCAACCATCTTAGAGTAGCAATTGCATCTGAGGTCATCAAATATTTCCTGGGTCTCTGAGTTGCTCTACAGTTTTTACCCTCTATCGATTCTTCAGTACCATATAAGTAATTCCCTGGTATCGTAACAGATACCCGTCACGCTGTCACAGTTTTTTCGAGGTATTCCTTTGCTCGCCAGTTTTGCAGAGAGCCTTCTCATTCTTAACCTTATCAATGCATATAATATTCAACATTCTTCTGTATCATCACACATACTTCGGTTCTCTTCTGTTCCTGTTTTGTCACAATCCATGTTTCACTATCATACAATGCTGTGCTCCAAATGTGCTTTCTCAGAAATACCTTCCTGAAATTAAGGCCTATGCTTGATAGACTTCTCTTGGCCAGGAAGACCCTTTCTGCCAGTGCCAATCTGTCTTTTTAGTCCGTCATAAATCTGTCTACGTAGTAGAACTGTTTAACGTCGCCTACTTCGTGATCCCCAATTCTGATATTAAGTTTCTGGCTGTTCTGATTTCTGATACTTCTCATTACTTTCTTCTTTCTACAATTTACCATCAATCCATATTCTGCGCTCCTTACAGTATTCATTCCGTTCAACAGATCCTGTTATTCCCCTTCACTTCCAGTGAGTATAGCAATGTCATCAGCAAGTCTTATCATTGATGTTATTTCACCCTCAATTTTAATCCTACTCTTAATTTTTTTATTTCCTTCATTACTTCTTCGCTGTGTAGATTGATCAGTATGAGCATAACACTACTACTTGTCTCACACTCCTTTTAATTCGAGCCTTGTGTTCTTGGTCTTCCAGTCTTTATCTATAGTTTACTCCTACTTTTCTCAGAATATCTGACATTTTGCACCTTTCTCCACCGTCGAATGCTTATTCCAGGTCGACGAATCCCATGAAAGTATCTCGAGATTCCTTCAGTCTTCCTTCCATTATCAATCGCCACCTCAGATATGCCTCTCTGGTGCTTTTACCTTTCCTAAAGCTGAACATCGTCATCTAATTGATCCTCAGTTTTCTGTTCCATTCTTCTGTATAGCCGGCCGGGGTGGCCGTGCGGTTCTAGGCGCTACAGTCTGGAACCGCGCGGCCGCTACGGTCGCAGGTTCGAATCCTGCCTCGGGCATGGGTGTGTGTGATGTCCTTAGGTTAGTTAGGTTTAAGTACTTCTAAGTTCTAGGGGACTGATGATCTCAGAAGCTTAGTCCCATAGTGCTCAGAGCCATTTGAACCATCTTCTGTATATTGTTCTTGTCAGCAACTTGAATGCACGAGCTGTTGAGCTGATTCTGCAATAATTCTCGCAGGTGTTCTCTGGAATGCAAAACAGTAGTGAATCTGGGACGCATGAATTTTAGAAGCGGTTGGTAGGTTTTTAGAGCCATGTGGCGCAGTTAGCGTAAATTTAGGGCCGCAGGTTTGTGGTCTCGGAACTGACTCTCGATAGCACCCCAGACGTCTTCCATCGGATACACATCAGGCGAATTTCATAGTCAATGCATCGGCGTGTCTTTACTATTGTGTTCCTCAAACCACTGTAGCAAGATTCTGGCTTTGGAGCACGTATAGTTAACACTTTCGATCGCCGTCAGGGGTGACATCAAGCAAGAACGGATGCAGTTGGTCCGCAATAATGTTCACACAATCTACAGGTGTTATGGTGTTTTCGATTACCACCACAGGCCCCATGGCAGCCAAGGCAATTTTCCCACAGAGCGTAACACCGGCCCCAGCGGCCTGCGTCCATTATATGGTACCTGTTTCGAGCAGTCTCTCGTCTTAATGACGGCATATCCGGACTCGCGCATCGGCCTGTTGTAGCAAGAAACGTGACTCACCCGACCAGGCGCCCCGCTTCGATTCATCCATGCTCCAGTACTGACTATTCCGGGTCATCTATAACATGATTGTTGGGTCAATATTAGCATAAAACATGTAGAAGTCGTCTGCAGTCGAGACCCAATTTTTACAATTTGCACCTAAGGGTGTGTCCGAAACACTTGTACCTGCGCCAGCATCGTACTTTGTTGTTAGATCTGCCACAGATACCTGTCTATCGTAGTTTTTCAGGGCATGCAACCATCAGACTTCCATGTTTCGTGATGAGGCGTGGACGTCCAACACCTTACTGCCTACTCGGGATTTTACATCCTTCAACCAGTTTTCCATAGATGCTCACAACAGCAAAACGAGGCCTGTCTATCAGCTTCACCATTTCGGATAGATTGTTCCCAAGCGCCAGGGTACAGTAATCTGCCCTTTGTCCGAGTCGCTTACGTCATTGCAATTCACCGTTTCCAGACTGTAGGGTCATGGCTAGAATGATCCGTCATTACCCTGTATTCAGCTTATATACTTCCCTTACTACGTCACATCCCCGGGTTTCCAAAGGGCGACATTCAATCTCAGTATGGCCAGTGGCCATAATATTGTGGCTCACCAGCATTTCTTGGTCCAGTTGAGTTTGTAGTTCGTCTCTGATTACTTCGATTTCCATGGTTCAAATGGTTCAAATGGCTCTGAGCACTATGGGACCTTCTAGGCGCTACAGTCTGGAGCCGCGCGACCGCTACGGTCGCAGGTTCGAATCCTGCCTCGGGCATGGATGTGTGTGATGTCCTTAGGTTAGTTAGGTTTAAGTAGGTCTAAGTTCTAGGGAACTTATGACCTCAGAAGTTAAGTCCCATAGTGCTCAGAGCCATTTGAACCATTTGAACCACTATGGGACTTAACAGCTGTGGTCATCAGTCCCCTAGAACTTAGAACTACTTAAACCTAACTAACCTAAGGACATCACACACATCCATGCCCGAGGCAGGATTCGAACCTGCGACTGTAGCAGTCGCGTGGTTCCAGCCTGAAGCGCCTAGAACCGCTCGGCCACACTGGATTTCCGTGGTATTTAAATTGTAGTCCTCATCCCCATATGTTCTTCAATAATTACCTCACGTCTGTAACGCAGTTGAAAAGTTAAACACTTCCCTGTAGTCACTGAAGGAAGAAAGTTTGGTGACAGTAAGGATGAATTTGTGTCAGACGTCAATATGGAAAATTTAAATATGGAATATTAGAGTCATTAATAGGTCACTAGAAACGAAGTTCAAGGTCTAACTAGGAAAGGACGAGGAAGGAAATCGGCGGTTTAAGGCTGTAGCTCTAGGAGGCCTATATAGACACTTTTTATTTCTTTTGTTGTTTTCTTTTATACATTACGTTTAGCAATACTTAAATATCTTCAACATTTCGAGGCCCTGTCAGAAACTGTATAAATATTAATTTTAATTTTAATAATCAAAAGCCTCAGCTGCACCGTTTACCTAGAATTTACCTAGGTTTCAGTCGGTATAATCCAACCTTCTTCAGAATAACAGTAACTACCGTTTGTCCATAGTGGAGATCGCCAATCTAAAACTACAAATCCATAAATTATCGTCAGACTATAAAACTTATCTGGAACTGCCTCGGCCCCAGTTCATAAATGTTAAGACAGTCGATCTAAGTACGTTCTGCGTAGGTTAACATATACGCCCTTTCCCTCAGCTATGACATTTATTTCACTTTTCTAGTAAATTCAAGGTCAGGAGTTAAGTTCACGTCTTGTCCCAACAAGTAATAATCATATAGCTTATGCGCAGGCGCAAGTTATTGTGTCCGCCTAAGCGGGCCTCATGACGCTACGGCCAGTTCCAGTACAGCACTCGCGGCTGTCGCATCGCGGTCGCGAAGTGGGCCGAGGCAGTGCCAGATAAGTTTCATAGTCTGACGATAATTAATGGATTTGTAGTTTTAGATTGACGATCTCCACTAAGGACAAACGGTAGTTACTGTTATTCTGAAGAAGTTTGGCTTATCCCGACTGAAACCTAGGTAAATTCTAGGTAAACGGTGCAACTTCTAACAATACCACCACTTGCAAAGTAGGTTAGAAATCAGATTAATAATGTTGCTCACGCAGCATATGTTCTCTTTATCGGGCAAAAATAAAGTTATTGACTGTGGATGGTATCGTCAGAATGGAAATAATGAAGTCACTGTAAAAAGTCATCAATTTTGGCACTTATCTTGAATGGATTCCCACGTAGATTTCGTCGAAGTTGTTATGGCTCATCTTGTTGATTCTAGGGTGATTCCACTTTGACTGCTAGAAGGTCCAGATCTGTACTTTAGCAATATTTGAAGACCTAATAAATACGTTTTTCGGGAAATTCTTAATGATCAAACAATCCCAGATAAGAACAATGGTATGGTAGAAATAATTTTTGACTTGGTGTTCACGATCCACATTTTTATTAAACTTCTTGTAAATTCACATATATTTCTTCTCAATTGTCATATCATCATGAAAGCAGTTTTCTATCAATCTTCATATATTTAATTTCCACATTAACCAAACACGGGACTTGACTGTTCTTTTACAAAGCGAAATAACAACTTAACTTCTGCAAAGTGAAACAAAGACTGCTCTGTGCGCATTCGCGCCAAAACGGTTACAAGTAAGTCAAAGATTATGACAGTCTCACAGAAATGAATACACACAAGAACCATATCACTGTAATATATGGATACATCTGAGTACCTATACATTAATAAATCGAAATGTGAATATTGTCACAAAAATCTGTCTGTTACTTCGCAGAAAAGTAGTACGATATTACTGGTATCGAGAACGGAGGTTGGAGTGCCATAATGGTCACGTAAATAAAGAACCATTACAAACTGAAGCTGTTGACTATTAAAATTAAAATTAAGGTTTAGCAATACATTCAGATATTACAAGAACACTGAAAAGTGGCAAGCCCTTTGCCTCATCACTTTTCATTTCTTTATCTTTAGTCATGCCAATGGAGGTGATTTGAGTTAGTTTAATAGGATTAATGAAATCACAGTGATTACGTGAGTTGATTTCATTTCCTCTTTTTAACAATCCGTAACCTAACACAGTATTGGCTATATCAGTTTGCTTTTATGGGTGAACTATGGGCGTGAGACTGCTGTGAATATGAGACAGGTGACTTGTAACGACGATAGGTGAAATGACCTCCGAGGAGCCAAGGGCACACAGGCTTTCGCAGAACTATGCTAGAGAGGAACATCAGGTAAAGCTGCCTTGCCCTGTTAAGAAGAAAGTCTCTCTGCTGAGTGGTATGCAGGCGCAGGGGCTGTTGTGTAGTTTATAGCGTGGATACGCTGTGGAGGGGCGAGATAAAAGAATTCATTCCAAAGAACAGAAGTGTCAGTTGGTTGTAGGCACAATGGTCATGTTAAGAGAAATACTTCAGCAGGTAAACATCTCCTGGCTTTAGAAAAGAGATAGAAAATCGATTCTGAACTACTAAAGGTTCTGAAGGTGCAGCAGATTCAGCGACTAGCATTGTGGACAGATTTTAATATTTCTCGGGACCTGCAATGCGGAGTTATCTGGTGGCTGAGAGAGATTTGATTGATGTGATAGTAGTGACGTCGGGAGGAGGTAACACTTAGCGGGAAATTTCTAAGAGGAGAAGGGAAGAAATTAAATTCATTGGCTTGTCGACGTTCCGCGTTTTCTTGGAAGGATTTTTTTGTTAAACAAACAAGTGCGCCGTTGGTGGGCTGTTTGAGAGGATTGGTGATCACGTTTAGTTGCCAGGAAAAGCAGAGACTTCATCGCGGTTGTTATAGATGAACAGATAGGCACACTGCAGGCTGTACTCTCAACTGGAGGAACCGTCTGGAGTCCAGTGTTCGAGGCCTCAGCCGACTCACTGTAGTGCAGAACTTCATTGCAGCATAGCACAGTGTCTCCATTCTGTTGATATTATGGTGAGCGTCGCTTACAGCTAAGGCATGTTACGATGAGCAAGAGTTTGTATTTCAGACTGATTCAGATGCGAGATAATTAAGCAAATTCACCCCATCGAGTAACTTTTCCAACTGATAATCTTAGTTCTGCATTTATCGGCGGTAAATATATCATTGTAGCATTAATAATTTCATAGTTGTTTTGTGCTTGCGATTCCAAACGTTAACTGTATAAAAACCATAGAGTGTATTTAAATCTTCAGTTAATTTCAGTGTTTTGTCTCATTCGATCGGTTTCAGTGATACATCATATGTCAGTTCCTCTCTTATGAGTCACTGTTAGGCCCAAATAATTTATGACGTTAGTACGTCCGTTGCGTACATTAAATTCAACACTGAGTCTAAAGGGCGTGTCTGTTTCACGGCTGTCCGCAGCTCGTGGTCGTGCGGTAGCGTTGTCGCTTCCCGCGCCCGGGTTCCCGGGTTCGATTCCCGGCGGGGTCAGGGATTTTCCCTGCCTCGTGGTGACTGGGTGTTGTGTGATGCCCTTAGGTTAGTTAGACCATAGATGTTAAGTCCCATAGTGCTCAGAGCCATTTGCCATTTGTTTCACGATTAATTCTGTTTCAGTTAAATACACTTACACACATGCGGCTTGCAACATAACTGATTTCATGTATCTGTTCGCATTTTATCTTTGCCATAAGATAGCCTTTTTTCAATTATTCAGACTCAACAGTTGAGTGGTATAGTCGGTGATGAGGAGAACGCTGATTGTTGACGTGACAGCACGACTGGTGTGTCGGCTCTCGTGTGTGAGGACACGGATAAATCATTTAAATTAAAATGTGCACACTATCGATGTGAGCTGCGGTAAAACAGTGATTTATGTTGAGTGAAATGTGAACTGTGAGCTGTGCTCTTATGCTTGGATGAATCAAGGTAGAGTGTAGTGGGAAAAAATTGGTACGTTCCTGGTGAAACAGTGCGTGTGCTGCTATTTATGACGTTGCAGAGTCAAGAGCATTACTCCAAAGTTTGTCAAAATTGTGCATATAATTAATACTGTCACTAAAGACAATATTAAAATATTACACACAAAGCGAGCTTAGTACTGGTAAGAGAAAGCAATCCTTTTAATCGGCGTGGATTCTACGTCTAGGGTACGTATTATCTACAATTATAAGACAGACGGACAGTCTTCGTTATTTGCGTGATTGTTGTGAGAGAATGGTCAAGGCAAACTGGACCCAAAATAATACTACGATGACGCAGAATGCAAAGATTAACCAACTTGCCACACGGGAACCGCAAGAAGTTCCTATTCGGCGAACCGTTATGAACTTGATGGCGAAATATATGGATCGTGCAGCCGTGTCGGAGCTGTCGAGGAGTCTTAACTTTGGCCGTACATTTGTTACTTTGCTTGTGACAGACGCAAGAGAAGAAATTCGTGAAGAGTCTGTGCTGACGAGAGCTGCACCATCCCAGAACATTTTTCCTGTGGAGAGGGCAGCCCTTTATTAATTATTAGCAGACGTGGATATGCTATACTCAAAGCGAATAAAGGCAACGCTACCGCGCTCGTGACTGTGGAAGACTATACTAATAATATCTATGTTTTATTGTGTGACTCAACGCGACGCGAGCTCTGTAAGAAACCTACCAGCCGCGTAATGAGAATGACAGCGGAAATATAGTGCCAAAGGTAGTTGAGATATTGAGACTAACCAGACCGCATAAGGACCAGAAAGAATGTTTGCCTCTACGACCTATTGTGAGCATTACTGGAGAAGCCACTTGTGATTGGATCAAATACTTGGCGTCTTTACTCAAGCCCATTGAAGGGAAGTTTCAACATTGTATAAGCAGTTCTATTGATTTTTAGTTTTCCAGTGTTTCCTGACGTTACTCCACCGGAGCATAAATTTCAGATCCAGTAGATGACTACTTGAACATGAAAGCCTGTAGTGGACTATGATAAAGAGTATGTCAGCAGCTGGAGCGGCTATTCTTTAGTTCAACTTTTTTTATAAGTACATTTGAGTCAGTTAACATAGAAGGCAATGGCGTATTTGTCAGCCTTAATGTTATTTCGCTTTTTACAAAAGGTGTCTCTGGTGCAGACGCTACATCTCGTCGGCAAAGGGTCTGGTTCTGACATTACAGCGTTGTTTGAGCACACACACTCCTCGACGTTTTCAAACACTCTAAATTTGTCGCTATGAGGATCTTTTGTCTTCCCCCGGTGGCCACCTTTTTATGGAATATATCTAGGAGTGGATACTAGAATCGGCAGTTTTAAAACTAATAGCATTTTGCGTTACGTTAATGATACTTTCATAGTATGTCCTCACGGTTTGGACTCTCTCCGAGAGTTTCCTCAACATATGAACTCCGAGCATGAAAGCATTAAATTTTCTATCGAGATCGAGCAGGGTTGTTTGCGCGTTAGACGTTTTAGCGCGACGTAAGAGAGATAGTGCAAATGGACATTCGGTACTTACTTAGCCCACTCCTACAGATCTGTATTTACTAGTTGCCATCATTGGACATTGTGCGCTCTAAACAGAAGATCACGGATAAGGCCACCAAGACGACAGCCTGCTTGTCATATATTGTTTGCCCGAAAACAGACACTGTCCTAAGGAAATGAAATGTTAAAGTTCTCTCATCCTCCATCAAAACTTCAGTCCTTCTGTAATCAATCAGAGGTGGTTTATATCTGTGCAAGGTAGGTGTTTGTAAGACACCACGTGAGGCGCAAATAATACAGGGTGAAACACTAACTATTGCCACCAAGAATAACTCCGAAAGAATAACAGTAGCTGAAAAGTTTGTGGAACAAATGTTGCATGGGACAAAGGGGGCCGTAATAAGACGTTGGTTTTTTGTTGCTAGGTGGGGTCGCATCAGATATCTGAAGGTCAACTTTGTTTTTCTAAATGTGATGCTATAGTTTGGTACTTATTTTCTGATAGCGGCTATCGAGACGAATCCAATGATGTGTAACAGTAATGTCTTTGAAGGTCAACGAAGGTGTTCGAAGTGATGACCATTGGTATCAATGCAATGGTGCAATCTTCTTATCATGGATTGAATTGTATTCCTTATCACTTCGGCACTTATCCCTTAGGAATTCACACACATTTGAACATTCATATTTCACACTTTTGAAGTTCCATTATCGATGAATCAGTTGAACTAGGACTGTGTGAGGCTCTTTTCAACTGGTACTGTGATTTCCTGTTAAATGCTTCATAGATTTCTTTAAGGTCCATGTAACTGTTCATTCTGCTATTTACCGTGGGAAGGCGATCGACCTTTCGCCATGGAGGGCGCTCGCAGCTGTTAACAGACCCGCTGAAATATCGTGGCAGCATGTCCGAGACATCCGGCACTTCGCCCGAAATATTATGGAACATTCTATGGTTTAAGAGTTTTAAATTTCACAGTAACTTGCTTATTGGTGCCATTGTGTCGACGGCTAGAAATTATGTCCCCAGTAGATACAGAAATAAGCATACATGGCTGGAAAAAAGGTAACGAGGTTCTGTATGAAGATTATAAGTATAACTGAAAGTTGTGAGTGAGGCATGCGACCATTTCTAATAATTTTGTAGTGAACCATTATCTTTTAACAAGATTTGTTTTACAAAATGTGCATAAACTTATACAGATTTAAAATATTGTTTCTTTCATGCCGTTATATACGCAAAATAAAACGTATTTAAGACAAGTAATAAAACAAAATATAAAAAGATTAAACCTAAGAAATTAATCGTAGTTACAGAGTAGCTCGTTTTATTTGACTCTATGTGTACGTCACAAATAAAACGGAAGATAGTATATTTGTACTAGTGAAAATTGCAAAAGTTAAATTAATTCAGCAGCTCATTAAAATGTGGAAAAACCGTTATCTGTTACTTGTTAGTTGCTCATTGATTACAGTATGTGGATTAGTACGAATACGAGCATAAATCCAAGGTCTTCTAAGATCTTCAAATTCCTGACTTTTGGTTCAAGGTATAGAATATTGAAACTTAACTCAGTAGGAGATAACTGGTTGTCATTGTCCATCAACGGCCAAGAGCACAATTGTGCTCGATGAATCTTGTTTTAAAATCCTTTCCCGTTTGGCCTATGTAAATATCGTCTTAGGAACCGCATCTAATCTTATAGGCGCCTGCCTCACTGAATTTATCTAATTTTTCGTCCAAACTATAGAATAGAAATAGTTCACGTTTTTTCTTTGTATGGGATCCAAGCTGCACTTTAGTCCTCCTGTGCGAATTGGCAATTTTGTTGCACCAGGGGCCAAAATAGGATCTGGATATGTGGTGTACCTTGCCTTTAAGTGAAGTTGAACGGTTTTCTACTTTATTAAAAATAATTTTACCCAAATCTCAAATTGTTTTACTGCACAGTTGTTGGCTAAAACAACCTGTACTATCGTATTAATTTCTTTGTTAGCTGTAAAATTGTCCAGTCCTAATTTCGCCACCCGATAGAATACTGAAGAAAAATACGCAGGTTTATGTGCTGATGGCTGGATAACAGGAGTCAGCCGCAGTAATTATGTAAATCGGTAGTTTTTGGCTTACTACAAATGTCTATATACAGCATTGGGCCCACCCTTCGTATATGCAGAAGTAGGAAATTTAACCAACCCTCATTTCCAAAATCTACCGTAAATTGGATTTTTTCATGCATGCGAGTAAAAGATTTTATCGCACCATTGTAATTATAAAGCATTGCGGTACATATTTCTGTAAAAAATTAAAAAAAAAGAATTTTGGATTTCAAATCTTTGTGCAGGTATTAAAAGCTTTTCCATGGGTTCACGTTTGTGCTATAAACATATTTCATTAATTCAGCAGGTAATCCAAAAGCGGGCTATGCCCGGAACGTGTTATGAAAATAAAGAAGTTCCATTAACATCTATTGACTATTTTTTGCTATATATCAGATATTTTAGAATCGTAACGAAAAATCTGTATGAAGGGTTAGTTGGAAGTGGTAGCAATGATCGTGGGAAAGAATTGCTCCAAATTATAGGTCTGGCTTGTATAGAAAAATTGCTGTAGATTATAAAAACTCTTGTTTTCTAACACTCCAGTAGAGAAGCTTCGACAGCGCTGAAGGAGCGTGGAATACGTCCAACTGCTTAGAAACTCTAAACCATACCCATCCATCTGAACTCAGAACTCAACAGGCCTTGTTACATGAGAATGACAAGACACTGAACAACCATGAGCTTCCAGTTCATGGCTTTATCCCCAGTGCTACATATGACACGCTAAAATCTAGACAACTAACAATAATAACTGCTACTGGGACTGTAGATCCAGCAAGCATTACCAGAAGTGCAAACCGACTTAAACATTTAAACTAACACAGCAGCCCTCGATTTGCACACGTGGAAGACAGGTGATAGGCTGCGTACAAACACTGAAGTCTGCAAGGACTTATATTTCAAATGCGAGTAAGCTCTCGACCCTTTTTGCAGTTGTGGTAAGACACCCGATACCATCCCGCACATTGTGCAGGAGTATACTTCAACATCATACCCAAGCAATGCAAAAGACTTCCTGACACTGACCCCAGATGCTGCTATTAAAATTAATATTATAATCTAGTTTACCATATATATACAAGATATCTGAAGTCTATGTGTTTACTATCGCTTTATGCGTGTAACATAATTTATAATAATACTACGTGACCTACCATAGCTACCATACGCTAAATTAACAAAAACCAAAATATCTGAATAAAACTGTTTATGAATGTCTTCCTCTTTCTCAAGTACCGTAAATGTCACTGCCAGTTAGAACTAAATCACAATTGTTGACGTGTATGTGCGTATATGATTCACACACGTTCGACACAGAAATTAACAATAGCATATCTATTCACTTTCAGTACGGGCAAACGGGCAAACTGGAACATCATGACGCCCAAAGTATCCTCGTCTTCAGCTCAGAACATAGTTTCAAGTCTCATCAGCAGTTAGGAGAGGATGGAGGGCAGTGATTAGAAATCGCATACGAAGATGTTGTTGCGAAATACGCATATGTACAGGACTGCGTTCTCACGATGTGTCGTCAGTGCCATCCGGGACCTATAACAAAATAACACAAACATACTTATCGAAACATCGGACAAAACTCGCGTTTATGTTGCTATTGTTCCCTTCAGTCCGAAGTCTGGTCTGATGCAGTTCTTCAGGCTGGACCAACCTGTACGGGCCTCCTGCACAACTGTACCAACCTACATCCCCTTGCACGTGCTTACTGCACTCACTTCTTGGTCTCCCTCGCGAGTTTTTACTCTCACACTTCCCTCTACCCCTAGATTCCTCAGGATGTCTAGTATCATCTGATTCCTTATTTTAGTCAAGTTGTGCCATACGTTTATTTTTCTCTCGTTCGATTCACTACCTCTTCATTTGTTATGGAGTATGTCCATTTCTTCAGCATTCTTCTGTAGCACCACATTTGAAGATCTTGTGTTCTCTTCTTCCCTGCAATGTTTCTTTATTTGACGTTTCCACTTTTTACTTTCATATGAGGCTAATTCTAAGCAAATAATTTCATAAAAGGCTTCCTAACAGTTAAACTTATACAAATGTTACCATTTTCAGTTATTTTGCACCCGAAAATCGTCTAATACTTTTAGTGTCTCGTTTCCTGGTCTAAATGTCTCGGCATCCCATTAACTGAATTCCATTTTCCTCGTTTTACCTCCCTTGATTTACAGTTTATATCCTGTTCTCAAGGCACTATCTACTCTTATTTCGTTCAACTAACCTTCCATATAGTTCACGGCATATCTAAAAGATATATTTTAATTGTTCATTCGAATTTCTCACTGATTTTCACTGCTGGTTTAACGTATGGATTAAATAACGTAGGTTAGTGATTACAATTCTCTCAACTACGGCCTCCATTTCACGCTTTCGTCTCTTATTACTGCATTCTGATTTCTGTACAAGTTGAAGATGACCTTTTGCACCCTTCACCTTGTCCCTGATTTCTTCACAATTTAAGGAAGTATATTTCATTCTATAACACTTCAAATCTACAAAAGCTAAAAAGTGGCTCTGCTTTTCCAATCTGTCTTCTAGGATAAGTCGTAGCTTCGCTAGACACTACATTTCACTGAAGCCCAATCAGACTTCTCCCTGAAATCAGCTTCTACTAGTTTTTCGTTTCTTCTGTAAATATTAGGTTGGCGCACAGGTTCTAAAACTTTTTACGTATGTTTAATAAAAACAACAGACACACATAAGAGAAATTTTAGTCATCAATAAACAAAAAATATATTCTTCACTGTTTACAACAGTCTGCCAACGCTGGAGTAACTTTTCGATTACGTGACAGAAAAAATCGAGTGGTTCTGAAGCGAAGAACTCGTCGAGCTAGAGGCTCACTTTCATCTGGAAAGGAAGTTCCTTTAAGGCTGTTCGATAGAGACAGTAAAAGATGAAAATCTGAGGACACAAGATCAAGTTAATGAGGTGACTTGCCAACCCAACTCTTGTATAGTGTTTTTTGTCAGTGTAGCAGACTGTATGCAGATATTCTCGTGGAGTAGCTTCACTTCAGGCAGGCTTCCTTGTCGTTGTTCTTGGATTGCGTCTGCAAGACGTCTCAGTTGTTGATTATAAATGTCAGAGGTGGTGGTTACACCTCAGGGAAGCAATTCGTAGTACACCACAACGTTGCTGTTCCACCAGATGCATTTCATTATCTTTAGTGGACGCGCAGAGCGGACAAAATAGGAGTGGTCAGTGTTGTTCACGAGCCAGTTGATGATGATCCAGCAGGGATCAGAATGTGGCCATCTGCTGATATTTATCATTTTGGCTTAGAGCATGCCGTACCCACAAACCCATTTTGAACCTTCCCCGTTGGATGCAAATGTCGCAAGATGGTGGAATGATCACATTTCATCACATCTGCCAGTTCTCGATCACGCTGACGTCAAGACCTGATCCGGGGGGGAAGAGGGGGGGAGGGGGCTGGAGGGGAGGCAAACAGGGGTATCTACCCGAGCGCATGTTGGTCTACCGATTATTCATATGATCTTGAAATGCATCCCAGCTGGTTTTTGAACATTTTTTAACACATTCTAAGCTGATTTCTGAACTAATCATAAGTTTATTTTTGAATGCGTGCATAGTGTGCGTGATATCTCTGCCAGTGGAATAAAAAAACTTTTCTGCAGACGCAAGGGGACGGGGCTATACGAGCTGAGCCGAATAAACCCTAAAGGGTGAATGCCAATCGCTATTTGTTTATGTGGCTGACTGGGTCTGCGAATGATCAAATGGTTCAAATGGCTCTGAGCACTATGGGACTTAACATCTGTGGTCATCAGTCCCCTAGAACGTAGAACTACTGCAGCCTAACTAACCTAAGGACATCACACACATCCATGCCCGAGGCAGGATTCGAACCTGCGAATGATCAGCGTTGTTATAATTTTTAGCGAAATTCATAGATTCAGACCTACCAGGGGGGGAATAAAAGACGAACAGGAATGACATGCAAAACATATTACATATTGTCTTCTTGGTGTATCCAAGAAAATGAAGTTTTGATAGAAAATTTTTGCCAGGACGGTACACTAATAAAGGCCAGTTGTACAGTCCCCGGTTAGCAGGCGCTTAAGTTCTGTTCTCGGAATAGCGCAGAAAACGCGTTGTACGCACATGTAAAAACATTTAACCGGAGAATAAACAAGGAATAACTGAACCGGAGATTCTGGTAGTGTTAGTGAAGTTAATCAAAAATGGTTCAAATGGCTCTAAGCACTATGGGACTTAAGATCTGAGGTCATCAGTCCCCTAGACTTAGAACTGTTTAACCCTAACTAACCTAAGGACATCACACACATCCATGCTCGAGGCAGGATTCGAACCTGCGACCGTCGCAGCAGTGCGGTTCCGGACTGAACGACCTAGAACCGCTAGACCACAGCGGCCGGCTGAAGTTAGTAGGAGAATAAGTTTTGACAATGGCAGGAATAGTTACAGAACCAGTGACGACAAGATTGTTAGCTAGAACGAGGAAGGAGAAGAAACTGGGACATCACACAAATTATGTGGAAGAATATAACGACTTTTCGATCTCATATTTGAGAAAGTTGAGTGTATGAATGAAATGTGGAACTATTTCCTAACATAGCACTTTTTGCTTGTGGTAGGCTTAATAGGCATTTGAAATTGGTAGTTCGTGAATTATATTCTGTCGTGTTATTCATGTAAATGAGATACATAAAAATGACCATTTGTGCTGAAACAGTGTCGCTGATTTGACGTGTGTTACAACTGCTGCAATATTAGAACGACCTACTTCGTTTTATCTAGCAGGCAATGACAAAATAGACGCAATCAAATCGAGAAACCACACCAGCTTGGGTACCATCTACATTAATAACTTTTTTGGTATTAGATACCTACATTTCGATTTTTCATGTACTGAACCGTTTGATGAACTTTGATGAGGTAACGAATTCTTTCACAGAAAGGAGAGTACGCCGTGTAAAGCTATAGCAAGATTAGAGAGAAAAAAATACTGGGACCTAAGGATTGAAGAAATGTGTGCTGTTTTGCTTATCTCTTGTCTATACTGGTTTTATGTTTCGTGTATTTCACTTTATGTCCACAAAAGAGAAAGTTATTAGCTAATAGGCAATAAAGAGTGCAAATTTTCTGATGAGTTCTTATTTTCTTGGTCACAAATAATCCCTCCAAGTATTAATTGTGACTTTTTTAAGAGGGATAGGATGTCAAACCGGTCGACTGGGAGCAGGAGATACCCCACAGGATTATTTTATTTCTACTCTCCTGAATATAGTTTTGATGGCTTCCATTACAAATACATACGTTTGAATTCCGCAGAGCGAAGTACAGTGAAGTGCGATAGAAGAATGCTGTATTAAGAGGTGTGCACTGCACTTTGGCACATTTAAGACCAAATGACATGTCTTACTTTTCATGGATCACACATGTTTTATACATCAAAACTCTTCAGAAAGATGTGCGCTACAAAATGAACATATTTTTGAGAAATCAATTTCTTTTAATTTTTGACATCAGATCTCAAAATGTCGAGGTAAGGGAGAGGGCGCCACTATCAAGATTTTGCCCCGGTTCGTAAATATCGTAAATCCGGGGTCGACTGACGTGGATCATTGTGTATTACTACGTTTAAACGATCTTCATCAAACTATGAAGGTCTTCCTGAAAGCGGAGAGTCACCATTTTCTTGCTGTGATTTGTCAAGTGGCATTATCCCCAAACACGTCGCAAATGTTTTTGGTTGCCTCCGCTGCTGTCACACCACTAACGGATTCAAACAAAAGAATGTCAGAAATGTTCCGATTTCTCCAGATGGCACTACATTTTCTAGAGTCTACAGGTTCGCTATTTCGAAATGATAAACTGACAGTATGTAAACTCAAATAGCAACAATGATCTGCAAATAAAAAATGACAATCAAGAAATAAACCGATAGCAACCGGAATACCAACATCCGAAACAAAAACGCTACGAACTTATGCGCCAATCTAGTAATTGGATGGGACACTGGGCCACAAGGTATATAGAAAGAACACTCACACGGATCGATACGTCCACAAGGAATCTAACCATCATCCTAGGCAAAAAGAGGTGTCATGAAAACCTTGGTGGACAGAGCCAACAAAATCTGCGAGCCGGCTTACTTACAAGATGAACTGAATCACCTACGGTCAGCCTTCATGAAAAACGGATATACCAGTAAGGAAATTGATCGAGCCCTCCATCAAAGAAGAAAAGAAGCCAGAAGTTCATAGCAACAACGGTCACATACTGTAAAAGTTTTCCTGCCGTTCATTAATAAGGTCACGGACCGCATCGGGAAAGTGCTGGCCAAGTATGGGATCGAAACAATCTTCAGAGCCACCAAGAAGATTAAGGAATACTTAAGAACTGCAAAAGACGCCAGACATCCCCTAGCAACACCTGGGGTATACAAAATTCCATTCAGTTGTGGACAATTATGTAGTGGAACAACGAAAAGAAGTGTAAACACCCGCTTAGCCGAACATAAAAGAAACTGTCGCTTAGGACAAACCGAAAAATCGACCGTAGCTGAGCATGTTTTTCGAGATGGGAATCACGAAATTAAATTTAATGAGACAAGCGTTCTAGCACGAACATCCCATTATCATGCACGCATGTATAGAGAAGCAGTAGAAATTCACAAACACCATAACAATTTTTTATAGAAAAGAGCAAGTTTTAAAGTTGAACAAAATATGGATGTCGACGTTGCGCCAGCAGAATGACAATCGATTACTCGTAATCTATAATGATGACGCCTTCCGAAGATAGGCATACCGTCGGCATCACGTGACGAATGGTGGTGCCCTAATGCGCTCAATAAATGCGAGAGTACCTGGAGTCTCAGTGGCAGCAGCCGGACGACCTCAGAAGATGTCTCCCGCAGATGGAGACGAAACGTCAGGTGGAAATTTTATACATCGACCACGGCATCTCAGCCCGGAAGTTTCAACTGAAGACAACGCCGGCCGTGAAAGCCTACATTGTATAATAATTCAAAATGGTTCAAATGGCTCTGAGCACTATGGGACTTAACATCTGAGGTCATCAGTCCCCTAGAACTTAGAACTACTTAAACCTAACTAACCTAAGGACATCACACACATCAATGCCCGAGGCAGGATTCGAACCTGCGACCGTAGCGGTCGCGCGGTTCCAGACTGAAGCGCCTAGAACCGCTCGGCCACTTCGGCCGGCGTATAATAATTCATGTTAGTATTTTACAACCATGACTTATTAAAATTCACCTTTATAAATATGCAGTAACTCAGAAATGAAGTTATTCTTCTTATAACGTATGCTAAATAGTACCCCCACTTATATATGGTGAAAATTCATACATTTCCTCGAAAGCTCATAAAGCACTGATAAAACGTCGCATCAGAGTATTTACTTCAAAAAAAAGGAAGTACTTACAGCACAGAAAAAGTTAATAAATCATTTAAATGGGCGCAAAGAAAATGCTTTGTTACACTTCTGTGTTGTCGTGTTGTTGCGCCGTAAAAGCTGACTTCCACGTCACTGGTGATCGCGTGCTGCGGAACGACCGGATGCCAGTATGCTATCAGCAACTGTTCCTGAAAATGTGACGTTGCACGTGAACACTGTCCCTCCCTGAAGTGATACCCAGAAATATGAAGCTTTTCCTATTATGTTTGTTATGGGGTTTTATTTTCCGTATATCACGCTGTTCTCCCCAAGCTTGCCTTATAACATTTCCTTTACTGGGTAATTCACAAGATGAATCTGGAAGCCTGATACACATGTACGTACCTACCTCTGGTTCACTGGCCTCCTTTCAGTTCATTAAATGCAACGAAATAGCGTGCGTTAGCTTCCTTATTAATCTCTTACTATTATGTCCTCTCGGTTAATTACGAAAATCTTGGCAGTTGGCGAGATCGACGATGTGATGTGCTCAACGAATGAACGCATACCCGCCTGGCGTGTTGCATTGGTTTGGTCAGTATCTGTGAGGGTGTAATGTTTCATTGGCGTCTCTTGAAATTTCATGGGGACACGACCGAAAGTGTCAAATAACAGCTGTGCTAAAACAGCTGTTTGACGGGCTCGAACTTGACTCGCAACCTTACCTTTCGCGGGCAATGTTAGTGCCCGCAACTGCCAGTAACTATCTGCTACTTTCCGAATCTCATAGAAGCTCTTCTGCATAACTTGCTGAACTAGAGGAAAGGAAATTACAGAGAAATGTCTGAACCACTGTCTAGGGGAACGTTTACACGAGGTGTTTCAAAATGAATACCGGCATTTTAAGATTTTGTACATTTATTACATTCAACTTACACTTACAACAAATACATGAAATAAAAAAAAAAATGGCTCTGACCACTATGGGACTTAACATCTATGGTCATCAGTCCCCTAGAACTTAGAACTACTTAAACCTAACTAACCTAAGGACAGCACACAACACCCAGCCATCACGAGGCAGAGAAAATCCCTGACCCCGCCGGGAATCGAACCCGGGAACCCGGGCATGGGAAGCGAGAACGCTACCGCACGACCACGAGATGCGGGCTTGAAATAAAAGAGCAACTCAAAGAATGATCAGTATGTCTAGAGCAATTGTAGCAATAACTACCTCAGTCCTGTTTCTTAAGTCGGATAGATGATCTGGTAACGGAGGCACATACACATGATCCTTTGTGAACGCCGAAAGATAAAAATCGCATGGCATCAGATCGGGTGAACGTGGAGGTCATGTGAAACAAGCTTGTCATCCGCCCCCTTACGGCCATTGCAGGAGTCTGATACAAGATCGTTTAACCAACCGCGTTCTGAGTTAGCCAGTGAGACGGCGTGCCATCTCGCTGCCAAATAAAAGTTCTGAAGTTCAGCATATTCCAGTTGAACCGCGCAGGGTAGCGGCGTGGTCTAGGGCGTATTACCACAGTTCGCGCGGCTCCCCTCGTCATAGGTTTGAGTCCTACCTCGCGCATGGGTGTGTGTGTGTGTGTTGTCCTTAGCGTTAGTTTGAGTTAGATTAAGTAGTGAGTAAGCTTAGGGAACGATGACCTCAGCAATTTGGTGCCATAGGAAGAAAGGCACACAAACTCTCCGCCGGGATAGAGCAAGTGAATAAATGTATGGCGTTCTTATTGAGCTTGAACAACTGTACTAAAACTCATGACGGAATGAACTGTATTACTTGAAATTTCGATAGCAGCAGAGTAAGCCGAAATTTTGCTTAGTTAGTTTCATGTCCCGTGGATCATTTTGCACGTTAAATAGTAATTATGTGTAATTTACGTTCACATTACAAATTAATTTGTGGATAAGGCTACATGATGACATTTATAACGATGTTTGTAAACAAATGTAGAGATGTGAGTCAGTAATTCCTACCCACCACGTTTTACACATTATTACAATAACACAAATTATTCCAAGGAATACAAGGAGTTGTCAAGCAGAGACTCTTTCAATTTGTTTTCAAATTTTAAATTGTTGTCTTTTCGGTATTTTACATCACTGGGTAAGTAATCAAACAGTATAGTTGTAGCATTGTGCACCCTTTTTTGTGCTGAAGACCCTATCGTACAGTAACGAACGTTATTTTTCCTTGTAGTATTGTAAATGTGTACATCGCTGGCCGGTGTGGCCGAGCGGTTCTAGGCGCTTCAGTCTGGAACCGCGCGAGTGCTACGGTCGCAAGTTCGAATCCTGCCTCGGGCATGGATGTGTGTGATGTCCTTAGGTTAGTTAGGTTTAAGTAGTTCTAAGTTCTAGGGGACTGATGATCTCAGATATTAAGTCCCATAGTGCTTAGAGCCATTTGAACTATTTCAAATGTGTACATCATCGTTCCTTTTTCACTGTAGTGGATTATTTACAACACACTTCATGAGGGAATAAATATACCGTGCAGCAGTAGTCAAAATGCCCAACTCCTTAAACCGATGTCTACAAGAAGAATCTGGCTAAGCACCACATGTTATCCTCATAGCACGTTTTTGAGTAATAGATACTTCCTCCAAGATGAATTACCCCAGAACTTTATTCCATATGCCATTATTTAATGAAAATATGCGAAACATGTCAGCTTACTGATTCATCTCTCGCCAAGATTTGCAATGACTCTAAGTGCAAATGTGGCTGGACTGGGTTGTTTTAGGAGCTCCAAAATATTTCTCCAGTCTATATTCTCATCAATGTGGACACCAAGGATTATTTCTTCCCAGTCAGAATTACATTCCCAGACTATATTGGTTGAATTACTAAATACTACTTTCTGCCTTCTTTTGGTTAAATACGACATTGTCCGTTGGTTAGCTACTGTATCAGTCACACAAAACTTAAATTTAGCTAAAAGATTACTGTGTTCACATAGTCAAATTCCTTAGATTGGTCGCAGAAAACAACCACCAGTGGTGTTATATTATTTAATGTTTGTGAAATTGGGAGAGTAAACAGCATTCTCAGTAACGCAACTCTTCTGAAACCCATCCAGTAATTTTCTGAGGATATTATTGTCGCTAAGACGAGATACTATTGTAGAATCCATAACCTTCTCAAAAATTTTGGAAAATGATGTCTGTAACGAAATAGATCGATAGTTACTGACATCTCTTCCACCAGCTGTCTTAAGTAGGGGTTTGTCAACGGCGTACTTCAGTCTCTCTGGAAAAATGCTTTGGGTTAATGAAGCACAGTGTATTTCATATAAGCAGTCTAATTACATGGAAACAGATCTTTAGTACTCTATTGGAAACACTGTCAAAACCAGATAAGCTTTTATTTTTCAGAGAATGTATAATTTTCTTAATTTCATAAGAAGAAGTTGATGATAGATTCATATGATTAAATTTTATGAAAGCTACTTTTTCAACATGCCGCTGTGATTTTTCTCTTTAACTGTTTGTCCCCATGCTTCCAATTATACTTAAGAAATTATTAAATGCATTTTCAATCCGTGACTTATCATTTATAACTCTTCCATTCAGTTCAATAGGAATGTTATTCTGTTTTGTGGCTGACTGTCCTGTTTCTCGTTTCACTGCACTCCATGTAGCCGTTGGTCTGTTGTCGGAATTATTGGTATTTGACACTACGTTCATATTCCTTGGTTTTTTAAAAATCTTTCTTAGTAATTTTGAGTAGTTCTTGTAGTGTACAACTACTACAGGATTTCTACTAGTTCATGCCAAAAGATGTATTTCCTTTCTGCTTTCACAACAAATTTTAATCTCTCTTGTGAGCCAGGTTTTTTACGTAGCTGTTTATTGTCCTTTCTGATGAGGTTATGCGAAAAGCTATTTTCAGATGATGGTACGAATTTATCTTGGAATAGATTAAATTTTATGTTAGCATTAGATTCATCTCTTGCAAACCTTTCTTAAAATTCATATAAAGTTCAAACATTCTGTTTAAATTTTCTTAACAGTAGTAATTTCTGTGTAACAGGGCAACCACTAGTGTAAATAGTGTCAATCTTTGCTATAAAAGTCTAATGAAACGTTTGTAAATCGTACTTCCGTCCAATTTCGTGTTATTTACTAATTAGATGGATAAGATGTGGCCCTACATTTTTCCGAGTTACAAATCATTAAAAATATATCCAAATTCTCTAAAAACAAAGCAACTATTAACTCATTCTCCCGTCATATCTCTAATTCAGTACAAAAACAGTAGGAACAGGACAAAACACTTAATGTCGTTTTTGTTTACGCACTCCCAAACTCGCGTTCTTGGTTGACTTAATACTAAACTCTTTTAAGTTAAACTAAATTCTTCTTTCAAAATTGAATATGAGTGAAAAATGAGGAAACTGTTACAGAGAACTGAGTAGGGGACTTATTACCAATCTTGTAGGAAATATTTTCTCTGGGATCGATTCAGTGCGGACAACATTCCGAAAATATAAGAGACTCTCTTCTGGATCTGCAGAGTATGCACCAGAAATACTTAGATTGAGGACAGAAAGGTAAAATCTGTATCGTTTAGCCGCAGTTGGAGTAAGCAATGAAGGAATTTACCAGCATTAAGAATAGTGGAGAGAAGGAGCGTGACTACAAACTCGCAGTTGATAGGAAGACAAGGAGAAAGAGAACGTGAGCAGTTAGTTTTATCATAAACACTAAAAACAAATATCTACCACTGCTAGAGCTAAATTCAGAAGAACCTTACGTAAGACTAAGAGCAGTAAATGAGCAGCAAATTTCAAAGGATATAGGGAAGCTTAGCAATGTGCAAAGACTTAGGAAGAAGAAGATAGTGCCGTTGTTAGGTAGTAGCTATGAGCGAGGTGTTGGCTCTCAGGCCGCGCGCTATTAGCCGAGCGGTCTAAGACGCTGCAGTCACGGACTGTGCGGCTGGTCCCGGCGGAGGTTCGAGTCCTCCCTCGGGCATGGGTGTGTGTATTTGTCCTTAGGATAATTTAGTTTAAATAGTGTGTAAGCTTAGGGACTCATCACCTTAGCAGTTAAGTCCCATAAGATTTCACACACATTTGAACATTTTTTGGCCCTCAGTTGCAGGAACGCTTAGGGGCAACGTATCAGCACGCCTCTATTTTCAAACCAAATTCTGGTCCAAGCTAAGTGATAGACGATTCAGGATCTTCATGTAACGACTTTTCAAAATGGACCATTTAGTGAAAGTGTGTGGTGTGGGAAACAGTTTGGACATGGATAGGCCATATGAAGTAGTTGATGATCAGAACAAGACAGTTTTTCTGACTCTTCACACGAAAGTACACTTCGACGAGTAGTTCCGGCGTCATGACCGACGGCACCTTAATGGTGCTTGAGGCGGATTAATTTTGGGATTAGATAATTTTGGGATTAGAAATGGCACTGATGGCATGTGACTTTTCGTATGTTGTTGTGGCACCAGTCGGGACTACCAATAGTTGGGGTTTCACTAGCCATGGACTACATCTAAATAGGACTGGGAAGGCAATATTAGTATGGCTGGTTCATCAATGCGTAGAAGTGTACGGATTAATTTTGGGATTAGATAATTTTGGGATTAGAAATGGCACTGATGGCATGTGACTTTTCGTATGTTGTTGTGGCACCAGTCGGGACTACCAATAGTTGGGGTTTCACTAGCCATGGACTACATCTAAATAGGACTGGGAAGGCAATATTAGTATGGCTGGTTCATCAATGCGTAGAAGTGTATCTTGGCACAATCATGGCCGAATACCTGTTGCTATGCATAGGAGAAGAAGGTCTTGTTTAGCATAAATTCAGACAACAGGTACCCCTGCCTAAAGGGTATCTCCTGCACTTCAAAAAATAATCACTCACAAGATAGACTCTAACACACCAAATGACACATAATGAGACACATACTACATGCCGCAAGGAAAGAGAAACCATTGGGAAAAGTAACATGAGACATTTCAGAGGCTTAATAATGCTTCATCAAAACACGGAATCAATAAAAAATAAAATATAACAATTTAAGGTTGTGTTCCAATCTTTGAACTGCACAGTAATTTGTATCAGTGAACAGTGGTGCAGAAACACGGAAACCTACCATGCGGTATTATACTCGTACTATTATGAAAAGACAGTTAGTAGTGGACTGCTTCAAAGGGTGAATGATCACCCATTTATATCGGGAAAAGAACAGTTTCAGATCAAGCCACCGTCTTAATACAGTAAATGAAGACAAACACTTCGGAACACCAGCTGTTGATTTAACAGGGCTCAACATCACTAAAAAATTGATTATTATGTGTGCATATCGACCATCCGGTGGTAGTGTGGACACTTCTTTCAGTAATGTTGGCACAGCATGGCCCGTAGTTTTAATAGCATTTGGAATTTAATAATTCAAGACTTTAATACATATTGGAATAAAACTTCAGACGAATAATTAGTGTATTGTGACCTCTATGTGAAAAAAAATTTGAAACAGTGCACTACATAGTGTTGTGAATATTGGTTTTTATCTAATGTACAGAATTACGCGCAATTTTTTATTTTAGTTACACTGTACTTCCACACTGTGAATGTCTTGCCCCATTCTCTTCCACACATATCTCATAAATTCCATTTTTTGCCTATTTATCGTCCTGGCACAACTTCGGCACTGTTTTGTCGGATATTCACAGTCCAGCAACTTGCCTGTATCTACAGAGGTAACCGTGGCAGCTCCATACAGCGATGTACGGCCTCTCATTTTCTGACGTGCCACTACAATTTTGCTGGATAGACTTCTTCTTTTACTTATGTCCTTGCTAAAAGTAACGGAGTTTTCACTCGTACATTATTTACATTTAGTTCTGAAATCTTGCACCTGCTTATTAAAATGTAACCATTATATTCAATATTTACAACATGAACATCTTGTTCATCCTCGGTAAGGTGTTTCAACTACTGTTGTGAAGATCTCTGTGAACTTCTAGGCCTGACCTCACTTCACTGCTGCATAGTAGTTTCTTCATTTCTACTATTTCCAGTGTTGTGGCTTAGCAAGACAGCCAAGCCACTATGAGGAAGCCGAAAGGCACGCGTTTAAACTCACGCAGGATGGCGTGAGGTCTGGAACAGGCAAGGTCTTTATAGTAGCAAAAATAGTACGTAGCTTCTGGAATACTTAACTTTAATCCATAATTGGTGAACATCGGTCTGACGGTACATGCATCACAAGATAAATAGCAATTGATAATGGCGCCTTGCTAGGTCGTAGCAAATGACCTAGCTGAAGGCTATGCTAACTATCGTCTCGGCAAATGAGAGCGTAATTTGTCAGTGAACCATCGCTAGCAAAGTCGGCTGTACAACTGGGGCGAGTGCTAGGAAGTCTCTCTAGACCTGCCGTGTGGCGGCGCTCGGTCTGCAATCACTGATAGTGGCGACACGCGGCTCCGACGTATACTACCGGACCGCGGCCGATTTAAAGGCTACCACCTAGCAAGTGTGGTGTCTGGCGGTGACACCACATCCAGCAACACGATCGCGTCGATAACCGTAAAATTTGCGACTGCAATTAAACTTTTTTTTATTTTGGCCATTTTACGACGTAATATACAGTCATAACGAGTTTATCACACGAATACACGCAAAGAACATGAGTAATGTAGTTTTCTGGTATCGACAGAAAGATCGATTGCAATAAATCTCTGCTCATAATGCATTCGATTTGTTCGCCAATAATATTACATAAAGGAATTTCTATGGAAATAACTGCGCCAAAATTAAATAATGGAATTGCAGGCAAGGCTTTGTGTTAGACAGTAGTGTCCCAGTTTGGCATTCAAGCGCTGCATCAACTTTAGAAAGGCATTTAAACATGAGAATGATAAGGTGCTATGCGCAAAGTGCATATTTTTATAATCAAGAGGAATCACAGAATTTTATTAAATAAAAAAAACATTTTTTGAACCCTCATAACTTCCACATCCCCTTAACAGAAGTTCTAGATAAAGTATGAAGTACAAAAGTCAACTTTGTGTGAGGGATAAACGTAAATACAGACATCATAAATGAGGATAGCAACACCCTTGTAAACATCCTTTGGAGTTTGGTACGTCTCCGTTGGTTCGTAGTTCAACAAAGTTTACTACAGTGACTGCATTAGTAATCGACCACTTGGCCACAAATATGAACAGAGTAAAATGTTATGTAGCTGTAAGAGGTCTTGGACTAACAGGCCATTAGTGCCACAGAATAACGGGATAATCGGATATGAGTGAAAGCTCTCGTCTCGTGCATGCTGCAAGGGCTTGGGTCAGCACACAGCTCTCCCGACCGTTGTCATCTTTCTTGTCCTGGAGCCGCTACTGCTCGGTCAAATAGGCCCTCATTTGGCACCACAAGACTGAGTGCACCCCAAAGAGGAAAACTCGTTGGGAGTACCTGGACTCGAACCTCGTTCCTCCTCACAACTGTCAGCCTTGCTGAGCACTCAGCTACGGAGGCGCACATATAAAGTTATTAGCTTTTTATAAATTAACTGTGGAGTAGAAGAAGTTGCCGAGGAGAAATAATTTCAATATATTTTTAAGACTTCCGTTAATATTCAGAATCTTTAATTCACAAGGGAGGCTAACAAATATTTTCAGGCCTGAGTACTTTTTCGCCTTTCTGTGCTAGAGTAAAATAAGGTTGTTGACGGTGAAATGTCGACGAACCTCAGAGTAAATTACGTTTCTGGTAATTGTTAGGATGGAATTCAATAAGCCAGGTGTAGCCCCTGTCATAAATCTTAGTGAATTTAATCCTCGAGTCTGGTCACGGTTTTGGCTTCCCTTCCTCAACTGGAGGCATGCGAGCGTTATCAGTCCTCTTAGCAGTCCTTTCTAACTCTTAACCTGTTCGCATACCTCAGTGCAATGATGGAACGTTCGGTATCACAGATGGATGAGAACTTGGCTTAATGGCCTGCACAGTGAGAATGAAACAAGTCTTACCGCAAAAAAACCATACACCTATAGGTGTTTCGATAGGGGGCTGACTTCTGAGGCGAAACAAGCGTTAGTGACCAAGCTTCGGGCCACCTGTCGCACACAAGTCGCAGAAGCCTCATTCAGGCAAGTATACCTCTACGTGAGTTAACGTGTATTTCAGTGGCGTTTCTTGGCACCAAACTGGCCTATCACTCTCTCTCAAAAGAACCTCCGGTGTGTTAGATGAACGACAGGTTGATAAAAAATTTTGGAAATTTGTGGTAAGGTCTTATGGGACCAAACTGCTGAGGTAATCGATTCCTAAGCTTACACACTACTTAATCTAACTTAACCCAACTTACGCTAAGGACGAAACACCCATGCCCAAGAGAGGACTCGAATCTCCGACGGAGAGAGGCGCGCGGACCGTGACCAAACGCCCTAGACCGTGCGGCTACCCCGCGCGGCGACAGGTTGATTCCAGCATCCAAATAACTAAGGGAGATCGATAGCCTAGTCCTCCAACAGTCAATAACATATAATAAAAACATCCACAGTAACAAGATGCGGCTCTACCAGAAAGCATTCCTTGTCATTCAACAAGAGTAAGAAACTTCCAAAAAGGTTTCACTCTTCTGCATACAAAAAGCATTAGAAGTCATTACTTCGGATTACAGGCCTGTGAAATGTCTGTGTAATGAAACACCTCGTAGAGAAGCTGCTGACAAAATGGAAAAACAGATACTTAAATGTCATCTGTAGCAACACAGTTCGCTTAATTTCAGTAAAAGACATGTTACATATGTACCGCAACATGAAGAGCATCCACACAAAGGGATTATAGCATGAATGTATTCGCAGTTGCGAGTGTGGACAACCATTAGCTGTAGAACGGAATGACGACAGTGAAAATTTGTGCCCGACCGGGAATCGAATAAGGATTTCTCGCTTATCGCGAGTGGTCTCCTTACCATTTGGCTATCGATGCACAATTCAAATTTCAGTACATCAACTACGCGTCTACACCCTGTACTCGTATATCCACTATTTATATTCCCGTTACATGCGTGTCCAAAGGAACTTTGCATTGTA
Source organism: Schistocerca piceifrons (assembly GCF_021461385.2). Lineage (NCBI taxonomy): Eukaryota > Metazoa > Arthropoda > Insecta > Orthoptera > Acrididae > Schistocerca > Schistocerca piceifrons. The sequence continues at coordinate 781,167,349 of NC_060140.1, read as the reverse complement.
ATTCGGAACATCACACAGAATGAATGGTTTGCTGATGGCGTAACTGTAGTGAAAACTATTACGAAAACGGTGAATGATTAGCTCAAAAAGACAGGCACCTGTTAAAGACGCATGAATCATCTAACATCGTAACGTCAAACTTTCTGTAGATTTTACTGTGCTTCAACTGATAACGATATGAATACATGAAACTTGCATATAAAGGGCAAGCTATATTTGGCATTTGTGACATGTCCCTCAGACCAGCTGTAATATGTACGTCTCCTGCAGTTTGCGTGGGTTGCTCAATAGTCGTGTTGCCTGGAACGTGGCTACCCTATACTCCTGGAAGAAAAGATAGTACCATACATCAGAATCACCTATAAACCTAGAGAAAACCTCCACTAACAAAATACCTTATAATTAAAGAACGAAATTTTTTTATCCTTACAGCCATCTACTCACCGTTTCAGTAATTGCATCCGTGGTAAAAAGCCTCTAACAGAAGTTGATACAACCAACTAGACACATACTAGCAGCGTAAGTACAAATGTGAATCTTATTAATTGCACTTTTAAGGTAATTACTTCCACTCTAGTAGCCATCAAGTCATCTATGGTAAGCTCTGACAGCAACAAAAACCTGTCTTCAACAACCAGTACAAAATAAACTGTGCACCAAGTCATCCAAAGCGACCATATTCGCTACGAAAACACGCAGTGAAAAATAAATGAGGGAGGGATCCCAAACCCTCTGAATATGCTTCACTAACACTACGAGCCGAATTAAGACAAAACAGAGTGTAAAGTTTGCCGGAGGGAGCCAACTAGTGCGTCTTCATAGCTTTCGAAGGTGTACGCTTATAGCCTCCGCAGCAATACGGGAAAACCGAAATAGGAAACCGCACCGACAGGTAGCTCCCATACTCCATTGGAACGTCAGTGTGTTCATCATGCAGGTGAAGAAACGGTAAGGTATCACGTATATTGCATGAAAGCTTGGAAACATTGACACGTCTGACGTTCGTACCATGCCGGAATGCAACAGTACTACGTTATACATCTAAAGCTGTTACTCTACGTGAGTCTCCTTTACTTGTCGAGCAGTACACGGCACATACAGGATGTTGCGAGAATCTAGCCGCAACATGCGCCATGGGTAACAAAAATATCAACAGCGTAGATCAAGAGATAGTTTCCCACAAGAAACCCGTCAGCAACCGATTCCGCTACGTAGAAATCAAGTTTCTGGTTTTCAGGATGACGTGAAATATTAACTCTTCGGGCATTATCTCAACTCGATCTAGGAGAGTCGTTGCTGTTACTAAAAATCTGTTACATCATGACGTGCCACTGTGTGACACAGAGATATATCGTGAAAGATGCAGACTTATACAAAGAAATAAATTTTACATTTCGATGTTTCACAATTAGAGAACAACGAAATAAGCAGGAAGCAACGCCGATTGAGAATTCACGTTAATATAAAGCGTATGTTAACTATTATCGCTCCCGTTTCGAAAAGTTACTTGAAGTTTTAAAGACGGTTTCGTGATCTGATGACGGGGAGGCATAGCTATACATACTTTCCTTAGATACAGCACTGTAATAATGTGAGGCCCAGCATTCGTGTTCGGTAAAACCTGTGATATTTATTTTACTGCACAATATGGATTTTTATTCCCGCATGTACATAACAAATTTATAATGACAATATTTACAAAACGGTGCAAATGAGTTCCAGCTGCAGAGCGAAAGAACGGATTTAAAGGCGGAAAGCATACACAATATGATTTTACCAGTGTGGTGTATTTAAATTCATCCACGGTATGTGGAAAAGGTTAAGTTCGCCAACTGTACTATAAATTTATAAAATAAGAGCCACATATACATATACACCGAAAACTAGTCAATAAAAAATGATCGGCAGTTAAAAGAAGAAATTAAAAACATCAGCATCCCGTGATTGGCTAAGATAGTATCGTATGACACAAACATAACCGCCCCAAAATCACTCAGTCATACAGCCAAACCTCATAAAACATTAACTGAAATAGTTGAATTAACGAACCTGCTTGAAGTAATACTAAAGCATAAGTATTTCACATTTAAAAATAAAACAACGTAATAAAACATTTACAAAATAGTATGCTGTAAATGCAAGGCCCCCTGTACAGGCATACCTGGAGAGACTTACAAAAAAGATATAACAAACATAAATGCCTACCACAAAAAAATTATGCTTAGCCGGTTATAGCCAACTGTAGGGAAGCAGCCTACTCACGCCTTATAAAATTCACATCAGTCTTTCCATTGTGTGCCAACCAGTCCGCTGTAACTAGCTCTGATGTCATAAATGTTGCGCAATACTTTATAAATCAAGTAAATAACCTGAAACGTTTCTAGCATGTCATGAGTAATACTAAATCAATATGTGTTGAATATCAATTCAATAACTTTAACCATTTTCGAAATTTGGACATTTTTCTGTAAAAATCATTGACCCAACAGAAAAGAGCTAGAAACTTAAAAATTTATATTTCGGCTCCTTTTGCATAATAATGTAGTAGAAACAGTATTCTGGATCTCACAAATTAAAATTTTAGTTGAAATTCATGATTTTCTGGTTTTTGTCTTGGAAATTAAGGAAGCAAGAGAGATTAAGTAGGCGAATAAATAAAGCTAGGATGTTTAAATTTAAGTAGAAGGGAGATCCGGTATAATCATAAAAATGTGAGAAGTTTCAACAGAATAACTATAAAACTATAGCTATAGCGTATCTCCAAAGAGCAAGTTCAGAGCTCGTCTACTGCGTGTAGTGTAATTAAGTTAATTCTCTTTTCCCAAAATATTTGACTTAGCCATGTCAGACTTTTATTATGATTACTTACTTGTGTGCTGATTGCACAATTAAATTGAAAGCTTCATCGGCCATCGGCAAACGATGCAATGATTTATTCGATAACTTAAAGTGGTGCATTACTAGCCCAGCGGCTAGTCGGGAGAGCAGATTTGATCAGGCGTTCCCTTAGCCGTCCGCACCGCGGCTTTATATGTAAGAACGCTGTGCGAAAAGGAGGATGGCCTCAGTTCTCTCCAGACGCTGATTAGCGCACCACCTGTGCAAGGAGTCGCGTCGCGTTGCGTCGGTATCGTTGATATAAACAACCTGGGATGCAGTAATAAGTTACCCAGGATACACATAACCATGAAATCGTTTTCGAGTGAAGTGTTAAGTCTGGGATGACTGTAATGATCTATCTTCAGTTTGCGTATGTCGCATTTTCACGTGCCACTGCAGGACAGACATTCTACCATTATTTAGCGTGGCGTTTGATGAACTTTATCATCAAATTATGGCGAGCATTCACTTAAACATTTAATTTGAACAGTTATAGTTGCATCAGCGCATTAGACTCTGAACTGCTCTGGTAGTTGGATTGTGTGGATTCTTTTTGTTCTGTGACTTTCAGAATATAGTGAACATTTTAGAGAGAATGTTTTTTGATTATGAATCCCAGACAATCTCCTAATTCCTCAGAGCTATAAGCTGTAGCTATAAATGTATTTCTCAGATGAAATGGGCACTAGGAATTCTAATTACAGGCTTCACGGTTTGCTAATCACTTTCTGGTTGCCAATATTGTAGTTAGAGAGCCAGTGTTGAGAACGGCAAACAACAGCATTAAATAAATAATAGGAACATTAACAATTATTCCACCTGCCGTCCCACACAACCACATTAAAGAAACTGGCCACCAATTCCAGGATATCACTAAATATGAAGAAGGGACACCAAATGGACTTGTGCTCAAAACCAGAAATTTTCATTCACAGCACGGTACGTGGTAACATGTGGGTAAATGATAAACTAGAAAGTAACAGTATAAATTTCTGTAAAAGATTCTTGAATATGGAATTCTCCTTTTATCGATATAAAGAGTTTACTGAAAAAAATTACATTGTCTTAACATTACTGAATAATCAAGAAATATCAAATAATCACACTATTTAATATATGACTTGCCATAAGTATGCTTATATAAAACAGAATATAAGTTCATTGTGCTATGGAATATAAATACCTGAATGTGAAAATAACAAACATAAAGTGTTATTTATGTTATTAGTACTGCGCTCCATGTGCCAGCCAAATAAATTTCCATAAAAAGTTGAGTAAAGACATTGATGAAATGGTTTAAGCATACAGCTCACTCGAGGAATACACTGAAATAAACGAATCTCTCTGTACAAGGTTAAATATCAGTAAATAGACTCAATGACACGCCCAGAAAATAATCCTCACCACTCTTCATATTAATTTACTTGTAACTGTAATGCACCTGGCGATAGCAGTATCCTGCCAATATGCATCATGCTAATAAATATTAGTAAAAAAATGGTGGAAAAACTAAAAATTATTTCATAAATTTGGTGTCTGTACAATAATATGGAAGAAACAAATGACTGCTGGAACAGCAACCAATGAAACTGATTATTGCTTTATAAGCTTTTTGCAGATGTGGTCTAATAAATTAAGGGGGGATGGATGTCAAACGGGCCGACTTTGAGAAGAAGAGGCACCACAGGACATTTTAATTTGCACTGTCTACATTTTTACAAACAAATTCATAAAACTTTGTCAGCATGACCAGGAAGGAGTCACGATTCACACTCATAGCAGTGGAAGTTCAAAAACACGAACAAATAATATTTTTAAATGTGAAATTTCATGATTTTTTTCACTTACTGTTGGCTACATTTTTTGCTATAGGTACACTTTTCTTCATAAGTAAGAGAGATTCTTCAATGAATTTTGCACAGCTTACAAACCATACTTATAGGTGTATGAAACTCTAGAATTTATTTAATCTATGGAAAAATGAATGGGCTGTTACGTCTCAAACTTCGTGTTTAGAGAAAACTCGAATTTTATAGTTAATTATCTCAATTTTTACCACAGTTTTTAACAGATTTGGGAAATTCTAAAGTTTCATACACCTGTAGGTATGGTTTGTATGCTGTGCAAAATTCATCGAAGAATCTCTCTTACTTATGAAGAAAAGTGTACCTACAGCAACAAATACAGCCAATACTAAGTGAAAAAATGATGAAATTTCGCTTCTAAAAAAAATTTGTTTTGTTATGTTTTTGAACTTCTTCTCCTATGAGTGTGAATCCTGAATCCTTCCTGGTCATGCTGACAAAGTTTTACGAATTTATTTGTAAAGTTATAGACAGTGCAAATTAAAATGTCCTGTGGTGCCTCTCCTGCTCCAAGTCGGCCCGTTTCACTCCCTACCCCCCTTAAGAAAACTGAACTCTACTAAAAAATCTCTGGTAAGACAGAGTGCTGCCCTCGATGTAGCATCGAGATTTCTGTCTGGTTTGGCGATAAATGTTAAACAGCTATGTAGACAGAGAGACAGAAATATACAGCGAAATCAAAATAAGTTTGTTGTTCCTTATTCATCCAAAGCAGACTGGACGTTAAAAGACTGAGAAAGATAAAGACGATGGCTGGAGAGATGATTGCCAGGCACAGCTGATGTGTGCTAAGAAACTACACTGACTGTAAAAAATCGCAACACCAAAAAATAGTCAAGACAGAGTAATGAAATTTTTGGAATACATTGGTCTAGGTGCCGGCCGTTGTGGCCGAGCGGTTCAAGGCGCTTCAGTCCGGAACCGCGCTGCTGCTACTGTCACAGGTTCGCATCCTGCCTTGGGCATGGATGAGTGTGGCGTCCTTAGGTTATTAGGTTTAAGTAGTTCTAAGTCTAGGGGACTGAAGACGTCTGATGTTAAGTCCCGTAGTGCTTGGAGCCATTTTTTTGAATTGGTCTAGGTAACATATTGAAGTGATTAGTGTTGCAAGATCACAGGTTAAAGAAAGCGCGAGATTAGTCATTGCAAATGTGAAATGATGCTACATTAATACCTGGTCTTACCGCTAGACTGTTGAATGGAAGCATGCATTTTTTTCTTTTTTCTTCTTCGTACATGTGCTGAATGTCAGTTTGTGGGTTGGACTCCTGTGCGTTTTTGCACTTAGTCGCTCAAAACAGGGGCGATTAATGCTGTTTGTCTATAATGAGTTGTCGTCCGATGATGTCCCATACGTGCTTGCTTGGAGACAGATCTGGTGATCGAGAAGGCCGAGGAAACATATCGACACTGTGTAGAGTATGTTGGGTTACAACAGCGGTATGTGGGTGATCGTCACCCTTTTGTAAAACAGCCTCTGGAAAGCTATTCATGAATGGTAGCAAAACAGATCGAATCACCAGATTTTCGTACAAATTTGCAGTCAGGTTGCGTGAGGTAACCACGAGAGTATTCCCACTGTCAGACGAAACCGCATCCCAGACAACAACTCCAAGTGTAGTTCCAGTTGTATAGCATGCATACAGGTTGGGTGCAGGTCATCAGCTGTCCTCCTCTTGGCCAACACACGTCCATCGCAGGCACCGAGGGAGAATCAGCTTACAGCAGAAAGCTCCACAGAACGCCACCATGCCCTCCAATGAAATCTCGCTTGACACCATTGAGGCTGTAAATGGCCGTGGTTTGGGGTCGCTACAGGGAACCTGACTCGGAGCTGTCATTGAAGTAACCAATTTGTAACAGTTCATTGTGTCATTGTCATGCCAACTAATGCTCAAATTGCTGCTGCAGATGCAGTATAATGCGCCAGAGGCATACGGCAAACACAATGGTCTTTCCTCTAGGTAGTGCTACATGGGCATTCAGAACCCAGTCTTCTAACGAATACACATTCTCGAGACCATCACTTCTTGTACAGAGGCTACATTCCTGCCAAGTCTTTCTGCAATATCCCAGAAGGAACAACCAGCTTCTCATAGCCTTTAAGCTGTGCATTGTTCGCGTTTATCCCATTTATTGTTTGTCATCTTCTATTACGGTACTGCCACCTCGTTTACTTATTCCATTTACTGGCGTTACTAACTTCTGTATTTCTGGGTCGTAGTGTGTCTGGAAGTCAGTTGGAAACGGACCAGCAGTGCAGTCGGGACGCAGCACTAGTGAAGTTGGGGACAGAGCGCTGGTGAGGCGCGGACTGTCAGTGCTCGACGATCGCTGGCGACACACATGAACTGTCTGACGGAGGGAGATTGGAGCGGGACGGCAGTTGGTTGGTCGTTCGGTTGGTCGTCTCATCGGCCGACGTATATTTGGTCCTTTCACCGTTTCCGGGGCCTGGCAATCGGTCGGTTGGCGTGGAACAGCGAGGAATTCTCGGTGGGGCGTGGTTGGGCCGGACCTGCTGGCGGTCTCTACGCAGTGCTGGAGTGTGTGGCGCTGTTCCCATTGCTACGAGGTCTGTGGCTCACCGACCCTGGACACGAAAGTTGAGTTTTGATTTAACCTACCAGCAAGTCAAGACTGTTCACATTGTGTCGTTTGGAGTTCGTTGTCAGCTGTTGGGATATTCCCACGAGCAACAACGTGGTTTCGAGTTGGAAAATTCTAGCCACCCTCTGGTGGAGTTTCACTGTATTTGGTTATTTGAAGTGCACCAGCGGAATCTTCTGCCTTGTGGCCGTTAACGTTCTGATTACCTGCCCTGGCCATTGACGTAAATTTCAGGCAGTGTAGTTTCCTCATCATGTTGTTGCTGTCGTGCACGGTGTGTAGTTTCACAGTTCCATGTATGATTGGTTGTGGGTGCCAATATCTTCTACGTTGTTCTGTTGAACTCGCAGTTGTGCCCTGGTCAGGTGAAGTAGAAGTTATCTTGTCAGTGGGTCCATTGACTGTCAGTCAGTTGAGTTGTCGTCAGATCGTTAATGGCTGGCCTGACTGCCTGTTTCACCTAAGTGAGCGTTAGTGTTTGAATTCCAGGCCGACCATCGAACATCTGAGCGCCCTTCGGTGTACTGCTCTATTTTTTTTAAATTTGTTCTTGTTGTTTGTATTTGTATGGCTTCTAGCCATTTTTTAAAAATTAGAATTGTTTTGCTCTTAAGGCCTTCAGCCTAGTTTAAAGTACTGTTTCACGTAAGCCCTTTGGCATTATAAAAATTTTAGTGTTGTTGAATTTTAAGTCTTGGACCTTCGGCTGGTTTTGAGTTTGAGTAGTTTACTCTTAAGGCCTTCAGCCTAGATTAAAGAACTGTTTCACGTGAGGCCTTTGGTATTAAAAAAAATAATGTTATGGAGTTTTAAGGGTTAGGCCTTGAGCCAATTTGAATTTAACTTGTTTACTTCAGCCTAACTAAAGAACTGTTTTAAGATAAGACTTGCCCTTTAAAATTCTAATTATGCTTGGATTTTAAGTTATTGGCCTTCAGCCGTTTTTAAATTAAAGTGACTTTCAGCTGGTAATTATGTCCCAAAGATTAAAGCTGTGTGTTTTTGGGCTCTTGTAATGTTTGATCAAACAATAAAGTTGTATGTTCGAGTGTAACTGACAGCCCCCTTATTTTGGCCCCTTTCCGCAATTTATACTATCTGTCCTGTCCTGCGGGATTAGCGGGGCGTCTTAGCCCTATTACATAAGTTTGTTCGAATTCAGTAGGGTGTTGATAATGGTGTCTTTGCCGCTTTAAAGGCATTCTTTTCTAGTATCAACTCGCCATGTCCAGTCTCAAAAGTAACCAACGCTCACGACCGTTACAGAGTGTGTTTAAAGCAAACTTGATTTGTATCCCCACAGCAGCGCAAAAATCTCAATACACATTATGTTTCAGATGTACGAACACGACTACTACCTTCTGTTTATGTAGCATAGCTCCCTCTTGTTGCTGTGATTTTTTGTCAGTGTATTTAAGCTAATGTACTTCAAAGTATGCGATAAAATAATAAGTGAAATGAAAAACAACCCTTACTCATATCACACTCGTTCATCTGAATTTAATTTTCTTTCAGGAAGCGCCTTAAATGAAAGCTTTGTATTTTATTTTGAAAAATGTTCAGCTGATTTTCGTGTCAACTATAGCAGGGCTATTTAACAGTATAACTGATGTCAGGTTCCAGGTGAACCAGCTGATGAAGAGCGTTCACACGGTTCACTATTTCGATATTTTGAACGTGTTTTCAAAGTATAGACTAAGAAACCCGTATTGAAACACAGAAATAGCTTTCAGGATATTTATGAAAATCCCAGTGACTGCATCGTCTTAGGAAAACATTCTCAGCAAATTAATGATGATAAAATGCTTCCTAATGTCGAGTATGGCTGAAATCAGACCATTAAATTCAGCTGTCGTGTCGACAGATTACGACACAACTGCTAAACCTGACCTCAGTGACGTAATGAGTGAGTTTTCTTCCTTCAGAGCAAAGAGATGCAAAGTAAAATTACAATTAAAACACGAGGGATATTTTTTCACCTGCTAATGAAGGTACTTTTTCTTTCGTTTTCAATTAATAATTCAGGCACTACTGATATTTATCACGAGCAAATAAAATATGTACATCACCCTAAAACCACAGTACAGCTTAAGTTTACAAATAATTTATTAAACATAAAATACTTCTCTTGACAATCGTGAAATGGTAAGAAGTCAAAAGTTAATTTTCGGCTTAATAAAGTTCTTGACAGCAGGGACCAACAACTGAATAACAACGTAAAATATCTTTAACACAGTGAAAACAAAATTCAAATCAGCTTCACACCGCAGCTATAACCAGGACAATAACTGTTTACTATAATAGTTCACAATATCTGACCCCCAGCCACAGGAAGAAAAATAACAATAACATTAACAACCACGGGATGACAAACTAGAAGACAACTGTACGAGTTAATTAAGGTTGTTTACACTATCACGCAACTAAATATTGATCTACGACCACTCTCATCACAGGCTAATCACTAAAGCAAAGCTACTATCGACCATCTGCAGGACCAGCTATGCAAATTTCTCAATACCATTTTCTGCACAATATCATATACAAAATAGATCACTATTATAGCATAAAATATAGAGATAATTTCAACATTATTGGTGGCTAAATATATCTTGTGATGCCACGTCTCTTCTGTCTAATTCCACTTAATACAAAAAGCTTCCAACCTTAGCGGATGTTTTCATTCAAATGTCTGACAGTTAGTTTATCTCCTTGCATCTGAGTGACATGATTCACATGCTATACAGATTCACCCACACGCACACTTGCACATAAAGAATGCAATAAAACACCTAAAATATACGAAGTATTATAGTTGTTGCTGTAGGGATAATTGCTGTCAGTCAACAATAAGGTGTGAAGGTACATGTGAGGGAGTGATTATACAGGAAACGAATAAGGAGAATAACTTTGACGACATGTATTGGCAATCAATTGAGCAAGAGATCAAATTAACCGTAATAATTAACTGTCAATTATTGTATGTAATAGTAACATCTGATGACCTGAATCCTAACTAGAGCCGGCCAGAGTGGCCGAGCGGTTCTAGACGCTTCAGTCTGAAACCGCGTGACCACTACGGTCGCAGGTTCGAATCCTGCCTCGGGTATGGATGTGTGCGCTTAGGTTGGTTAGGTTTAAGTAGTTCTAAGTTATAGGGGACTGATGACCTCAGAAGTTAAGTGCCATAGTGCTCAGAACCATTTTTCCTAACTAGAGTCGGATTACTCATAATATTGATTAGTACTTGAATGCAGTGAAAGTTAATGGCTCCTCTGTGTGTAGTCTCATCTCAAAATAGCTGTCAGCCAAGTGAAGTCTTCTGTTACGCTTCCAAGAAGCTGTATCATTAATTTTGTTTACCGACTAAATTACTATAGTCTTTAATCTCATCTGCAGCTCTATCGAAACGTACTAAAATAAACACTTCTTGTTACATGAAGGTGTGACAAAAAACAGAAGGAACAAGGTATTACCCCGATATACAAACTCCACAAACACCAATTACATCACCTGATTGTGAAGTTCTCAATGCTAGTGAAAATTATATACGACTAATACAGTTGTTATTCTGGTTAACACTGTTACTTATTTATTAAAATAGTTAATATCACTCTCTGTGCATTTCGTCTCAGTTTTTCTGGTATTAGGACAGTTATTCTGCTCCTATGTCATGTATAAAAAGGTAGAATCGCGTTTGAAGTCACAGATGTATTAGTTTGTCTAATCTGTGTCTCCGCTGTTGTGGAAGTTCTATTGTGGTTCCGACGCTGTGCTGTTCTCAAAGGCCATTGATCTGCTGCAGGATCACCATCTTGATAATTACTAAAATTATGACCAAACCTGAAAACGAAAATTTACGATCCCCTCGTCGGGCCGATTAGAGGCAGAACTCAGAAAAGAAATAAACTGTTTTCAGGCTAGGTATGGGACTGGGCGCTAACGCATTACAAAATGATTCACTTTAACAATGACAACAACTTAATTACGTCTTAAGTCATATAACCACCATACTATTATTCCACTCAAAAGCAAAGGCTGGATGCCTGGCCCTCACACTTCTAAACAATGTTTTGTACGAAGTAAATCATTATTCTGTATTCAGAATGAGTTCAGTAAAATTTCCACTCCTCAGTAAGGCAAAACAACAAAGATCACAGTCTCGAGCTTGTGTTATAAAAATACGAAACTATAGTTTTGTTGACTGCTTAACACGAATCACAATGAAATTGTTTTCTCCACAATGTTCCTTCCTTCCAAAACACTAAAACGACTCCTCTTTCTTAATCTAACAAACTTTCCTCAAAATTGCTCCACATTCGCGACTTCCCGTCTCACACATACGTAGTTCCGCTTTGAAGAAACTCGCTCATCAACTTTCTCTTTTTCGTTCGTAAAACTTTTGCGCAGATATCATTTTTTCTACTAGGCCAAAGTTTCTGGAAATACAAAAAAATGGTTCAAATGGCTCTGAGCACTATGGGACTTAACATCTGTGGTCACCAGTCCCCTAGAACTTAGAACTACTTAAACCTAACCAACCTAAGGACATCACACACATCCATGCCCGAGGCAGGATTCGAACCTGCGACCGTAGCGCTCACGCGGTTCCAGACTGAAGCGCCTAGAACCGCATGGCGACAGCGGCCGGCTTCGGAAATACATATACAATATACACGGGTAGAATGCGAATAATATTATAAATCAAAATAGTGACATAATCTTGTTACATGTTTTGTGTTGCTCCCTAAGAGGTATCGGCTTAGCGAAACATGTCCGTTACAATATTTCATCAACCTCAAAGAGAATGGATATGTCATCAGAGAGCCTGAATATTGATATCCCTTCACCCTGAATTGTTATTACACTTCTGAACCCTTCTTTTTATCCTTCATTTCTTCTTCGACATATAAATTGAACAGAAAGAAAACTATTATCTTGCCTTACTCCCTTTTTAATCTGAGAACTCCATTCTTGGTCTTCCTTATTTCCTACATCCTCCTCGTACCTGTACATACTGCATATTATCCGTTTATCCTCGCATCTGTTTTTCTAAGGATCTCAACCACATTGAGTCACTTTTCACCATCGAAATCTTTTTCTTTTCCGATAAATTCTATGAAAGTTTCTCGATTTTCTTTAAGTCTTGCTTCCAGTATCAAATGTACCAACAGAACTGGGTTTTAATGTCCTTACCTTCTCTAAAGGCGCACCGATCTTCATCTAATGTATTTTTCTTATATTCCTCAGTGTGTTATTCTGGTCAGCAACTTGGACGAGTGAGCTGTGAGGGTGACTGTGCGGTATTGTTCGCATTTAACTGTCCTTGCTATCGTTTAAACTGTGTGAATGACATTTTTCCGACGTGTCAATGAAAATTTTCCAGTCTGACGTGAGTAGTGATGTAGTTGGCGATTCCGCCAGTGTTAGAAATTTCACTGGAACGTTATTCATTGTTTCTGCTTAGTTTGATCGCAGGAGTAAGAGTGGAACTGTCAAACTACTGCCACATCGTTAATTAACATTTTATTTTCAACATATTGACATCATTTACCATCTTATTAAAACACTGACAGTTATAAGATCGTCCATTAACGACATAATATGGACGTCACATCACTCTAGACGCACTTGAAAATAGCGATAAAATGGAAATAGTCTATCGTGAATAAAGATTACTTATGATAAGCAGCTATTTGGTGCATCTACTCTAACAACGCTTGTGTTATTTAAAAGGTTTAAGACGTGTCACATAAAAAATTTGGAACAGAAGCACACATGTATGCCGTGAAGCAATTCACTTTAAACGAAAATAGCAGAACTTCTTTCTTTTTAACAGAGTATAACCAGATTCCAAGCCGAGAAATTCAAAGGAAGTGAGGTACTTTGTAGCTGGCACGTCACGTTGCCAAGAAAGAGTTCTGACAACCTGTACCTTCCAGAGCATCTTCACCGCAAATTCACAGATCTGGATTTCTAAGAAGGTGGTCTCCATGCTCGTAAATTATACAGTTAGGAACAGAAGAGAACAACCATCGCCTTGTATCTTAACTCGAGCCTACAGCACACAAATTTCCAGGAAAACATAGATGTCTACCGCTGCAGTTGCAGTACTGAGAAAAGTAACAAAGTCACAAGCAGTTCGCAAGCCAAAGCAAATGAGACAACGGTGCGAGGCGGGGTCTCTTCTGTCCGAGACATTTAGGGTTCGCTTTCAGAAGAGAAAGCCGTTTATGAGGTGTTGCCTGTATTCAACAAGTAAACTTCGGACCACCGCTCATGGCACCTGACGAAGATCTACGTCATGCTATTGTTGTTGGTTTCTTCAGTTCTTCAAAGACTGGTCCATGAAATTCTCCATGATGCTGTAGCTTGTGCGTTTCTTGCTTCTTGTGTACCAGCCTTAATTCAATTTAACATGCAAGTCTGACAGATCACGTATTTCTGAGTTTTTTCATCAGATAACTGCTGATTTTATTCCAAATATTTCTAAACGTACTCGTTTCATCACTATCGCACTTTACGTCGAAGCCCAGGTATTGCAATTGTTTGACTTTTTCTCTTACTTTGCTCTTTATTTTTGCGGTCATATTGTCGCTAGATGCTCTGTGGTTCCGCCTTTGCAACTACAAGAAAATGCATGCTTTCATCATCAAGCGCATTTCGTTTTATTGAAACAAAACATCATCAGTGGTGTGTAACGAAAAATAATAGTTTGTTTTCTATACCGAAAAGCAGTTATTTACAGAAATGTTAATTGTACTTCCAATGTTTAAAGTCTGGTTCTCGCTCACATCAGGAATCGACGTCTGTTTGTATGTTTTTGAAGTATTTCTTTGTTTCTCACTGTTGCTTCTGCCCTAATCCTACACTTCTTTGCAGAACTACGCATTTCTTCATATGAAACACAGCACAAGAACTATTTCAACATGCCTTTCCGACTCAGCTCGTGTGTTTAGTGTTGCATTACCTACTTTGACACTTGCTTCTCATTGATTTAAAAATTTTCTCTTCATTTGCGATTTGTCACGGGTGTGTTACATCGTTGAATCATGTTACTTTATATTTATTTAAAGAGTAATGGAAATTAAGATGTAATGCTGGAACTGAAGACCTAAAAGGAGAGTAGGTGGGAAAGGGGGTAGGCTTGGAAAGGGGGTCAAATATGAGTGAACAGTGACACAAAGTATTGGAATGGAGAGTGTGTTGAAGGAAATGGAGTGAAGAGCAACTTGGGGTAAAATAAAGGTGTGGTTGGGAAGGGGAGAGGGGATAGGAGAGAGAGGTATAGGAGAGATAGCTAGTGAAAGGAAAGGAAATAACTTTTTTCTGCTGCATCATTTTTTCAATAACATTGATGGAGGAAAATCGCAAAACCAAAACATAAGTAATCTAGAGCAATGACACTTCGGGAATACATTTGTCTAGCTAACATATTTAAGTGATTAACATTGCAAGATCAGAGGTAAATGAAAGTGCGAGATAAGCCATCGCAAATGTCAAATACTAGTATATTAATAACTGGTGTAACCGCCACAATGTTGAGCGCAAGCATGAAACTTGCATATATTGTGTTGTACAGGTAACTGATGTCAGTTTATGGGATGAAGTTCCATGCCTGTTGCACTTGGTCGGTCAATACAGGTACGGTTAATGATGTTTGCAGATGACGTCGCAGTTGTCGCTCAGTGATGTCCCATATGGTCCTTTACGTACTCGGCTGGTAAGGGGACATCTGGCGATCGAGGAGGCCAAGGCAACATGTCGGCACTATGTAGAGCATGATGGGTTACAACTGCGGAATGGGGGTGAACGTTATCCTTTTGGAAAACAGCCCCTGGAATACTGTTCATGAAGGGCAGCTCACCATGTCGATTCAGCAGACTGTCGTGTAAATTTGCAGTCAGTGTATGTGAGATAACCACGGGAGTTCTCCTGCTGTCATACGAAATCCCCGTCCAGACCACAGCTTCAGGTGGTGGGCCAGTGTGCGTACCACGCAGGCAGATTGGATGCAGGTCCTCAACTGTCCTCCTTCTAACCGCCACACGGCCATCACTGACACGGAGGCAGAACCAGATTTCATAAAAAAACTCTACAGACCTCCCCCTTGCCATCCAGTGAGCTCTTGCTTGACACCACTGAAGTTGCAAATGATGGTGGTTTCGGTCAGTAGAATGTAGAATGCACGCTACGGGGCATGTGGCTCGGAGCTGTCCTTGAGTGACCGGTTTGTGACAGTTCGTTTTGTCACTGTGATGCCAACTGGTGTTCAAACTGCTGCTGCAGATGCACTACAATGAGCAAGAGGTATAAGACAAACACGACGGTCTTCCCTCTCGGTACTGTCGCCTTGTTGTTTGGAGCTGCTCTTCTTGAGATCATACATTCTCGCGACCACCACTGCCAGTTATCATGTACAGTGGCTACAGTTCTGCGAAGTCTTTCTGAAATATCCCAGAAGGAACAACCAGCGTCTCGTAGCCCTATTACACGCTCATTCGAATTCAGTGGCGTGTTGATAATGGCTACTTTGTCGCCATAAACACATTCTTGAATAACGCAAACTCAGCACGTCCAATCTCAGGGATAACTAACGCTCACGACCGTTACAGGGTAAATTTAAAGCAAATCTGATTTGTAGCCTCATAGTACGCTACTAGCGCCACTGCTACGAGATTGGCTCGAAGTTTGATTGGATATCATCTTTCAGATGTAGAAAAACGCCTGCCAAGTTTCGTTTATATCGTACAACCACTTCTTGGTGTAGCGATTTTTTTCCTTCACTGCTTTTTATATAGTGTTTGGTTTCCGACACTCATCTGGTCACTGCGTAAGTGCTCGTTATATGTCTATGGCTTTTGTAGATAGAAATTTTCTTGAGGATGGAGGGGGTGTCTGTCTTTACTGATTTTTGTGACGTACCACCTATTGTGCTTGAGCTATGGCCTTCCTGTTTAAGGCGGTATGAAAAATTTTGAGTGGTTTGTAGTGTGTTTCCATGCCCTTGTGTGCTCCTTATACTCGCATCTTGCGCCTAATGTTCTGCCAGTCATCCCAACGCAGATTTTTTCACAGTTCCTGTAAGTGAGTTGATAAGAACCAAATTGTTGGTGTCTGTCTGGCTTTTATTTTACTTTGGAGATGCATTTCTGTATTGAGTTATTTGTTTTCCAGGCAGCGTTTTTGAATGTACACTCTAAGACAAAGAAAAGTCGCATCACTAAGGAGGAAAGGGAGGAAAATCGTTAGATGTGATGTTCGTGTACAGACAAACAAATTATTGCAATTTCAGAAAAATTTGATGTTTTATTCAAGAAAAAGAGCTTCGCTAGTCAATAATATATTGAACCACCTCTGGCACTCATGCAAGCAGTTATTCGCCTTGGCATTGATTGATATAGTTTTTGGATGTCCTCTTGATGGATATAGTGCCAGATTCTGTCCAAATGACGCGTCTGATCGTTAAAATACCGAACTGGTTGGAGGGCGCTGGCAATCACGCTCCAAATGTCCCCTGTTGGGGAGGCCAAGGTAATTGTTGGCAGGCACGAAAAGCAGAAGGAGCTCTCGCCTGTGCGGTCGTGCATTCTCATGCTGAAATGTAAACCCACGATTATTTGCCACGAAGGGCAACAAAACGGGGCGTAGAATGTCACCGACGTACTGGTGCGCTGTAAGCGTGCACCGGATGAGAACCAAAGGTGTCCTGCTATGAAAAGAAATCGCACCCCGGACCGCCACCTCTGCTTGTCGGACCGTATGGTGGGTGAAAGTCACATTGGTATCCCTCCGCTGTCTGCAGCGTCTACAGACACGGCTTCACTAGACAACGGGCAACCCTACCTTGGCCGGTAAGTCTCTCCCCAACCGAAAACGTTTGGAGGATAATAGGCAGGGCCTTCCCACCAAGCCGGCCGCTGTGGCCGAGCGGTTCTAGGCGCTTCAGTCCGGAACCGCGCTGCTGCTACGGTCGCAGGTTCGAATCCTGTCTCGGGCATGAATGTGTGTGATGTCTTTAGGTTAGTTAGGTTTAAGTAATTCTGAGTCTAGGGGACTGATGACCTCAGATGTTAAGTCCCATAATGCTCAGAGCCATTTTAACCATTTGAACCTCCCACCAATGAGGATAATGGAATGTAGTCGAATTAATTCGAGTGATGCTGCGGGAATTAGATTAGGAAATGAGACGCTTAAAGTAGTAAATGAGTTTTGCTATTTGGGGAGCAAAATAACTAATGATGATGGTCGAAGTAGAGAGGATATAAAATGAAAACTGGCAATGGCAAGGAAATCGTTTCTGAAGAAGAGAAATTTGTTAACATCGAGTATAGATTGAAGTGTCAGGAAGTCGTTTCTGAAAGTATTTGTATGGAGTGTGGCCATGTATGGAAGTGAAACGTGGACGATAAATAGTTTAGACAAGAAGAGAATAGAAGCTTTCGAAATGTGGTGCTACAGAAGAATGGTGAAGATTAGATGGGTAGATCACATAACTAATGAGGAGGTATTGAATAGAACTGGAGAGAAGAGAAATTTGTGGCACTACTTGACTAGAAGAAGGGATCGGTTGGCAGGGCATATTCAGAGGCATCAAGGGATCACCAATTTAGTATTGGAGGGCAGCGTGGAGGGTAAAAATCGTAGAGGGAGACCGAGATGAATACACTAAACAGATTCAGAAGGATGTAGGCTGCAGTAGGTACTGGGAGATGAAGTAGCTTGCACAGGATAGAGTAGCATGGAGAGCTGCATCAAACCAGTCTCTGGACTGAAGACCACAACAACAACAATCGTGCATTTTTGCATAATATGTCAAAGTTGTAATTATATTGCCTTTCCTTATGGCTATTTCTAGAAAGTTGAATGCATTTTCTTGTATTTCTTTTATTGTAAACTTCATGTTGTTGTGTATAGTATTTAGGTCTTTATCTAACCGTCGTGTTTTGTTCTGAGGTTCAGAGTCGGCTTGGCCATATAGTCGAGGTGGCGTTTGCCACCCGGGCCCTAGCTACGCGGGTGCCCTAGCCCTTGGCTTACGAACTATACGTAAAATAGTTCATACATACAGCGAGCAATGAGAAAGAAAAATTTTAAAAATGGTTACCCCTTAGGCCATCTCTGAAACTTCTGCTGTTTTAGAGCTGAGAGCGTTGAAAAATATTTCTGGTCGTCATTACTGAGCTCTTCTAGCTCGAAAATAAGGTTCTTATTTGTTCGTTGTCGAGCTCCTTGAGCTCGGAAAATAATAATGAGGCTTTTTAATGTTTCTTAAAAAACTGAATTGTAGCATTCAATGCTTTTCTTAGTACAATAAATAACGTCTTTTCAAAAATTTGGAATAGGCTCTTTTTTCAAGGATTTTTGTAGGAATGTCTTCTAAATGAATTAACTGATTTTGAAACGGCATGGTAAGTACTAGAAATAGTTTCCTTACAAAAAGGTCGGTTGGTTAGGAAACTTCTACGTTATACCGAAAAAACTCTTTTTGGGGAATTTTTAAACGGCGATAACTTTTGACCGAATCAACCGATTTTCATCTGATACGCGGACTTTGACGTTGTTTATTGAGAAAAAGTGCTGATTATATTTTGGAGCTAATTAGCTGAGCTGCTTAAAACATATTTAAGAAATACATTTTTAAAAAATGCATTTTTGTCTTTTCTCAAAAGTTATTCGGCCGATTTATTTCAAATTTTCAAGAAATCTAAGTTTGGTGAATGCCTTCCACATACCGTGAGTCTCATTTCGATCGGTCAGTGCTTATGGTGTTGAGACAGCAAACAGCCGCAAATTTATTTTAGTTCCTTTATTCAAAAGGTATCATTACCTGTTTCCAATCAGTGCAATTCATCGTCAGACGGCTTTCATGCTTTCCTTAGAACATGTGGTGCGTTTTTTATTGATTAGTTGTCCTAAATTATAAATAATACATAATTATAAGCACGCAACATAGATGGTTGCGTTACAGATTTGCACTGGAATGTGACTTACGTGAAACGTCAGTCTGGAGTCATATCCCGGCCCAGTCCGACATTGCTGAAGCTCGTCTATAATGCATATGATTTCATTCATGGAACTGTACCAGTAGATGATGATGATGCAGCATTTATTTCTCATTACATCTTCAGATATTAGTTTTTCTATTTAGTTCATGAAGCTGTTGGTTGGTTTTCCTGAAATAGGTGAGCCCGTGGGTAAATTTTCTTTTTGTGTGTAGTATTCTCGTTGAATTCAAAACAGTTTTGCTATGTTAAAGCCGTAACAATTTGATTCAATAATGAAACTATTTTTAGTCTGCAAAGGAGCGTGTGCTGTTATGAAACTTCCCGGAAGAAACCTTCCCGGAAGAAACTCGAAATCTTGCTTTTTGATGGGACAGTTCTCTACTAACCTTTTTTTCCCGCCATCTTTTTTTTTTTTTTCTTCGGACAGCAGCGAGGCCTCTCACAAATGCGCTGAGCTACCGGGCCGGTGCTGATCGAGCTACCCAAGCAAGAATCACGACCCGTCATCACAGAATTACTTCGACCAGCACCTTATCTCGCACCTTTCGAAATTCACAGAACCTCTCCTGCGAAATATGCATGACTAGCGCTCCTGGATGAAAGGATATTGCGGAGACATAGCTAACCACAGCGTGGAGGATGTTTCCAGAATAAAATTTTAGCTCTGCAATGGAGTGTGCGATGATATGAAACTTTCTGGCAGATTAAAACCGTGTGACGACCGAGACTGGAGCTCAGGACTTTTGCCTTTTTCATTGTCTCATGTATATAATCATGAGGTAGTTGATTGTCTGTTTTCAGGTTTTCTCAATTAGTTTAATGGTTTCATTAACAGGAATGCAGGTGTACGTATTTTCTGCATCATAGGAGAGCAATGTTGCTGCGCATGGGATTTTCATATGAGAGTCTTTATTAGCTGAGTGGTATTTCTGTCACTTTCTAGTTTATAGTATTTGGTAAGCTGTGACTGTAATTATTTTGCTAATAGGTGTATGCAAACTGCTGTCTCTCTCGCCCTCTTTCCCTCTCCCCCCCCCCCCCCTTTCATTTCACCCCTTGTTGCTCCTCACCCCTTTTCATGCAACACACTCTCCATCCGATTTTGATTTTTGCTTAACTGTTCACTCATCTTGCCACCCACCCCCACCCCTTTTCCACGTTTCCCCTCTCCACTTCCTACCCCACACGTATTCACAGTTTAAATCTTCAACTCCATCACTACATCTTCATTTCACTTAGACAGTAATGTTGGCAACAGAATGCCACAAAACACGAGAGATATGTTTAGCTAGATAGATGGAGAGAAGTAGTAACAATGCTTCACTGTGGTGTGGTTCCCACCAATAAATGCAGAGTTCATTAAAGCAGTGCGGGACCAAGCCAGAATCGACAGTGCCAAACGAAGGCGTTTTTTGGTGTGAGCGAAAACCAGTACCGTAAGTAAAATCCACATCTTTCGCAAAGAGCTGCTTTTTCATACAGAAAGCAAGCCAAATCGTAAATATTCCTCTTTACAGACCAAGGATATGTTTTATTTCAATACACTAGTTCAATAAAACAGTTCAACAAGATTCTAAATTAAAGTGAGTTCGATCTTGTTTTGTTGTTAACGATGATCTTAGTCCGTGTTGTGTTTTTAGGTGTAAAAGCCATCGTTCCAGTGCCCTGCACCGAAAATTACAGATGGTATTTGTAACATAATTTATTCAGTAACAGCTGTTTAGAAGTCATTTCCTTCAATTTAAATCAGTGTAAGGTTGTCAACATAAGAAAGTGTTCTTCATATTGACAGATCGTTTTTACATAACTTAATGCACTCCCTCGATGAACTGCTCCATATATGTATCCATTGATTCGTAAATTGTTCTTCAGTGTGCTTATTATACAATGTACTACACTGCCAACTGTTATTCGTTTGAAACTCGGAGTTCCCTTAATCCATTTCCAGTTACAATGAAATTTAGAGAATACCCTTTTCATCATTTATCACCAACAAAGAATTTAAACAAGAATATATAATTTGCATTGCAATTAGAAGGAAAACAGACGGATGCAGTACCAAAAAACAAAGAAATGAAACAAGAAGTAATAGAGCGGGTCGGAAGCCATGTCTCGATAGTTCAGTCGATAGATGAATCGCGAGTGAATAGCAAAGGTTCATGTTTCGATTTCTGGTACGCCACATATATTTAATACGTCAGGAGTTTCAAAAAAAAAAAGTTCAAATGTGTGTGAAATCTTATGGGACTTAATTGCTAAGGTCATCAGTCCCTAAGCTTACACACTATTTAACCGAAATTATCCTAGGGACGTACACACACACACACACACAAACACACACACACACCCATTCCCGAGGGAGGACTCGAACCTCCGCCGAGACCAGCCGCACAGTCCATGACTGCAGCGCCTGAGACCGCTCGGCTAATTCCACGCGGCCAGGAGTTTCAAATCTTGGCTATATTAGTAACTTGAACGTACACAACGCATATGACAACAGTGTCGAGTTCTTTCTTAATGATTAAAAGAATGTTGTATCCGACCGACTTTTGAGTATCTGCTTCAGCAGTGAGCCATTTATCATACATTTTCTGAGTCGAATATTTTTAGCTTCCTGCGGTCCAGGATGTCTTGTCATAAATAAGTAGCGTATATCCGACAACATGTCTATAACGTGGTGATTTGATGGGTACATAAGGTCTAGCAAGTGAAAGGTTAATACAATAATCCAAAGAGACATCCCTCTTTTAAATTATGGCGTCTTCAGAACTGTATATCTGGTTGTTCGGTCTGCAGTTAAACAGTTTAAACTCTATAGAATTTTATGCGACTCAGAGAAATCATGAAAAAGCTGAGTAATGGGTATTGTCTGCAATCGTTAGACTGTTACTTGAATGGAATTAATGACTGCAAAGTGCTACAAAAGCAACTTTCTGAACGATATTTTAAATTAAGTTTATTGAAAAGCTGTTATATCAAAATGGTGATCTTGCTGCAGTAATCTATTTTGTTCACATTCCGCATCGGAGTACAACTAGAATTAGCACTAAAAGTGTCTGGTGAATATCATCATCAATTTTTTTCCCAGAAGCTCTAAACTTACGAACTATATTGATCATAGCAAGAAATTTGTTAGAGAAAGGCATTCAACAAAGTAAAAGTGAAAAGGAAACTTTCTGGAAAGCAGAGTAAGTGATTTACAAATTAACAATATTATATCAATTATTTCCTGCTGATTCAGGGTAAAAGGAGCTCTAATGAGCGAGGACAGATGTGTATTATTGTATTTACCTCTTTATATGTTTATAAGATGATAAACATGCGACTAAAATCAGTTTAACTTTAAAAGTTTTGTACTATTATAATTTGTACACAAAGGGGCGAAGTATTAAATGTTAACTCTCATTTTTCGTGAGTGTCAGCTAACATATTTTCACGACAGCAATTCCACACAACCAGGACGTAAAATCGGGCAACAAACTCTCTCCTGATTTTAAATAACGCGATGTGGCTTTCACAGTGAAGCAGCATGACGATGTGGACGGAGTTCGCTTTAGAGACCGCGTCACTTTCAAAAATATCCACCGCACAAGAAATTTTTTTTGGAGCCAGGCCAATAAATGGATGAGCGATGCTCTATGTGAGCCTGTTTAACCTGTCATACAATAATGAAACATAAACACGAAATCTAAATGTTTTGTCGATGTCCGTTGGTATAAAACACACGGAAATACCGAGCGTACCAGAAGATCCTATTATACGAATAACGGCTGTTTTGTGATTGAAAACTGTTGAGAAATAGTCCTATAACAGCTTGCAGCTAGAATGTCACAGCATCGTGTGGTAAGCAGAGTCAGTAATAGATGTTTAACCCCATTGTTTTATTCGTGTTATCAATGAAATGTTTTATCGAACTGACAGGGAAACATCGGTTGTTCTATGCAAACTTCGGTTGTTTTTCGTTCTGATTTCCTTGACTTATGCCACAGGAACGAAAACTAGCAAAGCTCCGCTAATTATTCATAAGCGCACTCCATACAAGGAAAGAACGTAGTACTGTCACCAGATCTCGGACACCTCCAAGCGCCCCTTAAACACAAAATAGGACCTGTTTACAAATGTCATATATGCACAACCTTACGTCGTAGCACTGGTCTGACTAGTTTTCGTCTAGTCAGACCACTGCTAGCACGTTGTGCATATATGACAGATGTAAACAGGCTCTATTTTGTGTTTAAGGGACGTCGTCTCCATATGATGATTTTTTGTGCTGTTGACAGAATCTTTACTTTTTAAAAGTTACTTTTCACCTTACCATATGAGAATTCCCCTTTATGACATTGCTGTCTAGTGGTGTGTCACCACACTGTTGTAAGCCTTCAACAGGTACAAATTGCGACTATCGGTATTGTTCCGTATTTAGCGTTATAAGTGCACTTTGTCCGTTTTTGCCTCGGCGTACTTTTCTACGTTTGACTTCTCATTTCATGAGGTGATTATTTACCCATAGTTCGATTGTCTGAAGATGCCATTAAATACATGTGAAATGCTTCGCAAATAAAAAACTAGTAAAACTATCTTTATTTATAACCATGACTGAATTCACTCTGTAACAGCACCATGGTTGCTGTACCAGTGCCACAGAGTTTAAGGATGGAGTGAAAAAACTCTTGAACATTTTCATGTCCTAATGTGCCACATCTATGGATAATATACCGAAAACGATTTTAGCTGATTGGTTGGTTGCTTGGTTGATTTGGGGGGAGAAGACCAAACAGCGAGGTCATCAGTGCCATCGGATTAGGGAAGGAAGTCTGCCGTGCCCTTTAAAGTAAGAAAACTGGCATTTCCTTTAATCAATTTAGGGAAATCACAGAAAACCTCAATCAGGATAGCTAGACGCGGGTTTGAACCGTCGTCCCCCCGAATACGAGTCCAGAGTGCTAACCACTGTGACACCTCACTTGGTAACGATTTTAGTGCTCTTGATAAAGGGGAGAGTGTACAGTTGTGCAGAGTCTACTGTAATGAAAAAAAAAAACATAAAGTTCTGTTGTACACTGAGACTTTTGACGAATATATCAAGGACAGTAGAGGCGCGTGTCGCTGTAACATGATTACACAGAAGATGGGGTTCACTCACTTAGGTTGGTGTGTCTTTTCACAGAGAGTCGTGAGTCAGAACGCCATGCACTGCTGTTATATGGCCTTGGAGAGAGGCCACTGCCTCCAACAGCTGCCTCATGGCAGCCGGCATGAACCATTAGGACTATCAAATGGTTCAAATGGCTCTGAGCACTATGGGACTCAACTGCTGAGGTCATTAGTCCCCTAGAACTTAGAACTACTTAAACCTAACTAACCTAAGGACACCACAAACATCCATGCCCGAGGCAGGATTCGAACCTGCGACCGTAGCGGTCTTGCGGTTCCAGACTGCAGCGCCTTTAACCGCACGGCCACTTCGGCCGGCTTAGGACTATCCTCTGGTCGCTGTTCTCTAGGCGCGTCGAGTCTCGCCCAGACTGCCAACACCTAACAACTATGGGGTTAACTCGTCTATACTGGGCCAGAGAACTGCTGAGAGCTCATGAGCAATAATATCTGAAATGAAGCAGAATAGGGTCCACATCTGTGTACTTGTCTATGGAAGAGTCATTGGAAGTAATCACTAAAGGGGGGTCAGGTACAGAGAAATATGCGGATTCTCTGGAAAGCTCAAAGTTGCAGATGTTCTCCAAAGGGAGAAAGATAATGGTGCAATCGCAGAGTCAATCAACGCTTGCAATGGAGACGCGCTGCCATTAACAGCAAGCAGCATGCCGGTTGGCCTGGATTAGTCGGCCGCCGAAGGCGTTGCCCCTTCCACCACTCGTGTTTACGCCGCCGCGGCGTCAGAGTGCATCCGGGTCTCCGTCCATTGTCTGGTCGCCGCCACCGTGTAAAGTTCGGATTAGCTCTCCTTCAGACTGCTGTCCTTGTCGCGGTGCTGTCTGGCCGAACCTACACAATACTACTGCTATGCGTTCACATTCTGCATGGCTGTAAAACAACTTGACATGAGACACAAAAGCTAACATAAAGAATATCACTATTACAAATTCTACAGCTAAATATTTAACTAAGCTATGGCTACCTAAGACATGTACACGTCCACACACTCAACACATTCACATCACTGGGATACTTAAGGAAACTATGCGACTCCTTATCTACCGGTGAAATTAAAATTGTAACTTAGCCCTGTAAATGAAAGTCATGTGATTAAAGACAGAAAAATACACACGTTTTCTTCTTCTACCTTGTTGGCACCTTGTCTTTAGTTCAGACGTTATTGAGCAGAAACCTATCTGGAACATGATTTCGAATCAATATTAGAAAACTGTTAACCTAATCTGTTGTGCCCAAGGGTGGCCTTTTTATGGATTGAAAGCAGAAAGAAAAGTTTGTGTCTTGTTTCTTGTTGAAGGTCGAATTTTCTTACATACAATACTGCAGATTCTGTTCACCTGCATGAGAGACAAACTTCATTGTTTACACATGACAGGTGTCGATGCTCCCTGGCGTTGCACTACAACACAAAACCTAAATCTCCACTCTCTAGATATGGATCCAGCAACGGTGACATGGATTTGTCCCAAATCAAAGTGGCATCCTGAGTACTCTTAACTGGTGGACCTTCGTATACCGGGAAAAATTTGCGGCATACACATTTTTGTCGACTGGAAAGGCGGAAGGATATCAGCAGTACTTTCTCCCACACCTGATACTACCGAATCATGGCCACTTTC
Source organism: Schistocerca piceifrons (assembly GCF_021461385.2). Taxonomy (NCBI): domain Eukaryota; kingdom Metazoa; phylum Arthropoda; class Insecta; order Orthoptera; family Acrididae; genus Schistocerca; species Schistocerca piceifrons. The sequence goes on along the minus strand of NC_060140.1, from coordinate 781,141,195 downwards.
CAGATACTGTGCGACTCTTGGTACACCATCTTGACGTGTCGTCGCGCTCTGGATGAATAATCCATGATCTGTCTCAGTTTATCCGGTGGATGTCGCTTCTTGACCACAGTGAAGGGAGCCAACAATGACGTGTGATATGGTGACTCGTTCATCACATCTTGGAAGTCCTTAAAAAATGATATCCTAAGACGTCTGCTGTTTCGCATTGTAGAGCAAGAATGGGTTGCCTAGTTCCTTCATGATCGTTTCCGCGCAATTTGAGGATAGGTGACTGATATGAAGAATGGCTTGATTTTGCGGAGTCTAAAAGTCTCCTTCCACTTTTGGGATTTGAATTACGGCCATTACCGGTATGAGCTTGTCGACATGACTGACCCATTGGAGGAAGTCTTTGCATACTGCTTTCGAGACGTCTGTCCTGTCGCCTAACGTAATGGCATCAGGTTTAGTAACTTGGGCGTTACTTCCATCACCACCATCATAAGACAGAAGCCACCCCTAATCCTGGGGAGGGGTTCCGTCACATCTGTGGCCCCAATTTGTCACAATTTGACAGGCACGATTGCATAGAGAGGAGCCTGAGTAGCCTGTGTCGAAGATTTGGCCTTTTGGCAATACCTTCCTGATGTGCCTCTCCATATTTCTAAAGTGGCACCTTCTCCATATTTTTAACGTGGCACAAGGTCCTGAATTTGAGGAAACATTTCCGCGGACCGAAATGCGCATAGCTGTGATGTGGTACCAAATTACGTTGTTTATTAGGCTGTCAAAGATACACATTACTCACACAGAGTCCACCGATTTCATGCGGTAATACAAAATATCCTTTCTCAGGAGGTAGAACTGTCTGATGTACACGTTGCTCCTGTCTTTCCTAATATTTTTCAAATTTATGAGAGCCGGATCTTTGTCCTGGTCTCTTGCAATGTGTCTCATAGAGTATCTTCGTTTTCCAACTTGAACTTACCCGTGTAGAAGAGACTGAAATGGTTTTCTTCTAAGCCACCATGAACCTCAACCACCAGACCTGTCGGTGAGTGCGATAATACGTTGGCAGTTATGTTGGTCTCTCCTAGCACACAAGTAAGTGTGAAGTCGGACTCCTGCAACGCAAGGTAAAACCCATATAATTGCCCGTTCGCTACTTGGCGGTCAAGAGAAATTTCAGGGCTTTATGACCAGTTGAGACATGCCTTCTGGTCCTACAGGAAATATTGAAACTTCTTACAGCCCCAGACGACGGCTAGAGCCTCTCATTCTGTGATCGAGTGGTTTCTCTCGCACTTGGTATGAACTCGACTATGGAGAGCAACAGTTTTGTGCAACTGTACACCATTTTCCTTTATCTCTTGAAAGACCAAAACTCCCATGCCCGGTTTGGAATTGTCAGTTGCCATACAGAACTCCTGTGAGAGCTCGGAGTCTGACAGAATAGGTGCTCTGAGTAAAGCGTCTGTCCCACATCCAATGTATCGCAGAGGCGTGGGGTCCCTACTGACCTTACCATTACGAACTTTTTGTAGAAGTTAATGAGACCAGGAAACCCTCTTAATTGCTTTATTGTCGTCGGTATCGGAAATTTGTCTATCACTTCTACTTTGTCTGGGCAAGAAACAATGCCTTCCCCAGAAACGGTGAGGCCGAGGAATTCTACCTCGAATGTCCCGAATCGTGATTTCTCCACGTTGACTGTAACACCATGGCTCCTTAATGCGGAGAGTAGGACCTTGTTATGTTTCGCCCCATATGCTTTCAGCGACCAAAATGTCTTCCACGTAGCTTGTAATTCTCTCCTTGAGAGCGTGACTAAGGATACCATCAAGTCCTCGTATGAAAGCGGATGAAATGTTCAGGTCAAACGGAAAACGCTTGAACTGATAGCAGCGTCCTAAAACAGGAAATGCCGTGTACTGCCTACATACAGGATACAAGATCACCTGCAAAAACGCCAAGCGGAGGTCAATGGAGAAAAATACTCTCACCCCATAAAATTTTTGCAGTAACTCTTCGAGTTCCTGTGGTCGGTATGTCTCTGGCGAGATGATCGCATTGATCTGTCGCGAATAGAGTACGTCGTATCGACTCGTCTTTCTTCTCGACTCCACCGAGGGGGCTGTTACACATTGACACAGCCTGTTCAATTACTCCGTTATGGAGCATCCGTTGTGTTTCGAGTGCAACTTTCTTCTTATACAGCAGTGGTATCGGATGTGGCGCAACAAAGTACTTGTATTCTTAATTTTAAATGCTTATTTTAAATCCTTAATGACTCCATGACTGTCAATACCTCCATGCTGAAGTGTAGTACTACACGCAGCTGTTCTGTATCGTGGTGGTGTTCGATTCTTTTAGCAGTTTGACTCACAATCTCCTGTGTAACCTCGTCTCCCTGTGCTTGTTGTCGACGGTAATCATAAAGGTCTTCTCTCAATCTTGCCGAGCGTTCCTGCACATAGCCAAGTTTCAGGCAGTTTGCAGCGATTTGGGGACGACTAGCTAGTTCTTCGAAATGCAACTGGATCTCCTTGCCCTTTTTTAATGCCACGACACCTCTCCCGAGATCCGAGTACAACCTGTTGTTCTTTTTCGAAATCTACACCAATAAAGAGATCAGTTGCCAGTTTGGCACCACCAGGAAGCTCGCCGTTAATGTGTGTCCCTGACACTTGAAGCATAACCTCGTCTGTCGCGTAAATTTTGTTATTTTTTTTAAAAGGGCCCTTCCCACTTTTGCTCTTTTCACCGATAGGACCGGCCAATTGAATTCGGAAGCACACTTTTCAAAGACCGTGTCACCGATAGGCGAAATTTCACTTCCACTGTCCAGAATTTCTTTCAGTTCTGTGATACTTATATATACTTTAATGACTGGATGCAGTTTCTGCGATTCTACTGTGTCGTTTTCCTATAATAGAATGTCCAGCTTTTCCGGAAACTGCATAACCAGTCCCGCTGATGCCGCTAGCCACTGCTGCCCCAAACTTCCCTGGTGATTATTCTTATTAGGATTTGATGGACGCCGTTCAACGACCTCTCCACGTACTCCAGAATGAGATCTTCACTCTGCAGCGGAGTGTGCGCTGATATGAAACTTCCTGGCAGATTAAAACTGTGTGCCCGACCGAGACTCGAACTCGGGACCTTTGCCTTTCGCGGGCAAGTGCTCTACCATCTGAGCTACCGAAGCACGACTCACGCCCGGTACTCACAGCTTTACTTCTGCCAGTACCTCGTCTCCTACCTTCCAAACTTCACAGAAGCTCTCCTGCGAACCATGCAGAACTAGCACTCCTGAAAGAAAGGATATTGCGGAGACATGGCTTAGCCACAGCCTGGGGGATGTTTCCAGAATGAGATCTTCACTCTGCAGCGGAGTGTGCGCTGATATGAAACTTCCTGGCAGACCGTCTCGGTCGGGCGCACAGTTTTAATCTGCCAGGAAGTTTCATATCAGCGCACACTCAGCTGCAGAGTGAAGATCTCATTCTGGAAACATCCCCCAGGCTGTGGCTAAGCCATGTCTCCGCAATATCCTTTCTTTCAGGAGTGCTAGTTCTGCATGGTTCGCAGGAGAGCTTCTGTGAAGTTTGGAATGTAGGAGACGAGGTACTGGCAGAAGTAAAGCTGTGAGTACCGGACGTGAGTCGTGCTTCGGTAGCTCAGATGGTAGAGCACTTGCCCGCGAAAGGCAAAGGTCCCGAGTTCGAGTCTCGGTCGGGCACACAGTTTTAATCTGCCAGGAAGTCTCCACGTACTCTTTATTCTTCCGGAAAAAACCTGTTTTGCCCGAACTGCCTCCCATTATCATTATGGTGTTAGCAGTGGTTATTCCAGCTTCCCGTTTGGCTGGGATAATTGCGGTTGTGTCCGCTGTCACCTGCGGTTCTATCGCCGTTTGCACGTCCTTCTTCGTAATAGTTATCTTTCTGCCAGTTGTTGTCTCCGGAATCAGGCCCCACGTCTGCAGTCTCTCACGCTCTGTTCAACCAGTTTGAGCTCCATTTCTCGCAGAGTGTCTTTGAATGATATGATATCGTTCCCACACATGCCAGTCAATATTTGTTGGAGGTGTGGTGAGAGATTCATATGACAGAAGCGGATTATTTCGTCACCGCTACATGGGTCATGGAGGAACTCGTTCTTTTTGACTAGCGCCTCGAATAATTTCACAGGGCTTTTAAATGCTGATCCTTGCAAAACCTGATCTTTTGTTTACTGTGTTCCTGCGTCTTGGTCGAATAATAGTGCGCCAAGAACGCATCCCTAAATTCCTTGTATGGTGAGCATGTTGCCGCGATCATACGCATTCTTTCTGTGACACTTCCCTCGAGGTCCCCAACTACAAAAAACTAATTTGCAATCGAGTGGCCACTGTGGAGGTAACGAAGGATTAAACTGAGAAATGAAGATCTTCGGGTGTAGCGTATTCCCGTTGACTCTGTAGTTCTGAAATTTTCTGACGGGCACGTAGTGTTTAAAATCGAACGTGTCGTCCGTACGTTTGCGTAATGATGTTCCTGAAAGTCTGCCTGGTACTGACTACGACCTCGTAATGCCTGCGTCGTTTACTACAAGACTCGCCACATTGCTGGTGTCCTCGTCAGTTCTGCGTAGTGGTATGCAGTAGTTTATACCACCTGTCGCTCTATCGTCTCGTGATATTTGATCCATGGTAAAATTATTCGCAATTTCAACAAAACGGACGATGACTTTCATGTTCGTGTTATCTGTTTCTCGCTTCGCCAGGCGACGCTCTTTTAACGCCTTGATCGCCGTGTGATCCTTCTTCGCCTCTCTGACCACTGTTGTTACTGACAGTTTAGCTTCTTGTGCCTCCTTTAACCCATCCATAGCTGCTTTTTGCGTTTTTTTTTTCCTTCCTCTTTCACATCTGATTTAATCGTCTCGATCACTACTTGTGCCCTGTGTTCTTCTCTCTTCATTGCCCTGTCTTGCGATTATATTTCCCTTTGCATTACTCTTGCTTACATATCTTTTTCCCTCTGTTTCGTCCTTTACCTCGTCTTTTACTTCCTTTCTTTAGTACGATGTGTGATTGGAAAGTTTTAAGATTGGATCCGCTACTGCTTTCTGGTTTGGCGGGCAGGTACACGGAGGGTGGGGAGTGAGTCATTGCCTTGTCGTTGAATGCCCTCTGACAGGAAACTGCGTTTCCTTTATTCAGTTTGTTGTGGCAGGTGGTTAAGTGCAAGTCTGTTAGGGCTTGTTGCCGGGTTCTGTCTGCGTGAAAATGGACATAAAGACGGAGCAACGAGTTTGTGTGAAATTTTGTTTTAAAACCGGGAAATCAGCTTCTGAGACTTATGAACTATTAAAAACAGCTTTTGGGGATAATTCTATGAGCCAGTCAAATGTTTTTGTCTGGTTCAACAGATTTAAAAATGTCCGCGAATTATTTGAAGCCGTCCTTCCACATCAAAAACGAATGAAAAATTAATGTAGTGAAAGATCGCGACTTGGAGCGCCCTGATTGTAGACTTACAATTAGGGAGATGGCTGATGAATTTAATTCAGTTTTCTATGCAGTTCAGTCAATTTTAACTGAAGATCTGAACATGCGTCGGGTGTCCGCAAAATTCTTTCGGAAAGTGTTGTCAAGTGACCAGAGACAGTACCGACTTGAAGTGTGCCAGGAACTGATGAATCGGACTACAAATGACCCAGATTTTTTAAATAGAGTAATTACAGGTGACGGATCATGGGTATATGGGTATGTCTTCCCAGGCTCACCAAGACCGAAAACAGCATGGCAAAGTCGGTCCAAGGTGAAGACAATGTTGGTGATTTTTTTCGATGCTACCGGTATTGTGCATCATGAATTTACCCCTGGAGGACAGACAATTAACCAGGAATACTACAAATGTGTCCTTGAGCGTTTGCACGATAAGGTGCGGAAGAAAACGCCTGTATTGTGGAAAGATAGGAGTTGGGTGCTACACCATGACAATGCTACAGCTCATCGTGCCTTCTTCATCGTTGAATTTTTGACCAAATTCAAGACTCCTGTGCTTCCACAAACGCCATACTCCCCCGATTTGGCCCCTAAACTGAAATTTTCACTGAAAGGGAAGCGATTTCACTCGATTGAAGACATCCAGGCAAATACGGAGAGCGTCCGTAACACATTTCAGGAAAAAAAATTCCAGGAATGTTTCCAAAAGTGGAAACACCGTTGGAGTTGGTGTGTTCAGTCAGAAGGGAAAAATTTTGATGGAGATGCATCACAGTAGCATGTAAATACCACCACTCTACAATTAGGAGCCCATTCCTAAAACTTTTCAGTCACACCTCGTATTTTTTTGAATTCTTGTTCCCTCTATACTGCTCTACTGCACTTCCTTCCATTTTCTTTAAGAAAGTGAACAAATCGTCCCCGCTCTGTTCGTTTGAGACTCTACCGTTGCCTGAGAATGTGCGTGAATTTGGCTGTGATGCGACCCCGTCATTGTCCTCACCTACGCCATCACCACAGTGGTGAATATCGGCCTCAACTTGGATCTGATTCCACTCAATAGCGTGATCGACCCCTCCATCTGAGAGTGGCTGTACTGCAGTAACGACCGCCCTATTTTCCCCGTGTTGGTGACACTGCCAGCCTGACTGTTCTCTGTATTTGCCATTGCGTCAACCTGTATTATAGTAATTTTTCCCGTGTCTTAGTATGTGTAATCATGCACAGTATACTACATGTTTACCAAGCACTTCTCATAATGCAACAGAATTGCCTAATACCTGATGCCACGAAAGATACCTGTTAACTATTATCAGTGAATTGAAGGGAACTACGTGCTACCTCAAATAAAAATGCAAATGAAATATAAACCGATTACTTATTGTATTCAACAATTACAAATCATTGGCATCAACTTTCCATGAAAAAGAAAGTTAATTGCTGACGACGGCTAACAGGATAGACAAGCAGAGGTATGTATACTGCATCCTAGCTGCACATTAAATCATTAACCCAATACAATTACAAATCATTGGCATCAACATTCCATAAAAAACAAAATTAATTGCTGATGACAGCTAACATGATAGACAAGCAGAGGGACGTCTACTGCATCCTAGCTGCACATTAAATCATTAACCCAATACAATGGTCGATTGAATACCACAGCAAACGATACGAAGTCATGAATCTATTGTGTCAAGGAATCATACCTACTCGGTTCGCTAAGCAAACAAACAACTCGTATTAGTGAGTTTTATTTCAATAAGACCAGATACGGTTCTTACGTTTGGCAATTACACCGATGTGTCGCAAGCAAAGGGCGACATACGAAGTAATGTCTTTGCTGTGACTGCTGATCTCTAACTGACAAAAGTCTGTCCTGAACTGCTATCCAAGTCGCTATCGTTGACGCTTCTATCCAAGTGGGCTCCACCAGTCGGCCGCGGCGCTTATGTCCTCTTCAACTAGGGGCCGCTGCTATCGCATTGTCGTCTTGGAAGGCAGGTCGGTCAGCGGGTCAGCGCACGATTGGCTGACGTCTTCTCACAGCCATCTCTTCTCTATCGTTCCCGACTGGATTGCCAGCGCTTGACTTTACACCGTAACACTATCGGGTTTAGCGGAGCTGTGGCAACTGTACTTTTCCTGTCGACCCATTAACCCCCATCCAGAGAGCCGTGCAGCTGTGTACTCTCACCAATCTGCTATGCCGGTAAAGCGGAGGATCGTGGTCGTAATGGAGAATCAGGATCTCACTCGTCAGGACTCTGACACCTCCAAGCGCCACGATGTCTCTAACCAGCGACCTGTCTCCCTGCACAATCAAACCAAGAGGGTCCCTTCTTCTCCCAACAGCTCTCGACTTGCGCCAATCTGGCTGCAAAAGCCGCTCAGAAAAAAATTTTACTCTTTTCCGCCAACAGCGTGTCAGTGCTACTTTTAACAAATTCCCACTCGGAATGTTGTCAGTCATGGGCGAACCAGAGCAAAACTTCGTCACTAGTTTGGCCCAGAAATCTCCGTCTGATGTCAGCCGGCGATGGACGAATCAGAGCGTTGTTCAAAACTTCTGAATTTCCTGAGGCCAAACCAACGTGATGTCTCTGTTCTCACCGTGATTTCCCCAAAATTACTAGACTTGTACTTTCCCGCCACAAATTGTGGTGTCCCAGCGAGCACTTGAAACTGTTCCTCTCAGCCATCTCAAGAGGCTACATGTGCCACAGGCCACTAACGCCGACTTATGGAAAAGGACCGGCAGGTTCTGTGAGCTTCTGCCGGTTGCCACTTGACACGCACAAGTGAGCATACAGCTTTGAGTGACCACGAGACAACTGCCACATTTAGAGCAGTGTGTGGGCTGTGCAGTTCTCACGTATTCACAGACTGGAACTATTAGCCGCTTTACCGATGACCAATTAAATTTTATAAGATCCATTTCCCCGTAATAAATCAATGAAAGAGAATTTAAGTAGATGCGGCCAGTCATGACAAGGGGCAGAAAAATTTAGTATAAATGGAAGAGGGCAAACCAGACAGCTTGTAACCTTCCAGCGATAGTGACGAAAAATAGCAAGGCCCTGCTAATTATTCATAGGTGCACTTTATACAAGGAAATATATCGTAATATGGTTGCATGATAATGCATGTAACTCTTGTATCAGCGAAGATAATGAAGGAAGTTTATTTATGTAACAGTGCAGATTTTCCTGGTATCCAGATGCTCTTGCAACTTTGAAGTCAGCAAAAGGACGTATCTTAATTAAGGCATTGAAACTTTACGGGAAAGTATATGAAAAACGTACTAAAATTGAGAGGCTAGGCGTTCAGCAAACACTATTGTGGTTTAAACACCACTGATAACCCCTGACGTTAGAGCCGGTGGGTTTCTGGCGCCAGGCGATATCGATTCATACTTCAATCTTTGATCATTGTCCCTGTGCCTTGTTCTCTTTGCGTCTTTGAGGCAGGCTATTTATGGTGGCGGGCGTGCGCAAGTCGAGGACAGTGGGTCCGCGCATGATCCGAGTCAGTCTGTGACGTGACGTGCTTTCGATTTTGTCGTTGTGGGGAGTTGGCGACACCATGTCACGTGGCACGGCCGTATGCCGTGAGGACCAGTTGAGTTGGAGCAACGAAGAAGCATGGGCCGCTGCCGGAAAGTATTAAAGTTGTATTGACACGGCTGGCCAGTGGCGACCAGGATTTGCTAATACCTCGAGAGCTGTGTGGATGGATGGCGTGTGAATTTCACATGAAGAAGAAAAAATTAATCGCCAAGCTTTCTTGATGGGTTCCTCCTTCTATATATTGTGAATATTATTGTGTACTTAAGGACTGTTGACTGTTGCAGTTGCTCGTGCTAGTGGCCAGCAAAACATGCACTGCAGTGGTGGCGAGGCGAGTTATGATCTGGAACGGCCATGAAATTATGTTACTAAAGTGGCTAGAAATAGCGCCTCGCATTTGTAAGTTTAGATTTGGTGCTTAGTGGCACGCTGAAGGTAGCTGGTTCACTTGAACGTCATTTCTTAATTTAGTTATAGATTTAGAATTTTCTGGTTTTACGAATTAGTGGTAGTTGTTGTTTCTTAATAATTTCTTGTATGTATTGAAGACAAGTAGCCATCATAAATATAGGTCACATTGTGTTTTATGGTAGGATAGAGGCCGTGTGTATTTTGGTCTGTGGCCATAGGGGCCGTGCTTATTGCATTAGTGACCTATTGAAGTGACATTAGTTTTCTATTGCAATTTCAAATACCTATCTGAAGATTGATAGTCACGTTAGGTACTGCAAGTTTGATTTATGTGGTGCCAGCCATTCAGCAAAGACAGATTATCTTTTAAGGTGGACCTTAAGTCATTGGCTGTGGATTGACATCTTTTCACGTAGAATCTAGATATTGTTTATATATATATATATATATATATATATATATATATATATATTTGCGTAACTTGTACATACTACAGTGTGTCTGCCGCTCATGTTTTCCTGTTTTCAGAAACGTGTATAGTAGTCGACGCGAGCAAACATCGCCACGCGAGCTTGCAGTGTGACGGAAATCTCAGGATTTGAACTCAGGGCCGTCCGGACCCCGTTTACGCGCGATTTCTCTGTTCCATTCAACGAGAGGCTTGTTTCAGGCAGAAGATTTCCTATTGCCCAAAGCTGAGTATAAGTTTACCCTTTGGATCGTGTGTTTGTGAAATCGTAATAGATTAACCTCTGATCGCGTCCATCACATGTTCATGAACTTGACGTTTTGCCTTAAGCTTCCATGAAGTCTAGAATCTTCCGGACGTTCAGTGTAGTAGAATGCTAGGTGTAAACAGAGCAATTAATAGTACTCTTCAGGTCAGATAGCATCAAATTAATTTTACCTTTTCAGTAAGTGTAAAACTGAGTGAGAAAGGCGATAGCCGACGTTGTAAACATTTGGTTATCTATTTCATCTGTTATTTTGGTTGTTGTTACCGGCACGTAAAGGCGCCGTTGTCACAAGTGTGACGGTTAACATTGTAAATACTAATTGTGGATAGGGCCTTGATACGCAAATGTTGTTAATTGATTATTGCTGCTGATGAATTCATGTGTATGTGTAATCAATAAAGAAGTGTTGCAACTACAAACTGGTTGTGTTACGGGTATACAAGGTTAGAGTATGCATCCGCCACAACGTTGTTTGCAGCAAGAAGACAGACTGAGGCTACTGCGATAAAACGTATTCCCCCTTGGCATAGCTTTATACGACAGAGACACAGGATCAGCTTCGATACTGGTAAAGGCGATTGTTTGTTAACAATTGCAGCATCAGACGACGAACATGAAAATTATTTCAGATATGCATTCGCCTTAGCATGTGCTATAAGCTGCATATAACGACACAGCTTGACTTGAGAGACACTCTGCTTGCTGTCATCTCCCAGAAACTTCTTTCGATAATTACGAACGTGTAACAAATAAATGTCGTGTTTGATGTTAGTGTTTATACGTGAAAAGTGACGATGATATAGTATTTCTGATCAACTGTAGAAGCACTGGCGCAAATGTGCAAGAGTTTGAGTTTCCTCCCGAAAGCTGTGAAGTTCACATAATGCTCGATACTGGGACTCGGTTTAAGCCATCAGTTGAAGATGATGAAATCTTCGGGACATATCTTTTTATCTAAATTACTAACATCATTAAATCGAATGTGATACGTTCATAGACTCAGACAAGAATCTTAAATCAGATTTGGTGTGCATAGAATTATTTTGGGCAAGAAGATGTGTCAAGGTAAGATCTAAGCTGGTGCTTCGTGACAGAATTTTAGACAAAATACCGATTCTTCAAACTTCTAAAGCGACGAATAAAACTGTGAACCAAGGCCGGGATTAGAACTCAGGTCTCTGTTTGCTTGGCAGATGCTCTAACCACTACACCACCCAGGCACAGTAACTTTGCATAACTGCAGAGTATGCCCCTCTCCTCATACCCCAGCCCACTTGGTATTTCCCCTAAACTCGAATAACTTTGCAGAGGCTCTCCAACATTATTGAAATAGCACCTCAGTACAGAACGAAATGTGGGATCCACCCTGAAACTCAGGCGTAAGTGTTGTAATCAAACGAATACCAATAGGTACAAATTTTCTTCATCGCTTCAGTCTGCATATACACATCATTGATGTCTGAGACTTAAAGAGGACTATGGAAACATGTAGTTTAGTTTGTTTAAAAGAGGTATCTCAGAACAGTAATCGTAAAAGATATATTTTAAACTTCCTGGAAGCAAATGAAGCCTGAAAAATATTGCACAACCTTATTTTTTTTACATTGGTGAAAGAAATGTTATCTAACTGGAAATTGTTCTACCCTCCAACGCCCACAAGATAAATGTTACACTTCTTCCTTTTGAATGAGTCCATAGCATTGCGCTTAAATAATATGAGCGGATACGTGCACAGATTAAGAACAATTTTTGTATGCATAGAGTTACCCCAATATATGAAACCACAGTATACATAGTAAGTAAATCAGCTTTCAATGACAGAGGCACTGGAGATTATTGCTGTAGTAAAGATAGCAGCAGTTAGTTTTTGCGTGAGATCCGGGTTTATCCTTACAAGAAAGCATTAATATGCTTTTTGCACTAATAATTAGAAATATCTGACGTCACTGATTATTTTATCATTTTGTATAAAAGGAATTGTTGATAAAGACTTACGTGTAAGAAACTCTACGCACTGCACTTCGTTACAGTTGCTGCTTTCAGTAACCATTACCTATTGTTTGTGTTATAGTTTTAGTTTTTACAATGATACTTATTCCTCCTGAAAACAGAAAAAAATGAATTACCTCTCATATTTAACTGCACGATCATTAACATTTATTGAGAAAAGCAACGGGTCCAGAATAGAACCGTGAATCACTATCCACTTTTCAATACCTCAGACAAGTTTTGATCTGGTCCTTGTTTGTTGACAGTGAGAAGAGGGGAACAACCTTCTGTTTCCTGTACTCTAGAAGTGAGATGTAAAATTGATAGCAGTAAAATTTTTAAGTAAATCTAAATGTAATATTGTTATTGTTAATGTTTGTTATTTATATTATTATTATTGGAGCAGGTTATGATCATCAGAGAGCTGTTTGGAACAATTACAGTTCTGTACCTGAAAACACGAAATTCTTTTCCGGTAGGCTGTTGAGAACAGTTTGGAAATCCACTGATGTTGGGAATATATTAAATCTAATGGCACAAATGTACATAACCTCTTTGAAGATGTCCACATAGAAAATGGCATCAGTGACCGTGAGACAGTTCTAAAAACGTTGTTCAAAATTCGTAACACCATATAACAAGTAGAAAAAAATTGTATGTTGAATGAACTATATAAACTGGCATTAGTGTCATGTCTCTAGCAGCAACTCGAAGCTTCTAGTTCTGTTCAAGAGAATATAGAGAGTGTAAAGCTTATATTTACAGAAATTGTTGACCGAGGACCAGATAACTGGTTCAACTGGCTCTGAGCACTATGGGACTTAACATCTATGGTCATCAGTCACCTAGAACTTAGAACTACTTACACCTAACTAACCTAAGGACATCACACAACACCCAGTCATCACGAGGCACAGAAAATCCCTGACCCCGTGGGGAATCTAACCCGGGAACTCGGGCGGACCAGATAAATATCTACCTAGTAGAAAATTCATGATTGGAGAGATCATCCATGCTACACAGTCTCTGTGACACAAATTCTAAACAAACGGCGATTATTGTTTAATAGATGCAAAACAAAGAGTACGACTGTACATAGAGAGATATTGAATGAAACGGATTTGGCTGCTATGGCGTTACCTATACTTGGGATCGATGAATAAAATGTCAGAGTTCCCATTCAATACCGCGTACCACAAATCCAACTTGTGGGTTTCATTAACGTAATGTGAAGAATTTTATGGTTGCAGGCGATTGCAGGTTTGACGTTCCGAAGTTCACTTGTGTCGCTAGTTTTCTTTAACAGTATGCAATGTAAACATTGTTAACTCAGAACATTTCTTCAGAGTTCAGTACTTATTTTCTAAACAACTCATAAGAGACGCCAGTGAACTATTTGTACGCCGTTGTAAACATTTTATGTGAGTATGTGACATATTATTGTGGAATTTTACCAAATGATCGGATGAAAAATCCTAAGATGTACTTATCTTATGCAAAGTATTGTAGCAAGCCGATCGAACGAATCTCTTCAGTCGGTCAGTGACAATACTGGCGTCGTAACAGAATATGTCGGGAGATGACTGAAATATGGAATTAGGTGTTTTGAAAGCATTTCACCGTGAAAGATAGTAATACGGTTCTTCCTTTCAATCATTCCACGAATACTGAAGTGACAGACATTAAGGTAAGCGATCGCGGAGCAGAACATCAAACTAAAACTGTTAAGTCAACTAGGTTACATCAGCTACCTATTGGGTTCTACGAAGATTACGCTCGAGCGGTAGTTCTTGTTATGTCACTGGAGCAACGAAGCTTATAGCAGATCACTGGAGCAAGGAAGGGGGCTTAGCGATAAATAATAAACCTACGTCGCTTCAGCTTTAAAGGGAGGTCGTCGGACAGGCGCGCATAATCAGAGATCTGCATCGCCTACGCCATCTGCGCCAGAATTAGATAATACGTTTTATGCTCGCTCATTATATTTTTGGAGGACGAAAATCTTTTCTACGAAAATCAGAGACCTGTCAAAAGGCTGCTCGCTCTATTCGTCCATGACACCCAGGTCGCCATAGACGAAGGTGCTCCGGTTGGTGTTGTGCTCCTTGCTTCAGGAAGGCATTTCATACAATCCCATACTGTCATTCAGTGAACAAAATATTAGCTAATATTAAAAGAAAATTGTGAACCATAGCAAGGGAAGGCAGAAAAGAAACTATTACTAAATAACTAACTAATGACTCACTGTTTACAGTAATTGATTATATAACATATCAACACTCGCTAGATGATCAACACACACACACACACACACGTCAACACACATACAATCAAAAACATGAAATGAAAACAAAAACCGTGTGGTTGGCAACACACACAAAAACAAATGACACTCTACATAAGAATAAATGGCAGTTAAAATCGTTTGTTACTAAAACATAGTAACTACACGAAAAATTTGAGGCTTCTTACCGATTTTGCACTTGAGAGAAAGCTGGTCGGTTTTCAAATAATGTCTTTGTATTGTGAAAAACTTCCATGAGCGCTTTCAAATATATAGCCAGTAAGTGGCATCTAAAAAGTAATGTAATATTCCTGGATAATCTTGAAAACGCTTTCTTAAAAATGCAAAACGTGTCTGGGTGCATAAATAAAATCAAAAATTAATGTGTAGCTTAGGAAAGGTGCTTTTCTCGTAAGCTACTGTACTTTATATACAGGTGCTACGTAAGTGGCCACCACAATACAACCTTACCTAGCATCGGACCAGATTTGTCATTGGACGCAGGACTTCCTTACAGATAAAACTCAAAATTTCCTTCTTAAAGCAACAAACTCGACAAATGCCAAGTTAACTTCGGTAATAGCCCAAGGAAGTGTCATAGGGCCGCTACTGTTTGCAGTTTGCATTAATGGTGTAGTGGATTATGCAGGAGCCTGCGTGAAGCAGTTCGCAGAGGGTTCTGTTTTCTATAGGACGGTAGCAGTGCAAAAGAGCTGCAGTGAAATGCAGGAAGACCAGCAGAAGTTCATCGACTGGTTCAGGGACTGACAGTTGACCCTAAGCGTAAACAAACGTAACGTGTCGTGCATAACTAGGCGAACAGATCCACTACTGTTCGATTAAACCAGTGGCGAGAAACCGCTGGAAACTGAGCTACAGTAAAGTACCTACAAGTAACAGGTCAGACCAGCCTAAAGCGGAATGATCACGTAAAACAAATAACGAAGATAAAAGCAGATGTCACATTGAGATTCAGGGGTAGAATCTTAAGGAAATGTAATTCACCCACGAAGTTAATTACAAACCACTGGCAGGACCGTTTCAGGAGTTATATTCGCCAGTCTGGAGTAGGATTGGCAGAGTGGGTAGGCCAGGTACAACCAAGGGCGGTACGCATCATCCAGGGATCGATTACTCGGCGCCAGATGTCGCAGAGATGCTCAACAAATTCAGTGGCAGACATTGTATATGATGAAGAGGTTAACTGTTGAAATTTCTAGAGCGTACGTTCCAAAAAGAGTAGGATGACGTATACCCGCCTCTCACATATGTCTCACGAAGTAATCACAGCGAGACAATTAGAGAAATTAGATGTTATAAGGAGCTCTACCTACAGCCTTTCTTCCCAGCCCCATTCGTGAATGGAACAGGAAAGGGGGCTGGGGGTGGAGAGTAATTACCGGTAACATAAATACTCCCCGCCACACACACACATACACACCAGAAATTAGCTTGCGGAGTATAGATACAGATGATCCACAACTCTCTCTCTGAAATCTATTTAAAAACACCCCTCTTCCCATCACTTTAATGCATTAGACTTTACAAAACGAAGTTTGAAAATGTACTTTAACGAAACAATTAAGCTATGTGAAGGCCACTGCTATTTTAGTTTACATTAATTTTTACCTAAGAGAGTTTCTTTGCATATTAAATTTGTTTCAGTCTCTATTAATGCGATCATTATTTCCATATACCAATCTGCTGTCTTACGAAAATAAGATAAGTGAAATCTTTAAGAAAGTGAAAATGACTAAAGGTTTATGTGTAAAGCGTCTCACGTAAAGGAATTTTCATGCTGATTCCATAAATTGCCTTCGATTTTGAGTCTTTAGTATTTCTCGACTCATGGAGAATTTTAATTTTACATTTATATTAATGTTGTTTCAATCGATGCGTCTCGATTACAGTTGTAAGTGTAAAATATGATATTTTGTTCTCCAGAATCTGCTGAATAAATGATTCTTTTCAAAACAGTTTTTTAATTGAATTTGTATGTTGCGCAACATTTTCCTTTGTGTATATGTGGCACAGATTTGGAGTTAGCTAAAAGAGTGATCCTTATGAAACCTATAACTCTGTTATAATCTTTGTTTCCGAGCCGCAGCTCATTGTAACAAAATATGGGGTAATACATTAACGTGGTTTCTGTATGCTAAATATAGCTTTCTTACAGAGATGCTGAAATACATTTTCCGATAAATCGTGAGGTATCTACAAATCCAGGAAGCTATTCTCGTAATTATTTCTTACATATTAAGAATGAAGTATATTTCACTTGACGTAAATTTCGATTGTTAGATGTCACGTTTAACGTTCTTTCGATAATAGATTACGAAATTACATCACAGCCAAAAGGGCACTGCGGGTACACAACACGATAATAAATTCTGGTCATATGTAAAGGCTATCAGTAGTATCAAATTTTTCCTCCATACATTCACATATGACATAGCAGGCGAAGATGAGTGTATCAGACCAAAAGCAGAAATTCTAAACTCCGTTTTGAAATGTTCCATTATTAAGGACGATCCGGCATTAACTCCTCAGTTTCAATCTCCTGCAATTATCAAAATGTGCTTTATTGATATTAGTGTCAATTGTATTGATGAAAACTGAAATTGCTAAAATTTCAGTACGTAGAGTCCAGTGGCATCCCTGTTAACTTCTATACTGAATTTCCAGTTGAGGCAGCCATTCTCCCAATTATAATATGCCACAGAACAATGGAACAAAAATCTGTCAAAAATCCCACGATAGTCTACTTTCAAAGATTCAAGAATCATTATTACCAGAAGAATCGAGAAATATAGTACAGCCCCCAATTATCGCACTTGAAGGGACCATGAAAAGTACATCCGTCTAATTGAAGGCATTTAAGCAATCGTTCTACCCTTAATCAATACGTGACTGAAACGGGAAGAAACTATAATATGAGGTACAGTGACTACTCTCCGTCATGTAGTTAACAACTGGTTTGCAAAGTACCGACGTGATGCTGACTGTCGAATCTGAAAAGTCCGACATTAGCTACAATCGGGCACTAAAATAAATTCAGTGGCGACAAGCGAAACTCTGTGCCAGACCGGGACTCGAACCCTGATCTCCCGCTTTACCCAAGTGGTCGCCTTTGGCTATGCAGTCACGCCTCCCGTCCAGCCCAAATTCCCAACTTGTCACGCATTACATACGTAGCCTCCCCTACCTTAGCCTCGTTACTCACAGCCCCATGCTGATTCTTGCAAGAGGTCGGACGAAGCGTGCAACTGCACCGAATGATTCATGGCCATCATGGCGCATATATTTAGGCAGGGCGGACAGAAACAGTCTGGAAAGCTTCTAAGGATGTTGCGGGGTACGTTGTGCTGAGTAATAATTGTTAACAAAAAATTCGATATGACACCGATTCCGGGTTCATTTGCATCGAAATTGGCGAATCAGACCTTTGCACGTAAATTCAAGCGTTCCGCCAGATACTATTAGCGTCAGGTGTTCTCAAAGCACAGACGATAATGCACGAGACTCTTCAGCCTTTGTTTGTGGTTCGGTCCTTACTACCTTCTGGAATAATTTAGCGAATAAACAACTACATGCAGTACTGATGATATTTCCTCGATTGCAGTTCTTATAAAATTCAGTGGAATATTTGTTTCTAAGTACATGACCGTGCTGTACCTTGGAACGGGTTTTCACATTTAGAAATACTTTAGTTTTCCGTAGTAAATTTTGTAATTTCGAAAAGATAAAAAAAGATTGCAGCGCATAAAAAGTGAATGCCACAATTTAGAAATGGATTAAAAAGATATATTAAACTCCTATTACAGACCTGAATAGAGACTAAAGTCTGAAAAGTGTCCCAAGTTACAACACTCTTCCCTACTGAGAATCATGGAGAGCGGTATATGAAAGCAGCCTAAGGTCTGAATCCATGAAGTGATACAGAGAACTGTACACCACATTAGGCCTACTCCATGCGACTGCTCTGAAGGCAATGTAACGTGTTTCTATATTTGTCAACTTCGCTGGTTATCTTCTTGTAGAATTAATAAGCAGCCAACCAACTGCTAAATAGGAGGTTTACTTCAATCATTTTACCGCGGTTTCAAAGTTTATAAAAATGTCTTCTTCATAAGGAAATAGTAACAAACTACACAGGTTAACAGCGAAAACATATTAAAAATATGGAGGTACAATAATAGCTCCTTACGTACATGATCCCGCTTTTTACTGTCGTAATTTTAATTTTAACGTTTTAAACAAGTTTAGCATACTAATGTTCATTCATTATCGCGCACCCTCGTCGCTCGTGACCTCTCTTGCCGGATATTCCCTTAGCCCAAGCGTTGTGGTGGTAATTTCCTATGGGAGGTCATCGGTCCCTAGGCTAACACACTACTTAATCTAACTTAAACTAACTTAGGCTAAGGAAAACACACATTCCCGTGCCCGAGGGAGGACTGGAACTTCCGACGGAGGGAGCTGCGCGAGTTGTGGCGAGGCTCCCTTAGACTGCGCGGTTACAACGCCAAGCGTTGTGTACTCGAGGCTGATGCACTAGCTCTACGTTGGTGAGGTAGTACTAAATGACAACAATCGTGTTTTGCATGTTTTCACTATAACGGAGGTAAAATTTTATATCTGACTGACGTCTTTCGGCTATATTTTAACGTACGCCACAACATGTAGCCCAGTAAGTCTGAATATATATATATACCGGGTGATCAAAAAGTCAGTATAAATTTGAAAACTTAATAAACCACGGAATAATGTAGATAGAGAGGTAAAAATTGACACACATGCTTGGAATGACATGGGATTTTATTAGAACAAAGAAAAAAAAAAACAAAGTTCACAAAATGTCCGACAGATCGCGCTGGACAACAAAACTGCTACCGTGACGGGTGAGAGGTACGCTCATATGTTACAGAATCGCATCATCCTCAGCCTGGCTGATAAACACCTGCTGGAACGTACGATGTCTATGCAGGATGGCGCTCCACCCCATATTGCTAGATGCGGGAAACATCTCTGGCGCGCGTCGTTTGGTGATGATAGTGTGCTCAGCCGCCACTTTCGCCATGCTTGGCCTCCCAGGTCCCCAGACCTCAGTCCGTGCGATTATTGGCTTTGGGGTTACCTGAAGTCGCAAGTGTACCGTGATCGACCGACATCTCTAGGGATGCTGAAAGACAACATCCGACGCCAAAGCCTCACCATAACTCCGGACACAACATTATTCCTCGACTACAGGTATTGTTGAGGAATGATGGTGGACATATTGAGCATTTCCTGTAAAGAGCATCTACTTTGTTTTGTCTTACTTTGTTATGCTAATTATTGCTATTCTGATCAGATGAAGCGCCAACTGCCGGACGTTTTTTGAACTTTTGTATTTTGTTCGGTTCTAATAAAACCCCTTGTCATTCCAAGCATGTGTGCCAATTTGTACCTTTCTATCTACATTATTCCGTGATTTATCCAGTTTTCAAATTTATACTGACTTTTTGATCGCCCTGTATATAACCGATTGGCTGTTTATTAATAGTACAGGAAGTCCTCAGCCAACGGTTATCTTGCAGCCACGTACAAAATTTTAAGAGTGGTTAGCCATATCGAAAGAGTAACATTCCATGGTTACTAAAGCGAAATGAATAGCGCATTTGATTAATGTGGGGAAGTTTTCGTTATGTTTACGTGTTGTATTGCATCGCAGTTGAGTTTATAAAGCCGGTATCTCCTTCCTCAAACGTCTTTTCCACTTTATGTTTTTCGCGACTGAAGACCAGGTCTTTGTGTGATAGTTGCGTTGAAACATAGTCTGGAATGTCTACTTAATAGAGTTCATCCCAAGTTTGCCAGAAATCTGTTATCAAGTTACAAGGCGATTTCTAAAAGTATTTCTCCGAAAACCATACTCAGCGAGCATAAGCCGTGGACGTGTAATTTCAGCTACGGCCTAATGGCCATTATCGAAATCATGAAAGTGCTCGAACTGGAGATGTGGACAGCCTGTTCCAACTTCTGCACAAAAGCGGACGAAAAGCGTGTCGATCGAGTAGAGGAACGGATGACAGAAACTGCCGAAGAGGCCGCAGGACCACCATGGCCACGAAGAAGTTGAAAGAGGGCCTGTTTCTGGATCTGGAAGGGTTGCTGTTTGGTTCACGGATCGCTGACGTAACGTAGTTTAAGTTAACTGCAAAAAATGTAGCCCAAAACTTTAAAGTCGCTTTTCTCAAAACTGTGTTTCTTCAAATTGGCAAAAACATAATATTATAAAGGTATATATGATTGTGATCAGAATTTGATACCGGAATTCTAAACTGAATTCTCTATCAGCGTAATTAGACGTTTCGTGATATCTTCAAAGTCAGGTATTAATTTGATGATAGTCATTTCTCAAGTCGTACCGATTGTACCGACAGAAAGAATTACTTTAATAATCTGTTTACAGATCCAGAAGGTAAGTCTGCCTCGAGAATTCCAGACAAGAAGTTGTTCGCCGTATTGATGCAATGTTTTGTGGGGACGAAGTATTAAAACGTACGAACACTACTCAACTGTTATAAGCCACAACGGAATCCACAATTATGATACACAAATTTACCGTTACGCGTAATCTCTATGATGCTTATGGGACCCAATGTACGATATAGCGATGAGAAATTTGATCAGTTAACAGTAGTAAATCATTTCAGAAGCCACGGAATATTCGTTGTGCTAACTATGAACGATTGTTTTGAATCATGCCTGAAGGGCAGTCAGATCGCGTAATAATATTACACTACTGACCATTAAAACTCCTACACCACGAAGATGACGTGCTACAGACCGGAAATTTAACCGCCAGGACGAAGATGCTGTGATATGCAAATGATTAGCTTTTCAGAGCATTCACACTAGGTTGGCGCCGGTGGCGACACCTACAACGTGCTGACATGAGGAAAGTTTCCAACCGATTTCTCACACACAAACAGCAGCTGACCGGCGTTGCCTGGTGAAACGTTCTTGTGATGCCTCGTGTAAGGAGGAGAAATGCATACCATCACGTTTCCGACTTTGATAAAGATTGCATTGTAGCCTATCGCGATTGCGGTTTATCGTATCGCAACATTGCTGCTCGCGTTGATTGAGATCCAATGACTGTTAGCAGAATATGGAATCGGTGAGTTCAGGAGGGTAATACGGAACGCCGTGCCGGATCCCAACGGCCTCGTATCACTATCAGTCGAGATGACAGGTATCCTATCCGCTTGGCTGTAGCGGATCGTGCAGCCACGTCTCGATCCCTGAGTCAACAGGTGGGGACGTTTGCAAGACAACAACCATTTGAAGGAACAGTTCGATGACGTTTGCAGTAGCATGGAGTATCAGCTCGGAGACCATGGCTGCGGTTACCCTTGACGCTGCATCACAGAGAGGAGCGCCTGCGATGGTGTACTCAACGACGAACCTGGGTGCACGAATGGCAAAACGTCATTTTTCGGATTAATAGAGGTTCTGTTTACAGCATCACTATGGTCGCATCCATGTTTGGCGACATCGCAGTGAACGCACATTGGAAGCGTGTATTCGTCATCGCCATATCGGTGTGTCACCCGGCGAGATGGTATGGGGTGCCATTGGTTACACGTCTCGGTCACTTCTTGTTCGCATTGACGGCTCTTTGAACAGTGGACGTTACATTTCAGATGTGTGGCTCTACCCTTCATTCGATCCCTGCAAAACCCTACATTTCAGCAGGATAATACACGACCGCATGTTGCAGGTCCTGTACGTGCCTTTCTGGATACAGAAAATGTTCGACTGCTGCCCTGGCCAGCACATTCTCCAGATCTCTCACCAATTGAAAGCGTCTGGTCAATGGTGGTCGAGCAACTGGCTCGTCACAATACGCCAGTCACTACTCTTAATGAACTGTGGTATCCTGTTGAAGCTGCTTGGGCAGCTGTACCTGTACACGCCATCGAAGCTCTGTTTGACTCAATGCCCAGGCGTATCAAGTCCGCTATTATGGCCAGAGGTGGTTGTTCTGGGTACTGATTTCTCAGGATCTGTGCAGCCAAATTGCGTAAAAATGTAATCACATGTCAGTTCTAGCGTAATAGATTTGTCCAATGAATACCCGTTTATCATCTGCATTTCTTCTTAGTGTACAATTTTAATGGCCAGTAGCGTATCTTTTTGGCCTTTATTCACGTAGTAAAGAGGACATCTTTAATCAGTGCAATTTTATGTAGACTTTAATGACCACTGTTTTATAGACACGATGCAATGCTTAATCGTTATTTTTGAATCTGGTCACATAAATAAGCTGGAAATCTATGACGAAAGTAAAATGAGAAGCATTTCACTGATGAGGGCTATGACAGTTTTGCAGCTAAGCTGGGTGCGGCTCTGTACAATAAAAAATTACACGTTGACAATTTCACAGACGGTCTTTCCTATTTCTTTCGCCGACTGCGGCCTCTGCATCAAGATTATTTTTAAAACTAGACGATGTGTGTGACAGCCAGAAACGCTGCCAGGAGCTCTACGTAAGGCCACCCGTGAGACCGCTTACTCAGCAACTTCTGCAGTAAAGCGCGAGACTCGTCTCCAGGCTCTGCTTCGATCCTGGAACCGAGTGCAGTCAGAGGCCACCCGCACGGGACTGATGTGGGTGCCAGAAGCAGATTTCAGAGAATTTGCCTGTTTCCTCTTGCTCACTGTGCTTCTGGATGTACTGAGACATTTCGCCTTCCTTTAAGTGTAGTTGTGACATTTCTATCCGTGTAACAAAGCTTTCTCATTCTCTTAGGGTTCCCTGTAGCATTATCGATAACATTTTATTTCTTATGTTTCAGTCCCTGTCCTAAGGTAGGGTGGGCTGTCTGAGGTCTCGGAGTACTGTGGAGCTCGAATATTTTAGCGTTACCCCAATGAATCTCGATTGCTGAGTCAAGGGAGGAAGAATAGGGTTTAACATACTGCTAGCGTCGAGGACGTTAGAGGTGTGGTACAACCTCGAATGGGAAAGAAAGCAGACGGGTCGTTATCAGGGTAACCACCCCGACTTTTGCTTCAATCGTTTTAGGAAA
The DNA here is from genome assembly GCF_021461385.2 of Schistocerca piceifrons. NCBI lineage: Eukaryota > Metazoa > Arthropoda > Insecta > Orthoptera > Acrididae > Schistocerca > Schistocerca piceifrons. Next base: position 781,117,649 of record NC_060140.1, on the reverse strand, counting down.
ATCATGGGATAATTGAAATTTGGATGGCTGGCTGAGACTTTGTTGCTCTTCCTTCTGAGCCGTGGTGCGTCTGGCGCCAGTGTTCTCGCACTTATATGTGCATTTATATGCCCTTCTTTAGTTGCAGAAGTTATAAAATGGTTCAAATGGCTCTGAACACTATGCGACTCAACTGCTGAGGTCATCAGTCGCCTAGAACTTAGAACTAATTAAACCTAACTAACCTAAGGACATCACACACATCCATGCCCGAGGCAGGATTCTAACCTGCGACCGTAGCGGTCACGCGGTTCCAGACTGAAGCGCCTTTAACCGCACGGCCACACCGGCCGGCCCAGAAGTTATAGAAGTGTGTAAACAGAGAGCTATGTGGAAAGGGATGTTAAGTTGAAACCCTTCCAATAACTCGAACTCTGTATTACTAAAGGTGCCTTTAGATACCAGCACCTACCTTGGGTAATAAGTGTTATTCTGAGGTTGTCATGGTACTGTAAGTAATTATTATACACAAAATTGCTTATTCTGATTATACTAAATTGGAGACGTAAGGTCGGTTGTGTGTCGCTGTAAATTACTTTTGTCTCCTCTGTGTGGCAGGCTAGCATTGTCAGTGGCTTCAATCATTATTCCTGTCATATTTCGAGTTTTGTATTCGTGGGTTTGCTTAGGCTGACACTGTTAAGTTGAGTTGTAAGAACTATAAACAGGCAAGTCAAACTGAGTATTCTATGAGCTCAAGACGATATTCTATTACGGTGTACCTTAGTCTGTTATTGGTTATAGGTTAGAAGTATTTTACGTGTTATTAATATTCTGCTGTTTACTTTGTCTAAAGAGGAGCTAGTTCTGTGAAGTAGTCATTTATATCTATTAGTGTGTTACCCGTTGTGCCTTTTCATGTTAGCTGGCCAGGGTGGCCGAGCGGATCTAGGCGCTACAGTCTGGAACCGCGCGACCGCTACGGTCGCAGGTTCGAATCCTGCCTCGGGCATGGATGTGTGTGATGTCCTTAGGTTAGTTAGGTTTAAGTAGTTCTAAGTTCTAGGGGACTGATGACCTCAGATGTTAAGTCCCATAGTGCTCAGAGCCATTTGAACCATATTCACGGGGATCGCGTCCTGACGGGGTTGATAGTGGCCCTTTTTACTACGGTACATCCGGCTATCTTCCTTCAATACATTTGTCTCGCTTATATCGTTACTGCGTTTGTCGAGTGGAACTAGGGCTTACTGTAATCACCTTATATGTTGAAGTTCAGTATCTCCCTTGCCAGGGCGCGAACCTTCGTGGATATAGTCGTCTTCTCATCTGTAAATATTGATAGTGTTATTCATTTGTTCTCGTCACATGTATGATTATTTATCTTGTTATATTTAATGTCAGTAAAATGTAAGTGTTAGCGAGGTTCGAATTGGGACGTTGTATTCTCCTCTTGTGTAAACAAATTTAAGTGATTTTATACCTTTTTTAAGTAGCCTTTGGATGCGTACATTTTGCCTCCATGTTTGGTGTTTTTATGGCTTCCACGTTAATTCAAATTACAATAAAGGTAAATCTGGCAACGGAGGGTTTCGTGTATTTATTAGTTGCTAAGTGGATCCTAAGTTAAGTGCAAAATTCCTACCACCTTCCTTCGCAGTGTTTATCATATGAGTCGAGGATATTTATCGCTGAAAAACATCGCACACTATATGAGTTGTTACTGCATGAGATAACGAATCTCATTCACAGTGGTGAAACATTCACGCGAACGATTCGAAACTCGGTCGTATACTGCTCGTCTGCGCTGAACACAACTTAGTGACCTCTGATACAATATTTACCGCTCGCGTAAATGATAACTGATGAAACACACTCCACTAGAGCTTTCTACGCAGAGAAAGTTGTTTAGCCAACATACTTATTGACGCTCTTTACGTCTTATCGTTACATGACATATCCGCATAACCTACATGAATATTTTGGCAGTCTGCTACCATGTGCGTGTGTACTCTTTCCCTAAACAGTTGCGAACTGTTAACCAAAAGTATCTCCGAAACCTTTACGAACCACGTATGTGCATAGTGTTACATCCTGGAAGAATACCATTAATGTTAACAACCTACTGCCTGATGTACCTATATTATATGACCAAAAAATATGGAAACGATACGAAAAAATCATGCTTTAACGTAAATGCAGATGATAACTGAGCCTGCAGGTTGCGCTGTTGTATTTTATGACGAAGGACAGCTGCGCATTACCCTCAATACTTTGCAAGTGTACTTGTGAGTACATTATGTCGAGCTACGTGAATTATATGGCTAGCAAGTTGTTGGAGTCCGTATGATGCGTAGCAGAACTGTTTGATGTTTGAAGTGGCACCGTATCACGGATTTACACCGCACACGGGGAAAGTGGAAAAACATCATGCGCTAACTCACAATGCGGACGAAAATGTATGTTGTATTATCGAGAAAGACCGTCATTGAAGCGGACAGCGACGAAAAATTAGATGATGACAGCTGCAATAGTTACTGCAGAACTGTGGGCCGCAATCGCGAATGGTGTCAGCATTAAAGCAGCAGGAAAGTATCTCCATAAGCAGGGAACTGCAGGTTGGGCTGCAATTCCAAAACATCTTCCCCCAGTGACGCAAATGTCCGTAAAAGGAAGGAATGGAAAAACATCATTTGGTCAGATTAGTCTCATTTCATGCTGTTTCCAACATCTGGACGAGATTACATCTGGTGTACGTTATCTCAAGGCTACGATGGAGACTGCTTGCCGCCAAGAGTGAAACATGGCGGGCGTTCGGTGATGATCAGGGCAGTCATGTCGTGGTAATCCGAGAGTCCTATGGTTTCTCTACAAGGTATCATTAATGTCAAGGGCTTTATGACCATTTTGGCTGATCAGGTTGATCCCATGGTACAATATTTTTCCCCGAATGATGATGTGTTCCAAGACGACAAGGCGCTTGTTCACGCAGCTTGCATCGTCCAGGACTGATTTTGTGATCACGACTACGAATTTTCGTATCTCCCCTGTCCACCACAGTCACCAGATTTCATTATTATTGGAGCATTGTGATCTGCTTTGGAGAGAATTATGCGGGTTCGCTGTCTACCTCCACATTGTTACCTCAACTTCTCAATAATGGAAATGAGCGTTTGGCGTCATTGGCCGGGAGGCCCCTTACGGGTCAGGTCCGGCCGCCTTGGTGCAGGTCTTCCCACATTCGACGTCACATTGGGCAACCTGCGCTCCGGATGGGGATGAAATGATGTTGAAGACAACACAACACCCAGTCCTTGAGTGGAGAAAATCCCCGATCCAGCGCGGAATCGAACCCGGGCTCCTTAGGACGGCAGTCCGTCACGCTGACCATTCAGCTATCGGGGCGGACGTCTTCCCAATGTTTTGCAGGGAGAATGATTTTTATCCATCCCCAAGCGAATCAAAGCTGTTTTGAATGCCAACTGTTTTCCTACACCGTATTTGGCATGGTAATGTGTGGTATGTTTGGTGTTTCCATACTTTTATCCATCCCTTGCAGATCTCCCTGCAGCTATCGCTAAGTACGCCAGTTAACTGCAGCGTGGTAGGCAAACCGCTGCCCATTAATGAATGCTATTTAGCGAACACAGTAAAAGAGACGATCCTGCTAGTGAACAGGTGCTGGATAGCCTGACAGTAATTTCACCTAAGAGATGCTCGACTTGTACAAGTAACTCTGAGGTAGTTGTAATTTCACTTTTTTAACGGCTAATGTTGCATAAAACAGTCTGAGAAACTCGTATATATCAAACCTTCGTTCGTTAGTTTGTGGTAGCGATTTGTTTGCTTTTTTATGTGCTACACGCATTCAGCTAAAATTCGTTGTAAATGTTGTGTGCTCCATGGAAGAGGAAATTATGATTATTAACTTCTAAGGGCTATGGTTTATCGTTGCAGTATATCTTCCCCATTTTGTTCTGTCCTGTTCACTTGTTGATAATTTTTATATTTTTGGTACTTCCAATTTTTTTTAAAAATCTACTACTTCCTTTATTAACCGTGCGTTTGTTTTCTTTCCCGAAATTTGTGCTTTCAGTTTGTTGATATGTTTAATTAATATGCAAAATTACTGAATAACTGCTATTAGAATTTGAGTGTGATTTCACACATACCCGACTCTTACCAAGCCGTGCGTGGCTTGTGTTCGTGCCATATATCATTTGACATACAGTTTTTACTGTACTAACACCTCGTAATGTTAATTTCAATTACTGGTGTCACTGAGTTGCCGCCTTGCCTGCCCGTTAGCGGCAGCAGCAGCGCTTATCGATATAGGTTCTGCCGTATTATCTTTGCTGACTGCTATTACTTCCCGATTGTCATGTGTTTGGAGTTAGTTCGGATCTGCCAGTGAGTTGGGAGGCGCTAACAGTGCAGTTCGGACCTGGCAGTGTTTGACTTAGGACGCGGCAGAGGTTCAGGCGGGGCGCCGCTGCAGTGAGGTCCGATACGGTTGCCGATACATATCACTTGAGTGCGGACCACCTTGGTTGGTCGTCGATCGGTCGTCTTGTCACACGACGTGTATGTTGGCCGGCGATCGGTTATGGTTGACTGCGTGTGCCGACTCGTGATTCGATCTTGTTATTGCACAGTCGCTGCCGTTAGAATTGTCTAGTCCTTCGTGCAAGTGTTCGTAAAACGGTGTATAGCTTGAGATGTCGACTGCTCAGTTATCGTAGAGCTGTCTCCGTGCTGATGTGTGGCAGTCGGTCGGTTGGTGTGGATCAGCCAGGAAATCTCCACGCGGCGCAGTTGGCTAGGCCCGCTGGCGGTCTCTATGCAGTGTCGGAGTGTGTGGGAGCTGTTCCGATTGCTACGAGGTTCGTGGCTCACTGACCCAGGACATCAAAGTTGAGTGATAATTACCGAAGCCAGTCTGTTCACATTGGGCCGTTGGTTTTCATGGTTGGCAGTTGGGGTACTCCAGTGAGCAACAGTGAGTGTTGGAGTTGGCGAAAGTTTGGCCACCATCCGGTGGAGTTTAACTGTATTTTGGTTATTTGAAGTCCAAGTGCACCAGCGGAATTTTCTGCCGTGTGGCCGTTAGCGTTCCGGTTACCTGCCCTGACGGCTGACGTAAAATTCAGGCAGTGTCCTTTCCTCACCGTGTTGTCGCTGTCCAACATGTGTGTGTAGTTTTGACAGCTTATGCATACTTGGTTGTGGGCGGCTACGTCTTTTACGTTTTGGCTTGTGTACTGGTCGGGTGGAAAGCAGGTCGTCTTGTCAATGGGTCCGTTGACTGTCTCTTGGTTGGTTACCGGCGGATCGGATATATAGTTGGGCCGACTACCTGTCTCCCCTAAGCGAACGTTAGTATTTCAAGTGCAGACCGACCCCCGGAAACTAATGAGCGCCGCTGTCTGTACTGCCTTTTCTTATTGGTGTTTGTGTATTTTTATGGCTCATAGCCGATGGTTTGAATTTGTATGCTTTTAGTTGTGTTTTAAATCATGGGCCTTCAGCCGTTTTAAAATTAAAGAGGTTGTCCCCTTAAGCCATAGGATTGTGTGACATATTCAGTCGATAATTAAGCTCGGAAATTTGCGCTGTAATATTTGGGCAACTAAATAAAGTTATGTGTTCCAGTGTAACTGACAGCTGCTCATTTTTTGCCCCTTTTCACAATTCCAACTACCTGATCTGTCCTGCGTATATAACAAGGCGTTTCACTTACAATTATTATTGGTGATGACTTTACAAAGAAGGCGGAGTAAATAGTTCAGAATCCGAATCAAGAACAGCTGACAACTTAGAAGTAGATATCCTCGGAGTAGTGAAATAACTTAAATTACTTAATAAAAGCAAGTCTTCCGGTTCAGACTGTATACCAATTAGGTTCGTTTCAAAGTATGCTGATGCAATAGGTCCATACTTAACAATCTTATACAACTACTCGCTAGACGATAGATCCGTACCCAAAGAGTGGAATGTTGCACAAGTCACACCAATATTCAAGAAAGGTAGTAGGAGTAATTCATTAAATAAAAGGCTCATATCATTAATGGCGATATGCAGCAGGATTTTGAAACATATATTGTGCTCTAACATTATGAATTTTCTCGAAGAGAACGGTTTATTGACACATAGTCAACACGGATTCAGAAAACATTGTTCTCGTGAAACACAACTTGCTCTTTACACATACGACTTCTTGAGGGCTATTGACAAGAGATTTCGAATTGATTCCGTATTTCTAGATTTACAGAAGGCTGTTGACACTGTACCACACAAGCGGCTTGTAGTTAAATTGCGTGCTGATGGAATATCGTCTCAGTTATGTGACTGGATTCATGGTTTCCTGTCAGAAAGGTCACAGTTTGTAGTAACTGACGGAAAGTCATCGAGTAAAACAGAAGTAATTTGTGGCGTTCTCCAAGGTAGTGTTATAGGCCCTCTGTTGTTCTTTATCTATATAAGTGATTTAGGAGACAAACTGAGTCTCAGATTGTTTTCAGGTGATGCTGTCGTTTATCGTATATTAAAGTCATCAGAATATCAAAACAAATTGCAAAACGATTTAGAAAAGATATCTGTATCGTGCGAAACTTGGCAATTGACCCTAAATAAAGAAAAGTGTGAGGTCATCCATATGAGTGCTAAATGGAACTCGTTAAACTTCGGTTACACCATAAATCACTCAAATCTATAGGTTGTAAATTCTACTAAATACCAAGGAATTACAATTACGAACTACTGAAATTGGAAAGAACACACAGAAAATGTTGTGGGGAAGGCAAACGAAAGACTGTGTGTTATTGGCAGAACACCTAGAAAATGTATCAGATCTACTAAAGAGACTCCCTACACTACGGTTGTCCGTCCTCTTTCGAGTCATCGAGAAAGTTCAAAGAAGAGCTGCATGTTTTGCATTATCGCCACGTAAGGTTGACAGTGTCACTGACAAGATACAGGATTTGGGGTGGACATCATTAAAACAAAGGCGTTTTTCGTCGCGGCGGAATCTTCTCACGAAATTTCAATCACCAACTTTCTCTTCTGAATGCGAAAATGTTTTTTTGACGCCCAGCTACACTGGGAGAAACGATCATCATAATAAAATAAGGGAAATCATAGCTCACACGGAAATATATATAGGTGTTTTGTTTTTCGTCGTGCTGTTCAACATTGGAATAATAGAGAATTATTGTGAAGATGGTCGAATGAACCCTCTGCCAGGCACTTATGAGTGGTTTGTGGAGTATCCATGTAGTTCCAACTGTAGATGTAGGTAGATACGGTGCTTCTCGAAACACCAAACACCTACGTTGGTTACGGAGGCGCCCAAGATAAGAGCACCAACATTTTGCTTTTGGTTGAAGCCGACATAATGCACTCACATCTACACAGAACACTGTTTTTATCACGACAGACACTTGAAACGTATTGTGGATACTACACAGATGCCGTTCGTTGTCAAATACAACACAACCTGCAAGTTTGGTTAGTATCTTCATTTATGTTCAGGTATGCTTTTCTCTCGATGCTTCCGTATTTTTGTCAAACCCCTACACTTGAAAACATATATTCTTGTAATTGACTTTGAAATTGCCTGACAGACTTAAACTGTCTGCCGGTTTAGACATTTACATAGGAACCTGTGCAACAATACATGGTTAGCTGCACAGGTGTCCCACTTTCTCGTTCATGTTTACCCGCCGTTAATCAATCCACCAAGCAGTGTCCGCGGTATACGTGTTTCGGCTCTATAGCTGCTCTCTTTGTTCGATATAAAGTCCGGCGCAAAGCTTTAATCTGTCAGAAAGTTTCCAAACAGCGCGCACTCTGCTGCTGCCTGAAGGATTCATTCTAGCAGCTACATACGTCCCGTTATATCACTCGAAGCAAAAGCTTTTGTCGAATTCTGTGTGCTAACTTTTTGGTCACACGAACCACTTTAAGGAAGAGAACAAATAATCTTGCGCCTTAGACTTCTGTACATATGGTGATGCTTTCGGACCTGTCATTGTGTAGAACACTGACACATACTCTGATAGACACACAATCAGAAGGTTTGGCGACGTTATCAGGAGCCATTGTGTCTGTCATTGCCGTGACACTATTATGACACTCTCAGTGTACAGAAAAACTGGAAGGAGTGATATAGGGGCGCATCAAAAAGTTTCCGTTCGAGCGCCATACACTCCAGAATCGGTATCCAATCCAGGCAAAATCGCTGTGAGCATTGAGGCAATGATCCCACCCACGCACCAGATTGAGATATGTGTTTGGTAAAACACTGCGTCCTGCTGAGTGAAGAAGTCCGTAACTACCCGAATGAAGAGCGGCACATCTTTCCGCAGTTTTCCCGGGCGTTATGCAATAATTGCGCGCCGTGATTTCATGCTGTCCCATACACATTCTTCATACGCTGAAGGATAGCTACGGGGATTGTCCTTCGGTCTCCAGGAAAATAATAACGGCATGTTGGTCTTGTTTAGACGAATTTGGTAATCACATCTCCATAGCTCACGTTTCTGTGTATACCGCACGCACACCGAAAAGACACGAAAGCCACGCAAATCCCTTGCCTACATGTCAGTGCTTACATAACTGCATCGGAGTCGCGCTATGTTGCTTGCACGCTGCAGCAGCCCCTCAAACGGAAATTCTTTGGTCACATCTTTTGGAATATTTAAAGCGCACTTCTCAGAATATCAACTAACCACTAAAAATTATTCGTAATGACGAAATTAGTGGATTGAAAGTGGCTCTGAATTATTACAAAAACTTCATTTCGTTACGTTGGAGGGATACATGTAATAAAAGGCTTTAGAGGATTACAAGAAGTCTTCATCCTTAACGCATAGCAGTGTCGTCGTAACTGTCGTCTGCTTCACATTTCCTGTGCAGCAAGCTACGTAAATTTAAGTACTAACTGTGTTTTTCTTACTTGTCACTTCTTTTTCCGTGTTTTTTTCTTTTAGGAAGCTTTAATTTTCGAGAAATAGTAATAGTGATCCATAGGATTCGTGCTTGTTTTGAATACAGTCCAGAGACAGTGCTTATTTCCATTGTTTCCAACATGAAGTGTCTAGTAACCACAGTTTAGTCAGCTATCAGCCGCCTTTAGTGAATTAGCAGTCTAGTTAAAAGTTGATTAACTCTCAAAAATGGTTCAAATGGCTCTGAGCACTATGGGACTCAACTGCTGAGGTCATTAGTCCCCTAGAACGTAGAACTAGTAAACCTAACTAACCTAAGGACATCACAAACATCCATGCCCGAGGCAGGATTCGAACCTGCGACCGTAGCGGTCTTGCGGTTCTAGACTGCAGCGCCTTTAACCGCACGGTCACTTCGGCCGGCGATTAACTCTCTACAGTAAATTGATTTCTTAGGATGGATAGGATGTGTGACTGCTGTGTACGGACGCAGGAGGAGCTGGCCACTGCTCGCGAACAGCTGAACGTGCTGATGGCCACCGTCAGCCGTCTTCAGGCTGCTGCCTCGGAGTGTAGCGGCAGTGGAGAGTCTGGTGCGTCGCATGGTACACCCCAGGTGTTACATGCTTCACCCACGGTCCCTGCTGTCGAGACATCTTCGCGGGTACCGGGCGCGGTTGGACCACCCTCTCCCGAAGGGGAGTGGCAGGTTCAACGGCGTTCGCGTCGCACGAGGCGGAGGGTCAATGTGGAGGCTGGCCGTGTGCCATCGCCCGCTCTGCCTGTGAGTGGACATTAGGCCTGTCCTTCAGCAAGGTCCGAGCAGGCACACGGGGGGAGGGATTTATTAGTGATTGGGAGCTCCAACGTTAGGCGGTTGATAGAGCCCCTTAGGGAAACAGCGGAAAGGTCGGGGAAGAAGGCCAGTGTTCACTCTGTCAGCATGCCGGGGGGTCTCATCCGAGATGTAGAGGAGGCCCTGCCGGCAGCGATAGACTGGGTGCACTCGACTGCAAATTGTTGGTCATGTCGGCACCAATGACTCCTGCCGTCTGGGTTCAGAGGTCATTCTCAGTTCATACAGGTGGTTAGCGAAGTTGGCGGAAAGCCTCGCTCGCGGGGTGCAATCTGAGCTAACTATTTGTTCCCAGAACCGATCGCGGTCCTCTGGTTTGGAGCCGAATGGAAGGCTTAAACCAGAGGCTCAGACGATTCTGTGGAGATCTGGGGTGCAAATTTATCGACCTCCGCTATCGGGCGGAGATATGTAGAGTCCCCTTGAATAGGTCAGGCGTGCACTACACGCAGGAAGCGGCTACAAGGATAGAGGAGTACGTGTGGAGTGCACATGTAGGTTTTTTAGGTTAGAGAATTCCCTCCCTAGGCCCGACAATACGCCTCCTGAGACGCGACAAGGTAGCAGTAGGCAAAACGAAACAGGGAATGACAATATTAATGTGGTAATAGTATACTACAGGAGCGTCTATAGAAAGGTCCAAGAACTGCTCTCATTAATAAACGGTCACAATGCCAACACAGTACTAGGGACGGAAAGTTGGCCGAAACCAGATGTAAGCAGTAATGAAATTCTAAACGCAGACTGGAATGTATACCGCAGACAGGCTGGACTGTGAAGGGGGAGGTGTGTTTATAGGGATAAAAAGTGCAGTAGTATCGAAGTAAATTGACGGAGATGCGAAATGTGAAATAATTTGGGTGAAGGTCACGGTTAAAGCAGGCTCAAACATGGTAATTGGATGTCTCTATAGGCCCCCTGGCTCAGCAGCTGTTGTGGCGGAATACCTGAAGGAAAATATTTCGAGTAGATTTCCCAACCGTGTTCTAGTATTGGGTGGAGATTTTAATTTACCAGATATAGACTGGGAGACTCAAACGTTTATAACGGGTGGCAGGGACAAAGAACCCAGTGAAATTTTTTTGAGTGCATTATCTGAAAACTACCTTGAGCGGTTAAACAAAGAACCGACTCTTGGCGATAACATACAATGTCCAGACACTCTGTGACCAAAATGGCACTGAAACAGAGGATGACAAACTAAAGGCCGAAATACTAAATGCCTTTTTCCAATGCTGTTTCACAGAGGAAGACTACACTGTAGTTCCTTCTATAAATTGTCGCACAGATGACAAAGTGGTAGATTCGAAATAGCTGACAGAGGGATAGAAAAACAATTAAAATCGCTCAAAAGAAGAAAGGCCGCTGGACCTGATGGGATACCAATTCGATTTTACACAGAGTACGCGAAGGAACTTGCCCCCTTTCTTGCAGCGGTGTACCGTAGGTCTCTAGAAGAGCGTAGCGTTCCAAAGGATTGGAAAAGGGCACAGGTTATCCCCGTTTTCAAGAAGGGACGTCGAACAGATGTGCAGAACTATAGACCTATGTCTCTAGCGTCGATCAGTTGTGGAATTTTGGAACACGTTGAAACGTCCCCTTTGAAAAATTGTACAGGACTGTGCTTAAACTGACATACAATATTTTTAGCGCAACGCAGTCTGACTTTCAAAAATCCCTACAAAAGAATGGCCCTGACTAACATTAACCTATGACTTTCACAAATCACTTACCTCACAAATCTTGGTTACTCAAGCTACTGCAATACAGCGAGCGCCACTACTGCCAGCTAAATAAAAGATTCAAACTACGGAAGGCACTAACTAATGATAGGCGTAGTTAGCAAATGACAGGTTTTAATAGAGAACAAACAATGTATTTACCTTAATAGTCATAATATATATAGCAGTTCATGACATCCAGTCTTACAAATTTCAAAACTCTGCCATTTCTCTCCCCACATCCAGCACTCCTGGCGGCTCACCTCCAACTGCGCAACGCTACGCGCTGTTCACATCCAGCTGCCGCTGCCCAACACTACAATGGCAGACAACAATGCAAACTAGCCACAGACTGCACACAGCACAGTCAGTGATTTTCATATAGAACGCTACGTAACGTTGCCAATAAGAAAACATAAACAGCCTACTTACATAGCCCCCATGCTTCCCACAAAAAATTTTACAAATTGTTTTGGGCACTGGGCAATACATATTTGTTAAAATTTTTCATAATCGTAATTACAAGAACAAAGAAATCAAATGCACACACTTATTGGTACAATGTTGGTCAATAGCTAAAATTTTCTCACAGTCCATAAAGATAGTCCTGATCATTCATCATAATAGTAATTACAGTTTTTTTTCACAAAGTCTCATTAGTAAAAGAAATTGCACACAGAAGTAGTGGATTTCCATGCTGTCTTGAAGAAGTAGTGTTGTCCTTCCAATGGAAAGACAGTGCTGATTCTTGACATGCAGACAGGTAATGGGCCACAACAGAGCAAACCCACAGCAGAGTCAGTCGAAGTTTTGAAGACTATTGGCAGGTGGGTCATTACTGAGTAGACCCACTGTAGTCCAGGTAGAGAGTATGGTATTGGTGGGCCACCAAAGGTGCAGACCCACTGTAGTCCTTGTAGAGATGGCCAGCAGCCATCTGTTGTGACTGTGCAGGTGCACAATCACCAATTAAGAGTCTTGCAGATAATATAGCAAGTCCATAACCACCACTTATGCACTCACAAAGTTTTTGGAATTGTCCTTAGAACCAGCAATGCTGTTATCCAGTCCCTTGCTGAATTATTAACCCACGTGCAAACACTAGCAGTCCCTATTTCTCACATATTGTCCATATACTATGACCAACAGAAACGAGTGCAGTGAAATGTAACTTACAAGTTAATAATATGATGAACTGGTGTCAATTACAATTTTATAACATAAGAATACCATTACAAAGGTACAAAATACATCATTAAAGAACATAACAATACAGATAACATTTGTAGTACAGGCTTTACAAAAGAATCGAACTAACATATACATCATAGTTACAGGAATTATGACATAAGTAAATACATAAAAGATCAGAATAGCTTTGGAAACAACAACTTCACATATGAGCATTAAAACAAAACAGAATAAATAATGTCTAAGCATATTTACAAGGTAAATAACATATTATTAATGCCAATTATATTTGAGGATAACAGTATTCCTCATCATAGCGAATGTAGCTTAGTATTAGAAAAATTCTACAACATAAGTCTTATCAGATAAATATATAAATAAAGGAAAAACATAAATACCCTAGGGTACACAAACATATAGCGGAATAATACAAGGAAAGGACAGGGTTTGTTTTACTGCAGTATTTTGCAAACAAAACTTTCTTTACTTCTCGGAGATCTCCCTTCGTTCTTCATTATTTCCAAAAGTCCTATCTATACCTGCTTTCTGTACTTTTCTCGTATATCCTCTCAGTGCATTTCTTCAAATTCATCGCAACTCATTCTCTTATAGGCTACCCCCTCTTAAGCTAACTTAAATCTACTGAGCTCAGATGCTAAACTAAGGAACAAGGCAATGCAGCAGCACAAAACAATTAACACAAACAGCAATGATAAAAAATATAGAAGGCAAAGCAAGCAGCATAAATTACAACTAATATAAGGCAATGAGCAGCAAACAAGAAAAATAAATCAGTAGTAAACTGGCTTAAAAGAGTAATGCAAAGTGAAATTTAGTAGCACTACGCCTGGCAAACAGCAGCATCTAAATATGACAAAGCTTAAGCAGAAAAAATATTACACTAAAAATGGCCATATCTAATACCTATGTCACATCTCAACACTAGAGTGATGCATCACAATTTATTCTACAAAAGAAATTACCAAGTACTTGAAAAGAAAATTCTGTATGCAATTCCTGTGAAGGGGAATGTCTTTTTGTGCTCCTTCGTTTTCTTTAAGTACATCATGAAGTTATTCTTTACTGGGTCTGTAGGCATAAAATATTTATATTAGTACATCTATAAAATTTTATTTTAACCAATGCTACAGTGCAGTTAGAAACTAGATATTAAACAAAATGAGCAAATATGTACAAAGGAAGGCATGAAACATCAGTCATTAGCCATATGGCACTTCATAAGTTAGTGGAAATTCTCTCAATTCTTGTAGAAAGACACTTGTCATAATCAGGTGTGCAAATGTACGAATATTTCCCATCAGTTCATAAGCATTTCAGTAAGTAGCACAAAGTACGAATAATTGTATGTTTTCAAGTAATGAGCGTCGCCAAAAACGCATTACGTCAAGGTCACTTACCTTTCTTAACGAAATATTTACGACGGCAGTTTCCACCACAGGGACAGTCTCATATAAAAATATTTTACAGGTCAAGAATTTGGGTTACAAATCTGTAGAAACAAAATCCTATAAATATAACAGTGTCCAAAAAATTTTCGCCGGCATTGTGATACATTCACGCATTTACACACATTTCATAACTCTTAAAGAACGATTCTTGGTTTCCAACATCCTTTTTCACAAGTCAGAGTCCCTAACCACTATTCATTATTCCTTACCTTATTCTACATATACATATTCGTCGACACTTCTTCAACATTTCATCATGAGAAACATGTAGCATAATCAAATTACTCATATAGCATCAGCTTACCGATCATAAACATACCGCAACAGCATAATACACATAGTCATCGTAATAATAACATATAAAACCTCAGCCAAATCTCAAAATCGTCGTAGCTTCCTCCAATAGTTTCAAAACCTAAAAAAATTCTCTGCTCATGTCAGTAGTGTCATTTACCTCAAACGTACTTTAAAAATCATGCTCCCTTACCAAATACATCATTCAAAGCTCTCATAGTATCACAATGGTTCCGGTAAAATATGAGCAGTTTACAAAGTACAGACAAAATACAGTTTCATAAGTGTGAAGTTATCCAACTGTGTAATTGCGTAAACATCTGTCACTGATGTAGTAAAAAAAAATGTTTGTTTCTCTGTTAAATAATCAGGTAGCTGTATAATTCTGTGTTGGAGAAATATGGTACCAATGTGTAAAGTTGTATAAGCAAATACCATATTAGCTAGGGCTCCTTGTGCTTGCCACACACATGGTACACAAAGTAAGCTTGTACCCCCCTGAGGATTAATGTAATTATACCCTCAGGTGTTACAGATTACAGCAATGGAATGAAATGAAATGTATCACGGAAAACTTTCTTTGTAATTGAAAAATCTTGAAAAATAAATGGTTTAAGTACAAAATTAATCACTCAAATACGTGTACTGTAGCGCTAAACTGTGCGTCTTGTTGTAAGATAATCTCTGTGGAAGTGTCGTAGTTATCGTCCTCTGAAAGCTAAGTTCTGCAGAAGCCAATGTACTTACCTCATGATAAACAAAAGTGTAATGCTTTGCGTATAGATATCTTAGTTATTACACTTATTGCCGTGATGAAGAAAGTACTGTGCTGTAACGTACTGTTGTGCTACGGAAAAGGCTGTCTCATTGTAGCTCTACCACAAAAGTTACTACTAAAACATGTTTTACTTTCCAGAAGAATTCAGAAAAACTGTGCAGATATAAAGCAGATACAGCACAAAAGAAACAATGTAAATTGTGTCGCACATTAGTAGCGTCGTGATATAATTGTGTAGCTGTCAAAGAAACCAAGTGCTAAGTCATCTTTAATCCCACAGAAAGTACTTCAAATAAGGAATGTCTTTTCAAGTAAACCAAAATGTTGCATGAAAATCTCATTAGCAGTGCCGGTATATGTTCTAAGTATGTGAGCCGTATAGTCGTTACTTTATCATGCAACTAACAAGCAAGAATGTACAAATAACAACACTGTATCATCTGTTCACTATAACAATGCATTTGTAATACTCGTCTAAATAAGTTGCCCAGTTTCTTGACTGGATAGGTAACTTTAAATCATTGTTGCATGTTAACAGTTTCTATGTGTGACAAAGCATACTAGTAACGTGAAGTGAAAAATTTTATAACAAAGACTAAGTTAAAAAGCAGATTATCTCTCAATAAACGGTTTTACATGTGAAATGTGGTGCAATCCTTTACTCTTCATAGTACTCAGAGTTTCAACTTAAACGCAATTATCGTGCAGTATACGTCGGTAAACAATACTGGAATTTTTCTCAAGGTTAGCGTCTATGTTATTTTTCTCTGAGCCAGCCGGCGAACGCGGCTGCCTGCAGTGCGAGTCATTGTCTGTCTCTTTGTTGGCGTGCGTCGTTATTGGGATTAGGGGACCTAACTTCTACAAATTCACCTTGTCGAGAGTGCCCTGCTCTGTTTGAATCTCGCCAGTTCTGATGCAATTCAAGTCTGTCGTTACGATTATATCGTCTGTCGTCATGTCGGTAGATGCCATAGTTTCTTTCTTGTCGGTCACGTGGTGGAGAATTTCTCCCTGAATCGTAACTGTGGGCTGGACCGTTGCGTCTAAAGTTATTCTGTCTCCCTTGATAATAATTATTTTCGTTCCCATATTGTCTGTTTCTCTGATTGTCTCTGTGATAGTCACTACCGCGGAGAGGTGATCTTTCCCTGTAATTATTACTACTCTGCCAACGGTTGTCATATGGGTGGTGTCTGTTTTGGTCACGATATGTGTTGTGAGAATAGCCTTGCCGTGTCCAGTTATTATTTCTTTCATCGTGGAATTGTGACAGATGTGACCTGTAATTGTTGTGCTCCTGTTTTCGCGTTTTGCGATTGTCAGTGTCAATTTCCAGTTCTTGTAACAGTCCCTGAAAAGCTTCAATGTCGTCTTTGCAACGTCCTGCTAAAATAATATGTCGTAAATGTTCAGGCAATTTGAGTAAGCAAATGCGGATGAGTTCTGAGGGGCTGTATGGGTTTGAAAGATACTGATTCTTATGCATCATGTCTTCAAAATATTTGACAAGACTGGAAAATTCAGATTGTTCAAAGTGTTTCATCATCATGATGTTATGTTTTACTCGGTCTTGTGTAGCTTGAGACCAATATGCTGAGAGGAAGGCATGGTAAAATTCTCGTTCACTGTGACAATCGTGAATGACCGATCGCATTCTTACAGCTGGTTCATTCTCTAAGTAGCCACACATAAATTCTAACCTGTGCTGCAATGACCAGTTGGGAGGAAAACAATGAGAGAATTGATGGAGCCACGCTTGTGGATGAATGTCATTGCCAGAATTCTTAAATGTTTTAAATTTATGTGTGGTAATAAACAGCTTATAGTCAAAACCATCGTGTCGGCGAGTCGCATATTGGTCATTGTTACATCGTTTCGGCGGTTCCATTTCAAAATTCGGTGCACCTTGCCAATTTCTTTCATAATTTCCGAAATGCGCTGTGTTATTATTTTGTGGCTGTTCCGTATTTCTATGTCCCTCTTCCCGTATTGGGGCGCAAGTGTACTCTGAAATTTGTAATTTTCGTATTACTTGTGCCAACTGATCTTGTACTTCCCGGATTTCTCTTTTGTACTGTATATTGATTTGATTTTGATTGAATTTCCTAATTTGTTCGCACTCTTCTGTGTCATTAAAAACTATCGGTTTTGTGTCATTCAGATTATCATCTACCTTCGTAGATAAATTAGTGAACTAATCCGAAAGTTCGGCTACTTTCTCCGATAGTGTACTTATTTCCTCAGTGTGTTTTTCTGAACCAAGTTTCAGAGTATCTACTGTGTCCTTTAAGTTTTCCTGAGTTTTTGCAAGTTTCGTAACTGAATCGGTAGATGCAACTGGGTCAAATTTAGCTTGCAAGCTCTCATGATTTTCATGAACAATAATTTGCAGTTCTTTTATGGCTGCTTCGTGATTCTGTAATGCATTTTCATGCCGCGAAAAAATAGGTTGAAAATGCTCACAAATTTGTGTTTTTACGTCATTACAGGCTTTTTGACATTTCGATTCAATGTTATTAACTCAGTAGTTAAATCTTCACGTGTTTGTTCAAGCATGGTGTGAAGATTTTGTTCCAGTGCGCCTAACTGTTGCTGTGTTTGTCTCTGATTTTGTTCCATTGTGTGTAACTTTTGAAGCTTTTGCTGTGTTTGTCTCTGATTTTGTTCCATTTGTTGCATTAATTGCAATAATAATGTATTAGTGTCTGGAATGTGTTTCTCTATGCTCTTTGGCAGTGCATTTTCACCGGCAACATTCACGTTTTGACAAGCAGAAAATGTGTCTTGACTCATTTGAGAAAACGGTGAGGACCCAAAACCTGAGTCTACAGTATTTGCAATATTGTGTTCTGTCATTTCGGATTCCTGAGGCGAGCTGTTGCCGACCGATCGATCGATAATGCTTCCCTGCTCACTAATTGTTTCACTGCCTACACCATTATTTGCAGCCCGCTCCATTTCCCTATGCACAATTACCAACTTACTACTTTGAACATTAGTTAATTCATTACTCTGCGGCGCTAACACACTGCTTTCGTCTTCACTGTCATTTCTCAGTTTACTTTGAAGCCTAGTATTACGTTTTTCACACGCCATTATTGTCACAATATTTCACACGACAACACAGAAAAGCACAATTTGAAGAGCAAAATAACAAAACACATTAACATAGCATTGAAAATAATATCTAGTTAATTGCAAGCGCAGCTGCGAAATACTTGGTGCAAATCTACATGCATGCCACAACTGTTTTACTGTACAACAATGAAAGACTGCAACTACAAAGGAAATTCTCTCTACAATTACGCGCTAAATCAGAAGATTCCAGTGAGGTATCCTCGGCTAAGGGTCGACATATGAAACGTCCCCTTTGAAAAATTGTACAGGACTGTGCTTAAACTGACATACAATATTTTTAGCGCAATGCAATCTGACTTTCAAAAATCCCTACAAAAGAATGGCCCTGACTAACATTAACCTATGACTTTCACAAATCACTTACCTCACAAAAATCTTGGTTACTCAAGCTACTGCAATACAGCGAGCGCCACTACTGCCAGCTAAATAAAAGATTCAAACTACGGAAGGCACTAACTAATGATAGGCATAGTTAGCAAATGACAGATTTTAATAGAGAACAAACAATGTATTTACCTTAATAGTAATAATATATATAGCAGTTCATGACATCCAGTCTTACAAATTTCAAAACTCTGCCATTTCTCTCCCCACATCCAGCACTGCTGGCGGCTCACCTCCAACTGCGCAACGCTACGCGCTGTTCACATCCAGCTGCCGCTGCCCAACACTACAATGGCAGACAACAATGCAAACTAGCCACAGACTGCACACAGCACAGCCAGTGATTGTTATATAGAGCGCTACGTAACGTTGACAATAAGAAAACATAAACAGCCTACTTACAACGTATTATGTTAGAGTATAATGACTTTTCTGGAAACTAGAGATCAACTCTATAGGAATCAGCATGGGTTTCGAAAAAGACTATCCTGTGAAACCCAGCTCTTACTATTCGTCCACGAGACTCAGAGGACCATAGACACGGGTTCCCAGGTAGATGCCGTGTTTCTTGACTTCCGAAGGGCGATTGATACAGTTCCCCACAGTTGCTTAATGAATAAAGTAAGAACATATAGACTATCAGACCAATTATGTGATTGGATTGAAGAGCTCCTAGATAACAGAACGCAGCATGTCATTCTCAATGGAGAGAAGTCTTCCGAAATAAGAGTGATTTCAGGTGTGCCGCAGGGGAGTGTCGTAGGACCGTTGCTATTCACAATATACATAAATGACCTTGTGGATAACATCGGAAGTTCACTGAGGCTTTTTGCGGATGATGCTGTAGTACATCGAGAGGTTATAACAATGGAAAACTGTTCTGAAATGCAGGAAGATCTGCAACGAATTGAAGCATGGTGCAGAGAATGGCAAGTGAATCTCAATGTGGACAAATGTAATGTGCTGCGAATACATAGAAAGAAAGATCCTTTATCATTTAGCTACAATATAGCAGGTCACTAACTGGAAGCAGTAAATTTCATAAATTATCTGGGAGTAGGAATTAGGAGTGATTTAAAATGGAATGATCATGTAAAGTTGATCGTCGGTAAAGCAGATGCCAGACTGAGATTCATTGGAAGAATCCTAAGGAAATGCAGTACTAAAACAAAGGAAGTAGGTTTCAATACACTTGTTCGCCCATTGCTTGAATACTGCTCACCAGTGTGGGATCCGTACCAGACAGGGTTGATAGAAGAGATAGAGAAGATCCAACGGAGAGCAGCTTGCTTCGTTACAGGATCATTTAGTAATCGCGAAAGAGTTAAGGAGATGATAGATAAACTCCAGTGAAAGACTCTGCAAGAGAGACGCTCAGTAGCTCGGTACGGGCTTCTGTTGAAGTTTCGAGAACATAGCTTCACCGAGGAGTCAAAATGGTTCAAATGGCCCTGAGCACTATGGGACTGAGGTCATCAGTCCCCTAGAACGTAGAACTACTTAAACCTAACTAGCTTAAGGACATCACACTCATCAATGCCCGAGGCAGGATTCGAACCTGCGAACGTAGCGGTCACGCGGTTCCAGACTCTAGCGCCTAGAACCGCTCGGCCACACAGGCCGTCACCGAGGAGTCAAGCAGTATATTGCTGCCTCCTATGTATATCTCGCGAAAAGACCATGAGGATAAAATCAGAGAGATTGGAGCCCACACAGAGGCATACCGACAATCTTTCTTTCCACGAACAATACGAGACTGGAACAGAAGGGAGAACCGACAGAGGTGCTCAAGGTGCCCTCCGCCACACACCGTCAGGTGGCTTGCGGAGTATGGATGTAGATGTAGATGTAGATGTAGATGTAGATGCATTGTCTTTCATCATATTTTGACTTGTTACGACATCTACAACTGCATCTATTTTCTGCAGACCATCTTACTGTAGGAAGTTTCAGGTATGTCTCGTAGAATTATTATTTAACCTCTCTACATTCGCGACGAATGGCTCTCTGCAAGCCTCCGCTTTCTTATTATTCTATCGTAGTATTTCGGGAGGTGTATGGGGGAGGGCCTAATATGTTTATGGACTTGATTTTTACGGGGTGTTCTTGGAATTTCGACAATAAACGTCTCGGGATTGAACTTTGATTGTCTTGAAGCGACTCTCACTGGGGTTTCATGACCATTTTTGCAACACTCTCCCACCTATTAAACGAACCCATGGCCAAACGCGCTACTCCTTGTGTCTTCCCTACTTCTTCTATTAATCTTAACCGGTCAGGAGCCGCCATACTTGAGCAACACTCAGTAATCGGTTCGATGAGTGTTTAGCAAACACTTTTTCGTAACATGACCCTTCATTTCTTCCACCATATTAGTTAATCGAACAGTCTGCTGGTATACAGTCGGTTCATAATGACCAGTGGGCAAAATATTTCAGCGATCAGACATGTCACCATCTTCAGGTGCGCTGATGAACAGCAAGGCTTGGGAACGAGCACTGGATGTAATTAAGAAGACAGAAAACAGAATGAGATGGCGGCCAAGATGGATTGACTACCTACATCTATTCTACTATTACCAGGCACCGACCGTGTACAGAGCGATCTTGGTGGTCGGTGGGGGGGGGGGGGGGGATATAGAATCGGTTATGAGCTCCCGGAGGCCAGTTCGTCAGCGCGCACCTGACGATGATGGAAAGTCTCATCGCCAGAATATTGTACCCAGTGGACACGACAAACCGCAGTACACCAGTGGACAGTTCGATCACCCTTTTTTTCGTAGATGAATTACATTTCCTTGGGCTTCTTCCACTGAATTTCAGCCTGGCATCTGCCTCTCCTACAACTAATTGTATGACATCTAAGAGTCGTATAGCTACTCTTAGGTTTATTAGCGTTAATGTAATCGAACAGTAATGGGTGTTACCACCTGTTTATCTGCAATACCTTACATTCATTTACGTAAAAAGGTCAACTACCACTCCCTGCGCCGGTCTATCCGCTACATATCTTCCTGCATTTTGTGCATACAACAGCATCATCCGCAAATACCGTTATAGAGCTTCCGACGTTATTCACTGGATAATTTATATACGAGATGTGTTCGAAAGAAAGCCGGCCAGAGTGGCCGAGCGGTTCTAGGCGCTACAGTCTCGAACCGCGCGACCGCTACGGTCGCAGGTTCGAATCCTGCCTCGGGCATGGATGTGTGTGAAGTCCTTAGGTTAGTCAGGTTTAAGTAGTTGTAGGGGACTGATGACCTCAGCAGTAAGTCCCATAGTGCTCAGAGCCATTTGAACCATTTTTTGTTCGAAAGAAAAGATAAGAAACAATACTGTGGATGTTACTGAAGTCTTTGTGCAGAGGCCTGAGCACAACTGTCACACTGTTTTACGGGCAGAAGGGTTCCCTTTTCCCAGAACTCCTGTGCCTGTGATAGGAGCCAGTGCTCCACCGTGTGCAGCTCGTCACCCGAATTGAGGCGCTTCCCTTTGAGATGTTTCTTTAGCGGATCAAACACGTGGAAGTTGCAGGCCGACATGTCCAGGCTGTAGTGCAGATGCTCAAAATGCTCCCACCTGAACTTGCCCGCTACACTTTGTGTGACCTTGGAGAAGTGCGGATGAGCGTTAGCCAGGAGCAGAATCACTACCTCCGTGATCAGCCGAGCACGTTCGCCTTTGATGTGCTTGCGTTGGCTATAGAGTGTCTCACAGTACACATCATTGTTAGTGGTTGTTCGGTACTCGAGTAATTCAATGAGTATCAAATATGCCACGTCGAAAAAGACAGTGAACATCATCTTGTTCACTGATGGTACAGCTTTAAACTTTTTAGGTGGAGGTGACGATGCCTTGCTTCCATTCCCTACATGTCTCCTAGCTTTATCCCAAAGTGCCATATACAAATTTCAAACTGTATCTTTGTTACGGCGTTTCACACATTTTCATTTGAATACTCCTTGTACATAGGTTGGAACTTAAATAGTGGCAACATTGCTGTGGAGACACTATGCAATGGAATCTACTATTGTCACTGATAGCACACGTTGTTGACATACCTATCTTAATTCCGAGCAAATGAACTCGCCCGTCCCACGTCACCGGTGTGCGCACATTCGACGGAAACACAGTCACTTGTGAGCGAGCGGTCTAACGTAACGGTGTCACTATGTTTTCGAAACAGGAACAACAGAGTTGGATCAAGATTGAATGTGCCAGAGGTCATACAGCATGACAGTGTCATCAAGGTCTTGAAGATGCGGGCGGGGAATCGGCATTGCCGTACAGAACAGTGGCATGTTAGGAAAAAACCTTCAACGAAGGTCGGCAAACTATGGCAGACATGCATCGGGCAGGTCGTCCTAGCATCTCTGAAGAAGTAGTGCATGCTGTTGCTGCATTAGTGGCTAGTGATCGATGCCATACAATTCGTGACGTCACCCATGAAACCAGATTAGTGCATAGAACTGTGCATTGCATCCTGAAGGCATGCATGGGCATGCAAAAAATTGCTTCACGATGGGTTCCGCATGTCTTGACGGAAACGCAGAAATTGATGTGTTATGACACTGCTCAGATGCACTTGGAGTGCTCTGAACACAAAGGAGAGGCTTTCTTACGCCGTATCGTAACACTGGATGAGGCATGTGCCACATCGTACGAGCCAAAACTGAAACGCAAATTCAACGAATGGCGTCATTATGGGTCGCCGTGAAAGTCGAAAGTGCGTCAGAGCCTCAGTATGGTGAAAGTTATGGCGATTCTCGTGTACGACTGTGATGGTTTTATCCTAACGCATTACGTTCCTCCACGGGAGACCGTCAAAATGCATAGCAGTACTGTTCGTTTTAGGAGCATCACCTGCGACCAGCTTTGAGAAACAAGCGGCGACACCTTCTGCGCAACCCCCACCCCATAATTTTGCACGACAATGCGCGGCCGCATACAGCGCAAGCTGTGCCTGCTCTGTTCGGATCGGATCGTATTGTTTGGGGGAAGAGACCAAACAGCGAGGTCATCGGTCTCATCGGATTAAGGAAGGCCGGGGGAGGAAGTCGCCCGTGCCCTTTCAAAGGAACCATCCCGGCATTTGCCTGGAGCGATTCAGGCAAATCACGGAAAACCTAAATCAGGATGGCCGGACGCGGGATTGATCCGTCGTCCTCCCGAATGCGAGTCCAGTGTGCTAACCACTGCGCCACCTCGCTCAGTGCTCTGTTCGGTGCATGGGACTGGGAAGTGCTGTACCATCCACCATACTCCCCGGACGTAAGTCCTTGTGACTTTGATTTGAATCCGAAGATGTAGGAACCTCTTTGTGGCATTCGTTTCAGACCTGTTCCAGACAGGCTGTAGACCGCTCCATTCGCACCATCAGCAGAACAGGTTCTGCTAACGTATACTACGCCTTCCACATCGCTGGCAACTGGTTCTACACAATACTGGTGACTACTTTGAAGGACAGTAACAGGTGCAAACATGTAACTCTATTGTATCGGTTGTGAAGAAATAGTTGCCACTATTTAAGTTCCAACCCTCGTATATTGTATACGGTATCGGGCCTGTAACACACCTTTGGATATGCGGTACCAACCATTAGATAACGTGATAAGTTTGAATTCTTTCCAAGAGTTAGTTACGCAAAGAGAAATATATAAATGCAATTCTTCCGTAAAGCAACCCAGAAAAAATGAAGGGTTGACTGGAACACTAAGTTAGTTAAGACATCGTCCATAATATTTCAGTAGAATGAACTAGAAACTGATGAGTGCTTCTACAGCTTCCTTTCATGTTTTTCTTGTTGATAAGAATGACATAAAGAAGGGAGAAGTTTAAATCCAGTGCCTTCACACATCTTGCTCCACTCGAATAGGAGCAGGGGGACAGCCGCCACCACTTCCCCTCACCTTGCCGGTAACAATGAGATGAAAATTTCGTCCAGTACTAGGATTCCGACTGGCTACCTCCGAATCGATTGCCACCATCTGGGAGTACGTTGGCGACACCAGCCACATATTTTTTATATTGTCTGTGGAACATGTTTGCTGACAAAACTTTGTTTCGAGTAGCATCAAGTGAATTTATCGCTCGTCGTGTTCAGTGCTACGAAGTATTGCAGTATTTCGAATTTTTCGGAAGCCTATGGACTGTAGGTCGTTTACGTACTTACCCATGTCGGTTTCTTTCGCCCTGGTTTCAGTCTTTAAGATGCACATTGTCGTGGTTCCCCTGGTACTTCACAAGCGATTCTCAATATGTGTGAGCACAACATGCTATCGAGATGAAGAAGAAGCATGCACATTCAGTCGCCTGACTACAAGCTTCGTCGTTCACTTAAGTGATCAGGCGATGAAGGGTTATGTTTCAAAGAAATCTAACTACATCCACACAGGTTATCGTGTTACTAAGCTCCAAAAGAACTTTAAATTGACCAATGTAAACAGTATTTTCTAATGCAGCAGGTTTATGATTGGAGAAAAGTGGGGTAAGAAATTAAATGAGTCATTTTAGTTGAATAGAACCTATGACCAAATAGATTCGTACTCAACATTATTTTTTAAAAGAAAGTAATTTTAAGGAGGTTCAAAGAAAAGTCTGTCAAGTTCGTGTACTTAACCTACTTTAAGATGTGAGAACATTTTGAGGCGTTCTTCTATTTGGTATACAGTAGCAGAATTGTAATACATAAATAATCAGACGGTAAATTCGTAATTGTTACAGACACTTCAGACCAAACAATGTCTGTTACTTCTTCGTATGTAATCATTCGTGTTGACAACGCCATCCACGGAATCATAGTGAAACACAAGTTTCAATAAAATGTTTCTAATAAAAATGACAAAAGCAATAATATCTGAGATGCACAATACTCAAGGTATTAGTCTTTTTGGCTTAGGAAGTTTCCGTGTGATTACCAGCTTCTTACTATCGGTTTCACAGTCTCTATAAATTAATTAAAGGCGCAAACCATAGTTGCGCCGTGGTTGATACAATTTTGTAAAAAATTAAAATTTATGACGCAGGGGAGAGGATTATAACTGTAGGATAGAACAGCTAGGAACGCACTATATTTCGTGGTCGGTGATTTAATCTAGTGACTGATTTTTACGGACACTTGAAGGAGCGCTCACTAGAGACCACCTTTAAAGGTACATTTCCAGGGTCGGCGTGGATATATAGCAAAAACATAGATATGAGTTCAGAAAATAAATAAACAGTTACTTAAGATATTAATTAGTATAACCGGTTGTATCGATTGTGACGTGTAACCGCTGAAACACTACAATAATTATGCAGTTCTATTGTCTTGCCGAGAAGGCGGCACCTTTGTTTGTTCTTGTAGCTGTCCAGACAGGACACATACCTGCGATTGCTGCAGGTAATTATTTGACTCACCGCCATTAATATATTTTATAGAGACGCAATCTCACTAGGTGTACTCATAGTTCCACCCAGCAACAAAATTAATTTAAGTGACTATGTAATTTAATTTAGTATAATATTTTGCAAATACAGCGATAACATTTAATCTTGTGTTTCGATTATGTTGTATGCTATTGTTCCTATTAAACGGCGTCTTGACAAGGCTAAAGGTTCCGTGTTACAAATTATATCAAAGGTCCAATATGTACCAATGCTTTGGATTATTCAATCTACGAAGTCTGATAAAGAAATATTTTCAGAAAAATCACTCACGGTCAAATTTACAATGAACAGATCTTATGTAAAAAGTCATTGTCAAGCGCCGAAACTTTGTATACTCTGATCACACACTATTGTTACCTATTATTACTTGTATGTTCTTTGATATTCTCAAACCACACAAGAAAAGCCACGATAAATCAAAATGACGACTTCGTGACAGGACCTTTTATTGTATTTGCTCCATTGTTTTTCTTTGTTGCAGGTACAATGGGATCATATCTGACGAGCCGTTTCCACTGAATATTTGTAAAGACCAAACAAAAAGACGAACCACTGAAATTGTTGATGAAACCTGGAATCTAACTGCATACTTGGATCCAAGGTAAGACATAGCATTTTGCATTAGCACGCTAGTCCAAGTGTTTTCAGTAATTGTAACTTGCTTCCTAGCTTTGTCAAAATTTTCCATACCCGTAGCAGTCATTTTTGCGCAAGATCGGCTATTCCAAATTGTTTTTATAATGCAGTTTATTACAACAATAAAGTGATACCATTCCATAAAATGGCCGAATTGCGTCATGTGCAACGCAAAATGGCGAGCAGTCATTAATGTTAATTATTTCACCATTAATTGCTATTCCTGCTCAGTTAAGCGAACATTGGTGCAATACGAAATTAATTTCATGAATTCATTCTCAAACGAGTTTAAAGATTTTTCTTGCAATATACATTGCGTTTAGCACCCACCAGGGTAGCCAAGAGCGCTAATGCGCTGCTTTCTGTACTCGGGTAGGCTCCTGGCCCCACATCGAATCCGCCCGGAGGATTAACAACGAGGGCCGGTATTCCAGTCAGCCTGGATGTGGTTTTTAGGCTGTTTTTCACATTCCACTAGGTGAATACCGGGCTGGTCCCCACGTTCCGCCTCAGTTACACGACTCACAGACATCTGAACACGTTCACACTGTTTCATGGCTCACACTAGATGCAGACAGCTGGGGTACACTACTTATGTCCCGGGGGGTTCGAGGTGGCGTTCATAAAGGGCATCCGACCACCCTCTGCAACAAACAATGCCAAATCCGTAAAAACAGGGCTGACCTCGTGTTGGAGCCAGACAAAGGCCGAAAGGTAGAAAGGAGGAAAGAAAGAAATACATTGCGTGTAGTATGGTGCTAACACATAAACAATTAGAAAAAAAGGAACACAATAGACAACAGATGCAAACCAATCTAACTTGGGCATTGGACAAAACATTGACAATGACTCCAGAGTTGAATCCAATAGTAACGATCAATAAGCAGTTAACATTCCTAGTGACGGAAATTTCGTAAACCGACCGAACACTAGTCAAATAGCTCAGCTCAGAGCCCATTCTTATCTGTGACGTCATGTCAAACGACGTGGCGAGGGCAGAGCAGTTTCAGTTAACAAATGCTGCCAGTATGTTTGAAGCTTTTATCAAGCAGATGACTGAAAACAAAAATTACATGGCTTCATTACAGAATCAGATGACTGAAAACAAAACTCAGATGACTCAAAACGAAAAAGACGTTGACGAACACATGACAGTTTTAAAAACGCGACATGACGAGGTTAAGGCTAAATTAAGTGCACTAAAAAGTTGTAATTACACTTTGTGTGATAAAGTAGACGAGATTAACACGAGACTGAGCGACCAAGTACCCGAAATTGACTCAAAATTTTCCAAATTAAGCTTGCAGTATGAAAAACCACTAACGTAAAAGATATTCATACTGAAGTCAAAGATTTAAACGATACATGCGAAGCTGTTGCCTCTCAAGTCAAATATTATCCATCAGTTCATGACTCAATAAAAACACGTATCACTGTAATTGAAAGAAAAGTTAACACTATGGATAAACAACTTACAAACTGCAATTACACACTGACAACCATTTTGTCAACATAAATAAAGAATTTTAAGACTGGGTTGATCAGAAAAATAAATAATTCGATCAATGTATAGAGGAAAAGTTGCCTACATTAGTGCACAGCACTGTAACCGAATTTGTTCAAAGCAATAAACATTTCATAGCTCAATCCAACGCAGCACAACAGAAACGACTGAACAATGACATACAACTGGAGTGTAGCAATGCTAATAATAATAATGCTCGCTTTGGTAATGAAAACATATATGTATGACACATATCCTCCATACACAAGACAAGTAGTAGGGCATGGCTGGCACCGCCACTCTCTGCAATGTTGCCAAATTTATTCAAGATGGCGGATCGAAGATGGTGGCGATAGATACGACAACCTCGCAATGACGTCAAGGTGGGAAGTTCAAATTTTGGCGGGAAAATAGGTCAATAGGGTTACCTCCACTTACCTAACCCCTTCCCTCGCCCTCCCCCCCCCCTCTTCCCTCCCTAAGAAAATGACAGGAAGTTCAACTTCTGGTGGGGAAAAAAGGTCACCTGGGCTACCTCCACTACCCTATTAAAATGCCGGGAAAATAGGTCACTTGGGCTACCTCCAATAACCTAAGTCATCTGACTGTCATGTGTTCCTTGTAATTGTTGGGAAAAGGTCTCGGCCTGTGCTGGGCTGTGGATAGGATGGACTGCACTTAATTTATTTTGGAACAATTTATTTAGCCATGTAGTTCATGAAGTTCATTTATTACACTGATACAAAATACTTCCTCTGACATGCTTGGGATCACACTACATAGCCTACAGACCTGCAAATTACTCGTACATTACCGAAATAATGCATGTAAACGGCTCAGCAAACATGCTCACTAACAGTAAACTGTCTTTTATGGCAGTATATTCCACATAGATTATCAATTCCTTTCATCAAACGTTCAGAAGTGTTCAAAGAAGTGTGATACCTGGATATATAGATCAGAGAAATGTTTCTAGCTCGTAATATATGTGTCCATATCGCAGATCGAAATTGTGGTCCATTGTCGGAAATTACTTTCAGTACAAGCCCTACATTAAATAGAAAATGTTTTACAAATGCATTCGATATAGATTTAGCACTAGCTTTGCGTAACGGAGTGAAGGTAAAAACTTTTCGAAGTGAGTTCAACAGCGACAAAGATGTAACAAAAACATCTATTAGATATGGGAATCGGTCCAAAAATGTCTACAGAGGCCATATGTCTCAATTTAATGGGTACAGTGGGATATAACGGAGGAATATGTGAAGTCATGTCTGATTTAGCTTTCTGGCAGATTTTAAATGATGCTAAAACTCGTTGAATACATTTCTCCATGTTGGCAAATTATCAGTTCTGTCTCAGTATAAGAAAACATTTTCTGGCTCCATAATGTGCATAACATAAATGATATACCAAATTAATTTGTTAACAAGCTCGTCAGGAATACATAAAAACCAGTTGTTGCTGGCAGGGTGAGAGCAGCGAAACAGAATGTTGTTGTATACAATATAATTGTTTCTAATGATAACGTTATTCCTATCTTGCCACAGGTGTTTAATTTCTTTCAATACGTTGTCCTTGCTCTGCTCTTGTGCCATGTCTTGTAATGACGAAGAAATGAAATTTTCAAGTGCAACTTATTGAATATACATGAGACTAAAATTTGCTTGGCAGAAGTCGGTTGCGATGTCTTGCTGATTGTTGCTGAGAGGACAGGATAGCGATTCTGCTGCAATATTTTGCGTACTGGGAATGTGAACAACTGTGAAATTAAATTCCTGTAAATAAAGCTTCCATCTGCTTGACCTCTTATGTGTGAATTTAGCGGAAAGTAAAAACTGTATAGCTCTATGATCTATATAGACGGTAGTATGTCTTCCATAAAGAAAATGCCTAATTCTGGTTAATGCTCATACAGCACTTAATGTTTCAAGTTCTGTAACAGAATAATTGCGTTCATCAGGTGACAGAATGCGACTTGCAATGGCGATGTTATTAATTACTATACTACCTCCTTCTTCAATTTCCTGAAAAATGTGTATGCCTAGACCGGTGTTAGAACTGTCGGTGGCAATGGAAAAATATCTGGTAGGATCTGGGTGTGATAAATGCGGTGCAATCAACAAGGCATGTTTCAGATTAACAAACTCAGACTGTGCTTGCTATCCTAGGACCAAATAGCGTTTTTACCCTTCAACTGGCATAATCTAGGGGTGTCTAAAGCAGAGTAATGAATAAATTTACGGAAAAAGTTGTTTCTTGGTCGTTGGAACAGTAATGTCACGTAAAGCTTGAAGTTTTTTCCGGTTCAGGCGCAATACCTTCTGCTGAAATTACATGTCCAAGAAATTTTATGGAAGTTTTACCAAAGTGCGATTTACTAAGATTAACTGTGAGTCCTTATGCACGAAAAGTTTGCAACAGTTGTTCATGAATCAGATTGTGTTCAGACCAGTTAGCTTCTGCGATAAGGATGTCGTCTACATATGCTGTGATTCTGTCTTTAAGTTCCTTCGGAAGTATATTTTTCAAACCGCGAATAATTGCTGCTGAAGAAATTGTTGGACCGAACGGTAATTTGCAAAATTGATAACAATCACCAAAGCAGAGAAATGCTGTGTACTTTCTGCAGTTCGGATGGAGCTGAATTTGCCAAAATCCCGATTTTAAATCTAATGTGGAATAAATAGCAGTTCCATGCAATTTCTGTAGAAGTTCTTCTAGTGTCTGTGGGCGATCTGTTTCATTAATAATAATGTCGCTGACAGGACGGGAATCAAGTACGAGGCGAAGTGAGCTGTCGTTTTTCTTAACAATGGGGAGCAGGTTTATGTACGTACTAACTGCCGGTTCAATAATACCTTGGTCAAGCATAACCTGCAATTCTTTCTTGACTTTTTCTCTGTGGACGTATGGAATGGGATAATGTTTGGCTTCAATTGTGTCATGCTGTTTAACTTGAAATTCATACATAAAACCGGACATTGTACCAGGAATGATGTCAAAAACTAGAGCTTGCTGTAAAAGAATTTTGCGTAGCTCTGTATGTTCATCATCAGTATTTGCGTTGCTCTGTTTTAGTTTATCTGAAATCATTTGCATAACATCATAGTCGGCTTCGTCTGGTGTATTGTAGTTGTGTACAGACGTATCTGTGAACAATGTGGAATGACAGTCTGTGTTACGCGATGTAGAAATGACATCTGTCTGATTAACTGCCTGTTCTTCTGCTGACAAAGCGTGCAGCAATTCTAATGCCAGTTGTATCTTTTCATCCTTTAACATCAAATAGGAACTTTGAAACTCAATAATTGCGTCATGTTGTACCAAAAAATTCGTACCAAAAATAACGTCTGTTGTCGGTATGGGAACAATCCAAAAATTTGTGTGGAAAGTATAACCTGCAATACAAAATGATAAGTGTGTCTGTAATTTTACATCCACTTCTTTACCAGATAACTGCTCCTTTTACTTTAGTTTTGCCTAGTGGTAACGTAAGATTGGTGTTCTCTTTGTTATATTCGTTGAAAGTTTCTTCATTTATAACTGACATAGGGGATCCAGAATCGATTACTGCTGAAAATGTGGATGACGCAATCTTTACTCAATAACAGGGTGGGAAATGGTTTTTTGTATAACTGGTTTTTCATGTAAAAGTGTGTGTAGGATGACGCCAAGAGTAATAACATTTTCGTGAGCAAGATTCTGTGTATCAAAAGCATTACTTAGGTTGCTGGGAGATGCAACCTGTACTATATCTAGTCAAATTCTTTCTGACTTACTGTTATTTGCGGGAGGATGCCGTAGAATTTCAACTATTTGTTCTGTTCTGTTACTTCGTCCTGGAGTATTTGGTTGGGGATGATACCGACTGTCTGGTTCATTCATGATAATCTGTTGTTGTGGATGATTTTGCTGCTGATAAGACCTACTGTTATTAAATGTGCGCTGAAAACTGTGTTCATTACTTTTACGTCTATCTTGATAGTCATTACTATACGGCGCGTTGCGATGGGAGTTGAAATGATGTGTCTTCTTTACGTAGTGATTTCCTTGTTGCTGTGTGTTACTATTTGATGGAGCCGATGCTATATGTGTAGGTGGCGAAACATTAAAGCTTGGCTGACCTTGCACATTACATTGTTGGTTAGGTATGCTAATCAGCTGGTTTTGTTGTTGTGGGGAAAAGCCTCTATTGTTGCCAAAATGTGTTTGCTGTGGCTGATAATTATGAGGATAATGCTGATTAAAATTTTGTCTTTTATTAAAATTATGCTGGTAGTTCAAACTTGTCATATCAGGTTTTCTTTACTCATTCCTAATCCTAGATAGATCGATAGTTGAAGATTTGTTTTTATAGAGATATAAAGGATAGTAAAAGAGTAGGCAGCAGCGCGGAAACCTAAAGAGGAAATAGCACTGCTACGGCTCGGGGCCCTGTGCACGCTACAGCACATATTTATCGAAGTCTAATGAATCCCCTGTGGTCAAAAGCTGCAAATAAATTTTAATTTCTGCGTTACAGGCCAAGCGGGTGGAAAAGCAAAACTAAATTGTTGTGTCCAATACAAAGGGTGGATCTGTGTTCTATCATTTTTAAATACCTTAAATTTCCTAACGGATAGAAAATGCTTGTAATCAAAATTATCGTCTCTGAATGTCCAAGCAGGTTCAGGATTGTATGAGAATTTGTTTATCTGTGTCTGTTCGGAATCTAAGTCACGTACTCTCTGTAAATTACCTAAGTTATACTGGCTGTGTGAGTGTGAGAAATGTTCAGAATGTGGCGTATGCTGTGACGTGTTAGAGGCTGAAACATTTTTCATTAATGTCACTTCTTGCAGTAAAGATGACAATTTTCTACGTAATGTATTATCGGACGAACCTATCTCACTGATTTTCTGCTGTATGTTTTGAAATTCGGGTGTTTGATAGAACGAAACTGGTGATGTATCGTTTCATTTGGTGTCATTGTTATTTTCGATAACGCCAATACGATTGGCCAATTGATCAAATTTTTCAGTCAATGCTTTTACCTGTCACAGGAATCAATTTGTATTTACATTTTTGTTTAATATCTTCACGTCTGCTTTAATGGCATCGGCATTCTGTATTAATTCCAATTGTTCAAGTCTACTGCTCACTGTCTGAAAGTCTACTGTGTATTTATTTTCCAAAGTCTGAATATTAGTGTCTGTTTTTGTTTTTAGATCGGAGATTTCACCATGCAATTCAGTGTTGAACTGTTGGATAGTATTGATTTCGTCTGATACTGTAGAAATGTTGGTGTCTACATATGCTTTTGCTTTCGTAAACAACTTACGCTTGCCATCCTGTCTTTGTGTAGTATGTAATGCTGGAAATGCATATCCTCCTATTTCCATCTACTGTACTACAATTTTTTTCCTTATTTTGTTACCTGAAGATATGACATTTCTGTGTCTTTATATATTGTAATTGTTTTACTATTTGAATATATATATATATATATATATATATATATATATATATATGTGTGTGTGTGTGTGTGTGTGTGTGTGTGTGTGTGTGTGTGTCGATGTATAATTGGTTTGTTTTGTATATATCATTTGTATTTTTACGCTGGGTCTTGCCTAGGGAAAACTATGTTATCGAACGATTACATCGATAGGTCGTGTGGAGAACCAAAGTGTTTAGGATCTTTGGTAGGATAAACTCTGCCACGTGGAGCGCGGGCAGAGCGGGGGTCTGGCGGGAGTAGGGCGATGGAGCAGGTGTGTTGTGTGACGCTCCCGCGAGTTGCCGCGCTTTCGGGGTTTGGCAGCATGTAATTGCGCTCGACTTGCTATGATAGTTTCTGACACGCTGTCGCGGACGGGAAGCATTAGCTGGCGCACATCATGAGCCCGTTTCGGCTGGAGACCGTGTCGAGAAGAAGGCGCGCCAACATCCAGCTTCTGCAACAGCTACGGCCGACAATGAGTGATTGTCGCCACCTCCTCGACCGACGACTTCAAACCTTCAATCAACCAACAAGGAAGACTGGAAGCACGTAAAGGTTTAGAACTGTATGGCAGACCGCAGCTTTTAAAATTGTTCCATTTGCCTCACAAAATTACAGCAACTTATCATGAACCTTTGTTGCTCATTGTCCCAATTGCATTACCAAGCAGGGTCCCTTCCTTTTCCAGAATGAACCCGAGTGTTGTTGAAATTCAAACGCCAGCATTAAAGTAATATCATCCATTTCACTGCTTTAATTTCAAAGTTCAGTTAAAGTATACATAGGTGGCTACAATATTTAGATTACACAAGCAGAAATTAAGAGCGCGAGTTTTGTTACCATATTTTAGCTTACCTGTGACTGCAGCTCAGCTTGGTACATACTAAATTTTACTATTGTTAATTGTTCAGAATCATTTAATTCGAGTTCAAAGTTAAATCTCTTATTTCTAAATTGCGTAGCTTCAAGTAGCTTTTGAAATGATTGTTGAGGTAGCCCAAGACTAATCTTATTTTACTGAATTTCGTAGTGCTCCAGAAACGAAGCTCACTATTAATTTCAGTCACTAAATTAACTTTCAATTTTCCGGTTTTATTAATTCTTTTGCTAAATTAAGTCAGAGTGTAGCGAAATTTATTACTTCTGACAAACATTCAGTTTTCACACAACCCGTGTCAACCTTCAGTTGCCACGCTTTTAGTGCTAATTATATGTGCAATAACCTTTCTTTTTCAGTTATTATAGTAGTTGTCCGTAGGACTGGCGACCGCAATTTTCCCAAAATCTCAAATATCTAATTAACGCCAGTTAATTGTTAACGTAAAGACCGCACATAAACTTTCTTTATTAACTTTACCCCTTTTCAAAATTAATTTCCACCAGTTTCATTTGCATTTTTCCCTTCATTTAGATGTAACCCTTTCCTCCCTCTTTACCAACAGATTAACTTCGGTGACGATTGCATTTCCCAAATTTCCATTAGGTACATGGGGTTTGATTTTTACTGTCATTAAGGTCGATAAGTGAGGGGGAGGTTACAACTAATTGTTTCATGACTTGTTTCTTTACTTTGTTCTGTTCCTGTATGAATATACGGTAACGCGTTTCACGGTTTTGTAGGTGGTGATTAAAAGGTTCGTCAATTTGGCTGTTCTATTGTTCAAATTTCTTGGCGATTTTCGCATCTAGGGTGTGTGAAAGTTCTGCTGACATTAATTTAAACTCGTCGCGTAACTGCGTTGCGTTTTCTGAACATTGTTTAGCAACTGCACTAATTTCATCTCTAAGTAATTTTGTTGTGGCTGCATGTAAATTACGTATTTCTTGTACAACGGATCTAATTTCTTCACTACTATTCCTAGCATAACCCTTAATTTCTTCACGTAATTGTTCTTTAGTATCATGACATTGCACGGCAACAGCTGTAATCCGTTCATTAAACTGTTTAAAGTTCTCATTAATTTGTTTGATCAGCCTGTCGTGTTTTTCATTCGGCTGTTTGAAACTTTCATTAAGTTGTTTGTTCGATTCATTAAGGTTGTCGTGTTTTTCATTCAAATGCTTGAAATTGTTGTCGTATTTTCCATTGAGTTGTAACAATAATGCCACAAATTGATCCATGCCAAATTTAGCAACTCTATTCTCTCTGCTGTGTGATGGTGTATCTGCATTTATCACGATTTTTGTAATCATTTGGTCATTGTCTGATTCATGAAAAGGTTTGCTAATTGGATGTGCACTATAGGTCACATCAGAATCAAATAAATCTGACGTATTTTGAGTACATTGTTCATCTTCGTTAGAAACATTTATCTGTTCACTGTGTAAATTTTGCAAATCAGGTGTGTCAACCTGGGCAGCGTTCACTGTAGTGGAACGTTCGGCGTCATCAATTGTCGTTAAATTTACTGTGGACATAATTGAATTCGTTTGCTCATCATTTAGATTAGAAACATTACTGCTGGTCGGCAAACAGTGATTATCTGTAATTGGAGAATTATCATTATGATACTGAGTGTCACTAGTATTATCAGTCAAATTATTCAGGTCGGCTTTTTTACTCATTACGCATCGCGATGTACTGTTGGCAGTTTTTCGCTACATTTTCACATGTCAAAAGTGGGAACAAAACCAAAGAAAATGCAATAGTGGAACAAATACAATAACAACAAAGAGCAATAAATTGCTGATGATCTGTGAAGGAAGTAAAGAAGTAAATACGTTGCGCCAGATGCAAACTACATTTAGCATTAGGTAAATAAGAACAGATATATAAGAGACTACTTCTCAGAAATTCACAAAAAAATGCGATCCCGGCCGGCTGTCGCCAAGTGTAACCTCCCAACAGTTTATTTTCGTAACCTCGGAATAAAAATCTGACTAACCTCCCAATGAAAATATAACTCATATACAGTATAACCTTTCAATAATTAACTGAGTGTGATTCTAAACTGGAAAATCTAGACGTCAGCAATGCTGCGTCATGGCATTGAAAAGTCATCCTGAATAAACTGAAGATTCTTACCTCAATTTTGTCGCCGGATATCGCGCGTATATCTGCTCCTATAAGAAGTTTTTCTGGCACAGCCCACTGCAATGCTGGCCACTAGATTTTGTTATGTATAAAAAAAACTGATTTTTCTTTACGATAATTGGCATGACTATGGATAGGAGAAATTAGTAAAAAACTTTAAATTCAGATGAATATTGTCAAAAGTTAACTTTATAAGAAAGGTTACTATTGAAAAATTATTGAAAATTATTTACATGTGACTTTGATATAACAATAGTACAAAATGAGTTGCAAATTACATACGCGCGCGGCAATAAATAATAATAATTTTTGCTTTTACCTTATACTACATCGCTCGGTCACCGCCATCGTTCTCCACGACCGGCCTTGGTAATTCCATACAGGACACAAGTGCTCTCTGTGAGCTATATAACTAAACAACTACTCTATACGAGCGACCTGACCCAACCGCCCGACTGCGAGCTACTACTCCTACCACTTCCGATACTGCTCTCTGGTCTGCGATTCTATTGTAGCTTACATATCGCAGGCAGCGCGTGAGCAATCCATCGAAGTTAGATCTGCTCGAGTGCGCTAGCAATAAATTCCTTTGTCATGGACCTCTTACAAGTGCTCTATTTCCCCGATGGCTTATGTCTCTCTCCACGAGAAAAACTTCCGGTTCTGAGCTTTTCAGCAACTCCACAATGTACAAGCAGAATTCCTTCATCTTTACTATCTTTCAAAATATAAGTTCTAGGATTCGTTCTTTGCACCTTTGAAACTGTAAATATCCCTGTTGACCAGCTCGGTAGGTATGATTTCTCAAATGCTGTCTTGTGTTTTGAGATAAGTACCAAATTACTTACATTAAAATTTCTGTCTGCTTGGCTCTAGCATTTTAATGCTATAGTACACCGTATCCATGAGTCCATTATCACGAACATCGATTGGTCTCATTTTTATTGTGGTATGTTTGGTTCGGTTATACAGAGAAATTATTTCTGGGAGGATATCTGTCCATTTGTATGAGCCACGAAGGTTAAAACGCCTCCACATTCCATCTTTTATTGTTATGTTCAGACGCTCCATGATACTTGCCCCCAGGTGAGTAAATGTTGAGTAGTGATGTATTCCATACCGCTGCATCACGGTCTTGAAATACCTATCCGTGATCGGTTTGGAGATTGTCTGTAGCAAACACTCAAACACATCCGCGACATTTCTACCCGTTTTTGTTTTAACAGATAATGCCCAGGC
Organism: Schistocerca piceifrons; assembly: GCF_021461385.2. NCBI lineage: Eukaryota > Metazoa > Arthropoda > Insecta > Orthoptera > Acrididae > Schistocerca > Schistocerca piceifrons. The sequence goes on along the minus strand of NC_060140.1, from coordinate 781,079,566 downwards.
AGATTTGGAGTATGTATCAATAACCATTAAAATATATTTTAATCCATTACTCTTATGTGAATATTCCCTCATATCTACAAGATCAACTTGCCATATGTCATCCAAACCTTTAATAATAACATGCCTTCGAGGGTATGTTTTGCGTGCTGGTTTGTGCTGTTCTCGAACTACTGTATCCATACTTATCCGATGATACCTCTATCTTTAAGCTCAAAGATTATTGAAACAGCGTCATCCGAATGAACTGTATTATCTGCAGCAGCTGATGCCATGAGCAGCCGTAGTAGATCTATTAGCTCGTTGGGGTCGTCATAATACTGTATATATACTGCGGGATTCGATTGTTCACTGGTTTATGCTCAATGTCAATAGCATCACCACTGCTGCTGCTGCTGTTCTCGTTGCTGTTTTCGCCATCAAGTATTGGTTTTATAGTAGTTTTATATTTCTTGTTGCTCAGGCTTATCGCGGTCTTATGTACATCAGTCATATGCAGTATTTCACGGTACGTTTCCCTATCATTAACTGCTGCTACTGTTGTTGTTGTTGCTGTTTTCGCCATCAAGTATTGGTTTTATATTTCTTGTTGCTTAGGCTTTTAGCGATCTTATGTACATCAGTCACATGCAGTATTTCACGGTAGATTTCCCTATCATTAACTGAATAATTTGTAGGTTTTTTGGTAGGTCTTAGGAAAATAAGATTCATTAAGCCAGGTGTTGTCTCAAACCGCCGATCACCAATCGGTATTGTGTCATCAGTTACATTTAAAGGATGCATGCCTAACATGTACGTTCTCCACCCTGCTAACGCCTAATATTCTATCTATCTGACCGGGGGCGTGACGGATAATGAATTCGTCAATGGCAACACCGTCGTTATCGTGTGGTTTGGTTTTGTCTTACAGCTGTCTGAGAGATTCAGTAACCGGCTTAAATGTCTCTCTTAGTGTTTCCTGTCGATCCATATGCCCTAATCTGAGCAACCATAATTTCTCACGAACTGCTTTCCGCGCTTGAACTACTTTCTTTTTCGTTGACATCTCGGTGTATACTTATCAGACATCTCAGCAGCGTGAGGCTTTATATATCCGCTCTTCTTCTTCCTCTTACTATGTACCTGCTCCCCCTTCTCAACAAGTAACTCTGCATTTATTTTGTCCTCAATAGCCTCGACCTTTTCAGTTAAGTCGGTTACTCTCTGACCAATTTCATTAACTAACTCATTTAACGCACTGACCATTCTCAGAAGAGTTTGGTAATACGTCTCTAGTTCCCTGCGCATACCTCCAACTTCATGCACAATAGCCTCAATTTTCGCATCCATGTACAGGCGAATGTTCTGTCTGTATACACCCATTCTTTCTGGTTGAAAGCTTAGATAGGCGCACGAATTTGTCCATGGTGTAGCGAATACTGATGCACTAACCTCTCTTACTGGGCTATATATACACAAACTCTTGAAACTTTCACCTATACCCACCATGATTCACTTTTCTTGCTTTTTCAATAACGGTAAATCCATAATATGTATGATTCCGGCAGTCATCACGTATCTTTACAAAATTATTGAACGACATGTCAGTTCCTACATGTGCCTGGTAAATGTCTTTTAAATTCAGATTGTCTTGTTTAAAGGCTATAATGATGTTTGCATTATCCCCAACCAACTGTTTCGGGATTCTGTAATATGTTTGGCTTAAATACGATACATCAGTACTCGTCTGACGACCGAAAGGGAAATATTTTCGAATTTGGTCTTAGTTTTCCACAGCAACATCCTCAAATATGAAGATGGTGTTTGTCTTTGCTTTTTGAGGTGGGGTGATATTATCGCTTTTACTGAATGTTTTGTATGTTTACACCGCGCAATATCTCCTGTAATAGCTGACACTTGGGCTGAAACAGTGTTTTTGAGAGTACACAAACATGTTCAAATCGGACTCCATCTACATGTGCTAACAGCGTCATGAGGACATTAGTCTTGCGACAGTTGGATGGACCTACAATAATTGCTCGTATATTATCAGGAAGAAGAATTACTTTCTTCTTCTTATTCAGATCTTCTTTTGTATCTTCACAGGACAAGCCACCGACAGCAAAGTCCTTGTGATGAGACGGCTGCAGTGGCCGAGCGGTTCTAGGCGCTCCAGTCTGGAGCCGAGCGACCCCTACGGTCGCAGGTTCGAATCCTATCTCGGGCATGGATGTGTGTGATGTCCTTAGGTTAGCTAGGTTTAATTAGTTCTAAGTTTTAGGCGACTGATGACCTCAGAAGTTAAGTCACATAGTGCTCAGAGCCATTTGAACCATTTTTGAATTCTTGTGATGATGTTTCACCCACCCTGCCATGAGACTAACTACGCCAGGTACTGACAAGTGGTTGGCATATATAGAATAATGCACTTGAAGGGACGGTAATAAGCATAATACTTCGGCTATAATGAGAGAGGTATGAAATAAAACACAAACACAGTTTGAGATTACATATACATACATTATTTATTTAAATATCATATATAGGATGCAGTATTTCAAAAAATTCATCAGAGTCTTTATCTTCTTCTTCGCATCTGTACAGTGTTTCCCAAACAAAACTTTTTGATATGCAATAAATTCTGTGCATATCTCCCTCAAGGCAATGGATACCTGACAGTACTCAGGTTTTTCGCCTGCACATTTAAACCGCTTCTATTTTGGTTCAGCGTTCATGTGCAAACAAAGGTACTGCTCCAAATCAACAACATGTACACTATGCACACATAGAAAGTTTAAAACATCATTGTATGCAGAGTCTATGCTCGGCAACCAACTATTCGATCTCTCAAATGCAAGGTGTAGCGCTATATCCAGATCGTGTAAGTTCATAACAGAGGCGTCCTGTAGTTAAACATACTTGTCACCCGATTTCCTACATACTGCACAGTCATCATACAGTGTTGTAATAGATAGTATCACACTAGTAAGGCGAATGTATGGGGGCAACGGGTTGGATAATACTCTGTAGTCATCTGCTGATTGATGTAGCGCTGTGCACGACATATTTCGTCCTAGTCGAGCTCAGAAATTGCCTTTTTAACACCTTTCGATGCATTTTCAATTTCTATTCTCACATCCAAGCCCCATTTATGATGTACTTCTATACACATTTCGTTCCACTAGGAGTTAAATTGTATGTAGAACTAAAAAGCGTGGGTACACTTGATGCCTGCTTATTCACTGCATCTGTACTCTGGGCCTGCACTACCACAGGGATGTTCTGCTGGGATGGGTGGTATGTTGGGGACCAGTACTGTCCTCCATCTTGCTGTTGTTCAGGACCACCAGCAGCGTTCGATGTGTTGGGAGCAGACTGTGTGTCCTCATCACACAAATCGATGAGTGGGATGGACAATACCAGCTCCTTGTCGTGCAAGTGGGCTATGTGAGCTACAGGATCTCACATGGGCGCTAAAGGTTCAGACATGCTGGAGATTGTTGCTGCCACAGGTCAGAAGGTCAGTGTAGGTCTCAACAAGATGGCAGCTAAGGTTGCTGCAGGGCCAGGGGCGACAGAGGTCAACATGTTGGCGCTCGGCCCTGCAGGCTTGGACGTGTAGAGGGCTACTGCTGAACAAACTGGAGGAAGCGTTACATATGGTCCAAGATGCAAAAACAACCAATAATGATGATAATGCTAACCTCAGACAAAGATGTGATATAGGATACTTACTTTTCCACTTCTTCCTGTTCTGCAGAGTTGTACTGGATTGCGACTGCTTTTCGACACTACATGGTTCTTCTTCTTCTTCTGCTACTGCTGCTGCTGGCTGACTGAGCAAGACTGGCGTCCCAGAGCTACTGAGCCCCCAGTGACATTACCAGGTACCACCATCCTACTGGCTGAAGTCTAACATGTGACTGGATTAAGGGTTATGTTATTTCTCGCCATTTTTCCCCTCCAGACCGCCATCTTGTATTATGTCACAGAAGGGACAACAGCGCCCTCTGGTGGTGGTACTGTGTACTAGCCCAGACCTCATGGTGAACACACTGGATGGAGCTATTGTCTATGAGAATCAGATTGTTTAAATAAAGACTGCATGCGAAATAAAGACTTACATCCATACCGTCCAGCACAGACTGAGTCCTTTTTCCACCAATTCCAAGGAAGAGGTGACAGTCAGATGACTTAGGTTAATAGCCGAAGTGATCCTTTCCCCGCCATTTTCTTAGGTTAGAGGAGGTGGCCCAATTGTCCTATTTTCCCCACCAAAATTTGAACTTCCTGCCATTTTCTTGGAGAGAGGGGAGGGGAGAGAGGGAGGGGAGGGTGTCATCTTAGTGGTGGTAGTAAATTGTCCTATTTTCCCACCAAAATTCGAACTTTCCGCCATGATGTCATTGTGACATTGCCGCATCTATCGCCGCCATCTTGGATTCGCCATCTTTAATACATCTGGCAACAATGCAGAACAGGGTAATGCTGGCCTTGTCCTACTACTAACACACATCTCACAGGAATCACAGTACACATCTGTACACATGACAGCTAATTACGATCGTGACATTCATGGGAAGTACATTCCTTTCCATTCATCAGCCGATCACTGCAATAATTACAGTGAAAGCAATCGACATTACAGTGCCAAAGAAGAAGAAAGTCTGATTAAAAATCGTCAATTTCAACCTTTCGTCCCAGAAAAACATACTGTAAATCCTGTAATTTTTCTGAAAACGTTTAAAAATGCGTGCCCAGGAGCATGGAGTGACGAAAAGAGAATTTTTTGCGTTGTAGATTACATCCAGGTTGACGCAGCTGTCTGGGCCTATAATGAAGCCGTTAGGTGCTTGACGTATGAGCAGTTTTAAACAGCTTTCTTAGCGAAATTTTGATCGCAGTCGGTACAAGAACGTCTTAGGAAATAGATTGTGGAACCAGCATCTTTTAATGCGAAACATGGCAATCTACCCCGATATTTTGAGAAATATTTGAATATGGGACACTTTATTGATGAACCTGTAGCTAGGCGCTATATACTCCGCGCACTGAAAGCCAAATTGCTAATAACTGCACTTTCCAGACAATGATATAGAATATTTTCTGACAGTGCCTGATTCTGTTGATATGTTATATGAGGAACAACGTTCCGCACGGCAAAACAGCTTCCACAACGTTTACGTCAGTGGTATGCAAAACGCGCAGGCTAGCCAACTTCATCCTGGCGCGCCGGCCACTGTCAGTTACGTAGCGCAGCAAAATCAACATTTTCCTTCTGCAAACCAGTACACGTACCTAAAACGGCAGACACACACCACAATAATCATAACATATCGTACATAACAAGCGACAACCTACACAAAAGGCGCCGCAACAACAATAATGGAAATAACACAAACAGAAACAACAAAAGCTGGAACAAAAACAGAAACAATTATCGGCCTGTACAAAATCAACAGCAAAACTGGGACAGTAACTATGGTAACGTGTGCCAAGATACTGGACCACCACCTCAGTACAACATCAACAAAGGTCCGTGGCAAATGCCGCCACAGCCTGTAAAAAATCAAAATTGGAGTTTACCCACCAACTATCAGGTAAGTCATGGTTCTAAACCACATAGGTTGGAGAGCGGGATACACAATACCCTAATGTAAACATAATAGAAGTGTCAAGTGAAACTCCTGTACCAACTCCTGCGCCAATTACGACGACGTCAAACTAAAGACAATCACTACTGTGCCCCAGGTCATGGCTGAAGAAGGTTTGGGGGGCGACTTCAATATCAAATCATTGTTTGGTACACCCACTGATGAACCACACAGTGTTTATGTAGCAAATAGTTTTAAGCAACAACAACTTTTATTATACGCTACAATCATGATGAGCGCTTATCTGATGAACTCTTGCAGGAAAATACACAATGTCGTTCATCTAGCAATGAAATAGTTTTAGCTACAACTACTGTTATAGTATGAGGTATTCCAACCAATATTGTTTTGGTCACAGGAGCGACCGTGAGTGTTTCGTCGTATAATTTCTATAAGAAAATGATTGAATTTGAAACTGTACTGGAGTTTCCTGCTCAAAAGAGTAAGTTTTAAGCTGCCGTAGGTAATAAGTCTAGTAGTTACGAAACAGTTTTCTGTGACCATTCAGCCCAGAATCTAGTTACTAATTGTATTACAGGTTTAGATATGTTATGTGAGAAGGACAGTATTATTGACTTCTCGAAACGTAAATGTTTCCTTAGACTTAAGGCAGGACTCTCAAATATGACAAGTATTGTACTGGGTAAAAAATTCTGTTGCAAGAGAGTGACGAAAAAAACAGACACTCGCATCTGATACAGTATATGAGGATTTGATAACACTGATAAGCCATAAGTTAAGTGAAACCACTGCTATTACCGGTGACAAACGCGATGAGTTTTATCTAGTACTATCTAAGTATTCAAAGGTCTTTACTAAACGACCAGGTGTTATTAAAATATATGTTTATAAAATTAAAGTCAAGCCTCACCAAATTTTCTATCACAAAACCTATAATGTACCATTATCTCAACGACCAGCGGTGTGTTCATCATTTTCGGATTGAGCGTCAGTTCAGGTGTATTTATTACAACTTTGGATACTCTGCTTGGTGACAAGTTAGTTGAGACTGTTACATATTATGTCGATGATCTTTTGATAGCCACTAAGACTTGGAATGAACATCTTGACACCCTTGAAATGATTCTGGATAAATTTGCAAAAGCTAATGTAGCAGCTGACCTAAAGAAGTCAAAATTAGCTTGTAGTAATATTAGGTATCTTGGACACATGATTAATGCACAAGGTATAAGCCTTGATCGAGGTAAGTTGGACGCTATTAGGAATTTTCCTAGTCCTCGCAATAAAAAACAACTGCAGCCATTTCTAGGACTCTGTTCTTTCTTTCGACGTTTCCTGTCACAACAACTATTGAACAGTAAGCATCTCCTAGATTTACTTAAGAAGAATCAGGTATGGATCTTGTCTGAGCAGTGCCAGCAAGCTTTTAATAACATTAAGCACGCATTGGTGAATGAAAACATTTTAGACCAAGCAGACTTTAGTTTAGGTTGTTTTATGACGTGACATGCAGTGACTTGGGTTGTTGCCTATTTCAAGTAGTTAAGAACGGAGAAGAGGAACAGGTAAAAATTATTGGATTTGCAAGCTGTACTTTAAATGAATGTGAACGCACTTATTCAACCCCTGAATTTGAAACTCTTTCTGTTCTCTGGGCTTTCAAAAAGTTTAACTTTTATTTATATGGTAAACACACGAAAATGTACACAGATCACCAAGCTCTGACATTTTTGTTAACATGTAAGTTAGTTCATCCTATTATCACGTTGGGCTTTGTCTCTGCAGAATTACTCATTTGAGATTCTATACATTAAAGGTAAACACAACATCATTGCTGATGCTTTGTCTCGTCTTCCACAAGATATCATCTATGTCTACGTCTACGTGATTACCCGGCTATTCACAATAAAGTGCTTGGCAGAGGGTTCATGAACCACCTTCAAGCTGTCTCCCTATCGTTCCACTCTCGAACGGCGCGCGGGAAAAACGAGCACTTAATTTTTTCTGGACGATCCCTGATTTCTCTTATTTTATCATGATGATCGTTTCTTCTTATGTAAGTGGGTGCCAACAGAATGTCTTCGCAATCGAGGGAGGAAACTAGAGATTGAAATTTCGTGAGAAGGTCCCGTAGCAACGAAAAACGCATTTGTTTTAATGATTGACGAACCAATTCACGTAGCATGTATGTGGGACTATCTCCCCTACTTCCCGATAATACAAAACGAGACACCATTCTCTGAACTTTTTGATGCCATCCGTCAGACCCACCTGATGCGGATCCCACACCACACAGCAATACTCCAGTATAGGGCGGACAAGCGTGGTGCAAACAGTCTCTTTAGTAGATCTGTTGCACCTTCTAAGCGTTCTGCCAACGAATCCCAGTCTTTGGTTTGCTCTACCCACAATATTATCTATGTGATCGTCCTACTTTAGGTTATTTGTAATTGTAATCCCTAAGTATTTAGTTGAATTTATAGCCTTCATATTTGTGTGATTTATCGCGTAATCGAAAGCTAGTGGATATCTTTTAGTACTCATGTGAATAGCTTCACACTTTTCTTTATTCAGGGTATATTACCACTTTTAGAACCATACAGATATCTTATCGAAATTATTTTGAATTTCGTTTTGGTCATCTGATGACTTTACAAGGCGGCTACTCAGATTGTCTCCTGTGTCGTTAATATAGATCAGGAACAAGAGAGGGCCTGTAACACATCCTTCGGGAACGCTGGATATTACTTCTGTTTGACTCGATGACTTTCTGTCTATTACTACGAACTGTGTCCTTTCTGAAAATCACGAATCCAGTCGCACAACTGAGGCGACATTCCATAGGCACGTAGTTTGGTTAGAAGACGCTTGCGAAGAACGGTGCCGAAGGCCTTCTGGAAATCTAAAAATATGGAATCAATTTGTGATCCCCTAGAGGGAAGTATAAAGAGCTAGTTGTGTTTCACAAAACGATATTTTCTGAATCCGTGCTGACTATGTGTCAATAAATCGCTTTATTTGAGGTAATCCATAATGTTCGAACACAATATATGTTCCAAAACCCTACTGCAAATCTACGTTAGTGATATGGGCCTGTATTTCAGCGGATTACTCCTATTTCCCTTTTCGGATATTGGTGTGACTTGAACAATTTTCCAGTCTTTAAGTACGGAACTTTCTGTTGGCGGGCGGTTGTATATAATTGCTAAATATGGAGCTATTGCATCGGGATACTCTGAAAGGAACCTGACTGGTATACAATCTGGACCCGAGGCCTTGCCTTTATTAAGTGATTTAAGCTGCTTTGTTACACCGAGGATATCTACTTCTATGTTTCTCATCTTGGCAGTTGGTCTTGATTGGAATTCAGGAATATTTACTTAGTCTTCTTTGGTGAAGGCGTTTCGGAAAACCGTTTTTAATAACTCTGCTTTGGTGGCACTGTCATCAATGACTTCACCGTTGTTATCCCGCAGTGAAGGTATTGATTGCGTCTTGCCATTGGTGTACTCAATGTAGAACCAAAATCTCGTTGGGTTTTCTGCCAGATTCCCAGACAGAGTTTCATTGTGGAAATTATTAAAAGCATCTCGCATTGAAGTACGCGCTATATTTCGAACTTCTGCAAAACTTTGAAAATCTTGGGGATTTTGCGTTCTTTTAAATTTGGCTTGCTTTTATCGTTGCTTCTGCAACAGCAATCTGACCCCTTGTGTGTACCATGGGGGATCAGTACCAACGCTTTTTAATTTAGGTGCCGTCGATACTATCTCTTTGAAATCATTGGGCTCTGAGCACTACGGGGCTTAACATCTACGGTCATCAGTCCCATAGAACTTAGAACTACTTAAAACTAACTAACCTAAGGACATCACACAACACCCAGTCATCACGAGCCAGAGAAAATCGCTGACCCCACCGGGATTGAAATCATTCCACATCTTTTCTATGCTTACGTGATCTGATCGGAAGGAGTGGAGACTCTCTCTTAAAAAGGCGATAAAAGCATTTTTTATCAGCTTTTTTAAACAGATGTACTTTGCGCTTCTTTTTGATGGTTGTGGGTGTATTCAGGCTGTATTCAGCCTAGCACCAACTACCTTGTGGTCGCTAATCCCTGTAACCGTCATGATACTCCCTATTAGTTCAGGATTATTTGTTGCTAAGAGGTCAAGTATGCAACCATTTACGCTTAGAATGGGCTCATGAACCAATCGTTGAAAATAATTTTCTGAGAAAGCATTCAGTAGAATTTCGGATGACGCTTCATGCCTGCCGCCGCCTTTAAACTTATAATTTTTCCAGCATATCGAGGGTAGATCGAAGTCACCACCGACTATAATTGTGTGAGTGGGGTACCTATTTGAAATCAGACTCAGGTTTTCTTTGAACTGTTCAGAAACTAAATCTGCTGAGTCAGGGGGTCGGTAAAACGATTCAATTAATAGTTTAGTCCGATTGTCAAGTGTAACCCCTACCCATACGATTTCGCAGGGACTATCTACTTCAATTTCACCGCAAGGTTAACTACTTCTGACAGCAATAAATACTCCACCACCAACAGTATTTAATCTATCCTTTCTGAACTCTCTTAGATCGCTTGAAAAAATTTCAGCTGAACTTATTTCCGGCATTAGTCAACTTTCCGTACCTATAACTATTTGAGCTTCAGTCTTTCTATTAGGGCTTGGAGCTCTGTTTCTTTCCCAACACAACTACGACAATTTACAATTACAATACCGATTGTTTCTACAACTACCTTACTGTGTTTTACCTGCCCCCTTTTAGGCGGACGCTCTTTCTGTGGTTTCCTGAGATCCTCTAACCTAAACAAAACTTCCAGTCCCTTCCACATAGCCCCCGCTACCCGTGTAGCCTCTTCCTGTGTGTAGTAGACTACTGACCTATTAAGCGGAACTCGGAAACCCACCACCCGATGGCGCAAGTCAAGGAATCTCCAGCTTGAATGATTTTAACACTGATCTTGATAATATGACGACTACAGAGTACCCCTAGTGCAGGATAAACAATATTACAAATATTACATTGATGTGTGTAGAAATATGGCAGTTTCGCAAAAATCTGATCCACACTGGAACAAGGTAAAAGAAGTACTAACCACGCTAACGCAGCATGCTAATGCAAGAAACAGATACTACTCTAGTACTATTAAGAGAAAGAAGAAATTCAAGGTAGGCATGCAAGTACTATTGCGTACTCACCACAAATCTTCTGCACTAGAACGGCGCAGCGCGAAGTGGCATCTTCTGTACGACGGTCCATATGTAATTGTCAACATTCGTCATCCCGGTGCATACCTGTTGCAGAACCGTAAAACAAATAGAACCATTGGGCTTTACGCTCATCATGACTTAAAAGCATTTCATTCTAAGCAGTAAACGTATATCTATGAGTAATGAGTAAGTAAACTGTATATTTATAATACACACGCACCTCTCAGTACTACTGCAAGTAAACTAGATAGCCTAAGAAATTTTATTTCAGCTGATTCAGCCAGCAGCAGAAGAAGAGAGAAGAGATTTCCACTTCACCGAACGTACATAAACATCAGCCTAAATTTTAACGCAGATATTATGATGACATTTACACAAGTGTGACGAAAATATTTTTGAGACAACATAATTGACTAACTCTAGTATCGGTCAAGGGATATTCACGACTGATTGACGCGTACACAAAACCACACGACAGCCAAACACTGTCACCCAGAGACGGATTACATGCACTTCATATGGTATAACACATGTTCATGTGAAGCCAAGGCCATATACACACTCTACACACACTCACAACGCGAGAATTCTATAGGTTTGATTTTAGTGTGTTGCTCAAGACGTTTGTTCATTAGTATATCTGTGCTTGGACCTGTTTGCTGATGTATCCAGATGTTGTGTCTAATCTTTCCAATTTCAGGTGACATCGTTCGCGAATGTAAAATTTGGTTCAAAAATCTGTAGTGTTTGTAAGATTATGTAAATAGTTGTATTCTATATAAAGCCAAAAGGTAATGTATTTATGTGTAATTATGTATATTGATGTAAAGCAAAATGTAATATGTTGGTACGTAAATGTCATCAGAATTTGTAATACGTATCAAAATGTGTAAAACCACGAGATTTATGTGAAAGAGTCTGCTTTAAAGACATTCTACATACATCGTAATGCCAGTAACCGCGATGAAGTATGTGTGCAAAATTGTTAAAAACTATTCTTCATACATGGCTATGAGCATGATCGCGATGAAATATTTATCTACATTGCCAGATAATCTGTGAGCGCGATGGAACTGTGCATGTGAAGTACATTAACATCTTCAGTGCATCACCTAATGACATTTATCACGATGCAGCTGTGCAAAATAAGGAACTGGTAAACCACCGGACCTACGGTCATGACGCACGAAAGCATTAGAAACAACTCCACGGGTGGAGGAATTTTGGATGGGACTTCAGGGAGTGTAATGTTCTCAGAAGACGGCTACTCTCACCTGGACAAATCGATGACCGATGCCAGCATTTTGCCGTCTGAAGTGTTGCATCCATGCCTTCATGGAACTTACGTTGTTGAATGGAAGTCTACTGGTCTTCAATCCCGCGACTCATGACCTACGCAGAACAATGTCATCAGTGAACATAAAGAGTGCAACGAGTGAACATGCCCACATATCGCTTATCAAAGCTGTGAACAGTGACGTCGATACGCAGTAACATTTACGTTATGCAAACTACCAAAACAATGATTACCTTTGCGTTATTATAGTATTTGTTATGGATATTAATTGGAAACGAGTACTCGTCGTACAAGACTTTTAAAGGGAATAACGAAATGCATTTTGCTTTAGCATATGTAGTAGTTTTAGAATTATTGTACCTGTTTTAGCTGTTGGTGAATGTTTTCTTGGAAAAAAAATTTCTTAGCGCGGCAACCGCAATACCAACATTGAAATCTTCTGGGCGCACGCACATCAATCAAATATTGTATACAACGAATTGTAGTTGAATATGTATGTAAATATTGTACAGAATGTGCTTAGGGTGAACTGCTCGCCTGCAGCTGCGTCCTTTCGTCACGCAATTCTGCGGGCAATTTAAAAAATGTTTCAAATGGCTCTAAGCACTATGGGACTTAACATCTGAGGTCATTAGTCTCCTAGATTAGAATTACTTAAACCTAACTAACCTAAGGACATCACACACATCCATGACCGAGGCAGGATTCGAACCTGCGACCGTAGCAGCAGCGCGGTTCCGGACTGAAGCGTCTAGAACCGCTCGGCCACAGCGGCCGGCGGCAGTTTAAAGGCACATTTGCAGGATGGGCGTGGATACATTGCAAAAACATAGATATAAGTTCAGAATATAAATAAAGAATTACTTATGATATTAATTAGTATAAGCGGTTGTATCGATTGTGGCGTGTAACCGCTGAAACACTACAATAATTATGTAGTTCTGTTGTCTTGCCGAGAAGACGGCACATTATTTGGTCTTGTAACTGTCCAGATAGGACGCATATCTCCCATTGCTCCAGATAATTATTTGGCTCTCCACCATTATTATACACTACTGGCCATTAAAACTGCTACACCACGAAGATGACGTGCTACAGATGTGAAATTTAACCGACAGGAAGAAGATGCTGTTATATGTAAATGATTAGCTTTTCAAAACATTCACACAAGGTTGGAGCCGGTGACGACACCTACAACGTGTTGACGTGAGGAAAGTTTCCAACCGATTTCTCATACACAAACAGCAGTTGACCGGCGTTGCCTGGTGAAACGTTGTTGTAATGCCTCGTGTAAGGAGGAGAAATGCGTACCATCACGTTTCCGACTTTGATAAAGGTCGGATTGTAGCCTATCGCGACTGCAGTTTACCGTATCGCGACATTGCTGCTCGCGTTGGTAGAGATCCAATGACTGTTAGCAGAATATGGAATCGGTGGGTTCAGGAGGGTAATACGGAACGCCGTGCTGGATCCCAACGGCCTCGCATCACTATCAGTCGAGATGACAGGCATCTTATCCGCATGGCTGTAACCGATCGTGCAGCCACGTTTCGATCCCTGAGTCAAAAGATGGGGACGTTTGCAAGACAACGACCAACTGCATGAACAGTTCGACGGCTTTTGCAGCAGCATGGACTATCAGCTCGGAGACCATGGCTGCGGTTACCCTTGACGCTGCATCCCCGACAGGAGCGTCTGCGATGGTGTACTCAACGACGAACCTGGGTGCACAAATGGCAAAACGTCATTTTTTCGGATGAATCCATGTTCTGTTTACAGTATCATGATGGTCGGATCCGTGTTTGGCGACATCGCGGTGAACACACATTGGAAGCGTGTATTCGTCATCGCCATACTGGCGTATCACCTGGCGTGATGGTATGGGGTGCCATTGGTTACATGTCTCGGTCACCTATTGTCCGCATTGACGGCACTTTGAACACTGGACGTTACATTTCAAATGTGTTACGACCCGTGGTTCTACCCTTCATTCATTCCCTGCGAAACCCTACATTTCAGCAGGATAATGCACGACTGCATGTTGCAGGTCCTGTACGGGCCTTTCTGGATACAGAAAATGTTCGACTGCTGCCCTGGCCAGCACATTATCCAGCTCTCTCACCAATTGAAATCGTCTGGTCAATGGTGGCCGAGCAACTGGCTCGTCAAAATACGCCACTTACTACTCTTGATGAACTGTGGTATCCTGTTGAAGCAGCATGGGCAGCTGTACCTGTACAAGCCATCCAAGCTCTGTCTGACTCAATGCCCAGGCGTATCGAGGCCGTTATTAGGGGCAGAGGTGGTTGTTCTGGGTACTGATTTCTCAGGATCTATGCACCCAAATTGCGTGAAAATGTAATCACATGTCAGTTCTAGTATAATACAGGGTGATTCAAAAAGAATACCACAACTTTAGGAATTTAAAACTCTGCGACGACAAAAGGCAGAGCTAAGCACTATCTGTCGGCGAATTAAGGGAGCTATAAAGTTTCATTTAGTTGTACATTTGTTCGCTTGAGGCGCTGTTGACTAGGCGTCAGCGTCAGTTGATGCTAAGATGGCGACCGCTCAACAGAAAGCTTTTTCTGCTATTGAGTGCGGCAGAAGTGAATCGACGACAGTTGTTCAGCGTGCATTTCGAACGAAGTATGGTGTTAAACCTCCTGATAGGTGGTGTATTAAACGATGGTACAAACAGTTTACAGAGAATGGGTGTTTGTGCAAAGGGAAAAGTTCTGGACGGCCGAGAACGAGTGATGAAAATGTAGCACGCATCGAGCAAGCATTTGTTCGCAGCCCAGGAAAATCGACTCGCAGAGCTAGCAGAGAGCTGCAAATTCCACAATCAACTGTATGGAGAGTCCTACGAAAAAGGTTAGTTATGAAACCTTATCGTCTGAAATTGGTTCAAGCACTGTCTGCAGCTGATAAGATTAAAAGAATCGATTTCTGTGATTTTATCCATGCTCAAATGGAAACAGATGAATCTTTCGTTTCAAAGATTGTGTTTAGTGATGAAGCAACTTTCCACACTAACGGGAAAGTCAACCGTCACAATGTCTGTATATGGGGCACTGAGAATCCGCGGGAAACAACTCAGTATGAACGTGACTCGCCTAAGGTGAACGTTTTCTGTGCCATTTCAGCCAATATAGTTTTTGGTCCCTTTTTCTTCGAAGGTGCTACTGTAACTGGACTACAGTATCTGGAGATGTTAGAGAATTGGCTGTTCCCTCAGCTCGAACAAGAAGCACAACAATTCATATTTCAGAAGGATGGAGCGCCACCACCCGAGGCGATGGATCGGCCGCCAGGCAGCCCGTGACAGAGCACTTCATCACTGGCCTCCAAGAAACCCTGATCTTACCCCTGCGATTTTTTCTTATGGGGGTATGTTAAGGATATGGTGTTTCGGCCACCTCTCCCAGCCACCATTGATGATTTGAAACGAGAAATAACAGCAGCTATCCAAACTGTTACGCCTGATACGCTACAGAGAGTGTGGAACGAGTTGGAGTATCGGGTTGATATTGCTCGAGTGTCTGGAGGGGGCCATATTGAACATCTCTGAACTTGTTTTTGAGTGAAAAAAAACCTTTTTAAATACTCTTTGTAATGATGTATAACAGGAGGTTATATTATGTTTCTACCATTAAATACACATTTTTAAAGTTGTGGTATTCTTTTTGAATCACCCTGTATATTTGTCATGTGCATTTCTTCTTGGTGTAGCAATTTTAATGGCCAGTAGTGTATTTTATAGAAACGCAATCTCATTAGGCATACTCATAGTTGCAAACAGCAACAAAATTAATGTAAGTGTCTATGTAATTTAATGTAATTTGATTTAGTATAACATTTTGTGAATACAGTGATATTATACTTGTTTCATTTATGGTGCAAGCTATTGTTCTGTGTTATAAATTATATCAAAGGTCCAGTACGAACCAACGCTTTGGAATTATTCAGTCTACGCAGTCTGCTAAAGGAATATTTTCAGAAAAATCACTCACGGTCATACTTACAATGAACGGACCTTACGCACAAAGCCATTGTCAAGCGCCAAAGATTGCATACTCTGATCACATATTAACATCATTACCTACTGTTCTTTGATACTCTCAAAACAGACAGGAAAAGCCACGATAAATCAAACGCCACAAGCAGTTTCCCAAATTTTCCACAGTTTTTGTTGTGGTGAGACATGAGGTTGTGTTTTGGGCAGCGTTTGTTAATTTTAAGAGTTGTACATATTAAAACCATGTGGAAGAGATCGTTAATTCTTCAGCTATAGAGTTTTGTGGTCAGTAAAATTCTGCATATTTTTAAAACTAGTTACATAATGTGTGGACTGTTAAGGCATAGTTTGTCAGTCGTGCATAATTTTTTATCTTGAAATGGAAGCTCTTATACCGTGGAACATGCGATTTTGCAAATGAACGGAGTTTCATTAATATCTTAACAATTTTCTTTCCTCTTGAAAATGGAAATCTGTGTTATTTGCCAATCACTATTTCAAACTTATATTTGGTTTTTGATGACATTTCTTCTTAATCTGATTTCACTTACTGACTATCGGTGTGTAGTACAGTAATATTGTAATGCGTAGAATGTTAAATACAGTGCTTACATGAGTTTGTCGATTACAGGACTCTTAAATTTGAATAGAATATTTGTTCCTAGGAACAGTATTTGACGTTTGGAGAAATCCTGTTTTTCCAGAGTAATTTTTGAAATTTGAGAAAGAGACTGCAGCACTCACAAAGTGATCCCTATCATTTCAGAAAGGAATAACAAAATATATTAAACTTATATTACAAGGCTAGCTAGAGGCAAAAGTATGAAAAACTGTTCCGCGGTACAGCTCTCTACAGTACGAGTAAATTACAAATTTTATAAAAAATTTAAGAGTGTGCATAACCATGCTACTAATCTTCAACCTTTACAGCCACAGGAAGTGTCTACCAACGACGTTACTAATGTCAATGAAAGTGGTTGTAACGCTCCCATGACATTGAAAAAGATAAGATGTAAAGACCGTTATACTCGGGCCTGAAGTACACCTCATCAGGATAGTTGTATGTACGCATCCTCTAACGAACACTTTTATGTAGACGATGGGCAACAGTTTTCTCAGTTCTATACGTCCCATGTTCCATTTACAGTTTCGTTTTAATCAGGCTCAGTGTTAACACTCGTCTATCTTCATGTTTCTCAAAAGTGCTGGGAAAAATATGACAATGCCTTACACAGTGGTAACTTTTATTCCATGATACAGAATATTTTTTTCGATCAGAGTTTTCTGTAATACGTATTTTAAGACGACACTACATTAAAAGCCGCCGCTGAGATGTATGTTGCTTATTTGATTGAAGTCTATATATTTCTTTTCGACACGACACAAGGAAAACAATCAAATCCTGTCAGACCATTAAAAAGAAACGAATTTTCTTTATGTAAATTTCTAGTTCATTCTACTGAAATGTTATGGATAATATCTTAACTATCTTAGTGTTCCAGTCAATCCTACATTTTTTTGGGTTACTTGACGGCAATGGCTAAATACATATCCGATATCACAGAAAGCCTCCCAGAGGAAAAGTTGCCATAGTTTGCGAGTTAAGAAAGCCTTTCCAATAAGGTGCCTGAACAACCACTCGTGAACTTTGTCAGTTAATAAGACGTGTATGTGTTCTGTATGCGACTGTCGGGTAACCTGCGGCACTCGCTAGTAGTGTAAGACAAAATAAATCACTATTTCAGTGCAAGGCTCAAAGTTGTTTGAAGTTGTTTGATTGCAGAGATTAACAGTTAATAAATGTAAATGCCTCTAGTGGTTAGAGTATCACTTCCTGTCGTGTTTAAACCACATACACAAGTAATCCTTATGGGAATTTCCGTGTTTGGGGCCTTGTATTTTGTAAGAACCTCAGATTTCTAAGTGTTCCTTAAAAAACTAAGTGTCCCTCACAAAATTAGCTTTCCTGTAGGCTGATGTTGAGTCGCGTGGAAACCACACCAGACGATACTCGCTAACGAAAATTCGATATTCTTGCAGAGGAGTATGACCTCGATTAACAAACTAATGTGCTTGAAGATAAAACTTAGAGTATCGAAAACACAGTATACAAAAAAAAAAATCAATACATAATACGTTGTGGCGTCCACGGGAGTTATTAACTGCAGTAAATAAATTCCATCCCTCCACAAAGCCCTGTATTAATAATGCTATGAGTTTCAGAAAGTTAGTCCTGCAGTTTCAAGTACTTTAAAGCCGACAAATACAGCCACGTGGCAGATAGTTTATCTTTTCCCAAGTAGCAGTTATTGTCCGCTTTAAAGAGTGCAAAGTGTTGAAATAATGCTCTGAAGCTGATAGCACTGTTAATAAATGACGCTGTGGCAGAAGTAGTATTCCCTAGAATAGTTAAAAATATTCTCCGTAAACATCAATCGAGCTGCTCATAACGCTAACAACATGAAACATCTTTGAGAAGCTCCTATTGTGATTACTTGCATAGATTTCGGTGCCTAACTATAACATTGGAGATATTATTCTGTGTATACGACTTTTGGATAACCTGCGGCACTAGCTGGTAGCATAAATAATTTAAAAAAATAGAGACCAGCTTTCAGAAACATATTCCACTTTTTTGCATGCAATATTCATCACACAAATAACGTAACACATTTTTGTTTTGAATTTTGTTGTGCATAACACTTGTGATGTGATTTATAATGATCAGTGGCCACCATCACGAAGAACATGTCGAAACAGAAATTACAGATAAAGTTGAACTTAATGAATAAATATTTACCTTATTCATTGAAAGTAAACTCTTACTGATGACAGTTTGAATTGCTTGGACTTTCTTTTTCATAAAATGTCTCAAGTGTCACATTCGTTGCTTAACGAGCAGTTTGTAAGGTGTTTTGCTTGAATTTGTTTTGTGAATGGCAATTCGTACAGTGTTTCCAATAAATTCACACTACTCGCAATAAAAAATTTACATTTGGTTTTGTTGTAACAATGGAAAAAAATTAAGTAATGCATATCTAATTGCGTTAACAAGTCACCTGTTTAACTGACTGTTGTAGTTGTACAAAAACCGAAACACATCGCTCGTAAAAAGCAAAGTCGGACATACAAGAACTAGTTAAGCTGCAGAACCATCACTCTGCTGAAGTAGTTGGCCCTCGGAATAAACGTAGAAACCGGCATGTTGCACGGTTTTGTTATGACTACTGGGACGGCCGTTTCTCGTATACTCACTAGAGTGACTGTGTTATGACGTCAGGCAGCTGACGCATACTGTGAAACTGAGAAGCAGCAATTTCTGGTAGCAAAGATGAGCAGCTGCGATCGGTATATATTTGCGGGGCTCTTCCACCTACGCGCGGTTTGAGTGACGCATATTTCACGCCGTGGAGGATCGTGTTTACTACCTTAGCGCCTCCGGGGAGAAATCTTTAATCTAAGCGAATCACACGCTCTGGCGACGCTCCAGATTACCACAGAAGCCGTGTGAATCACGGCAGGGCATCGCCAAGATGTCGAAATTTCATGGACCCATTTTGACATCAGGACAGAAGCACTCGCACCTGTTGTTTCACTCACGCCACTAATATTAATATTTCATGTTAGAAAGACAAGACGATAACTTGAACAGCTTTTTATAGGAAACTGTGGCGCTCAATGTAGTGCCTGTTGTGTGGTCGGAGTATAAATGGACGCTTATATCTCGAAAAAAGGCTGAGGATTGGTGTAAATATTTTTACATACTTTCTGCACATGCAAAGTATAAAGCGCAAATTACTCAGTGATGCTGTCTTGGTATGCTTTTATACATGGATAGTCATTATCCAAAATTAGGATCTACAATGTGCAGCTACATATTTTAAATATTTTAAGTTTTAACTTCAGATAAAAGCGTAAATGAATCAAAGTATGCAAAGTGCAAATTAATCTCAACTGAATCTTCAAATGTAGATGCGTAATCATGTGGGTGAAGTGTAATATCCGATCCCCCACTCCCGCCCCATGAAATCTTGGGTGTGGCAACAAATTGACCTGTAGCACAGGCTTATGTTTACGTTCGCCCCGTGTTTTTAGCAGCATTTCGGCATTTCGTCACAAAAACAAAAACTGTAATGTAAATTAAGAAAACTTGTATTAGAAAATGGGAAAGCCTTGACGTAAGTAAAAGAGATGAGGGTGGGGAGGGGGCACTACGTTACTTTGAAAAATTTGATTCTACGTGTAAACAGAGTAATCTGATTCATGAGGAAAATAAGGTAGTATATCAACCAAAAACTTCACTGCACATTCGACTGCCTGGGTGACTTGGATAGTAATATATCTGCCCTGTAATGTGGTGTTTTCTTTCTCAGGACAACACAGTTTTTGTTTTAAATGTAAAATGAATAGTACGTACAATCGAAATAAAGAAACTTTCTGTAGAACGTTCGTCTCTGAAACCTGTGCCAGTCTTCGAAGGTTTTGTGTAGAACTGGGTGTATTAAAACACACGAAGATGGATCTTAAGTTAAATTTTACGGACCGTATCTGTTACTTGTAAATGTTTTGCTACTAACTGTCTGGGATTACAGTATTTAAATGAAAGCTACTTGCACTGTCAATAGACGATATATAAAGTGTTAGTGCGCTATACTCAGGGGTTATTTTACTACTGGCTATGACTGCTAAAAGTTAACAAGGAATTTCGTGACCTCCTTACGTGCAGTCACGTACCAAGCCCCTTCCTTTCGACTTGTGAAAATATGGCAGAAGATGATTCAATCTGCTTCACTCTCATCTCGATGTTGGCTCTCTGTGGTAGTCTATGTCTTTGTGAATTACACATCATGTCTGAACTTTGACATAGAGTAAGAATATCTGTGGAATGAGTATAGCGAAGTAGTCACGTGATGTTGGTATGACGCTGTCATTTACGTTTAGTGCTGAACTTGAACCTTAAATATTACACCAATTTTCCCTATGTTTTACACTTTATTTATTAGTAACAGTAACGGTGAATAACTGCTGCTGCTGTAAATGGAAATCAAAATTCGTCAAAGGCGGAAAGGCAATTTCGTAAGACCATGATGGTTTTATTATGGTTATCATACTAGAAAAGGCATTTTATCTGTACGATAATGTCGCGACACAATGTCATAAAGGTACGAAATAGTAGAGCTAATTTATACGACTGTATGGTCATAGATTTATAGACGAATGCTGGATAAATTCGTAGTGTGGAAATACGCTGCTTGCTAACCCGCTGAATGTGTACACACTTAGAGATATTTCCGCCTGTAGATGAGATTTGTATACGATAGTCTGTACTATTTTCCTTGTATTATGCAGTTTCCCAAATTACTGTACAAATCATAAAGTGCCTATTACGTACTGAATGAATATTTTGGTTTCTCTAGGAATGAAAAAAGACTAAAAATATTGTACCAGAAGGTAAAAACGGAAGAATCTCGTACCTAAAAAATTTTTTGTTGCTGATTTTCTGCATGTCGCAGCTCCAAATTCGACGTTTTTCGGTACACTTTCATTTTCGTGTTTTAGAAAGACATTTCGCAATGCAACCACAGTATAACTTGTTAAAACGAAGACCCGGAAATATGATCAAGTGGAGTAGAAAACCTAAAAATAGCGATGTCTCTGCCTTGTCTTCCTATATCAAAACGTCATATCTATGTCTGAACTGTGACGTCATAAATAGCGAAATGCACTTGTATTTATCAAAGCGTTAAGCCGATTTCGCTCCAGATATCGACTGCAAATTGTTAGGATGCCTACTGACCGCGTGTAGAGAATCCACGAAACTTTCGCACGGAGGGTGCCGGTCCTAGTGATATAATTGCATTATTCAGAACGATGAGCGGTGGCAGATAAACCTGCTGCCGCACCTTAGTCATATGTGTGTTCTTCGCACCTGAAGATTCGCTTTATGAACTTCGCATATATTAAATGCTCTCTGAACATTCATGGAAGCTATTTGAATAAAATTTGAAGAAAGACTTACTTACAGTGACTCTTATAATTGCTCTCTAACATGCCACAGTCTAAACCGGAAACTTGGATGTTTGCAAACCTAGAACTTTATAAAATTTGAAGAGGAGTTACATGTATGTGAAGGAGATGGCGAAAAGCCTCAACTCCAGAATTTTCCGACAGGTAACGTACAATACTTGGATACACGATTAAAAAAGTATTTACTGACCTTTAGTTTAGTAGCATTCAGTGTTAGACTTAAAAGCTTACCCCATGTATACCAGCAATTGGAGTAACATTTCCAAACTAGCGCAAAGGAATACAATACTGAACTGAAGAACAGGAAGCGATAGATAGCGCATTACATCAGAATATGCAGTTCAGTATCTCGATCAGCTGACAAGCCGATATCCGATATTCAATAAAAGTTAATTATTTTTTATCATACCTCTTTCAATCAAGATTCTTTGCTGTAATGATGTCTTCTTGTGTATCGTTTTGTTGCACTCAAGAAAGATTACTTACAAAGCTATTAACAGTTTGTTAAAACATTTTTCGTGATCAATTCAGTGAATTGTAGGCTGCAGCTAAAGAGTTGTACCAAGTAGATGTGAATGGTCTTTTACTTAAGAACATTTATATGTACATATGGTTACACATCACATATTTTTTCGTAAGGATAGACCTAATTATATACCAGCCTTATAAATGTATTTGCCGGAATTTATTGAAACTTAATTACATACTTCCTTTTGTTCTGTTGTTGTCTTCTTTTCGTAAAATCATCAATACTGGTAATAATTGTTCCACTGCTGAAGTACTCAGGAATGATCGAATGCTTTGAACGGATTTTTTTTTAGCGGATGAACAAACGAAGCAGTACAGAAAATATTTTTCGCTCGAATGTTTTGACACTGATAACTGCGATTTCGAAAGAAAACTCACAAGGTTTTAGTTTTTATCTCTTCCGTATTTAGCACCCAGTATAAAAAAAGAGAAAACAATTATTTCGGTGAATTACGTAAAAGATTCTCATGTGCAAGTGTCTCTCGCTTAAAGATATATTCTCATTCCAATTTGGAACCATGATCTGATATAACTAAAGCATAAATAGTCATGGTACCCAGAGGAAAACTTCAGCATGACATAGTTACATATTTGTAATATTGGTAGCATAATTTTGTTAATCTATATTGAGAGTGAGCGTAATACGTCGGGCTTCATTTTGCCCCTCCAGTACTAAATGCAACGAATGACGAAGGTTTTTGAGTCGCCAAAAGTTTAATTTTATCTGATGCACAACAGTATTCTTAACAACAAATATTTTTAAATACATCTTGTTTGTGCGATTAACGTTCTTTATGTATGTATGCTGGATTTAATGACAAACATAAAACGTAAAATCTGTTCTTTGCAAAACCAGGCGATATGAGTAAAGGTGGATATCATTTCTAACAAGAAAATGACAAAACGTAGGCGGATTTGAGGAACAGTTTGAAAGCGAAATGCTTCATTCGAAACATACGTTGTCTTCAATTTCTGTGTGAACAATGAATCAATGAGTAGCAAATAACGTCAATTTACTGAATATAAAGTATTATGTTGCTTATAAAAGGATTTATGTAAATACGATGTTTGAAGCTATAATTGACTTTCGCCGTACTGAACGTTAAAACGGTAGCCATTAGATTAATTTTGGGAATTTCACAGAAATTACGTCAAAGTTAAAATTAAATACGCAATACGAATGCAGCAGATACTCAGTTGTCAACAAGAAATACTTTTTCAGCCATAAAGTAGAAACACCGTGAATATCAGTTACACTTCACCCAGCGAGTAATGACAGAGACCAAACCTCACTTAATAAGACACGTGACCAAGACGTTGGTTTCAAAGATTAACACGGCAGATATGGGAGCATACGTGGTATGTATGTATCTATGGTCTAACAGTGAATTGTTTCAATGCATTGCGACAAATGAAACAAGCAATGGCCCGATTTTGGCAACGCTTAGCTTACGAGTATACATGAGCGAAGATATGGAAACAACTGATGATCTTAAACGAGGAGTATCTACGTACAGACCAAAGTTTGATGTAGGTCGGCGGTATGCTTGGAATCCGAGACCGAGTAAGTGAGTTATTATTATAAGAAGTCAATTCCAATAACTGCAGTATATTGTATATACGATGACAGTACCTTGTTCTCAAAAGAACAGTTACTGTTGATGACCGTGCAGCTTTCCCCTGGAATAAATGATGACTAACTGAAACCATCAGTTGCCGACAGGTGTTGTTGATATACCTTGATGTGGACAGCTGAAAATATGTGCCCCGACCGGAACTCGAACTCGGGCTTACATGGCAGACGCTCTATCCATCTGAGCCACCGAGGACACAGATGAATAGTGCGACTGCAGGGACTTACCCCTTGCACGCTTCCCGTGAGCCGTTCCCAACTGTCCGCAATTCTACCTATGTAATGTACCTTATAGACATTTGCCCATTCATTCATTACTCACGGGAAGTGTGCAAGGGATAAGTCCCTGCAGTCCCTGTGATTGGCTCAAGACGGCGTGAAGGCGGTGTCATTCGTGCCCTATGTGGGAAAACGGATTTTTTTTTTTTTTTTGTGAAGAGGTATGAGGCACTCGGGTGCTGGACTTTGGTCGGCTAAGGAGTCTTCTGGTCGATGCTCTGGCATGTGTGGTTGGTGCTTGGAACCTGTCCTGAGACTTACTTCCCCTGCAAGTAGTTTAGATTGGGGAGCCTGTGGTAAAGTTCTTACTGTACCAACAGTTTGACATCAAACGTCTCGGTCCACTCGTTTGTCGAGGGCACACTTACTCGTTTTTGGTTTACCAATCTTGAAGTTTGGTATCCTTGTGCACTCTGTCACGTAAGTGAGCCAAATTGGGCCTTGGTACGACCAGCAAATGGGTGTGTCACACTCTGAAACCCACCGTGATTTCAGAGCTCTGGTAGAGAGTAGATTGCGATCCGTCTGCCTGATCGCTAGACCGTGAGACTTTTGCATTTCTTTCATGGCCGCGATCGATCCACAGGTGCCGCACCACGTCTCACCTCCTCCGCATCCATCTCGTAAGTTGCAAGTTACATCGCCACACGAAGCAAACAGGGTAATGTACTGCCTCTCCGGAGTTGTCAGATCATACAGATCTCAATTGCCACTTGCTCTCAGCTGCACCTATGTAATGAAATTACAATGGATTTAATCAGTTAAAGTCATCTCATCGTCAGATCAATTCAGATTTTGTTATCCACATTTTTAGGGCCAGAGTACTTGACTCACTTCTGCCACCCAGGATCCTTGTCCATTGTACCCTTATAGCAACTCTTAGTTGTTTACGGTATTCAGTCAATAACTTGTTTAGCATAATTTATGACTGTCTTTTTCTTTTGAAAAATAAATATTGTTAGAACTCTAGTAAATTTTGATTCATTCTCAATTATTTATATAGTTCCCACAGGGTAAACTTCCATTGTAGTATCCCCTGCCAGGATCTCGGATTCATGGCACCTTCTGTGACCGTCAGATCTCGTTGCCTAACATAGTCAGTCAATTTGACTGCCCTTGAGCAGAATTTTGAATTCATGGCACCTTCTGTGACCGTGAGCTTGTGTTGCCTAGCGCAGTCATTCAGTATGTCCCTTGCGCAGAATTTTGAATTGATGGCACTAACTGTGGCCGTCAGATAGTAGATAGTATAGCCTAATGAAGTTTCTCTTTCCCATGTTTAATGTGGTGCACTGGGTAAAGTAGATTCGCCTTGCTGGCGCCTAGACATAGTACTAATATTTAATTATTTCATGTGTGTATTTTCATGTTGTGGTTGTGACTTCCGTTCAGATGGCTCTGACCACTATGGGACTTAACATCTGAGTTCATTACTTCCCTATGACTTAGAACTACTTAAAACTAATTAACCTAAGGACATCATACACATCCATGCCCGAGGCAGGATTCGAACCTGCGACCATAGCGGTCGCGCTGTTCCAGACTGAAGCGCCTAGAACCGCTCGGTCACAACGGCCGGCTGTGACTTCTGTGTCACTTGATTGTTTGTTTTTGACAGCGATCGGCGTTGTGCTGATGTGTTAGGATGGATTGAGATTTTTGTTTGTTAGCACAGACAAGCGTGCTGCTATTTGAATTCGTTGTCAGGAACTAGGAATCAGTAGCTCACTGGAGCGTAATTTAGATTAGAATCTGTGTGGCATAGGGATGTGTAGTGATTAAACCCGTTTGGGTCAGAATTAGAGCGTATGTTTACAAGAAGAAGCAAGGCACGTTTGCTACAGAGGAGGGGAAGTAATTGTGTTTTGTTAACCATGGATCCACGTCAGATTATTAGCAGTGACCAGGCAGATATGACACGGGATTCTCAGGTAAATGCGGTTGTTGACCGGGCAGAAATGTCGAACGTAAAACCTGCTGAGTATGACGTCATGCCTCAATCAGGTTATGAAAGTGAGCGGGAGACCGCGGCAGAACGAAATGCTGATACGAGTCGCACCATCAGTGAGACTGGCAGACCAGAATCACGAACGAACCGTCACCGAATGATGGAATCTCGTTCATCTAGTTCGGAAGGTGTTAGCGGTGGATCTCTTTTTGAGGCTCTCATACAATTCATGCAAGAGGCAGAAAGGAAGAGGCAGAGAAAAAGAGACGGGAGGAAGAGGAGGAAAGATACAAATTAGTCGTGAGAACGGTCACAGACGGTGTAGATGGAATCAAGAAAGAGATCGCATGAATCCAAGAAGAGCTAAGGAATGTCAAGAAAAAGACAGTAGAAACGCGTGAGGTCGCCGACCAGGCGAAACGCGATGCCAAAACAGCGCGAATGGTACCGCAAGTAGCACGAAAGGACGCATCAGAGACCAAAGAACAAGTTAAACTGGCAAGAACTCAGGTGTGTAAGACAAAAAAGGCACTTGCAACTCTCCAAAAGCAAGGCAAAAAAATCGTTCAAAAACGCAGGAAAAAATGAGTGAGGCTGCGAAGTGAATCGAACAGATGTAAATCAGACAGGGCGAAATCTCTGAAGTTAAAGATCAATAGTCCCGAGTCGTCG
Organism: Schistocerca piceifrons; assembly: GCF_021461385.2. Lineage (NCBI taxonomy): Eukaryota > Metazoa > Arthropoda > Insecta > Orthoptera > Acrididae > Schistocerca > Schistocerca piceifrons. Next base: position 781,052,336 of record NC_060140.1, on the reverse strand, counting down.
CGCAACAAAAACGAGTCGGCTAAGGACGTTCGGCAGGAGGCAGGCACATCAGCGGGTCGTGCAATTGCAAACACAGTCTCGTCCGGTAGAGCGCCATCGAGAGCGTCACAGAAGTGAAGAAAATATTTTGCGACTCTCCGAACTGTTATAAGAGGACACACGCCCTGCACATGGGCGAATGCAGCAGGAATATCCTCCTGCCACGGCGAAACGCGTAAAACACGCTCCTTCGATAACACGCAGCATGTCAGAGACAGAGCCCGAAAACAATTGTACACGTCTACGGAGGACAGTAACGTTATTACGTGAGTCTGACAACAAGAGGGGATACCATAACATTTCACAAGGTTCATTCGGGCACATGGAATCGCGCGCTGCGGATGAGAGGGAAAATTCGTACGGCGGATACGTCGATCCTTTCTACCACAAACTTTCCTTGAACATCCAGAATTTTGAAGTCTACAAGGAGGGAAATAACGCATTACATCCAAAGACCTGGATGCCGCAGTACGATCGCGTGCTACCAGAATCTTGGCCACTGAAGTACAAGCTCCAGTTTACCTGTCGTTTCTTAGAAGGGCCGACTGCAGAACATATCCGGGGAATCACGGAGAGCTGTCGCTCCTACGAAGAATTCCTGAGCACATATTGGTCGCAAGACACACAGGAGAGGATAAAACAGGAGATCATGTTAGGAAAGGACTTACAAGCGTCAGGATTCCGCGGTCTTGTAAAATTCTTCTACTCCTGGTCAAGAAGAATTGATTCTTGGATCAAACTTACAGTCCCAAGTAAATTATAAGGCACTGCTACATTAAATTACCTTTACGTTACCAGCAATTGCTCATCGGTAGATGCAGCGATTCAATCGAAGCTTTCAAGAGTGCGCTGTGCGAACTCGAGTACGTGGACGAAATTCACAACTCGCGGAAAGGAAGTAGAAATAACGATCGTAACTGGCCGGATTCGCCAGAGAGGAATGACGGTGGACGAAATGGGGGAAATCATCGATCGAATCGAAACCAAAATCCAAACTTCAGTGGGAATAACCAGCCATCATGGGAAAATAGAAGAAGACTAGGAAATTATAATCAAAACTACAACTACTACCAACGAAAAGGAAACTGGAGAGAGCAACAGAACTCGAACCAGAGTCAACAGGATTCTGGAGACCAACAGCAAAGCCATAACAGGACATACAACGGTCAAGGTCAATGGAATGACCAACGTAGCGAATATGTGGAATTGAGGCCACCTAACCCATCGCAGGGGTCACGCAGAGAAAATTCAAACAGCAATTGATACACAGCCGCTGCGGACTCAGCTTAAAACAATCTACATCTACATCTACATCCACATTTATACTCCGCAAGCCACACAACGGTGTGTGGCGGAGGGCACTTTACGTGCCACTATCATTACCTCCCTTTCCTGTTCCAGTCGCGTATGGGTCGCGGGAAGAAAGACTGCCGGAAAGCCTCCGTGCACGCTCGAATCTCTCTAATTTTACATTCGTGATCTCCTCAGGAGGTATAAATAGGGAGAAGCTATATATTCGATACCTCATAGAGAAACGCACCCTCTCGAAACCTCGACAGCAAGCTACACCGCGATGCAGAGCGCCTCTCTTGCAGAGTCTGCCACTTGAGTTTGCTAAACATCTCCGTAACGCTATTACGCTTACCAAATAACCCTGTGACGAAACGCGCCGCTCCTCTTTGGAACTTCTTTGTCTCCTCTGTGAACCCGACCTCGTACAGATCCCACACTGATGAGCAATACTCAAGTATAGGTCGAACGTGTGTTTTGTAAGACATCTCCTTTGTTGATGGACTTCATTTTCTAAGGACTCTCCCAATAAATCTCAACCTGGCACCCTCCTTCCAGCAACTACTTTTATATGGTCATTCCACTTCAAATCGCTCCGTACGCATACTCTCAGATATTTTACAGAAGTAACTGCTACCAGTGCTTGTTCCGCTATCATATAATCATACAATAAAGGATCTTTCTTTCCTATTCACAATATATTACATTTGTCTATGTTAAGGGTCAGTTGCCACTCCCTGCACCACGTGCCTAACCGTTGCAGATCTTCCTGCATTTAGCTGCAATTTTCTAATGCTGCGACTTCTCTGTATACTACAGCATCATCCGCGAAAAGCCGCATGGAACTTCCGACACTATCTACTAGGTCATTTAACACTACTGGCCATTAAAGCTGCTACACCAAGAAGAAATGCAGATGATAAATGGGTATTCATTGGACAAATATATTATACTAGAACTGACATGTGATTACATTTTCACGCAATTTGGGTGCATAGATCCTGAGAAATCAGTACCCAGAACAACCACCTCTGCCCCTAATAACGGCCTCGATACGCCTGGGCATTGAGTCAAACAGAGCTTGGATGGCTTGTACAGGTACAGCCGCCCATGCTGCTTCAACAGGATACCACAGTTCATCAAGAGTAGTAAGTGGCGTATTTTGACGAGTCAGTTGCTCGGCCACCATTGACCAGACGTTTTCAGTTGGTGAGAGATATGGAGAATGTGCCGGCTAGGGCAGCAGTCGAACATTTTTTGTATCCAGAAAGGCCCGTACAGGACCTGCAACATGCGGTCGTGCATTATCCTGCTGAGTTGTAGAGTCTCGCAGGGATCGAATGAAGGGTAGAGCCACGGGTCGTAACACATCTGAAACGTAACGTCCACTGTTCAAAGTGCCGTCAATGCGAACAAGAGGTGACCGAGACGTGTAACCAATGGCAACCCATACCATCACGTCGGGTGATACGCCAGTATGGCGATGACGAATACACGCTTCCAATGTGCGTTCACCGCGATGTCGCTAAACCCGGATGCGACCATCATGATGCTGTAAACAGAACCTGGATTCATTCGAAAAAATGACGTTTTGCCATTCGTGCACCCAGGTTCGTCGTTGAGTACAGCATCGCAGGCGCTCCTGTCTGTGATGCAGCGTCAAGGTTAACCGCAGCCATGCTCTCCGAGCTGATAGTCCATTTTGCTGCAAACGTCGTCGAACTGTTCTTGCAGATGGTTGTCTTGCAAACGTCCCCATCTGTTGACTCAGGGATCGAGACGTGACTGCACGATCCGTTACAGCCATGCGGATCAGTTGCCTGTGATCTCGACTGCTAGTGATAGGAGGCCGTTGGGATCCAGAACAGCGTTCCGTATTACCCTACTGAACCCACCGATTCCATATTCTGCTAACAGTCATTGGATCTCGACCAACGAGAGCAGCAATGTCGGGATACGATAAACTGCAATCGTGATAGGCTACAATCGGACCTTTATCAAAGTCGGAAACTAGTTGACGCCGGTCAACTGCTGTTTGTGTATCGGTTGGAAACTTTCCTCATGTCAGCACGTTGTAGGTGTCGCCACCGGCGCCAACCTTGTGTGAATGCTCTGAAAAGCTAATCATTTGCATATGACAGCATCTTCTTCCTGTCGACTAAATTTCACGTCTGTAGCACGTCATCTTCGTGGTGTAGCAATTTTAATGGCCAGTAGTGTATATATTGTGAAAAGCAAAGGTCCCATAACACTCCCCTGTGGCATGCAAGAGGTTACTTTAATGTCTGTAGATGTCTCTCCATTGAGAACAACACGCTGTGTTCCGCTTGCTAAAAACTCTTCAATCCAGCCACACAGCTGGTCTGATATTCCGCAGGCTCTTACTTCGTTTATCAGGCGACAGTGCGGAACTCTATCGAACGCCTTCCGGAAGTCAAGGAAAAAGGCATCTACCTGGGAGCCTGTATCTAATATTTTCTGGGTCTCGTGAACAAATAAAGCGAGTTGGGTCTCACACGATCGCTGTTTCCGGAATCCACGTTGATTTCTACAGAGTAGAATTTGGATTTCCAGAAATGACATGATACGCGAGCAAAAAACATGTTCTAAAATTCTACAACAGATCGATGTCAGAGATATAGGCCTATAGTTTTGCGCATCTGCTCGACGACCCTTCTTGGAAACTGGAACTACCTGTGCTCTTTTCCAATCATTTGGAACCTTCCGTTCCTCTAGAGACTTGCGGTACACGGCTATTAGAAGGGGGGCAAGTTCTTTCGCGTACTCTGTGTAGAATCGAACTGGTATCCCGTCAGGTCCAGTGGACTTCCCTCTGTTGAGTGATTTCAGTTGCTTTTCTATTCCATGGACACTTATTTAGATGTCAGCCATTTTTTTCGTTCGGGCGAGGATTTAGAGAAGGAACTGCAGTGCGGTCTTCCTCTGCGAAACAGCTTTGGAAAAAGGTGTTTAGTATTTCAGCTTTACGCGTGTCATCCTCTGTTTCAATGCCATCATCATCCCAGAGCGTCTGGATATGGTGTTTCGATCCACTTATTGATTTAACGTAATACCAGAACTTCCTAGGATTTTCTGTCAAGTTTGTACATAGAATTTTACTTTCGAATTCACTGAACGCTTCACGCATGGCCCTCCTTACGCTAACTTTGACATCGTTTAGCTTCTGTTTGTCTGAGAGGTTTTGGCTGCGTTTAAATTAGCAGTGAAGCTCTCTTTGCTTTCGCAGTACTTTCCTAACTTTGTTGTTGAACCACGGTAGGTTTTTCCCGTCCCTCACAGTTTTACTCGGCACGTACCTGTCTAAAACGTATTTTACGATTGCCTTGAACTTTTTCCATAAACACTCAACGTTGTCAGTGTCGGAACAGAAATTTTCGTTTTGATCTGTTAGGTAGTCTGAAATCTGCCTCCTATTACTCTTGCTAAACAGATAAACCTTCCTCCCTTTTTCGATATTCCTATTTACTTCCATATTCAGGGATGCTGCAACGGCCTTATGTTCACTAATTCCCTGTTCTGCGCTTACAGAGTCGAAAAGTTCGGGTCTGTTTGTTGTCAGTAGGTCCAAGATGTTATCTCCACGAGTCGGTTCTCTGTGGAATTGCTCGAGGTAATTTTCGGATAGTGCACTCAGTATAATGTCACTCGATGCTCTGTCCCTACCACCCGTCCTAAACATCTGAGTGTCCCAATCTATATCTAGTAAATTGAAATCTTCACCTAAGACTATAACATGCTGAGGAAATATATGTGAATGTATTCCAGATTTTCTCTCAGTTGTTCTGCCACTAATGCTTCTAAGTCGGGAGGTCGGTAAAATGAGCCAATTATTAACCTAGCTCGGTTGGCGAGTATAACCTCGACCCATAATAATTCACAGGAACTATCCACATCTATTTCACTACAGGATAAACTACTAATAACAGCGACAAACACGCCACCACCGGTTGCATGCAGTCTATCCTTTCTAAACACCGTCTGTACCTTTGTAAAAATTTCGGCAGAATTTATCTCTGGCTTCAGCCAGCTTTCCATACCTATAACGATTTCAGCGCTTGAAGTTCCGGTACTTTACCAACGCAGCTTCGACAGTTTACAATTACAATACCGATTCCTGCTTGGTCCCCGCATGTTCTGACTTTGCCCCACACCCTTTGAGGCTGTTGACCTTTCTGTATTGGTCCGAGGCCATCTAACCTAAAAACCCGCCCAGTCCACGCCATACAACTCCTGCTACTCGTGTAGCCGCCTGCTGTGTGTAGCGGACTCCTGACCTATCCAGCGGAACCCGAAACCCCACCACCCTATGGCGCAAGTCGAGGAATCTGCAGCCCACACGGTCACAGAACCGTCTCAGCCTCTGATTCAGACCCTCCACTCGGCTCTGTACCAAAGGTCCGCAGTCAGTCCTGTCGACGATGCTGCAGATGGTGAGCTCTGCTTTCATCCTGCTAGTAAGACTGGCAGTCTTCACTAGACCAGATAGCTGCCGGAAGCCAGAGAGGATTTCCTCTGATCCATAGCGACACACATCATTGGTGCCGACATGAGCGACCACCTGCAGATGGGTGCACCTCGTACCCTTCATGGCATCTGGAAGGACCCTTTCCACATCTGGAATGACTCCCTCCAGCATGCACACAGGGTGCACAATGGTTTTCTTCCCCTCTCTTGCAGCCATATCCCTAAGGGGCCCCATTATGCGCCTGACGTTGGAGCTCCCAACTACCAGTAAGCCCACTCTCTGCGACTGCCCAGATCTTGCAGACTGAGGGGCAACCTCTGGAACAGGACAAGCAGCCATGTCTGGCCGAAGATCAGTATTAGCCAGAGACAGAGCCTGAAACTGGTTCGTCAGAGAAACTGGAGAGGCCTTCCGTTCTGTCCTCCAGAATGTCTTTCACCCCCTGACATACCTCGAGACGATCTCCCACTCTACCATGGGTGAGGGGTCAGCCTCAATGTGGGCAGTATCCCGTACAGCCACAGCCATAGTCCGATCGGGGGATGCGTGGGACGAGCTGGCCGTCCCCGTCCGGACCCCCACAGTGATGCCCATTGGCCACAGCCTCAAGCTGTGTGACCGACGCCAACACTGCCTGAAGCTGGGAGTGAAGTGATGCCAACTCAGCCCGCATCCAAACACAGCAGTCGCAGTCCCTTTCCATGCTAAATACTGTTGTGCAAAGAACGTCTGAACTAATCTACAGAAAGCACAAACAATTCGACACAAAATTTTAACAATGTCGCAGTAACTAATGGAACGAGCGATATTAACCTGTTAGAAGAGAACTGCAATGGGAAGAGAAGGTGCAGTATGTAGTCTCCATGGATGAACTGTTTAACGTAATTTAATGTTGATACTGTGTCGTTTAGCGAATTTTCCCATTTGTTCTAGTTCAGTGGTATTTTTTTTTTTTTTTTTTTTTTGTCATTTCCATTAGTTTTCAGAATGAGTCCTTGTTGAATGCGATCAAATGAGTTGACTATTTGTGACATCCTCATGCCAGCATTCACTGGCAAGCGGCAGATTGAATTAAAATTCATTTGCAAGTTATATGTCAACAACAATTGACACTTTTTGTGAGATACCAAACCAGGCACATTGCAATACTGAGTGCTCCAAACAACTGAGTACTGCTCTTATTTCTTTGGACCTCACAACTGTTGTCCGATTTCCGCAATTGAGCATCGTACTCTGTCATAGCGTTCTCGTAGAAGAGCCTTCACAAGTATCACCATGGCCAATGAAATTGTTTCAGATTACTTTCCTGTGGTTTCTTGTACACTGCCCAAGGGACGGATGTTCGTCACTTTATGTTTTTCGCGGTGTTTAGACGGTAAATCGTGCCATAGAGCATGTGTGTGAAAGGTGGCTACACTGAGTCACAGCGTCAGAGAATTGCGCCAAAGATTGTTATTCCGCCGCCTCCACTGGACAGTAGTAGTTCAGAGGATGTTGAGGGCAGTTGTTGTTCTGTTGGGCGAGAGACTAGACGCTGTTCAGTTGGTGTAGTGTATAGATGGAAGAAGTTGCAATTGTCAGAACATATTTGAGAAAGGAGATGGGCTTTTGATTGATGGTGCTGGTGTAATGGAATATTTTCGTCAATATATAATGAGGTAAAAAGTTATTACAGTTTTCTTTAATGACAATCCCTCTTGCTCACAGGTAGAGTCAACAAAGCATCTGGCTCACGTTCATTTATTAGACTTGTAATTCTGGTTTCCATGTGCAATTATCGTATTTCTGGTTTTTCAATTAGTTCATTGTAATGGTTTTAAAATATTTTGTCGTATTGAGAAAGAACCGAGCCAGATACATGTATGTTGAGTCACACTACCACACACAGAATAGTTACACTTGTGCTTTGTTGTTTCGTAGCTTTTGTAGTTGCAAGGGACTTAATTAATCAATTGTGTTAATGGAAATTTCTTGTCTTTCTTTATTTTTATTTTATGCAGTCAGATTGCGTGCTAATAATAGTCACGGCCAACCGGTTACGAGACTTCGTAACCGGTCACACAGCTACTAAAATTGTTGCATTTATTCATTAATATTAGTCGTCTCTTATTAATTAAGCCCCAATGAACGTGGCGACCGCTGCTTCGGATCGTCCCTTGGAATTCTTTTGATAGTAAAAATAGTAGACAGTAGTATTGTTGTAGTAATTTATAGTTTAGTAATTACAGTCTATATTGCACATGTAGATTTTGTAATTGAACATTTGTAGTATACCAGCCTTATGAAAATAACAAACGCTGTAACAGAAATTGCACAGATAATTACAATAACAGAAATTCTTACCGGAATGATCAATCATACGGAACAGTTATCGGTATCATCAAGACAGAAATTATTCATACAATAATAGAAATTCTTACTACAGAAATAACCAGGGTAGTAGACCTAACAATAATTTCGGATGTAACAGTCGAAATTACACAAGAAGTAGTCATGCAGATAGACAGGAAAACAGAAATTTTAATAACAGATACAACCAAGAATTTGCATCTAACAGACAGGAGGGACCTAATTGGCATCCTCCACGTGACAGAAATTCAGAGAGAAAAGTGCAACTCGTAGAAATTGATCCGCAAAGTGACGCGAATAATCAAAGGCGTGACGCAAACAGTCGACAGTGACTTGTAGCTTCGGGTTCTGGCAGCAATATAGACGGTTCAGAAAGTAATGACACTACGACTTTACACCTCGTACGCTTGGAAGACATGAGAGATATTTTGCTAGACGAAAAGGAAAATAATGTAGTCGCATTTCTACATCCTGTTATTGAAGTATGTGTGAGTAAGAATAAGTTCACTGCGGTTTTAGATTCTGGACCCCATTGAATGTTATTAATGAATCAGTTTTGCGTATATGTGTAAGAACTATTGCTTGTCCTGTGTTAACTGTTTCTAAAATCACAATTCGAGGAGCTATTTCTGGAAAAAGTGTGGAAGTCAAACAACAGACCAACTTAAATTTCATTTGTCAAGGATATGAATTTTCTGCTAATTTTATTATTGTTACATTACTCAGTACACAAATTATATTAGGTATGGAGTATCATAACACATATAAAGCAATTTTAAACTTTAAGGAAGGACGTGTGACCTTGACTGTTGCCGGAATGCCGAGATGTTTGAAATTTTTCGAGAGTGTAACGAAATCTGAATCAGACAGAAATCGTTTAAGGTTTCTTACTTCTGATGTTTTCGCTGAGTATTATGACGACAATGTGTTAATTCGTGACAACAACAATAGATACAGAGAAGCGATGGATGATATTATTAATAGTGAAGAATTAATTAATGAAAGGGTTAACAAAGCTGAAGTGACAGATGATGTTGCAAGAGAAGAATTACACCAAACTTTGACTTCACATGCTACAGTATTTAGTCATCACAAAGGAACAATACAAGGCTTACAATATTTATTTAAAGTAAAAGAACACACACCATTTCGGGGAAAAAGGTATACTATTCCTCTGGCTTATAGAGACAATGTTAAGAATGAACTTCAATACATGTTAGATCAAGGCATTATTGAGCCAGCAGTCAGTCCTTATACCAGCCCATTACATGTCGTTCTTAAAAAGGATGGGTCAATTCGTTTGATTCTGGATTCCAGACAGATAAATAATATCATCATTCCTGAAACTGACCGTCCACAAAATTTAGATGAACTTCTTCAACATTTCCGTGGAATAAAAGTTTTATCCACAATTGATCTCCAAGGAAGTTTTTGGCAAATTGAACTCCACCCTGATTGTAGAAAATACACTGCTTTTTTAGCCTTTGGTAACTGTTATCAATTTCGGAAATTAATGTTTGGACTTACCGTATCTTCAGCAGCATTCATTCGTGGTTTAAATGAAATTTTACTCGTTTATCTTCGTAACAATATTACTTCATATGTTGACGATATTCTTATTGCTAAACGTTCTTGGAGTGAGCATAACAGAAGTTTGGATTCATTATTGCGTATTTTTGCGAGAGTTGGGATTACAGTGAACTTGGAAAAATCTTAATTTGGTCGTTCTCAGGTGAAACTTCTTGGTCATATTATTTCTACAGAAGGTGTTCTTCCTGATCCAGAGAAACTAGACGCTATTCGTGATTATGCTGTTCCTATTGCTAAACGTGATGTTCGTAGTTTCTTTGGTGACTGTAATTTTCTTAGAAGCTCTGTTAGATTGCACAATTTAGTCACACCTCGTTTATTGAACTTCCTGGAAAGAATTCTAATTGGTGTTGGGATGAGGAAGCTCAATTAGAATTTGAACAACTTTGTGATGCTTTAGTTGCTGCTCCACTTCTTTCACACCCGGATGTATCTAAAGATTTTTGTTTGGCGATGGACTCATCATACAAAGGCTTAGATGCACACTTATTTCAAGAGATAGAAGAAAACGGCGTTGTAGTACAGAAAACTATTGCATTTGGAAGTCATGTTCTCTCTAAATCAGAAAAGAATTATTCGATCACAGAACTTGAAGCTTTGGCTGTTCTTTGGGCTTTCACAAAATTTCGCATCTTTTCGTATGCCAGACATACTAAGGTTCACACCGATCATCGACCTCTGGAATTTCTTATGTCAACAAAATTAACACATGGAAGATTATCACGATGGGCGCTGTACCTACAGGAATTTGATTTTAGTATTGTTTACATCCAGGGTTCTTCTAATATTACTGCTGATACTTTATCACGTGCACCTATGGGTTTGAAACAAAGTACTGAGGAAGACTGCAAAGAAAACGATAATTGTTTGATGTGTATTCAAGGTGTTGCGTTTGAAAATTTCATTTCGTCTTCGCTCCAGGACATTGCTAAGGAGCAAAACAAGGATCCAATCTGGAAGGACATGAAGGACAAGTGGAGGAGAAAGGAAAGCGTAGCGATTAGACAGTATTATTTAGTTCGTAATGATATTCTTTTTAAACAAAATCGGTTGACAACTCTGTTTGGTTAGTTTGCATTCCTGATGAGTGGGCTAATAAATTGATTTGGCATACACATTTCAGCTATGCACACTTTGGTCCCAGAAAATGCTCTCATAAATTACGGGAAAATTGCTACTTCATTAATATGGAAAAACGTATACGATTTGTTCTTGCTAAATGCAAATAATGTCGAAAGGCTAAGCCGCCAACTATTTCTCACAGAGCACCGTTGTTTCCTGTCATTCCAGTGAGATTAAAGGAGGTGGCTGCAGTCGATTTGTTCGGTCCAGTGCTTCGATCTACTAATGGTTTTGCGTCTTAAGTCTCGTTCAGTATCTAACGCTTTCATCAAACACTTTCTTAAAGAAGTAGGTCATGTTGATAAAGTTATATCAGATAATGGATCACAGTTTCGCTCTAAAATTTGGCTTCGTACTCTACGGCGTCGTAAGATTAAACCAATTTTCATTTCACTTTTTCACCCTCAATCTAACGCGTCAGAGAGATCCATGAAGGAAATTAATAAATTGTGTCGTCTTTATTGTCATCATAATCACAGAACGTGGGATCAGTATCTTCATATTTTTCAAAACATTCTGAACGAACTCCCTAATGATTCAACTTCTTTACCGCCTATATTGATATTAAAATATAAAGCACTGACAAATCGTATTTCTGAAATCGTTCCTTTTCCACCTACACGGAAACTGCGGCATTCTGAAGTTGTCAACCTGGCTCTACAAAATATTGCATCTGCGGCTGTTAGAAGAGAGAAATCATCTAAACGTCCTGGTCGTTTAAAAACTTTGTCAGTTGGTCAGAAGGTGTTAATTAAGTCTCATCGTTTGTCTCACAAAGGTAAGGGCTTGTGTCGCAAATTTTTTCTGCTTTATAACGGTCCATATAGAGTTCGCAAAATTATTCATGATAACACTGTTGAAGTAGAAACTCTTAAATCACGGCGCTCTAAGAGAATACATCATATATCGAACGTTAAAATTTTAGTGGAATGACATACTTTTGAGAAAATTAACAGTGACACGTAAACAAGCAGAGAACACAGGGATACCGCGCCGTGTTCTAGTGGCAGCACATACACAAAGCGACAGTCAGTCCACGCGCCGCACAAGCGAGCCGTTGACCGCAATCAATTACTTCCTACGTCACGCTTACCTACAGCTGGTACAGCGCTCAGTGCAAATGCACTGACAGTCGTAAACAAATACACAGTCTAATTTCTCCGGTTAAATTCAGTATAAAGCTATAGTGACTTGATAACTTATGTTATTAACGTTCAGTTTTTCCAGGATACAGTAGTATAAAATCTCTAAGAACTACAAGTAAATTCTCTGTGTGTCCGACATTAAGAAGACTTGCTACTGAGAAAATTTCAGGAAGAATGTAATTTCGAGGAAGAAAGTAATAAACTAAAAAGGTAACTATTAATTGAGTTTATTTTTCAGGTAACATATTTCTACTTAGGTATGTACTTTATATGTAATTTGCTGCTCGCGATTACGTGATTTATACTTTGTGTTACATTTTATGTTCTAAGAATTTACTTGTGAAGCGACATGCTTGCGTACATTTGCTGATTTTGACAATGTTTTCTTAATGAATAGGGTTTTTACTTGTGCATCGCTTGGCTGCTATGGTTTTTCACTGATGTCATATTTTTCATTATGTGCCTGCTGTGCCTATTTATTTAAATTATTGTGTCTTCAGATTGTATGGAATGATGAATTGAAGTTTGCACTAAAATTTTATCTGTGCTTGTTCGAGGAGACTGACTAGAGGAAAGACTTGTTATGGAAGTGTAATTATATTGATGATAAGGGTTATATGTATCAACGTATTGAACAGGTATTACTGAAGTATCGAGATTGTGTGATTCTGATGATTATTGGAGTTTTGGTGGATAAGAGGTAAGGTAAGTGAGGAGCATATTTCTTTTTTTTTTGTTGGTTTATATAGAACAAGAAGGATGAAGATGGCAGACTAGAACACTCCAGTGGAAGGAAGATTGTATACACACACACATTGTTAAATCAATAAGCAGTATATATATATATATATATATATATATATATATATATATATATATATTGGGAAAGAAGTATTTGCGTATATTGGCAAACTGACAGCTGTTCAGCAACCGTATGTTTTGAGGTGGCTTGGCAAACATTGGTCTTGACATGATGACTATGACATTGACTAACTACTATGGACTATTATACACTGCTGCCACTACTAATTGATACACATGTTAAACATCAAATTTTGACAGAACTGCATGTACACAATAGTACTTAGTACGTGGATGAAAGATGAGTGAATGTGTTTTGTGTGTTTTCCTTTCCTAATCCCAAATAATCGGTACCGACCTACCTCGTAAATATTATTTTACTTATTTGTTGTGGCTTACACTGACACTCATAAATATTATAGGTTTACTGATATTTTTGTATTTGTAATAGTTAATATGATAATTATCTGATATCATTTGTGTGTTTATTATAATTTGTATGTTTAGTGTAAGAGCATTGATAATAATTTTGTAAAAGCAATTGTGTGTACATTCAAACTGTTGTTCATGCTAACACCTATTATCATTGGTGGGTGCCACTTGGAAATGTTTAATTTCTGCTGACGAAATGTGATGAACTGTATAATTTCTGCTGACGAATTGTGATGACCTGTTTAATTTCTGCTGATGAAATGTGATGAACTGTTTAATTTCTGCTGATGAAATGTGATGGACTGTTTAATTATTGCTGGTGAATATTATGGACTGTTAGCTCCACTTGTTCAACATTGCTGGGTGCCACTGTTGGAACTGCTACTATTGATGTGATGTCACTCATTCCTGTCTGCACCTGCTCACCATTGCTGGGAGCCATTGTTGGAACTGCTGCTACTGAGATGATGTAACTTGTTGCTGTCTGCACCTGTTCAACATTGCTGGGTGCCACTGTTGTTCGAGGAGACTGACTAGAGGAATGACTTGTTATGGAAGTGTAATTATATTGGTGATAAGGGTTATATGTATCAACGTATTGAACAGGTATTACTGAAGTATCGAGATTGTGTAAGCCACAACAAATAAGTAAAATAATATTTACGAGGTAGGTCGGTACCGATTATTTGGGATTAGGAAAGGAAAACACACAAAACACATTCACTCATCTTTCATCCACTGCTCAACCACTGATGAGATGTCACTCGTTGCTGTCTGCAACTTCTCGCCATTGCTGGGTGCCAGTGCCACTGTTGGAGCTGTTCAAATACTGCTGATGAAGTGTTATGGGACTGCTATTTGCACCTGTTGACTGTTGGAACTGTCAACTACTTTGAGGAGTGCTACTTGTTTATTGAACTATTGAAAAGATTTTATGTGAATATTTGTGTAAACTGATTTATTGTGTATTTACTGTTTATGAAATGTTATGAGACTCTTATCTACACCTATTCCTCATTGCTGGTGCCATTGATTGAACTGTTTAACTACTCTGAGAATTGCTACTTGGGTATACTATTATGTAAAATCACATGTATGCAAGCATTTGTATTCCTTACTGTATTTTTATATATTACGTTATTGAAGGCTCAGTGCAAAGCTAAAATTTATTTGGTTATGTGATATTTACTTATTAATATCATCTTTTTATTTTTGTCTGTGTTTTTTGGACGAATTCTAGCCCATGTAGGGGGGGCATATGAAAGGTGGCTACACTAAGTCACAGCGCCAGAGAATTGCGCCAAAGATTGTTATTCCGCCGACTCCATTGGGCAGTAGTAGTTCAGAGGATGTCGAGGGCAGTTGTTGTTCTGTTGGGCGAGAGAGTAGACGCTGTTCGGTTGGTGTAATGTATAGATGGAAGAAGTTGCAATTGTCAGAATATATTTGAGAAAGGAGATGGGCTTTTGATTTATGATGCTGGTGTAATAGAATATTTTCGTCAATATATAATGAGCTAAAAAGGTATTACAGTTTTCTTTAATGACAATCCCTCTTGCTCACAGGTACAGTCAACAAAGCATCTGGCTCGTGTTCATTTATTAGACTTGTAATTCTGGTTTCCATTTGCAATTATCGTATTTCAGGTTTTTCAATTAGTTCATTGTAATTGTTTTAAAATATTTTGTTGTATTGAGAAACAACCGAGCCAGATACATGTACGTTGAGACACGCTACCACACACAGAACAGTTACACTTGTGCTTTGTTGTTTCGTAGCTTTTATAGTTGCAGGGGACTTAATTAATCAATTGTGTTAATGGAAATTCCTTGTCATTCCTTATTTTTATTTTATGCAGTCTGATTGCGTGCTAATACTAGTCAGGGCCAACCGGTTACGGGACTTCATAACCGGTCACACAGCTACTAAAATTATTGAATTTATTCATTAATATTAGTCATCTCGTATTAATTAATCCCCCATGCATGTGTCTCGATTTTCAGATGTGTTTCATATGGTGTTTGCGGTCCACGCTTTAGTGCATGTCGACGCTAAGAGTCACAATGTTTTGAGCATGTGGGTCTCTATCTTCAGATGTGTTTCGTATGGTGTCAGCGGTCCATGCTTTGGGTGCATGTCGATGCTAAGACTCGGTGTGATATGAGCTATCGCCTGTCATGCAGTGTAGACTGTCTCATAGTGTAATTTTGACAGCGCCATGTGAGTGCAGTAGGTGAAATATTGTGTATGGAGAATTAGCACGGACAAGTGCAAGTCACGGTAGAGTGGCGAACCCCAGACCCGGAAATAGGAAGCAGAAACGAAATGATGGTCCATGGAAGAGACTTAAATTAGAAAAATATTTATTTATGTACAATTCAGTATGCTTTTGTTCCATTTCATCAGCAGCGATCCTGACAGAGGAGACTGGAGGCATCCTTTCACTATGTAAAATTACATGTACACAATCATAAAATGCCACTTCAAAGATTTCAGGCAAGTCACCAGCAGCTGAGTGAGTAGACACACTTCCTGACCACTTCAGCGTCAGCAGGCAACACCACCGGACACAGAAAAAGAGGAGTCTACAATGAATAAATGCATGAAATTTCGGTTTGGTAGTATTAGCAAAGGCATAGGGTAGTACAATAAGTTAGTATTTAGTATTGAGAGAAGTTTGCACGTTTGGTGGAGGTATAAAGGCAGCGCAAGCGTAAAATTAGAGTGCATGACAGGAGTAGAATTAACCAAAAACTAACAAAGACACGTGCACACACAAACAAAAACACCTCAAACCACGTAATTTACGTCCATACAATGTTAACAGGGCCCTGCAGTCATTAAATTTATTTTTCGGATTTGTGGCCTTAGTAATATTACAAAAAAGAGAAAAATAGATATTAAGAAAAATTTGTTCACTCTTCTGTGCTATTTTTTTGCAAATTGATTATATCAATGTAAAGACATTTGTGAGAGAATATGGCAGTTGACCACACTTGAAGATTGTGCAGACTCTGGAACCAACATGGCAGACTGGACGTCATGGCCCACACCAGCCAGCGAAAGGCGAGTGGAGCAGGCTGCCATAATGAGTCAGCTGTAGCAGCCCAGGTGCGGGGGAGCCACCCGCTGCGACTGGCCACTGCCAGCTGACGCAAGTATGTCACACAGCCCTATCATCTACCAGTGCAGGCGGCACGTCACAAGCCAGTGCAGGCAGTGGGATGCCACCTCATGCCGGCAGCAGCCCCCTAGTGACCGGCAACCTGCCAGGCCACTAATCGGGGCAAGCAAGTCGCATGGCACCACAGCTGATGCACACACTGTGCCTAACCGACTCAGCAGGGTGCCAAGAGTAAGGTGTCCCGTCGACAAAAGGCGAGCTAATCCGATGTCCCGAGCCAACAGGAGTGTTCTGATGCAGAGCTGAATGGGAAGAGCAGAGCTGCCCCACATCCCACTAACGCTGAATGGATTTCTATGCCATGGGGTGAGTTGCACGTCAAATGCAACGCTGTCACACCAGTCACTCATGGCTAGCTGCTGCCTGACCAGGATGCCTCCAAGGCTCCAGCTGCGGTCTGTAAGCTGCCCAAGATGCTGGTTGCTACCCAGACACCAGATGCTGTAAGATGAGAGGGAACGACAGAGGTGTCTGCCACCAGTGCTGCCACATTATGTGTTGAGTGAGAGACCATTCCACTCTGGCACAAATTGCTGTTCTTCAGTGCTACCAGTCACAGTTTGTGTGTGTGCATGATTGCCATGTTTTCAATTCATGTGACATTTTCAATTGTAAAATTTGTCTCCCGAGGGACCCTTGTGGAGGGAGCGATAGGATACCTTTCTGTAAGATCATTATATAAAATTTTTCTGTGTTTTTGTATGTATCAATTGAATTGTCTTGATTGTGACATATATGTTTGTTCTGTACATTTATTAATGCCCTGATTATGTGCCTGTATTTGTTTTCATGTCACAGAAAATAATACACAAATTTACACAAATTAGGTAATATGATAAACAGATTACACAAGTGATTTCCTTGTTCATTGAGAATTTGAGAATGTATATGTCTGATTATTGAGACCAAATGAGTGACAGAGCAGGGGTAAATCAATGAGCAGAGAACAGTTCATACTCCAGGACGTTGTAAATGATTAGGGACATTAGACATCTCTGATCTCTGTATATGGTGCGAATGGGTATATTTCTTTGCTGCAAGGCCTTTTAACTGCCTATCAAATGTTTATTGGTAGTCTGTGATGTAGAAATGATCCCTGGTCTAACGTAATTCATACTACTCACAGCAAAGTTTTCATGTACTCTTGCTGGCTTGCAGCTTCATGTGAGTAAATGACCCCTGGAATGAATGAGATCAAGCTAGGATGTGATTTAACCATGGGCAATCCTGATTGGCATAGTTACACTTTTCACATATATATATATGTTATCAGGATGAGATTCTCGTACTATTTTAATGATTTCCTCTGGTTCATGTCACACTATACAATATACAAGTGAGACACTACCCATCCAGAAATCCACAGCAGGTAGAGAACAGTGAGAGAGGACAAGTTAATCTCTCACCTATTTTCTGCATATGGATAATTATTAAAGTTTTTATTAGATCCTGTTGCGCCTTGAGTGAGACTCTAGAAAGTTAATGGCCTGAGCAGATGTTGATGGAGCCTATTAGGGCGTTAAAGGCATGAGGTATTTTTATGGTTCTTAGCTCATAGCAATGGCATGTTGGGAGTTGAAACCCTCAGTAAACCCTGCTGGACAAGCCCACAACTGTACAGGGCAGACAGGACAGCCCCTCCTCGAGACAGGTCTCCAGCAGAACAATTCCGAGCTACCTGCAGTAGCGTCATCAGAAGGCTGGGCTGGGGGCGATGGACTGGAGTAACGTGTCTACACAGTAAAGACATAAACTGGGCATTTTGTGCAGAGCCACACATAATAAAAATTCACAAGTTTTCGTATTCGCTGATACTGCAAATAGGCCTGTGAACCACCTCCATCAGCCACCTCGGTGGTATAAGAAACTCCACTGTCTGAGAAACGTTTGGAGGTAGAATCTTTATTACACCTCATAGCTAGGACTAACAATCTCCAAGGCACAGGCGATTTACATAAAGATCTTTAAGGCTGTATGGCATGGGAAGCAACATGACTTCTGCAAAAATAATCTTCCCCTCTGCAAAAACTTAAAAAGGCCAGTAATTGGCAGTTTCTTTTTTTTTTTCGGAGACACAGATTTCTTAACTCTTGCCCTGGTTCGACATGAGTTTGTGATGTAGTGTGGGATGGGAGATTTATCGCATATAGAGCCCTGTGATTGGGTCTAGATGGCGTGAAGGCAGTGTCGTTCGTGCACTTTGTGAAAAACGGATTTTTTTTTCTGAAGATGTGCGAGGCACTCAGGTGCTGGACTTTGGTCGGTTAAGGAGTCTTCCGGTCGATGCTCTGGCATGTGTAGTTGGTGCTTGGGACCTGTCCTGAGACTGACTTCACTTGCGAGTAGTTTAGACTAGCGAGCCTGTAGTGAAGTTCTTACTGTATTGACAGTGTGAATTCAAACGTCTCGGACTACTCGTTTGCCGAGGGTACATTATTCGATTTTGGTTTGCCAGTCTTGACGTTTGGTATCCTTGTGCACTCTGTCGTATAAGTGAGCCAAATTGATACTTGGTACGACCAGTGAATGGGTGTATCACACTCTGAAATCTACAGTGATTTCAGAGCTCTGGTAGAGAGTAAATTGCGATCCATCTGCCTGATTGTTAGACCGTGAGACTTTGCATTTCTTTCATGGCTGCGATTAATTCACAGGTGTTGCCTCACATCTCAGCTCCACCGCACCCATCTCGCAAGCTGCAAGCTACATTGCCGCACAAAGCAATCAGGGTAACGTATTGCCACTCTGGCATTGTCAGGGCACACAGATCTCAATCACCACTTGCTCTCAGAAGCAGACTTTGATCAATCAAACGCTGCTCAGCGTCAGATCAATTCAGATTTTGATATCCATATTTTTAGAGGCAGAGTACTTGACTCAGTTCTGCCACCCATGATCCTTGTCCCTTGTACTATTACACCCACTGTTAGTTGTTTACGGTATTCAATCAATAACTTGTTTATCATAATTTATATCTGTTTTTTCATTTGAAATATAAATATTGTTAGAACTCTAGTAAAGTTTGCTTCATTCTCAATCATTTATATAGTCCCGAGAGGGTGAATTTTCACGTTCAAATTGACCTTCCAAGTCCTTTGCCATCTCCGATCATCGACAACATCAAAATTTTTATTTCTTCTGCCTGAACTTCAATTCCCTTTTCATATTTCTCGTTGGTGTACTTTACTGCTTTCTCATTGTGTAGATTGAATAACATCAAGGATCAGGTGCAACCTGGTCTCATTAGCTCCGCAACTATTCTATTTCGCGTCCATCGACTCTTATAACCGTTGTCAGGTTTCTGTGTTGCGCTCCTTGTATGTTATCGCTGCTACGAACAGAGTTTCAAAAAGTTTACACCAGTTAACAATGTAAAAAATCTTTTACTTTAAATCTACAAATACAGGTTTGTCTTTCTGCCGTGTATCTTCTAAGAAGAGTCATAGGCTCGTTGTTGCCTCAAGTGTTCCTAAATTTCAAATTTCTCCAGAACGAGACTTATTTTCCCCGAGAACAACTTCTACAGGCATTTCCATTCTTGGTTGGGTGGTTGGTTTGGGCAGGGGACCAAACAGCGAGGTCATCGGTCCCATCGGATTAGGGAAGGATGGGGAAAGAAGTCAGCCATCCCCTTTCAATGTCACCATCTCGGCACTTGTCTGAAGCGATTTAGAGAAATCACCTGAAATCTACATCAGGATGGCTGTACATGCGTTTGAACCGTCGTTATCCCGAATGCGAATCCATTGTGCTAACCACTGCACCATCTTGCTCAGTCCCTTTCTTCTGTTAATAACTGGTATTACTATTTTGCTACCATGGCTTATTAAACTAATGGTTCGATAATATTCACACCTGTTAGCATCTGTCTTGTTTCAAATTGGAGTTATGTCTGAGGGTATCTCGTATTTCTCATATATCTTGCATATCAGTTGTAATCGTTCTGAGATGGTAAGCTCCACCAAAGCCCTCAATAATTCTGGGGAACTATCGTCTACTCCATGTCCTTTGTTCCAGCTTAAGTCTTTCACTGCTCTGTTAGTTCCCTTTTGCAGTATATCTCCCATCTCATATTCAACTACTTCGTTTTTAAAAACTTTGTCTTTAAGTTTCTTTCCCTTGTAATAGCCCTTTATATATTCATTTGATCTTTCAATTTTTCCTTCTTTACATAATACTGTCATTCCATCTCAACCCTTGATAAGCATGCAGATGCTTCTTTTTCTCCAAATATTTCTACAATTTTCTTATAAGCAGTATTTCTCATTCTGAAAGTCATACACGTTGCTATAGTTTCTCATTTCTTCCCTCGAAATTCCTCTTTTGATATTTTGCATTTTGTGTCTAAAATAATAAATCAACTTAAACCCTGAATACATCAGGCATGGGAGCTTGCAGAAAGTTTTCTAAGAAGGGGCAAGATTCAAAACCTTCCAGTTCGGATGTAATTGATTTGGTGAGTTTGAAAATGTATCCTGCTGCAAAAACTACATTTGACATGAACACAAAACATATCATATCTCAAAAGACTGATAGTTACCTACCTAGAAGTTTTGAGGTAGATTATTTTGGTACGTAAGCAGTACGCATATTCCAATACTATGTGCAAAGTACATGTCTTTATTTATTAATAAGAATATGGAAGCCACGTTTTTGATTCAATGATCTGTAGATTCATCATCATATAACTAAATCCATTGCAACCATCTAGTTATGAAACAAAGGTTGAAAACTGTTATAAAATAATTTACTCATAGTATACTAAAGTGAAGCTGAAAAAATTTGACATAAAGAAAAAAGCCACAAAGATTGAGAAAATCATGCTGGATATCAAAACAAAATGCCACATTAACTGTGCCAAATTATCCTCGTCTCTTCAGTTTGTAATAAAATTGTGCAGCATGCCAACTACAATACAGAACTGGTAGCTATGTGACTCTGCACACGTAGAATATGAGGAGTTTTCAGTTCTGAAGCTCATATTTCTTTCCTCACTGAAATTTCACACTTTTATTTCCTCTCTTTTTTAACTCTATTTGAGCATTAAATTTACAATGAACTGAAATCCTTAGTTCATACTATGTATTATATGTCTTGGAAATAACTGGCTTGGCTTCGTATTTTCACGACCATGAAAGTTTGAAACGAGTGCGATAATTTAACTGGCACTGGGCAATCGGACTTTATAATTACGTAAAGAGCAGGTTCTAAACCGTTACTACAACTGGTAGTTACCTTGGTGAAATGGCCCCAATGGTGGCTGTGCAAACGTCGTCCAAGCTGGTTATTGTGGTTTGTACAACAACACACTCCGACTTTTTCACTTCGTAATCTGTTAATATTACAGAGATTAGTGTTAAGAAATAATAAAACGGAGGAAATTACTGGTATAATATAGATAATCATTCGCACTAATAAATTTACAGCGATGCATACATCTTAACACGTCGAGGCCAGGAGCCGGAAAGGCAAAGAGGGAAGTGACAGGTGAAAGATGTCATACAAAAAACTAATATTAATTTTACAAAGATGGTCATGTCAGTCACTCTGCACCTCTGAAGTTTAACAGATACCATTTCTATGATCTTTCATCTTAAACCCGTAAATTCTTTTCTTGTTATGGATAACTAACACATTCTATAGTCAGACCATTATATCTGTACTAAAAAGAAATTCGTTTCATTTAAACAAGAAAATAAAGAAAAATTAATATCGTGTCTCTATATCTTCTACCGCAGATATCGCTACTTTCTTTTTTCAGTTGGTGTATTTGGGATTAAGTACAGATGTAAACACCTACAAAGTATATAAACAGTGGTACAAAACAAATACATACATGAAGTTGAAGAAACATACCTTAATTTTTGATGGCAAATGTACTCTTCCTCAGATCATTCCTGCATATGAACTCGTCACATATGGCATCAAGGTCGAGTTTCATCGATTCATCTCTATGGGCATTGGGAAGGGCGATGGCATTAAGACGATGCTGCCTCATTATAGAACGAAGATACGTTTTCACCCTCCGCAGACAAGAAAACGATCGCTCAGTGGTGCAGGACGTTGCCGGAATCGTCAGCGCAACAAGTATGAATTTCACTAGTTCAGGCAGTAGGTCAAACAAGTGGTTTTCCTATTTTAGGTATTTCACTATGTCATCCAACGAACTAATATTCGCAGAATCACTACTCTGGGTAATCTCATGAAACCTGCTTCAGTGGAGAAGCAAGCGTTCTTTGTCTATATCTAATTCGTAGAAAGATAAAATATCGAATGAATGTTTGTTATCACCACAAAGATATCGTTCAATTTGATTTACAAACATGATTGATTGAGTTTTGAGCCGTGATTCCAAGAAGCTGATGGATGTATCCATTGTTTCATAATACAATCTTCTATATTTGTCACATACTTCAGTGAATGTTTCTACAGATGAATTGATGGAGTCATCGTATTTCTTAGGGAATTATCTTGTATGGGGTAATTTTGAGGAATCAACATCAATATCTTGACATTTTGAAGTTACTTCACCACAGAATGATTCAAAATTGTTTCTCATAAATTTAATAGAAGTTACAAGAGTGGAAATCATCTTATTGGCCTCCTCTAAGTGTAGGGATTTCCTCTGTAGTGCTATGTTTACGGTGTCAATGTGACCAAACAGTTTTACCATAAGTGATAACATGAAAAAGAAATCATATGCCTGCATATTAATCAAAAAGCCGTTTGCTTTGGCCCCAGTGTCTGAATTGACATTTCTTGAAACATTTAAAAAAAATTCCTGAATTTCTGTATAGTTGGACAAAACTGAAGACATTGCTAAGTATCTTACGGCTCACCTTGTAGGACAGAGTGGTTTCAAATTTGTAGAGGCCTCTGCCTTCAGGTGAGCAAAAGGATCTAACCTTTTAGGTGAATCTCTCACAAGATGTATGAAGTCCTTCATAACATTCAATGCATTTCGACATTCTGGAACTGCTTTCACAGTGTCTTGTAGTGTTAGATTTAAACAGTGTGCAAGGCAGTGCACAAACATAGCTCTCTTCTCCATTTCCATAAACTTTGTCTGGACACCACTATATAATCCGGCCATGTTAGCTGAACCGTCAAAGCAATGGCCCCTACAATTAGATGTAGGCAAATCAAATCGTCTTAAAATGTCAATAATAATATCAAACAGATCCTTAGCTGTGGTACTTTGTATTGAGTATAGCCCTAAAAAAATATTCTTCTATCTCTAGCGAACCATCAACAAATCTTATACAGATACTAAATTTCTCTTTGGTGGCTATGTCTCTGATTTCGTCTGCTATTATTGCAAAATACTCTGCACTCTTGATATCCTCCAAAAATTTTCTAAGAAGTGTATGACTTAAAATGGCCAAAATTTCGTTTTGCACATCATGAGATGTCCATTTGTAAGTTTCTCGCTGTAGCCATATTAAAAGTGGCTGGTTACCTTCACTTCGAAGGCGTAATAAATTGTCAAAGTTAGTTGTTTCATAAGTATGCTCACGTATTGCAAGCCCCTGCACTGCTAAATAACGGAGGGAAGATAGGATTTTTAGTAAAGAAGCTCGTATTTCTTTCATTTGTATCAGTTTTTCTTTGGAAATCTGGCTAAATACATTGACATTCGATTTTAAGGATTTGAATTACAGAACAGCTTCTCTGTGACAGCCCGATGCTTCATGCGCTTTCAACTTTTCTACCCCCTTCTTCCAGTTCGAAAAACCAGTTTCCATGAAAGTTTTTTTCATTTTGTGAGAAAACTGAAAACGATCTTCTTCAAACATTAGTCTGCAAATTTTGCAAAAAATAACATATTTTACCTTATTGTAATCGATCCATGCAAACTGCTGTTTCCATGAGGGCTGATAACAGCGTTGCTTTTTCCGGGAACAGTGTTTTTTGTCACCGCCACAGTTTCGTCACTATCTGTGTCTTTGCTGTCACACACAGCATCACTAACACTGGGTCTACCTTCACCATCGCTAACACTTGCCACATTGTCACATTTCTTCCTAATTATAAACTTGTCTATTTTAAACTGGACAGTAAGTGACGAAAGATTAACAACTGAACCGAGTCACAGTAAGACTAACTGACCACTGGCGATGCCCAGCTCCGGAATATTTACGTTCACTGCCAACATTAGCTGCGGCCTGCGTAACAGTACTGTGCGCCAAACAAGAAGCAGCCATGTAACAATAGTGTTGATTATTGTCAGGGCCGGCTCTAGAGAGGGACGGGGAGGAGGAGGGGCGAACCGTGCCATCGACCAGGGCCGCAGATTTTTGGGGGCGGCAAATCCATCTTGCGTAAATGAAGGAATGTGAGAATAAATTGGATATACAAATTATTCATAAAATCAAGGGTCTTATTGAAAATTATCTATGGTGCAGAAACAGTCTGCTCCGATTTACGAAAGAAACGTTTCCTCCAACAAAAATGGCTTAAAATGTATTGCACTGTAAACGTATCATTGATTGCTGCTTTGATCTTAAAGACATATTCACAACAAAGAGACGAATGAGTGTGATATGTGAAAATAAGGCGTCATTTATGAAATATATTGTGGGAAAAGTTGACTATGTCGAAAAAGGAGGGTTGGGGGGGGGGGGGGGGGGGGCGCTTGACATGTTCGAGCGGAGAGGCAAATTCCCTGGAGCCGGTGCTGATTTGTGTGGTGTTGTACCTAGTGATTGCCAATAGAATTTACAAAAATGAATGAAGAGTTTTTAACGTTACCCAGTCTTTCTAGCGATCGCCATCAAATTCGGTGTGACTATTGCTCATTAGTTTCTTTTACAAGCTGCCAGCAGGCTGCTGTGGGAGGAAGTGGAGCTCGTCCTAGCAGCCAAAGCGCTACGAGCTCATGGTGAGCTTTCGTTCCCTGCATACCTCCGTACAGTAAAAGTGTGCGAATAGTACAGATGCAGGGGACAAACCCTGTCACGACAGTTCGTCATATGCAGAGGTTGGAGGAGTAGCAGAAAGGAATACTCATTAGCTCGTAAAATCGGAATTTTTTTCCTACATAACCATTACATACTATTAAGCAAAAATGTATGTGCAAGTTTTAACAAATTTCCCAATAAAGGATGTGGAAGTGGGAGAGAGCGGTGAGAAATGCATGTTTGAATATTGGGGGGAGGGGGGGGGGGAGGCCCCTACTTTTGAATGTTGGGTGGGGGGGCAAAGTACCTTGCCCTCCCCCCCCCCCCCCCACTCAAGTTGGCGCCACTGGTTCGTATCCATCTTGACTGCGGAACAGTGTCAAAACTGCAGCCACACCAAGGTAGCGGCATAATTTCCTGCGAACAGGGAGACGATTAACGTAACGCACGATATATAGTGATTGCTAAATCTTCAGTAGTTTTCGTCACGATCGACAATGGTATATCCGCAGTTTAGTGAAGTCGCAGACAATGACTACCAGAAACACGAGACACTTCTGTAATGAATAAAAGGACACTGTCCTGATTCCAGAAGGGAGTAAGTGTCCATCTTTGCCCAACCCGATGGCAACGATCGAGTTTCAGTTCCACTGATGGTTCGTATCCTTCCAGAACACATCTGTTAGGTACGTTTTATGTAGCCCAACAAGAAACTCGTCTCGGATGGATCTGTAAATGGATGTTTTCCACAACTAATGCACCAAATGGTTCAAATGGCTCTGAGCACTATGGGACTTAACATCTGAGGTCATCAGTCCCCTAGAACTTAGGACTACTTAAACCTAACTAACCTAAGGACATCACACACATCCATGCCCGAGGCAGGATTCGAACCTGCGACCGTAGCGGTCGTGCGGTTTCAAACTGAAGCACCTAGAGCCGCTCGGCCACTCTGGCCGGGACTACTTCACCTTTACACGTCAATTTCAAATGCTGAAGGACATCGTATGCGAGAATGGGCCTTACCAGACCGTTCTGTTGTTTAAGCAAGTTTCAAGACCACTGGTCAAGGGATAGAAAGATATTCGAATACACTCGCCATTAATAAGGCAAGATACAATTATGTAATCCTTTTCTTTATACGAATCTTCGCTATAATGTCGATGCCTATATCAAGAAAGGAAGAGCATCATGCTAGAAATATGTAAATCCGTGCATATATTCATGCCTAACAAGTCAAAGGATAGTTACCACATTCCCAGACAAGAAACATCCACTTCAGTGAGAAACATAAACGTTGTATGTTTTAATCTTAGCCTCACAATACGCGAGTACGGCTGACAGCTCCTACCGTAAACAAACCAAAAGTCTGTTAGACGATTACTACCAAACAATTTTCATTGCATCATTGCAATATTTTTGTTGTCAGCTCTGTAACTGAGAATTACCGAAATTCGACAACAAGATCAGCTGCAGTTTCGAGTCTTCTTGCTAAATTCGCGATCTAGAGAATAACGACTACATTCAGGACATCATCCACAAAACTTGAAAGTTTCATCTGGTTTCTGTCTTATCGCACAGAGGCGTGCGTATTACTGCAGCTGGACTGAGGTGACTGCCACAGCATTCTTAATTATCCCTTGGATAATTACAACGAACGTCTCGCTGAGATACCCGTAGGTGATGATAATTATTCATGAATCGTCAAAGGTGGCGCTACTAACTACATTTCGAATTAACGGTGTTGTTTTGTTAACCACTCAGTTGAGTACCGATTGGAATTAGATCTGGTGTTGCTGTTAATGTAGTAATGGCGAACTATTTTCATCAAGATGACAGTTCTCCCTCCATGGACGACTCTTTTCACAAAAATGAATGCTGCATGCCAGAGCTGACACACTGAAACAGCTGTCATTGTCGACTACTGAATATGTAACTAACCCGAACGTTGTAACTGTGTGTCGGACCATCATGGCAAGGTTAGGTTAACGCTTAATCTCTCAGTCCAGCACAAAGTTGTGATTTGTCACGCAGTTTCAGAACGGCGCAAAACCCGCTATAGAGTTTTGAGAACCACCGAGGATTCTAATGTTTTACAACACTTTCACGAATCCTGGTATCTGGAAGAGAACCGGAGAATTACAGTTTTTCCAAGAGAAAATATGTTTTTTATAAACAACAGCCGAGATTATATCCATCGTTACATAAATTGTATTCAAAAGATGGAGATTCCAAGGATGTCTACCCTCTGTGAATGTTGAATTATATCGACGTCTCTAGATATTGCCATCGTAGGTCCAAAAATGCCTTAACTGAGCTATGTTGTTTGCCAGAATTGTTGATTCACTCTTTATCTTCGGTATAAAAATCGTATCTCTAGCACCGCAACTTATGCGAGATACGTTATGATATTTTTCCTGGAAGTATGGTAGCACAACTGAAATGGTAATTGTAGTTACGACGTTTGTACCGAGAAACTTTACCGTTTAAAAGTGCGTGATGTTTATGTCCTTGTTAGTAAGTGAAGAGCACTATCATCTAAGATTGCTCGTAGCCAATAATATCTATCTTGACTGTAGGCCTGTTCGTCAGCACGCTTATATCTGGTGTTTTCGGTTTGGATAATAATTGATAAACAGCCGTGCGAATGAGTCCCGAGTTCGCTGCTTTTATAATAACGGTGTCATCGATTAAGTTCTTGACTAATTATGTACTCAAGTCGAACATTAAAGATAATGAGCAATGTTCTCAACGCAATGAATGCTGTTGAATAATGACAAAGAACAAAATATCATATGGAGAATTGAAAATTTGAAAATATCCCTGAAATTCTGTAGATAGTAATATATGTGTGTGTGTTGTATACAAATTGGGAATATTTTTCGTAATTTGTTCGCCGCATAGTTCTGCTTAGTGCAACAAGTAATAATGTGTGTTGTCGCAGTAATAATTGTTATTTGATGCCTCTCATTTCTATCTACATCAGAGTGTAGTGTAAATAAGACGGACTCATTTCCCACTGGTAAGGAATCTGTCATTCCTAGTTTTCAAATGATAGTCGCAGTAACAGCACAGATTTAGTATCAAATGACAAGATTATTGACTTACTTTATGTTCACTGCTGTATCAATATAATATCAATTCTTAGTGTAATCCATTCCATCTGTTCTTAGAGAAGCTTTATTTCTGTACAGCTTATGTGGTTACAACGGGAAAGAGAACAAAAATCATTGATTCCCATGTTTGGATAATAATGATGACTCTATTGCTGTCCCTGATTTTGTTTTTCATAACAGATGATGGTTTATCAAGCAGTAATGATGAAAAGGAGCAAAAGAGAACATTTTTGAAACGGAAACATAAGAAACACAATGACAAATGTTTTTGTAGCACCCGTACTTCCGGAAACAGTATAATTTAAGCATCTTGTTTAAACGTTACGCGCTTTTATTACAGGAGAGATTACCTTACAGACTGATGGGCAATCGTTCTCCACACGCCTCCACAGCCGAAAGTAATGCAACATGCAGTCATGTCACTTTGGCATCCGAATTTCGATAAATATACATTTTTTTCGTAGTTCTTGATAAGTATACCATAGTTTTAGACTTATTTGTACAAATCCTATTTTGTCGATCACTGACATTTTGAACCCATGGCTGCGTATAAAACATAGGTTGACTCTTACAGAGAAATCCATTTTACATTAGCTAATGACATTTTTTGAGCAGATGATGGTTTATGAGATAATTGCAATAAAGAGAGACCCATTTCCACAGTCATGTGAAGTTGGCACCCGCCTCTCGAGAAATATTCTTTTTTTCAGATTTCTTCATACATATGCTATAGCTCTAGAGTAATTTGTACAAATTTTAAACAGTTCTGTTACGCGAAAAAAATTATGATCACATTTCTGAATAGCTTATTAGCTGTGAAGGTACCATCCGACTTTCGAAAAATAGAACTCTTTTTAGAATTCTCGATAGATATGATATACACTCCTGGAAATTGAAATAAGAACACCGTGTGAAATGTCCCCTTTCAACAATTATACAAGACTGTGCTTAACCTGACACACAATATTTTTAGCGCAACGCAATCTGACTCAAAATTTCCTACTAAAGAATGGCCCTGACAAACATTAAACTATACCTTTCACAAATCACTTACCTCACAAAAATCTTCGCTGCTCAAGCTACTGCAATACAGCGAGCGCCACTACTGCCAGCTAAATAAAAGATTCAAACTACTGAAGGCACTAACTACTGATAGGGATAGTTAGCAAATGAAAGATATTAATAGAGAACAAACAATGTATTTACCTTGATATCATCATATGTAAATATATCAGTTCATGAAAAATTACAAAACTCCGCCATCTCTCTCCCCACATCCACCACTGCTGGCGGCTCACCTCCAACTGCGCAACGCTACGCGCTGTTCACAGCCAGCTGCCTAACACTACAATGGCGAGTATTACAACAATGCAAAGCAGACACAGACTGCCCACAGCACAGCCAGTGATTGTCATACAGAGGTGGCGTTACCAATAAAAAACCTAAACAGCCTACTTACATAGAGAAAACATAAACAGCCTACTTACATAGAGAAAACATAAACAGCCTACTTACATAGCCCCCATGCTCCCCACAAAAATTTTTACAAATGGTGTTGGGCACTGGCCAATACAGATTTGACAAAAATTTTTCACAATTACAGTAACAAAGATATAAAATGCACACACTTATCGTAAATATTTCCGTACGAAAGTTAAGTGACCACCTGCACGTAATTCGTCGCGGGCACCCAGCTGTGTCAGACGCCTGGAGAAAAAGCCATTATTGCGAGCCCTTTTCAGCGGCACAGGTAGAAAAAAAAAAGGGGACGTGGGACGTGTCAAACACCTGGAGAACAAGCCATTAGGGTGTGCCTTTCATCGCTAATGCGGCACCCTCGTTACTTGAAAACATATGATTACTCGCACTTTGTGCTAATTACTGAAATGCTTATGAATTGATGGGAAATATTCGTACATCTGCACACCTGATTACGACAAGCGTCTTTCTACGAGAGTTGAGAGCTACTAACTTATGAAATGTCACATGACTACTGAATGATATTTTTATGCTTTGCTTTTCATAGTTGCTTATTTCATTTGACATCTGTTTTCCAGCTGTGTTGCAGCATTGCTTTTATAAAATAAAATGCATTTGCTCATGTGAACACTTTCTGTCAACAGATCTATTAAATAATTATTTTATGATCCACATTCTTTAAAAAAGGAGCACTTGGAAAAGGAAAGAACAATAAGAAGGAACTAGTAACTGCATTCATAATTTTCTTTTCAAGTAATTGGTAACTTTTTGGTAGAATAACTTCTTGTGGTGCACCACTTTAATTACTTAGACATTAAGATGTGATTATACATTTCCCTTATCTGCATTGTTGTTTTTACTGTAATATTTTTTCTGCTTGAGCTATGTCATGTTTAGATATAAGTTATTACATTTACTGCTGCTGGCTTTGCCATTTTGCATTCTTTTCATTGCTGTTTGTATTAATTGTTTTGTGCTGCTGCATTGCCTCGTCCCTTAGTTTAGCATCTGAGCTCAGTAGATTTAAGTTAGCTTAAGAGGGGGTAGCCTCTAAGAGAATAAGTTGCGATGAATTGGAAGAAATGCATTGAGAAAACAGGTTTAGGTAGGATTTTCTTGGAAATAAATGTTGAGGTAAGAAATGTATGAACATATAAATACAGAAAGCATGCTTAGGTAGAATTTTTTTGGTGGAAACAAAGGATGAAATAAGAGGAAAGATATATGAAGTTTTGGGTTGGACTGCAGTACCACATGTTACACTGAAAACGAACCCTGTCCTTTCCTATTGGTGTTATCCCACTATGTGTTTGTGTACCCTTGTGTATTTGTTTTCTTCCTGTCTCTGTGTACTGTTTCATAGAATTTTTTTCTCTTCTAATACTAAGCTATATTCACTATGAGGAGGAATACTGTTATCCTCAAATATAAGTTGCATTAATAATATGTTATTTTCTTTGTAAAGTTCTTTACAATTCTGTTCTGTTTCAATGTTCATGTGTGAAATTAATGTTTCGAAAACTATTCTCATTATTTTATGTATGTACTTATGTCACTATTTTTGTAACACTGATGTATATGTTTATTTCTATTCTTTTGTAAAGCCTGTACTACAAATGTTATCTGTATTATTATGTTTTTAATGATGTATTTTGTACCTTTGTAATTGTATTCTTATGTTATAAAATTGTAATTGTCACCAGTTCATGACATTATTAACTTGTTAGTTACATTTCACTGCACACGTTTCTGTTGGTCATAGTATGTGGACAATATGTGAGAAGTAGGGACTGTTAGTGTTTGCACGTGTGTTAATAACTCAGCAAGGGACTGGATAACAGCATTGCTGGTTCTAAGGACAATTTCAAAAACTTTGTGAGTGCACAAGTGGTGGTTTATAGACTTGCTATATTCTCCGCAAGACTCTTCGATGGTGAATGTGCACCTGCACAATCGCAACAGATGGCTGCTGGCCATCTCTACAAGGACTACAGTGGGTCTGCATCTCTGGTGGCCCACCAATACCATTACCTCTACAAGGACTACAGTGGGTCTGCACCTCTGGTGGCCCACCAACGCCATTATTTCTACAAGGACTACAGTGGGTCTGCATCTATGATGACCCACCAACGCCATTATTTCTACAAGGACTGCAGTGGGTCTGCACCTCTGGTGGCCCACCAATACCACAATCTCTACCAGGACTCCAGTGGGTCTGCTCTGTGATGACCTACCTACCAATATTCTTCCAAACTTCGAATGACTCTGCTGTGGGTTTGCTCTGTTGTGGCCCATTACCTGTCTGCATGTCGAGAGTCAGCACTGTCTTTCCGTTGGAAGGTCAACACTACTTCTTCAAGACTGCATGGAAATCCACTACTTCTATGTGCATTTTCTTTTACTGCTTGGACTTTGAGAAAAGCTCTGCATTTTTACTGTGATGAACAATGTGGACTGTCTTTATGGACTGTGAGAAATTTTGATCTTTTGACCAACATAATATTAATAAGTGTGTGCATTTTATATCTTTGTTACTGTAATTGTGAAAAATTTTTGTCAAATCTGTATTGGCCAGTGCCCAACACCATTTGTAAAAATTTTTGTGGGGAGCATGGGGGCTATGTAAGTAGGCTGTTTATGTTTTCTCTATGTAAGTAGGCTGTTTATGTTTTCTCTATGTAAGTAGGCTGTTTAGGTTTTTTATTGGTAACGCCACCTCTGTATGACAATCACTGGCTGTGCTGTGGGCAGTCTGTGTCTGCTTTGCATTGTTGTAATACTCGCCATTGTAGTGTTAGGCAGCTGGCTGTGAACAGCGCGTAGCGTTGCGCAGTTGGAGGTGAGCCGCCAGCAGTGGTGGATGTGGGGAGAGAGATGGCGGAGTTTTGTAATTTTTCATGAACTGATATATTTACATATGATGATATCAAGGTAAATACATTGTTTGTTCTCTATTAATATCTTTCATTTGCTAACTATCCCTATCAGTAGTTAGTGCCTTCAGTAGTTTGAATCTTTTATTTAGCTGGCAGTAGTGGCGCTCGCTGTATTGCAGTAGCTTGAGCAGCGAAGATTTTTGTGAGGTAAGTGATTTGTGAAAGGTATAGTTTAATGTTTGTCAGGGCCATTCTTTAGTAGGAAATTTTGAGTCAGATTGCGTTGCGCTAAAAATATTGTGTGTCAGGTTAAGCACAGTCTTGTATAATTGTTGAAAGGGGACGTTTCACGTGAATTCATTGCCCCAGGAAGAGGAATCTTTATTGACACATTCCTGGGGTCAGATACATCACATGATCACACTGACAGAACCACAGGCACATAGACACAGGCAACAGAGCATGCACAATGTCGGCACTAGTACAGTGTATATCCACCTTTCGCAGCAATGCAGGCTGCTATTCTCCCATGGAGACGATCGTAGAGATGCTGGATGTGGTCCTGTGGAACGGCTTGCCATGCCATTTCCACCTGGCGCCTCAGTTGGACCAGCGTTCGTGCTCGACGTGCAGACCGCGTGAGACGACGCTTCATCCAGTCCCAAACATGCTCAATGGGGGACAGATCCGGAGATCTTGCTGGCCAGGGTAGTTGACTTACACCTTCTAGAGCACGTTGGGTGGCACGGGATACATGCGGACGTGCATTGTCCTGTTGGAACAGCAAGTTCCCTTGCCGGTCTAGGAATGGTAGAACAATGGGTTCGATGACGGTTTGGATGTACCGTGCACTATTCAGTGTCCCCTCGACGATCACCAGTGGTGTACGGCCAGTCTAGGAGATCGCTCCCCACACCATGATGCCGGGTGTTGGCCCTGTGTGCCTCGGTCGTATGCAGTCCTGATTGTGGCGCTCACCTGCACGGCGCCAAACACGCATACGACCATCATTGGCACCAAGGCAGAAGCGACTCTCATCGCTGAAGACGACACGTCTCCATTCGTCCCTCCATTCACGCCTGTCGCGACACCACTGGAGGCGGGTTGCACGATGTTGGGGCGTGAGCGGAAGACGGCATAACGGTGTGCGGGACCGTAGCCCAGCTTCATGGAGACGGTTGCGAATGGTCCTCGCCGATACCCCAGGAGCAACAGTGTCCCTAATTTGCTGGGAAGTGGCGGTGCGGTCCCCTACGGCACTGCGTAGGATCCTACGGTCTTGGCGTGCATCCGTGCGTCGCTGCGGTCCGGTCCCAGGTCGACGGGCACGTGCACCTTCCGCCGACCACTGGCGACAACATCGATGTACTGTGGAGACCTCACGCCCCACGTGTTGAGCAATTCGGCGGTACGTCCACCCGGCCTCCCGCATGCCCACTATACGCCCTCGCTCAAAGTCCGTCAACTGCACATACGGTTCACGTCCACGCTGTCGCGGCATGCTACCAGTGTTAAAGACTGCGATGGAGCTCCGTATGCCACGGCAAACCGGCTGACACTGACGGCGGCGGTGCACAAATGCTGCGCAGCTAGCGCCATTCGACGGCCAACACCGCGGTTCCTGGTGTGTCCGCTGTGCCGTGCGTGTGATCATTGCTTGTACAGCCCTCTCGCAGTGTCCGGAGCAAGTATGGTGGGTCTGACACACCGGTGTCAATGTGTTCTTTTTTCCATTTCCAGGAGTGTAGTTATAGAGTTCTCTGTACTCAGTTTGAGTAGTTAAGAGACTTTCACGAAAATGTGCTAGTGTTCGTGAAAATTTTGACATTGAAAAATGTTATTTGCCGATTTGCGAATGTAAAATTGTGAACACAATTCTGAAGAACTTCCTAAGTGTTCTACAGAAACATTTAATGATATTTTTTGTGCAGGAAATTGTTTATGAGATAACTGCGATAATGAGGAACCTGTTTTTACGACAGAAAATATAGGAAATCGCACCTAGAGTTCTGATGACTGTTTTCTGATCATAATACTGGATAGCACCCAAAGAGTTTTGTCGAAGAACCCAATGTAATTTCTTGCGAAGGTATTTATAGTTGCAATAATATGGGATCCACTTCACTAATATATAGTTTTTCGATCGGAATGAAGAAATGAAGCTTGTATTTGGGTCTCACGTACGGAAAGAATGTATGACTTTGAAAAAATAAGAAAGATAAATTATATTTGCTAAAGTAAGGTGCGAAAAGCTGGCGATGTAAGTGACGCATGAATCTTTCTTAGCATTAGTGAAATAAGATAAACATATTTCTGATTGGGAATATACTGTTAATACTTGGTCTCCAAATATTTGCGCGCTGTCTTGGTAGTAAGGGTACTGTACGATAGCGAAAAAATTTTTCTGTATCAAGGCAGCCGTTAACGGGACGAAATGAGGTACTCTCTCAAGAGGAACCTCAATAACTGCAGTTTCTTGTACTTTCTCTTCTCTAGTTTTTGAAGGGTTCTACGAACAGTACATCAACAGAGAATGGAAAAGTCTGTTTCTGACGGATTCCCTATAAACCAAAATAATGGCCTCAAAACTATGAAGCGAAGTCCTTGAAAAATTCTGCCGTAATTAATTTCTGGCATTCATTACGCAGTGAACATTTCCTAGAGATAAGAAAATTTAGTTCCTCTCGTACCTAGCGCTATCACTCACTCATTCTCCTCTCTCTCTCTCTCTCTCTCTCACACACACACACACACACACACACACACACACATACACACACTCTTTGCATCCGGGAAAGCGGCCGAGAGTTTTCTTCACCGAACGACCTTCTCCGGCAGCTGTAGTACCGAAACCGAGGTCCACGACAGCACTGACCCTCTCGTCGAGGACATGATTTCCGACTACTGGTGACTGGGGCCACAATGAGGTTGTGTCTTTTGAAGTGCAAGACTCAGTTATTCTTTTAACTCCTC
This sequence comes from Schistocerca piceifrons, assembly GCF_021461385.2. Classification (NCBI taxonomy): domain Eukaryota; kingdom Metazoa; phylum Arthropoda; class Insecta; order Orthoptera; family Acrididae; genus Schistocerca; species Schistocerca piceifrons. Next base: position 781,016,554 of record NC_060140.1, on the reverse strand, counting down.
TAGGGGAACAAGATCTTACACTTGTCCCTGTTTCCCAACCCCGACGATGAACGTAAGAATCTACAAAAGGTGCTTGAATTGTATGACACATCTCAAGTCCTCTATGAAAAAAAAAACAACTTATCTCTTGCTAAATGTTGGAAAATCCCAATACGTATTAAACAGTGAAGTAACAGGAGTTCATCAAAGCATATTATACAGATAGCTATCTTCAAATCCGGCACTTAATTGTAGCAAAGGGTATAAAATTAAATTAAAATTGTTGTAATACTGCTGAGCTCGTCAGCAGTCGGATACATAACTACAGTCGACACGATGTGTGTACGCACCAATCACAACTAGCGCAGCGACGCTCTGCTTCCGATCGAAAAGCTGTATATTAGTGAAGTGGATCCCATATTATTGCAACTATAAATACCTTCGCAAGAAATTACATTAGGCTCTTCCATAAAACTCTTCGGGTGCTATCCAGTATTATGATCAGAAAACAGTCATCAGAACTCTAGGCGCGATTCCATATATGTTCTGTAGAGAAAACGGGTTCCTCATTATCGCAGTTACCTCATAAGCTATTTCCTTCGCAAAAAGTTACATTAAATTTTCCCATAGAACCTTTAGGAAGCTCTTCAGAATTGTGATCACAATTTTGTATTCGCAAATCGGCAAATAACTTTTTTCAATGTTAAAATATTGCCGAACACTAGCACCTTTTCGTGAAAGTCCCCTGAACTACTCAAATTGAGTACAGAGAACTCTACAACTATATCATATCCATCTAGAGCACTAAGAAAAGTTCTGCTTCTCGAAAGTCGGATGGTAAATTCACTGCTAATAAGTTTTTCAGAAATGTGATAATAATTTATTCGCGAAATTTTACAGAACTATTTATAATTTGTACGGAGAACTCTACAAATATAGCATTTCTATTCTGAACTCAGAAAAGAAACTACGTTTCTCAAAAATCATTCTCTAGTTTCACAGATAATCAGCTAATCAGGATTGTGTTCATCGTTTCTTTTCGCAAAATTCTACTGAACTCTCAGAAATTTTTACAGAGATCTCTAGAACTAAAGCATATGTGTCAAGACCTCTCAAAAAATTTATATTTCTCGAGAGTCGCGTGCCAACTTCACGTGACTGTGAACATGGCTCCCTCATTAATGCACGTATCACATAAACTATTGTCTGCATAAAAATATCTGTTGAACTCTTCGTGAGCTAATCCGAGTTATGATTGTTAATTGTTTTCGCAAATTTGGCAATAATGTTTTGTACAAGATCAAACTATTCCCAAGTATCATTGGGGAGATTCTGTAGAACTATTCAAATTTTCTACAGAGAACTCTAGAACAATGGCATACTTATCAAGAACTACGAAAAAAATACGTAGTTCTAAAAATTTGGGTGGCAACATCACCAAACTGCAACACCCTCCTCACTAGACTGTATTAGCACACGATGATGCTCAAGTAATGAAGACCCGTAGGAGAGTAGGAATCCACCCTCACGAATAATAAACGGAGTGAAGACATTCTTCAACAGAGGTTTGACACAAAAAAGCTGAATGAGTTCTTAAATCCAAGCTAAATTAATGATTTTCGGATGCGAGCCCAACTTATGCCGCTTGAAATGTCATAATAACCTATCGAAGAAAACAGGCAGGATATTTTGAACTGTTTTGAAAGATGGGAGATCATGGAAGACAGCGAGAATTCTTCCGTCGACATGTGAAAAATGTTAGCAGAAAACAGATCCGAAACGTGACTGAATCAAGGAGAAAAATTTCAAGACTATGTTCTCCGACAGTTGACGAGAATAACAATAAGGCATGTCAGAAAATTTTCTGCACGGCCTCTCTGTTCCAGATATGCAGGTGAGGACTCGTACGAAAACTGGGAGCAGATGGAATTTTGTCACTTGATATGAGAGGAAAACATTCCAAAACGGGGAATATAAACTGAAATAAAGCATATAAACAGCTTACCTTCACTCTAATTCTTCTGGAGAGGAGAAAGCAAAGTTGGCAGACAAATACGCCTCTCACATTATAAATAAAGCTATTGTCGGGTAACTGGAAGAAAAAGACAAAATCACTTCGGTCTCGGACAAGTCCATATTCAGGGCAATTCCATATTCACGGCAATTTCGATAGGCAGAAAGTGTTGGTTACTCCTCAGTCTGATGTGACCTTTTATTACTACAAGCGAAAGTATCCCTCCTTCAGTTTCAAATTTTACGGCGCTAGAAACAAGAGAGGACAGTGTTATGTGTGGCATGAGGCCTTTGCCTACCGTGGTCCAAATGAAGTAGCCACATCTTTTTTTTTTATTTCTTAGAGTTGCAAACTGGTAAAAGTGGCAAAACAGTGAGTTGGAATATCAGCCACACATCTCGTTCTAGAATGGGAGCATTCCCACAATTAATGTAGCTCAATGCACGCTCTGATCGAAAGAAGAATCAATCTCTTTACTTCTTGATCAGTGGGTCACCTTAATTAGAATGAGTAAGTTCACCGCCAAGCCATACACCCTAAACGAAGTGAGTCAGGATTTCAAGAAAGTCATGCAGAAGCAACAGTGGATGTAAGACACTAATAAAAATAAGGTGATGTGGAGTAAAGTATGGGAAATTGCTGTCTTAAAAGAACGAATATACGACTACGAAGTGTTCGTCAAGTACACTTACATGAAGAATCAAGTGTATCTTTGTTCAAAAGTGATCGAGAGAAATGCTGCTATCACCATGCGGCGTCCTCAGACAGGCGTATCACAACTTTCTGCAGATCATCGAACAAAAGTTGAAGGATCTCTTGTCCTTATGGGACAGAAAGTGCATCCCAAATGTTTATCATCAGTTTCATCAAAGCCTGGTTTCAACAAACCCGGTTCACTGGAACATACTGGTGGTGAGGTATCAGGTGCTTATGAATGATGATCTCTTGTGCAAAGTGCATAATAAAACTATAATGCATTACTTTCTTAGTTTTTCTTATCACAAAGCTGTAGTAGCACACCTTACGAGCGAAATATGCTCAAGATTTTTCCAGAGAAAAACATCGAAAGCTCACTGAGTCCATTTCTGAAAACAGGTAGAGTATATTAGAAAAGGATGTTTCAATCCTTCATTTAATTTAAATATATTTTGATTTATGCTGCTCATTTCAAACTTCTTTTGGAGCTACGACGTTAATATCTGGAGCCGTCTATATAAGAATGCCCACAGAAAAGTCGTATAGACGTAAAACGTAAGGACATTTACCACAGAGTGTAGCAATATCTCGGAAATCTTGCAACTATAGGATTTCCTACGATGTAGCGTACACCACAGCCTAGTATATTTTCAGTAGCAATCATAAGACCCGGTTACCAGCCAACAGTGGGGTAAACAAAATTACTTGTCCGGATTGTAATAAAGTTTATGTTGGTCAATCAGGGTGAGACATAGTAACTAGGTTACCTGTACATGAAAGCAGCTGGAGGGAGCACAATTATGATTCGACATTTACTGAGCATTTACTGAGTGACAGTCACATTTTAACATCCCCTTAGAAAAAATTTATAAATGACAGTTCTGGAAAACCTCTACGTTATTTGATTTTCAAACAGCTGAGCAAAACTGAACGTACTCAGATATTTCTCTCTTTACTTATTCTGATCAACACAAGCGACACACAATATTTTTAGCGCAATTCAGTCTGACTTTCAATAATCCCTACAAAAGAATGGCCCTGACTAACAATAACCTATACCTTGCATGAATCACTTACCTCACAAAAATCTTCGTTACTCGAACTACTGCAATACAGCGAGCGCCAATACTGCCAGCTAAGTAAAAGATTCTAACTACTGATAGGCATAGTTAGCAATTGAAAGATTTTGACAGAGAACAAACAATGTATTTACCTTAATAATGTTCAAAAGGAATAATACATATAGAAATTCATGACATCCAGTCTTACAAATTTCCTTTTTCTGACGGACACTCGTCCAGATTGTCCGCTCTCAAAATTCTGCCATCTCTCTCCCCACATCCACCACTGCTGGCGGCTCACCTCCAACTGCGCAACGCTACGCGCTGTTCACATCCAACTGCCCAACTCTACAATATCAAATATTCCAGCAATGCAAACCAGCCACAGACTGTACACAGCACAGTCACTGATTTTAATACAAAGCGCTACGTGGTGTTGCCAACATAAAAACCAAAACAGGCTACTTATATAGCCCCTATGGTCCCCACAAAAAATTTTACAAATTGTTTTGGGCAGTGCCCAATACAGATTTGAAAAAATTTTTCATAGTTACAATAACAAAGATATCTAATGCACACACATATTGATACATTGTTGGTCAAAAGCAAAAATCGTTCTCATAAAGACAGTCCTGATCATTCATCACAGTAGTAATTACATTGCACAAAGTCTGATCAGTAAAAGAAAACGCACACGGAAGTAGTGGATTTCCATGCGGTCTTGAAGAAGTGGTGTTGTCCTTCCAACGGAAAGACATTGCTGACTCTTGACATGCAGACAGGTAAAGGGCAACAACAGAGCAAACCCACAGCAGAGTCAGTCTAAGTTTTGTAGAATATTGGTAGGTAGGTCACCACAGAACACAGCCACTGCAGTCCTGGTAGAGATTATGGTCTTAGTGAGTCATCAAAGGTGCAGACCCACTGTAGTCCTTGTACAAATAATGGTTCAGACCCACTGTAGTCCTTGTAGAGATGGCCAGCAACCATTTGTTGCGACTGTGTGGGCACACACGCACCATTGATGAGTCTGGCGGATAATATAACAAGTTCATAAACCAAAACTTGTGCACTCACAAACGTTTTGGAATTGTCCTTAGAACCAGCAATGCTGTTAACCAGTCCCTTGCTGAATTATCAACAGACGTGCAAACACTAACAGTTCCTTTTTTCCACATATTGTGCATATACTATGACCAACAGAAATGTGTGCAGTGAAATGAAAATACTTAATCTGAAGAACTGGTGTCTATACAATTACAAATTTATGACATGAGAATACAATTACAAAGGTACAAAATACATCATTAAAGAACATAATAATACAGATAACATTTGTAGTAATGCGCGCTTTGCAAAAGAATAGAAATAAACATATACATCAGTGTTACAGGAATTATGACATAAGTAAATAAATAAAAACATCAGAAGAGCGTTCGAATCATTAACTTCACACATGAGCATTAAAACAAAACAGAATAAATAATGTCTAAACATCTTTGCAAGGTATATAACATGGTATTAGAAAAATTCTACAACATTACTCTTATCAGATAAACACATAAAGACAAGAAGAACACGGATACATATGGGTACACAAACACATAGCGGAATAACACAAAAGGAAAGGACAGGGTTTGTTTTCAGTATGACATTTGGTACTGCAGTATTTAACGTATATGATTTGCAAACAAAACTTTCTTTAGTTCTTGGAGATCTCCCTCAGTTCATCATTATTCCCAAAAAGTCCTACCTATACCTGTTTTTTCTAACCCCTACTCTTTTGTTCATATCCTCTTTCAAAATAATTATTTCTCATTGGACATTACTCATTTTGGCCCAAATCTTTTTCATAAAACTTCTCAATGCATTCTGTCCCTATTCTTCATAGTTAGTTTCTTATATAGTATCCACCCCTCTTAAGCTAACTTAAATCTACTGAGCTCAGATACATAAACTAAGTGACAAGGCAATGCAGCAGCACAAATCAATTAAAACAAACAGCAATGACAAAAAAATGCAAATTGGCAAAGCAAGCAGCAGTACATATAAATTAGCAAATCAAATGCAACATTACTACTAATATGAGCCAATGTGCAGCAACAAGCAAAAAAATCAGTAGTAAAACTGGCTTAATACAATGTAAAATTCAGTAGAACTATGCCTGACAAACAGCAGCAGCAAATTCTACAACATATATCTAAACATGACAAAGCTCAAGCAGAAAAAATACTACAGTAAAGATAGGAAATTTCTAATACCTATGTCAGATCTTAACACTAGAGTGATGCATCACGATAAATTACTCTACCAAACAAATTATCAAATCGTTGAAAAGTTATATATGCAATTCCTGTGAAGTGAAATGTCTATTTGTGCTCCCTTCTCTAAGAAAGTAGATCATAAAATTATTCTTTAGTGATTCTGTGGACAGAAAACCTTTCTATTAGTACATCTATTAAATTTTATTTTAACCAATGCTGCAGTGCAGCTAGAAACCAGTTATTAAACAAATTGAGCAAATATATACATAAAGCAAGGCGTGTAATGTCATTCACTAGCCATATGACATTTCATAAGGCAGTAAAAAATCTCTCAACTAGCAAGAAAGTAGACGTAAAATGTACTCATCATTTCATTAGGCATTTCAGTAAATATCAAAAATTATGAGCTCCAAATTGTAATCATATTTTTTCAAGTATGAGTGTGTCGTATTTGCTATGCTTTCTACAAAGAAATGTCAATAGCGAGGTTAATGGCCTGTCCTTTTTTTTGTTGTGTCTCTGAAAGGTATGGCTTTTTTATCCAGTTGACTGTTGTGTAGCTGGGCACCTTCAGCACATTACATCAAGGTCACTTAGGTTTCTTACCAGAATATTTACGACAGCAGTTTCCATTACAGTGACAGTCTCATATAAAAAAATTTCACACTTCAAAAAATTACAGTAGAAATCTGTAGAAATGACATCTCATGAATAGCAGTGTTGTGATACATTCATCCATGGACTCACATGTAACAACTCTTAAAGTACGATTCTTGGTTTCCAACATCCTTTTTAACAAACCAGAGTCCCTAACTTCTATTCATTATTCATATACACATAAGCACATAATCACATTCCTCATATAGCATCAGCTTATTGATCATAAACATACCTCAGCAGCATAATACACATCATCGTAGTAATAATATCATCATACCACATCAATCAAATCTCATAAACGTTGTAGCTTTCTGCAATAATTTCAAAACCTAAAAAAAATTCTTTGCTCATTTCATTAGTGTCATCTACCACAAACATACTTTAAAAATCATTATCCCATACCAAATACATCATTCAAAGCTCTCATAGTATCAAAATGGTTCCAAACAGATATGAAGAGTTCACAAAGTACAGACAAAATACAATTTCATAAGTGTGAAGTTATCCAAGTGTGTAACTGCATAAACATCTGTCACTGACATAGTAAAAAGAAATGTTTGTCCCTCTCAGTTAAATGATCAGATAGCTGCATAATTCTGTGTTAGAGAAATATGGTACCGATTTGTAAAGTTGTATAAGCAAATACCATACTAGCTAGGGCTCCTAGCACTTGCCACACGCTTAGTACTCAAAGTAGGCATGTACCCCCTGAGGATTAATGTAATTATACCCTCAGGTATTACAGATTACAGTAATGGAATGAAATGTATAATGGAAAACCTTTGTATCCTTATAATTCAAAAATCTTTAAAAATAAATGTTTTACGTACAAAATTAATCACTCAAATACATGGACTGTAGCGCTAAACTTTGCGTCTTGTTGTATGATAATCTCTGTCATTACTTAATGGTAAAAATGTGCCAAGTGTCGTAGCTATTGTCCTCCGTAACCAAAGTTCTGTAGAAGTCAATGTACTTACCTCACAATGAAAAAAAGTGAAATGCTATGCGTATAGATATCGTAGTTATTACACTTATTGCCATAATGAAGAAAGTACTATACTGTAACATATTGTTGTGCTACAGAAAAGGCTGTCTCATTGTAGCTATACCACGAGAGTTACTACTAAAACATGATTTACTTTCCAGAAGAATTCAGAAAAACTGTGCAGATATGAAACAGATACAGCGCAAGAGAAATAATGTAAATTGTGTCACTCATTAGTAACGTCATGATATAATCATGTAGCTGTCAAATAAACTAACCACTGTATCATCTGCTATCTCTCAGAAAGTACTTTAAATCCAGAATGTATTTTTAAGTAAGCCAAAATCTTGCATTAAAATCTCATTAGCAGTACTGGTATATGTTCTAATTATGTAAGCCTTATAGTCATTATGTAATCGTGCAACGAACAAGGAAGAATGTACACACAATAACATCGTGTCGTCTATTCACTACAAAAATGCATTCGTAATTAGTCTAAATACGTTCCCTAGGTTCTTGCCTGTATAGTTGACTTCAAACATTGTTGCATGTTAACAGTTTCCAAGTGTGACAAAGCGTATTAGTAAGGTGAAGTGAAACATTTTATGGCAAAGACTAAGTTAAAAACCAGATTATCTCTCAATAAATGGTGTTACATGTGAAATGTGGTATAAACCTTTACTCTTCCTAGTATGCAGAGCTTCAGCTTCAACGCAATTATCATGTGGTACACATCGGCAAAGAATGCTCAAATTTTTCTCAAGGTTAGCGTCTGTGTTATTTTTCTCTGAGCCAGCCAGTGCACGTGGCTGCCTGCGGTGCGAGTCATTGTCTGTTTCCTTTGTTGTCGCGCATCGTTACTGGGATTTGGAGATCTAACTTCTACAAATTCACCTTATCGAGAGGGCCCTGCCCTATTTGAATCCCGCCAGTTCTGATTAAATTCTGGTCTGTTGTTAAGATTATATCGTCTGTCGTCAGGTCGGTAGTTTCCATAGTTTCTTAAGAGTCGGTCATGTGGTGGAGAATTTCTCCCGGAATCGTAACTGCGCTGTGGACCGTTGCGTCTGAAGTTATTCTGTCTCCCTTGATAATAATTTTTTTGCTTCGCATATTGTCTGTTTCTCTGAGTGCCTCTGCCATATGCGTTACCGTGGAGAGGTGATCTTTCCCTGTAATTATTATTACTCTGCCAACGGTTATCATACCAGTAGTGTCTGTTTTGATCATGATTTCCGTTGTAAGAATAGCCTTGTCGTGTACAGTTATTATTTCTGTCATCACGAAATTGTGACGGATGTGACCTGTAATTGTTGTGTTCCTGTTTTCGTGTCCCGCGATTGTCAGTGTCAATTTCTAATTCTTGTGACAGTCCCTGAAAAGCTTCGATGTCGTCTTTGCAACGTCCTGCCAAAATAATATGTCTCAAATGTTCAGGCAATTTGATTAAGCAAATGCGAATAAGTTCTGAGGGGCTGTATGGGTTTGACAGATACTGATTGTTATGCAACATGTCTTCAAAATATTTGACCAGACTGAAAAATTCAAATTGTTCGAAATGTTTCATCATTATGATGCTATGTTTTACGCGATCTTGAGTAGCTTGAGATCAATATGCTAAGAGGAAGGCATGATAGAATTCTCCTTCCCTGTGATAATCGCGAATGATTGGAGGCATTCTTACAGCTGGTTCATTCTCTAAGTAGCCATGCATAAATTCTAGTCTGTGCTCCAATGACCAGTTGGGAGGAAAACAATGAGAGAATTGATGAAGCCATGCTTGTGGATGAATGTCGTTGCCGGAATTCTTAAATGTTTTGAATTTACGTGTTGTAATAAACAGCTTATAGTCGAAATCATCACGTCGGCGAGTCGCATGTCGGTCATTGTTACGTCGTTTCCGCGGTTCCATCTCAAAATTCGGTGTACCTTGCCAATTTATTTCATAATTTCCGAAGTTCTCTGTGTTATTATTTTGTGGCTGTTCCGTATTTCTACGTCCCTCTTCCCGTATTGGGGAGCGAGTGTCCTCTGAAATATGTAATTCTTGTATTACCTGTCTCAACTGATCTTGTACTTCCCAGATTTTTCTTTTGTTTTGTGTATTGATTTGATTTTGATTTTGTTTGAATTTTTTGATTTGTTCATACTCTTCTGTGTCAGTGAAGGCTACTGGTCTTGTGTGATTCAGATCATCATCTACCTTTGTAGATAAGTTAGTGAACTGATCCGAAAGTTCGGCTACTTTCTCCGACAATGAACCTATTTCCTCAATGTGTTTTTCTGAACCAAGTTTCACAGTGTCCTTTTGTGTTGAAAGCGTATCTACTGTGTCCTTTACGTTTTCCTGAGTTTTTGCAAGTTGCGTAACCGAATCAGTAGATGCAATTGAATCAGTTTCAGCTTACAAGGTGTCATGATTTTCATGAGCAATAGTTTGCAGTTCCTTTATGGCTGCTTCGTGATTCTGAAATGCATTTTCATGACGCGAAAAAATAGGTAGAAGATGCTCACAAATTTGTGTTTTTACGTCATTACAGACTTTTTGACATTTCGATTCGATTTTAAGTAATTCAGAAGTTTAACCTTCACGTATTTGTTCAGGCATGATGTCTAACTTTTGAAGATTTTGTTCTATTGTGTCTAACTTTTGAAAATTTTGTTCCATTGTGTCTAACTTTTGATGCTTTTGTCCCATTTGTTGCATTAATTGTAATAACAATGCACTGGTGTCTGGAACATGTTCCTCAGTGCTATTCGGCAGTGCATTTGAACCGGCAGTATTCGCATTTTGAAAAGCAGAAAATATGTCCTGACTTATTTGAGAAAACGGTGAGGATGAAAAACGTGATTCTACAATATATGCAAGATTGTGTCCTGTCATTTCGGATTCCTGAGGTGAGATGTTGCCTACCGATCGATCGATAATGCTTCCCTGTTCACTAATTGTTTCATTGTATACACCATTATTTGCGCCTGGTCCATTTCCCTATGCACAATTACCAAATTACTATGTTGAACATTAGTTAATTCATTACAGCGGGGGGTGGCGCTAACACACTGCTTTCGTCTTCACTGTCATTTCTCAGTTTAATTTGGAGCTTAGTATTACGTTTTTCACACTCCATAATTGTCACAATATTTCACACGCTAACACAGAAAAGCACAATTTGAAGGTAAAATAAGAAAACACATTAACATGAACTGAAAATAATATCTGATTAATTACAAGCGCAGCTGCGAAATACTTGATGCAAATATACAAGCATGCCACAACTGTTTTGCAGTACAACAATGAAAAACTACAACTACAAAGAAGATTCTCTCTACAATTATGCGCTAGCAATAAACAATAGCTACATTAATTGCACAAACTACAAGAAAAAATCAGAAGATTCCAATGAGGTATCCTCGGCTAAGGGTCGACATATGTAACATCCCCTTGGAAAAAATTTATAAATGACAGTGCTGGAAAACGTCTACGTTATCTGATTTTCAAACAGATGTGCAAAACTGAACGTACTCAGACATTTCTCTCTTCACTTATTCTGATCAACACTAAACTGACACGCAATATTTTTAGTGCAACGCAATCTGACTATCGATAATCCCTACAAAAGAATGGCCCTGATAACAATAACCTATACCTTTCATGAATCATTTACCTCACAAAAATCTTCGTTACTCGAACTACTGCAATACAGCGAGCGCCAATACTGCCAGCTAAATAAAAGATTCTGACTACTGAAGGCACTAACAAGTGATAGGCATAGTTAGCCAATGAAAGATTTTGATAGAGAACAAACAATATATTTACCTTAATAATGTTCAAAAGTCATCATATATATACATATTAGTTTATGATATCCAATATTGCAGATTTTTCTTTCTGATGGGCACGCGTCCAGATCGTCCGCTCTCAAAACTCTGCCATCTCTCTCCCCACATTGGCGGCTCACCTCCAACTGCGCAATGTTACGTGCTGTTCACATCCAACTGCCCAACACTACAATATCAAATATTCCAACAATGCAAACCAGCCACAGACTGCACACAGCTCAGTCAGTGATTTTCATACAGAGCGCTACGTGGCGTTGCCAACATAAAAACCTAAACAGTCTACTTACAACGACTACGAGCCATAACTCAGTGTCCTCTGTAGCAAACGAAGGCCAAAAACTCAACCTATTGGAAGCACTGTAAATCAACAAACAACTGGCCCACAACCCTGATGTAATAAATAATGAAACAAAGCTCAATATTTCTCCTCTTTTAAACTTCACTCAATTCTCACAGTTTTCCATCTCTTGCCACAGTGCCTGTTCCTTTCTATTCCTCCATCTTTCTGTATTTATTTATTTTATTGTGATAGCCTGTGCACTCCATATATCCATTGCTACAGTTCTTGATGGTACGGTGGTTTGTAGGCCATACCATCAACAATTCTACATCACACGATACGGTAAATAGCAATACGTGTCATGATGTTCATAAAAAAGCAACACTTTGTGTACTTTGTATGACTATATGATGTTGTAAAAATGTGTGGTATTTCTTATGCATTTCATATTATGAGCGTGGCACGTGGCAGTGGCGTAATGAGCAGTCTTACTGGCAAGATGCAGTCATCGTTGCTAGGTTACATTGGCGTCGAATCAACGGCCGTTTTCCAAAGAGGACATTCTGAAGCAATTCGCCTAACATTGCGTTAACAATGATGATAAAGGAAAAAAAAATTTTAAACTTCTTAAATTTGCCACGATTAGTTGGAAGGAATAGATGCATTTCATTCATATTTGAAACGAGCCGATAGTATCAGTGCGCGTAAAAGTTATGTAATAAAGATTTGAAAAGTCATCAAACTATTTTGAAGAATTTACTGCTACATGAAGAACATTTTATGTGAAGTGCCGTTCAAAAGATATCTCGCAGGAACTGGTACCAGTGATCGCTATACCACCTGGATGTGTATCTCTGATCTCAAGCCATAAAACTTCGGGTACCTGCAGATTCTTGACATCTGCATAGTCCGCCAAGTCGTAGCCAGGCAAAATAATTTCCACCGGTCTGCTGGTGATAAAGAATCCTTTACTTCTTCTGGCTTTGAACTTTATATTAATATATACTGTAGTTGACAGGAGTGGAAGCAGAATCGAAAAGTATTTTCATTTTATGTTCCCGTGACATTTCGTGGCACCCATGAAGTAACTAGGCAAGAAAGAACATACGGCATCTTTGGTCGGCACGTTCATATAATTGTAGTTTGATATCCAGATAGTATAGAGATCACTGGCTGATAGTGAAAATTAACATAATTGAATTATTGAAGACATGCCACTGATTCTGAGGTGATTTTATTTCACAATATTTGGGTGAAAGTGTTACGAAGTGTACTTTTTCAAGGCTAGACTGACGTTATTTCAGTCTTGGAATGAAGAAAGATGAATTTAACTGTGAAAAGCCTTTTAAGTGACAGTTCCGAAATAACACTAGAGAGATTATCTTTGCCAGTAAAGCAAAGCTTGAACAAACAACAACACTCACTATCGTGGGTGCTATATTCGTAGGTTACGACGCATGTGGTATTAGGGCTGAGTGTCGTCATACCCAGGAAATAACTGTAATAAAATAATATCTTGAAGCTAAGAGCATTTCTTAAAATTGACTGCATAGGTTTTGTTGGGTCTATATTTCGTGATTTGGTTCTAGACAACTAAAGACTGACCACAGATAGTAGTAAACTGAGTCGATGCTAGCACGAAGCCGAAAATCTATGAGTTTCTGCAATAACGAATATAGAAGACGGTGATAAGGCAATCCAAAATCTTGAACATTACAACTAGTATTGATGATCGGAAGCTTAAGCCCCTGAAGGTCGTTCACCAAAATAGAATCTGCGACTTAATTGATTTTTTCTTCGGAACTATACAGAGGTGTGCGAATTACCAGCAATAACAACTCAGGCCAGTGTAAGTAGCCAGTTCAATCCTTTCCTTTGTTTCTGCATCACTTCCCATACGGCCGCGCGGTCAGGGGCGCCATGTCACTGATTGCGCGGCCTCTCCCTCCGGAGCTTCGAGTCATCCCTCAGGCATGGGTGTGTGTGTTGTTCTTAGCAAAAGTTAGTTTAAGTAATATGTAAGTCTAGGGACCGATGACATTAGCAGTTTGGTTCCATAGGAATTCACACACATTTGAACATTTGAAATTCTCATATGTAATGCCTCTTGAAGCTATTCTTTAGTGCACTTGTTCTAGGTTTATTTCATTATGATTACTAATTTAATTTAAATTGTTATGCAGGTGCTGTCTTTCGATTGTAGTGTTAACCAGTAAACGGAACCCCCATGTGTTCAACAGCTTCAGTCATCTGATTACAGAGGGGTTGATGTGTTAAACGTTTGACATTAAGCATGCAAGCAAGAAAAAGTTTAGAAAAGGTTTGAAATTATGTTGGAAATTTGATGGACGTCGCTAAGTGCTCTCATTACCAAACACTGGATTAGTGTAGTCTGGGTTATTCACATTGCCATTTAAGCGAAAGCTAGTTTCTCAAGCATCTTAATGTTTATGACGTCGTATCTGCTAAACTATGTGTCGTACAACGATAAAATTCTGCAAATACATTTAGTTGTTTATGCGGATACTGTCGGGAGAATATGTTTCGAATTGAGTTAGTATTAAAGAAGTAATAAATTAAAACGTCCTCCCTGAAACTGCAGTTTTACTGCAAATATAGTAAGCGATAAGCGTTTTCCCTTTCATCATTTTGTACCAGGTGTCAGCGAAAAAATGTGTACTAGGGGTTTGAAATTATGTCTAAAGTTAGTTGAAAGGCTTTAAGTCCTCTCCTTCTGAAATGGTGAATGATTCTAGTCTGAGTAATTTACGCGTCGCGACTGCCTCAAGATATAATCAAATTTCGATCTGTATCACTAGTCTCACTGCGTGAAACCTTTAGCATAAGTTATGCTTCTTAATGACTAGTTCACGAGAACATTTTAAATTTTAAAATTCGGTGAGTAACGATATGAGATAGTGAAAATTAAGTTTTTATTGCCCCGGGAAGCCGTTAAATAGGCGAAGTGCAACTAGGACTGTGGCACCGTGCCCGGGTTAGCCGTATAGTTAACTAGATGTCTTTCCTGGTCTGGTCCCCTGATATTTAGTTACAGCAAATACACTCCTGGAAATTGAAATAAGAACACCGTGAATTCACTTTCCCAGGAAGGGGAAACTTTATTGACACATTCCTGGGGTCAGATACATCACATGATCACACTGACAGACCCACAGGCACATAGACACAGGCAACAGAGCATGCACAATGTCGGCACTAGTACAGTGTATATCCTCCTTTCGCAGCAATGCAGGCTGCTATTCTCCCATGGAGACGATCGTAGAGATGCTGGATGTAGTCCTGTGGAACGGCTTGCCATGCCATTTCCACCTGGCGCCTCAGTTGGACCAGCGTTCGTGCTCGACGTGCAGACCGCGTGAGACGACGCTTCATCCAGTCCCAAACATGCTCAATGGGGGACAGATCCGGAGATCTTGCTGGCCAGGGTAGTTGACTTACACCTTCTAGAGCACGTTGGGTGGCACGGGATACATGCGGACGTGCATTGTCCTGTTGGAACAGCAAGTTCCCTTGCCGGTCTAGGAATGGTAGAACGATGGGTTCGATGACGGTTTGGATGTACCGTGCACTATTCAGTGTCCCCTCGACGATCACCAGTGGTGTACGGCCAGTGCAGGAGATCGCTCCCCACACCATGATGCCGGGTGTTGGCCCTGTGTGCCTCGGTCGTATGCAGTCCTGATTGTGGCGCTCACCTGCACGGCGCCAAACACGCATACGACCATCATTGGCACCAAGGCAGAAGCGACTCTCATCGCTGAAGACGACACGTCTCCATTCGTCCCTCCATTCACGCCTGTCGCGACACCACTGGAGGCGGGCTGCACGATGTTGGGGCGTGAGCGGAAGACGGCATAACGGTGTGCGGGACCGTAGCCCAGCTTCATGGAGACGGTTGCGAATGGTCCTCGCCGATACCCCAGGAGCAACAGTGTCCCTAATTTGCTGGGAAGTGGCGGTGCGGTCCCCTACGGCACTGCGTAGGATCCTACGGTCTTGGCGTGCATCCGTGCGTCGCTGCGGTCCGGTCCCAGGTCGACGGGCACGTGCACCTTCCGCCGACCACTGGCGACAACATCGATGTACTGTGGAGACCTCACGCCCCACGTGTTGAGCAATTCGGCGGTACGTCCACCCGGCCTCCCGCATGCCCACTATACGCCCTCGCTCAAAGTCCGTCAACTGCACATACGGTTCACGTCCACGCTGTCGCGGCATGCTACCAGTGTTAAAGACTGCGATGGAGCTCCGTATGCCACGGCAAACTGGCTGACACTGACGGCGGCGGTGCACAAATGCTGCGCAGCTAGCGCCATTCGACGGCCAAAACCGCGGTTCCTGGTGTGTCCGCTGTGCCGTGCGTGTGATCATTGCTTGTACAGCCCTCTCGCAGTGTCCGGAGCAAGTATGGTGGGTCTGACACACCGGTGTCAATGTGTTCTTTTTCCATTTCCAGGAGTGTATTTTAACTTTTTAATTGCGTTACTACTGCGCTGTCAGAGCTATTTACTGCTTGTTTGTGCCTCATGTACAGGGTGGGCGAGTATCCCCGTACTCCCTAGTATCGTTTCTTGATTGATTTTTTTTTAGCAAAAGTAGGTACTTACGTATTAAATGTCCAGTGTATTGGTTTGTTCTCCAACATGCTGTAAACGCCTCCACATTCTTCTTGGCATACTTTTGAGCATTTTCGGTTTTATAGTGCCAAATGCATCCTCAACAGCATTAAGCAGATCTTCGTTTGTAGCATAACGACGGCCAGATGACTCCCCATAAGGAGCTGTCAGGTGTGGTGACGTCAGGACTTCTTGGTGTTGTTGCTGATGAATCAAGATCTACCCGGCGTCCTGGAAAGAGCTCGTTTAGGAGCTCGCGCACTGCAGGAGCGTAGTGAAGAGGCACTCCACCTTGCTCCAACCATATGCACTCTGTCCACAGTCTGAGGTACTAACCATGTTTGTAACGTGTGTAAATAATCTGCACCATTGAAACTCCCTTCAAAAAAGTGCGTTCCGTGCAGATGTTGTGAAGTCATCGCTGTCCATATCATCACGTAAAGCAGGTTCCTCTCTGATTCGACTGTGAAACCATCATTCTCTTTGGCTCAGACCGCAATATTTCTAGTTTGTGAGCTGCGATAAATGGCACATACATCTGAAAACATAGTACTGCATACTAAAAAGCGCTCACAGTATACGTTAACGCGTTTACGGACATCGGTCGAAAAGCTCTATCCTTAATTTCTTTTTTTCATGCGACTGCGCACTGTTGTCATCGGTATACCGAGTTCTGAAGCACGTTTGCGTGTCGACTTCATAAGAGATTGTGCAGTCGAAGCAGAGATTGCGGCACATGTTTCTTCTCGTGTCTTCTACCTTCCACTCCGCGGCATGACTTCCTAAAGCAGAATCACGTTTTCCCAAACTCAGAAGTTTTGCCTTTCTCGGTGGAGCCTTACTAAATCTTTCCTGGAATGCTGCCATAATCTGTCTCATTCTCTGCCCTGTGTGTTGTCGTTCGTGTACCCACACACTTGCCACTAAGAGCTACTCAGTAGTGTAACCATGACTTCTTACATTCCTCCAAGGCTACAAATTAAAACTCGGCTGCGACAGTATTGTGCATTTCAGTTATAATTGTGTTGTTCTACCAAGAAACTTCGGAAGAATCAATTACCACGTTAAAACTGTAACCAGTGCTATTGTCTGCCATGTCACCAAGTAGTAATTGATAAAACAGAAATGTTTCAGTGGAGAAATGTTTTCGATGAATATTTACATGGGCCCAAATTATTTTCGCCACTTGTCATATTTCGAGAGTAGTCAGTTGCAATAAATCAATAAATCAGCTTATCACGGAGCCATGTGACAGCAGTGTGACTATATTCTTCGTACAAGCCGGCTAAGGGCCGTGAAGAATGTTGTAATACGGTGAATGACTCAATTGGGTATTATTTTAGATGACTTGACGTGACGTGTGGTCTTGTCCTGCTTCCCTTTGGAAACCTTCTTTTTGTAAATATCACAATATCTGAAAAATGCTTATAGTAAAGTTATTCCAAAGAGCTATCCTTTCAGTACATTTTTGATTCAGCTTAGTCGAACAAGTGAGTACTGATTATAAGAACTGACGCCTCTATTGTGGTAATGCCTTAAAGCTGAGTGGAGGGCGAAGGAAAGTTACAAAAAATTATTTTATAAGGCATAATGACGCAATTGTGCGGCTTTTTCTTTGAATTTCTTGTTTATTTATACAGAATTATATTACAGATGTTGAAATGCTCAGTTCTCTTAAGTTCAGACTTTAGCCAAGAATTAATATGACAACGACAAATCACTTTCATCGAATAATTTACTTGTACATGTCTTCCTTGGTACATTCTGAGTGAACCCATCTCTTGAACTGCACTCAAACTGCACTCGTTGCCGATCGCTCGTTGATTGCGATCAAAGTTTAATACATTTACGGCCCACAGAGTCTTCAACCTCTTCACTATATCTTTGAGGCCAAGGATCATATTGTGCAAGTTGTTTCCAACATGTAGGCCTGCATGCGTTCTTCATCGGCTTATGTGCTTTTGCTCAAGCAACTTGTTACATTTTTTTCTTGGAGAGAATGAAAACTGCATTTTTTTCTTCGGTTAGTTTCTTTTCATCTCTCTTTGACCCGAGTGTGTTACCACAGAACTTGATAGATATGCGGAAACGGAGGTTTGCGGACATCACTGATCTGCAGGCACAACCGATTCACAGAAGGATTTATCTGGTCAGAAGATATGGGTACCCTTGTCCCCTCCCCGCTACTTCGCAGATACTTTGTCCCTCTTCCCCATCCCCATGCACTGTGTTAACGTCGCGTTGGTGAATTTACAAACCCCTGTGCTTCCTTTGCTTCCAAGAAAAGAGAACGACATTGAGGTGTTTAACATGAAAAAGGCAAATTGTTCAAAAATTATTCCACCTTAATAGTGTATAAACAACCATAAATCATTGTTTGCCCTCAGAACATGTCTGAAATAGCCGTATATGCTACCATGCACGTCGTCGTACTACACATTTAAAACAAAACAAAAACCTAGGACCTCATACTGAATTTTTGGATAGTATTTTAATACGAAATTCTCATTTAGTATAAGTTTATGCAATTATAATTACTTTTAACACTTTAAAATGTGGTTTATGAATGATTCTCTGGGAAACTGCTTGCATTTTGTATTATAAAACATAGTTGCAGCTCGTAGAATCAAATCAAAGAAATTTTCCTCATTGCACCTGCGAAAAATTGCTTCCACTTAGAATATTGTACAATAATTGATAGTCTGCAAAATGCACGTCAGTCTCACAAAATTATCACAGACTATTAAGGAATCTGTATATCAAACTGTAGCAATACTTTGTTACGTGCTGACCAAAATCTAACTCTGCATATATTTAAGACTTTTATTTCTGTTTAGTTATATTTCCATATTACTCTACAGCAGCACTGATTTCCCTGCCATACGAAATAAAAATCGCAAAAACAAAAGAATTATTTCATTTTTTTCTTTAATTACATAAAAACATCATTGCCAAGACAATTGTAATGTCGTGGTTGAATGATTTTACTACGCACTCAACATTACACCTTACTACATCCCTCAATTTCAGTTACTCCTAACCATTTCTCGACTGAAATTTTCTGTCTAATTGTCATGCATTCCTTCTCCATTCTGTTGCGTGGCAGCGTCAAAATTTTTAAGCTGCGAGAGACATCAGATTTAAGTTAGCAAGTTAACATGGAGCATGTCCTTCTTTTTTTCTAAACCATTCTCATATCCATTTGTTATTTTGTTATTGTGTTTTTGACAGATATCGTTTATAATGTAGCAACAGCCGTTTAATCATAATTTGACACCTTGGTTTCTTGAAACCGCATTTACAAATGAAAGTACTGTGTACAGGATGGCAGTAACTCAAGGAATGTTTTAGGAAATTGATTTAAGAAATTTATTTCAAAGGCTCAGTGGAATCTTTACAGGTTTTCTCCCAGAGTAGTTCACTCCGTGTCTACGTGACACAAGTCGCTTGCCTTTCAAAACTGAGGCGGTTCTGTCCAGTTAAAGCTGCTGACAGGAGACGCCCTGAGCCCTCTGCTGCAACTGCCAGCGAATTCACGCCATTGATTTTAGCCAATAGCGTGCGCAGGATACCAGTCACGTGTGTGGACGCCGGATCGTCTTGCTGGGAAGAACACAGTTGCTTCTCCCTCTTGGAATCCAGACCTCGAGCAGAACAGACGTCTTGTTGGAAGGCAGAGCCTCCGGCTCTGCCTTTCGCTACCGGCCACCAACGTTAAGTTAACATGTTGCCCATTTTAATCAGTTATTCGACCTCCTAGACTGGCCTAAACCTGCTAACTTCCGACCCTAGGCGAGCCCTTTGTACACCGTATATTGAAATATATCCTGTTCATTGTACTTAATTTCCTGTTTTGTCATTTAACAGCAGCCCTGGATGCCCACTATCAAATCCTGACCTCTCGACCTCCTGCACACTGCCGCCACGAGGCATATTGAACAGTCTTCTTCCCCCTTCCCTGCCACGCATACATTAACATCGGTTGCAGAAGTCCCTTGTAAACTTCCCATAACTTTACAATTGGAGTCATAAGTGGGATGTAACAATTATATCCCCCCTTCCCAGCACGAATAACTTTACATTTGGTGTCAGAAGTGACACGTTAGCGTCCGTATAACTTTACAACTGACTAACTGGCTTCAGTATGTTGAAAATTGACAATATAGCATTGTTAATAAATATTTACCTATTTATTTGCTACTTTCTTTTACTCTGTTACCTGTATACAAGAACAGACTAAATGTTGTACATGAATTAGCACGAATATAGTACATAATATTTTAACATAACTTCAAATGTGTTAGTGCAACCAGGCATTGCGGCGTTTAAGGGGGAAAATCTACGTAGAATATCTACAAAAAAGTAAGATAATAATAATAACAGTAATAAATAAATAATAAAATCACTGAAAATGGGAAGAAAAACACGCAGAAGACTGAGAGGAATTTCAAACTAAAATAATCAGAACAGCACGAGATCTGATACCTCTTCACGAAAAACCAAAACACCCTTGGTGGAATGAAGAATGCACTAACACACTAGAAGAAAGAAGAAAAGCATTTCAAAATTACAACTGTAACAAATCAGAAGAAACACAAGAAATTTTTCGTGATGTGCAAACATACATCTAAGATTTTAAGACAAATTAAACGAAAATATGTCAGTGAGCAACTACAGTCAATCGAATCAAAAACTAAAATACACACGATTTCTGTAAGAGCTTCACAAACCAGATCAAAGGGTACTCAGCACAAAACTTCTGCTTTCGAAAACAAGATGGTAAATTGGCCCTGACAAATAAAGAAAATTGCCAATTTCTAGCCACATATTTTTCACAGCTTTCAAATTGTCCAGAACCCAAAGAGAGATTCCCGAAAGTGCAGCCAGAAATCTCAGCACAGAACTCGTCATCACCAACACAAAAAGAAATTTATGCACACATCAAGAAATTTAATGTCACTAATCGTGCAGCCCCTCCTGCCGGAGGTTCCAATCCTCCCTCAGGCATGGGTGTTAGTGTTGTCCTTAGCGTTAAGTTAGTTTAAGTAGTGTGTAAGTCCAGGGACTGCTGACCTCAGCAGTTTGGTCCCTTAGGAATTCACACACATCCGAAAATTTTGAACAGGTAACTTAAAAGCAATAAAACATCACAGGAGGACAGAATTGTAGCAGAACTCTTGAAGAATTTAAGTCCAAAATCACTCAAAGAAATTACTCAAGTATTCCAAAATATCTGGCAGACCGAAAGTATTCCAGATGACTGGAAGATTGCTCCGATTCATCCACTACATAAAAAAGGTAATAAATCAGATGTAAACAACTACTACTGTTACCAGTCACCTACAAAATTCTATCAGCCTGTCTCTTGAATAAAACACAACAGCAATTATAGCCCAAAGTAGCAGAATATCAAGCAGGATTCAGACCAAACAGACCGTGTCCAGAGCAAATTTTCAACCTCCAAATCATGCTCAAAGTGCGAGCTCTCAGACAAAAACCTGTAGTATGCACATTTGTAGATTTCAAAAAAGTATAAGATTCAAGAGATAGGCCCTCACTACTCCAAACTTTAGAATGGAGGAAATTGGATGCCAAAACACGAGAAATCATAAAACAAACACTAACTGAAACGAAATCTAAAGTAAAATTTATGATGGAGATCTCAGAGCAGTTTGACATTCAAACTGGTGTGAGAAAAGGTGATTGACTCTCTCCTATTCTGTTCAGCGTAGTTCTAGAGAAAGTTATGGAAGAATGGGAGAAAGAACTCAAGAAATTTGGGGTTTGTAAGCCAATCCGACTGGTCGTTGCCAAAAACGAATTCTATGTACCATATATTACATTTGTGGATGACCCGGAGATACTAACAGAGGATGAGCACACTGCAGCCAGACAAATGTAAATTCTCCAAGAATCTGCAGAAGAAGTAGGTTTACAAATTTCATTTGAGAAAACTGAATTCTTCTGTTAAAAAACAGAAATTGAAAGCTTGGAAACAAAACATGGTAAAATTAACAGGTTCACATACTTTAAATACCTTGGAGAATTCAACAAACTGACAGGTATTGAAAAAAATCTCATATCGACATCAGCTCCAAAAAATTAAAAGAGGGTTATGGTTAAGGCAAAAACCATACAACAAAAAATCCATGTCAAGAGGCTCAAACATTCAACACTAGAATACTGTCATAAAGCCAGCAATCCTCTACATTAGTGAAACAGTAACCCTTAACAGAAAATAACAAATGGAAGACATAAAAAAAGAGAAAAAGATCATCAGGAAAATTATAAGACGAAGAGATATACAAGACAGTTGTAGGCAACAATCAGTTAAAACAACAAAAACGTTTTCAGACATCGAAATCGACACTAAGAAAAGACGAGTGAAATTCTTTGCTCCTCTCAGCTGACTATCAGAAAACCGATTGATGAAGAGAATAATAGATTTTGTAACCTCACTTAAGAATTCGACACCATTCTAGAAAGAAACGTCATCAGACACAAAGCAGTCAGATGGGAAGTTATATCAGTGCAATCAAAAGAAAAACAGTACAGACCAAAGTGGTCAGATGAGTGTAAACAAACCTTTTCGGAAAAAATGAAAGCCTATAGGAAGTACCAAAAGAACTCAAAGAAAAATTGATCGTTCTTTGCTTAACGTCTTCTACTTCTGGGGAGAATCCGCCAATAATAATAATAATATTGAAAAACGTCTGCATACTAACATTTGGCCGTCTGACACACAGATGTATATTCTTCTGGAATCCAGAGGGCACACGCTACTGGTCTGATGCACTATGCAACATTGGTACATCACAAATTTTATAATTCTGTACTGCGCCACTATGCAGTACTACACCACAGACCACTATATTACAGCAGACTGCACTATCGTACTTGGTAGCAGAACCAAGCAAGATTTCTCATTTTTCTGTATGGTTAGTCCCCCGCCCCCGGAGGTACAACTCAGGATTCACAGGGGCTGCGCAGCTGTGCCACCCAAGCTGTAGAGATTGGGAGAATGTGTCAGGGCCTCAGGAAATCTTCCCTGTTCCTTCCCAAGGCTTATCTCTGGAAGGTTGTCGTAGGTCGATGTACTATCATGGCACATCTCGTTGTCATGATGTATGGCCTCTTCTTGGTTGTCCCTCAGCCTTATAGCGTTGCAGTCCATAAACTTATATTTTAGCTGTTAGCGAGTTCAGCTTATACCACAGATTCTCATTCCTTGTTACATTATAGATTGTTGTTTACCAAGGAAGTTCCTGTACTGGTCTGTAACATCTTATCTAATGGTACATTCCCAGACAATGTGATCTGGGGTACAGATAGCTCCACATTCGGAAGTGTCTGTGATATGTCGTCATATTTTTAGTAAGTACCTGGGATATGGACCATGTCCCCACAGGCAGTGTATAGCTCACTTGGGCTGAAGGAAGTATGGCATTCTTGTTCTTTCTTTTGTGTTAGGAAGGAACTGGTAGGTTCTCCCCCCTGTTTCTGCCCTGTCCCAGATTTCTTGCCATTCTCTATCAAGCATGCCTTTATTTCCTTATCGATGTGTCACTTGTGCCCAGTATGCCTTTACTTTGCAATATACGCGCTTTGTGAGCCAATATTGTTTACCTATCTTTCTTAAGGCTAGGTCTGGGGAAGCAGGCTTAATATCATCATTAATGCCTCTGTCCTGTACGCGCCCTTCAGGCGCAGGAGTACACTGCTCTGTGCTCGCTGTAGAGCCTATGCTGTCCTTACCTTTCTGGCTCTGTGACCCCAAAAACTCGACCTGTAGCCCACAATAGAGAGTAAGATTGCGTTGTGCTGCGTTCTGACTGCACTTTAGGGCAGTTGAAAACTTTTTAGCCAGTTATTTTGTTTAGGATTTTAATGCCTCTCTGCCAGATGATTTCTACATGTGCATTTTGCTTTTCATCGATGTTAATTCCAAGGTATCTACATATTTATTTTATTGTTTGGCCGTTTATTGTGATTGGAGATTCGTCGTTCTTGATAATGCACCTTTTAGCAACATTTAAACTGTTTTGTTGGCTGCTGTCGTTAGTTTATTTTCTACACACCAGTTACTTAGTCTTTCAAGAAGTACCTTACTGTTTTGCTCTAATTTAGCCCTTGTGTTGGCAGATACTATAATTAGCAGGTCGTATGCGTAGGTGATGCAACATCTAATGTTACCTATACTTTAAAGCTGATTCAGTAATGGCTCTGTGAAAACATCTCAGAAGTCTGCACCACAAACAGAGTCCTGTTGGCAGCTTTTGGTGATGACTTTCTCAGTTTTCTTTCTAGGGGTTCTAAGTGCACCTGCTTCTCTGTGCAGTAATCTCGTAGACTGTAATATAGACACTTGGGACAGTCCATCTGCTTCAGTCTTTTGAACAGGGGAGGCCCACACAAACTATCAAACACCTCAGTTGTATCAATCATTATGCCTATAACAGACTTGTAGTCTGAAATGTTCATAATATTCGTTGCGTGATTTATTGCATCCTCAGTGGATTGAAACAGTCCTACTGGGAACTCACACCTACAACCTGGCAGTGGTGTATTTTGGCTAGAGCATCAGCCTGTAAGGTTTGGGTTCTCTTGGGTCTTTGTCTTCCCCTTCTTTTAGTATAATGATCTTCAAGATTTTCGAGATTCTGGGCAGCCATCCCTGCAAGTAGAATAAATCTGTAGCTTCTAGCACACTTTTCTCATTTCGTAAAAAATAACAAAATCGCTCGTTTTACTCGCAATTTTGCTATTTTTTACAAAATTTGAAAAATTATCTACAACCTACAGAATTATTCTACTATCCCTCACCTAAAAATCACTTATTTTACACACATTTCCCATAGGTGAAAGTAAAAAATTAAAAAGTTAATAACTCATTTCCCTAGGTGAATGTAAGAAAATAAAAGAATGAATTAGTTAAGAAAGGCAAATTATATTAAAAATTTCAGTTCAAAAGGAAATGTAAACAAGAAGTTAGCACTTCTAAAACTTTTTCTAGTTTTTTATTCATTTATATAATTGAAAATTTTCAGTACGTATTCTATGTCATGCATCATATGTAAGATTCTTCTTACCATACATAATTACACAAACAAATGTATCATTCGAAATTTTATCATTAAAAGTTACACAAAGTTTCATAGTAGTTTTCCGTGTACCTACAACATTCTTTCTACAAGTCATATTGATTAAATAAATTGGACAATTCGCTATGAAACTAAATGGATTAATATCTATATCAGATTTTAGTAAAGTAATTCGTTTAAAATTATTTGGAGCATTAATATTCCACATTTCCTGTGGAAAAACTTGGTTTCTACCATTTTTGAAATATAGATTCTGTAGTTTAACATGATCAAATAATGATGAATCAATGAATTGTTTATATTTACGATATGTCTGAAATACAACAAACATAAAATATGGCATATCAAATTCTGTAGAGTTATAGTAATTTGTGATATCTATTTCAAAATTTTTCTTACCTCTTAAACCAGCAGCTTCTTCAGTTTGAAGTTCATAAAAAGAAATAGGAATTTCAGGAATTTTCAGAGTATTTACTCGTTGTTCAAGTTCGTAATGTGGTTCATATTTAACAATAGGAACATGAATTTCCATTGATGCTACAACAGTTTTTCCTTATTTTGGAAGAGTATCTTTTATTTCAATTCCAGAATCATTATAATCTTACCATCGAAGAACTGCATCTCCAGAAGTTGAACTACGTGTAAAAACTGCAGTTAAATTTCCTTCCCATATAATTTCTTTGTAATCTTTAAAAAAATCCACCAAGCATTGACACTGGACAAAGTACTTAATTTGTTTTACTATTTATTTTTCGTGTGTTACGAATATGTCCTGATAAGCTAATTTTGTCGGCAAAAGATGAAGTTAGATGTAGTAAGACTGATGATGAAATAAAAGGATGTTCAATTCTAGATTAAATATTATTTCCTTTCTTTATCTTTATGAAGTCAAACAATTTTGCTACATAATTATCAATTAATTTTTTATTGAATTTTCCATCATAATTTGGATAATCTGTACCATCATTTCCAATAATACTGAAATCCATGTACAATTGTGCATGATTTGGATGAAGCCATCTAGCTCCAATATTTATTTCAATTTCTGTATCTTTGTTGAGGCATTTAAATTATTTATAGTTTTCTCTTTCACAAGGAATGAGTAAAACTGGTAACTCTCAATTTTATTCATTATTTATAAAGGAAAAAGTTTATTAAGATGTTTCTAAAACAACTGATACAGTAGCACCATTAAAGTCAATTTAATAATCATTCCCATCAGTTACACTAATTTCTAAGTCTTGAATTGGATCAAAAATAGAAACATTTACAGGATAATTTGGTTCATGAATTATTGGTCCACCAAATTCTGCATTAGGTTTTAATGAAGCAATAATATTAGTTTCTCTGTGAAAATGATCATTATGCATTACAAACATTCCATCAGCAAGACTGAAATTTATATTAATTAATTCGCATGGAATAATGTTAAGAACATCTTTAGCTACCCCTTTTTCTGTAGCTTCAACAACTTGATTACTAAAACCAAGCAAACTTCCAATACTGTCTGCTATATCCATATACAATTTTTCATCACTTTCAATAACAATTCTGTTTAAAATTTCATCTGCTTTAATGTGAATATTGGGCTATTTCGAATGAAAAACTTTTTAAAAATTTTTCAAACTGTATTCATCTACTGGAATTTCTATTGTTTCCCCATCACAATAAAGTTCATTATTTTTCAATGTAATATTTGGTGTTAAAAAAGTTGAATAAAAACCGACTAGTGAAACATTAGTATAACTACCTTGTATTGCAACAGTTAATCGATTTCTCAAAACAGATGATTTATCAGTAAGTTGAAATAATCTACTCATTTACTACTGAAAAAATTATTAATAAATGTACAAAACAGATTGGGAACCAAAACTAAGAGTTCCAGATAATAAGTTGAAAAACAAACATGGTATACTTTCACCAATTTCTATTAGATGTTCAATAATTGGACCAAATTGTTGAAAAACAACATTAATGATTGATAATTATATTTTTGCTCTGGATGGCTGAGTTGGAATAAATTTAATCATTTGTATGTTTATTCAAAAAGTTTAAATTAACCAAAATATTAAGAATTTATAAAACAATGTAAAAAATGAAGATAAAATTAATAAAAAATTACTTGTTTTATTGAAAATAACGAAGACATCATTCTATTAGATGAATGTGATGAAAATTCAGTTGTTGTATTTGATGACATCATTCTCAGAAATCAAGATATCGTTGGAGATTATTTTACTAGAGGAATAGATTGTTTTTACTTAGCTCAAACGGATTCAAACATATCTAAACAGTCAGAGACAATCTAAATTTTTAAAATATCCTTAGACAAGATGATACAAATTTAAATCATATTTACCATAAGCTTGTTGCAGGAGATTTAAAGTTGGATAATTTTAAAGAAATGTGTAGCAAATGTTGGAATGATGAGTATGGATTTTTCACAATAGACATGTCTAGAAAACCAAATGATGGTCAATTCAGAAATAAAATAGACTTCTTAACAATGTAAACATTAAACAAAAATGTAAATGTATATGTTCAACATAAATGTTAATATTAAACATAAACATAACTAATGTTTTTCTCTTCCTAATAAATGTTTGCAGAATATGATCTAGAAATTGTTAAAAAACTTAAGCACGAAAGAAAGAAAGCTGAAGAACTGAAGTAACAATTCAAACTTTCCAAAAGAAACCAAGGAAGACCAACCTGATGTTGATGCTATTGAAAAAGTAAAGCAAGGAATTGAAGGTTTGGGTGATAATTTTCTAAAAGTGAAGAAAATAGAAAAGTTGAAAAACAGATGATTCCATATTGTCATCAAATAGAATACTTTGGAGACTTTTTTAGACACTTACATGATTGGTCTGATGATATTTCTGGTAAATATGACTTTACATTAAGTGAATCAGAAATTGGAGATTCACTGAATAACTTCTAAAAAGAGAAAAAATAAGGGGGATACAGAAAACAATAGAAGAGAGACAACCTGATAATGCAACAAAAATAGAAGATTTGCAACCTGATAATGCTACAAAAATAAAAGAGGTGCAGTCTGATAATGATGATGCAACAATAAATGTTGGTAAAAATGTTACTAAATGTAAGTGAAAGAATATTAAAGTATAGTAATCATAGTGAAGATCCAACTTTCGGATTAAAACCTGTTGGAACATTAAAATTTGTTGGTAGATTACCACTAATATTTCAAGGCAATAGATTAAAAGTTGATGTGAAATAATATAAAGGTAGATATTGGCTGACGAATTTTTTTACTAAAAGACAAATTACTACGGATAAGGGCATAAAATTTGTTGTGTAGATTTTTTGAATTATGCACATATATTGTACCATTCAGGAGCACTATATTCACCCCATGAACCAAAGACCTTGCCGTTGGTGGGGTGTCCTGCGTGCCTCAGCAATACAGATGGCCGTACTGTGTGTACAACCACAACGGAGGGGTATCTGTTGAGACGCCAGACAAACGTGTGGTTCCTGAAGAGGGGCAGCAGCCTTTTCAGTAGTCATGAGGGCAGGTCTGGATGATTGACTGATCTGGCCTTGTAACACTAGCCAAAACGGTCTTTCTGTGCTGGTACTGCTAACGGCTGAAAGCAAGCCGTAATTTTTCCCAAGGGTATGCAGCTTTACTGTATGGTTAAATGATGATGGCGTCCTCTTGGGTAAAATATTCCGGAGGTAAAATAATCCCCCATTCGGATCTCCCCTTAATCGGGAAGAAAGGTTAAAAGATTTTAAAAGGGAAATGGATAGGATAAAGATAGATATATTAGTGAAGTTCAGTGGCAGGACGAACAAGACTTCTGGTCAGGCAAATACAATGTTTTAAATTCAAAATCAAATAGGGGTAATGCATGCGTAGGTTTAATAATGAATAGGAAAATAGGAATGCTGGTAAGCTACAACAAACAGCATAGTTAAGGCATTATAGTGGCCAAGATAGATACGAAGCCCATGCTTACCACAGTAGTACAAGTTTACATGCCAACTAACTCCGCAGATGAAAAAATTGATGAAATGTATGATGAGATAAAAGAAATTATTCAGGTAGTCAAGGGAGACGAAAATTTAATAGTCATAAAAGAAGGTTGTATACATGGAAGAATCCTGGAGATACTTGACAGTATCAGATAGATTATACAATAGTAAGACAGAGATTTAGGAACCAGGTTTTAAATTGTAAGACATTTCCAGAGGCAGATGTGGACTCTCACCACAAACCAATGGTTATGAACTGTAGATTAAAACTGAAGAAACTGCATAAAGGTGGGAATTTAAGGAGATGGGACCTGGATAAACTGACTAAACCAGAGGTTGTACAGAGTTTCAGGGAGAGCATAAGGGACCAGTTGACAGGAATGCGGAAAAGACATCCAGTAGAAGAAGAATGGGTAGCTCTGAGGGATGAAATAGTGAAGGCAGCAGAGGATCAAATAGGTAAAAAGACGAGGGCTAGTAGAAATCTTTGGGTAACAGAAAATATTGAATTCAATTGATGAAAGGAGAAAATATAAAAATACAGTAAATAAAGCAGCCAAAAAAGAATACAAACGTCTCAAAAATGAGATCGACAGGAAGTGCAAATTGACTAAGCAGGGATGGCTAGATGACAAATGTAAGGATTTAGAGGCTTATTTCACTAGGGATAAGATAGATACTGCCTACAGGAAAATTAAAGAGACCTTTGGAGAAAAGAGAGCCTCTTGTATGAATATCAAGAGCTCAGGTGTAAACCCAGTTCTAACCTAAGAGGGAAAGCAGAGAGGTGGAAGGAGTATATAGAGGGTCTATACAAGGGCGATATTCTTGAGGACAATATTGTGGAAATGGAATAGGATGTTGTTGAAGATGAAATGGGAGATACGATACTGCATGAAGAGTTTGACAGAGCACTGAGAGACGTGAGTCGAAACAAGGCCCTGGGAGTAGACAACATTCCATTGGACCTACTGACGGCCTCGGGAGAGCCAGCCCTGACAAAAGTCTACCATCTGGTGAGCTAGATGTATGAGACAGGCGAAATACCCTCAGACTTCAAGAAGAATATAATAATTCCAATCCCAAAGAAAGCAGGTGTTGACAGATGTGAAAATTACCGAACTATCAGTTTAATTAGTCACAGCTGCAAAATACTAACGCGAATTCTTTACAGACGAATGGAAAACTGGTAGAAACCGACCTCGGCGAAGATCAGTTTGGATTCCGTAGAAATGTTGGAACACATGAGGCAATACTGACCCTATGACTTATCTTATAAAATAGATTAAGAAAAGGCAAACCTATGTTTCTAGCATTTGTAGACCTAGAGAAAGCTTTTGACAATGTTGACTGGAATACCCTCTTTCAAATTGTAAAGGTGGCAGGAGTAAAATACAGGGAGCGAAAAGCTATTTACAATTTGTACAGAAACCAGATGGCAGTTGTAAGCGTCGAGGTGCATGATAGGGAAGCAGTGGTTGAAAAGGGAGTAGACAGGTTTGTAGCCTCTCCCCGATGTTATTCAATCTCTATATTGAGGAAACAGTAAAGGAAACAAAAGAAAAATTCGGAGTAGGTATTAAAATCCATGGAGAAGAAATAAAAATTTGAGTTTCGCTGATGACGTTGTAATTCTGCCAGAGATAGCAAAGGCCTAGGAAGAGAAGTTGAACAGAACGGACAGTGTCTTGAAAGGAGGATATCATATGAACATCAACAAAAGTAAAACGAGGATAATGGAATGAAGTCGAATTAAGTCGGGTGATGCTGAGGGAACTAGATTAAGAAATGAGACACTTAAATTAGTAATGGAGTTTTGCTATTTTGGGAGCAAAATAACTGATGATCTTCGAAGTAGAGAAGATATAAAATGTAGACTGGCAATGGTAACGAAAGCGTTTCTGAAGAAGAGAAATTTGTTAACATCGAGTATAGATTTAAGTGTCAGGAAGTCGTTTCTAAAAGTATTTGTATGTATGGAAGTGAAACATGAACGATAAATACTTTGGACAAGAAGAGAATAGAAGCTTTCGAAATGTTGCGCTACAGAAGAATACTGAAGATTAGATGGGTACATCACATAACTAGTGAGGAGGTATTAAATAGAATTGAGGCGAAGAGAAATTTGTAGCACAACTTGACTAGAAGAAGGTATCTGTTGGTAGGGCATATTCTGAGGCATCAAGGGATCACCAATTTAGTATTGGAGGGCAGTGTGGAGGGTAAAAATCGTAGAGGGAGACCAAGAGATGAATACACAAAGCAGATGCAGAAGGATGTAGATTGCAGTAGGTACTGGAAGATAAAAAGCTTGCACAGGATAGAGTAGCATGGAGAGCTGCATCAAACCAGTCTCAGGACTGAAGACCACAACAACATATTCTGAAAGTAATCCAAATAAAATAAAAACAAGTAGAGGCAAAAAATACAATAAACTGATAAAATAAATTGTTACTGTCTATTTTGCAAAAGGATATAAAGTACCATCAGATTCTTCATCAGATGAAGCAGATGTAGCCATTGGATATGGTTTAATTAAAAAGTATACAAAGAAATCTGGATGAATGATGTTTGACAATTAATTGATAGATTAGCAGTAATTCATGATGAAGAACTAGCTGGAAATAAAAATTATCACAATGAAAAAGTCTGCATTGCACAGATGTTAGCAAATAAATTTAGTGATTTCATAATCGATAATCCAAAAGGAATTCCATATCTAATTAGACTTTTGAATAATCTTCCTCATACATTTTGGAAAAGTGATAAACATGGAAGAGGATTAGTAAACCTTTTGATTAACAAATTACCGTTTGAAATGCATCTTACAGGTTATTGGTTTTGTGGTTCAGGAACGAAATCAGAAGAATGACTAGCTAGAGGAGATGAAGGAATAAATCCATTAGATGAAGCTTATAAACAGCATTACATTGCATACAGAGACCATAAAGGTTTAGAAAAAAGAAGCAGATAAACAGCTTCACTTAGCTGCAAAAGAAAGAATGTATGCAAGTGATGCTTCATTTGGACAAAAGTTGCAGCAACAGCTGTTAGAGGAATAATGTATGGAAAACGAAAACTAGAAATGGGCGCTGGAATAGATGTTGATGAAAATGGTTGGGGATTATAAAAATCTTTATAAATTTTTAACTGCATAAATGAATAACTTTACAATCGATTATACTTTACTACATAGTGGCAAGACTAAACCAACATCAGTTACATTAAAGATGAATAATGAACAATTCATTGCAATTGAACCATTTTTGACTGATACTCAAAAGAGAAAAAAAGAAAGGAAAATTGGTGTTAATTTACTTGTTGCATTAGCTATTCCTGCTGTGAAAAAATTATTGAATATCTAACAAAAAGAAACATGGTAAGGGAGCAACACAACATGATGATGGATTTCTTTCATTATTAGTAACTGTGTTACCATATCTAGCAATAATTGGTTTACTAGCTGAAGGATTGCAGCAATTGCAAATGCAGTTATAAACAAGAAGAAAGCTGGTAAAGAATTAGAAGCACAGAAAAGACATAATCAAGCAATGCAGGAAAAAGCTGGACGCAGCCCGGAGACAGCTTTACCTGGAGCTGGCGTTGGACTAAAGAAAGCAAAATTATTTCTAAGTGTAGATTGAAAAATTTAATAAACCTTCATCTAATTCTGATACAGAAAATCTTACTAAACAATTGCAAAAAATTAAACACTTTTGTGGTGTATACATGACTGAGGAATTACCAAACACAGCAAAAAATTTAGAAAGTGGAATCATAAATTTAGATACATCTGATCATCCTGGTACTCATTGGATTTCTTACTACAGAAATCCTCCCCCCCCCCCCCCATGAACCACGGACCTTGGCGTTGGTGGGGAGGCTTGCGTGCCTCAACGATACAGATAGCCGTACCGTAGGTGCAACCACAACGGAGGGGTTTCTGTAGAGAGGCCAGACGAACGAGTGGTTCCTGAAGAGGGGCAGCAGCCTTTTCAGTAGTTGCAGGGGCAACAGTCTGGATGATTGACTTATCTGGCCTTGTAACACTAACCAAAATAGCCTTGCTGTTCTGGTACGACGAACAGCTGAAAGCAAGGGGAAACTACAACCGTAATTTTTCCTGAGGACATGCAGCTTTACTGTATGATTAAATGATGATGGCGTCCTCTTGGGTAAAATATTCTGGAGGTAAAATAGTCCCCCATTCGGATCTCTGGGCAGGGACTACTCAAGAGGACGTCGTTATCAGGAGAAAGAAAACTGGCGTTCTACGGATCGGAGCGTGGAATGTCAGATCCCTTAATCGGGCAGGTAGGTTAGAAAATTTAAAAAGGGAAATGGATGGGTTAAAGTTAGATATAATGGGAATTAGTGAAGTTCGGTGGCAGGAGGAACAGGACTTTTGGTCAGGTGATTACAGGGTTATAACTACAAAATCAAATAGGGGTAATGCAGGAGTAGGTTTAATAATGAATAAAATAATAGGAGTGCGGATTAGCTACTGCAAACAGCATAATGAACGCATTATTGTGGCCAAGATAGACACGAAGCCCACGCCTACTACAGTAGTACAAGTTTATATGCCAACTAGCGCTAGCAGATGACGAAGAAATTGATGAAATGTATGAGGAGATAAAAGAAATTATTCAAATAGTGAAGGGAGACGAATACTTAATAGTCTTGGGTGACTGGAATTCAAGCGTAGGAAAAGGGAGAGAAGGAAACATAGTAGGTGAATATGGATTGGGGCTAAGAAATGAAAGAGGAAGCCGTCTGGTAGAATTTTGCTCAGAGCATAACGTAATCATAGCTAACACTTGGTTTAAGAATCATGAAAGAAGGTTGTATACATGGAAGATACTAAAAGGTATCAGATAGATTATATAATGGTAAGACAGAGATTTAGGAACCAGGTTTTAAATTGTAAGACATTTCCAGGGGCAGATGTGGACCCTCACCACAATCCATTGGTTATGAACTGTAGATTAAAACTGAAGAAACTGCAAAAAGGTGGGAATTTAAGGAGATGGGACCTGGATAAACTGAAAGAAGCAGAGGTTGTACAGAGTTTCAGGGAGAGCATAAGGGAACAACTGACAGGAATGGGGGAAAGAAATACAGTAGAAGAAGAATAGGTAACTTTGAAGGATGAAATGGTGAAGGCAACAGAGGATCAAATAGGTAAAAAGACGAGGGCTAGTAGAACCCCTTGGGTAACAGAAGAAATATTGAATGTAATTGATGAAAGGAGAAAATATAAAAATCCAGTAAACGAAGCAGTCAAAAAGGATTGCAAACATCTCAAAAATAAGATTGACAGGAAGTGGAAATTGACTAAGCAGGAATGGATAGAAGACAAATGTAAGGATGTAGAGGCTTATTTCACTAGGGATAAGATAGATACTGCCTACAGAAAAATTAAAGAGACCTTTGGAGAAAAGAGAGCCTCTTGTATGAATATCAAGAGCTCAGGTGCAAACCCAGTTCTAACCAAAGAGGGAAAGCAGAAAGGTGAAAGGAGTATATAGAGGGTGTATACAAGGGCGATATTCTTGAGAACAATATTGTGGAAATGGAATAGGATGTAGATGAAGATGAAATGGGAGATACGATACTGCATGAAGAGTTTGACAGAGCACTGAGAGACGTGAGTCGAAACAAGGCCCTGGGAATAGATAACAATCCATTAGAGCTACTGACAACCTTGGGAGAGCCAGCCCTGACAAAACTCTACCATCTGGTGAGCTAGATGTATGAGACAGGCGAAACACCCTCAGACTTCAAGAAGAATAAAACAATTCCAATCCCAAAGAAAGCAGGTGTTGAGAGATGTGAAAATTACCGAACTATCAGTTTTATCAGTCACAGCTGCAAAATACTAACGCGAATTCTTTACAGACGAATGGAAAACTGGTAGAAGCTGACTGCAGCGAAGATCAGTTTGGATTCCGCAGAACTGTTGGAACACGTGAGGCAATACTGACCCTACAACTTATCTTATAAAATAGATTAAGGAAAGGCAAACCTACGTCTCTAGCATTTGTAGACTTAGAGAAAGCTTTTGACAATGGTGACTGGAATACTCTCTTTCAAATTTGAGTTTCGCTGATGACGTAATTCTGCCAGAGATAGCAAAGGCCTAGGAAGAGAAGTTGAACAGAACGGACAGTGTCTTGAAAGGAGGATATCAGATGACTATCAACAAAAGCAAAACGAGGATAATGGAATGTAGTCGAATTAAGTCGGGTGATGCTGAGGGAATTAGATTAGGAAATGAGACACTTAAATTAGTAAAGGGGTTTTGCTATTTGGGGAGAAAAATAACTGATGATCTTCGAAGTAGAGAAGATATAAAATGTAGACTGGCAATGGCAAGGAAAGCGTTTCTGAAGAAGAGAAATTTGTTAACATCGAGTACAGATTTAAGCGTCAGGAAGTCGTTTCTAAAAGTATTTGTATGTATGGAAGTGAAACATGGACGATAAATAGTTTAGACAAGAAGAGAATAGAAGCTTTCGAAATGTGGTGCTACAGAAGAATGCTGAAGATTAGATGGGTAAATCACATAACTACTGAGGAGGTATTCAATAGAATTGGGGAGAAGAGGAGCTTGTGGCACAACTTGTCTAGAAGAAGGGATCGGTTGGTAGGACATGTTCTGAGACATCGAGGGATCACCAATTTAGTATTGGAGGGCAGCGTGGAGGATAAAAATCGTAGAGGGAGACCAAGAGATGAATACACTAAGCAGATTCAGAAGGATGTAGACTGCAGTAGGTACTGGGAGATGAAGAAGCTTGCACAGGATAGAGTAGCATGGAGAGCTGCATCAAACCAGTCTCAGGACTGAAGACCACAAGAACAACAACAACAACTATAAAAATAATGAGTGACAGCTAAAATGGTCTTCAGACTGTGTCCACAAAAAGTTAATTTGATTCATTTGTGGAAAAATGATCTGTACTACAATAGCGAGAGAATGCAAAATTTTGATGAAGTAATATGTGGCCATTTCTGTATATTTGTTTTAAAATTGTTATGTGAGAATTATAATTTTAATGATATTCTAGATTTAATGGACATTTTTGGAAATAAGATAGGTCAAGCTAAACAAACTGAAGTGCTTAGCGCACCTGTGTTCAATCTAGAAAAAATAAAAAATGAAATTGAAAATATCATTAAACAATTTCAATCCTCAACATATCCAAAGATAACCAATGCAATTCAACAATTTTAAAAAAATTTAATGCTATTTTTAAAATATCTAGGGGATATATTGGTTTAAAAATAGGATACTTGCTAATGTTAATGATCCAATTGTTGCAAAAGATGTAGTGAAAAAACATTATTTCGAAAATTAATTACTGTCAGCAGAAGCCGAATTTAGTCAGTGACTATCAAATGTTGTTACACAACCTGAATATGCCAGCATTCTAATACAGTTCAATAACTATGTCACCACTACACAATTGAATGAAAAAATCAGATTCATAGAGATAACTACAACACTATAAAGAATTTCTTTACAAAAAAGGTAGTAGAAAAAGCTCTTTCAGATTATTTCTCAAAAACAGATTTAATTCCATACTTAAATAAGTTAATTAATCTTAAAGATAAACTATATGATGAACAAATAACTGAATTTACTTTCATGACAGGAGGTGAGCAAAAAATGCACAATTTCAAATACGATTTCATGCTTAAAAGAATAATTGTTGTTGTTAAAAAAATATATAGAGGCTTGAACTTTGATGATTTTGATACTACAGTAAGTGTGGCTGGTAAGCTATGCGAAATAAATAATAATTATCAATCCACAGTGCTACACAAATCAAATTTTCTAACTCTATGATTGAAAGATTCTGTAA
Organism: Schistocerca piceifrons; assembly: GCF_021461385.2. Classification (NCBI taxonomy): domain Eukaryota; kingdom Metazoa; phylum Arthropoda; class Insecta; order Orthoptera; family Acrididae; genus Schistocerca; species Schistocerca piceifrons. Next base: position 780,979,158 of record NC_060140.1, on the reverse strand, counting down.
AACTGTTCCAGCTGATGTAAATATAATTGTATTTGGCGATATAATTTAAATTTTTAATCTATATAAATTTTTAATTATATAAATAGAAAAGCGTGCTTTGCACCCAGTTCTTCAGAACAATCATAATTCACATTTACTTCTTAAAGACGAACACATTTATTGTTTGATGTGTAAAAAGTTTACTGAAACACATAATTCACACAGGGTAACATCTAAAAATGAAAGACAAAGAATTGATGGTATTTGTGCAATTTGTAAATCTAAAAAGAGTAAATTCAATAAAAAAAATTGTAGTTGGTGATGGTCTAAACAATTTTTTGTGAAGAAATAATTACTGAATTACATAAACCAGTTAGGAAAAATTTTAAGAGAAGAGAAGTTGTTTCTCTTGGTATAGATGATTTATGGCAAGCTAATCTAGTAGCGATGGATTCAGGTAATATCAAAGGAATATCAAAAATAAATAAAGGTTAGAAATATTCATTAACCATCATTGATGTCTTTTCAACATTTGCATTTCCTATTTCTGTTAAAGATCAAACAGCTAACAATATGGTTGGCGGTTTCGAAAAAATTTTCATAGTTAGAAAGCCAAAAAATTTACAAATTGGTAAAGAATTTAACAACAAAGAATTTAAAGAATTGATGAAGAAATATAATATTAATCATTATTCAACTTTTTCAGAGTTAAAAGCATCTGTTGTTGAACGATTTAACAGAACATTTAAAGAAAAGATGTGGAAGAAATTTGCTCTTCAAGGAAGTTTTAAATGGTTTGATTTAGTTAAAAATCTAATCGATGAATACAATAACACAAAACATTCAACTACAAAAATGAAACCAATAGAAGTTAGTGAGAAAAATTTAAAAATATGTAACATTGTATCTAATGAAAAAGCTAAATTTAATAAAGGTGATAAAGTGAGAATTAGTAAACTTAAAATTTTTTTTGAAAAATGATATATGGCTAATTTGTTTTTGAAACTAAAGGTGTTATTCATTCTAATCCAGTCACATATAAATTGAAAGATGTAAAAGAAAATTTTTATGCACAAGAGTTAAAGAAAACGAAATATCCAGATGTATATCTGATCCAAAAAGTTTTCAGAAAGAAAGGCAAACAGGTTTATGTCTAATGGTTGGGTTTTGGTAATTAACACAATAGTTGGGTAAATAAGGACATCATTTTATAATATTTCAGTCTGATGAAGCATTTTAATAACATTAACTAACTGTTTTTGTGTATAGACATTCAAAATATGTTTGTCAAAATGACAAACAATCCTCAAATTTTCTTTCATTCGTTGATAAAGAACTATTGAGTTAGGATCATAAATCAGCGTTAACATTTCTTCACAATTTGGAAGAATATCTTCGATACTGTATAATTGTTTCTGCAATTTTTTTCGTTGTGTTCTAATGACATAGTAAGTTTAATCACATTCATCGTCAAATAACTTCAAAAGAAAAAATGTTGGTCTTAAATTGTCATCAGTTGTTTGGGAAACATGGTGAGCTAATAATGTGTTTATTTGTTTATTCCTATTATCTATTATTTCTGAAGCAGTATGAACTGTTTCTCTCAAATTTTGAATGTGATCAGCTTTCATTTTAATTTTATTACCTTTTAATTGAATTATTTCTATGTTTAATTTATTCACCGTTTGTAGTTGTTGTATACAATTATCTTTGTATTTTATTTGATCTTTAATTTTATATCCTCCCCATTTCCGAATTGAAGGTAAAACTTTTTCATAAACCAAATCTTGAAAATCCTCTGCAAAAGGCATTCTGGATTTCATAAGTAAAGAATAAAGACCAGGTTCATGGATAAATTTTGTTGAAATTTGTATATATTTAGGTAGCAGTGAAATGGCACTACCAAAATTCTCATATGTTATACATTATTTTTGTTTAACATGGTCTTTAACTGCATCTCTAGGTTGAGCATATCCTAACAGATCAGCAACTTGATTTGCATTAAACCAAGGATTATTTTTTCATCAATAATCAAAAACACTTGCTTATTGTTGTATGTAAGCTTGTTGTTGAATACAATCTACAATCGACTCCATTTAAGAGAAACATTTTGTTTTAGTTTTGCAAAAAGTAAACATTAGCTGAAATTTGTAGTATGCATTCAATATATTTTCTTTGTAATGATGATTAAATTAAATTGTGAATGAAAATAACTTTATGGATTTAGAGTAATTATATTCTTTTAACTGTATTTAAATGACGATACTTTTGTTATTGCTGTTTGTGGAAATAGTAGTAGCTGTGCCAGCGCCAGCTAAAGCAGCCTTTCTGGCTGTGCCAGGCTCTGGACTGCAACCTGATGAAAAGAACAAAGCAGTTAAATATTTAATTGATTTTGGTTACTTGAATAGTCCAGCAACTGACATAACCCAAGTGAGTGATGAATTATTAAGAGAATCATTAATGCTATTTCAAATAACACACAATCTTGAGTTTACTGGCGAATTAAGTGAAGAAACTTTACATTTTATGAACAGACCTAGATTTGGTGTAAAAGATTCATTCGATATTTATAGAACAAATATGTACAAATGGAATAAAAAGAACATAAAATGGAATTATAAAGGAACAAATAAAAAATTATTGGAATTAACAGATATAGCTTTTAGTTTATGGCAGATATATAGCGCTATTCAGTTTAACCATGATATCAATTATCCTGATATTTTAATTACAGGTAAAATATGAATGCATTTAAATAAATTTAGTGGTCAATGATGTCCAATGGAGTTAGATGGAAAAGGAAATGTGTTCCCTCATTCTGTTTTTACAAATAGGAATAATGATCCACTGGAAATACCTATGGATAAAGATGAAAACTGGTACTTGGAAATAGATAAAAATGCACCAAATTATCAAACAAAACTATTTGAACTTCTAGTTCATGAAATCGGGCATGCATTAGGTTTAGAGCACACAGATGTTTTTTAATCAATAATGTATCCTTACTATAATGGTTCACATTTAGAATTATCTCAAGTTGACATTGATGCTATTCAAAGTTCATATGGTACAACTTCAATGAAACCAACAATACCAAAAGTAACACTACCAACTCTTCCTTCAAAACCAAGAGAAACAGTTAAATAATTATGTGAAATTGGTAGGCTTGAGCACTTATTATTTGTAGATGGGGATTTATAAATTTTTTATCAAAAGTGGGTAAGGATAAATGAAAAAGGACAACTGATCACAAATTGGTTTACAAAAAATAGATGGAATATATCAAAGAAAAAGGGGTGAAATTGTAATATTTGTTGACAATATGTTTTATGTGGTATATTTACATACATTACAATTAATTTTCGGATATCCAAAGTCATTGACTACGTAAAAAATTTTTATTGAATGGCATAGTAAACACATTTGAATTCTGCCTTTAGATACTCCAATGGTTTGTTGTATTTTTTTCATGTATGATACATTCTATGAATACAGTGAATTTACAAAAAAAATAGAGCTGGTACAAGTAAATTATGTGTAGACTATGTATAAATAAATATCAAGTAAAAAATTACAGTGAAAGTTGAATTTCTTGCATATGTGGAAAAAGTGTTGCTAAATGTTATTACAAAGAACATTAACCACGAATTTCGAGTGAAGAATATTCAAACATATTATTATCGATTAATAATAAAAGTGAAGAACCCATTGATTCATCTATAAAGAAATGTAAAAGATGTCAAGAAATTGAAGATTTAAATTGTTTTGACATAAATCCCTCACATAAAGATAAACATAATAATAAATGTAAGAAATGTACTTTACATTAAGAATAAGAAAGCTAAATCAGTGCAAGCAGGCTTATGACAGCGTCCAGCTTCTGGAATTGACTCCTTGAAGTTGTTAACTGTTAGTAAAATCCATCTCTTTTGAACAACATTATTTGGTCTTGAAGTTTTTATTTCTTTTTGAATATATTCGTATTCTAAAGCAAAAGGATTATCATATTTTACTTCTGTATATGGAATAACATTTTCTTTAAGAAATTTAACAATATGGTTCTTATTTTGTATAAAATTTTCCATGGACAAACAATTGACCATGGGAATATCGTATAAATATAATAAAATACTATCACTAATTAAAACATTTTTTTCTTCAAAAAAAGAAAACCATATATCTTTAAACCAAGAATGTAAATTAATTTGCTAATTATATTTTTGAATAAATTCTAAAATATTCATTTTTTGTTTACTACAACTTCAGAATTAGAACTAGAACTACACATGGCTTCAATATTAGAATTAACTAAATTATAGATGTAACTGAATTTGCTATTTAAAACATATAACTATATATTCAATATTAAATCAAGTAATTAAACTATTAAAAACTAATTTATTTGGAAAACAATATTGCTTATTTTTATAAAAATTTTGATCAACTATATATGAATTTATGTGTTTTAAGTCTAATCATTCTATTTCTTTTTGTTTAAATATAGTGTCTATAGATTTTTTTCATTGTCTTTAATTTGTATTTGGGTATCAAATTCTATTGCCTGTTGCTCTTTTTCTTTTGGTACTTCATACTGTCCATATTTACAAATTATTTAAATTGGACTGCTTCTTCTTTTTTAGATGAAAGAATAATCCTGATTCATTTATAAATATAGTATGAGATTTATATCAAAGGGGGGTGTCTGGGAGACACCCCTAATATATTCAAAAGTAATTGCATCTATGAACTTTATGATTTATTATCTATTAAATTATAATCCTTTATGATTTAATATCTATTAATGATAATTCTTAAGATCTATTAAATAATTATCCTTACTATCCATTAAATAATTATCAATCTGAAAAAATATTTGTTTGCAAATTCAATGAATTTTTTGTAGCAAATAGAGGAGCAAAATAGAAAGATATTTTACTACCTAACTAGAGCAATTCACTGTTGCTCAACTTCGTAAATATTGTGAAATAAATAATATATGAGGATATATTAAACTAAGTAAAGGTGACGTAATTCCATTTATTATTAGAACTCCTACATCTAAAGTGAGTGACAATCTTTGGAAACAATTACCATGTCATAATACTGGAAATGATGATGTTTTCCAAACTGAAGAAGATAAACCATTCAAATGAATATTTCTATTTCCTACAGATGTGTTTTCAAAACAAGAAGGGAAACCAGTGAAAAAATTATTTCCATTTCGTACAGATGTGTTTGCAAAACAGAAGACTAGAACCAATAAAGAAGTATTATTTCCTTTTTATACTGATTTATTTGAGAACCAAGAGACAGGAGAACAGTTAGAGATTATGTTGTTGATGAAGCATTTGCAAACACATTACAAATCATAAATTTTGAAAACAGTATAAACTCAGTTGAACCTGATCATTTCTTGAATGCGGTGAAGACGAAAATTCAGAAAATTCTGAAAGACAATTGGAGAGGACATCGTGGTTTGAAGATAAATTTCAATTTAATTTGTGAGTACAAATTACAGACGAATGACATTCAAGAATTTGGACAACAAACACAAAACTATACCATTATGACAGAAAAAGATTTTAGTAAAAAATTAGAATGAGGCAACCGAGATATTTTAGCGAAAATATCTCATTTTCAAGCAGGATGGACATTAAATAGAATTATTGGTTTAGAGCTAGCAATTAACAAATATGTTCCACAAAGAGGATCATCTTACACTGAATTACGAGATAAAATAAAAAATAATAAAGTATGTGTTAATGTGAAAAAAATGATCAAATGTGTTTTCTATGGTCTATAAAATCAGCTTGTACCCTGTAGATAAAAAACGCTGAAAGAGTAACAAAATACAAAAATGTTGGTCTTGATCATTATCAGAAACTGGAAAATTTTGAGTTTCCTGTAGTGGTTGATCATATTCCAAAAATTAAAATACAATTAATGTTTCTATCAATGTTTACCCCCCCCCCCCTTACATGAACCATCAGACTTGCCATTGGTGGGGAAGCAATACAGATAGCTGTACCATAGATGCAACCACAACAGAGGGGTATCCCTTGAGAGGCCAGACAAACGTGTATTTCCTGAAGAGGGGCAGCAGCTTTTTCAGTAGTTGCAGAGGCAACAGTCTGGATGATTGACTGATCTGGCTTTGTAACACAAACCAAAACAGCCTTGCTGTGCTGCTACTGCGAACGGCTGAGAGCAAAGGGAAACTACCTTGGACATGCAGCTTTACTGTATGGTTAAATAATGATGGTGTCCTCTTGGGTAAAATGTTCCGGAGGTAAAATAGTCCACCATTCGGACTACGCAGCCGGGTACTACTCAGATCACAACTCATGTTGTTATCAGAAAGAAGAAAACTGGCGTTCTACAGGTTGGAGCGTGGAATGTCAGATCCCTTAATCGGACAGGTATGTTAGAAAATTAAAAAAGGGAAATGGATTGGTTAAAGTTAGATATAGTGATAATTAGTGACGTTTGGTGGCAGGAGGAACACAGGGATTTAAATACAAAATCAAATAGGGGCAATGCAGGAGTATGTTTCATAATGAATAAAAAATAGGAATGCAGGCAAGCCACTACAAACAGCATAGTGAATGCATTATTGTGGCCAAGATAGATGTGAAGCCCAAACCTACCACAGTAGTACAAGTTTATATGCTGGCTAGCTCCACAGATGATGAAGAGATGGATGAAACGTATGGTGAGATAAAAGAAATTATTTGGATAGTGAAGGGAATCGGAAATTTAATACTAATAGGTGACTAGAATTCGATAGTAGGAAAAGGAAGAGAAGGAAATATAGTAGGTGAATATGGAATGGGGGTAAGGAATGAAAGAGGAAGCCACCTTATAGAATTTTGCACAGAGCATAAGTTAATCATAGCTAACACTTGGTTCAATACTCATAAAAGAAGGTTGTATAAATGAAAGAAGAGTGGAGATACTGGCAGATTTCACATAGATTATATAATGGTAAGACAGAGATTTAGGAACCAGGGGCAGATGTGGACTCTGACTACAATGTATTGGTTATGTACTGTAGATTAAAACTGAAGAAACTGCAGAAAGGTGATGGGACCTGGATAAACTCACAGAACCAGAAGTTTCAGAGAGTTTCAGGGAAAGCATTAGGGAACCATTGACAAGAAAGAAATACAATAGAAGAAGAATGGGTAGCTTTGAGAGATGAAGTAGTGAAGGCAGAGGATCAAGTAGGTAAAAAGACGGGGGCTAATAGAAATCCTTGGGTAACAGAAGAGATACTGAATTTAACTGATGAAAGGAGAAAATACAAAAATGCAGTAAATGAAGCAGGCAAAAAGGAATACAAACGTCTCAAAAATGAGATCGACAGGAAGTTAAAAATGACTAAGCAGGGATGGCTAGATGACAAATGTAAGGATGTAGAGGCTTATCTAACTAGGTGTAAGATAGATACTGCCTACAGGAAGATTACAGAGACTTTTGAAGAAAAGATAACCACTTGTATGAGTTTCAAGAGCTTAGATGGAAACCCAGTTTTATGCAAAGAAGGGAAAGCAGAAAGGTGGAAGGAGTATATGGAGAGTCTATACAAGGGCGATATTCTTGAGGACAATATTGTGGATATGAAATGAAATGAAATGTCGTGTGACGAGGGCCCCCCGTCAGGTAGACCGATCGCCTGGTGCAAGTCTTTCGATTTGATGCCACGTCGGCGACTTGTGCGTCGATGGGGATGAAATGATGATGATTGGGACAACACAACACCCAGTCACTGAGCCGAGAAAATCTCTGACCCAGCCAGGAATCGAACCCGGGCCCTTTCGATTAACAGTCTGTCGTGCTGACAACTCAGCTACCGGGGCCGGACGAATATTGTGGAAATGGAGTAGGATGTAGATAAAGATGAAATGGGAGATATCATACTGTGTGAAGAGTTTGACAGAGCACTGAAAGACCTAAGTCGAATCAAGGCCCTGGGAGTAGACAACATTCCATTAGAACTACTGATAGCCTTGAGAGAGTCTGCCCTGACAAAACTCTACCATCTGGTGAGCAAGATACATGAGACAGGCGAAATAGCCTTAGACTTCAAGAAGAATATAATAATTCAAATCCCAAAGAAAGCAGGTGTTGACAGATGTGAAAATTACCTAACTATTAGTTTAACAAGCTGCAGCTGCAAAACACTAACACGAATCTTTTACAGACAAATGGAAAAACTGGTAGAAGATGTCCATGGGGTGGATCAGTTTGGATTCCATAGAAATGTTGGAACACGTGAGGCAATACTGACCCTACGACATATCTTAGAAAATAGATTAAGGAAAGGCAAACCTACATTTCTAGCGTTTGTATCTTTAGAGAAAGCTATTGACAATGTTGACTGGTATACTCTCTTTCAAATTCTGAAGGTGGCAGGGGTAAAATACAGGGAGCAAAAAGCTATTTACAATTTGTACAGAAACCAGATGGCAATTATAAGAGTTGAGGGCCATGAAAGGGAAGCTGTGGTTGGGAAGGAAGTGAGACAGGGTTGTAGCCTATCCCCGATGTTATTCAATCTGTATATTGAGCAAGCAGTAAAGGAAACAAAAGAAAAATTTGGAGTAGGACTTAAAATCCATGGAGAAGAAATAAAAACTTTGAGGCTCGCTGATGACATTGTAATTCTATCAAAGACAACAAAGGAATGGAAGAGCAGCTGAACAGAATGGATAGTGTCTTGAAAGGAGTATATAAGATGAACATCAACTAAAGCAAAACGAGGATAACGGATTGTTGGTTCGTTTGTGGGATTAAAGGGACCAGACTGGTACGGTCATCGGTTCCAGGCTAATGGAATGTAGTCGAATTAAATCGGGTGATGCTAAGGGTATTAGATTACGAAATGAGACGCTTAAAATAGTAAACTAGTTTTGCTATTTGGGGAGAAAAATAACTGATGATGGTCGAATTAGGATATAAAATGTAGACTGGCATTGACAAGGAAAGCGTTTCTGAAGAAGAGAAATTTGTTAACATCGAGTATAGATTTAAATGTCAGGAAGTCTTTTCTGAAAGTATTTGTATGGAGTGTAGCCATGTATGGAAGTGAAAAGTGGATGATAAATAGTTTAGAAAAGAAGAGAACAGAAGCCTTCGAAATTGGTGCTACAGGAGAATGCTGAAGAATAGATGGGTAGATCACTTAACTGAGGCATGAATGGATCACCAATTTAGAACTGGAGGGCAGCGTGGAGGGCAAAAATCGTAGAGGGAGACCAAGAGATGAATAAACTAAACAGATTCAGAAGGATGTAGGTTGCAGTAGGCACTGGGAGATGAAGAAGCTTGCACAGGATGGAGTAGCATGGAGCTGCATCAAACCAATCTCTGGACTGAAGAGCACAATAACAACAACATCAATGTTTATTAATTTGATGGAGAATGTCTACTGTAGCCATTAAAAATTACGAAAAGTGAGAGAGAAAAACTTGTAAATCTTCTTTATTTCGAGAAAGGTGGTAATTCACACTATTGATACAAATAAAATTTGTCACGACTTGTCTCGAGTCAAATCAATAAACTTGAAGAAGCAAAGTTTATTTTACTCCATTTCTACAGCAAAGTAAAATTAGATAATCATACATCAAATTGTTTGACTAAAAAACCGTTAATAGTAGAAATGCCAGAGGAAGGATCATTGTTACATTTTCAAAATTATCACCACACACAGAAAGTTACATTTGTTATTTATGCCGATTTTGAAGGTTTCCTTTTAGAGATGGACAACTGTCAGCCAAATTCTGAAAGTTCGTATACAATGAAATATCAGAAGCATGAACCAAGCGGATTCTGCTACTACATTAAATATGTGAATGGACATTACAAAGATCCTGTTGTTTATAGACGACCAAATTGCCATAAAAAATTCATAGAATGCATGAAGCAAGAGGTTGAAGAGATTGGGAGAGTTTATTCAGAAATTGAAGAAATGAATCCAATTACACCTGAAGAACAATCAAGATATAATAAATCTAAAGTTTGTACACAGAGTAAATGTCATTATAAAAGAAATAATAATAAGGTTCATCATAATGAACATCTAACTGGAAAATACATTGCCCAATTGTGCAATAATTGTAATTTGAAACTACAACAACTTGATTTTGCACCTATTTATTTACATAATTTTTCTGGATATGATTCTCATTACTTTGTAAAAGAACTCGGTTATGACAATAAAGAAATAAACCTAATTCCAAACAATGAAAATAAATACATTAGTTTTGGTAAAAGTACAAAAAATTTGAAATTGAGATATGTTGACACATTTAAATTTCTTTTTTTTTTTTGGTATCAGTCTCCTGACTGGTTTGATGCGGCCCGCCACGAATTCCTTTCCTGTGCTAACCTCTTCATCTCAGAGTAGCACTTGCAACCTACGTCCTCAATTATTTGCTTGACGTATTCCAATCTCTGTCTTCCTCTACAGTTTTTACCCTCTACAGCTCCCTCTAGTACCATGGAAGTCATTCCCTCATGTCTTAGCAGATTTCCTATCATCCTGTCCCTTCTCCTTATCAGTGTTTTCCACATATTCCTTTACTCTACGATTCTGTGTAGAACCTCCTGATTCCTTACCTTATCAGTCCACCTAATTTTCAACATTCGTCTATAGCACCACATCTCAAATGTTTCGATTCTCTTCTGTTCCGGTTTTCCCACAGTCCATGTTTCACTACCATACAATGTTGTACTCCAGACGTACATCCTCAGAAATTTCTTCCTCAAATTGAGGCCGGTATTTGACATTAGTAGACTTTTCTTGGCCAGAAATGCCTTTTTTGCCATAGCAAGTCTGCTTTTGATGTCCTCCTTGCTCCATCCATCATCAGTTATTTTACTGCCTAGGTAGGAGAATTCCTTAACTTCATTGACTTCGTGACCATCAATCCTGATGTTAAGTTTCCCGCTGTTCTCATTTCTACTACTTCTCATTACCTTCGTCTTTCTCCGATTTACTCTCAAATCATACTGTGTACTCATTAGACTGTTCATTCCGTTCAGCAGATCATTTAATTCTTCTTCACTTTCACTCAGGATAGCAATGTCATCAGCGAATCATATCATTGATATCCTTTCACCTTGTATTTTAATTCCACTCCTGAACCTTTAGTTCCATCATTGCTTCCTCGATGTACAGATTGAAGAGTAGGGGAGAAAGGCTACAGCCTTGTCTTACACCCTTCTTAATACGAGCACTTCGTTCTTGATCGTCCACTCTTATTATTCCCTATTGGTTGTTGTACATATTGCATATGACCCGTCTCTCCCTATAGCTTACCCCTACTTTTTTCAGAATCTCGAACAGCTTGCACCATTTTATATTGTCGAACGCTTTTTCCAGGTCGACAAATCCTATGAAAGTGTCTTGATTTTTCTTAGGCCTTGCTTCCATTATTAGCCGTAACGTCAGAATTGCCTCTCTCGTCCCTTTACTTTTCCTAAAGCCAAACTGATCTTCACCTAGCGCATTCTCAATTTTCTTTTCCATTCTTCTGTATATTATTCTTGTAAGCAGCTTCGATGCATGAGCTGTTAAGCTGATTGTGCGATAATTCTCGCACTCGTCAGTTCTTGCCGTCTTCAGAATTGTGTGGATGGTGCTTTTCCGAAAGTCAGATGGTATGTCGCCAGACTCATATATTCTACACACCAACGTGAACAGTCGTGTTGTTGCCACTTCCCCCAATGATTTTAGAAATTCTGATGGAATGTTATCTATCCCTTCTGCCTTATGTGACCGTAAGTCCTCCAAAGCTCTTTTAAATTCTGATTCTAATACTGGATCCCCTATCTCTTCTAAATCGACTCCTGTTTCTTCTTCTATCACATCAGACAAATCTTCACCCTCATAGAGGCTTTCAATGTATTCTTTCCACCTATCTGCTCTCTCCTCTGCATTTAACAGTGGAATTCCCGTTGCACTCTTAATGTTACCACTGTTGCTTTTAATGTCACCAAAGGTTGTTTTGACTTTCCTGTATGCTGAGTCTGTCCTTCCAACAATCATATCTTTTTCGATGTCTTCACATTTTTCCTGCAGCGATTTCGTCTTAGCTTCCCTGCACTTACTATTTGTTTCATTCCTCAGCGACTTGTATTTCTGTATTCCTGATTTTCCCGGAACATGTTTGTACTTCCTCCTTTCATCAATCAACTGAAGTATTTCTTCTGTTACCCATGGTTTCTTCGCAGCTGCCTTCTTTGTACCTATGTTTTCCTTCCCAACTTCTGTGATGGCCCTTTTTAGAGATGTCCATTCCTCTTCAACTGTACTGCCTACTGCGCTTTTCCTTATTGCTGTATCTATAGCGTTAGAGAACTTCAAACGTATCTCGTCATTCCTTAGTACTTCCGTATCCCACTTCTTTGAGTATTGATTCTTCCTGACTAATGTCTTGAACTTCAGCCTACTCTTCATCACTACTATATTGTGATCTGAGTCTATATCTGCTCCTGGGTACGCCTTACAATCAGTATCTAATTTCGGAATCTCTATCTGAACATGATGTAATCTAATTGAAATCTTCCCGTATCTCCTGGCCTTTTCCTAGTATACCTCCTCCTCTTGTGATTCTTGAACAGGGTATTCGCTATTACTAGCTGAAACTTGTTACAGAACTCAATTAGTCTTTCTCCTCTTTCATTCATTGTCCCAAGCCCATATTCTCCTGTAACCTTTTTTTCTACTCCTTCCCCTATAACTGCATTCCAGTCGCCCATGACTATTAGATTTTCGTCCCCCTTTACGTACTGCATTACTCTTTCAATATCCTCATACACTTTCTCTATCTGTTCCTCTTCAGCTTGCGGCGTCGTCATGTATACCTGAACTATCGTTGTCGGTGTTGGTCTGCTGTCGATTCTGATTAGAACAACCCGGTCACTGAACTGTTCACAGTATCACACCCTCTGCCCTACCTTCCTATTCATAACGAATCCTACACCTGTTATACCATTTTCTGCTGCTGTTGATACTACCCGATACTCATCTGACCAGAAATCCTTGTCTTCCTTCCACTTCACTTCACTGACCCCTACTATATCTAGATTGAGCCTTTGCATTTCCCTTTTCAGATTTTCTAGTTTCCCTACCACATTCAAGCTTCTGACATTCCACGCCCCGACTCGTAGAACATTATCCTTTCGTTGATTATTCAATCTTTTTCTCATGGTAACCTCCCCCTTGGCAGTCCCCTCCAGGAGATCTGAATGTCTTGATCACATGACAAACTTTCATCAAATTTGAAGAAAGATCAATTGAAAAATATTAAAAAGTTTTTCAAAACAGAATTATTCGATTTAGTAATAAAAAAGGTGTATATAAATATGATTACATGGATTCTTGGAAGAAATTTGAAGAAACACAATTATCACCAAAAGAAGAATTTTACAGTAAACTGAATGATTGTGATATAAGTGATGAAGAGTACAAACATTCAAAATTAGTTTGGGAAAAATTCAATACGAAAAATTGTGGTGAATGTCATGGTTTGTATCTAAAAACAGATGTACTCTTGTTAGCTGATGTGTTTGAAAATTTTATACAAACATGTAAAAAGCATATGATCTAGATCCATCTTGGTATTTTACAGCACCAGGTTTATCTTGGGATGCAATGTTGAAAATAAATAAACAATCACTTGAATTATTACTTGATTATGATATGACTCTGATGGTTGAAAAATGAATAAGTGGAGGAATGTGACAATGTTCCAAGAGATATGTAAAAGCAAATAATAAATATTTGAAAGATTTTGATGATAAAAAGATATCAAATTATTTAGCATGTTTAGATGCAAACAATTTATATGGTTATGCTATGGGCCAATATTTACCATATGGTGGATTTCTGTAGGATGAACCAAATAAGTTTGATTGTATAAAAATAAGTGAAATGTCAAACAATTTTCAAGATGGATATATATTCAAAGTAGATCTAGAATATCCAAAAGAATTACATGTTTTACATTCAGATTTTCCATTAGCTCCTGAAGGAAAAATTGTTCCAGGGACAAATGAAAGTGAATTGACAATTACTTTAAATGAAAAGTATAATTATGTAGTTCATTGTAGAAATCTTAAACAATATCTATCTCTTGGAATGAAACTCACAGAAATACATAAAGTTTTAAAATTTAAACAATCTGATTAGCTAAAGAAATATATAGATCTGAACACAGAAAAGAGGACTAAGCTACAAATAATTTTAAAAAAGATTTCTGCAAATTGATGAACAATTCTGTGTTTTGTAAAACGATGGAAAATATAAGAAACAGACAGGATATAAAATTAGTTTCAGATGGAAAAATGTGTGATAAAGTTGTAGCTAAACTAAACTTTAAATGTAGAACTATATTTAATTGAAATCTTGCTGCTATCCATATGAATAAAACAAAAATTATATCTAATAAACCTATCAATGTTGGAAGGAGTATACTTGATCTATCTAAAGAATTGATGTATGAATTCACAATAGCATTATGAAACAAAAATATGAAGATATGAAATTGATGACTGGTAAATTTGATCCAAGTGACTATCCCGTGAATAATATTTATGGTATTCCAAAAGTAAACAAGAAAGTTGTTGGGAAAATGAAAGATGAATGTAATGGAAAAATAGTCGAAGAATTTTGTGGTTTGAGGGCAAAAATGTATGCTTATAAAGTTGCTGACAAAATAGAGAAAAAATCTAAAGGAGTTAAGAAATGTGCTGTTAAAAACAGAATAAGTTTAGAAGATTACAAAGATTGTTTATTTAATAATCGAGAACAATATAGAAGAATTAATTTGATTCAAAGTGATAAACATGAAATCTATACAGTTGAAATAAACAAGAAAGCTTTGGGTCCACGTGACAACAAGAGATATGTTTTAAAAAATGGAGTAGATACATTACCATATGAACATTACTCATTACTGAAAATCTAATAAAAATTTTTCTACATAAATCTAATAAAATCTTTTCTATGTCAATGGACACTACTCTAATCAAGAAACTCAACAATGTGTCTCGAAAGAGATTAAAAAATAGCTGAGCTAGAGATAAATGTTTTATATAATATTAGAAGCTGTGAATATTTAAATACTAGATTTGGTGGAAACTTTAAGATTACTTTACCAAACAGATTTTCTAACTTAATTGATGATTGGGATTTTGAAATAATTAGAAAAAGACAAATGAATCTGAAATATAAAGGAATGAAGAAACTTAAAAATAAAAATAATGAATTTCATGATTTGGAAATCACTGTGTGACATTTTTTAAATTATTTTTCTCATTAAATTTATATTCTTTAAATAGACAGCAACTAGCCACAGTTAAGACAGTGTAGTAAATGTATGATTAGAAAAAGTATTGAGTAATTTCATAAAGATAAATATCAAACAGATGGATATAGATACGTATGCAAAGAATGCTGCAAGGAATATCAGAAATTTAAAGTTACTTGTGTGGTAGAACTGTAAGCAAGTCTTATCTCAAAAAACATTTACAAACAACAGCTCACAATAATCTTATGGATGCTAATGCAAAAAGTGAATAATTTTATACATTCACTTTATAATTTCTTATGTTCACCTAGGGTAATGAGTCATTCACCAAGGTCATTAAATTTAATTTCTTACATTCACCTCGGGAAATGAGTTATTCACTTTTTTATTTTTTGCGTTCACCTATGGGAAATGTGTGTAAAATAAGTGATTTTTACGTGGGGGATAGTAGAATAATTCTGTAGCTTCTAGATAATTTTTACGAAATTAGAAAAGTGAGCTAAAACCCACAGAATTATTCTACTCCTGCAATAGACATTCGTTTAATAACACTATTATGTATGGTATAATTTGGTCCACTAGCTGATGCAACACTTCTGCCAGTATTCTGTCAGGCCTGATGCTTCCCTTCTTTAACTTCATTACTGGTTGCTGCACTTTCTCCTCATCAAATGGAAGCACAACACTATCATTCACATGCTGCACTAATAATTCAGAGCGAAGACGCTTCATAATTTTCTGTGTCTTCCATTGTCCTATCGTCCGACAACAGGGTTCTGAGTAGGTACTGCACTGATGTTTCCACATCCGTCGTCAACGTGCCACCGGATCATTTTAGGGTTGATAATAAAGTGCGTGATCGAATCCTGCCTGTTGTAACTTTGTCTGGAAATCCTGTAACATCTGTTACCATTTGGTCTTAATGTACAGCTCCTATTTTTCTATTCTTGTTTGGTGCAGAAGATCTTTATTTTGTTGTTTGACTGTCTGATATAAACTCAGCCTTCTTTGTCTTTTATTTCCCACAAGTATTTCTGGTAGTGTTTCCTCGCCTGTCTTGCTCTATGTCGTAAGGATGTAAGGTGAGACTCCAGGCAATTTTAAACCATTCTGACATCCTGACAGACGTTGGGATTGACTTGTCTTGTGCCGTCTGCAACGCTCGCACCAATGCGTCCGCTTTGGCGTCAACATCAAATCCGCTTCCTTGCAGTAGTAGTATCACGAATTCTGCCTTTAGACGTTCCCAGATCTCTTTATTAGTAAATACTGAATATGTGGAGCCCCTTATGTATTGGCAATGTCGAGAAATATGGGGACACGACGAACTGAAAGCGGAGATGTGCGAACATCGCCAGTTCTATCGATACGGTCACGAGCCCAGGAAACACCCTGCAGCTGATGTCGTACTGTTATCAAAGCCACTCGCGTCCGTCTTTCGCAGCCATAGCCTGTTAGCGCCAGATTTCGTCACACTGTCCTAACGGATACGTTCGTCGTACGTCGCACATTGATTTCTGCAGTTATTTGACGCAGTATTGCTTTTTGTTAGCAGTGGCGACTCTACACAAACGCTGCTGCTTTCGGTCGTTAAGTGAAGACCGTCCACCTCTGCGTTGTCCGTGGTGACAGGTAATGCCTGAAATTTTGTATTCTCGGCACACTCTTGACACTGTGGATCTCGAAATATTAATTTCCTAACGATTTCCGAACAGAAATGTCCCAAGCGTTTAGCTCCGACTACCACACCGCGTTCAAAGTCTGTCAGTTCCCGTCGTGCGGCCGTAATCATATAAATCACCTGAGTACAAATGACAGCTCCAAGAGTACATTGCCCTTTTAAACCTTGTCTGCGAGATATTACCGCCATCTTCTACGTACATATCGCTATCCCATGACTTCTGTCAGCACAATGTATATCGAAGGCGTGATTGTCACGGAGCCAGAGACTGATTTTGTGTACAACGATGACAACTACAACAACAAAATGTGAACGACATGGATTTTATTTATAGCGTTTGCAACAAAAACGACCGTACGTGATCATCGTTCAACGATGACATTAAATATAAATTCACTTGACTTACTTGTCATAGTTATCTTCGTCCTGGACAACTCCGTGTGTTGTATATGTCGCTGGTAGCAGTCCTCTGCCGTAGCCGGGGTACATTCTAGCTACACCTCTTAAGAAAACTTACAATGTGTCACACGGAAATTGTATGTCACATATGCGCTCATTGTGGAAGTTCAGGTATTGCAAAATATACAGTAACTCCTGGTGAGCCTTCTCTTTTTTGGAGGATTTCAGAGATTTCCATTATCGCTCGATGTTCTGCGTGTCAATCGACGGATCCTCAGAAGACGCGAATTCCACTGAATGGTTCACAAATTCATAGTCAAATCCTTACTTCCTCAAAATATTGTACGATTTCCAGCCCTCTGTGATTATTTTGGTTCTGGGCAAAATAAAGCTGTCATTACTTTCGTTCTGGGCAACATAAAGTTCTTAATAAGAGGCACTAAAGTTCTTTAACTCCTGGAATACACTTCAAGAATGAAAAATTTCCCAAATTCTCTTTCTATATCTCCAAACACCCAAATCTGTTCATATTCGTTCTCGAGAAGTCACACTTCCTCTTATTTTATTTTATTTTATTTACTTTTTTGGAGCTGTGATGTGGGATTCATCTGTTTCTACGATCTTATTGTGACCCTCTACAGATGCAATGTCGTTAGTCACAATTACATAACGTAACACACGACACAAACCTTAGTAATCAAAACAAGTTTAATCGGTAATCCAGCTTTTGAAGCTATGTTTTCTAGCGTGTATTCTGTAACCGAGCGGCAAACCAAGAGGATATTATGCAGTATAGTCAACTTACGAGCACCGAAGCAAGTGTTTTACTTATACTTGTTCTTTTCCAACGTTTGATACAATTACAAACCACCCAATTTCTAGTGTCGTGAGTCGATAGCAGCTGGTAATCCCAACAGAATTCGAAGCAGTTTTCCACGGTACTCAGTCTAGGAATCAAATCACGGCACGTTAGCGCAATACCATTCGAAACTCTACTGGCTTCATCACATCTGTAAGACTACTGAAATTAGAATTCAGTTGTCAACGAAAGTCTATCAGGAACTGTCGCAAAACTCTTGAAATTTTTTTGCGAGCGTATGGCACGTATAAACACACTGCGAAACGATAATTTATTATATATATGGAGGGTAGAAGCATATTAAAAACGAAAATGAAGTCGTATTTCAGAGTTAATTACGGAGCTGTAATTGGTAGAAGCAATGAAAAATATCTCCAACACTGTAAAAGCAGTGACTTTTTTTAATATAACAAAATGCGTCTGCAGTCCGCAAAGAACTTTTGAAACGACTTATAATCGGCACAGTTACATTGCACTAGCATTTTATTATTTTATTTTGATATTAACACAACACGAGACATTACTTTAACATCGTATTGAAAAAGTCGCTCGAAGCGAAGTTCTTTGCCGCACATTATGTGTCGTGGCTGTAACCAAGATCAATATCTGGTTCAGTGACAGTCGCGCTTTTGATACATATCGCTTGCCATCGTTCTTGGAAATAATAGGATTAAATTAATGAATCGGCGCATAGGGTTTCCTCCTATCTGTTCTCAGTAGATCCGTCTTTGATGTTATCCCTTAAAGTAGTTCTTGTAGCGCGTTGGATCTGTTCATAGGTACAAGCAGGCGACCTGTGTTTATGAACGGGGAGGGAATCTAATCTATTTGAAATAAGTCCTGGGATGCCATTACAGTGCATTTATTAGCAAACACCGTTAAACAGTTTACAATTAAATAGCCGAAAAAATTGAGCATAAAAGTTGCTGAAAATCGAAAGCATGGTTACAACAGCTAGTACGGAGAACAGCCTCAGATTACATCATATCGCTGACTGAGGAGACTGGCGCGCAGCAGAGATTCGCGCATACTTTGTATAATGTAATTCCCCAGCTAGTCGTACGTGATCAGTAGCTGAATGATTTTCATTTGTTTTTAGTTTTGACGGATTTACTGCATAGTGATATTATAATAACAAAACTTTTATGACAACTAGGATCCTCCTAGCATTTAGTAAGTCAAAGGTGGACTTTAATTATTAATATTGTAAGTAGGCTGTTTAGGTTTTTATATTGGTAACGCCACGTAGCGCTCTGTATGAAAATCACTGGCTGTGCTGTGTGAAATCTGAGGCTGGTTTGCATTGTTGTTGGCTATTGTAGTGTTGGGCAGCTGGATGTTAACAGCGCGTAGCGTTGCGTAGTTGGAGTGGTGGTGGATGTGGGGAGAGAAATGGCGGAGTTTTGAAATTTGTAAGACTGGATGTCATGAATTGCTATGTATATTATGACTTTTAGACACTATTAAGGTAAATACATTGTTTGTTCTCTATCAAAATCTTTCATTTGCTAACTATGCCTATCAGTAGTTAGTGCCTTCAGTAGTTTGAACCTTCTATTTAGCTGGCAGTAGTGGCGCTCACTGAATTGCAGTAGTTCGAGTTCCGAAGATTTTTGTGAGGTAAGTGATTTGTGAAAGGTATAGGTTAATGTTAGTCAGGGCCATCCTTTGTAGCGATTACTGAAAGTCAGATTGCGTTGCGCTAAAAATATTGTGTGTCACTTTAGTGAATGTTTGAGTAAGTTCAGTTTTGCTCAGCTGTTTGAAAAGCAAATAATGTAAGAGGTTTATCAGCACAGTAATTCATAAATTTTTCTAAGGGGACGTTTCATATGTCGACCCTTAGCCGAGGATACCTCACTGGAATCTTCTGATTTTTTTCTTGTGGTTTGTGTAATTAGTGTAGCTATCGTTTATTGCTAGCGCGTAATCATAGAGAGAATTTCCTTTGTAGTTGTAGTTTTTCATTGTTGTACAGTAAAACAGTTGTGGCATGCATGTAGATTTGCACCAAGTATTTCGCAGCTGCGCTTGCAATTAACTATATATTATTTTCAGTGCTATGTTAATGTGTTTTCTTATTTTGCTCTTCAAATTGTGCTTTTCTGTGTTATCGTGTGAAATATTGTGTCAATAATGGCATGTGAAAAACGTAACACTACGCTCCAAAGTAAACTGAGAAATAATAGTGACGACGAGCGTAGCTTATCAGCACCACTGTGTAATGAATTAACAGACATTCAAAGTAGTAATTTGGTAATTGTGCATAGGGAAATGGAGCGGGTGGCAAATAATGGCGTAGACAGTGAAACAATTAGTGAACAGGGAAGCATTATCGATCGATCGGTCGGCAATAGCTCGCCTCAGGAATCCAAAATGACAGGACATAATCTCGCAAATACTGTAGATTCAGGTTTTGGGTCCTCACCGTTTTCTCAAATAAGTCAAGACATATTTTCTGCTTGTCAAAATGTGAATGTTGCCGGTGCAAATGCACTGCTGAAAAGCATAGAGAAAAAAACAGATTCCAGACACTAATACATTATTATTGCAATTAATGGAACAAATGAAACAAAATCAGAGACAAACATAGCAACAGTTAGACACAATAGAACAAAATCAGAGACAAGCACAGCAAAAGCTTCAAAAGTTAGACGCAATGGAACATTACCTTCGGAAGTTAGACACCACACTTGAACAAACACGTGAAGATTTAACTACTGAGTTACATACCATTGAATCGAAATGTCAAAAAGTCTGTAATGACATAAAAACACAAACCTGTGAGCATTTTCAACCTATTTTTTCGCGGCATGAAAATGCATTACACAATCACGAAGCAGCCATAAAAGAACTGCAAACCATTGTTCACGAAAATCATGAGACCATGTGGGCTAAAATTGACTCAGTAGCATCTACCGATTCGGTTACGCAACTTGCAAAAACTCAGGAAAACTTACAGGACACAGTAGATACTCTGAAAATTGGTTCAGAAAGGCACATGGAGGAAATTAGTTCATTATCAGAGAAAGTAGTTGAACTTTCGGATCAGCTAAATAATTTATCTACGAAGGTAGATGATAATCCGAATGACACAAAACCGGTATTCTTTAATGACACAGAAGAGTGCGAACAAATTAGGAAATTCAAACAAAATCAGAATCAAATTAATACGCGACACCAAAGAGAAATCCAGGAAGTACAAGATCAGCTGACACAGGTAATACAAGAATTACGTATTTCAGAGGACACTCGTGCTCCAATACAGGGAGAGGGACATAGAAATATGGAAGAGCCACAAAATAATAACACAGGGCACTTCGGAAATTATGAAAGAAATTGGCAAGGTACACCGAATTTTGAGATGGGACTGCCGAAACGACGTAAGAATGACCGACAAGCGACTCGCCGACATGGTAATTTTGACTATAAGCTGTTCACTACTACACGTAAATTCAAAACATTTAAGAATTCCGGCAACGTCATTCATCCACAAGCGTGGCTTCATCAATTCTCTCATTGTTTTCCTCCCAACTGGTCGTTAGAGCACAGATTAGAATTTATGTGTGGCTATTTAGAGAATGAACCAGCTGTGAGAATGCGATCGGTCATTCACGATTGTCACAGTGAAGGAGAATTTTACCATGCCTTCCTCTCAGCATATTGGTCTCAAGCTACACAAGACCGAGTAAAACATAGCATCATAATGATGAAACATTTCGAACAATCTGAATTTTCCAGTCTTGTGAAATATTTTGAAGACATGTTGCACAAGAATCAGTACCTGTCAAACCCATACAGCTCCTCAGAACTCATCCGCATTTGCTTGATCAAATTATCTGAACATTTACGACATATTATTTTGGCAGGACGTTGCAAAGACGACATTGAAGCTTTTCAGGGACTGTCACAAGAATTAAAAATTGACACTGACAGTCGCGGGACGCGGAAACAGGAGCACAACAATTACAGGTCACATCCGTCACAATTCCGCGATGAAAGAAATAATAACTGGGCACGACAAGGCTATTCTCACAACACAAATCGAGACCAAAACAGACACCTCCATATGACAACCGTTGGCAGAGTAGTAATAATTACAGGGAAAGATCACCTCTCTGCGGTAGTGACTATCACAGAGACAATCAGAGAAACAGACAATATGGGAACCAAAATAATTATTATCAAGGGAGACAGAATAACATTAGACGCAACAATCCAGCGTGCAGTTACGATTCAGGGAGAAATTCTCCACCACGTGACCGACAAGAAAGAAACTATGGAATCTACCGACATGACGACAGACGATATGATCGTAACGACAGAGCTGAATTGCATCAGAACTGGCGGGATTCAAACAGGGCAGGGCCCTCTCGACAAGGTGAATTTGTAGAAGTTAGGTCGCCAAATCCCAATAACGACGCGCACCATCAAAGAGACAATAGGCAATGACTCATACCGCTGGCAGCCACAAAACATACTTCTGAAACTGACGACGCAGCTGCCGTACCTAGTTATTACGTAAAAAAGGAAGACATTAGGGACATCTTACTCCAGGAGCACGACGTAAAACATAACAACATTGCACATCCTGTGATTCACATTACAGTAAATGACGTAAAATTTACGGCAGTACTTGACTCTGGCAGTCCCATGTCAGTAATTAGTGAATCAGCCTCTAGCAAATGCAACAAATCGAACGATTGTCCCACACTTCCGTTACGTAAGATTAAATTACAAGGTGCAATCTTTGGAAAAAGTGTAGATGTACGCCAACAAACTAACTTAGAATTCTTTTGTCAAAGCCACAGCTTCTCTATGAACTTTCTTATTGTTCCATTATTGTCGACGGAAATTATATTGGGAGTAGACTTTTTGAATGAATACAAAGTAATCTTAAACTTTCATGATGCTGAAATAAGTTTAGAGAAAGAAGGTAGGTCAACAGCTTTGAAACTTGAAGATTGGCTCCCAAACCATGACGAGGAAATTAATCGGCTTTACCTACGGTTAGACAACAGTTCGAAATTTCCGACAGAACTTGACACTAACAATCACTCTGCAAGTACTGACAGGGATGATATCGATGGCGCATTTGATACTAATGAGTTAATTCAGAATAAAATTCAAACAATTGAGAATTGTAATGACAGTGATAGGCAAGACCTTTTTGAGATTTTACAAGCACATTCCACAGTTTTTACTCACAAAACAGGAACAATCAAGGGATTTCAATACCAATTTCATGTTCGTGAGCATACTAAATTTTGTGTTAGACCATACGTTATTCTGGCACATTATAGGGACCGCGTTAGAACAGAAATACAATCTATGCTTGACGAGGGCATTATTGAGCACATACAACAATCCATTACATGTTTTTGAGATGAAAAAATGGATCGATCAGGCTTGTCTTAGATTCGAGACAAATCAATACTATCATCATTCCTGAAACAGACAGGCCGCAAACGTTGGAAGAACTTCTTCAAAATTTTAATGGTGTAAAAGTGTTGTCTTCTATTGATCTCAGATCCAGCTTTTATCAGATCGAACTTCATCCAAAATGTAGAAAATACACAGCTTTCCTTTGTTTCGGCGTTTGTTATCAGTTTCGGAAACTTCCTTTTGGTTTGATCATTTCTTCGACAGCATTCATTCGCGGCCTAAATTCCATATTACCTGAGTTCTTAAAACGTCGCATCACCTTATATGTGGACGATATTCTGATAGCAGAAGCCTCATGGGAACAACATAATCGCATCCTCAACAGCGTGTTACATATTTTTGCAGAATCTGGAATTACAGTTAACTTGGAAAAGTCTGAATTCGGTAGGACAAAGGTGAAGTTTTTGGGACATACTATTTCTTCTGAAGGCATTCAGCCGGATCCTGAAAAGTTAGAAGCAATCAGAGCCATTCCAGTTCCATCCACAAAAAACAAGTCCGCAATTTTCTAGGTCTTGTAAATTTTTACCGTCGTTTTCTGATATGCAAATTCTAGTTACACCAAAACTTTGTTCTCTCACTGTAAAAAATACTATTTGGAACTGGGACGAACAAGCACAGTTGGAACTCAATTCTTTGAAAGAATCGCTACTTAACGCGCCAATACTAACTCATCCAGATCTGTCACAAGATTTCTGCCTTAGCACGGATTCTTCTAAAGTCGGTCTTGGTGCCCATTTATTTCAAGAAGACATAGAAAATGACACAAATGACAAGACATAGAAAATGACACCATTGCTTTTGCTAGCCGAATGCTAACAAAATCTGAAAAAAATTATTCCGTTACTGAATTGGAAGCTTTAGCTATCGTTTGGGCATTTAACAAATTACGTTTCTTTCTCTCTGGTAAGCACGTAAAAGTATACAGTGATCATCGTGCGTTACAATTTCTTATGTCTTTAAAATTAAATCATGACAGGTTAAAACGTTGGGCATTGTTTCTGCAAGAAGTCCACTTCACAACAGTCTACATTCCCGGCAAGGAGAGAAGAACATTGTTGCGGACGCACTGTCACGCGCACCGTTATGTAAAGCCACTGGACGGTCTGTATCCAACGACATTGTTAAAAATTTCTTACTTGAAGTTGGCCACGTTGCTAAACATTGTAACCCGTCTGAACGGATTAGGAAAGAAATCAATAAGCTTTGCAGACTTTATTGTCACAGAAAGCATCAGCATTGGGACAGATATTTACACTTATTTCAAAATGTGCTGAATGAAATGCCTCATGATTCCACTGCTTTACCACCTACTCTTGTACTGAAGAATGAAGAACCACCGAACAGAATCAGAGAGCTTGTACCTTTCCCGAATACACGTAAACTTCGACACAAAGACGTAATTGATTTGGCTCTTAAAAATATAGAATCTGCAGCAGACAAAATGAGAAAACTACACGGTAAAGCAAATGCAAAGAAATTATATATTGGTCAGAAAGTTCTCATTAAAGCTCATTCATTGTCACATAAGAAGAAACACTTGAGTCACAAATTCTTTCTAGTTTACAATGGACCTTACAGAATCCGACGTATACCACATGATAATTGCGTTGAAGTTGAAACTCTGCGTACTAGGAAGAGTAAAGGTTTACACCACATTTCACATGTAAAACCGTTTGTTGAAAGATAATCTGCTTTTTAACTTTGTCTTTGCCATAAAACGTTTCACTTCACATTTCTAGTATGCATTGTCAGACTTAGAAACTGTTACCATGCAACAATGTTTGAAGTTAAATATCCAATCAAGAACCAAGAGAACTTATTTAAACAGAAATTACGAATGCTTTGTTATAGTGAACAGACGTCACAGTGTTATTGTGTGTGTATATTCTTGCTTGTTAGTTGAACGATTACATAACGACTATAAGGCTTACATACTTAGAACATATACTGGTATTGCTAATGAGATTTTAATGCAACATTTTGGTTTACTTGAAAATACATCCTGGATTTAAAGTACTTTCAGTGAGATACCAGATGACACAGTGGTTAGTTTATGTGACAGCTACACGATTTTATCACGACGCTACTAATGAGTGACAATTTACAATGTTGCTTTTGCAGTGTTTCTGTTTTATATCTGCACAGTTTTTATGTATTATTCTGGAAAGTAAAACATGTTTTAGTAGTAACTTTTGTTGTATAGCTACAATGAGACAGCCTTTTCCGTAGCACAACAATACGTTACAGCACAGTACTTTCTTCATCACGGCAATAAGCGTAATAACTAAGATATCTATACGCAAAGCATTTCACTTTTGTTTATCATGAGGTAAGTACATTGACTTCTGCAGAACTTTGCTTTCGGAGGACGATAACTACAACACTTCCACAGAGATTATCTTACAACAAGACGCACAGTTTAGCGCTACAGTACACGTATTTGAGTGATTAATTTTGTACTTAAAACATTTATTTTTAAAGGTAACGTAACTGTTTTAGTAAGACAAAGTACCCCAGATCGATACGAGTTAGCAAAATATTATGCTCATTCGGCCGCGAAACGGTCTGCGTCAACATTCAGACCAGTCGTACTGGATTACCATTGCTGACCTAAGATGAAAGTGTGCAAATTTAGCAGTGCGTGAAGAATCATAACGAAATTCATGTAAAAATCATTCGGTGCACACTTAAATCAATTCAATTATTGACAGAAGCGGAAAATCTAGACAGTAACAAGTATGAAATTCTACAAGAGTATCATATTGACATCCACAAGGCGCCGGTACAGAATAAAGGTAGCAATAAAACGTATCGGGGGCGCGAGAATTTCTTAAAAATGCTTTACTGATAGTTTATCTGCTTTCATCGAGATTAGAACCGAAAACAAACCAGACCTCCCTTGCAGTAGCAAACACCTTTCACTACAATTAAAAGAAAACAGCACTCGGTCACTAATTTTTAACGAATTAACCGGGTTTCGACACTGCTAGGAGTGTCTTCCTCAGAATGTACTCCAAAGAATGGTCTGTTTCCTTTGAATTCTAACTATTCACGGTCTCTGAACATGCAGCCCTGTACAAAATTCTACCTTTCACTACGCTAACAGACAAACTCAGGCAAATATCCCTCTATTATAGCGCTGTTCGTGACTGAAGCGCCTAGAACCGCTCGGCCACCGCGCCCGGCGAAACCCTTTTCACCTCTTGTATAATGATAATATAATGATAATATATACTGTCTAGTGAGGATAAACTGTATTCGCCAGCAACTCAGATCGTTTGATCACGGAACTTTTACGAAGCTACATTCAAATTTTGTTCGAAGTCGTCTGCAATATCGTTATAAACATCTTAGTAACGTCGTTTGCAATATCCACTTCTGAAGACGCTGGCAGATACTGCAGTACCATAACAATTAGTCAAGAATTTATTGTTATTGGTCCATGCATGACACTTTATCTCAGGATCAATTTAACGCACCTAGGTGTTTGTCTATGGCTGAAAATAATGAACAAAAAATAAATAAACAGCAAAACACTTCGATGTTCACAAATCAAATGTAACTCACATATCGCAATTACAACATAATTTCGTTGTTAGATCTACAGGATTTCTTTGCAATCCAGACTTACGTGCCTGGCAGAGGGTTCATCGAACCATCTTCGGACTATTTCTCTACCGTCCCACTCTTTAACAGCGTGCGTGAAAAAGGACTACTTAAATATTTTCTTACGAGCCCTGAATTACATTATTACTATAGTCATTTCTTCCTGTGTAAATTCCAGAGTAAATAATGTTTTGACATTCAGAACAGGTGTTGGTGATTGAAATTTCGTGAAAAGATCGCGCGGCAACGAGAAACGCTTTTGTTTTCATGAATGTCATCCCAACTCGCTTATCAAATCTGGGACTCTCTCTCCCCTATTTCGTGACATTACAAATCGTGTTACCGTTCCTTGGACTTTTTGGCGTGCACCGTCGACCACGTCTGTCAAGGATCCCATACTGCGCAGGAGTACTATAGCAGTGGACGGACAAACGTAGTGTAGGCTGTGTTTTCAGTAGACCTGTTCGTATTCTTAGTGTGCGGCCAACAAAACGCAGTCTTTCGTTTGCCTTCCCCACAAAAGTATGTTTGCGATCGTTCCAGTTTAAGTTTTACTGGGTACTGAGATGAAATGACAGTATTTCGACTTGTGTTTTGTCATGTAACCGAAAGTTAATTGTTATCATTGGACACAGCTATCGTGTTTAATGTATTTCTCATTCAACAAAGTACACTCCTCGTACTCCACACGTAACTATTTCAAAGTATTAAATTGTTACTGATGTTACCAAGTTGCAGTGGTCATCTAAACTTGCCGTTTTGAAACAAAGGAAAATATTATAGCGAAATATGGCAACTAAGAGGCGGGCTATCCAAATAAACAAACATTTCCGGTTCAAGTCGTTGCAGCAGGTCTACTACACAGTAACGTAAATTAGGAGCAAAGTTCATTGCCGGCCAGTGTGGCCGAACGGTTCTAGGCGCTACAGTCTGGAACCGCGCGACCGCTACGGTCGCAGGTTCGAATCCTGCCTCGGGCATGGATGTGTGTGATGTCCTTAGGTTAGTTAGGTTTAAGTAGTTTTAAGTTCTAGGGGACTGATGACCTCAGACGTTAAGTCCCATAGTGCTCTGAGCCATTTTTTGAGCAAAGTCCATTAGTGAACCGTTATCGGGAAAACCAGCCCTCATAATGCAAACTGCCAGTACAAGAACGAAAGTTTCCAAATATGTCAATGCGTAGTCGAGGAAAGTGGACGCATTCTGTCTACTGAAT
Source organism: Schistocerca piceifrons (assembly GCF_021461385.2). Taxonomy (NCBI): domain Eukaryota; kingdom Metazoa; phylum Arthropoda; class Insecta; order Orthoptera; family Acrididae; genus Schistocerca; species Schistocerca piceifrons. The sequence goes on along the minus strand of NC_060140.1, from coordinate 780,950,650 downwards.
CGCAACGCACGCCACTTACGAGGGAACCCGCCAAGTGTCATACCCCGATCTTGCTGAAACTTCACTCAGTGAAAGAGGGGACAAAATAAGCGAACACGTGTCTCGGCTTATCTGCATACACTCGACCGCTTCTGAGAAAACGATGGTCAAAGTTTTCAATACGCCGTTGCTATAGTGTAGATACCTTTTAGCGTGTAAGGATTCAACTGAAGCTGTGGCTCAGCAGCTAGCGGCGCGACTTCAGAACTTTGCGCTGCGACTTCGAAACCCGGTTGTTACTTCCCCCCGCCCCCCCCCCCCCCTCAGTCTCTGAGTTATCTTTGAATGATTGTTCCACTTTATGTTGAAACAATGTTGTTATTCGTCAATTAATTTACTGTGTAATGAAAGAAGTTAAAGAAAAATAAACGAATGAGAAAATGATGTGAAATATTTGTGAATTTCCTTGCAATCTTACAGGTTGTAAGGAGGTTCAAAAATATTTCACATTATTTTCTCATTCGTTTATTATTTTTTAATTAATTAATTACACAGTAAGTCAAATGACGAATAACGACAACATTATTTCAACATAATTTGGAACAGACATTCGTAGATAATTCTGATAGAGAGGGAGGAAAAAATAATAATAAAGAAAACCGGTCTCGAACTCGGGAATCAAAGTTAAAAAGGAACGACGGTAGCCACTGAGCCACCGCTTCAATTGCATTCTCGGCCGCAAAAGGTATCTACACCATAGCAACAGCTAGTTGATAAATCTGATCGTCGTTTTCTCGGAAACGGTCGAGTGTCTGCAGATAAGCCGAAACATATGTTCGCTTATTTTGTCCTCTCCTTCACTGAGCAAAGTTTCCGGTCAATCACCTTATGGCACCTGGCGAGTTCCCCTCGTTAGTCGAGTCGCTTCTTACGCCCGGCGAGAACTATGTATACCTCAGACTAAACTGCGCCATTTGGAAACACGGCGAGGAGGATAAACAGTTTTCCTTCTTATAAAGCAACCTTCTACAGCTAAAATTCACGGAGTGTTCTTTAGGGCCGGCCGAAGTGGCCGTGCGGTTAAAAGGCGCTGCAGTCTGGAACCGCAAGACAGCTACGGTCGCAGGTTCGAATCCTGCCTCGGGCATGGATGTTTGTAATGTCCTTAGGTTAGTTAGGTTTAACTAGTTCTGAGTTCTAGGGGACTAATGACCTCAGCAGTTGAGTCCCATAGTGCTCGGAGCCATTTGAACCATTTTGTTCTTTAGGTTGCCTCAGATATTTCAGAAATGTTTCTTGCATTAGGCCTGCTGTATATGCAAAACCTAAACATTTCATTTCCTTTATCAGGATAAGACATGACAAGAGCGGACCAGTCCCTTCTGAGAAAAATTAACAGATTCTAAGTTGCTCCACTATGTAATGACACGGGCTTATGGCTTATGATCTATCGTTTATGCCATCGATTTTCGTGTTACACATACTTGATCACTGCGTTGTTGCTGCAGTCGTGGAGGAGGCAGTCTGTTTCCTACTAGCGCTGTTTTCGCAGCAGATATTAACCGCGACGAATCATTCAGTCAACGTTAAATGGCCCATCTGGCTGAGGTAGACAAGCGCGCTATAATAGCACTACATGCAGAGGGATTTTCAAATCGCTATATAGCAAGAGGTATGGGTCTTCACAAGTCGACGGTAGCCAGGTGGACTCGACGAAAGGAAGAGGGTGGTAACCTGAATGGAAGGCCTCATGGCCGTCGCCGCAAAACAACAGCAGCTTAGGATCGGCAGATACACCGTTTCACTGAGAACCACCCAATTGTCAACACATGACAAATTCAGCAGTCTCTGGGTCTCATTGTTAGCAGTAAGACCGTCACTCGTCTTCTAATGCAAGGTGGACCGAGAACAAGACGCGCTGCTGTGAAAGACACATTGACTGTTTCCCACAGAGAAGCCAGGCTTGCTTTTGCTGCTGAAAATGTCGACAAACCTCTCCAGTTTTGGAGGCGAGTGATTTTCACGGACGAAAAGTTTTCTCTACGGCATCAACCGGAAAAGTACTTGTTTACAGGCCAAAAGGTGCCAATTATAATCCAAAATATATTTACAGTTGCCGAAGGAGTGGCAGGGAGTCGGTAACGGTATGGGCATGGATATCGGCCGAAGGGTGAGGGCTCCTGTGGGAAGTGGAAGGAAGACTCGACGCGCGCAATTACATATCAATTCTGGAGAACGTGATGTTGCCTCCTGTGACGGTAAGATTTGACGATGATTGGATCATGTTCCATCAAGATAGCTCGCCTATTCATATGGCACGTGTGGTTAAGAGGTGGTTCGACGACCATGGTAATATTACTGTAATGGAATGGCCACCTAAAATAGCTCACATAAATCACATTGAGAATATTTGGGTGGAAATGGTCATAGTAATACGGGAAAAGGGACTGTCACCGTCGACTCGCCGACAGCGTTCTGATGTGATTCATGACGCTTGGAATGTGTTACTTGAATCTCCTAGTTATGTGGCTAGAGTTGTGGGCTCTGTGCCCAACAGACTTCGAGCCGTTGTGGAAGCCGAAGGAGGCTACACGCGATACTAAGCAGCATCAACAGAGGTGTTTTTTTTTCCAGCCCTTAACCAATCACCTGCAACATATGTTTGAAGTTTTTTTACAGACGTATATTTCATATAGTTTTAAGGAAACGCATTAAGTGGAATCTGGACAAACAAATGAATTCACAACAAGATATGTAATATTTAATTTGCTAAGAGAAGAACTACTCACGTTATATATCCATGCAGTTCTAAAAAATACATGACAAACGTGTATAAGCAAGAAGGGTGAAAAGCAATTCAGCACAAATGAAAAATATTGAGGAGAAGCTCGCCGATGAAGGCGTAATTGGAGAGCGAAGAATGGGCTAGAAGTGGAGGTAAGGAGGCCCGAAAAAGAAGAGAAAAATCAAATACCCAATAGACTTCGAGTCGTTTTCGCAGCAGAGGGCGGTTGGTATATGCGATCCGGAGCAACAGTAGAAGAATAGTTTCATTTACTGATTTTTGAGGCTTTATTTTGCGACGGCTAAACAGTGTTGCTTCATAAGACGCACTATTTGTCCACATGTGGCTAAACATCAGAGGTGTAAAAACTTTTGAGAGGTGCCGAAGTTCTCTGGAACAGTAACTTGTTTTAGACAAAAAGATGATTTTTAGTTCATTTCATTTTAACCATTCACAATATGATTTGAGATTCTAATCTATGATTTCATTTTATTATTATGTATCTTTTATTCAGTGAAAGTGGGCGGTAGTAAGTTTCAAGATATAAAGAATAACTGGAAGCTTTTAATTTGTGGAATAGCGTATTTAACAGTTAATATTTTCAACAAATCTGTAGTTATAGGATATATTAAGAAGCAAGTCAAAAATCAGATCAGGTTGATCTCTACAGGGTGATGACGGTCAAATAGCAAATACAAAACTATGGGTAACAACTATTGTTGATAGTGAGGAGCCGTAATCGATATGCCACTATTCTGTAATTGTATTTCTGAAGTTTATCGTCGATCTTAGGATTGAAACCCATACAATCCGTTTTTACGTAAATAATATAACCTTTAAAATTTACGTAGCAGCGCAGAATATTAATACACAGTATATAGATCAGGAACCTAATCCCACTGCCTTTAATTTTATTCTCACGGATGACATTGAGACAGTAAATGACAAGAGGAATAAGGAAACTCTCCGAATCACTATAGAGAATTCAAGTGTCCAGTGGGTTCAAAAGTTTGCTATATATAGTAGCGAATAATTGCTTTCACTGACTCCTTCACGCCTACGGTTTCTCAGTCAGACAATGTTTGAAACCAGGACTTGCAAGGTCAAACATTTTTACACAAATTGTCAAGTTGGAAGTCGAAGAGCAAGTTACATAAATTACGATGACAACAAACGTTTTTCAAGTAGACTGACCACTGTAGGCATCCAACGCTTTTATTGTGTGTTACATGCCAGGATGTAAACTGGCAACGCCACCAACACACAATACTACTCAGCTATGAAACAAATGTAACAAAACAGAGCATCCTCGTTGTCCATGTGATGGATAAGGCGACTAATTCGCAACGTAAATGCCAATGTAAGCAGCAATTTCTGTTGGAACGTGATAACTGGACCAAATAACATTCATTTCCTACGTCTTCAGTGCGTATCATGTAGCAAATGAAATTTAAGGGACATAAAATTATCGAGTGGATTTACAAACATAATTATGAACCACTCAAGAACGTAAATCGATTGTCATATAGTTGTCAAACGTATTCTATGGTGCTGCTATTGTCCACTAGACTAGCAGCTGGAAGAAAACGCTCAGCTAATGTGCTGAGATACGTGCTAGCACTAGCGAAGCTTGCGCTTCGAGGGCGCCACAGCATCGTCTGTCACCACTTCGTGTGAAACGAAATACCTCAAGTATATAATCCGATGTGTTATATTCGCATATCTGTGACTATGACTTGGCGCTAAAGGGTGGTTATGGATAATACGTATGCTCAGATTGCGAATCTAACATCATAAATAAGGACAAGGGGAAATGAATTAGGCGTCCTTCCTCTATCGTAACATCAAATATATTTTAGTTACTCTATCTTAAATGAACTGCGCAGAAAATCATTCACCAGAAGTGAATAACTTTTTAGCAACACCAAATAATATAAACAGCTTGCCGGCGCGGGTTAGCCATGCGTTCAACGGCGTCATATCGCGGACCGCGCGGCTCCTTGTGCCGTCAGTTCGAATCCTTCCCCGAGCATGGATGGGTGTTAGGTTAGGTAGGTTTACGTAGTTCTAGGTCTAGGGGACTGATGACCTAAGCATTTTGGTCGCATAGTTTTTAGAGCCATTGTTTGACCATTCACGTAAATTTTCTTTACATAAACGGCCGTATCTTTAGACTACGTTGACACAGAAGATCACTTTTTTACACCGCCAAGGGACCGAATACCGCAGGAAGTGCGATACATTTCCGCTTATTATGTCTACCCGTACTCGAGGTAAATGGGTTTAAAGGGTTGGGTAGACAGATAGACGGTCAAGAAAGTGAGACTAGTAGGGTTCCATTTATACCGATTTAGGTGACGAAATTCTAAGAACGAAAATGGCTACGACAGTTACTGAAGGTAAGGGCCGCCTACATAATCCCCCCTACTCTCTATTCGAAATGTTCTAGTTGCAGTCCATACATCAGCATATTAATCGTAGCTTCGCTTTCGATCCAAATCACGTTTACAGGAATGCAAATAAAATCCATTTGCCTATACACGTGGTAATTCAGATCCCAGTATTAATGCCACCGCGTTTTAGAAGTGCGAGCATTCCCATTACTAGCTAGATTAAGAAAGACTTAGGCTAATGAACGATTTCTGGCTGTGGCGGGTCTGATGGAGAATTCGAAACATTGTAGAATACGTTTTGCAGCTATGTAGCCGATTATTTCCTGGGGTGGTGCAGAATTCACCTACTAAATTTACTCGCTAATAACAGTATTTTGTTATTTCGATAAACATCCCGAATGATTGTCACATAAGCGGTGACATATACAAAATTCGTGTTTTTGAGTCCAGAAAGCTCTCTGCAACAGAAACTGCAGATCATTTTGCCAATTTCATTGCGAAATTGCCAGCTTATTGATGTCTGGGATAATAATAGAGGGGTCTTTGCCTGGGTTGTCTGCTAGCGTACTGAAAGGTGTTTGCTACTGCAAGGGAGGTCTGGTTTGTTTACGGTTCTAATCTCGATAGAGGCAGATAGACTACCAGTAAAGCAATTTTAAGAAATTCTCGCGCCCCCAGTACGTTTTATTGCTACCTTTATTCTATACCGGCGCCCTGTGAATGTCGATATGAAACTCTTGTAAAATTCCATACTTGTTACTGTCTACTTTTTCCGCTTCTGTCAATAATTGAACTGACTTAATTGTGGCACCGAAAGATTTTTAACTGAATTTCGTTATGATTCTTCACACATTGCTAAATGCTGGTCTGGGCGTTGGCAAAGACCGTTTCGCGGCCGAATGCGCATAATATTTTGCTAACTCGTATCAGTCTGGGGTACTTTGTCTTACTAAAACAGTTACTCGATAAGCTGAAATTCATTTTCATTAGTACAGTTCATGCTATTTAGCGTTTCTTCTTTCATTTATATCTTATATTTACGTATTGTGTTTAACATACTAATCAGAATTAACACAGTCTTACACGTGATTGAAAACAATCTGACAAAGTTCGGATACTTTTTCAATTTCTGGCTTGTGCATAGTATGTTGGTAGCACTTCGTCGCCTTGCCTGTTATGCTGTGTAGCAGACGTTAAAGCTGTGCGGATCAGCATAACGAAAAGGCGAGGGGTCTCGCTCGTTTTGTCCACGACTGTACCAGTCTTAAACAGTCACCACCGTATCACCTCTTTTTATTGTTGTATTTCCTCATTATGTTTTTTAACTTTATCTGTAGGCTGCAGAGCGGCGTATTAGGCTGCTGCCCAAGAGGGGGGGGGGGGGGGGATCGAAATGCAATAAAGAAAGAAAAAAATCTGTCATATGTAAAAAGAACATTTTGTTTATTTATCAGTCATCAAATAATGGGAATAATCCCGAAACACGTCATGACAATCTTTAATTTATAGCAACTGTTTTAATTTAATTTCACACTCATACATGATGTGCATTTTAATTAGGACTTGATTTGAAATAAACGTATTGTACATATGCACCAACACTCCCGTTCAACAACTTTTCTCTAGCTGTAATTGCAAAGTCTGGTGATGAAAGCATCAAAAAATTAGTTTTCTCTACATTCTTCCATTCGTTGACGTCGTGAGGAACAATTTTCTTGGGCATTTCCACACAGACATAAATTGACCGACACACAGAAACCTCAACTAAGGGTAATATTTGGTGTCCACCCTTGAACCACAATACATATCATAGCAAATGTGATTCAGGGAAAACGCATATAACCGTCTCCCTAGATAAGAGTAGCAGCCGCACGGGAGGGAGCTCTTAGAGTATAGCGCGCACCTGCCTCACGGCTACAAGCAGTCGTTAAGCTGCTGACAAGGGGCGGAATGGGAATTGAGCCCGGCCTGCCGTGATATGACTTAAGGACGGTCACCGGTCACGTTTTATGAGCTGCCGTCGTAAAAATGCGCAACAGGTCTGCGTAGCAGTTGGCCTACTGCAACACGACGAAATGGCTGCTCCGCCGGGCTACCAGAAAGTGAGACGTCTCATAAGAAATCACAAAGAATCAGAATACTAATCTGTCCTTAGTTTGATTGATTTACTGATGAAAAAATGTTATGAATGTGCTTATGCTTGTGATTTTATTGCGCTGAATACTAAAATAATAGCGAAAAATCCGTGTCACATACTATTTTTTACAACTGACATTCAGTGTTCAAAAACAGCTTTTCAGTTACTTTAATAATGTAAAATTAGTATAGTATTTCAATTAGTAATATGAAGTTGAAATTTCCATGACTGGGCTGGTTAGTGCGTAGAGTAATTGATGTGGTGGCGGTAAGTTCCTATGGGACCAAACTGCAGAGGCCATCGGTCCCTAGGCTTACACACTACTTAATCTAACTTAAACTAACTTACGCTAAGGACAACACACACACACTCATACCCGAGGGAGGACTCGTACCTCCGATGGGGAGAGGGGGGGGGGGGGGGAGGAGGGAGCCGCGCGAACCGCGGCAAGGCGCCTGAGACGGCGCGGCGATAACGCGCGGCAGTAACTGCTGTGGTAAACTCTTTAGCTCCTCTCATTATACCAAAATTCAGTTACCAATTCTCCACATTGTGTTGGGTCTAATGAAACAGTATGTAAAAGTCTTACCCAAGGATGTAAAATGTTTAAAGTGTCTCTGCGAGAAGTTTCCCCAATTAAGTTAAAATAAATAGCAACAGGCTGGATTTGTTTGACGTGACATCCATTTCAAAGTCTTACCGAGGGGTGGAAAATGGTTAAAGTGTCTCTGCGAGAAGTTTCTCCACTTATCATAAAATGGTTCAAATGGCTCTGAGCACTATGGGACTTAACATCTATGGTCATCAGTCCCCTAGAACTTAGAACTACTTAAACCTAACTAACCTAAGGACATCACACAACACCCAGTCATCACGAGGCAGAGAAAATCCCTGACCCCGCCGGGAATCGAACCCGGAAACCTGGGCGTGGGAAGCGAGAACGCTACCGCACGAGCACGACTTATCATAAAGGAAATAGAAATAGGGTATATTAGTTGGACCTGATATCTCAAAATGATCTTCGACGTCAACTCTGAATCAAAATTGACTGTGAGACAGAATGACGTCTTGGTATCTTTCAAGGAACTTGTTACTAAGCTCTCAGGCAACGTAAAGATATCACATCATATTTCTGTTGTAGCCAAAGAGCTGTAAAAGATCAAGAAATTGGGCTATTTGAAAGCTGCTAGATTTATCTAGACTTTTTGCTTGGTAATTTGCTGATGCCAGAGAGGAACAAGGTTGCCATTCGCATCAAGACATCTAAGTAATGGAGCACCTTCATCGGGATCGCTGGAATACAGTTATGATAGTTACTTCACCTACAAGTACAACAGGCAATTCGTCGTAGAAAAATCTGTATTAGATGTTTTAAGAAGAAGAGAAGAAGGACTTGTCAGCGAATAGGCAGACCGTTTTTGTGTAATAAAGAGCTGTTTCCAAGTATATATTTCGATAAAACTTCTGTTGGTATTGATAACTTAAATTTCTTTACACTCCAATTAAATGTGTGTCTTGCTAATTATCAAGGTGATAAGAAATCCACATTGCGACAAAACTGCTCAGCATCGAAAAAAATTGGCATCTGATGTGGATTCACTGTCTAAAGAAACTATCAGATTAATGTATTACCTAACAAAACGTTATCAAAAATAGTTTTCGATTATCTAGGTTAGTATTTTATTTCCGTACTACGTATTTACTGATTAAATTTGATTTATTTCGCTTTACTTTGTTCATCAAGTTCAGTGGAACTATGTGAGACGAAGCTATTTGGTCATGGAAAGAGTCACTATATAATTCGCAGAAAGCTTATAACAAAATTTGAGAACCAAACAGAATACTGGGAAAACTAAACAAGATTTACAATAGTTTATTCAGTAAATACTGCATTACCCAGCAACGCTCAACACCACATCGATGAACTCCTGCCCAGAATGAACTGAGTGTGCAGCAAAAAAGATTTGAAAACTAGGTTTTATCAGAAAAATTTTTCAGTTGTGTTGTAAGCATACTGAAAATTAAATCTACAGAAGGGGGACACATTTCTTGTCAATGGTTAAAACAGTATCATCCAAGGGCAACTCTTTTGCTAGTATTGTTATTCTTGTGATTGTTCAAAATGGTTCAAATGGCTCTGAGGACTATGGGACTTAACATCTGAGGTCATCAGTCCCCTAGAACTTAGAACTACTTAAACCTAACTAGCCTAAGGACATCACACACATCCATGCCCGAGGCAGGATTCGAACCTGCGCCAGTAGCGGTCGCGCTGTTCCAGACTGTAGCGCCTAGAACCGCTCGTCCACACCGGCCGGCCGTGTAATTGTAAAATTTCGCTTCCACAACAGTTTCGTCTCACAAACTTCATGCGTTGTTAGGTGTCACTGTGTTTTCTGTTAGCCACGAGCTAAAATTATCCAGTGCACTATTTACTAGATCATTTGCATTACATTTCACATGTTTCACAATAACACTTGTGTCATCTATGAATAAAACAATTTTTGAATCACGTAATGTGTTTATAGGCAGATGACTGGTATACGTTTATGTAAAAATTAAATTATTATAGTGCTCATAATCAACTTCAGCCACACTGCACCAACCCGAGTCATCGGGATCTTCAAGAAATAGCGGAGTCTCTTCTAGATCTAAAAATAATCAACATTTGAAGTGTATATACTGGTTGCTGGTAATGCATAGTACTTGTCTTTTCCACTAACTGGAAACTGCTGCTTTCACTGCTAAGTTAATCCTTCGTCGGTGCTTTCTAAGAGTATCACTGATCTGTCGCTTCTTCATATCAAAATCTTCGATATACTTCTTCCCAGAACTGTTATTTGTAGCTCACATCGGTTTCTCATAACATCTGTCACGTAAAATTTAAAAACCTTCCATAACACTAAACTTCAGATGTTTCCAGTATACACTATGTCATCAAGAGTATCCAGACAACCCTACATAATCAGGAATTGATCAGTAGATATCACAAAAGGCAGTGTGGAACAGCTGAGAACCGGTGACTGTAGATTGTGTCGCTTAAGGGAGCTCTTTGACTTCGGACATGGATTAGTCATTGGCTATCACCTGAGCAACAAATCCATCAGGGACATTTCAACCATTCTAAAGCTGTCCAGGTCGACTGTTGGTACTGTGACTCAAAAGTGGAAATACGAACAAACAAGCACAGCTAAACCAAGATAGGCAGACATCAGTACCGACGAACAGGGACCGCCGAGCATTACAGAGGGTGGACTTAAAAATCGCATGAATTCAGCAGAAGAGATCTCTCGTGAGTGACAAAGTATTTCCACTACTCCACCTAGCACAATGATAGTGATTATGCAATTTTAAAAAATGAGGTACAATGGTCGAAATGCTCCTCATGAGTCACACATTTCTGTAATCAGTGCTAAACAACGCATGAGGTGGTGGAAAGAGCGATGTAACCGGACTTTGACTGACTGGAAACGAGTGATGTGGAGTGATGAATCACGCTGTTCCCTAAGGCAATCTGATGCAAGACGTTTCGTGGCTTCGCGTATAGTGCCAACTGTGAAGTACAGCGGAGAACAGCGGAGATATTGTTTTGTTTCTCGTGATTAATGTGTAGTCCACTTATTGCACTTCAGAAAACGATAAATTCGGAGGGGTATGAAAACATTTTATCGTATTGTGTACTGTCTACAGTAGAGGAACAGTGAGAAGAAGACGATCGTTCGCATCAGCATCATAATGCACACAGGCACACGAAGCACCATCTGTGAGGCACTAGTTTGTTGACCGTAAAATTACATAAATGGAATGGTCTGTCCAGAATACCGACATGAACCTTGAGAGATGCTAAACCCTTCTCGCTTGTCTTCTCTCAGTTACGCCACTGGCCACTAAAATTGTTACACCACGAAGATCACGTTCTACAGACGCAAAATTTAACCGACAGGAAGAAGATGCTGTGCTATGCAAATGATTAGCTTTTCAGAGCGTTCACACAAGGCTGGCGCCGGTGGTAACACCTACAACGTGCTGACATGAGGAAAGTTTCCAACCGGTTTCTCATACACAAACAGCAGTTGACCGGCGTTGCCTTGAGAGTTGTGATACTTCGTGTAAGGAGCAGAAATGCGTACCATCACGTTTTTGACTGTGATAAAGGTCGGATTGTAGCCTATCGCGATGGTGGTTTATCGTATCGCGACATTGCTGCTCGCGTTGGTCGAGATCCAATGACTGTTAGCAGAATATGGAATCGGTGGGTTCAGGAGGGTAATGCAGAACGCCGTGCTGTATCCCAACAGCCTCGTTTCCCTAGCAGTCGAGATGACAGGCATCTTATCCGCATGGCTGTAACGGATCGTGCAGCCACGTCTCGATCCCTGAGTCTACAGATGGGGACGTTTGCAAGACAACAACCATCTGCACGAACAGTTCGACGACGTTTGCAGCAGCATGGACTATCAGCTCTGAGACCATGGCTGCGGTTACCCTTGACGCTGCATCACAGACAGGAGCGCTTGCGATGGTGTACTCAACGACGAACCTGGATGCACGAATGGCAAAACGTCATTTTTTCGGATGAATCCAGGTTCTGTTTACAGCATCATGATGGTCGCATCCGTGTTTGGCGACATCGCGGTGAACGCACATTGGAAGCGTGTATTCGTCATCGGCATACTGGCGTATCACCCGGCGTGATGGTATGGATTGCCATTGGTTACACGTCTCGGTCACCTCTTGTTCGCATTGATGGCACTTTGAACAGTGGACGTTACATTTCAGATGTGTTACGACCCGTGGCTCTACCCTTCATTCGATCGCTGCGAAACCCTACATTTCAGCAGGATAATGCACGACCGCATGTTGCAGGTCCTGTACGGGTCTTTCTGGATACAGAAAATGTTCGACTGCTGCCCTGGTAGCACATTCTCCAGATCTCTCACCAATTGAAAACGTCTGGTCATTGGTGGTCGAGCAACTGGCTCGTCACAATATGCCAATCACTACTCTTAATGAACTGTGGTATCGTGTTGAAGCTGCATGGGCAGCTGTACCTGTACACGCCATCCAAGCTCTGTTTACTCAATGCCCAGGAGTATCAAGGCCGTTATTATTGCCACAGGTGGATGTTCTGGGTACTGATTTCTCAGGATCTATGCACCCAAATTGCGTGAAACTATAATCACAAGTCAGTTCTAGTATAATTTATTTGTCCAATGAATATCCGTTTATCATCTGCATTTCTTCTTCGTGTAGCAATTTTAATGGCCAGTAGTGTATTTTCTTTAACTGCCCTCTCATGGGGGGATTATCAGAAGGTTATTAGTTATCGAGGGCTTTCATTACTCTTTGCTCGAATTAAATAAGGCGATGGATCTTACTCCATTTTCTATCTTTTCCAAGATCTTTTGGAGAACATTTCGTGTGGGACAGGCGCATGGGACAGGGGAATTGAGAGTAGCCGCGTCCGCCGGGTTACAGGAAGGTCGCGCCCAAGTGACAATAGCAGTGGTCGGAGGCGTTCTCTTTTGAAGGCATCCTCGGCTTTCTCACAGACGGGGGAAAGGTATGAAAGATAGCGTGGAATCTGCCGGTGATATGACATGACGCCTTGGCCAGGGCGGTCGGGCTTTGTATCGTATGTTCTTACAATAGCGGCTTGGTGATAGTATGTGTCTACCAAACCGATGCTTCACGAGGGCACGTGCTTTTGCTATGTCGGTTAGACTTCCGACGCCGTGGGCTTTCCACGTGTGCTTTAAAAGAGCAAACTGATTGGTGGGCAGATGATAACACTTGCTGACGTAACAAGTAGTCCATAGTTTTTGGCAGCACGCCTCTTAATTGGAGCCGGCCGGTGTGGCCGTGCGGTTCTAAGCGCGTCAGTTTGGAACCGCGTGACCGCTACGGTCCCAGGTTCGAATCCTGCCTCGGGCATGGATGTGTGTGATGTCCTTAAGTTAGTTAGGTTTAAGTAGTTCTAAGTTCTAGGGGACTGATGACCTCAGTAGTTAAGTCCCATAGTGCTCAGAGCCATTTGAACCATCTTAATTGGAGTAGGAATTTTGATGGCGTTTTGGAGGAGTTGTGTGTGGTGATTTGTGCACTTGTGATTGGCGATAAGAACCGAAACTGGGCACTATTGGCTGCCACATGGTTTCGCGGGGTCGGCGCATCTTAATTTTTTCAGAGTTTGTGGAGAACGGAATGTCTCGAGGAACACTGTTCTGGACCGTCAAGAGGGAAGACGTGAAGTAGAGACCGGAGATCGGCCGACTTAAGAGTATTCACTGTCTAGATAGCCTTGACAGAGTTTTTGTAAGCGCTGATCGGGACTGCCTGTCAGCATAACTCGGGTTTCATTTCGCGACAATGTCCACAGTCGCATCTCGTCAGGATGGTCAGCAGTCCTAATTCCAGCCTGCAGCACAGCCCATCGCTGACAGCTGACTTAACATGAATCGAACATGGTGTTTGGTGAAGTATTTGGCAGCTCTGGCAAAGTGGGGACTCAGTTATTCTGACACCCCAGCACCGCGCCTGCCTGCACAGTGTCAACAGCAAATCTGGTTTACGTTTAGGATTCTATAGATGAGTTCTCTTACTCGACCATCGTACCATAAGTTAGCGAATTAGCAGTTTGTTAGGCTAACACATTAGAGGAAAGGGAACTACAATCATTTTCTAGGCCCCCACTCACATTTTCCAACTAATTATTAAGGGAAAATTCTTGTACATGTCGTGTATTAGAATCCCCATGTGCTGCCATAGTATTTGAAAACTGGATTTATTTGTGCTTTAAATCAATAAATATCATTGTGATATTCAATCCAGCTATCATTTTACTAATTATAGATCCACTTAATCACTTTTTTGGGGGAGATTATTCAATACATTATAAACTACGTAAAGAGGTCCACTCGTGAATTGTCATTTAGACATGGCCAATCAGATTCTTTTGCATTCAGACATTCTTGCGCAGAATAGGGAGAGTAAAGTTACTGGGAATGGTGTGTATCTTCACCACATTGAGATACAAGTTTTATCTTTTGTGGCGGTGTTCGTAGCGACAAACACTTGGCTGTAGAATTGGCTTACGAAGTCACCGCCACACTTTTAATAGCGGGCCGACCGGTCCGCTGGAACAGTAAACAGAAAGATGAAACCCCAAACACTCTGATTAAATAAAAGTCGGTACTTATCTTTATTACTGAAGATACAGAAACACAGGTGAACTCGGTGTCTACAGAAATCTGTCTGGTTCGAGTCGGAGCGGCTAGGTCAGCGTCGGCTGACGACAAACAACAACTCTGCTGCAATGAACACACGACTGACTAGCAAGTACACAATTCGGTGGCGAGTATACAACTGAGCGGCGAATCCAGAACTGTCCTAGCGCTTGCGACTCCAGCGCTTAAGAACCCAGAAGCCAGAGGTGGCGCGCGCAGACTTGCGGCGATTTCCTGTATCGCTGGCGCTGCTTATGCGGACGGCGTCCGGACTTTGATGCTGCCAACCTTTTGGCAGCGGGCTCGGTTGGCATTACTCGCTAGGACATAACACTCCTCCCCCCAAATCGCCGCACCGTCGTTGAATAATGACGTGGCGAGCGTCGACGGCGGGGGAGGGGTCCGGCCGCAGGCGTAGCAGAAGAGACCGGGGTGGTTGTCGGTGGCAGTCCCCGGTCCGCACCCCAGCATTGGCTGCGCGGGGCCCCGGGAAACACCGACTGAAAACCGAGGTCAGGGTGCACGCCTGTGACCACGAGCGCAGCTTCTGGTACTGGACGCGACGGGGCGTCGGGACCCACGAAGAGAGGCAGCGTCTCCTGACGCTGCGTCGACGGCTGCTGAGCGGGCGCCGGACAAGGCGCTGCGGTGTCAGACTCCTTGGGGGTGCCCAAGGAAAGCGGCTGCAGGACAGGCTGCACAGCCACCGCTTGGGAAGGCGGCCCGGCTGAGGGGTCGACGTCCATCAGCACCGAAGGCGGTGGCGACTGAAGAGGGACCGCAGGCGCCGGAGCGACCACCTGGGGCGCTCCCGAATGAAGCTGCGCGGGAGGCATCAACGGGACGGGCTGTCGGCGTGGTAGCGGCGACGGCTGCTGCTGCTGCTGCTGCCCTGGGGGCGGCAGCGAAGTCGGAAGGCGCGGCTGGAACCCGCCGCGGACCAAATCTGTGGACAAAGAACGAGCGGCAGAATCCGGGCGGCCAGCGCGGCGCAACTGGTTCTGATGCCTCCTGTGCACCCCAGTAGCACCTTGAACAGTATAAAAACCGCGACCCTGGACACTTATCACGGTACCACGTTCCCAACGACGGCGACCGTGATAAACTCTGAAAAAAACGGCGTCGTTGCGTTGAAAACGCGTGCGATGCTCAGAAGCGGCGGGTCGATCCGGGGGGTGCAACAACCGTAGTAGGGTGCGATGACGACGGCCGTGGAGAAGCTCCGCAGGCGAAGGGCCGTCGCGTGGCGTGGTCCGGTACGACGACAGGAACGTGATGAGGGCCTGCTGACGAGAGTGCGTAGCACGAAGGCGGTCCATATGATCCTTGAATGTGCGTACAAAACGTTCCGCTGCACCATTCGATTGAGGGGGGAACGGCGGAGTAAGAACATGGCGAATGCCATTGGCAGAACAAAAACTTTCAAATTCAGCAGAGGTAAATTGTGGACCATTGTCAGACACTAAAACTTCTGGAAGACCCTCAATACAAAAAATTGAAGTCAACGCCTGTAGAGTTTGTGCAGACGTTGTAGACGGCATGGGCACAACAAACGGAAAATTACTAAATGCATCTATCACGATGAGCCAACGAGAATTCCAATATGGACCAGCGAAATCAATATGCACTCGCTGCCAGGGACCGGCAGGGCGTGCCCACTCAAAATAGCGTTGAGGCGGAGCAGCTTGGTGTTCGGCACACGTCGAACAATCTGTAGACATCTGCGTAATCTGCTTATCAATGCCGATCCATGTACAATGACGGCGGGCAAGCTGCTTGGTGCGGACCACTCCCCAATGACCTTGATGCAACAAGTCGAGGACTTTGGATTGGAGCCCTTGGGGAACCACTACACGAAGCTGGTCATTCACGGTGCGTAACAGCAAAACTCCGTGCGAAACAGACAACAGATGACGTTGCGGATAATAGCGACGAACCACAGGATCCGATATGTCCTTTGCCTTGGACGGCCAACCACGTTGAACAAAACGTAATAGTAAACTCAGATGAGGATCCGTAGCTGTCTCACGTGCCACCTGACGATAATCAATCGGAAAATCCCGGAGGGATTGATGCTCATCGGCGTCAATCTGATGGCAAGAGTCTTCAGAGGAATCGAAGACATCATCCGCAGCAATCGGCAATCTAGAAAGCGCGTCAGCGTTTGCATGCTGAGCTGTAGGGCGATACAGTATCTCATACTGGTATTGTGATAACAAAAGAGCCCAACGTTGTAGTCTCTGAGCTGTCCGCTGAGGAACTGGTTTAGACGGATGAAACAGTGACGTCAGGGGCTTGTGATCTTTTACTAAATAGAATGGTCGACCATAGAGGTAGTGATGGAATTTTGTGACACCGAACACAATAGCCAACGCTTCCTTGTCCAATTGGCTATAATTACACTGAGCTTTGTTTAGCAATTTAGATGCGAACGCAATAGGACGTTCGGTGTTACCGACGCGGTGAGACAACACAGCACCGAGGCCGAAAGAAGAGGCATCACAAGCTAACACCAGAGGCTTGTGAGGGTCGTACTGGACCAGACAACGATCATTCAATAAAGCCTCTTTAAGCTGCTGAAAGGCTGATTGGCAATCAGCTGACCACACAAACGGAACATTCTTACGGCGGAGACGATGCAACGGTGCAGCAATCTGTGATGCATTAGGTATAAACCTAATATAATACGTCAATTTGCCAAGAACTGCTTGCAATTCATGCAGATTGCGAGGGGCGGGCAAATCACGAATAGCTGCTAAATGTGACTGGGAGGGATGAATGCCTTGAGCATTAATAACATGTCCCAGATACTCCATCTCCGTAAGGAAAAATGAACATTTATCGATGTTGCAACGTAGGCCGGCCTGAGACAACACTTTAAACAAACACTCCAAATTACGGAAATGTTCAGCAGGCGTCCGACCGGACACAACAATATCGTCTAAATAGTTGCAACACGATGGCACATTAGTCAGAAGTTGTGACAAAAAACGCTGAAAAACAGCTGGAGCTGACGCACAACCAAAAGGCAAACGCAGAAAACGGAACAACCCCAACGACGTGTTTATGACAAAATACTGTTGTGATTGCTCGTCGAGGGGCAATTGCAAATATGCTTCACGGAGATCAATTTTGGAAAAGAAACGAGCTTCCCCTAACTTATCCATCAGCTCGTCCGGTCTAGGCAAAGGAAAAGAATCAATGACAGTCTGAGGATTAACTGTCGACTTAAAATCAGCACACAAACGTAACTTGCCAGACGGTTTCTTTATAATAACTAAGGGAGAAGCCCACTGGCTCGCTGAAACGGGTTGAATAACACCGTTGTTTTGCCAACGACGAAGTTCCTCTTCTACAGGCGCCCGGAGGGCGTGAGGCTCTGGACGAGCACGACAAAATCGAGGCTGAGCGTTATCTTTTAACGTAATATGAGCGGCAAAGTTCGCAGCACAACCTAGTTCGTCTTTAAATATGTCACTGTATCGTTTACACAAATCGGTTATGCTGTCTTGAGGAACAACAACAGAATTAAGTTGCAACACATTGTCTTGGATAGACAGGCCAAACAAGTCAAAACAGTCCAATCCGAAAATGTTTACACTGTCTGTAGCGCGGAGCACTGTGAATGAAACTGTTTTTGTATTGCCACGGAATGTGGCTGGCACGCTACATACACCTAACACAGGAATTCGTTCTCCACTATAAGTAGCCAAAGAATGTTTTGCCGCTGATAGTTTAGGGCGGCCGATAGCCGCATACGTAGCACTATTTATGAGAGTCACAGACGCACCAGTGTCTAATTGAAAATTGAAGGTCTTATCCTGGATGCGTAGCTTCACAAATAGTTTATTACACTGTCTCTGGATCGGTGCAGTGGAGGCGGAAGACACAAAATCAGCGCGTTTAGCGCGTGTTCGCTGCTTACGACATCTCGTGGGTTGGGCGGGTTGAACTACAACTCCCGCTTCACTTGCAGTCTGTACATTACTTTTTACAGCGTGTGAATTACGCTTGGGTCGCATAGCAGAGGGCTGGTTGGGTGGCTTATTGCGAACAAGTTTATTACCCACACGAACCGTGGAAGAGTCTTTAAACGCGACCTTCTGGGCGGGCTGGCTTTGAAGAACATGAATATCATTGGGCTGGGCAGCACTAGAATTGTACTTGCGTTTACGCAAACAAACAGTCTGGATGTGTCCTTTCCTTTGACAAAAGTGACAAACCGCGTTTCTTAACGGGCAACGTTCACGAGGATGAGCAAGAACACACTTAGGGCAAGACTTAACTCTATCATTTTGCACACGCGGCTGACGAATGTGTTTAACATGACGCGGCCGGCTAGTGTTTACAGTCTGACTCTGCCGGTGGGGCCGCGGCCGTGACATAACTTGCTTAGCACAGGCAATTTGAGAAATACATGGCTGATCTAACTCACACTCAGCATAGTCAAAAGTATCTTGGGCTTCAATGATGTTCATCACAGTCTCTAATGACGGGTCAGGCAACTTTAAGATCGCAGCACGAATACGAGAATCTGCAATGTTTTGAGTAAGAGCGTCTCGTAGCATGACATCACTGTAGGAAGCTCCACACACACAATTAAATCGGCACTGACGGGTGAGGCCCCGTAAATCTGTTAACCACTGTTTATTAGATTGATGTGGCAGTTTCTTTAATCTGAAGAACTTGAATCTGGCTGCTGCCACATGAACTCGCGACTCGAAATACTCAGCAAGCTTGTTAACAACAACGTCATAGTCTAAAGCTTCTGGCTGGGATTCCGGGAACAACTTACAAAGTAGTCGATAGATTTCCACGCCTACAGTGGAAATTAAATAAAGCTGCCGCTCAGTACCTGTGATTTGGTAGACTGACATGTGCGCCTGCAACTGCGCGAAATATTCTCGCCATTCTTCTCTGGATTCATTAAAAGCCCGGAACTGTGGTGCTGCCTGTGCTTGTTCCTTTTGTGTTGGAGGATTAGCCGCTTGTTTGGCGATTGCTTCCACCAGACTTTGTATTTGCTGACTCTGTAACAAGATCAACAGTTGTAATTCGGCAGACATAGTGAACACAAATTAAACCAGCCCCCAAAATTTTATCGCTATAATTAGTATAACAAGAACAAGTTGAACCAGCCCTGCACACGAGTTCGGAAGACCTCGTCGCCAGTTTTGTGGCGGTGTTCGTAGCGACAAACACTTGGCTGTAGAAATGGCTTACGAAGTCACCGCCACACTTTTAATAGCGGGCCGACCGGTCCGCTGGAACAGTAAACAGAAAGATGAAACCCCAAACACTCTGATTAAATAAAAGTCGGTACTTATCTTTATTACTGAAGATACAGAAACACAGGTGAACTCGGTGTCTACAGAAATCTGTCTGGTTCGAGTCGGAGCGGCTAGGTCAGCGTCGGCTGACGACAAACAACAACTCTGCTGCGATGAACACACAACTGACTAGCAAGTACACAATTCGGTGGCGAGTATACAACTGAGCGGCGAATCCAGAACTGTCCTAGCGCTCGCGACTCCAGCGCTTAAGAACCCAGAAGCCAGCGGTGGCGCGCGCAGACTTGCGGCGATTTCCTGTATCGCTGGCGCTGCTTATGCGGACGGCGTCCGGACTTTGATGCTGCCAACCTTTTGGCAGCGGGCTCGGTTGGCATTACTGGCTAGGACATAACATTATCCAAATCCGGTGACTAGTTTCACCTCGCCATAAGGCACCATTTCAACCTAACGGAACATTTACGGGAGGGAGTAGAAAGCCGACTTCGGTCCGGACCTCAGTGTCCAACATGATTACTTCTCTGGTTTCGACTCTTCAGTAATAATGGGATGGCATTCCTCCACAGACGTTCAGACACCTCACTGAAAGTGTTCCCAGCAGAGTTCAAGCGCTCATGACGGCGATGGGTGAATGCACACGACATCAGTATTCACTAGTATGTGGCCGCATATTTTTGATTAGGTAGTGTATTTTTTTCTGGTAACCTCATTATTTACGTTCATATACTGTCGCGCTCTTCAAATTTATTACTGAATTCTATGTAAACAGTACACGGAATCGGTCACAACCTTCAAGTATGTAGGAGTTTCTGTCCCAAGAAGCTCAAGATGGAGTTATCACAGAAACCCAGCAATGGGGAAGCCAGATGTTGTTGTTGTTGTGGTCTTCAGTCCTGAGATTGGTTTGATGCAGCTCTCCATGCTACCCTATCCTGTGCAAGTTTATTCATCTCCCAGTACCTACTGCAACCTACATCCTTCTGAATCTGCTTAGTGTATTCATCTCTTGGTCTCCCTCTACGATTTTTATCCTCCACGCTGCCCTCCAATGCTAAATTTGTGATCCCTTGATGCCTCAGAACATGTCCTACCAACCGGTCCCTTCTTCTCGTCAAGTTGTGCCACAAACTCCTCTTCTCCCCAATTCTATTCAATACCTCATCATTAGATATGTGATCTACCCACCTAATTTCAGCATTCTTCTGTAGCACCACATTTCGAAAGCTTCTATTCTCTTCCTGTCCAAACTATTTATCGTCCACGTTTCACTTCCATACATGACTACACTCCATACAAATACTTTCAGAAACGACTTCCTGACACTTAAATCTATACTCGATGTTAACAAACGTCTCTTCTTCAGGAACGCTTTCCTTGCCATTGCGAGTCTACATTTTATATCTTCTCTACTTCGACCATCATCAGTTATTTTGCTCCTCAAATAGCAAAGCTCATTTACTACTTTGAGTGTCTTATTTCCTAACCTAATTCCCTCAGCATCACCCGACTTAATTCGACTACATTCTATTATCCTCGTTTTGCTTTTGTTGATGTTCATCTTATATCCTCCTTTCAAGACACTGTCCATTCCGTACAATTGCTTTTCCAAGTCCTTTGCTGTCTCTGACAGAATTACAATGTCATCGGCGAACCTCAAAGTTTTTATTTCTTCTCCATGGATTTTAATTCCTACTCCGTATTTTTTCTGTACAAATTGTAAATAGCCTTTCGCTCCCTGTATTTTACCCCTGCCACCTTTAGAATTTCAAAGAGAGTATTCCAGTCAACATTGTCAAAAGCTTTTTCTAAGTCTACAAATGCTAGATACGTAGGTTTGCCTTTCCTTCATCTTTCTTCTAAGATGAGTCGTAAGGTCAGTATTGCCTCACGAGTTCCAATATTTCTACGGAATCCAAACTAATCTTCCCCGAGGTCGGCTTCTACCAGTTTTTCCATTCGTCTGTAAGGAATTCGTGTTAGTATTTTGCAGCTGTGACTTATTAAACGCCGGCCGAAGTGGCCGTGCGGTTAAAGGCGCTGCAGTCTGGAACCGCAAGACCGCTTCGGTCATAGGTTCGAATCCTGCCTCGGGCATGGATGTTCGTGATGTCCTTAGGTTAGTTAGGTTTAACTAGTTCTAAGTTCTAGGGGACTAATGACCTCAGCAGTTGAGTCCCATAGTGCTCAGAGCCATTTGAACCATTTTTGAACTTATTAAACTGATAGTTCGGAAATTTTCACATCTGTCAACACCTGCTTTCTTTGGGATTGGAATTATTATATTCTTCTTGAAGTCTGAGGGTATTTCGCCTGTCTCATACATCTTGCTCACCAGTTGGTAGAGTTTTGTCAGGACTGGTTCTCCCAAGGCCGTTAGTAGTTCTAATGGAATGTTGTCTACTCCCGAGGCCTTGTTTCTGCTCAGGTCTTTCAGTGCTCTGTCAAACTCTTCACGCAGTATCGCATCTCCCATTTCATCTTCATCTAAATTCTCTTCCATTTCCATAATATTGTCCTCAAGTACATCGCCCTTGTATAGACCCTCTACATACTGTTTCCACCTTTCTGTTTTCCCTTTTTTGGTTAGAACTGGGTTTCCATCTGAGCTCTTGATATTCATACAAGTGGTTCTCTTTTCTGCAAAGGTCTCTTTAAGTTTCCTGTAGGCAGTATCTAACTTACCCCTCGTGAGATAAGCCTCTACATCCTTACATTTGTCCTCTAGCCATCCCTGCTTAGCCATTTTGCACTTTCTGTCGATCTCATTATTGAAAATTTTGTATTCCTTTTTGCCTGCTTCATTTACTGCATTTTTATATTTTCTCCTTTCATCAATTAAATTCAATATTTCTTCTGTTACCCAAGGATTTCTACTGGCCCTCGACTTTTTACTTACTTGATCCTCTGCTGCCTTCACTACTTCATCCCTCAGAGCTACCCATTCTTCTTCTACTGTACTTCTTTCCCCAATTGCTGTCCCCCTTTTGCAGTTTCTTCAGCTTTAATTTACAGTTCATAACCAATAGATTGTGGTCAGAGTCCACATCTGCCCCTGGAAATGTCTTACAATTTAAAACCTGGTTCCTAAATCTCTGTCTTACCGTTATATAATCTATCTGATACCTTTTAGTATCTCCGGGATTCTTCCATGTATACAACCTTCTTTTATGATTCTTGAACCAAGTGTTAGCTATGATTAAGTTATGCTCTGTGCAAAATTCTACCAGACGTCTTCCTCTTTCATTTCTTACCCCCAATCCATATTCACCTATTATGTTTCCTTCTCTCCCTTTTCCTACTCTCCAATTCCGGTCACCCATGACTATTAAATTTTCGTCTCCCTTGACTACCTGAATAATTTCTTTTATCTCATCATACATTCCATCAATTTCTTCATCATCTGTAGAGCTAGTTGGCATATAAACTTGTACTACTGTAGTAGGTGTGGGCTTCGTGTCTATTTTGGCCACAATAATGCGTTCACTATTCTGTTTGTAGTAGCTTACCCGCAGTCCTCTTGAGTAGTCCCCGCCCGGAGATCCGAATGGGGGACTATTTTACCTCCGCAATATTTTATCCAAGAGGACGCCATCATCATTTAACCATACAGTAAAGCTGCATGTCTTCGGGAAAAATTACGCCTGTAGTTTCCCCTTGCTTTCAGCCGTTCGCAGTACCAGCTCAGCAAGAACGTTTTGGTTATTATAGCAGGGCCAGAACAGTCAATTATCCAGACTGTTGCCCCTGCAACTACTGAAAAGGCTGCTGCCCCTCTTCAGGAACCACACGTTTGTCTGGCCTCTCAACAGATACTCCTTCGTTGTGGTTGCACCTACGGTACGGCCATCTGTATCGCTTAGGCACGCAAGCCTCCCCACCAACGGCAAGGTCCATGGTTCATGGGGGGGCGGGGGTCATGGGGGGAAGACTGATACCAGATTTATTTGGAGCAGTTGTAGGGAAATTTGATACACGGATGTGACAGGTTACTTGCGGAACTACCGTTCGACAGAAACTGGGAATTTGTTGTAAGTTCCTATGGGACCAAACTGCTGAGGTCATCGGTACCTAGGCTTACACACTATTTAAACTAACACACACCCATGTCCGAGGGAGGACTCTAATCTCCGACGGGGGAAGCCACGCGAATCGAGTCAAGGCTGCTACCCTGCGCTACCGGTTCGACAGATTCTGGACTATTGTTCGTTAGTCCGGGGCAATTAAAATTATGGACTAACAAAGAGATACAATAAAAAAAGAACTGCTGTATACGAGATGAAACAGTTCAACCCATTAAAACTTCTTTCTTGAGAAAAGAAACGTTAACCTGCATCAATTTTCTTCTGAAGTCTCCCTTGCTATAACCATCATCAGGAATCTTGTTTACCGTGAGTAATCTTGCTTGTTTAACTTCTTCAGTTGTGTCTTCCTCATCATTACTTTGTATATTTTTTTCTTTAACTCAAACCTTGTGTTAAGCAAGTAATATATTGCGGAATCAGCGGCGTTCACGTCGAACGGACATGGCCAAACTAGCGCGCAGCCCCAGAGGCAGCCGAGGATGAGAACTCCAAGCTGGTCCGCCAGTGGGCGACACATTCGCTCCGTATTTCTCCATCATTGGCCGCAAAACCGTTGGGTTGTGCAACAAACGAAGATAGAGGTCGCCACATACGGCACCCAGCTCCTTATAAATGGGCACAGGCAGAGATTCGGAAATCGGCGCAGGCACACATTCGGCAGAAGACACGACGAAGGTATGTGAGTCCTGGAAACCTCCCACAGACGCCTACGCCGCAGTCAATCTTTGCTAAAAGCAATTAATCGCAATCAAGGACACTGTTCTGTAATGCAGGCCATTAAATTCCAAGGGAAGAAGCCAAGTATTTGTATTTCCAGGTGTTTGGTACATTTAAATTCATACATATTATGAAAAGGGACTACCTACATATGTACCTAAGTATGTATGTATGTTTCAATCTCCTCCTAAGCCACTGGACCGATTTCAAACAAACTTGGTACATATATCACTTAGTATCTAGAAAGAATCGCTGTGGGGATAAGAACCACCCACCCGACAAACGGGTGGTGGTGATGGATAAAAAGCAATGCAACCCAATACGCTCGAATGTCCAAAATTCATTCAGCTAGTATTTGAGAATGAAAGTACTTAGTGACTTTCAATGAACTTAAGACATAATTTCAAACCTTCCCGGAACTTTTTCTAGCTGACAAGCCCAGCAAAATGATGAAAGGACAAAAGTTTATCTTCTACTTTATTTTCGCTGTTCATGCAGTAAAACTTCCACATAAAGCGTGACGTTTTACTGTATTGGTCCTTTACTATTAACTCATTCGCAACACACTTTGCAGCGGTATACACGTATGTCATTGAACGTATCAGCAAATTTATGTCATGATATGACACGTACTTCAGGATAAATGACGGCATGCACACTGCGTGAACAATTGTCGCGACACGCATGGCGTTTAAATTCCTTACATCTTTGCTAGTAACTCTATCTGCACTACATTTTCCTAAGCAGTATACACATATGTCGTTCAATACACATCCGAAGCCGCCCGGAGTGGCCGAGCGGTTCTAGGCGCTACAGTCTGGAACCCCGCGGCCGCTACGGTAGCAGGTTCGAATCCTGCCTCGGGCATGGGTGTATGTGACGTCCTTAGTTTAGTTAGGTTTAAGTAGTTCTAAGTTCTAGGGGACTGATGACCTCAGAAGTTAAGTCCCATAGTGCTCAGAGCCATTTGAACCATTTTACACCTACAAAAGTATGTCACTGTATTCCGTATAGTTCACGAGGTACGACGTCAAATATAGAGAAGCGTGAAAAACTATCGTGTCATGAGTTCCGAGAGATACGGATGAAATATGTGGACAAATACGTGCAAAATATGTGCAGTCCATGTGAAATACATGTGGTAGGCAGTCTAAGCCGCAGGTATAAAGCTCATCCTAAACGCCTGTAACGATTTCAACCAAATTGATAACATTCACGTATTTATTACGATCTGTAAAGAAATACTGTGGGGCTAAGAACAACCAGCTTCCTCTTAGGGTGGGGGTGATAACGTAGAGAGAGAATTGGGGAGAAAGAGATGGACAGACTGAGAGGAGAAAGGAAGAGGTGGACACCCATAGGAGGAGATGGACGGAGAGAGGGGGAAGAGAGAGGGAGGAGGAGAGGGACAGAAAGAGGAGGAGAAGGAAATGGATGGAGAAAGGGAAGAGGAGGATATGGAGAGTCAGGGCGGAGAGGAGCGGATGGGCAGAGCATACGATAGGGAAAGTTGGACAGAGAGAGAGTGTTGTCTCAGGAAACGACCTGTCAGTAAAATAACTTATTATCTGAAAACTGTCTTACAGTTCTGGAGACTGTGTAGGTTCTTTGAATGGCCTACACTTATAAATAAATATTTGTAATGATTCTTATTCACGCCGGCTCCGTGCGGCAAAGATACCGTAGGGAGGTATGATGATTATAGCTGAGTAAGCTGACAGAAAACTGAAAACTGTACTATCAATTTTTTATGTGCCTCAATTATTTTTCGCCAATCTCGGTGTCTGTCAGACTTTTGAGGTGGTACGATAAAGACGTATGTATTTGCACTTTCCCAGTATTGTGTTAATTAAAAATTATAATATGCGGAATTCCCAAGTGTTTATTCTCCTACCGAGCTACGTCCTAATCTCCACATCCCGATGCGACTAGGACTTACATCTTTAAATGGACCTTTTCGGAGAAGATGTCAACACGAAGAGACAATAGCCGACGCAGCCATGCCGGCGTTATTGTACATCGGTGGGGAGACGAGGTAAATATCAAGTAGTACACCAAAACTCAAAGGAATTAATCTTTAATCAGTATTCTAGAACTGCTACGACACTTCTTAACCCGTGCGCATCCATACCTGCGTGCGTTTCTGGACTTATAATTGCTGGTGCGGCTAAACGCGTAGTAGCACAACTACATAAGCTCTGAACAATTCACATTATCTCTCTCCATAACCCCTATACGGAATCAGTGTAATATCATTTACATACGTTGGGAAGAGCAGTGACTTACCATTTGAAGGTTGTCTGTTTTTTCGTCAATTTCATTTTCACCCGCTATACTTTGTTGCTGGTACTGTACTGCTATACTCAGCTTCGACTGATCGAAATAAATTTTTTTAGCAACGTCTTTGCGTCTTTAGGAGCTCGGTTCGTCTATTAGCCGACAGGACGCCATCAGTTGTTTCTTGTTTGAAAATCCTTCCGTCATTTTTGGCCTGTGCCCTGGTATGTTTGGTTCTTGTACTAACGAATATATATTCTGCCTTGATCAGAAAACTGACTTTTTCTGGTGTCGCTGGATTGGTTTGGAGATTCTACACCCACATCTACACTCCTGGAAATTGAAATAAGAACACCGTGAATTCATTGTCCCAGGAAGGGGAAACTTTATTGACACATTCCTGGGGTCAGATACATCACATGATCACACTGACAGAACCACAGGCACATAGACACAGGCAACAGAGCATGCACAATGTCGGCACTAGTACAGTGTATATCCACCTTTCGCAGCAATGCAGGCTGCTATTCTCCCATGGAGACGATCGTAGAGATGCTGGATGCAGTCCTGTGGAACGGCTTGCCATGCCATTTCCACCTGGCGCCTCAGTTGGACCAGCGTTCGTGCTGGACGTGCAGACCGCGTGAGACGACGCTTCATCCAGTCCCAAACATGCTCAATGGGGGTCAGATCCGGAGATCTTGCTGGCCAGGGTAGTTGACTTACACCTTCTAGAGCACGTTGGGTGGCACGGGATACATGCGGACGTGCATTGTCCTGTTGGAACATCAAGTTCCCTTGCCGGTCTAGGAATGGTAGAACGATGGGTTCGATGACGGTTTGGATGTACCGTGCACTATTCAGTGTCCCCTCGACGATCACCAGTGGTGTACGTCCAGTGTAGGAGATCGCTCCCCACACCATGATGCCGGGTGTTGGCCCTGTGTGCCTCGGTCGTATGCAGTCCTGATTGTGGCGCTCACCTGCACGGCGCCAAACACGCGTACGACCATCATTGGCACCAAGGCAGAAGCGACTCTCATCGCTGAAGACGACACGTCTCCATTCGTCCCTCCATTCACGCCTGTCGCGACACCACTGGAGGCGGGCTGCACGATGTTGGGGCGTGAGCGGAAGACGGCCTAACGGTGTGCGGGACCGTAGCCCAGTTTCATGGAGACGGTTGCGAATGGTCCTCGCCGATACCCCAGGAGCAACAGTGTCCCTAATTTGCTGGGAAGTGGCGGTGCGGTCCCCTACGGCACTGCGTAGGATCCTACGGTCTTGGCGTGCATCCGTGCGTCGCTGCGGTCCGGTCCCAGGTCGACGGGCACGTGCACCTTCCGCCGACCACTGGCGACAACATCGATGTACTGTGGAGACCTCACGCCCCACGTGTTGAGCAGTTCGGCGGTACGTCCACCCGGCCTCCCGCATGCCCACTGTACGCCCTCGTTCAAAGTCCGTCAACTGCACATACGGTTCACGTCCACGCTGTCGCGGCATGCTACCAGTGTTAGAGACTGCGATGGAGCTCCGTATGCCACGGCAAACTGGCTGACACTGACGGCGGCGGTGCACAAATGCTGCGCAGCTAGCGCCATTCGACGGCCAACACCGCGGTTCCTGGTGTGTCCGCTGTGCCGTGCGTGTGATCATTGCTTGTACAGCCCTCTCGCAGTGTCCGGAGCAAGTATGGTGGGTCTGACACACCGGTGTCAATGTGTTCTTTTTTCCATTTCCAGGAGTGTATATTTTGCAAACCGCTCTGAAATCAAACAATATTGTAATATATCAGCATGTATTTATGGTAACAAAGCTATAATTTGAAATTCGTCGGTCAAGTGGTGGACTGACCCGCCTCGTATATAATGGGTATTTATTCACTTTATAGTAATCTGTATGATATTTCTACCGACTGATGAATATCTATTGCCGATAATATGGATGATATTCGCGATTGCGAAGATCGAGTGGCTAACACATATCTTAATTTCCCTCTATCTTTGTAGTTAATTGCATGTCCTGTATTGTGCTGTATGAATCTGACGCAGTCTCGAATGGGCCTCACGGTAGGACGGGGCAGGGACCTCCGGCGCCCGGCACCCAGGATTCCCGAGGGAGTGCAGCTGGCTTCAAAAGGACTAGACTGCTTGGAGCAGGGGCAGTGATCTGGACGCTGACCGTGGGGAAGTCGTTTCTCGGTCCTGTATCGTCCACCCCGTCGGCAGCAGTGCGCAAGCGGTCAAGACTCCACAGACTGAGGACTCGAACCGTGGGGTCCCTATTATGGCTAAAAACTACCAGTATAATTAACCATGTCGTGCGCTCAGGCTGTGCGGAATAAGTTATTTTTACTATTCTGTCCCTCTGCTCAAAGAACCGTTTGGTGGATGTTGCTTTCGGCTGGAAAATCTTCTCCAAGAAGATCAGAAGGTGCCCATCTGGAAGGGAGATATTCATCTGTGCTTTCCCATGGGAAGATCAGCGGCTGTCTATTGTCAGAAAAATATCGGTAAGTGGGAGGTGAGGGCCCAGCTTTCTACAAATTTCAAGCACACCAAGACAGCGCATTGGGAGACGTAAACAGTATCTGAGAAATAGGAATTTGGTGCCCGGTTTTTTCAGAACTGTATAAACCAGAAGGCAGCTCATTGGACACCTTATAAAACATTTGCTAGGTGGGGCGTTGGAACGCTATTTTAAAAAATATTTCTTTAACCAAGCCTCATCATTCAGGACGTATTCTTTTGCATGGGATTTGGACAGGGCAGAAAGGAAACAGGGATTTTGGACACTCTCGATGCAGACGTGGAAGAAGACGCTCGTCACTTGGAGACATGGAAAAATAGATGTTCTGACTTTGGAGCTATGGAAGAAGGAAGACCCGCATTTCTGAGCATCGGCCGATCACACAGTGTCTGATGGCTAGCGGCAAGCACTAGCCCCCGCAGTATGCATGGCACGACTCCGTCAGCTATGGTGAGATTATCTTCCAGTACAGGTGAACCGGGAAGGAAAGCAGTTAAGCGTTTTCTTCATGTATCGTTGCTGTATTTCATTAGATCTTGTAATTTAATACCTCGCCAGACAATCGATAATTCACCCAAGACTGAGCAGATTTTGTCATTTGCATGCATATTCCACATGTCTTTTTGGCATGATCGGGCCAATCTTCGATCCCCCATCTGTGGTTATTTTCGAAAATGACGTGTTGAGATCATGATCACTCCCATCACACATGTTCCTTTTGGGCTTTGCCTAACCAACTTAGCTCTGATTTACGTTTGTCTCAATGTTCGTATTGGTAGTAGGGTAATAGAGGTAAGCTATAGGGAAAGGTGGATAATAAATAATTTGTACAGGAACCAAGAGGGAATAATAAGACTGGCAGACCAAGAACGAAGTGCTCGAGTTAAAAAGTGTGTAAGACAGGATTCCAGTCTTTCGTCGCTACTGCTCAGTCTATACATCGAAGAAACAGTGACGAAAATTAAATAAAGTCTTAAGAGTGCGATTAAAACTCATGATGAAAGGATATCAGTGATAATATTTGCTGATGACATTGATATCATCAGCAGAAGTGATGAAAAATTAAAGGTCTATTGAATGGAATAAACAGGCTAATGAGTACAGATTAGGGATCGGTAGTAAATCGAAGAAAGACGAAAATAATGAGAAGTAGCAGAAATGACAACAGAGAGGAAAGAGGAGGTTCTCGACAGAATCTGCGAGGAAAGGAATATATGGAAAACACTGACCAGCAGAAGGGGCAGGCCATCTGTTAAGAGATCAGGGAATAACTTCTATGGAAATGGAGGGAGCTGTAGAGAGTGAAAACTGCAGGGGAAGGCGGAGACTGGAATGCATCGAGCAAATAGTTGAGGTCGTAGGTTGTAAGTACTACCCTTGAAACCTTCCCGTCTCCTCTATATCTCTCTTTTGTTACGCAACCTTCCCTTCTACAATAACCTATGAAACCTTCCCTTAGGATTTCTATCACTTGCTTAATAATAACAAATGAAATCTTCCCTTAGAAATATATTCTCTTTCTCAATCTTCGCATACAAATTTAATTGCTGCTTATTAAAAGTGATTTTCTGATTATTTCGACGAAACATAGAATGTGTCGTCGTCGTCGTGGCCCTCAGTCGTTATCTGCAATAACCCAAAACTGTTCCTTACCTTTTTTACTGTTACTGGATCGCCATCTGACTGCTACATCGAACTGCGACATGAATATACTTACTCTGGTTTACTATACTGTATTAGCTGCTGGTGGGCTGTCATAATAAGTGGCTGTATGTATTACCAAAGCTGACGTTGTTCTTTATTAGCAAAGCTGACGTTATTCGTTAATTAATTTGACTGAAGTTACGTAATTCATAGTTAAACTTTTTCTTGACAACAATAAAATTTTGCAAAGTTTTACGTTGATCGTTTTTGGGATGGATTATAATCAGAAATGCAATTTTGCTGTCAAAAATTAATTATATTCTGAATGAAATGATTTTACAAACGTTCAAATAGGACTTACTTTTTTACAATAATCTTACAACTAGCATTGCGCAAACATACCTTCAGTAGTCTTGAGATTCGCAAAGAAAGTAATTCAATAATATATTCATATGATAATAGTTAAATTATGTCTCTGTACATCCGTTTATAATCTCTTGTAAATCATAGCTGGTGGCTGGCAGGCACATCGCTTCTCTCAACCTCTCGCTCCAGACCTGCTACCGACTCGCTTCACTTCTCGCTTACTTCCTACTTCTTCTCGCTTACTTCCTACGAACGCTAAAGTGCGGTCCCTCCCGCCAACAATGCTTTCTGGTGCAGACAATCCCTGTTACCATTACAAAATGTATCGATGCGCGGTCTTTCCCGCTCTTTTCTTAAAATGTATCCATACGTGGTCTCTCCCGCCATTTTTAAAATTATTTCAATGTGGGGTCTCTTCAGCAAACAATACTTTGGTGCAGACATTCCCTGCTACCACAATTATTTCCAACATGACAAATATTAATTATTCCTACTTAATCCTACTAATAAAATATAAACATCTTTGATAAATTGTGGTTTGACAATAGACAATAAAAATATACACGTCTTACACCCTGAGATGAGAAGCTGGAGCGGGAGAGGAATTCGTGTCAGTCGCACCAAAGCAGTCAAAAGAATGGCACCTCAAAATAAAAAATTTAAAAAAAGGTACTTCCTTTCATACTGTAATTTACTTCTCACATTAATTGGTAATTATTACTTCTTGTTTATTTATGTGTTTAAGAGGAGTGATTTTAATAAACTGGTTTAAAATTGGTTCAAGACGTATAAATCAGTAGTTACGTGACGCCCTTCTAGTTAATTAAACTTTTAACGCTTTTTCTAAGAACCAACACCTGTTAGCCATTTACGATGGCCACTTTATTCATATCATTCAGTCACTGAATGACAGTTTCATTTACATACCTGTATATGTTGGGAGTTAAACGTCTCTTGGTCAGCCTCACTGGTGAAGATCTTTTGTGGCCTAAATGCTTGTTAGCTTCGTTTTCATCTTACAAAATTCATTGTTAAGCGAAAGTGTTTTGTTACTAACTGACTATCGGAGAGCAAACACACACACAACCATAAGCAGATTAAATGGTTCTAGGCTAGTCTAACTTGTAAGAGGGTGTTTGTGTGCCGTTGCATAGTTCCCAGATTAAATCTATTTGAATCATAAAGCACAACTTTTGGAACAGTTAATGATTAAATTGCATAACTCAAATAAATGTAAACAGTAAATACCGTGATACAGAAGGAGCAGTCCATTCGGACAATGACGTACACAGATAACGGTGGGAAATTTAGTCTCAATGTTATTTACTCAATGTTAACATATTAAATAGAATGTTGGCCCTAGAAACGCTAAACCTTTCACTCCATATTATAAACTCGATGTGAAATAACAATGAATTCAGAGCAAGTAGAATGTAGGCAAGCCATGTTTAGCAAGTGCCAATGGCATTGTACAGTTTCCCCTCACTAAATAATCCACACCAGTCTGTCTTAATATCGGTTCATCGATAACAATGTTCAGTCTAAAAAGTTTATATTAGATCACAATAAATACACCTCATAAAATTGTAAACCGATGTACCGAATTAACTATGCTTCAGCTAACTCCCACCTTCAGTAATGCTTTATCATACACGCAGCTTGTAGGCTGCACAAGATCTTACCACTCTACCCGAATCTAGACAGGGACCAAAAACAAAAATTAAAACAAAAAAACCCTCAGTACCCGTTCTGTATGATTGCTCCACAGCTGTCATGTTACCATCTTCTGTAGTCAAAAGAGTTACTATGTGCCTGACCACCACTCAAAGTCTAATTCTGTACAAGTTTTTTTTGTTATGACTATGAAAATAAATATCCTTGATATGTATCGTTTGAATATTATTTCTTTCTTGATGAAACAATACTAAACTATTAACATAACATTTCATATTATATTCCACACTATCCAGAACAGCGGATGCTAGTCAACTGTCCATTCTCTACCCTTGCCAATTCCACTCTAAAAGCCACTCAAAACATCAGTTTTCTTACAAATGTTATTGTACAAACGGCTCAATTAGTTAAGGACAGACAATTAAAACCTTATTATAAACTGTTTAAGTGGAAGCTAACCGTTTCATGTATCTGTGGAGAACTCAGCTTTTATTTTTTTTTGTAATATATATATTGTGTATACAGGGTGTTACAAAAAGGTACGGCCAAACGTTCAGGAAACATTCCTCACACACAAAGAAAGAAAATATGTTATGTGGACATGTGTCCGGAAACGCTTACTTTCCATGTTAGAGCTCATTTTATTACTTCTCTTCAAATCACATTAATCATGGAATGGAAACACACAGCAAAAGGACGTACCAGCGTGACTTCAAACACTTTGTTACAGGAAATGTTCAAAATGTCCTGCGTTAGCGAGGATACATGCATCCACCCTCCGTCGCATGGAATCCCTGATGCGCTAATGCAGCCCTGGAGAATGATGTATTGTATCACAGCCGTCCACAATACGAGCACGAAGACTCTCTACATTTGGTACCGGGGTTGCGTAGACAACAGCTTTCAAATGCCCCCATAAATGAAAGTCAAGAGGGTTGAGGTCAGGAGAGCGCGGAGGCCATGGAATTGGTCCGCCTCTACCAATCCATCGGTCACCGAATCTGTTGTTGAGAAGCGTACGAACACTTCGACTGAAATGTGCAGGAGCTCCATCGTGCATGAACCACATGTTGTGTCGTACTTGTAAAGGCACATGTTCTAGCAGCACAGGTAGAGTATCCCGTATGAAATCATGATAACGTGCTCCATTGAGCGTAGGTGGAAGAACATGGGGCCCAATCAAGACATCACCAACAATGTCTGCCCAAACGTTCACAGAAAATCTGTGTTGATGACGTGATTGCACAATTGCGTGCGGATTCTCGTCAGCCCACACATGTTGATTGTGAAAATTTACAATTTAATCACGTTGGAATGAAGCCTCATCCGTAAAGAGAACATTTGCACTGAAATGAGGATTGACACATTGTTGGATGAACCATTCGCAGAAGTGTACCCCTGGAGGCCAATCGGCTGCTGATAGGGCCTGCACACGCTGTACATGGTACGGAAACAACTGGTTCTCCCGTAGCACTCTCCATACAGTGACGTGGTCAACGTTACCTTGTACAGCAGCAACTTCTCTGACGCTGACATTAGGGTTATAGTCAACTGCACGAAGAATTGCCTCGTCCATTGCAGGTGTCCTCGTCGTTCTAGGTCTTCCCCAGTCGCGAGTCATAGGCTGGAATCTTCCGTGCTCCCTAAGACGCCGATCAATTGCTTCGAACGTCTTCCTGTCGGGATACCTTCGTTCTGGAAATCTGTCTCGATACAAACGTACCGCGCCAGGCTATTGCCCCGTGCTAATCCATACATCAAATTGGCATCTGCCAACTCCGCATTTGTAAACATTGCACTGACTGCAAAACTACGTTCGTGATGAACACTAATCTGTTGATGCTACGTACTGACGTGCTTGATGCTAGTACTGTAGAGCAATGAGTCGCATGTCAACACAAGCACCGAAGTCAACATTACCTTCCTTCACTTGGGCCAACTGGCGGTGAATCGAGGAAGTACAGTACATACTGACGAAACTAAAATGACCTCTAACATGGAAATTAAGCGTTTCCGGACACATGTCCACATAACATCTTTTCTTTATTTGTGTGTGAGGAATGTTTCCTGAAAGTTTGGCCGTATATTTTTGTAACACCCTGTATACAGGGTGAGTCACCTAACATTACCGCTGGATATATTTCGTAAACCACATCAAATACTGTCGAATCGATTCCACAAACCGAACGTGAGGAGAGGGGCTAGTGTAATTGGTTAATACAAACCATAAAAAAATGCACGGAAGTATGCTTTTAACACAAACCTACGTTTTTTTAAATGGAACCACGTTAGTTTTGTTAGAACATCTGAACATATAAACAAATACGTAATCAGTGCCGTTTGTTGCATTGTAAAATGTTAATTAGATCCGGAGATATTGTAACCTAAATTTGACGCTTGAAACCTCCAACGTTCAGTTGCGCGTTGTAACAAACACGGGCCACGGTCGGCGAGCAGCATCTGCAGGGACATGTTTACGTTGACGACCATCTTTACGAGTGTGGCTGTAGTGCACTGTTGTGATTTGGTCTAGCTGTCGCAGTGTCCGCATGTAGCGCTTGCTGCTATTGTTATTCTGCATTCGTCTCCGCACGCAGACCAACTGTAGTACACCGTGTTACTAGACATCTGTGATAGTGTAGTGTTGTAGGAACTGTGACCATGGTGTATTCGAACTCTGAAAAGGCGGAGGTGATACTCATCTATGGCGAGTGTCGACGAAATGCAGCTGAAGCCTGCAGGGTGTATGCAGAACGGTACCTGGACAGAGAGCATCCAACGTGCCGCACATTGCAAAACATCTACCGCCAACTGTATGCAACAGGTATGGTCGTAGCTCGCAAACGGGTCCGTAACAGGCCCGTCACAGGAGAAGCGGGTGCAGTTGGTGTGTTAGCTGCTGTCGCCATGGATCCACACATGAGTATACGGGACATTGCGAGAGCCGGTGGACTGAGTCAGAGTAGTGTCATGCGCATACTGCATCGTCACCGCTTTCACCCGTTTCTTGTGTCGCTACATCAGCAATTACATGGTGATGACTTTAATCATCGAGTGCAATTCTGTCAATGGGCATTAACAGAGAATGCGTTGCAGTTCCACCTGTTTACCGATGAAGCGGGTTTCACAAACCACGGGGCAGTGAATCTACGGAACATGCATTACTTGTCCGTGGACAGTCCTCGCTGGCTCACACAAGTAGAGCGACAGCGACCGTGGACCGTAAATGTATGGTGCGGATCATTGGCGACCACCTCATTGGTCCTCACTTCATTGCAGGGGCCCAAACAGCTGCAACATACATCGCGTGTCTACAGAATGATCTGCCAACGTTGCTCGAAAATGTCCCACTGGAAACGCGTCGACGTATGTGGTATCAGCATGATGGTGCACCTGCCCATTCCGCAATTAACACTAGGCTGACTCTTGACAGGATGTTCGACGGGCGTTTCATAGGACGTGGAGGACGCATAAATTGGCCAGCCCGTTCTCTTGATCTTACACCTCTGGACTTCTTTCTGTGGGGTACGTTAAAGGAGAATGAGTACCGTGATGTGCCTACAACCCCAGAGGATATGAAACAACGTATTGTGGCAGCCTGCGGCGACATTACACCAGATATATTGCGGCGTGTACGACATTCATTACGCCAGAGATTGCAATTGTGTGCAGCAAATGATGGCCACCACATTGAACATCTATTGGCCTGACATGTCGGGACACACTCCATTCCACTCCGTAATTGAAAACGGAAACCACGTGTGTACGAGTACCTCACCCCTCAAGGTAATGTACATGTGTGTCAGTGAAAAAGACCAATAAAAAGGTGTTAGCATGTGGACGTAATGTGCTGTTCCAGTCTCTTCTGTACCTAAGGTCCATCACCGTTCCCTTTGGATCCCTACGTAATTCGGTGCTCTCCGATACACACGATCGAACAGCGGAGGAGTGGTACTCAAGCGTCAACTTTAGGTTACAATATCTCCGGATGTAATTAACATTTTACAATGCAACAAACGGCACTGATTACGTATTTGTTTATATGTTCATATGTGCTAACAAAACTAACGGGGTTCCATTTTAAAAAACGTAGGTTTGTGTTAAAAAACATACTTCCGTGCATTTTTTATGGTTTGTATTATCCAATTAGCCCCTCTCCTCACGTTCCGTCTGTGGAATCGATTCTTCAGTATTTGATGTGGTTTACGAAATATATCCAGCGGTAACGTTAGGTGACTCACCCTGTATATAACGGCAGAATTCATGTGCTAACAGATGGTGTATCACGTGCACTAACTGCGCATTTGCTTATTTGTATCTGTTGTCATTGTTTTTACAAACGATTCCATGTGCAATTGTTAATAATTTATTTGATAAAAGTAGTACAGATATTGGGATAATTTTATAGGAATTGTCTTGCTAATATGATTTCAACGCCTTCTCCTGGTTTTCTGTAGCGCTTTGGAAGCAGGTATAGTGTTTTTGGTGAAAATATATATTTTAGTTTCAAATACAGGCAGAACCTCGCCAAGCTGCTAGTGTCCATGGCCATTTGGTTCCTGAGTTCTAACCCTCTCTCCATGTGATAAATTCTTGCCAACATCCACCGACCGACCAAATACTGAGAGGTAGGTAACAATTCCAGATAGCCGCATCTCATCCGTAGAAGCTCTGATGGAACACATCAAGGTGTTAATGGCAGTTAAGTATTCCAGTTGCACTTAGAAACTTATAGAAGGATATGAAAGTGATTGCGGGGGCAGTACTTATT
This sequence comes from Schistocerca piceifrons, assembly GCF_021461385.2. NCBI lineage: Eukaryota > Metazoa > Arthropoda > Insecta > Orthoptera > Acrididae > Schistocerca > Schistocerca piceifrons. Next base: position 780,912,776 of record NC_060140.1, on the reverse strand, counting down.
GTCTGTGCTTTTCTCTTCTGACCGTATTTCTCGCATGCTGTATAAAACTGTGTAGAGGGACCTTCACTGGTGGGCCAGCGCCAGTAAGACTGAGGGGCCTCAACGGGAGTCTTTCCCTTGGGATGTATGAGGCAGTGTCCTTCACGAGCGAGAGAGTGTACCCAGAACCAAGTGAAAGAACCGAGATTTGTGCAGGCGGCCAGGCAGTCGCCAGACTGGCACCAATCCGCAAACCACTAAGGCTGTGGACAATACAGTGGGATGTAGTCGTACTGCTAAAAACGCAGCCCCCACTGTTCTCCCCAGTCTGACCTGTGCGACGATGAGGGGCGTTTGAAAAGTCTGTGCAAAAATAGAAACTAAAAACGTTTTTGGGGTAAACCTTTTTTTATTTTTCGACATAGTCCCCTTTTAGACATATACACTTCGTCCAACGCTGTTCTAATTTGTTGATCCCTTCCGAATAATAGGAATTGTCCAAGTCTGGAAAATAGCTATTAGTTGCTGCAGTCACCTCCTCGTTTGAATAAAATCTTTGTCCTGACAGCCATTCTTCAAATTGGGGAACAAACAGTAGTACCAGAGAGCCAAGTCTGGAGAATAGGGGGCATGTGAAACAAGTTGGAATCCCATTTCCAATAATTTTGCGACAACTGCTGAGGTGTGTGCTGGTGCATTGTCGTGATGGAAAAGGACTTTTTTGCGGTCCAATCGACGCCCTTTTTCTTGCAGCCTGTAATAGTTTTACCCTTTGTTTGATAGTCGATGAGGATTATCCCTTGCGAATCCCAAAAGACAGTAGCCATAAACTTTCGGCCGAAGGAATGGTCTTCGCCTTTTTTGGTGCAGATTCTCCCTTGGTAACCCATTTTTTAGATTGTTCTTTGGTTTCAGTACTATAGTGATGTATCCATATTTCATCCACAGTGACGTGACGACGGTCAAAGTCCTGCGGATTCTTCCTGAATAGCTGCAAACCATCCTTGCAACACTTCACACGATTCCGTTTTTGGTCAAGCGTGAGCAATCGCGAAACCCATCTTGCGGATAGCTTTCTCATGTCCAAATGTTTATGCAAAATATTAAGTACCCGTTCATTCGAGTTGCCCAAAGCACTAGAAATCTCACGCACCTTAACCCTTCTCTCATCCATCACCATATCATGGATTTTATTAATGATTTCTGGAGTCGTAACCACAGGGCGTCCAGAACGTTCAGCATCACTTGTGCCCATATGACCACTCCGAAAATTTTGAAACCAATTATAAACTGTTCTAATCGAAGGTGCAAGGTCACCGTAATGTTTATCAAGCTTCTCTTTAGTCTCCTGAGGTGTTTTGCATTTCATAAAGTAATGTTTAATCACCACACGAAATTCTTTTTCGTCCATTTTTTGACAATCACTCGACTTCCTTGACTCACACGAATGCCAAACACAAAGAGATGTACCAATATGGCTGAAACTTGGTGTGTGTTCTTTCCAAAGATGCTACTAACTAAACATGACCTCGATATGCACCGGTGGTCCCATCTCTCGGACTTTGCGCGGACTTTTCAAACGCGACAGGTTAACGAGAAAAACTTGACTAGTAGTGAGAGGGATTTCAAATAAATGCTACTCGGGGTGTGCAAAAGCATAAGCTCCAGCCGCAGATAACGTCTCCAGAAAGCATACCGAAAACACCATTAATTATACTGCGTGGCTGTATAAAATTAATAAAATAAAATAAAATAAAATATTAATTATTTTATCTGTATGATTGTCTCTCCTATGAGTCGTCAGGTTTTAATTATTCGGTATCAGACGCTTGACAATGGCTTTCTCGTAAAGGCAATGTTACTCGTAGTTGACCGTGAAATAAAACTGAAATAATCAGACTTCGTAATTAAATCGTTTCCAAAGACTGCTGCGGTAGGTGCGGACTCATAATCTAAATCTCAATATTACAATAATTTGCCAGCCATGCCAAAACGTCGTACAGAGGTGATTGTCTACTAAACAAAAAAATTACACAGTTAGTTAAATCAGATATATTCAATGAATAAGCCTACAGTTCATAATCCTACTTACTTTTATAAATATAAATTCTTTTCAGAATCGAGTGCCTAGTATGGTTGCAACTCGCAGTAATTTTCTATAACAAGAAATATGGCGGTGTGCCAGACAATAAACTAAAATACGTGCTTCTCGCACCACTTCAACCAGAGCTCTCCTATCTTAATCAAACATACGAGTAACGTAATTGTGCTTTTGTTTTATCAGCGACACAGCGCTGCAGTTGTGTGCCATAGGCTTTATTTATTTGTCACTGATTATTTATTTAATTAATATCTCGCGTTTCCGAGGAAACTCACGCTCGGCATGCAAATGTGCCTTTATATTGCCCCCTGAATTGCGAGGCGAAAGGACACACCTGCAGGCGAGCAATTCACCTAAAGGCACAAGAAAATCTAAGTTATCTACAACTATTTACATGACCTACATTATACGCATTATACACATTATATACAAACTTTGAATGACGCGGGTGCGCCGTAAAAGTTCTTATGTTGGCAGATAGAGTGCGCGCATGCGCAGAAGCGTCTGTGTGACTGCCGTTATGTCGTACAGTTAGATCATGCGGCACAGTATTGCAGTTCATATTGTTCGGGTGCGCGCGTTTCTCAGTCGTTGCACAAAGAAAATATTCAACCAAGATTACATATGAAGACTACATTCTATGACAGGTAACTTAGTTTTAAATTTACAATATTCGTTATAACACAATACAACTTAGATTGTTGAATGTTCTTAGTTACATAGTATTGTTTTGAAATACTTCAAAGAAAAATGGCCGTATGTTTCAGGTGCGTTGACCTATACACATCGTGTCGTTATCACAGTTCATATTCATCTGCTGCACAATAATTTTTTACAGGTTAGTATCGTCGTGGTAAAGTTTTTTGATCTCAGTAACATCGTTGTATAACAACGTGATTAATACATAAGCGTGTCCATTTCCTATTTCCATTATAGTCGTTGTGATGCAGTTCGTTGTGAGTAAAAGCATTGCTTATTACAGATCAGACGTGACCCGTCGAGTAATTGGTCCACGTGCAGTTCGTTTTTTACATTCCGTGGAAGCTTGGTTGCAGAACCTCGGATGGCACGTAGCTGGCGTCGATCCTTGGACAGTCCAGGTAAGAGTGTCCGTCACATTTCGAGAACATTTCATTCCCTGAAGTTCCAACCAAAATTCTTCCACCCGTCGTGTTGTTTTCTGGACAGGTACTTTGTGTCCATTTAATCCAGTTAACATCTTGAAGTTGGGTACTGTAGTAACGTCACTAGACGATGCACGAATTATGCACTTCACATTTTCAGTTTTCTGCTGAATATAGCTCACCTAAATGTTCGTAGTTATTAATCAAGGAAATCGTTCATCGCGTTTACATAGGTACGATGCATAATGAATGGCATTAACCGTTTCCTTCACATAGGTTTCTGCGTAGTTGCAGAGTTAGTAATGTTCGTTAATGTCCGTGAACAGAGGTTCACTATGCAATGTCTTTTTGGCACTCGTTTTGTTCAAATTTTTACATGATACATCAGTTAAGAAAAATAAGTAATTATACATACACACGTCACATATTTTCTTAGTATAAACATAATACAGTTGCACATAAACATGTTTACATCATCATTACATCGCTATAGGTTATTACATTGTGTCACATTTGATTACATGAATTGCAGATATTTACATCCTCTTTAGTGGTTTTGCTGGGATATTATCGATGTTTTTTGTGATGTCATCTGAAATTAAGATAGGTTAGACACAACATTCATTACATCAGTAGGCAAGACCAGGCGTTTTCACTACTCAATAAATATTCAAAATAGTAAGAGAGAGAAAATGTTCGATTCCTCGCGTTTTGTGCGTGTGTGTAGAGTGTCTGTGTGGCCTTGACTACTGATAGATGCTTTTCGTGTTGAGAGATGTGCGTCTAATCTATTTCTCAAAGTAAAAGATCGCTTCACAGATGACGTCTGTCAGTTCGTCAGGTGTCATACCAAGTCAGTGGTACCTACAATAACAAATGTTCCGTGAAAAATTAATATGTCATTCACTGCTACGTAATCATAAATTTTACTTTAATATTCAGTCTTCTCGGTGGAGCCGCGGCGTTGAAAGAAAAGTTCTTCTGTCATCAACTGCGACTCTGGAACGCTGAAATGAAAATTTCTATACTACTTATTATCTGTGTTGTAGCAACAGAGTTTTTCGAGTTGCTTGGCAATATTTTGATGGGTATGACTTTGACATTATTCAGCATGAAATGCTCTAAGATCTCGGTGTGCGTATAGCCCAATAATTTTGTTAGTTCTACGATGTTGTAACAGATACGCACCAGGGTGCGGTATGTTAACAATTATATAAGGTCCTTCATATAGCAGACGCCACTTAGCGTTGCGTCGTTTGAGTGCAACAGATTTATGATGAGTACGAAGTAGTACAAGCATTCCTACCTCGAATTTTTGTTTTCTTTTTATTATGTTTCTGTGATGTTTGTTTCGTATTTGTGCGTGATGTGTCAATGAAGTCAATACTTCTTTTATTTTCTGTTCAGGTGTGATTTCCTTGTCTGACAACTTAGGTAATGGTTCTATCCACTGATCGTTCTGTTTCCAATTGAACATGATCTCGTTAGGTGTGTAATTTGTATCGTAAATATTTAAGTTATTGTGTACGTCTTCGAAAAGACTTAGGTAGGACACCCAATTAGTATGTTTTGATGAAATATAGGTCCTCATGAAACGATTTAATTCTCGGAAAAGTCTCTCAGTCGCGTTACATTGTGGACTAAACCTCGAAATAAATATACTTTTAATGTTATTGTCCTTCAAGAAATTTCTCCATTTGTACCCAGAGTAATATGCTGCATTATCTGATAGAATTGCTTTAGGTTTTCCCACGTGCGTCCGGTAATCACTTGAGAATCTTCGTATTATAGCACTTGCAGTGGCGGATTTTAAAGCATAAAGTTTAACATGTTTAGAAAATATATCGTAAAAAGCTAAGATATATTTGACGCCTCCAGAGCTTGCTGGATGCGGTCCACTGATGTCAGTACACAGAATTTCCAGGGGTTTACTAGGTAAAATAGAATGTAAATCTGTTTTTGTGGATAAATTCTGAGGTTTTGATTTTTGACATATGACACATGTTTTCAGTTCCCTGTAAATTTTTCTTCTCATATTGCTAAAATAACAGTATGTACTGAGTTTCGCTAAACACTTTTTTGTCCCATAATGACCCCAAACTAAGTGTGTGTGCCAAATTAAATTACGTTCAGACTCTTTGGGAATGCATACACACCAGTTAGTAGCATTTGGATGTCGGCGGTAAAATAGCACATCATTGTGTAACTTGTAATACTTAGTCAAAGGATGATTGTGTTTTTCTACCAGTAATGTTATTATTTTATACCAGTGAGGATCAGATTTTTGTAATTCAGCCATGTTTCTGCACATATCAATATAATATTGGTGATACTGCTTGTCTTGCATTAAGAGAATCCTGTAGTCATTTATATTTTCTAAGTCACTGTTGGTATCATTCATACCTTGTGGAAGTCTAGACAAAGTGTCTGCAATGGTGTTGTCCTTACCTCTTATGTACTTAATTTCAAAAGAGTAGTTCTGAAGTGTAACTGCCCATCGTGATAGTCTAGGATGTACAAGTTTACAAGTTAACAAAAATGTCAGGGCCTGGTGATCGGTGTAAATTACTGTATGTTTTCCAAATAAATAATAATTGAATTTCTTGAATGCCCATACTATGGAAAGTGTTTCTAACTCAGTAGTGGAGTATGTACGCTCACATTCAGTTAGAGTGCGACTCGCAAACCCTATAATTCTTATCTGTTCCTCCTCTTTATTCTTTACAACTTGAAATAAGCAACAGCCCAAGCCAGTACGTGAAGCGTCACAAGTCATACAAAAATCTAAATTGAAATCTGGATGGCTCAATATGTTAGCATTCACTAAAGCATGTTTAATTGTATTAAAGTCATTCTGGCACTGTTCCGACCAGATCCAAACTTGATTCTTTCTGAGTAGATTTAGCAGATGTTTACTGTTCAAAAGTGGTTGTGGCAAAAAACGTCTGAAAAATGAACATAGCCCAAGGAATGATTTTAACTGCTTTTTAGTTCGAGGGCTAGGAAAGTTTCTGATAGCATCTAATTTACTGGGATCCGGACGTATGCCCTGTGAATTAATGATATGTCCTAAATACCTTATCTCACTGCAACCAAACTTTGATTTTCTAAGATTGGCTGTGACTCCAGCTTGTGCAAATTTTTCTAAAATTCCTTGAAGTGTGTCAACGTGTTCATTCCAGGATTGTGTAGCTATCAGTATATCATCTACATAGTGTGTGACTGTCTCAACTAAATCGTCACCAAGCACGGTATCCAGGGCTGTAATGAATACCCCAGAGCTGACATTCAGTCCGAAGGGTAGAACACAAAACTGATAGGTTCGCCCCCCGAACATAAATGCAGTATATTTCCGAGAATCAGGAGTGATACCCACCTGCCAAAACGAATTAGCGAGATCTATTGTGGAAAAATATTTTGCATCTAGAAATTTCTGTAATTGCTCTTCTAAATTTTCAGGTTTTGTGTGAACCGGTAAAATTATTTCATTAATAGCTCGTGCGTCTAACACTAACCTAATGCTTCCATTTGATTTTTTGACAACAAGTAGAGGACTACAGTAAGGTGAGGTGGATGGTTCAATGACCTTCCAGTCTAACATTTGTTTTAATTCTTGCCACACAGCAGGTCGTTGAGATAACGGTACGTTATATGTCTTATGGTAGAAGATCTTGTGAGGCTTAACTTCAATCTTGTACACATACGTGTTGATAACACCTAATCGTTTGGTAAAAACTTGTAAGTACTTGGATAACACTTCCTGTAGTTTTATACGTTCATGTACACTGAGAGCTGTAGCTTCACTTATCTTATGATCAAGCAATGTTTTCAAGTCCATTAGCTCTGCGTCAGATGAGTGTGTTTGCATGTCTTGAATGTCTTTGTCAAGTACTAACTGAACCTTGTACCCTGTACAGTGTTTGTCATGCTTTAGAGTTCTCCTGTCCAAATCAATAATAATTACCCTGCTTTTATCATTTAAAATACATTTACCTTTGGAGAAGTCTATAATGCAGTCCTTCTCGCTCATAATATCTATTCCTAATATGCAATTAGTCACAAGGTTTTGTACAACCAGGAATGGCCATTGTACGGTTCCATTACCTATTTTAACGTTTACAAAAACTTGCTTCGTAACCCTACATGACTTATTACCTAGTGCAGTAGTTATTTTACAGTTTTGGGCAGGAAACTCAGGCACGGGTTCCAATTCACACATCTTTTTATAAAAATTAAAAGATAAAACGCTCACAGCTGCACCTGTATCTAGGATAATAGTAGTTGGAATCCCACCTACTACACCAGTAGTGGATGCTAAAACAATTTCATTTGTGTTTAAACGACATTGTGTACTGTCTTGTAAAAGTTCATCTGATATATTGTTATTGTGGTTGTATCTTATAAATAAAATAGGTAGTTTTTGTTCAGAATTACTCGGCATATCATTATTCTGTTGTTCAAGTGTGGTGTCAAATAACTGATTAACATTGAAGCCGCCCCCCAAGGATTCTTCAGCCACGACCTGGGGCAAAGTAGTGACTGTTTCTAGTTTGTTGGATTAGCATTTGTACTAGGTACTGACACAGATTGAGGTTGTGCATCAGGTGTCATTTCTATTATATTCACATTCGGATATTGCCTATTATGATCTCCAAACTTTTGCGGTTGTTGTTGCTGTTGCGCATTATAACTTACCTGTCGGTCGTAAGGTATGCTCCAATTTTGACCTGGTGGCTGCTGTGGTAAAGCAGAGTTTGAATGAAAGTACTGATCGTTACGAGTCCAATCTTGATGCTGTCTTGGCTCGTAGGTATTATTATTTCTATTTCTGTTTGTGTTTTTGTTATTACCTTTGTATCTGTTGTTACCGTTGTAGTTATTACCGCGGTGCCTTTTGTATGGATTGCCGCATGAAATGTTATTACTGTTGTAACTATTGTTTGTATTGGAATACGCGTGTTGATTTTGATTTCCGTACTGAGACGGCATGTGAGTTTGCTGTTTTTGTTGTACCGCGCATCCAACTGTGGGCGCGCCAGAATTGTGTTGGCAAGCCTGCATGTTTTGCATACCACTAGTGTAAACATTGTGGCTGCTGTTTTGCCGCGCGAAGCGCTGATCTTCAAGTAACATGTCAACCGAATCTAAAGCTGTTAAAAAATAATCTGAATCGTCATCCGGGATATGTAGGAGTTTTTCTTTAATGTTGAAAGGCAATTTGGCCTTCAACGCACGGAGTATATCTCGCGTTGCGACTGGTTCGTCTAAAAAGTGTCCCATGTTCAAGTATTTTTCAAAATATCTGCGTAAGTTACCATTTTTACTGTTAAAAGTTTCAGGTTCTAAAATTTGTCTTCTGAGTCGCTCCTGAACGGATTGCGACCAGAATTTGTTCAGAAAAGCACGCTCAAACTCACTGTACGTGGTACATACGTCAGCTTGACTGTATGCCCAGACAGCTGCATCGCCTTGGATGTAACCGACAATATATGAAATCTTTTTCCGGTCACTCCAAGTGCGTGGAAATGCGTTACTAAAAGATTTGAGAAAAATAACCGGATGAATGGTTCGTTTTTCTGGGATAAAAATCTGAAATTGCCTGTGTTTCATTAAGCTTTCGTCTTCCTTTGCATTATGATATGGATTTGTCCCACTTTAATTACTGCTATGTCCAGCTGGCGAGTAATTACGATAATGTTGCTGTGGTTTACCATGATAATAGCTTGTGTTTGTGTTGGCACATCGTGGTATGTGTTGTAGTCGTGGTGTGTTTTGTTCTTGTGTGTTTGTCGTGTGCGGTATGTGTGTGTCATACTCGAATGTATATTGGTTCCTGAACTGTGCATTTTGACTGATATTTTCGTTACATTCAGACTGTGGTCGATCGGTGAATTGTTTCATGGGTGCAGTGACGGATTGTACTGCGTCACTGATCAGCTGTTTGTTATTAGTAATGTATTGCGCTACGGAGTCGTGCACAATTGTTAGCAAATTTTCACGTAAGCATCTATCAAAATGTTTGTCTTTGTTGACTACCCAATCATGAAATTCTTTATTAATATTTTGAAAATGAGCTGTGGCATCAGCTTGTAAGATGTCAGTCAGGTGTTGTTCAACATTGTCAAATTTATTCTGTACGTCAGTAATTCGTTTTTCAAGGTTGTCATGTACTGAAGGATATGTTTGAATTTGTTCAGTAAGAACTTCACACGTGACATTAAGGTTTTTTACTTGTGTCTGTAAAAGTGCTACGTCAGTTGTAGTCTTTTCTTGTCTCGTATTAAGCTGGGAAAATTTAGCACTGAGTTCAGTCATCTGTTTGGTCAGTGTGGCGTCTATAAGTTCCACACGCTTACATAAAGTGTCATTACTTGTCTTGAGTGCTATGAGATCAGATTTGATTCCGTCATTTTGTGTCTTTAACTGTTCATTTTGCGTCTGTAAGGTTGCCATGTTTTCGGCGTTTTGTTTCATTAGCATTTGTAACATGTCGGCAATGTTTACCGTTTGCAAGGTCTCTGCCCCCGCCGCGTCATTAGACGTGACGTCATGCATTAACATGGGCTCTGATTGAGACTTTGAAATTTTTGTGGTGGAGGGCCTATTGTCAAAATTTTCGTCAACACTTGCGTCAATGTTTGATGAATCGTCACTACCGGTTGCTGTCGTAAAGTCATTTTCTAACATTTGTCTCTCGTCCGAATCGGATTGCGTCTGAATAGTACGTCTTTGCTGTTCCATTTTTGCGTATTGTTTCCTAGTTATTACCATGCCACACGTGATATATGTTTCAAGAAAATATTTGACACTGATTTTAAAATAAAATGCAGTTGAGCATGAATCGGTTGTAGCAACAATGGCTGTCTGTTAATTTAAAAATATAAACTGAATTTGAGATTATTGGTAATGGCTGCTGGCCATGTTACATGATATCGTACAGAAGTCGGCCATATTGTACACTCGTGTATTGGTATTGTTGCATACGTTATTGTTTGGGGAAAAGTACTGAGAATGAAATTTATCACTGAAACTGTTATGCGGAAAAGAAACACTACAGAATTTTACTGAAAAGCTAATACACTGAATTATACGTCTGGTCAAGCCTGCTAATGCAAAGATGCTGCGTCTTACCTTATTTTGCTGGAAGCTTCTTTGCGTCTTCCCGCAAAATTTTATAATTGGCAAATATCTTCTGATTTTTGTTATTTCTCATATAGTCAAGTCCAGGTCCAGAAAGTTGATTTTTCACATGAAACAAAGAGAACAATGTAACAAATGACAAAATAACAAGTCCGACACGCAGTCGCCAATATAAAATTAATAAAATAAAATAAAATAAAATATTAATTATTTTATCTGTATGATTGTCTCTCCTATGAGTCGTCAGGTTTTAATTATTCGGTATCAGACGCTTGACAATGGCTTTTTCGTAAAGGCAATGTTACTCGTAGTTGACTGTGAAATAAAACTGAAATAATCGGACTTCGTAATTAAATCGTTTCCAAAGACTGCTGCGGTAGGTGCGGACTCATAATCTAAATCTCAATATTACAATAATTTGCCAGCCATGCCAAAACGTCGTACAGAGGTGATTGTCTACTAAACAAAAAAATTACACAGTTAGTTAAATCAGATATATTCAATGAATAAGCCTACAGTTCATAATCCTACTTACTTTTATAAATATAAATTCTTTTCAGAATCGAGTGCCTAGTATGGTTGCAACTCGCAGTAATTTTCTATAACAAGAAATATGGCGGTGTGCCAGACAATAAACTAAAATACGTGCTTCTCGCACCACTTCAACCAGAGCTCTCCTATCTTAATCAAACATACGAGTAACGTAATTGTGCTTTTGTTTTATCAGCGACACAGCGCTGCAGTTGTGTGCCATAGGCTTTATTTATTTGTCACTGATTATTTATTTAATTAATATCTCGCGTTTCCGAGGAAACTCACGCTCGGCATGCAAATGTGCCTTTATAGCTGGAGCCCGCCAAGTTGGCGCCAAGAGAGTGGGACGTGTTCCTTCCTTTTTGATTCCCACGATGGCGAAATCGCGATGACGGGAGAAGCACTTTCTGTGATTGGTACACCGCTTGTGACGTAGGTTACGAGTTTCACCTTTTAGACTGTGAACTTGATCGAGAGACCAGTTTTTAGAGAGCCACAGGAGGGAGAATGAAGGACATTACAATAGTATACCATAACCTTGTGTTGGTGGCAAATCGGATGATTAGATGGTAATTTTAAGTACATTAAACACTGTCACCAATTGTGGAGGAGTGTGTTTTATGGACATTCTCTAACTTACGGGCGTAGAATACAGAACAGAACTATCACAGACATTCGGGTTTGAGCAGGCAGGTTCCGTCGTTCACGTAACATTCGGTCGCGGAGTCCAGAACAGCATTCATTCGAGTGCTGACTTTCAGATCTAGAGATTCGGAGACGGAAGAACTCAGCGGATCATACAGTCAACTGCCGGCCACTGTGGCCAAGCGGTTCTAGGCGCTTCAGTCCGGAACTGCGATGCTGCTACGGTCGCAGGTTCGAATCCTGCCTCGGGCATGGATGTGTGTGATGTCCTTAGGTTAGTTAGGTTTAAGTAGTTCTAAGTTCTAGGGGACTGATGAACTCAGTCCCATACTGCTCAGAGCCATACAGTCAACTGGCAGAGACGGAGGGCCCCTCAAGTTAAGCCACTACGATTCGACGCAAACCGCCGCTGCTTACGGTGAGAATACATTGCAGCACCAGCGTGACATGGCTTAGACAGGCACGATAACTTGTTAACACATAGATGTGGCGAACCCTCTACGCTGCCTTTTCCCCAATAAGATCCTTTTCTTCATTTGCTGCCATTCACACGCCTTGCAATCACCGTTTACCTGTCACATAACGTGGAAATTTAGTAATAATGATAGCGAATCATCAAAAGCAAATTTCCACCCCCGTCCATCTCAAAACCCGGTCAAAAACTATTTATTGTAATAAGTGTGACTCCATTACTATGTGACCTGGAACTGTGTAGCAATGAATGTTTAATCTCGTCAAGATTTAATATGTCAATTTGGAAATAAATTACGAATATATTCTATTCAACGATTTTCATTTTGCAATCTATGAATCCCGTGTCCATGGGAAGGACTGGTAGAATTTTTAGTGCTCAGGGCCCCATAACAGGTCACATTGGATCAAATTCCGTTGCGTAACTTAATTAATCGGCACTGTTTTCCGAAGAATGAACTGTCGTCGTAATCGTACTGGCCAAATCAGTCAGGTTTAAAAACAAACTACTCGATGGATCTCGCAATTAACATGTGAGCTCACCCCTCGGCTTGATGCGGCCATTCGGTTCTCGCTTACTTGGCTGACTCTGGCCCGGCCATAACCTCTCAGCTTGGCAGGTGTATTCCGTTTAACTAAAACCTCTCACTCCTGTGTCAGCTCATGTATAATGCCTACTGCTTGTAATGCCACAAACGCATGGCAGAGGCTACGTTACATTACACCACTGATTCGGGTCTTTTTCCGCTTCCACTCACATGTCGAGAGTGGAAAGAATAATTGTTCAAATGTCTCAATGCGCGCTGTAATTAATCTAATGTTGTCCTCGTGATCCCTACAGGAGCGATACATAGGGGGCTATAGTATATTCTCAGATTTATCACTTACAATTGTTTCTAGAAATTTTCTAAGTAGGCCTTAACTGGATATTATGCGTCTGTCTTCAAGCATCTGGCAATTCAGTTCTTTTAGCATCTTCTTTGACACTCTCCCATAGGTAAAACAAACCTGTCACCAAATGTGCTGTCCTCTGTATCCGTGGAAAAACCCCTTAGACTTATTTCGTACAGGTCCCATACACTTGAGTGATATTTTAGGCTGAGCTGCACTAGTGATTTGTAAGCAATCTCCTTTGTATACTGATTGCATTTCCCTAACATTCCACCAACAAACCCAAGTCTGCTACTTGCTTTACCCACGACTGAGCGTGTGTGTTCAGTTCATTGTCCATTCTTACGAAGTATTAAAAACTGGTATTTGCATGAATTGACCGATTCCGAATGTGATTCAGGGTTATTACATTAAAAGGATACTACGTTGTTTCGTTTCCTAAAGCACACAGTTTTACATTTCTCAACGTTTAAAGCAATTTGACAATCTTTGCACCGCTTTGAAATCTTATCAAGATCTGACTGAGCATTTGCGCATCTTCTCTCAAACAGTACTTCATTACAGATAACTGTATCATCTTCGAAAAGTCTGAGGTTTCTATAAATGCCGTCCGCAAGGTCATTAAAATAAAACATGAACAGCATGTGTCCCGACACACTTCCCTGGGGCGCAATCGAATTTACTTCTACGCCTGTCGATGACACTCCACCCAAGATTAATTGCTGAAGCATCCCTACCAAAAATTCCTCACTTCATTTCACGAGTGTACCGTGAATATCAGGAATCCGACAAAACATCAATCTCCAACGTCGAAGCAGCCGCAAAAAGATCCCACAAGAAAAGGACCAACGACGACTGAAGAGAATCGTTCAACGTGACAGAAGTGCAACCCTTCCGCAAATTGCTGGAAATTTCAATGCTGGGTCATCAAGTGTCAGTGTGCGAACCATTCAACGAAATATCATCGATATGGGCTTTCGGAGACGAAGGGCCAGTCGTGTATCCTTGATGACTGCACGACACAAAGCTTTACGCTTCGTCTGGGCCCGTCAACACCGACATTGGGGTGTTGATGACTGGAAACATGTTGCCTGCTTGAACGAGTCCCGTTTCAAATTGTATAGAGCGGATGGACGTGTACGGGTATGGAGAGAACCTCATGAGTGCATGAACCCTGAATGTCAATTGGGAACTCTTCAAGCTGGTGGAGGCTCTGTAATGGTATGGGGCGTGTGCAATTAGAGTGATATGGGACCCCTGATACGACTAGATACGACTCTGACAGGTGACAAGTACGTAAGCGTCCTGTCCGATCACCTGCATCCATTCGTATCCATCATGCATTCCGACTGACTTGGACCATTCCAGCAGGACAATGCGGCACCCCACACGCCCAATTCTGCTACAGAGTGGCTCCAGGAACATTCTTGTGAGTTTAAACACTTCCGCTAGCCATCAAACTCCCCAGACATGAACATTATTGAGCATATCTCGGATTTCTTGCAATGTGCTGTTCAGAGGAAATCTCAACGCCTTCGTACTTTTAGGGATTTATGGACAGTCCTGCTGGATTCATGGTGACAGTTTCCTCCAGTACTACTTCGGACACCGTTTTTTTTTTTGTTTTTTTTTTTTTTTTTCATCAGTCTACTGACTGGTTTGATGCGGCCCGCCCTGTTCAAGAATCACAAGAGGAGGAGGTATACTTGGAAAAGGCCGGGAGATACGGGAAGATTTCAATTAGATTACATCATGGTCAGACAGAGATTCCGAAGTCAGATATGGGATTGTAAGGCATACCCAGGAGCAGATATAGACTCAGATCACAATATAGTAGTGATGAAGAGTAGGCTGAAGTTCAAGACATTAATCAGGAAGAATCAATACGCAAAGAAGTGGGATACGGAAGTACTAAGGTATGACGAGATACGTTTGAAGTTCTCTAACGCTATAGATACAGCAGTAAGGAATAGCGCAGTAGGCAGTACAGTTGAAGAGGAATGGACATCTCTAAAAAGGGCCACCACAGAAGTTGGGAAGGAAAACATAGGTACAAAGAAGGTAGCTGCGAAGAAACCATGGGTAACAGAAGAAATACTTCAGTTGATTGATGAAAGGAGGAAGTACAAACATGTTCCGGGAAAATCAGGAATACAGAAATACAAGTCGCTGAGGAATGAAATAAATAGGAAGTGCAGGGAAGCTAAGACGAAATGGCTGCAGGAAAAATGTGAAGACATCGAAAAAGATATGATTGTAGGAAGGACAGACTCAGCATACAGGAAAATCAAAACAATCTTTGGTGACATTAAAAGCAACGGTGGTAACATTAAGAGTGCAACGGGAATTCCACTGTTAAATGCAGAGGACAGAGCAAATAGGTGGAAAGAATACATTGAAAGCCTCTATGAGGGTGAAGATTTGTCTGATGTGATAGAAGAAGAAACAGGAGTCGATTTAGAAGATATAGGGGCTCCACTATTAGAATTGGAATTTAAAAGAGCTTTAGAGGACTTACGGTCAAATAAGGCAGAAGGGATAGATAACATTCCATCAGAATTTCTAAAATCGTTGGGGGAAGTGGCAACAAAACGACTATTCACGTTGGTGTATAGAATATACACTCCTGGAAATGGAAAAAAGAACACATTGACACCGGTGTGTCAGACCCACCATACTTGCTCCGGACACTGCGAGAGGGCTGTACAAGCAATGATCACACGCACGGCACAGCGGACACACCAGGAACCGCGGTGTTGGCCGTCGAATGGCGCTAGCTGCGCAGCATTTGTGCACCGCCGCCGTCAGTGTCAGCCAGTTTGCCGTGGCATACGGAGCTCCATCGCAGTCTTTAACACTGGTAGCATGCCGCGACAGCGTGGACGTGAACCGTATGTGCAGTTGACGGACTTTGAGCGAGGGCGTATAGTGGGCATGCGGGAGGCCGGGTGGACGTACCGCCGAATTGCTCTACACGTGGGGCGTGAGGTCTCCACAGTACATCGATGTTGTCGCCAGTGGTCGGCGGAAGGTGCACGTGCCCGTCGACCTGGGACCGGACCGCAGCGACGCACGGATGCACACCAAGACCGTAGGATACTACGCAGTGCCGTAGGGGACCGCACCGCCACTTCCCAGCAAATTAGGGACACTGTTGCTCCTGGGGTATCGGCGAGGACCATTCGCAACCGTCTCCATGAAACTGGGCTACGATCCCGCACACCGTTAGGCCGTCTTCCGCTCACGCCCCAACATCGTGCAGCCCGCCTCCAGTGGTGTCGCGACAGGGGTGAATGGAGGGACGAATGGAGACGTGTCGTCTTCAGCGATGAGAGTCGCTTCTGCCTTGGTGCCAATGATGGTCGTATGCGTGTTTGGCGCCGTGCAGGTGAGCGCCACAATCAGGACTGCATACGACCGAGGCACACAGGGCCAGCACCCGGCATCATGGTGTGGGGAGCGATCTCCTACACTGGCCGTACACCACTGGTGATCGTCGAGGGGACACTGAATAGTGCACGGTACATCCAAACCGTCATCGAACCCATCGTTCTACCATTCCTAGACCGGCAAGGGAACTTGCTGTTCCAACAGGACAATGCACGTCCGCATGTATCCCGTGCCACCCAACGTGCTCTAGAAGGTGTAAGTCAACTACCCTGGCCAGCAAGATCTCCGGATCTGTCCCCCATTGAGCATGTTTGGGACTGGATGAAGCGTCGTCTCACGCGGTCTGCACGTCCAGCACGAACGCTGGTCCAACTGAGGCGCCAGGTGGAAATGGCATGGCAAGCCGTTCCACAGGACTACATCCAGCATCTCTACGATCGTCTCCATGGGAGAATAGCAGCCTGCGTTGCTGCGAAAGGTGGATATACACTGTACTAGTGCCGACATTGTGCATGCTCTGTTGCCTGTGTCTATGTGCCTGTGGTTCTGTCAGTGTGATCATGTGATGTATCTGACCCCAGGAATGTGTCAATAAAGTTTCCCCTTCCTGGGACAATGAATTCACGGTGTTCTTATTTCAATTTCCAGGAGTGTATGAGTCTGGCGACATACCATCTGACTTTCGGAAAAGCATCATCCACACAATTCCGAAAACGGCAAGAGCTGACAAGCGCGAGAATTATCGCACAGTCAGCTTAACAGCTCATGCATCGAAGCTGCTTACAAGAATAATATACAGAAGAATGGAAAAGAAAATTGAGAATGTGCTAGGTGACGATCAGTTTGGCTTTAGGAAAAGTCAAGGGACGAGAGAGGCAATTCTGACGTTACGGCTAATAATAGAAGCAAGGCTAAAGAAAAATCAAGACACTTTCATAGGATTTGTCGACCTGGAAAAAGCGTTCCACAATATAAAATGGTGCAAGCTGTTCGAGATTCTGAAAAAAGTAGGGGTAAGCTATAGGGAGAGACGGGTCATATACAATATGTACAACAACCAAGAGGGAATAATAAGAGTGGACGATCAAGAACGAAGTGCTCGTATTAAGAAGGGTGTAAGACAAGGCTGTAGCCTTTCGCCCCTACTCTTCAATCTGTACATGGAGGAAGCAATGATGGAAATAAAAGAAAGGTTCAGGAGTGGAATAAAATACTAGGTGAAAGGATATCAATGATACGATTCGCTGATGACATTCCTATCCTGAGTGAAAGTGAAGAAGAATTAAATGATCTGCTGAACGGAATGAACAGTCTAATGAGTACACAGTATGGTTTGAGAGTAAATCGGAAAAAGACGAAGGTAATGAGAAGTAGTATAAATGAGAACAGCGAGAAACTTAACATCAGGATTGATGGTCACGAAGTCAGTGAAGTTAAGGAATTCTGCTACCTAGGCAGTAAAATAACCAATGACGGACGGAGCAAGGAGGACATCAAAAGCAGACTCGATATGGCAAAAAAGGCATTTCTGGCCAAGAGAAGTCTACTAATATCAAATACGGGCCTTAATTTGAGGAAGAAATTTCTGAGGATGTACGTCTGGAGTACAACATTGTATGGTAGTGAAACATGGACTGTGGGAAAACCGGAACAGAAGAGAATCGAAGCATTTGAGATGTGGTGATATAGACGAATGTTGAAAATTAGGTGGACTGATAAGGTAAGGAATGAGGAGGTTCTACGCAGAATCGGAGAGGAAAGGAATATGTGGAAAACACTGATAAGGAGAAGGGACAGGATGATAGGACATCTGCTAAGACATGAGGGAATGACTTTCATGGTACTAGAGGGAGCTGTAGAGGGCAAAAACTGTAGAGGAAGACAGAGATTGGAATACGTCAAGCAAATAATTGAGGACCTAGGTTGCAAGTGCTACTCTGAGATGAAGAGGTTAGCACAGGAAAGGAATTCGTGGCGGGCCGCATCAAACCAGTCAGTAGACTGATGACCAAAAAAAAATAGCGCTCAGCTACGATCTACTCTCCGTTCAATCTTTCGACCAACTTTGTTGTATGGGAGCGAAAGGTGAGTGGATTCAGGTTACCTCATCAATAAGGTTGAGGTTACGGATATGAAAGTAGCTAGGATGATTGCAGGTACTAGTAGATGGGAACAATGGCAGGAGGGTGTCCACAATGAGGAAATCAAAGAAAAACTGGGAATGAACTCTATAGATGCCGGCCGTGGTGGTCTAGCGGTTCTAGGCGCTCAGTCCGGAACCGCGCGACTGCTACGGTCGCAGGTTCGAATCTGCCTCGGGCATGGATGTGTGTGATGTCCTTAGGTTAGTTAGGTTTAAGTAGTTCGAAGTTCTTGCACCATTTTATATTGTGGAACGCTTTTTCCAGGTCGACAAATCCTATGAAAGTGTCTTGATTTTTCTTTAGCCTTGCTTCCATTATTAGCCGTAACGTCAGAATTGCCTCTCTCGTCCCTTGACTTTTCCTAAAGTTAAGTCCCATAGTGCTCAGAGCCATTTTTTGAACTCTATAGATGTAGCAGTCAGGGCGAACAGGCTTAGATGGTGGGGTCATGTTACACGCATGGGAGAAGCAAGGTTACCCAAGAGACTCATGGGTTCAGCAGTAGAGGGTAGGAGGAGTCGGGGTGAACCAAGGAGAAGGTACCTGGATTCGGTTAAGAATGATTTTGAAGTAATAGGCTTAACATAAGAAGAGGCACCAATGTTAGCAGGTTAATTTAGTAAGCCTGAAAGCGTCACGGAAATGCTCAATCAGCTCCAATGGCAGACGCTCTAATGCGTCTCAGTGTGGTGAACTATTTAAATTCCAAGAGCATACGTTCCGAGAAAAACCATCCAGTACATTGTTTCCTCCGACTTGTATCTCGCGAAAAGACCACGAAGGGTCTTCCCGTGAACGATACGGGATTGGAACAGGGAAAGGGGGACGTGACAGTGATACCCAAAGTATCCATCGGCACGCATCGTAAAGTGACTTCCAGAGTATAGATGTAGTTGGTTAGGTTATCTCTGAACTGCTTGTTAAATATCTGCATACTTTGCTCGAGATGTCTGCGTCTTCGCCCTTGCGATAGTATTCTTCCGCACGGCAAAATGGAAACTCATAGCTTACTCAATTTTGATTAAATGGAAGCTGATTACAGTAACGGATGATATCTTTCGAATCTGTCGTGCTGTAGATTCAAAGTTACCAGCCTCTTCCTAATCATAAAATAGTTACTGTCTACTTAAACGTTGCGCAGTGAGAACTTAGTATTCAAATTGCCTATTGTGAAATTTCCTCAAGTTTGCTTTTCACTGAAGACTCTCGTGGGCTTGTAAATCAACTATATTCTTTCGATAACAATACGTGTATATATTCCTTTCTGCATTATTTCCGGCCCGAGTGGCCGAGCAGTTCTAGGCGCTACAGTCTGGAACTGCACGACCGCTACGACCGCAGGTTCGAATCCTGCCTCGGGCATGGATGTGTGTGATGTCTTTAGGTTACTTAGGTTTGAGTAGTTCTAAGTTCTAGGGGACTGATGACCTCAGCACTTAAGTCCCATAGTGCTCAGAGCCATTTGAATCATTTTTTGCGTTATTTCCGCCTAAATAGGCATTTCTCTGTTAGTTGTCCATGACACAGTGCGATGCTGCTTTGCCGTCATATTGTTTTAACGTGTTGATTCCAATTCATGGCCCGTGAACATTCTTACGCATCAGAGACCGAAAGGTAGACCGACAGCTGTAGTTACGGCGACCGATGCTTATTACATGTGCGGCGGACCAATCTGGCAACTTTCTGAGATATTAGGTGGAAATAGTATTCATAAATTATGTGTTTATTTTTGATGGGTCATTTTATCTTCCCTGCTAAGAATCAATGACTACATGATAGAGAGGCATCCTTATGGGGACTGCTGGACGCTATAAGCAGAAAGCAAACTTTATTTAATTCTAGATCGGTTTGTTGATGCGTGATTAACATTCTGCTCAATGCTCAGATGGTAGCCTTGCATAACATAGTTTAACGTGGTCTTAATTATGTAAACGTCTCTCTCTCTCTCTCTCTCTCTGTGTGTGTGTGTGTGTGTGTGTGTGTGTGTGTGTGTGTGTGTGTGTGAGATTATTCTGTCAATCTTGCTGTTCATTCTGCATTTCCAGTTTCATTCTGTTCTTGGAAGATCCATACTTAATATATAACTTAGAAGTTTATGGCTTTTCTGTTCACTGCTCACAGGTACTTCTTTCACACCATACACAACTTTCAATTTTGGTCATTCCTACTACAGTCTGAGTCTGTATCTTTCTGATAATTTAATATTTAATTCTGTCAGTGACGTCCAAATTACAATTTTGGAGGACCCGTCCTGGATTTTCGTTCCTATGAATTTTCTGATCAGTAATTAACTACAGTTTCATTCATTCAACATTTTTCATACTAGGTAAGTAAAACTTAAAATTTTGGATTACATTCACAGAGTCTTTCTTTCTTGTGTGCTTCCGATGGATTTTCAGATAAAGTTCTCTTATTTAATTGCAGTATTTATCACCTTACAGTTTTCACCTAATAGTGTGATAAGACACATAACTTTATATTTACATTCATGTTTTGCAAGCAACTTACTAATTAACAGTTCTCTGTACACGTAGCACAAATTGAATGCCATATCTTGAAAACAATTTAAAGTTATCATATTTTGGAACATATATTTTCTGTGGTTTAGTATTAAATGATTTGAGTTTCACTGTGTGATTTTGTGACAAGCATAGTGAGTCAGACTGGTTGAGAATATAACACTGATATCTCATGGCTACTTCAGGTGCGAAAACTTTATGGTTAGGTTGTGCTATTCTACTGAAATACTACGGGGCAGATTTCTTTCTCATATGTGATTTAAAAGAGAGATTCAGGCCATTAGTGTTCACTTACTGAGGTTATGTTGTGAACTTAATATAGGGTGGAGAATTGGTGAAATATATTAGGATGGGGCTGCAATCAATTTTTTTGTTCAATTTTAAATATTCAGTGGCAGCTTATCTATTGTTTGGAAGTACAGATAGGTACAGAATTAAATGCTTGGGAGTTGTACGCTCCCGTAACTCACAAGGAGAGCTTCCCAGTCGTGCAATCGACTTTTTGCAACCACCTATATGGTGATGTAGGGTAGGAACCCAGGTATCACATCCTAAAGCCATTCACCCTGATAGGGTCTCTTTTACGAGCAAAATACGAAAAGCAATTTAGCCTGTTCCTGTAGAATATTAAATTAATGCCAATTTGCGACTGCGTTTAGCATAATGGATAGCGTAAACTAGGGGAAAATAGAAGGTGGTTGGTTCGATTCCAGTCCTTTTCCTTTTATTTTTTTCCTTTTTGTAATTTTTTCAGTTATTTGCTTCAAATGAAATATTTTTAAATTTTCTAATCCTTGGCCAAGCCATTTTAACCATTGTATTGACTCTCTTATTCGTTCTCATTTCTCCCTTGGGCTCAAAATCATTGGTGGATTTGCGAATCAGTTCTTTTTTCTCTATATTTTTGAGTTGCCTCTTGCATTTGTTTTCTGAGCGTGCGGTATTTAAAATGACCGACAACGCAGATTCGTCAACCAGCAAGTGTCATCATGAAAGAATGGAGGAATTTGATGAAGGAATGAGAACTTTCACGAATGCCTTACGTTGTGCATTGTCCGTTTACGAGGAGAGATTTCCCGATTTCATAACAGCAAACGAAATAGCAATGGGCGAACGAATCGCAGGGGAAACCATTTAACTCGTGATGGAGAGTGTTATTTTTCAGGAACATGACCCAGTTTTAAACAGCGAGGCTGATGAACAGTGTTTGTGTGATGAGGTAAGCCCATCCATACTACTACCTATTAATTTTCGGATTTCCTCGTCCGCTATTCACAAGAAAAATTTCTTCTTTGCAGTGTACTCTAGAGGATGAAGACATGAATGAATGTTTTAACCCATCCAATTGTCAGGCACCTCCATCGACATGCATTCCGTTAAAATACAAAGCAAGGTCCGCAGCTCGTGGTCGTGCGGTAGCGTTCTCGCTTCCCACGCCCGGGTTCCCGGGTTCGATTCCCGGCGGGGTCAGGGATTTTCTCTGCCTCGTGATGACTGGGTGTTGTGTGCTGTCCTTAGGCTAGTTAGGTTTAAGTAGTTCTAAGTTCTAGGGGACTGATGACCATAGATGTTAAGTCCCATAGTGCTCAGAGCCATTTTTACAAAGCAAAAGCAGTTGCTTTCGCTCAAGCTCATCCTAATTACTCATTGAAAGGTGTCCAACAAAGTGGTTTCTCTCGTTTACGCAAAAAAGGATACTTGAGGAAATGAAAACAGGTCTCAAACAAGAAGGAACCAATTTCGATAAGCTGTGTCTAGTTGATACCGAAACATCTGAAAAATTTAAGGATGCTCAGATGTGCCACGAGCAAGTGACAACGCGTACACTGCAACAATAGGCAGTGATTACCGCCGTTCCGTATTTAAAGGAAAACTTTTCATTCTTTGCAAGTGGGAAGTGGGCAAAGAATTTTAAAATAAAACACGGAATACGTAAGAGAAAAGTGACTAAATTCGTTAGTGTAAATGACGTCGCAACACTTGAAGAAACTGCAGCAGCAGCAGAACGATTCAGAAAACAAATAGTGCTGATAATGAGTGTTGTGTCCAACCCTGTTATTAATACCGATCAAATAAGTTGCAGTTACGAATAACGTATCATCGGTCACTGGAGTTTCGAGATCAAAAACAGTTTTGGTGCAAAAGAGAATTTTGGCGAAAGCTACACTTTCATAAACAGCGCAATATGCGTTGATATTCGCCGGTGAATTGCTACCGTGCGAGTTCTTACGTATGCACGAGGTCGAAAATAAATTCGGACCTAGCGTTGCTAAAGAAGTTGAACGTTTGGAGTCAGAATACGGAAATGTGGTCGTAGCCCGCTCAAAATCAGGAAAATTAACGAAAGAGTTTTAGAGACAATATTTGCAATTGTACTGTATCTCCTGGGGTGGGAAGTTTCTAAATGCCATGTATTGATAATTATTGTATGAATAGCTGGCATTGTATGCCAAAGAGTAAACAAACGCATTATGTTGCAACATATGCCTTGATGAATATTCCATGGACATTCGAGACTCGGTGTCTGAACTTTCTATTCTGGTTGACTTCTTCTGTTCTTGGACTGGAAGAGGAAAGAACGATTGTCTGAGGTTCACCTTGTTGTAACAGTCTAAGTTACAAACGGCACTAAAATGTAATTGCTCATGACTTCAAACTTGAGTATGGTTCATAATTATTTGGTCTTAACGGAACGTTGACCATTGTTAGGCACCTTATTAGAAAATAATTAGTAATTTTTTGTCAGTTCATCTTCGAGACGTGCCGCCGGTTAGGACACTAAACTTTCTTTCAGAGTCCACGAGCTACGCGGCGGCTACTAATAATTCAATATATTTCACTTTCAGATTTTCTCAAGATTGTGAGATAACATCCCAGGCAGATAGGTCTGGTCACAGGATTCTAGTTCTAGTATAAGATTTCATTTGCAAGAGATTATGCTTGTTATCTTATACTGCCATTCGAGACGAAACCACGATCCGGAGTTACGGGTGTTGTTACTTCACATTGAGTTGACCTACGAAATATTATCTGGTGCTATAAGCAAGTGAATTGTAAACATACTTTTGGTATATAATATATTGAGGAAGATCTGTGACAATTCATGACAGACAATTAATTTTTTTATAATCCCAGAACCACCCTGAGTACCGGGCTAGTCTGCTGATTGTTGATCAGCGTCGGGATAATAGTAATGTTGCGTTATTAATCACTGAGAGACAGAGTGAATAATTACCTAACAGAACCGTAAGCATAGTATTATTAGAGTTATTTCTCTTTTGTTCTGACGTCACTTTATTAAAAGCTATCAAAGCTTATTCACAGTTTCAAGACAAAGTACTTAGGGAGTTAACCCTCATTCGCATTGCAAAACTAATTTCAAAGACAATACATAATTAATTGATAATTCGTACATCTAACCTCTCTGGGAAAGAAAGGATTACTACTACTAATATTCAAATAATAATCATTACTACATTAATTTTTTATTACTTTTATTACTATTATATATATTGTAAGAGGCCCATGACTAAGTAATTTATTGCTAGCGCACTCGAGCAGATGTAACTTCGATGGATTGCTCACGGGCTGCCTGCGATATGTAAGCTAAAATAGAATCGCAGAGCAGAGAGCAGTGTCGGCAGCAATAGGAGTAGTAGCTCGCAGTCGGGCAGTAGGGTCAGGTCGCTCTTAGAGAGCAGTTTTCTAGTTGTATAGTTCACAGAGAGCACTTATATCCTATATGGAATTACCAAGACCGCTCGTGGAGAACGATGGCGGTGCCTGAGTGATGTAGTATAAGGTAAAACCAAAAATTATAATTATTTATTGCCGCGCGCTTATGTAATTGGCAACAACTCATTTTGTACTATTGTTATAGCAAAGTCACATGTAAATATTTTTCAATAATTTTTCAATAATAATCTTTCTTATAATGATACTTTTGACAGTCATTCATCTAAATTTACGCTCGTAAAGTGTTTTTTTACTAATTTCTCCTATCCATAGTCATGCCAATTGTAAATAAAATCAGTTGTTTTTCATGCATAACAAAATCTAGTGGCCAACATTATACTGGGCTGTGCCAGAAAAACTTCTTATAGGAGCAGATATATACGCGTTATACGGCGACATAATTGAGGTAAGAATTTTCAGTTTATTCAGAATGACTTTTCAGGGCCATGACGCAGCATTGCTGACGTCCAGATTTACCAGTTTAGATTCACAGTTAGTTAATTATATAATTATATATATTATAGGTTATATGTGGGTCACAATTTTATTGAGAGATTTACGCATTTTTATTCCGAGGTTACGGAAAGAAAGGATTACTACCACTAATATTCAAATAATAATCATTACTACATTAATTTTTTATTACTTTTATTACTATTATATATATTGTAAGAGGCCCATGACTAAGTAATTTAACTGTTGGGAGGTTACACTTGTCGAAGCTGGCCAGGATCGTATTTTTTTTTTTTTTTTTTTTTTTTTTTGGGGGGGAATTTCTGAGATGTAGTCAGTTATATATCAGCTCTTATTTACCTAATGTTAAATGTAGTTTGCATCTGGCGCAACGCGTGTACTAATTTGTCACTCCTTCTTTCACAGATCATCGGCAATTTATTGCTCTTCGTTTTCATTGTATTTGTTCCATTTTTGCTTTGTCTTTGTTTGATTTTTGTGCCTACCTTTGACTTGTGAAAATCCCGCGAAAAACTGCTAAAGTACATTGCGATGCGTATGAGTGAAAAAACCGAGTTGAATAATTTGACTGATAATACTAGCGACACTCAGTGTCATAATGATAATCCTCCAATTACAGATAAGCAGTGCGTGCCACCATCAGTAATGATTTTAATCGAAATGATGAGCAAACAAATTAAATTATGTCCACAGTAAATTGAACGACAATTGATGCCGCGGCACGTTCCGTTACTATGAACGCTGCCCAATTTGAAACACCTGATTTGCAAAATTTACACAGTGAACAGATAAATGTTTCTAACGAAGATGAACAATGTACTCAAAATACGTCAGATTCATTTGATTCCGATGTAGTGAACAACAGTACACATCTAATTATCAAACCTTTTAATGAATTAGACAATGAGAAAATGGTTACACAAAACGTGACAAATTCAGATACACCATCACACAGCACAGAGAATAGAATCACTAATTTTGGCATGGATCAAGTTATGGCAGTATTGCTACAACTTAAGGAAAATCTCAAACTGTCAAATGCAAAACAAGAAAACAATTACAGACAACTTAATGAATCGAACAAACAACTTAATGAAAAACATGACAGGTCAATCAAACAAATTAATGAAAATTTCAAACAGATTAATGAACAGATTACAGCCGTTGCCATGCAACGTCACGATACCAAAAAACAATTACGTGAGGAAATTAAGACTTGTGCTTGGGATAGTAGTGAAGAAATTAGATCAGTTGCACAAGAAATACGTAATTCACATGCAGCCACAACAAAATTACTTAGAGATAAAATCAGTGCAGTTGCTAAACAATGTTCAGAAAACGCAACACAGTTACGCGACGAGTTTAAATTAATGTCTGCAGAACTTTCATGCACTCTGGATGCGAAAGTCGACAAGAAAATTGAACAACAGAACAGCCAAATTGACGAACGTTTTAATCACCACCTACAAAACAGTGAAATGCGTTACCGTAATTTCATACAGGAACAGAACAAAGTAAAGAAACAAGTCATGGAAACAACTACTACACAGAGACAGGAAGACAAGCGTAAGTTGTTTACGAAAGCAAAAACATACGTAGACACCAACATTGCTACAGTATCAGACGAAATCAGCACTATCAAACAGTTGTACACTGAACTACATTGTGAAATCTCCTATCTAAAAACAAAAACAGACGCTAATATTCAGACTTTGGAAAATAAATACACAGTAGACTTGCGGACAGTGACTAGCAGACTTGAACAACTGGAATTAATACAGAATCCCGATGCCATTAAAGCAGACGTTAAGAAATTAAACAAAACCACACGTAAAATACAGAAACAAATTGATGCCTGTGACACTAAAAATGACGATCAGGTAAAAGCACTGACTGAAAAATTTGATGAATTGGCCAGTCGTATTGACGTTATCGAAAATAACAATGACACCAAATCAAACGATACGTCACCAGTTTCGTTCAGTCAAACACCCGAATTCCAAAATATACAGCAGACAATCAGTGAGATAGCTACGTCTAACAATACATTACGTAGAAAATTGTAATCTTTGCAGCAATGAAAAATGTTTCAGCCTCTGACACGTCGCAGCATACGCCACATTCTGAACATTTGTCACACTCATACAGCCAGTATAACTAAGGTAATTTACAGAGAGTACGTGACTTAGATTCCGAAGAGACAGAGACAAACAGATTCTCATACAATCCTGAACTTGCTCAGACAGTCAGAGACGATAATTTTGATTACAAGCACTTTCTATCCGTTAGGAAATATAAGGTATTTAAAAATGACAGAACACAAATAGACCCTTTGGACTGGATACAATAATTTGCTTTTGCATTTCCACCGGCTTGGCCTGTAACGCAGAAACTAAAATTATTTGCAGCTTTTGACCTCTGGGGATTCATTACACTTCGATGAATATGCGCCGTAGCGTGCACAGGGCTCTGAGCCGTAATAGTGCGATTTCTTCTTTAGTTTTCTGCACTGCTGCCTTCTCTTCTAGTATCCCGTATATCTATCAAAACAACTCTCCAACTATCGATCTATCTAGGATTAGGAATAGTAAACAAAACCTTATATGACAAGTTTTACCTGAAAGTGACAGTTTTCATTAAACACTCCCGAAATGACAGGGCTACCAGCATAATTTTAATAACAGACAAAATTTTAGTCAGCAGTATGCTCATAATTATCAGCAACAGCAAACAGATTTTGGCTACAATAGAGGGTTTTCCCCACAACAACAAAACCACCTGGTTAGCATACCTAACTAACAATTTAATGTGCAAGGTCAACCAGGCTTTAATGTTTCGCCGCCTACACGTATAGCATCGGCTCCGCCAAATAGAAACGCACAGCAACAAGGAAATCACTACGTACAGTAAGTAAATCTAATCTAATATAAACAGAAGACGCATCATTTCAACTTCTATCGCAACGCGCCGTATAGTAATGACTATCATGACAGACGTAAAAGTAATGAGCACAGTTTTCAGTGCAGCAGAATCGTCCACAACAGGTTATCATGAATGAACCAGACAGTCGATTTCGTCCCCAACCTAATACGTCAGAACAGTACAGATAATTGAAACGCCACAGTATCCTCCCGCAAATAACAGCACGTCAGAAAGAATTTGACTAGATACAATACAGGTTGCATCTTCCAGCAACGCAAGCAATAATTTTCATACACAGAATCTTGTTCACGAAAATGCTATTACTTTTGACGACATCCGAGACACTTTTACATGAAAAACCAGTTATACAAAAAACATTTCCCACACTGTTATTGAAGTAAAGATTGGATCATCCACATTTTCAGAAGTAATCGATTCTGGATCACCTATGTCAGTTATAAATGAAGAAACTTTCAACGAATGTAACAAAGAGAACACCTATCCTACGTTACCGCTAGGCAAAACTAAAGTAAAAGGAGCAATATCTAGTAAAGGAGTAGATGTAAAATTATAGACACACTTATCATTTTATATTGCAGGTCATACGTTACATACAAATTTTTGGATTGTTCCCTTATTGACAACAGACGTTATTTTAGGTACGAATTTTTTGGTACAACGTGACGCAATTATACACTTTCAAAGTTCCAATTTAATCTTAAAGGATGAAAAATCACAACTGGGATTGGAATTTCAGAACGGTTTATAAGCAGAAGAACAGGCAATTAATCGGACAGATGCCATTTCTACATCGCGTAACACAGACTGTCATTTCACATTGTTCACAGATACATATTACACAATTACAATACACCAGACGAAGCCGACTATGACGTTATGCAAATCATTTCTGATAAAGTAAAACAGAGCGGTGCAAATACAGATGACGAACGTACTCAACTACCCAATATTCTTTTACAGCAAGCTCCAGTTTTTGACAACATCCCTGGTACTATGTCCGGTTTTATGTATGAATTTCAAGTTAAACATCATGACACATTTAAAGCCAAGCATTATCCCATTCCATATATCCACAGAGTCTACAAGGGCGTACCCAGTATCTGAACTAGGGGCGGGGGGGGGGGGGGGGGTCAGGTCATACTAGTCTCAGGAAACAAGGACTCGAGACAACATACAGTACTTCTTATTAAATAAAACAGTAAACCAGTGAAAAACTGCTTTTAATAAACATCTTAAATACAAGAATGCACTTGTACAATCCGAGAAAACATGCAGAATTTCTTATTAAATAAAACAGTATAAACTAGCGAAAAACTGCTTTCAACAAACATTTTAAATATAAGAATGCACTTGTTTAAAAATACAACTTTGGATGCGATTTCTTGCGATGGACATCGAAAGTCCCATATGTACGTCAACATCCCGTGTTGTGGGATCAGAAAAACAAACACTGCCACGACAGAGGTCTGGTATGCCAAGCTTGGAATGAACTGTATAAGTACAAAAAATTAAAATAAATAACTACCAAAAATACTACAGACAAGAAACGCATAAGCTTTGGTATGCATATTTGAGTTACGTACAAATTTTATCATTTTAATAAAGAAATGATAGCCCCAGTAGTTACAGTATTCAATAAACGATTCATGAGGTAAATTTGCAATAATGACAGGTGACAGGTTTTGAACACCTCTCCTCCGCTCCTCATTCTTCTTGAAGCTCCACTGTTTGCTTCTGAAAGCATGCTTCAAAGCACTGTTTTCGATTATGTCCTCGTAAAAACTCAACTGAAGGGAGATTTTGGGTCTACCTTTACCGATTAATATGTGTGAAAGAAGGAGATACACTGAGTAACAATGTCTTGGTGTTCTAAAGGAGTTTTTTTTCTTTGGGAGAATATGCAACTTGCTCGTCAAAAATCCGAACGTGCGTTCCACTAGCACTCTAGCCGCCGATAATTTCTTGGTAAATAATCTTTCTTCGTCACTTAGTAACAATCCAGAAAAAGTACTCATTAAATTATGCAAGTGAGCAAGGGTTTCAGGCAGCCCTAATGGGGCTTTTACTGAAGTTCCCGGTAGTTTCTTCGGTGATGGCCAGTTTTGTGGAACGTTCTTAAAATTATTTTATAAACCACTTGCACTAAATGTCTCGCCATCTACTGTTTGTCATAACCTGCACGTCAACTGCTATTAATCTACAGTTAGCGTCAGCTGTAACTAAAAAATTAATAGTTTAGGAGCAGAAAAACATTTTACATTTAAATATGGTACGAGAAACGATGTTGTTCGTTAGAAACTTCACATAGTCATGATCCCTTACTGCCTACAATTGAATACGCTGTTCCTTGGCGACGTAACATGCCTGCGAATAGCAGAGCGGATTGGTTATCGCTAAATTTGTTATTTCTATAAACTTCCCTGCCGACAGTAACGTGCCGAAGACGAAAAAATTACTCCCGGATCTGCGCGAACGAGTTCGCTTGGTACGCCCATGCACAAAATCAAGAAAGAATAGCTAGCTATGCTTGACCAAGGTATTATTGAACCGGCAGTCAGTCCGTATATAAACCCGGTACATATCGTTAAGAAAAAAGGACGGCTCACTTCGCCTCGTACTTATTTCGCGTCATTGCAACGACATTATTAATAATGACACAGATCGCCCACAGACACTAGAAGAACTTCTGCAGAAATTTCATGGTACTGCTGTTTATTCCACATTAGATTTAAAATCGGGATTTTGGCAAATTCAGCTCCATCCGAACTATAGAGTACACAGCATTTCTCTGCTTTGGTGATTGTTATCAATTTTGCAAATTACCGTTCGTTCTAACAATTTATTCAGCAGCATTTATTCGCGGTTTGAATACTATATTTCCGACAGAACTCAAAGACAGAATCACAACGTATGTAGACGACATCCTTATCGCAGAAACTAACTGGTCTGAACACAATTTGATTCTTGAACAACTGTTGCAAACTTTTCGTGCACAAGGACTCACAGTTAATCTTAGCAAGTCGCATTTTGGCAAAACTTCCACAACATTTCTTGGACATGTAATTTCAGCAGAAGGCATTGCGCCTGACCCGGAAAAACTTCAAGCCTTACGTTACATTACTGTTCCAACTACGAAGAAACAACTACGCAGCTTTCTGGGTTTAATTAACTTTTTCCGTTAAATTTATTCATTACTCTGCTTTAGACACTTCTAGATTATGCAAGTTGACGGGTAAAACCGCTATTTGGTCCTGGAATAGCCAAGCACAGTCTGAGTTTGTTAATCTGAAACATGCCTTGTTGAACGCACCACTTATATCACACCCAGATCCTATTAGAACGACGGCCAGTGTGGCGGAGCGACTGCTACGGTCGCAGGTTCGAATCCTGCCTCGGGCGTGGATGTGTGTGATGTCCATAGTTCTAAGTTCTAGGGGACTGATGACCTCAGATGTTAAGTTCCATAGTGCTCAGAGCCCCCCCCCCCCCCCCCCCATAATCAGAACTTTTTCCATTGCCACCGACAGTTCTAACAGCGCTCTATGCGTACACATTTTTCAGGAAATTGAAGAAGACGGTACTACAGTGATTAAAAACATCGCCTTTGCAAGTCGCATTCTGTCACCTGCTGAACGAAATTATTCTGTGACAGAACTTGAAACATTCTGTGTTGAATGGACATTTAACAGATTTAGGCATTTTCTTTATGGCAGACATACTACTGTTTACACAAATCATAGAGCTATACAGTTTACTTTCCGCTAAATTTACACATGATAGGTTAAGCACAGAAGAAGGGATCGGTTGGTAGGACATGTTCTGAGGCATCAAGGGATCACCAATTTAGTATTGGAGGGCAGCGTGGAGGGTAAAAATCGTAGAGGGAGACCAAGAGATGAATACACTAAGCAGATTCAGAAGGATGTAGGTTGCAGTAGGTACTGGGAGATGAAAAAGCTTGCACAGGATAGAGTAGCATGGAGAGCTGCATCGAACCAGTCTCAGGACTGAAGACCACAACAACAACAACAACAGGTTAAGCAGATGGAAGCTTTATTTACAGGAATTTAATTTTACAACTGTTCACATTCCCGGTACACAAAATATTATAGCAGACGCACTACCTCGTTCTCTCAGCAACAATCAGCAAGACATCGCAACCGAGTTCTGCCAAGCAAATTTTAGCCCCATTATATTCAACAAGTTGCATTTGAAAATTTCATTTCGTTGTCATTACGAGACACAGCACAAGAGCAGAGCAAAGACAACGTATGGAAAGAAATTAAACACCTTTGGCAAGATAGAAATAACGTTACCATTAGAAACAATTATACTGTACGCAACAACATTCTGTTTTGCCATCTCATCCTGACAGCAACAACTGGTTATTTTGTATTCCTGACGAGCTTGTTAACTAATTAATTTGGTATACTCATTTAAGTTACGCACATTGTGGAGTCAGAAAATGTTTTCTTATAATGAGACAGAACTGTTATTTTGCCAACATGGAGAATCGTGTTCGGCGAGTTTTAGTGTCATGTTAAATCTGCCAGAAAGCTAACTCAGACACGACTTCACATATTCTTCCGTTACATCCCATTGTACCCATTAAATTGAGACATATGGCCGCTGTAGACATATTTGGACCGATTCCCAGATCTAATAGAGGTTTTAGTTACATCTTTGTCGCTGTTGAACTCACTTCAAATTTGTTACCTTCACTCTGATACGCAAAGCTACTGCTAAATCTATTTCGAATGCAATTTTGTCATATGATGACATGATGGAGACCGTGGCTGTTGTTTGAAGACAAATGTTGATGGTGTTAGGACAGCAACCAGCCACAAATTTACTTTCAGTTCCTTTATTCAAAGGTACCGTTACCGGTTTCGAATCGTTGTGATTCATTCTCAGACGGTTTCCACGCTTTCTTTATGACATGTGGTGTGTTTTTTACAGATTAATTGTCCTAAAATATAAATAATAGATGATTATAAACACGTCACACACAGATGGTTGCGCTACAGATTTTCGTTGCATGTGACGCGAAACGTCGGTTTGGAGTGTTTGTTTCCATAACATTCGTCCAACAGATGTAAATGCATTCCCACGACATTCTTATTGTTGCACACGTAAATTGTTCTCATTAAACACTTTAGATTTGTCACTGAGAAGATTTCTACCCCGCACCAAATGTACTGATACCAACAAAGAGCTTACAAACATATGAGTATCACAGATGCTATGATATATCGTAACATTTGACGATGATGTCGTATGTTTGTAATGGATCATATATTCATTTACGCAACTGTAATGCCTTTTACACTAGTACAGAGACATTGAATTTTTGTGTTGATATTGTTAAATAAATTATAAAGTTTTATATAATTTAATTACATTTAATATCATGAGAATTATAGTAACATACAAAATTTCCTACTTAATCTGCAGATAGATGTACTAATATTATTTGCTTTGGAGGCTGGAAAGTAATTTTTGGAAATTTTTCAGGAAAGGGGGATGTTAGCTAACTCTGTTTGTTCGTTAAGGATATAGTCTGGGGTGCTGTTTTTGTGTGTGTGTATTTATAATTCTTCTAATATATTCATAGTGGCTCCTTTTACTGCTTCATGCAAAATTTTAATTGTCCTCAATGTTTCCCACTGAATGCTTTTCTTCAGCAGTATGGGCTGCAAATTCTGATTTGTTCAAGTTACCAAGTCTTAAAGCATCAATATGTTCTTTGTATCTAATTTGAAAACTTCTGCCTGTTTGTCCAATGTAGAATTTTGGGCATGTATCACATTAGAGTTTGTATATTCCTGATTTACAGTAGGGACTTTTGGAGGTATTTACATCATGGATTACTTTTTGTTGTAATTTATTATTTGTGGAAAAGCTGATTGTGATATTTTTCTTCTTTTTAAATAGGTTTGCTATTTGGTATGAAAGTGGGCCTATGTATGGGAGAGTAGCATATTTAGGTTTGGCTTCAGTGACACGCTGATTTGGCCCTAAGTGAGTGCTGTGAAGTGGATCTGTGGTTTTTGTCTGCATTTTGTTGTTGAGTTTTTCTATTATTGTGAGTCTATATCCATTATTTTGAGCAACTGTTTAGTTATATTGATTTCATTCTGTTGGTCTGTGTCACTCGTTGGCACTTTTTTAATTCGGTGTAGCATCGTTCTGAAATATACCGTTTCTTGTTGGCGGGGGTGGCAAGATGATTTGCCAATACTGACATCATCTGTGGTGGTAGGTTTTCTGTAAATACTAAATTGATGTTTATTGTTACTATTGCAAATTTTCAGGTCAAGAAAGTTAATGCTTTTATTAGTTTCATGTTCAACTGTGAATTTAATATTTTGGTGCATTTTGCTTAGATCTGCTGCTAATGTATCTATTTCATTGCTTGTACCATCATAAAGCAAGAGTGTATCATCAACATATCTTCTGTAGTAGATTATTTTGTTTGAGATGTGCTCGTTGGCTGAGAAGAATTTTTGTTCTATATGGTTGATGTAAATGTCAGCCAATATCCCAGCTAAGCTACTTCCCATTGCCAAACCATCATTTTGTTGGTACAGTTTGTTGTTGAAGCTGAATTAATTATGCTCTAGAATAAGTGAAAGTATTTCTATGAGTTTACAGATCTCTGCAACACTAATTTTCTTATATTTAAGCAGATTGTTTCTTATAATGTTAATAGTCTCTTTGACAGGGATGTTCGTGTACAGGTTGACTACGTCTAGTGATGCTAATTTAGCTGTTGGTGGGATGTGGATGTCTTTAATTAAGCTTATGAGTTCATGTGTGTTACGTATGGTGTAGTTATTTTCAAATTTATAGTATTTGGTAATGAGGTCTTTTAATTTACGGCTTATGAAGTACGCAGGGCTGTTTCTTGAGTTAACAATCGGGTGAAGGGGACAATTTTCTGTATGAACCTTTGGCTGTGCACGCAGGTTTGGTGCTGAGGGATTCATTACTATGCAGTTACTTATTTCATATTTGTTCAGTAAAAAGTTACAGTTTTGTTGTGGCTTTCGGAGTTTAGTTCGGAATTTTACTCTAGGATCTGTCTTTATTTCAGTAATATTGTTGCTATGGAAAAATTGCAAAGTTTTCCCTACATATTCACTTTCATGCATTACAATTAAAGAATTTCCTTTGTCAGCTTTTACTATGAGTGCTTTAGTTTCAGACAGTTTGCTGTTTATTTTTCAAATCTTTAGTATCAGTGTTTTCGCAGGTATTATTTGTTTGAAGTTCTTTCATTATCAGTTTATTTGTCTTGTATGCAACTGCATTTTTCTCACATGTGTCTAGTTTTGCTGTGTCACAAGTAAGTTTTGTGCAGGCTATGAGATTTTTAACACTGTGATTATTGAGATTTGTGCCAGTATTATGTTTCAGACCTTTATTTAATAAAGTGAGTTCACTGCAGCTAAATTGGATGTCAGTTGCATTAATAAATCTATCAAAAAATTTGTGTTGGCTTAGCTGTTTGTTTTTATCAAACTCTGAATTGTTCATAGATTTTAAGACGTCAATTTTCTTTTTGTGTTTGGGTAAGATAATCTTTTGTTCTTTATCTACTTTATCGTCTATGTGCTGTAGGATCTGTGAGAATTGTGAAAGTGAGAGACTGTGTCCTAGATGCAGATGCAAGTTGTACGTGACATTGTTTAAGTTTTCTTTTTTCTTGTATTGAATTTTAATCTCTGTTTTTAGCCATATATCTTTACATTTTTGCTTAGCAAATCTGGCAGCTTTAGTTTTGCAGTTAATTTTGACAGAAGGGTTCGAAGATGCGTGATACCTGGATATATAGAGGGGATAAATGTTTCTATCTCGTAACATACATGTCCATATCTCAGATCGAAATTGTGGTACATTGTCGGAAATTACTTTCAATCCATGCCCTTCATGAAATAGAAAATGTTTTACAAAGGCATTCGAAATACAAATGTTGATGGTGTTAGGACAGCAACCAGCCACAAATTTACTTTCAGTTCCTTTATTCAAAGATACCATTACCGGTTTCGAATCGTTGTGATTCATCCTCAGATGGTTTCCACGCTTTCTTTATGACATGTGGTGTGTTTTTTACAGATTAATTGTCCTAAAATATAAATAATACATAATTATAAACACGCCACACACAGATGGTTGCGTTACAGGTTTTTGTTGCATGTGACTTACGTGAAACGTCGGTTTGGAATGTTTGTTTCCATAACATTCGTCCAACAGATGTAAATGCATTCCCACTGCATTCTTATTGTTGCACACGTAAATTGTTCTCATGAAACACTTTAGATTTGTCACTGAGAAGATTTCTACCACGCACCACATGTTTTGATGCCAACAAAGAGCTTACAAACACATGAGTATCACAGATGCTACGATACATCGTAATATTTGACGATGATGTCGTATGTTTGTAAAGGATCATATATTCATTTACGCAACTGTAATGCCTTTTACACTAGTACAGAGACATTGAATATTTGTGTTGATATTGTTAAATAAATTATAAAGTTTTATATAATTTAATTACATTTAATATCATGAGAATTATAGTAACATACAAAATTTCCTACTTAATCTGCAGATAGGTGTACTAATATTATTTGCTTTGGAGACTGGAAAGTAATTTTTGGAAATTTTTCAGGAAAGGGGTGTTAGATAACTCTGTACGTTAAGGATTTGGTCTGTGGTGCTGTTTTTGGGTGTGTGTATTTCTAATTCTTCTAATATATTCATAGTGGCTCCTTTTCCTGCTAGATGCAAAAGGAGTGCACATTGGTTTTCTTACCCTTCTTGTCAGCCAAGTCCCTAAGAGGCCCCATAACGCGCCTAACGTTGGAGCTCCCAACTATCAATAATCCCACGGTCTGTGACTGTCCAGATCTTGCAAGCTGAGCGGTTTCCACTGAAACAGGACAGGGAGGCCCCTGGGAAGTCTTTCGCCACCCGCTACGTTCTGGGGCGACCACCCACTCTACCACAGTTGAGAGGTCAACCTCAGTGAGAGCAGTTAACTGGGCTGGCCACCAGCGAGGACCAGTAGGAGGACCCAAACGTGCTGGACGTCCGTTGGATCCCCACAGCTGGCCCAAAACAGCGGTGCCCATCCAATGCAGCCTCAAGCTGTGTAACCGAAGCCATCGCAGCCTGAAGCTGAGAGAGAAGTGTCACCAACTCGTCTCGCATCCACACACAACAGCCACAGTCCCTATCCAAACTAAAGTTTGTGGTAAACTAAACTACCCAGATAAACGGACTATTGGCATGTGCTGCGGAACTCTACAGTAGACACTGATGAAAATGCAGGATCTGTGTCTAATAAACTAGATTAGTACGCAGACATTCAAAAACCTAACTATCAAAGCACTCATCTGAAACTAAATAAAATAATTCGATCGTAATTAGGACCTTGTAATATGTCACACAGTCGGTATACTTTCCGACGGAAACACCCAAAAGGCGAGAACTGTGGCTATTAAATATTAAATTAACACGCAGAAACTCAAGTAACTAAACTATCAAGGCATACAGATGAAATTATACAATTCGGTCCTGGCTAGGAACTCGTAGAAGTCATAAAATCGGTTACTTCCCTGCCGCTGCGTCTGTCTCGGTGGGTTGCTGCTGCCTGACTCACTGACTGACTAACGCCAACAAGCGGTCACTAGTTTTCAAACCAAAGGAACAAATGACTGTCGACTCGCGGTACGGAACTCTACTGTAGACCCTTACGAAAACGCAGGAACTGTGTCTAATAAATTAGATTAATACTCAGAGATTCAAAGACCTAATTACCGAAACACTCAAGTGAAACCAAATGCTTCGCCCCTGGTTAGGTACTCGTAATATGTAACAAAATCTGTTTACTTTCCGACGCAAATAAAAACGCGAGAACTGTGCCTTTTAGATGTTAAATTAATACGCAGAAACTCAAGAAACGAAACTATTAAAGCACACAGATTATATTATGAAATTCGCTCCCGGTTAGAAACTGGTTGCCGCGAGGAGTGGACGTGTGGTTTAGGGCGCCATGTCACGGATTGCGTGGCCTCTCCCGCCGGAGGTTCGAGTCCTCCCTCCGGTATGGGTGTGTGTGTTGTTCTTAGCATAAGTTAGTTTAAGTAGTGTGTAAGTCTAGGGACCGATGATCTCAGCAGTGTGGTCCCTTAGAAATTCACAAACATTTGAACATTTTTTGAACAGAAGCTAGTAAAGTCACAAAATCGGGTACTTCGCTGTTGCTGCGCTTGTCTCGGCCGGCTGCAGCTGCCTGACTGTTGCCTAAGAATTGTTTTTTGGGATGGGACGGATTTCCCATTGGACTCGTATTCGTAAAATTGGAGTTTAAATCCTTTTCTGGCCATCCTTTTCGTTTAGTTTCTCTAAATCATTTAAGGCAAATGCTAGAATGGTTGGCTTCGTTAAGCGATGGTCGATTTATTCCTACAACTTTGGCCAATCACAGCTTGAACTCCGTCTCCAGCTAACCTCAGTAATTTTTATGCTATCTCTCAGCTTCATTTTTTTTTCTTTCCCGAACTTTCCTCACAAGTTTCGATAGAAGAAAGCGTAGCACCAAAATAAACTTGATTTTAGGGAAAATTGAAAATACATTTCTATAACTGTGCCAGAAATTAACTATTTCTTGATTTTATAGAAACAATACAGAAAAACTGAAATTCCAAATAAGCAATGCCAATAGATTTTACAAGCTATAAATTTCATAAGTTGGGTTAGGAAAAGATATGGCAAGATAGTTATACATCTTGTGGAATAATAACATCAAATAAAGAACAAAGATTTATATGTTAAGCCATTTGTTGAGAGTACTGTCAACTTTGTATCGTAAGTACATGTTCTCAATTAAAAATAAAGCTCAAATCAAGAAAAAGTAGCTTAGAAAATGGTTTTGGTAACGAACTCTACGAGATAAAATTAGTATGAAAGAATGTTATGGAATGGGAATTGAAAAAATAACGCTTAGTGATTTTGTACTTGACCCTCAAATATCGAAATATACTCCTAATTGCAGGAGGCTGTCATCAGAAAAGGTTCGGTTCCAAAATCGATTTTTTTGGAGCTCCCAGCATTATGGCTTTAGTTATGTATTGAATCTTAAATGTGAAGTCAGTCCAGTTCTTAGATCTGAAGGCTAAGATGAGATGGTAATATTCCTTATCTTCTTGTCCAACCTTAAGTTTCATCACATCGTATCTCTGAATTGTAATCAATGTATTTGTGAATATGCAACTGTTTTCTCTTGTGCTTTTCTTTTTAATTTTTGACGAGTCAAGTAGAATTATTGATTCTAAATAAGCAATTCCTTCATTAGATGTTACCAGTTATTTATATCATAAGTGAGAAGAGGAAAAGATATGACAAGACAATTAAACACCTTGCGGAATATACGTGCTATTGTAAGGAAAAGAACCTTTGATGAAGGTAGAATAAAGTGTCCAGAGCGGGGAAAGTGACCATTGCATGTTTTTTTTTTTTTTCCTGAACCTTGCTGCTGCATGGCGAGCAGTGGTCAAACTAGTTCATTATTATCAAGAGTTTGACACAGGAACTTTTCTGATTTTCATTTGTCTATTGTAAGGTAAGTGATTTATATTACTCTTGTTACCTCACTTATACGTAGAGTAATACTTTTTTGCAACGTCAGTATTTAAATAACGTCTTTTTTCCAACAAATATAGTTCCTTGTTGTTTTTTCCGTTTGGTGGCTTCGTCTGTGACCCACTAAAGCCGATATGGCAGCTGGACGGAAAAAATAGCCAAAGTAAATTTATGTTATTGTAAACTATCTCTAGTCTGTTATATTTGGCCTCATACAAAAATTCGATTGAAAACGGTCTACTGCGGCTGCCTGGTATTGTTTCAGATACTGGGTCTTCACGATGCGTGAAAAAATATACCCAACAATGAGTGCAACAGACGTGGGACACAGTTGCGATGGAAAAAGCGACTGAGGCAGTAAAGAATGATAAGATGCCTTCTTGCATAGGGCCAAATCAATTTAATATTTCACTTAACACACTGAAAAGAAGAGTTAAAGAAAAAATTAGAGATGCGGTAGATGGTAAAAGGAGTATGGGAAGCTTATGGACTGTGTTCATAGAACAAGAACAAGATATCCTTGGTCATGTTTATGAAATGGAAAGTGATTTTATTGATTTACAGTAAACAATCTATGGAGATTAGCACTCAAAATGTAAAATCCTATAGCGCAGGTATATTGACTGCTTTATCTAATTCGTCAAAATCCCGCGCTGGTTGGGGGCACTGCCAATAATGGTCCAAACGTTCCCAATTTTGGAGAGATTTGCGACGTTGCTGGTCAAGGTAGGGTTTGGAAAGCACGAAGACAAACAGTAGAAACTCTCGCCGTATGCTGGCAGGCGTTATCTTGCTGAAATGTAAGCTCGAGATGACTTGCTATGAATGGCAACATAAAGGGGGGTAGAGTAACGTCAGAGCACCGCTATGCTGCACTGCTGCCGCAGAATTCCTACAATGAAATGAAACGGCACCCTATACCATCACTCCTGCTTGTTGAACCGTATGCCGGGTGACAGCCACACCTCGTTTTATTGCCCGTCATGACAAGCCATCCTGAGCTTACAGTTCAGCAAGATAATGCCCACCCTCAAAAGGCGAGAGTTTCTACTGCTTCTCTTCGTGCGTCCCTAACCCTGCCTTGTGCAGTAAGGTAGTCGGATCTGTCCCCAGTTGAGAACGTTCGGAGCATTATGGGCAGAGCCCTCCAGCCAGCTCTGGAGTTTTGACGATCTAACGCGCCAGTCGGACAGAATTTGGCACGATATCCCTCCGGAGGAGATAGAACAACTGTATAAATCAATACCAAACGGAATATCTGCTTGCATAAGGGCCAGAAGTGGGCCAATGTGTTATTGACTTGCTCAATTTGTGAAGCGCTTTCTCTTGAAAAAATCATCCAATTTTTCTGAAATATTCATCATTCGTGTGTCTGTACATGTATACCAGATACCTTATCACATGTAGGCTTAAATTCTGTCAATAATAGTTTTGTGAAACCTCAGTTTCCCTTAGATGGGCCAATTTATCTCACTTTCCTCTACATCCCTATGTTCAAATCGGTTGTTGAGTACTAGCATAGAAAGTATGGGTTCCTAAATAAAAAACTCAAATCACGAAATATCGGGAACGGGGTTTATGAAAACGATTTACGAGATAAAATGCAGATGGCAGAATTGTAGAGAAGAATGAGAGATAAGAAAACCTTTTGTTGTGCCAAAGAGGAGAAGCAATTGATAGTATACTCGCAGCAGAAGGTTGTCGGCCGCGAATACGTCCATGAGCTACAGCTCCAGAAATAAAATTCTCTGTATAAAGTAATGGAGATTATGAAAAATATCCCACACTAGGTAAAGGGTGAAATGAATAGTTATCAGGAGCGCATGGGAATGGACTTCCGATATGAAACCAATCTCGAAGGTCGAAATATGAATAATATAAAAACAGTAGAGAGTGGCAGTGTAACTACCAACTTACACAGAGAAAGAATGGAAATGAGCCTTTAATTTCTGGTATGGAACCGCGAAAATTCCAAGAGACGGGAAGCTGATTTCGAGGATGGCCGGAAGACACGCGGCCGAAATTCCAGTGGAAGAGATGGAATTTCGCGGTTGCATGCTCCAATTGAATGCATCACTCATTACGCGGTGAAACGCTGAATGTGGACTCTATAATGAATGTTTGCGAACAGAAACAAATTAGGTAGACAAAACAGAATATGGTTAGAGGGAGTAACAGATGCTACCATAAAAGAGCCTTACAGATGGACGAGTAATAAAATAACAAATTGTCGGGCTCAGGGCGCGGAAAATGGGCTGTGATGCTGCAGAAAAAGTCCCCTCGTAGATTTGTACAAACATTTCACTTTTTTTTTTTCATGGCGACTTAGTACCAACGTTTAAGTTTGAAAATATGTCTTTGTTTTGTACACATTGTGACGTAAGCTACCCAGAAGAGTGTACATTTTAGTTTTCATTTAATTTCGCGACAAGTATCGGGCACATGTATGTCTTTGGCGGTA
Source organism: Schistocerca piceifrons (assembly GCF_021461385.2). Lineage (NCBI taxonomy): Eukaryota > Metazoa > Arthropoda > Insecta > Orthoptera > Acrididae > Schistocerca > Schistocerca piceifrons. The sequence goes on along the minus strand of NC_060140.1, from coordinate 780,870,573 downwards.
TCTGCATTACAGATGACAAAACACGCTATCTGATCAAACCTATCGACAAATCTTTTAGCGGGCATTTATACGGGATGTAGCCACTCTTCGACTTTATGAAGGCATTCACCGTCCCGAATTAGATACTGGGTTACTTAAGAAGTCGTCGAGCCACTCACTTACCTGAAACATATCTCGTATGCTCGTATGTTCTTTAACAGACTGCTGCGTGGCTATTAATGTATAAAACCATGGTCTTGTGATGGTTTAGACGTTAACCGCCATGCTCAGCCGAGCTTCTGGTACTGATGAGTTACGCACTGAACTCTGTTTCAAACAGCCGGGTCCGCAGCTCGTGGTTGTGCGGTAGCGTTCTCGCTTCCCACGCCCGGGTTCCCGGGTTCGATTCCCGGCGGGGTCAGGGATTTTCTCTGCCTCGTGATGACTGGGTGTTGTGTGATGTCCTTAGGTTAGTTAGGTTTAAGTAGTTCTAAGTTCTAGGGGACTGATGACCATAGATGTTAAGTCCCATAGTGCTCAGAGCCAATCAAACAGCCGGTGTCCAAATGTCTGTGGAGGAACGTCAGCACACTCTTCCTCGAGAGTCGAAACCAGAGCAGGTACTGGTGTTGGACATTAGGGTCTGGAGCTAAGTCAACTTTCTAACTCATCCCAAAGGTGTTCCATCGGGTCCAGGTCGTGACTCTGGACAGGTCAGTTCATTTCATGAATGTTATTGTTCATAAACCATAGCCTCATAGATGTTGTTTGATAACAGGGCGCATTGTCATGCTGGCATCACCTCCGAACTGTTCCCCTACTTTATGCAATACATGACGCTGTAAAATATAATGATTATAAAGAATCCACCTCGATTGCAAATAGAAACCGGATGTTGACGTAGGTTTCGGCTTGGATAACCACGCCTTCTTCGGAACACACTAAAACTACAAACTATCTAAAGAGGCATGGTCCATCATTAATACGGAACGCCAAAAAGAGCAAAAGACTCGCTTAAAATGTAAAATAAACGGTACATATGTGCAATGTCAATAGCTGTACTCAGCTCAAACGTCAGAAGAGTGCTTCCTCAATCCAGCCAACGTTCGGTGGGCCACGGGCTCTCAGGTAAAGTGAGGTGGCGCCGGCAGCTAGGCTGCGAGAATGTCAGAAAGGAACGCACATGCGCAAAATTGAGCAATCGTCTTCTTTCATGTGATTGGCATAAAATGTGTTACGAAAGTGACCCGATGACCGGGTCGAAGGCGCAGGAAGTTAATGCGTGTGTATGTATAATGTCCTACTCGAGGACGATTTTATAGAACTATACAACGTGGATACACTGAAGCTAGATATGTGGGATAGCAAATTGCACGGATGGTCAAAACGTATCCACACAGGACAGACAAAATACCATCAGCTAGAAGCAGGCTAAAAATATGGGGGATGAATGACCCGTTTTCAATTGCTTGGGGTCGGTGGTAGTATTTGCGCTTGGATACGCTTGTAAAGTTACTATATTAAATTCTAAGCGCTATTGACCAGAAAAGGCTCAAATTAGTATGACAGGCTTAATGTAATTGCGTGAAAGGTCGTATAACATCGCCTTCATCGCCCTTAATATCAAATGACCGACAGAGGTTGAGAGGTGGCATGAGCCCCCTCTCATATTTCTATCTTACGATTTTTCTCTCTAATTGCATGCAGTGAAAAGTCGCTATTCCTTCACACGCGGACTTCCCATGCAGCGTCTCTCATCACCCAGGTGGTCCGGTGACAGGCTGGCACTGTTCATCTGGAAAGAGTTAAGCCGACGGGTGTGAGGAAGTCGAGTGAATGCTTTGCAGACGCCGACATTGTCAAAAGACATGCCCGGAGGGGTCTGAAGTAGCGTCTGCGCTAGAGGTTCCGTTACTTCGCAGAAACTTAGCGAAAACACTTTCTGGCGGGCTACCAGCGAGGCGTGGGAATGACTTGTGTACCCAGGCAGTTGTGGCGGGAAAATTCCGGCGCTTTCTGCAAAATAGTAACTGTGATTGGCTTCCTCGGGGTATAGCTCCGTGATGTAGCAAAATCAGCGCAGAAATTGGCGCCAAGAATCTCCATTGGTGGAATGGTCGTGCTCTGGCAATAGAGTGGAATTTTCCGCCGGTTTTCGAGTTGCTGATTGGAACGTTTAACCACGGCCACTGTCGTGGGGGCGGGAATGTTGTGTGTTCGGCCTGTACGGGTGCTCGGGGTAGTCGGCTCTCGCCTTTCGGTCGAGGACGTCGAAGCAACCAGCCATCGCCTCCGGTACGCCAAATCGTGTTCTTGCAGTTAAGAAGACAGATTGGTAAGGTATGTCCGCAGCACCGGCAGACAGGGATTTTCCTAGGTGAGAATCAGAGCTCAGCAGAGCGCGCCTGTTCGTCTTTTTCTAACTTTGTTCTGTCTTAAGATTTGAGTGGCAAGGAATTGGCTCCACATACCACATCGTCTTAAACCTCACAATCTAGTTTAGGGACAACTTCACCTTCACAGCGTTTGTTTGAGTATCCAATTTGAGCCAATTTGATGTATTATAAATGTTTCATGTGTTTTTGTTTATTATTTTGTGTTTAGTCTTAATAAATCATATTGTTATTTTGGACAGAACTTTCGTTCTGTTAATCGGTAGAGCAACCCATCATTTCTCATTACGTTAATGAAACCTTCCTTTATTTAACTTATTTATCAAATTAAATTATTGCAGGTGCCAAACTCTTTTCTACTCCACTTGCAGGGTTGATTACAGTCAGTTCGCATATATTTTTTAATCCATGTGCAACAGTAAAAGTTGGAGTTAGAATAGGGGGGGGGGGCTAGAGCATCATTTACATATGTAGATTCTAGAAGAATCGCATAAAATGGCGACCCTGCCAGGATCTTTCCTGTGAATCACTGATAAGCTAACAGTGTTCTTAGTAGGATCATTCAAATTTTTTTTCTCTATTTTTTTATGATTAGTACCCAAGTTCATTTTCTTGTAGTTCCGCGATTAGTTTTTATTAGCGGTGCATGATTACAGTTTTTGTTTTCAGTGTCTATATTTTTTGTTTGTTCATTGTTTTTTTTGTGTTTCTTTGATGTGGTGTCCGTACCACATCACACTTTGTCGGGTTTGTGTGCAGTTTCTGTACCACAACAAATCGTGCTTGTAGTTACAGTGTTGAAATGGCGTTGTTGAAATTTTATGTCTATGTGGAAAAATATTGGGAGTAGATGATTTTTATTGTGAACTTTAGATAAATTTGTTTTTTCATGAATGATCACGAAAAGTAAGGCACGACTATTATCGAGCAAAACTAAAACAAAAGAGGATAGCATAATGGATAAGCGGCAGGTTACTGACGAGGATAGGTTCGGAGATGAGATAGGCACATTTTTAGCAGCACAGGACGACAGGGTCATTGATGAGGAAGGTGATTTGGACGCGATCTTAGAGCAACGTCGCGACCGTGATTATGATAGTGAAGTGGAGGATGGAACAGAGACAAGCACACAGGTCAAGACGGTAGCAGAAGTTTATAGTCAAACGAACGAGTTCAGACAGAGGCCAGCTCGGTCACGTCAGAGCTCTAGCGCCCAGGTGTCCAGAGTTACATCACCCTTGTGTGACGAGGATCAAAATTATGACATTAAGCCAATACTAAGCTTCCTACGATCAATGAAAGAAGAAGCTGACGAACAACGTAAGAAGGAGAAGGAAGAAGCTGACGAACAGCGTAAGAAGGAGAAGGAAGAAACTGACGAACAGCGTAAGAAGGACACTCAAGCAATAATTTCGCATATAGGGAAAATTCGTGGGGAATTACTAACAATAAAGAAAGAATGTGGAGAAGCAAAACAAATGTCATTGGTAGCACAAAAAGTAGCAGGCCTAGCCAAAACGGCAGGAACAGGGGCAATGAAAATCGCAAAAGTAACTTCTCAACTCGCAGGTCGCTTGCGACGTGCGACACAAGCCCACTCAAAATCCCTAGCGTTCTTAAAAACCCAAGGTAATATCGCGGTTACGAACATCACGAAACGAATGAAAGAAGTAGAGAGTCGAATAGCAAATCTAGAGCGAAACGGGTACACGAGCACTGCGCGTTCGGATACCAATGATGGAGTACACAGAATTGTGTCTCCGAGGAAAAGCTCGCCGTGCTATAGCCCAGTGACAGAGTACACAACTAACAGTGCACACGCAGAAACAGCGAGTAATAGCTCCAATAATTGCAGCCCACTTAGAAGATTGAATGCTGAATGTCACTCCCACTGTGATACAGAGGTAGCACATCACAGTTATCAGCAAGATAGATCAGGACACTCAGCAGACGTGCAAGTATCGGAAACGAGTGACAACACTAGTGCGAGGATCAGACAGGATTTTGATCACAATCACTTCCTGTCGATACTAAAATTCCAGAAGTTCAGAGATAATGGAGGGTCGATGCATCCGAAGAGCTGGGTGATGCAGTTTACAAATTCATTACCGTCGCCATGGCCAACCCAGGCAAAATTAGAATTCATGTGTGGACACATCGAAGGCCAAGCCGCGCAAAAGATGCGGGGTGGGGCAGCGACGTGTCGGACTTATCAGGAATTTGTTGGTGCATTCCTGCGGACCTACTGATCAAAGGAAACGCAAGACAGGGTTAAAGAGGAAATAATATTTTGTCCTGAACTGGAAGTGTCCGGGCATAGGAGCGCAACCAAATTTTTTGATGATTTACTCAAGAAGAATCAGTTTTTAGATAGTCCATATAGCAACGGAGAAATCATTAAATATTGTTTTACCAAATTGCCAGTTAGGTATCAACAGACACTTGTCGGGAAGTGTGGATCTGACATAGAAGCATTCAAGAGTCTATTGCGCGAGCTCGAAGTAGTCTTTGATAAACAAGACGCAAAGGACAGGAAGAAGGCGCAACATAACAAATACCACGGGCCAGCAAGGGAAGACAACAGATCGCATAATCGCACTGGTCAGTTAGGAAACCAGGGTTACGGAAATAAAGGTTACGCTCTTCGCGGTTTTGAAAACCAGAGACACGGAAACCAGAACGTCAGGGAACAGGATCATGCTAGACAAGGAAGCGGGGACAGAAGGAATAACGAACGGCAAAGCGACCGTAATTGGAGAGAGCGAAATCAAGGACAACAGGAGAACTAGGAGACTGAAATTAGACCTGCAAATCCTAATGCACGTCAGAGGAGGGGGAGTCTAACAAGGGATTGGCGCTATTCCATAGGACTCCACCACATCTCTCACACAAAGAAGTTCATGGAATAATAGTAGTTTAAGTAATGTGCATAGTAGAATAGGCAAATATATGAACCGTTCTTCGGGGAACAATAATCGTTGCATTAATAGATTAAGATTGTTAAAGTATTAACACGCTGCGTTGGCTTGTAAAAGAATTTACTGCTGCTAGTCTTTTTTTTGTATATGTTCGCGACTTCCAGTGTCGATGGAGTAGGAGGCACTACCATTCCATGAGCAATGTTTTTGTCCTTTCCTGTCTGGTGTCCATGTTGAGGGATAATGATGAGTGAGGAGATGTCGCACAAACGGGCGCATACAAGAACGTGCTCCTAGAAGCGTTCTGGGATGTCGTGATACACTCCATAGCGGCCACAACCAGTTCGTGAGACGTTCATACAAATGCTTGCAGGCACACGTCAGTACACTGCAAGATTGTGGTATATTGCGTGATTTAGAGGATGAATATGGGCGGTACAGTTTTTACAGAGATGCGCCAGCATCATTGTCTTGCAAGTCCGGGTGAACCTGTGAGCGTTTGACTCTAATGGTGGCCTAGACGGTAGAAATGCGGGCATAAAGCCTACCATGCCATTGTGCTGGTTGGCGATTTAGTATGCTGCTCGTGACTGTCACAAATGAATAACCAAGGAATTATACTTGGAAATTCGTGACATACTGTGTAGCTGGTGTGTGGTGGGCGACGGAATCCTCAACAGGAACCAGTCCTGGCTTGGTCATATTACATTGCCTCTGGAAAGGTGTGCTTTGATCGCGAATACTGCATAACATAGAAAAAGAAGTTGCAACTATAAATTTATTGTCTTGTATAGCCATGGCTAACCCAGTCTCTGGAGTTTCAGTGAGGCGTAGTGAGAACTCGGAGGCCATGTCGTACGGCGCGCACATCACTGTCGTCAATAGCGGCGAGCAGCGAGACATCTCAGCGTAACAGGAATTATGTAAGTGTGTTGTATAAGGTAAAAAAATAGAGAGAGTGCCATATACTAGGATAAATTAAACTTTAGGATTTTACAATAACTAGATCCTTAATATTGTGGCGGTTTTCTACCACAAGTGTTTGGCGCGCGCCTGTTGGGATGCTATTTTTCAGGTCACCAAACCACAGACCCGAGATGGAGGAACGACCGGCGAGCGAACGTAGAATAGTTGCTTGTTCTTTATAAGCTCAGTAAAACTTCGACCTGCATAATAACATAATTTATTCAAAAGACATAGAATGTAGATCGTTGGCAAATGGTAGTTAATTCTTGAGCATGTCTACTGTCGATCTATATAATTAATAGTAATATTAGTGCAGGCCCGCACATTTAGCTGTTCATCCAGTGTAGCATCACACACCATGTACAGTAGTGAGACCGGTCTCTACACAAATATCAAGATAAATTATTTCCATGTCTAAATTTGATACACCAAGATTTTGTTATAATGATAGCCATAGATTAATAACTATAAAAGTAAAATAAGAGTGTCTGAAATGACAGACCATCAATGTGTCATTATGTAAATTTATTATAACATAGAAGGTCATGGGAAAAAGTTAGGCATAAGATTTTTGTCAGAACTGTGCAGATGACGGGTATCGTGGCAATGCAGAGGCCAGCCAGCGCAAAAACAAGAGGTCTTCGGCTACCTGCAAGAAGGCGAGCGTCCGGTCCTGCAAGCTGACAGTCACCGGGCTGTATACCTGAGGGATTAGGCGGGATCCTCGCTGGGCCACAAGCGAAAGTGAGGCTGGCCGTTGACACTGACACGCGACCCACACGCGACAGCCTGCTAGCTCTCCGGACGTGGCAGCCATTTGGAGGGATTCCCTGCAGCAGACCACGTTGTCGTGAGTACACAAAGAAGATCACATATCGTGTCAGAACCTGCGCCTCATGTGCCTCAGGACAGAAAGGGACGCTATATACTCACCTGTTTGGGTTTTTACAACTCACTAGCATTGGCCGATCTGCATACACAAAGCAGTATCATGCCACACTAACAAATGTATGGTCTCATTTCTAACTTCTCCTCTCTATTAGAGAGCAGTTTTAGCAATCGTCGCTTCTAGTTCGATCCTGTATGGATGACCTCACATACTTGTGGAGTCACTCCACGTGCCATCATCCCTCGTCGTACTGCAATATTGGGAAACGTAAAGTACTGTCCAGCGAGAGAAGAGACCTAGACTAGTGATGTATCCCAACAAGTAGACCTCAGAGACAATTAATCGACGTGAGGAGAGCCTATCACTGTGTCTTCCTACCGTACTGCCGTGATCATATGCGTGGGTCTTGGTGCAATCTCAACAGAGTACTGCAGATGCTCCAGCACACCCTATTGCCGTAGCAACAACGTAGCAACAACGTAGCAACAACACCCAACGTTTAGCCCTATGTGATGTCAGTACTGTGGAATTTGTGAAGTGCTTCGAATACTTCTAACAATGTGATTTAGTGCCTCATTCTCAGCACAGTCGTGAACTTTGTTCAATGTGCACGCACAACTTGATGCCCCATGAACCTTGTTTTTTTTCTTAAATTTCTTTCTCTAGTGTTGTTTTTGTAATGTATGTAATACCTTGTATGTGTTTGTGTTTTACACTGTAACTCTTATTACACATTACTGTATTGTTCTCCACACCATGTTTTTTTGTATTTTGTATTTATTGTTGTGTTTATGCAAACAGTGTGCCTGAAGTCCCCATAAACTGTCATTGTGAATGGACCATCAGTTCAGGGAACATTTTGTAAAGGTTATTCTTGCTGCAGGGAGACAGAATGAATCAGAGGTTGAAATTAGATTCTGAAAGCTCACAAAGAGATTGTTAACTTAAATAGTATCATGTGTGAGTGAGTTCAGGTTAGTTTAATGATTAAAATTGTTGTAACATCTTGGGCATTTAATTACGGAGCACTCCAACTCTGATTGTAAAGAATAATTTGCTCCATATTTGGCTCACATGCCCGGGCCATATTTAGAGAGTGAATGTCTGTGTGAATCGGTTGTTTGGAAGGGGCTGCCTGGGTATGGATGTGTGATGTGAGTGTTAGTGTTCCATATTAAGAAGGCGAAGTTGGCTACATCATAAATAATCCTCCCTCTATGAGCTGCATTTTTCAGGTGCAGTGATTTTCTTTATAGAGGGCGGCATGTGCAGCCAGTTTGCGAGATTGTTCTTGGGTGATTGACTCACTACCTTGGTCCTAAGTGAGCCAACTGCTCACCAATTACAATCTAAAATGGCGTAGGGGTTATGAGAGGTGGCATGAGGCCCCTCTCATATTTCTATCTTACGATTTTCCTCTCTAATTGCATGCAGTGAAAAGTCGCTATTCCTTCACACGCGGACTTCCCACGCAGCGTCACTCGTCACCCAGGTTGTCCGGTGACAGGCGGCCGCAGCTGATCTGGAAAGGGTTAAGCCGACGGGTGTGAGGAAGTCGAGTGAATGCTTTGCAGACGCCGACATTGTCAAAAAACACGCCCGGAGGGGTCTGAAGTAGCGTCTGGGCTAGAGGTTCCGTTACTTCGCAGAAACTTGGCGAAAACACTTTCTGGCGGGCTACCAGCGAGGCGTGGGAATGACTTGTGTACCCAGGAAGTTGTGGCGGGAAAATTCCCGCGCTTTCTGCAAAATAGTAACTGTGATTGGCTTGCTCAGGGCATAGCTCCGTGACGTAGCAAAATCAGCGCAGAAATTGGCGCCAAGAATCTCCATTGGTGGAATGGTAGTGCTCTGGCAATAGAGTGGAATTTTCCGCCGGTTTTCGAGTTGCCGATTGCAACGTTTAACCACGGCCACTGTCGTGGGGGCGGGAATGTTGTGTGTTCGGCCTGTATGGGTGCTCGGGGTAGTCGGCTCTCGCCTTTCAGTCGAGGATGTCGAAGCAACCAGCCATCGCCTCCGGTACGCCAAATCGTGTTCTTGCAGTTAAGAAGACAGATTGGTAAGGTATGTCCACAGCACCGGCAGACAGGGATTTTCCTAGGTGAGAATCAGAGCTCAGCAGAGCGCGCCTGTTCGTCTTTTTCTAACTTTGTTCTGTCTTGGGTAGCAGCAATTAATGTTGGGTTGGCCGTGTGTCTCTCTTAAGATTTGAGTGGCAAGGAATTGGCTCCACATACCACTTCGTCTTAAACCTCACAATCTAGTTTAGGGACAACTTCACCTTCACAGCGTTTGTTTGAGTATCCAATATGAGCCAATTTGATGTATTATAAATGTTTCATGTGTTTTTGTTTATTATTTTGTGTTTAGTCTTAATAAATCATATTGTTATTTTGGACAGAACTTTCATTCTGTTAATCGGTAGAGCAACCCATCATTTCTCACTATGTTAATGAAACCTTCCTTTATTTAACATATTTATCAAATTAAATTATTGCAGGTGCCAAACTCTTTTCTACTCCACTTGCAGGGTTGATTACAGTCAGTTCGCGTATATTTTTTAATCCATGTGCAACAGCAAAAGTCGGAGTTAGAATAGGGGGGACTTAGAGCATCATTTACATATGTAGATTCTAGAAGAATTTAGTGTTAAATACACTGCTTGCCCCGGCACCTTGCAAGGTTAGTTTGAATGTGCTATCAGATTTATACCAAAATAGTGTAAAAAGAACCTAAAGCTAAACTAGTTTCTTAAAATCAGGTACTTGAGGTACTGAACCATGGTGCTTAATCAAGTGAGGTCTCTGAACGCTTATAGCGTGGAACAGACAAACTACCTTTGTGTTCTAATAGCTGTTGACGTGAAAGGTCAAATAATGTAACTGGCTTAATATACATGAGTGAAAGGACATACAACATCGCTTTCATCACCCTTATTATCTACTGACCGACAGAGGTCAAGTGATTAGTGCTATCAGGTGTTACCAGAATGGTATGCATAAGTTATGTGTATATGCGTGAAGAGACGTACGACGTCACTTCAACGTTTTTTAAAAAGTTAAGGATTTATTTCCTAATTTTAAGCCAGAGCTCGGACTTGGAATGGATATGACTAAAAACATCCTTGTATCACCATATACAACTTGGACAATTATAACTAAGTGGGAATCGCTATTTGGACCATATTAGAGATATCGGAGCTTGTAAGAAGTGAGAATACTGCGAACATGTACAAGAATCACTCATTATAAGGCATTAAATGAAAGAAAAAAGCACGTGTAATCTATTAGTGTGCCCACGTTTGTAAGGGCAGCTGTCATAACTAAAATTAAGGGAACCTAGAGCGTGACTGAACGAATTGACCATCCGTGATACCAAGCGAGTGCATGAATGCATCGGCTATCTTCTATGTCGTATGATCTTCTATGTCGTATGAGCAAGGAGATAAAACCTTCGAAAAAAAATTTTGTTCTTTAACTGGAGTTGGTCGTTAAGGATGCAGTCTTTGTCATACCATAGATGTTTAAAAATCTCCATTTCTTCTAATATGTCTAATTTCATACCCTTAACTTCAGAATGAAGCAGTTCTGTACTGGCCGGGGGATTAGGCACGTGAGTTATTTGTACAAGATGTTCAGCGAAAATGGAACCTCGCGTACCGTCGCCACTTCTGGTGGGAATATGGTCCCTATATATAGTAGCTCGAGCTCGACCTTTTTGACCGATATAATATTTCGGACAGTCACCGCAGGTAAATTTGTAAACCCCAGACTGAGAAAGTTTATCACCAGCGAATTGTAAAGAGTGGATTAGGTTCTTTTTCAAATTATTATTAGTGGAGAAGGCTACTCTAAATTCATAGGTTTTAAGTAAACCTCCTAATTTGTAACTTATTTTACCTATGAAAGGAACAGATATAATTGCCATTGGTTCGTCATCTATGCATCATATAATGTGGAAACCGTATTATTCTTTTTATTTATTTTCTTACTGTACATTCGTCTTACAATGTGTATATTGTAACCGTTATTTTTAGCGATAGTTTCCAGCGTAACTAATTCCGTTTCTAGCGCCTCCGGGAAAGGGGGATAGCCACGGCACGATGTAGACTTGAATGAAAGAAGGTCAATTTTTGAGCTTGCGGATGTGCAGAGTGAGCAGGAAGAATGTTATCCGAACATTATTTTGTCTGTCCTGCGTGCATGCGTTTTGACCATGTGTGGAATTTGATATCCCACATATATAGTTTCAGTCTATCCACGTTCTATAGTTCTATAAAATCGTCCTCGGGCTAGTGCATTATACATACACACACACATTAACTTCCTGCGCCTTCGACCCGGTCATTGGATCACTTTCGTAACACATTTTATGCCAATCACATGGAAGAAGACGATTTCTCAATTTTGCGCATGCGCGTTCCTTTTCGACATTCTCACAGCCTAGCTGCCGGGACCACCTCAGTTTACCTGAGAGCCCGCGGCCCACCGAACGTTGGCTGGGTTGAGGGAGCACGCTTCTGACGTTTGAGCTGAATACAGCCATTGACATGGTACACACGTACCGTTTATTTTACATTTTATGCGAGTCTTTTGCCCTTTTTGGCGTTCCGTATTAATGTTGGGCCATCCATCTTTAGGCAGTTTGTAGTTTTAGTGTGTTCCGAAGAAGGCGTGGTTATCCACGCCGAAACCTACGTCAACATTCGGTTTCTATTTGCAATCGAGGCGGATTCTTTATAATCATTAAATTATTCACGATTGCTAACGCGCTGCAATGTTAAAAGTTCTCAAACTGTAAAATGTGTTCGTATGCTTCAATATTCAGCGTTTTCTTAAGCGCAATAACGGGGCACCATCCTAAACACGAAACACGCCCTCCATATCGTAATACCACCTCCTCCGTATTTCACTGTTGCCACTATACTTCATGGCACGTGACGTTCTCCAAGCATTTTCTAAGCGCAAACCATTCCATGGGATTGCCACAGTGTACAGCGTGACTCATCATTTCAAATCACTCGTTTCCAGTTATCCACTGTCCAGTGGTGCCACTCTTCACGACACCTCAAGCGTCGTTTATCATTTACGTCACTGAGCTTTCCAAACTGACGCATTTTGCTGTTACTGCTTCTGTATTGACAACACAGCACTCCAAGGCTCCTATCACACTAGCCGACCCGCCTCTCGTGACTAGTGGTTAATTCCGCATTACACAGGGGTCTCCAGATACTTTTGAAAATATAGTTGGCCTTTTACAGTATATTTATTTCTGGTGTCTAGTGTTTTGATTGGCATAACGTAACTGCTTTCTTTTTCCATTACTGATTTAATTCGCCTTTTATATACTAGTGTTTTACTATTAGCCCAGATATTTGCTGATAACCATCAGATAAATTTTGCAAATGACAACGGCGATGTGCTCTACGTCCATGGATGATAAGTCAGTTGTTACCACCATGGTTACTTTATTTCACTTTCCAGTTCATTTTACCTCTGTTTTCAGGATATCTACGATTTACTTATTGACTAAAGGATCATAAGAATATTCCTGAAATTTTCAATGATTTGTTTTGTTTTTTAGGTCTTTCTGTTCGTTCAAAATAATCTCGGGATGATTATGTATTTGTTCTAAAATATTTAGCAGGTGCCTTTTTCAGACTAAGGTACTGATTACCATGGGAGTAGTACTGGACGATTAAATTAATGTTATCAGCATATGTCTTTGGCATATTTTCAGTATTCACATTTATGTCTACATCTGCAACATAATCTACAGGCCACCTAGTGGTGTATGGCGGAGATGACTTCTGGGAGAACAAACTGCTCCCCTCGACCTAGTTCCACTAGCGAATGGGGCGCCGGGAGAATGATTATCGGTAAGCCTCCGTATTGACTCTAATTTCTCGGATTGTCTCTTCGTGATCATTACGCGAGATGTATGTGGGAGGAAGTAATACGTTGTCCGACTCTTCCTGGAAAGTGCTCTCTTGAAATTTCTATAGTAGACCTCTCCGTGATGAACAAGAGCTCTCTTGTAACGTCTGCCACAGAAGTTTTTTGAGCAAGTCGGTAAAGCTCTCGCGCTGACTAAACGATTCTGTGAGAAAATGCGCTGCTTTTCTTTGGACCTTCTCTATATCATCTATGAGTCCTGTGTGGTAAGGTTCGCAAACTGATGGACAATATTCAAGAATCGGTCGAACAAGTGCCTTATAAGCCATTTCTTTTGTGGATGAGTTACAATTCCTTAAGATTCTTCCTGTGAATCTCAGTCTGGTGTCTACTTTTGCTACTATTTATGTGGTCATTCCACTTAAGGCCGCTCTGGATAGTTACTTCTAATTATTGTACGGTACATATTGTTTCCAGTAGTTTCTCATCAATAGTGTAGTTGTACAGTAGTGGCTTCCTTCTCCTACGTATGTGCAATATTTTGCATTTATTTGCTTCACGGTCAACTGCCAGAACCTGAACCAATCATCAATCATTTGCAGTTCATTCTGCAGATCGATACTGTCCTATGGCATTCTGTATTGCTATAGACAACCGCATTATCTGCGAATAGTCTTAAAGAGCATCTGACGTTTAATAGATCATTTACAAACGTTGTAAGCACTAAAGGTCCTATTCCTCTTCCACGGCGTACTGAGTTCTGTCTGCAAGGATGTCTTGAATCCAGTCGCAAATCTGGTCCTTTAGTGCATAAGCTCTTTTTTTTGTTTCTTTTTCTCAATAAACGGCTGTGCGCGATGATATCAAGTGCATTCCTGAAGTCAAGGAACACTGCATCAATGTTAGTACCGTTTTTACTGCACTATGATCTCCTAGAGGATCGGAGCGAGCTGAGTTTCGGAAGATCTCTGTTTACGGAATATACAAGGTGGTCCATTGATAGTGACCGGGCCAAATATCTCACGAAATAAGCATCAAACGAAAAAACTACAAACAACGAAACTCGTCTACCTTGAAGGGGGAAAACCAGATGGCGCTGCCATAGGTCAAACAGATATCAACTGCGTTTTTTTTTAAAATAGGAACCCTCATTTTTTACTACATATTCGTGTAATACGTAAAGAAATATGACTGTTTTAGTTGGACCACTTTTCGATTTGTGATAGACGGCGCTTTAATAGTCACAAACGTATAAGTATGTGGTATCACGTAACATTCCGGCAGTGCGGACGGTATTTGCTTCGTGATACATTACCCGTGTTAAAATGGACCGTTTACCAATTGCGGAAAAGGTCGATATCGGGTTCATGTTTGGCTATTGTGATCAAAATGCCCAACGGGCGTGTGCTATGTATGCTGCTCGGTATCCTGGACGACATCATCCGAGTGTCCGGACGTTCGCCGGATAGTTACGTTATTTAAGGAAACAGGAAGTGTTCAGCCACATGTGAAACGTCAACCACGACCTGCAACAAATGATGATGCCCAAGTAGGTGGTTTAGCTGCTGTCGGGGCTAAACCGCACATCAGTAGCAGACAAATTGCGCGAGAATCGGGAATCTCAAAAACGTCGGTGTTGAGAGTGATACGTCAACATCGATTGCACCCGTACCATGTTTCTTTGCACCAGGAATTGCATGGCGATGACTTTGAACGTCGTGTACAGTTTTCCACTGGGCACAAGAGAAATTACGGGACGATGACAGATTTTTTGCACGCGTTCTATTTAGCGACGAAGCGTCATTCACCAACAGCGGTAACGTAAACCGGCAGAATATGCACTATTGGGCAACGGAAAATCCACAATGGCTGCGACAAAGGAACATCAGCAACCTTGGCGGGTTAATGTGCGCCATTATGGGAGGAAGGATAATTAGCCCCCATTTTATCGATGGCAGTCTAAATGGTGCAGTGTATGCTAATTTCCTACGTAATGTTCTACCGATGTTACTACAAGATGTTTCACTGCATGACAGAATGGCGATGTACTTCCAACATGATGGATGTCCGGCACATAGCTCGCGTGCGGTTGAAGCGGTATTAAATAGCATATTTCATGACAGGTGGATTGGTCGTCGAAGCACCATACCATGGCCCGCACGTCACCGGATCTGACGTGCCCGGATTTCTTTCTGTGGGGAAAGTTGAAGGATATTAGCTATCGTGATCCACCGACAATGCCTGACAACATGCGTCAGCGAATTGTCAATGCATGTGCGAACATTACGGAATGCGAACTACTCGCTGTTGAGAGGAATGTCGTTACACGTATTGCCAAATGCATTGAGGTTGACGGACATCATTTTGAGCATTTATTGCATTAATGGGTATTTACAGGTAATGACGCTGTAACAGCATGCGTTCTCAGAAATTATAAGTTCACTAAGGTACATGTGTCACATTGAAAGAACCGAAATAAAATGTTCAGACGTACCTACGTTCTGTATTTTAATTTAAAAAACCTACCTGTTACCAACTGTTCGTCTAAAATTGTGAGCCATGTGTTTGTGACTATTACAGCGCCATCTATCACAAAGCGAAAAAAGTGGTCCAACTAAAACTTTCATATTCGTTTACGTACTACACGAATATGTAATAAAAAATGGGGGTTCCTATTTAAAAAAACGCAGTTGATATCCGTTTGACCTATGCCAGCGCCTTCAAGCGGGCCAACCATAGCGCCATCTGGTTTCCCCTTTCAAGCTAGACAAGTTTCGTTCTTTGTAATTTTTCCGTTTGACGCTTATTTCGTGAGATATTTGGCCCGGTCACGATTAATGGACCACCCTATATGTTCATTTTTATAGAGGAGATTTTCTTTCTCAAAAATGGTTCAAATGGCTCTGAGTACTATGGGACTTACTGCTACGGTCGCAGGTTCGAATCCTGCCTCGGGCATGGATGTGTGTGATGTCCTTAGGTTAGTTAGGTTTAAGTAGTTCTAAGTTCTAGGGGACTGATGACCACAGCTGTTAAGTCGCATAGTACTCAGAGCCATTTGAGCCACTATGGGACTTAACTTCTGAGGTCATCAGTCCCCTAGAACTTAGAACTACTTAAACCTAACTAACCTAAGGACATCACACACATCCATGTCCGAGGCAGGATTCGAACCTGCGACTGTAGCGGTCGCACGGTTCCAGACTGTAGCGCCTAGAACCGCTCGGCCACCACGGCCGGCTTTTCTTTCTCCAAAAACGTCATATTTCCTAAGCATAAAACATATTCCATAATTCTACAACAGATTGACGTCAACGATTTGAGTCTATAATTGTGTGCGTATGTCCTGTGGCCCTTCTCGAAAATGAGAATAATCTGCACTTTGTTCCAGTCGCTTTGTACCCTTCGTTGCTCCAGTGATCGGCGATAAACTGCTGCTAGAATGGGAACTAGTTTCTTCCCACAATCTTTGGATGACCTTATAAGTACCTCATCTGGTTCTAAGGTATTTCCACTCATAAGTGATTCCAGCTGCTTTTATCTCAATATTTGCTATTTCGACCTGCGTAGAATGACTGAAATAAGAACTGTGTTACAATCTTACGCCGTGGGACAATTTCGGCCTTCTCTCTGTTATCTTCCGTTTCAGTCCCAGTATGGTCTCTGAGTGAATGAAGAGATGCTGCAGAGCACCACATGTACAATACATTTTTAAGTCTGAGATCTTTTGGAAGTAGATCAGCTTCCTCACAATGACTAAAATTCGCTGAGAGAACATGGCTACAGAGGGTTCCAAAAATGGTTCAAATGGCTCTAAGCACTATGGGACTTAACATCTGAGATCATCAGTCCCCTAGAACTTAGAACTACTTAAACCTAATGTAATGGTACTAGAATTACATAACCTTTACGGCACCTCACCTCAACCTCTTGATATCAGCAATATTCTACTGTGTTTCTGTAGAACAGTTAACATATTTCTGTGACAAAATTCAGATTTGATTTCATTAATGTAGCGGTACTTTGATACATCGATATGTTTATATTGCAATGATATTATTCTTATGTGTATTCTTTCTTTTGTCACTATGATCTTTGTCGTACTTGTACCTCTAATTTTTTGGGCGCGTAAGCGGTTATTGAGAGTCAAGTCTCGGTCGTCATGTTGAAAAGTCGCAAATTGTAATCAGTTTATGAAATGTGAACTTTAACAGTGAGGAAGATATTTGCAAGTATGTTTTATATTGTGAAGTGATGTTGCAACAAAAGTAATAAAAAACAAGTGTAACTTAAATTCGGAGAGCTGATTACTTTTTTACATCACTATTGTCTTAACTTGCAAAAGTTTAATCTTCAAGAATGGTTTGTGAAGCGCATTTATAAGACTTTTGAATATCGCAGAATAACACCTGGGCCTCTTTGCATCCGAACTTCGAATCATCACCACCACCTAGATTTTCGACGATTGAGCCATGAGTTCACAGCGAGACCAGCATGGGAAACACGAAAAGATGAGTGCCTAGTTTATCCATTATTTCATGAAATGACTTTATTAACTGTGCTCTAATGAGACCTGCCACATACTTTGTTGTTGCTCGAAAATGCAATATTTAGCAGCGTGAGCAACACTACAATCATAATTAATTTTTGCCCGTTGTTGTGGTAGGGTTGTTAGACTAACTAACCTAAGGACATCACACAGATCCATGACTGAGGTAGGATTCGAACCTGCGACCGTAGCGGCAGCGTGGTTCCGGACTGAAGCGCCTAAAACTGCTCGTCCACAGCGGCCGGCTCAGATGGTTCCAACATTTTAGAAACTAGAGTAACGTTTACCTTAATGCCACTTTGTCTTTTCTGTCTTGACCAAATTTTGCGTCTCACGTATGGAGAGGAGGTGAATCTACAGGCAGGTAAGTGACACGAATAACCTGCGATGAAAGCACGGGTGAAGGTAGACGTCCGTCCGGTGTGGGTCGGGGAAGGGGGGGAGAAGGGGAGAAGCGGGGAGGGGG
Organism: Schistocerca piceifrons; assembly: GCF_021461385.2. Lineage (NCBI taxonomy): Eukaryota > Metazoa > Arthropoda > Insecta > Orthoptera > Acrididae > Schistocerca > Schistocerca piceifrons. The sequence goes on along the minus strand of NC_060140.1, from coordinate 780,852,516 downwards.
AACTTGCGTGACGATGGTGGCGGCTCACTAGCAGTGAGACCCCAGTGGGGCGGCTTCGATCAGCGACGCTGCTGCCATCGATTTCCTATGCGGCGTCAGTTGGCGAAATCTGCGCCCGGCTGGCGTCCATCACGGTGGCAAGAGCTGCGGCGGCGGCGGCTGCGGCGGTGGCGGCGCGGGGAATCGATGAGGGCGCATTGTGAGTGTGTGTGTTTAGGGGTGAGGAGCCTGAAAGCGGGCTGGAGTGGGAGATTGGATGGGTGGCCGTGGTGGGCGGCGTGGGGTGGGGCAGCGGGGTGGCGCTGAGCGGGGCCTCCAAACAAGACAGCAGCCGGGCGGCTCTGGCTGTGGCTGGGCCGTCGCCCGGGCCTCGGCCTGGCCTCAGCTCCCCACCGCCCCAGCGTCCACGTCTTCCGTCTCTCAACCTCCACCTAATCCTGTCAATTACCTCTTTCAACCAGCTCCTTACGGAGAGCATTACAGAGTTTTGAGTCGTGCATATTTTCTCTCTCTTCCTTCCTCTCATTCTTGTTTAGTTGTTGTTGTTGTTGTCTTCAGTCCTGAGACTGGTATGATGCAGCTCTCCTTGCTACTCTATCCTGTGCAAGCTTCTTCATCTCCCAGTACTTACTGCAGCCTACATCCTTCTGAATCTGCTTAGTGTATTCATCTCTTGGTCTCCCTCTACGATTTTTACCCTCCACGCTGCCCTCCAATGCTAAATTTGTGGTCCCTTGATGCCTCAGAACATGTCCTACCAACCGGTCCCTTCTTCTTGTCAAGTTGTGCCACCAACTCCTCTTCTCCCCAATTCTATTCAGTACCTCCTCATTAGCTATGTGATCTACCCATCTAATCTTCAGCATTCTTCTGTAGCACCACATTTCGAAAGCTTCTATTCTCTTCTTGTCTAAACTATTTATCGTCCATGTTTCACTTCCATACATGGCTACACTCCATACAAATACTTTCAGAAATGACTTCCTGACACTTAAATCTATACTAAATCTATACTTAAATCTATACTTGTTTAGTAATAATGCTCTATTTAAGTTAAAAACTTCTGGGTTATTAGGCCGCGTCATGTTTCTTCTAAAATGTTCGACGTTTCGACCCCTCTGCTGGGAACTTCCTCAGGATCTTTTGGTGTCAACTACTGCTAGAACCCTGTCAGAGACGATTGTCGCGTCCACTTATAAAGGGGAAGTTTTCTGGCGTTCGTGATGGAGAAGTGATGGTATTGGTTAAAATTCATATGGCTACCATTGGTGGGCCATAGTCATAGGCTAATATTCTATCTACATCTACATTTATACTCCGCAAGCCACCCAACGGTGTGTGGCGGAGGGCACTTTATATGCCACTGTCATTACCTCCCTTTCCTGTTTCAGTCGTGTATGGTTCGCGGGAGGAACGACTGCCGGAAAGCCTCCGTACGCGCTCGAATCTCTCTAATTTTACATTCGTGATCTCCTCGGGAGGTATAAGTAGGGGGAAGCAAAATATTCGATAACTCATCCAGAAACGCACCCTCTCGAAACCTTGACAGCAAGCTACACTGCGATGCAGAGCGCCTCTCTTGCATAGTCTGCCACTTAAGTTTGCTAAACATCTCCGTAACGCTATCACACTTACCAAATAGCCCTGTGACAAAACACGCCGCTCTTCTTTGGATCTTCTCTATCTCCTCCGTCAACCCGACCTGGTATGGATCCCACACTGATGAGCAATACTCATGTATAAGCCGAAAAAGGGTTTTGTAAGCCACCTCCTTTGTTCAAAAAATGGTTCAAATGGCTCTGAGCACTATGGGACTTAACATCTGAGGTCATCAGTCCCCTAGAACTTAGAACTACTTAAACCTAACTAACCTAAGGACATTACACACATTCATGCCGAGGCAGGATTCGAAACTGCGACCGTAGCGGTCGCGCGGTTCCAGACTGAAGCGCCTAGAACCGCTCGGCCACAGCGGCCGGCCCTCCTTTGTTGATGGACTACATTTTCTAAGGACTCTCCCAATGAATCTCAACCTGGTACCCGCCTTACCAACAATTAATTTTATATGATCATTCCACCTCAAATCGTTCCGCACGCATACTCCCAGATATTTTACAGACGTAAGTGCTACCAGTGTTTGTTTCGCTATCATATAATCATACAATAAGGGATCCTTCTTTCTATGTATTCGCAATAAATTACATTTGTCTATGTCAAGGGTGAGTTGCCACTCCCTGCACCAAGTGCCTATCCGCTGCAGATCTTCCTGCATTTCGCTGCAATTTTCTAATGCTGCAACTTCTCTGTATACTACAGCATCATCCGCGAAAAGCCGCATGGAACTTCCGACACTATCTACTAGGTCATTTATATATATTGTGAAAAGCAATGCTCCCATAACACTCCCCTGTGCATGCCAGAGGTTACTTTAACGTCTGTAGACCTCTCTCCTTTGAGAACAACATGCTGTGTTCTGTTTTCTAAAAACTCTTCAATCCAGCCACACAGCTGGTCTGATATTCCGTAGGCTCTTACTTTGTTTATCAGGCGACAGTGCGGAACTGTATCGAACGCCTTCCGGAAGTCAAGGAAAATGGCATCTACCTGGGAGCCTGTATCTAATATTTTCTGGGTCTCATGAACAAATAAAGCGAGTTGGGTCTCACACGATCGCTGTTTCAGGAATCCATGTTGATTGCTACAGAGTAGATTCTGGGTTTCCAGAAACCACATGATACGCGAGCAAAAAATATGTCCTAAAATTCTACAACAGATCGACGTCAGAGATATAGTTTTGCGCATCTGTTCGACGACCCTTCTTGAAGACCGGGACTACCTGTGCTCTTTTCCAATCATTTGGAACCTTCCGTTCCTCTAGAGACTTGCGGTACACGGCTCTTAGAAGGAGGGCAAGTTCTTTCGCGTACTCTATGTAGAATCGAATTGGTAACCCGTCAGGTCCAGTGGACTTTCCTCTGTTGAGTGATTCCAGTTGCTTTTCTATTCCTTGGACACTTATTTCGATATCAGCCATTTTTTCGTTCGTGCGAGGATTTAGAGAAGGAACTGCAGTGCGGTCTTCCTCTGTGAAACAGCTTTGGAAAAATGTGTTTAGTATTTCGGCTTTACGCGCATCATCCTCTGTTTCAATGCCATCATCATCCCAGAGTGTCTGGATATGCTGTTTCGATCCACTTACTGATTTAACGTAAGACCAGAACTTCCTAGGATTTTTTGTCAAGTCGGTACAAAGAATTTTACTTTCGAATTCACTGAACGCTTCACGCATAGTCCTCCTTACGCTAACTTTGACTTCGTTTAGCTTTTGTTTGTCTGAGAGGTTTTGGCTGCGTTTAAACTTGCAGTGAAGCTCTCTTTGCTTTCGCAGTAGTTTCCTAACTTTGTTGTTGAACCACGGTGGGTTTTTCCCGTCCCTCACAGTTTTACTCGGCACGTACCTGTTTAAAACGCATTTTACGATTGCCTTGAACTTTTTCCATAAACACTCAACATTGTCAGTGTCGGAACAGAAATTTTCGTTTTGATCTGTTAGGTAGTCTGAAATCTGCCTCCTATTACTCTTGCTAAACAGATAAACCTTCCTCCCTTTTTTTTATATTCCTGTTTACTTCCATATTCAGGGATGCTGCAACGGCCATATGATCACTGATTCCCTGTTCTGCGCTTACAGAATCGAAAAGTTCGGGTCTGTTTGTTATCAGTAGGTCCAAGATGTTATCTCCACGAATCGGTTCTCTGTTTAATTGCTCGAGGTAATTTTCGGATAGTGCACTCAGTAAAATGTCACTCGATGCTCTGTCCCTACCACCCATCCCGCTCCGATGCAGAAAAAGGGGCGTTGGTAGCTCATCTCCTGTGGATACCGTTGGCGGTCCATCGTCATTTGATAGAAAGGTACTATTCCACACTTATGCTGGAGAAGGGCTTTTGGCTGAAATGCCTGCTACCACTATTAGTTGGTCGTCATCAGTGGCTAGATTCGAAACGGACAGAGCAAGAGAGAGGGAATGTTTACCCAAAATTTATTGTCTGTCGAGGTGACTTGCAGCGCGTTGTTTATGCCGGTCACACACCGCGGCCGCGTATTTACTTCCTTGATGGCGGGAAGCCACGATGCCGGAAGCCTATAGTCGTCCTCTCCATTGAAATTAGATGCATTTTTAGACATTTCAACCGCTTCTCGGACCTTTCGTCTATATATGTTTGTTTCTTTATCCAGTACACGTACGTTATTAAAATCGATGTCAGAGCCACAGTTCCCGTGATGTTCCGCTACTGCCGATTTTGCACTTAGTTTTAGCCGCATGTGCCGTTCGTGTTCCTTAATGCGTTCTTTAACAGTTCTTCTCGATTCGCCTATATACACATTGCCGCAGCCACATGACACTTGATAGACGCCTCCATTGTGGAGATAATCAAGTGCATCCGTTTTCCGTCGGAAAAAGTCTTTTATTTTGTTTTGACTAAAGAAAGATGTCTGAATACCATTTTTCTTTAAAATTCTGCTTATGCGGTCAGAGACCCCAGAAACGAACGATAACCTGACGGAATGAGAAGGCAGTTCCTCGTCATTCTTATTAGCGGTATAAATATTTCGCCTAAAAGTCCTGTCGATTGAATAACTATCATACCCATTTCCCTTCAGTGCCCTCTTTAAAAAAATCAACTCCGATTCCAACTTGTCGTCATCGCTGATACGGAAGGCACGTGAAGACTGTCTTCATAAGATTTTAACTTAAATGACAACGGCCACGAAAGCCTACAGACTTACATAATAATGCTCTATAATTCGTATCTTCAGTGCTTCCTATCAGTGTCATCAATAAGCAGCTTTGGTTACTGATATCAAGACCGTCAAAAATGTTACACAATTGTAAGAAATGACTCGATGACTAAGTTAGTAAATATCTGACTGTTAATCGAAGAATGTGGGTATCAATCCTGTTCGATCTTATGATATCTCCTTTCACTTATCGCTACTTTCAACTCTAAAAATAATTTTTTAATGTGAAAAATGATCTCACCGGGCAAAATACTAGTAACTCCCTTAAAAGATCAAGCTAATCGTTATAGATGGATGAACCAGGCTATCACGTGGCCGTGCACGTTTTGAGATTTGTTATGTAACAACGCACAATGCTTTAGCGGCTTCAGAAATCATTGTTTAAACTGCTCAGAGCAGAGACTCTGTAGCTCTCTTCTCTGACATGAAAATGCCTGTGCGCCAATCAAACGTTATCAAGTTACCAGTGACGCTAAAATTCTGTGGTGGATGCCACTGTATTAGTCACATATGGTGCTTTCTTTTTTTATGTTTTATACATAAAAATTTGTTTATAACTATAACAGATGATATTGAGGAAATAGTCCCCCAGTTGAAACAAACAGCGGAACAGGAAGCCCCAATAAATCCAAGGAAAAAGCACCAAAGGTGGATCGATGAGTGTGAGAAAACAGCGTCAGATATACACCAGGCCCGGTTAAGATACCACAGACATAAAACAGAAGAATCGCACATGGAAGTCACAGAACACAGAAAGATAACCAAAAAATTGATAAGAAGGGTTAAACGCCAATATTAAAAAGGGTTACGTCTAATGATAGAAATAAATAGCGAGAAAAGAAACCCAAGGGATTACTACAAAATATTGAGCAGACAACTACAAAGGTACGACCCTCCAACATTAATGCTTAAGGATAAAAATGATGTGATGGCCCAAAGTAATAGAAAATTTTATAAGTAACATTTAACAAATTAGTAAATTGCGAAGATCCCCGAGAAGTACTTCAAATAAACACAGATACCCACATTAAAACACCAGAAGGAAATATAAACCCATCCGCAGTCCATGAAGTCTACAAAGCTTTGAAAGAGCTGAAGAATTATAAAGCAAGTGGAGAAGACCAAAAATGTGTTGAACTTTGGGGAATATACAACATAATCTGTGAAAATATTACTACACCACTGTATACTGAAAATTTGCAACAAAGAAGAACTACCAGAACACTAGAGTACAGCCGTAATCCATCCATTACGCAAAAACGAGACGAATCATATTCCGAGAAACATAGCGAAATTTCCCTTTTGAACATCACAAATAAGGTCATGTCAAGAATTCTATAAATCGCCGTAAAGATCAACTTGAACTGCAACCATAAGAATAACAAGGAGGATTTAGACCCTGGAGAAGCTGCTCAGAACAGATAATCATTTTGAAATTGGTAATGGATTACTACAAAAGAAGACAAGAACAACTCATAATCTTTGTGGATCCAAAAAAGCTTTTGATTGTATCTACAGATCTTCAATAATCGAGATACTAAGGACTATCAGTCTCCATCCGATATTAATAAAAATAAACTTTACTCTAACAAATACCATATCTAAAGCAAAGTTCAGAAGAGAAATATCTAAGCCATTTATGATTAAAACAGGGTTAAGACAGGGAGATCTTCAATAATCGAGATACTAAGGACTATCGGTCTCCATCCGATATTAATAAAAATGGTACACTTAACTCTAACAAATACCAAATCTAAAGTTCAGAAGAGAAATATCTAAGTCATTTATGATGAAAACAGGGTTAAGACAGGGAGATGTTTCATAGTCATTACTTTTCAACTGTGCTCTGGAGTACGTGATGAGGGAATGATACAAGGAAAACTCTAAAAACATAAGAGTTGCGACCATGAAAGCACCAATAAACTTAAATTACTTGTGATTCGCAGATAACTTAGAGTTACTAGCTAGTAACATTTAAGAAGACAGGAATCAAATAATAAGACTATAAAACATAGCACAGAAAAGAGGGCTCCTGATATGATTCGAAAAGATTGAGATAATAGTAGGAGATCCGCTAGTAATCAGTCATATAACAGGAAAGTAAAAATAGTGAAACAGTTTAAATACCTAGGAGAAATTATACAACTTGGAAGAGAAACCTTCAGGGCAAGAAAGAACTAACCAAATGATGAGAGCGTCAAAAATTGACGTGGTCTACATACAAGAAAAGATGTCTATCACTCAAAACTAAATTAAAACATTACAAGACGGTGGTTCAACCAGAGGTGACATACGGAAGCGAAACTCTTTTCAAAGTCACCCAGAAGAACAGAATCGACAAAATCCTAAAAGTAGAGAGAAATATAGCTTGAACAAACATAAGAAATAAATATCAAAAAAATGGACAGTGGCGAATAGTGCCAAATTAAATGGCGCACTGTGAACTGGAGCCCATTACAGATACTATAGGGAAGGAAAGGATCTCTCTTGGTCACATTATGACACCAGAAAACAGATTACCAAGAAAAATTTTAGAGAAACTTTGGGACGTGAAGCTACAAGTAGGACAGATAAAGGAAATAAAGGAAGTTATGAAAGAGCTAGAATTAACCATGGACGATTTACAAAACAAAACAGAAAATTTAGAAACTGAAAACATGAACATAAGATTTAAAACAAAAATAAACAAACTGTAAGGTTACAAGCCATCTGGCTTGCTTCCTTTCATTTATACTAATTTTGTCTGCCCCTTTTCACTACTGACGATAGGCGGGACACTTTAGGTAATCTATTTAGTCTCATTACGTTGATTTATTACAAGCAAATGTATTTTATAAAATTTCCGTGGTCGTCGAAAAAAGGGTTAATAGTTCCAGTTCGTGGATACGTCAGAAAAGCACAGCCTGCAAACTGGTCTGAATGCGGCAGCTGCGTCGTAAGCATTCAAAGCTTTGTGCTGGTTTGCGCGCGTCAAGCGGTCACCGACGGAAGCTCACGGAAACCACAGGTCCTTTTCTTCAAGTCGAGGTTGGCGGCCCCCGGCACAACTCGCTTCTTGAGATGGCCGAGGACAACAGTTTCAAGTGCTTGCTGGGACGCCACAATTTATGGCGAAAAACTACAAGTCGTAGAATGCTGGGGCAAACCACGATGAGAACGGGGACCTCGAAGATGGCACATCACATTGGTTTGGCCTTGGGAAATTCACTGGCTGACGTCAGATGGGATTTCGTAGGACAAACGAGCGAGGAAGATTTGCTCTGACTGGCCCGTGACTGACGACATTCCAGGACGGGAATTTGTTAAAAGTGGCACTAACATGCTAGGCGGAAAAGAGTAACAGTTTTCATCGTTAGAGTTTGCTGTCAGATTGGAGGAAACGGCCGAGCCGGGAGCTGGTGGAAGAGAAAGGGACACTCTTGGTTTGACTGTGAATGGAGACAGGTCATTGGTTAAATATTTTTTAAAATAGTCCCAAAAGAGAGTCAGCATAACCTTCCCTGCTGATGGTTCTGTTCGAAACTTCTTCGGTTTTGGTGATGAGGAATGGCGCCATTCCTTACTCGCTCTCTTCGTTTCCGGTTGGTGGAAGTGAACCCAGGTTTCGTCCCCAGTAACGATTCTTGCAAGGAAGCCATCACCTTCTCGTTCAAAGCGCTGAAGAAGTTCTTCACAAGCATCAAAACGTCGTTGTCTCATTTCAGGAGTCAGCTGCCGTGGCACCCATCTTGCAGACTCTTTGTGAAACTGGAGCACATCATGCAGAATGTGGTATGCTGACCCATGGCTATTCTGTAAACACGCTGCAGTGTCACTCGGCGGTTTTCCTTCACTATGGCTTCAACTGCTGCAATGTTCTGTGGAGTCACAACTCGTTGCGCCTGACCTGGATGAGGAGCGTCTTCCACTGAAGTCACACCATTTGCGAACTTCCTACTCCATTTGTAGACTTGCTGCTGTGACAAACATGCATCACCGTACTGAACCTTCATTTGTCGATTAATTTCAATAGGTTTCACACCTTCACTACGTAAAAGCCGAATAACATAACGCTGTTCTTTCCTGGTGAAAGTCGCAAGTGGGGTGGCCATCTTTATACTGATACTGCGACGGTATGTGTGTATCTGCACTATGCTGCCATCTACAGGCCATTCTGCACGCTGTTTTAGCACGCTTACCTACTTACAGGATGACGGCGCGAAATTTCGATTTGTTATTAAAAATTTAAGGTTTTCATTTGACTCACCCTCGTAGATGTCGTGGCCCTTGGAGGTGTTCGATTCCTGACGAGCGAGATTCTCATTCTCCACTACAACCACTGTCCTCCGACTTACAGCCACCCAATATTGGTGAGAGTAAACCGCAGCACAGCTCACTAGATATGGGTTAACGTTTAGGTAGGAAGCGTGCCGCTGCCACAGCTCTGCTAAACCCGATTCGTTTGATGTGCGTGTTGTTTCATGTGCTAATCATTCGTCCACTGGATTTTCTAAATTAGTCGTTTGGTTGTTTTGGATGGATGATTCAATGTGCAGCTAGGATACCCACCTTGTAATTTTCGTCAAAAAAAACTTTGTTTTTCGCAGAAAGTTGATGCCTATAGTTTGTAATTGTTCAATACAATAAATTATCGGTTTATGTTTCATTCGCGTTTTTATTTGAAGGAGCACGTAGCTCCCTTCAATTCACTCATTTTTTTCTATTGACTGAACAGATACTTATGGTAGGGTTATTGCAGTTTCCCACCTTATTATTATATGTTAGGGCATTTCAAGATAGCGATTTTGTTGCGTAATTTACAATTAACATGGAGTTTTAAGGGGAGTGTGATGGAGTGTGGGTAGGTTCATTACTCTGACAGGTTTCACAGTCCCACCATCGTGGATATTGAAAAATTAAAAACAATAAAAGGGGTGTTTACAGATGAGGAACGACATAAAAGATCAGAACGAATGAAGACATAGTGGACAATTTGGATGGAAAATTTATTGAAGATGACCGGAAAATAATTGACTGAAGTGGTCCATCGATGCCATAAAAGCAGAAGAAGATCTGTTTGTGTTTGTGGTACAACATGAAAATACAAAATCATTAGTTAAGATGTTGAACGCTATGGGTGGTAACTATACCTGATTACAACTGATGGCCACTGCTTTTCGACCAGTAATATGAGAGCCCCCCCCCCCCCCCCATGAACCATGGACCTTGCCGTTGGTGGGGAGGCTTGCGTGCCTCAACGATACAGATAGCCGTACCGTAGGTGCAACCACAACGGATGGGTATCTGTTGAGAAGCCAGACAAACGTGTGGTTCCTGAAGAGGGGCAGCAGCCTTTTCAATACTTGCAGGGGCAACAGTCTGGATGATTGACTGATCTGGCCTTGTAACACTAACCAAAATGGCCTTGCTGTTCTGGTACTGCGAACAGCTGCAAGCAAGGGGAAACTACAGCCGTAATGTTTCCCGAGGGCATGCAGCTTTACTGTATGATTAAATGATGATGGCATCCTCTTGGGTAAAATATTCCGGAGGTAAAATAGTCCCCCATTCGGATCTCCGGGCGGGGACTACTCAAGAGGATGTCATTATCAGGAGAAAGAAAACTGGCGTTCTACGGATCGGCGCGTGGAATATCAGATCCCTTAATGGGGCAGGTAGGTTAGAAAATTTAAAAAGGGAAGTGGATAGGTTAAAGTTAGATATAGTGGGAATTAGTGACGTTCGGTGGCAGGAGGAACAAGACTTTTGGTCAGGTGAATACAGGGTTATAAATACAAAATCAAATAGGGGTAATGCAGGAGTAGGTTCAATAATGAATTAAAAAATAGGAGTACGGGTAAGCTACTACAAACAGCATAGTGAACGTATTATTGTGGCCAAGATAGACACGAAGCCCACGCCTACTACAGTAGTACAAGTTTATATGCACACTAGCTCTGCAGATGACGAAGAATTTGATGAAATGTATGATGAGGTAAAAGAAATTATTCAGGTAGTGAAGGGAGACGAAAATTTAATAGTCATGGGTGACTGGAATTCAACAGCAGGAAAAGGGAGAGAAGGAAACATAGTAGGTGAATATGGATTGGGGATAAGAAATGAAAGAGGAAGCCGCCTGGTAGAAATTTGCGGAGAGCATAACTTAATCATAGCTAACACTTGGTTTAAGAATCATGAAAGGAGGCTGTATACATGGAAGAACCCTGGAAATACTAAAGGGTATCAGATAGATTATACAATGGTAAGACAGAGATTTAGGAACCAGGTTTTAAATTGTAAGACATTTCCAGGGGCAGATGTGGACTCTGACCACAATATGTTGGTTATGAACTGTAGATTAAAACTGAAGAAACTTCAAAAAGGTGGGAATTTAAGGAGATGGGACATGGATAAACTGACTAAACCAGAGGTTGTACAGAGTTTCAGGGAGAGCGTAAGGGAACAACTCACAGGAATGGGGGAAAGAAATACAATAGAAGAAGAATGGGAAGCTTTGAGGGATGAAATAGTGAAGGCAGCAGAGGATCAAATAGGTAAAAAGACGAGGGCTAGTAGAAACCCTTGGGTAACAGAAGAAATATTGAATTTAATTGATGAAAGGAGAAAATATAAAAATGCAGTAAATGAAGCAGGCAAAAAGGAATACAAACGTCTCAAAAAAGAGATCGACCAGAAGTGCAAAATGGCTAAGCAGGGATGGCTAGAGGACAAATGTAAGGTTGTAGAGGCTTATCTCACTAGGGGTAAGATAGATACTGCCTACAGGAAAATTAAAGAGACCTTTGGAGAAAGGAGAACCACTTGCATGAATATCAAGAGCTTTGATGGAAACCCAGTTCTAAGCAAAGAAGGGAAAGGTGGAAGGAGTGTATAGAAAGTCTATACAAGGGCGATGTACTTGAGGACAATATTATGGAATTGGAAGAGGATGTAGATGAAGATGAAATGGGAGATATGATACTGCGTGAAGAGTTTGACAAAGCACTGAAAGACCTGAGTCGAAACAAGGCCCCCGGAGTAGACAACATTCCATTAGAACTACTGATGGCCTTGGGAGAGCCAGTCCTGACAAAACTCTACCATCTGGTGAGCAAGATGTATGAGACAGGCGAAATACCCTCAGACTTCAAGAAGAGTATAATAATTCCAATCCCAAAGAAAGTAGGTGTTGAAAGATTTGAAAATTACCGAACTATCAGTTTAATAAGTCACAGCTGCAAAGTACTTACGCGAATTCTTTACAGACGACTGGAAAAACTGATTGAAGCCGACCTCGGGGAAGATCAGTTTGGATTCTGTAGAAATGTTGGAACACGTGAGGCAATACTGAATCTATGACTTATCTTAGAAGAAAGATTAAGGAAAGACAAACCTACGTTTCTAGCATTTGTAGACTTAGAGAAAGCTTTTGACAATGTTGACTGGAATACTCTCTCTCAAATTCTGAAGGTGGAAGGGGTAAAATACAGGGAGCGAAAGGCTATTTACAATTTGTACAGAAAGCAGATGGCAGTTATAAGAGTCGAGGGGCATGAAAGGGAAGCAGTGGTTGGAAAGGGAGTGAGACGGGGTTGTAGCCTCTCCCCAATGTTATTCAATCTGTATATTGAGCAAGCAATAAAGGAAACAAAAGAAAAGTTTTTAGTAGGTATTAATGTCCATGGAGAAGAAATGAAAACTTTGAGGTTCGCCGATGGCATTGTAATTCTGTCAGAGACAGCAAAGGACTTGGAAGAGCAGTTGAACGGATTGGACAGTGTCTTGAAAGGAGGGTATAAGATGAACATCAACAAAAGCAAAACGAGGATAATGGAATGTAGTCGAATTAAGTCGGGTGATGCTGCGGGAATTAGATTAGGAAATGAGACACTTAAAGTAGTAAATGAGTTTTGCTATTTGGGGAGCAAAATAACTGATGATGGTCGAAGTAGAGAGGATATAAAATGTAGACTGGCAATGGCAAGGAAAGCATTTCTGAAGAAGAGAAATTTGTTAACATCGAGTATAGATTTAAATGTCTGAAAGTATTTGTATAGAGTGTAGCCATGTATGGAAGTGAAACGTGGACGATAAATAGTTTAGTCAAGAAGAGAATACAAGGTTTCGAAATGTGGTGCTACAGAAAAATGCTGAAGATTAGATGAATAGATCACATAACTAATGAGGAGGTATTGAATAGAATTGGGGAGGAGTTTGTGGCACAATTTGACAAGAAGAAGAGACCGGTTGGTAGTACATGTTCTGAGACATCGAGGGATCACCAATTTAGTATTGGAGGGCAGCGTGGAGGGTAAAAATCGTAGAGGGAGACCAATAGTTGAATACACTAAGCAGATCTAGAATGATGTAGGCTGCAGTAGGTACTGGGAGATGAAGAAGATTGCACAGGATAGAGTAGCATGGAGAGCTGCATCAAACCAGTCTCAGGACTGAAGACCACAACAACAACAACAATATGAGAGCATGCTGAAAAGCAAACAGTCTGAAATTTTTATGTGAAAACACGTAAACCTTTTTAAATACAACATTATTAACGTTATATATCTTTAGTCTTCATGTCTACATATTTGCAGTGCGTTGCCGCTGGGGGGGGGGGGGGGGTCCGAATTGTGTTGTGTAACATGTCGTTGTGTAATGTAACATGTCGGTACGTGAGAACCCGATTACAGTGTGCTGTAATCGAGTTTCTAATTCGAAGATATCGTTCACATAAGGAGCCTTCTCTCCTTCAGCATGACAACACCAGACCACACACGACCGCTGCGGCATCTGCAACAATCCGATGCCTTAGGTTCGCTGTCATCGATCTGCCGCCGTCCGATTTTCATTTATTTCCAAAACGTAAGGAATAACTTCGAGGACTTCACTTTGATAACAATGAAGTGGTGCAAGCAGAAGAGAGGTTAGGTTGTGATTCCATCAACAAAGTCAAACATTCTACGGGGATAGTATCGACAAGTCGTCTCTCGTCACGAGAAATGTGTTCGACGCCAGGGTGACTATGTTGAGGAATAAAAGTTCAGAATGTTAATAAAGTTTGTGTTATTTAAAAAACTTCAAGAGTTTTCACATAAAAATTCAGAGGCATTACTTTTCGTCACGCCGTAGTATAATTCCTAAATGTGTGTCCACCAAGGGCGAAGGACGAAACAGCAGTGGGAGTTTACAATCATTGACCTAAGTAATGAAAATGAAGCCCGGCCGGTTAGCCGTGCGGTCTAACGCATTGCTTTCCGGGCGGGAAGACGTGCCGGCCCCCGGCACGAATCCGCCCGGCGGATTAGCGTCGAGGTCCGGTGTGCCGACCAGTCTGTGGATGGTTTTTAACGCGGTTTTCCATCTGCCTCGGCGAATACGGACTGGTTGCCCTTGTTCCACCTCAGTTACACTATGTCGGCGATTGCTGCGCAAACAGTGTAAGCGTACGCCATAGTTACCCTACCACGCAAACTTTGGGGTTGCACTCGTCTGGTGTGAGACGTTCGCAGAAGAGCTTATGTGAAGTCTGGAGGGTAGGAGATGAGGTACTGGCAGAATTAAAGTTCTGAGGACTGGTCGTGAGTCGTACTTGGGTAGCTCAGTTGGTAGAGCACTTGCCCGCGAAAGGCAAAGGTCCCGAGTTCGAGTGTCGGTCCGGCACACATTTTTAATCTGCCAGGAAGTTTCAGTGATTGGAATACATCCAGCAAATAACTGAAGACATAGGTTGCAAGTACTACCCTCATGTGAAAAGGTTGGAAAAAGACAGAAATTCGTGTCGATCCGCATCAAGCCAGACAAAAGACTGGTGGCTCGATAAAAGAAAAAAAAGGTACAGTCTCTTGGTGTAGTAAGAAATGTAAGGTTCTAAGTCAATGCAATCGAAAGATGCGGCCATTTATGTCATATATTTTGACACTCCCAAATTCACTCGTTAAAAACTATTGGGTACTTCCCGCTAACAACAGGTAAAAATCGTCGAGATTTTTCAACTACCGGAACGGATGAACTGTCTATATAAGTGATTAAGTTTCTACTGAACCCTCAGAGCGTGAGTGCTAACCGCAGATGACCAATAATTTTTCTAGACAAACAAAACAAAAACTAAATTTTTGTACAATTCTGAATTACAGAAGGATCTAAAATATAATCATAAATAAGTAAGGTGAACGACGAACGACAGCATTTCTCGGTGGTGGCAGCAAGTACTGGAAGAGATGTGAAAGTGTGCCCTTTGTGAGACAGAAGCAGGCAGAACATTGCTAGGTGCGGGGACATGTCATTGACGAGATGCATGGAGGTCGGTGTAGCCAGCAGAGGTGTTCTGGTGCGATCCGGCAGAAAAGGATATAGCACCCTGCTCAGCTTGACGTCATCGTAGGCGATGCACCTGGTGTCATTTTGGAGACTTCATCCAGAATTACGGGCTAATTCAGCTCACAACGACTACGCTACACGGATTAGATAGGTACTATTCTCCGAAGTAAAATTAGCTACCGTTTGCTGCACCACATAAAGGATGGGACCACCATCAGCTTGTGACCCCTGCAACTTCAAACACTTACTAGTAGGGCATTTTATTAACTGATCTTAGTAATGAAGCGATGGCTCATAGCTGCACTTACATAAGTAACCATGCTTTTTTGGGAATATAATTCATAAAAGATATTTGAAACACTGATTTTTCATATTACTCAGTCACTGTAACTGCCCATTACTAACTTTCTGCTTGAAAATATAGTGGAGAACGGCATCAGTGCAGGTAAATAAATACCTTTAGTTCTCATGCGTCAGTGGAACAAATATCTCTTTAACGTAACCCCTCAATCTACACGTGTAAAAATGGACGTGTGTGTGTGTGTGTGTGTGTGTGTGTTTCATCACAGCTGCGAAACGTCGCGGATAATTTCAACCAAACATAGTATACAAGTATCCTCGCAATATATAGTCAAAATCAGTGCTGTAAAGACATCACGAGTAAGTGAACTTCCCAAACTGCCTTAATGAACTTTCACTTGATTAACTGTCATTGTTATGCCGGAACATTAATTACTAATGTATTTCAATGATATTTCAGTTGTAAAATTAATGATAAACTTCCACGAAGTAGAGAGTTGTCTTTCAGCGTTGTTGGAATGCGTTATGTTCGGAGTTAAGGTTAATTTGGAGTAATTGTGTGAATGCAGAATGAAAGTTTTACTTTGCGACGAGTCCGCTACGACCAAATGTGACGAGAACGGAGAAGGCTGGAGAGAGTAAAAGAGGAGGAGGATGCGATCCGGAGTTTCTCCAGAGGCAGCGAGCTTTTTGTACGGCTTTTACAACCCCACTGCAGCAGTGAAGACCAGGTGGTTACAAGGAACGCGCTTTCCTGTCGTCAGCAGCCTTTGTTTTGAACACGCAAATGTTACAATATCTGACGCAACACTGATACTAAAACGAAGTCTGACAGTTGCAAAATTGTTGCGACCCGAAGGAAAAAGGCACAGTTGGAATTCAATTCTTTGAAAGAAGCGCTGCTTAATGCGCCAATACTAGCTCATCAAGATCCGTCACAAGATTTCTGCCTTAGCACGGATTCTTCTAAAGTCGGTCTTGGTGCCCATTTATTTCAAGAAGCCATAGAAAATGACACTACTGTTCAGAAAACCATTGCTTTTGCTATCCGCTTGCTAACAAAATTTGAAAAAAATTATTCCGTTACTGAATTAGAAGCTTTAGCGATCGTTTGGCCATTTAACAAACTCCGTTTCTTTCTTTCTGGTAAGCACGTACAAGTATACAGTGATCATCGTGCATTACAGTTTCTTATGTCTTCAAAATTAAATCATGACAGGTTAAAACGTTGGGCATTGTTTCTGCAAGAATTCCACTTCACAATAGTCTACATTCCCGGCAAGGAGAACATTGTTGCCGACGCTCTATCACGTCCAACGGCTGGGCTTGAGAAAAGTAACACAGAACGCAACCTCGAAAAAAATTTCAGTATTCTTTACATTCAGAAAATCGCCTTTGAAAACTTCATCACCACATCTTTAAAGGACATTGCTCTTGAACAAGATAAGGATCCAATTTGGAAAGACATCAAAAGTAAATGGTATGAAACGATAAACACGCAGATTCGGCATTATTATCTTGTTAGAAACAACATACTCTTCAAACGCTGCACTGTTGGATACAAGCTATGGGTACTATGAATTCCTGACGATTTTGTTAATAAGCTCATTTGGTACATTCATTTTAGCTACTCACATTTTGGTCCACGAAAATGTTATCATGTTCTTCGGACGACTTGTTATTTTAAGAATATGGAAAAGAGAATTCGAAGAGTCCTGTCTATTTGTAAACTTTGTCAAAAGGCTAAACCATCTACTATCTCACATCGTGCTCTGTTGTTTCCTATCATTCCTCCTAAATTAAAAGAATTTGCTGGAGTTGATCTCTTGGGATCCCTTGTCAGAACATCGAATGGATTTTCGTACGTTCTAGCAGCTGTTGAACTTAATTCAAAATTCGTTTCTTTCACTCCGTTAAGTAAAGCCACTGGACGGTCTGTTAAAATTTCTTACGTGAAGTTGGCCACCTTGCTAAAGTAATTTCAGATAACGGACCGCAATTCAGATCTGCTGTTTGGTCACGCATGCTTCGGAATCACAAAATCAAACCTGTTTTTATTTCATTGCACTCACCACATTGTAACCCGTCTAAACGGATTATGAAAGAAATCAATTAGCTTAGCAGACTTTATTGTCACAGAAAGCATCAGTATTGGGACAGGTATTTACACTTATGTAAAAATGTGTTGAATGAAATGCCTCATGGCTCCATTGCTTTACCACCTATTCTTGTACTGAAGAACGAAGAACCACCGAACAGAATCAGAGAGCTTGTACCTTTTCCAAATACACGTAAACTTCGACACAAAGACATAATTGATTTGGCTATTAAAAATATAAATTCTGCTGCAGACAAAACGAGAAAACTACACAGTAAAGCAAATGCAAAGAAACTATATATTGGTCAGAAAGTTCTTATTAAAGCTCATTCATTGTCACATAAGAAGAAACACTTGAGTCACAAATTCTTTCTGATTTACAGTGGACCTTACAGAATCCGACGTATACCACATGATAATTGCGTTGAAGTTGGAAATCGGCGTACTATTAAAAATATAAATTCTGCTGCAGACAAAAGGAGAAAACTACACGGTAAATCAAATGCAAAGAAATTATGTATTGGTCAGAAAGTTCTTATTAAAGCTCATTCATTGCCACATAAGAAGAAACACTTGAGTCACAAATTCCTTCTGATTTACGATGGACCTTACAGAATCCGATGTATACCACATGATAATTGCGTTGAAGTTGGAACTCGGCGTACTTGGAAGAGTAAAGGATTGCACCACATTTCACATGTAAAACCGTTTATTGAGAGATAATCTGCTTTTTAACTTAGTCTTTCCATAAAATCTTTCAGTTCACGTTACTAGTACGCTTTGTCACACTTAGAAACTGTCAACATGCAACAATGTTTCAAAGTTAACTATCCAGTCAAGAACCTAGGGAACTTATTTAGACAGTAATTACGAATTCATTTTTGTAGTGAACAGATGACACAGTGTTATTGTGCGTACCTAGGGTGACCATATTTTCTTCGGACAAAAGTGGGACTTTCATACATTTTCTTGGCCAAAAAGTGTGACAATTTTTATTTCTCGTTAAATATCACTTTTAATGCTAACATTTCTTCTTCCTCTGCAAATATAGCCTTCACTGATATTTGTGTGTGTGTTTGTGTGTGTGTGTGTGTGTGTGTGTGTGTGTGTACAAAACCAAACAAAGAATGGAAAGACTAGAAAGAAGTACTTTTCAAGTTTTCAGAAATTTACTTATTAAGAAATGTAACATTTATAACACAGAATGTAGAAAGACATACAGTAACAATCACTACAAAAAAAGTTCTTAGTGAACACAAGGAATTTATGGTTTTGTGGATTCCACCCTGCAATCATATTTCTTCGAAGATGAAATTTCATTCAGCAACTCAGGTTTGCCTAATAGGTATGAATAGAAGTCAGTGCAACTGTATTTACTGAAGTTTAAACAGGTCAGTAAAATACACTTAACGCTTCTCACCGTAAATCTATTCCTCTCATCTATCCACTGTGACGATAGTAAGCTGAAAACTCTTTCGACATTTGCATTGTGGGCAGGGAGTGAAAAGAAGTACTGCGTTATATTAAGCGATTCTCTGAACTGTTCATTACACTGGCAAGATCTGAAAAACCTACACCATTTTTCATGTGCCTTCAACTGATTCCATTGTTCACTGTCTGTTTGCACTTGTTGTTTTAAAAATGACTGTATATGAACTATTTCATCAAATAAGAGGCTGTCATTTACTAGAATGCCCTTTTCATTTAGCCACATTAAAGTATTTTCAACTACTGACCATTCTGGTGGTTCTGTGAGTATCATCCACGGCAATACAGAAAACTCAGCTATTCCCTGTAACCATGAGGATAAATAGTCTACTAAAGCATCATAAAACGTTGATACTGCTATGTCAAATTTCTTAACAGACTGACCATCACAAGCATTCAACATTTTTTTACACTTAGTTGTACAAAATATTCATGTTTCCTTGAATTTAGACTTGTCAAAGCTTTATTTAAGACTGCTAATACTTCACATATGGAATTATTCTGCTTCTCAATGCTCAGAATGGATTGTCGGAAAACACTCATTTGTGAATGTACAAAAAATAAATAACATTCATTTATAGGATCACTGAAAAAACTCTCTAAGATTGCAGGGCACTTTGAGTTAGACTGTGACAAAAAGCAAGATTTCAAAGGTTCATACATTTTCAAGATCCTTTCTATGGCTGACAACAATAAAAGCCACCTTGTTTTGGAGAAAGAAAGTAAATTTTTGTAAGTGACACCAACAAATTCACAGAATTCAGTGAGTTCTGCAACACGAATAGAAAAAATATGAAAATGGTTGTACAACTTCATGACAATACAGTCACTGTCGACAGGTAAAACATCACAAGCACTTTGAAGTGTGTTATGAACAACATGTGCTGGCCAACCTATGCCAACAATGTTAAAGTTTTTTAATTTTTCTTTCAGATGTGTGAAAACATTATTACCCTCTTTCTTCATTAAGCCCCCAAAACTAAAGTCTGCACCAAATGCAACACACTTTGAGGTGTTACTGAATGACTGCATAACATGAGAAAGATAATTGGAAATTGTTTCGGACTTTTCGTTCTGCAATTCATCAAGATCAAGCAATTTCGTCTGCAGTCCACCCTCACTTACAGAAAAAAACTGAACTATCACAGGCAAAATTTTCTGATGCCCATGGTTGCTAGCATTAGTAGATATTGAAAAGTATTTTGCACTGTTTACAGCAGCTATTGCCAGTTTCTGGTAATGCGGAGCTATAATATTGTTGATAATTGCTTCACACTTTGTTCTTCCACACGAAACATTTTCCGCAATCTTAGAACCAGGAAAAATGTTATTGTTTAGCTGAACACTGCAGTCATTAGAACGATGGCTTTGGTGATGTTTAACAACATGGAATGACAGGGTTCCTTCTGCTGCAACTACGTTTTTCTGTTCCTGTGTATCTGAAGTTACAAAATATCTCGTCATTTTTTGCGAGGAGCCTGCGATCGAAGATTCTTCCTGTGTTTCTCTGATTCCATATGACGCTTGAGATCTACAGCAACCACCATGAGACACGGATACAGCACAGTTACATACGTTACATTTTGCTGAACAGTCATTGTCTGTAGCAGTGAAGCAAGGAAATTTCCTCTGAAGCTCTTCCGAAAACTTTGATTCTTGTTTTGGCATCGCCACGACGTGCTAGCACTTCACAAAACTGATACTGAGTGCTGACAACAGTGGCAAGCAAAAGCAAAGAAAATAAGAGTACGCAACAATTATAGTGCTTAAGCTGTACATTATCAGGGGAGACTAACGTACGGAATGGCTCTGAGCACTATGCGACTTAACGTCTGAGGTCATCAGTCGCCTAGAACTTAGAACTAATTAAACCTAACTAACCTAAGGACATCACACACATCCATGTCCGAGGCAGGATTCGAACCTGCTACCGTAGCGGTCGCTCGGCTCCAGACTGTAGCGCCCAGAACCGCACGGCCACTACGGCCGGCTAACGTACGGAATGTCAGTTTAAATTGATAGTTTATAAAATCGACACTCAGAAAATATTTTAACCACTTTGTAAACGTCTGAAAATAATCCTTGAAAATCGGGACAAATTGCTTGTTTCTAAAAGAAGTCGGAACATATTTTTGAGCCTCAAAAAACGAGACAATCCCGATTAATCGGGACGTATGGTCACCCTATGCGTACATTCTTCCTTGTTCATTGCACGATTACGTAACGACTATAAGGCTTACACACTTAGAACATATACCGGTACTGCTAATGAGATTTTAATGCAACATTTTGGTTTACTTGAAAATACATTCTTGATTTAAAGTACTTTCTGAGAGATACCAGATGACACAGTGGTCAGTTTATTTGACAGCTACACGATTATATCACGACGCTACTAATGAGAGACACAACTTATATTATTGATTTTGCACTGTATCGGTTTTATATCTGCATAGTTTTTCTGAATTCTTCTGGAAAGTAAAACATGTTTTAGTAGTAACTTTTGTGGTACAGCTACAAAGAGATAGCCTTTTCCAGAGCACAACAATACGTTACAGTATAGTACTTTCTTGATCACGGTAATGTATGTAATAACTACAATATTTATACGCATAGCATTTCACTTCTGTTTATCACGAGGTAAGTACATTGAATTTTACAGAACTTCACTTACGGCCGATGATAATTACTACACTTGGCACATTTTTACCCTTTAGTAATGACAGAGATTATCTTACAACAAGACGCACAGTTTAGCGCTACAGTACACTTATTTGAGTGATTAATTTTGTACTTAAAACATTTATTTTTAAATAATTTTGAATTACAAAGATACAAAGGTTTTCCATGATACATTTCATTCCATTGCTGTAATCTGTAACACCTGAGGTTATAATTACATTAATCCTCAGGGGTACACGCCTAATTTGTGTACTAAGCGTGTGGCAAGCGCTAGGAGCCCTAGCTAATATGGTATTTGCTTATACAATTTTACACATTGGTACCATACTTCTCTAACACAGAATTACACAGCTATCTGATCATTTAAGAGAGACAAACATTTTTTTACTATGTCAGTGAATTCACAGTTATGAAATTGTATTTTGTCTGTACTTTGTAAACTGTTCATATTTTTTTGGCACCATTGTGATACTATGAGAGCTTTGAATGAGGTATTTGGTATGGGATCATGATTTTTGAAGTACATTTGAGGTAGATGACACTATTGAAATGAGCAGAGAATTTTTTTTAAGGTTTGGAGATTATTGGAAGAAGCTGCGACGATTTTGAGGTATGATTGATCTGTTATGATGATGTTATTATGCTATTGAGATATGTTTATGATCAATAAGATGATGCTACATGAGGAATGTGATTACGTGTTTATATGTATATGAATAATGAGCAGTGGTTAGGGACTCTGATTTGTGGAAGGATGTTGAAAATCAAGAATCGTACTTTTTTAAGACATGCGTGAATGTATCACTGCTATTCATGAGATTTCGTTTCTACACATTTCTACTGTAATTTCTCGACTTGTGAAATTTTATTTGTATCAAACTGTCTCTGTAGCAGAAACTGCTGTTGTAAATAAGTCGGTAAGGAAGGGAAGTGACCTTGATATAATGCACTGTGGGCGCCCAGCTGCGAGACAGATGCCTGAAAAAAAGGGGGGGCCATTAGGTGGAGAAAAAGAGGCCATTAACCTCGCTATTGACATTTCTTTGTAGAAAGCAGCACAAATACGACACGCTCATACTTGAAAACGTATGATTACACTTGGGAGATCGTAATTTCTGATATTTACTGAAATGCCTAATGAAATGATGAGAAACATTTTATGTCTATTGTCTTGTTAGTTGAGAGATTTTTTACTGCCTTATGAAATGCCACATGACTATTGAATGACGTTTCACGCCTTGCTTCCTGTTATATTTGCTCATTTTGTGTAATATCTAGTTTCTAGCTGCACTGCAGCATCGGTTAAAATAAAATTTAATAGATGTACTAATAGAAAACTTTTCTGTCTAACGACCCAGCAAAGAATAATTTTATGATCTACTTTCTTAGAAAATGGAGCACAAATAGACATTCCCTTTCACAGGAATTGCATACATAATTTTTTCAGTGATTTGGTAACATTTTTATCAGAGCAAGTTAAGGTGATGCATCACTCTAGTGTTAAGATCTGACATAGGTATTAGACATTTCCTATCTTTACTGTAATATTTTTTTCTGATTGAGCTTTATCATGTTTAGGTATCAGTCATTGCATTTGTTGCTGCTGTTTGCCAGGCATAGTTCTACTGAATTTTACATTGTATTAAGTCAGTTTCAGAACTGATTTAGTTTTCTTGTTGCTGCACATTGGTTCATATTAGTTGTAATGTTGCATTTGCTTTGCTAATTTAGATATACTGCTGCTTGCTTTGCCAATTTGCATTTTTTTTGTCATTGCTGTATGTGTTAATTGTTTTGTGCTGCTGCATTGCCTCGTCTCTTAGTATATGTATATATATCTGAGCTCAGTGGATTTAAGTTAGCTTAAGAGTGGGTAGACTATACAAGAGAATGAGTTGTGATGAATTGGAAGAAATGCATTGAGAAGCTATAAGAAAAAAGTTTGAGACAAATGAGTAATGTACAATGAAGAATAATTATTTTGAAAGAGGATAGGAACAAAACAGTAGGGATTAGAGACAACAGGTATAGATAGGACTTTTTGGGAATAATGATGAACTAAGGGAGATATCCAAGAAGTGAAGAAAGTTTTGTTTGCAAATCAAATACGATAAATACTGCAATACACAATGTCATGCTGAAGCCGGCCGGAGTGGCCGAGCGGTTCTAGGCGCTACAGTCTGGAACCGCGCGACCGCTATGGTCACAGGTTCGAATCCTGCCTCGGGCATGGATGTGTGTCATGCCCTTAGGTTAGTTAGGTTTAAGTAGTTCTCAGTTCTAGGGGACTGATGACCTCAGAAGTTAAGTCCCATAGTGCTCAGAGCCATTTTTGTCATACTGAAAACAAACCTTGTCCTTTCCTGTTGTGTTATTCCGCTATGTGTTTGTGTACCCTTGTGTTTTTGTGTTCTTCCTGTCTTTATGTTGTAGAATTTTTCTAGTAATATGTTATTTACTTTGTAAAGATGTTTAGACATTATTTATTCTGTTTTGTGTTAATGCTCATGTGTGAAATTGATGTTTCGAAAGCTATTCTGATCTTTTATGTATTTACTTATGTCATGTATATATAGGGTCTATACAAGGGCGATGTACTTCAGGACAATATTATAGAAATGGAAGAGAATGTACATGAAGATGAAATGGGAGATACGATACTGCGTGAAGAGTTTGACAGAGCACTGAAAGACCTGAACCGAAACAAGGCCATGGGAGTAGACAACATTCCATTAGAACTACTGATGGCCTTGGGAGAGCCAGTCCTGACAAAACTCTACCATCTGGTGAGCAAGATGTATGAGACAGGCGAAGTACCCTCAGACTTCAAGAAGAATATAATAATTCCAATTCCAAAGAAAGCAGGTGTTGACAGATGTGAAAATTACCGAACTATCAGTTTAATAAGTCACAGCTGCAAAATACTAAAACGAATTCTTTACAGACGAATGGAAAAACTCGTAGAAGCCGACATCGTGGAAGATCAGTTTGGATTCCGTAGAAATATTGGAACACGTGAGGCAATACTGACCTTACGACATATCTTAGAAGAAAGATTAAGGAAAGGTAAACCTACGTTTCTAGCATTTGTAGACCTAGAGAAAGCACTTGACAATGTTGACTGGAATACTCTCTTCCAAATTCTAAAGGTGGCAGGGGTAAAATACAGGGCGCAAAAGGCTATTTACAATTTGTACAGAAACCAGATGGCAGTTATAAGAGTCGAGGGACATGAAAGGGAAGCAGTGGTTGGGAAGGGAGTGAGACAGGGTTGTAGTCTCTCCCCAATGTTATTCAATCTGTATATTGAGCAAGCAGTAAAGGAAACAAAAGAAAAATTTGGAGTAGGTATTAAAATCCATGGAGAAGAAATAAAAACTTTGAGGTTCGCCGATGACATTGTAATTCTGTCAGAGACAGCAAAGGACTTGGAAGAGCAGTTGAACGGAATGGACAGTGTCTTGAAAGGAGGATATAAGATGAACATCAACAAAAGCAAAACGAGGATAATGGAAAGTAGTCGAATTAAGTCGGGTGATGCTGAGGGAATTAGATTAGGAAGTGAGACACTTAAAGTAGTAAAGGAGTTTTGCTATTTGGGGAGCAAAATAACTGATGATGGTCGTAATAGAGAAGATATAAAATGTAGACTGGCAATGGCAAGGAAAGCGTTTCTGAAGAAGAGAAATTTGTTAACATCGAGTATAGATTTAAGTGTCAGAAAGTCATTTCTGAAAGTATTTGTATGGAGTGTAGCCATGTATGGAAGTGAAACATGGACGATAAATAGTTTGGACAGGAAGAGAATAGAAGCTTTCGAAATGTGGTGCTACAGAAGAATGCTGAAGATTAGATGGGTAAACCACATAACTAATGAGGAGGTATTGAATAGAATTGGGGAGAAGAGGAGTTGGTGGCATAACTTGACGAGAAGAAGGGACCGGTTAGTAGGACATGTTCTGAGGCATCAAGGGATCACAAATTTAGCATTGGAGGGCAGCGAGGAGGGTAAAAATCGTAGAGGGAGCCCAAGAGATGAATACACTAAGCAGATTCAGAAGGATGTAGGTTTCATTAGGTACTGGGAGATGAACAAACTTGCACAGGATATGGTAGCATGGAGAGCTGCATCAAACCAGTCTCAGGACTGAAGACCACAACAAAAACAACAACATAATTCCTGTAACACTGATGTATATGTTTATTTCTATTCTTCTGTAAAGCCCGTATTAGTACAAATGTTATCTATATTACTATGTTCTTTAATGATGTATTTTGTACCTTTGTAATTGTATTCTTATCTTTAAAATGTATAATTGTATAGACACCAGTTCTTCAAATTAAGTTTCATTTCACTGCACACATTTCTGTTGGTCATAGTATATGCATAATATGTGAGAAGTTAAAAAAAGGGGACTGTTAGCGTTTGCATATGTGTTGATAATTCAGCAAGGGACTGGTTACCAGCACTGCTGGTTCTAAGGACCAAAAAGTTTATGAGTGCACAAGTGGTGGTTTATGGACTTGCTGTATTGTCTGCAAGACTCTTCGATGGTGATTGTGTGCCCACACAGTCGCAACAGATGGCTGCTAGCCATCTCTACAAGGACTACAGTGGGTTTGCATCTTTGATGGTCCACCAATACCATTATCTCTACAAGGACTACAGTGGGCCTACACCTTCGGTAGCCCAAATGGTTCAAATGGCTCTGAGCACTATGGGACTTAACATCTGAGGTCATCAGTCCCCTAGAATTTAGAACTACTTAAACCTAACTAACCTAAGGACATCACACACACCCATGCCCGAGGCAGGACTCGAACCTGCGACCGTAGCAGTCACACAGTTCAGGACTGAAGAGCCTAGAACCGCACGGCCACTGTGGCCGGCTTGATGGCCCACCAATACCATTATTTCTACAAGGACTGCAGTGGGTCTGCACCTCTGGTGGCCCACCAATTTCAAAATCTCTACCATGACTACAGTAGGTCTGCTCTGTGATGACCTACCTACCAATATTCTTCAAAACTTCGACTGACTCTGCTGTGGTTTGCTCTCTTGTGGCGCATTACCTGTCTGCATGTCAATAGTCAGCACTGTTTTTTCGTTGGAAGGACAACACTACTTCTTCAAGACTGCATGGAAATACACTACTTCTGTGTGCATTTTCTTTTACTGCTCAGACTTTGTACAATGTAATTACTACTGTGATTAATGATCAGGACTGTGTTTATGAGAACAATTTTTGCTTTTGACCAACATTGTATCAATAAGTGTGTGCATTTGATACATTTTTTATTGTTAATACAAAAAATTTACCAAATAATTATTGGACAGTGCCCAAAAAATTTGTAAAATTTTTGTGGGGAGCATGGGGGCTATGTAAGTATGCTGTTTAGGTTTTTATGTTGGTATCGCGACGTAGCGCTCTTATGTAAGTAGGCTGTTTAGGTTTTTATGTTGGTAACGCCATATAGCGCTGTGTCTGAAAATCACTGACTGTGCTGTGCTGTCTGCAGAGAGATGGCAGAGTTTTGACAGTGGACGATCTGGACGAGTGCCCGTCAGAAAAAGAAATTTGTAAGACTGGATGTCATGAACTGATATATATATTATGACTTTTGAACACTATTAAGATAAATACATTGTTTGTTCTCCATCAAAGTCTTTCATTTGCTAACTATGCCTATCAGAAATTAGTGCTTTCAGTTGTTAGAATCTTTCGTTTAGCTGGCAGTATTTTTGCTCGCTGTATTGCAGTAGTTCGAGTAACGAAGATTTTTGTGAGGTAAGTGATTCGTGAAAGGTATAGGTTATTGTTGTCGGGGCCATTCTTTTGTAGGGATTATTCAAAGTCAGATTCCGTTGCGCTAAAAAAAAATATTGTGTGTCAGTTTAGTGATGATCAGAATAACTAAAGAGAGAAATGTCTGAGTGTACGTTCAGTTTTGCTCAGCTGTTTGAAAATCAAATAACGTAAGGAGATGTTTTATTGGTTGCAATGGACAGCTAAATCAGCCACAGTTCGTGACTAACTTGTGGTTATTGTTGTTTAACAAATAATATTAAAAAGTTCAGTGAATCCCGGTTCATAGGCAGAACTGAACTCGGTTCATAGGCAGAACTGAGCTAAACTGGTTGCGTCTGCACCCATACTGTTGATGATCCAACAATGGAAAAGAGTGCGATTTGCTTAAGAGCATCTGAGATGAGCTGTTACAGATCGGAGACGGATAGCCTTTTGTCATTAGTCCTTTTTACTGCCTGTTGGGGTGCATGAACGTAATCATGTAAATGGAGAAACATCTTAGTACTGTAATATGAAGGTTAATCACAGCCCAAATGCGGAATAAATAGTCAATACTGAAAGAAGTCTCAGGGCAGAAGCTAGGTGCTCAATGTATCACATCTTTTCTATAGGAGATTGGTACTATCAGTGATCCACAAGACCTGTAAAAAGTGCCTAATAAACATTTTTTTGTTTATAGCTGCCAAGTTAAATCATAATTTTATTGATACAAGTTGATATGCAGAACTTTTAAAAACAGATGTTCCTAGATAAATATGTCACATACAATTACAGAAAACTATCAAGGATGAAATTAAATTCATTACTAAATTCCTGAAGAATAAAGTGTCATTTGGGCATGATCAAATGTCAGTTACACTCATGAGACTCATTACAACGTGAATTAATTATGTACATCGAAACATGAGCAATGTGTCTTTCAAGTGCGGTCAGTTTCCAGGTAAGATACAATTATATAAAATAGGAGAAAAAGGTAATGTACTGTGCAGTACCACTGATACGAGTGTTCTGTATGGAGAGTGGTAATACATCTCACGTAGTTCGTTGGCAGTCCTGAAGCTGTTTGGCTGCAGGAAAGAAGAATCAACAAAAATATAATTTATTAATGATACCTGCAGGGCTAGTGTTGAGGACAGTACGTGTCTTCTTTAAGAACACAAAGAAGCCATTCGACTGTGTGGACCTTTCTATAAATTTGCTTTACGTTGGAACATTGTGGAACCAAGCGATAGGAACAAGGGTCCATTTCACGTCTGTAAAGTAGGAACCTGAAAATTACCTTTCATTGTTAACAAATTGGAAACAAATTTAACATCAAATGAAACTATATTGTTCCAGACACCTTTTTAAGTCTCAAACATCTATGATGCATATATCCAGACTGAAGCAACGAATGAAAATTTTTACCAAGGCCGAGATTCGAACCTGGGTCTCCTGTTCGCTAGGCATATGCGCTAACGAGGGCTAACGTTTCAATCTGCATGTATACATCATACATGTTTGAGACCTGAAAAATCGTATATGATTTAAGTATCATTGTAAAGGAAGTATAGTGTATTGTAAATGATCACAGCATACTTGCTCTACAGATGTAGGAGAAAGTGAGATACTCGCTCACTGAGAATGTTGAAATAAACATACTGTTTCAGATGACGCTAACCTGAATGAGTCGGTCCAATTCATGTTACAAAAAACTCTCCCAAAGACCTCAGAGAACCATTTATGGCCTGAAGTACACACTCTGCACACTACGGATTAAACTCTTCTGGCCGTCGGTGAGCTGAATACTTTGCACCACTTGATAAATAAATAAATAAAATAAATCCCGTGCGGGGTCACACTACACGCCTTCAGTCAGCTGCTATCCAATTTCTGTATAGATTGGGCCATTGAAGACGTTCAGACTCATATTCCGCTGTGAGCTACGGTCTTTTGCGAGGTACCCTACACGAAACGGCTAATGCATGTATATCCCTTAGCAACGTTCGCTTGGAAACTGTATGAAATAGGGTTTAGAATAATAACCGCTACTAGTCACAACAGAAGGTGATTTTATTTCATCCACGGCCGGTTTCGGGATTGTGTCTATCTTGGATAGTTTTGCATTCAGTTA
This sequence comes from Schistocerca piceifrons, assembly GCF_021461385.2. Lineage (NCBI taxonomy): Eukaryota > Metazoa > Arthropoda > Insecta > Orthoptera > Acrididae > Schistocerca > Schistocerca piceifrons. The sequence continues at coordinate 780,822,925 of NC_060140.1, read as the reverse complement.
TATGTTCCAATGCGCACTGTTGGAGATTACTGTTTAAAAAAAAAGTAAAGTGATGATGACTAAATTGTCGCAACTAAAACAACTGGACGTTACTGAGAAATATGTGTTGTAAAGAGTTATGGTACTTACGCACAGCTGGAGTATCCATGTCGTTTCTACATTACATTCATCAAATTGTTTACAAAAATATCTCGATTTTTTACAAGTTAACTGTACATTGTATACCATGGTAAGTATTGGTACTTCCATGTTATGTCGTTGATACGGTAGATGTTAATGACTTCAGAAGTGCATACGCTCACAATGTCTGAAGTGCTTACGTACGAAAGGCCTTAGATCTAAGAAATTCAAAGATGTTATACGTACAGAAACATAATAGACACTGCAGTTTATGAAAATTAAATTGTTACTTGATTGTGGAACCACACTGTCAGTTCATGATGTATAGTATAGTTGCTGGTAAATTATATAATATTCTAATCACTGTAAATGTTCTTAAGGGTCATTGCCTCCTCACTACTACCTAAAAAAATAATGTGTTATGTTTTATATGTGTAACATCGTTAAACTTCTTAGACCTAAGGTCTTTGACGATAACCTCTGTTTTCCTCTGTAAACACGGTAGATGTTGTTTCTAAAGTTATTAGACTCTACTGTATCAACGGCATAATATAGAAGTAACAATACTTCTATGATGCACAGTATACAGTTAACGTTTAAAAAGTGTGATGAACGTAATGTGGAAACATCAGAGGTACTCCAGCTGTATGTAAGCACTACTGTATAATAGTTTACAACGTATGTCACTTAGCAGCTTGGAAATTTGTGTTAAGATCTTAGGGGACCAAACTGCTGAGGTCATCGGTCCCTAAGCTTACACACTACTTAATCTAACTTAAACTAACTTAACGCTAAGGACAACATTCACACCCATGCCCGAGGGAAGACTCGAACGTCCGACGGAGGGAACCGCGCGGACCGTGCAGGACGCCCCAGACCGCGCGGCTACCCCGCGCACTTAGCAACTTCCAGTTGTTTCAGTTGGGTCTGTTTAGTCATCATCACATTATTTGTTTTTTATTTAAACGGTGATCTCCAACATTCAGCATTGAAACATACGATTGAATGTAAGGGTCCGGTGGACCATTAAATAAAATCACATTATATTGTGACTGGTAGTGGTTATTATTCTACACGCTATAGACATCTACATCTACATTATACTACGCAAGCCACCCAACGGTGTGTGGCGGAGGGCACTTAACGTGCCACTTTCATTACCTCCCTTTCCTGTTCCAGTCGCGTACGGTTCGCGGGAAGAACGACTGCCGGAAAGCCTCCGTGCGCGCTCGAATCTCTCTAATTTTACATTCGTGATCTCCTCTGGAGGTATAAGTAGGGGGAAGCAATATATTCGATACCTCATCCAGGAACGCACCCTCTCGAAACCTGGACAGCAAGCTACACCGTGATGCAGAGCGCCTCTCTTGCAGAGTCTGCCACTTGAGTTTGTTAAACATCTCCGTAACGCTATCACGGTTACCAAATAACCCTGTGACGAAACGCGCCGCTCTTCTTAGGGTCTTCTCTATCTCCTCCGTCAATCCGATCTGGTACGGATCCCACACTGATGAGCAATACTCAAGTATAGGTCGAACGAGTGTTTTGTAAGCCACCTCCTTTGTTGATGGACTACATTTTCTAAGGACTCCCCCAATGAATCTCAACCTGGTACCCGCCTTCCCAACAATTAATTTTATATGATCATTCCACTTCAAATCGTTCCGCACGCATACTCCCAGATATTTTACAGAAGCAACTGCTACCAATGTTTGTTCCGCTATCATATAATCATACAATAAAGGATCCTTCTTTCTATGTATTCGCAATACATACATTTGTCTATGTTAAGGGTCAGTTGCCACTCCCTGCGCCAAGTGCCTATCCGCTGCAGATCTTCCTGCATTTCGCTACAATTTTCTAATGCTGCAACTTCTCTGTATACTACAGCATCATCCGCGCAAAGCCGCATGGAACTTCCGACACTATCTACTAGGTCATTGTGTAGAGTGTAGAAAGTCCACAATATTTGCTAAAAAAGGCGCCAGACCAGAAGTGAGTTCCAACAGAACCAGCCAAAGGCAGGCAAGAGTGTTGTGGGCTGCGAAGCAAAACACAGCTGACAGACGTTGCGATGCAGTGCCAGTTGGGCACGGTATAGCAGCAGCCGACACTGTAATACGCTAGCGAAAGGTTGCAACCTTTCCTCATTTTCCACCACGGAAGTGTTTAGAGTACTTGCCTTGAACCCTAAACGAACATAGTCTAGAGTGTATAAGTACCCAGCCATTCGTGTACTAAAATATTCTCGTCTCAGTATCACTGCCTACACCACAAGGCTGTGGCACTCGGAGCGACATCCCAGAATCACGAGACCAGTCGCCGCTGGCGCAGAGAGCCGCCCACTGGCTGGAGGAAGGTCACGGCCACCACTGTGTCATCGCAGTCGTAGCTGGAGACGTAGTTGACAGCTGTGTTTAAGAGACGCCATGCTCAGCCCGCTCTTTGTGCTGTCAACAATACCAGACGCCATTCTTTTTGTATGAGAGACAACTGGACACTTCACCAAACGGTTACTGTTGTCCTGACGTCTTATTTCATTCTCCGTGGGTGACAGTCCAAGGATTATCGCAAAAGGAACAGTCACCAAGTTCATCCGCATCCATCATGCATAAAATTCACTGATGTACACACGGGGTGGTACAGACAAAAGCAGCCCATGTAAGTATAAAGAAAATGCAGTGAAATTACTGTAAAAGAGAGCTGAAATTGACTTACCATTTATTTACAATGAAAAATGCAGTGAATACATTTATAGAAGATGTTGAAAGTGATCCCCTGCAACATCAACACACAGCTATGCACGATATTCAGATATACTTGGCGTAAAGTCCGTATATCGATGGCGGCAACTTCATGGCTGATGTTGTCTTTCAGTTCCTGTACTGTGTGCGGATTTGTTTCATAGACCTTGCTCTTCAAATGTCCCAACAGGACAAATCACGAGTTGTTAGATCCGGCAAATGTGGTGGTCACAAATGTTTGCTGACAGTTCATTCCTCAGTGAAGGCATCAAGGACTCATTCCAGAGATACTTTAGACGTGTGGCAAGTTTCCACATTTTTGTGAAAGAAGCAGTATTGTCTTTCATATTCAGCGAGTTGAGCACAAATTTGTATAAGAAATTTCCATGTATGTGACCACGTTGAGGGTAGCATAAAAAATATCGTTCCAATGATGCGTGTTCCTGTTACACTGCATCAAACGCCAATTTTTTCATCATGGAGTTGCTACTGACACACAATGCTAGGGTTCTCCGTTGCTCAGTACCACGTGTTCTGTGAATTCACATGACCAGAAATATGAAACCATGCTTTATCACTGACGATGTTTTGGAAAGGATCTAACAAACCATCGTTGAGGTTACTGGAAAGCTGCTTGCAGTAATCTACAGGTTTCTGACTGTCATCCTTCCATAATTGCGGCTCAACCGTCACACGATATGGCTTCAAATGAAGACTTTTCAATGTCCGCTGGCAACTCCACCTACTTGTATGCGCCTCTTGGGCCTGTTTACGTGTAGACTTCCCTGGGTTCTCAATAATTCTTCAGCGAATGTCTGCAATAATTTCTGGTGTGGGAGTCGAAGGAATTCTTTGTCGTTTTACATTTTGCACACTTCTAGGTGCAACAATTTTTGTACAGACTTTGTATTGCTCTCCTTGGTGATAGTCCTCTATCTGGATACGTGACTCCGAAAATTTCCCGAGTTTCCTTACTCGAACGTGTTTTCACATATGCTTCCACAATTTGAATTCTTTCTTCTATTGAGAAATTCATTTTGGAGCCCGCAAAGACGAACGTCTAACTTCAGTGACAAAATGAACTGAAATGCTAACAGAAGGGGGTGCTGACATCGGTTATTGCATAAAACTGTCCATTATTGTTGCTGTTTACTCTGTTTCAGACGTCAAATCATTGCATTCGCGTTCAAAGGGGAGGCGGGCTACTTTTCACTGCGCCATCCTGTATATTCCTGTCGACTTTGAAACCGAAGTCATTGACAAGACGAGGTACCAGTCTTCGATCCCCGTCAGTTAGGATCTTCTTACGATCAGTGTTGTTACGCTCTACTGGATGGTTGCGAGTGGCACACGTATTGGTGCACCAACAAATCAGCCACTATCAGCCACGATGTGGTTATAGGCACGTCCAAACACGATCGCTGTTTCGTACCAATCTGTCACGGCTTCACATCGATTGATCTCATTGTCGTGAAACCATACAACACGTACACACTATTTCATTTTCATTGTACTGTATTGTATGGAACTGGGGATCCAGCGACGACGGGGAGCTTGGGTAGCTCAGTTGGTAGAGCACTTGCCCGCGAGAGGCAAAGGTCCCGAGTTCGAGTCTCGGACCGGCACACAGTTTTAATCTGCCAGGAAGTTTCATATCAGCGCACACTCCACTACAGAGTGAAAATCTCCCTCTGGAAACATCCCCCAGGCTGTGGTTAAGCCATGTCTCCGCAATATCCTTTCTTCCAGGAGTGCGAGATCTGAAAGTTTCGCAGAAGAGCTCCTGTGAAGTTTGGAAGGTAGGAGACGAGGTACTGACGGAATTAAAGTTCTGAGGACGGGTCGTGAGTCGTGCTTGGGAAGCTCAGTTGGTAGAGCACTTGCCCGCGGAAGGCAAAGGTCCTGAGTTCGAGTCTCGGTCCGGCACACAATTTTAATCTGCCAGGAAGTTTCATATCAGCGCACACTCCGCTGCAGAGTGAAAAATCTCATTCTGATTCCAATATCTGTCTTCCTCTACACTTTTTACCCTTTACAGCTCCCTCTAGTACCATACAGGTTATTCACTGAGGTCTTAAGAGATGTCCTATCCTCATGTCCGTTCTTCTTGTCAGTATTTTCCATACATTCCTGGCACTTGTCGATTCTGTGGAGAGTCTCCACGTTCCTTCATATATCAGTCCACCAATTTTCAACATTCTTCTGTAGTACCATAGGCTTAGATTCTCTTCTGTTACGGTTTTCCCACAGTCTGTGTTTCACCACCATACAATGCTGTGCTCCAGACGTACATTCTCAGCCGGCCGGTGTGGCCGAGCGGTTCTAGGCGCTTCAGTCTGGAACCGCACCACCGCTACGGTCGCAGGTTCGAATCCTGCCTTGGGCATGGATGTGTGTGATGTCCTTAGATTAGTTAGGTTTAAGTAGATCTAAGTTCTAGGGGACTGATGACCTCAGATGTTAAGTCCCATAGTGCTCAGAGCCATTTGAACCACGTACATTCTCACAAATTTTTCCTCAACTTAGGGCCTGAGTTTGGTACTAGTAGACTTCTCACGGCCAGGAATGCTCCTTTTCTCAGCACTAATCAGCTTTTTTAGTCATCCTTGTTCCGCCCGTCAAGACTAAATTTGCTGCCTAGGTACACTGTCAAATGCTTCTTCCTGGTCGACGATTCCTATGAACGTAACTTGATTTTTCTTCAGCCTTGTTTCCGTTATCAAGCGCAACGTCAGAACTGCCACTCCGGTGTCTTTACCTCACCTTAAGCGAAACTTATTGTCATCTAAAACATCCTCAATTTTCTTTTCCATTCGTCTGTATATTATTTTTGTCAGCAACTCGGAGACACGAACTGTTAAGGTGATTGTGAGATAACTCTGGCACTTGTCGGCTCTTGCTATCTTCGGAGTTTTGTGGATGATGTTTTCTCGAAATTCTGATGGTATATCGCCAGTCTCATTCATTCTACATACCAACGTGAACAATCGTTTTGATGCCACTTCCTCCAATGATTTTAGAAATTTTTATGGAAAATTATCTATCCTTTTTGCCTTAGTTAATCTTAACCCTTCCAAAGCTCTTTTACTTTCTGATTCTAATACCGTATCCCCTATCCCTTATCTATCGACTCCTGTTTCTTCTTCCATCATGTAATCAGGCAAGTCCTCCCCCTCATAGAGGCCTTCAGTATATTCTGTCTATCCATCCACTCTCTCTTCCGCATTAGGAGTGGGATTTCCAATGCACTCTTAATGTTACAGCCATTGCTTTTATATTTCACTGGTTGTCATTTTGACTTTTCTGTATGCTGAGTTAGTCTTTCCGACAATCATTTCTTTTTCGATTTCTTACATTTTTCATGCACTTCCTATTTACCTCGTTCCTAAGTGTCTTGTACTTCTGTATGGCTGAATTTCTCCGGACATGTTTGTACCTCTTTCTTCCGTCGATCAGTCGAAGTATGTCTTGTGTCACCCATGGTTTCCTTGCAATTTCCTTCCTTTTATCTGTTTTTCTTCCCTACAGACCGTAGTATGTGACACAAATTTCGGCTTGATATGTCAATGCATTCCTGAGGGAAACGGGTCTTAATTGACGAATGGATGGACAGACAGTGGGATACAAACGACAAAATATTTTTCGTGTGACAATATTAATAATTAATAATTCACATTCTCCAGGTTATTCTTTTATCTGTACTGTGAAACCTTGCTTCGTACCAAATTTCATGATTCCAGGCGAGCGCGATGGTTTTGATTGCACTGACTTAGAAGTTTCAATTTCTTAAACCACCAAGAAACGGTATACCGTAGTATGTGACATAAATTTCAACTTGAGATGTCGACCTGTTTCTGAGAAAACGGGTTTTTAACAGTCGGACAGGCAGACAGACAGACGGATAACAATGTGACCCTGTAAGGGTTCCGTTTTTACTGATTGAGATAAGGAACCGTAACAAAACATTACAAACTTATTTGACAATAAACATAACAATAATTAATATCAAAGCATTTTTAAAGCTATATCTGTCAAAATTGGTATTCAATTTCTCGGTTGGAAATAAAAAAAGTATGTTCATTGTTTTTTTGGAAATTCAGCTTCTAAGGGGGGTAAAATAGGGCGGAAAATTTGTATAAAAATATTTCATTTTATTTAAACATGTTTAAAGCTAAATCATTGGAAGATGGTATTTCACTTCTAAAGAAGTATGTGTCAGGGGATGAAAGTTTTTGTGAAAATATCAAACAAGAACCCAAAAGGCAGGATGGGACAAAGATCCCTGACTCCAGCTATCAGAATCGCCTTTTGGTCAAAAGTACATTCGTAAAAGACTTTGCTTCTATAGCCTCAAATAGGGTGAAAAGTTTAATTTGTGAACAACATAAAAATTCGATTAAACAAAAACAAAATAAATCTGTGATCATACATGAGCAAAGCAGCGGGCGCTAAGTTAGTAAAGAAATAAAGGTAAATGTCAGCATATGATGGCGTATACAGCAACTCTAATTATCTACAACAATATCGCTGAGGAAAACACTTTGTTAGAAATAAATAAAGGATAAGTAAAATATGAATTGCCTATGACATTGCAGCATCTTTTGAGCCAAGACACTGTGATTAAGTGGCGTTTACACGTGGAAATATGTATGGAATCCTACCTCCCCCCTACTCCCTCTCCTTTCATGTTGCCATTAATGCCATTTCCTTTCTTTTCTTGTTGACACGCGCTTCAAAATTAATTTTGTTTCCCTTTGTCAATAGATTATGTAAGTTTTCCCTCATTTCCTTTTCTTTCATAATCAATAGATTACGTTAGTGGAACCAAAGTTAGTGTTCAGTCCCTAGTGAATGAGACAGGAACTGAAACTGAGGGTAGCAAAGCAAACGCTGAAATTCTTAACTGCGTGTTTAAGTGTTTCTTTACAAAGAAAAACGCAGGAGAACTGCCCCAAATTAATCCTCGAACCACTGAAAAGACGGGTGAAATAAGTGTTACTCTCATTGGTGTTGAGAAATATTTGAAATCTTTAAAATTGAACAAAGATCCAGCGCCCGATGGAATCCCTGTCAGATTCTATACTGAGTTTGCGGCTGAATTAGCCCCTCTTCTAACTATAATCTACCGTGGACCCCTCGAACAAAAAACCGTCGCCGGTTCATGGAAGAAAGCACAGTTCACACCCGTCTACAAGAAGGGTAGTAGAAGTGATCCACAAAAGTACTGTCCAATATCCTTGACATGAATCTGTTGTAGAATCTTAGAACATATTCTGAGCTCAAATATGATGAGGTACCTTGAACACAACGACCTTCTGCACGCCAACCAGTACGCTTTCCGAAAACTTCGATCATGTGCAACCCAACTCGCACCTCTCTCACTTGACATACTGAAAGCTTTGATAAAGGCAGTCAGGTAGACGCAGTATTTCTTGATTTCCGAAAAGCTTTGACTCAATACCAGACCTACGCTTATTGTCAAAAGTGCGATCGTATGGGATATCAAATGAAATTTGTGACTGGAGTGAGAACTTTTTGGTAGGTAGGACGCAGCATGTTATCTTGGATGGAGAATCATCGTCAGATGGAGAAATAACTTCAGATGTGCCCCAGGGAAGTATGTTGGGATCCTTGCTTTTCATGTTGCGCATTAATGACCTTGTAGACTATATTAACAGCAACCTCAAACTTCTTGCAGATGATGTGCTTATCTATAACGGAGTACTGTCTGAAAGACGCTGTGTAAATGTTCAGTCAGATCTTGGTACGACTTAAAACTGGTGCAAAGATTTGCAACTTTCTTTAAATGTTCAGAAACGTAAAATTGTGCACTTCACAGAACGAAAAAGTGTAGTATCCTACGACCATAATATCAATGAATCACAGTTGGAACCGACCAACTCATACAAATACCTGAGTGTAACACTTAGTAGGGATACAAAATGAAAAGATCACATCGGTTCAGTCGGGGATAAGGAAGGCGATAGACGGTTTATTGGTAGATTATTGGGGAAGTGCCGTCAGTCTAAAAAGACGATTGTTTGCAAATCATTCGTGAGACCGGTTCGGAATATTGCTCAAATGTGTGAGACCCATGCCAAATAGGATTAACACGGGACAGTAACGTATATGGAGAATGGCAGCAAAAATTATCACAGATTTAATTGATCCATGGGAGAGTGCCAAGCAACAGTTGGTATTGTAGTTGTAAACTGTCGTAGCTGTGTTAGAAAAGTACCAGAGTTCAAGCGCTGATAGAAAGCACTGAAGCTGAAATCGTTATAGGAACAGAAAGCTGGCTAAAGCCGGAGATAAATTCTCCCGAAATTTTTACAGAGGCGCAAACCGTGTTCAGAAAGGATAGATTAAATAAAGTAAGTGATGGTGTGTTTGTGTCTGTTGGTAGTAATTTATCTTGTAGTGTAGTTGAAATAGATAGTTCCTGCGAATTACTATGGTAGAGGTTATACTCAACAGCCGTACCAAAATAATAATTGGCTCCTTCGACCGACCCCCCCCCCCCCCCCCCACTCAGATAATATAATAGCTGAACGTTTCAAAGAAAACTTGAATCTCATTACAAATAAGTACTCCACTCATACAGTTATAATTCGTGGAGACTTCAATCTACCCTCGATTTGTTGGCGAAAATACATGTTCAAAGCCGGTGGTAGACAGAAAACATCTTCCGAAATTGTACTAAATGCATTCTCTGAGAATTACTTTGAACAATTAGTTCATGAGCCCACACGAATTGTAAATGGTTGCCAAAACACCATTGACCTCTTAGCTACAAATAATCCTGATCTAATAGAGAGCGTCATGACGGATACAGGGATTAGTAAACACAAGGTCATTGTAGCGAGGCTCAAAACCATATCAACCAAGACCACTAAAAATAAACGCAAAATATATCTATTTAAAACAGCACATAAAAATTCGCTTGTTGCTTTCCTAAGAGAGAGTCTCCATTCCTTACAAGCTAATTATCTAAGTGTAGACCAGATATGGCTCAAATTCTAAGATACAGTATCGACAGCAATAGATAGATTCATACCGCATAAGTAAATAAGAGAGGGGATTGATCAACCATGGTACACAAAACACGTCAGAACACTGTTGCAGAAGCAACGAAAAGATCATGCCAAATTCAGAAGAACGCAAAATCCCCAACACTGGCTAAGTTTCACGGAAGCTCGAAATTTAGTGCGGGCGTCAGCGCGAGATGCTTTTAATAGCTTCCACAATGAACTCACAACACAAGGTAGAAAACCCAAAGAGATTCTGGTCGTACGTGAAGTACACCAGTGGCAAAAACCAGTCAATACCGTCACTGCGCGATAGCGATGGAAATGTTACCGATGATGGTGCCACTAAAGAAGAGTTACAAAATAGAGTTTTCCGTAATTCCTTTACGAAAGAAGACGAAGTAAATATTCCAGAACTGGAAACCAGAACAGCTGTTAGCATGAGTGACATAAAAGTAAATATCTTGGGTGTTGTGAAACAACTCAAATAACTTAAGAAAGGCAAGTCTTCCGGTCCAGTTGGTATACCAATCAGGTTCCTTTCAGACTATGCAGCCACAGTAGCGCCTTTCTTAGCAATCATATACAACCGCTCACTTGACGAAACGTCTGTTCCTAAATACTGGAAAGTAGTACAAGTCACACCAATATTCAAGAAAGGAAATAGGAGTAACCCGTTGAATTACAGATCCATATCACTGACCTCAATTTGCAGTAGGATTTTGGAGCATATACTGTACTCGAACATTATGAATCACCTTGATACATAACCAACACAGATTCAGAAAATATTTTTATTGTGCAACATAGCTAGCTGTTTATTCCCATGAAGCAATGAGTGGTGTCAACATGGGATCTCAGATCGATTCCAGATTCCTAGATTTCCAGAAGGCTTTTGATACCGTTCCTCACAAGTGACTTAATTAAATTGCGTGCATATGGAGTATCGTCTCATTTGTGTGACTGTATTCGTGGTTTCCTGTCAGAGAGGTCACAGTACGTAGTGATAGACGGTAAATCACCGAGCAGAACAGAAGTGATATCTGGCGTTCCGCAAGGTAGTGTCATAGGCCCTCTGCTGTTCCTGATTTACATAAATGATCTATGTGATAATCTGAGCAGCTCCCTTGGATTGTTTGCAGATGACGCTGTAATTTACCGTCTAGTAAAATAATTACACGACCAATTCCAATTACAAAATGATCTAGAAAGAATTTCTGTATGGTGTGAAAAGTGGTACATGGCACTAAACAAAGAAAAGTGCGGGGTCATCCACATGGATACTAAAAGAAATCCGATAAATTTTGGGTATACGATAAATCGCACAAATCTAAGGACTGTCAATTCGACTAAACACTTAGGAATTACAATTACGAGCCACTTAAATTGGAAAGACCACATAGATAACATTGTGGGGAAGGCGAAACAAAGACTGCGCTTTGTTGGCAGAACGCTTAGAAGATGCGACAAACCCACTAAAGATACAGCCTACATTACACTTGAAACGTCCTCTCAGAAAAATTATGAATGACTGTCCTGGTAAACTTCTACATTATTTGATTTTCAAACAGCTGAGCAAAACTCAACGTACTCAAACTGTTTTCTCTTTACTTATTCTGATCATCACTAAATTGACACACAATATTTTTAGCGCAACGCAATCTGACTTTCAATAATCCCTGCAAAAGAATGGCCCTGACGAACAATAACCTATACCTTTCATGAATCACTTACCTCACAAAAATCTTCGTTACTCGAACTGCCGCAATACAGCGAGCGCCACTACTGCCAGCTAAATAAAAGATTATAACTACTGAAGGCACTAACTACTGATAGGCATAGTTAGCAAATGAAAGATTGTGATGGAGAACAAACAATGTATTTACCTTAATAATCTTCAAAAGTTATCTCATGACATCTATCTTTACAAACTGCCTTTTTCTGGCGGACACACGTCCAGATCGTCCGCTTATAGTGACCTCTCAAAACTCTGGCATCTCTCTCTCCACATCCACCACTGCTGGCGGCTCACCTCCAACTGCGCAACGCTACACGCTGTTCACATCCAATTGTCCGACACTACACAAGCGAATATTCCAACAATGAAAATCAGCCACAGACTGCACACAGAACAGTCAGTGATTTTCATACCAACATAAAAACCTAAACAGTCTTACACACTTGTCCGTCCTCTGCTGGAATATTGCTGCGTGGTATGGGATCCATACCAGGTAGGATTGACGGAGGACATCGAAAAAGTGCAAAGAAGGTCAGCTCGTTTCTTGTTATCGCGCAATAGGGATGAGAGTGTCATTGATATGATACGCGAGTTGGGGTGGGAGTCACTGAAACAAAGGCTGTTTTCATTGCGGCGAGATCTATTTTCGAAATTTCAATCACCAACTTTCTCTTCCGAATACATAAATATTTTGTTGACATTCACCTACGTAGGGAGCAAAGATCATCATAATAAAATAAGAGAAATGAGAGCTCGAACGGAAAGATTTAGGTGTTCCTTTTTCCCACGTTCCATTCGAGAGTGGAATAGTAGAGAAGTAGTATCAAAATGGTTCGATGAACCCTCTGCTAGGCACCTGAGTGTGAATTGCAGAATAACCATGTAGATGTAGATGTAGATGCAGAGACACTGAAGGAACTAAGCTGGAAGAGTCTTGAAGGTAGGCGTAAACTACCCCTATAAAATCTATTAACAAAGTTTCAAGAACCGCATTTGAATGATAATTCTAGAAATATATTGCAAAGCCCTATGTATCGTCACATAGGGATCGTGAGGATAAGATAAGAACAATAACAGTACTCACAGAGGCATTCAATGGTGGTTTTCAGATTTTAGATGTAGATGTAGATACTAATATTAAGATCATACTGAAGAAACTTATCAAACGTTATTTTGGAGCTCAAACAACTAATCTGCTGTGCACTAACTGTTTATCTGGTTTCGTCGTATTTCAAACTCTTTGCGTTCCAACAACTTTAGGTAGGATTTAACTGTTACTTATCGCTACAAAAATGGAAGTGCTTTCAAAACTGCTTGTTTTGAGCAATAAACCGTGATCACGGCATGTCGGAAAGAACGCCTTCTCTATATCCCATCATAGTGGTTTCTCCGTTCGGTACTAAGGACATACTAAGTAGGCTCTGGTGATTTACACACTTTTTCCACAAAATATACCATTTGTATGTAAGTCAGTCGCTGCCCTATGACCTTCCACGTAGTACAGCAGAAGAGCCAACGGTACCGCCGACAAAGTAGTTCTCATTTGTGCTGGTTGCCACAGGTCTCGCGCCGCTAAGTGTTGTCTCCATAATGCCACCCACAAGGGACCCCTTGATTGCGAGTCGCAAAAGGTCAATAATGTTTACGCCATTCGACGCCGTACATATTGTCTACCACACAGCCACAATATTGGCTGATAATGGCAACACGGGGCGGAACTAGTGGTATCCAATGGTGAGCACAGCATGAGGCTGCGGAGCGTAGTTGAAACACTAGTTGACGAGTAATTCACAATAGTGCTACACTGCTAGTGTTGTTGATACATAGCTGGGCAGTGGCAACGATAAGTTAAACAAACATTGCATTCTCTCTACAAAAACAGTTACTGAAGTATACATTTCGTCAGAAAGGAACCCAAAAGAATTTCGCAGAGAGAAAAAGAAGTGGCATATGAAATAGTAGCGTTTCTACGAGATGAGTCAGTGGAATGTGTGGTGTCGTATACGCTCGACTTTGCCCTGCGGAAATGTACTTAAGGAGACAACGATGCATACTTAACTAATGAAAGTGATATTGATATGAGAAGGAAGTCTTTCGCAACGGCACTGTTGTATAAAACATTCTCGGACTCCTTGCCACGTCAGTTCAGGGTAAAACCTCGAGCTTCTACATCTACATACGTACTCCGCAATCCACCATACGGTGCGTGGCGGAGGGTACCTCGTACCACAACTAGCATCTTCTCGCCCTGTTCCACTCCCAAACAGAACGAGGGAAAAATGACTGCCTATATGCCTCTGTACGAGCCCTAATCTCTCTTATCTTATCGTTGTGGTCTTTCCGCTAAATGTAAGTTGGCGGCAATAAAATTGTACTGCGGTCAGCCTCAAATGCTGGTTCTCTAAATTTCCTCATTAGCGATTCACGAAAAGAACGCCTCCTTTCCTCCAGAGACTCCCACCCGAGATCCTGAAGCATTTCCGTAACACTCGCGTGATGATCAAACCTATCAGTAACAAATCTAGCAGCCCGCCTCTGAATTTCTTCTATGTCCTCCCTTAATCAGACCTTATAGGGATTCGACCATTTCCATTCTCAGCTTTGTCAGGAGCAACCGACTGTCAAAACTGCTGCTGTGGTCGTCTTATATAGCGCAAGGACGGCTACTGATTGGTCGGTAGTTACACCGTCCTGTCGCAGATGGTATCAACATCTGCACTGGTGGCGCCACTGCTCCCGCCGTAGTGTAAACATTGGCACGAATATCTCTGACTCTTCTTTCCATGGAGAGTTCGCTTCTTCGCACCGCTAAGATTATATCCGCCGTCACGGTTGAAAGTTTTCTCACATATCTTATTTCTACTGGCCCTGTAATTATAGAGTGTCAGTATGTGGAACCCCAGCACAAATGTTTTGTTTCTTAAAACAGTATTTTATGTTTGTTCGTGAGGCTGTCTTCAGTAACTGCAGACTTCTCCAGTTCTCGGTTCTTTAATATACAGTTGATGTTCTTTACAGCGGTCGGAAACGGGGCAGATGACCTGACTGATGCAATTGCTTCCGCACTGACATTGGATGTTGTAAATCCCAGGGATCCTGACGCCGAGACTGTTCTTAAGAGTGCGCTGTATCCGTTTTCTCTTCTTAGGAGGTCGTAAAATATCCTGCTGGATGTAGCGCCGCAAAATGGAAGCAACACGGTTGGTAGCTCATCACGTGAATGTTCAACATTTTCACGTTCCCTTTTCTTGGAGAACACTTTATTAGATATCATGTGACCCATAGCTGTTCTTTCGTAACACATACTTGGGATGATTAATTTCGGAATGGAAGTGGTCCTAGCCAGAAAAGGTTTTTGCTCTGTGTATCAGATTATATAAAGCTGCTCCCTTCTGGGCTGGATGCTGTAAACTCTGGGCGCCAAGATATAAATCAGTGTGCGTCGGTTTGCGGTACACTGAGTGGCAGAGGCGTCTTTCTGACTTTTGTTGAAGCAGAACGTCTAAAAACGGCAGCCTACCCTCTTTCTCTGTCTCGACATTGAACTGGGTGCCTCGGTGCACGCTGTTCATATGTTCCTGGAGCTGCTCGAGAGCTTCTACCCCATGTGGCTAGACCATAAAAGAGTCGTCAACATAACGATAAAGTGAAGATGGACGAAGCGGAGCCGAATTTAATGAGCGTACCTCAAAATGTTCCATAAAATAGTTGCCCGTTGCTGGAGACAACCGAGAACCATAACCATTCCACCTGTCATTCCATAAAGCTTACCACCGTAGAAGGAGTAGCATGTCGGAATAAATTTATCGTTTCAGGAGGAAAATGCTCTGCAAACAGTTTCAATGTGTCCTTCACAGAAAACTTTGTAAATAGTGAGGCCACATCCAGGCCAACTAAAATATCGTTTGGGCCAACTGTAACTTGTTTTATTTTCTCAACGAACAATCGAGAGTTTTTGATGTGATATTCACAGCGGCCAACTATCGGAGTCCTCAGCTTAGTTAAATATTTGACCAGCCTGTAGGTAAGAGAACCAATGGCGCTAACAATTGGCCTTAACGGAATATCTTCCTTGTAGACTTTAGGTAATCCCTACAACCTGGGAGGTGTATGAGCTCGTGCTGTAAGATTTTTTGCTGTCATTCTCCGGTATACCAGAATTCTTCAGTACTTCCATTGTTTTTCCGCTGTATGACACGATTAGATCCCGTTTAGGCATTAGTACGTGCTACCTTCCAACAAGGTACCTCTTTGCGGTGATATCCTCTCTCGTCCGCATGATTTGCCAGGGAAGTAGGGAATATTTATGTCACAGCAAGTAAGAGTGGGAAAATGGACGTAAGTGAACTATAACTATGGTATCAGCACGGCTTTTGACTAATAGGTGGTCAAAGGAACTTGCTTTTGCTTGATTTCTGGTCTGCGTATAAAAATATACTCCCTTAGAACAAATTATCCCTCCTGAAAAGTGAGTGACATTGCCGTTCATACCACATGGTACCACTGGACAAATTCAGCCTCTGCATGTTTGTTTTCTCAGTGGCTATAAATCACAAAAAATGGCTCTGAGCACTATGGGGCTTAACTTCTGAGGTCATCAATCCCCTAGAACTTAGAACTACTTAAACCTAACTAAGCTAAGGACAGCACACACATCCATGCCCGAAGCAGGATTCGAACCTGGGACCGTAGCGGTCTCGCGGTTCCAGAATGTAGCGCGTAGAACCACTCGGCCAATCCGGCCGGCTATAAAGCACATTATCGCATTATCTGCAGTTATGGCTTAAAAGATAGCCAGTTTCATGATAAGCTCAAAGACAGACTGTTTTGCATGTTGTTGCAACCCGTCATATTCCATCAGTTCTCATCACTCCGTTACATCAATATGATCCTATATGCATTGTTTAAGAGTAATTACCTAGCTGAACGTCCTGCATGGTTTGTAACTCGCAAGGAGTTTGTCCTCGATCTTGATGGTGCGAATCTTTGTGATCACTGTGGTGCGACACTCTTCATTCGGTGTTCACGGTGCAAATTAATGGTTTGTTTTAAACAGTTCTTGAATATCGACGATGTCCATTTTGTGAAGTGTAATACACCTCCCGGGCGCTCATTTGCTGTCACCCTCCGGATGCACATGGAGAGTCATTAAGCAGCTAATATTTTTTCCGTCATAATCGTCAACACTACGCTTACTAAAGATGGATCTTGCGACCTCGCGCTCCTTGCCAGTCTCCTCTCCTGGTTACCCACAGCCGATAGTTGGTAGTTTCATTGTAGAGAACCGGCGTTCACTTGCTTTGTTAATGGATTACAACTAACATTGAAGTAGCGGGTAAAGTGTGATAGAGTGGTCTTGTCTTTTAACTTCAGATAATAGTCTTGTAGGTGAAGACGATCCTTTTACAGGTCTTATCGGTCCTGTTGCAGACTGTTCAGTAAAAGCAACAAAAACAATGATTATATTAAACGTCAATATTTGTGCATTCAGTTGACTGTATCCATGGATTAGTGGTACAATGAGAAATGGCTTACTCACAGTGACTTGACTTGTTTTCATTAGGCTACATTGCGATTGTTATAAACTCTTACAATGTCGGACGGCAGGAGGCGCCTCTCAGGGCGTCAGTATAAGAAAAGACGAGCTAAAAGATAAAATGCAAATAAAAACTGAAATTTTCGTGAGAAAAATTTTTTAACCTAAAGAAGATAATCCACGCACGAATGCAGGTGCAGACATAAATCAGGGTGAGGCTTCGACAAATGAGCATTGTGTTCGAGCTGCGAAAACTCTCCCAGCTCAGTCTAGTGACTGCATGTCTCACACTCAAAGTAGAAGTTATGTAGTTGTTTCAGACCTCTCAAAATGGTCTGACAAAATAGACGACTCTGTTAGGACAACCTTAGTCAAAAGACAACCCACCAAAACAAATTACCGAATTTGAAAACTGTCCTAATAATGATTCTAATCGTCGCTTTACTTCTAAAAATTACAATTAAAGTTTATGCAATGCTGAAATTGTTCATAGAAAACGGTTAGTTTAATCAAAAAGTGCACATGTTATTTTTATTTCTGTTGCAAACGCTTGTCTAGCATTAAAATACTATTCACTTCAGCTACAACTAACAGCACATTTCTCATACATTAACTATGCACGGTAGATCCCATGTGCACTTATAATTACGCCAAAATTTGGCGGTGCTCTCCAGAAGATTAAAATCTGGCAATACTGTCGATGCAGGAACTCTGGAGACATTAAATGACAAAACGCGACATTAGAAAGGTGTAATCGAAAGAGTCTTCCTTTAACAGGAACTTCAGACAAACTTTTGAGGTCATGACAATGATAGCACATTCTATTAATGAGAATTCTATTGAGCCAGCCGGAGCGGCCGAGCGGTTCTAGGCGCGTCAGTCTAGAACCGCGCGACCGCTACGGTCCCATGTTCGAATCCTGCCTCGGGCATTGATGTGTGTGATGTCCTTAGGTTAGTTAGGTTTAAGCAGTTCTAAGTTCTAGGGGACTGATGACCTCAGAAGTTAAGTCCCATAGTGCTCAGAGCCATTTTGAATTCTATTGATATTGTCACACACAATACAAATATTAATGAATGTTCTTGACTTTGTACCTGAAAGAGACACATCTATTTTGAGGCTTACAGTGGTAGTCTTAAAACAGTTAGAGGATAGATGAATACCTTTGGAGGATCTGAGGTAGCAATGCTATGACTCCCTAACATGAAAGGCAAGAACACAGCAATGCAAAAGTGGATTTTAGATATAAATTCAAAGCCATTTTATGTTCCCTCCATTAGTCATTTCCTAAGTCTAGTTGCAACTATGTAGTTTCACACTTTTGTTCAGTGAGATGTAAGGTGGTGTGGTCTCCTGACCCACATTTCTTACATATTCCGACCTCACCATCGTATTCTGCATATCAAGACATCTCATTCGAGCCCAGACTCGATAGGGTAGAGTAAATTTCACATATTTCCATGTAATCAATATGCAAATCAAATAAGTAAATCGTGAGTGTGCACCGAGATTAAAAGTCGAGGCTGGCGTACACAAACATTCAAGACACGACGGAAACAGGAGTTTTTGTTCGGTGGAGGCAACCAGCCCGCTGGAAAGTCCGTAGGAGGGTAAGCTAGCACCCAGCTGCGCTACTCTATATTGAGTCGCTCGCGATTAAGTGTTTGTTCACTGTGTTGGCCGCAACACTTAATGCGCGGTGTGAACACAGACAGAGTACTAGTTCATGCCTGCGAGCGAACAGTGAGTGGCATTGTGGTGGACTGGTTATCTGACCGGTGTACCACGCCAACAGTTAGACTAGGGTCAGATACGAGTCCTTGACTTCATCAAGGTGTTGTGAAAGTTCGATTGGCGAAGGTCAATCCAGATAGAAAGAGATAGTTTTGTTACTTTTCATCAGTGAACGACGCAGGCAGCAGTTGTTGCAGCTCACGGTATTGTGCACTACAGCGTAGGTGAGCCCCATCTTTCCTCCATTAGAAATAAAATACTTCTTTCACGTCACTCCATTACATTTCTCACGTGACAGCCTCGACTGTACTTAGAAAAATTCAATCGGATAATTATTCAAGTTGAGTAGGCGCGGCTCTCAGCCATTCTGCTGAGTTAATAACATTCTTAAAGAAAAGGGATAAATGAGCTTTCCCGCACTTTGTATATAAATTTCATTAACAGGATTCCTATCCATAAGAGATAACAACCTATTCCGAAAAGAACCCAGAAATTTGTGTATCAATTTATAAATAAAAGTTTCACTTGATTTCCTCAGATTTTGAAATAAATAATATTTTCCGTTCTTTAATGTTTTTCTTACACTAACTAGCAATACGCCACTACCCAAGTATCCCACTAGTTACGTAAGAAAATAGAATATTTTTGTGTCTTTTTCTTACAGCGGACGGCTCTAGACGATATTTATTGCTGAAAGTTTTTCAGGCATTTCTTTTTGGTACGTTAGGAGCGTCTGCCCGACTTCTGTAGTAGTGTGGCGTGGAAATTGCTTCTTGCAGGAGCCAAAGGGTACTTGTCAGATCAATCCGTTGCGAAACTCGTCAACATAACACCCACAGACTAACAGAGAGAAAGTTATGATTTCTTTTCTGCGTCTACTCGACGCTGCTCAGTCTTGAATAATCATGTATCCACCCTAACGTTGAAGTCGTTGAGTACAAGAAGACACAGTCACCCCTCTCATTTATAACGTAGGCGAGGTCTATGATGCAATGGTTTAAATAAGCGAAGACGAAAATACGGTCAGAATAGTTGCACATGAAGCTGGAAGTTTGGCAAACCTTATCCGTTATTTTTACTTTCGTTTGTTCAGTGGTGACATAGTATGGTACATATTAATGTTGTCAGCGAAATTCTGCACAGTATTACCACAGATAACTCGAAATCTATTGAGTTATTGTAAAAGACAACAGAGCATTTCACAAACTGCAGGCAGGACCTCAAATTCCAAGATTACCTACTACAAGCTAAGGAGCTGGCACCCTAACTCGATAAAGAAAAGTCCGACCGTAGGCGGTACAATGTTGATATGTAAGAGGCGGAAGAAGAAACACTTCCAGTAGGAGGGAGAAGATGAGAAAATTGAAGATCCAGAAATGCCGTATAAAGTGATTTTTACTTTAAAGTACTGGATGTGCTCATCGAGCGATTTTAACATCTTAAAAGTCACAGTGACCTTTTTGATTTATCGCACGAAATTAGCAAAATTAAAGACATGTCACCTGCCGTTGCAAGCGACAAGTGCTCTAAATTGTTTTAGTCGTGGACAACCTAACGACATCAATCTTGTCGACCTTGAAGATTAACTTAAACTGGTCTCAGCTACCATACCAAATGAAACTCTGAAACTCATACAAGAATATGACTTTGCGCCCAACGTAGGTGTAGCCATACGAATTTTGCCAACACCATCGATGACAGCGGCAAGTGGAGAAAGAAGTTTTTAGAAGCTTAAACTAACTGAAACGTACTACTACTGTGTGTTGGCAAGTAACGGTGTCGATCGAGCATGAGCTAGTTGAATGTTTGGATTTCTACGAAGTCGTACAGGTGTTCACTGATGCCAAAGCAAGACAAATATCTGTTACATAACGTCAGTGTGCAAATGCATGTTTGTCATCAGATTTAGTTTCGATTTACTTATGTACGTTGTGCTTTTTCATTCATGTACTTAAGAAAGATTTGTTGTGGAGTAGGCATACATTTTCTTTGTCTAAAGGCCAAATAAGCTACGGAATGTCACTTGCTGCCGAATGTCACCTGCCGGGCAAACCCATTGTTGGAGGCGCTGTTGACATTTTCTTGTTCCGTCAGATCCATAGTTCTGCTCGGGATTCGTTGACTTAGTCCTGAAAGTTTCGTGCCTTTTGCGACTTCTGCCACAGTATCCGGTCTACCATTGTTCAGCGCTGCAATGAACGTTCGTTCAGTGCCCAGTCAACAGGTGTGAGTTTGTTTCTTTGCATCTGTGGTTTGATACGAATTATGTAGCGCATGTGCGTCTATGTAAATACGCGTTTTCAAGGAACCTGTCGCTTCTGTTTCACCGACTGGTGTCCCATACCTGGCTCTGGTCTTCAAGACGTATTCACCTCAATAAGACGTATTAGTACAGGTGATAGGTGAAAATAAAACATCATTGACGAATGAGGATGTGAAAACGTTGACTATGAAAATGCAAGGGCGGTGGCGGGGGAGCGGACGATTCTTGAAATTTTCGCACGAGGTGGCAACTCTCTGGCCCCCATACAGTAGCCGTACAGGTGGAAGATCAAACAGAGTTACGGAGACTTTAATTGGCAGCCACGTTTGCCATAAACGTACCTTTTGCTGGTGGGGGCCGATAAAAATGCTGTGCTCCGAGCATAAGAGAAGGGCGAGAGTTTCATACTCGGGCTTTGAAAGCTGAATTCTCGGGAATCGAGCTTCTAGACGTGAGCACTTTCGTTTTGGACTGCACTCTCGACCTGTGCTTCTAAAAGTTAACACTTGGTACAAACACTTCATGTTCGAGCATTTCTTGCGTGAGAGATTTTTCGGTGAGCAATTACTTATCGAGTTTAGAGGTATAGTTAGACGTTTTCGAGGGGAAGAACTGCTGATTTCATCCGGCCACACAGACGGCGTGCAGAGGTGGACATCATTAGCGACTTCCATGCGTTGCCACAGGCGCATCCTACAGTTGCAGTGCGACGTCTGACTGTCGCTGCCGCAGGCACAGCTGTGACAAGGACGGTGTGGTATGTTACGCATCGAGTGTAGGTTTTGGAAGATATAGTTAAATTTCAGTATAGTTCATGTGGGGTTCAGTAAGCAGTAAGATGTCTGCAGTGGAAAATAGAGCTCGACCCCGTAGTGGTAAACTTACTGTTGATCTTTCTATAACTGCGGACTCAAATATTCAGCTATCGTTTGGTGAGGATTAACGTAGTTTTCATTATAACGTCACGAGGGAAGCTGTGGCACTAGACCATAGTCTAAACCCATTATTTGGTACTATATGATACATTTCAATTTTTTCAGTTTACGTTTATACTAATGCAATATTTATTTTTGTTTTTAATTAATAAAAGCTCTTTCCTGGATCACATTTTCCATGTAATAGTTACCGAAGTTAGAAAAACTGATGTTATCATGTTCCTGCAAACTCAACTTAGCGTTAGAGCCATTATTAACTGCAGATTAAACTCCAAGTAACCTCTTAGTAGCGTTTCCATAAGGTTCATGTACGTAGTGAGCGCTAAAGTTCGGGTGAGCCCCTGTTTCACGGGATCCAGCCTGCCAGAAATTGTTGTGAACATTAGGTTAGGTGCAGCTGGAGTGCGCATACCTACATTGTCAGAACAGCGTTGTTTAAGTGTGTACCAAGTCTAGAATCCAGAAGGAGGTAATACTTTTGGAATCGGCATGAGCTTTCTCCATTTTAATGTAAGTTATCGGGTACGTATCAAATTACAGATGATCAATACGTAATTACTTCTCAACTACGATATTACTGATTCATTATCACAATAAACACTATTATATTGTAACCCAGATGATGACAAGCATTTAACAGTGTCTCTCGTCTGGGAACTTTTGATGATTTAATAAAGGTCGATATTGTACAAGCTGAGGAGCAAATGCTACATGTTTAGCCAGATAAGTGTCTCCGCATGCAAAAGAAAAAGTGAGATGGTTACAAATCATTGAATAATTAAGCATATACTTTTATATCAAAGAGAAAATGAAGTAACTAGTAACAATCATCCATGGAATTAAATAGAACAGAGCAATGGAAAACAGAGTCGACTCTGGTATTCGTAGATGATATTGCCTCTCGCGCTCCAGATCTACATACTTGCACACAGTCTCTGGTGGCGGATGTTTCGTACCGATACGAACAACATTCTGTCCATCTTTGTCGTAGATGAACGAAAACGTATCGATGAAAGAGACCATATACATCGTAGGCTTAGCAGTTCCGCCGCAAGCATTGGTAACTACACCACAATGCCAGGCGCGCGTGTAGGCCACGTGCGGAATTGTGGAAACGACGAAATAACCAGCCACAGAGAATACGGAAGTGAGTTATCTTCGGATAGCTGTTTCAAGCAGATCATCGCCAGCTACGCCAAGCCACCGTGTTCTCACCGCCGCTGCCACTGAACTCTCATCACTCCAGCCCGCTGGACTCTGCTGAATTCGTCGTCTCACCCTGCTGTACTGCAGCGGACTCTGTCAGCAGTGCTCGACTACAGGCGGTAGACTTGGGATCATTTCCTCTGGGTACCTGTACTACCGTGGCCTACAACATGTAAAACACTTTAAACGTTCTCACGTTATTGTCAAGTGTCACTAATAGCAACACGTGATAGACGCTTAACCTCCGGAAGTACAAGTGTCACTGTCTTCTACTTTGCCAGTTTTCCTAACGACATTAGTCATCCCCTGATACAAGTATCCGGCTACTTAAGCTTTATTAATACGGTGGTGTGCAAAACTTAAGGACGAAAGTATCTTTCGGATGTTTTGTCACTGCCGAGCTACATAGCTCAATGAAACTTGGACCGCATGCATGATGAATAGAAAGAGGACGTGGCATGTGACGTTATGAGTAGAGTAGTGACTTGCACATGGGACCTGACGAAGAGCGCCAGAGTCACTATAGCCATACTATTATTTGCATGTTTCGTGATATTATAGCAATATTATTACACGTAAGTTTAGTGAACACCACTCTTAATCAAAACTCGAGAGCTGTAATCGAAAACGTCCAAACGGTCGAAGCGTCGTCCAAGAACTGGGGTCCGGTCATAGTGCAGCGTCACCCAACTGCACCGAAACAAGCGAGAAACAACTGAGACGGCACTACTGGTTAATATTACATGTGCTGACAAACTATAAGATTTATGCCATAGAAAGCATAGCTTTCAGAGCGCAATTGATCTTACGGACACTGGAGATATTACTGACATCAGCATTTAATTAGAACCATCAGCAACGCTGCAATACATGATCCTGATTGGCTGAGTGATAAGGTGCCTGAAATCTGGGGAGCTGCGCGCTCAGAGGCACCGACTCACGGGAGGGGTTGATGACGTATGGTGGCGTGGACTGGCCAGGTGCTGCAGTTCTTCATCCAGTCCGGCTTGCTTTGTCTGCAGGCACGGCGGTTTCATCAGCAAACAGTACTACTGCTCAATATTCCCGCGTCTGTATTGCTCTATGGTATACTAGGAAAGTATGCATCATTCTACATTAACTGCCCACACACCATGCTGCCCACTCAACTGCTTATTCCCTTATGAGTAATATCGTTCCGAAACCTAAATCTACATCTACACTGATGAGTCAAAACATTATCTGCCCCTCCTTGGAACTAAACACATAACTTATTCAGCGTATCAGGTATCTGACGGTCTGTTGGTGGGTTTGTGGTTTAGATGTCTACGCACAGATCATGTAATTCGCGTAAGTAACGGACCACTGATTTGCGTATCATAGGATCTACATCAGGGGAGTTTGGTCGCCGATACTTCAAACTGAGTTCACTATAAAGCTTATCATACCACTGTAGCACGGTTCTGGCTCCGAGACACGGACACATACTGCCGAAAGATGACGTCGCCATCGGGGAAGACATCAAGCATGCAGGGATGCAGGTGGTCCGCAGCTGTCACCCTGTCTTCGATTACTATCACAGGTCTCACGAAAGTGCAGGAGAATATCTCCCATAGCATAATACTGCTCCCACCAGCCTGCGTCCATAGCGCGCTGCACGTTTCGAGCTGCCTTTCACCTCGATGACGGCGTTTGTGGCAAAAATGTGTTCACCAGAAAAACCAACACGTTTCCATTAATCGACGGACGAATACCGATGGCCCTGTGCCCACAGCAATCGTAATTGACGATGTCGTTGCGTCAACATGTGAACACGTAGGAATGGTCTGCTGCGGAGCTCCGTGTTCAACAATGTACGATGAACGCGGTGTTCCGAAACAATTGCACGTTCACCAGCATTGTGCTCTTTCAGCAGAGATGCCACAGATCACCATCTATCCTACTTTGCAGGGCAGACAAGTCTCCGAACCTCACGTTCTGTGAAGAGTCCTGGACGTCCAACCATTTAGAGCCTCGTGGTAGTTTCACTGTCCTTCTACTTCTTTCCATACATGCTCACGACGGTAGCACATGAACATTGGACCAGCTTCCCCTTTTTCGAGATATTCGTTCACAGGGTCCCATAATAATGATAATCTTCCCTTTGTCAAAGTGGCTTATCTCAATGGATTTCCCCATTTGCAGTCCACATCTTTTCTAGAGCGCTCTCCCGTCCGCGTCTGCTCCGGTTACACACTTTTGTTACCGCATCACGTGCCCGCAACGTCACCTGGTGGCATCCAACGTAGATGAGGGCTGTGGTCAGTGCATATTTATATTCTGCAAACCACCGTGAAGTGCATAGTAGAAGGTAATTGCCATTGCACCATGTATTAGAGCCCCTTCCGTTTCATTTGCGTATCAAGCACAGAAGGAATGATTACTTAAATGTCTCTGTTGTGCTGTAATTAGTCTAATCTTACTTTCGCAGTCTTTACGGAGTGACAGGTAGGGGGTTTGTAGTATATTCCTAGATTCTACGCCGCTTGTTAGAACTTTCTAGGTAGAGTTTTGCGGGACAGATAGCGTCTGTTTTCAAGCGTCTGCCAGGTCAGTTTTTTCAGCATCTCCGTGGCACTCTTCCGTGGGTCAAACAAAACTGTGAACATTAGTGCTGAGGTGCCCTGCAAACGTTGAACATACCCTGTTAGTTCTTTTTGGTAGGGGTCCCATACAGTTGAGTAATATTCTAGAATTGTACCCATGAGTGCTTTATGGATTAATTGCACTTTTCCAGTTACAAACAAATGAATTAAAGTCTGTCTCTTGCTTTACCTGTGACTGAGCCTATGTGATCATTCTATGCGCTTGTACCAGGTGCTTATAGTCAGAAGTATTGGTGTTCCGAGGGCTGCAGTGCGGGCTGCATACATCGCAGGATGCTAAAATATCGTAGGTATGTTCATTAATCGGTGTGCTCACGGAGTATACTGAAAAAAAAAATAATAGTTCCACTTCCTGCCAAGAGGTGAAAGTACGGCGCAGTAAGCAGTCAGAATGTGAAATGTTTCCTGTTTTTTGATGTCAGTATGCTGTTTGTCGCTTGGTGACGCGTGTTGATTTCTTCCGTGAAGTGGCTGTTAGTGTAAAAGATCAAGGAGGTTGAAGTTTTCCATATGAAATGCAATGGCTATTGAGAAGAAAGACTGTGCACTGCTGGTAAAATTGTTTTATCAGAACGGCAACAAAAGCAGGGCTGTATTGTGGAAATATCACCGACAGAAACAGCTGCGAAGAGGCACCATGTCAATAAATGGTCTAAAGAATACGATCAAGAAATTCGAAGAAACAGCTGAATTACGTGGTGCAGTAGAGAGAGGAAGACTGCCCATTCCCACTGCAGTTGTTGATGTTGCTGTAGCTATAGCCGACCGAGCAGCACATGCCTCAAATTCTGCAACCAGTGCTCGAACTGTGTCACGGGAACTGTATTTTCCCTGGTCAACAGTTCAGAGGGTTTTGCAGCACATTTCACATTGGTAGCCCTACAAGATTCAGAATGCGCACCAACATAGGCTACAACGCCGTAACTTTGACATGTGGCTGGGACGGACGAGGCACATTTTACTTCGTATGGTGTCATGATGTACAGAACTGTCACATATGGGGTTCTACTCCGCCACATATTATACACAAACATCCACTGCTCTCAGCGTATGAGTTTGCATGGTGTGCTTCCACAAGCCCCTTCATTCTCGATCCGTTTTTCTTTGAGGAGATGACACCTTGCGGGACTGTTAGGTGACATTCGTAGCTTATAAGGACCTCCTTGTGCAACACGCGATTCCAGCTTTGCAAGAACGCAAGTGGGTCCACACCAGTATTTTCATGCAAGATGGGGCGACACCACATGTCACTTTCTAGATGAAATATTTGCTTCGAGAAACTTTCAGTAATGAGCACACCATCTCTAGACAATGTGTGGCCTTCCAGATCCCGCAACCGAAATCCATGTGACTTCCGGCTGTGGGGATATCTGAAAACTCGTGTTCAGGGATGTATCTGGACTCTTACTGATATGAAGGATAGCATACGACGACAAATCACTCTGATTACACCGAATATGCTGCGAGCAACTGTAGACCATGCCGAGTTACGTAAGCAGTATGTTGCTGAGTCGGAGGGTCATACTTGAAACTATGTCTTTACTTATTTTTATCATTTAAACACTGACCTACAGAATTTTCCCTGACAAAGACAACTCAAGCTTAACCTATTCATTTACCACCCACAATATACAAGCCCAACTTAATCTGACTGCTATGCAGTGGCAACATGACTTCCAGTAATTAACCCAAAAGAATGGTCCTGAAATGCAAGGAATTCTAACAATAATAAGAATCCAAAAACTATGAATTAAAGAAATACGAAATATGAAACTACCTCCAACTCTGTTAATTGCCTAACTATTTCAATCACGAACCCCATTTTTTTTATAAGTCACTTATCTCACAGAAAATCTTCATAATACGAACTACAGCAATTACAGCAAGCAGCAACTACAGCCAACTAAACAAAAAGATTCGAACTACTAAAGACCCTAACTACTAGGAGGCATATGGTTAGCAAAAGAAAGAATTTGTTGAAGGGCAAACAATGTATTTAGAAAATTGTACCTTATTCATGTGACGTCCACTTCCAAAAATTATATAGTTTCAGCAATTCCACAACCCAAACATTACCAACAATATCCATCCCCATTTTTATTTCCTTGCGTCTCACTTTACAATGCATGTCCAACCAACACAGAGTCTCCCTATAAAAAAGATTTTTAAAAAACATGTCCATACACTTCTCCATCCACTCGCTAAACCGAGCGAGGTGGCGCAGTGGTTAGACACTGGACTCGCATTCGGGAGGACGACGGTTCAATCCCGCGTCCGGCCATCCTGATTTAGGTTTTCCGTGATTTCCCTAAATCACTCCAGGCAAATGCCGGGATGGTTCCTCTGAAAGGGCACGGCCGACTTCCTTCCCCATCCTTCCCTAATTCGATGAGACCGATGACCACGCTGTCTGGTCTCTTTCCCCAAACAACCAACCAACCAACCACTCGCTAACTGCTAGTCCGTCCAACCACAGAATCTCCTGCCTAGGGCGCAGAGCGCTGTCAGCGATATTATCACAGTCTATAACGCTGCAAACATACAAACAGGCTACTCGCATACTGAAGGCGCGCTGTAGCTTGTGACCGTTTCCTAATAAACGTGCCAGAACCACCATTATCTGTGTTTGATCATTCCTCCTTTTTCTCTGCATCCACACCGCACCCTGACAGCTTACAGCGCTAAGTTTTCACCTGGTGGCAGAAAGTATAACTATTATTTTTTCCGGCGTACTCCTTGAGTGCACCGATTAATGAACATATGTACAATTAATGATAATTAATTGAAACCCCAGCTGCCGACAGGTGTTGTTCAAATGGTACTGAGCACTATGGGTCTTACCATCTGAGGTCATCAGTCCCCTAGAACTTAGAACTACTTAAACCTAATTAACCTAAGGACATCATAAACATCCATGCCCGAGGCAGGATTCGAACCTGTGACCGTAGCGGTCGCGCGGTTCCAGACTGAAGCGTCTTGAACCGCACAGCCACACCCACCGGCACAGATGTTGCTGATATACCTCTATGGGGACAGCTGAAAATGTGTGCCCCGACCGGGACTCGAACCCGGGATCTCCTGCTTACACGGCAGACGCTCTATCCATATGAGCCACCGAGGACACAGATGAATAGTGCGAATGCAGGGACTTATCCCTTGCACGCTTCCCGTGAGACCCACATTCCCAACTGTCCACAATCTACATACATAATGTACCTAATAGATATTTGCCCATCCACTCATTACTCGCGTACACTGAGGTGACGATTCCCGTGCGCATTCGCACAGACGAAGGTCAATGGCTGGGTAGCATTTAACTACATATATGAAGATAGTACCTGTTCTCGAAAGAAAAGATACCATTGATGACCGTGCAGCTTCTGTAGAATAAATGATCATTAATTGAAACCCTCAGCTGCCGACAGGTGTTGTTGATATACCTCGATGGGGACAGCTGACAGTGGGTGCCCCGATCGGGACTCGAACCCGGGATCTCCTGCTTACATGGCAGACGCTCTATCCATCTGAGCCATCGAGGACACAGATGAACGGCGCGGCTGCCGGGAATTATCCCTCGCGCGCTTCCCGTGAGAAGTCGCGCTATTCATCTGTGTCCTCAGTACCTCAGATGGAGAGAGAGTCTGCCATGCAAGCAGGAGATCCCGGGTTCGAGTGCCGGTAGGGGCACACATTTTCAGCTGTTCCCACGAGGTATATCAACAACACCTGTCGGCAACTGAAGGTTTCAATTAATTATCATTTATTCTAGAGAAGCTGCACGGTCATCAATGGTATCTGTTCTTTCGAGAACAGTTACTATATATATATATATATATATATATATATATATATATATATATATATAGGGTTATCACTAATGATTGAAGCGATTTCACAGCTCTACAATAACTTTATTATTTGAGATATTTTCACAATGCTTTGCACACACATACAAAAACTCAAAAAGTTTTTTTAGGCACTCACAAATATTCGATATGTGCCCCTTTAGTGATTCGGCAGACATCAAGCCGATAATCAAGATCCTCCCACACTCGGCGCAGCATATCCCCATCAATGAGTTCGAAAGCATCGTTGATGCGAGCTCGCAGTTCTGGCACGTTTCTTGGTAGAGGAGGTTTAAACACTGAACCTTTCACATAACCCCACAGAAAGAAATCGCATGGGGTTACGTTGGGAGAGCGTGGAGGCCATGACATGAATTGCTCATCATGATCTCCACCACGACCGATCCATCGGTTTTCCAATCTCCTGTTTAAGAAATACCGAACATCATGATGGAAGTGCGGTGGAGCACCACCCTGTTGAAAGATGAAGTCGGCGCTGTCAGTCTCCAGTTGTGGCATGAGCCAATTTTCCAGCAAGTCCAGATACACGTGCCCTGTAACGTTTCTTTCGCAGAAGAAAAAGGGGCCGTAAACTTTAAACCGTGAGATTGCACAAAACACGTTAACTTTTGGTGAATTGCGAATTTGCTGCACGAATGCGTGAGGATTCTCTACCGCCCAGATTCACACATTGTATCTGTCCACTTCACCATTAAGAAAAAATGTTGCTTCATCACTGAAAACAAGTTTCGCACTGAACGCATCCTCTTCCATGAGCTGTTGCAACCGCGCCGAAAATTCAAAGCGTTTGACTTTGTCATCGGGTGTCAGGGCTTGTAGCAATTGTAAACGGTAAGGCTTCTGCTTTAGCCTTTTCCGTAAGATTTTCCAAACCGTCGACTGTGGTACGTTTAGCTCCCTGCTTGCTTTATTCGTCGACTTCCGCGGGCTACGCGTGAATCTTGCCCGCACGCGTTCAACCGTTTCTTCGCTCACTGCAGGCCGACCCGTTGATTTCCCCTTACAGAGGAATCCAGAAGCTTTAAACTGCGCATACCATCGCCGAATGGAGTTAGCAGTTGGTGGATCTTTGTTGAACTTCGTCCTGAAGTGTCGTTGCACTGTTATGACTGACTGATGTGAGTGCATTTCAGGCACGACATACGCTTTCTCGGCTCCTGTCGCCATTTTGTCTCACTGCGCTCTCGAGCGCTCTGGCGGCAGAAACCTGACGTGCGGCTTCAACCGAACAAAACTTTATGAGTGTTTCTACGTATCTGTAGTGTGTCGTGACCATATGTCAATGAATGGAGCTACAGTGAATTTATGAAAACGCTTCAATCATTTGTAATAGCCCTATATATATATATATATATATATATATATATATATATATATATATATATATATATAATGTTCTAGAATCCTGCGATGTACACAGTCTGCACTGCAGCACTTTGAACGGCGTTAGTGTTAGTTTAATTACAACCACCCGGAATTATTTGTTGCACGCATGTACTTGTATAAGCAGATCCGTTCCAATGATGGCTCATTGCTTTTGTAGCTTAGGGCTTTTTTTTTTCGTTTTGTCAAGAATACAGTTTTGCCTTCCTGGACGTTGAAAGCAAGTTGCCAATCTTTGAAGCGAGTTCAAAATGGCTCTGAGCACTATGGGACTTAACATCTATGGTCATCAGACCCCTAGAACTTAGAACTACTTAAACCTAACTAACCTAAGGACAGCACACAACACCCAGTCATCACGAGGCAGAGAAAATCCCTGATCCCGCCGGGAATCGAACCCGGGAACCCGGGCGTGGGAAGCGAGAACGCTACCGCACGACCACGAGCTGCGGACTGCAGCAAGTTAAAAATCATATCAATATCTGACAACATATTTGTGCTGCGCCGGCCGGAGTGGCCGAGCGGTTCTAGGCGTTACAGTCTGGAACCGCGCGACCGCTACGGTGGCAGGTTCGAATCCTGCCTCGGGCATGGATGTGTGTGATGTCCTTAGGTTAGGTAGGTTTAAGTAGTTCTAAGTTCTAGGGGACTGATGATCTCAGCACTTAAGTTCCATAGTGCTCTGAACCATTTGAACCATTTGTGCTGCTGTATTCATATAATACTTCACTATGGATAATACCATTGTCTACCAAAAGTTTGAAGTTACTGTTAATATTGCCTGCCAGGTCATTAGTACTGTAGACGAACAGGAAACGATTCAACGCGCTACACTGCAGCACGCTAATGTTCCTTCTACATCTATCGCTGTCTCTCCACCAAAATATGCGGCGTTCTCCCTACCAATAAACCCTAAAAATAGATATAAATGAGACGTCCCACATGATCGAATTTTCGTTAGCAAGTATTCGCGTGCTTAAATGGGTCCACCTGCAGAGCCTATGCAAACAATAACATAAAAGGCCCAGATGTTGAACTTCAGATCAGTCAGTAAAGCCTCCCGCTTGCCTCCTCGGGGTTTCCCACCGCCGCTGTGACCCAGCGCGGCTCGGTGACGCGGCAGGTGTCCCTGCGGCTCTCGCATTGCGCCTGCAGAGCACGCGCGCCCCGCGCCTGCTGCATTAAAAACGCGCCCGGCGGACGCCAACACTGTACCCCTACCCGCCTCACGCTGCCTGCCCGTCCCTCTCGCCATGTGGGAGTGCAGCCGCTGAGAGACGAACGAAAGCAACAGTTCGATTTGACAGCGCACCAGCGAGCCGTTTCCCAGGTCACACGCACCTGCACTCCGCGAGGCACCACAGGCTGTCTGGCGCGGTGTACCTGGTGTACCAGTATCTGCTGCCTTCTTCACGTATCTTCAGTAGACAATGTGTAAGAAAAATTATCCGTTATTCCTACAGAAGATAATCAAATACACTGCTGGTCATGCCTCGGGCATGGATGTGTGTGATGTTCTTAGGTTAGTTGGGTTTACGTAGTTCTAAGTTCTAGGGGACTGATGACCTCAGAAGTTAAGTCCCATAGTGCTCAGAGCCAATGCAAATAAAAACTGAAATTTCCGTGAGAACAATTTTTTAACCTAAAGAAGATAATCCATGCACGAATGCAGGTGCAGACATAAATCAGGGTGAGGCTTCGTCAGATGGGCATTGTGTTCGAGCTGCGAAAACTCTCCCAGCTCAATCTAGTGACTGCATGTCTCACACTCAAAGTAGAAGTTACGTAGTTGTTTCAGACCTCTCAAAATGGTCTGACAAAATAGACGATTCTGTTAGGACAACCTTAGTCAAAAGAGAACCCTCCAAAACAAATTACCGAATTTGAAAACTGTCCTAATAATGATTCTAATCGTCGCTTTACTTCTAAAAATTACAATTAAAGTTAATGCAATGCTGAAATTGTTCATAGAAAACGGTTAGTTTAATCAAAAAGTGCACATGTTTTTTTTTTACTTCTGTTGCAAACTCTTTTCTAGCATTAAAATACTATTCATTTCAGCTACAACTAACAGCACATTTCTGAGACATTAACTATGCACGGTAGATCCCATGTGCACTTATAATCACGCCAAAATTGGGCGGTGCAGGAACTCTGGAGACATTAAATGACAAAACGCGACATTAGAAAGGTGTAATCGAAAGACTCTTCCTTTAACAGGAACTTCAAACTGTTGAGGTCATGACAATGATAGCACGTTCTGTTAATGAGAATTCTATTGAGCCAGCCGGAGTGGCCGAGCGGTTTTAGGCGCGTCAGTCTAGAATTGCGCGACCGCTACGGTCCCAGGTTCGAATCCTGCCTCGGGCATGGATGTGTGTGATGTCCTTAGGTTAGTTAGGTTTAAGCAGTTCTAAGTTCTAGGGGACTGATGACCTCAGAATTTAAGTCCCATAGTGCTCAGAGCCATTTTGAACATTGCTGGTCATCCAAAATGCAACACCAAGAAGGGCCGGAGATATCACATCCAAACTGATCTGGGAGATGTACAAAGATGACGTGACTGAAAATCCATTTGAAGTGAGAGGGATGATGAAATCAGTATTGAGTATTGCCGCCATTCCTGGCTATAACCACTGCTACAGGCCTCGGCATTGAATCAAAGAGGCTCTGGATGTGTTGTAGGGTATAGCTGTCCATATTGCTTCCACATATTGCCAAAGTTGATCTGCTGCAGCAGCAGGTGGTTGTGTTTCGGACTACTCGTCCTGCAATCATCGACAAGACGTTTTCGATAGGCCAGAGATCGGGAGAACAGGAATGCCAAGGCAACAATCCAAGACTTCTTCGTCTTGGAACATTGCGTATCACTTGTGGTCGCACACTATCCTGTTGCAATGTAGTCGTCGGCGAGCTCCGAAGGTATGGGAGGACAAGAGACTCCAACACTTCAGAGTTGTAACGCTGGCTGGTTAGTGGACTGGCGGTGCATACTAGTAGGTTGCGGGAGCAGTACCCAGTACCATCCCAAACCATAATACCGGGTGCAGGTCCAGTACGACGACGCGTAAGGCCACAGTTCAGCAATCTGTCACCACAGTGTTTCCAGACTCTAAATCGGCTATCGTGGTGATGCAGGCAGAATCGAGATTCCTCGGTAAAAATAATGTCGTTCCATTCGGTTGTCCATGTCCGTCGTTCATCGCACAACTGCCAGTGCAAACGCCTGTGTCGTTGATTCTGTGGTAAATGCAGTATGGACACCTTGCGGACAGTCCACACTGCTGCAGACGACGTCGAATGGTAAGCGTGGACACTGTTTGTTGCGCAACAGACCTAATTTATCGTGATATGGTTCGTGATGTGGCGGAGTGATCCATCACTGCTATGCGCACAATATGCCTCTCATCACGTGTAGTGGTGCAGCGAGGTGGATGCAAACAGTCCCGTCGGTCCGTCGTTCCCTCCTGCACCCAGCGATTACAGATCCGCATCACAGTTGCTTCGTTCCATACAACACGATGACTGATTTCTCTAAGGAGAAGTAGCAGAAACGAAGACAGCAAGAAAGTTAACATCACATTTGGTAGTCACAAAGTAGATGAAGTTAAGAAATTCTGCTTCCTATACAACAAAATAACACATGATGGACGGAGCAAGGAGAATATAAAAAGCAGAGTAGCTCTAGCAAAAAGGGCAATCCTGGCCAAGAGGAGTCTACTAGTGTCAATGAAGAAATTTCTGTGAATGTACATTTGGAGCATAGAATTTTATGGTAGTGAAACATGTACTGTGGAAGAACGGAAGAGAAGTGAATCGAAGCATTTGAGATGTGGTGCTAAAGACAAATGTTGAAAATATCGTGGACTGTGTATTATAATCATAAAAAAGGTATATATTCAAAACAGAAAAATTTGAAGGATAGTACAATTGCATTATTAGTAAATGTTCTGCGTGTACGAAACTCTGCTATTCTTCATTCACTTTACCTTGCCTCGCTTCTTTTTTTTTCTGTGTGAGTGTATCCATCACTATAAACACACATTAAAAAAAATTTTTGCATCGCCAAGGTTCCGAGAGTTCCGGAACCTGTACAGAAAATTGGAATAGAGATCAACATAAACATCATTTCCGCCCTTTTTATTGCTATGAAAACCACACATTGCATGTTGTACCACCATACAGCGAGACCTTCAGAGATGGTGATCCAGATTGCTGTACACACCGGTACCTCTCATATCCAGTAGCACGTCCTCTTGCATTGATGCATGCCTGTATTCGTCGTGGCATACTATCCACAAGTTCATCAAGGCACTGTTGGTCTACATTGTCCCTCTCCTCAACGGCGATTCGGCGTAGATCCCTCAGAGTGGTTGGTGGGTCATGTCGTCCATAAACAGCCCTTTTCAGTCTACCCCACTATCCCACTCACGTTATATAGGGTTTATGTCTGGAGATCATCCTTGCCCTCTTGTCGAGCGACGTCGTTATCCTGGAGGACGTCATTCACAAGATGTGCACGATGGGGGCCCAAACTGTCGTCCATGAAGACGAATGCCTCGCCAATATGCCGCCGATATGATTGCACTATCGGTCGGAGGATGGCATTCACGTATCGTACAACCGTTACGGTGCCTCCCATGACCACCACCGTCTTACGTCGGCCCCACATAAAGTTACCCCAAAACAGCAGGGAACCTCCACCTTGCTGCACTCGCTGGACGGTGTGTCTAAGGCGTTCAGCCTGACCGTGTTGCCTCCAAACACGTCTCCGACGATTGTCTGGTTGAAGGCATATGCGACACTCATCGGTGAAGAGAACGTGATGCCAATCCTGAGTGGTCCATTCGGCAAGTTGTTGGGCCCATCTGTACCGCGCTGCATGGTGTGGTTGCAAAGATGGACCTCGCCATGGACGTCGGGAGTGAAGTTGCGCATCATGCAGGCTATTGCCCACAGTTTGAGTCGTAAAACGACGTCCCGTGGCTGCACTAAAAACATTTTTCAACATGACGGCGTTGCTGTCTGGGTTCCTCCGAGCCATAATCCATAGGTAGCGGTCATCCACTGCAGTAGTAGCCCTTGGGCTGCCTGAGGGAGGCATGTCATCGACATTTCCTGTTTCTATCTCCTCCATGTCCGAACAACACCGCTTTGTTCACTCCGAGACGCCTGGACACTTCCCTTGTTGAGGACCCTTCCTGGCACAAAGTAGCCATGCGGACGCGATCGAACCGCGGTATTGACCGTCTAGGCATGGTTGAACTACAGACAACGCGATCCGTGTACCTCCTTCCTGGTGGAATGACTGGAACTGATCTTCTGTCTGACCCCCTCGGTCTAATAGACGCTGCTCATGCATGGTTGTTTACATTTTTGGGTGGGTTCAGTGACATCTCTAAACAGTCAGTGGGACTATGTCTACGATACAGTATCCACAGTCAACGTCTATCTTCATGAGTTCTGGGAACCGGGGTGATGAAATTTTTTTTTATGTGTGTAGGTCAGTAATTGTCATCCTGTGCTTCTACATACTCGTACATATTCCTTAAGCCACCGTACGGCCAATTGTGGAAGGCACCCTGTACCACAACTAGTCGTTTCCTTTACTGTTCGACTCGCAGATAGAGCGAGGGAACAACGACTGTCTATATGCCTCCATATGAGAGCTAATTTCTGATATCTTATCTTCGTGGTCCCTACGTGAAGTAGGGTCGTTCTGCAGTCTGCTTCAAATGCCGGTTTTCTAATCTTTCTCAGCAGTGCTCTCCGAAATGAATGTCTCTTCTCCAGGGATTTCCTCTTGACCTTGCGAAGCGTATCCGTTACACATGCATGCTGATCGAACCCACCAGTAACAAATCTAGCAGCTATCCTCTGAATTGCTTCAATGTCTCCTTTCAATCCCCCCTGGCGTGGGTCCCAAACATTCCAGCAGTACTAAAGAACAGGCCGCACTAGCGTCTTATATGCTGTCTCCTTTGCAGATGAACTACACTTTCCTAAAATTTTCCCAATAAACTGAAGTCGACCATTCACCTTTCCTACCAAAAGGCTCACATGCTCGTTCCATTTATATCGCTTCGCAACGTTATGCCCAGATATTTAAACGACGTGAGTATTTCAAGCAGGACATTATTAATGCTGTAGCCGAACATTACGGGTTTGTTTTTCCTACTCATCCGCATTAACTTACATTTTTCTGCATTAAGAGCCAGCTGCCGTTCATCACACCAACTAGATGATACATCTTGTACCAACCAAAAGTCACTTATCTTCGACACTTTCCTGTTCACCATAGCATAACCAACGTACAACCGCAGATTACTGCTACCATGTCTGCCAGATCATTTATGTACATAGAAAATAGCAGTGGTCCTATCACACTTCGCTGGGCAGTCCTAATATTACCCTTGTCTCCGATGAATATTCACCATCGAGGACAACATATTGGGTTCTATTACTTAAGAAGTCTTCGAGCTAGTCACATATCTGATGAATATTCGCCGTCGACGAAAACATACTGGATCTATCACTTAAGAAATCTTCGAGCCAGTCACATATCTGCGAGCCTATTCCGTATGCACGGACCTCCGTTAACAGTCTGCAGTGGGGTTCAGCGTCGAATGCTTTTCGGAAATCTAGAAATATAGAAAATATACAAAATTTCGGGGCAGTTTTCGACATGTCGGATTGGACCACTCCCCTGTCAGTTGTGACTGAGGGTCCACGTACTGACTGTCGTTAACTTTCTGTGTAAATTTAATTTATACTGTGTGTATACGTTTTAGACTAGCCGGGGACCTAAATGCCCAGGTGGGAAGAGAACTGATCTATAGACCAAAAATCGGGTTCTATAGTAAACATGCCGTAAGTAATGACAACGGGGCAAGGTTGATACTATTTGCAACATCTAGAAACATTCTAATAGGCTCAGCATTGTTCCCACACAAGGAAATACATAAGGGAACATGAGCAGCACAAGATGAAGATGCAATAAATCAGATCGAACGTGTTCTAGCTGATGCAAGCCACTTTCTGTGGCTCGGGCACGGGTGAGGGCAAAAATATCCACCTCAGAGAAAGGAACCAGGCCCAAGACTCATAAATATAATATCACAGCTTTACAGTCAGAGGAAGCAAGGGAACGATACCAGGAGAGAATAATTCAGGCCCTTGAAAACGCTGGAGAATGTAACAACGTTGAAGATCAACAAGAAAAGATAAAAAAGACAGTGCGGACAGCACCAATGGAGATATTTGTGAACACCATAAAGCAAACAAGAACCTCGTGGTTTGATAACGAATGTGAAACAGTAACAAATGAAGAAAATGAAGAATACAGAAGGACATTACAACCACGTTATACCAGGAGGGTAATAGAAGAATATAAAGAAAAACGTAGAATTGAAAAAAGCATCCATAAAAGGAAAGGAGGGAGTGGATGAAGGCAAATATTGAAGAAATGGAACTTCTAAGAAGTGCAAACAAGGCAAGGAATTTTGTAAGGAGGTGAATAAGGCATGGAAACCTTTCAAGGGCAGAACAAGTTTAATAAAATATGAGAATGGCGAAATTATAAGTGAAGGGAAGGAGATATGTGAGAGGTGGCGTCGCTAGTTTGATAAACTCCTTAATCCGATACCAGTTGTACCAAGGAACCCAACAGAAATACAGGAGGAAGAGGACTCAGATAACAATGTTGACCCACCTAAAATAGTATAGCTGAGAACTGCAATGAGGAAATTAAAAAACAACAGACGGCATTCCAGCAGAATTTTCAAAGCAGTGAGGCTCTGAACTGGAAATGAACATTGAACATCCTGACGCTGATTAAACTAATATGGGAAGAAGAGGAAATGCGTTAAACTTGGCATATGCCCTATATACACTGCCGTTTGTGGAAATTGCAACACCAAGAAGGAAACGCATGAATTCAATTACTTTAATACCACAGGTTAGGTACATGACAAGTAACAGATGATTACCATTTCAAATCTGTACATGTCCTTTGAGCCCTACTATTCAGTATGTCGTGTACCCGTCATGCACTGCAGTTAGAGCTGCTATACGCCGTTACATTGAATCAGTAAGGTTCTGAATAAGTTCCTGGGGGATTTCCCTCCACGCAATTTGTATCCGAGCCCACAAATCCGTGACACCAGTTACTGGAGGACCGTGTCGCACCAGGTGCCGACCAACCATATCCCAGACACGTTCAGTGGGTGACAGGTCTGGCGAATGTGCAAGCTATGGAAGCAATGGTACCCGCCGTTCTTCAAAGAAGGCCTGTACATTCCTCGCAATATGTGGCCGGGCATTGTCCTGTCAAAATGTGGCCTGTGGAGATGCCTGAACCATGGGGAGTACCACAGGCTCCACAACCTACGTTAGGTACCGGTTGCTGTTCAAAGCGTCCGCAATACGTACGAGGCCAGATCGGTTGCTCTAACCAATGGCGCCCCAAACCATCACACCTGGCGTTTGTCCACTATGCTGCTCTACAATACAGTCCTCCAGGTTGCGCTCACCACGGTACCGGTGGACACGTATGCGGCCATCACTGCAGGACACGTTGAAGGGGACTCATCCGAAAAGATTACACGTTTCCACTAACACCCCAGTGACGGTGTTCACGTACCCACTGCAGTTGGAGGAGCTTGTGGTTTCTGGACAATGGAAGCCGACGTAATGGCATGTGTGCAACCAGTCCAACCTGCAACAGATAGTGACGAACCGTCAATGAGACAAGTTCACACCTGTTGCAGTGCTCCAGCGATGAGCTAACGCTGTGGATGACGCTGTACGGTCCGTAATTGCCATGCGGACAAAGATGACGGTCATCCCGTGCTGTGGTCATGTTCCGTGGTCCAGTTCCCACTCGTCGCTGAGAATGACCTTCCTCTATCCACTGCTTCCACACACGTAATCACTGTCGTAGCAGCATGCCCTGTGCGAGCCGAATGTCACGGTATGACAACCCCGTTTCCCGGAGACCGATCACTCTGCCCCGTTCAGACTCGCTTACATGTCGATACGGCTCCATTTGACGGCGACGAGATATACTGACAGCTCTGCACTGACTTCACTAGGCGCAACACCGACCCTGTCGGACCGACAAGAGAGGGCTCAGCTCGGCCTACGTGTACCGCATCTCACTGCAAAACGTGTCACGTATTGTTTGCACACCCGTCGCCACTTCCACCAAGTGTGGCGCTATTCGGGTAATTCCTTCTCGGTGTTGCACTTTCCACAAACGACAGTGTATAAGAAAGGAGACCGGATGGAATGTGGTAACTATAGAGGGATGATACTGCTTAATCTGGGGTATAAAATCCTCCCTAACGTACTGTACGAACTGACTCCTTCCAATAACACAGAGGGAAACGGAGCCGTACCAATATGGATTTATCCCCAGTAAGTCAATTATAGACCAGATATTTACCACAAGACAAGTTCTAGAAAAAAAAACAAAGGAATATGGGGTCGGAACATGCCATCTTTTTATTGATTTTAAAGCAAGATGCGAGAGTATAGACAGAGAGCAACTATATCAAGCTCTAGGTGAATTGGGTATCCCAAACAAACTAATAGGGGTATTAAGAATGAAAGTTGAATAAAAACTGAAGGAATGTTGTCCAGTATTTTCGAAATTAAAAATGTAGTACGGCATGGTGATGACCTGTCATGCCTCCTATTCAACGCCGCATTGGAGAAGGTGATAAGTGAAGCAAATATCTTGAATAGGGGAACGAGTTTTCATAAATCTGTGCAAATACTAGCCTATATGGGCGACGTCGACATAACAGCAATCACTCTGTCGGCAATGAAAGAGACACTGATTGCACTTGAAAAGGCCGGCAGGAATATAGGACTAAATATTAACGAGCGGAAAACAAAATACCTAGCTTCTGGGAAAGTGGACAGGGAGAACATGCCAGCGGAAATAACGATGGGTAGTTATACCTTTGAAGGAGTCGATCATTTCAAGTACCAGGATTCGATAGTGACCAGCCTAAACGATACCTTAAATGAAGTAAAGCAAAGACTAATCGCAGCCAGTAAAGCTCATTTCCCCTTAACAAAGCTTCACGGATCAGACCAGTGCTTACACACACCTCTGAGATCTGAGCTCTGACAACAAAGGATGTAGAGCGTGTTGGGTTACAATAACCAGTATGTGGGCGAGCGCTATCCTGTTGGAAAACACAACACCACCTGGGATGCTGTTCATGAATGGCAACGAAACAGGCCGAAGCACCAAATTTATGTACAAATTTGCAGTCACTGTGCATGGAATAGCCACGACAGTACTCCTGCTGTCAAACGGACTCGCATCCCAGCCCATAACTTCAGGTGTAGGCCCAGCGTGTCTAGCACTCAGACAGATTGATTCCAAGCCCCCAACTAGCCTCGTTCTAATCATCACACGGCCATCACTGGCACCGAGGCAAAACCATCTTTTCTCAGAAAACACATTGACCTCCATCCTTCTCTCCAACGAGTTCTAGCTTGGCATCACTGAAGTCACAAATGGCAGTGATTTGCGGTTAGTGGAATCCGCGCTACAGGGCGTCTGGCTAGCAGCTGTCCTTAAAGTAACCAATATGTAACAGTTCGTTGTGTCCCTGTGGCGCCAACCGCTGCTCAAATTGCTGCTGCAATTCAGTACGATGCGCCAGGGCCAAAAACCAAACTCGATGGTCTTCCCTCTCGGTAGTGTCACGTGGCCGTCCTGAGCCCGGTCTTCTTGCGACTGCACCTTCTCGTGACCCCACTGTCAGCAGTCATGTATAGTGGCTACATTCCTGCCAAGTCTTTATGTAATATCACAGAAGGAACATCCAGCTTCTCGTAGCCCTTTTACACGACTTATTTGCACATCTGCAGTGTCTTGTTCTTTTTCCAGTAGATTCTTCTTTCGTAGCAGTTGTTTTCGCCAAGTACTTCTGTTTGTACGTTTTAATCTCGACATCTTCCATTTATAGTTTCCTTCTGCATACGCCTAATACATTAACTGTACTTAAATGAGTAATGTCTGAAATAGGGAATGGTTTAAGTCTATTCGGTACACTGCTTCTTTTTCTTAGCATCTGCGTAATATAATTTTTTGTGGGTACTAATCCTAATTCGGCAATATTTATATTTGGCAATATTGTGGAGAACGATGTCCTGGATCGGGAAAAAATCTCCCTGTTATCACATGCTATCTATGCCCCACCCCTTCCCGTCCCCACCACCGTTCTCTCGCGGCATGCATGTGGCATCAAGGGGATGGTGCTAAGATGTGTCTGTGTCCAAAATGAGATTTTTCACTCTGCAGCGGAGTGTGCGCTGATATGAAACTTTCCTGGCAGATTTAAACTGTTTGCCGGACTCGAACTCGGGACCTTTGCTTAACGCGGACAAGTGCTCTACTTGTCTTGGTGACTGAACAGGAAGGTATATTAAAAGAAAGGCAGCCTCTAGTAGTAAATCACTGATGTTGTTATTGCCACAGTAACCTATCCTGTTTTCGTGTGTCATCCAGACGTTTTGTGAACACACAGAACTCTCTTCAGCCTTAAAACGTCAGTGTAAACGATGTTTCTATCAACATAGTCTTAATGTTTTGTGTGTAAGTTTTCATATAGCTTAAGAGAATCGCCTTCTTGCAGTTACAAAGCAAAGTCACGAAATTCCAGAATACTGTGACATCTTTATTTGCCAAGTTTTGGTGAATAAGAGGAGTTGTTACAGATAGTTCAGTAATAAATAGTTATAAACAGTGAATGAACCATCTGCAAAGTGCGTTAATATTAGTGATGATACTCTTGATTGTAGTTGTGTGGAATCTGCTTTTAAAAGGCAAATATGCTCTGGCATAACACCCGATCATTAAGGGTTTAAGGATCCCAAGGACTTACTTCACGCATCTCTTCTAAACTGCAGCAACAGATACAGATTTCAATAGGTCACTTAAGATAACTGTCTCACTTTTCTATAAATTCCTACTTACCAAGTCAGACGGATACAGAAATGTATATGAGCAGTAAGAATGCGTCTAAGCGCTGTATAATGACATCATAATCGTATTCAACCAATGCAGCAGACTTTCTGTTTAAAAAACTAGAATCTTTCTAAGTTCGAGTTTCCAATTTGACCTTAAAAGAAATTTTGAAACTATGCATCAATGTAAATATAAATAAAGGATTTTGTGCAGGAATGCACAGAAAATTATCAAAAACTAAGCAATTAAAGCTACCATTTGTCATGCATACATATATCGAGAGCTTTCGGTGACACGTTAATGACAAAATTCACATGCATAAACCTATAGTATTACTGTCTATATGCGCTGCACTTACAGCGACGAATATTCAGAACTTCAGATACACTAAGGTGCTGGCTGTATGCATGGTATAGCAAGCAGTTGTATGTGACTGCCGAGTGCATAAGAAGTTACTTGTGGTGAAACAAGCACAAGAATACCAGCCAAAGAAAATAAAGTAGCGTTTCAAACAGCAGAAATTTGAAACAGCTGCAAGGAGGTAGTAGGGGAAAGAGGGAGCGAACCCAAAAGGTATTGACATCGGCATTTGTCTTTTCTTATCAGTAGTGCCATACTACAGCTGAGACAATAGCTCTTGTTGTATTTCGCTGACAGCTGCATAAGCTCCAACTGTTCATTCCAGGAACCACATGCCAAGGGCAAAGTGGGGGAGGGATAGGAATGGAGACAAGGGCAAGGCACCACTCGTCCTGCCACCCTCCCACTTCTAGCCAGTTCGACAGGCAAATACCATTAAGTGTCTAAATTGCCGAAAATTTTGTCAACTGCATTTGCATTACTTATTTCCAAAAATTCATTTAAGAACTGATTCACCAGTCACATTGGTAAATTTCATTTGAAGCTATAAATCATTTGTCAAGGAATATTGGAATGAGTAGACAAAATATTCCCCTATAAATGTTTAATAACCAACAACTGCTTATAAAACAAAAATTACAAACTAGAATTCATATTTGTTGAAAGTGAGTTTTCCCTTAAATGTAGTCCCGCAAACACTGAGAACGCGAAATAAAATCAAGTCCTGTTTTATACCCTATTCTTCCTGTCACTAGCAGTTCCCAGTACTGAAAAAACG
The DNA here is from genome assembly GCF_021461385.2 of Schistocerca piceifrons. Taxonomy (NCBI): domain Eukaryota; kingdom Metazoa; phylum Arthropoda; class Insecta; order Orthoptera; family Acrididae; genus Schistocerca; species Schistocerca piceifrons. The sequence continues at coordinate 780,778,621 of NC_060140.1, read as the reverse complement.
GGCAAAGTATTACCATCTCTTTGACGTCATTACTCTCACCAGTCGATGGTTCCACTGTAGAAATATGTTTAGTTCGTTCTTTGAACCATGACTAGTTCTCTTTGTCACCAACACATGGCTCCACTTTTATAAATATGCAACATAGTCCTAAGATGTTGAAAAATTCAAAAATGTATGCAAGAAGTACTTAACGTCAAATACATGAAAAAATAAAGTAAACCTCAAATCAAGTAATGTGATGTCACAGCACTGCAAAAATACGTCTGACATGTAAAATAAAGTGCAATTTCCACATATACACATATTCATCAAATTTGTGTCTAAAATTGTATAAGGTGTACTCCAGTGTTAGATTTCCATCCCCAATAACAGACGACATTTTAGAAAATGTACCTAAGGGTTCTATGTCCTGAAAATAACATGGCCAAGCTTAAAACCACAGAAAAATATGTGTTAGCTAAAATACGATGATAAGTAAGCAAGTATGGAAGCAAATTTCCAGTCTGAATGTGACTAGTTAGACCTACTCTTGATGTAAATCACAATAAACTTCAAATTATATATTTTCACAGTTAAATTGTTCTCAAGAATAATTTTAGGTGGACGATAATGCATTGTGTTACTCACTAGAAAAAATACATAATCGACGCTATTAACTGTTATTATTTCAAATGATACAGGCCCACTGAAGGCTAGCACCTGACAAATGATACTTGACACCTGATGCCTGCCGCCTAATGCAAGACATTCTGTTTAAGCACACCAATGTATGACTACCTTCCATTGTAGCAAATGCTAAACAGATACCACAATGCCCATTAAAGCAATATATCTAATAAGGCCATCGTATAGGTAAATAAAATGAGGTTGCTACATTTTTGACTACTTAGTTTTGGATACTTCTCAAGGTCACACCATGACCCACTTTTGCCATCCTATTTTCAGATGTTCGTTTTGCTGTATGAATTAATTTTAATTAATAACTGCACCTATTGCATTTTAATTATTGAATTATAACACTGGTTACCCATGCACTTTCATGTTAGTGCCCTCTACTGGCCTAAGTTACTTGTATAAATACTTGATGTATACAGGCCATTGCCAGCTCTTACTATGTACTTAAATATATAGATACTGACGTTGATACCTACATTAGGTTACTTTTATAGTGTGTATGGCTGGTATGCAAAGATGTTAATCATTTTCGCATTTTTATTTTTTATGTGCCACCAGACCCGTCATAGATTTTCCATTAGCTAACTGAACATAGTTTACTACTTCACTGTTTTTTCTATTTGTAGCAAATCTGAAGATGGCAATGGCCAAAACTGGTAATTGTGAAATATACAATTTTCTGCTCAACATGCGCCTTTTGAAACCAGTCATGTGGTCTACAAGCTAAGCTGCATTGACTGCTGCATTCTATGTAGGCATGACATCCAACAAGCTGTCTGTCCACATGAATGGCCACCAACAAACTGGGGCCAAGAAAGAAATGGACCACACTGTTGCTGAACTTGCTGCCAAACATGATATCCTTCATTTTAATGACTGCTTCGCTGCCTGTGCCATATGGATCCTTCTCACCAACACCAGCTTTTCTGAACTGCACAGGTGGGAACTTTCCCTGCAATACATCATCCTAAGTTCCCATAACCCTCCTGGACTCAACTTTGGTTAGTCACTGTCCTCACCCATCCAGCCCCTTCCTGTTCCCATTCCAGCACTACACAGCCATCATTCCATCACCACACCCAGTCTTTCTATTTCTCTCCTTTTCCACTACTCCCCCCCCCCTCCCCACCTCTCCCCTCCCCTCAGTCTAACTTGCAGCACTTCGCTGTTCGCCACCTCCACCATACTATCCCTCCCCCTCCCCGATACAGCTTCCTCGTTACCCCCACCCAGTCGCCACTCCCATCATGCACCAATGCTGCTGCTTGCAGTGTGGTTTCAGTTGCCTGAGACTGGAGTCATGTGTGTGAGTTGCGTTTGTGTGTGTGTGTGTGTGTGTGTGTGTGTGTGTGTCTTTTGTTGACGAAGGCCTTAGCGACCAAAAGCTGTAATTGTGTGAGTCTTTCTGTTGTGCCTATCTGCAACTCAGCATCTCTGCTGTATGGTGAGTAGCAACTTTCCCTCTCATAATATTGTTACATTCCATCCTGGATTTTCCATTGTTTGAGTTATAAATAAAGTGTATTATTTATTACCGAGATATCGACTCTGACATAGTTTTTGGAAATGTTACGTCTCTCACTGTTACCACGTTTTGACTGAATACACACTTTACATATTTAGATACTGCTGCAATGTAAGTATTACATTTTCCAATACACTTTAGAATACTGTGCCATAATATTATGTTGTGATAGTTGTGGAGAATAATATAGTCTATAAAGCTTTTAGAGAGCCTTGCCACCAAGTTATGACTGCAAACTGCTGTTATTCCACTTAGCCTTCGGCAGTCCTGTGTTTTTTGTAATAATAGCAATAAAGGGCAATCAGTAGCACCGGTTGTGTATTTTTTGTAGTGAATAATATGATTCATTATTCTTGTTCCTTCTAAAATGGTGCTTGAGAATAACACAACTTAAACGCGAAAATATTTAATTTGAAGTTTATTGTGATTGACATCAGGAGCAGGCCTAACTAATCACATTGAGACTGTGAATTTGCTTCCAGGATTGCCAGCTTAGCCTAGTATGTTAGCTAACACATATTTTTTCTGCAGTTATAAGCCTGGTCAAGTTAGTTTTATGAATCCTTAGGTTCATAAAATGTCAACTGTTAACAGGCATGGGAACCTAGCATTGGAGTACATATTTTAGAATTTTGGACACTAATTTGATGAATATGTATATATGTGGAAATTAACTTACACATTATTTTAGGCTGCAGACATAGTATGTAGTATTTTGATGTCACAATACTTCATTTGAATCTTACATTGTTTTGTCGCATATTTAACCTGAACTAGAGCGCTGGATAAGCGGTGTAAACATATTTTTGTCTTATCTGTGTACTTAACGAACATTTTAGAATTTTTTTCAACATCTCATAGTGCTATAAACAGTGGAGTCATGTGTTGGTAGCAGTGAGAACTACCCATGGTTCAAAGAACAGACTACCAACATATCTACAGTGCAGGCATCATCTAATGGCGGCAATAATAATATCAAGGAAATAATGGTACAAAGTCGAACTTTGATATTTCCTACAGTGCGCCATCTCCTCGTGACAAGAGCACCCGTTTTCTATAATGCACAGGCATCTGTTGGTTACAGGAGCAACTGGTTTGTGAAACAAGACTTATTTTTGTTTCTTGTTTTCAGGATTTGCGGGATAGTATTTAAAGTAAAACTCGTATTCAAGAATTACAAATTCCCAATTCGTTATTTACACCGACGAGCCAAATCAATACGACACCTTCTTAACAACTTTTTTGTCCGGCGTTGGAACGAAATACATAATTGGTTCTGTGTATCTGGGATCCAACAGTTTGTTGCTGGGTGTGTGGAGCTATGTAGCATTAGATGTCTACACAAGGTCATGTAATTCGCGTAAATAATGAGCTGCTGATTTTCGTACGTGGTGATGGTCCCCTATAGCGACTCAGTTCACTATAATGTTCTTCAAAGCATTGTAGCACATTTCTGGCTCTGAGACATGGACAATACATTGCTGAAAGATTACAAAGCCATCAGGGAAGACGTCAGGCGTGAAGGAATGCATCTGGTTTGCAGCTTTCAACGAGTCTTTGATTACCGCCAAGATTCCATACAAGCACAGCAGAATGTCTCCTATGGCATAATATTGCTCCCACGAGCCTGCGTCAATGGTGGGCTGCACGTTTCGAGCTACCGTTCATCTCAATGATGTCGTTTGTGGTTACTAACGTTGACCTAATGCAGCAAAAATGTGATTCACCTGAAGAGCTGACATTTCCATTGATCGACGGTTGAAGCCCACGGTGTCGTGCGCTCAACATGTGAACACATAGAGGTGGTCTGATGTGGAGCTCCTTGTTAAACAATGCACAATGCACAATGTGCTCAAAACATTTGTGTATGGACCAACATTATGCCCGTTTGGCAGAGATACCACAGATCACCATGTATACTACTTTACAGAGCAGAGAAGCCTTCGAACTGAACATTCTGTGAAGACTCGTGGACGTCCAACTATTTAGCTCCTATTGGTAGTTTCACTGTCCTTCTACCTCTTTCTGTAGATGCTCACGACACTAGCACATGAACATTTGACCAGCTTCGCTGTTTTCGAGATACTAGTTTACAGGCTCTGTGTAATAATAATCTGTCCTTTATCAAAGTGGCTTATCCCAATGGATTTCCCCACCTGCAGCCCATATCTTCACTAGGGTGATTCCCTGTCCATGTCTGCTCTGCTTACATACTTTTGTTACCTCATCACGTGCCCTCAACGCCACCAGGCAGCATCCAACATCTCGGTGGGCAGTGGTCATAATGTTTTGGTTTATCAGTGTATGTTGGTTCTTAAATCTTTATAGAGAAATATACTGTCTTGTTCCAATATTCTGAGATGAATGATTTTTAGTGTCAAATGAAATTTATCAGTGTGACAGGTGAGCCAGTCCTTAAGCAAGCTTTGGAAGTCAGTAATGCACATATACTTGACAAAACTGATACATTATGGTATTTGGCTACCGTGCAGGGACACAGTGGCGGGGAGAGGAGGGTTGGATGGGGTGTCATCCACATCCCTACCTTCTTTGGCCTCAGTATTTGGTTCCTGAAATGAAAAGTTAGTGCTGATGCTGCCATGAAATATAACAAGGGCAATTGTCTCAGCTGTAATATGGCATTGCTGATAAGAAAGCACTGATGCTGATCTCATCACCTTCTGGATGCATTCTCTCCTTGCCCTACTACTCAAGGAACGCTTCAAGTAAACTGATCTGAAACATGGATATCACTGTCATTTCACCGTTAGCTTTTGAGGAGCTGCACATGATAACTGAAATTTAAACATAGACCTAATTTTACGGTACCTGTTGTGTTGCATAATCTGTCGATTATTTTGTTTATAATTATTAGCCTATGCAAACAAGTGGAAGAAACTGAATATAATAAAATGATGAAAATAAATTCATATCAAGTTTCAGTGATTGTAACAAACGTGGAAAAGGATAAAACACTTACTAAATCTATCACAGTGGAGCATCATTATGTCATACAATTTCGTTTTGTAGAGCATTTTAACTTGTTGGTGTGCTGTCTGTAAAAATGTGCCCCACATTTACAACCTATGAGTTAAAATAGGAATAAAGTATTTCCCCAAAAGTGAACTGTTTGTCTGTTTAATAAGAAAGTTGTGTTCTCACATGAGTATGTAACTGACAAATCCGTTTTGTTGGGGGAACAGTTGCCGTGAGTTGAAGTGTTCAACAGTGTGCTGACTTGTTTAACACTTTCAGAGCATATGAATACCAAAGACAGTGCAAAGTTTGGTGTTTATTTGGATGCAAGGCATCAGAGGACAATTCTGACATATTTGAAAATCAATTTCTCGCTATTGGCTGATGATTCTGAAAATTTTTGGGCACTATGTCTGAAAAGCTACGACCTAGATCCAGCTTATTATGCGACTCCATGTTATTTAGAGCGCGATGCTTTCTTGAAAACTGTTAAAGTAAAATTATAACTCATACACAGAACAGTTACAGCTTCCTGAGCATGGCAGGTGGTATTGTCCACTCTTCACATAGACATGTTCTTGTATACAGAACATTCATGGCTGATTATAATGAAAATTACTATGGATCTTATGTTATATACCTCAGTGCTAATAGTCTCTATGGCTGGAATATCAATCTGTAATTGCTGTCTGTGGAAATCGTTGATGTAATGAGCATACTAGATGATTCAGAGATAAGTTATATTTTAGATCTAAATCTTGATTATGCTGAAAATATTCGTGAACTTCACTCTGATCTATTATTATGACCGGAGAAAATTATATCACCACAAAGCATACATTAGCCATGACTTCTAAAGAATCTGATTTCCACATTATACAATAAACTGTTATATGATTCGCTGCAGAAATTCAGAGCAGAGTCTAACAGTAATCTGAGTCTAATAGAAATTCATTGGGTAGTATCAGCTTCCCTGGATGGAACCGAATATCGGTATACGTGCTGAGAAACTTATAAATGTAAATTTCGAAACTAATGAATTATAATCTTAAGGTAATTAATTACAGTCTTTTGGTAGAACTAGACATACTGTCCGAAAAATGAGTGATGTGATGCTAGCAATGCATTGGGGAGGTAGATATGAAGCTGCTGTTCTGATTGAAAGACTGACTTTCAAGACAAGTTTCGTATTTAGGGAAAATTTGGTTGCTGTTGAATTAAGTAGAAGTAACATTGCTTCTGACAAATCCATAGCGTTGAAATGGCCTTTTTTAGGTGTTTATAAGCCACTTGTTGTAGGTTTCAAGTATGGGAATATGCAGAAGAAATTTTAGGAAAAAACGTAACTACCTGAAATATTTATGACATTAACATGATGTGCATAGGTGGGTTGACGCTTTAGGTTACCCTGATAACATTTATAACATCCCATGCGTGAATTAAAAAATGGATTTTATAAAAGATGAATTATTGGAGAACATTATTAGAGAATTCTTAGGACAGAGAGTAGAAATGTGTGCCTTAAAAACTGAAAAACAACGATTATTCCATAGATCGAAAAGTGTGAAACAGTCATCAGCAAAGGAATTAAGTACTGATGATTCACAGACTGCATTAGTAAATTCTAATAAATTTACTATATACACTCACGTTCAACAGAACACTTTGAAAGATTAGAGACAAGACGTTCATATATACAGAACATGTACATTAGTATGTTCAACAGAGATGATTAGCATTTCATTCACCTCAGTTCAGCATGTGTCCTGCTACCTAGTAGGCACAGGGTCCACCTTAGGTCCCGATAACTTGTTCCATGCGTTATGGTATCGACGTGTATAAGGCGCGAATGGCGTCCTATGGTATAGCCATCCATGCAGCATTTACCTGGTTCCAAAGTTCACCCATGGTGGCTGGCATTGGGTCATAGCACTAGACCCAGTGTCTGACAATAGCCCACACATTTTCGATTGGAGACAAGTCTGGTCATCTGGCGGGCAAGGACAAAAGGCTGTCATCCTCTGACACTAAGAAGGCACGTGTTCATGCAGCAACATGTGGTCGTGCGTTGTCTTGCTGAAAAATGGTGTCTGCTGTGTTGTGCAGAAAAGATATGGCTATAGGTTGCAGGATGTCATTCACGTAGGTCAAACTGGTCATAGTCTCCTGCATACGCACCAACTACGATTTGCGGTTGTACCCAATAGCACCCCACACCATAAGGCGTTGAGTTCGCGCTCTATGTCTTGTGTGATTGCAGCCACTGTGACGCCGCTCCCCCTGTCTGCAGCGAACCGAAATGTAGCCATCATTTTCAAACAAATGGAACGTGGCTTCGTCCGAAAACACTGTCCGATTCCATTCCTGGCCCCAGACTTTGCCTTCTAGCGTGTTTCTGAACATTTTTCAAAGGTAGACGTAGAAGTGGACGTGCGCACGTAACCCATGCCGTAATAAACGGCGCGGACAGTCAGCCCTGACAGTGTACCGTGTGTTACACTGTTCCACTATTGCGCCACAGCCGAGGAGGTCGAAGATCTGTCCTGCAATGCCATTCTGATGAGCTGTCGATTTTTGCAGGGAGTGACCTGAGGGGTGTGACCTGACCTACCTCGACGTGTTCTTTGGCCTTCCGTGAACCATTATGCACACACCCGCTGCACTGCTGAAACACTTCGTACCATAAGAGCAGCAATTTCGCAGATGAATGCATCATATTCTCTCACGCCAATAATGAGCCCTCTTCAAACTCACTGATTTGACTGGGCAGTTCGCGCATACGTCTGCGAGGCATTCTGCACGTCTGCCCGAGTCACACTGACCCCATTACCTTCGGTTTCTAGCGACAACTAGAGCTGCAGGCACATTTTACCGGTAGGTGGTGTTGCGCCGCGATATCGATGTTGACCTTGAACCCACAAGCCGACATGGTTCAAATGCAAATCATTTCTGTAGAACATATTGATGTACATATCCTATGAATATGAACATCCTATCTCTAGTTGTTCAAGGTGTTCTGTTTCTTCTGAACATTTATGTAATTCGACCCGAGTTTCTTATAGTTTCCACTATAACATAATGAAAATTGGCATTATCGGCAAAAATGATAATTGCTTAAAACTCAGTGATAAAGTGAGCACTGTAGTGTGGTGCTGGGTGGAGGTAGGAGGAAAAGGGCAGTGGCGGAAGGAGAAGATGGGGGGAAAGTGTTGGTCCCACATAATGTAAATGTAACATACATACACTTACATGTGAAATGTACGTAAAATTTATTGTAATATGGTATGCCCAGATAATTCAATATATTAATGTGAAATCGGTGAAAGAAAAAGTGAGTAGCATAGTTGAAGGAAGGCAGAAACAATACTGGCGCGAAATTGTCTTCCAGATTCCATGGATTGCCTATCAAATGTACGGGAACGTCGACTACAACGACACTGGATCTAACGGTTAGTGAAAAAGATACCTAGGACTGTATGATAACAAGTGATAAAAGTTTGTTGTAATTCTGTAAACAATTTCTCAGCATAGACACACTACTGTATGAACTAAAAATGGACGAAGGAAGTTGTTCCTTAGCGGCAATGTTTAACGAATAACAGCGATCATTATTTATTTCCTAAGCAATCCTCCTGTGAGGGCATAGTAATTCTAATTGCTTTCTGTTATTTTCTGTGTAATAAACGCTCGTGCTGGGCAATAATATGCCGTTACTAGTCCCACCTGATAATTGTTTACTGTCCCGACTTCACTTGTACTTTAAAAAAAAAAGCTGCCTGATTCAAGCTAATTTGTTAGGTAAGAACAAGAACAATGATTCTATTAGTGTACACCTGAAATCAAGAAAGGCAACGTGCCATCTTAGCAGTTACCAGGGCGCCAGGCAGGGATATAAAAACAGTAAATGCACCAGACTGGTCAATGTGACGTAAAAGAGCGATGCGATCTACATATCGTTGGAACACAGCACAACAAATAGTATATGGTTGCGCGAGAATAAAATTAACACTCTATTGAATTAATTGACAAGGACGGTTAGATTTAATTTACACAAAATTAACAAATTAAGAATGAGGTTATATCTGAAGCTGTGTATAACTAGTCAAAGTTTCTACTTCGAAGGAGTCGCACAACTCTAGGCATTTTCAATGAGCATTTACCATAGTCAAGCAGTATTTATGTTAGCAGTATCCTAATAGTTTTGGCGAGAAACCACGACAAAATATTTTAATCGAAGGTTAGTTATGTGGTATTCCCAGTAAACATTCATATTTGAAGAGTATTCAACTTTAGCTTATATAAGAAAAAAATTTAGCAAAGAACAGGAGAACATTTTAAACAGTACCCAGTTCTTATATTTCATGTAGTGCACAGCTTGGAATGTTTCTGGATTGTTGGAAGTCTTTTTAACAGACTGGCGTTTTGTAGAGATATAATAAAATATAAATGCAATTTTTACTGTATGGAATTTCCTCAAAGACAATTTATTCATCTTCGATAAGGCTGATATTGAAACTGATACTCTCAGATACAGGGCAATTATCGAACTATATGAAATAAAATCGTCGTAACTTCTGAGCGGTTTAAATTAGGACGTTCTAACTGCGCGGTTGGCCGCGGGGTACAATGGGAATTAGTATAGTTTGGTTTAGCGACGAAGCCCGCTTTCATTAGGATGGGTTCGTCAATAACCAAAACTGGCGCATTTGGGGACTGAGAATCCGCATTTCGCGATCGGGAAGACTCTTCATCCTCAATCGGTAACTGTGTTGTGTGCGATGTCCGGTCACGGAATAATCGGTCCGATATTTCTTGATAGCACGGTTACTACCGAACTGTACGTGACGGTTTTGGGAGGTGGTTTCATCCCCATCATCCAAAGTGATTCTGATTTCGACAGGATGTGGTTCATGCAAGACGGAGCTCGACCCCATCGAAGCAGGAGTCTGTCTGATTGATGTTCTGGAGGAGCACTTTGGGGACCGCATTCTCGGGTACCCAGAGATCACTGGCATGGGCTTCGATTGGCAGCCATATTCTTCGGATCTGAACACAAGCAACTCCTTTCTGTGGGGCTTCATTAAAGACAAGGCGTATAGCAGTAACCCCAAAACCATTACTGAGCTGAAAACAGCCATTCAGGAGGTCGTCGACAGCATCGATTTTCCGACACTTCAGCGGGTCATACAGAATTTCGCTATTCGTCTGCGCTACATCATCCCCAATGATGGCAAGTTCATCGAACATGTCATAACCTAAATCTAAATATTTGCAGTGACGTTTACATGCTGAATCAAGTGTGCGCACGCCGTTTCTTCATATAATTCAATAACTGTCACCCTGTAAGACATTAATGTATAATGAGAATTGCATCGGTCGTATAACACTCCCCTGGGGCACACCAGACCTCATATAAATGTTTGTAGACGACTCTCAGACCAGGATAACATAATGAATGCTGTCTGAAAGGAAATTTTCGATATATTACAGTGTAGCTGTAGATGCAGATGTCTTGTAGAATAGGTTTAAATAGAGCTATATTCTGTCTGGTGCCGTCACATTACCGATTCTATTATGGAACACTAGAGCAACGATGTCTTCAGTGATTGGCGAAGAAGAGCCAACCGGAAGGAACGAATTTTCAGCGTTACTAAACTACATGAATATGTTAGAACTGCGTCCCCAGTTTTCCTCCTTAAAAGCATTGATAGGATCAGCACTATAGACGAAAAGAACACCACAGAACTGCTTACCACTGCTACATCACCTGAACCTAACTGACGAACATCTACGACAGAAATGGTAGTATTGTGGCCTATACCTGCCGTGTGTGTGTGTGTGTGTGTGTGTGTGTGTGTGTGTGTCAAAACACACACATGTTCACGTTTGGTTTGTATATATGAACCATGTAAACTCTCCTAACAGCCCATAACTTTATTTGCAGAGCTTTTTTTCGTTCCTGTAACTGATGTTGTTCTGCTTGTTCGACTTAGAAGTATTTGCCAAACACGAAGTGTGTCCCTGAAATCAGTGATGGAACATTAGCGATATCCTTGTATTTTCCTACCTTACTCCCGTTGCAGTATTTTGGTGAATGCTTACAAATGCGGTTGTTAGCTCTGCAACATCCATGTACTAATTTATATTTACGTGACAAACCCTATTTCTAGGGCTATATTTTAATTTTGACAAATGGATCCATGCCGACATTTGTAAAAACGGCGATGATACATTAGTCTATACTAATGTAAAAGTGCCACCTTCTGAAGAAGATAAATTTAAATTTGTTGAAACCTAGGTAAAGGATTCTTTATCCATTGCAACTGGTCGGCTGTTTATAATTTTATTACGTGGAACCGTTGCTGTTGTGCAGCTATGTTTAAAATACTGAAAATGAAAGACATAAGACTGCTGAAGTTGGTTAGCGTGATAGCACCAGGGGAACAGCAGGGGTTAACATCTGCTGCGTCACAGGAGGTTGCTGACTGGACACACTGCAGACGTTGCCTGTATGGTCTTAGTGGTCTTCAGCATCCCTAGCAGGTTACCAGGGGACTCTCGCAGATGACATAGAAGCGTCCCAGAAAATGCATCCAACAGCTTTGCTTGGGGTGGCCGTAATCATGAAAAGTTATGTCACGGCCTCTCAGCTAAGAATGGACAGCGACGCCAGTGTTCAAAAATGGTTCAAATGGCTCTGAGCACTATGGGACTCAACTGCTGAGGTCATTAGTCCCCTAGAACTTAGAACTAGTTAAACCTAACTAACCTAAGGACATCACAAACATCCATGCCCGAGGGAGGATTCGAACCTGCGACCGTAGCGGTCTTGCGGTTCCAGCCTGCAGCGCCTTTAACCGCACGGCCACTTCGGCCGGCGACGCCAGTGTCTGCTTATGGATGCAGGTCGGGGGCTGCATCTACTCTGCTCCCTCCCTCTGGCCAGAATGATAGAATGTGCTCTAGTTTTCTGAACCCGTGAGCACTCACCTCCAGATTCTAGTATCACAACTCCTCCCTCATGGCTTTCTGTTTGGTTATTTCTGGAGCGTCTGTGTGCTGTAAAGCCACTGCTGTGCATGACTTACGTGTAGTCACTCTACTGTGCAAGTTCAACAGAATGACATTATGCTCCCACCTTCGTCAGGTCATTTTGCTGCATCGGTATCTTGGTCATCTAGCTCAAATGTACCTATGCTATGTACAGTATTGACTGTTCTACCTTGTTGGCATTCCAGTCTAGATATTTCTCACTATCCGCTTTGGCTTTAGCTCTGGCGGCAGTGCCGGCCAGGGAAAACTGAAAAAAACTTTCAGTCTGCACGGAATATCATTCAGGGGTACAATACTCCCCCTCCCATCAGTAAAACTCGCCTCGAATTTTTATTCTGAAGCTACCTGGAACAATGTGTCATACATGTTTTACATCAACAATTATACACTGCATATTTTAGTTATCTTCCTGCACCTATGAAGCAGAAGCATAAGGATCAACTTTTAACCCTTAATCCTATAACACTGTTTCACGTTCAGACCATTGAACTTACCCTCTTAAATCTATAAATTGTCTCGAATTCATCTCTTATAGGCTAGAGTGATATTTCATAAATTCACAATTTCGTCTACTAGCTGAATATGTAATTTACTGCCGGCCGGAGTGGCCGAGCGGTTCTAGGCGCTACGGTCTGGAACCACGCGACCGCTACGGGTCGCAGGTTCGAATCCTGCCTCGGGCATGGATGTGTGTGTTGTCCTAAGGTTAGTTAGGTTTAAGTAGTTCTAAGTTCTAGGGGACTGATGACCTCCGAAGTTAAGTCCCATAGTGCTCAGAGCTGTTTGAACCATTTTTTGTTATTTATTAAGTCTCGCTTATTAACTCTTAGTTCTATTGGTAAACCAATCAACTGGCACGTACAGGTAACTAAGAGTGATGCACAGCTCTTCGCTTAAAGCAGAATCATTGCAACACTGGACGTCGTAACACTTAGGTGGTAGTGTGATGCTGCCTGTCGCGATGCTGTCACACATGTTGCAGTATTTGCTTCACAGTGTTGTCCTTTTTGTGGAGCTACAAATTTGTCCAGTGAATGTAGAAGGTTCGAGTGTTGCGTATTGTTCAGGAAAGATAATTTTCTGGTTTGCAGCATCTCTGATGGCTTTTCTGGTCAATACAACATAAGTTGGGTCCACTTGAGCATAGCTATACTGGTGACCACAGCTGGGAGATGAAACTTCGTGCCAACTGTGTCACAAGTCGTATCATATGCACTGACCAGCCACAACATTATAACAGCCGACCTACTATAGATATAAACCCGTCCAGGCGATATCAGCGTCATCTGGCGAGGAATGGCTACTATTCATACACACGCATGGTGCATGCAGTATTAGTGAGCGTGCTGTTTATGAGTAGATTGGGGAAGACTCGAGATCTATCTGAGTCTCACCGAGGGCAGACTACGTTGTCCCGGAAACTTGGCACGAGCATTTCTGCAGCTGCACAACTTGTCGGGTGTTCGAGAAGTGCTGTGGTGAGTGTCTTCAACACGTTGCGAAACCAAGGTGAAACCATGTCCAGATGTCATCAGGTTGGGCGGCCACCCTCATTACAGATATCGGGTATCTGGTGTCAAAGGCTGGACAGATTGGTAAAACAGGACAGGTGGCGAACTGTGGCAGAACTAACATCAGACATTAATTCTGGGCAGAGTAAAAGTGTTTACGGACACGCAGTGCACCGAACATTCCTAGTGATGGGCCTCTGCAGCCGACAATACATGCATGTGCCATTTTACCACCACGACATCGGAAACTACGACTTAAGTGGATATTTGACCATTGACACTGGACGTCGGCACAGTGCCAGAACATTGCATGGTCTGACGAATCGTGATACCTTCTTCATGATGCTGATGGAAGGGGGTGAATGTGTAGTCTTCCAGGGGAAAAGCTCCTCAACACCTGTACTATGGGGTAGAGACTAGGTGGCGGTAGCTCCGTTATGGTCTGGGAAACATACACGTGGGCATTCATGGGTCCAGTGACGCTCGTGCAAGGCACCATGACGGCCAAGGAGTATTGTACATTGACTCCAGATGCACACCACTTCATGGCGATCATGATTGATGGCAGTGGCATTTTTCAACAAAATAATGTGCCATGTAACAAGGTCAGGAGTGTGATGAAGTGGTTCATAGAACAAAGTGGCGAGTTCCAATTGATGTGCTGGTCCCCAACTCGCCAGTTCTGAACCCAGTTGAACACATCTGGGTTGTGATCTGTTCCTATCAGCTCTTTAGATTCCCTTTTACATAATAATTTCTTATCGCTACTTCAGACGAAAAAAATGGATATACCCAGTATGTTCCCACTCTCTAAAAATCAGATGTGGGGCGAACACTTCTCCTTCATATTCAGTTGCTTCTACTTCTCCCAAGAACAATTGCATCTTGCATGCCTGTGCGCTAGCTTGAAACAGCCTAGTGCTTTCCCTCTGACATCCCTGTATTTCTTCCAAAGACATTAGAATGTATGCTTCCCCTTGCCTTAAAATTGCTAATATATCCCACGTTAGCAGCTGTACCAATTTCCCTATAGTTTTCCACTTCACTGGGTAGGAGTGTACTGTAAAACAATATCTTGCGTTCATGCCTGTTATTGGGAAACGAATTAACACATGTAACCTATCTCGATCAATACTCATTTCAATGGCTAACATGTGGTAAATAAGAGCCAAGCGTCTCTCAATTGGTTCCACTACTTGCTATTGCTATAAATTCTCTCTGTGTTCTGCGTAGTCTGCCTATGAATTGCTGTGGAGGCAACAACAGAGAATTCAGTTGCCTGTGTAACCATGATACTGTTTCGTGCAACTTACACAGTTCCTTCTTTGCGTCAATTCAGACTGTCAAGGTCCTTAACAATCTAGCTACAGCCATTCTCCCATCTGGTGCATTCATTCGATTTTGTACTCTTTCTCGCTTATTGTTCATGATTGCATGGTGTACTGCGTGTGTTTTACTAATTCTTGGGTGGTTAAGGGGAGCCGGAGGTGCCTATGTTGCCCATGTTAAAATCACTAAGTTTGAGGAAGATTTACGAATAATCCACCAAACACAAAAATTTGAAATTTTTTCAACATGTAGAGCGGTTTAGTATTGCAGTTATGCTGGGGGGATATTGGAATATCTTTTCTAGTTTCCATTCAATAATTTTTTTATTAATGACCCAATTTTTTTTACAAAAAATTGCTTTATTTAATCAAATTGTAATGAAATTACTGAGCATATTGCCAAATGGCTGTGTTACAATGTAAGTTTGACTACTAGGAGTACTGTACGAAAATTTCATAGTTTGTGTGCATTTTGAGAAAATGTTCCTTACATTCAAAAAATTCTAATTTACGGTAAATGGCTATCTCAAAGTTTCTCAATACATTCCTGCACTATAGAATGGATTATCAGGGTCTTCTTTTTCATCCTCCAAAATCTTCCTTTTTAGTCCTCTTTCCTGGCCTGTTGCTCAATCAGATTTCATATCCCTTTCCCGTCTTTCTGCTCCTCTTATCCTCTCTCTGACAATATTTCTTAGTGCTTGTACAGTGTTCACCCCAGCTGAAAATACTAATACCTTCAATACCTCGCACTTCACATTGTTCCCTTGGTTGTAGGTTGCTACTGCATCATAAATGGCAAAACGCAGTGTTTTTGTGCTTATAAACATCCTTTTTGGAATCACTGTCCAAATTAAATTGTTAATGCTCTCATTAGGACTTTGCGTTTTTCCATGTAGACATTTGTGTAACAATTCTGGCTATGCTAAGTCATGAAAAATTGGTTTTATTGCGATTATCACAGCTGCTGGCAAACCATGCTTGTGGTCATAGTCCTTTTTGGCATTATATTTCACCAAGAATCTTTTGTGTACAGGCTGTGTTGAGAGCATTCATGGAAGAAGCAGTATGAAGGAACAATGCCCACACTGCTTTTCGCTAGTCACTAGCATTACGCTCAGTCACCTCATCAGTAAGCATGCCTCTCTCTCCTATTGACTTTCCATCACAGAGCTTACTTATCCAAAAGTTTGTTTGAGCCTTCGAACCCATGCAAACCATACCCTTTTGCACATGCCCAATGCATTCCAACTTCTCAACTACAAAATCATTTCCATATGGTTACAGTTCCTCTATAGTCTTGAAACCTTTGGAGTCACCATCCCCAATGTTGTATTTGTACCTAACAATGGATCTGGGAACTGATTGTTCGCAAATTTATTTCATTCCTTCCACTTCCATTCCTCCACCTGAACCACTAAAATTTGCCTCACAGGTACTGCTGTGCTCTCCTTTGATTTTATTTTTGCACCTACAATGTTTTGACAATATTGCAACATCTATCACTTTTGCACTATCACCTCAAGTTTCAGCTACGACCCCATTCAGGAATTTTTGACCCCTCTTGTGCCAGAAACCATTTCAATACCTGTAAGTTGTAAATTACAGCAAGTTTTAAGCAATTCATAATTTATTGCCATTTCTGTTGTGTAGGGCCTTCTGCCCAGATCACAGTGGCTTGTTTTAAAACATTATCAGCTGTATTTGTACGTAATGGTGATTTGCTAAAATCTAACTCACTGAAAACACTATTATTTACACAATTGTTTATTCCTTCTTAATAACGTGTGGTATTATTATTTATTGTTGAGTGTGGAATTACTGGTGTGTGTAACTGTAAAAGGCAACCAATAGTAAGTGATTACGGCCCCGTCCACAATCGTAACCGAATCCTGCCTTCCCTTGACTACGAGGTTGCAAGCTTAGTACAACAGGTTTTCAGATTATAACTAATGACTGAGAAATGCAATTGCAATCAAAGAATTGAACCTGTTAACATCTAGATCTAACCACAAGGTCCCTCATTTGTTTGATGGCAACCTCTGATTTAGTACGATTGTTCCGGCTATATTTACGACCAGGAGCTGATTCATTAGAACATTAATGATCGGGTACAAACCAGAAAGGAAAGGCAATATAATATCTGGACAAATTTTCAAACAACAACTACTGTCTTAATACAATACTACGGCCTATATTTACGACCAGAGAGCTGACAGAGTAAAACTCTGATGTTCAGGTACAAACCAGAAAATAATAAGGAGGGTAGGTAGATGATGACACAAATCGCCAAGAGGATTGCAGAATATTACTCCCCTTTATCAGCAAGCAGTTCCATGGATCCAGGGTGCGTCGCAGTGGTTACTGAGTGGTGCCGATGAAAGCCAGGTAGCAGAGGGCAGCCGGGCCACGAGCGGTCATCCGACACAAATGTTGCCAACCAACCGACAGGATGGCCGCTTGTAGTCGACGCTGACCCTGGTGAACTACACTGGTATCTTCGCTCTGCGCAGGCCCTCCTTGCGCAGCTCGTGGCTTCGGCCTCTCGGACCTCGTACCCACCTCTTGTCACGCCGCTACCGCCAATCCTCAAACTTCGTGTCTCCCTCTCTCAGGCCGGCGAACCCCGTATATATATCGGCAAGCAAAGATCTCCTAAGGGCACAACCCTTAGATACCAACTCTTCCTCAAAGAAACTGGCAGTGGGGCCGCAAGAAGGATAGTCGATACTACACCTGAGGCAGTGGCGCCAGACAGCAGTCTACTAACTCAATGGTGTCACGGCTTATCCAGTGTGTTACCAATGGACGCTGATGTCTTAATGAGCTGTGTCCTCAGAAGAAGTTAAAACAGTGCTACAGGCTCTATGAATTTATACTTACAATCAAAAACGCGAGATTAGACCTCCTAAATAGAAAAACATGCACGAAACATAAGAAATATACTACTTGGAGCCTTTTTGACTGAGCGGGACATTATTTTCCACGGTCCAGTGATACATGCCTAATCTCCAAGATTCCATTCAAACCATCTAACTGGAAATTTATCTGCTATACAATGACGTAGAATGTGAAGAGAACGTAAAGCCAGTACTGATCCAGAGTTTTTCCAGACACAGGCAATACTCGTGAAGCTATCTCAAACAGAAAATTGGAAGTGATTGTGTGACGGTAGAAACTGAAAAACCTTCACTTAAATTATCAACGGAAGCAAACTAGAATGCACACTATTGACCGAGAAATGAAATGACATCGATAAAATTTCGAGTACTGTTGAAGCTCTCAAATCACCCATAGTACTAAATATGTTAACATCATGAAATTACACACGAAATCAATACTAAATTTACGAATGCGGCGTGAAATAACAGATAATTTTCTAACAGAAACTAATTTATTTGCATTTCCTGCAGCTTCAGACAACGTTATTGTCTGATATGCCAAACCATCAAGAGGAGGTGTACATTCCAAAGCAGAAATGTTGTTTTCATTATCTTCATTAAAAGTAACCACATTAATGCAACCAAATTTTAGTCAACCATCACTTCCACCCAAAGCATGGACAGGAAAGCTAGAAATTCTAAGCTGGAAAAATTGTACACTGGCTGTTCATCTACAATTCTATTTCATCTCATTGTTGGTGGTATGATAGAATGTTAATAAAAATACGAAAAATAAATAAAAATTTGAGTGTACCAGGATACAATGTTTGATCTTACAAAAATTATACAAGCCAACAATGAAGCAACTTTTTCAAAGTAATTGGATTTTTCTTGCGGTTTTTTGTGTGCTAAGCCTTAATACCATAGTAAAAATGGCGCATGAACCGAAGTTTTTCCAAATTAATACAGAATATTTTTGTTAAAAAATGCGTTTTAGTTATTTTAATGGCATACATTTCACGCCTTATTTCACTTAATAACAATTTGAAGTAGAAATTTCGGTAATATATCTTGTAACTACTAATACAAGCGCTTTAGCTGTTCTTCTTTTTGCGCAAGAACTTCTAGTCGTTATATAACTCCTAATGAAACAGTTTTTGCAAGCCTAGCGATCGATGGCGGATTCTGTCAAAAGCGCAATTGAAAGAAGGTGTGTTTGTTGGACCTGACATCTTAATATGATGCTATTTTCCAACTTCAAATGAAAAATTAATACAGAGGAGACGTAGGCTTGTATATCATTCGTGGATATGATTACCAAGTTCTTAAACAACAAAGAGAATTTCGAAAGGATAGCCTGTTTGATAAGCCACATGATTCAAGAGTAACGTCAAAGTTGTTAAAGATCAGTAAAAAAGTTAAAAAGAAACCTTTTCTTACTGAAGTGTTGCACACAGAAGTCGAATAGTGGAAGGCGAAAAGAGTAGATTGTACGAGCATAAGAAAAGTTTTGCTCGACAAACAGAAACTCCTCTACGAAACACTGGTCTAGACCTAGGGTAGAAGTTCCTGAAACTACACTTGCGCGCATCTCAGATAAGGAAGTATGTCCAAATGGGGCAGTCATGAGGCTACAGGTGGATAACAGTAGTTAATTACTTAAAATTCTGTCACAGTAGGAGACAAGTATAGAAGCAAGAAGGAGTTCTTAATACTAGCTCTTTCTGAAATGAAGAAACAGTAAAGCTGTAAGAGTGCTGATAATACAAAGTAGCACAGTTCTACACATGAATATAATGGAAATAACACTAGATGTAGATGAAACGAAGGACGCCTCCAAACCAGTCGAAAGACTGATAGAAAAGTAAAATATCTAAACATGTTTCAATGGGAAATTCAGCTGTCTGCCATGACAGAGGTTAATTATACTGATTGCCAATAACAATGATCAGAAAGTATTTGCGACAGTCTTGGGAACCACTAACCTGTAACTTATGATGAAATGCACACAGTTCTGAGCAAAAGTGCTTTACCTACAGTATATGTATACGACTTAGGCAAAAATAAAGTGAGGCTGCTATTATTTGCCTTGGTTTATTGGAGAGTAATTATTATTCGACCTTGAAGTACGTCCTTATGATGTGATGCCATCAAAATCTCCATCTCAGTGGTGCACAACGTGATTTTAAGTACATCTTTATTTGCTGATGACCAGGTTATTCTTAGGTTATCAGAAGACGCCCTGCAATTAGAAGCGAATATACCTGAAACTTTGACGTGAATTTTTAGCCGTAAAGGGTATAAACAAATACGGACTAAAATAGATACGAGTGATAAAATTACGGAACAACTACCTAATTTCAGTTGCTTAGGGTATAATGTATCTTACTGCGGCACAATAGAAATTAGCAACAAAATAATTTTTTGTACATACGATGCAATTAACAGGACATTTAGAGGGAAAACCTATAAATCCGTATAAGTTTTATAATGTGAAGGCTTCAACCATGATAACATTCGGCAGCGAAAAGTCAACTTCAAACGGCTCAAACAATAGAAAATAATAAGGCGCTGAGATGTTAATCTATATCTGCAACTACCTCTATACGATCAGAAGCTATGCGCAGTACGTCACAGAGTTCACTTTCCATTGTACAACATATTAATATTTCATCCTTTACAGATCATGTTTGTCTAATTTTATCTAATAGTTATCTCTCTATGTTTTTCGTTCCATGGATCCATGATCGGGAGATCCTCAATGGTGAAGAACATGTTACAAAAACAAAAAATATGTAATACATATTTACGAAAAAGATATATGGTAATTGTTTCTACGAGACATCCAAACTGAAATTAAACTCAAAGAGGTGGTCACAGTCAAAAATCTCAATCATGTTTTCATTTAAAAGTTAATAACACTCTGTCACAAAAGTACGTATACAGTGAAGTCCACTTACTTACACAGACCTCCTTGGGCAAAATATTTAAGAGGTAAAATATCCCTATGCAGGTCTCTGGGCGAAGGTCACTGAGGAGCATGTCGTCATTAGGAAAAACGAAACCGGCATTCTAGGATCGGAGAGTGGAATGTTACATCCCTTAATCGGGTAGATAGATTAGGGAAACTGATAGTTTGAAGTTATAGTGGGGACTAGTGAAGTTTGGTGGCAGAATGAGAAGGACTTCTGGTCAGATGAAAAAGAGTTATCAATACAAAATCAAATAGACGTAATGCAGGAGTAAGTGTAATGATAAATAAGAAAATAGGAATGTGTGTAAGCTACTATGAGCAACATAGTGAACGGATTGTAGACACAAAGGCAACACCCACCACAGTAAAAAAGTTTATGTGCCAACTAGCTCCGCAGATGTTCAAGAGACTGATGAGATAAAAGAAATTACTCAGATAGTTAAAAGAGAATAAAACTTAATTGTGAAGGGTAACTGAAATTCGGTAGTAGAAAAAGGAAGAAAGAAAAAATTGAGGAGAATATGGACTGGGGAAACGGAATAAAATAGGAAACCACCTGACAGATTTTAGCAGGAGTACAATTTGACTATCGCTACCACTTGATTTAAGAATCATAAAAGAAGATTGCATACGTGGAAAAGACCTGGAGAGACCGGAAGACTTTAAATTGATTACATGATGGTTAGACGGAGATTTCGGAACCAGATTTTAAATTGCACTACATTTCCATGGACAGATATGGAGTCTGACCATAATTTATTGATTATGAACTGTAGATTAAGACTAAAGAATTCGCAAAAGGTAGGAAATTAAAGATATGGAACGTGGATAAGTTGAAAGAAGAGAGGTTGTTGAGATTTTCAAAGGGAGCATTAGGCAACGACTGACTGAAACAGAGTAATTTAAGACGAGTGCGTGGCTTTGGGGATGAAATAGTGAAGGCAGCAGAGGATCAAATAGGTAAAAAGACAAGACCTAGTAGAAATTCTTGGAAATCATAGGAGATACTGAATTGGATTGATGAAGGAGAAAATATAAAAATACAGCAAATGAAACACCAAAAGGAAATACAAACGTCTAAAAAATAAGCTGGACAGGAACTGCAAAATAGCT
This sequence comes from Schistocerca piceifrons, assembly GCF_021461385.2. Classification (NCBI taxonomy): domain Eukaryota; kingdom Metazoa; phylum Arthropoda; class Insecta; order Orthoptera; family Acrididae; genus Schistocerca; species Schistocerca piceifrons. The sequence continues at coordinate 780,756,584 of NC_060140.1, read as the reverse complement.
AAGCACTAGTGGCTTGAGGATGGTTAATGCAAGTCCGTAGAAGCATGTACAACTAAGGGAAAGAGAGATACAGCCTACAGGAAATTTAAAGAGGCCCTCGGACAAAAGAAAGGCAGCTGTACAAATATCAAGAGCTCGGATGGGAAACCAATCCAAGGAAAGAAGGGAAAGCTTAAAGGGGAAGAAATATATGGAGGACCTACACAAGGGATCTGATGCTGTTATAGGAAGAAAAGATTAAGTAGATAAAGCTGAGATGAGAGATATGATACTATGGAGACAACTTGACAGAGAACTGAAAGACCTAAGCCGAAACAAGTCCCCGGAGTAGACATCATTTCCTAATACTACTGATATCCTTGGGAGAGGAAACCATGACTAAACTATTCCACCTTGTGTGCTAGATATTTGAGACGGGGACAATACCCTCAGGCTTCAGGAGTAATGCAAAAATGGCAATTCCAAAGGAGGCAGGTACAGACATGTGTGAATATTACCGAACTATCAGTTTAAGAAGTCACGCTTGCAAAATACTGCCGAGAATTATTTACAGACGAATGGAAAAACTGGTAGAAGCCGGCGTCGAGGAAGATCAGTCTGGATTAGGGAGAAATGATGGAACAAGCGAGGCAGTACTCATCACACGACTTGTCTTGGAAGATAGGTTAAGGAAAGGCAAACCTATGTTTATAGAATTTGTAGATTTGGAGAAAGCTTTTGAAAGCACTGACTGAAATACACACCTTACATTTTTGAAGATAACAACGGTAAAACACAGGGAACGAAACGGTATTTAAAACTTGCACAAAAACCAGACTGCAGTCACAAGAGTCAAAGGGCATGAAAGGGAAGTAGTGGTTGAGAAGGAAATGAGGCAGGGCTGTAGTCTGTATTCTCATATTATCCAATCTGTTCACTCAGCAAGCAGTAAAGAAACCCAAAGAAAAATTTGGAGTAGAAATTAAAGTTCAGCATGAAGAAATAAAAACTTTGAGGCTTGCCGGTGACATTTTAATTCTGCCATAAAGAACTTGGAAGTGCAGTTAAACGGATTAAACCGTGTCTTGAAAAAATGCTACAAGATGAACATTAAAAAAGCAAAACAAGGGTAATGGAATGTAGTCGAATTAATTCAGGCGATTCTGATGGATTTAGATTAGGAAATGAGACACTATAAGCAGTTGATGAGTTTTGCTGTTTGGGCACTAAAATAACTTGTGATGCCGAAGTAGAGAGAACGCAAAATGTAGATTGGCAATTGCAGTGGCGGTTCGTGAGTATACATTCTGGGTGTTCGCAAATTCTTAGATTTAGATAAGCCTTAGAGAGTGAAATCAATAGCATCTTCTGTATAACAGTTATGCTTATCAACAAGTTTATACAACTACAGCCACCGCAGATAAGAATAATTATTATAATTATAACAACAATAATAATATGTATAACGTTTCTGAAAAAGAAAGAATTGTTTTTGTAGAATTTTATTGTTTTGTACATAATTAAGTACAGTTTAGGGCAAGAATGAGATAATGTTTAAGCTTTCGCTACTCCACGAATTAACTTCCGTCACATTCTTACTTTACATCTACACAATAACTTATGCTTATTATACACTTCTTTGTTAAATTTTCTCTTGTAGGCATGCTTATTTGATTTCGTCACTTCATGAGTCAACAGATCTGGTCTCCTTTACAGCTAACTTATCCTGGAAATTTTCTATTCTGTTAGCACTTACAATAGATTCAATAGAGTTCATGTTGACACTGCACACGAAAGCCGGTTCTCCAGCACAATTAATAACAAACTCCAAACAAGTTGCCGTTAATGAAAATGATTAAATTCAGGTAGTATTGTCTACCAGCATAGTCACTTGACTAGAATACAAACGAGACGCTGAGAACCACAAGGACTAAATCACACAGTCATCGATCCCACGTTTAAGTGAAGATCAGACGAACCAGTGACACATTTTTCGTAAATGTTTATATATACAATGTGGATCTACAGCACGGACAAACCTGTCTCACCTAGAGGTCAACAGATTTCAGGAGCATGAATAAATGCTACAATCTCAGGTCGATAATGAAGTGCTTTACAGTTCTCAGCGCCTTAAATGGATAACTGCACGAGAAATTTCAAAACTTAATGTGCTATAACTCATTCAGAAACCCACAAAACCGGTTTTCTGTCAGTATAACTATAACATATACTGAGGTCCTATCTAATTTTACTTTATAGTGAATGAACTGGCACCTGTGAGGAGTGTGCTACCGTCTAGAGGGATTTGTGCCAAGCTAATGGGGATAAGGGTCTGTTGTAGTAAGCCACCATCTGGTGGCATTCACATAAACTTGCAGTTGAGTGCGAACGGCTAGCTGTGGATGCAGTGAATCATGCACATTGTTTATCAAATCCATATGTATTTGGCCCGTAAGGCAATTATGTCATGCCATCTGCGCATGCGCAAAAGATCGTTAAAACGTGCACAGCTGAAGGTGTGCTCACGACATTGATGCCATATTTCACGAAGTCTTGAGGAGTAGCTATATCGAGTAGCTCGATAGATTTAGTGGCGTGCATTTCAGATTACCGCATCTACATTACGTTTAACAGCATTCAAAGAAAAATAACCAAAAAAATCCACAAGGTGTTAAAAGTTAGGGCGTTTACATGCTCTTGCGCTCTTACACAGCTGCTGCCACTGGGTGATGGCAAAAAAAGTGTTTCTAAAGAAGAGAAATTTGTTGACATCGAATGTAAACGTAAGTGTTAGAAAGTCTTTTCTGAAGATTTTTGTCTGGCATCTAGACTTGCACGGAAGTGAAACGTGGATAATAGGCAGTTCGAACAAGAAGCGAATGAAAGCTTTTGAAGTGGCGCTACAGCAAAGTGCTGATAATTAGATTCATAGATCGAGTAACTAATGAGAAGGTACTGCAAAAAATTTGGAAGGGGGCGGGGAGAAGGAATTTTTGGCGTAAATTGACTAAAAGAAGGGATTGGTTGATAGAATACATTGTGAGACATCAAGGGATTACCAATTTAATGTAGGATTGATGTGTGGAGGATAAAGAGTGTAGAGGTAGTCAAAGAGATGAATAAAGTTAGCAATTCAGAATTATGAAGATTTCAGCAGTTATTCGGGGATGAAGAGGATTGCACAGGATAGAGTAGCGCGTAGAGCTGCATCAAAGCAGCCTTCTGACTGAAGACCACAACAGCAACAGCGGAAGAATGTACACAGTCGCTTTGTCCTCTCTCCACTTGCGAGTGGAACAGGAAAGGGAATGCCTAGGACTGGCACAAGGTACCTACAGCCATGACCATGTGGTGGCTTGCAAAGTATGTTTGTGGACGTATATGTATATTTAATTTACTTCAAAGGATACTGTGACTTACGCAAGCACTTTTAACAAATCACGGAATGTAAGAGTAGACTAATGTATTGTCTACGGCGGCGGTGTTCAACCTGTGCTCTGCAGCGCCTTGGTGCGCCTTGAATGGCCGCCGTCGATTTGTTTTGTTGTTAGTGGCAATGAAGACAGCTGTGGGAAATTTCACTTCCGGTGTCAACCTGTGTTGCCTCGGATGAATTCCACTTGAGGTTTGGCCAGTCTACATTAGCAGTCAGAACCTCGACGCTGATCTGTCGTGCGTTAAACTTAGCACCACAGTGACTCATGAACCAGAATTCCAATACACCATATTATTCTCCACTCTTTTGGCTACAAAACCCTATTTTTCAACATAATGTCCGTTTAATGCGACGATCTTACGCCACCTGTGTGCCCGCATGGTAGCACTCTACTAGTCGACTTCAGAGCCAACGTCTTCCTGATTCAATGACCTCCCCATCATCCAAGTATTGCTTCTCGCGGAGTGCATCCACTGGGCTACACAGCTGAAGTTGGAAAGTGCGTGATCCAGGCTGTAGGATGGATATGAAAGAACTCCCCAAGAACAAAGTTTTTGAGCTTCTTTCTGGTGTACAGACTTGTGCGAGGCCTTGCGTTGTCACGGAGAATGCGGAGTTATTTTACATTTTTGTGATGACGAACACGCTGAAGTGATTTATTCAATTTCCTGAGGGTAGCACAGTACACTTCAGAGTTGATTTTTGTACCGTGAGGATGGACATCAAAGAGAATAACCCTATCAGATTCCCAGAAGACCATACGCCCTGACCTTATCGGTTGACAGTGCCGCTCGGTGAGGTGCCACTCCACTGATTGCCATTTTGTTTTCGGTTAGAAGTCATGAACCCATCTTTCATCGCCTGTGACGGTGTTCGATAAAATTTTGTAACGATCAGCCTCGTAACGCGCAAGAAATTCCGCACAGGCGGTCCTTCTTTGCTCTTTTTGGTCTTCCTTTAGGCAGCGAGGGACCCACTGGCCACACACCGTTGAGTACCCGAACTGGTGCACGAGTTTATTAGCACTACCTACAGACACGACAGCTGAGCAGCAAGGTGTTTGATTGCGATCCGTTAGTTGCCTCGAATGAGACTGTCCGCATGTTCCAACACTGTACGAAACACAGCTGTGTGCGGCTGGCCTGCGTGAGGGAAATCGGACAGGTTTGTGCGACCCTGTTGCGATGGTGACAGACGCCTCTCCCAACGGCTCAATGTGCTCTTTTTTTACTGCCACGTTTCCGTAGACGTTCTGCAAGCGCCTATGCATATCTGCGATGGTCTGGTTTTCCACCGAAACTCAGTGACAGCTCTCTGCTTTGTACGCACCTCTGTCACAGACGCCGTTTGGAAGGTTACGTGCCGACCGTTGTGGCCGAGCGGTTCTAGGCGCTTCAGTCTGGAACCTGTAAAGAAACTGGTTCTCTACTTCTAATAGAAAAACCATTTAAATAATAAAACATGACTTATACAAGGAATCTGATTACCCCTGTTAGCCATGAATTGGTAATTCAGTACAATTATTATATAGATGCGATAAATCACTTTAATGGGGGCCAAATGAACAATTAAAGTCAATATAATTCCAGTAAACCTGCAAAAGTAAAAACAAGTTATTGTAGTGGCCTACATAGACATTGCGCATCTGCTAGATGCCCACGAAATACGTAATTTTGTTTTGAAGCTGACAGCCAATGAGAAAATAGGTGCAGTTTTCAAGCAGTAATGGCGGACAGCATCAGCTGGTAATATACTTAATTTTATGGTAGCTAATTTTACTACACGAAAAATTAAATATGTACTCCCTCCAAAAGAAGTTACAAACAAACATAAAATAAAATTATAATGAGCAGCAAAACGTCTGAGAAGAATTTTGAAGGAATATTATTAATTGAACTTTAATTTGGCGGGTTTTCAACTCTGTCAACAAGACGAAATAATGGAAAGAATATTTATTGGGGCTAAACAAAATTGCGATATTGTGCCAGTATTTTTAAAATAGTTAATTTAACTGCAATTGCCTTTAATTTTGAAAAGAGAGAGAGCGTAATAATTTTCTTTTCATGTCTTAACTGTTGCTACAGGCAGTGCGATGACGTCAGCGGTGCTCCGCGCGGACGATGTGTGAAGTGAATCCTGGTTCGTGGCTTGAAGATAATGATGGATCCTCCTGTTTCGTTAATATTCCAGTTACGGCGGTGGTCCACGTCTCCGTTGTAGTCGAATCAGCTGGCAGCACTGGCGCGACAATAATAGTTCCAGTATGTGCGTTGTCGTTTCGCGCGCGACGTTTTATTATGAAAATTTTATTAATCACGCGGTGCGGGTAGGTCGGAATTATGCAATGTCTTTAGTATTTACGATATATATCCGGTTAATGCCAATACTTCGCACAGTGTTGCCACAGGAAAACAGTCACATGTGTTCATCACTATAACAGTCCGTTAAACATCAGTTCAATTTACGTAGTCGTCTTTAAAACAGTTTGGACGATATAATAATTGTTTTTTGATCAAATCACAGTACTGTTATTTTACTTAACATTTTGGTTTGTTCCACTTTTACAGTTAGTGTCTCCACACGACAATGGTGTCTGATTCATGGCTAATTCTCACAAGTTCACACAGTTTGTAAAATCGTCACCGCAAACACTCGATACACTTTTCAGGTTTTACTGTTCACTTAATAATACACAATCTCCTATTAACACAGTGGACGCACTGGAATTAATTGATCCTCCGCGTGTCACCGTCTTTCACGCCGAACTTTTCAACGTTTTTCACCCGCGAACCGACCACCTACCACAACAGTTCGCACGCTCTCTATCGATAGTCGTTCGCTCTCTCTCTGACACAGTACTTCTCCTAGCCTAACCAAAGATTTACAAAGCATATTCGTTCAATATAAAATATAAAACAGTAGCAAAATGAATGAAGAAACAATGTGACGTATTAACAAATAAAGAATAGTTGAAATAAATGATACATACGTACTATGACAAGGTAATGCACAAAAGAAAAAAAAATACTATCGACTTTCGGGGAAAGCAATGTCTTTACATGTGCCCCCCATTTTATCATGAGATGTTCCTTATGATAAAATGTCCTTACACATATAACCCATATACCACAAGTGATATGTTTATGTTTAGCTTTGGCACTTTGTCAATTTGCATTATGAATTGTCAATCAATATTAAAAGTGATGAACTTATCTAACAGCAAAAAATTAGATAACTTTCACATATTAAGCAAAACGTATCCCTCACTGAAGCAAATAACTAATTCATTACACTACAGAAATTTGACCGTAATGAAAAAGAAGAACAAACATTATGTGTTCAGTCCAAGAAAATATATATAGCTACAATTATACACTATGAACCTGAATATATAGACATACGTGTTCGTATTTTCCCCACACAAAGTCTTGTCATTATGTTATTGTTTTTTAAAGCTGGCTCTCTCTCTCTCTCATTTCACGTTTTAACCACAGCGTCATATTTTTTATTTACCCGCACTGTCACAGATACAAAATAAATATGGTATATATTGCCTGTCAAATATCAATTGCATATATTTCCTATATATATATTCTCATCTTTTGGAGTGAGTATTCCCTAACTGTGTGTCGTATCATTAAATATAATTTGCAGAATTGCAGATTACCATATCATATTGTCTGTGTTCTTTGACATAAATTGGTTTAATTTGTCACAATATGGTCGCTATTTAAAATTTAATGGGCTGACATATGTATACATAAAGTTAATCGTCTTACCATCTCATTAACATTTGACTCTGTTCAGCAGTTATAGGTCACATTCTGCTTATCACAAAATTATTTACTAACCAAATACCTGATTAAAGTTTCAGATTCCTTGCACTACAAGGCTTTAAATACACTATATTTTTAAGAGCAAACTTCTTTTTCGATTTTGGGTAAACCAGATGAAATGCATTTGGGTGGGGTATACCAGCCACCTCAAATGGACCTTTGTACACATCAAATAATTTAGAAATCTCACTATTTATTTCTTTAGACTTCTCACATGATTTAACTAAAACTAAATCCCCTATTTTTAATTCCACACCTTTTACTTTGTCATCATGTCTTTTCTTCCTTTCCAACAGTTTCTTCTCTAGCAGCTCTCTTACTCTTTTCTTCTTCTTGTCCCAACTTAACTCCTCCTTAGTAGGGAAAGAACTTTTCTGTCTCTCACCTTTCATAATCTCCTGAGGAGTAAACCCTGTTACATCATCAACAATAGTATTCATAACCTCTTCAATATTTCCTACTATCTCTCCCCAAGAACTGTGGTTGCTGCTACAGTGGGTACGGCAGAATCTGCCAATCTCCCTCATCTAACGTTCCCCTGTGGTTGATACGTTGAAGTGTAAATTACTGTAACTCCCTGATTCGTAAGACCTTCTTTCCACTTCTTACATGCAAACTGTGACCCAATGTCAGACAATATGGCGTTAGGTTTCTCAAACTTCACAAAATAATCACCTACCAATTTGCTCAAAACAGCTTTCCCAGTAGCTTTACATAACAGATAGTTTTATAAATTTAGAAAATACTTCTAAGACTACAAAAATGAACGCAAAACCTCCCTAAGTCTTCGGCAATGCACCATAAAGATGCACAGATAACAGTTCCATCACATCATTCAGTTTAATATTTTGCATAGGAAGCTGACATGTTTGAATTGCAACTTTTGCCCTTTGACATTTGTCACAGGTTTTGATTCGGTTGTTCACTCTCCTTACCATGTTGTCAAAAGACACACTTTCCCTTAATTTCTGTACACACTTCTTAGCACCTACATGCACAAAACACACTTTCCAGTCATCCGAATTTTCATCAGTTCACCTAAACAATACCCCATCACGAATTTTGTAATATTTTGGCAATTTACTGTTACTATCCTTCCTTTCCAGCTCACGTTTCACCATCTTCCATATTTCATTCTGATTCTGGTACCATCTCATGTTTTTATAAATCCCTTCAATTTTCTTTTCCCCTTGAACACCCTTTATATAAAATAATTTTAACATGTTCCTCATCCACATCGTACCCTACCTCATTACCTTCACTCAACGGTAACCTGGATAAAGCATCTGCAATTTTGTTCTGTGTACCTTTAACTTACATTATCTCAAAAGGAAACTGTTGTAAGAACAAAATCCATCTTGTTAACCATCTATGTACCAGCCGAAACTTTTTGAAAAATATAAGGGCTCTGTGATAAGTACAAATGATAGTTTTATTTCCCCATAGGCAATCTCTAAACTTTTGAAATCCCCAAACTATTTCCAATGCTTCACACTCAGTCACAGTGTAATTTCTCTCATACCTTGTCAATGACCTACTTGCAAAGGCTATGGTCCTATGATCTTCATTTTCCTCATTCCCAAAATTTTGAAACAATTCCACTCCAATACCGTACCCACATGAATCAGTCGCCAAACAAAATGGTTTAGTAAGATCAGGATGGTGTAAAACGTTTCCTCTTTCAAAGCTTCCTTAAGCTCATTAAAGGCTTTCTGATATTTTTCTGTCCAAACATAGCTCATTTTAGGGCTCAATAATTTATTCAAACATGGGTTCTTAAAAACTTGCCTTGACACAAAATTACGGTAAAAATTACACACACCCAAAAATGATTTCAACTCTTTTCTATTCCTTGGGGATGGGCACTCTTTAATTGCTTTCATTTTGTCTGCATCGACTTTAATACCAGTAGTTGACAGAATTCTACCCAAAAACTTTATCTCCTTGCGAACAAACTCACACTTTTTTAGTCTCAGGGTCATGGCCCCTTTCCTTAAGGCTTGAAACAAGTCATTTAATAAACAACAATGTTCTTCCCATGACTCAGTGGCAACTAATAGGTCATCCACATATATTGTTAGTTTTGAACTCAGGTCTGGTCCTAATACTTGATCAAGGGCTCGTATAAAAACAGATACATTAATATTCACCCTGAATGGGACAACAGTGTACTGATAACACTTCCAGTTTACCAAAAATGCTATATACTTCCTATATTCGTTGGCAAGTGGCATCTGCCAGTATCTGGAGGTCAGATCGAGACTACTAAGATAGTTTACTTTGTGATACCTCTGCAACATCCCCTCCATACTCTCTGGCCTATCAGTTTCTCTCCTTACCACTTCATTTAACATTCTGGCATCAATAAGTAGTCACACACTACCATCTTTCTTGGCCACAACGACCAAAGGTGAATTATATTCACTCTTCCCTCGCTCTATAACACCAAATCCAACATCCTCTCAATCTCTTTATTCACCGCTTCCCTCTGCACGAACGGTGTGGAGTAAGGTTTTTTCGAAAAAGGTTCATGTGGTTTGATATCCAAAATTCTTTACTCTTCACGGTTTGTCAGAAAAAAGTTCTCTATTTGCCCACAAAACTTCTTTCAGTTCTCCTTTCTGGCCTTCATCTAACCCTTCAACTTTAGACATTTGGTTCTCCAGTTCGTCTCTAAGTTTATTTGTATCCTCCTCCCTTCTATAATCCAAGTTCAGCTTAACATCACCCAAGCTAGTCCCTACAGGCATCATCTTCACTTTCAAATGCCCTAATAAGTGGTCCTTGTCAATGACCAATCCATGAAACTTCACGCTGATCCTTGATCCATCACACTTAAAATTAGGAAAACTTTCCCCACAATATATCTGTGCTTTGCACTCTGTCAACCAATCCATGCCCAATATAATATTCACTGTTAACCCAGGTACAACAAAAAAATATGTACTAGACCTATGCCCCCAATCTCAAATTCCAGAATTATTTGATGTTTAATAACCTTGCTTAATTTCCCTGTAGCACCCACTATCTTCAAACCTACTACTGGTACATTCATCAGTTCATTATGCTCCTTTATGTTATTAAATAAACTTTCAGCAATAGCACTAATTTCACTACCTGTATCCAAAAGAGCTTTTTCTTCCCCACCATACATTCCAAATCTCACAAAACGTTGCTTAATCCTATCATCCTCATCACTACTTTCTTCACGTAACAAATCCTGCTCAATTTCACTATGAACCCAGTCATCACAATTCAACTTTGAACTTTTATTCCCTTCTAAACATTTCTGAAGAGCACAAACACCTAATTCCTCCTTATCATCAGCTGCTATTCCTACATTTCTATGAATAATAAAAACATTAACTTCTTCCTCATTAATTACTCTCTCTTTATGGTTCAAAGCATGTGTATTCATCACTTCTCCATTAACCTCAGGATTTGACCCTTCTCCTAGCTTAACATCTTTTCTTAAACCATCACATTCATGGAAATCACCCTTTTCACTACTTTCTTTCTCTCCTCCTCTACTGCAACCGTTACTCATATTCTTCCCTTCACTATTATCACTAACATTTTGCAATATCTTCTGTTCCTTTATCACCCCTCTTTGGCTGCCCTTCATATTCTTTAACTCCCTCATATATCTGGGAAAATCTTTCCATACATAGGTCCCCTAATTCCTTACCACCTTCACCATTAACTTCAGGTCCAATTTCTTCAATCACCAGACAATGATAACTACATACCATATCACCATAATCATTACTAATACTACTACACATCACTGTATCCCTTACATTACCATGGCGATTTGAAAATTCAGTAGGCCCTAACCTATGACCCGCCTCTGAAATTTCTTGGGCCTCGGCCTCTTCCTCTACCTCTGACATTTACTTGGTTCACTCTTCCTATTCTATCCTGATTCTCGTGATGAGTATCTACATGGCTGTTTTCATTAAATGAACAGCCCACTTGCCACTTATCTATATCCCTCACTCTGTTCAGAAAATCTTTAATAGTATTAACATTTCCTATCAACCCACATCTTCTATTAGGAGGCAACTTCCCTATCAATACTTCTATAGAGTCTTTGTCACTCCATGGGCTGTCCAAATGTTTCAGTTTACTGATCCACTTCTCACAATATTCTCTCATATTCTCCCTACTCCTCCTATCATACCATGGTGCCCTCTTAAAAGCTTCTATGACATCACTTTGTTTTTCTTTCGACCAGTACTCTTTCAAAAACGCTGACAGAAAATCCTCAAATGTTTCATATTTTTATGATGCATCAGCTCCCCAATCTAAGCCTTCTCCCTTTAAGCAAGCACTTGCCCTCCTTGGCTTATCTTTTTGTGTCCAATCTGTAGTACACTGACCCTTCAAGCTATTCACAAAGGACACAGGATGTACATCTCCATTATCATCAAAATTTATATTGTTGAAACTACTCCCATCCCTTATCTGCACTACTATCGGTGATACTTTGAACTGCTTATCATGTACCGTCTTTTCTAAACTCCCTACTCTATTCTAATTCTTAGAAGTGGTCTCTTTAATATCTTCCACTTCTGTCTTAGTCTTTTTCCTATATTCATGGAAAATTCCTTTGCAATAATCTTTAATTTCTTCCTTCCCTTTCATACATTCGGTAGCTTGGGCTTTAATGTTTTTATCCAAGCCATCTACACATTCCTTTACACTGTTTTCAAAGTTCTCCTGCTTCTTATTTAAATCAAACTCTGTCTCTTTAACATCATCTTTAAACTTCTCAAAATCTTTATTAACATCTGACTTAAAATCCAAAATTTTCTTTTCCAATCCCTCTTCCAATTCCTGTTAAAAAAATTCCTTCCGATGTTGTTCAAATTTTTCATCAGGCCTTTTAATTTCTTCACCCATTTCTTTGCTAACAGCTTCTGTCTTGCCACCCAGTCCCTTTTCCATTTCCTTCATATTCGTTAACAGCAATGCTAACATAACATCTTGGGTTGTCGGGTGTTCTACCGGATATCAGCGTCGTACCTGCACGATATTTCGGTCACGTAGCTCGTAACCTTCATCAGGTGCGACCTGAGACAGTCTCAGGTCGCACCTGATGAAAGTTACGAGCTACGTGACCGAAATATCGTGCAAGTACGACGCTGATATCCGGAAGAACACCCGACAACCCAAGATGTCATTAGATCGCTGGGAAAGCCTGAAGAGTTACAATGCTAACATACTTTCTACTCCTCCCTTCTCATCTACTTCTCTTTTGACACCCTATTCTAATTTAATGACTGTCCCAATGTCTACTTTTTTATAACAAATTCCGTTTCTTTTTCCTCATTTTCTTTATCTTCACACATCTGAAAGCTAGCTACTCTTTCTTCCCCTTTGATCGTCATATTGCCCACAATATTAAATACCGTTAACCCAAGAAAAACACAAAATTACTCTATCAAACTCTGAACTCATACCCAAAGACTCCAAAAATTCGACAAGACAGCATTGAAACGATACGTTGCTAGGCAATCAAAACCTCGTAACTCAAATTGGTCAAATTTTACAGGAGAAACAAAAAACTAATTACAAAATCACATAAATGTAGTGGTTTCTGCTGCATTATATGGATCTGGTCATTGGTACATAAGACTTTATTATGCAATTCATATTGTCTGCCGGTTTTTGGAGTTACCAGGCTTTCATAGTTACTTTTTTTGGTAGTGATGGAGATAAGAGGCATGTAACGAGTGCACGGTTAAGAATTGAAATGAATGAATGTTGAATTTGTTTTAAAAAATACTTACTTAAACTTTGCATTATTTGTGTATTGTGAAACAACTGTAAGGATACATTGTTACAGATATAAAGTGAAATTAATAATTTTACATTCATCAAAATATTGGAATTTGGATGTTAATAAATTACAATGTTTAAAAAACAGAAACAATGTTGTTAGCTTTAATTAAACTTTTATTACTGTAAACATTTATTATTGTTACTATTACTGCTAATATCACAATCACAGTCATAGGTGGCTGTAAACAAGTTTATTTTCAGTTGCATCTTGTTAGGCACGGACATGTTCTCTCATTACAAATGTGAGGCAGTGGATCATAAAATGAATGCACATCCTTAGGAAGGACCAGCTTTAGTTGTTGCAAATGCGTAAACTTTTCTGCACTGGTCTTTAGTGGTGAACTGTAGAGAGGGGGCACTGTAAATGAGCTGGGTATGTTTGACATCCTTCTTGGAAGTGGTTCCCATGTACCGCTGAATTTCAATTTATATTCCATTTTTCCGGAGGGATCATACTTGAGACACCGGATATCAGTCGCTGTTGGCTCCCCAATTTTGGATCCTGGCCGAATAGACGAATACAACGAGAGTTTATCATAGGACTTGGAAAACGTGTCGTCCAAAGAATTGACAAAATAAGGTCTAGGACTTTGTCTTCCGATAGTACAAACTTCTACATAGCCAGCTGGAGTATAAATGTGTCTGTTTTTTAACTTCCTTTCTATGGTGGAGTGCATAGAATCACACTCCATTTGAGTGTGACCTTTCCCCAGAACTTTTTGCACTATTGTAATGCCTTTCTGATTGGTGAGATGAGCCAGTGAATTGCTCATGATTGAGTTTCGATTCTTGTACGTGCATCCGTCGCTATAGAAAATAGCTTCTGAATCATTTTGGACGTACGTTTCTATAAGATGCACGAGTATACGGGCTAATTCCAAATCTGTTAGTCCACCTTCACTCTCGTGCAAAAGGTAACAATAACCATCGTTACTTTTTAAATCATAGATGGTAAAGTTGTGGACCTTTATTTTGCTTTTATAGTACTGTGCAGATGCTTTTAGTCTAGCAGAAAACAGAAGTGCTTGAAGGTCCATAGTAAACACTCTAGCTGGTCCTAATTTATCACTATCTTTTGCTTACCTTGCCTCAGTTTTTCGGGCCATATGCAAAGAGTATTCATTGTCTGAGAGATTGCCTGTCTGGTGAGAACAACAAAGATCGCACTGGTCCTTTTTAGGCGAAAATAAGTTAAGATTATTTTCATCGAATACCTCACAGGACTGTTTGTAAGCAGCTGGGATTTGTCCTCTTTTCTTGCAAAATGCTATATATTCCCTATGTAGTTCTGATTTACTCTGCCAGTTAGGTTCCAAGTAGAGCTTTGTGGAAAAACGACGGCAGTAATGCGATTCCAGTTTCGGCAACTCTGCAAAAAAATCTGATGCTGATTGTCGTTGACCTGAAACTTTCGTTGGTGGTCTCCTGCATTTGAGACCCTTCTGCAAAGCGTTCTTCCTGATGCACTAGATGCCCATGTTCTGACACTCCACTCGCCTAAGTACAAAGTATTCAGGAACATAGTCTTGCAGACAGTTTTTCTCTGTCCTTATATAATAAAATTGTAATATAGTATGTTAGAACGGTGAGATTTGTTAGATTCTGAATTATTTCTGCGTCTTTTAACTGGAGCGTAGTAGACATGGCTTCTAACAAAAATTTTTCTTTCACCCCAAGACATATCCTGCCAGAAATGATTAAATATTAGCTGTCTCTGCTCTTCTGTAATATCCTTGCAATTCCTGTTCCGATTTAAGGAAGAATGTTTACAAGTATATCGTGGTTTCATTTCCCTCCTACTTCTGCTCATTGTTGGTCTCTTTTTACCAAACTCATCTTTTTGGATTCCTAAATGATCCTGTCCCGTCATACGTTTTTCTTTCTGCAAACTTTGAAGTGATTGATTGCTTTTCCTTTTACGGGGCTGCTTAGTACTTTTTACTCCGACATCAACTTCGTCATCGTCGTCTTCCGTGCTGTTGTTACTGTTATGGTCATTTTTGTTTATATCTGGATCGTACACATCATTACTGCCACTGGAGATATCATCCTCGCTGCTGTGTTCGAAAAGACTTTCAAACTCAGAAGTGGAATTCGCCTCTGTATTGGCTTCTTTTTCCGCATTATCTGTAGTGTATACATAAATGTCATCAATAATATTTAAATAATTTAGTCACCTCAACTTTCAAACAAGGATCTTACTTGAAGTTGCAACAATATGAACCACGGTTTACACTCATTTTGTAGGTCTACTCTTTCTTTTGGTGCAGGACAAGGAAGAACCTGACTAGAATCTTCTTCCGGTGATTTTATACGATATGACCCGTTGTCCGCTTGTTTGACAAGGTGAAGAGTGAATTTACTCTTTTTACCCATAGATGAAAACAAAGTAGTTACTGCAGAATGTGTAGGGTTCTGTTAAGTTCTAAAATTCAAACATCGTATGTACCGAGTGCAGTCTGCTTTACGCGCGATGAAAAACTCGTAAATCAACATTGTATTTAACGAGGTCATTATTAACTCTGCATATTAAAATACAATACATAAATACTAACACGTACCTGTAGCAATAAAGCAGTGTTGGACCCTTCAGTCAAAAAGGTTACTATCAGATCAAAAAACGTTTTAATCTCGAAGCATGTGTTCGCCCTGCGCATTAACAATGGCGATTACCGGATATGCGAGGTTTACAGCACAAACTACATATCGCTGGAGATGTGAGTCTAGATGGCGACACCGTACAACTCGAAGAAGGAAGGTTTCAACAGGCAATGTGGCATAATTGTCTACGCTCTCTATCGATAGTCGTTCGCTCTCTTTCTGACACAGTACTTCTCCTAGCCTAACCAAATATTTACAAAGCATATAGAACCAGAACATTCATATTCGTTCAATACAAAATACAAAATAGTAGCAAAATGAATGAAGAAACAATGTGACGTATTAACAAATAAAGAATAGTTGAAATAATTGATATATACGTACTATGACAAGGTAATGCACAAAAGAAAAAAAATATATTATCGACTTCGGGGGAAGCAATGTCTTTACAAACCGTGCGACCGCTACGACCGCAGGCTCGAATCCTACCTCGGGCATGGATGTGTGTGATGTCCTTAAGTTAGTTAGGTTTAAGTAGTTCCAAGTTCTAGAGACTGATGACCTCAGATGTTAAGTCCCATAGTGCTCAGAGCCATTCGAACCATTTTTTTGAAGGCTACACATATCGCCGCCACCTATCGGAACTTCATGAAACTAAAGGTGCTAAAGCGGAGATTTCTCACGATGTCCCACAATAAATTAAGCATTTTTTCCAACTGAAACTGGCCAAGATCCTGCTTGCGTGTTGTCCACGGTCCTCAGACTCTAGCTGTTTCGTCAAATAATTATTGAAAATTTATAATTATGCGTCTGCTTTGAAATAATTCGAGAAATCCACAACCAAATCTTGTTCCGAAACTTCCTGGCAGATTAAAACTGTGTGCCGGACCGAGACTCGAACTCAGGACCTTTGCCTTTCGCGGGCAAGTGCTCTACCATCTGAGCTACCAAAGCACAAAAAACGACTCGTCCTCACAGCTTCAATTCTGCCAGTACCTCGTCTCCTACCTGGCAGGTACTGGCAGAATTGAAGCTCTGAGGGCGGGTCGTGAGTAGTGCTTGTGTAGTTCAGATGGTAGAGCACTTGCTCACGAAAGGCAAAGGTCCCGAGTTCGAGTCTCGGTCCCGCACACAGGTTTAATCTGCCAGGAAGTTTCATATCAGCGCACACTCCGTTGCAGAGAGAAAATCTCATTCTGAAAATCTTGTTCCGTTTTCTTTGAGTGCGTGTTAAGAATGTTGTTATGATTCTTTTCATTAATAGTGAACACTGTCCTAGTTAACTTGGTACAAATGCAATCGAAATGTAAACTGTCGATGAACTCCTCATGTAATTGGTCTCATATTTCACCCATGGTCCACGGTTGGAGAATGTGGTAAACGCATGATGGTGTAACAGAATGACATCAAATGTGCCACTAAAGCCCCGCACCTTGGCCTCCAAAATGACCTGCCAAAGTCCTCTGGATTTTTCTATTCAGAAGAAGCACTCCCGTGGCTACGGCTCAAGTAGTGGAGGATCAAAGAGTTTCGAGACCACTCGGGAGTGATGTAAAGAACGACGAGAATCATCCCGCTGTGAGACAAGACGGTCAGTGCCTTCATGGGAAAATGTTTGCTGTGCCTACGGAGCCACAATTGTAGCCAAGTGTGCATCTCTTCGTCCGAAGCAAATCGACGGCCACCAACGTCTTCCTTCAGGGTTCCAAAAATACGAAAGTCGCAATGGGTAGATATCGGGACCGTAGAGAGGAAGTGTAAGGATTTCCCAGCGAAACTTCTGCAGCGATTCGAAACAGGTTTGGAAACACGTGGGTGCTCATTATCCTGCAACAGAATGAGTGATGTCAGGGTTGTTTCGGCTACACTGCAAAAGTTTCACTACGAATCCCTTACACTTCCTCCACACAGTCCCGATCTCTCCCATGTGATTTCCGTATTTTTGGAACCTTGAAGAAAGACATTGAAGGCCATCGATTTGCCTCGGACGAGAAGTGCATGGTTACCATCACGGTTCCGTAGGCAACCGCAAATATTTTTCCATGAGAGCTTTGCGGTCTTGTCTCACAGTCGGATAAATATATTAACAGCAATGACGATAACTTTTGAAATAATTAACAATTTCCTTACCATCGTTCCGTAGGACTTCCATAAGTTCCTTGTTTTTGAGAGAAAAGTGCTTCGGAAGATCTTCGGCCCGGTTCTGGATGCAAATACAGGGGAATGGAAGATCAGATACAACCAAGATCTTGAGGAACTATACCAGCAGACCAACATAGCAGGAACTGTCAAAGCCAAACGAATGCAGTGGGCCGGCCATGTGGCCCGGATGGAGGATCACGGATGGCCTCGGAAGCTCCTGGATTTCACACCTACAGGAAAGAGCCCGCCAGGGAGACCCAAGAAGCGTTGGAGGGATGGACTCCATGAAGATTTAAACCAAGTGTCAATAGATGTGAACGGATGGCGGATAGCAGCAATGGACAGAATACAGTGGAGGAGGAAACTTGTAGATGCGTGCGGTCCACTGGGCCTCATCACGTAGTAGTAGTAGTAGTTCCTTACCTTTTTTTCCATCTGTCTTCTTTTCATTTGATTGCCCCTAATATTACCCCTCATATGCACCGAGTATGAAAACGCATTCGCATAGTCGAAATCAGCTTCACACCTACGCCGTTTCGCCGTGCGGAGTGGCTGCACGGTTTGAGGCGCCATGTCACGGATTGCGCGCCCCCTCCCGCCGGCGGTTCGAGTATGGGTGTGTATATTGTTCTTAGTATATGGTAGTTTAAGTAGGGTGTAAGTCTAGGGACCGATGACCTCAGCAGTTTGGTCATTTAGGAATTCACACACCTACGTCGTTTCGTGTCCACTAAATGCAGTTTTTCGAAATTAACAAAAAACTTATTTCGGGCATATGTATAAATGAAAATCACAATTGCAACTCAAACGCCTTTACTTTTGTGCCAAAAGGCAGTTAACATCTGTAAATCAAATCTACAATGAAAATATTCCTTTACAAGGTACATTTACATACAGACGTGCTCTCATTAGCTTTGACCATTTTGACTTGTTTGGCTTTTAATGATTTTCAAAAGCAAATATCTTTTTTTAAAAAAAATACATCTTTTTGTGTAATGCTTGCCATACTATATCAAATTACCTATTTGTAACAATTTAGTGTGTGATATCACGAAAAAAATATAAATTGGTAATTGTAACATTGATATTAAGTGTTTTACCGAAAGTTCCGATTTTATTGTTGCTCACAATTATATAAAACAGTTCAAATCACATAACAGAACACAATGATGTAAGAAAGGAAGAAACTACTATTAGAACGGTTCTCTGAGCTAACTGTAACACTTAAATATATAAACCAGAAGCGTCTTCTAATCAATCACAAGCAATTTCCTCTACCACTTTCTTAAGCAACATGGGTACATCGTCAATGATAGATGTACACCAAATTAAGTTCACTCGCATTTGCCGGTGTTCTCCGAAAATAGTTTACAGTAAATTATCAACATCTTTCTTCTTGGCGTCTGAGATTGCATAGCTGAGAAGTACTCCAGCTCATTGTTAAGAAAAAAGAGTTCCGTAACAGTCTGCCCGCTTTTCTAAAGAGACTGCTGCCGTTATACATCTTCCTGGGTACATCCAGAATGCAGCTGCATGCATATCAAAATGAGTCTTTCCCAAGGCTTCTTACTCGTACATGAAAATGCGTTTCATTTGACTTGCGTGATCCAAATTTCGAAGGCCTCTAGATAGAGATTTGACGTCTATCACACTCCAACCATCAGCAAGATTTATTACTTCACCAGCTGACAGGTAGACCTCTTTTGTTACAATCGTTGGCCTTTTTCTTTGAAGTTTCTCTACTCTACCGAAAATGCGATCATCAGGTAAGTAACTGTGTCCTAGTAATAATAATTATTAATATCAGTACCATGCAGTACTATTACGAGGGAGCTCAGAAGCACAAACTGATGCTAACAGCTGCCCAGCGCGGGAAGACTGGCTCTGACTGGACTGAAAATCACAACACTGGAATCAGCGTGTCCTATCGGCTATTATGGACGAAATGGTTCAAATGGCTCTGAGCACTATGGGAATTAACTTCTGAGGTCGTCAGTCCCCTAGAACTTAGAACTACTTAAACCTAACTAACATAAGGACACCACACACATTCGTACCCAAGGCAGGATTCGAACCTGCGACCGTAGAGGTCGCGCGGTGCCAGACTGTAGCGTCTAGAATCGCTCGGCCACCCCGGCAGGCTATTATGGACGAGTTTGCACGAACTGTATATTTGGACAGGTTCGTGTTTGCTCTGAACGATGCATTTTCACAGGTTTCTATTGGGGCACATGTTCTATTTCACTTAAATTGCGCTATGTATACTGACGGAAAGAAAGTCTCAACGTTAAGAGGGATTTGTGCGACATAAGTGAAAGTTGGCTGATTCTACATGTGAAGAATTCTGTCTTTTCAAATTTCGTGCCAGTCGCACATCACTATGAGGATACGAATCAGGTTTGCCTTAGATCCACGCTGTAACGGTCGTGAGAGTTAGTTACCTCTGAGATTGGACACGTTGAGTTCATATTAGTCAAGGATGGCTTAAAAGTGACAAAGACGGCATTATCAACACCTCGCTGAGTGTTAACGAGGCCGTATAATAGGGCTACGAGATACTACAGAAATACTTGGCAGGAATATAGCCACTGTACATGATTGCTGGCAGTGGTGGTCACGGGAATGTACCGTCGCAAGGATACCGGCCTCCGGACGGTCAGGTGGTACTACCGAGAGGGGAGACCATCGTGTTCGGTGTATAACTCTGGCGCATCGTACTGCATCTGCAGCAGAAATTTGAGAGTGTGTGGCACCATGGTGACACAACGAACTGTTGCAAATCGATTACTTCAACGACGGCTCTGAGACAAATGCCCTGTAGTGCCCATTCCACTGACCACAAACCATTGCCATTTGCTACTTCAATGTTGTCAAGCGAGAGCTTGTTAAAGGACAGGGTGGAGGCCTCTTGTGTTTTCTGATAAAAGCTGATCCTGCCTCATTGCCAGCGATGGGTGTGTATTGGTTAGAAGAAGCCCTGTTGAGGACCTGCATCCAACCTGTCTTCATGCTAGAGACACAGGACGTACAGCTGAAGTTACGGTCTGGGGTGCGATTTCGTATGACGGCAGGAGCATTCTCTTCGTTATCTTACTCCAGCGTCATCCACAAATAGGATTAATCGTTCCTGTATCGATCGTCCAAGTCCAAGAGGCAGACAACTCCATCCCACAAACTGACATGCGGCACCTGTAGAACACAGTGTATTCACGTTTTCATGCTTGCATTCAATATTCTGGCGGTTACATCCGTCATCAATGTACCAGCATTTCACATTTGTAATGGCTTATACCGCGCAAACATTGCTGTGTTAATCACTTAAATATGTTACCTTGACAAATTTATTCTCGAAATTTCATTACTTTACATTAACAATTTTTGTTTTTGCGATTTTTTTGGATCAGTGTATATTAACAAGAAAGATAACTAACCAGCACAACATTATCATCAAAGAAACATATTTCAAACGGTTAGTTTCGGCGCAACACTTGCGTCATCTACAGGTCCACTATAAACCAAAAGAGAACTTTTATTTCGTGGCCCATTTATTGTACTCGGTGCATATGTAAGTTAATATCAGGTTGAATCAAATGAAAACGAGAGCGATGTAAAAAAATCAGCTGATGATATACATAAAGACAACTAACAAGCGCAAAGATATGTATTTCAAACAACTAGCTTCTCGCAACACTTAACGATATCTTTAGGTCGACCATGAGCGAAAAGAGTACTTTCATTCCTTGGCCCTTGAATCATAGAACCCATATATTACTAGATAATGGATGCAGTCCACGACAAATATTATCAACGGGATCTGTGTTCAAATGTGTGTGTGAAATCTTATGGGACTTAACTGCTAAGGTCATCAGTCCCTAAGCTTACACACTACTTAACCTAAATTATCCTAAGGACAAACACACACACCCATGCCCGAGGGAGGACTCGAACCTCCGCCGGGACCAGCCGCACAGTCCATGACTGCAGCACCTAAGACCGCTCGGCTAATCCCGCGTGGCTCAACGGGATCTACGATGCATGGGCCAAGGAATTGAAAAGTACTCTATCGTTTACAGTGGACTTGAAGTTAACGCACCGTAAGTGTTGCGCCGGAACTAATTATTGTTGTTGTTGTGGTCTTCAGTCCAGAGACTGGTTTGATGCAGCTCTCCACGCTACTCTATCATGTTCACGCTTCTTCATCTCCCAGTACCTACTGCAACCTACATCCTTCTGAGTCTGTTTAGTGTATTCATCTCTGGGTTCCCTATACGATTTTTACCAACCACGCTGCCCTCCAATACTAAATTGGTGAGCCGGCCAATGTGGCCGAGCGGTTCTAGGCGCTTCAGACTGGAACAGCACGACCGCTACGGTCGCAGTTTCGAATCCTGCCTCGAGCATGGATGTGTGTGACGTTTTTAGGTTAGTTAGGTTTAAGTAGTTCTAAGTTCTAGGGGACTGATGACCTCAGAAGTTAAGTCCCATAGTGCTCAGAGCCATTTGAACTAAATTGGTGATTCCTTGATGCCTCAAAATATGTCCTACCAACCGATCCCTTCTTCTAGTCAAGTTGTGCCACAAATTCCTCTTCTCCCCAAGTCTAGTCAATACATTCTCATTACTTATGTCTAATCTTCAGCATTCTTCTGTAGCACCACATCTCGAAAGCTTCTATTCTCTTTTTGTCTAATCTATTTATCGTCCACCTTTCACCTCCATACATGCCTACACTCCATACAAATACTTTCAGAAAAGACTTCCTGACCCTTAAATCTATACTCGATGTTAACAAATTTCTCTTCTTCAGAAACGCTTTCCTTGCCATTGCCATTCTACATTGTATATCCTCTCTACTTCGACCATCATCAGTTATTTTGCTCCCCAAATAGCAAAACTCATTTACTACTTTAAGCGTCTCATTTCCTAATCTAATACCCTCTGCATCACCCCATTTAATTCGACTACATTCCATTATACTCGTTTTGCTTGTGTTAATTTTCATCTTATAGCCTCCTTTCAAGACACTGTCCATTCCGTTCAGCTGCTCTTCCAGGTCCTTTGCTGTCTCTGACAGAATTACAATGTCATCGGCAAACCTCAAAGTTTTTATCTCTTCTCCATGGATTTTAAGTCCTACTCCGAATTTTTCTTTTGTTTCCTTTACTGCTTGCTCAATATACAGATTGATTAACATCGGGGATAAGCTACAACCCTGTCTCACTCCCTTCCTAACCACTGCTTCCCTTTCATGGCCCTCGACTCTTATAACTGCCATCTGGTTACTGTACAAATTGTAAATAGCCTTTCGCTCCCTGTATTTTACCCCTGTCACCTTCAGAATTTTAAAGAGAGTATTCCAGTCAACATTGTCAAAAGCTTTCTCTAAGTCTACAAATGCTAGAAACGTAGGGTTGCCTTTCCTTAATCTATTTTCTGAGATAAGTCGTAGGGGCAGTATTGCCTCACGTGTTCCAACATTTCAACGGAATCCAAACCTTCTCCGAGGTCGGCTTCTACCAGTTTTTCCCTTCGTCTGTAAAGAATTCGTACTAGTATTTTGCAGCCGTGGCTTATTAAACTCGGAACTAATTGTTTGAATCAAATTTCTTTGATGATATGTCTCCGGTGGTTAGTTTTCTGTATTTGCATCAAGTGGCTCCGAGCACTATGTGACTTAACTTCTGAGGCCATCAGTCGCCTAGAACTTAGAACTAATTAAACCTAACTAACCTAAGTACATCACATACATCCATGCCCGAGGCAGGATTCTAACCTGCGACCGTAGCGGTCGCTAGGCTCCAGACTGTAGCGCCTAGAACCGCACGGCCACACCGGCCGGCTGTATTTGTGTCACCAGCTGTTATCCCATGCCTGCGAGAACGATGGACTTCCAGAAATATATTGGCAGTTATGGTGATTACTTGAATAAAAGATAGTGTACATACTTTTTTCCCGTCTCTCACGTTCACATTTGACTGCCCCTCATACTAACCTCAATGTCCACCGAGTACCAAAACGGATTCACGTAATAGAAACCAGCTTCACACCTGCGCCGTATCAGCTTTCCAGTCCGTTTACAATAATTTCTTATATGTGAGGGAGCCGGCCGGTGTCGCCGTGGGGTTCTGGGCGCTTCAGTCTGGAACCGCGCGACCGCTCCGGTCGCAGGTTCGAATCCTGCCTCGGACATGGATGTGTGTGATGTCCTTAGGTTAGTTAGGTTTAAGTAGTTCTAAGTTCTAGGGGACTGATGACCTCAGATGTTAAGTCCCGTAGTGCTCAGAGCCATTTATATGTGAGGAGAAACAGAGGAAACCAAAAATGGCTCTGAGCACTACGGGACTCAACTTCTGATGTCATCAGTCCCCTAGAACTTAGAACTAGTTAAACCTAACTAACCTAAGGACACCACACACACCCATGCCCGAGGCAGGAATCGAACCTGCGACGGTAGCGGTGGCGCAGTTCCAGACTGTAGCGCCTAGAACCGCTCGGCGACGAGGAAACTAAAAGACAGCGCCAGTCTAAAGGACGCGAGTTCGATCCTCTCCTTTTCTGAGGACAAAAAGAAAAGTTACGACCTAGTGAGTTAGTGACGTTAGACTGCAGTGTCTCTTGATGTGCAAATCGTGTCGCAAACGTACACACACGGACGCACACGTCCACAGAAATAAAAACGCCGCTGTGCTCGAGCGAAGAGTAACGCTACCATTGTCTCGATGTGCCTACGCGTATAAGAATACCCTCTTTTCAGCGACAGAAAAGGAAAAGAAAGAAGCAGAGCGAAAAAAAAGGAGAGAGAGAGAGAGAGGAAAAGGGGGGAAAAGGAGAGTGGTAGTAGTAGTAGGAGGAGGAGCAGGAGGAGGAGGCGGCTGTGTGGCAGACTCCGCCCCCCGCGCGGCATCCGCGGCCGCCCGCGAGAGCGCGTCAGCAGCTAGCAGCAGCCGGCAGCCGGCAGGCAGGCAGCGCCGCGCGCACTCACACACACACACACACACACACACACACGTGTGGCCGCCTCGTCTTCGGCGGCGTGGCACCGAAGAGGAGAGAGAGAGCCAGGCAGGCGGGCAGAGCAGAGCAGCAGGGCAGGGCACAGCGGCGAGTATCGATTGTGGGCGAGCCGGCAGCCGGCAGCCGGCAGCGGCGGGCGGTCGCGGACGCTGACGCCCTGAGCGACGGCCGCGCGAGCACCGAGGCGGCCGCGCCGAGCCGCGCCAGTGGGAGTGCCCGAGAGCCGCCGCGGTGGCCGCGCCGGGGGACAGCGCCGCCGCCGGCGCCGCCGGCTCGCAGCCGCAGCCGCAGCCGCCGCCGCCGCCGCAGCCGCCTCCGCAGCAGCAGCAGCAGCCGGTAAGTGCCGGCGCGCGCGCTTCCGCGCTTCTTTCCCCTCGCCCTCGCCTCTTTCGTAGCGCCGCGCGCGCGCCGCTCGCGCCTCGCGTCGCCCCGCGCCGTACCGGACACTGGCCGCCGTCTTTTGTCTCGGGCGTCGCGTACCGCCCCTTACCGGCCTCCTCTCGCGCCTTCGCCGGATTCCGATCGGTGGCGTCCTCGTCGTTACGGGAGGATAATGCTGGCGGAGGCATTTCCTTCCCGGATTCGCTGAAGAACAGCGCGCGGGAGCAATGCTGTGTCGGTCTAGACCAGGGGTCTCCAAACTACGGCCCGCGAGGGTTGGCAAACCGGCCCGCGTTAGCTGGCCGGACATCCCTGGTAACCGGTCCGCCAAATATTTGAGGTGGTGCCTATACTGCCAACAATTGAGTTTCGAGGCCTATCGTGACCAATACACCGCGATATTGTCGGAGCGGAAGGTCATGGTTAAACTTGTGGCTATCCACAATAAACAGACAGACCATTCTCCGTGCGATAGTGAAAAAAAAAACGGTTAACAGACTAGTTTGGCGAAAACTCTTAACTACTATCGACCGTCTCTCAGACCGCTACTAATTTTTGTGTCGAGATATTTCTCACACCCCTGCAAAGCCAAATGGACTCTTCCATGTACCTTCCTATTGGCTGTCAAGCTACACGTGCCAGCATTCTTGCATTGTTGCTGCTCTTTGTTTCGTAATTATTAGCCTTGAGAGGTCTCACAGACGTACCATAGTGTTTGCGTGCCGCGTTTTTATTGCATGCTACTGTTTCTCCATGGCGGGGAAACGTGTGTTACGTGAGACAGATGTCTTCACTTGCAAGATGAGCCTCAGACACCGAAAGAAGAATTCGAAAATCGAAAAACGTGCACCTTTTGCCCTCCTCGTCTGAAGAGGAAAACAAGGTATCCATGTCAACCGCGCGGTGTTCCGATTTGTTTGGAGTGTTCCAGGAAGGTCTGCGTGAAGTGTTTGCAGGTGGAAATTGACTAAAGTATGATTCAGTGGCACATGAGAACAAGTATTTAGTTTCTACTTGTAATTTTAGAAGTAAAATGGTGGCAAAGTTTCTCCATTCATAGACTTATGGACTGAAATATTCGCTCTACATTGCAAAGTGAGTCGTAAACTGAAAGCTGACTTCGCACACAATTTATCGTACGTCATGTCGGATTTTTCCACCTAGTTATATTGCCAATTTGTAATATAATCCCTCTGATGAAAATCTGAGTGTGAGTAGAGAGCTAACTATTTGCTGTTATTTTCGTAACTCATAAAATAAAAATATACTCCAGATTTCGCTTTGTTTTAATTGTCGATGTGTTTAAAATACCGCAGTGTTTAAAAAAAATCAAATTTCTACAAAAGCCACCTCTAAGAAGTGTAATGAATGACTGGAAGTCAAGAAACTATATACATTCAGCAAAATTCTGGTTTGATATATAAAATAGAAAAATGCGGTCTGTGAGACCCCTCCATAGTAATTGTGCTCCTGTGAATGACCATAGTAGTTAAGGGTTAAGTAAAAAAATTCTTTGCATTTTCTTCTGGTGCAAGTCTTTCAAATGGACGCCACTTCGGCGACTATCCTTAGTAATCAATCATTATGGAAGATGCTTCTTAAGCAAGTTTTCACTTTCTTTACGTATTTCCATTTTCAGATTTTCCTTGTCTCTCCGAATGCAAACTTTGAATTGTCCCACACCTACTAGTACAGCGCATAAAACACTAAAAAAGAACTCGTGAGACACTCGCAACATAGACACAATCACGCAACAGGACTATCAAATATATGCTCTGGCTCAGCTACTCGCTACAGGACTACATAACTAAACTTATTGTTGCGCTGCTTGAAATAACAATGCGTTCACATACTCTACCTCTGTTACGTCTTGTAGTAATAGTGTTGCTAACAATGATTTTGAGATTTCGTTAACTTTGCAGGACGCTTTCGTGAAGAGTGTGCAGTGACATAATTTTTTATCGGTGAAATTCGCCAGAATACAATATGCTAGAAATTCTGTCAGGTACGTCCACCAATCAAAATTATGTAACTAAATAAAAATCGTAGTTTGTTTCAGTGCTAGCTATTCCCACAACCCTAGATTTTTGCGATTTCATCTTTCCTTTAGCCTTACATTACGGTGATCTTTAATCCCACTAGGTAGATCTTGGCCCTTATGACTTCGTGGAGGAATCAATGTGGCCCGCAGACTAAAAAGTTTGGAGACCACTGGTCTAGACAAACTCTCGGAGCGGTGCTCAGCTAAGCCTTACGTCCAGGCAGAAGTGTAGCGTGCTTGCTGCGCACTTACCAGAATCGTCGACGGCCTCGTCATTACAGCTGGAAGTGACTGACGCACTGTCAGTCAGGGCAAGCTCAAGAACCGCGCACTTCTACATCAAAACGACTAAAAATTCATCCTAACGAGCTTGGCAGTGGATTCGTCGAGCCATTTTCAGATTATCTCTCTACCGCTCCATTCTGGGACAGGACGTGGTGAAAATCAAACCCTAAATCTTTCCGTGCTAGCTCTGATTTCTCTTACTTCATCACAATTGTCATTCCTCCCTATATAGGAGGAAATTAACAAAACATTTTCACTCCAACTCGCGTATCATAACGGTGACACTCTCTTCACCTCTTCACAACGGAACACAACGAGCCCTCCTTGTGTGAGCTTTTTTGATCCACCGTCGATTCTGTCTGGTAAGGACACCATAACCCACAGCAGTATTCTACAGGGGACTAACAAGTGTATAGTGGTGCTTCTGAAGAAGACTAGATTAATTTAGCCGCAACCTGGTAAAGACCAGAAGTTTGCGCAACTGAGACTGATTGCTCAAAATATTAGTCTATCACAGTTGGTGACGGTGCTGCAATATGATAAAAATTCTTAGACAGTAAATATGTTCCTCCACTCCATTTCCAGCTTCGTTCAGCGATAGTAAGCCAATGTTCAAGTAAAAATGCAGACTCTGTTGCAAGTATTTATTTTAAAACTGTCGCGTTTGTTACTAGCGGCGGTTTACGCTGTCTAAGAAACTCTGAAGATGCGCCGCTATCGAGAAACGCGTCAATTTCACAATAAATGCCTGTAACAGAGACTGCCTTTTTATTTATTTGAAAACTAAATTGACAGATTTTAGATTCCTCTCATTTATCGTGTGACCGAAATTTGACGGAGTTGTATGGCCTCACATGTTTTATGGTATTGTCTAGAGTCAATTGTCGCTTTCCGCGTCATACAGATATTTTCTCTAAAGCGTTCTACAAATGGTTTTCGTTTTTTTCTGGCTTTACAGACGGTAAACGACAGAATCATCTGCGAACAATCGAAGAGGGATGCTCAGTCTGCCTCTATTTACACGGATTACGAACAGCACAGGACCTTGCGGAACGCCAGGTGTCACTTCTGCTTTACTCGATGACTTTCAGTCAGTTACTACCAAATGTGGCGTTTATGACAGGAAATCGGGAGCCCAGCCTCACAATTGCGACGATGCTCCATAGGCACACTGTTTGATTAGTAGCCGCTTGCGAGGAACGGGGTCAAAAGCCTTCTGGAAATCTATAAATATGGAACCAATTTCAGTTCCCCTGTCGACAGCACTCATTACGTCGTGAGGATAAGGAGCCAGTTGTCCTTTACAAGAACGATAATTTCTGAATCCGTGCTGAATATGTGTCGATAGGTCGTTTTCTTTGATGTAATTGATAATGTTCTAACGTAATATATGATCCAAAATCGTACTGCAAATCGACGTCAGTGATACGTGTCTGTAACTCACCGAATTACAATTTCTTTCTTGTGTATTGGTGCAATCTATGCAAGGTTCCAGTCCTTAGGCACTAATCTTCCACCCAGCGTCCCCAAAACAAGTGATCCGCTAAATATCTCGACCAGGTCGAAGCGTAAAGCGCTACAACTATGGGAAGTCCCACACACTTGAATAATATTCTAGGATGGTTCGCACGAGTGTTTTGTAAACAATCTCCTTTATACAGTGCCCAGTATCCTGCCAACGAATCGAAGTTTGCTACTGACTGCATCTACAACTGAGCCACTGCGATCATTTCATTTCACATCCCTCCGTGACAATGCAGTGCTCACCATCTGCTTGAAGTTATTTGTTAATGATTGACGATGCGAACAGTAACCGCGTGCTTACACGTTGATGCTGTCCTTCGTCTTCCCACCTTACACTAATTATAATTTGTTCCTGGAAAACCGCGGTTTCCACACAGCTGTGTTATCACTTTACTAAAGGGACATTTTCAGTCAGAAACGGACCATTCTCATGTATAATGTGCGACGATTAATCAGTTACATAAAAAATCCGAACTATTAGTTATGCTGTCACAAGATACCTGAGGATGGTCCGTTTCTGACAGAAACTGGTCCTTTAATAAAGCGACATTACAGCTATGCGCAGTCCATGATCTTCCAAAAGTTTCTGAAAGCTGCAAATCATAGCCCCCTCAAAATAATAATTTCTTTCTTTTTCTTTTGCAACGACCAAAGTGGTTAAGGTTATGGAATCGTATCTCTGATGAGATAGCTTTGAATCTTCGTCAGGCGGTCCTGATTTGGGTTCGCGTGGTTTCCCACGATATTCTGGTTCTTCTGATAAGACTGACAGCTTACTCTCTCCAGATGTGTTGTGTGGCGTAAGACCTCGATGTTGATGGCGTGTTACAAACTAATATCCCTCAGTATGATCTCCTTCCTCACTTCGGCGAGTTGAGCTAACATCTGTACAGTTCACGGGTTCGAGCCACGTGGTCTGGCCGACTTCATCAAAATCGCATGCCATTTCGGCAAATTCATGCACTCAAAAATAACTAATATCCCTCAGTATGATCTCCTTCCTCACTTCGGCGAGTTGAGCTAACATAGCTGTACAGTTCACGGGTTCGAGCCACGTGGTCTGGCCGACTTCATCAAAATCGCATGCCATTTCGGCAAATTCATGCACTCAAAAATCCGAGAACTATGTATTAGTTCAAATGTTTCTTCTTATTATTATTTATTCTAATGAAACTTTAAGGACAATTCTGAAGAACTTTACTCGTTTGATCTTGTAATCTGTGCGGTGAAGAATCTGATATGCAACTACTGTTCACGTAGCTTATACTGATCGAAAAAGGGCCTCTAGAGCCTAAATCCATAATGTTCGTCAGAACTATATTCCAACTGGACTGCAGTAAATAACCAATATACATTTGCAGTTTTTGTGAACTTCTTTGTAAGAATATGCCTGCACTTATAAAAACCTCCTTCTTGTCTAACTTTTTCCAGATTTGCCTATCAGCCCCCTCAGTAAACTGTTTTCTGTATTCTAATCTTTATCTGCCTACTTGCTTACTCTGTAATACGATCCCTCAAACGCCAATCTGACATTTCCTGCACACCTCAGCACCTGTCCCACCAATTTCTCTTCCGAGAAATGTTCTCCGTACAAGAGTTGGCGTACTTTTCTCTCTACGCTTGATTCAGTTTCTTCTTCCCTCACGATTTTTTTTCATGCAATGTTGTGCTGTAGATATATAGTTTCAGAGACATCTCTATTAAACGTCAATATTTGATACCTACAAAGCTCTTTCATTGAAGAAACCGTTCGTAACCTGCGGCAGTCCGCTTCGAATGTATATGTTGATTCTGTTATTTTGTGTACTCTTGCTTTGTTGATGGCAGAATACGCGAATGCCTTGCATCATCTCTCGTAACCCTTTCTCCATTTTAGCGTGAAGGCTATTTGCAAAACAGCGAAATCTTTCCAGTAACAATTATTAGACGTTTACCATTTAGTATAGACTAATGTTGCTCCAGCACCGATATTATACTAAATCGACGTCTTAATCGCTTTCGACAAGAATGTGGGTGAGAAATAAGCCCAAGAACTTTATGAAAGATTCACTCAAACCTTCTCTCGAAGTGACGTAAGCATGTGGATTGCAAGCTCAGCCTATGATTGGCACCTTTGAACACTGTATCACTTCTTCTATCTTTTTTTGATAGATAAAAGTTAATGGTGTGTTGCTGATGTGACTCTGTGCGTTCCGATATGTGTTCAACAAGTTTCGCGTAAGACGCAAACCGAAAAATCGAATCTGCGCTTCGAAATCAGTCAGCAGTTCATTTACAAATGCAAGACGTCTTTTCACAAATCCGTCTCCATTCATCTGCAAGATTCTTGATGGAAGCAGTCTCGACAGATTGATATGTATTTCAGTCTGTAATAAGGCCGCCTTCACCAATAAGTAAACTTTGCGAGATACTTCGCTGCTGTGGAAAATCTCAGCCTTTTCATTGAGAACTGGTTCCATAGTTTGTTTATAGCTTACTTCTCAAAATTTGTGCTGGACACCACGATAGTGATGAACATTCATGTAAATGATGCTTACTGCATCTCCCCCGCTTCAGAAGTATGGTAGCTGTTACACTGACATCAAAAGAATTCTCACTACATACTAAACGATTTATCAGCAAGGTGCAAATTTTTCTTGTAAGCAAAAAACTACCTTCCCTGGAGCTATACCTCCCTTATAGGTCGTGTCAATATACGTACGCCAGAATTCATCCCCAGACTTGGGAGTGCTGGTGTGCTCCGTTGCAGACGATACATTGCTTGCAGCGTAGTGCTTCTTCGTGACAGGTCCTCGCAACGCCGCACCAGAGCTAAAGCCCTTTTTCTCCTTTTTGCCTTGACGGACGACAGTCGATTGTGATCTGCCGTCTGAGAACTGCAGCAGTCCGAAGCAGAATTGAAACCGGTCTTTTAGCTTCTGGCCTCCGCCTCCAATGCTCCTACGCCACCGCCGTTGCACCACAGCGAGGATTTCGCGAGTTCCAAGGCAGCCGGTTCGGTCAACACTCATTTGTGTGACTGTTGTTTAACTGCTAAACCTCGGCGATACTGTTTCTTACATAGTATGTCATACAGAAGTGTCACGCTCCTGGTTTTACCTCGTTTTCACTCTGATGCCTCCCACCTACCGAGATAGCACAGTGGGTTTGCCTCTTGCCTCGTATATGAAAGAATGCCAGCATTACATGTTTTTGCTCTAAAGCGCTCAAGGCGAATATCGGGAAACGGACATGACTGATTCCCTAGTCCATCGTTTCTCAATCCGAGGTCGTGCTCCTTCTTTAATGACTTCGTCGTGGACGAGATGTTAAGCCCTAATTCTCCAACTCTGATGTTGACGATGATGATGATCATGATGATGACAACAATGAAGATGTTGATGACCTGCCACTCATCCAATCAGTCAAGTAGCTTTACTATTGAATTATGCCCTTATTTCGTGGTGTTAGCTCCCTAAATGGTTATGTACTGTTCTACTTCCAAGATCCTAAGGATTCGTCACCAATAGGCATGTCGTCAGTCTCAAGTTTGAAGGAGAGCAACGATTTACACAGCTTCGCTCGTGCGAAACTCAGCTTGCTCTTTCTACGCACGATATCCTTTGAACCAATGTCCGACTGCAGAATGTTGACGAAGCAACGAGCGTACGAAGTAGTTTCCCAGACGTGTGAGTACTTGAAGACCTCTTAAGTAATAGAACCCAGCAGGTTGCCCTCGATGGTGAGGTTTCATCGGAGACAAGAGCATGGTCAGAGTGCCGAAGGGAAGTATGATAGAACTGCACTTTTTCTCCGTATACATAAATGATCTGACGGACAGGGTGAGCAGCAACATGTGGCTGTTTGATGATGATACCGTGATGTACAGGAAGGTGTCATCGCTGAGTGCCTATAGGAGAATACAAGATGACTTAGACAAAATTTCTAGTTGGTATGATGAATAGTAGCTAGCTCTAAATATAAATAAATGTAGGCGAATGCAGATGAGTATAAAAAGCAAACCCGTAATGTTCGAATACAGCATTAATAGTGTGCAAGATGGTTCAAATGGCTCTGAGCACTGTGGGACTTAACATCTGAGGTCACCAGCCACCTAGAACTTAGAACTACTTAAACCTAACTAACCTAAGGACATCACACACATCCATGCCCGGGACAGGATTGGAACCTCCGACCGTAGCGGTCGCGCGGTTCCGGACTGAAGCGCCTAGAACCGCTCGACACTCCGGCCGGCAATACTATGCAACTTGACGCAGTCACGTCGACGGAATATCTGGGCGTAACGTTGCAAAGTGATATGAAAGGGAACGAGCACGTAAGGACGTAGTAGGAAAGTTCAATGGCCGACTTCTGTTTATCGAGAGAGTTTTAGGGAAGTGTGGTCCATCACCTGTAAAGGAGGCCGCGTATAGAACACTAGTGCGACCCAGTCTTGAACACTGTTCGAGTGTTTGGGATGCCCACCAGATCGGATTAAACGAAGACGTCGAAGCAATTCAGGTGCGGGCTGCTAAATTTGTTATCGGTAGGTTCGATCGACGCGCACGTGTTACGGAGATCCTTCGTGAATGAAATGGGAATCCCTTGAGAGAAGACGACGTTCTGTTCACGAACCACTATTAAGAAAATTTAACGAACCGGCATATGTAACTGACTAGAGAACGATTCTACTACCGTCATTTTGCGCAAGGACCACGAAAATAAGGTAAGAAAAATTATGGCCCGTACGGAGGCATATAGATATTCGCTTTCCCCTCGCTCTATTTGCGAGTGGATCAGGAAAGGTAACGACCAGCTGTGGTGCAAGGTATCCTCCGCCATGCGCTTTACGGTGACCCTCGAAGAATGTATGTAGATGAATAGATATGTAGTAATAAATATGTCCTGAATTTCGTAAAGAAATTGCTACAACCTCAAGGTAATTGAATGCGAATCATTCCGAGTGTGAATTCCATATCCACGTGACATCTTTGCTTTAGATACACCTCTTCTAGTGCACAGGCTGAAAGCGCATTTGCAGGACGGTTCACGAATATACAACAAGAAATCTGCCCTGAATTTCGAAAATAAATAAATCTCAAGGTAATCGTATGCCAATTACTCGGAGTGTGAATTCCACGTCCGTGTGACATCACTGCCTTGCATATACCTCTTCTGGTATTCAGGCAGAAAGCGTGAAGGAACACAAAGGAATCTCTGGAGGAGATTTGGGGCCTCCGTCTCCAGTGTTTTCGCAATGTGGTGGACTTCTTTGTTATTCCGCTCCACGCCTACAGCCGACAGACGCGGAATTAACAACAGCCTCGCCGTTGTGTTTCGCTACTGGGGTCTACAACACGGACTGATTTCATCGAGCACGTCAACCCACACAGAGCTATCTTTCACGTTGCGCATGTTCGAGAGGACCAAGAAACAGCTGCGGTGGCAAACCACAATTGCTTTCTCACATTTCTAATATCACGCATGGTTCCTAGCTATCAGTTCTAGTTTACGACAAGACCTACGTGTTCTGAACCATGTTCCCGAAACAATCCTCTTACGAAGAGTCACCTTCGTCGCTGAAAAGCGTTTCATTGGTGGGGAAGGGGGGAGGGGGCATAAAAAGGTAAAGGACACGAGATTGCGATTGAAGTGATCAAAACGATCCGGTGTACGTCCTAGTCTGATGCAGACCAAGACAAACTTGCAGTCACATGAAATGACGATTTGCATTCTTTGTCAGAATAAATTTATATTGCAGACAGCGACGCAAACCAGGGATCTTGCCTTTCAAGGTCAAGTTTCATTGCAGCGCACACTCCCTTGCCAAGTGCAAGACTAATTTTGGAAGAATTTCATTTTTGCATTCGATTGCGAATGTGACAGGCGGCAATTTTTTTGAATTGCAAGATGAGAAACATTCCGTCCTAGTACCGAAAAAGAAAGAAAGGGAGGCAAAAAATTTGATACTGAGCAGAAATTAGAACTCGGATAGAAATTAATACTGGAGAAACGATATTCATAAGACATGAAAAATATTTAGAGACTGAACCATAAAACATGTATTGACAAAAATGCGTATGCGAATGTGCCTCTGAAATGAAGTGATACGTACGAAAAAGACCGAGAAAAGAATGTAAGCTGGTGCTAAAACGTTAAAAACTCTTTTCTTGGATTATTTGGTAATTCCACACTGTTCATCTTTTCCACTATTTCGCACATACTTTCCACGTTTGACTTAGGAAATTCATAACGTAACATCAAACCTTTTCGTGACAAAAATATGCATTTCACCTCATTCACGAGGAAAAAATCTTGTATTACGACGAATTACACCTAATGATGGACCCACCGGGTCCGAAATGCATTGCGTGCCTAATAAAAAACGAAAATTTGTGACTGAAGGCATTTTTAATTCATACCTACAGAAATTAAATGGTTTTTTCCTGAGATATTTTAGAAACTTTATAAGGAGATATCTTTACTATAGGAATGTTCTACAACAGATGATATCTGATATTTAGTGCGAAACGACAAAGTTTTCGTGGAGAAAGGAAGATTTTTAAATGTTGCAAGAGGGTAGATTTGAAAGAAACATTATCCTACTTCTATGTATCCGCTTTCCCGATAGCGTTATTGGGTCCAGTCCCAATGTGTTCTTCGTCGACTAGCCAGGTCTGGCGCAACGCATCGTCTATCAATTACTCTACTTGCAGTGCGATCATGGTGGGGGGGGGGGGGGGGGAAATAAAATAATAATTGCAGCAACTTCTGCAGAAGGTGGCCACCGAAACAACTGCGTTGCTTTTATTTTACCATTGTTTGCAGAGAGGTTTCTTCTTCGTGGGAGAATATTACGACCTGGCCTCGTGAGACAGACAGCAGTCTCACAGAATGGACGGTGGTAAAGTATTCATTACGAGCTGTCATTCCCACTAAGAGCGTGACTGCCCATCTTTTACTTATGTAGATGACTAGGTAATGCAGCCAGCTCTGCTGTCCACGAGTCGCTGGGCTGCCTGCTACCGTGGTCCCTCCCTCTCCCTTCTTCCCACCCCCCTCTTTCCATCCTTCCTTCCTTCCGTCCTTCCTTCCTTCCTCCCTCTCATCCTGTCATCCTCTCTCTCTCTCTCTCTCTCTCTCTCTCTCTCTCTCTCCCCGTCCGTGCATTCCTCTCTTCCCCTGTAATTGTGCGCCCGCAACTCTCCTGCACGTCTATTTCTGTCCCGCTCACTCTGCGCCCCACCATTCCCCCGCACTCACATACATACGAACAGACGCTCACACACACTCCACACACGCACACATTCACACCCACACCAGCACACTCACGCATACACGCACACACACTCAAAAGCTCCCACTCCAGCCGCTTGTCACTGCGCAGGAAATCCAGAGTTCTGCCGCGAATACTATGGCGCGGAGGGGGGCAAGGGGGGGCCGCAGGGGGGACGAGGAGGGGGTAGGTAGAGGCAGGAAAGGGGGACGGAGAGAATTGTATCGACGCGCTGCACCGGAAACGAACGAAATCGTCCGCGCCTCGCGCTTTAAGGTGAGAACTCGGCTTAAAGCAGTTCTCGCGAAAGCTTTAAAACGGCTCCGAAACCTCCTTTAATTCGGTTGCGCGCCGACAGCCGAATGTAAACATCGCGCTGAAGGTTAAATGGATTTTTATCTGGAACAGTAAATTATATAGTTGACGCGAGTGTGCCAGGCAAAGTATCGTGTAGTTTGGTGCCTGCAGCGGGGCGCTACGTGTGGGGGTAGGGGTGATTCCGCTAAAAGCGTATAAGTAGCTCGCGACGCGCCGCATTATACGGCCGCAGTGCGGACCGCAGGCCGTAATGCGATGAGGGGCGGCGCGGAGCGGCGTGATTAAGGAAGGCGGCGACGGACAACAGGTGCGGCTGCAGCCCGCGAGCAGAAAGCAGCCGGCACAGTCGCCGACGGCGCCGGCGACGCATCGAGCGGCCGAGCTGCTTCCGCCGCGCCGAAGGGGTGGGGGGGAGGGAGTGTAGGCGTCTGCCTGGAGCACCGCAGGGCCGCGCTGGGAGAGCTCGCCAGGTGCGGACTGAAGGACGTCGCTTTCCGCAGAAACGCTGCCCAGACTGACATTCCCTCCCTGCTATTACATTATCACGTCCTTACGTCTTAATCGTGCCGCAAGTTAATGGTTTCATTTTCATTTGCAAAGCGTCAACAGTGGTTATTAGCTTTTGTTATACCTTTTTACTTTTTCTTAAATTTATGTCACGGTGGCCTTTGACAGCAAAAATTATGTACTACATGTTGTTGTTGTTGTGGTCTTCAGTCCTGAGACTGGTTTGATGCAGTTCTCCATGCTACTCTATCCTGTGCAAGCTTCTTCATCTCCCAGTACTTACTGCAACCTACATCCTTCTGAATCTGCTTAGTGTATTCACCTCTTGGTCTCCCTCTACGATTTTTACCCTCCACGCTGCCCTCCAGTACTAAATTGGTGATCCCTTGATGCCTCAGAACATGTCCTATCAACTGATCCCTTCTTCTTGTCAAGTTGTGCCACAAACTCCCTTCTCCCCAATTCTATTCAAGACCTCCTCATTAGTTATGTGATGTACCCATCTAATCTTCAGCATTCTTCTGCAGCACCACATTTCGAAAGCTTCTATTCTCTTTCTGTCCAAACTATTTATCGTCCATGTTTCATTTCCATACATGGCTACACTCCATACAGATACTTTCAGAAACGACTTCCTGACACTTAAATCAATCTATACGCGATGTTAACAAATTTCTCTTCTTCAGAAACGCTTTCCTTGCTATTGCCTCTACATTTTATACTTCGACCATCATCAGTTATTTTGCTCCCCAAATAGCAAAACTCCTTTACTACTTTAAGTGTCTCATTTCCTAATCTAATTCCCGCAGCATCACCCGACTAAATTCGAGTACATTCCATTATCCTCGTTTTGCTTTTATTGATGTTCATCTTATACCCTCCTTTCAAGACGCTGTCCATTCCGTTCAACTGCTCTTCCAGGTCCTTTGCTGTCTCTGACAGAATTACAATGTCATCGGCGAACGTCAAAGTTTTTATTTCTTCTCCATGGATTTTTTAATACCTACTCCGAACTTTTCTTTCGTTTC
Organism: Schistocerca piceifrons; assembly: GCF_021461385.2. Lineage (NCBI taxonomy): Eukaryota > Metazoa > Arthropoda > Insecta > Orthoptera > Acrididae > Schistocerca > Schistocerca piceifrons. The sequence goes on along the minus strand of NC_060140.1, from coordinate 780,718,390 downwards.
CTTTACTGCTTGCTCAATATACAGATTGAATAGCATCGGGAAGAGGGTACAATTTCTGTCTCTCTCCCTTCCCAACCACTGCTTCCCTTTCATGTCCTTTGACTCTTATAACTGCCATCTGCTTTGTGTACAAATTGTAATAGCCTTTCGCTCCCTGTATTTTACCCTTGCCACCTTCATCTACATCCACTATTGCAAATTCGGTCGAGTGTCCAACAATCAAGTGGTAGTGGTATCAGTAGCCCCGCTTACTGGCGCTGATGGCCCAAGCGGGACCGTCCGACCGTCGTGTCATCCTCTGTCAGTGGCGTCATTGCATCCGTTTTCTGTATATACCTGGGGTATTTCCACGTTACTCCGACAAACTTCAAGGGGATGTGGCATGTGTCTTACGGAACAAAATGAGGATATGAACTCGGGTCCAGAAACGTCACCCAACAACGCTACAAACCGTCAAGTTTTAGGCACCAGCCCCTATATAGGTACGTATTTACCGAATGATTCCGTCATGATGTTACAAACTTTCATGGATGATGGAGAAGGATAACTGTATCAATTTCAGGTAAGGGGCCACGGTCCAAAAACGAACGAATCTAAAGTTACAATCCGATACTTTTCTCATGGCCCTGACAGTGGAATGCAAGTACCGGTACTTTTGTTGCTGAAACTGTAGGATAGGCAATTTTCAGAGTTATTAGTTTGGACCGAAACAAGGATAAAGTGTCCAGTAAACTTCGGCTCTAAAATGCGTACCTGAGGAGTTCCGAGCGTTTGTTCGTCTTCGCTGCTGTGAAACACATTCTATCAAACAAGTGCTCATTGCTGTTAAGGTGTGCAATTTAGAGCACATGTTTACTGTAATTTTTTTCTTGATTTAGTCCACACTACCATTTATCAAAGTTGCCTACCTACAGTCATAACAACAACAATACTAATACATGTATTCCACTGTCAGAGAGAACAGTTTTCGCTTATAACTTTCGACTCACTCGTTTGTTTTCGGTACCGGGACCATTACCTCAAATTCATATATTTATCCTTCTTCATCATCCTAGAAAGTTTTTAACATTAACATGGAATCAACCTGCTTATATATATATATATATATATATATATATATATATATATATATATAAAAGCACCAGCACCTATAACTTTGACGCTCTATACAGTCATCGTTAGATGACGTTACCGGACATGGGTTCATGTGTAAAACTTGATTTCCTAAGTCCCCTCTATAATCTCTAGAAGTATGTAACACGTATTGAGAAACACCCTCTGTATTTAGCTTTTTTATGGAATTTAAAAGTTTCATTTTAAAAGATAATAGATGTGCCTTTTTCTCAAAAGCTATTCAAGAGATTTCTACAAAATTTTCTCCGTTTAATCTCTCTGCATATAGCAATCTTCTCTGATGAGGGTTTTTAGAATATATTGAACACGAGATTTTAGTAATTTTTTAAATATAATTCTGAAAACGTAATATAAATTTCATGCAAAATTCCAAGCACTTTGCCCCATATCTCACCGCAAACTCAAAATTTCAAGATTTACTCTTGAGACAACATTTGTAGGCTTTATAGAACTGCGGGATCTGCTGAATGGAATGAATAGTCTAATGAGTGCAGAATATGGATTGAGAGCGTATCGAAAAAGACGAAAGTAATGGGAAGTAGAAGAAATGAGAACACCAGGAAACTTTACATCGGTGATCACGGAGTAGATGAAGCTCACGAATTCTGCTACCTAGACAACAAAATAACCCACGACGGACTGAGCAATGAGGGCACGAGGGCATAGAAAGCAAACTAGCACTGGCAAAAAGGGCACTCCTGGCAAAGAGAAGTCTACTATTCTGAGAATGTATGTGTGGAGCACAGCATTGTATCGTAGTGAAACATGGGCTCATGGAAAACTTGAAAAGAAGATAATAGTACAATTTGAGATTTGGTGCTACAACAGAATGTTGAAAATTAGGAGGGCCGGTAAGGTGAGGAATGACTAGGTTTTCTGGAACATCGGCGAGGAAAGGAGTCTATAGAAAACACTGAGAAGAATAAAGAACAAGTTGGTTGGACAGGTGTTAAGACTTCACGGAATAACGTCCATGGTACTAGACGAAGCTGTAGTGAACAAAAACTGTAGAGCAAATCAGAGACTGGAATACATCCAATAAGTAACTGAGGACGTAGGTTCCAATTGCTACTCTGAGGCGATAAAGCTGGCAGAGGAGAGGAATTTTTGCCGTTCTGCATTAAATCAGTCAGAAGAATCATGACTCAAAAAAGAAATATGTCTACAGAATTTCATAATTCTAGCCCTCACAGATTCTGAGAAGAGATACGCAAATTTAAAAAATTGAAAGGTCAACTCAATGATTTTTCTTAAGTCACCTCTACAGAACACCCTAGATTTGTACTCAGGGTCCTCTATCGCTTCAAGTCTTCTCCTGCAGTTTCTTGTTTTCTGCCCTCTTTCGTTTACCAGGATTTCAATTAACTTTTCAATTGCAGAGAGGTGTCGTAAGTCTCTTTTTCTCAAGATTTGTGAAGTGAAATTTCCTGTCTTAAATCTCTTTATCTTTAATACTTTCATCCTCCCAACGTCCCCATTATTAAATACAAGAACTGCATCATAAGTTGCGATTTTGACAACTGCGGCGGATCAAAGTGTCGTTTTAGGGCATCGTTTCCATGTGAGTGAATTTAGAGACTCATTGGGATTCTTGGTTTTGCCATGAACACTCCTTTTTAGAAGGTCAAGATCGGCCAGAAACCTATAAGTGGGCTTGATAACATCCAGGATACAATTTGGAAGTCTGTAATCCACGATATCATTGTGCACCAAGCTAGTATCGAAGAACAAATGGTTCGAATGGCTCTGATCACTATGGGAATTAACATCTGAGGTCATCAGTCCCCTAGATTTAGAAGTACTTAAACCTAACTAACCTAAGGACATCACAAACAGCCATGCCCGAGGCAGGATGGGAACCTGCGACCGTAGCAGCAGCACGGTTCCGGACTGAAGCGCTTAGAACCGCTCGGTCACAGCGGCCGGCAGTATCGAAGTGTTACATCAAAAAGTAGTCGTGGAAGCAAGATCAAGTCGCACATTTAATTATTTTTCAGGCACTTTGGATGCAATTTCATTATTTAAAATTTGGGAACTTATATTTCGTATGACCGACTAATAAATAAAAAATAAATTGAAAATTGACATTTTCGATCACTTTCATGAAGATCCCCCGTTGAACAGACGTCAACATCGCCTTGGATTCTAACTGATGTGTTATATCTACTATTCCAGTATTGCAAATTCAGCCGTGTGATCATCAATCAAGTGATAGCAGTACCAGTAGAAACGGCGTAGTGACCCTGCTGGGCCAATCGGGACCGACCGACCACCATGTCTTCCTATGACAGCGGCGTCATTGGATGCTGTTATGGAAGGACGCGTACTCAGTACATCTCTCTCCTGGCAGCTGCCGGCTTTCTTGACCTTGAAGCTGCCACTCTTCATTCAAGCAGCTCCCCGATTGGCTTTACGAAGTGGCGTGCACCCTGTTCCAAACCTCTCACCACGGAAACATCTCTGGCAATATCGGGAACCGATACCGCGTCCTCCGCATAGCAGTCCGATATGCTGACCACTGATAATGTAACTATCTCGAAAATGCACGAAAAATCTGTCCTAGGTGAAAAGCTGATATTAGTAAAGGAAGTCCGCACTACAACTGATGACCTCCTAACTCCCCCTCCTGTGGATGAAGTCGCTTTGTATTTTCAAATGGGAACCTCCCACTTTTGTTTCATATTCAGATTCTACGCCTGAAGCTACATACGGTTTACTCAAACTATTGTTTTTCCATCTATGGTAGATGGTACTGTAATCGAGAAATTTCAAGCATGCCTGTTTTTGCAATTAAGAACCGACGTATTTTATTCTACACTTATTTTACGGTCTGAATGAGTACCTTTATCTCTAATGGTTGTTATTTATGGTTCAAATTTTACTTTTTCAAATTTGATTGTATAGTACAAGATGGTTAGCCATTTGAGTGTCTGGCTAGAAACTACGTTTACCATGATCCAGGAACAACGACGTAGATGTAAATTTTCTGTTCCCTTCAGGACGCTTGATATCAGTGAGTTCCCTTGCCTCTCACGATTAAGGAGCTTGATTTTGCTGTGTCCCCTTGCCTCTCACTATTGGTGTGCTTCATTTTGCTGAATTCCCTTGCCTCTTTCGATTCGATTTTGGGGAGTCCCCTCGGTGAGTCCCCTCGCCTCTCACCATTGGAGTCATTTGTTTTAGTGAGTCCCCTTGTCTCTCACCAATGGGGTCACTGATTTTGGTGACTCCCCTTGCATCTCACGACTGGGATGTTTGATTTCGATGAATCCACTTGCCTCTCTCTATTGGGGTGAGTGATTTTAGTGAGTCTTCTTGTCTCTCACAGTTGAGGTGCTTAATATCGGCGAGTCCTCTTGCCTCTCACACAAATATCTGAGTGATCATACACCGCCACAAATACCACCCATACCAAATTTATATGCATCAGTCACTCAAGAGGATGATTTTCAGAATAGGATGTGGTTTGCAATTGGGCGCTCATACAAATACAAAGAGACCCGCAATTCTTTTGCCAGGCAATGTTCTCTGGCGAGTCAACATTTGGGAAACACGGCGAAGTTAATAAGTGTAACACGCATTACTGGAGTGTGGAATACCCGCATTGAGTATTACAGTTTATCGTCGGCGTCCTTGGTCTTTTAACGTTTGGTGCGGTACCATAGGTGACGAACTAACTGCCCTCCTTGTTGAGGAAGGCACCCTGAACGGGGAAAGGTATTGTAAGCTACACATTGTAATGGAAGATGTACCCCTCTTAGTGCGCCAGAACATGTGGTTACAGCACGATGGGCCAAAGAAGCACCAAATCACGATTTCAGTGGCCGCTGGATCTGTGGAGATGGTCCAGTAACGTAGCCTGGCAGATTACCTGGCCTTACGTCGCCGGATATTTTGTTGTGCGGTTATCTGAAGGAGAAAGTGTATGCAGAAGTACCAACTACTCGACAGAACATGATATAACGTAACAGAAATGTTTGCTCAAACACTCCACTACGCAGGCTTTTACGTAGTGTACATGCATTCCTCTCATGAATTAATAAATGTATGGAAATGGAAGGTCTTCAGTTTCAGCATTTATTGTCAATTACGATGAAGGTGAGAGGCAAGCGGACTCGCGGATATGAAACACCCCATTGGTAAGAAGCGGGGGGACTCACCGAAATCAAGCATCCCAATGGTGGGAGGCAAGGAGACTCACCAAAGTTAAGCATCGCAATGGTGAGAGACGCCACCGAGTTCGTTTTTCAAGCGTCAAACTTTCTTCTTTTGTAAATTGCTGTACAACACGATGAACAGTTTCATGGGATCGTGGACTACCAGCAAAACGTTTGGCATAAAGACCAATAGCAGTGTCGAGCTTTCTTGCAGCCTCGCCATAAATTAAAATTATGTCTATCTTCTCTGGAACAGATACAATATCGCTGAAGAGAGGAGTGGTGCCAAGAAATCTGGTGTTCATGCTTATAAAGGACCCGACACTGCAGTGGAGCGTGCCGCGTGGTGGGGCACTGAGCGACGGGGGGAGCGTGTGAGGTGTTTACACAGTATAAATAGCAGGTGTGCCTGTCACTATCACTCCATGGACATTGTACCCGTTTGCAGTGGTCGTGGTTTTTAACCCGCCAATAGCCGTATAGCGGCCAGCGCGAGAGTTACGGCGGTTGGATGGAAACACACAGCGAAATCAGTCACCTTGACAGTGGGCTTCACAGGATACTACCAAAACCAAGCATTTTGATGGTGTGGGGACTCACCATAATGTACCCCGTGGGCAACAGTAAACTGCGTTATCATATAAGCATCTTGTGTGCCACAAATGTCAATGCCTAGCGGTATTATTTGTGCCATACAATCACATCTGCAGCACTCAAGTAACGTTTCAACACCAATATCAACCATTACAACACAAAGGTTTACATTTACTTCGTAAACAACATGTAGAATCAAATGTGTCAGTTCTTAATTTACTAAAACAGGGCCGCGCGGGATTACCCGAGCGGTCACAGGCGCTGCAGTCATGGACTGTGCGGCTGGTCCCGGCGGAGGTTCGAGTCCTCCCTCGGGCATGGGTGTGTGTGTTTGTCCTCAGGATAATTTAGGTTAAGTAGTGTGTAAGCTTAGGGACTGATGATCTTAGCAGTTAAATCCCATAAGATTTCACACATAGTTGAACATTTTGAACAAAAACAGGCACACTTGACATTTGTCGATAACAACGCCATCTACCAGGAATGGCAACCAATGATTTAAGTAAGCCGTACGTATTGTTTGGGCGTAGAATCCGAATATGCCGTAGAAATAGGAGCGTTCCCATTTGAAAGTAAAAGGTTGACATCCCCCACACAGGAATGGTAGTCAGGAGGTGAGCAGTTGCAGCACAGACAGCACAGATCATTACTAGTATAAACTTTTCACCTGGAACCTTTTTTTTCGGATGACAGGTCGTAGTTGTCTCAAGTTGAAACAAATATCCTGTATCTATAGGGTGATTCAGCTACCCCTGCTGATAGGATTTATGCAGTCTGCAACACCTTCAAAAATCACTCATAAGACTATCACATTTTCTCGCTCGCTACGTGCAAATTATCATTCCCACAGAGAAAATGAACAGGAACTTTTAGTAGGAAATGTACGTTAAATTTTGTTCCAGAATACATTCTTGATGCAGGCCACGGTTTTCTAGCTATTCAAGAAAAACATTTTTTAAGATCACCGACGCATATTTTTCTTGAACAATTCGAAAATTGCAGCCTCTAGCGAGATGGCGTACCCCGTCAGCCCAAATACTTTCCGAGACCGCATTAAAAAAAAAGAGAGGTTAGAAAAAAGATGGTGCTTTAAATGCTATATGTATTATGCATAGTCTCCTCCCACTTGAGCGCAACACATACAAGATTCATACAACCATAAGAAACCGTAAGGAAAGTCCTTCTTTGGGATGCTGTTCAATTCAAAGGGCCATATGGGGTTGAATGTCGATTACGTCGTCAAATCAATGACCCGTGATGTGAATTCCCGCATTTTGTCGTTTTGTGGTAAGTTCGTATTGATAACATAAAGTTTCATCACCTGCAATGATTTTTTCGAGAACAAAATTCCTCTCATTTTGCGTTTCAGTCAAGTGGCGGCGGGTGTCACCGCTTCGTTGTTTTTGTTCGGGAGTCAAAGTGGGCGTAACAAACTCAGCACACACCTTTCTCTTCTTCAAATTACTCTGCAGAATGTCTTGAGCAGTCGATACTGCCACGTACTTCGTGAATTTGACTTGATATTGTAAACATTAAAATAACATGACATAACCTCTCAACCCGTCAAATTTCATGATATTTTCACCTCCCCTTCTGGGTGAGTGACACTTTTTATCAGACAATACAAATTGTGTACCGCAGTCTAGGGGTAGTGTCTTTCATGAGTAATCAAAACGTCCTCTTTCTCGGTCTCGAAACTCACCACTGCTTAAATTCTGGTTAAAAATAATCAGCAATGGCGGCCGATGTTTTCCGGCGTAAGAAGTCATCCTCATTCTGCTAATAGCCTTGTCAGAGAGCCGAGGAGCAGACAGAGGTTCAGTGCACTCCATTGCCCTTGAGGTGGGAAACTGCCACTGAAAGGCGAGAGTAAAAGCAATAAACAACAGCATGAGGATACAGAAGGCAGTGGAAACCACTGCATTAAAAACAAATAACTTGTCTGCACAGGACACGTGACCTGTAATTTAAAAATGTGTCATGATGATCTCTCCATTGGCAAAATATCGCGGAACAGTCCCAATTCCAGCCTATGGGAGGGGACTGCCAAGGGGGAATTGACAATGAGAAGAAGTCTGAATAACTAAAGAAAGGATAACGTTCAACGAAATGGGTTGTGGAATGTGAAAATTTCAATGTGATAGGAAAGCTAGAAAATTTGAAAAGGGAAATGCTGAGGATCAACCGAGATGTAGTGGAGACCAGTGAGGTGAAATAGAAGGAAGACAGTTAGATATGGTTGAACACCGTGAACAAAACTGACATGAATGTAGTTGGCCAATTTGTCGGCATGTAACGGGAGACTGTTCAACGCGTCTACAGTGATTGGTGTGTCACTCACAGCCACGTAACACAGCGTAAGAACAGTGGTCGTAAAGAGATCCTCACCTACAAGGCCGGAGACGAATGAGGCGCCATGACAATGACAGTCGATTTCCAACCCTACAGAATTTGCTGCTCACAGTGAATGCAAGGTGTCGAATGCACCGATGGCCAAAAGAGGCGTTTAACTATTTGTGGCCGGCCGGAGTGGCCGAGCGGTTAAAGGCGCTACAGTCTGGAACCGCACGACCGCTACGGTCGCAGGTTCGAATCCTGCCTCGGGCATGGATGTGTGTGATGTCCTTAGGTTAGTTAGGTTTAAGTAGTTCTAAGTTCTAGGGGACTTATGACCACAGCAGTTGAGTCCCATAGTGCTCAGAGCCATTTGAACCATTTTTTAACTATTTGTGTTTGGTGAGTGTAATTCAGGCCGAAAGTGATGTTTTGGGTGTGTTTTTGTACCATGATATGGGTCCACTCATTCAGCTTACCGTCAACATGATCCAGGATGTCTATTTTCACATTCTCGGTGACCAAGTGTTGCCCTTCATGATAAACATACTGTGGACACCCGTTTCCCAAGAAAACGAAAACCATGTTCACAGAGCTACACTTATACGTTCCTAGTCTGATTAACGCGCCGGTACCCCAGGGCATCATGACTGGCACGCTACATAGTTTTTACTTCACATTTTTGTCACAATAACTCCTTTCACTTCAGTCTTATACCAGACGTCTTCTTTGACAGCTAACTGAGAGCCTCCCTGAACGCTGTCGAGTGGTTTTTCATTCATAATCATGAAAGAAGACGTGGCACGCGAAGCTAACGACACACAGTGAAGACAGTTCAGAATGACAACAGTGCCATTGTAGACTACATCGTACCCTCGGCTAAGGATTGTAGCCAGCCGAACAAGTAAATATCGGTTCGAAGTCATAAACCGTCTTGCGAATTTTTTCGGTCCTGTTATTCTCATCAGACGCCGCGTAACAATTAATACACCAACTTCGACAACCAGTCATGACCTCCGAACAGTGTCGGTTCCCTCGTGGGTACATCTCAGACGATTATGTTGTTCTTCTTCTCTAGGTAGCTTCACCAACGTCGATGTGCCAGGTGCTTGTAATGTAACCACACTTTTGAAATAAGGAGACAGTATATTTAAAATGTTGCTTAATGAAACAAAGGACAAAAAAAGAGTAAGATTGTTTCGTCATAAATGCGAAGGTTTCGAACTAATAAACAATAAGTATTACACAAATAAATAAATAATTTTTAACTTATATAGTAGCTCGGAATTCACTCCAGCCATACAATCCTGTAGAATTATTAGTCCAGGAGTCATTCCTCATTGATATTTTGCTGAAGAATGGATCTTCTTCAGCAAGTTCACATTGCCACACAACATTTTGTAAAAATTTGCACAAGTGTGATACAGTTCACCTTATTAATCTACATAGCTTCCAAAGTCTGTACTGAAAGTGTGTTCTTGTCATTTTCCCACAAAATATTCGTATGGGTAGACTTCCTGACACATCTAAACTTGATGGTAACAAAGTTCTCTCCTTCAACAATGCTTTTCTTGCCATTGCCAGTCTGCATTTTATATCCTCTCTACTTCGGCCATCACCAGTTATTTTGCTATTACTTTTAAGTGTCTCATTTCCTAATCTAATTCCCTCATCATCACCTGATTCAATTCGATTACATTCCAATATCCTTGTTTTGCTCTTACTGATCTACTTCTTATAGCCTCCTTTCAAGACACAGTCCATTCCACTCAACTGCTCTTCCAAGTCCTTTGCTGTCTCTCACAGAATTACAATATCATCAGTGAACCTTAGAGTTTTTATTTCTTGTCCTTGGACTTGAATTCCTACCAGAAATTTCTCTTTTCTTTCATTTACTGCTTGCTCGATATACAGATTGAATAACATCGGGGATAGGCTAGAAACCTGTCTCGCTCCCTTCTCAACCGCTGCTTCCCTTTCATGTCCTTCGCCTCACATAACTGCCATCTGGCTTGTGTAAAATTGTAAATAGCGTTTCGTTCCCTGTATTTCACACCTGCCACATTCAGAATTTGAAAGAGAGTATTCCAGTCAACATTGTCAAAAACCTTTCTCTAAGCCTACAAATGCTATAAACGTAGATTTGCCTTTCCTTAACCTATATTCTATGAGAAGTCTTAGGGTCAGCATTGCCTCAAGTGTTCACACATTTTTCTAGAATCTAAACTCATCTTCCTCGAGGTTCGGCTTCTACCAGATTTTCCACTCTTCTGTAAAGGATTCGTGTTAGTACTCGTATTTTGCAATCGTGACTTATTAAACTGATAGTTCGGTAATTTTCACCTGCCAGTACCTTCTTTCTTTGGAACTGGAATTATTATAATCTCCTTGAAGTCTGTGGGTATTTCGCCTGTCTCGTACATCTTGCTCACCAGATGGAAGAGTTTTGTCATGGCTGGCTCTCCCAAGGCTATCAGTAGCTCTAACGAAATGGTGTCTATTCCCGGGAGCCTTGTTTCGATTTAAATCTTTCAGTGCTTTGTCAAATGCTTCACGCAGTATCACACCTCCCTTCTCATATTGATCTAAGTCCTATTGCAGTCTCTGATGATAAGCCCTTATTTTTCTGTTTACCAAGAATTTATCTGATAACTGTTGTATGAAACAGTCTTCACCCTTGGAAACTAGCCTGTAAATCATTAACACATAAATTACTTCAAAAAAGTAACTGTTTCGCGCTCTATTCTTTGAACTGCAGCGTCAAAAGTTGATGCTTTGCTGTGGAGAAAGTATAGCCAGGCTTTTGATAAAGAGTTTTCAAAGAATTATTTGATAACAAATTGACAGTATGGTTTTCAAATATTGCAGTATGCACATAGAAATGAGAATATATTTTTAGAAACAATACCTTCAACATCAGTAAGAAGGACATCAGCAGCTGCCTGGATACTATGGTTGATCATATGAGCAGAACACTCGACCCCCAAGTAACTTATGGCCTAAATTTCCTTTCAGTTTTGAGAAGCCGCTATGAAAGTCCTTCCTAGATATACTTCCAAAACTGCAGTTCGTATTATCTGCACAAGGAGCTATTTTTTTCCTCTAAATTATTATTTGTGGAACACTCATTTAAAATGCAGCAATTACTTACGAACTGTCTCCAGGAAAAGACTTCCGATCTAATATTTTAACTTGAGCCCTTCAGTAGGATTACAGTACCTAACAAACAATGGAAATATTTTTAAGTCCATATGGTTTCATGAATCCGTCATTATTGAAAAAAAATAGCTTTCTGTACATCAGATTCCAGTTGAGAAACGGCAAATAAAGCTAAAGCATATAACATAATTTACTTTTTTTTGCTACGGCCACAAGTAAATTTTGGCTCAATAGTACACTGGACAAGTTCAGCATGTACAGTCCATTGATCTGAAAGATTGGTTGTGGTGGGCAGTATGGTAAGTGAGCGCTCCTTCAACAGCTGCTAATTTCATATCTTTGCCACCAAAACTTTCACTTTTTCAAAAAATAATCAATACAGTGCTGTAAGAAGCCCTTGCGCGCAGCACTATTTTATGGTTTTCACTGTTTATAATTATGTTGTGATATATCCGATCCCCCTGCCCGCCCGATGGCTTATGCTGAAAGTAGATGCACACTTATTGCATCGAAGGTCTGAACCATAAATTGTTTTCTTAATATATGGGTGTGCTCCTTTTGTAGGTCACTATTACAATCACACTTCCTTTCCGACGGTGGTATATTATCAACTTCAAGTGTTTTAGCACTTGCAGTTTTAAACGTTCGCTGTATTTGATTATTTCACAAACGCAGAACACAGTATTGCATTTTACCAAAGTAACAAGTGTAGTGAATTTATCTGACTCACACTCAAGCATATGCGTTTGATTTTTCGTTATTTCTGGCGACATTCGCATCAAATACGACTAATTACGAATTGTTAATTGACAATGCAGAGAAGCACAGTTCATTTGTCTTACGCAACTGTACTTTTCGAAACGAAATCCCCACACAGTTCAGCTGTATTTGTATTTTAGCTCCATAACATAAACAGCACCTTTTTTGTTAGTATCCTTAAATTGTTTAACAAACTGATGCAAAACAAGACACTCTGAATTTTTAAGAACTGTAGTAGCGGTGTTTTATGTCGGTAAGTCATTTTGACAAAAAAGGAATATCTTGTCTCATTCTGCCTTCACAAAAGAAAAACTAGTACAGAGACTCAAAAACAAAAAAAAAAAAAAAACTGTTCCGGCTAGTAGGGCACTTCACCTCAGGTAATTGTGGGGTAAGGCGCTTAAGCAGTCTACCAACAATTATTGCACATTCAAGACTCATCTCTGTCTTTTGGTTCGTTATCTTAAACTATTCAGTTTACGGTCCTCTACAGCCTGTATAATTTTGTCTCAGAAACCATTGCATCGCTGGTACACTGCAGCTAATAAATGTCTGAGAAGAAATCAAGTGCAATTATAAATTACACTTTACTCATTCGTTTCTTGTAGCTCCTCGTCGAGAACGTAGCTGGCCAAAAACGTGGCTTGCTGTAAGAATAAATTGCGTCTAGGAACTATTATCCAGTTTTAATTGTTTAGATAAGAAGAACGCGTAATTTAATTACATCAATTTGTCGATTTATTCAAGTCATTTCAACTAACTGCTAAATATAAAATTTTCATATTATAGAACAAATCAGAACAGACAACAACAGATTATCGACTACCATCAATTCGCGTCAGAGAATGTTAAGTCAAAAAAACAAAGATAACAAGTACTCGCAGCTCAGTGATCCTACGAGGTTTCGATTTTTACATCCACAGAAATTTATAAATGATTAATACTTTATTTTCAGATTATTGCTCATAATAATTTAGAAAAATAGAATTACTACAAAACGGAAAAGTATATGAGTATCGTGTGATCTGGTCAGTTTAGTGTATCGGGTACTTCAGTTAATTATTTGTATCGCCAGGTATCTCGCACCATGAAAATGAGCCATTGATCAGTTCCATTCAAGTTGGTACGGTGAATAGACCAGATGTCGGTTACGCATATTCTGTGTGGTTGAAGAATTTTGTGTGCGCGAACGTGAAACATTACGCAGATTGACGGTAACAAGGTATGTGGTTATAAAGAGTGAACCCGAACACCATCAAAAAAAAAATTTTGGGATTGTTCAGGGATATTTTCTGAATACTTTAGTGAAACGGGTAAGTGGACTGCAGTGGCTCGATACACAATATGGATGTATTGATTTGATGTATAGATTGATTTTTGATGTATTTGATGGATGTGTGGGTTTATTCATCTTGTTACCAAAATGAACTTTGTTTCTGCGAAAAGCATGTAACATGCGAACGCCAGGACTTACAACGCAAAACAGAATAACGCAACAACTCTAAGACGAAACATGTAAAATGTGATGTGGTTGCCGCTGTATAGCATTCTTCCGTTGTACAGTGTTTTTCCGTTGTGCGTATCGGTCAACTCAATACGAAACAGAACGACCAGTACTAATCCAGCTTGAGGGCGAAGAGAAAGTGTACATTATTGTTGTCAACAGTAAGTACCCTGAATGAACAGAACAAGTTCATTTCCAAACATATCACACAGCGCATACCGTCGATATTTTCACCATTGTAGAGATATTTTCGGTGAAATACAGATACGAAAAAAATAGGGGAGTAAGAAATCAAACGAAATGCAGTGACTCTGTACATAGCGACCGACGACCATGGGTCTCTTGCATAAAAATACTCAGAAATATCCTCGAACAGCTTGTGAAACTTTGTTGGTGTAGCTCCGGTTTAACTTACATACTAATATGCAATGAGTTGATAAACGTCGTGGGATACCTCCTAATATCGTATCAGACCTCCTTTTACCCGGCGAAGTGCAGCAAGTCGACGTGGCATGGACTCAACAAGTCGTTGGGAGTTCCCTGCGGAAATCTTGATCTAGGCTGCCTCTATAGCCGTCCGTAATTGTGAAGGCGTTGCCGGTGCAGGATTTTGTGCACGAACTGACCTCTAGATTATGTCCCGTAAATGTTCGATGGGATTCATGCCGCCTAATCTGGGTGGCCATATCATTCGTTCGAATTGTCCGGAATATTCATCAAACTAATCGCGAATAACTGTGGCCCTGTGACGTAACATCTTTGTTTGGGAACACAGAGTCCTCGAGTGGCAGTGAATGATCTCCAAGTGGCCGAACATAAACATTTACGATCAATTATCTATTCACTTGGACCACAGTACCCATTTCATTCCATGTCAACACAGCCTACACCATTATGAAATCACCACCAGCTTGCACAGCGCCTTGTTGATAACTTATATGCTTGGTTTCGTGGGGTCTGTGCAACACTCGAGCCTTTCCATCAGCCCTTACTAGAGATGGACAAACTCGTTCATCCTTGGGAACTAGTTCACTGGTGATCGCTCTTTTCTGGGAACCGTTCATGTTTACTTGTTCACCGTTCATTTGTGCTTGGTATACGGTTCTTATGAAAATTTGAAAATTAGTAACATAGGTGACTGAAGATGGAAGGTGCCAAAAGGGGCACTTGCCTCCCCCCTGGAGTACAGAGTTTTTATTCATGACGGAATTATCACACGTAATTTTCGTGATTCTGCAAAACCTCTCGTTTAGCCAACTATAGCGTTATGTGGCTGATCGCAGTGATATAATGTAAGGTGGCGCACGAAAAACCGGCCCCGAGCACAGAACTTTGAACTACTAAAACCTAACTAACCTAAGAACATCACACACATCCACCTGCGACCGTAGTGGTCACGCGGTTCCAGACTGAAGCGACTAGAACCGCTCGGCCACTCCGGCCGGCCGAGAACAGACTGCTCCTCGATTACGCAGTATTTGTTGACCGCTACGAGTAGAATAGATAAACATGTAATAATTAGGTAGTGAAGAAATAACAACCTTATGCAAACAACTTCGAAACAATAGATGACGATTGGTAGGCGACAATGAGAAGTCTACTACTCGGGGCCGATTTTTCGTGCACCACCCTGTACCACTGAAACAATATTGTAGAAGTTGTCATATTCTCATTACAAAATGTGACACCAGACACTCGATTATAGAACGCGGACTTCATTCGGTTTTAAGTCGGTCTGCCTTCCATAACACTGAACATGCTCTTTTACCTTAGATCAAAAAAAAAAAAAAAAAAAAGATGCGGCTGGTCCCGGCGGAGGTTCGAGTCCTCCCTCGGGCATGGGTGTGTTTGTTTGTCCTTAGGATAATTTAGGTTAAGTAGTGTGTAAGCTTAGGGATTGATGACCTTAGCAGTTAAGTCCCATAAGATTTCACACACATTTGAACATTTGTGAACAAAAAAAAGACGGAAAATGACCACTCGTGTATGCCGTGCCTACTTCCTTTGTATATGTAACAACAAAAAAATCTTGCCTTTTTACGAATATTTCTTCTGCTGTTTATCGAAATAGTGATGTAAGCTGTGAAACGTCCTCTTAGAAAAATTAGTGAATTACTGTGCTGGTAAACCCCTTACGTTATTTGATTTTCCAACAGCTGAGAAAAACTGAATGTACTCAGACATTTCTCTCTTTACTTATTCTGAACATCACTAAACTGACACACAATATTTTTAGCGCAACGCAATCTGACTTTTAAAAATCCCTACAAAAGAATGGCCCCGACTAACAATAACCTATACCTTTCATGAATCACTTACCTCACAAAAATCTTCGTTACTCGAACTACTACAATACAGCAAGCGCCACTACTGCCAGCTAAATAAAAGATTCTAACTACTGAAGGGACTAACTACTGATAGGCATAGTTAGCAAATGAAAGATTTTGATAAAGAACAAACAATGTATTTACCTTAACAGTGTTCAAAAGTCATTATATATATATATATATCAGTTCATGACATCCAGTCTTACAAATTTACTGTCTCTGATGGACACACGTCCAGATCATCCGCTCTCAAAACTCACCCATCTCTCTCCCCACATCCACCAGTGCTGGCGGCTCACCTCCAACTGCGCAACGCTAGGCGCTGTTAACAGCCAACTGTCCAACACTACAATAGCATATACTCCAACAATCCAAACCAACCACAGCCTTCACACAGCACAGTCAGTGATTTTCATATAGAGCGCTACGTGGCGTTACCAACGTAAAAACCTGAACAGCCTACTTACAACTGATATGCCGTTTTGTTACCTGAAAATATGTACTACACACCACGTAATTTTATGTAGTATACGTAATTATAAAATACATTTAATTAGTTGTCATGGATACTGAATAGAATACGAAAAGAGCCAGAAGTTCAGAGTTCCAAAAAGGGTTTGAAACAGATGTAGAATGGGCGTGCGCAGCGAACGAAACGAACGACTCTGTACTGAACTACGAGCAGTCGGCAATGGAACTGCGACGAGAGGCCACGCGAAGAAGGACGAGTCCGGCCGAGCGAGACCGTGACAGATGGGAACGGGACCGAGGCTGTAACGAAACCGGCCGATGTGCTGTTGCAGGAACGAGACCGACTGTTTCTCGTTCCCGGGAACTATAAGTAGAAAGCCGCGACCGAGACCGACGGGAACGCGACCGAGGCTGGAACGAGACCGGCTGTGACCGACCGTTTCCCGTTCCCGGGAACTATAAGTAGAAAGTCGTGACCGAACTGAACTATGAAAGACCATTCCTCAGAATTCGTTCATCGGTCGTTCCGTTCATCTTGATGAACCGTTCCTTTTGACCCGTTAGTTCGCGAACGACCCATCTCTAGCTCTTACCAACTTAAATCGGGACTTATCTAATCAGGCCACAGTTTTCCAGTTGTCTAGGGTCCAACCAATAAGATCACAACCACAAGAGAGGCGCTACAGGCGATGTCGTGCTGTTAGCAAAGGCTCTCGCATCGATCATCTGCAGTCATAGCTCATTAACACCAAATTTCGCCGCACTGTCCTAACGGACATGTTTGTCGTATGTCCCATATGGATTTCTGCGGTTATTGCAAGCAGTGGTTGTCTGTTATCACTGAGAATTCTAAGTAAACGCTCGGTCGTTAAGTAAAGGCCGTCGGCCACTGCTTTGTCTGTTGTGAGAGGTAATGCCTGAAATTTGCTATTCTCGGCACTCTTGACTTTGTTTGTCTCGGGATATTGACTTCCCTAACGATTTCAGAATTGGAATGTTCCATACGTCTAGCGCCAACTGCCATTTCGCATTCAAAGCCTGTTAATTGTTCCTTTTGTGCGGCCATAATCACGTTGAAACCCTGTTCACATGAATCATCTTAGTGCAAATGACAGCTCCACCAATGCACTGCCCTTTTACACCTTGTGTACGCTATACAACCGCCATATGTAAATGTGTATATCGCTTTCGTTACTTCAGTGTATTCCACACGGTTGTGCTGAGCATGGTATATGTCTGACAAATGGGCCAGTGTTTCTTGATAGTGTCGAGTTCGCCACAATTAGGTAAATGCTATGAAACAAGATTTGGTTTCAAATACAATTACACACCGGTTCACGGGAAACTACTTCGTGCAAGAGATGTGATGCATACGTGGTCCACAATATAAAATAATGCTGGCTCACCTTGCTAGTAGGAAACAGTGAAATGGCGTTCAGGAGGATTCCAGTCGGCAGCATCTGTTTTTATTTCCGATGCAGCTGACCACGAATTCCTCTCCTGTGCCAACCACTTCATCTCAGAATAACACATTGCGCCCTGCGTTCTCAGTTATTTGTTGGATGTATTCCAATCCCTGTCTCCCCCTCTACAGCTTAATCTAGTAGGATGGAAGCTATACTCCGATGTCTTAGCACATGTCCTATCATCCTGTCCCTTCATCTTGTCAATATTTTCCACATGTTCCTTTCTTCATCGATTCTGCAGAGGACCACATCATTGCTTATCAGCCCACGTAGTCTTCAACATCCATAACTGAAACCTTCGACTTTCTTCTTTCCCTGTTTTCTCACAATTCATGATTCATTACTATACAACGCCGTGGTTCAAACGTACTTTCTATGAAGCTCCATCCTCAGATGAAGATAGATACTAGGAGACTCCTCTTGACCAGGAATGTCCTCTTTGCTCAAAAAAAAAAAAAAAATGGCTCTGAGCACTATGGGACTTAACTTCTGAGGTCATTAGTCCCCTAGAACTTAGAACTACTTAAACCTATCTAACCTAAGGACATCACACACATCCATGCTCGAGGCAGGATTCGAACCTGAGACCGTAGCGGTCGCGCGGTGTCCTCTTTGCCTGTTCTGCTCTACTTTTTATGTCTTCCTCGCATCGTCCGTCATCTTTTATTTTGCCTCTAAGGTAGCGAATTCGGTAACATCGCCTGCTCAGTGGTCTCCAGTTTTGATTTTAGCTTCATCGCTAATCTCATTTCTTCGAGTCCTCATTATTTTCATCTTTTATCGGTCACTCTCAGTCCATATTCTGCACTGATTAAACTGTTCATTCCATTCAGTATATCCTGTAATTCTTCTTCACTTTCACTGAGGATATCAATGTAATCAACGAATCTTATCGTTGATATCCTTTATCCCTCATTTTTAATCCCAGTTTTCAACCTATATTTTGTTTCGCTCTTTTCTTTTTCGATGTATGAATTCTTGTTTTGTTGCATTTCTTGGCTGAGGGCAGTTATGGAATATTAAGCCTGTTAACAGACTACATTTTAATCTGCGTGAAGACTACAAAAAAGCCTCTTGACCAGCACCTAAAACAAGCTGTGCTGGCTGTATATAGTACTAGGTAATACATTTAGCTTGCATTTATTTCTATTCATTTTCTTTACAAATAGCAACCCTACTGCAGTACAATGTTACCTCACTTGCTATGAGAAAGTGAACTTCTTACAATAGACAGTACTACCTATTATCTGATAATTTTGTGTAGCCCTATACGAATTTCAGTTCTGATATGTTCAACTTACAGTATACACAAGCTTGTAGATCGTACATAAGAAAAAATATATTAAGTGTTGGGAGTGTGCCATCTTCTCTCAAAATGTCATGTTTTGTAGAATTTCCTTTGAAAATGAATTATCACGATTCAAAATGGTTAGAATAATTGAATAAAACTTGCGTATTTCTGACTGAAGGTAACTTTTTTACATTGGGTCCATGTGGACTGGAAAGCAGTTTTTCGAATGCACGAAAAACCACAAAGTTTATAATAACTCAGAAAGTCATGTGTTGAATGAGATGCAACTGTGAACTTATAAACCAAATGTACCTCGAGATCGAGCAATGAAGATTACGCTAAAAGAAATGCAAAATTTTTTAACATCCAATTTATTTTCCACACCTCTGATATTTTTACAGTATATTGATACATACTTGAGAGGAAAAAATGTCATTTTTCCATATAATTTCCACCCATTTCAACTGCCTTACGCCACCGTGGAACTACCGCCTGTATACCTGTGCGGTAGAAGTTACGACCAGCACGTTTGAGCCAATGTTTAGCAACCTTCACAAGGGATTTGTCACCTTCAAATCTCGTTCTGTGAAGGGATTCCTTCGGTTTACAGAAGAGGTGTTGATCCCACAGTGCCAGTTGAGGGCTGTAGGGCGGGTGTTTCATTGTTGTCCACATGTACTGCGTGTTCTCGCTGTTGGTTTTCTCATTGACACGTGGCAGGGCGCTAGAGTGCAACAGCTAAACACCGTGCTTTTGCCGATGTTGTCGAACGCCACACGTTAGATCATTAAGATTTTATGAGTTGCCATGTACGCTTCAGAACTGATAGTGATTCTGTGAGGCATGATGTCCACAAGCAACAGTTCTTCTGAATCAAAAGACACAGCAGCCATCACTTATCCTACAGAATGCGCAGTTTTGAATTTCTTCTGGAATTCGCATGATGCCATTCCATCGATAGGCTTTTCATCTCCTGTTCAAAGTGATGCAAACAGGTTTCATCTCCCGCCACAATCCTTGCAACAGCTCATCTTCAGAATTCTCGCTGCACATTCTCTTCCATGTTTCTTTGTCGGTGTCCGTCAACTATTTTGGAACCTATCTAAGCGCAAATATTTTTCAGCTTCAAATTTCTTAATATTTGTATACAATCGCTTCTCCTACTCACAATCGGATCGACATAACATTCACTGTTACGCCTTTTTCAGCCAAAATCAGTGTGTGACTAGGCTGTACATTGTGACTCTTCAAGCTTTCCCAGTGGATATGTTGTAAAGATTCTTCACTGGTTTGTCGCCGGAAGACGTTGTGCAAATTCCACAATATTAACTCGGAGCAACTGTCCGACATCTTCAGGTGGTTGAACCTTACTGACGTCAGCCGTACCTAGGCACCAGAAAGGTTCTACTGCCTGAAGATCGCGGACAGTTGCTCCAAGGAAATCTGATGGAATTTGCATAGCGTCATCCGGCGGCAAACCCACGAAGATTATTTACAGGCTGTACATTGTCAGGAGTCTGTGTAGAGCTCAATCTGCCGCTGTGCTGGAGGTCCCGAGTATTGGCGTGTCCGCTTTAACCAGATAATCTGTATGCCCAACGGCTAACTGTACTTTTATCGCCGGCCGAAGTGGCCGTGCGGTTCTAGGCGCTGCAGTCTGGAACCGCGAGACTGCTACAGTCGCAGGTTCGAATCATGCCTCGGGCATGGATGTGTGTGATGTCCTTAGGTTAGTTAGGTTTAACTAGTTCTAAGTTCTAGGAGACTAATGACCTCAGAAGTTGAGTCCCATAGTGCTCAGAGCCATTTGAACCATTTTGTACTTTTATCAACAGCGTCATTCCCACACACCTTCTTCAACATCTTGTGAGCATTTGTCACTGTCTCGCACGCACAACATAGAAATTCAAAAACACCGCGTTGCTTCAGGCGAACATCAAGTGCAGCAGCCTTCTTGTCGAAGTGCTAGCCGCACGAGATTAGCCGAGCGGTCTACGGCACTGCAGTCATGGACTGTGCGGCTGGTCCCGGTGGAGGTTCGAGTCCTCCCTCGGGCATGGGTGTGTGTTTTTGTCCTTAGGATAATTTAGGTTTAGTAGTGTGTAAGCTTAGGGACTGATGACCTTAACAGTTAAGTCCCATAAGATTTCACACACATTTGAACATTTTTTTCGGAGTGCTACGACAGGGTCACTTGCTGAAACAGGCTGAATTACATTTGAATACAAGCGGGAATAATACTTCTATAACCTCCGTGAATAACAAGTATCTAGAACAGAAGTTGGATTTTTGAGAAAAAATTTCTTTTGGAGTAACACTCGTAGTAATAAACATGGTTTCCTCAAGCAATATTAGATCAAACTTAGCTGCTGAGGTTCCGTATGAACGAGCTGGAGGATTAGATCTGCATCCCTCTGAGACTGTTCGCAGAAACTTGTCAAGGAATGCAGAGAGAGTTGCAGATGATTACAGCCTTTTGGCTCCATTGGCCGCTCATTTGATATAAACAAATTGATACGCTCTTGTAGATGATAATACCCGATATTTTTTGACTACACGTCAAGCTTATAAAAGGTTCAGTCAGGTGCAGTGTGCCATACTAGTAGATTTCATAACTAAGTTATACATTATTACACTGAAGAGAGAAAGGAACTGGTACACCTGCCTAATGTCGTGTAGGGCCCCCGCAAGTACGCAGAAGTGCCGCAACACGACGTGGCATGGACTCGGCCAATGTCTGAAGTAGTGCTGGAGGGAATTGACACCATGAATCCGTAAGAGTACGAGGGGGTGGAGATCTGTTCTGAACAGCATGTTGCAAGGCATCCAAGATATGCTCAACAGCGTTCATGGCCGCCGAGTTTGGTGGCCAGCGGAAGTGTTAAACTCAGAAGAGTGTTCCTGGAACCACTGTGTAGCAATTCTGGAAGTTTAAGAAGTCGCATTGTCCTGCTGGAATTGCCCAAGTCCTTCGGAATGCACAATGGATATGAATGGATACAGGTGATCAGACAGGAAGCTTACGTTCGTGTCAACTGTCAGAGTGGTATCTACAGATATCATGGGTTCGATATGACTCCAACTGCACACGCCCCACACCATTACAGAGTTTCCACCAGCTTGAACAGTCCCCTGCTGACATACGGGGTCCATGGATCCATGATGTTGTCTCCATACCCGTACACGTTCACACGCTCGGTACAATTTGAAACGAGACTCGTCCGACCAGGCAACATGTTTCCGGTCATCAACAGTCTAATGTCGGTGTTGACGGGCCCAGGCGAGGCGCAAAGCTTTTTGTCGTGCAGTCATCAGGTCACCTTCGGCTCCGAAAGGCCATTTCGATGATGTTTCGCTGAATGAATCGCACACTGACGCTTGTTGACGGCCCAGCATTGAAATCTACAGCAATTTGCGGAAGGGTTGCACCTCTGCCATGTTGAAAGATTCTCTTCAGTAGTCGTTGCTCCCGTTCTTGCAGGATCTTTTTCCGGCCTCAGCGATGTCGGAGATTCGATGTTTTACCGGATTCCTGATATTCAAGGTATACTTGTGAAATGGTCGTACGGGAAAAACCCCACCTCGTCGCTATCTCGGAGATGCTGTGTCCCATCGCTCGTTCGCCGACTATAACACCACGTTCAAACTCACTAAAATCTTGATAACCTGCCATTGTAGCAGCAGTAACCGATCTAACAACTGCACCAGACACTTGTTGCCTTATAAAGGCGTTGCCGACCGCAGCGCCGTATTCTGCCTGATGACATATCTCTGTGTTTGAATACGTATGCCTATACCAGTTTTTTGGCGCTTCAGTGTATTTTATTGAATGCTGTTCGAAATGAGACAGATATTTGACATTATTTTCAATCGTCACCAACGGTCGGAACGTTCTACCAGTCGTTCAATTCCTCGATGACAGAAATCCACTCGCCGATCACGGAGCCATTCGAGAATCGCTGTGCGAACGTGCTTGTCGCTGAAAAATCTCTTTTCCCCAGAATGTCTTTCAGCTTGTTGAGAAATCGTATGGTGCAATCCCCGAATGGAATAAGAAGCGGGGCAACTGACACTAGAACATAATGCACCCTCGGCCACTCACCGTATCGTGTAATGCGGCCTACAGACAAAGATGTACATGGTAAAGCACAATTAATGTCACTACGGAAAGTGGTTAAACAGTACAATACGTACAGTGTTGTCTGATGCTGTTAAAGAGTGACTTCCATGGAGCCTATGTACCATTTCTGTTTCAAAGATTCCCACAGAGCGCCAAGGGTCTGAGCGTGGGGATCACAAGCACCAAAACGCTCCCGGGAGCACACCAGAAATAATTATGCAATTTAGGTTCAAATGGTTCATGTGGTTCTGAGCACTATGGGACTTAACATCTGTGGTCATCAGTCCCCTAGAACTTAGAACTACTTAAACCTAACTAACCTAAGGACATCACACACATCCATGCCCGAGGCAGGATTGGAACCTGTGACCGTAGCAGTCGCGCGGTTCCGGACTGAGCGCCTAGAACCGCTAGACCACCGCGACCGGCTGCAATTTAGGTCAGAAGATATAATTGACTGCTCCATTAACTGGATTTCTTCCACCTGTAAAAATTCGCCCTTAGATCGAGCACCGTTTGGTCGGGCTTAGTGATGTTAGTCGAAATTTCTCCCTTCTACAACGTCATAAGGACATAAGTAAAGGTTAAATGTTTTACCTTCGAAAATACCCTCAATCATAATACGACGTGGAAACGCTATGACATCATGATCAGTGCCCACCGCGAGACTGAATGCCACCCGTTGGCATTGCGGACACGTGCGGGCACGTGACGCGGTATGGAAAGTATATGAGCAGAGCAGACACGAATGGAGAATCATTCAAGCGACGATACGGGCTGCAAATAGAGAAATCCATTGACATAAAAGACTTTGACAAAGGCCAGATCGCTATGGCCTAGCACCTGGGAACCAGTATCTCGGAAAAGGTGAAACTGGTCGGCTGTTCGCGAGCTGCTGTCATGGACATCTACAGAGAGTGAAGGATGCCAGACACCACAATTACACACCAGTATGTTGGACGTTCACGCATCGTTACAGAACGTGGCGGTCGGAGGCTTACCCTCTCTGTAACGTAGGATAGGCGGTGATCTATGACAGATATGACGTCAGCGTACAGTGCTGGTGCAGGCACAGCTGTTTCGGACCACACCGTCAGAGCACGGTGTTGAAAATGAGACTCCGCAGCAGACGACCCCTTTGTACTCCCATCTTGACACAATGACATCAGCAACTAGGATTATCGTAGAGTGAAATCGTCAAAGCTGGAAACATATCATCTGGTCGGATGAATCACATTTCTTGTTACATCGGGTTGTTGGGTATGACGTCATCCAGGCGAACGGCTGCCCGAATCACGCACTGCTCCCTGGACACAGGCCGGTGCGGGCAGTACTGTGTTGTGGTGGACATTCATTTCGGTTGCCATGAGACCTCCGGCAGTAATCAAAGGCACTGTGTCATTTCATGTTTGGTGCTTTCCCCGAAGGCGAACATATCTTCCAACAGAATACTTGTCAGTGCAGTTACGCCATAATCGTGTTACTGTGGTTTGAAGAGATGGTACTGAAGTCGCACTGATACCTGTGCCACCAAATTCGCTTAATCTGAAACCTATGAACGCATCTGGTACGCCGCTGGGCGCCAGCTTCGTGTCCACAAAACACCGCCCCCGAAATTACGGGAATTTCGGAATCTATCCATAAACAATGGGTGCCACACACGTCCGGAAACCTACCAAGGAACTGTCGAATCCATGACACACAGAATCGTTGTTATATTGTGTTCCAAAGTGTGGAGTCCACCCCACTCATCTCGTATAGGGTGCCTAAAGGATACTGCGTTCTCGGAATGCCATACAAAAATTCAAGCAAATCACATTAATACCCATTTGGCATTGGATTCGGCAGATATTGGTCGCCAAATCTGGGGTCCTGCCCGCTCGTCTCTTATAGGGTGCCTATAGGATGCTGCGTTCCCGGAATGCTATACTACAATTCAAGCAAATCACATTAATACACTACTGGCCATTAAAAATTGCTACACCACGAAGATGACGTGCTACATCCGCCAAATTTAACTGACAGGAAGAAGATGCTGTGATATGCAAATGATCAGCTTTTCAGAGCATTCACACAAGGTTGTCGCCGGTGGCGACACCTAAAACGTGCTGACATGAGGAAAGAATCCAACCGATTTCTCATACAGAAACAGCAGTTGACCGGCGTTGCCTGGTGAAACGTTGTTGTGATGCCTCGTGTAAGGAGGAGAAATGCGTACCATCACGTTCCCGACTTTGATAAAGGTCGGATTGTAGCCCATCGCGATTGCGGTTTATCCTATCACGACACCGCTGCTCGCATTGGTCGAGATCCAATGACAGTTAGCAGAATATGGAATCGGTAGGTGCAGGAGGGTAATATGAAACGCCGTGCTGGATCCCAACGGTTCGTATCACTAGCAGTCGAGATGACAGGCATCTTATCCTCATGGCTGTAACGGATCGTGCAGCCACGTCTCGATCCCTGAGTCAACAGATGGGGACGTTTGCAAGACAACAACCATCTGCACGAACAGTTCGACGACTTTTGCAGCAGCATGGACTATCAGCTCAGAGACCATGGCTGCGGATACCCTTGATGCTGCATCACAGACAGGAGCGCCTGCGATGGTGTACTCAACGACGAAACTGGGTGCACGAATGGCGAAACGTAATTTTTCCGGATGAATCCAGGTTCTGTTTACAACATCATGATGGTCGCATCCGTGTTTCGCGACATCGCGGTGAACGTACATTGGAAGCGTGTATTCGTCATCGCCATACTGGGGGAGGGAGACCAAGAGATGAATACACAAAGCAGATTCAGAAGGATGTAGGTTGCAGTAGGTACTGGGAGATGAAAAAGCTTCCACAGGATAGAGTAGCATGGAGAGCTGCATCAAACCAGTCTCAGGACTGAAGACCACAACAACAACAACATACTGTGGTATCACCCGGCGTGATGGTATGGGGTGCCATTGGTTACACGTCTCGGTCACCTCTTGTTCGCATTGACGGCACATTGAACAGTGGATGTTACATTTCAGATGTGTTACGACCCGTGGCTCAACCCTTCATTCGATCCCTGCGAAACCCTACATTTCAGCAGGATAATGCACGACCGCATGTTGCAGGTCCTGTACGGGCCTTTCTGGATACAGAAAATGTTCGACTGCTGCCCTGGCCAGCACAGTCTCCAGATCTCTCACCAACTAAAAACGTCTGGTCAATGGTGGCCGAGCAACTGGCTCGTCACATTACGCCAGTCACTACTCTTGATGAACTGTGGTATGGTGTTGAAGCTGCATGGGCAACTGTACCTGTACACGCCATGCAAGCTCTGTTTGACTCAATGCCCAGGCGTATCAAGGCCGTTATTACGGCCAGAGTTCTGGGTACTGATTTCTCAGGATCTATGCACCCAAATTGCGTGAAAATGTAATCACATGTCACTTCTAGTACAATATATTTGTCCAATGAATACCTGTTTATCATCTTCATTTCTTCTTGGTGTAGCAATTTTAATGGCCAGTAGTGTAGTTTTTATTACAAATAAGAAGATTGACAATACTTAACTTTGAATTCACAGCGGTGTCGCAAACGATGGGTGATATGCAAACAAGTAAGGTCCATGAAAGCAATTGATATGGGTCACACATCACTGCTATCGTAATGCTTTCCGCTTGTACTGTGCTAATACTGCTAACTGTCCGCCGAGACTGGCAGGAGCGGCGCTTATATTCACTTCGTCTAGGTGCCATTCCTACCGTGGTGACGTCCTGGACAGCCGACGTCGTCTCACCGCCTTCTCTGGTCTTGCGTTCTTCGTCTTCGTGTCGGCGCTTGTCGACACGCCAGAACACAAAGGTGGACTAAGAGACATTCATATTTTCGTATGTGTTAATGACATCTGCTGTCCGCCCCGATAGCTGAGTGGTCAGCATGATGGATTGCCGTCCTACGCGCCCGGGTTCGATTCCCGGCTGGATCGGGGATTTTCTCCTCTCAAGGACTGAGTGTTGTGTTGTCTTCATCATCATTTCATCACCATCCGGCGCGCAGGTCTCCCATTGCGGCGTGGAATGTAATAAGACCTGCACCAAGGCGGCCAGACCTGCCCCGTAAGCGGCCTCCCGGCCAATGACGCCAAACGCTCATTTCCATTTCCCATGACATCTGGTTATTCCTCTGCAGGTGACATACTGTGTGCCGAAAATCCATAAAAATCGTGTAAATATGCGATAACTACAAATTTAAAAGGCACTATAGGATTATTTGTACACTCGACAGCAAAAAAAATTGGGTCACCCCTGAATTCCAACGTGTAGTCTGCACCTGAATGTATTCAATCAACATAGCATATCTGTGTTGCACATAGTCGCAACCCTCCACAGTACAGTCGTTGTAAGATACACACTGGGTACCACTAGAGACTACTAGAGAACACCAGTCTTTATGACAGTCCGTCCAGATGTAAAGTAAAACCACGATAGTACAGAAGAGATCAGACAGTCGCTAACGTTTGTAAACTAAACTTAATTACAATAAGTGACGTTTCAAATGTTATGGGACAACTAGTTTTGTCACATAAATCGTTCAGTAATCCTTAGGCACAATTAAATATTTGAGACAGTATATGGATTTATAAAGTTGTATGGCAATTGGAAACAAGTTCTTTGCTGTCTGAAAGGTTTACCCAACACATACTGAACGTCGTTCAACATTCAACAGGGAGTGGTTTCGCATCAACTTTATGTAATACTAAGCAGTTAAAAGAAAACGTGATTAACGGCGGCAGCCATTCTACGGAAATCCCAACATTAACAGCGAATCACAAGTAATATCATTGTTCACATTACTCAACAACAGTTACTTGTACACGAAGTTGTGCTTTAAATGACATGACCAACGTCTTCGTTCTGGATCCGGATGCAAACCCAGAACGTAAAGCCATTGTTAACCAAGCAAAGCTTTGTGCCTTATCGAGACTCGATCACTAGGCAGAAAGAGACGTCAAATATTGACGTTTGCACCAGTATCAGTTATCAATTCTCAACTTGAACGTAAATGACGATAATGTTTGTACGAAAGTAGGAACCCTAACATGACAATTACCTTCTTGATAATTAACCTCGAAAGACGATGTATAGTGTTGCATTGTCAAGGAATAAAGGATGCACATGTTTAAAATTGAAATGCCATCATGTAATGCTGGGGACAAGGATGCGAACCCAGCACCTAATCGGATTGTTGAATAAGTACGTAAAATCAGAATTTAGATATCACAGTTTGTCACCAGTAGTGGGGTTGGAACCTTAAATGACGACTGAAGTTGTATTGCCTGATCGGGATTCGAACCCGGCACCTACCGCCGTCGTTGTCTAACCAGGAACAGACGAGAAATGTCCAATGTTGGTTCACCATCAGCGAGATGTGCACACGTTTAACTAGAAATAAGGTGACGAAAACGTCTATACTGACTGAGAGTCGAACGCCGCACACATGGTTATGAAGACACGTTAATAATCAACTTCATATTCAGTAGTAGCTAGGAGTAGCTTGTTTAGTTGCAAACCTTAAGGCCTTACTCATCCCTAGTAACGTGTTGCCTAATATCTGCGATATCATGATGTTAATTTACGAGTGGATTGACTGCCATAAAGGGCAATGTTCTCTAGTAGTCGTGTATCATTGAGATGTAAATGAAGTGCCTCAGCAGAAAGTAATTTCCGTCGTGCAGCACGTATTGTTTCAGAGACACTGAGAACATGTTATAAGTGCACAAAACGTGTATTATATACTAAGTATATTCTATTATTTGGAGAAACTGCCGCCAAACCTGTTTACTTTTAAATTCCGCTCAGTTGTCATGGTTGAATACAGGTTTTCTTAAGGCTACATCTAATGCACAGCGCTTACAAGAAAGTATAGTTTCCTGCGTCATGCTATTGCTAGCTAGGTGAAATATTTTGTGGTAGCTATGTTTAAAATGAATATATTTTTGAAAGTATTGTTGTTCAAATATTTGAATAAATCGTCAACTGTAGGTGTGCCTGCACATTTTATAGCATAACAGCTGTAGCTGCGTTAGTTTGTACTACAGACTTCGGTAGGTTAGGTGTAACTTTTGATCCTTCAAGGGGTGATCGTGGCCCTGCGGCCTAACTAACCTAAGGACATCTCACACATCCATGCCCGAGGCAGGATTCAAACCTGCGACCGTAGCTGTCGCGCGGTTCCAGACTGTAGCGCCTAGAACCGCTCGGCCACTTCTCCCGGCCATTTTTCCTCAATGGAAGCTAGTGGAAGATCGCGTGGCAACAGAAAAGATACAATATGGGTTAGCTTTCCTTTGAGTTGCCCTTTTAATTCAATTGGGTTTCTTTTGAATATACAGTTTGTTAAGTATTCTATTTTGATTTCATTTATACGATGTCTACGTATTTACAAACTAATCAGCTTAGATGGACTCTGTCACAGTAGTTTTTGTTATTTCAAATAAGTCTCTCTCTTCCCCTCCATCCATGAATACACCCTCCGTCCTCCACACAATACACCAACGATTTCGTATTATGTTTACTCGCCGCGCGGGATTAGCCGAGCGGTCTTAGGCGCTGCAGTCATGGACTGTGAGGCTGGCCCCGGCGGAGGTTCGAGACCTGCCTCGGGCATGGGTGTGTATGTTTGTCCTTAGGATAATTTAGGTTAAGTAGTGTGTAAGATTAGGGACTGATGACCTTAGCAGTTAAGTCCCATAAGATTTCACACACATATGAACATTTATGTTTACTCGTTGTTAATATCTCTTCTATTCTCTCTCACACACACACTCTCTCTCTGACACTATCGCGGCAAGTGCCCTTCTATTACACTCCCCCAAAACTTTGTACACAAATCTAGCGGTTTCCAATGACGCTTCATTTTCTCTTTTAATTGCTGCTGTCTTCACTCTCTATCATTCCTCTCACCACCTATGAAACCGTATTCGTTGATCTCCCCTTCCCTATAACCCATTCTTCGTTCTGAGAACAGTCCTTCCTTATCTCTCGGTCCTAAGATAAAACGAACTGTGGCACACGTCTAAGTAAGCAATACTTTGCAAGCATTTCACGCTTATATTTTGCACTTCTGCACTTCTATCCATTCCCAGATCCCGCCCTCCTTCCTGTTACGCGTCCCTTGACATCTGCATCTACATCTAAATGAATACTCTGCAATTCATAATTATGTGCTTGGCAGGGGGTTCTGTGGTCTGGTGGATTAATCTTGTATTGATGTGTAAAACGTGTAGGTTCACATCTCACGTCGGACGTAGATTTTTAACACACACAAGTAGCTCTCCTTCACCCGTAGTAACGCCAAGTTCAGAACGCCTGTAAGCTCCGTAGTTCAATATCCCAGTAAATATAACATCCCTTCGCTGCCGACTGGGCATTCGTTTGAGCTGTGACAGATGTAGAAACCTCGTAAGGCAGAGACTCTGTCACCAGCAAGCCGTAGTAAACTAGAAAATGTATTTCATTTTAATGAACCAATGGCCATGTAAGTTCACAAGGGTCTTACTTTATTTGAAACCGAGACGTTGAAAATTGTGGTGCTGGACTGGGATTAGAATTCGATTTCACTATGTTCCCGAAGATCGCAAACTCTTCTAGGCGTCCTCGAAAGGCACCTATCTGGTTTCGAATCCTGATCAGCACAAAATATTCATTATTTCATTTCAAGCCCTAGCTTGTGCACTCCGAACTACTGGTGAAAAATAGTTGCATTTTCAACGTCTCTTCGTGCGTTGTCAGCTGTAACGTGTTCGTTTCAACTCACAACCACATGATGAGCGTTTTATCACAACATTACAAGATCAAACGTTTCCTTACATCTTTTCAAGTTCAAACATTCCTCTCCATTCTACTGGTGAAAACGGATTTGGGTTTGACGTTGTGTTCGTTGTGATCACCAACGACGACATGTTGTGGATTCAACTTCTAGACAGCAGAGTATTTTCCATCACATCATTGAAAGTACAAAGATGCCACTCCTAGCTATTATGGAAAAGAATTTGATAGTGAATGTGTCTTCATGACCACGTGTGTGGGGTTTGAATATCATTCAGCACAGAACTTTTCGTCGCCTGATGTCTAGCTAAACATGCGCACATCTCGCTACAGGTGAACAAACAATAGCTATTTATCGTCTGTTCCTGGCTAGAAAACGGCGCCGCTAGAGGCTGGGTTCGAATCCCAGTCAGGAAAAAACAGTTCTATCGTCAATTAAGGTTCCAACACGTCGCTATTGGTGAAAACATTTGATATTTAACTTCTGATTTTATGTCCAGTCGTGCTCAAAAGTTTCCGAACGACCTGAATTGCATTTCACCTGATTCCCATGCGACCTACATAACGCAGCTGTCTAGCAGGTCCTCTAATCGCTCCTTGGTACAGTCGTTTGACTATTGAAAATGGTTCCAACAAGTCACCACTAGAAAACACTGCTCTGTATCGCAATAACTCAGGATGTAAAGTAATACCACAATACTAAAAGAATCAGGGAACACCGCATCACGGATGAGACTGTCCTTAAGGCTTGTAAGCTCGCATTTATTGCAATAACTGACATACCTGAAATGTTAGCACTCTCATTATTACGTCAGATAGGTAATGCACGTAGTACGTTCGTCGTATTCATGATTTCCTCTTCAAAGTAACATACCATACTTGTTATTCAACACAAAATGTCATTAAAAATTTACGTTATTCACGAGCAGTTAGTTGAGAATATGTATGAACTTCAAATGACACGACGAACCGCCTCGTTCTGCATATGGATTCAAACCCAGGTCATGCAGGCTAGGCGGCGGTGGCCGTGCGGTTCTAGGCACTTCAGTCCGGAACCGCGTGACTGCTACGGTCGCAGGTTCGAATCCTGCCTCTGGCAGGGATGTGTGTGACGTCCTTAGGTTAGTTAGGTTTAAGTAGTTCTAGGTTCTAGGGGATTGATGACCTTAGATGTTGACTCCCATAGTGCTCAGAGCCATTTGAACCAATCATGCAGGCTAAGATTTCGTGGCTGACGGAAATTAACAGTCATTCCCGACTAGGCATAAAGAGAGTGATATAGCTCATTTTTGGACAGTATCAGTTAGCAAACATCAACTTTAAATTACATAATGTAACATTTTTAACGGACGCGAATTCCTACCCAGCATCTATTGTCCCTGTTAACGAACTACGAGAGATGTTAAATATTGCTACTTCACAAGTAACTTACTTGAAATGGAGTGAGGTACAGCTTTGTGTTGGACAGGGATTCGAACCCAGAATCTAATCGGATTGTTATCGAAGCACAATCAACTTTGACATATCGGATTTTCTCGGCAGTAGCTAGATGTATTAAATGAAATGACGAGACGAAACATTAATTTTTCCTTTCCAGGACTCCGACCTGGCACATATCGCTGTTATATTCCAGAGAAAAGGAACGTTAAGTATGGGTTAGTTACACCAGCAGCGACATGTGAGCATGTTTGAACTAGAAATAATATGACGAAGTGTTCAGTGCTGACTGAGAATCGAACCTCAAAAATATCGTTGTTGGCTACACACAAAGAGGCGACACTCACCAAATTTTTCTCCACCAGCAGCTCAGAATAACATCCGTGAACTTACAGTGATCTCGCAAATAGTTCTGCGTCTCACTGGGAGTCAAAAACGTCAGATATCGTTAGTGTTGACAACGAATGAAAATGCATTAAAAATAAAAATTATTATCCACCAGCAGATAGGTGTTCTCATGCTAGAGCTTCAGAATACATAGTGAAAAGTTTAGTGCTGGGCCAGGATTCCAACCCATTCATGCGCAATATGTGGAGATGTTAAGGGATCTGCAGTTTTGAAAAAAAAAAAACAAGTTGTAGTCGAGCTGTATTGTCACGAAGGGATCAAATTCCGCGTTAAGGGCGGTCTGAGTTGCATTCCCAGTTCAGAACCAATTTTACCGACATACAGAAGCTCAAATAATAGACGGAATGTGTCCTGCGACCATACACAAGGTTTGTTTCGTCACTAGAAATAAATAACTAGTACAAGAAAGACTACTGGTGATAGAGTTTCTACATGTCGCCACTCCTTACTTTATTGTGGTTCCACCTAACGTCTGCTTGGTAGAGAAGGAATATCATGTTTAATGTGATCTTCAGACCACAATGCCGTTATACCTTCTTCACTTGGCGTAGCCATAGGAGAATAGAATCTACCACTCCCTATCAAAAAAATATCGGCAGAAGTTGGAATCGTACCGAGATCAACAGCATAGGAAACTATCATCAGTCCAACAGACCACCACAACCACTTCTCTACGACTCATTTCTCTATCATAACACCGTTGCGGCACACAAGATGATAATTCCGACACACGTGCTCCCTGTAGTGGTTGCAGGATGTTCAGTACATTCATTTACTTGGTTGACCGAATCGCCATGAACTAGCTGCCTTGGCTACCCAGTGCATACATTCGACTCTATTTTGTAATCACCGAAATAAAATAACGTAACTGCCACCTACACAGAGCTGCCAACAGTGTAAGATGCAGAAATATAAATAGGAAGTGTTCCTTTCCATTTGAGCTACTCTATTGCGCTATATGTTTGTTGAAACCATCGTGCAGTGCAAAAGAAATGCTGTAACTGTCTGTCTCTCAGAAGTCTATATCCGGCCATATGCATTATCTCACAGCACTGTGGAATGCCGAAGTTCTGGAGGAACTGTTACTCACTTCCACAGGTGATGTACCTATGTCATCGCTAGTAGCGTTAGGGTAAGCGTCGTGCATTGTTGATAAGACGTCGCGTGTTCTATTACATTTGCTACTACATTTTTTTTAACGCAATTCTGCTGTCTGCTATAGTTATCAGTTTAATGGGACTTTCAACATAATTCTCTTCACTTCTCAACCCAAAATAGTCGCATGTGGAAAAAAGGCTAACTTCTGCGTCATTTTGTTCTTTTCACGTTTAATAGACGGCCAGGCAGCAGATGCGCTCGAAGCTTTTGTATTATGTATGGGGAGAGCACATCGTGCCAAAATAGTCAGAAAAGTATTTTCTACATTAGCTGCCGTCTGGTAGTGGCATTTTATTCTTCTTCAAACCTTGTTCGACAGCTTTAACTCAGAACAAGTTTTCTACATGCATGTAATCAATAAACTGCATGTGCATTGTCAGACTGTTATAGATAACATCAGAGAATTCGCATATATCGTTGATGATTAATTTCTCTCTCATGTTTAGCATTGTTTTAACAACACTAAAAGAAACCTTACGAAAACTGTGCACTGTATTGTAGGAAATGAAATAAAACTACCCACGATAACCTTACGACGAAAGTCTGTTTTAACAAAACTGAGTATCTGTACACAAGCGTGCCTCTATCTGCACGAATTAGTAAAACACTATTCACTTAGATTTCGTTTAATCTGTGTTTAAACGGTATGCTGTGTCATACTCAACAGGTATGCAAACGTGGCATTTCATAAATAAAGTTACGTATTCCTAGAAACCCTTAAATTTGCTTGTCAGCAGCGGAAAGAGGCGTTACCTGTTGTGCAGCATTGTAAGTTTTTCACCATTGCAATATGAGTTGAAAGTATTTTCTTACGATTTGCTAATCAATTTATTTCCTTCATACTTATCACCCTGGCATGGGAGTCTTAAGTGAAGGACATTATTGAATTTCGTATCGTTGACGGTCGATTCGAATTTCTTCAGAGACGCTTGGATTGTATAGCAGCTTGGCAGTCAGAAAGCCGAGATCTACGGCCATTAACACAACTTACTGACTCGAGCTGCCAAGAGGATTTGATGTGTAAAGGTTTTCTTCAGATTTTGTTACAGAATTTTTTCTGGGAATTCGCAGCTTCATGAAATAATACACAAAAAAAGCTCGCATGCTCTGCCCCTACCGGCGGAACACGAGACACGGACGGTACGACGGGGCTACGAACACACTTCTGCCACCACCCCACTCTCGTCATGGTATTGGTCGCTCAGCCTCATAACGCATCGTGAAAGAAGTTAAAAGTTGTCACTTATGTGAAGAATAGCATTTCTTAAGCCAAAAAATTGAAATTTCTGTCTCAGTGTCTTAGTTTACGTGAGGATTACATTCCACGAGTCATTCAAATGGAAAGGGAATATCAAGTGAAATTAGCGAGTCGGTTCAGTAACATACGCGGAAGTAATTGCACTGTCACAGTGTTGCCAAATGTTTGTGACGATGTTGCCAATTCTCAGCTGTGCTAGGAACAGCTCTGTAGCGTTATAGGAGGAGAATCCTGCGCTCGTGTCATAGGAGGATACGGAGAGGAGGCGCGGGGTTTGGTTAATATGCAGCGTTTTCTCCTACCAGCTGTGTCAAACATTTAGGTGTGTAATCTTCCATCACGATTACAGTTTCCCACGAACTATATACGAATAAAAAACTTACCTTGTTACTTTGTTACAAAAGATTATTTCAGTACAATAAAAAGTCTTTGGAGATCAACTTTGCCAACCTGTCACGAAAAGTAAGATAACAAACACTTTTCACCTCGAAATCGATTGCTTCTATGTGCAGTCTTGTGATCATAGAAGTAGAATTTCATGAATTGCACGAGAATGTAGAAAAATGTTGGTGCGAATGGAAGCTGTAAGAAACACAGTTACCTAATTATTCTGTACCACGTAATAATCAATTCATTTGCTAATTCAGAAGAGAAGAAACTAAAAATTATGGCCATTAAGATAGAAACTAAAGTGCAGATGCGGGCACTGTGCAGATTTGCGCTTTTTCATCTTCAGATCTATACAAATAATGTATACTAACCAGCATATTCATTGCTTTCGTAATGTTTCCCTCTTGTTCAGTCTTCTTATGATGTACTTATGCTGAACTGGATCCACACCCATGAGTCTGATTTTTTCTTTGTATCCTTCCATATACTATCTTTGTGTGTTATTGGTCGGTGTTCAAAAAGCAAAATATTATGCCTGCTCCCACGAGGTATTAAAATGAGGTCGCAAACTGTGGGAAGTTTGTTTTACAACCTTCGTACCTGGATAAAGAGCTTTTCCTATTTGAGATATCTGTGAACGTTGCTGCATAAGACGATTTAAGAAGAAACTAAATTCCTTCAGCTACGCCAATGTTTAAAGAAATCGTGTTAACG
This sequence comes from Schistocerca piceifrons, assembly GCF_021461385.2. NCBI lineage: Eukaryota > Metazoa > Arthropoda > Insecta > Orthoptera > Acrididae > Schistocerca > Schistocerca piceifrons. The sequence continues at coordinate 780,681,899 of NC_060140.1, read as the reverse complement.
GCACTAATTCGTGGTTTGTAAATCGTTTACCATCCGTACTCTGCCGCATTTCGCTGGTTCGAAGGCAAAAAGCTTATTGACAAATTTCACAGAAGGAAAAGGGGGACGAAATGTCTCCCACTCGAAGGTCATGTTGTTTTATTTAAGTAATTACAAAATCTGGTAAAACGAACAGTGAGGTTATCAGTATAGCACATTACTGTTGTCAATATGATGTTGCACCGCCCAGGGACTGTAATGATAAAGGGCCCGTTTAGGTCAGGCATATTGTACACAGAAGTGGAAGAGAGAGCACCACTAAATTCTACAATCCGTATGCATTGCATACACACAGAAATTACTGTTACAGTGTACTTATGGAGCCCAATGAGTGAATTGCATATTTTCCGGTGAGAAAGAGCACTGGCAAACAGACTTCGCTACATTAGGTTACTTAAACTGGCGTCACTTTGAGCTAGAATTTATGGCCAGTGACTAAGTGTAAGGACAGTGAGTCGGATGCGGGTTTTGCAACTGTGAAATACTTTCCTCACATTATGGAAGCGAATATTAAATTTGAACTAATATTGCGAAAATTTTGGACTTGGATAGCTTAGAATGAAAATCTTTCTGTTTATTGCAAAGGAAAACAATTGATTTTCTAAAACATTCTGTGTCATACACAACTTGAAACAGGCCACGTCGACCAAATCATATCGAAGAACCGATAGCGACGTATATTGGAAAGCAGTAAGATCCCTTGGCTTTTGGCTTGGCAGTATTCGACAGCCATTTCTAGGCGCAAGCAAATGAAGAAAGGCAACGCGTTTTCGTTATCAAGTAAGGTCTTCATCAATTACTTTAGTTTTAATGTGATCTACGAGGAATTGCTGATGTTTGATATTAACATGAAAAGGATTCCGTAGACAGGGAAAGAACTTGTTCTTGGGCAACTACTTCTATAATGACCAAAAGGACTTCAATGATTTTCAAGCACATGTGTTCCAGCAGCGGTATGAAGAAAATGATAGTAATAATGACGGTGATAATCGAATTATCCGGTAACTTCACACTTCACAGTGGATTTTCTGGAACTAAGAAATTTCCTGAATTAGTGAAAATTTCAAAATGGCTTCAAATCGAGGCTATGACGCCTAGAAGAGTCTTTACATCCTGCTGACATGAGAATAGCATAATCTCCACGTCAGAAGCTTGCTTCTACTTAACCATTTAATAGACTCGCGTGTTTTCCACCGTGACTAGTTTAGTGAGCTAAGCACATCATCCATTACAGCACACTCCTGGGGCTGGGAAATGTGGCCACAATGGTCTGGTGGAACGAACTATCACAAGTGCAATGCTTGGGTTCAGGCATTTACTTTTAAGAGGCACAAACAGATTTACTTTACCTCTGGTAACCTCAAGAGAAAGCTGTTATAACCCAGAATCCGCATTAAACATCACGTTCCTTCATTCCAAACTGGGCAGAGCCGGTTTACGTTGGAAAATGACGTAGGTGGAGGTCAGGGTAAACAGAAATACTGTCATCAGTAAACTTACTTACATTAGAAAATTTTTATTTTATTTGATGAACTGATAGCCGCCTAAAGGAACAGGGCTCTTATTTTATTTGTACTTGATTGAACTAGAGACGTTGAAAAATTTGGTGCTGGACTGTGATTCGAATTCCTATCTCCTCTTTAGAGGATCTGAATCTCTCGGAACAGTATAGTTCAATCATTTCATTTCTTTTCCCAAGACTGCAGTCTTCTCTAGGTCTCCTCCAAAGGTAAATATGTGGGTCCGAATCTTGATCCAGTACAAAAATATTCATAACTTCATTTCAAGCCCTATCACATGCACACCGGCCTGCTAGTGAAAATTAACGTGCATTTTTAATGTCTGTTCATGTTGCCAACAATTTCTGGACAAACATGCACACATCTTACTGTTGGTGAGTAAGCAATTGATACTTAAGCAATATTCGTGGACAATAAAGAAGAACAATAGGAGTGCGGTTCGATTATCGCTCAGACACAAAAATTTGTGTCCTTATTTTAGATTAAACACCTAGTAGCTGGCAAGAAAAACCGATACGTAAAATTTGATTTTACTTAGTTAACAATCCGATTACCTCTTGGGTTCGTATCTCCGTCGCAGAACTTCACATCATGCGCTCCATCTTTAAATTCATACACACTTCGTTACTTCTTAATTGAGGTATATGAGACATCTTTCATGGTTAGTTAACAGGGATAAAAGGGTCTTGATAGGAGTCCCGGTTTATTACAAAAACTGTCGTCTTTTATTTTCAAGTTTAGATTTGGTTACTGATGTAAGCGAAAATTTCGGTACTTCATGACTCATCATGGTTAGTCAGCAATATGATATGATTAGATTAGATTAGATTAATACTTGTTCCATAGATCATGAATAAGACATTTCGTAATGATGTGGAACGAGTTATTTTAATGAAAGATTTCTTTACATACCAGTATTCAATTTGTGACTACGAAGGCTTTCCCGGCGTAATAATTGATAATATTCTTCTCGGGTATGCAGCCGGAGAGATCGTGCACCAGCACTCTCACCTGAAGATGGCGGCCAGTTGGACCGCGGAAATATTGTGTCATGAAGACGTCATGATCCGGCTGCATACCCGAGAAGAATATTATCAGTATTCAATTTCTTTACAACAATTTTTTACCCTCTCTCTCTGTCTCTCTCTCTCACACACACATTCTCTTTTTATTTTTATTTGTTTGTCGTGCTCGACTATCTGCGAATCACGATAACGTCCGTGAATGAATTTCTTAGTTTTGAGTACAGTTACGAAAGAAATATAAAAACAACTATGAGAGTTACTGATTTATGATGCTTAGTAGCAGTCAGTTCTGAGTATTATTTGCAACTAAGCTGCAGTCCCTAAAATTAGTTACAGAAATGCGAATCAGACGCATTACGTATTCCAGGCCGTAGCAGCCGCGTCTTTGAGGCGCCAGCTATGGTCACTTCCCAGCCCGCTGTGGGATCACATCGGTTCGTCTTCTTCCTGCTGGTAATGTAACTGAGATTTGGCGACAACGCAAGGTGTGTTTGGCAACTCTGTAATCAACGAGTTACTTCCTGGTGCGCACGGAATTAAGCCTCAAAGTTCACTTAATTTCTCGTGTCATTTCCATTGAATAACCTGAGTTGTTATTGCTTGAGGTGTAACAGAAGATGGTAAATTTACGGTTTTCAGCCCAGCAAAGTCATTGAACGTGGCAATCGCAACTAATCTCGTCCTGTAAATAGCGGTTTACGAGTTGTAGCCACTATTGACCTAAGAGGATACCGCAAACTATATCTGTCCGCTAGCTCTGTGTTGACGTGCTGACCTGTAGAAACGCTGCTGTTATGGTTCGCGGTTCCAGCCTCGCTGAATGTAACGTTTTTATCCCTTCTGTGTAAGAGCTGCAAGCAGTCAGATCAAACATCGATACGCAAATCGTAAGAAAATACTTTCAGCTCGTAGTGCAATGGTGAAAAACTTACAATGCTGCACAACAGGTAACGCCTCTTTCCGCTGCTGACAAGCAAATTTAAGGGTTTCTAGGAATACGTAACTTTAATTATGAAATGCCACGTTTGCATACCTGTTGAGTGTGACACAGCATACCTTTTAAAGACAGACCCAATCGAAGTCTAAGTGAATAGTGCTTTACTAATTCGTGCAGATAGAGGCACGCTTGTGTACAGATACTCAGTTTTGTTAAAACAGACTTTCGTCGTAAGGTTGTCGTGGGTAGTTTTATTTCATTTCTTACAATACAGTGCACAGTTTTCGTAAGGTTTCTTTGAGTGTTGTTAAAACAATGCTAAACATGAGAGAGAAATTAATCATCAACGATATATGCGAATTCTCTGATGTTATCTATAACAGCTGACAATGCACATGCAGTTTATTGATTACATGCATTTAGAAAACTTGTTCTGAGTTAAAGCTGTCGAACAAGGTTTGAAGAAGAATAAAATGCCACTACCAGACGGCAGCTAATGCAGAAAATACTTTTCTGACTATTTTGGCACGATGCGCTCTCCCCATACATAATACAAAAGCTTCGAGTGCATCTGCTGCCTGGCCGTCTATTAAACGTGAAAAGAACAAAATGACGCAGAAGTTAGCCTTTTTTCCACATGCGACTATTTTGGGTTGAGAAGTGAAGAGAATTATGTTCAAAGTCCCATTAAACTGATAACTATAGCAGACAGCAGAATTGCGTTAAAAAAAATGTAGTAGCAAATGTAATAGAACACGCGACGTCTTATCAACAATGCACGACGCTTACCATTACGCTACTAGCTGTGACATACAGGGTGTGTCAAAAATGACCGGTATATCTGAAACGGCAATAAAAACTAAACGAGCAGCGATAGAAATACACCGTTTGTTGCAATATGCTTGGGACAACAGTACATTTTCAGGCAGACAAACTTTCTAAATTACAGTAGTTACAATTTTCAACAACAGATGTCGCTGCAAGTGATGTGAAAGATATAGAAGACAATGCAGTCTGTGGGTGCGCCATTCTGTACGTCGTCTTTCTGCTGTAAGCGTGTGCTGTTCACAACGTGCAAGTGTGCTGTAGGCAACATGGTTTATTCCTTATAACAGAGGATTTTTCTGGTGTTGGAATTCCACCGCCTAGAACACAGTGTTGTTGCAACAAGACGAAGTTTTCAACGGAGGTTTAATGTAACCAAAGGACCGAAAAGCGATACAATAAAGGATCTGCTTGAAAAATTTCAACGGACTGGGAACGTGACGGATGAACGTGCTGGAAAGGTAGGGCGACCGCGTACGGCAACCAGAGAGGGCAACGCGCAGCTAGTGCAGCAGGTGATCCAACAGCGGCCTCGGGTTTCCGTTCGCCGTGTTGCAGCTGCAGTCCAAATGACGCCAACGTCCACGTATCGTCTCATGCGCCAGAGTTTACACCTCTATCCATACAAAATTCAAACGCGGCAACCCCTCAGCGCCGCTACCATTGCTGCACGAGAGACATTCGCTAACGATATAGTGCACAGGATTGATGACGGCGATATGCATGTGGGCAGCATTTGGTTTACTGACGAAGCTTTTTTTTACCTGGACGGCTTCGTCAATAAACAGAACTGGCGCATATGGGGAACCGAAAAGCCCCATGTTGCAGTCCCATCGTTCCTGCATCCTCAAAAATTACTTGTCTGGGCCGCCATTTCATCCAAAGGAATCATTGGCCCATTTTTCACATCCGAAACGATTACTGCATCACGCTATCTGGACATTCTTCGTGATTTTGTGGCGGTACAAACTGCCTTAGACGACACTGCGAACACCTCGTGGTTTATGCAAGATTGTGCCCGGCCACATCGCACGGCCGACGTCTTTAATTTCCTGAATGAATATTTCGATGATCGTGTGATTGCTTTGGGCTATCCGAAACATACAGGAGGCGGCGTGGATTGGCCTCCCTATTCGCCAGACATGAACCCCTGTGACTTCTTTCTGTGGGGACACTTGAAAGACCAGGTGTACCGCCAGAATCCAGAAACAATTGAACAGCTGAAGCAGTACATCTCACCTGCATGTGAAGCCATTCCACCAGACACGTTGTGAAAGGTTTCGGGTAATTTCATTCAGAGACTACGCCATATTATTGCTACGCATGGTGGATGTGTGGAAAATATCGTACTATAGAGTTTTCCAGACCGCAGCGTCATCTGTTGTTGAAAATTATAACTACTGTAATTTCGAAAGTTTGTCTGCCTGAAAATGTACTGTTGTCCCAAGCATATTGCAACAAACGGTGTATTTCTATCGCTGCTCGTTTAGTTTTTATTGGCGTTTCAAATATACCGGTCATTTTTGAAACACCCTGTAGGTACAGCACCTCTGGAAGTGAGCAACAGTTCCTCCAGAACTTCGGCATTCCACAGTGCTGTGAGATAATGCATATGGCCGGATATAGACTTCTGAGAGACAGACAGTTACAGCATTTCTTTTGCACTGCACGATGGTTTCAACAAACATATAGCGCAATAGAGTAGCTCAAATGGAGAGGAACACTTCCTATTTATATTTCTGCATCTTACACTGTTGGCAGCTCTGTGTAGGTGGCAGTTACGTTATTTTATTTCGGTGATTACAAAATAGAGTCGAATGTATGCACTGGGTAGCCAAGGCAGCTAGTTCATGGCGATTCGGTCAACCAAGTAAATGAATGTACTGAACATCCTGTAACCACTATAGGGAGCCCGTGTGTCGGAATTCTCATCTTGTGTGCCGCAACGGTGTTATGATAGAGAAATGAGCCGTAGAGAAGTGGTTGTGGTGGTCTGTTGGATGATTGATAGTTTCCTATGCTGTTGGTCTCGGTACGATTCCAACTTCTGCCGATGTTTTTTGATAGGGAGAGGCAGATTCTATTCTCTTATGGCTACGCCAAGTGAAGAAGGTATAATGGCATTGTGGTCTGAAAATCACATTAAACATGATATTCCTTCTCTGCCAAGCAGACGTTAGGTGGAACCACAATAAAGTAAGGAGTGGCGACATGTAGAAACTCTATCACCAGTAGTCTTTCTTGTACTAGTTATTTATTTCTAGTGGCGAAACAAACCTTGTGTATGGTCGCAGGACACATTCCGTCTATTATTTGAGCTTCTGTATGTCGGTAAAATTGGTTCTGAACTGGGAATGCAACTCAGACCGCCCTTAACGCGGAATTTGATCCCTTCGTGACAATACAGCTCGACTACAACTTGTTTTTGTTTTTCAAAACTGCAGATCCCTTAACATCTCCACGTATTACGCATGAATGGGTTGGAATCCTGGCCCAGCACTAAACTTTTCACTATGTATTCTGAAGCTCTAGCATGAGAACACCTATCTGCTGGTGGATAATAATTTTCATTCGTTGTCAACACTAACGATATCTGACGTTTTTGACTCCCAGTGAGACACAGAACTATTTGCGAGATCACTGTAAGTTCACGGATGTTATTCTGAGCTGCTGGTGGAGAAAAATTTGGTGAGTGTCGCCTCTTTGTGTGTAGCCAACAACGATATTTTTGGGCTTAGATTCTCAGTCAGCACTGAACACTTCGTCATATTATTTCTAGTTCAAACATGCTCACATGTCGCTGCTGGTGTAACAAACCCATACTTAACGTTCCTTTTCTCTGGAATATAACAGCGATATGTGCCAGGTTGGAGTCCTGGAAAGAAAAAATTAATGTTTCGTCTCGTCATTTCATTTAATACATCTAGCTACTGCCGAGAAAATCCGATATGTCAAAGTTGATTGTGCTTCGATAACAATCCGATTAGATTCTGGGTTCGAATCCCTGTCCAACACAAAGCTTTACCTCACTGCATTTCAAGTAAGTTACTTGTGAAGAATCAGTATTGAACATCTCTCGTAGTTCGTTAACAGGGACAATAGATGCTGGGTAGGAAATCGCGACCGTTGAAAATGTTTACGTTGTGTAATTTAAAGTTGATATTTGTTAACTGATACTGTCTAAAATCGAGGTATATCACTCTCTCTATGCCTAGTCAGGAATGACTGTTATTTTCCGCCAGTCACGAAATCTTAGTTTGCATGACCTGGGTTAGAATCCATATGCAGAACGAGGCGGTTCGTCGTGTATTTGAAGTTCATACATATTCTCAACTAGTTGCTCGTGAATAACGTAAATTTTTAATGACATTTTGTGTTAAATAACAAGTATGGTATGTTACTTTGAAGAGGAAATCATGAATACGACGAACGTACTACGTGCATTACCTATCTGACGTAATAATGAGAGTGCTAACATTTCAGGTATGTCAGTTATTGCAATAAATGCGAGCTTACAAGCCTTAAGGACAGTCTTATCCGTGATGAGGTGTTCCCTGATATTTTTAGTATCGTGGTATTACTTTACATCCTGAGTTATTGCGATACAGAGCAGTGTTTTCTAGTGGTGACTTGTTGGAACCGTTTTCAATAGTCAAACGACTGTATCAAGGAGCGATTAGAGGACCTGCTAGACAGCTGCGTTATGTGGGTTGCATGGAATCAGGCGAAATGTAATCCAGGTCGTTCGGATACTTTTGAGCATGACTGTACTGCGTTAACAATCCGATTAGGTGCTAGGTTCGCATCCCTGTCACAAGCTTTATATGGTGGTATTTCAATTTTAAACATGAGCATGCCTTGTTCCTTGTCAATGACACCATATTAAACGTCGTTGGGGGTAGTTCCCAGGACGGTAACTGTTATGACAGGTTTCCCAGTTCAGTACAAACATTTTCGTTATTTATTTTCAGGATCCGAATTGATAACTGATTCTGGTGCAAATGTCTATACTTCACGTCTCTTTGTGCCTAGTGATCCGGTCTCAATAAGGCACAAACAAAGCTTAGCTTAGGTGGCAATGGCTATAGGTGCTGGGTTTGAATCCAGGTCCATAACGACGACGTTGGTCATGTCATTTAAAGTTCAAATTTGTGTACACGTAGCTGTTGATGTGTTATGAGAACAGTGATATTACTGGCGATTCACTGTTAATGTTGAGATTTCCTTAGAGTGCTTGTTGCCGTTAATCGCGTTTTTCTACTGGTTCGTCCAATATGCAGTTTCCAGAGCCACTCGCCGTTGAGCGACCTTCAGCACGTGGATGGAAAACCTTTTAGAGAGCGAAAAACTTTTCTTCAATTGCCGTACAGCTTTGTAACTCCATATATTGTCTCAAGTATTTAATTTTGACTAACGATTACTGTACGATATATGTAAAATAATCCGTTTTCTCAGAACTTTTGGAATGTCACTTGTTGTAATTAAAGTTGGTTTATGTGTGTTATGGGGTTTCTCATCGCTAAGAACGTGTTTTCTAATATGTTTTGTATGACGATATTAGTTGACACTTAGACTGACTGCCATAAAGACCTTTGGTCTCTTAGTAGTCTCTTGCGGTACCCATTGTGTGTAGTCAAACGACTGTACCCCATGGGGTTTTGGTGTTTAGAGGACCTGCAACACAGCTACGTTATGTTGGTTGTATTCGGCAGTGACCCACTTTTTTTGCTGTCAAGTGTACATGTGTCTTCAACCAAACAGTACAAAATATAATAACGCTTCTCGTAATGCAATGTAATGCTGTTAATTTTCATGTTTTATGTTAAATAAACTCACTGAAGATGGCAATATTTAGACGAAACTAGTTTGGGGATCAAGTTGGGTTGAGAGTGGTTAGCAAACTGGACTCGCATGTGGGAGAATGACAGCTCAAAGCCCCATACGGCCATCCAGATTTATTATTTCCGTGACTTCCCTAAATCGCTCCAGGCAAATGCTGGGATAGTTCCTTCGAAAAAAGGCATGGCCGATTTCCTTGCACATGCTTTTATAATTCGAACTCGTGCTTCTCCTCTTAAGACCGAGGTATAGATGGGACAGTAGTCTCTAATCTTCCATCCATCCTTCCTAGTTCGGGAAACTGAGAAACAGAAAGAGTTTGCATCGAGGGGGCCCACAATCCCGTGTTGTGGACCAACACGCTATTAAGTAAGTGGTCATAATGTTTTGGGGCATCAATGGATGTCGGTTTGTTTGTTTGTCCACCTTTATACATCCCATTTCCTTGATGGTGACGCAAACTTACAAAGGTTGTTAGAGAAAGTCGAATCAGCCTTTCCGTCAAACACAGGGGTAAGAGCCAGTTGCAATGAGGAAGTCGAACAAAAGTGCCTTAATTGATTAATCGATGTACTACCTTTACATATCTTTTGAGTCTGAATTTGTAAGATGTAAGATTATTCGCAATATGGGGCAACGTGTCCAAAGACCTACAGTCTGCACAGTAGAACTCGTGGAAGTTCCAACGTGGACTTTTGATGACTTGGCATGGCGCCAGCCACCTAGGAACAACGTCTTCACTTGATCTGGTTAAGCAAGGTTTCACTTGTATAGTACCACGAAAATTTCGTTTGCTGCGATCGGCGGAACCACTCGAGCCTGATGAAATCAGGTTTTTTTAGATGTAAGTCTGTCTTCTATTTAATGTGGTTTAGCTTGAAAATTAGTGATATGGGTGGCTCCTGGAAGTATGACCTTTTTCACCATCATCTGACTTTTTTTGGCTGCTTTCTTGACTATAGGAAAGCATTACAATCAGTGTTGACTGAAGGAAATTTTTGCATTGGACTGAGTAAATTACTTTTCAAACACGTGATTCTAAAGTGCAAAACATATTCCATCAAAATAATATGGGATAATTGTCACAAATTAAATGGAACAATATGTACAAAATATTGAATTTTTGTATGTGATATAAAGTACAAGGTGCAACTGGAGGAAACCTGTTTAACGTGTTGGCTTCTTTCACATTATGCTCACACTTGCGTGAGCTACTGGGGAAGTTGAAAGAGTGTTCTGGCAACTGCCTGTAGTTAAAATGAAACTTCACAATAAACTGAGTTCTGAGAAGTTGGACGCTATTCTGAGAGTATAAGCAGGGCTTCGACGCCACAATAAGCATTGTCAGGATTACATTCTTACACTTTCCATTCTTAACAAAAGTGGAACAATTCAGTCTTTTGTAGTTGAGTCAAACTCACTCAATATACAAATGATTTTGATCAAACAATATTAAATGTAAGTTTCTTGGATAAAAATTAATGTTTAAATTAACACGTGTAGTGCTGCATTGTATCCCGTTTTGAACTTTTAAAAAATGAAGGCGTATTGTTTCAGTATTATCAAGCATATGTAATTCAAGTATTGTTATGCATTCAAAGTTGATTCTTTGTAATATTGTAATATCCAGCAGATTCCAGATTACTAAAATAAATATAAATTCACGCTATTCTATTACACAATATAATTATTCAAGAAATAAAACTGCATAATACTAAACCTTGTTCTTCTTCAGCATTTTTCTGGCCCTTTTTTTTGGACTGGAGAGTTCGCAACGCTGTATTAATCATTTGTTAACGTGAATTTCAGAGCAACGTATAAAGTATACGGACATGATTGTGATGGCAATAACCAGTTGTTATACAAAATCGCATAACTAAACCTGTCGTGATGGAACGGGAATGTGAAGGCTAAAGCTAAACTAGGAGGCACGGAATAAGTATTAAATAAAATATCGCGAAGGACGAAATTATTACGATTAAGTATTTTGGGATTAATGTACCAGCAAGTGACACATGTGACTGTAAGCAAAGAATGCAGAAATAATTTTCTTTGAACACGGTGCAATAGTAAGTCTTATAGACCGTAATCAAACGTAGCATACTTAAGATTCGACGCACTGACTTCCCTACAATTTTATCTTAACAGTGCTACATTATCTCAAGAAGTGTTGTGTACATAGTTCTGCGTAGTCAGCGCGTACACAACTTTCCCACAAGAGCGCGCCCCGCTAAGCACAGCAGCGCAGGCGCAGCGTTCGTCCGTCTCCGCACTACGAGATGGCGCTGTCTTAGAGACGGACCAAATTCTGCTTCCGCCAATCCGCGTATTAATATGTAATGCAGCCAATGAGATTGCTGCTAACGTAGAACCTTTTCTCCTCGCGGATCACACTCACACAGTGATACTTGAACGCGCGAGGTATTATAACGAGTGTACAGACCTTCGATTAGTCAGTCTGCATTAGTCTGCATTTGTCTGTACCAGTCTATAGCCAAGTTTCAGTCTGCGCCTAATAAGATTATCATATTCCTGTACATAGAAATGCCACTTGCACACTTCAGGTAGCAGATTGACGGTGACCAACATTAAACAACACTTGATTAATTTTCACACACATTTATTTAAATAATAACAAGCATAAAAATAACTTAACTTGGTTCTGGATGCTATTTACAATTGACAATCTGAAGTTCCTTTGGGTCTTGGTACGTTAATCTTATTTTCACATCTCTTACACTTGACAAAGTGTCTATACATTTCTCTTCATGGCTATGTAAAGGAATATGATAATCTTATTAGGCGCAGACTGAAACTTGACTATAGACTGGTACAGACTAATGCAGACTAACTAATCAGAGGTCTGTACACTCGTTATAATACCTCGTGCGTGCAGGTATCACAGCGCGAGTGTAATCTGCGAGGAGAAAAGGTTCTACGTTAACAGCAAACTCATTGGCTGTGTTACATATTAATATGCGGATCGGTGGAAGCAGAATTTGGTCCGTCTCTAAGACAGCGCCATCTCGTAGTGCGGAGACAGACGAGCGCTGCGCCTGTGCTGTTGTGGTTAGTGGGGCGCTCTCTAGTGGGAAATTTGTGTACACACTGACTACGCGGAACTATGTACACAACAGTTAATCACTTAAATATGTTACCTATACATCTGTATTCCAGAAATGTCACTAGTCGACACTAATTGTTTTTTAGTGCTACCCCTTTTTCTCCATCAGTGCATATCAGTTTTCAAATATGGAACCCTAGACAACGCAGTCCTACTTGCAAAACTTAGTCAACGACGTGGCAAAACCTAAGTAAGCACAATGGAGTTGTATTCTGTAAAATATTTCTAGTGCGCAAATTGAATATTATTTATACTCTCAGCCTGAACAAAGACCCAATTTGTAATTAATCTTGCGGTATAGGTTCGATTCTCGTAAAGGCAAATGTGCTTCCCGTCTGTTATAGACATCACTTGAAAATAACTGAACAATGAGCTAGGGTGGATCTGAACATTGTAGAACTGCTACCCCAAGCTGCGTCTCAGGATCTGTGTCACGGTGTCCTTACCTGATTGCTGAAAAGTTTTATGGAAGATAGCAGGCCTGCGCAACGCAAAACGAATAGGTGCTTTGGTTTCAAAACAAGCCACACAGGCAAATGGCTTTGGAAATCTGAGAAAACGAATGACGTAATATTTGAAGAGAAAGAACACAAACAGTAGTCACACGTGGATAGTGTAAATCCCCAATACGACTTAAGGAAAAGTCCACAAATCACTTAATCACCCAAAAATACCTGTAATGAATACCAGAAAATGTTTCCAGTGCCCTTTACGAGAGAGATATCGTCATCCAGTTCTGTTCACGGATGGAAGTGATGTAACTCGATATCGCCATCCTCACGTGCTAGTGGATTCTAATAACTCACAAGGCAACAATGAAGTCCTCCAGCAAATCGAAAAATACACTACTCGAGAAGTTATTTAAATATATGTTGCTACATGAGAACCGTGAACGGACTGCGAATGAATGGCACAGCTAGCATCTGCAACAAGCAGTAGTGCTACTCTATCGCACCAAACAGCATCCTGAAGCAGCGAAACACCACCATCTTGCTGTAGAATGTTTAAACTACACCGAAGCAGGCCTCAGAAGTAAGTGTCTAACTTCCTCCGTCCAGAGCATGTCGGTACAGTTGAATTTGGCTGCTAGCCCACTCAATGCTCCCACAGGGCAGAGCTAACTACGATGTCACACACGAAGCGACACTGATATCTTTGCTGCTGGCTTATCAAGTAGTAAAGCACGCTACACTTCACAAACAAATACAGTGTGTTAACTGTAAGACGGCAGAGTTGTGAGGGGATTGCGGGGAGAGGAGGAAGTAAGCATTGGCTGGCGAATGGAGAGGAGCCTTTGGGTGGGGACAAGGCACGCCTACCAGTTGCAGTGCTGGCACTACAAATTGCGCGTCATGCTTACACGAAAGCAGACGAAAGGCTTGGAAGTAAAACTCGCTTTAAATGTTGTTCGTAAACGAAACTGAAATCGTCATGTACATGCGCTCACAAACCATTCATCCGATTGCAATGAAACTTTTTTGAGTTGTTCTCCGAACGCTTGAAAACAGTAATGGACAATGATTCAACAGTTACATCACCGTTGTATGCGTAGTGCAATTGATGAAGTAAAGCCTTGTCATGCAGCGGACCCGCGTTCGATTCCCATTTTTTTCATTTTATTTCATTCCCCGCAATGTGAAACCATTAATTGTAAAATTTAAATATACTTAAACAGGTCATATTGTATAACGTAACTGTCAATCTCTGTATATAAAAATGAATGTATGTATGTCTGCCCTCTGTGCGTTCCTAAACCATTCATCCGATTGCGATGAAATTTTGGTGATTCCTTCAAAGTGATCGCGAATAAAATATCTGAAATGGAAACTCACCTTTTCTTGCCAGGCCTTTGTGGTGATACGCCAGGATGATTCTTGGAAAACTGTTTGAATCTTCCAGTGCTACGCATGCTTTGTCCTGTGTATGTAGCAGCTCTCACTGAAGATTTGTAAATGGGGTGAAGCAATTTTTTCTGCTCCCTTTCCTTTTCGTAGCATTCAGTCACACGCAATATAATTTTGCGAGCATCGCTACGTAATACTGGTTTCCTTCTAACCGTAGGCCTACCGGTAGGGGTTGTTGGCGACTCCCAAGATGGGCCAGCAACTGCCTCTTCACTCATTTTGATAATGTTTAGCACAACTGCACAATAAAAACACGCAGAACAGTACAGCGCCAAACAATAACGAAGCAGCCGACAATGGCTAACTTGTACAAAACATTCAGCTACGTAATGTTGGCAGCAGTCGGAACTGCGCGCCTACCGAAGCCTCCCGACATTTACCGACTTCTGCCGATTCAGGACTAGGGAGAGGTCTGCCATCTAAAAGTTTACACACTGTAACTCTTGCAGGTTGCAGGGCGCACTTGCGCGAAGTAGGCTGTATGAATTATGAAGCAGGTTGGAACCGCAAGGCACCGGCGTGTCTCCATTTCTGTGGAAGTTACAAAAAAACAGTTGGTGGAGGTGTACTGACACTGCTGTACGTTGTCCAGTCCGGTGGTAGAATGTCGAAACCCTAAATACAGCTACCTTCCTGCACAACGTACTGCAGTAATAACAATTTTTAGCCTGTCTCACGGGTCAGAGAACGGTTGGTCACGCTATTGAGACTGTGTTACAAGTTTATCAGCGGCTAGAATTGGTCCGGACCAGCCAATAAATGCTTCCTGGTCAATCAGTAAAGCAATATGTTGCTTAATTTGTCTCCAGCGGCACACATCGCAAGGAGAGTCTGGGTATTGGCCGCGAACGTGTTTCAGATTACGCGCAACGCCACGTCATCTCCGCAAAGTAGAAGGTGCGTTTCAAATGGCGGAAACACGTTTGGGAAACGAATGACGAAGAACTGTGTTTCTGCGAGAACTAGCTGACTCTTCACATCATTTGCATGACTGTTCACGGAATACTATTCAAGTCAATAGAGCCTCGTATAGCAGATATGACTGAAAATCTGACAAGGTCAAATGACTCATCACTCAGCCACGTAACGAGCACGACACTGTCTTCTACGAGAGACGTCAAAATCTGATGTAAATCGCACGTCTTAAAATAATTACGTTCGAAGTTAAGTGACGACACAATGAATCTATCACAGTCTTATAACAAAATCCATTAGAGAGAAAGAAACAGAACAGCTGGTAAGTGGCATTTCCCGAACGTTATTAAGTGGTTCTTTGAAAACAGACTCTCCCTAAAATTTGAGGAAATTTAGTACATTTTGAGCAAGCAATAAAGAAAACAAAATAAAAGTTCGGAGTAGGTATTAAAATCCATGGAGAAGAAATAAAAACTTTGAGGTTCGCCGATGACATTGTAATTCTATCAGAGACAGCAAAGGACTTGGAAGAGCAGTTGAACGGAATAGACAGTGTCTTGAAAGGAGGGTATAAGATGAACATCAACAAAAGCAAAACGGGGATAATGGAATGTAGTCGAATTAAGTCGGGTGATGCTGAGGGAATTAGATTAGGAAATGAGACACTTAAAGTAGTAAAGGAGTTTTGCTATTTGGGGAGCAAAATAACTGATGACGGTCGAAGTAGAGAGGATATAAAATGTAGACTGGCAATGGCAAGGAAAGCGTTTCTGAAGAAGAGAAATTTGTTAACATCGAGTATAGATTCAAATGTCAGGAAGTCGTTTCTGAAAGTATTTGTATAGAGTGTAGCCATGTATGGAAGTGGACGACAAATAGTTTAGACAAGAAGAGAATAGAAGCTTTCGAAATGTGGTGCTATAGAAGAATGCTGAAGATTAGATGGGTAGATCACATAACTAATGAGAAGGTATTGAATAGAATTGGGGAGAAGAGGAGCTTCTGGCACAACTTGACTAGAAGAAGGGATCGGTTGGTAGGACATGTTCTGAGGCATCGAGAGATCACCAATTTAGTATTGAAGGGCAGCGTGGAGGGTAAAAATCGTAGAGGGAGACCAAGAGATGAATACACTAAGCAGATTCAGAAGGATGTAGGTTGCAGTAGGTACTGGGAGATGAAGGAGCTTGCACAGGTTAGAGTAGCATGGAGAGCTGCATCAAACCAGTCTCAGGACTGAAGACCACAACAACAACAACAATAGTTCTGTACAACAAATAGAGTCATACCAAGAACTGATGTAGCAGATGAGCAGCAGGATCAGTAAATAGGGCAGAATGCTCCAAATTTTTGGGTGTACGTATTCATGAAAACTTGAACTGGAAGGAGCTTCTCAAACAGTTAAGTTCAGCTACTTTCACTGTTGGTATAGTTGCTAATCTTGGAAACAAATGTATCAACCTTCTGATATATTTTGCATATTTCCACTTAATATCGTCTTACGAAATAATTTTCTGGGGTAACTCATCACTCAGAAAGAAAGTATTATTTGTACGAAAGCGAGCAGCCAAAATAATATGTGGTCTTCACCCAAGGACGTTGGTTGGTTGCTTGGTTGATTGGGGTAGAAGGGACCAAACAGCAAGGTCATCAGTCCCTTGTTTCAAATGTGGTCCATTCAGATAGTTTGACATCTCAGAAAAGTCAGAACGATAAAAGGGAAAAAGGTTAAAAAACGTGACAGTCGTGGCGTCAATGGTAAAAACAAAATGAGGTAAGTCAGCAAGAGAGCGACCCCAAGGCTATGCTAGAGGCCGGAAATATCCCACCTCTGGAGCAGTAGAGGCAAGACCACCTGCGACTTAAAAGCGTTCAGCTGCTAGAATGTAGAAGTGCGTATGGGAAAAGGACACTAACCAATTCTAAGAAGTGATAAAAACAGAGTAAAACGGGAAGAAAAGAGGATCGATCTTGGCCAGGAACGGAAGTCGGGAATCTCCAAACACAGCTTACAGTGGGAGATACCCCAAAGCTCACCGCCCGGCCACAACAGCAGAGTGAGATTAAAAACCTTAAAACTGAGAATAAAAACCACTTTCTCGGAGGAAACTGAGAACCAGTTCGACTATCTCGGAGTCGTCAGACAAAATTGAGGGTAAAGTGCAGGGAAGTCCGTACTTAGTATGCAGAGCCAAAAGAAGGGGGCATTCCACCAAAATGTGGGCTACTGACTGGAAGGCTCCACAACCACAAAGTGCGGGTGGCTCATTACTCAAAAGAAAACCATGGATCAGCCTGGTATGGCCAATGAGGAGACGACACAGTGTGGTCGAGTCCTTTCGGGAGAGGCGAAAGGAAGAACGCCACGGGCCTGGTGTCACCTTAATTGCACGAAGTTTATTAGACAGGGAAGTAGTCTCCCAAGAGTTGGCCCATGATTGTGCGAAGTGGGATTTGATGTGAAGCCGTAAATCCGCTGCAGGAAGGGTTACAGAGAACGGGGGTTAAGTGGCTCTGAGCGCTATGGGACTCAACTGCTGTGGTCATCAGTCCCCTACAACTTAGAACTACTTAAGCCTAACTAACCTAAGGACATTACACACATCCATGCCCGAGGCAGGATTCGAACCTGCGACCGCAGCAGTCGCACGGTTCCTGACTGTGCGCCTAGAACCGCGAGACCACCGCGGCCGGCAACGGGGGTTAAGTGACTGCTCCCCCAGCCAAACTATCAGCAAGCTCATTACCTGGGATACCCACATGGCCAGGGACCCAAAGGAAGTCAACAGAACAAGCAGCACGGTGAAGATCAACGAGATGGTCATGGACGGCCGAGACCAAGGGAATGCGCGAAAAACACCGGTCAATAGCCAGAAGGCCACCCATTGAATCTGTACATAATAAAATGCGGTTGTGTTGGGAATGTTTAATAAAGGTAAGGGCCTGGGAAATGGCCATCAATTCCGAAGTAAACACCCCACATGTAGGTGGCAGCAGAGGATTTTCCGTGCCCACAGAGGACGTGAAGGCATATCCCACACGATCAATAGATTTAGAGCCATCGGTGTAAAAAAACAACAACATCCCGAAACTCCCATAAAATTCGGCGGAAAAAGAAAAGGAACACCATTGGGGGGATGGTATCTTTCGGACCTCGGTGGAGATCCGTCCTAATTCGGAGCCGAGGAACTAACCAAGGGGGGGGGGGGGAGGGAGCGTGGAAGACAGGGCAAAAAAGGAAGCTGAAAATCATGGCAAAGAGACACAAGGCGGAGCCCAACCAGTAAACCCGCCTGAGGGCGGGAATCAGGTGGGTGACGTCCATGGTCTGGGAACAGGATCGAATAGGAAGGATGAGTGGGAGAGAAACACACAGCGATTGCAGAAGACACCAGAAGCTGGAACCGCCGAACAGAAAGGGGGGGGGGGGGATTCCAGCTTCAACCAGGTAGGGAACGCTCCAGTAGCCAAACGGATACCACGATGGTGGACAGGATCTAGCACGTGCAGTGTGGAAGGAGCAGCCGAACCATACACTTGACAACCATACTCCAAACGAGACAGAACTAAAGCACAATAAAGGCAGAGAAGGATGGAGCTTTCCGCATCCCAAGACGTGTGGGCAAGGAAGCGAAGAACATTGAGTCTACAGAAACATCGTATCTTCAGAAGTCTGATATGAGGCAGCCAAGTGAGCTTGTTGTCGAAAAGAAGACCCAGGAAACGAAACTGTGGGACCAATAGAGCTCCAGATCAGGGTGGATCGTAGTACGGCGACAGAAGTGGACCACCCGCGATTTTAAAGGGGAGAATTGAAACCCGTGTGAGAGGGTCCATGCAGAGGCACGCCGTATAGCTCCCTGGAGATGAGCGCCGTACAGCAAGGCTAGCAGCGCGATCAATCGCGTCAAACACGTCACGTAGGACGTCATCAATACAGCCCGACAAAGAGGGAGAAAACACAACCTGTGCAGTGTATAGAGGCCAATCGGCGCGTTGGAAAGACCAACGAGGTATCCTTTCCATCGCGGAGCGGGAAGGGAACGAGAGAATCAACGGGAAATGGTCACTATCACAAAGGTCGTCGTGTGGCGACCAGTGTAATGAAAGGAGGAGGGAGGGAGAAGAAAGAGAAAGATCAATGCAGAAAGGTACCATGACCGGCACTGAAATGAGTAGGGGAGCTAGCATTAAGAAGGCACAAGTCGTGGTCTGCAAAAAACTGGTCTATGAGAAGACATCGTCTAGATGGAAATGCACTGTCCCACAAGGGACGATGAGCTTTAAAATCCCCAAGATGGAGGAAGGGAGGAGGAAGCTGCTGAAGAAGGGCAGTTAAGGAAGCAGGTGTAAGAGTCCTGTCAAGAGGGAGATAAAGATTGCAAACCGTGACCTCAGAGTCCAGGTGGACCCTAACAGCAACCGCTTCCATTGTAGTTTGAAGAGGAATCCACATCCTAGCAACGTCTGTACGGGCCAACGTACAAACGCGACCAGAGGCCCACAGGGGGCCGACCCGATTTCGACAGATAACACGGAACCCACAGAGGGTCAGTGAGTGATCATCAGTAAATTGAGATTCCTGTAGAACCACACAAGCTGCAGAGTAAGATGAAATAAAGGATTTCAACTCCGGAAGGCGACGGTAATATCCATTACAATTCCATTGGATAACCACAGAACGATGATTCAGATGGGGGTTGAACAGGCTAAAGCCAGTCATGCCGCCGGGTCACCACCCATCACCGACAAGGAGGGGGTGACATCCGTGAACAACAGGTCAGAATCTGGTTGTGAAGCCGGGGATGGGACCTCTAGTGACACCAGAGGCACCTTGTCCCGGGACTTATGTTTCTTCTTCTTTTCTGTTTGAGATCAAGGAGGGCTGTGTGGCATAAAGGAGCCAGCTGCAGCAAGATCTGGAACAGAAAGAGATTGGGGGCCGACAGAACGCGGTTCTCGCGGTCGTCGCGTGGCAGTAGACCTTTGACCTGGAAGGTGCCGGGAAGGGGTATCCCGGGAGGGACACTTCTCCGGCTGGGGAGGGGGAGCAGCGCCCAGAGGAGAAGGTGTGGGAGCCACAGGGGAGGGGCTAGGAGGGGGTTCTGAGACTGGGGTAAGGAAGGGGGAGGAAGGGGTGAAGATGTAACTAAAGCATAACTAGACGTCATAGACACAGGGTGACGACGTGCATACTTCTTACGAGCCTTCTTTTCCTTCTTATATACTGGGCAGTCTGATGAATGTGGAGAATGATTGCCAGGACAATTGACATACACAGGAGGGGGAACACAGGAACTCCCCTCATGGAGTGGACGTCCACAGTCACCACAGAGAGGGGCCTGCACACAGTGGGAAAACGTGTCCAAAACGCAAGCACTTAAAACACCTCATAGGAGGTGGGATGTTCGGCTTCATGTCACATCGATAAACCATAATATTTACTTTCTCAGGGAGGGTATCCCCTTCAAAGGCCAGGATAAAGGCATCAGTATCAATTCGACTGTCCTTCGGACCCTTCTGAACACACTGAACAAAGTGAACACCCCGCAATTCGAGATTGTCCTGAAGTTCCTCATCAGTTTGAAGGATGAGGTCCCTGTGAAAAATCAAACCTTGAACCATATTTAGAGACTGGTGGGGGGTAACGGACACAGGAATTGCGCAAAGATGGTTACAGGCACGAAAGGCCGCAGACTGGGAAGCTGAAGCAGTTTTGATCAACAACGAACCTGACCGCATCTTGTTCAGGGAGTCCACTTTGCCAAACTTGTCTTCAATGTGTTCCACAAAGAATAAAGGTTTGGTATTGGTAAAAGTATCCCCATCAGTCCTGGTGCAAACCAGATAGTGGGGGAAAGGTTTCGCCCCTGGCCGACGCATGACCCTCCTCCCAGGGGGTAGCCATGGAAGGGAAGGCCGAAGGGGCAGGAGAAGCAGCACTAAAAGAATCAGTTCCACGCAGAGAGACGGCAGCAAAAGAACAGCCAGAGTTCTGGATGCGTTTCATTTGCATAGCGTCCGCCCTGATACCACCCACTCCGATCAGGGGCTCTCCTCACGGGCGCCACCCAGCCACAGCAAGGGCCGTCTGGCACAGCAGTCATTGCCAGGAGTTCCGATGCTCCAGAATGACGAGCAACCACTCCTAGGCTTACATGAGGAGGTCACAGCTCAGGTATCAGAAGTGTGATCTCTGTGTGTTCAGTGGGCTCAACCAAAAGGGTACATAGCGACCCCACCACGCGGGCTGGCTACCGTGCTGGCTATACACCCTAGCATCAGACAACTATGTGAAAGCAAAGGTGGAATGAACTGGTGGGCACATGTCGGAGACACTAGGTAAGGCGCTCTTCCTCAAATGGCTCACACTACGTAATAGGAATTTAGTAATGGAGGTCAAACCCCAGAAGGGGACCAGGGAATGCCAAAAGGATGAGGTGATTACGCAACAAAACTAAATTGCAAACCAGGAGGCTAGCGGGGCCAACAGAAGCAAGGACACCAAGAGAGGGAGAGGAGAGGGCGAAGTGGAAGGAACAAGGAGAGGAAAGGAGGGGAAGGGCAAGGAGATGGAGCCCTGGAAAGAAGGAAGGCTGCAATAGCTCAGGGCCTCGTGCTCGCCACGCACGTACTCACGAAAGAACCGTGAGCCCCCCTGGGAGGCCCAAGGACGTCATTTAGGTTCTTCTTCAAGGAGTAAGGCACTTTGACTGTACCATCACAACACATACATTCACTAACGAGATTCTTCATAAATAATCCATCACAATTTGAGAAGAATAGTGATGTCCATATCTGCAACACTAGAGGGAAAAATTACCTTTATTACCCATTTTGAAGCTGTCAGTGGCTCAGAAAGGAGTTCAATGTGCAACAACAAAACTTTTTGATCATTTGCTCAATAATATAAAATGTCTGACAGGTAGTAAAGCAGGTTTTAAATCGAACATAGAATCTTTTCTCCTGGATCTGTTTAATGGGTGAATTTCTACTTAAAAGCCTGAATCCAGTAACAAAATAATGTTCATTAATGTTAATACTAATTATGTATGTACATCGTATAAAATGACTCGTTCCACATAGTTTCGATAGAAGAATCTTTCATATGACCTTTGGAACGTGTACGAAAATTACTTACAAGTCGTGTATATCACAATGTTGCGCTTGTCTTGTCGGAAAGTGTGTATAATCGCCAGTGAGGCGTTCTACCTGTCGTAAGGTGATCACAGTACAATTTACAGCTGCTTATAACCGCTGCTCCGCTTAATATCACTCAGCTAAGTTCAAACCACGAGTCACAAACGCTGTAATGTAACTGCCATATACAGGGTGTATCAAAAAGAATCATCCGATTTGGCATATCCATATTTCTAAAACTGGTAAAAATACACAATGAATTTTGTTTTTTGATGAACGGGAAACTCAAAAAGTTTTTTTTCATACTTTTTCATAGGTGTTCAATACGCCCCCCTTGAGAAGCACGGGATATGTCAATGCGGTATTCAAATTGTTAAAACACTGCAGCGAGCATGTCGAGTTGCAGCCTCCACAGTTGCTGTTTTGCGATGTCTCAGTTTATTCATTGTTGTTGGTAATGGAGGCAATTAAAGAGGTTCTTTTTATAAACCCCCAAAAGAAATAATCACATACAGTCAGGTCCGGTGACCTTGGAGGGCAGTAATGTAAAGCTGAATCATTTGGTCTAGTGCGACCGATCCATCGTTCAGCAATACTTTGATTTAAAAATTCTTGCACTTACAGATGTTAGTAAACGAAGTCGTTCGAACCAGTCTCCAACTAAAGGAAAAGGAAGTTCTCAAGCGTATCGAGATGTGTGCTTCCTGCAACAGTTTTCACAGCAAAGAAAAGTGGACCATACACCTCTTCCCGTGAAAGTGCACGAAACACATTAAATTTTGGAACCAAAGGAAGACACCCGTTTGGTGACACTACCCTGGTAGGCTGCTTGAATTTGAACGCCGACGACTCACATGGCTAACTTCAATGCTAAATAATTTGGATACGGCGCATTGTATCGAAGATTTTTCTTAACAATTATTTCTCAGCGCAAACTCCCGTGCAACATCCTTACAAGCTTTTCAGACAATTTCTGCCCACCCTGTATGTTGAAACGCAGCTTAATTAATTTATGCTGAATAGGACGCCACGGCCCTGTCAATTCCTACACAGAATTTACAAGAGAATCAGCTCCACAACTTGGCATAAGAGCATATCTTGCTGGCATAAAAAAAGGAAGTAGCACCCATCCACAGAATTACCGACCTATATCCTAGAACACATGCTGAGTACAAATATTAGTACGTACTTGGAATAAAATAACTTTCTCCATAGGAGTCAGCAATCGATCAGAGAAGTCACCTTGCGATCTTTACACGTAAGATCTTCAGTGTTGTTGATGCGAACCATCTAGACTTTTTGCAAAGCTTTTGATTCGACATCATACTAACGTCTTCTAAGGAAGATACGTTCATGTGGGACACGTAAACACATTTACGACAAGATAGAGTGTTTCTGAGACGCAAGTTGATGCAGGTTATAGTGGATGCAGAATCGTTTACAAATTTCTCAAAATATGTTTGAAGCAATCGGCATGACTGCGAACGACTGATCGCTTAGGTTCAAGGAGAGCAAGGAATGAAACATATGGCTTATGAAATTAAAAGAAAATGTTGTGAAATAAAAATAAAACAATAAGAAAAATAAAGCCATTCTGTTAGAGAGTACAAATCTTCCTACATCTGCGAAATCAAAACCCACTGCTAGATAATATCAATATCATGATTCCCTACAACGTAAATTGTAACAGTATTCGATCCTCTTTGGCAGGCTCCCCATATCTACACCTACATCAATATCCGCAAGCCACCTTACACTGCAAGAGAGGCATTCTGTATCACGGCATGACCTACTGTTGAAGTTTCGAGAGCATACGTTCCTAGAAGAATCAGCCAATATATTGCTTCCTCCTACGTATATCTCGCGAAAAGATCACGAGGGTAACTTTAAAGGAATTGGAGCCATCGCGGAGGCTTACCAGCAACCGTTCTTCCGGCAAACCATACGCAGCCGTGATACAGAATCTGCCATCTGCCAGTGAAGATGACCGTGCATCTCCATAACGCTTTCGCACTTACTGGACGAACCTATAACGAAACGTGCTGCACTTCTTCGGATCTTCTCTATTTTCTCTATCAGTTCTATCTGGCGCGGATTCCATATTGACGAGCAATATTCAAGTATTGGTCGAACAAGTGTTTTGTAAGCTATCTCCTTCGTTGATGGCCTACAATTCCTGAGGATTCTTCCACTGAATCTCAGTCTGGCATCTGTCCTATTTTATGTTGTCGTTTCGTTTCAAATCGTTCCGTACGCATACTCCTAGATATTTTGCGGAAGTAACTGCTTCCAGTGATTGTTCTGCTGTTGTGCGATCACACTATAAAGCGTCTTTCTTTCTATGTACCCGCAGCCCGTTAAACTGGCTTATGCTGAAGGTCGATTGCAGCCCCTGCATCTAACGTCTATCCTTTACACGTCTTCCTGAATTTCGCTACAATTTTCTAATGTCGCGGCTTCTCTATATACAACAGTGTCATCCGCGATATGCCTCGTATATATATATGGGTCATACATATATATATATACAGCGAAAAATAATAGTTCTATAACACTGCCCTGGAGAACGCCCGAAGCTACTTTAACGTCTGACGTCTTCTCTCAGTTCTGGACAACATGGTGTGTTCTGTAGGCTAAAAACTCTTCAGTCCAGTCACACAATTAGTCTGATGTTTCATACTCTCTTATTTTGTTTGTTTGGCGGCAGCGCGGAACTGTACCTAACGCCTTTCGGAAGTCAAGGAACACGGTATCTACCTGGACTCCTGTCCTTGGTGCTTCCTAGGTCTCGTGGACGAACAGGGTGAGATGGAATTCACACGCTCGTTGTTTTCGCAATTCATGTTGGTTCCTACAGAGGAGATTTTCGACCTCAAGAAATGTCATAATTCTCGAGCATAAAACATGTTCCAGAATTCTACAACAGACCGACGCCAGAAATACAGGCCTATTATTTTACGCTACTGTTCGACGACCCTTCTTGAAAACGAGAATGGGCTGTGCTTTTTTTCCAACACTTCGATCCTCTAGAGACCTGCGGCACACTGCTGCTAGAAGAAAGTCAAGTTCTTTCGCATGCTCCGTGTAGAATGGAACAGGTGAACACTCGGTGGTTGATAGAGATGACGAGAGATATATACAATAAAAAGAATGTATCTACAGAGACAAAGATAAGCCACTACAAGGCAACGCTGAGGAATGCTGTATTATATGCAGCTGAGACGATGACACTAAGAAGAAATGGGGCAGAACAACTAGAGAAAGAAGAGAGTGAAATACTGAGAAAAATACTAGGTTCCCAAAGAGGTGGAGAGAGATGGATGCGAAGACCTAGGGAAGCACTGTACCGGAACATGAGAACAATATCCGGGGAAATCAGACTCAAAAGTGCAAGGTTTGTTGGACATGTAATTAGGATGACTATGGACAGAATGGCGAAGAGAGTGTAGGAAACAACAGGGAGGACAAGGGGAAAGATAGGAACCAAGTGGGTTGTTGAACTTCGGAAGGACTGGTTGGAATTGGGGATAAAAGTCGAAGAAAAGGAGATCAACGACAGAGAAGAATACAGGAAAAGATTTGAGTATCACTAGTGGAGCCGACAGGAGAAAAGTACACTGAAGATCTCTGAAGAAGAGAGGGAGAGAAGACGAGAAAGAATTAAGCGGTTCTGGGAAAAGAAGAGGAAAATGCAGTCCACGAATGGGCTACCCGTGGTCCTGCAGAGGCCGTAACGCAAGAAGAACAAGAAGAAGAAGGTGGTCGAGACGTTGTTGTTAAAGCCTGTCCCTCAGTTTATCCAATTTACGTGATAGTTTCGTAAGATTATTGACTACAAATTTCGACTGGTCCAAGCTTGATCAGCCGGGGGCATGTGAGCGGTTCATTCCTGGAGAAAGATATTCACGAGTGGACGCGGCGTTTTTTTTGGATTATCATCTTGAAAGATCGAGCTAGTTGGATCAGCGGATAGCACACTAGACTCACGTTCTAGACAACTACGGTTCAAATCCTCATTCGGCCATTCAGTTTTAGGTTTTCCGTAATTTTCCTAAACCATTTAAGACAAATGCCGGAATGGCTCCTTTGAAAAGATCATGGCCCATTTCCTTCTCTATCCTTTCCCGATCTGAAATTGTTCTCCATCTTCAACAACATCGTTGTCGACGGGAGGTTAAACTATGACATTTCTTATTCATATTGCAAGATGGACCCATCGCCAACATGCCTGACTAAAGGGTTAATCAAGAAAGTGAAGAATCCTGTACCGACACTGTAGTGCCCCCAAATTACCCTCGTTAGCGACGCGACGTGTCCGTTATCTGTACATGATTCCGAGCCGAAAATGACGGGCCCTCCTCCCTGCTGAACAGTGGAACATGCCTCAGACAGACACTGGTACCTGACCGTCTCGATGCTTTTCTACGACGACCTTCAGGCTGTAGACAAATTCTGCAGTCGTCCGTGAAAAGGTCCCGCTCACGCTGATTCAGGTGCCACTCAAGGAGCTCTATTGACGACCTTTTTGGGCCCACCAGTGCGTTTTGCAGAAATGGTTGCATACTCTAGTCGCCTGTACGTTTACCAACAAAAAGGCAACGTTTAGATCTGTTGCATTCTGCTAGGTGTATGTAAGTGCCATTACTTGTAAGTTGACTGTAGGCGACCGCTGCGAAACAAATCTTCAATATGTTGTGTCGTTCGTTAGCAGCAGAATGTTCGAATGATGTTGCTCAGGCAACTGCCCATACTGACAAACCTTTTTGCTGTGAAGTGCCAATGTGTGGACAGCGAAAGCTGAACGACGCATCGAAGCGCATTTTATAACATTACCACTTGAGTTACTGAAATTTTACTGAAATCAGCTATTCCTAATTTGATTTTTCTGGATTTACTATGCGACAAAATGTCTTCCTACTACCATCGTGTCGATAGTTTGGTAATCATACTGCGTTTTGGTTATGGTAATGTGCCAGATTCAATGACACAAAACATCCGTTGTCGTACCTCATGTTTTATTGACTTGAGAAATTCCCGCCATCGTAACCAGCTGGTGCTTTCCAGTTTCTGCTCTTACCAGGGGTTGTGTAGTTCTGTCCCTCACAAACTATTCTCGAAGACTTGTGACGGACAAACGGCAATCCTGTTCACTCACACTTTCTACTGAACGTGCGACTCTCTCAGCCGTCGAGATACAACACGGGTTCGTCGCAAAGTGACATCTTCAATATTCATCCTCCTACTCTATGTTAACTTGAGCACTGTGTGCGGTACTTTTGACAACAGCGCAGAAAGACAATTTTTTTATTTTGCAGAAGAAGTTGAGACCAACTGACGTCAAAAGAAGATATAGGAAATACACTCCTGGAAATTGAAATAAGAACACCGTGAATTCATTGTCCCAGGAAGGGGAAACTTTATTGACACATTCCTGGGGTCAGATACATCACATGATCACACTGACAGAACCACAGGCACATAGACACAGGCAACAGAGCATGCACAATGTCGGCACTAGTACAGTGTATATCCACCTTTCGCAGCAATGCAGGCTGCTATTCTCCCATGGAGACGATCGTAGAGATGCTGGATGTAGTCCTGTGGAACGGCTTGCCATGCCATTTCCACCTGGCGCCTCAGTTGGACCAGCGTTCGTGCTGGACGTGCAGACCGCGTGAGACGACGCTTCATCCAGTCCCAAACATGCTCAATGGGGGACAGATCCGGAGATCTTGCTGGCCAGGGTAGTTGACTTACACCTTCTAGAGCACGTTGGGTGGCACGGGATACATGCGGACGTGCATTGTCCTGTTGGAACAGCAAGTTCCCTTGCCGGTCTAGGAATGATAGAACGATGGGTTCGATGACGGTTTGGATGTACCGTGCACTATTCAGTGTCCCCTCGACGATCACCAGTGGTGTACGGCCAGTGTAGGAGATCGCTCCCCACACCATGATGCCGGGTGTTGGCCCTGTGTGCCTCGGTCGTATGCAGTCCTGATTGTGGCGCTCACCTGCACGGCGCCAAACACGCATACGACCATCATTGGCACCAAGGCAGAAGCGACTCTCATCGCTAAGACGACACGTCTCCATTCGTCCCTCCATTCACGCCTGTCGCGACACCACTGGAGGCGGGCTGCACGATGTTGGGGCGTGAGCGGAAGACGGCCTAACGGTGTGCGGGACTGTAGCCCAGCTTCATGGAGACGGTTGCGAATGGTCCTCGCCGATACCCCAGGAGCAACAGTGTCCCTAATTTGCTGGGAAGTGGCGGTGCGGTCCCCTACGGCACTGCGTAGGATCCTACGGTCTTGGCGTGCATCCGTGCGTCGCTGCGGTCCGGTCCCAGGTCGACGGGCACGTGCACCTTCCGCCGACCACTGGCGACAACATCGATGTACTGTGGAGACCTCACGCCCCACGTGTTGAGCAATTCGGCGGTACGTCCACCCGGCCTCCCGCATGCCCACTATACGCCCTCGCTCAAAGTCCGTCAACTGCACATACGGTTCACGTCCACGCTGTCGCGGCATGCTACCAGTGTTAAAGACTGCGATGGAGCTCCGTATGCCACGGCAAACTGGCTGACACTGACGGCGGCGGTGCACAAATGCTGCGCAGCTAGCGCCATTCGACGGCCAACACCGCGGTTCCTGGTGTGTCCGCTGTGCCGTGCGTGTGATCATTGCTTGTACAGCCCTCTCGCAGTGTCCGGAGCAAGTATGGTGGGTCTGACACACCGGTGTCAATGTGTTCTTTTTTCCATTTCCAGGAGTGTATTACCTACTAGTATTCACTCCAAAAGAAAAAGATGAAAATTATCATCCGTGTCCCAGCAAGACTTTACAGTAAAGGTAGCAGTTTTATTTAAGAAAAAAAGGCAGTCAGCAATTTCTTTTACTGTCTTTTCTGGTCGTACTTCTGTACTGGTTTTTTATCCACTTATTTTTCATGTCATCTTAGCTCTGTGTTCAGTTGATTCTCAGGAACTCTCTACCTGCTACGTACCTCTAACTGCTGCCAAAATGGTTCAAATGGCTCTGAGCACTATGGGACTTAACTTCTGAGGTCATCAGTCCCCTAGAACTTAGAACTACTTAAACCTAACTAACCTATGGACATCACACACTTCCATGCCCGAGGCAGGATTCGAACCTGCGACCGTAGCGGTCGCGCGGTTCCGGACTGAAGCGCCTAGAACCGCTCGGCCACACCGGCCGGCTGTAACTGCTGCCAGCTAAGATATTAGGAAGTACGTAAACGAACAGAACCACTGACGTTAGCAGTGGCAGTAGAGAATATTTCCATAACATAGTTTCCACAGCTGACTCCTTACGCCTTAGGAACAGGTATGAGGTGCTACCCAGTGTTGATATTACTTCTGAGCCAGCACAGGATGCCTCACCTGTTGTATCTGCTGCCGATGTTCTTGCACTTTTCGGTCAAGTGTGGAGTGAGGGTATGCTAGTCAAAAATCAGATCCAGGCTGGCCAGCACACCGGCCCTCGACGTTAATCCGCCGAGCGGATTCGATCTGTGGCCGGTGCGCCTACCCGAGTCCACGAAGCATTAGATAGATTAGCAGAGTCATGCTACGAAAACTGCTGCCAGAGACAGCCATTCTTGTGACGTTACTATGAATATCTAGTCCGAAAATTACTTTGAGCAGATAATCAGAGAACCAACTCATGAAGGTGTGTTAGATCTCCTAGCAACAAACAGAACTGAATTTTCGAATTAGTTAACGTAGGGGAAGATCTCGGTGATCATAACGCTGTGACAGCATCTATGACTACGAATATTACAAGGAATGTTAAGAAAGGTAGGAAAACATTTTTTCTTAGCAAGAGTGACAGTGTGCAGACTGCAGAGTATCTGAATGGTCAACATCGGGTACTCAGTGCTGGGGGCACAGATGTGGAGCACAAAACGAAAAATTCAAAAGCATTGTTCACTAAGTCTTAAACACGTATGTTCCGAGCAAGGTCTTAAGGGATGGAAGAGACCCACCGTGGTTTAATAGCTGTTTTAGAAAACTGCTACGTTAAAAAAAGAGATCTTCGTCACAGGCTCAAGAGAAGTCAAAACCTAGCTGACATACGAAAGCTTAACGAAGCGAAAATGGGTGTATGGAGAGCAATGAGAAAAGCTTTCAGTGACTTTTAAACTAAAATTTTGTCAGTCGATCTAAGTAAAAGCCCTAACAGGCTTTGGTCTTACGTAAAATCAGCAAGTGATTCAAAATCATCTATTCTTTCACGCGGGAGCCATACTGGCACCGAAACGAAAGATAACAGTGAGAAGGCCGAAATACTGAATTCGGTCTTTCGAAACTGTTTCACAGCGAAAGATCGTAATACGGTCCCTACTTTCAATCATCGTAGATGTTTAGATAGCCGATCACGGAACAAAAAAGCAGGTACAATCGCTTAGTAGTGGAAGTACCAGATGAGATGCATGAGATTATACAAAGATTATGTGGAAGATCGTGCTCCTCTTCTAGCACAGGTTTATCGTAGTTCGCTGGAACAACGAAGGATACCCAGGGACTGGGAAAAAGCGCAGGTCATCCCCGTTTTCAAGGAGGGTCATAGGACAGTTGCACATAATTATGACTTGAGTCTGTGGTAAAATTATGAAACACATCTCACGATCAAGAATTATGACATTTTTGCAGAATGAAAATCTCCTCTACGAAAATCGACATGGATTCCCCAAACAGAGTTCGTGCGAGACTCAGCTTGCTTTGTTCCTCCATGAGATCCATGGCGCTGCAAACAACGGCGCTCGGCTTGATGCCGTGTTCCTTGACTTTAGGAAGGCATTTGATACCGTGAATAAAACACGAGCTTACCGGGTAGCGGAGCAGATCAGAGATTGGATTTAATACTTCCTTGGTGACAGAACTCAGCACGTCACCCTTAAGAGAACAAAATCGACGTATGTAAATATAATTTCTGAAGTACGAGAAGGAGATGTGATAGAACCGTTACCGTTTGCAGTTCGTATAAATGAGGTAGCAGAACGCGTCAGAAGCCCTTTAAGACTGTTCGTAGTAATGTGATTATCTACGGGAAAGTAGCAATAGCAACGCCAGAAGACAATATCGATTTGCGGAATGACCTGTAGAGGACTGATGTATAGTGCACGCTCTAGCAGTCTACACTTAACGTAAATAATAATGTAACATACTGTGTATACTTAAAAAAGAAATCCGCTACCGTAAAACTGCACTACTGATGACAAATTTCTGGGAACAGTATCTACCGTAATATATCTAGAATAACTATCCAGGGCAACCTTATGTGAAATGACCACATAACACGAATAGTGGGAAAAGCAGATACCAGACTGAGATTCACAGGAATAATCTTAAGGAAATGCACCTCATCGACGAAAGAAGTGACTTCCAAGGCACCTGTTGGAGCGCGATTCCCTGACTTGCGTCAAATAAGAAGACTTGCACCAAACGCCCGAACATAACGATCGGGGTCTTCCGGCTAATAAATCCATGCGCACATTTCATTTCATTTTATTGATATATGAGCGCAGCCACGGGTAATGGCTAGAATGCAATGTTTATACAATCCGCAACGTGCTTAACCCAAACTAATGTTCAAATGTGTGTGAAATATTATGGGACTTAACTGCTAAGGTCATCAGTCCCTAAGCTTGCACACTACTGAACCTAAATTATCCTAAGGACAAACACACACACGCATGCCCGAGGGAGGACTCGAACCTCCGCCGGGACCAGCCGCATAGTCCATGACTGCAGCGCCTAGAGCAATCGACTAATCCCGCGCGGCAATCCAGACTAATAAATACTTCCATAGATAACCATGAAAATTTGGTGTGAGACAGTGTGAACATTGAGTAAGAAAATACCCTGATTTACAAAGTGTGTAGTAGAGGATATTTAGTGATTTGAAGAATGTTACCACCTACGCGAATTAAGAAAAAATATTTGCTGTTTGAAAAAGCTATTTTCTCTGAACACTTTACACTTTTGAACTTTATCATATTTATAAAAATTCTTTTATTGGTTCATATGTTCTACTTAATATGGATCAATGTAATCTACAGAATGTTTAGTCAGTTCTCAACGTGTTTAATCCACACTTCCATGCTAATACCAATATTATTAAGTGCGAAAGTACTTGTGTCCGTTACGTTTTCACGACTCTACTGCTGAACCGATTCCGATGAAATCTGGCACGAAGGCAGCTTGATCTCTGAGGAAGATCATAAGCTACTTTAAAAAGTTGAATCTTTTGAGATTATTAACATTTTTTATACTGTATACGTGAGTGGTATGCAGACGATTCTGGCGCGATGGTCGGTGACTCATAGTGTTTATAGTTCAGTCCGTGACAACGCAAATCCAGTGTTTTGATGTTAAGTTGCTGCACCGCCTGGCATAGCTGGAGAGTTTTTTACGAGATACAACAACTAAATCCTAGGTAAGTCTGAGAACCATATTTAAAACTATGACGATGAGCTCAACAAAACAGGGTTTTATGAAAGTTCGAACTGTGAAAGTTACTCGAATCCAACAAACATCGGAGCAATCTCAGGTTCACCAGAACTTGGGTGCAAAACGTCCGGCTGCCCTCAAAGCTACAGAGACAGTAAAACAGTCACAAGTCCGTCACATTTTAGACGCTGGGCGTCACGCGTCCCTTATAGCTTCCGAGATGCTTGAAGAATCACAACGACAGCGTCATGTAAATACTGTACGAAAAACAGCGAGAAGTCATACCTTTACATGAGGAACGTGGGAAGCTTCGGATCAAAAATGTCAGCACTATAATGCATTGAAATAGAAGGAAGAAACGGTTGGTATGTGTTGCTCTGGCGGCAAAAACTTACATCCAGTACTTGGTGAGCCAGAGAAACACGTACAATCTCTAAATAAGTCGACACATCTTTTAAATTAGAAAATATAATTCATTGTTTCTAATCCGACATACAACAAAATAACAGAAACTCATTCATTATCCACCTACATACCGGTCAGAGTGGCCTTCTGTCACGCGAAGGGGCCCAGGTTCTATTCCCGGCTGGGTCGGAGATTTTCTCCGCACAGGGGCTGGGTGTTGTGTTGTCCTCATTATCATTTCATCATCGCCAGTGGAAGGCAACGGGAAACCACCATTAGAATCACTTCCCTAGACGCTCATGCGGTGGACCTGTCCGACGAGGCTTCCACCATGACGAGACCTGCCGTAAGGCAGAACACAAAGTGTTTACATGCCGGTAATGCAAACATTTGTTTTTTAGACATACGTCTCGACACTACTGCATACACAGACATTTACAAATTATTAGTTGCTTACTCGCCATCACTCATCGTAACAAAACTACTGTTAGGCGAACACAGCTTAGTAAAAAAAAATCTAGAGCGTGCTGTTATTACAAAGTAATATCTCAGTCACTTAGTTGCGCACTTTCACAAAAAGGAGCAGTGCCAATGGTCACAAGCGAGAGTGTGTAATGGAAATATTGCAAAATCTTATGCGCACACACTCAAAAAATCACGCCTCATGGCTCTTGAGAACCTGCTTCAAAAGTACAAGAACCCTCTTTAAGGGCAGATATAACGAATATCCTTAAGCCTTCTAGACATCTGCTTCGAAGAGAAAAAAAAAGGAAAATCGCAGCGTGCACAGAGGCATACGGGAACAAGCAGCCGTTCTTCCCAAACGCCACCCGTGAGTGGAACTGCAAGGAAACTCAGTACACGGTACAATAAAAAAGTATCCTCTCCCAAGCATTTCTTACAAGGGGAAGGCCACAGACAGAGCCAACCGATAGGGCTGGTAATTGGCAGCTTGCTTCTGTACAACCTAACATGAAACACTATAAGGTACACTCCAAGGCAAAAAACCGACGGGCCACGAAGGAATTATCCGAATGGGAATGAAATCGCTAGATGTGATGTACACGTACAGGCAAACAAAGTGTACAACTTTAGAAAAATTGGATGATTTCTTTAAGAGAAAGAGTTTCACAAATTGAGCAAGTCCAAAACGCGTTGATTCACTTCTGGCCCTTATGCGGGAACTTATTCGGCTTGCATTGATTGATGCAGTTGTTGGGTGTCTTCCTGAAGCATATCCTCCCAAATACTATCCAACATTCTCAAATGGGGAGAGATTTGGCAACCTTGCTGACCAATGTAATGATAGGCAAGCCCGTAGACAGGAAGTAGAAAATCTCGCCGCGTGCGGGTGGGCATTATTTCGCTGAAAAGTAAGCCCGGGATGGTTTGCCATGAAGAGCAACAAAACGAGGAGTAGACAATCGTCGACGTACCGCTGTGCTGTAAGAGGCCGCGGATGACTACCAAAGGGATCCAGCTATGAAAAGAATGGCACCCCCGACCATCACTCCTGCTTGTCAGGCGGAATGGCGAGCGACATTCAGGTTGATATACCACCACTATCCAGGGCGTCTCTAGAGACGTCTTCGGCCTGGAATCTCATTGACTGGAGGAGAACTGTCTTCAGTGAAGAGTCTCACTTCGAATTTAATCCCGATGACCAGCGAAAACATGTCTGCAAACGCTATAGACAGCGGTGGATATCAACCCGACTGTCGCCACCGCTTTTTGGCTCAATACCTCTCCGTTTTTTAGAAAAACTGCCCCTAAAGTTCATGGCGCAGACTAAAAAGTGACGGGATTGGGAGACAATTGAAAATTGAGCACGTTTCTCTCATATAAAGGGTCCGCAAACTGTATTTTCCTAGAAATCGAAAAAAGAAACCGTTACGAGTACCGTTACGTAACCATAAGGTAACCACTGTGCAACTAAAGCGCCGCTGACGAAACGATCAAGGCATCTGGTTGGGGAGCAGAGGACCTGTGTTCGATTCTCGATTCTGCAGTATTTTTTATATTTTTCCGTCACGAAGATTGTAAGAATACGGGTATTAATAAGGTAAGTAAATCAATGAAGAATAACGACAAAGTAGATAAGTAAATATCTCAAAGAACTTGGATTAATAAGGAATTAAAATTTTAATCTTGGTCGCCTTACAATGGCTCTTTCACTCATTCTGTTATATGTCCTCCTTTTCGTTCGAACAACTAGATGGCTGGTACTTGTCGTATGAACGTTCGAAACAAATACACTCGCGGCACCAAGAACATCTAATGAATGCAATCTCCGCGCAGCTACATCGTTCCTTCCGGAGGAAAACAGATTAGATTTACAATTAAAAAATTGGAAATTTGTGGTAAGGTCTTATTGGATCAGACTGCTAAGGTCATCGGTTCCTAAGCTTACACACTATTTAATCTAACTTAAACTAACTTACGCTAAGGACGACATACACACCCATGCCCGAGGGAGGACTCGAACCTCGGACGGGGGTAACCACGAGGACCGTTCCAAGACGCCCTTGACCGCGCGGCTACCCTGCGCGGCATTTACAATTAAAAATATTTCTTTTTCCGGAATTAATTTTGAAGCGTACCGTGAATACGACAGTAAAATTTTAATTCTTTACTAATTCAAGTGGTTTGAGAAATTTATTTGCTTACGTTTTTATTATTCTTTATTGATTTATTTACTTTACTGATACTGGTATGCCTACCAATTTTGATAGGGAAAAAATACAAAATTAAAGAAACGCAGAATGAATCTAGGCATCGAACACAGGCTCAACGCTCCTCAAGCAGATACCTCAGTCGCTACGGTTATGGGAACATAAACGACAGTCGTAACATTCTCTTTCCTCGATTTATAGAAAATATGCTCTTGCGGGCGCCAATTGTGATGGAAAATGTTCAGTTTTTCAATTTTCTGTAGATCCCGTTATTTCTGAGTCTATTACGCTACATAAATTTAGAGATGGTTTTCTTAAAAACGGGGAGGTATTCAGTCAAAATATCTTAGAGTCTTTCATATTTGTTGTACACAATCGACTTGCCAAAAATCCGAATCATCTGGTCTGATAGGCCCTCCCCTTGTTAGTCATTCGAAGAGCATCTATTTTAATGTGGTAGAAATAAAATGTATTGTTAATGTTCACTTTCTAAATCTCCGCAACAAGCTTAAATGAGTCCCCTCGGTCTCATGGAGCTGTCACAAGCCTTTTGTCATTAACCGTTCTCTCATTATGTCGTCGTCCAAGCTATAATAATCATCTTACCCCTTGTGCTTTATCTGGATGGATGGTGGTCAAATTACACAGTGAAAGAATCGTTCGTGCAACAAAACACTTGAGTTGCTTCTTGTTCTTGTGTTAGACGTCCTGTCTACTTGCAACCAAGCAAAATATAGCTTTGAATATTCGATCGTTGTTCTTCTTCCCTTATTGCGCTCCCCATACAATGCACACACTTACCAGCATTTTACCATATCGGTTACGTATTGCTCTTTATTCCTTTATTTATTACTAGTAAATACTGCACGGCACCAAGATTCTGTTTATTTCCCTTTAGCTGCAGCCACCTAGGCCTGAGGACCAGTTTACTTCTTGGTTCCCCTGCGCATGTGCGCCAAATTTACGTACGTCTCTCATCCTGCTCACTCCCAATTGATGAGTCAGCGCGCCTCAACAGGTCATCCAGCGAATCAACGCCCGTCTCACCAGCCCATTCTACGCTTCTCCGGACGGCCTCGTTACGCGCCGTCATTTGATAGAGTGTGATTGCCTAGTGGTTCACGCTCTAAACTCGTTTTCCAAAGGCTCAAGATTTCGGACAGGGATGAAAGGATGAGAAAGAAAATATGGACAAATTATAGTAACCTTGAAGCGGATACATTGAAATCAGAGTTCATTTTTAACCTAGATAATGGTTTCTTACAGCCGAAAGGATAACCTTGCCCTCG
This sequence comes from Schistocerca piceifrons, assembly GCF_021461385.2. Taxonomy (NCBI): domain Eukaryota; kingdom Metazoa; phylum Arthropoda; class Insecta; order Orthoptera; family Acrididae; genus Schistocerca; species Schistocerca piceifrons. Next base: position 780,644,785 of record NC_060140.1, on the reverse strand, counting down.
TACAGTCTATGGTAAGGTGGAATAGACTCTGTCAGACTTCCCTATAGTGAGTATCAACGAACCATTTGCACCTCATGAAAAATCTGCTGTTAGTCAGTTGTGCCATGAGTTGCACTATCCCTAGATTATTTCTTCACAGTATTACCTGTTTCTCATCCAGAGGAGTAGATAGATTAGTCGGTATGATAAGTTGTTGACCACATCCCAGAGCTTCAATTTTTTGTATTTTGAATACTCCACAAATCCCTTTGGCTTCTAACGGTCTTTCTTTTTCTTGCACAGAATGATTTATTCTCCGAGTGTCCCTGCTAGTTCTCTGTCATTCAAAATTGATTTACGTAGGTACGTTCTAGTTTTCTTGTTCCAAATTCCAGTAACTATTGCTAAACCTGCAGTTAAATATTTTTTTAATGTGACTGTTGTCCCTTCACCGTGGTGTGTAATAGTATAGGACAGGCTCATAAGCTCGAAACGTATTTAATAATTCCAGTCCCCATAGCAAAAAATGACTCTGATCACTATGGGACTTAACATCTGAGATCATCAGTCCCCTAGAACTTAGAACTACTTAAACCTAACTAACGTAAGGACATCACACACATCCATGTCCGAGGCAGGATTCGAACCTGCGACCGTAGCTGTCGCGCGGTTCCCGCATGTAGCGCCTAGAACCGCTCAGCCACCGCAGCCGGCTCCCCAGAGCAATATCTTATTTAAGTTACTAAAAGTATGAACTAGATTTTTGCTGGTGACTTCACATGCATCCACTGGCTGCTACTGTGGTGGAGCATATGTTCTCGTTTACACTGGTTTAAGTCAGTCGTCACTTTTCACACATAGATCACTTTTCTACAGTTTTAAGTGATGTATCATTGTTCAATATATTTTATAGTGAAAATTTAATTTTTATTTAAATTGTATAAATTGATAAAAAATCTAACGGAATCTAAAAATTATTATAAAACGTTAAAACGCTAGTAGTTTTCATATTGGCACTACATTTCCTGAACTGGAATTTATAGTATCATTGTATTATAAAAAGTAGTACTCCTCTCGTTGCCTTCAATAAAATGGCTCTCAGTACTATGGGACTTAACATCTGAGGTCATCAGTCCCCCAGAACTTAGAACTACTTAAACCTAACTAACCTAAGAACATCACACACATCCATGCCCGAGGCAGGATTCGAACCTGCGACTGTAGCGGTCGCGCAGTTCCAGACTGAAGCGCCTAGAACCGCTCGGCCACCAGCGGCCGACTGTCTTCAATAAAATTCTGTAATTAAAATAAGGGTATCATTTAACATGCTTCCATCATCGCAATCATTCGCTCCTTTTTCAGTCTAACGTTAATAAATTGAGATCAATACCTTTTTAAAACAACTCAGGTATTGCCTATATTACTAACCGCCTAACCCACGGCACGATTCAAGATTGAGGTTGCCTGTCTAACAGCTTCCAGAGGCAAAAAATTTTATTTTCAGTATATCGTACAGTTATTAACCTATTTTAAAAATTGGAAACGTTCTCATGTTCTACTCATTAAGAACCGTAACCTTATTTTTAAGGTATAACCTTATTTTTAAGGTATAAGTCAAGTATTGCAGTTAGAAACTGCGTATATACCTTGAGGCAGCGTAAGTCATGGCGCAAAAGTTATCCGTACTATATTAATCCATTTTTTGAGACTATGAACACTCAGCGACTTGTAACGAGCCTGACACATCATTTCAAACCTTTACGAAACTTTTATCGTTGACTCCCTTTACGAAACGGAAGGAAGCAAAAAGCTGCCCGCTTTCTACATTTTTGCTATTCATGCAGTAAAACTTCAGCATCAAAGATGACGTTTCAGTTTTTGACTTCTTTACTAGAAATACTATCCGCAACACATTTTGCAGTACTTTGCACATATACTGCTGATTATACCTGGAAAATTATATCATTGCACGGCACATAGTTCCGGAGGTAAACTTTTATACATACATCCTTCATGATGCGTGGAAAGCTAAAAGTAGCTTAATACAATGTACAAAAGTGCTCAAGAGTGACAACTGAAAAGTAATGAAAAATAACATACTGAAAAAAGATACACGATTTAAAACACTGTAGAAAAGTCCTACAATTTAAATTATCCGATCGGAGCTTTTCTTATGTAACACCTGAACCATTCCATCTCAAGTACTATTATTATAAACCTGGGTCAAAGCGTTCTCTCACGAAATCAGGATTAACCGTCCCCGTTTGCCCTCCTGATGCACCGCCCTATGATAGCAATGCACTATGTCCTGCCCCCATCACTGAAGATATAGTCTCTTCTGTCATGACGGTCCTACAGAACATCAGCCCCATTAGTCGGCCACAAATGCTTCAAGTCTCCACCTGCTCCGCACTCATCTTATGACATCCACACATACTCCCAGAAACACTTCCATTTCACTTTCTCCGATCTAGATACCGTTTCCTAATCGCGTCCCACCAGCTTCTCATCATAATCAAGGGAAGATCCTATTCTATGACCTCGCTAGACGCAGTTGATATTTTCTCCATGCCACACCACCACATAAGCTCCTTACCCATAACCCATCACCACTTTCTGCACTGCAGTCCCATTCCATCCAACTTTTCACTCGGAGCTGTTCACCAGACACAAGAAAGACAGCCTTTAGTAGAACAATAGCAGTTCCAGCATCAACAGCCTCAGAAGCGTTGCAAATCCAGCTTCATCACCATTGCAGCCATTCATGCCACATTAAGATATCCCATTTTAACTGATGAAACACGCAGCTCATTATCTTCTTTTTGAATTCATATTTCCAACCTTGATATAATAAAAACTTGTGTCTCTGAAGAACAGATACTTAACTCTTGCCAGTTCTTCTCGATAGAGGACTGAAAATTGAAAAACAAATTATAGTAAATGATATTTTCACCTGTGGCGCTACACGTGCAGTGTGGGCTGAGTGATTTTGCTGTCTAAGCTGGCAACATGTCTTTCCGACACTTAATATTCTAGGTAATATGCTTTCCTTCATCACGATGTCATAGCGACAGACAAAATTTTGTGCAATGGTATAAGCTTAGATGTGACAGATATTCCGACGTTTACTTTATCCGAAACGGTTCTCAGAAAGCAACAAGGTATCGGGACTAGATCTTCCAACCTTTTGCTCTTCCGTATGTTTGTTGGAGATTATTTTCTGTCTTTGGACTACGACTTTGGTATAGGTCCGCCGGCTGGTGTGGCCGTGCGGTTCTAGGCGCTTCAGTCTGGAACCGCGTGACCGCTACGGTCGCAGGTTCGAATCCTGCCTCGGGAATGGATGTGTGTGATGTACTTTGGTTAGCTAGGTTTAAGTAGTTCTAAGTTCTAGGGGACTGATGACCACAGATGTTAAGTCCCATAGTGCTCAGAGCCATTTGAACCAATTTTGGTATAGGTCAACTAATGGACGACAGGCTACAAGGTGAGAGCATTACTTGTTTACGGCGACTAGCTTACACAAAGCTAGAATTTGTTTAGCAGACATGTCGAGCTAAGTGAGCATCTCCAACTACTGCTTCAGATATGTAGATGATTCTTCTTGAGAAACAGGAAGATTTACCTCACGAACTCATCATTTAAGTTAATGGATACGTACCACACAGTTATGAATCACTATTGACTATTCGTGAAGATCGCAAACCGTGTTAAGGGGCAGTAATTTTAGTTACCTCACCTGTTTGTGAGCTACGCAACTGAAAAGAAAATACCGTATCATGTCTTGAGTCATACACATAATAGTTCCAAAAACCTACTTCAGTACATCGACGTTTATGTGTCTATAAGTACCTCCTATCACTCGTGACACTTAAACCGTGATGCCAGAAAAGCAAGATATTCGGCCAAACTCATTTTAAGCTGCTTCTAGACTAACCCAGAAAACAATAAAAACTTCGGTCCAATATCATTTTAATTTTGATGCCATTTGGTATTATGCAGTTTTAAGCATTCGGAATTTCATAAAAATTCACAGCGATTGTGCTTTTTATTTTTCATTGCCCAATGTGGGACCACTGTTTTGTTTCCGTTCACATGTTTAATGTTTGGCTTAATACGATTAGGGCGCCGCAAATACAAAATTCCTCATTCGGCTTCCAGATTTAGGTTTCTCTTAATTTTGATAAACCGAGTGACGCAAATTCCGGGATGATACGGCAGATTTCCTTCCTCATCGGTACTTAATTCGAGCTTTCCTCCAGTTCCTAATGACCTCTTTGTCGACGGGACGTAAAATAATGAGGAGGCCTGGCTTTTGAACACAATGGTCACCGCGATACAATCGTTTCGTATGAAAATTAATGCTTGTGATAGGCGAATTTATTCCCCAGCTTTTATAGAGGAAAGGAAGATGAGAGCAAACAAAGAAAGTTTGAGTGTAACATGTATTCAATATAGAGGCCATAATAAACGAATTCGACAAAGCTAGGGAACATTGCCTGATGACGTTGGCGGAATTATCCTTGCATTCGTCATGCGTAGTATTCTTCAGTTATTGTTTTGTACTTTACAGACAGATTTTGCACCCCAGAAAATACTGAAAACAACCTTCCGCCAAATGAAATCGACTTCTTCTTTTACTCATCATAGCTTCCACCAACTACTTCCATTAGTGAGCCTATGGACATGGAGTGTTTCTACATGCCAGAGTTTTCTTGATCCACGCGTAGCACAAAATATTCCACTTGGAAATGACCCTTCTATCGAATGGAGTTGTGGCGATACGAACTGAAGTGACAGTTAAAGGAAAAAATGTTATCCTTAAAAAAATTTATCCTTAAAAAAATGTGTTCGTGCTGTTGATAACGACCAAAGACAAGAGAGAGTTCCTCGCGGCTCCCCCCGTCGGAGGTTCGAGTCCTACCTCGGACATAGGTGTGTGTGTTGTCCATAACGTAAGTTAGTTTTAGATTAAGCAGTGTGAAAGCTTAGGAACCGATGACTTAAGCAGTTTGGTCCCGTAAGATCTTACCACAAATTTACAATTTTTTTACAAGGGACAGTTTTAACTCCCATGCCAGTATGTAGCATATTCCTTTTGAATACCACCGCGGAAGTTGTCGAATCGATGTCTCCATGTGACAGGCGCACCATCGTTGACAATATCCAATGGTCTGCCCAACTGTTCGTCTAACATGTGGAACACAAGGAAAGAGATTCCGTTCCCAGTAGCCTAGAATGTACTGTCGAGAAGAGCTCACGGAAAGCAAGCAGTCAATTGATTCAGTGACTAATCCAAGTTAATCAAGGAGAACAGGATAAGCCATACACAAGCTCAACACCAGGAAGGGCCCAAATTTGGCTCGATATTTGAAATATATTTTGCACCTGTAACAAAACAGGTTCTCCTCTAATATTGTTTTACTTCTAGTGGAAATGACCGTGTTAACGGAAAATTTTAATTATTATTATTTTTGAGCTTTTCGTCATTACAGAGGCTTATCTCCAACATAATAATTTACTTGGAAATTACAATACAAACAATAAACGTTCTTAAACTATAATCTCAAAATATTTCTCCAGGTGTTTCGATCTTGTGTGTCCTCTTCCTCTGCGCCCATTCTCCTCATTATGTGCTGTACATTTTGGAGCCAGGTTGTCATAGGTCGTCCTCTTCTTCTTCTCCCCTCCGGTTCCCACTCCAGTATCAATTTTGGTATTCTGGTTTTCTCCATTCGTCGTACATGCCCGTACCACTGTAATTTCTTCCTATCCATTTCGTCATATATTCTTTCTTTTATTTCCATTCTCCTTATTACTTCGGTGTTCCTTATCTTTTCTTTCCTGGAGATTCTTGCCGATCTTCTCCAAAAGTCCATCTTTAGAGCTTGTAATTTTTTAATGTGCTTCATGTTAATTGTCCAGGTCTCCGTTCCATACAGAACCACACTCTCTATTATGGATTTGTATATTTGTTTTTTAGTTCTGCTCATTACATTCCTGCTCCATGAGACTGAGTTAAGCATCCCAATGACCCTCCGTCGGCTACTAATTCTTTTATTGATTTCTGACTCTGATTTTCCCTCGATTTCTAAAATGGATCCTAAATAACAGAAAGTGTTTATCTTTTTGATTTTCTTTCCTTCAATGTATAGCTCATCTGAATCATTAGTCAAGTATTCTGTTTTTTGGTAATTAATCTTCAAACCCCAAGTTTTGTATGCTACTGCTAGTTGATTGCACATATAGTTAGCATCCTCCCCATCTTGTGCTACGACTACTTGATCATCAGCAAATAATAAGTGATGTAGGTAAACTCCATCTCTTATTTCTAATCCCATACTATTACATTTACGAGACCATGTTCTAAGGCTAATATCTATATAGATTTTAAATAATGATGGTGACATGGGACAGCCTTGTAAAAGGCCTTTGCTTGTTCTAAATTTCTGTGAAAGTTTATTACCAACTTTCACTTGGCAAATGTTATCTTTATACATCTGTTGTATTACTTTAATCAAGGGAGGGTTTATGTTTGCCATATGTAGTGCTCTCCAAAGTAATTTTCTTGGAACAGTATCATATGCTTTTTCTAAATCTATGAAAATTAATCCTATATTTTTTTATTTTTCCCTATGTTTCTCCAAAATCTGTCGTAATGTGAAAATATGGTCTACACATGATCTCCCAGCCGTGAATCCACATTGTTCTTCTTGGGTTCTAAAATTTTTTTTCCAGTTTGTTTTTAATTACTTTCGCAAAAATTCTCATTAATGTGTTTGTAACACAAATTCCTCGATAGTTTGAACAAATTTTGCGATCCCCTTTCTTAAATATTGTATTAATGTAACCTAGCTTCATCTCATTGGGTATTGAATCTCCATGTATCATTTTGTTGAAGAGCTGTGTTATCAGTTTCACAATTTTGTTACCACCATATTTCAGACACTCCAGACTGATATTGCCTGGTCCTGGTGATTTAGCATTCTTTCCTGTTCTCAACGCCTGAAGTACTTCACTTTCTAAAATCTGGATCTCATCATCTTCATGTCCTTTATCTTCCCCTGTTCCTTCTTCTAGATATTCTTCTCTGTCCTCATTTAATAATTTTTGGAAATACTCTTCCCATTCCTTTTGTGTTATCAGTTGGAGATTAGTTTTGCTTTTTGTATCCTGTCGAAGCCCTTTCAATACTGACCATGCTTCTTTTGCTCTTCCAAATCCTAATTTGCTATTCACCTTGGCACATGTTCTTTCCCATGCTTCATTTTTTGCCATCCTTATTTTTTTCATCACTTCATTCTTCTTTTCCTTGTATATTGATCTTGTTTCTTCTGATTTATCATTCAACCACTGACGGTTACACTCAACAACCGAGCTAGGTTAATAATTGGCTCCTTTTACCGACCTCCCGACTCAGCAGCATTAGTGGCAGAACAACTGAGAGAAAATTTGGGATACATTTCACATAAATTTTCTCAGCATGTTATAGTCTTAGGTGGAGATTTCAATTTACCAGATATAGACTGGGACACTCAGATGTTTAGGATGGGTGGTAGGGACAGAGCATCGAGTGACATTATACTGAGTGCACTATCTGAAAATTACCTCGAGCAATTAAACAGAGAACCGACTCGTGGAGATAACATCTTGGACCAACTGATAACAAACAGACCCGAACTTTTCGACTCTGTATGTACAGAACAGGGAATCAGTGATCATAAGGCTGTTGCAGCATCCCTGAATATGGAAGTAAATAGGAATATAAAAAAAGGGAGGAAGGTTTATCTGTTTAGCAAGAGTAATAGAAGGCAGATTTCAGACTATCTAACAGATCAAAACGAAAATTTCTGTTCCGACACTGACAATGTTGAGTGTTTATGGAAAAAGTTTAAGGCAAGCGTAAAATGCGTTTTAGACAGGTACGTGCCGAGTAAAACTGTGAGGGACGGGAAAAACCCACCGTGGTACAACAACAAAGTTAGGAAACTACTGCGAAAGCAAAGAGAGCTTCACTCTAAGTTTAAACACAGCCAAAACCTCTCAGACAAACAGAAGCTAAACGATGTCAAAGTTAGCGTAAGGAGGGCTATGCGTGAAGCGTTCAGTGAATTCGAAAGTAAAATTCTATGTACCGACTTGACAGAAAATCCTAGGAAGTTCTGGTCTTACGTTAAATCAGTAAGTGGCTCGAAACAGCATATCCAGACACTCCGGGATGATGATGGCATTGAAACAGAGGATGACACGCGTAAAGCTGAAATACTAAACACCTTTTTCCAAAGCTGTTTCACAGAGGAAGACCGAACTGCAGTTCCTTTTCTAAATCCTCGCACAAACGAAAAAATGGCTGACATTGAAATAAGTGTCCAAGGAATAGAAAAGCAACTGGAATCACTCAACAGAGGAAAGTCCACTGGACCCGACGGGATACCAATTCGATTCTACACAGAGTACGCGAAAGAACTTGCCCCCCTTCTAACAGCCGTGTACCGCAAGTCTCCAGAGGAACGGAAGGTTCCAAATGATTGTAAAAGAGCACAGGTAGTCCCAGTCTTCAAGAAGGGTCGTCGAGCAGATGCTCAAAACTATAGACCTATATCTCTGACGTCGATCTGTTGTAGAATTTTAGAACATATTTTTTGCTCGAGTATCATGTCGTTTTTGGAAACCCAGAATCTACTATGTAGGAATCAACATGGATTCCGGAAACAGCGATCGTGTGAGACCCAACTCGCTTTATTTGTTCATGAGACCCAGAAAATATTAGATACAGGCTCCCAGGTAGATGCTATTTTTCTTGACTTCCGGAAGGCGTTCGATACAGTTCCGCACTGTCGCCTGATAAACAAAGTAAGAGCCCACGGAATATCAGACCAGCTGTGTGGCTGGATTGAAGAGTTTTTAGCAAACAGAACACAGCATGTTGTTATCAATGGAGAGACGTCTACAGACGTTAAAGTAACCTCTGGCGTGCCACAGGGGAGTGTTATGGGACCATTGCTTTTCACAATATATATAAATGACCTAGTAGATAGTGTCGGAAGTCCCATGCGGCTTTTCGCGGATGATGCTGTAGTATACAGAGAAGTTACAGTATTAGAAAATTGTAGCGAAATGCAGGAAGATCTGCAGCGGATAGGCACTTGGTACAGGGAGTGGCAACTGACCCTTAACATAGACAAATGTAACGTATTGCGAATACATAGAAAGAAGGATCCTTTATTGTATGATTATATGATAGCGGAACAAACACTGCTAGCAGTTACTTCTGTAAAATATCTGGGAGTATGCGTGCGGAACGATTTGAAGTGGAATGATCATATAAAATTAATTGTTGGTAAGGCGGGTGCCAGGTTGAGATTCATTGGGAGAGTCCTTAGAAAATGTAGTCCATCAACAAAGGAGGTGGCTTACAAAACACTCGTTCGACCTATACTTGAGTATTGCTCATCAGTGTGGGATCCGTACCAGATCGGGTTGACGGAGGAGATAGAGAAGATCCAAAGAAGGACGGCGCGTTTCGTCACAGGGTTATTTGGTAACCGTGATAGCGTTACGGAGATGTTTAACGAACACAAGTGGCAGACTCTGCAAGAGAGGCGCTCTGCATCGCGGTGTAGCTTGCTCGTCAGGTTTCGAGAGGGTGCGTTTCTGGGTGAGGTATCGAATATATTGCTTCCCCGTACTTATACCTCCCGAGGAGATCACGAATGTAAAATTAGATAGATTAGAGCGCGCACGGAGGCTTTCAGACAGTCGTTCTTCCCGCGAACCATACGCGACTGGAACAGGAAAAGGAGGTAATGACAGTGGCACGTAAAGTGCCCTCCGCCACACACCGTTGGGTGGCTTGCGGAGTATAAATGTAGATGTAGATGTAGAAGGAACGCATTTCGTTTTTCTCTAACGAGGACCTCTAGTTCCTCTGACCACCACTCTGCTGCACGGTTGTAGTTGCTATCTTTTTTACCCAACACCTCCGTTGCTATGATTTTCACATTAGCTTTTATATAGTCATATATTTCCTCTGTACTTCCTTCAAATGATTCAACCAGTTTCCTTTCCATCCTGGCCGCAAAGAGTGTTCTGATACTTTCGTCTTGTAGGCTGTCAATATTAAAAGGTAAATTTTCATCTTTCTCAGACTGGTTCGTTTTATTTATGTTACTTGTATCACTCCTTGCATTCTTCCATGGCCAGAAAGACTTCATTTTAACTAGATAGTGGTCTGATCCACACTGGGCTCCTCTATAAGATCTGACGTCTACTGCTCTGAAACTACTTGTTTGCCTAATGATAATATAATCTATTAAAGAACGAAGTTCTTTGGTGTTCTGTTGCCAAGTATATTTATGAATGTCCTTATGTTTGAAAAATGTGTTGGTAATTTTTAGATCAAATTGTTCACAAATTGCAATCAATCGTTCCCCATTGTCATTATATTCGTCCTCTCCATGTTTTCGTTTGGACAAGAAGAGAATAGAAGCTTTCGAAATGTGGTGCTACAGAAGAATGCTGAAGATAAGGTGGGTAGATCACGTAACTAATAAGGAGGTATTGAATAGGATTGGGGAGAAGAGAAGTTTGTGGCACAACTTGACTAGAAGAAGGGATCGGTTGGTAGGACATGTTTTGAGGCATCAAGGGATCACAAATTTAGCATTGGAGGGCAGCGTGGAGGGTAAAAATCGTAGAGGGAGACCAAGAGATCAATACACTAAGGAGATTCAGAAGGATGTAGGTTGCAGTAGGTACTGGGAGATGAAGAAGCTTGCACAGGATAGAGTAGCATGGAGAGCTGCATCAAACCAGTCTCAGGACTGAAGACCACAACAACAACAACAACATGTTTTCCTACTATTCTACAAGATTCTCTAATTCCTACCCTTCCATTCAGATCTCCCATGATAATCAGTTCCTTTCTTCTTGGGATTTTTTCAATAGTCTCCCTGAGGGTGTCCCAAAATGTATCTTTCTCCTTATCTTTTGTGTCGTTCGTGGGTGTATATACGCCAATAATCACAACTTCCCTAGCAAATAATGTCATTTCAACAGTTATAATACGTTGATTGATGAATGTCCAATTTGTGATTCTTTCTTTCCACGATTTCTTTATCATAATGTAGACTCCTGCTTTGGCTCTTACTGGTTTTGATACCCCACTCCAGATATGTACATTATTATCCAGGTCTTCTTCTCCTTGGCCTTTCTTCTTTGTTTCAGGGAGTACGACAAAATCCATGTTGAACATGTCAAGTTCTGCAGGTAGTAAATTTATTTTAGTGGAAATACCTTGCACATTCCAGCATCCAAACATAATTTTCCGTTTCTCATCGCCAGTTTGTCGTCCAAAGTTCCAATTTTTCCGAGGCTTATTATTAGGTTTTTTAGCATTTTTATGTATTTATGTGAATGAGGAGCTGGCCCACTGCACAACCCCCAACCCGGAGGACCAGGTAATTTTTACTCAAGGTTTTCTTCCTTTAGCCTTTGAAAAGCCAATATCATACTACAAGGCAGCAGTTGCTAGTTTTGGTCCACCCCGGGTATTTTATTTCCCCGGTACCCACCATATCTGGTGAGCATTCCCCTATCCGCCACCTGGGGAGGCGCCCGATGGGAGACCAGCAAACTCCAATTTTAATAAAACATTATTTTCAACGTAAACAACTTCTAGTCAACATGCATATGTTAAATCTGCAGTTCTCTCACGGTCCAAACGCTTCACCAATGAAAATCCTACTCTTTCCCTCCGGGTCAAAGTCAGCTGTCTCGTCCTTTTACCAACATCCTGTACAAAATACCAAATGCATAGACATGAACTTTGCATGAACACAGAAATAGACGAGTAGCACACACAAACATAGTAAGTATACTTATATGTAGTTAGTTACTTACATATTCCAGAGATCATTTGGGCGATTTTTTATCGAAATCTTGCGGAGCGAGTCGTTTACAGGATATGTATACATGATTTATTTTAACGTTGTGGCGTTCTCCTAGTTACCACAATGAGAGTAAAAATTTTGAAGTTTTCTCAAAAGCTCATACAAAATAGAAACGTGTTTCAAAGTTTTACTGACTATCAAAGTAGTCACCAGCATTGTGTATAGCACGTTACCAGCGATGTGGAAGTCTTAGGATACTCTCAGCAGTGCCAGTTGTGTTGACAGTTCGAGCGGCGCGGTCTGTTGCCCGACGAATTTGTAGCAGTTCTGAGGCGAATGCCGTGAAGTGTTTCCTTCAGTTTAGAAAGTGTCATCACTTCTGTCTTTAAGCTGCTCGTAGGTTGTGTTCCAAAAATGAACAGCTGGTCGTAGGTTGTGTTCCAAAAATGAACAGCTTAGAGACAGAAGTGATGTCACTTTCTGCAGAACCTGACCATCATTTTGCAGGACAATGCTCAAGCACGTACAGTACAAGCTGTTATTGATTTGTTTGACTGATGGGGCTGCTAAGTGCTATACCACCTACTGCACTGCCCTGACTTAAGCCCTCCTGAAGTTCAACTCGATTTCTAAACTGAAGGAAACATTTCACAGCATTCGCTTCAGAACTGCTACAAATTCGTCGGGCAACAGACCCCGCCTCTCGAACTGTCAGCACAACTGGCACTGCTAAGAGTATCGTACGACTTCCACATTGCTGGCAACGGGTTATACACAATGCTGGTGATTACTTTGAAAGTCAGTATAACTTTGAAACACGTATCTATTTTGTACGAGCTGTAAATAAATAGTTGCCACTATTAAAGTTCCTCGTAATTTGCAAATTGTGGCGGTACAACAGAACCGCCACGACATAGAAGCAACTCACATTGAGGGTGGGTAATTTTACTAATATACACACGATTTTGTGCATTACGGGGAAGTTCTGTAGTTTCATATCGCATTTTACCTAATATAAGTCCACCCTCGTGTTTTTTATTCATATATCTGCTAGGTATTAGGCCACTGAGTAGGATGGCAGACATCATTGTTCGGAAACGAAAACGAATGAGACCCGCGTAGTTTTGATTTTAAAGTATTACTTACAGCCGAGAAATGATCTGATGAAGTATCTCAGTGGGGATCGGGCACTAAACTGAGAAGTAATAAACGAAAGGACACTAACTATGTCCGATCGTTCGAGTCTGAACAATCCGCAGCCGAACTCACCAGCCTTTTCCTGAAACATATATAAATTACAACGTAAATGCCATAAATGGTAAGGAAAAATTTAGTGGCTTGGATTGATTACGGAATCTACGCAAATATACAGACATAAATAACGTATCCAACAAACAGTACACGCTTCCACATCTTAGGTCTGCACAGCTCAAGAGGTTCCTAACAAGAGGCAATTCTACAGGAGGAAAATAAAAGAGCAGCTCTTCTTCATTTATTCTCAGTGGCTTTGCATTCACCACCTTTCGCTTTCTGGAAGTTTTTATGCGCTAAATGCGTTCTTTGAATATTTAGCAAATATGTTTATCACAAATTGGTTTTCTACAAATGAGTCATCTTTCTCTTATCACACATCATTACGCTATTAATTACTAGAGTGGAAATTAGAGCAAAAAGAGGAAATAATAATATGAAACACTTCGACATGACGAGTTTTAACATTAATGAACATAATATTTCCTGTCCTGCTCTTGCTATAAATTTTAAAACTTGTTTTATTTTAACGGATAAGAAAACGTGAAACGGAAAAATTTGCGTCATTGCACAGAATTAAAGAACGTGGAAGACGCGTAAATTCGACAAGAATTTAAGCATGTCAAAAATAAAGGCTTCGTATATAGATTTTATAGTAATATGAAGAACATTTAAGGGAAAAAAAACTAGATTCAGTTTATTCTCTTTGAAGTACCGCAACGTGATTGAAGAGATCTATGAATAAAGTTACTAGAGACAGGCAACAAAAATGAGAACCTGTACATATAAATTCAGTAGAAGAATTATACATGTATTATTCAAATCGTTTCACAAGCAGATTACGCCAGATGACGTGTAGCTCAATGCGACCACGAAACTCGATAGCAGTCGACGAATGAATCAGTTTGGAGCTGCCATGTTTGATTTTCTGTGCTGTCTTTCATTGTGATTGTACTGTTATTGCATGTTACGACAGTACATCGTTTCATGGCAACAGTGCATTAAAGTTTGCCACAAACATGTCACGCCTGGTACGTTTCTTTATAATTAAATGCCAGTTAATGACGCATCGGTAGTAAAATACTCGGTGGACCCTAAGATGAATGATGTTATTGGCGTGGGTTTCATCTGTTAACTGTGGTGTTGTGATTTCAAACGTTGAGCACGGAGTTGACAGCAGCGGGTTCGCGCCCTGCCACATGCTAATATTTTCATTTTCGCATTGTGAGACTTTCTTATTAATACAATTAATTATGTTCTGCAATAACCGATGTTATTTATATTTAAGACTGTGCTCTCTCAGGAATCAGTTTCTTCGATTTTGTGACGTCTGTTTGACTAAAAACCGAAAGACGAAATTGTTACGAGCGAAACTACTAACAATGACATGTGTCGTGTTGTTGTTACATACATCTGGCCTTTTTTCCAAGCATGTCGCGATTTTCGAAGGTATGGTTAGCCAGGGACCTAAAAGGACAGCTTAAATTGCTACAAGTGAAACGAGCAACAATAATATTTATAATCTTGCATGTCACCAACATTTGACTGTTCAGTTGGAAATATGTAGCGATTTCCGAAGGTGTCGTTAGGCAGGAAACTAAGAGGACAGCTAAAATTGCGGAAAGGGAAATGAACAGCAGTTGATTTATATTCACCCTTACCAAAAAAATAATAAAATTTATTGCTAGCTTGCCCAGTATTTCATTCCACATTTTTAGCCGTTTTCAACGTATTTAGAACTTTTCATGAAGCAGAGCTGCCCCGCGATCGCAGGAGCACAGTAGAATTCTGAGATAACAACCGAGAACATGCCCTACGTGCCTCATCTGGCACCGTGTGATTACCAGCTTTCGGTAAACTGAAGGAATCCCTTAGCAGAATGAGATTTGAAAATTGTGACAATCTTGTGAAGGTTGCTACAAAGTGGCTCATACTCGCTGGTCCTGACTTCTACCGTGCACAAGCCTTAATTCCACAGTGACGTCATGCAGTTGAAAGAGAGGGAAATTATATGGAAAAATAACATTTTCTCCTCTCAGCAGTGTATCAATATACTATAAAATCATCAGAGATATAGAAAATAAACAATTACTCATTTCTTTTAGAGTGACATGTACTTATGCAAGCAAGTACACTGGTGTCCAAAATTAAAGCAACAGACTACTATTTCCCTGTCTTGCGTTTAATCCACGGTACAATCCTACAAACTGTCAACAGATGTCCGTACAATCGTGTTCTGCAAGGAAGGTGGCATTCCGGTCAACGATGACGTCAGGGCAGCTATCGAACGAGATAGTGTGTGCCGGGTAGTCCCGCATCCACAATCGCTGTGTATACAGTCACAGACGGAGCACAAAGAGTAAACCTACCAGACTCTCTACGATGGAGGGCCATAAAAAGAATGGAAGCAGGACAGTCGCAAACTGATGTGGTGCGATGGCTTAATGTGAATCGTTCTGTTGTTTCTCTGATGTGGCGACAATTTATAGAGGCCGAAACAGTATCCCAAAGACCACGGCAGGGCCGAACATGCATGATATCAGAAAGACAGGTCTGTTATTTGGCTCCAACGGCACCACGGTACCGCCTTAATACTGCATGGCAACTGGTATTTGACCTCGCAGCATCCACTGCTGGACGCCTTGTATCGAGCCAGACGGTGAGAGAAGGTTTCGTCAGAGTGACCTTTATTGTCGGGGATCTGCTGTATGCTTACCTCTGATACGTCTTTACAGAAGGGAACGTCTAAAGTGGAGTGGTCAACATGTCACCTGGACGTCGAACAGTGGGCCAACGTCATTTTGACAGATGAGCCCCGACTTGGTCTGGAGAGTGATTCTGCAAGCATTCGCATCTAGAAGGAACGTGGGACACGATTTCTGGATCCAAACACTGTGGAAAGAGACCGGTATCGAGGAGGATGTGGGCAGGGATTATGTGAACCATTCGAACGGCTCTTCATGAAATTACACTGGTGAATCGGCAAGGTTTAACTGCTGTCAGGTGTCGCGATGAGGTCTTGGGACCTCAGGTGCGCTTTTTGCGGGCAGGTGTTGACCCAGGCTTCCTACTGATGGACGATAATGCTCGACCTCACAGACAACGCGTTGTCGACGTTTTCTTGGAAATGGAAAATATTGCACGCATGGCTTGGCCTGCTCGCTCTCCCGATTTGAATCCCATAGAGCATGTTTGGGATGCACTAGGGAGACAGGTTGCATCACGTCAGAATCCATTAACCACTCTCCAAGACTTGCGAGCAGCTCTGCACGAAAAATGGGCATTATTGCCTCAACATGAGATTGATGACATTATTCACAGCGTGGCCTATCGTCATCGGGCCTGCGTAGCTGCCAGAGGTGCTCACAACCCCATACTGAGCACATGAACATGTTGTCGGAATGCGTATTCAAATTCGTTAAGCTGGAAAAAACAAAGATTTTTGTCTACCGTTATGTACAGGGTGTAAATTTTAAGCTGACAAACCAGAATAATTCGAAAAATAATCTTCAGAAGAAAAAATGTGTAGAATCCAAAGTTGATTATTTTCGATGGGCGCATCTGCTAGTGCTAAACCTGGGGGTGGGGCGGGGGGCAACTTTAAAATTTTAAAATGGTAACCCCAATTTTTTATTTCAGAATGAGATTCTACATAAAAAAACTACGTACATTTTGTCTTAAACTTTTTTTTATATTCTTGGTAGTTGTCGGTGTAATTCAAGAAAATCCATGTTCTCATTTTTGCGTGGCAAATGGTTACGGTTAAAAAAAAATGAGTTCGCTCGTTAGTAAGTAGGATGTTTGGTTAGTTAGTTAGCTACTTAGATGATCTGTTCGATAATTAAAAGTTGTGTGCCCTCATGACCTCGAAACAAACAAAACTTATCCGAATCTGTGGAAAAAATTAATATTTGGGTCAACATTTGTAAAACTCTAATTCCTCTCTCTCAAACCGCACCCTATGGGGAGAGAGGGAGAGTTTTAGTTTTAGCGAATCAAAATTTACGAAGTAAATAAGTATTTTTATTTATCCGTAACCATTTTCGACGCAAAAATGAGAACATGAATTTTCTTGAATTACAGCGCCAACTACCAAGAATCAAAACAAATGTTTAAGACAAAATGTATGTAGTTTTTTATGTAGAATATGATTCAGCAATAAAAACTGGGGGTTTCCATTTGAAATTTTTAAGTTGCCTCCCGCCCCACCCCCAGGGGGCTGGGGTGGCGGGCTAATTTTAGCAGCAGCTGATGTCCCCCTCGAAAATAATCAACTTTGGTTTCTACACATTTTTTCGTGTGAAGCTTATTTTCGAGTTATTCTGGTTTGTCGACTCAAAATTTACACCCTTTGTATAGTAGTTATTTATGTTCTGTATTCTTTACATTGTTTCTACTTTACTATCACCTGTTTATATTGTTTAGTATTGAAATAAACCCAACCTTGCAAAATTTCTCTTTGTTGCTTTTAGTTTGAACACCAGTGTATTTTGCATTGAATTCGGAGGAAACCAGTACACTTGCATTCATCATCAGGTTTCACTGGTTAACAAAATTCAAAAGAACGGGATACCAAAGCACATTTTTTAGGGTGTTGAGGCGATCAAAAGAGAGAAACACGAGCAGTGAGAAGCGACAGTGTAACACGACAGTAGCTGCAGTTCATCTTGCTATAGTATGAAGTATGAAAGTAAATTTCGCTTCACACCCTGTAAACGTCACATTTTGTATTGGATGTTCTTACTACTCCTCTGAGAAGAGTTTCATGGCCATCGCTCCAGCAGGAGGAGCAACCATCGTGGTGGACAATGAGAACGTTTACGTCTACACCTACATTTATAATCCTCAAGCGACCTTATGGTGTGTGGCGGAGGGTACTTTGGGTACCAGTGTGACATCCCCCTTTTCCTGTTCCAGTCGCTTGTACTTCGCAGGAACAATAGCTGGTAAGCCTCCATGTGGGCCCGAATCTCT
Organism: Schistocerca piceifrons; assembly: GCF_021461385.2. Classification (NCBI taxonomy): domain Eukaryota; kingdom Metazoa; phylum Arthropoda; class Insecta; order Orthoptera; family Acrididae; genus Schistocerca; species Schistocerca piceifrons. The sequence continues at coordinate 780,626,690 of NC_060140.1, read as the reverse complement.
CTAATTTTATCTTCGTGGTCCCTTCGCGAAAGGTACGTAGGAGGATGTAGTATATTGGTTGACACTTGAAGGAACGTGCGCTTCGGAACTTTAACAGTATACTATAACATGATGCAGAATGCCTCTCTGTAGCGTCTCCCACTTAAGTTGGTTGAGCAACTCCGTGATGCTTTCGCGCTTACTAAGTAACGAACTGTGCTGATCTCCTTTAGATCTTCCCTGTTTCCTCTACCAGCCCTGTTTTATATCGATCCCGTACTGACGAGCAGTATTCAAATATTTGTCGAACTTCTGTGTTATAAGGTACTTCCTTTGTTGTGGACGACATTTCCTGAAGACTCTTCCAATAAATCTCAGTCTAACATCTGCCTTACTCGTGAATAATTTTATGTGGTCGTTTGACATCAAATCGCACAATACCCACAGATATTTTATGATAATAGCTGCTTCCAGTGACTGTTTTGCAATGTTGGAATCATACAATAGTCCTTCTGTCTGTGTATTCGCAATACGCTACATTTGTTTATGCTGAAGGACAATTTCCACTCCCTACACCAAGCATCGACCCTCTGCAGGCCTTCCCGCATTTCGCTACAATTTTCTAGCGTCGCGATTTCTCTCTAAACAACAGAATCATCCGCGAGAAGCCTCACTGAAGTTCCGACATTATCTACTACGTCGTTTACATATACAGCAAAAATTAATGGTCCTATAACACTCCCCTGGCGCACGCTCGAAGTTAGGTTTACGTCCGAAGACTTCTCTCCGTTGAGAATGACTGTTTTCTAGAAACTCTTCAATCCAGTCCCACAGTTCGTCTGACATTCCATAAGCTCGTATTTTTTCGATTAGGCAGCAGTGCGGAACTGTACCGAATACCTTTCACAAGTCAAGGAACGCAGTCTCTGACTGCGCGTCTGTACCTACTGTCTCATGGACGAACAGAGCGAGTTGCGGTTTCACACGATCGTTTTTTCCGGAACCCATTTTGATTCTTACAGAGAAGATTTTGGCTTTCCAGAAATGCCATAATACGTGGGCATAAAACATGTTCCAAAATTTTAATATAGACCTACGTCACAGATATAGGATTATAGTTTAGTGCATCTGCTCGACAACCCTTCTTGGAAACGGAAATAGCCTGTGCTTTTCTCCAATGGTTAGGAACGCTGAACTCCTCAAGAACTTACGGTATAATGCTGTTGGAAGAGGGGAAAGTTGTGTGTGGAATAAAATTGGAACCCGGTCAGTCCAGTGGTTTGCACTGTTGAGTGATTTCAGCTGCTTTTCTATGCCTTTGTCACTTTTTTCGATATCTGTCGTTTTGTTGTTCGCGCTGTGATTTAAACTATAGTATGATCTTCCTCTGTGAAACAACTTGGGAAAAAGACGGTTAGTGTTTCGACCTATCTTGTCTCATTCTCTGTTTAGTGCTATTATGGTCACAGAGTTCCAGGAAAGATGACTTCGATCCGTTTACTGATTTAACATAAGACCAGAGCTCGTTAATATTTTCTGTCAAGTTGGTAGCTAGAATTTTACTTTCGTATTCGATGAACGCATCACGCATATCCCTCCTTATGCTAATTTTATGAGGATTTGGCTATGTTTAACTTTGCAGTGAAGCCCTCTTTGTTTTCATAGCAGCTTTCTAACACAGTTATCAAACCACGGTGGGTCTTTCCATCCCCCATAATTTTGCTCGGGTGATTCTTGTCTAAAGCTTACTGTATGGCGCTCTTTAACTTTGTCCACTGACGCTCAACATTGTCAGTGTCGGAGAAATTTTCACGATGATCTGCCAGGTAATTCGAAACCAATCTCTTGTCATTAGGAAGTAAGACCTTTCCGCCTTTCTTTGTACCCCTATTTACAGCCCTATTTACAGCAGTGATGCTATAACGGTCTTTTGATCGTTGATTACCTGTTCTACGCTAACTGAGTCGAAAAGGTCGAGTCTGTTTGTCGCCGGCAGATCTTATATATTATCTTTACTATTCGTTCCTCTGATTAACTGCTCAAAGCAACTTTCGGATAAAGCTCTTAGACCCATTTTACATGACTCTCTGTCCCTACCACCAGTCCTTATCACTTGAGTCTCCCAATCTGTAGCTGGGAAGTTAACAGCTCCACCTAAAACTATAACGTGACCAGGAAATTTAAGCGAAATATTCTCCAAGTTTTTTTCTCAACTGCTCCGCCACTACTGCTACTGAGGCAGAGGGTTCATAAAAGCACCAATGACGTTGTTTGATCCGCCTTTAAAACTTATCTTCACCCAAATTGTTTCGCATTCTGAGTCTGTACGGGGATTAGCCGTTGGTTGCTTCCCAATACGTACAAAAGTGAGACTGAATGGTGTTACTCGTTCCTGTTCCCACCAACAAGACAGCTTGCTACCGGGGTTTTTCAGTATTTGCTGCTGTCATTCAAATTCGACATTCCTACAAATAAACTAGGTGACTGTTACGAAAAATGAGGGACCTCAGTTGTCAGATTGCCACCACGACTGTCTATCTGCAGACGTATCCTTACACTTAACGTCATACAAAGGAAACAATCAGTCACAGCCATCTCGGCGAAAATTACTAACAATTGGGAGAAGATATATCAGAATTAAAATCATACAAATGTACTTTCGCACCTAAGAACAAAATGATCTAATTTTCGTTTCTTTTTCGTCTCGGAAACACAAAGAAAATCATTATTCATATTTCAGTAGGATATTTAGCAAATTAGTAACACGCGCCACTGAGTCTCCAAAAAAATAAACTCCTGTGCTGAAATCAACTTTAAACGTTTTATTACTTTACCAAATAAGTTAATCGTTAAATATTTGACGTCAAGGACGTAAAATCATTATCACTGAAGACGGAAATCCATAATAATGTTGGTTTTGCTAAGACTAAACTCTTTTCGAACAGGCCCTCGAAGGCCGAACGGTACTGCCCGATTGCCGCGTCATCCCGAGCCGATAGGCGTCACTGGATGCGGATTTGGAGGGGCATGTGGTTAGCACACCGTTCTGCCTGTCGTTGTCAGCTTTCATGGCCGGAGCCTCTACTTCTCAATGATTCAGCTCCTCAGCTGGCCTCACAGGGGCCCACTTCCCAAGAGAGCTCGGTAGGTCCGCTCGGTCACTCATTCGAGAATTAGCCCAGCCCGAGAGCTCTTAACTTCGGCGATGTGGCGGGAACCGTTGTTACCAATGCCACATGCCGTAACCTTTGGTTTTACTACCTTCGGATTATTCCTGGATGAATATAGATGGGGTAATTTGCGCTGTTTTAAGACAAAACTAGTTATCCACACGTTCACTGTTTACGACGTCATATCTTCTGAAACACGTGCCGTACATTAAGGGCTATATGTGGATACTGTCTGCACGAAAAGGTTTGAAGTGATATGTAAAGTTTACTGCAAATCGCTAAGTCCTCTTACTCTGAACTGCTGGATGAATATAATCTGGGTAACTTGCGCACCATGAGTTATACTGCCTCAAGAAATATACACAGGGTCTAACTCTAACACTTGTCTCTTTGCGTTAAACTTTTGATGTACCATTATACCTCTCAATGAGCAGATTGTAACAGCATTATAAACTATCAAATTCGATCAACAATTATAATACGAAACACTGAAAAGCAATTCTTTTTGTTCCTAAAAGCTTTGAACTGGCATTTCTTGATCATTTTAGCTGCTTGGTAATACAGATTAGCTGATGAAAGTATTTCGTAACAGTTTAAATAAATCTCCGTGATTTCAGTACATATATAAATATGCCTACCCCTTTGGGAGTTTCAATACAGGATTTAGGTTTTAGCTCAGGTCATTGACACAGAGTCTGGCAACGAGTAATCATTGACACAGAGTCTGGCAACGAGTAACGGCTCGCTAACACCTCTCTTCTCCCTGTCGACCGAATTGGAATTATGATAGTTCCTTCCTTGACTGAAATCATATAAGAGTAGCATGTGTACGAGTACCCTGGCGCACTTGGTTTACATTTGTGAAGTCAGTCCCCTACCACGGACATCAGAATCCAAGATGGCGGCAGACACACTCCCTTGTGTACTGCGCGAGAACCCACACTTACTCTTTATTTATCACGTGACAATCCACGTCCTCCTTAGTTATGACATTGACATACCATTCTTGCCTTACAAATCATTGCGGCTATTAAAGGAAAACAACGAATCACAGTGTAGTATGTTAGAACCATGAAAATGAAACAACTAATCACAATGTAGCCCCAGAGGCCCATCTTTGCTGCACTCAAACCAAAGAATTACGTAGAGGCTTTAATTTCGAGTATTTCATCTAAAATATCATCATGAATATACATACACATATATACACAGTGTGTAATGGGTGTAACTCTAGATATTTTTATATGTGGTACTTTAATATGTACACATATCAGTGCTTGTTTTTTTTTCCTGATCGAACAGCTTTCCCACAAACATGTCACTTACTTTATGATATAGTATTGTGTGAATCGTCGTAACTGTACCACTGAGTGGATTATACATGTCATTATAGGCTAACCGTTTTGCGTCCACGCATCCACACTTCAACATCTGACCTGCTGTCCAGGGAAAAATAAGCTTACTACATGTTCTTCAAGTAGCTACCGAACTTGAGGATGTACGATTTGTAATAGCTATAAATATTAGTATGCAAATGTAAATACTGACGTAATGTTGTTCAGTACACCCTCCGCAGCCATCAATAAAAATATTTCATTACATCCAACTTAACAACTGCATTCACCGTGATCTGACCCTTTTGGAGTGTAGTGGGATGCAATGTTTGCTCTGGTATACAGTGTGGAACGACTAGGGACTGTTCAAAATCATTCAACAAAACTTGAACTTGGTCCGAAACAGCCAAGGGTGTTTATGTTTTTTCAGCCCTCCTGTTTCGCACCCTCCTGTGGTGTGATCGAAAGGGGAGCGGGAAGGGAGGGGGGGGTGTAACATTAAGATATGAGTGAATAAAACGGCAAAGTATTCCTCTAAGACCCCCAGTTAGGCAGTACCCTTGGTGACACTCCCCTTATCTTTGTTGAGCACGTTAAAAATATTCGTGTCAGAAACTTTGCGACAGACATTCAACTCTCTCTCTCTCTCTCTCTCTCTCTCTCTCTCTCTCTGTCCCAGCTATCTTGTCCACCCAAAATATCTCTGGAACAATAACAGCTATTGGAAAACGACTCTACCGGTATCAATGTAGGGCTGGGGCCCATGAACGTACATATTTGGAAACATTCTAAAACGAAAGCATATGTGTTTTTTAACACAAACTTATGTTTTTTGTAAATGGACCTCCTATATTTTTTCTTCAGCAATCGATAGCATGACAAAGCACATACACAATGGCGTTGATTGCATCGCAATATTCCCATTAGATACCGAGATACTGAGACGCGAAGTTGACGCTTGAAACACCCGACATGCGCTGCTAGCGCACGTCCTGGGGCTCAGGCGTGAACCCCATGCTGCCCGTAATCGCGATGTGATTACATATGTAATCACACTTCCATACTTATCAAGAGATCCGAAACGAATAATACGGTCTGCTGCCATCCTGCATTAACGTCGTACATTCCAGCTGGTATTTATCCTATAGGCTAGGGGTGATGCGGTTCTGTAACATATCTGTGTACCGCAACGTTAGTCACAAAGTTAACTTCACTTATCGTTAATCCGTTACTAAAAAGGTAAAGCCGTTCAACGTTAAAACTTTACTTTACTGTAGATCTAGCGCAAGTGACAGTTAATCATTCACTCGTAATAGTAAAATTCATGTCGATGGTTTTAGTGAAACGAGCAAGTGGACTAAAAGTTTTACCGTTGTTTAGGTAAAAATGTTTTGATTTGGGAAGTTCAGGTGGGACATAGAAGATGAATGTAAACATGTTTAACCAGTCAGTTTTATTATCACATAATTATCAATGTTATGTTTATCTAATGCGTTAAATGACAAATTGTTGCAAACAAATGTTTCATAACATCACTGGGTAAAATGGCCCTTTGTATAAACTTCCACTGTGATACCAGCACTACATACTAAACATAGCGTTCACATCTCATGCTCAAAGTGATGCCCATTGGCTTGCATACATAGGGTCACTCTGCGGATGAAGGATGCCCTACTTCGTGCTACTGTTTCATCTTTGATGGCTGTACAAGCATCAATAATGCGTTGCTTCATGTCCTCTGGTGTTGTTGGTTCATGTAGTAAACAGCATCCTTCACTGCTCCCCAAAGAAAATAATCCAGCGGTGTAACGCCCGGAGATCGGGCAGGCCACCTAACTGGGCCACCTCGTCCAATCCACCTACCAGGGAACTTACGGTTTAGAAGTCGTCGTGCTCGTAAGGCGTTATGTGCATGGCATCCGTCATGCTGATACCACAGGACCATTCTCCGGTTCAGAGGTACGGTGTCCAAGAAAACAGGGAGACTGTGTCGTATAAATCTGGAGTATTGTCTGCCATTTTGGATGCCATTTATAAAGAAAAGTCCGATAATGGTATCTCCAATGATCCCACACCAAACATTAACTTTCCACGGACGTTGATGCTCTACCTGTCGGAGCCATTTTGGATTGTCTGCGGACCAATAATGCATCTTTCTCATTTTGACAATTCCTTTGTTGGAGAATGATGCCTCGTCGGTAAAGAGAAAATCTGCAAAAAAATTTGGATTAGTCAGAAGTTTTTGCTGAGCCCACCGACAAAATTTTACCCTATTGCGGAAGTCATTTCCATGAAGATACTGGTGTAAATGAGTATGGAGGTGTGATTACACATGTCAATCACATCGCGATTACGGGCAGCATGGGGTTCACGCCTGAGCCTCAGGACGTGCGCTAGCAGCGCATGTCGGGTGTTTCAAGCGTCAACTTCGCGTCTCAATATCTCGGGATGTAATGGGAATATTGTGATGTAATCAACGCCATTGCGTATGTGCTTTGTCATGCTATGGATTGCTGAAGAAAAAATATAGGAGGTCCATTTAAAAAAACGTAAGTTTGTGTTAAAAAACACATATGCTTTCGTTTTAGAATGTTTCCAAATATGCACATTCATGGGCCCCAGCCCTACATTGATACTGGCGAAAGTCGTTTTCCAATAGCTGTTATTGTTCCAGAGATATTTTGGGTGGACAAGATAGCTGGAACACCCTATATATATATATATATATATATATATATATATATATATATATATATATAAAACTGGTATAGACTTGCATATTTAAATACAGAGGTACGTAAACAGGCAAAATACGGAGCCGCGGTCGGCAACGCTTATACAGGGTGTTACAAAAAGGTACGGTCAAACTTTCAGGAAACATTCCTCACACACAATGAAAGAAAATATGTTATGTGGACATATGTCCGGAAACGCTTACTTTCCATGTTAGAGCTCATTTTATTACTTATCTTCAAATCACATTAATCATGGAATGGAAACACACAGCAACAGAACGTACCAGCGTGACTTCAAACACTTTGTTACAGGAAATGTTCAAAATGTCCTCCGTTAGCGAGGATACATGCATCCACCCTCCGTCGCATGGAATCCCTGATGCGCTGATGCAGCCCTGGAGAATGGCGTATTGTATGACAGCCGTCCACAATACGAGCACGAAGAGTCTCTACATTTGGTACCGGGATTGCGTAGACAAGAGCTTTCAAATGCCCCCATAAATTAAAATCAAGAGGGTTGAGGTCAGGAGAGCGTGGAGGCCATGGAATTGGTCCGCCTCTACCAATCCATCGGTCACCGAATCTGTTGTTGAGAAGCGTACGAACACTTCGACTGAAATGTGCAGGAGCTCCATCGTGCTTGAACCACATGTTGTGTCGTACTTGTAAAGGCACATGTTCTAGCAGCACAGGTAGAGTATCCCGTATAAAATCATGATAACGTGCTCCATTGAGCGTAGGTAGAAGAACGTGGGGCCCAATCAAGACATCACCAACAATGCCTGCCCAAACGTTCACAGAAAATCTGTGTTGATGACGTGATTGCACAATTGCGTGCGGATTCTCGTCAGCCCACACATGTTGATTGTGAAAATTTACAATTTGATCACGTTGGAATGAAGCCTCATCCGTAAAGAAAACATTTGCACTGAAATGAGGATTGACTCATTGTTGGATGAACCATTCGCAGAAGTGTACCCGTGGAGGCCAATCAGCTGCTGATAGTGCCTGCACACGCTGTACATAGTACGGAAATAACTGGTTCTCCCGTAGCACTCTCCATACAGTGACGTGGTCAACTTTACCTTGTACAGCAGCAACTTCTCTGACGCCGACATTAGGGTTATCGTCAACTGCACGAAGAATTGCCTCGTCCATTGCAGGTGACCTCGTCGTTCTAGTCTTCCCCAGTCACGAGTAATAGGCTGGAATGTTCCGTGCTCCCTACGACGGCGATCAACTGCTTCGAACGTCTTCCTGTCGGGACACCTTCGTTCTGGAAATCTGTCTCGATACAAACGTACCGCGCCACGGCTATTGCCCCGTGCTAATCCATATATCAAATGGGCATCTGCCAACTCCGCATTTGTTAACATTGCACTGACTGCAAAACCACGTTCGTGATGAACGCTAACCTGTTGATGTTACGTACTGATGTGCTTGATGCTAGTACTGTAGAGCAATGAGTCGCATGTCAACACAAGCACCGAAGTCAACATTACCTTCCTTCAATTGGGCCAACTGGCGGTGAATCGAGGAAGTACAGTGCATACTGACGAAACTAAAATGAGCTCTAACATGGAAATTAAGCGTTTCCGGACACATGTCCACATAACATCGTTTCTTTATTTGTGTGTGAGGAATGTTTCCTGAAAGTTTGGCCGTACCTTTTTGTAACACCCTGTAGGAGACAAGTGCCTGCCGCAGTTGTCAGATCAGTTACTGTTGCTACAATAAGATTTAACCGAGTTTGAACATGGTGTTATAGCCGGCGAACGAGCGATGGGACACAGCATCTCCGAGGTAGCGCTGAACTGTGGATTTTCCCGTATGACCATTTCACGAATGCACTGTGAATATCAGGAATCCGGTAAAACATCACATCTCCGACATCGCTGCCGCTGGGAAAAGATCCTGCTAGAACGGGACCCACGGCGATTGGAAAGAATCGTTCAACTTGGCAGAAGTGCAACCCTTCCTTAAAATGCTGCAGATTTCAGTGCTGGGGCATCAACAAGTATCAGCCTGCGAACCATTCAACGAAACATCATCGATACGGGCTTTCGGAGCCGAAGGCCCCCTCATGCACTCGTGTACACGACGCAAAGCTTTGCTCCACCTCTGGGGCCGTCAACACCGACACTGGACTGTTGACGACTGGAAACGTGTGGCCTCGTCGGACGAGTCTCGTTTCAAATTTCATCGAGCGGATGGACGTGTACGGATATGGAATCAACCTCATGAATGCATGGACCCTGCATGTCAGCAGGGGACTGTCCAAGCTGGTGGGGGCTCTGTAATAGTGTGGGGTGTGTGCAGTTGGAGTGATATGGGACTACTGATACGTCTAGATACGACTCTGACAGATGAGACGCACTTAAGTATCGTGTCTGATCTCCTGCATCCGACGGACTTGGGAGATTCCATCAAGAAAATGCGACACACCACACGTCCAGAATTGCTACAGAGTGGCTCCAGGAACACTCTTCTGAGTTTAAACACTTCCCTGGCCACCGAACTCCCCAGACATGGACATTATTTAGCATATCTGTGATACCTTGCCATGTGCCGTTCAGAAGAGATCTCCATCACCTGGTGCCCTTCCTGAAGGATTCATGGTGTCACTTCCCTCCAGCACCATTTCAGACATCAGTTGAGTCCATGCCCCGTCGTGTTGTGGCACTTCTGTGTGTTCGCGGGGACCTACACGATATTAGGCAGGTGTACCAGTTTCTTTGTGGGAATCAGCACCTCAAGAGAAGGGCTGGTACGTTGACGCCCTTTTGCCGCCCTCTGAGGCCTCTTCGTATTATCTCTGGATGGCTGCATGATTTTAAAGCTGTATATCGCTGTCCTCACCTCCTTAGCAGAGGCATCAAATGAAGGGGTGAAATGTGGGTAAGAGGGTGTCTGACGATCTTCACATCGTGTAACACATCTGCGGAGGCGTTGGAGACAATTAACGTTTAATTTGGTGCCTCTGAGACAAATACATACTTTCAGAAATGTAACTACTGGGGAAGCCATAAGAATACATAATTCTGCATCTATGAACTGAAAAACTATTAGCAATCTTTAAAATTTATTTATTACATTTAAAGACCATTCGTTTAGTAACATTACATTTATCGTTTTCCATGGATGCCTTGGAGAGAAGTCTCTGGGATGTGGAAAGGGCCATAAGTTTTTTTATCAGATACATGGATATTGTACAATTCTAATGCAGACAGAGTTATGAGCTATAATCCTTGTGAAGATATTCATCGATGCAGTAGAAGGAGTTGGCCAACAGGAAGTTCTTTAATTCACTCTGAAACCGATCTTTATCACTTACAAGACCTTCGATATGACCTGGTAAGTTATTGAATATATGAGTACCCATGTATTTGACTTCTTTTTGTGCTAATGTTAAGCTTTTAAAGTCCTTACACAGATTGTTTTTGGTTCTGGTATTATAATCATGTTCTGCACTATTTTGTGTAAAAAGAAACATGTTGGAAATGACAAAGGACATCAATGAGTATATGTACTGAGAATTAGTAGGTAGAATACCAAGGTTCTTAAAGAGATCTCTGCGTGATGATCTAGGACTGACACCAAATATAATTCTAATCACTCGTTGCTGAATTTTGAAAATTTTCTCTTTGTGAGAGGAGTTTCTCCAAAAGATGATTGCATAACTCATTAGTGAATGGAAGTAGGCCGAATAAACTAACTTCTTCATTTTTATATCACCTATTTCTGCTATCATGTGTACTGCAAATGTAGCTGAACTAAGGCGTTTCATTAAGTCTAGAGTGTGAGTTTTCCAATTTAGGTTGTGTTCAATTTATAGGGTTAGGTATTCTTTGTGAAGTACTAAGTTGTATGTTCTGGGTCTTGACAAAATCCAGTGACAGTCCATTTGCTATGAACCAACCACTGATACTTACAAATATTTCATTAGCTGATTGCTCAGTGAGATCATGGGTACTGCTTTTTATACCAACGCTTGTATCTTCTGCAAATAAGACAAAATTTGCATTTTGTGACTCTGTATATGGAAGGTCATTAATATATAATAGGAACAACAAGGGACCTAAAATAGAGCCCTGGGGCACCCCTTGTCTGATGGTTTCATATTTTGACTGACTGTTGTTATCTGGTAGGCCTGATTCAGACACACACTGTTTTCTATTAAAAAGATAGGATGCGAACCAAGAGCCTGCTACTCCTGTTATCCCATAATATTTTAACGTTTGTATAAGGATATCATGCTTAACACAATCAAAAGATTTAGCCAGATCACAGAATATTCCAAGTGGTAATAACTTTTGATTTATTGATTCTAATATATCACCCGTAAAAGTGAATATAGCTTGATCAGTTGACAATCCTTTCCAAAATCCGAACTGATTGCGAATTAGTGAACTTTCCCATAGCTTACATGGAACCCACTTCATATACAGAATACTATTTAAGATAAAATAGCTAAGGGATCGTATTCGATTTCACATGAAAACTGAAAATATAGACTGAATTACAGGGCCAATAGTTACTTGGTTTTTTGCTAGCTTATTACGTTTTCAGTGCATAATATTTTTTACTTTGCTGATGTGTATCGACAAGTACACTTGAGACTATAGGCAAGATTATCACTAGTGCTGAGGTATGCTTTGTAATGTTGTAAAATAATTTTTATGTATTTAGTTGAATATAATGCTTGATACTAAGATCGAACTATGGTCTTCAGCTAATATAAAATATATTTCAGTACGGTCGATAAGCAAATTAAACGTATTTCAATAAGTAATATAGACAGTTTAGGTATGAAAATACTTTATCTGAAGGTCCATTGTGTTTGTAAAGTATGCTACAGATATCGAACCTTCGGTTTTAGAGAAGAGTTTGTGATGCAAGAATAACATTGTTTAATTTAGTGCACTTTGGGTTGTTAGTTAGATCCACTGTAGTTCTCATCCGTGTATTGCGGTGTTATAGAACTAATTTTATGTATTTAATTGCATTAAATGTATAGTACTAAATCCTGACTGTTATCATCAACTAACGTTCTACATATTTCAGTAGTGTCAAGGTAAATGTATTTTAATAATTTATACAGACACCTCAGAAGTGGGAATATTTAATTTGAAGGTTTAGTGTGCTTGTAATGTGTGGTACAGTAGTCGTACTTGTGTCATGAACAACTGCTGCCTAACCTAATAGTTTCATCAGTAGATTCAGCATATAAGCTATGTATACTTTGCTTTTAAATTTTATACAACAGTTAATTTATGTCACAAGTGTCACATGTGTTTTGTGCTCGAAACCTTACACATATTGAAAAATAATATTATTTTATTTTACTGCAAAGTTCGAATATTCGTTTGTAATAAGAGGTATACAATTAAACTTGCGAACGACGATAAGCAACGTGAATGGTTTTTTTACTCGATAAATGGTAAATAACTTGATTTTGGTGTCAAATATTTTATTTTTCATATATCGTCCTTCCATCTCTGTCTTGTCGCACCGTCATCTTCTTCAACACTATCTTGAGCCATGTTTCGATGTGTGTAAACTTAGGAGAATAACCCCTTGTGTATTGTGAAAACGTGCAGTTTGATACATTATACTAGAATCTCTTCAAAACACCTTCTTCCTTCGTTCCTAGAATGGTGTTATCTCAGTTGCTTTGTCTTTTGGCTATGTTGTATGTGACTATGGTGTTTTTTACATTATGTATTTTTAGCAGTGTTGGTATTATTTAGTACCTGATTGTAGGAAATAGTCTGTAAACGTTTTACCGAGCCTTGGCGTGACTGTTCAGATTAGTAAGTATTGTCGCCTTCATCAACAGTTGTTTTTGCATGTTATCTCATCTAGACCCAATTACTTGAAGCGGAAGGCAATGACTGCCAATAAGTATCTTCGATGATACATTTTTTCAGTGTAGAATATGATACATTATCTTTTTCCCGTCTATATCTGTGCTTGCTAAGGTGAAACATTACCGCAAAACATGTAAAATCATTAGTAATGACAATATGTTCTATGAACGACCAATAACTTTTCCTCAGACAGTAATACAACAACCTTTGCATACTGTGTTTGTGGAGGTACCACTGTAACAGTGAACAACAATCATACAACAATTTAGAGGTAGAAATATTTAATTTGAGGGTTTATTGTGTTTTACTAAAGAGTGGACAACACAATGGTTCTAATTACATTCTTCCAGTAGTTGGCAGTAATTTCGAAAATCCATTTGTCTCTGCATTTGCAACCTTAGCATTATATTTTTAGTTAATATGTGTTTTCCTCATCTATGAGCCTGATCAAGTTAGTTTTGCTATCTTTCCTTTTAGGCCTAATGCGAGCACTGGAGCCCTCACTTTAGAATTCATAACCATCAGTATACACACACATTTGTGTGTGTGTGTGTGTGTGTGTGTGTAGTTGATGTATGCTTTGTGTTGCTGTCATATTTTTGCAGACGTTTTACACACAGATAGAACACTGTGACATTTGACAAGCATAAATGAATAATTTAGATCTGGATATTTAATTTAAGGCTCCTTTGTTCCTTACACCATTTATGGTAAAGAAATCGAACTACGAATGTTCACCAGTGTTGCTTAACCTGTACGTTCATAGAGTAAAATGTGTGTGTGTGTGTGTGTGTGTTTGTGTGAGTGTTTTTACATATGTGGAATACTCAAGTTACATCCTTTGTATAACATAATTTAAGGCTCCACTGTGCCTTACATCATCTATTGTTTTTGTTGTGGTCTTCAATCCAAAGACTGGTTTGATACAGCTCTCCATGCTCCTCTATCCTGTGCAAGTCTCTTCATCTCCGAGTAACTACTGCAACCAACATCCCCCAGGATCTGTTTCTGTAATCATGTTTTGGTCTCCCTCTATGGTTATTACAGCCCACACTTCCCTCCAGTACTCAATTAGTGATCCCTTGGTGCCTCATAATGTGCTCTACCACTCGATTCCTTCTTTTAGTCAGGTTGTACCAGAAATTTCTCTTCTCCCCAACTCTATTCAGAACCACCTCATTAGTTACGTGATCTGCCCATCTAATCTTCACCATTCTTCTGTAGCACCACATTTCAAAAGCTTCTATTCTCTTCTTGTATAAACTGTTTATCGTCCATGTTTCACTTCCATACATGGCTACACTCCATACAAGTACTCGTACTTTCAGAAAAGAATTCCTGACACTTAAATCTACACTCCGCTGTTAACAAATTTCTCTTTTTCAGTAACGCTTTTCTTGCCATTGGCAGTCTATATTTCATATCCTCCCTACTTCTACCATCATCAGTTATTTTTCTTCCCAAACAGCAAAACTCATTTACTACTTTAAGTGTCTCATTTCCTAATCCAATACCCCCAGCATCACCCGATCTGATTTAATTCGACTTCATTCCACTATCGTCGTTTTGCTTTTATTGATGTTCATCTTATATCCTCCTTTCAAGATACTGTCCATTCTATTCAACTGCTCTTCCAAGTCCTTTGCTGTCTCTGACAGAATTACAATGTCATCAGGAAATCTCTTCTCCCTGGACTTTAATTCCTACAATTTTTCTTTTGTTTCCTTTACTGCTTGTTCAATACACAGATTGAATAACATCTGGGATAGACTACCACCCTGTCTCACTCCTATCTCAACCACTGATTCTCTTTCGTGCTCCTCGACTCTTGTAACTTCCATCTGGTTTCTGTACAAATTGTAAATAGCCTTTATCTCTCTGTGTTTTACCCCTGCCATCCTTAGAGTCTGGAAGATAATACCTTCTATGAGGAGTCGTAGGGTCAGCATTGCCTCGCGTGTTTCTACATTTCTCCTGAATCCAAACTGATCTTCCGCGAGGTCATCTTGTAGCAGTTTTTCCATTCTACTGCAAAGGATTCGTGTTAGTATTCTACAGGCATGACTCATTAAACTGATAGTTCGGTAATTTCCACACCTGTCGGGGCCTGCTTTCTTTGGAATTGGGATTATTATATTCTTCTTGAAGTCTCAAGGTATTTCGCCTGTCTCACATATCTTGCTCACCAAATGGAAGAATTTTGTAATGGCTGGCTCTCCCAAGGTTATCAGTAGCTCTAACGGAAAGTTTTCTACTCCCTGGGCCTTGTTTTGATGAAAGTCTTTCAGTGTTTTGTCAAATTCTTCATGCAGTATCATATTTTGGATAAAGGCTTTTGATGTAATGCGAAGATTCAGATTGTTTGCATCACACCCAAGATGAGTGCTATGGGGCTACATTTTGACTGGTTGTTTCATTTCAATTGACTCTAAAGAAGTAGAATGTGGTGGGAAGGGAGAGGTTACTATCCACAACTGGGCTGGTCTCCCCCTTGGATTTTTTTTTTTTTTAATATACCATCATCTATCATATTCGGGATCCCACCAGCATCGTCTTGATTTTTAAATCTCTTGTCATATGCTATTTACCTTAAGCTGCGATGAGCTGTCGTCTGCTAGGCCGCTCTCTTCCGCTGAAATTCCTATAAAACTAATTACACCTTTGCTGAATTTTACAGCAGAAACTTCCCCTATGTTTCTCGTTATGCGAGAGAACATGTACTCATCCCTAGTCTCAAAATGTGGCGACATACACGCTCATGGTTGGAGCAGCGTGCATATTATAATGCCCTCTCTGTTCTGGCAAGAACAATTAACTAATTGGCTGGTTCATTCCTCCACAGTTGGAGCTAAACCATGCTATAACTAATTTCTAGCTGGATATCAGCCGCTGTGAACGCAGTGTTCACACAAATTACTCCTCTGCGCTGTACAGAGCGTTATGCGCTCCCTGCACATAACGCCAGTTCAGAGAAGAGTGCACGAAAATTTCCATCTTGTCTTACTCTAGCCACCTGGGTTCTTTCGTTCTCCACATCACAGCTTTTTTCGACCAACAGGAGCGTTCCTCTTATTTTGTGGAAACTCTCTCCACCAATTGCAAAGTCCTTACCATTAAATTGTGTCGAAACTCTAGCTCTTTTCTCCTTCCTAGCGCGTTTCCGCCAATCGGACGTTTTGTGCCTGTTCCAGATGCCTAAATGCGTACGTTGGCTCTCTCACATGTGTACCACTCGCTGGACACGTGATCGAAAGTGCGTCACTGGTCTTGTTTCATATCCATTTGGAATTCCGAAACGCAGTTTTCTAAAAGCTTTCTTTCCTGTCCTCCCTCAGATGGACTGTTATACTCGCTCTCCCCATCTGAGTCGCCTGGTGGGTCGCTGACTTCCCACCAAGGACAGTGGTTTCCATGGTATCCCCTGTAGCACGGCCTTGTCTCTGCATCGTCTCTCTGAATTCCAAACTAAAACGCCTCTCGCTGCTTATTTCACCTTCTGCTCAAACATTCATTATAGGAATGGTGTGTTAATTACCATCAATTGAATGCCATCCCTTTTTGCATTGCAAACTGCTAGGAAAATTTGCTCATTACCGCAGAATTAAGTTAGGTGCCATATTCACCTTCCCACTGCAATGTACAAAGCTCTCATGTAAGGTGCCACCTTACAGCATACTGTGATTACTTAAAGGCCATTTCCAGGTCGAGCAGTTTTGCACTGTAATCCTGTCAAAGGAGATATACAGCAAGAAAAACGAGTGCGGAATCTCCCTGTGTGTGATGCCAATACGCAAATGTCGGAGTGAACTCAGAAGCCTGGTAAACTCAGACTACCTTCCCTCAGTTTGAGGTTTTCAATATACAGTCATTCTCCAGCAGCAGACTTAGGTTGTGTTGGTTCCATCTGCGTAGGGGACAATGCACACAACAGACTAGCGTCCACGCACTTTTCGCATCGTTACCAGCGTACGTGCCATGAAGAACACTGTGGAAATAGGCACAACTTGTAGGTGCGATTAGATTTGTTAGTTTTCTATCACTATTCTCTAACAAAGTGATACTGTCGCGACGCCACATACACCGAAGCAGCATTGCTGTGCCCTACGCTACACTGTCTATATTGTAAAAAAGTTACTCAAATTTTCTGAAAACTGTAGGATTTTACAAGACAAAAAATTATGAACTCTTAGTCCAGACAGTTACACTGAAGCCAACGTTACTGGATCGATTCAACCGTCGTAGGGGAGGGAAGCGATGATCTTAAGGCTGTGACTACAGGTGGAGAACATCCAAACAAGAACTCTGTGTTTCATTCCGGGTTCGTTTTGTAAGCGTCACGAAAACGTTCATTTAAATTCTAGTGCCACACGTTGCAAGTGAGGCGTTGTGCACAACGTATAGGTTTACTGTTAAAATTCTGAGAGCGTAAGTTCCAAGAAGGGTCAGGAAGCATATTACTTCCTTTCATATACATCTCGGAAAAGGAGCATGGCGTAAAATCACAGAAATTCGTGCTTATACAGAGACTTAGAGACAGCCAATCTCTTCCCGTAGCATTGATAATGTTGATAATGATAACCGAAGCATAATACACCACTTACGGTAAAACAGAATGTAAAATATTGATAAAGATACAGAAGCACACTCACGTACCTCTACAGGACAATTTCCGTCCCTCTTTAGAACAATCTCCGCCCTTCTTCGGGACAAAAGCGCACAAACATAAAATAATCATTATGCCTTTTGGTAACACACACAACTATCACTCCCAAGAGTAAACTAATGATTTGCAGGGGACAAGAAGGTCACCCGGACACAGAATTAAAATTACAAAATTAATACATGATGGACAGGCGGAGGAAAAATGTTTGCAGACCCCGCCACAGCGAGATAAACGCTGAAGAAAAGAAAGAATTGCGTCTTCTGCTGATGTCTGTTCTGTTTATCCAGATAGAACAATTTTATCGTCTTAATTTACCCATTAATACACTGCTGGAGTCGCATGTAGTGGCCGCTCGGTTAAAGGCGCCATGTCGCGGACAGCGTGACCCCTTCCGACGGAGGTTCGATTCCTCCCTCTGGCATGGGTGTGTGTCTTGTTCTTAGCATAAGTTAGTATAAGTAGTGTATAAGTCTAGGGACCGATGACCTCAGCAGTTTGGTCCCTTAGAAGTTCACACACACACACACACACACACACACACACACACACACACACACACGCAGCCGGAAGAAAATTAGTACACCTGAAAAGATGTGATTTTCATCCAATGACGGCACATGCCACCTGTGGAATAGTAGGTGTATTGGCAATGGTTTCAACGTCATCCGCCAACAGATAATGTAGTGACATAGTTACCAAATGGTTCAAATGGCTCTAAGGACTATGGGACTTAACATCTGAGGTCATCGCTCCCCTAGACGTAGAACTACTTAAACCTAACTAACCTAAGGACATCACACATACCCATGCCCGAGGCAGGATTCGAACCTGCGACCGTAGCAGTCGCGCGATTCCGGACTGAAGTGCCTAGAACCGCTCGGCCACAGCGGCCAGCACATAGCTACCAGAGCGCCATCTTTGTCTACCCTTTAATAGGGAGCGCTCACAGCCAGAAAGCCCAGTGTGGGACAAACGTGTGAAGCAAGCAAGCAACCGTGCCGCAGAGAACCAGTAGTTATTTCTACAGCCATCTGAGTGAGTTTGGAAGGAGTCAAACTGTGGCCTTCCGAGTAGCGGGGTAGTACTTTCGGAGAGTTGTCATACAAGTTGGACGTGCTGCGTCGATTGTGTGACGATGCTGGTATCAGAGGTCACGTGAATATTCTCACTGTCGTAGACGAGATTCCGATGTCCACGCAGCACAAACACCCGCCAGGATCGTCGTACTGCAAGAGCAGCAGTGGTAAATCGTACAGCTACCACAGCAAAGCTAATAGGGCTTATGAGTCCATACATATCAACACGAACTGTTGCGAACCAGTTATTAGCACAGGGACTATGGGCACGCACATCTCTAGGCCGTCTCACACATGCCACAGCATCGACGTGCAAAGCAAAACTGGCGCCGTCAGAGGACCACTTGGCAGATCGAATGGCGCACCATGGTCCTCGAGGATGAAATCAAATTCTGCCCCCACGCAAGTGACGCTCGTTTGCGCATACGACAGGGACTTGGCGAGCGCCGTCTCGAAGAGTGCATTCGTCCAAGACACACTCACCCCATCCCAAGCATTACGGTCTGGGGTGCAATAAGTTACACTACTGGCCATTAAAATTGCTACACCAAGAAGAAATGCAGATGATAAACGGGTATTCATTGGAAAAATATACTGTACTAGAACTGACATGTGATTACATATTCACGCAATTTGGGTCCATAGATCCTGAGAATCAGTACCCAGAACAACCACCTCTGGCCGCAATAACGGCCTTGATACGCCTGGGCATTGAGTCAAACAGAGCTTGGATGGCGTGTACAGGTACAGCTGCCCATGCAGCTTCAACACGATACCACAGTTCATCAAGAGTAGTGACTGGCGTATTGTGACGATCCAGTTGCTCGGCCACCATTGACCAGACGTTTTCAATCGGTGAGAGATCTGTAGAATGTGCTGGCCAGGGCAGCAGCCGAACATTTTCTGTATCCATAAAAGCCCGTACAGGACCTGCAACATGCGGTCGTACATTATACTGCTGAAATGTAGGGTTTCGCAGGGATCGAATGAACGGTAGGGCCACGGGTCGTAACACATCTGAAATGTAACGTCCACTGTTCAAAGTGCCGTCAATGCGAACAAGAGGTGACCGAGACGTGTAACCAATGGCACCCCCTCCATCACGCCGGGTGATACGCCAGTATGGCGATTACGAATGCACGCTTCCAATGTGCGTTCACCGCGATGTCGCCAAACACGGATGCCACCATCATGATTCTGTAAACAGAACCTGGATTCATCCGAAAAAATGACGTTTTGCCATTCGTGCACCCAGGTTCGTCGTTGAGTACACCATCGCTGGCTCTCCTGTCTGTGATGCAGCGTCAAGGGTAACCGCAGCCATGGTCTCCAAGCTGATAGTCCATGTTGCTGCAAACGTCGTCGAACTGTTCGTGCAGACGGTTGTTGTCTTGCAAACGTCCCCATCTGTTGACTCAGGGATCGAGACGTGGCTGCACGATCCGTTAGAGCCAATCGGATAAGATGCCTGTCATCTCGACTGCTAGTGATACGAGGCCGTTGGGATCCAGCACGGCGTTCCGTATTAACCTCCTGAACCCACCGATTCCATATTCTGCTAACAGTGATTGGATCTCGACCAACGCGAACAGCAATGTCGCGATACGATAAACCGCAATCGCGATAGGTTACACTTCGACCTTTATCAAAGTAGGAAACGTGATGGAACGCATTTATACTCCTTACACGAGGCATCACAACAACGTTTCACCAGGCAACGCCCGTCAACTGCTGTTTGTGTATGAGAAATCGGTTGGAAACTTTCCTCATGTCAGCACGTTATAGGTGTCCCACCGGCGCCAACCTTGTGTGAATGATCATTTGCATATCACTACATCTTCTTCCTGTCGGTTAAATTTCACGTCTGTAGCACGTCATCTTCGTGGTGTACCAGTTTTAATGGCCAGTAGTGTACAACGCTCATTCACCTTTGAAGTTTCTGTAGCCGACGCTAACCAACGCTCGGTACGTGCAGAATGTTGCTAGAACCGTTTCTTTACCGTTCTTCCAACAGGAAGGCGATATGTGGTTCCAACATGATAATGCTCACCCACATACTGCCCGTGAAACTCAACGTGCTCTGCAACATGTGCAGCAACTTCCCTGGACAGCACAATGCCCAGACTTGTTTCCAGTCGAGCACCTGTGGGATACGATGGGATCAGGAGTGACTCGTGCGACTCGTCAAACAACAACTTTTACAGAAATGCGAAAATAAGTCGAGTCGGCGTGGCGTAACGTAACCCACGACAGTATTCGTTATCTGTACAGTCGACTGGATGCCAGAGTCAGCACCTGCATTGCAGCTTGTGGAGGCTACAACGTACTAATATGGGTGTTTCAGCATGGGTCGATACCTGGCATCTCAAAACCACTTATGCTATTGATCTGAATATGTATTCACTTCATGTACTCCATATGCACTATTGCAACGATAAATCTTGAGTGTACTGTATATTATCCCTTCCTTTCTGTGGTTATTAATTATTATTGTTATTATTATTAAGTGAAACACAAGAAAGGGATTATATATATATATATATATATATATATATATATATATATATATATATATATATTGATTTGTAGGTAGCCAAAGATAAATATTAAATTATGTTTCAAATGAGCGCCAGGCTCCCTACAAATTATTTCAAATGCTTTCGGTGAAATGCAATGCAGGCTAAGTTCACTGACCTAGAATAAATCGTATCTTTGAAAGTATGCATTTTTTGACGAAATAAAATTAGTAATGCTTTGCACTTTAGTTAATTGAATAACTTGAAATGATTCTTTCTGCTCTGGCTGTAGTGATATGTTACACAAAAAAATAAATTTAAATACGCCGCGTAATAGCGGCTAATTGTTGCCAGTCAAAGATCACCGCTGCTCGCTTCGCAGAGACTGAAAAAATGCTAAATCACTTCTTTCAATTATTAATTCAGGAAGAATTGTTTGCATGGGTTCTTTAAGTAACACAATGCACTTACTTTTTATAAATAAATTTCGACTAAGCACAGAATACACACTTGAATTATTCTCTACGTACGAGAAGAAACGATCTGACTCGGATTTTAGATATCTTTTTTCTCTCATATCTAATGACAAAGACAATAATGTTAGTTTCGAGAACGTTATGCACCGATCTCATCTAATATAAATAATGTCTTTTTAATACATTGCAATCGATATAGTCTTTCTTTGAAGCTAATTTAATACATTTTCATAATTAATTTGTGTTTTATGTCCATACAATATTATTCACAGTCATTTTATTTTTTACTTCAAATATATTGGCTTGAATATTTCAATAGGGGCACTGGAACTGGTAACCTCTAGGACGGTATACTAATTTGTTTCCTGCAGTGTATACACTCTACTGCCTTATCCAAAATATTCATTAGGAAAATACGCTGTTCGGATGTGAGTAGAGAAATGTAATATCCTCCCTAGTTTTTATTGTAACAGTTTCTGCTTCCCAGCACCAGACATTTAGTACCTCATCTGATCAGGTAATACGCTAGACCTCCTCTCTTCTGAAATTTTATATTTTTAGTTTGACTTGTGATTTAATCCGGTTCAGGAGCCACGCACAAGTAAGCTTGTAACGTTATTCCAGTTATTTGTCTCGTATTTTGATCGCCATCTGGTTGAAGAGGCTGAAGCAGTAATTCATCCGACGCTTCATACTTGCGTCATTGATTCCCTGTCAACAAACAATATCGTGATTACTGGTTAGCACTAAAGACTTATTATAAAAGACACGTATTGCGTCGTATTTCTCCTATCCCATAATTTTCTCATAAGATGGATTTTAATAAAAATGGGTTGCTCTCCTCGAGTTGCAAACGGGATAAGCTAGACGGCAGAGAGACTTCCCTTCTGGTATTAACTGTTGGCAGGGATAGGCCGGGTCGTTGTTTCTGGGAGGGAATGTTTGTTTGGCTTCTTGTCAGAAGCGGAATGCAAGGTGTTGGCTAGCGGCCAGTGCTGGAGACTCACGGTGCGCTGAAGGCCAAATTCGCTGTGTCTTTAGAGCCAATTCCACTTGCTCTTTACAAGTTCGGTGCTACTCGCTCAGACAATCATCACTAAAAATGAGTCTAAATCGAAGAACAACCTGGATAGCTGGGATTAAGAAGCCTATCCACTCTTCATTTCTCTCTGCTTCCTTAGTTCACTGAAGCAAAGAAATATGTACTGGCAGGTATTTATGAAACCTTGAACCATGAACCTTGCCGACATTGGGTGGTTTGGGTGACCCAGCGGAGGGTTATCTGCGGGGAAGCCAGACTATCCCGTGGTTCCTGAAGAGGGGCAGCAACCTTTCCAGAAGTTGCAAGAGCAACAGTCTTAATGGTTGATTGACCTGGCCGTGTAAATCAGCCGACATGGCCTTGCTGTGCTGGTACTGCAAACGCTGAAAGCAAGGGGAAACTACAGCCGTTATGTTTCTTCCTGAGGGCATGTAGCTCTACTCTGTGATTAATGATGACGACATCCTCCTGGGTGAAACATTCCAGAGGCGTAATAGTACCACATTCGAATTTAAAGGCGGGGCTACTAAGGAAACTGCATCTTCAGGAAAAACAAAACAGAGCGTGGAATGTTGGATCCCTTAAGGGGTAGGTAAGTTAGAGAATTTAATGAAGGAAAAGGACAAGCAGAAGTTATATGTAGTGGAAATTAGTGAAGTACGGTGGTAAGAAGAACAGGACTTCCAGTCAAGTCAGTAAATGGGTATCAGCACAAAATCAGT
This sequence comes from Schistocerca piceifrons, assembly GCF_021461385.2. Classification (NCBI taxonomy): domain Eukaryota; kingdom Metazoa; phylum Arthropoda; class Insecta; order Orthoptera; family Acrididae; genus Schistocerca; species Schistocerca piceifrons. Next base: position 780,603,107 of record NC_060140.1, on the reverse strand, counting down.
TTGAGGTAATGCAGGAGTATACTTAATAAAGAATGAAGAACTAAGAACGATGGTAAGCTACTATGAACAGCTTAGTGAAAGAATTATCATAGTCAAAATAGACATAAAACCAACATACAACACTGTTGTACAAGTTTATATCCCAAATAGCTCCGCAGGTGATGAAGGGATTGGAAGAATGTATCATGAGATAAAAGAAGTTATTCAGATAGTTAATGGAGAGACAAGGTTAACTGTGATAGATGACTGAAATTCGGTAGTAGGGCGAGAAAGAAAAATAGTAGGGGAGTGTAAACTGGGGAAAAGGGCTGAAAGAGGAAGCCGCCAGGTAGAATTTTGCATACAGCATAATTTAATCGCTGCTAAATTTTAAGAATCGTGAAAAACGTTTGTATGCATGGAAGAGGCCTGCAGACCTGGAAGGTTTCACATTGATTAACTCTTATAATGGCACGACAGAGACACTGGAACCAGATTTTAAACTGAAAGGAATTTCCAGCAGCAGATGCGAACTCTGATCGTAATTTATTGATTATGAACCGTAGATTAAAACTGAGGAATGTGCAAAAAAAAGTAGTAGATTAAGGAGATGGGACCGGGATAAGTTAAAAAAGTCAGAGGTTGATGAGAGTTTCAAAGGGAGTATTGAAACAGAGGAACTGAATACAGTAGAAGAGAAAGGGGTAGTTTTGAGAGATGAAACAGAGAAGGCGGTAAAGGGTCAAATAGCTAAAAAGATAAGGTCTAGTAAAAATCCTTGGATATCACAAGAGATATTGAATTTAACCGATGGAAGTAGAAAATATAAAAATGCAGCAAACGAAGCATGCGAGAAGAAGTAAAGCACTCCGTTATCAGGCCACAAGTGGCCCATCGGGACCATCCGACCTCTGTGTCATCCTCAGATGAGGATGCGGATAGGAGGGGCGTGTGGTCAGCACACCGCTCTTCCGGTCGTTATGATGGTTTTCTTTGACCGGAGCCGCTACTATTCGGTCGAGTAGCTCCTCTATTGGCGTCACGAGGCTGAGCGCACCCCGAAAAATGGCAACAGCGCATGGTGACCCGGATGGTCACCCATCCGAGTGCTGGTCATGCCCGACAGCGCTTAACATTGGTGATCTGACGGGAACCGTTGTAACCACTGCGGCAAGACCGTTGCCCCTAGAAGAAGTACCAACATCTAAAATGTGAGGCTGACAGGAACGGCAAAATGGCTAAGCACGAATGACTAGAGGACAAATGTATGGTTGTAGAAACATGAATGACTAGGAGAAAGAGAAATGGTCCCTATAGGAAAATTAAACATATCTTTACAGTAAAGAAAGATTAATATCACGAACTCAGATGCCAAGCCAGTACCAAGTAAAGATGAAAAGCTGAAATGTGGAAGGAATACAGGGTCTGATAATGATGAGGTCCCATACTCCGAGGAGCATAGTCTATATAAGGAAAACTAACGTTAGGACAATATAACAGATAGAGAGGAGGAATAAGGTGAGGATACGATGGGAGACATGATACTGCGAGAAGAATATGTCAGAGTGCTGAAAGACCTAAGTGAAAACAATGCCACTGGAGTAAACGATGTTCCCCATATACTAGATAATGAATCCAATTTATTAGATAAACGTATCCTCCACTGTGATGACCGAAAAACAAAATGATATTTTACACAGTTGTTCAGTGAAACTTGTATGCATTTAGATCGACCTGTCAAAAAACGAAATTGGAGGACTTGACTGAAGAATAACAGTACAGGTCAGACAATATGTCGAACTGGATAAGAAGAATCAAATACTACACTCAGTCACAAATGCGTCAGATTATCAATTCATACTTCTTTCGACCGTTTCAGGCCGGAGCACTTCTTCGCAAATGCTTCTTTTGAAAATTACGCATTGTTTAGTGAGTTTTGTAAAAATAGAAAGATGTTCGACAATGTGAACCAAAACAGATTAAATTTGCAGAAAGGTTGCGATACGTACATGTAAATAATTACGGTATGAATTTATATCTCGCTGAACTTATAAGTTATGAGTCTTTCAATATGACTGAGGCAGTACCTTTCGTTTCCTACCCTGTGCTAATATTTTCATTTCTATGTAACTGCTACTCACAAGACCTCCTCTAATCTGTTTTGCAAATTCTAATCTTTGAGTTCCGTAGCTACTTCTCCCCCTGTACTTCTCCTTGAGGTCCAACGCTAGATTTTTCGATATGCCATGTCCCACAGACCTGCCGCTGTTCTACAGCGTATTAAATTTTATTCCGCTTTCATTCACGGGTAGAGCATGGGAAGAATGAATCCATATAAACCAGAGTCCATATCTGCCCCTGGAAATGTCTTACAGTTTAAAACATGGTTTCGAGATCTCTGTCTTACTCTTATACTATCCATCACGAAGCTTCCCGTGTCCCCAGATCTCTTGCACGTACGAGGGCTGATCAACAAACACCGAGATTGATTCATTTCACAGATACTTCATTTCAATATTTATGTAATCTTTTTCAGAGGAGTCCCGCGCCCTCCCCCACTTGAATGCACTTCTTATAGCGTTCTGCCAGTCCTCAAACACATGGTTCAGGCCATTCTTTTTCAGGTCCTCGAAAATCGTCTCACAATTCTTGAGCACTGCTTCAGAGTTCTCAAATCGAATGGCCCAAAGCTTTGCCTTTTGTGACGGGAATAAAAATTAAACCATATGGTTCAAGATCTGGGCTATAAGGCGGATGTTGAACTGAGCCAGATAGTGCATGACTTGAGTTGTGAGACCCCACGTTGTCATGATGAAGCCGCCACCTAGTCCGAGAAAGTACTGATCGTTTCCTTGCAATGTGCTTCCTCAGTTTAGCTAATATTAACGTGCAGTACGCTACTGCAACGAGAGTGTCAGGTGGGAACTGCATGCTGCTAAATCATTCAAAGACAGTCAAAAAAAATGTAATCACCATCACTTCCCTGCCGAGGGAACAACATTTGCCTGTTTTGGTTTGGAGAATTCTGCCGATTTCCACTCTGTGCTGGTACGTTTTCCTTCAGGATCATAATGAAGGAGCCATGACTCATCACCGGTGATAATCGATCAGCACTTCACTGAGGTTACGTAACGGTATCCGCCGAACCTTATGGACAATCACAGCAGCTTGTTGATGTTGACTTCAGTCGCAGAAGAAGCCGAAACACCAGGTCTGTGCTTTAAACAGACAAGATGGCCTTCCTTGAAGTCCCTGAACCACATAGACCCTGTTGTACGAGGTTGTTCATCTCGACCGCATACTTGGTTGTATAGTTTAAACGAATACAGAATATTATAGCGCCGTGCTGCTCCTCTCGCATCACCTTTATCGTTTGGTATGCTAAACGCGGAGAGCGTCTACAGAATAGAGCATTACTACTAACCTACCGATTATGGTCATTATACAGGGCTATTCAAAAAGAAGGAACAGATTTCAAACATTTATTGCAAACAGGCTACAAAAAATAGAAACACAATTCAACGTTCCTGGTAAGAGAAAAGTTTAAATCTTTATGCATTCAATGTAGGCACCGTATATTACACGACAAATATCAAAGTTTCGAACAACATACCACAAGCTCAGACATACGCTTGCATATTTCGAAAATCCTCCAAGGAAATAACTAATTGCACCGTACATTTGTAAACGTTAGTCCCATGTATGCAACGAAACTACACTCATGCTCATAAATTAAGGATAACTGCAGAATGTGGTGCCACACAACGTGGCACTACACAAAACTGGCGCTATTAGTATAGGCACCTAGGGAACACTCAAGACACAGATGTGTGAGTCCACGGTATTGGTGATAAGTTGAGAAAACCGTCCCGAAAGACATGTGCTACAAAACGCCACTGTTTCCTGCGCATTTACCCCAATATCAGTATGGGATATGATCACCATGCACACGTACATAGGCCGCACAACGGGTTGGCATACTCTGGATCAGGTGGTCGAGCAGCTGCTGGGGTATATCCTCCCACTCTTGCACCAGTGCCTGTCGAAGCTCCTTAAGTGTCCTAGGGGTTTGAAGACGTGCAGCGATACATCGACCGCTCTTCTATAAAAATACTCACCTATATACCGCCGTATTTAACACTTCCAGATATTACTTGTTGCTGTGTGGACAGTGGGTGATTACAGCTTACGTACCATCAGAAGATATGTGGCTAATATAAAGTGATTGGAAATTTGGAAATTTGTGGTAAGGTCTTACGGGACCAAACCGCTTAGGTCATCGGTTCCTAAGTCTACACACTACTTAGTCTAACTTAAACTAACTTACGCTATAGACAACACACGCCCATGCCCGAGGGAGGACTCGAACCTCCGACGGGGGGAGTCGTACAGACCGTGCAAGGTGCCTGAGACCGCGCGGCTACCCCGCGCGACTATAACGTGATATAGTGCATCTTGCTCTGATTGGAAATTAACCAACATCATTTCGTAGTGCGCCAACTCGATGCAACATTCTATCAAAATAAATGCAATGAAAGGTGCTTAACATTAGGAAATACAATATATTAAACAGATCTGATGGATAATGTTGAAAGTTCCACAACGCTTTTCAGAGATGAGGCTGCCCTGTATTAGAAAGTTGCGTCGCTTAAAAATCGTGAAGAAATGCAGAAAGAATCTGAAAGTGATCGACGCTTCTTACAAGGACTGGGAGTTAACCCTCAATCGCCCGGACTAAACAAATGTATGGTATTGCTTGCAAATAGATGGAAACACCGATGTCTGTTCAGTTACACTGCTCATGATAATCGGTCATAACACTAACAAAAATGAAATATCTTGTATCATTCTTCCAAGCAAGCTAATGTGGGACGCCAACATGAAGAAAATTACGACCTAGCATCACTCACATAAAGTGAAATTTAAGAACTTTTAGCATAGTGCAGCCCCGTCAGCAACTGTGATAGACTAATATTTTGAAGAATCAGCCTCAGTTGCACAAATTTTCTGGTCTTTACCAGGTTTCGGCTAAATTAATCTAGCCTTCTTCAGAAGCATAAAATTACTATAACATGCCTGAGTAAGGCACAGTCAACATTAAAATTAAATCCCATAGTACCGTGGTACCATGTCAAATGAAAACTACTTAACTGAAGTCCAGCCCCGGCGTCTCTTCACCACGCGGTCGGTAAGCAACGGCCAGTACGTTGGCACCAAGGTTACTAAATAATAAGGTTGGGCTGTAAGCGCTCTGCTCTGCCATTGGCTGGTCTAGTGACGTCAGCGTGGAAGCAAGCTCTCACAAGCAGACGACACGGCATGCGCGTTTACGTCAAGTTTTTGGCGGAAGATTTTGTTTATACCAGAATTGAGATGTCTAAACTGCTTTTCTGCTGCTAAAATATTGCAGTTAAAACTGATGAGTTATATTCTTTCGCAGCTTATGCCTCACACATCGGTAAAATATCAGATCACAACCACACTGACACACACTTGAAATTCGAAACCTCGGCTCAAATAAATCAGAAACTATTCATTTAATCGCACTGAAATGAATTTACTTAAGAGCTCGAAGTTGCACACACTTGTTTGTAAGAACAGCATTCCTTCTTTCTAAAGCCGCTATAGTATTCATCAAAGTGACTTTATCTGTGTCTGAAAAAAAAACTGTCATCGGTACATGTGCTCTTATTATGATGTTTCTTATTTGGTGACAGCTTTTCCAGAGTTTCCAGAGATCTCTTATGTAGTTCTCGTTTCTTATACCGTTTGGTTCTGTCTTCTGTTGCGGGTGACACATTGACAGTCGCACTACTGCACGGCAAATGGCACGAAGGAACTGCATCTGGCTTGAGCATTCTTTTTCGGGGCAAATTAAGCAATTCACACTGTAAATCCCTTAAGTAATCTGTTTCTGCGAAATGGCGAGAACATATTCGTGCATGCACAACATTTACACTGTCTTTCCTACAACATTTCGACAACCATAGTTTTTGTAATGTTTCATTACGCGGGAGACTGTTATACATTACGTCAGTTCCCTTTGTGCTCCGGTTGTAAGAAAAACAGCCCGTAACAGCACAGCCTGGCATTGTAAAAATTAATTTTCTCACTCACTTTTAGATTCTCCAATAAGAATTTCACAGGACGAACCATAAACTATAGAGCTGGCGAACACAATGTTGATCCCGTTGTCCACTATCGCTAACTATTTCAGTTCCGAATCAAATATCAATTACAGCAAAAACCGTTAACACTCCCGAATTCCGAATGTTTCCGCTGTTGACTGAGTACCTCAGAAGAAAGAACTCAATCAAAATACTCCTTCAAACACAAAACAACACAAGAAAAACAATCACACACAATTCGAACTGTGTACTGTTTGGCACAGCTACTTCCACCGTGACGTCATGCGCACAACTGAGAAAACACGTTGCTTTCTGCGCATAGCTTTCTGCGCCCCCCTGGTTGGCACTGACCGTTGCACGCGGAATTGTACTGAGCACATAACAATTCGTGCGCGTGCGCTTACAGAGAGTCAAGGCTGTATATCATTGGCTGACTGTATATCACGTGTTGGGAGCCGATAACCGTAATTGTAAGCAAACTAAGCATTATGTAGATGAAGTCCCTGTGTGTATTAACTATACGGAAATTGTACTAAATGGCAGGAAATTTACTTCGTTGGGTATATAAAGATTAAGAATAATCTTTACGACTTTAAGCACATGTAGTCATCGTGTAAAGTATCCCCACCGAACATGCCTAATATCGAGCACTTTACTTGTCTCACTTATTTAAAACCTTAATCATTATCTATAATTTAATTGGGTGTAACTGGGCGTACAACGCCCCTGTCATCACACTTAACTAGTATTGACCGACATAGGTCAAGCATATTAATTAGAGTATGACGGAGGGTAAAATGTCCCCGTCATCAAGCTTACGTGCTATTGACCGACTTAGATCAAGTATACTAAAATACAGTCTACGATGTACGTTGGACGGGAAATATTTTCTATAGGTAACATTGTGAGTAACGTGATACACGTGTAACGTTCTCGGTTTCGTTATCATTACAAGAGAAATATTTAAAGCAGCTAAGTTCTTCTTTACTTTTCTGCATAATTATTAAATTCATCTATGCTAATGACCGACATTGGTCACGCATATTAATTAGAGTGTGGCGTAGGGTACAACGTCTCCGTCATCACGCTTATGTACTATTGACTAACATAGGTGAAGTGTACTAAATGTAAATTTACAATATACCTTTGACAGAAATATTCTTCCACAGGTAACATTGTAAGTAAAGCGATATGCGCGTAACGTTATCGTATAGAAAGGGGAAGTATTTGAAGCAGGTACGTTTTAGTTACTGTGCTGCATAATTGTTAAAATGAACTATAATGGCGTCCAAACTCTCGTAAAGAGTAGTGGCCCAAACTTAAATTTAAAGGGAAGCGCGGGGTGTGATGTCTGCACATGGTATGCGGCAACCAGGAGAGAAATATGGTGGTCGTTGTAACAGGGATAAATTAAACCAAACATAACAAAGATTGGAAACCTTAGAAAAAGTTTTTATTTCTCAGCAGCAGCTAATGGTTCAGCAGGTTTTCTTTATCGGATAGCAAGTGTTTAAAAATCTGCATCTCCTCTAGAATATCTAGCCTTGTTCCTTTTACCTCACAGTGCAACAGCTCAGTATTAGTTGGGGGACTGGGTGCATGGTCCATTTGGACGAGGTGCTCGGCGAAAGTCGACCCCGTGTGCCGTCACAACTTCTCGTTGGTATATGCTCCTTATATCTTACTGACAACGCTCCCTCTGTTTGGCCGATGTAAAAACTAGGGCACTCACCACATGTTATTTTATAGACCCCAGAGAGAGACAGTTTGTCCTTAGCTATTTTTAAAGAGTGGATTAAATTTTTCTTAAGGCTGTTATTGGTAGAATATGTTGCCTTATACCCATGGTTCTTTGGAATTCGCCTTATTCTGTATGAAGCTTTACCTATAAAAAGAATGGAGATTACGTTCGCATGGTTATCATCTGACGTGGTAGGTACCTAAGGTAGATGAAGTCGTGCTTCTGCTGTCCACTGTATCCCGATGGCGTAGTGGTCGGCACAATTGTCTAGAAAGCAGGAGACTTTTGCTTGAATCGTGGTCCGGCACAAATTTTCAACTTTCTCCATTGATATAAATAAATGCCCACTGGCACATTTAATTCCCTTGTGTCTTGTTTCTTCATACAAATCGCTTTACCATTGTGACTTACGTCAGTGGAGGAGGGTCACATGACTGCGTGGTACTAGTTCTACACCGTCTTATAGCTACCAGTGGGCTGTTTTAAAAGATTGACTAATATTATGTGAGGTGACCTTTAACCTTGTGGGAAAGTCAGTCATAATAGTGTTAATACGAGAATCGTCGATGGGACATTTTGATCCCACAGCAAAAGTTTAAGCCCACTCCCTAGTCCAAAACTTTTTAGGAATGTGATGAGAGTTCATGATTTTTTAAGTATTTGTTAGCGTAATTTATTTTGAAATAAAAGTGAAGGCTGTCAGTCACATAGTTTTCGAGAAAAAATAATAAATATGTCAAACCACTATGGATGAAGGGCACCTGGCAGATTCCATATTCCTAGATTTCCGAAAAGCATTTGACACGGTACTTCACTGCAGACTGTTAACGAAGGTAAGTGCACACAGAATAGGCTTCCAGATATGTGAATGATTCGAAGACTTCTTAGGTAATAGAACCCAGTATGTCGTCCTCGATGGCAAGTGTTCATCGGAGACAGGGTAATGTCAGCAATGCCCCAGGGAAATGTGACGGGACCGTTGCAATTTTCTATATACATAAATGATCTGACAGACAGGGCGGGCAGCAATCTGCGGTTGTTGGTTGACGATGCTGTGTTTTACAGGAAGGTATCGAAGATAAGTGACTGTAGATTGATACAAGATAACATAGACAAAATTTCTAGTTGGTATGGTGAATGGCAACTGGCTCTTAATGTGGAAAAGTGCAAGTTTTAGCGAATGAGTAGGAAATACAAACCATTAATGTTCAGATACAGTATTTGTAGTGTCCTGCTTGTCACAGCCACGTCGTTTAAATATCTGGGCGTATCGTTGCAAAGCGATATGAAATGGAACGAGCTTGTGAGCATTGTGGTAGAGAAGGCGGTCGATTTCCGTTTATTGGGGGAATTTTAGGAAAGAGTCGTTGATCTGTAAAGGAGACCGCATATACACTGAAGCGCCAAAGAAACTGGTATAGGCGTGCGTATTCAAATACAGAGATATATAAACATGTAGAAAACGACGCTGCCGTCGGCAACGCCTATACAAGACAACAAGTGTCTGCTGCAGTTATTAGATTCGTTACTGCTGCTACAATTGTACGTTATCAAGATTTAAGTGGCTTCGAACGTGGTGTTATAGTCGGTGCACGAGCGATAGGACACGTCACCTCCGAGATAGCGATGAAGTGGGGGTTTTCCCGTACGACCATTTCTCGAGTGTACCTTGAATATCAGGAATCCGGTAAAATATCAAATCTCCGACAGCGCTGCGGCCGGAAAAAGATCCTGCAACTACGGGATCAACGACGAATAAAAGAGAATCGGTCAGTGTGACAGATGTGCAACCCTTCCTCAAACGGCTGTAGTTTTCAATGCTGAGCCATCAACAAGGGTCAGCGTGCGAACCATTCAACGAAACATCATCCATATGGGCTATCGGAGCCAAAGGTCAAGTCGCGTATCCTTGATGACTGCACGACATAAAGCTTTACGCCTCGCCTGGGTTCGTCAACACGGACGTTGGACTGTTGATGACTGGAAACATGTTGCCTGGTCGGAAGAGTCCCGTTTCAAATTGTATCAAGCGGATGGACGTGAACGGAAATGGAGACAGCCTCATGAATCCATGGACCCTGCATGCCACCAGGGGACTGTTCAAGCTGGTGCAGGCTCTTTAATAGTGTGGAACGCGCGCAGTTGGAGTGATATGGGACCCCTGATATGTCTAGTTACCACTCTGACAGATGACACGCACGTAAGCACCCTGTCTGATCACCTGCATCCATTCATGTCCATTGTGCATTCCGATGGACTTTGACAATTCCAGCAGGACAATGCGACACCCCACACGTCTAGAATTGCTACAGAGTGGCTCCAGGAACACTCTTCTGAGTTTAAACACTTCCGCTGGCTACCAAACTCCCAAGAACTTCATATCTGGGATGCCTTGCAACGTGCTGTTCAGAAAGGGATCTCCACCACCTCGTAATCTTACAGATTCATGGACAGCCCTACAGGATTCATGGTGTCAGTTCCCTCTAGCACTACTTCAGACATTAGTCAGGTCCATGACACGTCGTGTCGCGGCACTTCTGCGTGCTCGCGGGGGTCCTACACGATATTAGGCAGGTGGGCCAGTTTCTTTGGCTCTTCAGTCTAGGATGCTAGTGCGACCTATTCTTGAGTACTGCTCGAGTGATTGGGATCCGCACCAGGTTGTACTGAAAGAAGACGTAGAAGCAATTCAGAGACGAACTGCTAGATTTGTTACCAGTAGGTTCGATCAGCATGCAGTTCTTACTGATATGCTTGGCAAGATCAGGTGGTAACCCTTGGAGGGAAGAAGACATTCATTTCGAAGAACACTACTGAGAAAGTTTAGAGAACTGGCCTATGAAGCTGACTTCAGAACGATCCTACTACCGCCACATACCTTTAATGTAGGACCACGAAGATAAGAATCGAGGAAAAACAAATCTTGGAAATTTGTGGTAAGTTCTGTGGGACCAAACTGCTGAGGTCATCGGTCCCTAGGCTTACCAACTACTTAATCTTAATTAAACTAACTTACACTAAGGACGACACACACACACTCATGCCCGAGGAGGGACTCGAACCTCCGACGGGGGCGAGCCGCGCGAACCGTGGCAAGGAGCCCTAGACCGCACGGCTACCCCGCGCGGCAAGAATCGAGGAATTAGGGGTTCATAGGCATATATATAGTAGTTTTTCTCTCGTTCTATATGCGAGTGGCGCAGTAAAGGAAACAGCTAGTCATGGTACAGGGTACCCACCGCCATGCGCTGTATCGTGGCTTGCAGAGTATGTATGTAGACATAGATGTAGAAACTGCCAATGGAACATTTTTGTTCCACTGAATAAACTAAGTGCTGCCAAGTCACAAAGGAATTAAAGACTTTAACTGCCAGTGGGCATTGATTTATGTCAGTGGCGAAAGTTGAAAATTTGTGCCAGGCCGGGATTCGAATCCGCGTTTCCTGCTAAGTAGGCGGATACATTGACCACTACACCATCCAGACATAGAGATCAACAAACACTGCTGCACAGTCTACTCTCGTAAGCCTACGTAAGACCCAAATTATCAACTTACCCACACACTACAGATAAGCAAGGAACACTACATATGTAGGAGTGGATAGGTTGAAAATTTGGGTCTGACAGTGCAGTGGTTTTTACCACCGTGTTTGGATGGCATAGTGTTCAGCGCATCCACCTAGTAAGTAGGAGACTCGGGTTAGAATACTGGTCTGGTACACATTCTCAAATTCCCCACTAATATAAATCAATGCCCACGGGCTATTTACTTCTTTAATTCCTTTGTGTCTTGGTTCATATGGAACCCTTATGGAAATTGGCGAAATGCGGCGAGTAATGAGAATAATGGGCAAAGGGAAGTAGACCTGTAGTGTGTGCATAAGTTGAGAATCTGAATCTGACGGGAGGTGTAGTAGGGTAGTTCATGCAGCTGTGTGGACCACTGTGTCTGGATGGCGTAGTGGTCGGCGAATCCGCCTAGAAAGCAGGAGACTCGTATTCGAATCTGATCCGGCACAAATTCTCAACTTTCCCCGTTGATATAAATCAGTACATGCTGGCAGCTAAGGTCTTTAATTCATAGAAGCTGCAGCATCAAAATGGTGTCTGTTCTTTCGGAGATGTCCGAAAGAACAGACGCTGCCAATTGATGCACATTTTTGGTAGCCTTTATAGTGTGTGCTGCTGCAATGCAGATATGAAACTACAAGTGTGGCGTCTTTGAAAGAATAAAAATTTATATGAACAGGATAAACTGGCACTGGGAAGTAGAGTAGCATGGCCTGTTTTCGTGGTCTCACAGGTGAGCAGTTGTTAGTTTCGAGAAACAGTACTGAAAAAGTTGAATTCAAAGGAGAATATATATAGACACTATGTCAACTGATTCTGATTATGATTTATAACAGAGTACAGCTGGGAGCTTAGAAGAAGAAAAGGGCAGCGATGAAGATTGTGATGAATTTCCTCGTCTACACAATAGCGGAAAAGGAAAGAAATAAAAGGTTGCTGAGAAGGTATATTTTTGTTTTGCCGATTTTCATTGCAACTGTGTTCATCTCATTAAAAATATTTCACATGTTTCTGCGTACCGCCTCAGCCACTCCACCATCTTCCTAGAAAACGTAGTAGCGATGGCTCTGCCGCAATGCTTCGTCGTAGTCCAGCCAGAGATGCTACGGTTAGCATTTTGCAGGATAACAAAGGTGGACAGAGCACATATGAGGTGCTAGCGATTTTCACGTAGAGATCCAGTATTAAGCTATATTCATGCTAAAAGGCAGCATAATTCACGTAAAACATTCTTTGACAGTAATTTGGTTGAACCTCCTGATGGAATAAAGTGAGAAGTAGTTTCTACTAATGTTGGAATTCCTGGAAGGCGTTTCCAGCAAAATGCTCTTCAGGTAGAATTCTGATCCTTCTCCAATTGTGAACTGTGTGTCAGCTGTGATTTTCTCTCGTGTACTTGGAGTTCGTTTATTACGAACCTATTCTCAAACATATTCATAAACATACCGAAAGAAAGAAGCGTAGTATTTTGGGAGATGAGGACTGATCATTACCGTTAAAAAGGCTTAATGCATTTCTTGCTAGTCTGCATTTTACGGGTGCTACTGAACCCAAAGGAACAGAAATGGACCTTCTTTGATCAGAGATGTAGGAAATACAGTTTTACGATTCTATAACGTCACACAACTGTTTCAGGGAAATCATGAGGTTCCTCAAGTTTGATATGAGATCCACACAGACTAATAGGTTAAAACATAAGTTTGTTCTCATGTCATATTTCCTGGTCCGTAGATTTGTGTAGATGAGCAATTTATTCCCGTCTAACTGTGCATGCTGGTTCACTCAGCTAGTGGCTTCACACTCTGACAAGTTCGGGCAGAAATGTACATGGAAGCTGACACCATTGCCAAGTGAGAAAATCTTGCAATGAAGGGAAAAGTTCATATAAATGTGCATCGCGTGACAGACCAGTTCACAATAAATGTTTTGTTACAGTTTTCTATGCCAATGCATGAAAATATTTTAAAACGAGTTGTAAGTATCTAGAATAACTGCACATAACTTTTAGAATAAACATAATGGTGCAAAGTAGGTGTTAGGAAGTTTTTATCTTTTACAGAGTAATATGGAGTGACAGATTCTTGACAACATATCTATGCTACAGCAGATAACATGAATTTTGGAAACAAGGTGTTCAAAGTGTTTTACTTCCACAGAAATAAGTATATAGAGCCTTTAACTGAATTCCGTGATGACATTACGAAAAACATCATATTAGACTGCACCAATCTCTCTGGAAATCGCAGCACCAATATCCTGGAGTATTTCAGGTGTATCGTTGAAGGTACCTTTCTTCAAATAACCCCATAAGAAATAACACGGATTGAGTTTGTATCTTTAAGTAGGCCATTGCACACCATGTCCAGTGAATCCTAAAGTGTCCATGGCAACGATCTGAACTCTAAACGTCTCCTGAAAGATATCGACGTCGTCCACGGTATGGTGTGAATGTGGTCCATCCTGCATGAACCATTAGTTCCCGACCGTTAGGCAGCATCGCGCAACAGGTAGAAATGCAAGTTCCAGTAGCTGTCTGTATTTTTTTTGTTGTGATAGATCCCTCAATAAAAGTGGGCCCACTAATGCTTTGTGCACGACCTTGTTGTGGGCGAGATGGCGCAGCAGGTTGTACGTATGGATTATCAGTACTCCAGTGGCGCCAATTCTGTTTGCTGACGTACCCATGGAGATGGAAGCGTGCCTCGTCACTAAATGAGATCCGATCGGAATTGACTGTTCCATTTTCAAAGGCCCCAATCATCTCGTTTCGAAAAGAACGTCACATCTCCACATGCCTGTCCTTCAAAGTTCTGCAGTTTTGAATTTTGTGAGGGAAAAAGTTAAGTTTCCTCTTATCATCCTCAGGAGAGACCGCCATGGCGTCCACAGTTGCTCTTCTTCATGTCTTGTTGATGTAGTGGGCTCCTCACTGAATATCTTCGCACTCGCTCAACATTCCCCAGGCTTCTAACGAGGCTGGTCGTTCTGACTGTCCCTCCCTGGAATTAGGTAAGGATCCGATCTTTTCAAAACATTTCATCAACCTGTTAAAAACGGGGATAGCATTACACAAAAATTTTATCAGAGGATGCTTAAATTTCATCATCACAATTTGATGCACCGTAATCTCACTGAGAAATGGTTATTCCTGGTGGTGCCATTCCTGGACCAAATGTGCTTTCGAATGGGAGTCACACCGCAATGAAACGTCCAGAATTTGCGTAAAATATATTTAAGAACAACAAGCGCTGTTCCTGTGTTAGTGCCTTCATTATGAAACGAGAACTGAAACATTGGTGAGTGAGCTATAGAATTTTCAGAGCAACAGTGCAACAATATCACAGGAAGGATCAGAAGAATCATTTACAGCATACAATTAAATCACAGTAGACAAATACTCTCTAACACCTATTTTGCTTCACCTTGTACAAAATAACAGACTGTTAGTGTGGCTAATTGTTATAGAAAAACTCACCTCTTCAAATAAGAAAACTAAAAAGAAGTTGTAATGACGTATGTTAGAGATGGGACATTTTTGTCCCAATGGCATTTTTAGGAGGTCCGAAATATCTGTTGGTTCTAGTGTTAATTAACTATCTTACTGTGCGGGATGGCTGATGGTGGCATCTGGAGAAGATTGAAACGGACACGGTACCACGAGTAGAGCTCAGCAAACAGCAGCAGCAGATGCTGGACCGTGTGAGCACCCCGGCTGTTAGCCTTCATTGAGTTCATCTACGCGTTTCCCGTGGCGCTGTCACGTGGCCGCCGCCCTTCACAAACCACTGAGCAGCGGGCGCGGCCCCGCCGTACTTCCTGCCGACGCCTGATTGTGTGAGCACCACGAGACGCTCCGCTGGCCAGAGCACGCCTTTCATCTGCCCTCCTGCAGTCGCTACTAAGAGGCCGGCGGCGCCTGTTTCCCACCGTTTGTCTTGGGTCAGGCGTTTGTTTTCTTGTACGCAGTCTGTTGCAATTGCAGAACTCATTAGATGGGACGCGGCTCCGTGGAGGCAGCAGCAGTTCGAAACACATCGCTCGGTTGTGAGTTTCTACGAGCTCCTGATAACAAGAAGCAGCTTATAATTTTATTTACAGTGTGCATTTCAGTCTATTTGTGTTGCTGCATAGAGATATTTCCACTGCTCGTTTCGCGACAGGCGTTTGTTTTCGTGTGAGCAGCTACTTTCAATTGTAGAACTGGTTCGTGGGCAGCAGATCCCGTCTAGGCTACAGCACTTCAGAACACAGCGATTCTTTTGTGATTTCCGCGTTTTAATTTAAGTTTATTCTATAGTTCCTCCGGCAACGGCCTTGCCGCAGTGGATACACCCGTTCCCGTCAGCTCACCGAAGTTAAGCGCTGTCGGGCGTGGCCGGCATTTGGATGGGTGACCATCCGGGCCGCCATGTGTTGTTGCCATTTTTCGGGGTGCACTCAGCCTCGTGATGCCAATTGAGGAGCTACTCGATCGAATAGTAGCGGCTCCGGTCAAAGAAAACCATCGTAACGACAGGGAGAGCAGTGTGCTGACCACACGCTCCTCCTATCTGCATCCTCATCTGAGGATGATACGGCGGTCGGATGGTCCCGAAGGGCCACTTGTGGCCTGAAGACAGAGTGCTATAGTTCCTCCGACTTTAGGATGGATAGGGATTGCTGATTGCTGTGTTCAGGTGCGAGATGAGTTGGTGACCCACCCTTCACTTGCAGCTCTAGATGGTGCTGGCTTCGGTCATACAGCTTCAGCCTGTTGCCAATGGGCATCGCTGTGGGGGGCTGGAAAAGGAGATGCAGGATACATTCAGCACGTCCCTCGTGTCTTCGATTGGTTCACTACTGTACTCACCCTGGGTACTGCCCACATTGAGGATGATCCTTCACCCATGCTCGAGAGGGAGATTGTTTCAAGGTGTGGCAGGCAGCGGAAGACTTTCTGGGGGGAACGAAACAAAGGGCCTAACCAGTTCGTCTGAGGAACAGGTTCAGGCGCTTTCTGCAGCTGACAACGTCCTTGAACCAGATGCAGTCACTCTGTTTCAAAGGAAGCCTGTCGGCCCGCAACATCTAGGAATTCACAGAGGGTGGGTTTACTGGCACTTGGATGTTCCAATGTCAGATGCATAATGGGACCCTTAGGGACATGGCTGCCAAGGTGGGGAAAGAATCCTGTGTCACTCTGTGTGCATACTGGGAGAAGTGCTTCCAGATGCCATGATGAACACAGGGTGCTGCCAACTGCAGGTGATGGCACATGTCAGTACTAAGTATGTGTGTCCCTTTGGATCAGGAAAGATTCTCTCTGGTTTTGGGCGGCTAGCTGAAGTGCTACAGATTGTCAGTCTTGCTTTCGAGACGAAGTCAGAGCTCACCATCTGCAACATCGTCGACAGAACCGACCGCGGATCTTTGGTGCAGAGCCGATTAGAGGGTGTGAGTCAGAGTCTCAGCCAGTTCTGCGACTCTGTAGGTTGCAGATTTCTCGACTTGCACCATAGGATGGCGGGGTTTCGGGTTCCGCTTAATAGGTCAGGTGTCTGCTACATGCAGGAGGCAGCTCCACGGGTAGTTGGGGCTGTATACAATGGACTGGGCGGTTTTTTAAATTACACCTTCTCGGCAATGTGCAGAAAGGGCTCCAGTTTCAAAGTACTTTGGACAAACCCAGGCTAGAGATTAGACAAAACAACAATCAGTACGGTAGTTGTAAAGTGTCGTAGGCCCACCAGGGTAGCCGAGAGCGCTAATGAGCTGCTTCCTGGATTCGGATAGGCGCGCTGGCCTCGGATCGAATGCTCCCAGCAGATCTACGACGAGGGGCGGTTTCACAGCCAGCCTGGATGCGGTTTTTAGGCGGGTTTCCACATCCCACTAGATGAATGCCGGGCTGGTGCCCACGTCCTACCTCACTTACACGACTTGCAGACATTTGAAACACGTTCGCACTGTTTCAAGGTTTACACTAGACGCAGACAGCTGGGGTACACTGATTCCGTCCCGGGTGGTACGGGGTGGCGGCAGGAAGGGAATCTGGCCACCCCTTAAATTAATACCACCAAATCCGATCGTAACCACGCCGACCCTGCGAAAACTGCGGGACAAAGGCGCAAGCAAAAGAAGAAGTTGTAAAGTGTCGTAGCTGTCTTGGAAAAGAACCAGATTCCAGAAACCACCGAAAGTCAAATTGTTATAAGAACAGAAATCTGGCTAAAGCCGCAGATAAGTTGAGCTGAAATTTTTCCGAAGGACGTAACCGTGTTCACAAAGGAAAGATTAAATACATTTGGTGGGGCGTCTTTGTTGCTGTTAAAACGCGTTAATCTTGTAGCGAAATTAACGTAGATATCCCTGTAAGTTAGTGTGGTAGAGATTAAACTCGGTAACGGAAACAAACTATAAACTGGTTCCT
The DNA here is from genome assembly GCF_021461385.2 of Schistocerca piceifrons. NCBI lineage: Eukaryota > Metazoa > Arthropoda > Insecta > Orthoptera > Acrididae > Schistocerca > Schistocerca piceifrons. The sequence goes on along the minus strand of NC_060140.1, from coordinate 780,585,280 downwards.
TTTACCAACCCCCTGACTCAGATGATTCAATTGCCGAACAGTTCAAAGAAAAATTGTGTTTCATTACAAACAGATATCCCACTCATGCAAATGTAGTCGGTGGTGAGTTCAATCTACTCTCGACATGTTGGCGAAAATACATATTTAAAGCCGGTGGTAGATTCGAAAGATCTTCAGAAACTGTACTAAATGCTTTCTCCGAAAATTATTTTGAGCAATTACTTCAGGAACCCACTCGAAATGTAAATTGTTGCGAAAATATACTTGACTTCTTAGTAACAAATGATCCCGAGCAAACAGGCAGCATCATGACGGATACTGAGATTAGTGACCACAAGGTCTTTTTAGCGAGAATAATCACCCCAACATCCAAATCCACCAAAAATAAAAGCAAAATATATCTATTTTAAAAAGCGGATAAAAATTCACTTGAAGCCTTCCGAAGAGACAGTCTCCACTCCTTCCCAGCTAACCATGTAAGGTAGACTACCTAAGGCTTAAATTCAAAGAAATAGTTCCTCAAGCAGTTGAAAGAGTTATACCGAATACATTATTAAAATATGGTACTGATTCCCTATGAACATCAGAAAGCTGTTTCGGAAGCTACAAAAGCAAGCACAAATTTAAAAGAGCACGAAATCTCCAAGATTCGCGATGTTTTACTGAAGCTCAAAATTTAGCACGGACTTCAATGCGAGATGATTTTAATAGCTTCCATAACGAATTTCTGTCTCGAAACCTGACAGAAAATCCAAAGAGATTCTGGTCGTGTGTAAAGTACACCAGCAGAAAGACACAGTCAGTACCTTGAGTACGCAAAACCAATCGTAATATTATCCACAGCATCACTAAAGCGAAGTTACTAAACACATTAAAAATATTCGCGGCTGCGAATATGGACATCCATCAGCTGTATAACTGATGACGACAGTGAACATTTGTGTCGGACTGGGACTCGAACCAGGATCGCCGTACAGTTTTTTTTCCCCCATCGTACAGGAGAGACATGTCAGAAGAAACATTTCATCTTATTTTTTAATAACACAGGCAGTCCAGCAACCTACTATTTAACACAGTTTCAGAAATTCCTTCAGCAAAGAAGACGAAATAAATATTCCAGAAATTCAAATCGAGAACAACTGCCAACTTGAGAAACTTAAAAGTAGATATTCTCGATGTAGCGAAGCAGCTTACAGCACTGAATTAAGCAAGTCTTCTGGTCCGGATAGCGTACCAATAAGGTTCCTTTCAGAGGATCCTGACACAATAGCCACACACTTGCCGACTATATACAAGCGGTCGCTCGACGAAAGATCCATAAAAAAAGACTGGAAAGTTTCACAAGTCCCACCAATACTCAACAGAGGAGAAAGGAGTAATCCGCTGAACTGCAAATCCATATCACTAATGGCGATACGCAGTAGGATTTTGGAACGGATACTGTGTTCGAATATTACGAATTACATCGAAGGTAACGGTCTATTGACACACTGTCAGCACTAATTCAGAATGTATTGTTCCTATGAAATACAAAGCTTTTTATTCGCACGAAGTAATGAGTGCCATCGAGAGGAGATCTCAAATTGATTCCATACTTTTTAGATTTCCAGAAGGCTTTTGACACAGATCCTCATAAGAAACTTCTAACTAAATTGCATGCCAATAGTGCATCGCTACAGCTGTGCGACTGGATTCGTGACTTCCCGTCAAAAAGGTCATCTAGTAAAACAGAAGTGATATCCGGCCTGCCCCAAGGAAGTATTATAGGCCCCCTGCTGTTCCTAGCCCATAAAAACGATTTAGGAGGTAATCGGAGCAGCCCTCCCAGAATGTTTGCAGATCATGCCGTCATTTACCGCCTAGTTAAGTCATCAGAGGATCAAAACCAACTGCCAAAAGATTCAGACACTGTATCTGTATTGTACAAAAAGTGGCAATTGTCTCTCAGTAAGGAAAAGTGTGAGGTTATCTACATGATTACAAAAATAAATCCATTAAAATTCGGTTACACGATAAATCACACAAATTTAAAGGCTGTCAGTTCGACTAATGCGTGCGAAATCTTATGGGACTTAACTGCTAAGGTCATCAGTCCCTAAGCTTACACACTACTTAACCTGAATTATCCTAAGGACAAACACACACACCCATGCCCGAGGGAGGACTCGAACCTCCGCCGGGACCAGCCGCACAGGCCATGACTGCAGCGCCTTAGAACGCTCTGCTAATCCCGCGCGGCAGTTCAACTAAATACCTAGGAATTACAATTACGACCAACTCATACTGGAACGATCACATTGATAAGTTTGAGGGGAAGGCAAACCAAAGATTACATTCTATTGGCAGAACACTTAGAAGATGCAACAGGTCTACTAAAGAGACTGCCTACACTATGCTTGTTCGTCTTCTGCTGCGGTACTGCTGCACTGTATGGGATCTTTGCCAGATTGAAGTGACGGAGAACATCGAAAAAGTTCAAAGAAGATCAGGGGAGTGAGTGTCACGGGGCGAGTTGGGATGTCAATCATTACGACAAAAGCGTTTTTCATTGCGGCGAGGAAATTTCAGTCACCATCTTTCTCCTCTGAATATGAAAATATTTTGCTGTTGCCAACCTACATAGAGAGAAGCGATCACCATAATAAAATAGAGAAATCAAAGATCGTACAGAAAGATTTAATTTCATCTTTACCAAGCACTCTATGAAGTGGAACGGTAGAGACATAGTCTGTAGGTGGTTCGAAGAACCCTCTGCCAGGTACTGAAGTTTGAATTGCAGAGAAGTCATGTAGACGTAGATGTAGGGGTTCTCTATGTATACAATAGCAGGGAAGGGTGTCTGCGCCTCGAAAGAAAGCCGAATTAGTGATTATGAGAACAATAATTTTTCAGACCCATTGGCCTCTTGACTGTTAGAAAAAAATTATACAAAAGATTGCAAGGTCGTAGCATCTACAGGACGTGAGCCCTCTTCAGTAAACATCTAAGAGAGGCAAGTAAAGGGATACTGCTCAGTGAATAAACCGAGCTCTCCTGCAACAGACACTCGAAGTACGAACAATCTGTCAATACAACTGAATACTAATGAAACAGCTTTCTGCCTCAGTCACCTATTGATTTTGCCGCTACGCGTTTCGATGTTTCACAGCATCATCTTCAGGTGGAGAATTATTTATTTACGTACCTAATGTTGGCGAACAACGCAGACGCCTTTTCAGAGCAGCAGACCAAGGAGAAAATTGCTGTCTGGAAGTGAATCTTGGACAACTACTAAAAAACAAGAAAGTAGAATCCAAGGGTAGTTTCAGGACGGATCCAGCTGCGGAAAAACGTCGTTGAGCAGTCTCGATCCAGCAGTTCTGCAAGGAAATGGTGACCCTTAAAAACGATCAAATGAAAGAAGTGAAGTGATAGTGGTCACAGCAATCAATCGCCGGTAATAAGGTCGTCAGGGCCAGCAGTAGTTTTGTAGTGGTAGAGTTTTTCTTTTTTACCTTTTCTATTTTTTTCTTGTGTAAATATCTTTTTCTCGTAGTAATAATTACGGACACATTTTATTGTGTACACATATGTAGGGTGTCAGGGTCTTTTTAAGAAAACCAGATAACAGGCTGTAACTGTGAAGAATGCATAAAGAAACAAATATAGAATAGATCACTAAGGCATACCAGACAAAGCGAAATAGAAAGCCCTTCTCTTGCACGCCTACAAATCTGTAGTCTGTTGAACACCGCCGGCCGCGGTGGTCTAGCGGTTCTAGGCGCGCAGTCCGGAACCGCGCGACTGCTGCGGTCGCAGGTTCGAATCCTGCCTCGGGCATGGATGTGTGTGATGTCCTTAGGTTAGTTAGGTTTAAGTAGTTCTAAGTTCTAGGGGACTGATGACCACAGTAGTTAAGTCCCATAGTGCTCAGAGCCATTTGAGCCATTTTTGTTGATCTCCATAAAAATTGGTAAACGATATTTTCTGTTACACAAAATACCATGTTTTGTTTGCGTTCCATTCAGGGATAGAAAGTGGGAAGAATGATTGTTACATAAGACTGTGTTGGTACTGTTGTTAGTCCGATTTTTTCCTTTGTGGTTCTAACGGGAGATCGAAATCTATTTTCGCGTGATTTCCCTCCTCCCGTTCTTCTAAGAAGGCTAGACCCGAAGGGCTGCTTTCAATAAAGCAAGCTTATACTTTTTCTGGTAACGGTCATCTCTGGTATCGATCTGTAACAAAAATACTGTGATATTAGCAGAATGAATTTTCCCTCTGCAGCGGAGTATCCGCTGAGTTGAAACTTCCTGGCAGATTTAAACTGTGTGTTGGACGGGAACTCTAACCAGTAAGCTTTGCATTTCGTGGGCAAATATTCTGCTGTCTGAGCTACACAGGCACGACTCACGAACGCTCTCACAGCTTCATTTCTGCAAATCGGTAGTGCAACTGCCCACGAAAAGCAAAGCACTGCATTCGAGTCCCTGTCCGGCACACAGTTTAGCTTTTCTTTTGCTGGGTGGTCACCACACTCTTAATAAATTTAAAAAATCGTGTTGGTTCCATCAGATTGCTTAAATGAATACTTTATTAACCACTTCTGACTAGTTTCGAACGTGTGCACAGTTTCAAATGCACAGTCGGATGTAAATACAACATCACTTGTTATATCATTTGTTAGTAGGATGATACGTACTTGCTGGTAGGATAAATTATTCAAGTCCATTTGTGCGCTTCAAAATGAGCACATGCTCGAAACCGGCCATAATTTCTTAATAAAGCACTCATTTAAACTAACAGCCTGCTGGAAATCACGTCGTTCTATAATATTAGCTCGCTGGGTGAATGAGCTTTAGCTCGCCAGCAGGTGGCGTTACTGCTCTGCACCCAGGTGCTCAGGGAGCGGACGTGTCGTTTCTGCGGCGCCCTACATTTCTCGTGGACTTTACCAGTTGAATGCCAAAAGTTCTCCCGGAGGTAAGATACTTGATGTAGTTTCACTGTCGGGAAGCCCCGATGCATATGCAAAAGTAGATCAAGAGATCGGTTTTACGCCCTCTGCACGCGATAGATTTGCTTGTATTGAGCGCGTTTGAACTGGAGCAGTGCTTCTAGGAATAGAGAACACTTGTAGCTTCAGCTCTGAAACTTAATCCCAGTAGTTTCTGAGCAGGCTCTCCGACTGTGTACCAGCACTTCTAAGAATTTCTCATCGCGATTGATTTGCTTGTATTGAGATCGTTTGAACTGGAGCAGTGCTTCTAGGAATAGAGGACACTTGTAGCTTGAGCTCTGAAACTTAATCCCAGTAGTTTCTGAGCAGGCTCTCCGACTGTGTACCAGCAGTTCTAAAATTTCTCATCGCGATCGATTTGCTTGTATTGAGCGCGTTTGAACTGGAGCAATGCTTCTAGGAATAGAGAACACTTGTAGCTTCAGCTCTGAAACTTAATCCCAGTAGTTTCTGAGCAGGCTCTCCGACTGTGTACCAGCACTTCTAAGAATTTCTCATCGCGATCGATTCGCTTGTATTGAGCGCGTTTGAACTGGAGCAGTGCTTCTAGGAATAGAGAACACTTGTAGCTTCAGCTCTGAAACTTAATCCCAGTAGTTTCTGAGCAGGCTCTCCGACTGTGTACCAGCACTTCTAAGAATTTCTCATCGCGATCGATTTGCTTGTATTGAGCGCGATTGAACTGGAGCAGTGCTTCTAGGAATAGAGGACACTTGTAGCTTGAGCTCTGAAACTTAATCCCAGTAGTTTCTGAGCAGGCTCTCCGACTGTGTACCAGCACTTCTAAGAATTTCTCATCAACTACCAGTTGTTTTACATTAATGTCGTTGTTGAAACCGTTGTTTCTCCTGTTAGGTCCCCTGGTATCTCCAAACGCCGATCGCATGCTAAAATTATTTAAATGTGGCTAACAGTCTTTTATGTGACGTTATTGAAACTTACGCAAGCTGCAGAGGACAATGCCTCCAAAACGTTTAGTATTTGTAAACCCCTGCTGTCGCTTTACAACTGACGTGAGACCCATAGCAATGTGGTCTATGCAAGTGCAAGTAATCATTTTATGGATATACGGTTCCTTTTAATATTCACTCGATAAATCCAATTTCGTCATTTGTTTTACATATAACAAACAATGTCATCGTTTCATTACATATTCTTACACACATATTTGTATATCTTGATTGATTTCAATTGAGACTCTCTAATCCTGTAGGGAAAAGGTACTACACACTCTTAAAATTCGTTAAGAACACATTTTTACGTTTTTGTAAATGAAGTTGTATTAGCCGTTCCAACACGCTGAAACTTCGAGTAGACTGTACGACGTGTAAGTCCTTTAGTGAAACGACTGGGTAGTTGTATGGTAAGCAAGGAGAGAAGGAAGGAAGAAAGAAAGGTATATTCGGTAATCAGTGAAGTGAATGCAAAACGTACTCACAAGGTACGCAGTGTAATTCCCCCGAAGCGAAAACACGCGTATTATCTATTTAAGCCAGAAAAAAAGTAGCCGGGCGACGCAAAAGTATCACATACCAACAAAATAGTCATATACATCGCTGTTGATACTCCCTCTGTCAGAAAAGTTCCAGGATAGGCTTTTTTATTTCTTAGTTTGCAATACTAAAAAGGAATAAATGTTGTTTGTTTTTTACTTGGTATGTGTGCGTCCTTGAAATGAAATTGGCCCTGTTCCCGCACATTCTCACTAGGTGGCAGGGCTGTGCTTACCAACACACTGTTTGGGTTCTTTGTGCATTAGTTACGGTGACACAATGGATGCTGACTTTGAGCAAAGAATGAACATCAAATACTTCGTTAAGCTCAGGAAAACTCCTTGTGACACTTGGACGGTTATTAAGCAAGCGTATGCAGGTGAGGCTCTTTCAAGAAGCTGTATTTTAGAGAGGCACAAAAGGTTTCGTGAAGGCAGAAATTCAGTGCAAGACGACTCCACAGCCGGTCGCCCATCTACAGCACATAGCGATGCAAACGTGGAGCGTCTAAGGCAGTTATTGCCAGAAGACCACTATGTAACTGTGCGTACGATATCAGAAGAACTGCATTTGAACCGTGATGTGTATCATAAGATTTAACGCGAAGATTTAGGGAAACGGAAAATTAATGCAAAACTCGTTCCTTACAAACTAACAGACGAACAGAAAGAAGAAAGAATTTTTACTGAATTGCTGGTCTGATCCAGGTGTGATCCCACATTTCTGTTGAAGGTATCTGCTGGGAATGAAAATTCGTGTTACACTAGTATGACCCACACACGAAGCGTCAAAGTGCTGAATGGCGAAGTCCTGGAACACCAGCCTCGAAAAAAGTCAAACGATAACCTTCTAGAACAGAGACAATGTTTTTCTTTGACACCAAAGAATTAGTTCACCGTGAGTATGCCCCTCTAGGTCAATCAGTGAATCAAGCTCTTCACTTCAAAGTCTTGAAACGTTTGCGACAAATAATTAGACGTCGCCCCCCTGATCTGTGACATTTTCAGGACTGGTTCTTACTGCGTGACAATGAAAGACCCCACACTGCTTTATCTGTTACCGAGTCTCTGGCCACACATCCTGTTATTGCCATCGCACATACGCAATGTTCGCCCGACGTCTCACCTTGCGATTTTTTCTTGTTTCCACTAATGAAAAGGTGACCGAAAGGAAAGCTTCACAAAAATATAAGAGGCATCCCACGGGCTGTGACAAATAAGCTTACAAGCATAAGAGCTGAAAATTTTTCTGCTTGCTTCCAAGACCTCCAGAAATGTTGGAAACTGTGTATAGATAGCCAAAGGGATTACTTCGATAGGAACTAGGATCATAACTTGGTTTGCTCAATTTTCTAGTTTTTAAAAAACCTATCCTGGACCTTTTCTGACAAAGGGAGCTTTTAAAAAAAGCTGTACTACAAAATAATTTCAATCGCCAAAGGAGGACCAAATAACGTTCTACAAGAAATACACCGTTTGGTTATGATTCCTCAACTTTTATCCCTTGTGTGTTCCATCGTCTCTGTACGGGACATTATGAACCTAATCAAAGTTTTCAATTACATGATAGTGCACCTTCCATGTTCATGTATGAATAGAATGACGGGTGTGGCGCAAAGAGAATTTGAGCATGTGGTGCTGTATGTGAGTCAGCAAGAGGGTTTGTAATGTTTCTTAAAAGACATCATAGTCGCCGTTGACTGTATAAAATATTTATTGTTACTATTGCAATTTCGGCCTTATGGCCATTTTCAAGTAACGCTGCAAAGTTACATTCTGTCAGAATATAAAACTATCTGACATGAGTACATGTCGTCGTCAAAATGCAGCCTTTCGACTGTGAGAGTCTCACAAGATCCGATGAGTACGAGACTTATTGCATCGTAATATGTTGTTAAATATATACTGAACTGACGATGTTACCATCGTTCCAATAATCTATCACGCATAGAAGTTCAGGCGCACTGACAATATGTGGAGCTAAACATTTTATACAGTCAACGGCGACAATAAGGTCTTTTAAGAAATACTATATAACTGTGAATCCCAAGCATGAGAAGTTAATCGTTTGTAATGTATTAGACATGGTTGTACGACTGTAAAAATCGAAGCCAATCACAAAAACGAATTTTTAAAAATGTGAAATCGACAAAATATTGCTTATATGTATAAAAAATATAATGCTAATTGCCGGCCGCTGGTGGCCGAGCGGTTCTAGGCGCTTCAGTCCAGAACCGCGCTGCAGATATAAATATTTTAAAAGTTAACTGCAGTATATTTTTGTAAAATTCTTCCTATAGTTATGACTACCTAACCACCGCCCACAGTGGTCAAAGCTAAATTCAACGAGTGCAATTCTCTTTTCAAGAGACTATTCGATGACATCTTATTGCAATTTTATTAACCTAAGAGTAAACGCAGAGAAATAATGAACTTTAGTTGATATAATGCACAACTGACGTAGACACTTTATAAAATGACTTTTATCTTAATAATATGAATATTTACATATGTGTTTGGAGAGAAATTGATTTTTGATTGAGACTTTACTTTTAATCCGTAACTGGTACCTGAATTTTGGTTGCTGCCTCCTTAAATGATCAGCTTCTGCACCAGTTGGTGACGTATTATAATTTGGAGGAAGTTATTGTTCTTTAAGATTTAAAGTACGACTCTATTGGTTACTTGCCGGCCGGGGTAGCCGAGCGGTTCTAGGCGCTAGAATCTGGAGCCGCGCGACCGCTACGGTCGCAGGTTCGAATACTGACTCGGGCATGGATGAGTGTGATGTCCTTAGGTTAGTTAGGTTTAAGTAGTTCTAAGTTCTAGGGGACTGATGACCTTAGAAGTTAAGTCCTACAGCGCTAAGAGCCATTTTGTTGGTTACTTGGCCGCATTGCGTATAGCTTTGAGCCAAAGTTTTCGTAGTTTTTCATACCTAAGGGACCACTGTTGTAAGTAAATAAGATCAAACAGCAATCTGCTTTTCGTGAGAAAAGGAGATTGCTTGGCACACAAACTTCCTTCAAACTGCTGCATCAAAATTAGTCATTGGAGTTTGTCACCATACTATTATACAAGAACATAATCAAGTTACTGTAGTTAAGAAATTATGAGAGGTTGTTACATATTGAATGAAAACTATAGACAAGGTATTTCCTTTCCTGCATTTTAGTGAACTTTGTACCCTTACAGTTCTGTCGACTGCTAGTCCGCGACGACAACGAAGTTCTCCTCCTTTTCCAAAAGCAAGATATTTCTATGCTTCACTTCCAGAAAATTTGTATACATAAATGTTTGGCAACTTTTACACATACTTTACTCGGTTTTATCACTAAAATAGCAATTTTCATTAAATGTAACGGTACGCTCTGAGCGACGGCCTAGCAACACTCCCTCTTTCCACAAGATACAGATTAAAAGTCCTCTTTCTTTCAATAAATCAATTGTCTTTATTTTTTAGAATCCATACTCAAAGATTCACAACTACTATAGTTGCGGGGATCGCGCGCTAAAGAGTTCCTTGCTGTCCAGCTGCGCTTCACTTCACTTCAAGTACTTTTGTAATCAAATTTACATTTACGGTATTTACATACATTACTGAGCTTCTCAGAATAAAATCAGGCACAAATTAATTTTTAAAAAAGGGCAGTGAGGCTCACATAGCATTACAACTTGAAAGACGGCAAATCCTGAGGACTTGCCTCCCTTACATTTTCATTATTGTTATGACATTTAATGAGATGGGTTAATAATGATTGCGTACTGCGTGCCTAGGCGTCTAGTTGCACTGGGTAATTAGAGGTGACGTGTGATGCCTTCTGTTGACCAACATTTTGTGCTCTGTCTGCGCTGCCGTTGTATGGAGAGAAATGCGACGCTTGTAGTCTACTCCAAGGCTGTCTTAATGAGTTGAATTCGGGGAAGGCGGAAGCGGCTAGCCGCAGGTAGAATGGCGGAGAGCGCATGGGGGCTCGTGGCCGCTTTCACATTACGGGAGTTTGCGCAAGGACCGGGTCGGTACCCAACCAACCAGCAGTGGCCTGCTGCTAACACAGCCCAGCTTATTGTCTCCGCTGCTGGCCGTAGTGCTTTTAAGACTTTGTTCCTCTGATACGACGGGACGGCACCCTCGAAATTGTTCCCAGTTGGAAGAGTAATTTTTTCGGAATCTTCAGATATCTACGGGTTGTATGTCTAAGGACCTTTTTTTGAGAGAAGCGTATCCACTAACGTAGTTTTTCTCTGAATCTGAGATAGTCGCACGTTGCTGTGTGTCCGACAATCTTTCGTGGGTAGAGCCGTTGTATTTATTGGAAAGTAATCTTGCCACGCCAACTGATTTCTCATCCACAATAATAAATGAGCACAATGATTGCCGGATCAGACAGTGACATCAGAGACTTACTGGTGGCAAGTCTTTCTATTGAGGGAGTGTCTTTTTCCCGTCTCCTGGGGGGAGATGGTACGGCTATTTTCGATTACGTTATTGGCGTAGAATAATCTTGCCATTTACAATTCCTAAGATCGGTCCATGTGAAGTAACATTTTTTGGAACTTAGGATTTCAGACCTCCCCCCCCCCCCCCCCCATGAACCATGGACCTTGCCGTTGGTGGGGAGGCTTGCGTGCCTCAGCGATACAGATAGCCGTACCGTAGGTGCAACCACAACGGAGGGGTATCTGTTGAGAGGCCAGACAAACGTGTGGTTCCTGAAGAGGGGCAGCAGCCTTTTCAGTAGTTGCAAGGGCAACAGTCTGGATGATTGACTGATCTGGCCTTGTAACAATAACCAAAACGGCCTTGCTGTGCTGGTACTGCGAACGGCTGAAAGCAAGGGGAAACTACAGCCGAAATTTTTCCCGAGGGCATTCAGCTTTACTGTATGCATGGAGAGCTGCATCAAACCAGTCTCAGGACTGAAGACCACAACAACAACAACAGGATTTCAGAGGGAGACCAAGAGAGTTCATTATGGAAATCGTAGGTGAGGAGTTTGCTCTGGCACGACGTGATGTATGCATCGGAGTTCTTTCCGGAACTTGGAGGTGAAGAGTTCGTTCGGGGATGATGTGATGTACCCATCGAGGTTCGTTCTGAGATGACGTCGTGTACACATCGCCGATTTGGGTCCACGGAAGTCCGACGTTCAAGTCTGAGTATAAGTATCCTGGTTGGAGTGATGCAGATTCTTCGCAGCACTGAGCACGATGTTCACCCACGATGGGCAGCTGTTTACTATGAAAATCTTTGCGGCTCTGGCATGTAGGGAATTTTCCGTGTTGCTTTACACCCGTAGTAGCATGTTCTTTCAACTTCCAGCTGCAGTTAATCTATTAATGTATGTTGCGTAGCTTTTCGGTTCCTTAGTTCATAATCACTGTCATGTCAGACAGCCAGTTAGATAGCGTTACCGTTGCCACACAGGTAGGGAGGCGTCACATGGAGAATACCACCCCTTCATGCGGCTGCGGGAATTACAATTGATGTGATTGTGAGCTACACGCCCTCTGTAGGATCTATTTTCTGCAATGTTTACTCTGAACATGATATTTCTGTTGTAATAAAATTTTGACTGCAGTGAAAAACTTTTCTTATTTCAACAGACAATAAACCCTGTTCATTTACAAATTTTGATTAATTTTTGCGGGAGATTCCATGTTAGTTATTGTTTTATTACAAGCTGACGACTGAGGTTTCACTACTAGAGCCAGAAACATTAGGAAGGTTACGTTTCTTAAGGATGGTTCTGTCTCGAGAGTCCTTGCGGGTCAGAAAATAACCTTAGGTAATTCTAACATTACCAAATCCACTGGTATCTTGTACACATTGGTAGGGTTGTTGACATGACCACTTCTACTCCAAACAGGAGAGCAGTATTCAGCGGCAGGACACAAAATCGTTTGTGCTGCAGTTCTCAGGGTGTTTACATTAGATCCTCAGGTAAGAGCAGCCACTTTCCATAACATAATATCTCTTGATTTCAGTTTTTGTCCTGTTAGTCCTAGGTTTCCCCTAAATGTCAAGGATCTGTCGAGAGCCACACCTAGGTGATTGGAGCGTCGCCATGTCGCAACTTCTTGTTGCAAAAGGTTGCATACAATTCTTTGTTTGTCTTTCTCTTGGTTAGGTGGAATGAGCTCCCTGTTTTATTAGGAGTTCGGCAAAGTCTCCACATTTTATAATGCTGATCAAGCTATTCCAGATCATTGGCAAGCTTTTGTTCACCTTCTTCGAATGTGCTGCTTTGTGTTTCTATCGTTAGGTTGTCGGTGTAGCTAAACTTTACAGAATCTGTGGTGATTATATCGCTGGGCTATAAGTTAAATAAAACTGGAGCCAAAATCGAGCACTGTGGGAGACCGTTCTTTATGATAAAGAATTTACTTACAGTTTCTCCAACGTTAACTTTAAAAGAGGGGCTTTTTAGCATGTTTTCCGTTAGTGACGTGATGTGATCTTTGAGCTTGGAACAGTTTGGTGATTTAGCTTATGCGTCAATCCATCCAGCCACACGGTCTCTTACGCTGCCCTGAGATCAATAAATGCAACTGAAGTTTTCTTTCTCTTTTGGAAGCCTGCTTCTATAAATGATGTTAGGGCGAGAACTTGTTCGCAGCAGCTTCGATTAGCGTGAAATCCTGCTTTGTGCGGGGCGGTCATGGCATCAGTTTTTGGGTATATTCTATTATGCAGAAGTCTTTCCAGCATCTTGTAACAGATGCTTAGCAGCGCGCTTGGACGATAGTTTGCTGAGTATTCTTTAGGTTATCCTGGATTCAGTACAGCAATAGTTTTTGAAATCTTAAACCGCTGAGGGACTTTCCCGCTGTCCAGTATTTCGTTGTAAAAATGTAGTAAACATTGTTGTGCTTCCTTCCTAGTTCTTCAACGAACTCGGGAGAAACACCATCCAGTCTGGCAGCTGTTCCGTTTCTGAGGGATTTGAGTAATAAATCCAGTCCGTTGTCTGTGAAGGAAAAGAAGAGATTAGTGTCTTCCGTTTTTCCTCTCTTGTCCCTGAGTGATCACGATCGTAAGAACCATACTTCAGGTTCTGATCTCGCATGACATATGACAGGACATATATCGAGGAAAGTCATTTTCCTGTTTAGGCTGATTTATTCTGAAATAAATACATTATTTCATTATTCATAGATTAGTTAATTTTTCCCCTTTGGATATTATCACGCTGCATCACAATACCAATTAAGGCATGTAGTATAAAGCATCCGTCTCCATGAAGCAACACATCATGGCGTTCCTATAACGGTTTCGCACACCCGTAGTAGGTACGGGAAGCTTCTCACACGGGAAGCCTATATGTAAACGAAAGAGAAGCCTACACGTAAAATTAAGAAGATACCGCAACCATTTTGCGAGTTTTGTCACAGTACCATTAAAATACGTTAGTGTAACTATTAAAATGACAACACACGTGGTCTGATCAGCATCTTAAAATCGATAGAACGCATGTCAACGAACTTAACAGTTATTGGCAAGACATAATTTATACGCATTAGGGAGGTAGCTTTGGATATTTTCATTCTTCATCAAACGTAAGACTATTTACTTTAAAACTGTTGCAATGTAGACTTAAAGACGATTGCTGCACGTAACTGAAACCGGACGATAAAAAAGTCAGAAAGTAAGACATCTGATTTCTATGTAATGTTGTCAGCATAAGTTCATGTTTCATAAAAACGTATTGTTTGTGTTTTTGGAAAGTAGAGGAACGAATCATCAGAGGCGATGCTTCAGTTGTGTGATGCGTTCAAGGGGCATTCACTCCGACTGGGAATTAATTTCTTGGTGTTCTTGCAAGCTGCAAGATGTAAAAGAAACGTTACATTTCAGTGCCTTGTCCACAAGTAAATCCATTAAGGACTTGTTGGAAGTTCAATTAAACTAATAAAATTGAATGAGTCGGAAGAAACCATCACAGCATTCATCTTGTGTGCTGTAGGGCAAGCGGGAAAAATCTACATCTGAGTGGTTTCACGGGGATTCGAATATGATACAGTTAACATCGCTGCCTCAACCTTCGCTATTTGTTGTCGTATCACTGTTTCACCTCTCAGCGTTAGTTGTTCTATCTATCTTCTCGGAAGGTAACCTAAAAACCCTGGCTTCAGTTCGGTAGCACGCCACATGCAGCTGGGACATCATAAGTAACAGAACCCAGTATGTTGTTCCGGACACTGAATGTTGGTCAGAAACAACGGTATTATCAGGAGTATCCCAGTGAAGTGTGATAGGGCTGTCCTTGTTTTCTGTATACATAAACGATCTGACGGATATAGGGAGCAACAATCTGCCACTTTTTGCTGATTACGCTGTTGCGCACAGGAAAAGTGTCGTTGTTGAGTAACTTTAGAGAGGATTAGGATGATTCCGGTAGAATTTCTACTAGGTGTGATGAACGGCAGCTAGGTCTAAATGTGGAACATTGTAAGTTAAAGTGGATGAGTAGGAAAAACAATCCTATAATATTTGAATACAATATTAGTGGTTTGCTGCTTGACACAGTCACGCCGATAAAAATATCTAGGTGCAACATTTCAAAATGACATGAAATGTAACGAGCGCTTAAGGTCGGCTTTAAGAAAGACAAATCATCGACTTCAGTTTATTATGAAAATTATAGGAAAGTGTAATTCATCTATGGACTGAGTACAAAACACTTGTGTGAACCACTCTTGAGAACTGCTCGACTATGTGGATACTGGTTAGGTCTGATGAAAGGGAGATATAGAAGAAATTCAGTTGCGCGCTCATAGATTTGGTTCCGGCAGGTTCGACCAACAAGCAAGGATTACGGAAATGCTCCATGAATTCAAATGGGAACTCCTGGAGGGAAGAAGACGTTCTTTAAAGAACTAACATTTGCTACAGACTGCATGAAACCTACCATCAACGTGCAGCACATCTCTCGTGAGGACGGCAAAGACAAGATAAGAGAAATCACGTTTCGTTCGGAAGCGGGTAGACTGTCGCTTTACGCTCGCTCCATTTGCGAGTGGAACAGGATAGGGAATTATCAGCTGTGGTACAAGATACCCTCCATCATGCACTGTGTGGTAGCGTGCGAAGTATGCATGTAGATGTAGATGAAGAAATGGAAGAGAGAGAACCCCCAATATCATCAAAAGTGCCCAAAATGGGTCATGATGTTGCCTTAAATATACAGGGTGAGTCACTAACTATTGCCACCTAGAATAACTCCAAAAGTATGATAGTAGCTGAAAAGTTTGTGGGACAAAAGTTGCATGGGACAACGGGGACCATAATATGACGTTCGTTTTTTGTTGCTAGGTGGGGTCGTTTCAGAGATATGAAGGTCAATTTTGTTTTTCTAAATTTTATGATAGCGGTTATCGAGACGAATCCAATGATGTTTAACAGAAAGGTCTTTGAAGGTAAACGAAGGTCAAAAAGTGGCATGAACGTACATTTACAGAAGGTGTTCGAAGTGATGACCATTGGTATTGGTATCAATGCAGTGCTGCAATCTTCTTATCATGGATTGAGTGGTATTCCTTATCACTTCGGCACTTATCAAAGCACATGCTCTGACAATTCTCTCTCGCATATCTTCATGTGTAGTTGGACCGTCTTTATAAACAATGTCTTTTACGAATCTCACAAGAAAAAATCCAGAGGTGTCAAGTCTGCCGAACGAGCCGGCCACGACACATCTCCTCCGCGTCTAATCCAATGATTTGGGAATTGTCTCTGTATCTCATTTCTAGACATGAGCGAAAAATGTGCCGGACCCCCATCGTGTTGATACCAAATTCTGTTCCTTGTTCCTAAAGTTATTTCTTCCAATAACAGACCTAATGTGGTGTACTTCCTACCATTAAGATTTCCTTCGACGAAATAGGGGCCTATAATTCTGACCTCCAGAATCCCACACCGTACATTCACCGACCACGGTTTCTGGTGTGGAACTTGACGCAGCCAACATGGATTTTCAGTTCCCAATACTGCATGTTATGCAAATTAACATTTCCATGGCTCATGAATGTAGCCTCATCAGTAAATAAGGTCGAATTAATAAATGTGTCATCCCTCTGAATCTGAGGTTGAGCCCATCGGCAGAATTCAGTGCGACGCATACAATCCGTACTAGTTAATTCTTGGTGGACACTAATATGGTAAGGATGCTATTTATGGCGATGCAGAACACGAACAACACTACTCTGGCTCATGCCAGATTCCCTCGCGATTTGACGCGAACTAATACAAGGATCTCGAACAACAGTGGCGAAAGTACCAATTTCCGTTTCCTCGTTAATAACTTTCCTTTGCCAAATCTGTCTCCTATGCGTTAAAGATCCTGTTATTCTCAAGTTACCATACACATATTTAAATATACGACGTATAGGGTGGGTACGTTGAGGATATCTTTCAGTGTATAAGTCTCTAGCTCTCACTGAATTTCGTTGGTATTCTCCGTAAATGAGAAGCATATCGATCTGTTCTTCGAAGGAATACATCATTCACAATCGCTTGATTCGACGATACTAGTCTTACCGTTCCTATTAGTGTTGTATTGTGAAATCGTCGAATGGCGTTTACATGTCAGTGGCACGTTAGATGGATACGCCGTATTCGGCGAATGTTTACTATTTGCACGATACACGAGAGAGAATTGTTAGAGTATGTGCTTCGATAAGTGCCGGTGTTATAAGGAATACCACTCAATCCATGATAAGAAGATTGCAGCACTGCATTATACCAATGTCATCACTCCGAACTCCTTCTGCAAATGGACGTTCATGCCACTTTTTGACCTTCGTTAACCTTCAAAGACCTTACTTTTACACATCATTGGATTCGTCTCGGCAGCCGCTATCAGAAAATAAGTACCAAACAGTAGCATCCCATTTAGAAAAACAAAGTTGACCTTCATATCTCTGAAGCGACCCCACCTAGCAACAAAAACCAACGTCATATTATGGCTCCCGTTGTCCCATGTAACGTTTGTCCGACAAACTTTTCATTTACTACCATACTTTCGGAGTTTTTCTAGGTGGCAATAGTTAGTGACTCACCCTGTATTTTGTAACACTGACTAGCGGCTATAACTGGAACATTACTTGTATCCAACAAGTAACTTGTTGTTTGTTGTTGTGGTCTTCAGTCCTGAGACTGGTTTGATGCAGCTCTCCATGCTAATCTATCCTGTGCAAGCTCCTTCATCTCCCAGTACCTACTGCAACCTACATCCTTCTGAATCTGTTTAGTGTATTCATCTCTTGGTCTCCCTCTACGATTTTTACCCTCCACGCTGCCCTCCAATGCTAAATTTGTGATCCCTTGATGCCTCAGAACATGTCCTACCAACCGATCCCTTCTTCTAGTCAAGTTGTGCCACAAACTTCTCTTCTCCCCAGTCCTATTCAACACCTCCTCATTAGTTACGTGATCTACCCACCTAATCTTCACCATTCTTCTGTAGCATCACATTTCGAAAGCTTCTATTCTCTTCTTGTCCAAACTATTTATTGTCCATGTTTCCCTTCCTTACATGGCTACACTCCATACAAATACTTTCAGAAACGACTTCCTGACACTTAAATCTATACTCGATGTTAACAAATTTCTCTTCTTCAGAAACGCTTTCCTTGCCATTGCCAGTCTACATTTTATATCCTCTCTACTTCGACCATCATCAGTTATTTTGCTCCCCAAATAGCAAAACTCCTTTACTACTATAAGCGTCTCATTTCCTAATCTAATTCCCGCAGCATCACCCGACTTAATTCGACTACATTCCATTATCCTCGTTTTACTTTTGTTGATGTTCATCTTATATCCTCCTTTCAAGACACTGTCCATTCCGTTCAACTGCTCTTCCAAGTCCTTTGCTGTCTCTGACAGAATTACATTGTCGTCGGCGAACCTCAAAGTTTTTATTTCTTCTCCATGGATTTTAATATATACTCCAAATTTTTCTTTTGTTTCCTTTACTGCTTGCTCAATCTACAGATTGAATAACATCGGAGAGAGGCTACAACCCTGTCACACTCCCTTCCCAACCACTGCTTCCCTTTCATGCCCCTCGACTCTTATAACTGCCATCTGGTTTCTGTACAAATTGTAAATAGCCTTTCGCTCCCTGTATTTTACCCCTGCCACCTCTAGAATTTGAAAGAGAGTATTCCAGTCAACATTGTCAAAAGCTTTCTTGTAACTTGTTATTATGAACAATACTGATTCATCGTTGTATGCTTCACCCGCTTACAGTAGCAATTTTAAATGATCTGCTGACATTCTTCGTAACATCCGCTGATACGTGATTGTTCTGTAATCATAAATATACGAGTAAAGTGGGCATATGTTCTATTTACACGATCGAAGAGCACAATAGCACTCAGCTAATTTGCTAATAATGTACTGGGCTAACTACCTGTCACACTACATGAAGTGTTTCCAACGATTGTGGAATGTATAAATGTAGAATTATATGGATTACAACTTATTCTTTTACTGTACCTTCGGTTGTGACGCACATCGATCTGGTATATGGAATAATGTGATATCAAGATAAATAAAATATCTGTCCTATCTCCATCTGCATATGTTTGGACAAAAGGGAAAAGAAAGAACCGTGAGAAATGTTAAGACAACACCGTTCGCAATGGCGCATGCACTGAAATAAAGCTTCGTGATTGGTTAAAGCCGTATGAGGATCGAGAAGCAAGGTCTCTCCAGGCCTGAAGTAAAGCCTCACTACATATCCTGTTACTCTGAAAACTTTCCGGTGCTTCTCCTAATCCCCTTTCAGCCTGCAAGAAAAAAATACGGTGGAAAATAGCTTTACCACTGCCGAAAAGTCGGTTTCTAAGGGAATCTCCATTCTGCGCTCACAGATACACATATCGAATATCTCAGTAGTAGTCTTTTAAAGATAATGATGGGTTCTAAAATAGTTTACGTAGAAAGTTTTAAAAAACGGCAATCACCAAACTCTAAGCTTGTAGGATGTCCTTTGGTAGCTTTCATTGTCACCGTCTCCTTTTTGTAGCAGGTTCACAAAATATTTTAACCTAAACCTGGAACGAAGTGTCACTGACACGTGGAAACTGAGCACTATGATCTCACTATGATCTCACAGTGTCACAAAATGAAATGATAGCATGAAGGTATGCGCAGAGGAAAGATCTACGATATTAACATCAGGTGTGAGATACAGAGAGCTATGTTGTCGACAGTGGTGTAAATAACAGAACTGGCTACCATATATATAAATAAAAATGTAAATATTTTTGCTCAATATCATAAATCTTCGAAATTTCTTCACCGATTCCTTTGAATTTTTGACACAACATTGCATTCGAATAAGCGAGTGTTTTTAAATACCTACTGGAGCAATCGGTGAATAACTTTTGCTGGTTTAAGATTTTGAAGAAACTAAAGTGCGTCTTTTACTTACAACGCATCCCTTTTACATGTTAGTTATATAGCTCTTTATTTCATATGCCAGTGCGCCAGATATATAAAAACACACGCAAATTCGAATGCATTGTTGTGCCAAAATTTCAAAACAATTGCTGAAGAACTTTCGGAGATTTAAAGTTTTGAACAAAAGAACACTTACACCTACATAAATGAAACTTTAAATATTCTTTTGTTCAAAATCTTAAATCTCTGAAAGTTCTGCACTGATTGATTTGAAATTTTGATACAACGTTATACAAAGAGGAAACGCTACTACCAAAAATCGCGAAAAGTTCTTGACCGATTCATTTTTTTTACAGAATAATCTGATGAACATTCTTACAGACATATAAAATAGTGAAATGTTGTGTTGGCTTATGATTAGAATACTACTACAAAATGTGAATTTGCAACAACATAAGCTACACTCAAGGTCAGAAGAGGCGGAAAGGGAAGATGAACAGAGGGTTTGGAGGTGATGGGCAGTGAGAGGCGGCAGGAGGCGACGGAGAGAGGTGGGATGGACTGAGAAAGGCGGAGGAGGTGATGGACAGAGAGAAGAAGGCCTAGGAGACGGAAATGGAGAAAGAGAGGGGATGGAGGACATAGAGAGGTGGGAGAAGGAGAGCAGATCGTACAACCAATTCGACGTACAGTCAATTCCCATACATTTTAGAGACGTGGCTTCTTCTTTCTTTCTTTTCCATTCAAACAGACTAAGCCACAGCGACGTGTGGTCTGGAACAGCTAGTAAACCAATAATTTATAAGGGATATTAGCCTAACATAACCAGTATTAACTGATGTTGATTGTTAATAATAAAATAATATATACATCCTTCTAAACAATGTGGCGGTAATATATGCACTCTGTACGTAAAATTGTGATATACATGTAGTTTAACAGCTTTTACTGCTGTTTTTGATAAAGTGTTAATGGTACATATTCCTTACCTCAGCGAATTTTGTAAATAATAACCAACAACTGTTTGCCCTACTCAGCAAAAGATTCAACACGAGAAGTGTTTGAGCTGTATAATACAGCCCTTTACTTGCTATTAATTAAATATGAAGTGAACCACGTATTAATTTTACCTCGAAAGCCAAAATCTATGAGTCTCTCTAAAAGAATGTTGTGAATTGTACAGCCGGATGTCTTAGACAAGCTAAAAAAATGTCAGATGGTAAAATTTGCTCATCCTGATATTCTGTAGACACATTCATATTTTCAAGATTTACAGGAAGCCCGCTGTCACTGACATTGTCTAAGAATAGCTGCCTACTCTCAACACCGAGTGACCCATAAACATGCTGCATTTCACTCAAAGAATCTCCTCTGTTCTTTACCCTGTGGTCGACCTACCACCTCAAGATCTTACTCAGTGCTGCACGGTTACATACTTAGAAAAAAATCCCTCTCAGCATGGCCAGAAAGTTTTAATCCAAGTACTTTAAAACACCGTTTTGTTTGCACAACACTACTGGATGAGTTTTGCCCGGTGGTGAAGACAGCTTTTCAGCTTTGGAAAAGAGTGGAATTCACATTCACTGGTAACTATGGGAAATTCTAGATAGGCCATTCTGGCAGGGCAACTTCCACATACTTGAAGGAACATCACAGAAGTTGAAGACTCTGATTTTGTAGACCACCTGCTTAAAGAGGGTCACAGCTGCGAAGATTAGTATTAAGTCTCACGTACGAGACTAGAAATCTGCTCTGTAGGGATCATAATGGGTTTCGGGAAAGACGGTCGTGTGAAACCCAGCTCGCGCTATTCGTCCACGAGACTCAGAGGGCCATAGACACGGGTTCCCAGGTAGATGCCGTGTTTCTTGACTTCCGCAAGACGTTCGATACAGTTCCCCACAGTCGTTTAATGAACAAAGTAAGAGCATATGGACTATCAGACCAATTGTGTGATTGGATTGAAGAGTTCCTAGATAACAGAACGCAGCATGTCATTCTCAATGGAGAGAAGTCTTCCGAAGTAAGAGTGATTTCAGGTGTTCCGCAGGGGAGTGTCGTAGGACCGTTGCTATTCACAATATACATAAATGACATTGTGGATGACATCGGAAGTTCAATGAGGCTTTTTTGCGGATGATGCTATGGTATATCGAGAGGTTGTAACAATGGAAAATTGTACTGAAATGCAGGAGGATCTGCAGCGAATTGACGCATGGTGCAGGGAATGGCAATTGAATCTCAATGTAGACAAGTGTAATGTGCTGCGAATACATAGAAAGATAGATCCCTTATCACTTAGCTACAAAATAGCAGGTCAGCAACTGGAGGCAGTTAATTCCATAAATTATCTGGGAGTACGCATTAGGAGTGATTTAAAATGGAATGATCATATAAAGTTGATCGTTGGTAAAGCAGATGCCAGACTGAGATTCATTGGAAGAATCCTAAGGAAATGCAATCCGAAAACAAAGGAAGTAGGTTACAGTACGCTTGTTCGCCCACTGCTTGAATACTGCTCAGCAGTGTGGGATCCGTACCAGATAGGGTTGATAGAAGAGATAGAGAAGATCCAACGGAGAGCAGCGCGCTTCGTTACAGGATCATTTAGTTATCACGAAAGCGTTACGGAGATGATAGATAAACTCCAGTGGAAGACTCTGCAGGAGAGACGCTCAGTAGCTCGGTACGGGCTTTTGTTGAAGTTTCGAGGACATACCTTCACCGAAGAGTCAAGCAGTATATTGCTCCCTCCTACGTATATCTCGCGAAGAGACCATGAGGATAAAGTCAGAGAGATTAGAGCCCACACAGAAGCATACCGACAATCCTTCTTTCCACGAACAATACGAGACTGGAATAGAAGGGAGAGCCGATAGAGGTACTTAAGGTACCCTCCGCCACACACCGTCAGGTGGCTTGCGGAGTATTGATGTAGATGTAGATGTAACATCCACAAAAGGGAGCAAGATGAAGCTCCTCGAAGTAGGGAAAATTATTAAGCATAAGTCCACTTAGTAAGTGATCAAACACAGCTCCCTTACTCACCACGTTTTACTCCAGATACTGTTAATAATCCCATTCGGACCACGTTGTAAATTACTCCTCCTATTCACATGCCTCATTTTTTCCTTCTTTCAACTACCGTACTTTCACATGTGCTGTTAAAAAAATAACTTTGCATAATTTCAATTACCTGTTCAGTCTCACCTGTAATATTTTAGGCGTTTGTAATACTGCACCTGTTAAGGAAAAGATTCTCTTGTTCAGTCAGCGACCTGGAACCTGTCACCAAAGTGTAATATCTGTGATCTCATAAAACTTCCACAGCCATATATATTTATATTTGGCCTGATGATGGTGGAACAGCCGAAAACTGATTTGTAAAATAGTAAATATTGTACAATATTACACTATGTCGTTTGCTTTTTCATTCATAATTTTCATAAACAGTCAATGAAATAGTAAATGGGATGTAAAGGGGAAAGGGCCAGTGTGGTGTATCAGTGGTGTAACATACGTAACATTACGTCAGTCATCATGAAAACATATAATGTATGAATACAGACGCGTTACACAGTAGGTGATTGCTACTTCAATGAAACTGTCAGACAAAAGGAAAGAAAAACAAAGGAAGAAAGATAAGAGTTTCAATGTCGTCGACGACTAGTTTATTAGAAATGGAACACAAGCTTGTACTGGCGGAAGTGGAGAAGGAATTCAACCGTATTCTTTCCGAATTAAATATAATGTACTTTGCGTTCAACGATTCAAAGAAACCACGAAAAACATTAATCTGGATGCCCGATCGAAGATTTGAAACACCATCCTCCAGAATGCGAGCCCGTTGTCATGACGTGTGCACTGCTACGCTCGGTGTTTGCATATGGGACCTACTGTGCATTGTGAGTTGTAGCTGAAACACGTGGAGATTAGTGTCATCACGGGAAACGACAAAACGATTGCGCGCACTTTTGCTGCACAGAACGTAACACCCGCAGTAAGTGACGTTTGTAGCAAAAGTCGCAGCTCCATGGAGAATCTCACCAACGTAATACAGCAGTCGTCAGCCCGACAGTACGTCCCAGATGGCCATGCGCCTTGCACTTGAAGCACATGAGGGTGTCTGAGCAAGCGCCCGCCTGCGCTTCTGACAGGTTCATCAGCGAAAGTGACTTGCAGGTTGCAACAAGTATGCTAATTGGACTCCTAGTGGACGAGAAAAGATCACTGGGGCTCACGTCTTAGGGATTCTACTACCGCCCGCGGGTAGACAAGTAAATTTTTGAAAGAAAGGAAGCTCGGGTGATAACTTGTCGGTAGTGTGATCATCGACTGCATAGCAGCAACTCCCTTGGTGTACTGAGGATGAAGGTGTGGATCATGGCATGTTGATCAAACTATGTCAACACTTTTTTTTAATATTGAGGGGATTCATGAAATCTTTCTTAAATTTTAGTTAGTTAAGCAATGTCTCTGTGTAGTTTGTCAACACATTATCTGTAGTATCTTGTATCACACCTTTCCTTCTTAAGATCCCTTACAGGGCTTTTGAAAGCGGCCGTCTAATTGAAACTCGAGTTTTGGCAGTAATAAACTTTATTATTAAAAACCTTGCTTATTGCCACTCTCCGCCTACCGTGAACGTTTTATTTTGTTTTCGAGCACTCTAGCTATTTTCGTAGTAATTTTTCCATTCGGCTGTGTTTGTTGTGTACTTTATTTGCAATAGATTTCAAAGCCTTCATCCTCAGACAGTTGGGCTCAGTTTCCGAAATGACAGACACCAAATATATCTTGCTGCTGTACCACAGCATCCTCTACTGTAGTAAATATAAGACTCGTATCTTTTGTGTACTGCATTAGAAGATGCTGTGCTACAGCAATAATATATACTTGCGCGTATGTTTCTTTTCGGTAACTGTGACCAACTACCTGAGTATGAAGTCAAGGCCTCGAAATTTATTGCAAATAAAGCAAACAAAAAACACACCTTACAGGAAAAATGAAAATAATAGATAACTGAAGTTTCCGCTTTACAGCGGCATGAAAGCGGTAAGATGAACTCTTGACAGTTTTCTTCGGTTTTTGTAACTTTCATTTTCCCATGGACAGGAGTAGTCCACGTTTTCTCTCTTAACACACACTAAAAGTATTAAAAGACCAGGTTTGATACCAGAGGAAAATGTGCAGCAGTAACTGACACCACTGGCTAGTTCACACAGTTATAGCCACGTATAGCTGTAAAACATTAGCCACTAGTTCGGTTACAACAACCTTATTTGTTATATGTACGTATGTTTTTAAAAAGTATAAAATAATAAGTAAAATGACAAAACGTACCAACTGTAAAATAAAGTTAACACATGTCATCAATGTATCATACGACAAGGAAGGGGCTGTTGATTGGTATGATGTAGGCTAAAGCCGGCTGTGTTGTATACGTAAACAACGGTGAACCCAGTCTCTGATATGAATAGTCCAGCTGAGACTACATGCATATACAAGTGGTTCTTATGTTTTAACTTACATTTACTAGTATGTAATTTTACCTGACTTACATTTAAATCTGCACTTTAACAAGGCGTGCATGTTACCTTATTGTAGCCAGTTCTTCACATCTTTTAGCACTTATGGTGGCTACAAAGTGATCTAAATGCAGATATGCTATGAACTTCAGTTACGACTGCCTTCTGTACCCTTCACTACTTGAGATTATAGACATTTATAAAAATTAAAATAATTTAAAAAGAGTTGAAAGATGACATCATAGGTTGAAACTGTTTGCACTTCAAAGAATGACATCGTTTCCAACACGGGCTAGGTTTAACGACTTATCGACACGGTGATCGTTTGGAAGCACAGCAGCCGCTGACAGCCTAATGAAAACTATGACTTCCTTGTTCCTTTCCAGAAGAGGTGAGCTGCTTTACACTTGACATAGGAAGTGCTGTGTTGATCACTGTCAAAAAGTTAAAATTGTACGACTAGACGGGGACTCACATGTCAACACGTGCCCAGTGAGGAATCCCCTCTACCAAATGACAAATTTCCGAGTATGCCTTACAGTCTTCCACCATTCATTCTTGCTGCTTGGAGGTAGAACAACTGTCGGTAAGTCACTACGTAAGCACCAATGCTTCACACAATCAAGTTTCGAGACCATAAAGACATTAGTAGGGTATTTGTAGTTCTTTATTTTCCTTCAAGTTTGTAGTAACAGGCTCACAAAGGAAACAAATCTTGTGCTATTTTCGAAGGTTCTGGGGAACATTTAAATCCGCATGCTCCATATCCTATTTGTCTGTCGGAATTACCTAAGTGTATACTCTGATAGGCATTGCTAGAATAATTAGGGAGACGGGATTTGACAAGTTATTTACCAGCTATTATGTGAATCACATATTATCTTCTGAATGATACGCCTGGAAATGGTGAAAAAATGCTCAAATAAGCAGATACATGGGCTTTGCAGTCTTTTTCATGTGTCTCAGTCACCTTCTAACCAGGCCAGGCTATATCTCTTAGCACAGTTGTGGTCACCTCGAACTGCTGACGCTTCGGTAAAGGCTTCGCAACATCGAGAGGGGGGAGGGGGGGGGGGGGGAAGGGGGTAAGGGTAGAGCGGCGATTTTCCTTTCGCTCACCTGACGCTATCCTGCTGCCGTCCTGCGGGGACACGTAGTTAAAATACGTGGATTCTACAACACCCTGCTTAATAGCTGCAGTACAGCAGCGATTCTGCGTTATATGGATTTGCCACGTCCTTGGTAGATTTCTGGAGGTTTGTGGGGCCAGATGTCTGCACACAGCCACGTAATGCCCTTAAATTGGAGAGTAGTGGTTTTTGGGTGTGGAAATGACAGCTAACAGAGACCCATATTTGTTCCGTCACGTTTATATCAGGCAAATTTCGTGGCCAAGACACCAATGTGCGTCCACTAGCAAGCTCGTCAACCACTGTAGCAAGATGTATCTTTGAGAAATGGGCAATTATCCTGCTAGAAAATACCACCACTGCCGGGTAAGAGCTCAAGCATGAATGGATGCATGTGGTCCACAATGATGCTCATCTAGTCCACAGTCGTCATGGCAGCTTTGATTACTACCATAGATCGCATGAAAGAACAGGTCTCTGTCCCCATAGCATAGTACTTCCCCTATGTACTTGTATCCCTGACTTGATGCATGTTTCAAGCAGCCCTTCCGTCTGGATGATGGCGTATCAGGGTACGACCATCAACCTGGTGTAACAAGAAACGTGATTTATCCAAATAGGAGCCACGTTTCCACTGATTCGTTGTCCTATCTTGATCATCCCACTCTCACTGCAGTCGTAACTGACGACATCGTTAGTTCAACGTGGGAACAGATAAGAGTCGTCTGTGGTTGAACGTTTTGCCCCGGGGACCAAGCAGCAATCGGTACTGTAATGATCTAGTAGATAGTGTCGGAAGTTCCATGCGGCTTTTCGCGGATGATGCTGTAGTATACAGCGAAGCTGCAGCATTAGAAAATTGTAGCGAAATGCAGGAAGATCTGCAGCGGATAGGCACTTGGTGCACGGAGTCGCAACTGACCCTTAACATAAACAAATGTAATGTATTGCGAATACATAGAAAGAAGGGTCCTTTATTGTATGATTATATGATAGCGGAACAAACACTGGTAGCAGTTACTTCTGTAAAATATCTGGGAGTATGCGTATGGAACGATTTGAAGTGGAATGATCATATAAAATTAATTGTTGGTAAGGCGGGTGGCAGGTTGAGATTCATTGGGAGAGTCGTTAGAAAATGTAGTCCATCAACAAAGGAGTTGGCTTACAAAACACTCGTTCGACTTATACTTGAGTATTGCTCATCGGTGTGGCATCCGTACCAGGTCGGGTTGACAGAGGAGATAGAGAAGATCCAAAGAAGAGCGGCGCGTTTCGTCACAGAGCTATTTGCTAAGCGTGATAGCGTTACGGAGATGTTTAGCAAACTGAAGTGGCAGACTCTGCAAGAGAGGCGCTCTGTATCGCTGTGTAGCTTGCTGTCCAGGTTTCGAGAGGGTGCGTTTCTGGATGAGGTATCGAATACATTGCTTCCCCCTACTCATACCTCCCGAGGAGATCACGAATGTAAAATTACAGAGATTCGAGCGCGCACGGAGGCTTTCCGGCAGTCGCTCTTCCGCGAACCATACGCGACTGGAACAGGAAAGGGGGGTAATGACAGTGGCACGTAAAGTGCCCTCCGCCACACGCCGTTGGGTGGCTTGCGGTGTATAAATGTAGATGTAGATGAACACCTGCACCAGCGTTGTGTTCTCTGTCAGATCTGCCGCACGCCGTAGCCTTTCCTGTTTTACAGGGCAGGTGAACCTCTGACCACCACATTCTGTGGTGAGGTGCGGACATCCAACACCTTGTCGCTTACTCGTGGCTTAACTGTCCTTCAACCACTTTCCATTAGATGATCACGACAGTGTCACACAAAGAGCTTATCTGTTTCACTGCTTCCGAGATGTTCGTTCCCAGTCAATGGACAGTAACGATCTGCCCATCGTCCTAATCTCTTACGCCATTGCATTTTCCCACTTGCTTTCCGTTTCGCTGATCGATTCCCCATCTGTCTGACAAGGGGACTGCACTTTCTCGTCATCATCTACGCTATATGCGGGGCTTGACCAGAAATGAAAGTGACTTAAGTGGGAGCTCCAGATGGCCAAGCGTTTAGAAAGAATAGCATTTTTGACCCAGGCCGCGCCAGGGATGAGCCATTTATGTCAGCATAGTTCCCAGGCAGCAGCCGGCGCAGCAGAAAGAGTACAGGACGTAATCAAGGGTCCTAGATTTGAGTCCCTCTGAGATAAACGGTTTTTCTTTTGGTTCCTTGTAAGCTCCGCTTAAATACTAGGTGATCATAACTAAAGTGCAGCTACTCACAGAGGTCCAGTCTGGTGTGTAATTATTTTATAGCAGCGACACTTGGTAGATGTGCTAATGCGTTAATGCGAAACCGATTTACGCTGCAAAAAATTAGATCCAATTTTAGCCACCAGGTGCAAATCTGGCGCTATACAACATCTCATTGACATCTCCGGTGCTCATATTGAACAAATTGTGTAAGTGGCGGCCAATAATAAAATAACATTATGCCTTTTTCATTTGTCTGGTCTTTTCTGCTCACGTCCCGTTCCTAATCCATTACATGTGGAAATATTTCTATACTTCTTGCATTCATAGAGCCAGATTTGCACCTCGTGGCCAAAATTGTAACTAATTTTTTCAGCGTAAATCGGTTCCTCATTAACGGATTAGAGTATGTACCAAGTTTCGCTGCCATACGATAATGATAGCCCATACTGGACCTATGTGAGTATCTGCACTTTAATTACGAGGGACGTTCAGTAAGTAATGCAAGACTTTTTCCCGATCAGTATCGGTTCAAAAATTGCGGAATTTGTTGTGAGACATCCCGGAATATTCTCGCTTCAGTCTCTATGGATTCACGCAGTTGCGATCGGTGGCGGCGCTAAACATAGTCTTTCAAAATGGCGTGTGTAATGGAGATGCGTTCCAGCTGTTATTGTCTTTATTGATTCAAATGGCTCTAAGCACTATGGGACTTAACATCTGAGGTCATCAGTCCCCTAGGCTTAGAACATGGATGCCCCAAATCATCAACAAATTCAATCATGTATTCTTCTTACTATACTGTGTATGTACAACAAGTAAAATATTATAATTTTCTTGTATTGTAATTTTGATGGCCATTAGTGTACATCCTGATTAGGCGACCTAACTAAACTAAGAACATCACACACATCCATGCCGGAGGCGGGATTCGAACCTGCGACCGTAGCAGCAGCGTGGTTCTGAACTGAAGCGCCGACAACCGCTCGGTCACAGCTGCCGACCATTGTCTTTATTTCAGCGGAAGATCAGAGCATCGCAGATATTCATAGGTGCTTGAGAATATCTACGGAGACCTGGAAGTTAACAAAAGCACGATGAGCAGTTGGGTGAGGGATCTGTCATCATCGCAACAAGGTTGGGCAAACCTGCCCAGCCTCCTGTGTGCTGGCTGACTGCGCACAACTGTGACTCCTGCAATACTGGAACGTGCGGACACTCTCATTCGATGAGATGGACGGAAGGCAATCAAACAGTCTCAACTCTCAGCTTGACGTCTCTGCTGACACACTAATCTAGCAGTTGGGGTAGTCAAGGGTGTGTGCTCGTTGGCTTCCTCGCAAACAAAATACCATGAAGAGCAAGGAAGGACCATGTGTGAGGAATTGCTTGAGCATTACGAGGCTGGTTGTGACAATTTTTGTCGAACTCGTCATAGGTGATGAATCATGGATTCATTACATCGAACCGAAAACAAAACGGCAATCCAAGGAGCGGAGCCACACCATCTCTCCTCCGAAGAAAAAGTTCAGACAGCACCCTTAGCCGGTAGACTCTTAGCGACGCTCTTCTGGCACTCTGAAAGGGTTATTCTGTTTGATTGCCTCCATCATGGTGCAACGATCGACTCTCAGGCGTATTGTGTTAGCTTCAGGAAATTGAAGTAACGACTCGAGGGTGTTCGTCGCCACAAAAATGCAACAGAGCTTCTTCTTCTCGATGACAACGCAAGGTCTCACACAAGTCTGCGATCCCGAAAGCAGCTCACGAAACTTCTGTTGTGGGTTGGCAGGAGAGCCAACACCGGGTTACTAGAGGAAGCCGAAAGGCACGCGTTTTAGCTCACGCAGGCTGGCGAGAGGTCTGGAACAGGACAAGGAAATTAGACTTTCGAAAAAACGGACGTAGCTGGTGGAATACTTAACTTTAATCCATAAATGGTGAACGTCGCTCTTGACGGTACATTATTCATAATATCAATAGTAACTGAACATGGCGCCTTGCTAGGTCGTAGCAAATGACGTAGCTGAAGGCTATGCTAACTATCGTCTCGGCAAATGAGAGCGTATTTTGTCAGTGAACCATCGCTAGCAAAGTCGGTTGTACAACTGGGGCGAGTGCTAGGAAGTTTCTCTAGACCTGCCGTTTGGCGGCGCTCGGTCTGCAATCACTGATAGTGGCGACACGCGGGTCCGACGTATACTAACGGACCGCGGCCGATTTAAAAGCTACCACCTAGCATGTGTGGTGTCTGGTGGTGACACCACATTCCTCCCCCGCAAATCGGCGCACGGTTGTGTTATAAGGCTTCCGCCCGCCGTGGGGAGGACCCCATGTTGACGTATGCGACGAGGTGGGAAGCCTAACAACAGGCGAGGCTGTGCCACCCGCACCCTGCCATTTGGACCGCGGGGAGCTAGGAAACGCCTGAAAACCTGCTCCAGGGTGCACGCCAACATGCAGTGTATGCGCCCGCAGAGAGACAGGAGGGGCCGAAGGGTCGACCTCCATCGGGCCGGGGCACCCGACGGGCGAAGACGACATACGGTCCGGAGCGAGCAAGAAGTCCACGGCGGAGGACAACGGGTCACGGGAAGCGATCGGCGGCGCGTGACCGAGGGAGGCGCCCGGCGGTTGCAGTGACGCGTCCACTGCGGGTGTCGCCGGCGGGAGAACAGGCGGCGGCGGCGGCGGCGGCGGCGGCGGCCGCGCGTCGCCATGGGGCAAAATGGAAGGCAGCGTCGGTAACACCTGGGGCCGAGGCGAGCCAGTAGATGGGTCCCCAGGGCGCTGACCGGACGGCACCGTCGCTGAAAGCAGACGGGGAGCGGCAGATCCGGTGCGACGACAGAGGCGCGGCTGATTGAGATGCCGACGCGCCTCACCAGAGGCCCCCAAAACCAGATACATAGCGCGGCCGAGGCAGCGAAGAATGCGCCCTTCGAGCCAACGCCGTGAACCTCGATAATGGCGGTAGTAGACAACGTCGCCTGGAGCAAAAGCAGGGGTCTGCCGCTGCACAGGAACCTGATGCGGCGGATGTAGCAAAGACATCAAGGTTCGATGATGACGATCGTGGAGCAACTCGGCCGGCGAGCGTCCATCTCGGGGCTGAGAGCGATACGAGGACAAAAAGAGCAATAACGCGTCCTCCAGAGAATGCGACTCTTTTAACTTCAACATCTGTGACTAGAAAGTCCTGAACAATCGTTCAGCGGCACCGTTTGACTGTGGCGAAAACGGTGCGGACGTCAGATGTTGAATACCATTGCCTTGCAGAATGACTGAAATTTTGCGGACATGAATTGTGGGCCATTGTCGGAAACAATAGTCTGTGGAAGACCTTCAATGCAAAAGATAGCAGATAACGCTTCGATGGTGGCAGATGACGTCGTGGAAGACATCCAGACAACAAAAGGAAAATTACTGAATGAATCTACCACAACCAACCATCGAGCATTCCAGAATGGACCAGCAAAATCGATATGTAAGCGTTGCCAAGAGGAAGTGGCTTTTGGCCATGTAAAGAATTTCCGTGGTGGTGCTGATTGTTGTTCGGCACACACCATTCAAGAAGAGCACATAT
Source organism: Schistocerca piceifrons (assembly GCF_021461385.2). Lineage (NCBI taxonomy): Eukaryota > Metazoa > Arthropoda > Insecta > Orthoptera > Acrididae > Schistocerca > Schistocerca piceifrons. Next base: position 780,552,887 of record NC_060140.1, on the reverse strand, counting down.
TCGTAATCGCGGCATCGATTCCGAACCAAGTACAGTGCTGACGAGCAAGTTGTTTCGTTCTCACTATACCCCAATGTCCTTGGTGGAGAAGCTGTAAGACTGAGGACAGTAACGAACGTGGGACCACGACCCTGGACAGATCATTATCAGAACGCAACAACAAAACACCACGTCGTACAAAAAGTCTCTCCTGGTGAGCAAAAAATAGGCGAACCAACGGATCCCCGATCCGTGACTTTGACAAGGGCCATTGCGTAGCAACAAAACGCAGAACGGTAGCAAGAACAGGGTCGGCAGCTGTGGCTGTAGCTACACGGCGAAAATCAATCGGAAACGATTCGACCACGTCATCGGTTTCCGAATCAATGAACATGCAAGCAAGTTCGGAGGAATCGAATGCTCTGTCCTCAGCAACAGGCAAATGGGACAACGCATCGGTGTTTCCGTGCTTAGCAGTGGACCGATACAAGATATCGTAGCGGTACTGCGAGAGGAAAATAGACCAGCGAATGAATTTCTGAGCTGTACGTGGAGGTACAGGCTTGGTCGGATGAAAAAGCGATGTCAAAGGTTTGTGGTCTGTGATGATGGTAAAGTGACGACCATACAAGAAATCATGAAACTTTGTAACACCAAATACGAGAGCCAGTGCTTCTTTTTCGATCAGCGAATAATTTCGTTGCGCAGACGAGAGCAATTTGGACGCAAAGGCAATAGGGCGATCGTGCGATCCATCTTTGTGCGCAAGCACAGCACCGATCCCGAAATCTGATGCATCCACCATCAACAAAAAGGGCTTCTGGGCATCGAATGGCGTAAGGCAAGTATTGGAAAGCAACGCCGATTTCAACTGGCGAAAGGCGCGTTCGCATTCCGTCGTCCAGACGAACGGAACACCTTTACGGCGCAAGCGATGAAGCGGAGCTGAAATGGAAGAGGCCTGTGGAACATAACGATGATAGTTAATTTTGCCCAGCACACTCTGTAGCTGCTTCAAATTCTGCGGCGAAGGCAAGTCTTGTACGGCACGGAGGTGCTCGGGACTGGGATGTATGCCTTGGGCATTGAGTACATGTCCCAGGTAGGGTAAGTCACGAGCAAAAAACACACATTTTTCCTTCCGCAAGCGAAGACCATTTTGTCACAAGACCTGAAATAATGTCCTGAGATGGGCTAAATGTTCTTCTTCCGTCTTTCCGGAGATCACAATATCGTCCAGATAGTTTGCTGCAGTAGGGACCGATGCACAGTTTGTAGATATTGCTGAAACAATCCAGGGGCGGATGCACACCCGAATGGCAGTCGTTTGAATCGATACAAACCAAGATGCGTGTTAACCACCAAAACGCGCTGGGATTCTTCGTCCACCGGTATTTGCAAGTACGCATCTGCTAGATCCAACTTCGAAAAATATTTACCCGGGCACAGTTTGTCAAAAAGATCTTCCAGGCGGGGTAAAGGAAAAGTTGCAGTCACTAGTTGTGGATTCACTGTTGCCTTGAAGTCCACACAAAGTCTCAATTTTCCGGAAGGTTTTGGCAAAATTACTAAGGGTGATGCCCAGAGAGAAGCCTGCACACGTCCAATTACACCTTGTGATTCCAAATCGTGTAATGTTTTTGCGACCTCATCACGCAATGCGTGGGGAACATTGCGCGCTCTGAAAAATTTCGGTTGCGCATTTACTTTCAGTTCCAAATGTGCTTTATAGTTCTTAGCGCAACCAAGGCCCGGTGCAAAAATGTCTGCAAATTCTTCACATAGACGAGAAACACTGTCTGATGGCACAGTCTGGTTCACTAATAGGACCTGATTTACTATAGACAAGTTAAACAACTGAAATAAATCGAAACCAAACAAGTTCACTGCAGAAGAAGAACGAAGGACGTAAAATGACACAAGTTTTGTTTGTCCCTTGTATGTTGCAAGAAGGCTGCACTGTCCTAACACAGGGATCTTGTGACCTGAATAGGTAGTTAACATTTGCAGCACACAACGGAGGTGTGCCTAGCAGTTTGTAAGTGTCTTGATTGATCAGTGAAACTGCAGCCCCGGTATCGAGCTGGAATGGTATCACTTTGCCGTTAATGTCCAAGTCCACAAAAACTTTATTGTCTTGCTGACGACAAGAGCGACTGTCTCGTGCAACGTGAACTGACACTGGTACAAAATCACTTGCAACTTGACGGGAGTTCCTGCAATGTCGACACACACTATTTGTGGGACGAACACAGTCACTGTTAGAGAGAGTGGCACTGGGCGGAGTGGCACGAACACAGTCACTGTTAGAGAGAGTGGTACTGGGCGGAGTGGCATGAACATGAATTTCCATGGGCGAAGTTTCGCAAGCCTGAGTATCCTTGGTTCGATTCCGATTCCGGTGTGAAGCAAAGGGCCTGGAATGGTTTTGAGCTTCCGATCTGAGCTTTTTCTGGCAAACACGTTGAACATGTCCTTTTTTATTACAGTAAAAGCAAATAGCTTGGTGTGATGGGAAATTCTCACGCGAATGTCTAGTAGCACACCGCGGGCATGATTTTAGCACTGCATTTGCTTGCCAGCGCGGTACATGTGGCTGAGAGCCTGGCGGTAGCGGCGCGGCCGGGCGCAAGGACTGTTTACTGTTCCGTGCAGCTCACCTGGCGGGCCGGTTAACCTGACACACGAGTGGCGAAATTTCAAATGATTCCTGAGCAAAGTCAAGTGTGTCCTGCCGATCCAATATGTCCATCACTTGTTGAAGGGAGGGATTGATTAGTTTCAAAATCTGTTCCCTTATACGAACATCAGAAACGTTCTGTGGAATTGCATCATGTACCATAGTATCTGAATAAGGGAGTCCACATTGACACTCAAAAGCACAATCCCTAGTAAGGCCTTGCAAGGTTGCAACCCACTCCCTATTAGTCTGACCTGCCGTACGTTTTGTACGAAAGAAGGTATACCTTTTTGCAACTACATTGACTGATTCTTTGAAATATGCATCTAATGCAGACAAAATTTCTTCGTAGGACAGAGTTGCTACGTCGCGTTGGGAAAATAATTTGACTATCACACGGTACGTGGTCACCCCGACGGAAGATAACAAAAAAGGCTGCCGCTCGTTACCTTGAATTCTGTAGGCGGCGAGATGGAATCCAAATTGGCGTAACCACTCCGTCCAGCTTTCCAGTGCAGCATCAAAAGGACAAAAAGTTGGTGCAACTGCGTGTTGTGGCTGCGTTAGCGGTGGAGCGGCGGCTGCCGCATCGTTTTGCATTGCACGCTGACCCTGGACGAGCTGTCCAAGGGCATCCAGTAAGGCCTGCGTCTGCTGATTCTGTAAGCGATAAAATTCGGACAGTACATCTGGAGATGGTGGCGAAGCTATTACACAAGTAAATCAGGGCAGTATAGTTACAAACGCGGTATTGTCTCGTCGCCAATGTTGTGGGTTGGCAGGAGAGCCAACACCAGGTTACTAGAGGAAGCCGAAAAGCGCGTGTTTTAGCTCACGCAGGCTGGCGTGAGGTCTGGAACAGGACAAGGAAATTAGACTTTAGAAAAAACGGACGTAGCTGGTGGAATACTTAACTTTAATTCATAAATGGTGAACGTCGCTCTTGACGGTACATTATTCATAATATCAATAGTAACTGAACATGGCGCCTTGCTAGGTCGTAGCAAATGACGTAGCTGAAGGCTATGCTAACTATCGTCTCGGCAAATGAGAGCGTATTTTGTCAGTGAACCATCGCTAGCAAAGTCGGTTGTACAACTGGGGCGAGTGCTAGGAAATTCCTCTAGACCTGCCATGTGGCGGCGCTCGGTCTGCAATCACTGATAGTGGCGACACGCGGGTCCGACGTATACTAACGGACCGCGGCCGATTTAAAGGCTACCACCTAGTGGTGTCTGGCGGTGACACCACAACTTCAGTGGACTGGTCTTCCTCATCCACCCTATAGCCGGGATCTCGCAACTTACGACTACCATTCGGTTTGGTCCAATGAAGAATGCAGTCAGTGGGAAGCAGTAGGTGCGTGATGTGGAGGTTATTGATGCAGCAAGACGTTGCCTCCGACGTAGATCAGTAGAGTGGTACCTTGCAGGCATACTGGCCCTCTCAGTAAGGTGGCGTAAGGCTGTCGCATTGAATGGAGATTATGTTGACAAATAGGATTTTGTAGCCAAAAGAGTGGGGAATAATATGGTGCATTGGAAACCTAAATAAAACCAACCTATTTTCAGAACAAAAATGTGTTGCATTAAAATTGAAACAAACGAGCCTTCGGTCGCAATTTTTTATTCTTATTACCCAGGTTTCAACACTTCTAAGAGTGCCTTCATCAGAATTTAGACATTTAAAGTTGTCTATAACATAATTACAAATTTGTGGGGAAACAAAATTATATAAAAATGTGTAAGTACTGACTAACGACACAAGACAGAGACACAACTTACATGTCACGTATAAAATAAATAACAGGCCAGAAGGGCTCCAGTCACAAAATATTTAAAAGGAATGTGTGAAGGAGAGCCTCTAAGGGCTGCTCATACCAGTACAGCCACAGGTGACTAAAGCCCTTCTGGCCTGTTATTTATTTTATACGTGACATGTAAGTACTGTCTCTGTCACGTATCGTTAGTCAGTACTTAGTCTTTTTTATATAAAAAAATTTTCTTCCCACAAATTTGTATTTATGTTATAGACCACTTAAAATTTCTAAATTCTGATGAAGGCACTCTTAGAAGTGTTGAAACCTGGTCAATAAAACTAAAAAATTGTGACCGAGTGCTCGTTTGTTCCAATTTTAATTTATAAACGGCCACTGAACCAAGCAGCCATGTTAAAACTGTGTGTTGCATTACTTATTGAACGTCCCTTGCAAAACCACGCAGTACTTTCCTTACCGCGCCACATTCCTGCAACGCCATCGCCCGAGGATTTTGTCTCTCGGTACAGAGTGGTGATGTTGTTTCATCTTATCAGTGTATTTATTACACTACTACTACTGTGCAACGAAAACGTGAAAGGCTCACTATGGTGTTTCGTTTAAGGTCTCCCATGTAGAGTGGTTACGCGTGTGGGTGGTTGGTACTCGCTTCTCACTGGAACGAAGTGAAATGTGATATATTGTCTGCGCGCCGCTAAACAAATAGCAAGGGTTTCTCTAGGGCTAATGTATCTCCACAAGTTACATCTGTTGAAGTTACGAGAGGTAGTCAAGAAGTCTTAATTAACAGCAAGACAAAATAAAGTTGTTTGTGTGTAGTTCTGTTAGATATTGTAATCTCTGCGCCACAGCACCGTAGCACGTGTCAGAGCGGCCAAAAGAAAATGACGCATTACATTGATAAAAGCGGAGGACTACAGAACTGTGGAGAATTGCAAACATGTACCTGAAAACAAGCAAAAAATAACTTCTCAACTTTTTAAAAGTTATGATTAAAACTTTGTGACTACTTCTCGTACATCCGTTAATCACTGTGAGGTGCGTGGCAAACGGTACCTTTTATTGCAGCACTTATTAATCAAATGAGCATCACATCAGTATTTCATAGCTCCGTAACCGGATTTTACCAGCTAGTGGTCATATACAGACTGTCATTAGATGAGAAGATGAAACAAAACATCATTATATAGACTACAGAACCTGCAAGTAGCTTGCAACGTAATGATAGAAAGAATAAAATTATACCTGAAGGCGTATGCTGCAAGTGCTTTCCATTAAGTTGTCAACAATACTGGAAGAAACAGTAGATAAACATTGCCGTTTTGTAGCTGGAGAGAAATTCGCTTTTTGTATATTCACACATATACTCGTTTCTACTTTGGCAGTAATTTTATTCATTAGAGCAATGCGATATGATGCTTGAAAATAATTTTTAAAACTAAAAGAAAATTTAAACGTTTTTCAAACATCAGCATTTGTAATGGGGACGAAAATTCTCAGCTTCTACCTGCGAAACTGTTCTTGAAGTTTTCCAAGCAGGTTCTCATGATATATGCAGCGTCTTTGTTCAGGTACCAGTCAGTTAACATTTTTCAACATTTCTGTTGCACTCTCTAACTTGCCCAACAGGTGACCATTCACTGTGACATTCTTTGCATATGCCAGTTCGACTTGAAATGAATCATTACTTGACCAGTGATTAGGTTATGGGCCTCCACCATGCACTATACAGTGCTTGTAGACTGTACTCTTATAGTTGCAGAACAAGTATTTCGAATGCGATTTCTTTAAAAGACGAACTCCTGTTTCCCAGCGTCCTACTAAAGGAATGAAGCCAGCCGTTTAGAGCTAGTTGCCAGTCATTGCACCAAGATGATATCTTGTTGACATCTAACTGAATATTACCGCATTTTCTGGACAGAAATTCCTAATTTCTGTGGAAAGCCGAATATGGTTACTCATACTGTCTGCTACAGTATTACACTACTGGCCATTAGAATTGCTACACCATGAAGTGAACGTACTACAGACGCGAAATTTAACCGACAGGAAGAAGATGCTGTGATATGCAAATGATTAGCTTTTCAGACCATTCACACAGGGTTGGCGCCGGTGGCGACACCTACAACGTGCTGACATGAAGGTTTCCAACCGATTTCTCATACACAAACAGCAGTTGACCGGTGTTGGCTGGTCAAACGTTGTTGTGATGCCTCGTGTAAGGAGGAGAAATGCGTACCATCACGTTTCCGACTTTGATAAAGGCCGTATTGTAGCCTATCGCGATTGCGGTTTATCGTATCGCGACATTGCTGCTCTCGTTGGTCGAGATCCAATGCCTGTTAGCACAATATGGAATCGGTGGGTTCAGGAGGGTAATACGGAACGCCGTGCTTTGCAGTCGAGATGACAGGCATCTTATCCGCATGACTGTAACGGATCGTGCAGCCACGTCTCGATCCCTGAGTCAACAGATGGGGACGTTTGCAAGATAACAACCATCTGCACGAACAGTTCGACGACGTTTGCAGCAGCACGGACTATCAGCTACGGTTACCCTTGACGCTGCATCACAGACAGGAGCGCCTGCGATGTACTCAACGACGAATCTGGGTGCACGAATGGCAAAACGTCATTTTTTCGGATGAATCCAGGTTCTGTTTACAGCATCATGATGGTCGCATCCGTATTTGGCGTCATCGCGGTGAACGCACACTGGAAGCGTGTATTCGTCATCGCCATACTGGCGTATCACCCGGTGTGATGGTATGGGGTGCCATTGGTTACAAGTCTCGGTCACCTCTTGTTCGCACTGACGGCACTTTGAACAGTGCATGTTACATTTCAGATGTGTTACGACCCGTGGCTCCACCCTTCATTCGATCCCTGTGAAACCCTACATTTCAGCAGGATAATGCACGACCGCATGTTGTAGGTCCTGTACGGACCTTTCTGGATACAGAAAATGTTCGACTGCTGCCCTGGCCAGCACATTCTCCAGATCTCTCACAATTGAAAACGTCTCGTCAATGGTGGCCGAGCAACTGGCTCGTCACAATACGCCAGTCACTACTCTTGATGAACTGTGGTATCGTGTTGAAGCTGCATGGGCAGCTGTACCTGTACACGCCATCCAAGCTCTGTTTGACTCAATGCCGATGCGTATCAAAACCAGAGGTGGTTGTTCTGGGTACTGATTTCTCAGGATCTATGCACCCAAATTGCGTGAAAATGTAATCACATGTCAGTTCTAGTATAATATATTTGACCAATGAATACCCGTTTATCATCTGCATTTCTTCTTGGTGTAGTAATTTTAATGGCCAGTAGTGTAGTTCAAAACGTCATCCTTGATGCTTATAGTATTGATCATTTGCGATCTGTTTTAATAAAAGCTAGTTTTTCACGCATCTTAATCTTTATGACGTCATAGCACCTGAACTATCTGACATACAATAATATAATTTTGCAGTTATTTTCAGTAGTATATGTGGATACCGTCTGCAAAATGTGTTGTGAGTAGAATTAACAATAAAGAAGTAGTAAATTAAAACGTCATGCCTGACGCTAAAGTATTACTGCATGAACAACGAAAGTGTAATAAATGATAACTTTTTTCCTTTCATTATTCTGTGTAGGGTGTCAGTTAGGGAAAGTGCCAGAGATGATCTAAATTATTGTGTAAGGTTTGTTAGAAGTCGCGAAGTACACTCATTCTCAAACAGTGGATGAATTTAGTCTGGGTGACTTGCGCGCCATGCCTTACGCTGCCCCAAGACATCTCTAACTTTCATACTGGACTTGTCGTGTTAAACTGTTAACGTAAGATTGAAGCCCTTAATGAGTAGATTATGATGTCATTTTAATTTTTTAAATCTGTTCATTAATTACATGAAATATTGAAAACCAAATTTTCGTTGCATTTGAAGCCGTTAAATAGGCAACCCGCAAGTGGGACTGTGTGACTATTCTAGCCATTTAGTATTATAGACAGACAAATAAAGATATCACTTCAGTGTCTACAGATGACTCTCCATTCAAAATAATGTGATGCAGCCTATCTGTCAGGCAATATCCCACCCATCTGCAAACCCCATTATACCTCACAAGATTTTTCTTTTCTTAAAGCTTTTGATTCAGTACCACATGGCGACTTGTCAAGTCCACAAATTCCAAATCAATATGGCTCCCTCTATCTATGGTGCAGAAGATACGTTAATGAAAAACCCGAGTTTAGTTTCGCATAGTAGTTGTTTCCGAAAAACTTGCTGACATCCATTTTGATCCAAATAGATCGAGTGTTTGAACTAATGTACCTCTAATTTCAAGCTTGATATCTATTCAAGGAAAGGGGACACGTGTTTTCTTATATTTATGGATACATGACATAAATAAATTATTCTAGAAATACGCGTTATCTAAGGTCGCTTAATCAGGATGTACACTGACGGCCATCAAAATTACAACACAAGGAAATTATAATATTTTACTTATTGTACATACACAGTATAGTAAGAAGAAAGCGTGATTGAATTTGTTGATGATTTGGGGCATAGATGTTGCAATATTTAGTGCGCAGTGGTGTCACCTCTGTCAACAGTACATCTAACCCAGCTGGACGTAGAGTCAAACAGACAGATGCGAGGTACGTTATTCCCTGCGGCTTCAAATCTACCCCAGAGTTCATCAGTCATAGTAATTGGTGAGTGGTGGCACGCCAGTATCTCAACAACCAACAACGAGATGTCTTTAAAAAGTGAGAGATCCAGAGATCTCTGACCAACAGCCCAGGTCAACAATGAATCACCCTCAATACCGAGGTAGGGGACGATAGCGGGTGTAGTTTTGTGTTATCGTGTTGAAAGTTTATGTCACTGTGACCTCGAAAACAGGGAAGTCACCAGCCTTAAAACGTCAGAAGTGTAACGAATGTCTTCCCAATTACTGGCTATGCGAACCCGAGTTGATCGTCTTGTGCAGGAAATGGCAATTCATAGCATCATCAGAGGTTCTGAGCCTGTATGACCATAACGAATGTTACCGGGTAGCATCTGTTCTTCTCAGCTCCTCCATACACACATACATCCATCATGATAGTGTACACAGAAACCGAAGTCGTCTGAAAAGACACCATGTTGCCATTCCTGTACCTTGTTGCATCAAGGAAAGCTGCAACAGCGGTCACCATGCTGATAGTCAGTGGTGTTCCAGATATCGTCGCAAGAAGCCCATTTCCTGACTCGAGATGGGGAGGGGGCTGCATAGTCCTGCACAATGAGCGCACCTTGTGTCAGTCCTTTTGGGCGCTAGTTGTGTGGGACCACTGAGATCCTACATGTCATTAAGTATGGCCCTCCCGAATCCATCGATCCTATACCTCCATGACAGTTTAGGACACTGATCAATGTGAGGGGTGACATCGCAGAACGATGAACTACAGTCTTGATAAGCCACAAGTTTGTCACCAACGAATTTCGACACGTAGACGTATCTCCTTCTTACACAAGGCATAACGCCTTTTCTCACAAACAAGTAATACGCAGATGCGAAACCTGCTGTGTAATCTTTCCTTATACAGGATTATTCAGCTGCCCCTGCCGATGTCGTTTAATGTAACCTGCAATGTTGTATCTAGCCTCCAAAAAACACGCACGAAATATTTATATTCTGTCACTTGTTAGGTGCAACCTGTTGACTTTACAGAAAAAATGAACAAGAGTTTTTTGTAGGAAATTTAATGTAGTTAAATTTTGTAGCAGGACAGTTTTTCGATGAAGGCCGCGGTTTCGAGTTATTCAAGAAAAACGCGCAAAACCGACCTTCAAGCGCAAAACCGCACACTCATCTCTCACCACTCAGGATTTCCAGTATGTTGTTTGTGGCACTCCCTGCTACTGCTGTGCAAACATTTCCGACTACACGAACTATTCCCGATATTCGACCTTTTTTTGGTATCTATTGTGTGGGGTATTAAGCCACTGCCGTAATCAGCTATTTGGTTTACGTTATTAATTTAAACGTGCCGGTGAGGGTAATGAAAGAAAAACGAGTTTTGTAAAACGTTACGTCAAAACGAATTACGTTGACAATTCGATTCAAACTTAACCCGTACAAGCACTGTAGTTTCGCAGGTAGAAGGCCTGACGAATACAACAATGTAATTGTTTTATGCTGTTAAAATTCATAAAATTGTTAGGTAAAATTTACACAAACGTCAATTTTACAATTTTTAAGTGCTCTATTAAGGTGGAGATGTAATAAAGCCAGTCAATGAAGACCAGAAAAGGTCGAATGTGTAAAATAATTCGTTCAGTCCAAATTTTTGTGCAGTGGTAGGAGGGAGTACCATGAACAAAATAATAGAAATCCTGACCGGTGGGGGCTGCGTGTGGGGTGGAGGTGCGTTTGGAGGTCGCTTTTGTACGTTTTTCCTGAAGACTCGAAATCTACGGCCTCTAGCAAAAATATTCCTGTAAAAAATTTAACTAAATTAAGTTTCCTGCAAAAAGCTCCTGTCCATTTTTTTCTGTAGGACTACTAGTTGGCGCGTAGCGAGCGAGTGAATATGAAAGTCTCGCGTGTGGTTTTTGAAGGTTAGAATGCAACTTCGTGGGTTGCATAAAACGAAATCGGCAGGGCCAGCTGAATCGCCTTGTGTACAGAATGTAGGTGGTGTTACTCCTGTCTACTTCGTAAAATGATAATTATTTGCATCTCTAAGGCTGTAGTAGACTTCGTGCTAATTTGACGTTTGCTGCATGCCGCCTTCATGGTTCAAGAATGGTTCAAATGGTTCTGAGCATTATGGGACTTAACTTCTGAGGTCATCAGTCGCCTAGAACTTAGAACTACTTAAACCTAACTAACCTAAGGACATCACACACATCCATGCCCGAGGCAGGATTCGAACCTGCGAACGTAGTGGTCGCGCGGTTCCAGATTGTAGCGCCTAGAACCGCTCGGCCACCACGGCCAGCCCCGCCTTCATGTTGTTGCAATTTTATTGGCCAGCAGTGTACATCGGAAGCTTGCGAGCGTGTAAAGCGTGGACCTTGGGATGGTGCACTGACAGCAGCGACCTCAGACGCGTAGTCTGTGCAATGCAGAGTGGCAGATGCATCCTCCAGTGACGTGGAACGTTAACCGCGCTGCTGCTAGTAGCAGGTTGCCTCAGACGTCCCCGGCGAGAGGCCCACGAGATAGGCAGGTCGTGGCGCTTACGTCACAGCACGTGACACTATAGGTCTTACGAGTGCCAGCAGCCGTCTCCGGCGGGGAGCGAGTAATCATGCCAAATTCAGAAGTACGCAAAATCCCCAAGGCTGGCTAAGTTTCACGAAAGCTCGAAATTTAGTGCGGGCGTCAATGCTAGATGCTTTTAATAGTTTCCACAACGAAACATTGTCTCAAAATATAGAAGAACACCCAAAGAGATTCTGGTCGCATGTAAAGTACACCAGTGGCAAAAAAAGCAGTCACTGGGCGATAGCGATGGATATGTTACCGATGATGGTGGCACTAAAGCAGAGTTACTAAATACAGTTTTCCGTAATTCCTTCACAAAAGAAGACGAAGTAAATATTCCAGAATTCGAAACCAGAACAGCTATTAGCATGAGTGGCATAAAAGTAGATATCTTAGGTGTTGCGAAACAACTCAAATCACTTAAGAAAGGCAAGTCTTCCGGTCCAGATGATATACCAATCAGGTTACTTTCAGATTATGCAGATACAATAGTGCCTTTCTTAGCAATCATATACAGCCGCTCACTTGATGAAGTGTCTGTTCCTAAAGACTGGAAAGTAGCACAAGTCACACCAATATTCAAGAAAGGAAATACGAGTAGCCCATTGAATTACAGACCCATATCACTGACCTCATTTTTCAGTAGGATTTTGTAGCATATACTGTACTCTAACATTATGAATCACCCTGAAGAAAATGACTTATTGATACATAACCAACACGGATTCAGAAAATATCGTTCTTGTGCAACGCAGCTAGCTCTTTATTCCCAAGAAGTAAAGAGTGCTGTCGACAAGGGATCTCAGATCGATTCCACACTCCTAGATTTCCAGAAGGCTTTTGATACCGTTCCTCACAAGCGACTATTAATCAAATTGCGTGCATATGGAGTATCGTCTCAGTTGTGTGACTGGATTCGTGATTTCCTCTCAGAGAGGTCACAGTTCGTAGTGATGGACGGTAAATCATCGAGTAGCACAGAAGTGTTATCTGGCGTTCCTCAACTTAGTGTCATAGGCCCTCTGCTGTTCTGATTTATATAAATGATCTAGGTGATCATCTGATCAGCCCCCTTATATTGTCTGCAGATGACGCTGTAATTTACCGTCTAGCAAAATCATCAGACGATCAGTTCCAATTTCAAATTGATCTAGAGAGGATTTCTGTATGGTGCGAAAAGCGGCAATTGGCACTAAACAAAGAAAAGTGCGAGGTCATCCACCCGGGTACAAAAAGAAATCCGATAAATCGCAAAAATCTAAGGGCTGTCAATTCGACTAAATACCTAGGAATTACAATTACGAGCAACTTAAATTGGAAAGACCACATAGATGATATTGTGGGGAAGGCGAAACAAAAACTGCGCTTTGTTGGCAGAACACTTAGAAGATGCGACAAACCCACTTAAGAGACAGCCTACATTACACTTGTCCGTCCTCTGCTGGAATATTGCTGCGCGGTATGGGATTCTTATCAGGTAGGATTGACGGAGGACATCGAAAAAGCGAAAGAAGGGCAGCTCGTTTCGTGTTATCGCGCAATAGGGGTGAGTGTGTCACTGATATGATACGCGAGTTGGGATGGCAGTCACTGAAACAAAGGCAGTTTTCTTTGCGGCGAGATCTATTTACGAAATTTCAATCACCAGCTTTCTCTTCTGAATGCGAAAACAATTTGTTGACACCCACCTACGTAGGGATAAATGATCATCATAATAAAATAAGAGAAATCAGAGCTCGAACGGAAATATTTAAGGGTTCCTTTTTCCCACGCTCCATTCGAGAGTGGAATGGTAGAGAAGTAGTATGAAAATGGTTCGATGAACCCTCTGCCAGGCACTTAAATGTGAATTGCTGAGCAGCCATGTAGATGTAGATGCCATGTAGATGTAGAACTATTTCAGACGAATTTCACAATTCTAGACTGCACGTTTAAATGCTTGCAATCTCTCGTAGCACGCGACAGAGTTAAGACCTTTAGTGGATATCTTTTAGAGTATATATTGATTTCCCGTCGGCCCTGCACAGGTCCGAGCTTTCACTAAGTGTGGTGGACAAGCAGACTAGTATGACGTCACAAGTTCGTTGTAGAACCCGTATGTCTCGTAGGCCTCGTCCCCAGTGCATATGACGTGTGTCATATTTGCTTCCAGATGAGCATTGCTGAATCACATGTAGCATAAATCCGTAGACATGTTCAGCACAATCTAGAAGAGATCAGCAATAGAAGATGGATCACTATCGAACTACAATAGCATGAGCAGTGCTTCCTCGTCATAATACCAGATCAGACGCATGTGACTTCACCTCATAAAACGATTTCATAAGACTTCTGACACCTTATCATTTACAGAATGATAGTAGGTGGAAACCCGAATTATGGAAAAGGGAAATATTCTATAACAAGTGGAACATACACCGGACAGACAGATTAGACTGCCCAAGAAGTGGCCTATTTATAGCGGAAAGCAAAAGCATTATGTCTAGCGAGGTCTACAATAAATCCGAATACGAGCTCATACCGGCAAGAGTAACTGGTTACGTTAATAACCGGATGTTGCTGCCGTCCATCAGACTCTGACACACCGAAACTACCTGTAACTGACAATAAACGTGGAGCACCCAGAAGGGGAGGAGGAAACGAAATGAAACTTCACGGGTCAAGAGGGTATGTGATATTATTTCAATGGTTAAAAAATCAAGTCAAATTGGTAAATAACTTGGCCGTATCAACCAGCTTACATGTGTGATGTTGCACCGCCTCTGAGCTGAATGCATGCATTGATTCGGCTGGGAAAAGTGACATAAAGCCGTTGCATCCTCTACTGTGGCAAGCCAGCCCACAACTGTTCTCCTTGATATTCTGGATACTGGCACGGGGGGAGTTGACGTCTGAGGTTGTGTCACATTTGTGCATCCAGGGATATATCTGGGGATCTTGATGGCCAAGGGACTACCTCAACACCACGCAGACATGTGCCAGGTGTGGAACGAACGCTATCCTGTTGAAAAATGGCACTACGTTGGTTGGTCGGTTTGGGGCAGGACACCAGTCCCATCAGATTGGGGAAGGATAGGGAAAGAAGCGGGTCGTGCACTTTCAAAGGAACCACCCCGGAATTTGCCTGAAGCGATTTAAGGGAGTCATGGAAAACCTAAATCAAGACGGCCAGATGCGGGTTTGAACCGTCGTTTCCGGCCTCTGTGGCCAAGAGGTTCTAGGAGCTTCAGTCTGGAACCGCGCTGCTGCTATGGTCGCAGGTTCGAATCCTGCCTCAGGCATGGGTGTGTGTGATGTCCTTAGATTAATTAGGCTTAAGTAGTTCTATGTCTAGGGGACTGATGACCTCAGATGTTAAGTCCCATAGTGCTTAGAGCCATTTGAACCATTTTTGAACCGTCGTCCTCCAGAATGTGAGTCCAATGTGCTAACCACTGCGCCACCTCGCTCGGTGGCACTACGATACTGCAGCATTTGTTGAAACACCTGAGGACACAAGATGTCCTTGACGTACTGTCATGCTTTCAGGGTTCCCTTAATCACTACCAGCCAATTAACTGAAGTCATACCTGATGGCTCTCCATACCGAGACGCCAGGATTGACATCCCTGTGCCTCTCCATAGCATTAGAAGATGGTCCCTCTCCCCAGATCGCTTCCATACTCGCTGACGATGATCACCCAGATAGTGCACAACAATTATTTGTCGCTGAACACAGTGAGACGTCATTCGGTAGCAGTCCATGTTTCCCGGCCACGGTGCCACTCCAAACGTGGGTGTTTGTGTTATGGTGTTAACAGCAACCTATGCAAGGGACGGCAATACCCCAGACGGGCTGCTACTAGTCTCCAACCAACGATGACGGATGACACAGAATGTTGCAGGGAGTCTATAACTTGTTCATGGATTGAAGCCATGTACGTGAATGGCTTATGATGTTCTTGATGCACTACATGGCGATCCTCTTGTGTGGTGGTCAGACATAGTCTACCAGAACCCTGACGACAAGTGTACTGCCCTCACGTTTCCATGCAGTCCAAAATCTGGCCACTATCGCATCCGAATGCCCAACAAATCTGGAGACTGCAAATTCGACCAGCTGTCTAAATGGAGACCCAGAATCGGGCCGCTTTCAAATTCTGTCAGCTGCTGATGATGCTGTGGCACACGAGTAGTCGGCATCTATGTGTCCTTCACGGTGATCAATCAGCATATGAATCTGTTCACGCCTCTTACTTACCCTATCAGTCTGGTAACAACAATAAGCATGATCAGCACTAATGCACTCTGGTAGCCGTTCTACCTGTTACAGAGAACTGCAACTCCAATAATTTATTGTACATACGCACCGATAGTGGATACACGCACGAACTTACACTGACATCCGACCACGTCTTCTGGGTTTTTATTGTCAGACAGTGTTTATCCGATAGCAGTAAATAAACCGATCATATGGTCGTAGTAGATGGTGACAATAATTCGTCAAATAGCGACGGGAGAAAATATTCACACGTTATCGGCGATGAGGATAAACAGTCTTGCGACGTAATACTGCATATATTTCTGCAACTGTACACCACAAGCCACCGTATGGTTTGTGGAGATGGGTATACAAGGTGATTCCGTGATGATGCTACAGGCTTTCAGGGATGATGGAGAAGGGTACATTTATCTGTTTGAGCTGAGAAACTCTGGTCCGAAAACGACCGAGTTGAAAGTTAATAAGCGAAAATCATTGTCATACCACTGACTGTTGAACTCTGTTACTGCAAGCTCTTTGGTTTCAAGATTACTGCAGGAGGTAGAGTGGACACAAATAAGAAAAATTCGTCTAGTAAGTATGGGCTCCAAAATGCGTGCCTTAGGGGCTATGAGCACTTATTTATTAGAAGCGAAGTGTTTCACTGCGCCAAAGATGAACGAGTGCTCACAGCTTTTATGTTTGCACTTCACAGCCCATGTTTACTGAACATTTTTTTCTTGTCTTCGTCCGTACTACTACCTGTCAAAACACGAAAAGCAAAGAGCTTGCAGTCGAAGATTTCCAGTGCCAGAGATATTAAAACGATTTTCGCTTGTAACATTCGACTCGGTTGTTCCTACACCAGAGTCACTTATCACAAAATGATACATATACCCATCTTCATTATCCCTGAAAGTTTGTGCAACATCATGACAGAATCATCCTGCATAGTGCACCAGCCTCATTACCACGTTTCTTGTTTCATTCGAGAAGCGTCTGACTTTACTAACACAAATAAAATACTTTCTGCATCAGTTACTTGTTTATTTTACCACCACGCGTTTTGATGGTTCACAGCATCATCTTCAGCTGGGGAATTGTCTATTTAAATGGCTGGTGTTGTTGAAGGGTACAAACGTCTTTTCATAGTCACAGACCAAGGGCAGTGTAGGTTATTTTGCGTCTTTTTGCTAATGATAACAACTGTTTATTTAGAAAGGCACTTTCGAGGTTAAAAAAATATGAATTTCTGACAGTGAACTGTACTTACAGGGACGGTAGAGTTGTAAAAGGTCTGCATACTGTTGCTTGGTGTATGTCCTCTCCACTGCACATTAAATTTACACTGTCATTTCAAAGATGATGTTCATGTTACTGGTCTGATTGTTTACATTGGATAAAGAGATAAAAGATTAAATGGATTCAACAAAAATATGTTTTTCTTTTTTAAGTATATGAATAGGCTGCGCCACAATACTGACATGTGCCCAACTCAGTTATTGTAGTAAGTAGTTATTGTCCACGCTGATGGGCAGTACCCAGCTACCGTCATAGTCTTGTACCGGGTGATCAAAAAGTCAGTATAAATTTGAAAACTTAATAAACCACGGAATAATGTAGATATAGAGGTAAAAATTGACACACATGCTTGGAATGACATGGGGTTTCATTAGAACCAAAAAAAAGAAAGTATTGCTACACACGTGAAAGATCTCTTGCGCGCGTCGTTTGGTGATGATCGTGTGCTCAGCCGCCACTTTCGTCATGCTTGGCCTCTCAGGTCCCCAGACCTCTGTCCATGCGATCATTGGCTTTGGGATTACCTGAAGTTGCAAGCGTATCATTATCGACCGACATCTCTAGGGATGCTGAAAGACAACATCCGACGCCAATGCCTCACCATAACTCTGGACATGTTTTACAGTGCTCTTCACAACATTATTCCTCGATTACAGCTATTGTTGAGGAATGATGGTGGACATATTGAGCATTTCCTGTAAAGAACATCATCTTTGCTTTGTCTTACTTTGTTATGCTAATTATTGCTATTCTGATCAAATGAAGCGCCATCTGTCGGACATTTTTTGAACTTTGGTATTTTTTTCGTTCTAATAAAACACCATGTCATTCCAAGAGTGTGTGTCAATTTGTACCTCTCTATCTACATTATTCCGTGATTTATTCAGTTTTCAAATTTATACTGACTTTTTGATCACACGGTACATAGACTAAACTGCCGTGAATAAAACACTGTCTTATCTAACTCTTCACTTCGATCAAGAGCTTAACTACACACAAAGTATGTCCGCTCCTACATCAACCCAGACTATTTTTCCTGTACCTCATGGTATTATGTTCTGCGAGTCGAGTCCAAGAGATCTATAACACAGTTTAGTCGGCCTCCCCTGCACGTGAGATATGCCATGCGTCTGTTCAGTTCTTTCAGCAGCAGAACCGAGATGGAACAACGCCCCATCCCCCTTCGCTAAGTTCTGTTGTAGCTCGAATTTGGTGTGATATTCAGTTAGAAAATCTAGTCCAATTATTACATTGTGAATTAAGTCTAGCTAGGGGGAACATGCACACCAATCCAGATATTTTTGCTCCCACTTTATATCTCAACACTGACGAACCGACCGAGTGAATAACAGTATTCTTACCCACACGACTCAATTTGCAATGAAGTGTATTCAAATTCTTTTTGTTAAGTGTGCCCAGACTGGCTTTGGATACCCGTGATGCCATATCCAACAAAAATTTGCACACTCTTCGTCCTATAAAGTAGGCTAAACAATAGTCTGCAATTGTTTCCACACAGGGGTGCCTTTTGCTAACATTGATTGGGAATGCTGCGCAGTGGCTGCAACATTCCCTCTTTTAATAAACGTTTGGGTGCGAGATCTACCCTGCGAGTCATAATCTGAAAGTTATACGTATTAATATTTATCTTTCTTATGATATCCGCAAAACTATACATATACGCCTGTTCATTACCCCATTAAGTTGTTCTCCATAGTGTCCAGATGTGCTCTTTCTTCTATAACGTTCCACTAGCCCTTCCTACAAATCCTGGAAGGACTCAACATATTACAATATTTCGTGACATATCATGTACCATCCAGCGGCTCCTAAAAAAATTCTTCCCCAGATTTACGTCAGAATGGAGTCACTAATTAGACAATGAGAGGTGGGATAGGTTTTTGCTCTTTCATTTTGCTTGTCTATTACTCTCAGAAGCGTAAAATATACCCCACATAACAAAAAGAAACACAGGAAATTACCACAGAGGCCCATACTGAATAAAACTGAAACTCGGCAGTTACTTGCACATTTTCACAGAACGCCACTGCTGTACTGCCACTGTCATCGTCACTATTCCAAGCCTCCACCAGCTCTTTTGATGTTGTTGTTGTTGTTGTTGTTGTGGTCTTCAGTCCTGAGACTGGTTTGATGCAGCTCTCCATGCTACTCTACCCTGTACAAGCTTCTTCATCTCCCAGTACCTACTGCAACCTACATCCTTCTGAATCTGCTTAGTGTATTCATCTCTTGGTCTCCCTCTACGATTTTTACCCTCCACGCTGCCCTCCAGTACTAAATTGGTGATCCCTTGATCCCTCAGAACATGTCCTACCAACCGATCCCTTCTACTAGTCAAGTTGTGCCACAAACTCCTCTTCTCCCCAATTCTATTCAATACCTCCTCATTAGTTATGTGATCTACTCATCTAATCTTCAGCATTCTTCTGTAGAACCACATTTCGAAAGCTTCTATTCTCTTCCTGTCCAAACTATTTATCGTCCATGTTTCACTTCCATGCATGGCTACACTCCATATCCTACTGAATGTAGCGCCGCAAATTGGAAGGAACGCAGTTGGTGGCTCATCACGTGAATGTTCAAAATTTTCTCGTTCCTCTTCTTCAGAAACGCTTTCCTTGCCATTGCCAGTCTACATTTTATATCCTCTCTACTTCGACCATCATCAGTTATTTTGCTCCCCAAATAGCAAAACTGATTTACTATTTAAGTGTCTCATTTCCTAATCTAATTCCCTCAGCATCACCTGACTTAATTCGACTACATTCCATTATCCTCGTTTTGCTTTTGTTGATGTTCATCTTATATCCTCCTTTCAAGACACTGTACAGTCCGTTCAACAGCTCTTCCAAGTCCTTTGCTGTTTCTGACAGAATTGCAATGTCATCAGCGAACCTCAAAGTTTTTATTTCTTCTCCATGGATTTTAATGCCTACTCCGAACTTTTCTTTTGTTTCCTTTATTGCTTGCTCAATATACAGATTGAATAACATCGGGGAGAGGCTACAACCCTGTCTCACTCCCTTCACAACCACTGCTTCCCTTTCATGTCCCTCGACTCTTATAACTGCCATCTGCTTTCTGTACAAATTGTAAATAGCCTTTCGCTCCCTGTATTTTATCCCTGCCACCTTCAGAATTTGAAAGAGAATATTCCAGTCAACATTGTCAAAAGTTTTCTCTAAGTCTACAAATGCTAGAAACGTAGATTTGCCTTTCGTTAATCTTTCTTCTAAGATAAGACGTAGGGTCAGTATTGCCTCACGTGTTCCAACATTTCTACGGAATCCAAACTGATCTTCCACGAGGTCGGCTTCTACCAGTTTTTCCATTCGTCTGTAAAGAATTCGCGTTAGTACTTTGCAGCTGTAACTTATTAAACTGATAGTTCGGTAATTTTCACATCTGTCAACACCAGCTTTCTTTGGGATTGAAATTATTATATTCTTCTTGAAGTCTGAGGGTATTTCTCCTGTCTCATACATCTTGCGCACCAGATGGTAGAGTTTTGTCAGAACTGGCTCTCCCAAGGCCATCAGTAGTTCTAATGGAATGTTGTCTACTCTGGGGGCCTTGTTTCGACTCAGGTCTTTCAGTGCTCTGTCAAACTCTTCACGCAGTACCCTATCTCCCATTTCGTCTTCATCTACCTCCTCTTCCATTTCCATAACATTGTCCTCAAGTACATCGCCCTTGTATAGACCCTCTATATACTCTTCCACGTTTCTGCTTTCCCTTCTTTGCTTAGAACTGGGTTTCCATCTGAGCTCTTGATATTCATGCAAGTGGTTCTCTTTTCTCCAAAGATCTCTTTAATTTTCCTGTAGGTAATATCTATATTACCCCTTGTGAGATAAGCCTCTACATCCTTACATTTGTCCTCTAGCCATCCCCGCTTAGCCATTTTGCACTTCCTGTCGATCTCATTTATGAGACGTTTGTATTCCATTTTGCCTGCTTCACTTGCTGCATTTTTGTATTTTCTCCTTTCATCAATTAAATTCACGCTCCGATCCGTAGAACGCCAGTTTTCTTTCTCCTGATAACGACGTCCTCTTGAGTAGTCCCCGTCCGGAGATCCGAATGGGGGACTATTTTACCTCCGGAATATTTTACCCAAAAGGGCGCCATCATCATTTAATCATACGGTAAAGCTGCATGCCTTCGGGAAAAATTACTGCTGTAGTTTCCCCTTGCTTTCAGCCGTTCGCAGTACCACAACAGCAATGCCGTTTTGGTTAGTGTTACAGGGCCAGATCAGTCAATCATCCAGACTGTTGCCCCTCTTCAGGAACCACACGTTTGTCTGGCCTCTCAACAGATACCCCTCCGTTGTGGTTGCACCTTAGGTACGGCAAGGTCCATGGTTCATGAGGGGGGGGGGGGGGGCGGGGGGCGGAGGGCTCTTTTGATATCACATGAAAAGGTGTGTCACAGGTGTCGATAAGTGGTTCTCTGGTGAAGGCAATGGGCTGGTACAGAAGATGTAGGCAATGGTGACCAACAACTTATTGACTTCAACGTCAGTGCCCACAAGAGGGTTAGCAGCAGATGTCAGCGACCCATATCGGGACGGCAGACAAAGAGACGCCAGTGTCGGCGCTTGTGTCAATACAGAACTGTGGCAACCTTGCTAGTGGTGCATAGTTCGGCTCTGCGGAGCATCAGGACACACATTTCTGCTCTCATAACTGCAGTCAGAACTGGCCCATGTGCGGCCCCAGTGACTCATAGTCGTACCACGACCGGTGACTCGAAAGCTGCTGCAGACGCTGATTGAAGGCAATGGGCTGGTACAGAAGATGTAGGCAATGGTGACCAACAACTTATTGACTTCAACGTCAGTGCCCACAAGAGGGTTAGCAGCAGATGTCAGCGACCCATATCGGGACGGCAGACAAAGAGACGCCAGTGTCGGCGCTTGTGTCAATACAGCACTGTGGCAACCTTGCTAGTGGTGCATAGTTCGGCTCTGCGGAGCGTCAGGACACACATTTTTGCTCTCATAACTGCAGTCAGAACTAGCCCGTGTGCGGCCCCAGTGGCTCATAGTCGTACCACGACCGGTGACTCGAAAGCTGCTGCAGACGCTGATAGGCCCTGGTGACTAGAGCTGGGAGGACATTAGAGCCCCCCCCCCCCCCCCCAGCCCATCCAGGCTGCGGCTGGACCTGTTCCGGGAAGATGACAAACAATCGTTGGCTGAAGCCAACACACAGTAGATTCGTGACGACATCCCCAACCCGACGAGATGGGCTGCTTTTATATGAAACTAGGCAGGTTTTGTTAAGGTTGAGGTCATGAGTGTGACCCACCTAGTGTCGTCTAAATGTCTCGAAACGCCATTTATTGCCGTGCCCGAGGGTCGCGATTGCAGACCAGCTGCTTTGGAGTAGGTGATGAGCTCGTGGTTGTTACGAAGCGTTCGGATTTCGGCAACCGGCCCCGCTTTGTGTCCGTGCGGCTACACTCCATTCTCATATATAAATGTATGTAGACTAAAAGGATCAGACATGACTAACACGATGGCAACATATGATTACTAGGAATTTCACTATCCAGACTAAATCAATAAAGACAAATGCCAACATTTTCTTTGGAAAGGTCAGGACCGATTTTCTTCTTCATCGCCATCTAATAACACCCTGTTCTCCACCTCTTTGTAGACGCATCTTCGTAGACGGGACATTACTTGTAAACCCAAACTTATTTCCTCGTCCTAGCAAGAAAAAAATCATTAACAGTGGAAGGAATCGAAAAGGAGCGCTCCATTTGTCAGTAAGACACGCTGACTATTCTTCACAGAGGCGACGTATCCAAGGTTTTTTGAAAGGGGGATATATAGATATGATCTCTCTCGTTGCCTTTCCAACCAAGAACCATATTTAAAAACTGAACCTAAGTCTATGCCAGATTATTGCTCCCGTAATTAGAACCTCAGAGATCACAAGAATGTTTTCCAGTTGGGCAAAGAATTACAAATTTGCGACAGAGAGGCCTCATCTCTTAATTAGGCCACCCGTACATGGAAGTACTCAAAATAACGGAAATGGTGAGTGATCTAGATTGCTGACTGGTTATGGATTGAATGGCGACTCAGTGCTTCACATTGCATTACTCCACAGAAATGAAAACTGTCATTTATTTGTGCGAGCTTGTTATGCTCATGCGTCTTTTTATTACACTCAGTGTGTACAGATTCGAACACTGAGAAAGATGTGCTCTTATGTTATTCTTAAAGATGAAAGAAAAAAAGAAAAAACTGTTAGCATCATACACACATACAGAAAAACGTAAACTGATGCACCAATGACTAATCTGCAACATACAGGTTTTTAATATGTAAATTCTTACAGAAAACTTCTACAGTGGTTTAGTACAATTGATTTCTTCTGCCGTAACACGACATAGTTCGAACACGAGAGAACGTGTTACTGCAGAGGAACAGACAATAATCGCTTAGTAGTAAGAAAACGTTGGCTTAATTTATGTGCTCAGTAAATAAGTACAGCTTTCATGTTGTGAACAAAGACAGTTCATTAGTGCTTGCAGTTATCTATGAATTTAGGCAAAAATATGACGTCTCCGCTATGACTAAAAATGGTTCAAATGGCTCTGAGCACTATGTGACTTAACATCTGAGGTCATCAGTCCCCTAGAACTTAGAACTACTTAAACCTAACTAACCTAAGGACATCACACACATCCTTGCCCGAGGCAGGATTCGAACCTGCGACCGTAGCGGACGCGTGCTTCCAGACTGAAGCGCCTAGAACCGCTCGGCCACCGCGGCCGGCTCCCTATGACTAAAAAAGGCAATAAAATTACATATTGTAACATTAAAAGGTGCCAGCTCACAGAACCAAAGTCAGTGGTGAATGTTTTGACGTGGCGAGGAATGCAGGCAGGCTGTGGCTGAGCGCCAGTTGCGGGGTTTTTCCCGAGACCGGAGTGTGCACACTTGCTGCTTGGGAGGGACGACTCAGTGGCGGCTAAAGTGGTTGCAATTAAAGGTAAATATTCTGCCGGGAAAAAGTTAGTACACCTGGAAACACGACGTCGATTCTGACCCGATGACGGCATACGCCACCTGGGGAATAGTAGATGTACTAACAATGGTTTTAACGTCATCCGCCAACGGATACCTTAGCGGCATAGCTACTAGAGCGCCATATGTGTCCACCCTTTAAAAGAGAATGCTCACAGCCAGAAGGCTCAGTGTGGTGCAGTCAACCATGCTACAGCGACGCACTTGTGCTTCCTACTGCCAACTGAATGAGTTTGAAAGAGCCCTCCGAGTGACAGGAAAGTCCTTTTGGAGAATTACCACACAAAGTGGACGTCTTTCATCGATTGTGCAACGATGCTGGTATCAGCATGAACATTCACACACTTGTAGATGAGGTTCTGGACCTTGACGCAGCACAGATGCCCGCCATGATCGTCGTATTGTAAAGGCAGCAGTGGCACATCGTACAGTTATCACAGCACAGATAAAATGGCCTGTGAGTCCAAATGTGTCAACACTAACTGTTAACTGTTACGGACCATTTATTAGCAGTGGGACTAAGGGCACCCACACCTCTAGACAATCTTCCACTCACGCCACGGCATCGATGTGCACGGCTCCAATGGTACCATCAGAGGACACCATTTGCAAGATGGGATGGCGTGCCGTTGTCTTCAGCGATGAAAATAGATTCTGCCTGCACGTAAGTGATGGTCGTTTGTACAGAAGGTTAGGCCTGGTGAGTGCCGTCTTGTAGAGTAAATTTGTCCAAGACACGTTGGCCTCACCCCAGACCTTGATGGTCTGTGGTAAGATAAGTTACAGCTGTCGTTCTTTGTGGACGCTGTCCAGCACTCGACACGGGCAGGATGTAGTTGGACCCGTTCTTTTGCCTTTCTTGCAACAGGAAGGTGATGTGTTGTTGCAACTGGATTATTCTCCCCAGCACCCTGTCTGTGAAACACAACTTACTCTGAAAGACGTGCAGCAACTGCCCCGTCCAGCACGTATTCTGGACTTGTCTCCAATACAGAATATATGGGATATGACTGGACGAAAGGAGACTAGTGCTATACATCAACCAACAACTCCTACAGAACATCGTGAACAGGTCGAGCGAGCATGGAATAATATATCCCAGGACTATATTCGCGATCTGAACAATCGACTGGACGCCAGAGTCAGCGCCTGCACTGTCGCCTTTGGAGGGTACACGACATACTAAACGGGTGTTTCAGCTTCGGTCGACACCTGGTAGTCCAGCACCGTTTGTGCTACTAATCTGTAAATGTAGTCATTTCTTGTACTCCATATGCATTGTTGCAACAATTAAGATTCAGCGAACTGGAAATCGCTAAAAGACTGTATTAATTTTTTTCTGGCTGTGTATTATATTTTCAATAAAACTGCATTACCGACACTCCAAACATGATACGGAAAAAAGAAGTACACCAGAAAAATCGTGCCGATGATATGAGCTGATTGGAATTTCAAGCACAATTCTAGGATAAACAATACAGAAGTTTCAAATAACTTCCGGGAATTCAGCCAGGTAACACTTTCAGCGGGAGAACACCCCGCCATTTTCAAGGCAAACTGCAACGGACAGGCGACGTACATGCAAATTTAAAACCTCGGTTCTCGGACTGAAGCAGGAAAGATAACACACACACTGAACACTAGTGCCACCAAAGATGACCAAAGTCAGAGCTATCGATAGTGAGACTACGAATTCACAGGTGAGGTAGCATTGACTGTGTCCCTCTGTTTCTTGACAAGGGAGAGAGCCGGATTCCAAACAGAGTTTAAACAGAAACCTCCATCCCTGTTAACGAGGTTGCTCGCTAATTGAATCTCAACTGCCTCCTTAATAACACTGTCCCAATAACTGGACGTGCATGCAAATATCTCGGTGTTATTATATAACATGGGGTGACCAGTATCCAAGCAATGTTCCGCAATAGCAGATCTACTTGGCTGCTGTAATCGTGTGTGCCGTTTACGCTCAGTACATCGGTCCTCCACGGTCCTGATGGTTTGACCAATATATGCCATGCCGCAGCTACAATGAATACGATATACCCCCGCCTTACGCAGTCCAAGATCATCGTTAACGGAACTCAAAAGCGCTCTAATTTTAGATGGAGGTTGGAAAACACATTTCACATCGTATTTCCGTAAAATACGACCGATTTTGTTGGACGTGTTTCCTACGTAAGGCAAAAAGGCAGTTGACTTAGGTGTTGACTCAGAACTATCATCAATCACCCGATGTACAGTTGTTCGATAGCGCAACGCACGTTCAGTCTGTCTATCACTGTAACCATTTTGACGAAATGTAGCTTCAAGATGGGACAGCTCAGCTGGCAAAGTCTCAGCGTCAGAAACGACATGTACCCTGTGTACCAAGGTACGAAGTACCCCTCCACGCTGAGCCGGATGGTGACAACTATTAGCCTGTAAGTACAAGTCGGTGTGAGTACGTTTCCTGTAAACTGCATGTCCCAATGATCCGTCATCCTGCCTCCTAACCAACACGTCAAGAAAGGGAAGGCAACCATCCTCTTCCATCTCCATCGTAAAACGAATGTTCGGGTCGATCGAGTTCAGATGTTCTAGAAAGACATTCAAATTCTCCCTACCATGAGGCCAAACGACGAAGGTATCGTCAACGTATCTAAAGAAACAGGAGGGTACCAAAGGCACCGACTCAAATGCACGTTCCTCGAAGTCTTCCATAAACAAATTTGCGATCACTGGAGACAACGGACTACCCATCTCAGCTCCATCTGTCTGCTCGTAATACTGGTCGGCGGTCGCTGAAAGTGTTACCTGGCTGAATTCCCCGGAAGTTATTTGAAAGTTGTATACGCCAGGAGAACCTCAGGTCTCACAATACAGAAGTTAATATTGTTTTAGTTTTGATAGATAATAAAGTTATTAAGAACTGAAGATATGAAGCATAAAATGAAAGCTGTTGACGTCAGTAAACACCACAATCAGCACATGTGTATAAGCAATGTCGACCACGGCATGCCAGACTTCATGTATACAGAGTGTGCAGGCAGCGAGTGGGCC
The DNA here is from genome assembly GCF_021461385.2 of Schistocerca piceifrons. Lineage (NCBI taxonomy): Eukaryota > Metazoa > Arthropoda > Insecta > Orthoptera > Acrididae > Schistocerca > Schistocerca piceifrons. Next base: position 780,525,556 of record NC_060140.1, on the reverse strand, counting down.
AAGAACTGGCCTGTCTCTCCTCTGCTCGCTACTTCCCGGAAGTATGCTGAACAGCACGATTTTTTATTGTGTACTGCGGCTGGTTGAGCATCGCCCCCAGCACTGCGGCTGCTGGACCTTATACACCACTGTGGAGTTCGACTTGCGACGATGGCTTTCTGAATGAGCCCAGTGGACAGCCTCCTCGTGTAAGCTGAGGTTCCTCCACTGCGGATCGGGCGACAACAAATACTTACACATTCGTAGTTCGCCCCAACATGCAAATTACCGTCTCCTTTTCCTTAACACGACGAACAATCTCCCGCAACGGCGGCCCAGATCAGGAATTCCAATTGCAGTCCATTTACGGTCCTTTCTCATTGAACTTGAGACTTTCCCTCTACCACCTTTCCTGTCCGTCCACTCACGTACACTTCCGCGGTCCATGCCTTGGCCACAGCTTCATGGCGACCTATCGCAAGGCCCAAAGGGCTCAGTTCAACTTGAGGACCTTCACCGGCGATTTTTCTTATTCTCGGGGAGTTTCAGGGCTCAGAAATAGTCTACACTGATTGCTCGATGGTCGATGCTGACTCTGGATTCGCTTACGCTCACGCTGAACATACTGAACAGCGCTCTTTGCCAGACGGGTGCAGTGTTTTCACTGCTGGGTTGGTAGCCATCTCTCGCGCTCTTGTGCATATCTGCTCCTGCGCCGGTGAGTCCTTCATCATCTGTAGTAACTCCTTCAGCAGCCTACAAGTTCTCTATCAGTGCTTCCGTCGCCATCCTTTGGTAATGACTATCCGGGGGTCTGTTTATGCCCTCGACAACAATAGACGTTCAGTGACTTTCTTTTGAAACTCAGGACAGGTCGGGATCCTGGGCAGTTAACTTGCTGACAGGCTGGCCAAACAGGCTATGGGTAAACTGACCCTAGAGATAGGCACTCCAGAGACTGATCTCCGATCGGTCTTACGCTGTAAAGTTTTTGGGTCTGGGATACTGAACTGCGCAGCCTCAGTACACCAAATAAATTACGTGTTACCAAGGAGACAACGAATGTGTGGAGGTCATTCACGCGCGCCGCTCGCAGGGACTCCGTTGTCCTTTGCCGGCTCCGCATCGGCCATACTTGGCTAACTCACGATCATCTCCTACATCGCGACGACCTGCCCCAGAGTTAAAGTGGTTCCCACTTGAATGTGGTCCACATATTGCTGGACTACCCAGTTTTAGCCGCCCTGAGGCGGACTTTTAAACTTCCTGCCATGCTGCCTGTGATGTTAAGAGACAATACCTTAACAGCTGATCTAGCTTTACGTTTTCTTCGAGAGGGAGGCTTTTATCACTCAGTCTAAGGGTGGGTGTCTGGCCTTCTCTCTCACGCCTTCACCCTCCATCTTTTTTAACTCATCTTCGCTCTGTCTTTGTTATTTGTTCGCCTTCACGTTTCTTTAGCCTTATGTTTTTTGACTGGAGATTTTAATGTGTTGCAGAGTGGCTGGATTATCTTTTTTTATTCTTGCGATCAGCCAGTCCAAGTCATCTGCAATATTATTTTAAGACCTTCCAACGCTTTTTTCCGTTTAGTGCACGTTTTCCCCTTTTTGTTTGCTTCTTTAGTTTTATCTTTCAGTCTGTTCCTAGTTAGTTTTACGCCTTTTTGCTCTCCCCGTCTCCTTTTGTGCATGACTTTAACCAGAGACCTGTGTGCATGAGAAAAAAGGGACTGATGACTCTGTAGTTTGGTCCCTGTACTCTCCAAACCAACCAGTCAGTATTGCGGTGTGGTGTTTTTCGGTCCGCAGAACTCTCCTGATTTCGACATTATCGTGGTGTTATCATGATATGAGTGCTGTATACCGTTCACAAAAAGACGCAGCCTAGCGATTTATCATCACAAGCCTTTAATAATAAATGTGAATGACAGAAGAAAGGGATGAGAAGTCTCAATATATATAATGCAGTCACATATTGCAGATTTGCTATGAAATGACGTTACAATATCAGGCGGAAATAATTTAAAGATTTAGTTGACAATGAAGGATTAAAAATTCAAGATGCACTTAGTGCTAAATTTTCAGGCATGCAGCATGTGAAGAAATTCGTGGTGCAAATAGCAAATTTTCTGAAGCCTCACGGATTATTCCACTGCCAGTTGCAACAGTTCTCGATGGAACTGAACAAAGAGTATGGAGACTTTACACATTACTGCAAAGTACGTGTGGTAAGTCAACGCGCATGCCTCGGAGGATTTTTTCGTTTTAAAACTGGTTATTGTTGAATTTATGAAGGGAAAAGGAATGGAAGAACTAAAGTTAGAATATCCAAAATGGACTGTAGACATCACATTTTAAGCAAATTTGACTGCACACTCCTCACATTGCAAGATGAGAAACAACTTCTTCCTGATTTGATGGGGATGTATTTAAAAAGAAAATCACGTTGTAGAAGGGACACGGTCGAGTTCTCTAAGCTCACTACCGTCAAAGAAAACGTGCGGTTTGAATGATTCGTTGTGGCCATGAAAGAATGCAGAGACAGTTTCTTAAACGTTTTGACAGCTCGCGTCAGCTAGCCAACATATTTTCGGGATCGACTGTCATTTCAGTTGAAAGTGCCATTATGCACGTGCAGATGTAACTGACCTGCAAAATAATTCCCGTTTTAAAGACAAATAACTCTAACGTTAAAACTGTCCAAGACGTCTACATTCCTTCCTCAGGTAGAGTTTCCACGTCTCTATAATGAGGTACCAAAAGTGCTATAACATTTCGACCAACATATGTGTGTGAAAGACGTTTTTTGGTTTATGAAACTAAATAAGTCACTATTACGTGGCAACATGAGTGTAAAAATCTGTGAAATTTTCTGTATGTGTCCATATGCCAACAGTTTGTACCAGATAACAATTACTTGTATCTTCAGTGAGCCAAAAATAATTAAATAATATTGAAATTTTGTTTTTTATATATTTTCTTGAAAATGTGAAACATATACCACGTCTTATGCAGTGAGACTGCACTGCCATTTAAATGCGATCGTTCGCAGTTTCCCCCTCTTACCCTCCTCGCAGTCAGATCGCTTGACGTTGCGGTGGGGGAAACGTGTCAGTCAGGCTGAGCGCTATGGCTCTCGTTCCAGGGCACAGCCCACGTGTGCAATACCACAAAAAATGGCTCCAAGCACTGTGGGACTTAACATCTGAGATCATCAGTCCCCCTAGACTTAGAAATACTTAAACCTAACTAACGTAAGGACATCATACACATCCATGCCCGAGGCAGGATTCGAACCTGCGACCGTAGCAGCATCACGGTTCCGGACTGAAGCGCCTAGAACCACTCAGTTACAACGGCCGGCAGTAACACCACAAAACCCCCAGACAGTTACCTAATCTTCATAGAGGTTGAGCCGCACAATTTACTATTTCGTATGTATTTATAGTTTTACGTAAAATTTTACACATTTTAAAACTGTATATAAGTAAACTTTGTGAACTTTGTTCATAACTTGCTCACTACTGCGTCGTTATTTTAATAAGAGGTTGCAAAATGACCGCAATAATTTTCTACATTTTCTAATATCTTATTTGTATGTGTCATTAGCTTTAGATATGGATCGTGGCCATTATTTGTCTAGCTTGGATTCAGTAGTGTGTGCACCGGTTGATCATTGTCGGTGAGTCTGTATTCTCTTATTCCTCTGCGGATATACTTACAGCTGATGACTTGTCGCAGATCCTTTCCATCCAGATGGAGGTTTGATGCTATCGCAATTTACTACATAAAACGAATCTGGCTTTTTTCTTATTTACTTTACTAGTACATCTTTCTGAGAATACCTTGCTCATACCTTTACGGCTTTTGGAGGTGGTTTGCAGATTCGTTTAACGCTGGTATATCATCTATAAATCTAAGCTATTTATGTTTCTCCAAATCTAAGCAATTTATGTTTCCTCCATCTGTAATTACCCCTTCCACTACGTGTCTTTACGTTCGCTTATAGCATCGGCAATGCAAATGTTGAAGATTTACCAAATATCTTTATTTACTCTTGCAAATTTTGCGATACTTTCTTTTATTGTGATGTCTGCTGTCTGAGTCCTGTAAAGCTGCTGGATTAATTTCCTGTCTCGGCGACCCAACGCAATGCACTTTAGAATTTGCGTCATTTTAGACCAGTCTACATTGCCGAAAGCTTTTTTTTCTAAATCCATAAAGTCTATCGACAGTGGTTTATTATTTCTATTTTTCCCGGGACTCTTACTCGAATTATTGCAACCTTTCTTAAATCCAAATTGATCTTCAAACAGGTTTTAATTACTTTTAACATTATCTTATTTATGACAGGCCTATTTTCCAGCGTCTTGAAGGGTTAGTGGGCTTAGAGTGCAGTAGTCTTTTCACATCTACATCTATACGCCACAAGCCATTTTACAGTGTGTGGTAGAAGGCTCTTCTGGTACCTCTATCTCATCGTCGCTTCCCTGCTCCGCGAGCGGTTTGCACGCAAAAAGAATGATTGTAGCTAAACCTCCGTATTAGCTCTTTCTGATCATTTCGACAAACGTATGTGGGAGGAAGTAATATGTTGCCCTATTCTTTGTGAAATGTTCTCTCTCGGAATTTCAAGAGTAAACCTTTCTGTGTGGTACAACGGCCTCTCTTGTAGTGTCTGCCTCTGGAATTTTGTTGAGCATCCCCGTATCGGTCTCGCGACTGCTACGGTCGCAGGTTCGAATCCTGCCTCGGGCATGGATGTGTGTGATGTCCTTAGGTTAGTTAGGTTTAAGTAGTTCTAAGTTCTAGGGGACTGATGACCACAGATGTTAAGTCCCACAGTGCTCAGAGCCATTGTTGAACCCGTATCGGTCTCACGGTGACTAGACCAGGCGTGGACAAGACTCGCACTCCCATAGCGCACCCGCCTTTCGTGAACACAGCCGAGACTGCTCAGAGCTCCGGCTTCCCCCACCACTAGGCTACTCCCAGCAGCTCAGAGAGTGAGAGGGTTATACGCTAAAGGTTGCACATGCAGGGAACTTAGGAAGACGTGTTTGCAACGCAGTAGAAGTACCTCTAAGAGGCGATAATGCGGCATACTGTCATAAGCAGGAGATTATTGTGTGTGGCTGTTTCTGTATTCTTCTGCCAATGCAAAACTTTTATTCCTTGTCTAAATAAGTATATTATTTAGTGCTAATAGAACTACAAAAATCATTACGCAGAGACATTTATCATTATGTTGTAATTTTTATAATTTTTTACACACTTCGATTTTAGAATCTATACAAATTATAAAACGGGTGCATGTATGTGTATACATTATGTGATCAAAAGTATCCGGACACCTGGCTGAAAATGACTTACAAGTTCGTGGCGTCCGCCACCGGTAATGCTGTAATTCAATATGGTGTTGGCCCACCCTTAGCCTTGATGACAGCTTCCATTCTCGCAGGCACACGTTCAATCAGGTGCTGGAAGGTTTCCTGGCGAGTGGCAGCCCATTCTTCACGGAGTGCTGCACTGAGGAGAGGTAGCGATGTCGGTCGGTGGAGCCTGGCACGAAGTCGGAGTTCCAAAACATCCCAAAGGTGTTCTATAGCATTCAGACCAGTACTCTGTGTTTTTCAGTCCATTACAGGGATGGTACTGTCATGCAACCACTCCGCAACAGACCGTGCATTATGAACAAGTAGTGCTGAAAGATGCAATCGCCATCCGCGAATTGCTCTTCAATAGTGGGAAGCAAGAAGGTGCTTAAAACGTCAAAGTAGGCCTGTGCTGTGATAGTTCCACGCACAAAAATAAAGGGTGCAAGCCTCCTCAATGAAAAACACGACCACACCATAACACCAACGCCTCCGAATTTTGCTGTTGGCACTACACACGTTGGCAGGTGACGTTCGCCGGGTATTCGCCATACCCACACCCTGCAATCGGATCACCACATTTTTTACCGTGATTCGTCACGCCACACAACGTTTCTCCACTGTTCAGTCGTCCAATGTTTACGCTCCTTATACCAAACGAGGCGTCGTTTGGCATTTACTGGCGTGATGTGTGGCTCATGAGCAGCCGCTCGACCATGAAATCCAAGTTTACTCACCTCCTGCCTTACCGTCATAGTACTTGCAGTGGATCCTGATGCAATTTGGAATTCCTGTGTGATGGTCTGGATAGATGTCTGCCTATTACGATCCTCTTCAAATGTCGGCGGTCTCTGTCAGTCCACAGACGAAGTCGGCCTGTACGCTTTTGTGCTGTACGTGTCCCTTCACATTTCCACTTCACTATCACATCGGAAACTGTGGAAACAGTGGACCTAGGGAAGTTAAGGAGTGTGGAAATCTCACGTAAAGTCGTATGACACAAGTGAGACCCAATCACATGACCGCGGAGCGGCCTATTCTGCTCTCTCACGATGTCTAATGACTACTGAGGTCGCTGATATGGAGTACCTGGCAGTAGGTGGCAGCACAATGCACCCAATATAAAAACGTATGTTTTGGGGGTGTGCGGATACTTTTGATCACATAGTGTGTGTTCCACATCTCCTCCTAAACCACTCGACAGATTTCAACCTAACTTCATGTACACATCACTCACTGTTTGAAAAGTGTAAGTAAAGTGTAAAGTATAAGAATCACCCACCTATTAAATTGGAGGGTCTAGGGGTGAAAAAGCAGTGTCACCCACGACAAGAGAATATCTTAGTTTAGTTATCCAGTATTTGAGAATGAGAGCATTTAAAAACCAGCAACAAACTTTATACATAATTTCAAACCTTAATGAAACTTTTTGTCACTGACGACCCACGCAAACTGATGAAAGGAAAAAAGTTTGTCACTTACTATTTTGTTGCTGCTCATGCAGTAAAACTGCCACATGAAAACGTATCACCGTATAACACATAGTTCAGGATATATGAATTCAAATACTGAGATGTGAGGAAAAAATACTGCATCATGTATGTTGTTTTAATATCTTACTTCTTTGCTACTACCTCTATTTGTAACACATTCCGCAGACAGCATCCACATACGCCGCTGAATGTACCTATATAAATATATCATTTTACGTAGGATGTCCAATAAAGAATGATCGTAATTTTTTTATGTTCATAATTTCTCCAGCTAAAGTTTAGTCTTATTACATTCTGTTAGCTTAAAGTGCAACAAACACGCCGTAGTAGTTTCATCGTTGGGACTCGTGCTTCCCACCTGTGAGAGGCAGGCAAGATCAGACACGTCCAGTATCGCCTTCCGCTGCAATGGAGATAACACACACGAGGAACAATATGCGGCTCAGAAATTCTACTTTCGACTCGACGAATCTTCAGCTGAGGCCTATACAATGTTACAGGAGGCCCATAGAGAGTCTGTTCTTCCCTACAGCACAGTTCGAAGGTGGTTTAAAATTTTTGAAGAGCGGAGACAATCAACTTCAAAGGAAGCTGTACCCGGTGCTCAATTTACTACTCTTACGGAGAAAACATCAACACTGCTGCTGTTATTGTGAGAGAGGATCGACGAATTATCTTAAGATCACTTTTTGAAATACTGAACATTACATTGGGTCTCACCCACAGGTTGATGACAGGAAAAATTGCACATGACACTTGTTTGTGCGCGATAGGTTCCAAGACTGTTGATTCCCGATTCGCGTGCAGGTCTGCATGCAGTTAAAGTTGATGTTAGAGGAAGATCCAGAGTTTATTTCAAATGTAATCACTGCTGATAAAACCTGGCTACATAATTTTGATATGAGAGCAAACAGCAAAGCTCAGTGTGAAAATCTCCTTCATTACCAACCCTCTAAAAAACAAAAGTGGTTACTTCTGCTGGGAAAGTTACGGTCATCTCATTCTTTGATATTCATGGAATGGTTTATCAGTAACCGGACAATACTACAGGGGTGTTCTGAAAACTTTGCAAATCCATATCAGGCGCAGAAGACCACATTTCCGTGAAGCAGGCTGGATGCTGCACCACGATAATGCGCGGCCGCATATTGCCAACGTTGGTTTCCAGCATGTATTTGAAGACTGGCAGAAACGCTGGACAAGTGGTTCGCATTCATGGAAGACTACTTTGAGAAGGATCATCAAAATTATGAGGATGAGTAAAGGTAAGTTGACAAAAAATTATGATCGTTCTTTGTTGAACAGCCCTCGTACAATAAACAATTCAGGAGATAAGACGTAAGTAACATTGAGAGCGTGAGAAACTGCTGCATCATGCATGACATTTTAATTTACTACTTCTTCACTACTGTCTCTATACCCAACGCGGTTCGCAGGCAGTAGGTACATATATCAGTCTATGTATCTGCAAAATTATATCATTGTACAGCACATAGTCCAGGAGATCTGATGTCATAAACTTTAAGCTGCATGAAAATGAATCTGTAGGGCGAAATTCATTAGACGTACAGGTGAAATATGTATACCAATAGGGGTTAAAAATGTTAAATACATGTGAAATACATTTTACATGTGCATATGCGAGTAAAGCCACGGATAAAAAGTTCATCCTAAACCCCTGGAATAATTTCAGTCAAATTTGATACACATATTAGTTACAGTGTGCAAAGAAATACTGTAGGGAACGATCAGCCTCCTGTTGGAGTGAATGTGATAACGTGGAGAGAGAAGGGAAGACAAAGAGACGGAGAGACACCCTGAGGCGTAGAGAGATGGGCACAGCTATGTGGAGGATGGGATGGGCAGAGATAGGGGAGAGGGAAATAGGCTAAGCGAGGGGGAAGGAGAAGATGGACAGAGAGAGGAGGAAAAAGTAAGACACCGGGTTTCTCATCTAATATTTAATGTATCTGGAGAAATGGTTTGTGATACAGTCAAACACATGGAGTTACGTGGATTAAAATCAGCTAAACGTGAACTTTGGCTGGACTTTGTCAACTTCATAAGAGAGAGTGAGAAAAAAAAAACATTCACATAGGTGTGTTGAATCAAGCACTGAAATAACTTCATTGGCTTCTCTATGCAGTCGATGACATTGCTCCTGGGGTAACATTTTATAAAAGCCTTGTAACTTCCTGGACTGGACAACATGTCGTTGAGCTGGGTGCTGCACTGTACTTGTATCAGCTCAAGATGGAAATAACGATGAACTTAGGAGCCAAAAGTGAAAACTGTCTGACAAATAAATCGAAATCCGTCTTCAGTCGTCTATTGTGTTGGAATCTCTTTTGAAACATAGTTCGTCATATCTGGTCCACAAATGATAGCCATGAGTTACGGGGAATGTTTCATATCATGAACTTGATTTTTCCACAGGATTACTTTTGGTTTAATAGCATCAATCTTGTCTGCCATTTCGGTAACCAAACGATTCCCTTCTTGCATTAAGACGCTTAATGGATTCAAAAAAATGGTGATGTCGACCATAATAGATTTTTTCAACACTCTACTTGCACTTAACGAGTTTTTTTCCCAACTGGTCACCTTTAGTCCAACTAGAAATGTCATTTATCAGAAGACAAATGCATCACATCGTCCTTGTGGCTGGTGTGGTGATGACGTTCCGATAAGTGTTTTTCTTGCTCATAATAGAGCGATGGCATATCGATCTTTCAACGATACAAAAAGTAAGGCAATTCCCATTCAGCACTGAACGGTGTGGCTTCCCCACTTTATCTTTCTTGCAGAAGTATGCACACATCGTAGTATTGCTAATGCAGAACACGAATATAATTTAACGCAAGTAGCATTCTCAGCAAACCGCTTGATGTCTGGCAAAGCGACTGCTTTGCTCTATATCGGCGTGAGGCCGCAGCCTTCATTTTCCTCTCCCCACCCGCCCCTCAGCCACACTCGCTGCTGTGCTCGGAGCGTTAGGCTGGAGCGCGGCTGGAGCGCAGCTGGAGTGCGGCTGGAGCGCTCGCGCTCGCCAAGCGTTGTTTGGCCAGGCCTGGACTGGACGTACCCGTAAAGAGATGCGCCGCTCTTCGTTGAATCTTTTCTATCTCTTTTATTAGACCAACCTGGTAAGGATCCTACACTGATGAGCAGTTCTCAAGAATTGTTCGAACAAGTTTTTCATAGGACACTTCTCTTGTGAATGAATTATGTTCCCTTAAGATTCTTCCGATGAACCTCAGCCTGCTTTTTCTAGTGTTCGTTTAATCTAAATCTACATTACCACTGTGCAAATAAACTAAAAATTGTACAGCCCATAACAAACGATGTTTTATTTTGAAAGTAGTGGACAGAGTTCATGGAACACTTACATACTATCTCTCTACCGTTCCACTCTCGAATATGCTCATTCCACTTAAAGCTGCTGTGGACGGCCACATCTAGGTACTTAACGATAGTAACTGTCTCCAATGAAGTGAAATGTCATGTGGTTAGGGCTTCCCATCGGGCAGACCTGTCGCCTGGTGCAAGTCTTTTCAGGTGACGCCACTGCGGCGACTTGCGCGTCCATGGGGATGAGATGATGAAGGCAACACAGCACCCAGTTTCAGAGCGGAAAAAAAACTCCTACCCAGTTGGGAAGCGATTCCGGACCCCTAAGCATGGCTTTCCGTCACGCTCACCACTTTCTTTTACCTCATTTTGTTCTATATTGTTCGTTGAATTTGTTCAGGGTGGACATCTGATGACACCTATTTAGGTTCTTCGTTGATCCGTTCACTCAGTTTTTTTGTTACAGAGGGTAGCTAACCCTCTGACCGAACGTGCTGAGCTACCGTGCCGTCACCACTCAGCTATCGAGGCGGACACTGTCTCCAGTGATTTGTCGTCACTAGTGTAATTTTACAGTAGTGGATTTCTTCTAAATTTGGGCAATATGTCACATTTATTTACCAACAGAGTCAACTATCAGTCACCACACATCCATCAACCATTCCAGGTCTTCCTGCTGTTCGTTATAATCTTCTGCCATTGCTACCTTCTTATGCACAACCACATCGTCTGCAAGCAGCGCCAAGGAGCTTCTGACCTTATCCAGTAGACTATTTACACTTGCTTTGGTGTACTCCTCAAATTACCTTTATATCTGTCGATTTTTCTCCGTTAAGATCAACATGTTGAGTTTTATCTGTAAGTAAGTCTTGAATCGAATCTCAAATCTGATCTAGTACTCGGCAAGTTAGTATTTTCTTTCATTTAACGACAGGGCAGAACTGTACCAGATGTCTTCCGCAAGTGAAGGAATACAGCCTCTACCTGGCTCTCTAGGTCCCACGGATAACAGAGCGTTTCGACAGATCTCTGCGAAATTCGTATTGATTTTATGCAGGACATTTTCGTTCTCCAAAAACTTGGTAATCTGTGAGGGTAAAACATGATCCATAATCCTACAACAGCTTGACGTCAGCGACATAGGCCTGTAATTATGTGCGACTTTTGTTTTAAAACAGAAATGAACTTTCTACCAGGCGCTAGGAACCGTTCGTTGCTTCACCGACGTATGATAACCTCTGCTAGCAGGGGAGCGAGTTCTTTCTCATCTGGTCCAGATGCCTTTCCACTAATAAACTACCGTACTCGTAGTTGCTTTTCCATTCTGTGATCAATTGCCGGCCACTGTGGCCGAGAGGTTCCAGGCGCTTCAGTCTGGAACAGCGCTGCTGCTACGGTCGCAGGTTCAAAGCCTGCCTCGGGTATGGATGTGTGTGATGTCCTTAGGTTAGTTAGGTTTAAGTATTTCTAAGTCTAGGGGACTGATAACCTCAGATCTTAAGTCCCGTAGTGCTTGGAGCCATTTTTTTAATCACTTATCTCAAAATCTACTATTTCGACATTGGCGTGATTATTGAAAGAAGGGATCGTATTACCATTTTCCACATTGAAACAGTTTCGGGAGATCGAATTCAGTATTTCGACGTTCTCTCTGCCATTTTCTGTTTTAATGTCAGTACAGTCACTGAACAACTGAATAGGTGATTTCAATCTGCATATTGATTTTACGTCAGACTAGACCGCTTAAGGATTTTCTGTCAGATCAGTTGGCAAAATTTTACTTTCACTTGTCTGACGTAGTTTTCTTAGATACTGGTACAAGGAACGACTTCTGAAATCTTCAGCGATTTCTGCTTTTTTATACATCCCATACAAAAGATTTTTGTCGCTTTGTCACCTATTCCTTAAAGCATTTCTCTATTTGTTACATCGTACTGGGTAGCCTTTTTTGGTTTTATTTCTGTAACTGCTTCGTCGAACTGTGCCTAGTATTTTTTGGTCTAACTTCACGCTATAAACATCCTTCATTCCAGCCCTTCATCATATAATTTATATACATATTCCTTCCAGTGTTCCTCGGAAGTGAGGAATTGGTGTCACCGCCGGCCGCGGTGGTCTCGCGGTTCTAGGCGCGCAGTCCGGAACCGTGCGACTGCTACGGTCGCAGGTTCGAATCCTGCCTCGGGCATGGATGTGTGTGATCTCCTTAGGTTAGTTAGGTTTAAGTAGTTCTAAGTTCTAGGGAACTGATGACCACAGCAGTTGAGTCCCATAGTGCTCAGAGCCATTTTTTGAATTGGTGTCACCGGTGACCAGAACTAAACTCATCTGGAACTGGATCACGCCATTCAATCACAAACGATTTTATTACCGAGTGATCCTTTACGTGGTATTTCAACACCTATTACAGTTACGTTGAATTTCAGGAATAAATTAAGGCAAAGACAGGCCTGTGATGAAAATGACAGTGATAGTTTATGACATAAAAAGAAAGTTTGGGTCGGTCCGAGGGTCGTGCTCGGATAGACTAAGTGATAAGGTGACTGCACACGATAGGTGAGAAATCCGGGTTCGGGTCCCGGTCTGGCACAACTTTTCATATGTCGCTTTAGGTAGTGCACCTACAGCTATTATAGTTGAATAAATTTCGGTAAAAGAGTTACTTCGAAGAAGCTCCGTGTGAAGATAGCCTTGCTTTTAAGTTGGAGAGAGTAACCAGGAATCAATTTCTGACAGGAATTATTGTCGCCACTTGGCGGATTTCACAACGTTTGCACTTTAGGGCCGCGGAGAAGCCCCTCTTAAACGTCTTTAGGCGTAATCTTTTTGGCGACACGCTTCGTGGACGAGAAAGAAACGTGGCAGCCGACAATCTCCGCCCCCTGTGTTAATGACAGAGGCGCCCGCTCTGCCTGTAATTAGACTGCCCGCCAGCTAAAGTCGCCCTCTAGTGTCAAGGGCATTCACAGAGAGGGCGAAAGGTGCACTCCTCGAGTTCGGAGAACCGCACGGTACTGTGAAATGTTCCATGCGACGCAAGCGGCCGGCATGATTTCCAGTGCGGCCTCCCGTGCGACTGACACCGTCGAGCCTGTCACGTGACCATGAAGTCTCCAGAAGCACCTCTGGCCGTTTCAGCCACAGCTGCGTCCAGAATGCATAAAACTCAACGCGTCACCGAAGAACTGTTAAGCTGGTCACCGAAAATACACTGATCAGTCAGAACATTATGACCACCTACCTAGTAGCCGGTATGTCCACCTCTGGCACGTATAACAGTGGCGACGCGTCGTGGCATTGAAGCAATGAGGACATGTCGCTGGATGAAGATGGCACCACATCTGCACACACAAGTCACCTAATTCCCGTAAATTCTGTGGGGGGAGGCGATGAACTCTGATGCCACGTTCAGTCACATCCTAGATGTGTTCGATCGGGTTCAGATCTGGCTAGTTGGGGGGGGGGGCAGTGGGGGGGGGGGGGGCAGGGGGGGGCGCATTATCTCGCTGGAAAATGCCACTGAGGTCAGGATATGTGATCGTCAGGAAGAGGTGTATGTTAAGTTTATGGATGGTTCATCCATCCTAGGAATCGAGAATCTTGACGATTTTTACCTCTTATCGAAATCAATACTGGCAAGCTGTACATCTGCGCGTTACTGAGAAAAAGGGGTGGTTCTTTGAAGTCTTCATTTTCTGGTCCTCCCCTGATGGAGTACTTTAGGTGTTTCCCTTGTGGGTGAGACTTGTGGTCTGTATATGATACTCCTTGGCCGTCATGGTGACTTGCACGAGCTCCACTGGAACCACGGATGCCCCCACGTGAATGTTCCCCAGAGCAGAATGGAGCCGCAGCCAGCTTGTTTCCGTCCTGTAATACAGGTGTCAAGGAGCTGTTCTCTTGGAAGATCACGAATTCACGTCCTCTCATCGGCATGAAAAAGATGGTATCGGGAGTCATCAGACGTGCACTGCTCTGTCACTATGCCAACGTCCAGTGCCGATGGTCAAGTGCCCATTTCAGTTGTAGTTGCCAATTATTTATTCTCGAATCAGAAACATACAAATTTACAGTAGCCATACACATCAATAAATATGTATATATATTCATCGATATGATGGTCAACTGTGGTCCTGAAGAGGACCAAGATGATGTTTCTGGTGTGAAAGTATCAGCCGCCAGAGAAACCTCACGCCCAGGGTACGCCCGATTGCAAGTCTTATCTTGGTCGAAAATCATTGCAATCTTCGTGGAGGCTCCTTTCGTGTACGCGTAATGAATAAAAAAAGGGTCCAGAAACATCATATGACTATTATTTTGCGACTGACTTGCTATTATAAAACCATTTTTATTTTTGCAATTACAATGAGCGCACGCCTCTGTCATGACTTTCAGTCGCGTCTACGATGTAATTTGTATTAACGCCGCCGGGGAAGGCGCAGATAGCTGTGATTAGGGTTCTACTGTGGCTACAATGTCTTGTTGTCAAGGGAAGTTGCCAATGTCGTGGTGTTAACATTGGCACACGCATGGGTCGTCGGCTGCGGAGTGCCGCCGTTAGGAGTGTTCAGTGTACTTTGGCCACGGTTCGCCGCATGACCTGTTTCACCAGCCTGCCCAGCCTGCGACTTTCGACATCTGTAATGAGGGTTGGCCGCCCAACCCCACGATGTCTGGACGAGGTTTCACCTTGGTTCAAAATGGTTCAAATGGCTCTGAGCACTATGCGACTTAACTTCTGAGGTCATCAGTCCCCTAGAACTTAGAACTACTTAAACCTAACTAACCTAAGGAGAACACACACATCCATGCCCGAGGCAGGATTCGAACCTGCGACCGTAGCGGTCACGCGGTTCCAGACTGAAGCGCCTAGAACCGCACGGCCACACCGGCCGGCTTCACCTTGGTTTCACCCCGTACTGAAGACACTCACCGCAGCACTCCTCGAACACCCGACTAGTCGTGCAGTTTCCTAAATGATAGTTCTGAGCCTCCGAGCATCACAATCTGCCCTCGGTCAAACTCAGACAGATTGCGCGCCTTCCCCGGACAGCACGCTCGCTGACAATACATGCACAGTGAGTGTGTCTGACTAGCAGTCACTCCTCTTCAGTTGGCTCTGTTATCGTCTGGACGGGCTTATATCGATAATAGTCCGACGGTCATAATATTCTGGCTGATCAGTTTAGGCTCCCCCTTACCTAAAAGATCACGATAAGTACGATTATAATTCGGGTTCCGTACAGATTTATGTTTGTGGATGGTTCATCCATCCTAGGAATCGATAATCTTGACGACTTTTGACTGTTATCGAAATCGATACTGACAAGCTGTACGTCTGCCCTTTACTGAGAAAATGGGGTGATTCTTCGAAGTCTGCATTTTCTGGTCCTCCCCTGATGGAGTAGGCTACTTTTGGTGTTTCCCTTGTGGGTGAGACTTGTGGTCTGTATCTTGTGTTGGACTAAGAGTCTGTGACGGTTTCCAACTGTACCGGCAGTGGAACTGCATATAATCTCGGACATATCGTGTGTCATGAGGGCGAACTTGTTCGTCCTGGTTCGGCCGCCTGACATTTGTTAATTCCAACACGTACAGTCGTGCCTGTGAGTCTAATTGATTTGGCCAGACCAGCGAACGGGAGCACCTCACGCTGAAATCTGCCTGGATTTCATGGCTCTGATAGGGAAGTTTCCCGCTTTCTGATAATCACAACGCCGCACCGCGTAATTCGCATATTTTCGTGGATGTGACAGGACAGCTGCTGCAGCGACCGCTCCTCGCCCACAAGGCGCTGTTCTCTGCTGCTGCCTGAGTCAAGGCGGAAGGGTAAAACACTGCTGAACCGGCGGAGGGTTGTTAAATGATATTCACATCTCCCTGTTCTCAGATGCGCCATAGTTTGTGGTATAGTTTGTTAGTAGACTGTTTAGGTTTTTATGTTGGTAATGCCACGTAGTACTCTGTATGAAAATCACTGACTGTGCTGTGTGCAGTCTGTGGCTGATTTGCATTGTTGGAATATTTGCTATTGTAGTGTTGGGCAGTTGGATGTGAACAGCGCGTAGCGTTGCGCAGTTGGAGGTGAGCCACCAGCAGTGGTGGATGTGGGGAGAGAGATGGCAGACATTTGAGAGCGGACGATCTGGACGTGTGTCCGTCAGAAAAAGGAAATTTGTAATATATATATATATATATATATATATATATATATATATATATATATGTATATATATATATATATATATATAATGACTTTTGAGCACTATTAAGTTAGAATCTTTTATTTAGCTGCCAGTATTGGCGCTCGCTGTATTGCAGTAGTTCGAGTAACGAAGATTTTTGTGAGGTAAGTGATTCATGAAAGGTATAGGTTATTGTTAGTGAGGGCCATTCTTTGGTAGAGATAATTGAAAGTCAGATTGCGTTGCGCTAAAAGTATTGTGTGTCAGTTTATTGCTTATCAGAATAAGTAAAGAGAGAAATGCTTTAGTACGTTCAGTTTTGCTTAGCTGTTTGAAAATCAAATAACGTAGAGGTTTTCCAGCACTGCCATTTATAAATTTTTCTAAGGGGATGTTCAAGTTGACCGTAGTTGAGTTGGGCTTCACAGTGGATTCATGTAAACAAAATCAGATTGCGTTGTAAAAGGGATTAATTCAGTGGACAATTTGTGTAGCTTCCAGCCCAATTCCTTATTTGATTTGCGTTTGTCATTTTTGTGTAAGATATATCAGCTAGTTGTAGTTACTAAAGGTTTAATAAAACTTGTCATTTTTTCTAAACTTAAATATGCCACTGTTCTCATTCATACTCCCTCTATTATTCACTGTTTTCATTTTATGGTGGTGGTACACGAGTAGCTTCAATCGAACATATATTTATCATAAAAGCGAGCGACGGCTTGCAGAATGTTAAGAACGTTTGCTTTATGTAAAAGGCTTTAAGAGCTTTCACACAAAAAATTCGGAGGCACTGCTTTTCTTCTCACAAAGACAGAGCGTATGTTGTTATGTGAAAGCTTTTACATGCTCTTCTGTATGCATTATGGTGCATGTATAAGCCTTTACATATCGACATAAACTCTTTCTTTTTTCTTGTATATTTTTAAATAGTTTTATTGCAAGTATTATCTGTACATTGTTTGTAACTGTTGGCAGAGTCTAGTGTGTATAATGTAAGAGGGGGAAGAAAAGAAAAGTTCATGTAGAGTCTGTTGTTCAATCTAACGTGTTTAAAAATTGTAAATTGCAGTTAGTTGTGCATCATACACTATAGCAACTTAGCACTTACTCTAGCCAGCGTTAACAAGCACACTCTGTGAAATAAAACCGTATACGACTTAAGTTTGTCTTCACCTAAGGTTGGTATGAAAAATTTCCTGTTTATGAAAAAATTCTGTAAATTTTGTAATTGATAATAGTACTTGTAATGATGTATCAGCCATGACTGCAGTGCCACGGGGCATACGCCACGAGCGCGCCAACTAGTGCTCTTAAGAGGGAACGGCCGCCAGCCACATCACACGGCTGTTAGTAGCACACATGTTTAGTTGAAATCTCATTTCGCTGTGTATAAATGTAAAACTTATGTCGCTTTTGACGTTATTCGCCAACTTTGTCAAAGTTATATGTTCACTTTGTACCTAAGGGTATGTACCGGGTGATCAAAAAGTCAGTATAAATTTGAAAACTGAATAAATCACGGAATAATGTAGATATAGAGGTACAAATTGACACACATGCTTGGAATGACATGGGGTTTTATTAGAACCAAAACAATACAAAAGTTCAAAAAATGTACGACAGATGGCGCTTCATATGATCAGAATAGCAATAATTAGCATCACAAAGTAAGACAATACAAAGATGATGTTCTTTACAAGAAATGCTCAATATGTCCACCATCATTCCTCAACAATAGCTGTAGTCGAGGAATAATGTTGTGAAGAGCACTGTAAAGCATGTCCGGAGTTATGGTGAGGCATTGGCGTCGGATGTTGTCTTTCAGCATCCCTAGAGATGTCAGTCGATCACGATACACTTGCGACTTCAGGTAACCCCAAAGCCAATAATCGCACGGACTGAGATCTGGGGACCTGGGAGGCCAAGCATGACGAAAGTGGCGGCTGAGCACACGATCGTTACCTAACGACGCGCGCAAGAGATCTTTCACGCGTCTAGCAATATGGGATGGTTCTAATAAAACCCCATGTCATTCCAGCCATGTGTGTCAATTTTTACCTCTTTATCTACATTATTCCGTGGTTTATTAAGTTTTCAAATTTATAGTGGCTTTTTGATCACCCGGTATTACGTTCCAAATGACTTGTTGCTATACGGTGGTTTAGTATAGGGGCTCCATTTATACACGTGTGTAATTCTGCAAGATTGTAATAAAATATATTCGTCACCAGGTTGTCTGAAGTTGGGCAAGGTCCAAAACGAGAAATGAATAAAAAAAAAGGGTCCAGAAACATCCTATGACTATTATTTCGCTACTAACCAGTTATTTTAAAACCATTTTTATTTTTGCGATTACAATGAGCGCATGCCTCTGTCACGACTTTCTGTCACGTCTACGATGTAGTTTGTACTAACGCCAACGGGGAAGGCGCAGATACCGGTAGTTAGGGTTCTACTGTGGCTAAAATGTCTTGTTGTCAAGGGAATTTTTTCAACCTTGGAATGTATGAAATATTTCAGTTCCGCCATCTGTCCTCCTTTCTTCATCTTCGTTTGTCGACATCTTGCTCTGCAGTCTTCTGTGTGATCTTGAGTGACTTCTCTGATGTGCTAAGTGCCTCAGACATTTAGCAGATGGGACCACAATGTGGATATGTGGCAATGTAGTTTTCTATGGAGCACTCACAATAAAACTGGGCATAAAATAAAACCCCGTGGTATCTGGTTTAAAATTTAATTAACGGCTTCTGGTCTTGTGACGGCTCTTTTCTTCAGAACACAGAGGGGATGTTTTGTCATAGCGCCGCAGCTGGCGCACGGGACGAAGATTAGTGATGCCCGGGGGCTACGACTGATCATCAGGGGTATTTTTTCAAGCATGGTGTGTATGAAGTTTGAATCATTCGACTGCACCTTCTATCACATTTTGTCAGTTTGCTCAATTTATTGATCGGTTGTCTTGGAGATGATCCTGTGTGCTCTTTCTACTGTGGTAAGTAGCTCAGCCATTTAACAGATGGGGCACCTTTTGGATGCGTGGCATTGGAGTTTTCTACGGAGAACGCAGAATAAAACTGAGCATAAAATAAAGCGCTGTAGCATCTGGTTTAAATTTTGATTGACGGCTTCCGTTCTTGTGGAGGCTCTTTTCTCCGGAACACAGAGGGGAGGTAATCTGTCATAGCGCCGCAGCAGGAGCACTGGACGAAGATTAGCAGTGCTCTGCAGGTATTGATCCTCAGGGGTGTTTGTTCAAGCACGGTGTTTATGAAGCTTGAATCATTTGACTGCACCTTCTATCATTTTTATCGCTTTCTTTCAAAATGGTTCAAATGGCTCTGATCACTATGGGACTTAACTTCTGACGCCATCAGTTCCCTAGAACTTGGAACTACTTAAACCTAACTAACCTAAGGACATGACACACATCCATGCCCGAGGCAGGGTTCGAACCTGCGACCGTAGCAGTCGTGCGGCTCCAGACTGTAGCGCCTAGAACCGCTCGGCCACTCCGGCCGGCTATCACTTTCTTTGCTCGAGTTATTGATCGTTTGTCTTCTATAAGATCTTTTGTGCTCTTTCTATAGTGTTAAGTAGCTCAACCATTTAGCAGAAGGGGCACCTGGTGGATGCGTGGCAATGGAGTTTTCTCCGGGGCACTGAGAATAAAACTGAGCATAAAATAAAGTCCTGTCGTATCAGGTTTAAATTTTGACTAACGACTTTTAATCTTGTGGCGGTTCTTTTCTTCAGAAGACCGAATGGAGGTAATTTATCATACAGCCGTCCGCGGTTCGTGGTCTTGCTGTAGCGTTCTCGCTTCCCGCGCACGGGGTCCCGAGGTCGATTTCCGGCGGGGTCAGGGATTTTCTCTGCCTCGAGATGACTGGGTGTTGTGTGTCTTTCATCATCATTTCATCCTCATTCACTCGCAAGTCGCCGTAGTGGCGTTAAAGAACGTGCGGAGCGGCGGCCGAAACGTCACGCGAGAGGTCTCACGGCCGCAAATGCCATACGCTCATCATTCACCCCAGGTAGCAGCACGGGCCTACGATTAGCAGTGCACTGCGGCTACGACTGCCGATCGTCAGGGGTGTTTCTTCAAGTATGATGTGCGCGAAGTTTAAGTCATTCGGTGGATAGCCAATTCCCTTTTCACTAGCTATGCTCGATTTATTGATCGCATTTATTTTAGGTGATCTTGTGTGCTCTCTCAACTATGCCAAGTAGCTCAGCCATTTACACTACTGGCCATTAAAATTGCTACAACAAGAAGAAATGCAGATGATAAACGGGTATTCATTGGACACATATATTTTACTAGAACTGACATGTGATTACATTTTCACGCAATTTGGGTGCATAGATCCTGAGAAATCAGTACCCTGAACAACCATCTCTGGCCGGGGGGATTGAGTCAAACAGAGCTTGGATGGCGTGTACATGTACTGCTGCCCATGCAGCTTCAACACGATACCACAGTTCATCAAGAGTAGTGACTGGCGTATTGTGACGAGCCAGTTGCTCGGCCACCATTGACCAGACGTTTTCAATTGGTGAGAGATCTGGAGAATGTGCAGGCCAGGGCAGCAGTCGAACATTTTCTGAATCCAGAAAGGCCCGTACAGGACCTGCAACATGCGGTCTTGCATTATCCTGCTGAAATGTAGGGTTTCGCAGGGATCGATGAAGGGTAGAGCCACGGGTCGTAACACATCTGAAATGTAACGTCCACTGTTCAAAGTGCCGTCAATGCGAACAAGGGGTGAGCGAGACGTGTAACCAGTGGCACCCCATACCATCACGCCGGGTGATACGCCAGTATGTCGATGACGAATACACGCTTCCAATGTGCGTTCACCGCGATGTCGTCAAACACGGATGCGACCGTCATTATGCTGTAAACAGAACCTGGATTCATCCGAAAAAATGACGTTTTGCCATTCGTGCACCCAGGTTCGTCGTTGAGTGCACCATCGCAGGCGCTCCTGTCTGTGATGCAGTGTCAAAGGTAACTGCAGCCACGGTCTCCGAGCTAATAGTCCCTTCTGCTGCAAATGTCGTCTAGCTGTTCGTGCAGATGGTTAATGACTTGCAAACGTCCCCATCTGTTAACTCAGGGATTGAGACGGGGCTGCACGATCCGTTACAGCCATGCGGATAAGATGCCTGCCATATCGACTGCTAGTGATACGAGGCCGTTGGGATCCAGCACGGCGTTCCGTATTACCCTCCTGAACCCACCGATTCCATATTCTAACAGTTATCGGATCTCGACCAACGCGAGCAGCAATGTCGCGATACGATAAACCGCAATCGCGATAGGCTACAATCTGACCTTTCTCAGAGTCGGAAACGTGATGGTACGCATTTGTCCTCCTTACACGAGGCATCATAACAACGTTTCACCAGGTAACGCCGGTCAACTGCTGTTTGTGTATGAGAAATCGGTTGGAAACTTTCCTCATGTCAGCACGTTGTAGGTGTTGCCACCGGCGCCAACCTTGTGTGAATGCTCTGAAAAGCTAATCATATGCATACCACGGCATCTTCTTCCTGTTGGTTAAATTTCACGTCTGTAGCACGTCATCTTCGTGGTGTAGCAATTTTAATGGCCAGTAGTGTATTTCAGGTGTGCCATCTGTGCTCTTTTCTTCATCTTCGTTTTTCGACATCTTGCTCTACTGTCTTCTGTGTGATCTTGTGTGACTTCTCTGACGGGCTAGGTGCGTCAGTCATTTAGCAGATGGGACCACCTTGTGGATATGTGGCAATGTAGTTTTCTACGGAGCACTCAGAATAAAACTGGGCATAAAATAAAGCCCTGTGGTATCAGGTTTAAAACGTAATTAACGGCTTCCGGTCTTGCGGCGGTTCTTTTCTCCAGAACACACAGAGGAGGTAATTTGTCACAGCGCCGCAGCAGGCGCACTGGACCAAGATTATCAATGCTCTGCAGCTATTGATCATGAGGGGTATTTGTTCAAGCACGGTGTTTAAGAAGTTTGAATCATTCGACTGCACCTTCTATCATTTTTTACCACTTTCTTTGCTCGAATTATTGATCGGTTGTCTTCTATATGATCTTTTGTGCTCTTTCTATAGTGTTAAGTATTGTGTCTCACTGTTTAGAGGCACAATACGCGTGGGTGTTTTCGGCTCGTCACTAGATGCAAATAAGTAGGAGGCCGAGTTGATAGGAGCTGAAGGAGTCCAGGTTGCAATAATATGCGGTACGGCACACTGTTAGAGAGAAGGATTATTATTCAAGAAAACACATAGTAGAATGAAAATTACTTATCTTCAGTAGTTTGCTGGTCTGCAGCTACGGCTATAAGTAACACAACATATTCTCAGGTACTAAGCCTGATGGGCCCTCCTCAGAGAATCAATGCAGACATTACAGAACTGGCTGAGGGCCGATTGTGAAAGTGCCTCTGCCTAGGTTGAAATCTAGCTAAGAAGTGAACGAGGCACACTCCAGTTGCGTCGAGCTGCACAGCTCGGTAGAGTGCGCTGTGCTCGGCAGACGACAGGCTGCTAACCTTGTGTTGGCGCGGCGTTGTACTAGTATCTGTGGCAATGATACTACATTAAGTAGCTCAACCATTTAGCAGAAGGGGCCACCTGGTGGATTCGTGGCAATGGAGTTCTCCGGAGCACTCGGAATAAAACTGAGCGTAAAATAAAGTCCTGTGGTATCAGGTTTAAATTTTTATTTACGGCTTCTGATCTTGTGGCGGTTCTTTTCTTCAGAAGACAGAATGGAGGTAATTTATCATACAGCCCCGGTAGCAGCGCGGGGCGACAATTAGCAGTGCGCTGCGGCTACGAGTGCTGATCGTCAAGAGTCTTCAAGTATGATGTGCACCAAGTTTAAGTGATTCGATTGAATTGGATTTTCACTTGCTATTCTCGATTTATTGATCGCATGTCTTCTAGGTGATCTTGTGTGCTCTCTCTCCTATGCCAAGTAGGTCAGCCATTTAGCAGGTGCGGCCATCTGGTCGATGCGTGACAATGGAGTTCTCTCCAGAGCACTCAGGATACAACTTGGCATAAAATAAAGCCTTGTGGTATCTGGCTGTGATTATAATTACCGGTTTCTCGTCTTGTGGTGGTTCTTTCCTTCGGAACACAGAGGGGAGGTAATTTGTAATAGCGCTGTGACAGACGACGCGGGAGGCGAGACGATTAGCGCTCGACCGCAAGACGGCGGCGGTGGCGTTGACCAGCGGGTCGTGGGGGGAAGGCGACCGGCGGTCGCGTCACGTGTCGCGGTGCAGCAGCCAGCGGCAGCGGTGCAGCGGATCGTTACCGTGTGGAGCGGAGCGCGCTGACTGTTTGAATGGCGGAGCGGCGGAGAGGCGCGGCGGACAGAGAGGGAAAAAGACGGCGCGAGGGAGCGCGAGAGCGACAGCGCGAGGCGGCGGAGGAAGGGACGGGGTGGCGGTCGGGCGCGAGTGGGGGGCGGGGGGGGGGGGGGGGCAACGCGTGAAGGCGGTGGCGACCCGACCCTGGCCAGGCGGCTGCGGCGAGATCAATATTCACGCTCAGGTCGGCCAGACGGACGCGTGGGCGGCAAAGCGGAGCAGGCAGAGGCAGAGGCAGAGGCAGAGGTGCAGACAGTGCGCGCCGCGGACAAAGGGGGCAGCAGCGCCGGTTCCACTGCCGCGCCGGCTGCGGCTGCCTCTGGAGGCCTCACACGAACAGGTGGAAGCGAGAACGGGCGTTAAGGCTTCAAAAGGAGGTCGTCGTAAGAGTCTACGCCTTCAGCTAGACACGTACTCCGCAAGCCACCGTGTGGTGGACGGCCGAGGGTACCTTGTACCTCTACTAGTACTTCCGTTTCCTGTCCCACTCGCGAATGGAGCGACGGAAACGGAATATCTATGCGACTGCTTACGAGCCCTAATTTCTCTTATCTTGTCTTTGTGGTCCTTGTGCGAAATGTCCGTTGTTGACAATAGAATCGTGCTGAAGTCAGCCGCAAATGCCGATTCTCTAAATTTTCTCAGTAGTGTTTCGCGAAAAGAGCACTGTCTTCCCTCCAGGTATCCTTCTCCAGTCAACGGAGGAAAATTAGGATAAATAATCGTGTAGTCGCAAGTTTTTGTTCAGTAGTGGGATTGAGTGCAATTTTTTACATACCAAAATTCCCTACCAGTAGGCTGTGAGAACGGGGGGGGGGGGGGGGGATGGCGATAAATATCACTTTATATATTTATCTTGAATCATTCGAAAACGTCAGCCTCTAGCGAAATTGTTTACCAGTTAAAACTAAACTACATTGAATTTCCTACAAAGAAAGTGCTATTCTGTTCTTCTCTAGGGCTAATCGGAAATTATTAAAGGTAATTATATGAAATAAAAATTAATGTTCACTGGTAAATGAAATTCTTTAAGAACAAATGTTAAATGTACGTACCACATCTAAGTGCAATAGAGATTACTAAGGGGTAAATTGTGTAACAGGATGTAGTGGGTGGGGGGAGGCGGTAGGTGGCGGGGGTGGGGAGGGGGGAGGAGAAGATAATGGGATACGGACATCGGGGCAGAGTGCGATGAACTATGTCTTTCTGTGTTGCTTTACGGTTGTAACTGTTGTGTATACTACAGAGCCGATGTCGTAATGTAGTGCGAAAAAAATTAATGTTCAAACGTGTGTGAAATCTTATGGGACTTAACTGCTAAGGTCATCAGTCCCTTGGCGTACACACTACTTAACCTAAATTATCCTAAGGACAAACACACACTCCCCTGCCCGAGGGAGAATTCGAACCTCCGCCGGGACTAGCTGCACAGTCCATGACTGCACCGAATTAGACCGAAATTAATGAATTGTTATATATTATGTTGGAATCACATTTGTGTGGGTAGTAGTCGTCTGGATGCGAGTAATGGAATGATCTGTTGACGGATTCTCAAAATTACAGGGTAATATACTAAATATTGGTTTGCTGCAGAAATCGTGAGCATATTCTAAGTTCGAACGCAACAAACTAGCTGCTGTATCCTGCTATAACACATTAAGTTCACCAATTCCTCAGACAAATGGGAAACTTCGTCTGCCCTACATTTTCGTAAACTCAAGTCTCAGTACGTCTCTGTATCTTTCATCTTGGCGAACCCTGACCTTCTAAAGCACCTCTGTCAACACGTCTCACCTTCTCTCCGTTTATAAACACTCCACGTTCTTTCCGAGGGTAATTTTAATCATATCCCAGACGTAAAATTGTCCGCAAGGTCAACCCTTCCGTCCCCTAATGATGGCTTGTCATTTACCTGCCTCACGAATACAGTCGTTAGCTGATCACCTAAATCAATCGAATAGAGGTTTTGGAGGTAAGCAAACAGCTACTGCCCACTTGTGTGTGAGCTACGCACATGTACAGTACTGACATCAGCAGAAGAGCAAATGACGTGCCTGGCGCGATCTAACGTAAGTGCGACCAACCATGTGTGTGATTAAAGCTCAGGTGACTCACTATAATCCCACTTGCTGCTCAGCAGAATATGGAACGCACGGCCTCTAAATGTATGTCACTATATACCTCCTAAACGTACGTGTCTGAATACTGCTGTAGTTATATGTACGGCTGTAATATTCAAATCTGATTCTTGTATACTGTTCTCCTGTTATGTCTAGATGGTATTTACAGGTCTGCACAGATATTCAATTCTCTATCCGCAAGTTTTAAACGATTCTTGAAGGACACGTGTAAGAACATTCTATTGCTAATTTAGTTACACAGACATAATATCGATAGACTTGAGAATATCCCAGATCTGTACCAACGGCGATTTACTATTTCTTATTGTGTTAGGATTTTTAAGCATGCTACCTCTTTGTACCCTGTGTTACATTTTCGCCTTATTTACTCCTTATTCTGAAATTTTAATACTTGCTTTATGTCGGAATCAATCTTTTACTAAACTTATTTGACTTCGTACCAAGGTACGACTCGAACTAATGGCTACTTTGAATTGTCAGAACTAAATGTAATGCGTAATACAACATTTACAGAGTAGAGATGGCTGCATGAGCATTTTCCGAAAGCCAACAATAATCATAAACGAAAGCATGTGTGATTGATCAGTTAAGCATCCTGAGTGTGCGTCCCCTGACAACGAACCAAGTGCGGTTTCCCTCTACACAATACTGATACCGTATGTCAGGTTTGTGACGAGCATGTCGCAAATGTATCCGGATCACAGAAGTGTGAGGTGCAGGTCCCGTCTGGCCACCTATATGTTCTTTTCACTTGAAGAAAATGTCAGTATGGATCCTTATCTGGTTTAAGCTTGTCTGTTTTCTGTAATTACCTCTACGACGCGTTAAATTCCATTACTGCTAACTTGCATCTTTACATATCTACGCCCATATACCGCAAGACAGAGGAAGGATAGCCCGTACCACTACCATTTCCTCTCTTTCCTAGCCTTATCCTGTGTCTGCACAGGATCGCCATGTTAATCTGGATTTGCAATGTCAGTGGCAGAGGGTGGCCTGATGCCCTACCTACCAGCATCCCTTCCTCCTCCCCCTCCCTCCCTCCCCCCCCCCACCACCACTACCACGACCAACCTCCAAGGACAGAATTTGTGTACCCTATCTGCCTGCGCCTAGTGTTACCCAATCAGAAGGAGTGGGACATGTTAGCGAATAGTGTACCTGAGGTGGACGTGGGTACCAGCCCGATGTTCTCCTAGCCCAGTGATCCGCGAACCACTGCACCGCGGCTCGCGAGCCATATGTGGCTCTTTGGCCCGTTGACTGTGGCTCTTCCACTTCGTAGCCGCTGCGCAGAACAGCACTTTCGGACTGGGCGAGTCTATTTTGAGGACGTCGCGATAGACGGGGGTACAGGTGAAGCTGCCATTCTTTCTCAGGGCCCAGTGCAAGGTATATGTGTTCCGCAGAATATGTGGAACTGTATCTCCTGAAGTGTGGAAAAACGCGCGCTATCGGGCGAAAGAAGAAGAAGATAAAACTAACGTTCGCTGTTCTTTCCTTATTTGGGACTACATATCCTTGCAAGCCATCATTTTCAAGCACGAACCGTATCAAGAGTAAATTGAGAAGTCATTTTATAGATGAGAATCTGAAATCGTGGCTAAAATTAAAAACAATAACATGAAAGCTTGAGTTACCCAAACTTTCCAAGGAGATGACGCTGTTCAGTCATTGTCATGTTTTAGTCATATGGATTCTGTGTAATTTCATCAATAAATAATTTCGTTATTAAGTATGGTATCAAGTTTTATTCAACGTACCTACACTTAATTAAGACATACGAGTGAAACTAAGTAAGGCACTGTCGAAGGAGCAAGTTGGTGATTGAAATTTCATGAAAAGATCTCGCCGCAGCAAGAAACTCCTTTGCTTTTATAAACAGAGATAATGGTTTTAATTTGGATAAGGCATGGAATCCAGTTCTTGGTGTAATTACACTTCAGAGAAGACGTCAAGGTGTTACGCTGAACGCCGGCAGAAGTGGCCGTGCGGTTAAAGGCGCTGCAGTTTGGAACCGCAAGACCGCTACGGTCGCAGGTTCGAATCCTGCCTCGGGCATGGATGTTTGTGATGTCCTTAGGTTAGTTAGGTTTAACTAGTTCTAAGTTCTAGGGGACTAATGACCTCAGCAGTTGAGTCCCATAGTGCTCAACGCCATTTGAACCATTTGTTACGCTGAATGTTTTCACCAGAGGTGGGGTGTTTTTAAGTGTACCTCTTTGCCGCCGACCAGTATCTGTGACCCGAATGTGCAGTACCGCAGCGGTGCAGTACGTAAGTCCGCGGTAGTATTTGTGCGGCTGCATGCCCGAAAATTAATGGAATACTCTTTACGCCGGGAGAAATTAAAATGCACATTAATCAAAGTTTATTAAGTTAATTTTAGGGAGCTTTGTGGAATGAAAGAAGGTACGGTGTTGAGTATTGATATGTTGAGATGGTTTGGACATATAGAGAGGACGAGCGAAAGGAGATAGACAAAATAAATACCCAAGACGAGTGTGGGTGGAGGAGTTGGTAGGTGTCGACCTCAGCGAACTACCTCGATCGAATTGAGGTCTTTTTAGCAAAGGTCAGCTCAGGAGTGTAATTAAGTTGATAACAGTTTACCTACCTATTTAGTTTAAGATTAAATATTTGACTCTCAATATAAAATTTCAAACGTTGTGCGGTTGATATTTGGCTCTGCTGACTTATGAGTTTGCCGGCCACCGTCCTAGTCCGATAGTCAGATGTGGAAAACCGCCCAAAACACGTCCAGGCTGGCCAGTACACCGACCCTCGTCGTGAATCCGCCATAGATAAATATGGGTTTGCCCTTTTCTTTTAAGTTTTCGAACAAGTTTGTTGTGGCCCACCGCGGATTCCTCTCCTGTGCTAATCTTTTCATCTCAAAGTAGCACTTGTAACCTACGTACTTAGAGGTAGCACTTGCAAACTACATACTCAATTATTCCAGTCTGTCTCGCTCTACTGTTTTTACCCTCTACAGCTGCCTTTAGTACCATGAAAGTTATTCAGTGATGTCTTAACAGCTGTCCTATCATCCTGTCCCTTCTTCTAGCCAGCCTTTCCCATATATCGCTTTCCTCATTACTTAGCAATTCGCCTAACTTTAAACATTCTTATGTAGCACCACATCTCAAATGCTTCGATCCTCTTCTGTTCGGCTTTTCCCACAGTCCATATTCCATGCCATAAGATACTGTACTCCAAACGTATTCAGAAATTTCTTCCTCAAATTAGGGCCTATGTTTGATGCTAGTAGACTTCTCTTGGCCAAGAACGCCCTTTTTGCCAGTGCTAGTCTGTTTTCTATGCCTCCTTGTTCAGCCCGTCACAGATTATTTTGCTGCTTAGGTAGCAGAATTCCTTAGCTTCATCTACTTCGTATCCTCAATCCTGATGTTAAATTTCTCGCTGTTCTCATGTCGGCTACTTCTCATTACTTTCCCCTTTCTTCGATTTACTTTCAATCCATATTCTGTACTCACTAGACTGTTCATTCCGTTCAGCAGGTCATGTAATTCTTCTTCATTTTCCGTGAGGATAACAATCTCAGTAGCGAATCTTTTTACTGATATGATTTGACCTTGGATTTTATTCCCACTCTTGAACGTTTCTTTTATTCCGTCATAGCTTCTTCTATGTACAGATTGAACAGTAGGGGCGAAAGACTATACACTCCTGCCGTGCACCCTTTTTTAATCAGAGCACTTGGTTCTGGTCTTCCACTTTTATTTTTCCGTCTTGGTTCATGCACATATTGTACATTACACGTCTTTCCCTAGAGCTTACCTGTATTTTTCTCAGAATTTCGAACATTTTGCATCATTTTACACTGTCGAACGCTTTTTCCAAGTCGACAAATACTGTGAACATGACTTGATTTTTCTTCAGCCTTGCTTCCATTATCAACCGCGACGTCAGAACAGCGTCTCTGGTGCCTTTCCTTTCCTAAAGCCAAACTAGTCGTCATTTAACACAACCTCAATTTCCTATTCCATTCTTCCGCATATTATTCGTGTCAGCAACTTGGCTGTATGAGCTGCTAACATGGTTGTGCCATTAATTATCGCTCTTATCGGCCCTTGCAATCTTCGGAATTGTGTGGATGATGTTTTTCTTCCGAAAGTCTTACTCTATATCGCCAGTCTCATAAATTCTACACACCACCGTGAGTAATCGTTTTGTTGCCACTTCCCCCAATGATTTTATAAATTCCGATGGAGTGTTATCTACCACTTCCGCCTTATTTGATCTTAAGACCTCCAAAGCTCTTTTAAATTGTGATTCTAATACTGCATCCCTTTTCTTTTCTCTTTTGACTCCAGTTTCTTCTTCTATCATATAATAAGACAAGTCTTGCCTCTCATGAAAGAAGCCCTCGATGTCCTGTTTCCTAGCCGGCCGAAGTGGCAGTGCGGTTAAAGGCGCTGCAGTCTGGAACCGCGAGACCGCTACGGTCGCAGGTTCGAATCCTGCCTCGGGCATGGATGTTTGTGATGTCCTTAGGTTAGTTAGGTTTAACTAGTTCTAAGTCCTAGGGGACTAATGACCTCAGCAGTTGAGTCCCATAGTGCTCAGAGCCATTTGAACCATTTTTGTCCTGTTTCCAACTATCCGCTCTCTCCTTTGCATTTAACAGTGGAATGGCCATCGCACTCTTAATGTTACCAGCGTTGCTTTTAATTTCACCGAAGATTGTTCTGACTTTTCTGTACTGAATCAATCCTTCAGACAATAATTTCATTCTCGATTTCTTCACATTTTTCATGCAGCCATTTTGCCTTAGCTCCCCTTTGCTTGCTATTGATTTCATTCCTAAGAGTTTTGTAATTCTGTATTCCTGGATATCCCTGAACATTTTTGTACTTCCTTCTTCTGAAGTATTTCTTCTGTCACCCATGTTTTCTTCGCAGTTATCTTCCTTGTACCTACCTACGTTATTCTTTCCAACATCTGTGACTGCCCTATTTAGAGATGTCAACTTCTCTTCAACTTAACTGCATCTAAAGTTGTTCATCATCGCAGTATCATAGGCCTCAGAAAAGTCAAGCGTATTTCTTCATCCCTTAGTACTTCCGTATCCCACTGCTTCGCACACTTATTCTTCTTAACTAACCTCATAAACTTCAGCATACTATTCGTCATAACTGTGATCTGATTCCATGTCTGCTCCTGGGTACGCCTTACAATCTAGTATCTGATTTCAGAATATTTGTCTAACAATAATGTAGTCTAAGTGAAATCTTCCCATATATGGCGGCCTTTTTCAAGTATACCTCCTCCCCTTGTGATTTTTGAACAGAGTATTCGCTATTACTAGCTGAAATTTATTGCAGAACTGAATTAGTCTTCCTCTTCTCTCATTCCTACTACAAGCTCGTCTTCTCCCGGAACCATTTCTTCTACTCCTTCCCCTATAACCGCATTCCAATTCCCCATGACTATTTAATTTTCATCTCCCTTCGCGTGCCGGCCAGTGTGGCCGTGCTGTTCTAGGCGCTTCAGTCTAGAACCGCGTGACCGCTACGGTCGCAGGTTCGAATCCTGCCTCGGGCATGAATGTGTGTGATGTCCTTAGGTTAGTTAGGTTTAAGTAGTTCTAAGGGACTGATGACCTCAGATTCAAGAAGTCCCCTAGATTCAAAAAGTTAGAGCTCATATTTCTCTAACTGTAACAGTAGACCTCTCCGTGATGCTCAACGACTCTCTCACACCGTTCAGTAAGGTGCAGCCCGAAATCGGAACAACTTTTCTTCCTGCGCGCACAGTGACCCCTTCTCCGATGGTTTATAACAGCTATGTCTCATCTCAGGTGTATATGTTGAGTGTAGTGTGGAGTCATGTCTGTGTCGTTTGAAGAAGAAAGGAGAGGGTGAAACTCGATGCTGGGACACAGCCCACTCCTATCGAAAAGCAGCAAAGGGATCGCCCTACTTAGTTTCAACAAATGACGAACGGCTCCTCATTAACAGTGTTACATGCCCCCACTCCGTGAGAACTTTCCACCATAATCTGTCTTCCCGTTAGCGGCTAAACGTTGGCTGTGAAAATTTCTTCGACCCAGTACTCAAATCGGCTGCCTACGGTTCGGGTGCCACCACACAGATCTGCGTTAGCTATCTCGGCTACGGAGGCGAGTCTGGATCTTCTGTAGTTCCTTTGTCAGTCCCACCAGACCTGTTGCACCTTCTAAGTGTTCTGTCAGTGAACTGCAGTCTTTGGTTTCTCTACCCACATTATTATCTATGCGATCGTTCCAATTTAGGTTATTTGTAATTATAATCCCTAAGCATTTAGCTGAATTTACAGCCTTCAGATTTGTGTCACTTATCGTGTAATCGAAATATAGCTGATTTATTTTAGTACTCATGTGAATAACTCCACACTTTTCTTTATTCAGGGTCAATTGCCACTTTTCGCACCATACAGATTCTTTATTTCTTTCTTTCGCTTACGCCATAGTCCCGCAGCGATCGCAGGGTCGGCGTGATTACAACGGATTTGGCAAGGTTTGTTTTAGGGGTGGCCAGTTGCCCTTCCTGCCGCCACCCCATACCCCCAGGGATGGAATCAGTGTACCCCAGTTGTCTGCATCTAGTGTAAATCGTGAAATAGTGCGAACGTGTTTCAAATGTCTGCGACTCGTGTAACTGAGGCGGAACGTGGGGACCAGCCCGGTATTCACCTAGCGGTATGTGGAAAACCGCCTAAAAACCACATCCGCAGGGCGGATTCGATCCGGGGCCGGCGCGCCTACCCGGGTCCAGGAAGCAGCGCGGGTCATTTTTCGCACCATACAGATATCTTATCTAAATCATTTTGCAAGTCATTTTCATCACCTGATGACTTTACAAGACGGTAAATGACAGCATCATCTGCAAACAATCTAAGACGGCAACTCAGATTGCCTCCTATGTCATTAATATAGATCACGAACAATAGAGGGCCTATAACACTTCCTTGGAGAGCGCCGGATATTATTTTTTACTCGATGACTTTCTGTCTATTACTACGAACTATGATCTTTCTGACAGGAAATCACGAATCCAGACACACAACTGAGGCGATACTCCGTAGGCACGCAGTTTGGTTAGAAGACGCTTGGAGGAACTGTGTCGAAAGCCTTCTGGAAATCTAAAAATATGGAATCAATTTAACATCCCCTGTCGATAGCAGTTTCTACTTCATGAGTATAAAGTGCTAGTTGCGTTTCACAAGAACTACATTTTCTGAACCCGTGCTGACTATGTGTCAACAAATCGTTTTCTTCGAGATACTTCATAATGTCCGAATACAGTACATGTTCCAAAACCCTACTGCAAATAGACGTTAGTGAGATAGGCCTGTAATTCAGCGGATTACTCCTACTTCCCTTTTTGGGAAATACGGGAGATAGTGTAACAGACATAATAAGTGAACTGGAGTGACAATCATTAAAAAAAAGGCGTTTTCCGTTGCGACTGCTTCTGATGAAATTTAAATCACTAGTTTTCTCCTCCGATTGCGAAAACATTCTGTTGGCACCACCTACTTAGGGGGAAATGATCATCACGATAAAATATGAGAAATCAGTGCTCACACAGAAAAATTTAAGTGCTCGTTTTTCCAGAGTGGAACGGTAGAGAGACAACTTGAAGGTGGTTCATTGAACCCTCTGCCAGGCAATTTATTGTGAATAGCAGAGTAATCACGTAGATGTAGATGTAGAGGATCTCAGACTCATGAGCAGTACGCTAGACTAGATCGAATGAAAGTTTTTTAAGCCAGTTCATAGTCAATAGGTTTAATTTCGTTTGTATTCTTCCAGTGAATCGGCCTGGCGTCTGCTGTTCTTACAACTGGTCGTTCCTATTTTGTTTGCTTCGGACGTACACTTCTAGATATTTTACTTTTTTTAAGTGTTTCTAGCGTTTTTTTTACCAATACTGTTATCGAACAGTAATGGATCTTTTCGCATATTCATGCATGACAAGTTACGTTTATCTACGTCTTGGGTGAATAGCCGTTTCCTGCACCAAGCCTCAATCCTCTGGCTGTTGTCCTACGGCTCGCTATAATTTTCTGCCTTGCAAGTCTCCTAAATACAACATAACCTACAAGACCCTTACGGAGCTGTCCATGTTGTCCACCAAATCATTTGTACGTATAATGAACAGTAATGGCCTACAAGACTCCCTTGGGATACAGCTAATGTTACTTTTAATAAAATTATTGTACCCCATTATGATCGATGAGATGAGCTCTGTCTGCTAGATAGTCGTCGGTCCAATCACAAAACTCATCCTGTACTATATTTTGTTACCAATCACAGTAGGACACTGCACCGAATACCTCCCGGTAGTCAAACAACACATCATCAACCTGGGCGTAGCCATCTACGGCCCTGTGAATTTCATCGTCGAAAAAAGCTAGCAGAGTTCTACAAGGTTTTTCTTTTGCGGTGTCCGTATTGATTCCTGTCGAGGTGGTTTTTCAGTTAATAAAAAAGTGGTAATAACATACGATCATAAAACATATTCCACAACATACTGAATTCAGCGATATAGGTCTGTAATTGTTTACATCTGTCCCTTTTTAAAAACGGTTGTGATCTGTGTCTTTTACTAATCGCTCGGAAACCTCAATTGTACTAGCGATCTGCGATGAACTGCTGCATGGTGGGGAGCGATTCTTTCGCATATCTGTTCAGAGCCCTGAATGAGATTTTCACTCTGCAGCGGAGTGTGCGCTGATATGAAACTTCCTGGCAGATTAAAACTGCGAACCCGCAGGAGAGCTTCTGTAAAATTTGGAAGGTAGGAGACGAGGTACTGGCGGAAGTAAAGCTGTGAGGACGGGGCGTGTGTTGTGCTTGGGTAGCTCAGTTGTATGTGACCGCGCATAGCACCCTCGCCCGAAAACCATCTTATCGACAAACTTTTGCCGGTTATCTCCGCAGCGTCTTCCTTGACCCACTCAAAGATGGGGTGTGCCATGCCTACCCGTCACATGAAGCAACGCCCTTATCCACGTTCTCATGCATCGACCAAAAAAAAAAAAGAATGTTATATTTAATGTTTTTCAAATATTTTTGTTTAACTAACAATCATTTGTATATGTTTAAATGGTACCTTGAAGAACTGTTGCATTGTGTATATATATGTACTGTTAGTTTGTTCAATAAAGATCATTGAAAAAAAGTCGGATAAAGCGTCTGCCACGTAAGGGAAAAAAAAGTTGTTAGAGCACTTGCCCGCGAAAGGCAAAGGTCCCAAGTTCGAGTCTCGGTCTGGCACACAGTTTTAATCTGCCAGGAAGTTTCATGTTCAGAGTCCTATTTGTATGTCATAAAGTCCCCTTGTCTTACCTTTAGTGAGCGACTTCAGTTGATTTTTTATTCCACAATCCCTTACCTCAACACCTGTAAATTCGGTGTTCGTGCGATGATTGATGGGAGATGATTTTCGGCAGTGAAATGATTTGAAAGACTGAACTCAGTGGTTTGGTCTTACGACACTGCAAACGAGTCCCGTTAGAGGAGACAGTTTACCAGTCTGCGCGCCACTGCCAGTACGTCGAGCCTTTCGCTGCCGGGGACTTATTGGGATGGATGTCAGGCGACGAACTGTGGAGCAGACAATGGCTCTCCAACCTTGTGCCAGCAACTGACACACAGATCCACGGATCGTGACTGCCATGCGGATGGCGTGTCTTATATGTCGGGCTGACTTCATGTACTGAAGTCCGTCGCCAAGTTACCATTCGCACTTTTCTCATCAGCTCACATCTTAGAAGACGAAAGACTGTGTTCAAATAATTTACAGGAATGCAGCCTAGTAAAGTCCTCGAAAACTGCCGATATTTCGAAATGTTGCCGTCCGGGGTGGCCGAGCGGTTCCAGGCGCTCCAGCCTGGAACGGCGCGACCGCTACGGTCGCAGGTTCGAATCCTGCCTCGGGCATGGATTTGTGTGATGTCCTTAGATTAGTTAGGTTTAATTAGTTCTAAGTTCTAGGGGACCGATGATCTCAGATGTTAAGTCCCATAGTGCTCAGAGCCATTTGAACCATTTTTTTTTTTTTTCGAAATATCGACAACCTGCCACTTTCAAGGCACAAATGAAATGGGAAATGGGTTTTCATGAAATTTAAACCTTCGGTGGGTGGTGTCGGACCAACCAGGAAACCAGAAGACAGCGTATGCAGGAAGACGACACACACCATAAACAATTAGCGCCACGACACAAGCAAAGATGACGTTATCGACCGTGAAATATTAACAAACAACGGATGAGCAAATAGGACTAACTCTGTTTCCCTGTTATTTGACAAGGAAGAGGTCAGAATTCCAGGCAGACCTTTAACTAAAACCTCCATCTCTATTTATAAGATCGCTTCCTAGCTTAATCTCAAGAGCTTCCTTAAGAGAGCTCTACGACATCGGCCCCTTACCCAGCTTGCATTTATCGTGAATCCGTCGCCCAGCACAAAGTTTCAAGCGACTGGAAAGAAGCGCAGGTGACTCCAGTACATAAGAAAGGTAAAAGAACGGACCCGCAAAATTATAGACCAATATTCCAACCTTCTGTTTGCTGTAGAATCCTTGAACACATTGTCAGTTCGGATATAATAAACTTTCTTGAGCCTAAGAAGCTTATGCCCACGAATCAACATGGTTTTAGAAGGCATCGTTCGTGCGAAAACTCAGCTTGCCCTTTTCTCGCATGATATACTGAGAACTACGAATAAAAGGCAACAGGCAGATTCCATATGTCTAGATTTCCGGAAAGCATTTCACACGGTGCCACTTTGCAGGCTGTTAACGGAAGTACGAGCATATGGAATTAGTTCACAGATATATGAATGGTTCGAAGACTTCTTAAATAATAGAGCCCAGTACGTTGTCCTCGATGGCGGGTGTTCATTAGAGACAAGAGTATCATCAGTAGTGCCCCAGGGAAGTGTGATAGGACCGCTGTTGCTATCTACGTAAGTTGGAACTTAAATAGCGGCAACACTGCTGTGGAGACAGTATGCAATGGAATCTACTGTTGTCGCTGAAATCACACTTTGTTGACATACGTACCTTACCTCCGAGCAAATGGACTCGCCCGTCCCACGTCACCGGCGTGCGCACAATCGAGGGAAACACAGTCACTTGTGAGCGAGCGGTCTAACGTGAGGGTGTCGCTATGTTTTCGAAACAGGAACAACGGAATTGGATCAAGATTGAATGTGCCAGAGGTCGTACAGCACGACAGTGTCATCAAGGTCTTCAGCTTTGCAAATGAAGCGGCGACACTTTCTGCGCAACCCACCCATCATTTTACACGACTATGCAAGGGCGCATACAGCGCAAGCTGTGGCTGCTCTGTTCGGTCAATGAGACTGGGAAGTACTGTATCATCCATCACACTCCCCGGACTTAAGTCCTTGTGACTTTGATTTGATTCCGAAGATGAAGGAACCACTTCGTGGCATTCGCTTCAGAACTGTTCCAGAGATTCGACAGGCAGTAGACCGCTCCATTCGCACCGTTAACAGAACAGGCTCTGCTAACGGTGTACTACGCCTTCCACATCGCTGGCAACGGGTTCTACACAACGCTGATGACTCAAAATTCAAATGTGTGTTAAATCTTATGGGACTTAACTGCTAAGGTCATCAGTCCCTAAGCTTACACACTACTTAACCTAAATTATCCTAAGGACAAACACAAACACCCATGCCCGAGGGAGGACTCGAACCTCCGCCGGGATCAGCCGCTCAGTCCATGACTGCAGCGCCTTAGACCGCTTGGCTAATCCCACGCGGCCCCGCTGATGACTACTTTGAAGGACAGTTATAGGTGCAAACATGTAAACCCTTTTGTATCGGTTGTGAATAAATAGTTGCCACTATTTAAGTTCCAACCCTCGTATATAAATGATTTGGCGGACAGGGTAGGCAGCAGTTTGCCGTTGTCTGCTGATGATGCCATGGTAGATTGTAAGATGTCGAAGATGAGTGACGGTAGGAAGATACAAGACGACTTACACAAAATTCCCAGTTGGCGTGATGAATAGCAGCTAGCCCTTAAATGTGGAAAAATGTAAGTTAATCCGGGTAAACCTGTAATGTTCGGATACAGTATTACTAGTGTAGAGCTTGACACAGTCAAGTCGTTTAAATATCTGGGCGTAACGTTGCAAAGCGATGTGGGGTGGAACGAGCATGTGAAAACTGTGGTGGGGAAGGCAAATGGTCTACTTCGGTTTATTGGGAGAATTTTAGGAAAGAGTGGTTCACCCGTAAAGGAGATCGCATGTAGGACACTGGTGCGACCTATTCTTTTGTACTGCTCGAGTGTTTGGAATCCCTAACAGGTCGAATAGAAGGAAAACATCGAAGCAATTCAGAGGACGGTTGCTAGATTTGTTACCGGTAGGTTCGAACAAAATATAAATGTTACAGAGATGCTTCAGGAACGCAAATGGGAATCCCCGGAGGGAAGGCAGCATTCCTTTCGGGAAACACTACTGAAAAATTTTTAGAGAACCGGCATTTGAAGCTGACTGCCGAGCGATTCTACTGCCACCAACATACATCGCGCGTGAGGACCACGAAGATAAGATACGAAAAATTAGGGCTCATACGGAGGCGTACAGACAGTCGTTTTTCCCTCGCTCTATTTGCGAGTGGAACAGGGGAGGAAATGACTAGTGATGGTACAGGGTACCCTCCGCCTCGCACAGTACGGTGGCTTGCGGGGTATTTATGTAGATTCAGATGAAAAAAACTGCCTCATTAACTGGAAGTGTAGCCAGAATCTCTGTTTTAGTGTTTCTCGAATGACCGGTAGCACAGCAGCTTCCTGCAGTTGGAGACTTGCCGCGTTGTAAGCATGTATGACGCTTATGCTCTAAAGGGTGAACCCAAATTTCACCGAGAACAGTTTGTAGATTGTTCAAGAATATTTTCCAAGTATTTTGGTGTAAGCGACCCGTGGCCTCCGGTGGTTCATTGCAGATTAATTGCATTTTGTTTGGTTTATTTCTCCCCATTATATTTTTATCTGTGTTGCACTGAAGACATCTGTACAACTCTCAATGTCAGTGGTGTTCACTGTGATTAATTTTGAAGTAAACCTATTCCATTCACTAGCGGTACCTGCTGTTTACACTCATCGTCAATCTTACACTGAGTACTACTCGGTTTCTTTTGTTTTGATTTTCTGGTAGTACTACCCGTACATCAACAGCGATGAACAACAGTATGGATAAGTGTATGGGTTCAATGAATACGTTATGCTAAACTCTTCCAGCAGCGACGGCAACCACCACATCACAGTACTTCTGCATCTGTGTGAAGGTCGTAGCATTACTTTGATTTCTTACTGAACATTTTGTTGATTGCAAAAAAAAAAAAATGGTTCAAACGGCTCTGAGCACAATGGGACTTAACTTCTGAGGTCATCAGTCCCCTAGAACTCAGAACTACTTAAACCTAACGAACCTAAGGGCATCACACACATCCATGCCCGAGGCAGGATTCGAACCTGTGACCGTAGCGGTCGCGCGGTTCCAGACTGTAGCGCCTAGAACCGCTCGGCCACCCTGGCCGGCTGTTGATTGCATATTACAGTCTTCTCCACTGTTGTGATGGTATTTCCGGAAAAATATTCTCAATTGGGGTAACAAACAGAATAAACCTTAATTTCATTATTACTCCCTAACGCGCCACCGGACACGCCGAGTCCCTTATACTGCCGGTGTGCTCGCCTGTCGCAATATCGGGGGTTGTGTGAGCGTTACACGGCTGTATTCCCGCAAGTTATCTGAACTTTCGATATGTCGGGAGAAGCTCTAAAATCGCAACAGATTTTGGTTTAATGTCCAGTCAACTACAAGATTATTAGAGATGAAGCATGGGCAAGTATAGCGACATTGTCTTTTCCCATAGAAACATTATTACAATCGGCTTGAACAGTATATGGATACTGCAGTGTGTAATGTCACATAGGAGTATACTCAGTTCCCACTGATAACATTTTTAAAATTCCCCGTTGACCGTGTACAATTAAGTGTGCATCATTACTTATTTATATTTATCAGTTATTTATTAGTTTGCTGGTTCCTCTCCTTCAGAGAAAAATAGACGCGTTAACGAATTAAGACTTCTTGTTAGAAATTTCTGTCATGCAGTTGTTGATTATTAAGTTGCTTAGGCAACCAGAGATTATGTTTAACAGGGTGCTCTCCTCAGGGGGGTAAGGAGAGATGACGCAGATTTGCATGCTACATATTTAACGCTGTACGTGCATTTATTTACATATACATTACGAGAGGTACTGTGGCTGTGCTCCTTTCAAAGACACACTTTGGCTGAAGCACCTGGTTAAGGCCATATTGAATTTCGTTAAGCTCGTATTTTGGGTGTTTTGTGTTATAACCCCATCATAACTTATGGCCTATAAATAAATAAATAAGTAAATGCAGTCCCAGTACACTAGCACGTTGAGTATCTCTCCAAAAGGTACAGTTTATTGATATTAAATGTCAGATAGTGAGTTATCGGCGTGTAGAGAACGAAGAGGTGGAATAGCAAAGACGGTAGTTCTGATTCGCGCCGTGGCATTAGCAAAAATTTTATTATTCACCATGATGTTTCGGAGAGCTTCTGGGACTCGTCATTGTCAACAATTTAAAATTAAGCATGAAACTCGGAAATGGGAGTAAATATTCAAAACATGTTGATTATCTGGTAAAAACACTGTAGGCGACTTGCCTACAACAAATAATTGCATAGCCGTTTGGTATAATGAGTTAACGAAAAAATATTTTTTCGCGAAAACTCACAATGAGAAGAAACTAAACTAAAAAAAAAAAAAAAAAAAAAAAAAAAACCAGAGAAGTAACAAAAACTAGGAGGCTCTATAGTCTTACGGCAAAGATAAAAAACAACACATGACCAAAAAAACTCGCGCACTTTTGCTATCACTTTTCACCAGACATGAAAAATATCACTGCCACAACACACTACCGCGAATTGTCAGAACAAAAATCACAAAACGGTATGACAAATGTGAGAAAGAATTAAAAGCTGACTTAGTCTCACTGTCAGCCTATAAAATATCAGATAAAATTTACAAGCTAATTATTTTAGGAGACTTCTTTTCCAAATAAGAACGTCTTCAGATAATGTATATACGTAGACTAAATACAGTCCGGTACTGTTACAAGGATATTCCCACTGGTATTTTTCCTCGTTCATAGTATGAAGGCTTTCACGACCGGATGACATATCTTCTGGTAAACCTTCCGGGATGTAAGGTCGTGGTCCATGAAACTCTTCAGCTCCTAACGTTTCGTCCAAAGCTGCGCTGGACATCTTCAGAGGGGTGTTTCTCCTCCGGTGAGTCTTGCCGACTGACAGGTCGGACGTCTGAGAGCGACTTATATATCGTAGAAAGTGGGCGTGGCCAGTGTTACACGTGATATGCAGAGATAATCTTTGTCAGAGATAAAACTTAACTATCGATCGTAATCTCGTCACGGATAAAACTGTCTAGCAATTCTGTAGTGGTACTGTCCAAATATCACTAAGTTTCATGGTCTCTTCTTTCCGATTAAAATTATCCCTATGTTTCTATATTTCAATTGCTTCTCTACGAAGCCGTGGGTAATAGTTCGTCGTCGTAGATAAAATTTTTGTTTCGGAAAACTTCACTTGATGATTTCCTGACTGAAAAGCGTGTTCTGCTACAGCCGATTTATCTATTTTCCCTAATCGGCAAAGACTTCTGTGTTCTTTTAACCGTGTATTTACGCTTCTTTTCGTTGTTCCGATATAAACATGTACACGGAATTTTATATACGCCACTGGCTGATAGAGGAGCGCGTTTATCTTTTACAGACCGGAGAACATGACAAATTTTCTTCGTTGGTCTAAAAACAGGTCTAATATCATGTTTACTTAAAATCTTTCCAATCTGATCCGTTACTTTCTTTATAAAAGGGAGAGAGACTGTATTCTTCCATCGTTTTCGGGCTTGTCCTTAGGCTTTTTATTGTTTGGTTGCAGAATTCTGCTTACTTCTTTCTTTGAGTAGCCATTTTTCTCAAAAGCGTGCTTAAGATGTTTTAATTCGGCGTCTAGATACTCCGGCGTGCAAATCCGTCTGGCTCTGTCAACGAGACTTTTAATCACACCTCTCTTTTGCTGTGGATGGTGGTTAGAGTTTTTATGTAAGTATCTGTCTCTGTGCGTTATTTTTCTAAAAATCTGTTGTTTCAATCTTCCATCTGTCTGTCTCATAACTAACTTTTTCCTCGTGTTTCAGTTACAAGAGCAAAGAATGGATTTACTTTCCTGGAAGTGAACTGTAATTTTTGGCACAAATTATAACATACTTCACATAACGAGCACATTTATTAGCAGTGGGGAGCTTCTTCA
Source organism: Schistocerca piceifrons (assembly GCF_021461385.2). Lineage (NCBI taxonomy): Eukaryota > Metazoa > Arthropoda > Insecta > Orthoptera > Acrididae > Schistocerca > Schistocerca piceifrons. The sequence goes on along the minus strand of NC_060140.1, from coordinate 780,483,233 downwards.
GTATTTTTCGTACTACATACCGCTACGTAAATAACGAGTATGGAGCGGCCAGCTTCTCACTTTCAAAGAAAGAAAAGACAGCAATAGTTTCCAAATTTGCAGTGAACGAACCGGCTGAACATAGAACGAGCTTTTGCTTTAATTCGTCTGCTGGAATGGCTGTCCCAGTCACGACGATACCGCTATGACGATACCACAGTGAGACAATACCTTGACAATAGAGACATCTATCGATACCTTCGGGAAAGCCAAAGTTTATATCTTTGAAAGGAGAGAAGCCATAGTATCTCTCGTGACGTATACACACTGATGAGCCTAATCATTACGACTACCTGCTTAATAGCTTTTTTTCCCTCTTTGGAACGAAAGAGTCACCGATTCTCAATATCAGGTACTCAACAGTTTTTTGGCAGATTTGTGGAGGTTTGTGGCATTAGATGCCTAAGTACGGGTCATGTAATTCGCGTAAATAACGGACCGTTGATTTGCGTACGCGGAGATGACGTCCTACAGCCACCCAGATGGTTTCCATATGATTTACATCAAGTGAGTTCACTATAATGCTCCTCAAATCATTGTAGCACTGTTCTGGCTCCGAGACACGGACAATCGTACTGTTGAAAGATAAGGTCGCCCTCGGGGAAGACATCAAACACGATGGGATGTAGGTGGTCCGCAGCCGTCAGCATGTCTTCGATTACTACCCCAGGTCCCATGTAAGCGCAGAAGAATGTCTCCCATAGCATAATACTGCTCCCACCGGCCTGCGTCCGAGGCACCCTGCCCGTTTCGAGCCGCCGTTCACCTCGATGACGGCGTTTGTGGAGACGACCAGCGACCTAGTGTAGAAAAAATGTGATTCACCCGAAGAGCCGACAGTTTTCCGCACTGATCGACTGTCGAATCCCGATGGTTACGTGCCCACTGCAGTCGTAATTGACGATGTCGTTGGGTCAACAAGTGAACACGTAGAGGTAGTCTGCTACGGAGCTCCATGATCAACAATGTACGTATAAACGATGAACTCCAAAACACTTGTGCGTTTACCACATTGTGTTCTTTCGGCAGAGTGACCACATATCACCACTTATCCTACTTTACAGAGCAGACAAGTTTCCGAACCCCAAGTGCTGTGAAGAGTCGTGGACGTCCAACCATTCAGCACCTAGTGGTAGTTTCATTGTCCTTCTTACCTCTTCACGACAGTAGCACGTGGACATTCGACCAGCTTCGCCATTTTAGAGGTACTCGTTCACAATCTCTGCGTAATAATAATCTGCCCTTTGTCAAAGTTGCTTATCTCAATAGATTTTCCCACTTGCAGCCGATGTCTTCACTAGTGTGGTCCCTCGCCCGTGTCTGCTCCGCTTACATAGCGCTTCAGGTGCCCGCGGCGACAGGAGGCGGCATCCAACGTTACTTTGGGCAGTGGTCATAATCTTTTGGCTTATCAATGTATAAATAAAGACACGTTAATGCTGTACCATAGTCTGTATTAGATTGTGGCTGAACATTGTTTTGAAGTCGGCACTGCCATGTTAGATGCCCCAAAATATTGGCAGACTATTGTTTACATGGAGATTACTATTGCTTTTTGTTTGCAATTTATGTCGTTTGCACACGACAGCTGTTCTAAATAGTAAATTGCTTACACTAATATCATAGATTCAGGAAGGCATTTCCAAATGTTTTTTTCTAGTCTTAAACGCATGTTTGATCGAGTAATACGACGGATTTGCCTTTGTAAATACAACTTTCTTTGTGTTTTACATTTGAGATAACCAAGAAGAGAAGTATATGCTATGAAAAGATTGCTTTCGTAATCAATTGATATCCTCTTTTACTGTATTTGCGCCGATAGTTGATGAAACTAGAACTCCGCAAACAATACTGTACTTGTTTGTTTACTGATACTGATTCCTAGTCATTACGTTTTCAAGTTTCATACCATGTGAACAACATGTTTAATGTTAACATTTGCAAAAAAACTTACCTATGTTTCATTTGATTGTCCATAAATGTGTGCAATGAGGGAAGAAGAAAGCAACGCGTCCTGATTTGTGTCGGAGACAGCACCTCGTGTTCCTGCTGCTAACAAGGCGAGTGCACTATTCGTTTGCCATATATTTTTACGAGCTTCCAACAGGAGCGACTTGTTTACAGGTATCTGTGTAGTTACCAGACTATTTTTGTAATTTCTTGTGTGTTCGAGCGCTTACTAGGCACAAGCTTTTATTTTAATAACAGTGTAGCTGACAGTACCGCCGTTGCTGTCGACCCGTATATCGACCCTCTTGTCGTACAGATTTTTGTTTATTTTCGTTAGTATAGCTCAGTGTCGGATAGAGCGTCAGAGACAGAGCACCTCGTGTTCCTGCTGCTAATAAGGCGGGTTCACAGTTCATTTGTTTATATTTTTACGAGCTTCCAACAGAAGTGACTTATTTACAGATAGCTGTGTAGTTACTAGATTACTTTTGTAAATTCTTGTGTGTTTGAGTGCTTACTAGGCACAAGCTTTTATTTTAATAACAGCGTAGCGTACAGTACGCTGTTGTTATCGACCCTCGTATCGAATAAACTTTTGTTTGTTTTGGTTAGTTTAGCTCAGTGTCGTTTAGACCGTTAGTGAGAGAGCACTTCGAATTCCTGCTGCTAATAAGCCGAGTACATCGTCCATTTGTTACATATTTCTACGAGCTTCAGACAGGAGCGACTGCAGTAATGCATAGGAACTGTGATTGTTGTGTACAGATGCGAGCTGAGTTGGCGACTCTTCGCTCACAGCTCCAGGATGTGTTGCTTTCCGTCACACGGCTTGAGGCTGCTGCCAAGCGGCACCACTCTGGCGGGGGGGGGGGGGGGGAGAGGGGGGGGGAGGTTGAACGCGGGGATGCGAGGGACGTCGAGCAAGTCCCATGTGTCCCCCGATTGGTTCACAGTGTGGCCGCCCTGGCTACTACCTGCACTGAGGTTGACCCCTGACCTGTGGTCGGGTGGGAGATCATTCCAAAGTCTGGGAGGCAGCGAAAAACTATGCGAGGGACCGATCGTAGGTCCTCCACAGTTCGTTTGGCGAACAGGTTTCGGGCGTTGGAAAATGGCGTTATCTATGGCTGACGATGTCTCTAAGCCGGATGCAGTCGTCCACCCTGTTCCAGAGGGTGGGTTTGCTGGAAGTTGGGAGCTCCAACGTTAGGGGCGTAATGGGACCCCTTACGAACATGGCAAGGAGGGGAAGGAAGCCAGTGTGCACTCCATGTGCATACTGGAGGGGGGGAGTCATTGCGGATGTGGAAAGGCTGCTTCCGGATGCCATGAAGAGTACAGGGTGCAGCCAACTGCAGGTGGTGGCTCATGTTGGTACCAATGACGTGTGTCGCTTCGGATCGGAGGAGATTCTCTCTGGTTTCTGGCGGCTACCAGAAATGGCAAAGACTGCCAGTCTTGCTTGCGAGATTAAGGCGGAGCTCACCATCTGCAGCATCGTCGATAGAACTGACTGGGGTCCTTTGGTGCAGTGGAGGGTCTGAATCAGAGTCTCAGGCGGTTCTGTGACTGTGTAAGCAGAAGATTCCTTTACTTGCGCCATCGGCCCATCGGGTGGTGGGTTTCTGGCTTCCGCTTAATACACTCCTGGAAATTGAAATAAGAACACCGTGAATTCATTGTCCCAGGAAGGGGAAACTTTATTGACACATTCCTGGGGTCAGATACATCACATGATCACACTGACAGAACCACAGGCACATAGACACAGGCAACAGAGCATGCACAATGTCAGCACTAGTACAGTGTATATCCACCTTTCGCAGCAACGCAGGCTGCTATTCTCCCATGGAGACGATCGTAGAGATGCTGGATGTAGTCCTGTGGAACGGCTTGCCATGCCATTTCCACCTGGCGCCTCAGTTGGACCAGCGTTCGTGCTGGACGTGCAGACCGCGTGAGACGACGCTTCATCCAGTCCCAAACATGCTCAATGGGGGACAGATCCGGAGATCTTGCTGGCCAGGGTAGTTGACTTACACCTTCTAGAGCACGTTGGATGGCACGGGATACATGCGGACGTGCATTGTCCTGTTGGAACAGCAAGTTCCCTTGCCGGTCTAGGAATGGTAGAACGATGGGTTCGATGACGGTTTGGATGTACCGTGCACTATTCAGTGTCCCCTCGACGATCACCAGTGGTGTACGGCCAGTGTAGGAGATCGCTCCCCACACCATGATGCCGGGTGTTGGCCCTGTGTGCCTCGGTCGTATGCAGTCCTGATTGTGGCGCTCACCTGCACGGCGCCAAACACACATACGACCATCATTGGCACCAAGGCAGAAGCGACTCTCATCGCTGAAGACGACACGTCTCCATTCGTCCCTCCATTCACGCCTGTCGCGACACCACTGGAGGCGGTCTGCACGATGTTGGGGCGTGAGCGGAAGACGGCCTAACGGTGTGCGGGACCGTAGCCCAGCTTCATGGAGACGGTTGCGAATGGTCCTCGCCGATACCCCAGGAGCAACAGTGTCCCTAATTTGCTGGGAAGTGGCGGTGCGGTCCCCTACGGCACTGCGTAGGATCCTACGGTCTTGGCGTGCATCCGTGCGTCGCTGCGGTCCGGTCCCAGGTCGACGGGCACGTGCACCTTCCGCCGACCACTGGCGACAACATCGATGTACTGTGGAGACCTCACGCCCCACGTGTTGAGCAATTCGGCGGTACGTCCACCCGGCCTCCCGCATGCCCACTATACGCCCTCGCTCAAAGTCCGTCAACTGCACATACGGTTCACGTCCACGCTGTCGCGGCATGCTACCAGTGTTAAAGACTGCGATGGAGCTCCGTATGCCACGGCAAACTGGCTGACACTGACGGCGGCGGTGGACAAATGCTGCGCAGCTAGCTCCATTCGACGGCCAACACCGCGGTTCCTGGTGTGTCCGCTGTGCCGTGCGTGTGATCATTGCTTGTACAGCCCTCTCGCAGTGTCCGGAGCAAGTATGGTGGGTCTGACACACCGGTGTCAATGTGTTCTTTTTTCCATTTCCAGGAGTGTATTTTTGAAAGTATTGTTCTTCAAATATTTGAATAAATCGTCAACTGTAGGTTGTCCTGCACATGTTATAGCATAACAGCTGTAGCTGCGTTAGTTTGTACTACAGATTTCGGTAGGTTAGGTGTAACTTTTGATCCTTCAAGGGGTGATCGTGGCCCTGCGGCCCGGGTCTGTACTAGCCGCGGCTCGCGAGCTACGGGCCAGCCAGGCTGTCCGAGGCGAGACGCAAGTGAGCGAGCCAGCTCGGCTGCGCCGCATGCCTCTGCCTCTGCCGCTCCGTTTGACGTAAGTATGTTTACCTCCTCTCCTGGAATCAGTATAAGAGCGGCAAGCAGAAATACACATCAGGCTGTCTGCCGTAATGGTTCACTGGGAGAGGTCTATTCGAGGTAGAGTCAAAAAATGGTTCAAATGGCTCTGAGCACTATGGGACTTATCATCTGAGGTCATCAGTACCCTAGAACTTAGAACTACTTAAACCTAACTAACCTAAGGACATCTCACACATCCATGCCCGAGGCAGGATTCGAACCTGCGACCGTAGCTGTCGCGCGGTTCCAGACTGTAGCGCCTAGAACCGCTCGGCCACTTCTCCCGGCCATTTTTCCTCAATGGAAGCTAGTGGAAGATCGCGTGGCAACAGAAAAGATACAATATGGGTTAGCTTTCCTTTGAGTTGCCCTTTTAATTCAATTGGGTTTCTTTTGAATATACAGTTTGTTAAGTATTCTATTTTGATTTCATTTATACGATGTCTACATGTTTACAAACTAATCAGCTTAGATGGACTCTGTCACAGTAGTTTTTGTTATTTCAAATAAGTCTCTCTCTTCCCCTCCATCCATGAATATACCCTCCGTCCTCCACACAATACACCAACGATTTCGTATTATGTTTACTCGCCGCGCGGGATTAGCCGAGCGGTCTTAGGCGCTGCAGTCATGGACTGTGAGGCTGGCCCCGGCGGAGGTTCGAGACCTGCCTCGGGCATGGGTGTGTATGTTTGTCCTTAGGATAATTTAGGTTAAGTAGTGTGTAAGATTAGGGACTGATGACCTTAGCAGTTAAGTCCCATAAGATTTCACACACATATGAACATTTATGTTTACTCGTTGTTAATATCTCTTCTATTCTCTCTCACACACACTCTCTCTCTGACACTATCGCAGCAAGTGCCCTTCTATTACACTCCCCCAAAACTTTGTAAACAAATCTAGCGGTTTCCAATGACGCTTCATTTTCTCTTTTAATTGCTGCTGTCTTTACTCTCTATCATTCCTCTCACCACCTATGAAACCGTATTCGTTGATCTCCCCTTCCCTATAACCCATTCTTCGTTCTGAGAACAGTCCTTCCTTATCTCTCGGTCCTAAGATAAAACGAACTGTGGCACACGTCTAAGTAAGCAATACTTTGCAAGCATTTCACGCTTATATTTTGCACTTCTGCACTTCTATCCATTCCCAGATCCCGCCCTCCTTCCTGTTACGCGTCCCTTGACATCTGCATCTACATCTAAATGAATACTCTGCAATTCATAATTATGTGCTTGGCAGGGGGTTCTGTGGTCTCGTGGATTAATCGTGTATTGATGTGTAAAACGTGTAGGTTCACATCTCACGTCGGGCGCAGATTTTTAACACACACAAGTAACTCTCCTTCACCCGTAGTAACGCCAAGTTCAGAACGCCTGTAAGCTCCGTAGTTCAATATCCGCAGTAAATATAACATCCCTTCGCTGCCGACTGGGCATTCGTTTGAGCTGTGACAGATGTAGAAACCCCGTAAGGCAGAGACTCTGTCACCAGTAAGCCGTAGTAAACTAGAAAATGTATTTCATTTTAATGAACCAATGGCCATGTAAGTTCACAAGGATCTTACTTTATTTGAAACCGAGACGTTGAAAATTGTGGTGCTGGACTGGGATTAGAATTCGATTTCACTATGTTCCCGAAGATCGCAAACTCTTCTAGGCGTCCTCGAAAGGCACCTATCTGGTTTCGAATCCTGATCAGCACAAAATATTCATTATTTCATTTCAAGCCCTAGCTTGTGCACTCCGAACTACTGGTGGAAAATAGTTGCATTTTCAACGTCTCTTCGTGCGTTGTCAGCTGTAACGTGTTCGTTTCAACTCACAACCACATGATGAGCGTTTTATCACAACATTACAAGATCAAACGTTTCCTTACATCTTTTCAAGTTCAAACATTCCTCTCCATTCTACTGGTGAAAACGGATTTGGGTTTGACGTTGTGTTCGTTGTGATCACCAACGACGACATGTTGTGGATTCAACTTCTAGACAGCAGAGTATTTTCCATCACATCATTGAAAGTACAAACATGCCACTCCTAGCTATTATGGAAAAGAATTTGATAGTGAATGTGTCTTCATGACCACGTGTGTGGGGTTTGAATATCATTCAGCACAGAACTTTTCGTCGCCTGATGTCTAGCTAAACATACGCACATCTCGCTACAGGTAAACAAACAATAGCTATTTATCGTCTGTTCCTGGCTATAAAACGGCGCCGCTATAGGCTGGGTTCGAATCCCAGTCAGGAAAAAACAATTCTATCGTCAATTAAGGTTCCAACATGTCGCTATTGGTGAAAACATTTGATATTTAACTTCTGATTTTATGTCCAGTCGTGCTCAAAAGTTTCCGAACGACCTGAATTGCATTTCACCTGATTCCCATGCGAGCTACATAACGCTGCTGTCTAGCAGGTCCTCTAATCGCTCCTTGGTACAGTCGTTTGACTATTGAAAGTGGTTCCAACAAGTCACCACTAGAAAACACTGCTCTGTATCGCAATAATTCAGGATGTAAAGTAATACCACAATACTAAAAGTATCAGGGAACACCGCATCACGGATGAGACTGTCCTTAAGGCTTGTAAGCTCGCATTTATTGCAATAACTGACATACCTGAAATGTCAGCACTCTCATTATTACGTCAGATAGGTAATGCACGTAGTACGTTCGTCGTATTCATGATTTCCTCTTCAAAGTAACATACCATACTTGTTATTCAACACAAAATGTCATTAAAAATTTACGTTATTCACGAGCAGTTAGTTGAGAATATGTATGAACTTCAAATGACACGACGAACCGCCTCGTTCTGCATATGGATTCAAACCCAGGTCATGCAGGCTAGGCCGCGGTGGCCGTGCGGTTCTAGGCACTTCAGTCCGGAACCGCGTGACTGCTACGGTCGCAGGTTCGAATCCTGCCTCTGGCAGGGATGTGTGTGACGTCCTTAGGTTAGTTAGGTTTAAGTAGTTCTAGGTTCTAGGGGATTGATGACCTTAGATGTTGACTCCCATAGTGCTCAGAGCCATTTGAACCAATCATGCAGGCTAAGATTTCGTGGCTGACGGAAATTAACAGTCATTCCCGACTAGGCATAAAGAGAGTGATATAGCTCATTTTTGGACAGTATCAGTTAGCAAACATCAACTTTAAATTACATAATGTAACATTTTTAACGGACGCGAATTCCTACCCAGCATCTATTGTCCCTGTTAACGAACTACGAGAGATGTTAAATATTGCTGCTTCAGATGTTAAATATTGCTGCTTCACAAGTAACTTACTTGAAATGGAGTGAGGTAAAGCTTTGTGTTGGACAGGGATTCGAACCCAGAATCTAATCGGATTGTTATCGAAGCACAATCAACTTTGACATATCGGATTTTCTCGGCAGTAGCTAGATGTATTAAATGAAATGACGAGACGAAACATTAATTTTTCCCTTCCAGGACTCCGACCCGGCACATATCGCTGTTATATTCCAGAGAAAAGGAACGTTAAGTATGGGTTAGTTACACCAGCAGCGACATGTGAGCATGTTTGAACTAGAAATAATATGACGAAGTGTTCAGTGCTGACTGAGAATCGAACTTCAAAAATATCGTTGTTGGCTACACACAAAGAGGCGACACCAAATTTTTCTCCACCAGCAGCTCGGAATGATATCCCTGAACTTACAGTGATCTCGCAAATAGTTCTGCGTCTCACTGGGAGTCAAAAACGTCGGATATCGTTAGTGTTGACAACGAATGAAAATGCATTAAAAATAAAAATTATTATCCACCAGCAGATAGGTGTTCTCATGCTAGAGCTTCAGAATACCTAATAGAATAGTTACAGGTACAGAAAGCAGGCTAAAGCCGGAAAAAAGTTCAGCCGAGATGTTTTCAAATGATCTAACTGTGTTCAGAAAGGATAGATTAAATGCAGTTGGTGGTGGAGAATTATTGTTGTGGGAAGTAGTTTGCCTTGTGAAATTGAAGTAGATACTTCCAGCGAAATACGGGAGAATGGGTAGTGGTTATACTTGACAATCGGACTAAACTATTAATTGGATCGTTTTGCCGCCCCCCCCCCCCCCGACTCAGGAGATATAGTTGCTGGAGAGTTCAAAGAAAACTTGAGGCTCATTTCAAATAGGTACCCCACTCAGACAATTACAGTCGGTGGTGACTTCAATCTAACCTCGATATGCTGGAAAAATTACACGTTTAAAGCCGACGGCAGACATAAACCGTCATCCGTAATTGTGCTGAATGCTTTCTCAGAAAATTATTTTGAACAATTAACTCATGAGCCCACTCGAAGCGTAAATGGTTGCGAAAGCATATTTCACCTCTTAGCAACTAATAATCTTGGCAAAATAGTGGTATCGTGACTTACAGAGAAACGGAAGTACTGTTACGTGGCAACGTTAGTTTTTTGAAAAATCGGTCAAGGTGCTCGAAAATCTGTGCTAATGTTTTTATGGACTTGAGAAAAACGACCACGACCCACTCAGTGGTGAGGAAGAACAATCAGCATCCATTTTCTACTCTGAGCTCTTTTCTTCTCCTTCTTTGATTCATGTTACAATGCTGCCGTTCCAGGTTACTGGTTTTCCAACAATACTTGGAAGTTCTAACTGTTACATTGTTCACCAATAACGCAAAGACCAATATAAAATTGCGCCAAGCTGGGCATCCTATTAGCAGGCAGGAGAAGGAGTTTTTCTCGTTAAGTTGGACAGAAATACACATAAATGTCATTGTACATAAAGTTATTTCTTAAGGGAAATGGGGGCATCAGAAATGCCGGAGAATGAATTTGAACATTCCAGTTCTGTGGAGAATACAAGTACAAGGAAAATAAAACTTTTGATGCGTATTTCTGATTCTTCAAACAGATTACAGCCTAAGGGTCACTTTACAGGTGACGATTGTAAGTGCTTACGACTGAGATTTTTCAGAATGTTTCATTTATGGAAAGGAATAGATTAATGAAATGATTCAGTAAATGGCTTCATATGATACACAAAACTCACCTGACTGGTGCTATCAGTGTACAACCTGTGGTGCGAAAATGACCGAAGAAAAGTCCAGATGAAGCTGCATGTCATGATTTCTCCTACGTCTATAAGGTGCATGTTAACCGATATGGACAAATACAGGATGTTCAGGTATGTCAACTAGCATTCTTGACATTGCATCATCAACAGACGTCTTATTACTCTTAAAATGACATTGGCTGCAATAGGAAAAGCACATGTCGAGACCAGAGGAAAACATAACACTAGACCAAACAAACTCAAAGGAAAAACCGTATCTAAATGTATCAAAATACACAGTCACTGAGATTCAGACCAAATGAAACACAAATACCACAGTGAAGGGTACACAGACTGTCGCGTGAATACACAGGCGACAACAGAGGCGTGATACGAATGACATCCTGTAATAAATTGTCTCAAGCATCTTGCACCTTTTGTTGGAATTCGGCATTGGGTTTTGCAGTCTCTGGAGTAAGAATGAATTCCCGCCTCACCATGTCCCAGATGTGTTCAGCTACCGAGGGATTTGGTGGTCTTGCTGTCCAGAGGAGTTGAGCACATCGGAGAGCACGTTGCGCCACGGAAGCCGTATGTGGGCGTACGTTTTCTCCCGAAATAGTGACAGTAGCACGGTGGTAATAGCCTGTGAAGTATAGAGGGCACTGGTTACTTCAGGCTGCAGAAACCCCAAATGTGGCTGCGAGTTGCAACTGATGGCCTCCCACACTACGAAGCCTTGAGTGCAACCTGTGTATCGTGGGCGAATACTATCCGGAATAGGCAGCTCACCAGGTCTACGGTGTACGCGTTTACGTCCATCATTCGCATACAGACAGAAACTACTCTCATCACTGAAGACAGCGCCATTCACGATCCCCAGTGAACTCCTTCACGACCCCAGAGTAGCCGTGCTTGGCGATGACGTGGTGTCAGTGGTAGCTTGACGAGAATCACAGGTGATTTGAGTCCTACCGCGAGCAGATGGCTCCCAGTGGTCCTCGGTGACACAGGAGGCACAACATGTACCCAGATTTCTTCCCCGTATGATGTTCGGTCGGTCACCGCCGCTCTCACAATGCATCTATCTTGACGTGTGTCTGTAGTAAGCGGACGTTCGGTACCTCGTCTATAGGTGTGGAAATGTGCCACAGAACACTGCTGAAAGCAGTTGCACATCACCGATAAACTATGCCCAGCATGTGCAGCAGTCCGGCGTTAACTCGTCAAAATGAGCGAATTTGTCAAGATGTTTTGATTTAAATGTCTTTGAAACTACCATGTAAGTCGGAAAGCTAGTTCCCTTCTGTAACATCCACAACTCTGCACAGAGCATATTCGTCTTTTTTGGGTTATGATAGGAGTGTTTTTCATTCTGATTCCCAACTTTTACTCTACCATAATTTTGACATTAGACCGCCATAGCTTGGCAACCGATGTAAATTCTTGTTGACGAGTGATCCGGTACAGGCTTTTTTATTGGCTTTCGAACCTTGTTGCTTACATTGTGGCTACGGAAAAAGCTTTCACAACAACAGGACGACCATTAATTACTTGTATTTGTCCACCTTCTTACAAAATTTCAGTCGATTCGCACAAGTTTGAAAGCTAGAAGTGGCTCTCGTAAAAACCTCATAGAAGTGTGCTTTTGCACGTGAAGTCCGAATGAAGGTAGACTTTCTAAATCAAATTTTTAATTTTATCGCAGGGATGTATTTTTTTATTTGAATCTCTTTAAACCGTTTCCGCGCGTTCAATTCACGTAAGAATGAATTTTATGTGCTACATTTAGTTCGACTTTAAACCATCGTGTTTCGACAACTGATAAAGATTACTGCATAAAAAATTTGATTTTGAGTTTATCAGTTTATATATCTTAGTACAAAGTTTGAGCCGACTGGTACAAGTTCATAATATAGAAGTGGCGCGCTTCAAAGCCATCCCAGCACGTTTTTGCACGTTTTGGACGAAAAATTCCAACAGTGTACATACAAATGGTGCCATTAGCTGAGCATTAGTTTCAGCCCAATTGACATCTTTTGCAACAGGAATTAATCGATTCACACATTTTGCGCTGTAACGATTTACGCACTCAGTACAGTCCAAAAGACACAGACGCAGCTTGAAGCTCTACGTTAATTATTTCTCTACGTTCCTAGATAACTCTCGAAAGTGTACAAACAAATTCCGTTTCGATTTAGTGGCCAGGCACGTACATAAAAATACAAAAGGAAAACAGATTATGGTTCAACGTCCCGTCGACGACAACGCCATTAGAGACAGAGGACATACTTGGATTGAGGAGGACTGGAGAGGGAAATTGGCCGTCCCCTTTCAGAGGAATGAACCCTGCATTTGTCATAAGCAATGTATAGAAATCACGGAAAATTGAAATCTGTATGAGCAAACGTGGATTTGAATCTCCACCCACCCGAAAACGGGATCAGCGTCTTACCATTACTCCACCTTGCTCGCTCATACACATGTACTTCTGCTCATTAAATGCATTTATTTTTCCCATTCACAAGTCACTTTTCAGGCCCTGTAGTTACTGCTGCTACTCCAGCTGTTGTGTAAGACCGAAAATACCACTTGTTTGATCGCAACTAATAAATAAACTGACACCATGTACAATAAGAGAGCGAGAGCCAGACGATTGGGTAGTTAGTCAGATAACAGAGGGGACCAAGTGCGGTTCCGTTAACACTAGCAGTGGCAATAGTTTATCAAATTTTGTTTCAAGAGTTGCAAGTTTTATTCTAATGGCGGCAATAAATGAAATATAATAATAAATGAAAATATAGTGTGTATCCTAACAGACACTGACGCAGGCGAAAATGTAATAAGATAATGGAAACAAAAACATTCCAGTAAACATAGGTCGGTAAATGAGCCCTTTACGAGATTACTGTGACAAGTGTTTAAGAGCCGCTGCTGACATAAATGCGAAATATTGTACTAGTTGGTACAAAATGTATTTTAAATGAAGACTTTTTATTAACTTTATCTAACTGGGCTGACATTTCACACATACCCTACGGTAACAAGGTATACAACACTGCATCGGCATGTTTCAAAATTACTGCAATCTCGAACCAGTTAAGGAAAGTGTTCCACGTTTTGTCCACGCACCTGGATACAATATCAAGCGCCCTAAGCATTCACAAATACCTAGTGGGTGGCTCGTTCACTGGAAATGTTTTTGCTTCTCTTAATGTTGCGAGCTACAAATCTAATTTGCGTGCTACCATCTGGGTGGCGAACTTGAATACACGACCGGAGTAATACAAACACTTACGTCCCAACAATCTTCAGGCTAGTGACTGAACGCGCACCAGTGCAAAACAGTTCCTGTTTTGTAATGTTCATATACTTCTCTGCAAAGATGTTAACTGCATCGATAATAATTAAAGGTAACCAGCATTGAAATGTTCAAAATAAGATGGGCGACACAAATCATTCATCTTTGAAAGCCAATTGTATGTCATTTGTAGAAATAACTCTGAACATCAGCAGTTATTTCTATTCAGTAACATAGGTGGCAGATAATTTCACAAGTGCTACTCAAATGTCCAGCGCAATACATTCAGAAAAGTTCAGTAGCACAGTCTGCAGTGGCTATCTTCATTTTATGTGTGAGTGTTACTGAACAATGTGAAAAAATAATTTCTTATCCTTCCACATTTAGCGTTTTCTTAATCGCGATAAGAGGACCACATTCTAGACACAAAAATCACACCCATACCATAACACCACCTCCTCTGTTCTTCACCATTGGCATCACACATAAGAGGTAAAGTTCTCCATCCCATCGGACTGACACAGGGTATAGCGTGATACATAGCTCCAAATCACTTCCAGACCACCCGTTTCCAGTCATCTATCGCCCATTGCCGTTGGTCTTTTCACCACCACAAGTGTAACTAGTACTGTGTGGCTTATGAGCAGCTGCTCGCCCATCGTACCCCATTCTTTTGAACTCCCTAGTACAGTACCTGTGCAAGCTGGACTGCTGGTGACACTTTATGGCTCATGGGTAATTTCTTCCTCTGATTTCATGCGATTTTTTGAACACCCCCCCCCCCCCCCCCCCGCAATCCTCAACAGTCTCTGACCAACAGTACATGAATCCTGCCTGGTTTTGTTTTAGCTGTGGTTGTTCTTTCTCGTTTTCTTCTGAATAATTAAACAAATGTTGGAAAGTTGGAAAATTTTATTGATTGGGGAGAAATTACAAACAGAGTCCCACAGGTTTCAATTTCGGGTTCACTCTTAGTCTTCACATATGTGTGAACGCTCTTTCACTTAACATTCAGCTTCTTGCAAATGATACTAACGCTGTAATAAATCCTATTAGAGACAAAGCAACAGAAGATGTGTTGTTTCTCAAAGAATTATTAAGTAGTTCTCTGAAAACAGAGTATCCCTTGATTGTGAGAAAATAACCTATACTCTGTTCTGTACAACAAACAGAGTCATGTAATTTCTTAGACTTTCGCGGCGTCTTTGGAAGACGCTGATATCCGGCAGAAAACCCGATTTCCACGAGATGTAAACAGAGTCATACCAAAATTTGATGTAACACGTGAACTGGAGTCAGTAAATAGGGTAGAATGCCCCACATTTTTGCATGTGCATATTGATATAAACGTGAACTGGTAGAATCATACTACTGAGCCTCTCAAACAAGTAAGTTCAGCAACTTTTGCTCTTCATATAATTTGTGGTCTTGGAAACAAACGAATCAGCCTCCTAACATATTTTGCAAATTTCCACATTAATGTCTTATGGAATAACTGCCTGTGGAGCTCTTCACTTAAAAAGAAAGAACTGACTGTATAAATGCGGTCAGTAAGAATAATATGTTGTGTTCATCCACAGTCGTCATGTAGTTACCTCTTCAAGCAGTTAAGCATTTTAAGTCTCCATCACAGTACATACATTCGCTAATGGAATTGGTCATAAATAATCCATCGCAGTTTGAGAAGGATAATGAAGTCCAGACTTATAACACAGAGTACAAACTGACCTTTATTACTCAACATTAAAGCTGTCAGTAGTTCAGAAAGCAGTTCATTATGCAGCAACAAATATTTTTGATGATTTGCCCACTACCATAAAATGTCTGACAGGTAGCAACGCAAGTTTTAAATCTAACCTCCTGGACAGCTCCTTCCATTCCATGGACGAATTTCACAAACTGGTAGTATGTAAAAAGGAAGAAAAGTGCTAGTTTTCTAATGTAGTTGCGTAAACAGGATTAAAAAATAATGCGTTCGTCAATGTTAACACTAAACATTAATACATATCCTGCAAACTGACCCGTTCCACGTCATTTCGGTAAAAGAATCTTTCAGATGATCGGTGGAACATCTAACTAAATAATCACTACACAACCACATCAACAACTGTCCACTTGGGCAGCTTGAAAGTGGTTGGAATGTCCCTAATGGATTTGTTAGTCAAGTGACAAGCAGTGACCAGTCCACGTTCCAAGTCACTGAGATATCCTGAACTGCTCATTCTGCTGTTATTGCTTCTCTACTGATAACAAATTACTCCTCGCATCCTTTTCCACCACTCATGACATCTAGTGTCGGATACTTTTGATCAGATAGTGACCTCTACCCCAAATACATATAGGAACGGCTCTTTCTGTAGTCTTTCTAGGAACCACAAAATCTGCTTTCTAATTGTTGTGTACACAGTTCCGCATAGTCAGTGCAGACACAACTTTCCCACTAGAGCGCGCCCCGCTAAGCACAACAGTGCAGGCGCAGCACTTGTCCGTCTCCGCACTACGAGATGGTGCTGCCATAGAGACAGACCAAATTCTGCTTCCGCCAATCCGCGTATTAATATGTAATGCAGCCAATGAGATTGCTGCTAACGTAGAACCTTTTCTCCTCGTGGATCACACTCGCACAGTGATACATGAACGCGTGAGGTATTATAATGAGTGTACAGACCTCCGATTAGTCAGTCTGCATTAGTCTGTACCAGTCTGCATTTGTCTGCACCAGTCTATAGTGAAGTTTCAGTCTGTGCCTAATAAGATTACCATATTCCTGTACATAGCCATGAAGATAAATGTATAGACACTTTTGTCAAGTATCAGAGATATATGTGAGAATCAGATTAACGTACCAATACCAAAGGAACTTCGGATTGTCAATTGTAAATAGCATCCAGAACCAAGATAATTGGTCACTGTCAATATGCTACTCTAAGCGTGCAAGAGGTATTTCTATAGTCTTACCTAACGGCAGAAGATAAACACGCCACGATAAGACCACGAGACATATCGCTTACACTCGCCTACTTCGTTAGAGCGACAAGTCAAATAATCTGATGGTGTGTGTACTGAAGGTCTTACAGTACGGAAACCACACTAATTCTGGCTGTGGCTCTAAAGTAATGTGCTCTCTATTGAACGTTCCTCGGTGGAATACCATAAGTTACTGAAACTCCCAGATACAGGAGACTTCTGCTCTTAATTTACATTGACATATTGTTAACTTATATGAAATAGATGCAGTTGTTTCCACTGTAATTTTTCAAAAATAGACTACTTCCACCAACATCAGTTTCACTGTTACCGGTAATTATGATACAAAGTGTATATTAAGCAGTCTAGACGGCCTCATTAGCAAAAATAAATTATGATCGCATACTCATTTAGGAAATCATTTTCTGTCTTGGCAAAGATTGGGACTGGAGTCCAGGTTAGCAGAAAATTTAGGACGTTCACTCAGTATTCAACCTAATAAATAATATGACAAAGTAGTTTAAAATCCTGTTTCGAAACGGGTCGTCGTGCAGTAAGAGAGCCTAAGCCAGACTGTCAGTAGACGCTTTGGTGCGCGGAGGACGCCCCTTGGCGGATATGCCCTGACATGTCGGCTGTCCTCGGAACCGCAGCGCTGCGGCCTGGCGCGGCTGCCTGTCCACTGCTATTTCCGTCGCCGCCAATTACACAAAAGCCCTCGCCAGCCGGCGAGAAAAGCCGTTCACCATTCACAGCGGTCGCGCCCCTACCCCTCCTCCCGCAGTGGTCGCAACACAGCAGTCCGAGAGTACCAGAAGGCACACAGCACCATAATGGATCCCAGCTTCTGTACGGGAGTTATGAAGTGTGGCCTTCTTTCATATCAAAGTACCACGGTATAGTTCATGATCTGAAGAAACAATGAACAGCACACCTTCTGTAACTCTTCTGCATTGCCTAACAATAAGATGAAGCACCCGACAGACTTGGTCGAATATCAGTGTATTATGTTGGTGCGTAAGTGCGTAACGTTTTTGTTTTGCATGATGGTATTCCGGTTGCTCTCGGTGTATACATCGATTGTCATTTTTTATTTGTAATCCACTGTTGCTTTCTGAGTTTACATATTGCCACTTTGAAACGTCCCCTTAGAAAAATTAGTGAATTACTGTGCTGATAAACATCTTACGTTATTTGATTTTCAAACAGCTGAACAAAACTACAATAGCGACTATTATAACAATGCCACCCAGCCACAGACTGCACACAGCACAGTCGGTGATTTTCATATAGAGCGCTACATGGCGTTACCAACATAAAAACCTAAACAGCTTACTTATAACTTTCTTATTTGGAGATAGTGAGGGTAGCTGCGGACGTTAGAAAATGGAGTGCCAAGTGGATAAATCGAAACATATTCTTCTGTTTGAATTCAATAGAGATATCATTTACTGAAAACTCGTGATCAATAAAGTTTCAAAAATCAAGAATTATTCTTCCTATAGAATTGATAGGATGGTTGTTAGGTTGTTTTCTATGAGTGATTGTATAATAAATCATTTTGGCAGGCATGGTTGCTTGCTTGCTTCACACGTTTGTCCCACACTGGGCCTTCTGGCTGTGAGCACTCCCTATTAAAGGGTAGACAAAGATGGCACTCTGGTAGCTATGTGCCGGCCGCTGTGGCCGAGCGGTTCTCGGCGCTTCAGTCCGGGACCGCGCTGCTGCTACGGTCGCAGGTTCGAATCCTGCCTCGGGCATGGATGTGTGTGATGTCTTTAGGTTAGTTAGGTTTAAGTAGTTCTAAGTCTAGGGGACTGATGACCTCAGATGTTAGGTTCCATAGTGCTTAGAGCCATTTGAACCATTTGAACTGTTGAGCCCAAACAAACCAGCAAACCTGATAATGTAATGCATCCAGTGGAACAGCGACGGAGTGGTGTACTACGAACTGCTTCCCTGAGGTGTAACCACCACTGCTGTCATTTATTGTCAACAACTGAGGCGTCTTGCAGGCGCAATCCAAGAACAACGACCAGGAAGATTACGTGAATTGACGCTGTTCGAGGATAATGCCCGCCCGTGTTCTGCTGGACTGACAAAAAATACTACATAGGAGTCGGGTTTGGAAGTCATTTCTCATCCAACTTATTCACGTGATCTTGCACCGTCAGATTTTCACCATGGCTCAAAGAGTTCTTGGCCTCAAAAGCATGTGATTCCTGAAGTCAAGGACTCGAAAAGTAACCCCCAGCGTTGGCAGACAGTTGTAAATAGCAAAGGAGAATACATTATTGATTACTAAAGTCTCTGTTATTTGTCCGCAGCTCGTGATCGTGCTGTAGCGTTCTCGCTTCCCGCGCCCGGGTTCCCGGGTTCGATTCCCGGCGGGGTCAGTGATTTTCTGTGCCTCGTGATGACTGGGTGTTGTGCGATGTCCTTAGTTAGGTTTAAGTAGTTCTAAGGTCTAGCGGACTGATGACCATGGATGTTAAGTCCCATAGTGCTCAGAGCCATTTGAACCATTTGAATCTCTGTTATTTGTATCTAATCTCTTTATTAAACTTATGGAAAAACGCTACGAACTTAGGCACCAACCTAATAACTTGTTACACGTACACCGTAGGTAGGTATGTAAATGATCAGAGTTTCAGTTCTCTCTCACAGGTAGAACGGCCACCAGGTTGCATCAGTGTTGCTCGTGTTTAGTGTTGTGACCAGAACTGGTAGGCTGTAAAGGCTAATGGGCACAAACAGCATCATATATTGAATGATCAGTGTGAAGGACACGGAGATGCTGGACACTCTTGTGAGACAGCAATATCACTGATGGAGTTCCAAATGGGCTCACTATGGATGTCCATTTGGCAGGCTGGTCGAATCGTGACAGTAACCTTATCTTAGACTGCGTGGGAACGTGAGGGCAGCCGTACACATTATCAAGGTTCCGGCAGAACACTACTGACCACCAAGCACAATATTCTGTGTCATCCTGCACCATTGGTCGGAGACCACTACCAGCCAGACTAGGGCATTATCGTCGCATGTGAAGGCTGCCGTTATCACCACAACACAAGTATATATAATTATACTTCATGCCGACGTTGCAAACCGAAGATGAAGAGATAGAGAAAGTACAGGAGGGTATTGAACAGGTAATTCAGCACGTAAAGGGAGATGAAATCTAATGATCATGGGAGACTGCAAAGCAGTTATAGACCAAGGAGTACAAGAAAGGATTATGGAAGAATATGGGCTTGGTAGCAGAAATGAAAGAAAAGAAAGTTCCACAATAAATTTCAGCTAGTAATAGTGACACTCTGTTTAAGGACCACGAAGTGAAGAGTTATGCTTGGAAAAGGGCGGGAAATACGGGAAAATTCCAGTTAGATTACATCATCGTCAGACAGAGATTCCGGAATCGGATACTGGATAGTAAGGCGTACCCAGGAGCATATATAGACTCAGGTCACAATTTGGTAATGATGAAGAGTAGGCTGAAGTTTAAGAGACTAGTCAGGAAGTACTAAGGAATGAAGAGATATGCTTGAAGTTTTCTAAGGTTATAGATACTGCAATAAGGAATGCCTCAGCAGACAGATCAGTTGAAGAGCAATCACAGAAGTTGGAAAGAAAACATAGTTATAAAGAAGCTAACTGCGAAGAAACCATGGGTAACAGAAGAAATACTTAAGTTGATCGATGAAAGGAAGAAGTACAAAAATATTCAGGGAACTTCAGAAATACAGAAATACAAATCCCTTAGGAATGAAATAAATAGGAAGAGCAGGAAAGCTAAGGTGAAATGGCTGCATGAAAAATGTGAAGAAATCGAAAAAGAAATGATTGTCGGAAAGACAGGCACAGTATATAGAAAAGTCAAAATAAACTTCGGTGAAATGACAAGCAATAGTGGTAACATTAAGAGCGCAACTGAATTCCACTGTTAAATGCAGAGGAGAGAGCCGATACGTGGAAAGGGTAGATTAAAGGCCTCTATGAGGTGGAAGACTTGTCTGATGTGACAGAAGAAAAAACAGCAGTCGATATAGAATAGATAGAGGATCTAGTATCTGGAGTGTAGCCGGGTATTGTATTGAAACATAGACGATAAGCAGGTCAGACAAGAAGAGACTAGAAATTTGTGGCACAACTAAACAAAAGGAAGAAATCCGTTGATACAGTACATTTCGAGGGGTCATGTTTGGTAACAAAGTGTAAGGGATAGAAACTATAGAGGGGTACCAAGTCTTGTGTACAGTAAGCAGTTCTGGTGATGCAGGCTGCAGCAGTTACGTAGAAATGCGGGGTTCCCCCAGAACAGACTAGTCTTAGGGCTGAAAACTACCACGGCGCCGACGGCATCACGCACAGTGTCTAAGTAGTTTGGGTCGACACTAGTTTCGCTCGCTCCTACAGATCGTAGGTCGCTGGGATATCTGAATCCCGGGACGACGCGGCCAGTCCAACAGGTGCCGATAATAGCATGCCGGCCAGGCCGTCAGGCAGCAGCGTGCACGGCGGTGGTAGAAGTCGAGGAAGCACCGCACGACTTTGAGCATCCGCATACATTAGTATCGCCGGTGCACGAACTAAACCAGTTCCACCGCACTGAGCAACCGAAAATAGTATTTCAGCAATGCTTCGCTATGGGCTCCGACACTATCTCCCAGGACAACACGCCGCTTCCTCCGTCTGAACTCTAAGGTTGATCGGCGGCGTGCTAGCTGCGTCTTGGTATAATTTCTACTGTTTTCACTTCACCAACAGGATAGCTCCAAGACTTCATTTTGTACTAATATGCTTGCCGGACTTAAAAATTTCCCATACTGTTTGATCGTCGGAACTTCTACTGAGAACTACAACTGTAACGAATTTCGTAAATGTTTGCTTCCGCGACTTAAGCTAGAGTGCGGACTTCGTTTATTTTCAAACCCAAGAATTAAGGAACTTATTACGTTGAACTTTAACTTTATTCAGGTTTCACGAAATTTACTCACCTTTAAAGACTATTATATTCTCACTTATCAACTGATTATTTTCACGTTTTGAGGAACTTAACATCTTTTTTTTATTCAGGACCTTAACTTTGTTTCTTATTGAAGAATTATTGTTTATTTTTAACTTTTGTAGGAAATTTGTTTAATTTAGGACTTGAAGGAAATTTACTTCCACAATACGTTGAAGATTTTGTTAAAGTTGTGCTCTAGAAATAATCTTGTTACACTGTGACTACATGTCTCTCTAGTGCATACCTCCACGGAACCAGACATATCAAAGACATAACAAAAACAACAAGACAAATGCAGCTCTCAGTTTTAAGCAAAACGTGAAATTTCTAAAACTCATCTTATTGTTTTTTTTTAAATGAAACTGTTGGTAGCTGACACTCCTTATAGGCTTCGAATTCGGATGTGTTTAAATGTTATTCATCGTTCTTGGGGAGCAGGTCGTCTGCTCTAATTCTGTAAAGCCTATCTGCAAAAAGTGGTTCAAATGGCTCTGAGCACTATGGGACTTAACTTCTGAGGTCATCAGCCCCCTATAACGTAGAACTACTTAAACTTAACTAACCTAAGGGCATCACACCCATCCATACCTGAGGCAGGATTCGAACCTGCGACCGTAGCGGTCGCGCGGTTCCAGACTGTAGCACCTAGAACCGCTCGGCCCCCTCGGCCGGCGCCTGTCTGCAGATCCATCTTGAATATGGATGCTAGATTTACAGGTCAGCAAGTCCTTCCTGCGTTAAAATGCTAGATGTAGTGCACTATGAGGGAATTAGGGTGTCTATGGGGCATGATCGCTCAAGCCGAATTCCTAACTTTCTATGTATGGGATGACTCCCCCTCATGGTGCGCCATACATATCTGTTCCGAAATCGCCTCTATTCACCTCCATTGCCCGTCTATCACTGCAACGTTTGTGCAAGAGCTTCCCGCAGGTAGGACACTTAGAAAATGTAACAGACCTACTAAGGAGACTGCCTACACTACGCTTGTCCGTCCTCTTTTAGAATACTACTGCGCGGTGTGGGATCCTTGCCAGATAGGACTGACGGAGTACATCGAAAAAGTTCAAAGAAAGGCACCACGTTGTGTATTATCCCGAAACATGGGAGAGAGCGTCACTGAAATGATACAGGATTTGGGCTGGAAATCATTAAAAGAAAGGCGTTTTTCGTTGCAACCGGATCTTCTCACGAAATTCCAATCACCAACTTTCTCCTCCGAATGCGAAAATATTTTGTTGAGGTCGACCTACATAGGTAGAAACGATCACCATGATAAAATAAGGGAAATCAGAACTTGTACAGAAAGATACGTTCGTCCTTTCTGCGCGCTGTACGAGATTGGAATAATAGAGAATTGTGAAGGTGGTTCTATGAACCCTCTGCCAGGCGCTTGAATGTCATTTGCAGAGTATCCATGTAGATGTAGATGCTGACACCCCTCGGGCGGTTCACCCTTCTCTAAGGGCATTGTGAGCCAGCAATCCCATTGAACATGATTACAACCCTTTGGACTGCAATTCGACCACAATTTTTTTCTCTGTTGTACAGCGTGGATGCACTAAGACCGTTCAAAACCACTCGACGAAATCTGAATGTGATCCGAAACAGCAAAGTGTGCTTATGCTTTTTCAGCTCTCCTGTTTCACACCCTCCTGTGAAGTGATCAAGAGGAGTGTAGCGTTAACGCCTGGGTGACTAAAACGGCAAAGAGTCCTTCTAAGAGCCCCTAGATTGACAATACCCTCCGTACCAACCTCTCGCCCATGTTCAGCACTTTAAAAATGTACTTGAACAGAGACAACCTGTGGGGAAGTCCTAGGCGCTTGCAGACCGGTAACGCCTTCAGGCGTAAGAACAGTAGGTTAGCGGAACAAGTGTAGCAGTGCAGCCTGCATGCAGGCGGGTGGGACTCTCGTCACGTGTTCTGTCCGTGCAGATACATGCACACGCTGGCTACTTCAGTCAGCTAACCGCACCTAATAATACGTTCCTAGGTAGACACCATCTACTCAAGTTATCTTCTTTGAAAAAAGGAAGGTTTATATGACAGTACCCTGTGCATAGTGGTCCATTTCAGGAGCAATTCAGGGCAACCCTCATTGTTTATTATCGAGCATTGAATCATAGAAAATAGCGTCGTCGTAAGCAATTTCAGAAATATTAATGCACTCTCCTCAGTCTATTACTTACGACACTGGTCAGTATAAACATAACGATTATCCACATGAACCCCATGGAAGGTATGAAAAAACAAACAGCCACCTCAGTATACAGGGTGGTCCATTGATTGTGACCTGGCCAAATATCTCACGAAATAAGCGTCAAACGAAAATACTCAAAGAACAAAACTTGTCTAGCTTGAAGGGGGAAAACAGATGGTGCTATGATTGGCCCGCTAGATGGCGCTGCCATAGGTCAAACGGACATCAATTGCGTTTTTTAAAATAGGAACCCCCCTTTTTATTACATATTTGTGTAGTACGTAAAGAAATATGAATGTTTTAGTTGGACCGCTTTTTTCGCTTTGTGATAGATGGCGCTGTAATAGTCACAAACCTATGGCTCGCAATTTTAGACGAACAGGTGGTAACAGGTAGGTATTTTAAATTAAAATACAGAACGTAGGTACGTTTGAACGTTTTATTTCGGTTGTTACAATGTGATACATGTACCTTTGTGAACTTATCATTTCTGAGAACGCATGCTGTTACAGCATGATTACCTGTAAATATCACATTAATGCAATAAATGTTCAAAATGATATCTGTCAACCTCAATGCATTTGGCAATACGTGTAACGACATTCCTCTCAACACCGACGTTTTCGAGATTCCCGCTTCTCGCGCAATTTGTCTGCTACTGATGTGCGGATTAGCCGCGACAGCAGATAAAACACCTACTTGGGCATCATCATTTGTTGCAGGTCGTGGTTGACGCTTCACATGTGACTGAACACTTCCTGTTTCGTTAAATAACGCAACTATCCGGTGAACAGTCCGGACACTTGGATGATGTCGCCCAGGATACCGAGCAGCATACTTAGCACACGCGCGTTGAGCACTTCGATCACAGTAGCCATACATCAACACGATATCGACCTTTTCCGCAATTGGTAAACGGTCCATTTTAACACGGGTAATGTAGCACGAAGCAAATACCGTCCGCACTGGCGGAATGTTACGTAATACCACGTACTTATACGTTTGTGACTATTAAAGCGCCATCTATCACAAAGCGAAAAAAGTGGTCCAACTAAAACATTCATATTTCTTTACGTACTACACGAATATGTAATAAGAAATGGGGGTTCCTATTTAAAAAAACGCATTTGATATCTTCTTGACCTATGGCAGCGCCATCTAGCGGGCCAACCATAGCGCCATCTGGCTATCCCCCTTCAAGCTAGACGAGTTTCGTTCTTTGTAGTTTTTTCGTTTGATGCTTATTTCGTGAGATATTTGGCACGGTCACTATCAATGGACCACCCTGTATAGCTAGTCAGCAGGGAGCTTACACTATACACAGCTAGTAATCAGCTGTATCACTAGAACAGGAAACATTTTACACACTTCCAAAATTGTAAACACATAAACATATTATATCACACTTCTGAATAACATAAACACAAGACCACCTGCCACCGCCACATCCATCTCAACTTTTCTTGAAACTGTTTCACTATTCCGAGGAGATGTATTGTTCCGCATCTTTGAGAGCAGAAACATTCTTGAACAAAGACACACACAGCATAGATGGTAAACCTGTTAACAGATTTAAAAGTGTTCAGCAGTAAACGATGAACTAGTATTTCTGCAAGCTTATATATACTGAGATGACAAAAGCCATGGGATACCTCCTAATATCATGTCGGCCCTCCATCTCCCAAGTGTAGTGCAGCAGCTCGGCGAGGACTCAAGAAGTCCTTGGAAGTACCCTGCGGAAATAATGAGCCATTCTGCCTTTCTATCCATTCATAACTGCGAAAGTGTTGCTGATGCAAGATTTTGTGCGAGAACTGACTTCTCGATTATGTCCCATAAATGTTCGTTGAGATTCACATTGGGCGCTCGGGATACCTAGATCATTCTCTCGAATTGTCCAGAATGTTCTTGAAACCAGTTGCAAACAGTTGTTTGCGAGTGACATGGCGCACTGTCATCCATAATAATTCCATTGTTGTTTGGCACATGAAACCCATGAAAGGCTGCAAATGGTCTCCAAGTAGTCAGCGGTCTGTTCAGTTGAACCAGAGGATCCACTCCAACACAGTCCACACCATTATGGAGCCAGCTTGCGCAACGACGTGATGAAAACTGGGTCCATGGCTTCGTGGGGTCTGCGACACACTCGAACCTTACCATCAGCTCTTACCAGCTGAAGTCGGGACTCATCTGACCAGGCCACAGTTTTCCAGTCGTCTAGGGTCCAACCGATATGGTCACGAGCCCAGGAGAGGCGCTGCAGGCAACGTCGTGCTGTTAGCAAAGGCATTCACGTCGGTCGTCTGCTGTCATAGCCCATTAAAGCCAAATTTGGCCTCACTGTTCCAGCGGATACGTTCGTTGCATATCCCACATTGATTTCTGCGTTTATTCCACGCAGAGTTGCTTGTCTGCTAGCACTGACTATGCAAAGGCAGCTGCTCTCAGTTGTTAAGTGAAGGGCCTCACCCACTGTGTTGTCCGTGGTGAAACGTAATGCCTGAAATTTGGTTTCCTCAGCACACTCTTGAGGCTATTGCTCTCGGAATATTGAATTCCTTAACAATTTCCGAAATGGAATATCCCATGCGTTTAGTTCCAATTATCATTGCGCGTACAAAGTCCGTTAATTCTCTTCGTGCTGCCATAATCCCGTCGCAAACTTTTTCACACGAATCACCTGAGTAGAAATGACAGCACCGCACTTTTATACCTTGCGTGCGCGACAATAACGCCATCTCTATCAGTGCATAATGTTGTTCCATGACTTCTGTCACCTCATTGTAGTCACTTAACTGTAGAAACACTTCTGAACAATAAATGTTGTTAACTCTGCTCTAAAAGCCGTTTCGTTATCCAGCTGCTTTATGTATGTTGGCATTACATTATAAAGAATGACACCAAAGTGGCTACCATGTCTTTGAGTATGAGCTGTTGTAATTTTTTTCAGCATGGAGAAACCCACAGTTCCATCATTTGTTATAACTATGGTAATCACTACTAATTTGTATGTCTATAAGATTAGCTCTTGTCACTAACACATATTTGTATGTGTATAGGGAGCGTGCAAAAGCACACGCAAGTTTTTAAACAGGGACTTGTTGTGAGTCCTTGTAGAACTAAGTGACACGATTCGAGTAGCCCTTTCCTGTAATGTCAAAATTTCATTTGATCGGGAAAACTATTCCATAAGCTACAATCCACTGGAAGCAAATCAAAGTAAGCTGTTATAACTCTTACTGAGGAGTGTGTAACGTGCGCGTGGGGCACACAATACCCGTTAAAGCCTGTACTATGGTAAGTGAGCGGGGTTCACCTTATGAAAAAGGATTTTTGTATAGATATCGACCGCGTGTAGCTGAATGGTGGCAAATCAGACATACATCCACTCTGTAATAACAATGATCCGTCAAGTAAGTTGAAAATACAATTACACGTCAAGATGGACCAAAAGCAACACTGAAGATGCTAGCAATTTGATAATAATACGGTCGCCAGCCTAATTAGGCATTAACTGAGTTTCTTCCCTGTACAAGTTGGTGTATATTCATGCTAAACAACACGTAGTAACACAGCATAATATAGTAAAATTTTAGAACCAGAAAATCTATTGAACTGATAGTTTCACGTTCTGTGCTGATATGGAAAAACCATGAATACATAACACTACACCATAATGTATACTACAAAACTTCGTACTGTCTATTGATCTGATTAAAATCGGGCATAGGTCACCCTAGCCCTTTCGAGCCACACACAAAATGTCAGTTTTGATAAAGATAAAACACTGATAAATTTTGGCTTTTATACTGACTTTAACTTTTGCTGGTCAAATCAATTTATAACACTTCAGAATTCAAATGAATAAAAAAAAAGGGGGGACCCTGAAACTGTTATGATCACTGTACTAAAAAAATTGATTACTGAAATTATTATACGTTCAAGATTTCCAGTATATGAGTTACTACTCTTTTTATCTTATTTACTGCTCATTTAAATACCTTTATATCTGTCTCGAAATAATTAAACTTCATTACTATATCAATATTAAAGTTACCTTTCAACTTCGTTAGACCTCCGTTATTCATTTACTGGTTCATTAACAAAACAGTTCTTTAAACACCATTCTAACATAGTTAGGTCTGCATGTAATTATTATTAACACAAAATTTAATTTTTCATTTCGGGGCACTCGGATTGCACAACATTTGGAAAGGACCCTGTCTAGGTTAGTTGTGAGGATAATTAAATGAGGGGAAAGTTCTGGTAAAATTTAGGTTATTATTGAACAGTTCACTCTATGGTCCATACGAATACAGTACTAAAAGTTTCAACCTGCTTGTATCGATGCGGCGGTTGGCGGGCGGCGAGATGGCGAGGCACAGAGCACACATGCAACCACAGCTATGGCTCTTGATGTATCGGCACTTTAATTCTTCTTAGCGTCGCACTACTTTTCCATTTAGTGCCTATGGAATTTTGCCATGCTGTGTGGGCGTTGGAACGGCTTACCCGAGGCTCAATGAAGCTACGTCTTCCAGGAGAGCCTCCTCGCTCCAGAAGATGTTGCTCAGACCAGTGCCAAACTCCAACTAACTACTGCTGAGCCCGTTGTGCCGTGCAGTGCCCGTGCGCATTTTCCCGCGCTCGCCTGCCATCCACTTTTTACCGCTCGCTTACAGACAGGGTATTCACCCGAGGTTTTGCATTCTACATATCCTAACACATTGCCTACGTATGGATCAGACGCACAGTTACAATTTTAAACACCTTACAACAGTCTCAACATTTGTTACATTTCAATTCTATTACAATATTGCTTGACATTTAACATAAACATTAACATTCACATTGAAACTTGTTTACAGTTTTCTTAACACAATGACATGAAACAAAAAAGAAATGAAATCAGAACATCAATTACACTAGTTTATCGAAAAATCAGATGGAAAAAAATTTACTTATATGTACAATAGTACAGCGTCGTTGTTGTTACAAGTGTACTTTCCAAATGATTCTCGGAGTGGAAGTCTTGATCAACGTACATTCCTAGAAGTTTTGTACATCGAACCCTTTCTAATCTATTTTCACCCTGTACCAGATGGTGATCTTGGTTTTGATTCATTTTTTTCCTTCTCTAGCAAAGAGACAATTTTCTGTTTGGTATCAGGGCGCATGGGAATGCAGGAGAATGAACTCGCTGACACAGCGGCCAAAGAGGGCTGCTTTCTTTAGCGCTCTTCTCCTGCAGGGCCGGTTCGAGAATATTTTTCCACACAAGCGACTTATTATTTGACCGTTTCTCCCTCCCTTATTTTCCCCTGTACACTTTCAGCCGTGCCTCTTTTCGCTACTAATTGTGAAACACACTGTACACGAATCTCGCAATTGCGCGCCCTTTTCACCTTGGCGTCCCAAGCGGCCACTACTAACCGTTTTTCTATGTCCGTCCTTGCGATTGGTGGTCTGCAAAACTTTTCATAATAAAATGTAACACCTGCAGTCGTCGTTACGATGTCACTTTATTGCACTGCAACCAGTTTCGGTGACCAGGTGAAGATGGTGTACTGAGTTACCGAAACTGATTGCAATGTAATAAAATAACACAAAACTGTTAAGGCTTTCGTGGCCACTTGTTGACAAACTGCCTATTGGCTTCTGTCTCGGGTTCTTCGGCCGACGTTCATCTAATGATTAGACGAATGTCGGCCGAAGAACCCGAGACAGAAGCCAATAAAATAACGTCAATATGACGGCTGCAGCTGTTTCATTTTATTACGCTACTAACTGTTCTGTATATAAGGTGTTCGGAAATTTCAGTTACGAGCTTCTAGGACTCGTAGAAGGGAGTGAGTAAGCAATATTTTGAATAGGAACACGACGTTTTCAGTTCAAATGTTAACTCATCCACTTTTGCTTGAGGAACTGAATCAGGTGTGACGCCGTACCGTTATTAGGTAACAAGTCGAAAGAAAACATAAAGATACATCGAATTTTCACTTAAGCAGATTTGTTTGTATTAACGCTTGAACATTATAAGTTTTAATTACTGCAAAACAAAAAAGAACCCTACATATTGTACGTACAGATCAGTACTGATTCATTACACTAGCGGCTCGATGCGGCGACTACCAACATCGTTATAGACACTGTATCTACGAAGCATGTTCTGATACACACCCTCCATCCCACCTGGTCTCTCTTTAGTTTCTAGTGCAGCGGCCAGATGTCGTCGTAGCAGCAGATCGTCCACTGTCTCTGCAGGAGAAACGTAAATTAAACTTTGCTTACGACTCCACAAGAAGTAGTCCACAGAAGCAAAATCCGGCGATCGCGGCGGCCACGAGGTTGGACCACTTCGGCGTATCCATCTTTCACCATATCGTGTGTTGAGATGTCTCCGAACAGCACGTGAAAAATGGTGTGGTGCACCGACATGCTGAAACCATATTTCCTGACTGGCATACAGTGGTCTGCCCAGACACGGCTGTTTCGCAAATTCAGAAAATAGTCTCTAGTGGACTTACATTCATCTGTGAACAGAACTCGGCGTGGAAACAGGGGTGTGTCGATGCAACGGTGGAGGAACCGCGTGCAGTAGGCAACGCGTTGTGGAAAATTGGCCGAACGCATTGCGTGTACCCTTCGTAAGTGGTACGTATGTAATTGTTGCTCACGCTGAACGTCCCAGACAACACTGCGACTAACACCCACTGCACGCGCAATGTTCGAGCACTCGTTGACAGGTTCTCTTCAACGCGAAGCAGTACATCTTGTTCAAATTCTGGCGTGCGGCGTTGCCGTGGAGCGGCACAGTCCTGCCTCCTCGCGGTGAAGGTACCTGTTTTTCGGTGTCGCTGCATAACTTGGGTAAAAGGTTTGTGCGATGGCATGTTACGTTGCGTTAAAAGTTCGTGGTACAGCCGACTAGCAGCTCTTCTGTTACCTCGAGCTTCAGCATACACAAGGAGCATATCTGTCTATTCCGAAAACCTGTACCTAACCATGTTACTGTATCGGAGACGCACAGGCAATGAATAGGTCTCCCAGCAAGGCAGACGTTAACTGGTATCAGGTGACCCTCTGACGTAGTACACGTCATCCTGTCTGCCGTACTGCATACCAGGACAAGCAACTCTGAGAGTTTTCACTTTCCCTAAGCAGACGAATGGAAAAACTGGTAGAAGCCGACCTCGGGGAAATATTGGAACACGGGAGGCAATACCGACCCTAAGACTTCTCTTAGAAAATAGATTATGGAAAGGCAAACCCATGTTTCTAGCATTTGTAGACTTAGAGAAAGCTTTTGACAATGTTGACTAGAATACTCTCTTTCAAATTCTGAAGGTGGCAGGGGTAAAATAGAGGGAGTGAAAGGCTATTCCCAATTTGTACAAAAACCAGATGGCAGTTATAAGAGTCGAGGGACATGAAAGGGAAGCAGTGATTGTGAAGGGAGAGAGACAGGGTTGTAGCCTCTCCCCGATGTTATTCAATCTGTATATTGAGCAAGCAGTAAAGGAAACAAAAGAAAAATTCGGATAGGTATTAAATTCCATGGAGAAGAAATAAAAACTTTGAGGTCCGCCGATGACATTGTAATTCTGTCAGAGACAGCAAAGGACTTGGAAGAGCAGTTGAACGGAATGGACAGTGTCTTGAAAGGAGGATATAAGATGAACATCAACAAAAGCAAAACGAGGATAATGGAATGTAGTCGAATTAAGTCGGGTGATGCTGACGGAATTAGATTAGGAAATGAGGCACTTACAGTGGTAAAGGAGTTTTGCTATTTGGGGAGCAAAATAATTGATGATGGTCGAAGTAGAGAGGATATAAAATGTAGACTGGCAATGGCAAGGAAAGCGTTTCTGAAGAAGAGAAATTTGTTAACATCGAGTATAGGTTTAAGTGTCAGGAAGTCGTTCCTGAAAGTATTTGTATGGAGTGTAGCCATGTATGAAAGTGAAACATGGACAATAAATAGTTTGGACAAGAAGAGAATAGAAGCTTTCGAAATGTGGTGCTACAGAAGAATGCTGAAGATTAGATGGATAGCTCACATAACTAATGAGGAGTTATTGAACAGAATTGGGCAGAAGAAGAGTTTGTGGCACAACTTGACTAGAAGAAGAGATCGGTTGCTAGGACATGTTCTGAGGCATCAAGGGATCATCAATTTAGTATTGGAGAGCAGCGTGGAGGGTAAAAATCGTAGAGGGAGACCAAGAGATGACTACACTAAGCAGATTCAGAAGGATGTAGGTTGCAGTAGGTACTGGGAGATGAAGAAGCTGGCACAGGATAGAGCAGCACGGAGAGCTGCATAAAACCAGTCTCAGGACTGAAGACCACAACAAAAACAACAAGCAGACATGGAAGCGTTACACATCTGGCTTGAAACCGTCGTAGAATGGAAACAATAAGTCTCTGGTCATGGGTTCCTATTCAAAATATTGTGTACTCACTCCTCTCT
This sequence comes from Schistocerca piceifrons, assembly GCF_021461385.2. Classification (NCBI taxonomy): domain Eukaryota; kingdom Metazoa; phylum Arthropoda; class Insecta; order Orthoptera; family Acrididae; genus Schistocerca; species Schistocerca piceifrons. Next base: position 780,450,874 of record NC_060140.1, on the reverse strand, counting down.
GCAATTCCTAGAAGTTTGTAACGGGAATATCCGAACACCCTGTAGAAGTCATAGTTGTCGCGGCTCTGGAGCCCGTCTCAACTCGGCGCCCTAGCCAGCGGCTTGTGTCACTTGTGCGTTAAGCTGGCTCCGCCTCCTCGTTAATCGCCTTGCGATCAGTCACCACATATATGACAAGGAAGACCGTGGCTTGTTGGGAGACTCAGTTGCTGGAATGAGGGGCAATAAACTGCGGTTAGTGCTATCTGCAGAGCGATCATGGCTCATGAGGTGGGAGCTCAGCTCAGAGGCGGATACAGAAAAGGCTCAAGGAGGGGGCGCTAAAGATATCTTGAGCTAACCTTACGCATCAATAGTTTCCCATACATAACTCGCATTACGAGTTAGACATGGGAAACTATTGTTACGTTATTAGTGAAAATATTGTTACGAGTCTGGTAACAATATTTTTACTCAGAAATTACTATGAATTACTATTCCATTGGAATACTATTACTATTCCATTGGAACTACTGACGGCCGTGGGAGAGCCAGTCCTGACAAAACTCTACCATCTGGTGAGCAAGATGTATGAAACAGGCGAAATACCCTCAGACTTCAAGAAGAATATTATAATTCCAATCCCAAAGAAAGCAGGTGTTGACAGATGTGAAAATTACCGAACTATCAGCTTAGTAAGTCACAGCTGCAAAATACTAACACGAATTCTTTACAGACGAATGGAAAAACTAGTAGAAGCCAACCTCGGGGAAGATCAGTTTGGATTCCGTAGAAACACTGGAACACGTGAGGCAATACTGACCTTACGACTTATCTTAGAAGAAAGATTAAGGAAAGGCAAACCTACGTTTCTAGCATTTGTAGACTTAGAGAAAGCTTTTGACAATGTTGACTGGAATACTCTCTTTCACATTTTAAAGGTGACAGGGGTAAAATACAGGGAGCGAAAGGCTATTTACAATTTGTACAGAAACCAGATGGCAGTTATAAGAGTCGAGGGACATGAAAGGGAAGCAGTGGTTGGGAAGGGAGTAAGACAGGGTTGTAGCCTCTCCCCGATGTTGTTCAATCTGTATATTGAGCAAGCAGTAAAGGAAACAAAAGAAAAATTCGGAGTAGGTATTAAAATTCATGGAGAAGAAATAAAAACTTTGAGGTTCGCCGATGACATTGTAATTCTGTCAGAGACAGCAAAGGACTTGCAAGAGCAGTTGAATGGAATGGACAGTGTCTTGAAAGGAGGATATAAGATGAACATCAACAAAAGCAAAACAAGGATAATGGAATGTAGTCTAATTAAGTCGGGTGATGCTGAGGGAATTAGATTAGGAAATGAGGCACTTAAAGTAGTAAAGGAGTTTTGCTATTTGGGGAGCAAAATAACTGATGATGGTCGAAGTAGAGAGGATATAAAATGTAGGCTGGCAATGGCAAGGAAAGCGTTTCTGAAGAAGAGAAATTTGTTAACATCCAGTATAGATTTAAGTGTCAGGAAGTCATTTCTGAAAGTATTCGTATGGAGTGTAGCCATGTATGGAAGTGAAACATGGACGATAAATAGTTTGGACAAGAAGAGAATAGAAGCTTTCGAAATGTGGTGCTACAGAAGAATGCTGAAGATTAGATGGGTAGATCACATAACTAATGAGGAAGTATTGAATAGGATTGGGGAGAAGAGAAGTTTGTGGCACAACTTGACCAGAAGAAGGGATCGGTTGGTAGGACATGTTCTGAGGCATCAAGGGATCACCAATTTAGTATTGGAGGGCAGCGTGGAGGGTAAAAATCGTAGAGGGAGACCAAGAGATGAATACACTAAGCAGATTCAGAAGGATGTAGGTTGCAGTAGGTACTGGGAGATGAAAAAGCTTGCACAGGATAGAGTAGCATGGAGAGTTGCATCAAACCAGTCTCAGGACTGAAGACCACAACAACAACAACATAATTAATACTTCACAATCAACTGATCGCTCTCACTCTTGACTAATCTTGACACCTGCACTTGCTACAACTAAGACTTTTACTTATTCATTCTTCAGTGTTAATATTTCTGCTTCTGAACGTAAACTAGCTTCGTATTCACCGAATAGTCCGTATTTATAAAGCTACGTATCGAAGGTTCTCTGTACAACAAAATAATAGAATATTCGAGACTTTTATGGAACAAATGCCAGACAGAATAACGTATCGACATCACTAGAATGGCCCTGAATTTTCTCGTAGGTATGTGTTAGCTATCTATGTAACAGATAGAAAAGTATAACATGCGATGACGCGTACGCGCGTGCTACGTAGCAAAATGCAACTACTCGATAACTCGTTTCAGTCGAGTCTACTGACGCAAGAAACGAACGAATAGCGTGCGGGCTGACTGGCGTTGGCGGCACGGGTGAAATGCGGGTGGCCCCGCCATTTGTGTCCACCACTGGCTCAGCTCGCTATTTGTGACATCGTATCCAGAGCGATCGCGGTAGTCTGGTTTGGTGTGTAGTGTAAGGTCTAAACCAGAGTCTCAGACGATTCTGCGACGATATCGGATAAGAATTTGTCGGCCTCCGCAATCGAGTGGAAAAATAATAGTCGGGCCCCCTCAATAAGTCAGGCGATCAGTGATGAACTGAAGGGCTTATTTCAATAGTGGTACAAGTCCATTACCTCCATTTTTCTGACTCTGGTGCTTATGACATTAATGATCCAAACAAACAGAAAGAAAGGTTCATCTCTAGCAAGAAGCCGTATGCTTGAATATTTCTGGTATCTCAACTGCAGATTTTTCAGCGCTCATTTAACTTTAGGACTCTGTATCTTAAAATGAACAAAAATGGACTTTTACCACTATTGAAATAAGCCCCGTCAGTTGCCTACTGAAATCGAAGATAGGTCAGCCACATTATTCTCAGAGAAAGTTCTTCCTCATAGATCGAAAACAGGAAATGTTATTGTGATATTAGTAAACTGTAGTAGCATCAACTGTTAGGTCCCAGAATTAGTATCACTTGTCTATATAAATAAAAATCGGTTGCCGCATACACGAAGCATCATTACCTCAGCTTGATTTGAACAATTTGTTTGGTTTTTTTTACGTTCGTTATTGTCAGGACAAGATTTGTGTGAAAGAAAACTTTGGAAAATCCAACGGAGAAGTCAGAAATTAGCACCAACTGCCGCATGTATGAAATATCATCAATTAAGAATGGCTCAACAGTTTTGGTTGTTTTGACTATGGTGTGTTCATAGTTGTCAGGACAAGGTTTGTAAGGAAAAAAAAAGTTGGAAGATCAATCAGAAAAGCCGGAAATTAAAATCAGTTTTGAAAGATCAAAATGGTTCATATGGCTCTGAGCACTATGGGACTTAACATATGAGGTCATCAGTCCCTAGAACGTAGAACTACTTAAACCTAATGGACCTAAGGACATCAACACATCCATGCCCGAGGCAGGATTTGAACCTGCGACCGTAGCAGCAGCGCGGTTCCGGACTGAAGCGCCTAGAACCGCTTGGCCACAGCGGCCGGCTTTGAAAGATCATCACGAGAACGGCACGATCTTATTTTCCTTTTTTTTGGTACTTGTGGATGGTAATGGTATTTTTGGTATGAAAAAGAAAATAAAAAAATTGCATTCAATTTGACAGTTCTGCTGTCACATGTTTACATAGCAAAAATATCGGTCGGGGAACGATAGTTACTGAAAATCTCGAGATCGATTTACTACAGATTTTTACATGACACTCTAATGAATGTATGGGCGGACATAGGCTTAGGCTATGTAGTTACCTCAAACTTTTACGCGATACTCTAACATTCGGACAGTCAAAGGCAGATAGGTGATATATTTTTGTAATGTATTTAATATACACATATGTACCTAATACATAAAGGAGGAAATGTTGTTACCAAAACCTCAAAAAGTCCTTGTCCGATACAAATTTTTAGACGAAACTTTAATGAATGTTCGGGTGGGCATGGGAAGTGTAGTTACCACATATCACGAAAAGTTCTTGACCGATTTACTTCCAAGTTTTTACATGATACTCTAATGAACATTCAGACGAACATAGGCTATAAATATTTGTAATATACGTAGGTTGGAACTTAAATAGTGGCAACACTGCTGTGGAGACACAATGCAATGGAATCTACTATTGTCGCTGATAGCACACGTTTTGACATACCTACCTTACCTCAGAGCAAATGGACTCACCCGTCCCACGTCACCGGCGTGCGCACAATCGAGGGAAAAACAGTCGCTTGTGAGCGAGCGGTCTAACGTAACGGTGTCACTATGTTTTCGAAACAGGAACAGCGGAGTTGGATCAAGATTGAATGTGCCAGAGGTCATACAGCACGACAGTGTCATCAAGGTCTTCAATAGGCGTGCGGGGACTCGGCATTGCCGCACAGAACAGTGGCATGTTGGGTTAAAGTCTTCAACTAAGGTCGGCAAACTGTGGCAGACAAGCATCGAGCAGGTCGTTCTAGCACCTCTGAGGAAGAAATGCATGCTGTTGCCGCTTTAGTGGCCAGTGATCGACGCCATACGATTCGTGAGCTCGCCCACGAAACCGGATTAGCGCATACGACTGTGCTTTGCATCCTGAAGGAACGCCTGGGCATGCGAAAAATTGCACCACGATGGATTGCGCCTGACTTGACGCAAATGCAGAAATGGATACGTTACGACGCTGCTCAGACGCACATGGTGCGCTATGAGCGTGAAGGAGAGGCTTTCTTACGCCGTATCGTAACACTGGATGAGACATGGGCCACATCGTACGAGCCGAAACTGAAACGCCAGTCCAGTGAATGGCGTCATTATGGGTCGCCGTGAAAGTCGAAAGTGCATCAGAGCTCCAATATGGTAAAAGTTATGGCGTTCTCATGTACGACTGTGATGGTGTTATCCTAACGCAGTACGTTCCTCCACGGCAGGGCGTCAGTGCACAGTATTACTGTTCGTTTTAGGAGCATCACCTGCGACCAGCTTTGCGAAAGAAGCGGCGACCGTTTCTGCGCAACCCATCCATCATTTTGCACCAAGATCTTGATGGATTTACTTCAAATTTTTACACGATACTTTACTAAACATTCAGACGGAAATGGACATAAAGAGGAGGAAGGAGGAGCTAGACAGAGAGAGAGGGCGTAGGTTGTTCATAGAGAGATGGGGGAAGGAGAGGATGTAGGAAGCTGCTGAACACTTAGATGGAAATCGATATAGAGAGGGGGAGGAGCAGATGCACAGAGAAAAGGGGGAGGAGCTTATGCACAGAGAGATGGGGTAGGAGGAGATGTACAGAGAGAAAAGGAGAAATGGGAAGATGGACAGAGAGAGGGGGTGCAAGAACCTTAGATGTATATGCAGTTGACATACATATTTAACAATTACCAAGCACTGATGGGTTCGCTAATTAAAGATAATAATGCTAGGACAGTATTAGGCACAGAAATTTGACTGCAGTCGGAAGTGAACAGCAAAGAAATCTTAATTACAGATTAGAATATACACACATCAAAAGAAAGTTTTTCATCACCCCGGTTCCCAGAACTCCTGAAGATAGACCTTGACTGTGAATATTGTATCACAGACACAGTCCTTTTGACTGTTCAGAGACGTCACTAAACCCGCCCAAAGATGTAAACAACCATGTATGAGCAGCGCCTATTAGACGGAGGGGGTCCGACAGCCGATCAGTTCCAGTCATTCCATCAGGAAGGAGGTACAAAGCTCGTGTTGTCTGTAGTTCAACCATGCCTAGGCGGTCAATACCGCGGTTCGATCGCGCCCGCATTGTTACTTTGTGCCAGGAAGGGCTCTCAACAAGGGAAGTGTCCAGGCGTCTCGGAATGAACCAAAGCGATGTTGTTCGGACATGTAGGAGATACAGAGAGACAGGAACTGTCGATGACATGTCTCGCTCAGGCCGCCCAAGGGTTACTACTGCAGTGGATAACCGCTACGTACGGATTATGGCTCGGAGGAATCCTGACAGAAACGCTACCATGTTGAATAATGCTTTTCGTGCAGCCACAGGTCGTCGTGTTACGACTCAAACTGTGAGCAATAGGCTGCGTGATGCGCAACTTCTCTCCCGACGTCCATGGCGAGGTCCATCTTTGCAACCACGACACCAAGCAGCCCGGTACAGATGGGCCCAACAACATGCCGAATGGACCGCTCAGAATTGGCATCACTTTCTCTTCACCGATGAGTGTCGTATATGCCTTCAAAAATGGTTCAAATGGCTCTGAGCACTACGGGACTTAACATCTATGGTCATCAGTCCCCTAAAACATAGAACTACTTAAACCTAACTAACCTAAGGACGGCACACACATCCATGCCCGAGGCAGGATTCGAACCTGCGACCGTAGCAATCGCGCGGTTCCGGACTGAGCGCTTAGAACCGCTAGACCACCGCGGGCGGCCGTATATGCCTTCAACCAGACAATCGTCGGAGACGTGTTTGGAGGCAACCTGGTCAGGCTGAACGCCTTAGACACACCGTTCAGCGAGTGCAGCAAGGTGGAGGTTCCCTGCTGTTTTGGGGTGGCGTTATGTGGGGCCGACGTACGCCGCTGGTGGTCATGGAAGGCGCCGTAACGGCTGTACAATACGTGAATGCCATCCTACGACCGAGAGTGCAACCATATAGGCAGCATATTAGCGAGGCATTCGTCTTCATGGACGACAATTCGGGCTCCCATCGTCCACATCTTGTGAGTCACTTCCTTCAGGATAACGATATCGCTCGACTAGAGTGGCCAGCATGTTCTCCAGACACGAACCCTGTCGAACGTGCCTGGGATAGATTGAAAAGGGCTGTTCATGGATGATGTGACCCACCAACCACTCTGAGGGATCTAAGCCGAATCGCCGTTGAGGAGTGGGACAATCTGGACCAACAGTGCCTTGATGAACGTGTGGATAGTATGCCACGACGAATATAAGCGTGCATCAATGCAAGAGGACGTGCTACAGGGTATTAGAGGTACCAGTGTGTACAACAATCTGGAACACTACCTTTGAAGGTCTCGCTGTATGGTGATACAACATGTAATGTGTGGTTTTCATGGGTAATAAAAAGGGCGGAAATGATGTTTATGTTGATCTCTACTCCAAATTTCTGTACACGTTCCGGAACTCTCGGAACCTCGGTGAACCAAAACTTTTTTTGATGTGTGTATATGAGAAGGGTATGTTAGACGACAATGCTGGCGGCATACACTACCTGATCAAATGTCTAAAAACACCTTTCAGAGGGTGTTAATATGGTGTGTGTCCTCTCTTTACCTCTCCTGCGGCTTGAACTCTGCTGGGGACACCTTCAGTGAGATTTCTGAATCGCTGTAAAGGAATGGCTGCTCATTTTTCCTCAAGAGCCGAAACCAGAGAAGGTAGTGATGTTGGACACTTGGGTCTGAAGCGAATTCGATATTCTGGCTCTTCCCAAAGGTGGTCCATTGGCCAGAGTATTCCAGGAATGTTGTTGTCCACGAACAGTGGACTCATAGATGATGCTTTATAGCAGATGCATTGTCGTGTTGAAACAAACAATCATCATCTCCGAACTGTTCCTTTATTGTACACAGTATTCAATGCTGTAAAATGTCTTCATATCCTTCTGCATTTGGAGTTTTCTTAAGCACAATAAGAGGACCACACACTAACTACAATAAACACCGCCATTCTGTAACACCACTTCCTCCAAACTTCGCTGTTAGCATTACATGTGATGACAGATAACGTTTTCCAGTGATCCAATCAGCACGCTTTTGATCAAATAGTGTGTGTACAATAGTAAAGAATACGTTAATAGCTAGTGAGGTTATTGTGAAGAATATCAAATAATATGCCTGAAGTTAAGCATCAAATGTGTGTTAAACATAGCAATCATTAATCATATGCTTTAATAGACTGCCTGCGTCATTAGCTGTAGCGGCGTGATGTTTTAGGAGAACTTGAGGAATATTGTGAAAAAATTTCCTCATCGCGCTATTGTAATAAGGGGAGACCCCGATTTTCCAACTATAGAATGGGACAGAAACGCGATCAAAACTGGTGCAGGAACAAGGATTCTTGTGACTCATTCTGAATGCCCTGCCCGAGAATTACTTCGTACACATAGTTAGATAACCAGCGCATGAGGGTAACATCTTACACATCCTAGCAACAAACAGACCTGAACTTTTCGAATCAGTTAACAGAGAGAGGCATCAGTAGTGATCAGGCTGTGATAGTCAATGATCATCAGTGTTATAAGGAATCTAAAGAAGCATAGAAAATTATTTTCTCTTTGCAAGAGTGATAGGATACAAATTGAAGGGTATCTGAGTAGTCAACGCCCAATATTCCGTTCTGAGGATGATTACCCGGAATGCAAAAAATTCAAAAGCATCGTTTAACACTCTTTAGACAAGTACGTTCTGAACAAGATTTCAAGGGATGGGAAAGACCCACTGTAATTTAATAGCCATGTCAGAAAGTTATTATGAATGCAAAGAGAGATTCATCGCGGATTTAAGAGAAGTAAAAACCCTTGCTGACAAACAAAAGCCGAACGAAGCGAAAATGAGAGTAAGGAGAGCAAGGACACAAGAGTTCTATGAATTTGAAAGTAAAATTTTTCCACCCAACCTACTAAAAATCTAAGAAATTTTGGTATTGTGTAAAACCAGTAAATGGATCGAAATCATCTATACGTTCGCTCAGTGACCGTACTGGCACCGAAATGGAAGACGACAGAGAAAAGGCCTAAATACGTATTTCAGTCTTCAGAAACTGCTTCACTATGGAAGATCGTAATTTGGCCCCTCTCTTCAACAACCGCACAAATGCCAAAGTGTCTACATTAAGATAAGTGACGGCTGAAAATAAAAGCAACTACAGTCCCTTATGAAAAGGCATCAGGATCAGATGAGATCCTGTAAGATTCTACAAAGATTATGCAAAATAGCTTGCTCCTTTTCTAGCAGTAGTCTGTCGTAGGTGGCTGGAGCAACAAATCGTACCTAGCGACTTGACCAAAATACTGGTCGTTCTTACTCTTAAGAAGGGTTTTTGTACAGATACACATAGTAATATAGGCTTATATCACTGGCGTCAGTCTACAGTTGATTTATGGAACATTCTGTTCTAACATATTATGACGTTTTTGGAGAACGAAAATCTCTTCTACAAAAATTCTTCAATCAGAGATCCTTTGAAGCTCAACTCGCTCTCTTTTTCCATGGCATCCAGAGGGCCGCAAACGTCGGCGCTCAGGTTTATGCAGTGTTCCTTGACTTCAGGTAGTTAACCCCAAACGATAGTAAATGTATCGTATTTCGCATGCGTAAAAGAAGAAATCAACTATTGTAGAAACCTCACCGTTAGAAAAAGATGTTTCAAATATCTATAACGAAGTACTGTCTGCAAAGGCTGCACACATATTCAGTCAGATCTTGATAACATTTAAAAGTGGTGCAAAGACTGGCATTGTGCTTTAAATGTTTAAAATGTAAAGCTGTGTGTTTCACAAATGGAAAAAGCATAGTATATTACGATTATCAACCTATCATGAGTTACAGTGTGAATCAGTTAACTCATACAAATACCTGAGTGTACCACCTTGTAAGGATATGAAATGCAATGATGACATAGATTTACTCATGGTAAAACAAGTGGCAGGCTTTTGTTAATTGGTGGGATACTAGGGAAATGCAGTCTGTCTACAAAGGAGATTGCTTACAATACATTCAAGCAATCCATCTTGTAATATTGTTCAAAGGTGTGAGAAACATACTAAATAGGGCTGATGTGGGATATTGAATGTATGTACAAGTTTTTCTGACCCATGGGAGAGAGTCATAGAGATGCTGAAGAAACTGAAATGGCAGACACTTGAAGATAGATGCACACTATCTTAAGGAAACGTACTTACAAAAATTTAAATTACCAATTTTAAATGATGACTATACAAATGCACCACAGCTCCCTGTGTCTTGCTCCTGTAGGGACCCAGAGGACAAGATTAGACTAATTACAGAATGCACAGAGGCATTTAAACAGTCATTCCTCCTGTGCTCCTTACGTGTATGGAACATGAAAGAGCCCTAATAACTGGTACAATTGGACATAGCCTTTGCTTTGTACTTCACAGTGGTTTGCAGAGTATAGATGTAGATGCAGATCTCAATACAATGTCATATTGTAAGGAAAACAAATTATTGCACACTTTTACTATCCCATAGTATGTTGCTTCAAGCAAACAGCGAAAGAAAATGTTTCATGAATTTCTCTTATTCTTAATAAATACTTTTATATTTTAGAAAAACTGAATTAAAACTTTGAAAAATTCAACTGCAATCAGAGCTGTATCATACAGCATTACGTTCATATTAAAATAAGTAAGTGTTATGGAGATGCTTTGGGAACTAAAATGGGAATCCCTGGAGGGAAGGGGGCCTTCTTTTTGGGAAACACTATTACGAAAATTTAGAGAACCAGCATTTGAAGCTGACTGTCAAATGATTCCACTCTCGCTAACATACATCTCGCATAAGAACCATGAAGATAAGATACGAGAAATTAGGGCTCATACAGAGGGCTACAGGCAGTCGTTCCTCCCTCCCTCTATTTGCGAGTGGAAAAGAAAGGGAAATGACAAGTAGTGATACAGGGTGTCCTCCACTCGCACCTTACGTTGGCTTGCAGAGTATCTACACTCCTGGAAATTCAAATAAGAACACCGTGAATTCATTGTCCCAGGAAGGGGACACTTTATTGACACATTCCTGGGGTCAGATACATCACATGATCACACTGACAGAACCACAGGCACATAGACACAGGCAACAGAGCATGCGCAATGTCGGCACTAGTACAGTGTATATCCACCTTTCGCAGCAATGCAGGCTGCTATTCTCCCATGGAGACGATCGTAGAGATGCTGGATGTAGTCCTGTGGAACGGCTTGCCATGCCATTTCCACCTGGCGCCTCAGTTGGACCAGCGTTCGTGCTGGACGTGCAGACCGCGTGAGACGACGCTTCATCCAGTCCCAAACATGCTCAATGGGGGACAGATCCGGAGATCTTGCTGGCCAGGGTAGTTGACTTACACCTTCTAGAGCACGTTGGGTGGCACGGGATACATGCGGACGTGCATTGTCCTGTTGGAACAGCAAGTTCCCTTGCCGGTCTAGGAATGGTAGAACGATGGGTTCGATGACGGTTTGATGTACCGTGCACTATTCAGTGTCCCCTCGACGATCACCAGTGGTGTACGGCCAGTGTAGGAGATCGCTCCCCACACCATGATGCCGGGTGTTGGCCCTGTGTGCCTCGGTCGTATGCAGTCCTGATTGTGGCGCTCACCTCCACGGCGCCAAACACGCATACGACCATCATTGGCACCACGGCAGAAGCGACTCTCATCGCTGAAGACGACACGTCTCCATTCGTCCCTCCATTCACGCCTGTCGCGACACCACTGGAGGCGGGCTGCACGATGTTGGGGCGTGAGCGGAAGACGGCCTAACGGTGTGCGGGACCGTAGCGCAGCTTCATGGAGACGGTTGCGAATGGTCCTCGCCGATACCCCAGGAGCAACAGTGTCCCTAATTTGCTGGGAAGTGGCGGTGTGCTCCCCTACGGCACTGCGTAGGATCCTACGGTCTTGGCGTGCATTCGTGCGTCGCTGCGGTCCGGTCCCAGGTCGACGGGCACGTGCACCTTCCGCCGACCACTGGCGACAACATCGATGTACTGTGGAGACCTCACGCCCCACGTGTTGAGCAATTTGGCGGTACGTCCACCCGGCCTCCCGCATGCCCACTATACGCCCTCGCTCAAAGTCCGTCAACTGCACATACGGTTCACGTCCACGCTGTCGCGGCATGCTACCAGTGTTAAAGACTGCGATGGAGCTCCGTATGCCATAGCAAACTGGCTGACACTGACGGCGGCGGTGCACAAATGCTGCGCAGCTAGCGCCATTCGACGGCCAACACCGCGGTTCCTGGTGTGTCCGCTGTGCCGTGCGTGTGATCATTGCTTGTACAGCCCTCTCGCAGTGTCCGGAGCAAGTATGGTGGGTCTGACACACCGGTGTCAATGTGTTCTTTTTTCCATTTCCAGGAGTGTATGTTGATGCAGATGTAGATATTTATTAAAATAAATAATTGTATGCTAACAGGTAGTTGTGTGAATCATAAACTTCTTTAAATACTTCTTTTGAGGGCAATCTCTGCATGTCTTACCTCTTATAAAAAGTTGATTCAGTATAGGAATAAATGCACATTTGATGCTCATGACATTACTATCATCTGTTCAGTACAAGGACCATCTCTACAGCCCACATTACAAATAGTGTCTAGCAGATTTCCATGCATGATTTAAAAATTTTAATATAAACTGGACTAAAACGTGTATTGAAGCATGGAAGGTCCACAGAGTTTATTAGAATTTTGTTTGAGTTGAAATAATGCAATAGTGACTGATACATATAATTTATTTTGTTGTAAAGCAATAAGCAATCTGTAAATAACGTTTTGTGACTACACCTTGTGGCTTTGAAATATAGTACATTCTGAAAGCTGTCATTTGCTTCATTCACATGTTGTCTACCAAAGCTTCGAAATAATAACTTTTAGAACACAGTTTTGATTTATGTATCTTTGTAAATGTTTCTCTAATTGGTGAAAATTTTTGTTGTAACATAACATAAAAATGATCAAACTCCACTGTTAACACATTAAGAGGTAAGAATGAGTTAGGCATCCAAAGTACCAGAATGTTAACAATGCAAGAAAGCCTAGAACCAGCATAAACCTGCCATGATATGTGACTTCTCATATCACAAATTCTTCATCAAGGATACTCTCAGCCTAGTCAAGTAAACCATTTTCTTTGAAATTTTTGGTTTTTGAGACCCCTTTATGTAAATAAGCTGTGTCTAAGCTGTACCAAAACAAATTACCAGTACCTAGCACCAACACTGTATGACTCCTATAACACACTTTGTATTCCCAAAAGCAACAGCTTAATTTCAATGTTTTTTTGAGAATGAGATAACTGAAAAAATTGTGGGTCATGCATTAGGGGTAATTAATGCAGAAGAATAATACAAAAAATGGAAAATACCAAGGAAACAGTGACACATACTTAAAGGACATAACAGACTATCAGGTTTCTACTTAATATAAAATGGTCATTGACTGTTGTCCTGTGACAGTTTATACTATGTGGACATTTTCCAGTTATATGTATAAGTTACAGGTAAAAAATTACAACATGAAAAACTAGTGTGTGAATTTCAGAATGTTCCATATTCACATTAAATAAACAAATACAAATGAAGTTTGATTGGTTTGATAGATCACATATGAATCTTTGTCAATGCAGTTATATAAGACACACACAAACAGTACCTAGAACTAAATAATTTTAGACATCACAGCAGCAGGTATACTTTTATCACTATCATTAGTCCCCAGAATGAGCTCTGGAGCCTGAAAACATAAATACATTTCTAACACATGTGAGACTGGTTCTGATCTATCTTCCTACCACAGTCGCACAAGGATGCTTTGTGAGTGTGTTAGGAATTTGGTGTTGTACCTATGGTCTGCATGGTACGAAAATACCATTGCACACATGTAATCAATGATCTCAATGTTGGTTCCACTACACTCCCTGTAAAGGAAACATTATCGCTAACAGAAATTAGTGTATGGGTTCAGACCTAACTATGCGTTAGCAAAAAGTTGAAAATCTTATATTTTCACTATTAAGGTTTTTTTTACTCTGAGTATGACTTCATGACATAGCAATGTTAGCAAAATTACGTACAGGATTGTGAAATATTGATACTGGGATTTCACAATTGTGAAGCGAAATTCCTAACTATTATAAGGTTCTTTAATGGCAAGATAGTTGATGATCATGTCTGGGAATCGATAAAAATGCAAACAAATTAAATGCAGAGATATCAATTACGCTAAAATACACAAAATTGAATGGGGGTCGGTAAAGAGCAATCAGAAAGAAGTACACAATTAAAACAACGCATAACTCTACAGTGGCTGATCAGTCCTTTTCGTTAGATCGGATATCTCGCGTTTCTGCTTCAATTTAGTCCAACAGTAGTGAGCTAGTTTAACCTCAGGTCATGGTTGAATGTACAAAAAAAGTAGGAGAGATGGAGACGACTGCAGTTCTGATTGTCAATTGAATATTACTTGCTGGCGTGGCACGAGTGCGCATGTGTTTACCTTGAGTCGATGGCGGCAGTGGCGGCTGTTGGCGCGAGCTGTGAACTTGAGAATCTATTCGAAATGTCTCTGAACTGTTGAACACCAGTCGGATACATTTCCCAGTTCTTTGGTGAACCCAAGACTCCTAGTTATTCTCAAGCTAATTGGTATGGTACACACTATTTGGCTGGAATAGCGAATATGTCATTACCCTCAAATCCCTTGCAAACATTAACTGTCAGTGCTTGGTGCGATTCTCCGAACTAGGAGACTTTGCAGTTTAACTCCTAACGAGTTAAGACAAGCATATGAACAAGTGTTACGATGATGCCTCTCACAACCATCTCAGTGCAGTGCGAGTCACCTCGCTCAAACACTGGACGATTTTCTGCAAGAGAAGAGGCAGTTACTCTGACTTCAATTTACCTATATCAAAGCTGGTGGCCACACGTTTTCTTTCTGGCCAATCAGGGCGTTCATACTTGTTATAACTCCACTCACTAGAGATTTGTACCTTATCACAGGCGTCGTTTCTTTCATAGGGCAAAGTTTAAATTCTGCTACGTAATACAGAGATAAACAGCTTTTTCTCTCATGCAAGTTTTTAACCCAGGTGGCTATAGTGAGTCACCAATGTTTTGAGTTGGATTTCTCTGGACGTTTTATCTGGGCTCTCCTGCCGTGTTCCTGTAGAATGGCTTTCCGGAGGGTTGTTGTTAAAAGCAGGGACAAGTTTGAGCTTTTGCCGACAGCCTATGCAATGGCTCAGTCATCTCATTGCATCTGCTAGGTGCCCGGTGACGAAAGGTGTCGGCCTACATGGGACGAGCATTGCCATCGTAAAATTCTCTTTCCCTCAGAACTGTGTCTTGTAGCTCAGATCAGGAAAATTACATGGGTGCAATTACTAGTGTGAGTATTACTGGTTTATATTCACGAAATGCTGGCATATTTATTACATCTGCATATTAATAAAATTCGTTAAATTTCACGTAATAGTGTCATGTGACTAACGAGTTAATCGGAATTGTTTCAGGAATTGAGTGTAAGGTGTGTTATTTGTCTGACACCTTACACATTATTATACTGTTTTGTGTACAATCTTGTAAAATAAAAGTCGTAAAAAGAAATTATCTCAAAAACACAGATACACATCAGTATAAATAGAGTTTCACTCTTTTTTGGGGCTGTGGGGGTGGGGGATGTCATCACTCATCTGACTGGTTTGATGCGGCCCACCACGAATTTCTCTCCTATGCCAACCTCTTATCTGAGAGCAGCACTTCTAACCTCCATCCTCAATTATTTGCTGGATGTATTCCAATCTCTGTCTTTCTCTACAGTTTTTGCCCTCTACAATTCCCTCTAGTATCGGGGAGGTAATTTCCTGATGCCTTAACAGGTGTCCTATCATCCTGTCCCTTCTGCTTGTCAGTGTTTCCCACACATTCGTTTCCTCTCCAATTCTGTGCAGAACCTCCTCATTCCTTAGCTTATCAGTCCACCTAATTTTCAACATTCACCTGTAGCACCACATCTCAGATTCCTCCATTCTCTTCTGTTCCGATTTTCCCACAATCCATGTTTCACTACCATACACTGTTGTGCTCCAGATGTACATTCTCAGAAATTTCTTCCTCGAATTAAGGCCTATGTTAGATACTAGTAGACTTCTCCTGGCCGGGGATGCCCTTTTGCCAATGCTTGTCTGCTTTTGATGTCCTCATTGCTCCATCCATCACTGGTTATTTTGCTGCTTAGATAGCAGAATTTCTTAACAACATCTACTTCGTGATCATCAATCCTGATGTTAAGTTTCTCGCTGTTCTCATTTCTGCTACTTATTACTTTCATCTTTTTATCAATTTACGCTCAATCCATGTTCTGTACTCATTAGATTGTTCATTCCATTCAGCATATCATGTAGTTCTTCTTCACTTTCACTCAGGACAGCAATGTTATCACCGAATTGTATCACTGATATCCCTTCACCTTGAATTTTAGTTCCACTCCTCAACCTTTCTGTTGTGAAAGACTACATCCCTGTGCACTCTTATTATTCCTTCTTTGCTTTTGTACATATAATATATTACCCATCTATCCCTACAGCTTGCCCCTATTTTTCTCATAATTTTGAACATTTTGCACCGTGTTACATTGTCGTATGCTTTTTCCAGGTCGACAAACCCTATGAATGTCTTGTTTAGTCTTTAGTCTTGCTTCCATTATCAGCTGCAACATCAGAATTGCTTCTCTGGTGCCTTTACTTTTTCTAAAGCCAAACTGATCATCATCTAACATATCCTCAGTTTTTTTCCATTCTTCTGTAGATTATTCTTGTCAGCAACTTGAACACATAAGCTGTTAAGCTAATTGTACAGTAATTCTTGCAATTGTCAGCTCTTGCACTCTTCAGAATTATGTGCATGATATTTTTCCAAAAATCAGAAGGTATGTCGCCAGACTCATAAATTCTACACAGCAATGTGAATAGTCATTTGTTGCCACTTCCACCAATGACTTACTCCCACTCATTCAGAAACCGATGACTGATAACAGTGAAACTAACGAAGTTTTGAGATTAGCATGTAGTAAATGTCATAAGTGGTCACTTTTTTGATGTTGATATGACACAAATTCTTAAAACTCTCTTTCAATAGCTGAGTAACCGCAAAGTGTGGAGATGGTTTGATTGTAATATTTAATGCCAGTTCACACACGATGTCAACACACTAGATGGCGATATCACAGTCAGATGAAGACATGTTCATACTAGATGGAATGTCAGCAGAACATATATTTGCTTATCCCAGTACTGGATGGCGACAGTGAGTTACCAATTATGTCACAAAACGTCAGAATTAAAGAACAAGCAATGATAAAGTTTGTTACTTGTGAAAGCAAGCTTCATAATGGTTGTCCATGACAAGTTTGCTTGGTAAACTGAACAAGTGAAACAATGTCGTCCAAACATTCCAGAACATCGACTTATTTTGCTAGAGAAACTATGTACATAGAAATACATCAAACTGTATTTAAAAGACAACACACAGGACCCTTTTTTTATCCAGTTTACATATTTTTTTCTATTTACCAAGTAACATAACAAAAGATAGTATTTTTTCCTTCTGTAGAGCTGACAGTTTCACAGTGAAACAGTTTTCTTTAAAGAGATGTTTTATCAATTTATGTTCTTATTTGTGCGCAGTGTAGGACTTTTCTTTGTCTTTTTCGCTTTCAGATATGTGCCCTCTTTTGTAAAAGAGCATTCATAAAAAAAAGGTAAGTTCTTATGGAATCTTTGCAAGAAAACAAAGCAATCGATAGAATAAAACTAAGAAGACAGAAAAGCGCAAAATCCACTGCGGTGACGTGGATGAACGCGACGAGAATAGCTCAACTTTCGACGTTAACAGACGATGCCTTGCTGCCACCTCCCCCCTCTTCCCCACTATCGACAGAACTTTCTTCCCGAGAAACCTTAACGTTAACATTTCGTTTCGTTCCTTTCTGTCAAGTGTTAATTGGTCTTTAAACTTTTTTGCATTGCAATTTCAGGATTTACTGTGTATTATATTATTACACAAAAAACGTGTACATTGCATTTCTCCTTCTCAGTCAGTTGCAGGTATAGAAGCCGAGATCATGAATAATTCATTTGCTCTGAACGCCACGCAGCATATCTTAGGGCCATTGTATAGTAAACACGTAGTTCCATACCAAAGGTGACCCAAATGGTTACACGTTTGCTTACGAAAATAATGCCTTAAAATGGATATTTGGAGGTAGACAATCTCCGAAATATATTTATCGTATTCCATTTATCTGACTACAGTGTTTGTATACCAGTAAGACATGCAATGACGTTTTCGTTAATGAACTACAATGCAGTAAACAGTAAATATGTAGTTACTGGTCTCTGATAACTACCATAAATATTTTCAATATTATTATCTTTATTTATTCTCGTTCTTCGTCTTTAATGTGCTTGGACAGGCATACAGTTCTCGGAAAAAAATGTCAGATACAGCGTGTTATAATTCTCCTCGTTGCTCATCTGTCGATACGTTTCAGTTTTGTAAGTAATTGAACAACGCTGTCGTACAGTCCTGTTCCAGTTACACTTGCGAGTTCAGTTAACGGTTTCAAAGCAGTTGTTGTCCTGAGAGCTTTTTGTTCCGTGGGTTGCCTAACATTAGCTACGATTTAACGATCTTTGATGACGCTACTTGGGTCACTTCTTATCGATAGTTTAATATTTGAATTTCTTTGACAGTTTTATATATAATCTTTGAATATTAACTGGTTAATATCTTTGATTTGTTGTAAAATATGCAAACTTATGCGGAAGACGCGAAAATGGCGCAGCGATTTACAGGTCCACCTGCAGCCGGACCTGGTGTGCCTCCTCAGCAGAGGTATCCTCCACCGCCAGTGCCACCTTTGAGGCAGTATGCGGGTCCCAGCTTTCCGGTACTTAGCGCTGAACTCGCGAAATGCGTTTTGTGCGTTGTAGCTTGTGATGTTGTTTACAGTGGTTTAGTTATGTTCTGTAGTTGTACACAACTTTCGACGGTGTTTTCAATTTGTATAAATATATCATTGAAACTTTTTAAAAAACACACACTTCGCGGCTTTGTGTTGAAATATGATTCTGTCTGTTGCTGTAATGATAATCAGTGCAGCGAAAAAAAAGCACCGTTGTAGAAGTACTCCGTGAAAACGTTCGTTGCAAATAAGGTTTCGTGAAAGATTCAGCGATTTTTAGGTTATGTCAAGTTCAGAGCGAAGTTACTAATGTCAGAACATAAACAAAGGTACGGGTTGACGTAAATAAGAGTTCGCATGAAGAGAGTGTATGACAGTTGTGTTCAATGCCTTTGTGTACTGTCACGTGTTGTAAATAGGCTATATGAATCTCTTTCGAAAAGAGTTCATTCGTCTCATTGACATTCCATGTCGAAGACGCCTTACAAGTGATGTTAACATATTTTCTGAGTTGGAATTGTGTGAACTGTGATTCATCTTGCCCCAGTATTGCCTTAAGAAAGTTATTTCCATTGTTTTATCCGTAGTGATCTTCGCAGACGATTAGACAACTAGGCTTATCTTGTGCTTACTTTCTTCGGAAGTCAGCATGAAAACATCAGATAAATTATTTTGGTTATAAACCATTAATACATGTCGTTCTATTACCAACTGCATATTAAGATAATTTTTCCTTATTGTGTATCATAACCTTGTTATCAAGATTGATAATTTCTGACAGGATTTTATAGAGTGGTGTTGCACTTTTAACACTTTCGTTATTGTAAATACTCGCTGTTCCTAAGTTATGAGAAATAACGAGTTTTAAATAATGTTTTTGTCAGTCAGCTATAAATTATTTTTATTTTAGCGTATATCAGTTACCTTGATTTATGTGTATGGTTACACCTTGCATATTATTACAAAGATGTTAATATTAATATAAGTTTATTTGTAAAATTTTGTTATGAACTACTGGGCATTGAGCTAATCCCCGTGAATGGCATTTTTCTTTCGTAGCTTCAGCCACGTCCAGCATTTAATCCGCCTCCTACTATGGGCTCTTCTGCTGGACCAAACATGATGCCCAGACCTCAGCAGCCAACCTCTTATCCACCAATGCGACAGGGACCTATGACACAGCAATCAACATCCAAACGACCGTCTGACAACAGACCACCTGCACCTCAACCAAAAGCGTGAGTTTGAATCATTTACCGTACCATATGAAACTCGCAAAATACTCGCACACACTTATTTTGCTTTAGCAATATATTTGTTTTATATTTTATGAATATTGGATAAATGTCTTGTCAAAAGTACTACCTAAGAGAATTTACACGAAGAAAACAAAATCTGCTGCAAGGGTGTTGTAGGCTAATTGCCATTATTGATGCGATTTGTGTATTATCTAGCACAGCTCTTAAACTGATGCAGTATTTATCATACTTTGAGGGAAGTCAGTTGCCACAATTCAGTAATGCAAATGTGTATCTTAAGTGAATATTCTCATGGTTTGTACTTTAAAAGTTTCAATTATAGCTGTGGCTGTGACACCACACATCCGTTCCTTCTATTTCACTGCCAATTTTATATTTCTGCAGTAGATGTTCATGTACAGGTTCAGTTCCACAGTATATGTAGGGGAGAGTGGTGAGACTTGATCCCTTTTTTACATTTTATTTTTTAAAGTGGTAGGTATAAACATCAGAAAAGAACTAAAATGTGTAATAAATAGTCAGTTTTTAACTCTTTCTGCCCCTATTTTTAATTCAATCCTTTGCCATTTACTATCATCATAAAAAATTAAAAACTAAAGCCATGCAGAATGGATCAAGTTTCACCATATGTGGGACACTTGATCCCATTTACAGGGAGACTTGATCCGCCACTTCGTTGTGGTAAATGAAACAATTTATTCATTATTCAAACTAAATTTTATTTTGTTTATAAGATTTATAAGATGAACTGAGGTTTACTAACAAAAGAAATTCACATAATAACTTTAGAAAACAAATTCCTTGATGATCTCTAAAGGCATTGCTTGAAGTGCGATCTGTAGCCTACAAAACATGTTAAGAGATCATAAAAAAGTCACTTAGTTTTCAAATATGTATTTTAAATAGTTGAAATTATTGTCAAAAAATTAGAATTAGCATGTTTAGTGTATCCAAGATCATATATGAGGTAAAGCACATTCATGCAAAGAAAAAACAAGTATACTTCTTGAGAAAGTCAATAACTGCTGCCTGTGTTTGAAGTATTTAACATGATGAAATTATAGACAAACATACAAATTATTGAATATTAAAGCCCTCAAATTTGACACTGTTAAAAATGAAACTGGTAACTCTGTCATTCTTTGAAGAGAATGCTGGAGATGGAATGACTCGTACAATTTGGTTCCTTTCAATGCCACATATGTCTCAAGTTTCTGGCCACTTGAACCGTTGACCCTCTATCTTCCTCGCACATTCTATGGTGAAATTCTCTTCGTCAGGAACATTGACAATCTCTCCCACATAATGTTTTTCAGATGTCTTTGTTTGGAAGGTAGCTATGATCCAATTGCCAGTGCCTGGTTCATCATTCAAAATTTCATCAGAATCACTGTTACTCAAACTCTCCAAGTCATTATCAAACTCACATGGAGACAGTTCTTCACTTTCAGAAGTTTCTACTTTTGGCTTATACGTTTGTTTCTTGTTTTCAAAGTTCAGCCTCTTAGGTCTTCCCACTGGTTTCAATCTTCGTGCTTTTCTTGCTCCTAGTTCTGCCTCAAGTTTATCTTTTACCGGTGTGTTTCTTAGGATTGCAGTACATGCTCGTTTCCTTCCTTGTCTAGTTGTAGTGTGAGCTGCTGCCTTAGGATGTGGTCTGATATCTTCAAAGGATCTGTATCCAATAGCGCTAAGTCTAATTCCAGAAGATGAAGGTGTTGATAATGAAACAAACTCTTTTGGAGAATCACAGACTTCCACAGATTGTAAGTGGTCTGTTGTATATACAGACAAAAATTCATCATCTGTAAATATATCAGAGTTAAATGGCCATATGCCTGAAACCCGAAAACCACTAATCACATTGCTGGGTGTAAAAGCTTTAGGGAAAGCTCTACCAAAAATGTCGGAGATATCATAGAGATAGTTTTCCCTGGATGCGCTGTCATCCAGTCTCCTGCAGCAGAATTGTAATATGCCTTCAGTGGACCATACACTGACCTACCAAGGGGCTGCATTTTGTGGGAATGTATGGGGAGGAATTGTCAAAAGAGTAATTCCATTTTCTTTTGCAAAATGTAAGGATTCCAAACTAATATGACTATCATGATTGTCCATGATGATAGGTGCTTTGTGTTCAGCACTGCATTTTACAAACTTATGAAAATGTTTTAAAAACAAAACAAAATTATCAACTGTCATCCAACCGCTGGAATTAGTGGAACCACTGGTTCCAGGAGGAGCTCCATGCAGCATCCTATCCTGCCAGTTCACACGTGGAAAGATCATGAAAGGTGGGATGTGGCCTCCTATAGCATTTATTGCACAACATGCTGTCACAAGTTCACCTCTCTTGGCAGAAGTCACTTTTCCCACCTGTTTCTCTCCTCTTACAGCCACTATTTTTCCTGGTTTGTGGACTGTAGTAAGACCCGTTTCGTCTATGTTCCAAATAGATTCTGGACCAAGGACTTCCCTAGTGATAATCTGGCGAAGATTATCAAAAAACTGTCTAACATTGTGTTCATTAAAGCTGCTTCCTCTGCTTATACTGGTTCCTTCTGGTGTACGAAGAGAGAGTTCAGGGTGCCTTCTCATGAAACCTCTGAACAAGTCATTTCCAGCTTTGCCCTCTTTTCTTCCAATTTTCAGGAATTTTCTTTTTATTTTCAGAAGAAAATTGATATGCAAATGCACGCACACTTCTTGCACTCAGGCCATGGTGTAATTTGCTTGCCGTTTTCAAGTATTCACATAAAGAATTTTCTTCCTCAGTTGAAAACACCTGAGACTTGTTGTATGTAGAAGAATAAGAAATTTCAGTATCTTAACTGCTTCCTAACATAGCGTTTTAAGGTCATTAGTGGGACTTGAAATTCGTTTGATGCTCCTCGTAAACTTTTTTCCCCCAAGGCCCGCCATTACTGCAAGTTCCATACTTCTAGAGTCAATTTTTTTCCTAGCTTTGACTCCCTCTTTCCTTTTATATGTAAGACCCATAGTTCTGCAATATAAAGCAAAATTACGATACTTTTTGTTTTAATTTATTAGACCTAAGTTTCATTTTCACCCATATTGTATAATTCAATGAATTATATTACAATAAAATGCCTATATATTATCATTTGTTGGGTGTTGTATGTCTTACAATAATGTGATACCAGGAAAACAATTAAATCTTTGGGAAACATTTGAACTGGGACACTTGATCCCTGGATCAAGTCTCACCAAGTTCTTGAGGATCAAGTCTCCCCATAAGACACAAGTAAACAAAATTGCTTCTGAATGCTCCCTAATCTACAGTTAGCATTTATTTTCAGTTATACTTTATGAACTTTTATAGGAAACAGTTACCAGCATTATTTCTTACTGAATTAATATGTAAAAATAATTGGATTCACTTACCAAAATAAAAGTTAATTAGGTGAAAAATCTTTCTTTCCCTCTTACTGGACAGCAACAACAGTTAAACTCACAGATGCAAATTACAACAATGGAAAGTGGATGGCAAGAAACACTGATGCCAACAAAAAAAAATTTAATTCCCCAAAATGGCCAAAATAATGGGAGGAACAAGTCTCCCCACTGATCAAGTCTCACCACTCTCCCCTACACTTCTTGTTCTGCTGCCATATTGTGATTTCACTCTCTTGACCTCCCATAGCAGATTTGTTATTATCAAAGCCATGAATACTAACCTAGAATTCATTTAGAATCCAAATATAAAAGCTGATAACATCAGTAATTGCACCACATTCAACAGAATTTTTTTTTTACTTATTGCATACTATTTCCTTGAAGACATTGGATCCCATTAAGTTCCTATTGTGAATCTTTCTTGTATGGAAGTTTTTAAACATGAGAAAAATAGCCAAATGCACTGGTATTGCCAAACAGTGACAAGAATTTCATGTAACCAATCTCATTTTGCGATGTATAGAAGGAATGCTAATGCTAAACATTTTAGTTTCAGATTAGAAATGTTAGCAAAGTTATCGGCACATCCTTCTGAAGTGATGGATGTTTGTAGTATTTGCAGGTCACATTAAAAGTATTGTAGAATTTCAGTGCAACTAATATAATGGATTGTACTATGGAAAAGTCAGTTTCTAGGCATTATGGAGCCTAAGGGAAATATACATATGCAAGTAATTGGGAAAATAACAGCCATTTGGCTTTGTAAGTTAAAGAATTTTCACTAAGGAGAAATACATTACGTACAAAATTGAAGCTTTACTTCCTTAATATAATCATTTGTTATTTAAGCACCTGTCATACCTGTCAAACAGGTTTAGGATTCCTGTGTCATAGTTGGTAATTACCTTTTATTTACTGCTTTCTTCACCTCGGCATTACTTCGAAAATATTTCCCAGTCAGAAATTCTTTCAATTTCATGAAAAGCTGTCTTGCATGGTATTGTTGTTCACTTGGCTATAAACCATTGGTGATGAGCAACTGGTGCCTTGGTCGAGTTCCAGCATGAATATTTTATTGTCCAGTGTCGAACTTTTCAACAAACTTCCTCACATTTCTATCATTTGTTACTGTATCTTTACATGTATTGAACCCCCCTGCCCCCTTTTATTTTTCAGTATGGCATGAATGTAAACATTACACTGTGCTTTGATCAATTTGTTACCACAACCTTTATTTGGCTGTCAGATTTGTTGGCTTTGCCAACTCTCAGCCTCATTGTCACCTTTCAGCCTTACCTAGACCTTGGGCTGTGCTACAGATCAATCGTTCACCACAGCCAAGATAACAGGGTGAGGTCCAATACCACATTTTAACACACTTTCTGTAATTCACTGTAAATTTCTACAGGTTTTAACTTACAGGCATTCAAAAGTTGAATTACACATCTGAAATCGCTATTGGTACTGCTTAGAGTGCCAGTCGAAACAACTTGTCATTGTGCATTCTACGGCAGTTTAAAATGAGATGTGTGATGCAGAAAATACATTGGAATAAGCCCAAGGGTGTCATATTGGTAAGAAATCACAGTATCACGTAAATGTATGAAACAGTTAGGGGCTTCTGATTCGTGAGTGTGTAATGTATAACAGCAAGTGCCAAAATTCTGCCAAATTAAAAGCTGATGAGAATTGTGTTCCATATTCATGGTACAAGGTTGAGGTTACGGATATGAAAGTAGCTAGGATGATTGCAGGTACTAGTAGATGGGAACAATGGCAGGAGGGTGTCCACAATGAGGAAATCAAAGAAAAACTGGGAATGAACTCTATAGATGTAGCAGTCAGGACGAACAGGCTTAGATGGTGGGGTCATGTTACACGCATGGGAGAAGCAAGGTTACCCAAGAGACTCATGGGTTCAGCAGTAGAGGGTAGGAGGAGTCGGGGCAGACCAAGGAGAAGGTACCTGGATTCAGTTAAGAATGATTTTGAAGTAATAGGTTTAACATCAGAAGAGGCACTAATGTTAGCACTGAATAGGGGATCATGGAGGAATTTTATAAGGGGGCTATGCTCCAGACTGAACGCTGAAAGGCATAATCAGTCTTAGATGATGATGATGATGATCCATGGTACATTGTGTGCGTTGGCTTGCTCTCTGTGACCGCTCTCTTGTGAGGCAAACAGCGAGCGTTACCCACTGGCTGGTTCAAAACTTCTATACCCATTTTTCTTGGCATTATTATGCTGATAGCTGCAGTGAGGGTAGACAGTAGTTAGGAGGAGGAGGAGGCAGTCATATTTCCTAGTTCATAGCAGTAAATTACCTCATTGGCACACATTATAGGTCTTCTCCATTCTTGGCTAAACCTATGGTTGCCAGATCTGTGTTTAAGAATTGTTATCTTTGTCTATGAACTACAATAGAACACAGATATAACTGCCAGACCAACTCTGCAGTGGTTTGACCTGATGCCAATCTACCAGTGTCACTGATAGATTGGCATCAGGTCAAACCACTGCAGACACCCTCTGTCTAAATTTACATGATAAATGATCCCCCTATACCATTAGATTAAATTGATTCTTCGGTATACCTTCATTCATGTTAATAGTACAACTACTGCCCCACATTCTAACCAATGCCTGATATGTGATGAGGGTGAGTTTGTTGCTATGCCACTAGTAAGTATGTGATAACTCTATTGTGAGTAAATACATTACAGAATTACTGTAGGCATTAAACATAACAGGGAGCAACTCACTTTTCACAGAGTACTTTAATCACTGACCAGTATGATTTTTATCCTGTAGCTGTTATAGCATCCACAGCTATGCTTGTGGGAGCATATGTTAATTAAGGTATGAAGAGATTGACAGGAAACAATTGCAAACATTCAAGTGAAGCTATGTAATGCAAATAGAAAACATTCAATAGCATTGTACTGTACTCTTTACTTGTGCTGAACTGGGACACAGGCCTGAACCTGCCCTCACAGCATCACTTCTGACAGTACCTCTCCTACTTGCTAAACTTCTCAAAGTTCTTGTGCAAATATCTCAGTTTTACCATTCTAGGACTAAAGGGTATTGCATATCTGTGGAATCCAAAATGGGCTTAAGTAGAGTAATGTGAGAAATGTAGTTGAAAGGAAATTTTTGTGCCAGTCTGATGGAAAAATCCTAGAAAGTTTTTATCTCGTGTAAAATTAGTGAATGAATCAGTCACCTATTTGATCACAAAATAATTCTGATACTGAAATAAAGGGCAAGACAGAAAATTGAAGTACAAAATTCTGTCTTCCAAAAATGGGTTCACTGAGGAAGGTCAGTCATGATATCAATGCTAAAATGGCAGCTGTCGGGATAAGTGATTGGGAAATAACAGAATTTGCTAAAATCGTTCAACAAATGAGACAACTGGTCGTGGTGAGATTTGTGTTTAATTTTGTACAAATTATATGAAAGAACTTTCTCTCATTCTAGCAGAAGTATATTATAAATGATTGGAGCAATGAAGACATTTGCATAATTGGAAAAGGGTGCAGATTTTTCCCGTATTCAAAGTGGGTTATCGGACGGATGCACTTATAGGCCTATGTCAGCCTGTTTCAGCATTATGCAACACATTTTATACTGACAAACTGCCTATTGGCTTCTGTCTCGGGTTCATCTAATGATTTTTCTGACATTTCGCCAGCACGAGTGGCTGGCATTGTCAAAGCGTCACCCTCCATTGCCTGTGGTGAACTGGAGCCGAGCTCGCGGCCGCAGACTATATATACCTGGCGCGCTAACGTCCAAGGTCTTCTCGACGGTCATTTCCTGTGCGGTTCTCCTCTTGCTACGTGCGACGGTCATTCACTGCAGTATGGGAAGCCAGGATCTGTTTACCTTTAGGCTTTCCTCTTTCTTGTTCAAACTGTTCGCGTGTTTTTGTATTTCTACAGCTTCTCTGAACAAGCGCGTGTGATAGTGCTTCTCTACAGCCAGAACTTCCGTGTCGGAGAATTTTATTATGCGGTCAGTCTCATTCAGTGCGTGCTCTGCCACGGCCGATTTCTCCACCTGCCCCAACCTGCAATGTCGCTTATGCTCTTTGATCCTGGGGTTAATGGATTGTCCAGTCATTTCGACATAAACTTTTCCGCATGTGCATGGTATACGGTATATTCCCAACATTGAAAGTGGGTCTCAGAGTGACAGACAGAATCGGCTGTATATTGCGCAAACATGGCGTAAAGACGATTTTCAAACCGACAAGGAAGATCAAAGGGTGTCTTAGATCGGCGAAGGAGAAAAGAGACCCACCGAAGGAGAAAAGAGACCCACTTTCAATGTCGAGAATATACCGTATACCATGCACATGCGGAAAAGTTTATGTCGGAATGACTGGACGATCCATTAACACCAGGATCAAAGAGCATAAGCGACATTGCAGGTTGGGGCAGGTGGAGAAATCGGCTGTGGCAGAGCACGCACTGAATGAGACCGACCACGTAATAAAATTCGCTGACAGGGAAGTTCTGGCTGTAGAGAAGCACTATCACACTCACTTGTTCAGAGAAGCTGTAGAAATACAAAAACACACGAACAGTTTGAACAAGAAAGAGGAAAGCCTAAAGGTAAACGGATCCTGGCTTCCCGTACTGCAGCAAACGACCGTCGCAGGTAGCAAGAGGAGAACCGCACCAGAAATGACCGCGGAGAAGCCCT
Source organism: Schistocerca piceifrons (assembly GCF_021461385.2). NCBI lineage: Eukaryota > Metazoa > Arthropoda > Insecta > Orthoptera > Acrididae > Schistocerca > Schistocerca piceifrons. The sequence goes on along the minus strand of NC_060140.1, from coordinate 780,422,756 downwards.
CAGACGTTGGCGTGCCAGGTACATATAGTCTGAAACAGGCCACTTGAAGAATGAACTTGGATTATGCAAACAGGATCTCACGAAACTTGGCTTGGTTTGTTGGTCTGAGAGATCCTGAGGGCTGTAGATACCACCATCCAGGTTGATACCACATTCTTTGACTTCCTGAAGGCACTCAATGGAGTTCCACACTGTCTGGTAGTGGAAAAAAAAAATGCAAGTTTACTGAATATTGGGCCAGCTTTGTGGATATATTCAGGACTTCCCAGCAAATAGAACATCAACATTTTGTTAATGGGACTAAATTGTAGGTATAAAACCCTAGCTTGTGAAAGCACCTTAAGAGAGTATTATAGTGTCATTAATGTTCATCATATATTAAAATGACCTGGCGAATGACATTGTAAATCCCTTCACTAAGTAAAGTAGTGTACTGGTAAGATACTGGACTCATATTTTGAAGGAGAGCAGGTGAAATTCCCATCCAGCCATCTAGATTTGAATTGATTAAGGCAAATGCCTTTGTGTTTCCCTTAAAAAGGACAAAACAATCATGTTCTTATTCAAATGATCTTGTCATCAGCAGGATGTTAAATCGTAAGGTTTCACCTTTCCTCCATTTCAGAGCTCTGTTGTGTTATTTGTGGAGTATGCAGTTGTAAATGGGACAGTTGTTAAACCAGAAGGTTGTAGAAAAATGCAGGATGAACAATTGGTTTAGGGGACTGGCTGTTGACCTGAACATTAATAAACATAACATATTGCTCTTAAACAGGTAGATATATCCATTACTGTTCATTTATGCATTTGGTTATAAATCACTGGAACCAGTACGACTTAAGGTATATAGGAGTAATTGTCCGGAGTGGCCTAAAGTGGTAGTGCCACATGAAACCACTTGTAAGAAAGCAAAAGTGTCAGGATGAATTTTATTGGAAGAACCCAAAGTAAATGTAACTGTTGCTTGAAAGAGATGACTACAGAATACTTGTTCAACTGGTTCTTGGTATATTTTGACAGTCTGGAACCCTTATCGGCATAGCTTGGCACAAGACTGCTAGTTGTTAATTTACAAAGTCAACTTTTCGAGTAATGGATTAACTTTTAAGTTACTTTCAAAAAACATTAACACACTCTGTAACTTCATTAACTTTCTCTGACTGCGTTTATCATTAATCAGGTATCTACTACTTATGACTAAAACGATGTCGTGCTGCCTGCGGGAATTGTGTTCTGACAAGTTTGTCTTGTAGGTGTGTGGCTACATCAGGGTGCACATGACTGGTGTAAACAGTCAAGTGCAGGCTAGAATAACTAGCTGCTTATTGTTGCTTGTTTACTGAGTTCACGTCAAGTACTGCTTTTAGTTAATGCATTGACTGCAACATTTCATCCAAAGTTTTGGTTGAAATGGCTGGAAATGTGCGACAACAGTCAAGTGGAAGTAGTAAGAAAACAAAGGGAAAAAGTTGTAGAAGAGGCTTTAAGGCATGGAACCACCAAAAGTTCAAAAGACAGAGATACTGTAAACAGCAGTGGCAGAAGCAGCAACAACGAAGAGGAATAGTTTTTAATGTCTGTTACTCACTCTAAAGAGAAGCCTAGAACCAACACATCTGTAAAAAGTAAAGCCCAAAACATAGTCAGAATGTGGCTGAATATGAAATCAGAAGAATCATTAAACAGTGCAATATTTCTAGGGAAACAGGTTTCAGTGAATTTATTTATGAAATATAATACCCCCTACATCCTTGAGTGCTGCAGTCGAATGACCTTTTTTTTCTGTGGGCAAAGACATTCTCAGTTGAAAATTTTAAGATATTGATGTTCATGAAGGAAAATAAGCATTTTATATCAGATAGTGCCCAGTTTCCTTGTATGTTGATTCTCTTGCAATTTAGCATTGATAACTAAATGATTATAAAACTAAATCATCAAGCTGTTTTCTATTTATTTTCAATGTCCTACCTAAACTTCTGCAACCAATACACTTTCATTTATGCATTGGTAATGCGTTTGATTCACTTACTCATTTAAGAACACCCATGACAAGAAGTTTACTATTATGATTAATGATTGACTTCCGATAAATCTCCTATAAAGTGGTGCTGTAATGTTTAACGAAGTTAACTTTTTTAGTAACAGATTAATGATTATCAAAGCTAACTTTTTGATTAATGTTGCCCAGCTATACTTATCAGGTAGGATTAATAGAAGAGATAGAAAGGGTCCAAAGAAGAGAGATGCATTTTATCACTATTAGTAAGTGCAACAGTGTTACTTAGATGCTCATCAAACTCCAGGGTGGTGGCATTTTTCATCTCAAGGAGAGATTTACTGTTAAAATACCAAGAACAGGCTTTACAAGAAGAGGGAGACAGTAGTTTACTTCTTACCACTCACCTCATGAAATGACCACAATAGGAAAAGTAAAAGAAATTGAAGCCTATACAGAGACTTACTGAGAGTCATTCTTCCCACACATGATTGACAAATGGATCAGGAAAGGGAGAAATGATAGTGGTGCCATAAATACACTCTGCCACATGCTGGATGGTGGTGCAGTAATACAAAACAAACTAAATAGAACATGTACACCTCACAACTGAAAAAGCAAATTGCCTTGTAGGGAGTAATTTTTGAACATAAAATAAGATTGTTTGATAGGAATCGAAGAACTCAAAATTAATGGAGTAAAATAAGAACAGTCTGGAACTCGTAGATTTGCGCTTTCTGTTTTACATTGATGGGAATAATAGATAGTACATAGTCACACACTGAGAATAGGCTTCAGTAGTTTTATTAACTCGAAAACAGAACGGGAAAAAAATCGGTTGATACAGGCGACTTGTCGAGACACAAACAGAAGAACACAAAATAAACATGAAGTCAGAGTTAAAACTCTAAGCAGTATGTAGTTAACATTAGCACAGAGCTCCAAGTGGTGGACGCAAGCGTAGTGGCTGACACCATTCATTTGTCACCACAAAGTCGCTCAACTCGCACCACAAATGCATCTCTGGATGGCACAAACAGAACTAATGCGCATGATCACAGCAGTTGATATGTGTAGAGGTTGGTACAACATTATGATTAATTCAGTGTTTTTGCTATTAAGAACAGTGGTTGTTTGGTTGGTCCATTATATTACCACTAATATTTAGAGCTAAAACGCTGTATTTAGTGGTCTAAATAAAACTTAGTTTCTTGTAACTTATTAGTGTTCTCTTATGGTGTTTCAATTGCTTTCCAGAGACTTTCCCCACACAACAGGCAAGAAAAAGAAGAAACTTGCCGATAAGATTCTTCCACAGAAAGTTAGAGATCTTGTCCCTGAATCTCAAGCCTATATGGATCTGTTGGCTTTTGAACGAAAATTGGATTCGACAATAATGAGAAAGAGATTAGACATCCAGGTATGTTTATTTTGGCCAAAACTAGTAATATGAAGAGGATGCAGTGTCAAGTATGGTCAGCATTAAGTTGTGCATGATAATTACATGAAATATTTATGTTATGGTTTCATTTTTAAAAGGTTGGAAAGAAATGACATAAATTTTTGATTGCTGAATGTAGAGGATAAATTTGAACTTCACCATAAAAAAATGAGGACTGTCCAAGGAAGTTTTCTGAGTGTGTCCCTTGGCTTTCAGTGGCTTGGTACAAAATAATAATGCAATTATGATTTATTCAGTTTGTCACCCCAGTTACCTTTGTCTTTGAAAATCCCCCCACAACTGTGAAAAAGTCCGTATTAAGCAACAACCAAAACATTCAAGGACCCATACATACAGATGCAAAAGTACTGTGATGTGGTTGCTGTCACTGCACAAACAATTCGGCATAACACTTTTGTACCAATCTTCATCAGTGCACCTGTTACCATTGAAAAGCAAATACCAATACTGGAAAAACAAACTCAGGACAAAACTGAGCAGTACTAATCATAATCATGATAGCAAAGAGCAAAGTGAGAATTACTGTTGTCATCAGTGCCTACAATGAATGACTAGAACCAGAACCTTGAGCCATGAAGTGGTTTAGTTAGTTAGTAATAAAGATTGGAAGGAGTCAATAAGGAGGATTGCTGGCAAAGTCAAATCAACACACGTTATTGTTACACTGAAAAAAACAGGTAAATTTTGCCAAATAGCATCTACCAAAGCAAAACATCCAATTTTTCAGAATAACAAACATAATATTTTAAAGATCATAGTTCTTATTATAGGAAATGGTGACCTATAATTATTATAAATAACTGGAAACAGTCTTGATTGGATAAATTTTTTAATGTGGTGACCAGTTTTGATCTTATTATAAGACCGTCTCACTAGTACTCATGCAGTCACAGGCAACAGGGTTGCCATGTTCCACTGCCTCCGGCTGACATCTATGGTCTGAAGATGATCTTCTAATAAGATCGAAACCGGTCACCACATTAAAAAAATTTATGTGATCAAGACTGCTTCCAGTTTATTTATAACAAACAGAAGAGGACATGGGAAGAGTGAGGTTTCAGTTCCACCAACCAGGAATCGTAAAGTTGTCTTACCTCCATGTCATAATTACTGTCTGCTGTATCAGTGGTTAATAGTGCAGTAAAAAAACTGAATATATTCATAAATACTGTATTTACCAGACTATAAGAGGTGGTTTTCCCATCAGGTTCATCAGTTGAAAAATATAGGGTCATCTTACATTAACAGACCTGATGTCAGTGTTTTCACGGTGTAAGAGCTTAATATAGGAGTCATCTTACAGTCACAGATGAATCTTTGGTATGCTCAGATTAAAATTCCTTTGTGATTGTCAGATGGCAGAGGTGGGGAGTGGTGTTGCCAGCTCGTACACAACATGTGATGTGCTCATGTGACCAATAGTTTTTGGGCGCTAAAGAAGAAACAGGTAGTCAACTTACTAACTGTTGCCACTGTCTTTGTTGGTGGACAGAATGTTGTTGGTGGCCTTAGTTGTAGGACAACTGCAGTGTTGGCCCCCCTGTCAATCCACACTGGCACAGACCCGTTGACAATCAACACAAATGGTAGTTAATGGTCTGGTGTGGAGTTTTAAATAGTTCCTTGATAGGACCATAATTTTTTGACCGAAATGTTACTGGGGAATTTTATTTACAACTTCTCCCCGATGATTTGTTGGAGCTAATCGAAGATGTTGATTTAGAAACTAGGCAACGAATATGGTTCCAACAGGACGGAGCAGTTCCCTATTATGCTAAAAATGTGCAGAACGTTTTAAATTTACAGTACCCTGGTCGGGGGATAGGACGCGGCGTACCAATTCAGTGGTCTCTGCGTTCACCAGACCTAATATCTCCTGATTTTTTTCTTGTGGGGTTATTTAAAAAATATTCTTTATGAAAGACACCCCACAACCAGAAACAATATGGGGCAACACATTCGAAGAGCATGTGCAGCCATACCATGGGATGTGCTGCTCAAAACTGTGGACAACTTTCACAGGCAATTGACTTTTGTGCATTGAAGCAAATTGGGATGATTTTGAACAATTACTTCATGGCTAATTTCATTAATTAAGCACCCCAAATTGTGAGAGGTAAGGGGACTCTCACTAATGAAGCACCCTATGGGCACATCATTCTACTACGTCCATGTCGTCGTTCCTGGGTAACGCTAAAAGTAGGATACAATACATTTTGTACAAAAATAGCTTAATTTGGCATAACAAAAGAATTGGTGCAGGTTTTTTTATTGATTTGATGACTCTTTCTCGGATAATTCTAAATAAATCTGAGTTCTTCCCCAATTTTACTTCTTTCTCGATTTCAGTGCCATTTGCCAATGGTTTAAAAAAATGTTTCAGACAAAACTTGATCATTTTTTATGGAGAATCCGAATCTACAATAAAAAATGGGTGTTTCCATTTAAGATTTAAAAGTTGCCCCCACCCCACCCAAGGGGGCGGGGGCTGGAGGTCACGTGTAGTATCATTTGATGTCCCTCTATGAGCTTACGAACTAGTCTTACCCACTATTTTTACCCGATGTATAGTTTTCGAGATAATCTCATCTGAAACTTCATTTGGACCACCCTGTAGATCAAAGCTGAGTTCATAGTCACAAGTATCTCTCTCTCTCTCTCTCTCTCTCTCTCTCTCTCTCTCTCTCTCTCTCCAGGTTGCAGGGTTTTGAAGGTGAACAGATGAGAGGAAGTGCGGTTTCCAAGAGGATTCCCATCTCCCAACCTTGGATGTCCAAAAACAGGGCTATAAAGCAGCAGGTATTAGTTATGGCAAACGTGTGGAGTATCGCTCTTGCCTTCCTGCAATTGCATCATCTTGCTATAAAATATGCTCAACTCAGCAGGCTCTTACTGCAGTAATCATTTGTGTAACCACAGCATCATCTCTGTGGCCATAATAATCTGCGTCTAATAGATTCTTAAAGTGCTGCCTCTCCCCCTGTTTCAGAATTAGTCTGTCAGCACATTTGCTCTAAAAGTTTGAATTTTTAGGCAGCTGATTTAATTTAGCAGCATAAATACATTGTATTAAATTCTTGTTAATAATACATACCTGCGTACGGATGACTTCGTGCCTAGGAACCATTTTATACTATTGATGTTATCCTAATATTAAATGTATTTTCCTTAGATTTCAGAAATAACTACAGGACTAGTCAGATTCCAGTTTTGTATACTTTCAGGCAAGATAAGTCCCTGTCCATTTTACAACATAAACAACTGATATCAAGGCATAATTACATTAATTCTCAGTTTTTTTAAATTTGTTCATGTAGAAATAAAAGTACAAAACATGTAGCATGTTAAATCTGTGAAAGAAGCTTCCCCCCCCCCCCCCCTGCAGGTCTGGGGGTTAGAATAGGCCCGAGGTATTCCTGCCTGTCATAAGAAGTGACTAAAAGGAGTCCACATGTTTCGGACTTTATGTGATGGTCCCCTGAAGGATGTGACCTCCATTTTTCAAAATTTTCCTGAAGAGCGAGCCAATTGGGAAAGGGCGCCTTACATGGTGCATCGTGTCCATTGTGCATTGAGATCTTTAGCAGACTTTCTCATCGTCACATTACAGTCCCGCCCATTCTCCATCTCTTGGGCAAGAACACCTTCCTGGGTGTCTTTTCCACGATGCACTATGCAGTGTCACCTTTCTGTGCCGGCGATGACCGTGGACTTCTTTGCACCTCACATCCAGGACAGGGTGTGGTGGGGCAGCCATGTACCCTGTTGGTTGTAGCCCCCTGACAACACAGGGATTACTCTGCTGATGCCTGCACTGTTAACTCCTCACGTATGCCAAGGAGTAGATGCCCATCTCCACGGGGCATCGGGGCTCCCGACAATAGCCATTCTGCCAGGTGGCCTTTGCTGCGGCTGGTTGGCGTCTGTAGGGAGGGCCTCTGGTCGGAGTGGGTGGCATCAGGGTGGATGACACACCATGAAGCATAGTACGTCATTTCTTGCTGATGGTCCACCACCAGCAGTCTCTAAGCAGTCAAAGTCTAACTTAAATGCTACGAAATATGACCTCAAGTGGTTCCCCTCCCTGGCCACACCATGGGAGGAATGCTAGGCTAAGGATGGTAGTGAAGCTTATTCATCCCGGTACCTTGTATGTACAAGAGTTGATGGGACATCTTTCATGTCCATGAAGCCTCAGTTTCTTGTGGAACATGGGGAGGGCAACTTTTGGGAGGTGGTGGGCTTGTCCAAAATGCACTCTCGGTCAGTTTTGAAGAAAAACAGCATCCTCTGCCCAGTCAAGGGCACATTGGGGGGTTGTTTCTGTTACCATCACGCATCATAAAAGCTTAAATATGATCCAGGATATTATGTTCCACTGGGACCTTCTTTTGCAGTCTGACAACAAGCTGCACGCCAGTTTAGAACAGTGAGGTGTTCATTTCATCCGGTGCATCCATCAGGGTCTGAGGGATAACCAGGTTGCCACCGATGCTTTCATCTAGGCCTTCTAGGGTGACACGTCGCCCGAGAAGGTCAAGGTGATGGTCTACCGCTGTGATGTCAAGCTGTATATCCCTCCCCTGATGCAGTGCTTTAAGTGCTGGAAGTTCAGCCATATGTCTTTCTGCTGTACTTCTAGCCCCACCTGTCAAGATTGTGGACATCCATCGCATCCCAATACTCCATGTGCCCCACCTCTCATTCGTGTCCGGAGATCATCATTCACCTTGCTTGCCAGACTGTAGGATTTTACAGAAAGAGAGGAAAATCATGGAATATAAGACCCTGGACCGACTGACCTACACTGAGGCTAAGAGAAAATATGAGCTCCTGCATCCTGTGGCTATGACCTCACACGCCGCTGCTACAAGAACAGTTGTCATCCCATCAGTTCCTCAAATTCCTGTCACCTACAAGAACAGTTGTCATCCCATCAGTTCTTCAAATTCCTGTCACCCCTCAGAACCGGGAGACTACACCTGCCCCCTTGATGGTAGGGGGTTACTTCCCTCCCTGTTGCTCCCGCACAGCCTACTTCGGGAGCAACACCCCCCGCCCCCCAACCATCGGGGATTTCAGTCCCCACTTCTGAGCCAGAGAAGCACAAGGCTTCTTCAACTCCTCTCGCAAGGAAGGGTCCCCTAGGGTCACTCCCTTCCCAGGTTTCTGCTAATGGGACAGATGACACCCACCATCGGCTGAAGAGCCCAAAAGCAGCTGATCGTAGGGCTTCACGCTCATCCTCAGTCTCGGAGACTGAAACAGTGAAGTCCTCCTAGCCAGGGAACCCAAGGAACAGCACAAGAAATCGAAAAAGAAGACCACCAAGAACAAGGAACTTGCGGTGGCACCCCCACCACTGCTACCTACAGGCTCCGCATCTTGGGGTAAGGTGGAGATTCTGGCATTCACTGAGGACCTAGATCTCGCCAGACCCTCAGACACGATGGACATACACTGCTCAGGCAATAAGTCGGTGGCAACAGGTGACCCTGAGGCATAAACTACCTCATTGAATGTTCCATGCCTTCCCAACCTCACGATGACGTCATCCTCCAGTTGAATTGCGGCGGTTTTTCCCCCCGCCTGGCTGAGCTACGGCAACTGTTAAGCATTACACCTGCTTTCTGCATTGCCCTCCATGAAACTTGGTTCCAGGCAATGCAGACCCCTGCCTTCTGTGGCTATAAGGGATAACACAGGAACCGTAGTGACTTTAATTGAGTGTTAGGTGGAGTTTGCGTTTGTCCTAAACCCTGTCTGTAGTGAAACTGTGCCCCTTCAAACCCCTCTTGAAGCTGTGGCTGTCAGAATAAGTACAACACTGGAAATAACTGTCTGCAATGTATATCTTCCTCCAGATGGTGCAGTACCCCTGCACTGATTGATCAACTCCCTAAACCTTTTCCTACTTTTGGGAGATTTTAACACCCATAACCCCTTGTGGGGTGACACCGTGCTTACGGGCCAAGGCAAAGATGTCGATACTTCAACCTCTGCCTCTTAAATACTGGGGCTGCCACACAATTCATTGTGGCTTGAGGTAGTTACTCGGCCATTGATTTATCAGTTTGCAGCCAAGGACTTCTCCTGCCTCATCTATCCACTGGAGTGCACATTACAACCTGTGTGGTAGTGACCACTTCCCCCATCTTCCCGTCACTGCCCCCAGCGTCAGGCCTGCAGACACCTGTACAGATGGGCTTTAAACAAGGTGGACTGGGAAACTTTCACCTCTGATGTCACCATTGACTCTCCCCCACATGGTAACATCGATGTGATGGTTGAACAGGTGGCTACCACAATCGTTTCTGTGGCAGAAAATGCGATCCCTCGGCGAAAGACAGTCCCTTGGTGGTCGCCAGAAGTCACTGAGGCAATTACAGAGCGTCGGTGAGCTCTACGGAGACATAAGCGGTACACTTCCCTAGAGCATCTGATAGCCTTTAAGCAGCTCTGTACCCATGTATACTAACTTATAAATCGAACGGAAACAGGAGTGTTGGGAGAGGTATGTGTCAACCATTTGGTGCCATATGTCACCTTCCCAAGTCTGGACGAAGATCAGACGTCTTTTTGGGTACCAGACCCCAAAATGTGTCTGTGGCGTTACCATCAATGGCGTGCTATGTACCGACACAAACGTGATTGCCGAGCACTTCGCCGAGCACTATGCTTGAGCCTCTGAGTCGGAGAAGTACCCCCAAGCCTTTCGCACCCTCAGACGGTGGATGGAAAGAAAAGTCCTCTCGTTCACTACACGCCACAGTGAACTCTATAATGCCCCATTTACAGAGTGGGAGCTCCTCAGTGCACTTGAATATTGCCCTGACACAGCTCCTGGGCTGGATTGGATCCACTGTCAGATGAATAAACATCTCATCTGATTAGAAGCACCATCTCGTCATCTTCGACCGGATCTGGTGCAATGGCATCTTTCCACCACAATGGTGGGAGAGCACCATCATTCTGGTGCTCAAACCCGCTTGATGTGGATAGCTATCGGCTCATCAGCCGCACCAACATTCTTTGTAAGCTGCTGGAACATATGGTGTGTCAGCAGTTGGGTTGGATCCTGGAGTCACGTGGCCTACTGGCTCCATGTCTAGGCGGTTTCCGCCAGCAGCACTCAACCACTGATAATCTTGTGTCCCTCGAGTCTGCCATCCGAACAGCCTTTTCCAGATGCCAACACCTTGTTGCTGTCTTTTTTTTATCCACACAAAGGGTACGACATCACCTGGCGACATCATATCCTCTCCACATTATAAGGTCTCCGAGGCCCACGCCCAATTTTTATCCAGAATTTCCTGTCGCTACGTACTTTCCGCATCCAAGTTCATGCCCCCCATTCTCTCTTAATTTGTCTCTGTCTGCCTTTATGTTTTCTGTTCTTCTATTCGTCTGTGGCAGTCTGCCCCTGTTTGGAATCCAAAGGCACTTCACTTCTGTAATACAGTGATCCGATTCTATTCTTGTGTTCTTCCTGACCTTTGTGTTCATGATCTCTTTAGTGTTTGTCCAGCTGATTGCTATGTGGTCAATTTGGAATTCCCCAAGGCGGGTACATTGGTTTGCCCATGTCTTTTTCTTACGCGGTTCGACCCTGAAGTGTGTTGTCGTCAATCTCAGTTTGTTTTCTCGACGCAGTTCAGTTAGTCTTTCTCCATTTTTGTTTGTCAGCTGGTGTGCAGGGTACTCGCCCACTACTCCTTTACGTTGCTTCTCTTTTCAAATCTCTGCATTATAATCTTCCTTTACATGTCTATATGGTATGTTTCTCAGTGTATCATCTAGCTCCTCCGAGAAACTGTCTGCCACTTTCTTGTCTTTCGTGTTCTTGTCATTTGTAGGTGCATGTCCATTTATTATTGTATACTCTTTGTTCCCTGCTTGAATTGTCAGTGTTGATATCCTTTCTGACCTGCTCTTCATTTCAGTTATGCCATTTTCTTATTTCTTGTCTACTATGAACCCCATACCAATGCATCTAGGTGCATGTCTTTCCGTTCCCACTCTAACTCCTCATTTCCCTTTCAGTATTATGAAACCTTCTGACTCCACTGTATCTTCGTCATTGTATCTTGTTTCTTGCATCACTAATAATCCAATGCTTCTCGCTTTCATATAATCTATTACATGTTTAGGTTTACCAGTCTCAGTCATTGTCTATACACTTATGGTTCCAAGTCTGAAAGTCTTTTTAGTTTCAATCTTCTTTGAGGTTCTTGGGAGCTTCGCCTCTTCCCTTATGCACTTTTTTGGCAGCTCCCCCAGAATCCAAATGCCTGCTTGCATCGACCTTGGTCAATGGGGGATTGTCTCCCTGGGGTAATCTCGGTTCCATAGTGCGATCCAAGCCATGAGCTATTCATTATTATTATTATTATTATTTCTTTCTTGTCTCAGACATTATTTCTGGTTAAAAATGGAAGGTGACGCGGACCTTGATCAGCGTGACTTCCTTTTAACTGTACGATACATGTTACATTGCATTTGGGAACTTTCGGGTAATTGAACAAGTGTCAATAATTACATATTTCTGTAGTTGTATATACAAGTTTGGATGTAGCTGTATTGCATTGATGTACTGGTGGATATTGTGTGGTATGACTCCTGTAGTTGATAATATAATTGGTATAATGTCAACTTTATCCTGATGCCACATGTCCTTGACTTCCTCAGCCAGTTGGATGTATTTTTCAATTTTTTTCTCCTGTTTTCTTTTGTATATTTGTTGTATTGGGTATGGATATTCCAATTAGTTGTGTTACTTTCTTCTTTTTATTGGTGAGTATGATGTCAGGTTTGTTATGTGGTGTTGTTTTATCTGTTATAATGGTTCTGTTCCAGTATAATGTGTATTCATCGTTCTCCAGTACATTTTGTGGTGCATACTTGTATGTGGGAACATGTTGTTTTATAAGTTTATGTTGTAAGGCAAGCTGTTGATGTATTATTGTTGCTACATTGTCATGTCTTCTGTATTTGCTAGTATTGTACACCCGCTTGTGATGTGATCTACTGTTTATATTTGTTGTTTGCAAAGTCTGCATTTATCTGTTGTGCTATTGGGATCTTTAATAATATGCTTACTGTAATATCTGGTGTTTATTGTTTGATCCTGTATTGCAATCGTGAATCCTTCCGTCTCACTGTATATATTACCTTTTCTTAGCCATGTGTTGGATGCGTCTTGATCGATGTGTGGCTGTGTTAGATGATATGGGTGCTTGCCATGTAGTGTTTTCTTTTTCCAATTTACTTTCTTCGTATCTGTTGATGTTATGTGATCTAAGGGGTTGTAGAAGTGGTTATGAAATTGCAATGGTGTAGCCGATGTATTTATATGAGTGATTGCTTTGTGTATTTTGCTAGTTTCTGCTCGTTCTAGAAAGAATTTTCTTAAATTGTCTACCTGTCCATAATGTAGGTTTTTTATGTCGATAAATCCCCTTCCTCCTTCCTTTCTGCTTAATGTGAATCTTTCAGTTGCTGAATGTATGTGATGTATTCTATATTTGTGGCATTGTGATCGTGTAAGTGTATTGAGTGCTTCTATGTCTGTGTTACTCCATTTCACTACTCCAAATGAGTAGGTCAATATTGGTATAGCATAAGTATTTATAGCTTTTGTCTTGTTTCTTGCTGTCAATTCTGTTTTCAGTATTTTTGTTAGTCTTTGTCTATATTTTTCTTTTAGTTCTTCTTTAATATTTGTATTATCTATTCCTATTTTTTGTCTGTATCCTAGATATTTATAGGCATCTGTTTCTTCCATCGCTTCTATGCAGTCGCTGTGGTTATCCAATATGTAATCTTCTTGTTTAGTGTGTTTTCTCTTGACTATGCTATTTTTCTTACATTTGTCTGTTCCAAAAGCCATATTTATATCATTGCTGAATACTTCTGTTATCTGTAGTAATTGATTGAGTTGTTGATTTGTTGCTGCCAGTAGTTTTAGATCATCCATGTATAGCAGATGTGTGATTTTGTGTGGGTATGTTCCAGTAAGATTGTATCCATAATTTGTATTATTTAGCATGTTGGATAGTGGGTTCAGAGCAAGGCAGAACCAGAAAGGAGTTAATTAGTCTCCTTGGTATATTCCACACTTAATCTGTATTGGCTGTGATGTGATATTATTTGAATTTGTTTGGATATTAAGTGTGGTTTTCCAATTTTTCATTACTATGTTTAGGAACTGTATCACTTTAGGATCTACTTTGTATATTTCTAATATTTGTAGTAACCATGAGTGGGGTACACTATCAAAAGCTTTTTGGTAATCAATGTACGTGTAGTGTAGCGACCTTTGTTTAGTTTTAGCTTGATATGTAACCTCTGCATCTATTATCAGTTGCTCTTTACATCCTCGTGCCCCTTTGCAACAGCCTTTTTGTTCTTCATTTATAATTTTGTTCTGTGCTGTATGTGTCATTAATTTCTGTGTAATGACTGAAGTTAATATTTTATATATTGTTGGTAGGCATGTTATGGGGCGATATTTAGCTGAGTTTGCTGTGTCTGCTTGATCTTTAGGTTTCAGATAAGTTATTCCTTGTGTAAGTGTATCAGGGAATGTGTATGGGTCTGCAATGTGACTGTTAAATAATTTAGTTAGATGTGAATGGGTTGAGGTGAACTTCTTTAGCTGGAAATTTGCTATTTTATCTTTTCCAGGGGGTTTCCAATTGTGAGTAGAATTAATTCCTTGGGTGACTTCATGTTGCAAAATTATCACTTCAGGCATTTGTGGTATCATCTTGTATGTGTCTGTTTCTGCTTGTATCCACCGTGCATGCCTGTTATGTTGTACCGGGTTTGACCAGATGTTGCTCCAGAAGTGTTCCATGTCTGTTATGTTTGGTGGATTGTCTATTTTAATGTGTGTGTTATCTATTGTCTGGTAAAATTTCTTTTGGTTTGTGTTGAATGTTTGGTTTTGTTTCCTTCTATTTTCACTTTTTTGTATCTTCTAAATCGTTTGGCCAATGCTTGTAATTTCTGCTTCTTTTCATCTAATTGCTCTATCGCTTCTTGTTGTGAGATTTTACCTAACCTTTTTCGTTTTTTGTCTGATATTTCATTTCTTATAAATTGTGTTAGCTGTCCAATGTCTTTTCTCAGTTTTTCTATTCTGATCTGTAGCCTGTGTCGCCATGCTGGTTTTGTGGGTTTCTTCTGTGTGTTGGTTGGTTCTGATCTCTGCCTAGTGTGTATATTTAGTGTAGTGAGTGCTCCTATATAAACCAGTAGTTGTAACTCTTCAATAGTTGTGTTTTCATTTATTTTGTTGTGTATGATTGTGTTGATAGTTTTTATTGTTGTTTCGACTTGTGGGTTATTTGGCGGTCTATGCAAGAATGGTCTAATGTCTGTATTTGTGTCTTTGTATTCTGTATATGTCAGCTGAAATTTTTCTTCTATATCTAACATGTGTGTCTCTTCGTGTTCTATTTGTGCTTGTTCTGGTGACTGTCTTAAGATTTCGTTTTCCTCTGACTGTTTAATTGATGCGTGTTGTTCTTTGTTTGTTTGCTCTGGGATGTTTGAGTCCATTACTGTATTTTCTTCTTCTTCTGATTGCACATTATTTTGCTCCAGTATTTGTTGTACTTGTTGTTTGATGTTTTCTAATTCTGACTGGGGTATTCTGTTATTTTTGATTACTACACGGATCTGATCAGCTAGTCGTTGTTCTGTTAAAAATTTAATTCTGGTTATCTGGTAATAAATGTTGTGTATACTTGTGATCTGTATCTAGTTGTGTTGGTTCCTAGGTTTGTTGCTTGGTAATAACAGAACATGAGGTGGCGGTTAACTTCATCTGAACATCACAAGAGTTGTTGGGACACCCTATTTTTGTTAGTGATTAGTCTGTTGCATGTTTTGCTTTCGAGGTGTCATTTGTTCCCTATTCTTCTTAAAGAATTAATTTTAGTCAAAAACTATTAAGTGTTGTTCATGCAGTGCATGAATTTACTTGAAATGTCTGAGAAATTAGCACACTCTGCTGTTTCCTTATTTTAGTATAACATAAGCATCAAAATTTGTAATGTTCTTTATTCCATTCTTACCTGTATGACGATTATACTGCATTGTAGAAACATAGTTCTACAATCCCATGGTTGGAAAATCCTGTTTTGATGTTAAAATCAAACAGTGGAAAATCCAGGATGTAAAGTAACAGTGTAATGTAAAAGGTAGTTGCTATACTCAGCATGCTGAGTCACAGAAAACACACCAAAAAGACTGTCACACAATTAGCTTTCAGCCAACAAGGATTTTGTCAAAATTAGATAACATACACACATGCACACCCCATGCAAACACATCTCACACACCCATGACTACAGTCTCTGACAGCTGGAGCAATAGGGCATTGTGAGAGAGGCAACCGAGTGGGGGTAAGGAGGAGGCTGGGTCGGGGAGGAGTAGGGATAGCAGGGTTGGGTTAGGGGATGGTAAAGTGCTGCTTGGAGTGTGCAGGGACAGGGTGGAGAGTAGGGCAGCTAGATGCAGTCAGGAGATCAGATGAAGGGCAGGGGAGAGAGGAGGGACTTAAAAAGTAGAAAAGTAAAAAAGACAGAATCTGTTGGTGGAATAGAGGGCTGTGTAGTGCTGGAATGGGAACAGGGAAGGGGCTAGATGGGTAAGGACAATCTCTAGCAAAGGATGTGACCAGGAGGGTTATGGGAATGTAGGATACATTACAGGGATAGTTCCCACCTGTGCAATTCAGAAAAGCTGGTGTTGGTGGGATGGATAGAGATTGCACAGGCTGTAAAGCAGTCATTGAAATGAAGGACATCGTGTTGGGCAGCATGCTCAGCAACAAGATGGTCCAGTTGCTTCTTGGCCACAGTTTTTTGGTGGCCATTCATGCAGACTTACAGCTTGTTGGTTGTCATCCCCACATAGAATGCTACACAGTGGTTGCAGCTTAAGTTATAGATCTCTGGACTGGTTTCACAGGTAGCTCTGCCTTTGATGGGATAGGTGATGTTTGTGACAGGAATGGAGTAGGTGGCGATGGGTGGATGTATGGGGCAGGTCTTGCATCTAGGTCTTTTACAGGGATGTGAGCAATGAGGCAAAGGTTTGGGTGCAGGGTTGTGTAGAGATGGACAAGAATATTGTGTACCTTTGGTGGGAAGTGGAATACCACTGTGGAAGGTATTTTAAACTGCAAGGACAAGGATTACCTGGCCGAAGGATTCTGCCAGCTGTCACATTCATCCACCTACAAACCCTGCCACTGTGGCACCATTCCAGAAATCCATTAGCATCTCCAGTCTCTACTGAAATCCTTAGGCCCACCCCAGAACTTCTCCCCAGAGTCCAACTCTCTCCTCACTGCTACCATCCCCCCCTCCTCTCCTCCCCCCCCCCCCCCCCTCTTATTTTCTGCATGCTTCCTGAAGTCCATAAAGCCAAACATCCAGGCCGATTACTTTGCTGCCACTGAGAAAATCTCTGCTCTCGTACACCAACACCTGCAGCCAATTACCCGCAACCTATTCTCCTATATAAAAGAAATCAACCATTTTCTTCACCGACTCGCCATAGTTCCTGCCCTTTACTATACAGTGTAGATGCCACCTCAGTTTACACTAACATCCCTAATGCCCATGGCCTTACCACTATTGAACACTACCTTACCCAGCACCGACAGATTCCAAACCAACCACCTCCTTCCTATTTGCCCTGACCAACTATATCCTCACCTCCATTACTTCTGCTTTGAAGGCAGTTTTTTTTTTTTCCCATCAGTCTACTGACAGGTTTGATGTGGCCCGCCACAAATTCCTTTCTTGTGCTAACCTCTTCATCTCAGGGTAGCACTTGCAACCTACGTCCTCAATTATTTGCTTGGCGTATTCCAATCTCTGTCTCCCTCTACAGTTTTTACCCTCTACAGCTCCCTCTAGTACCATGGAAGTCATTCCCTCATGTCTTAGCAGATGTCCTATCATCCTGTCCCTTCTCCTTATCAGTGTTTTCCACATATTCCTTTCCTCTCCGATTCTGTGTAGAACCTCCTCATTCCTTACTTTATCAGTCCACCTAATTTTCAACATTCGTCTATAGCACCACATCTCAAATGCTTCGATTCTCTTCTGTTCCGGTTTTCCCACAGTCCATGTTTCACTACCATACAATGCTGTACTCCAGACGTACATCCCCAGAAATTTCTTCCTCAAATTATGGCCGGTATTTGATATTAGTAGACTTCTCTTGGCCAGAAATGCCTTTTTTGCCATAGCGAGTCTGCTTTTGATGTCCTCCTTGCTCCGTCCGTCATTGGTTATTTTACTGCCTAGGTAGCAGAATTCCATAACTTCATTGACTTCGTGACCATCAATCCTGATGTTAAGTTTCTCGCTGTTCTCATTTCTACTACTTCTCATTACCTTCGTCTTTCTCCGACTTACTCTCAAACCATACTGTGTACTCATTAGACTGTTCATTCCGTTCAGCAGATCATTTAATTCTTCTTCACTTTCACTCAGGATAGCAATGTCATCAGTGAATCGTATCATCGATATCCTTTCACCTTGTATTTTAATTCCACTCCTGAACCTTTCTTTTATTTCCATCATTGCTTCCTCGATGTACAGATTGAAGAGTAGGGGCGAAAGGCTACAGCCTTGTCTTACATCCTTCTTAATACGAGCACTTCGTGCTTGATCGTCCACTCTTATTATTCCCTCTTAGTTGTTGTACATATTGTATATGACCCGTCTCTCCCTATAGCTTACCCCTACTTTTTTCAGAATCTCGAACAGCTTGCACCATTTTATATTGTCGAACGCTTTTTCCAGGTCGACAAATCCTATGAAAGTGTCTTGATTTTTCTTTAGCCTTGCTTCCATTATTAGCCGTAACGTCAGAATTGCCTCTCTCGTCCCTTTACTTTTCCTAAAGCCAAACTGATCGTCACCTAGCGCATTCTCAATTTTCTTTTCCATTCTTCTGTATATTATTCTTGTAAGCAGCTTCGATGCATGAGCTGTTAAGCTGATTGTGCGATAATTCTCGCACTTGTCAGCTCTTGCCGTCTTCGGAATTGTGTGGATGACGCTTTTCCGAAAGTCAGATGGTATATCACCAGACTCGTATATTCTACACACCAACGTGAATAGTCGTTTTGTTGCCACTTCCCCCAATGATTTTAGAAATTCTGATGGAAAGTTATCTATCCCTTCTGCCTTATTTGACCATAAGTCCTCCAAAGCTCTTTTAAATTCCGATTCTAATACTGGATCCCCTATCTCTTCTAAATCGACTCCTGTTTCTTCTTCTATCACATCAGACAAATCTTCACCCTCTTAGAGGCTTTCAATGTATTCTTTCCACCTATCTGCTCTCTCCTCTGCATTTAACAGTGGAATTCCCGTTGCACTCTCAATGTTACCACCGTTGCTTGTAATGTCACCAAAGGTTGTTTTGACTTTCCTGTATGCTGAGTCTGTCCTTCCGACAATCGTATCTTTTTCGATGTGTTCACATTTTTCCTGCAGCCATTTCGTCTTAGCTTCCCTGCACTTTCTATTTATTTCATTCCTCAGCGACTTGTATTTCTGTATTCCTGATTTTCCCGTAACAAGTTTGTACTTCCTCCTTTCATCAATCAACTGAAGTATTTCTTCTGTTACCCATGGTTTCTTCGCAGCTACCTTCTTTGTACCTATGTTTTCCTTCCCAACTTCTGTGGTGGCCCTTTTTAGAGGTGTCCATTCCTCTTCAACTGTACTGCCTACTGCGCATTACCTACAAACAAATCCGGGGTACGGCTATGGACACCTGCATGGCACCATCCTGTGCCAACCTATTTATGGACCATCGATATGAATCCGTCCTAAACACCCAGAATCCCAAGCCCTTCATCTGGTTCAGATTCATTGATGACACCTTCATGATCTGGATCGAGGGTGAGGACACTATCCACATTCCATCAGAACCTCGACACAGTCTGCCCCAGTCCCTTCACCTGGTCCTACTCAATCCATCAAGCCACCTTCCTCAGTGTTTCCCTCCACCTCAGAGATAGCTATATCAGTAGCTATATCCATTTCAAACCTACCAACCACCAGCAATACCTCCAATTCGATAGCTGCCACACATTCCATACAAAGAAGTCGCTTCCACACAGCTTAGCAATCTGTGGCCGTTGCATCTGTAGTGACAAGCAGTCCCTCTCGAAATATAGTGTCTCACTGAGGCCTTTACAGATGGTAATT
This sequence comes from Schistocerca piceifrons, assembly GCF_021461385.2. Classification (NCBI taxonomy): domain Eukaryota; kingdom Metazoa; phylum Arthropoda; class Insecta; order Orthoptera; family Acrididae; genus Schistocerca; species Schistocerca piceifrons. The sequence continues at coordinate 780,403,048 of NC_060140.1, read as the reverse complement.
ACTCTTCAACCTTGTACAGAAACAGATCTCCCGTGCATTATCTTTCCAGTCGCCCAACACCTCCCAAAGCCCCACCATCCGTCCACCAAGGATCGTTCCCCTCGTGACACAGTACCACCCAGGACTGGAGTAACTGAATTACACTCTTCGCCAGTGTTTAGACTACCTCTCGTTGTGCCCTGAAATGAGAAGTCCTGCCCCCTATCCTTCCTATTTCTCCCACAGCGGTATTCTGCTGCCCACCGAATCTACACTACATCCTCATCCATCCCTACACAGCCCCTGCTCCAAACCTCTTGCGTCATTGCTCATATCCCTGTAATAGACCTACATGCCAGATCTGTCACATACATCCACCACTGCCGACTCCAGTCCACTCCCAAACATCACCTATCCTATCAAAGGCAGGGCTACCTGTGAAACCAGTCATGTGATTTACAAGCTTAGCTGCAACCACTGCACGCGTTCTACGTGGGAATGACAACCAATAAGCTGACTGCATGAATGGCCACCGACAAACTGTGGCCAAGAAGCAACTGGACCACACTGGTGCTGAGCACGCCGCCCAACAAGACATCCTTCATTTCAGTGACCGCTTTGCAGCTTGTGCAATCTGGATCCTTCCCACCATCACCAGCTTTTCTGAATTGCATCGGTGGGAACTCTACCTGCAATGTGTCCTACATTCCCATAACCCTCCACACAATCTTCGTTAGTCATTGTCCTTAACCATCTAGCCCATTCCCTGTTCCCATTCCAGCACTACACAGCCCTCTGTTCCACCAGCACACCCATTCTTTTTATTTCTCTCCTTTTCCACTAACTTCCCCTCTCTCCCCCACCCACTGTGTAATCTCCTGACTGCACCTAGCTGTCCCACTCTCCAGCTCATCTCTGTATGCTCCCAGTGGCATTTAACCATCCCAGCCCTTACCCTGCTAACCCCTCCCCCTGTCCTAGCCTCCTTTTTACCCCCACCTAGTGGCCTCTCTCATGATGCCCTGCTGCTCACAGTCTGGCTCCAGCTGCCAGAGAGTGTGGTCATGTGTGTGTGAGTTGTTTGCAAGTTGTGTTTGCACAAGTGTGTGTGTGTGTGTGTGTGTGTGTGTGTGTGTGTTGTCTAATTTTGACAAAGGCCTTGTTGGCTGAAAGCTAATTGTGTGACAGTCTTATTGGTGTGCTTTCTGCAACTCAGCATCTCTGCTATATGGTGAGTAGCAACTATTCTTTTCATTATATTGTGATTTGATGTTAAGTAGTCAGGTTCAAGGTTCAGTAAAAGACTTTCCAAAAAGTCTCTAGAAATAGTGAGTGTTTTTTTGCCATGGTCTGTGCCTACTACATACCTAATCTTTTGCCAATTTTATTTGTACAGGAAGCATTGAAGAGACCAATGAAGCAGAAGCGGAAACTTAGAATCTTCATATCCAATACTTTCTACCCTGCCAAGGACCCATCGGAGGGAGAAGAAGGAAGTGTAGCTTCGTGGGAACTTCGTGTTGAAGGAAGGCTTCTTGAAGATAGCAAGAATGATCCAAATAAGGTGGTTTCTATAATAATTGTACTGTATATCATTCATGACAAACAGTGCATGCTAAAAAGAGTAGAGATTTGTGCCTTTCTGCAACTAGCCCTATTAATAAAAAAAAAGAATGCCCCTGTACCTTCATTCATAAAACTTGGAGGTAACTGGATAATACATTGCCTAGTAATATGTGCAGATGAGAATATATGTAAGCCTTAGCAGTCATATAGTCAGTGTCAGTTTAATTGGTCACAATTTTGTAGTGTATTATTTCCTTATTGACAAATTTAAATTGGAGCACACTAATTCATTGCCACTCCCCACACATTTTGATCAAAAGCTTATGATATCCTCCCAGGATGTTCATTAGAAATAGCTCTGCCAAATACAAATATGGGGAATGAATTCAGATACTGCCTTGTTAAAGTAACCTCTTTGGCATTTATTGAAGCAAGTTTCTGAAATCCTTTGATATCTTAATCTAAATAGCCATATAAGTGTTTGAACTCTGTTCCTCCTAAATGCATGTGCAGTATTCTGGCCAGTTCACCATCTCATTGACTAACAACTTTAATATCAGTACTTCATATGAAATTACACTTGTGAGAGTTCTATCTTCACTGAGACTGGTATATGTTAATAGTCTGAAAGCATTTGTTTTCCGCACGTCTATTAATTGAGCTTGACAGACATGTTATCAAACTTTGTTGAACCATTTACAATGCTCTCTCTCTCTCTCTCTCTCTCTCTCTCTCTCTCTCTCTCTCTCTCTCATGTGTGTGCACACACAGCTTCTTCTCACCTAAAGCATTTTACATCATCATACCTCAACAGGTATCTCTGCAATTTTCACCTCTTGCACATGTTACTGATTGGTTTCATAGAATCCAGTTGTTTGTGTCTGCTATGAGATCACTTCTCAGCTGTGGAACAGAAACAGTTTAGTTTGAAGCTCGTTGTGACTTCCACCATTTTTTGAAATTTTTGTTTATGAACCTTGGACAGAATAACACTTGCAATACATGAAATGTGTGTTCATTTGTCCTTATTGTCTTCTTTTCCTAAACTTTTTTATATTTTCTTCACTTTGATCAATTGAAATATCTTTTACCCACAATGTCTTTGTTACCTACTTTTCTTAAACCTGTGTTTGTTATTCTTGCTTTTGTGGTACATTCTGCATCCCCTTCCCTTTCCTTCCCCGAGGGGCTTAAAACACTTATGCCAATATGTGACATGCACTGGAGCTCTTGGTTCCTCTCGCCTTTTATGAGAAATGACCAAACTTAGTCCAACTTTGGAGTTTTTTTTCCCCTCTCTCCTTCAGTGTTTCACCCTCCACCTCATTTTCTAAATTTTGTAGCTGTACATGCTGTCTGGTGAAGAACACCTACTGTGGCACTCAAGAGTCCACAAAGCACAAGGATCTTAAGCACATCTTAGTCATGCGGACTTTGCATACACACCAAAAATCCAGTGTGGTAATCAGTTAAACAGGGAAGGGTTGTCACATACCGTTTTGACTGTAACCCTCTGACAATGTGGGTTTCATACTACTGATGTCAAAGCTGTGAATTCCCCACGCGGCCATGGAGTGAGTGCCCATGTTTTGCGGGGCACTCGGATTCTGTGCAATGATCAGTTGGCAGTTGCTGTGGCTAGTTGATGACAATGGAGAGAGCCCTTGATTGAATAGTGTCATCAAGGCAGATAATCCACAAGTGAAACAGATCAAACTTATTAAAACAAATTGCCTTCTCAATAGCAGTTATAAAGCTGTTGGCTACAACACTTTTATCATTTCCATATCTGGCCACGCCGAAGGGATGCGGGACAAACACAAAGAAGTGGAGTCATGTCTACAGCAACAAATTGTCGTTCTTTGTGGAACATAATGAGGAAGAATTTTGAGAAATACCTGCATTAGAAAAGGCTAAAAATGGGTCTCTGTTGATGAGAATGACAAATGCTACTAAATCTCGAGCACTGAAAAAATCCATTTGTAAAAAGCTACAACATAGCCCAGAACCATTACTGAGGCTCAGTTGCTGTACAAAGACCTGCCTGCTCAGCGGTAGCGAGAAATTTCTGTGCTTAACTTCCACAGGTCAGTGGCCTGGCACCCTGACAAGCCTTCAGGGAGGTTCTGTGGTTCAGCCCACTACTATATGGCAACAGCTGTATGTTGATCCCTGAACTGTGTTAGAGATCAGAATGAGATTTTCACTCTACAGTGGAGTGTGCACCGATATGTTAGAGATGCTTCCCCATGACACAGATACTCCACAGTCAGTACTAGACAGTTGCATTCAAACTTGTGGCCCAGCTGAGTAGATGATTGGCTTGGCATTGCACCTGCCAAGTACCACTTGTCGCCCCAAGTTCTACTGACGTCGCCTCAGTATCTGTTGTAACTATGATGTTGCCACTGGAATCCTCCAGCTGCCCACTGCAGCTCTCTAGCCATTGGTCCAGTTTTACTCTAGACAATGCTGCAACCTGCTGCAAAGCCAGAAGACACCTGGTTGCCTCCTCCCTGCAACAGAGCCATCTTCAGTGCACCATATACCACTACAGAGTCAGAAAACACCAAGTTGGCATTCCTCAGTAAGCCTTCCACTCTGTGCTAATGTCACTGGCCAATTGCTGCAACAGCTAAAATTCAAGATGTCATATTCCAAAGACAATTTATGCTGCAAGCTTATGACAAATTTGTGGTAACTTATATCCAAGCTGGTGAAACTTTGTACTTCATTTATGCATTTCAAGTTTTCAGCATAACAGTTGAACAAGTGAAGAACAGGAGCCACTGGCTATGAGGCTCAAACAAGTCACAGCATAGTAATCAGTGCCAGTCGTCACGTTGAAGCTACCGCATTGCTGTCTTTGTTTTGTGTGAATATAAACAATGTGCATTGTACATGGTTTCTACCATGTGCTTGTATTTCACTGTGCTTTGTTTCACTGTGATTTAGAAAATCCTAATATTTCGAAAATCCCACCAAAATGATTTCATGCATGTTGAGATGTCACTGAATGGCCAGACAGTGGAGTTACTATGGAGAACTTCTGAGTTTTATGGGCAGGAGAAACAGTACTACCATCAATTCCCCTGTATAAAGTTTTGAAACGAACATCAAAAACCCTCTGAATCAGTTCAAGAACAAGAGTTATTGCAAAAGTTGAACTATGTAGCTGTCGGATATAACTATTCTGAGGCCTCTGAATCAGATATTGTATTTTTAGCGACCCCTGGAAAGAAGAAAAATCAGCCCCATTCTGTCACCAACTTAGGTTCTTCCCAGACTTCTGCTCCCCACACCTAACAAATTGTTATATCCATTTCAATAAATGGAAGCTCACCAGTGCTTCAGCTTTATGGCAGGATAATTCCCGAGAGCAGTGTACACAGTCAAATGTTAAAACACCTCAGCCAAAGAAATAAAAAGAATATCATTGAGATTTTATTTGCTTGTGCAAGGAAAAAAAATTTTCTCTCCATGGCAGAAGAGCATCATAGGTTATTGAGAATGGGAAGAGATACAGAAAACATTTATAATTAGAGACCAGTTTGTCTGAATAACCATCTTGAAGCCTTGTCCAAGTGTACTAAACCTAGAATCTGCAATCCCCGATGACTTTGCACAATGCTGACACTTGATAACTGTGTTCCTTGACTTTCAAAATGTGTATGATACAACTTGGTGTCAGCACATGTTATCCACGTTACATAAAAGGGGGTTCCAGGACTGTATAGAAGTTTATATGTAGAACTTTGTATCACTTCCACTGTTTTAGATCAGAGTAGGCACAGTTATTAGTAGTTAGCATGTTCAGGAGAAGAGGATTCCACAGGGATTAGTACTGAGTACTAACCTCTTTGTGAAAGCAATAAATAATATTGGAACTGCAGTGGGACCTATAATCTCATTGGCATTGTACGAAGATAATTTTCACTTTCATAGCCGCTCTACATCCATTGCATAATATAGAACGTCAACTTCAGAGACCTATAGGGAAGGCACATGACTGGGCTTAAAATCAGGGGTATTATATCTGACCTTTGTCATAAATTTCTATAGACTCAGGTCTGTACTAGATTCATTTATGAGATCAGATGTTACAGGTAGTTGAACAATTCTACTTCTTAGACTTACTATTAAACAACAGAGTTGTATGGCTACCTCGCTTTCATTAACTAATGGGATCTAATGCAAATGGATAATAAAAAATTTACTCACCAAGCGGCGGCAGGAGCGCACACACGACTCTAACTTTTACTATGTTTTGGAGCCAGTGACTCCTCCTTCTTGCTGAATAGTTGAAGGGGAAGGAAGAGGGGTGAAAGAAAAGGGGTACAGTTCAGAAAAGTCACCCAGAACCCTGGGTCAGGGGAGACTTGCCAGATGAGATGAGAAGGAAAGACTGACTGACTGAGGACTGGACTGGATGAGATTTGAAAACCTGAAAGCTTAATGTTCGAAGACAGGATAGTATGCAAGGCAGAGACTACTACTAAAACATTGAGCTCGAGTTATTAAGAGTGAAAAACTAAGTGCATTGTATGTAACAGAGATGGGATGGAGGAGAGCAAAAAATAGACAGGTCAGGATATCACAGAGGTAGAAAACTAAATTGGAGTGAAGAAAGGAGTAGTTACTATGAATAAATGTCAAAACAGAAGGAATGAATGTAAACTGCTCTGCACCAGGATATTGTATTTTGCCAGTTTACAGCCTCTGCCTATGCCCATTCATCCTGACTGATAACTGGGTGGTAGTCTACAACATGACAGTAGGCTCTACAACATGACAATTCTGACCTCAGTGCCTGTTTACGACACATGCCATCTGGATTCTTCCCCCAGACACCAGTTTCTCAGAACTCCACAGGTGGGAACTAGCACGACAATATGTCCTTGGTTCTCGCAACCCACCTAGTGTTAATTTACATTAATCCATCTTGTCTCGGCATTTATTCGCAATAACTACTCCTTTCTTCACTCCATTTTAGTTTTCTGCCTCTGTGATTTCCTGACCTGTCTATTTTTTGCCATTCTCCCTCCCTTTCTCTGTTACTTACAATGCTCTTAGCTTTTCACTCTTGTTAACTCGTGCATAATGTTTCAGTAGTAATCTCTGTCTTGCATACTACCTTGTCTTCCTCTGTTAGCTCCTGAACTGTACCCCTTTTCCTAAACCTCTCCAGTCCTTTCCCTTCAACCGACTTCCTCACCTCCAACTCTTCTGTCGGAAGAAGGAGCCACTGGCTCTGAAAGCTTGTAAAAGTTGAACCTTTTTGTGTGTATGCTCTCTGTTTCCTTGGTTACATCTGCGAAATAGAGGAGACATTTCACTAAAATTTTGTAAAACAATAATTTTGTCTCTGCTAGTTTATAGATGTCTTGTATGAATCGCCAGCACCATCGAACTCAAGTTATTAGACTCTGTACATAGTAGTGGTGTAAGACTGGTAAGACTGGAAACTAGAGCCTTCTGAATAAGTCCAATCAACAATCTTGCAGAAGTGGTTGTTTCACCTTTGAGAGTCAAACACCAGCAACTTCTTGTCATAAGCAATTGCAAAGTGAAATTAAATGTCATGTGGTGAGGGCCTCCTGTCAGACTGGTCGCCTGGTGCAAGTCTTTTTAGGTGACACCACTTCGGTGACTTGCATGTTGATTTGGGGTGGGGGGGGGGGGGGAGATGATAATGAGATGATGATATGACGACGACGACGATGACACAACCCGCAGCGCAGTCCCTGAGCAGAGAAAATCTCTGACCCAGCTGGGGATCGAACCCGGGCCCCTGTGCTCATTATTCCACTGTACTGACCACTCAGCTATTGAGGCGCACAAGCAGTCACAATCAACCAGAGGGCTTGTTACCCCACCATGTACCAAAACCAAAACCCAACTGCTCATGAATAGACTCTGAACAGGAAGAGCAGCCAAGGATCAGCACACTAAACTCAAATGTCCCCTGCTTTCATGTAGACGCAGAATCTCATATCGGACTCCTCCGACTGATCCCACCATTCAGCAATAATGTCAGTGTTTTAGAAGTAGGGACATGAGAATGTAGCATCTTTTTAGGAAAAATTGTCATCTGTCCGTTCTTTTATTTTTATTTTTTTAGTTTAATCATGTATAAATTTAAGATTGTCATGCCGTGTGCCTGAAGATGAGTAGGTTCTTACCGCTACACACCCCTTTCACCCCCCTCCCTCAAATACCATCCCGGTACCCCCACCCCAGGATTCTCGAGTACAGAGGTTTTATCCATATATCGAATGGATAACTGTCAATTCTCTAATATATAAGAAGTATTTCTTTCCACCTATAAAATTAGTTACCACGACATCACATGTGTTGAAATTGACCAACTCAGTTATAACAAAAAAAAATGCAATTTTAGAGTCTTGCCGCGAGGGATTAGCCGAGCAGTCTAGGTGCTGCAGTCATGGACTGTGCGGCTGGTCCCGGCGGAGGTTCGAGTCCTCCCTCGGGCATGGGTGTGTGTGTGTTTGTCATTAGGATAATTTAGGTTAAGTAGTGTGTAAGCTTAGGGACTGATGACCTTAGCAGTTAAGTCCAATAAGATTTCACACACAAATGTCTTGCGACAAGTTTTAGTGCCTGCATTACTGTATTTTAAATTTAGTTTGTGAGTTATCTCCCTTTATTTCTCTAAAGTATTTGCTACAGCATTAATCATAAGAGTGTATTGCAGAAATTACTCCACATGCTTGTAAGTTGTATTTGTCTATAATATCAGGGTACCCAAGCATTCATAATTTTGTTTTTCTTGTAGGTGAAGAGAAAATTTTCATCATTCTTCAAGAGTCTAGTCATAGAACTTGACAAGGATCTCTATGGGCCAGATAATCATCTAGTTGAATGGCATAGAACACCAACAACACAGGAAACAGATGGTTTTCAGGTAATTAAAGAGAGGTATTTTGTGTGCGCATTTGAGTGTGTATGTGAAATAGTCTTTAACATAAAGATAGCATATGCATGTGCTATCTTCATGTTAGATTTATTTACAGTACATAAGATGATGACTTTGCCCAAGAAGCTGCTTTCAGATACACTGCGGATAACACAAAACTAAGCATGCCACATATCCCCACTAATACTCTACTTTCAGCCAGAGCATTAAACACAATGCTCAAAACTCTGTTGAAAGAATGAAGCCAGATTATGAATATTCGCAGCATTTTTTGACATTTTATTATTGTGGTTGAGAAACCAGAATTTGGGAGACATGCAGTGGTAATAGCTTACTTAAGATGTTCTACAGTAGAGCAGCACTCACTTTGGCGATAACAGCTTGAGATTATGAGCAGAGATGGCACCTCTCCATGGCAATGAAATAGTTAGACTGATTCAGTAGGATCCTGGGGAACAATTTCTTTGTGTGTCATGCCTTGCACTTTAAAAAAATGCAGTGTGCAACCTTTTCATTGAATTGAATCTTTCATCAGTGATGCCCAATGTTTTTAAAAGCTTTTTGAAAGCCTTTAATTTGTTGCAAGTAATTAATTTTTTAAGGAAGGAAAATATAACCTAATTTCTGACATTTTTAAAATTTACATATCCTACAAAATGTTTCTGCAAGCTACACAACTTGTTTCAGCTGGTTATTCTTAAGAGATCGTTGTTTCGAATGGTCTTTACTTTCCTGTCATCTTGAAAGTAATTAAAGATGATGGGGAACATTTGTATGATTCAAATTTCATGTGAAAAGCATGGTAAACAGTTTTTAGCAGGATTACAAGAGCATTTGATGACCAATTTGATGCGCGCGCGCGCACACACACACACACACACACACACACACACACACACACACACACACACACACACACATTGCAGAGTAGAATGGTAGTGGTCATGTGTGTCTGTGTAGGTGATGGCCTCCACCAAATGAATCCTCCCCCTGCGGGTCCGGGGATTAGAATAGGCCCGCGGTATTCCTGCCTGTCGTAAGAGGTGACTAAAAGGAGTCCATCCCCCTCACGGGGGTAGTTGGCGCCTGCGTCCAGAGACGGACGGTTCCACGACCTATAATCGTGGTCCTTTTGGTTTTTCACTTCTCGTTTCTTCCTTCCTTTTGTTGGTTCCTTTCTTTGCTCTTCTCCACCTCACTGTCTTCCTTACTCTTTCCCTTGACTTCCCCTTGCCTTCTCATTGCCTTTTTCTCCTTGCCTTCTCATTGCCTTTTTCTCATTGCCTTTTTCTCATTGCCTTTTTCTCATTGCCTTTTTCTCATTGCCTTTTTCTCATTGCCTTTTTCTCATTGCCTTTTTCTCATTGCCTTTTTCTCATTGCCTTTTTCTCATTGCCTTCTTCTCCTTGCTTTCTCATTGCCTTCTTCTCCTTACCTTCTCTGGTCTCCGCCTCGGCGTTTGAGACAGTCTGTCCTCTTTCTCCCTCTCTCTCTTCTTTTTCCTCTTCTTCCTTCCTCCCTGTGCGTGCCTGAAGGCCGACCCACGCGTTCGCACGCGTAGCCGGTGACAGGGTAACGCGTAAGTCCCCGCCCTGGGTAGACATGTAAGGCACGCGCGTACCCCCTGGTAAAGGCCAGGCCCGGGGAGGGGTGATTGCCTGAGCTGATACCTTCTGACCATGCCGATTGGTCCCTCCGTCTGTTTCTCGGGAGGTGTGACCTGAGGTGTAAACATTCACCTACGGCGGGAGTGCCCTCTGAGGGGGTCCCCACAAGGAAGGAGCGCGCCATCGGAGACGCTGGCAATCATGGGGGATTCCTCCGCAATGGATTCTACTCCATCTCTCTCGACTTCGACCCAAAAACGGAAACGTGACCAGCCAACAGTGACAAAAGTACTACCGCCTGCCCCACAGTTCCTCGTAGTTTCTCGATCTGAGGACGGAAAGGATTTTTCCTCTGTCAACCCTTTCGTTATTCAGAAGGGCGTAGATGCCATAGCCAGATCTGTCAAATCTTGTACCAGGTTGCGTAACGGCACCTTATTACTAGAAACTGAGAGTGCCTTTCAGGCACAAAAACTGCTTCGGGCCACCCTCTTGTACACGTTCCCTGTCCGGGTGGAGGCCCACCGAACTTTGAATTCGTCTCGTGGTGTAGTCTATACTAGCTCCCTCGACGGATTGACTGACGAGGAGCTTCAATCTTTCCTCACTGAGCAGGGCGTGACGGCTGTCCATAGGGTCATGAAAAAGGTCAACAATGACCTTGTACCGACCCGGACTCTTTTCTTGACCTTCGATAGTGTTAAGCTGCCATCGCGCATCAAGGCGGGCTACGAGGTTATTTCTGTTCGCCCCTATGTCCCGACACCTACGCGCTGCTACCAGTGTCAGCGTTTCAGTCACACTCGACAGTCTTGTTCCAATGCGGCTAAATGTGTCACTTGTGGCAGGGATGCCCATGAGGGTGACTGTCCACCTCCGTCTCCTCGTTGTGTGAACTGTCAGGGTGACCATGCCGCATCCTCCCGCGACTGTCCTGTCTATAAGGAAGAACGCTGTATCCAAGAAATTCGGGTCAAAGAGAAAGTGTCCACCTCGGCTGCTCGCAAGCTATTGGCTAGTAGGAAGCCCACGCTGCTCCCAGCGGGGAAATACAGTACTGTCCTCGCCTCTCCTCGGACTACCCGGGAGGTAGCAACCCAGACATGCGATCTGACCTTCAGCACCACGGTCGTCCGTTCGGCCAGTGCTAAGATCGCGCGGTCGACGTCTCCTCTTCCTCCCATCACCCCACAGACACCAGCCCCTTCCTCAGCTTCTGCTAAGACGAAGACATCGAAGTCAGATGCACGGGCCTTCAAGAAGGAACCATCCCGTGCAGACTTCCTCCGTACCTCGACCTCCCAGCCTTCGACCGGTACTTCCACTAAACGTCCTTCCAAAAAGGCGCATAGGAAGCACAGTTCTCCTTCTCCGCCACGGCGCATTTCTTCTCCTGCGCCACCCAGCGGTTGCCGCCCCAGGCTGTCATCCGTTTTGCCTGGCCGCACCACTGGTAGCCGTACATCTGGCCGTTCACCGGCGGAGGAAGCTCCCCCTCCCGGCCATCCTCCCGAGATGGCCGATGACCCTATAGACCCAATGGACGATGACTGTCCGCCTACTGATAGCGGCGGCAGTGCTCGCTCGAAGCCAGGCCCTAAGCGGCCTTCGAGGTGACCACTTCTATCATCATCCTTTTCTTACGATGGCACTTATTCACTGGAATATTCGCAGCATTCGCTCCAACCGAGAGGACTTGGAAGTTGCTGCTCCGCTTGCACCGTCCGCTCGTCGTAGCCCTCCAGGAAACGAAGCTACGCCCATGCGATCAAATTGCCTTGGCACACTACACCTCTGTGCGTTTTGACCTACCCCCTGTGGTAGGTATCCCAGCTCATGGAGGGGTTATGTTGCTGGTCCGGGATGATATTTACTACGATCCCATCACGTTGCACACCGGCCTGCAGGCAGTTGCCATCCGCATTACTCTCCCCACTTTTACGTTTTCCTTTTGTACCGTTTACACTCCATCGTCATCTGCCGTTACCAGGGCAGACGTGATGCAACTTATTGCTCAGCTACCTGCACCATTTTTGTTAACTGGAGACTTCAATGCCCACCATCCCCTTTGGGGCTCTCCAGCATCCTGCCCGAGGGGCTCCTTGTTAGCAGACCTTTTCAACCAGCTCGATCTTGTCTGCCTCAATACTGGCGCCCCTACTTTTCTTTCGGACACATCTCACACCTATTCCCATTTAGACCTCTCTATATGTACTCCCCAACTTGCACGCCGGTTTGAGTGGTATGCACTTTCTGATACATATTCGAGCGACCACTTCCCGTGTGTTATCCATCTCCTGCAGCATACCCCCTCTCCGTGCTTCTCTAATTGGACCATCTCCAAGGCAGACTGGGGGCTCTTCTCTTCCAGGGCGACCTTTCAGGATCAAACCTTCACAAGCTGCGATCGTCAGGTCGCACACCTCACGGAAGTCATTCTCGCTGCTGCTGAATATTCCATCCCTCACCCTCCTTCTCCACGTCGCGTACCGGTCCCCTGGTGGACCGCAGCATGTAGAGATGCTTTACGTGCTCGTCGACGTGCTTTACGCACATTTAAACGCCACCCTACAGTGGCGAATTGTGTCAATTATAAACGATTACGTGCTCAGTGTCGTCGTATTATCAAAGAAAGCAAGAAAGCCAGCTGGGCTGCTTTCACAAGCACCTTCAACAGTTTTACTCCTTCTTCTGTTGTCTGGGGTAGCCTGCGCCGGCTATCTGGCACTAAGGTCCACTCACCAGTTTCTGGCTTGAAGGTCGCGAATGACGTCCTTGTGGCCCCTGAGGCTGTCTCCAATGCCTTCGGTCGCTTTTTCGCAGAGGTTTCGAGCTCCGCTCATTACCACCCTGCCTTCCTCCCCCGCAAACAGGCAGAGGAGGCTAGGCCACCTAACTTCCGCTCCTCGAATTGTGAAAGTTATAATGCCCCATTCACCATGCGGGAACTCGAAAACGCACTTGGCCGATCACGGTCCTCTGCTCCAGGGCCAGATTCTATTCATATTCAGATGCTGAAGAACCTTTCTCCTGCGGGTAAAGGTTTTCTTCTTCGTACATACAATCGCATCTGGATTGAGGGACATGTTCCCGCATGCTGGCGCGAGTCTATTGTTGTCCCGATTCCTAAGCCGGGGAAGGACAAGCACTTGCCTTCCAGTTATCGACCTATCTCGCTTACCAGCTGTGTCTGTAAAGTGATGGAGCGAATGGTTAACTCTCGATTGGTTTGGCTGCTCGAGTCTCGACGCCTACTTACCAATGTACAATGTGGATTTCGTAGGCGCCGCTCTGCTGTTGACCATCTGGTTACCTTGTCGACCTTCATTATGAATAACTTCTTGCGGAAGCGCCCGACCGCGGCTGTGTTCTTTGATTTGGAGAAGGCTTACGACACCTGTTGGAGGGCGGGCATTCTCCGCACCATGCATACATGGGGCCTTCGCGGTCGCCTCCCTCTTTTTATTCGTTCCTTTTTAATGGATCGACAGTTCAGGGTACGTGTGGGTTCTGTCCTGTCCGACACCTTTCGCCAGGAGAATGGGGTGCCACAGGGCTCAGTTTTGAGCGTCGCTCTCTTCGCCATCGCGATCAATCCAATAATGGATTGCCTCCCAGCTGATGTATCAGGCTCCCTTTTCGTGGACGATTTTACCATCTATTGCAGCGCGCAGTGTACACGTGTCCTGGAGCGCTGTCTTCAGCGTTCTCTTGACCGTCTTTACTCCTGGAGTGTCGCCAATGGCTTCCGTTTTTCTGCCGAGAAGACGGTCTGTATTAACTTCTGGCGCTACAAAGAGTTTCTCCCACCGTCCTTACGACTCGGTCCTGTTGCTCTCCCAATCGTGGAGACAACTAAATTTTTAGGCCTTGCAATTGACAGGAAACTTAGCTGGTCTCCACATGTGTCATATTTGGCCGCCCGTTGTACCCGTTCTTTAAATGTCCTCCGTGTTCTCAGTGGTATGTCGTGGGGAGCGGATCGAACCGTCCTACTTCGTCTATATAGGTCGATCGTCCGCTCCAAGCTGGATTATGGGAGCTTCGTATACTCCTCTGCACGGCCTTCCATCTTACGCCGCCTCAACTCCATACAACATCGGGGTTTACGACTTGCGATCGGAGCATTTTATACCATTCCCGTAGAGAGTCTTCATGCTGACGCTGGCGAATTGCCACTCACCTACCGGCGCGATATACTGCTTTGTCGGTATGCCTGTCGGCTACTGTCAATGCCCGACCATCCGTCTTATCGTTCCTTTTTTGACGACTCTCTTGACCGTCAATACGGGTTGTATGTCTCTGCCCTGCTACCCCCTGGAGTTCGCTTTCGTCGCCTCCTTCAACACCTTAATTTTTCACTCCCTGCAATCTTTCGAGTGGGCGAGAGCCGCACGCCACCTTGGCTCCAGGCTCAGGTCCGCGTTCACCTTGACCTCAGCTCGCTCCCAAAAGAGGTCACCCCCGGTTCGGTCTACCACTCCCGTTTTTTGGAACTTCGTTCGAAGTTCATCAACATGACTTTCATTTATACAGATGGCTCTAAGACCAATGACGGGGTCGGGTGTTCCTTTATTGTCGGGGCACAAAGTTTCAAATACCGGCTCGATGGCCATTGTTCGGTCTTCACAGCCGAGCTCTTTGCCCTCTACCAGGCTGTTCTTTACATCTGCCGCCACCGACATTCTGCTTATGTCATCTGCTCAGATTCCCTGAGCGCCATCCAGAGCCTCAGTGATCCGTACCCGGTTCACCCTTTCGTACACCGGATCCAACGCTCTCTTCAGCAGCTGGTGGACGTCGGTTCTCCAGTTAGCTTTATGTGGGTTCCTGGCCATGTCGGTATCCCTGGGAACGAAGCTGCAGATGCCGCGGCCAAGGCTGCGGTCCTCCAGCCTCGGACAGCTTCTTGTTGTGTCCCTTCGTCCGATTTTAGCAGGGTCATTTGTTGGCGCATCTTATCGCTGTGGCATGCCGATTGGGCTGCACTTACCGACAACAAGCTTCGGGCCTTAAAACCTCTTCCCGTGGCTTGGACGTCCTCCTCACGCCCTTCTCGGCGGGAGGAGGTCGTTTTAGCCCGGTTAAGAATTGGACACTGCCGGTTCAGCCATCGCCATCTGCTGACGGCTGCGCCGGCGCCGTTCTGCCCATGTGGGCACTTGCTGACGGTTAGACACATTTTAATGTCCTGTCCAGATCTTAACACACTGCGCCTCGATCTTAACCTGCCAAATACTTTCGATGCCATTTTAGCGGATGACCCACGAGCAGCTGCTCGTGTTCTTCGTTTTATCAATTTGACAAACCTCGCTAAGGACATTTGATGATGCTGTTTTTTAATCCTATGCCTGTCAGTCTGTCTTTTATCGTGTTTTCCCTTTTAGTTGTTGTGGTCAACTTGTGCCTCGCGGTGCATTCTTAGAGTAGTCAGGGCGCTAATGACCATTGAAGTTGTGCGCCCTAAAACCACAAAAAAAAAAAAAAAAAAAACCAAATGAATCTGTGTTCCTGACAGATGACACAATTTTTATGTTAGGAAAAGGATTGTCATGCCCATTTTTGGGCAGGTGTGTCCAGATGCTGTACTTTTTTTCCATATTCTTTTAACACTTGTACATATAGGTGTCATTAGAGAGACAGACTTCCCATTAGTTATGAATGACAATCTAATAAGTCATTTTCTGGGGAAAATGGTAAGTCTGCTAGAACTAGACATTATAGTGCCAACCATCTGTCATCCAAGTGTTCCACTGTATACTGTACTACTTCATCTCCCATTCAAATAAGAAATGGCACATTTTAGATTAATTTTATTATTTGCAGTTCTAGCTAAAGTAATTACTCTAAAGTATTCACATGGTGTAGTATTCCAGTATCATAGAGACCTTAAACTATTTGCTATTGAAGTAGAGCAAGTAAACTTCGCCAGATGATGTACACTACCAATGACTGAAAATTACTTGCATTTTTTATATTTATGTACAGAAAATAGTTGTTTCAAACTACCTCTGATAAAATAGTTAATCCAGATCAAATTCACTAGGAAATAGGGAAGTAATTTTATGTTTTCGCATTTTGAGGCAGAATTTGCTTCTGTTTCACATGTATGCAAATTTTTCCAGTCCCTAACTGTAAGTAACAAAATAGTGATTATGAAAATGTGTGCATAGTCAAACCTTTTTTTACCTTCCCAAAATATAAAAAACTGCAAACAATAAAATGTGATATTGTTTGGCATATCCAACAATACCTCATTAGTTATTTGTGTTGTTTAAACAAATAATGAATATTTTCAATAGGTGAAACGACCAGGAGATAAAAATGTACGCTGCACAATTCTCCTTTTGCTGGATTACCAACCACTGCAGTTCAAATTGGATCCTAGACTTGCAAGACTTCTTGGTGTGCACACACAGACACGACCCGTTATCATCAGTGCTCTCTGGCAGTACATAAAAACGCACAAACTACAAGTAAGTAAATGGCCTGATATTTTTCTGATCATCCATTATAAATCAGCTATACTACCTATAAAACTTAAGAAAACTTCCTTCATATTGTACGAATAGTGAACCACTCTCATAACAGGCACAGTCACTTTAGATACTTTCAGGGAATTTGTGTGTCAAGTTTCATGTTTCATAAATGAGAAAATCAATCTTTTTTTCTGTCCACTGTCATTGGCGCACATACTGAGAAATAAGGGTCACAGTAGTCTGAAAGCAATGTTTGACGTGATGAAATTAAAATGAATGTTTGCTCATGTAATACATTCTCTCAGTTGAGGAAATTTGAGATCAGATGTTTTATATATACCATGAGGCAACAGTCAGTCAGTCAAGAAAGAAATGTAATTTTATTATTTGTAGTTGGCTGTGCGTTGCCTGTTACCATTTGGTAAGATTAGTAGATCTCTGTACTAACAAATCCACTTTTAATTAACTGTCTCTGGCTGTCCAAGTGAAACTTCCATAAGAATGAAATCACTACAACTCATTATTAATAAACACTATTTTCAGAAAAAATTACTTTCAAGGAATAAATATAAAACAAGTTTCCAAATTAACATGACTTCAGTGAACTGCCACTTAAGTTGACTACTTTGATACAAACATTTGTTTATTGGTTAGCTGTAGAGGAATATGAGAGCCATTCGTTTGCTTAACTGTTGTCACAGTCCCCCACACATAATCAATTGCTCCAAATGCAACAGACGGTCTGAATGCATAGTAAGTGACTTCGGTGTCGGTTCAGTGACAGTGTACATGTTCCAATATTCTTTTTACATTATACTGAAAGATCTTACTGCTGAAAATCAAGCATCTCCTAGTTGAAAAGGAAGGACACTACTGTGTCGTTATTCAGAGACTTAGGTCTTACCTGAAATAGATTCCATAGAAAGGAAGGAACAGGGTTCCAGGTCAAACAAACATGAGATAATTGAACAAAATCAAATAGGTGTGGTAATAACTTAATAGGGATGTTGGTTAAATACTATGAACAGCTTAGAGAATATATAATTGTAGTCCCAAATCAATGTAAAGACCAACTAGAATAAGGTAAGTATTTATGCCTCCTAGCCCTGCAGGTGGTGGTGGTGATTTTGAAGAAATAAGAGAAGTTATCCAGTTAAAGGAGATGAAAACTGAAAACTGAGGAATTCAATAGTAGGAAAAGGAGGAGAGAAAAATAATTAACATGGACCAGAAAAAGGAATGAAAGGGAAAGCTGCCTGGTAGGATATTGCACAGTGAACATTGTAACTGTTGCTATCACTTAGTTGAAGAATCTTTAAACAAGGTCATGTGTGTGAAAGAGATCTGCATTATCATGTTGGGATTTGTAAGATTCTCCTTGATAGGTCAGGGGTGCCCTTCTGAACATAGCACTTTTTTGTCAGGCAGTATCAATGATGATGAGATGGGAGGTGTAATGTTAAGAGATAAGGAGCTATTCTAGGTGCAGTGGGCAACATCAACAGGTCAGACAGAATGGACTTCATTTCAGGGCATGATTTTTAGGCAATCGAAACTTTGTCAAAGTAGATGATCAATACATTTAAGACCAGTATAGTAATGAGTGACAGGTAGTGCAGTCCCATGTTTTTTGAGGGATCAGTAGTACCAGGATTGGACATGGTGGCCCAGGAGATCTATTTTTGACTATGCCAGTGTGTTAATTACGTCCAGTTAAGGCTGACGTGATAATGTTGGTGTATTGCTGGAAAGAATCTGTATCTGAACAAATACGTTTACCTTGAATGCCAAGGGTTTATGGGAGGGCATGTTTGACGTGGAAAGGATGGCAGCTGTCAAAATGTAAGTGCCATTGTTTGTTTGAAGGTTTTATGCCAATAAAACAGTGTAGCTGATCCTCAGTGATGATGTCAACATCAAGGGAAGTGGCAAGGGATTCACAATAGTACCGTGTGAAATTTAATTGGATGTCTGTAGGTAGAGATTCTAAAAATTTTAACAGGTCAACCTCACAGTGAGTCAGTATGTCAAATATGTCATAAATATATCTGAACCAAGTGAGGGGCTGAAGGCTTACGGATTCTAGGAAAGGCTCCTCCAAGAGACACATGCAGAGGTTGGCATAAGAATGAGCCATCCTGGTTCTCATGGTCATACCCTTGATTTGTCTGTTTATCTGCAACTCAAAGGTAATATAGTTGCTGATAAGTATAAAGTTGAAACTTCGTGGCAGATTAAGACTGTGTGCCAGACCAAGACTTGGTCCGGCACACAGTTTTAATCTGCTACCAAGTTTCAGATTAGAGCCCACACACACACACACACACACACACACAGAGACAGAGACAGAGACAGCATATATACCATATTTACCAAATTGTGAGATGAGGTTTTTCCGCAAATTTATTGTTAAAAAAATACGAGGTCTTCTTATATTTGCAGATTAGAACATTTCTGCTGAGGTTAACATTCTTATGCAGTTTAGTAGAGCATGTAAGAGTATAGTCTTACATTTCTAGGTGTAGCTTCTCATTTACAGATGAAGCTTTGAATATTTAGGTCATTTGCAGATTTATATTGCAAAATTTTGAAGGGCAGGTCTGGTCAGACGATACTTGCAATCAAAAAGGTTCAAGATTTCCCAATATGCCAAAGCGCTCGGTAAAGTATCGACATGCTCGAACAATCACGTGACAGTTGGCTTGCTAATGCAAGAGATACGTGAGAAACTAGCAACTAGCCACTATAACAGTCAATTACTCTGCTTAAAATTTGACAATTTTGGGAAACACAATTCCATCATCTTGCAGACTGTTGTTTTATTTGAACAGGTTTGCAATAAAGTTCTAATACATGTGAGGATACCATATGCAAGCATTACTGCTGCTTTTTAAGTAAAGGTAACATTCAAAAGCGGCAATGTTGTCCATCAAAAAAAACATTGCTTGATTCAGATCCCAGATCAATATTTTATTTGATTATGAGAGACAGCAATAATTTAATAAGCGGGCTGAAAATGAGAAATTGGGTCACTCTTCGCGAATTAGAATATCGGATGAAAATGTTGCCAGCTTTTAAACAGCTTTAGACTATGATGATATCAAAGTGAAACAAGAAGGAAAATTAATCCAGAATGCAATATCTAATAAACAAAATTATTCCTATTAAACTGACTGTGATGGTCGTGAGAGTAAATTTTGGCAGCAAGACCCATCGTGAAGCTAGTACCATCAAATCTGTAGATGGCAGGGCGAGCACAAGTTCGAGAACTGGTCTGAATCGTGACTGTGACATTTCATTTATGTAATAGATGCTGTTACAGATGACTCGCACCCCAGAAGATATTGCAATCCTTGTTTCGCAGTTGCTCAAGCACAGCACTATGGCAGGGTTGGAGGGGGAACAGTGATACAAGTGTCTCTCAGAACTAGAGGAGTGCAGGAAGGGGAGTAGTGAGCGGGCAGCAAATTGCATTGTGTTGCCGAACACTGGAATCTATACTGCATCCTTTGGCATTTAAGGAACCACATTTAAACTGTGTTTTGCCTGAATTCATTCATAGTGTGAATTGAATTGACTTTAAAATTGCTTAAATACTCAACAATAGTATTCATTTCTGCAGGAGATGGTGAAAGTCCAGGTAGGCGGCAGTGGCATACTTATGTTACGTGCTACAATCTCGTCGACATTCACTGATGTATGACGGGAGTGAATGAGGGTGTGTCAGCTCCTAGAGCACACGCAAAATAACGTGGCCAGTAGATGCACAGTTGACAGGGCACGTGTGGGGAGAACAGTAGTGCTAGGGGTTGTGGGCAGGCACTATAGGGGAAATGTCAAGCACCGGAGGAGAATTACCATATTAAACTGAAGCCTACACTTACATTTTTTGTGAATATTATCTGGAGCTCCTCCATGCCACCCTTGCATGGTAACCATTCAGAAAGATGTATTGTCATCCCTGCTTTGATTAGTATCTAGAAAGAATTTCACTGAAAATAAAACAAAAGCAATGATTTATTTTGCCTTGCTTGTTAACTATTTGTAACTTTCAGAGAAGAGTCATGAGTGGCGAATTTTGAGTAAAACCTACATTTCTGTTGTTACCATTTTAAAATTTGCTTCTTTTGCCAAAATACAACAGAGTTAACACAATGTTACCTCCCTAATGTGTTGTACTGACACAATTGTAAGAGAATCCTTAAACAGTGGTTTATTAAGTGAGGAACTGAGGAAAAGTAAGGCCAATTGTTTTTGAAAAAGTACCCCCTCGGTGCAAAAATAAATGTGCAATGTCTTCATTTATGTTTTTCCTAAACCCAGAGTATTTCTCATTTCACCAGCTGTTGATGGCCCTTAAAAATTACATTCTTTCACCAGAAATGTCTGTAGTTAATGGACTAGCGTGATAGGTAATGAAGTTGGCATAATAGCTATATGGAAAGCTATTCTTCTCTTTGCATGCTGTTGTTTGCCAAAATCTCATTTTGATATCTCAGTTTGTATGAAATACGAGGAATATTGTGGATATTTCTTTCTGGCTTTATCATTAGTGTACATGATTGCATGTGATTGTACCACATATGATCAATTTTCTCGAGATAGGTGCCAGATAAAGACCTCCACACATGTTTAAGAAAAATTAAATATGTTAGCTAAATGTCATATGCAGTAACACATTATGTAATATGCATCAAATTCAAAATCAAAGCGACCCTTATTTTTTCTTGCAAACTTTTTGAGCTTTGCATATTATCTTACTTAGAGCAAATATCGCATTAACTATGATCATTAATGAAATGATGGGCATGTCATCATGAAGCTGACTTACAAATCTCTTAGTTCTGCAAAAATGAAATTTTTTCATGAATAGTTTCTGTAAAATCATTTACAAAGGATTGTAGAGCATGCATCTCGATTCAGTCATCACAGCACATAGTCAACTAACTGAAGGTAGGCAAACATAGTTGGCCTACCCTCTTGAACAAACAAATGAACTTGCCAGTGCTTTGTACAAAAATTGATCACTGCACATTGGTCAACATATCCAGAGCAGACCCTAGTTTCACACAGCCATTGAGAGACAGCGGGCAGGCAATATGTTGGAAGTAAATGACATTAACATTCTCATGTCAGTATAGAAGCAAAATCCAGTATGTATTTAGATAAAAACAGCTGTGTTCTCAGGTCCCACATTAACCATTGCCTCAGAAATTGCAATATATTCAGAAGAAACACCCAAATATAAATTTCACAGTTGTGCCATTAGGATGATGATGACGATGATGTGCACAGGTGGCACCACGTAACTGCGGGTATGGTGGCACAATCTATTGGTAGAGAGACTGATGTGTGTGCAGTTTGATTTTGCATAGTGCAGGTGTGGTTTCACACTGGAGAGGAGGTGTCACACAACTTATCATCCACTACCAAACATGAAGGCGAGTAAGCAGAACAACGAGGAGTGATTCGATTTTTGGCAGCAGAGGGAGTTGGAGGCCGTGAAATGTATTGACAGATGAAAGTTGTGTACAGTCAGATAAACATGAGAACTGTCACACAGTCAGCTGCTCAGCTCATTCATATAAGTTGCTGACAAGTAGCAGAAATGAGATTAGAGAAAATCTTAACTTGAAAATCAGGAAGTAGACAAAGTGAAGGACTTTTGCAAACTTGAAA
Source organism: Schistocerca piceifrons (assembly GCF_021461385.2). Lineage (NCBI taxonomy): Eukaryota > Metazoa > Arthropoda > Insecta > Orthoptera > Acrididae > Schistocerca > Schistocerca piceifrons. Next base: position 780,380,801 of record NC_060140.1, on the reverse strand, counting down.
GCAAAATACTACATGACAGACGAAGCAAGGACGACAAAAACCACAAGGAAAAATTCCACTAAAATCTTCCAAGCATAAATGAATTAGTCGTACTAAATTATTATAAAGACTTAAGCTCAAATACACAGTGAGACAAAAATTTTTAAATAAATATAAATAAATAAACCACTCAACATTACTGTTCAGAATACCACTGTTCTTTTATTATAAGTCCTGACACAGTCTTTCTCAAGTAGAAGTGAAATTCAAATTCAGACAACCATACTCTGCTTACTGTAAACAGTTCACAATTTGAAGAGAGTCCCATAGTGAGAGTTGTACTTCCAAAATGATAATACAAAGCTAGGTATATTTACCCCATGTTATCATAGGACGAGTAGTTAATAACTTATGCATTAAGTAAACTTTTACTGTGTATGACAATTATTATACAAAAGATACAAAATTTAAAACTGCTCTATCATTATTAACTGCCCTTTAGTTTCCTCATGATACATGTGAAATTGCAAAAAGAAATGGGGCATAGTTAACAAAAATTGCCTAATTATCATAATATTTCAAATATCAATGACTAATTGAATGAACACTTGGAATATAATGGTTTGTTTGTGTTATGAAGTAAATGTATCATGCTATGCAGCATTATTACAAGCAACTTTATGAATTAGGGTTTTATTATTTTGTGAATTTTTTCCTGTTCTGTACAGCTTGTGGAACAGTTATCAAGACAGTTACGTGAATAATATTATTTGTTTTTTCAGGATGCACATGAAAGGGAATACATTAACTGTGACAAGTATTTGGAACAAATATTTGCTTGCCAGAGAATGAAATTTGCAGAAATTCCTCAGCGTCTGAATCCTTTACTTCATCCTCCTGATCCAATTGTAATAAATCACACTATCAGGTAATAACCTCTAAATCTTAGATATTGACAGAAAAAGAAGTCAGTGTTTTGTAAAAGTGACGATTACATTTGTTTTAACCAGCTGATATGTATCCATTTAATGACTTTAAACTTTGTTTGTGCATTTAATGATGTGCTTTTATTGTTTTGTGACTTTCATATGTTATAACATTACAGTGTGGAAGGTGCAGAACAGAAACAGACCGCATGTTATGACATTGACGTAGAAGTAGACGATACCCTGAAAACACAGATGAACAACTTCCTGCTCTCAACAGCAAGTCAACAAGAAATTCAGGTAGATCAGCATGGCCAATCATATGAATTTCCTTTTTCTTTCAATTCGACTCTACTTTCTTCCTGCCACCTTCACCTTTGTGTTGTGTATTTAGACATGCACAGTTGAAGAATCATTCAATGAGTAAACAGTCAACTGCGAGTCAATGGACTAACTATATTCAGACTTCCAGTGTCAATTCATTTACAGAGTAGCAGACCATATTTTTTCTTGTGAGGAAGTAACATGATGTAAAGTTTGCTCCCCACACTAAGCAACCACAGTGAAAGTTGTTTAGTGACAACTAGGGCATTTAATTTTTACTACATAGACGTATGTACTCAGAAGGCCACTGTACAGCATATGGTAGAGGATTATTCATGCTGTTGTTAATGATTTGATGAACTGTTCCATTTGCTGATAGAGTGAAGGAAACTGACTGTCTGTCCTGCCTCTGTACTCATCCTTGTCTGTAACCTTGCACTTGTGACACTTTTGTGTGGTGTTCTCTCTCTCTCTCTCTCTCTCTCTCTCTCTCTCTCTCTCCCTCTCCCCCTCTTTCTTTTTCACACACACACACACACACACACACACACACACCAGTTCTCTAAAATTTATTCAATTGGTTTCTAAAGTGCTATTTCATCCTCCTTCCAAAAATTCCCCTTAAAGTTCCCTGAGCTTCTCTGTTACACTTTAGCAGAGCCTGTTGGCCTTTTATGGTCATAGTAGCTCGTGTCTGAATTTGTTCAGTTTATGCTGCCATTATTACTACATGAAGACTCCAAATTCTAGAACTAAATCTAGACTTGATTGCTCTAGTATTTTATGAGAGACATCCCTTCACAGATGTCTACATAATGTGACATAGTCTATACATTCACTGCTAATCACATACTTCTGGGTTCTTTCCATTTGGTACAAACATTATCTTGCATTTATCCATATTCAGACATAGCTGCCATTCCTTGCACTAAGAGGAATTTTTTTTATCTTTCTTCATATTTGTAAGATCATCAAATTATAAAACTTAATTGAAAAACTATTATTTGTGACTGTGCACTGTGGTGAAACATTATTATGAAAGTATTCTAATTTGAATATGGATTTTTAAATGCGGAGTACTTTCTGCCTGCTGTCTTTAATTTCAACATCAGCTTGATCTAAAAGAACTAGGGATAGAAAATTTGGTAGCTCTGAAAAACTGATAAATCTAATGGTGTGATATTTTTACTACATAAAGATAAGAAAAGTCTTTCATCCACATAATTCAGAGGCACTCATTACACTGGAGGGTTGAGATAGCACTGGTTGTGGAAGTAACCATGCCTTTGATGCTGAGCATTTTGAGCTCAGCAACCTGTTCTGCCTCTGGGTGGTCAACTGTGCCCTTGGTTACAGTGTGGCAATAGCCATCCATTTGGGTGGACAGCTGGTTGGTATTCAGGTGTCACACTTGGGTCTTTTTGTGGAAGAAGATAAGTTACAAGAAAATGAAGAAGTTGCCAAATTATTATTATTATTATTTTTATTTATTTTATTTTATTTTTTTTTAATTCAGAGTTATTTCATTTTCTGGCTATGTTGGAAATCATTACTAAATTTGTGTCTAACCTGGGAGCAAAGTGGGGAAGGGAAAGAGTATTAGTCAAATGTTGTATGTAATCTTTTGGTATATCTAGATATTCAGATTACATTATACTTAGGAAAGGCGTACTTTAATGAGTATTGCAGAGTTGCTTCAAGTTAATATGAGCACATATCTATTTAACATTCAGTACTTGATATCATAAAATTCAGGTAATGGTGTTTTCTGATCTGATGTAGGAACCTGAAAGAGTTTTTCAAATCCTTACTCTCTCTGCTGTTTTCCCCTATTTTAGTGCTCCACATACCAAAATATTTTAATTGCTCAGTAAATTGCTATTATAATTTATCTTCATCTCATGTTTTCAGAGTTTGGATAACAAGATCCATGAAACTGTTGAGACAATTAATCAGCTAAAGACTAACAGGGAGTTCTTTCTCAGCTTTGCTAAAGATCCTCAGCAATTCATCAATAAGTGGATAATTTCACAGACAAGAGATCTAAAGGTATGTATATCGTATAAAGTTAGTGGAACTAAGAGAAGTATTGCCCCAACAATTCCTAAATACTATTTATTTTTTATAAGTGAATAAATGCTAGTGGAAACATTCTTCTGTGGCAACATCTCTCAACATGGTGAAACTGTTTCTTTTTAAAAATTAATAAATAAAAATAGTTAGTTTTTTAGTGTGAAGAAAACATAAAATGTGATAAGAGTAACAGTCTCAGATTGTAATTGCATAGGGCTGATGTTTCAAAAATAAAAAAAATTATAATGGTAAGAGTAAAGATAACAATTCACCATTTGGTTGAGATGTTGTTGGTAAACAGGCCTTAAACTAGACTGAAATTACAGTTACGCTTTCAGCAATGTTGTTCTTACAACTGAGTGGATTATGTTTGCTTGCTTGTTTACTGTCAGTCCTGGGCATGTGTGTATCTGCCATTTTAGCTTTCAGCTGTATGGTGAATGATTGTCTTGACTTTCCCATTGTTTGTATCTCACCCAGGACATTCCCGTATTATTTAAAAACTTCTCTGATGTAAAAATTGAAGTAAAATGTTTAATTTTACAGTTGTAAAAATGCAGTATTGCATTGGCACACAAAGTGTAGGAATCTATTACACAAAGACAGAAGCACACACACACACACACACACACACACACACACACACACACACACCTTACTGCTCAGAGTTGATTGTTCATCCTTATCCACCCAACAGCCTAGTTCTCATACTTTCGGACTTCTGTCTGTTTGGCCCAATGAAAGGTGCATTCCGTGGGGCAGTACATGGATGATTGAGAGCTTATTGATGGAGCAGGACATCGAGTGGTACCATGCGAGCATGCAGGTCCTCCCAGTAAGATGGCATAAGCCCATCCCATTGACCAGAGATTATGTTGAAAAATAGGATTTTGTACACAAAAGAGTGGGAAATAATGCAGTGCCTTGAAATCCTGAATAAAACCAACCTGTTTCCAGAAAAACTTATTGTGTGACGTATTGAATGCCATGCATAGTACCTACCTCAGAATTCCTTTCTAATAACTGTCCCATATTGTCCTTAAAGTCGCAAAGCCCTCATAAAATTGTTAAAATTCTCTTCAATTTCTCATGTTAATATTGGCTTACAATTAACAGTAACAAGTTTTACAGCTATCCTTCTTCAATTGATAACTGTCAAAGTGTGAGTGACTCTACTAAAAAAATCTATTAAAATAACATCCACTTTGACTACACTGAATACACAATCAGCTGACAAACATTGAAAAATATTAATTTTGGGTTCAGTACAGCTCACCAAACTTAGTTCTGCAGCATGCTGCATCATGATGATGAACGGAGCGTCACTGCACTCAATGAGGCTGTGGTTTGTATGTTGTGGAGTAGCTGTGTTTGATACTGCATAGTTGTTGGACACCCGTTGAACACAGTCATCATCCTTAGTAACTGTCAGCCACCATTCTTCTGTCTCATTGACTTGGTATTTTTCTGCAACCTATATTTCGCCAGTAACTGTGTTTATCAGCAAAAATATCCCTTAGTGAATGTTTGGTTTTCAGTGCAAATATTCATCTATGGACTACTTTGTGATGTTCCTTTGTTTACTCAGTTGTCTTGAACAACCCCAGTATTTTCCAATAAGGCACAAAGAAATTACAGGCATTGACAGTGCGTGGGCACTGATTTCAAATGAACAGTGAACGTTTGAAATTAGTGCCCGGCCAGGATTCAAACCCAGATTTCCTGCTTACTAGACAAGTGCTCTGACTGCTAACCCATTCGAACGCAATGGGCAGTGCAACTGCATGGACTACCTTAGCACGACCCCCCCCCCCTGCCCCCCTCCTGTCAGACCCAAATTCTCTACCTTCCACACCGCCAATTGCCCCCTTGTGCACTATCCTCATTACTTGTGACATTTCTCTGATTTCCATAAGAGTTCGAACCTGGTGTGCATTTGTGATGAAGAGATCATTGTCCATCTTCCCTTAATTTTAAATAAATACTTATCAGGGACTTGTTTACTATCTCATAAAGGTATTATGTAGTAAAAACCACTGGTGTAACTGGAATTGATAACTTGTAGGAAGTAGAAACATTTGACTTAATTTCATACATCATAATCAATGTTTTTGGAAAGCCTGTGGCTGTCATTCATTATTTGAATAATGAAACACTGCACCAAGTACATATTTTTTCATATTTAGTGTGATGTGTTTTGAGAATTTTTTCACATTGTCAAGTGCAAATATTTACTTATATTTTGTGTGGTGTTTGCATATGTGTTGTGCATCTCTTTCCCTGTAGTTGTCTTTTTGAGATTATCAAGTACTGTGCCTCCTCAGTTATGTGGAAAACCACACATATGCAAACTATGACTCATATTGTTTATATGTGAAACATTACAAAAAAAAAACCTAGTTGTTGCTGTGTTTAAACCAAAAACATTGAGTAACTCAGTCAATGAAGGTGTCTACTAGCGCTACAAGTGGCCAAGTGACGAAATATGCTGAATATGGTTCGCCAAAGCTGTCATGATGGTCACAACAATCGCGAAGCTATGCATCCACAGTAGAGGCATCTTGGAAACTGTGATTGTTGACGATATCTTTATTCAAATGAACCTAGTTACTCCCATCAGCCACCACGCTAAGTAGGGCTCGACGGCAGCAGCAGCACATACGGCACAAATTTTTCCAACCTTTACCCATACATTGGTTTATATCCGCTGAGTAGAATTCCCTGGTGTCAAGAAATTTAATGATGAAATGTTTGTAAACACTGAAACTTCCTGGTAGATTATGTGTGCCAGACCAAGACTAGAACTCGTGACCTTTGCCTGTCGCGGGCGAGTGCTCTACCATCTGAGCTACCCAAGCATGACTCATGCCCCGTCCAATTGGGTGCATGACAATAGAATGAAAATATTCACCATCTCTGCTTGAAAACATGAGTCATCCGTTGTGATGACTCGCCACATGCAAAATATGTAACAAAATCACATGATAGTTGCACTCTCATCTTCATTAAATCCATATCATTTTATTTTTTTGCAAGTGTCGGTCATCAGAAAGGTAGACATCAGTTCGCACATCACTCTTCCTGAGTGCTGTGTGACACCAAAGTACAAAAATACATTTCATCACATACAAGTTTTTCTCACTTAGCTTAACATAGGCTCTGAATATAAATTATTGATGCATATAATCTCATATACAAAAATAAAGAATATACACATGCACTTATTGCACATTTTAAATAATTTCTTTGCCTTGTAATTGTCCTGACATCCTATCATCTGACTGATTCACACATAATATGTTTAATAAGATATGTTTGGTTCAAATCCTCAACACTTCTTCCTGAGTTGAGATCCCTATTTACTTTTTTTAAAAAAAGTAACCCCTATTCTGTATTATTCATGCAGTCAGTGTGGCTCCTATCAAGCTGTCAGAGAAACATTTTCATCGCATAGTTCCAATTTGGATTTTTTAAAAAAGTCAGTGCAATGTCCTGATAGCTTGAAGAATCAGGCTTGCCATATAAAGCGAAACCATTTTGATTACTAACGAAATGTGGCACAATTTTCAGTGCGGCACACTTTGTTTTAGTGACTGTATTATATTACTTTGTTTGATATGTTATAAGCATTTAAATTTTAATGTAATGGAAATTATAGTGTATTACATTGCATTTGTTTTACAGACAATGACCGATGTTGTGGGTAATCCAGAAGAGGAAAGGAGAGCAGAATATTTCTACCAGCCTTGGACACAAGAAGCAGTCTGTCGCTATTTCTATACGAAAGTACAGCAGAAACGAGCAGAACTTGAACAAGCGTTGGGTATCCGTAATGCTTAGTCGGAACTGTCATGCTCACAGACGAATAATATATGTTAATTCGACACTATTTGTGGTTGTGAATGCTTTGCTGTTTTGCTCATTTTCTTTTAGTGGCTTCTGGAAAGTGCTTTTGGAAAGCTGCTTGTTTGTAATTCTGATAAAGACTGTTATTGCAAAAACTTTCTTGTGATTCCTTGGTAAACCATCAACAAGTTCATATTTCATCTGACTGAATTTTATAAGTGAGAGACATTTTAGATAGTTGTACAATACGAAGTAGATTTGGTTACTTATAATTTTACTGTATTTATCTTTCCTGCTATGAAAAGCAGTTGTTTATTAGAATTTATTGCATTCCACACCATTGAAACCTTCAGTTTAATAAGATCGAACACTTGTTCTGTACAATAGTTTCCTCAGTGTATAGTGTATGTGAATTTACAGTACTTCCAGATTTAATTAGAATATTTCATGCAAAAGATACTAGTGTTACCCTCGACTCCTTTTATTCATTGTACTTGTTTGAAGTACATATTGATGTAATTCATTCTAATTGTATGTTATGTGTCTACTATCAGTAAAAAAATGAGTCATGGAGATTAAATAAACTCGGTGGCTATAGTTGTAAACTCATCTTTTGAATGTTGAGATGTCACTCCAGTAAGAGGTAATAAAGAGCTTAATTTGCAGTTCTACTTCACACAGCAGATGTTATACTGACTTCCACTATGTCACTTCTAATATCTGAAAGTAATGTATGGAAAAAGTCCTATATTAACTCAGGTAGTAGTAGAAAATCCCGTCAAGAAACAGAGCAATAGTAGACCTTCCTATAGTTGTTTTTCTAATATCTTATAAAGATATAATCCAGTTGACTGATACAAAGAAAGATGAATACCCTATGAAATAATACGGGGTGCGACAAATAAGTGGCCTGGACATTTTGAAACCGTCTATGGCAGCATTAACAGAGGAGAAAAAGGCCTACATTCACCAGTCTGGTCACGGCCCTAGCTGGCCATCCAGGTCAGAAGCTCTGTCAGTGTGCGATTACTTTGTGTGGGGAGCCCACGAGTCTAAGGTGTATTGCAACAACTATCACAGTCTTCAAGAACTGCAGCAGGTCTTTTCGGATCATCTTGAAGCAGTCAAGCTTCAATCCGCCTTCAGCACCTTGCTGACGAGGGCTTAAAAGTGAAAAGTGCCAAGAAATGAATGTTGGGCACTTTCAACATCTTCTGTAGTCAGGTTAGTACAGTATTTCCTTTCCTCTGCTACGTTTCTTTGTACTCTGAAACTCATTTCTCTGGGCCTCTTTTATTTGCCCCACCCTGTAGTATTTTTTGCTGCTGTGGTACTGCCCATGTGTACAGTATCTATGAAAAGAAATGAAAACATATTAGAAACTGTGAAATGTGTCCACATTTTGTAATTGTTTACTTTCATTGTCAGTCAGGTGGTATATATTTGCTAGACCTAATTTCTCAGAAGGCAAATAGTGTAAGTCATATATTGATTGCAGAAACTCTCATACCTGTTTCCAGTTAAATGTATTGTATTGGCACTATGGAAGTATACCTACATAATGATTTTTTAAATTGTACCCAGTAAAATAGCCTCCAACTTTCTTGGTTGAGGTATTTCTGTAGTCAGCAGATTGCTCAAATAAATGTCCCAATATAATGCTGCACATTTACCTACTGTATACTTTGAAATGAGCTCCAAGATAATCAGACATTGGCAAATTGTTCATATAAAAAAGTAGCATTTGAACTAATGGAAAACTTTGAATGGCTTCAGAAAATGATGCTTAGTACATGACTAACAGATTAGGGCAGGGCCATGTATGAAAGCTACCACGTTACATATCAGATATGCTGCAATTACTGTACAGCATTCTATGTGGACATGACAGGTAATCAACCATCTACTCACATAAATGACTACTGCCAAACTGTGACAAACCACTAACTTGGCCATCCAGTTACTGGACATGCTGCACACCCCAACACTAATGACTTCAGTAGCTGCTTCACTACATGGGCCATTTGGATAATCCCTGCCATACAAGTTTCTCTAAACTATGCAAATGGGTATTTTTTCTTGGGCATTTCCTGTGCTCTCGCAATCCCTCTGGCTTAAATCTCCACTACCTTGGTTCCTCACTGCCTTACCTAACCTCACCTTTTTACCTTCATTTTACCTTAACCTTACCTTTTTACCTTAACCTTACCTTTTTACCTTAACCTTACCTTTTTACCTTAACCTTACCTTTTTACCTTAACCTTACCTTGACCTTACCTTTTTACCTTAACCTTGACCTTACCTTTTTACCTTAACCTTGACCTTACCTTTTTACCTTAACCTTGACCTTACCTTTTTACCTTGACCTTGACCTTACCTTTTTACCTTGACCTTGACCTTACCTTTTTACCTTGACCTTGACCTTACCTTTTTACCTTGACCTTACCTTTTTACCTTGACCTTGACCTTACCTTTTTACCTTGACCTTGACCTTACCTTTTTACCTTGACCTTGACCTTACCTTTTTACCTTGACCTTACCTTTTTACCTTGACCTTACCTTTTTACCTTGACCTTGACCTTACCTTTTTACCTTGACCTTGACCTTACCTTTTTACCTTGACCTTGACCTTACCTTTTTACCTTGACCTTGACCTTACCTTTTTACCTTGACCTTGACCTTACCTTGTTACCTTGACCTTGACCTTACCTTGTTACCTTGACCTTGACCTTACCTTGTTACCTTGACCTTGACCTTACCTTGTTACCTTGACCTTGACCTTACCTTGTTACCTTGACCTTGACCTTACCTTGTTACCTTGACCTTACCTTGTTACCTTGACCTTACCTTGTTGCCTTGACCTTACCTTGTTGCCTTGACCTTACCTTGTTGCCTTGACCTTACCTTGTTGCCTTGACCTTACCTTGTTGCCTTGACCTTACCTTGTTACCTTGACCTTACCTTGTTACCTTGACCTTACCTTGTTACCTTGACCTTACCTTGTTACCTTGACCTTACCTTGTTACCTTGACCTTACCTTGTTACCTTGACCTTACCTTGTTACCTTGACCTTACCTTGTTACCTTGACCTTACCTTGTTACCTTGACCTTACCTTGTTACCTTGACCTTACCTTGTTACCTTGACCTTACCTTGTTACCTTGACCTTACCTTGTTACCTTGACCTTACCTTGTTACCTTGACCTTACCTTGTTACCTTGACCTTACCTTGTTACCTTGACCTTACCTTGTTACCTTGACCTTACCTTGTTACCTTGACCTTACCTTGTTACCTTGACCTTACCTTGACCTTACCTTGACCTTACCTTGACCTTACCTTGACCTTACCTTGACCTTACCTTGACCTTACCTTGACCTTACCTTGACCTTACCTTGACCTTACCTTGACCTTACCTTGACCTTACCTTGACCTTACCTTGACCTTACCTGGACCTTACCTTGACCTTACCTGGACCTTACCTTGACCTTACCTGGACCTTACCTTGACCTTACCTGGACCTTACCTGGACCTTACCTTGACCTTACCTGGACCTTACCTTGACCTTACCTGGACCTTACCTGGACCTTACCTGGACCTTACCTGGACCTTACCTGGACCTTACCTGGACCTTACCTGGACCTTACCTGGACCTTACCTGGACCTTACCTGGACCTTACCTGGACCTTACCTGGACCTTACCTGGACCTTACCTGGACCTTACCTGGACCTTACCTGGACCTTACCTGGACCTTACCTTGTTACCTGGACCTTACCTTGTTACCTGGACCTTACCTTGTTACCTGGACCTTACCTTGTTACCTGGACCTTACCTTGTTACCTGGACCTTACCTTGTTACCTGGACCTTACCTTGTTACCTGGACCTTACCTTGTTACCTGGACCTTACCTTGTTACCTGGACCTTACCTTGTTACCTGGACCTTACCTTGTTACCTGGACCTTACCTTGTTACCTGGACCTTACCTTGTTACCTGGACCTTACCTTGTTACCTGGACCTTACCTTGTTACCTTGACCTTACCTTGTTACCTTGACCTTACCTTGTTACCTTGACCTTACCGTGTTACCTTGACCTTACCTTGTTACCTTGACCTTACCTTGTTACCTTGACCTTACCTTGTTACCTTGACCTTACCTTGTTACCTTGACCTTACCTTGTTACCTTGACCTTACCTTGTTACCTTGACCTTACCTTGTTACCTTGACCTTACCTTGTTACCTGGACCTTACCTTGTTACCTGGACCTTACCTTGTTACCTGGACCTTACCTTGTTACCTGGACCTTACCTTGTTACCTGGACCTTACCTTGTTACCTGGACCTTACCTTGTTACCTGGACCTTACCTTGTTACCTGGACCTTACCTTGTTACCTGGACCTTACCTTGTTACCTGGACCTTACCTTGTTACCTGGACCTTACCTTGTTACCTGGACCTTACCTTGTTACCTGGACCTTACCTTGTTACCTGGACCTTACCTTGTTACCTGGACCTTACCTTGTTACCTGGACCTTACCTTGTTACCTGGACCTTACCTTGTTACCTGGACCTTACCTTGTTACCTGGACCTTACCTTGTTACCTTGACCTTACCTTGTTACCTTGACCTTACCTTGTTACCTTGACCTTACCTTGTTACCTTGACCTTACCTTGTTACCTTGTCCTTACCTTGTTACCTTGACCTTACCTTGTTACCTTGACCTTACCTTGTTACCTTGACCTTACCTTGTTACCTTGACCGTACCTTGTTACCTTGACCGTACCTTGTTACCTTGACCGTACCTTGTTACCTTGACCTTACCTTGTTACCTTGACCTTACCTTGTTACCTTGACCTTACCTTGTTACCTTGACCTTACCTTGTTACCTTGACCTTACCTTGTTACCTTGACCTTACCTTGTTACCTTGACCTTACCTTGTTACCTTGACCTTACCTTGTTACCTTGACCTTACCTTGTTACCTTGACCTTACCTTGTTACCTTGACCTTACCTTGTTACCTTGACCTTACCTTGTTACCTTGACCTTACCTTGTTACCTTGACCTTACCTTGTTACCTTGACCTTACCTTGTTACCTTAACCTTACCTTGTTACCTTAACCTTACCTTGTTACCTTACCTTTTTACCTTGACCTTGACCTTACCTTTTTACCTTGACCTTGACCTTACCTTTTTACCTTGACCTTGACCTTACCTTTTTACCTTGACCTTGACCTTACCTTGTTACCTTGACCTTGACCTTACCTTGTTACCTTGACCTTACCTTGTTACCTTGACCTTACCTTGTTACCTTGACCTTACCTTGTTACCTTGACCCTACCTTGTTACCTTGACCCTACCTTGTTACCTTGACCCTACCTTGTTACCTTGACCCTACCTTGTTACCTTGACCCTACCTTGTTACCTTGACCCTACCTTGTTACCTTGACCCTACCTTGTTACCTTGACCCTACCTTGTTACCTTGACCCTACCTTGTTACCTTGACCCTACCTTGTTACCTTGACCCTACCTTGTTACCTTGACCCTACCTTGTTACCTTGACCCTACCTTGTTACCTTGACCCTACCTTGTTACCTTGACCCTACCTTGTTACCTTGACCCTACCTTTTTACCTTGACCCTACCTTTTTACCTTGACCCTACCTTGTTACCTTGACCCTGACCCTGACCCTGACCCTGACCCTGACCTAACCTTTTTACCTTGACCCTGACCCAAGTGAACTTTCTCTCTCTCTCTCTCTCTCTCTCTCTCTCTCTCTCTCTCTCTCTCTCTCTCTCTCTCTCTCTCTCTCTCTCTCTCTCTCTCTGTCTGTGTGTGTCTGTAACTCTGTCTCTCTGATGCAATGGGAGGTACTTGCACATGGGGGAGAATACGTGATACATGATGAGATTTGGATTTGTCTAGGCGTCACTATCTCCATGCATTTTATGGGTCAACAGAGTGTCAACAGCACTTGTTCAGAATCTGCGACAAGTTGCAGATCAACTGTACAAGACATTTTTGGTGGATGAAAATGCAAGCCAAGTAAACTGTGGTACCCACCATTCTTTCAAGATGACTGTCATATAACTTATGCGACTAGGCATTGTACTAGTTAAACATGGCATATAATTGCTGAATAAGGTGCTGTACACTACCTCTTCCTCTAAAACCCCCATGATAATATGGCAGTTAGTGTTCAGTTTATCTTCAACTTACATAACTCTGTGGTGAACGAAGTGTGTAAACAATTTATATAGTTACATTTATTTTCAAATATAGTGTTTTCAAAAAGATTGATGAGATTTCGCAAGACTATATCTTGTGCATGAATGATAAAAGAAACTTAGGATGAATTTTAATTTACACTTAAGACTACAAGTTTATATTTTCAAAACTACAAGAGTATATCTTTTACATGCATTCTGTAACATATTATTTATCCATTACATAATACAGAAAATTAATTACTTTAGTAAATAAATTTTGTCTCATGGGTGATTTGTTTTTAACAAATACACTAATAATTTCACCATGTGTTATCATTGGAAGAAGAAACATTGGAAACAATGAGTGAAATATTTACTGGTTTCCTGTGGATGCTGATTGGTCTGGCATCTATTAGACATCAAGTGACACGGACTGGTTACTACAGTTTCCTTTTTATTGTTCCAGGTGAAAAGTATCCAAATTGCACATTAATTCAAAATATTTTAAATTACAACTTGCTTGACTGTGTAATAAAATCAACACCATAGTGACCTAAGATCAGATCAATACTATGCTACATTTTCACAGCCATAACAACCTTTATAACTTTTAATGAAGTATGTCTTTTCAGTCTTTGTTCACACTTCAATTATAATTAGATCGATGATACACAAATAAATTTATAAGCTTTCTTGAGACAGATGTTGGCTTACAACAAAGATACTTACAGTTTTCACATTTCATTTAATATTTCTTTTTTCTGATTAAAATTACGAACATTTCCATGTCCATTTTTCACTATTTATAATTTAATAATTTCTTCACTCACAAAGAGGTTGAACATTCGCCAACATAAATGCGAATTTTTGGGTCTTGTTTATTTTGATAGAAAATATTGCTTTTTCACAAAACTTTAAGTGTTGCGAACAGTGTACTGCCCTGTATATGCATATTATTGGTTGACATCAGGCAGTTCCTACATACAAGTTCTAAATAAAAGAAAGTTCCCTGAAACACAGTCAAAATTGAGAAGTATGTGTGCAAAACTAAATGAGAATGCAAAGTTTGAGGAGATCAATTGCAAATATGAAATATACTTGTATGTCAAGTTGTAGAGTAGTTTTGTGTATTGTGTTCTACATAACTACTTGACCTTGGCAGTTGCATTTTTCACCCACCAGACACAAGACAAACATCCACATGACAGTCAAACTTTAGCCCATTCTTGGAACAGCATACGCAGGAATGGATGCAGTAGCTCAATAGTTGTTGGAAGGAAAGCACATAGACTGTTCTCTTTCCAAAACCTAAACAAAAAATGTTCGCATACCATGAGATCAAGAGACCTTGCAGGATAATAGTGCAATGCGAGACCTGTACAACCTTATGGCCAATTCATTTTTGTAACAGCTTAGTTCATTGCAAAGAAATGTTCTTGCGTGCAGGTATGAGTGCAGTGGTTTTCTGTAATGTTGAAAAAAATGAAATACCTTCTATTCTTGTGATATCCCCATCTCGACTCTGCGCGTATTTTTTGACAAAAGAGAACCTAGCTGCACAAGAAAACAAAAGGAGAGAGAAAACATACATGCAGTGTTGCAACAGATTCTCCAGGCTTTGTGTCGGATTTCATTAATTGTTTATTTACAGTTGGTTAAGCCAAGATTCTGTCACCCTACTCTCTAAGATCTTGTATTTTATCTCGATTTGTCTTAAGGTCTGTGCTATATATCTTAGAGAAGTCTGTTTTCTAACTGATCTGGTGCTTTACCTTGAATATTTTGATATAATTAAGCTTACATTCTCAGTTGCTTAATGAGACATACCCTATCACTTAAGCTTGCTTTGTCACTCACTCTACTGCACCAAATGATGATGGCCATTATTGCCTTTGCTCCTTTTCCATCAGTAAGGCTACTGAATTTCGTATTATTCTTCCTTGACCAAGAATCATTATTATTACATACTCATTCCCCATAAAACACTGTGTTCCCTAAAAGATGCATTTTATAGAGCCTGTTGGCCCCTCCTAGTTTCCTCTCAGAGAGTTGTAAAAAGCAAACGAAGAATGTCTGCTCTTGCAGCAATAAGTAGGTTTGGCAGCTGGAACTTTCCCTTTCATGGCTGCTCCACTCCACTTCCTCAGTGCTGGCTGACTCCTTGTCACATAAAATTATTATCTGTACACTACAGCCACTCCTCCCATTCCTCTCCGCACCCCCCGTCCAACATTTGCTTGCAGTTTAATGACCAGCATACTGAAAGATGACTCTCATCTTCCTGGAAGAAGTCATGCCCACATTTATACAATAATGGCAAAAGTAATTAAAGTTTTTATGGAATTTATGATAAAATTTCTACTGAAAGAAATGCCACTGAGAGTATGTATGGATTTAGCAACAAGCCACAATAGAGATCCAACTGTTCAAGTGAATGACCTCTATTACAGTTGCACTTATTTATTTCCACTTTCTTGATGTTTTCAGAGTGCTGCTATTGATCTTATCGTGGGCCCAGATAAGAAAGTTTGTAATACTTACAGCCTGTAATGTTTGATGCTTGGGTGAAAGAAAAGTCACTAGTGCAAAAATACCAATCCTGAACCTTTTAATCCCAGTAGCCATTAAGACAGTTATTAATCAGTACTACGAAGTTAATGACTCTTTATGTTATATAGTTCCTCAGCAAGCCTTTGCACATAGTCTGTTCCCCAGTATGGGAGTAATGCCTTCTGCTGTAAGGTGCATTAAATTGCTGGCAGCTTTTCAGTTTGGACTCTTCCTCATACAGCCTAGACACTACAAGCCAGCTTGTCTCGTATTTCTTGCGGGTGTCTCCCAAAACTGACAGCAGAACTGTCACCAGCGACAGCAGCTCGTGATGGCACTATGGACTGCATCATCGGGTGTTGAGATGTGTACCTCCTCAGGCAACCTTCAGCCTGTTTCTGATTCATTAGAAATGCACTTAGTATCACTTTCCTCCACTCCTGCCACCACCAAGGAATGTGTCCCTTGGTCAGTTTTTGGCCTATTTAATACCTTAACCCTTAACTGTCAAGCCGGCTTTCCTACAACGTATACTGTGAAGCCTCTGGGACCCCTATGTTTAAACATAGAGTTAAGACTGAAATCATTTGAAAATTTTAAGGGTCACATTAATTTTTAGTCATTTAAGTGTTGTTCAAATACTCCTTGTTGATTTCATGGTTCTAATAAAAATTGCGGTGTTTTACTTTCTATCACACAAAATCACATACTTTCATGTAACTCCTTAAATAATGTACATAAATGAAATGTTAGAGAATTGAATTTTATATTCTGAAAAATTATATTCACTGTAGCAAGTAGATCTTCACGTAAAACTAAATTCCAGGATTTAGACATGTACTTGAATATCGCTCTCAGTAGGTACAAAAAGACTGTAAAATTGACATTCAGTCCTTTGATCTACAGTTTTCTTCACCACCACTCAGAACACATTTGGTTTTAAATAACACTAAAGAAAGGTACTTTGGAGAAGCAGAAAGTCCCCATCACCAGTGTCCTGAAGTTCTTCCTCTGAATGCACATTTCTGCAAGCACATTTTGTACCATATTGAAGAAAACAGATATGTTGTTCACAAGGCGGGATCTCCGAAACCCTAACACGTCAGCAACAAAGGTGATAATGCAACCAACATTAAAATGTAGGGTTAGTGATGTAAGGAAGAAGCATACTCATCAAGCCAGAACGACCTTGGAGAGTGAGTTAAGTGTTAGTCCTTTTACAGCTTTACATGGTTTGGAAAACCTTGTAAGGGTAGACTGTACAATCTGTGGCTAACATCACTCCCCTCACTCCATTTCATTATAAGAATCATAATTTAATACAAAACATAGCTACTTGAAGTTGCCTTACTAGGTTTCTTGTACTTTCCAGGGACACTCGCCCCTGAAATTATGATGCAAAAGTCTCTAAGGTATCCATCTTGGGACCCTGAGCGCCATATTGTATA
This sequence comes from Schistocerca piceifrons, assembly GCF_021461385.2. Lineage (NCBI taxonomy): Eukaryota > Metazoa > Arthropoda > Insecta > Orthoptera > Acrididae > Schistocerca > Schistocerca piceifrons. Next base: position 780,363,450 of record NC_060140.1, on the reverse strand, counting down.
ACATTAGTTAACTAAAGAAAAAACATTTCTGGCTACCTATCTTAACTGTTACATGTGCTCCCATATTCCTTCACACAGTTGTGGAAAAAAAGGGCAAGAAGAAATATATTTTGGACCAGTAACTAGTTTTGTTCAAATTATTTTCCGACCAGAGAATGCACTTTTTCAAAAATAACTATATTATTTTTATTATTGTGATTATTATACAAATTATTAGAGACCACAAATAGCAATCAAACCAAAAAAGAGAAAGGAAAATTGTATATCAATTACACCCAATAAATTGAAGGATCTGAGTATTAATTAAACTCAAGAAATATGGAACACACAAAATGCAGAAAACTTACTAGAAAACACTCTGGAGTTAACAGCTTTTAATAACCTAATGTCATTTATCTATGTACCGATATTATTACTTTCCTGTCGCAGTGGGTAAGTCCGTCCAGCCATTGTGCTATGTAATGGTAACATTCTCCTTCACTTAATCATAGTCTCTATCGCTGCTTGATTGCTGGACCATTTACATTCAAATCTATTCTGTTACAGTGCATGCAAATTTTGCTCCTAAGGGCCTACAAACACAGGAATTGGGTCTTTGGTCTTACTACAGAATGTAATTTGACATGAAATATTAGAAATTTCTCCTTGAGCCATGGTTCAGGATGCCACGTTGGATAAGGTTGATAGTTTTTATTTCATCAGTCAATGGTTTGACTACCACGACAAGTGTAACATTGAGTCTTTGCTTGATATTACTGCTATACTATGTCTGCTATGAATAGTTACTGAAGACCTCTCTACTACTCTCTCATCTCTTGTTGCATACTCTTTGGCATCAAAATTGTTACTACTTCATTACGCCTGACAGTAATACCATTATTCCCTGTACTCCCAGTGCTCACTTTGATCGTTGTAGTGGCCATTCTTTCCATGTGGCTGCCTTATTTTTTGTTCCTCATATTGCAGTGTTTCAATTTTACAACTTCCCAATTCCCAAACACTTTCTTAGACTTACAGCAAAGCAAAGCAAAAAATAGACATTTGGGTGCAGAATCCTTGCTGTTCCATAAGGCTGTTGCTAAATGTCAAAGAATTTTGGTATCTCTGCATCATTCTCTTCAGATTTTTCATGTGCCCATACTAGAACTTGGTCTCCTACTCTGAAGTTGAACCTGTTGTGACTTTATCGCACTGTTCTTTCTTATATTTACCTTCATCTCACTATTTTTCTTCGCCAATTCTCTTTTCTGGGTGTAAAACTATTAAACTGGGATTCCTACACCTGTCATAAATCCTTGAGATGGGAAATCAGAGTTCTGATAAACTTCATTGTTCAGTTCATCCTCCACATCTGTCACAAATTTCTCTCAAGCAATATGTTAATGACTATAGACTGACCTACATAACCACCTTATCTCCCTCAAACAGTTGCCCACAAGATTAGAAGTGGGATGGTATTTCATTCCATTCCCTCTTTCTGTGCTTGAGAAATAAATTGCAGTCAGTGTCAGTGAGAACCTTCTTTGGATTCCCATAGTTAGGGAAATATGTGTTCTTCATTTTACTGACTACATATGCTGTTTTTGCTTTCTTCTGTGCAAAAAGCTAGATGAACTTGGAAAACCATTCAAGTACCATGAAACTATAACAGTAACACACCGGATTTGGGCTGTGGACAATATAGGTCCACAGGTAGGATTTCCATCGTCTCCTGGGGGCTATGCCTTTGCATACTTTAATATTGTTCCTGATTACACTTGCTAAGTTTTTCTTTTGACCTCTGGCCATTCCTTCAAGCTTACTAATTTTTCAAACTTATCCTTCTATCTCATTCTCAGCTACTTTCCTCTCATTCCTTTGCAGCTCCTGAACTTTGTTTCCACAATTTATGGACATCACTTTCAGTGATACCACTCCTTTTTTCCTGTGTTATTTACTATCATTCCTTTAAATTTTACAACTACTCCTACCTCCTGTTTAATTCATCAACAGTATTTATCACAATTAATTCGTATTTAAGCAGCCAGCCCATTCCTAAAATAAAGTTCATACTTAGCCTAGTTACTACTGAAAACCTTTGTTTCAAACTCAATCCTCCTACTCCAAACTTCAAAAATATCTATTTTCTAATGGGCTTACCAAATTTTCCAGTCGCTCCTATGACCTTGATACAGGTTACTGGCGTTTCTGTTAAGTTTTTTAATTTACATTCAATGATTCTGAGATTACCGAAAGTTCGCTACCAGAGTTGACTAATGCCCACTCTGTCTTGATATGTGCTTTTATATTAATTATAGGGTGGATATAATAGAGGGAAACATTCCACGTGGGAAAAATATATCTAAAAAGAAAGATGATGAAACTTACCAAACAAAAGCGCTGGCAGGTCGATAGACACACAAACAAACACAAACATACACACAAAATTCTAGCTTTCGCAACCAATGGTTGCCTCGTCAGGAAAGAGGGAAGGAGAAGGAAAGACAAAAGGATATGGGTTTTAAGGGAGAGGGTAAGGAGTCATTCCAATCCCGGGAGCGGAAAGACTTACCTTAGGGGAAAAAAAGGACAGGTATACACTCGCACACACACACATATCCATCCACACATACACAGACACAAGCAGACTTTTGTAAAGGCAAAGAGTTTGGGCAGAGATGTCAGTCGGGGCGGATGTACAGAGGCAAAGATGAAGTTGAAAGACAGGTGGGGTATGAGCGGCGGCAAATTGAAATTAGAAATTAGCGGAGATTGAGGCCTGGCGGATAGCGAGAAGAAAGGATATGCTGAAGGGCAAGTTCCCATCTCCGGAGTTCTGACAGGTTGGTGTTAGTGGGAAGTATCCAGATAACCCGGACGGTGTAACACTGTGCCAAGATGTGCTGGCCGTGCACCAAGGCATGTTTAGCCACAGGGTGATCCTCATTACCAACAAACACTGTCTGCCTGTGTCCATTCATGCGAATGGACAGTTTGTTGCTGGTCATTCCCACATAGAACGCTTCACAGTGTAGGCAGGTCAGTTGGTAAATCACGTGGGTGCTTTCACACGTGGCTCTGCCTTTGATCGTGTACACCTTCCGGGTTACAGGACTGGAATAGGTGGTGGTGGGAGGGTGCATGGGACAGGTTTTACACCGGGGGCGGTTACAGGGGTAGGAGCCAGAGGGTAGGGAAGGTGGTTTGGGGATTTCATAGGGATGAACTAAGAGGTTGCGAAGGTTAGGTGGACGGCGGAAAGACACTCTTGGTGGAGTGGGGAGGATTTCATGAAGGATGGATCTCATTTCAGGGCAGGATTTGAGGAAGTCGTATCCCTGCTGGAGAGCCACATTCAGAATCTGATCCAGTCCCGGAAAGTATCCTGTCACAAGTGGGGCACTTTTGGGGTTCTTCTGTGGAAGGTTCCGGGTTTGAGGAGATGAGGATGTGGCTCTGGTTATTTGCTTCTGTACCAGGTCGGGAGGGTAGTTACGGGATGCAAAAGCTGTTTTTAGGTTGTTGGTGTAATGGTTCAAGGATTCCGGACTGGAGCAGATTCGTTTGCCACGAAGACCTAGGCTGTAGGGAAGGGACCGTTTGATGTGGAATGGGTGGCAGCTGTCATAATGGAGGTACTGTTGCTTGTTGGTGGGTTTAATGTGGACGGACGTGTGAAGCTGGCCATTGGACAGGTGGAGGTCAACGTCAAGGAAAGTGGCATGGGATTTGGAGTAGGACCAGGTGAATCTGATGGGACCAAAGGAGTTGAGGTTGGAGAGGAAATTCTGGAGTTCTTCTTCACTGTGAGTCCAGATCACGAAAATGTCATCAATAAATCTGTACCAAACTTCGGGTTGGCAGGCCTGGGTAACCAGGAAGGCTTCCTCTAAGCGACCCATGAATAGGTTGGCATACGAGGGGGCCATCCTGGTACCCATGGCTGTTCCCTTTAATTGTTGGTATGTCTGGCCTTCAAAAGTGAAGAAGTTGTGGGTCAGGATGAAGCTGGCTAAGGTAATGAGGAAAGAGGTTTTAGGTAGGGCGGCAGGTGATCGGCGTGAAAGGAAGTGCTCCATCGCAGCGAGGCCCTGGACATGCGGAATATTTGTGTATAAGGAAGTGGCATCAATGGTTACAAGGATGGTTTCCGGGGGTAACAGACTGGGTAGGGATTCCAGGCGTTTGAGAAAGTGGTTGGTGTCTTTGATGAAGGATGGGAGACTGCATGTAATGGGTTGAAGGTGTTGATCTACGTAGGCAGAGATGCGTTCGGTGGGGGCTTGGTAACCAGCTACAATGGGACGGCCGGGATGATTGGGTTTGTGAATTTTGGGAAGAAGGTAGAAGGTAGGGGTGCGGGGTGTTGGTGGGGTCAGGAGGTTGATGGAGTCGGGTGAAAGGTTTTGTAGGGGGCCTAAGGTTCTGAGGATTCCTTGAAGCTCCGCCTGGACATCAGGAATGGGATTGCCTTGGCAAACTTTGTAAGTAGTGGTGTCTGAAAGCTGACGCAGTCCCTCAGCCACATACTCCTGACGATCAAGTACCACACTTGTGGAACCCTTGTCCGCCGGAAGAATGACGATGGATCGGTCAGCCTTCAGATCACGGATAGCCTGGGCTTCAGCAGTGGTGATGTTGGGAGTAGGATTAAGGTTTCTTAAGAAGGATTGAGAGGCAAGGCTGGAAGTCAGAAATTCCTGGAAGGTTAGGAGAGGGTGATTTTGAGGAAGAGGAGGTGGGTCCCGCTGTGACGGAGGACGGAACTGTTCCAGGCATGGTTCAATTTGGATAGTGTCTTGGGGAGTTGGATCATTAGGAGTAGGATTAGGATCATTTTTCTTCGTGGCAAAGTGATATTTCCAGCAGAGAGTACGGGTGTAGGACAGTAAATCTTTGACGAGGGCTGTTTGGTTAAAACTGGGAGTGGGGCTGAAGGTGAGGCCTTTGGATAGGACAGAGGTTTCGGATTGGGAGAGAGGTTTGGAGGAAAGGTTAACTACTGAATTGGGGTGTTGTGGTTCCAGATTGCGTTGATTGGAATTTTGAGGTTTTGGAGGGAGTGGAGCTGGAAGTGGGAGATTGAGTAGATGGGAGAGACTGGGTTTGTGTGCAATGAGAGGAGGTTGAGGTTTGCTGGAAAGGTTGTGAAGGGTGAGTGAGTTGCCTTTCCGGAGGTGGGAAACCAGGAGATTGGATAGTTTTTTAAGGTGGAGGGTGGCATGCTGCTCTAATTTGCGGCTGGCCTGTAGGAGGATGCTCTGAACAACAGGTGTGGATGTGGGAGAGGAAAGATTGAGGATTTTTATAAAGGATAGGAGTTGATGGGCGTGTTGATTGGCTGAGTGGACGTGTAGGTGAAGGATTAGGTGGGTGAGGGCAATGGATTGTTTGGTTTGGAACTGGTATAGGGACTGATGGAAAGAAGGGTTGCAGCCAGAGATGGGAACTTTAAGTGTGAGGCCTTTGGGGGTGATGCCAAATGTCAGACAAGCCTGAGAAAATAAAATATGGGAGTGTAATCTGGCTAGGGCGAAGGCATGTTTGCGGAGGGAATGTAAATAAAACTTAATGGGGTCGTTGTGAAGGTGTTGTGAGGGTGACATGGTACTAGAAGGTGGAAAGTGGAACACGAGGCTGAAATGAAAATGAAAATAAATATGAAAAAATATATGGGGAGAGATAAAGGTAAAATTAGAAAGCAAATGGAGATCTGGTGTGAAAAAAGGCGAAAAAGGGTTGGTTAGGGCTGGGCTATGTTTATCCTGTGGTGAACTTGTGTAGGTAGATAATGATGTGCATAAAGGTTAGGTGGTTGTGTTGCCGCCAAAACACGTTAAAGGGTGGAGAAATTCGGGAAAATTTCGAAAAAACTACGTGAGGATGTATTAAAAGGAGTGGTTTGGTGGTGGCAGATTATGGAAATGAAGCTAACAATTGTTTGATGAAGAAATAATGACGTTAAAACCTGTGGCAAGCGGCTAAAAACGATCGGTGATGTGAGAAAAACGGAAATGGAAATAAAGCAAAAGTTATTAAAACTGCCGAAAGGGTTGTTTAATAGCTAAAAGGAACTGTTTGTGGACTGGAAACGGTGGATTTTATAGCAGCAAAGCGGAAAAAAAAAAATTTTTTTGGTTATGGTTTCGAAGTGATTTACGTATTATTACGTATTATTGAGTGTATATCGACGGGATAAAATTGTATACTGGATTACGGTAAAAAAGGAGAAGGTGAATAGAAAGTGAAACTGCTGGCAAAAACAGAAGGAGGAAATAAGACGACAGAAAAGACTTCGAAATGTAACAGTGACAATAACAATAACGATAACAATAACAAACGTGATTGTTGGCTTCAAATTAATGATATGAATATAATAGAGGGAAACATTCCACGTGGGAAAAATATATCTAAAAAGAAAGATGATGAAACTTACCAAACAAAAGCGCTGGCAGGTCGATAGACACACAAACAAACACAAACATACACACAAAATTCTAGCTTTCGCAACCAATGGTTGCCTCGTCAGGAAAGAGGGAAGGAGAAGGAAAGACAAAAGGATATGGGTTTTAAGGGAGAGGGTAAGGAGTCATTCCAATCCCGGGAGCGGAAAGACTTACCTTAGGGGGAAAAAAGGACAGGTATACACTCGCACACACACACATATCCATCCACACATACACAGACACAAGCAGACATTTGTAAAGGCAAAGAGTTTGGGCAGAGATGTCAGTCGGGGCGGATGTACAGAGGCAAAGATGAAGTTGAAAGACAGGTGGGGTATGAGCGGCGGCAAATTGAAATTAGAAATTAGCGGAGATTGAGGCCTGGCGGATAGCGAGAAGAAAGGATATGCTGAAGGGCAAGTTCCCATCTCCGGAGTTCTGACAGGTTGGTGTTAGTGGGAAGTATCCAGATAACCCGGACGGTGTAACACTGTGCCAAGATGTGCTGGCCGTGCACCAAGGCATGTTTAGCCACAGGGTGATCCTCATTACCAACAAACACTGTCTGCCTGTGTCCATTCACGCGAATGGACAGTTTGTTGCTGGTCATTCCCACATAGAACGCTTCACAGTGTAGGCAGGTCAGTTGGTAAATCACGTGGTTGCTTTCACACGTGGCTCTGCCTTTGATCGTGTACACCTTCCGGGTTACAGGACTGGAATAGGTGGTGGTGGGAGGGTGCATGGGACAGGTTTTACACCGGGGGCGGTTACAGGGGTAGGAGCCAGAGGGTAGGGAAGGTGGTTTGGGGATTTCATAGGGATGAACTAGGAGGTTGCGAAGGTTAGGTGGACGGCGGAAAGACACTCTTGGTGGAGTGGGGAGGATTTCATGGAGGATGGATCTCATTTCAGGGCAGGATTTGAGGAAGTCGTATCCCTGCTGGAGAGCCACATTCAGAATCTGATCCAGTCCCGGAAAGTATCCTGTCACAAGTGGGGCACTTTTGGGGTTCTTCTGTGGAAGGTTCCGGGTTTGAGGAGATGAGGATGTGGCTCTGGTTATTTGCTTCTGTACCAGGTCGGGAGGGTAGTTACGGGATGCAAAAGCTGTTTTTAGGTTGTTGGTGTAATGGTTCAAGGATTCCGGACTGGAGCAGATTCGTTTGCCACGAAGACCTAGGCTGTAGGGAAGGGACCGTTTGATGTGGAATGGGTGGCAGCTGTCATAATGGAGGTACTGTTGCTTGTTGGTGGGTTTAATGTGGACGGACGTGTGAAGCTGGCCATTGGACAGGTGGAGGTCAACGTCAAGGAAAGTGGCATGGGATTTGGAGTAGGACCAGGTGAATCTGATGGGACCAAAGGAGTTGAGGTTGGAGAGGAAATTCTGGAGTTCTTCTTCACTGTGAGTCCAGATCACGAAAATGTCATCAATAAATCTGTACCAAACTTCGGGTTGGCAGGCCTGGGTAACCAGGAAGGCTTCCTCTAAGCGACCCATGAATAGGTTGGCATACGAGGGGGCCATCCTGGTACCCATGGCTGTTCCCTTTAATTGTTGGTATGTCTGGCCTTCAAAAGTGAAGAAGTTGTGGGTCAGGATGAAGCTGGCTAAGGTAATGAGGAAAGAGGTTTTAGGTAGGGCGGCAGGTGATCGGCGTGAAAGGAAGTGCTCCATCGCAGCGAGGCCCTGGACATGCGGAATATTTGTGTATAAGGAAGTGGCATCAATGGTTACAAGGATGGTTTCCAGGGGTAACAGACTGGGTAGGGATTCCAGGCGTTTGAGAAAGTGGTTGGTGTCTTTGATGAAGGATGGGAGACTGCATGTAATGGGTTGAAGGTGTTGATCTACGTAGGCAGAGATGCGTTCGGTGGGGGCTTGGTAACCAGCTACAATGGGACGGCCGGGATGATTGGGTTTGTGAATTTTGGGAAGAAGGTAGAAGGTAGGGGTGCGGGGTGTTGGTGGGGTCAGGAGGTTGATGGAGTCGGGTGAAAGGTTTTGTAGGGGGCCTAAGGTTCTGAGGATTCCTTGAAGCTCCGCCTGGACATCAGGAATGGGATTGCCTTGGCAAACTTTGTAAGTAGTGGTGTCTGAAAGCTGACGCAGTCCCTCAGCCACATACTCCTGACGATCAAGTACCACACTTGTGGAACCCTTGTCCGCCGGAAGAATGACGATGGATCGGTCAGCCTTCAGATCACGGATAGCCTGGGCTTCAGCAGTGGTGATGTTGGGGGTAGGATTAACTCCCTCCAAAACCTCAAAATTCCAATCAACGCAATCTGGAACCACAACACCCCAATTCAGTAGTTAACCTTTCCTCCAAACCTCTCTCCCAATCCGAAACCTCTGTCCTATCCAAAGGCCTCACCTTCAGCCCCACTCCCAGTTTTAACCAAACAGCCCTCGTCAAAGATTTACTGTCCTACACCCGTACTCTCTGCTGGAAATATCACTTTGCCACGAAGAAAAATGATCCTAATCCTACTACTAATGATCCAACTCCCCAAGACACTATCCAAATTGAACCATGCCTGGAACAGTTCCGTCCTCCGTCACAGCGGGACCCACCTCCTCTTCCTCAAAATCACCCTCTCCTAACCTTCCAGGAATTTCTGACTTCCAGCCTTGCCTCTCAATCCTTCTTAAAAAACCTTAATCCTACTCCCAACATCACCACTGCTGAAGCCCAGGCTATCCGTGATCTGAAGGCTGACCGATCCATCGTCATTCTTCCGGCGGACAAGGGTTCCACAAGTGTGGTACTTGATCGTCAGGAGTATGTGGCTGAGGGACTGCGTCAGCTTTCAGACACCACTACTTACAAAGTTTGCCAAGGCAATCCCATTCCTGATGTCCAGGCGGAGCTTCAAGGAATCCTCAGAACCTTAGGCCCCCTACAAAACCTTTCACCCGACTCCATCAACCTCCTGACCCCACCAACACCCCGCACCCCTACCTTCTACCTTCTTCCCAAAATTCACAAACCCAATCATCCCGGCCGTCCCATTGTAGCTGGTTACCAAGCCCCCACCGAACGCATCTCTGCCTACGTAGATCAACACCTTCAACCCATTACATGCAGTCTCCCATCCTTCATCAAAGACACCAACCACTTTCTCAAACGCCTGGAATCCCTACCCAGTCTGTTACCCCCGGAAACCATCCTTGTAACCATTGATGCCACTTCCTTATACACAAATATTCCGCATGTCCAGGGCCTCGCTGCGATGGAGCACTTCCTTTCACGCCGATCACCTGCCGCCCTACCTAAAACCTCTTTCCTCATTACCTTAGCCAGCTTCATCCTGACCCACAACTTCTTCACTTTTGAAGGCCAGACATACCAACAATTAAAGGGAACAGCCATGGGTACCAGGATGGCCCCCTCGTATGCCAACCTATTCATGGGTCGCTTAGAGGAAGCCTTCCTGGTTACCCAGGCCTGCCAACCCGAAGTTTGGTACAGATTTATTGATGACATTTTCGTGATCTGGACTCACAGTGAAGAAGAACTCCAGAATTTCCTCTCCAACCTCAACTCCTTTGGTCCCATCAGATTCACCTGGTCCTACTCCAAATCCCATGCCACTTTCCTTGACGTTGACCTCCACCTGTCCAATGGCCAGCTTCACACGTCCGTCCACATTAAACCCACCAACAAGCAACAGTACCTCCATTATGACAGCTGCCACCCATTCCACATCAAACGGTCCCTTCCCTACAGCCTAGGTCTTCGTGGCAAACGAATCTGCTCCAGTCCGGAATCCTTGAACCATTACACCAACAACCTAAAAACAGCTTTTGCATCCCGTAACTACCCTCCCGACCTGGTACAGAAGCAAATAACCAGAGCCACATCCTCATCTCCTCAAACCCGGAACCTTCCACAGAAAAACCCCAAAAGTGCCCCACTTGTGACAGGATACTTTCCGGGACTGGATCAGATTCTGAATGTGGCTCTCCAGCAGGGATACGACTTCCTCAAATCCTGCCCTGAAATGAGATCCATCCTTCATGAAATCCTCCCCACTCCACAAAGAGTGTCTTTCCGCCGTCCACCTAACCTTCGCAACCTCCTAGTTCATCCCTATGAAATCCCCAAACCACCTTCCCTACCCTCTGGCTCCTACCCCTGTAACCGCCCCCGGTGTAAAACCTGTCCCATGCACCCTCCCACCACCATCTATTCCAGTCCTGTAACCCGGAAGGTGTACACGATCAAAGGCAGAGCCACGTGTGAAAGCACCCACGTGATTTACCAACTGACCTGCCTACACTGTGAAGCGTTCTATGTGGGAATGACCAGCAACAAACTGTCCATTCGCATGAATGGACACAGGCAGACAGTGTTTGTTGGTAATGAGGATCACCCTGTGGCTAAACATGCCTTGGTGCACGGCCAGCACATCTTGGCACAGTGTTACACCGTCCGGGTTATCTGGATACTTCCCACTAACACCAACCTGTCAGAACTCCGGAGATGGGAACTTGCCCTTCAGCATATCCTTTCTTCTCGCTATCCGCCAGGCCTCAATCTCCGCTAATTTCTAATTTCAATTTGCCGCCGCTCATACCCCACCTGTCTTTCAACTTCATCTTTGCCTCTGTACATCCGCCCCGACTGACATCTCTGCCCAAACTCTTTGCCTTTACAAATGTCTGCTTGTGTCTGTGTATGTGTGGATGGATATGTGTGTGTGTGCGAGTGTATACCTGTCCTTTTTTCCCCCTAAGGTAAGTCTTTCCGCTCCCGGGATTGGAATGACTCCTTACCCTCTCCCTTAAAACCCATATCCTTTTGTCTTTCCTTCTCCTTCCCTCTTTCCTGACGAGGCAACCATTGGTTGCGAAAGCTAGAATTTTGTGTGTATGTTTGTGTGTCTATCGACCTGCCAGCGCTTTTGTTTGGTAAGTTTCATCATCTTTCTTTTTAGATATATTTTTCCCACGTGGAATGTTTCCCTCTGTTATATTCATATCATTAATTTGAAGCCAACAATCACGTTTGTTATTGTTATCGTTATTGTTATTGTCACTGTTACATTTCGAAGTCTTTTCTGTCGTCTTATTTCCTCCTTCTGTTTTTGCCAGCAGTTTCACTTTCTATTCACCTTCTCCTTTTTTACCGTAATCCAGTATACAATTTTATCCCGTCGATATACACTCAATAATACGTAATAATACGTAAATCACTTCGAAACCATAACCAAAAAAATTTTTTTTTTCCGCTTTGCTGCTATAAAATCCACCGTTTCCAGTCCACAAACAGTTCCTTTTAGCTATTAAACAACCCTTTCGGCAGTTTTAATAACTTTTGCTTTATTTCCATTTCCGTTTTTCTCACATCACCGATCGTTTTTAGCCGCTTGCCACAGGTTTTAACGTCATTATTTCTTCATCAAACAATTGTTAGCTTCATTTCCATAATCTGCCACCACCAAACCACTCCTTTTAATACATCCTCACGTAGTTTTTTCGAAATTTTCCCGAATTTCTCCACCCTTTAACGTGTTTTGGCGGCAACACAACCACCTAACCTTTATGCACATCATTATCTACCTACACAAGTTCACCACAGGATAAACATAGCCCAGCCCTAACCAACCCTTTTTCGCCTTTTTTCACACCAGATCTCCATTTGCTTTCTAATTTTACCTTTATCTCTCCCCATATATTTTTTCATATTTATTTTCATTTTCATTTCAGCCTCGTGTTCCACTTTCCACCTTCTAGTACCATGTCACCCTCACAACACCTTCACAACGACCCCATTAAGTTTTATTTACATTCCCTCCGCAAACATGCCTTCGCCCTAGCCAGATTACACTCCCATATTTTATTTTCTCGGGCTTGTCTGACAGTTGGCATCACCCCCAAAGGCCTCACACTTAAAGTTCCCATCTCTGGCTGCAACCCTTCTTTCCATCAGTCCCTATACCAGTTCCAAACCAAACAATCCATTGCCCTCACCCACCTAATCCTTCACCTACACATCCACTCAGCCAATCAACACGCCCATCAACTCCTATCCTTTATAAAAATCCTCAATCTTTCCTCTCCCACATCCACACCTGTTGTTCAGAGCATCCTCCTACAGGCCAACCGCAAATTAGAGCAGCATGCCACCCTCCACCTTAAAAAACTATCCAATCTCCTGGTTTCCCACCTCCGGAAAGGCAACTCACACACCCTTCACAACCTTTCCAGCAAACCTCAACCTCCTCTCATTGCACACAAACCCAGTCTGTCCCATCTACTCAATCTCCCACTTCCAGCTCCACTCCCTCCAAAACCTCAAAATTCCAATCAACGCAATCTGGAAACACAACACCCCAATTCAGTAGTTAACCTTTCCTCCAAACCTCTCTCCCAATCCGAAACCTCTGTCCTATCCAAAGGCCTCACCTTCAGCCCCACTCCCAGTTTTAACCAAACAGCCCTCGTCAAAGATTTACTGTCCTACACCCGTACTCTCTGCTGGAAATATCACTTTGCCACGAAGAAAAATGATCCTAATCCTACTCCTAATGATCCAACTCCCCAAGACACTATCCAAATTGAACCATGCCTGGAACAGTTCCGTCCTCCGTCACAGCGGGACCCACCTCCTCTTCCTCAAAATCACCCTCTCCTAACCTTCCAGGAATTTCTGACTTCCAGCCTTGCCTCTCAATCCTTCTTAAGAAACCTTAATCCTACTCCCAACATCACCACTGCTGAAGCCCAGGCTATCCGTGATCTGAAGGCTGACCGATCCATCGTCATTCTTCCGGCGGACAAGGGTTCCACAACCTGACCGATCCATCGTCATTCTTCCGGCGGACAAGGGTTCCACAAGTGTGGTACTTGATCGTCAGGAGTATGTGGCTGAGGGACTGCGTCAGCTTTCAGACACCACTACTTACAAAGTTTGCCAAGGCAATCCCATTCCTGATGTCCAGGCGGAGCTTCAAGGAATCCTCAGAACCTTAGGCCCCCTACAAAACCTTTCACCCGACTCCATCAACCTCCTGACCCCACCAACACCCCGCACCCCTACCTTCTACCTTCTTCCCAAAATTCACAAACCCAATCATCCCGGCCGTCCCATTGTAGCTGGTTACCAAGCCCCCACCGAACGCATCTCTGCCTACGTAGATCAACACCTTCAACCCATTACATGCAGTCTCCCATCCTTCATCAAAGACACCAACCACTTTCTCAAACGCCTGGAATCCCTACCCAGTCTGTTACCCCCGGAAACCATCCTTGTAACCATTGATGCCACTTCCTTATACACAAATATTCCGCATGTCCAGGGCCTCGCTGCGATGGAGCACTTCCTTTCACGCCGATCACCTGCCGCCCTACCTAAAACCTCTTTCCTCATTACCTTAGCCAGCTTCATCCTGACCCACAACTTCTTCACTTTTGAAGGCCAGACATACCAACAATTAAAGGGAACAGCCATGGGTACCAGGATGGCCCCCTCGTATGCCAACCTATTCATGGGTCGCTTAGAGGAAGCCTTCCTGGTTACCCAGGCCTGCCAACCCGAAGTTTGGTACAGATTTATTGATGACATTTTCGTGATCTGGACTCACAGTGAAGAAGAACTCCAGAATTTCCTCTCCAACCTCAACTCCTTTGGTCCCATCAGATTCACCTGGTCCTACTCCAAATCCCATGCCACTTTCCTTGACGTTGACCTCCACCTGTCCAATGGCCAGCTTCACACGTCCGTCCACATTAAACCCACCAACAAGCAACAGTACCTCCATTATGACAGCTGCCACCCATTCCACATCAAACGGTCCCTTCCCTACAGCCTAGGTCTTCGTGGCAAACGAATCTGCTCCAGTCCGGAATCCTTGAACCATTACACCAACAACCTAAAAACAGCTTTTGCATCCCGTAACTACCCTCCCGACCTGGTACAGAAGCAAATAACCAGAGCCACATCCTCATCTCCTCAAACCCGGAACCTTCCACAGAAGAACCCCAAAAGTGCCCCACTTGTGACAGGATACTTTCCGGGACTGGATCAGATTCTGAATGTGGCTCTCCAGCAGGGATACGACTTCCTCAAATCCTGCCCTGAAATGAGATCCATCCTTCATGAAATCCTCCCCACTCCACCAAGAGTGTCTTTCCGCCGTCCACCTAACCTTCGCAACCTCCTAGTTCATCCCTATGAAATCCCCAAACCACCTTCCCTACCCTCTGGCTCCTACCCCTGTAACCGCCCCCGGTGTAAAACCTGTCCCATGCACCCTCCCACCACCACCTATTCCAGTCCTGTAACCCGGAAGGTGTACACGATCAAAGGCAGAGCCACGTGTGAAAGCACCCACGTGATTTACCAACTGACCTGCCTACACTGTGAAGCGTTCTATGTGGGAATGACCAGCAACAAACTGTCCATTCGCATGAATGGACACAGGCAGACAGTGTTTGTTGGTAATGAGGATCACCCTGTGGCTAAACATGCCTTGGTGCACGGCCAGCATATCTTGGCACAGTGTTACACCGTCCGGGTTATCTGGATACTTCCCACTAACACCAACCTGTCAGAACTCCGGAGATGGGAACTTGCCCTTCAGCATATCCTTTCTTCTCGCTATCCGCCAGGCCTCAATCTCCGCTAATTTCTAATTTCAATTTGCCGCCGCTCATACCCCACCTGTCTTTCAACTTCATCTTTGCCTCTGTACATCCGCCCCGACTGACATCTCTGCCCAAACTCTTTGCCTTTACAAATGTCTGCTTGTGTCTGTGTATGTGTGGATGGATATGTGTGTGTGTGCGAGTGTATACCTGTCCTTTTTTCCCCCTAAGGTAAGTCTTTCCGCTCCCGGGATTGGAATGACTCCTTACCCTCTCCCTTAAAACCCATATCCTTTTGTCTTTCCTTCTCCTTCCCTCTTTCCTGACGAGGCAACCATTGGTTGCGAAAGCTAGAATTTTGTGTGTATGTTTGTGTGTCTATCGACCTGCCAGCGCTTTTGTTTGGTAAGTTTCATCATCTTTCTTTTTAGATATATTTTTCCCACGTGGAATGTTTCCCTCTGTTATATTCATATCATTAATTTGAAGCCAACAATCACGTTTGTTATTGTTATCGTTATTGTTATTGTCACTGTTACATTTCGAAGTCTTTTCTGTCGTCTTATTTCCTCCTTCTGTTTTTGCCAGCAGTTTCACTTTCTATTCACCTTCTCCTTTTTTACCGTAATCCAGTATACAATTTTATCCCGTCGATATACACTCAATAATACGTAATAATACGTAAATCACTTCGAAACCATAACCAAAAAAATTTTTTTTTTTCCGCTTTGCTGCTATAAAATCCACCGTTTCCAGTCCACAAACAGTTCCTTTTAGCTATTAAACAACCCTTTCGGCAGTTTTAATAACTTTTGCTTTATTTCCATTTCCGTTTTTCTCACATCACCGATCGTTTTTAGCCGCTTGCCACAGGTTTTAACGTCATTATTTCTTCATCAAACAATTGTTAGCTTCATTTCCATAATCTGCCACCACCAAACCACTCCTTTTAATACATCCTCACGTAGTTTTTTCGAAATTTTCCCGAATTTCTCCACCCTTTAACGTGTTTTGGCGGCAACACAACCACCTAACCTTTATGCACATCATTATCTACCTACACAAGTTCACCACAGGATAAACATAGCCCAGCCCTAACCAACCCTTTTTCGCCTTTTTTCACACCAGATCTCCATTTGCTTTCTAATTTTACCTTTATCTCTCCCCATATATTTTTTCATATTTATTTTCATTTTCATTTCAGCCTCGTGTTCCACTTTCCACCTTCTAGTACCATGTCACCCTCACAACACCTTCACAACAACCCCATTAAGTTTTATTTACATTCCCTGCGCAAACATGCCTTCGCCCTAGCCAGATTACACTCCCATATTTTATTTTCTCAGGCTTGTCTGACAGTTGGCATCACCCCCAAAGGCCTCACACTTAAAGTTCCCATCTCTGGCTGCAACCCTTCTTTCCATCAGTCCCTATACCAGTTCCAAACCAAACAATCCATTGCCCTCACCCACCTAATCCTTCACCTACACATCCACTCAGCCAATCAACACGCCCATCAACTCCTATCCTTTATAAAAATCCTCAATCTTTCCTCTCCCACATCCACACCTGTTGTTCAGAGCATCCTCCTACAGGCCAACCGCAAATTAGAGCAGCATGCCACCCTCCACCTTAAAAAACTATCCAATCTCCTGGTTTCCCACCTCCGGAAAGGCAACTCACTCACCCTTCACAACCTTTCCAGCAAACCTCAACCTCCTCTCATTGCACACAAACCCAGTCTGTCCCATCTACTCAATCTCCCACTTCCAGCTCCACTCCCTCCAAAACCTCAAAATTCCAATCAACGCAATCTGGAACCACAACACCCCAATTCAGTAGTTAACCTTTCCTCCAAACCTCTCTCCCAATCCGAAACCTCTGTCCTATCCAAAGGCCTCACCTTCAGCCCCACTCCCAGTTTTAACCAAACAGCCCTCGTCAAAGATTTACTGTCCTACACCCGTACTCTCTGCTGGAAATATCACTTTGCCACGAAGAAAAATGATCCTAATCCTACTCCTAATGATCCAACTCCCCAAGACACTATCCAAATTGAACCATGCCTGGAACAGTTCCGTCCTCCGTCACAGCGGGACCCACCTCCTCTTCCTCAAAATCACCCTCTCCTAACCTTCCAGGAATTTCTGACTTCCAGCCTTGCCTCTCAATCCTTCTTAAGAAACCTTAATCCTACTCCCAACATCACCACTGCTGAAGCCCAGGCTATCCGTGATCTGAAGGCTGACCGATCCATCGTCATTCTTCCGGCGGACAAGGGTTCCACAACCTGACCGATCCATCGTCATTCTTCCGGCGGACAAGGGTTCCACAAGTGTGGTACTTGATCGTCAGGAGTATGTGGCTGAGGGACTGCGTCAGCTTTCAGACACCACTACTTACAAAGTTTGCCAAGGCAA
Source organism: Schistocerca piceifrons (assembly GCF_021461385.2). Lineage (NCBI taxonomy): Eukaryota > Metazoa > Arthropoda > Insecta > Orthoptera > Acrididae > Schistocerca > Schistocerca piceifrons. Next base: position 780,346,006 of record NC_060140.1, on the reverse strand, counting down.
TCCCATTCCTGATGTCCAGGCGGAGCTTCAAGGAATCCTCAGAACCTTAGGCCCCCTACAAAACCTTTCACCCGACTCCATCAACCTCCTGACCCCACCAACACCCCGCACCCCTACCTTCTACCTTCTTCCCAAAATTCACAAACCCAATCATCCCGGCCGTCCCATTGTAGCTGGTTACCAAGCCCCCACCGAACGCATCTCTGCCTACGTAGATCAACACCTTCAACCCATTACATGCAGTCTCCCATCCTTCATCAAAGACACCAACCACTTTCTCAAACGCCTGGAATCCCTACCCAGTCTGTTACCCCCGGAAACCATCCTTGTAACCATTGATGCCACTTCCTTATACACAAATATTCCGCATGTCCAGGGCCTCGCTGCGATGGAGCACTTCCTTTCACGCCGATCACCTGCCGCCCTACCTAAAACCTCTTTCCTCATTACCTTAGCCAGCTTCATCCTGACCCACAACTTCTTCACTTTTGAAGGCCAGACATACCAACAATTAAAGGGAACAGCCATGGGTACCAGGATGGCCCCCTCGTATGCCAACCTATTCATGGGTCGCTTAGAGGAAGCCTTCCTGGTTACCCAGGCCTGCCAACCCGAAGTTTGGTACAGATTTATTGATGACATTTTCGTGATCTGGACTCACAGTGAAGAAGAACTCCAGAATTTCCTCTCCAACCTCAACTCCTTTGGTCCCATCAGATTCACCTGGTCCTACTCCAAATCCCATGCCACTTTCCTTGACGTTGACCTCCACCTGTCCAATGGCCAGCTTCACACGTCCGTCCACATTAAACCCACCAACAAGCAACAGTACCTCCATTATGACAGCTGCCACCCATTCCACATCAAACGGTCCCTTCCCTACAGCCTAGGTCTTCGTGGCAAACGAATCTGCTCCAGTCCGGAATCCTTGAACCATTACACCAACAACCTAAAAACAGCTTTTGCATCCCGTAACTACCCTCCCGACCTGGTACAGAAGCAAATAACCAGAGCCACATCCTCATCTCCTCAAACCCGGAACCTTCCACAGAAGAACCCCAAAAGTGCCCCACTTGTGACAGGATACTTTCCGGGACTGGATCAGATTCTGAATGTGGCTCTCCAGCAGGGATACGACTTCCTCAAATCCTGCCCTGAAATGAGATCCATCCTTCATGAAATCCTCCCCACTCCACCAAGAGTGTCTTTCCGCCGTCCACCTAACCTTCGCAACCTCTTAGTTCATCCCTATGAAATCCCCAAACCACCTTCCCTACCCTCTGGCTCCTACCCCTGTAACCGCCCCCGGTGTAAAACCTGTCCCATGCACCCTCCCACCACCACCTATTCCAGTCCTGTAACCCGGAAGGTGTACACGATCAAAGGCAGAGCCACGTGTGAAAGCACCCACGTGATTTACCAACTGACCTGCCTACACTGTGAAGCGTTCTATGTGGGAATGACCAGCAACAAACTGTCCATTCGCATGAATGGACACAGGCAGACAGTGTTTGTTGGTAATGAGGATCACCCTGTGGCTAAACATGCCTTGGTGCACGGCCAGCACATCTTGGCACAGTGTTACACCGTCCGGGTTATCTGGATACTTCCCACTAACACCAACCTGTCAGAACTCCGGAGATGGGAACTTGCCCTTCAGCATATCCTTTCTTCTCGCTATCCGCCAGGCCTCAATCTCCGCTAATTTCTAATTTCAATTTGCCGCCGCTCATACCCCACCTGTCTTTCAACTTCATCTTTGCCTCTGTACATCCGCCCCGACTGACATCTCTGCCCAAACTCTTTGCCTTTACAAATGTCTGCTGGTGTCTGTGTATGTGTGGATGGATATGTGTGTGTGTGCGAGTGTATACCTGTCCTTTTTTCCCCCTAAGGTAAGTCTTTCCGCTCCCGGGATTGGAATGACTCCTTACCCTCTCCCTTAAAACCCATATCCTTTTGTCTTTCCTTCTCCTTCCCTCTTTCCTGACGAGGCAACCATTGGTTGCGAAAGCTAGAATTTTGTGTGTATGTTTGTGTTTGTTTGTGTGTCTATCGACCTGCCAGCGCTTTTGTTTGGTAAGTTTCATCATCTTTCTTTTTAGATATATTTTTCCCACGTGGAATGTTTCCCTCTGTTATATTCATATCATTAATTTGAAGCCAACAATCACGTTTGTTATTGTTATCGTTATTGTTATTGTCACTGTTACATTTCGAAGTCTTTTCTGTCGTCTTATTTCCTCCTTCTGTTTTTGCCAGCAGTTTCACTTTCTATTCACCTTCTCCTTTTTTACCGTAATCCAGTATACAATTTTATCCCGTCGATATACACTCAATAATACGTAATAATACGTAAATCACTTCGAAACCATAACCAAAAAAAATTTTTTTTTTCCGCTTTGCTGCTATAAAATCCACCGTTTCCAGTCCACAAACAGTTCCTTTTAGCTATTAAACAACCCTTTCGGCAGTTTTAATAACTTTTGCTTTATTTCCATTTCCGTTTTTCTCACATCACCGATCGTTTTTAGCCGCTTGCCACAGGTTTTAACGTCATTATTTCTTCATCAAACAATTGTTAGCTTCATTTCCATAATCTGCCACCACCAAACCACTCCTTTTAATACATCCTCACGTAGTTTTTTCGAAATTTTCCCGAATTTCTCCACCCTTTAACGTGTTTTGGCGGCAACACAACCACCTAACCTTTATGCACATCATTATCTACCTACACAAGTTCACCACAGGATAAACATAGCCCAGCCCTAACCAACCCTTTTTCGCCTTTTTTCACACCAGATCTCCATTTGCTTTCTAATTTTACCTTTATCTCTCCCCATATATTTTTTCATATTTATTTTCATTTTCATTTCAGCCTCGTGTTCCACTTTCCACCTTCTAGTACCATGTCACCCTCACAACACCTTCACAACAACCCCATTAAGTTTTATTTACATTCCCTGCGCAAACATGCCTTCGCCCTAGCCAGATTACACTCCCATATTTTATTTTCTCAGGCTTGTCTGACAGTTGGCATCACCCCCAAAGGCCTCACACTTAAAGTTCCCATCTCTGGCTGCAACCCTTCTTTCCATCAGTCCCTATACCAGTTCCAAACCAAACAATCCATTGCCCTCACCCACCTAATCCTTCACCTACACATCCACTCAGCCAATCAACACACCCATCAACTCCTATCCTTTATAAAAATCCTCAATCTTTCCTCTCCCACATCCACACCTGTTGTTCAGAGCATCCTCCTACAGGCCAACCGCAAATTAGAGCAGCATGCCACCCTCCACCTTAAAAAACTATCCAATCTCCTGGTTTCCCACCTCCGGAAAGGCAACTCACTCACCCTTCACAACCTTTCCAGCAAACCTCAACCTCCTCTCATTGCACACAAACCCAGTCTGTCCCATCTACTCAATCTCCCACTTCCAGCTCCACTCCCTCCAAAACCTCAAAATTCCAATCAACGCAATCTGGAACCACAACACCCCAATTCAGTAGTTAACCTTTCCTCCAAACCTCTCTCCCAATCCGAAACCTCTGTCCTATCCAAAGGCCTCACCTTCAGCCCCACTCCCAGTTTTAACCAAACAGCCCTCGTCAAAGATTTACTGTCCTACACCCGTACTCTCTGCTGGAAATATCACTTTGCCACGAAGAAAAATGATCCTAATCCTACTCCTAATGATCCAACTCCCCAAGACACTATCCAAATTGAACCATGCCTGGAACAGTTCCGTCCTCCGTCACAGCGGGACCCACCTCCTCTTCCTCAAAATCACCCTCTCCTAACCTTCCAGGAATTTCTGACTTCCAGCCTTGCCTCTCAATCCTTCTTAAAAAACCTTAATCCTACTCCCAACATCACCACTGCTGAAGCCCAGGCTATCCGTGATCTGAAGGCTGACCGATCCATCGTCATTCTTCCGGCGGACAAGGGTTCCACAACCTGACCGATCCATCGTCATTCTTCCGGCGGACAAGGGTTCCACAAGTGTGGTACTTGATCGTCAGGAGTATGTGGCTGAGGGACTGCGTCAGCTTTCAGACACCACTACTTACAAAGTTTGCCAAGGCAATCCCATTCCTGATGTCCAGGCGGAGCTTCAAGGAATCCTCAGAACCTTAGGCCCCCTACAAAACCTTTCACCCGACTCCATCAACCTCCTGACCCCACCAACACCCCGCACCCCTACCTTCTACCTTCTTCCCAAAATTCACAAACCCAATCATCCCGGCCGTCCCATTGTAGCTCGTTACCAAGCCCCCACCGAACGCATCTCTGCCTACGTAGATCAACACCTTCAACCCATTACATGCAGTCTCCCATCCTTCATCAAAGACACCAACCACTTTCTCAAACGCCTGGAATCCCTACCCAGTCTGTTACCCCCGGAAACCATCCTTGTAACCATTGATGCCACTTCCTTATACACAAATATTCCGCATGTCCAGGGCCTCGCTGCGATGGAGCACTTCCTTTCACGCCGATCACCTGCCGCCCTACCTAAAACCTCTTTCCTCATTACCTTAGCCAGCTTCATCCTGACCCACAACTTCTTCACTTTTGAAGGCCAGACATACCAACAATTAAAGGGAACAGCCATGGGTACCAGGATGGCCCCCTCGTATGCCAACCTATTCATGGGTCGCTTAGAGGAAGCCTTCCTGGTTACCCAGGCCTGCCAACCCGAAGTTTGGTACAGATTTATTGATGACATTTTCGTGATCTGGACTCACAGTGAAGAAGAACTCCAGAATTTCCTCTCCAACCTCAACTCCTTTGGTCCCATCAGATTCACCTGGTCCTACTCCAAATCCCATGCCACTTTCCTTGACGTTGACCTCCACCTGTCCAATGGCCAGCTTCACACGTCCGTCCGCATTAAACCCACCAACAAGCAACAGTACCTCCATTATGACAGCTGCCACCCATTCCACATCAAACGGTCCCTTCCCTACAGCCTAGGTCTTCGTGGCAAACGAATCTGCTCCAGTCCGGAATCCTTGAACCATTACACCAACAACCTAAAAACAGCTTTTGCATCCCGTAACTACCCTCCCGACCTGGTACAGAAGCAAATAACCAGAGCCACATCCTCATCTCCTCAAACCCGGAACCTTCCACAGAAGAACCCCAAAAGTGCCCCACTTGTGACAGGATACTTTCCGGGACTGGATCAGATTCTGAATGTGGCTCTCCAGCAGGGATACGACTTCCTCAAATCCTGCCCTGAAATGAGATCCATCCTTCATGAAATCCTCCCCACTCCACCAAGAGTGTCTTTCCGCCGTCCACCTAACCTTCGCAACCTCCTAGTTCATCCCTATGAAATCCCCAAACCACCTTCCCTACCCTCTGGCTCCTACCCCTGTAACCGCCCCCGGTGTAAAACCTGTCCCATGCACCCTCCCACCACCACCTATTCCAGTCCTGTAACCCGGAAGGTGTACACGATCAAAGGCAGAGCCACGTGTGAAAGCACCCACGTGATTTACCAACTGACCTGCCTACACTGTGAAGCGTTCTATGTGGGAATGACCAGCAACAAACTGTCCATTCGCATGAATGGACACAGGCAGACAGTGTTTGTTGGTAATGAGGATCACCCTGTGGCTAAACATGCCTTGGTGCACGGCCAGCACATCTTGGCACAGTGTTACACCGTCCGGGTTATCTGGATACTTCCCACTAACACCAACCTGTCAGAACTCCGGAGATGGGAACTTGCCCTTCAGCATATCCTTTCTTCTCGCTATCCGCCAGGCCTCAATCTCCGCTAATTTCTAATTTCAATTTGCCGCCGCTCATACCCCACCTGTCTTTCAACTTCATCTTTGCCTCTGAACATCCGCCCCGACTGACATCTCTGCCCAAACTCTTTGCCTTTACAAATGTCTGCTGGTGTCTGTGTATGTGTGGATGGATATGTGTGTGTGTGCGAGTGTATACCTGTCCTTTTTTCCCCCTAAGGTAAGTCTTTCCGCTCCCGGGATTGGAATGACTCCTTACCCTCTCCCTTAAAACCCATATCCTTTTGTCTTTCCTTCTCCTTCCCTCTTTCCTGACGAGGCAACCATTGGTTGCGAAAGCTAGAATTTTGTGTGTATGTTTGTGTTTGTTTGTGTGTCTATCGACCTGCCAGCGCTTTTGTTTGGTAAGTTTCATCATCTTTCTTTTTAGATATATTTTTCCCACGTGGAATGTTTCCCTCTGTTATATTCATATCATTAATTTGAAGCCAACAATCACGTTTGTTATTGTTATCGTTATTGTTATTGTCACTGTTACATTTCGAAGTCTTTTCTGTCGTCTTATTTCCTCCTTCTGTTTTTGCCAGCAGTTTCACTTTCTATTCACCTTCTCCTTTTTTACCGTAATCCAGTATACAATTTTATCCCGTCGATATACACTCAATAATACGTAATAATACGTAAATCACTTCGAAACCATAACCAAAAAAAATTTTTTTTTTCCGCTTTGCTGCTATAAAATCCACCGTTTCCAGTCCACAAACAGTTCCTTTTAGCTATTAAACAACCCTTTCGGCAGTTTTAATAACTTTTGCTTTATTTCCATTTCCGTTTTTCTCACATCACCGATCGTTTTTAGCCGCTTGCCACAGGTTTTAACGTCATTATTTCTTCATCAAACAATTGTTAGCTTCATTTCCATAATCTGCCACCACCAAACCACTCCTTTTAATACATCCTCACGTAGTTTTTTCGAAATTTTCCCGAATTTCTCCACCCTTTAACGTGTTTTGGCGGCAACACAACCACCTAACCTTTATGCACATCATTATCTACCTACACAAGTTCACCACAGGATAAACATAGCCCAGCCCTAACCAACCCTTTTTCGCCTTTTTTCACACCAGATCTCCATTTGCTTTCTAATTTTACCTTTATCTCTCCCCATATATTTTTTCATATTTATTTTCATTTTCATTTCAGCCTCGTGTTCCACTTTCCACCTTCTAGTACCATGTCACCCTCACAACACCTTCACAACAACCCCATTAAGTTTTATTTACATTCCCTGCGCAAACATGCCTTCGCCCTAGCCAGATTACACTCCCATATTTTATTTTCTCAGGCTTGTCTGACAGTTGGCATCACCCCCAAAGGCCTCACACTTAAAGTTCCCATCTCTGGCTGCAACCCTTCTTTCCATCAGTCCCTATACCAGTTCCAAACCAAACAATCCATTGCCCTCACCCACCTAATCCTTCACCTACACATCCACTCAGCCAATCAACACACCCATCAACTCCTATCCTTTATAAAAATCCTCAATCTTTCCTCTCCCACATCCACACCTGTTGTTCAGAGCATCCTCCTACAGGCCAACCGCAAATTAGAGCAGCATGCCACCCTCCACCTTAAAAAACTATCCAATCTCCTGGTTTCCCACCTCCGGAAAGGCAACTCACTCACCCTTCACAACCTTTCCAGCAAACCTCAACCTCCTCTCATTGCACACAAACCCAGTCTGTCCCATCTACTCAATCTCCCACTTCCAGCTCCACTCCCTCCAAAACCTCAAAATTCCAATCAACGCAATCTGGAACCACAACACCCCAATTCAGTAGTTAACCTTTCCTCCAAACCTCTCTCCCAATCCGAAACCTCTGTCCTATCCAAAGGCCTCACCTTCAGCCCCACTCCCAGTTTTAACCAAACAGCCCTCGTCAAAGATTTACTGTCCTACACCCGTACTCTCTGCTGGAAATATCACTTTGCCACGAAGAAAAATGATCCTAATCCTACTCCTAATGATCCAACTCCCCAAGACACTATCCAAATTGAACCATGCCTGGAACAGTTCCGTCCTCCGTCACAGCGGGACCCACCTCCTCTTCCTCAAAATCACCCTCTCCTAACCTTCCAGGAATTTCTGACTTCCAGCCTTGCCTCTCAATCCTTCTTAAAAAACCTTAATCCTACTCCCAACATCACCACTGCTGAAGCCCAGGCTATCCGTGATCTGAAGGCTGACCGATCCATCGTCATTCTTCCGGCGGACAAGGGTTCCACAACCTGACCGATCCATCGTCATTCTTCCGGCGGACAAGGGTTCCACAAGTGTGGTACTTGATCGTCAGGAGTATGTGGCTGAGGGACTGCGTCAGCTTTCAGACACCACTACTTACAAAGTTTGCCAAGGCAATCCCATTCCTGATGTCCAGGCGGAGCTTCAAGGAATCCTCAGAACCTTAGGCCCCCTACAAAACCTTTCACCCGACTCCATCAACCTCCTGACCCCACCAACACCCCGCACCCCTACCTTCTACCTTCTTCCCAAAATTCACAAACCCAATCATCCCGGCCGTCCCATTGTAGCTCGTTACCAAGCCCCCACCGAACGCATCTCTGCCTACGTAGATCAACACCTTCAACCCATTACATGCAGTCTCCCATCCTTCATCAAAGACACCAACCACTTTCTCAAACGCCTGGAATCCCTACCCAGTCTGTTACCCCCGGAAACCATCCTTGTAACCATTGATGCCACTTCCTTATACACAAATATTCCGCATGTCCAGGGCCTCGCTGCGATGGAGCACTTCCTTTCACGCCGATCACCTGCCGCCCTACCTAAAACCTCTTTCCTCATTACCTTAGCCAGCTTCATCCTGACCCACAACTTCTTCACTTTTGAAGGCCAGACATACCAACAATTAAAGGGAACAGCCATGGGTACCAGGATGGCCCCCTCGTATGCCAACCTATTCATGGGTCGCTTAGAGGAAGCCTTCCTGGTTACCCAGGCCTGCCAACCCGAAGTTTGGTACAGATTTATTGATGACATTTTCGTGATCTGGACTCACAGTGAAGAAGAACTCCAGAATTTCCTCTCCAACCTCAACTCCTTTGGTCCCATCAGATTCACCTGGTCCTACTCCAAATCCCATGCCACTTTCCTTGACGTTGACCTCCACCTGTCCAATGGCCAGCTTCACACGTCCGTCCACATTAAACCCACCAACAAGCAACAGTACCTCCATTATGACAGCTGCCACCCATTCCACATCAAACGGTCCCTTCCCTACAGCCTAGGTCTTCGTGGCAAACGAATCTGCTCCAGTCCGGAATCCTTGAACCATTACACCAACAACCTAAAAACAGCTTTTGCATCCCGTAACTACCCTCCCGACCTGGTACAGAAGCAAATAACCAGAGCCACATCCTCATCTCCTCAAACCCGGAACATTCCACAGAAGAACCCCAAAAGTGCCCCACTTGTGACAGGATACTTTCCGGGACTGGATCAGATTCTGAATGTGGCTCTCCAGCAGGGATACGACTTCCTCAAATCCTGCCCTGAAATGAGATCCATCCTTCATGAAATCCTCCCCACTCCACCAAGAGTGTCTTTCCGCCGTCCACCTAACCTTCGCAACCTCCTAGTTCATCCCTATGAAATCCCCAAACCACCTTCCCTACCCTCTGGCTCCTACCCCTGTAACCGCCCCCGGTGTAAAACCTGTCCCATGCACCCTCCCACCACCACCTATTCCAGTCCTGTAACCCGGAAGGTGTACACGATCAAAGGCAGAGCCACGTGTGAAAGCACCCACGTGATTTACCAACTGACCTGCCTACACTGTGAAGCGTTCTATGTGGGAATGACCAGCAACAAACTGTCCATTCGCATGAATGGACACAGGCAGACAGTGTTTGTTGGTAATGAGGATCACCCTGTGGCTAAACATGCCTTGGTGCACGGCCAGCACATCTTGGCACAGTGTTACACCGTCCGGGTTATCTGGATACTTCCCACTAACACCAACCTGTCAGAACTCCGGAGATGGGAACTTGCCCTTCAGCATATCCTTTCTTCTCGCTATCCGCCAGGCCTCAATCTCCGCTAATTTCTAATTTCAATTTGCCGCCGCTCATACCCCACCTGTCTTTCAACTTCATCTTTGCCTCTGTACATCCGCCCCGACTGACATCTCTGCCCAAACTCTTTGCCTTTACAAATGTCTGCTGGTGTCTGTGTATGTGTGGATGGATATGTGTGTGTGTGCGAGTGTATACCTGTCCTTTTTTCCCCCTAAGGTAAGTCTTTCCGCTCCCGGGATTGGAATGACTCCTTACCCTCTCCCTTAAAACCCATATCCTTTTGTCTTTCCTTCTCCTTCCCTCTTTCCTGACGAGGCAACCATTGGTTGCGAAAGCTAGAATTTTGTGTGTATGTTTGTGTTTGTTTGTGTGTCTATCGACCTGCCAGCGCTTTTGTTTGGTAAGTTTCATCATCTTTCTTTTTAGATATAATTATAGGGTGGCACGCACTCAACTCACACTCCATAATTTTGTCTTTTAGTTGGTCTTTTTCTTACATTTCTCACTTATGTCCTACTTCTTCACCCTGCTGTGGGGATATTTTTTCACCACTCCTTTGAATTAATAAGTGCCTCAAGTTTTTATTTCCTTCTTGGATTAATCATTTATCTGGTGGCTTTCTCTTCAATGGTTCTTATCTCAGTACTCTCATCTTCACTGTACTTTTCAAAAATCAAGCTTTTCCTCCTCATATTCTTCATCTATGGCGTCGACCACTTCCTCCTTCTTTAAGTCAAGTGCTCATCAGACTGTCACCCCTAGACAATTTTCCCTTCCTTCCTTTTCCATTCCATCCATTGGTATTGTAATCCTCTGTTTGTCTGTGCTCCCATCATTTAGTATTTCTTCATGGGCCTCTTCCCTTGAGTCAGCATATAATTCCTTCTGAAAATCTGTTTCATCTGGGGCTATCAGTCTCCTCTTTGTCCTGTACTACTCACTTTTCCAATTTCTCCATCTCTTCTCATTCCTCACCTTTCATTCTATATTCATTCCCACCTGAAACCGTATTGCTCAATTCCTTTTCCATTCTCTTAACAACTCTTCTTGGCACTACCTAGCAAGAATATCAGCTTTAATTGCATCCTCTTCCTAAGATCTGTTTTCCAGCTTACTGTTTACTGCCTAGTAATTGATTTCCTTCTCTTTCCTCACTGTGGAATAGAATCTGGTAGGGTTTCTTGTTTTCTCTTATTAATCAAGCCAGGTATCTCTCTCATCTTTTTGAGTAGTCTTCTAAGTGTTTCTCAGCTTGTTTATTTTCTTCACTATTCTTCATGCTACCTTTCGGAAATCTCTCCATTGCTTCCCTAATGTCAAAAATGAATTGTTTACTCTGTTCTAATTAACCCTTATTTCTTCCTCTCATAAACTACCCAAGTGAAGTGTCCTTAAGCATGTCCTTAAGAATGCCCTTAAGAAGGTATAAGATCTTCTGCTATTTTATTGGTAAGAATTTCAATAAAACCATCTGATTAATAGGAAAATCCTGTACTAGCTCGATTTATAAATGAAGAGCCATACATTTTGTTTATGATTCTCACAGCTCATTCGACATCAGATCATACACTACACCAGTATCTCCAAAACCACCAGTACAGAAGGAAATTAATAGAATGTTACAGTGGAATATAATTTAGACACCAGGAGTTGTTACAACAATTCTTTAGCAACTATTAAAAATTGGATGAAACTGTGCAGTTGGTATTAGATGCACACACTGTCAATAAAATAATTGAACCAGAAAGAGACTGTCCCCCATAATAGAGGAAATATAAACAAAATGTGCATGGGAAGGAATATAAGCACAATGGATTTAATGTAGGATACTGTCAATCACACTACACATAGATTTAAAAAAAAGAAAGAAAGAGAGAGAGAGAGAGAGACACAGCATTTTCATTCAAAGGAAGACCATACCAATTCCCACCACTATCCTTGGGTCTAAATATTTCCATATCAGTATTCGTAAGAGAGTTGGGTAAGTCAATTAGTAATGAATTAACACATTGACTGCCATACACTAATGATGGATGTTTCACTGCCAGGCCAGGCACATGAAATCAGGCTTAAGGCTCTGCTGTGGCTGCCTGCAGCCACATGGGGTCAGGTGTGCTGTGGCTGTCAGCTGCCACACAGCAATCAACATGTCAAGGGATAAAATGTTATATGTGGAAGATGTAGTAGTTGAATCTACAACATGGAAGGAAAAACTCTCAACTTTGGGTGAGCTTTTCCTTAGATTAAGTCCCAAGCCATTACAATTAAGCTGTCAAAATCACAATCCAGAGGAAACAAAGTTAAATGTTTGGGACACATTATACAACAGGAATTAAGACTGATTCTTACAGATTAGATGCAGCTAAACTCCATCCAGAACATTCCAATAAACAATTTAAATCTCATCTAAGAATGACAGGATTTTACAGAAAATTTCTTCCAAATACAGTGCTTAATGCAGGTACGTTAATGAAAGTATTGAAACAAAATACAATGTGAAACTGGGGTGTACATTGCAAAGAGGAATTCAACAATATGTAAGGGACAATTAAAAAGTTTTCATTTGAGGGCATTACTGCAGCCTATACGCAACATCGTGTGACTCTGATGTGGGGTATATATTCATGTGTTTCTGATGTGCGTGCAGTAACTGTGGAAACATAAACTATGGCAATGTTGTTACCAAATGCATCCAAACAGGATCAATATGCTGTTATTTTTTTCTTGGCTGCCAAATAATGAATACCAGTAGACACGCATCAGAGAATGAAGAATGTGTATGGTGCAGCATGTCTGCTGAAAACCACCATTGTTGGAATTGTGTGTGACAATGGCTGCTGCTGCTGCTGCTCCATGATAGTGCCTCATGTCCCCATATCACAAATGTCATAAAACAGGCATTATGCCAACTCAAGTGGGAGACAATTGAGTACTAGCCCTATAAGCTCTATAGTCCTGATCTCTTCCCATGTAATTATCACACTTTTTATCTCTCAAATGCCTTGAAGATCATTGATTCCTGTCGGATGAGGTTGTGCAGCAGGCAGTTACGGACTTCTTCGCACAGCAGAACACAACGTTATAATACACAAAATACAACACAGACCAGTAGCATTTGCTTGTAGAATGCTTACACAACATGAATGGAATTAGACTGTGACAGGAAATGAAACTTTATCTGTAGTATGGGCATTTAAGAAATTTCAATACTTATTAGAAGGAAATGAAACAGTAATATACACTGATCATAGTGCAGTAATATTTATACTGAAAAGCAAACCACAACATAGAAGACTCACGTGATGGGTCTTGTAGTTTAGATTTTATATAAGAGGGCAAGATAACATAATGCCAGACACACTGTCTAGACTGTGGGCCTTCAGTCAAATCAACGTGCTAAAGGAGGAGGGAACTTTTACAATTTTTTTTAAAGGTTAATAAATATGAAAACGACATAGGAGCTTTCTGTTACAATTTAGAAAAAGAACAGAGACAAGACATACGAGTATATTTAAGGAGTCATGTTGATAACTTACAGCAAAACAATACAAACACCAGTGACAAATGCCACAAGACAGCATAAAATTAGTAACTTAGTACATCCATATGAATAGGTATTATTACTTTAGCCCACTGTGGCCCATGAATAAACATGGAAAGAAAAATATAACAATTTCTTTATAAATCTATCTTTGTCACAATGAGCAATAACAATAAAATTTAAATTTCACAATAAAATATGTTGGGTGGTTTCAAAGTGAAATACAGTGAAACAGTCCTTTGTTTTCATTAAACACAAACCCACATTGCAGGTTTTACACATTGATCTTGTGTGATGCGGTACTTTGGTAATAGTGTAGTGTGCACATCTTCATGATGGTACTCTTTCTGGCATATGGGATGCATTGTCAAAGCACTAATCTGTTGCAATGAATGGCTTGAATTTGTTATGCTGGATCTGAGAGAAGTTGCAGTTTGAAAATGATGAAGGTGTTCCAACTAGCTCAGCAATTGGAGAGCCTGAATTTCTTCAAGGATATTTGCTCGTGTCTGTAATGTTCCTTGTAAATGATGACATTTACAACAGTGACATGAAGAAAGTATGAGAAAATTCTGTGTCACCACTTTTTAGTTTTTCTATCAATCTAATAGACTGATTTTATGTTGGATTTGTCCACAAGAACCATATAGGCATTAGGATATCTGGGCATGAAATTTCTACATGGGAACCATATTTAAATTGCCAAGATGTTGTGCTTTTGCGATATTGTAGACATTTGAAAGAAACTGTATTGGTTTGTGATGGTTCCAAACGATTGCTGTAATACCTCAGCCACTAGACTGAAAATGGAATCCTCCCTGAGACCAATTCTTTTTCATTTTCAAATGTTTTTGGAAACCCAACTCCCACAAGCATATTATTTTGTTTCCTCAGATCGAGCTTGAGGTGTACAGAAGTAAATAATATCAAAATACGGACTGTGCAGCAAGTTCTGAATTAAAGTGTTTGACAACTCGGGAACCTAAGCGTTTTTCTATCTCCTGGCCAGTTTTCCGCAGTACAGACCTGAAATTCGGAAACACAGCCAGTTTAATTTACTAGTACCCATATTTTGTATCCACATTTTATGGACTTCTGTGGCTTATACTAGTTGAGTCTTGACGTACCTATGACACAAACCATTCATTGATTCATCCACAGCAAGATGTTCTGTTGGCTTATAGCTGCCAGAGTAGCTCTGGCTAAGATAATCCAGCATTGAGCAGATTTTGAACAGTAGTTTGTCATAGACTTCCTCCTCCTTTTTTGGCTGTGTATTGTCATCATTCATATGTACTCACCCTAGCAACCATGAAAATCTATTCCAAGGCATGAGGACTGAAATTTAGGAATCACAGAGAGCTTTGTCAGAAGACTAATAATCCTTAAATGAAGGATATTTCTTGATACCCATTAATAAATTGGTGGCAACAAAATTCTTTATTTCGTCAATATCTGTTGGTTTGGAAGCAGTGGAACCTCCATGCTTTTGAGTTGCATATAAATTGATTTGAAATACTAGATGGTCTAGTAAATCATCACCAAGTAAGCAGCCAAATATGTCAGTGCATTGCTTTGCTACAGAAGATTTTTTAACCACAAGTATGTGAAAATTCAAAAGTTTCTTTTGCAAGTTTCTCTTGCACCCACTCAGTATGCTCCATTAGTTCTGCATTGTCATTATATGCATTGTCATCATTTTTAACACAAACACTTTCACCCATATATCCTCCAAGTTCAATTCTGCTCTCCTCACATGGAATAAGTTGTGCTTGTTGATCAGTTTCATATGATTCACTTTCAATATCCAAAGCAGCTGACTCTTGATCATTTGAAATTTCATCAAGTATGCCCATTAGCATATCTGCACTGAGGTCACAATCTCTAAATCGTTGGTTTTCTCTTGTTGGTGGTTTACTATCCATACTGACATTCCATAAAGGAAAAAATATCTTTATCTGTGTTTATCATATGAAAGTCATTACGCCACAGTGGATTCATAATGAAACCATGAGTATTTTTGTAAGAAACTTAAGTACTTATCACTATTTATTAATAAAAATCTTTCAAAAATCATCAAGTGAAGTATAAGAAGAAAGCATTACCTGAAATTTCAGAAGTCTGCTGTAGAGACATCAAATCGATTATATAACTAAGTTTGAGCTGTATGCCCCAGTACTCAGTGCAACATTGCACTGAAATGGTGGGTAACCTTCAACTATCACTTTTCTGCTGCAAGTAGTCAGTGCTGATGCTAGGTGCCACCTGCAATCAGTGTGCAGTGCTGGCTTCAAGATAAAGCCAGTGGGCCACATATAGATTCAAAGTAAATGTGTAGTTTCAGGCTGAAACCATTGAGCTGGAAAGGGTCAGAAATATGATATGGTAAGTAAATAAATTATTAAAATCTTACAAGACTTCTCAAAAGTTAAAGTGCAAATTACTGGAGCACCACACAATGCTGTATCTGCGAGCTTTGGGAATTATTGGCAGTGGACTTGCATGGTCCACCACCTAGAGGCTGGAGAGGAATGGGATTACCTCTTTATTGTGCTGCAATGCTGATGTTTAAATTGGTTACACTATATCCACTAAAGAGAGCAATGACCAATACTGTGATAAGTTAAGAGATCATTATTTTAGAACCTAATAATCTATTGTCTGACTATAGAACATAGTTCATAGCGAAATGGTTGAAAGAATTTCTAGCACAGGAAAATGTAAACCATATTTTAATTTCTGGATACCATCCACAAAGCAATCCCACTACAGGAGTAATGTGCGGGCTGTGCAGATTATATCGAAGCTATTGTGGACAGCACAAATGCAATTGTGTTAATTACAGTAAGCATGAGACAAAAAACCAATAATAATAGATTTAAACATCTGCTTTGGAAAATGGCCATTCAAACAAATGTATTACAGAACAATTTAACATGGGTTGTTGCAGAACTTGAACATATTCTCGATTTGAGTATAACAAATTTCCTTGAGACAGGAAAGCTTCTGCCGCCAATCAGCAAGGCTTTTGAAAGCATTGCTTGTGTGAAACTCAACTTACCCTTTTCTCACATGATATCCTGTGAACTATGGATGAGGGGCAACAGCAGAGTCCATATTCCTAGATTTCCAAAAAGCACAGTGCCCCACTGCAGACTATTTATGAAGGTAAGAGTCTAGAGGATAGGTTCCCAGATGTCTGAGTGGCTTGAAGATCTCGTAAGTAATAGAACCCAATACACTGGCCTTGACAGCTTCAGGAGCACCCAATGGAAGTGTGATGGGACCACTGTTATTTTCTATACACATAAATGATCTGGCAGACTGGGTGAGCACCAGTCTGCAACTATTTGCTGATGATGATGTAGTGTATTGGAAGGTCTCATTGACTGAGTGTTGGATGATACAAGATTTAGACAAAATTTCCGGCCAGTGTGACAAATGGCAGCTAGCTCTAAATCTAGAAAAACATGTGTATTATCTCAGATGAGTAGGAAAACAAACCATAATGTTCAAATACAGCATTCGCATTGTGCTTCTTTGATTAAGTCATGTGTAGGTGTAACACTATAAAGCAATATGAAATGAAATGTAATGTAATGGGCATGGATGGATTTTAGTGGGAAAAGGTGAATGGTCAACTTCAGTTTCTTGGGAGAATTTGAGGAAATTGTAGTTTATTTACATACAGAAAACCAGTGTGACTCATTCTTGAGTATTGCTCAAGTGTTTGGGATCCCCCCCAGGTCAGATTAATGGAAGACATTGAAGCAATTCAGAGATTTGTGAGCGGTAGGTTTGAACAACACACAAGTGTTATGGACGTGCTTCCGGGACTCAAATAGGAACCCTGGAGGGAAGGCAACATTCTTTTCAAAATACATTATTGAGAAAACACAGAGAACCAGCATTTGAAGCTGACTGCAGAACAATTCTACTGCCACCAATGTACATTTTGCATAAGGACAATGAAGATAAGATTAATTGGGACTCCTGTGGAGGTATGTAGACAGATGTTTTCCTGTCACTCTATTTACAAGCGAAATAGGAAAGGAAGTGACTTGTAGTAGTGTATGTACGTAGGTGTAGAATATACTGTATAGTAATGAACAGTCATGACAGAAAAGGAAAGAGAGAATTGACAAGAGCCCAACAGTTGTAAAGTAACTAATTAAAGTTGCTTTCTTATTAATTTATTATTTATTGAATTTGGTTAAGTAATCTGATGCTTGTTCATTATTTGGGACAGCAGGTGAATGGGTCTGAGATTTCCTGCTACTTTATCAGTATGAATTACAATGGAAAAATAAAAAAATTAATAAATAGGAAAATCCCATACTAGCATGATGTATAAATGAACAAGTGTACATGGTTTTGTGTTTAGTACTTTCCGTTGTGGCTGTTCTATTTATTTGTCTGAGGTATTCACCCTCCTCCAGCAGGTATCAATAACTCAAGCATGATATATTGCAATAATGTCAACAGACACTGAATCTTTTTGAAATAGCATTTTGTTCAGTTTGTTGAAAATCAGAGTCAGAACTGGATGCCAGCCTCACATAAAGACACATGTTAATGGCTAGTCTCTTTTCTAACATATAGTGAATGTATAATAAATTCCAATTGTAACTCCAAGTTCATGGAATGCTGATTTAGTAGACACTAGCAATGATTCAATATTTCAAAAGATTTTATCTAGTTGGGAGTTCAATGACTACTACAGAGAAGATGTGTTATTTTTTTGATAGCACACGCACTGACCAAACTCTTGCACCTTATTGTCACCTGACTCACACCAATTCCATTTATTTGATTTAGACCTCCTCCTTTTCTTCATCAGTATGTATGGTCTGTAAACATTATTGGACCACTACTTATTTTCTGCCCCACTTACTGATGCACATTGTTTTCCTGGTCACTCTGATTATACCCCAGCAATATCCTTGAACTCTTTCTTCTCTCATTCCTATATCACATCCTCTGTTCGTAGGAACAGATCTCATTTCAAAATAATTATCTGGTCTCCCATCTCTGGGTCTTGTTCATCCCCTATAATACTGGTATTCTCCTTACTATACCACATATCTGTCTCATTTTTCAAATCAAAATCAATGTTTGCCAAACTAAGGTGATTTTGTACTTCTCTCGGTAACCTCTATATGTGGAATAGATGGTGAATTTTGTCAAGAGTCAGAATTCTTGGTACCCAGCACCTATAGTCATTTATGAATACCAGTGGATGTACTTAACCTTTAGTTTCAAACTTTTAGACATGACTGCTATTCCCGTGACACCAGTTAGTGAGACTCAGAGGAAAGCTCTGTCACCTAATACTTTTTTTCTAGTGATTCTACTTTTTCCTCAATTCGAGAAGTATCTACCTTTAGTTGACCTACCTGTTCAGCAAATTTTTGTCTACCTGACACCTTCAGAATATTAGCCTCTTCCTTAATTTTATTTACATCCACCATCATTTTAGGACAAGTTTTGGAATTCCCCTTTTCATGTTTTTCTTTCATTTGTTCCCTAAGATTTTTGATTTGGATGATTACTTTGTCATCTACCTATGTAAACTGATTTTAGACACCTCTATTCTTTCATTAATTGTATATTTTACACCTCAGTGTATTAAAGACAACATGTAGGAATGACACAGTTACATATAACATGCACTTTATTGCATAATTGACACTAAATGAATGAAAACCTAAGTTCACAGCAGGCATAAGGTACACACTATTGTAGTTCCTCAGATATTCCACAACAGGCCACTGTTGATAGTCAGAAAATTTCCTCTCTGTGGTAACTGCTGTCACTGGCAGAGCCCCTCCCCCACCCCCCTCCCTCTCCCTCAGGAGTGCAGAGCACAAACGGAAGAGAAGCATGGAAGAATTGCCATTGTGACCATCTTCATGCCTGTGCACCAACCACACTATGGCCAGCTAAAAAGCAGGTTGTGGTTAGACTTTCTCATGGAACGCAATGACTCAATCCTGCTCCACAGCATGGTGTTCATTGAGGTGAAGTAGAGGTTGGCAAGGTCAGCCATAAAGAGAATGACTGAGGAGACTGTCAACAGTATGGGGCTCGAGTGTGGACATGGTGAAATGGCGGGAGTGGTGACATTAGGATCTGCAGAATCGGTTGCAGACTGTTGTGATGTCTTGGAAGGGTCTTGATGGTTAAGAAGCCCTCAAGCAAGAGTTGTCATTGGTCAAGCTGGCTGACATGTCATGCCCTGTGAAAAGCCAGAGGATCCTCATCAGTCAGAGTCCTTTGTACATCACTGTTATGGGTGGCATCGCATAAGGTCCAAGTTGGTTTTAAGTAGTTGAGCATCATAGTGGTAGGCTTACCATGAAGTAATATATTGATAGTGTTAGTGCCTCATCAGATGACCCTGTGAAGGCCGGCGTAAATTGGCTGTAGTGCAGGATGGATAGGGTCATCCTGGACCATGACATAGCCACAGTCTGCAAGTGCCTTATGGTGAAAAGTTTTGGAAAACTGTGCAGCTATGGAGGCGGTATCATGAGCCATGCAATGTGTTGTTTGACTTGGGTGACAGGGGCAGGGAGTTCTGATGTCTCTGTCAATCATTCTTGTAGCAAAAAGTCTGGAGACAGAGTGAGTCACTTATTTTATGGGACTTCAGCAAGGGAGGCATGAAGATTCTCTTTGTAGGTGGTGCACATCCCTAATAGCAGCCAAGGTAATGCTTCTGCCCAGAAACCACCATGATATGTAAGGGCAGCTTTAAGTGTAGAGTGCCTTTGGTCCATGAGGCTGTTGCTTTATGGACTGTAGGCCATTGTGTGGTAATATTGTACACCACGGTTTCATAGTTCATACTTGGTCAGCGGTTAAAGAGATCGGGCAGCCAAAACCTAGTATACATGAGTTGACAAATACTCTTGCTGTTGTCTCTGCCATCCTTGAGGGGAACGGCTTCCAACTAATGTGTCATATGGTCAATGACAGAGAGTATATAACGACAGCCTTCAAATTCAAGGAGAGGCTTTACCACGTCAAGGTGGATATGTTGAAATTGACCATTTGGAATCTCAAAATGACGGCATGTTGGCTTTGCTTGATGATCCACTTTGCTGTGCTGTAAGCCATGCATGTACCATGTCCAGTATAGGCAATCCTTTTTTACGTTAGGTCATATGAACTGGCCCGTGATGAGTCATGTCGATGGGCATATCCTGGGGTGCATCGGGTTGTGGAGCTGGTCAAATGTGAGATCCATTATTGATGTGGGTACAAGATGTCAAATTCTGTTTTGCAAAACATCACACAATACTTACTTGGTGGATCCAAGGATGGAACAATATTCTGTAGGTAAGATGGTTATAAAAACTTTAAGGAAGTCCATAATTTGTCAGTCTTGCAACTACATTCCTGCTGACTTGTCATAGTCGATATGTGTGGAGAGGGCATTTATTCTTGACTGATAGTTTGTGATGGCATTGTCCTTTTCTTAGAGATTTGTGACATCAGTTGTGAATTGTGTTATATAGCCCTTTCATTCATTGTGTTGTCAATTGACACTATCATGTTTCACCGACTGCAGAGTGGAAACACAGAATGCCTGCATTTCAGCACAATGGTATCAGATGACAACAATCTAGCAAAGGCACATGCCACATGGATCCCTTTCATCTCCTTCATACAGGGAAGCCAACAGTTGAATGTTTGTCACGCTGTGTTACAGGTGCTGTAGTGTGTGGAACATTCTTCACATTTTTTCCCTTTCTGTTTCAATCCTGTTGAAGATTTATAGAAGACATAGGTAAGGTTATTGTGTGTGTGTTATTTTGCTGAATGTTTTTTTGTTACATTGTTAGCTACATTTTTTTTCAAAGCTGGTTGTTGTCATGTGACACCATTGTGATGACATGCATTCATGTTATGTGGACATTCTCGTTTTTGTAGGTAATATTTTTGATGTTCAGTTGAAATAATTTTGAAAGCTAATCATCCTTAATATACTTAATGGATATTTTGATTATTTTCACGTCATACAGATAATTTAAGTAAATATTTTAATTTTTCAGACTCGAAACTTTCTGACAAGGAAATTGAGCAGATTGTACTAGAGCTCAATGACACAGTGAGCTTTCAGAGCTCTCAGACAGTGAAGAGTCTGGACCTGAAACTGTTGGAGCTACAGCAGATATGAGGAATGAAGAAGCACAATGGCAGTGCCAGACCTCACAACATGAAAGAGACACTCTAGAAACTGAAACAGAAGCTTCACAAGCAGAAAATGAACAGCTGCAAGATAACTTCAAATGGAAGAAAGTGCCTTTCACATGCCTTGACACTACTTTCAGTGGTCCAGATATTACAGCTGTAAGAAGTCCTGCTGAATATTTTTCAGAATACTTCACCAACGATTTTCTGGAACTGCTTTCAGAATAAACAAATTTGTACTCAGTGCAGAAAAATGGAGTGTCAGTGAAATGTACCAGCTCAAAAATATGAAAACTGATTGGAGTACATATGAGGGTTGGAACTTAAATAGTGGCAACAATTTATTCTCAACTGATACCAAAGAATTACATGTTTGCACCTGTTACTGTCCTTCAAAGTAGTCACCAGTATTGTGTAGAACCTGTTGCCAGAGATGTGGAAGGCATAGTATACCGTTAGCAGAGCCTGTTCTGTTGATGGTGCAAATGGAGCAGTCTACTGCCTGTCAAATCTCTGGAACAGTTCTGAAGCGAATGCCACAAAGTGGTTCCTTCATCTTTGGAATCAAATCAAAGTCACAAGGACTTAAGTCTGAGGAGTATGGTGGATGGAACAGTACTTCCAAGTCCCATTGACCAAACAGAGCAGCCACAGCTTGCACTGTATGCAACTGCACATTGTCGTGCAGAATGATGTATAGGTTGCGCAGAAAGTGTCACCACTTCTTTCGTAAAGCTGGTCGCAAGTGATGCTCCAAACATGAACAATAATACTATGCATTGACAGTCTGCCATGGAGGAAAGTAATGCGTTAGGATAACACCATCACAGTCATACATGAGAATCACCATAACTTTCACCATACTGGGGCTTTGATGCACTTTCAACTTCCGCGGCTACCCATCTTGATGCCGTTCATTGGATTGGCGTTTCAGTTTTGGCTCATACAATGTGGCCCATGTCTCATCCAGTGTTACGATATGGTGTAAGAAAGCCTCTCCTTCATGCTCATAGCACTCCACGTGCATCTGAGCAGCGTCATAACACATCCATTTATGCATTTCCGTCAAGTCATGCAGAACCCATGGTGAAGCAATTTTTTGCATGCCCAGGCATGACTTCAGGCTGCAATGCACAGTTGTATGCACTAATCGGGTTTCATGGGTGAGCTCATAAATCGTATGGCGTCGATCACTGGCCACTAACACGGCAACAGCATGCACTACTTCTTCAGAGACGCTAGGACAACCTGCCTGATGCATGTCTGCCACAGTTTGCTGACTTTCATTGAAGGCTTTTTCCCAACGTGCCACTGTTCTGTATGGCAATGCCGATTCCCTGCACGCCTCTTGAAGACATTGATGACACTGTCATGCTGTACGACCTCTGGCACATTCAATCTTGATCCAACTCCATTGTTCCTGTTTTGAAAACGTAGTGACACCATTATGTTAGACCGCTCACTCCAAGTGACTGTGTTTCCCTCAATTGTGCACACGCCGGTGATGTGGAATGGGCAAGTCCATTTGCTTGGAGGTCAACAATGTGTACTATCAGCCACAATGGTAGATTCCATTGCAAAGTGTCTCCACAGCAGTGTTGCCACTGTTTACATTCCAACTTACATATTTTGATGGGTACGTTAGGATTACCCAGATTGCATATGTATTGGGAGCTTCAAACAAGAATACATCTACATCTACATTTATACTCCACAAGCCACCTAACGGTGTGTGGCGGAGGGCACTTTACGTGCCACTGTCATTACCTCGCTTTTCTGTTCCAGTTGCATATGGTTTGCGGGAAGAACGACTGCTGGAAAGCCTCCGTGCATGCTCGAATCTCTCTAATTTTACATTCGTGATCTTCTTGGGAGGTATAAGTAGGGGGAAGCAATATATTCAATACCTCATCCAGAAACGCACCCTCTCGAAACCTGGACAGCAAGCTACACCGCGATGCAGAGCACCTCTCTGGCAGAGTCTGCCACTTGAGTTTGCTAAACATCTCCGTAACGCTATCACACTTACCAAATAAACCTGTGATGAAACGCGCCACTCTTCTTTGGATCTTCTCTATATCCTCCGTCAACCCTATCTGGTACAGATCCCACACTGATGAGCAATACTCAAGTATAGGTCGAACGAGTGTTTTGTAAGCCACCTCCTTTGTTGATGGACTACATTTTCTAAGGACTCTCCCAATGAATCTCAACCTTGTACCCGCCTTACCAACAATTAATTTTATATGATCATTCCACTTCAAATTGTTCCGCATGCATACTCCCAGATATTTTACAGAAGTAACTGCTACCAGTGTTTGTTCCACTATCATATAATCATACAATAAAGGATCCTTCTTTCTATGTATTCGCAATATGTTACATTTGTCCATGTTAAAGGTCAGTTGCCACTCCCTGCACCAAGTGCCTATCCACTGCAGATCTTTCTGCATTTCGCTTCAATTTTCTAATGCTGCAACTTCTCTGTATACTACAGCATCATCCGCGAAAAGCCGCTTGGAACTTCCGACACTATCTACTAGGTCATTTATATATATTGTGAAAAGCAATGATCCCATAACACTCCCCTGTGGCACGCCAGAGTTTACTTTAACATCTGTAGACATCTCTCCATTGAGAACAACATGCTGTGTTCTGTTTGCTAAAAACTCTTCAATCCAGCTACACAGGTTCTTACTTTGTTTACCAGGCGACAGTGCGGAACTGTATCAAACGCCTTCCGGAAGTCAAGGAAAATAGCATCTACCTGGGAGCCTGTATCTAATATTTTCTGGGTCTCATGAACAAATAAAGCAAATTGGGTCTCACATGATCGCTGTTTCCGGAATCCATGTTGATTCCTACAGAGTAGATTCTGGGTTTCCAGAAACGACATGATATGCGAGCAAAAAACATGTTCTAAAATTCTACAACAGATTGACGTCAAAGATATAGGTCTATAGTTTTGCACATCTGCTCAACGACCCTTCTTGAAGACTGGGACTACCTGTGTTCTTTTCCAATCATTTGGAACCTTCTATTCTTCTAGAGACTTGTGGTACATGGCTGTTAGATGGGGTGCATGTTCTTTCACATACTCTGTGTAGAACTGAATTGGTATCCAGTTGCTTTTCTATTCCTTGGACACTTATTTTGATGTCAGCCATTTTTTCGTTTGTGCAAGGATTTAGAGAAGGAACTGCAGTGTGGTCTTCCTCTGTGAAACAGCTTTGGAAAAAGGTGTTTAGTATTTCAGTTTTACATGTGTCATCCTCTGTTTCAATGCCATCATCATCCCGGAGTATCTGGATATGCTGTTTCAAGCCACTTACTGATTTGACGTAAGACCAGAACTTCCTAGGATTTTCTGTCAAGTCGGTACATAGAATTTTACTTTCAAATTCACTGAACGCTTGCCGCATAGCCCTCCTTATGCTAACTTTGACATCGTTTAGCTTCTGTTTGTCTGAGAGGTCTTGGCTGCGTTTGAACTTGCAGTGAAGCTCTCTTTGCTTTCTCAGTAGTTTCCTAACCTTGTTGTTGAACCACAGTGGGTTTTTCCCATCCCTCACAGTTTTACTTGGCACATATCTGTCCAAAACGCATTTTAAGATTGCGTTGAACTTTTTCCATAAACACTCAATATTGTCAGTGTCGGAACAGAAATTTTTGTTTTCATCTGTTAGGTCGTCTGAAATCTGCCTTCTATTACTCTTGCTAAACAGATAAACCTTCCTTCCTTTTTTTATATTCCTATTTACTCCCATATTCAGGGGTGCTGCAACGGCCTTATGATCACTGATTCCCTGTTCTGCGCTTACAGAGTCGAAAAGTTCGGGCCTGTTTGTTATCAGTAGGTCCAAGATGTTATCTCCACGAGTCGGTTCTCCGTTTAATTGCTCGAGGTAATTTTCGGATAGTGCACTCAGTATAATGTCACTTGATGCTCTGTCCCTACCACCCTTCCTAAATATCTGAGTGTCCCAGTCTATGTCTAGTAAATTGAAATCTCCAACTAAGACTATAACATGCTGAGAAAATTTATGTGAAATGTATTCCAGATTTTCTCTCAGTTGTTCTGCCACTAATGCTGTTGAGTTGGGAGGTTGGTAAAAGGAGCCAATTATTAACCTAGCTCGATTGTTGAGTGTAACCTCCACCCATAATAATTCACAGGAACTATCCACTTCTACTTCACTACAGGATAAACTACTACTAACAGCGACAAACACACCACCACCAGTTGCATGCAATCTATCCTTTCTAAACACCGTCTGTGCCTTTGTAAAAATTTTGGCAGAATTTATCTCTGGCTTCAGCCAGCTTTTCGTACCTATAACAATTTCAGCTTCGGTGCTTTCTATCAGCACTTGAAGTTCCGGTACTTTACCAATGCAGCTTCGACAGTTTACAATTACAATACCGATTGCTGCTTGGTCTCCGCATGTCCTGACTTTGCCCCGCACCCTTTGAGGCTGTTGCCCTTTCTGTACTTGCCCGAGGCCATCTAACCTAAAAAACGGCCCAGTCCATGCCACACAACCCTTGCTACCCGTGTAGCCACCTGCTGCGTGAAGTGGACTCCTGACCTATCCAGCGGAACCCAAAACCCCACCACCCTATGGCGCAAGTCGAGGAATCTGCAGCCCACATGGTCGCAGAACCGTCTCAGCCTCTGATTCAGACCCTCCACCTGGCTCTGTACCAAAGGTCTGCAGTCAGTCCTGTTGATGATGCTGCAGATGGCGAGCTCTGCTTTCATCCCGCTAGCGAGACTGGCAGTCTTCACCAAATCAGATAACCACCGGAAGCCAGAGAGGATTTCCTCTGATCCATAGCGACACACATCATTGGTGCAGACATGAGCGACCACCTGCAGATGGGTGCACCCTGTACCCTTCATGGCATCCGGAAGGACCCTTTCCACATCTGGAATGACTCCCCCCGGTATGCACACGAAGTCCACATTGGTTTTCTTCCCCTCTCTTGTTGCGCCATATCCCTAAGGGGCCCCATTACGCGCCTGACGTTGGAGCTCCCAACTACCAGTAAGCCCACCCTCTGTGACCGCCTGGATGTTTCAGACTGAGGGGGCAACCTCTGGAACAGGACAAGCAGCCATGTCTGGCCGAAGATCAGTATCAGCTGGAGACAGAGCCTGAAACCGGATCGTCAGACAAACTGGAGAGGCCTTCCGTTCAGTCCTCCAGAATGTATTTTGCCCCCTGCCACACCTCGAGACAATCTCCCACTCTACCACGGGTGAGGGGTCAGCCTCAATGTGGGCAGTATCCCGGGCAGCCACAGCCATAGTCTGATCGGGGGATGCGTGGGACGAGCTGGCCGTCCCCAACAAACCCCCATCCGGACCCCCACAGTGATGCCCATTGGCAACAGCCTCAAGCTGTGTGACTGAAGACAACACTGCCTGAAGCTGCAGACACATTTTCTGTAAATAGGATATTCAAACTGAGGATCATCTTCATTTAGTTGACAATATGGAAGGTTGCTCTCCAGAAGACAAACTCTGGAAGGTGAGACCACTGCTAAATAGAATCAGGGAAGCTTGCCTCAGTCTGAAAAAAGAAGAAAGGCAAAGTATTGATGAGCAAATGATCCCTTTCAAAGGAAGGAATGTAACGAAGCAATTTGTTCGTGGTAAACCACCCCCTGTTGGTCTAATAAATTTGTTCACTGTGGAGTTTCTGGAACTGTATATGATTTTGAAACAGATCAGTGTAAAAGTACAGGAATTCAAAGTGAGCACAAGCTCTTGGGCCTTGGTGGTTCGATTGTGATGCGACAGAGTGAACACATTCCACGAGGCTGTGCTATGGGTACAAACGATATTTCAATAATAATTGTACATCTATGTCACTGTTGCTTTAATTGTTGAAAAAGAAGATCTTTCCCATTGGGACCATGAGAGCTAACTGGTTACAAAAGTGCCCACTGAAATCTGAGTCTGAACTGAAGAAGAAAGGAAGAGGATCTGTCATTGTCTGTGTGCCCACAGAAGAAGGTCTCTGTGCTATTCCCTGGCTCGATAATAGTGCTGTCACTCTCATTTCCTCTTATGTGGATAGAGACATTATTGATAAAGTAAAGAGGTAGAGTGCAGCACAGAAGCAACATCTGGAGATCACAAGACCAGTCCTCATAAAGGAGAACTGTGCATTTATGAGTGGTGTTGATAAAATTGATATTCCTGTACAGAATACACATGAAAAGTAAGAAGAGGCCTGTAAAAGTAACTTTTCACATGTTCGATGTCTCCACATGAATCTCATGGCTACAATACCTGAGAGATCTGATGTCAAAGTAAAAGGATGTAAAGAGAAAATGGATCCGCTGAAGTTCAGAAACCAGACAACTGAACCTTTAATTCTAATGAAAAAGGCAAACAGCTCTACTTTGAGGAAAAGCGGATATCAATGATTGACTGAGGATGAGTTTGAAGATGAAGAGTGCGCATCAGATATGGTAAAAACATTGCAGAGAGAGGTGAGGCCAGTTTCAGATGCCATATATGATGGGTTTTCTCACTGGTCACATTACATTGCAGGGAGGGAAAAAAGATGCAGATTAGAAAAATGCACTGGCAGAAGCCGAGTTCAATATTCCAAATGCCATGTAACCCTTTGTTTGAACAAAAATAACATTTTTTTGTTAAATTTCACATTACATAATTTGTTGCAATAAATTTTATCACTTGAATGGTGTACTAATTATTTCTGTACCAGGAAGTTGTTGACCACATTCTTTAGTTGCATGTACCCATAGTGACACAATGGTGTCAAACGACAACATTATATTAAAAAAAAATTGAAATTCCTTTTTTTCCAGAAAACATGTTGAGATAAATTATTTTATCAAGAAAAATGCAAAAACAAATTCTTTCATTGGCAAAAAATAAATAGTGACTGGAAAGGATAGTCTAGGTGACACACCGATTGAGGGCAGAAATCTTTCAAAGGCTTGCGTGTAGAGTGGTTTGTGAAAACAATGAGTGTCTGCTCCCCACATCATCTTTAAACTTGTGGACAACCTAATATGCTGCCAGTAGTCCATGATCATAGGTGGATGACTTGCACTGACAATCTCTCACTTTACGACGGAAAAAAAAAAAATGAAGTGGCTAATCTACAGGGTGTGGCAGAACCGACTAAGAAGTTTTAAGGAGCAATAAAAAGTAAATCTGGATGTATGGAGAAAAAAATGTTTTTATTTTCTAAATTAGTACAATATACCATTTTACATTCATTTAGTTTTGAAAATAATGTCCTCAAGATGGTGGCCGTTAGCCATTGTTGTAGACAATCCCTGAAATTTTGAGCAGCTCTTGCAGACATATCGTGGGGTATGACATTTACTTCACAATAATCCACTCTTTTAACCCTGTGAGGGTGGCTTTTGAAAACCTTTTCCTTCAGATATCCCCAAAGAAAGCAGTCACAAATGCCCAAATCTGGTGACCGCACAGGCCACCCGACATCACCCCTCAAAGAGACGAGGTGACCTGTCAACATTTCTCTCAAAACATCAAGTGAAATTCAAGATGTGTGAGCAATAGCTCCATCCTGTTGGAACCACAAGTCCTGCAGTCCATTTTCTTCAACAATCTTGTCCATTCTGGGCTGCAGACCATGCCAAATTGTGATATGGCACACCACACTGTCACTTTAGGAGAATGTTGCAGTCTTTCATTAATAATTTGGGAGTTATTTTCAGCCCAGTAGTGAAAGTTTTGCATGGAATGTTGAAGTGTTGGTGAAAAGCTTGTTGTGTAGTGATCACAGATCTGTTGTTTTCATAATAAGCGTGAATGGCAAAACCATAATGTGCACCGGTCCAGACTATTTTGGCTACTGAAATGGGGTCAATGACTGAACAAAGGCAGACCACGTGCAACTGCCTACTCCCACCATAGCCCCAGCAGTAATAAATAGAAACTGCTTAGATGGTTCTGCCGCATCCTGTACTTCTTATTGCAGACCTGCCACAACTGAAAAATTGCTCACATCCAACATAGTCATCATTTGTGCATTAAGTAGTGGATGCACAAAAGTCATAGCATGTGTGAGACAGTCTTTAATTTTGCAAGAAGTGTTGCATTTTTCCCAACTACAAGTTCTGTGACAGGTGCCTGTATGACAGCAACTCTAGGAAGGTGCTGACGATAGAACTGAACCATGCCAAGAAAATGGCATATTTCATGGAAATCTTGTGGTTGAAGTAATTGCTTAATGAACTCAGTTCATTGAGCCATAGGACAGATACCAGTGGCATTGACCATGTGACCAAAGAACACCACTTTGGCAAGCAAAGCTGACACTTGTCATTAATGATGACGCTGTTGTCAGTAAGTGCATTAAGACCTTGACTGAGATGCAGCTGGTGCTCTTCCCATGAATGGGAAGAAGTTAGAATGACATACAAATACACATAGCAAAAAGGGAGCTTAAACAGGATACTATCTGTGTTATCATCAGCTATTGGTAGCATGTCATGCCAGCCCACATTTAGCTGTTGCCAACTATGTGAATGCACTGCCTATTAACAGCCAGCTCCAAGACACACCCTCAGCAGCTCATATGACCAGTACCACCACAGAGCTGACTTAAGGGATGCTGCACGTTATCTATCTGTCTAGTCTGTTGGTTCAGCTCTGTCTGTCTAGTCTACACATTGTCACTCAGCCTCTGTTAGTATTGTGGGTGTGCAGACTCAGCCTAGCTCATGGACTTGGATTGGATATTGATCTGATGGCTAGTCTGTTCTGTGGGTTGGCTAGTGTGACTGTGGTGGTGTGATGTTCTGCTGCCTATCACCTTTCCCTATCAGACAGGAAGTTACCTACACCTGCTGATCTGATGTCCCCAGACCATGAAGTCACTGGACTACTTCACTCAGAAGGTGTTTTGTAGCCTAATTGAAAAGTCTGCTTCAGAACAGTGGGACAGTGGGAGAGTCACAGAACATGATAGGCTGTAATGAGATAAATTAGGCAAATATTTTGCAGTAAAAACATGAATGGGAGGTAGCCCTATTACAAGTTTTCTAAAATACATAAAATCGCATAAAAAGTATCTTATGGTAAATGATAATACATCCAGTCCCTAGAGAGAGTGAGGAATAGTTGAACAAGAGAATGGTAAGCTGCTAGCCACGAGATCCAAATTATGTAAACAGGTGCAGGAGCCAAATGAAAGAGCTTACCTCAATACATTTTGTGAGGTCATGATTCAGGGTGCTCACTTTACAAATGGCGTAATGACGCAGTAGCAACCAATGTTACTACTATTCCTACAAGTTTCTGAATGTGACCCATGCTAACCCACATGGACAGTCCTAACACAAGGCTGCTCACAAGGTAATAAGAGGCATCACTTGTATCATGAAATGGTGGCATTTTCCACAATACCACTGTCCACAATGTGAAGGCATCTGAGCCCAGCA
Organism: Schistocerca piceifrons; assembly: GCF_021461385.2. Taxonomy (NCBI): domain Eukaryota; kingdom Metazoa; phylum Arthropoda; class Insecta; order Orthoptera; family Acrididae; genus Schistocerca; species Schistocerca piceifrons. The sequence continues at coordinate 780,314,940 of NC_060140.1, read as the reverse complement.
ACTAAAAGCCCAGAAAACATGACTGTTGGTCCTATTTGTAAACTTATGCACTGAACTGTAGCGTGTATCACACAATTAACAAATAGGTCCTGGAAGCCAATGTGATGGACGGGGGAAGAGGGGGAGGGGGTGGCGGCGAACGAACAGCAGTTGGCCAGATCTCCTGGACTCTCAATTTGGGTCAACTGTTTGAGCATGACTTCTCTGAACTAGGAAGAACTGGTAATCCTTCAGAACCATCTAGCTTCAGCTGACATTCAAATGTAAAAGCTAAGAGCTATAAAGAAAGTTCACCATTTTGAGCATTTTCTACACCAAACAAATGGAAAATGTGAAAATTACTCTGCCCCATCCATTTGGTAATCCTCCATGCAGGCAATCCCTTAGAGATACTAATTGGCTGGGAAAAATTAATCTAACAGGATAAAATGATTGATCTAGTTTGATGAATTGTTGATTAATAATCAGATTATAACCAATGAGTTTAGAAATCTGTAGGCGGCTTGAACCTATGGTTGAAATTATCAAATGATTTTTACTTTGCTATCTTTCTTTGTGATGTGAACTAACTGGTACAGCCATTGTGGCCATTCCATGAGGGCTGTATGTCCTCAGAAAGTCTCTGCATTACAATAGCCATCTCAATGTAACAATTTGGTAGAAACAGCTGTCCTTGAGGAAAACAGAATTCCTTCCTAACTATCATACACAAGCTAGAACCAGATATGTGCAAAATTTTTAAACACACATACCAGAAAAATTAATATCATAATATCACATGGGATATTTACACAATTAAAGGGCTACTTCTGTACATAAACATACCTTCCAAGATCCTAATCTAATAACCAAGTTCCACTTTCAGCCATTAAGGACAGCATGTCCAAATCAAGAACTGTTGAAAAAAAAACTGATGCTGTCATGTTCATGAAAAACTGAGGAAAAAGGAAAAAATCAAATCACTCTTTTGAGAGTTTTTGAGCTCAAGACCCATTGCTACACCACATTTGTTGTGTTCACATAGCCTTTGATATGGGCTTTGAGATGCACTTTCCATTTCTCTACCTGAATCCAGACACCCATGGCACATGCACAGGTATTGGAGCAGCTTGGCCATATTTGGTGACCAGCTGTGTCATCCCAACATTGGTAGTGAGGGAAGTTGCAATCACCAAAAGGCGAAGCCAGCTCCTTCACAGGAGCTTGCTGCAGTCTTCAACTTATTCAGATTTCCACCAGTACAATACTAGAAATAAAGAAAGATTTTACATTGGCAGCCACAGAACAGCACTTTACGAAAAGGGGCCTCAGTATGCAGGTATAAAATTAGCTAATGCACTGCCTAGAGCAGTCATGGCTCTTCCTACAATTAAACTGAAACATCAGCTTAAGAAATTTTTAGTAAAACACCCTTTCTACACATTAGAAGAGTACAATACTTATATGAAGAACAACAAATGCTTTGTGAAATTATGTGAATATAAATAAGTAAACACCTTATTGTAATTTTGTTGTAAATTAATGACGTATTCAGAAGAATGTGTCTTGTGTATTGTACAAATAACTTTAATCATTACTGTTTCTTTGTACATGTGCAGTGTACCATTCGATGTTGAATACAGCTATTATTATTATTATTATTATTATTATTATTATTATTATTATCTGTCTGCTGTCAGGGGCTGCAACCAGTTCTCAGCGGTGATTCTTGCAACACACCCTTCTGTGCCCCAGTGGATGGTTTACTCCTACCCTTGACCTTGAAAGGCCTCCACTCAGAACCAGCTGTCAGCAATTTTAACTATACCGTCTCTGCCAACTGCCTCAGTCATGCAGATGACATAGTTAGCACACTCTGAAGGAGGAGCATGTGGCATATGGCTATGGTGGCTCAGTTGCAAAACTGACCCTTCTCAGGCTCTAAGTTTAACATTTACAAGTAGGATAAAGTCTAACACAATTAATACAACTTAATAAAAAACTAGTTTTCTTAGTGTCACTTTTCTGTTCCCAGTGGTGCCATCTCGATTCTCAAATGCTCAGCACTCATACATTTATATCACAACTACTTTTCATTAATATAGTTTAAAAAATTTCTTGTTTTTCTCTTAATAATAATATTCGATTAATCAATATACATTCTCTTTCCCTTTTTTATTTTTAATGCTTTTTAGTAAGTGCTTTGTGATCTTCTCTTAGCTTCTCCCTGTTCGTTTGGTTCTTCTTGTATCTTTGGTTACCATCCTCGAATCAGTGTTGCCAGTCAAATGCCTCCTGATCACAAAGGTGCTTCTACCCTTTCTAATAATCATTTCCTTTTCCTCAAATTTCAAGAGTCACAGGACAAACTGTGAGCCAAGACTGACATATTGTTGTGTTGCCTCTAGTGTTAATTTCTTAAGTCTAGCAAGTCATCATATCCAGTTCCACTACTTTCCCAGTCTATTTAATTTGTATAACATTGAATGGAGTTCAATATAATAGAAGGAAACATTCCACGTGGGAAAAATTATATATAAAAACAAAGATGAGGTGACTTACCTAACGAAAGCGCTGGCAGGTCGATAGACAAACAAACACAAACATACACACAAAATTCAAGCTTTCGCAACAAACTGTTGCCTCATCAGGAAAGAGGGAAGGAGAGGGGAAGACGAAAGGAAGTGGGTTTTAAGGGAGAGGGTAAGGAGTCATTCCAATCCCGGGAGCGGAAAGACTTACCTTAGGGGGAAAAAAGGACAGGTATACACTCGCACACATGCACATATCCATCCACACATACAGACACAAGCAGACATATTTAAAGACAAAGAGTTTGGGCAGAGATGTCAGTCGAGGCAGAAGTGTAGAGGCAAAGAAGTTGTTGAAAGACAGGTGAGGTATGAGTGGCGGCAACTTGAAATTAGCGGAGATTGAGGCCTGGCGGGTGACAAGAAGAGAGGATGTACTGAAGGGCAAGTTCCCATCTCCGGAGTTCGGATAGGTTGGTGTTGGTGGGAAGTATCCAGATAACCCGGACGGTGTAACAATGTGCCAAGATGTGCTGACTGTGCACCAAGGCATGTTTAGCCACAGGGTGATCCTCATTACCAACAAACACTGTCTGCCTGTGTCCATTCATGCGAATGGACAGTTTGTTGCTGGTCATTCCCACATAGAATGCATCACAGTGTAGGCAGGTCAGTTGGTAAATCACGTGGGTGCTTTCACACGTGGCTCTACCTTTGATCGTGTACACCTTCCGGGTTACAGGACTGGAGTAGGTGGTGGTGGGAGGGTGCATGGGACAGGTTTTGCATCGGGGGCGGTTACAAGGATAGGAGCCAGAGGGTAGGGAAGGTGGTTTGGGGATTTCATAGGGATGAACTAACAGGTTACGAAGGTTAGGTGGACGGCGGAAAGACACTCTTGGCGGAGTGGGGAGGATTTCATGAAGGATGGATCTCATTTCAGGGCAGGATTTGAGGAAGTCGTATCCCTGCTGTAGAGCCACATTCAGAGTCTGGTCCAGTCCCGGAAAGTATCCTGTCACAAGTGGGGCACTTTTGTGGTTCTTCTGTGGGGGATTCTGGGTTTGAGGGGACGAGGAAGTGGCTCTGGTTATTTGCTTCTGTATCAGGTCGGGAGGGTAGTTGCGGGATGCGAAAGCTGTTTTCAGGTTGTTGGTGTAATGATTCAGGGATTCCAGACTGGAGCAGATTCGTTTGCCACGAAGACATAGGCTGTAGGGAAGGGACCGTTTGATGTGGAATGGGTGGCAGCTGTCATAATGGAGGTACTGTTGCTTGTTGGTGGGTTTGATGTGGACGGACGTGTGAAGTTGGCCATTGGACAGGTGGAGGTCAACGTCAAGGAAAGTGGCATGGGATTTGGAGTAGGACCAGGTGAATCTGATAGAACCAAAGGAGTTGAGGTTGGAGAGGAAATTCTGGAGTTCTTCTTCACTGTGAGTCCAGATCATGAAGATGTCATCAATAAATCTGTACCAAACTTTGGGTTGGCAGACTTGGGTAACCAAGAAGGCTTCCTCTAAGCGACCCATGAATAGGTTGGCGTACGAGGGGGCCATCCTGGTACCCATGGCTGTTCCCTTTAATTGATGGTATGTCTGGCCTTCAAAAGTGAAAAAGTTGTGGGTCAGGATGAAGCTGGCTAAGGTAATGAGGAAAGAGGTTTTAGGTAGGGTGGCAGGTGATCGGCGTGAAAGGAAATGCTCCATCGCAGCGAGGCCCTGGACGTGCAGAATATTTGTGTATAAGGACGTGGCATCAATGGTTACAAGGATGGTTTCCGGGGGTAACAGATTGGGTAAGGATTCCAGGCATTCAAGGAAGTGGTTGGTGTCTTTGATGAAGGATGGGAGACTGCATGTAATGGGTTGAAGGTGTTGATCTACGTAGGCAGAGATACGTTCTGTGGGGGATTGGTAACCAGCTACAATGGGGCGACCGGGATGATTGGGTTTGTGGATTTTAGGAAGAAGGTAGAAGGTAGGGGTGCAGGGTGTCGGTGGGGTCAGGAGGTTGATGGAGTCAGGTGAAAGGTTTTGCAGGGGGCCTAAGGTTCTGTACCTTGAAGCTCCGCCTGGACATCGGGAATGGGGTTACCTTGGCAAACTTTGTATGTGGTGTTGTCTGAAAGCTGAACCTTAGGCCCCCTGCAAAACCTTTCACCTGACTCCAATAACCTCCTGACCCCACCGACACCCTGTACCCCTACCTTCTACCTCCTTCCTAAAATCCACAAACCCAATCATCCCGGTCGCCCCATTGTAGCTGGTTACCAATCCCCCACAGAACGTATCTCTGCCTACGTAGATCAACACCTTCAACCCATTACATGCAGTCTCCCATCCTTCATCAAAGACACCAACCACTTCCTTGAACACCTGGAATCCTTAACCAATCTGTTACCCCCGGAAACCATCCTTGTAACCATTGATGCCACGTCCTTATACACAAATATTCCGCACGTCCAGGGCCTCGCTGCGATGGAGCATTTCCTTTCACGCCGATCACCTGCCACCCTACCTAAAACCTCTTTCCTCATTACCTTAGCCAGCTTCATCCTGACCCACAACTTTTTCACTTTTGAAGGCCAGACATACCAACAATTAAAGGGAACAGCCATGGGTACCAGGATGGCCCCCTCGTACGCCAACCTATTCATGGGTCGCTTAGAGGAAGCCTTCTTGGTTACCCAAGTCTGCCAACCCAAAGTTTGGTACAGATTTATTGATGACATCTTCATGATCTGGACTCACAGTGAAGAAGAACTCCAGAATTTCCTCTCCAACCTCAACTCCTTTGGTTCTATCAGATTCACCTGGTCCTACTCCAAATCCCATGCCACTTTCCTTGACGTTGACCTCCACCTGTCCAATGGCCAACTTCACACGTCCGTCCACATCAAACCCACCAACAAGCAACAGTACCTCCATTATGACAGCTGCCACCCATTCCACATCAAACGGTCCCTTCCCTACAGCCTAGGTCTTCATGGCAAACGAATCTGCTCCAGTCTGGAATCCCTGAATCATTACACCAACAACCTGAAAACAGCTTTCACATCCCGCAACTACCCTCCCGACCTGATACAGAAGCAAATAACCAGAGCCACTTCCTCGTCCCCTCAAACCCAGAATCCCCCACAGAAGAACCACAAAAGTGCCCCACTTGTGACAGGATACTTTCCGGGACTGGACCAGACTCTGAATGTGGCTCTCCAGCAGGGATACGACTTCGTCAAATCCTGCCCTGAAATGAGATCCATCCTTCATGAAATCCTCCCCACTCCGCCAAGAGTGTCTTTCCGCCGTCCACCTAACCTTCGTAACCTGTTAGTTCATCCCTATGAAATCCCCAAACCACCTTCCCTACCCTCTGGCTCCTATCCTTGTAACCGCCCCCGATGCAAAACGTGTCCCATGAATCCTCCCACCACCACCTACTCCAGTCCTGTAACCCGGAAGGTGTACACGATCAAAGGTAGAGCCACGTGTGAAAGCACCCACGTGATTTACCAACTGACCTGCCTACACTGTGATGCATTCTATGTGGGAATGACCAGCAACAAACTGTCCATTCGCATGAATGGACATAGGCAGACAGTGTTTGTTGGTAATGAGGATCACCCTGTGGCTAAACATGCCTTGGTGCACAGCCAGCACATCTTGGCACATTGTTACACCGTCCGGGTTATCTGGATACTTCCCACCAACACCAACCTATCCGAACTCCGGAGATGGGAACTTGCCCTTCAGTATATCCTCTCTTCTTGTCACCCGCCAGGCCTCAATCTCCGCTAATTTCAAGTTGCCGCCACTCATACCTCACCTGTCTTTCAACAACTTCTTTGCCTCTACACTTCTGCCTCGACTGACATCTCTGCCCAAACTCTTTGTCTTTAAATATGTCTGCTTGTGTCTGTATGTGTGGATGGATATGTGCATGTGTGTGAGTGTATACCTGTCCTTTTTTCCCCCTAAGGTAAGTCTTTCCGCTCCCGGGATTGGAATGACTCCTTACCCTCTCCCTTAAAACCCACTTCCTTTCGTCTTCCCCTCTCCTTCCCTCTTTCCTGATGAGGCAACAGTTTGTTGCGAAAGCTTGAATTTTGTGTGTATGTTTGTGTTTGTTTGTGTGTCTATTGACCTGCCAGCGCTTTCGTTAGGTAAGTCACCTCATCTTTGTTTTTATATATAATTGAATGGAGTTCTCTAGTTATCCCCTTTTTCCTTATACCTTACCCAATTTTGATGTGTCCTCTTTTATGACTTAATGTGTGTTCTAAACAAATTCTTCTTCCATGTGGGCCCTTCTACATATTCAGTATTTAACAATTTAAACGTTGATAGTTGCCATCCTTTCTTACAAGTGTATTTTCTTTATTCTATCATAAATCTTGTTTTGCTCAAAACAGTCAGCCTAGTGACTGTCAGCATTTGTGCATTTGTGCATTTGTGAGTGTGTGACTACTATGTACTGGCAGAGTTACACACTGGCACAAGCCTATTCCATTGCAGTAAATCAGTCCTCAGACTCAATCTACCTTCAGTAAGTATTTTCACATGAGAAGTGGGCTTAGTAGTGCACCAGAAATAGTTTTCAAGTACCTCCTCCCTCAAAGAGAACAGCCCACATGCTGGTGCCACCTTTGTCTCCCACCAGTTTCATATCATGACACATGTCCAATACTTCCAATTTCCTTTCCACATCACTGAATATCTCTTTCCTCAACAGTGTTGGAAGCTGTCATTTAGAGGTTTCACTACTTTCCTCACCTTATTTCCCACAATGGAACATTCTGTAACTGGACAGTTTTATATTACCACTTAAATACTGACAAAGGAAACACAATACCCTGCATATACACGCGCATAAAAGATGTAGAAACACTAATTCTAATAATTATTATACAATGAAAATTTAACTGGTCAATCTAACTGCATAAGAAATACACTTGTAAACAATATTTGAGACATTAAGTTACTAATATACAAATGTAGGACACTTAGCTGATGAACAGCTTAATGTTGTCGATGTTCTGTATTGCTTTCTCTGTTCCAGTATCTGGGTAGATAACAAGATAAGTGTTTTCACCCAGAACTTTCTCTAATGGTTAGGGGCTGCCATATAAAATGTAGGACTTTGCTATTTTCTTGTCTATTTTGTCAGACCGATAATGCTTTCTGACAAGGACCAGTGTTCCTTATCTAGTCCTTCATTGCTTTCAATACAATAGTGTCATACTTTCCTTAATGCTTCCTTGCACCTATTTCCTTTTAATACACTACACAGCTTTGACTGCAGCCCTTCTTCAGAGACGGGAGTAATCATGAGGCTGCTCTCACCGGAGTCATTACTGGCTTCTATAGTTTGAGTTCAGCAGAGAAGTAACCTATGGAGTCTTGTATCAGACTGTTGAAAACTTCTTCGAATTGCAGGATGAAACTGACCTATCCGGAATGTTTAATCAAGCATTGAGTTCTCACCAGTTTCCCGACTTATCAGAAAAAGTGCTCAATCAGACATGTTCTGCATGGTACACACTAGTTATATGGATAATGACCCCTTGCTTATGCATCTCAGTAATCCAAGTGCAGTAGCTGAACTGTAGGCTGTTGCAGATAAGACATCTGTGAGTTGGCAAACCTATCAGCATAACACCATAGGCATCTCACAGGAATAATAGCTGAAGTGGCTCTCACTGGGTACAATTTGATGAACTTTGTAAATACATCTAGTATTGCTAACAAGAAATGAGCTCCTCCTTTGCCTACTCTGAGGCTTCCTATAATGTCCACCAATATAAGTTCTCTCAGGGTAGAACCCGTCACATGGTGCTTTAGACCTGTAAGCCTTTCTGTTGACAGTGTAGCTTTCAGGCATAAGATACACTTCACCTGTTGCTTGACAGTGACTGACTCCGTGTTCTTGAAGTATATATCCTGCTTAAGAATTGTGATGCACTTTGTCATCCCACAGTGTTTGAACAAGAGATGGGCCCATTTAACAAGGTTAGCCTGCAATTTTTGTGGAATGCAGAGTTTCCATCTCTCACTATATTGATGGGTGCAGACATGGAGAACTCTGTCCAGAAAATGCATTGCCCCACTCACTCAATTTTAACTATTTCCTAATCTCCTGGAGCTTAGGGTTTTGGTGTCACCTGCTAAATTTTTAATCCAACTAATTCAGTCTCCTTACTCTCAGGGTGGTCCAAATCTTTGTCAACTATTCCAAGAGGAAGATGAGATAAACATCTGGAACAATGTTATCCTTGTTGGGCATGAATTGGACTGTTTAATCTGTCATTCAGGTGTCGACAGCTGTTCAAGAAAGTTAGTGCCCTTATCAGCATGTGTGACCTCACTGCTGATGATGAGACTAGGAATTTTACCTTCTGACAGGCAAACCTACATTTTCCAGAGTCATACCAACATGAGCCACTGCCTGCAATACATCATGCAGGGTTTTGCAGTGTTCTGAGAAACCGTTTGAGGTGATTACTACATCGTCAACATATAGTGTGACTTGCCCTGGAAAGTTGTGGATCCAATACCTCGTCTAGAGTGTGAATGAACATCATGGCACTTAGATTTAGTGCAAACAGTAGAACTGTGAATTTTTAGCCCTTTCTGTTGACTAGGAATACTATATACTTTGCGGATTATTTTAAAAGCAGTATTTGCAAATATGATGTGGTCATATCCCGTGTATAGAAAAATTTAGCCCCTCAAATCTCATAAGAAGGTCCTCTATGGCTTCTGCCGGTCTCATTCAGTAATCAGTATCTGATTGAGACACCTTGTGTCAAGCAACAAGCATATACCACTCCCCAGTTTATATACTGCTACTACCCTATTGTTATAATGACTGTTGGAACTACTGATCACTCCATTTTTTGACATTATCTTGACCTCCTTGTCCACTAATGTCCGTTTAGACAGAGGGATGAAGTTTGGTGGTGAATAATATTGCTCTCCATCCTTTACTCACAAATGACAGGTATAATGGGTCAATCCACTGGGTCAATCTTGAAACACACTAGCGTAAGATTTTAATATTGCTAACGAATTTGCCTGTTGCTCCAGAGTCAAGCAACTCCCCTCACTAACACAGACCTACAGCTACAGCTCTGCCTCTGGCACACTGAGGATGGGGGACCCTTGCCCCAGGCAGTGCCAGCTGTCACCTGCAGGGCTGGAAGGCCACCCTTGGTAATCTGCCCCAACAGATGGCGGCCTTGCATCTAGTACTAGCAGGGAATACCCCATTCCTCCCCCCCACCCCACATGTAATGCTAAGGGTTTACAGAATGGCAGAATGTGTCTGCTTCCATGAACTGATATGCCAACATGTCTGGTCTTGCAGTCAGTTATGGCACTGGTGTGACTCAACCAACCAGCACCCAGAATGATGGGCACTGTCAGTCTATCCACAACCACAGCCAGCCAGTACTAAGTAAATCCCTGCAGGGCCAATTTTAATAACACATGCTTCTTTACAGGTGTTGATTTGGCTCTGGTGGCACTTCTGATCCTTATAGCAGTGACAGGGCATACTTCTATTCTGTGCCTCTCCCTGAGGAAGCTAAAATATGTTTTCAAAGCGGAGATAGTTGGACCTGTGTCAAGCAGTATCTTTTGTGTGCCCAAAACAAGCTAGGGCTATTCATGCACTTTGATATGCTTGTTCCAATAATTTAAATTCTTCCGTCAATAAATCTCTAGTGGATTTAGTGGGAAGATCACCCTGCCTTCTCAAACTACTGCACACAGCCTGTTAGTTTTCTGGAGCAACCTCCATAATGGAAATGGTCACCTCTATTGCCACAATTGCTTTAGAATTTTGTTGGGGTGGACACTACCAATGTTTCGCATCTTGCCAATGCCGATGATAGATACAGTCAGCAGCTGTCTCCTTCCCCATTCTGGTATGCAGTGATAAATTAGGGGGATCATCTCCTCGGGTTCTGTTGGCAGTTCCAAATGTCACACAACAGTCTGATTCTATTCTGCACCTATCATTAGAGAGCACCTAAGTCTCTTTTGACACACCTGGTTCCATTACTGTGCTAGGAATTCTCAGTTCACCTGAGCCGAGTTTGTGCAGTAATGTCTAGTAATCTACCACCACAGACTTGCCTTGGAAACAAGATATTGCCCAAATACATTGAACAGTTGCCTATGATACTGAGTGTGACATACCAGTCTTGGACATTCTGTATAAAGTCTACCGAACAGATTCTACTGCTCATCCTGCTGAAACATTCCCACTTAAGGGGAGTAAATGGAACAGGAGGATACTAAGCCTGAGAGTAAGCCACACTAATGAACTAGCTAACTCTTCTCTGATAGTATTTTGAGAATTTTCTCACTCCAGAAAAGTTCAGATTATATTTGCCATAACATGGGACCTTGTTTGACTTGCTCTGTTTACTTCAGAGGTTACTATTGGGGCATAATCTGAGTTAGCTGATGTAGGTGCTGTCACAAAACAAAATGGCCCTGCACAAGTGTTGGTGACAGACAAAGGAGTCACAAGAGAAGCTTTTGGTTTTAATGCACCACCAGTTTCTTTCATGGTGCCATCAACAGTGGCAGCACTGTCATGGGAGACTGCCCATGTTCCTATTTACATAGATCTGAGTGAGTAAGTGCCAGCATCAGGCGCCATGCAACAACACCCTCAACTCAGCAGTGACAGCATCGGCAGCATTGGCATCAGCAGCAGCAATGGTAGTGGAGTCCATGGTAGCAGCCGTGATGGCAGTGTCAGCATCATTAGTGGCATCAGCTACAGTGGTAGTGGCTGCAGTGGAGTTAGCAGTGGCGGCTGCAGCAGTATCAGTGTCATTGGTGGCTGTGTTGGCAGCAGTGTGTGCAATTGTGTCAATGGTAGTGATGGTGGTGAAGTCTGCAGCAGTGACAGCATCAGCATCTATGTCAATGGTGTCAATGGTGGCATCGTCGGTGGTGATTTAATCGGCATTGGCAACGGTGGTGATGCTGGTGCTGATGCTGTTGGCATTGGCATAGGTGGTGGTGTATGTGGTGGCATCATCAGCAGCGATGGTGGAGTCAGTGTTGGCATCATTGACAACAGTAGTAGTGGCAATGCCGCTGGTGGCGTCAACAGCAGTGGTTGCAGTGTAGTCAGTGGTGGCAGCAGTCTGGGTGTCATTGGTGTCAGCAGCTGAGCTGACAGTGGCATCAGTTGTGACAGCAGCGGCAGTGGTGGAGTCAGTGCCGGCAGTGGCAACAGTATCAGTGTCATTGGTGGTAGTGTCAGTGGCAAAGCTGGTAGTCGCATCAGCAGCAGTGGTGGTGTTGGAATTGGTGGTAGTGGTGGTTTTGGTATTGATGGTTCATTCCATCTGACAAAAGTATTATCTCTTTTGAGGCCAAAGTAGAGTGTGGTAGTGAAGTCATTTGATCGCATATAACAGGTGTAGGTGAAACCAAGTTAATTGTTGGATGTGTTTACCATCCACCTGATTCTGCTGTGACAGTTCTAAAGTCATTGAAGAGAAAGTCTAAGTCAAAAGTGTGTAAATACCCATATCATGCAATACTAGTCGGAGGTGACTTTATGCTACCAAGTATACACTGGGATGTCTAGAGATTAATTGTGGGAGGTACAGACAGACAGTCACACAAAACACTTTTGAACACATTTTTTGAAAACTGTCTTGAACAGCTAACTCAGCAGCCCACATGCAATGGAAATACCTTAGGCCTTGTAGCTACAAGTAGGCCAGACCTAATCAATAATATCAATATAGAAATGGTGATAGTGATCATGATGTCATAGCAACTATGATTATGAAAGTTAATAAATCAGTGAAGAAGTTTAGGAGAATTTTTCTGCTAGATGCAGCAGATAATCAGTTATTAGCATCACACTTAGACTGTTAACTGGTGTCACTAAGCACCAGTAACATGGATGTAAAGGAATTATGGGTAAAGTTTAAGCAGACTGTAAATTGTGATCTGGAGAGTTACGTGCCTAGGAAGTGGATAAAGGATGGAAAAGACCCACCATGGTTTAATAACGAAATTCAGAGAAAGCAGAGGCTGTTGCACTTTTGGTTCCAAAGGGAACACACAAATGACAATAAGCAAAGGTTAGTAGAGATTCATGCAGCTACAAAAAGACCTATGCATGAAGCACACAGCTGCCACCATCACACCTTAGCAAAAGATCTGACTGAGAACCCAAGAAAATGCTGGTCTTACGTAAAATTAGTAAGCAGGTCTAGGCCTTCCATTCAGTCCGTTGTTGGTTGGTCTGATGTGGTAGTTGAAAATAGCAAAATGAACGCTGAAGTTTTAAATTTCATGTTCAAGAAATCATTCAAAAAGGAGAATCGTGCAAGCATACTGTCATTTGACCATCAGACAGACTTCTGTATGGACAACATAGTAAAAAGCATCCCTCGGGTAGAGAAACAATTGAAAGATTTGAAAGCAAATAAATTATCAGTTCCGGATGGAATCCCAGTTTCATTTTACAAAGAGTACTCCACAGCATTGGCCTCTTATCTAAGTAGCATTTATCATGAATCTCTCACCCAGCACAAAGCCCTAAGTGACTGGATAAAAGTGCAGGTGACTCCAATATATAGGAAGGGTAAAATAACAAACCTGCAAAATTAACTTCTGTTTACTGCACAGTCCTTGAACGTATTCTCAGTTTGAATATAATAAGCTTTCTAGAGACTTGAAGCTTATGTCCATGAATCAGCATGGTTTTAGAAAGCATCACCTGTGCGAAACTCAGCTGACCCTTTTCTCACATGACACAACACATATAAGTCACAGAGTAAGTTGACAAGCAAGACATGTGTACACATTAGCATTCGAATGAGCACTGAGTCCCAGTCTAGCGGCCGCTGCTCGGCTGGCCGCTTAGGTGGCGCAGCTGCTGCATGGCTGGCAGACAGTGCCACACGTAGAGGACATGCATAATTGCGCGGTGGCGCTTTGAATGATCGGCGAGTCACAACACTTTTCCCCCCTTTGAAATTGTTGGACTGGTCCTGATGGAGGTGTCCTGGAGATGGCTAATGTCCATAGGCATTGTTTGACTCGCTGTAAAGTCTCAAGGAGGAGGCTTCCCGTACGGACGGAAGTGTCCCCGATGATAACAGATCGAGATGACAGGAGACATAGGGGTCGAATCTGCTGGGGCCCCATGCACCAATCTGCCCGTTGCGGCAAGTCCAGTTGATATGACAGGAGACATGGGCGATGTGTCGGAGTCCGTTGGAGGAGGGGGCGAGTAGATTTGCTCTGACAGAGGATGGTCATCCGATTCCTGCATGGGCACGTCTCCTGGTGGCGTCCGTTCTTGTGCTGGCATCGCGATGATGGTGAGAGGGCTGCGTTGTGAGTATTGAGAGATGCCAAGACCCCGAGCGTCAGGTAGAGCCGAAGGTGGTGTAGTGGCATTCGGAACAGGTGTTGCTGGCCCACGAGGCCGAAGCTGGTCTGAATGATGCACTGCAACATCCGTGTCCATCTGGATTTCATACAGGTGTCTGCCACGGTGTCGTAAGATGCGACCCGGGCTCCATTTTGGCCACCTGCCATATCCCCGTACCCAGATGAGGTCGTCGGCGGTGAACCGGCCAAGTGAAGGCACCCACGGCCGTGAGGTGGAAGGCCGCAGAAGATGAAGTAGCGTGCGGGGCTGTCGGCCATGTAAGAGCTCAGCTGTGCTGTGGTCGCCCATGGTAGTGAAATGGTAAGACGCCAGAAACTGGAGAAGTGCATCATCAACAGCAGAAGAAGTCAGAAGTTTCTGCATCTGAGCCTTAAATGCGCGGACCAGTCGTTCAGCCTCACCGTTTGATTGTGGATGGAATGGCGGGCCGTGACATGCATAATGCCGTGACGAGCACAAAAATCCGCAAATTCAGAAGAGGCAAATTGCGGACCATTATCAGTAACAAGAGTAGAGGGGAAGCCTTCCAAAGAAAAAATGCGGGCGAGAGCACTGGTGGTTGCCGCAGTGGTAGGCGACGTGCAACGGACAATGAAAGAAAAGTCAGAGTAGACGTCAGTTACAAGGAGCCAATAAGTACCTAAAAAAGGTCCCACAAAGTCAGCATGAATGCACTCCCAGGGCTTCTCAGGCGAAGGCCACGGTGACAAAGATGACTTCGGGGCAGCGGCCTGTGACGCACAAGTGCCGCAGGCAGTGACCATGTGTGCTATTTCAGAGTCGATGCCGGGCCAGTACACATGACGGTGCGCCAGATATTTTGTGCGAGACACACCCTAGTGCCCTTGGTGAAGGAGGCACAAGACCGAAGCATGCAAAGACGCAGGTACCACAACTCGCGGCAAAGCATTGTCAGTGGAAAGGAGGATAACACCATCCCTAGCCGTGAGGCGGTAGCGCAAAACATAGTAGTTCCACAACGGATCAGAAGTCTTAGCGGACGGGCAATCAGGCCAACCCTTCTGAATACAGCATAAAACCTGGGAGAGGGTAGGGTCAGAACCTGTAGCAGCTGCCAGCCTGTCCCCAGTGATGGGGAACCCGTCCACAACCCGCTGCTCGGCAACATCCAGGTGGAAACTCAAAAGTTCGTCCCTATCGAATGCCAGTTCAGGACCCATGGGAAGGCGAGACAGAGCATCAGCATTTGCATGTTGAGCCGTTGGCCAGAAATGAATCTCATAATTGAAACGAGACAAGTAAAGAGCCCAACACTGGATGCGGTGTGCACCCTTGTCGGGAAGTGACGTTGATGGATGAAACAAGGAAACAAGTGGTTTGTGATACGTAACAAGATGAAATTTTGAGCCATAGAGAAAAACACCAAACTTATGAGGAGCATAAATAATGGCCAAAGCTTCTTTTTCAATTCAAGAATACTTTTGTTGGGCATCCTTGAGCGTTTTGGAGGCATAAGCAATGGGTTGTTTTGAACCGTCAGAAAAACGGTGCCCAAGGACTGCACCGACCCCGTATTGAGAGGCATCTGTGGCAAGATCAAGATGTTGGCCAGGTCGATAAGTAGCCAGGCACGGGGCCTGTTTCAGCATAGTCTTCAATTTCTGGAAAGCCACATCACATGATGCGGACCAGTGAAAAGGCACATTTTTATGCAACAGGCGATGCAACGGCTGAGCCACCGAAGCCGCAGACAGTAAAAACTTGTGATAGTATGCTATTTTCCCCAAGAAGGCCTGCAGTTCCTTAACAGATGTAGGGTGAGGAAGGGCATTGATTGCAGCGACAGTTTGCTGAAGCGGACGAATACCATCCCAAGTACGTGATAGATTCCTGAAAAAATTGTGATTTCTGAAGATTACACTTAATACCAGTAGTCTGTAAGACATGAAAAAGTGTGTGGAGATTTTGAAGATGTTCTTCAGTGGTGGAGCCATTGACAACAATGTCGTCCATGTAATTGATACACCCAGGGACAGGGAGCAATAATTGTTTCAAGAATCGCTGAAAGAGAGCAGGGGTGCTAGCAACCCCGAATGGCAAGCGTTGGTATTGATAGAGGCCGAAAGGCATGTTAAGGACCAGAAACTGCCAGGAAGCAGCGTCAGGAGGAAGTTGATGATAAGCTTCTGACAGGTCAATTTGAGAAAAATACTGGCCTCCAGCAAGTTTAGTGAACAGTTCTTCAGGACAGGGCATAGGGTAAGTGTCAATGAGGCATTGAGCATTTACAGTGGCTTTGAAATCGCCACAGAGACGAATATCACCATTTGGCTTAGCAACGACAACAACAGGGGAGGACCACTCACTGGAAGTGACAGGAAGCAAGACCTCTGAAGTAGTGAGATGATCCAACTCCCATTTTACCCGATCACGAAGGGCCACAGGAATGGGCCGAGCCCAAAAAAACTTGGGCCGAGCAGTGGGTTTGAGCGTGATATGAGCTTCAAAGTCGTTTGCACGGCCTAACCCAGGAGAAAAAAGGTACAAAAATGTCATCAACAAGGAATCCAGTTGAGCATAAGGAATAGCATCAGAGACAATATTGACAGAGTCATCTATGGAGAACCCATAAATGCGAAAGGCATCAAAACCAAAAAGATTCTCTGTGTTACTTTGGTCGACCACAAATATGGGGACAGTGCGAATGACGGATTTGTAAGATACCTCAGCATTAAACTGTCCCAAGAGAGAAAGCTTCTGTTTATTGTACATCCGTAATTGCCGAGTGACAGGTAACAGGAGTGGAGAACCCAACTGAAGATACGTCTGAGAATTAATTATAGTGGCAGTAGAACCGGTATCCACCTGCATGCGAACACCTCGACCAAGGATTTGGACAGTGAGGAATAACTTCCCTGAAAGGGAAGAAGTGCAATTGACAGACAACACAGAAGCAGAATCAGCGTCATGTTCATGAACATCATGTATGTGGTCAGATTTGCAAACGGAAGACACATGACCTTTCTTTTTGCAGTTGTGACACACAGCCCAACGTTGGGGACAATCCTCGCGTGAATGTTTCGTAAAACACCGCGGACAGGAAGGAAGTTGCCGGGAGTTTTGCTGCAGTTTCTTAGCGGGTTGTTTACGGTTAGGCCGAGGCTGCATGTGGGAGTGCACTGTGGCCACGTCGGCCAGCAGGGACGCGCCGCACGCGTCGTCAACAGCACACAGAGGTTGTATTTCCCCAACATCACCCCATGCCTCTATTTGCGCCCCAACAGTGCGAGAAATTTCAAAAGACTGCGCAATGGAGAGAACTTCATCTAGAGTCGGATTTGCCAACTGAAGGGCACATTGCCGAACTTCTTTGTCGGGCGCCGACCGGATAATAGCATCCCGTACCATGGAATCGGCACAGGATTCTTTGTGAACGTCAGTAACAAATTGACACTTTCGACTGAGGCCGTGAAGTTCAGCAGCCCAAGTGTGATAGGATTGATGTGGCTGTTTTTGACAATGATAAAAGGCAACATGAGAGGCTGCCACATGCGTTTGCTTTTGAAAATAGACAGACAGAAGTGAGCACATTTCAGCAAAGGACAAAGACGCAGGATCCTTCAAAGGAGCCAATTGCGACAACAACCGATACATTTGAGGTGAAATCCATGAAAGAAACAGAGGCTTACATGGTTGTTCATCCGTGACATGAAATGCCAAGAAGTGCTGTCAAAGACATTTTTCCTAGTCAGACCAGTCTTCCGCCGTCTCATCGTAAGGAGGAAAAGGATGTATAGCCAACGATGAGAAATGCCCCGCATTTGACGCCGCAACAAAATCGCGAATCACCGCTGTTAGAAGCATTTGCTGTTCAAGGAGATTTTGCAATAGTTGCTCAACAGTAGCCATGGAAACCTGTGGGTCAAAGGTGAAAAGGAAAAATCCACTAACTCGTCGCCAATTGTTATAACGTCAAGTTTAACACATATATTTCAGAACGAGACAACACATATAAGTCACAGAGTAAGTTGACAAGCGAGACATGTGTACACGTTAGTATTTGAATGAGCACTGAGTCCCAGTCTAGCGGCTGCTGCTTGGCTGGCCGCTTAGGTGGCGCAGCTGCTGCATGGCTGGCAGACAGCGCCGCACGATGAGGATGCTCTTAATTGCGTGGCGGAGCTTTGAATGATCGGCGAGTCGCAACATATTTATCACAGTGCCTCATTGCAGTCTGTTAATGAAGGTATGAGCACATGGAATAAGTTCGCAGATATGTGAGTGGCTCAAAGACTTCTTAAATAATAGAGCCCAGTATGTTGTCCTTTAGGGCGAGAGTTCATCATCCACAGTTAATGAGTAGGTTCCAACAGCCAACACAGCAAAGGGAGGAAATGAAAACATAAGTGCAGCTTCACTGTAAAGGAAATTTGCCATTTTGAGCATTTTCTACATTAAACAAATGGAGAAGGTGAAAATTACTCTGCCCCATCCATATGATAGTCCTACATGTCGGCAATTCCTCACTGATGCTAATTGGCTGGAGAAATTTAATCTAACAGCATAAAATGATTGATTTAATTTGATGAATTATTTATTAATAATCTGCTCAGCCTCAGATTATTACCAGTGAGTTCAGAAATCTGTAGTCAGCTTGAATCTGTGGCTGAAAGTATCAAATGAATTTTATTTTGCTATCTTTCTTTCTGATGTGGATTGACTGGTGCAGGAACTGTGGCCACACCATGTGCATTGTATGTCCTCAATAAGTCTCTGCGTTACAATCTGGATTTTGCTACTGGAATTTAGTTTAAGTAAAAGAAGTTCATTAAACATTACATGTGTATCTTATTACTTTTCTCTCTGTTATAGCACCCACAAAGTAGTTTGCATCAACAAGTTGGGTGCTCAAAGACCTGGCGATGAGGAAAGGCTTTGTTTATTTACTGTTTGGTCGTACTTCTCGTTAATATAGAAGATTGGCAACATTGTTTTGTTGGTTGTTTCTCTTTCCCATCAAGTGCATTATTTGTGTGTATTTCTTTTGTTAATGCATGTGTTTCTCAACACTCGTCCTGAAATTGACTGAGGTTTTTGCACTTTTCAGGGGCTGATATTTCTAGTGACTTTGATTAGTAATTTCTTCTAGTGTACCTTCATGGCTGCAATTTGTTAGTGACAAGTGTTATTTTTGTGTGTTTGACCATGGCCAGTCCCCCGTAAGATCTGTCAGTAACTCATATTGTGCACTTGCAGCAGCTAATGGAAACTGTGCCCAGACTGCACTGGCAAACACTGTAGCACTGTCCCCAGCACCCGCAACAACCCCTGTAGCTAACAACACTTTTTTCCATATCACCATAAGCTCCATTTGATTTTTATCAAGAGGAATGCTGCAAGTACCATTGACAGCTCAGTTCACATTTATAAGTGCTTCATGTTGAAGGTAGGGATAGGCAATCATATTTTTTTGCAACAGTTGGGGTGGTGTAGTGTCAGGTAACTGGGTAGCCTGCAAACTTTTTCCCGTCATCTACCTTGATAGTGTTCCTCATAAAGACCTAATTGCTGCACTATACAAGTATTGTGGTGAACAGATTAAAGTGGCAATTGTGTGTTACAAATTCTTTCACTTCTGTAGGTAATCCAGTTGGACATATAAGCTATGGGTGGCTAACTCATAAGAACTTACAGGCCATTGCATATTCAAGGGTGAGTATGTTACTATCTCTCTCCCTATTCGTTTAGTCAGTTTCGACTCTTCGTGACCCCATGAACCAAATCACACCACTTTTTCCTGTCTTGCACTTTCTCCTGTAGACCTTCCAGGTTGGAACACATTGCTTCTGTGATGCCATCGATCCATCTCATCCTCTGACGTCCTCTTCTTCTAGTTCCTTCAATCTTCCCCAGCATTAATGTTTTTTCCAGCGAGGCATGCCTTCGTATTGTGTGTCCAAAGTAGGTCAGCTTTTGTTTTAACATTAGACCTTCCAGGGAGAAATCTGGTTTAATTGCTCCAATATTGATCTGTTGGTTCTCTTTGCAGTCCATGGAACTCTAAGAAGTTTCCTCCAACACCACAATTCGAAGGAGTCAATTCCTCGCCATTCAGCCTTTCTAGTGGTCCAGGTCTCACATCCATACATCACAAATGGAAAGACCATAGCCCTCACAATACGGATCTTTGTTGCTAGTGTTATATCTCTGGACCTTATAACCTTGTCAAGATTTGACATCGCCTGTTTACCGAGCAACAGGCATGTCCGGATTTCATGGCTGCAGTCACAATCAGCAGAGATCTGGGAACTGAGATAACTGAATGTGGTCATTACCCCCATGGTTTCTCCTGCTATATCCCACAAATTGGTAGGTGTAGTTGCCATAATTTTCGTTTTCTTCACATTCAGCACAAGACCGCCCTTTTCACTTTCGTCTTTCACCTTCAGTAAGAGTGTTCTCAATTCTTCTTCACTTTCTGCCCACAGGATCATATCATCCACGTACCTGAGGTTGTTTACGTTTATTCCAGCTATTTTAATTCCTGTTTCTCCTTCATCTAGCCTCGCATTCCTCATAACATGTTCTGCATACAGATTGAATAAGTACGGTGACAGTATGCAGCCTTGCCGGACCCCTTTCTGAGTCTTTATCCATTTCGTTGTTCCATACATAGTTCTCACCGTGGCTTCTTGGTCAAGGTATAAACTCTGTATCAGATGAATTAGGTGATCTGGTACACCCACGTTTTTCAGTACGTTCCATAATTTGTTTTGATCGACGCAGTCAAAGGCTTTGGCGTAGTCAATAAAGCAGAGGTACACATCTTTCTGGAATTCTCTCACTTTTTCCATAATCCACTGAATGTTAGCAATTTGATCTCTAGTTCCTCTTCCTTCCTAAATCCAGCTCGTTCATCTGGTAGCTCTCGATCTAGATATTGGCGAAGTCTATTTTGTAAGATTTTCAACATAACTTTGCTAGCATGTGAAATAAGTGCGATTGTTCGGTAATCTGAGCATTCTTTAGAACTTTTCTTCTTTGGAATGGGGATGAATACTGATCTTTTCCAGTCTTCTGGCCACTGCTGCGTGATCCATATTTTTTGACATATTGAGTGCAGCACTTACACTGCATCCTTTCCAGTGACTTTAAACAATTCTACTGGTATTTCATCATGTCCACTAGTTTTGTTATCAGCCATATTTTCAAGGGCCCACTGGATTTTGCTCTCCAAAATATCTGGCTCTAGTTCTAAATTAACATTAACATCAGCAGTAGGAGCCCTGTCTTGATGCAGTTCTTCCTTGTATAGGTCTTCTACATGTTCTGCCCATCTTTCCTTAACATCCTCTGCTTCACTCAGATGTTTCCCGTTTCCATCTTTTATCATTCCAATTTTTGCCTGGAATTTTCCTTTAATTTCTCTAATTTTCTTATAAAGATCTCTTGTCTTCCCCATTCCATTACTATCTTCAACTTCCTTGCACTGTTCATTAAAGAATATATTTTTATCTCTTCTAGCTAATTTCTGAAAATCTTTATTTAATTCAAACATAGCTGATCTATCTCCCCTGATTTTTGCTTTCCTTCGTTCTTCTGCAACTTGCAGTGCCTCAACTGATAGCCATCTAGCCTTCTTACTGTTCCTTTCTTGGGAATGTGTTTCTCTGCAGCCTCCTTGACAGTATTAGCTACTTCTGTCCACATCTCTTGTGAGCTTTTGTCCTCCAGCTGTAATACATTAAATCTGTTTTGTACCTCTACAGCATAGTCGGAGGGTATAGAGTTAAGGTCGTATCTGCAAGTTGGGATACTTTTTGCTACATTCTGAAGTTTCAGCCGAAATTTTGCAATCAGGAGCTCATGATCTGATCTGCAGTCAGCCCCAGGTCTTGTTGTAGCTGACTGAACCACGCTCTTCCACCTCTGATTACAAAGTACGTAATCAATTTGGTTCCGGTGTTGGCCATCTGGTGAAGTCTAGGTATATAGGCATCGTTTTGGTAGTTGAAACAGTGTATTAGTAATTATCATCACTATAGTGATGCCATTATTCAAAAGTGTCAGATCATCTCATACTTGAACAAATTGGTGGAGCATCAGGACTTCTGTGGTAGTGCAGTGGCAGAGTTTGATTCTGCTGCTGTTTGTGCAGTTCAGAGTAATGGTAAACAAGTTGTGTGGCATGCAAAGTCTCAGCCAGGGAATCATCATAAACCAAACCAGTGTCTCAGCCAGCTGGCTCACGGAGTCTGCCCTTAGTGCTTCATGGCACACAAGTAACAGGCATGCCCCTGTCATGATGCTAAGTTTTATCTTTGGAACAAGCACAGCCATGTTTGATCTGTCTGCTTGCAGAAAGGCAAGTGCAATTAGCACTCTGCACAAACTCCAGATTTTCAGTCAATGGATGTAAATGCAATATTTTCAAAGCCAATTAGTGAATCTAGTGTTGCTCAATGGAAGCCAAGTGCAACAGTGAAGAGGTCACACACTTCTTCCATCCAGTGTCAAGTTAATAAATTGTGCGTTTCTTTGCAAATTGACTAACACAATGTAAGTATGCAACTGGACACTGGTACATCTGTGACTTTCCAATGGAAACACGTGTGATCCATAGGGCAGGCCAAAGCTATATGAGTCACAAACAATTCGTTCTGCTTACAGTGAACATGACATTCCTGTACTAGGTATATGCAGCTTATCTGCCACATTTTGTATTGCTATAGAAACGGTTTCATTTTCGGTTTTGTGTTCACATGACAGTGAAAATATTTTTGGTATTGACTTGTTTGATCTGCTTGGTTTTCAGATTCAAGACAATGTTCTCTCCATGAGCTCCTCTGTGCTAAAGGACAGGGTAGCTGAACTTTGTGCCAAATTTAGTGACATTTTTCAAGATGGCCATGGAAAAGCTAGTAATTTTGAAGCTCACATTATCATGCAAGACAATATGCAACCACAGTCTTGTCAAGCGTGGCCTATCCCTCATGCTTTCAGAGGTCATGTGGCACACAGGCAGTCTTATCTCAGTGGGACAATGATGTTATTTCCTCTGCAGCAGCCAATCAGTGGGCATCCCATTGTTGATTATTAAGAAACCTTCAGGCAAATTATGCTTATGTGCAGATTTCTACAGACTGTGATTAATTCTTTCCTTTTGCCATGACCCTGAGGAACCCAAGGAAAAGCTTTGTGCTGGTTGCTTCTTTTCCAAGATTGATTTTCGCGGTGTTTATTTGCAGCTTCCATTGGATGAACAGTCCCAACGAGTTTTTTTTGTGATCTACGTCCACATGGGGTTATTTAAGTTCTTGCAGTTGCCCTTTGGCAGTGTGTCTGTTCCTGAAATTTTTTAACATTACTTAGGACATTGACTGCTATAGTTCCTTCTTATATGAACTATTTGGACGAGATCGTAGTTTAAAGTTGTACTCCTGGTGAACACCTTTCCCACCTCAGGAAATTGTGCTCTCAGATTCTGGGTTAAAGTGTAATAAAGCCAAATGCTGTTTTGTCCAAACTGAGACTGAATATTTGGGACACATTATCAACAGTAAGGGTATCCAACCTTTGCAGTCAAACTTAACTGCAATCTGGGACCTCCAGCTCCTGTGAACTTGTAATCTATCCCTCCCTTTCTTGTTGTTGCTACTGTCCATGATGGTGAAGTCTTTACAGAAGATTTGAGAGGAGTAAGATTTACAATAAACTCATCTTTTCTCGCACAGCTGGATCCAGTTCTTCATGTCCAGTGGTCTGGTTCTTGAAGCTGAAATTCTCACATTTTACATTCTCATGGTTCAATTGATGTAAATAATTTTGAAGAATGTCTTTGCTGGATTTTTGTTTTCATGATAATTTATTGTCTCACATTTTACTGTATCACACTGTCTTTTGAATTTTCACATTAACAAAGCCAAAATTACATTATTTGTCCAAAACACAAAACTATGTCTGATCACATCAGAGGCATGCTTACTACTACTTCACTCTGCAGCAATAACAATATTCCAAAGGTTTTACAGTTTTTCTCCACAGGTGAATTTCTATTAGTTTGATTATTGTTTCATAAATGAATCCAGAAATAAACATAATAAACAGTACTAGACTGCATAATTAATAATAGAAATTTTAAGTGTGCCAAATATTTTGTAATTTCATATGTTTCTAAAAAAACACTTTTAACTGTACATTCCTGAGCTAGTAAATATCGACTGTAACAATGAAAATGAAGTAATTCCTTTTCATAAATTTTAGCTTGGAATAGAACATATTGAGCAGAAGTATTGCTAGAGGAGGATGCCAGTTTACAAATCCAGACTATGTTGGATAAACTCACTTATTACATTCAGTTCATTCCAAATGCTGGGCAGATTGCAACTCCGCTGCCTTATCTTCAATGAAAGAATCTGCCATTTGAGTAGACTAGGGAGAGAAACTGGAAGGATGCTTTATTGAATGATTGATGTTTTGTTCATTTTTATCCAGCCAAGCTGGTCATGCTGGTGGTTGATGCATCCTTTTACAGGACTGGCACTGTTCTCTCACACAGAGTTGGATCATTAGAAAAGCTAATTGTCTTTGCATCTAAACTCTTAACAAAGTGCAGTGTTGCGGCGTAAGTATTTGCAGACAGAGAAGAAAGTTCTTGCTGTCATATATGGGGTGAGCAAATTACATCAGTTCTTGTATGGCAAAAAAATTATACTATGACAAGCCTCTCACCTTGTTGTTTAGTCCTTTAAAGCCATACCCTTCATTTATGGAACAAAAGTTGCAGCGTTGGTCTCTGCTCCCCTTCAATTACCAGTATGAAATTTAGCACAATCCATGACCAAGCATTGTTATTTCTCACCTACTAGTTGGGACTGATTTGGCATTTGACATCTCAGAAGATTCTTGTTTTCATATTGATGTCCTGGACCATAAAACACTTGATGGTGTTCCAATCAAGCAACAACGGAATGCTCAGGTGATAGTTATGGGTCCCAATCTGAAAATACTGTTGCAGAACCTCCGCACCGGATGATCACATACAATTAAGCAGATTAGCAACCCACTTCTACACCATTATTTTGTGCTTTAGCACAGTGTATCAGTCCAGCAGTGTGGCATCTTCTTGCATACCTACAGTGATCAGTCATGTGTGACCGTGCAATGGTTGCCTCAGGTGGAAGTTCTCCATCAAGGCCATTGGGGCATTGTATGCACTATGCAGTTCATCCAGTGCTATTACATGTGGGTCAGCATGTACAGTCAAATAGTACAATTAACTTTCCAATGTGTGGCATGTGTAAAGCACCAGTCTGTTCCACCATAAAAATTTTTCAGTTGGCCCAAACCCGGTGCCCCTTGGCAATGGAACTCTTATTGAATTATTTTGGAAGAAACCTTTAGCAAGTTTCTGCTCGTGGTGCCCATGAACTCCACCACAACAGCTAGCACTGTCAAGATTCTGATGTCAATCTTTCACATCAAAGGTTTATCACAAGTGCTGATTTCAGGCAATGGACCACAGTTTATATTGGCAGAATTTCAGCCATTTTGTGATGCCAATGGCGTCAAGCATGTTACAACAGTGCCATTCCACTCTCAATCCAATGGTGAAGTGAAATGCTTTTTCAAGACTTTCAAGCAACAGACGAATAAGTTACACACTTCCCACATGCAGGAGCAAGCTTCACTGTTCTTTTTCTTGTACTACCATTCCCAACCAGGCAATGGCAAATCACTGGTTGAGATTTTCATAGACACCAACATAGGACACTGCTTCAGCTGCTGCATCTTCCACAGCAGTCAGCATATCCTCTGCAGCACACTAAGTTTAACATGCAGGGTTTGATATTTTTCACATTTTTTGGAAGACACAGGGGCTGGGAACAGGGCATTAACAGCAAAGTGTGTCCCACTTGATTGCAAACATGTCATTAAAATCAGCTTCGGTTTATGGGCTGCATGATGCTGCCATTGGTTTTTCATTTGCAAGTCAGTGCCCAGGAGGACCATGCAGTCTTTCCTCACTTGTATCCTGTGCCACAGGTGCCACAAGTGAAGGCAATGGACATTGACACAGTGCCATCGCCATCACCTCAGTGCTAGCAGTCCCAGCCAGAAGTGGTGGGGCCCCTCCCCCCTGCCACCTTATGGTGGGCTGTCATGGATCCTCCAGTCACTACTATGCCTCCACTGATGGATGAAGATGCTCCATCCCACGGTGTGGGTGTGCATTTGCAAGTTGAATATGTCAGTGTGCAGGCAGGAGCTTGTCATCAGCAGAAATTCTGGTTCCTGCCTCTTCAGTGGGGAAGGGGGTGGGGGAGTGAGGAGAGGGAGGGGATGAGCAATGTGGTATCATTTGCTATCAATACTAGGCCACACCAGTTGATGTTCTGAAGATGGAATCAGCCATGTGACTGCACCAACAGTCTGTGGTCAGCTTTGAGACATACCTTCAGCAGCCTGCATGGCTATTACCACTGTGGAGCCGAATTAAAGGATGCCACATGTTAACTCTTGGTCTACTCTGTCTGTTAGTTCAGCTCTGTCTGTCTAGTCTAAGCATTATCAGTAAGCATCTGTTACTATTGTGCGTGTATGGACTCAGCCTAGCTCATGGACATGTGTCAGCTATTAATCTGAATCATGCTACTGGAATTAAAGTTAAGTAAAAGTTTACCAAAGAGCAAACAGTATATGTGCATCTTGCCACTTTGCTCTTGTCATATAACCCGCCACCCCTTGCCATCCTCCAATGGGATGACCAAACACTATATCAATAAATCGTTGCCAGGTGCAGGCTACTTCTTTTGAGGCAATGAGGCATATACAGAAATTTACATAAACCAAAAGCGGTGATGAATGTCCTCCCCACTTATTGGTGTCTCCAGATATGCTTTTTGCAACCAAAGATGCTGAAACCCAGGCATCTGTGAGGTAGTGGGTAAAATCTTCAGTGTTGGGGATGGGGTAACTGCCAGTCATTGTGCAGCCCATCAAGGCCCCGTCTAACTGTACCATCTACCCTGAGCAATAATTTGATAGGGGAAACCTATGAACTATCAGAAGGTCACACAATTCTGGCTTGTAGTAGTCTGTAACAGTCATTTTGGCTGAACAGGCCTAGTCTGGCAGTAACCACCACAGTTTGTGGCAGACAGGAGAGCTAGTTTTCTTTGGACCATCCTGTTGTGCAAGCACCCTGTGTAAATTACATTTGTGGCTGTATGGTGGGCATGGTAACACACTGAGTTGATGTAGAAGGAATATGAACAGGATGCGCCTTAATAACCAGGGTTGTATGTGGAGGCAGTGTTGCATGTGCTGCAGTGGTAGGTGTCCCAGTTGTGCAGCATTCCAGCTAAGATGCTGTGGGAGTTAATGGGAACAGATATGTGAGATTTTTGCATCAGAGTAGAGGCCAAGAGGCATCATGTGGTAGCCATTTCTTCTGACACAATGTGAATGGTTCATCTTATATCATTTTCATCTCATAACTGTAATGAGATTTGTTGCAGTGGGCTGGTGATATGACACAAGTGAGCAGGTATAGTTGATGTTTGTCACACATTTCATGATACTGCATGCTATTTGGGACAGAGGTAGAAGTAGCCTGCTGTGATGTGGGGGCTCACAGCTGATGATACCAGAAATGGAGTGACTGCATCTTGATACTGTAGTGTGCTGCTTGCTAAATCTGGTGATAAATGGAATTGTCAGAGGAAGTCAGTGCCAAGCTCTGTTGATAGAAATAGAGGAGTTGTTCACCACATGGAGCTGGATGACAGGTATGTTGCTCATCACTGGAGGGAGTCGAGGGGTTGAGGTCCTCACATCCAAACCCATGTCAACAAGAAAATATTATCGATGTAAGCACTCAAAGATTCCACTCTGCTGAAGATGTAGTACGTAACAGTTTTCATCAATATGTTGTAAAATGAGGTGACCTGAACTAGTGCCACTATCTGGTCCATCTATTGTGGATTGTGCTTGGCTTTTGGTAATAACATGGTGACTGGAAGCTGTGCACCATGTTGCCAAACTGTGTGTGGAACCGCAGAGCCATCAACATACACAAATGTCAACGTGCAAGGTGTGGTTGCCAATTGTGCGAACACTTTTTGTGATCAGCTGACGGTCACCATCCCCTGTGGCAGAGTTGACATTGCACTCAGCATTGGTTGGGAATGACTGTGCCTATGTGGTTGGTGTGCTACAGTCGATGTGAGTCATGGTCAGAAGCATTGTTATTGTGAAATTTATACATTGCTGATGTTGAGAAACACTAAAAATCCTGTCTGCCTAAATTAATTTCCTTTCCAATGACTTGTGTTGATGTGAAATCATTGACAGTTGCACCTAAGGTGGGAGCTTGATGATCCATGGAATCAAAAGCATGGGATCAGGCACAGGGTTAATATTCATCTGTGTATGTAATCAGTGCCAAAGTTGTGAAGGCACCCTGTTCCTCAGGCATTCATTGCAGGCAGCTTGTTTTAATTGGTGCTCTCGTGCTAATGAAAGGAACTGGGGTAGTGCAGACTTTGCAGCATCGTTGTGATTGCTATGTGGGGGAGCTTGAATAATATCAATGATTATGTCAGCATGTTCACCAGAGTGACTGAGCAGAGCTATGTATTTAGCAGTCTTGTTCGAGAGGGCTTGGGTGGCCAGAATGCACTCAGTGACTGTGAACCACATCAAAGGTTGGTCTGGGCAGAATGGGGGCAGCTTAAGTTGCAAACAAAATTGATTGTGTGATGCAGTCATTGGTACATTGTCATGCTGATAACTAGGATGATCATTGGAGAGGCACAATGGAGAAGTTCACAGTAACCACATTCAGCACAGGTGGAACTTCAGTAACAATGTACAGAAATTGTCCAACTGGTTGGACAACATGATGCATGTGAAAGCATTGATTGAGGTTGGACGTGGCATGTTAGGCCAGTAAACATCAGTGAACATTTGAGAATTTGCACATCCAAGAAGCAGCTGCACAATACTGAAATGATATGCATGCAAAGTGTAGTCTGGAATGAAATTACCCAACAGATTGTCTGTAAGGATACATTGTTTGGTACCGTATGTAGCATTGTTAGACCAGTGACTCTGCACTTAGAGTGATCATACTCTAGCTTGAACAGCACTGGTTGCTGAGTATTTCACTGTGAAGCACCAAACATATCCATAAGAAAGTCACTGTCTTGTTGTCGGACTCTCAGTGCTGTTGAGCATGCAAGATGGCTTCATTGATTATACACAGCACTCAAACTGGGAATGTAGACCCATTCAGATGAGCTGTACACAGTTGTTGTGGGTCACCAATTTTAATTTTTACCCCACATTGGGGTACAGGTATGTGCAGTAACAACACAGTTACATATAACATGCACTTTATTCTGTGATGCACACAGACAAATACACATCTAAGTTCACAGCAGGCATAAAGCACACTGAATTCTGGTTCCACAGGCATTCCATAACAGACCATTGTTGCTAGTCAGAGAGTTTCTGCTCTGTGACAGCTACTGTCACTGGTGTATGCCCCACAACCTCATTTTCAACTGATATGGCTTTCTTAACAACTACTTCAATTTTCTGTTCAAAATCCTTTTTCATGGCGATGAATTCCTTCTTCAAGAACACTAAACATGTGTTTATGGAGTCCATCAAATCTAATCTCAAGGTGGCATTGTTTGCTTTCATCTCTACTGGAGATATTCTGAGTATGTTTGCATTTATGTTGTTGTTTCTGATTAAAAAGAACAAAAATATATGCTACTTGGTGGACTGACATTATCTCATCACTCAGAGTTTTGGTCTTCCCTTCTTCCCCTTCATTTACTTCCTTATTTACTTCACCAGATTCTCTTGTTATCTCACCCTGACTTGCTTCTATATAATCCTGTTCATATCACCAGACAATTTCAGACTCAAATTACTTTCACTTGTTTATTGTTATTTGCATTAATGGTGAGGCTATTAAATTTCTTATTATTCTCTGTCTGCACCAAGGATCATGATTCCCATGTCTACATGTTCCCCATAAAATATTGTGACACCCAAAAGACACACTTTATGAAGTCTGCTAACCCCTCCTAGTTTTCACACAGATGGTTGTAAAAACAAATAAAAAATCTCCCCACTGAGGGCAACAAGCACACCCAATGGCTGGAACTTTCACTTTCATGGTTCCCCAATGAGCGTCAATGCCCATGGCTAATTCTTTGTCATGTAAAACTCTCTATGCACTACAGCCATTCCATACCTTCAGCACACCAAAAGACAGCTCTAGACTTCCTGGAAGAAGCTAAGCCCAACTTATATAATAATGACAGAGGTATCGAAAGTTTTTACTGATACAACTGCTTCCAAAAGAAACGCTACTGAGAGCATTTATGGCTCCAGAACAAGCCACAACAGAGATGTAACTGTTCAAGTGAATGAGTATTATTACAACTGCAGGTATTTATAAGGTCCATTTACTTGAAGTCTTCAGAGTGCTGCTCTCGATGTGACGATATTAGGTTGCCCCTATCTATCATATCTTGTGGCCTGCTCTGAGTTTGATAAGAAAGAACCTGTAATGTTTAACACTTGGATGAAGGGAAAGTCAGTAGCTCAAGAAACCATCAACAGTTAAACAAACCAATCCTGAACCTTTTATTCCCAGTAACTACTTGAAACTGTTCTGAATCAGCACTACATAGTTAATGACCACTATGACGTTATTACACTGTTCCTCAGCAAGCCTATGCATTTATAGGCTGCTCCCCAGTATGGGATCAATGCCTTCCACTTTACGGTGCACTACTTGTTGCCAGCTCTTCAGTTGGGACTCTTCCTCATACGGTCTAGACATCACAAGCCAACTTACCTTGTATTTAGCTGAAGTCTCCCAAAACTGGCAGCAGAAGTTTCGCCAGTGGCGGCACTGTGGACCACTTCATCAGGTGCCAAGATGCATTGTGCCACCCTGCTGATGTGTTCACCACCACACCACATCTCTCAGTTTGTGTCCTGCTACTGCTTCACTTAATCTTCCACCTAATCCTAATGCCATTATGAATGCACTGTAATACTTCTTTCCATCACTCCTGCCCCCACCAAGGAATGTATCCATTGGACCATTTTAGCCAACTTATCACCTTAATATTTTTATACCCTTGCATGGTTCATAAAAGCATGCATAGCTAGTATGTGTAATCTGTGGTTAACATCAAGCCTCTCACTCTCTTTCAATCTTAAATTTAACTTCATGAGGGGCCAAGGTTTAATAATAATGATAATAATAATAATAAAAAATAAAAAAAAGATACTGTTTGAATTCCCCTCATGAACCATGGACCTTGCCGTTGGTGGGGAGGCTTGCGTGCCTCAACGATACAGATAGCCATACCGTAGGTGCAACCACAATGGAGGGGTATCTGTTGAGAGGCCAGACAAATGTGTGGTTCCTGAAGAGGGGCAGCAGCCTTTTCAGTAGTTGCAGGGGCAACAGTCTGGATGATTGACTGATCTGGCCTTGTAACACTAACCAAAACGGCCTTGCTGTTGTGGTACTGCGAACAGCTGAAAGCAAGGGGGAAGCTACAGCTGTAATTTTTCCCGAGGGCATGCAGCTTTACTGTATGGTTAAATGATGATGGCATCCTCTTAGGTAAAATATTCCGGAGGTAAAATAGTCCCCCATTCGGATCTCCGGGCGGGGACTCCTCAAGAGGACGTCGTTATCAGGAGAAAGAAAACTGGCATTCTACGGATCGGAGTGTGGAATGTCAGATCCCTTAATCGGGGAATTGGTCAGGCGAATACAGGATCATAAATACAAAATCAAATAGGGGTAATGCAGGAGTAGCTTTAATAATGAATAGGAAAATAGGAGTGCGGGTAAGCTACTACAAACAGCATAGTGAACGTATTATAGTGGCCAAGATAGACACGAAGCCCATGCCTACTACAGTAGTACAAGTTTATATGCCAACTAGCTCTGCAGATGACGAAGAAATTGAAGAAATGTATGATGAGATAAAAGAAATTGTTCAGGTAGTGAAGGGAGACGAAAATTTAATAGTGATGGATGACTGGAATTCAACAGTAGGAAAAGGGAGAGAAGGAAACATAGTAGGTGAATATGGATTGAGGCTAAGAAATGAAAGAGGAAGCCGTCTGTTAGAATTTTGCATAGAGCATAACTTCATCATAGCTAACACTTGGTTCAAGAATCATAAAAGAAGGTTGTATACATGGAAGAATCCTGGAGATACTAAAAGGTATCAGATAGATTATATAATGGTAAGACAGAGATTAAGGAACCAGGTTTTAAATTGTAGGACATTTCCAGGGGCAGATGTGGACTCTGACCACAATCTGTTGGTTATGAACTGTAGATTAAAACTGAAGAAATTGCAAAAAGGTGGGAATTTAAGGAGATGGGACCTGGATAAACTGAGTAAACCAGAGGTTGTACAGAGTTTCAGGGACAGCATAAGGGAACAATTGACAGGAATGGGGGAAAGAAATACAGTAGAAGACGAATGGGTAGCTCTGAGGGATGAAGTAGTGAAGGCAGCAGAGGATCAAGTAGGTAAAAAGACAAGGGCTAGTAGAAATCCTTGGGTAACAGGAGAAATATTGAATTTAATTGATTGAAGGAGAAAATATAAAAATGCAGTACATGAAGCAGGCAAAAATGAATACAAAGGTCTCAAAAATGAGATCGACAGGAAGTGCAAAATGGCTAAGCAGGCATGGCTAGAAGACAAATGTAAGGATGTAGAGGCTTATCTCACTAGGGGTAAGATAGATACAGCCTACAGGAAAATTAAAGAGGCCTTTGGAGAAAAGAGAGCCACTTATATGAATATCAAGAGCTCAGATGGAAACCCGGTACTAAGCAAAGAGGGGAAAGCAGAATGGTGGAAGGAGTATATAGAGGGTCTATAAAAGGGCGATGTACTTGAGGACAATATTATGGAAATGGAAGAGGACGTAGATGAAGATGAAATGGGAGATACAATACTGTGTGAAGAGCGTGACAGAGCACTGAAAGACCTGAGTCGAAACAGGGCCCCGGGAGTAGACAACATTCCATTAGAACTACTAACAGCCTTGGGAGAGCCAGTCCTGACAAAACTCTACCATCTGGTGAGCAAGATGTATGAGACAGGAGAAATACCCTCAGACTTCAAGAAGAATATAATAATTTCAATCCCAAAGAAAGCAGGTGTTGACAGATGTGAAAATTACCGAACTATCAGTTTAATTAGTCACAGCTGCAAAGTACTAATGCGAATTATTTACAGACGAATGGAAAAACTGGTATCAGCCGACCTCGGGGAAGATCAGTTTGCATTCTGTAGAAACACTGGAACACGTGAGGCAATACTGACCTTATGACTTATCTTAGAAGAAAGATTAAGGAAAGGCAAACCTACATTTCTAGCATTTGTAGACTTAGAGAAAGCTTTTGACAATGTTGACTGGAATACTCTCTTTCAATACCCCGACCTCGGGGAAGATCAGTTTGGATTCCATAGAAATATTGGAACACGTGAGGCAATACTGACCTTACGACTCATCTTAGAAGAAAGATTAAGGAAAGGCAAACCTACATTTCTAGCATTTGTAGACTTAGAGAAAGCTTTTGACAATGTTGACTGGAATACTCTCTTTCAAATTCTGAAGGTGGCAGGGGTAAAATACAGGGAGCGAAAGGTTATTTACCATTTGTACAGAAACCAGATGGCAGTTATAAGAGTTGAGGGGCATGAAAGGGAAGCAGTGGTTGGGAAGGGAGTGAGACAGGATTGTAGCCTCTCCCTGATGTTATTCAATCTGTATATTGAGCAAGCAGTAAAGGAAACAAAAGAAAAATTTGGAGTAGGTATTAAAATCCAGGGAGAAGAAATAAAAACTTTGAGGTTCGCCGATGACATTGTAATTCTGTCAGAGACAGCAAAGGACTTGGAAGAGCAGTTGAACGGAATGGACAGTGTCCTGAAAGGAGGGTATAAGATGAACATCAACAAAAGCAAAACGAGGATAATGGAATGTAGTCGTATTAAGTCAGGTGATGCTGAGGGAATTAGATTAGGAAATGAGACACTTAAAGTAGTAAAGCAGTTTTGCTATTTGGGGAGCAAAATAACTGATGATGGTCGAAGTAGAGAGGATATAAAATGTAGACTGGCAATGGTGAGGAATACGTTTCTGAAGAAGAGAAATTTGTTAACGTGGAGTATAGATTTAAGTGTCAGGAAGTCGTTTCTGAAAGTACTTGTATGGAGTATAGCCATGTATAGAAGTGAAACATGGACGATAAATAGTGTGGACAAGAAGAGAATAGAAGCTTTTGAAATGTAATGCTACAGAAGAATGTTGAAGATTAGGTGGGTAGATCACGTAATTAATGAGGAGGTACTGAATAGGATTGGGGAGAAGAGAAGTTTGTGGCACAACTTGACTAGAAGAAGGGATTGGTTGGTAGGACATGTCCTGAGGCATCAAGGGATCACAAATTTAGCATTGGAGGGCAGCGTGGAGGGTAAAAATCATAGAGGGAGACCAAGAGATGAATACACTAAGCAGATTCAAAAGGATGTAGGTTGCAGTAGGTACTGATAGATGAAGGAGCTTACACAGGATAGACTAGCATGGAGAGCTGCATCAAACCAGTCTCAGGACTGAAGACCACAACAACAACAACCTTTCCACCAGTGATAGGTTTCTTGTTTGTGGGGATATCTGCCCCTCCCCACCTCAGTTTAAAAAGTGAAACCCACAATGGTATCCATCTTTGGGCTCAGAGTGCCATATTCCACAACATTAATTAATTTCAGAAAAAAATAATGCTAGTGACCTATCATAACCACTATGTTGGGTGTGTGCAATATTGAGACACTTTTTTTCTGATTTAAAATTGTCACACCAGCTGAATTACCACCTGATACATTCCACAAACTCAACGTTTCAGGTGCTATAACAAAATATCTTTTTGTACCTAATACAGGATGAATTGCAAGCATTATAAATTTTGTTTAACTTATTGTCTTACATACAAAGATTAGACAGCTGCCTGTTTCAGTTTTGCAAAGTTTATGCCTGTGGTTTCCTTGGTTGACTTATGTCTATCCTTCCTTTCAGGCTATAGTTGAGGATTTTACTAGGATTTTACTGGGTATTTTATGTCTCATTCTACTCATAAGTTGCTTCTAAAAATCCCAGCTATTTCCTCATTAATAAGGAACAGGAAAAACAATCCTCTAATCTTCCTATACAGCATTAGCAGTGTGCTTCTTGACAATACTAGGCATAATGTTGCAAAGCGATCTGAAATGGAATGAGCATGTAAGAGCAGTAGAAGGGAAGGTGAATGGTTGACTTTGGTTTATTGGGAGAATTTTATGAATGTGTAGGTCATCTATAAAAGAGTATTTATGGAACACTAGTTTGATCCATTATTGAGAACTGCTTGAGTGTTTGGGGTTTCCAACAGGTCAGATTAAAGGAAGACATCAAAGCAATTCAGAGGTGAGTCACTAGATTTGTTACCATTAGTTTCAATCAACAGCAAATGTTATGGAGATTCTTTGTGAACTCAAATGAGAATCCCTGAACTGAAGATGATGCAAACACCCATGGGCACACATGTCTAACTCATCCTACTCTTCATAAACTTCATATTCCAACAAACATTCAACAACACCATCAAAGAGTTCTTTAACATGTACTCGCCATAGATTGAGTCTGTCCATGGTGATCTACATTTTAGTGTACAAGCCACACAGGTTTATGACACTTGGATGCTTTAAATACTGTATATGCAGAGTGTTAGGTCTTGAGATGTTAACTTCAACACATTACTGTCAAACATATTTATGATGGAGGCACTGCTGCTGAAGATTTTGATGTCTCGTGAGAAAGGGTTGTAGTCAATTGTCACGCAGTCCTCTATGTATTTCAGCTTGCTGCACAGTTGATCCCACTCCATATCAGTGAACTGCACCATTGTATTCTACTATAGCTTTGAAGTCTATGTCAGGTGCTATACCTACATAAACATGTTTCTATCCATTGGTGATTAGTTAATAAGTAGTGTTCAAAAGCAACATTCTGGAATGATTTAGCTATGACTTGATGAGTGGCACAGATGTTGCACACTGTGAAAACTCAAAGCCTGGACATGTTTTCAGGTGCTGACTTGATTTCGACTCCAAAGTGTGAGGAGCTGCATCAGGGAGCACATCTGTGTGTTGTCTTGATTTCTGCTGCTGCTGCTCAAATGTATCAGGTGTTGCATCGTATATGTGAGGGAGCTGTTGTGCTGAGGGAGAAATGAATGAAAACACATACACATGCCCAACAAATGATAAACATGAAGAGAGAGGAATAGGTTAATACTCACAAGCAAATGTGTGAGCCAGTTTTTTCTGTCTGGAGGTGCCACATCTCTGATGACCCTTCATGATTATCAACCTTCCACTATGGTGTACAGAGCATGACTGCTGAATCCATCTGATGGTTAGTTAGTTTTGACACTTTGGATGAGTAGGGTGGGTAGGTGACTGCAGCAGTATAGAAATTGGGAAAACTAATTTGGGTTGGCAGCATTTCAGGGTGCATCGTGTCATCAGGCCCATTGTCTTGGATTCAGACATTATCAGTCATGTCATGGTAAATCTGATAACCTGGTAGACCACAAGAAGTTTAACCAGCTTGGATCACCATCCTGGATTCTAAACTTAGAAACATGCAGATTGCTTCGGTATCCTCAGGCCCATGCAGACTTGGTCAGTATCCTAAGTACACGATCTTGTACTGCCTACCTTGCAGACTGCACTAAGGTCAGTCATCAAGGGTTTTATACTAAGTGGCCATTTTTGATTCTATACAAAGCACAACTGACCTACTTCCAATGTGATGTCAGGGAAAAACCCATTAAGACAAATTGACTAGGTCCAGCATCTTGGATTCTATACTTAGCACAATTGGGCTTCTGGAAATCTGGGGAGGCATTGAATTTCAGAGTTTAAGTCTGACAGAATAACAACATTTAATGGTTGATCTTTTGGTAAAGTGTTAAACTATATGCTTATCAATAATACAGACTCTGATATATGTATTAAACGAACTGATTTTGGTGCAAAATCCACTTATTTCAACCCAAAATTTGTTGATTCTGTCCAAAACTCGCTGATTTCAACCAAAAATTGACAGTTTGTTACAATTTTGCTTATCATATGGCAGTTTGTTACAATTTTTCTGTAACATGGTATAATTGTTGCAATTTTTGTTGTAACCTGAGTCTACTTGTTACGGTTCTGATGCAACCAGTGGCAGCACCAGGGATGGACCAGGGTAGGCTGGGGCTCACCCAAAATTTTCTTGGTCCACTCTCTTGCTCACTCAAACAAGGAGGACAAATTTCAGAATCTAAGTACAAAGTCAAACTTTATTTTATAAAATTATAAAATTAAAATAACTTGCATACACTTATAGACATATGGCAAACCACTCTGTTAATTTGTTAAACAATTTTTTATTGTCCCATATTAAAGCCATAAAATAACACACATTGAAAGGGGCATTATATAAAATTAAAATAACTTGCATACACTTATAGACATACACCAAACCACTCTGTTAATTTGTTAAAAAAAATTTGTATTGTCCCATATTAAAGCCATAAAATAAAACACATTGAAAGGGGCTTTATGATGACAAAGTTAACATTGACCTATCTGTTGATTCGTACCTGTTGAACAACAAGTGAACAAACTAGTCGATCGTTCTATCGAACGAACAGTTCTTCCTCACTGTCTGTTCTGCGTTTGCATGTGTGTTCTATAGTTTACATTAATGGTAATCAACAAACGCATATTTGGTTTCATTGCCGTGTCAGTTTTGATTCTGGTAGTGAATTGTACGTGTTATAGAAAGTGAACATAGTAACATGGCAAAACAGCCTGGTATATCAGATTTCTTCAGTCAACAACAAAAAAACATTTAAACCAAATGAGGACCATTGAAGAATTAAACCAAATGAGGATATTACAACGTCTCTGTGACTGCAGACACTAGTTTCCATGATCCAGAAAGTGACATAGAAATTTTGTTGTTTGATGATGATGGCAAACAAGAAGAAATGGAAGTAGGAAAAGAATTAAATCAGTTGGAAAATGAAAAACTCAGTGAAAATAACGGTAAAGATTTATTTTCTATTCCCAGAAGTAGCACCAGCAGCACTGATCTTTCTACTTCAGTTTGTGATACATCTACGGAACATACTGAAGAATCAAACAGCCTCTATTTAGGCATTTTCCTTTTCACATGCTTGGAGATAGAAAAAGAAATTTCCAGCCAGGGTGGTACAAAGTTCATCCATGGCTAAAAAGTAGCATCGTACACGATGCTGTATATTGTCTGTCAATTTTTCCATCCCAAAATGCAAGGCACAAAAATCAAATTGTTTGATTTTCTAAGTGAGGATTTCACTGATTGGAAAAGATAAACAGAGTCTAATTCCAGCTTTAAACAGCATGGGAACAGCATCACACACAATGATTTTGTAGCTGCTCAGGACTCTTTCAAAAATCTAAAAGGTAAGTCTCAAGAGAATGCATCAGTTGTTACTGTGATAGACTGCCCTTCAGTATTTCAAATAGGTCATAATAAATTGAAACACAGTGCAAATAAGGGAAATTTTTAGAGATAATAGGCTTATAGGGCAAAAATATCTGAGTGTTAGGTAAAAACTTGAATCAAAAGGTAAAAACTTGAATCTAAAATGGAAAAAATGCACAGATCATGATACCGAAAATGAAATTCTTGGCACCATGAGCAACATCGTACTAGTAAATATCTCAGACGAAGTGAAGAATGCCCAGTCTTTTGCTCTAATCGTTGATGAGTCAAAAGATTTTTAAAAAACTGAGTAACTATCAATTATAATTCCATACTATTTAGATGGTAACGTATATGAAACGTTTCTAGGCTTTGAACCTGCAAAAAAACTGTATGCTTCTTCTTTATTAGTCTGCAATGAAAATTAACAAACTATAGAATTAATGTAAATTACTTTATTGCTCAAACATATTATGGAGCTGTGATTATGAGTGGTTCCTGTGCAAGTGTACAAGCTGTTTTAAGGGGGGAAGTCCCATAAGGCATCTACACACACTGTATGAACCGTACGTTGAATCTCATCATAGTAGCAACATGCAGAGGGATCAAGTCGGTTACAGATGTGTCAACACTGCATCAAATGTTCATTGGCACACACATAATAATGAAGATTGTAAAAGTGGAATTAAAAAAGTTAAGTGACACTGGATGGGTCAGTCAGTATGGTTCATGTCAGGCTGTGAAGAAGCAATTGAAGCTATCATTGTAACCTTATTAAACATTCAGGTGGAAAATTCAGAACGAGCTGCAAAAGCATCAGAATTTAGTGTAAAATTAATGTTTTCTTTTGTTTTCCTCTTATACTTGTTCACTTGATTGCTAGAAAAGTGCAAGTCACTATCTGATTTTCTTCAGTGCAAAGACTGTGATATTGTTGCTGCAGTCAACTCAGCAGGAGCTGGAAGGGATCAATTCAATCAAATGCTTAAACCAGACTCAAGTTTCACTTACGTATGGCAGATTCCCCTTCTCCTGATGGAATTTGAAAGTTTCCACAACATCTTGGGGAATATGTTTGTGATTTGCTGAATAAAGACAGCCTGGAACCTGTACAACTAACTGATTTCAAATCTTTAGTATTTAATGAAGTTTTACAAATAGTAGACACTGAACTTGAGAGACATTTTATTTCAAATGCTAGAATAGTTACAGGAAAATTGAATGTTCTCTCAAATTTGCATATTTTCTGGCATAATTTGTTTTTGTTGTGTGCTTTGTTGGGAAGTGGGTGTCATTCCTATCAGAATACGTTATATGTAAACACTACATCGTAGCAGTTTTAGGTATAGGGTGTTTTGGTTTTACCGGCAGAGGTCGGGCCCACTTGACACGTTTATGGTACTGCCAAACTGAGCAAACAATTACTTTGTAGCCTTCAGCGAAAATTTAGTGTAGTCTGCTTTGCCTTGCATTGTGCGTTGATTGTTGTTGTCTTAGTTTGAAACGAGTGAAGAAACTAAATAAGGTCCATGGTGGGTGTGAGTATGACCTTCACAACAGCAGAACAGATTGGCGATCTCTTATGAGCATTACTTTAGTTCTGCTTTTACAGGAGCACAGAACATGGACATAGGCTGCCAGTCCTGGGAGAGGAAGGCAGGTCTTGTTTCCTCTCTCTGCTCCTGTCAAAATTCTCATTTGTTTTTGCTGCAGCTAACTGCTGCGATACAGTGTCGGAAGATACTTTACAAGACTTTGCCTTTAACAGGATATACATCCCCCCCATGAACCATGGACTTTGCCTCAGCGATACAGATAGCCATAGCAAAGGTGCAACCACTACAGAGGAGTATCTGTTGAGAGGGCAAACAAACATATGGTTCCTGAAGAGGGGCAGCAGCCTTTTTAATAATTGCAGGATTGACTGATCTGCCCTTGTAACATCAAGCAAAACTGCCTTACTGGGCTGGTACTGCAAATGGCTGAAAGCAAGGGGAAATTACAGACATTATTTTTCCCGAGGGCATGCAGCTTTACTGTATGGTTAAATGATGGTGATGTCCTCTTGGGTAAAATATTCTGGAGGTAAAATAGTCCCCCATTTGGATCTCTGGGTGGGGACTACTCGGGAGAAAGTCATTATCAGGAGAAATAAAAGTGGTGATCTACAGATCGGACTGTGGAATGTCAGATCCCTTAATCAGGCAAGTAGATTAGAAAATTTAAAAAGGGAAATGGATAGGTTAGAGTTAGATATAGTGGGAATTAGTGAAGTTTGGTGGCAGGAAGAACAAGACTCCAGTCAGGTGAATACAGGGTTATAAATACAGAATCAAATAGGGGTAATGCAGGAGTTGGATTAATAATGAATAAAAGAATAGGTATGCAGATAAGCTACTATGAACAGCATAGCGAACACATTATTGTAGCCAAGATAGACACAGAGCCCATGCCTACCACAGTAGTACAAGTTTATATACTAACTAGCGTTGCAGATGGTGAATAGATTGAAGGAATGTATGATGCAATAAAAGAAATTATTTAGATAGTTAAGGGAGATGAAAATTTAATAGTCATGGGGGACCTCTGAAGGGTGGAATAGTGAAGGCAGCAGAGGATCAAGTAGGTAAAAAGGTGAGGGCTATCAGAAATCCTTGGGTAACAGAAGAGATATTGAATTTAACTGATGAAAGGAGAAAACCTAAAAATGCAGCAAATGAAGTGGGCAAAAAGGAATAC
This sequence comes from Schistocerca piceifrons, assembly GCF_021461385.2. Classification (NCBI taxonomy): domain Eukaryota; kingdom Metazoa; phylum Arthropoda; class Insecta; order Orthoptera; family Acrididae; genus Schistocerca; species Schistocerca piceifrons. The sequence goes on along the minus strand of NC_060140.1, from coordinate 780,273,658 downwards.
AAACATCTCAAAAATTAGATTGACAGGAAGTGCAAAATGGCTACACAGGGATGGCTAGAGGACAGATGCAAGGATGTAGAGGCATATATCACTAGGAGTAAGATAGATACTGTGAGACCTTAACTGGTGAATTGAATGTTCAAATAGCTTACGGGTTGGCTGCCGGGTGACGTCATCGACCACCGCCGATATTTCGACAGGAGCACACCCTGCCATTCTCAAGGCACAACTGCAAGGAGGAAGCAATGTGCAAGGGAATTTAATACCTCAGTTCACAGAGGAGAAACAAGGAAGACACCATGCATGGAACAAGTAACTGCAGAGTCAACACACAACCAAAGTCAACCAACATCAGAAATGTCGAAAGTGACTATTAATCAACATGTGAGGTAGCACTAATTCTGTCCCTCTGTCTTTTGATGAGAGACAGAGACAGATTCCAAGCAGCATTTAAACAAAATCCACCATCTCTGTTTATAAGGTTGCTTGATATTTTGATTTCAATAGCTTCCTTAATAACACTACCCCAACAGCTGGACGTGCAAGCCAGAATTTCCATGTTGTTGTATTCCATAGGATGACCAGTGTCAAGGCAATGTTCTGCAATAGAGGATTTGCTCGGATGTTGTAAGCGTGTGTGATGCTTGTGTTCAATACACCGGTCTTCCACAGTCATGATTGTCTGACCAATATATGACATGCCACAGCTGCAAAGAATACGCGACACCAGCCTTACACAAACCAAGATCATCTTTTATGGATGCCAACAGGCCTTAATCTTAGAAGGTGGTCAAAAAACACATTTCACATCATATTTCCACAAAATATTGCCAATCCTGTTGGGAATGCTTCCTGCGTAAGGCAAAAATGCTGTAGACTTAGGTGCCACTTCGTTGCTAATGTGACTCACCCATTGCACAGAAGGCTGATAGCGCAACGCACGTTTGATCTGCCTCTCGCTATAACCATTCTGATGAAAGGTGAATTTGAGATGTGATAGCTCAGCTGCCAAACTTTCAGGGTCTGAGATAACGTGGGCCCTGTGAACCAAGGTACAAACTACTCCTTCACGCTGAGCTGGATGGTGACAACTATCAGCTCACAGATACAAGTCAGTGTGAGTAGGCTTCCTATAAACAGAGTGTCCCAACGTACCATCAGTCTTCCTTCTGACCAACACATCAAGGAAGGGAAGGCATCCTTTCTTTTCCACCTCCATAGTGAACTGGATATTTGGGTGGATGGAAGTCAGGCGTTCCAAAAACCAGTTTAAATTCTCACTACCATGAGGCCAAACAACAAAAGTATTGTCTACATATCTGAAAAAACACACAATGACGGATGAGGGACAGCATCATGCCAGAGATGAATGGTCTGCTTCAACTTGTCTTTGAACACTTGAAAAAAGAATTCATTGCCTTAATCTCAGAACTTTCTGTAGATACCTTGCCCCCATCTTCTATGTAGAGGCTCCTATGTCCTAGCACAAAGGATGTCTTGTGAATGAATGGAGCACTCTGATTGGCTCTTACTGAATTTACCCGGCAAACTGCTGCTGCTGTCGGTGTGGGAGCACTCTCCACCATTTTTCTGCAGAAGAGACTTTCAGCAGCAAAACTATTTTGTACAGATTGTAATACTGTACTAACAGTTAAACCCTGCAAAAGTCATCTACAAATCATCAAATATGGAAAGACACTTCCTCAATTAAACTGCTCTGCCACTGTCAACAGAAGCTTGAATGTTTCAGCGTGAAACCGGCCTCCACGTACCATATCGATGTAGTAAACACACAAGTCATATCCTGCGCCATACAAAATCATCACTTCTGCATCCTGCATATAGCTAGCGACCATCAGACACTCATACATATACTGCGAAGAGAGATAGGATAGGCACCTGCACCATATATACTCCTCAGAGCACTAGATATTTCTCGCGAGGTCGGGCAGTCATCCATTTCATCCAACGGTCACAAGTCATTCATCCCCCCCCCCCCCCCCCCACACACACACACACTGGTCTGACACATGACCAGAGCACCCTCAGTGGACCAAGGTCACTCTCCAAACTGTTGTACAAAGGCTGGGTCGGGTACTGTCGGCACAAAGGCTTTGCTGTTTCTGGTCCCTATCTACTTGCTTGTTTTCTATGCCCATCTCCAGATTCTGGGATTACAAGGACATTTATATTTTCACGTGGTTTACAGGATACCATACCATTTTCATGATACTTCTCGATATCAAGCACATAGCAACATCACTTACATAGCAGTATTGCTTGCGCAGTATAATTCTGAATTTGTAGACTGGATTATTTCTCTAGAAACCTGAAATTTTAGGAAGGTGGAGCGTGCTGCAAACCACTGAGCAACTAGAAACTTATTCCATGAGTGAAGACCTTTACATGAAATCTCAAAAAAAAAAAAATTAATAAATAAATAAAAAAATATAAAAATAAATAAATAAATAAATAAATTTAGAGGAAACTGATATTTCCTCTCTCGAATATGATGTTGGTGACATAACAGATTCCAAATCATCCTTATAATTTACAAAGTCAACTAAGGTGCTTTCATGTCTAGAGAACCAGAAAACATGTCTTTCACCTTTCTTTAACCTGCTAGATGCATACAACACATACCACAATCGATGTACTCTCAACCAAATAAAGATGGGAAATGTGCAAAAGCAGTCAGCTGGACAGTTTACATGGGAGGGAATAATGAGCAACATACTCGATCACAAAGACTGCCCAACACATTCTGAGTATTAGTTCACTATTCAGCCATCTAGAGGATGACAGACACAGTTAGGTCAGGTATATTCCTGTACCCTAACAGGCCTTTCCATTCAGGCAGCTCCTGCCATTAGCCAGAAACGTGATTCATTCCCGCCACAGGCCACCGCCGCTATGCGCCACATACCTCCAGACAGAATCATCCTAGGAAACTGGCCACATACATATTTGATCACTACACTTACAATTAAATATTACAATCGTGGTCTCAATTGGACGACGTTCCACAATGAGCAAAGTATCGAAAATAGCCCTGCTGACACCTGTGGCTCTGGAAATAGAAATATCTGTACCATTATTTTGACTTGACATACTTTTCCAAGTAAAACGAAAAATCTTTCATTCCCTTTGCGGCTATTGCAGTATTCCATGTCAAATTCATACCTTCCTTATGATTGGACATAGTCATTTTCATTGCACATATCTGAACACACACAAACATACATACTTTGTAATCCTGATGCCCAAGGTGAACCTATCACGCATCCCCTACTACTAAGTATAATACTTCGCTAATAACTGATTGCTGCCAATACAAAAAAACTACTGAGCGAAAGTCAGCGATGGGTGGACATGTCTCGTAAGTTTTTCTTGCAAGTGGTACCACAGTGTCTTAGAAAGGAGACGTAATCATCTTACAAGCCACCAGATGTCAAAAACATGAACACAACCACTATGTTATTGTCACAAGTGGTCTTGGTTCTATAGGTGCTCACAAGTATCACTAATGAAGTCCATGTTAAAAATTATACAAGCCTTATAAATCATGGTATGGCATTACCTCCAAATGAAGTGGTTTTTCCACACAAATACTGAAACACCGGATATAGATGTTGACCGCCGGATTGTATATTAACAGACCAAAAGTCCGGTTACACATCACCGATGGTTTAACCTCGTAATAAAATCACTGAATTCAGAAAGTGATTCAGCTAAGGAACGCAGTATGGAGCCAGTATTTGCAGCTCCCTTATGCCACCACTGCTAGATATTCCTCTAGTATTTGTAACACATTCTGACTTGATGCCATGTCAGAGATTCTGCGATACATCCACTGGGTTATAGGTGATGGTTGATTGAGAATGATCACAAATAGCAGATGGTGTGCTGATTGAGGTCATAAGAAATGTACACAGGCTTCTCAGATCGCTAGTGCCATGCTTTCCGCTAGGACTGCTGTCTGCAATTTGGAGTCAAGTCTTTCCATTCGACCACATACCTGCATTGGATCCTATGGAGAAGTCTTTTAATGACTGCAGCCACCAGTGAATCATATTTGTGTCATTCTCGTATCTTGAAATGGGTCACCTGTTTTGAACCTATCTGCTACAGTAAAATTTTAGATAGACCCTATGCATCTTGCAACTGCCCCTCAGACTGTGCGTTACCACCCCTGCAGCTTTGCGCATGTGATCATTCCAGTTTAAGACAGAACTGAGTAGAAGTCAGAGAAAGCTATATCTATCACATTCTGCAGTCCGTATAGAAACACGCTAAGCTGTGTTAGTGTGATAGGACCGTGTTTTGACCATCGATGGAAATGGGAACATGTTGTAGCTCCGCCAACAGTGGACAACGTGCAAGGTCGGCACCAAACGAAGCCCGCTCCTGCAACATGAAGTAGTACAAAAGACACTACAGGAACTAGGAGGAGGACAAGGATTTTTCTACTGCATTGTGGTGCATCTCCAAATTACATACAGGTACAGCAGTCTGAAGAATATCTGCGGCCCTCAGGCCTATTCGCATCTATCATCCCTACATGATATCATCATTATTCTTCACCATCCAACAGAGAAAAATTATGAACTACGAAAGCTCCACTAACTTCATCCACTAGAGAACTCGATAAGATTTTTACCACATCTCTCTCCTGCCATATATCGAAAACAAATACCATCTGCATGCCGGCATTGAGCACATGTGGTGATCCTATTAAATGTACAGACCAGTGTAAAGATTCATCGTCTGTACTGTAGAAGTCAGAGAAAGCTATATCTATTGCATACTGCAGTCTGTATAGAAACAGGCTAAGCTGTCTTAGTGTGACAGGAACTTGTTTTGACCATCAATGGAAATGGGAACATGTTGTAGCTCTGCCAACCATGCACAACATGCAAGGACGGCGCCAAACTGTATGCCACAGATGATATTATAAGTCACAAGAGATGCTCCCTGTGACCATGCATCATTGTTTGAAACATTGTTTTTTTCTGCTGTAGCATGCTTTGTACACTGTCATAAAATTTGTGTTTCCCGCCACGACTTAAAGGTCTGTGTCAGGTTCTAAACTGACATTAACACATTCTGAGCCATTGCCTCTCACAGAAAACTACACATCACATGGTGCAAATCATGTTGTTGCTGCTGCTATCATAACACACACACTGGATGATTTTAAATAAAAGACAGTTACAACATAAGGAAACTGGAAAAGTTTTGCGGTGTTATGGAGCTTTTCCAAACTGTTCTCTGAAGGTGATTGACAACCTCTACATTTAAACTCATCTGTCACAGTGACAGGATAGCTGTTGCTCCTCCACCAAAACTATTTCTCCATCTCAAACAAGTGATGTCAGTCAGTCATTATGTGGTAACCAACAATGTACCAGTGGGTGGATGGGATGGAAAAGATACCATCGATGTACTGTAATAATAAGCATCACAGTTGATAGCGCAAACAATTTTAGCAATTTTACAGTAATTTCAGCAGTGGCCCATGATGCAGCAGCATGCTTTTCGGTTTCAGTATCATTGCTAAACAGCCCCATCCTTTACTTTGTGAGTACCACTGCGAATCTAGATAGATGACTGTGCAGTACATCCATTCATTGTTAATTGTCGAACATATACATCATCAAAGTATAACAGGCAGTGATCTACATATTTCTAGCACCTCGAGCATAGTGCATGATTTACAGTTTTTCTCTATGTGGATGGGAGTCACAGGGCAGCCTCGGTTTCTTGGATGAAGTTAGATTCTGAAAGACCCCTTCGCACTGTCTTTGACCAACCTGCCCTGCAACACTGTTACCGATTTAATCTCCAGCTGACCAGAAGCAGACCGCTACATTCCAAGTCTGGTGAATGAATGGAGCTTGCCGAGTCTGTAACTGGTGTTCTGCACCCATCCAAGTGCACAATATTTCTACAGGTAGATGCATGTCGAGGTGTTTAGCATCCCTTATCTGTGTATAGTAGTAGATTTTAAAGTGTTGTGATGCAATAGCAGATGGTTAATTGTTATGCATGGTGGAGCTCCAGGCAGAGTTTGAAGCATTTTTCTTAAATCCATGGGCTCTGCACTGGTGCAAGCTCCATCCTTGAGTGTTACAGTCACTTGATGGCTGCTGCTCGGGTGTTGGTTGAGGTTGTTTCTTCAAACATTCACAATATCCGCAGGTATACGAGATCCATACAACAAGACAGTCAAGGGTTAGAGTTAGAGGTACAGTTGTAGCACTGGGAGTAGTCACTTGGTGCATATAATCTTTGTCATTCCATTCAATGATATGCGTGACTGCGTCATCAAGAGTGATTTGTCCATGCTCTTTAGCTAATAATTTGTTAACTGAATCTAAAAGTCAAATTGCTGTGTAACATCTGCAAGCCAGAAGGGTGTGATAACGCTGTAGGTACTTCAAGCAGGTATAACACCAAAGTGTTAAGAATAGTGTTGTGAGAGTAGGTTAAATGAGCAGAAAGCTTAACAGTGGGTGTAACTATGTCGTAGGAAAAAATGTTAAACAATAATCCACTGTTAGTTATGATGACCCAGTACATCTGAGACATGAGCATAGACAGACAGCAGATCAAAATTACTGAGAGAGATTGTGGCAAAAACTACAACAAACTGTTTCCGACAGAGAGGAATAAAGGTTCATGTGTCATAAGGCCTCTACGAAGGCAAGGAGGGGTTTTAGTCTCTTCTAGGAATAATGTGATTTCACAGTTCCTCCAGAGAGCACATGTAATAATTGGTGTGGGTACAAGACTGAAATCCATTAGAGATATTGTCGCATGTGTGATCTTTACTAATGATCAGGACATCCTGGGTTTGCTAGAGGATGTGTTTCTGGGTGGATGACCAAGTAACTGGAAAAGAGAATAGACAGTAACACTTGTATTCACAATTGGCACAAGTGACAGATAGAGATATTAGTGCCTGTAAAAAGTCTACCGATCACCATCAGTACACCTTGGCAATTGCATAATAATACACCAGAGATGATTCCCATATAAAGTAAACCATTTGCATTGGTGACCGTAAGTGAAAAGAAATGTTAGTGAGCCTTTGCAAGAACAGTTCAACAGGTAATAAGTTAGGGCTAAATTTTTGTTGTAAACCTAGCTGAATAATAGCTTGCAATGTAATAGCATGTAATTGGGCTATGTGGGTGTTATACAGTAGAATTTGTAGTGTGTTAATTCCTTTCAGGGTAGTGATTAGGTCTGACAGCTCCTGCTTCATAGCAACCAATTCATGCTAGACTGAATTCCTCAGTTCCTCATATTGTTGTGGCAGGCAGGAGATTGTCCTCGGTATGAGTGAGTGGCACATGCTGGTGTATGAGGGTTTAATGGTTTTGGGCAGTAAAAGAAATGACTTGTCGAAGAGTTTTATCTCAACAACCAGCATCAGCTCAGTCGAGGGTGCCGAATACTGTTTCCAGCACAGCATCGCTCGCATTAAATCTAGTTGGCTTGGTGTGTTACAGTGGCACAGCATACAAAATGTTTTGCAGTCATACATCAGCGGTAATACGCACCTGTTCACTGTCCTATAAGGCATGAAATGTTCCACTTCGGCCTGATCTTCGCAACAATGTTTCACATGCCATTAATCATTTGGTAATTTGTTGTAGTGCTATTTCTCCTCCTTTTGAAACTGTTAAGTCCAAGTGAAGGATGCACTGTACATTATCCAACTGCTCAAACATTAAATCACATGAGGATGGATGGTTTTGGAAAGGTGGATCAGCAGTAACCCAATACAGCACCTCATGGTACATATTGGTAGCAGCTGATGAGAGTGCAATGTTACTTAATTGTATCAGTGAATCTTGATATTATTTGTCTGTTTGGTTTTGGTAGCAGTGGCATGTGATATAATCCAGATGCCTACTATAATAAGTACAGTGTTATATTAAACTGAATAAGTTCTAGCACTGCTTCAGTTACTCAGCTTATTATGGAAAAGATGTATTTCACAAAGATAACAGCCAACAGGAGGCATGTTGGTATGTAGTTACCTGTATGTTGTTGAACGAACTGATGAAGTATGATATGTGGAATGTGGCAGTGTGAAACACCAAACTTGGACAGCAACTGATGGAACGAGCCACGTTCACACATGTAACAATAATACTTCACATCAACCCAAAATTTGAAAAGAGGGGGAAAATATGAGGCATTTTGCAGCTGCGAATACTTACAAATTATATGGGCTGGTGATTGTGTGGAAGCAGGTGTAATCAGGTGCCTGGAATTGTTTGTCTTATGACCCATGGATTTGGTCAGCAAAATTGATAGGACAGCAGGAAGTGCTAATTTGGAGTGGCAAGTAATGGAAAAATCCAAGCAAGCTCAGCTGTAAGCTTGGATGTACAGTTAGAAAATAGTGAATATTTCCTTACAGTGGCTAAGAGAGAGGCAGGAGGCTGATACAAGTAGTTCAGAAAAATGGTTACCAGGTGTAGCATGGGAAGCCCATTAGTAGTGATGTTATAGCTTTGAGGAGCCAGAAATTCAGTTATCTGTACCATTAGTGGTAGAATTATAGCAATAAAGACAAATTGTGCTCTCTGAACAGCAGGAAATTACTATTTAGTGTAAAGTGTTGTTGCATGTATGAAGAGTATTTTGTAGCATACTAAGTAGGTAACATTAAGACATACCAGATAATTGTCGAGTCTGACTGAATGGTACTACATGGTATATTAGAGCAAATCCAGATGGCACTCCCACATCACACATCCGTCAGTTTTGCAGGGGATCTCTCACAAGTGTACTTTATTGAACAGCAGCAATTTGTCTTTTAACATGCACATTATCAGAATTAGTCAAGAGGGAAAATGTGTCACACCACAAGTGTCCAAACACACGAAAAACATAAAAATGAAGACATGTATAGCAGTAAAACAATAGAGAAGACTGCATTGCGCATACACATTTGGCGTTGCGCTTGAATACAGGGAATCAGTGTGTGGCTGTAGGTCGCCAAGCACATTTGGCTGAATGGCTCTGAGCACTATGGGACTTAACTTCTGTGGTCATCAGTCCCCTAGAACTTAGAACTACTTAAACCTAACTAACCTAAAGACATCACACACATCCATGCCCGAGGCAGGATTCGAACCTGCGACCGTAGCAGTCCCGCGGTTCCGGACTGCGCGCCTAGAACCACTAGACCACCGCGGCCGGCGCCAAGCACATTTCCTGAGCAGATAAGGGACATAGCCTGTGGCAAATCAGTCAAAAGTATGCTGTCCACATTTTTCTGTGGCTTTTACAACCCCTGATGAATTTTCTTCGAAATAAAAATGGCTGATGGAGAAAGCAGACATGTATGACATATATTCATGTGAAATTGCTAAGTTCAGAAGATAGAGTAGCAGCAGTAGCGTCAATAGGGCGTAAATGTAGGTAGCAAAAGATGTGTTTCAGGCCTAGTGTGGGCTGCAATTATAGGGTTTTCTTCCTGGAACTGCCCAAGCACTTAGTGATTGGTCACTGATACAAATGGTTCAAATGGCTCTGAGCACTATGGAATTTAACTTCTGAGGTCATCAGTCCCCTAGAACTTAGAACTAATTAAACCTAACTAACCTAAGGACATCACACACATCCATGCCCAAGGCAGGATTCGAATCTGCGACCGTAGCAGTCGTGTGGTTCCAGACTGTAGCGCCTAGAACCGCTCGGTCACCCCGGCCGGCTCACTGATACGTCGTTTTGTGCTTCAAAACATTGGACGTCCAATTTGTTAACAGACTGAGACATCCCCTGTGCCTTACGGTGAGTAGTAGGGCAAAGAGAGCATGACCCCATATTGTGTGTTGCCTACTTCAGGGGCAAGTATACACTGGGTGGCAAAACCTATTGTTCTCTTTTCATTGACAGATCCTTAACCTTTTGTTCTGGTAAGAGGATTATGACCCCTGGGGATAACGTGTCCTTTCGATAGACAGGTTCTTAACTTGTTGTTCAGTTAATTGGTTTACCAAGAAACACCCGTGAAAGGCAGCATGGAATATTTAAACAATTGTATGCTGTTTTGTTCTAATTGCGCATGCAAACACTGAGTGGGCTCAGTTTATATTTGCTGACAGAGTCAGGGATGTTAAGGCTCTTATTTTTCAGTTTCCTCACTTTTCAAAGCACACTGGTTTCTAAGCACAGATGGGAAAATCAGAACAATTTACTTATCTAAAAGTTCATGACATATTTCAAAACCCACCGCCACTTTATGCAGATGGACAAATTACTAGAATCTCAGCAGCAAACTATTTTGTACGGATAGATAAACATACAGCAGTCATATTGCACTGACACTTAAACAATGCAAAACAGATCTACAGATCCTGAATGGAATGAAATGTGGTATAGCAGCCACAGTTTGGAGTCTCCTACGTGTGTGTCTATCATCAGGACACTGCCACAAAGGTGACCCACAATAGACTTGTGTCAATTTGATATCAATGATGTGCCACCTGGCAGGTGGAAGCAATGTGTTGGGTACCACAGGTATGATTTTTAACTTGGAGTGGTAATCAGGCATTGTTTTTTGTTATGGCGGATTCTTATAACAAAATATCACCTTCCCACCTACACAGGGAGAGATGACCATTGTAATAAAATCAGATACATTAAGGAATTTATAAAGTGGTATGTAGTATAAGCCTGATATTTACAACTTTTCTGTGCTGTTACCTTAGGATATTTCGTGTGTGGCAAAGTGTTTGGCTACTTTAAGGGAGTTCCAAACTGGGGAGGCATCCTATGATGTAGGTAGATCTTAGTATTCCATCATGAGCCAAAAATGAGTTTAATATTCTAGTCCTCCCCCCATGAACCATGGACCTTGCCGTTGGTGGGGAGGCTTGCGTGCCTCAGCGATACAGATAGCCGTACCGTAGGTGCAACCACAACGGAGGGGTATCTGTTGAGAGGCCAGACAAACGTGTGGTTCCTGAAGAGGGGCAGCAGCCTTTTCAGTAGTTGCAAGGGCAACAGTCTGGATGATTGACTGATCTGGCCTTGTAACAACAACCAAAACGGCCTTGCTGTACTGGTACTGCGAACAGCTGAAAGCAAGGGGAAACTACAGCCGTAATTTTTCCCGAGGGCATGCAGCTTTACTGTATGATTACATGATGATGGCGTCCTCTTGGGTAAAATATTCCGGAGGTAAAATAGTCCCCCATTCGGATCTCCGGGCGGGGACTACTCAAGAGGATGTCGTTATCAGGAGAAAGAAAACTGGCGTTCCACGGATCGGAGCGTGGAATGTCAGATCCCTTAATCGGGCAGGTAGGTTAGAAAATTTAAAAAGGGAAATGGATAGGTTGAAGTTAGATATAGTGGGAATTAGTGAAGTTCGGTGGCAGGAGGAACAAGACTTCTGGTCAGGTGACTACAGGGTTATAAACACAAAATCAAATAGGGGTAATGCAGGAGTAGGTTTAATAATGAATAGGAAAATAGGAATGCGGGTAAGCTACTACAAACAGCATAGTGAACGCATTATTGTGGCCAAGATAGATACGAAGCCCACGTCAACTACAGTAGTACAAGTTTATATGCCAACTAGCTCTGCAGATGACGAAGAAATTGAAGAAATGTATGATGAAATAAAAGAAATTATTCAGATTGTGAAGGGAGACGAAAATTTAATAGTCATGGGTGACTGGAATTCGAGTGTAGGAAAAGGGAGAGAAGGAAACATAGTAGGTGAATATGGATTGGGGGACAGAAATGAAAGAGGAAGCCGCCTGGTAGAATTTTGCACAGAGCACAACATAATCATAACTAACACTTGGTTTAAGAATCATGAAAGAAGGTTGTATACATGGAAGAACCCTGGAGATACTAAAAGGTATCAGATAGATTATATAATGGTAAGACAGAGATTTAGGAACCAGGTTTTAAATTGTAAGACATTTCCAGGGGCAGATGTGGACTCTGACCACAATCTATTGGTTATGACCTGTAGATTAAAACTGAGGAAACTGCAAAAAGGTGGGAATTTAAGGAGATGGGACCTGGATAAACTAAAAGAACCAGAGGTTGTACAGAGATTCAGGGAGAGCATAAGGGAGCAATTGACAGGAATGGGGGAAATAAATACAGTAGAAGAAGAATGGGTAGCTTTGAGGGATGAAGTAGTGAAAGCAGCAGAGGATCAAGTAGGTAAAAAGACGAGGGCTAGTAAAAATCCTTGGGTAACAGAAGAAATATTGAATTTAATTGACGAAAGGAGAAAATATAAAAATGCAGTAAGTGAAACAGGCAAAAAGGAATACAAACGTCTCAAAAATGAGATCGACAGGAAGTGCGAAATGGCTAAGCAGGGATGGCTAGAGGACAAATGTAAGGATGTAGAGGCCTATCTCACTAGAGGTAAGATAGATACCGCCTACAGGAAAATTAAAGAGACCTTTGGAGATAAGAGAACGACTTGTATGAATATCAAGAGCTCAGATGGAAACCCAGTTCTAAGCAAAGAAGGGAAAGCAGAAAGGTGGAAGGAGTATATAGAGGGTCTATACAAGAGCGATGTACTTGAGGACAATATTATGGAAATGGAAGAGGATGTAGATGAAGATGAAATGGGAGATATGATACTGCGTGAAGAGTTTGACAGAGCACTGAAAGACCTGAGTCGAAACAAGGCCCCCGGAGTAGACAATATTCCATTGGAACTACTGACGGCCGTGGGAGAGCCAGTCCTGACAAAACTCTACCATCTGGTGAGCAAGATGTATGAAACAGGCGAAATACCCTCAGACTTCAAGAAGAATATAATAATTCCAATCCCAAAGAAAGCAGGTGTTGACAGATGTGAAAATTACCGAACTATCAGTTTAATAAGTCACAGCTGCAAAATACTAACACGAATTCTTTACAGACGAATGGAAAAACTAGTAGAAGCCAACCTCGGGGAAGATCAGTTTGGATTCTGTAGAAACACTGGAACACGTGAGGCAATACTGACCTTACGACTTATCTTAGAAGAAAGATTAAGGAAAGGCAAACCTACGTTTCTAGCATTTGTAGACTTAGAGAAAGCTTTTGATAATGTTGACTGGAATACTCTCTTTCAAATTCTAAAGGTGGCAGGGGTAAAATACAGGGAGCGAAAGGCTATTTACAATTTGTACAGAAACCAGATGGCAGTTATAAGAGTCGAGGGACATGAAAGGGAAGCAGTGGTTGGGAAGGGAGTAAGACAGGGTTGTAGCCTCTCCCCGATGTTGTTCAATCTGTATATTGAGCAAGCAGTAAAGGAAACAAAAGAAAAATTCGGAGTAGGTATTAAAATTCATGGAGAAGAAATAAAAACTTTGAGGTTCGCCGATGACATTGTAATTCTGTCAGAGACAGCAAAGGACTTGGAAGAGCAGTTGAATGGAATGGACAGTGTCTTGAAAGGAGGATATAAGATGAACATCAACAAAAGCAAAACAAGGATAATGGAATGTAGTCTAATTAAGTCGGGTGATGCTGAGGGAATTAGATTAGGAAATGAGGCACTTAAAGTAGTAAAGGATTTTTGCTATTTGGGGAGCAAAATAACTGATGATGGTCGAAGTAGAGAGGATATAAAATGTAGGCTGGCAATGGCAAGGAAAGCCTTTTTGAAGAAGAGAAATTTGTTAACATCCAGTATTGATTTAAGTGTCAGGAAGTCGTTTCTGAAAGTATTTGTATGGAGTGTAGCCATGTATGGAAGTGAAACATGGACGATAAATAGTTTGGACAAGAAGAGAATAGAAGCTTTCGAAATGTGGTGCTACAGAAGAATGCTGAAGATTAGATGGGTAGATCACATAACTAATGAGGAAGTATTGAATAGGATTGGGGAGAAGAGAAGTTTGTGGCACAATTTGACCAGAAGAAGGGATCGGTTGGTAGGACATGTTCTGAGGCATCAAGGGATCACCAATTTAGTATTGGAGTGCAGTGTGGAGGGTAAAAATCGTAGAGGGAGACCAAGAGATGAATACACTAAGCAGATTCAGAAGGATGTAGGTTGCAGTAGGTACTGGGAGATGAAAAAGCTTGCACAGGATAGAGTAGCATGGAGAGCTGCATCAAACCAGTCTCAGGACTGAAGACCACAACAACAACAACATTCTAGTCCTGTGATGCATTATGTAACAGATATTAAGCTGATTAGAACAGATTTTTTTCTACTTGATGAGAAAATACTTAGAGGAATTGTAGCCTATGCCAAACTGTTACAGGATTTTCCAAATAAGTAACAATAAGAATGAGATTTTCACTCTGCAGTGGAGTGTGCGCTGATATGAAACTTCCTGGCAGATTAAAACTGTGTGCCCAACCGAAAGTCGAACTCGGGACCTTTGCCTTTTGCGGGCAAGTGCTCTACACTATCAAATTTTTTGTTTAACACCTTGCAGGACTCAAGTAGATCATTAAAACACTCATCTCCACCTTACGTTAATTCTTCTTCATAATAAAATATGTTTTCAAGGTTTGAGTGTCATATGCGAACGTTGTGGAAATCAAGTCACGAAATTCTTGCCAGAAATAGATCATAGTACTAAATATATCCAAAGTCTTGTATGCACCAACCTCTGAGAGCACAATGACCATCCTCCACCACAATGTTTCCACTAAATATATCTGGCCAAAAAATAAAGAAATTATACCAATCACACAAACTAGTGATCGCGAGGAGCACTGTTCACCGACTACAGGGTAGCCCCATCCACACCAGCCAAGAGAGAGACCCACACCCATGCAGGCCATGCCTGCCCATACCAAAAGCATACATGGTCACAATACAACTATCAGAAACAATAAATTGATCAATCGGGAATTTATGTTGCGATTGGATTTTTAGAGCACTATAGAATTCCTAAATTTAACACTACATTCGGAAAGAGGAGGAAGAGTCTATCACGTGATGGGATTGTGACAACAAAGAATACCTCTGCACGACAGAGTTCACTGCAATGTATTGAGAAGCACTATACATGACATAATTCAACCATGAGCCAATCCATAGCGATAAGTTGTCAGTGCTAGATGTTAGACATCGCTGTTAATCAGGAATTTGATGCCACGACTGGGTTTTTAAAGCACTATAGGATTCCTAAATTGGTTCTCTCCCCTACATTTGGAAAGAGCAAGGGTCTACTGTGTGATAAGATAGAAACAACAGCAAGTACCACTGCAAGACAGAGTCACTGCAGTGTATTGAGAAGCACTATACAGGCCACACTTAAGCCATGACCCAGTCCTTAGCAGTAGTTGTCATGGATAGAAGTGCTAGTGTTTCAGCAATCTCCGACATCTATCCATGACAACTACTGCTATGGACTGGATCATGGCTTAAGTGTGGTCTGTATAGTGCTTCTCAATACACTGCAGTGACTCTGTCTTGCAGTGGTACTTGCTGTTGTTTCTATCTTATCACACAGTAGACCCTTGCTCTTTCCAAATGTAGGGGAGAGAACCAATTTAGGAATCCTATAGTGCTTTAAAAACCCAGTCGTGGCATCAAATTCCCGATTGACAGTGATGTCTAACATCTAGCACTGACAACTTATCGCTATGGATTGGCTCATGGTTGAATTATGTCGTGTATAATGCTTCTCAATACATTGGAGTGAACTCTGTCTTGCAGAGGTATTCTTTGTTGTCACAATCCCATCAGGTGATAGACTCTTCCTCCTCTTTCCAAATGTAGTGTTAAATTTAGGAATTCTATAGTGCTCTAAAAATCCAATCGCAACATAAATTCCCGATTGATCAATTTATTGTTTCTGATAGTTGTATTGTGACCATGCTTGCTTTTGGTATGGACAGGCATGTCCTGCATGGGTGTGGGTCTCTCTCTTGGCTGGTGTGGATGGGGCTACCCTGTAGTCGGTGAACAGTGCTCCTCGCGACCACTAGTTTGTGTGATTGGTATAATTTCTTCATTTTTTGGCCAGATATGTTTAGTGGAAACATTGTGGTGGAGGATGGTCATTGTGCTCTCAGTGGTTGATGCATACAAGACTTTGGATATATTTAGCACTACGATCTATTTCTGGCAAGAATTTCGTGACTTGATTTCCGCAACGTTCGCATATGACACTCAAACCCTGAAAACATATTTTATTATGAAGAAGGATTATCGTAAGGTGGAGATGAGTGTTTTAACAACCTACTTGACTCTTGCAAAGTGTTAAACAATTAATTTGATAGGGTAGTGCAAATAGATTATTTCCTCTATTTTTCATATCGAAATTGCTTCAGCTCTCCTTTTGTCTCCAGCTTTAGCCACTAGGAACACTGTATTCTGAGGGGAGGTGAAAACCTCCGTCTACATGTTTTGAGACGTTGGTTCACACAGACAAACAGGAAGTGGCCTCTTGAGAAAGACAGAGACAGGAAGTGAGTCTGGAATTTCACAATCAACAGAATGCTGCCATGTGATGCTTTGTTTGGGGACAGCAAAATCAAAGGAGGCCAATAATCGCTCTGTGGTTGGTGGCATATAGTAATGTGATCTATAATTAGGACCTTGGGTGGTTTTGACCTTTGTGGCGGTGTCCTGACGGTAGGTACATGCATGGGAGACTGCAAATGGCAGCTACTATAGTACACTTCATTCCATTCATTATCTTTAGACCACTTTTGCAGGGTAACTGTCAGTGCAGTATGAGTACTATATGTTTCTCAATCTGTACAAAATAGTTTGCTGCTGAGATTCTAGTAATTTGTCCACCTGCAGAAAGTGGAAGTGAGTTTCGCCAAATATGTCATGAACTTTTAGACATGTAATTGTTCCGATTTCCCCATGTATGCTTAGACACCAGCATTCTTCGAAAATTGAGGAAAATGAACAATGAGAGCCTTAACATCCCCGACTTGGGCAACAAATTTAAAGTAAGCCCACTCGGCATTCACGTACACAATCAGAATAAGAAAGTTCCACAGTTGTTTAAATATTCCATACTGCCTTGTCACCCTCAAAATACTTGAATAAAAATAATTCCACACACTGCAGTCAATTTCCTATTAAATTTTTTGAATAAAAAAATAAACTATATTGCAGATACCCTATATCTTGAATGACAATTTCACTCTGCATCAGAGTGTGCGCTGATATGAAACTTCCTGGCAGATTAAAACTGTGTGCTGGACCGCGACTTGAACTCGGGACCTTTGTCTTTCACAGGCAAGTGCTCTACCAACTGAGCTACCTAAGCACAACTCACGTCCTGTCCTCACAGCTTTACTTCTCCCAGTACCTCGTCTCCTACCTTCCAAACTTTACAGAAGCTCTCCTGTGAACCTTGCAGAACTAGCACTCCTGAAAGAAAGGATATTGTGGAGACATGGCTTAGCCACAGCCTGGGGGATGTTTCCAGAATGAGATTTTCACTCTGCAGTAGAGTGTCCACTGATATGAAACTTCCTGGCAGATTAAAACTGTGTGCCAGACCAAGACTTGAACTCGGGACCTTTGCCTTTCGCGGGCAAGTATTCTACCAACTGAGCTACCCAAGTATGACTCACTCCCCGTCCTCACAGCCTTACTTCCACCAGTACCTCATCTCCTACCTTCCAAAGTTTACAGAAGCTCTCCTGCGAACCTTGCAGAACTAGCACTCCTGAAAGAAAGGGTATTGCGGGGACATGGCTTAGCCACAGCCTGGGGGATGTTTACAGAATGAGATTTTCACTCTGCAGCAGAGTGTGTGCTGATATGAAACTTCCTGGCAGATTAAAACTGTGTGCCGGTTCGCATGAGATCTTCTGTAAAGTTTAGAAGATAGGAGACAAGGTACTGGCAGAAGTGAAGCTGTGAGGATGAGGCATAAGTTGTTCTTGGGTAGCTCAGTTGGTAGAGCACTTGCCTGAGAAAGGCAAAGGTCCGAAGTTTAAGTCTCGGCCCAGTACACAGTTTTAATCTGCCAGGAAGTTTTGTATCAGCACACACTCCCCTGCAGAGTGAAAATCTCATTCTGGAAAAATCCCCCAGGCTGGGGCTAAGCCATGTCTCCACAATATCCTTTCTTTCAGGAGTGCTAGTTCTGCAAGATGCGCAGGAGAGCTTCTGTAAAGTTTGGAAGGTAGGAGACGAGGTACTGGCAGAAGTAAAGCTGTGACGACGGGCTGTGAGTCATGCTTGGGTAGCTCAGTTGGTAGAGCACTTGCACACGAAAGGCAAAAGTCCCAAGTTCAAGTCTCGGTCCGGCACACAGTTTTAATCTGCCAGGAAGTTTCACCCTATATCTTATAAATTGCTTAAATAAACAATAGTCCACACATTGACTTGTCTACCAGAAATTGTTTAAATAATATTCCATATTCTACAGTCGATTTCGAATCATGCTCTTTAAATAAATAAATAAACTATATTCCATACACTGACTTGTATCCCATAAATTGTTTAAATAAACAATAGTCCACACATAGTCAAAATTTGTTTAAACAATATTCCTTACACAGGTACCAATTTCCCGCCAAATGGCCAGTCAACAAGTGGGGGAGGGATAGGGCCGAGGATGTTTCCAAAAAAATGGTCCAAATAGCTCTGAGCACTATGGGACTGTGGTCATCAGTCCCCTAGAACTTAGAACTAGTTAAACCTAACTAACCTAAGGACATCACACACATCCATGCCCAAGGCAGGATTCGAACCTGCAACCATAACAGTCGCGCGGTTCCGGACTGAGCGCCTAGAACCGCTAGACCACCGCGGCCGGCAGGATTTTTCCAGTGGGGGGTTAATTAATTGATCAATTTAATTGATTATTCAATCAAATTGATATCAGTAGTGTGCTTGTATCCGTGAGGTGAGATCCCAGAGGGATACGGAGGAGGAAGGGGAAGAGAGGGGGAGGAGGAGAGGGAGGGGTGGGAGTTACTTGGTAACCACATAACCCAGTAATAGATTAAGAACCTGTCAATCATTAGGACAGATTATCCCCAGAGAATCATAATCCTCTTAGCAGAACAATAGATTAAGGACCTGCCAATCAGAAGAGAACAATAGGTTTGCCCCTGAATGTATACTTGCCCCTGAAGTAGGTAGACTACAATGTTGGGCCGTGCTCTCTTTGCCCTACTACTATGGTGAACCACAGTGAAACTAAATATGGAATACTGCAGCAAAGGAGGACCAATACTTCGTTGTTGTTTGATGGAAAAGATGAGATAGATTAGATGCTGTCAGAATGGATCAGTCCAGATTATCCTCGGCTGACCACTCCATGACAGAAGAAGGAAGTACAGAATAGAGTTGGTAATGTAGTGGTAGGGTAAGAAATACAGAGGGAGGACTTAAAAATTTACTGCAGCAGCATCCAGTTACGGATGCCCACCAAAATTTCACTGGCATAATGGATATGTGCACGCCATGCCCTGTCAATAGCATTGAGTTCACTCTGTTCTCCACAGGAAAAAGCGAATTTTCCCTCACAGGTAAGCCAGCAAACGCCCTGTCAACAAAATTGATTGTTCCCTCAATGTCATACATCATTGTTACTCAATGATGTAATGGTAAGCTGATACGTCCTGTATGGTGCCTCTAGAATGGTAATGTTATTAATGGGATCACACATCATAGACTTTTCTTGTCACAGTTAACTACTAACAGATCTTTTGGAAATAACCCAAGCTAACTCGTGCTCAGTTAGAATTGCTGTCACAATCGAAATCGAAGGTCAATATGGCAATTCATGTTAGGGGGCATGTGTTCCATTACAAATCCAACACCATAACATCTAGGGGCTTCCACGGGGTAAAACAAAAAGTCAATGAGTCAGCCACAGCAGTGGAAGTGGTTGGTTGGTTAATTTGGGGAGGACCAAACAGCGAGGCCATCTGTCCTGCATTACGGAAGGATGGGGGAGGAAATCAGCCGTCCCCTTTCTAAGGAGCCATCCTGGCCTTTACCTTAAGGGATTTAGGGAAATCACGGAAAACGTAAATCAGGATGGCTGGACGCGGTTTTGAACTGTCGTCCTCTCGAATGCGAGTCCAGTGTGCTAACCACAGCGCCACCTCGCTCCATGCAGTAGAAGTGACGTTAATGTTAGGAAGAAGCTTTTCCTTAACAATGTTATTTATAAATAACAAATATGAATAGACACACTCTACGTACTTTTATCAAAACATGTTATTGAGCAAAGCCTAGCTGCATTAAGGCACTACCTTTCATGAATTAATTTTCAGTATATACATGACACAAAAATGGGCTTAAACTCGGGGGCGGGGGGGATGGTCACTCTTTACATAAAACCTAATATACACAGATTCAAAAACAGCAAGAGGGATTTCAATAACCTTATGCTAAACACAATAATCATTATTAGTAGCTAGAGCAGCAGTTGACAAAGTCAACTCTTGCATTACTAATTCTGATGTGGTTCCCTCTTATCTTTTACTTTTCAACCTCTCAAACTCATAAAGGTGTTTTGAAAAGTTTGCTCGATTAACCTTTTTACATCTCATGTTATCATTGCTTTTTGAGTCTCCTTGGTAACGAAAAACTGTTTCCTTGTATCCGTTAAACTGTTACTGGCTCTCTCACATGCTTTTTTTATGGAACCTCCTCTCGTCGTTGATGTCACTGAGGCAGAGTGCCTCTATTTCAAACGTGAATCTGCATGTGATTTCGGACTTCAGTGACTTGTGCTTAACTTATCTGTCTATAAGAAAAAACGGCTGTGATGGATCAACGACTCTCGTAGGCAGTGTCGACAGTTCTTCAGTGACGAACTTACCTGTGTAGATGGGAAGTTTCATGCCGGTGCGACGAATAATGGGAGCTCAGTAATATACATAATATGCATTGTGCCTTTTTAAAAGAAGCATTGGACTGCCTTGGTGCGAAATATAGAAGTTGTTCCTGCCTTTAGGCGAATAAATCAAAATAACTGGGCTCATGAATATCTAGTTCATGTTCAAGTTTAGAATATATCATGGTACTAATAATAATACAACAATCAGTTTTCCACCATTGAATTTACTTGTAGTACTGCAGCATGTGTTTCATCATCAGCGTTTCAGTATTTACGTAAGTCTTCTAGTGCAATATTGTACGATTAAACAGGACAGAATATGCAAATGCAAAGAGTATCTCAAGTGCGTGGAATACAACATCATTATCAAAATTTTGAAACTGATTTGGTACTGTGTTCGATTGCTATAGATCTACTGTGTCTCCAGTGTGTTGTACTAGTGTTCAAAAGATTGATGTAACCTGACGTGATTGTCTAGCAGCTACTGCATAATTCCAGCACGTAGTGCAAGCTCGCCAGGGGCTCATTGCAAAGTTTGTAACACCTCTTTAGTCAAGGTTTCGCCAGTAAATCAGATGTAGGTCCTCCAAGGTGCATGGGGGTAAGCATATTAAGTAGGGAAGTTGCATAACTTGTGTCCTAAACGGTGTAGAGTTCTTTATGTTAGCAAAGTTTTTAAAGTCGGTTCTACTGGGTCACTAGTGCACTCAATAGGGATTGTTCGTGGTGCAGTGTGTTGTTTATGGTGCTCGATATGTGCGATTTCAGCAGCGCCAGGTTGCGCGCCCACAAAAGCGGCTTCTGGAGGTGCGTTGTTTTGGCTCCACAGGCAACTGTTAAGAAGAATATTCATGACTAATAGGCAGCAATATTCCTTTTTATTAGGTGGCATCAACCCCTACACTAATTTGTGGTACAAGCAAAAGACGTACAAGGAGTTCATGTTTATGCTAATGTAGCAAAATATTCAATGCGTATTTACTAATTTCAAAGTTGAAAATTGATAGCATGAATGGCTTCGTAGGCTGAATACACAAAATCAGTTGCGGAAGTTCAGAGTTTTAGTGTGAAACTGTTGACTACACAACCTATTTCAACTTGGTTTGATTGTGAAATTAAGGACGGTATTCTCGAATAAGTGTTGTCTGTAGCTTGACCAAGATTTCATGTTGTTGTTGTGGTGGCCTTCAGTCCAGAGACTGGTTTGATGCAGCTCTCCATGCTACTCTATCCTGTGCAAGCTTCTTCATCTCCCAGTACCTATTGCAACCTACATCCTTTTGAATCTGCTTAGTGTATTCATCTCTTGGTCTCCCTCTATGATTTTTACCTTCCACACTGCCCTCCAAGACAAAATTGGTGATCCCTTGATGCCTCAGAACATGTCCTACCCACCAATCCCTTCTTCTAGTCAAGTTGTGCCACGAACTTCTCTTCTCTCCAATCCTATTCAATACCTCCTCATTAGCTATGTGATCTACACATCTAATCTTCAGCATTCTTCTGTAGCACCACATTTCAAAAGCTTCTATTCTCTTCTTGTCCACACTATTTATCATCCATGTTTCACTTCCATACATGGCCACACTCCATACAAATACTTTCAGAAATGACTTCCTGACACTTAAATCTATATTCGATGTTAACAAATTTCTCTTCTTCAGAAACGCATTCCCTGCCATTGCCAGTCTACATTTTATATCCTCTCTACTTCGACCATCATCAGTTATTTTGCTCCCCAAATAGCAAAACTCCTTTACTACTTTAAGTGTCTCATTTCCTAATTTAATTCCCTCAGCATCACCCGACTTACTTCGACTACATTCCATTATCCTCGTTTTGCTTTTGTTGATGTTCATCTTATACCCTCCTTTCAGGACACTGTCCATTCCGTTCAACTGCTCTTCCAAGTCCTTTGCTGTCTCTGACAGAATTACAATGTCATCAGCAAACCTCAAAGTTTTTATTACTTCTCCATGGATTTTAATACCTACTCTGAATTTTTCTTTTGTTTCCTTCACTGCTTGCTCAATATACAGATTGAATAACATCGGGGATAGGCTACAACCCTGTCTCACTCCCTTCCCAACCACTGCTTCCCTTTTATGTCCCTCGACTCTTATAACTGCCATCTGGTTTCTGTACAAATTGTAAATAGCCTGCCGCTCCCTGTATTTTACCCCTGCCACCTTCAGAATTTGAAAGAGTGTATTCCAGTCAACATTGTCAAATGCTTTCTCTAAGTCTACAAATGCTAGAAACATAGGTTTGCCTTTCCATAATCTTTCTTCTAAGATAAGTCGTAGGGTCAGTATTGCCTCACGTGTTCCAAACTAATCTTCCCCGAGGTCGGCTGATACCAGTTTTTCCATTTGTCTGTAAAGAATTTGCGTTAGTATTTTGCAGCTGTGGCTTATTAAACTGATGGTTCGGTAATTTTCACATCTGTCAACACCTGCTTTCTTTGGGATTGGAATTATTGTATTTTTCTTGAAGTCTGAGGGTATTTCGCCTGTCTCATACATCTTGCTCACCAGATGGTAGAGTTTCGTCAGGACTGGCTCTCCCAAGGCCGTCAGTAGTTCTAATGGAATGTTGTCTACTCCCGGAGCCTTGTTTCGACTCAGGTCTTTCAGTGCTCTGTCAAACTCTTCACGCAATACCATATCTCCCATTTCATCTTCATCTACATCCTCTTCCATTTCCATAATATTGTCCTCAAGTACATTGCCCTTGTGTAGACCCTCTATATACTCCTTCCACCTTTCTGCTTTCCCCTCTTTGCTTAGAACTAGATTTCCATCTGAGCTCTTGATATTCATACAAGTGGGTCTCTTTTCTCCAAAGGTCTCTTTAATTTTCCTGAAGGCAGTATCTATCTTACCCCTAGTGAGATAAGCCTCTACAACCTTACATTTGTCCTCTAGCCATCCCTGCTTAGCCATTTTGCACTTTCTGTCAATCTCATTTTGAGATGTTTCTATTCCTTTTTGCCTGCTTCATTTACTGCATTTTTATATCTTCTCCTTTAATCAATTAAATTCAGTATTTCTTCTGTTACCCAAGGAGTTCTACTAGCCCTTGTCCTTTTACCTACTTGATCCTCTGCTGCCTTCACTACTTCATCCCTCAAATCTACCCATTCTTCTTCTACTGTATTTCTTTCCCCTGTTCCTGTCAATTGTTCCCTTATGCTCTCCCTGAAACTCTGTATAACCTCTGGTTTAGTCAGTTTATCCTGGTCCCATCTCCTTAAATTCCCACCTTTTTACAGTTTCTTCAGTTTTAATCTACAGTTCATAATCAATAGATTGTGGTCAGAGTCCACATCTGCCCCTGGAAATGTCTTACAATTTAAAACCTGGTTCCGAAATCTCTGTCTTACCATTATATAATCTATCTCAAACCTGTCAGTATCTCCAGGGTTCTTCCATGTATACAACCTTCTTTCATGATTCTTGAACCAAGTGTTAGCTATGATTAAGTTGTGTTCTATGCAAAAAACTACCAGGCGGCTTCATCTTTCATTTCTTAGCCCCAATCCATATTCATTGTTTCCTTCTCTCCCTTTTCCTACTACCAAATTCCAGTCACCCATCACTATTAAATTTTCATCTCCCTTCACTATTTGAATAATTTCTTTGATTTCATCATACATTTCATCAATTTCTTCGTCATCTCCAGAGCTAGTTGGCATATAAACTTGTACTACTGTAGTAGGCATGGGCTTCGTGTCTATCTTGGCCACAATAATGCATTCACTATGCTGTTTGTAGTAGCTTACCCACACTCCTATTTTCCTATTCATTATTAAAGCTACTCCTGCATTACCCCTATTTGATTTTGTATTTATGATCCTGTATTCGCCTGACCAAAAGTCTTGTTCCTCCTGCCACCGAACTTCACTAATTCCCACTATATCTAACTTTAACCTATCCATTTCCCTTCTTAAATTTTCTAACCTACCTGCCCGATTAATGGAACTGACATTGCATGCTCCGATCCGTAGAATGCCAGTTTTCTTTCTCCTGATAACAACGTCCTCTTGAGTAGTCCCCGCCCGGAGATCCAAGTGGGGGACTATTTTACCTCCGGAATATTTTACCCAAGAGGATGCCATCATCATTTAACCATACAGTAAAGCTGCATGCCCTCAGGAAAAATTACGGCTGTAGTTTCCCCTTGCTTTCAGCCGTTTGCAGTACCAGCACAGCAAGGCCGGTTTGGTTAGTGTTACAAGGCCAGATCAGTCAATCATCCAGACTGTTGCCCCTGCAACTACTGAAAAGGCTGCTGCCCCTCTTCAGGAACCACCCGTTTGTCTGGCCTCTCAACAGATACCCCTCCATTGTGGTTGCACCTACGGTACGGCTATCTGTATCGCTGAGGCACGCAAGCCTCCCCACCAATGGCAAGGTCCATGGTTCACGGGGGGAGGAAAGATTTCATATAACCGTGATTTTATCTGCAGTGCTGATAAGCATCAGCTATTTCACGCAAGGTTCAGAAGTTTTCTTCTCTTCCTCGCTGTGGGAGAATCACAAAGATATACACAATATTATAAATATATATGGACTTTCATTAATTACCTATGCCACAACTGGTAACACAGTCCAAGCCATCTGAAGAGGTGTCAACCCCATATCATAGGAGGGCGAGCAAAATTATGTTTAGCTAACAACTAAATTGCCCACAGTATTAGTTCCTGTGCATTAAATCGCGAAATCAAATTAATTGTGGAACCCAAAGAAATATTTTCAAAGGGCCATGGTCAGTGGATGTTATTATGAAAAAGGCTTAGTTTCGAAAGAGTACTGAATATTTCAGGAAATGAGCCATGAACCGTTTGTTCGGTATATTACAGTGGTACAATGCATAATCTGATGTCCATGAGTCAAACATTAGTCTAAATGTGCGATCAGTTCATCAGTAAATCTTTGAATTATGGTATTTCTTTTCCATTATTCTTGAAGAACTGCAATGGGATCGAAATCGTGTTTTTCCTATTGGGTGGTAGTATTAGGAACGGACGACAGAATGAGTTAAAGGTTGTGTCACACTTTGTTTACCTCATGTGGGTGCTTAGGGCATGACCGAACACAGACAAGCGCCGTGCATTGTGCAGGGATTGGGTACGTTCCGCGTGTCGTTTACGTGCTACGCGATGACTGTGACTCAGTGAAGAAGGGGAGACCCACACTCGATGTGATGGTGTATCAATATGGCGTCCTCACGAAATTTATTGGTATTCTCAGTTTATATCTATATCGCTGTGTCCTAATGAGATAACATTATGGATTTTTCTAGGTAATCCTTGGCTGCATAGCGCGAATACATGTTTCTCATAATATTCCTTGTGGTACTGTACTGCATGTCTCAGCACTGGCGAAAATAAACTTACCTCGGTTGACTACTTAGTTCAAAACCAGGTTCCTATTATTGCAAAGACATGGACTGCTAAGTATATTTGATCAATAGTGATTGCTTGCAAAATAACTCGTTAAAGGAACACAGCCTGCCGGAGTGGCCAAGCGGTTCTAGACGCTACATTCTGGAACCACACAACCACTACGGTTGCAGGTTCGAATCCTGCCTCAGGTATAGATGTGTGTGATGTCCTTAGGTTACTTAGGTTTAAGTAGTTCTAAGTTCTAGGGGAATGATGACCTCAGAAGTTAAGTCCCATAGTGCTCAGAGCCATTTGAACAAAGGAGTGTAAAATGGTTGGCAATTATGTCATCTACTTCAGAATCATTTCCTTAAATAACTTGAAAAAATACAATTACTTTACATATTAGTTGTTTCAGTGATTTTACTCCAAGTAATTGTAAGTCTTCCTAACTGACGTTGTTATGTAGATGTTGCTGCCTGCTTATTCGGTTAATGAAAAATACCAATTCAACAATATAATCTTATTTTCTCGATAGTCTAATGTGTCCAATAGGCCATTGCTTAGCTGCATAGTAGACTGACTGAGAATGAATAGTTAACCATGTGGTGGTATAGCATTAAGCTTGTTATGTGTCAGCGGAACCAGTGAGAAAGTTCAGCACACTATCTTCCTGGGAGAGTCTTGTTCGATCACCTTATTATAATAAATTCATTGAGTGTCACTGAGAACTGCATGGAAAGATAAAATTGATAGACTTTCTACCAGAAAGTAATTCATATTCTTTACATGTATACAGCCACTTAAGTGAGGTGTGTGCAGAATGTAAATGTTGTTATGAAATTGATTACTGGTAAGCATATGAGAGGCACTAAGTAATATTTGAGCAACTATTCTCTTTTGCTTATATTCCTCAACTTTATCTAATATCTGTCTGGCACAAAGTCATATTGTGTTAAATGAGAGTCATTAAGACCATGCGGAAAAAATGCAGTAAAACTTGGAAAAGCATATCTTCTTTAGTACAGGGTTGTGACACATACAATCTAGGTCACTCATATCTTGGCAGTTGCTATCAGTTTGACTCGATAGCTAATGTTCTCGAAGGCCGAATAGTACCTTCACAGTTTTTCCCTCAGTACTCCGCACAAACTTCCACAATTGCAACAGCTTCTACAGTTCAGTAGACCACCACTTCACACATCTTCTCCTATAAAATAGCACATTCTTATTCCACTGCTCTAGTTACTATTCCTTGAAGCTACAACCTACTCTATAGCACAGCACATATATATATGATACAGTGACACAAGCATCATCTTCTATCATTTTGAGGGGCAGTATGCATCTCTATTGCAGTTAAAACTGTCCATCTGACACATGTTTATATATACGCAATTCAAATAAAAAGCAAACTGGCACTGCAGTCTTCCTTATATCTGTACATAAATTATTCCTTACATTTTTATACTCTACTATAAATCTGATTATGCATTTTCTTTTCTGCTGACAGAACAAACTTAGTCCCTAGATCTTAGGGCAGAGGGCGTCTATTTCTTAAGGCTCATTGTTCGTGAGGACATGTGACCAGTGGCTTATCCTTCATTTTCTTTACTTTTTTTGTGGCAGGGCTAAGTGGTACAGCTGCCAGCGGCACAGCTGGGTCATGGTACAGCTTAAGCTGCTCAAAATGCACCGTCAGTATGATCACCTGTAAAACAGTGCAAGGACCCTCATACTTTTTAGTTCTTCCTTTCGTGCTATGGATTTCGGAGAAGCACCGGATCACCAGGTTTGTACTGCGGAGGCGTAGCCCCTTTGTTACTATGCAGCAACTGTGAGTAGTTTTGGCATTTTTTGCTTGACCTGTTTTCAGACTGGTTTAATTCTTTTACTTCGCTCATGTTTACTCCAGTGGGAGTTTATCAAATTCAAACAGGGGGTTCATGGGCCTTCCATAGACGGCCTCGTAGGGTGTACACCCAGTTGATTCGTGCATATGGCTGTTATACGCCAAAACAACATAAGCAACACACTTATCACAGTCTAAATGAGCCTTCCCCGTGTAATAAGACAGCATTCGACGCTCGTTCGAGGCGGCCATTAGCCTGCGGATGAAAGTGTATTGTGGGCCATTTCTTGATTCTTAACAGTTTGTATATGAGTCGCTTAGATGCAAAACTGACCATGTCCACTTTTTAAAACAATTGAGTTGGCAACTCTGGATTGTAGAACATGACACTTTACACATGCTTGAAATGCTATTTATGCTCAAAGCTCTCCATGTCCTATGGAAAACAGCTCACAAAAAGTGAAGTTAGATTCAAAACTGTCCATGTCCATCAGTAAGTTGGGTGCAAAACTTGCCTTGTCCCTTTTGACAAATCACATTGCAGGCTGGGGTCATGTGACTGTAATGCAAGATGGCTACCATATGCATGTAAACATTGTACTTGTGTGGTCTCTTACAGCTGTTTATTCTGAAAGTTATACACATTTTTCATCTAAATAAATTATAAATTATGGAACATAATCAAGGCATGACAGAAAGACAATCTGACTGTTTTTGGAAGCAGGTATGCTGTGAAGACCAGTGGAAACGAAATATGGCAAAATTGAAGAGGTATGTATTATTTTTGTCTTTACAACATGCAGTAAATGGTGGAAATCTGAACATTAGAATAACAGTTCAGGGTGTTAAGAAAAAATGTATACCCTATTAATTGTATTTGTGTGAAAGTAATAAATACGTGTGTTGACTATTATTATTGACATGACCTAACATTGATCTAGGAATAACTTTGTTTATATGTGTGATTTCAGCTATTCGTCAAAATGACTTCCTGAGTATCTTAAATGTGATCATAGAGTCGGATGGGACTGTACTAGCCTGACAATGACAGATATTAAGTCTTTTCATACCAGCTATTATGCAAAGTGTGATAAAATTTGCCAAGGTAATTTCCTTCTGAAATACATGACTATCAAGACACCTTCGAGATTTTGTTGTAAGGGAGAAAGACAAATCAACAGAGGACAGACAATCTCTTATTTCGTATGAAAAAAGGTACCTGGTGGGTCAGTGAAAGTGAAAGTATGTCGTGAAACATTTTTGAACATTCTTGGTGTTTCAAAAGCAAGAGTGCAAAACATCACACGCCATCACCTCAAGACTGGAGATATTCCTAAGGAGAGAAGAGGAGGTGATTACTAGATGATGAAGAATGAGCCCAAATGACAGGAAGTAATTGCTCATATAAAAAGGTATGTTCCAACTGAGTCACATTACTGCAGAGAGAAAAGCTGTTGCGTGTATTTACCTGCGAGTCTCAACATAGAAAGATGTGGCGACATTACAATTCTGTCGTTACTCCTGAAAAGCGAGTCATGTGGAATTTTTATAAGAACACATTTAATACAAAATTTAACATTGGATTTGGGTCTCCAAAATCAGATGTTTGTTCCATATTCTTCAGACTTTTCGAGCAGATCAAAACTGAAAAGTGTGACATTAAGAAAGCTCAACTTATGGGTCCAAAGAGACTTCATAACCTTAAAGCAAACAGTTTCTATTCACTGCTGAAGGAAAAGCAAGACAACCTTCTGACAATGTCCTTTGACTGCTGAAAGAATTTACCCTTGCCAAAAATATCTGATCAGAGTGTCTATTATAGTAGGCAATTATACCTACACAATTTTGCCATTGTAGTAGGTTCCTCTAAGTCAAAGTTAGCCACTAATAATGTCTTCATGTACACTTGGCTTGAACATGAAAGTAAGAAGGGTCAAATGAAATGTGTTCAGCTCTTTACCACCGTTTGTGCCATACAGACATGAGCAACGCACAATTTTTTGATTAATTGCCGGTGGATGCCCTGGGCAAAATAAGAACACCTTAGTTGTCTCAATACTGTGTCACTGGATGTACAAACATGCACCAGGCATAAACAAAATAGAAGTTATTTATCCCATAACTGGACATTCATTCATGCCTCCTGATAGAGTTTTTGGGCTCATTGAAAGGCAACTGCGGAAATGAAAAGTGATAGTTCAGCCATCGGAGTACCATAACCACTTGGAACAGTATGGGACCCTTCACATAATAAGAAGAGACTGGAAGGTAGTTGACTGGAAAGGAGCCATTCAAAACATCACTAAACCTGCAGCATCATTCCCCTTCGAGATAACGAAAGTAAAACAAGTGTGCATCATCCATGATTCTCAGAATGCTATAAAAGTCCAAGGGGAGCCTAATTATAATTCTGAAATCAACCTACCAGTGTCTGTATGCAAACGTGGGAAACACTTAGCACACATAAACTCGAGCTGCATTACGAACACGGTTGTCCCTATTAATGAAAAGAAACTGGAGGATGTTTCAAAACTCCTCGAGAAACACCATGGTGATTCCTGGAGGGAATGTGAATCCCTGTTGTGGTACATGAAATTAATAGGTTCCAGTGGGTCAGGGGCATAAGTTGAATCAGAATGCCTAACAGGAGAAGATGAAGACATTGTTCCAGATATGATGTATTAAGTGGATTGCAGTTTGTCAGTTGTTACACTATGTACCTTCAGAAATATTAAGAGAAATTAAAACTGAATACACAGTTTTATGTTCACCCCATATCCTCTCCTCATATACAACTAGTAAGGTTCAAAACTGTCCATATCGATTTCAGTTCCGTGCAAAAGTGGCCATCTGCAAAGTCAGACGCAAAACTGTACAAGTCCATTTTTATTTTGCTTATATTACATGCATTGAGTTCCTGATTTTTTTTTAATAGCCCAAATGGTTTTGTACTAATCCATACTTGTGTATACAACATACAGTGTAGGGCAGTGTGTATTTACCCAGTGAAAACAGTTTTTCCACTTTTTCTCAAAACCAGTTATGGAGGACATTGACAGTTTTGCATCTAGGCGACTCACTTGTACTAACAGGGCAGACATGAAGCTGGGGAACCTTGGTCAGTTAATATAGCATCCGGGTCTCTGAATAGGAGAACTAAGCGATTGGCAAAGGCGCAAGTGACTGTTTCGGCGGTCATATCTGCTGGAATTAAGTACCGAGAAAAGTGATCAAGAATAGACAAGATGTATTATTTTGGGCACTTTGTTGAAAGGGACCGACAGTGTCTAATGCGACGGTCTGAAATGCTCCTGTAGCTTTTGGGAGCATCTAGAGATTTTGTTCCTTGGAGAAGACGCTCCCTGTGCACAAGTTAAACAATTTTGAATATATTTCTGTACATCTGTTTTTCTTGCCTTTCCACCAAAAATGAGACTCTATCCTAGCATTGGTGGCATGTCGCCACTTATGGCAGGCCTGCAAACTGTCTTGACATTGTGCCATAACACGCTGCTGTAAGTCTTTAGGTATTACCACTACGTTACCCAAGGGGGCCTTTCGGTCGAGAATACTGTCTTCGGTGACAAACTCTTGGTGAGATGCGTACTGGTGACATTCTACATCCCTCTTGTGCTTTCTTTAGCTCCCCTATTGAACATCATCTGACTAAACAATTCTGACATTGCGACTTAACCCTTCTGCATTTTGGTGAAGACAGCTGGGTTTGCGACATACTCTATAATCATACTCTACCAGCTTCAACACCCATCGAGTTAAGTGACTACTCGGTCCTTTAAACTTAACATCCACTTGAAGGCTGAGTGGTCAGTGACCCTAGTGAACTTGCGCACCAGTTAAAAGTTTTCAATCACCCATGAAAACATTTACATACCTTTTTCAATTTACAAACAAAGCGTACTAAGTAAATAGATCAAGTAAGTAGA
This sequence comes from Schistocerca piceifrons, assembly GCF_021461385.2. Classification (NCBI taxonomy): domain Eukaryota; kingdom Metazoa; phylum Arthropoda; class Insecta; order Orthoptera; family Acrididae; genus Schistocerca; species Schistocerca piceifrons. Next base: position 780,241,681 of record NC_060140.1, on the reverse strand, counting down.
CTCTCTCCATCATTAAGTAGAATACAATATGGTCTAGATTTTAGCCTCTTCTGAGTATCCACCCTTTGACCTAAGATCAGCTGCACAAACTCTCATCACACTGGAGATAACATGTATTTCTTCAGATATTGAGTCCAACATGTCTGTAAATTATTTCATAGATCCTCAGCATTAGATGACCCCATTTTTCTGACCTCTCTGTCCAGTTTATCCTATAAAAACTCAATGAGATTTAAGTCAGGTGACTGCCTTGGCCAAATCATATTCTTCAGTTCCCCACACTTCTCTTTTCTATTTACATATCCTCTGTACAAATGAGAATCATGTTTGGGATTATTGTCATGCTGCAGAACAAACCCACGACCAATAAGTCTTTTGCCAAATGGAACAGTAATCTTGTGACATCTTTCCTCCTTTAATGTTCCATTTATTATCACTAGATCATCGACTTTACCAAGTGCAAAACTTACCCACGCCTTGTCCGCCATGTTTCACCGTTGAGGTCACATACTGACCATATGCCCTCCATGAAGTCGACAAATAAACATTCGACGATGGCTTTCGAAAACTTCATGTTAGATTCGTCTGTGAATAACACATTGGACCACTGCTGCATGCTCCAAATTTTATTCTGCTGTGCCCATTGCAATCATCTGACCTTATTTTGTTTCTGTAACTAAGGCTTTTTGACCGCTATGCACCTTTCAAACGCTGTTCATGAAGACGGCGTTGCACGGTTGAGACAGAGATTGGAGCAGCTCACATACTATTTACTTCTTCTTTTCTGGTGCAGTACGACTCCTATGACGTTTACTCAGTACGCGTATGATTACACATATGATATTCCCTAAATGATGTTACTTGGTCTATTTCAGATCACGAAACACTTGCATTGGCATTAGTTCATTTGAACCGTTGTAATGCATACCTACACCACTGTATATTCGGCTGCGGCAACTTTTGTTGCTATTGTCCTATTAGAACAGCCTATCTAGTGCACAGCTCAGAGCTACACATAACAGCAAGTTTTTCAGTTCCAGTCTCCCACTTCCGTCCCGTGAGGAGGTAATATGATACAAACCTGATCAGGCATACAAACACACTGTTACATGCACACAGTGTACTGTAAACTAATGCAAACTGATTGGTACCCAGACTGCTGAAAGAATGAGATCCATTCGAATGGAACCGCCTTGGGTAAAGGCTCGTCATTGTTGTTACGGATACTCAGCAGCGCACCTCTACGCGAACAGCCAGTCAGATACACAACCCGGGTGCTTAGTCTTTACATTGTTATTCTAGTTTTATTATCAGAACAGGGATATGTAGAATATTCAAAACGAAATCCCTGTTTTGACCACAGATACATAGTTGTCGGAGATGATCGAAAACTTATGACCGGTAGTGTAAGTAGCATTCAAAATAGTTCACTCCAAACATACAGGCTAAAAGCTCGTTCCCGGTAGTTTTATAATTAATCTCAGCTAAATTCATCTGCCTACAGGCATAACCTATAAGTCTTTCCTCGCCATTGTATTCCTGAGAAAGAATTGCGCCCACAGTGTAATCAGATGTATCTGTGGAAACAATAAATGATTTTTCAAAAGCTGGATAGATTAACAAAAGTGAACGTGTTGAAACGTCCTTAATTTTATTTTTCGTATAGCTCTGTCACATTCCTCTGTCCACTGGAATTCAACACACTTCCTTAGCAACTTTGTCGATGGCTTGGTTATCATAGCATAATCCTCCACAATACAGCGATAGTAATTTGCTAGTCCCAGAAGTGATTGCAAGCCTTTAACGTTCGTAGGCACTGGAAAGTTATCTGCAGCTTCTGTCAACCTAGAATCTGGCTTAACTCCATCTGAACTAATAATATGTTCCAGGTACTGGACCTGTGAACAATTCTCTATATTCAAACTTAGATGTGTATTTTGCAACCTAGACAACACACTCCTTAATCTCTCTGTGTGTTTCTCAATTGTCCTTGAAAAATTTATCATGTCATCCAGATACATGAGACACATAGTAGGCTTCAAACCTCTCAATAGTATTGTATTGTATTGTATGGAACTGGGGACCTAGAAACGACGGAGAGGCTTCGTCCCCACCATAGCCCTCAGTGGTTCACAACTCCACAACAGGCTACAGCAGTCTATTCACCCCACCGCCGCCCCATACTGAACCCAGGGTTATTGTGCAGTTTGGCCCCCAGTGGACCCCCCCCCCATCCCCCCCCCCCCCCCCCTCTCAGGGAACGCCTCACACCAGACGATTGCAACCCTAATGTTTGCATAGTACACGTGTTTGTGCAGCAATCGCTGACATAGTGTAACTGAGGTGGAATAAGGGTAACCAACCCGCATGCGCCAAGTCAGATGGAAAACAGCCTTAAAATCTATCCACAGATTTGCCGGCACACTGGACCTCGACACTAATCTGCTGGGTGGATTCGTGCCAGTGCTTTATCTGATAACTACCTTGAGCAGTTAAACAGAGAACCGACTCGTGGCGATAACATATTAGACCTTCTGGTGACAAACAGACATGAACTATTTGAAACAGTTAATGCAGAACAGGGAATCAGCGATCATAAATAAAGTGGTTACTGCATCGATGACTTCAGCCATAAATAGACATATTAAAAAAGGTAGGAAGATTTTCTGTTTAGCAAAAGTGACAAAAAGCAGATTACAGAGTACCTGACGGCTCAACATAAAAGTTTTGTCTCAAGTACAGATAGTGTTGAGGATCAGTGGACAAAGTTCAGAACCATCGTACAATGTGTGTTAGATGAGTATGTGCCAAGCAAGATCATAAGAGATGGAAAAGAGCCACCGTGGTACAACAACCGAGTTAGAAAACTGCTGTGGAAGCAAAGGGAACTTCATGGCAAACATAAACATAGCCAAAGCCTTGCAGACAAACAAAAATTACGCGAAGCGAAATGTAGTGTGAGGAGGGCTATGCAAGAGGCATTCAATGAATTCGAAAGTAAAGTTCTATGTACTGACTTGGCAGAAAATCCCAAGAAATTTTGGTCTTATGTCAAAGCGGTAGGTGGATCAAAACAAAATGTCCAGACACTCTGTGACCAAAATGGTACTGAAACAGAAGATGACAGACTATAGGCCAAAATACTAAATGTCTTTTTCCAAAGCTGTTTCACAGAGGAAGACTGCACTGTAGTTCCTTCTCTAGATTGTCGCACAGATGACAAAATGGTAGATGTCGAAATAGACAACAGAGGGATAAAGAAACAATTAAAATCGCTCAAAAGAGGAAAGGCCGCTGGACCTGATGGGATACCAGTTCGATTTTACACAGAGTACGCAAAGGAACTTGCCCCCCTTCTTGCAGCGGTGTACCGTTGGTCTCTAGAAGAGCGTTCCAAAGGATTGTAAAAGGGCACAGGTCATCCCCATTTTCAAGAAGGGACGTCGAACAGATGTGCAGAACTATAGACCTATATCTCTAACGCCGATCAGTTGTAGAATTTTGGAACACGTATTATGTTCGAGTATAATGACTTTTCTGGAGACTAGAAATCTACTCTGTAGGAATCAGCATGGGTTTCGAAAAAGACGATCGTGTGAAACCCAGCATGCGCTACTCGTCCACGAGACTCAGAGGGCCATAGACACGGGTTCCCAGGTAGATGCCATATTTCTTGACTTCCGCAAGGCGTTTGATACAGTTCCCCACAGTCGTTTAATGAACAAAGTAAGAGTATATGGACTATCAGACCAATTGTGTGATTGGCTTGAAGAGTTCCTAGATAACAGAACACAGCATGTCACTCTCAATGGAGAGAAGTCTTCCAAAGAAAGAGTGATTTCAGGTGTGCCACAGGGGAGTGTCGTAGGACCGTTGCTATTCATAATATACATAAATGACCTTGTGGATGACATCGGAAGTTCACTGAGGCTTTTTGTGGATGATGCTGTGGTATATCGAGAGGTTGTAACAATGGAAAATTGTACTGAAATGCAGGAGGATCTGCAGCGAATTGACGCATGGTGTAGGGAATGGCAATTGAATCTCAATGTAGACAAGTGTAATGTGCTGCGAATACATAGAAAGAAAGATCCCTTATGATTTAGCTACAATATAGCAGGTCAGCAACTGGAAGCAGTTAATTCCACAAATTATCTGGGAGTACGCATTAGGAGTGATTTAAAATGGAATGATCACATAAAGTTGATCGTCGGTAAAGCAGATGCCAGACTGAGATTCATTGGAAGAATGCTAAGGAAATGCAATCCGAAAACAAAGGAAGTAGGTTACAGTACACTTGTTCGCCCACTGCTCGAATACTGCTCAGCAGTGTGGGATCCGTACCAGATAGGGTAAATAGAAGAGATGGAGAAGATCCAACGGAGAGCAGCGTACTTTGTTACAGGATCATTTAGTAATCGTGAAAGCATTACGGAGATGATAGATAAACTCCAGTTGAAGACTCTGCAGGAGAGACGCTCAGTAGCTCGGTACGGGCTTTTGTTGAAGTTTCGAGAATATACCTTCATCGAGGAGTCAAGCAACATATTGCTCCTTCCTACGTATATCTCGCGAAGAGACCGTGAGGATAAAATCAGAGAGATTAGAGCCCTCACAGAGGCATACCGACAATCCTTCTTTCCACGAACAATATGAGACTGGAATAGAAGGGAGAACCGATATAGGTACTAAAGGTACCCTCTGCCACACACCGTCAGGTGGCTTGCGGAGTATGGATGTAGATGTAGATGTAGAAAAGCAGTTTTGGGTCGATCTTGTGGTGCAACAGGAATTTGGTGGTACCCAGAACGCATGTTAAGCGTGGTAAAATACAGTTCCATAATCGGTCCAATGTTTCGTCGATACGGGGTAGAGGGTAAATGTCAGGAGAAGTGATTTTGTTTACTGCTCTCATGTCTACACATAGGCGATAGGACTTGTGGGGTCCTGCGCACCCGTCTTTTATAGGGTGCCTAAAGGATGCTGCTTTCTCAGATAGCTATACAACAATTCAAGAAATCCATTAATGCTTTTTATTACAATAAAGTAGATTGAAAAGACTTAAGTTTGTATTTACAACGAATTGTCACAAGCGATGGACGACATGGAAATAATCATTATCCTTTGTTATAGACAATGGCCATGAATGCAGTTGATGTAAGGCACAAGTCTCAGTAACAGTTAGGATGACGGCTCTTGTAGTACTGCTATTCTGCTAATGGCAGTCTACTCCTGTCCGACCGAGGCTGGCAGGAGCGGCGCTTATATGCTCTTCATGTAGAGGCCCCTCCTAGTCAGTGGGCTATTGGCTGACGTCGTCTCACAGCCTTCTCTGCTCTTGCGTTCTTAATCTTCGTGCAGGCGCTTCTCGTTACACTGGAACAATCCTCACCCCCCCCCCCCCCCCCTCACCCCAAAGCGACCGACCGTCGTCGTGTAGGGGTTGCGACCACGGCAGGGGAGGCAGCAGTGTGGGTGTATCGCGGGACCGGAAGCTGTGGCTGCAGGGGGCGGTCGTACCCCACCTTTGCTCTGGCGGAAACGTCCCCCTAGAAAATGACCAGAAGGGTACGTGTCCACCCCCTGAAGCCAGGAACCATATGAAGAAGGCAGCGACTGCTGTGGTGTGGGTGAGTCCAGCTCCATCGGTAGTACAAGAAGGGGCGGAGGAGGCGAAGGCTCCATCTCTGTGGGATCATCCTGCAGTGTCGTGATGACACCCTCTGGCGGCTGCTGTGATTGCACTGTCCTCTGGATCCGTGAATCTGGGGGAAGAGACACTGAAAGATCATCGTGCACATGACAGAGGCGAAGTTGGTTTTGGACCTGAAATAAGATACATGCAAGCACCAAGTCGACGGACGATTTCGCCTCGCGCCCACTGTCTGCTGTCGCTAAAAACCATGTAAAAGACAATATCACGTGGCGCGAAGCAATACTTGCAGCCTTCCTTTGGCGCCAGATGCTGAGAAGGGTGGAGCAAGTGGAGCAGTGTCCGATGGCGGCGGCCATGAAGCAATTCCGCCGGCGATGGTCGATCCCTGGTGTGTGCAGGGCGAAGTTTGGCTATCTGCTGCTTGAAGGCTTTGACGAAACGTTCCGCTTCGCCGTTTGACTGTGGATGGAACGGTGCACTAGTTAGATGCTGTATGCCACTGCGTTCACAGAATGTTTCAAATTCATTTGACGTGAACTGAGGGCAGTTGTCTGACACTACTACTTCAGGTAAACCTTCGAGGCAAAAAATAGAACACAGTACCTGAATTGTGCTACGTGACGTTGTCGAGTTCATTGTCACAGCAAAAAGAAACTTGCTATACGAGTCAACCACAAGCAACCAGCGAGTGTTCCAAAAAGGTCCCGCAAAGTCTATGTGTATACGTTGCTATGCCGATTGCGACTTAGGCCAAACAGAGAATTTTGCGACGGAGCAGACTGATGTCCCGCTCGTGCGTGACACTGTGACTTCATCTGTTCTATTTGGGTGTCCATACCCTGCCAAGTACAGTGTCGACGCGCTAACTGTTTCGTACGAACAATCCCCCAGTGTCCTTGGTGAAGTAACTGCAACACTTCTTTTTGCAAAGCTTTAGGGATCAACACACGTGACTGTCCACTGCCATTCTGAACAAGAATCACACCTTTCCGTACAGCGAGGCTATTCCGACGTGCGAAATATTGGCGCACTACAGAGTTCTTTATGCTATGCATGGAACGAGGCCAAGATGTGCGTAGGTACGTTAGCAAAATTTTCAAATCTGAATCAGCTTCCGTGGCCTGTGCAGTTTTCCTATAGTTCAGCGGCAAAGGCTGAAGCAATTCAGAATCCTGAGCGTGGTTGTGACAACAATATGCAGCAGAAGCGTCAAAGTCTCTATCAGCGCCAATCGAAAGACGTGAAAGTGGGTCCGCATTACCATGTTGAGCCATCGGAGTATACACAATCTCGTTCTGGTATTGAAACAACAAAGTCCATCTTTGCAATTTTTGGGCAGTTCGTACAGGAACCAGTTTCGTCGGATGGAACAAGGACTGCAAGGGCTTGTGACCCGTTACTAAGTAGAATTTTCTGCCATATTAGTGGTAAAATTTGGTGACACCATATACAGTAGCCAAAGCCTCTTTCTCAATTTCTGAATCGTTACACTGAGCCTTAGACCACAATTTTGATGCGGAAGCAATAGGCCTGCCTTTATCATCAATTCTGTGCGAAAGCACTGCACCGATTCCGTAAGAGGACGCGTCAACTTACAACACAACTGATTTGTCAAGATCAAAGTGAACTAAGCATCCATCACTGACCAATGCATCTTTAAGTTTTTGAAAAGCTACTTGGAACTCATCTATCCAAACAAAGGGGACATTCCTGCAACGCAAGCGACGCAATAGAGCTGCGATTTGTGTAGCATTCGATATGAACCGATTATAATAGTTCAGTTCCCCTAAAACTGACTGCAATTCTGTGACACTGCGAGGAACTGGCAAATCTCGTATGGCTAACAAATGCGACTGAAGAGGATTTACACCTTGACTGTTTATGACATGATCAAGATACTGCAACTCAGGTTTAAAAAAATCGCACTTGCCCAGTCTACACTTTAGTCCTGCCTCAGATAACACACGAAACAAAGCACGTAACTTTGCAATATGTTCTTCAGGTGTACAACCTGCTACGACAATATCGTCCAAATAGTTTGAACAGCTTGGCACCTGTGCAGTCAGCTGTTTCAAACACCGTTGGAAAATGGCGGGGGCGGAAGCATTGCCAAAAGGCAAACGCAAATATTTGAACATACCCAAGTGAGTATTCACTACACACATGGTTTGAGATTCTTCATTGAGTGGTATTTGAAGATATGTGTTGCGTAAATCAATTTTTGAAAAGTAGCGACCAGCACCTAATCTTTCCATGAGATCCTCTGGGCATGGCAATGGATAAGTATTGATCATAGTTTGTGGGTTGACTGTAGACTTAAAGTCAACACAGTGGCGAATGCGACCTGAAGGTTGGGGGAACAAAACCAGTGAACTTGCCTACTGACTAGCTGATATGGGCGCAATAACTCCGTTATTTTGCAATTCTTTAAGTTCAGCAACGACTTTGCCCCGTAATGCAACAGTTTTGGCCCGCCAAATTTTGGTTGAGCATTATCTTTCAGAGTAATATGTGCAACAAAATTGTTAGCTTTGCCTAAACCTTCAGAAAAGAGTTCCGGGAATTCTTTTAGCAACCTAGCGACAGTGTCTTTTGCATGGAATGCAGACACTGATAACACATTGTCCTGAATGTTAAAGCCAAACAAATCAAAAGAATCAAGACCAAATATGTTCTCACAATCGCATGATTTTAGAACTGTAAAAGTCACTGTTCCAGTATGCGAGCGATACATGGCAGGCAAAGAACAAGTTCCGAGAACAAGAATGTTTTGTCCATTATAAGCCGTCAGTTGCGTGCTAGTTTTAGACAGGCGTGGAAGCCTAGCAGTTCATATGTGTGACGATTGAGAAATGTGACACAGGCACCCGTGTCCAACCAAGATTTTACACATTTTCCACAAGTAAATAAACAAAAATTTGTTCGACTGGCAGATCGCTGAAGAAACTGCACCATTGCTGGTGTTGCTACTGCCCATTGCAGACTTTGGATGTACTGCATTAATGACATGGGCCTTGTGACTAGATTTTTGTGAGTGGGCCGAATTCTAATGTTTGTTCCGTTGCAAACATACGGATTGTACATGTCCTTTCCTACCACAAACGGAACACTGAGCTTGTCGGGAAGGGCAGTCTTGGTGTTTGTGCCATGAATAACACCAAGGGCAAGACTTAATTCTGTTCGCCTGTGTAGCCGCCCGTTTAGCGAGCTGCTTACGTGGCGTGGGGAAGTGTTTACTCGGCTTGACTGCACAAGCTTCCGCGAAATGGGCCGATCACACAGAAGGGACTCAACCCAGCACATAGATGGCTGCTCAGATTTATGAGTCGACAAGGCACCGGAATCGTACTGATCTAGTATTTGCACTATCTGTCGAAATGATGGGACTGTTTCAAAATCTCTTCTCTGAGTTTAACATTAGGTACATGATCGCGTCACGCAACATAGCACCAGAATATAAAGCACCGCAAGCACATTTGAATTTGCATTTCCTTGTCATACCCTGAAAATCTGTTACCAACTCGCGATAAGTTTGTTCTCACCGTTTTCTGCAATGAAAGAATTGATACCAAGCTGCTACCACATTCATTTGTAGGTCATAATACCAGCTGGTCGTAAGTAAGTTCACTCGGAGTGGCGTTAGGAAAAAGTTTGTTTATGAGGTGGAACACTGTGTGGCGTTCGCTGTGTTATTCAGTGGTTTGGTATTTAACTAATTTGTAAATGGAAATGATAATCTTATTTTATTACATTGAGTAATTACTAAATAATTTTTCTCCCGGCTAAAGATTTGATCAAGTTGCTGAAGAACTCCAAGTTAACGTCGTGTTGAAGTGTTGTCTGTAAGTTGTGTAAGTGTCACTAAATCACAGTTCATACAACAGATTCAATACAACTATTGATTAAGATGGAAGCAGTTATCTTCAGCAAAATGATCATTAAAACCGTCGAATATCAGCCGCGCACAACACTGACGTATGTTACCTGAAACAATATTCTTCGCAACTCGTGCGTAATTAATTTCGGCTCCATACATCAGCTAGAAAAGTTTCTTATAAGGATCGTGCTATGAGCACTGTTTTTAAAGAAACAATATAATTCGAATCATTTTCATTAAAATGAGTTCGGGACCATCGGTGCACATTTATTTTTTACACATTTGTATTACGTTCAGCATTTGTGTCTGCAGAGTTGCGTAATTTGAATTTTCCGCTGTGATAATTGTTAAGATGGCGGCAGACGATTGATAGAGACTTTCTATTGTTAGAGCAAATAAGTATTTTAAATGCTTATTGAACTTTACAGAAACTCTACTTTCGTATTGTGCACTATTTAGACTTCATCAAGCAAACATTTGATTTGTTTCTAAGGAAAACACAGACAAAAGCGCTATACAAACCGCTGTCATCAATGGCTGCGCTCCTTGCAGCGGAAAGAAATAATTAACACAGATAATGCTTACTGAGAGAGGAATTAAAGTTACAAATAATTATTCACTCATATTTATAATAATAATGAACTCTATTTTCAAGTAATAATCAACAAATAATTACAATTTCTTAACAGACCTCAGTTTGATAAGCGTCCGCAATCTACATAAGCCAACCAACAAAAGGTAAAAACAAAGGAAGACAAACGCAGATCATAAAAGGAATTTACAATTATCATTGTCTTTGTATGATACACATCGATATGTCTAATTACATCATAGAATATTATATAAATAATAAATATTTATAAGTTTTCACTGTTTTTTCATACGTCGAATACATAATGTTTATAACTGTTAGAGGCATAATTTCCTCTCGTCGCACTGTAACCAAAAATTTATCACGTGGATGTTACAACTGCACTTCCTAAAGTGGATAATAGGGATGGAAGTTTCACAGTAATTGGTACGTTGTGAGCAAGAAGATGCGCTTCCAACTGGGACAACCACTCGAGCCATTCCTCTTCTTTTTCATTAAACTGTCGAAAAGGCGGTATAGCAGTAGGTGTTGCTGTAGGTGTTGGTTGTTCCGTCGGGCGCGCAGCGTTGGCCAGTAGCTGCTGCATCATGTTTAGCAGAGTGATTTACTGCGTCTGGAACTGAGACATCTGCATTAGCTGTGTTGCATCTATCGCTTGCGACTGTGGTGCCTGAGCAGGGGGCATGATAGATGGGGTGGGCATCTTGGGAGAGACAAATGCAACAAACAGACCGAGGCAAGCAAGCAAAATAAGGACAAAAGCAAAGAAATTTTCTGCAACGCCCCCCAGAAAACACTGATAAGCAAAAATGACAAGAAAGTGTTGAAGCACATAAACGCCCCTGGAAAGTAAAGACAAGAGTGAATTAAGGCTCCAACAAACAAAATTCCACGGCCGTCAGGTGCGGGGTTTGTCGTATAGCACGTCGCCAATGTGGGGTCCTGCCCCATCATCTCTTATAGGGTGCCTAATGGACACTGATTTCTCAGATAGCTATACAACATTTCAAACAAATCCATTAATGGTTTTTATTACAATAAAGTAGATTGAAAAGAGTTAACTTGGTATTTACAACAAGTTGTCGCAAGCGATGGGCGACATGCAAATAATCATTGTCCTTCGCTATAGACAATGTCCATATATGCAATTGATAGAAGGCACAAGTCTCAGTATAGCAGTTAAGATAACGGCTCTTGTAGTGCTGCCTCTACTGTCCTGGTCTGCTAGTGTCCGTCTTCTACTGTCCGGGAAAGGCTGGAAGGAGCGGCGCTTATATTCTCTTCGGGTAGAGGCCACTCCCGTCGTGGTGACGTCCTAATCAGCGGGCTATTGGCTGAGGTCGTCTCACATCCTTCTCTGCTCTTACGTTCTTCATCTTTGTGCCGGCACTTTTGGTTACGCAGGAACAGGATTCCTCTCCATTTAATGATCTTATTGGGACCTCTACTACAGAGTACGACCGTGCGCTTGCAGAGGTATGAATTGTCCCTGCAGCGAGCTGCTGTTGAATATAATTGTGTAGGTTTCCGTGGACAGAGTCAGTCGACATAAAAGTTTTCTACGTATGGTACCGCGTCATAATGCTGCTGGAGAAAAACCAACGTTTCGGCCACGGTTGCAGTGGCCTTCTTCTGGGTCTAATGGTGCGTTCTAGCTATGCAGTGTCCTTTACATGTTGTTGTTACTGTTCACTGGGCATGCCATTACGTCATAATTTTAAAAAGGCAGTTAGATTCATTGGTCACTTAAGGAAGAAGGAGAGGGAACTTTATTTTAATAGGTTATGGCGATGGAGGGAGAATGTAACCTCTGTTGTCTATTGGCTCTTGTGTTATGTGCCATGATTGGTGGTCAGCGTCGAATGAGATGTTGGCTGCTGTTAACCATCTGCTGGACGTCGGCCTCAGGCGGCAGTTACTCTCCGGCAGTACTCGTGCCTCGTGTTGACCGTTGCGGTCTGTTGGGCTCTGATTGCTGGCAGCCAAGTGAGGCAAGCCTGAGTCCATCCTCCCTGTTCATGTTATTAGGATGTTTAAGTATTCCGGTGGCCTCTCTGATTTTGCGTTTCGTTATAACCGACTGCTTGGCCAACAAATAGTCTTCGCTGAATTTTATTTCTTTTCCGCAGTCTTGCTGATGTTCTGCCACAGCAGATTTGTTATGTTGCCCTGGACGAATATAGTGCTCGTGTTCCCGAATCCACGTTGCTATTGACCTACCAGTCTCGCCGATGTATGCCTCTCCACATTCGCATTCCACCTTGTTAACGGCTGCAGTGTGTAATGCATCCACGTTGTCCTTAGTGGAGCCTAGCACGTGCTGGATCCTACGACCACTATAGAAGACAGGCTGCACCCCAATGTGGCGAAGGTGTTTACCTATTCGGTCAGTAACATTTTTCACATAAGGTGAGCGCCCTGTTGGCTGCAGTTTGTCTATTTCTTGTTTATCTTTCTTACTTTTGTTCGCCGGCCGGGGTGGCCGAGCGGTTCTAGGCGCTACAGTCTGGAACCGCGCGACCGCTACCGTCGCAGGTTCGAATCCTGCCTCGGGCATGGATAGGTGTGATGTCCTTAGGTTAGTTAGGTTTAAGTATTTCTAAGTTCTAGGGGACTGATAACCTCAGAAGTTAAGTCCCATGGTGCTCAGAGCCATTTCAACCATTACTCGTGTTCATCGACAACGCTGTGTGGATCAATTTGTGGCTGTAGCCTCTGGCTAGAAACGTTGTGCGTAGCCTTTTAAGCTCAGGTGTAACGTATGTTTTGAGCATCACTTAGGCTCTGCGCACGGATTGCCAAATAACGAATGACAGAGTTCTTCTGCGCTGTGTGGTGGTAGGATTGGGCGTGGAGATACCTGTCTGTAAGTGTAGGCTTGCGATATACTCTGTGCCCCAGTGTGCTCTCCGTTCTCCTGTATACTTCAATGTCTAGAAATGGAATTGCACCATTCTTTTCTACTTCGAGCGTGAACTGTATCTTCCCGCGCATGTTGTTCGAATATTTGTGAAACTTGTGTAGCTCCGTTTCACCATGAGGCTATATAGCGAACGTATCGTCCACTTATCTAAACCAGCATCGTGGGCGTAAAGGAGCTGTACCGAGGGCCATTGCTTCAGAGGCTTCCATGAATATGTCGGCTGCCAGTGGAGATAGGGGGACCGGGGGACCCCTTGCTATTGCTACGCCATCTGACTGCTCGTAGTTTTTTTCCTTGCCATTTAAAGTACGTTGAAGTCAGGCACAACTCAACCAGGTCGCATATGTCTGGTGGGACATGCTCCTGAAGGATGCGGATAGTTTCATCTACTGGCACGTTCGTAAATGCTGTTGAATAGTTTTTTCAACGACAGATTGTAAATGACATGGTAATCTATATGGTTTCTGAGCGCTCGGTCTATCGTATCCCGTAGGAATTTCGTGCTGTACGACGTCAGCTGCTGACAAATACTGCCGTTCCTCGAATAACCACGCATATTCCCCACATCTGGGTAAAAAAGGTACTGATCTGACGTAGGCAATGTGACAACTTCTCTCGCAACAGACTCCTTAATATAGGCGTAATTGCAAGAACCTTTCTCACTGATAAATTCTTCCTCTTACTTTGCTTAAACTGTTCTTCACAATGAACTTCTGTTTCTATAACCTCTTCTCCACCTGTTAATAGCGTTCCACGAGGAATCACGATATATCGTTGAACGAAATTGTCAACGTAAAATGGTACTCTAAATTTCTGTCCTAAAACGTCTGGCTTACTTATGCTTTTCTTAAAATGGATTTGCAAACAGTCGAGAAAGTCGTTCTGGCTGAGCGGATCGACCAGGAAACCCGATCTTGGCAGCATTCGAGTTTCCACATCAATCCAGAGAACTTTTCCCATAACTCCGCTGATTCTGCACGGTGTTTTTAACGCCCATCGTTTACGGTTATGTTGGAGCCTTTGGAAGAGGTCTCGTACTACAAGTTCCTCGCGACCGAGGCGCGCGCTTACTGCCAAAACAGTGGGTTGCCTCAATGAACTGAAAAATTCCCGTCTTGTAATTCATCACCACCTGAAAACGCTGCGGGATATCATTCCCTATATAAAATGATATCGAAATCTCGTCTGCGTCTCCACACTACTTCCATGTCAAACCCATATTTTTTCCGTCAATTGCATGTCGACAGAAGAAGTACCAGCCTGTATTATTATCTCTCACCTAAGCCACTTGTATTATACCACGGCGGCTTCAGCGCACGCTTGTCATGTTGGGGCACAAATAAAACACTAATTTGAGCTCCGGTGTCTACTATCATATGGACAGTCTTGCCTCTGAGCATACCTCCTAGTATTAAATTTGGTACCTCATTAATCCTTGCCTTCTTAACTGGATTCATAGTTCTGGATTGGGACGAGGGTGTGTGGCAGGGCATGGCCCTCGCTCATTTCCCCAAAAAATGGTTCAAATGGCTCTGAGCACTATGGGACTTAACATCTGTGGTTATCAGTCCCCTAGAACTTAGAACTACTTAAACCTAACTAACCTAAGGACATCACACACATCCATGCCCGAGGCAGGATTCGAACCTACGACCGTAGCAGTCGCGCGGTTCCGGACTGAGCGCCTAGAACCGTTTTTTTTTTTTTTTTTTTTTTTTTTTTTTTTTTTTTTTTTTTTTTAAAAAAAAATCTCATGTTTGTTCGTCTTTTCGTTGTGTCTGCTCGGGGCGGACGTCGCAAGACACCCGTTTCAGTTCGTCATTGATCCATTAGCTCAGTTTTTTTTATTACAGAGGGCAGCTAACCCTCTGACCGAACACGCTGAGCTACCGTGCCGGCTGTTGGACCACCGCGGCCGGCTCTCATTTCCCCATTGTGTATTGTTCCACTGAGGCCTCTCATTTCGTCTATCATTTTGCGGAGCAGCCCTCTGTGGGGAACTTTGTATCTTGTACTGTGGACATTTGTCGCTCGGATGCCCGATCGTGCGGCATTTTCCGCACCAAGGTGCGCGACAATGCTCTGCAGTAGAGTTGGGCAACACGATTCTTTTTCCCGATTCGATTCCTACGATTCAATCTCACATTGCGAATCGATTCCTACGATTCGTTCACGATTCTTTCACGATTCATTCTAGTCTGCGCTGGCACGATTCTTACGGAATGCAAAAAGTTCTACATCTTACTCACAGATGGCAGGGACATGTCTGAAATTGTCAATGGGGTTAGAATCGAACTGTGTCATGATAAGATATGCCAGAAATAGTTTATTTATGAGTAAGCACGCATATGACGCTACAAGTGTGATTCTCGATTTATACGTGTGATGCCTTAATTGATGAAAGGTCAAATGCCGGTTTGGTTGTGTGGCTTGAACGTATCTAACTGCAGACGTCTGTTTTATAGTAACAAAATCTAGCAGTGAGGCAGACGTGGTTTGGCTCATATCATCCTATGTTGTTCTTTGCTAAGATGTCTTTCCAAGTCCACATCACCCTTGTAATTCATAACGCAGCTGACAGCTCTCCCACACAGCAAATTTAGCTTAACTTTCATTTCTTCTAAACACAAAGCATGGGTATTCTGCTTTTAATTTGTCTGAGAACTTGCCGCTGTCGCTACTATTTACGTGAGAAGACGACATACTTCTAAACAGTAAGATTCAATCGTATACAGCGACATTACTTCACTAAAATTTTATATGAATCTGAACATGATAACATTCTAAAACTCGAACTTGAAATTATTAATTAAAAAGTTTTTGTTTAAAGCGATCCGCCAAGAAAAGTATTGGTTAGAGAGCCTATATTCTCTCTATATAGGCTCTGTAATATTGGTCTAGTGCGACAGCCATTTTGTGGCAGCACTGGTGGAACTAACAGAATTAGCAAATTAGCAGTGAAGTAATGTCGCTGTATACGATTATATCCTACACTTTAGAAGTATGTCGTCTTCTCACATAAATAGTAGTGGTAGAAGCAAGTTCTCAGACAAATTAAAAGCAAAATGCCTATGCTTTGTATTTCGACGAAACACAAGTTAAGCTAAATTTGCAGTGTGTGAGGGCTGACAGCTGCTTTATTACGAATTATAAGGTGCTGTGGAATTGGAAAGAGCACAGAAAAACGTAGGATGATACGAATCCGCGCATGTGCACTATGTAGGGATAACTCGTGCATTGGCACAAGGGGGTACTACAGTCAGCTTTCTGCTTATTTGTTTATCGTTTACTGTTGCTATTAACCTCTGTGACCAGATCCCAACTTCAAGCTTTTATATAGAAGATTTTGTCCATTCTTCAAATTTTCATAAATACAGCAACTAAACAATTTTTTTTCCAGCAGACTTTCTTTACTCAAGCTATTTTCGAAAGAGATTCGTGGTACTTTGATTGCTTCGTATTCTAGAAATAGAATGGATCAAACAAGCATTAATCGCCTTAATTCAGGCATACTGCGAAGAAAGGTGTTTGTATTCCTCTCACGATCCATTGTATCGTGATTAGATACGCCACCAATCGTTTATTTCTGAGTAATCATGCATATGACTTTACAAGTGTCATTTTCGATGTGTATGGGTAATGTCTTAAAATTGACGAAAGGTCACGTTTGATTTGATTGCATATTTTGCTTTGTTTTAGTACGCCAGGAAAAAAAAAACTGACAGAAGTCGGTGAGATGGTCCGATCACGAAATGAATGAATAAACTGTGTGGATTTAACTTCTTCATTGATAGTATGATATGAGCCACATCACGTCTGCCTTCGTCCCTTCTTCCCAGTCATGGTTTAACCCAACAACGTCTAGCTTTTCGTCGTCGTCATCCTGCCCTATTCTTAGAGGTTACAGGCCAGCAGCTGGAATAACAATGCGTCCTCCATGGGCGAAATGCTGTATAAATGTAAATTTAGATAAATATATGCTTGTGCAACTTAAGTGCCATAAAGTAAAACGAATAGTTGAGACTATAAGTCAGAACACTAATACTGTAACGTAATTCGGTGATAGCTATATGAGAGAACAATTACTCAAGAAAAAATGACAATAAAAAGTATAACGACTACTTAATAAATATGAACTTTAAGCTCTCAGAAAATTTAATTAAAATGAACGGCTTCACAAGAAATCAGATGGTTCCCTAAGAGTTTTAATGTCATCTAGTGTGGATGCACCTATTCGCGTGAGGACTATCACCCGTGCATCGTCTGATCGGGCAACGTGAACCGGTCTGCAGTTCCCGATGTTTATGTTTAGGGAGCTGATGCGTAGGTGAACGCGATAGGCGTATCGTACAATACGGCCTTAAGAGCGTGAACGAGACAGTGCTAGACATATTACAATATATCAAATAGCGATATCTTAAGCTTGACTATGAATGAAAGATTTATCCAGTCACACCATTGGTTGCGAATCCCGTGAAAAACATACAGCCAAGAGTTTGCAATCTATACCTCAGTTCAATTACGCTATACTTAACTTCCTTACATGATTAAATACATCTTTGTTTCCACAAAGCACGATATTTCTAAAAAACAAAAACTCTGCCGAGCACTAAAAAAGGAACAAAAAAGTCGAACATGTCCGGAAAAAGCCGGACCGTTGGTAACCCAGTAAAAGCGTAATGATTTAATGGCAAGGTGTTACAACTTTACTGAGTTCATAACAATCGACATTTATTCTAGGGTTGGATCAAATAAATTATACATGATTTTAAAAGTGTTGCAAATATTTGGAAACTACTGTAAACATACTATAATTCGTTGAAAAAGAAAATGATTTACTAAGAACTGAGAGAATATAAGTTACATGTTCTTTATTTTTCTTCATTTGTTGGCTCTCCCGAAATGGGCAGAAAACAGGAATGTTTATATACTTTCATCTCTTGAGTTACTTGCGTCGTCGTAAACAGAAGTGATTGTCGTCTTCTTTGTATATGTGCATGTTAAAGTGTTAGTGTTTCTCAGTAAAATGGATCGTGATAAGCGAAAAAAAGGGTTATCTGGAAATATTTTCTAGAAATTAACCCTGGTCGTGCTAAATGCGAAATATGTTCTAGTATTTATTCTTTCAAAGCTGGAACGACTTCCAATTTAGCAAGACACTTAAGAACACAGCATCCTACTGCTGTTCTCACACCCGAAGGTCCTCAGTTGGTTATTGAAGACGAAGTAGAGGGTGTTACTGAAGTAAGAATATCATTATTTTCAACGTCTGCCATAGTGCCCTCAGCATCGTATTCTATACCCTCGACGTCGACCAAAGAATCGATTCAGCCACCAACAAAAAAACAGAGAACAGGACAGAGCACAATTAGTGATTTCGTCACGAGACCGTACCAGTGTCGAAGACCAAAATTTTGGACGGAATTGTTCTGAAATTAATTGTGAAGCAGTTTCACCCATTCAGAATAGTTGAACAGCCAGAATTTAGAGAACTGATACAGAATCTAAATCCAAATTATGTATTACCTTCGAGAAAGACCCCTCGAACGCACTGTTGGATTCAACGTACAATAGTATGAAAGAGAAAGTAAAAGCAAACATGTCTCAAGCTGTTGCGTGTTGTGTTACTACAGACAGTTGGACTTCGGCTGCTGGCGAAAATTATGCCGCAATAACTGTGCACTATTTAGATGAAGCCCCTAAATTATGCAGCGCGTTCCTTGATTGTTTTGCGTTCAATGAAAAACACGCAGCCGAAAACATCTCCCACGAAATAAGGAGGGTTTGTCAAGAGTGGGAAATTGACAATAAAATTGTGGCAATTGTGACTGACAATGTCGCTAATATGATTTCAGCTGCGAGATATTTGGAGTGGCAAAGTATTCCATGTTTCGCTCACACCCTAAATCTGGTTGTGCAAAATGCAACAGCTGAAATTTAAGAGCTACAAACAAAAGTAAAAACAGCAGTGGAATATTTTAAACGAAGTCCCCATGCACTTTCAAAATTAAAGGAAGTGCAATAACAAATGGGTCTTCCAGAGCAGACTATGAAACAAGACGTTCAAACAAGGTGGAATTCAACCCTGAAGTGTAGTGAAGAGCAGGGATGCTATTGTTGCAACTTCAGCAATAATGAATCCTGCAATAGTAATTGCTAAGGAAGACTTTGAAATGCTCGAAGAAATGTGCAAAATTTTAAAGCCTTTTTTTACATATCACTGAGGATGTGAGTTCTGAGAAACAAGTAACTATATCTAAACTAATTCTATTTTCTCGGTGCTTGAGAAAACATTTTGAGAAATACGATACTGCCAACAAACCTAGACAGGTATTATTTGTTATTAGAAAAATATAGGACGAACATGACAGACGTTTCAAAGATATTGAAGATAGAGCCATGTTGGCCGAAGCTACCTTGCTTGATCCCAGATTTAAAAAGCAAGCGTTTCTGTCAACAAATTCGTACAACAAAGCAGAACAGTCTGTTATACAAAAAGCTGCAGCATTAAGAACATCCAGCGACGAAGAGGCAAAGCAGCCTGAAGAACAGGAACACTCAGCATACACGGAGGAAGATTTATTTTGTGAAGATTTTGACTCCAGTGTTCAACGCTCTTCGAGTCAAACTATTATACCCAAGACGTCTACAACAATACAATTCGACAAGTGTATCGAAATTGATTTAGATGGTGGAGTGAACGTAAGATATACTACCCGAGACTGTACCAGCTCATGTTAAGACGCTTGTATGTGGTGGAAAGCTCAGTTCCTTGTGAGCGTGTTTTTTCAAGGGCTGGAAATACTCTCACAGACTTACGACGACGTCTAAGATCGAGTAAATTAAGAAAGATAATGTTTTTGAACTATAATTTATAAACTGTGTGTGTGTGTGTGTGTGTGTGTGTGTGTGTGTGTGTGTGTCTAGAACTTTTTCGCGAACTGAGCCTGAAATGTATATGTTTGTGACAATACTTGCTTTGAACTGTGTTTAGACAAGAAACTTTGATACAGTTATGCAAGTAATCAGTAATCTAATGCTGTAATGTGCATATTACTCTTGTTATTACCATAATGTGTGGAAGACCGAGCTTAGCTCTGTTTCTTTTTCTAAAAACGTGTTTTGGGAGAAGCTATTTATTCAAATAAAGTTGAAAACAAACAGTTAACTAAATATAAATTTTCATTTCCGAGATACCAGCGAACATGTTCTGAGGCATCAAGGGATCACCAATTTAGTACTGGAGGGCAGCGTGGAGGGTAAAAATCGTAGAGGGAGTCCAAGAGATGAATACACTAAGCAGATTCAGAAGGATGTAGGCTGTAGTAGGTACTGGGAGATGAAGAGGCTTGCACAGGATAGAGTAGCATGGAGAGCTGCATCAAACCAGTCTCAGGACTGAAGACCACAACAACAACAAGGAAAGACATCTACATAAAGATAAACATAAAAACATAAGAAAACATAAAAAAGATAAACATAAAAACCAAGACCTTAACTACATTCAATAAGTACTAACAAAGTTTTACGAGATGGCGTTAATGTGAAATAGCGTTTTTATAATATAAAATTGCGTTTTTACGAATGGAACTATGTAGGATATATATATTGTAAAATGGACTTTTTACGAAAGAATGCAACTATGTAGGTGAACTCAAAAGGCAAAAACCAGTCTAAATACAAAATTTCATCCAAATCGTTAGGGCCGTTTTCGAGATGCGCGAAATATAATACATAATCCAAGTGCTATTGCTCGTGTGTAAAGAAGGTGTGAGTGTTTTGCATTGTATCTGCAACAAATAAGAGGTACGTATTTATTCATCACACGCAATTGCTCTTACGATTCATTTGAACGACGATTCGTCCGTATCACCATTCGATTCTTACGATTCTTTATTTAGAGTCGTTCAAATGAATGACTCATTCACGAATCGCCACAACTCTACTCTGCAGTGTGATTTGACTTGCCACACCGCTGGCACTTGGTATCGTTAACAAAAGCTTGGCGCAGTTCGTTTCGGGGCGCGGGGATCGAAACAAACCGTCTAGCTTCTTTGCGGATTAACGCTAGTCGAACTGCCTCATGCAGAGAAGTACGAGAGACTACTTTTACCTCACTCCCGATCTCCCGGTTAATTCTCCGTATAAATACCGCAATCGTTCTTGCTTTGGCCTCCTCAATTCTTCCCTAAGGTATAACTGGGGCAAGATACAGGTCTGATGCGATCACCAAAGGCTTCGAAATCTCTCCCACTCTTCTATCGGAGTGTCGATAACCGATCTTGGTAATAACTGACACATCATTTGTTGGAGTAGCGCTCTACTAACCCCTTCTCCAGGACGTCGGACCGAGCGAGGTGGCGCAGTGGTAGCACACTGGACTCGCATTCGGGAGGACGACGGTTCAATCCCGCGTCTGGCCATCCTGATTTAGGTTTTCCGTGATTTCCCTAAATCGCTCCAGGCAAATGCTTTGATAGTTCCTTTCAAAGGGCATGGCCGACTTCCTTCCCTAATCCGATGAGAGCGATGACCTCGCTGTTTGGTCTCTTCCCCCAAAACAACCCAACCCCCAGGACGTCGAAAGTAACTGCGTCACGCAATGCGTCGATTGACTCCATATATGTGCATGCATCGACAGAAAGTTTTAATTTTGTTATGTTTAAAAGAAAGCCGTCTGGCCAGAAACATGGTTGCCCTACATCATGGATATTTTGGAGGAATGTGGAGAGATTTTCAGGTGATTATCGAGAAAATGTAGGTACAAAATTAAATGCCGGGAGCATACTGGTTACATTAGGCAAATACATGATAGGATCCCTTGCAGCGGCTTTAGAAGAGCTTGCAGCTGTCTGTATTGACTCCTGCCGGGTTTCACAGTTTCATCAAACTGTCTCTCTTACTCTAATTTGTCAAGCGCCGTTTGCTTAAGCTGCATTTGTAAGAGCCCGAGGCGATCTACCGCGTTGTTTGAAACAGCAGCGGCTGCAGATGTCATTTCTGGCTGCTCTGGCAAGAAAGAGAACGTGTATAAGACCTGTTTACAATATCAGGGCCCAGATTTCTGTAGACCAATAACATTTCAATAGAGAGGTCTCAACAGTAACCTGTATTACATTAACACTAGAACAGCAGTTGGGTCACTCGTGGCCCAGTTCTTAATTCATTTGTTTGTCACATTTTTGCATTATTGCCTAGAGTGCTGAATCTCTGTGATTTTTTATGAACTTAGGTAATTAGCGATTATACTTAATTTTACATTTTATGGGGAAACTTTAAAAAATAAATATGAAGATTGTCCTAGAACTGCGGACCCCTCTGCTACAGCGGCTACAACAATCGCATTTTTCGTTTAGATGGTGTTTGGTCAACAATCGCAAAACTTCCTTTTATCTTACTGCTTGATGTCGTTGCAGCTTTCCAGCACTGGAGGAGAAGGAGAACAGGTTGAAACATGTCTGTCCTTGTATACAAGTATTATGCAGCCACTGCTTTGTTTCATGCAATACGGTTTCAGTAATGCATTCTGTGTAAGTAGTGATTGCCACATACAAACTTATTATGGCCAAACGTCTATGGAGAGAAGAACACATTATAAATGCACTAAATGAGATTATGGATAATGAATCTGACGGCGAACAACTGGAGTCTTCATCTGAGGAATAATTACCACCAGCTGTAGTTTCAGATTTTTCATCAGAAAATGATGTTACTCCTCAAGATGTTCTACTCAGTATTGATGAAGAAGGTAAGCATGTTTATGTTGTTTTTATAATAATTATTGTTAATGTTTGTACTGCATAGACACAGAATTAAATTACAACACTTATATTTACACTCCTGGAAATTGAAATAAGAACACCGTGAATTCATTGTCCCAGGAAGGGCAAACTTTATTGACACATTCTGGGGTCATATACATCACATGATCACACTGACAGAACCACAGGCACATAGACACAGGCAACAGAGCATGCACAATGTCGGCACTAGTACAGTGTATATCCACCTTTCGCAGCAATGCAGGCTGCTATTCTCCCATGGAGACGATCGTAGAGATGCTGGATGTAGTCCTGTGGAACGGCTTGCCATGCCATTTCCACCTGGCGCCTCAGTTGGACCAGCGTTCGTGCTGGACGTGCAGACCGCGTGAGACGACGCTTCATCCAGTCCCAAACATGCTCAATGGGGGACAGATCCGGAGATCTTGCTGGCCAGGGTAGTTGACTTACACCTTCTAGAGCACGTTGGGTGGCACGGGATACATGCGGACGTGCATTGTCCTGTTGGAACAGCAAGTTCCCTTGCCGGTCTAGGAATGGTAGAACGATGGGTTCGATGACGGTTTGGGTGTACCGTGCACTATTCAGTGTCCCCTCGACGATCACCAGTGGTGTACGGCCAGTGTAGGAGATCGCTCCCCACACCATGATGCCGGGTATTGGCCCTGTGTGCCTCGGTCGTATGCAGTCCTGATTGTGGCGCTCACCTGCACGGCGCCAAACACGCATACGACCATCATTGGCACCAAGGCAGAAGCGACTCTCATCGCTGAAGACGACACGTCTCCATTCGTCCCTCCATTCACGCCTGTCGCGACACCACTGGAGGCGGGCTGCACGACGTTGGGGCGTGAGCGGAAGACGGCCTAACGGTGTGCGGGACCGTAGCCCAGCTTCATGGAGACGGTTGCGAATGGTCCTCGCCGATACCCCAGGAGCAACAGTGTCCCTAATTTGCTGGGAAGTGGCGGTGCGGTCCCCTACGGCACTGCGTAGGATCCTACGGTCTTGGCGTGCATACGTGCGTCGCTGCGGTCCGGTCCCAGGTCGACGGGCACGTGCACCTTCCGCCGACCACTGGCGACAACAATGATGTACTGTGGAGACCTCACGCCCCACGTGTTGAGCAATTCGGCGGTACGTCCACCCGGCCTCCCGCATGCCCACTATACGCCTTCGCTCAAAGTCCATCAACTGCACATACGGTTCACGTCCACGCTGTCGCGGCATGCTACAAGTGTTAAAGACTGCGATGGAGCTCCGTATGCCACGGCAAACTGGCTGACACTGACGGCGGCGGTGCACAAATGCTGCGCAGCTAGCGCCATTCGACGGCCAACACCGCGGTTCCTGGTGTGTCCGCTGTGCCGTGCGTGTGATCATTGCTTGTACAGCCCTCTCGCAGTGTCCGGAGCAAGTATGGTGGGTCTGACACACCGGTGTCAATGTGTTCTTTTTTCCATTTCCAGGAGTGTATATGTTGTTGCTTTGTTGAGTTTTTGTGCCAGGTGTGTTTTTTGTTCTAATATACCAAAATATATTGAATACCAATACGTGACTATAGGGACTACCTTCATATGAGTCCATTTTGTTAGTGTAGGCAGCCTACATCAGGGGCAGATATGCACTCAGGGGCAAACCTATTGTTGTCCTTTGATTGACAGGTACTTAACATATTGTTCTCCTTTGATTGACAGGTACTTAACCTATTGTTCTGTTAAGTTGTTTTCCATGTCACCTGCATTTCCTTTTGATTGACAGGCAGTTAACTTGTTGTTCCCCCACCCCTTTGCAGCCCCTTCCCCCCTCAGGAAACCTTCCCCCTCACTGCTACAGGCACACTTTCTGGTCTGAGCTATTGTAATAGCTCCTCTCACTCTTATCAGTTTGATTAACTACTTAATTAAATTGATCAATTAATTAACCTCTCACCCACTGGTAAACCCCTTCCCTCAGAAAATGGCTAGAAGTTCAAATTCCATCAGGACAATTCAACACTCCTTTGATTGACAGGTACTTAACCTAGTGTTCTGTTAAGTGGTTTTCCATGTCACCTGCATTTCCTTTTGATTGACAGACAGTTAACCTGTTGTACTCCACCCCTTGCCAGCCCCTCCCCCCTCAGCAAACCTCCCCACTCACTGCTACAGGCACACTTTCAGGTCTGAGTTATTGTAATAGCTCCTCTCACTCTTGTCACTTTGATTGACTACTTAATTAAATTGATCAATTAATTAACCTCTCACCCACTGGTAAACCCCCTCCCACGGAAAATGGCAGGAAGTTCAAATTCCATCAGGACAGTGCAACACACCTCTACTAACCTAAGAAAATGGCGGGAAAGAAAAGGTGCTTTGGCTACCTCCACTAACCTAAGTCATCCGACCACCATCTTGTCTTAGGAAATGGCGGGAAGAGGACTCAACTTGTGCTGGACGTAAGTCTTTATTTTGCATATACTATTTATTTAAACAATTAGGGGCATTACCACCATCAAGTGTAGTCGCCATGGGGTCTGGAGTCCAACTGACCTAGTACACAGTACTGCCACCAGAGGGTGCTGTTGTCTGTTCTGTGACATAATCCAAGGTGGCAGGGGAAAATGGAGGGAAACAGTGTGGTCGCCATGGGGTCCAGGCCTAGTACACAGTACCACCACCACAGGGCGAAGTCACCCATTCCGTGATGTAACCCAAATGGCTGTCTGGAGGGGAAAACGACTCAGCCTGTGCTGGGCTGCTGGAGAGAGGAAGGGGTGTACTTTATTTATTTTGGAGCAATTTATTAAGGGATGGAGTTTAGATAGTATATTTATCAGACTGATACAAAACACATGCTCTGACATGCTTGGGGTCATGCCACACAGCCTAGAGACCTGTAAACTACTCAGATATTACTGAAATAATGCTCTGCAGACACACAAACAACTCCTAAATTATTGAAATAATTTCAGTACACAGACATGCAAACTACTCCTAAATAATGCAGTACACTGATGTGCAGATACGAAATAAACTTGTAAACTGTCCAAATAACGCATAGCACAGCCTACAGACCTGCTCACAAAATAATGCAACTGACACGCATACAACACGCGCAGGTACCGCCCGCTGCCCCCTATCCACTGGACTGCACAGGATGCTACCGCACATGCTCCCAGAAGTAGGGATGCACTGACAACTGCCAAGCCACGCACAGGCGCCCGTTCGGGTCCCTCAAGCATGAGGCGGCGGCATCCCTTTCATACTTGACACCTGAGAAATTCCTCTCGAAATACGCGATCACCTAAGCACTGTTGCTGACGCGACTGGACGGATCCAAAGATCTATTTGCATAGCAAAGACCATCCAAGCACATGTACCCAGCCGTGCACGTGTACCCAGGGTGACTGATGCATCATGCCAAATGTTTGTCCTGCTATCAATATATGCCTCAGAAATGTTAAATGTTCTCACTGCTAAAAGCTTGTGCAGCCTCATGAAAACACCATTAATCATAAAAGCATTCTTGTTGTTTGGAAAGAGAGCATTCTCTAAGGACAGATGGGCAAACACTCTGCAAATGTGGAGGTGACTAGACACAGTCGAGTACAGTACTATACTACTCAATGCATTTGGGCTAGGTGTTGGCAGCTGTGCTATATTTACAAGCAATTTTAGAACACAGAACGGGAGGTTATATCATGATCGAATGGATAGATCTGACATAAAATCGATAGAATTGTGAAAAAGGACAGGGAATAGGTATAAATTAACTGAATATACACCGAAATGTGGGGTAATTGAGGAAGTATTTGCGTATCTTCTGGTTCGCAAAAACAATTTGTACATGGGCAGAAGTATGTGGCAGCAAGAGGAATCCTAGAAAACGTCGACATGGAAGTGAAGGGAATCAGGGCAGCAGTCAACTTTTCTACATCAAGGCAGCATTATACTGTGTGTCTATTGAGGTGCCAGTCATACACACGAGTTGACTAAAGTATTTGACGCTTTTCAGGAAGACAGAGAACCATCCGCCACTAAACTTACATGCATCTGCGTTAAAGGATAACAGAGAGTGGATGGACTGATCGATTGAGATGGAGCTGTAATAAGGTACGATTTAGTGGTAGACTGATGATGCATTCAAGAGAGGGAGAAGTTGGTGCTGGTCAATTTTTCCTCTGTTTTGTCTGGCTGCATCAGTCGCATGACATTGTAAGACGTATGTGTTGCCGGCGATGGGCGAGGCATGGCAGAGTCTCTGACCAGAGAGCAGTATGTAGTTAGTTGTTGCTTGTCGCGAGTCGGTAGTAGTCGGCAGTAGTAGTCAGTCGGCTGTAGTCTTCAGTCCGCGTTAGCATGCAGTAGTCTGCAGGTGTCGGCACGTGCCTGCGCGTGTCGGCAGTCTGCTCTGGTCGGGACTCTGTAGGATGAGTATTATTGTAGAAGGTAAAGAAGCAGCCTTACGCATATCTTGTAATGTATATTAACTGTTATTAACTTCTTTCAAAAATGCTGCAATAATAATTTTCATAATATAAAGTAATTTTTTAAAGAAAAGCATTCATTTCAATTTAAAGAATATTTCCAATGCATTCCTTCCAAGAATCAGAAAAAAAATATACGCCAGCATTGCACGAAACTGTGCCAAAAAATTTCTACATAAGAGCAGATATATTCGCAGTTTTTATTGAGGTAAGAATTTTTGCTTTTTTATTCAGGATACAGGGCCGAGGCACAGCGTTGCTGTCGTCATAAAATTTACCAGGTTACTGAATTTTTTTTTATTATTATTTCCGGGTTTAGGAATTGAAGTTTAAAAATTCATTTAATTATTATTTTTGTGCGGAAGTTACACTTGGCTCATGGTTCATTTCATTATTTTTGTGGGGAGTTTGTTCTAGGTTCATCATTTAATTATTTTTTTTTTTTTTTGTGGGGAGGTTACGCTTGGTGACATCCGGCCAGGATCGTATTTCTTTGTGAATCTTCTGAGAAGTAGTCATATATCTGCTCTTATTTATTTAAATGTAGTTTGCATCTGGCGCAACGCATTTACTAATTTGTCACTCTTTCTTTCACAGATAATCGGCAATTTGTTGCTCTTTGTTGGAATTGTGTTTGTTGCATTTTGCATTGTCTTTGTTTCATTTGTGTTTAATTCTGATTTTTGAAAAATGC
Source organism: Schistocerca piceifrons (assembly GCF_021461385.2). Classification (NCBI taxonomy): domain Eukaryota; kingdom Metazoa; phylum Arthropoda; class Insecta; order Orthoptera; family Acrididae; genus Schistocerca; species Schistocerca piceifrons. The sequence goes on along the minus strand of NC_060140.1, from coordinate 780,213,689 downwards.
CGCGAAAAACTGTTAACAGTACATCGCGATGTACAATGAGTGAAATAGCCGACTCTAATAATTTGACCGATAATACTTACGACACTCAGTGTCTTAATGATAGTCCTCCATGTACAGACAATCAGTGCCTACCGACCACTAGTAATGATTTTAATGCTAATGATGAGCAAACAAATTCAATTGTGTCCTCCGTTAATTTAACGACAATTGAAGACGCGGGACGTTCTGTTACAATGAACGCTGCCCAGCTTGACACACCCGGTTTGCAAAATTTACGTAACAAACAGATAAATGTTTCTAACGAAAATGAACAGTGTAATCAGAATACGTTAAAATTATTTAATTCCGGTGTTGTGACTAACAGTGCACATCCGATTGGCAAACCTTTTCGAGAATCACAGAATAACCAAATGGTTACAGAAAACGCGACAAAAGCAGATACGCCATCAAACAGCATAGAGAATAGAGTAGGTAATATTGACTGGGATCGAGTCATAGCTTTAATGCTACAACTTCATGAAAATCTCAAACAACAAATTAATGAAAGCAGTAGAAAACAAGACGACAATTTCAAACGACTTAAGGAATCGTACAAACAACGTAATGAAAATTTCGACAACCATTTCAAACAACTCAATGAAAAATATGACTGGTCGATCAAACAATTTAATGAAAGTTTCAAACTGCCGAACGAAAAACACAACAACCTTAACGAACAGAACAAACAAGTTAGTGAACAGATTACAGCTGTTACCGTGCAACGTCACGACACGAATGAACAATTATGTGAGGAAAGTAAGGCTCATGCTAGGAACAGTAATGAAGAAATTACATCTGTTGTACAAGAATTATGTAGTACACGTGTAGGCACAACAGAATCACTTAGAGATGAAATTAATGCAGTCACTGAACAATGTTCAGAAAATGCGACACAGATACGCGACGAGTTTAATTTAAAGTCACCAGAACTTTCACACACTCTGGATACGGAAGTCGATAAGAAATGTGAACAGCAGAACAACCAAATTGACGGACGTATTAAAGTAACAGAAATGAAAAATGTTTCAGTCACTAACACGTCACAGCATACGGCACATTCCGAACATTTGTCACACTCACACAGCCAGTGTAACTTCAGTAATTTACAGAGACTACGTGACTTAGAATATGAAGTGACACAGACAAATAGATTCTCATGCAATCCTGAACCTGTTCACAAAGTCAGAGACGATAACCTCGATTATAAGCAATTTTTATCTGTAAGAAAATCTAAGGTATTTGAAAGTGACAGAGCACATGTACACGCTTTGAACTGTATACGACAATTTATTTTTGTACTTTCACGAGCATTGCCTGTAATGCAGAAACTAGCTTTGGACTTGATACAACAACTTGCTTCTGAATTTTCAACGGCATTGCCTGTAACGCAAAAGCTAAAATTTATTTGCAGCGCGTAATAAACCTCAGGGGATTCATTACACTTTAATGAATATGTGCCATAGCGTGCACAGGGCCCCGAGCCATAGTAGTGCTGTTTCATCTTTAGTTTTCTGCACTGCTGCCTTCTCTTCTACTATCCTTTATATCTATCAAAACAGCTCTTCAACTATCGCCCTATCTATGTGTAAGAATGTGTAAAGAAAACCCGATAAGACAAGTTTTACCGAAAATGACAATTTTATCATTATACGTTCCCGAAATGACAAGAACTATCAGCGTAATGTTAATATCAGACAAAAATTTAATCATCAGTATGTGTAAAATTATCAGTAACAGCAAACATATTTTTGGTAACAATAGTGGTTTTTCACCGCAATAGCAACAAAACCAGCCGGTTAGCATACCTAACCAACAATGTAATGTACAAGGTCAACCAAGCTTTAATGTTTCGCCGCCTGCACGTATAGCATCAGCTCCAACAAATAGTAACGCACAGCAACATGGAAATAGCTACGTACAGAAAACACACCATTTCAATTCCTATCGCAATGCGCCGTATAGAAATGATTATCATGAGAGACGTCAAAGTAATGTGCACAATTTTCAGCGTACATTTAATAACAGTCGGTGTTATCAGCAGCAAAATCATCCGCAACAGCATATTATCATGAATGAACCAGACAGTAGGTATCATCCCGAACGAAATACGTCAGGAAGAAATAACAGAACAGTACAAATAGTGGAAATGCCGCAGCATCCTCCCGGAAATAATAGCACGTCAGATAGAATTTGACTAAATACAGTAGAGGTTGCATCTTCCAGTAACGCAAGCAATACTTTTGACACAGAGAATCTTGTACACGAAAATGTTATTACTTTTGACGACATCTGAGACATACTTTTACATGAAAAACCAATTGTCTAAATTAGTCAATCTGAAACATGCTTTGTTGAATGCACCTCTTTTATCGCACCCAGATCTTACTAGAAATTTTTCCATTGCCACCGACAGTTCTAACACCGCTTTAGGCGTACATATTTTTCAGGAAATTGAAGAAATTGGTTCTACAGTAATTAAAAAAAATCGCCTTTGCGAGTCGCATTCTGTCACCTGCTGAACGTAATTATTCTGTTACAGAGCTTGAAACATTATGTGTTGTTTGGGCATTTACGAGATTTCGGCATTTTCTTTATGGAAGACATACGACCGTTTACACAGACCATAGAGCTATACGGTTTTTACTTTCCGCTAAATTTACACACGACAGATTAAGTAGATGGAAACTTTATTTGCAGGAATTTAATTTTACAATAGTTCACATTCCCGGTACACAAAATGTTGTAGCAGACGCATTATCCCGTTCTCTCAGCAACAATCAGCAAGACATCGCAACCAACTTCTGCAAAGCAAATTTCAGCGTCATGTACATTCAACGAGTTGCATTTGAAAATTTCATTTCGTCGTCATTACGAGACATAGCACAAGAACAGAGTAAAGACAACGTATGGAAAGAAATTAAACACCTTTGGCAAGATAGGAATAATGTTACCATTAGAAACCATTACACTGTACGCAATAATATTCTGTTTCGCCGCTCTCACCCTGACAGCAACAATTGGTTATTATGCATTCCTGACGAGCTTGTTAACAAATTAATCTGGTATACTCATTTAAGTTACGCACATTACGGAGCCAGAAAATGTTTTCTTATACTGAGACAGAATGTTATTTTACCAACATGGAGAAACGTATTCGACGAGTTTTAGCGTCATGTAAAATTTGCCAGAAAGCTAAGTCAGACACGACTTCACATATTCCTCCGTTACATCCCATTGTACCTGTTAAATTGAGGCACATGCCCGTTGTAGATATTTTTGGTCCGATTCCCAGAACTAATAGAGGCTTCTGCTACATCTTTGTCGCTGTTGAACTCACTTCAAAATTTGTTACCTTCATTCTGTTACGCAAAGCTACTGCTAAAACTGTTTCGAAAGCATTTGTAAAACATTTTCTATTTCATGTAGGGCATGTATTGAAAGTAATTTCCGACAATGGATCACTGTTTCGATCTGCTATATGGACACGTATGTTACGAGCCTAGAAACATTTCTCCGATCTATAAATCCAGGTACCATGCTTCTTCGAACCCTTGTGAACGATTAATGAAAGAAATTGGTAAACTGTGTAGAATATACTGCCATAAAAGATATATTGATTGGGACACACACATACTCTCATTCCAGGATGTAATTAGTTCCATACCAAATGAATCTACTATGCTATCTCTGTCTGTTATACTGAAAAATGTTGAACCACCTAACAAAATTAAAGAATTAGTAACCTTTCCTACATCTCGTCAACTACGACACCATGAAATAATTGACATTGCGCTGAACAACATCAAACATGCCGCAGAGCGCCGGAGAAGACAGCAGAAACAGGTTTGTACACGCCGTGATTTTCACATTGGACAGAAGATATTAGTACGTACACACTATTTATCCAACAGAGGAAAGAGTAGATGCAGTAAATTTGAGCTTCTATACGCAGGTCCATATCGAATTCGCAGCATTCCTCACCCCAGTGTAGTACACGTCGAAACTTCGAGAACCAGAAAAACCAAAGGGAATCACCATATCTCCAACATCAAACCCTTTATTGAATGAACATACTTTATGATTTATCACACTGTAATGCCATTTCCTAATTTTTTTTATGACCACTTATGCAATTATATTCAGATGGACACTTACTGATGATTATCGTATTTTTTCTTGGCAAGTGCCCGGCAAGGTAAGGTTAGCAGGTCGCTCTTCTTGTCGTTACACATTAGACCGTGCACATTTTTCCAGATGAACTTACATATTTTATGACCACTTATGCAATTATATTTATGTGACTACTTTCTGATGATTATCGTATTTTTTCTTGGCAAGTGCCCGGAAGGTAAGGTTAGCAGGTCGCTTTTCTTGTCGTTACACATCAGACTGTGCACATTTTTCATGTATGTATGATTGTTTTCCTATTTTGTTTGTATGCACTATGAAATATTTAAGATGTAACAAACACCAGTTGACTTTCACATTATGCCTTATGATATCTCAACATCGTGACTATTTTACTTTTTTTTTGCTGCTACATTGTGATACTCTGTGTACTTTTTTGCACCTGCACACTATGTTTTTGACATATTACGTTTTCTGTCATGCTATGCTGTATGCTCAGTTATATCACTAGAAACCAGCTTTTATTTAGTGGGTATATGATTTAAATGCAAGACATTAATATTTGTTCATCATTTTCAGAAAGAAATAACGTGTAAAAGAAATAAATTAAACAGAAATGAGAATTTCACCTTCGCAATGAACGAAAAAAAGGATGCAGTACCTCGTCACGAAGAGTAAATGGATCAGAATTAACAAGCATTAACAAGAATATACTATACACATCGTAGAATAGCAGTCTTAACTAATTTTTTCTTTCAGAATATGAGGCGATTGATGCAGGCTGTCAGACAGAACTACACATCTTAATTTTAGTCATGAAATATGCTAGAATTAAGGAATAGTTGTATAATGAATAATGAAGTGACTTTTGCAGATGATAATGAATGGTGATGAATAATGATGAAGAATATAGTGATATGAATTATGAAGTTTTTCTTTGCAGGTGATGAAGTTTTTCTTTGCAGATGAAAATAATGATGAAGTTTATATATTTACTGTTAGTTAAGAAATGCTATGTAGTTATTTAAGTATTTGTTGCAGTTCGTTTTGACAGTATGTCTTATGTCGCATGGTATGATGACTGAATGTTTTGGAAAGGACAGCTAGAGAACATATATATTTTATACACATTTCATTACCTGTTAATTCGAAGTTCACTACTTTTCAGCATAATATGTGTTTCTTCTTTCAGTTTAATAATACCTTTTGTATTTTTTGCAGGAGAAATTATTCATGAAATTAATGTGCTATAAGCAGTTGGTCATTAAACCTGTGTCATTTATGAATGTGATCACATATACTGCCTTTGTTTCATAACCTTGCTACAGCTGACTCAGGACGAATGACATTACACATCTTCATTTGCAGCAATAACTCAAAAGCAAATATTGTTATGCCCCAGTAATTAATTATCGATCCCAATGCAATGCATTGCTAGCACAAAAAAAATGTATTACCAGTCTCAAATAATGCTACCAGTTTAAGAGAGTTCTGAGTAATACTGAATAATGTTTTCTAATCACAGACGTTGAGTAATAGTTACAGTGTGTTACATTTTCAATATCTCCTATGTCACTGGAATGATCAGTTCTGAGTAATATGTCATTTGAATGATGAATTCTGAGTAATACTGAATAATGACTCCCCCCATGAACCATGGACCTTGCCGTTGGTGGGGAGGCTTGCGTACCTCAGCAATACAGATGCAACCACAGGTGCAACCACAACGGAGGGGTATCTGTTGAGAGGCCAAACAAACATGTGGTTCCTGAAGAGGGGCAGCAGCCCTTTCAGTAGTTGCAGGGGCAACAGTCTGGATGATTGACTGATCTGGCCTTGTAACACTAACCAAAACGGCCTTGCTGTGCTGGTACTGCGAACGGCTGAAAGCAAGGGGAAACGACAGCCGTAATTTTTCCCGAGGACAAGCAGCTTTACTGTATGATTAAATGATGATGGCGTCCTCTTGGGTAAAATATTCCGGAGGTAAAATAGTCCCCCATTCTGATCTCCGGGCGGGGACTACTCAAGAGAACGTCATTATCAGGAGAAAGAAAACTGGCATTCTACGGATCGGAGCGTGGAATGTCAGATCCCTTAATCGGGCAGGTAGGTTAGAAAATTTAAAAAGGGAAATGGATAGGTTAAAGTCAGATATAGTGGGAATTAGTGAAGTTCGGTGGCAGGAGGAACAAGACTTTTGGTCAGGTGATTACAGAGTTATAAATACAAAATCAAATAGGGGTAATGCAGGAGTAGGTTTAATAATGAATAAAAAAATAGGAGTGCGGGTTAGCTACTACAAACAGCATAGTGAACGCATTATTGTGGCCAAGATAGACACGAAGCCCACGCCTACAACAGTAGTACAAGTTTATATGCCAACTAGCTCTGCAGATGATGAAGAAATTGATGAAATGTATGATGAGATAAAAGAAATTATTCAGGTAGTGAAGGGAGATGAAAATTTAATAGTCATGGGTGACTGGAATTCGTCAGTAGGAAAAGGGAGAGAAGGAAACATAGTAGGTGAATATGGATTGGGGGGAAGGAATGAGAGAGGAAGCCGCCTTGTAGAATTTTGCACAGAGCATAACCTAATCATAGCTAACACTTGGTTCAAAAATCATAAAAGAAGGTTGTATACCTGGAAGAATCCTGGAGATACTAAAAGGTATCAGATAGATTATATAATGGTAAGACAGAGATTTAGGAACCAGGTTTTAAATTGTAAGACATTTCCTGGGGCAGATGTAGATTCTGACCACAATCTATTGGTTACGAACAGCAGATTGAAACTGAAGAAACTGCAAAAAGGTGGGAATTTAAGGAGATGGGATCTGGATAAACTGACTAAACCAGAGGTTGTACAGAGTTTCAGGGACAGCATAAGCGAACAATTGACAGGAATGGGGGAAAGAAATACAGTAGAAGACGAATGGGTAGCCCTGAAGGATGAAGTAGTGAAGGCAGCAGACGATCAAGTAGGCAAAAAGACAAAGGCTAGTAGAAATCCTTGGGTAACAGAAGAAATATTGAATTTAATTGATGAAAGGAGAAAATATAAAAATGCAGTAAATGAAGCAGGCAAAAAGGAATACAAACGTCTCAAAAATGAGATCGACAGGAAGTGCAAAATGGCTAAGCAGGGATGGCTAGAGGACAAATGTAAGGATGTAGAGGCTTGTCTCACTAGGGGTAAGATAGATACTGCCTACAGGAAAATTAAAGAGACCTTTGGAGATAAGAGAACCACTTGTATGAATATCAAGAGCTCAGATGGCAACCCAGTTCTAAGCAAAGAAGGGAAGGCAGAAAGGTGGAAGGAGTATATAGAGGGTTTATACAAGGGCGATGTACTTGAGGACAATATTATGGAAATAGAAGAGGATGTAGATGAAGACGAAATGGGAGATAAGATACTGCGTGAAGAGTTTGACAGAGCACTGAAAGACCTGAGTCGAAACAAGGCCCCGGGAGTAGACAACATTCCATTAGAACTACTGATGGCCTCGGGAGAGCCAGTCATGACAAAACTCTACCATCTGGTGAGCACAATGTACGAGACAGGCGAAATACCCTCAGACTTCAAGAAGAATATAATAATTCCAATCCCAAAGAAAGCAGGTGTTGAGAGATGTGAAAATTACCGAACTATCAGTTTAATAAGTCACAGCTGCAAAATACTAACGCGAATTCTTTACAGACGAATGGAAAAACTGGTAGAAGCCGACCTCGGGGAAGATCAGTTTGGATTCCGTAGAAATGTTGGAACACGTGAGGCAATACTGACCTTACGACTTAAGAAAAGGCAAACCTACGTTTCTAGCATTTGTAGACTTAGAGAAAGCTTTTGACAATGTTGACTGGAATACTCTCTTTCAAATTCTGAAGGTGGCAGGGGTAAATACAGGGAGCGAAAGGCTATTTACAATTTGAACAGAAAACCAGATGGCAGTTATAAGAGTCGAGGGGCATGAAAGGGAAGCAGTGGTTGGGAAAGGAGTGAGACAGGGTTGTAGCCTTTCCCCGATGTTATTCAATCTGTATATTGAGCAAGCAGTAAAGGAAACATAAGAAAAATTCGGAGTAGGTATTAAAATTCATGGAGAAGAAGTAAAAACTTTGAGGTTCGCCGATGACATTGTAATTCTGTCAGAGACAGCAAAGGACTTGGTAGAGCAGTTGAACGGAATGGACAGTGTCTTGAAAGGAGGATATAAGATGAACATCAACAAAAGCAAAACGAGGATAATGGAATGTAGTCAAATTAAGTCAGGTGATGCTGAGGGAATTAGATTAGGAAACGAGACACTTAAAGTAGTAAAGGAGTTTTGCTATTTAGGGAGTAAAATAACCGATGATGGTCGAAGTAGAGAGGATATAAAATGTAGACTGGCAATGGCAAGGAAAGCGTTTCTCAAGAAGAGAAATTTGTTAACATCGAGTATAGATTTAAGTGTCAGGAAGTCGTTTCTGAAAGTATTTGTATGGAGTGTAGCCATGTATGGAAGTGAAACATGGACGATAACTAGTTTGGACAAGAAGAGAATAGAAGCATTCGAAATGTGGTGCTACAGAAGAATGCTGAAGATAAGGTGGGTAGATCACGTAATTAATGAGGAGGTATTGAATAGGATTGGGGAGAAGAGAAGTTTGTGGCACAACTTGACTAGAAGAAGGGATCGGTTGGTAGGACATGTTTTGAGGCATCGAGGGATCACAAATTTAGCATTGGAGGGCACCGTGGAGGTTAAAAATCGTAGAAGGAGACCAAGAGATGAATACACTAAGCAGATTCAGAAGGATGTAGGTTGCAGTAGGTACTGGGAGATGAAGAAGCTTGCACAGGATAGAGTAGCATGGAGAGCTGCATCAAACCAGTCTCAGGACTGAAGACCACAACAACAACAACAACTGAATAATGTTTTCTAGTCACAGACCTTGAATAATTGTTACAGTGTGTTACATTTTAAATATGTCCTATGTCATTTGAATGATGAATTCTGAGTAATACGACACAAGTACCGTTATTCAAGATGACGGCAGCCACTGTGTCCACCGCAGCTCCATGGCCCAACTGACGTAGTTCATATTTTCAACACCAGAGGACACCATCGTGACATCGCGTGAATCCGCAAGATCGTCTGCTCTCTCTCGCGCGCGTGTTCTAAGCGGACACGCGCCGTGCCACGAGGCCCGCGGGCGTCCAACCGCTTACATCACACACCCTTGGCCGCCATCTCCATACAAGCGCCGGACATAGTCTTCTGTAAATATGGTAACACTCACATTGCAAATCTAATCTGTCAATTACCTAATTAATGAATTCCATTTCAATTGTAATCACATTCAATAATACAATTTACAATTTCAATATATAATGATCAAATTAGAAGTTCCACATTTTCCCACTATATGCACGGCGTTCAGTCATGACCTACCACCCCCCCCCCCCCCAGCCCTAGAATGCTGCACCAATAGTCACGTGACTCTACGTAAGAAAACTGTGGGAAAGAAAGGGCACTTGTACTAACCTCAGCCACCCGACCGCCACCTCCTACTAGGAACCGGTGCCGAGTTTGAATTCTGACAATAAAGAAAGGTCACTTGTGTTTTTGCTACCAACGTAAGAAAACTGTTGCAAACGTAGCTCACCACCACCACTAACCTAAGTCACCAGGCCACCACCCCTTCCTATGGGCTGCTGGTAAAAGGACTCAGCCCGCACTAGGCTGATGGAGAGAGGAAGGAATGTATGTTATTTATTTGGAGGCATTTTATTTAGGGGTGGAGTATATGTGTCACAGATCACACGCACTGACATGCCCCACAGCATACAGATCTGCAAACCACTGCTACATAACTCATTTATAAGGCTCTACACATACCATTGTAATTGTAAACCGTCAAAAACAACGCACTGCACAGCCTACAGACATGCAAACCACTCGTAAATAACGCAATACATTTACGTCCAGATAGCCAAACAAATCCCAAATTGTCAAAATAATAATCCATCTAAAACACTCTCCCTGCTAATTGTCAACTGTCGAAATTATACACCACCCTTTATTTAAACAATTAGAGGCAGCACCACCACCATGTGTATTCGCCACTGAGTCCATAGCCCAACTGACTTCTTCATATCGATGCACTAGAGGACGCTGTAGTGACGTCAGGTGATGATGCAAGTCCCTTAAACCAAGATGGCGCCACCTAGTGGGTTCACCACAAGCTCCAGACCCCAACTGGCTTAGTACATTTCGTCGCCATCAGAGGACGCCACCGTGACAACAGCTGATGATGCAAGTACAGTTATCCATGATGGCGGCAAACACTATGTTCTTCATGAGGTCTAGTACTCAGTACCACCAACAGAGGACGTTGTCGCCCGTTTCCTGATGTAAACCAAGATGGTGAGGGAAGACAACTCAGCCTGTTCTGGGCTGCTGGGGAGTGTATGGAATGACTGCACTCTATTTATTTTGGAACATTTTATTTATCACACTATCACAAAACACCCACCCAGATGTGCCTGGGGTCATGTTGCACAGCCCACTAATTTCAGCAACAATAGCAAACTGCTAATAAATAATGCAGTACACATATCTGCAAACACGCTCAGTACCCATATACTGTCCAAATAACGCATAGAACAGACTACAGGTCCGCTCGCAAAATTACGCAACAGATGCGAGCAAGCACCCGCCATCACACCCTGTCCTCCGCGAAGTCACATGCCCGTCGGCTGCCAAACCGCGCACAGGTCCCTGCTCGGCTTCCGCAAACGTGAAGTGGCGACAGCCGCATTCATACTTCACATCCGTGAGATTACTATCCAAATAAGTGTTTACCTAGACGCCAACGATGACGCGAGCAAAGCTCTTCTGCACGTGCCACAACCCTGGCGAAGTGAGGCGACCATAGCTCGAGTCCCGCGCGCTCCGTCACGGTCCCTGAGCCAGCATCGTCAAACACCGGTGAAAGTTGCATTCCAAACAGCGCTCACGCCAGCCTCATATGCCAGGCATCTCCAGGTGCCGCTTGTCTCTGCCATTGAAGGCATAATAGCACAGGGCGTGTTGACACACACACACGTTTAACCACACTTAACTACGCAGCATGGCTCTCGCCTCGCCGCGAAACGTCTGCGTGACGACTCGCCATCTAAAACGTTCTCAACGTTATTCTTACGTCACATCGCAATGTAAAAAAATAACACACAAGTCAATCTCTCGGAAATTGTATAATGTCCCAGAAATAGTTAACGCTCGCTTGCTAGATGTCTCAGGTTGTGTGCACGGAAATTCTTCCCATAACAGAACCTGTTCACGAAAATAACATCGAATCCACTCTTCCGAACGCTCCTAAAGTTGTGCCCTTCCTGCTCTCAACATACGCAAACTTTCCCTCCTATATCCCACCACAATCAATCGAGCATTCTGATTCGCTCTTATCGAATTTACCCGCCGAATTAGTGATGCAACCTTTATCGAAGCATGATCCACTTATTCTTTCTGAGGTTTTCTGTGCTTATTTTGCACATATCGCTAAATTGCACTGACAGTTGAACACGCAAAATTTCCTACACATTATCAAATACACACCAGATTCACAAGAATGTTGGAATGGAGGAAGACATTTACCAGTGTAACTAAAATTAAATATTATATTGCTGCTACACTCTGACACCGGACTACAGTTAATCTCTCCTCTTGACGGCTGCACCTCAGTATCTATAGCGCAAATAATTTTCCACGTAAAAAATCGATCACCGTCATCTATGTACTCAATCTATACGTCCCTCACGATAGGACTCGCAGTCATCCTCTCTAGTCATCCCATAACATAAACAATAGTAACTTTACAATGCAATATATACACACTTTACACAGTGTAAGCCACACTAACTTTAAAATACAATACATGCACATTCTACAGAAAAAGCGCACTTATCTTTTATATCTGTACAGCACCCGAAAAAATTATGGTATGCCCACATTCACACTGCCTATATGTCACGATGCTCCCCCAGTCCTAGGGAAGCACTGTCATCCAGTTCTTTCTTTCTACAGACGCTACACTCAACGGTAAAAAACTAGTTTACACTGATCTCCATTTTGCACCGACAACTAAACATCACAATGTTGTCTACAGGTCATCAAATACATACCAGACTCACAGGAATATTGGAACGTCAAACCTACCTCCAACCAGGGAATATATCACCGAGTACCATCTCGATCTAGTAAACATGCAATTCATACCCCTCACCATACCAAATCATCCCCCTTACATCAGCGAACCGAAGTCATTCTCAGAACTGATGTGCAAGGAGAGGTTTTCCGCTTTCTTGAACACATTCCTACAGACATCTCCAGACTCATCGATTACAAGAACACCCATATATTCGCTATAATATTATACCATTTTCGCTGTACTTCTCGTTATCAAGCACCAGGCAGCATCCTACCGATCACTCACGAAATATAATTCTGAACATATAGACTTGGAATTATTTCTTTATGAACACGAAACTTCAGCTAAGTTGAGCCTGCTCTAGACAGCTCAATAACTAGAAACAAACAGACAATCCAACCTCGTTATAAAATCGCTTAATTTTGAAAGTCATTCTGCTAAGGAACGCGGTATGTGACCAGTATTTGCAACTCCCTCACACTGCTAGTTATTTATCCAGTAAGTGTAACGTCTTCTGTCTAGATGCCATGTCAGAGGCTCCGTTATATATCCACTGAGTTAAAGGCGATGACTGATTGACAAGGAACACAAACAGTAGTAAATCGTATGCTTATTGAGGTCGTAAGAAATGTACACTAGCTTTTCACACCTCTAGTGTTACGCTTTCCGCTAGAAATGATGTCTATGATTTGGAATCAGGTCCTCCCATTCAGCCACATACCTGCGCTGGATCACAGCCACAAATGAATCATATTTCTGGCACTCTCATATCTCGAAACGAGTCACCTTCCTCGAACCTATCTGCTACAATAAAAATCCAACATGGTCTTAGTCAGTCCCTACACATCTTGCAACTGGTTCCATTTCTACAGCTTTGCGCCTGTGATCATACCATTTTGAGTCCGAAATGGGCAGAAGTCGGCGAAAGCCATACCCACCACCTTCTGCAACCTGTCTAGAAACAGAGCGAATTGACTTACTGCGACAGGACCGTGTTTTGACCATTCGGCGGAAATGTGCGCATTGTGGTGCGTTCCCAAACGACATACAAGCACTACAGATCTACGTCCATTCAAACCTATAAGCCCAACATGCTATCATCGTTATTCTCTATCCCCCAGCACACGAAAATTAACAACTATAGAAGCTCAAATAACTTAATCCGATATAGAACTCACACAGACGCCATTACTCGTGCGATGACGCAAAGCTGCGTTGGGGGTCGAGCGCGGAGAGAGAGCGCCAGAGAGAGAGCCAGAGAGAGAGAGAGAGAGAGAGAGAGATTTTGCAATGCTTCTCAGAATAGCACAACGTGCAGCCTTCCAGGCATTCCTAATGGCATACTTCGTCCCTCACTGGATTTACCTGTCAAACTGCTGCTGCTACTGCTGCCTATGTGGACCGAACCTTTTAAATACACACGTACTGATACACTACAGAGGGTAGTTTAAAGTTTTATCACCTCTTACTCTAGGAGAATGATCGTATCCCACGTACAACACTGTAAATTGGAAGAAACGCCCCCCGTGAACCTGTTTAGTTGTTTGAAACACTGTTTTCTAACGCGCTCACCATCTTGGTTTACGTCACCATCTTGATTTACGTCAGGAAACGGACGACAGCGTCCTCTGTTGGTGGTACTGAGTACTAGACCTCGTGGAGAACATAGTGTTTGCCGCCATCATGGATAACTGTACTTGCATCATCAGCTGGTGTCACGGTGGCGTCCTCTGTTGGCGACGAAATGTACTAAGCCAGTTGGGGTGTGGAGCTTGTGGTGAACCCACTAGGTGGCGCCATCTTGGATTAAGGGACTTGCATCATCACCTGACGTCACTACAGCGTCCTCTAGTGTATCGATATGAAGAAGTCAGTTGGGCTATGGACTCAGTGGCGAATACACTTGGTGGTGGCGCTGCCTCTATTTGTTTAAATAAAGGGTGGTGTATGATTTCGACCATTGACAGTTAGCAGGGAGAGTGTTTTAGATGGACTGTTATTTTCACAATTTAGGAGTTGTTTGGCTATTTGGACATAAATGTATTGTACTAATTAAGAGTATTTCGCATGTCTGTAGGCAGTGCAGTGCGTTATTTTTGACGGTTTACAATTACAAGGGTATGTGTAGAGCCTTATAATGAGTTATGTAGCAGTGGTTTGCAGATCTGTATGCTATGGGGCATGTCAGTGCATGTGTTCTGTGACACATATACTCCACCCCTATCATAAAATCCTCCCAAATAAATAATGTACATTCCTTCCTCTCTCCATCAGCCTTGTGTGGGTGGAGTTCTTTTACCAGCAGCACGTAGGAAGAGGTTACATCCTGGAGGCGTAGGTTAGTGGTGGTGGTGAGCGACATTTTGAACAATTTTCTTAATTGGTAGCAAAAGCACAAGTGACCTTTCTTTAGTGCCAGAATTCAAAGTCGGCGCCAGTTCCTAGGAAGAGGTGGCGGTCTGGTCCTTGAAAAGTAGTGAAACTAGGTAGCTGAAAGCATAGCAAAACCCATTTTCCTAGTTATATGATAATTTAGGAGTTGTTTGGCTATCTGGATGTAAATGTATTGCATTATTAACAAGTGGTTCGCATGTCTGTAGGCTTTGCAATGTGTTATTTTTGACGGTTTAGAATTAGCAAGAGTGTGTAAAGCCTTATACATGAGTTATGTAGGAGTAGTTTGCAGGTCTCTATGATGTGGGGCATGTGAGAGCGTATGTTCTGTGATTGATATGATTGATCCCTAAATAAAATTGCTCCCAAGTAAATAAAGTACACCCCTTCCTCTCTCCATCAGCCTAGTGCGGGCTGAGTCCTTTTACCACCCGCCCCTAGGAAGAGGTGGTGGCCTGGTGACTTAGGTTAGTGGTGGTGGTGAGCTATGTTTGCAACAATTTTCTTATGTTGGTAGCGAAAGCACAAGTGACCTTTCTTTACTGCCAGAATTCAAACTTGGCGCTGGTTACTAGGAGGAAGTGGCGGTGGGGTGGCTGAAGTTAGTACAAGTGTCATTTCTTTCCCACAGTTTTGTTACGTAGATTCACGTGACTATTGGTGCAGCATTCTAGGGCTGAGGGAGGGGGGGGGGGCGCTAGGTCATGACTGAACGCTGTGCATATAGTGGGAAAATGTGGAACTTCCAACTTGATCATTGAATGTTGAAATTGTAAATTGAATTATTGAAAATGATTAAAATTGAAATGGAACTAATTATTTAGGTAATTGATAGGTTAGATGTGTGATGTTAGTGTTAGCATATTTACAGAAGACTATGTCCGGCGCTTGTATGGAGGTGGCGGCCAAGGGTGTGTGACGTAAGCGGTTGGACGCCCGCGGGCCTCGTGGCACGGCGCGTGTCCGGTTATAACGAGCGCGCGAGAGAGAGCAGACGATCTTGCGGATTCACGTGATGTCGCTGTGGTGTCCTCTGGTGTTGACGATATGAACTACGTCAGTTGGGCCATGGAGCTCGCAGTGAGCACTGTGTCTGCCGTCATCTTGAATAACGGTACTTGCGTAATGATCTGGCGTCAGGAGAGTGCCCTCTGGTGACACCGATATGACCTAAGCCATTTGGATGCCAGACTCAGTTGCGAACACACCTGCCTGAAATTCGTTAACTAATAAAGACAAGTCTGTTTTTCCCGCCATTATGGTAGATGTACCGTATCATCAAGTTGGAAGTTGCACTTTGTGTGGTTTTTATTTTGGAGGGGTTAGGTTAGTGGAGGTAGGCCAAGTGTCGAATCTTACACCACGTGGTGGATACACTGGGTGCAGCCATTTGGACCAATGTCACGGTCGCCATCTTGGATTATGTCACGGTGGCGCTCTCTGGTGGCGATGATATGAACTAAATCAGTTGGGCTTTGAGCTCATGGCGAGCACACATGCTAGAAATTTGTTACATAATAAAGACATGTCCATTTTTACCGCCGTTTTCCTAGGTGTGACGCATAATCATGGTGGAATTTGAGCTTCCAGCCATTTTTCTAGGGGAGAGGGCCGTGGCACTTTCCCACCGAAATTCAAACTTCCAGCCAAAATCCGCCATTTTGAATGACGTCACGGCCACCATATTGGATGACGTCATCGTCGCCATATTCGATGACATCATCGTCTCCATCTTGTATAACGGTACTTTGTGCCAAAATCACCCCTGTCCCAATACTCAGGTGCACAGCCTCCTGCATCTCTGCAGGGGGCGGGGCGGTCGATATCTGCATGGCGGCGTACACCACTACCGGCCTCCTCACAGGGGAGGTGGGGTGGAGAAAGGTGTCTTTTTCTTCAGAAGCTGCAGCTCCTCTAGCAGCTGCTGGAGCTGGCGATGGACAGCTGCAAGTTCGTCCTTGAATGCGGCCCTTACGGCCGCAAAGGCGGCTTGGAAGCCGGCCAGTGCGTCGTCGGTGGCGGCCAACGAGTTAAAATTTCATAGAGTGGCTGAGATACTAGTTACAGCGCTCCTAGCGGCAACCAACGCTAACTCGGCCGCCATGTTCTCCTTAGTCAAATCATTAGGAAAGCGTTACTGTTGTTTGTGTTGGAAGTGTGTCAGCTGTTGTGATATTACTGCAATATTTAACTTTTCTAGTTGACTTTTTTGTTACAAAATATAAAGTCAACACGCCTGCAGTGTGTTCAGCGTTCAACTGCACAAATCGCAGCGATAAAACAACAAATATTTCATATTATAAGTATTTTAGTACCGAAATACGACACACGTTTTTTAATGTTTATTAACGAGTCATTTGCATTGGAACTGTAATTATGCTTAAGACAAATGCAGGAAGTAATTTATTTATCGTTGATTACAGATTTCCTTTAAAAGATAAGGAAATTAGAAAAAGATGGGTTATAAATATGAAGCGAGAAAACTGGTTTCCTACTACAGCCAGTTACCTCTGTTCAGTTCATTTTGAAGAGAAATATATGTACCACACAAATGTCCAGAGGCGCCTTTTGTCAAAACCAGTACCTACTATCTTTAACTTTCCACCATATTTACAAAAGCAAGATTAAGTATTACGACCACAACCCAGAAAGCAATCTTTCGACAATTTGCAAGATAGTGCTATTACAGTGACATCATTAGCACAAAGTAAGTCAATAATTTAATTTTACTCCGTGTTCTTATTACTTTGAATTACATACTTTCTATTATAATCTTATGGTGTAACTCTGTTATAAACTTATGATGTAACTACATTCTTTCAGTGCCTGTCGGACCCACATCTGTTTCTGCTGACCACAATTACTGTCTACCAAGCCCTAAGAAGTTGAAAACACAATATAACAGAGTACAAGCAGAGAATGTGCGACTAAAGAAACGGATAAAGCAAATGAAGCAACTTAGTGTATGACACAAAAAAGAATAGTGCAGTTACAGACTTTAGTTGCTGGTTTGAGAAGAAGGCTATGTAGTTCAGTTTCTGATATGTTAAACAGTGAACATGTAGTTGGTTTGTTGAAGGAGCTATTGGAACTTCAGTGCAGTGCTAAAATATGCCATTATTCTCAACAAATAAGGAAATTTGCCCTGACCCTACACTTTTATTCTGCCAAGGCATACAGCTACTTACGAAAATTTGTGAAATTACCCCACCCAAGAACGCTTCGACTTTGTTATTGAATTACTATGCTTGTGTTAACTACTTGTAACACATATTTCAAATAAATTCTCGTTCGCAGTGTACTGGTTTTTGAGGCTTTGACTGTTTACTTTGAAATAGCGACAAAAATATCGCATTTCTGCGCCCTTTACTGTTTGTAATAGTTAACCACAGCATGTTTAGAAGTTTCACCGTAATATTCTGGTGGTACCTGCTCTAATTGCATTAATTTATGGGCAACAAGTAACGTTATAGTGGATGGACAGACTTATTTGAGTTGTCTTGTAGTGTTATCTACATCGAAAAGTTTAGCCATATTTCGACAAAAAGATCCCTTTTTGCTGTCAGTGTACACTGAAATCACTGCTGTCTATTGCTTGTTTTAGAAAAAATAAAGCTAGTATGGGCTATTTCAAGTAAGTCAAAAGCAGTTACAAGGGGGCGGGACACAGCAGACGAATGCCTTGACTAAAGAAAACATGGCGGCCAGAACTTCAATTTGCTTCAAACATGGCGGACCTATAGCCACTCTATGAAATTTTAACTCGTTGGTGGCGGCTTCTAGTCGGCGAGGCCCATTACCCTCACCAGAGCAGGGGGGGGGGGGGGAGGGGGGTCGTCTTAGCGCCAGACACCACCACAGGACGTGTCGCGGCGTGCTGGCGGCGGATCACCTTGAGGTAGCCGCAGCTATGTGAGATAGCGGCGTGGGGCCCGCCGCAGTTCACGCATTTGCAAACCACTCCATGTGACTTGGGGCAGTTGCGAGTGTCATGCGTTGCCACGCACTTCAAGCATGCAATGGCGCCCTTGCATGTACTCTCAAAATGCCCCACTCACTGGCAGCTGTAACACTGCAGCATTGTGTTATTTCGCTTGGGCTGTCTTTTGTGGTTGCAGTTACTTCCCACAGCGTCTATGAGCAGCTCAAGTGCGGCTGCAAGTCTGCCACCCTTGCGTCCAGCCATAACTTGCGGCTAGTGACGTAGGCGAGCGGCGATAGCGAAGTGAGCCCCAGCGAGTAGAGCAGCGAAGTGTGTAGCAATCTCCAGACTTCGTTCTATCGTTCTAGTTGGTTTACAAGAACCACGAGTGGTGGATATACAGTCACATCGCCATCCTAGGACACCAGAATAGTGTAGAAGGAAGGAGTTTTATCATTTTAAAGTTTTTCACTGTAGTGACTGGGGTAGGAAACTTATGGGTTGGTTGTATGTCTGACGTTGGACGAATATTTTGTGCATTATAGTATTGAGAGCGTTGCATTTTGCACGATGAATACTTCGGAAACTGTGTGGCATTAACAATATAGCATTTTTTAGGTGCAGAGCTGTGTAGCCATAATTTCTCTCATGCTGGCACCTTATTGGTACTGACTCTAGACAGTGAGATAATGCTTCAGAATTGACAGCGCAGTTGATTTACGTGAAATGTTTCAAACTCCATCCAACTGAAGTTCCATCTTGTATAAACCACAAGTTTCTTCTTAACCATCCGTCATATCACCATGACACTCTCATGTCTACTGTACACCAATAAGAGGTACTACTCTCCTCGACATGCACATTATGTGGAGAGATCTTGTAATTCTGGATGGATGTCATGGGTAAGATTGGTGTAGCAGCGAAGACTGATCAAGGACAATGTGGGAGGGATCTGTCAATCTCAGGCTTTATCTTACGAATGTGTGAATATTCTGTGATGCCTATCCACTCAGGTAAAGATGGCCAGTCGTAATCGTAAATTCCGCACTATGACTGACGCGCTGGAAGTATGTGGGTAACATAATTACGTCGGTATAGGACGCCAGCTGGTATACTTTGGCGTATATGGTCGAATGGACATACTGCACAGTTATCTAGCTGAACTCGAAATCTAGTATAGTGTAGCTGCAAAGTAGTCGAGGGGTGATTTACCCATGATACAGAAACTGGGAAAAATTCTACTGTGTCACTGGCTGGTGCTGAAATTACGCAACAACTGAGAAAATTGCTGAAATTGATCGTGATATCAACTGCAGAGTGTATTACTTTCCATCACCCCATATCAACAGTGTATTTCGCATCCGTCCGTCGACTGGTGCACTGTTGATTACCACATAATGATTGACTCACACCACTTGCTTGAGATTAAGGGAGCCTTGGCGGAACACTGGATATCTGCTGCTTGTCACTATGGAGAATGGGATTAAATGTAGAGACAGTTGTTTAGAAGCATTCCTCAGTGCTGCAGACTTATCCTATTTTCACATACTGCGGCCGGCCGCTGTGGCCGAGCGGTTCTAGGGGCTTCAGTCTGGATTCGCGCGACCGCTATGGTCGCAGGTTCGAATCCTGCCTCGGGCATGGATGTGTGTGATGTCCACAGGTTAGATAGGTTTAAGTAGTTCTGGAGCAGAGTGTGGAATGTCAGATCCCTTAATCGGGCAGGTAAGTTAGAAAATTTGAAAAGGGAAGTGGATAGGTTAAAGTTAGATATAGTGGGAGTTAGTGAAGTTCGGTGGCAGGAGGAACGAGACTTCTGGTCAGGTGACTACAGGGTTATAAACACAAAATCAAATAGGGGTAATACAGGAGTAGGTTTAATAATGAATAGGAAAATAGGAATGCAGGTAAGCTAATGCAAACAGCATAGTGAACGCATTATTGTGGCCAAAATAGATACGAAGCCCACGCCTACCGCAGTAGTACAAGTTAGTATGCCAACTAGCTCTGCAGATGACGAAGAAATTGAAGAAATGTATGATGAAATAAAAGAAATTATTCAGACAGTGAAGTGAGACAAAAATTTTTATAGTCATGGGTGACTGAAATTCGTCAGTAGGAAAAGGGAGAGAAGGAAACGTAGTAGGTGAATATGTATTGTGGGTAAGAAACGAAAGAGAAAGCTGCCTGGTAGAATTTTGCGCAGAGCACAACTTAATCATAGCTAACACTTGGTTCAAGAATCATAAAAGAAGACTGTATGTATGGAAGAATCCTGGAGATACTGACAGGTTTCAGATAGATTATATAATGGTAAGACAGAGATTTAGGAACCAGGTTTTAAATTGTAAGACATTCCCAGGGGCAGATGTGGACTCTGACCACAATATATTGGTTATGAATTGTAGATTAAAACTGAAGAAACTGCAAAAAGGTGGGAATTTAAGGAGATGGTACCTGGATAAACTGAAAGAACCAGAGATTGTACAGAGTTTCAGGGAGAGCATAAGGGAACAATTGACAAGAATGAGGGAAAGAAATACAGTAGAAGAAGAATGGGTAGCTTTGAGGGATGAAGTAGTGAAGGCAGCAGAGGATCAAGTAGGAAAAAACACGAGGGCTAGTAGAAATCCTTGGGTAACAGAAGAAATATTGAATTTAATTGATGAAAGGAGAAAATATAAAAATGCATTAAATGAAGCAGGCAAAAAGGAATACAAACGTCTCAAAAATAAGTTCGACAGGAAGTGCAAAATGGCTAAGCAGGGATGGCTAGAGGACAAATATAAGGATGTAGAGGCTTATCTCACTAGGGGTCAGATAGATAGTGCCTACAGGAAAATTAAAGAGACCTTTGGAGAAAAGAGAACAACTTGTATGAATATCAAGTGCCCAGATGGAAACCCAGTTCTAAGCAAAGAAGGGAAAGCAGAAAGGTGGAAGGAATATATAGAGGGTCTATACAAGGACAAAGTACTTGAGGACAATATTTTGGAAATGATAGAGGATGTAGATGAAGATGAAATGGGAGATATGATACTGCGTGAAGATTTCGACAGAGCACTGAAAGACCTGAGTCGAAACAAAGCCCCGGGAGTAGACAACATTCCATTAGGACTACTGACAGCCTTGGGAGAGCCAGTATTGACAAAACTGGTGAGCAAGATGTATGAGACAGGCGAAATACCCTCAAACTTCAAGAAGAACATAATAATTCCAATCCCAAAGAAAGCAGATGTTGACAGATGTGAAAATTACCGAACTATCAGTTTAATAAGTCACGGCTGCAAAATACTAACGCGAATTCTTTACAGACAAATGGAAAAAACTAGTAGAAGCCGACCTTGGGGAAGATCAGTTTGAATTCCGTAGATATATCGGAACACGTGAGGCAATACTGACCCTTACGACTTATCTTAGAAGCTAGAGTAAGGAAAGGCAAACCTATGTTTCTAGCATTTGTAGACTTGGAGAAAGCTTTTGACAATGTTGACTGGAATACTCTCTTTCGAATTCTGAAGGTGGCAGGGGTAAAATAGCAGGGAGCGACAGGCTATTTACAATTTGTACAGAAACCAGATTGCAGTTATAAGAGTCGAGGGATATGAAAGGGAAGCAGTGGTTGGGAAGGGAGTGAGACAGGGTTGTAACCTCTCCCCGATGTTATTCAATCTGTATATTGAGCAAGCAGTGAAGGAAACAAAAGAGAAATTCGGAGTAGGTATTAAAATCCGTGGAGAAGAAATAACAACTTTGAGGTTCGCCGATGACATTGTAATTCTGTCAGAGACAGCAAAGGACTTGGAAGAGCAGTTGAACGGAATGGATAGTGTCTTCAAAGGAGGATATAAGATGAACATCAACAAAAGCAAAAAGAGGATAATGCATTGTAGTCGAATTAAGTCAGGTGATGCTGAGGGAATTAGATTAGGAAATAAGACACTTAAAGTAGTAAAGGAGTTTTGCTATTTGGGGAGCAAAATAACCGATGATGGTCGAAGTAGAGAGGATATAAAATGTAGGCTGGCAATTGCAAGGAAAGCATTTCTGAAGAAGAGAAATTTGTTAACATCGTCTGTAGATTTAAGTGCCAGGAAGTCGTTTCTCAAAGTATTTGTATGGAGTGTAGCCATGTATGGAAGTGAAACATGGATGATAAATATTTTGGACAAGAAGAGAGTAGAATCTTTCGAAATGTGGTGCTACAGAAGAATGCTGAAGATTAGATGGGTAGATCACATAACAAATGAGGAGGTACTGAATAGGATGGGGGAGAAGAGAAGTTTGTGGCACAACTTGACTAGAAGAAGGGATCGGTTGGTAGGACATGTTCTGAGGCATCAAGGGATCACCAGTTTAGTATTGGAGGGCACTGTGGAGGGTAAAAATCATAGAGGGAGACCAAGAGACGAATACGCTAAGCAGATTCCGAAGGATGTAGTTTGCAGTAGGTACTGGGACATGATGAAGCTTGCACAGGATAGAGTAGCATGGAGAGCTACATCAAACGAGTCTCAGGACTGAAGACCACAGCAACAACAAGTTCTAGGGGACTGATGACCTGCGATGTTAAGTCCCATAGTGCTCGGAGCCATTTTCCACATGCTGGTATGCCCTCGTAATGTTTCTATTTCAATTTTTCTCCCATAGTATAACAGTACCTCTACTACCTCATGCGTGTTGTAAATGGCACCTCTCTGGCAACAGTCAACACCGGAACAGTAATCATGTACCTCACTGCAAATGCGGAAACAATGCTCTTTGAAATGGTACACCGAGACATCTGCTACACTGTCGATGTGGAAGATGAGGTTACCTGTATGTGTCATCAGCTTTGGATAGCTGTAAGGGCAGTGTGGCAGATGGTCTAGTGTGTTTGAGATTGCCGACACAGCTGTCGATGTCTGGGATGGCGGCATGTGGGTAGGTGGGGGGGTTTCTATATTTTAGACAAAAAATTTGAACTTGGGGTAGTCCTCCATTTACCTTCCGTTTTTTAGTTGACTACAAATATTTTTTTGTTGGCGAAGGTCTGTCACGTCAAGGTGGTCAGCGACTGCAGCAAGCATATGCTATGCCTTGCAGGCTACTCTGGCTACAGCTGATGAATGTTGTGCTCACAGGTACAGTGGGGTTTCCGGTCGCTTTAGGAGGAGGGCTTCCTGTTTTCCAAGTCATTTTTGTTTCTTGGGGGATCCAGCCTATCCAAGAAATACTTTAACAGATGGCAATAAGCATTCTCTTCTTGCCTTTGTCTATCTGTGACTGATTTCCACACACTGGAGTCAGTGTATCAATGCGACCAGAAGGATCCCTTTGTGGACCACTAACGGCAGGGTCGAACAACCTCTGTCGTTGTCCACAGTGAGGAGAGAGAGGGAGGAAGGGGGGGGGACTAAGACTGCCTCCAGGTTGGTTAGTTCGTAAGTGCCCATTGAGGAGAACGCACATTCAACTACCACCCCCCTCTGCAGTCATTTGGATCGACGATTTTCCCCAGTACATGTGTTGCATTATGACCCATTCATTATGAGTACTGGTTTTTTCACGACCATTTCGAAGTGTAATTAGAACAGTGTAGCATTTTTTACATTAGTGTGTACTGTCTTCGATTACCTGGGCTGCAAGGTGATTGTCGAGCAGGCGTCTGTAGCGAACCCTGGTATCAAACAGCCATATATACAGTCCTCAGATTTATGCTTACAGGTAATACACTTATTAAACTCATCTCTGTTCAACACCAGCATCTTGTCAGTAGAGTATATTTCCGCCAAAAAAATAAAAGAAATAAAGATAGTGCCTTACACCTCACCCTTTTTTTTGCAGGCTTGTAGTTGTATGGTAGAGTTTAAGTGCGTCTGCCACTAGTTTAGAGTCATATGGTAAATTTTTTTACCAGCAGGATAACACCAGGTGTACTGTGTCGTCAATATTTGAGCTGTATTGCGACACTGGGCAGTCCTTGTTTAACGCTATGGATATAGTTGTCTAATTAGGCCTATCTTTATGACTAATTACGTAATTAGGACCGATATTTACTTCAGTTTTCCAACCAAAATAAATAAAATAATCTAACATAACCTTACTCTCCCCTATCTGGGCAGCTTACATGTGTTGGGGTGTGCAATTGGGCTCTCTGTCCAGGAGGAGCAGGGTTCAAGTCCCAGAAAGGGCACTGCCACTTCTGATTTCCTGCCAATTCACAATTTGGGGGGGAGGGGGGGGGAATAAGTCAGCACAGCCCAGGGACAAAGATATTCCCCCAACAGGTAAGGAGGGGGAGTGGGCTTGGACCCAAGTTCAGGCTTAGGAAAACACATGACATCATCTGGGGGTAGGGGTTGGTGGTGCGGTTGGTCGGCAGTGGAGTGGCCGTGGTTGGGGCTGTAATTAATTTATCACCTTAATTAATTTGCATACCAATATGATATCAATTTGATATAAAAATTGCGCCGATACCCCAAGACCCTTCTACTCACACTTTGTTCAAGCATAAAGCATGTGTACGCATGTACCGTAACTGTCACTCGGAACTGGCAAGAATGCAATCACTGTCAGTGCCTCGAGCTGTGCGAATCGCCTACATTCTTGAATTGGACTATAGTGCTTCAGTAATGGGATTCCAAAGACTCAACGTTTTCTGTGACAAAGACTTGTCACAAATTCCCTGATGACATTCTAGGTTTCACAGTGTCCTTCAGAAACATCAACAAATTGAAATAAGAGCATTCTGTAACAATGATGCCATTTGCAAAATATCCTGACTTTGAAACTGGAATTTTTCTTAGTTCTACTGCAAACTAGTCTCTCAAATACATCAATTTCTTTCTTAACATGGTCTCTACAAATTAATTATTTTCCATGTTCCAATATTGCTGTGTCCTAGAAAATATTACTGGCGATTAAGAAAACTTCAACTTAAAACTTGTATTGATTTTATCATTTCATTTTAGGTATGTAACCAATAGATCATCTTTTAAGACGCTTGCATATAGCGGTAGGGCGAGGACATCAGCTGTTGGCAACGTTATAGATGAAACTGTTGTTGCATTGTGAGAGCAACTGCAACCAAAATACATGCCTGTTCCAATGATGGAGACTTTCAGAGGTATAGCAGAAGCATTTTATAAGACATGGAATTTTTTAATGCTAATGGTGCTATTGACAGCAAACATATTCTGAGCCAATGTCCGAAAAATGCAGGATAGATGTTTTCCAATTACAAGAAGTTCTTTTCAGAGTCCTACAGGCTATCACCCATGTTCATTTCAAGTTAGTAACTATGTGTCAATGGATGTGGTAAACAGAGAAGCAGAGTGTTGGTGGAATATTTCAACCATCTGCACTCTTCAGCTACTAAAGGACAAAAGACTGGACATTCCAGAGTCTAGCTTTTTGCCTCAACCGAATATCCACTACTACCTAACATTCTGAAGCGGTATGGTGAGAAGACATTAACTGTTGAAGAGCAATGCTTAATGAAACGTCTATCCAGGTGTACAAAAATGCTGGATTCTGCCTTTGGTATTTTGGCATCGAAATGACACTTATTATCGAAGAACATAGAAACCAATATGAGCCTCACAGACAGTACTATGAAGTACGTTTTTGTGCTGCATAACACCATGTTAGACAAAGAAGGTTTTCAGCAACACATAACTGATGTATTCTACAGTCAAGGGGAAAGTCGATGGCAAACTGTGAAATGACCATCAAATAAAAGCAAAACCCTTATAAATATAGTTATGGCATAGGTAGCAAATAGTCCCTTATGAGAACAAAGTATTTCACGACTGTTGTATAAAGCATTCTCGAGCTCCTTGCCTCGTCGAGCTTTCTACGATTTCCACTATCATCTTTGTCAGGAGAAACTGACTGTCAAAATTGCTACTGTGGTGGCCTTACATAGCCCAAAGAAGGCTTCTGATTGGTTGGTAGCTACATCACGCAGCCGCAGGTGGTGTCAACGTCTGCGCTGGTGGCTCCACCACTCCCAAAGTAGTGTAAAGCCGGGTTCACACAGGCAACAAAAGTATCGCCACTGCTAATGGCGAACTGCAGTGGCTTTGTAGTTCCATGTGTGAACGCCTAGTTTTCGGTGGCGCCATTTAAGAAGCGCAACTTTTGTCACGCCACGAAAAGTTGAACTTGTTCTACTTCGCTGCGCCATTTTGCCTTCTCCACAGTCGAATAACGTCATTCGATTGCTACCTCGCGGCTGGATTCAAACCTTTCTAGTGCGTATTCGTTCGCAGATAGAGCTTTTGTTTGTGCGTTTGCTATTAATATGTCGAAAACGTGGTCAACAGCGACAATTATCTGATTCTTGGAGGTGTATCAAGAATGAGAATTCCTTTGAAACTGCAAAAGCGAATCATACAAAGACAGAAATTTGAGAGATGCTGCATTAATTGAAATAGTTAACAGTATGCGTGAACATGTACCTGGAATTGTTGTAGCTACAACAAAATTAAAAATTCGAAGCATTCGAAATGCTTACATGAATGAATATAAAAAGTACTGAAATCACTTAAAAGTGTTGCATCTACAGATGGTATTTATAAACCCAGCCTTGCTTGGTTTGAAGCTGCAGACCGGTTCTTAAAACATGTAGTCGAGACAAGAGAGACGAGAAACACTTTGGTAAGTAATATTTTACATTTATTATGTTTCCAAAACATCTTATTTAGTAATATGTACAGCCGTTTAATAAGCTGAGACAGGTGACGCCATTTTACAAAGTGCGCAATTACGAAGAATTTGTGGCGACCTGTGTGACCAGTAGCTCACAGCGCCACTCCAAAATGACTTGACTTGTGGCGATACTTTCGTTGCGTGTGTGAACCCGGCTTAAACATTGTGACGAATACCTCTGTCTGTTCTCTACATAGAGAGTTCGCTTCCACCCACCACTAAGATTATATCCGCTGTTACAGTTGAAGGTTTTCTCACACATTTTTATTTCTATTGCTTCTTTAATTATTGAGTCCAGTATGTGGAAGCCCGGGAGAAATTTTTGTTTCGTCAAACAGTATTTTCTGTTTGTCTGTGAGGCAACTGTGACTGTTGATTTCTGCAGTTCTAGATTTTTAACATGCCTTAGATATTCTTCACAGCAGTCGGAAACGGTACAGATGGACTAATGGGTGTAACTGCTTCGGCCCTCACATTGGGTGCTATATATCCCAGAAATCCTGAGTCTGCGATTGTCTTTAATGGGGTGTAGATCTGCTTTATCTTCTTAGGCAGTCGGAAAATACAAGGGCCGTTTTTTTTTCAACCTCCGATAGGCTATAAACAAAAGATAAGTATATAGAAAACAATTATTTTATTACCAAAAGTTTTGTACACTTATGGTTACTTTTCAACATAATCACCGAAACAATTGAGACATTTATCGTACCTGTGGACAAGCTTTGCATTACCCTCTTCAAAAAATGTTGCCACCAATGATTGCAAATGAGCATTGACGTTGTTTTGAAGACCTTTGTTGGCCTCAAAGTGTTGCACTGTTCAGTTCAGGGAAAAGGAGAAAGTCGCTGGATGTCAGGTCAGGACTGTACGGTGGATGATTGAAATGTCCCATTGAAATTGTTCAAGAAGCCATTGGGTTGTGCCAGCAGTGTGTGGACAAGTGTGGTCATGGATCAACACAATTCCTGAAGTCAAATGCAAATTTGGTCATTCAAAACAAATGACTGACTGTAGACATGGCAAGGAGTGCAGCGCTCTCAAACCAATGAAGATCTTTGAAACAACGTCAATGCACATTTTCAATCATTGGTGGGAACATTTTTTGAAGAGGGTATTGCTAAGCTTATCCACTGGCACGATAAATGTCTCAATCTTTTAGGTGACTATATTGAAAAGTAACCATAAGTGTACAAAACTTTCGGTAATAAAATAATTATTTTCTATGCACTTGTCTTTTATTTATAGCCTATCGGAGGTTGAAAAAAAAAAGGCCTCGTAGATCTGATACCTTATCTTTTAGGGACTCTTCCTATTTTGCTGGCTGTAGCGCCGCAGAGGGGAAGGAATGCAATCGGTGGTTCATCACCTGAATGTTCAACATTTACACGTGTCGTTTTTTTGGAAAATGCTAACTTGATGTCATATTACCCACAGTAGTTCTTTCAGAACACGTATTACAAATGATTAATTTCTAAAACCACGTGGTCCCCGTCAGAAACGGCTTTTGTTCAGTGTACTAGTGTGTTTAATGCTGCTCTCTTCTAGACTGGATGGTGAAATCTATGGTCGCTAAGATATAAACCAGTGTGCATCGACTTGCAGTCAAAATCTGTTTAATAAACTACAAAGATTAGAGCTATGTGGAATTTACAACTCAGAATCTAATAATTTCCAGGTATGCAGCCGGATCCCGTCGACATTCTGCCACGATATTTCGGCCCAGAGACCTCCGGCCATCATCAGGTGAGTAAACAACTACTGAAGAGCTCAGGCAGTGTTGCCAACTCTAAAAAACCCGAGTCGCTAGATTCAATATCAAAAGTCGCTAGAAAGTCGCTATAACTAATTTTACTAGAGGTGTACTGAAAATTTCGTGCTGTGAATGGTGCAATAAGCCAGTGGGGGGAGGGGGGGAATAAAATATTAATAAAAATTGTCTCATACGTAATTGCTATATTGTCTTAATTAAATGATGCATCGCTTGCAACGACATACATATAAATACGCTAATGTTTAATTAAACATGTTACCATAATTGATGCAACACATAAATTGTTGTTTCAATCACAGTAGTCAAATATACTAGAAATATACAACTATATTTGTAACAAAAGAAAGTAAGAACTCGAATTAGGTTACAAAATACCTGGTGATCAAAAAGTCAGTATGAATTTGAAAACTTAATAAACCACGTTCCTTCCACATGCCGTGAATGTGTCGTCGAAAATAGGCAGGTTACTGAAGAAAAATAAAATCAAGGTTATCTTCGTCCACCAGCAAAGAACCGGGCCCTGGTTGGATCCATTAAAGACGATTTACAACTGAAGAAAGCAGGCGTCTACAAAATTCCCTGTGAATGTGGTTCTGCATATATTGGCCAGACGACAAGAACTGTCCATGAACGATGCACAGAACATGAAACATACACCTGTCTAGACACTGGACTCGCATTCGGGAGGATGACGGTTCAATCCCGCGTCCGGCCATCCTGATTTAGGTTTTCCGTGATTTCCCTAAATCACTCCAGGCAAATCCTGGGATGGTTCCTCTGAAAGGGCACGGCCGACTTCCTTCCCCATCCTTTGCTAATTCGATGAGACCGATGACCACGCTGTCTGGTCTCCTTCCCCAAACAACCAAACCATACACCCGTCTGCGGCAGCCGTCGAAATCGGCAGTAGCAGAGCACTGTATACCTTTGGGACATTCAATGGAATACAGTGGAACAAAAATTTTAGCTCCGGTTTCCGGATTTTGGGATTCTGTCATCAGAGAATCAGTGGAAATACATTTTATCATCTTATATATCGTGACAACGGCTTTCAGCTGGATAAAAATTCGAATCCTGTTATTAAAATTATACAGTCACAACGGAATCGATGGCGACATTCGATACTCAATGACTAGATGATCTTTTACTTTCACCACCGAGGGCAGCACGTACAACTCGGCTATGCCGCGCATGTCAAAACCTGGCGCAAGCGCTGTAGGATGCCAGTACATTTCGCGTACGCGAGATTCGGCATAAATACCGCGACTGTACCTGGGCTCAGTGTTGCCAACTTAGTGACTTTGTCTCTAGAAATAGCGACTTTTGCCTTCGTCTTAACGACAAAAAAAGCTTTTTAGCTACAAAAATTATTTAACGACTTATCTGGCGACTTTTGGAGTACTGACGACTTTTGAAGTACAAATCAGAACTATTTTGGGCCAGTATTTTCATTAAGATAATTAGGATTTTAACTATAGAATGGGTACTACACTGACTTTGTTCTAGATTTACTAAGTTAATTAAGTTCTTAGCAGATCATGTAGCATTGTTTAGCATTTAGTAAACCTGAACGTGGGAATTGCCTACAGAATAAGAAAACCTTGACTATAGGACAATTCATTATTCATTACCCACCAGCCTGTTATCGTCGATAGCGTATCGATCTATAATTCTTCAACTTTTGAAGTCACTTTATTTTTCGAATTGTCAAAAAACATACATAATATTAAGTATAATAAAATACATTTCTGTCCAGCAACCTCTCATTTTTCGAAATGTTAACTCACAGTCAAATTATTACCACATGCACAGCGGTAACGCAAGAACAATTCGGTGGGGGTATCTCAGACATTATTACGTTTTAAACAATGAACAATAGGACTGATATCGAGTCACCGAGTGAGTAGATTGTTTCATGACCTCTAGTTCGCCTGAGTTTTAATGTATTTTCAGTGATTATAAATTGGTGAAACTTATGTTGTGGTGGCTTACGTAACGGATTTACCGCAGAAGAAGAAGCAGTACGCTCAAGAATATCGGAATGCGTGGGAAGCAGAACCTGAATTCAATGGGTGGCTGAAACCAGTCGTTGGAGACTTATCCAAGGTAAGATGTCAAGTATGTGCAACAGAGTTTATGCTAAATTGTGTAACATTAGAAAGCATTCGAAAACTATTAAGCATAAACAAAAAAATGATTTAAAAAGAACACAAACCACCTTACCTGCGAAAATTGTTCAGAAAACTACAGTTAGAATAGCAAGCAGAGCGGAAGGCGCCCTTTCTTTATTTATTGCTGAACATTGCTCTATTTTAGCTGTAGATCATTCAGGAATACTGTGCAAGAAGGTGTTTTCCGGTGATGATGGCGCTAAAAACATGCAATTACATCGTACAAAGTGCACTAACACTGAAGTTTTGGCTCCATATTTTACACAATCATTGGTTGAAGATATAGGTAACCAAAAATACAGTGTACTAATAGATGAATCCACAGATGTATCAATATTTAAAATGTTAGGTATCGTTATACGGTACTATAGTGTAAACAACAAACTCGCTGTAGTAGAAACTGCAGATGCAAGAAATGTGGCTCCTGTTCTTGTGAATTCTTTGAAAGATCTCAAACGTCCAGTCACTAATATGGTAGGAACTGGCACAGATTATGCTTCTGCAATGGTTGGAATAAACATTGAATGTCCCAAAGAAATACAGTGCTCTGCTACTGACGATCTTGACGGCTGCTGCAGACGGGTATATCTCTCATGTTCTGTACATCGTTCATGGACAGTTCTTGTCGTCTGGCCAATGTATGCAGAACCACACTCACAGGGAATTTTGTAGACGCTTGCTTTCTTCAGCTGTATATCGTCTTTAACGGAGCCAACCAGGGCCCGGTTCTTTGCTGGTGGACGGAAGATAACCTTGATTTTATTTTTCTTCAGTAACCTGCCTATTTTCGACGACACATTCACGGCGTATGGAAGGAACGCAGCTGCTTTATGGTCGTCATCAGCGTCCTCAGTGCGTTGCTTTTTGTTGTGACAGTTGCGCATGGCCTTCCTTATTTGGCGTGAAGTGTAGCCATTCTCTTTAAAAACCTTCTCCAAGTGTTCTAATTCTGTGTGGAGGTTTTCATCGTCCGATATTACATGCGCTAGATGTATTAAGGTACTGAGAACACCAGCTGTTTGTGCTGGGTGATGGCAGCTTGACGCCTGGAGATACAAATCTGTGTGAGTCGGTTTCCTGTACACAGAATGTCCTAATGACCCATCATTTTTACGGCGTACTAGGATAGCTAGAAATGGTAAAATGCCATCTTTTTCAATCTCCATTGTGAATTTGATGTTCTCCTGTAGTGAGTTTAAGTGATGAAGGAATTTCTCCAGTTCCTGTCTGCCATGAGGCCATACAACAAAAGTACCATCTATGTACCGCCAGAAGACCGTAGGCTTTAAAACAGCAGACTCAAGTACTTTCTCCTCAAAATCTTCCATAAAAGGATTAGCTACCACAAGGGACAAAGGGCTCCCCATGACGACGGCGTTTGTTTGTTCAAAGAATTCGCCATTGAATAAAAAGTACGTTGAGGAGAGTATATATTCAAACAAGGCCGTCAGTTCTGCACTGAATAAGTTACCAGCACGTACAACTCGGCTATACCGCGCATGTCAACATCTGACGCATGCGCTGTAGGATGCCACTACATTTCGCATGCGCGAGATTTGGCATAAATACCGCGACTGCACCTGGGCTCTTCAGTAGTTGTGTACACACCTGATGATGACCGGACGTCTCTGGGCCGAAATATCGTGGCAGAATGTCGACGGTATCCAGCTGCATTTCCGAAAAGTATTAGATGAAGAAATACGCTGGGAAATTTTCAGAAGTCAACTCAGAATCTGACTACAATGCTGCGAAATAATTTAAGACCACTGAATAAAAACAAGCTTAGTTACCATTAGAAGGGTTGGGAGATAAAAATAGGTAGCCACAATTTTTTCAAAATTGAGTTGTTGCTACAACTTTATTCTGACTGGTCATTGTGTATAGCCAGGTAAGTCAATTATTCAATGGAAAGAAGCAGACAAGTCAGCAGTGACTCTTCCAGTTGTGAGAGAGCAGAGCAAACAGAATTCTCATGCAATCACTGCCCCCAGTAAACTGGAGGCAAGGAAAAACGAAAAGAAGGCAGCTGTGAAATTAAAACTTTTCCTAGCAAATTAAATGTTCGAAGAAATTTCGGGATTGCAGCCAGTCGTCGTAAACATCACTCCACTCTACGTGTGGACACCTGCCAGTCATCTTCAGGTGGGCCATCAAAGACTGACGAAGACGTTCTCCACTCCGCCCTACATAGTGCACTGGGAGTATTGCCGCAGAGTCACAGTGACAGATGCACCACAGTGCCTAGTGCCAGCGCCCTCGCTCTTGGAATCTCAAAGATTAGCTGTCTTTGGTGTTGCCATTCGCCGCAGTCATCGAAGTATTCTGGCGTCATCGTCTGGAGCAAACGGATTCTTTTACAATGGAGTCCCAACAAGATGTTGCTGTGGCCAAAATTAAAGTTTTGTCATACTCCATTGAATGTCCATTGTAGATACAATATTCCGCATTTACAGACTTGCTGGGTTGCAAAAGGAGGGTGTAATATTTTTGTACAGCGTTCTTCCACTATGTGTGTTGTTTGTCCTGTATGCACCATACCACACTGGCAGGTATTTTGTAAATTTCTGCCTTCTGCAATAAAAAAATTATACTTCATTGATCACAGCAGGTCTGAAATCTTAGATGGTGGTCGGAAATCACTTTCACCTTAAAATTACTGAGGATTCTTGCTATTTTGAAGGAAATAGTTCTGCCGAAGGGAAGAATAGCTAGCGACTTTGCTGGCACATTCTCCTCTTTATCCACTTCACAGTTCTTGTTTTTAGCTGAGAGTACCTTGCTAATTTGCTGGATAGAATATCCATTGTCTCTGAACACTGTATTTAAATGTCCAAGCACTTTAGGCAAACTATCAGCATCCGACACTGTATGGGCTCTATGTACAAGGGTTTTAAGCACAGTCATGGTTTGGGAGGGTGATGGCAACTTGAAGAATGTAAGTACAAATCAGCGTGTGTTGGCTTATGATAAACAGAGTGCCTCAGACAGCTATCATTCTTCATCTAACCAAAATATCCAGGAATGGGGGACAAGCATCTTTCTCTAATTCAATAGTAAATCGAATGTTCTCATGAATGTAAGTAAATTGATGTAAAAACTCCATTAACTTATCTTCTCTGTGGGGATCACTATTAAAGTATCACCTACATCCCTCCAAAACACAGTTGGTTTAAAAACCACTTATTCAGGAGCTCTTCCCTCAAAATCCTCCATAAATAAATTAGCCACCAAGGAAGACAAGGGGCAGCTCATGGCGATGCTGTCAGTCTGTGCAAAATATAAAATAGATTGAAAAAGAGCATGCTGAAACAAAGCAGTGAGGCCCACCTAAAACTATTTACCAATTAGTACCAAGGAATTAGCAAGAGGTACCTTTGTAAAAAGAGATACTACATCAAAACTCACTAAAAGTTTTGCACTACTTGGGTGGAGAGTCCCCTGTCTGTTGATAAAATCGAATGATTTCTGTATGATGTGGACATTTGCCAACCAATAGTCTCAGCAAGAAACAAGCTGTATGGCTAAATCATATGTGATGGTGTTAATTTTACTCACTATAGGCCATAAAGGAAGACCATCTTTGAGCACCTTAGGAAGGTCATACAGTCTTGGTGGTACATTGCCATGTAGTCTTAACCACTCAGTGGCGTCTGGAGGTAACGAGGAAGAATTCAGGAACGTATATGTCTTCCGTTACACATGTGCTGCATGGTCGTGATCAATATCCCTGCACATAGAACCACTAAGTAGGCCATACATCTTCTCTAAATCCAAACTATGAGGTAACAAAACAGTTGAGTTACCTTTAGCACTCTTCAGTACCACTATGTCTGGATCCTGTTGTTCAGCATTTTCTTCAGAGGTTGTGTTACTGCATTGAGAAGGATATTGCAAAAGAGCAAGGCTAGTTTCCCTTGTTCTTTCTTCAGAAGCATCCATAGGAAGACGTTGTACAGCTTCGTCAACACCACTCACAAAACTTATCGGAGATAGTGCACTAGGTGTAGGGGCAAAATTGCGTCCTTTACCCAATACAGACAACATCACATGGTCCAAATTCTTCTCTGTGAAGTTTTCAATATAGAAAAGATGAAAAAGTGCTCATAGCTCTTAAGGTATGCACTTCAGAGCCCACGTTAACTAAGAATTTTTTCTTGTTTTGGTCTGTAGTGCTTCCTCCCAAACTATAGAAAGCAAGGAGCACAATGTTTGCATACCCATGCTGTAGGCCTATCCCACAATCTTGAAAGATTTGTGGGTGAATAAATAAATAAACTTAATATTTAACCAAAAAAGTGAGTTGTATAATCTTTGTGATTTGTAAGATGAGGCACTGAATAGATTGTGAGTTATATGTCAGAAACAGCCTCTGAGTGTGATATGGCAGCTGTTAAACTAAAAATTAGTTATTCAAAATACCTAGATCAACGAATGCAATAAAATTCTATAATCTTGTAAGAGTAACATCTCTGCAGATGATGTTTATACATGCCATATATTGGTTAGTTTGTCATAGCGGACAGCATTTTCTTCTTCAATTGCATTTCTTATGTATATGTATTTGTGGCCTCTGATTTATCACTGCACAAAATCTATTTTCGGATCTAATATATAGGTTTTGCCTCCCTTGTATATAACTGTTGACACAGTTCTAATACCATAACCCACTTTATAATACTAATACCCACCCATATGGTTTCATTTAACGCCATGTTGAAAACTGTCCTGCAACATAGCATTTGTGGCATCCTGTGTGATTGGTAGGTCATGGTGCTACTACAGAAATACACAAGCTGTGGATCACATTTGTTACTTGTGTGAACTAGTCTTAAGGTCAATTCTAACTGGCCATCACATGTGATGCCACAGATCTTTTTACACTGGCCATCATATCATGGTACTGTTACATCAAGGTGTATTCACACTGTCCATCATGTCATTTCAAGTCAGTTCAAGTCACAAAGAACAAATAACAAAGACATTGCATAACAACTGACATTAACTAACAAAAACCGTAACCTAATGAAAGCATGGCAAAACGAACTATGGTGGATGGGAACATGGCAGTGTATTGGGTGGAGGATGAGAGCATGGCAGTGTACTGGGACGAAATGAGCTCGAGGGTCATGTGATCGATAATGGACGATGATGTGGTACCATGTCCCAAACTGATATGAGGGTCAGTGTTGATGCTACCATTTGAAATCCATTGTGAAATGTTTTGACGTTATGTGATGTGATGGCCAGTGTGAACTGGAAAAAATATCCTTAGCGTTGTACCAAATGGTGAAAGTGAGGTTAAGAGCTACCATCCATGATACAAAAAGTTGGAGTATAGTATTGGAACTGAGGAACTAAAAACGTTAAATTTTATTAATGGCCAAACCAAACTTAAGGGTGAACGATCATGAAATCGACCAAAATGCCAATTTTCAGTTTTTTTCATTTATTAGCAGAACTCATGGACAATAAGTTCCAAAAGTTTCAATGACGATATTGCATCCAGAGTGCCTGAAAAACAATTGAATATGTGATGCAACCTTCCTCCACCACCACTTTTTGAAACACTTCAATAGTAGACACCAATTCACATTGGCCATCTTGTCACATCACATCCCTTTCAGTCAAAAATTCTGCAGTGCATTACGAATGGCCTCATGCACACTGACCATCCCATCCCATCACGTCACACAATGGCACTACCAAGGTTTCTGAGGAAGCAAGTTTTGACAGCTGACACTGACTGTCCATTGTTGACCACATGGCCCAAGGCTATGTGCAGATCTCCGTATTTCGTTTTGTCGTGGTTTTCATGGTTGATATTAGTTTTTATTGTTGGTTGTAAATTGTTTCGTTACGTTTTTCTTTTGCTAAAGTTTATAATAACTCACGAAAGGTTAATTGAAGTTGTGATGCAGCAGTCTGAATTGTACGACATGAGTCTACAAAATTAGTTGCCCTCTAATACATTTATAAAGAGCATTTTTGTACATACCGATTCCATATTTTATATTTTACAATGAAATGGACTGAAACATTGCTGCAACTTCAAGTGAAGAAAGTACTGTGGGTAGAATCAGATTGATTAGTAGGTGGAATTTATTTGTATGTTGTCAGACATTCGTAGTAATTCATACAGAAATGGACTGAAACCTTCAGACACTGCAAGCTGTTTGATTAAATGTGTTTGTTGTGTGTTTATTTATTGTCAAGTAACTGTCTGGATTCTATGTGAAACAGTTTTGCAAGCATCAGTGGTCAATATTTACATGGTTTCTCTATCTAACCCCAGTACACGTAAGGCACTATTAAAAGACAAATACAAGATGTAAAGAAAACCTATAAATCTTGAAGTAAAAGGTATTTGAGGGAGATGAAATGAAATGATCATATGGCATTGTTAGCCAGGAGGTCCCATTCAGGTTTGGCCACCAAGCGCAAGTCTTATTTCAGGCGACGCCACATTGAGCGACTTGCAGCCGATGATGAGGATGAAATGATGATGACAACACACCACCATGTCCCTGAGTGGAGAAAATCTCCAACCCGGCCAGGAGTCGAACCAAGTACATTACCACCCAGCTAAGCAGGAGGACATTGAGGGAGATATGACTACTGCACAAAAATTTGCACTGAACCAGCAATTAAACTTAAACCAATTTTTCATGCAGTGTTATGGCTGTTCATAACACTGTCTTTCTTTTAGTAATTCTGAGTGCAATTTGATGAAACAAATGAGAAGAAGTGATGTTTCGACTTTTTGAAATAAAAAATGCAGTTTCTTCTTCCTTGACCTCCTTGTATAGTGTGTGAAACTCCCATTTTGTACCACGTATTGATATTTTCGTACCCACACTCTTTTTTGTGTTGCTTTGCATTTCTGTCTTCCTTCTCTAATATATAATCTATCCCTACAAGCTGCAAACCATTTGAGTCCAATAAAAGTCATTTTTGTACAAATGTGGACTTCAGCATCCATGTACACTACCACAGTGTATGTGCACTTTGCATGTGAGAAATGTTGAAAGTCATCTTGTGAAGATCGCAATTCCTGCAAAAAAAGAAGTAAAAATTTGAGGGCAGCCATGCAAGAATTCACTTTGACGTGACAGTGTGCTGACGTGATGGTGTCATGATGACCAGTGTGAATTGGCCTTAACTTGGTGAACAACGATTCCATGGATTATTTTGAAGCAAACTTGCATAGGATGCATCTGGAAGGTTGTGATACATAACCTTTGGTTTTATGGATCATCTGTGACTCTGTTTCGTATGAACAACAAACGAACTATTCTTGTTTTGTCACATTTTTATCTGCTACAGTTGTCAAAAATTACAAGTTATGATGCAATTCTTGTATTTAATGACAGGAACTTACGGACTATGAAGGTATTAGAGGAAATGAGCTTTAAGGTGGGAAAATTCACCCGAGATATCTTGAGGAAAATGGATTTACACCACCTCTCTGGAGCTAAAAAGTGATTGGAAGACCTGGTAAGGGAAAGAAGGCAGAGAAGAAGAAACTAGAAGAGATGCCTTGAAGGGAAAAAATCTGGGAGGTCTTCTGAAGAAGTGCCATAAGGAAAAACGTTAGGTTGAACCTGAAATAGCATTTCCTGAAAATTATGTTTTCTTGTCGTTTATGTCCCTTTTTCTCAGAATCTATGAATGATAAAATTATGAAATTTTGTACATCTATTTCTATAACCCCAATAAATATTGTCCCAACTGTAATTTTTGAAATTCTGAATCTAAGTTGAGGTATGGGAGAAAGTGCTTGGCATTTTGCTTATAGAATTATAACTAAAACATTATTAAAATTCTCCTATATATTCAAGAAACCTCATGAGAGAAGCTTACTATACACAAAGAGATTAAACAGGGACTACTTTCTAGAAATCTCTTTAATAGTTTCCGAGAAAATACAAGGAAATTGAGAGTAAATGTGTTAATTTCATGTATAGGATGGAACAAAATTTCACTGCCATATCTTCAAAATTGTGGAATTGATACATCTTTTAAATAGTGTGTGTTTTCATCAATTTTTATTCCTATTCTGCCAATGATATTTCATCCTATGTATAGGATAGAACAAAATTTCACTGCTATATCTTCAAAATTGTGGAATTGATACATCTTTTAAATAGTGTGTGTTTTCATCCATTTTTATTCCTATTCTGCCAATATTTCATCCTTCGAATAGACGCGCTTTTGAGGAGAACTATGTGATAGAATCGGAAATATTTCCTGAATGTACATAACATATATGTCTGAATTTACTTCTTATGGATTTCAAGGATTTTTTTAAATCTCTCTCTAATAAATTGTACTTTTTTAAACATTAAAGGCCACAAAACAGTTTCTGTTGGTTTTGTAGTTCAAAATTTATTTCTAATAACGTATTACCATCCTGAGTACAAACTGACCAATTTTTATATTTCTAAGCAGTTTATTTCAGAAAATAACATCAGCTGAAAAACATAAAATGTGCTTTTGAGAAAAATCAATATAAAATTTAATACTGCAGTTTTAGTGTACTTAATTATGAGAATTACTTGCAATTAATATTTTCCTGTGCCATATTGAGCATCATCTGAATCATCTTGGTCTTCTTTTCTTCTCTTGATCCATCTTATTTTTTGTCTTGCTTCTTTTGTGCATTTTAAATTAGCACTTTCTGCTGTGCAGATACTCTCTTCACCTATTTGTACCAATGATTTTTTAGTATTTCCACTAGATTTTATGCCCAGTGCTACCAAAAATTCAGTTAGGGAAGCAAAAAATTGCACCATAAACACCAAATTTGAGAGCTGCAATTTGAACAAATACAGTTTTTGATAGCCAGGGCCAAATGACAAATTTCACACATTCATTTAAATTTTGTGTTTTCTGCTGAAGACATTTCTCCAATGAAGTATATTTATAAAGATCTCTAAATATACGTATCACTTCTCATGTATTTGCACAAAGTGTCAGGATCAGCTGGGTGAAGAAAATGCAGAGGATTTTCATTTGTGGAAAGCTTATGGAAAAAAGAGTGATTGCAACTTTTTTCATATATTTTTAATTCCCAACATTTCTTCACATGCCCAAGCCATAGTAATTCTGTAATTATCTATTTTAACATTTGTCAGGCTACCTTTACTACATATCCTCCTACCATGTCCCAACACTATTTTGAAATTTAGTTCGATAAAATTCTCAAATGGGACCCCCTTCTCTTCTGAATGTGCCCAGTGTATTCTAATTTGGAAATTGTGACACTTGGACCATAAGGTTCTTCTGGATATATCTGGTCATAAGCCTCACTGTTACAGCCCCGTAAATACTGTATGTATCTACCACCTCTATTTGCATCTGAACAAACAATTAAAAATCCTGAGAACTCCTGCTACTTCCATCTCACCACTTGGACCAGCATAATTCTTCTGAGAGTTTTGTTCATCCTCTTTCTCAGTTCGCTGCCACAAGTAACACAGTACTTGCTTAGAATCTCTACATCAGTTACCTTGCTGGTATCAAATTATATAGTCATTTAGTGAAGTATGGGTACATTTCTGCCAGTTGCCATCAAAACGTGAACAAATGTATCCATTTTCACTGTCTTAACTTTTCTTGGGTGCTTCTTCAGCTGCTTCCTGCATTGAAAGGTTACATACTTCAGCAACAACACTTCTGATGATTTCATCATAAGTCATAAATTTTGCAGGAGTATTTAGAATGTGAGGCATTGCACGAAAGAGCTTGGCTGCCTCCATCCCCTTACCAACTGATCTAAGACCACAAACTTTTCTTATGTTATACTTGAACAGACCATTTTGCATCTGTGATGCCATCGTTGTAATGACTGCTTCACACTTTGCACAATTCAATGTCAGTTTTGACACAATCCTTTTGTGAGGATAGTGATTCTCTCCCAAAAATATGTGACTACCACACATTCTACGCACAGTATTTTTGGAAATAAAATAACAAAGCATATTGAAGTTCACCACAGTATTTTCAAATGAGTGTCCATCTCCACCAGCTCACTATGGGGAAAAGCCTTGAAGATGCTGGATCTCTTTCTTGAGGGACTGATTTTCTTTGATCTGACACTCTTGGTTTCTTTCATGTGCCTTTACACATTTATTTCCTCTGAATTTTATTTTAGGAGAGAATTTCTTTACTTGTAACGTTTTTATAAAGATGTGTGAACCCAGAGAAAATATAAATCAACACCTAGCTCACTCACAACAAACTTCACTAAGTACAAATAACAATGCTCCAAAACAATAAAGGCAGGTTTCCATACTCATGAATTTCTTACATCGCCTATGAACTTCAGCAGCTGCCAGCAGGTGGAACTGCTCTCATTATGCTCTGGTTTGTTGGACAGTACTGATCCAGACTCTTGCGTTTCTTTATGTGAAAAGTTAGCATCATTCCAGAATACTTGGCTTGGTCTTCAACTAGGTAAATAAATACTTTCTAAAATGGCAAATTGTTTCTAAACAGTGCAACATGAACAACTTTTTAGCATTTAACAACTGTAGTCACTATTTGTAACAGAGTTACACAACACCGTTTGAAGTGATGAAACGGATTAAACAGTGTTGTAACTGTGTGATGTTGCTAAGGCTAATTTTACTGCAGAGCAGTCAATACTCGAGTGTATTTTTTATTTTAGTATAATGGTAATTTTTACTTTAGTCATTGACAGTAAATATTGCGATGAAATGGAAACTCATTTGTGGTTTTAGAGATTTAAAACTTCTCTTGGCTCTCATTAAAATCCAAACAAATGTAACTGTTTGTACTAGGGCTGTCATTGAGTAATGACTGTTCCATACAGTAGCACAAAGACTGATTATAAAATTAAGTACTATACCCGGTAAAACAAACTTATATTTCTAGCACCAGTGACAGATCAGATCATTGACTAACCCTGAAAATGAAAGCAATGCTGAACTGCTGAGACAAAACCTACTCTCTGATGTACTTTCAGTGTATTGAAGCTAACATAGAAATTTAAAAACAGTGGTTTTTGGAATGAAATACCTGTATTGCAGTGACCCCAGCCACCAGATATTTCAATGTTACTTGTGATTTAATGCGAGTTGGAATGGTATCTTACATATGTGTATTGGACTTACACTGATCAGCCAGAACATTATGACCACCTACCTAATAGACGATATGTCCACCTTTACGAAGGATCAATAAGGTCTTGGTGAGTCGCTGGAGGGAGTTGGCACTGCACAAGTCACCTAATTGCTGTAAATTCCGACCAGGGGGCGATGAGCTCTGACGCCACATTCAATCACGTTTCAGATGTTTTCGATCGGATTCAGATTTGGCGAGTTGGGGAGCCTGCACATCAATTGGAACTCGCCACTATGTTCCTTGAACCGCTCCATCACACTCCTGGCCTTGTGACATTACACATTATCTTGTTGAAGAATGACACTGACTTTGGGAAACATGATCGTCATGAAAGGGTGTAGGTAATCTGCAGCCAGTGTGTGATACTCTTTGGTCGTCATGGTGCCTTGCACAAGCTTCACTGGACCCATGTATGCCCACGTGAATGTTCTCCAGAGCAAAATGGAGCAGTCGCTAGCTTGTCTCCATCCCACAGTGCAGGTGACAAGGAGCTGTTCCCCTGGAAGCTGATGGATTCGCGTCCTCCCAACGGCATAATGAAGAAAGTACCGGGATTCATCAGACCATGTAATGCTCTGCCATTGCTCCAACGTCCAGTGCCGATGTTTATGTGCCCATTTCGGTTGTAGTTGCCAATGTTATAGTGTTAAAACTGGCACATGCATGCATCGTCACTTACAGAGACCCATCATGGTGTGTTCGATGCACTGTGTGTTCAGACACACTTGTACTCTGCTCAGCATTAAAGTCTGATATTAGTTCCACCACACTTCACCGCCTGTTCTATTTTACCAGTCTGCCCAGCCTACAACGTCCGACATCCGTAATGAGGAGTGGCCGTCCAACCCTATGACATCTGAACCTGGTTACACCTTGGTTTCGCCACTTGTTGACGACACTCACCACAGCACTCCTTGAGCACCTGAAATGCTTGTGCTAAGCCTCCGGGCCATCACAATCTACCCTCAGTCAAACTCAGATAGATCCCACGTCTTCCCCATTCAACAAACGGAGAGCATGCTCATTGGTACTACATGCGCCATGGATATGTCTGACTAGAAGTCATTCTTTGCCAGGTGATGCTGCTGTCATCTGGATAAGTTTGTATCGATAGTAGTTTGGTGGTCTGTATTGAGATATTGTCTATGGAGAACATGTGGAATATTTCTTAGTAATGTACATTTTCGTTTGTTATACACTTGTATTTATTTATACTAAGTAAAATAATTTGTAATATTGTATTTACGTCTTATATGTATTCTGCTATGTGAAGTATCTACCACCATCATCATCTTACCATAATTTTTAACTGACTTTTCGTACATCATGATACATTTTTTTGTACAAAATGTGTCATCTGTAGGACTAATAATAAATAAGTAAATAAATAATGTTCATGCTGGTCAGTGTGTGTAAAGAGCCAGAAATATGGCTCAAAAATACTTCAAAAT
This sequence comes from Schistocerca piceifrons, assembly GCF_021461385.2. Classification (NCBI taxonomy): domain Eukaryota; kingdom Metazoa; phylum Arthropoda; class Insecta; order Orthoptera; family Acrididae; genus Schistocerca; species Schistocerca piceifrons. The sequence continues at coordinate 780,169,772 of NC_060140.1, read as the reverse complement.
TGATTTTTCTCATTCGAAAATGATTTTCAAACGTAACGTCGCCCTCGGCAGATAGCTTGATTACTAGCGTATTGGATGTCCCAAAATTATTCCTACAAGATGTCCATTTCCATACTCAACATATGTGTGTCCGAGTTTTGTTCATCGATATCAGTATAAACTCTCCCGCTAAAAACTCTCGTATGAGTAAAGTAGGGTAAGCAGCATTTGCAACTTCGACGTGTGGGAACGGTAACGTACTTGTTAGCCTAGTGGTATGGGGAAGCAACTGTAAGAAATTCATGCCTGTGAAAACATGGCTTAACAAACGCAATCGGAACGGAGGATATCGATAGGAGATACAGAGTAGGGAATCTTGACCAGCGAGATCTATACTATTGAGCTCACTGATCTCGACATGAAAAAGCAATAGATGCCGCAAATGGCTACGAGAAATATCAAAATCGGTGCAATTTTCACTGCGTGGTACAAAAAAGAGGGCATGGCATTTAAATGAGGGATCGCACAGAGCATCATGAAAATAATCACAACTCACGAACAATTTGTGCCGTTTACACGGGGATTAGCGGGCTTTTCAAACACGTTTTTTTTAAGCCATTTGGCTTCTGTCTCCCCTTAACAACCCATGTTCTTGATCAATTCCATGTGGTAAAGTGCTAATGAAATATAGACATACAAACATATAAAACAATATTTATAAGGAAATAAATAGAGGCGGTTTACATTATCCATGTTTTTTTCCCTTTTGTAACTAATAATGTCATATACAACTGGATTTTTCACCCTGCCAGAACTCACTTTTTCACTAAAATTTTGTTAAATGATACTGCTTCTTTCATTTATATGTATTTATTTATAAATATCAGCTCCGTTCTGTTACTATAAAGCTATAATAATTTTTCGTTTTCAGATATCTGACTTCGCTTATGAAAGACCATGCAATGGAAAAAAAAGTCCAGTTTTGCCACGAAAACAAAGCACAGTAATGAAATGAATGTTAAGAAGATAAAAAAGTACAAAATTCATTACTATAACCCACGAAAACAGGTTCACTTTCGACATTACCAGACGACCATACTATGAAGACTTTCCTCCCAAAAACCTTAACGTGACGTTAAGTCCCATAATGTGATAGTCAGTTGAAGGCCTGCGTGAGTGCCGCCGTTTGAAATGTGTTTTGGAATGTTGATCAAATTCAATGAGAATTGAAGTTACTTTTTGTTATATAATATGATGAACTAAAACTATGCCATACATCGCGAGCTAAATAATTTGACTTTTATTGACCATCTTTGACTGATATGAACAGTAATTTTTACTGCCAGTTTCCAACATTTTAGCTAGCTCCCAAAATAAACGCCACAGATATTCCTGTGGCGTGTGGTGGACAGTAGGCAAGGAGGTGTGTTTTGTCATGGCGCGGATCAATATGTGATAGTGTTTGTGTTAATTTTGTAAATACTTTTTTCGTTGTTGTTGATGGTTGTTGGACGTGTTTTCTAACTTCTAAATTAACGAGAAGCAATGAAATGGCTCAGTCATTTCATTTGCTTTTTTCTGATAACTGCTGGTGTTCATGGTTTAGGTAACCCATATCAAATTTTAGGAATACATAGGAGAGCAACACTACAAGAAATAAGGAAGGCATACAAGCAGTTAGCGAAAGAATGGTGAGTTTCATTGCCTCTCAGCTTTTCAAAGGAACGGTTTTAAGCGTTCATAACAGTTGTCAGTAGTTTGTTAAATGAAACTGTGCAAAACAAAAGCCGCATTGCTGTATTGCGCTCAACGACATTTGACGTCTTAAAACACGTCGTTTGTTCTAGGCATCCTGATAAAAATAGTGATCCCGCCGCCGAAAATAAATTCGTGGAAATAAACCAGGCATATGAGGTAAGAATGACGTTTCACAGTTTGTTGTATAGCTTGTACTCACGTCTGCACTCACCTGAGTACCAAGTAATTGTAATGCTCTAACGATAGATATATTCGGGAATTCTCATCTTATTGGAAAAAATGTGCTGGTGATCTCGTGTATTTTTGAATAATCACAGCTGTGTTTGTAGACATCAGTTGTTCGTAACTCTAGTTGCGCTTTGATTTCACAACCCTTGTGGGCATTAAGCCTGAACGAACTTGCTTGGGCGCGTCTGGAAATGACGAATACGCATACTACTGCAAGACCAGAAAACAAGACTCAAATGGATTCCAACACAGACTCACTAAATAATACGCAACATCATTACTGCCTAAAAATGTTTTAAATCTCGATACGTATTGTACAGAATCATTAATATAGATCGGTTCTTGTGTACTGACATTTGTTTACTTGATCTATCATGGCCTGAAACATTATTTAGCCAACACCCTGTTTTTTCGTCTTCAGCGCAATACCTAATCAGAGACTACGGGTGTAGGTGTGAAAATTCTGTTCTGTTTACTATTTCGAAAAACGAATATATAGACAAAAAACATCATGCCACAAATATTTAGTAGGGACATAATAAGAGCAGGCCGAAGTGGCCGTGCGGTTCTAGGCACTACAGCCTGGAGCCGATCGACCGCTATGGTCGCAGGTTCGAATCCTGCCTCGGGCATGGATGTGTGTGATGTCCTTAGGTTAATTAGGTTTAATTAGTTCTAAGTTAAGTTGCATAGTGCTCAGAGCCATTTGACATAATAAGAAGTGTATTGTATTATATTTTGGAAGCATAATTCTGGTTGTACCTAAAGGAACAGCATGCCAATTGTATTTCTTTCGCGCCACAGCCAAAGTTGTTGTTTGTAGAGCACTTACATACAGATTGAAAAGAGCTGATATTTTATTAATGTAGATTCTTGGGATATGGCTGCAAGACTTGGATTATGTCATTATAAAAGAAACGTGTAAGACTAGTTTATAGAGTAAAATACTGGCTAATTTGTAGGCCTCCTGTTGACAAAACTCTAATGGCATAGCATTCTCCACAATACCATCATTGATGATGTCATTGTGTGACATAAAGTCTTGTAGTTAAAATTCGTCAATAAGTGTCTTTTATTTGCTATACAGTGTGTGGTTTTGTCACTAACGTCTGGCTTATTTTGTTTATTAGTCATCCTGAGAGTTTCTCCACTTGCTGTCAGGAGTTCTGGTGTTTTACATGTGACTGGTGACAGCAAACATAATGTTCTTGGCCACACCTGATTGTGTCCCTATATCGTATCCTGATGAATCTTTATTATGCTAATGCATTTAGTATATAATAAATATTTACTTCTAAAATTGTATGCCGTCCTTTGTATTACAAGTTAATGGTCTATTCCCAACTTGTTTACAGCTGTCTCTGAGGTCTTATGAACAGTGTCACTGATGACACAGGTGTCCATTGGATAGTTTCTGTAATTGTGGGGGGGGATTGTCTATCTGGGACTGTTTTTACATAACTCCGTTATGCAAACTGAGAAGCTATTTAACAAATAAATACTGAACTTGACCTGCAGCTAAAGAGCCACACAATATTTATTTGTTGATGCCCAACGTACATTCTACTTTGCTAATGAGCAATATCAGTATGAATGTCCAGAATTCTACTACAGTTAATGTCATACTTCTTCCTGATGGGATAGCATTATTTTCTTTCATTTTTAATGAAGATGATACTTCGAAAGTTGGATAAACAATTCGAGACCAGGATGTATGTTCTTAATATGGATTATTCTATTCTTGTCACCTGTTAAATGAAGATACTGCTTTAATTTTGTGTGTGTGCTAGCAGTAAGTCTATTACTTTTGAAGTATTTTGATGTAAGTTCCCTGTGTTACAGTAGTGAACATGTGATATTTAAGCTGATCGTACAGGTAAACTGTGAAAGAGGTAGACCTAAGATTGCGAAGTTGTATCCCATTGATTTACTCCAGATTTTTCACCGTGACATTGCCTAGAACCTCTCTTCTTATGAAGCAAACATAAGAAGGAATAGGCCTTTACAACATGTATTGTACCAAGCAGTATAATATTAAATTGAATTACATTTTATGAATCAAATTTCTGTGGTCTTGCAGTGAGATATGTGCAAACCTGAAAAGTTAGATGTGTACAATTTAGTTAAGTGTAATACAACAGTGACTTAACGAAATATTATAGTTACATTGCTGATGTCTGCAGCTCATGATCTTGCGGTGGCATTCTCACTTCCCGTGTACGGGGTCCCGGGTTCGATTCCCGGCGGGGTCAGGGATTTTTCCTGCCTCGAGATGACTGGTGTTGTTGTGCCGTCTTCATCATTATTCATCCCCATTACGATCGGATGAAGGCAATGGCAAACCACCTCCACAAGGACCTCGCCTAGTACAGCAATGCTGGTCTCCCACATCGTCCCCTTCACTCTTTGGAGTATGGGACCTCATCATCGTCACATTCCTAATATTAATTGTAACATTAGCCTAGAATTTTGAGTCGCAGATAGGCACAACAAAAAGACTATCACAGATAAAGCTTTCGGCCAATAAGACCTTCATCATTAATAGACGACAGACACGCACACACACACACACACACACACACACACACACACACACACACACACACACACACACACACACACAAATGACTGCAGACTCATGCAACTGAAACCACACTGCAGGCAGCAACACCAGCGAATGATGAGAGTGGCGACTGGGTGGGGGGTAAAGAGGAGGCTGGGTTGGGGAGGGATATTATGGTGGGGTTGGTGGACAGTGAAGTGCTGGAGGTTAGACGGATGACGGGGGAGTGGTGGGGAGGAATGATGGAAAAGGAGAGAAGTTAAAAGACTGGGTGTGATGGTGGACTGATAACTGTGTAGTGCTGGAATGGGGAACAGGGAAGGAGCTGGTTGGGTGAGGACAGTGAGTAACGAAGGTTGAGGCCAGGAGGGTTACAGGAAGATAGGCTGTATTGCAGGCAAAGTTTCCAGCTGCTCAATTCAGAAAAGCTGGTGATGGTGGGAAGGATCCATGTGGCACAGGCTGTGAAACAGTCATTGAAATGAAGGATGTCTGTTGGGCAGTGTGCTCAGCAACAGGGTGGTACACTTATTTCTTGGCCACAATTTGTTGGTGGTCACTTATGCGGACAGACATCTTGTTGGTTGTCATGCCAACATAGTATGCAGCACACTGGTTGCAGCTTAGCTTGTAGATCACATAACAGGTTTCACAGGTAGCCCTGCCTTTGATGGGATGGGTGATGTTTGTGACTGGACTGGAGTAGGTGGTGGTGGGAGGATGTTTAGGACACGTCTTGCATCTACGTCTGTTACAGGGGTATGAGCCATGAGGTAAGGGGTTGGACGCAGTGGTTGTGTTTGTTACATTCCATCCTGGATTTTCCACTGTTTGATTTTAGCCTAGAATTTTAACAGTTCCTGTGAAGATCCTCTGCAGTGGAGTAGAATTATTTTCTCATCATTTGATTCCCTGAAATTCAATTGCAGCAGAGTTTCACTAATCCATACCCCAGTAATCTGAAAGTTTGGTTAATCCGAACATGAAACATGTTAGTCTAAGTATGGAAAACTGTGTGGTAAACTGCCCCACATACACACTATTTTAATTTACACAGTACAGTAAACATGTATTAGAAAAATTGGTAAGAAAACATTAGGTTAAACAATGCATAACAATGAAAGAAAAGCTGTCAAACTTACTAAAATACAGCCGACATTTTATCCCTACTTTTTAGATGAGAAAAACTCAGTCATTGTTTTCTGGCATAATGAAGACAGCCTGTTATATGACACATAGTTGTGCGATTGTCTCATAAACATAAAATCAGCAGGTGTAGCAGTGGGCTGTTGCTCCAAACAATGCAGCACGAGGTCAAGGGCTTCTGCTGCGTCACTGTGTGGCACCAGCTGTCCTTTGTTGCTTTCAGGCTCATTGTCACTTCCATCGCAGCAGTCCACTTCTTCCTGGTCACAGCAGCAACTAAATCAGCATCATTGAGGTTCTCCACACATGCCCCATCTGCTGCCACCCACTCATCTACGTCTCCTTCACTAGCTTCTTCACATCCAGGGAGTGTCTGTATCATTTGTAGTAGATTTTCCTCTTCATTTTCAACCAGGTTGCCCTGAAATTCAAGAGATGTCCACAGTTTTCTCCATGATTTTCTCATAGTATTTTCTGAAATATTCTGCCATGCCTCAGCAGCTCAATAAACAATATCCTTCACGTTGGTCTTTTTTATTTTGCCCACGAAAGGAATGCTATCTTCTTGGATCAGCATTCTTAAAAATTGTTTTCTGTAGATCAATTTTGATGTTTTCAGTATGCCCTGGACCATCAGCTGTAGAAGTGGTGTAACATTCGGCAGCAAAAACTTCGCCACAAATTTTCCATTACATAATTCCTCCGTGCTGGGGTGAGATGACACGTTATCAATCAATAGGATTGCACAGGGAGACAAATGATTCTCCTTAGAAAACTGTTGAACAGAGGGAACAAACTGGCCGTGAAACCATTTTTTGAACAGCTTACCATCCATCCGTGCATTTTTCTGGTTGCTATAATATACGGGCAGGGACTTCATGTTGCAGTTTTTAAAAGCTCTGGGCCTAGCATATTTGCCAATCAGCATTAAAGGCAGCTTGTGATTACCAGCAGCATTGCTACATGCTAATAAAGTCACACGATCTTTGCACATTTTAAAACCAGGAGCATGGTCTTCTGCTTTTGATGTCAGGCTTTTTGTTTTCAATGCCCTAAAATTAAGGCCAGTCTCGTCAGTGTTATAAATTTGTTGGGGAGAATACTCTCCCCCTCATATCATTTTTTCAAGCTTACCCAACTATTCCTTTGCTGCATCATGGACAAAAGAAAGCTTCTCTCCAGTAATTGTTAGCTGACGGATTCCATGGCATTTTTCGAATCTGTCCAACCAACCTGTGCTCGCACTAAAAGACTCCTGACCATCCATTAGCTTGGTCAGGTAGACAGCCATCTCCTGAACCTGTGCTCCACGTAGAGGAGTTCCCCTTTCTCTTTCCTGCATAAACCAAAGGAAAAGAGTTTCATCCATTTTATCATACTGGGACTGTTTCAAAGTCTGCCGAATTTTGAGTGTTTTTCCCGAAGATATTGCACAAGACTGTTCAAGCTTCACTCGGTTCTTCTTCCAATCACAAATGCTTGCTTTGGCAACACCCAGTTCCATTGCAAGTTTAGATACATTCTCACCATTGTCTCTCCGCTTCAAAGCATTCAGTTTTTCTTTGAGAATTAACATTGTATGTTTCCATTTACTCATAATGAAAATATGCACACCACTACACCTGAACGAATACAACACAAATGTTACGCTTGCCAGCTATCAATAACTTAACATAACCCAGCGCTTTGTGAGCCAATTGGCAGTGCACTGACTGCAGCTGTGCAACACAGCAAGCTCTTGATTCCCATGAAGTAATGAGTGCTGTTGACAAGGGATCTCAGATTGATTCCATATTCATAGATTTCCAGAAGGCTTTTGATACCGTTCCTCACAAGTGACTATTAATCAAATTGCGTGCATATGGAGTATCATCTCAGTTGTGTGACTGGATTTGTGATTTCCTCTCAGAGAGGTCACAATTTGTAGTCATAGATGGTAAATCATCGAGTAGAACAGAAGTGATATCTGGCGTTCCTCAAGGTAGTGTCATAGGCCTTCTGCTGTTCCTGATTTACATATAAATGATCTAGGTGATAATCTGAGCACCCCACTTAGATTGTTTGGAGATGACACTGTAATTTACCGTATAGTAAAATCATCATATGATCAATTCCAGTTACAAAATGATCTAAAGAGAATTTGTGTATGGTGCGAAAAGTGGCAATTGGCACTAAACAAAGAAAAGTGCGAGGTCATCTACATGGGTACTAAAAGAAACCCGATAAATTTTGGGTATACGATAAATTGCACAAATCTGATGGCTGTCAATTCGACTACATACTTAGGAATTACAATTACGAGCAACTTAAATTGGAAAGACCACATAGATAATATTGTGGGGAAGGCAAAACAAAGACTGCACTTTGTTGGCAGAACACTTAGAAGATGCGACAAACCCACTAAAGAGACAGCCTACATTACACTTGTCCGTCCTCTTCTGGAATATTGCTGCAGAGTGTGGGATCTTTACCAGGTAGGATTGACAGAGGACATCGAAAAAGTGCAAAGAAAGGCAGCTCGTTTCGTGTTATCGTGCAATAGGGGTGAGAGTGTCACTGATGTGATACGCGGTTTGGGGTGGCAGTCAATGAAACAAAGGCAGTTTTCTTTGCGGCAAGATCTATTTACAAAATTTCAATCACCAGCTTTCTCTTCCGAATGCGAAAATATTTTGTTGACACCCACCTACATAGGGAGAAATGCTCATCATAATAAAATAAGAGAAATCAGCTCAAACACCGAGCGAGGTGGCGCAGTGGTTAGCACACTGGACTCGCGTTCGGGAGGACGACGTTTCAATCCCACGTCCTGCCATCCTGATTTAGGTTTTCCGTGATTTCTCTAAATCGCTCCAGGCAAATGCCGGGATGGTTCCTTTGAAAGGGCACGGCTGACTTCCTTCCCCATCCTTCCCTAATCCAATGAGACCGATGACCTCGCTGTCTGGTCTCCTTCCACAAACAACCCAACCCCCTCAGCTCAAACATAAAGATTTAGGTGTTCCTTTTTCCCACACACCATTCGAGAGTGGAATGGTAGAGAAGTAGTATCAAAATGGTTCAATGAACCATCTGCCAGGCACGACAACTACGACAAGTTTTGCTACCAGCAGAATATCTGATCACTGCAGAAGATTCTCATGTCAGGCTATGTTTTAATTCATTTTAGGTGGGCCGATCCCGGCGGTACTGTAATGCCGGGCCAACTTGTGACAGAGGTGGAGCAAGCCCCTAGCACTCTGTCATGAGCCAAAAATGAGTTTAATATTCTGGTCCTGCGATGCAGGACGTATCAGATATTAAGCTGATAAGAACAGATATTACACTTTGATCTTAGCCAAGTGTGAATTGCAGAGTAACCATGTAGATGTAGAGAGGTCTCAACAATGCACAACAACAAGGGCAGGGAGTGAGAGTGAGCCATTGTTCCCACACTTGTTCCCATTTGTTACCATGGTGTACCTACTTATCTGCTTGGTATACTTCATTCTAGAAACTCGTCACCGTAATTCCGGCTAATCCGAACAAGGTCCAGTCCCAATTACTTCACCGAGCGAGGTGGCGCAGTGGTTAGACACTGGACTCGCATTCGGGAGGACGACGGTTCAATCCCGCATCCGGCCATCCTGATTTAGGTTTTCCGTGATTTCCCTAAATCGCTCCTGGCAAATGCCGGGATGGTTCCTTTCAAAGGGCACGGCCGACTTCCTTCCCCGTCCTTCCCTAATCCGATGAGACCGATGACCTCGCTGTCTGGTCTCCTTCCCCGAACCAACCAACCCAATTAGTTCGCATTAATGGGACTCTACTTTGCATGGGTTATATTTTTTACATTCCATGCTGGATTTTCCACTGTTTGATTTTAGCCTAGAATTTTAATAGTTTTTGTGAAGATCTTCTGCAGTGGAGTAGAATGATTTTCACATCATTTGATTCCCTGTTAAATTCAATTATATTGCTGTGAAATATTGAATTTGCTTTACCAGGTTGTTGCATTTACCTTTTAATATCACTTGCCTATAATAACCTCCTCCTTCAATGTACAAGGTCTGCACCAACTTCCTTATAACCTGCTCTGGCTCCTGAGATATGAGGGTCACCTTTTATGATTTTACTAATGACTGTGACTGATGTTGAGGTATGACATTACCATGATTCTACAATTTACCATTTGTTGTTATTAAAGCAATGGCAGCTCAGAAATGGGCCAAGTTGTTTATATGCCAGCTCAGAAATGAGCCTAGTTGTTTATATGAAGTGTGCGTGTGAACAAAGTGTAGTGAAAAAAATGGAAATTTCCTGTGAATGTTTTTGACAGCGGATTTTTTAACCGTATTTGTTACAGCTTCAAATAACAATGTTTCAAATCACTTTTTTCACCTTTTGGTAATCAATCAGCTTCAGAAAAGATTGTTTGCGATTGATTTGAAGAATTTTGCTATCAGGATACTTCCGGCAGAGATGAATTTTGGAAAGATCGAACAAAAGCCATTGATCCAAAAGATATCAGTGCTGTGCTCAGCATAATTGAAGAGGACCAGCACTTCCCTTCCTGTGAGACAGAGACATCCTTAAGCATATTGAAGATTGCATGTACATTTAGCTCTGAAAATATGTCGTACTGATGGATTCTGCACAGGTTGACCTAAACAAAAAGAGGCCTCATGTCAATTCATATCATAAAATGCCCAATAAAGTCTGTTGTATAAATGTAGAACCCATATACTACATTGTAACAGGATGCGAAACCTGAATATATTCATTGAAGCTGGAAACTAAACAGCGATCAACTGTTTGTGTGTTCCAAGATGAACCGAAACCAACAAAATGGTTTATTTGTCTTTTGTTATATTGGGATGTCGCAATCATTGCTTTACAGCAGTGGTTCCGAACCTTTCCAATGCCATTTACCTGGGTGTAATGAGATCTTAGCTAGTACCCCTCCTTCCCCACCATCCTTAACATTAGCATGTAATAAAACTTCTGAATGAAAAAGAATTGTCTTTGAATACTTTCATTTTTAAAATGATGAAAGGTAATTGAGGTTTAGGTGTTGTGTTAAACTACCAATTAAAAAGTTTGAGAGACAGTTGCGTCTACATATTTGTAACAAGCTTTTTAATAGAATAATGAAGCAGTTCTTAGTGCATTGTGAGTTTTACCTAGAGCTACTTCTCGGAAAAGAAATCTAACCGTCCATATTATGGGTAGACACACAGTACAACATGTGGTTCCTGCACGCCAATCCTCTCCCAAGGAATACTTGCTTCAACCCATCCCTGCACCACAATTTAAAATCAACCAAATTAAAATGTGTGTACTGTACTTAGGCTTGCTGTTTGTAAATCACTTGATTGCTGGGCTTCTTACTTCTGAAGTGGCAGAAATTGGGAGACTTCAGTTTGCCATTCCATTGTTCTGTGTTTGACGACTAGCAATAATAATAATAATAATAATAATAATAATAATGTTTAGGATCTACAGCAATGTGGTAGCCATTATGTGGTTACTGTCATGTTGTGCTGTCAATTAGTTTGTTTATCTGTTATGAAGTGAGTAATGAAGCAATTTTTGGTCTATTGTAAGAACTATCATGAGATATTTGAGCATGATGTATACGTCTCAATTTTGCTGACATGAATGCATGTACATAATGCAAACTTCACATGCTGTGGGTAAACTGCATGAGGAAGATGTTCATACATTTGTTCCACAAGCTATAACCTCCAGAACATTGTTTCATATATTAATGTTAGTATTTTGAAAAAAAAAGAGAAAGAAAGAAGAAGAATTTATTGGTAACTTATGGAATCAGCATTACAGTCCTACAAAATAGTGATAATACTATCAATCTTTTACAAATAACTTTATTTCATGACTGAAACACAGTTAACCTTTTGTTTTTACCCCTCGGAACATTATGTTTAACCCCCAGGCTAGGAACCAATGCTTTAGAGGATCAAAGAACATTGAGTGCTGAATAGTATACAACAGTTTGTTTGCTATAAGTTATCATTGATACCCGAATGAACAACTGAAAAGGTCATGTCGTTCTTCATCATAACAATGCACTAAATGAGTCAACTGAACCTACTGATACTGGATGTTGGCTTCATCCTGTGACATAACGATTTTGGGGTGTGTGACTTCATACATGCATGAACAGGTAGAGAACAGACTGCCGTGTGTGTGTCATCTTTTTTTTTTAAATTTTGGTTGTGGTGACACTGATCTGTAGCACAAACTGATGTATGTGCTAGGTTGAAGGGTGACAATTTGCTTATGAGTTGGTGGCTTCAGATAGTATGACCAAACCATAAATTATTAGACAGAGAAAAGTTTGGAATTAATGTCTTGTTGTCCCAATGTGTGGATAGTGATTTTTACTACCTCAAGAAGCTGTTGATGCTTTCCAAGCCCATGTACTTTAGCACCTACACCGGAGTGGAAAAAATGTTTCCAGTATTGGTTTGAACACACACACACACACACACACACACACACACACAAAGAAGTATGAATTTTAAAAATGAGTATTTAGAAGGGAACAAAATTATTTGTACACCAAAATTTCTTTCATTGTTTTTGTAAATAGTTACAAGGCAAGCCATTCTACGTTCCCAGTGGAAAGAAAATAAAGAACACCTTTCTCTGCAGCATTACCCTATGATGTGTGGATTCGCCCTGTGCCATCAGTGTGTGACACTTGTGGTGGGTTTACAAGTCGTCGATAATACCAGATAAAACAACTGAAGATGCTATGTCATTCTTCGTGATGACAATGTCAGTTGTTGCACAGCAAACCATATAAATCAGCTGACAGTACCAATACCGGAACTCAGTTTCTGTTCGCCACATTTTGACGGGCTGTATGTAATCTCATGTTATGGACAGCAACCAGTTTACCATAAATCTTCCCTCTGTGTTAAGTGACAGTGAGATGAGTGTGATAAATATTGAACATTTGATTACATATATAGGGTGATGGGCTATTAACTCTTCCTCAATCACCTGTTATGCAGTTTTATGACTGGTGTATTGAATTTTTAAAATTGTTTTATGAGTACAGGGCAGTACCAAAAGTTGTGATACTCCCAGACGGCTTTGATCTGTGATGTTGTCAAGATGATGCAGTAATGCACGAAATATTTAACTCATGCAATAATATGAAATGAACAGGACAGCTGTGGGAAGTAGGGAGTTTTAGGTGGGACAAACTGAATACATGACAGTAAAAATTGCATTACTATTCCAAACAAATACTCAGCCAAAAGTAATGTACATGAAATCGATAATCCACCCTGACAAAAAAATGCACTGTTAGTAATTTAGGGTTTCACTTGACCTATAAAGCTCAAACAAAGACAGCGATACCAACAGCCCACACACAATATAAAAACCTGGTACCATAAATTTTGCTTGAGCTATATAAGTCAAATGAAGACGGCAATACCAGGAACATCCATTCAATGTTAAAACCCAGTACCACAAATTTTGCTGGAAAGAAAGGTAGCAGTACCAGGATCCCACAACAGCTCAAAAACCTGCTGGTGCAAATTTCATCTGACCTATATAGCTCAAACAAATTCCATTGTACCAACAGCTCAGACAAGCAGAACTAAGTATTTTAGAGAGAGTGAGATAGAAGAAAAAAAAGGGAACACTGAACAAGACCAAAATACATACAACACACTCCATGATACGCACTACTATAAACTACTGAACATGAATTTATGCTACCAACACAAACCACACACACACAAAAGTACTCCAACATAAATTTTGATTTCCACTTATCAATGAAAATTATGAACACAAGGAAACACACTACACTTCTTTTGATAAACATCAAAAATACAGGAAAATATACTTACCACTCTAGGTCAGCTGACAAGTAAAAAAAAAACAGACGCTAAGAAGCCAAAATAAACATCCCTGAAAACACTGCCACATACACCTGTCCCAGGTTTGAGAAGCAGAGATTTTTTTCAATTTCATAAATTCTGCACACTGCTGACACTGTAAACATTCCACCATGAAGTCATACAACTGAAGAAATTCAATTGTAGCATCCATACTGTCACCCATAGCACCTACCAACAAATGACTGGTAAATTTTGTCATAACATCCATGCCAATTGAATAATGAAAAATTAACTTTCAAACCATTAACAATAGCGCAACTAAAGATCTCAAAACTGAAGACTGATCAGTGGCCACTAATTGGCGACATTAAAAAGCTCACTGACAAGTCAGTCTGTTTGGATTCATATGTGTTATGTAACCACTGAAAGCAGATGTTTCCACATGATATCAGTCACCTTTACCTTGTGCAAGTGCAGTTCCTTTTATGTCACTGGCTGTGTGTCACGATTCTCCCTAATTGGGCCCAAGATTTTTCTTTTCTTGGTTCAAATGTGTAGGTCAGACCTTTCCTACTCACTTCAAGGTATTTTGTTGCATTTAAAGCCATTCATCTAACTTGACATTAAACAAATAAGATATTTGCTATAACAGGAGTGGACTGTCTTCGTCTTGAGGTAAATGCAGGTTACACAAAGCAAAATCAGAGCCACAACAGTACTATAAACTGAGGCACTGAAGGTTGTAATGCTATTCTGCTGCCTATTGTGATACTGCCACACATACTGAAACATTTGCTCAGCGATAATACACCCCTTTTTTGCTGTAACTTAATTTCATGAGTGATGTCATTTCTATGACTTGATATGACCTTTGATACTGTAAAAGGATTTTTTTTTCATTTTACCCTTCGGTGTGAAGGGATTTGCCAGCTTAATCCGTTGATCAAATCTGTTCGTAGGTAGTTTGTCAACACGTCATCCCACTTGCTCTTGCCAGCTGCTCGAATGCTTTTGTATTCACTTTTGTCACAAATTTCCACACAACCTATAACACCTTCACGAACATCTTCACAGACTCCCTGTTTTTCCCAACTTACGGCTTAGTCACTTCAAAAGGCGACTGCATCTTAGAACTATGTATTGCCTCATATGGTGAAAGCACACTGCTATCATGTATTTCAAAATTGTATGCAGCTGCAACATCACAATTGTTGTAATTTCAGTTCACGTAATTAGCTTAATATTTTGCAGACTGTGTGATGGATATGTTTCTTTCTTCCATTTGATTGAGGGTGGAAGTCACTAGTTCTTAGCATCCACATTTGCAATATATGGCACAACTGCTTAATCAGCTTGGACGTGAAGTTAGTGTACTAATCTGTAATTATTGTGTCGGAACACCAAACTTCAATAACCAGTTGTTTACCATTGCCTGAGCCACTGTATTTGCTTGTTGATTTGAGATTGCAGCCATCGCAACATAACATGAAAAGTGGTCTATGATGGTTAATATGATGCAGTTACCTGCCAGTATTAGGTTGAAATGACCGAAAATGTCCATTCTCACCATTTCAAATGTCTTGAATGCCTCGTATAATGTCTGCACTGTGTGTGATGATGGTTGATATCAGCACATTGTGCACGTGGTATGCAGTTCCTCACATGCTGATCAGCGTCCTGTCTCTCTGTCCTCCACCAGTAATTGCTCAGCTGTTTGACAAAAAGTTGTTTTGTGCCCTCCGTGACCTGCTAACACTTGTTTGTGTTCTAATAGATCTTATAATTAAATGTTTCCCTGAGACATTTAAGTCTCTTTTTATTATCTACGATAATGATCGAAGCAGACAAAATGAATTAAAATTTGTGCTGCAGCCAGGACACATGTTTGTGTGCTTCTCTGAACACTTTGTCCCACAGCGCTGTGGGTACACCACAACACAAGGGCCAAACTTTGTCAGCCTACACAGCAGCCCCTCATGCATCGAGAAGTGTGGATGTGTTGTAAATAGCTGGCAGTCTGCTCCTTTTGCCACTCTGCAAGGCTTCTACCAAGCACTCTTACAACTCCAGTCTATCTGCTCAAGCAATTGGCATTGCTGCTTCTTCCAGGTTTGTGTACTAACTCATAATCAAATTCACTCAACCTTAATGCCTAGCAAGTTCATAGACAGACTTTCTTTTAATCCACATAGCACTCCATTCAATAACCTCTGGAACATTGCCAGCATATTCATGATTCCAAACAGCAGGCATTGATGCTGGTAGTGTCCCCGTGGAAGAGCGAACCACTTCCAACTGGTGACATCCACTCTTTAAATCTGTCATTGAGAAGCATTGACACTGACCTGTAGTCTCCAGCCGGCCGCAGTGGCCGAGAGGTTCTAGTCGCTTCAGTCCGGAACCATGCGGCTGCTACAGTCGAAGGTTCGAATCCTGCCTCGGGCATGGGTGTGTGTTATGTCCTTAGGTTAGTTAAGTTTAAGTAGTTCTAAGTTCTAGGGGACTGCACTTATAAATGCTGTAGATTCTCGCACAGTGCAGATGCATCTATGGCGTGCTTGTGGCAAAGGTCTTCACTTGACCTGTATAAATCGTCCTCGTCTAGTATGTCCAAGTAGGCAATCAATAATCCCTTTAACAGCTCCACTTAGTCAGAGACAAAATTATCCACATCCACTGGAACCATGTAATCCCCATCTACTGCCTGTATTTATATGCAACTCTTATACATACAAAATTATGCAAATTATCCAATTCCAACAGCTCCATAGCAGTACCCACACACACTCAGAGTAGCATCCCTGTACCTCTCGGCACTTTGTCATCCGAATTGGGCTTTAGTGAATGTGTCTACAGTTTACTCGACTCGACCTTCATGATTGGCGGACCGTTTTGGTTATTGTTCCAAGCAGGAACAGTCTGTCACCGAGCACGATAGTTTGCTGCGAAAGAACAGTTCTTCCGTGATGCTTATTCAGAAAATTTAGTCCTAGGATTGTTCAGTATCCCCACTAACACAGGGCTGTACTTCCATATATGTCTTGCTCCAATGAAGAAATTGAGCAGAGTTTATCCCAAAAATGTCACATCATTATCCTCTACTCCACATAACCTGTATCTTACCCAATTCAGTCTCTTTCTACTCAGGAGGTCCATACTAGTTACTGACACATGAGCCACAGTGAATGCTAGAAAACTATGTTCCATTCTGTTCACAATGCCCACCAAGCAGCACTCTGTCTCTGCATATGCCTTCATAGCTTAATGCTTCACTGGGAAAGCCATAAGTCAGCTGAGGAATTGCTGTTGATGTTTAACAAGCCCTTAGCCTCATACCATCCTCTTTGCTTTCTATGCTAGTAGTTTTGCACCCATTGCTCCACCACCTGCATTTAGCATTGTGATCAGTGGCATTGTTTCTGAATGTAGGGCTACGTTTGGAAGCAACTCAGTCCACACCTTTAACACTTCACATCAGAGGAAAAAACACTCAGTTTATCTCGCACCTTAGTCACTATGTCTATTTCCTGTAGTTCCATAGCAACCTTAATGGCAGCAGCCAGACCCTTTGCATTCTCCGTCCATACCATACCATACCATACTATATCAAGTGGAAGTCCTCTCAAAAATATGTCTAGCACTCTCTGTTCCTCCTCTTGCAGAATAGGTTTATCCATCTCCTCATTCTGTATTAACTCATATGTTTGTGCATTGATTTCCCTGTTCCTACCTAAGAATGCTTGCACCAATACGTTTTATTTCTGGGACATCCCATTCAGTTGCATCCTGAAGAATCTAGCACTATTCTGCTTGTGATAATGCTGATAAAATCCTTTCTTAAGTTGTTCGAATGTGACACCTTATTCATGACACATTATGTATTTCTTTGCTGCATCCACAAACTGTAACATGGTCTTGGGCAAACATACATTTTTCTGACCAATTACCCAGAGTAGCAGAAGGATACAGATTGTGAATAAAGGGTGACACATCCTCTGTTGGTTTACGCGTAAAAAAGAGCATCAAGACTTGCCACGCTGGGATCCACAGAGGGAATGGGTACACTAAATTATGCTTTTGCATCTACCGTCGCAGCTAGTTCACCTTGTTTGCACTTATTATCTGCTGTTAAAGTATATGCCTGCCTTGTAGTATATCATTCTTCTGTGGTACTGAAACCATCTGTTTCAACAAAGTTTCAGCTCCTTCCTGTATCATCATTACTTGTGTTTGTGGCATTTGCACAAACTCTATTTAAAAAAAATTAAAGT
This sequence comes from Schistocerca piceifrons, assembly GCF_021461385.2. Classification (NCBI taxonomy): domain Eukaryota; kingdom Metazoa; phylum Arthropoda; class Insecta; order Orthoptera; family Acrididae; genus Schistocerca; species Schistocerca piceifrons. The sequence continues at coordinate 780,151,962 of NC_060140.1, read as the reverse complement.
ACACCACATGACAACAAAGCAAGGCCACCAAAAACCCTTGGGCAGGTGTACAAGGAAAATAACATAAATTCTAACAACAGATCATAGTCACACTAGGCTCTGAGCATAATGCCCATGATGTCGGCAAGTCCCACGCATAGCTTGTACTGCCTTCATAAACAGCAATTAGTTACCCCACCAAATTACAATATTTAGATGTATCTGGCCGCAAAGTGTACCCTCTACAATTCCCTGTAAACTGCGATAAGTTGCATGTTTCTCAAACAGCACCTGCAAATTCTTGTGCACTTCAGTCCAATCCACCATTACCGTACACAAGAGCAACACAAAAACACACCAAAAAAAATAAAGCCCATTCACCATACACCTACTGTTCAAACCACATCCAGAGCTGATGATTGCTTTGCAGCTGCAGTGTCCTCTTGACAAATGGCAGCAGCTGATGTTGCATTAGACACTTCTGACACCAGATTGTTGACACTAGGTTGTTATCACAAAAGAGGCAGAGGAAATGGCTTTTCAGGATGAAGCACTGCTTCCTTTATCTGCAAATGGGTTGACAGTGGTGGTGGTGGTGATTGGAATCAAGTGGTGGACTGCTAGTGAGACATCCATGGATGGACTAGACTTTCAGCCATGTTAGGTACAGAGGTATTATTGCTGCTGGAGTGGGCACTGTTGGCCTTGGGATGACACAGCAGGCCGCAGAAAGTGAGCAAGCCACCACCAGCATGACTGCTTTGACAGCTGTGTGCATAGGCAGTGTCACCTAGTGATGTCACCAAGATGTCAGTGGCTGACAGAGAGACTATGCACCACAGCTGATGAACAGCAGCCATGTCCATGCTGCATGCTCACCTAGAGCTGCTGAATACACTACAAGGATGAACGATACTCAAACTGTATGCTCCACCATAACTGACATCAAAGGTGTATACCTACCTTGGGTGATGGTCAGTGACAGGGTGGTCAACAAGAATCAGAGTGCAGCGAAGTACCAGTTGGGTTGGTTGATTTGGGTGAGGGAACCAAACTGCGATATCATTGATCCCATGGATTTGGTAGGGGGGAGGAAGTAAGTCAGCCATGCCCATTCAAAGGGACCATACCAACATTTGCCTGAAACGATTAGGGAAATCACAGAAAACCTAAATCAGAATGGCCGGACACGGGTTTGTACCTTCATCCTCCCGCATGCGAGTCCAATCTGGGTGGCATACCAGTCCAGACTTGAATACACATCCCAGCAGGGAAGCAGACATCCTCTGGAAGTAGTCACCTGGTAGGTGATTCTGCTGTGTGAAGACTGCAGGTAGTCCACACATGATCTTTGCCCTTGTGGATGCCTGTAGCTTGTGAAGCCTAAGTCCAGAGGGAAGGATAGCAGAAGATGGGTGTGGGGAGAGAACAGTCCTGTCTGGTGGAGCATCCAGAGACTAGGAGGGGGCAGGATAAGCCTGCAAGGGGAAGGGGGGACCCATTTTCAAGACAATGTAAATCCTTTCAGGCTCAGCCACTTTGAAAAATAAGTCATTGCACAATTGTATGTTGGAAACGAAACATGTCATCAACAATCTAGAAAACTATTTGGTTGTATTACATAATGAAGCCAATGGCAAGGTCTCAAATCTGTTAGAAAAACTGGAGATATACGTCCACAAAATCAAAAACCAGAATCGATGGTAAATGAACAAACAGATTTTGCAAGCCACAGCTATTTCAGTAATTTTAAAGATCTGTTCTAAAGTTATTTCCTACATGTATCAACTGTTTCCTACATATGTCAATTGTTTAATAATTTTATCTTTAGCACTATGAAAAATTCATTATTGACCACACCATGTACAAAAACATCTGTGAAGTGTTTACAAGCATGTGTTTGCAAATGTGCCTCGTGAATGAAGTAATATGTTTGTAATCGATGGAGGAGAAAACTGATGCTGCTGCTAAAATGTTAAAAACACTTTTCTTGGATTATTTGGTAAGTTTACACTATTCACCTTTTCCAGTATTTCACACACATTTTCCACGTCTGGCTCATGAAATTCATAAACTAACATGAAATCTTTTCGCGACAGGTATATGCACTTCATCTTATTCAAGAGAACAAATGAAGCCTGTATTAAGACGAATTACGCCTGAAGATGCACCTATAGGGTCCGAAATGCGTCGTGTACTGAATAAAACATGAAAATTTGTGACTGAAGGCCTTTTTTGCCCCCCCCCCCCCCCCCATACCTTGAGTGTAATGATATAATAGCTGTGGAATCTGAAGAACATTGTGAGAGGTGTTCAACAGCAACAAGATGATGGGCATCAGGGTTCTTGATGCTTGGGGATGTAGGGTTTGTGGATTTTGAGGAGCATTTACAAGTTGAATTTGTGGGTTGTCTTGGGTGTAAGGAGGGAAATGGATTCAGAGGAGAGGTTCTGGAAAGGGCCTAACTCTTTAAGTAGGAATTGCAGGTCATGTTAGGCCTCTGGGATGGGATCACTCTAGCAAAGACTATATGTGGAGGAATCAGACAATTGGGAAAAGTCTTCTGCCAGGGAGTCACTGTGATTCATAAAGACAGTGGTGGAACCTTTGTTTGGATGTAGGATGATTAGGTGAGATCTGTTTTGAGGTTCTGTATGGCTGTCATTTTTTTCTGCTGAAACGCTGGTGTTCTTGCGAAGGTACTTGGGGAAGGATAGTGAGGCCAAGCTGGAGGTAAGGAAGTCTTGGAAGGTGCAAGGGGTGTGGGTGGAGTAGAGGATTACAATTGGATGGTCATATGAAATGAGGCTGGGTTCAATGTTGAGATTATGACTGCCATGGTTGAAGGGATTGTTGGGAAAGAAGTGTTTCCATCCATTGCTTGGATCAGGAGAAGAAGAGTAGGAGTTTGACAAGCCCAGCGTGGTTAAATTTGGATGTAAGGCTGAAGGTTAGGCTTTTTGACAGGACTAAAACTGCTGTGAGGCTGAGGATTTTGGTGGAAAAGGTCAGTTAGGTAGCATCTGGGTGCTCGGAGGGGTTAACAAGGAAGAACACTGTGGGTAGGATAAGGTTTGGATAGTGGTGCCCCAAGGTGGCAGTAGGATGTCAGCAGGTTGGATAACTTGTGGAAGTGATGTCTGAAATACCCTTCCACATGCTGGAGAGCAAGGGATTGAGTTTCAGAGATATGATGCGTGTGGTAAGAATTGCACAGTAGAAGTGTCTTGTGGAGGGAGCAGAGATATACTCTGATGCCTGTGCTATGGAGGTACTTTTTTGGGAGTACCAGGTTCGTGGTACACACACTGAAATCTGAAAAGGTGAAAGTCATTGTGAAAAGAGGGGTGGGGTCCAGAGAAGAAAATTTTTATGATTAGGCTGTTATGGACAATTCCAATGAAGGCATTAGATGGCTTATGGGAGCTGGATAATAAGGAAAAGACAAGCACAAATACGTACACACACACAAAAATATGCACAAATAATGTAAAAAACATGTACCAGTATGTAAAAACACACATCAGTATGTAAAAATATTAATCACTACTGAAAATATGTAATAATATGAGCAAACAAATTTATGAAAAAATATTTTAAAAAATGTGGGAAAAGGGAAGAAATGGATGAAGTGTGGGAGTATTCGCGTTTTGGGATAAGGGAAGAGAGAGGGGAATTCGTTAGGTCGAGATTCACAAGTTCATGTGACACAGCAAGGTGGGGGGGGGGGGGGGGGACGTGAATATCTGCGAGGATGATTAATGTTGATACAGTGTAGCTGGTATGTCAGAGCGTGAGGGGTTTGGAAGGTGATGAAAAAACCACACCTTACTAACTTTACCCTAACACACAACTAGTACTTCTCTGTAGGGAGGCTGTACAGACAGACCTGTGGCACAGCCATGGGCACCCGATAAGGCACACTCCGACACAAACATGTTTATGGGCCATGTAGAGGAAACCTTCCTAGCCTCCTAAAAGCCCAAAATTGCGGTCTGGTTCAGGTTCATTGAACGATAACTTCATGATCTGAACTCAGGGCTAAGAAACCTATCCTCATTCCTTTGCAACCTCAACACCTTTTCTCTTCTCCACTTCCCCTGGTCCTTCTGAATTCAGTATGCCACTTTCCTCGACTCCACCTCCTGCTCTGTGTTGGCTCCATCCACAAGTCAGTCAATATTAAACTCAGCAACCACCAAAGTATCTGCATTTTGACAGCTGTCATCCCACCAAAAAGTCCCTCCCACATCGCCTGGGGTATGATGTATCTACCTGCAATGACAAGTACTCTCTTTCCCAGTATGCTGAAGGTCTTACAAAGACTTTCACAGACAGACACCTGTGGAAGACCTACATGCAAGACCTGCCCAATCCACTCACCCAGCACTGCCTATTCCAGTCCTGACACAGGCTTATACTGTCCTATCAGAGGCCGGGCCACCTGCAAAAGCAGCCATGTCATATACTGCAGTTGCAGTCACTTCACATACTTTTGTACTGGTACGACTACCAACCAGCTGTCCACCAGAAAGAATGGCCACCACCAAACTGTGCCTAGAGCTTGCTAGGTCACCTCGTGGCACGACATGCAGCTATACATAGCTTGCTTGATTTTCATGGCTGCTTCACAATCCAGGCCATCTGGATTCTCCCCTCAACCACGAGGTATCTGGAACTGCACATAGGGAGTAACCTTTACAAGCATTCTCCACTCCCAAAATTATCCTGAACTCAATCTACAATAACCTACTGTTCCCACACCCTCCACCCAGCCGTTTCTGACCCCTGTCCTATAAACTCCACCCAATTCATGTCCCCTCTTAATCATTATGTTCACTCTCCGCCAATGCACCCAACACCCCTCCCCTCTCTGCTCCTCTTCCTTTCCACCACCTCTCCTCTCATCCCATTCCCTCTGCCACTGCCTCTCAACAAAGCCCCTTGCAGGCTTGTCCTGCCACCTTCTAGTCTCTGGAGCTCCGCCAGACAGGACTGTCACCCCCCCCCCTCCCCTGCCCATATTCTGCTGTCCTTCCCTCTGGACTAAGACTCCACAACGTACAGGCATCCACAAGAGCAGAAGGTCATGTGTGGACCATCTGGAGTCTTCACACAGCGGAATCACCTACCAGGTGACTACTTCCAGAGGATGACCATTTCCCTGCTGAGATGTGTGTTCAAGTCTGGACTGGTGTGTTACAGAGCTAGGTGGTGCAGTGGTTAGCACATTGGACTCACATTCGGGAGAATGAAGGTTCAAACACTGTGTCCGGCCATTCTGATTTAGGTTTTCTGTGATTTCCCTAATCATTTCAGGCAATTGTTGGTATGGTCCCTTTGAATGGGCACGGCTGACTTCCTTCGCTCTCCCTACCAAATTCATGGGACCAATGATATCGCAGTTTGGTTCCCTCGCCCAAATTAACCAACCCAACTGGTACTTCGCTGCACTCTGATTCTTGTTGACCACCCTGTCACTGACCATCACCCAAGGTAGGCATACACCTTTGATGTCAGTTATGGTGGAGCATACAGTTTGAGTATCGTTCATCCTTGTAGTGTATTCAGCAGCTATAGGTGAGCATGCAGCATGGACATGGCTTCTGTTCATCAGCTGTGGTGCATAGTCTCTCTGTCAGCCACTGACAACTTGGTGTCATCACTAGGTGACACTGCCTATGCACACAGCTGTCAAAGCAGTCATGCTGGTGGTGGCTTGCTCACTTTCTGTGGCTAGCTGTGTCATTCCGAGGCCAACGATGTCCACTCCAGCAGCAACAATACCTCTGTACCTAAAATGGCTGAAAGTCCAGTTCATCCATGGATGTCTCACTAGCAGTCCACCACTTGATTCCAATAATCACCACCACCACTGTCAACCCATTTGCGGACAAAGGAAGCAGTGCTTCATTCTAAATATCAATTTCCTCTGTCACTGTTGTGATAACCACCTAGCCTCAACAATCTGGTGTCAGAAGTATCTACTGCAACATCAGCTGTTGCCATTTGTCAAGAGTAGTCGTCAGCTCTGGATGTGGTTTGAACAATACATGTTTGGTGAATGGGCTTTATTTTTTTGATGTGTTTTTTGTGTTGCTTTTGTGTATGGTAATGGTGGATTGGACTGAGGTGCATAGGAATTTGCAAGTGCTGTTTGAGAAACCTGCGACTTGTTGCAGTGTAGAGGGAATTGTAAAGGCTACACTTTGCAGCCAGTGATTTCTATATATTGTAATTTGGTGGGGTGACTAATTGCCATTTATGCAGGCAGTACAAGCTATGTATGTGACTTTCCGACATTATTGGCAAGAGGCACATCAGTGGTCAGAGTCTATAGGGGCCATGATCTGTTGTAAGATTAATGTAATTTTCCTTGTACATCTGCCCAAGTATTTGTGGTGTCCTTGCTTCGTTGTTATGTGGTCTACTTATCCTACCCCCATCAGAAGCTGGGTCACATGTGAAAGCAGCCATGTCATATACCAGCTCTGCTGCGATCATTGCATGTGTTTTTATATTGGTACAAACCACTACCAAACCGTGCAAAGAGTGAAGAGGACCAGCCTATGACACTTGCAGCTGAACATAATATGCTTGATTTTAATGCTGCTTCACATTCCAGGCCAGATGGATCCTCCCCTCCAACACCAGCTTTTCTGAACTGCACAAACGGGAGTTATCTTTACAACACATTCTCTGTTCCCAAAATTATCCGAGCCTCAACTACAATAATCTACAGTTCCCACACCCTCCACTCAGCAGTTTCCACCTCATCTGTCCTGTAACTGCTTACCAGTTCATGTACCCTCACCCTCCTTGTTCTCACACTCTTCTAATGCATGCACCAGTCTTTTCCCCTCGCTGCTCCTATTCTGTTCCACTGCTTGCCCCGCTCCCATTCCCTTCCCCACAGTCCTAACACTGTCTCTTGCAGCCTTTTCCTGCCCCATTCACATCCCTGCATACTCTTCGAGACAGCGCTCTTCTCTCCGCCCTTCCTCACTCCTGATTGCTGCTTTCATTCAATACAACAGCTGCAGTCCAGCTAGAGCGACCAGAGATGTTGGTTATCTTAGTGTGAGGTGTCTGAATGTGTATTCGTTTTCCTTTCCTTTTTGAAAAAGGATTTGGCCGAAAGCTTAACATGTAACAGTCTGCTCGGTGTGCCTGTCTGCATCTCAATGTGTTATCTTTACACTGCATAGAAATCAATCCTTCTCAAAATTGACATTCCAACCATTGTTTAAACGTAAAATATTGCATGTATGTTGACAAAAGATATGTTATTGTTTGATTACACTATTTCAAAACAGTCACTGGCAACAGTTACTTCCATAAAATATCTAGGAGTATGTGTGTGGAGTAGTTTGAAGTGGAAGAATAACATAAAAATAATTGTGGGTAATGCAGATGCCAGACAGATTCATTGGAAGAATCCTCTAGAAATGTAGTCCATCAGCAAAGGAGTTAGCTTACAAAACCCTCATTTGATCAATACTTGAATGTTGCTTATCAGTCTGGGATCTGTACCAGATGGTATTGATAGAGGAAATTGAGAAGACCAAAGAAGAGCAGCATGTTTTATTACATGTTTGTTTAGTAAGTGCAGAAATGTCACGAAAATGCTTAGCCAGCTCCAGTGGCAGATGTTACAAAAAAGGCATTCTACATTGGGGTGTGGTTGCTGTTAAATTTCTGAGAATGTACATATGTGTAAGAGTCAACCAGTATATTACTTGCTCCTACATATATCTTGCAAAAGACCGTGAAGATAAAATAAGATTTGAAGCAACATGGAGGCTTACCAGTAATCGTTCTTCTTGGAAACCACTCACAAGTGGAACAGAAAATGGGAAAGTGACAGTGGTATACAAAGTACCCTCTGCTATGCACCATGCGGTGGCTACCGGTGTATAGGTGTATGTATGTAGATAGAGGTAGATGTAGATGTATGTTCTCCCCTCAGTCCACCTGAAAAACTGAGTCAGCATCTCCCCATGCTGAGTGAGATGTTGAACTGAGAATAATGACAAGACGTTACTGTCATGCACTGAAGATCTTGGCACATGATTCTCTTGCAGAAGTGTTACAGTATTGTAATGTGACAAGATGTTTAGTAACCCCCTTTCATTAAGGACCACTAAAAAAATCTGAATCTTCTAAATAATCTTTGATTACATATAATGCCTTACTTGTTTTAGTAAACTTTTTCATGTTCTTGGGTAATTTGTTATATTCAGTTTCATTCCCTGCCAGAAAATGCTGCTTTAATAATCCAATGTCTCATATCCCAAGCGATACATGCAGATGTTTATAAGTAAATAGAGAAAGGCAGCTGGGAGTAACCATTGATCTGGCCCTACGTCCCATCCTGTTTTTTAGTGACAGTAAGTTTTCTGCAACAGTTGTCAATTAATGTTGCTAATTAAGTGAATACAGTGAAGAACAAACTTGTTTGAAATTCTTCCCCTCTCCCCACCCTCTTTGTTAAGTTCAAAGAAAATTTATATTTAAATCTGTAACATAGTCACAGTGGAAGAAGATGAGAACTCCCAGGTCACTGACATTATGCCATTTATGCCATCGTTGAATTTTTGTACAGTTATTTAAAAAAGGCCTTGTCTGGATGTGCGCAGTTGTATACAAATAAAGAAAAAAATAACAGCTACAGGCAGTATCAGGTCATGCAAAGAGTTTGTCGGGGATGCGGACACAAGTTCAGTGAGGATCTTTAGTATTAATGTTTTAGAGATGGACATGTGTACCATATGCAGTAATTAAATGTTTATAAATATTATAATAGTCAGCATAATAATATTTTATTTCCTTCCATTAAGCTTTTAACTGATCCTGAACGAAGAAAGAAGTATGACAATTTTGGGATAACGGAAGAAACTCCACCTCTACGTCCAAAACGTGATTATAGTCAGTATCGAAGAGATCCATTTGATGATCTCTTTGGCACTCATGGAGGTAGTTTTAAATTTCAATTTCAGGATCGTGACATCACTACGTTTCATCAGCTTAGTGTCACAACTCGGTAAGTGATCTTCAGGGAACTCATCATCTACAATTTTATACTATCAGTGTTTTTTATTATTTGTAATTTTGTACAGTTTGATGTTCACAAATATTTCCATCTTTTATACTAATTTTATATCAATTTTCAGGGCTTTTGAGAACAAAATTGTACCAAAGAGTTTCAGAATTCCATATCTTGTAATGTTCTACTCGGATTGGTGCTTTGCTTGTCTGCAAGTGGAGCCAGTATGGAGAAGATTAATAGAAGAATTGGAGCCATTAGGATTTGGCATTGTTACAGTTCATTCAGAAAATGAGCCAATGCTGACAAAAAAAATTGGCATCCATACACTGCCTACCCTTGTTGTACTGTTGGATGGGAAAGCTAGTATTTATAGAGACTCACTTTTTAGTGTTCAAAAAATTGTTGGTAAGAATCAGAGAATTATTGATATCTGTGTATTGTTAAATAAAGTTAACATTGTTTCATAATTCCAAAAATATTTTCAGAATTTGTGAGAAGTAGATTTCCATATCGATTAGTTCAGCCAGTTGAAGATGAAACAGTCTCCTTATTTCTGAGTGGTTGGAAAGACAACAGAGTTAGAGCACTTATATTTGAGCGCCACGATTCAGTGAGGTTACGGTACCTATTAATGGCATTTTTCTACAGGGAACGTGTTGCATTTGGGTAAGTGTCATCTAAAACTACAACCTGATGTGAAGCTAGTTCAGTAGATATTATTTAAATTGATTTTGTGTGTGCCATAAATGACATGTAAGGGTATCATTTTCATACAATTGCAACCATGAAAATATCTTGATGGCACAGTTCTTTATTAAATATGAAATGTTTCGAAAAATCATTGTCAGACAAGGTATGGGACAGGGTACACAAATTTCTGTACATTGCCCCACAGCTTTTGTCTGACAATGATTTTTCAAAACACGTAACATTTGTGTGATCAAGACTTCTACATAGTTGCAATTTGTGTCAGATCTGAATGATCACCTACCCCTACTGTATAAGAAATCCTGTCAAGTAGTGGAAGTCATTTCATGTGTTGTGAGAACATGTAGCTGTCAACTCCCCCAAATTAACTTTTCGAAAAATTGACTGTACCATTGCAGTATCCGAACAGTGAGAAAGTTTCTTACCTTTTCTGAAGGCAGTAGAAAACTGAGTGTAAATTTCCTTATTGCCTTCGTTAATTGCTAGCAGAAGTTGAACCCTGTGTAGTTCTGGTCTTAAATGTTGTCATAATACTTTCCATATTGTTTGATGGAGAGTTCAAAGCTATTAGCCGAGCGGTCTAGGGCGCTGTAGTCATGCACTACTGTGCGGCTGGTCCCGGCGGAGGTTCGAGTCCTCCCTCGTGCATTGGTGTGTGTGTGTTTGTGCTTAGGATAGTTTAGGTTAAGTAGTGTGTAAGCTTAGGGACTGATGACCTTAGCAGTTAAGTCCCATAAGATTTCACATACATTTGAACATTTTTCAAAGCTTTTAAATCCTTGCCAAGTAGATTTTTATTTCCTGTTGTCAAATTTACTCAATATCTGATGTGTGTGGACAGTCTAAGCATATTATTATTATTATTTTTAATGTACAAGCATTGTGTCTCCTTAAAGGTGCAGTACAACCCCTAATTATCTTGGGAGTTAAAACTGCAATATCAGAGTGTCAGCAGAAGTCAGGCTGCACAGTTATAATAGATTCACACATATTAAAACCAGAGAATATAAAAGCACTAGCTCACTATTTTGAACGAACACTATTTCCCCAATCCTGTACAGCATCTGTCGTCCAAATGGAAGTAGACTGCTTCCTTTTTCATAATGTATGTAGTTAATTCACACATGCTTACGTATTCATCTGTTTCTACATATACTCTCCACAAGCCACTCTTCAGTGCTTGGTGAAGAGTACTTCTTGCCAGTGTTAACCACTCTGCCCTACACCATTAACATGTAGTACAAGGAAGGAGGGACACCCTACACCTCTTCACACACCTCAATCTCTCCCATTTCCCTTGTAGGTGGGATTGGATATGCATTTTGTCATCTAGATATATTGTCAAGGATGTAGAACACATCATAAAAACAAGACTACATAATACAGAGTAAGTAAAATGATCTGAAATGTAATTTAATTTTGGAGGTAATTTGAAAAGTTGTTACAGATGTGTTAATGTAGGTACACTGAAGTACATAAGAAAAGTCTTAGGCTATTGTAGCCAAGCATCATCAAGCAGAAAGCAGTTTGCAACATTTATTTACATTGATCATATTACTGCGCTGTAGATGTGCTGAAGTCAAATTTTATGTAACACATTTGGTATTACTAATAATTTTATTTGTTTACATGTCTAGTTTTGTAGGATCAAATTAAGGAGCCAATCTCCATGGCACAAGTCAGTACATGAAATTACACCAGAAAAATTAATAATTAATAAAATAAATTTCACATGAATGCTTTGGAAATGACAAACTGCTGAATATATATTCACAAAATCAACAATATGACATAGGAATTTGCTTAAATTTTCCCATTATCTCTTAGACAGATTAGAAGGAGTGACCTATGAAGAAATTCTTCAGTTTAGATTTGAAAGTGCAAGGACTACTGCTAAGATTTTTTGTTCTTCTGGTAGCTTATTGAAAATGTATGCAGCAGAATACTGTACACCTTTCTGCGCAAGAGTTAAGGAGATGCGACCCAAATGCAAGTTGGGTTTCTGCCTAGTATTAATTGAATGGAAGCTGCTAATTCTTAGGAATTAACTCTTATTATTAATAACAAGAAACTTTAAAGAAAATGTTTTAAGAGGACAATGTAAGGATTCCCAGAGTTCTGAACAGGGGTTCCCAGAAGTTTCATGAACTTGTATCGCATATTGCCAAAATGTCCATTTCTGAGTCAAAAATATTCTTTGAGAATGGGAAGAGTTAACCCAGAATATAATGCCGTACGTCATAAGCAAATGAAAATAAGGGAAGTAGACTAATTTTTGTGTTGGATGACCACTTATTGCAGATTCAGCTCTAATTGTAAATATAATAGTACTGAGGTTTTTTTTTAACTAGATCCTGAATTTGGGCTTTTCATGACAGTTTACAGTCTATCTGAGCACATAGGAATTGAGATTATTCAGACTGGCTAATCATATGCTCTATCTGTGTATTCAGAATGCTAGTTTTAGCTAAATTGTATGTTTGAAACTGTGAAAACTGAGTCTTAATGTGATTTGGCATCAATTTATTTTCTAGAAGCTGTTAACTTATGTCTTGAACTTTACTATTTGATATGTAGCCTACATTGCACTCAACATCCTTCACTACCAGCTAATGTCATCATCAAATAGAAATATTTGAGAATCATCTGTCATTAGAAGGTATATCATTTACACAGGTTGTACCTCCTAAGAGTCATCAGGCACAAACAAATACTGCTAATCACATCTTTCATGCAATGCCCAGTGTCGACAGAAAGTGTCAGTTTGTTTCCTGTTACAAACAAAATGATTTTCAGAGCAGAATTTTATTTGCCCGTTCGATAGATCGGTTCCAGATCAGTTTAGTGTGATATTTGTTTTATCAATATGTATTAACAGGGGCAGTAAAACATGAAACGTAATCAGTACTCCAGCGTCAACTGACCAGTGCTGCAGCATAGCAATAGTAGTCAGCACAGACTGGGGTGGTGGTGCTGTCACTGCTGGAGTCCTGGTTATTTTTCATGTTTTGCTATCTCTGTTAATATGAAGATGTGCTGAAAAGTAATGCCTCCGAATTTTGTATTCTCTTCTCAATATCAGTCGAGGTATTAAACGTCATGCATATTACTCGGTCGACTTTCCCACTTCGGTAATGAAAGTTGCAGCCCTCTGCCGCTATAGCACTCAGAATTGTAACATGTATTGTAGCAGTGCGTAAAGAAAAAAATCTGCTGTGCAAAAAACAGTGTGTTGTAATCGAGTTACTACTGCAGAAAACATTTGTTCACACATGGAACACCCTCTCCTTCAGCATGACAATGGCAGACCACAGACGATCACTACAACAATTTGACGCCTTGGGTTCACTGTCATCAGTCATCCTCCGTACGGTCCCAACCACATCCAATTTTCATCCGTTTCCAAAACACCTTCAAGGACTTCACTTTGATAATGATGAAACAGTGCAAGCAGAGGTAAGGTTGTGGGCCTGTCAACAGAGTCAGTCATTCTACAGTAATGGTATCAACAGACTGGTCTCTCATTGGGAGAAATATGCTCATACCTGGATGAATACGTTGAGAAATAAATATGAACACATGAAGAATAAGGATGTAGAATGTAAACAAAATTTTTATTATTTAAAATTATTTTAAATTATTTTCACATAAAAAATTCAGAGGCATTACTTTTCAACTTGCCATTGTCCATATCAGTAAAATGAGGATCACAGTAGACTACCTTCAGACCATTCTATCGAATGAGCATGTCAGATTCCACTTTTAAAATCATTTTTTGTGTAACGGTGAAACAAATCGACGATTTGTGTCCTCACTGAACATTGCATAAAAGATGTGATGAACAGTATTTGTTTGGGGTGACTCCAGCTATACACTGTAAAAACAAAATTGCAAATAGCTGCCGAAAAACCAGACAAAATGCACCCAAAGACTCAGAGGGACACCTGGTATATATACTGTTAGGTTCTTTATTTTTGTTAGGAGAAGTACCTTTTATTTCTGCAGATTTGAAGGGAGCTGCCACTTGTTACCTGAAGCGAAAGTTCTTAGTTATTCTTCATTTCTTTACAATTTCATGATCATCATGCTTTCATATTGGCTGTGGAGACATCTGCTGGCCCTATCTGTTAAATCCTCTGTACGTGTTGAGAACATTATTTTATTGATTATTTTATGTCTCAGTGGTGCGCATTTGATGTTACTGTTGAAAATTTATGCGGTGCAACATATTGGATTCTGACAGTGAAAAATTCTTCAGCTAGTACGTATTTGTGAAGTATTCCATATGGTCATCTCAGTTGGCAATATGGTACATTGGGGAACACCTATTAAAAAGGGAATCTACCTGTTCAACTGTGTCTACTGTTTGCAAGATATAGGATGAAAAAGTAATCCATGTTTTACACAAATGATTTTTTTCTGAACACATCAGAGTCTTTGAGGGATTCTGTTTTCTTGGAAAATTTTATAATACTGGAGTTTATAATATACTCCAGTAGGATTCTGCAACACATGGATGCTAGAGATACTGGTCTCAATTAATGCATCTATTGTTCTACATTATTAAAAATGAGTCACCTACTCTCTTTTTCCACTTGCACAGGATCCTTTGCTACCAAGGAGATTGTCAGGAGATTGTGTAGGACAGGAAGTAATTCAGCAACATATTCAATGCAAAACCTAATAGGAGTTATGTCAGAACGTAGTGCCTTGTTATTTGTGTATTGTGTTAGTTTATCCATTGGAAATGATTGGTAGAAACCTGAAACTGTAAAAACAATGTTTTCGTTTCAATTGTTTCTCAATACTAAGAGTGCTTATTTTGTTTTCACCTGTTTTGAAGTTGGTACAGTTTTTCAGCAAAGCTAAGGTAGTAGAATCTTGGTATGTTTTCTGAGTCTGGTCAAAGAGAGACTGTGGATTTACTGAAAGTTATTTCATCAATATGTGATTGCAAAAAGTATTGCAAACTTTACTTATAATTCTTGCAATGGCTACATGAGCTGCCATTAAGTCTCCTCTTCCAATTTCCCTAAATGTCTCTTATGTAATGAGAGTGTAAAAAAAAACTCTAAAATTTACCACTAAATTGAGGTAAGTCTTTGTCTGGTTTTGTTGCTTTGCTTTTTTAAGTAGTGCCATTTTTTTTAACTATGTCTCTCCTACATTTTTCTGCAAAACACGTCAATTTACCTCTTGAGAAGGATGTTCATGAATATAATTTCTGCCAAATACAAATACTTCCTCAGTCTTCTTAATGAACTTTTGATGAAGTTGCAAATCCCTGTGCCTTGGATGCCACTGTTGAAAATATTCTGTGGTGGTGGTGCTGGTGGTGGTGGTTGTTGTTGTTGTTGTTTTTGTTGTTCAGCAAGACTATTTATCGTTACCGTCACTAACATGTGCTTAATTTTCCTTATAACAACAATATAAGTGTAGAATTTTTATAATATTGAATGTAGCTCATCCTAGAATCACACTGCTACTATTTTGCTTAAAGTTGGCAGCTGTCAGAAAAATCAAATAACTGATTTGAGTCCTCCATCAGTGAATATTCTTGTTCATGTTGTCTCTTCTTAACCTCACTCAAGACCTAATGTGAAAGCTTGGTCATCATTGAAATACAACACGTAGCATTGAAAGCATTTAACACTATGATACACTGCAAACTATGGATGAAGGGCAACAGACAGTTTGCATACTCCTAGATTTCCAAAAGGCATTTGACATGGTACTGCTCTGCAGACTGTTAACAAAGCTACAAACATATGGAACAGGTTCCCAGATATGTGAGTGGCTAAAAGACTTTTTAAGCTATAGAACCCAATACATTCTTCTCAACAACAAGTGTTCATCAGAGACAAGGGAATCATCAGGTGGGCCCAGGGAAGTGTGATAGGACTGCTATTATTTTCTGTACACATAAATGATTTGGCAGACAGAGTGGATAGCAATCTGCAGTTGTTTTCTGATGATGCTGTGGCGTAAGGGAAGGTGTCGAAGGTGAGTGACCATAGGATGATGCAAGATGACTTAGATAAAATTTCTAGCTGGTGTGATAAAGGATAGTTGGCTCTAAATGTAGAAAAATATAAGTTAATGGTGATGAATAAGAAAAACAAACCCGTAATGTTCAGATACAGCATTGGTAGCATTGTGTGTGACACAGTCACATTGTTTAAATATGTGGACTTCACATTGCAAAGTGATATAAAATGGAATGAACATGTAAGGATTGTGGTAGGAAAGGCGAGTTGTTGACTTTGCTGTATTGGGAGAATTTTAGGAAACTGTGGTTCATTTGTAAATGAGACATATAGGATACTAACGTGACATACTCTTGAGTGCTACTCACGTGTTTGGGATCCACACCAGGTCAGGTTAAAGGAAAGCATCAAAGCAATTCAGAGGCTGCCTGTGGTTTGTTACCAGTAGGCTCAAACAACACGCAAATGTTATGGAGATGCTTTGGGAATTCAGTTGGGAATCCCTGGGTGGGAGGCTATGCTCTTTTCAGGGACCACTATTGAGAAAATTTGGAGACCCGGCATTTGAAACTGAGTGCAGAGCAATCCTAGTGCTGCCAACACATATTTGGCTTAAGGACCACGAAGATAAGATACTAGAAATTAGGGCTCATATGGAGGCATATAGGCAGTGGTTTTTCCCTTGCTCTATCTCTGAGTGAGTGAAACAGTAAATGAAACAACTAGTTGTGATACAGGGTACCCTTTGCAATGCACTCTATGGTGGTTTGTACAGTGGTTTGGTCCTCATACAACTATTGAATGTTACAGGTAAAGAAACATTGCAAATATAAGACACCACACCGATGGCTCTAGAGCTCACAGCATTCTTCCCTTTCCTGCAGAAATAGTAACCCACTGTTTCAGAAGCTGTCATTGGAGCCTACTATTGCATTCTGGATCTAGATCTTGTCACTGTACAACAGTGCTGGTGGATCCTCATATTCTGGTCGTATTGTTACATCCTCTAAACTATGACGAGCATCGAAGTAACCCCTTCCGTCAAAACTTTGCAATCATGAAGTGAGTTGTCAGATTCCTTGAACCTCTCATAGTCTGTCTTTGCCTCTGGACAGTAGTAGGGCTACATGTGGAAGACACAGACATAATCTCTGCGTGCTGACTTCTTAACATTGGGTCATAATCCTTTACTTAGGTATCCTGAGCATTGTCCAGATGAAATAAGAACAGGGTTTCCATTATCATTTCAGCCTCAAGACCGTGGAGCAGAAAGAACAGTGTGAAACCTGTTTTGTATGTTGTGTATTGTTTCACTGTGTTGTATGTGAAGGTCACAATGTGTTTTGTTGTATCCCAATTTCTACATTTGACACCAATGTAGATTGAGACCACATCTGCCAGCATGTCATTAAAGTGCTCTGTAAGGCCATTCTATGTAACAGATCTACTAAGGAGACTGCCTACACCACGCTTGTCCGTTGTCTTAAAGAGTACTGCTGCGCAGTGTGAGATCTTTACCAGATAGGACTGATGGAGTGCATTGAAAAAGTACAAAGAAGTGCAGCACATTTTGTATTATTGCGAAATATGGGAGAGAGTGTCACTGAAATGATACGGGATTTGGGCTGGACATCATTGAAAGAAAGGCAATTTTCATTGCAACAGAATCTTCTCACGAAATTCCAATCACCAACTTTCTCCTCCAGATGCAAAAATACTTTGTTGACACTGACCTACATAGGGAGAAATGATCACCATGATAAAATAAGGGAAATCAGAGCTCATACAGATAGATATAGGTGTTCATTCTTTCCGTGCTCTATACGAGATTGGAATCGTACCGAATTGTGAAAGCAGTTTGATGAACCCTCTCGCAGGCACTTAAATGTGATTTGCAGAGTATCCATGTAGCTGTAAATGTAGATAGATTCATCTGTGGATGCTAGGCAGTTGTCATCCTGTGGGTGATATTACAATGTGAAGTTACCTCTGGTGCGAGCCTCAAATGGAAAACATCTCCATGCTCAGAGATTGTCACACAGGGTGCTTCAGAATGGTGGTGTCCACAAGGAATTTTTCCATTTCCAGAGCGTTAACAGTCGGTACATCTTTGGTGACAGAGTAGTGGGTGAGGTAGTCATTGCCGACTATTATCTATAAATTCCCCTTTGTCAGCTTTGTGACTCTTGCCAAGCCGCCAATTCAAATGTGGTGGAATAGTGCTGCTGTAGGTGGGATTCATACCTGTGCTCCGGAGGTAACTATGTCACGTGCTTCCATTGTTGGAATACCTCACAGTGGCTCACATAGTGCTGTAACAAATTGACGGGGGCATGATCAGTGATACTTGCCTCTGATTCTCTACAGAATCTTGATGAATCCAAGGTGATCAGATGTTGGAGTGCTATAAAAATACTTTAGGATCACTGGCTGCAGATGAGGTGGGATGAGAGGCAACCATTTCTGCCCCATTGGATCATAGTTCCTCTTATACAATGTTTCATTTATTGACTGGAATCCTCCTTCGATCGACTCATCATTCTTCAATATTTCTGTAGTTTCCAGCAGTGCTGTGTCTTCCTCCTGTTCAACAACCATGTCATTTAATGCAGAGTGACAAAGATTTTGTCGATGCTGCTGTGCTCCACTATTGGGTTCCTTGAAAAATGGTCAGCATCATTCTGTTTGCATTCTTTTTTGTATGCCATTGTGATGTCACACTCCTGAAAGTCTCAATGCCCCTCTCACTGGTCAGCTTGACAAATACCTTCAGCCTACTCAACAAGCATAGAGAGTGATGATCCATCACAGTGGTGAATGATTTCCAAATAAATACAGCTGGAACTTGTTGATAACTCTGACAACTGCAAGGCACTCTTTGTCTGTTGTAGAGTGGCACTTCTCAGATGTGGAAAGTACTCTGCAAGAATAAGCTATCAGTCTTTCAGCACCTTCCTGAATTTGTACTACAACTGCTGCTATGCCAAAACAGCTTGGTCAGTGTGAACTTCCTTCTCAGCATTCTTGTCATACAATAATAGAACGGGACAAGATGTTAGAGCCTCTGCATTGACAAAGAAAGATTTTTCTTGTGCCTCATACAAAAAAAAATTTTGTGTCTTCCTGCAGTAGTTCTTGCAGGAAAGTTTCATGGTACAGAAGTCCTTTATGAATTGCTGATAATATGGGCACGTTCCAAGAAAACTTCTCACATCACAGATATGCTGAGGAGTCATAAAATCTGCGATTACTATTACTTTCTTTGGATCAGGACGGACTCCTTCACCATTCGTCAGGTGCCCCAAGATCAACATTTCTTGGGTGATGAAGAGGCACTTTTTGAGATTCAGGCAAAGAGGGTTGGGTTGTTTGGGGGAGGAGACCAGACAGCGAGGTCATCACTCTTGTCAAATTAGGTAAGGATGGGGAAGGAAGTTGGCTGTGCCCTTTCAAAGGAAGCATGGTGGCATTTGCCTGGAGTGATTTAGAGAAATCCAGGAAAACCTAAATCAGGGTGGCCGTACGCGGGATTGAACCGTAGTCCTCCCGAATGCAAGTCCAGTGTGCTAACCAATGCGCCATCTCGCTTGATCAGACAGAGACCTACCATCAGAACACACTTCAACATGGTTGTCAATTGGCGTAGAAGTTCTTCAAACGTCTTCGAAAAGTGACAGTGCCGTCCACATAGCAAAGACACAGTGTCCAGTTTTGGAGCAAAGCAGGTTGTCCATCATATGTTCGAAGAGGGCTGGAATGTTAAGTCCAAACACCGTGACTTTGAACTCCTAGAGGTTGTCAGGAGCTATGAAGGCAGGCCTTTCCTGGTCAGCCTTCTCAGCCTTGTTTTTCCTGGAACCTGTGTGAATGTCCATAGTAGAGAAATGCTTTGCTCCTTTCAAAAGTCTAGGGTATCATTAGTGTGCAGCAATGTATATACATCATTATGAGAAGGAAAGTTGCTACTCACCATATAGCGGAGATGTTGAGTCGCATATAGGCACAACAAAAAGATTTTCACACTTAAAGCTTTCAGCCAATGGCCTTTGTCAACAGTAGACACACATACTGGTGCGTGCAAACGCGCGCGTGCACACACACACACACACACACACACACACACACACACACACACACACACACACATTTTGCAGTTGCAGGCAAGTGAAACTGCAATGTGTATATATTGTTAACAAAGGCCAGGCCAAAAGCTTTAAGTGTTAAAATCTTTTTGTTGTGCCTATCTGCAACTCAGCATCTCCGCTATATGGTGAGTAGCAACTTTCCTTCTCATAATATTGTTACATTACATCCTGGATTTTCCATTGTTTGATAATGGATAGACATCTTTACTTGTGATTTGTCACTGGTAGTCGATACAGAAATGCTGTGTGCCACAGGAGAGGACCAAGGACTATGTGAAAGTTCAACAAAGTCATCTTGTAGCATCTCTTCCACTTCCTTAGATTATCCATTGTTCAGCTGGCAATACTAGTTCTGGCTGATTGGTGGATGATTTCCAGTGTTCATAAGGTGTTTTACCGTGGGCTGCTTGGTCTGTGTTTTCTCCACTCTGGATTTGAAAGCATCCAAAAATAGACTCACCAACATTGTTCCTCAGTCAGGCCAAATCCTATTTGCGTTCGATAGTAACTTTGTTCCCTGCATTGTCTTAGTGGTAGCAAGGCATATTTCTTCATTAAAGCCCATCCTTTCACAGTTTAACTGTGCGTCTTCATTGACAACTGGAAAACTTATTATTGATGATCACAGGATAATTATGTTTTCAACAGCAGCAAACAGCTGCCCGGAGAGTCTTTGTTACATGTGATTGTTGGAATAGCTTCAGCAGTCTGGAGCTGTGATCTTCTACATTCTATGATTGCTTGTGTTGCTTGCAAGAAGCTCTGGTGGAGAATGACATTATGATTGCATTCTGCTAAAATGACGAATTCGAAGGGCTGCGTTCTGTCATTGTTAGTTATCCTTGCAATACATGCTTCTGTCAAGTGGTTGTATTTTTCATTCACGACCTTCAGTGCAGTCACTTTTGTATCATGGAACATAGTCTTCTGTAGCTGGTGATAAGCATTTGAGATTCCAGGAAGAAAGGGCCGGAGTGCTGAGGGTATTTTGCCTGTCTCATACATCTTGCTCACCAGGTGGAAGAGTTTTGTTGTCATGGCTGACTCTCCCACGGCTATCAGTAGTTCTGAGGGAATGTTGTCTACTCCCTGGGCCTTGTTTCAACTTTGGTCTTTCAGTGCTCTGTCAAAGTCCTCATGCAGTATCATATCTACCATTTCATTTTCATCTACGTCCTCTTCCATTTCCCTAACATTGCCCTCAAGTATATCACCCTTGTATAGACCCTCTATATACTCCTCCCACCTTTCCGTTTTCCCTTCTTTGTTTAGGACCAGTTTTCCCTCTGAGCTGTTGATATTTGTACAGGTGGTTCTCTTTTGTCCAAATGTCTCTTTAATTTTCTTGTAGGCAGTATCTATCTTACCCCTAGTGATACATGCTTCTACATCCTTACATTTGTCCTCTACCCATTCCTGCTTAGCCATTCTGCACTTCCTGTAGATTGAATTTTTGAGGCATTTGTATTCCTTTTCACCTGCTTCATTTACTGCATTTTTATGTTTTCTCCTTTCATCAATTAATTTCAGTAACTCTTGTGTTACCCAAAGATTTCTTCTAGCCCTCAACTTTTTACTGTCAGTATTCCAATCCTATGTTGCCTTCACTATTTCATCTCTGAAAGCTACCCATTCTTCTTCTACTGTATTCCTTTCCCTTGTTCTTGTCAATTGTTCCCTAACGCTCCCTACGAAACACTCTGCATTCTCTGGTTCTTTCAGTTTATCCAGGTCCCATCTCCTTAAATCCCTACCTTTTTGCAGTTTCTTCAGTTTTAATCTGCAGTTCATAACCAATTAATTGTGGTCAGTGCCTACATCTGCTCCTGGAAATGACTTATGATTTAAAACCTGGTTTCTAAATCTCTATCTTACTATTACATAATCAATCTAAACCTTGCAGTTTCTCCAGGTCTGTTCCACATGCACAGTCTTCTTTCAAGATTCTTAAACCAAGTGTTAGTTATGATCAAGTTGTGCTCTGTGCAAAATTCTACCAGGCAGCTTCCTCTTTCTTTCCTTATCTGCAGCCCATATTCACCTTCTACTTTTCCTTCTCTTCCTTTTCCTACTATTGAATTCCAGTCCCCCATGACTATTATATTTTCATCTCCCTTAACTATCTGATTAATTTCTTTTATCTCATCATACATTTATTCAATTTCATCATCTGTGCAGCCAGCTGGCATATATAAGGTGGAATCCTGAATTTTCGAGACTGGTGCTGCCATCTGGAAAGTAGGAGTAGTAGATCTTTGCACCGCTAGGTGGCGAGAGCTGCATATCTTATGAGTCAGTGTGCAGAGTGGCATTCAGCTGGGAGGACATGTTGCGTGTCCACAGTGATTTCCGTAATACTCTGTGTTTGGTGTGTGACAATTTTATGATGGATCCGTGAACAGAACAGCGCGTGTGTATCAAATTCTGTGCAAGTCTCAGGAAAAGTGCTACGGAGACCCTTGCAATGATTCAACAAGTGTTTGGAGGACAGAGCATGAGCCGTACGCATGTGTGAGTGGCATGCGGTTCAGGGCTGGCCTTACAGATGTTGAAGATGATGCTCACACTGGAAGGCCTGTTAGCTGCACAGCACCAGACGTTGTTGCCAAACTTCAACAATTGGTTCGTGCGGATCGACGTTGAACCATTCAGGAGCTTGCGGTTGAAGTGGGTATTGGTTATGAGACATGTCAACGGATGTTGACTGACGAATTGGGCATGCATCGTGTCACTGCAAAATTTGTGCCAAGGATCTTGACTGCTGATCAGAAGGCACAGCATGTTGAAGTGTGCACAGACCTTTGTCAGACTGCATCTGATGATCCAGCCTTCTTGTCACGGGTTATAACCGGCGACTAGAGCTGGATTTATGGTTATGACCCAGAGACAAAGCAACAATCGTCCCAGTGGAAGAGCCTGGGCGCTCCAAGACCCGAAAAAGCAAGACAGGTGAAGAGCAAAGTGAAGAATATGATCATCATTTTCTTTGATACCAAGGGAATTGTGCACAAAGAATTCGTCCCACCCAAGCAAACAGTGAATTCCGCATACTACTGTGGCGTTTTGAGACGGCTCCATGAAAACATGCGGCGACAACTGCCCAAACTTTGATGTCAAGGGAACTTGCTGTTGCATCACGACAACAAGCTCTGTCGCAGGTCCTTGCTCACTAGGACCTTTTTGGCAAAAAACAACATGGCGGTTGTACCCCACCCACCGTACTCGCTAGATTGGCACCTTGCGACTTTGCGCTAATCCCAAAACTGAAACTCAAGTTGAAAGGCCGTTAGTTCGACACTCTAGAGAGGATTCAAGAAGTATCGCTGGCGGTGATAAACACCCTCAAAGAACAGCACTTTCAGGAAACACTTGACCAGTGGCAGAAGCACTGGGACCGGTGTGTACGTATGGATGGGAACTACGAGGCATATTTTTTAAGTAAGTACCGTTTTGAAATTTAAAAAAGACATGCTAAGATATCTGAATAATTTTATTTTTACATGAAAGCCTGTACCTTAATTTACTTTTCTACATAATTTCTGTCAATATTGAGGCACTTGTCATGACGTTGTACCAGTTTTTGAATACCCTCCTCATAGAATCCTGCCGCCTGACTTGTTAACCACTGCATCACCACTGTTTTGACTTTGTCATCGTCTTGAAGATGCTGACCACCCAGGTGTTTCTTCAAGTGCAAGAGCAGATGGTAGTCACTGGGCACAAGATCTGGGCTGTACGGAGGATGATCTAGAGTTTCCCATCAAAAAGATGTGATCTTTGGTCTGATTCGTCACGTGCGGACGGGCATTGTCTTGCAGCAAAGTGACGCCCTTGCTCATCTTCCATGAACTGTTGCTTTGATTCTGGTGTGATGTAGGCCACCCATGTTTCATTGCCCATAACAATTTGGCTTAATCAATCATCACCGTCGTTGTGGTACCACTCAAGGAAAGTCGATGCACTGTCTAAATGTTTGGTTTTGTGCACATCCGTCAACATTTTCAGTACCCAACATGCACGCAGTTTTCGGTAATTCAAGTACTCGGTCACAATGCCATACAAAACAGTACGAGAAACATTAGGAAAGTCATCCTGCAAGGAGGAAATCGTAAAACGTCTCTTTTCTCTCACCTTATTGTCCACTTCCTGCACCAAACTTTCATTAACGACCGAAGGACACCCATTCTGTTGTTCATCATGCACATTTGTGCGGCCATCTTTAAATGCTCTCACCCACTTTCTTACCATTCCATCACTCATAATGTTTTTTCCGTAAACTGCACAGATCTCACAATGAATATCGATCACTTTTAGGCCTTTGGCACTAAGAAATCTTATAACAGCCTGTACTCCACAGTCGGCGGGACTCATGATTATCGGAGGCATGTTAAACACTCAGTACACAATCTAAACAAGGAAGAATCAGACTGTAATGGCGTCAGTGCCTAGATTAAGGTACAGGCTTTCATGTAAAAATAAAATTATTGAGATATCTTAGCACGTCTTTTTTTATATCAAAACAGTACTTACTTAATAAAACATGCCTTGTACTTCGAGGGTGATGGTGACAATTGGTCCAAAGGTAAGGTTTTCAACAGATGGCAGCACAAGTCCCGAAAATTTTGGATAGCACCTCGTGAACTTGCACTACTGTGGTAGGTGTGGGCTTCATGTCTATCTTGGCTACAATAATGCGTTCACTATGCTGTTCATAGCAGCTTATCCGTGTTCCTATTTTTTATTCATTATTAAATCTATTCCTGCATTACCGCTATTTGATTTTGTATTTATAGCCCTATATTCACCAGACCAGAAGTTCTGTTCCCCCTGCCACTGAATTTCACTAAATCCCACTATATCTAACTTTAACCTGTTCATTTCCCTTTTTAAGTTTTCCAACCCCCTGCACGATTAAGGGATCTCACATTCCACACTTCGATCCATAGAACACCAGTTTTATTTCTCCTAATAACAACATCCTTCTGAGAAGTCCCTGCCCGGAGAACCAGATGGGGGTCTATTTTACCTCTGGAATATTTTCCCCAAGAGGACGCCATCATCATTTAACCATACAGTAAAGCTGCATGCCTTCGGGAAAATTATGGCTGTAGTTTCCACTTGCTTTCAGCTGTCTGCAGTACCAGCACAGCACAGCAAAGCTGTTTTGGTTGATGTTACAAGGGCAGTTCAGTCAATTGTCCAGACCGTTGCCCCTGCAACTACTGAAAAGGTTGCTGTCCCTCTTCAGGAACCACATGTTTGTCTGGCCTCTCAACAGATACCCTTCCGTTGTGGTTGCACCTATGGTATGACCATCTATATTGCTGAGACCCGCAGGCATCCACACCAATGGCAAGATTCATTGTTCATCTTATATCCTCCTTTCAAGACACTGTCAAATTTATTCATCCGCTCTTCTAAGTCCTTCACTGTCTCTGACAGAATTACAGTGTCATCAGCAAATCCCAAAGTTTTTATTTATTATCCCTGAACTTTAATTCCTACTCCAATTTTTTTGTTTTTTCTCTACTGCTTGCTCAATGTACAGACTGAATAAAATCAGGGATACACTACAACCCTGTGTCACTCCCTTCTCAACCATTGCTTCACTTTCATGTCCCTTGACTCTTATAACTGCTGTCTTAGAGATTTTCTCCACTTGTGGACTTGGTGTTGTGTTGTCATCATTATCATTTCATCCTCATCCCCGTCGCACAAGTCGCCCAATGTGGCGTTTTGCACTCGGCGACCGAACTCACCCGGATGGGGCCTCCCGGCTAACAATGACACACACTCATTTCATTTTGCCTTGTGCATTCCTAAATTTCTCCGGAATCCAAAGTGAGCTTCCCTGAGGTCGGCTTCTACCAGTTTTTCCATTCTTCTGTAAAGACTTCATGTTAGTATTTTGCAACAATGACTTATAAAAATGACAATTCAGCAATGTTCCCACCTGTCAGCAACTACTTTCTTGGAATTAGAATTATTACATTCTTCTTGAAGCCTGATGATATTTTGCCTATTTCATACATCTTGCTCCCAGATGGAAGAGTTTTGTCATGGCTGGCTCTCCCAAGGCTATCAGTAGTTGGAATGTAATCTCGTCTACTTGCAGGCTCTTGTTATGACTTACACCTTTTGTACAGTGCTCTGTCAAATTTTTCCCATACTATCGTAACTCCCATCCCATAATCATTTATGTCCTCTGTTTCTGTTATATTGCCCTCAAATACATCTCCTTGCGCAGAACCCCCATACGCTCCTTCCATCTTTCAGCTTTCCCTTCTTTACTTAAGGCTGATTTTCAGTCTCAGCTCTTGATATTCACACAGGTGGTTCCTTTTTTCCAAAGGCTTCTTTAATTTTTCTGCAGGTGGCTTCTAGCTTTCCCCTAGTGATATATGTTTTTACACTCTTATATTTGTCCGCCCATTATTCCTGCTAAGCCATTTTGCACTTCCTGTCAATCTCATTTTTTAGTCTTTTGTACTACCTTTCACCTGCTTCATTTACTGCATTTTTATATTTTCTCCTGTTATCAACCAAACTGATATCTCTTATGAAACTTCCTGGCAGAGTAAAACCGTGTGCCCGACCGAGACTCGAACTCGGGACCTTTGCCTTTCGCGGGCAAGTGCTCTACCATCTGAGCTACCGAAGCACGACTCACGCCCGGTACTCACAGCTTTACTTCTGCCAGTACCTCGTCTCCTACCTTCCAAACTTTACAGAAGCTCTCCTGCGAACCTTGCAGAACTAACACTCCTGAAAGAAAGGATATTGCGGAGACATGGCTTAGCCACAGCCTGGGGGATGTTTCCAGAATGAGATTTTCACTCTGCAGAGCACTTGCCCATGAAAGGCAAAGGTCCCGAGTTCGAGTCTCGGTCGGGCACAGTTTTAATCTGCCAGGAAGTTTCATATCAGCGTACACTCCGCTGCAGAGTGAAAATCTCATTCTGGTGATATCTCTTATGTTACCCAAGAATTTCTACTTGGCTCCTGATGCCTTCTGTTATCCATGAGTTCTTTTTACAGTTTTTGTCATATGCTGTTATGAAGGGGAAGCATTCATCGAAAAAACTCATGAATTCTGATACGAAAGCATTGTAGTTTGTGTTTACTGAGTACTGCTTGCTGAAAGACCAGGATGTTTCATTTAGTCTTGAGACAAATGTATTTACATTGTGTTAGCTGAAGTTGCTGACTCGTTTCACTGTTACAGTTTTATCTAAATTTGTCAATGAGTTAGTAAAGCAGTAAAGGAAACAAAAGAAAAATTTGAAATAGGAATAAAATCCATGGAGAGAAAAAAAAAAAAAAAAGAATTAGAGGGTTGCCGATGACATTGTAATTCTGTCAGAGACTGAAAAGAACCTAGAAGAGCAGTTGAACAGAATGGACAGTGTCCTGAAAGGAGGATATAAGGTGAATACCAACAAAAGGAAAATGAGGGTAGTGGAATGTAGTCAAATTAATTCAGGCGATGCTGAGGGGATTAGATTAGAAAATGAGACACTTCGAGCAGTAGATGAGTTTTGCTATTTGTGGAGCTAAATAACTGATTATGGCCAAAGTAGAGAGGATATAATATGTAGACTGGCAACGGCAGGAAAAGCGTTTATGAAAAACAGAAATTAGTTAACATCGAGTATAGATGGAAGTGTCAGGATGTCCATTCTGAAAGTATTTGTATAGAGTGTGGCCATGTATGGAAGTGAAACATGGATGATAAACAGCTTAAACAAGAAGAGAATAGAAGCTTTTGAAATGTGGTGCTACAGACGAATGTGAAGATTAGATGGGTAGATCACATAACTAATGAGGAGGTTCTGAATAGAATTTGGAAGAAGAGAAATTTGTGGTGAAACCTGACTAAAAGAAGGGATCGGTTGGCAGGACACATTCTGAGACATCAAGGGATCACCAATGTAGTCCTGGAGGGAGTGTGGGGGTTAAAATTGTAAAGGGAGACCAAGATATGAGTACAGTAAGCAGATTCAGGAGGACGTATGTTGCAGTAGTTCTTTGGAGATGAAGAGGCGTGTACTGGATAGAACATCATTGAGACCTGCATCAAACCAGTCTTTGGACTGAAGAAGACGACAACAACCTCACAGTTGATTTCTGCAGAGATTTTTTAATATATATCTATTATTTTTTTTATAACTTGAAATTGGTAAGATCTTACTATCATGTGAGTACAACATGTTCCATCTCACATTTGCTATTTGAAATTCGCATGTGAAAAATTTGCAGGGCACTCCTCTCACTTAATGTTCTTACTGATCACTATGTTAAGAACATTGGTATAGAAGTTGTCTTCCACCTGATAGTGGAACCTATACAGGTATCCAGTATGCCTCAGAAAAATCAAACTTATCCTTCCAACCATGTAGCTCTTACACTGATTATGATTCCCACCTAGACCATGGCTCAAGACTCATTGTAATTGTCACAATTCAGTACGTTCTTCATTGCTTCCACACTAGATCGTGTTTGGAATATCTCAAAATGTAAACTGAGATTCATCATAGAACATTGTCAATGACCAGTACTGTTAGCTCTATCATTACGTCCCGTACATCACAGTAGTCTGGCATGGCAGTTAGTGGCGATTGTTGAAACACACTATGCTGCCATCTGGCCATTCTACTGGACACTGTGCTTTCTTCACAGGTCACCTATGAGATGAGTAGGAAAATGAAGTCGATAGTCACTTTTTTATATCATGTGACAGGAACAGACATACATACAAACCGCCCAGATTTGATGCTAATACATCATATTTGCATCGTATGCAAAATACTTTGAATAAACGAGTGATTGCATTTTAAATAAGTTATTCATGAGTTTGTTGTTTCATTATTTAATCTCTGAATTTAGGCATTTGTCCACAAGTCCATACCCACAAAATTTAAATACACCAGTTAAAAGTGTACAAGCCAAGAGAAAATGAAAAAGAGAGAGGGAGAGGGAGAGGGATATGCGGAGCAGTGACAAACATGTTCCAATTCACTAGTTGGTCTGTGTACCATGTGTTGTATACCTTCTACAACCTCCACAGTCATATTCACAGCTGTTCCTTCTCCAAAAGCTACTTTATTTAGTCACGAGAAAATACCTTTTGCCCCTCTCTTTACACTTGCAAGGAACTTCCTTCAGTCACGAGGAAACACTCTTTGCAACTCTTAATTACATTTGAAAATGGTGGTGTTGCTGTGACTCATCTCAAGCTGGTCAACTACTCTTCCACTATCATAGCCACTTGGGTTGTTTTTAGACATATTACAATAATATTACCAAGATAGGTGGCACAGTGGTTGAGCGTTGGTCTGACATTGGGAGGAATAATGTTCATTTCCCTGTTGATCATAAATAATTATGTTTTATGTTTCCCCACAATCACACAATTTAAGATGGCGCCGATAGGAAAGTGTAGTGACGCTTCTCTCTCGTTAAAAAGGCAAAAAATGAACAGTTCTTCGTGTAGAGAATGTAAAAAGCGTGTGATGAAGGGTATTCTGTGTATCAAATGCAACTTCTGGTTACACGAAAAGTGCGCGAAAGTAAATCTAAAGTTCGTCAGCGATGATTTTCCGTGGACATGTCACGGTTGTTTACGTGACGAAACGGCCGATCTTGTAAGTGCAGTTGATACAAAAAACGAAATTATAAAGTTACTACGAAGTGACATTGAGGCATTAAAAACCGAACTTTCAACCATCAAGAAAGAAAACGATACATTAATACAAGAAAAGAAGTCCTGTGTGTGTAAAAGCCATCAAACGGAAAAGCAAGAAGATCGCGAAAATACGAATGACCGATCGTACTTTAAAAACAACATTTTTTCAAGTGTTCCCGTTGATGTCTCGGTAAACTCAGTAAGCCAAAAACCGGAAGATAAATATAAATGGAAGGTGGTGACATACAGCAAAAGGAAAAACAAGGCGACAGATACGCAACAAAAGGAAAATGACTTTTTAATAATTGGCGATTCGCTGCTGAAGAATATCGCTGTCCCCAATTGCAAGATCGACGTACGACCTGGCATTAGAACGCATCAACTCGGTAAACATTTTAAAAATATGGTAAATGCAAGACAAGATACTGCAGAACCAGATTCTGAAACCAGACATAACTATAATGGGGTGTTCATACATGTTGGGACGAATTCGTTAAGGAGCAGCAGTGAGGAAGAAATGGCAAGCGAAACAAGAAACATGATTCGTACTGCAAGAAATATGTATGCAGGATCTCGTCTGATACTTAGCAGAATCATAAACAGAAGGTCGGTGAGTGAAAAATATATCGCCAAAATAAACTGTGCTCTTAAAGAACAATGTGATCGTCTTGGGGCAATTTTTATAGACCCAAACAAATTCCTATGTAAAAACTCACTAGCGAAGGATGGCTTGCATTTAAATAGACTGGGGTCTGTAACGTTCAGCAGAATGTTTGCAGATGTCTGCAAAATCATTAGATGCAAGGGAAACTAATATGGCCTGAAGGGGATGAAAAATCATACACTCCAGCTGGAAAAGAAAAATATAAGCACCATACAAAAAAAGACGATACTAAAGAATTTGCCCCAGAATACAGCTCACAACATGTAAACCAACAAAATAAAAATTACATAAAAGTACTTCATCAAAATATTCAATACTTTGGTAACAAAAAATTAGAAGCAGAAGTACTCCTGAGTGAAGTAAGACCAGACATATTATGCATAAGTGAACATGGACTAACTGAAAGTAAAATACATAATGTGGCAGTAAAGGACTACAAACTAGCTAGTTACTTCTGCAGATCTAAATATAAGGGTGGTGGCGTTTGTATATATATTAAAACAGGTACTCTTTCAAAGAATGTAAACAGTGAAGCTGCTACATTTCCCATAGCTAGAGAAAAAGACTTTGAAGTTACTGGTATAGTGGCAGAAGATTTTAGAGTGTTTTGTGTGTACAGGTCACCATGTGGCAATATTAGCATCTTTCTAAAAAAAGTTGCTAGCTTATTGAGAATGAATATGAAGAGAAATCTTATTATATGTGGAGACTTCAACATTGACATGGGAAAAGACACAAAAATAAGACAGGATTTTGAAGAATTGTTAATACAGCATAACATGAAAGTGACAATAACTGCACCAACAAGAGTGACTTCACAAAGTGAGACAATTATTGACAACATAATTACTAATATGTGTAACTATGAGTCACATGTAGTTCAGACAGAAATATCTGATCATCATGGACAACTAATCAGCTTTTGCAGAAGTAATGACACAGTATCAGAACCAAAACAAACAACCAAAGAAATTAGGATCATCAGTGAACAAAATATCAACATCTTTAGAACAATGTTAAGTAAGGAAACCTGGAATGAAATCCTACAGGCCCAGAGTGTAAATGAAAAATATGATGCATTTATTTCAACAATTAAGTACCATTTTAATGTAGCATTTCCCAAAGTAAAGAGACAAGAAAGGCATCAAGATCAAACACAGTGGATTACGAGTGAAATACTAGAACAGCGAAGGAAGCTTCAGGATGTGAGACGGATGGGCGAAGCTGAAAACTATAAAATGTTAAAAAAGAAGTATAGAAAAACAATAAGAGAAGCGAAAGCAAGAGCAATTGACACCACTATAGCGAACTCAAAAAACAAGGCAAAGGCAGCTTGGAAGGCAATCAATGCTGAAAGAAAGGAAAAAGATGGGTCAAACAAAGAAGAAGGTATTAGGTCAATTAAAGTAGACAACACAGTGGTCACAGATGGTATGGAAATAGCAAACATACTGAATAATAACTATATCAGTGTAGTAGAAAACCTAAAATTGGAAAGAAATAGTCAAAAACAGAAGGGTATTAAGGTACCAAGAAGATCATGCAGTACTATGTTCTTAAGACCAGTCACGGAAGATGAATTGCGGAAAACTATACAGAAACTGAAGTCCAAGAAATCAGCTGGTGATGATGAAATATCAAATCATGTAATAAAGCTGGTATGTGAGGAGATAATAACACCACTGCTGAACATAGCAAACTGTTCTTTCAGAGATGCAATTTTTCCAGAAAAACTGAAGATAACGAAGGTAGTGCCAGTGTACAAGAAAGGGTGTAAGGATGATCCCAACAACTACAGACCAGTTTCACTGATATCAGGTTTCTCAAAAATCCTAGAAATGCTTATGTATACCAGATTAGTTAACTATTTGGACAAACATAACATTCTCATGACCTCACAACATGGTTTCAGAAAGGGTAAATCTACAGAATCAGCAATTGTCAGTCTAACAGAATACATTTTACAGTCCTTAGATGAGAAAAAGGTTGTCTCTGCAATGTTTCTGGATCTTTCAAAGGCATTTGACACCATTGACCATGAAATGCTGATACAAAAATTAAGCAACTATGGCGTTCGGGGGCAACCAGGTGAATGGATAAAATCATACTTGTGCAACCGCAAGCAGTATGTATCATTAGGAAACTCATACCAATCAGAAACCCAATCCATCAAATATGGAGTGCCGCAGGGTTCGGTAATGGGGCCATTGTTATTTAATGTATTTGTTAATGATATAGGTGTTGAGGAGGAAGAAAAGAAAATATTGTATGCTGATGACATGACAATACTAAATAGTGACCAAAATATGGAACAGCTTGAGAGAAGAGCATACATATCTGCAAATGTCACAGCTCAATGGCTGTTGGAAAATGAACTGGTTATAAATCTAAAAAAGACTATGTATGCAGTGTTTAAAAACAAGGAAAAGGCTGTAGACATGGATTTAGAGGTTGACGGAACAAGGCTGGAAGAAGTAGAATCTTCTAGATTCTTAGGTATTCTTGTGGATAATGAACTGAAATGGAAAAAACATATTAATAATGTCTGTAAGAAACTGAGCTCTGTCATATTCTTAATGATGCAGCTATCACAGTATTCAGACAAGAACCTTCTGTGTACAGTGTATCATGGACTTTTCGAACCATACTTACAGTATGGAGTGACGGTGTGGGGAAACTCAAACAAACAAGAGACAAAACGAGTGTTCACATTACAAAAAAAAGCAATTAGGACCATTTTAAGAAGAAAGACCTCTGAAACATGCAGAAACTGTTTCAAGAATTTAGGTATCTTAACTTTTTCATCATTATATATATACAAAACAATAATGTACATCACAAAAGGTAGTGAGGACTGGATTACAAATGCTAGTGTACACACCCACAATACAAGAAAGAAGAATGAAGTACGGAGCATACCCCACCGACTGGCAATGCTAGAAAAAGGACCCCAGTACTCTGGTATCAGACTACTAAGAAGTCTGCCCAAAACCTTGCAAGATAGTGTACTTCACAATGAATTTACAAAGAAACTTAAAGACTATCTCATTGAAAAAGAGTTTTACAGTGTTGCAGAATACTTATGCCATTAAATTTGTATATATTGTTACTCATTATCAGTGATGTAAAAATGCAAGCTAAAGGTGTAGAAAAATAATTGATAAAGAATTTTAATACTTTGACATGTCCTATATTACACGTACATTTACTGTACATGATGTAATCTTACAGGATCAAATAAAATTCAATTCAATTCAATTCAACTTTAGGGGTAGGCTTTTGAAAAGAATAATACCCTTCCCAACTTTTGTCAATCTGAGCCTCTGTTCTGTCTCTATAGTGATATTTATGTTCATGCCAAGTAGCCTCACACTGTAGCTGTTGTTGTTGTTGTTGTTGCGGACTTCAGTCCTGTGACTGATTTGATGCAGCTCTCCATGCTAATCTATCCTGTGCAAGCTTCTTCAACTCCCAGTACCTACCGCAACTTACATCCTTCTGAATCTGCTTAGGGTATTCATCTCCTGGTCTCCCTCTATGATTTTTACCCTCCACAGTGCCCTCCAGTACTAAATTGGTGATCCCTTGATGCCTCAGAACATGTCCTACCATCCGATCCCTTCTTCTAGTCAAGTTGTGCCACAAACTCCTCTTCTCCCCAATTCTGTTCAATACCTCCTCATTACTTATGTGATCTACCCATATAATCTTCAGCATTCTTCTGTAGCACCACATTTCGAAAGCTTCTATTCTCTTCTTGTCCAAACTATTTTTCGTCCATGTTTCATTTCCATACATGACTACACTCCATACAGATACTTTCAGAAATGACTTCCTTACACTTGAATCTATACTTGATGTTTACAAATTTCTCTTCTTCAGAAACGCTTTCCTTGCCATTGCCAGTCTACATTTTATATCGTCTCTACTTCGACCATCATCAATTATTTTGCTTCCCAAGTAACAAAACTCCTTTACTACTTTAAGTGTCTCATTTCCTAATCTAATTCCCTCAGCATCACCTGACTTAATTCGACTACATTCCATTATCCTCGTTTTGCTTTTGTTGATGTTCATCTTATATCCTCCTTTCAAGACACTGTCCTTTCCGTTCAACTGCTCTTCCAAGTCCTTTGCTGTCTCTGACAGAATTACAATGTCATCAGCGAACCTCAAAGTTTTTATTTCTTCTCCATGGATTTTAATACCTACTCTGAATTTTTCTTTTGTTTCCTTCACTGCTTGCTCAATATACAGATTGAATAACATCAGGGAGAGGCTACATCCCTGTCTCACTCCCTTCCCAACCACTGCTTCCCTTTCATGTCCCTCGACTCTTTATAACTGCCATCTGGTTTCTGTACAAATTGTAAATAGCCTTTCGCTCCCTGTATGTTAGCCCTGCCACCTTCAGAATTTGGAAGAGAGTATTCCATTCAACATTGTCAAAAGCTTTCTCTAAGTCTACAAATGCTGGAAATGAAGGTTTGCCTTTCCTTAATCTATTTTCTAAAATAAGTTGTAGGGTCAGTATTGCCTCACATGTTCCAATATTTCTACGGAATCCAAACTGATCTTCCCCGAGGTCAGCTTCTACCAGCTTTTCCATTTGTCTGTAAAGAATTCGCGTTAGTATTTTGGAGCTGTGACTTACTAAACTGATAGTTCGGTAATTTTCGCATCTGTCAACACCTGCTTTCTTTGGGACTGGAATTATTATATCCTTCTTGAAATCTGAGGGTATTTCGCCTGTCTCATACATCTTGCTCAACAGATGGTAGAGTTTTGTCAGGACTGGCCCTCCCAAGGCTGTCAGTAATTCTAATGGAATGTTGTCTACTCCCGGGGCCTAGTTTCGACTCAGGTCTTTCAGTGCTCTGTCAAACTCTTCACGCAGTATCATATCTCCCATTTTGTGTTCTTCTACATCCTCTTCCATTTCCAAAATATTGTCCACAAGTACATCACCCTTGAATAGGCCCTCTATATACTCCTTCCACCCTTCTGCTTTCCCTTCTTTGCTTAGAACTGAGTTTCCATCTGAGCTCTTGATATTCATACAAGTGTTTCTCTTTTCTCCAAAGGTCTCTTTAATTTTCCTGTAGGTAGTATCTAGCTTACCCCTAGCGAGATAAGCCTCTACATCCTTATATTTGCCCTCTAGCCATGTAGCTATTTGCTTTCAAACTTTGGTCACTTATGGAGCGAAATGTGCAACTTTTATTTCTGGATATATGCCCCAATCATTTTCTCCAAATTTTAAGTTTTCAGTGGTTTCCTTGTACTGCTGTATGTGAATGCTGATATGGTGGATTGAGCTTCTGCTCAATTCCTAATGTCAACATTGCAGAAGACATGTTAAATTCTTATCCTTCTCAAGTCTCCTTGGATCAACACACAGACCGATTCCAGAAGATCGGTCCTGATAGTGAACTTGATAACACTTGCCCTTACTGTTGAGACAACCAGGTTGATAGGGACCCATAACAGTTCATTGCATCACTGCTGCACATTTAGAGGTGTGGAAATCTTGGTGTGGCTTAGCAGTTGTCACTCAGTTTTTATTCTTTATTGATATTTTCGTCTTCATTACAGAGGTATCTAAAATATATAGACTGTCCAGTAACATTAATGAGGCCACTGCCTATGTTCAATGTCAACAAGAAATAGCCACTCAGTGACAGCAGGTGGCAGCACTAGCAGTGGAGGGTGTATATAAAGCATGTTGGGGGATGCGGAAAACAGTGCATTTGTTGTAACGCAGAAATGAGCAATTTAGCAGATGTCCAGAAGGGCTTGATAATTGGCTTTCAGGCCAAAGGTGGTAGCATTTCCAAAACAGCTAAGCTTGTAAACTGTTCACCTACATCATGGCTAAAGTACGAGGGGGGACCCAAAAATAACCGGAATCGTAATGCTGTACATTGTGTACTTGTAGTAGCAGCTTGTGCCGCCAGAGGCTTGCAGTAGGAGCTCTGCTGAGTCATTCTGCCACGCGGTGTCACCCAACAGTGAGAAGTCTGGTTTCTTTGGCAGTTCTTTGAGTGTGTATACAGTGCAGACGTGACACGAGGAAATGGTTAGTTCTTACGAACAACATGCGGCAATAAAGTTTTGTTTCATGCTCGGCAAGAACCCAGCAGAAACTGTTGCAATGATTCAGACAGCCTACAAAGACCATTCTCTTAGTAAAACACAAGTGTACGAATGGTTTTCTCAGTTTAAAAATGGAGAAATGGTGGTTGAAGATCAGCCCCATTCCGGTCAACTTTCAACTGCTCGAAGCAAAGACAACATTGACAAAATCCGTGATCTCATCAGTGAAGATCGACGCAAGACAATCGAGCAACTCTAGAACTTGTCCAGGTTGTCCTTGAGCTCAATTCAGCGCATCTTGACAATCGATTTGGGGATGCGAAGAGTGGTAGCAAAATTCATGCCGAAGCTTCTTACCGGAGATCAAAGGGATCATCGCATTCAAGCCTGTCTTGAAATGAAGCATGCATTCAAAGATGATCCACATTTTTTTCAACAAAATCATTACAGGTGATGAGTCACGGTGCTATGGGTACGATCCAGAAAGTAAACAACAGTCATCACAATGGAAGTCACCTGGCTCACCTCGACCAAAAAAAGCTCAACAAGTGAAATCGAATGTGAAAATGATGTTGATCTGTTTTTTTGACATCAAAGGAATCGTACACTCTGAATTTGTCCCTAAAAACCAGGCAGTAAACCAACAATTTTATTTGGAGGCTATGAAACGACTTCGCAGAAGTTTGTCGCGAAAACGTCCGGCTTTGTGGGATTCTGGCATGTGGTTCTCACATCACAACAACGCTCCCGCACACACAGCTCTCAGCGTTCGCCAGTTTTTGGTCTCAGCGAAGACGACTATCTTGACCCACTCGCCATATTTATCGGATTTAGCACCCTCAGACTTCTTCCTATTCCCGAGGATGAAAAGAGACTTTAGAGGGAAGCGTTTTGTGGATGTGGAAGTCGTAAAACCCGTTGTCATGAAAGTGCTAGCAGGTATCAAAGAGGACGAATTTAAAAGGTGCTTCGAACACTGGAATGAACATTTGGACAAGTGTATTAATGCTAATGGAGAGTACTTCGAAGGAGATTAAGGTTGTATTTGAAAACAATAAAGTATATGCTTTCTAGAAAGAAATTCCGGTTATTTTTGGGTCCCCCTCTTATGCAATGATGGCGAAAGGGCGCTGCCTAAAACTGGTGCCAAGGCAACTGCCACAGCCCATAGATGACAGGGATGACCGACGGCTGCGGAGATGTGTATAAGTGAATAGATGTGCAGTTGGTTGAGCAACTGACCTCTCAGATTAACCAAGTGTCTACCAGCAGTGTCTCCTCAGTGAACGTTGCTGCGCATGAGCCGTCACAGCAGGCACCTGGTTCATGCACCCATGCTGACTGCTTTCATCAGCAACGAAGGCTGAAATTTGCACGCTAATACCACAACTACATGTTCGTTGAATTGTGACAGGTTCCCTTTTCGGAAGAATCACATTTTATGCTCAATTGTGCAGACGTGTGGTGTATATAGCATGAAACGTCGTAAAGCAAACGCCTTACAACCAGGCGGAAGTGTATGGTCTGGGGAATGTTTTCATGGAATTCCCTGGGTGAGCTCATCATTCTGGATGGCACAGTGGATCAACACATGTATGCATCTATCCTTGTGGACCAAGTCCACCCCTACATGCAGTTTGTTTTCCCTCGGCTCAGTGGGATCTACTAGCAGGACAGTGCAACATGTCACGCAGCTTGCAGTGTATATGTGTGGTTCAAAGAGCACCAGGGCGAGTACTATACACCCTTGGCCACCAAACTACCCAGATTTAAACCCAGTTGAGAATCTGTGGAACTACCTCACTCGAGCTCTTTGCACCATTGGTCCTCAACTGAGAAACGTAATGCAGCTGGCCATAGGACTGGAGTCAGCATGGTGCCACATCCCTCTCAATCCCTCTCAGAACCGTGACTGCCTTCCTGCATGTCTCAAGCTGCAAAAGGTGGTCATTCAGGTTTTGACAGATGATCATATTACAAATTCAATTTCTTGTATTTGGCAGCATCTTAATAACTATTAACATAT
Organism: Schistocerca piceifrons; assembly: GCF_021461385.2. NCBI lineage: Eukaryota > Metazoa > Arthropoda > Insecta > Orthoptera > Acrididae > Schistocerca > Schistocerca piceifrons. The sequence goes on along the minus strand of NC_060140.1, from coordinate 780,113,622 downwards.
TGTTGCTAATCTTTTTTTCTCTTTTCAGGTTTGTGCAACTGAATTCTCCTGCCACTGGATCTGTTCAAAAGAAGTACAAAGTTCCTAGTGATATTGATACTCTATTGCTTTTCAATGAAAATATTGATCGTCCGGTTGCAAGTCTGAGCATGTCAGACATGCCAATAAAAACAATGCAGGATATTATTAATAGTAACAAATATCTAATGCTTCCCAGATTGTCTTCACAGGTCAGATGCCAATCCTAGATTTCTTTGTAACATTACTGTAATCATTCTGATGTCTTATTTGAAAAAGATAAGAATTCTTGTACAGTTTACCGTTTTATATGCATTTACAGTGACTTTATGTGGAGTTAACATTTTGGAGACTGGTCTTGCAAAACAATGTAAGGATTGCTGGAATAGCGTTTTAAAGAAGTTTTGGAATATTTAGGTATCAGGAATGAGAGTTAATAAGTACGCTCAATATTACAGAAAATAAAGGTCTAAACATCTGTTTGTAGATGGATATAAATATCAATATTTTATCAGCCTGCATGAAAAAATGACACGTAAAACATTCAGTGTTCTAATCTTGAAAGAATTCATAAATAAAAATTTTAAATTTTGTGTTAGAACAATCAGGCATACAAAGTGCTACAGTGCAGTCAGACCACTGTCAGCAAAACTTTTTCCTGGAGGATTATTTTGTTTAATTCTGTACAACAAACATAAAAAAAGGTTTTATATCACCTCGGTTCTGAGAGTTCCGGAACCTGTACAGAAAATTGGAATAGAGATCGACATAAACATCATTTCCGCCCTTTTTATTGCTCATAGAAACCACACATTGCATGTTGTACCACCATACAGTGAGACCTTCAAAGGTCGTGGTCCAGATTGCTGCACACACCGGTATCTCTAATACCCAGTAGCACATCCTTTTGCATTGATGCATGCCTTATTCGCCGTGGCATACTATCCACAATTTCATCAAGGCACTGTTGGTGTAGATTGTCCCACTCCTCAACAGCGATTTGGCATAGATCCCTCAGAGTGGTTGGTGGATCACATCATCCGTAAACAGCCCTTTTCAATCTATTCCAGGCATGTTTGATAGGGTTCATGTCTGGAGAACATGCTGGGCACTCTAGTCGAGCGATGCCGTTATCCTGAAGGTAGTCATTCACAAGATGTGCATCATGCGACGCAAATTATCGTCCATGAAGACAAATGCCTTGCCAATATGTGTATTGTACAGCCGTTACAGCGCCTTTCATGACCACCAACGGTGTACATCGGCCACACATAATGCCACCCTAAAACAGCAGAGAACCTCCACCTTGCTGCACTCGCTGGACAGCGTGTCTAAGGCGTTCAGCCTGACCGGGTCGCCTTCAGACATGTCTCGGACGACTGTCTGGTTGAAGGCATATGTGATACTAATCGGTGAAGAGAACGTGGTGCCAATCTGTAGCGGTCTATTTGGCATGTTGTTGGGCCCATCTGTAATGCGCTGTATGGTGTCGTGGTTGCAAAGATGGACCTCGCCATGGATGTTGGGAGTGAAGTTGCGCATCATGCAACCTATTGCGCACAGTTTGTGTTGTGAAACAACGTCCTGTGGCTGCACGAAAAGCATTATTCAACATGTTCGTGTTGCTGTCAGGGTTCCTCCGAGCCATAATCCATAGGTAGCGGTCATCCCACCGCAGTAGTAGACCTTGGGCAGCCTGAGCGAGGCATGTCAACAACAGTTCCTGTTTCTCTATATCTCCTTCATGTCTGAACAACATCCCTTTAGTTCACTCGGAGACACCTGGGAGCCCTTTCTGGCACAAAATAACAATGCGGACATGATCGAACCGCGGTATTGACCGTCTAGGCATGATTGAACTACAGACAACACGAGCCATGTACCTCTTTCCTGGTGGAATGACTGGAACTGATCGGCTGTCGGACCCCCTCCATCTAACAGTCGCTGCTCCTGCATGCTTGTTTACATCTTTTGGCTTGTTTAGGGACATATCTGGTCAGTCAAAGGGACTGTGTCTGTGATACAATATCCACAGTCAACGTCTGTCTTCAGGAGTTCTAGGAACCGAGGTGATGCAAAACTTTTTTTATGTGTGTATATATTCTGTACACAGTATTAAAAAAACTTGTTAGATTTGCTTTCTTTGTGAGCGACTGTATCTTGTCTACACATCTGTCTACATATGTACACTGCAAGCTGATGTACAGTGCATGGCGGGGAGTACATTGATAGATATTAGCGACTTTCTGTTCTGTACCATTTGCATAAGCTATAATTAGAAATAATATTAATTCTGTGGCTCTGTTTTCTATTGTCCCTACTGGTGATATATGCTGAGGTGACAAAAGTCATCGGATAGTGATTTTCCCACATACAGATGGCAGTAGTATCATGTAGATGGGGTGTAAAAGGTGCATTGGCTACTCTGTCACTTGTACTCAGATGTTTCGTGTGAAAAGGTTCCAATGTGATTATTGCATGGTAGTGTCCATTTCAGGAATCGTTAGGGAATCTAATATTCCAAGATCCGCAGTGTCAAGGGTGTGCAAGGAATAATAAATTTCAGGCATTACCTCTCACCATGGATAATGTAATGGTCAATGGCCTTCATGTAATGACCAAGAACGTGGTGTGTGCACAAAGTTGTCAGTGCCAACAGACAAGCAAATCAGTGTAGGATGTATGATGAACATATCTATTAGGACAACATGGCAAGATTTATCGGCAGCAGACGACAGATGCGAGTGCCTTTGCTAACAGCACGATATTGCCTGCAGTGCCTCTCCTGCGCTTGTGGGCCTATCAATTGGACCCCGGAAAACTGTGGCCTGGTCACATGAGTCCTGATTTCAGTTGTTAAAGAGTTGATGGTAGGTTTCAAGTGTGGTGCAGACCCTACAAAGCCATGGACTCACATTGTCAACAAGGCATTGTGCAAACTTATTAATGGTGTGGGCTGCATTTACACAAAATGGACTGGGCCCTCTGGTACAACTGAACCAATCATTGACTGGTAATTGTTATGTTCGGGTACTTCGAGAATATTTGCAGCCGTTCATGGACTTCATGGTCCCAAAAAATGATGGAATTTGTGTGGATGACAGCGTGCCAGGTCACAGTTGCTTACAATTGGTTTGAAGGACATTCTGGACATTTCAGGCGAATGATTTGGCCATCCAAATCACCCGACACGATTCCCATTTAACATTTATAGGACATAAGCAAGAGGTCAGTTCATGTACAAAACCCCACACTAGCAACACTTTTGTAATTGACAGCTGTAGAGACAGCATGGCTCAATATTTATGCAGGTTACTTCCTATGACTTTTTCAGTGCTTACCACGTCAAGTTGCTGTACTGTCCTGGGGAAAGGAGGTCCGACATGATATGAGGTGGTGTCCCATGACATATATCACCTGTGTATTCATTTAAAACAACACAATTGTGACACAGTCTTTCTCAAATATTGTTTCTCTAAATATACCCAACAGTATTTGCTAAGAGCACATTATTGGATAACAGATCTGCCAAACAATAATTCTCTGCTCATAATAAACTTTGGTGGCTATCATCCCTGTAACAGCACATTAGTCCCAAATCTCTGTGTCTTTGATGAAATTGTTGAAGATATCAGATCCGTTAATAGGCTGTCAGAGTAGTTGTTGGAGCCAGTTATGCAGTAATGAATTCAGTATTACGTCGTAATAGTGTTTGTCATACAGGTGGTCCATTGATACTGACCAGGCCAAATATCTCACGAAATAAGCATCAAACGAAAAAACTACAAATAACGAAACTCGTCTAGCTTGAAGGGGGAAACCAGATGGCACTATGGTTGGCCTGCTAGATGGTGCTGCCATAGGTCAAATGGATATCAACTGGGTTTTTTAAAAATAGGAACCCCCATTTTTTATTACATATTCATGTAGTATGTAAAGAAATATGAATGTTTTAGTTGGGCAACTTTTTTCGCTTTGTGATAGATGGTACTGTAATAGTCACAAACGTATAAGTACATGGTATCACGTAACATTCCGCCAGTGAGGACGGTATTTGCTTCGTGATACGTTACCCGTGTTAAAATGGACCTTTTACCAATTGCGGAAAAGGTCAATATCGTGTTGATGTATGGCTATTGTAATCAAATTGTCCAACGGGAATGTGCTATGTACGCTGCTCAGTATCTTGGACGACATCATCCAAGTGTCCGGACCGTTCGCCAGATAGTTACGTTATTTAAGGAAACAGGAAGTGTTCACCACATGTGAAATGTCAACCACGACCTGCAACAAAGATGTTTTAGCTACTGTCACGGCTAATCCGCACATCAGTAGCAGACAGATTGTGTGAGAATCGGGAATCTCAAAAACGTCGGTGTTCAGAATGCTACATCAACATCGACTGCACGTGTACCGTATTTCTGTGCACCAGGAATTGCATGGTGACAACTTTGTACGTCGTGTACAGTTCTGCCACTGGGCACAAGAGAAATTGCGGGACGATGACAGATTTTTTGCATGCGTTCTATTTAGCGACGAAGCATCATTCACCAACAATGGTAACGTAAACCGGCATAATATGCACTATTGGGCAATGGAAAATCCATGATAGCTGCGACAAGTGAAACAACAGCAACCTTGGCGGGTTAATGTATGGTGCGGCATTATGGGAGGAAGGATAATTGGCCCCCATTTTATCGATGGCAATCTAAATGGTGCAATGTTTGCTGATTTCCTACGTAATATTCTACCAATGTTACTACAAGATGTTTCACTGCATGACAGAATGGCGATGTACTTCCAACATGATAGATGTCCGGCACATAGCTTGCACGCGGTTGAAACGGTATTGAATATCATATTTCATGACAGGTGGATTGGTCGCAGAAGCACATTCACCGGATCTGACGTCCCCGGATTTCTTTCTGTGGAGAAAGTTGAAGGATATTTGCTATCGTGATCCACCGACAACGCCTGGCAACACGTGTCAGCCCATTGTCAATGCATGGGCGAACATTACTGAAGGCGAACTACTCGCTGTTGAGAGGAATGTCATTACATGTATTGCCAAATGCATTGAGGTTGATGGACATAATTTTGAGCATTTATTGCATTAATGTGGTATTTACAGGTAATCACGCTGTAATAACATGCATTCTCAGAAATGATAAGTTCACAAAGGTACATGTATCATGTTGGAACAACCACAATAAAATGTTCAAACGTACCTACGTTCTGTATTTTAATTTAAAAAACCTACCTGTTACCAGCTGTTTGTCTAAAATTGTGACCCATGTGTTTGTGACTATTACAGCGCTGTCTATCACAAAGCGAAAAAAAGTGGCCCAACTAAAGCATTCGTATTTCTTTATGTACCACACGAATATGTAATAAAAAATGGGGGTTCCTATTTAAAAAAACGCAGTTGATATCCGTTTGACCTATGGCAGTGCCATCTAGCAGGCCAACCATAGCGCCATCTGGTTTCCCCTTCAAGCTAGACAAGTTTCGTTCTTTGTAGTTTTTTCGTTTGACATTTATTTTGTGAGATATTTGGCCCGGTCACAATCAATGGACCACCCTGTATATGCTTAACTTCCCATTCAGCCTTGGGTGAATGAGTCAGTCCCTGCTTTTACCATATGGTCGGGACCTGTCTGTCCTTTCAAGTTTAGGCTATCTGTGAATGACTCAACAAATGATACATCTGTATCTGGCAGCTGGTTGATACCTCCAGTTATTAATCTAAATCCACCGATTCCAGTTACTCTCACTTGTATGCATTTTGAACTTTGCTGGACTTAATGTTTTGACTTGTTGCTGTAAATAATTTACCTCCTTGACCATCTAATGTATTTTTCCAATATATGTTACATTTGTGGTTATAGAGTTGAATGATTTCTGCTATGAATTTCACAATATTCTCAATTCTTTATGTCATTTGTATGTGTCACCTTTCTATGAGAGATTTGAGTTCTGGGAATTTGCTGTGACTGTTTTATTTGTTATCAAATAAGATAGTCATTGTCTGTATGTGATAATCTACCAGTTTTTATAAATTGTTTCTCAGTTTGTTGGATTTTGTCTGGGATCTCAAGAGTTTTTCTTGTCCTTAAGAAAGTGTTTGCCACACTTATTCTGTCATCGAAGTTGCCATTTTCTTTTACAGTGCACACGTTCTTTATCCAGGGTGACTTTACAGGCCTCATTCCCTGTAAGGATGGCTGAGGACTCAGCAGCCAAGTTCCCTGGTCTAAAAGCTTCACTTGGATCCATAACAGTAAACACTCATTTGTCCTCAGGACAATACTCCAAATTGACTGCTACAATGACACTGAACATATGAGACTTTCATGTAGTCGATTAGTACTGGTCTCATAGTTACTGTTTATTATATTTGTTGCCGTCCATACAAAACTGTCATCTAACCCTATGAGAAGGCTTCCAGTTTTTCTCTCGCTTTGGTTCCTGGTTTCCCAAAACAGGATAAAAATAAGTAGCGGGATAACAGTGTTTGCAGTACTGATGAGAAAATGTTTCTCCAATTCAGTTGTTTCTTTTGCTCAGATCTGTCAACACCTGTCTTGTAAATGCTGCAGTATACTAGAAAATTTGTAGTGAGACGGGGTTGTAGCCTATCCCCGATGTTATTCAATCTGTATATTGAGCAAGCAATAAAGGAAACAAAAGAAAAGTTCGGAGTAGGTATTAAAATCCATGGAGAAGAAATAAAAACATTGAGGTTTGCCGATGACATTGTAATTCTGTCAGAGACAGCAAAGGACTTGGAAGAGCAGTTGAATGGAATGGACAGTGTCTTGAAAGGAGGGTATAAGATGAACATCAACAAAAGCAAAACGAGGATAATGGAATGTAGTCGAATTAAGTCGGGTGACGCTGAGGGAATTAGATTAGGAAATGAGACACTTACAGTAGTAAAGGAGTTTTGCTATTTGGGTAGTAAAATAACTGATGATGGTCGAAGTAGAGAGGATATAAAATGTAGACTGGCAATGGCAAGGAAAGCGTTTCTTAAGAAGAGAAATTTGTTAACATCGAGTATAGATTTAAGTGTCAGGAAGTCGTTTCTCAAAGTATTTGTATGGAGTGTAGCCGTGTATGGAAGTGAAACGTGGACGATAAATAGCTTAGACAAGAAGAGAATAGAAGCTTTCGAAATGTGGTGCTGCAGAAGAATGCTGAAGATTAGATGGGTTGATCACGTAACTAATGAGGAGGTATTGAATGGAATTGGGGAGAGGAGCAGCTTGTGGCACATCTTGACTAGAAGAAGGGATCGGTTGGTAGGACATGTTCTGAGACATCGAGGGATCACCAATTTAGTATTGGAGGGCAGCGTGGAGGGTAAAAATCGTAGAGGGAGACCAAGAGATGAATACACTAAGCAGATTCAGAATGATGTAGGCTGCAGTAGGTACTGGGAGATGAAGAAGCTTGCACAGGATAGAGTAGCATGGAGAGCTGCATCAAACCAGTCTCAGGACTGAAGACCACAACAACAACAACAACAACAACTAGAAAATTGGAGTTCAACCCCCCCCCCCCCCCCCCTCCCCTTTAGTGTTGAACAAATCCTCCTCTTCTAGTGCTCTCATCATCAACAAGCTGTGAAATCTTAATCTTCCTGCCTCCTTTTCTGCCAAGAAATTTAATCTATGTCATGTACAAAGATATCATTATGTAAAATGCACCACACTTGTTCTTCTGACTGAACTGTTCACATAAATCTTACAAATGATAGTGCAGCTTGTGTGATTGTTTTGAAAAGAGAATGAAGTTATCATTTCTCATTCTCTCCTATCCAACCTTCTATTCTATCCTTAATTATCTTGTCATTAATGCAGTGTTAAACTTTCATCTTCCTTCCTTGCTGATAGTGCAGTTTTTGGTGTCCTTCATGTATACTACATTCAAGAGAGAGTAATTCAGGCACTCATTTCTTATGTCAAAAAACTGAAGAACAAACTCTTGGCAGTAAACCTTCTTAAAGATAGAATATTATGATGACACAGCATTCCAGACTTTCATTGTTTCACAAATGTACCAACATAATATAAACAAAATTTCATTTATGTGAACACCGCCCCTTTGCTGATCAGAGAACTTTTCACATTATCTTCCTATGTTTTGGTGTTCTGCATTCATACAGATGTTCTATAATTTGTAAAATAATTATTTTCCAAAGTACTTCAGTGCAGGCTTCTCTTATTTTGTGTGAATGTTAGATTTCAGATGCCAAACAAAGACGAGGTTTCCTATGATTGAAGATTAGACAGGTGGGTTTCAGTATAACATCTGAAACTAGTAATTCAGATTATAAAATTAAATTGATGTAGGTGAAAGTTAAAAGAGAGACCAGGAAATCATTTAACAAATGTTACATATAACAGCCAAATAATAAATGATAGCAACCGGATAGCCAACATATTTAATAATCACTTCCTTGAGGTAACTCAGCAGATTGTCGTGGACAGTTCCAGAAATAAGCCAATAGAGTAAATGCAAGAAGTAACATACAGGCAAACTGCAATTCTCCGTGTCTGTCAAGAAATTAAGAATGTAATAAACTCCCTCATAACCAGAAACTCAAGTATTTGATGATAATGTCTTGAGTAAAGTAATAAAATTCTGTTCTTCACATATATGCAGTGTATTAGTGACATATGCAATACATCACTATTACAAGGGATTTTCCAGACTGAAAGATACTTTTGCCAAATCTCTTTATATGAAAGGTAGTAAGACAGGTATATTAACAATTACTGATCATTCTCACCACTTACCTCTCCACTGAACATGCTGTTTTTCAAAACATGAATTGGATTGTGCAAAATTTAAAATGCAAAATATGGCCAACTGATAATTTTTGTAACTTGTCAAAAAGCATTTGATAGAGCAATTCACAATATTCTCTTACAGAGGCTCAAATTTTATGGTATTAGAGATCATGCTGGTAGAGCTTGAACATTAAAACTTGGGATCTGTGCAGAACCACATTATTGTTCTCTGTTTTGGCCAGAAACAGCCCTTTGTTTCAAAGGAGTGGTTTGCTCATGCCTTCTGAACTGTATGGTTTGTCCATTGAAAGTGGCTGTCTCAGTTGTTTACATACTGATTTTCTTATTCAGTGCTCTAGTAAAAAGAAACAAATGATTTATTGAGTCATTGGTCATACAAGTGTTTGCAGTCTCGCTACTATAGCTTAGGAGTTCCACTTGTAAGTAGTTTTCAGCTGTTGAACTGCACCGCCCAAACTGTGCGGCGGCCACGGTAAATGAAACACCCACAACTACCATTGCCCCACCTCTACCATGATGTGCGCACATATACAATTGTTTTACATCCTATCTAACCAAAATGGTGCATAGCATCGCATTAAGAAACTTAAGGATTGTATGGAATGAAAAAGCACCTTCATGAATAATCATCATAGGCATATCATAGGGATCAATATTGGGTCTGCTCTTGTTTTTCGATCATATACCCAAGAAGCAGAAATAATACTCTTTGATGACCATGCAACATTATAATAAAGTCTAATGGAGCAACTTCAATACTTCAGAATGTAAATATGAGGGGCATTCCATATTGATTTACACTTAATTTTTTTCTGAGAGTCATGGTGCGCTATTTGACTCATCGTTACAGTTGCAAGTACGCAGTACTTTGGTCCAACCATAGGCAGCAGGACAGTCACTAGAAGTTTAATCCCTATATAGTGCAACCCATTTTCCCAACTGCTGTCATTACGTGTGTGGACAACAGGTTGGCACTGTACAATGTGGTTGGTTTCTGTGGAAGACAGGGGGTAAACGCAGGATATTCACAGGTGATTGGTGGCGATGTGCGGAGTGTGTGCACCATCACAAAAAATGGTCTTGCAACATGGCAGTGCTCATCCCCATGTGAGTCAAACAACCAAGGCTGCCATTGGTGAAATGGCATTCCATGTATTTCCAAACCCTTTGTATTCTCTGACTTTGCCCCTTTAACTTCTGTTTATCCTTTTCACAACATTTTTCTGCAGTCTGCTTGCAGTTTCTGGAAGTCTGTCGAATGAAGTCCATGCAGAGGTTTCTTCACAGCCGTAAATAAGTAGTAACCAGAATGGGCCAAGTCCCTGGAATCCCATTACAGTGATGGCAGCCGTGGTGTTCCAACTTGCATGGAGACTGACACTGTTGTGCTGAAAGAGCACTTTTCGTGATGGTGCACATTCTTCACACACTGCCACTAATAGCCTGTCAATATCCTCTGTATTTACACTCTTCTTGTGCAGAAATCATATTTTACAGTGCCATCATGGATTATTGCACAACTTGTTATCCACACACTTAGTGACAGCAGTTGGGAAAATGAGTTGTACTGTGTAAGGATTAAAATTTTAGTGATTGTTCTGTCACCTACTGTTAAACCAAAGTACTACATTGTTGCAACTGTAATGATCCAAATGGCGTAACATGAATGATGGGAGAAATTAAAGAGTAAATCAATATGGAACACTCTTCACAATATTTTCTTGAAAATAAATGATCAGTTTTCTGGATATGGATTGTCAGTGAATTTAGATAAAGCACAAGACAAGTGATTCAGTACAAGGACACCATTAGAAATAATGCTTCAACAAATGAAACAATATTATAAATTATTGGGTGTTTATATTGATAAGAACCTCAGCTGCAAGTCAGGTAACAGAGCTTCTTACACATTAAGCTATGCATCTTTTGTTACAGATAATATCAGATTTTGGATACGAAAATGCCAACAAGTTGACTTACTTTTCCTGTTTTCATTTACTAGTGTCTTATGGCATGATATTCAGGTGTAACTCATCATTGACATTGACTAAAACATGTTTGTTGCACAGGAGCATGCAATAAGGATAATGTCTGATTTCCACTCTAGAATAACTTGTAGACAACTCTTAAAACAATTGGGCATACTGGCAACAGCTTCACTTTACATGTACACCCTTATAAAGTTTGTTGTCAACAATCAATCATAATTTAAAAACAACATCATTGTAACTATAATTCTAGAAGAAGAAATGAATTATACTATTCAACGGCTCAGCTTCAGTGAGCCATAGAAAGGAAAGAGTAGTATTCAACCATTAAAATCTGTGATCACCTTCCCAATAATATAAAAATTTCTCATTCTGAATCATAGTAAAAGGTTGCGATTATTATCCACCGGACTTTCAAATAACTATCAATGGCGTGTGATTAAATGCATTTTTCTAATGTAATAGATAAGAGTGGCAGTAGATAAGAACTGAAACTTCAGAACTGTTTAGGATTACTGGAAATAATTTCTCTGAATTTTGTTGTAGGGGATGTTTGATGCATTATGTCCTCCTGAGTGGTCACGACCAAGAAAGAGACTCTGTGTAGTGCTAGTATCTCAAGATACACCATACCATGATGATGCAAGACAAGCACTAAGGGATTTTGCCCAGGAATCGTCATACAATGTGGAAAGAGTTCGTTTTGTGTATATTTTCCAGGAGAAACAAATGGAGTTTATAAATGCACTAACAAGCGGTATGTAACAAGGGCAGTACTCATTCCTCAGTATGTCAGATTTATTATGTACTCTAATATTTTGAAGTTTTTTGATTTTGTATTTCATGTCTACAATTAGTTTAGTAAGCAGTGGATTTACTATCATGGAAACTCAATTTGTTTCATGTGACAAATGTTGTAATTTAGAGTGCAAGCTGCCAAATGAATACCAAGTTTTGGAAAGTGAAATATCTTTTAAGTCAGCCAAAAAGTTGTTGGGATTTTCCATGAATAATATTTGTTTCCAACTCAGGCGTGTACTGAAAACTAAAACTAGTGGCTCATGTAGATGTATTCCAGTTTGTTCCCACTCATCAAAATCAAGGCAGAATATTCATTTGACTTTAAACGACTTACATAGATTTGTGAAAAGTTTCTGCTTTTGTCACATTAATTGCTCTCTAACTAGGTACACAAATCTCTTCAAATACCAGAACAATTCAGATAACCGTGCATAATAAGCCTTTTGCTGCTTGTGAGAATGTTGTTCAGAATTCTTAAACTTGAAATTGGATGTAAGTAGAATAATATAAGTTAATTTTATAGCTTGTGGCTCATGATAGATTTCAAAAAGTAATACAAGGTGAAGCCCATGCGTTTATTCATTTGCATAAAGATTACCCAGCTATTTTACAGTCTTAACTGTACGTCTTCTGATGATTTTAAATGTTTTCCACCTCTTTACAGTGTTGAAATCTCTTTCTAGTGCAACAAATGGTATGAAAATATCTTGGTTTTTCTTGAGTCTTGCTTCAGTATCAAGCACAATGTCAGAACTACCTTTCAGTTACCGTTTCCTCTTCCGAAGTCAAACTGTGTCATCTAAGAGTCCTCAGTTTTATTTTCCATTATTTTATATAGTAATCTGTTCAGCAAATAATAAAAAGACACATATTGCCCTCCATTACACATGCTAAGGTAACTCATGGAGTGCAGATAGTGGTGAAAATTTGATGGTACCTTTTTAATTTGACAACAGAATTTTGTAACTGGCATAACTTATTCCATGACACCAGATAGAAATAGTTAAATTAATACTCTAGCACACAAAACAGGACTAATGTAGAAGGAACAATGGAAAATAGGTAAAATAAGTGAATTATCATTTTGTATTAAACAAGAAGTTGAGCAAATATTCAGATGAGCTTGTGTACAGCTTCTGAAACTACTGAAGGCTCCCTCTTTTTTTTTTTTTTTTAATATAAAAAAACTTGCTGCTTTATATATAGAAAATAATAGCTTTATAAAAACTTTTGATGTAAGTGGAAACAGATTTTTGCCCGGGTACAAAATTTCATTCTCAACAGGTGAAGGCGGTCCACTGGAGCCTTCCTTACATATTGTTATCATATGGCGGAGAGATGCAAATCATATTAAATATGAATGGTTACCACATACTTGGGATTCTGCCAAGATTAAGGAATGGAATGAAACAAGGGATCAGCTGGAATCCACTATTCAGCGATTACTTCATTCAACAGAAGCATTAACATATGAGGCTGTTATCAAGGTGCACTTTTTTTTGTTACCTCTTTGCAAATTTTTCTCATTTGTTCATTACTTTTCTGTATACTCGTAACTCTTCCACCTGACAGTATTTTTTTTGTTTTCATCCTATGATTAAGGTTATACATAACATTTTATGGGCACATATATAAATTCATGGTAATGTTATGTTACCTGTTGCATGTGTTTTAACATTAAATGCATGACATACAGGGTGAACATAAATAAAACCAACAAACTGCAGGGACAGATTCCTGACTAGAAATGGAAGAGAAAAGGTCCTGTGAACATGTGTTCAGAAATGGACGGTGTGTGTGCAACTATAGCAAATCATCTCGGAACACAGTGCAGTACTGCATTGCATCTAAGTCACAACTTATGTTCAAAGTGGCCTCCATAGGATTGCAGGTGATAGGGATAGTAGTGGTTATCATGCGTTATACACATAATCGTATGTCGGCTTATACCCTGTTTGCGGGCCATTTGCCTGGAGTTTGTACTAAGGTTCATCTCGATATCCTTTAGGAGCTGGTCCTCCAGATCTTGTTTTTGCACAGTCCGCCACCTCCCTGCACATTCGTCCACCTGAAAGGATCCATGATCACACAAGTGCCCAAAAAGGGTGTGAAATGTTGTGCAATGGGGTTGGTGTCTATGAGGGTACTTGTTTTGGTACTGTCATGCCGCCACTCGACCATTTCCATCTGCATGGCGTACACAGATACCATCTCGGCTTGTTCCTGACATGAATACCAGACCTTTTTGCTGCTTACAGTATGCTGTGTCAATCACTGAGGCTGCAACACACAAAGGATATGGTCAGAGGAACAGTCATTTGTCAGTGCCGTCTATTGTGGCTATCGTGTGTTTCCGGACATATGTTCATAGGACCTTTTTTCCTCCATTTCCAGTCAGGGATTGGCCCTGCAGTTTATTGGTTTTATTAATGTTCACCCTGTATATGCAGATGGGAGTATTATGCTCAATTATTGATGATGATACAGTTGATGAACATACTAAAACAATGTAGATAGAAGTTGAATCTCACCTGTTTTTTGGGGTTGACATGTAAATTGTGAATATATCCCCAAGTATTTTTCTGATTCATGGTCTTGCAGTCTAAATGTATTAAATAAAATAATATGAATATCTTTATCGAAACAGACCACGTAACCTATTTTTTGACTTTTATGTAATTTTCATTTGTCTTCCATTTGAACCATAAATCAGTGAAAGTTGTCTTAGTAAAATGAGGCTGTATCAGAATTGTACGCTATGATTTTTATCTATTTAGTCTAAGACATGTTGAGGCAACTGAAGTTTATTATAACTATGGAATTTTAAATTATGAAATTCCTTGATTCACTCTTTCTAAAGTTGTCTGGTGTGGAAATCCTCTTATTTTAACCAGTCAATAATGTCCTCTTTTCTGGAGCTAACTGTAGGCATTGTCCATGATACGTGTGAAAGATGTTCATAAATTTTTCAACCAGATGTCCACAGGCAAGGGAAAGCCCAGGATGAAATAACAGGGACCTTATGAAAGGATAGATTACTATTCACCACATAGAGGAGGCATTGAGTTGCAGACAAGCACAGTGAAAAGACTACTAAAACTTCTAGCTCTCAACCAAAAAGGACTTCTTTGGAAATAGAAGCCATGCAAACACAAGCATACGCACACGCTTGCACAAACATACACTCCTGGAAATTGAAATAAGAACACCGTGAATTCATTGTCCCAGGAAGGGGAAACTTTATTGACACATTCCTGGGGTCAGATACATCACATGATCACACTGACAGAACCACAGGCACATAGACACAGGCAACAGAGCATGCACAATGTCGGCACTAGTACAGTGTATATCCACCTTTCGCAGCAATGCAGGCTGCTATTCTCCCATGGAGACGATCGTAGAGATGCTGGATGTAGTCCTGTGGAACGGCTTGCCATGCCATTTCCACCTGGTGCCTCAGTTGGACCAGCGTTCGTGCTGGACGTGCAGACCTCGTGAGACGACGCTTCATCCAGTCCCAAACATGCTCAATGGGGGACAGATCCGGAGATCTTGCTGGCCAGGGTAGTTGACTTACACCTTCTAGAGCACGTTGGGTGGCACGGGATACATGCGGACGTGCATTGTCCTGTTGGAACAGCAAGTTCCCTTGCCGGTCTAGGAATGGTAGAACGATGGGTTCGATGACGGTTTGGATGTACCGTGCACTATTCAGTGTCCCCTCGACGATCACCAGTGGTGTACGGCCAGTGTAGGAGATCGCTCCCCACACCATGATGCCGGGTGTTGGCCCTGTGTGCCTCGGTCGTATGCAGTCCTGATTGTGGCGCTCACCTGCACGGCGCCAAACACGCATACGACCATCATTGGCACCAAGGCAGAAGCGACTCTCATCGCTGAAGACGACACGTCTCCATTCGTCCCTCCATTCACACCTGTCGCGACACCACTGGAGGCGGGCTGCACGATGTTGGGGCGTGAGCGGAAGACGGCCTAACGGTGTGCGGGACCGTAGCCCAGCTTCATGGAGACGGTTGCGAATGGTCCTCGCCGATACCCCAGGAGCAACAGTGTCCCTAATTTGCTGGGAAGTGGCGGTGCGGTCCCCTACGGCACTGCGTAGGATCCTACGGTCTTGGAATGCATCCGTGCGTCGCTGCGGTCCGGTCCCAGGTCGACGGGCACGTGCACCTTCCGCCGACCACTGGCGACAACATCTATGTACTGTGGAGACCTCACGCTCCACATGTTGAGCAATTCGGCGGTACGTCCACCCGGCCTCCCGCATGCCCACTATACGCCCTCGCTCCAAGTCCGTCAACTGCACATACGGTTCACGTCCACGCTGTCGCGGCATGCTACCAGTGTTAAAGACTGTGATGGAGCTCCGTATGCCACGGCAAACTGGCTGACACTGACGGCGGCGGTGCACAAATGCTGCGCAGCTAGCGCCATTCGACGGCCAACACCGCGGTTCCTGGTGTGTCCGCTGTGCCGTGCGTGTGATCATTGCTTGTACAGCCCTCTCGCAGTGTCCGGAGCAAGTATGGTGGGTCTGACACACCGGTGTCAATGTGTTCTTTTTTCCATTTCCAGGAGTGTATGTGCATACTCACTTTCTCCGACTATAGTGCTTTTTATTTCCAAAGACTTACTGGAATAAATTTCCATTCATTTCATCTTAACAGTTTTATGAGTTCTATTGAGAGGCATCTTCAGTTTATCAAAAGAGCTGATCTTTTTCTTTAATAAGGAACTTAAATTAGTCTCCAAACTGCATCTACTAGAAAAAGGTCAGTGTTAATGATGCTCTTCTCTGCATGTCTCCTTTTTCCTAAAGAGTGTGTGCTGTGTGTGAGGATACTACCATTGGAAAAAGCATGACACGAAAATTATTTTATCATTTTAAGGAGGATTATTTTGATGTTAGTAACTCTCCATGTTCAGGAAGACCTCCGGGCAATTATTCTTGGGACCAAGAGCTGGCTGAAACTGAAAGTGGAAAGCTCTAAGATATTTAGCAAGTCGTGAAACATATGTCAGAAAGACAGATTAGAGGCCATAGGAGGGGCGTGTTCATTGCAGTTGTCAAAAATATTGTCTCTATTGAGGTCTACATCTACATCCACATGGATACTCTGCAAATCACATTCAAGTGCCTGGCAGAGGGTTTATCAAACGACCTTCACAATTCTCTATTATTCCAATCTCGTATAGCGCGCGGAAAGAATGAACACCTATATCTTTCCGTACGAGCTCTGATTTCCCGTATTTTATCGTGGTGATCGTTCCTCCCTATGTAGGTTGGTGTCAACAAAATATTTTCGCATTTGGAGGAGAAAGTTGGTGATCGTAATTTCGTGAGAAGATTCCACCGCAACGAAAAACCCCTTTCTTTTAATGATTTCCAGCCCAAATCCTGTATCATTTCTGTGACACTCTCTCCCATATTTCGCAATAATACAAAACATGCTGCCTTTCTTTGAACTTTTTCGATGTACTCCATCAGTCCTATCTGGTAAGGATCCCACACCGAACAGCAGTACTCTTTAAGAGGACGGACAAACGTTGTGTAGGCAGTCTTCTTAGTAGGTCTGTTACATTTTCTAAGTGTCCTGCCAATAAAACACAGTCTTTGGTTAGCCTTGCCCGCAACATCTTCATCTACATCTACATCTACATTTATACTCCGCAAGCCACCCAACGGTGTGTGGTGGAGGGCACTTTACGTGCCACTGTCATTACCTCCCTTTCCTGTTCCAGTCGCGTATGGTTCGCGGGAAGAACGACTGTCTGAAAGCCTCCGTGCGCGCTCTAATCTCTCTAATTTTACATTCGTGATCTCCTTGGGAGGTATAAGTAGGGGGAAGCAATATATTCGATACCTCATCCAGAAACGCACCCTCTCGAAACCTGGCGAGCAAGCTACACCGCGATGCAGAGCGCCTCTCTTGCAGAGTCTGCCACTTGAGTTTGTTAAACATCTCCGTAACACTATCACGGTTACCAAATAACCCTGTGACGAAACGCGCCGCTCTTCTTTGGATCTTCTCTATCTCCTCCGTCAACCCGATCTGGTACGGATCCCACACTGATGAACAATACTCAAGTATAGGTCAAACGAGTGTTTTGTAAGCTACCTCCTTTGTTGATGGACTACATTTTCTAAGGACTCTCCCAATGAATCTCAACCTGGTACCTGCCTTACCAACAATTAATTTTATATGATCGTTCCACTTCAAATCGTTCCGCACGCATACTCCCAGATATTTTACAGAAGTAACTGCTACCAGTGTTTGTTCCACTATCATATAATCATACAATAAAGGAGCCTTCTTTCTATGTATTCGCAATACATTACATTTGTCTATGTTAAGGGTCAGTTGCCACTCCCTGCACCAGGTGCCTATCCGCTGCAGATCTTCCTGCATTTCGCTACAGTTTTCTAATGCTGCAACTTCTTTGTATACTACAGCATCGTCCGCGAAAAGCCGCATGGGACTTCCGACACTATCTTCTATGTGTCCCTTCCAATTTAAGTTGTTCGTGATTGTAATACCTAGGTATTTAGTTGAATTTACGGCTTTTAGATTAGACTGATCTATTGTGTAACCGAAATTTAACGAGTTCCTCTTAGCACTCATGTGGATGACCTCACACTTCTCGTTATTTAGGGCCAACTGCCACTTTTTGCACTATTCAGCTATATTTTCTAAATCATTTTGCAGTTTGTTTTGATCTTCTGATGACTTTATTAGTCGATGAACGACAGCGTCATCTGCAAACAACTGAAGACGGCTGCTCATATTGTCTCCAAAATCGTTTATATAGATAAGGAACAACAAAGGGCCTATAACAGTACCTTGGGGAATGCCAGAAATCACTTCTGTTTTACTCAATGACTTTCCGTCAGTTAGTATGAACCGTGACCTCTCTGACAGAAAATCACAAATCCAGCCACATAACTGAGACGATACCCTATAAGTACGCGATTTCACTATGAGTCGCTTGTGTGGTACAGTGGCAAAAGCCTTCTGGAAATCCAGAAATGCGGAATCGACCTGAAATCCCTTGTCAATAGCACTCAACACTTCATGTGAATAAAGAGCTAGTTGTGTTTCACAGGAACGATGTTTTCTAAACCCATGTTGACCGTGTGTCAGTAGACCGTTTTCTTCAAGGTAATTCCATAATGTTCGAACACAATAAATGTTCTAAAATCCTGCTGCATGTTGACGTTCACAATACGGGCCTGTAATTTATTGGATTACTCCTACTACCTTTCTTGAATATTGGTGTGACCTCTGCAACTTTCCAGTCTTTGGGTACAGACCTTCCGTCAAGTGAACGGTTGTATATGATTGTTAAATATGGAGCTAATGCATCAGCATACTCTGTAAGGAACCTAATTGGTGTACAGTCTGGAACAGAAGACTTGCTTTTATCAAGTGATTTAAGTTGCTTCACTACTCCGAGGATATTTACTTCTACGTTACTCATGTTGGCAGCTGTCCTTGATTCAGATTCTGGAATATTTACTTCATCTTCTTTTGTGAAGGCATTGTGAAAGGCTGTGTTTAGAAACTCTGCTTTGGCAGCACTGTCGTCGATAGTATCTCCATTGTTATCGCGCAGAGAAGGCATTGATTGTTTCTTGCCGCTAACATACTTCACATACAACCAGGTTTAGAGACAAAGTTTCATTGTGGAAATTGTTATAAGCATCTCACATTGAAGTCCATGCTGAATTTTGAGCTTCTGTAAAAGATCGCCAATCTTGGGGATTTTGCATGTGTTTAAATTTGGCGTGTTTGTTTTGTTGTTTCTGCAACAGTGTTCTAACCTGTTTTGTGTACCAAGGAGGTCGAAGTTGAGTGTGACAGTGAAGTTATCTGGTTGCATATAACAAGTGTAGGTGAAACCAAGTTCATTGTTGGATGTTTTTACTGGCCACCTGGCTCTGCTGCGACAGTTCTGGAGTTATTCAAAGAAAGCGTACACTCAGTAGCACGTAAATACTCAGATCATGCAATACTCGTTGAAGGTGACTTTCACCTACTGAGGGTAGACTGGGATGTCTGTGGATTCATTGTGTGTGTGTGTGTGTGTGGGGGGGGGGGGGGGGGGGGGGTACAGACAGACAGTAATACAAAATACCTTTGAACACATTTTCAGAAAACTGTCTTGAGCAGTTAGCTAGCAGCCCACACACGATGGGAATATTGTAGACATTGTAGCTACATATAGGCTGGACTTCATCAACAATGTCAGTGGTAGAAATGGGGATTAGTGATCAAGATGTCATTATAGCAACTATGGTTACGAAAGTTAATAAATCAGTCAAGAAGTCTAGGAGAGTGTTTCTGCTAGATAGAGCAGATGAGCAATTATTTGGTTTCACTTAGACAGTGAATTGGCGTCACTTAGTTCCAGTAAGATGGATGTAGAGGAATTATGGATGAGGTTTAATCAGACTGTAAATTGTGGTCTGGAGACTTATGTGCCAAGTAAGTGGATAAGGGATGTAGCTGGCTGTTTCTTGAGGAGTTCCTTGGTGCGTGGGGGAGTGGCTCTGTACGTAAAAAACAGTATTCCATTTGAGTCCATAGACATATCACGACACTGCACTGAACAGATATTTGAAAGTTGTGCAGCATTAGTTGAATTTAGTGAAACTAAACTTCTAATTGCTGTTGTTTATAGGTCCCCTAACTCCGACTTCAGAGCATTTTTGCTTAAGCTAGAGAGGGTTCTTGATTCACTTTGTAAGAAGTACCAGAAAGTAGTTATATGTGGTGACTTCAATATTAATTTTGTACATGATTGTGTAAGAAAAAGGATGTTGGTAGATCTCCTAAATTCATATGACCTGATGCAAACTGTGTTTTTTCCAACTAGGGTGCAGGGGAACAGTAGCACAGTCATAGACAATATTTTTATTCCTTCTTCATTACTAGATGGGCATTCTGTTAGTAAAAGGTGAATGGCCTTTCAGACCATGATGCAGAAATTTTAACACTAAAAGGTTTTTGTACTCAAACCAATGTCGTATTTAATTACAAACTATGTAGGAAAGTTAATCCAACAGCAATAGAGAGTTTTTCAAAACTTGTCAAGGAACAAGAGTGGCAAGATGTTTATTGTGCCGACAATATAGATGATAAATACAATGCTTTCCATAACACATTTCTCATGCTCTTTGAGAGTTGCTTTCCATTAGAACATTCTAAACGGGGGTACTAGCAGTAATGTACAGCCCGGTTGGCTGACTAGTGGGATAAGGATATCATGTAGAACAAATTATATGAAAATGTTAGAAGTAGTCACATTCAAGCTACAGTAGCCCATCTCAAACAGTATTGTATGGCGCTTAAAAATGTTATTAGCAAGGCAAAAAGTATGTGGTATGCAAATAGAATAGCTAATTCACAGGATAAAATTAAAGCCATGTGGTCAGTTGTGAAGGAAGTGTCTGGTCAGCAGCACAAGGTTGATGATATAAAGACAGTTCGCAGTAATAATATTTCTGTTACTGATAAATCAGATACATGTACAGTATTTAACAACCATTTTCTGAGCATTGCTGGTGAATTAAATAAAAATTTAGTTTCTACAGGAAATCATATAAATTTCTTAGCAAATGCCTTTCCGAGATTGACGTCTGAAATACTCCTCTGTGATACAGACAAGAGGGAGATTGAGTCAATAATTAAATCACTGAAGACTAAGGACTCTCATGGTTATGATGGAGTGTGTAGTAGAATATTAAAGTACTGTGCTGCACATGTTAGCCCTGTATTTAGCCATATTTGTAATTTTTCCTTTAGGAATTGGTCACTTTCCTGAGCAATTAAAGTACTCAGTAGTAAAGCCGCTTTATAAAAAGGGAGAAAGGGATAATGTAGATAATTTTAGACCTATTTCTATGCCATCAGTGTTTGCAAAAGTTATCGAAAAGGCTGTGTATGTAAGGTTAATTGATCATTTTATATCACACGATTTGCTATCAAATGTACAGTTTGGCTTTAGAAGTCGTTCGACAACTGAAAATGCTATATTCTCTTTTCTCTGTGAGGTACTGGATGGGCTAAACAAAAAGTTTCGAACGCTTAGCGTATTTTTTGATTTAACAAAGGCATTTGACTGTGTTGATCTCACAATATTGCTCCAGAAGTTGGACCATTACGGAATAAGGGGAGTAGCTCACAATTGGTTCACCTCTTACTTTAGCAACAGGTAGCAAAAGGTCATTATTCACAATGTTGATAACGGCTGTGATGTGGGATCTGAGTGTAGTACTGTCAAGTGGGGGGGGGGGGGGGGGGGGGGGTGCCAGGGATCAGTGTTGGGGCTGCTCCTGTTCCTTATTTATATAAATGATATGCCCGTAGGTATTATGGGTAACTCTAAAATATTTCTGTTTGCTGATGACACTAGCATGGTAGTAAAGGATGTTGTGTGCAACATTGACTCGATTTCAAGTAGTGCAGTACATGACCTCAGTTCATGGCTTGTAGAAAATAAACTAACGTTAAATCACAGTAAGACTCAGTTTTTACAGTTCCTAACACACAATTCAATAAAACCTGACGTTTTAATCTCACAGAACGGGTATATGATTAGTGAAACTGAACAGTTGAAATTCCTAGGTGTTCAGATAGATAGTAAGCTGTCGTGGAAAGCCCACGTTCAGGATCTTGTTCAAGGACTTAATACTGCCATTTTCACTCTTCGAACGGTATCGAAAGTGAGTGATACTTCGACACGTAAATTAGTCTACTTAGCTTATTTTCATTCACTTATGTCGTATGGTATTATGTTTTGGGGTAACTCTTCCCATTGTAGGAGGATATTTTTGGCTCAGAAGCGGGCGGTTCGGGCAATAAGTGGTGTGAGTTCGCGAACCTCTTGTCGACCTCTGTTCACGAGTCTGGGTATTTTGACATTGGCCTCTCAATATGTATATTCCTTATTGTCGTTTCTTGTTACCAATATTAGTTTATTTCCAACAATAAGCAGCTTTCACTCGGTTAATACTCAGCAGAAATCAAACCTCCATTTGGATCGGACTTCCTTAACTCTTGTGCAAAAAGGTGTGCAGTATACTGCTGCATCCATTTTCAATAAGCTGCCACTCGAATTCAAAAATCTTAGCAGTAATCCACGCGCTTTCAAATTGAAACTGAAGAGTTCCCTCATGGGTCACTCCTTCTATTCTGTCAAGGAGTTCCTTGAAAAATTAAGCCGATTCTCATTGTATAGCTGATAGTGTTTGCTTAAACTTATGGACTGATTTTCTTGTAGGTTCATGAACATTTATTTTTATCTGTTATTACTTTTATGTTGTAAGTTCATGTACTGACACGTTACATGACCTTGGAGATTTGCTCCTCAATTTGGTCCTACGGAACTTGACGTGTAAATAAATAAAATAAATAAATAAAAACATCCACCATGGTTTAATGACGAAATTCGGAGGATGCTGAGGAAGCAGAGACTATTGCACTCTCGGTTCAAAAGGGAATGCACAAATGACAACATGCAAAGGTTAGTTGAGATTTGTGTGTCAGTGAAAAGATCTATGCACGAAGCCTACCACAACTACCACTATCACACCTTAGCAAAAAATCTGGCTGAGAACCTGAGAAAGTTCGAGTCTTATGTAAAATAGCTAAATGGGTCTAAGGCTTCCATCCAGTCCCTTGTTGAACAGTCTGGTGTGGCAGTTGTGGATAGCAAAGTGAAAGCCAAAGTTTTAAATTTCATGTTCAAGAAATTGTTCAGAAAGGAGAATCGTACAAACATACCACCATTTGACCATCGAACAGACTCCCATTGAGATTACATAGTAATAAGCATTCATAAATGAGATTTTCACTCTGCAGTGGAGTGTGCACTGATATGAAACTTCCTGGCAGATTAAAACTGTGTGCCGGACCGAGACTCGAACTCGGGACCTTGCCTTTCGTGGGAAAGTGCTCTACCAACTGAGCTACCCAAGCAAAGGTAGGGAGTTCAAGTCTCGGTCCGGCACACAGTTTTAATCTGCCAGGAAGTTTCAATAAGCATCCATGGTGTAGAGAAACAACTGAAAGATTTGAAAGCAAGTAAAGCACCATATCCAGGTGGAATCCCAGTTCAATTTTACAATGATTGCTCTACAGCATTGGTCCTTTACATAGCTTGAATTTATCGTGAATCTCTCACCCAGTACAAAGTCCCTAACAACTGGAAAAAAGCGCAGGCCACTCCAGTATGTAAGAAGGATAAAAGATCAGACCTGCAAAATTACATACAAATATCCTTAACTTGTGTTTGCTGCAGAATTCTTGAACATATTCTGAGTTCGAATACAATAAACTTTCATGAGACTCAGAAGCTTATGTTCATGAATCAGCATGGTTTTAGAAAGTATTTCTCATGTGGAACTCAGCTTTCCCTTTTCTAACATGATATACTGCAGAGTATGGATGAAGGGTAACAGGCGGTCCATATTTCTATTTCTGGAAAGCATTTGACGCGGTGGCCCATTGCAGACTGTTAATGTAGATATGAGCATATAGAATAAGTTCATAGATATGTGAGTAGCTGGAAGACTTGTTAAATAGTAGAGCCCTGTATGTTATCCTCGATGGTGGGTTTTCATCAGAGACACAGGTATCATCAAGAATACCCCTGGGAAGTATGATTGGACCGCTATTGTTCTCTATATACATAAATGATTTGGTGAACAGTGTGGGCAGCAATTTGGGGTTGTTGCTGATGATGCCATGGTGTACTGTAAGGTCTCGAATCTGAGTGACTATAGGAAGATAAAAGGTGACTTAGCCCTAAATGTGGAAAAATGTAAGTTAATGCAGATGAGTTGGTAGATCAAACCTTTAATGTTCAGATACAGTAATACTAGTGTCCTGTTTGACACAGCCAAGTCGTTTAAATGTCTGGACATAATGTTGCAAAGCGAAATGAGATGGAACAAGCATGTGAGAACTGTGGTATGGAAGACAAGTGGTTGCCTTCAGTTTGTTGGGAAAATTTTAGAAAAGAGTGGTTCACCTGTAAAGGAGACAGCATATAGGACACCGGTGCTACCTTTTCTTAAGTACTGCTCAAGTGTGTTGGATCTGTACCAGGTCAGATTGAAGGAAGACATTGAAGCAGTTCAGTGGCAGCTTTCTAAATTTGTTTCCAGTAGATTCAAACGTGTATGAGTTAGAAGATGCTTCAGGAACTCAAATGGGAATCCCTGGAAGAAAGACATTCTTTTCGAAAAACACTATTGAGAAAATTTAGAGAACTTGAATTTGAGACTGACTGCCGAACAATTCTCCTGCCGCCATTGTACATTGCGTGTAATAACCGTGAAGATAAGACACAAAAAATCAGGGCTCATATGGAGGCATATAGACGGTCATTTTTCCCTTGCTCTATTTGTGAGTAGAACAGAAAAGGAAATGACTGGCAGTGGCACAGGATACCCTCCACCACGCACCGTATGGTGGCTTCTGGAGTACCTGTGTAGACGCAGATTGTTTAAATGCATTAATCCACAGTCATCCATGTCATTGTCATTAAGAACTGGCAAATATGATGAAATGTGATCATTCCACCATCATGTGACATTTGCATGCAATGGGGAAGGTTAAAAAATCAGGGGGTGTGGTACCAAATCCTCTAAGCAAAAATCACAGAAAGCTGCGGGTAGCCATATGTGCGTCTCTGCTTGCTTGTTGTCGGTTAACTCGCGAACTATGTTGACTATTCGTATCCTGTATTGTTACTGGTGACAAGAAATGGTGTGTCTATGCTAACATAAGGAAAAGAAAGCAATGTTTGAGCCAACACAATGCAGCAACTCCCCTTATGAAGATCTGCACGCTTCCACAAAAGGTAATGTTATGCATCTGGTGGAACAACAATGGTGTGGTCTACTACGAATTGCTTTTCTGAGGTGTAGCCATGACTGCTGAGATTTATTGTCAACAACTAAGACATCTTGCAGATGCAGTCCAAGAACAATGACCAGGACGACTGCAGGAAGTGATTCCACCCCATGATGATGCCTACCCACATCCTCCTCGACTGGCAAAAAAACTCTACACTGGAGTAGGGTTGGAAAGTCATTCCACACCCACCTTATTCACCTGATCTTGCGCCCTCAGATTTCCACCTTTTCCACTCTCTATCAAACAACCTTCAAGGACATTCCTTTTCAGATGAAAATGCGCTCTGAACATAGCTCACTGAGTTATTTGCCTCAAAATCACATGATTTCAACAGTTGCGGAATCAAAAATTTACCCGCGCCATTGGCAAACTGTTGCAAGCAGCAAAGGAGAATGTATCAAACAATGAAAAATCCAGGATGGAATGTAACAGTATAATGAAAAGGAAAGTTGCTACTCACCATATAGTGGTGACGCTGAGTCGAAGATAGGCACAACAAAAAGATTGTTCCAAATAAAACTTTCGGCCCTTAAGGCCTTCATCAAAAATACACACACACACACACACACACACACACACACACACACACACACACACTCACGCGAACACAATCACAAACACAAGACTGCAGTCTCAATGTATTGTTGATGACTAAAGTCTCTGTTATGTGTATGTGTTGTTTGTATTAAACTTATGGAAAAATGGTACGAACTTACGCACCAACTCTATATAAGGTGTCCCAAAACAAGCTTTAGGGACAGGTTCCAAAACAAGAAAAAATGTCTAGCAAACATGGGCTCTAAAATGCCCAACTTAAGAGCTGTGAGCACTGGTTCATCTTCGATACTATGAAACACATGTCTTCTGCTGCAAGGACTTTGTTTTCCATACTTTGGGAGGAGGTAGTGCAGATCAAACTAAGAAAAAGTGTCCAATAAATGTGGGGTCTAAAATGTAAACCCTAAGAGCTATGACTACTTACTCATCTTCACTAGTGTAAAATGCTTCTCTTCTACTGAATAAATGCTCATGACTCATTAAGACATGCATTTTAGAGCCCATGTTTACTAGACTTTTTTTGACACCCTGTTTGCATTGCTGCTTGTTCATTTTTATTGTGGCTTGACCAGTATTGGGCTATACAAACATCTTCAGCAAGCCTACAGAAGATACACAGTGAGATATAAATAATACACACCAAATTGCTCTTTATTGTAGAACATATCAAAGATAAGTTTTGTGAAGTTGACTCACTCAGATGTGATCTGGTTCCTTACTGATTAAAACCTCCTCTGCCAGTCATTTGGCTTCCGAATGTGCTTGCGAGTGATTAGGTGACATCCGGGTTCAACATTACTCTTCACCAGTCCTTAAATGTGACCTAAGACATTATTTTCCACAGGGATCTCCTCCTTCAATCTGACAAGGAACTCGAGAATAATATGGAATGGCCTGGCTTTAATTTCGTCCAGAGAGAGGTCCTAAGGACAATAGTGTTGGTACTGGTGCTTTCATCCTGGCCTTTGAGGAGGGTACCCTCCCACAGAAAGTAAAGTTATGGTTTACTGGTGTGACTTGAAGCCCTATAACCCACCTCCCACGCGCTGTTCCCAGTGTACTGCTTTTGGTCATATGTCTTCACGGTATGATGCAAATCCTATTTGCCTCCCTTACACACCACTGCCCAAGTGCGTGAACTGTTCTGGCCACATTCTCCTCACTCGTCAGATTGCCTGATTTACAAGGAGAGTCAGTAGGAAAGGTAAATGCTTTGAGGGGTGATAATATTAGTGATCCTGAACAAAAGACTTCATATGGACGTATGCCCTAGTCCAAATGGTTTCCAAGATAGAACACATTTAATATCACTTTTGTATGTTTTTCTTGAATAACTCGAAAACCACACCCTCCAGCGAAAACGTGTGACAGTACAAAATTAAACAACATTAAATTTCCTACAAAAAGTGTCCGATTCAGTTTTTTCTCTAGAACTAGTAGTTTGAGCGAAGGGAGCGCGAGAATGTTGAAAAACTCGCTTGATGAACATGCACTCTAGTTTACGTAGTTTTTGTAGGCCAATTTGAGGTAAAGAATCATAAAAGAAGGCTCTATACATGGAAGAAGCCTGGAGATACTAGAAGGTCTCAGATAAATTATGTAATAGTAAGACAGAGATTTAGGAACCAGGTTTTAAATTGTAAGATATTTCCAGGGGTGGATGTGGACTCTGACCACAACCTATTGGTTATGAAATGTAGATTAAAACTGAAGAAACTGCAAAAAGGTGGGAATTTAAGGAGATGGGACCTGGATAAACTGACTAAACCAGAGGTTGTACAGAGTTTCAGGGAGAGCATAAGAGAACAATTGACAAGAATAGAGGAAAGAAATACAGTAGAAGAAGAATGGGTAGCTTTGAGGGATGAAGTAGTGAAGGCAGCAGAGGATCAAGTAGGTAAAAAGACGAGGGCTAGTAGAAATCCTTGTGTAACAGAAGAAATATTGAATTTAATTGGTGAAAAGAGAAAATATAAAAATGCAGTAAATGAAGCAGGCAAAAAGGAATACAAATGTCTCAAAAATGAGATCGACCAGAAGTGCAAAATGGCTAAGCAGGGATGGCTAGAGGACAAATATAAGGATGTAGACGCTTATCTCACTAGGTGTAAGATAGATACAACCTACAGGAAAATTAAAGAGACCTTTGGAGAAAAGAGAAACACTTGTGTGAATATCAAGAGCTCAGATGGAAACCCAGTTCTAAGGAAAGAAGGGAAAGCAGAAAGGTGGAAGGTGTATATAGAGGGTCTATACAAGGGCAATGTACTTGAGGACAATATTATGGAAATGGAAGAGGATGTAGATGAAGATGAAATGGGAGATATGATACTGCGTGAAGAGTTCGACAGAGCACTGAAAGACCTGAGTTGAAACTAGGCCCCGGGAGTAGACAACATTCCATTAGAATTACTGACAGCCTTGTGAGAGCCAGTCCTGACAAAACTCTACCATCTGGTGGGCAAGATGTATGAGACAGGCGAAATACACACAGACTTCAAGAAGAATATAATAATTCCAATCCCAGAGAAAGCAGGTGTTGACAGATGTGAAAATTACCGAACTATCAGTTTAATAAGTCACAGCTGCAAAATACTAACACGAATTCTTTACAGACAAATGGAAAAACTGGTAGAAGTCAACGTTGGGGAAGATCAGTTTGGATGCTATAGAAATATTGGAACACGTGAGGCAGTACTGACCTTACGACTTATCATAGAAGAAAGATTAAGGAAAGGCAAACCTACATTCCTAGCATTTGTAGACTTAGAGAAAGTTTTTGACAATGTTGACTGGAACTCTCTCTTTCAAATTCTGAAGGTGGCAGGGGTAAAATACAGGGAGCGAAAGGCTATTTACAATTTGTACAGAAACCAGATGGCAGTTATAAGAGTCGAAGGACATGAAAGGGAAGCAGTGGTTGGGAGGGGAGTGAGACAGGGTTGTAGCCTCTCCCCGCTGTTATTCAATCTGTATATTGAGCAAGCAGTAAAGGAAACAAAAGAAAAATTCAGTGTAGGTATTAAAATCCATGGAGAAGAAATAAAAGCTTTGAGGTTCGCCGATGACATTGTAATTCTGTCAGAGACAGCAAAGGACTTGGAAGAGCAATTGAATGGAATGCACAGTGTCTTAAAAGGAGGATATAAGATGAACATCAACAAAAGCAAAACAAGGATAATGGAATGCAGTTGAATTAAGTCAGATGATGCTGAGGGAATTAGAACTGATGATGGTCGAAGTAGAGAGGATATAAAATGTAGACTGGCAATGGCAAGGAGAGCGTTTCTGAAGAAGAGAAATTTGTTAACATTGGGTATAGATACAATTGTCTGGGTGTCGTTTCTGAAAGTATTTGTATGGTGTGTAGCCATGTATGGGAGTGAAACATGGACAATAAATAGTTTGGACAGGAAGAAATAGAAGCTTTCGAAATGTGGTGCTACAGAAGAATGCTGAAGATTAGATGGGTAGATCACATAACTAATGACGAGGTATTGAATAGAATTGGGGAGAAGAGGAGTTTGTGGCACAACTTGACAAGAAGAAGGGATCGGTTGGTAACTTGACAAGAAGAAGGGATCGGTTGGTAGAACATGTTCTGAGGCATCAAGGGGTCATCAATGTAGTATTGGAGGGCAGCGTGGAGGGTAAAAAGTCGTAGAGGGAGACCAAGAGATGAATACACTAAGCAGATTCAGAAGGATGTAAATTGCAGTAGGTACTGGGAGATGAAGAAGCTTGCACAGGATAGAGTAGCACGGAAAGCTGCATCAAACCAGTCACAGGACTGAAGACCACAACAACAACAACAATAATTTGAGGTAGCATATTGAGGGAGCAAGTTGAGGCGAACAGTTTGATACGGGACATCTATCAAGTCGGGGAAACTACCTCAAATTGGCCTACAAGAACTATGTAAGCTACAGTGCCTGCGCGTTGAGCGAGTTTTTCAACATTCTCACGCTCTCCCCGCACAAACCGTTAGTTCTGGATTGCTACATCTCAGTGCTGGCTTAGTGTTAATCCGTCAACTTCTCCTGGTGTACCATCATGGATCTACCTGAACGGTTTGCTTCCGTACAGTGCTGAGAAAGTGTCATTATCTCTTTCATTTTTAAGTTTGAATATTACACTGTTCCTCTTTACACATTGCATACTGTAGCAGCTTTTCAATTGGAAGTGCTTTCTTGAACATCAATTTGTCTGTTCAGAACTCCCTGTAGACCATAAAAACGTTTTGCTACAAGCTCTTCTGGAATGTCAATAGCTCAATAGCTGTATTAGTTAAAAATGGTTATAAATGTTTCATGTTCACAGATTAATCATGGCTGTATTCACTAGATCCCAATAATTTCAAGTGTGATGATCCAGTTTGTCAGAACTGTTTTGGAAACTTGCTCAAACACTTTTTTTACAATTAGCTGTCTGTTAAAAGGGGACCTTATTAACTGGTGCTCTTTGATTTTCTTTATACTTAAAAAAGTTTGGAGATCAAGTGCTGAGATACCACTTCTCTAAAGCAGTATGACACAGTTCCCAAAAAATCTTTAAAAAATGCCATTGAAGATTAGAAGGATTCTGAGCGCTGTTACATATAAAACATTTGCCTCATGTTAAAAGAATGACTGATAGCTAACTGCGTAGTGTGCAAGTCATTTGTGCATGAGGTTCTTGTGAGAAAAAACTTTTTTTTCTTTCAGTTGTAAATTTTACATCTGTTATCAAATGAAAATGTTAATTAACAAATAGGGATGGGTAATTTTAGCTAAGAATGACTTTATTTTTTAATTACTAATTACATAAAAATAAATTAAAATTTCATACAGACATGTGAAGCACATTGTTGTTAAATGAAGCAAGTTATATGCCTCAGTGATACTTGCCAATCTCCAGAAATTAAAAATTATTTTATTTTTGCCTTTTTGTATCAAATTTATGATTCAGTTTTTGTTAATTAAAATTTCCATTTGCTAAGAAATTGATTGATAAATTAAAGTAAAAGCAGATGTTAGTAGCAAGAATAGATTCAAGAATCTCGTGATTGCAAGATTTGTATGCTGCAAACTCGGCTACCTCGAATTCTTTAATACATTACATATGTTTTGTGGTACATCTTTCAGAAATCGTCTAATCTTCAAAAACATTATTATTATTATTATTATTATTATTATTATTATTATTATTATTATTATTATTATTACCTTCTTTCCTTTCTCAGACCTTAGGTCTGGTTAAAAATGGAAAGTGACGCGGACCTTGATCAAGCGTGACTTCCTTTTAACTGTACTGTATATGTTACATTGCATTTAGGAACTTTTGGGTGATTGAGCATGTATCAATAATTACAGATTTCTGTAGTTGTATGTATAAGTTTGGATGTAGCTGTATTGCATTGATGTACTGGTGGATATTGTGTGGTATGACTCCTGTAGTTGATGGTATAATTGGTATAATGTCAACTTTATCCTGATGCCACATGTCCTTGACTTCCTCAGCCAGTTGGATGTATTTCTCAATTTTTTCTCCTGTTTTCTTTTGTATATTTGTTGTATTGGGTATGGATATTTCGATTAGTTGTGTTAATTTCTTCTTTTTATTGGTGAGTATGATGTCAGGTTTGTTATGTGGTGTTGTTTTATCTGTTGTAATGGTTCTGTTCCAGTATAATTTGTATTCATCATTCTCCAGTACATTTTGTGGTGCATACTTGTATGTGGGAACGTGTTGTTTTATTAGTTTATGTTGTATGGCAAGTTGTTGATGTATTATTTTTGCTACATTGTCATGTCTTCTGGGGTATTCTGTGTTTGCTGGTATTGTACATCTGCTTGTGATGTGATCTACTGTTTCTATTGTTGTTTGCAAAGTCTGCATTTATCTGTTGTGGTATTGGGATCTTTAATAATATGCTTGCTGTAATATCTGGTGTTTATTGTTGGATCCTGTATTGCAATCATGAATCCTTCCATCTCACTGTATATATTGCCTTTTGTTAGCCATGTGTTGGATGCGTCTTGGTCGATGTGTGGCTGTGTTAGATGATACGGGTGCTTGCCATGTAGTGTTTTCTTTTTCCAATTTACTTTCTTCGTATCTGTTGATGTTATGTGATCTAAAGGGTTGTGGAAGTGGTTATGAAATTGCAATGGTGTAGCCGATGTATTTATATGAGTGATTGCTTTGTGTATTATGCTAGTTTTTGCTCGTTCTAGAAATAATGTTCTTAAATTGTCTACCTGTCCATAATGTAGGATTTTTATGTCGATAAATCCCCTTCCTCCTTCCTTTCTGCTTAATGTGAATCTTTCTGTTGCTGAATGTATGTGATGTATTCTATATTTGTGGCATTGTGATCGTGTAAGTGTATTGAGTGCTTCTAGGTCTGTGTTACACCATTTCACGACTCCAAATGAGTAGGTCAATATTGGTATAGCATAAGTATTTATAGCTTTTGTCTTGTTTCTTGCCGTCAATTCTGTTTTCAGTATTTTTGTTAGTCTTTGTCTATATTTTTCTTTTAGTTCTTCTTTAATATTTGTATTATCTATTCCTATTTTTTGTCTGTATCCTAGATATTTATAGACATCTGTTTTTTCCATCGCTTCTGTGCAGTCGCTGTGGTTATCCAATTTGTAATCTTCTTGTTTAGTGTGTTTTCCCTTGACTATGCTATTTTTCTTACATTTGTCTGTTTCAAAAGCCATATTTATATCATTGCTGAATGCTTCTGTTAACCTCAGTAATTGGTTGAGTTGTTGATTTGTTGCTGCCATTAGTTTTAGGTCATCCATGTAAAGCAAATGTGTGATTTTGTGTTGGTATGTTCCAGTAATATTGTATCCATAATTTGTATTATTTAGGATGTTGGATAGTGGGTTCAGAGCAAGGCAGAACCAGAAAGGACTTAATGAGTCTCCTTGGTATATTCCAAGCTTAATCTGTATTGGCTGTGATGTGATATTATTTGAATTTGTTTGGATATTAAGTGTGGTTTTCCAATTTTTCATTACTACGTTTAGGAACTGTATCAATTTAGGATCTACTTTGTATATTTCCAATATTTGTAGTAACCATGAGTGGGGTACACTATCAAAAGCTTTTCGGTAATCAATGTATGCGTAGTGTAGCGACCTTTTTTTAGTTTTAGCTTGATATGTTACCTCTGCATCTATTATCAGTTGCTCTTTACATCCTCGTGCTCCTTTGCAACAGCCTTTTTGTTCTTCATTTATAATTTTGTTCTGTGTTGTATGTGTCATTAATTTCTGTGTAATTACTGAAGTTAATATTTTGTATATTGTTGGTAGGCATGTTATGGGGCGATACATAGGTGGGTTTGCTGTGTCTGCTTGATCTTTAGATTTCAGATAAGTTATTCCATGTGTAAGTGTATCAGGGAATGTGTATGGGTCTGCATTGTAACTGTTAAATAATTTAGTTAGATGTGAATGTGTTGAGGTGAACTTCTTTAGCCAGAAATTTGCTATTTTATCTTTTCCAGGGGCTTTCCAATTGTGCGTAGAATTAATTGCTTGGGTGACTTCATGTTGCCATATTATCACTTCAGGCATTTGTGGTATCATCTTGTATGTGTCTGTTTCTGCTTGTATCCACCGTGCATGCCTGTTATGTTGTACCGGGTTTGACCATATGTTGCTCCAGAAGTGTTCCATGTCTGTTATGTTTGGTGGATTGTCTATTTTAATGTGTGTGTTATCTATTGTCTGGTAAAATTTCTTTTGGTTTGTGTTGAATGTTTGGTTTTGTTTCCTTCTATTTTCACTTTTTTTGTATCTTCTAAGTCATTTGGCCAATGCCTGTAATTTCTGCTTCTTTTCATCTAATTGCTCTATCGCTTCTTGTTGTGAGATTTTACCTAACCTTTTTCGTTTTTTGTCTGATATTTCATTTCTTATAAATTGTGTTAGCTGTCCAATGTCTTTTCTCAGTTTTTCTATTCTGATCTGTAGCCTGTGTCGCCATGCTGGTTTTGTGGGTTTCTTCTGTGTGTTGGTTGGTTCTGATCTCTGCCTAGTGTGTATATTTAGTGTAGTGAGTGCTCCTATATAAACCAGTAGTTGTAACTCTTCAATAGTTGTGTTTTCATTTATTTTGTTGTGTATGATTGTGTTGATAGTTGTTATTGTTGTTTTGACTTGTGGGTTATTTGGCGGTCTATGCAAGAATGGTCTAATGTCTGTATTTGTGTCTTTGTATTCTGTATATGTCAGCTGAAATTTTTCTTCTATATCTAACATGTGTGTCTCTTCGTGTTCTATTTGTGCTTGTTCTGGTGGCTCTCTTAAGATTTTGTTTTCCTCTGATTGTTTAATTGATGTGTGTTGTTCTTTGTTTGTTTGCTCTGGGATGTTTGAGTCCATTACTGTATTTTCTTCTTCTTCTGATTGCACATTATTTTGTTCCAGTATTTGTTGTACTTGTTGTTTGATGTGTTCTAATTCTGACAGGGGTATCCTGTTATTTTTGATTATTACACGAATCTGATCAGCTAGTCGTTGTTCTGTTAAAAATTTTAGTTCTGGGTATCTGGTAATAAATGTTGTGTATACTTGTGATCTGTATCTAGTTGTGTTGGTTCCTAGGTTTGTTGCTTGGTAATAACAGAACATGAGGTGGCGGTTAACTTCATCTGACCATCTCATCCTCTGTCTTTGTTTTCCTTCTAGGGTGGTTGCAGGAAGCATATCCTGCAAAACACCTCTATTTGGATTTAAATCATTTTCCAGTTGGCTAGCAGTGTCGTTACCATTGTGGGCGGGCATAGGGTTCAAGCGTCGTCCCCGACCATGACGGCACTTGTCCGAGGCTTCTTTAGTTCTGTCCTGAACCAACTAGTTACACTAAATGGGGTGGTTAGCCCTATTAGTGGTTTGTCCTTTTCGTCGCCTTTTACGACTGGCAGAACATACCGGAGGCCTATTCTTTTCCCGGGCCTCCACAGGATTATTATTATTATTATTATTATTATTATTATTATTACTACTACTACTATTATATTGTTGTGCTGTACTGGTTTATGAAATTGACGTCCTGACACTGACCTACAAATGTTATAAGTAGAAGAAAACTGAAGCGGGCTGGTCTGTAAGGTCACATTATTAGTTTATTATGTGCTCTAAAAATGTTCCTTCAGCTATTGTTACATGTTCTTTTTCGTAATAGTTAATTCGTTTCCATTGTGTATAAAGTGTGAATTATGCATTTAGATAGGAAAATAACTAAGGAATGGTAAATTTTTTTCTTTAAATAATCTTTCTCTGATGGGTTTGACAGCAGCATTTTGTAGTAATGATTTATTAGTAATGGAAGCCCTGCAGCCAGGCGACTAGCGCGAGTTTTGGTGTTCTCGTAAAGATAAGTCATTTTAGATTATAAAACATATAGATTAGTACTGATTACATGGCAAATAAGTGTATTAGTGTGCCGTGTAAGTGTACCATTAAAGGTTTCATTTTTCTTTACGTAATATAGCAGAAAACGCGAAAAGACCGAACAGTCGTATTTTCTGTTTACGTTCTGCTGCAGCAAATTTATAGAATTTCGTTTAGTTGTTCCTTGCTCTCTCCAGCAATTTAACTTAGCATACCTCTTCATTATTTAACTAGCATTTCCGGAAAGTAGTGTAAAGTTTAAGTTGTTGTTTCAGAAACTTTGCACTTTTGTTTTTGTTTACACACAGTTGCGTATAGGCCAAATTTGTGTAACCATATTTTCGTGTTTATCTGTAATTTAACTGACTTATTCTTAATAAACTATTACATTTATCATGAGTGAAAAGTGCTTGACTTGCCGTAGAATTGTTAGGTCGGGGCTTTGGTGTGATGGGTGCTGTAGTTTTTTCCATGTGGGTGACTGTAGTGGCATGGGAATAGGGGAAGTAAATGAGACTCATCAGTGGTTTTGTAGGATTTGTAGTAGAGATAGGAAGATACTAGAAAAGGAGGGGAAAATTGCCGCCCTTCAGGCTGAGTTAGACAAGGCCAGGGGAGCTCTTGACAGGTGAAGGAGGGAGAATGGTAAAGAGAGGTGGGAAGTGGCAACAGGCAACAGGAGGAACAGGCCTAGAACTTTGTCTGACAGCTTTATGGTGAATGTGGAAAATAGATTTGACCTGTTGCTTCAGTTAGAAGCTGGTGAGCCTCAAACAGTTGCAGGTGTAGACAGGGCACAATAAACTTTCAGCAGCAAATTGAAAAGTAAGAATGTAGGGAAATTAGTAAAGAGAAAGAAAGTGTTGTTGTTAGGTAGTTCCCATGGAAGAGGTGTTGGCCAACTTTTGCAGGATGAACTAGGGTCAGAATACCAGGTCACCAATTTTTTAAACCTAGTGCTGGTCTGGAGCAGGTGACAGAGGATTTAGGATCACTTTGCAAAGATTTCACTAAGGAAGACAGCGTGGTTATAGTGGGTGGGGCAGGTAACAGTATTGACAGAGATCCTGGGTACAGTATAGAGTGTGACCTGGCGAAGATTGCATCAGCATTGAAGCATACTAGTGTTGAGTTTGTATCTGTTCTTGGGCGCCATGACCGACCTCATTTGAACTCTTCTGTCAAGAGAGTTAATTTGGAGCTGGAACGGCTGCTCATGTCGGGTGCGGGGTCACACATTGGTGTGGTTCATGTTGATTCTCTCAGTAGGTGGGATTATACTAGGCATGGCCTTCACCTCAACAGGAAGGGGAAGGGTAAATTGGCTGGGGAAATAGCAGGAAAGTTAAAGGGGGGAGGCACTGTCATAAGTGGTAAAATACCAGTGGTTATAGGATTCAGAAAGACCCTTTTTTAGGGTAGGGAGGACAGAAAGAAAGCAAATTTTAAGAGAGGTTAGAACTGAGACAAACCTTCAGTTTGAGAAAGATATCAAAAAACATAATTCCAGCTTATTACATCAGCATAAACAGCCATTGGTTAAGAATTTTCAACTGTCAGCAGATATTTTAACTCCACCCAATTTTAACTCAGTCAATGTGAAATTTCAGATATCTTTATTCCATCAAAATATTCGAGGACTGAGAAATAAAATTAATGAATTAACTATCTGCACAGATGAATTAGAGTCTTCAAACCATGCTGACATAATCTGCCTCTCTGAACATCATGTGACCACTGGTATAGAACTTTTAAGTGTTACAGGGTTTAGGTTAGCATCTCACTTTTGTAGATCAGAAATGGAGAAAGGAGGAGTTGCCACATTCATCAGGAACTGTCATAAATTTAAGACCATAGACATTCATAAATTTTGCCTAGAACAGCATATGGAAGCATGTGCAACAGAATTAGATTTTCACAAAAAATCCTTCATAATATTAAGTGTATATCGAGCACCTGCAGGTAACTTTAATCTGTTTGTAAACCACCTTGAAGCTGTACTGGCCCATTTAACAACCAAAAACAAAGAAATAGTGGTTGCTGGTGATTTCAATGTAGATTTCCTTAAAGACTCTCCCAATAAGAACTTATTTGAGTTAGTAACACTATCATTCAACTTAATTCCCACAGTAAAGTTCCCCACTAGGATAGCCACTTGCTCACAAACAGCCATTGATAATATCTTTATAGAAAAGTCCAATGAACAAAATTATATTACAAAACCAATAGTCAATGGCCTCTCAGACCATGACATGCAGTTCCTTCTGTTAAATGTTAATACTGAACAGGATATAAAATCTGTTAAATCTGAGCTCAAGAGGGTAATCAGTAAGCCAAAAAATTGATTATTTTAGGACACTCCTCAGAGACATTCACTGGACTGATGTTTACAGTGCTCATGGCATGAATGAAAAATATAACATTTTTGCTAATAAAGTGCTTACCTTATTCGAACACAGCTTTCCCCCAAAACTTGCCATGGATTACTCAAGGAATAGGGGTATCTTGTAAAACAAAATGAAAACTGTATCTGTCAATCCGAAACAATTCCAATGTTGATGCTATAGCACATTATAAGAAATACTGCAAAATATTAAAGACTGTAATACGGATGTCAAAGCAAATATATTACAAGGAAAAGATAGTCATATCAGATAACAAAATAAAGACAATATGGGATATAGTGAAGGAGGAGACCAGTAGAACCAGACATGAAGAGGAACAAATAGCATTAAGAGTAAATGATACATTGGTGACAGATGTGTATAGTGTTGCAGAACTTTTTAACAAACATTTTATAACTGTTGCTGAAAAGATGGGGTTGTCAGGTTCGGTAGATGCTGCTATGGATTATCTTAGACCAGACATTTCAAGTAACTTCCATAATATGAATTTGACCCTCACTACCCCAACAGAAATAATGTCCATCATAAAATCTTTAAAATCAAAAACATCTAGTGGGTATGAAGAAATATCAACAAAGTTAATTAAAGAATGTGATTCTGAGCTAAGTAACATATTAAGCTATCTGTGTAACCAGTCGTTTATCAGTGGAATATTTCCTGAATGGCTGGCGACCACGGGGTCCCGAGCTGAGTCCTGGCATTGCTTCCACTTACTTATGCCAGGCTCCTCACTTTTATCTTTCCTATTTGGCCACCCTCGGCCAACTCTCGTTCTTTTCCGACCCTGACGCTATTAGGTTTCGAGGGCTAGGGGTCTTCCATTTCCAACCTATACTTCTACTGAGCCGAATATCTCCCGGGATAAGGAGATTACCTTTTATCAAGTGCCAACG
Organism: Schistocerca piceifrons; assembly: GCF_021461385.2. Classification (NCBI taxonomy): domain Eukaryota; kingdom Metazoa; phylum Arthropoda; class Insecta; order Orthoptera; family Acrididae; genus Schistocerca; species Schistocerca piceifrons. The sequence continues at coordinate 780,074,796 of NC_060140.1, read as the reverse complement.
GCCTTCTGGGAGGACGGATGAGCGGCTAGAAGGAAGGGCACTCTCTTGCCCTTGGGGTGGGAAACTGCTCCTAAAGGCGGAGGAGCCACAAGGTGGCCAACGGCATAGAATGGAGAAGGCAACGGGAAACCACTCCATTAAAGACCTGGGTGGGTATCCCAAGTATCAACAGCTTATGATGGAAAGCTCTTTGGTTAAATTCTCCGGAGGTAAAATAGTCCCCCATTCGGATCTCTGGGCGGGGACAACTAAAGAGATACCAAAACCCAAAAGCATTAATGTAAGAAGGATAGCAACATGGAACGTCAACTCACTTCTTAAATGTGGTAAACTGGAAAACTTGAAAATGGAAATGAAACGAATGGATATTGATGTACTGGGAGTCTCAGAAATGAGGTGGCCAAACGCTGGCGACTTTTGGTCAGGGGATTGCAGAATCATACACACTGGAACAGCACAAGACAGTCCCGGGATTGCAGGAGTGGGAATTATCCTCAATAAAGAGATGGGGTTAAGAGTAAAAGGATTTGTTCAACATAGTGAGAGGATAATTTATGTCTGATTGGAAACTAAACCAAGAGACACAATCATAATCCAAGTATACATGCCAACTACGAGGCACGAGGATGATGAAATCGACATGATGTATGACCACCTTGAAGAAGTAATTGGCAGAATTAAAGGAGCTGAAAACCTTGTCATCATGGGAGATACGAATGCCGTTGTTGGGGAAGGTAAAGAAGAGGATGTGGCAGGGAATTTTGGATTAGGATTAAGAAATGAAAGAGGGGATAAACTTGTAGAATTCTGCCAAAGAAATAAACTTTGCATTACAAATACCTTCTTTAATCATCATCCAAGAAGAAGATATACTTGGAAAATGCCTGGTGACATTAACAGATACCAAATTGACTTCATATTAGTGAAGCAAAGATTTAAAAACCAAGTTAAGGACAGCAGATCATATCCAGGCTGTGATGTGGAAAGTGACCACATACTCGTTATGATGACGACTGAACTAAAATTCAAGAACATTGAAAGAAGAAGTACATGTAAATGGGATTTGACAAACCTGAAAAACGAAAATACACTGAAGCACTATCAACTAGAAACAGACAAGAAAACAAATACACAGGGCTGCAATGACATCCAAAGCAGCTGGGAAAAAAATAAAAACTGGTATTTTAGAAGCAGCAGAAAAAGTAATAGGAAAAGATAGGACAGAGAAAAGGAAGGAATGGATCACTAATGACCTACTAAATATGATGGAAGAAAGAAGGAAATTAAAAAATTCTGTGAAGAAGGAAGACCAAGAGAAATACAAGAGTCTGAAAAACAGAATCAACAGAGAGGCAAAACAAGCAAGAGAAAAATCCCTTGTTGATCTCTGTATTTCAGTTGAGGACAACATGAGCAAGGGAAATATCGACAAGGCCTATAAATGTGTGAGACATTGCTTTGGAGACAGAAGAAACAAGTGTAGGGCTGTGATGGATGAAAATGGCAATATGTTGGATGACGATGATGAAGTTGCAAGAAGATGGAAACTGTATATAGGAAAACTGTACAGCGGACCAGACCTGTCTGAAAACATCATGGAAGAAGAAACAGAAGTAGATGCACACAACATAGGTGAACCTATATCAAAGGTAGAGTTTGAACTAGCTCTGAAAAAATTGAAAAACAACAAATCGCCTGGTATAGACAATATCCCAGCCGAACTTCTGAAATCTGGAGGAGCAAAACTGAATCAGGAGTTGTATAATCTTGTTTTCAACATGTACGAGCAGGGTAAAATTCCTACAGACTTTGAGAAAAACATTATGATCCCCATTCCAAAGAAGGCAAATGCTACAAGATGTGAAAATTATAGGACACTCAGCCTAGTTACTCACGCCTCTAAAATATTAACCTCAATTATCCTAAAACGCATAGAACAAAAAGTCGAAGCTACACTCTCCGAAGACCAGTTTGGATTCCGGAAAGATAGAGGAACCAGAGAAGCAATATTTGCTCTAAAACTAATAATAGAGAAACGACTAGATAAGAACCTGAAAACATACATAGCTTTCGTAGATGTAGAGAAAGCCTTTGATAATGTTAAATGGGATAAGATGTTTGAGGTACTCAAAAAAGTAGGAATAGACTATAAAGATAGAAAAACGAGACAGCAGTTATCCGTGGACGGACAAAACAAGAAGAGGTGCAGATACGGACAAAAACGAGACAGCAGTTATCCGTGGACGGACAAAACAAGAAGAGGTGCAGATATGGAAAGGTGTCCGACAAGGTTGCGCACTATCCCCTGTTATCTTTAACGTATACATTGAAGAGGCGCTGAAAAAAGTAAGGGAAAATTCACAGACAGGTGTAGTAATTCATGGCCAACGAATAGATATGATAAGATATGCCGATGATATAGCTGTCCTGGCTGAAAGTGAAGAAGATCTTGTTGTCCTACTGAATAGAATGGGTAAAGGTATGGGTGAAGAATATAATATGAGAATTAATAAAGCAAAAACAAAAGTAATGACATGCGACAAAGAAGATCAAGTGAAAGTCCAAGTTCATGTAGGCAATGAACTGCTTGAACAAGTTGATAAATTTACTTATCTGGGCAGTAATATTACCAGGGATGGAAGGAGCAAGGCAGAAGTGAGAAGTAGAATAGCTCAAGCAAAGGCTGCTTTTAACAAGAAGAAAAACATATTAACATCTAAGAGCATCAGCCTTGAAACCAGGAAAAGATTTTTGAAATCATATGTGTGGAGTGTGGCATGCTATGGGTGTGAAACATGGACACTCGGGACAGAGGAACAGCAGAAGATAAATTCTTTTGAAATGTGGTGCTATAGACGCATGCTCAAAATAAAATGGATCGACAAGGTCACCAACGAAGTGGTTCTGGAAAGAGCAGGTGAGAAGAGAAGCTTCTGGAGTTTCATTGTTAAAAGAAGAGTGCAATTTACAGGCAATCTATTAAGACATAAAGGACTCCTGAACACAATCATAGAGGGATATGTCGAGGGAAAAAGACCAAGAGGAAGACCATGACTGAGGTACATGGATCAAATCGTGAAAGATGTGGGATGTGACACCTATAAAGAAATGAAGAGAAAAGCTGAAAGACGCACAGAATGGAGACAAGCTGCCATTGTAGCTGTTGCAAACCAATCCTTGGATTGACCACTACAGAAGAAGAGAAAGAAGAAGAAGGCTGAAATATGCTGAAGTTAAGCCACTGTTTAAGAAGGGAGATAAAGAAATAGCATTCTCAAAAAATTTCGAAAAAGTAATGTACAGTCGTCTTTATAACCATCTTATCTCAAATAACATACTGTCAAAGTCACATTTTGGATTTCTAAAAGGTTCTGATATTGAGAAGGCTATCTACACTTACAGTGAAAATGTGCTTAATTCATTAGACAAAAAATTGCAGGCAACTGGTATATTTTGTGATCTGTCAAAGGCATTTGACTGTGTAAATCACAATATCCTTTTAAGTAAACTAGAATATTATAGTGTAACAGGAAATGCTGCAGAATGGTTCAAATCTTATATCTCTGACAGGAAACAAAGGGTGTTATTAGGAAAGAGACATGTATCAAGCTATCAGGCATCATCCAACTGGGAACTAATTACATGTGGGGTCCCACAAGGTTCCATTTTGGGGCCCTTACTTTTTCTTGTGTATATCAATGACCTTTCATCAGTAACATTACCAGATGCCAAGTTTGTTTTGTTTGCCGATGATACAAACATTGCAATAAATAGCAAATCAAGTGTAGTCTTAGAAAGATCAGCCAATAAAATATTTGTGGACATTAATCACTGGTTCCTAGCCAATTCTTTGTCACTAAACTTTGAAAAAATACACTACATGCAGTTCAGAACTTGTAAGGGGTGTCCCAAGAGTATATGTCTAACATACAATGACAAGAAGATAGAAGAAGTGGACAGTGTTAAATTCTTGGGATTACAGCTTGATAATAAATTCATCTGGGAGGAGCACACCACAGAACTGCTGAAGCGTCTTAACAAATCTCTGTTTGCAATGCGAATTTTGTCAGACATAGGGGATATAAAAATGAAAAAGCTGGCATACTATGCTTACTTTCATTCCATAATGTCATATGGGATTATTTTTTGGGGTAATTCATCAAGCCAAGCTAAAGTTTTCCGGGCACAAAAACGTGCAGTAAGAATTATATGTGGTGTGAACTCAAGAACATCCTGCAGAAGCCTGTTTAGGGAACAAGGGATACTAACTACTGCTTCCCAATATATTTATTCCTTAATGAAATTTGTCATTAAAAATATATCACTTTTTCAAACCAACAGCTCAATTCATGGAATCAGTACTAGAAATAAGAATAATCTTCACAAGGATTTAAAGTCACTTAGTCTTGTACAAAAAGGTGTGCATTATTCAGGAACACACATTTTCAATAATTTGCCAGCAGCCATAAAAAGCTTAACAACCAATGAAATTCAGTTTAAGAGAGGCCTAAAGGATTTATTGGTGGCCAACTCCTTCTACTCCATTGATGAATTTCTTAGTAAAACCAACTGATTTGTATATAAGTACAACATAACTTCTGCACAATTTCAGTACAGTCATGTGTTCATTGAAAATTTGTGTGTGTGTGTGTGTGTGTGTGTGTGTGTGTGTGTGTGTGTGTGTAACTTCTGCACCATTTCAGTGCAGTAATGTGTTCATTGTAAATAAGTATTACAGTAGTTGTATTACATGTTTATTACCTTATAAATAAATAAAAAACTTTTTTCTCCCGTATAACAACACATTTGTGTATATGTGTTTGTGGGGTGGGGAAAGGGGGGGGGGGTGAGAGAAGAGAAGAGAATATTATGTAAAATAGCATTTGCTTCCAAGACAGAATTCATTTACTAGTTAAGTAGTTGTATTGCAGTCTAAGTTAAATCATTCTGTAAATTGTCAAAATAAGTATATTATTCTGTTTCCATTTTGAACAGGAGTTAATGGATGAGCATGCACAAGGGATCATGATGCGCATACTGGCCAAGGTTTTTTCTGCCGTGGACTACCTCAAAGACAATATAACCAAGGAACAGTTACTGCCACTTCTGTCTGTTTTAGGAACAGTTGTCTTCATTGTGATTGGAGGGTACATAATGACATATCTTGTGTAAGTAGTGAAAAATTAATATATACAATATAACAACGGAACAGTCACTGCCACTTCTGTCCTTTTTAGGAACAGTTGTCTTCATTGTGATTGGAGGGTACATAATGACATATCTTGTGTAAATTGTGAAAAATTAATTGAACTTGGAAAGATATTGAGAAGAGACTACTAACTAATAGCAAGAGCAAATCATTAATATGCACTAATTAGGTATTCATTACACAAATCGACAATAAATTGCTATCAGGCACTTATAGTTTGTTAAACTGCACTTTGGCAATTGCTTCATATGTACTATGGAGAACATTACAAACTGTCAAAGTTGCAAATGTTCATGGGTGATAAACTTTTACAGTTTATGTAAGAAGTTAAAGTATACTGCCTGCTTCTATGGCAGAGGGGTCTGCCTGCCTTGGCTGTCACACTGAGTCCTTCAGTTCAGTTTCCCATCTGTGTAATTCAGAAAAGCTGGTGTTGGTGGGAAGGATCCAGATGTCACAGGTTGTGAAGCAGTCAGTGAAACGAAGAACATCATGTTGGACAGCGTGATCAGCAACCGGGTGGTCCAGTTGTTTTTTGGTCACAGTTTGTCAGTGGCCATTCATGCAGATAGACAGCTTTTTGGTTGCTGTGCCCATGTAGTACAAAATGTAAATATCCCATAGTGCATGAGTCATACTCGCACCTCTCCAGGTGGTGGGTTTTTTTTTTTTTTTTTTTTTTTTTTTTTTTTTTTTTTTTTTTTTCCCCCCCCCCTGGAACTCAGTATATGGGTTAACTTTTAGCACTTTTGGTGGTTTATTTTAACCTCATCTATGCTTGTAAAGTGATAGTTCTTTTTTTGGGGGGGTGGGGAGGGGGACAGAAACAAGTCCCTTGGAACCATGTCTGTAGATTGTCTGCTAAGGCATCATTACAGTATTGTTTTGGCCAAAAATTAACAAGCAAATAATGAAGTGTGAGCAGGCACATTATGTGGTGCAAAAGCTATGAATTGTTTTGCCACAAGTGTAGGTAGTGTTTTCCACACTGTATCATGCAAACTGTGTTGAATTTGTAAGTAATGCTCCTTATTGTTCATTCGACCCTCTGATAAGAACTCGTGGTGCACTGTGCTGTTAAAATCGAAGAACACAGTGAGCATAACCTTTGTATGTGACCACACTGGAGCTTTCCTCAGTCATTGTCATCTGGAATGTTTCTACTGGGACAACTGAGCTTTATTTACAGGATAATATCTGTAAACCCATGTTTCATCACCTTCAATGACGCAGTTCATTTGTTTCACATCATTGTAGACTTCATTTAGTGACTCCCAAGTATTTGTCGCTGTGTTTATTCAAAATGCAACAAAAATTTTGGAACAAAGCTTGCTTTCACGGGTCCACTCCCACCTGAAAAGATTTCATTACATGAAACCCTTCATATGCCAGCATCATCAGAAAATTCCACGATTGTGATTCGGTGATCCTTTATAATTATTTCTTTCACTTTTTCTGCAATTGCATCGGTTGACAATGCCCTGGGGAATCACCGGCACTTGTCTGCACGGCGTTTGAAATGCTTATGCCACTCTTAAACCAGTGTTTTCCTCATCAAAAGCAATATTTAACATTTTTAATATCTTGTTGTGCTTACTCCAATCTTGTATCAAAAATTATCTGGTTCATTTTCATATGAAATAAATAATCATCTCACCTCTTTGACAGCGGAGAACAAACTAAAAATCTGATATGGATAACACTATAGACATTCTTTCCAGCCACATTTACCAGTACAAAACTGGAAAAAAAGTGCAAATGATATGAAGGCAACACGCTAAATTAAAAAATTCCCATTACTTTTTAACACACGTGATATGCTCTACAAGGCACTGTGCGTGATATGCTCTACAAGGCACTGTGCGTGGAAGGTGGAGGATACATCAAACCAATATTGATTTTCTGTCCTATTTTGTTAACGTGTTGAGAGAGGTGAAATTGACAGTCTATGTGGTTCTAATCTCTTTAGTCCTGTTCTCATGATCACTACATGAGATATGTGATGGTCGCAGCAGAATGATCATACAGGCTTCCTTGGATATAGGTTCTCTGAATTTACCAAGTAGGGTTTCTGAAGAATTAAGCCTCCTGCCTTCCAAAGCTTCCCATTTATTTTACTCTCTCTTACACTTTATATGGTCTGTGCCAAACTTACACAATATTAGCAGTGTGCATCTAAATTTGTTCAACATCTGTTGTCAAGCCTACCTCATAAAACTCTTAAATGCTGAAGCAGTAATCTAGGATTGGTTGCACTTGTGCCTTGTGAAGAATTTCCTTTATGTACACACTGCTCTTTCCCAGAACTCTTTCAATAAATCTAAAGTCTTCCATTTGCATTTCCTAATACAGTAACTTTCCAAATCAGGCAAGTTTCTGGATTACATAAAACACACTAGGCTAGATAAAATTTGTCAAGTACCATGCACAAAATTATGATTTTGAAATTATGCACATACCCTCCTGGAAATTGAAATAAGAACACCGTGAATTCATTGTCCCAGGAAGGGGAAACTTTATTGACACATTCCTGGGGTCAGATACATCACATGATCACACTGACAGAACCACAGGCACATAGACAAAGGCAACAGAGCATGCACAATGTCGGCACTAGTACAGTGTATATCCACCTTTTGCAGCAATGCAGGGTGCTATTCTCCCATGGAGACGATCGTAGAGATGCTGGATGTAGTCCTGTGGAACGGCTTGCCATGCCATTTCCACCTGGCGCCTCAGTTGGACCAGCGTTCGTGCTGGACGTGCAGACCGCGTGAGACGACGCTTCATCCAGTCCCAAACATGCTCAATGGGGGACAGATCCGGAGATCTTGCTGGCCAGGGTAGTTGACTTACACCTTCTAGAGCACGTTGGGTGGCACGGGATACATGCGGACGTGCATTGTCCTGTTGGAACAGCATGTTCCCTTGCCGGTCTAGGAATGGTAGAACGATGGGTTCGATGACGGTTTGGATGTACCGTGCACTATTCAGTGTCCCCTCGACGATCACCAGTGGTGTACGGCCAGTGTAGGAGATCGCTCCCCACACCATGATGCCGGGTGTTGGCCCTGTGTGCCTCGGTCGTATGCAGTCCTGATTGTGGCGCTCACCTGCACGGCGCCAAACACGCATACGACCATCATTGGCACCAAGGCAGAAGCGACTCTCATCGCTGAAGACGACACGTCTCCATTCGTCCCTCCATTCACGCCTGTCGCGACACCACTGGAGGCGGGCTGCACGATGTTGGGGCGTGAGCGGAAGACGGCCTAACGGTGTGCGGGACCGTAGCCCAGCTTCATGGAGACGGTTGCGAATGGTCCTCGCTGATACCCCAGGAGCAACAGTGTCCCTAATTTGCTGGGAAGTGGCGGTGCGGTCCCCTACGGCACTGCGTAGGATCCTACGGTCTTGGCGTGCATCCGTGCGTCGCTGCGGTCCGGTCCCAGGTCGACGGGCACGTGCACCTTCCGCCGACCACTGGCGACAACATCGATGTACTGTGGAGACCTCACGCCCCACGTGTTGAGCAACTCGGCGGTACGTCCACCCGGCCTCCCGCATGCCCACTATACGCCCTCGCTCAAAGTCCGTCAACTGCACATACGCTTCACGTCCACGCTGTCGCGGCATGCTACCAGTGTTAAAGACTGCGATGGAGCTCCGTATGCCACGGCAAACTGGCTGACACTGACGGCGGCGGTGCACAAATGCTGCGCAGCTAGCGCCATTCGACGGCCAACACCGCGGTTCCTGGTGTGTCCGCTGTGCCGTGCGTGTGATCATTGCTTGTACAGCCCTCTCGCAGTGTCCGGAGCAAGTATGGTGGGTCTGACACACCGGTGTCAATGTGTTCTTTTTTCCATTTCCAGGAGTGTATTTACATACCTTTAATCCTGTACAGTAGATGTTCGCTTACTATTACACTAATTGACACACAATACGACATGTCTGCTGCATTTTTGCTGTAACTTTAAATTTGTGCAATGTTTTACATACATGAGACTGGTCAACAGGAGTTACTACAAGGACCTATTACTTTTGTTGTTTGCAAGATTCAATTTTCTTGTACTACAACAGAAATAGTTAGTGGCAATTCATGGTTAACAGTTGCTATTGTAAGAGGTACTGATATACCTCTTCAAGGATTTGAGGCCTACAATGAAAGAGTCATTATTTCTTATCGCACCTTTGCAGTTGGAGTTGTACCGAACAGGGATTATGGAACATGTGTGGTTACAACAGACAAGCCATTTTCATTGTATACAAGGTGTAATTGAAAAGGTGTCCACTGTCTTGTACACTGGCTATCTGCTCCTTCTTCTATACATTCTCCTCCTGTACGGCATGGCTGTGTGTATCGTGCGGCTGCCTCGAGTCGAATGAGCCTGCAGCTGCCTGCGCACTCTGATATCAAGCAACATGGGCGTGGCAGGAAGTAAGCCCGCGCGCCAGCGCAATGGCGGCGCATATTGCGCAACCGGAAGTGAATTTTTGGAGCAACACGGGCTTAGTAATACTAGGGCCCATTTTGCGCCCGGCCTCGTCCAACAGCTAAGTCCCGTTCAAGGTCACCCGCCTCACACAGCGGCATACGGTCAACGCACACAGCCATGGAAATTGCTTTACATTTCACATTTTTTTGCCACATATCAGAGAGGGAAATATGTTTGAATTTCCTATTCAAAATTGTTTTTTCTGTTCAACATTTTCCACAGAATTTATGTGCACTGCAAATTGCATAGATCGTTAATGCTGACAATAGTTTCTTCATGCATCAGTTTTTCTAGGGACATCATTTTGCTCCTCTTCTTCTTCCTTTGTTTCATCATCATCATCAATTGCTTAAGTAAAAGTGGAGTGAGTTGACAGTCATCACTTAAGATGTATTCATCGTGACTGCTTGAATTGTTTTGCGTTTGAATTAATTCAGAAGTGGCTGTTGCATTTTCTTGAGTTTCAGTGAGTACAGAAGCGTCTTGTTCACCACCTCCAAACCCCGCTTTGATGAAGCACTTGGTGACGGTTTTGGGCTTTATATCCATTACTGCCAAGCCAATCCAATTTACTGCATCCAGGACAGAAACTGACTGTGCAAGAGCAAATGCACTTTTGGCTTCTTCAACACTAAGAATAAGAGACTGCATCAGTAATAGGCTGGTTGATTCGACGGGAACCGAGTCAGTTTCATGTTTGATATCTTAATTTCAGGGTGATAGGGTGCGTTGCCTAGGAAAAAGAGAGCTTGGTGATGTCCTTTCTTCATTTTGTCATTGAAAGAGCCCAGCCATTCTTCCATAAAACCACTCACCATTCATGCCATTTTATTGCTTCGCCTTGTGACTGGAACATTACTGACGTCAGAACATTACTGGTATCTATGTTTTTGCAACACCAAGGTTTTGCCACCTCTCCAATAATCAGTGGCTTCTCCATTTCAGCTAATATGTACCCATGAAGCAGTCGAATGAGTCTTACCTTTGACATTTTCCCATTGATGCACTTCTCTCCTCAAGTTAGAGATTTCGAAGGCAGAGTGTGGAAAAACAGTGCCATTTCATCAATATTGCACAAGTCTTTTGGGTCATAATTCACAGTTACATTGTGCAGTATTGTCTTCAGTTCTGTTGCAACACTTCCCTGCATATACTTATATTTTCCACAAGCTTCATTCCACACGACGTGTCTAATTTTCAAACTTCCAACCATCCTGTGGATGCCTTAAATTCCATATTCCCAAGCTCTTAAGCGACTTCAGTCTCACTCTGCAACATCCGTCCACACAGAGGCATGTCTTTTGCTCATGCACTTAAAAACTGTTCCCATACTGTCTCAACAGTTTCTTCAGTTCCCATCATCTTTGTGTTTCTTTTTGTTTGCCCATTGTCTTTCATCACTCCATCCCATGTCATATCTCATATCCTTATTTCTTAATGTTTCATAAATTTGTGTGCTACCACATTTGAAAACACAACATTGTGTCGTGCCAGAGAGTTTGTCTTTCTACTTGCCTTGATTACCATAATCTTTTCATTAAGTGTTAGCAACTTACTTTTTTTGACATCATGTTGTCACTTAAAGTGCTACAAATCAACTGAAACTGGCATAAAATAATGCAGGTAGCGCATTTCTTTGAAAAGCTTGACCTTACTGGGTAAAACCATTGTTTAGCAGAACATCAATCACATCTTTTCACATAACAGCATTGTCAGGGCTCTACAATATTAATGTTAAAAATAGTATTCTTGCATAGACATGAATAACTAAGGTATACCGTAATACATTAGTATTGTATAAGCTTTTTTCTGCAATCAAGTCTTAAAATTTGCATTCCATTTCTGCATTAGGCACATTCCACTTTATACAAAAAATTGGTCTATAAAAGTGTTCTGAGTGCCTCAGGAGTGAAATACTTGTACGGCTAGATCAGATTTCTGAATTACCGTATTTACTCTTGCACTTTTTTCTGGTTTTGTAATCCAAAAAAACGCCTACAGCTTAGAATCGAGTGCAAAGTAAGCGTTAGTTCTGAAAAATGTAGGTAGGTGCCGTCACAACTAACTTCTGCCGTCGAATATATGTAGTGCTACACAGGCATGCTTTGCAGGCACAAAGATAAATACTGGTGCCAAAATCTCTGCATCAGTAAATAAATTAAAAGAAAATGTAGAAGACTCATTATCAGAATGCAACAAACAATGCATGACATAGTACAATAATGCATTTTGAGCTTAGAGTGACGTAAACACCTATAACAAAGAGAACATCACTTATCAGATCAAAGCAAAATAAGCAATCGATTCAAACCAGATGAAGCACGTGAAAAAGGAAGAGTACCCATATAAATACAGATGGAGTGCGTGACACATAGCAATGGCTACTTGGTAAAGCTTAACTGTTAAGCTTATGACTCAAACCGAACTACTGTAGCTGTATCTTTATCCGTTCTACCTAAATTGTGTCCCTTGTTACAGTGGACCAACTTTTTTTCAATTTGGAAGTGCGGTCTAAAACTTTTCTCTCCCCTTGAATTTCGAGTCTCAAATTTTAGGTGCAGCTTACCATATTTACTCGAATGTAAGCCGCACTTTTTTTTCCGGTTTTTGTAATCCAAAAAACCGCCTGCGGCTTAGAATCGAGTGCAAAGTAAGCGTAAGTTCTGAAAAATGTTGGTAGGTGCCGCCACAACTAACTTCTGCCGTCGAATATATGTAGCGCTACACAGGCATGCTTTGCAGGCACAAAGATAAATACTGGCGCCAAAACCTCTGCGTCAGTAAACAAAAAAAAAAAAAAAAAAAAGAGGTGGAAACTAGCTTCTTTCTCTGCCCCGAGTTTCGACCACTGCATTTTCATACTTTACCCAACGAAGTAAATACAAATTCCGTATTGTTCATCTCCGAATGTAGCAGCCTTTCAATGTACTACAAAAGTCCGACTGGCAAGACTGTTTGGGATGTGTGTCAATATGGCCAACTCTACATTCTGAATTTTTTCGTACCTGTGACAAGAGATGGTTGCTAATAGGAACTTCTATGAATTGTGAATCACTCTTCACCATAAGAATAATACGAATGTAAACATTTTGCCATGTATTCCTACGTGCTTCCTGCTATCTCATTTAAATCCTGTCTTCCTAATAAACTACGAAACTAGAGTGAGACAACAGCAAATGCGGAAGAATATATATATCATGTCATGTTAATATTCGTATTATTCCTATGCTGAATAGTGATACAGTCAGAAATGAGGCATGGCAACTGACTAGATTTTTAAACCTAAGATGCTCAAATTTCTGTGCAGAATGTAATGTACTAAAGAGGTGTCTGCAAAAATTTTCAAACGGAGAAAAATTTTCGCTTAACTTTCGTTCAGAACATTTATCATATGCAGTCTATTATGTGGTTCTTGTTTATCATTAGCAAAGAAAGCAGCAGTGTAAGTAACAACAAATAGCAGTCTCTTGCCATTGTTTCACTAACGAGATGATTCCTCTCTCTTTTTTTTAAAATTGTAAGTGGCAGTGGTGTGCACAAAAGCAAGCCATGCCACGAGTGGTGACAGGCCGTAAACACGCATTATCAAAATGCGACAAACAATGCAGGGCACAGTACAATAATGCATTTTGAGCTTAGAGTGACGGAAACACCTATAACAAAGAGAACGGCATTTATCAGATCAAAGAAAAATAAGCAATCAATTCAAACCAGATGAAGCACGTGAAAAAGGCTCTCTAGTATAAATACGGACGGAGTGCCTGACGCATAGCAGTGACTACGTGGTAAAGCTTAACTGCTAAGTTTACCACACGCACCAAATTACTGTAGCTGTATCGTCATTCATTCGACCTAAATTGTCTCATATTACAATGGACCAACTTTGTTTCGGTTTGGAGGTGCGGTCTAAAACGTTTCTGCGGTCTAAAACGTTTCTCCCTCTTGAATTTCGAGTCTCAAATTTCAGGTGCGGCTTAGATTTGGGAATTTTTTTTTTCCTTGATTTCGAGTCTCATTTTTCAGGTGCGGCTTAGATTCGAGTAAATACGGTAGATTCGGAAATATCCCCCCCCCCTCCCTCCCCCCGTTGATTTCGAGTATCATTTTTCAGGTGCAGCTTAGATTTGAATGCGTATTAGATTCGAGTAAATACGGTATATACATTCTGCATTGATCAAGTATTACTGTACTAATTTCATGTGATTAACCCATTTCGTGCCACTTCTTAGTTTTACCCACAACTACTTACACAATGTGACATGCTTAAGATGTTTTATAATTGTGTACTTCTGGATTATTTCTCTGTATTATGGGCGTTATTTTCCATTTATCCACATTTGAAGGGAAGTGTTAGATCACCATGATCTAGGAATATTGTCTGTTACAACTAATCAAAATGTCCTGTTTCCCAAATTATTAAATAAAAGTCATCAGCAGACAAAGACTGCCGATAGAAGGAATTACCCCCAGTTCTACCAACAACCTTGCAAGGAGGGAGGAGAAGCGGTCAAAGGTAAGAGATCCTCTCGCCCTTAGGGTGGGAATTTGCCCCGAAAATGCAGAAGAATTGCCACTGATCATTGGCTTGAGGATTCAAAAGGCAGCGGAAGTTCCTGCATCAAAGACATGTAATGTTTATCCACATTACATGTGGCCTGTAATTGAAAAAGTGTCACGATGATCTTTCCACATACAAATGGTTATGGATTAGTAGCCCTATTCAGATCACCATTGTGAGGGGACTGCCAACGAGAGGTAACCATTAGAAAAAGATTGTGTAACCAATCACAGGGTAATTATTCTACAAATATAGGTTCGGAATGTCAGAAGTATGAAAGTAGTAGAGAAGCTAGAACACCTGAAAATGGAAATGCAAAGATTCAGTCTAGGTGGTGGTGGTGGTGGTGGTGGTGGTGGTGGGGGTTGAAATTAAATAGAAAGAAGATAAGGTTTTCTAAAGTTATAAAAATATAGGGTAATATCAGCCGCAGCAGAAAATAGTGTGATAGGAGTAGGATGGATTATGAGAAAGAAGGTAACAGAGAGAGTGAGTTACTGTGAACAGTTCAGTGATAGGTTTATTCTCATCACACTCAATACAAAACCAATGCCAATAACAATAGTGTGGGTATACAAGCCAATGTCATAAGCACAAGAAGAAGAGACAGAGAAAGTATAGAGGGATATTGAACAGATAATTCATTATGTAAAGGAATATAAAAATTTAATAATAACTGAGGTATAAGATTCTGTCGAAAGCTTTATATACTAGATCCACAACTGGAAGAGTATCAAGGAGGTTTCAGGAAGGGTTAATCATGCGTCGAACAGGTAATGAACCTCAAATACTTCCTTTCATACCTGAAGCTCAGGAATAAAAATTTTGTTGTGACCTTTGTGGATTTCAAAAAGCCATACGGCTTGATTGATCGTAAAACCCTGATCAGAATTCTAGAACAACTTGGCCTAGACAAGAAGACCCAAGTGATAACCCAGCAAACACTAACCAACACAACCTCAAAAGTGAAATTTAGAGGAGAAACATCAGAAGCTTCTCAAATAAAGACTGGAGGGAGGCAAGGAGATGGGCTCTCACCTCTGCTCTTCAACTGTGTCCTCGAGAAGGTGATTCATGAGTGGTGCAAAGAACTGGAAAACCAAGAACTTAAAAATGGTGTCAGCCTAGGTTACAAGAAACAAAATTTTGAAATCGATTGTCTCGCTTTTGCAGATGATCTTGCAATCTTTTCTAATTCCATGGGAACAGCTGAGAGACAGATTAATGAGCTTAATGCACAAGCACAGAAGACTGGCCTCCAAATTCCATTTGAGAAAACCAAGTTTATAACAAATGTAAATTCACCACCAAGGGAGCTTGTAGCGGGTGAAGGCAAAATTAAGCGAGTTGAAAAGTTTAAATATCTTGGAGACTGGATAACAGCCACCTTATCAGAGAAAGAAGCCTTCATATCAAGCATCAACAAAATGGAAATGGCATTTCATTTAACTAAAAACATCGACACCAAAAGATCAGTATCATTCATTGCAAAGGTAAGGTATTACTGCAGTGTTATCCGTCCAGAGGCTGTACACTTCTGAATGCCTAGTAATGAACAAAAAAGGCCTAATGGAAAAACTGGAGGTCAGGGAAAGGAAGATTTTGAGAAAGATCTTAGGTTCCATCAAAGAGAATGGGGAATATAGATGATGTCATGAACTGTATTCCCACCTAGAGAAGATAACCAATACCATTCGGAAAAGGAGGATTATGTTTTATGGACATACGCCCTGAATGAGCCCTGGAAGACTCACCAATTGTATGATCACCTACTTTCAGGAGAAGAAAACAAAATGGGCCTGGTTCACAGAGGTGGAGTAAAATCTTAAAGAAGTGGGGATCACCCATGATGGCATCTTGGAGTGTGTTGCACTCAAGGAGAAACTTACGGCGTGGCAGGGTTTCCAAGAAAAGCCAAAACTAAAAACAGGAAAAGCTTGGACCCAGGAGAAGAAGGAGCAACATTGAGAACGAATGTGGGAGCACTGGGCAAACATCAGAACATGTAAAGCAAGACAGTTGAAATAACGTGGTCCAAAGGTGGCCTATACGAAATGATTAAATGTATGAGGTATAAGAATGATATAGTAGGGAAAAGGAATAGAAGACAAGTGT
Source organism: Schistocerca piceifrons (assembly GCF_021461385.2). Lineage (NCBI taxonomy): Eukaryota > Metazoa > Arthropoda > Insecta > Orthoptera > Acrididae > Schistocerca > Schistocerca piceifrons. Next base: position 780,058,415 of record NC_060140.1, on the reverse strand, counting down.
TGTGGGTGATGTGGATTTGGTAGTAGAAATGAGAGAGGGGAAAGAAAACTTTGGTTCTACAATAAATTTCAGTTAGTAATAGTGAATACACAGTTCAACAATCATAAGAGGAAGTGGCATATTTGGAAAAGGCTTGGAGGCACAGGAAAATTACAGATGTATTACATCATGGTCAGACACATTCTGAAATCAGACAGTAGAGTGTGAGGTGTGCCTATGAGTGGATATAAACTCAGATCATAATTTAGTGATGATCAAGAATAGATTAAAGTTTAAGAAAATCGTCTGTAAAAATCAGTGTGGAAAGAAATGGGATACTGAAGTGCTGAGAAATGTTCAGATGTGTTTGAAGTTCTTTAAGGATGGAGATGCTGCAATAATGAATACCACAGTAAGCTGCTCAGTTGAAGAGGAATGGAAGGTTCTAAAAAGAGCAATTGCAGAAGTTGGTCAGACAAAGAAAGGTATAATGAAGGTGTCTAAGAAGAACCTTTGGTTAAGAGAAAAATATTTCAATCAGTTGACAAAAAAGGAAGTACAAAAATGTTAAGGAAAAGAAAGGAATACAGCAATATAAGACACTTGTGGATTAAATAAATAGGAAGCATAGGGAAGCTAAAGCGAAATGGCTGCAGGAAAAAATGTGAAGAAATAAATGAAGAAATGTTCATATGAAGAAAAATTTAATATACAGGGTGATTCAAAAAGAATACCACAACTTTAGGAATTTAAAACTCTGCAACGACAAAAGGCAGAGCTAAGCACTATCTGTCGGCGAATTAAGGGAGCTATAAAATTTCATTTAGTTGTACATTTGTTCGCTTGAGGCGCTGCCATTTCAGCCAATAAAGTTTTTGGTCCCTTTTTCTTCGAAGGTGCTACTGTAACTGGACTACAGTATCTGGAGACGTTAGAGAATTGGCTGTTCCCTCAGCTCGAACAAGAAGCACAACAATTCATATTTCAGCAAGATGGAGCGCCACCACATTGGCACTTATCTGTCCGTAACTACCTGAACGTCAACTACCCGAGGCGATGGATCGGCCGCCAGGCAGCCCGTGACAGAGCACTTAATCACTGGCGTCCAAGAAGCCCTGATCTTACCCTCTGGGGTATGTTAAGGATATAGTGTTTCAGCCACCTCTCCCAGCCACCATTGATGATTTGAAACGAGAAATAACAGCAGCTATCCAAACTGTTACGCCTGATATGCTACAGAGAGTGTGGAACGAGTTGGAGTATCGGGTTGATATTGCTCGTGTGTCTGGAGGGGGCCATATTGAACATCTCTGAACTTGTTTTTGAGTGAAAAAAAAAACATTTTTAAATACTCTTTGTTATGATGTATAACAGAAGGTTTTATTATGTTTCTTTCATTAAATACACATTTTTAAAGTTGTGGTATTCTTTTTGAATCACCCTGTATAACGTATAGAAAAGTCAAAACAACCCATGGTAATGTTAAAAGAAAAGTGTCATATTCCACTGTTAAACACAGAGGAGAAAGCAGATAGAGGAAAGAGAATGTTGGAGGTCTCTACTGCAGGGAGGAAATTTCTGATGATGTGATAGAAAGAGATATGGGTGTTGATTTATAAGACAGAGGTAACCAATATTGGAGTCCGAGCTGAACAGAACTTTGGAAGATGTGTGATCAAATGAGGCAGAAGGCCTAGATAAGATTTCTTTGAAATTTCTAAAATCATCAAGGGTATTGGCAGCCAAATGACTATTCAAGTTGATGGGTAAGAACTGTGAGACTGGAGACATACTGTCAGACTTACAGAAAAATATCATCTACACAATTCCAAATATAGTAATGCCAGATAAGTGTTAGAAGTTTCTGATAAGAGTAATACAGGGTGATTCAAAAAGAATACCACAACTTTAGGAATTTAAAACTCTGCAACGACAGAAGGCATAGCTAAGCACTATCTGTCAGCGAATTAAGGGAGCTATAAAGTTTCATTTAGTTGTACATTTGTTCGCTTGAGGCGCTGTTGACTAGGCGTCAGCGTCAGTTGATGCTAAGATGGCGACCGCTCAACAGAAAGCTTTTTGTGTTATTGAGTACGGCAGAAGTGAATCGACGACAGTTGTTCAGCGTGCATTTCGAACGAAGTATGGTGTTAAACCTCCTGATAGGTGGTGTGTTAAACGTTGGTATAAACAGTTTACAGAGAATGGGTGTTTGTGCAAAGGGAAAAGTTCTGGACGGCCGAGAATGAGCAATGAAAATGTAGCACGCATCCAGCAAGCATTTGTTCGCAGCCCAGGAAAATCGGCTCGCAGAGCTAGCAGAGAGCTGCAAATTCCACAATCAATTGTATGGAGAGTCCTACGAAAAAGGTTAGTTATGAAACCTTATCGTCTGAAATTGGTTCAAGCACTGTCTGCAGCTGATAAGATCCTTGCTCAAATGGAAACAGATGAATCTTTCGTTTCAAAGATTGTGTTTAGTGATGAAGCAACTTTCCACACTAACGGGAAAGTCAACCGTCACAATGTCTGTATATGGGGCACTGAGAGTCCACGGGAAACAACTCAGTATGAACACGACTCGCCTAAGGTGAACGTTTTCTGTGCCATTTCAGCCAATAAAGTTTTTGGTCCCTTTTTCTTCGAAGGGAGCTACTGTAACTGGACTACAGTATCTGGAGATGTTAGAGAATTGGCTGTTCCCTCAGCTCGAACAAGAAGCACAACAATTCATATTTCAGCAGGATGGAGCGCCACCACATTGGCACTTATCTGTCCGTAACTACCTGAACGTCAACTACCCGAGGCGATGGATCGGCCACCAGGCAGCCCGTGACAGAGCACTTCATCACTGGCCTCCAAGAAGCCCTGATCTTACGCCCTGCGATTTTTTCTTATGGGGGTATGTTAAGGATATGGTGTTTCGGCCACCTCTCCCAGCCACCATTGATGATTTGAAACGAGAAATAACAGCAGCTATCCAAACTGTTACGCCAGATATGCTACAGAGAGTGAGGAACGAGTTGGAGTATCGGGTTGATATTGCTCGTGTGTCTGGAGGAGGCCATATTGAACATCTCTGAACTTGTTTTTGAGTGAAAAAAAAAACCTTTTTAAATACTCTTTGTAATGAATATAATAGAAGGAAACATTCCACATGGGAAAAATTTTATATAAAAACAAAGATGAGGTGACTTACCGAACGAAAGCGCTGGCAGGTCGATAGACACACGAACAAACACAAACATACACACAAAATTCAAGCTTTCGCAACAAACTGTTGCCTCATCAGGAAAGAGGGAAGGAGAGGGGAAGACGAAAGGAAGTGGGTTTTAAGGGAGAGGGTAAGGAGTCATTCCAATCCCGGGAGCGGAAAGACTTACCTTAGGGGGAAAAAAGGACAGGTATTGGAATGACTCCTTACCCTCTCCCTTAAAACCCACTTCCTTTCGTCTTCCCCTCTCCTTCCCTCTTTCCTGATGAGGCAACAGTTTGTTGCGAAAGCTTGAATTTTGTGTGTATGTTTGTGTTTGTTTGTGTGTCTATCGACCTGCCAGCGCTTTCATTCGGTAAGTCACCTCATCTTTGTTTTTATATAAAACTCTTTGTAATGATGTATAACAGAAGGTTATACAGGGTGATTCAAAAAGAATACCACAACTTTAAAAATGTGTATTTAATGAAAGAAACATAATATAACCTTCTGTTATACATCATTACAAAGAGTATATAAAAAGGTTTTTTCCACTCAAAAACAAGTTCAGAGATGTTAATATGTCCTCCTCCAGACACACGAGCAATATCAACCCGATACTCCAACTCGTTCCACACTCTCTGTAGCATATCAGGCGTAACAGTTTGGATAGCTGCTGTTATTTCTCGTTTCAAATCATCAATGGTGGCTGGGAGAGGTGGCCGAAACACCATATCCTTAACATACCCCCATAATAAAAAATCGCAGGGGGTAAGATCAGGGCTTCTTGGAGGCCAGTGATGAAGTGCTCTGTCACGGGCTGCCTGGCGGCCGATCTGTCGCCTTGGGTAGTTGACGTTCAGGTAGTTACGGACCTATCAGGAGGTTTAACACCATACTTCGTTCGAAATGCACGCTGAACAACTGTCGTCGATTCACTTCTGCCGTACTCAATAACACAAAAAGCTTTCTGTTGAGCGGTCGCCATCTTAGCATCAACTGACGCTGACGCCTAGTCAACAGCGCCTCAGGCGAACAAATGTACAACTAAATGAAACTTTATAGCTCCATTAATTCGCCGACAGATAGTGCTTAGCTCTGCCTTTTGTCGTTGCAGAGTTTTAAATTCCTAAAGTTGTGGTATTCTTTTTCAATCACCCTGTATTATGTTTCTTTCATTAAATACACATTTTTAAAGTTGTGGTATTCTTTTTGAATCACCCTGTATACACTGAAGTGACAAAAAGTCATGGGATAGTGATACTCAATATACAGATGATGATAGTATCATGAACCCAAGGTATAAAAGGGCTGTGCATTGGCATAGCTTTCATTTGTACTCAGGTGATTCATGTGAAAAAGTTTCTGATGTGATTATGGCTGCACAATGGAAATTAATAGCCTTTTAACACAGAATGGTAGTTGGAGGTAGATGCATGGGACATTCCATTTTAGAAATCGTTAGGAAATTCAGTATTTCGATATCCACAGTATCAGGAGTGTACTGAGAATACTAAATTCCAGGCATTACCTCTCACCACATATAACAGTGGCCAACAGCCTACACTTGATGACTGAGAGCAGTGGCATTCACATAGAGTTGTCATAACAGACAAGCTACACTGTGATGACTGTATGATGACTATATAAGTTAGGGCACTGCGTCAAAATTTTCCATTAATGGGCTATGGCAGCAGAAGACTGACGCAAATATCTTTGCTAACAGCACAATATTGCCTGCAACATCTCTCCTTCGCTTGTGACCTTATCAGTTGGACTCTAGATGACTGGAAAGCTGTGGGCTGGTCAGATGAGTCCCGATTTCACTTTGTAATGGTGATGGCAGGGTTCAAGTGTGACACAGACTCCACGAAGCCATGGATCCAAATTGTCAACAAGGCACTGTGCATGTTGGTGGTGGCTCCATAATGGTGTGTGCTGTTGTCACATGGAATGGACTGGGGCGACTGTTCCAACTGAACGGATCATTGACTGGAAATGATTATGTTCAGCTATTTGGAGACCATCTGCAGCCATTCATGGGCATCATATTTCCAAATAACAATGGAATTTTTATGGACGAATGCACCATGTCACTGGGCCACTGTTGTTTGTGAATGGTTTGAAGGACATTTTGGACAATTTGAGCAAATGATTTGGTCATCCAGATTGACCAACATGAATCCCATTAAAAGTTTATGGGACATAGGCAAGAAGTCAGTTCGTGCACAAAATATTGCACCAGCCGCACTTTTGCAATTATGAAGAGCTATAGAGGCAGCATGGCTTGGTATTTCGCAGGAGACTTCCAGTGAGTTGCTTAGTCTATGCCACATCGAGTTGCTGCACTATGCGGGGCTAAAGGAGGTCCGAGACAATATTAGAAGGTATCCAATGACTTTTGTCACCTCAGCGTACAGAAAATGGAAAAGAAAACTGGAGATCAGTTAGATAAGTCAGTTTGGCTTTAGGAAAGATGTTGCTCATGGTAATGGAAACACGATTTAAGATCAGGATATGTCACAGGATTTGTTGATGTGGAAAACACTTTCAGTGACATAAAATGCCTTAAGATATTTGAAATTCCCAGAAAAATTATTATAATCTGTTGGGAAAGATGGATAATATACAACATATTCAAGAACTGAGAAGAAACAATAATTGTGGAAAACCAAGAACAAAGTACTCATATTAAAGATGATGCAGATTTTTTGCCTCTGTACTTCAAAGAAGCATTGACAGAACAAATGAGAGAGGTTCAGGAATGGGACTAAAATTCAGGATGAAAGGTTATCAGTGATATGAGTTCTTGATGACATTGCTATCCTCATTGAAGTTGTGGAAGAATTACAGGACTTGTTGAATGAAATGAACAGTCTAATGAGCATACACTATGGACTGAGAGTAAACTGAAGAAAGATGAAAGTATCAGAAATGAGGTTAGCGATAAACTGAAAATCAAAATTGGGGACTGCAAAGTAGATGAAGTAAAGGAATTCTGCTATCTTCAAAGCAAAAAACCAGGGGGGAGGGGGGGGGGGGGGACATATTAGCTCACATAAAGAGAGGATTCCTGGCCAAAAGAAGTCTCTTCGTATCAAACATCAACTTAAATTTGAGCAAAAAATTTCTGAGAATGTACATTTTGAGAGCAGCATTGTATGATGGTGAACCATAGGTTTTGGGGAAACCAGAAAAGAAGAGAATCGAAGCATTTGAGGTATAGTGCTGCAGAAGGATGTTGAAGATTAGGTGGACGAAATCAAGTGGTTCACTATAGAACCAGAAGGAAGAGAAACATATAGAAAACATTGACAATAAGAAGAGATAGGATGATAATACATGCATTAAGACATGAAGGAGTAGCATCCATAGTACTTGAGGGAACTGTGGAGGGGAAGACAGAGATTGATGATGTTGAGTGCAAGTGAGTGCTACTCTGTGATGAAGAGGCTGGCACAGGAGAAGAGTTCATGGCATGACAAATCTCTGTCAGAAAACTGATGTTATACCCCCCAACCCCACCCAAATTAAGAAACCGGGAGGTTAGAGAGAGAGAGAGAGAGAAAAGTTTCTGTCGATAACAGCATTATCATCAAACTATCTTATAGTGCTACTGGTCCTGTCTGATAAATTGTGTTGTATGTTAGAGATCCAATTATGCTGACTTGGGACATACCTGATCTTATTTTCATTTTTGCATTTGCCATCCAATGTAATGCACTGGATTCTACCAGTTAAATATTTATCAAGCCAATCATGTATGTGAAGATACTCCTTACAATCATACCTTGGTTGGTAGTAGTTGCTGATTTGATAGAGATAAGTGCCTGTGGATTTCAAGATAGATACAATATAACTGTTCAACTTAAAACGTAACTATCCCAGCTCATCAAATCATTTAAAACTTAACCAGGTCTAGAAGCACAGATCTAACGTCAAATCTAACGTAACTTCTCGTATGAGCTCCATTCATCAAATCTTAATGCAGCAATCCCATCAATTCAGGTTTAACATAGTATAGCTGATCGCACCTTTTTTTACATTTTTGGAGGTGATAACTTCGCTGCAGAAAGTCATGGGTCACTACCAGACGTGCACCAAATAATCTGTTAACAACACTTCTTTATTCTACACATATATACCACAACTGACTGTTACAACTTACCAGGAACCGGAACACACCAGATAGTACTCCAACCTCATTCCCTCTGCCCTCCTCAAAGGCTTTCGACTAGATGTATTTATACATCCTTTAACAATTATGTTCTTTGTCATTATTATGTTATTTCGTGTTTGATGTTACAATTGCAATAAGTTAAACCAGCAAAAACTGACATTCAGAGTTTTAGTAGAAATTAAAACAAGTACAGTGATAATGCAAATTTCCAAAATTAACAGTCTCTTACAAGTGCAATTTTGAAATATACGTACAGTTAACAATTAAGTTCTTATTATTCAGTCCAGAACATTCTCAAATAGCTTTACGTAATTTAATTAATTATGCAATTTTATGAAACAATTTTGAACTGGTAATATTTCTACAACATCAAAATACAATTCAAACATTCAAAATGATATTTTACAACATTTGATGGCTAAAATGCGGAATAATTACGTACATCACAAAATCTTTAAATTGTGTGACAAAGAATTAATGAATCGTTCTTCTAACATTATTTATGATACAAATTGTCTTTCTGAATCAGGTTATGTCTCCAGTTTAAGAGAATATTCTCTAGTTTTCGTAATAAGTGGACATTGCACTGAATTTCTCTATAGAATGTTCCAGAAACATTAATTAAGAGTTTAATTGCAGATTTTTAGTTGATGATTTCTGTAAGAATATGTTGTCCTGACTTTCAAAGATACATAAATGTTAAACTTTTTGAAAATTAATGGTTTACACAGTTAATTTGCATTATGGCAACAATGAATTTTACTAATCAAACTACAATTACAAAACTGAATGATGATGGTTTCTAACATTTATAAACTATTAACACTGACTCCAGAACTTGTTCTTTTCTTCAAAACATCCCAAAATTCATATCAAAGTGATAATGACCTATCCCAACTGTACATTACTTTACCTGATAAAGATCATACATTAATTGGTCTGTGACACAGTTTAACATATTTGTTACAACTATTTCACACTGTTGCGCTAAGTGTCCTTATACGTTACCCACATCTGATTTAGCGTGTATTGCTTACTACGAAACCTGCTGTATCTGGCACTCCAAATGACCCAACACAGCCTGTTTCGTTTCACAAACCCCCCTGTCATGGAAGGGATGATGTCCCTACTTTAGAAACCCAAACAAATTATATATATAAAAACAAAGATGAGGTGACTTACCGAACGAAAGCGCTGGCAGGTCGATAGACACACAAACAAACACAAACATACACACAAAATTCAAGCTTTCGCAACAAACTGTTGCCTCATCAGGAAAGAGGGAAGGAGAGGGGAAGACGAAAGGAAGTGGGTTTTTGGTAAGGAGTCATTCCAATCCCGGGAGCGGAAAGACTTACCTTAGGGGGAAAAAAGGACAGGTATACACTCGCACACACGCACATATCCATCCACACATACAGACACAAGCAGACATATTTAAAGACCAACTTCCTTTCGTCTTCCCCTCTCCTTCCCTCTTTCCTAATGAGGCAACAGTTTGTTGCGAAAGCTTGAATTTTGTGTGTATGTTTGTGTTTGTTTGTGTGTCTATCGACCTGCCAGCGCTTTCGTTCGGTAAGTCACCTCATCTTTGTTTTTATATATAATTTTTCCCACATGGAATGTTCCCTTCTATTATGTATATATAAACAAAGATGAGGTGACTTACTGAACGAAAGCGCTGGCAGGTCGATAGACACACAAACAAACACAAACATACACACAAAATTCAAGCTTTCGCAACAAACTGTTGCCTCATCAGGAAAGAGGGAAGGAGGGGGGAAGACGAAAGGAAGTGGGTTTTAAGGGAGAGGGTAAGGAGTCATTCCAATCCCGGGAGCGGAAAGACTTACCTTAGGGGGAAAAAAGGACAGGTATACACTCGCACACACGCACATATCCATCCACACATATACAGACACAAGCAGACATATTTAAAGACAAAGAGTTTGGGCAGAGATGTCAGTCGAGGCAGAAGTGCAGAGGCAAAGATGTTGTTGAATGACAGGTGAGGTATGAGTGGCGGCAACTTGAAATTAGCGGAGATTGAGGCCTGGTGGATAACGGGAAGAGAGGATATATTGAAGAGCAAGTTCCCATCTCCGGAGTTCGGATAGGTTGGTGTTAGTGGGAAGTATCCAGATAACCCGGACGGTGTAACACTGTGCCAAGATGTGCTGGCCGTGCACCATTGGTCCCTTCCCTACAGCCTAGGTCTTCGTGGCAAACGAATCTGCTCCAGTCCGGAATCCCTGAAGCATTACACCAACAACCTGACAACAGCTTTCGCATCCCGCAACTACCCTCCCGACCTGGTACAGAAGCAAATAACCAGAGCAACTTCCTCATCCTCTCAAACCCAGAACCTCCCACAGAAGAACCACAAAAGTGCCCCACTTGTGACAGGATACTTTCCGGGACTGGATCAGATTCTGAATGTGGCTCTCCAGCAGGGATACGACTTCCTAAAATCCTGCCCAGAAATGAGATCCATCCTTCATGAAATCCTCCCCACTCCACCAAGAGTGTCTTTCCGCCGTCCACCTAACCTTCGTAACCTCTTAGTTCATCCCTATGAAATCCCCAAACCACCTTCCCTACCCTCTGGCTCCTACCCTTGTAACCGCCCCCGGTGTAAAACCTGTCCCATGCACCCTCCCACCACCACCTACTCCAGTCCTGTAACCCGGAAGGTGTACACGATCAAAGGCAGAGCCACGTGTGAAAGCACCCACGTGATCTACCAACTGACCTGCCTACACTGTGACGCATTCTATGTGGGAATGACCAGCAACAAACTGTCCATTTGCATGAATGGACACAGGCAGACAGTGTTTGTTGGTAATGAGGATCACCCTGTGGCTAAACATGCCTTGGTGCACGGCCAGCACATCTTGGCACAGTGTTACACCGTCCGGGTTATCTGGATACTTCCCACTAACACCAACCTATCCGAACTCCGGAGATGGGAACTTGCTCTTCAATATATCCTCTCTTCCCGTTATCCACCAGGCCTCAATCTCCGCTAATTTCAAGTTGCCGCCACTCATACCTCACCTGTCATTCAACAACATCTTTGCCTCTGCACTTCTGCCTCGACTGACATCTCTGCCCAAACTCTTTGTCTTTAAATATGTCTGCTTGTGTCTGTATATGTGTGGATGGATATGTGTGTGTGTGCGAGTGTATACCCGTCCTTTTTTCCCCCTAAGGTAAGTCTTTCCGCTCCCGGGATTGGAAGGACTCCTTACCCTCTCCCTTAAAACCCACATCCTTTCGTCTTTCCCTCTCCTTCCCTCTTTCCTGATGAGGCAACAGTTTGTTGCGAAAGCTTGAATTTTGTGTGTATGTTTGTGTTTGTTTGTGTGTCTGTCGACCTGCCAGCACTTTCATTTGGTAAGTCACATCATCTTTGTTTTTAGATATATATTTCCTACGTGGAATGTTTCCCTCTATTATAACCATATCATTAATTTGAACCCAACAATTACGTTTGTTATTGTCGCTGTTGCATCTCGAAATCTTTCCTGTCGTCTTATTTTCTCTTTATTTTCTCTTTCTGCGTTTACCAGTAGTCTCACTTTCTATTCACCTTCCCTTTTTACCGTAATACAAATTTATCCCGCCTATATATACTCTATAATACGTAACCCACTTCCAAACCGTAACCAAAAAATTTTTATTTTGCGCTTTCAACAATACCGCTAACCGTTTCTAGTTCAATAACAGCTGCCTTCACGTATTAAACAACGATTTCGGCTAGTTCTAATAACTTTTACTTTATTTCCACTTCCGTTTTCGTACATCGCTGATCATTTTTAGCCGCTCTCCACAGGTTTTAACGTCATTATTTACAATTGTTAGCCCCATTTTCGTAATCTTTCACCACAACACCACGCCTTTTAATACATTTACACGTTTTTTTCGAAATTTTCCCGAATTTCTCTGTCCTTTAACGTGTTTTAGCGGCAACATAACCACCTAACCTTCATGCACATCGCTGTTTACCAACCCAAGTTCACCACAGGATCAACTTAACCAACACTTTTTCGCATTTTTTCATACCAGATCTCCAGTTATTTTCTAGTTCACCCTTATCTCTCCCCATATATTTTTATCTTTTATTTTCATTTCAACCTCATCTTACACTTTCCACCTTCTAATACCATGTCACCCTCACAACACCCCCACAACGACCCCATTAAGTTTTATTTACATTCCCTCCGCAAACATGCCTTCACCCTAGCCAGATTACGCTCGCATATTTTATTTTCTCAGGCTTGTCTGACATTTGGCGTAACCCCCAAAGGCCTCACACTTAAAGTTCCCATCTCTGGCTGCAACCCTTCTTTCCATCAGTCCCTATACCAGTTCCAAACTAAACAATCCACTGCCCTCACCCACCTAATCCTTCACCTACACATCAACTCAGCCAATGAACACACCCGTCAACTCCTATCCTTAATAAAAGTCCTCAATCTTTCCTCTCCCACATCCACACGGGCTATTCAGAGCATCCTCCTACAGGCCAACCGCAAATTAGAGCAGCATGCCACCCTTCACCTCAAAAAACTATCCAATCTCCTGGTTTCCCACCTCCGGAAAGGCAACTCACTCACCCTTCACAACCTTTCCAGCAAACCTCAACCACCTCTCATTGCACACAAACCCAGTCTCTCCCATCTACTCAGTCTCCCACTTCCAGCTCCACTCCCTCCAAAACCTCAAAATTCCAAGCAACACAATCTGGCACCACAACACCCTAATTCAGTAGTTAACCTTTCCTCCAAACCTCTCTCCCAATCTGAAACCTCTGTCCTATCCAAAGGCCTCACCTTCAGCCCCACTCCCAGATTCAACCAAACAGCCCTCGTCAAAGATTTACTGTCCTACACTCGTACTCTCTGCTGGAAGTATCACTTTGCCACGAAGAAAAATGATCCTAATCCTACCCCTAATGATCCAACTCCCCAAGACACTATCCAAATTGAACCCTGCCTGGAACAGTTCCGTCCTCCGTCACAGCGGGACCCACCTCCTCTTCCTCAAAATCACCCTCTCCAAACCTTCCAGGAATTTCTGACTTCCAGCCTTGCCTCTCAATCCTTCTTAAAAAACCTTAATCCTACTCCCAACATCACCACTGCTGAAGCCCAAAAAACCTTAATTCTACTCCCAACATCACCACTGCTGAAGCCCAGGCTATCCGTGATCTGAAGGCTGACCGGTCCATCATCATTCTTCCAGCGGACAAGGGTTCCACGACCGTGGTACTTGATCGTCGGGAGTATGTGGCTGAGGGACTGCGTCAGCTTTTAGACAACACCACATACAAAGTTTGCCAAGGTAATCCCATTCCTGATGTCCAGGCGGAGCTTCAGGGAATCCTCAGAACCTTAGGCCCCCTACAAAACCTTTCACCTGACTCCATCAACCTCCTGACCCCACCGACACCCCGCACCCCTACCTTCTACCTTCTTCCTAAAATTCACAAACCCAATCATCCTGGCCGTCCCATTGTAGCTGGTTACCAAGCCCCCACAGAACGTATCTCTGCCTACGTAGATCAACACCTTCAACCCATTACGTGCAGTCTCCCATCCTTCATCAAAGACACCAACCACTTTCTCGAACGCCTGGAATCCTTACCCAATCCGTTACCCCCAGAAACCATCCTTGTAACCATTGATGCCACTTCCTTATACACAAATATCCCGCACGTCCAGGGCCTCGCTGCGATGGAGCACTTCCTTTCACGCCGATCACCTGCCACCCTACCTAAAACCTCTTTCCTCATTACCTTAGCCAGCTTCATCCTGACCCACAACTTCTTCACTTTTGAAGGCCAGACATACCAGCAATTAAAGGGAACAGCCATGGGTACCAGGATGCCCCCTTCGTACGCCAACCTATTCATGGGTCGCTTAGAGGAAGCCTTCTTGGTTACCCAGGCCTGCCAACCCAAAGTTTGGTACAGATTTATTGATGACATCTTCATGATCTGGACTCACAGTGAAGAAGAACTCCAGAATTTCCTCTCCAACCTCAACTCCTTTGGTTCCATCAGATTCACCTGGTCCTACTCCAAATCCCATGCCACTTTCCTTGATGTTGACCTCCACCTGTCCAATGGCCAGCTTCACACGTCCGTCCACATCAAACCCACCAACAAGCAACAGTACCTCCATACGACAGCTGCCACCCATTCCACATCAAACGGTCCCTTCCCTACAGCCTAGGTCTTCGTGGCAAACGAATCTGCTCCAGTCCGGAATCCCTGAAGCATTACACCAACAACCTGACAACAGCTTTCGCATCCCGCAACTACCCTCCCGACCTGGTACAGAAGCAAATAACCAGAGCAACTTCCTCATCCTCTCAAACCCAGAACCTCCCACAGAAGAACCACAAAAGTGCCCCACTTGTGACAGGATACTTTCCGGGACTGGATCAGATTCTGAATGTGGCTCTCCAGCAGGGATACGACTTCCTAAAATCCTGCCCAGAAATGAGATCCATCCTGCATGAAATCCTCCCCACTCCACCAAGAGTGTCTTTCCGCCGTCCACCTAACCTTCGTAACCTCTTAGTTCATCCCTATGAAATCCCCAAACCACCTTCCCTACCCTCTGGCTCCTACCCTTGTAACCGCCCCCGGTGTAAAACCTGTCCCATGCACCCTCCCACCACCACCTACTCCAGTCCTGTAACCCGGAAGGTGTACACGATCAAAGGCAGAGCCACGTGTGAAAGCACCCATGTGATCTACCAACTGACCTGCCTACACTGTGACGCATTCTATGTGGGAATGACCAGCAACAAACTGTCCATTCGCATGAATGGACACAGGCAGACAGTGTTTGTTGGTAATGAGGATCACCCTGTGGCTAAACATGCCTTGGTGCACGGCCAGCACATCTTGGCACAGTGTTACACCGTCCGGGTTATCTGGATACTTCCCACTAACACCAACCTATCCGAACTCCGGAGATGGGAACTTGCTCTTCAATATATCCTCTCTTCCCGTTATCCACCAGGCCTCAATCTCCGCTAATTTCAAGTTGCCGCCACTCATACCTCACCTGTCATTCAACAACATCTTTGCCTCTGCACTTCTGCCTCGACTGACATCTCTGCCCAAACTCTTTGTCTTTAAATATGTCTGCTTGTGTCTGTATATGTGTGGATGGATATGTGTGTGTGTGCGAGTGTATACCCGTCCTTTTTTCCCCCTAAGGTAAGTCTTTTCGCTCCCGGGATTGGAATGACTCCTTACCCTCTCCCTTAAAACCCACATCCTTTCGTCTTTCCCTCTCCTTCCCTCTTTCCTGATGAGGCAACAGTTTGTTGTGAAAGCTTGAATTTTGTGTGTATGTTTGTGTGTCTGTCGACCTGCCAGCACTTTCATTTGGTAAGTCACATCATCTTTGTTTTTTTTATATATATATATATATATATATATATATATATATATATAAAAAAAACAAAGATGAGGTGACTTACCGAACAAAAGCGCTGGCAGGTCGATAGACACACAAACAAACACAAACATACACACAAAATTCAAGCTTTCGCAACAAACTGTTGCCTCATCAGGAAAGAGGGAAGGAGAGGGGAAGACGAAAGGAAGTGGGTTTTAAGGGAGAGGGTAAGGAGTCATTCCAATCCCGGGAGCGGAAAGACTTACCTTAGGGGGAAAAAAGGACAGGTATACACTCGCACACACGCACATATCCATCCACACATACAGACACAAGCAGACATAAGCAGACATATACAAAGAAACTCTTTGTCTTTAAATATGTCTGCTTGTGTCTGTATATGTGTGGATGGAGATATGTGTGTGTGTGCGAGTGTATACCCGTCCTTTTTTCCCCCTAAGGTAAGTCTTTCTGCTCCCGGGATTGGAATGACTCCTTACCCTCTCCCTTAAAACCCACATCCTTTCGTCTTTCCCTCTCCTTCCCTCTTTCCTGATGAGGCAACAGTTTGTTGCGAAAGCTTGAATTTTGTGTGTATGTATGTGTCTGTTTGTGTTTCTATCGACCTGCCAGCGCTTTCGTATGGTAAGTCACATCATCTTTGTTTTTAAATATATTTTTCCCGCGTGGAATGTTTCCCTATTATATTTATATATATATATATCTCTTTGGTGTCGTCTTTTGTTGAGGGTTGGTGTCTTCTTTCTTGAAGATTGGTACACCCATTGGTACACCTTAGTGGCACACTTCAGTTTTCAGTCCCTATCTGATACTTGGCGTGGCTTTCTTGTACACTGCTGGCTACTATAGGCTGCAATAGCACAGTCCACTATGAGTACACAGTATACAGTGGTCAATTCCAGTTAGGAATAAGTGAAGGAGGGCCAATACTTTTGTGGACAAGTTCTCGGGTACAAAACCGATTCACAGATATTTTTACATGTAATTGCACAAGGTTCTAATTATTCTAAAAAATTTGTTGAAAAGTAAGATTAATTTTAAAAAAAATCTTAACGCTAAGAGAGGATAGATTGACAGTTGGAGAAAATTGATTATACAAGGTTACAGAATAAGAGTAAGATGCAATGCCAGAATATGAAAATGAAACCTGGCAGTTGCACAGTTAGGGGACCCAGTGTTCGCCAAACACTTAGCATACCAAGGATGCATGCTCCCCCGAGGAACAAAAATATACAGCATAACATAGTATACACTATATCCTGGGAAAATTACAGCATGAAAGTATTTAAAATGTCTGTAAACATCTATTATAAAATATTTTCTTACATTTTGTTTTATACAGTTTCAGTTTGGTTACATTTCGTAGGCCAAACAGTCTCCCAGAACTTGGGTAGACTAGACGGTAAGCGTTCGGATGTGGGTTGTCCTGAATTCTGAAAGGTCCAGTTTATATGTCAAAAAACTTTTTTGATTCCCCACTGATGGCTTTAGATTTCCCTTGTGTTTTAACAGGGACTAAGTCATCAATTTTAAACTGTGTAGGGTTCAGTCATTTTTCATGTCTACATTTCCTTATGTCACATTGAGATTTCATGGTTTTTCTTACAATTTACACTATCTCTATTGGGTACTTAATGGTTTGCGGACTGGGAAATCAATGAAATCACTAATTGGATGTGGTGGTTTGCTATTATACTGTATTTCATAAAGTGAAAAACTTGTTGAGGAATGATGCAGGCAGTTTATAACATCTTCAAATTTCTCAACATAGTCAACCCAACTAGCATGATTAGTATTACAGTATGTACTAAAGAATTGCCCAATTTCTCTCGTGTATCTCTCTGAAGGGTTTCCCGGTGGGTGATAGGCTGAAATAAGAATGTGGTTTATCCTTTCATCTTCAATAAAAGCTTTCCATGGTCCAGAAATAAATTAAGTGGCATTATCTGATAAAATTTTCGGACGTTTTCCTACCCTGCCAAAATAATCCCCTCTGATTTTTGAAATAATGCTTGTACTTTTTCCTTTCCGAAGAGGTTATAACTTAATGAATTTTGAAAAAACAGCAACCATAACAAAGATGTACCAATAGTCTCCTTTGGTCTTGGGTGACGCTCCATATAAGTCACAGTGACTAACTCGTGTTGTTCTTTTAGCAAGATGTTCTGTATCAATCCTCTACAAGTTTGATTGGATACTTTTACTCTTTGGCACCTGTCACAAGCTGTCAAAATTTTTTCTAACTCTCCTAGCTATATTGTTAAAGTATACATTCTCTTGGATTTACTGGATACACTTTTGAATTCCACAATGGCCAAAACTTTCATGAATGTATTTGATGAGTACATCAATGTATTGATCAGGCCAACATAATTTCCATACATCACTATTGATGCTGTTTCTCTTGAATAGCATCTCTTTGTAAATTTTGTAATAATCTCCCCCTTTCTCATGTCCCCTTTTTCCTAGATAACTTTTGACCAGTTTAAAGTTCTTGCCATGGTTCTGATTCTGGTGGATGTCATTACAAATGACTCTGATTTCTTGTTCATTGTCCACCCCACTTAAGTACATAATTTTGAATTCCTTTTCACATTCTCCACTGTTATCTTCAAAGTCACTCCCCACAGGTAGCCTAGACAAAGCATCAGCAACTACATTATCAAACGCTCTAAGATGTTTTATTGAGTAGTTAAATTGCTGTAACAAGAGTGCCCACCTGGTAATCCTTACATGATGAACCTACATTCTTGAATATAAAGTAATGCCTTTTGGTCAGTGTAGACAACTATCTGATGTCCCAATAAATAATTTCTGAATTTAGCAAATGCCCAGTAAATGGCCAAAAGTTCCTTCTCTGTAACAGTGTATTGTTTCTCATGTTTTTTTCAAAGTTCTACTAGCAGAAGCGCTAGATCTGTGTTCTGTTTTCCCATTTACATCTACTTCATGGAAAAAGTGAAGCCCTAGACCATAATCAGTGCTATCTGCCATAATGCAAAAGGGTAAACTCATATTGGGACGCTACAAAATTTGACTGTTACGTAATTGTGTTTTTATTTCTTCAAAGGCAGCTTCACATTCCTGATCCCAAACCCACATTGTGTTTTTCTTCAGCAGTCTGTTGAGACTTGGAGCATTCAAAGCTTGGGTACTAATGAATTTTCAGTAGTAACTGCACATCCCAAAAAATGACTTCGATTGTTTATTGGTTTTAGGAATTGGGATTTTGCAGTTGCCTCAAGTTTTTCAGAATCTGGCAAAATACCCTCCTCAGAAATGCTGTGGCTAAAAAATTTCAATTTTTTCACAGCAAACTTATATTTAGATAGTTTAAGTGACGTTCCCCCCTTCCTCAGTCTATTGCAAACATCTCTCAATGTATTAATATGTTGCTCCCAAGTTTCCCCAGTAATCAAAATGTCATCTATATAAACAGTTAATTTTGACAAAGATCCTTTCCCAAAACAGAGTCAAGAGCTGTAATGAATTCTGCTACCGAAACGTTAAGGCTCCTTGTTTTAGATGTATATTCTAAGCAGATTATCAAGACTGCCAAATCTGAGTGCAGGAGAGTAGTCAATCGACCAAAAACTGAGCGTTTTAAAAAACTGCTCAAAGATATGAACTGGAAAGGTGTTTATAGTGATCATGACATGAATGAAAAATATACACATTCATGAACAAAGTCAGTACCATGTTTGAAAACTGTTTTCCTTTAAAAGTTACTCAGATTAAACAGAAGTCTATAATAAAACTGTGGATTACACAAGGAATAAAGATTTCCTGTAAGACAAAAAGGAAAATGTATCTGTCGACCAAGAAAAGCTCCAATGCTGATGATTTAGATAAATACAAGGAATACTGTAAAACATTAAAAAAAGTAATTCAGACATCTAAACAAATGCACTACGAGAAGAAGATAGCAATGTCAGGGAACAAAATAAAACAATATGGGATATAGTGAAAGAGGAGACTGGTAGAACCAGAAAGGAACAGGAGCAAGTAGCACTAAGGGTAGATGACACATTAGTAACCGATGGGCATAGTGTGGCAAATCTATTTAACAAGTACTTTATATCCGTTACTGCTAGAATGGGATTGTCAGGATCAGTAAATAATGCCCTTGAATATCTGAAACTAGCCTTTACAAATAGCTTCAGGTACATGAATATGTCACTCACTTCACCAAAAGAAATAACTTCCATAATAAAATCTTTAAAAACAAAGCATTCTGGTGGTTACAATATCAACAAAGTTAATTAAGGCATGTTCTTGTGAGTTTAGTACAATTCTAAGTTACTTGTGTAATCAGTCAATGATAACTGGGACATTTCCTGACTGGCTAAAATATGCAGATTTAAAGCCTCTATTCAAGAAAGGGGTTAAGAGATACCATCAAACTACAGGCCAATTTCACTTTTGCCAGCATTCTCAAAAATTTTAGAAAAAGTAATGTACAGGCAGCTTCTCAACCATCTGACCACAAATAACATATTATCAAGAACACAGTTTGGATTTCCGAAGGGTTCTGATATTGAGAAGGCTATTTACACCTACAGTGAAAATGTATTTAATTCATTAAATAACAAGTTACAAGCAGCAGGTATTTTCTGTGATTTGTCAAAGGCATTTGATTGTGTGAACCACAACATCCTTTTAAATAAATTAGAATTCTATGGTGTCACGGGCAGTGCTGCAAAATGGTTCAAGTCATACCTCACTAACAGGAAACAAAGGGTGTCAGTGCAAGGGACTAGTGAATTAAGTCATCAGTCATCATCAGAATGGGAAGAAATTACATGTGGTGTCCCACAAGGATCCATCTTAGGGCCATTGCTTTTTCTTGTGTACATTAATGATCTCTCATCATTTACACTTCCAGAAGCAAAGTTCGTTTTGTTTGCAGATGACACAAGTATTGCAATAAATAGTATGTCAAGTGTAGTTCTAGAAAGATCTGCTAATGATATTTTCATGGGTATTAATAAATGGTTTAAAGCCAACTCACTGACATTAAACTTCAAAAACACTCACTATATGCAATTCAGAACCTGTAATAGGTTTCCACCCAGCATATGCATAAAGTATGAAGAAGAGCAGATGGAAGAGGTTGACAGTCTTAAATTCCTGGGATTACAACTTGATAATAAATTCAGTTGGGAGGAGCACACCACAGATCTGCAGAAATGCCTTAACAAATCTGTATTTACAATTCGAGTGTTAGCAGACATAGGCGACATAAAAATGAAAAAGCTTGCATACTTTGCCTACTTTCATTCCATAATGTCATATGGTATAGTATTTTGGGTTAACTCTTCAAGTCAAACAAAAGTTTTCAGAGTTCAAAAGCATGTAATATGTATTATTTGTGGAGTAAATTCACGGACGTCCTGTAGAAACCTCTTCAAAGAACTGGGTGTACTAACTACTGCCTCTCAGTATATTTACTCCTTAATGAAATTTGTCCTAAATAATATACCTCTTTTTCCAACAAACAGCTCAGTCCATACATACAATACTAGGAACAAAAATGATCTGCACAAGGACTTAAAAGCACTTACTTTAGTTCAAAAAGGGGTCCACTACTCAGGAGCACTCATCTTCAATAATTTGCCAGCAAACATAAAAAATTTAGTTACAAATAAAGATCAGTTTAAAAGGAGGCTGAAAGACTTACTAATGGCCAACTCCTTCTACTCCATGGTGAATTTTGTAATAGAAACAAATGTTGTATTGTATATATTCATACTATTAGTATTGTTATTTCAGCTTTAAAAAAAAAAAAAAAAAAGACATGTTCCACATCCACGAGGATCTCCTCAGCGCAAATCTATGGAACAAAAAACTAATCTAATCTAATCTAAGGCCAAATGGTGCTAGACAATACTGGTAGCATCTTCCCCCATACAAAAAGGCAGTATACTTTCTGGAATCATTTTCTAATTCTACTTGGAGAAATCCTGATGTGAGCTCTAAACTAGTCATGTATTTCATTCTTTCAAATTTATGTAGTAACTTGTCTATGTTCTCTGGGTGATCAGTTTCCCTTTCCAAATACTTGTTTAGGTGTCTTGAATCAAGCACGAGCCTAACACTACCATCACGTTTTGTTGCTTCTACCAATGGGTTATCGTATTGGCTCTTACTTCTCTCAATGATGTCCCACTCTTCCATCTTTTGAAGTTCCTTTTCTACATCTTTTCTTTTTGCAATGAGTACCACATAAGGCTTTCTGAAGAAAGGCTAATGTGGTTTTAATCTGAGTTTACACCGATAATCTTTTACTTTACCAGGCCTGTCATCAAAAAGTCGTAGTAATTCCACAATAATTCTCCTAATTCTGCCTTTTGTTCTTGTTTCAATTTACCTGATTCCCCTAATTTTTCTTTAACTATCTCCCCATAATCTTTATCATCATAATCTTCAATAATTTCCTCTACATAATAACCCCTGTCTTTAGAAAAGATAACTTCCCCAATTTCAATCCCCTCCCCCAAAGCACGGTTTTGAATTGAAATGTCAGTGCTGGATCTTACCCCTGTCTTGGGGTCATTAAGGATAATTGGGTCCCTGTGTCAATCAAACAAAATCCTTCCCAATCTGCAGCTTTAATTTTTATGTAGGGACTGCCAATAGTGGTGTTTTCCCTGTCTTCCTGTCCCTCATACAAAAGATCTTCTACTATCTCATCAAACCTCTGTTCCATGTTTGCATTTTCTTTAATAGGCAATACCTTCTTCAAACATATAGTAGAATTTATTGCAATTTTTGAGTTGCTATTTACTTCACATGTTCTGAATAGTATCCTGTCTGACAATTTCATTTGGCTTAGAAGTAGTTTATTCACAAATTTCCCTTAATTTGATCTTAGCTTCATTGTCATCATTGTAATCTTTAAATTTGTCCCAAACAGATTTCAAGATAATCTCAGAAACATCAGCACAGTCAACCCCCCCTGTCTTCTGATGCATTACTAAGCTGGACTGGTACAATCTGATTCTCACGTGGTATGTAATTAGAGTTCATGGAACTGCTATTCTCAACACTGTTACTGATAGCATCCTCCTTGACTTCAACATGTACTTTTCCATTCAATTCACCATCAGAATCTTCTAGCACATAATCATCATAATCCCTATCATCATCACCACCACCATCACCTGAGCTTACACTAAAAACACTATTAACATCACCATCACCACTCACAAAAACATTTTCACTAACCACATCTACATGAACATCAGACTCTACAGAAACTTCATTAGAAACATCATTATGACAACTTACATCTAAAGCATTATGACACATAAGTTTGCACAACCCATAATTATCAAAGTTATTCTTACCTTTCATTTCAGCATTAGATTGTTCTTCTTGGTTATGTAAACTTGCAATAACATCGTCTTCTAAGCCTACTTCATCAAAAGTAACATGGCTCATATTACAATTGTTACTAGTAGTTTCTCTGATGACTTTCCAAAATTGCCTGTAAAATTTAAGTTTGTTTATATAAATGTATTCTTTTATTTCCTCTATCTGCAGGTTGATCATTTGCATACTGTCTATAATGGATTAGTTACTGATGTTATTACTGTCTGTTCTGGGTGAAGTTAGCCTGATTTTGGTAAGATACATTCCTTGTCCCAAAGTGACAGGCTCACAGTGGGGCACTTAGTTGTTTAAAGGCCTATGTCTGTCATCTCCCTGCCTTTGGTTACCTCTCTCTTGTCATTTCCCATTCTCTGTTTGAGGTATAGTACTGATCATTTTTACTGAAATTTCTCCTGTCATTGCCATTATAATCATCCCTGTTATTATTATTATTATTATTCTCATGGTTTGGTCCGCACCCTCTCTGTGACTAAGTCATTGGGATTAACATTAAATCTGTTATTCTGTTCAAAGTCTCTGTCAAGTTTGTCCACATATTTCAAGAATTGTTTTATGGACTCATCTGGTCAATAGAATAGACCCCACTCTACTCTTTTTGGAAGCCTCTGTTTTAATGCATCGATATGAGTGAGCTCATCAAATGGTCTATCCAGATGCGTTAATGTTTGTAACAGTTTCTCACAATAAGCTTTCATTGTCCCGTCAGATTCTTTATAACTAGGACTGTTCAAGACTTTACTTTTAATTTGTGCTTGCTCAGTTTCAGACCAAAATTTAGTTAGAAAACATTTTTCAAAATCTTCAAAAGACATTTCCACGGAACAATACTGATCAGCCCACGAAGGTGCCTCACCATCAAGTAATTTCTTTACAAATTTTATCTTAACAGTGTCACACATTTCTGTTACTTGCAGAATTGCAAAAAGTCTTTTGGGTGTAGTTTGTTATCCCCTGGATAAGTTTTTATTGGGAAATTTCCCCAGACCCCACTACAACTACTACTAAAAATTTTTTTATACATACTTTCTTGTATTTCTACACATTTTTGGTCTACAGTTTTTCGACATTAACTACCCTACTACCAATTTCTGTGACCTTTCTGTCAGTATCAGTTTTGAAGGTCTCAATTTCGTTTCCAAAAAATCGTTTCGACTGGTCAAATTCATTTCTCAGTTGAGAATTTTTCTTATTTACAAAATCAGCAATGTTTTTAAATTTTGACCAGTTGTTTGAAATTTCATTTGTTGAATTAATTTCAAACTCTGCAATTTTGCCCTCAACAGTGTCCACTCGAGTACTAAGTGCTTCATGACTTGACTCAAAAGTAATATGCCACTTTTCGAAAGTTTGCTTAGTTTGCACTATCTGCTCCAAATTTGCATCGATTTTTTATTTTAATCATTCACAGCCTTCGAAATCGAACTGTCAATCTGTTGGTTCAAATTTGGACTTACAACTTGTAGATCTGCCTGAGAATCGTCGATTTGTTGGCTCAAATTTAAACTTAATTCTACCTGAGAACTTTCGAGTCTTGAATGTATGCCTGCATGAGAATTTTCAGTTTTCGAGTTAAAAGTCTGAAAACATCTTTTCTAACACTGTCAACATTCTTACCCTGTCAGAAACACTTTCCCTAACATCTGATAGTGTTATAGGTGTGCTCATATTTACTGTCATTAACACTAAATTCTGAATCTTTCTCCATGATAAAGTAGAAATTTTAGAATGTAAGTACTTATCTCTTTGTCAGTCGTTGGTGTCCGTGTTTTCGAAATTCCTTCAATTCCAGAATGTTTCGTTCGATAGTTTCACTCAACTTGTGCACACAAAGTAGGCATATTTTCTTCTGAAGAATACACTGGTATGTCATAAATCCTCTGATCCTCTACCATTTAAAATGTAACTATCCCAGCTCATCAAACCATTTAAAACTTAACCAGGCCTGGAGGCCCAGCTCCAACATCAAATCTAACATAACTTCTCATACCAGCTCCATTCACCAAATCCAATGTAGCAATCCCTCCAATTCAGGTTTAACATAGTATAGCTGATCGCACCTTGTTTTACATTTTTGGAGATGATGACTTCACTGCAGAAAGTCATGGGTCACTACCAGACGTACACCAATTAATCTGTTGACAACACTTCTTTATTACATACATATATACAACAGCTGACTGTTACAACTTACCAGGAACCGCAACACACCAGATAGTACTCCAACCGCGCACTCCCTCTATCCCTCTCAAAGGCTTTGAGCAAGATGTATTTATACATCTCTTAACAATTATGTTCTTTGACATTATTATGTTATTTCATGTTTGATGTTATAGTTACAATAAGTTAATCCAGCAGAAACTGACATTACAGAGTTTTAGTAGAAATTAAAATGAGTACAATAATAATGCATATTTCTGAAATTAACAATCTTTTAGAAGTGCAATTTTGAAACATACATACAGTTAACAATCAAGTTCTTAGTATTCAGTCCAGAACATTCTCGAATATCTTTATGTAATTTAATTAATTATGCGATTTTATGAAACAATTTTGAACTGGTAATATTTCTACATAAAAAAATTACAATTCGAACATTCAAAAATGCATTTTACAACATTTGAAGGCTAAAATGCGGAATAATTACGTACATCACAAAATCTTAAGTTGTGTAACAGAAAATTAATGAATTGTTCTTCTAACATTATTTGTGATACAGATCGTCTTTCTGAATCAGGTTATATCTCCAGTTTAAACGAATATTCTCTAGTTTTCGTAATAAGTGGACGTTGCTCTGAATTTCTCTATAGAATGTTTCAGAAACATTAATTAAGAGTTTAATTGCAGATTTTTGGTTGATGATTTCCATGAGAATATTTTGTCCTGACTTGCTAAGATATATAAATGTTAAGCTTTTCGAAAATTAATGGTTTACACAGTTAATTTGCATTACGGCAAACAGTGAATTTTACTCATCAAACTACAATTACAAAACTGAATGAAGGAGGTTACAAACATTTATACGCTATTAATACTGATTCCAGAACTTGTTCTTTCTCGCCAAAACATCCTGAAATTCATATCAAAGTGATAATGACTTATCCTAACTGTATTACTTTACCTGATTAAGAACATATATTTATTGCTCTGTAACACAGTTTAACATTTTCATTACAACTATTTCACACTGTTGCACTAAGTGACCTTATTCACTAAGTGTCCTTACACATTACCGACTTCTGTTTTAGCATGCATGTACTACAAAACATGCTGTATCATGTACAAAACATGCTCCACATGACCCAATACAGCCTGTTTCATTACAAGCTGCATCTTCTGTTTGCATGATATTTTGTATCAGTAAGTGCAGTTGTGTGTTATAGAAGTGAGTTTTCGTGAATCTATGTCGATGCACTAATATTGGAAGTGGATTATCAGATGGCAGATTATTTGTGTGAAATTTCTCAGAAACCAATTTTGTGAATTGAGCAAAAACGAACCTGGAAAGCGAGATTTTAGTGGTATCTGGTTTAAAGGTTAGTGGTAAACTTTTGGACCCATTTACATTATTTAAATTTTGATAGGTGATACTAAAAAGTGATACGAAATGAGATGAATAGGTGAAATCGGTAGCAGGGAAGACAAATGGGTGGCGGGGATTTGTTGGAAGGGTTGTTGGAAACTGCATAAAGATGCTAGCATGACATTTTCTAGAACACTGTACCAATATTTCTAGTCCTTCTAAGATAAGCATTACAGCATGCATCAAAGGAATTGAGACTTGAGCTGCTAGGGTCATAACTGGGCAATAAACCCTAAAAGAAAGGGTAATGGAGATGGCCAGCAAACTACTGCAACCTTCATCCATTTGAACCTGCTTACTGTATTCATAGTATGGCTTCCCAATTCACCTCTTACACCCCCCCCCCCATCCCCCCCTCCACACATTTCCCTCCGTTACCCCACTGATGATTCGTTGATGCCTCAGGATGTGGCCGTTGAATCGATCCTTGATTTTAATCAAGTTGTGTCATATATTTCTTTTTTCCTCAATTTGCTTCAGTACCTAATCATTATTTGCTTGGTCTACTAGTCTAGTCTTTAGCATTCTCCTGTAGCTCCACATTTCAAAAGCCTCCACACACTTCTTATCTGAACTGATTATTGTCTACATTTCAGTTCCATACAAAGCTACACTCCAGACAAATACATGTATTCATTATTTTGTCAGTACTTGGAGAAACATAGATATATTAAAAACTGAAATACACTGTATTGATGATCCACTCTTAAATTGGTATTAGATGTTAACAAATCCCTCTTTTTGAGAATTGCTTTGTTTGCTGTTGCCAGTCTACTTTTTACACCTCCCTACTTCAGCCATCAACATTTATTTGGCTGCGCAAATAGCAAAACTCATTTGCTACCTTTAGGTTCTCATTTGCTAATGTAATTGCCCGATTTAATTCAACTGCATTTCATTACCTTTGCTTCAGTTTTGTTGATATTCATCTTATAACCTCTTTTCAAAACACTATCCATTCAGTCCAACAGCTCTTTCGATTCCTGTGTACAGAATTATAATATTATCGGCAAATATCAGTGTTTTTATTTCTTCTCCCTGAATATTAGTTCCCTTTCGGAATTCCTCCTTGTTCTAATTTACTGCTTGTTAAACAAAAAGATTGAGCAACGTTGGAGAGAAGCCACAACCTGCCTCACTACCTTCTCAATCACAGCTTCCCCTTCGTGTCCTTCCACACTTACAACTGCAGTCTGGTTTCTGAAAAAGTTTTAAATAACCTTCCACTTTCTGTATTTTATACTTGCTACTTTCAAAATTTCAAAGAGTGTATGCCTGTCAGCATTGTCAAAAGCTCTCTTTTTAAATCTATAAATGCTACAAACATAGGTTTTCTTCCTTTAAAGTACCTTGTAAGATAAGTTCTGAAGTCCGTGTTGATTCGTGTGTTCCCACATTTCTCCAGAACTCAAATTACGTTCCCTGAGGTTAGGTCAGCTGCCACTAGTTTTTCCATTCTTCTATAAATTCTCTCTCTCTCTCTCTCTCTCTCTCTCTCTCTCTCTCTCTCTCTCTCTCCCCCTCTCCCCCTCTCCCCCTCTCCCCCTCTCCCCCTCTCTCTCTCCCCCCCCTTTCCCTCTCCTCACCACCCCCCAATCTCTCCACACACACCTGGGTAATTGTTTTCCTCATAACTACAGGGTTATTACAAATGATTGAAGCGATTTCACAGCTCTACAATAACTTTATTATTTGAGATATTTTCACAATGCTTTGCACACACATACAAAAACTCAAAAAGTTTTTTTTAGGCATTCACAAATGTTCGATATGTGCCCCTGTAGTGATCCGGCAGACATCAAACCGATAATCAAGTTCCTCCCACACTCGGCGCAGCATGTCCCCATCAATGAGTTCGAAAGCATCGTTGATGCGAGCTCGCAGTTCTGGCACGTTTCTTGGTAGAGGAGGTTTAAACACTGAATGTTTCACATAACCCCACAGAAAGAAATCGCATGGGGTTAAGTCGAGGGAGCGTGGAGGCCATGACACGAATTGCTGATCATGATCTCCACCATGACCGATCCATCGGTTTTTCAATCTCCTGTTTAAGAAATGCTTCTGCTTTAGCCTTTTCCGTAAGATTTTCCAAACCGTCAGCTGTGGTACGTTTAGCTCCCTGCTTGCTTTATTCGTCGACTTCCGCGGGCTACGTATGAAACTTGCCCGCACGCGTTCAACCGTTTCTTCGCTCACTGCAGGCCGACCCGTTGATTTCCCCTTACAGAGGCATCCAGAAGCTTTAAACTGCGCATGCCATTGCCGAATGGAGTTAGCAGTTTGTGGATCTTTGTTGAACTTCGTCCTGAAGTGTCGTTGCACCGTTATGACTGACTGATGTGAGTGCATTTCAAGCACGACATACGCTTTCTCGGCTCCTGTCGCCATTTTGTCCCACTGCGCTCTCGAGCGCTCTGGCGGCAGAAACCTGAAGTGCGGCTTCAGCTGAACAAAACTTTATGAGTTTTTCTACGTATCTGTAGTGTGTCGTGACCATATGTCAATGAATGGAGCTACAGTGAATTTATGAAATCGCTTCAATCATTTGTAATAACCCTGTATTTAAGCTGTTTTTCATGATTAGTAGTTCCTTCCGCAAGAGAGAGAAAGAAGTAGATTGGGAAAGGTGAAACAAGAAAGGAAGGACAAGTCACTCATATCGCAGGATGAGATTAGAGGGTCCCTGTCCCCTCTTTCTCGCAGCAGGGAGATTTCGTGTAGGGGTCTTAGTGATTTGCCCTTCCTTTTCAACCTTCCCAAATCTATCTTTCTGTTCTCCCTAATAAAGGAACTATTAGTTCCACAAAGTAGGATAATGTATATACTTGCTGTAAATGTGTCTGTGAACTTCTGCTGAGATAAGTACAGCCGAGCAGTTCTGTCTCATAACTTTATAGCTTTCTCAGGAGAATTTTTGTTTTGATACAAAGTTTATTTTTCATATCTTTAGCAATACATGTCAAGTTTTTTTCATTCAGTGAGAGGTTTTGTTATGTCATTTTTCAATAATTTGAGTCATAGTTCTCCTCTGACTTCAGATGAAATGTGATATAGAAAAAGCGCATGAAAATTAGTGGATGAAAATTTGGCTCTCCTTGGAATAATCCATGTCTTGTGCATATAATGTCTTTTGTGATCCTTCAGGCTTTCTTGGCAAAATTGATAGTTTACAAGTTTTTGGGATTGCCATATTGTGGTTTTCTCTTTACACAATATTTCAACAAATGTGCTAGTTGTCTTCATCAGGTATTGAGTCCAGATTTTGTTTTTCACTGTTTGGATTCCAACTAAACTGTGAACGGGTCGTGCTGAGTGCCATCCTAGTAATTGTTTCTTAGTGCTGTTAGAAATGAAAAATATTTGTGAGTAATCCACAAGACATACAGTCATCAAAAAATAATTTCTTTTAAACATGAGTTACACCCAAAACAAACTGATTACCACCCCAGTTTGCTTAACAAAATGAAATCGGTTACAGAAAACTTAGAGGCGATGCAAGTGAGCTGTTTTAAATAAGCATGCCCCTCAAAAACCAGTTTGTGCAATATCAGAGTTCATCTGCTAACAGAACTTGGAATGTAAACATTGTAAAACAGGCAAATATGCCAATCCACATAGATGTCACAAATAGCATTACAACTGACTCAGGCTGGTCCGGGGACGAATAATACTCAGGGTGTCCCCCTGATGACACATCACCTTGGTAGTGGCACCATGGTGGACAGCTCAACTCCTCAGTTTCCATACCGACGTTTTCAGTGGTGCATAACTTCCCTTCCTTTTTAGTCCTTTTGCTACTAGTGCCCGGAACAAGAGCGTGAGGTTCTCAGTTGTGACTAAGATCTGACCAAGCTGTGCAGAACATTTTGGAACACAATGTAGTAAACAATCCATAAAATACTAGATTATGGCAGGGGCTGAAGAGATTTCAAAGGTAACTGAGAGGCCATATGATTTATTGAGCACCAGGTAAGCTTCTGATGCTACATTCATGAGAATTTGAAAATATGCTCCTGCAAGGTTGAATTTCCTTAATGAACCTCACATAATGCTATATATAAGTAACATATTGTTTACATAAAAATACAGTTACTCAGTTAACATTTTTATGCTTTGTGATTTTTTTTAATAACATATTGGTAATAGCTTAAAATCCTAGATAAATTAAAGAAAGGCATATAAATATCATGACATTTCAAAAATCTAAATACTTTTGTGGCTCAGAATTGGATGTGAGTTTCATTGTAATGTAAAATTATTTGAAACAATACCCATACATATTAAAGTGTTGTGCATTTTCCATTAGCCGACTTGAGGAAGAAAGCATCCGAAAAAAACAGTGTACAAATGGTGCAGCTCCAAAACCAGAGACTGGAAATTATGAAACTACAACAATGAAGAAGACTGGAAAGCCAACAGCACCGGAGTTACGATTACACGAACTTCGAGCTGAAACATACAATGGGATGGTTCGCCTTTTGAAACCTGGTTGTCGTACAATTGTACTTCTAGTTGATACACAGTCTCGCAACCAACTTATAGCTGCATTTCACAAAACAGTCTGGCCCTATCGCAAGTAAGCTACTTTCTGATTACCATAATTTTACTCAAGAGAAGTGTTTGAAAATGTTATATTTGTAACCCATTGAGTCCAAGTTAAGGTTTTTTTTCATATCTTTTGTAGTGTAGTTATGGTTACTATGTAATGAGTTTGTTTCCATAAGAGAGAGATACTTTATTATGAATCCAAGTGGTTGCTTTGACTGTATTGCTGATGAGCCCCACAGACAGATTCAGCTGACACACAGGATAGTATTTATCAGCAGCTTGTTTCTAGATGTAGTTCTAATAAATGTAGAAGGATGTTATTTGAGTCAGTAATGTTCAACAGGACATTATTTTTGTAAGGCATCATTTCAACCACTAGTTAAGCCCTTGGCATTAACCTGGATATCATTACTGGTGGCCCCATCTATTACAAAGGTCTCCTTTGACATGTCCTATACTCAGTTCATTACAAATGGAGTAGCTTCTTAAACTTGGAATTGGCTTTAATCACACTCGCTCTATCCTGTACCATCTCTTATGTTAGTTTACTGCAAGCAGATGATTTGAGATGTCTTGACTGCTCACCTTACCTGAAAAGTGAATATACATATCAGTCTTGGAGTGTGTTATATGGTCAATTGTTTATCATTCTGTAACCTATCAAACATGAAATTAAATTTTTAATAAGGTAAGGTGGGGTAAATCCGACCGGGTGGGTAAACCCGACCCCACACTGTTTGTGAGAAATGGCAAAGTGGAGCAATTTCGCATTAGTGTTACCATATAGAGCATTCGAAATAACAAAAATGTCACCTTGACAACTTTGCTGTAATTGACATTTAGACACTCAATTGACAATTGTGTTTTCGACTGTTTCAATTTAATTTTTGTGCAAATTGCATCACTAGATTTACTTTATTAAATAAAGTGATTGCAAAACAAACGGTAAGTGATTTAGTAGTGCATTTAGTGACCTATTTAGTGTATGTATTGTTTTTGTTGGAAATTTCATCTAAATTGTTTCTGTGTGTGTTAAATGACAAATCCAACCGCTAAATCATGGGGTAAATCGGACCGTATATTTTTTATTGTTTATGTGTATGAAATTATTTATTTATGGAAACAAAGTGAATTTTTGTTTATTTTTAGGGAAATGGTACGAAAAATTACGAACAAAAAACAACAAAACACAATCAAAATGATATTCGCCGAGCAGTTGCTGCAATGCAAATGGGAATGTCTGTACGAGCTGTCGCTCGTGATTTTAACATTTCGAGATCGACGTTGCTGTTGCACCACTGTGCAATGAAATCATCTTTTTTCAATTAAAATTTACATTCATTTAACTTTCAGTTCATTTAGTACTCTAAACATTGTTATTTGTTTTAATACATTTTGTTCATTTATGTAAAAAACATAATTGCTTATAAGTATTTCCCAAAAAAAAACGTTCATTTAGAACTATTTCTGGGCAAAATCAGCCAAACAAATAGGGGGTCGGGTTTACCCCACCATTTTTGCATATGGCAAAAATGGACGTTTCTTAAAATACCGATATCAAAAACTATTGATGGTATAACAAAAATATTTTGCAAACAATTGCTCCTTTATATTACCTATAATTTAATGTACATGATGTTAATATCCGACCCCGGATAAGCATTTTATAGCCACAAGAAATTACTAGGTCAGATTTACCCCACCTTACACTACTATTTTATTATCATCATCACAAAAAATGTTGTTCCTCTTATTGTAATTTTCTTCTTTCATATTATAAATCAGAATAGTGTACTTAATGAGATTTATTCATGTAACTGGATGTAGTCGATTTCTTGTGTAAAATGCTGATGAAATAGAGATTACTTTTGAATGCATTATGGGAACAGCAGTGATCAATGTCTTATAAATAATTACTATTAAAAACAGTCTTGACCACAATTTATTTAATAAGGTGACCGGTTTCGACCACTACTGTGGTCATCTTCAGACCATTGAGTAGGAACCTCTTTGTTGGAGAATCACTACTATTCTCCAACAAAGAGGTTCCTACTCAATGGTCTGAAGATGACCACAGTAGTGGTCGAAACCAGTCACCTTATTAAATAAATTGTGGTCAAGACTGTTTTTAATAGTAAATAGAGATTGTTGCATTCTCAGTTCAAAAAAGAATGCAGAAATATTGACAGGCAACAATTAGTAGAAATTCATGTGTGTATAAAAAGACCAAGCATGAAGCATGCTAAAATTTTCTTCAGCAAATGTTAGTGAAAGATCTTGCCAAGAACCTGAGAAAATTTTAGTTCTACATAATATCGCTAAGTGGGTCAGAGGCTTCTATTTAGTCACTCATCAACCAATCTTGTGTGGCATTAGAAGACAGCAAAATGAAAGCTTAAGTTCCATTTTCAAAAAATCTTTTGACCATCATGCAGACTCCTGTTTGGATGGTGTAGAAATAGGCATTCCTGGTGTTGAGAAGCGACTGTTACAGTTGAAAACAAATAAATCGTCATGTCCGGATGGCATCCCAGTTAAGTTTTACCATGAATACTTTTCAGCATAGTCCCCTTACTGTTGTGGTCTTCAGTCCAAAGACTGGTTTGATGCAGCTCTCCTGCAACTCTAGCCTGTAAAAGCCTCTTCGTCTCTGAAAACATACTGCAATCTATATCCTTCTGAATCTGCTTACTGTTTCGATCTCTTGGTCTCCTCCTACAATTTTTACCTTCCACACTTTCCTCCAGTACTAAAACAGTGGTCCCTTGATGCCTCAGTACGTGCCCTGTCATCTGATCCTTTCTTCTAATCAGGTTGTGCCAAAAAATTTCTTTCCTCCTCTGTTCTATTCAGTACCTCCTCATCAGCTACGTGACCTACCCATCTAATCTTCAGCATTTTTCTGTAGCATCACATTTCAATGGCTTCTGTTCTTTTCTTGTCTAAACTGTTTATTGCCACATTACTCTTCCATACATGGCTACACACCATGCAAATATTTCCAAAAATGACTTCTTGGCACTTAAATCTGTATTTGATACTAACAAATTTCTCTTCTTCAGAATCACCTTTCTTGCCATTGCCAGTCAACATTTTATATCTTTTCTACTTCAGCTAGCATAAGTTATTTTGCTTCCCAAATAACAAAACTTGTCTCCTTTCAGTGTCTCGTTTCCTAATCTAATCCCCTTAGCATCACCTGATTTCATTGGACTACATTCTATTATCCTTGTTTTCCTTTTGTTGAGGTTCAGCCTTTGTTTAAGTTTCTTCTACAAGAAGTCATACAGTCAGTATTACCTCATGAGTTCCACGTTTTTCCAGAACTGAAACTGATCTTCCCCAAGATTGGCTTCAGCCAGTTTTTCCATTTTTCTGTAACCAATTCATGTTAGTATTTTGCAACCATGACTTATTAAACTGTCAGCACCTCCTTTCTTTTTTGGAATTGGAATTATTATATACATCTTGCTCACCACATGGATCAGTTTCGTTGTGTCTAGCTCTCTCAAGCGTATCAGTAGTTTCGACTTAGGTCTTTAAGTGCTCTGTCAAATTTTTCTCACAGTATCATGTCTCTCATCTCATCTTCATAGTCATCCTCTTCCATTTCTGTAATATTGCTCTCAAGTACATCTCCCTTGGATAGACCCTATATATACTCCTTGCACCTTTCAGTTTCCCCTTCTTAGCTTAGGACTGGTTTTCCATCTGAGCTCATAATATTCATACAGTTGCTTCTCTTTTCTCCAAAGATCTCTCTAATTTTCTTGTAGGTGGTGTCTATCTTTCCACTATATATAATAGCCATTCCTTTTCAGCCATTTTTCATTTCCTGTCAGTTCCATTGTTTAGTGTTTGTATTCCCTTTTGCCAACTTCATTTACTGCATTTTAATTTTTTCTCATTCCATCACTTAAAATTCAGTATCTTACGTTCTGTCCAAGGATTTCTACTAGGCCTTGTCTTTTTACCTGTTTGATTCTCTGCTGCCTTTACTACTAAATCTCTCAAAGCTACACATTCATCTTCTTCTTGTATGCTTTTTCCCTATCATCATTGCCTAGCGCTTACTCTGAAACTCTCAACATGCTCTGGTTCTTTTCACTCACCCAAGTCCCATCTCCTTAATTTCCTAACTTTTGGCGATTTCATCAATTTTGATGTACAGGTCATATCCAATAAAGTATGATCAGATTCCACATCTGCCCTAGGAATGTTTCACAATTTAAAATCTGGTTCCAGAATCTCGTGTCTTACCATTATATAATCAGTCTGAATCCTTCTGGTGTCTCCAAGACCTCTTCCAGGTGACAGCATTCTTCCATGGTATTTAAACCAATTGTTAGCTATGGTAATATGCGCTCTGTGCAAAATTCTGCCAGGTAGCTTCCTCTTTCATTCCTTTCCTCCAGACCATGTTCACCTACCATTTTTCCATCTCTTCCTTTTCCTACTATCAAATTCCAGTCCCCCATCACAACTAAATTTTTGTCTTCCTTAACTACCTGAATAATTTCTTTTATCTCATCATACATTTCTTCAATCTCTTCATCATCTGCAGAGCTAGTTGGCATATAAACATGCTATTGTGGGGGTGTGGGCTTCATGTTTACCTTGATTACAATAATGCATTCACTATGCTGTTCATAGTAGCTTACCCGTATTCCTATTTTGTTATTCACTATTAAACCGACTCCCTCTTAACCCCTATTTGATTTTGTATTTATAACCCTGTACTCACCCAATCACAAGTCCTGTTCCTCCTGCCGTCAGACTTTACCCCCCCCCCAGTCTGTAGAATGCCAGTTTTGTTTCTCTTGGCCCATTAATTTATCGTGAGCCTCTCACTGAGTGCCAAGTCCCAAGTGACTGGAAAAAAAGTACAGATGACTCCCGTATATGAGGAGGATAAGAAAATGGACCCACTTAATTAAAGACCAGTATCCTTGACATCATTTTGCACCAGAAGTTTTGGCCATGTTCTAAATTTGAATTTAATATATTTCCTTGAAACATAAAGCTTCTACCAACAAATCAGCATGGACTTACAAAGTGTTGCTCTTGTGAAACTCAAGTTGCCCTCTTCTCGCCTGATATCCTGTGCCCATAGATGAAGCACAACAGATACATTGCAAATTTCTAGATTTCTGGAAAGTATTTTGACACAGTGCCTTGCTGCAGACTGTTAATTAAATGTCCAAGCCTACAGAATAGGCTCCTGGATATATGAGTGGCTCGAAGACTTTTTAGGTTATAGAAGCTTGTCAGTTGTCTTGGATGGCGATTGCTCTTCAGAGACAAGTGTATTGTCAGTAATGTCCCAGGGAAATGTGATAGGAACAGTCTTGTTCTCTATACATATACATGATCTGAAGGATAGGGTGTGCAGCAATATGTAACTGTTTGCTGATGACACTATAGTGTATGGGAAAATTTTGTCATTGAGTGCTGGTACGAGAATATAGGATGACATGCAAAGAATTTTTAGTAGGTGAGATGAGTGGCAGCTTCTTATAAATAAAAAATGCAAGCTTATGCAAGTGAGTAGGAAAAACAATTCTGTAATGTTTAAATACAGTGTTAGTAGTGTCCTACTTGTTACAATTACGTTGATTAAATGTCTAGATGTAACATTGCAAAGTGATATGAAATGGGATGATAGTAAGGAAGGAGAATCGTTGACTTTGATTTATTGGGAGAATCCTAGAAAAGTGTAGCTCATCTATGAAGTAGACTGCATGCTGAACACTGACGAAACTCATTCTAGAGTACTGTGCGAGTGTTTGGGATCCCCAGCACATTGGATTAGAAAGTGACATCAAAGTATAATTCGAGGGCATGGTATTAGATTTGTTACTGGTAGGTACATTCAACATGCAAATATTGCAGAAATGCTCAGTGAACTCATATTGGAATCCATGGGCGGGGGAGGGGGATGGTGATCTTTTTTAGAAATACTTACGAGAAAAAAGGAGAACCAGCATTTGCAACTACTGCCATCAGTGTACATCCTGCATAAGAAATGAGAAGACGACATACAAGAAATTAGTGCTCTTTTGGAGCTCTTTTTCTCTCCCTCCATTGCAAGTTGAACAAGAAAGTGAGTGACAACAGTGTTACAAGTTACTCTCTGCCATGCTCTATATGCTGGCTTGTGATGTTTGTACATATGTATACATATATGTAGAAGAAATGGTTACACCAAGTTGCAGGCCTGAAATGGCATCATGGAGTTAAATACTAGGAAAGCTTGATGTTTCTAGCAGATTTATTAAAATGAACATGCTGAAATTTATTATATTTACAATATAATTTCAGTGTAGGATATTGGTTGTGTTTGTGATACAGTTGATGCATCCTGCATATACAGCAACATACACAGTATTGTTATGATAGATATGCAGCAGTTAAAATAAGTACCTTTTGAGAGTAAACAAATAGAAAAATTTCACTACATTTTTATGAATATAATAGAGGGAAACATTCCACGCGGGAAAAATACATCTAAAAACAAAGATGATGTGACTTACCAAACGAAAGCGCTGGCACGCCGATAGACACACAAGCACAAAATTCTAGCTTTCGCAACCAACGGTTGCTTCGTCAGGAAAGAGGGAAGGAGAGGGAAAGACGAAAGGATGTGGTTTTTAAAGGAGAGGGTAAGGAGTCATTCCAATCCCGGGAGTGGAAAGACTTACCTTAGGGGGAAAAAGGACAGGTATACACTCGCACACACACACACACACACACACACACACACACACACACACACACACACACATATCCATCCGCACATACACAGACACAAGCATGCCTGCGAATGGATGTGTGTGTGTGTGTGCGAGTGTATACCTGTCCTTTTTTCCCCCTAAGGTAAGTCTTTCCGCTCCTGGGATTGGAATGACTCCTTACCCTCTCCCTTAAAACCCACATCCTTTCGTCTTTCCCTCTCCTTCCCTCTTTCCTGACAAAGCAACCATTGGTTGCAAAAGCTAGAATTTTGTGTGTATATTTGTGTATGTTTGTGTGTCTATCGACGTGCCAGCGCTTTCGTTTGGTAACTCACTACATTTTTAAATAGATTAGAGAAGAACACTAATGTCGTCATAACCACAGAGAGACTGTAGTATTTTAGCAGTCATTTACAGCATTAAAAGCAACAGTCAGCACGGAGAATAATGTGCTATGTGGTTGTAGGAGATTAGGAGATTGTAACGTGTTGTTGTTGCTTTTGGTGTGTGTGTGTGTGTGTGTGTGTGTGTGTGTGTGTGGGGGGGGGGGGGGGGGGGGGGGAGCTTGTCTTGTTTCCATGTGTGTGAAGTGAATGAAAGTAAGTACAATAAAACTTCTGAAAAGTGGACATCTATGGGGAAAATAAAAATGTCTGCTCGTAAGAAGTGTCCATTATTGAGAAAAGGGTAAAGATACAGTATACAATTCTGTACATACAGTAGTGCCATACAGCAGTATTCTGTATATCTAAACTAGTGAAAAATTATCTGTAACTACAGTACTTCATTAAAAATGTCCGTACACTATTATAATATGAAAAATTATTTCATGCATTTTGGATTGTTTGAAATAATCATATATTTTTTCTGAACCAGAATCATGTATAATGTCTTCCCAAGATGTGTTTCAACAGTTAACATTAAACTGAGCCACCCTTCATCACTTTTCACTGAAAAGTAGTGTTCCAGTTTTTTTACTGCTTCAGCTTCAGTTATGTCATCTACATCTTCATCCAGTTGTCCATTCTCGACATTGTAACCACATCCTTCTTTATGAAGCTGTTGGATAAGTTCACGTATAGTAGTTGATGTACTTTCTGTGAACACATCATTAATATTGGCATATTCTTCAGATCCTGCCAGATTCCTCTACTAAAGTCTGAAATTTATGCTCATGTTCCTTCAGGTTGTTTTCTTCGACACCATTGTCAATTGCTGAAGCACAGTCATTAAAAATGAACCCTGTCTTACTGAAACAGTTGCTGGTTGTAGTGGTTGTTACTTGGTTTAAGGCTGAAGAAATCCAAAGAATTGTATCCAGTACACGAATAGATCTTCGGAGTTCATTACCAGATTTAACATTGTCCATTCGAGATGAAACACAAGTATGCTTCAACACTTTTTGCCTGTAAAACAGTTTGAAATTGTGAATAATCCCCTGATTCAGTGGTTGGCAACTTGAAGTTGAATTTAGTGGAAAATGTTATTTTCACATTTTTTAGTGCAGCATCACAATGCGAAGTGGCATTATCCATAAACAAAATCACTTTCCTTTATTCTATCAAATGCCAGCAATCATTCAGTCATTATTACCCTCGTCATCCCAGATTGTTTAATGGCATATCACTCACTCCTCATTCAGTTTACCCAAGTCAGTACCTGCAAAGCATCGTAGCTTTGCACTTTAGCCTTCTAATAATTAAAGCTTTTCAAATTCTCCTATTGTATTAATGCACAGTAAAACAAACAGTGAGTCATTCTTTTTCTTTCGAGGCCATTGTTTTACGAGGAAGAGTTCTGAAGAAAAGACCAGTCTCGTCATACTTAAAATGTTTCTTTCTTTGTAATGTTCACATATTCCTGTAACCTGGTTTTGCCAGTCTGACAAGTCCACCTAACCTGGATACACCACACACGGTTAGAAATGATATGTTGTGCCTACTCCTAAATTTGTCAACCTAACCTACAGATGTTTTAAAATGTGACGCCCTAACTCCTTGGCGATTGCAAATGGCAGAACCAAAAGTCAAATAGTGCATGGTGTATAATGCATGGTGCATTGGGAAAAGTGCGTTTACTAG
The DNA here is from genome assembly GCF_021461385.2 of Schistocerca piceifrons. Classification (NCBI taxonomy): domain Eukaryota; kingdom Metazoa; phylum Arthropoda; class Insecta; order Orthoptera; family Acrididae; genus Schistocerca; species Schistocerca piceifrons. The sequence goes on along the minus strand of NC_060140.1, from coordinate 780,019,283 downwards.
CAAGGTTATCATTTCCAGTACACAATTTCAGCATGTCACTTTGTTGCTTAAACAGCCACTGAACTGTTTTTCCGATAGCGAACATTGTGGCCATGTCTTTAACACTAAACTGTTCCTTTTCGTAGACATTGATGATCTTGATCTTTTCATTTGGTGTTAACCTCTTCCATTTTTATTACATCTTAGTACTGCAGTATATAAGCTCTCGTGTTTCAAGACAGAGACAGTATGCACTTTAACATAATAAAACATGGAAATTTGTGATAATGATTGCTGCCATTTAATTTACAACCATCTTCTTCTTTCACACAAACCATCATTAAGAAGCTTCAATTGTTGTTGAGGGATACATTTCAGTGCCAGCATCCATTATTGATAAAGTCCACCATTTGAATGAATTTTACCATAAGGGCTAATGTTATTTTGCAAGAGAGTTTTAAAATGTCTACTATTGAGAGGAGTCTGTCCGTTAAAGATCGGCAAATGTCCATTAAGGGAAGTTTTACTGTATATCGAAAGCAATTGCAAAAGTCTCTTGAGTTCATACTACTGCTTTGATGAATGGTTTCAAATTGAAACCACTGGGGCAGGATATAGTTGTGATACAAAATTTATTAAATTTTAGACCCTATTTGCTTGTTATGTAGGACTGTAATTTGTTTTAGGTATTACACTAAGTTGTCAAAAGTCATGGGATACCTCCTAATATCATGTTGGACCTCTTTTTTCCCAGCATAGTGCAGCATATCAGTAAGGCATGGACTGAACGTCCCCTGCAGAAATATTGAGCTATGCTGCCTCTATAATTATCCATAATTGTGAAAGTGTTGTCATAGCTGGATTTTGTGCACAAACTGACTTCTTGATTATGTCCCACAAATGTTCAGTGGGTTTCATGTTGGACAGTCTGGGTGGCCAAGTCATTTGCTGAAATTGTCCGGAATGTTCTTCAGACCAGTCACAAAAGTTGTGGCCCAGTGATATGGCACATTGTCATCCGTAAAAATTCCATTATTCTTTGGGAACATGAAGTCCATGAATGGCTGCAGATGGTCTCCAAGCAGTCCATTTGGACAAGAGGTCCCAGTCCATTCCATTTTAACATAGCCCATACCGTTGTGGAGCCACCATCAGCTTGCACAGTGCCTTGTTGAAAACTTGGGCCTACATGTGAACCCTACCATCAGCTTGTTCCAACTGAAATCGGGACTCGTCTGACATTGCCACATGTTTCCAGCCTTCTAGGGTCCAACCAATATGGTCATGAGCCCAGGGGAGGCACTGCTTGCGATGACGTGCTCTTAGCAAAGGCACTTGTCTCAGTCACATTTGTAAGTTATTTGCTGTGGTTCAGCTTTTAATTCTTTTTGTTACTTCATCCATTATAGTAATGTGGGAAGCAAGAGACTGCTGCCTTGTTAGATACCTGGTTTAGTTTGGATGGCTCACATATGTCATACATTGCTTTAATTAGGCTGCTTTATTAATAATGTTAGTGTTTGCATCATACAAGAAGTCATGCTCACTGAAAATGTTGTGCCACCCACAGATTGATTTGTCCATTTGAACTCTTACTTGGTATTTGGTATGAAATCATCGCAGAACCATCACAGTTGACTCACATTTAGTGAAGTCAAGGACCACGACGCACACATTGCTCCATTATACATCATGTTCTGACGTACCTGCCAGGTACTGTTGCTCTCTGCATTTACGCCGCAGTGCAGATTACATATCGAAACTTGGAGAGGTTCTCTACCCCAGATATGTGCTATTTTCTGTATGTCTCATAGTTTCGTGCAGTTGTCTTCTGAAACCCTGGAGGTACAATGGTACAATGCTAGTATAATCACCAGGAGGTGGTATTGCACTGCTGCTGATAGAAACATCAAAATTGAAAAGTTGTTACATAACCTTCAGAACCCTTAACCCCATTCTCAGGAGGGGAGAGGGGGAGGGGGGGAGGTTTGGAAATGGTGGTTGCGCTGCCACTCAAATACCAGGTTGAGAGGGACCCACCCCTTATGACTTGTGACCCTCTCAGCCTGGTGCCTGAATGACTTCAACCTCCTTCACAACCTTTCCATGCCCATCCTGTAGAACGGTTCTGAAAGTTAAATAATAATTTTACTAGTATTGGTAGCAATGGAATTTTGTCTTCTGAAGGCAAGTGCGGGGCAGCCAAGTTCTCTCATAGTTTTTCAATTTTCACAAGTGATTATCATTGTAATACAAGTTTGTGTGTTACTTATATTTCTCCAAAACAATAATCTAATTCAGTTTTTTGGAATTAATTTCTATAGAGTTCCTAATTGTCTGAGGGCGTCTGTTTAGTCTTTCCCTGTTGCAGGAATTTAAACACTTCTGGCAAGTGCTTTAGCTATAGTCTAATTAAAATTACTTGATAGTTGACCTATCAAGTGTGGGGAGCTGGTTTCCTCCAATCTGCATCTACATGCATACTCCGCAATCCACCATACGGTGCGTGGCGGAGGGTACCTCGTACACAACTAGCATCTTCTCTCCCTGTTCCACTCCCAAACAGAACGAGGGAAAAATGACTGCCTATATGCCTCTGTACAAGCCCTAATCTCTCTTATCTTATCTTTGTGGTCTTTCCACGAAATATAAGTTGGCGGCTGTAAAATTGTACTGCAGTCAGCCTCAAATGCTAGTTCTCTAAATTTCCTCAGTAGCAATTCACCAAAAGAACGCCTCCTTTCCTCCAGAGACTCCCACCCGAGTTCCTGAAGCATTTCCGTAACACTCGTTTGATGATCAAACCTGCCAGTAACAAATCTAGCAGACCGCCTCTGAATTGCTTGTGTGTCCTTCCTCAATGCAACCTGATAGGAATCCCAAACGCTCAAGCAGTACTCAAGAATAGGTCATATTAGTGTGTTATAAGCGGGTCTCCTTTACAGATTAACTACATCTTCCCAAAATTCTACCAATGAACCGAAGACGACTATCCGCCTTCCCCACAATTGCCATTACATGCTTGTTCCACTGCATATCGCTCCGCATTGTTACGCCCACATATTTAATCGATGTGACTGTATCAAGCGCTACACTACTAATGGAATATTCGAACATTACGGGATTCTTTTTCCTATTCATCTGCATTAATTTACATTCTATATTTAGAGTTAGCTGCCATTCTTTAGACCAATCACAAGTCCTGTCCAAGTCATCTTGTATCCTCCTACAGTTACTCAACGACGACACCTTCCCGTACACCACTCTATCCAAAAGATCATTTATGTAGATAGAAAACAACAGCGGACCTACCACACTTCCCTGGGGCACTCCAGATGATACCCTCACCTACAATGAACACTCACCATCGAGGACAATGTACTGGTTTCTATTACTTAGAAGTCTTCGAGCCACTCGCATATTTGGGAACCAATCCCATATGCTCGTACCTTAGTTAGGAGTCTGCAGTGGGGCACCGAGTCAAACGCTTTCTGGGAGCCAAGGAATATGGCATCCTTCTGATACCCTTCATCCATGGTTCGCAAGATATCTTGTGAAAAAAGGGCGAGTTGCGTTTCGCAGGAGCAATACTTTCTAAAGCCGTGCTGATGCATGGACAGCAACTTCTCTGTCTCAAGGAAATTCATTATATTCGAACTGAGAATATGTTCGAGAATCCTGCAACAAACCGATGTTAAGGATATTGGTCAGTAATTTTGAGGATCCGTCCTTCTACCCTTCTTATATACAGCTACAGGCGTCACCTGCACTTTTTTCCAGTTGCTCAGGACTTTACGTTGGGCAAGAGATTCGCAATAAATGCAAGCTAAGTAAGGGGCCAATGCAGTAGAGTACTCTCTGTAAAACCGAATTGGAATCCCATCAGGACCTGGCGATTTATTTATTTTCAACCTATTCAGCTGCTTCACAACCCCAGGGATGTCTATCACTATGTCCTTCATAGGGGAATCTGTACGAGACTCAAATGGCGGTATGTTTGTACGATCCTCCTGTGTGAAAGATTTCTCAAATCCTAAATTTGAAATTTCAGCTTTCGTTTTGCTGTCTTCCGTTGCCAGGCCAGACTGATCAGTGAGTGACTGGATGGAAGCCTTCGACCCACTTACCGTTTTTACGTAAGACCAGAATTTCCTTGGGTTTTCCGCAAGATCTTTTGCTTAGGTATGACGATGGTAGTGGTTGTATGCTTCGCACATTGCTCTTTTTACAGCAGCATGAATCTCTACTAACTTTTGCCTGTCCTCATTCTGCCGATCTTTCTTGTACCGCGAGTGCAACTGTCTTTGCTTCCTGAGCGTTCTCCGAATTGCGCTGTTAAATCACAGTAGGTCTTTTCCATCCGTAACCCACTTTTTCGGCACATACTTCTCCAATGCGTGATTTACAATGTGTTTAAAATTTGCCCATAATTCTTCCACGTCCGTCGTACCGGAAATAAAGTCGATTCTTTTACTAAGTGGGGTGCTAGCAACTGCTTATCTGCTCTTTCTAGTGAGAATTCTCTCCTAGCCTTCTTGACCGACTTTTTAACTTTCGTAACCATAGTCGTAATGACAACATCATGATCACTAATCCCTGTCTCAACACTGACACCATCGATGAGGTCTGGTCTGTTCGTGGCTACCAGATCTAAAATATTTCCATTACGCGTTGGCTGTCAATTTAGCTGCTCAAGACAGTTTCCTCAACATCGCACCTGAACTGTTCACCGTTGCCAAACTGCCACACAACAGTTGGTCAGTTCACTTCCAGTTCCTTGTCTGGTATTCTTTCTTGATGTGTTTGGTGTATTTTAGTGCAATTGTTAGCATAATAACCTGCCATGTGGAATGTCGTAGATTCAAATCTTGTGTGATGTCAAAAAAAATTACTTCAAAATCTAATCAAAAGAGTTTGATTATAGTTTTTACTCAATGTGATTTTAGTTCTGCCACAGATTGTTGACCACCGCTATCTCTTATACATTACATACCTTGAGGTGGTTGTTAGCTTTGGACAAGAGTTTAAATTCAGGTCTGCAAAACCCATCTCGTGCCGCAGTACAGTCATTGGTCACTTAAAATCAGCTCTCGACAGAGCATCTTACGTTTCTGACATATCTAGCGGCAGCCACATCCAACATTGCTATGTGTTACACATTAACAGCATTTGTGAAGTAATTTTCCGTGCTTATGTTCACTTATAACTGATTGGTGGCCAATGTGACAACACTGTAGCAGCAAGTTACAGATGTCGACTATCAAGTAATTTTAAGCAGACTGTATGTTATATGAAAATTTGTCATCCCAGGAAATAAATGTAAAATGAACAAAATGTAAATTAAAATTAGTTCATTATATATGAATAGAAGAGAAACTCAGTAACATACAAGCATTTGGAAAAGAATGCTAACTTGATCCTCCTTCCATTGAAGTCCATCTTATACTATTGTAAGTCAGTTGCTGTGTGACTGACTGTATGGCAAAGGCAAACTTGGAAACTAATCTTATACTTTCATGTTTTGCATACAGTAATATTAACAATTAAATTCAGCCATTTTATGACATTTTGGTTTGTATTTATTGAATTGATGTTTTATACAGAACTTTCCCTCATTGTTTCAGAAATAAGACATTAATGTTTGGCTACTTGATGCTGGATCGTGCTTTAGAGTGGTACAAGTGTTTACTAACACTGAGCTTACCGGAACCAAGAGATCTTAACATAAATCCGAGGAATTGCATTGGGACCGTCCTGTCGCTAAATGGCCATCGGAAATACTTTTGCATGTACCATGCTAAGCACCCTGAATGCGGTAGAGGAAAAGGTTCAAAGGTAGGACAGTATTGGTGACTTCCATATTTTAGCAGCTGTAATTAAAGTTGTTCTGTGCATGTAACATAGTGTTTCTATTATATGCAAGCCTCCCCATTTGCAACTTTCGACAGTCTGTTCTTTCTCACTAATGTGTTAATTGGGAAATAATGTTCCCCAGTGTAGAAAAATTTCATTCATTTTTGTTTTTGCAAATAATATTCAGCTGCAGACATCAGAATTTAAATATCTGGTGTAATTGATTATTTGATGTCACAAGTCAGAATTTAAGCATTAGCAATATTTTGCATCAGAAAAATACTTCAAGTGCACCATATGAGAGAGTTTTGTGTATTCTTTATCCTTAAGGATGTACAGTAATATTGATAGTAGATACAGCTGAGATGTCTGAAATAAATAATTTCAAAAGTAAGAAAACTCCACATGAGACTTGAGACAGCTAAAGTTGCAAAGTGTGTGATGAGATGGTAAATTTTCATTTCTGGTGTTTTGATTGAAAAATTTTGAATTAACTCCAAATCAAATATTTAAGAGTTTTGAAAGATTCTTGAAACTTCTTGTAAATAAAATTTTGGGCAATTAGAGAAAATTCAATATTGTATATAAATCAGGGCTGTCACCCTTCAGAACCCAGTTTAGCAATGACAGTTATTTTTGTGTTTATGTGATGAACATACTTTTAATATTATTGATTGTTTTCATTCACGGACATGTTCTGATTTTCAGTACATGATTCAGGTAATTTTGTGACAATGTAAACATTATATAAAATGAAAGAGACATGCTTAATTTACCAAGAGCTAAACAAAAAAATCCTTCCTCTCATCAACTTTTAATCTCCTGCTTTCTCCAAATTTATAGTCTTTTTCAACAATTAGGAAACACAAGATAGGTACAGTGCAACATCATTATCAGATTTAAGTCTTTCATGTTGCTTATCAGTCTCATGTCATGACCACATACTATTGAGTGATCAATACACACTCCACAGGCTTTTAGCCTTTTCAGTGTATCAAGATTATGATTTGTCACTCACTTTGATGCTGTGTGAATTATCACTTTGTTACAACACAGGTCTTCAATATGAGATTATGAGCGCTAGAGGGAGGCCAGAATATATTGCCACTACTGGTTAACAGTGTCTCGTATGCCCTGCCTCACAGCACAGTTACGTGTTGGCAACAATACAGGCTGCCACTATTATCCATGCAGTGTTGTGGTAGAACAGTAGGAACATTCCAGAGAGATAAATGACGGCTTCTGGAGTGTCAGTGACACAGTCAGAATGATTTCAAATACTTGTACCATAGCTCACATATATTTAATGAAGTAATGAATGAATAAACAGTTATAATGGACATATCTGACATGCGCAGGTTTGAATCATATTTGACGTGTCTTCAAATGTCCATGTGTGACAAGGTTGTTAGCTGACTAAGCAATTTTTTCATGTAATTTAATTTCACTCAACTTGACATCCTCATTAAATATGCTGCTAAAATTCTTTTACCCACTCTAGAAATCAGGACATGAATGCAAAATTGTATCTGTTATTTATGAGCTTTGTCTCAGCATAAAGTGGTGCACCTTGGGGCCACAGTCACACCTGCCTTTTCTAATGCTTGATGCATTAAACAACATATTGACCACAGCTAATTTGAGTGCAGTCTCCTTACATTCTTCCCAATGAAATATAGTTGACTCTTTTAAACACACATTTTTAAGACAGCCACAAAATTTGACTAACCCTACTCTACTATGAAATCAGCTGGTGCACTTTGCCAACTATGGCTATTTTAAAATCACGTCATTTATAAAAGCTGATGTAAATATTTCATATCTGTTGACAAGATTGAAAGAAATAAATATAATATTTTTAACTTAAGCGAAAAATAATATTAGGACCTGTGCTGAAAATATTTACTGAATGTAAAAGGCCAAAGATTAAAGTACTCTAAAAAAATAATTTACTTTATGTGAATATGCTTTTAGTGGATTTGAACATGTAATGTGATTAAGGTAGTGATGAATATGCACATTCACTGACGAACCAAAACATAATGACCACAGCCCACCTGAGATTGAATGCCACTTGATGGTATTCCCGTCATGTGATGTTGTAGGGAAAGTGTTACAATGTCAAGTTGAACACATATGTTTCGAAACGATACAACACATATAAGTCACTGAGCAAGTTGACAAAGCAAGACATGTGAACACGGTAACATTCGAATGAGCACTGAGTCCAAGTCTAGCGGCTGCTGGCTGGCTGGCTGCTTAGGTGGCGTGGCTGCTGCATGGCTGGCAGCCAGCGCCGCATGTAGATGACGTGCGTAATTGCAGGGCGGCACTGTGAATGATCGGCGAGTCACAACACTTTTCCCCCCTTTGAAATTTTTGCACTGGTCGTGATGGAGGTGGCCTGTAGAGTGCTAACGTCCATAGGTGTTGTTTGACTGGCCGTAAAGTCTCGAGGAGGCGGCTTCCCATAAGGACGGAAGTGTCCCCGATGATAACGGGTCGAGATGACAGGAGATGTAGGGGTCGAATCAGCTGGGGCCCCGTGCACTAATCTGCCCGTTGCGGCAAGTCCAGTGGATAAAACAGGAGACATGGGCGATGTGTCAGCGTCCATATGGGAAGGAGGCGAGTAGATTGGCTGCGACAGATGATGGTCATCTGGTTCCTGCATGGGCACGTCTCCCGGTGGCGTCCGTTCTTGTACTGGCACCAAGATGACGGTGAGAGGGCTGTGTTGTGAGTAATGAGAGATGCCAAGATCCTGAGCGTGAGGTAGAGCCGAAGGTGGTGTAGCGGCATTCAGAACAGGCGTTGCCGGCACACAAGGCCGAAGCTGGTCCGAATGACACACTGCAACACCTGTGTCCGTCTGGATTTCATACAGGCATCGGCCACGGTGTCGTAAGATGCGGCCCAGACTCCATTTTGGCCACCTGCCATATCCCCGTACCCAGACAAGGTCGTTGGCGGTGAACTGGCCAAGCAAAGGCACCCGCGGCCGTGAGGTGGAAGGCCGCAGAAGAAGAAGTAGTGTGTGGGGCTGTCGGCAATGTAAGAGCTCAGCCGGGCTGTGGTCACCCATGGGGGTGAAACGGTAAGAAACCAGAAACTGGAGAAGCGCATCATCAGCAGCAGAAGAAGTCAGGAGTTTCCGCATCTGAGCCTTAAATGTGCGGACCAGTCTTTCAGCCTCACCGTTTGATTGTGGATGGAACGGAGGGGCCGTGACATGCATAAAGCCGTGATGAGAACAAAAATCCGCAAATTCGGAAGAGGCAAATTGCGGACCATTATCAGTAACGAGAGTAGAGGGAAGGCCTTCCAAAGAAAAAATGCGGGTGAGAGCACTTGTGGTTGCCACGGTGGTAGGCGACGTACGATGGACAATGAAAGGAAAGTTAGAGTAGGTGTCAATTATGTGGAGCCAATAAGTACCTAAAAAAGGTCCCGCGAAGTCAGCATGAATGCGCTCCCAGGGCGTCTCAGGCGAAGGCCACGGTGACAAAGATGACTTCGGGGCGGCGGCCTGTGATGCACAAGGACCGCAGGCAGCGACCATGTGTGCTATTTCAGAGCCGATGCCAGGCCAGGCCAGTACACATGACAGAGATTTTGTGTGAGAGACACCCCAGTGCCCTTTGTGAAGGAGGCGCAAGACCGAAACACGCAAAGACGCAGGTACCACAACACGTGGTGAAGCATTGTCGGTGGAAAGGAGGATAACACCATCCCTAGCTGTGAGGCGGTAGCGCAAAGCGTTGTAGTTCCGCAATGGGTCAGAAGTCTTAGGAGACAGACGATCTGTCTAACCCTTCTGAATACAGCGCAAAACCCGGGAGAGAGTAGGATCAGAACCCGTAGCAGCCGCCAGCCAGTCCTCGGTGATGGGGAATCCGTCCACAACCCGCTACTCAGCAACATCCAGGTGGAAACACAAAAGTTCATCCCTATCGAATGCCAGATCAGGACCCATGGGAAGGCAAGACAGTGCATCAGCATTTGCATGTTGAGCCGTCGGCCGGAAATGAATGTCATAATTGAAATGAGACAAGTAAAGAGCCCAACGCTGGAGACGGTGTGCAGCCTTGTCGGGAAGTGACGATGATGGATGAAACAAGGAAACAAGTGGTTTGTGATCCGTAACAAGATGATATTTGGATCCATAGAGAAAAACACCAAACTTATGAAGAGCATAAATAATGTCCAAAGTTTTTTTTCAATTTGAGAATACTTTTGTTGGGCATCCGTGAGCGTTTTGGAGGCATAAGCAATGGGTTGTTCAGAGCCGTCAGAAAAACGGTGCACAAGGACTGCACCGACCGCGTCCGTGGCCAGAACAAGATGTTGGCCAGGTCGATAAGTAGCCAGGCACGGGGCCTGTTTCAGCATAGTTTTCAATTTCTGGAAAGCCACATCGCATGACGCGGACCGGTGAAAAGGCACGTTTTTATGCAACAGACGATGCAACGGCTGAGCCATCGAAGCAGTAGACGGTAAAAACTTGTGATAGTATGCTATTTTCCCCAAGAAGGCCTGCAGCTCCTTAACAGATGTAGGGCAAGGAAGGGCATCGATCACAGCGACAGTTTGCTGAAGCGGACGAATACCATCCCGAGGGAGTTGAAACCCCAAGTACGTGATAGATTCCTGAAAAAGTTGTGACTTCTGAAGATTACACTTAAGACTGGCAGTCTGTAAGACAAGAAAAAGGGTGCGGAGGTTCTGAAGATGTTCTTCAGTGGTAGAGCCAGTGACAACAATGTGGTCCATGTAATTTATACACCCAGGGACAGGGAGCAATAATTGTTCCAAGAATCTCTGAAAGAGAGCAGGGGTGCTGGCAACCCCGGATGGCAATCGTTGGTGTTGATAGAGGCCGAAAGGCGTGTTAAGGACCAGAAACTGCCAGGAAGCAGCATCGAGAGGAAGTTGATGATAAGCTTATGACAGGTCAGTTTTAGAAAAATACTGGCCTCCCGCAAGTTTAGTGAACAATTCTTCAGGTCGGGCATGAGATAAGTGTCGATGAGGCATTGCACATTTACAGTGGCTTTAAAATCGCCACAGAGACGAATATCACCATTGGGCTTAGTAACAACAACGACAGGAGAGGACCACTCACTGGAAGTGACAGGAAGCAAGACCTCTGAATTAGTGAGACGATCCAGCTCCCATTTTACCTGATCCCGAAGGGCCACAGGAATGGGCCGAGCCCGAAAAAACTTAGGCCGAGCAGTGGGTTTGAGCATGATATGAGCTTCAAAGTCGTTTGCACGGCCTAACCCAGGAGAAAAAAGGGACGAAAATGTCGTCGACGAGGAATCCAATTGAGCATAAGGAATAGCATCAGAGACGATATTGACAGAGCCATCTATGGAGACCCCAAAAACGTGAAAGGCATCGAAACCAAAAAGATTCTCTGCGTTACTCTGGTCGACCACAAATATGGGAACAGTGCGAACGATGGATTTGTAAGATACCTCAGCATTAAATTGCCCCAAGAGAGAAATCTTCTGTTTATTTTATGTCCGTAATTGCCGAGTGACAGGTGATAGGAGTGGAGAACCCAACTGAAGATACGTCTGAGAATTAATTATAGTGGCAGCAGAACCAGTATCCACCTGAACGCGAACATCCCGACCAAGGATTTGGACAGTGAGGAATAACCTCCCTGAAAGGGTAGAAGTGCAATTGACAGACAACGCAGAAGCAGAATCAGCATTAGCGTCACGGTCATGAACATCGTGTATGCGGTCGGATTTGCAAACGGCAGATACATGACACTTCTTTTTGCAATTGTGACAATGGCCCAACGTTGGGGACAGCCCTCCCGTGAATGTTTCGTAAAACACTGCGGACATGAAGGGAGTTGCCGAGGGTTGTGCTGCAGTTTCTTAGAGGGTTGTTTACGGTTAGGCCGAGGCTGCGCGTGGGAGCGTACTGCGGCCACGTCGGCCGGCAGGGACTCACCGCACGCATCTTCAACAGCGCTCAGGGGCTGTATTTCCCCGACGTCGCCCCATGCCTCTATTTGCGTCCCAGCGGCGCAACAAATTTCAAAAGACGGCGCAATGGATAGGACTTCATCTAGAGTCGGATTGGCCAACTGAAAGGCACGTTGCCGAACGTCTTTGTCGGGCGCCGACCGGATAATAGCATCTCGGACCATGGAATCAGCATAGGATTCTTTGTGAACATCGGTAACAAATTGACACTTTCGACTGAGGCCGTGAAGTTCAGCAGCCCAAGTGCGATAGGATTGATGCGGTTGTTTTTGACAACGATAAAAGGCAACATGAGAGGCTACCACATGCATTTGCTTATGAAAATATACGGACAGAAGTGAGCACATTTCAGCAAAAGACAAAGACGCAGGATCTTTCAAAGGAGCCATTTGCGACAACAACCGATACATTTGAGGTGAAATCCATGAAAGGAACAGATACTTACTTGTTTGTTCGTACATGACATGAAAGGCCGAGAAGTGCTGTCGAAGACATTTTTCGTAATCAGACCAGTCTTCCGCCATATGGTCGTAAGGAGGAAAAGGAGGTATAGACAACAACGAGAAACGCCCGCATTTGATGCCGCGCCGAAATCGTGAATCGCCGATGTGAGAAGCGTTTGCTGTTGAATGAGACCTTGCAATAGTTGCTCGACAGTAGCCATGCAAACCTGTGGGTCAACAATGAAAAGGAAAAATCCACTACCTCGTCGCAAATTGTTATAATGTCAAGTTGAACACACATATTTCGAAACGATACAACACATATAAGTCACTGAGCAAGTTGACAAAGCAAGACATGTGAACACGGTAACATTTGAATGAGCACTGAGTCCAAGCCTAGTGGCCGCTGGCTGGCTGGTCGCTTAGGTGGCATGGCTGCTGCGTGGCTGGCAGCCAGCGCTGCATGTAGACAATGCGCCTAATTGCGCGACGGCACTGTGAATGATCGGCGAGTCACAACAGAAAGTACATAAGCGGAGCAGAACGATTGGAGAGTCATTCTGATGTCAATATCGGCTCGAAAGGGGGAAGTCCATTGACACAAGTAAATTTTACAAGGGATAGATTATTATGGTGTGGCACCTGGGAACAAGCATCTCTGACGTGGTAAAACTGTTCACACATTTGCTTTTGTGAGCAGCAACAGAAAGTGGTTGAAGGACATTAAAACCACGATTAGATGACAAGGTGTTTGATGCCTTCGCCACATCACAGAATGTGTGCTAGGAGACTTACATGTTCTGCAAAGCAGGATAGTAAGTGATTTGTTTCAGAACTGATAACAGAGTACAATGCTGGTGCAGGCACAAATGTTTCGGGCACACCACTCAGCATGCATTGATGAACATGAAGCTGTTCAGCAGATGACACCTACCCATTCAGATGTTGACCAAATGACATCATCAGTTAAGATTGCAGTGGGCATGAGATCATTGGACCATGCATCAATGGATTGGACCATGCACCAGTGAAAATGTTACATGTGGTCAGATGAATCACGTTTCTTGTTACACTAGGTCTGTGGTCATGACTGGATACAATGCCATCAAGGCAGACAGCTGCATAAAACATTCGCTGTGCCACAGGCACTGGCCAGTGGGGACAATATTATGCTATGATCGTCTTTAAGTCCGGCTTCAGTGGGTTCTCTGGTAGTAATCAAAGGCATCATGACAGTTGTGGACTACATGAACATTACAGCAAACTACTTGCATTCCTTCATGCTCGACGTCTTCAATTGTTTTATATATTGTCTGTCTTGCACGACGACGGTATCTTCTGTAAAGCATCTTGGCAGCGTTCAATGCAGTTGCCTGTGCAGCAGCAGCAGCGCGAATGATCGGCTCCACCGGCTGCGCTCGCCTTTATAGACGCGCGATAGCGCATGACATTGATCCGGACTTAGAATATTTCACAGTGCCAGCGGCGCGTTATCCCAGATGGGAGCACTAGCCGTACTAGGTGCTCCCGTCCGCTGTGCGCTAAGTCCGCGGCTGGCGCGCTGCCAAGATGACGTAGCGCCGCCTTATCGGCGGGATCAAAGGTCATGCGCTCAGAGAGCTGACGGCATCTTTCAGTAGGGTACCTGCCCATATCACAAGACCAGAATCATGGTACAGTGCTTTGAGGAACATGACAGTGAACTCATATTGGTGTCTTGGTCAACAAATTCGCCTGACCTGGACCCAATGGAACACGTGGGAGATTAAGGGCACCAGCTCTGCACCCACAAACTACAGGCATAATTTACAGGAATTGCTTAACCTGTGCATAGGTATCTGGTTCTGCGTACCTGAAGAAAGCTACCAAGGACTTGTTGAATCCTTGCCATGTAAAAACACTGCTGCATTGCGTTCCAGCAGGTGCTCATGTTTTGGCTCATTGATATAAAACATAGTTTGGAAATTTAGTGAAATAAACTATCTCTGAGGGGTGTTTTTGGAGGGACTGTTTATGATCAAGCAAATCACATTCTGTGATACCTTTTTATTAGTTTACTACCCACTTCATTCAATAGAAAGGCTAGTTTCACTTGACATTTTGAGTAGAAATAATTGAAACTATATACAATATGCACCTGAAATTACAACTTAGGAGATCAGCACTGTATGTTAGGATATGGTCTGGATTAAAAACATGGACGGATTCTTACTGGAGTATGTATTTTGAGTATTTACCAAAAACTAAATATAAATTCAAGTACGATAAGGGGCAAAGATTCAAGATACTGACAGGCAAAGACAAAGTTATCATTTCCTGTTTATTCAGATTCATCGAAATGGCAGCTTGCTATCTGTTATATTAATTTAGTAGTAATCTTTCATCTGACATTGAAACCTTAGGTTCTGATGGACCAGGTAGCACTTGGGGAGAAAACCTGTGCTCACATAACAAATGGTTCAAATGGCTCTGAGCACTATGGGACTTAACATCTGAGGTCACCAATCCCCTAGAACTTCTTAAACCTAACTAACCTAAGGACATCACACACACCCATGCCCCAGGCAGGATTCGAACCTGCGACCGTAGCAGTCGCGCGGTTCCGGGCTGAAGCGCCTAGAACCGCACGGCTACAGTGGCCGTCGCTCACATAACAGTATTCGTCAAGTGAGAGGGGGTTTGTCACATATTTGGCTAGTATCACATGGAGATACCGGATGCCATTCATTCATTCCTTCCATGGAAACCTGCACAGTGAGCACTGTTGAGATAGAATACCGCAGCCTCTTACTTTGTGTTTCCATCACGTTGTGAAAAATTCTCACTTTCAAGATGTAAGCGCAAACACATTTTGCATCAGTCTTTTGTATGTCTCCCTTAAAGATGCAGGAATATAGTGCATGCAATAATCTGCTTTATCCAGATGTGAACCCACTAATGATCAATTACAACCAACTGATAGGTCATTGTGGTAACATGGGTATTCTTTTCACATCTTGGGTAACCATAGTAGAGTTGTGATCTCATTGCCTTGCTCAGATAATAAGACTTTTTAGCCAGTGCAACTTCTTTTATTGTTCTCTTATTGATTGGGACAAGTCTTTATACATGAGTCATGTTAATTTTTAATACATAGGATCGATGTGTTGTTTAATTTTTACTTGTATTTTTTTTTGTTGTAGCGTATGGTAAAAATGACAAAACGCATCAGCAATACACCTAATGCAACAAATGGAGCATTTATGGGTTTTGATACTAGTGAATCAGATGACACAGAAACCTCTGACATTGAGCAAGGGTACCAGCAAGATGATGTAAGTATCCTTACATTATCTAATTTTTACTAGTATCTTTGGCAGAAAAATTTTACTTGGACTAGAAGGGTTTGAAAGTGTAAAATGCAAAATTATTTTTCTAATTGACATGGTACATTAATGATGGCACTTTGAATCCCCATTTAGCAATTTTTCTGTGGTTTCCGTAAATCATGTAAGGCATATGCCAGGATGATTCTTTTGAAAAGGATGTGACCAGTTTCCTTCTCCAGTCCAATTTGTGCTCCACCTCTAATTACCTAATCCCTCCTTTTGAAGAATTCCTGTTCATTTGAAATGCAGATAATTTTTTGTGGATTGTAGAATAAATGAATTGTGGTTGTTTGATTTGGGACCTGAAAATGTAACATCTGTTTTTGGACAAAGCATCATCTATGTTTAGGAAAGAGATAAATTTCAAAGGATTTTAATTCCTACCATTTACTAGTGTTCATTACACCTAGTAGTAAGTAATTACTTTCTTAAATACTGATCAACCTCCTTGAAGAAAGAAACAAGTGACAAAAAATGTAGTGAACCTTTCTTATTGCTCATATGAATGATTCCTTAAGTTTACACCCATTTCTGAACAATAGTATTGTAGTGAGGCTAAATTTTCGTGCTGTCAACATTATCTATTGATATCCACAGGAACTATGTTTGGCACACACATCATACTCAGCCCTAATGACAATCAAGACACTTCCATCAGCTTTATTATTCTGTTTTAGCCGCATTTCGACTAATTTCCTGAAATGTCATAGCTTCTCACCATGTCTGGCATTGTTATATCTAAAACACTCAATTATTTTTCTCTATTTCAACTCATTTACAGTGTTGCATAAATTCACATTTCTTGGATAAAATGTCCAGTCTTAGGATTCAAAAATCTCATGATTTTGATCTTTGATATTCAGTATTGCAAGATTCCATTTTCCCAGCATTAGCTTTATTGTGAAACACATCCTCATATAGAGCTTGTACTTCTGTAGTTAGTCCACCTAATTCTGTTTCTGTTGTCTCAGAATACTTCACATATAAGCCCAGAATTAAATTTCGCAGAATAATAAGTGTTATTTTAATCCCTCAAGTAAAGTTAGAATCTCAATTAGCTGACTGAAGATCTTCTTTAAAAACAAGGGTGTATATCCTGTTTACATCCCTCCCTGTTAAACATTGTATAAAATCTACAGCGCTCTTACTAGTATCTCTCATTTTTATCAATTTAAAGTTTATAATGTCCCGACAATAAATCTGTTGCATTACATTATATTGCAAGAAGCTTTATTTCGTTTAAGATTTAATACCTTCATTTTAATTTCTTTTGAATTGCTGTAATTTAATACTTGTTTTCAAAACCTGGATGTATTTGTTTTTGTGACTTTTGGTGTTTAAAAAGGCTGATTTCACCATTGTGAAATAGTAAGACATTACTTCTTCTTTAGTCTTTTTCCTAGAGTTTTTAATCTGTCTAGTAGATGGCCAGCTTTTCAAGATTTGGCAAATTTTATTATATAACTTTGTGGCTGGGAGCTCTTCCTAATACCACAGTCGTCAGGGTTACCTAAGAGAGGGAAGTTATTTCCACCATCTGTCTGCGAGTTATTTATACTTTGTTCTGTATGTAGTTGTGTTTTAATTGTTTGTTTATCATATTGTTGGAGGCAGAATTTGAGGACGAGCCCAGCATAGTCCTAAAAAAACATGGAAAACTGCTTAAAAACCATGTTCAGGCTGGCCAGTGTACCATCTCACAGTCATTAAGTTTAAGTTAGTTACATATTCCTTGGATCATTGTGCACTATAGATCGTAACAATATGTAACAAGTGATTTTACATTCACATCACGGATTAATTGGTACACGTGGTCACATTCTGAACATTTTGAAGTTCTTGTTGTTTTTACAAAAAGAAAGAAAAGATATACAGATGTGAGTTACTAATTCCTACCCAACACCTTTTAGACATAATGGTAATAGAAATTCTGCTACGGAGTAGGAGGAGTTGTTTCTCAAATTTTACTTTGCTGTCTGTCAAAAATACTATATACTGGATAAGTGATCAAAATTTTTTTTCCAGTATTATGCACCCTATTTTGTGCTAAAGACAACCTCAGTGTGGAGTAATGAATGTTGTTTTTCTTTGTGGCATTGTAACTGTGTACATCATGCTCCTTTTGAACTGTAGTGGATTATTTACAACAAACTTCATAAGAGAATAAATATACTGTGAAGTAGTTGTCATAATGCCCAACTCTTTAAACAGATGTCTACAAGATGACTGTGAGTGATCACCACATGAGTGACCACCACATATTATTCTGATAGCACATTTTTGTTAGATGAAGACTTTCTTTCCTAAAGATGAGTTACCCCAGAACACAATTCTACGTGGCATTATCAAATAAAAATATGCAAAATATGTCAATATACTGATTTGTCCCTCCCTAAGATTGGCAATGATTATAAGTGCAAATATAGTTGAACTAAGTTTTTAGGAGTTGTAAAGGCCTTTACAAATGTATGCTTGTGTCTGTGTATGTGCGGATGGATATGTGTGTGTGTGTGTGTGCGAGTGTATACCTGTCCTTTTTTCCCCCTAAGGTAAGTCTTTCCACTCCCGGGATTGGAATGACTCCTTACCCTCTCCCATAAAACCCACATCCTTTCATCTTTCCCTCTCCTTCCCTCTTTCCTGACGAAGCAACGGTTGGTTGCGAAAGCTTGAATTTTGTGTGTATGTTTGTGTGTCTATCGACCTGCCAGCACTTTCGTTTGGTAAGCCACATCATCTTTGTTTTTAGATATATTTTTCCCACGTGGAATGTTAATGAAAAAAGTTAATTTATATTGTTTAAGTAAGTATACTAGATGTGTTGATATGGAACTAGCAGACGTAAATGCATAGGCATAAATACATAATACATGAATGAAAAAAAAATACGATGTCAGGTACAACTTATGCTAGATGTTCCCAACAGTTCTTTGGTTTTCATTTAAGATATTTGTCCAAGTGTAGAAACAATACTCTTGTGAAAACAGTTTTACAGTTTTTTTTAAAAGAATACTTACTGCTAATTTCTTTTATATTCTGGGGCAGATTCTTATAGATTATCACGCCTCACTAATCAAGATTGTTCTGAGCTTTTAGCATATTTTTTCTATCTAAATGGAGGCAATGACTCAACCTTGTGTTATGATCATAAATAATGTTATTCAAGTTATAATTGTCAAGATTTTTTCTGATATATATTATGGTCTGAAAAATAAACTCACAAGGAACAGTCAGAATGACCTGGTTTTTAAATAATTCTTTGGTAATATGAAAACTGTTTGTAGATTCTGTGTACTATTTCCCCAAGAAAGATTATTACATAGCTAAAAATCGCATGCACATAACCAAAGTAAGCTGACCTTACACAAATGTCACTGCATACTGATGCAAGAACTCTTAAGCATGTAGCATGCTGTGGGCACCCTCTTTGAGATAATCATGACATGTTCATTCCATTTTAGTTGGCTGTCGATGTGCAGTCCTAGGTATATCTGTTATCTGTTATTGAAGTGTTGCATAGTTTTAAATTTATGGACTTGGGCTTCTTGTTTATTCTAAAGTACATGGTGTTGGTTTTCTTAATGTTGAGAGTTACTCTGATCTCTGTAGACCATTTGTAAACATCTGCTAGTGCTTCATTGGCTTTTTCCAATAGCATGGCAGGTGTCTTGCTGGTAATCAGTATATTGCTGTCATCAGCAAAAATTACCTTTTCTCCATGCTCCACACATTGTGGAAAATCATTAATATAAATTAAGAACAATATTGGGCCCAGAACACTTCCTTGTGGGACTCCTACATTAACATACTGTGGGTCAGGTAAGTGATTTACCACATATTTGGATGTGTTATGTGAAATTTCTACTCTCTGCACTGTTATTTAGATATGATTGGCACCATTTATTTACCACTCCCCTGATTCCCAGAGACTCCAATTTGTGTAGAAGAGTGTCATGATCAATGGTATCGAAGGTCTTCAATAGATCTAGGAAAATTCCAGTTACATAACTATCCTTGTCAAGTGATTCAAGAACAATTTTTATTAACAGAGCTATTGCTGTTCAGCACTTCTGAGCGGTCTGAAGCCATGCTGTTCCTTGCAGAGAAGATTATATTTATTTAAGTAGCTCATAAGTTTATTTTTCATTAAAGTCTCCACCAACATCACCTTTTTTGTGAAGGGGTATGATTTTAGCTAGTTTCAGGTAGTCTGGGAAGCAGCCAGTCCTAGAAGACTGGTTAGTGGTGTCAGTTACTGGAGCTTTAATGCTGTCTAGGCACTCCTTTAACACACAAACTGGGACTTCATCCAATCCTATTGAGGGTTTGTTTTTTAATTGTTTTATGGCACTGCTTACTTCTCCCAGAGTAGTGGAGAGCAGAACCATTGAATGTTTTACGTAATTTTGCACTGGAATATCAGATCTTTTTGGAAATTTGCTCTGCAGTTCTTTTGCAATACTGATGAAGTATGAGTTTATGAAGTTAGCCAGTTCCTTTTGATCACTGATTGTGTTGCCTGATTTATTGATTTTAGTGTTTGAGTGCCTCCTCCTTTTTTTCCTCCCAGTCTCACATTTAACTAAAGTCCAAGCAGCTTTACTTTTATTATTTGCATTTTTTTTATCAGTTTGTCGTTGGCTGACTTTTTAGCTGCCTGAAGGACCTTCTGTAGATTTTTTTGCCTGAGACTGCTTTTTTGTGTGTGTGTGTGTGTGCGTGTGTGTGTGTGTGTGTGTGTGTGTGTGTGTGGTCTATTTTTGATGAAGGCCTTACTGGCCGAAAGCTTCATTTATGACAGTTTTTTTGTTGTGCCTATCTGCTACTCTGCATCTCTGCTGTATGATGAGTAGCAACTTTGCTTTCCTTAATATTGTTACATTCTGTCCTGGAGTTTTTATTGTTTAATCTCATTCTCATTTGCAAGATCCAAAAGCTCTTCACAGATTGTGAGGCGAAGGTCTTTCTGGTCTTCACTTGTAAGCCATGGGACGAACTTGGTGTCAACACATTCCTTTCCAAGATGCTATGTCAGGATTTCGTGACATGATCCAACTGAAATTGTACATTCGTCTGAAATCTGTTGGACATTCAATCTTCAATTGGTACTCACAATTTCATTGACATTTCTGACATGAGTGTCATTGTTGGACGTCATACTAAATGCCCTTTATTGGAATACATCTAACTCTTTCCGAATTATGCTTCACTAGATATTTTCCTATACCAGTAAGTGAAAATTGATTACTTTTGTGAATATTTATGTGCAGATAATAGAGTTATTTTAAATTATTGTTAGTAAAGTAGTTTGTGTGGACACAATTCTTGTTGCAATGAGCTGCAGTTTGAATTTACCATAAAATGAATTTTTTAAGCTCACTAGTTATGTCATCTCCTTCCCTTTGACAACAAAGTGGAGTTTGGAAGAACTCATGCCTTGGAAAGATGGAGAGAAGATTTTAATTTGCCATTGCTCATCCCCATTATTTCTCAACCATAAACACAACCTCCCTGATTTTAAAAGTTGGGCAGAAACTGCTATTTATATACCTCCACTGTGGTCAAATGTAAACAGTATTGCTAAAAGCTAAATGTTGTTTTTGAATTATGTAATCGAATCTTGACACCTGTTGCAGCTAAATTTTCTGAAGATGTACCTGGTAGCATGCCATACAGAGCCACAACACTAAATTGTGCCTTTAGTACTTCTACTAATATTTTAGTATCATATTGTTTTTTGTCACAGTGAAATTGTCTGTGACACATCTCCATATGATGATAATGTTTGGAACTGATGTATGTCACGCTCAGAATTGCCATATCCATGTCGACACTGTTAAAGTAACATGATTTCATTCCCATATGCCACTTTTATGAGTTCGCTGATTTGAGGAAGATCTTTTAGTCTTCTGACGTGCCACAGTGCCTACTGTTAATTTGTAAAGCAAGTCAGTGGTATGTTTTACAAGCAAATATGATTATTCAACTTAAAAGAATGGAAACTCCATGTTATGTTGTCAACAATGTAAGAAAGATAGATTGTACTTACCGCAAATATGACATGTTAATTTGCAAACAGACACAATTACAAGACAGCCATAAGTTCTGACCACGTTTTCATCAGAAAGGATTCTGGTCCAACAGAACACCACATCTATCTCATAAAAATGTTCATAATAGAGGAAACATTCCACGCGGGAAAAATATATTTAAAAACAAAGATGATGTGACTTACCATACGAAAGCGCTGGCAGGTCGATAGAAACACAAACAAACACATACATACACACAAAATTCTAGCTTTCACAACCAATGGTTGCTTCGTCAGGAAAGAGGGAAGGAGAGGGAAAGACGAAAGGATGTGGGTTTTAAGGGAGAGGGTAAGGAGCCATTCCAATCCCGGAAGCGGAAAGACTTACCTTAGGGGGAAAAAAGGACAGGTATACACTCGCATACACACACATATCCATCTGCACATACACAGACACAAGCAGACATTTGTAAAGGCCTGCGGATGGATATGTGTGTGTGTGCGAGTGTATACCTGTCCTTTTTTCCCCCTAAGGTAAGTCTTTCCGCTCCCGGGATTGGAATGGCTCCTTACCCTCTCCCTTAAAACCCACATCCTTCTGTCTTTCCCTCTCCTTCCCTCTTTCCTGACGAAGCAACCATTGGTTGCGAAAGCTAGAATTTTGTGTGTATGTATGTGTTTGTTTGTGTTTCTGTCGACCTGCCAGCACTTTCGTATGGTAAGTCACATCATCTTTGTTTTTAAATATAATAAAAATGTTCTCTATATTTTTGATTCTTTCAACTAAATTGATGTTTTGGTTGACAGTCTTTCAACATACGCATTTGGTACCGACATGAGTGAGTGTCTGACATCTGGATGTTTGGTTGTGTGAGGGGAAGTACACAGTAACTTTAGAACCAAAACAGCTTTGGAGTGTGATAGCAGTTCTTGTAGGTGCATGTGAGCACTCAGTCTGTCACAATTGTGAAACACTGTCTAGGCACAGTTGGTATAGGTTGCACTGGTGCCCACTGTGCTCTGATGGGTAGACTGGCAGGACTTGTCACGTTAAGTCAAGACATCGAGATCAAGACTGGAATGTGCACTCACTGCTAAGCTGCTGGGTGGTGACATAAAGCTGCCCTGCAGAGGGATACGTGGATGTTTAGTGTCACATGGCTTGTGGACACAAGCTATTGCTGTTTGTACCTGGTGGATGTGGAACTCTCAATACTGCAGCAGCTGTCACAGGCAGGATGAGTTGTGATTGAATTGCAGGCGTCTTGACAAGGATACATGTTACTCTTTGTATATCCGTATTAGTGCTGAAAGGAACTAACCAAATTGGTGGGAAAAGAGTTTCACAGTGGCACAAAATGCAGCATTCATCATTCATCCTTGTATGTCTCCGGTATAGTAATTCTCAGCAACTTTCTGTATGCAGGGTTATATTATTTTGCAACAAAGAGTATACTGACAATCAAATGTTGTTCACTATCATGATCCTACTGTATCTAAATGTGTCAGTAAAATTTTATGTACATTAGTTACTAGCTATAATTCTTTTTTCAGTAGGCAGTTGATAGTGACTAACAGGCAATTTATCTGTACAGTAAATGTGAGGGGTGTGTTTGTGTGTGCCAAGTGTTGATTAGTGAAATAGCATGATCTGCTCTTAACATACCCATGGAA
Organism: Schistocerca piceifrons; assembly: GCF_021461385.2. Lineage (NCBI taxonomy): Eukaryota > Metazoa > Arthropoda > Insecta > Orthoptera > Acrididae > Schistocerca > Schistocerca piceifrons. Next base: position 779,995,927 of record NC_060140.1, on the reverse strand, counting down.
TGCATTTCTAAGACAAGGCAGACGCTGCAAAATGATGTCAGCAATCACAATCTCAAATTTACCACACAGCTCTGAATATTGAAATTCTGATTTTTCTTAAAGGAGCAGCTTGGATTGCAAACATATTTTTGATTTCTTTTCTTTTTTTGCAGGGTCTACTATCTGACAAATACAGCAATGTTGTATTCCAAGGTAACCTTCTTGATGGTTTACCCAATTGGCTTGATAGGCTGTTCGAAGGAACAACACAACGATACTATATAAATTATTGGCCAGATTTTCCACTGAAGTAGGCAGTTGGCCAATGATCTGTATAACAAGAGGTGCTGTACTAAAAAGTATAACTTGTCTGCTTTTGTAAAATAATATAAAAATTTAAAACATTTTAAAATATCATGTAAATAACTTTTCATAAATTCCTTAGAAGCCCATTTCTCTTAAAAGTTTCTGCAAGTTCCATGTTCCGAAGAAGTTCTGTACCCTAATTGGAAATCTTTCTCCCAAATGCTGTGATGTGATTAAGGAGTGTTGTTGTTTTCTAGAAGAGGAATGTACTTTGTTAATGTGGCTGTTACTAAAAAAACTATAGTGTATTATTTATGATGTGGCATTTTGAGGGTCCCATGACTGACAGAAATAAGAATGTTGTTTTTTAGCATCAGCTGTTGTTGTGGTATGAGCAAATTTGATTGTATTATCGGAGAAGATTCTGAATACTGTTACAGTTTTAAGAACAATTGAAGCATAGCTTGAGAAACTGTGTTCACTGTGTGCATCACAATTCAAACTTCATAGGGGAAAATAATCCCTCTCTGTGTACAGGAACAATCTGTGAAACATAGTTCTACAGAAAGAAAAAAATCTCGTTGATTTTTTAAAATAATAGTTCTGTAAATAAATTAAGTCCTTCACCACAAATATACAGATGCCTATTACGCAAGAACTGAAGCAGCTTAAAATTAGTAGATATTTGCAACATGGATATTTTATGCCATGTTTTTAATTATATTGAAGGACTCCTGGAAAAAATAAAGAGACTTCATCAACTATAAGGACATTGTTCCATTTGCATTGATATATAGATTTTCACTGCCATTTAGCTTACAGAATTGTTGCTAATGTAGGTCCATTGCCTCCTAGAAAGTGACTCTGTGTCACTTATCAATTGACTTTTTTGCAGATATTGCATGATTCTGCTTAACCAAGAGCAAAGAAACATTCGTCTTGAAAGTTCATATATCTTTAAGAAGAGTATTTTTGAAAACACTGTTAATTAGGACCACGTATAGAATAAAGATTGAGCTTTCTGGTCGATAATTCATTCAGTTCACTATATGATGCTCTATGGAAGCTCTTTTTTATGTAGGTAGTACCACAAAGGAAGTTACAGTTGCAGCAAAATCTTTAACTTTTGTCTTCAGATTCAGCCTGCAATAACTCAATACTTTGTTAAGTAGAAGGCAACATACCCTTTTTTGTATTTCACTCTTAATGTATTCTATTAATCTAAATTTTAATTTCTGCATGTGGAATAGGAACGAGACAAAATTTCTTTACAAAGAATATTCTTTAACTGAAGTGCATCTTATTATCTAATTTATAGAGTTATTTACACTTTTAGTATAATTTCTAGTCACTGACTTTGTTCTGTAAGAGGGAAAAACTAGTTTCCCTGAAAATGTAATGTTTTATCTAGTCAGATCGCAAATAAGATTTTAACACTTGAAGTCCTATTGGCTGTTTGAGTGACAGACATACTCCATTTTTAGCCTTACATTTTGTGGGAGTATGCTGTTCCCTGTATCTGTGATTACTTCAAATGAACTGTATCCTATTGAATCGTGCTACTATGCTGATTTTAATAACCTGTTTAAACATTTTCCCTGTAATTTCTATGGTTATGGTTTACTGTAGCTGTTCTTTTTTAATACATATTCGATATATAAAAGGAAGGAAATATGTTATTAAAACTTATAGTTATATATACCATAGTGATATTGAAGAGAAATCTTAGTTTACTTTAATACAAAGACTTTAGATACAATGTACCAATTAAATGAACACTAAAGTTGATAAATTTAATTGCACGTGATGACACAAAATATACAATCAGTTGTAAATAAAGATTTTTAACAAATTAGTGTTAATGATGAGACATGTAGTCTAAAATGTAGAAGGTAAAATGCTTTCACTGAAGAAAGGAAAATTATGTATGAATATAAATACAAAGTCTGATGAATAAGTCTTAACATTTTGTTTATCAGAATTTTTGAAACACACTTGTTTTGTGCTTAAGGTTAACTTCTCAGTTATGCTTAATGAGAGTGAAAGGAAATATTAGATTTTGATATTTCATTTTTCATAAGCAAAAAATTGTAGTTGTTAGTATTTATTAGTTGTCATTAGTCTCTTTGTTTCTGTGTGTGAGCCAATGATTGTAATTTCATATTAGAATTTATACAGTGTTTTGCAAAATAAGACATTATTTTTTGGACTACAGTTTTTAACAGTGTATAAGTGTTCATGTTTCATGCTGAATTTTTGAGAAACTGTCAGAATTCTTAATTAAAGGTCCGTTTGTACAATGTTGTCATGATATGACCTTTTTATTTTATATTTACACACTCTGTGATATTATACAGTTTAATTGTACCATTGGCTCCCATTCAGCTTTCACAGACCCCCATAAAATGACAGTATGTACAATAATTTCTTTTTTTAGAATTTTTGATTTATTTATTTTTCTGTTACATGTGGCGGGTAATGTACCATATTTGCATAAAAAGCTAAGTTATGTATATTTTTTGAATTCCCAGCATTAGAAAGAAGGCTCATTATGTTCACACTCATACTTGGATGCACTATCCTCCCAATCCCTGTCTATTCCTCCCCTCCTCCAAGCCCACACATACATTCCTAGTCATGCACAACTTCATTTGTGTGTGTGAGTGAGTGGAGGAAGGGTGGTACATAGTTGTCATTGCTTTTTGTACATAATATTCTGTAAAATTTATGAAGATTCTAAGAATGTCTGTCATTTAGGGGGCTTCTACATATATTTTTATTTCCTGTAAATGAGCATTATTTGAAAGTACATGCTATTCAGTAAAACTTTCTGTAGACTGTAAATAGAAATGGAATATTACTAAAAACAAATTAAGCCTTGTAATCCCCTAGGGGATTGACAAATTTTCCAAAGTGCCATACATATTGTTTACATGAGGGTGGGAAATGTAATTTTAATAGCCTAGAGCAGAACTGATCTATTTGTTATATATTAATCTATAATGCTAAAGGTGAATGGCTCAGTTCTTGTAATTATTAATGTTCTCTCATTGTTTATCATAGTTTGTTGCACATCTAAACTTGATATCTCCCTCTACATTTCACTGCAATAAGTAAACATTTATCATTTCCTTTATCCCTGTGACATTCCTACACTATTTATTATTTAATGTGTAAAATTTTCAGCAGTGCTTTCTTGGTTAATCATTCTTGTTGTTGTTGTTGTTCTTCTTGCTGTTGTTGTTGTTATATTATTATTGTTATTTATGCAAGCTTACTGCTCTAAAATTGCAGTGAATGATGGGACACTGATTTTTCAATACTTACATGCTCATTAAAATTTCAGGGTAAGTCGTCGATGTGGAGTGAATTGCAAGGACTGTGTAATGGCACTCTGCCATAAACTTCTGGTGACTTTTCTGCATTTTAAACAGGTCATTGCAATTTGCTCTAGGTTTCTAATAATATTTTATAGTATGGTCGCAAATGCTATTTGCATTATAAAATCAAGAACATCATTGAAAATGCAGTACAAATTATTTTACATGTATTGCCTTTATACTAGAAAACCAATTATACATGCAAATACATTCTTTCTTTCAAAACATTTGTTTTCATTTGATTAATGAAAAGTTTTTGGTTATGTTTTTCCTTTCTTTTTACAGAATAGTGTATCTTTGATTAACACTTAATATAATGTGCATCTGACAGCAGACATTGGCAGTAGGGAAAAAGAGGCACTGTTAAAAATAAAATATACAAAGCTGTGGGTTTTTATCTTCCTCATGTGTGTTTTCTTTCGTACCGCCTTAAGAAATATTGCTGCATACAGGCAGGATATATTGAAAGAACAGGGTACAAGTAAATGAAATAAAATGATTGAGCTGGCACATTGAAAGAGTTTAAAAAAAAAAAAAGGAGAAAACTATGGTTGGCTAAGAAAAAATTCCAATCATTGTAGAACAAAATAAAAAGCAAGAATACAGTATGCATGATATACGAAGAAAAAAAAAACTGGAATGAGAGAGGGCAGTGAAAGACTCAAGAAAGGAAAGCGTAAATGTGTGAGACAGTGCAACCTAAGAGCAGAATGAGAACTGATGGGGAATGTTGTGATATGTGGTATATAAGACTGAAAAGTTTACTTATTAGAATTAAAACAACTTGCATGAGTAATCCCAAGTAGCTGTGGTCAAACTATGAGGCAGAGCATGTGCACTACTTGCTTAATCAAAATCTTCAGTCTGCAAGTCATCATGTCATGAACCAAGTGATTGAACATAAAACGTCCAAAATGAATGTTTAGTAGTGTTACTGTAACACTAGTCTGTGTTGTAAAACTTTTTGTTGTCAGATGGTTTGTTAAAAATAAGTGTTTTTGCTGTTTCTAGAAATAACTGCCAATTTTGCCTATCACTTCAGGTTTTTACATAAAAAAGAAATAATATTTTTAAAACAAAGATGATGAGACTTACCAAACAAAAGTGCTGGCAGGTCGATAGACACACAAACAAACATAAACATACAACATACATGTATGTTTGTGTTTGTTTGTTTGTGTGTCTATCGACCTGCCAGCGCTTTTGTTTGGTAAGTCTCATCATCTTTGTTTTTAGATACATTTTTCCCATTTGGAATGTTTCCCTCTATTATATTCAAATAATATTTTGAAGTTTTTAACTTCTGAGACCACAAAAATAGTCGAACACCATTTCATACAATGTGAGTTTTTAATGACAAAGTACATTAAAAAAATAAAATACATTTAAAAAATACTCTACAGAACTCCCCTAATTCATTTCATGTTTACCATGTATCAAGTCAACAGTATTCTATTAATTTTTAAACTTTATCTTTCTTGACGTCCTGAAAAATCCTCCGTGACTCAGTATCTCCGCTATATGGTGAGTAGCAACTTTCCTTCTCAAATATTGTGACAGATTCTTATATATGATGACTGTCCCTGTTCAACATCCAACAATAATTGGCCATCGCAGTTGCATTCCAGTCCCCCTGGTACTTCCTCTCCATCTCCTTAATATCTTGGTGAAAATGTTCACTCTGATCCTCCTCTCCATCTCCTTAATATCTTGGTGAAAATGTTCACCCTGATCCTTATTATAATGTTCCGAATTTTCTGGAATGTTGTCAATGTACAAATTTTCTGGAATGTTGTCAATGTATGAGTGTAGAAAGTTGACTTTCAGACATATCTTCTTCAATTTTTTCAACAATGGCTTTGTTATTAGTATCTTTGTTATTCCCTATCAAGTTCTCAGTAACTTATCAGAAGGCAGTCCATGTGTCTTTTTCTTTCCTCCTCATTGTGTTATCAAAATCTTCATCCTTCATCAATTTCTTTATTTGAGAACCAACAAAAATTCCAGCATTTAATCTGTTTTGTGCGATGAAGAGGAAGTTTCTTGGAAAGGTACTTCAAGCAGGCTTCATCCTGTTGTAGATCTTTTACAAAATAATTCATCAAGCCCAGTTCTATGTGCATTGGCAGAAGCAAGATTTTTTTTTTTTTACAAGCAATTCATGCAGGATATTTTTTAGTTCCAGGCACAACATTTATCTGCTCTGACCAAATTTTCACACTCCAGTGTCTTTGCCTTCTCTGACTGTTCCATTCATATAGAAAGCAAGGCATTTCTGTCAACCCAGTTTTTTGGCGCAATAGTATTCTGACAACTTTGCAGTCACTGTGGATAAGCCGTTTTTGTTTCTCATACCTGGATACTTGTTAAAAGTATCTTCGGGTGTTCTGATATGTCTCTTTCATTTTAACAGAATAGGCCACAGGAATTGGATCCATAAACATTCCCATTACGCAGTAACACACATTTTAGACTCCTTGTTGATGAGTCTAGAAGTAGTGTCCTCTGAGTAGGATCATGTTCAGTGCCATACAAGTACATTAACTCACTTATGTTATGGCAGTAAACCAATGAATCATTCAGTGAGAATAAAGGAACTAGTTCTGTCCCTCTTTGTCTGCACTGTGAGTAATGTGTTCTTGGTTTCAGAAGATTCTTACTTTTTAACTGGGAGCCAAGTTGTTCCACAGATTCCTTAGGCAAATTCAAATCTCATACGAGATCATTAAGTTCACTCGAAGGTCGCTCTGATAGCCAAGTTGTGGGGTAAAGTCACATTCAGGCTGGTAGACATCACTATTGTCTTTGGAATTGTATCAACTTCATTATCATCATCATCATCATCATCTTCTGTAGTGGCTGAAACAATGCTTGTATACACAACATGTATCTTAATTTTAGAATTGCACCCCTGAACATTAACAAAACAGAATTAACATTCATTAAGGTGATTTTTAGGGACCCTCCACACCACTGGAATCACGAATGCTTTCTTTCTTTTGTCCACAGACTTAACCTCTTAACACAATAGCGGCAATTTGTCTTTGGTGCCCTTCCCTTGTCCTGGTCACCAAGTTTCATTTTAAAATAAACATGGTAAGCTTTTTTCTCAAAGTCTGTTATGACCATTCTCTACTTGGCACTGTATAATTTCCACAAATCTAACAGAAAACATATGGGTTGTTCAAACTCTTGCGTGTTGACATTGTAGTTACAACAAACAATAGGCAAACTGTTTTATTAATACTGTCTTAAATATCAGAATAATCACAATGTAAGACTAGTAATGCCAGTCTGTGAGATGAACAACACTTTCAAGGTCACACAATAGTAACTAGCATCAACAGTTTTAACAACCTAAAGGTATACAGTGGCATATTGAGAAATTTCCCTCCAACAGTATGTATAATGCACTGACACAGCAACATATCTTTGAGGTCAAATTGTGGCAAAACTGCATGTGATAGGAAAAAACCTGAAAACAGATTTGGAATCAACATAAAAAGTTGAAGTCAGTTTCCAATCATCTCATGTCAGCAGACTAGTGTAATCATCAGCAGACTAGTGTAATCATCAGTTCTGCTGAACTACATTTTTCTCTGAATTTATGAGCTATCAGTCATAAGTGAAAAGCACATGCCTGATATGGTGTAAAAAACTGTTGCCATTCAAAACAATTTCCATTCATCTTGGCGTGGATAAATATACACAGAAGTGCAAAAGAAACTGGTATAGGCATGTGTATTCAGATACAGAGATATGTAAACAGGAAGAAGACAGCGCTGTGGTCTGCAGTGCCTATATAAGACGAGAAGTGTATGGCACAGTTGTTAGATCGGTTCTGCTGTTACAATGGCAGGTTATCAAGATCTAAGTGAGTTTGAACATGGTGTTATAGTCAGTGCACTAGTGATATGGTGAGTAGCAACTTTCCTTTTCATAATATTGTTACATTCAATCCTGGATTTTCAATTGTTTTATTTCATCGTACATGTATTGTAGAAGTAACCACTGATCAAGCTAGGATACATGTTAGAATTAAATTTCCAGTAGTAGGAATGAATGCACAATACCAATGTTACACGGTACATCCATATCCAATAAAATGGAGTACAGTTCAGAAATGGGTACAGTTACAAACACGAGAAATATCATTAGATTCTAAGAAAAGAGACGCTCATGTTGCCATGTCCATAGAAAATTTCGGTGACTGCATTCAGGAAAGAATTAGTATTTGTCCATCAAGGGCGATAGAAACCAACCAAAAGTCATGTGAAATGCAATTGTTTTTATGGAAGCTAGAAGCGGCAGAGTGTGAGAAAAAAGTTTTTGTGCCACAGTCGGAATTCCAGAGAACCACAGACCACTGGCATTATTCTATGTTTACGTCAGAAACAGTAATCACTAACTGTTACGAAAATGGAAAACCTACAGGAATTATGCGATTATTATTACAAGGTAACGGATTGCTAATAAAAGTGACTTGATGCGAGATAGCAGGGAGACAGTTTCACCTTCCAGATACCATTACGGGTACAACACTAATTAACATGTCCAGACCAATGTTGTATTGGGCAGAGAAACCCCCACACATTCTATCCCACCAAAACCTAACTTATATCAACAACTCGTTGGATTAAACTTTATTACAGCCAATAAACAACTTGATAAATTCCAAAAACCAACAGAAACAGTATCATGAAAAGCATAGGCAGAAGACAATTATTTACAGTTCGTCAATCATGAGCATAATGTTGGTTCTGATATTTATTTGTGCAATCTACTTTTGTCTGAGATGTAAGATGGTACACTCAAGTGAAATAGCAAACCACCAAATGCAGTAAAATAGATACAACTTAGTCATAAGATGGAAGCAGAAAAAACAATGCTGTAGTTAGGTAAGCGTAGCAAAATCAACTAAGAATGTATAGGCTAACTAAGAACAAGTGAAGCTGAAAATTTGGGACGAATTTTAACAGAGGGAAGGGATGTGAAACTGTACAGAATAATAAGGGTTCCAAGTCATAAAATTTTCAGTAGAGTTCAACCACTTTGTTGTAAGATATGCTGGTTATGCTACAATTAGCGGCGGACCAGGAAGCACGTGATGCAAGACAGACGGGCAGCACAATCTGCAGTAGCTGAGTGAGAGAGACCAACAGAAAAGGACAGTGACTAGGCAAAATAATATGCACACTCATTCGTTCGCACGGTGCCGCAAGAAGCAATAGACATGGCTAGGGAAAACCCTCATAAATCAATTTAAATAGCTGCTAAGAGAGAATTAAAGCAAGGGTAGCAGAATTAGGTCACATGTGGTCACCACCAGTAAACTGCATGTCACAGAACTATGGAGAGCTCTTTAAATGTCTGAGCCCCAGCTCCAAGTAAAGGAGAAAGGCTCAGGTCAATGGGAATGATGGAGTCCATGTTGACGACATTCCGTTCCATGACCATGTTGTTTCAGTAAGTCTTGTCTCAGATCAACCAGCGCAGTACCAGCCAGCCATGGAGTGCCGCAGAGCTGAACTCCACTGACGAACTTCATGCTATGTCACACCGAACATTACTTGCGGGAGAGCTGTGAATTACCAGCAGCTGAGCGGTACCAGGTGCTGTACTCTCTGAATGTGGGACAGAAGACGACGACCAGCGTCCCTCACGGAGCACCATCCGGTACGCCTAAGTGCCTCCAGGTGCGAGGCCTACAAGACCGGCAGTACTAGGTTCAATGCCTGCCGCCTGCACCAAACCACAAATGGTGTGGTCCAGGGAAGAAGAGGTATGGAGTGGGATCGAGTACATTCCCTCAGCTGGTAGCAGTCATCCATGCTGTACCAGGCTGGTTTAAGCATCCATATTGACGCAAGAGGAATGATGTCTCACTAGGATGCAGGCACAGGGACTGGCACAGTGTCTGACACCAAGAGTCTGTACATGACCAGGGCAGGTGGCACCTACGGCCAACAGTGCACCACTCTTTGTAAAAGTTGTCAAAATAAACAATTCACTGAATAATCATGTTTTCTTAGCACCATGAGCAATTCCAGACGATTCCTGAGACATTGTGCAGAGGCATCTGCTCGGCTCTCTGTAGTATTCTTGTCAGTCAATCTAGGTGACCAAATCATTGGCCATAACTGTCCAGAATGTTCTTAAAACCAATTGTGAACAACTGTGGCCCAGTGACATAATGCACTGTGATTCCACAAAAATTCCATTGCTGTTTGGGAACAAGTAGCCCAACATAGCTATTTCAAGTCAGTGACTGTTCAGCTGGACCAGAGGACCCAGTCCATTCCATGTACACAGCCCACAGTTTTATGGAGCCACCACCAACTTGGACAGTGCCTTGTTGACAACTTGGGTCCATGGCTTTGTGGGGTCTGTACCATACTTGAACCATATTGTCAGCTCTTACCAACTGAAATCAGGACTCATCTGACCAGCCCACCATTTTCTAGTCATCTAGGGTCCAACCGAAATGGTCATGAGTCCAGGAGAGGAGTTGCAGGTGATTTCGCACTGTTAACAGAGGCACTCATGTCGGTTGTGTGCTGCTACAGCCCATTAATGACAAATTTCACCACACTGCTCTAATGGGTACATTCATCATATGTCCAGATTGATTTATGCGGTTATTTCACGCCGTGTGCTTGTCCTTTAGCAATGACAGTTCTATGCAAACTCTGCTGCTCTCGGTTGTTACGTGAAGGCCATCAGCCACTGCGTTGTCTGTGTTGAAAGGCAATGCCTGAAATTTTTTATTCTCGGCACACTCTTGGTGCTGAGGCTTCCAGAATATTGAATTCCTTAACAATTTTCAGAATCGAATGTCTTGTGTATCTAGCTCCAACTACCATTGTGCTTTCAAAGTCTGTTAATTCCTGTTGTGTGGCCATAATCATGTTGAAAATCTTTTCACAAAAATCACCTGACTGCAAATGACATCTCCATCAATGCATTGCCCTTTTATACATTGCATATACGATACTACCGCCATCTGTTGAAATATTACTGTATCTCTTTGCTACCTATCAGAACCCCTCGGAGAGCATTAAAGATGAACACCAGTCCAAATTGTCCATTACATACAAAAATAACCACTATTTCAGTATACATATAATTCGAAAACGATGCTTTGCTGAAACCATATGTGTAAAAGCCACCGTGTGCATTCTGAATGTGCCAAAAGCATCTAACATTGTTCTTCTGTGAGAAACACAATATAAATGTAAAATTAATACTGTAACTAATCGAAAGAAATAGAGCACATGGTCAGGATGTACCAGTAAACTTATCATTATAAAATTACTACAACAAATTAAATAGAACATATAAATAAAGCACGTTAATTGAATCTCCGATATATGTTAGCACTAAAATTCGGGCACTAGCCGATTTGTTATAAACAAATTTAGAAATGTAATTGTTACCTGTAACATAATTGGTCAGAAAATGTTATATTAACTCGTAACTAAATTGAAAATAGGTTCACGTTGTTCAGCACTGAGATTGTAAATTTTTAGCAATGTGTATCTCATATTCGGTTTAACTTTTAATTGTGATTTTACATAAAATTGTAATTTTCATAGTATGTAATTGTTAACAAAAGTATAAATAGAGGTCGTGCAGGCACCTTGAGACACTCGTTTTTTGGCTACTGTTGCGAGCATATGTATTGTAGGCTGACTCTTTTTGTCGATTGTTGGAAACTCTGTGTCGTTTGATGTCAACTTTGGGTACATGTGATGTAACTGGTACAGTTCACCAGGCTCGGACAACAGAGTCCTGGAAATATATTGGTATTAAAACTGCACTGTACTTTGGAATTTATTTGGGAGTCTTCCGCAATTCTTTTCATAGGCTGCACTGTGACGAGACATGAATCCAGGAATTTTACAAAACCCTGAGAACTAAACAACTCTCAATGTTGGTAGAACTGATGTGAAAACAACAGCGCATCAACTGGGCATTTCACTCAAAACATTTGCAACACGGAGGTGGGAAAATATAAACATCTCACTGTATACGTGTATATCACAATCTCACAACATTTGCCACCTCAATATATTTTCTTTGGACACTGGACTAGGACAAACATCATGAGTCTCAGCTACAAGAGATGTCTGGGATGTTTTATTACTAACCTTTCTTTACTGCATTTAATTCTTTTTCTTTGTTATCCATCTGATGATCAAGGTGAGTTTGAAAATTCTCTTGCCATGTAAGCAAATCCTGCGACAAAGTTTTTTGTATGAGCCCTAATCCATCTTTAACAGCTTGTACTGAAGAGCTGTGTCCAGATTATACATCTACATATATATTCAGTACGGTGAATGCCGGAGGTTACCCCCTGTACCAGTACGAGCCATTTCTTTTCCTGACCCACTCATGAATAGAACAAGGGAGAAATAAGTGTCTACACGCCTCCAAATGAGTCTCATATCTCCATGGCCCTTATGCGAAATGTATGTGAGTGACAGTAGAATCATTCTGGAGTCAGATTCAAATGCCACAACAGTGTTCCTCGAAAAGAACGTTGGCTTCCCTCCAGGGATTGCCATTTGAGTTCCTGAAGTATATCTGTAATAGTTGCATGTTTGTTGAAACTACTGGCAACAAATCTAGCAGAACACCTTCGATTTGCTTCGATAACTTCCTATAATCTGACATGGTGTTGATTCCTAACACTTGAGCAGTACTGAAGAATAGGTTGCACTAGCATCCCATTGCAGTCTCCTTTATAGATAAACCACACTTTCCCAAATACTCCAAAATAAACCGAAGTCGATCATTCACCATACCTATCACAATCTTCCATGCTCAGTCCATTTCATGTTGCTTCGCAGTGTTACACCCAGATATTTAAATGATATGATTGTGTTTAGCAGGACACTGGTAATGCTGTATCTGAACATTACATGCTTTGCTTTTCCAACTCATCTACATTAACCTCACAGTTTTCTACATTGAGAGCTAGCTGTTATTGATCACACCAACTGGAAATGTTGCTGAAGTCAAGTTTGTATCCTCCTCCTGTCACTCACCTTCCCTACACCAGAGCATCATCAGCAAACAGCTGCGGATTGCTGCTCACCCTGTCTGCCAGATCATTTGTGTATATAGCAAATAACAGCAGTCCTATCACACTTCCTTGGGGCACTCCTGACGATCCCCTTGTGTCTTATGAACACTCGCCTTCGAGGACAATGTAGTGGGTTCTATTAGTTAAGAAGTGTTTGAGCCACTATTATATCTAACTTATTTCATATGCTCATACTTTTGTCAACAGTGTGCAGTGGGGCACCGTGTCATATGCTTTTTGGAAATCTGGAAGTATGGAATCTGCCTGTTACCCTTTATCCATAATTTGTAGTACATCATGTGAAAAAAGGGCAAGCTGAGTTTCGCATGACAGATGCTTCCTAAAACATGTTGCTTTGTGGACATAAGCTCTTTGGTCTCAAGGAAGTTTCTTATATTCACACTCAGAATATGTCAGAATTCTGCTGCAAAATGATGATAATGGTATTGTTCTGTAATTTTGTGGGTCCATTTTACTATTATTATTTCTATTTTTCTCAGACCTTAGGTCTGGTTAAAAATGGAAAGTGACGCGGACCTTCATCAAGCGTGACTTCCTTTTAACTGTATGGTATATGTTACATTGTATTTAGGAACTTTCGGGTTACTGAACACGTATCAATAATTACGGATTTCTGTAGTTGTATATATACATTTGGATGTAGCTGTATTGCATTGATGTACTGGTGGATATTGTGTGGTATGACTCCTGTAGTTGATAGTATAATCAGTATAACGCCAACTTTATCCTGAAGCCACATGTCCTTGACTTCCTCAGCCAGTTGGATGTATTTTTCAATTTTTTCTCCTGTTTTCTTCTGTATATTTGTTGTATTGGGTATGGATATTTCGATTAGTTGTGTTAATTTCTTCTTTTTATTGGTGAGTATGATGTCAGGTTTGTTATGTGGTGTTGTTTTATCTGTTATAATGGTTCTGTTCCAGTATAATTTGTATTCATCATTCTCCAGTACATTTTGTGGTGCATACTTGTATGTGGGAACGTGTTGTTTTATTAGTTTATGTTTTATGGCAAGTTGTTGATGTATTATTTTTGCTACATTGTCATGTCTTCTGGGGTATTTTGTATTTGCTAGTATTGTACATCCACTTGTGATGTGATCTACTGTTTCTATTTGTTGTTTGCAAAGTCTGCATTTATCTGTTGTGGTATTGGGATCTTTAATAATATGCTTGCTGTAATATCTGGTGTTTATTGTTTGATCCTGTATTGCAATCGTGAATCCTTCCGTCTCACTGTATATATTGCCTTTTCTTAGCCATGTGTTGGATGCGTCTTGATCGATGTGTGGCTGTGTTAGATGATATGGGTGCTTGCCATGTAGTGTTTTCTTTTTCCAATTTACTTTCTTTGTATCTGTTGATGTTATGTGATCTAAAGGGTTGTAGAAGTGGTTATGAAATTGCAGTGGTGTAGCCGATCTATTTATATGAGTGATTGCTTTGTGTATTTTGCTAGTTTCTGCTCGTTCTAGAAAGAATTTTCTTAAATTGTCTACCTGTCCATAATGTAGGTTTTTTATGTTGATGAATCCCCTTCCTCCTTCCTTTCTGCTTAATGTGAATCTTTCTGTTGCTGAATGTATGTGATGTATTCTATATTTGTGGCATTGTGAGCGTGTAAGTGTATTGAGTGCTTCTAGGTCTGTGTTACTCCATTTCACTACTCCAAATGAGTTGGTCAATATTGGTATAGCATAAGTATTTATAGCTTTTGTCTTGTTTCTTGCTGTCAATTCTGTTTTCAGTATTTTTGTTAGTCTTTGTCTATATTTTTCTTTTAGTTCTTCTTTAATATTTGTATTATCTATTCCTATTTTTTGTCTGTATCCTAGATATTTATAGGCATCTGTTTTTTCCATCGCTTCTATGGAGTCACCGTGGTTATTCAATATGTAATCTTCTTGTTTAGTGTGTTTTCCCTTGACTATGCTATTTTTCTTACATTTGTCTGTTCCAAAAGCCATATTTATATCATTGCTGAATACTTCTGTTATCTTTAGTAATTGGTTGAGTTGTTGATTGGTTGCTGCCAGTAGTTTTAGATCATCCATGTATAGCAAATGTGTGATTTTGTGTGGGTATGTTCCAGTAATATTGTATCCATAATTTGTATTATTTAGCATGTTGGATAGTGGGTTCAGAGCAAGGCAGAACCAGAAAGGACTTAATGAGTCTCCTTGGTATATTCCACGCTTAATCTGTATTGGCTGTGATGTGATATTATCTGAATTTGTTTGGATATTAAGTGTGGTTTTCCAGTTTTTCATTACTATGTTTAGGAACTGTAACAATTTACGATCTACTTTGTATATTTCCAATATCTGTAGTAACCATGAGTGGGGTACACTATCAAAAGCTTTTTGGTAATCAATGTATGCGTAGTGTAGCGACCTTTGTTTAGTTTTAGCTTGATATGTCACCTCTGCATCTATTATCAGTTGCTCTTTACATCCTCGTGCTCCTTTGCAGCAGCCTTTTTGTTCTTCATTTGTAATTTTGTTCTGTGTTGTATGTTAATTCCTGTGTAATGACTGAAGTTAATATTTTGTATATTGTTGGTAGGCATGTTATGGGGCGATATTTAGCTGGGTTTGCTGTGTCTGCTTGATCTTTAGGTTTCAGATAAGTTATTCCATGTGTAAGTGTATCAGGGAATGTGTATGGGTCTGCAATGTAACTGTTAAATAATTTAGTTAGATGTGAATGTGTTGAGGTGAACTTCTTTAGCCAGAAATTTGCTATTTTATCATTTCCAGGGGCTTTCCAATTGTGCGTAGAATTAATTGCTCAGGTGACTTCATGTTGCAACATTATCACTTCAGGCATTTGTGGTATCATCTTATATGAGTCTGTTTCTGCTTGTATCCACCGTGCATGCATTATTATTATTATTATTATTACTATTATTATTTTAATACAGAAGCCATCTGTGCTTTTTTCCAGTCACTTTGAACTTTGCAGTAGTTGAGAGAATTGCAATGGGTACAAGCTAAGCAATGAGCCAATGCCATACAGTAGTCTTTGTTAAACTGAAGTGGGGTTTCATCTGGACCTGGAGACTTATTTGTTTCCAACTCTTTTACCTGTTTCTCTACACCAGGGATACTTATTACTATGTCATTCATATGCAACTCTGTGCGATGTCAAATGATGGTATGTTTGTACAATTTTCCTGTGTGAACAATTTCTTAATCATTAATTTCATTAGCTACCTCCTTCTGCCACATCAGACTGGTCAAAGGGTTCTCAGCCATATCTTTTGCTGAGGTATGATGGTTGTAGATGTTGTATACTTCACGCATAGGTCTTTTAACAGATCTTTATAACCTTTGCCTGTCTTCATTTCCATGTTATCTTTTGAACTGAGAATGCAACAACATTTGCTTCCTCAGCATTTCCCAAATTTTGTTGTTAAACCATGATGGGTCTTTTCTGTCCGCAACCCACTTGCTTGGGACATACTTCTCCAGAGCACAATTCACAGTCTGTTTAAACTTGGCCCATAGTTCCTCTCTGTCTGTCATACTGGAACTAAATGATGTCAATTCATTGATCAAGTAAGATGCTAACAACTGGTTATCTGCTCTTCTAGCTTTCTTGACCAATTCATCAACTTTTGTACCTATTATTGCTATGATGACATCATGATCACTAGTCCCCTTCTCTGTACTGATGCCGTTGTTAAGGTTTGGCCTGTTTGTGAGTGTAAGGTCTAAAATATTTTCACTGCATGTGGGCTGCTGAACTAGCAGTAATAGTTTGCGGTGCTGCTTTTTCTACTTCTGTTTCTAATCTTTCTGTGATTTGATCATCCTTTTCCTTTAAAATGTCTTCTGTTTTCTTTTTGTGATCAGTGTAGAGATCTTCTAGTCACATTACTACCTGTTGAAGGGTGGATTTCAAAGTATCATGTTCTAGTTGCAAAGTACTAAGATTTACTGTCAACTTCTCTACAGATTCTGAAATATCTCTAATGATTATTCATTCTTTCCCAGTGAGGCATTGTTATGGTGAACAATTCGGTTTCTGCTGGCTATTCACATTTTTCTGCTGTCTGGTACTGATTCCAGTTTGGAAATACTTCTGTATTTATGCTTGTCATTCAAGCTATCCTTTGATTAGGACATTATGTTACCATGGTGTGCAGTGTCGGGCATTCCATCCGAGGTCCGTGTCCACCAGGAGCAGTTGCAGTGTTGTTTTCAGGCCACTGGTGTTCAGATTGCCACTTGAGCCTCGGTAAAACATCCTCAGATATTGGTCTGTTGTCTGAGGTAGATACAAGGTCTACCCTGATGGGGACATAATTCAGAACTTCATAGAGCAAGATTAATGACAGATAATAACCAAGAAGTATGTGCACAGTGTTCAGAACATCTGTGGCTAGAAGACACTACAGTTGCTGCTATTGGTCAGCACATACCATGGACACTATGCCTGTTGCAGCATGGTCCACAGATGGAGTGTTAACAGAACATAGGCATAAATACCGGACTCGTTCCACACTGGAATCAGTATCAGACAGCAATTGTCAAAGACTGCAAGTCATGAAGTTGAAATATCATGCAATAAAACATAAATAACCAGCAGAAAATTGAATAGTTCAAAATGTTACCTCTAATGGTGCTTTTTAAGCCTAAAATTTTGTTAGTTATGGGGTTTGCAACACTTCAGTCATGTGACTAGCAATCTCAGTTTTTAATTGCTCTGTTTGATTCCTTACCTGGTCAGTCATTTGCCCAAACTGATTAGATAAACTATCTTATTGTTGCTTCATAGAGGTAAAGTCATTAGACATACTTTCTTGTCTTTGATTCATAATGGCCATATCATTAGTTAACTTACTGATATTATTATCCATAGAAACAAATTTCTGTAATATTAGTGTAATGGGATCTGATGCCACATTAACAGGTTCAACAATAGTTTTGTTTGTAGCCAGGATGTAACTTCACTTGTTGCAACTATCATGTTATTTGAATTTGTAGAGGTGGATTCATCCTCTGGTATCTGTTCAGGCTCAGTTTCTGGATTTGAAGAAATCATCGTACTGAATTGTCTTCTGCTTATTATCACATTACAGTGCAATACAGTTTACCAAATCTACTGCTGATCATAATGCAGTGAATATACAAACGGCTCACAGATGGTGAATGTGTACAGCACATCACAAGAGATGAAAAACACTTCCTTGAAAACAATTGCAGATCACTACTGCAAGCTGCGTGCACTGAACTACGTACATGTGCCACTTGCAGCCCTTTTTACAAAATGTACAATAATTGCATAATAATTACAAATTTTGCAGATGTGTAATTTTTTTCAAGCCATAAGCCTAAAATAATCTGATTTTACTGGTACAGAAGGTGGGACTATGAATTACTATGGAATGAGTGATATATTGCCTCAGTTTGTGTTGTGGCAGTCATTAACAATGATGTATTTGTGAGAATTTACCAATTTTGACTTCTTGTAGTTTTGTACAGTTGAATTTGATTTTGCCAATTTTGAATAAATTCCATTCATTTGTACACAATGTTTTCAGTCTTTCAAAAACTCATAGATTAGTTGTTTGACCCATGTGTGTCCATATTTCTGGATTATATAGAAAAGAAACAGACAGTTATGAAATAGACATATTTTGAAATAAAATTACATATATACCATAATCTAATTTCATGGTTCAATCATGGTCACCATTTTAACTCTCTGTTCACAGAGGGCGAGTTGAGCTGACAAAAAGGCTACAGATAGAATTCCTATGAGACACAATATTTCACACTTTAGAAGCAACTGGCTTTGTTTTCTTATTTTCACAGCTGTAGAAGTTTGGAATATCTTAAGCACATGAATATTGCTCGCACTGGCACATGAATATTGCTCGCACTGGGTGATCGGACTTCATGAATTTAATGACAACCAGGTTCTAAGTTATTACAGCAACTTGTAGTTATGTAGGTGACAGGGTCACAATGACAACTAAGCAGATATTGCCCAAGCTGGTTATTTCTGTTCATATAGTAACAACTAACTAACACCCGCACTATCACTGTAAAACCTGTCAAAATCATACCAAGGGTGTTAGTGGTACAAAACAAAGGGACACGATACAATGTTTGAACAAAATTAGTGATTATTCTCAGTTAAAGAAACTTACATTAATTCCTGTGTCTTAACATATTGTAGCTATGAGGAGGAAAGGTAAAGGAGTAAGTCACAATTGAAGTATGTCAAACAAAAGATAGATATTGATTTACAAAGATAACCTAGTTCCTAAACTTATTTCTCCAAAGTTATAGTATTATGACTTTATGTTTCATATGCGTGATCTCTTCATCACAAATAACGTACTTCATAGACTGTTATATTTGCTCTTAGGAAAAAAAGATATTTTTACTAAAACAGGAAAAAAAGACAAAAATACTAATATGTCATTATGGGTGACAGCATGGGCAGCTGGGAAAAACATGGTAATTCTGCTGCTCCTGTACCTCGTACATAGGAGAATAGGGGGCATATAGTGTAATCACTGAGGGCGACTTAGTATTATTTTATCACATGTGAGTAGTTGAAGTGAGAACAGACAGAGCATGATTACACATGTCAATACATTTTCCGATAGTACTACAACCTGTCAGCCAAATTGTTCTGGATTGACACACATGGGTGTGAGGTACAATTATTCCTGGGGAAATCCAAAGCAACACAGTGTTGGAAGGAAGTATTGACCCCTTATCTGCATTTCTACAGAAGAGTGCGCATTGGACATATTCATTATACACACCAGAGATCATAATTTTGAATTAGTATAAAAAAGAAAAGCCCTGGGATACGTCCAAAATAGTTAAAAATAGTAGCATCTTAATAAGATGTCTAAGCCTTGCGCCTCAGTAGTGTGTTTACATTTTGCGGCGTGCACTGCAGCTGTAGTGGTTATAAGCTAAGTACTGACAAACTTATTTGTGTTCTGTAATACAGTTATTAAATTTAATAGATTTCAGCGGTGTTGCTTGCCATTTGTGGCGAAATAACGACTTAATAAACTTTTGTAATTGTTCGCTCGCTGTGTTTTATAGAGTTTTCAGTGTGTTGAAGTCGTTTAGTAAATTTCGTGCTTTAGTTTTCAACTGACGTTTATTATCCTTACTAGTGAAATATTTCAGTAAAATTTTCATTTAGTGTTTTAACTTCACTTAGTGTTACAGTGGTCGTTTTAATGTTTTGGTTGTAGCTAATAATTTTGTGAAGTTTTGCTGGTATTGGTATCGGCTGTATTGTAGTAGTATTAATACAAGTAGCTGCTTTCTTAGTAGGCAGAGAATTTTGAGACCATTATTGTTAGTTCTTAAATAGTTCTACTGGTGTAACTGAACTTTGATAACTGTAAAATTTACTATGAGTGAAAAGTGTGGGCTCTGTCGTAGGTTTGTGAGTAGTGGGTTACGGTGTGGGATTTGTTCAAAGTATTTTCATTGGGGGAATGCAGTGGGGAAGCCAGTGGTCATTTTAGGGAGATCCTCTCCTGGGAATGTAGAATCTGTAGTAGAAACAAGTTAATAGAGGAGCAGGAGCGTAAGATCTGTGCCCTTCAGGTGCAGTTACAATGCGCAAAGGAGGAACTAGATAGGTTGAGGAGGGTGAAGGGTGGTGGGGAATGGGAACTGGTAGTTGGCAAGAAGGTAGCTAGGAAGAGGAGGTATTCAGACAGTTTTACTTTGCATACATGCAATAGAGACGACCAACTGGAGAGGAGCTTCGTATAGCCGTAGATGTAGGTAACTTGCAGCAGTCCTCAGCAATTAGGAGGCCTAGGTTAGTTGCAAAGTCTAGCAGAAAGAAGGTTCTGCTGCTAGGTAGTTCCCACGGTAGAGGTGTGGGCCAGCAGTTGCAGGAAGTGTTGGGGAGTGAGTACCAGGTCACCAGCATTGTGAAGCCTAGTGCAAGGTTGGCTCAGGTGACTGAAAGCATAGGGGAGTTATGTAAGAATTTTACGAAAGAGGATCAGGTAGTGATAGTGGGTGGAGCAGGGAACAGTCTCGATAGGGACGGGGAATATGATGTCAGTGGTGACTTGGTTAAGATAGCTACTCAAACTGGTGGTACTAATGTGCATTTTGTGCAACTGTTTTAGCGTCATGATTGGCCTCACCCTAATGCAGCTATTAGGCGCGTTAATGTGGGGCTGGGGAGGGCACTGATGGCGGAGAGCATGGATCACATCTCAGTGGTGCCAGTTGGGTCTATCAGTAGATGGGGTTACACTAGGCATGGCCTGCACCTCAATAGGTATGGGAAGGGGAGGCTGGCTAAGCTTATAGGTGACAGTGTAGTGGGTGGTGGCGGTGGTGGTGGCAGTGGTATCACTCATGCAAAAATTCCTGTAGTAGTTGGTGTTAGAGCTGCACCTTTTTTAGATTGAAGTCAGCTGATAGGTATACCTGCTTAAAGGAAGTGCCTCTAACTAAGGGCTCACCTATGTGTTTCCAAGTAGAGAAGGAATTAGCATATTTCATCAAAATATAAGAGGTATTAGAGATAAAGTTAGTGAACTGCTAATAGATGTTAACTCTGAAATTCTTGGTATATCAGAGCACCACTTAAATAATTTGATAATTCCGAGACTTCCTTTACCAGGCTACAGATTAGCTGGCTGTTTCTCAAGGAGTTCCTTGCGGGGTGGGGGAGTGGCTCTGTACGTAAAAAACAGTATTTTCTTTGAGTCCATTGACATATCACGACACTGTACTGAACAGATATTTGAAAGTTGTGCAGCATTACTTGAATTTAGTGAAACTAAACTTCTAATTGCTGTTGTTTATAGGTCCCCTAACTCCAACTTCAGAGCATTTTTGCTTAAGCTAGAGAGGGTTCTTGATTCACTTTGTAGGAAGTACCAGAAAGTAGTTATATGTGGTGACTTCAATATTAATTTTGTACATGATTGTGCAAGAAAAAGGATGTTGGTAGATCTCCTGAATTCATATGATCTGATGCAAACTGTGTTTTTTCCAACTAGGGTGCAGGGGAACAGTAGCACAGTCTTAGACAATATTTTTATTCCTTCTTCATTATTAGATGGGCATTCTGTTAGTAAAAGGGTGAATGGCCTTTCAGACCATGATGCACAAATTTTAACACTAAAAGGTTTTTGTACTCAAACCAATGTCATATTTAATTACAAACTACGTAGGAAAGTTAATCCAACAGCAATAGAGAGTTTTTCAAAACTTGTCAAGGAACAAGAGTGGCAAGATGTTTATTGTGCCGACAATATAGATGATAAATACAATGCTTTCCATAACACATTTCTCATGCTCTTTGAGAGTCGCTTTCCATTAGAACATTCTAAATGAGGTACTAGCAGTAATGGACAGCCCGGTTGGCTGACTAGTGGGATAAGGATATCATGTACAACAAAGTGGGAATTATATCAAAATGTTAGAAGTAGTCACAATCAAGCTACAGTAGCCCATTACAAACAGTATTGTAAGGTGCTTAAAAATGTTATTAGCAAGGCAAAAAGTATGTGGTATGCAAATAGAATAGCTAATTCACATGATAAAATTACAGCCATATGGTCAGTTGTGAAGGAAGTGTCTGGTCAGCATAACAAGGTTGATGATATAAAGTCAGTTTGCAGTAATAATATTTCTGTTACCGATAAATCAGATATATGTACAGTATTTAACAACCATTTTCTGAGCATTGCTGGTGAATTAAATAAAAATTTAGTTTCTACAGGAAATCACATAAATTTCTTAGCAAATGCCTTTCCGAGATTGACGTCTGAAATACTCCTCTGTGATACAGACAAGAGGGAGATTGAGTCATTAATTAAATCACTGAAGACTAAGGACTCTCATGGTTATGATGGAGAGTGTAGTAGAATATTAAAGTACTGTGCTGCACATGTTAGCCCTGTATTTAGCCATATTTGTAATTTTTCTTTTAGAAATGGTCAGTTTCCCAAGCGATTAAAGTACTCAGTAGTAAAGCCGCTTTATAAAAAGGGAGAAAGGGATAATGTAGATAATTTTAGACCTATTTCTATGCCATCAGTGTTTGCAAAAGTTATCGAAAAGGCTGTGTATGTGAGGTTAATTGATCATTTTATATCACACGATTTGCTATCAAATGTACAGTTTGGCTTTAGAAGTCGTTTGACAACTGAAAATGCTATATTCTCTTTTCTCTGTGAGGTACTGGATGGGCTAAACAAAAAGTTTCGAATGCTTGGCGTATTTTTTGATTTAACAAAGGCATTTGACTGTGTTGATCTCACAATATTGCTCCAGAAGTTGGACCATTACGGAATAAGGGGAGTAGCTCACAATTGGTTCACCTTTTACTTTAGCAACAGGCAGCAGAAGGTCATTATTCACAATGTTGATAACGGCTGTGATGTGGGATCTGAGTGGGGTACTGTCAAGTGGGGGGTGCCCCAGGGATCAGTGTTGGGGCCGCTCCTGTTCCTTATTTATATAAATGATATGCCCTCTAGTATTATGGGTAACTCTAAAATATTTCTGTTTGCTGATGACACTAGCTTGGTAGTAAAGGATGTTGTGTGCAACATTGACTCGATTTCAAGTAGTGCAGTACATGACCTCAGTTCATGGCTTGTAGAAAATAAACTAACGTTAAATCACAGTAAGACTCAGTTTTTACAGTTCCTAACACACAATTCAACAAAACCTAACGTTTTAATTTCACAGAACGGGCATATGATTAGTGAAACTGAACAGTTCAAATTCCTAGGTGTTCAGATAGATAGTAAGCTGTTGTGGAAAGCCCATGTTCAGGATCTTGTTCAAAGACTTAATACTGCCATTTTCACTATTCGAACGGTATTGTAAGTGAGTGATACTTCGACACGTAAATTAGTCTACTTAGCTTATTTTAATTCACTTATGTCGTGTGGTATTATGTTTTGGGGTAACTCTTCCCATTGTAGGAGGATATTTTTGGCTCAGAAACGGGCGGTTCGGGCAATAAGTGGTGTGAGTTCACGAACCTCTTGTCGACCTATGTTCACGAGTCTGGGTATTTTGACATTGGCCTCTCAATATGTATATTCCTTATTGTCATTTCTTGTTACCAATATTAGTTTATTTCTAACAATAAGCAGCTTTCACTCGGTTAATACTCGGCAGAAATCAAACCTCTATTTGGATCGGACTTCCTTAACTCTTGTGCAAAAAGGTGTGCAGTATACTGCTGCATCCATTTTCAATAAGCTGCCACTTGAATTCAAAAACCTTAGCAGTAATCCACGTGCTTTCAAATCGAAACTGAAGAGTTTCCTCGTGGGTCACTCCTTCTAGTCTGTCGAGGAGTTCCTTGAAAAATTAAAATGATTCTCATTGTACTGCTGATAGTGTTTGCTTAAACTTATGGACTGATTTTCTTTCAGGTTCATGAACATTTATTTTTGTCTGTTATTACTTTTATGTTGTAATTTCATGTATTGACACGTTCCATGACCTTGGAGATTTGCTCCTCAATTTAGTCCTACGGAACTTGACATGTAAATAAAAAATAAAAATAAAATAAACATAACAGTCTATGGAATAGACAGAACAAATTTTTGCTTACCAGCAACAGTTACAGGTACAACAGCAATTGAGGTGACACACACCATTTGATTTTTTTTGTTTTTGGCCAGAGAAGCCATTACAGGTACTGCCAGTCCAAAACCTAACACTTTTAAATGATGCCTTGTATCCAGATCTCTTTCGCTCAGTAGACCAACTTACAGCACCACAGAAAGGGCAGTTTTCCACAGAACAGATGTTACAACATATCCGACAGTATTGCGAGAACCATTGTAATCAGGTTATAAACATATGCATTTCAGCTTCAAGTGCTGTAGTGATTCTGGTTGTTTTTGTGTAATTTACATTCACTGCTAGAGAAAAACTATGCAACACCCAGAATTACCTGTGCATGAGTTACCTATTGCTTCATTTGGCAATATGACAGGAAATACTGCAGAATACCAAGAGTGAATCATCGGTCCAAACACTAGGAAGTAGGAGTAAAGAACTGATTGCGAAAAACTCAAATATTTGAAGGAGATTAAGATTTGTGAGATTGCCCTTGGCTTTTATAACAAGGATATTCCATGAAAATTGTGTCAGTGACAAGTAGACTACTATGAAGGTGTGAAAATTCAGCATGAATGTTGTACAGTAGCATAGTAAGTAAGGGCAGGAATAAAATTTTGTTAGAAACCGAGATGTCACTACAAAATTTTTAACCTAAACATTCTCCGAACCTGAAATTTCGTTAAGACCCGATCCGATATGATATTTGGGAAAGCATTCCATACAGAGCATAACATTACACTTCCCAGAATACGTTGGTGGCTTTCCTTTGCAGTTCTCATACTGGTATCATCTTTGCTTTTCAAGGTTCTGGATTACATTCACTTCCCAGAATATGTACGTGGCTTTCCTTTGCAGTTCTCATACTCGTATCATCTTTGCTTTTCATGCTTCTGGATGACATGCAGCTTCTGGTCTTACCATATGTCTGCTACATTACTACTGGAAGCTGAGGTGACTTTTGTTAGTCTTCCCTTAGTTGACCTCATTTCAAGACCTTTCTTTAGGTATGTTCTCACGATCTGTCTTCTGAACTCTTTCACCGAAAAAGAAGTTCCTTCATTCCTTGTCTTGAAACCCAAATATGCATTCACAACAGTCATACTTACCAACCTCATAAAAAGGCACCAGTAGGACTTTTTACCTACAATGCAATTAGCCAGTCATGAAGATTGACACCTTCCACGAATGTCTTGTATGTATTCAATAATGTGGTTGTGGAACACTGACCTTTTCTTTTTTGGATGAATTCCACATTGGACTTGGATGGTAGGAAGCACAGTGTCTAAATTAATTGCTAGTGTAATACACTTGTTGTCATCCCATTTTATGAACAAAACTTCCTTCTCTCTGTCAATCTGAACTCAATATATCCTCTTTCTTTCTGTTCCATAACATTATCTGCTGGTAGGGGGCACTTCCTTGTTTTGCATTCTCTTATAGTTCCATTCCCCCCATGAACCATGGACCTTGCCGTTGGTGTGGAGGCTTGCGTGCCTCAGCGATACAGATGGCCGTACCGTAGGTGCAACCACAACGGAGGGGTATCTGTTGAGAGGCCAGACAAACATGTGGTTCCTGAAGAGGGGCAGCAGCCTTTTCAGTAGTTGCAGGGGCAACAGTCTGGATGATTGACTGATCTGGCCTTGTAACATTAACCAAAACGGCCTTGCTGTGCTGGTACTGCGAACGGCTGAAAGCAAGGGGAAACTACAGCCGTAATTTTTCCCGAGGACATGCAGCTTTACTGTATGATTAAATGATGATGGCGTCCTCTTGGGTAAAATATTCCGGAGGTAAAATAGTCCCCCATTCGGATCTCCGGGCGGGGACTACTCAAGAGGACATCGTTATCAGGAGAAAGAAAACTGGCATTCTACGGATCGGAGCGTGGAATGTCAGATCCCTTAATCGGGCAGGTAGGTTAGAAAATTTAAAAAGGGAAATGGATAGGTTAGAGTTAGATATAGCGGGAATTAGTGAAGTTCGGTGGCAGGAGGAACAAGACTTTTGGTCAGGTGATTACAGGGTTATAAATACAAAATCAAATAGGGGTAATGCAGGAGTAGGTTTAATAATGAATAAAAAAATAGGAGTGCGGGTTAGCTACTACAAACAGCATAGTGAACGCATTATTGTGGCCAAGATAGACACAAAGCCCATGCCTACTACAGTAGTACAAGTTTATATGCCAACTAGCTCTGCAGATGATGAAGAAATTGATGAAATGTATGATGAGATAAAAGAAATTATTCAGGTAGTGAAGGGAGATGAAAATTTAATAGTCATGGGTGACTGGAATTCGTCAGTAGGAAAAGGGAGAGAAGGAAACATAGTAGGTGAATATGGATTGGGGGGAAGAAATGAAAGAGGAAGCCGCCTTGTAGAATTTTGCACAGAGCATAACTTAATCATAGCTAACACTTGGTTCAAGAATCATGAAAGAAGGTTGTATACCTGGAAGAATCCTGGAGATACTAAAAGGTATCAGATAGATTACATAATGGTAAGACAGAGATTTAGGAACCAGGTTTTAAATTGTAAGACATTTCCAGGGGCAGATGTGGATTCTGACCACAATCTATTGGTTATGAACTGCAGATTGAAACTGAAGAAACTGCAAAAAGGCGGGAATTTAAGGAGATGGGACCTGGATAAACTGAAAGAACCAGAGGTTGTAGAGAGTTTCAGGGAGAGCATAATGGAACAATTGACAGGAATGGGGGAAAGAAATACAGTAGAAGAAGAATGGGTAGCTCTGAGGGATGAAGTAGTGAAGGCAGCAGAGGATCAAGTAGGTAAAAAGACGAGGGCTAATAGAAATCCTTGGGTAACAAAAGAAATATTGAATTTAATTGATGAAAGGAGAAAATATAAAAATGCAGTAAATGAAGCAGGCAAAAAGGAATACAAACGTCTCAAAAATGAGATCGACAGGAAGTGCAAAATGGCTAAGCAGGGATGGCTAGAGGACAAATGTAAGGATGTAGAGGCTTGTCTCACTAGGGGTAAGATAGATACTGCCTACAGGAAAATTAGAGCGACCTTTGGAGAGAAGAGAACCACTTGTATGAATATCAAGAGCTCAGATGGCAACCCAGTTCTAAGCAAAGAAGGGAAGGCAGAAAGGTGGAAGGAGTATGTAGAGGGTTTATACAAGGGCGATGTACTTGAGGACAATATTATGGAAATGGAAGAGGATGTAGATGAAGATGAAATGGGAGATAAGATACTGCGTGAAGAGTTTGACAGAGCGCTGAAAGACCTGAGTCGAAACAAGGCCCCGGGAGTAGACAACATTCCATTAGAACTACTGATGGCCTTGGGAGAGCCAGTCACGACAAAACTCTACCATCTGGTGAGCAAGATGTATGAGACAGGCGAAATACCCACAGACTTCAAGAAGAATATAATAATTCCAATCCCAAAGAAAGCAGGTGTTGACAGATGTGAAAATTACCGAACTATCAGTTTAATAAGTCACAGCTGCAAAATACTAACGCGAATTCTTTACAGACGAATGGAAAAACTGGTAGAAGCGGACCTCGGGGAAGATCAGTTTGGATTCCGTAGAAATGTTGGAACACGTGAGGCAATACTAACCTTAAGACTTATCTTAGAAGAAAGATTAAGAAAAGGCAAACCTACGTTTCTAGCATTTGTAGACTTAGAGAAAGCTTTTGACAACGTTAACTGGAATACTCTCTTTCAAATTCTGAAGGTGGCAGGGGTAAAATACAGGGAGCGAAAGGCTATTTACAATTTGTACAGAAAGCAGATGGCAGTTATAAGAGTCGAGGGGCATGAAAGGGAAGCAGTGGTTGGGAAAGGAGTGAGACAGGGTTGTAGCCTCTCCCCGATGTTATTCAATCTGTATATTGAGCAAGCAGTAAAGGAAACAAAAGAAAAATTCGAAGTAGGTATTAAAATTCATGGAGAAGAAGTAAAAACTTTGAGGTTCGCCGATGACATTGTAATTCTGTCAGAGACAGCAAAGGACTTGGAAGAGCAGTTGAACGGAATGGACAGTGTCTTGAAAGGAGGATATAAGATGAACATCAACAAAAGCAAAACGAGGATAATGGAATGTAGTCAAATTAAATCGGGTGCTGAGGGGATTAGATTAGGAAATGAGACACTTAAAGTAGTAAAGGAGTTTTGCTATTTATGGAGTAAAATAACTGATGATGGTCGAAGTAGAGAGGATATAAAATGTAGACTGGCAATGGCAAGGAAATCGTTTCTGAAGAAGAGAAATTTGTTAACATCGAGTATAGATTTAAGTGTCAGGAAGTCGTTTCTGAAAGTATCTGTATGGAGTGTAGCCATGTATGGAAGTGAAACATGGACGATAACCAGTTTGGACAGGAAGAGAATAGAAGCTTTCGAAATGTGGTGCTACAGAAGAATGCTGAAGATAAGGTGGGTAGATCACGTAACTAATGAGGAGGTATTGAATAGGATTGGGGAGAAGAGAAGTTTGTGGCACAACTTGACTAGAAGAAGGGATCGGTTGGTAGGACATGTTTTGAGGCATCAAAGGATCACAAATTTAGCATTGGAGGGCAGCGTGGAGGGTAAAAATCGTAGAGGGAGACCAAGAGATGAATACACTAAACAGATTCAGAAGGATGTAGGTTGCAGTAGGTACTGGGAGATGAAGAAGCTTGCACAGGATAGAGTAGCATGGAGTGCTGCATCAAACCAGTCTCAGGACTGAAGACCACAACAACAACATAGTTCCATTTACATGGAATCCCTGTTCCTTCAGTTGGATGAGCAGTCATAACTGGTAAAGTAATTGTCAAAACATACTTTGTAACTGTTTGGCTAATCAATAATGGACAACATTTTCAAAAGTACTTTGGAATCCAGTGGTACATTTGCATTTTCATCATTCTGGTCGTTCCTGCAACACAATAAAAAAGTGTAATAGTAGCCATCAGTACCACAAAGGCCCAAAGTTATATCCAAAGCATATGGACTTCAGTCTGATAAACTGCTGTATAGGGTGACGTCCATAGTATCTCACAAACATTTCAACAACTGCCACATTTTTTCTGAAAGACTCCCCATTTTTTATAATTTTTTACCAGAGCCTCTGCTAATGATTTTATTTTGAAAGGTTTGTCACTCTTCTTTTCATTGGCCTTTTTATTATCATTGAAATGTATGACAGATTTCAGTTCAAGATAGCTGTTATCACTCATTACATCTTTCACTATTTGAACACCGAGATCATCATCTTCAGACCAATAATCTCTTTCAGTGGACAATTATTTATGATTGCCAGTAAAGATCAAGAACCCAACAAATACACGAATTTCATCAGGTAAAACTGAAAAATTTATTTTATTTTTACACTCCCTCAAATATTTTTCAGTTTCCCCTACAGCGAGGCTTACTACTTATTCTTAAAAGAGTTCCTCAAAAACCTGCATGGGTGTGAGACCATACAACTTTTCTTTCAGTTCGTCCAGCAGACAAGAAGCTTTCTTCCCTCAGCCAGGAAATTAATATTTTGGAACCTGGTCACACACCATTTAACTTCCTTTTTTATGGGCTCTTTTAAAAGAGACAGAAGGAATGTGTTTATTGTCTCTCTCATGTAAAGTTTCAGTAGTACGTGCAATATCTCTTACATATGTATTTCCTAACAAGTTATCTTCGATATTCTGCTCATCTACATCAGGAGATAAAGCTACTATGTCTGCTTCTATTTCTTCATAAAATAAGTATCCCACTGCTTTTCCAACAGTTTGAAAACACATTGTGAGCCATGGAAAAGAAATCTAAAAAGACTGAAAAACTTAACATTTTCAAATGAGGACAGCGAGTTTTCATACACTGGGACACAAAATGTTACAAACAATGTTTGCCTTCATAAGAACCAAACAATACCACAGTATTATATTACGCAGCAGCCACAAAATGAGAGTGATCCTTACCTCAGATGCAGCCACAAAAATAAAAACATAAATGACCAGCTGACTATGCAAAAACACTCCACTTCTGTTAACAGTCTTCAACTGAATAACTGTAGCAGAGAGATGTCAATGGTACCAAGTGTTGATAGAAAGCTTACTTTATAACAAGAGACCATTGTTGGTTTGGAGTAGCACACATTGTAATAATGACAAAAAAATGGACTGTCCTCAATTGAGGGCAATCGTCCCTAATGGGCTAGAATACAATGAACCAACTGTTTAATATTTAAGCTACACAGAGAATAAATTAGTAACCATTGACATACTGGGTGATACAGATGAAATTGTAGCATTGCAATTTGTAGTACTTGGGCTTGGGTTGGATGGAAGAACAGTTACAGGTGGATATGAATATACAAGCCAGTGCATGTGAAGCGAACAGAAAAAGACAGTTTTCTAGTGAACTGTAAGGTTACCGTATTTCCTCGAAACTGGCATTATTTCAAGTTTAGCATCTATCTTCAAATGCTGTGGCACAGATTTCAAATTTTCTAACAATGACAGCAGAAAATGCTTGTGAGGATCAGCTGCTTCAGGCATTAATTAATTTTGTTTCTCAGTTTTTGCTGCAAATACCTGAAATAATTTCTCTTCTCTGTCTTCCTTTGCCTCGTATAAGAACTGTAGGCAACTCCATCTTCAATACCATAATCATCGCCTCATCAATATGAGCAACAGCTTCTTCCAACTCTACTGGTTTAGTGGGAGTTACAAGTGATATGAAAGTTAGCATATTAAAATATACATATTTTTGTGTTGTTCTGTAGAAGGGCCTCTTTTTGAGTCATTCCTCTTGTTGAGTTCTCTTATGCAACAATCATGAATGTTCTTCCACTCCTTCCATAACTGTGAGGCTTTAATAAAACAAAAGTTTCTTATTTCAGGTATCTCACTATGGGCTGTACATTTACAGAGTTGCATTATTCCTTCAAAAGTGATGTTTCCACAGTATCCAAAATCTTTGGAGACTGTTCTCAGTAAATATGGGATAATCTGCAAAGCATATTCATGCCACATGCATTGCAAGAAGGCTAGATTAATATAGCAGAAAAAATTAAAAACACAATGCTTTACCATACTATCTTGGAGCAATTGGCAAGGTAGCATGTTAGAATTGTTAAACCTGGACACAGTGGCTCTTTATGCTGTAGCTACAAAAATCTTTTTTTTTCTGTGGTTTTTATTAGCAGTTTGTGATACTGAGTATTCATAGACATAGTTTCATAAGCAAAAAGTTGAGACTCTCATATCTACATAACTATAAAAACAATGACCTTTGTAAAAGAAGGAAACATAATAATTTAAATTTGCCAAGGCCTCAACGTTTGTCTGATCAGGCGAGCCTTTTCCACTCTGCTTTGTCAGAGATGAAGCATTTGCTCTTTAAGACACACAACATCCATTCAGTTAAAAGAATTTGACAGAAAAAAGAAAAAGGTTATGATTTCAGGCTACTGAGGGTGCAATGTTACATAGAGCACACTTTTGGGACCCTACTCAACAAATGGCAAATATTTCATCACCCTGTAAATGTGAAGGATGGCTTCTGTGCAGTAATGATTAGAGCATGTTATGTTTTGCAAAACTTTGTTTACAAACAAATTTGATGAAGTTTTACAAGTAATTGGTTTAAAAGATGTATGGAGCACCAGGCCTATAAACAGCCTCTATGACACGGTGTGCAAGACTAGTTCACAGATTACTTTTTTAGCATTTCTGGTGCTGTTCCTTAGAAAATGAAAAAGAGATAAAATGTATTCTAATAAATAATAAACAAAAAATGCATACCACATTCCTTTTTCTCCTATATAGTTTTATTTTCGAAGTCCAGAACAAATGTTTCACACATCTCTCAAGTACTACATTTTTTGAGCTTATTGCTGTAGTCCTTATGTCCTGAATCCCAAATTACAGGATGACGTTCTACTTCAGTGATAAAAGATTCAAGATGAAGATCATTTTTGCAGCAGCAATAACAAAGCACTACAATTGGCAAATGCATCGTAATCTGGCAAGGATAAGCGGCAGCTGCAAACTGGGTAATTCAGTCAAATTGCCAGTGTTTAAAGCCAATAAGGCAGTCAGTGAAGGAAAATTATGGGAAAAGATTAGTGTAGCGGAAGGTGGGAGTGTAATGAATAGCACACTACAAATCCTGACAGGTGGGGTATGAGCTTGGGAGGGTGTTTAAAGGCAACTTCTTTAGGTTTTTCTTGGCTATATCAAAAACGGCAGTTTCTAGCAGAAACTGTTTCCCAATACAAAATTAAACCACATTAAATTTCCTACAAAGGAGGTCCTAAGCAGATTATTGAAAGTAGTGTTTTAATGGTATAAAATTATTATTTACTGTTAAGTGAAGTGGGTTAAGAACAAATATTAAAATTTTGTACCATTTCTAAGTGCAGTAGTGCCATACTAAAAGATAAATTGTGTGCTGATGGTGTGACAGTGTGGAAATGCGAGGGTGGAGGTTAGAAAAATGACAGAAGATAGGTTGCCAGATTGTGGTAATACATTCCCCTCCAATGCAGGCCTGCAAAAAGAAGAGCGTGTGAGCAATTCCTTATACTCTCAACCACAATGTGTAAAACAAAAAGCAACTACAGGGTGGTTCACAGTTACAGAACCTCCTGCAGTTTGCCTTAAGAATCATTAGCGATGCAGTATGCAGACATCCTCAGGGATGATTATTTTGCACAAAGAGCATTAACACTACATGGAAACCAATATTAATTACTAAAAATACTTTTGCAAGAAACTCATTCGAACAGTATTTACGTCAATCTCCTCACACTGTTCTACAATGCTAGAGGAAAACTGATTCTTAGTCCTAAGGTACAGCGACAGTAGAATTCCTCGGGGAAAGGCAAATTCTCCCACCACGAGTGGTGCTCAGTTTTTAATTTACAGGCAAGCTATGCCTACCCAGCATTTACTGTCCACTTCTCTCATGTGAGTAGCCAAAATAACTTCATTGAGGTCGTGTCTATATACACTACTGGCCATTAAAATTGCTACACCATGAAGATGATGTGCTACAGATGCAAAATTTAACCAACAAGAAGAAGATGCTGTGATACGCAAATGATTAGCTTTTCAGAGCATTCACACAAGGTTGGTGCCAGTGGCAACACCTACAACCTGCTGACATGAGGAAAGTTTCCAACCGATTTCTCATACACAAACAGCAGTTGACCGGCATTGCCTGGTGAAACGTTGTTGTGATGCCTCGTGTAAGGAGGAGAAATGCGTACCATCACGTTTCCGACTTTGATAAAGGTCGGATTGTAGCCTATCGCAATTGCGGTTTATCATATCGCGACATTGCTGCTCGCATTGGTCACGATCCAATGACTGTTAGGAGAATATGGAATCGGTGGGTTCAGGAGGGTAATACGGAATGCCGTGCTGGATGCCAACGGCCTTGTATCACTAGCAGTCAAGATGACAGGCATCTTATCTGCATGGCTGTAATGGATCATGCAGCCATGTATCGATCCCTGAGTCAACAGATGGGGACGTTTGCAAGACAACAACCATCTGCACGAACAGTTCGACGACGTTTGCAGCAGCATGGACTATCAGCTCGGAGACCATGGCTGCGGTTACCCTTGACGCTGCATCACAGACAGGAGCGCCTGCGATGGTGTACTCAACAACGAACCTGGGCGCACGAATGGCAAAACGTCATTTTTTTGGATGAATCCAGGTTCTGTTTACAGCATCATGATGATCGCATCCGTGTTTGGCGACATCACAGTGAACGCACATTGGGAACTTGTATTTGTCATCGCCATACTGGCGTATCACCCAGCGTGATGGTATGGGGTGCCGCTGGTTACACGTCTCAGTCACCTCTTGTTCGCATTGACAGCACTTTGAACGGTGGACGTTACATTTCAGATGTGTTACGACCTGTGGCTCTACCCTTCATTCAATCCCTGCGAAACCCTACATTTCAGCAGGATAATGCATGCCCGCATGTTGAAGATCCTGTATGGGCCTTTCTGGATTCAGAAAATGTTCAAATGCTGCCCTGGCCAGCACATTCTCCAGATCTCTCACCAATTGAAAACATCTGGTCAATGGCGGCCGAGCAACTGGCTCGTAACAATACGCCAGTCACTACTCTTGATGAACTGTGGTATCGTGTTGAAGCTGCATGGGCAGCTGTACCTGTACACGCCATCCAAGCTCTGTTTGACTCAATGCCCAGGCGTATCAAGGCCGTTATTACGGCCAGAGATGGTTATTCTGGGTACTGATTTCTCTGGATCTGTGCACCCAAACTGTGTGAAAATATAATGACATGTCAGTTCTAGTATAATATATTTATCCAATGAATACCAGTTTATCATCTGCATTTCTTCTTGGTGGAGCAATTTTAATGGCCAGTAGTATAGTTGACTTATTTTCTGTTTATGTACAAAAATTATTCCCCCACAGTCAACGTCTTTTGGTCTTCATTTACTGGGCTGTGGGGACTGTGTGTTACATGAGTAATGTGACTATGCCACCCAGGTAAGTTGTACAATCGTATTGCCAGTGCCTAAGGAGCCTTAGAATTCTTAGGGGTGGCCAGTTGTTTTGGCACCTCAAGTAGATGATTTGGACTTAGTCTCTGTGGTGGTTGGCAGCCAGGTTTTGTGTCTAAGATTTTACCACCACCCAAGGCAAG
The DNA here is from genome assembly GCF_021461385.2 of Schistocerca piceifrons. Taxonomy (NCBI): domain Eukaryota; kingdom Metazoa; phylum Arthropoda; class Insecta; order Orthoptera; family Acrididae; genus Schistocerca; species Schistocerca piceifrons. Next base: position 779,960,877 of record NC_060140.1, on the reverse strand, counting down.
AGTGAGCAATGATGAGATGAGTGAATACTTGCCAGACACCTTGTTGGATGTCAGAAAAACAGTATTTATGTCATAAACATTTATTGTTCACACTACAGTAATAGTCAGGGTGTCACACCAGGCAAGCAGTACTTCTAGATAGCAAGTACGCAGCCAGGGGATGTTGTCATCAGTGCCTGGCCAGTGCTGTTGCAGCAGTTGATGTCAGAGCTGGAGCATGGCTGCCCCAAACATTTGCTGCACTGACTAGTAGCAGCTGAACGTGTTTGCATGCGCCACTCTGGATCACACTGTGGCTTTCAAAGCACAAGAGGCAACCAGCAGCAGTGAAGTCCGTCCACATGAGCGGTGAGTCTGCTCACCTTTTCAGTGGTGGAATAGCAGCTGCACATCTCCAGGCTCTTACTGTACGTCATGTGGAGACCCGCTGTACAAAACTTCACTGCATCAAATAGTGGTGCTGTGTCTAACAGTGACTAGGCACAGAGGGTGCGACTTTTACTTCCGTAGAAGCTTGTAAACTGCTAGGCGAGTAGACAGCAGACTGACCTAGGCCCCTCCTCCTAGCTGGGCGATGGCAGACTGGGAACATCTGAGAATGAGGATCCGATATGGGGGATATTTATGAGGAACTGCTGACCGTTAACCCTCCAACAGCAGTACCCTGACACCGGCAAAGGCAACAAGTTGCAGTTGCCAGGTATCACCACTGGCTGGCAAAGACTTCATTCATTCTACTCTTCTTGTTTAGTCAGCTCCTGATGGAACCTATACAAAGCTATAATATTTCCCAACTTGCTAGTTTCTTGCACGTTATGAGCTTCCTGAATAAGCATTCTTGTACTCTGAATCAGTATTCTTCACTTCATAGTATTTTGTCACCACAATGACAACACCTTTCCTCCTAAGACCTCATTTCACTGCACCAGCACCAGGTGGTTCAATGACCTCGACAAGGGTGATGCCCAACACTTCCTTTCCGTGACATCTTGCTATACTGGGGAATAATTCTTAATTTTCACCCAGCTACATCAAGTACGTTTTTTTTGCAGTGCAACACTGATTAATCATCAGATTTTGATAAGTAATGACAATATCTGTACAGTAGCATTTTCTGCGATGAGGTTGGTGTTATCTTATCAGAAGTAGGTACAGGGCCTGTAATTGTTGACAGACACACAAGATTTTCATTCACTGCAACAAAATGTCATTGAAGTTTTGCTGGTTGATGGCATGTGACAATTTTTCAGATGATTTTATCTCTCCTTCAATGAAGTGGATCCAATTTTATTATGAATGGACATATTACTTGTGTTTTCATTGTGGCTAAAGGTTGGTTGTTTCTGTACATCAGTCTCTCAATGAGTTTTGTCTACTCCAGTTACCGAGCGAGGTGGCGCAGTGGTTAGCACACTGGACTCGCATTCGGGAGGACGACGGTTCAATCCCGTCTCCGGCCATCCTGGTTTAGGTTTTCCGTGATTTCCCTAAATCGCTTCAGGCAAATGCCGGGATGGTTCCTTTGAAAGGGCACAGCCGATTTCCTTCCCCATCCTTCCCTCACCCGAGCTTGCGCTCCGTCTCTAATGACCTCGTTGTCGACGGGACGTTAAACACTAATCTCCTCCTCCTCCTCCATCTACTCCAGTTAAACCCCAGCAATACGAACACATTTTCAATAACATATATTACCAATTAAGGGTGGAGAGGGATTACTTTATGACCAGCACACACAAAAACACACCCAGTTTTATAATTTTTATTGAGTTTTATTCACATACTGCCATTGCTGATGTGTGAGGTGTCTTGGGAGAAGTTGTGGTTGGCTGAACACAGAGATGGGAGCTGGCACTTTATCGTCCACTGTCGTCGGCTATTGAGTGGGTGATACTGGTCATTTACGTTCCATTGGCGTGTGTAGCAATGACAAAGGTGGTGTGGAGTCAGTGGAGGGATCTTCCAGAGTCCACCCCATCTTCAAGTTGTTGATGGCTACTGTTACCAGTTTGCTGTTGACCTCGATTCGAAAGGTGGTGTTGCTGTGGCTGATGACTCAGTATGGGCCCTTGCAGGGGGGTCGGAGCACGGGTTAGAGTGTGTCGTCATGGTATATGGTGAACTGCGTCATGTCCAGTGCTTTGTGTACGAAGGTAGGTGGTACTGTATGGAGACCTGGTGGTGGAATGGCGATTCACTAAATGCTTCTGCGTACTGCTTGTAAAGTTCGTGTCATGTACGAAGGCAGCCCAGTTTTCAGCTGTTCTGTGCATCCCCCTCCATTAGCCACTGGCGGCCAGTAATATTCATTCTTTCCAAGCTGCTAGCAGAGAGTTACAGCTAGAGAGTGAGAATCTCGCTCCTACATGCTGCACTGTTGCCACACTTCACGACAACCAAATTATTCATTCAACTATGTATCTTGTAAATGTCTAAGTGCGATTAAAAAGAAGGTCAGGTAACGGCAATAAACGTGAAGTACTTCACAAGCAGGAGAGGGGGATTATTTACCGCATTTATCACTTTTTCAATCTAGAGTGGCGCATGCAAACATGTTCAGCTGCTACTAGTCAGTGCAGCAAATGTTTGGGGCAGCCATGCTCCAGCTCTGACATCAACTGCTGCAACAGCACTGGCTAGGCACTGATGACAACATCCCCTGGCTGCGTACTTGCTATCTAGAAGCACTGCTTGCCTGGTGTGACACCCTGACTATTACTGTAGTGTGAACAATAAATGTTTATGACATAAATACTGTTTTTCTGACATCCAACAAGGTGTCTGGCAAGTATTCACTCATCTCATCATTGCTCACTCTTGCCTTGGGTGGTGGTAAAATCTTAGACACAAAACCTGGCTGCCAACCACCACAGAGACTAAGTCCAAATCATCTACTTGAGGTGCCAAAACAACTGGCCACCCCTAAGAATTCTAAGGCTCCTTAGGCACTGGCAATACGATTGTACAACTTACCCGGATGGCATAGTCACATTACTCACGTAACACACAGTCCCCACAGCCCAGTAAATGAAGACCAAAAGACGTTGACTGTGGGGGAATAATTTTTGTACAGGGATTTGGGGGGGGGGGGGGGGGAGTGTCATGTACAACACATTAAAAATCCTGACCAGTGGGCATGGGGAGGGGGGGAGGAGAGGGGTGAAAGGTCACTTTTCTAGATTTTTCTTGAATATCTCAAAAATTGCAGCATCTAGCAAAAATGTTTCTCATTACAAAATTACACTAAATTAAATTTCCTGTAAAAAGGCCCTATTCAGTTTTTTCTCCATTACTAATAATTTCCATTTGGAGGGAATGTAAAAAGTTGGCGATTATTAAAAATAGTATTTTAATTGTATAAAACTGATGTTTATTGTTAATGGAGAGGATTAGGAACAAATATTAAGTGCATGCACCTGAGTGCAGTTGAGCCGAATTAAGGGTTAAATTGTGTTCTGGGGAGGGGAGACGGGTGTAACAGGGTGCAAAGGGAGGGATGGAGATTAGAAGGTAGATTGTAGGTAGCCAGGTTGTGATCGTGCACTTCCTCTCCTTCACAGGTGTGCAGAAAGAAGATTGAGCAGCCAATTCCTCATTCTCTCTACCACACTGTCACAAAAAGCAGTTGCATGATTCCTCACCAAGTTATGTCGCCCCTCCTGCAGCTTGCCTTATTAATCACTGGTGTGCAGTGCATGGACACACCTGGGGAGAGGGGTGGGGGGGAGGGGAGGGGGAGCTGTTATTTTTCACTTTTTCACAAAGTGTGTTAACATTACACGGAATACAGGTATGAATTAATAATACAAATTCAATAAAAGCATATGGACATGTTCCTTGTAAAGCTTTGCACATTGCTACAAGGGAAATTGATTCTTAGTCATCGGTATGGCAGTTGTAGCATTCTTCCAGGGAAGGCAAATTCCTCCACTATGAACACTGATTGCCTTTCAGTTTAGGGACTGTATATTGCCTCAGCATTTCCTGCCCAGTTCTCTTATGTAAGTAGACCAAATAACTTCACTGGGTTTCTCTTTATGTAATGGAGTTACTTTCAGTTCATTAAGTGGGTACTTTCTTGCAGTTGTTAAGTGAGCTTTTATAAAAGTACTTTCATAGAAACAATGGCTGAGAAGTCCTCGGTTTGTAAGTGTTGTGGGAAAGGGATTGGATTGAGAAATGTGGTATGTTGCCACTGCCTGTCATTGAATGCACATTACAAAGCTGTGTAACTGTGTTGTAGTCACCTACCATAAATTGTCCTACTGGTAGACTGCATCAATCTCTTCCATTCAGGAGTTGCTGGCACTTGTAGAGTGGCCTGCACTGAATGGAACCACTTACCAAACATCCACAACATGTCTTGCGAGGTGGGTGTAAGTATCTTTAATGGAACAGGACTGATTGTGTTTAAATCTAGAATGGTAATTTGCTGTAATTGATTTCTTGACTAGTGTTGAAATATCTGAAGTTCCGTAACACCAACTGGCCTACTTCTGTTACAGAGGAAGCCAATTTAGCCTCTGGGCTTCTTCAGATGTTAGAAGAGCAGAGGCTGGGGTGATGTATTTGATACTCTCAAGCTGCGAAACGTTTTCCAGCCATTAATAATGGTGACAATAAAATAGACATTGTCAAATACATTTTAACAGAAAGTTATCATTGGGACAGGCTCTTTAGTGTGGTAGACAGTTGACAAACCAAATGTTAAGCTTCTTTACACAATAGGTGTTTAACAACTACTGTTGACATTGGAAAACACAAGAACGGACTCCAGAACCATGTGGTGTCAGCAAGAGAACTGTAAAGAGAATTGTAAAGAAAAGTGTCAGAGCTATAGGAACCGTAGAAAGAGTTGGTTTCGTGTTGCCTGGAAAGCATCGAAATCGCAAGGAAACTGTAACACAAATGGATGGTTTTAACAACAATGTTATATAGTGATCCATGTAAATGATGAATGCCCGACACAACGAAAACGTGTTGCAAGCTTCAATAGTAAGCACTTCGTCAAGGTTGGTAAGCACTTCGTCAAGGTAAAGAATTTTAAAAGACATTGGTTCCAGATATGTTAAGAAGGCAGTTTTTAGTACAAAGAAGTGACACAGGTGCAGCATGAACTATATCCTATATTGAGATTCAAGATACAAGAGAAGGAGGTAATTCAACAGTGTATTACCTTGATGAAACATGGGTCAATTAGAATCATTCCAAGGAGATCTGCTGAAAAATGGGTGATGGTACTGGCGGTTTTAAAGTTCTCATAGGGATAGGCTCTTGGGTAAATATTCTGAATGGTGACTCTTCTTCTGGTTTTATTTCTGAGAATAAACTTGTATTTACGTGCAAGAAAAACATCAGTGATTACCATTCGGCAATGAACGCTGTCAGTTTCGTGACATGATTCACAATTCTTGTCACACCTTGCTTCGAAGTCGGCCATTTCCCGTTATAATTCAACCGTTATAGAGAAAACATCAAGTACATGCACCAGAAAAGCGTATATTTTTCCCCGAATGAAAAATAAAAATATCAAGCACCCCATAAACCAGACTCCTGCTGATCTCCTGCAGCTCGTTAATTTATACAGGTCACCTGACAGAACGTACATAGTTGACTTCCTTGCTAGTGAATGGGATCAAACAGTTTTGCATTTACACACGTGTCACTGTCATTGTAGCCTCATGGAATTAATTTGGGCAAAGGGTTTTAAGGTTATGTGGGTGAAAAAGAAAAACAAAACATTCAACATAACATACAGTGAATCACTTGTGCTTGAGGCAATAGACAATGAGGCAACAGACAACATCCTACCTGTAGCGTGGGCACAGTCTGTGTGACACGCTGAAAAACTTCATAAAGAAGAATTTGATGATGGATATAAGCCTTGAACCTATCATCACAAATTTAAAATCAGATTGCTCGGAAACAGACTGAAATAGAAGTGACAATGGTATTACGATGTAGACTTGGGAACAAAGTAATAATATTTCTTAGTATTAAAGATTTGTGGTTTAAAAAATGTGTTTATCATATCAGTTTCATGCATAATAATGAGAACTTCCTAGCCTTTTTGATTAGGACTTTCTATCCTCTGGGTTATGCAGATTATAATGTTCAACATATTGCCTAATGAGAAGTTAAGCTTCTCCCTCCATGTTGTTTCCTCTAATAAGATGCGAGAAAGCAGCTGCACACATGCGTTAAAAGTCCGATATTTCCACATGAAAACCCCTGTCATTTTCAGTACACGAACTGGATGAGGCCCTAAAATGACAATAACTGTTACTTGTGAAGATATCGCTGGTTTTCGATGTTATCGGTCAGCATTCCCTGCAGTTATTCGCAGATGATGGTTAATTGTTTGCTTGTTCAACGGATTATATATGCGTTCTCTCACTGTAATGTCGAGCGAGTTAGTTTACACTCCTAATTCCCATTAAAAGTGAAAAATATGACGACTTACTGACCATTTTTACGATGGTCTTTTACATTAATCTTTTCTACCACTAATTCTTTTTTTACACACACACACCTTATACACATTTTTAAAAATTCTATTGAGTAGAAGCACTTGTCAAGCAAACAATTGATTTCGGTTTGTGCTTCAAGTTAATTTTGCTGTGTATTAAAATTTTACTTAAAATAAGTTCAAATCGCAATAAATAGTAATTATTGCAAGCAGCTTCAATGATCTGTCGTTATACAATTGTCATTTTGAGAAAAATTGTACTTCACAAAGCTGTGTCAGCTGTTCTCGCCTCCCGACGTCACACACAACAAATCTGTGGAGCAGGGGATGCAACGTTGTCAAGACGTGAATTAATATTTCTCTCATGACGTTGGTTTTAATATTTACTATTCCACTCATAGGTTTGAATGTATAACACGATATACCATATGCAAATGAACTTGACTGTTGGGTGTAGTAACTCAGTTCGGCAACGTGGACTTCGCCCACTCTCTATTGCCGCGCATGCGCAGTTCTCAACCCTCTGCGCTTCCTTATTGCTCCGTCCCTATGCGCGGAAGCGCCGTCCTGTGTGACGCAGGCAATAGTAGTTCTGGTGATGGTTGTCGTCCGTGGGAGGCATGCGAAGTTCTGCCAGTAATCACAGTGTCTCTCCGTATAGCAATTTGGAAAACGCTGTCCGTAGATCCTCTTTTGCAGCGGTGCGCACCCCTTGCAATACCCAATGGATTGCTTCTACCCATTCACTGCTGTGACACGAGCGCTGCTGCTTTCATTGTTCTGCACCACCTCTTGACAAGACCATTACTCTGTGGGTGGTAAGCATGTCATATGCCAGCGGTCAATGCTGCACATGTTGCATAATACTTCAAACAGTGAGGCCTCAAACTGTCATCCTTGATCCATTGCCATTGTGAGCAAGCAGCCGAACTGGGTGATCCATGTATGCACAAACGCCATAGCTGTGGCGTTGGTCATCGTTGTTGCCTCAACCCATCATGTCACAAGATCAATCATGGAGAGGATGTATTTTTGTGCTGATGATTCCAGTAAAGGGCCGACGAGGTCCAAATGAATGTGACGAAATCGTCTCTGCAGAACTGTGAAATGACAGAGTGATGGCAGTGCGTGACAACCGGCTTTGTTGACAGGCAGTGCACACGCATATCCATACTTTGAGTCCAGTTGAAGCGATACGGTACTGACCCATGAAAGGTAGTCTGCCACAATGTTATCCACTCCCAGTAAGTAGCAGATGTCCGTAGTAAATTGAGAAGTATAGTCCAAGTATCTACACTACCTCTGAGTAACTCGTGTCTGCGGATGTCAAATTGCATCCGTGACCAGTTTATGGTCTGTATAAATCACAACTGCTCAACCGTCAATATCTGCATTGAAATAGCAGATGGTTTCGTACATTGCTAAAAGTTCTCGGTCAAATACGGAAAACTGCATTAGAGATTTTGAGAGCTTCTTGAAGAAAAATCAGAGTGGTTGCACTTGCTTTTCACTGATTTGTTGGACTACTGCCCCTATTTCTACCTCACTGGTGCCGGTAGTGATTGTAAGAGGCGCAGCTGTCACCATGTGGGCTAAAACCACTGCTGAAACCCAACTGTTGATTGCACATGAGAAAGCCACTTGCATGTCTTTGGTCCATGTGAGCTGGTTATGTCCATGGGTACTTGGATCCTTTTAATGGATCAATGAGGGGAGCTGCGATAAGATGCTGAATTACTGCTGGAGGTTGTGGATTGTTTGTGGTTGTGGAAGATTTCGTACAAGTGCCAACTGATCATCCATTGGACATATTCCTGAAGCAGAGATGGTGTAGCCTAAACGTGCGACTTGTTTCTGATGAAACTGTAGTTTGTCCTCGTTGATTTCAATCCCCACTTTGATCTAAGGCACCGAGAACTTGTTTCATGTGCCTGCCATACCCTTCATTACCTTTGGTGAACACTAATACATCACCAATGTAGGAGTAGCAATTTGGGACATTAAAAAGCACACCATCGATGAAACACTGCCATGTTTACGTGGCATTTTTGAGTCCGTGTGGCATTACCAAGAACTTGAACGAACTGAAAAGTGTGATGATGGCAGTCTTTTGAATATCGGCCTGATGCATGGGAATCTGGTAGTATGCTTTCTTGCAATCAAAGACGGAAAACACAGTAGACCCTGCTAGTTTGTGGGTAAAGTCTTGAATGTTTGATAATGGGCACGAATCATGCACAGTTCGAACATATGATAATCACCGCAAAAATGGACTGATCTGTCTTTCTTCAGAACCACTTTTATTTGCGAGGCCCATGGGCTGTCAAATTGTGAAAGCACACCACATGACGTCATTTGATCAGTTGCTTCTTTTGCAGCATTGAGTATTTGAGGATCTAGTTTACACGCCTTGTGTCATACCGCAGGTCCCAGTCCCAGTGCAATGATAATCTTATGGACTGTTCCATCCCATGTGGCACACAAATACACCATTGAGGGGACACTGGCATGGGCCAGGTAGGGAGAGCACTAAGCCTGTACATGACTTGACTTGTCCACCAAGGTTGGCTATGGTGTGGTTCTGGCGCAGCCACTGAGGAGGCTGTGGGTCCCATAGATCGGCATGTACAGGGCTATTACAAATGATTGAAGCGATTTCATAAATTCACTGTAGCTCCATTCATTGACATATGGTCACGACACACTACACATATGTAGAAAAACTCATAAAGTTTTGTTCGGCTCAAGCCGCACTTCAGGTTTCTGCTGCCAGAGCGCTCGAGAGCGCAGTGAGACAAAATGGCGACAGGAGCCAAGAAAGCGTATGTTGTGCTTGAAATGCACTCACATCAGTCAGTCATAACAGTGCAACGACACTTCAGGATGAAGTTCAACAAAGATCCACCAACTGCTAACTCCATTCGGCAATGGTATGCGCAGTTTAAAGCTTCTGGATGCCTCTGTAAGGGGAAATCAACGGGTCGGCCTGCAGTGAGCGAAGAAATGGTTGAACGCGTGCGGGCAAGTTTCACGCATAGCCCACGGAAGTCGATGAATAAAGCGAGCAGGGAGCTAAATGTACCACAGCCGACGGTTTGGAAAATCTTAAGGAAAAGGCTAAAGCAGAAGCCTTACCGTTTACAATTGCTACAAGCCCTGACACCCGATGACAAAGTCAAATGCTTTGAATTTTCGGCGCGGTTGCAACAGCTCATGGAAGAGGATGCGTTCAGTGCGAAACTTGTTTTCAGTGATGAAGCAACATTTTTTTCTTAATGGTGAAGTGAACAGACACAATGTGCGAATCTGGGAGGTAGAGAATCCTCACGCATTCATGCAGCAAATACACAATTCACCAAAAGTTAACGTGTTTTGTGCAATCTCACAGTTTAAAGTTTACAGCCCCTTTTTCTTCTGCAAAAAAAATGTTACAGGACACGTGTATCTGGACATGCTGGAAAATTGGCTCACGCCACAACTGGAGACCGACAGCGCCGACTTCATCTTTCAACAGGTTGGTGCTCCACCGCATTTCCATCATGATGTTCGGCATTTCTTAAACAGGAGATTGGAAAACCGATGGATCAGTCGTGGTGGAGATCATGATCAGCAATTCATGTCATGGCCTCCACGCTCTCCTGACTTAACCCCATGCGATTTCTTTCTGTGGGGTTATGTGAAACATTCAGTGTTTAAACCTCCTCTACCAAGAAACGTGCCAGAACTGCGAGCTCGCATCAACGATGCTTTCGAACTCACTGATTGGGACATGCTGCGCCGAGTGTGGGAGGAACTTGATTATCGGCTTGATGTCTGCCGAATCACTAAAGGGGCACATATCGAACATTTGTGAGTGCCTAAAAAAGCTTTTTGAGTTTTTGTATGTGTGTGTGTGCAAAGCATTGTGAAAATATCTCAAATAATAAAGTTATTGTAGAGCTGTGAAATCGCTTCAATCATTTGTAATAACCCTGTATACTGCTGTTGTAATGCATCAATTGTAGCATGGCTCATGTTGAGCTCCTGTATAAGTGACTGAAGTCGTAAGTGCAATGACCGGTTTTCTTCATATGAATCCAGGAGCTGTAAGTAGTATGTAGTCAGCTTGTCCATTGAAGGTCTGTTTCATTAGGTGGCATTGATGTCGCGGGATGGACCAGTGGATCATTGGCAGTACATCTTGATGTAGTCTCAGTAGGTACGGCCCCTATGACGGTGTGTGTGACGTGGTGGTACAATGCAGACTGTTACACGTCAGAGGAAAGTTTGAAGTGTTGCAAGAATTCCAACCCGAGAACTGGTTGCGTGACATCAGCTACATAGAAAATTCATGTGCATTGTATTCCACTGTTCTGGTCACTGTGCCACATACCCTTACAGGAATGTCACTGTCGGCCAGGACGTGCAGTTTCCGAGGTGGATCATACCGAAGCAAGATGCTGTGGTAGTATACTGACATCAGACCCTGTGTCAGTCAGGAAGTGGGTGTTGTCTACAACGTCTGCAACGAAAGTGCGTGCACCTCCTGTCAGGGTGATTGTGGCCAGAAGGCGACTTGTAGCAATGCGGGCAAATGCACCCATTCCTGCCCACTGGTGGCATTTGGGTGCCGGTACGGAGATCGACATTTTTGGGCCTTTTCACTGAATGGTTGGTGGTATCAGGACACAGCCTCAGTGTTGGCTGATGTGGGTGTGGTTGTTCGTCATGACAGCTGCATGTCGATAGTGCTAGGGTGGCTCAGATGTCACGCTGTAATGGGTTGTGGGGCATTCCGTCCTGGCAGCAGTTGTCCTAACATACGGGGTTATACATTCTGTCTGCCAGTGTGAGTCTGTCTTTCATCACTTGCTGCTCATGGGCTATCAGTGCTGTCTGCACCACAGCCAACAGCATTTTGAGCCAGATTGTCCACAATATGCAACCTCTATGTCAGTCAAGTCTGGAAGTGGCTCCACAGCTGTGACGGAATGCTGTCGTCAAGGCATGCTTCGCATAGCCCTGGATCCAGTTGTTCTGGTGGGTGTGCAAATCTTCTCACAACCACTACTTTCGCTGTCTCATATTTATTGGGGGGATAGTGGTGACACGATGACATCACTTGCTAGTTTGGTGTACTCGTCTAAGTGACATAGTAGAGCGACAAGTTTTTCTGAATCGTCCGTAAAGTCTGGGTGCGCAAAAGAGCATTCAGCTCTAGCAAACATGCAAGTTGTGTGTTGTGGCACAGAGTTGCTGCACTGTCCACTGTATGGTGACTGTGGTGGTGATGGCAACAATCACCACAGTTGAGGTTGGCGCATGTCCTAGTGTGTGTCGGAAGGAGGACAGTTGACAATGTGGGGGCAGAAGCTTGTTGTTGTTGTTGTTGTTGATGTTGGCCTGCATTGGTGATGTGGTGGTCAGTCAAGGTTCAGTTTGTCACATTAAATTATACAGATGTAGTGTTCCTATTGTTGGACCTATGGAGTACTATTGTTTCAAGTTGTTGTTCTCAACATGCAAGATACACTAGTAGTTTAGGTTGATCAAAATTTTCACCCTGTTCACTATGTCGTCACTTCACACATCCACAACACTCGCACTTGCACTGGTGTACATTGAATGTTCAATGAGACAACGTAGTTGTAAGCTCAGTGCGGACATCACTGATCACAATCATGAATGGGAATCACATGTTCACAACTCAGGATCACTAATGAGGTGGGTTTTCATAGTCTAGGTGATGAATTATTACCAACTATGCTGCATTCTGTACACACTACATAGCATCCATTTGATACAAAAGCACAGAGCTTACTAACTACGGCTCCAGAAGAGAATGTACACATCTTCCATCAGCAATGTTATTGTTCAGTGTTTCCACAGTCGTATTATCCTGAACAGTAGTAAAAGTAGTTACATAACTTCTGAAGAAAACTTTAATACAATTCAAAAATATTATGAATATTTGAGTTAAAATTTTAATAGTTTATACAACAGTTTCTGAGAAAATTTATTTATCATTTTCTGAGGACTTTACTTCACACTTTGAGCATCTAACAGTTTTCTTGTTGGTGTATCACTTACGGTTGTTGCATATTACTGTCATTTTGTTGTACTTTTCTGCTTTCGACTGGCTTTTACTAACACACTATTAGCTTTTACCTCGTCTGCAACCCCCCCCCCCCCCCTGTAGCTGAGTGGTCAGCATGACAGAATGTCAATCCTAAGGGCCCGGGTTTGATTCCCGGCTGGGTCGGATATTTTTCTCCACTCAGTGAGTGGGTGTCGTGTTGTCCTAATCATTATCATTTCATCCCCATCGACGCGCAAGTCGCTGAAGTGGCATCAAATCGAAAGACTGCACTGGGTGAGCGGTCTACCCGACAGGAGGCCCTAATCACACGTTCTTCGGCTTTTACCTCCACGAGTTTCCTTTGCACATAAGTACTGTTCGACTGGGTGTCTTATGTTACCAAAATGCTTTTATTTATTGTATAAGACATTTGTTGTGAAAAGTCATGTCTACTACTAAGGAGGGGAGGAGAATCTATGACCATTCTAATCAAACTTAATCCAAAAATTTGGAGGTAACTGAAATATTTAATTATACAATTTGGTAGACGATTTCATTAAAAACAATTTTATTTCTCAAAAATGTTAAAATATAAAATACACATCCAGATTACAATATTAGCAAAATGCAGGCATTCATCAGAGGGCTAAGGCACTCCATAAATAGCTGCTGTTTACTGATAAATTTGGAAACAATTGCACTGAACTAACTGAAATTTAGTTTACAACTGGTATCACTGGAGCAACAGTAGTATCTCCCAAGCAAATGAATGAAATGTCAGAAGTTTTACTTTGACTACAAAAAATTTGTCTGCAACATGCATCATTATCTCTGCTGGCATACGAGGAGCATTAACAAATTTTGCAATTCCTAATAATGTAGCTCTCCACCTATGTGTTCTGTAGGCATCTATGTTGGAGAATTACTACTATATTGTGTAATTAATGACAATTTCTTTGCATGTACTTAGGTCTTATGATTTAAAAAATATTTTGTTAAATAATGCCAAGCAGTGTACGTAAAATACACCCATGCAGTAAACTTATTGGTGTGGAAGAACCATTAAAATGTGTCACTATAAACAGAGCATATAAACAGGTAATATTTCCTCTGATCAGAAACAACAAACTTTTGTTGTGATTTTTGGTCCAAAGATTGGACTCCTGCAGCTCTGTACATTACATCTGTCCTGTGAAAGTCTTTGCATTACTGTTGCAACCTACACCCACGTGAACCTGCTTACTGTGGTCACACCTACACTTCACCCACATTTTTATGCAATAAATTTTCTCCATTACCAAGTTAATGATTCCTTGGAGTCTCATATCAAACTATCCAAACTTTTAGTTAAGTTGTGCTTTTTTCATCCTATTTGGTTTAACAACTCTTCATTAGATAACCTAACAATCTACTCTTCAACATTCTTCTGTAACATCACTTTACAAAAGCTTCTCTTCTGTGCTGCTTATCATCCACATTTCACTTCAATAAAAGGCTACCCTCCAGACAAGTACTTTCGGTACAGACTTTGCCAACACTTAGTAATAATGGAAATTCCTGTCCCAGTACTGTCCAATTTTATTTGGCTGCACTCTATTATCACAGTTTTTTTTTTTTTTTTTTTTTTTTTTTTTTTTCAATGCTAATCTTATAACCACTTTTCATGAATAACCATTCTATTCATATGGTCTTCCAAGCCCTTCGCCACAACCAACAATTACAGTTACTGGCAAACTTCAAAGTTCTTATTTATTCTTTCTGATCTCAATGTGCTTTCCAAATTTCTCCTCCCCCGATGCTCAATATAAAGACTGAGTAACATTGGGGATAGGTTACAACCCTGCCTCACTGTCTTCTCAACTACTGCTTCCTGCTCATGTCTTGGCTGAACTCTATGGTTTTTGTAAAAGTTGCAGATCAGCTTTTGCTTCCTCTATGTTATTCCTGTCTTATTAGTTTTAAAAGTGTGTAGTCCAGTCTCAACAGTCAAAGCCATTTTCGAAATCTACAATGGTATAAACAAGAGCTTGTCTTTCTTCAGTTTATCTTCTAACTAGTCATAAGGATCAGTAATGTATTGCATATTCATTTCTCTAGAGCCCAAATGTGTCTTTCCCAGTTGTTTCATTCTTCTGTTAATAACTATGTATTTTGCTCCCATGATTTATTAAGCCGATGTTTCTATATTATTCACACTTGTCAGCACCTGCCATCTTTGGTCAGCTGGTTGATTTGGGAAGGGGACCAAACAGCAAGTCCCATCAGATTAGGGAAGGAAGTCGGCCACGCCCTTTCAAAGGTACCATCCCAGCATTGCCTGAAGCGATTTAGGGAAATCACGGGAAACCTGAATCAGGATGGCTGCACATAGGTTTGAACCATTGTCGTCGTCCTGAATGTAAATCCAGTGTGCTAACTACAGCACCACCTTGCTCAGTCCCTGCCTTCTTTGGTACTGGGATTATAACATTCTTCCTTAAGCCTGTGGATACTTTGACTGTCTCATATCATGGTGTATACGTGGACGAGGAAAAAAAAAAAATTCCTGGATTTCCTAGTTAAAAATACGCTTTCTCCCGGATGAAAAAACAATTTTCCACATTAAGTAACAGTATACTTTTCCTTGGAACTGTAAAACTTATCAATCCTTTCAATGCTTGTGGTTTTATACACCGGTGTAGAATTTCCCGGCACTTTAGAAAACGAAACTCAGGGGAAAAAAACACGTTTTGGAAAGATGTCTGATGTGCAGCAACATGTACACTGCATATTTTCGTATTATGAAAGTATAAAATCGAATTCCACCAAACACCGCACGTTACTTTCCGAAGGATTGAAATAGAGATTGCGATGCGCTTTTGTAAGAAAGTCGTAGCTCATGTCAAGCGATCTCACCAGCTGATGTCAGCGGATATTCAGAGCACAGGACATATGATGTAGTCAGCCAACAGCAACATCACTGTTAAGTAGCACGAACACACAAACAGGAAAAGGTAATGGTTTAAATTAATGTACATAGTGTCGCTACAAGAAAAGAAAAGCTTTCACATATAATATTGGCCTCTGGGATTAATAAGCTGCAAGAGAAGCTAAGCTTTGACACATAATGTTGATCTTTTTTGCATACACAAATGTGCCAGTAAAATTTTGAACAACGACATAAATGTCTGATCTTCTGGGCTCGAAAATATTCTAAATGGTCGTCCTCAAAGATATGAATTTTGAATTAGAGTCAAACACTCTGTGGTTTAAGAAATTCATCGGGCATTCACACACCGAGTTCATCTTGTGTAAAAGGAAATTTAATTTACTTGAAAGTAATGCTTTTCAAACAACCATTCGGAATATTTTCCCGCGACCTGTTAGAAATAGATTCGTTTCAACAGTTGCGCCAGATGACAGGCGTCGCCGCACTTGTGTAACTACAATGATGCAGGAAGCCCGTACGTTCGTACGTGTAAAACATTAAAACATCTTACATTATGTCATAAAAGAAACAAGACAATAGAGGATACTCCAAGACCATGGGAATTTTGTGAACCATACTAAAATGAATAATTTGGCTTAAAGTGCACATTCGTACATCCAGATTCAGATCTAAATTTTCTTGGAGTACCAGTACCACATTATCTCATGTATGGTTCTTTATTATGGCATAATGCCATATGCGCTAGAAGATGAAAACGTGAACTTGAAATGTAGCGAACAGTTGTAACCAGCCAATAATGTGGAATTAAACACTTTGTTTCAAATAAATTGACTGTCTCAGCAGAAAAGATTAATAAAAGTCAAATTTCTTTAACAAACCAACAAAAATAACTTCATTGTTCTGCAAGGCAATGAACGCTTGATTGTCAGCAAGGTAGAAACAAAACAAAATATGAAACTAATAACATATTTTAGCCTTCCATAATTATGTGAATGTATTTTAATTCACTTGACAGCTCCTGGCCACAGAAATCAGTTTTGCTTTCATTTGATGTGAGAGTAATAAACGAAGAGGAAGCAGCAAAATCACTTAACGTAAACACGGGTCACGTGGAGAATACCCCCCCCCCCCCCCCCCCCCCCCGAACTACAACTCAGACTGCTCTGCGCATCGGGTCCGGGTCTAAGATATTTCCGAACCGGGGCAATATTAGATAGTAGCGCTCCCCCTCCCTCGAGCATATGAGGTACGACGCCAAAAATTTAAAAAATCGACTTTTCAAAAATATCTTCGTTTTGTAGCGCACATCTTTCTGATGAGTCTGATACATAAAACATATATGAGCGAGGGAACGTAAGACATGTTTATTTCGTCTTCAGTGTGCCGAAATGCAGTGCCACGCCCCTTCACACAGCATTCTTCCATAGCACGTCTGTATTTCGCTCTGTGAAATTCAAATGTGTAATATTTTGTAATGGGTGCCATCAAACTATATTCAGGCCAGTGGAAATTAAACATTCTTCAGAAAATTTGCAGTCTTTACTGCCTATTAGCTAATAAGTTGCTGTTTTAAGTGACACAAAATTAAATATAGGATACATAAAACGGATAAAAACAAGAGGCAATCAAGACAGTATACATTCCCTCAATCCTAAGTCCTAGCATTTTTTCTCTCTATCTTGCCACGGTTTTATATGGCATACTTTCCTTTCTGGGAAAGAATCTATTATCTCAAAGTTCGTCAACGTTTTGCTACATGAAAAATCGAAATGTCGTTGTCTACTACCAGAAAAGCTGTTAATACAAATAGTACCCAAGACTGGTGTGGTTTCTCGATCTGATTGCGTGTATTTTGTCACTGTGTGCTAGATAAAATGAAATAGGCCTGACTAATTTGCAGCAATTGTTACATACACCAAATAAACCAGACTGTTTTGGCACAAATGGTCATTTTTATAACACGGCAGAATATAATTCACAAAGTACCAATATCAAATGCCTATTAGGCCTACTACAAGCAAAAAGTTTTATGTTAGGAAATAGTTTCACATTTCATTCATACTCTCTAGCTTCTGAAGCACGAGATCGAAAAGTAGTAGTAGTAGTAGTAGTAGTAGTAGTAGTGCGAAATTTTCACATAAATTTGGACTCGTCATATTCTTCCATAATTAGTGACAGTCTCCGTTTCTTCTCCTTCCTTGTTCTAACAAACAATCTTTTCATCACTAATTCTGTAACTATTCCTGCCAGTGTCAAAATTTATTCTCTGGTTAACTTCACAAACCCTGCCACAATCGCCGGTTTAGTTATCCCGTATTCGTTCTTTGGTTAGGCGTTAATACATGTTAATACAACACGTTTCCTGTGCTAATCCCAGAATAGAACTTTAGCCGCTGCTAGCCTGGGACTGTATAACTGGCCTTTAGTAGTGTAGCAGTCTGGCCAAAAATGTTTTGTCAAAATTTCATTTTCTTGGATACACAGAGAAGACAACACGTAATCTTAGCTGCCTATTATTCCTGCTAGTCGTTTATTTCCACTCTGGTAGTCTGAATCTATGGAATTCGCTAGTAATTATAACAACGCTGATCATTTGCAAACCCAGTCAACCACATAAACAGCGATTGCAAACCCAGTCAACCACATAAACAGCGATAGCAAACCCAGTCAACCACATAAACAGCGATTGTCATTCACCCTTTTGGCTTTATTCGATCAGCTCATATAGACCCGTCCCCTTTTGTGTACAGGAAAGTTTATTTCTAGATGCGACGGATGCTGGGCGCTTTGTGAAACAAGGTCTTTTTCGTCAATAATATGAATTTGGCGCCCCCCCCCCCCCCCCTCCTGAAACTGCCACCGGGGGCAGATACCTTGGTTTGCCCCCGCCCCCTAGTACCGGGCCTGTTGCGCATACGTGAATCTGCCAACTTAGGTGCACCAGCAAAATTTTTCCGGATAGCATCCGGCTGCTTGCTGCAATTGCTTGTACAGCTAACTGCCACACTTCTGTAGCCAGAAGCAGGAGAAGGTACTACTCATACGCGACTTAACTGCACATGCGCATAAGCTCACTCGCAACCGCTCGAACGAATCTATTGTAAACAGTTGTGACGGCACGCTCATCGGAGACGATTTGTTGTTACGAAACACTGCATAAAGTCTTTGACTCATTTTGCTGTTGGCAGACACTTGTGTGAGCACTGGGTTTTGTTCTTGTATATGGTGCATTTCCTTTGCAACTTAAGTTTTATTTTCGTTTTTTTCTCTCGTTCGTGTTTTATTGCTGCAGTATTTTTCTGCAGTAGCGAGATACAGTAATATTCTTTGTTAGAGTATTGGTTCTTACTAGTCAAAGTTACAAAAATGTAACTAAAAACTAAGACAATGAAAAATTCCCGGGATTTTCCCGGATCTCCCGGGTCATATACACCCTGCATATACTATGTACCAGGTGGAAGAGTTTTGTCATGGCTGACTCTACCAAGGATCTCAATAATTCTGAGGGAATGCTGTGTGCATCAAATTCCTTGTTTGGACTTAGGTCCTTTAACACTGTCACATCTTTCTAGCAATATAGCAGCTCCTATCTCATCTTCCTCCACTTCCTCGTCCTTTCCCACAATATTGTCTTTATGTTTCTTTCATTATTAAAACACTTCTATACTTACTTTCACCTTTTTACCCTTCCTTTCTTTACTTAAGACTGACTTACCGTCTGAATTCTTGATAGCTTCTATCTTCTCAAGTCTCTCTAATATTTGTAGATGCAGTATCTATGTTTCCTATAGTCATGGACACGTTAACCCACTGGTATACCATGACGGGTATACCCGTCAACACCCTTGCATACAATTACGGGTACAACTGTCACCGTGCAGTTGCCTTGTTGACCAGTGCTACCAATGGTTCAGGCAGCATGTTAATAGACGGCAGCAGCTGTGTCCGCCTTTAAATCATGCGGAAACATCAACTGCAGCCAAGTATTATGGTACAAAGTTGACATATTTACGTAGATTCAGTAGCGCAACATGGCTGATCCATACGAAATCCAAGGTGAAAGAATAAATTGAGATTTTGAAGAAACTGATTTGAATGACTGATGGTGAAATATATTCTGAGAACAGTGAAAGCACAGAATCAGAAGCGAGTGAACAACAGTGGTTGTGTTGACAAAGCAGATTTTCCCCTTACAATCAAGATGCCATAGCGGAGCCAGCAACAGGTATCTCGACAATTGCTGACAATTGGAATTGGCATAATGTTTGCAATACTCCTTAAATTACCAACAGCAGCGCTGAAGGCGAGATAGACGTTACTGTTTGCAGATCCCTAGGCAAGTAACTGATCAGTTCTTGATGCCACAGTTCTGTGAGACGGTGGTCAAGGAAGTAAATTTATTTGCACCTAGAACATGTGCAGAAACAACTGTACATGCTGAGCAGAGAAGACTGGTTGACGAAGTACAATAATTTCCTGTTACAGTAGGTGAGGTGAAGGCCTATTTTGCACTTTGCATGCTTGTGTTCTGAATAAAGAAATCTTCTGGACAAGATATTTGATTGAAGACAAAAATACAACAGATTCTTATTTTTGGTAAAACTATGACTCCTAGGAGATTCAAAGATATCTTCATTTTGCTGCTGATTCTGCAGATATGCAGCACAACAAACTGTGAAAGGTGGGACCAGTCATTACTTTTCTTCTCGACAGATTTCAGAGGGTGTACAAACATGATTTTTTTTTAAATTCTGTTTCAATGAGAGTGATGTTCAGGGGCAGAGTATTGTAAGTACAATACAGCCCTTCAAAGAGAGCAAGATTTAGTTTGAAAACTTATACTGTATGCTCACCTGACAATTGGTACTGTTACAGTTGTAAGATTTATACAGGTCTTGACACAGAAGAAGTATTCAGCACCCCAGCAACTGAGAAATTCATTTTGAATTTGTAGGGGACTTTACTGAATTAGTGGAGAACAATATACATGGATACCATATAGTTCTCACACAACTGGAACTGTAAGACCAAATAAGAACATGGCCCCACAGTTCTTTCCTCAGTGCTGACAAAAAAAAAAGTGAACTTTCTTTTGGATCAGCAAATAAAATTCTCGCTGTGATGTGGATAGTTAAAAATACCACCACGCATTCTGTCAAACACTCATGATCGACCTAATTATGAAAAAAAAAGGAAGATTAAGGTGAAACGTAACTGCATCAGTGATTATAATAAAGGAATGGGCAGTGTTGACGCACGTGACCAACATTTCCTCTTGTGAATTGATACGACATAGGTCAGCGTGGAGAACCCTACTTAAGTGCGAAGAGTACAAGATTTTAGAATGAAATTTTCATTCTACAGCTGAGTGTGCGCTGATATGAAACTTCCTGGCAGATTAAAACTGTGTGCCGGACCGAGACTCGAACTCGGGACCTTTGCAAAAGGCTGCTCTAATACAGCTTATGGTATGTTGATGTAAAAATTTGGAAAACTGTTGAAAATAAGTGTACTGCTGTGTCGCAGTCAATAAAAAATTGTGTGGCAATAGGTTAATAGCTTTGCATTTCTCCTCTAGTCATTCTTGTGTTGGCATTATGCATTCTGTAAAAATCAGGCATACGTATTCTCTTTTGCCTGCTTCATTTTCACATTTCCTCTTTTCCTCGATCATATTCAGTATCTACAATATTGAAAAGATAGATTGCTACTCACTATAAACAGAGTGTACATGTGGGCAAGGAAAAAAAATTCCCAGATTTCCCTGTTAAAAATACACTTTCTCCCAAGTGAAAACATATTTTTTCCCTGTTAACTGACAGTATATTTTCTCTCGGAACTGTATAAGTCCTTTGAATGATTATGGTTTTATACACGGGAGTAGAATTTCCTGGCCCTTTATAAAACTAAACACAGGGGGGAAAAAACGCGTTTTGGAAAGATCTTTGATGTGCAGCAACATGCATGCTGCATATTTTCGTTAACGAAAGTCTTTGATGTGCAGCAACATGCATGCTGCATATTTTCGTTAACGAAAGTATAAATTCGAATTCCACCAAACACCGCATATTACTTTCCGAAGCATTGAAATCGAGATTGCGATGCGCTTTTGTAAACCAGTCATAGCTCATGTCACGTGATCTCGCCAGCTGATGACAGCGGGTATTCAGAGCTTATGACACGTGATGTAGTCAGCCAATAGCAACATCACTGTTAAGTAGCGCGAACGCACAAACAGAAAAAGTTAATGGTTTAAATTAATATACACAGTGTTGCTACACGAAACGCAAAGCTGTCACATATAATATTGGTCTATCAGATAAATACGCTGCAAGAGAAGCTAAGCTTTCACATACAATGTTGGTCTTTTATGCGCGTATTGCAATTTACGATGAATCACACAAAAGTGATCGTAAAATTTTTAATAACGACTTAAATGTCTGATCTTCTGGGCTCAAAATTCATCTAAATGGCTAGTCATCAAAGAGTTGAGTTTTAAATGAGAGTCAAACACTCCGTGATTTGAGAAATTCATCGTACATTATCGTACATAGCTCCGCTGTCACTGCCAGAATGATACTTTGATGGTAACGCTTTTCAAACCACCATTCGCAATATTTTTCCGTGACCTGTTAAAAAAACGTTCGTTTCCGCAGTTGCCAGAGAGTGCCAGATGACAGGCGTCACCGCGCTTGCGCAGCTACGATGTCGCAAGGAGCCCGTATGTTCGTACGTGTAAAACATTAAAAGATTGTACATTATGTCATAGAAGAAACAAGACATCAGAGGATACTCCAAGAACATCGGAATTTCGAGACCCACACTAAAATGTGCACATTTGTATGTCCATATTCCCAGTTAAGTAGGCCACGACCTGATATTAAGCTTTTCAATGTGGTTTTCTGGATGTAAATTTTCTTGGAGTACCAGTACTGTGTTATCGCATGTTTGGTTCTTTATTATGGTATAATGCCATACGTGCCAGAAGTTGAAAACGTGCACCTGAAATGCAGCGAACAGTGTGTGGAATTAAAAAGAAAATTTTTTTTAGCGAACCGACAAAAATAACTTCATTGTTCTGCAAGGCAATTAATGCTTGACTGTCAGAAAGGTGGAAATCAGAAATCTGTTTTCTTTTCATTTGACGTGAGAGCAGTAAACGAAAAGGAAACAGCAAAATCACTAAATGTAAATTTAACACGGGTCACGTGAAGACTACCCACTACCCCACTGTAACTCAGACTGCTCTGCGCATCAGCCCCGCATCTACGATATTTCCGACCCGGTGCAATACCCCTCCGCTCCCTCGACCGGTTGTTATAGGACGTGAATTTTTTTTTTTTTAAATCGAATTTTCAAAAATATGTTCATTTCGTAGCGCACATCTTTCTGAAGAATTTGATGCATAAGTTCGAGGAAATGTAAGACATGTTATTTGGTCTTAAGTGTGCCAAAGGGCAGTGCCTCGCCTCCTCACACAGCATTCGTCTATCGCACGACACTTTACTTCGCTCTGTGGAAATGAAACGTGTATATTTTGTAATGGATGCCATCAAACCATATTCAGGACAGTGGAAATTAAAATGTCCTGTGGTGCCTCTCCTGCTTACAATTTGCACTCTTTATTCCCTATCAGCTAACAACTTGCTGCTTTGTGTGACAAAATTAAATATAGGATACATAAACCCAGTAAAGGCATGAGACAAGCAAGACAATACACGTTTCTTCAATCCTTAGCTCCTAGAATTTTGTTCTCTCTAATCTTGCTACAGCTTTACATGGCGTGCTTTCCTTTCTGCGAAACAATCTATTACCTCATCTAAGTTCGTCAAATGTTTTGCTACGTGAAAAGTCGAAATGTCGCCGTCTAATACTGAAAAAGCTGTTAATGCAAATAGAACTCAAGACTGGTGTGGTTTCCCGATCTGATTACGTCTACTTTGTCACTCTCTGCTAGATAAAACAAAATAGGCCTTTCTAATATTGCCACAATTGTAACACACACCAAATAAACGAGACTGTTTTGGCACAAACGGTCTTTTTTGTAACGACAGAATATAATTCATGAAGTACCAATATCAAATGCCTATTAGGCCTACTACAAGCAAAAAGCCTTGCGTTAGGAAATAGTTTCACACTTCATTCATACGTTCCAGTTTTTCAAGTATGAGATCGAAAAGTAGTAGTACGAAATTTTTATACAAACTTGGAATCGTCATACTGTTCCATAATTTATGTGATGTCCACGTTTCTTCTTCCTCGTTCTAACAAACAGTCTTGTTATCACTAATTCTGTAACTATTCCTGCCAATGTCAAACCTAATTCGCAGGTTAACTCCACTAACTCTGCCAGAATCGCCGGTTTAGTTATCCCGCGATTATTCTCCGGTTAGGCGTTGCTACATGTTCGTACAACGCTTTTTCCAAGCTTCTTCCAGAATAGCATCTAAAGCGGCTGCTAGCCAGGGACTGTACAACTGGCCCTTACCACTATAGCGATCTGGCCAAAAATTTTCTGTCAAGATTTCATTTTCTTAGATACACCGAGAAGGTAATACGTAATCTTTCTTACCTGTTATTCGTTTATTTCCATTCCTGTAGTCTGAATCTATGGATTTAGCTAGTAATTATAACAACGCTCATCATTCGCAAACCCAATCAACCACACAATCAGACAACGGTTGGCATTCCCTTTTGTCCGTAGGAAAGTTTGTTTCTACATGCGACGAGGATTCCCCTGACAGAGACATCATGTACGCTATGCACTCATTTACAAATAAACTTACGATTCATTTAGAAATCAACTTACAATGTGTTCAAAAATCGACAGGGATGCGTTTCAAAGTCATATGAATAATCGATAGACTAACGTGCACTGGATGCTAGTCGCTTTGTGAAACAAGGTTTTTTTCCTCAATAGTATGAATTTGCCCCCACCCCCTCCTAGAACTGGGCCTGCTGCGCATGCAAGAATCTGGCAGCTTGGGCGCTCCAGTAAAATTTTTCCTGGTAGCATATAGGTGCTTGCTGCAACTGCTTACACAGCCAACAGCCACATTTCTGTAGCCAGAAGAGGGAGAAGGTACTACTTAACTGCGCATGCACATGATCCCGCTTGTAACTGCTAAAACGAATCTAATGTAAACAGTTGTGACATCACGCTCAATTTGTTGTTACGAAACATTGCATAGTCTTCGTAAAGCCTTTGACACATTTTGCTGTTGGCAAACGCTTGTATGAGCGCACTGTGTTTTGTTGCTGTATATGGCGCATTTCCTTTGCAATTTAAGTTTTATTTTCGTTTTTTCTCTCGTTCATGTTTTATTGTTGTATTATTCTGAAATAGCGGTATACAGTAATATCCTTTGTTAGAGTATCTGTTCTTGCCAGTCAAAATTACAAAAATTTAACTGAAAACAAAAACAATTAAAACTTCCAGGAATTCTAAAAAATTCCCGGTTTTCTCCCGGATGAAAAAATTCCCCGATCTCCCGGTTGTCACGGGTCGTATATACCCTGTATAAAGGACACACTTGAGTCGCATGCAACCACAATGGAAAGACTACTAGATATTTTACCTTTCAGCATAGAGGCCTCCTCTTGCAGTAGAAAATACACACATTCATACAAGTACAACTCACAAACAAATGACCACTGGCTGGACTGTCATAACTGTGTCTAATGGGAGCAACAATACAGGAGGGGTGGGGGTAGGGGTAAGGGGGAGTAGGCATGGGGCTGCAAGAGGAGGGGGAAAGGGAAGGTAGAACTGCTAGGTGCTGTCAGAAGGTGTGGCACATGGGTAGGGGGTGGGGGGGGGAGGAAAGATATTGAAGGGAAAGAGGTCTAGAGGGTGCCTCTTCAACATATCCTACACTCTCGCAATCCCCCTAGCCTAAACCTTGATTAACACGTTCCTGCTGCCTTACCATGTCTTTTCACTTCTCTATTCTGTTCCCACCACTCCTCCTCTCCAGATCCTGCACTGCCTTAGCATTGATTAAAAATGTATTTGCAATGTTTACAAAATAACAAAATACTCTATAATACACACTGAAGAGTGAAAGAAACTGGTACACCTTCCTAATACCATGTAGGGCCCCACGAGCACACAGAACAGCCGCAACACATGCCATGGACTTTACTAATGTCTGAAGTAGTGCTGGAGGGAACTGACAAAAATCCTGCAGGGCCTTCCATAAATCCACCCGAGTATGAGAGGGTGGACATCTCCTCTGAAAAGCATTTTGCAAGGCATCCCAGATATGCTCAATAATGCTCATGTCTGAGGAGTTTGGCGGTCTGCAGCAGTGTTTAAACTCTGGAGAGTGTTCGTGGAGCCACTCTGCAGCAATTCTGAACATGCTGGGTGTTGCATTGTCCTTCTGGAAATGCCCTAGTCAGTACAATGGACATGAATGGATGTAGGTGATCAGACAGGATGCTTTCGTACGTGTCACCTGTCAAGAGTCGTATCTCGACATATTGGGGTTTCCCATATCACTACAACTGCACACACACCCCACCATTACAGAGCCTCCACCAGCTTGAACAGTCCCCCGCTGTCATGCAGTGTCCACGGATTCATGAGGAGGTCTCCATATCCATACATGTCCATCTGCTCAATATAATTTGAAACAAGACTTGTCCGACCGGGCAACATGCTTCCAGTCATCAACAGTCCAATGTCGGTGTTGACGGACGCAGGTGAGGCGTAAAGTTTTGTGTTGTGCAGTCATCAAGGGTACACAATTGGGCCTTCGGCTCCAAAAGCCCATATCGATGATGTTTCGTTGAATGGTTCGCATGCTGACTCTTGTTGACGGCCCAGCATTGAAATCTGCAGCAATTTGTGAAGGACTGCACATTTCGTACGTTGAACAATTTTCTTCAGCCATCGTTGGTTCCGTTTTTGCAGGATCTTTTTCTGACTGCAGCGATGTCTGAGATTTGATGTTTTACCCTATTCCTGATATTAACGGTACACTCATGAAACAGGCATACAGGAAAATCAACACTTCATCGCTACCTCACATATGCTGTGTCCCATCACTCATGCGCCGACTATAACACCATGCTCAAACTCACTTAAATTTTGATAACTTGCATTTTAAGAGCAGTAACTTTTCTTATATAGGTGTTGCCGACTGCAATGCCGTATTCTGCCTATTTACAAATCTCTGTATTTGAATATGCATGCCTGTACCAGTTTCTTTGGCACTTCAATGTAACTTTCTGCTAAAAAGCATGTAAAAAAATTTTCTCAAAATGTGTATAGTCATTATGGGCTGGTCTAATACATTTTGGACACTGACTAGTCCTAGGTTCACAGGACCAATAAAATAATTTCCCTGGTTTACTCAACTGTTCCCTAATACTCCCTTAGAAATTCACGAGAACCTCAATTTTTTATTTTTATTATTTTTATATTTATTATCATTATTTTTACATTAACCCAACACCCACTTCCTTCATTTTTTACCTTTCTACAACTGCTTCGCTTGCACTTCATGTGAGACTACGGTTAGAATCAACACCTGTTCCCAGGAATGCTTTGCAATTTAAAAGCCGGCTTCTCAACCTCTGTTTTACAATTATACAGTGTGGAGAAAATTGTGCCACGAAGTTTAAACCTTGGATAGGTGATGCCAGTAGGAACCAAAATTACCAATGTTGTGTAGGTCGACAATGCACCATTTTTAAACTATGGAAACTTAGTGCCGCGCGCTCCGATTGGCCGTGGGATTGCTCTGTCGCGCGTTTACAGCAATTTGCCTTCGACTTGGCAAAACAGGCTCATTAACGGGATATCATAGTGATGCTGGAAGACCTCGAACACAACGGGATGTTGCATTTGAAGAGACTGTTCTTGAGTACTTTGAGGAAGCACCTATGACAAGTACTTGAGCGGTCGGACACGACATGGGGATCACTCATCAGTTAATCTGGGAGGTTTTCAGGGATGAAAGCCAGAATCCATTTAGTTCCCACCCTGTCCAAGACCTACATCCTGTAGCGGACTATGAACACAGGCTAGGGTTTTGCCGGTTATTTCTGCTACATGTTGCAAGAAATCCTGACTTCCCCGCCATTGTGTTGTTTACCGGCGAGTGCACCTTCCATCAGGATGGCCTTTACAACACTTGAAATGTTCATTACTGGGGAAGGGGAAATCCTGACATTATTGTATGTCCACGGACACCAGGAATGATTTTCGCTCAACATTTGGGCAGGTACTCAACATTTGGGTATCCAATTGGGCTGGTCTGTCTACCTCCTCGGCTTACTGGGGCAAATTACCTTCACCTTTTGCAAGAAACTCTACCCGGCCTGCTGGAAGATTTTTCCCCTGGACACATGGCTTCACATGTGATTGCTGCTTGATGGGGCGCCCGCATGTAATAGTCGTGCTGTGTGTGGATATTTAAATGAATTCTTCAATGGCCAGGTAATTGGCAGAGGTGCTAGTAGGACGTGACCGCTGTGATCACCAGACCTCATGTCACCGCACTTTTTCCTTTGGGGATTCTTCAAGGTTCTAGCTCAACCACCCGGACGCGAACCACCTAGAGCTCCAAGCCCTAATAGAAAGCACTGAAGCTCAAATAGTTGTAGGTACAGAGAGCTGGCTAATGCTGGAAATAAGTTCAGCCAAAATTTTTTCAAATGCTCTAACAGTGTTCAGAAAGGATAGATTAAATACAGTTGGTGGAGGAGTTTGCCTTGTAGCGAAATTGAAGTAGATAGTTTGTGTGAAAAAGTATGGGTAGAAGTTATACCTGACAATCGAACTAAACTATTAACTGGATCGTTTTACTGACCTGAGTAAAACAGAATTAATATCTGGCGTTCCCCAAGCAAATTTTATAGGTCCTCTATTGTTCCTGATCTATATTAACGACAGGAGACAATCTGAGTAGCAGTCTTACATTGTTTGCAGATGATGCTGTCATTTACCGTCTTGTAAAGTCATCAGATGACCAAAACAAATTGCAAAATGATTTAGATAAGATATCTGTATGGTGCAAAAAGTGGCAATTGACCCTGAATAAGGAAAGTGTGAAGTTATTCACATGAGTACAAAAAGAAATCAGCTAAATTTCAATTACGCGATAAGTCACTCAAATCTGGACACTGTAAATTGAAATAAATACTTAGGAATTACAATTACAAATAACCTAAACTGGAACGATCACATAGATAATATTGTGGGTAGAGTAAACCAAAGACTGTGATTCAGTGACAGAACACTTAGAAGGTGCAACAGGTCTACTAAAGAGACTGCTTACACCACGCTTGTCCGCCCTGCTCTGGAGTACTGCTGTGCGGTGTGGGATCTGCATCAGGTGGGACTGACGGACGACATCAAAAAAGTACAAAGAAGGGTAGTTTTGTATTATCGCGAAATAGGGGAGATTGTCTCACAGACATGATATGTGAATTGGAGTGGCAATCATTTCGTTGCGACGGGATCTTCTCATGAAATATTAATCACCAGTTTTCTCCTCCGATTGCAAAAACATTCTGTTGGCACCCACCTACATAGGGAGAAATGATCATCATGGTAAAATAAGAGAAATTAGGGCTCACACAGAAAAATTTAAGTGCTCATTTTTCCGGCGTGCCTTTCGAGAGTGGAGCGGAAGAGAGACAGCTTGAAGGTGGTTCATTGAACCCTCAGCCAGGCACTTTATAGTGAATAGCAGAGTAATCACGTAGATGAAGAAACAAAGAGGAATTGATGGATCACATTTAACATGCCACAATCACATCAAGGCAATGCCAGGAATCTTTGAATGAGTTCAGCAAAACAACGACGTTACCAAGCTTGTGTCGCATCAGAGGGTCGCCAATTCAAGTACCTGCTTTAAGTAAACAATGTCCTAGCTACAAAAAAGGCACTTTTCAGGGATGACAAAATTAGTAAAAAGACTTTCTGTACATGAACTAACAGCTGTTGACGGGTTTGTTCCAGGTACATATTATCACGAAACTACAATGGATGTGTCAGTACCCCAGTGGATTCACCCCCGAGTGGATTCGCCCTCAGGCCCCAGAGTGGAAGGCTGGTATGCTACCACTGAGCATGCCTTTGCTACATTACGTTCTGTGGCAGGCAAAAAATTCGCGGTCATGCATTATCGAGAACATCTGGCAACAGGGCAATCCCGAAACAAATCTGAGCACATGGCGCCAAGCTTCCGTAGTTTAAAAATTGTGCTTTGTCGACCTACAAAACATTAGTAATTTTGGTTCTTCCTGCATCAGCTATCCAGGGTTAAAATTGTATGACTCGATTTTTCTCATCCCTGTATATCTGAAACCCTCTGATGTCCCTAGATCTCTTCCCCACATACAATCTTCTTTCACAATTCTTCAACAAAAGCACCTGCAATGATTAAACCATGGTTTTTTTTGTGAAATTTTACGAAGTGGCTTCGTCTTCATTCCTTTCCCCTTGCCAGTTTTCTACTATAGAAATGTTTGTCTTGCTTAAAAAAATTCAAATTTATTTTATCTCATCATACAGTCTTTTAATCTCTTCTTCATCTGCAGAGCTAGTAAGAATATACATTATCACTATGATTCGTTTGAGTTTTGTGTCTTATCTTGGCTACAAAAATGCGAACACTACATCTCTCATAGTGGTTTACCCTCATTCCTATGGCCTTGTTCATTATTAAGACCCACTCTAGCACTATCACTATGTCATGATATTAAAAATTGTGTACTCACCTGATCAGAAATTATGTTCCCTTCTGCACTGCATTTCACAAATTCCCATTATAAACTTTAGCCCCTAGATTTATCTTATGAAGTTCTCTAACCTGCCTTCACAATAAAAGGATACTACATTCTGTGCTGTGACCTAAAGAACACCAGATTTGTTTTTCTGATGGCAATATTTTCCTGTGTAGCTCTACCCAGAGATTATACTTCTGAAATATTTTGTCCACAATTATTCCATCAGCATTAATCGATACAGCACAGCTGCCAAGCCATTGTGAAATATAATGACTGTGGTAACATGTAGAATAATACATGCAACTTGGGTAGGTAGGTTTGGAATAGAAAACACCAAAATTATTCAAGGAAGAGAAAACTAATTCCTTCTTTCCATTATTTTGTAGCAAACCTTTAGTTTATGAAGTAAAATTACACTTTTTAAAATACATGTAATAGAAATATCTACCTGCTTCCTCGAAAATTCATTTCTTCAATTTATGCTCCATAACCTTTTTTCCCCCTCTCCTTTTCTCCTCAACAAAAAGATGTATGAATTTCAGGAAAAATAAATAGTCACAGTTAAATGATACACATGTAAGAAAGCAAATACAATTTAATTTAAATATTTTACACTATTTTCAACAATTCTTTCACTATGAAGGCTGGCAACTCTTCTGTCTGCATGTAAAGTACAGAGGCAGAGGAGGAACTGTGGCAGTCTATGGCCATATGTCCACCGTCATTGCTTTGGCTGAAAATAGAAAACTTTATTTACTTAAGAAGAAAAACTAGAAGAGTGACTTTACTGTTTTCAATTAACACATAGCTACCTTTGACTGGAATGTAGCATTGAGGTCCGTCTCACAATTCGCATACGCCATTCCAAGACCAAATCCTGTACCAAGTATAAGTGGCCAAGGCCTCCCTGTAGACCACAAGATTATTCATTAGTTCATAACAACAGTAATGTGTAAACTGTTAAAATGCTAATGACAAACGTATTTTTGTAACATCCCCAAAATTGAAAGAAAACACACACACACACACACACACACACACACACACACACACACACACACACACACACACAGCTTTAAAGGTTTATTTACATAATACTGTACCTACATGGAAGTGGGCAGTTCAACTTTTTCCATCAGAAGTTTTACCTATTGTGTACAGATTCCAAGACAAAGGATTATGCAGTTGGAGGGGGAGTGACTACACAGTTTACAGAAACATATTAAGGCATCAATACACAAACGTAGGCTCATTACCATCTTCTAGGAGCAGAATTCTTGAATTGCTGGATACATTTTATACCATCACACCAAAACGAGGGAGGGGAACAACAACAACAACAACATATTCTTGAATGCTCATTTAGTCCCACCTTGTCTATATAGGGAGTTTAACCCTAGAATGGGCAGACTGGGTCTCTCAGAATCTGGCAGATTTTGTTTTAAAAATATCCACAAACCAGCCCATCTGTTTACATTAGATTTTTCTGCTTTTGCACTTCTCTTGTTATACTGATGTGTACAATAAAACTGCTTGAAAATGGCTCGGCAGCGTCCACTAAGTCAGGATGAAATCGAGAAACTTTTATTGGAAAGTCATTGCTTGTAGATCCTAATTTTGTTACCAAAATTCATCTTTACACAGAAAGTGGGTTACCAACAGTTGGACAGTGAAGGTAACGTCTTCATATCACTCAGAAATATGAGCAGACTAATCAAAATTGTCTATCAACTAGTGCAATTGGTTGTGATCCCTCTTCTGGTAAATTGCCACCTTAATATTTGTCAAGCGATGGACAAACTAAGTGTCTGAAAAAGGTTACTAACCAAAATGTCCACTTCAGATCTCACAACATAATTACAATTTGCCTCACGTCAGTTGTGAAGCCAGAAAGGCTAAATCACTATCAAGTAACGAGAACTGTTCACTGGCGATGCTTTGCTCAATTTGATATTAGCGAGTATAAATACTTACATAGATCACTGAAAACCCCAATACTGCAAGAAACTTTACTTCAAGGCATTTCCAGCATTCTTCACCAACGCAAAATGAATATGGAAGAATTTTAGGACACTTGGGACCCAGGGACACACATCTTTCCTCCAAATACGTAACAGTGAATATTTCATTTTCTTCTGAGCTGTGTTAGTTTAGAAAATATTCATACAATAGAGGAATGTAAAAATAAGTGGTAAGTTGCTCCCGATATGTGAGATGTTACGGAGGGATTCACAAGAAGCTGCAGAAGTCAGCACCAAATGTATATCATAAAGGGAGCAATGAAGAAATTGCAATCATGGCCATATGGGTAGATGAGTTTTTTATTTTAACCAATACTGAGAGCCAGATAGAATTTAATATGCATGATTTAGGGGAAATTAATCAATAGGGTCAATCCATACCAAGTGGCCCAAGAAAAAAATAATTGGTTGCTTGACCTCAGAAAAATTTTATATTTGCTGATACAAACAAACAAAAACATTATGTGTGCCAGATGCCCCTGCAACAGTACACTATTTTGGTCTCGACTCGCAAAACTTTGATTTTCCAATTTTAATGTCAGGATTTCTTTTTTTTAAATTCAGTGAATAGTTCATTTAAATTACCCATTATTAACCTTTTTTGTCTTTGAATCTTAGAATCATTTTCTTTCACAGAAACACAGTCTTTTTTTGCCAGACATCAAACGGCTGTTATTGTCATCGTCATAATACTTAATAACTTTATTGATTGTTTCCATCAACCAAATCAGATCATTTTACTTTTGTAATGCTGGTAAAATTCCCTGTTCTTTTACTAATTGCCTTGTTAACTTAACAAGACATTCTGACGCATTAAATTCATCACCAACTTTTGCTAGACTCCAGGAATTTGGCAGTAAATTGATAATCTTAATTTTATCCTCCTTGTTTGAAGTACTGCTTTTAGTTTTTCTATCAAATCATCATATTCGGTTGGTGAAGTTTTAGAACTTCCTTCTGTTTTAGTACAAATTGTATTTTGAAATGAAACTTACAAATTCTTTTTGACTGTAGCTGCCACTTTCTCAATTTTGACTTAGTTTTCTAATTTTACTAGCAGGTGATATACCCAGGATTTCACAAGCTGTATCTACTTTTTTAATGGTTGCTGATAAGTCACAAAATTCTGTATCTGAGGTTTCATTATCCTTTCTCTTGTGAATTACAAATATCGTAGAATAACATGTTGGACACAATGATTTTCCTGGTAAGAGATTGACAAAAGGGCTTTTATTTTTAGAATAATGATCAAGTGTTATTTCTCACAGACCTTTTGTTATAGGTTTCTTATGTTTCTCAAAAGGGTCCATGCAAGACTGACCAAAAAAGTGATGAAATTTTTTAAAGTATTTCATTTCATGGTACTTGCATGTTAATTTGACATCTGGGCCAACTCTTAAGTAAAACAACACTTTTTCTTCTTCTTCACTGTAATCTTCGATTAAAGTAATGTCTTTAGGATACACTCCATAAACACTTTTAAGACATGCTTCATTAATAATAAAACCAACGGAACACTGAGACACCATTTTTCAACTGCACACTTCAAGAACTTCTAGCTAAATAAGTGTGAGTAGACAATTGTTGGTGTAAGGGGGAAGACAACAATCAGACTTGTATAGGCTTGCAGATGCAATTGTTAGCCTGCTGAAACAATTACTACAGCATTGTTTCGACAAATAATCATTAGCTAGTGTAATGTGGTGTGTTACATTTGCAACTGGTATACTTTATTTGTTTAGCCTACCAGATATCGCAGATGTTAAAAAATGTATTTTTGACTCATGTTTGTAATCTTTTTTTCCCTTAACTTCAAATTGAATCTCAGATTTGAAATTTATACTGAAGTTTGATATCATAAAGGTCTATTAACTGTGAAATTTTCAGATTTTTATCTGGTCCCCCAACAAAGATAAATGGAAAAATTTAAAAAATCCATTTTTTAAAATAGTGTATTTTTTAAGGTAAGCTGCTCACCATTGATACTTTATAAAAAGTTACTATACTATACAGTGCAACAACAGAAAAAACATTAAAGCTGAGAAATTAATCTTTCTTTTGAAAACTACTGTTCAAAAATGGAGTTTTTTTTAATTTGTAGCTGATAACTTTGAACTATTAAAAACATATTAAAGAATACATTCAGCTAAGTGATAATGATGTTAATTTGTAGCCCAGAGCGTGTTGAACTAAATGCATTTTATCTGAAAGCCGTAGGACAATCCACTACTGAATAGTTGTAAAAAATGTAGGTGCTTGCAAATACGAAAAAACGCATGTGACCTGGAACAAATATGGCCACTATTTCAAAATAATAAACAATAAATTTCTTCAAAAAATATTTTGTTACTACTGAACATTGGGAAATTCACCCAGCAAATACAAAATTTTTCTGAGATGTTCAAGCAACCAGTGCTGGACCACTTGGTATGGATTGACCCAATATTTACACATGAAGATTCTAAGAAGGGCCAAGAGAGAAGAATTATGGATTGATCAATCTCTGTACACAAGGAAAATCTTAGCAAAGTTCAGTATGGAAAACTGTAAACCTATTTCTACTCCTATGGAAAATAATGCAAAACTGCTAATAACTGATGATATGAAATGTAAGGAAAGTGTACCTTATTAGGAAGCTGTAGGAAGTCTACTGACTTCCAGACCAGACATTACATTTGCCACAAATGCAGTAAGCAAGTTTTGCAGTGATCCAAGAGAAAAGCACTGGATGGCAGTCAAGAGAATATTCAGATATTTAAATTGAACTGCTGATTAAAGTTAAATGTAATGGAAATGTAAATTCGGAAGGATACAGTGATAGAGACTGGGGAAATGAGCTGGAAAGCAGACACTCCATCACTCCAAGTTGTTTTAGACAAATGGGAGGATTGATGTCATGGTCATGTAAGATACAAAGAACTGTTGCTTTGAGTGCTGTAAAGCTGAATATATGGCCTTGTCCTCCACTGTCCAAGAAGCTCTTTGGACCCATACACTGATGATGAAATATAATCTCATCCAACACTAACGCCAACTGTGGTATTTTGTGACAGTATGGGAGCTATTAAACTTGCAAAAAAGTGACCAATGTAAGATCCAAACATATTGACATAAGGCATCACTTTATAAGACATCATGTGGAACAGGGAAATATAATCCTCAGTTATCTATGCACAGAAGAAATGTTATCTGATCTCCTAACCAATCTTCTCACTAAGGACAAATTTCAGAAGCTGGTGAAACATTATGGTTTAACCTGGGGTGTATAGTGTTCAGTATCTGAAAAATATTTGTTCAAGGACGAGTGTTCGGGATATGTGAACAAACATTTTCCAGCGCGCATAGTGGCGCTCAAGATATGATGCACAGAGTGCATTAGATTCTGTGGAATTTACATGTTCCGTGTTTGTTGAGGGCAACGTAATATATTTGCGTAGCCAAATATGTGTTGTGCGAATAAAGCATAAGTTTGTTTTGTCCTTTAAATAGCTGTTCTTGTCATTTAGCTGCGTTAATCTGCATGAACTACAGCACTACCATAAATGTCCTTCCTCAGGTCACTGAAGATTTTAAAACTACATGGTGAAAGATCGGGGCTCTATGGAAGACATTGCAGTGTTTCCCAACCAAACTGCTGAAGCATAGCCTTCATCCTATTGGCACTGTGAGGGTGGGCATTATCACGCAACAAGATGATACTGTCAAGTAGCTTTCATGGACATCACAGTTTCTGCAAAGTCTCTACATAGTGCTGTGCATTGATTGCGTTTCCACGCTCAAAGAACTGATAAGCAGGGATTCCCTGCAGTTGATGTGGTCATGACAATACCGGAACTAGTGCGAGCAGCTTTGGATTTGTTTGGCAGGGAAGGTGTGGGACGTATCCACTGTTGGCCTTTCTGTTTGCCCTTGGGCTTAAAATGGTGGCACTGTATTTTGTCACATGTAACAATACAGGACAGAAACACATGCTATTCCTCTTGGTACTGCATTAGATGGCTCAACTTTTAGTGCACTTATGACTTGGCACTATGGTGTTTCCCTGCCACAGCAGTGACATTATTGAAACGTAACAAGATTGGGGTCACCTGCCACACGAGTTGTGTCTTATGGTTGGTGTCTGGTTTTAATTTGACTGCCCCATACAGACTGTAATAATCTCTGGCTCTTTTTATTGTTTGTATGCATTGATGATAGCAACATTACGCATTTATTCTTCTTCGGTGCATAGGGCACCAGTGTGAAATTGTCACAAAAACCAAATATGGATTAAATTATGGCTTCCCTTTTTTTCCTCAGTGTTCCCTGTAAAGTATTCTAGCAAGATTGTAGTGTGTCAACCAATTGTCAAGGGAAATAATCCATCCTGTTACCTAAACTTACTCTAAAAGTCTGAGCACAAACTTGTCAGCTGTGTTACTCACTTGGGGGGAGAAAAACTGTCCCTTCAAAAATTCTTTGCGTAGTGTGTTTTTGCATCCTCCAAGGTAAATATTTTGATCGCATACTTTTCAAACTTTGAAAGAACATACACTGTGAAAGATGACCACAAAAAGATATTAACATTCATTCACTGTTAGGTATGGCTTTTGACAGTAACATACCTAGTTTTATCAAAGTTTTATGCAAACATTTATTCCAGCAATGTCCTTTTTGCTTTAATCCATATATGCCTTTCTTCAAATGCCAAATTCTCCTTTTCCCTTGATAAGGTCGTTTAACTTCATCAGGTGGAATCACATATATGTATTTGCTTTTCCAGCCTTCCATTCAGGTAGCCTGTTTTCACATTCATTTGATGAATTAATAAGTCTTCTCTTACTGCAAGAGTTAAAAGGTATCTTAATGATGAACACTTCACCACCGGTGAGAATGTTTCATTGTAATGTATTTCTTCTTTCTGGGAATATGCTTTAACTACCAATCTGGCTTTGAATTTTAGTATTTCACTCTCTGGATTTTTAATATTAAACACCCATCTTGTTCTTAGTGGCTTTTTATTTACAGGCATGTCAACCTATTCATATGTATCATTATCCACAAAAGATTGCAGCTCCTTTTCAGTAGCTTTTTTCCAATCTTGAGCATTTGAATTTGCTAAAGCTTGATCAACTGTGATTGGTTCATTGTTGATTGTTTGGGCAGCACAAATTTCATACTCTGGATATCCTTCTCATTTTGCTATATGTGAAGACTGCCTTAAACTGACCTACGTCTCCTCAATTTGATTCTCGCGTAGCACCCCAGCTTCCTCTTTATTCTCATCTTCCTCTGTTTCAGTTTCCATCTCTGTTTCAGCATTATCACAAATTATGCTTTGTTACACTACTGTATCATTTTGACTACTTTCCTTTATTTTAGGTCTATAAACCTCTAAAAATACTACATCTCTACTACTTATTATCTTCTTATTCACAGGATTATAACGTCTGTAGCCTTTTGAATCCTCACAGTAGCCAACAAAAATATATTTTTGAGATTTTGCATCCCATTTTCCTCTTAATGGTTTTGGAATCTGAACCATGGCTTCACATACAAAGACTTGAGTGCTTTAGATCCGGTTTCTTCCCAGTCCATACTTCATAAGGTGTCTTATGTCTCACAGCTTTGGTAGGTGATCTGTTAATTAAATACACTGCTGTTGACACAGCCTCTGCCCAGAAACACTTAGGTAGCTCAGAATCGCTTAACATACTTCTTGCCTTTTCTACAGTGGTTCTGTTGGCTTGATCTGCAACTCCATTCTGAGAAGGACTGCAGTGAATGGTAGTCTGATGCCTAATACCCATTCCATTCAACTGTTCCTTAAACCATTTGTTTACATATTCTGATCCATTGTCTGATCTAATAATTTTAATTTTCTTCCTAGTCTGTCTTTCAACCATTTTCCAATAAACAACAAACACATCATTCACCTGATCCTTGCTACTTATGTCAGGAAATAGAAGCTACCTCCTAAGGATTTTATCTCCATAGGTCCACAGAGATCTGAGTGTATGAGTTGCAAGACTTTGGTAGATCTGCTCTGACTCGATTTCAATGGCAATCTAGCAAGCTTCCCTTGCAAACACACCTCCCATTGGATGTTTTCATTCCATAATTTTTCATCCCAGTTGCCATATTCTTCAGTGAAGTCATACTTTTCCTATTCAAAGGTCCAAGTCTCCTAGGCCACAAGAAACCTTTTGCAGCATAAAGAGAGTGATTTCCTGTTTCAGCAGTATTTTGAACTGTATTCATTTTGTAAATACCTCTTACACTACTTGCAGTAGCTACAATATCACCACAAGATTTTATCACTTTGGCTCCCTCTATATCGAAGATAACTTTATTACCTTTCTTTACTATTTCGCTTACTGACAACAAATTAGTTGCAATATTCTTTACATAATGTACATCTGAGCAGTAACAATTTCCTTTCCCCCATTCACAAGCAAATTAATATCCACTTTTTCCGCGAATTCACACCTTAACTTACATCCGTCAACTGTGGAAATTCCAATGTCAGTCCTTGACTGAACATCATACAAACCTGACTGAGCTTTAGTAATGTGCACAGATGCTCCTGAACCTGTGAACCATTCTGCATGATCGTCACCCGCTTCAATAAAAGAGTGAAAAAAAAAAACAGAAAATGCCTTACCTTTATGGGTAGTCTTTCTCTCAGGACTACTAGAATTAACATGCTTCTTTTCTTTTATACTTAACTTTTCCTT
Source organism: Schistocerca piceifrons (assembly GCF_021461385.2). Taxonomy (NCBI): domain Eukaryota; kingdom Metazoa; phylum Arthropoda; class Insecta; order Orthoptera; family Acrididae; genus Schistocerca; species Schistocerca piceifrons. The sequence goes on along the minus strand of NC_060140.1, from coordinate 779,921,942 downwards.
ACAGTGTGAAGCAATATGCCAAATTTTCTGGCATCTGAAACATCTTACTGGCTTCTTCTTCTTGTACTTAGAGTACAAAGTCGACACTGTTTCCTTTTATGAAGCATCAGAATCTGGTTCACTCTTCATGTCCTGTAGAATCTTTACTTTAACACTATCCGCTGTAATGGGTATTCCCCAACTTTCCAAAATCCATAATCATTGGCGAATATTTCTCTGGTAGTCCAGCTAACAATAAAGCTCCAATCTATTCACCCGAATTTTCAAAACCAATATTCCTCAGACGATTGGAGATTGAAATTATTTTATTCACATATTCATTCACGCTTTTACACTTATTCAATCTTGTGGTTATCAGCTCATGAAGTAATCCTACTTTTCTGGTTAAACCACCATCTTCAAATGCGTTTTTCAGTTTGTCCCATACCTCCTTTGCTGACATAGCCATTTCTATGTGAACATAATTCACCAGATCAATCAAAAGGATTAGTTTTGATTTCGCCTTCCGATCCTTAGTAGCAAAACTTGATTCCGTAGGTTCCAATTTACCATTTACGATGTCCCTCAAGTCATCCAACTGCAAATATGCCTCAAAAGCAAATTTCTAGGTTGCGTAATTTTTGCACCCTACAAGCCGCTCTATATTTGCGGTATCTGTGTTGTTACTAATTTTACAGTTATTTTTCTTCTTCTTATAGCACACACAATCCAACTTTATATAAACTTCTGCACACCTTTTGTGCAAATACACATCACCTTAAAGCTTATTGTTTCACTTTAACTCAGTAGCTGGGCCCATAACCTGCCGCAGTTTATGCAGATTAACGCAGCTAAATGCCAAGTAACAACTATTTACAGGACAAAATAAACTTTTTCTTTATTCGCACAACACATATTAACACATTTGGCTACACAAATATATTAAGTTACCCATCAACAAACACGGAACATGTATATTCCACAGAGTCTAATGCACTCTGCACATCATATCTTGTGTGCCACTATGCATGCTGGAAAATGTGTGTTCACATATCCCCAACATGTGGCCTTCAGTTTCAGTCAAACACAGACATACAAGAGTGGGTGTAGTTGTGGATTAGTCTGCAGCAAACCACATTCTGTGAAACAGGAATTGATCATCTTGTCTCCCAGTGGGATAAATGTCTTACTGCATGTGATGATTACTTCTGAATGGAACCATTCCAAGGGCCTGTTATGCCGGGTATTTGGTTTTCATGTGACTGCCCCTCATATAACTCAACAAAGAGTGAAGTGGGTGTGGTTGATGCTGTGTGTTCAGAATATAATGTTGGAAAGCAAACATGACACTGGTTATTGTGACATTTTATGCCATTTATAACAGTGCTGGTATGAATAAAATTGTAGAACACAAAGCAAATATGACTGAATATTTCAAGAACCTTATTTTCTCAAGCAACTAGGTTTGAAATTAATAAAACCACACATGACATAGAGAGCTACCCACAAGAATCACTCGAGGAACATTCACCAGCTGCAGCATGCTCTCTGGGATTAAAACTAACAAAGTGGGTCCAGAAGTCAAACTAGGTCATTGTTGCAAAAAATTCTAAAATTTGTCGAAAGTGGCTGCATCTGTGCCATTCTGCGACATTATATGAAGATTGTGCAGAAACTACAGATCAGTAAAATGCGAATTATAAAGAGTAAGAGTTGTTTTAAATTGCACCACGCACTGAAATGTGTAACACAGAGACAGGGTTGTAGCCCATCCCCGATGTTATTCAATCTGTACACTGAGCAAGCACTAAAGGAAACAAAAGGAAAATCTGGAATAGGAATTAAGGTCCAGGGAGAAGAAATAAAAACTTTTAGGCTTGCTGATGACATTGCAATTCTGTCAGAGACAGCGAAGAACTTGGACGAGCAGTTGAATGGAATGGTCAGTGTCTTGAAAGGAGGATATAAGATGAACATCAACAAAAGCAAAACAACGACAATGGAATGTAGTTAACTTAAAATCATGTAATGCTAATGGAATTAGGTTACAAAATGAGACACTTAAAGTAGTAAATGAGACTTGCTATTTGGGCAGGAAAATAACTAACGATGGTTGAAGTAGAGAGGATATAAAATGCAGACTGGAAGTGGCAAGAAAAGTGTTTCTGAAGAAGAGAAATTTGTCAACATTGAGTATAAATTTGTCAGGAAATCTTTTCTGAAAGTATGTGAGAGGAGTGTAGCTATGTGTGGAAGTGAAACATGGATGATAAACAGTTTACACAAGAAGAGAAAAGAAGCTTTAGGAATATGGTGCTACAGAAGAATGCTGAAAATTAGATGGGGAGATCACTTAACTAATGAGTAGGCACTGAATAGAATTGGAGAGAAAAGAAAGTTGGGACACAACTTGACTAGAAGATGGTAGGGCACATTCTGAGACATCAAGGGATCAACCAGTTTAGAGCTTGAGAGAGGTGTGGGGGATAAAAATTGCACAGGGAGACCAAGAGATGAATACAGTAAGCAGATTCAGAAGGCTACAGCTTGCAGTAGTTACTCGGAGATGAAGAGGCTAGCATAGGATAAAGCAGCATGGATATTTGCATCAGACCAGTCTTTTGACTGAAGACAAACAACAACAATCCTAAATTCATAACTTGCAAGGACATACACTTAACGTTCCAAAAAATGGCTTTAAATGTTATTAATGTCCCGATTTTCACTGGAATAACACCTCATTTTTAAAGAAATAGAGAAGTATTTTGGCACTGCTATTTAAAATTTATGTCTTGCTCTGGAACATAAATAAAATGTTGGGTCTGTCAGATCCAGCCTTGGCCCCCTCCCGCCATCCATTTTAATGTTAAAAACAGTGTTCTATATTCTTACAGGAGGCAAGTCTGGTCAAATATAGGTAAGAGATCCTATAACCATCTATCTGTGACCTAATGCTTGTTGAGATATGGGCAGAAGAGGAATACCAGGAGGGGGGGCAGGGGTGGGGGAGGTCGGAGGAGAGAGAGAGAGAGAGAGAGAGAGAGGGGGGGGGGGGGGGAGGAGGCCACATGAATAGTGCTGTTGGGTGTAGAATACATATGCTCACTGCTGGAAAACAAAGATACTAAGGTCAGCTGAATGAGAAGATCATGCTACTACATCTCAATGACCAATCAATGACCCAAATGTTTGCATTAGGTAGGACATGGGGTGCTGTCCCGTCATGTATAAACTGAATTTACTGTCTTCAAGAGTAGCATTCTCTAATAGCAATGGTTATTTGGCACACAGAAATTGGTGATAAACAGCCTGTTAATTTGTATGGCTTACTGCTGGTCCTATGAGCCTGTCACCCATAATTTCAGCCTGCATATTCATGCTAAAACGAATCTGATGCCCTGCTTGCCTGATGATTTGATGGTTAATACTTGCCCACAATGGTTATTGGGGCAATTTATTGTCCCTTATCCCACTCTAAACACCATTCCCCATGCAAAATGCAAGTGGTGAACTACGGGATCACCTTAAAATCCACTGGCAGATCTGTGTACTTGTCGCAGCACTCACTCACTCATATTTAATATGCAAACTGTGTACAGTCAACTATGATCTCATCCTTTATGACAATGATACCACGTCTCGAAGTCACAGGAACAACCTGATAAACATGTTTTAAGATGTAATTAATGGTGAGAAAATTGATCTGTGTAAATGATGTGTGTCAATAAATGCTATCTGCCTATTTGCTACACCACAGAAGAATATCAACTCTTCCACTTCTCGCATGGAATACTAAGACTTCATTTCACTGTAAAGTTGTTAACAAACCACAAAATCAGCAATATTAGTCTGACATCAACACAACCTCACAACAATGTGCATTGAATGGTTGAGACAGGAGACAGTCTAAGTGCTATGCGTGACGTCAGCTACAGAGTATAGAGACAGTCACAAACAATAACAAATTAGCCATTAATGTCAATAGAAAGCCACTTTACATGGACAGTTCTCAAAAAGCAAAATGGCCCACATCTCAACAAGCATGTTTCTGGACATATTTTTATGCCACTATTTTGATGTTGCTAGTTTTGACCAGTATTATTGCCTGTAAGAATATAAAAAGTCAACATTTATAATGTAGAAGTATGTTTTAAAAGACTGTTGGCCCTCTCCATGTCTGGTTTTTTTAATTTATAGATTGAACTATAGCAGTGTACTGTACACTTTCAGAGGATGAAACTTTTATTTTGCAATGAATAGCACAAAAAGGCATTATTATCATCATTGTGGAAATGTGAATGTCAAAATAAGAGTGAACAAAAAATGTTACCCAAATTATATATATATATATATATATATATATATATATATATATATATATATATATATATATATATATAGAGGGAAACATTCCACGCGGGAAAAATGTATGTGTGTTTGTGTTTCTATCGACCTGCCAGCGCTTTCGTATGGTAAGTATATATAGAGGGAAACATTCCACGTAGGAAATATATATCGTAGGAAATATATATCTAAAAACAAAGATGATGTGACTTACCAAATGAAAGTGCTGGCAGGTCGACAGACACACAAACAAACACAAACATACACACAAAATTCAAAAGCTTTCGCAACAAACTGTTGCCTCATCAGGAAAGAGGGAAGGAGAGGGAAAGACGAAAGGATGTGGGTTTTAAGGGAGAGGGTAAGGAGTCATTCCAATCCCGGGAGCGGAAAGACTTACCTTAGGGGGAAAAAAGGACGGGTATACACTCGTACACACACACATATCCATCCACACATATACAGACACAAGCAGACATATTTAAAGACAAAGAGTTTGGGCCAAACTCTTTGTCTTTAAATATGTCTGCTTGTGTCTGTATATGTGTGGATGGATATGTGTGTGTGTGCGCGAGTGTATACCCGTCCTTTTTTCCCCCTAAGGTAAGTCTTTCCGCTCCCGGGATTGGAATGACTCCTTACCCTCTCCCTTAAAACCCACATCCTTTCGTCTTTCCCTCTCCTTCCCTCTTTCCTGATGAGGCAACAGTTTGTTGCGAAAGCTTTTGAATTTTGTGTGTCTGTCGACCTGCCAGCACTTTCATTTGGAAAGTCACATCATCTTTGTTTTTTATATATATATATATATATATATATATATATATATATAAAAAACAAAGATGAGGTGACTTACCGAACAAAAGCGCTGGCAGGTCGATAGACACACAAACAAACACAAACATACACACAAAATTCAAGCTTTCGCAACAAACTGTTGCCTCATCAGGAAAGAGGGAAGGAGAGGGGAAGACGAAAGGAAGTGGGTTTTAAAGGAGAGGGTCTGCTTGTGTCTGTATGTGTGGATGGATATGTGTGTGTGTGCGCGAGTGTATACCTGTCCTTCTTTCCCCCTAAGGTAAGTCTTTCCGCTCCCGGGATTGGAATGACTCCTTACCCTCTCCTTTAAAACCCACTTCCTTTCGTCTTCCCCTCTCCTTCCCTCTTTCCTGATGAGGCAACAGTTTGTTGCGAAAGCTTGAATTTTGTGTGTATGTTTGTGTTTGTTTGTGTGTCTATCGACCTGCCAGCGCTTTTGTTCGGTAAGTCACCTCATCTTTGTTTTTATATATAATTTTTCCCCCTTCCATTATATATATATATATATATATATATATATATATATATATATATATATATATATATATATATATATATATATATTCAAGAATTCTTGTGTCCCAATTTTATATTTAATTTTAACAGAGGAGGAGGAAAAATAATTAAAAAGCAAATGTTACCAAATAAGATGATCTTTCCAACAATGATTGTTAATACCAAGAGTTCTAAAAAATAAAGCCTTGCAATGATGTTGTCAACATATGTCATTTAAGATTATGTTATTTATTCAAATAAAGGTGTCCTACGCTTCTTATCAGATGTTCATTACTGTCATTTTTGTTCTGTAGCAATTGTAGCCACTGCATTGAGGTGATGATTTTCAATGTACGATGCAACTGATTCCCATGCTTTCAGCAATTCTCTTATTGATCCAGATTGTCGATTTGCTGTTACAATGTTGCCACCGCCACCGCCGAAGAACTCTTCTCCACAACTTCCTGCTGTGAAAAACACTGCAACTTCACAAGCACTATGGTGATAATTTCCTCTACAAGCTCATCAATATCATTGTTATCCTCTTCTAGCCCCATGCTCTTGGCCCAAGCTGCAATCTTGTTGATTACAGGCACCACAGGTACTGACCCAAATGCTTGAAGGTCACATACAACAACGAAATCTGGCCAAAGCTTCTTCCAAACAGAAGTGAGAGCTCTCTTGGTAACCCCTTCTCATGCCTTTTCAATCATCTTGATGCAGACAATGATGCTAAGTGATATTTCCAAAACTCTCAGAGTGAGATTGGTAGCTTCAGTCAACTCATAGCAATACTCAAAGAGTGCTTTAGTGTAGAGCTTCTTAAAGTTAGAAACAATCTGCTGGCGCATAGGCTGGAGTAACAGAGTTGTGTTAGGAGGCAGAAATTGGATCTTGATGAACTGAAATTCTTCAAGGAGGTGGTCTTTTAAGCCTGGAGAATGGGCGGGAACATTGCCCATAACGTGCAAGACATGGAGTAGCAGATACATCTCGAGCAAATATTTTTTCACCAGGACCAAACATTTCATTGGTCCAATGACAAAAAAGATTACACATCACCCAAGACTTGTTGGACCTCGACATCACATTTAACCTGCTCTTCTAGACTTTACATTTCTTGAAGGCTCGTGGAATTTCTTAATGGTAAAGAAGCAGCAGTTTAATTTTCGAATCGCCACTTGCATTGGCACAGAATAGCAGCGCAAGATGGTCTTTCATTGGCTTGAGACTGGGCAATGCATTCTCCTCTGATGTTACGAAGATATGCTTCAGCATCTTTTTCCAGAATAGATCCGCCTTGTCACAATTAAAAAACCTGTTGCAACAGATAATCTTCAGAATCTAAGAGCACACTGAAGTTGCTGATGGAATTCTTTGCTGCCTTTGTGTTGGAGCTGGCTGCTTTGCCATGCCTCAGAATGCGAACCACCCACGGCTTCCCTTAAACACTTATTTTGCCACTGATGATCCTGGTGTTTTCTTAATGAGGTTGGCCAAAATCATTCTTACCACCGCAGTAATGATGTTCTCGTTAAATGTTGCCTTGCAATTGTTTTTCATTTACCCTTGTAAAGAGCAACCTTTCCACACTGTCCAGAATATGAAACCGTTGTTTATGGTACTTTTGTCACTCCCTTCGCTGCATCTATCTCCTTACTCCTGTCCTTGTTGTTGGCGATAGTGCAAATAGTTTATGTAGGTCAATTGTATGTGCGTGCTAAATCAGGAACACTCACACCACATTTAGGAAGGTAATTTTCTTTGTCTTATGGTTGTCTTCTTTCGACTTTATCTTCGGTGACATTTCTACGAATCTTATTAAAATTTACCAACAGAAAAAACACTATGTGAATATAAGTTCAGAAAAATGTGTGATCGCAAGCTGTATTAAGATGGCAGAAAATGAGTGCTAAACCCAGACTGCAGTGCATACTACAGACATTGTTCATATGCTGCTGTCAACAATGAATAGGTTGACATTGTTGAATGTTTCCCCTGCTGCACGCGAATGGCTGGTGACGCCACACTAAATCGTCATCTCATCATCACTTGTTATGCAAAACATCACTCGTTAAGCAAGTCATTTTCAACAATTTGTTTTGTTTGTTATGCAAGTTACACATTATGGGAGGTGCTCGTTTACTGAGGTTCCACTGTACTATTTTTGCCAAACGTTCACACAGCACACATATCCTATCTACATCTGTTACTCATCTGCCACCCGAGTAGGAGCAATTACGGCAAGAACTGACTTTCCTGAATAATAGTCTAGAACTTCAATTGTAGCTATAGCTATTAGCGGACGAGTAGTTACAATTTAATTTCAAGAACCTTTTTAAATTCTTTTCCAAGTACATAGTGCTACATTTACAAGCAGAAACACTATAATGTACAAGAACTTTTAACAAAATTAATGATATCAAACAACACTAAAGGGTGCAGTTTATCAACTTTCAATTCACAACGAAGAGCCTCTGAGCACTCCACTGAGCTTGTTTTTTGTGAGATAAGTAGTATATGTTAAATCAGAACAGACATAATTTATTCAAGTCATAGATATGATAACTGTGTCAAAATGAGTCAACACAAAGAAGTGAATTGAAATGAAGCAAAACTGTATGGAACACAAGAAGTTCTGTCATCTTAACAGTAAGATTTCATAGAAGTTGTATGTATTCTGTTTGACTATTATAAATGACATTATCAGTTAGAGACTTTTGGGAAGTACAACTTTGAAATAAAGTGATTATTCTAATCTCACTATGAAATTAATTGGTATGTTGCCACACAGAAAATGAAACTAAACATCTATCTGCGGAACAAAAGAAATAAGTTACAAGGCCTTGTGTGTCCTGGCAAATAATTAGTACTCAGACTGGGTGAAAATTTACTTGAGAACCTCATAATGGAATTAAAATTTAGTGAAGGTAGTGTGATGCAGTACATGTTTTCCCACGGTTTAGGCTAGCGCTAGTATATGGCGAAAGGCACTCCGGTGTTTATTCATAAAAATTAGGAAAGTAGAACGCTTCTCACATACTGACAAGAGTTTAGAATCCGACCAAGTCTGATAAATATTCCTGACCACAGAGCAAGTAATATAATAGTCCTGTAGAAAAGTATGGTATGAACCATTAAGCTACATGACAGTTGAACTAACTGTGAAACTCTGCAACAAATGTTTAATCACATTTTAAGTAGAATAGGATCAAATTCTATCTTCATTATACCCGAAATTATTATTATTATTATTATTAATATTAATATTATTTCTTTCTTTTCTCAGACATTATGTCTGGTTAAAAATGGAAAGTGACGCGGACCTTGATCAAGCGTGACTTCCTTTTAACTGTACGGTATATGTTATATTGCATTTAGGAATTTTCGGGTAATTGAACATGTATCAATAATTACGGATTTCTGTAGTTGTATATATAAGTTTGGATGTAGCTGTATTGCATTGATGTACTGGTGGATATTGTGTGGTATGACTCCTGTAGTTGATAGTATAATTGGTATAATGTCAACTTTATCCTGATGCCACATGTCCTCGACTTCCTCAGCCAGTTGGATGTATTTTTCAATTTTTTCTCCTGTTTTCTTCTGTATATTTGTTGTATTGGGTATGGATATTTCAATTAGTTGCGTTACTTTCTTCTTTTTACTGGTGAGTATGATGTCAGGTTTGTTATGTGGTGTTGTTTTATCTGTTATAATGGTTCTGTTCCAGTATAATTTGTATTCATCATTCTCCAGTACATTTTGTGGTGCATACTTGTATGTGGGAACGTGTTGTTTTATTAGTTTATGTTGTATGGCAAGTTGTTGATGTATTATTTTTGCTACATTGTCATGTCTTCTGGGGTATTTTGTATTTGCTAGTATTGTACATCCACTTGTGATGTGATCTACTGTTTCTATTTGTTGTTTGCAAAGTCTGCATTTATCTGTTGTGGTATTGGGATCTTTAATAATATGCTTGCTGTAATATCTGGTGTTTATTGTTTGATCCTGTATTGCAATCATGAATCCTTCCGTCTCACTATATATATTGCCTTTTGTTAGCCATGTGTTGGATGCGTCTCGATCGATGTGTGGCTGTGTTAGATGATACGGGTGCTTGCCATGTAGTGTTTTCTTTTTCCAATTTACTTTCTTTGTATCTGTTGATGTTATGTGATCTAAAGGGTTGTAGAAATGGTTATGAAATTGCAGTGGTGTAGCCGATGTATTTATATGAGTGATTGCTTTGTGTATTTTGCTAGTTTCTGCTCGTTCTAGAAAGAATTTTCTTAAATTGTCTATTATTATTATTATTATTATTATTATTATTATTATTATTATTATTATTATTATTATTATTATTATTGGTGACAAAAGCATCATATGAGTCATTCAAGATTCCATTTTTCTTTAAAGGATGAACTGTTTGGTTCTTGCACTTGCCCAATGATGGCTTCATGCTTTCCAATCTTAATTTTCTAAATTCAGTTTCTTTATAGATTCAACAAATCAGTAATTGCCAAGGAATTGTATATGCTACAGTTGAATGTCTGAAATGAATGGGAATGCATGTCCCAAGAAAACTATTGGGGATATAGGATAACTGCTAACATTGTAACACCCTAATGCTGCACCAACGCAGCGTTATGTGGTAACCTCTGCTAAAATTTTATCTTTGTAGATTCTTGTATTGAGACCAATACGTCTCTAGAATTACTACAACAGCTGTACATCTGCAACATGTTTTAAAATTCTTTTCAGCACACATCAATAAGCAGGAAGACCTAGAAAAATATACTCCAACAATGGTTATCACATAAAACAAACTTAATTTTTTTCTTTTTTTCTACACCGATAATTAAATATACTGAAAATGGCTAAGTAAGAAACAGGGGGAGGGGGGTACTACCACAATTTGAATTGTTACACCTGATGACAAAGTCTTGCTTACTGATTATCTGTCAATAATCTTGCTCTCTCCCCCTTTTCTTTTTATTTTTTGTTGTTGTTATTTATTTGTGAAATACCCACAGAAAATCTGTTTTCGTTCCTCACTGTAAAGGAACATTGGTGTTAAAGCAAAGAGTAAAAGACAGTTATTTTATGAATGTTATAGTTACTTTTGCACATCACAAATAAATTCCACATGTCTTATCAGCCCTGCTTCAACCTTTTTTTATTTAAGAATTGTAGGAAAGTGGAATATGCCCTCTCATCCATCATGAGCCACAATACTGTTTATAAGCCTGATCGTATATATATTCATTCAATTTCGGGAAGGAATTAAAGTCACTTATATAAACATTTGGACTCTACAATGGATTCACAAAAGCTTCCCTGTAAGGATTCCATCAGTTTCCCCAATCATGCGCAAATACTGATGCATATAACTATGCAGTAAACAAAATCTTCATAATAGTCTTACTTCCTGTTCCTACTGGATACATAACTATACTTTCTCCTGTCAAAGCAGACATCAACAATGACAGCACCCTCCAAACAAAAATACACTGAGAGGAGGTCCTTTTCTGCTCTTGAACTCCGGTTTGCACTCATCTGCAATGTGCAGCCAAGTTAGAATTTTTTCTTTGGTAGTGAAGGTGAGGAAAAGCAATCCATTGACTCTCACATATTCTGAAGTGTTCATTGACTCTTACCGGTTTCACGATGATCACAATGCAGTATAGAAAGTTATAACTTAGTTGTGGCACTGTATCGCACTAACACCCTAAGGGCTGTACTTTTCTTTTAAGTGACTTACAGCTGACTACAGCAGTATGTCATCTTGTGCAGATAACAGGAAGCAGTGCTGCCATCCGTAATAAAGCAATTTTTCTGCTACCTTTGTTGGACTTCTCTTATTTTTATTATAATTCTCATAAACTAGAATGTAATTTTAGATGTAACCGGCTTGGTAGTATACAATAATCTTATTTTAAACATATACTTTTTACGTTTCATCTGTAACTTACTTCTGAAGAACAGGACTGAGAATGTGGCACCTATCAGCAGGCCTCCACCTGAAGAAAGAATTGTCACTTATTGCATCAATGTGAGATATGGAGCATTATAATTTATTACCTCACAGTCTATGTATTATTTGCACAGTCCAAGCTGACACTTGGTATGTTGGCTGTTACAACTGACCGTAAGTGGTAGAACCTTTTACAGCCACTTCCATCAGCCACTTCGTTGTGTGTCAACTTGGACTACATGAATATTGTCACTAAGACACACTATTGCAGATCAGCGAAGTAGTTTTTATCACTCCATGGCTCAACAGAATTACCATTAAAACTGAACATATTATTTTATTATTTTATGTATTAACAGTTTCAAATACAAACACTTTCCTAGGAACAGTTGATACATTACACTCAAGAATACTACCAAACACTATAAGCCACCTCCAAAAATGAGATGCACTCAATTTTTAATATACATCAAGCAGAAATGGGCAACACCAATTTCAGAAACAATTTAAAGGCACAAAGTACACAAGAAACATTACATGTTTATAAGACTCTTAAAAGAACTTACATACCAAATAATTACCTAACAATTAGTGAAAAAACACTGGAGTAACATTTAACATTAACAGAAAATTATTTCTGAAACCGTTCATATCATTTTGCTGATTCATGATCAAACTGTTAACTTCCAACCTAACCTAGACCTCAGGCTAAACTAAAGATAAGTGTCACCACAGCCTACGCTCCAAGAACTAACTCAGAGACAAAATAAACAGTTTCAGTGTTCTGTTCGCACATATGTGACATCACACAGCACTTCATGATATTACTGAAATGAAAGTAGCACCAGATATCAATAAATTTAGTTGATTTGAAAAAAAACTGGAGGTACGGGTGCTAGAACCAGGTTATGAATCTACCAAAACATTTCATGAGATGGAAGTGTGGCTGGGTGGTAGGGTGGGGTGGGGGCAGGGTGGGCTTGGGGAGAGGGTAACTCATTCAAGGCTCCATTAGCAGACAGACAAAATGATGCATGTCATAGCACAGTTACTTTAAGTGCTCATGAGACACTTGGAATCACTGCCAGTCAGAAACTGTCATGGTTGTTTACTGCTGTGAACATTTTTTTGTGAATTTTGAGTGTCACACACATTTTTGCTATTCCGTGGTATTTAAAAACTGGAAAGTGATCTGATGTAAAACAACTGAAAGTGTAAAAACAGAAGTTTCTGATGAAAAATTTATTGCTTCTACAGTAATAACCTAATTGCCATTGGTGACAATGATGTGATGAGGTGAAACAAGGAAGTCATTACATATTCAGTCTTGTACTACCTGAGGCAAATGACAGGCTGGTTCCATAAGTATTAATAGCAAGCTGGGGACTAGTGTAGCAGGGGATACAACCCGTCGGCTTTGGACAAAGTCGCCAAACGAGAAGCGATTCTTAGTGTTGTAGCTCCATTCAGTGGCTGGTAAGTGTTTTTTGGCTTTTTAAAAACATCTCACGAGATAGAATAAACAGATCCACTTTATTAAGCAATCAGTAAAAAAACGAAACTGAAACATAACAGCAAAAGCGAAAATGGTAAACTGCTCTCTGGCGACTTGTGACGTCATTGTCCAAAGCCGACGGGTTGTATCCCCTGCTACACTAGACCCGCAAGCTGTAACCCACCATAGGGAACAGTAATTATTCAAATACTGTACAGTATTACCCAAGCTAGTGGAATCTTTTCACACTTATTAAAACATTCTTGGCTGTTATGTCACAGACGAATTTTTTATTGAAACTCAATGTTTCACCCCCTTCTACAGAGAGGTCATTCAAGGGGGTTGCAGCTCTTTCGAAGGTGTGGTGCACTACCTGGCTCATAACTGATGGGACCTAAACAATGGGTTTCAATAAGAAATTCATGTGACCACAGCACAATAACCTAGAATATTCTAATAAGGTGACATTTCTCACCATAAAAGTTTGCAGTTTACAGTTGGATCTTTTCAATGAAGAGGGGTTAAGGCATTGGACCTCATGTTTTAGACACAGCAAAACAATATCTACAGAGAGTAATAAGAATTTGTATTCAAGGAAGAATGATAATACTTTTCAGTTGACTGTCAGTAGTATGCAGAACATTGTCTTATACATGTCATTTGAGAAATGAGTGTAAAAATGAAGTCAGATGGAGGCTTGCTGTTAAATATGCTCAAGGATATGACTAATACCATCACGGCATGTTGACACTCCGATTACGTTCACTGTCCCATTTATAAATTGACATAACTTTACAAATGTGTCCTTTTACTACAACACTGTGGGAAACTTTGTGACATCAGCGCCACTTGACAACTCTTACAATTTTTTTTTATCTCGATCCTCTCATTTCGGCCTACCGAAATATAAATGAGGACATATGAATGAAATTTATCAATGGGGTTATCAAAAATAAAATTACAGTTGGTGCTCTTTTTCTCACAAACTCAACCACCTGAAGACTTTTAGTAACTAACTTCGGCAATTTTTCTTGTTTCTTACACCAAACAGATCTTAGGATAGTTCCAGCAGAAAATGTAAACATAGACTAATGCGAAATGCTGCATAGTAGAGCCCTCACGTAATCAAACAATGAACAGCTAAGATTACAGGCTTACTAGGTGCAGCAGTATTACAAACGCATTGCCTATTTATCACTTCGGGCTGAAGCTCTGTCAACAGCACTGACAAACCATTACAATCACCACACCATCAGCGTCCGTGAAAACGTAGTGCCAGTGTCATCTTCCCGTTATCCTATCCACTAACAGTCACTTCCCAAATTAACCTCCGCTTTGACCTCATACCTGCCATTAAATTCCCTTCTTATACTATATTTTAACAATCTAAAAATGGAATGACTGTGTGTTTGTCTCGTCTTATAAATTCACCGAATCCAAATCAGACCCCTGAAATTAGCTGAAGTGTTCTACCAAATCTTACCAACAAATAAAAATACGAAAGACCGGCTACCAAGCCAAGTACCTAGGACTGCTTAAAATATCGTCCGGAAGTACAATTGGTACCGATAAAAAAATGTTCAGATTTTGCTACGACTTACCCAGTTTCAGCACAGAATCTGTAAGACACTTATCCCATTTCTTTCCTAATTCGTCTTCAGACAGCACAGGCGTGGACATCTTGTGGTTGCAACTGCAAAGTTAACCCGATAATCACAAGTCAATGGTCTTACATCCCAGATACACTGACATATTTATCTACGGACTGCGATGGAACTTCTGTAAATTTGTCTCACATTATAAGTGCCTGAAGAAATGAAATGAAAAACAAAGTAAAAAAGATAATACAGACGATGTAATTTAAAACGGAGCAAATAAAAGAAAAAATACACACACACGCACAATTCCTTGGAGCTTCTGAATAGTCGCAGGTCGCAAACGGCAGACACTTAAGTACTTGTCACAATCAAATAATAGGGCTTTTAAAAGCAAAAAAACGAATCGTGCATGCAATCTAGCGATAGCAAATAAAATTGCCTTACACTGTTTGCAGCACACCACTGAAACAAAGAAACATTCTAAAAATGGTGGTATTTTCGAGATGAAATTTCTTGGACTGTACAATCGAAAACCAGTTACACCATAAGCTGGGTGTCACTGCAATCTAAATTTAGCAATTATTAAAGTTTACGTCATACGATTATATTGTTCCAGCATTTAACTGTAAGAAATATGTCGCGTCTGAGTAAATTAGTTAAAATGGGTATCTAGACATCGATAGCAACTGTACGAACATGGTATCTACACAATAATCCTGATGATCTTTGTCATGTTTTGTTTTGATGATATTTGAGAGGCGCTTCAAATAGGTGGGTGTCTCAGGAGAGAGAGATTGTAAATATGTTTCGTTCACCTTCTGTTGACAAACAAGCTGATTTGACTGGGATATCACTTGATGGCGATCTTGAAAACTGTCAGAAATCTTGTGGAAGCTCAGTGCTCCAGGTATGTGCAGTGACATCATTGAAATCATAATTGTGAAGATGTTATTCTACATAGAACGGCAATTTTACTAACATATTTTGAAGTGTGCCCACTTGTATAGAGTACCAGTACTTTGAGATTGTTTGTATGGGAACTATTTACCGTGTTTAGATAGAACTTTGCAATGCGGGTAGCCAAAGCTGTTAAACTTTGTAATGAATAAAAGTAATATGAATTGTCAGGCATCTGTAATTGGTGATTTGTTTGTCACAACCGGTTTCGTTGCATTGAATAGCGCTTTGGTGCTTGACTAAGAACGATGGGGCCGTTATGGTGGGGTAATATGACAGTTTTCACCTGAGGATGCTAGTTTAATGGTGCGAAACTGGTTGTGACAATAAAGAAATCACCAATTACACCTATCTTTAGGTTGATTTTACTTTAATCCTTCATATCGTGTTTAGATTTTAATTGATGCTGGTTAATGTGACTTGGTTGATTCGAGGGAGGGGACCAAACAGCGAGAAAATCGGTCCCATCGGATTAGGGAAGGAAGTCGGCTATGCGCTTTCAAAGGAATCATCCCAGCATTTGCCTGAAGCGATTTAGGGAAATCACGGAAAACATAAATCAGTTTGGCCGGACGCGGATTTGAACCCTTGTCTTCCGGGATGAGAGTCCAGTGTGCTGACCACTGCTGCTTAAAAGGTTATACTTCATAGATGAACTGGAGAATAAGTGTGAAACAAACCAGGGGGCTGTAGATGCTGAACACCAGTTTCAGATGTTCCACTTCAAAGGATACAGGCCATTTAACTAGGCAACAACCATAAAATCAATTGTAGCATAACGCGAATTATTTTCTCATTTTCAAAAATTCATTTCTTTTTTTCACTCAAATATCAATGCTGAAATTTTTACAGTACTTTACTATCATATAGGTGTACAAAATATGCGAAAATCAAATTTGTATACCCACGAGAGATAACTAGCTCCAAACTTAACAAAAAATAAAGATTTTTCAAATTTCGAGGAATTTGTAAAAATTAAGGAAACATTTGCTCTAAAAATAAGTCAAGTAGTTTGACATCTAGTTAGAGGGGAAAAAAGTAGACTCTGATAAATCACTCCTTGATTGTTATTTTTGGCCCTAGAAAGTGGATTTTCTAAATTTTCAATATCAAACTTTGGAGGTCATGTTGACTGGTTAGTTTTGAATTTAGGGTATAAGCAATGTTGTAGAGGAGACTTTTCTAGAAATAATTATGTCAATGTTATAACTTAACCCAGTGCAGAGATATTCAAATTAATGGTAATGTCTCCAAATTGAAAAACCGTAATGTGCTTTCTGATAAAAATAGCTGCCATTCAGTAACATGCAAGGTAAAATTTTTTAAAAACCTGTTTTGAAATTCTCAGTTATAGGGTAATCACATATAAAAAAAAATCAAAATATTAAAAAATGGTCAAACAAGCACCATTGGATCACTTCACATGGATTGACCCACAATTGGAATCGAATATTTATTTCATTTGACATTAACTCACAGGAGAACAGTTATACTTACACAGTATAACAGAGATACTTCCACATCATAGAATAACACACAAAGTCCAGTCCCGCACTAACATTACGCACAAACAATTTAGATACATTAACATCCCACACTTGAATGTGCAACTGCTTACTCCAACATGCCCTCTGTAAACACAATCTGTTTCAGACATGCTACGCCTCATTGACTTGACCTTCAGTCAGTCTAAATTGAAATGAGTCAGCTCATAAAAATATCTAGTTCTAACAGTTTGTAGGTATTTGAAATGGAATGATTTCTTGACTCTGTCAAACGTTAAGTCAGGTGGCAGATTTGGATTCATTGGTGGGATAGTGGGAAAATACTGTCAGTGTACAAATGATATTGCTTACAAAACACTTGTGTGACCCATTCTAGGATATGGCTCAAGTGTTTGGGACACACAACAAATAGGACTAAAGGAGGATGTTGAATGTATACAAAGAGGAGCAGTACAAATGGCCAGAGGTTTCATTAACGCATGGGAGAGTGTCACAGAAGTGACCAAAAGCCTGCATTGGCACCACATTTGGGGGGGGGGGGGGTTGTTTTGGGGAAGGAGACCAGACAGTGAGGTCATCGGATCAGGGAAGGACGGGGAAGGAAGTCGGCCTTGCCCTTTGAAAGGAACCATCCCGGCATTTGCCTGGAGCGATTTAGGGAAATCACGGAAAACCTAAATCAGGAAGGCCGGACGCGTGATTGAACTGTTGACCTTCCGAATGCGAGTCCAGTGTCTAACCCTTGCGCCACCTTGCTCGGTGCACCACATTTCTTCGCATTTTAATCGCATATGGAAGGGGGACAGAATGCCTGCATAAATCACCATGTACATCCTGTAATTATCTAATGTCTTTGTGGCCCCTATGGGAGTGATACGTAGAGTGTGAAGCATAGTTATGAGTCTTCACGTTCTGTTCTTCAAGTTTTTATTAGCTCAGGTTTTTCAGCATTTTATTTATACTCTCCCGTGACTAAAACAAAACTTTGACGATGTGTGCTGCTTGTCTTTGAATATGTGCAACATCCCCTGTTGGTTCTCTTTGGCACGAGTTCCAGACTCTTCACCAGTATTCGAAAAAGGGGCTTACAAAAGTTTTGTATGGAGTCTCCTTTATGGCCTAACATTATTATTACACTACCCTGTCAATAAGTGAATCCTATGTCCTGAATTACCTGTGACTGTGTGATTGTTAAACATTGGAAAGCCAAGGATGGAAAGTATAGATTGCTACTAACAACATAGTGGAGGCATAGAGTAGCAGACAGGCACAATGAAATACATCAGAACTATTTTCAACTTTTAGGCAAAGTCCTTCTTCAGAAGTAAAACCTCAATACCACTGGGTGGTAGTATTTGGTATGGGTCCCACACACTTCAGCATTGTTCCAGAATGGGTTGCAGGAGTGATTTGTAAATAATCTCCTTTGTAGACTGATAACATTTTCCCAGTATTCTATCAATAAACCAAAGTCTTACACTCTGGTTTCCCATGGCTGAGATTATGTGATCATTTGATTTCATGTCCCTACAAAACATTGCACCCAGGTATTTGTAGGAGTTGGCCAATTCCAACTGTGACTCATTGATATGATAGTCATAGAATACTGTGTTTTTTTTCTTTTGTGAAGAGCATAGTTTTACATTTCTGAGCATTTAAAGCAAGTTGCCAATCTCTGCATCAGTTTGAATTCTAATGAAGAACTGGCTGAATGTTTACACAGCTTCTTTCGTGAAGTACTGTACTAAGGACAGCTGCATCATCTGCAAAAACTCTGACATTAATAGTAATGTAGTCTGCAAGATCATTAATATACAACATGAGCAGCAAAGGCCACAATACACTTCCCTGGAGCACACCCGAAATCACTTCTGCATCTGATGATGACTCTTCATGTAAGATAACATGCTGCGTCCTTCCTACTAAAATAGTCCTCATTCCAGTCACAAATTTCTCATGGTACCCTGTATGATCGTACCTTTGAAATTAAGCATGGATGTGATACTGAGTCACACACTTTTCGGAAATCGAGAAATACTGCTTCTATCTGACTGCCTTGATACAAAGCTTTTGGAATGTCATGTGAGAAAAGTTTGAGTTGGATTTTATGTGATCGGTGTTTTCAGTATCCATGCTGGTTTGTGTGGAGGTCATTCTGTTTGAGATATCTCATTATATTTGAGCTAGGACTGTTGGTATTTTCAAAAATATCGAGAATCTGATATATCAATATTTAAAAAAATATCATAGGGTCTTGATGTATCGAGAAAAAGTATCAGTGTATCAATGGAAAAAAAATATTGGCCCATAAAAATATAGACTTCACACTGTAAATATACTGCGGTTTTAGAACTGTATATTTAAGTATTGGTTTATTATTAGATAGTCTGTACATCACCAAACTAGCAACCTGCTTACCCCCTTGGAGCAAGAATTGAAAGGAAAACAATGCACATTCATGCTTGGAGAAAACCACTTTGCTGACAGTGGTAACTGCATGTAAGTGGCAAAATAAAAGGTGTCCGATGGGTCCATCGTTTGGTTTCGTCACATATTGGATTTGTCAAGAACACTTCATGTTGACTTCCTTGTTTTTTTAGTTTTGCATTAGCACTGAGTGCCAATTACTTCAGCTTTTCGCCTGACACATCTCTGCCCACCCCCCTGCACATATGTTTGCTTCACACAGTCGGAGAGAAAGATTGGACATGATGAAAACTCAAAAAGTACTAAGACTCCTTCACACAGTAGGAGTAAAATTATGTTATATTACAATTTCAAATACTTGCTGAAAATTGGTAAAAAACTATATAATATGTCAGAATTTGATATTGCAATTTTGATATCAATATATCAAGTGAAAAAATATCACCGATATATATCAATATTTTTTGAAATAATTATCAATCTACTGATATTTTACCAGCAGCACATATTGGATTTGTCGAGAACACTTCATAATATGTTCTACAACAAATTGATGTCAAGGATATTGGATGGTAGTTTTGTGGATCACTTCTATTACTCTTATGGTAAATGGGTGTAACCTGTGCTGTCTTCCAGCTGCTGGGCACGGTTTTATGTTTTAGGTATTTGTGATAGATTGTTGTTAGAAGAGGGGGTAACTCAGCCACAAATTCATTATAGTACAGTTGTATTTAGTCATAGTTTTGTTCCTGTCGTACGTGTACGTCCCCATACTAGAGCAGCTTGTCAGTGGTGGCATCAACCATACAGTTTGCATACACAGAGTGACATAAGTTGTGGGATAGTGATATGCACAGATATAGATGGTGATAGTACAGTGTACACAAACTACAAAAGAGCATTCCATTGGCTGAGCTGTCATTTGTACTCAGGTGATTCGCATGAAAAGGTTTGAGGTGTGATTATGGTCACACAGCAGGAATTAACAGACTTTGAATTGGGAATTTTAGTTTGAGCTAGACCTATGGGACATTTCATTTTGGGAATTGTTAGGGAATTCAATATTTTGAGATTCACAATGCTGAAAGTGTGCCGAGAATACCAAATTTCAAGCATTACTTCTCACCATTTACAACGCAGCGGCCTTCATTTAACGACCAAGAGCAGTTGTGTTCATGTAGAGTTATCAGTGCTATCAGACAAGTAACACTGCATGAAATAGCTGCAGAAATCAGTGTGGGCTCTATGACGAACATACCTGTTAGGACAGTATTGCAAGATTTGTTGTTAATGGGCTACAGCAGCAGACGACAAATGTGAACACCTGTGCTAACAGGATATCATTGCCTCCAGCACTTCTCATGGGTTCGTGACCATATTGCTTGTACCCTAGGTGACTGGAAAACTGTGATCTAGTCAGATGAGTCCCAATATCAGTTGGTAAGAGCTGACAGTAGGATTCGAATGTGATGCAGACCCAAGTTGTCGACAAGGCACTGTACAAGCTGGTGGTGCCTCCATAATGGTGTAGGCTATGTTTATGTGGAATGGACTGGGTTCTCTCGTCCAACTGAGCCGGCCATTGAGAAATGCTTATGTTCGACTACTTGGGGACCATTTGTAGCCATTCATGAGCTTCATGTTCCCAAACAATGATGGAATTTTTATGGAGGATAAAGCACTGTGTCACAGGGCCACAGTTGTTTGTGACTGGTTTGAAGAACATTCTGCACAGTTTTAGTGGATGATTTGGCCACACAGATTGCCCAATATGAATTCCATTGAACATTTATGAGACATAATCGAGAGGTCAGTTCATGCACAAAATCCTGCACTGGCAACACTTTCACAATTATTGGCAGCATGGCTTAGTGTTCTTGCAGGAGACTTATTGAGTCCACGTCATGCCAAGCTGTTGCACTACGCTGGGCAGAAAGAGGTCTGACACGATATTAGGAGCAGGTATCCCATGACTTTTGTCACCTCAGTGTATATCAACACAGGCCGGTGGCTCCTAGTACAGTGGAACTGATGGACCCACCATTCTGTGTCTACTACAAGCTGATGGACTGCCTGTGGAGTGAATCAACCTCTGACAGCCACCTACATGACATACTTTTGTTTATTTTGCATATAATTTAACTGTTATTCTTTTTGCTTTGAGGCATAATTTACATTGCTGGTACTATTTTTAACATATGTTCATTTTTATATGTAATCAGTTCACGTGTTTTTATGCTCAGAAGCTACCAATTACTCTACATTTTCTTACATTGGTTTACTAAATATGATTTTTACATATAATTGCTTTTAACTTTGCTTTCCCCCCATGAACCATGGACCTTGCCGTTGGTGGGGAGGCTTGGGTGCTTCAGCGATACAGGTAGCCGTACCATAGGTGCAACCACAACGGAGGGGTATCTGTTGAAAGGCCAGACAAATGTGTGGTTCCTGAAGAGGGGCAGCAGCCTTTTCAGTAGTTGCAGGGGCAACAGTTTGGATGATTGACTGATCTGGCCCTGTAACACTAACCAAAACGGCCTTGCTGTGCTGGTACTGCAAACGGCTGAAAGCAAGGGGAAACTATGGCCGTAATTTTTCGCAAAGGCATGCAGCTTTACTGTATGGATAAGTGATGATGGCATCCTCTTGGTTAAAATATTCCGGAAGTAAAATAGTCCCCCATTCGGATCTCTGGGCGGGGACTATTCAGGAGGACGTTGTTATCAGGAGAAAGAAAACTGGCATTCTATGGATCGGAGCGTGGAATGTCAAATCCCTTAATTGGGCAGGTAGGTTAGAAAATTTAATACACTAAACAGATTCAGAAGGATGTAGGTTGCACTAGGTACTGGGAGATGAAGAAGCTGGCACAGGGTAGAGTAGCATGGAGAGCTGCATCAAACCAGTCTTGGGACTGAAGACCACAACAACAACTGCTTTGCTTTCTGACATTTATTTACTGTTGCTAAATATTTGCTCTTTTAGGAACTATCATTGCATCTCCCACCAGTGCCGTCAATGTCAAGATTTGTAACTTTCACCAATTATTTATTATGTAATTTTTAATCAATTGGATTAACAGATATGCATGCTCTGTGTCAAGCTGAAACGTGCTATCTTTTTTAAATGAAATAAAATTTGTCCAAAACTGTGAATTCTAATTGCAGAGTTCAAAACATGATCATTTCTTAGTTTCTTTTCTTTCAAATGTATCTGTCAGCAGTAATGCAATTTTGAGGCCTGCTGTTTCTCGTCGGCTAAGTAATGTAGATTTATGACTGGGTACTACGGTGCTATAGTTTTACACTTGACATGGCCAAACTTTGGCGTGTAATAGTTTAGTGTCAATAGCTTCTGAAGAAGGCCAAATTATTTTTGCTGAAACCTAGATAAAGATTGGTTTCTATTTGCAACTGAGGCTGACGTGTTATATGTTTAATTATCACAGTTGCTGACAGGGCTACACAATGTTAAAAATTCTTAAAATGCAATTTGGCTTCTGAACAGACTTTCTTTCTCTTTGTGATATTTAATATGTGACTGTGTGTAAAATTAAGGGTTAAATTGTTTGCTGTGTACCAGCTATAAGCCTGTTCTGCCATTATCCTGGCTGTGCTTGGTATGGAAGTGTACGTCAACACATGCATCACCACATATAATATTAAAGAAGAAGCTTAATTCTGTGCTTCATTGCCACCACCTCTTGTGGTGCAGATCGTGCTATTCTTATTTATTGGGTCCTGCTCTCATCCTGGCTGGAATATATTTGCCAGGTGTGTGGCTGGAACAAACCTTCGGCTTTGAAATTGCTAAACCCTGCCAATCATTGTGGGAGTTTGTCTGCCCACTGATGCCTTCTAGACTAGTCCCATAAAGAGTCTACTTGCCAAATCAGGATCTTACCTCTTCAGTTCTGCTGTTACCTATGCAATCGCCATTTGAAAATTACCTATCATTAAAACTGTGCCATTCTTTTTGCATATGAGGTCCATCAACCTCCTGATACATGCCGTCAGGTGGGATTACCGAATGCACCTCACAGCCTTCTGCCAGGATCTTTGCCTCTCCTCTCTGGAATCGCTCCCCGTGTTTTCTTATGTGCCCACCCCCCTCCCCGCCCCCCTCCCCCATGGTTGGTGCTCAAGCCATCCATTGGAATCTATTTCAAGGTCCTGAAGTCTCTGTTGCCCCTTGAACTTACGTATCTGTTACATTCAGTTCTTGAGGAGTCTCAGGATGTTGCCCTCTTCTAGACTTACAGCTCTAAAACCATGAATAAAATAGAAATGCTCTTACATCCCTTGGTGGTCAGGAACAACATTTGTTGCCAGGAATATGTAATGTTTCTACGCGGAGTTAATAGTCATTAACAAAGCTCTCCACCCCCCCCCCTTTTTTTTTAAAAAAAAATAGGCCTCCCTTGAACATGTTTTAATATGTGATGATTCAATGCGTGGATTGATGTTATTACCCTGTGGTCCCTGCTGTTCATGGTCTTGTCACTGTATTTAGTCATACTGACTACTCGGCTATTTTTCTCTGGATCCCAAGTTGTATGGGTATCCCAGGGAATGAAATGGCTTATGTTTAGGCTGGAGGGCTGATTACTCACCCCCATTCACTTTGCTGATGCCAAGTGCCGATTTGTGTGTCCCTACTCAGATATGGAATGACGTCTAGTTTTTCTACTGCTCCCTCTAATAAACTCTGCACTATCGAGGGAACAACTACTGTATGGTGCTCTTCCTTCGATTCCTCCCAGAAGGAACCCATTGTCCTATGTTTCCTGTGCACTGGCCATACATGGCTGACCCATAGTTTTGTATTATGTGGTGATTCACCCCCACATTGTAGTTGTGGAGCTGTTAAGACAGTAGCTTATATCCTGGAGAAATCCTCTCTTCTTCTGGCTGTCCGTACTAAGCATGTTCATCTGAATTCCTTGCCTCAAGTTTTGGCAGATGACTCACGGATAGTTGAACTGGTTCTCTGTTTTCTCCATAAAAGTGGTTTTTATTTTCAGATATAAGGTTTTAAACTACCTTTGGGCAAAAGGCGGGATGGTTGGGGTTGTGGTGTCTCCCACTGCATGCTGGGTCTGTGGGATTCCCGGTTCTGCCTCCATTACCATCTCACTCTTTCATCCCTCTCTTACTATCTTTTAATTACTTTTAGATATGGTTTGTGTCCTTTTCAATTGCAGCCTATTTTCTATTTCAGAGGTAGCATTCTGTTAAATAGAGGGTGCTGCTCTTTATGTCTTTAGTACACTGGAGCAGGACTGGGACACCTGTGCGTGGGGCAACTCCCATCTCGTGCAGAGCCCCAGGGACGTCCACCAGCTGCATTACCTATTTCTCTCATCTTTATTATTATTATTATTATTATTATTATTATTATTATTATTATTTCTATTTCTTTCTTTTCTCAGACATTATGTCTGGTCAAAAATGGAAAGTGACGCGGACCTCGATCAAGCGTGACTTCCTTTTAACTGTACGGTATATGTTACATTGCATTTAGGAACTATCGGGTAATTGAACATGTATCAATAATTACGGATTTCTGTAGTTGTATATATAAGTTTGGATGTAGCTGTATTGCATTAATTTACTGGTGGATATTGTGTGGCATGACTCCTGTAGTTGATAGTATAATTGGTATAATGTCAACTTTATCCTGATGCCACATGTCCTTGACTTCCTCAGCCAGTTGGATGTATTTTTCAATTTTTTTCTCCTGTTTTCTTTTGTATATTTGTTGTATTGGGTATGGATATTTCAATTAGTTGTGTTACTTTCTTCTTTTTATTGGTGAGTATGATGTCAGGTTT
Source organism: Schistocerca piceifrons (assembly GCF_021461385.2). NCBI lineage: Eukaryota > Metazoa > Arthropoda > Insecta > Orthoptera > Acrididae > Schistocerca > Schistocerca piceifrons. Next base: position 779,896,510 of record NC_060140.1, on the reverse strand, counting down.
GTTATGTGGTGTTGTTTTATCTGTTATAATGGTTCTGTTCCAGTATAATTTGTATTCATCATTCTCCAGTACATTTTGTGGTGCATACTTGTATGTGGGAACGTGTTGTTTTATTAGTTTATGTTTTATGGCAAGTTGTTGATGTATTATTTTTGCTACATTGTCATGTCTTCTGGGGTATTTTGTATTTGCTAGTATTGTACATCCACTTGTGATGTGATCTACTGTTTCTATTTGTTGTTTGCAAAGTCTGCATTTATCTGTTGTGGTATTGGGATCTTTAATAATATGCTTGCTGTAATATCTGGTGTTTATTGTTTGATCCTGTATTGCAATCGTGAATCCTTCCGTCTCACTGTATATATTGCCTTTTCTTAGCCATGTGTTGGATGCGTCTTGATCGATGTGTGGCTGTGTTAGATGATATGGGTGCTTGCCATGTAGTGTTTTCTTTTTCCAATTTACTTTCTTTGTATCTGTTGATGTTATGTGATCTAAAGGGTTGTAGAAGTGGTTATGAAATTGCAGTGGTGTAGCCGATGTATTTATATGAGTGATTGCTTTGTGTATTTTGCTAGTTTCTGCTCGTTCTAGAAATAATTTTCTTAAATTGGCTACCTGTCCATAATGTAGGTTTTTAATGTCGATAAATCCCCTTCCTCCTTCCTTGCTGCTTAATGTGAATCTTTCTGTTGCTGGATGTATTCTATATTTGTGGCATTGTGATTGTGTAAATGTATTGAGTGCTTCTAGGTCTGTGTTACTCCATTTCACTACCCAAATGAGTAGGTCAATATTGGTATAGCATAAGTATTTATAGCTTTTGTCTTGTTTCTTGCTGTCAATTCTGTTTTCAGTATTTTTGTTAGTCTTTGTCTATATTTTTCTTTTAGTTCTTCTTTAATATTTGTATTATCTATTCCTATTTTTTGTCTGTATCCTAGATATTTATAGGCATCTGTTTTTTCCATCGCTTCTATGCAGTCGCTGTGGTTATCCAATATGTAATCTTCCTGTTTAGTGTGTTTTCCCTTGACTGTGCTATTTTTCTTACATTTGACTGTTCCAAAAGCCATATTTATATCATTGCTCAATACTTCTGTTATTTTTAGTAATTGGTTGAGTTGTTGATTTGTTGCTGCCAGTAGTTTTAGATGATCCATGTATAGCAAATGTGTGATTTTGTGTGGGTATGTTCCAGTAACATTGTATCCATAATTTGTATTATTTAGGATGTTGGATATTGGGTTCAGAGCAAGGCAGAACCAGAAAGGACTTAATGAGTCTCCTTGGTATATTCCATGCTTAATTTGTATTGGCTGTGATGTGATATTATTTGAATTTGTTTGGATATAAAGTGTGGTTTTCCAATTTTTCATTATTATGTTTAGGAACTGTATCAATTTAGGATCTACTTTGTATATTTCCAATATTTGTAGTAACCATGAGTGGGGTACACTATCAAAATCTTTTTGGTAATCAATGTATGCATAGTGTAGCAACCTTTGTTTAGTTTTAGCTTGATATGTCACCTCTGCATCTATTATCAGTTGCTCTTTGCATCCTCATGCTCCTTTGCAGCAGCCTTTTTGTTCTCCATTTATAATTTTGTTCTGTGTTGTATGTGTCATTAATTTCTGTGTAATGACTGAAGTTAATATTTTGTATATTGTTGGTAGGCATGTTATGGGGCGATTCTTAGCTGGGTTTGCTGTGTCTGCTTGATCTTTAGGTTTCAGATAAGTTATTCCATGTGTAAGTGTATCAGGGAATGTGTATGGGTCTGCAGTGTGACTGTTAAATAATTTAGTTAGATGTGAATGTGTTGAGGTGAACTTCTTTAGCTGGAAATTTGCTATTTTATCTTTTCCAGGGGGTTTCCAATTGTGAGTAGAATTAATTCATTGGGTGACTTCATGTTGCAAAATTATCACTTCAGGCATTTGTGGTATCATCTTGTATGTACACTCTTTGACATAAAACTCGACCGGCGGCCGGCCGCTTCAGAGGCTAAGTCCGCGCCGATCGCGACATGGGACAAAAAAACTGGCCAACTCGCTAATTCTCTAAGTCCGGTTATCTGCACAATCTGGCAACACTGTAGACTGCGGCACTTCCTGGAGGAAAACTTGTCCCATGATAGAGAAACACTAGGCTGATTACGCCTGTGGTCTAGCGGCAGCGTGCGTTGTTTGTGTTCGTAATGTCAGTGGATCGAGAGCAGCTGGCATAAAATATTTTTATAGCCTCTTCTGTCTGAATGCAATGGTAGTGCAGATTCAATCTATTTCGCTTTCTGACACACCGATATCAAAATTTTATCCAGTAACGATTTTGCGGCAGATTTCCCGCAGACTGTCCTCCTCTGGACGCCGTATGCGGCAAAGCTCCGGGATCCATTTGCTGGCTACCGGCAGCGGCCGTGGAGACAGCAGCGGCGCTGCACTCCCCTGTTCTTTATCGAAAGCGCCTGCTCCCGCTCATCGCTTTTGATGATTTAAAACGCTTTATTATTAAATGTTGCTCCACAGAAAATTTCTACGATTTCCATTCACGCTCAAAAGCAACGGAGACAGACGCCCTGATTAGTAGGCAGGTATTATATTACATTAATCGGCAAGAGCTGAGTATGGCCCGAAATTAATTTTATAGACTGGGACGAAATTAAACCACCTCGCTACATTCGATGAATTTATAAATGCTTCATACCTCGTTTCTTTTCCTTTCAAACTCAATTATTTGTGCAACTTTTGGTCAATGTTCGGATGTTTTCGTCAAGCCGGGGTGAGCGTCTGTGGTGTAAAGTGTATTACAGTTCTTGTTTCATTCCTTATGGTAACTCTATGCGATAAACTGTGTGAATACCTTGCAATGCATTCTCTGTAGCAGTGCAGGAACACTGCACATTTGGAGTTCCATGTATGGGTTAATGAAGTATTTAATGTTGATCGGAAGTGATAGTTAAGGTCATCAGATTCAGACCAGAAAAATTTGTCGTTTTGGAGGTTTCAGAGAACGGAAAGGAATTGCTAACACCGGTTAGAAGAGGGGATGTATTTTACAGTGAAGCACCTTGGCATTTGCAAAGCAGACATCCATGATATTAACTTAATTTACTAAGTCGAATCGGACGAAGATTGATGTTTAAAGGCATTCTTCAGATTTCGTATAAAGAATTTTTACTAGCCGTTTGCAACTCCATTAATTAAAATGGAAAATAAAAGGTTGTAGTCAGCGGCTTCTACCGAGATTGGAACTGCTATGTCATACAGTACGACCACCGCAATGCACAAGGGAACCTCTTTTTTTAAATTTTGCTTTTTTTCTTTTACTTTTTTGACGATTACCCCTTTTTTTCTCTCTTATTTTAAAGCCCCTTAGAAAAATGGCAATAAAAAAAGAAACTAAGTGCCACCGCCACTTTTCATCCTATAACAAAAAAAAAAAAAAAAAAAAAAAAAAAAATCAGGTCCACTACAGGCGTTTGCTCCTGGCTAAACCTACCCCAAGAGCTGCCTATATACCAGGGGAAATATGGGAATTCAAGGTTAGGGCTATCATTACAAACAAAATAAAATCTTTCTTTTTCTGAATTTTATTTTTATTTTGATTTTTGTTTTGTTTAATTTTGTTGTGTAATTGATCAGACGCCTTCTGCGCCCCGCTGGTAATATGTTGAGTCACGTCTTCTCGAAATTGGTGTGTTCCGTTCAGTAGTTCAGAAATGTTCATTGGTTCAAACTGGAAACCTTCTTCACTCTTGGCTTAACACATTCCAGCTGCGAGGCGGGTCGTGGAAAGCACTCCCAAGGAAGTTCGAGAAAAATTGTCTGTATTTTGGGTGGCGGACAACGACATAATGACGGTTGTTGAGGTATGTCCAAAAATCGAGTACAGAGTCTACAGTTTGTCCAACTAGGTAGTGAATGGCATGTCCGCGAATCCAATTCACAGCATTGGTCTTTGTCCGAGGAAAATAGTCACGTCCCGGAACTAATAATGAAAGGGGAGTATTCCGGTTCAGAATGTCCCGCGTTAGAAAAGCCACAATATGACGAATAACCTCTGAGCTAACGACACACTGGCGACCACAGACGGACTATAGTCACTGCGATGTTGCCTGAGCCTCAAAACGCAACCTTAAAACACACAAACAGGTGTTACTTATGTGAAGAACGCCGTTCTTTGAGTCCAGAAATTAATTATACCTTCTAAATGTCTCATCTTACAGTGGATTCTATCGTACGAGTCTTCGATGTGGAAAACGAATGTCAAGTGAATTTAGCGAGGTAACGCCGGCCTACACCCGGAAGTAAATGCACTATCAGAGTGTTGATAAATACTTGCTACGACGCTGCCATTTCTCGGTTCTCTTACGAGGCAGCTCTTCAGCGAAATGCTTGCCGTGATTCTCCGATACGGTCCTTCAGAGTGGCGGCGCGCGCGCACGTTTGGTTTTTATGCGGCGTTCTCCCCTGATGGTTTCTGACGTCGCCTTGTGGGCTATGTCTACATTTGAGACATTCAATTATCATTAATCCAGAATGATACAAGTTTCAGCTTCCGGCGTGGAAGAAGGCTGTTGACGCAGACATTATATCATTTCAACGTAGGGAAAGCAAAACGGGTCATTCAATGTTTCTCATTCAACATAAAGCATGTGAGATAATTTTCCGTAACGTTCATAATCATCTAAAAATACAAACGAAGTAAAAATACATCTGAAGCTTATTCGAATTGAATAAAATGTAAGATACCAAACGCTTTGCACCTCGATGTCGAATTTGTCCACGTGCAATCTTTTGCAGCATACAAAAAGAATGTTATGATTACCACGAGAATGAAGAAATATGTTGGTACGGATGGAAGCAAGGAGAGACGCAGTCAACAAATATTCGATTCCTCACGGCATTCATTTCATTTGAGACGTAAGAAGAGTTAAAGCGGGATATTACTTTCGTTAACACGAAAGATATGCCGCACATATTGATAACGAGGAAGTCTGCGTCTTCATACGTTTCCTCCTTGACATCTGTATGCTCTCTTATATACTAAGTAGCCTGATCATTGTTTCAGTAATGGTACCCTCTTGTTTGACCCCGTAACGATGAACAGATTCCAAATGCATGTCTCTGCATGAAAGTAGCTGTTCGAACCCTTCCTGGGTTGCTTTTTGTGTTTTATTGCTTGGAATTCCTGAAGCAGTCCACTGTGCCTTCTCCCCTGTGGGTTAGGTCACAAAACTAAACCGCTTTTTATCCAATGGCATAATTTATTCAGACAGCATCAGCACAAGACTGTCAAACAAAGCCTTCCATTTACAGTTGCAACACTCTAACCAGCACTGACCGAAGTGTAATCCACGGTCATGGTCCGAAATAAGCAGCTGTCTGCTACTGTGGCAAAGTCCGTACTACACTTTCGATTCCGCAGCACCATTTTATCTGGTAACACTGTGTAGTTGCAGAGTTGTGCCAGCATGTCTGTCCTCACACTGTCAACTTTATGTATCTCACTTCTCCTGTAGCGTTGACCACAAGGAGCAGAAGTAAATGAGTGTATTCTGCATGACGTAACATTCAGTATTCCCTTCTTTCATAGCCACTCTTCATGTGCATCGATACCAAATAGGAATGTGAAAACTCTTGCGAGTGAGAGAATGACAATAACAATCGTAACAAGAACAATCAAATAATGAATAATGTTTATTCCAACGCAGAACGAGAATGGCTTTAAATATAAAAATCTATATCTATATCCATATCTATTGATCTTTGAGTTGGCACAATGCAAATATATTCTTAGCATTTAGTTACTGAATTTAGTTCGGGATGTTTGCAGAGAAAAGGAAAAGTCGGTACTTCTCGGTAGTGTAATATAATGTGAACCAGCAACTACCCTTTCCTTAGAACACGACTCACGCAGGTCCCCAAGTAGGTACCAAGGCACTGCTGCATTCTGTTCCCTGACATTGCTCTGATGACGGTTAATGCAGATAGTTCCGATTATGAAATACAAAACGTATTGCAGGTTAGTTCCTAGGATAGTAACATTAAATTTGCGTTGTAGACGGCACATGAACGTGACGACTATCCATATTACTCATCAATATAAAAAGACAATATTATGGGAATTTAGCAGGATTACTCAACATGAATTCTGAAATTGGTTGACTGACCGCACAGGTGCTAAACGTCGTCAAGAGTATACGATGGCCTAATCGCATTAGGAATATGAAGATCGTCTTCGACAGCTCGCAACTTTCACATTGCTATCTCCACCCTACTCCAGACAGCCCTCGGTGGAGTTGCACTAAGTTGCCGTTGCAATGTAAGGCCTTCAAACCGACAACAGACCACATATTGAAAAATACAAGCGAGTTCTCTTGCAGCGTAAGCTTATTGTAACTAATCTAAAAATTATTGGACAGGAACATTGTCCTATTCAAAAAAAGCTGTCTAGCAGGTCCTCTAATCGCTCCTTGGTACAGTCGTTTGACTATTGAAAATGGTTCCAACAAGTCACCACTAGAAAACACTGCTCTGTACCGCAATAACTCAAGATGTAAGGTAATACCACGGTACTACAAATATCAGGGAACACCTTATCACAGATAAGACTGCCCTTAAGGCTTGTAAGCTCACATTTATTACAATAAATGACATACCTGAAATGTTACCACTCTCATTATTACGTCAGATTGGTAATGCACGTAGTAAGTTCGTCGTATTCATGATTTCCTCTTCAAAGTAACATACCGTACTTATTATTTAACACAAAATGACATTAAAAATTTACGTTATTCACGAGCAGCTAGTTGAGAATATGTATGAACTTCAAATAGCACGACGACCCGTCTTGTTCCGCATATGGATTCAAACCCAGCTCATGCAGACTAAGCAAAGATTTCGTTACTGGCGGAAACTAACAGTCATTCCTGATTAAGCATACAGAGAGTGATATACCTCGATTTTAGACAGTATCAGTTAGCAAATATCAACTTTAAATTGCATAACGCAAACATGTTTAACAGACGCGAAATCCTACCCATCATCTATTGTCCCTGTTAACGAACTACGAGAGATGTTAAATATTGCTTCTTCACAAGTAACTTACTTGAAATGCCGTGAGGTAAAGCTTTGTGTTGGACACGGATTCGAACCCAGAACCTAATCGGATTGTTATCGAAGCACAGTCAAATGTGACATATCGGATTTTCGCGGCAGTAGCTAGATGTTTTAACTGAAATGACGAGACGAAACATTAATTTTTTCCTTCCCAGGACTCCTACCCGGCACCTATCGCTGTTATATTCTAGAGAAAACGAACGGTAAATATGGGTTTGTTGCGCCATCAGTGATATGTGAGCATGTTTGAACTATAAATAATATGACGAAGAGTTCAGCGCTCACTGGGAATAGAGCCCCACACATATCGTTGTTGACTACACACAAAGAGACGTCAGCTACCGAATTTTTCTCCACCAGCTGCTCAGAATAACATCTTGAACTTACAGTCATCTCGCAAATAGTTCTGTGTCTCACTGGGAGTTAAAAACGTCAGATATCGTTAGTGTTGACAACGAATGAAAATACATTAAAAATCAAAATTCTCATCCACCAGCAGATAGGTGTTCTCATGCTAGAGCTTGATAATACGTAATTAAATCTTTAGTGCCGGGCCAGGATTCGATCCCATTCACGCGTAATATGTGGAGATGTTAAGGAATCTGCAGTTTTGAACAAACAACAAATTGTAGCCGAGCTGTATTGTCACGAAGGGATCAAATTCCGCGTTAAGGGCGGTCTGAGTTGCATTCCCAGTTCAGAACCAATCTTATCGACATACAGAAGCTCAGATAAAAGATGGAATAAGTGTCCTGTGACCATACATAGCGTTTGTTTCGTCACTTGAAATAAATAACTAGTATAAGAAAGGTTACTGGTGATAGAGTTTCTACATGTCGCCACTCCAGACTTTATTGTGGTTCAACCTACCGTCTACTTGGTAGAGAAGGAAAATCATCTTTAATGTGAATTTTCAGACCACACTGCCATTACATCTTCTTCACTTGGTGTAGCCAGGAGAGAATGGACTCTGTCTCTCCCTATCTAAAATATTGACAGAAGTGGGAATCCAACCCAGACCATAGGTATAACAACCTACCATCCGTCCAACAGACCACGAAATCCTCTTCTCTCATTTTTCTATCGTAACGCCGTTGCGCCACACTGGATGAGAATTCTGACACACAGGCGTCCTGTAGTAATTTGCACCATGTTCAGTAAATTCATTTACTTGGTTGACCGAATCACCATGAACTAGCTGCCTCGGCTACCCAGTGCATACATTCCACTCTATATTTTGTAATCACCGAAATAAAATCACGTAACTGCCACCTACACAGAACTGCCAACAGTGTAGGATGCAGAAGTTTAAATAGGAAGTGTTCCTTTCCACTTGAGCTATTCTATTGCGCTATCTGTTTGTAGAACACGTCGTTCAGAAAAAAAAAAAAAAAAAAAAAAAAAAAAAAAAAAAAAAAAAAAAAAAAAGCTGTAACTGTTTGTCTCTCAGAAGTCAAGACCTGGCCATATGCATAATCTCACAGTGCTGTGGAATCAAAAAGTTCTGGAGGAATAGTTGTCGAGCTCTGGAGCTGTTGTAGCTACGTGTCAGCTAGTAGCGTAGATAAGATGTCGCGAGTTCGAATACATTCAGTGCTACATTTTTTAAAACGCAATTCTGCTGTCTGCTGAAGATGTCAATCTAATGGAACTTTGAACATACTTCCCTTCACTTCTCAACCCAAAGTAGTCGCATGTGGAAAAAGGGCTAACTACTGTGACATTTTGTTCTGTTCAGGTTTAATAGACAGCAGGCAGCAGATGCATCTCGAAGATGTGTAGGGAGAGCGCATCGTGCCATAATATGTCAGAAAAGTATTTTCTACATTAGCTGTCGTGTGGTAGTGAGATTTTATTCTTCTTCAAACTTTGTTTGACAGCTTTAACTCAGAACAAGTTTTCTACATGCATGTAATCAATAAACTGCACGTGCATTGTCATACTGTCATAGATAACATCAGAGAATTCGCATATATCGTTGATGATTAATTTCTCTCTCATGTTTACTATTGTTTTAACAACACTAAAGCAAACCTTACGAAAATTGTGCACTGTATTATAAGAAATGAAATAAAACTAACCACGATAACCTTACGACGAAAGTATGTTTTAATAAAACCGAGTATCTGTACACAAATGTGCCTCTATCGACACAAATTAATAAAATATTACTCACTTAGATTTTGATTGGGTCTGTGTTTCATTGGTATGCTGTGTTGTACTCAAGAGGTATGCAAATGTGGCATTTCATAAATATAGTTACGTATTCCTAGAAACCCAAAATTCGCTTGTCAGCAGCGGAAAGAGGCGTTGCCTGTTGTGCAGCATTGTAAGTTTTTCAACATTGCACTATGAGCCGAAAGTATTTTCTTGCGATTTCCTTATTGATGTTTGATCCGACTCCTTGTAGCTCTTTCACAGAAGGGATAAAAACGTTGCAGTCAGTGAGACTGGAACTGCTAACCATAACAGACGCTTTTCCACAGGTCAGCACGTTACCTCAGAGCTGGCGAAGAGGTATGGGTCTGAGCGTCCTCTTACGACGGCAATAGTGCCTAGAACTCGTAAACCGCTATTTAAAGGTCGAGATTAGTTGCGATTTCCACCTGCAACGACTTTCCTGGGCTGAAAACAGTAAATTTACAATCTTTTGTTACCCTTCAAGCGATAATAACTCAGATTATTCAATGGAAATGACAGGTAAAATCAAGTGAACTTTGAGGCTTAATTCCGTGCACACCAGGAAGTAACTCATCGATCACAGAGTTGCCAAACATACGTTGCCTTGTTGCCAAATCTCAGTTACAGTACCAGCAGGAAGAAGACGAACCGATGTGATCCTACAGCGGGCTGGGAAGTGACCATAGCTGGTGTCTCCAAGTCGCGGCTGCTACGGCCTGGAATACGTAATGCGTCTGACTCGCTTACTGTAACTAGGTTTAGGGACTGGAGCGTAGTTACTAATAATACTCAGAACTGACTGCAAACTAAGCATCATAAATCAGTAACTCTCATTGTTGTTTTTATATTTCTTTAGTAAGTGTACTCAAAACTAAGAAACTCATTCACAGGCGTTTTCGTGCCTCGCCGATAGTCGAGCACAACAAACAAATAAAAATAAAAAAAAAGAATGTTTGTGTGTGTGTGTGTGTGTGTGTGTGTGTGTGTGTGTGTGTGTGTGTGAGAGAGAGAGAGAGAGAGAGAGAGAGAGAGAGAGAGACAAGAATGAGAGTGTAAAAAATTGTTGTAAAGAAATTGAATCATGGTATTTAAAGAAATCTTTCATTGTAATGACACGTTTCACATCATTACGAAATGTCGTATTCATGATCTATGGAACAAGAAGTAATCTAATGTAATGTAATCTAACCTAAATACATCATATTGATGACTAGCCATAAAGAGTCATGAATTACCGAAATTTTTGCCAATATCAGTAACCAAATCTAAACTTGAAAATAAAAGACGACAAGTTTTGTAATAAACCGTGACTCATATCAAGACCCTTTCGTCCCTGTTATCTAATCACGAAAGATGTCTGATATACCTCCATTCTGAAGTAACAAAGTGTGCATGCATTTAAAGATGAAGTGCATGATGTGAAGTTCTGTGACGGAGATACAAACCCAACACGTAATCGGATTGTTAACTAAGAAAAATCAAATGTTACGTATCGGTTTTTCTTACGAGCCGCTAGGTGTCTGAATCTAAAATAAGGATACAAACTTTTGTGCCTAAGAGACAATCGAACTGCACACCTACCGTGCATTCCACGAACGTAGCTTAAGTATCAGTTTCTTACTCACGAACAGTAAGATGTGTGCGTGTTTGACCAGAAATAACGACACCTATTGCGATTGTTGGCAACACATGAACAGACATTAAAAATGCGCGTTAATTTTCACTAGCAGGTGGGTGTGCACTTGATAGAGCTGGAAATGAAATTATGAATATTTTTGTACTGGATCAGGATTCGGAGCCACATATTTACCTTTGGAGGAGACCTAGAGAAGACTGCAGTCTTGGGAAAAGAAACGAAATGATTGAACTATACTGTTCCGAGAGATTCAGATCCTCGAAAGAGGAGATACGAATGCGAATCACAGTCCAGCACCAAATTTTTCAACGTCTCTAGTTCAATCAAGTACAAGTAAACTAAGAGCCCTGTCCCTTTAAATAACTATCGGTTCATCAAATAAAATAAAATTTGCTAATGTAAGTAAGCTTACTGGCGACTGTATTTCTGTTTACAATGACTTCCGCTATGTCATTTCCCAACTGAAACCGGCTCTGCCCAGTTGGTAATGAAGGAACGTGATGCTTAATGCTGATTCTGGATTATAACGTCTTTCTCTTGAGGTTACCAGAGGTAAAATAAATCTGTTTGTGCCTCTTAAAAGTAAATGCCTGAACCCACGCATTGCACCTGTGATAGTTCGTTCCACCAGACCATTGTGGCCACATTTCCCAGCCCCTGGAGTGTGCTGCAACGGATGATGTGCTTAGCTTACAAAATTAATCACGGTGGAAAAAATGCGAGTCTATTAAATGGTTAAGTAGAAGCAAGCTTCTGACGCAGAGATTATGCTATTCTCATGTCAGCAGGATGTAAAGACTCTTCTAGGCATCACAGGCTGGATGTGAAGCCATTTTGATTTTTCACAAATTCAGCAAATTTCTTAGTTCGAGAAAATCCACTGTGAAGTGTGAAGTTGCCGGATAATTCGATTATTACTGTTATTATTACTATCATTTAATTCATACCGCTGCTGGAACACGACCGTAGTCTTGAGGTAAAACGCGAGACCAGCTAATATGACGTCTGGCGACCGAAAGCACATATCGACAAAATTTTTATCGCCCCTTTCCTCTCGGTGCTGAAGCTATGAGTGTAATTCAAGCGATTCTACTATATAATATTATCTGGTCTCGCGTTTTACCTCAAGACTACGGTCGTAGTGAAGAGTAATGTACTAAGACTGGAGTCAAGACTTCCTCTGGGAAGTGCCGCAGTCTACATGTTGCCAGATCGAGCATGTTGCCAGACATAGAATTCCGAGAGGAGCACGACTGTATTGGCCACCTTACGTGAACGACTCGGCGGTCAATTTTTTGGTCTAAGACTGTATCTACAACACATATTGCACGCTGAAGACCCAGAAGAATTAAAAAAACAGAAGTAGTTTATGAGAGCAACGTTAACCATAGCGTTCGAAGTATTCATAGTATTGTATACGTGTGTGTAAACGCCTTCCAGTGACGACTCAAGGAAGACAAGGATACACAGTCTAGCTTCAATATTATAAATACGCCTCAATTTGTGGATGAACTCAGACTTAGGTTGATAATAATTTTGAATATTTAGCAGCACTGTACCAATTGGTGTTAAACTCGTTTTCAACCAATGATTCCCATGGCTACAGGAACACTACTTGTGATACCTCTTAGACAAAATACGTAGGCAGTGTTATCAGACGAAAAGATCAATCTGACACAAACTGTGGGAAGTTTGTTTCACAACCTTCGTACCTGGATAATGAGCTTTTTCCTATTTGAGATATCTGTGAACGTTGCTGCTTAAGACGACTTAAGCAGAAACTAAATTCCCTCAGCTTCGATAATGTTTAAAGAAATCGTCTTATCGGCACTAACTCGTGATTTGTGAATTGTTTACCGGACGCACTCTGCCGTATTTCGCCGGTTGGAAGGCAAAAGCTTACTGACAAATTTCAGACAGAAATTACTGTTACGGTGTACGTATGGAGCCAAATGAGTGGATTGCGTATTTTCCGGTGAGAAAGAGCACTGGCAAACAGTCTTCGCTACATGAGGTTATTTAAACTGGTGTCACTCTGAGCTAGAATTTATGGTCAGGTCAATGTTTCGGATGCGAGTTTTGCAACTGTGAAATACTTTCCTACATTATAGAAGCGAATATTAAATTTGAACTAATATTGCGAAAATTTTGTACTTGGACAGCTTAGAATGAAAATACTTCTGTTTATTTCAAAGGGAAACAATAGATTTTCTAAAACATTGTCTGTCATACACAACTTGAAACAGGTCATGTCGACCAAATCATGTGGAAGAACTGACAGCGACGTATATCGGAAGGCAGTAAGATCTCTTGCCTTTTGGTTTGTCAGTACTCGATAGCCATTTCTAGGTGCAAGTAAATGACGAAAGGCAGCGCGTTTTTGTCATCAAGTAACGTCTTCGTCAATTACTTTAGTTTTAATGTAATCTAAGAGTAATTGCTGATGTTTGATATTAACATGAAAAGGATTCCGTAGACAGGGAAAGAACCTGTTCTTGGGAAACTACTTCTATGGTAACCAAAAGGCATTAAATGATCTTCAAGCACTTGTGTTCCAGCAGCGGTATGAATAAAATGATAGTAATAATAACAGTATTAATCGAATTATCCGGCAACTTCACACTTCACAGTGGATTTTCTCGAACTACGAAATTTGCTGAATTTGTGAAAAATCAAAAAGGGCTTCATATCCAGCCTATGATGTCTAGAAGAGTCTCTACATCCTGCTGACATGAGAATAGCATAACCTCTGCGTCAGAAGCTTGCTTCTACTTAACCATTTAATAGACTCGCATTTTTTCCACCGTGATTAATCTTGTAAGCTAAGTACATCATCCGTTACAGCACACTCCAGGGGCTGGGAAATGTGGCCACAATGGTCTGGTGGAACGAACTATCACAGGTGCAATGCGTGGGTTCAGGCATTTACTTTTAAGAGGCACAAACAGATTTATTTTACCTCTGGTAACCTCAAGAGAAAGACGTTATAATCCAGAATCAGCATTAAGCATCACGTTCCTTCATTACCAACTGGGCAGAGCCGGTTTCAGTTGGGAAATGACATAGCGGAAGTCATTGTAAACAGAAATACAGTCGCCAGTAAGCTTACTTACATTAGCAAATTTTATTTTATTTGATGAACCGATAGTTATTAAAAGGGACAGGGCTCTTAGTTTACTTGTACTTGATTGAACTAGAGACGTTGAAAAATTTGGTGCTGGACTGTGATTCGCATTCGTATCTCCTCTTTCGAGGATCTGAATCTCTCGGAACAGTATAGTTCAATCATTTCGTTTCTTTTCCCAAGACTGCAGTCTTCTCTAGGTCTCCTCCAAAGGTAAATATGTGGCTCCGAATCCTGATCCAGTACAAAAATATTCATAATTTCATTTCCAGCTCTATCAAGTGCACACCCACCTGCTAGTGAAAATTAACGCGCATTTTTAATGTCTGTTCATGTGTTGCCAACAATCGCAATAGGTGTCGTTATTTCTGGTCAAACACGCACACATCTTACTGTTCGTGAGTAAGAAACTGATACTTAAGCTACGTTCGTGGAATGCACGGTAGGTGTGCAGTTCGATTGTCTCTTAGGCACAAAAGTTTGTATCCTTATTTTAGATTCAGACACCTAGCGGCTCGTAAGAAAAACCGATACGTAACATTTGATTTTTCTTAGTTAACAATCCGATTACGTGTTGGGTTTGTATCTCCGTCACAGAACTTCACATCATGCACTTCATCTTTAAATGCATGCACACTTTGTTACTTCAGAATGGAGGTATATCAGACATCTTTCGTGATTAGATAACAGGGACGAAAGGGTCTTGATATGAGTCACGGTTTATTACAAAACTTGTCGTCTTTTATTTTCAAGTTTAGATTTGGTTACTGATATTGGCAAAAATTTCGGTAATTCATGACTCTTTATGGCTAGTCATCAATATGATGTATTTAGGTTAGATTACATTACATTAGATTACTTCTTGTTCCATAGATCATGAATACGACATTTCGTAATGATGTGAAACGTGTCATTACAATGAAAGATTTCTTTAAATACCATGATTCAATTTCTTTACAACAATTTTTTACACTCTCATTCTTGTCTCTCTCTCTCTCTCTCTCTCTCTCTCTCTCTCTCTCACACACACACACACACACACACACACACACACACACACACACACAAACATTCTTTTTTTTTATTTTTATTTGTTTGTTGTGCTCGACTATCGGCGAGGCACGAAAACGCCTGTGAATGAGTTTCTTAGTTTTGAGTACACTTACTAAAGAAATATAAAAACAACAATGAGAGTTACTGATTTATGATGCTTAGTTTGCAGTCAGTTCTGAGTATTATTAGTAACTACGCTCCAGTCCCTAAACCTAGTTACAGTAAGCGAGTCAGACGCATTACGTATTCCAGGCCGTAGCAGCCGCGACTTGGAGACACCAGCTATGGTCACTTCCCAGCCCGCTGTAGGATCACATCGGTTCGTCTTCTTCCTGCTGGTACTGTAACTGAGATTTGGCAACAAGGCAACGTATGTTTGGCAACTCTGTGATCGATGAGTTACTTCCTGGTGTGCACGGAATTAAGCCTCAAAGTTCACTTGATTTTACCTGTCATTTCCATTGAATAATCTGAGTTATTATCGCTTGAAGGGTAACAAAAGATTGTAAATTTACTGTTTTCAGCCCAGGAAAGTCGTTGCAGGTGGAAATCGCAACTAATCTCGACCTTTAAATAGCGGTTTACGAGTTCTAGGCACTATTGCCGTCGTAAGAGGACGCTCAGACCCATACCTCTTCGCCAGCTCTGAGGTAACGTGCTGACCTGTGGAAAAGCGTCTGTTATGGTTAGCAGTTCCAGTCTCACTGACTGCAACGTTTTTATCCCTTCTGTGAAAGAGCTACAAGGAGTCGGATCAAACATCAATAAGGAAATCGCAAGAAAATACTTTCGGCTCATAGTGCAATGTTGAAAAACTTACAATGCTGCACAACAGGCAACGCCTCTTTCCGCTGCTGACAAGCGAATTTTGGGTTTCTAGGAATACGTAACTATATTTATGAAATGCCACATTTGCATACCTCTTGAGTACAACACAGCATACCAATGAAACACAGACCCAATCAAAATCTAAGTGAGTAATATTTTATTAATTTGTGTCGATAGAGGCACATTTGTGTACAGATACTCGGTTTTATTAAAACATACTTTCGTCGTAAGGTTATCGTGGTTAGTTTTATTTCATTTCTTATAATACAGTGCACAATTTTCGTAAGGTTTGCTTTAGTGTTGTTAAAACAATAGTAAACATGAGAGAGAAATTAATCATCAACGATATATGCGAATTCTCTGATGTTATCTATGACAGTATGACAATGCACGTGCAGTTTATTGATTACATGCATGTAGAAAACTTGTTCTGAGTTAAAGCTGTCAAACAAAGTTTGAAGAAGAATAAAATCTCACTACCACACGACAGCTAATGTAGAAAATACTTTTCTGACATATTATGGCACGATGCGCTCTCCCTACACATCTTCGAGATGCATCTGCTGCCTGCTGTCTATTAAACCTGAACAGAACAAAATGTCACAGTAGTTAGCCCTTTTTCCACATGCGACTACTTTGGGTTGAGAAGTGAAGGGAAGTATGTTCAAAGTTCCATTAGATTGACATCTTCAGCAGACAGCAGAATTGCGTTTTAAAAAATGTAGCACTGAATGTATTCGAACTCGCGACATCTTATCTACGCTACTAGCTGACACGTAGCTACAACAGCTCCAGAGCTCGACAACTATTCCTCCAGAACTTTTTGATTCCACAGCACTGTGAGATTATGCATATGGCCAGGTCTTGACTTCTGAGAGACAAACAGTTACAGCTTTTTTTTTTTTTTTTTTTTTTTTTTTTTTTTTTTTTTTTTTTTTTTTTCTGAACGACGTGTTCTACAAACAGATAGCGCAATAGAATAGCTCAAGTGGAAAGGAACACTTCCTATTTAAACTTCTGCATCCTACACTGTTGGCAGTTCTGTGTAGGTGGCAGTTACGTGATTTTATTTCGGTGATTACAAAATATAGAGTGGAATGTATGCACTGGGTAGCCGAGGCAGCTAGTTCATGGTGATTCGGTCAACCAAGTAAATGAATTTACTGAACATGGTGCAAATTACTACAGGACGCCTGTGTGTCAGAATTCTCATCCAGTGTGGCGCAACGGCGTTACGATAGAAAAATGAGAGAAGAGGATTTCGTGGTCTGTTGGACGGATGGTAGGTTGTTATACCTATGGTCTGGGTTGGATTCCCACTTCTGTCAATATTTTAGATAGGGAGAGACAGAGTCCATTCTCTCCTGGCTACACCAAGTGAAGAAGATGTAATGGCAGTGTGGTCTGAAAATTCACATTAAAGATGATTTTCCTTCTCTACCAAGTAGACGGTAGGTTGAACCACAATAAAGTCTGGAGTGGCGACATGTAGAAACTCTATCACCAGTAACCTTTCTTATACTAGTTATTTATTTCAAGTGACGAAACAAACGCTATGTATGGTCACAGGACACTTATTCCATCTTTTATCTGAGCTTCTGTATGTCGATAAGATTGGTTCTGAACTGGGAATGCAACTCAGACCGCCCTTAACGCGGAATTTGATCCCTTCGTGACAATACAGCTCGGCTACAATTTGTTGTTTGTTCAAAACTGCAGATTCCTTAACATCTCCACATATTACGCGTGAATGGGATCGAATCCTGGCCCGGCACTAAAGATTTAATTACGTATTATCAAGCTCTAGCATGAGAACACCTATCTGCTGGTGGATGAGAATTTTGATTTTTAATGTATTTTCATTCGTTGTCAACACTAACGATATCTGACGTTTTTAACTCCCAGTGAGACACAGAACTATTTGCGAGATGACTGTAAGTTCAAGATGTTATTCTGAGCAGCTGGTGGAGAAAAATTCGGTAGCTGACGTCTCTTTGTGTGTAGTCAACAACGATATGTGTGGGGCTCTATTCCCAGTGAGCGCTGAACTCTTCGTCATATTATTTATAGTTCAAACATGCTCACATATCACTGATGGCGCAACAAACCCATATTTACCGTTCGTTTTCTCTAGAATATAACAGCGATAGGTGCCGGGTAGGAGTCCTGGGAAGGAAAAAATTAATGTTTCGTCTCGTCATTTCAGTTAAAACATCTAGCTACTGCCGCGAAAATCCGATATGTCACATTTGACTGTGCTTCGATAACAATCCGATTAGGTTCTGGGTTCGAATCCGTGTCCAACACAAAGCTTTACCTCACGGCATTTCAAGTAAGTTACTTGTGAAGAAGCAATATTTAACATCTCTCGTAGTTCGTTAACAGGGACAATAGATGATGGGTAGGATTTCGCGTCTGTTAAACATGTTTGCGTTATGCAATTTAAAGTTGATATTTGCTAACTGATACTGTCTAAAATCGAGGTATATCACTCTCTGTATGCTTAATCAGGAATGACTGTTAGTTTCCGCCAGTAACGAAATCTTTGCTTAGTCTGCATGAGCTGGGTTTGAATCCATATGCGGAACAAGACGGGTCGTCGTGCTATTTGAAGTTCATACATATTCTCAACTAGCTGCTCGTGAATAACGTAAATTTTTAATGTCATTTTGTGTTAAATAATAAGTACGGTATGTTACTTTGAAGAGGAAATCATGAATACGACGAACTTACTACGTGCATTACCAATCTGACGTAATAATGAGAGTGGTAACATTTCAGGTATGTCATTTATTGTAATAAATGTGAGCTTACAAGCCTTAAGGGCAGTCTTATCTGTGATAAGGTGTTCCCTGATATTTGTAGTACCGTGGTATTACCTTACATCTTGAGTTATTGCGGTACAGAGCAGTGTTTTCTAGTGGTGACGTGTTGGAACCATTTTCAATAGTCAAACGACTGTACCAAGGAGCGATTAGAGGACCTGCTAGACAGCTTTTTTTGAATAGGACAATGTTCCTGTCCAATAATTTTTAGATTAGTTACAATAAGCTTACGCTGCAAGAGAACTCGCTTGTATTTTTCAATATGTGGTCTGTTGTCGGTTTGAAGGCCTTACATTGCAACGGCAACTTAGTGCAACTCCACCGAGGGCTGTCTGGAGTAGGGTGGAGATAGCAATGTGAAAGTTGCGAGCTGTCGAAGACGATCTTCATATTCCTAATGCGATTAGGCCATCGTATACTCTTGACGACGTTTAGCACCTGTGCGGTCAGTCAACCAATTTCAGAATTCATGTTGAGTAATCCTGCTAAATTCCCATAATATTGTCTTTTTATATTGATGAGTAATATGGATAGTCGTCACGTTCATGTGCCGTCTACAACGCAAATTTAATGTTACTATCCTAGGAACTAACCTGCAATACGTTTTGTATTTCATAATCGGAACTATCTGCATTAACCGTCATCAGAGCAATGTCAGGGAACAGAATGCAGCAGTGCCTTGGTACCTACTTGGGGACCTGCGTGAGTCGTGTTCTAAGGAAAGGGTAGTTGCTGGTTCACATTATATTACACTACCGAGAAGTACCGACTTTTCCTTTTCTCTGCAAACATCCCGAACTAAATTCAGTAACTAAATGCTAAGAATATATTTGCATTGTGCCAACTCAAAGATCAATAGATATGGATATAGATATAGATTTTTATATTTAAAGCCATTCTCGTTCTGCGTTGGAATAAACATTATTCATTATTTGATTGTTCTTGTTACGATTGTTATTGTCATTCTCTCACTCGCAAGAGTTTTCACATTCCTATTTGGTATCGATGCACATGAAGAGTGGCTATGAAAGAAGGGAATACTGAATGTTACGTCATGCAGAATACACTCATTTACTTCTGCTCCTTGTGGTCAACGCTACAGGAGAAGTGAGATACATAAAGTTGACAGTGTGAGGACAGACATGCTGGCACAACTCTGCAACTACACAGTGTTACCAGATAAAATGGTGCTGCGGAATCGAAAGTGTAGTACGGACTTTGCCACAGTAGCAGACAGCTGCTTATTTCGGACCATGACCGTGGATTACACTTCGGTCAGTGCTGGTTAGAGTGTTGCAACTGTAAATGGAAGGCTTTGTTTGACAGTCTTGTGCTGATGCTGTCTGAATAAATTATGCCATTGGATAAAAAGCGGTTTAGTTTTGTGACCTAACCCACAGGGGAGAAGGCACAGTGGACTGCTTCAGGAATTCCAAGCAATAAAACACAAAAAGCAACCCAGGAAGGGTTCGAACAGCTACTTTCATGCAGAGACATGCATTTGGAATCTGTTCATCGTTACGGGGTCAAACAAGAGGGTACCATTACTGAAACAATGATCAGGCTACTTAGTATATAAGAGAGCATACAGATGTCAAGGAGGAAACGTATGAAGACGCAGACTTCCTCGTTATCAATATGTGCGGCATATCTTTCGTGTTAACGAAAGTAATATCCCGCTTTAACTCTTCTTACGTCTCAAATGAAATGAATGCCGTGAGGAATCGAATATTTGTTGACTGCGTCTCTCCTTGCTTCCATCCGTACCAACATATTTCTTCATTCTCGTGGTAATCATAACATTCTTTTTGTATGCTGCAAAAGATTGCACGTGGACAAATTCGACATCGAGGTGCAAAGCGTTTGGTATCTTACATTTTATTCAATTCGAATAAGCTTCAGATGTATTTTTACTTCGTTTGTATTTTTAGATGATTATGAACGTTACGGAAAATTATCTCACATGCTTTATGTTGAATGAGAAACATTGAATGACCCGTTTTGCTTTCCCTACGTTGAAATGATATAATGTCTGCGTCAACAGCCTTCTTCCACGCCGGAAGCTGAAACTTGTATCATTCTGGATTAATGATAATTGAATGTCTCAAATGTAGACATAGCCCACAAGGCGACGTCAGAAACCATCAGGGGAGAACGCCGCATAAAAACCAAACGTGCGCGCGCGCCGCCACTCTGAAGGACCGTATCGGAGAATCACGGCAAGCATTTCGCTGAAGAGCTGCCTCGTAAGAGAACCGAGAAATGGCAGCGTCGTAGCAAGTATTTATCAACACTCTGATAGTGCATTTACTTCCGGGTGTAGGCCGGCGTTACCTCGCTAAATTCACTTGACATTCGTTTTCCACATCGAAGACTCGTACGATAGAATCCACTGTAAGATGAGACATTTAGAAGGTATAATTAATTTCTGGACTCAAAGAACGGCGTTCTTCACATAAGTAACACCTGTTTGTGTGTTTTAAGGTTGCGTTTTGAGGCTCAGGCAACATCGCAGTGACTATAGTCCGTCTGTGGTCGCCAGTGTGTCGTTAGCTCAGAGGTTATTCGTCATATTGTGGCTTTTCTAACGCGGGACATTCTGAATCGGAATACTCCCCTTTCATTATTAGTTCCGGGACGTGACTATTTTCCTCGGACAAAGACCAATGCTGTGAATTGGATTCGCGGACATGCCATTCACTACCTAGTTGGACAAACTGTAGACTCTGTACTCGATTTTTGGACATACCTCAACAACCGTCATTATGTCGTTGTCCGCCACCCAAAATACAGACAATTTTTCTCGAACTTCCTTGGGAGTGCTTTCCACGACCCGCCTCGCAGCTGGAATGTGTTAAGCCAAGAGTGAAGAAGGTTTCCAGTTTGAACCAATGAACATTTCTGAACTACTGAACGGAACACACCAATTTCGAGAAGACGTGACTCAACATATTACCAGCGGGGCGCAGAAGGCGTCTGATCAATTACACAACAAAATTAAACAAAACAAAAATCAAAATAAAAATAAAATTCAGAAAAAGAAAGATTTTATTTTGTTTGTAATGATAGCCCTAACCTTGAATTCCCATATTTCCCCTGGTATATAGGCAGCTCTTGGGGTAGGTTTAGCCAGGAGCAAACGCCTGTAGTGGACCTGATTTTTTTTTTTTTTTTTTTTTTTTTTTTTTTTTTTTTTTTATAGGATGAAAAGTGGCGGTGGCACTTAGTTTCTTTTTTTATTGCCATTTTTCTAAGGGGCTTTAAAATAAGAGAGAAAAAAAGGGGTAATCGTCAAAAAAGTAAAAGAAAAAAAGCAAAATTTAAAAAAAGAGGTTCCCTTGTGCATTGCGGTGGTCGTACTGTATGACATAGCAGTTCCAATCTCGGTAGAAGCCGCTGACTACAACCTTTTATTTTCCATTTTAATTAATGGAGTTGCAAACGGCTAGTAAAAATTCTTTATACGAAATCTGAAGAATGCCTTTAAACATCAATCTTCGTCCGATTCGACTTAGTAAATTAAGTTAATATCATGGATGTCTGCTTTGCAAATGCCAAGGTGCTTCACTGTAAAATACATCCCCTCTTCTAACCGGTGTTAGCAATTCCTTTCCGTTCTCTGAAACCTCCAAAACGACAAATTTTTCTGGTCTGAATCTGATGACCTTAACTATCACTTCCGATCAACATTAAATACTTCATTAACCCATACATGGAACTCCAAATGTGCAGTGTTCCTGCACTGCTACAGAGAATGCATTGCAAGGTATTCACACAGTTTATCGCATAGAGTTACCATAAGGAATGAAACAAGAACTGTAATACACTTTACACCACAGACGCTCACCCCGGCTTGACGAAAACATCCGAACATTGACCAAAAGTTGCACAAATAATTGAGTTTGAAAGGAAAAGAAACGAGGTATGAAGCATTTATAAATTCATCGAATGTAGCGAGGTGGTTTAATTTCGTCCCAGTCTATAAAATTAATTTTGGGCCATACTCAGCTCTTGCCGATTAATATAATATAATACCTGCCTACTAATCAGGGCGTCTGTCTCCGTTGCTTTTGAGCGTGAATGGAAATCGTAGAAATTTTCTGTGGAGCAACATTTAATAATAAAGCGTTTTAAATCATCAAAAGCGATGAGCGGGAGCAGGTGCTTTCGATAAAGAACGGGGGAGTGCAGCGCCGCTGCTGTCTCCACGGCCGCTGCCGGTAGCCAGCAAATGGATCCCGGAGCTTTGCCGCATACGGCGTCCAGAGGAGGACAGTCTGCGGGAAATCTGCCGCAAAATCGTTACTGGATAAAATTTTGATATCGGTGTGTCAGAAAGCGAAATAGATTGAATCTGCACTACCATTACATTCACGTCTTCAGCATTCAGACAGAAGAGGCTATAAAAATATTTTATGCCAGCTGCTCTCGATCCACTGACATTACGAACACAAACAACGCACGCTGCCGCTAGACCACAGGCGTAATCAGCCTAGTGTTTCTCTATCATGGGACAAGTTTTCCTCCAGGAAGTGCCGCAGTCTACAGTGTTGCCAGATTGTGCAGATAACCGGACTTAGAGAATTAGCGAGTTGGCCAGTTTTTTTGTCCCATGTCGCGATCGGCGCGGACTTAGCCTCTGAAGCGGCCGGCCGCCGGTCGAGTTTTATGTCAAAGAGTGTACCTGTTTCTGCTTGTATCCACCGTGCATGCTTGTTATGTTGTACCGGGTTTGACCATATGTTGCTCCAGAAGTGTTCCATGTCTGTTATGTTTGGTGGATTGTCTATTTTACTGTGTGTGTTATCTATTGTCTGGTAAAATTTCTTTTGAATTGCGTTGAATGCTTGGTTTTGTTTCCCTCTATTTTCACTTTTTTTTTGTATCTTCTAAGTCGTTTGGCCAATGCCTGTAATTTCTGCTTCTTTTCATCTAATTGCTCTATCGCTTCTTGTTGTGAGATTTTACCTAACCTTTTTCGTTTTTTTTTTCTGACATTATAAATTGTGTTAGCTGTCCGGTGTGTGGCTCTGGTTATTTGCTTCATCCCCTCAAACCCAGAACCTCTCACAGAAGAACCCCAAAAGTGCCCCACTTGTGACAGGATACTTCCCGGGACTGGATCAGACTCTGAATGTGGCTCTCCAGCAGGGATACGACTTCCACAAATCCTGCTCCGAAATGAGATCCATCCTTCATGAAATCCTCCCCACTCCACGAAGAGTGTCTTTCCGCCGTCCACCTAACCTTTGTAACCTCTTGGTTCATCCCTATGAAATCCCCAAACCACCTTCCCTACCCTCCGGCTCCTACCCTTGTAACCGCCCCCGGTGTAAAACCTGTCCCATGCACCCTCCCACCACCACCTACTCCAGTCCTGTAACCCGGAAGGTGTACACGATCAAAGGCAGAGCCACGTGTGAAAGCACCCACGTGATCTACCAACTGACCTGCCTACACTGTTACGCATTCTATGTGGGAATGACCAGCAACAAACTGTCCATTTGCGTGAATGGACACAGGCAGACAGTGTTTTTTGGTAATGAGGATCGCCCTGTGGCTAAAGATGCCTTGGTGCACGGCCAGCACATCTTGGCACAGTGTTACACCATCCGGGTTATCTGGATACTTCCCACTAACACCAACCTATCCGAACTCCGGAGATGGGAACTTGCCCTTCAATATATCCTCTCTTCCCGTTATCCACCAGGCCTCAATCTCCGCTAATTTCAAGTTGCTGCCACTCATACCTCACCTGTCATTCAACAACATCTTTGCCTCTACACTTCCGCCTCGACTGCCATCTCTGCCCAAACTCTTTGCCTTTAAATATGTCTGCTTGTGTTTGTATATGTGTGGATGGATATGTGTGTGTGTGCGCGAGTGTATACCTGTCCTTTTTTCTCCCTAAGGTAAGTCTTTCCGCTCCCGGGATTGGAATGACTCCTAACCCTCTCCCTTAAAACCCACATCCTTTCATCTTTCCCTCTCCTTCCCTCTTTCCTGACGAAGCAACCGTGGGTTGCGAAAGCTCGCAATTTTGTGTGTGTATCTACCAGCGCTTTCCCGTTTGGTAAGTCATGGAATCTTTGTTTTTAATATATTTTTCTAATGTGGAATGTTTCTTTCTATTTTATTTAAATTATTTAACAGTTACATTGCAGACCCATACACATTCCCTGATACACTTACACATGGGATAACTTATCTGAAACCTAAAGATCAAGCAGACACAGCAAATCCAGCTAAATGTCGCCCCATAACATGCCTACCAACAATATACAAAATATTAACTTCAGTCATTACACAGAAATTAATGACACATACAACACAGAACAAAATTATAAATGAAGGACAAAAAGGCTGCTGCAAAGGAGCACGAGGATGCAAAGAGCAACTGATAATAGATGCAGAGGTGACATATCAAGCTAAAACTAAACAAAGGTCACAACACTACGCATACATTGATTACCAAAAAGCTTTTGATAGTGTATCCCACTCATGGTTACTACAGATATTGGAAATATACAAAGTAGATCGTAAATTGATATAGTTCCTAAACATAGTAATGAAAAATTGGAAAATCACACTTAATATCCAAACAAATTCAAATAACATCACATCACAGCCAATACAGATTAAGCTTGGAATATACCAAGGAGACTCATTAAGTCCTTTCTGGTTCTGCCTTGCTCTGAACCCACTATCCAACATGCTAAATAATACAAATTATGGATATAGAATTACTGGAACATACCCACGCAAAATCACACATTTGCTATACTTGGATGATCTAAAACTACTGGCAGCAACAAAACAACAACTCAACCAATTACTAAAGATAACAGAAGTATTCAACAATGATATAAATATGGCTTTTGGAACAGACAAATGTAAGAAAAATAGCATAGTCGAGGGAAAACACACTCAACAAGAAGATTACATGTTGGATAACCACAGCGACTGCATAGAAGTGATGGAAAAAACAGATGCCTATAAATATCTAGGATACAGACAAAAAATAGGAATAGGTAATACAAATATTAAAGAAGAACTATACTTATGCTATACCAATATTGACCTACTCATTTGGAGTAGTGAAATGGAGTAACACAGACCTAGAAGCACTCAATACACTTACATGATCACAATGCCACATATATAGAATACATTACATACATCCAGCAACAGAAAGATTCACATTAAGCAGAAAGGAAGGAGGAAGGGGATTTATCGACATTAAAAACTTACATTATGGACAGGTAGACAATTTAAGAAAATTATTTCTAGAACGAGCAGAAACTAGCAAAATACACAAAGCAATAACTCATATAAATACATCGGCTACACCATTGCAATTTCATAACCACTTCTGCAACCCTTTAGATCGCATAACATCAACAGATACAAAGAAAGAAAATTGGAAAAAGAAAACACTACATGGCAAGCACCCGTATCATCTAACGCAGCCACACATCGATCAAGACGCATCCAACACATGGCTAACAAAAGGCAATATATACAGTGAGACGGAAGGATTCATGATTGCAACACAGGATCAAACAATAAATACCAGATATTACAGCAAGCATATTATTAAAGATCCCAATACCACAACAGATAAGTACAGACTTTGCAAACAACAAATAGAAACAGTAGATCACATCACAAGCGGATGTACAATACTAGTAAATACAGAATACCCCAGAAGACATGACAATGTAGCTAAAATAATACATCAATAACTTGCCATACAACATAAACTAATAAAACAACACGTTCCCACATACAAGTATGCACCACAAAATGTACTGGAGAGTGATGAATACAAATTATACTGGAACAGAACCATTATAACAGATAAAACAACACCACATAACAAACCTGACATCATACTCACCAATAAAAAGAAGAAATTAACACAACTAATCGAAATATCCATACCCAATACAACAAATATACAGAAGAAAACAGGAGAAAAAATTGAAAAATACATCCAACTGGCTGAGGAAGTCAAGGACATGTGGCATCAGGATAAAGTTGACATGATACCAATTATACTATCAACTACAGGAGTCATACCACACAATATCCACGATTACATCAACACAATACAGCTACAACCAAACTTATACATACAACTACAGAAATCTGTAATTATTGATACATGTTCAACTACCCGAAAGTTCCTAAATGCAATGTAACATATACCGTACAGTTAAAAGGAAGTCACGCTTGATCAAGGTTCGCGTCACTTTCCATTTTTAACCAGACCTAAGGTCTGAGAAAGGAAAGAAATAATAATAATAAAAATAATAATAATGAATATATTTAAAAGGAAGATAATTCAAGAATAATAATTTTCAGATTGCCAGCAGAACCCTCTCACATGGCAACTACTTCAAAGCAATGAGGAATTACATGGTGATATGGAACATTGTTGCATCCATTTTATCCATCTGGTCCAGTGAGGGCCTAAGGATGACAAAGGATAATGCTTCAAGATTATGAAAATTGACCCCACGTCATTTAGGCATACATATGACACAGTCTATGTTAATTGCAGATGACCACTATGTCACATGCCCCCTCTGTACAACTGCCGTATTGTGTCGATTGCAGAGAGGATAGCTCTCCCTGATCACCAGACTGCTACATGACAAGAATGGAACAAGGGATCTAAAAATCCAAGATCTTTGATCATTTAACCTACCAGAAAGTACAGTAACCTTTTCCATTTTCAGATGACAGCAAGCTGTTCCCAAAAATTAACTCTGCCCTCAGCTATCATGAGAATTAATATTCCCACTTTTTCCTCATCACTGCACCTTAGCGATGTCCTTATTTCATCTATTCATGTAAAGAAAGGGCCAGTGTGTCCATCTCAATTTAAGAATAATAGAGTTGGACTGGTCTGTTTCACCAGTATTTTTGTGGGATATGACTGCACCAGTACTGGACTGTGATGCATCCTTTGCAAGTGTGAGAGTTTTGCCCGGAGCAGACATTGCTTACCATGGCCTGGATTTCAGATACAGTTCCAATTCCATGAACACCTTCTAGCAGGCTTGTGAACTTTACAAGCTTTATGCTTTTCATTTTTAGTTGGTTAAATGAGTAGACAGTTTGTGCAGTCTCGGCAATAAATTTGCCTCAATAGTCTAAACTTACCCATGAACAGACTCAGTTCTCCTTTATCTTAGGTACTTTCAGTTTGTCTATAACATCAATGTGCTCTGTTGTTGAGGTGAGATCCAGTTTGCTTAATATATGTGTATCCAGACCCACCAACTTTGAAAGCCTGCTGGAGACCATGGAACTGATCTCACAAGAGGACCCTCCATACTGTAAATTACAGATTTTGATGCGCTTCAAATATATTATACAGGCACTTACCCTGAGTACCTGGCTATCCGGTTTTTTAGCGGTGGGCCTTGGTTTTTGGGAAAATCGATTTTGAAGTTCATGGGATGCTTTGTATACCTGTAACATTACATATATCCCGAGAAAGTCAGTGTAGCAGTAAAGGTTCATGGCTATCGCGATGGAGGTACTGTGTTCAAATCCTGCTCGTGTACACTCTTTTTTTTCTTTTCTTTTCTTTTTTCCAAAATAGACAGAATTTTTCTATTTATAACAATACCTTGGGAACGCCAGAAATCACTTCTGTTTTACTCATTGATTTTCTGTCAGTTACTACGAATTTTGACCTCTCTGACAGGAAATCATGAATCCAGTCACATTACTGAGATGATACTCCATAAGCACGCAATTTCACTACAAGCTGCTTGTGTGGTACAGTGTCAAAAGCCTTCCGCTGTTCAGAAATATAGAATCAATCTGAAATCCCTTGCCAGTAGCACTCGACACTTCATGCGAATAAAGAGCTAGTTGTGTTTCACAAGAACAATGTTTTCTAAACCCATGTTGACTGTGTGTCAATACACCATTTTCTTCAAGGTAATTCATAATGTTTGAACGCAATATATGTTCTAAAATCCTGCTGCATATTGACATTAATGATATGTGTCTGTAATTTAGTGGATTAGATGGAGCTTTTGTCAAGTGAACAGTTGCAGCTGATTGCTAAGTATGGAGCTATTGCATCAGCATACTTTGAAAGGATCCTAATTGTTATACAGTCTGGACCAGAAGACCTGCTTTTATTAAGTGATTTAAGTTGCTTCACTATTCCGAGGATATTTACTTCTATGTTACTCATATTGGCAGCTGTTCTTGATTTGAAATCTGGAATATTTATTTTGTCTTCTTTTGTAAAGGCATTTCAGAAGGCTGTGTGTAGTAACTCTGCTTTGACAGCACTGTCTTCGATAGTATCTCCATTGCTATTGTGCAGAGAAGACATTGTGTCTTGCCATTAACTTACTTCACATTCAATCAGAATCTCTTTGGTTTTTCTGTCAGGTTTCGAGACAAAGTTTCATTGTGGAAACTATTATAAGCATCTCACATTGAGGTCCGCCCTAAATTTCGAGCTTCTGTAAAAGACTGGCAATCTTGGGGATTTTACATCTGTTTAAATTTGGCATGTTTGTTTCATTGTGTCTGCAACAGTGTTGTGACCTGTTTGTGTACAAAGGAGGATCAGCTCCATTGTTTGTTAATTTATTTGGTATAAATCTCTCAATTGCTGCCAGTACTATTTCTTTGAATTCAAGCCACATCTGGTCTACACTTATATTGTTAATTTGGAAATAGTGGAGATTGTCTCTCAGGAAGGTGTCAAGTGTATTTTTATCTGCTTTTTTGAATAGGTATATTTTTCATTTATTTTTGGATGATTTGGGGCTTACAATATTCAATCTCACTATGACAACCCTGCAGTCACTAAGCCCTTTTGATGCTCGTTATTAACTCAGGATTATTTGTTGCTAAGAGGTCAAGTGTGTTTTCACAGCCATTTACTATTTGCATGTGCTCATGAACTAACTGCTCGAATTAATTTTCGGATGAACTTTCCTCCGGCTTTAGCCAGCTTTCAGTGCCTATAACGATTTGAGCATCAGTGCTTTCTATTAGTGCTTGGAGCTCAGGTACTTTCCCAACACAGCTACGACAAATTACAACTGTTATACCAATGGTTCCTGTATCTACGTTCTTCCTGTTTTCCTGAGATCCTGTAACCTAAAAAACTGCCCAGTCCACGCCACACTGCCCCTGCTACCTGTGTAGCCACCTCATTTGTATAGTGGACTCCTCACCTATTCAGTGGAACCCAACTACCCTTTGGCACAAGTCAAGGAATCTGTAGCCTACACAGTCAGAGAACCGTCTGAGCCTCTGATTCAGACCCTCCTCTTGGCTCTGTACCAGAGGTCTTCGATCGGTCCTGTGGACTTTGCTGCAAATGATCAGCTCTGCTTTCATCTCACAAGCAAGGCTGGCAGCCTTTACCACTTCTGTTAGCCGCTCAAAACCAGAGGCAATCTCTTCTGGTCCAAAGCAACATACATCATTGGTACCGATGTGAGCCACCAGCTGCAGTTGGTTGCACTCTGTGCTCTTCATGTCATCTGGGAGGACCCATTCCACATCTGGAATGGCTCCACCCAGAATGCACAGGGAGTGCACACTGGTTTTCTTCCCCTTCTTGGCAGCCAAGTCCCAAAGGAGCCCCATAAAGTGCCTAACGTTGGAGCTTCCAAATATCAATAATCCCACCCTCTGTGATTGTCCAGATCTTGCAGGCTGAGAGGTTTCCTCTGAAACAGGACAGGCAACAGCATCTGACGAGTGACAGTGTCAGCCACAGACAGCACGTGGCACCTGGTTGTCAGACTAACCGGGGAGGCCTTACGTGCGGTTGCCAGGGAAGTCTTTCGCCGTGTGCTACACCCTGGGCGACCTCCCACTCGACCGAAGGTGAGGGATCAACCACAGTGCGAGCAGTAACTGGCCTGGCCACCAGTGAGGACTGATCGGAGGCCTCGGACGTGCTGGACGTCTGTTGGATCCCCGCGGCTGGCCCACAAGAGTGGTGCCCATCCACTGCAGCCTTGAGCTGTGTAACCGAAGACATCACAGCCTGGAGCTGAGAGCGAAGTGTCATCAACTCGGCTCACATCTGCACATAACATTCACAGTCCCTATCCATACTAAAGACCATGGAAAACTTAACTATCCAGATACACACACTATCGGCACAGGCTGCAGAACTCTACTGTAGACACTGTCGAAAACACAGGAACTGTGTCTAATAAATTAGATTAATACACAGAGATTCAAAAACCTAATTACCAAAGCACTCGGGTGAAACTATGTGATTCACCCCTGATTAAGAACTTGCAATATGCCACAAAATCAGTTTACTTTCCACCTCAAACGAAAACGCAAGAACTGTGGCTATTAGATATTAACCTGCAGAAACTCAAGTAACTAAACTATTAACGCACACAGACGATATTATAAAATTTGCTCCTGGTTAGGAATTCGTAAAAGTCACAAAATCGGTTACCTCCCTGTTGCTGCGCTTGTCTCGGCCGGCTGCTGCTGCTGATGCTGCCTGTTTACAAAAATGTTCTCAATAATCTGACATGCTTTGCTCAGCCTGTAGCTAAAAATTTGTTTATTGGTCCCCTTTTTTAATCTTTAAATAAATTGTTATGTAGAACAAAAGCATTGTCGTCCACAAAGAAGCATGGAATCTTCATTTGGCTATTTTGTAGTGGCTTTTCACTAGGCAAGTTCAGCTCATTATTTTGTAATTATTTCCATAGGTACAAATAGAAAAAAAAACCTTCATCAGAAATGCTTCCTTGGCAACCAATATGGCAAACAAGAAACAATAAGATGCAACACACAAAACAATCATGTTGAAATATACTTCAGTATAGGAAGGTCATTGCTTACTCCACTCCTGATAAAATTTGGAGGATGGAATTATGTTTTTATATATCAACATTTTTCACATGATGACAAATAATTATACAAATGCAACGAAACTATTTCAAAATTCTGGTTATAGTTGTAATATTCATTTTCAGTGTTTCAACACCTTTATTGGCCTGTCTCTTCCATCAGTGGTTCCAACGCAATTGGGAAAATTCCATTTACTTTTGAACTAATGTGCTACCTGTGCCACTGTTTCTACATTGGAAGGCATCTGTCGATAACAAAGAACAATTTTAAACCTAGTAGTGCTCCATATGTTTTTTTTTTTTTTTTTTTAAAAGTTTTCATACCATAACACTGAGGAAAGACATATCAATGCAGCAGGAAATTGCAACCTTTCTGCGGAATGATGGCTTAATTGGGTGCCTGATGGTGAGGGCATGGACAAAGATGAATCAATGACAATACCATGCCACTGTATAAATCTCACATCCCAGATTCCTCTGTGCCAAAACAACATTACCAATCCAGAGCAAGTTGCTTATGGTTTGATGATGAAACTCAATGGAAAAATGGTTTTCATGAGATAAAACCTTTATTTATGTGTACCATATTGCTGCCAAGCACAGAAAGTACTGTCAGCATACAACAGTGCACTAAAGCATTTGATCAGACAAATCCTTGTCAAAACCAGTATAGGTTTATATGAGATAGAAATCACTACATCACATTCACATTCCAAAACAAATTCTATAATTTTTATGGACAACATGTTAGATACACTTGTACCTGGCCATCTCCTTCACTGCCACACATATGCAGTTCCCAGTCCTCATCACTGTCAGTTGCTTTCTGGATCAGTGATGCTGAGCTACACCAGAATATCTACGTATATGCCTACAGTCAGCACAGCACCTCCTCAGTCGAATCATAAAGTTCCACCAGTTCCTCCTGAAGAATCAGACTGCTTGCCATTGCCACAATTTATCCACACATTCTCATCATAGTAACCAGATACTACAAACAGTAATTGTACCCCTGAGGATGCTTAATTTTCCAAAATTAATATGTTACATTTTACTAAAAATGTATACAGTTGCTACTTATGTTGTTTTCTATTTCATGAATAAATTTAATATTACTAAACACTACAAAAAAGTGTAATCTTACCTTAACATATTCCTGTAGACTTCAAATTATACCTGACCGAACTTCAGGTACAATCTTGCAGATGAGTTGTTTTGATATTTTAAAGGTGTACATTAAGCTGTCATATGAATTCCCAGTACCTAAATATCTGAGAGTGACGATTAATATTATTGCTGTAGTTACAGCTCTCCTAAAAGAGGTTTCACTTTTGGAAATTTTAGGGCCTATGTAATTCAATAGCAATTCAAAATCTGTAGGTTTTATTTGGAAAAAGTTATGAAATAGGCCATTTTCCAATTCAAGCTTATGTGTAAATTGAAGGTGGAGGGGGGAGGAGAAAGGAAAGGAAAAGGACTATTGATGTCAGCTGCATTCCCCCTACCCATACACCTTTGTTTTACATGTAATTTATCACAGCTGTGGGTTCCACATTGGGACATGTCCAAAAGAACAGATACCATGCATTTTTGTAATTCTTAAAGTCTTCACTTTGTAAAATTCATAAATGGTTTTTATCATCTCCAGGCCTGTATCACAAGTCTTTTGTGTGTGTTGTATAGCTCAGTTCGTGCAGCTTGCAGTGCCACTTATGATTTTCTGAAGATATGACTCAGCAGCATTGCTACCGATAGCTCATGATCTGAAGGTGTTGAGGGGATGAGTTTAAACAAATTCTGGTGAAGAGACAATTGCTGAATCTGCATTGAATAGTGAACAGCTGCCTACAGAAATCAAAATTGAAGACACTTAACCTAATACATCAAAGGAAAAAATACGCAACCGTAAATTAAAGTGGACATGATCAAAAATGGCAAATCAGCTACCAGCAGAAGATAAATATGAAGAACTGACCAACATTGTGTTGAGTAATCTGGCAGTGTACTACTTTGAATGTTGTGATAAGCATTTTTGGAATGTTATTCCAGAGCAAACAAATCTCTATCATGTGTAAAATAAGCCCGCACGTATGAATGAAATTCTTTTCTTTGTGGGCCATGAAATTCCAGTGGGTACATCCAAGTTACCACAAACCAGGATATACTGGAGTAGGCTACTTGATGCCTCTTATTGCTAGTTCTCGGGATAGGTATTTCAATTACAAAACAATTTACACATTGTAAATAATTTAGATGTCCATGATTGGAGTGATAAACTGTGGAAAGTAAGGCCTGTAGATAATTCTTTAGAGAAACAAATCTCGCACATGGTCACACTCTGAACATTTCTCAAATGACCAGCAGATGATCACATTCTCTGGCAGATGGGGCATGAGAACATACATTTCACCTAAGCCTTGGGCTAAAAAATTGTATTTTTCACATTGTCTAGCTCTTGGTTTCACTATTTATACTGGGAAAGAAACAGTGCCTGAACCTGAACTGAAAAAAATAGATTTAGGTGCAGGTTCAGTTAAGTTATTGACTGTGACAGTTCCAAAAAATGGACAGCATTTAATACACATTGATAGACTTATTTTATTTAATTTATTTTGTATACAGGGAATAAGTCAACTGAGCTGTCTGGTAGATAACAGTTTATAACAAAGAGGGACCATCATGAAGAATAGGACTGATGAGGTGGCTTCAAAATTTAAAGTTGATCATGGCCTGAATAGAGGGGAATGGGATCAGTATGTGAGACAGTACAAAATGCTGTGTGTCTTTAAATGAGAAGATAACAAGTCTGTTATTCTGTTCACTTCCTATGTTGGAAGTGAGCCACAGGGTTCTTGTAAGTGATTTTCAAGTGTTCAGAAGAAATATTAAAGTGGAAAATCCATGTTGGAATAATGACAATATTATGAAAAGGATAGATTGCTACTCACAATATAGTGTAGATGTCGAGTCACAGACAGGGAGTCTTTTTGTTGTGCCTATCTGTGACTAACATCTCCTCTATATGGTGAGTAGCAATCTATCTGTTTCATAATTTTGTCAGAAAAATATTGATAGTCCAAAACCAGCTATTGTAAAAAGCTCCAGTTGTAACACTGCTGGCTTTGATCTGTGTGACAGGTTCGTGGCTTACTGTATTACAGGTCAAACACCAGAACAAAGAAGTGGCCGCTTACACTGTTTAACCATGCTACTGATTTAGTTATTCTTAATTTTTGGATTATGTAGAAAAGATCTTAATCAAAGGAAGGAGTACCAGAATGTAAAAGACTGTCCTCAATCAAGTTTAGATTGAATTTGACTGATTATCTAATGAAGTCTTCTCTTCAGAGAATTAACACAAACAAAAATCTTCATATTAGTTATAAAATATTTTTTCTTCTACTGGTTAAGACCATAAATTCACTTAGGTGTACCTTACATACTTTATAAAACATAAAAAATAAAAATTAAAACAGTGGAATTTAGAATGTAACGGTGTGTAACAGCAATAAAACGAATAATAAAAACTTTTTTCACTTATTTTATCACAGTCACTGAAGAGGTTAAGGCTGGATATTAATTTATTTTCACATTACACTTTCTACTTTCTAAAAGAGAGATTGTCCACCAGCATCAATTCTTCTTCTTCCTTTTTGATTGTCAGCATCTTGCAGTGAAATAAGTGCTGCACATGCCCTGTAATGGCTGCTAAATCCTCTTGGTCCTTCATAATATCAGCTGGTGAAATTGTAATTAAAATGTTAGTTTATAACAACAACAAAATGGGAGCAACCTCAACATAGTATCAGAGTTAACTGCGATTCCACATGACTGAATTCCTTACTGACAACCCCTAAGTTTAGTGTGCATGACAGACCGAACACCAATGTGTTGGTGACCCAACATTCAGCTAAATCCATTGCCTGTCACTTGTTAGCCTTTGTTCGTCTAGTGAGTATTCACTTTTACCTGTAATTTGTGGTCCACATATAAGTTAGTGACCTTTCAGACATTATTTCATGAGCCTGGCACAAAAGTTCTGAGAGACTTTGTGTAAATGCATTTTGTTCTCAGGAACACTAAAAACCCATTGTCATATTCTTTTTTTATGTCTAGGTACTCCTTAAGAAGTTACGAATTACTCTTGGGGCTTCATAGTGTGCTTGTTTCCAGGTGCACAAAAACATCAACCATTGCTTTAATGGAAGCCAGATCCCATTGGTGATGGGACAGTCAACTGATTTTAACAACAGATTGGCCAGTCAATTGTTATCTCATTTAGCTGGTATTTTTAGTCAAACGAAATTAGTCTTTGCAGCCACATCAGCTGTATGGATGTTTCTGACATACTCATTGAGTTTGAGTTGTACACCTACTGTGGAACAAATGGCTGACACAGGTCCCTGATGGTTATGTCTGTTATATGACCACTTTCACTCAGTCTGGGATTGAGTGATTTCACTTACATATTGTTTCAGTCTTCACATTTATAGATGAACCCTGACTAGGGTTGCCATCTTTTTTTAGAGACAAATAATGTATCTTATTGCAAGGTAAGGTGAATAAAAAGTATTTTCTTGAAAATGTAAGTGTATTGGGATGGAAATGTCATTTTATGTGTTTCACATTAAGGAACTCTCAGCAGACTATTGTTGGATACTGCACGAGCTGTGAATGCCAACAGATGTGTTGAGAGTTGCTTTATATGAGCAGAAGGTTACTACTTACATTAATCTTCCCTCCCCTCCCTTTCCTCATCCTACGCCTTCTCCGGCAATTTGTGTGTCTGTCGCGCAGAATGGAGTGTAGCTTGCCTTCTGGTTCATCAGGAGAGCAGCTGAATACAGAAGGTGACATGTGCCTGCTGGTAAAGGGCAGCTACAACCAGTGGACAATAAATGCCACCTCTCCACTGAATCTGCTGCCCTGGGCAGTAATACAGACACTTCCCTCCCAGTGATCCAGAGGGGTGTGATCCTGGATGGTGTCAGACCATTTACAGTATGGCTAAACATAGGCTTAACTGTGAAACTGAAGTACCAATATATGAATGTGAATATACTTCTTCACTCTCATACTTGCTACATCTTGAAGGTTGTAGAATGTAAACGGCTTTGTGTGCAGTTGTATGACATGTATGGACATAATTGGTATCGTGGTTTTCTGCACAGTACGCTAGTAAATGGCTGAATAAATGCTTAAGAGCAGTTCTTTATCAGTACACCAGTGTACATGTTGGCACAGAACCAGCTAAGTGAAAAATCTGTGCAGTTCGCATATTTTTTTATACATTACAGCTGACGTTGGAATTTTCCTTTGTGTGAGATTGTATGTACAAGATTCATGTGCCAGATTGAAAATATAGATTGGCATATTTTACTGTTTGCTAGATTCTACATAATGTTTCATTGATTGTATCAGTACCCGTTGGTATTGCGATATATTTTGAAATTTTGAACGTTTGTGAGTGCCACAGTACACACGTATTGTTGTTGTCATTTGTTGGCTTAAACTTATCTGGACTCTTTTAAATTTTTGAGAACAGTAAGCCTATGCTTGTTCAAAACAATCTTTGTCTAATTTTACTGCATAATTATATGAGAAATAGGTCATTTCTGAGAATTTTCGAACACTTACAAAGCTGAAACTTCCTGGCAGATTAAAACCGTGTGCCCGACCGAGACTCGAACTCGGGACCTTTGCCGTTCGCGGGCAAGTGCTCTACCATCTGAGCTACCGAAGCATGACTCACGCCCGGTACTCACAGCTTTACTTCTGCCAGTACCTCGTCTCCTACCTTCCAAAGTTTACAGAAGCTCTCCTGCGAACCTTGCAGAACTAGCACTCCTGAAAGAAAGGATATTGCGGAGACATGGCTTAGCCACAGCCTGGGGGATGTTTCCAGAATGAGATTTTCACTCTGCAGCGGAGTGTGCGCTGATATGAAACTTCCTGGCAGATTAAAACTGTGTGCCCGACCGAGACTCGAACTCGGGACCTTTGCCTTTGGCGGGCAAGTGCTCTACCATCTGAGCTACCGAAGCACGACTCACGCCCGGTACTCACAGCTTTACTTCTGCCAGTACCTCATCTCCTACCTTCCAAACTTTACACAAGCTCTCCTGGCAGAAGTAAAGCTGTGAGTACCGGTCGTGAGTCGTGCTTCGGTAGCTCAGATGGTAGAGCACTTGCCCGCGAAAGGCAAAGGTCCTGAGTTCGAGTCTCGGTCGGGCACACAGTTTTAATCTGCCAGGAAGTTTCATATCAGCGCACATTCGGCTGCAGAGTGAAAATCTCATTCTGGACTTACAAACCTGTATTTTCATAAGTTACTGGTATGAGTGTTTTTAATATGTAACTTATTTTGTAGCAAATCAGCATTTGTGTTTCACAGTTACTGCCAAAAGAATACATCACCTCAGAATTTCATTTTATATCAATGCAGATAAATGCGCATTTTGAGAATTTTTGGGAGCTCCCATTTTCTTATGCATAATCTAACTTGTAGTAAATTGGCAATTGGGGGTTTTAATTGCTGTAGCAGATATTCTAACCAGCATGTTGTGTTACAGCTAGTTTCCCTTAAAAAGGAGTAGTCCTTTATATTATCTATAATTATCGTAAATTAACTCTGTTTTCGAGCTTGCTAACAACTATAATCAACCTCAAAAGTTTTAGGAAACGAGTAATTTTTACCGCAGGTTTTTTCTGCTGCTTTAATAGAAAATTCATTTTGTGTATTTGCTTCAATTATTATACGGAATTAGTAACTTTTTAGCTCAATAGATTAAAAGATAATCAGTGGACTTAATTTAAAATCATTTGTTCAGTGTCCTGTAACAGTGCACCAGCTAAAATGCAGCCCTACCGTGAATGCTGTTCTCTTATACAGAATGAGTTGATTGACAGTTGCTGAGAGTCATCGTGTTGGAAGAGCTCTCGAGAGTCATGTACCAGTGGTACCACCATCTGTCATTACTTGTCCAGTCGACTGCAAATGGAATTCCAGGCATCCTATATATGATGGATGGGGAGCATGGAGGACTCAGGGCATTGATTGTACCAATCTCTCTAACAAGTTTAAGGTGCTGTGTCTCACTGAAACTGAAACTGAGCCCATGGGACTCACTTCACCTGTTTTGGGGAAACGTGGTTTGTCTGGTGTCAGCATGAGGCAAATGCAAAAGGGTAGGGGGTCTATTAATCGTTGGTAGTTAAAGTGTACCGTAAGTGATAGTGCCTCTTAGTGCAATGACAGCAAGGGACCAGAAGGGCACCATGTGCACCCAGTGTTTATGCCTGGGGGCCTCATTCGTCGTGTTGAAGAGGCTGTTCCGGCAGCCGTTGAGGGCCTGTCATCTTGTCTCCAAGGTCATACTTGCGGTATTCCAGTGACTGGCACAGAAGGTTGAGAAGACCATCCTTGCACACTGAGTTTCAACGAAGCTCACAATTTGCATCGTTGTCCGCAGAGCTGATTGTAACCCTTTGGTTCAGAGTCGAGTGGAAGGACTGAACCAGAGACTTCGAAGGATCTGTGACTTGAGCCATAGGGTTGAGAACTGTAGGGTCCCCCTAAATGAGACAGGTGTGCACTCCACATCACATGCTGCCTCTCAGGCAGCTGACTGTGTGGGGGGTGCACACAAGGATATTTTAGATTAGGTAACTGTCCATCCAGTCCAGAAAATGAAAGCTGTAGGGTACTGAGAAGTATCAGTGTAATATTGAAAGAAATCCCTCCCACAGGTGAGGGTATCAACATCCTAGTAATTAACTGCTGATGGATTCACAACAAAGCACCAGAGTTTGAAGTTCTCCTAAAAGTAGTGAAGTTCGCATGATATTGGGTACGGAAAGCTGCTTGAAGACTGAAGTTGATAGAAATGAGATTTTTGGGGAGAATTTAAATGTATATCAAAATGGATAGACAAATGGGAAATGGAGGTGGTGTATTTGTCGCAATAGACAATAAACTCAAATCCTCTGAGATAGAAATTGAAGCTGGCATGTGAGATTGATTGAATAAGACTCGGCATTAGGGGTGGGCATAAAATGATAATTGTATCCTCCTGCCACCCACCAGATTCATCTTCCGATGTAACAGAAAACCTTAGAGAAAACCTCAGTTCCCTTGTAGTAAGTTCCGCTGTCCTACTGTAATTATTGCTGGAGATTTTAATCATCCAACAATCAACTGGGAAAATTACAGTTTTGTTGGTGGTGGGCATGATTAGATCAGAAGTACTATCATATGGGGGATCAAGTGAAATTTGCGACTGGTTTGAGGACTTTTTTGAAGGAAGAACACATCATGTTATCTTGAATGGAGAGTAATTGTCAGATGTAGAAGTAATTTTGGGTGTGCTCCAGGTGAGTGTGTTCAGGCCCTTGCTGTCTGTGTTGTATAGTAATGACCTTGCAGACAATGTTAATAGTAACTTCAGACTTTTTGCAGATGATGCATTTATCTTTAATGATCTACTGTCTGAAAGAAGCTGCACAAATATTCAGTCAGATCTTGATAAGATTTCAAAGTGGTGCAAAGGTTGGCAACTTGCTTTAGATGTTCAGATATGTAAAACCATGCTTCACAAAACAAAAGACATAGTATCCTATGACTATAATATCTATGAGTCATTGTTGGAATAGGCCAACTCATACAGGTACAGGTACCTGGGTGTAACACTTTGTGGAGATATGAAATGAAATGCTCACATAGGCTCACTCATGAGTAAATCAGGTGGCTGACTTACGTTTATTGGTAGATCACTGGGCAAATGCAGTCAGTCTACAAAGGAGACTGCTTACAAATCACTTGTGCAACCTGTTCTAGAATATTGCTCAAGTGTGTGGGACCCGTACCAAATGGGACTAACAGAGGATATTGAATGTATACAGAGAAGGGCAGCACATATGGTCATAGGTTTGTTTGATCCCTGGGAGAATGTCACAGTGATACTGAAGAATTTGAACTGGCAGACTCTTGAAGATAGACATAACTATCCTTAGCAAGTCTGTTAACAGAGTTTCAAGAACTGGCTTTAAATTATGACTGTGGGAATGTACTACAACATGTTATGTATTGTTCACATAGGGATTATGAGGATAAGATTAGAATAATTACATCATGCCCAAGAAGTATTCCAACAATCATTCTTCCTGCACTCCATAAGTGAATGAAATGGGAAGAAATCCTAATAACTGGTAAAATGGGACGCACCCTATGCTGAGTACTTCACAGTGGTTTGCCAAGTATAGATTTAGATGTAAATTCAAATGGTTTTTAATTAATGTGATTAATGTGATTACACATTTTCAGTAAAATGGAATGCAAACATTCAATAAAACATGGCAATGTTTTGTTGTTTTGTTTGTCTCGTACTCTGAAAGAAACATTTATGCTCAACAAAAAGTCGAGCATAAATGTTTCTTTCAGTGATACATCAACTTAATTAGTTACATGTTAATTGCATGTGGAATCAATTCACAGCAATATATTAATCAGTTTTGAGTAACAAAAAGACGACTTGATCTGTTCAGTGCATAATTAAATGCTTTTTTTGAACAAAGTCAGTCAACTTTAGGCTGTTGAAATATTATTTATTGTGACTGCAGTTTCAGCACATGGTCATTCTCAAGCACTGTGGAATGTTGTAGCTCACAGCACTTGACAGAGACCATGAGTCAAAATTGCAATTGCAATAAATATTATTCCAACAGCCTCAAGCGAAGTGACTTCATTCAAAAATTTCTCGAAGGCTGTGGCCCTAGTCCTCATGAAAATTCATAATTAAATTCATATGTATAAGGTGCAGTCAAGTGAAAATGAGAC
Source organism: Schistocerca piceifrons (assembly GCF_021461385.2). Lineage (NCBI taxonomy): Eukaryota > Metazoa > Arthropoda > Insecta > Orthoptera > Acrididae > Schistocerca > Schistocerca piceifrons. Next base: position 779,855,023 of record NC_060140.1, on the reverse strand, counting down.
AGATGGATAAAAAGTAAGTAAACCATTATTATTTCAAAATGATCACCATAAATGTTAATACATTTATCATCCTGGGCCAACGTGTTGCCGAGGTTGTTTCGAGCACGCTTGTAGGTTTTGCTGGGAAGCCCTTACAGATCCTCCACACGGCCCCAATCACTCCCTATGTGACTTCCATATTTTTGAAACTCTGAGAAAAGACATTCATGGCTGTCAATTTGCTTTGGACAAAGAGGTGCTTGCCTCATTACAATCGTGGTTCTGTAGGCAACTGTAAACATTTTTCCATTAAGGCACTGACCATCTTGTATCTCAGTAGAATAAATGTATTAATGAGTATGGTGATTACTTTTGAATAATAAACAATCAACTTACTTTTTTCGATCTGTCTCATTTTCGTCTGCCTGCCCCTTATATAACGTTTATTTTTTTAAACTTTGACATGCCCCATGAGATATCTTCACATACCTCCCAAGATAGGGCTCCCTCCAGGAGTATGTGTACCACTGTCGTATAGCACTGCTTTAGTTTAACTAATGAAAGTACTACAGTCTGGTCACTCAGAGGAATGGATGGCTACCTCAGTCAGCTAAAACATTATAGAGTGGTTTCAGTTTAAAGAACAAACACATAGTTCAACTGACAGAAAAACTACAAATTGCTTTCACTTGAAAAGAACGAATGAATAATTCAGTCAATATGCAGAACCACAACGAGCTGTATTGACTGTTTTCATCCAGTTGCTCTTGGAGAAAGCAAGTGAAAGGTTTTGCTTGAAAGAAAAAATGAATAGTCCAACCAACTGAATCAGTCGTCATCATTCGGTTGCGCCCTAGACTGATTTCACTCAAAAATGGAATGAATAATGCAACCCATATGTAAAATTCCAGCTGTGAGTCAATTGTTTTCTAACAGCCACTTGAATTGATTGTTTTCATTCAGGTTTTACAATCAATAGATTGCATACCTGGTTGCCAATTAAAATTTTTATACCATCATTGAATTTTTTGTCTAATAATACTTTTGGTACTTCATAAGTCATGGAAGCAGTTTCATCATGATTCAGCATGTATTTGATTCTTACTTGGTTTTTGTTCGGAACAATCCATCCTGTTTTCATATGCAAACGACATTTGTTTTATGTCCACAAATTGTCCATCTGCAGTTTTATATAGCCCAGATGATTTCTTAGAATTTAATAGTAAATGTAATCTTGTCCTAGCACAGTGCATAATCACTCTTCAGAACACTTATATTGTCAATGCCCGCTATAAAATAGTTTCTGCTTCCTAGATTATGTCTGATAACTCTAAAGCAGGGCTTAACAACTGGCCGGTTTTGAGCGCGAGTACTCGCGTCTGCTCAGGCACGTGCTCGCGAGCAGGTGCAAGGTCGCAGAGTAGGGAGGGAGGGTAAATGTGCGCGCACGTTTGAATAGGGTCGCAGCGTGCCTATTGAATTCGCGCCGACTGTGTAACGTTTAAAGTACTACGATCAGATCTAACAGTCACTTCGCTGGTTAAGAATCATGTCAAGTCGCCGTTGTGTAACCCCAACCATGCTTTCACAGTTCAACCCCTTCAACCCCCATTGGGAGGAATTGTATCTGTTTACTGAAAAAGATGGTGTTGCAAAATGTTTAGTATGTCACAAAATGCTGAATTCTTTTACGAAATTTAATTTGCAGCGACAATATATGTCGTACCATGCGAAAGACTACGGACGTGGAAAATGTGATTGACCAGATCGTGCACAGGAAGTTATTAAACTTAAAAGGAAGCTATCCGAAGAAGATCTGGACGCCGAAGAAAAATCAACTGAGGCAGCTCTCAGAGTGGGTTACAAAATTGCTTTGCTTTAAGCAAAATCCCTGCGCTCCTTAACTGATGGCGATTTAATAAAAGAATGTTTGGTAGTTGCAGCGGAACATTTGTGTCCATCGCAAGTTGAACAGTTTCAGATTGTGCCATTATCTAACATGAACATTATGCGTTGCATACAGGACAGGGCAGATGACGTCCAGAGACAGCTTGCAAATATCTGTAAAGATTTTATGGCATATTCTCTAGCTCTGGACGAAAGTGTTGATATCACTGGAACAGCGCAGCTTGCCATATTTATTAGAGGTGTTAATAGAGATCTTCAGGTGAGTGAGGAGCTCCTCGATGTAGTAGCCATGAAGAACACTACAACCGGAGGTGATATTTTAAGTAGTGTTGAAGAAAGTACTGAAAATATAGGATTGTCTTGGAATTCTTTAGTTTCAGTGTCTACAGATGGTAGAGGCATACACTAAGCTAATAAAATTATGTGGCATATGTACATTCTCCTTTATTTGTTTCATTTGTCGCAGTAATAATTCGTGAGTGGTATCCCTGCAGGTGGCCGCGGATTTACATCGACTGGCGGCAGCTGTTGTGTACCCCACGTGACCCTCCCCACCCTCCGCTCTGGTCCGGTAGTGGGGGTAGCGTGCTCGCGCTGCTCCGTGCTCGCACCTTGCTGCTCACAGCTTGCTCCGCGAGCACGTATGTTGTGAAGCCCTGCTCTAAAGCCAGAAGATATTTATTTTACTCCAGACAATCTAACTTTTCCAAGAACAAAGTTGGGATAAGTCATTATTAGGTTTGGTGTTAACTATTTTCATACAGGGTACTTGGAGGTTTCTTGAACTCTTTAAAGGAATTTATTATCCAGCACTGTGATAAGACCAAAGTATTGAACATGACTGCAGACATACATTGCTAATGGCCAGTGTGTTTTTTATATGGTGCTCATGTCATTGTATGATTGTTGTCTATAATTTCTTCTCTGGAAATAATACCATAGTAGATTCCATTGTATTGCTGCCCAGATCATAACTAATACTTTCCTGTTTCCCTGTGTTTCATTGTGGAAGAAACTTCAGAATTTTCCATATAAGGGGTGATAAAAAGTTTCTGTTCAAAGGTTGTCCAGTCCATAATTGACATGCCAATTAGGCAATATCACCATGATCATTGAGGCAATCATCCCTCTGATGCACCATATTGAAGATATGCATTTGGTAAAACTCTGTGTTCTGCTGCATGAAGAAGTCCGTAACTGCCGGTGCACATTTTCACCCAACAGAAATTGTCACCCCTCCAAGACCTTTTTAATGGACCAAAGTTGTGATAATTGCATGGGGAGAGATCATGATTATTGGGCAGGTGCTCAAGTATCTCTCATTTGAGTTGGCATAACATCTGAATTACATCTATGACATGGGGACATGAATCATCATGAAGCAGCAGCACTCCTTGTTGCAATTTTCGCAGACATTTTGCCAATTGTGTGCCATAATTTCTCCAGCTTTGCGAAGTTCCACTCCACAGTGGAGACACACGTTCCTTCAAATCAACAAGCAGTGGGAACTGGTAATCAAAAAACAGGGTGTGCATCACCTTTCCAGCAGATGGCTGGCTCTTAAACTTCTTGGGACAAGGGATGATGGATGACACCATTGCATCATTGACACTTTAAACTCTGGTTCACAGTGGTCACACCAGCTTTCATCACCTGCAACAATGTATTTGAGGAACATGTTGCCTTCAACATTGGAAAGCATCTGGTGCTTCAGGCAGAGAACCGTCTGATGTGCTGCCTGTCTGGCATTCACTGCCTAAGGTAGCCAAACTGCTGCCTGATAATGTATTGTACAGTACTGAAACTGTAGTCAAAATCCTTTGCTAGCACACTAGTGGTGAGGTGCCTGTCTGCCCTAATCGTATCATTAGCTGCCCACTTGTTATCTGTAATGGATGAGGCTGGCCTTCCAGATAGTCCTGTGCATATTGTGTTGAATCACGATCAGCTCGGAATTTCGGAATTTGATGCACCATTCCGCAATAGTGGTTCTCGACAGACATGTTGCTCCAAACAGATTCTTCATTGTCAGATGGACATGTAGTGGTATTTGTCCTTTGGCAGCCACGAAAAGAGTAGCAGCACATTGATCCTGTTTGAATGCATTTGGTAACAATGTTGCCATAGTTCGTGTTTCTGCATTTACCACACAGGCTTCAGAAAGTCACAAATGCCACACTAATCCATTACCTACATATTGGTGCTCACATACCCACATTGGAGTTATGCTGCATAGGGTATACACTGCAGCAATACCCTCCAAAAGAAACTTTTTGATCGCCCATTATGTGAATCAATGAATGTACCACATATTATTTTTCTGTTATTTATTAGTTGTCTGTGATTTATAATCATTACTGTAATCCTTTTTTGTGAGTTAAGTATAAATAAATTCATTGTATCCATTGTGGATTATGAACTGCAACTGTGATTTAAATTGGGGATTTATGTATGTAAAAAGCAACCAGTCACGTTCTTGAATTTTGGTACAATTTATTTTCTGTAGCATTACTAGTTTTGAAGCCCCTGGAGGATCTTCATCAGATGGAGGTGTTACGGGAATATTATTTGGACCAAGTGCAGCTGGATGCTATGGTCATTGTAGTGGCAAAAATAACAGGAATTTGTTTATTCGTACCAAGAAGTTTATGAAAAGATAGATCGTTAAGGTTTATAGTCTTTTTGTTACCAGTAACTAAATTTCTGTTTCTGTCAGCACTATGACTGTAGTGTCTAGCTGTGCTTGGTCCAGACAATGTTCCTGTAACCCCCATCTGATGATAAGACTGCAGTGGTTTGAAAATTGCTTGATGGTACAGAAAATAAATCGTATCGTAGACCAAAAAAGTGGCTGGTTGCACTTTACATACAAATAAATCACGAAATATAAAATAAAATGAGAGAATAAGTAAACTCATTATCCAGAAACCCCAATCTATTGACTTAGCATATACTAAATGAGGAAAATGTCAAGGAAAATTAATATGCTGATTTAAGACTAATAATGAATATATTTATGTCATGACTGTGAGAAGCAATAATATGACCAACATTCCACAGAAAAGTCTTAATATATCACCAGTATTAATAAAATAATGTAAAAGAAAGTAACACGGAAACATGACAGTTGATGAAGAGTGTTAGCAGTATAGTAATTGTGAATTTTTCTATATTCTTATGCAGCATTCCAGACATTAAAATTATTTCATTTCAAATAAAAGATACCCATGTTTATCTTTTGTGCTGCATATTGTTAAAATGAAATAATTTTCAAAAACTTTAATTGTTTTATTAAATGTTCATTCTTTCTTTCATCATTTTTTTTAATTCTTCTTCTTTTTAGTTTGACAGTCAGTGCCCATCTGAGAAACATATACGGGTTCTGAAAAAATATTTTGGCCATCCAAAATTCAGACCATTGCAATGGGAGATAATTTATACAGTTTTAGAGGTAAGTGCAAAAAATTCCCTGCTCAGCATGTACCTGTAAGTAGTCTACAATTAAACATAATTTAAGTACATGCTGACTGCCCCCACCTCTCACCTCCCCAGCACTGGCCAAGCATCTGTGGGTAGGAGCAGTCAAATGGCTTGTGCACACACAGAATGCTTGCTGTAGGATTACCTTGTGGGTAGCCTATATTATCTGCACCCTTGCCCTATAGGTCAGTGTTGGTAACATCCTGCCCAAACTGTAAGTCACTAGTGGTTCTGCTCCCTTGACGTTGTATGTGTAGAATGTTAGAATGTGCAGAACAGTTGTCGAGCAGTGCCACATTATCTCCAATGAAATGGCAGTCTTCTCTGTGAAGGAAAATAAAGATCGCAGAAACAAAAATTCTTGTGTAATCGCAAATTTGGTATCACCCGTGCATCTTGCTCTGATTGTCATCTGACTTCAAAGTCGGTTAAGGCATCATACAAGGTATATCTTTAAATGGAACAATGCTTTTCATGACTTACAGCCACTCAGTTTATTTATTATATTCTAACAGCTGTGTGCAGAAATTTAGGCAGAAATTTACTCTACAGTACTAATTCTGAGTAAATTCTTTTCCATCTGCTACTTCTACTTCTACTACTGCTAAATTAGTATTACTAAGATACATTCCTCATCTCCTCCCTCAGTGAAAATTTTACTAAATTTAGTGTAAAATCATCCCTATTTTGCTGTTTTACAAGTTTTTGTGGAAAAGTATCTCATTATCCAAATTTAAAATCTAATCAAGCGTTTGTAGATGACAGTATTATGAAAAGGAAAGATTTCTGCTCACCTTGTAGAAGAGATGAGTTGCAGACAGACGTAACAAAAAGACTGCTATAAATGTTGAGTCCAAAAGGACTTCTCCTAAAGGAGAAAACACGCAGACCTTCACACAAGTACAACTCATACACACATGGCCACTGTCTCTGGCCATTGAGGGAGGTCTTCAAGCAACTACACCTGATGGGAGAAGCAATCTGTGTTGGGGATAAAAAGGGGACTGGGGCAGGGAGGTGGAGGGATAGCAGGGTAGGGGTGTAGTGCTGCTTGTGGGAGTGTGCAGTGATGTGTTGGGAACAGGGCAGGGCAGCTAGGGGTGCAGTCAGGACATTTGGGTGGGTGGAGGGGGGGGGGGGGGAGGCGAAAAGGAGAGAAATAGAGGAGAGGAAGGAAGGCTGGTGGGTGTGTTGGCAAAGTAGAAAGTTTTGTGGTGCTGGAGTGGGAGCAGGAAAGGAGATAGGTAGATGAAGGGCGGGGACTAACAAAGGTTGAAGCCAGGTTACAGGAATTTATTATATATTGCAGGGAGAGTTCACACCTGTGCATTTCAGAAAAACTGGTGTTGGTAGGAAGGATCCATATGGTGTGGGCTGTGAAGCAGTAATTAAGAATGTTGTGCTGGGCAGCATGCTCAGCAGCTGCATGGTGCAGATGTCTCTTGGCTACAGTTTGTCGGTGGCTGTTCATGCAGACAGACATCAAATTGGTACTGGAGCTACATAGAATGCAGAACAACGGTTGCAGCTTAGTTTAGAGATCACATGACTGTTTTCACAGGAAGCATTGCCTTTGATGGGGTAGGTGATGCTTGTGACTGGACTGGAGTAGATGGTGGTGGGAGGATGTGTGGGACAGGTCTTGCACCCAGGTCTGTTGTAGGGATATGAGCCAAGAGGCAAGGGGATGAAACAAGGAGTAGAGTAGGTATGGATGAGGATGTTGTGTAGGCTTGGTATGTGGTGGAATATCACAGTGGGAGGGGTGGGAAGGACAGTGGGTGTGATATTTCCCATTTCAGGGCACAACAAGAGGTAGTCGAAATCGTGGTGGAAATATGATTCATTTGCTTCAGTCCTGGGAGGGGAGTGCTCCTTTGTGGTCAGGTGGTGGGTCTGTGGAAGGTGGTAGTTGACTGGAGAGACAAGGCACAAGAGATCTGTTTTTGTGCAAGGTTGGGAGAGCAATTACGATCTGTGAAGGCCTCAGCAAGACACTTGGTATATTTGGAGAGGAACTGCTCATCACTGCATATGCGACAGCCATGGCTGTATGGAAGGCTGTATGAAGGGACTTCTTTGTATGGAATGGGTGGCAGCTGTCAAAGTGGAGGTTCTGCTGGTGGCTGGTAGGTTTGATGTGGACAGAGTTACTGATATAGCTATCTTTGAGGTGGAGGTCAACATTGAGGAGGGTGTTGGTTTGAGGGGGCCTGGTGAAGTGAATAGGGGAGAAAGTGTTGAGGTTCTAGAGGAATATGGATTCTATGTCCTCACCCTCAATCTAGATCACAAAGATCTCATTAGTGAATCAACCAGTTGAGGGTCTTAGGACTTTGGGTGTTTAGGAAGCATTCCTTAAGGCAGTCCATGAATAGGCTGGCATATGATGGTGCCATGCGGGTTTCTATTGCTGTCCTGTGGATTTGTTTGTAGGTGACCTCCTAATTGCACCTAGCTGCCCTAGCCTGTCCGAACCATGTCCCTGTATGATCCCAAAAGCAGCACTACATGCCTATTTCCTCCACCACTCAGCTTGCTTCTCCCATCAGGTGCAGTTGCTCGCAGTCTGGCCTCAGTGTTCATATATCTGTGTGTGTGTGTGTGTGTGTGTGTGTGTGTGTGTGTGTGAGAGAGAGACAGAGAGAGAGAGAGAGAGAGAGAGAGAGAGAGAGAGAGTTGCACTTGCGTGAATATGTATCTGTGTGTCTACCTTATAAAAAGGCCTTTTTGCCAAAAGTTCAACATGTATAGCAGTCTTTTCATTGTGTCTGTCTACGACTCAACATCTGCTCTATATGGTGAGTAGCAGTCTTTCCTTTTCATAATTTTGCCATTATTCCGTCCTGGATTTTGTGTTGTTAGATTTCTCAAAAGCGAAACTACCCCAAAAATAATAATATCCCATGAAAAGTGCTGAACTCTTGTTATGCAGACATAATTTTTAAAAATTACAAATATATTAACAGCTTATTATACAATTAATTTTGACCATTCAGTCCTAGTAGATTTGTTAGAGCACTTTGTTTTAAGTCGGTCCAACTGCATGACGTATTGACTGCGGGAGGAATATTCAACAAATGTAGGGTCTAAAGTGCAAGAGGTGTAGGTGTGAAGCCATCAGACCAGGTTCCCTTAATCTTTTTCTTTTGAACTAACATATTACCAGAGTTCTCTCTTTGCCAATTTGCATTTCTACACTGTTTCTGAGCCATGCAGTTCTTTGCCCAGGGTGAGGGTACTATCACAGACTTACTGCGAATAACTTCTCATCTCCTTTGCCCCCTATATTTAAATGTAATCTCACTATCGAAACCACATCCCTTTACCATTTACTTTTGCTATGACAGATCATTATATACAAAAGAATAAGACAAATTCCCCTTCAGAAACAAGTGAATTTCCACCAAATCTGCTTGGCAGAAGCCAAATAAGACGGACTTTCTTTTTTCTAACCAAGGTTGTGTGAGCTGTCAGTTCAGTACTCTTTGTTCCAGTTACCAGTATTGGACAGCCCCTGCAGGGGATTGAAACTTAAAGGGCCAAAGGACACAGTAACTCTACATTCAGAGAATATCTATTTAGTGATGTTAAATAAATGCATGCTCACATTCATGCATTCATCCATTCATTCATTCATCATGTTCTGTAGATCCACTCAAGACGGAGAACCATCAGAGATGTGTTAAGTTAAGCATTAACAAAAGACAAGAAAATCATAGCAACTTAATCTGTACAATAAACTATCACTATGCTTGTCATGCTTTTAGCATCTAAATTTAATCAAGTAAAATAGAAAGATAGCTGCTACTCAGGGAGGGGGGGGTGAGGGGGTGCAAGTCTTCTGTCTCCTTTGTTATATGGGGTGTCCATAATTAAAGTTCCAGTTTCAAAACACTGTAGAAAGAGAACCACTGCTCGGAATAACGTCAGATTTGAACAGCATATAACTAACATGGGGGAATGTCATTGGGGAGGGGGCTTTAATGAAATTTTGACCATAGGTGGTGCTGTAATCATCAGAATATGCACACCAGCAGAAACACTGCACATGGCTGTTCCTCAGTTTGCATCCGAGACACTCGACATGACTGTTTCCATGAAGGATCACACACTGTTGGTAGAGCTCTTTCACAAGAATAGTGACTCTGTGCCAGTAGCCCCACAGATGGTCTGGGCACTCACAGATAAGAAAAATGTCTGCTAAGGGTCTGGAGAAAATGATTCCAAAATTTTAAGAGACAGGTTCTTTTGAAGTGCAGTGTGGCAGAGGGAGGAAAGCAGTTGATCCAACTTCTGTCGAAGATGTAGCCACACCATTGCAGCAGCAGTTGAGGGGTGGTGTGCAGACATGCTGTGCATGGGGAATTACCCAAAAGTTGGACACACCTGCAAGCACGCTGTACAATATCCTTTAAAACATCCTGCATTGCTGTCTGTACAAAATCTTCCATGTTCAGAAGTTGTTTCTTGCTGACCTGCCAGAAAGAGAAACATTCACCTTGGAATTTATTGCTCACATGAAAATAGACAGTGTGAATTGCCATGGAACTTTCCGTGGACAGATGAAGCCTATTTCCATCACCCAGGACATGACATGTCAATACATAGACTTGCAGAATATGGACAATGAAAAATCTGGATGCACATCAGTTGATGCCACTTCGTTCTGCAAAGGTGACTCTGTGGTGCGGATTGGGATTATAATTTTTCGTAGAGCTGTATTTTTTCAAGGAGATGAGTCCTGCAAGTCCTGTTATTACCTGTATCATCACTGGTAAACACCATGAGTGTCTTTTGTTCACCATCATCATTCCAACCCTTCAACAGCAGAAAATGTGTGGGTAGGATCATTTTTATGCAATATGGCAGTCATCTACACTTTGCACAGCCAGTGAAATATATGCTGCAGAGGTGTTTTTGCAATTGCTAGAATTATCAACCATAATTTGCCTACATCGTAGCCATCCAGATCACCTGATCTTTATCTGTGTGACTTCTGGCTGTGGAGTTACATGAAAGATGTGTTCAGTGCTCCAATTACAAATGTAGCTGAATTGAAGGCATGCATTGTCGATCGCATTCTGAATGTGACTCCCGGGACACTCCAGTCTGTTGTGGAACATGCTATTTCTTGACTTCAAATTGTGGCAGAAAACAGTGGACAGCATATTGAAATATTGAACATGGCATACGCGAATCTCATGATAATTAGAAACAGATTTCATTTTTCTTTTTATGCAGGACAATTAAAAACCAATGTCATTTTACTCTTTATGTGATCTGTGCCTCACAACAATTAAATGCCAAAGTCATTTTGCTTTTTATGTAGTTTTTGCCTCGGGACAATTAAAAAATTGATTTTTAGCATCAAATTGATCAAATCTTGTCATGGTGGGTGGGCTTAGCTAACTAACAGTGCCACAGCTGTTGACTGCTGAACTTCTGCAGTTGTACACATTGAACAGTATGAATGGTGTAATGCACAATTCAAACCATAGCCATCGTTTTGTGATTCATCTGTCATTTGTAGCCATTCCAATTTATGTTAAGACTTTTATGGCACCATCTATTGGTAAAATTTTTGTGGTTTTTCCCCCCAGTCTACTTGATTTGAGCAATGGTTATCCTAAGCATTTTGAAACTGGAACTTTCATCATGGATGCCCTGTACTATACCAGTAACATCTGGTTCTTAAAAGAATCAAACTCCCATGTATAAAACAGTTTCAAACTTATGATTATTTTACAAATGGGTTAATGTGTCAAATGTTTGACGTTAAGCATGTACAAAAGAAGTAGTTAAGAAAAGGTTTGAAATTATGTTTTAAGTTGGTTGTAAGTTGCTAAGTGCTCTCATGGTCAAACGCAGGATGAGTATAGTCATAGAAATTTGTGCTCCATTTTAAGTAGTGTTTATGACGTTGTACCTCCTGAACTGTGTTGTACAATGATACAATTTGGCAGATACGAGCAGTGGCGTAAGTGGATACTGTCTGCAAAATGTGTTGATGTGTTGTGAATAAAGCTAGTACTAAAGAAGTACTAAATTAAAACACCATGCCTGATGTGATAGCAGCGAAAATTTAGTGTGTGTGTGTGTGTGTGTGTGTGTGTGTGTGTGTGTGTGTGTGTGTGTGTGTGTTGTGGAGGGGGGGAGTGTCGGTGTGGTGAGAATACATTTTGTAAAGATCTGAAATTATATGTGAAGTTCATTTCAAGTCACTTAGTACTCTTACTCTCGAAAAGTTGATGAATATAGTGTGGGTGCTTGTACTTGAGCTGCACTGTTTTGTGAGCTGTGACTCCCTGTTGGGAATTAAAACGCTTTCTTGGGGGCGGGGGTGCAGAAATGTAAATGTACAATCAGATTTTACATGGATTTTGGCTCATCAGTTTTGTTTAGTGGCAATTGTAGAGCACAGCAAAATAATCCCCTTTTAAGAAGATCACAAATTTATAATGTCCTTGTAGACTTCTGAGTTCCATTTTAATTAAAAGTATGTAGCTGGATTTGTTTTGTAACAAATAAGCTATGTAACACTATGAATATGCTTCTTGTTTATTTACAAACATTTAGTTTCAGTCAGTTTAGCAGAAGCCAATTTACAAAGTAAACTCAAGATCTTCATCACAATTTATGAGAAACAATTTGAATAGTTCCTGTGTCTGAATACCCTTCTCAATACAACTTTACTGCTTGCGTGCACTATCACTGGCAGAAAATCCACTAAATGATCATAGTTCCCTGTAGCTTCACAACATGGAAATTTTATAAAAAAACAAGGAACACTTGAACAAATCAAAGTCCAGAAACTGTTATAGCATAGGTATTTGCCACTGAAAGCCAATCAGTAACTCTACTGCTGTCATGGATACAGAAATCCTTCCTCCCTTGAACCTAATAGGAAGAGAGTTAGGTTTGAAAGTGTCTTGTCTGGTGTTCCAGATAATGTCAAATTTGTCTGCAATGAGGAAGACGGGTGATGCTGGCAATATAAATGAACAAATTAGAAATAAAATTAGTGGCATTAGTAATATCTCTGAATAGCAGAAACAAGAGCTGTATAATTTATGGCATAACAATAGTGATGCGTCTCAGAAAGACCCTATCGAGTCTCCAACCAAAATCCTCTAATCCAGGTGACACATCTCCTGCTAAAACAGAAACATTTTGACATGTTTCAGCTCATGATGGAAGTCCGTAATCCTCTGAACATCAATTCCCAGCTATATTACACCATGCCCCACCACACTATAGAGTTTGTCTGCAATTGGTTGTTACCTCCATGGCACTGCCACCGTGTTACTGCACAATAAGTACAAATGTGTACAACTTCTGAACAAATTGGCTAACCTTAGCAACTATAATTAAATAAATGTTGTATCCTAAAATGCACTTAAAGGCTGATTATAATGATACCAAACATTATGTATTTACTATTTCTAATCTCTCATAAAAAGATTAGGTTACATTGAGTTATTTCACTAACACATTTTAACTTCAACATTGAATTAAGCACCTAAGTGTTCTACACATTTTGCCGATAGACACTACCACTTTTTTTTTCTTCAATTTAATGAGACATTTGATTATAAAAAGAGATAGTCAATCTAATGCTGTGTGTGCCTACATTACTTCAACTTACGTGGAGGTCTGTCTCAAGTAGAGGTAACAATACCTCTTTATGAAGTGCTGTAAAACAGGCCACCTCACTGGTGTCTTTTCCTTTTACAGCATTTAACAAATATGCAAACAATGAACCCGCTGGATAGTATACAGTGTCAGATTCAAACCTTTGGGCGCCAAAAATGTGTGGTCATATCATGTGTTTGAAGGAGACAATATCCGTTTGAAGATTGTTGTAAGACACGTGCCCTGAGGGTGCCTGGGTAGCTTGCAGTGCTTAATAAATGTTACCAGCTTTAGTCATAATGCAATGCAACTCTTGATTTATAGAGTCCTGTCATTCCACTCCCTTGACTTGAAAGTCTGTGACCATCTTGTACCAGTGTCAAGAGATGATGTCCTTTTATGCTGTGTTTTAAGACATGCATTCCACTGGTGCCAGAGCAGCCTTCAGAATGTGTGAAGTGAGTAATGAGTCAATCTGTTTAACTTCGGGCTCTCCTAAAGCTTGCAACCTACTTGCTCACAAGTAAAGAAACACTTTGTGGTGTATTTTAAGACACACTGCATGCTGGCACGTAAGCCACCTTTGGTTTCATGTAATAAGTGGGTCAGTGACATCACTATTTTCTATGCAGGCATGCCACCAGTACATTCAGTCTCATGGTGTGTGAAAAACACAATCCTCTATTGCCGCAGTTAGCCATGGCTACCCTCAGTGCCTCGGGAACACTGACAATACACCTCATTGAGTGTGCAGCCCACTGTCCTACTGCCCTGCTCATACATAGTGCAAAGCACACTTGTGTGTTTCTCCTGTTATCTCTCAGCACCCCTGAAAGAGCTGTCTTCACTACTCCCCTTATATATTTTATAAAATCTTAGCAATTTTTCACATTTTCCTTGGAGCCAAAATTTGCCTTTATCTTTTTTAAATTGGGATCCACATTCGGCATTCATCTAATATCCTTGCATATACACTGGTGTCCAAAATTAAAGCAACACACACATGTTACTGCATTTATTCTGCCACAAAACAAGTTAAACAGGTGATAGAAAAAAATAGTAAAGAATACAAAACGTAAACAACTGCAGAATTCATAACTGTAAACAAAAATGTTATTCATTTTCTCCAATGTAATGGATTTGCACACACTTTGTGATAACTTATTAATGTGGTCAGTGTGGGATGTGACTACTCCTGGCAGCAATACAGGCCTGATAATGATGGGGCAGGCTGTGAACAATGTCATCAAGCTCATGTTGAGGTAATAACGCCCATTCTTTTTTCAGAGCTGCTCAGAGGTGTTGAAGAGTGATTGATGGATGCAACCCTTCTCCCTAGTGCATCCCAGACATGCTCTATGGGATTCAAATTGGGAGAGTAAGCAGGCCGTGCTGCATGCACAGTATCTCCCATTTCCAAGAAAATGTAAACCACCCACGCTTTACAAATTGAGCATTATTGTCCATCAGCATGAAGTCTGGGCCCACAGCACCTTGCAGTAACCGCACATGAGGTACCAGTGTTCGAGTGGTCAATGTAATCCCTGCCCACACCATTAGGGATCCTCCTCGATATTGGTCTCAAAATCATGTTCCAGATTTCCTTCAAATGCAGATCCGTCAAGAATCACTCTCCAGACCAAATTGAGGCTCATCTGAACATCAGCCCACTTTTCAACTATCCAGGTGGCATATTGACAACTCCACTGTAGATGTTCTCTTCTGTGAAGACACATCAGAGATACTCATGCAGCAGGTCTCCCACAGTAAAGGCCACTGTCCCAAAGGCTTCTGCCTCGAAGCAATACGTCCAGTGGATACTGTGAGGTCAGGTACCAGTTGCTCTGCCGTACTAAGGCGATACCGTCGTGCCCTTACCGCCAAATAAGTCCTCTCTTTCTGATGTCACATAGGGTCGGTCCTGCCTTGGTCTTTGGGATACAGTTTCCATCTCTGTAAACTGTCCCTACATCCAAGAAACAACAGAAAGATTCAGATTAGGCCACTTCAGTTTGCAACTGTCCTGCTTCCATTCTTCTCATGGCCCTCCACCACAGAAAACCTGGTAGGCATCTTCTCTGTGCCATACGGCACCGTCTGTGACTGTGTACACAGCAATGGTGGATGTGAGACTACCCAGCAAACACTACCCAGTTTGATAGGTGCCGTGACATCACCATTAGCGTGGTTGTCCATTGGCCGGAATGCTATCTGTGCAGAATATGATCGTGCTGACGCATGTTGACAGTTTGTATGATTATTTTGTGAATGTGGGGAAATAGTGGTTTGTTGCTTTAATTTTGGACGCCAGTGTACTTTGCACCTTCTTATGACAGTGTATCGCCATTTTGTTCTCTGACCCATCTATGTCTCTGATGTCACAGTTAACCTGTTGCAGGAACATTGCCCATCTTGTTAATCATCCATTGAGCAACTTAAATTCCCACTTGCTTGAGTGCCTTGTGGTCCATAAATACCATTGTTTTGTGCCCTTTGAGGTATAATCTAAACTTTGTAAAACCATATTATGTCTCCAGCAGTTCCTTCTCAGATATTCCACATCCAGCACATATTTTGTTAAAATTCAGCATGAAAAGGCTATACATATATTTACAGTTTGACCACTTACTTCCCTTTCCAGGACGAAATTTGCACCAACCCCAAAATCTGAGTTATCCATTTCCAGATAGAACAGTAAGGACAGGTCATGTAAATACAAGATCTTACTGCTACACATACTCTTTATAATTTCATTGAAATATCTTTCGCATTTGCATGCCAAATCCTTATTCTTTTTTAACAGTGTACTTAAATGAGGTGAACTTAGACACTGGTTGTTAATATATTTATGATAGAAATTGCACATGCTAAGGAGCAATTTCAGCTGTTTCTTACATTTAGGTGTGACACATTCTGAAATTGCACACATTCTGAAATTGCTTTTAATATGTTCTCATGTGGCACCAACCCCTTGCCTGTCTGTATGTGAACTAGGAAACTAGTCTCGGTCTTGATGAAATCTCACTTTTCTAACTTAATAGTCATGGCTCCCTTGCATGTAGCTGTAAATACCTGCCTTAATAACATGATGTGCTCCTGTAGTGTTTTCATAATCAGCATGATATGGTCAACTTGTACGATTAACCTTTTCATCATTTCTGTGGCGAGGATGTGGTGCAATGCTTGCACAAATACAGCTACCAGTATCCATAATCCAAAGGGCACAGCTTTAAATTGAAGGCACACACGTCACATACAAAAAGAGTGTATTCTGTGCCACTCTGCACTGGTGAGACTTACAAAACCATGATGTCAAATCTTTGCTCGATATTATTTCAAGAACTTTAAAATTCTGGAACAATTTATTCATATTTCCTGAACAGTCTGCCTCCTGTACCATTATCTTATTTAGTTTGCTGGCATTCAGAACTGTCTTCACAGACTTATTCTTCTTCTCGACTGTTACTAATGGTAGTTGTATTTCTTCTGTGCAGCTCGGTTGCACACCATTCCATCATCTGTTGCAAATTTTCTTTCACAGCCTCCTTGTCATTTAAAGCTATGACACATTGTTTTACCCTGAAAAGTTACTGTGAGAGAATTCAAAAAACCCTTATTGACTGGGTCTTTCAGAGACACATCACTGTTTTTATCCCATAAATTATACAGTTCTTGTTTCAAACAATGGAAAATCCCGGATGGAATGTAACCATATTATGAAACGGAAAGTTGTCACTTGCTGAGTCGCAGATAGGCACAACAAAAAGACTGTCACAAGTAAAGCTTTCGGCCATTGAGGCCACACACACACACACACACACACACACACACACACACACACACACACACACTCTGTGAGTACCAACTTTCCTTATCATAATATTGTTCAATGTTTCTGCTGTTCAGAGATACTATTAACACTACTAATTTAATTTTGTAATTTGTTTGCTTATGTTCTCAGCACCATTTGTCATCTTTGTTGCAGTCATTACATTTAAGTCTAACCCTCTTTCTGTTCACCTCACAGTCAAACTCAATTTCTTTTTCCATGCGATTAAGTCACATTTTGTTGGTCAGGAAGCCCACACCAAGCATTAAATCTATTGTTAAACCTGATATCACTAGGAAATTGCCCTCAAATTATTCCCCATCTATAACAAATTCAAGCAAAGCATCTCTTTTGTCTGGCTTACGGAGCTGATCTGTAGCATTCTTAATGTTTACACTTGTCACAGGACGCACTACTAGTTTCTTAGCATATAATTCCTTAACCTGGTCACAGAACTTTTCTTCAGCCCACAAATATTGCTTCCACTGTCAACTAAAACTTCAACACACACATTATTCCGATTTACATTTAGTTTCTCTACTCCTTTACTCACTGATTCAGTTTCAACCAGCAAATCATCCTACACACCTGTCACACATTTACTCTGCATAATATTGATATTCACATAACACACAGGCTCTACATCTTTGTCCTCCTCAAAAACTTTCTTAAAGGCAACATTATGTACTTTAGGGTTATTAAATTTTAATAGATCACTCGTAAACAAACTTCTCCACTTCCTCCTGCTCTTTAGCATTTATGAAATTTTGTTTTATCCACAAAATCGTTGACACTATATTGACATTCACCCTTTCCCGTACGATTATTACACAAATTGCTATTGAGTACAATGTGGTTTGGCCTTCTGGCTCTGTCCCAGGACAATTTTTGCCAAGGTTTTTGGTGAAAATTTGGTTTACCCAGAGTGTGGACAACTTTCGACCTACATCAACACCGTATTGCTGTTTTCTTTGATCTACAAAAGGCCTACATCATCGCATGGTGACATCACATCTTCACTATCTGACATGTGTGGTGTCTCCAGGGGGTCCACTTCAGATATTTTCCAGTACCTTTTGTCACGCTGTACTTTCCAGCTCCAAGTTGATGCTTCCCAAAGTCCCACAAGGCTCTGTATTGAATGTTCCTCTCTTTCTAGTGGCCGTAAATGGTCTAGCACAGCTGCGGGGTCTTCAATATAACGTTCTAGTGTGCCAACGATTTTTGCTTTCACTATTGCTTTTCTAGTGTGAGTGTTCCTGAATGCCGACTGCAGGGTGCCATTTGAAAGGTGCAGTCATGAGTCATCACCCATTGCTTTCAGTTTTCAGCTGCCAAGAGTCACACTGTGCACTTCTGCTGATATTGTACTGTTAATTGGCAACCAGAACTTTACCTCAACAACCAGTTGCTCAATGTGGTGGAGACTTGACTCTTTCTGGGACTAGTCTTCGATGCGCGATTGGCGTGGCTTCCCCATCTTCACCCACTTAAGCAAAAGTGCTGCCTCAGTAATACCAGCTGAGGTGCAGACTGCACTGCCCTTCTGCAGCTCTACAAAGCCCTGTCTTGATTGTGGGAGTCTGGAATATGGTTCGGTATTACGGTCTCTGGACCCAACATACCATTGTGGGGTCAGACTTTCAAAAGGAGCCTTCAAACTAGCCTTGTGAACAACCAACTTGTGGAGACTGGGGCCCCTCCACTCCAGACCAAGTGCCAACAACAGGTACTCAATTATGCCACACATGTTTACAGCTCCCCTAAGCATCCGAACTTCAATGTCCTTTTTCCTAGTAGAGAGATTAACCTCACATAACAGAGACCCAGAACTGGGGTCACAATGCCTTTGCTTGAAACCTCAACTTCCTCCACTGTCAGGAAGCAATCTTATACACCACATGGTGTGTACCCGGACCTCAGATCTCTCTCGATTTATCCTTTGGACTGAAAGATTCGACCCCATAGTTTTTCACTGCCTGTTCCTCCCTGCCAGGGAAACCCAAGGAGCAGCAAGAGAAATCCAAAAAGAAAACCCCTAAGACCAAGGAAATTGTGGTGGCACGCACACCACCGCTACCTACAAGCTCTGCGGCTGAGGATGGGGTGGAGATTTTGGTTAAACTGCCTCATCGAAAGTTCCATGCCTTCCCAGTCTCACGATGTCATCCTCCAGTGGAATTGCGGCGGTTTTTTCCACCACCTGGCTGAGCTACGGCAACTGTTAAACTTTACACCTACTATCTGCATTGCCCTTCAGGAAAACTGGTTCCCAGCAATGTGGACCCCTGCCCTCCGTGGCTATAAGGGATATTACAGGAACTGTAGCAACGATAATCGAGTGTCATGTGGAGTTTGCGTTTATGTCCTAAACTCAGTCTGTAGTGAACATGTGCGCCTTCAAACCCCTCTTGAAGCTGTGGCTGTCAGAATAAGGACAACACAGGAAATAACTGTCTGCAATGTATATCTTCCTCCAGATGGTGCAGTACCCCTGAATGTATTAGCTGCACTGATTGATCAACTCCCTAAACCTTTCCTACTTCTGGGAGATTTTAATGCCCATAACCCCTTGTGGGGTGGTACCATGCTTACTGGCCGAGGCAGAGATGTCGAAACTTTACTGTCGCAATTTGACCTCTGCCTCTACTGGGGCCACCACACTTTTCATTGTGGCTCATGGTAGTTACTCAGCCATTGATTTATCAATTTGCAGCCCAGGACTTCTCCCATCTATCCATTGGAGAGCACATGACGACCTGTGTGGTAGTGACCATTTCCCCATCTTCCTGTCACTGCCCCGGCGTCAGGCCCGTGGACGCCTGCCCTGATGGGCTTTGAACAAGGTGGACTGGGGAACTTTCACTTCTGCTGTCACCGCTGAATCTCCCCCCACATGGTAACATCAATGCGATGGTTGAGCAGGTGACTAGCACAATTGTTTCTGCAGCAGATAACGCGATCCCTCACTTTTTAGGGCACCCAAGAATAAGGCAGTCCCTTGGTGGTCGAACGAAGTCACTGAAACAATTAAGGGGTGTCGGTGAGCTCATTGGAGAATTACCCCCAAGCTTTTCGCACACTCGAACCTCGGCTGGAAGGGAACATCCTCTCATTCACTGCACGTTGCAGTGAATCCTATAACACCCCATTTACAGAGTGGGGGCTCCTTAGTGCCCTTGCAAATTGCCCAAACACAGGTAATGGGCCTGATCACTTCCACATCCAGATGATCTGACTACAAGCGACATCTTCTCATCTTCAACCGGCTCTGGTGTGATGGTGTCTTCCCATCGCAATGGCGGGAGAGCACCATCGTTCTGGTGCTCAAACACGTTAAAAACCCGCTTGATGTGGACAGCTATCGGCCCATCAGCCTCACCAACGTTCTTTGTAAGCTGCTGGAATGTATGCTATGTTGGCGGTTGGTTTGGGTCCTGGAGTCACGTGGCTTGCTGGCTCCATGTTAGGGCAGCTTCCGCCAGAGTCGCTCTACCACTGATAATGTTGTGTCCATCAAGTCTGCGATCCGAACAGCTTTTTCCAGATGGCAACATCTGATTGCCGTCTTTTTTGACATACGTAAAGCATACGACACGACTTGGCGTCATCATATCCTTGCCACATTTTATGAGTGGGGTCTTCGGGTACCACTCCCAATTTTTATCCAAAACTTCCTGTCGCTCTGTACTTTCCGTGTCCAAGTTGGTGACTCCCATAACTCCATCCATATCCAGGAGATTGGAGTCCCGCAGGTCTCTGTATTGAGTGTGTGTCTATTTTTAGTGGCCATTAATGGTATAGTGGCAGCTGTTGGGCCCTCCGTCTCACCTTCTCTCTATGCAGACGACTTCTGCATTTTGTACTGCTGCTCCAGTACTGTTGTTGCTAAGCGGCACCTCCAGGGAGCCATCCACAAGGTGCAGTCATGGGCTCTAGCCCATGGCTTCCAGTTTTCATCTGGAAAGTCGTGTGTCGTGCACTTCTGTCAGCATCGTACCGTTCATCCAGAACCCTCACTTTACCTCCACTATAGTGGAGACATATCAGTTTGTAGGAGTGGTTTTCGACATTTCATTGACTTGGCTCCCTCATCTTTGTCAGCTTAAGCAGAAGTGCTGGCAGCACCTCAAGCCCACCATTGCCTGAGCAACACCAACTGGGGTGCAGATCACTGTATGCTGCTGCAGCTCTACAGAACCCTTGTCCAATCCCGAATTGACTATGGGAGTGTGGTTTATGGTTCGACAGCCACTGGGGGGTTCGATTAGTGACAGGAGCTTTAAAGACGAGTCCAGTGACCAGCGTACTGGTGAAGGCTGGAGTCCCTCCACTGCAGATGAGACGTGCGCATCTGCTTGACAGCTACGCAGCACACATTCATAGTTCCCCTGAGCATCTGAATTACCGTCTCCTTTTCCCACCCACGGCAGTCCATCTCCCGCATCGGCGGCCCAGATTGAGGCTAACAATTGCAGTTCGTGTGCGAACCCTTGTCTCTGAACTGGAATCCTTCCCTTTACCACCTCTACTTGCCGGTCCGTTCCCGTACACCTCCATGGTGTACGCCTCAGCCAAAACTTCATCTGGACCTTTTGCATGGCTCTAAGGGCTCCATTAATCCCGACGCTCTCTGCTGTCACTTCCTCTCGATTCTTGACATGTTCCGGGGCTCTGAAGCGGTTTACATTGACGGCTCAATGGCTGATGGTCACGTAGGCTTCACATATGTTCATGGAGGACATATTGAGCAGCACTCTTTGCCAGTTGGCTGCAGTGTTTTCACTGTAGACCTGGCAGCCATATCTCGTACTCTTGAGTACATCCGCTTATGCCCTGGCAAGTCATTTCTCCTGTGTACTGACTCATTGAGCAACCTGCAAGCTATCAACCAATGCTACCCTCGCCACCCTCTGGTAGTGTCCATTCAGGAGTCCATCTATGCCCTGGAACAGTCCCGCCGTTCCGTGGTGTTTGTGTGGACCCCAGGACACGTCGGAATCCCCAGCAACGAACTTGGCGACGGGCTGGCCAAACAGATGACACGGAAGCCGCTTTTGGAGATAGGCATCTCCGAAGCTGACCTGCATTCTGTCTTACAGCACAGGATTTTCCAGCTTTGAGAGATGGAATGGCATAACAGCATGCATAACAAACTGTGTGTCATTAAGGAGGCCTCTCACAGGGAATCAGTTGTCCTCTGCCAGCTCCCATGTGGCTAACGCATGGTTACCTACTCCCTCATGAGGATCCACCTCAGTGTTGCTGTGGCTCTCAAATGACAGTCATCCACCTCTTGCTGGACTTCTCACTTTTAGCCGCTCTGCAGCAGTCTTTTAACTTTCCCAGCACCCTGCCTTCCGTGTTGGGCGACAATGCCTCCACAGCCGCTTTAGTTTTACGTTTTATCTTTGAGAGAGGATTTTATAATTCTATGTAGGTTTTAGCGCATGTCCTTTGTCCCTCTGTGTCGTCTGTGCTTTTGGCTGGCTTTCCCTTTTTATTTTTGTGGTTGGCCAGCCACTGTAATCTGCTTCCATGTTTTACTCTATTCTGTTTCTAGCATCTCTCTGTTGTTCTCTTGGCCTCTTTTGTTCCTTTTAGTGTTTGTTGTCTTCCCTTCGTTCTTGTGGCTTTTCCTTTCTGTCCGTTTTGTGTTATTGTTTTGTCCGTTTTATTCTCACACTTGTGGCATTGTTTTATTAGGAACAAGGGACAGATGACCTCATAGTTTGGTCCCTTCTCCCACCTTTAAACGAAGCAACCAACCAACACAGAGATCGCCCTGCTGATGCCAGCACCATTAATTTCCCACATATGCCAAGGAGTAGATGCCCGTCTACCTGTGACATGGATAATCCCGGCAATGGCCATCGTGCCAGCTGGCCTTTGATGAGGCTGGGTGGTGCTCATGGGGAGAGGCTCTGGTTGGAGTGTGTGGCATCAGGGCGCATGACCCTCAATGTGGTCAAACACCAGCAGTCTCTAAGCATTCAAGGTCTCAGTTCAATGCAAGGAGGTATGACCCCCAACTCATTCCCCTCCCTGGCAACACCATGGGAAGAACGCCAGGCTAAATATAGAAGCAAACCTTATTCACCTCAGTACCTAGTATGTACAAGAGCTGACGGGGAATCTTTCCTGTCAATGAAGTGTCAGTTTTTTGTGGACCATTTAGGGGACAAGTTTTGGGAGGTGGAGGGATTGTCCAAAAATGCGATCTGGGTCAGTCCTAATAAAAACAGCATCCTCTGCCCAGTCACACCTGTGACAGGCTGGGGGATGTTTCTTTTTCCATCACACCCTTTAGGGATTAAATATGGTCCTGGGTATTATATTCCACAGGGTTGTTCTTTTGCAGAACAATGACAAGCTATGTGTCAACTTAGAGTGATGAGGTGTTCATTTCGTCCAGTGTGTCAATAGGGATCCACAGGATAATCAGGTTGCCACCAGTGCCTTTATCTAGGCCTTTGAGGGTGACGCAATACCCGAGAAGGTGGAGGTGATGATACTGATGCAATGTAAAGCCATACATCCCTCCCCTGATGGGGTGCTTTAAGTGTTGGAAGTTCAGGCATGTGTCTTCCCACTGTAATTCCAGCATCACATGTCAAATTTGTGGATGTCCATCACATCCTAAGTGCCCCACCTCTCATCTGTGTCAACTATGGAGAGCATCATTCCCCTTGCTCACTGGACTGCAGTGTTCTCCAGAAAGAAAGGAAAATCATGGAATATAAAACCCTGGATAATAAAGTATCGGGTGGAGTATGTGTCTATGTCCTGAACTCAATGTGTAGCAAACCTGTGCCCCATCAAACTCATCTTGAAGGTGTGGCTGTCAGGATAAAGTGGACGCAGGAAATAACCATCTGCAATGTATATCTTCCTCCAGATGGTGAAGTACCCCTGAAGATATTGGCTGCAGTGATTAATTGACTCCCCAGACCTTTCCTACTTTTGGAAGATTTTAACATTTTTGACAATTTGCGCTCGAAACATGAAGACGAGTCGTCATGTCTTTGTTTCATGAACGCCCAAGGTCATTTACCCACCGGCGCCCCCGGGGTCAGCATGGCGGCGGTCCCTGTCCCGCTGAGATAATTTGTCCTTTTAGGACAATTATCTGAGCAAGCACCCACGCCAGCAAAAGGTTGGCACATATAAAAGTTTTCGTTTTCAAGCGTCATGCAGTGCCCCCTTTTTGTTCAATATGTATATAAATACAGAATCTTCTATATTTTATTCAGTCAGCACAGTGTCGTGGTTAAATCAGTATTTAAGCACAGGATCACATAGTTCCATTCAGTACGACAGAGGAACTTTATATCCAGGACCAGTGGACGATATTGAAATGGCGGAACATGGAAACACCTTTAATGTTAATAGAGATAATAGTATACGGACAATGTTTCGACAAGATGCCCCAGATGAAATTAGTTACGGAGAAAATCCAGCATATGATGACTTAGACGAAGAAGTCGTCGAATTTGAGTTGGAGCCAATGCCATCAGAAGAAGTTAATACTGGACTGCGCCAGCGTCATCCATATCAGTACGGCGAGGAAGGTCACACTGCAATAGATGTAGATACAGATGAAAATACACCGCTTTTATCTGGAACGGCTGAAACAGCAGTGGTCGGCGCAACCTTGACCACGGTGTTATCTGGAACTGGTAGCACAACTGCCGCGACGTTATCAACAGCGCAAATTTCTGGAGCTGCTGGTGTTACTGCTTTGGCCGGTGCTGGAGTAGCGTATGGTACAAAAAAATTAGTTGATAAAATAAGTAACAAAGGATTGACGTTGCCAGGTAGCGATTATGTAGGGCCTGGAAACCCTGTAAATATAGACGCACCGCAAAGTGCAGCAGATGCAATTGCCAAGGAACACGAGGTCGGGTATGATCGCCTGTTAAAAGAAGCTAGAGAACGTGCATTTACTGAAAAAGAATTCCAAGAACGAGTTCAAAAGTTGGATGCTAAAGCTATTATAGACTTTGCCATAGATTGGAGCCATACATGCAATTGGCATTCGTTTGCAGGAAAATACAGACTGAAATTAAAATTGTTTGTTGAACAGAAGATTGGAAAAGTTTTATATCCAGTGAAACAGATGCCAAACCAGAAGGTATGTATATTTACGTGCATATGAATATTCAATAATTGATTATAAATTATATGTCGTTGTTAATAATAACGTTTCTCGCTTTCAGCAGAAGTACGATTGGCCTCCTTGGGAACACCCAAATTGGAATGAAATGCATGAAGGCCAGAAACGTTATGCATATGAACAGTGGCTAATGTCACATGTACGTCGTGGTTTGCCCATAGATCACAAACGTCCATCAACATCTGGCGGTACATCATTAGCACCGAGCTCAGAAAGTGTTCCTGAAATCGACTTGGAAGACGACGTAGAAGATTCTGACGACAACAGAGAGGATCCAAACCCCGTTCGACCATTAGTTCCTTATTCTGACTCTGACACAGAAAATAGTGCTATGAACGAAGAAACAGCTAAATGTACAGCATTGGCCCAAGAAGCAAAGGGTGCAAAGAAGGCTAGAAAAACACTTCCTGCCACAGCAGCTCCCTCAGCTAATGGAATGGGCGATTCCGCCAACACATGTGATGTGCCATTACTTGCACCGTCAATATTAGATACGGGTAACATTACCAGGTATAGAAAAGTACACAGATTTTTTACGTATGGTCTAGCATATAAAGTACTCACACATGAAAATGCTGTATTTATGATTACCCCTTTGGCAGAAATTCCTGTTGATCGACCATTTTTGTACATGACCCCCTCTAAATTTGATTTATTACCACATGGTAGTAGAATTGTTCATTGCTCTGCACAAATGATTGCACGTAATCCCAGGATTGCTTTCCCAACAAATTCAAGTGACTCTGAACTTGCAACTTTAAATCAAAATAAGAATATGATTACTTCTGTGGGTATTAATTTAAAAATACCTGGTGTTAATGTTACACCTACTGCATTTGGCTCATCAGCTGCTATGGAAACAAGTAGTATAGATCATAAACGTAATTTTCATCCAATTTGGAAATTGTGGTATGGGTATAAGAATAATGAAGAATCGTTTTTAACTACAGTACCTGCCCATCAATTCGATTAACCCATTAATTTGAAATATTATTATGCCTGTGTGTCTAGTACAAAGGCAAAAGGGCTGCATAATTGGGGATGGAAATGTGTTCAATCGTGTGTTTCTGAGGTAGATGCAGATTCTCGTACTGGCAGTGTTATTGTTAACTATGACTATAAACCAACATTAGGTTTTGTCAAAATACCAAAAGTTGCAAATGTTGATATATTCCCCATTACAGCTACTGCACAAGGAGTACCTCAACGGTATACAATTACTGGTGATAAGCACTGTAATCCGTTTATGGCATGTAACAATTTTTCAAAAACACCTTTGGAACCAGCTCAAATTCAGGAACAATTAGTACAAGCTATTACTCCAGTAACGAATGATGATTTCTCTGGATATGATGATCTAATAGAAAAGGCAGATATTGCTTCTGCTGGGTACAATATTAGACTCCATGATACAAATGTCCAACCTAGTCTTCATGTAGGCATAAACCCTACATATGCTTTAAGCACTGGCAGTTTAAATAGTGATATTGTTAAATATACTGATACTCAAATGTTGTTTGAAGTTATTGCTGAATGTTCTGTTTATTCAGATGGTTTGGAAACTCATTATCCCAGAGCAAATGTACCAAATGTTCAGGTATCTGATATGATTTATACGTCAACTGTGAAAAGGAATCAGGAATCATCAGTGTACAAGGGACAATATGAAATTAAACAAGCTTGAATATAATATCTTGTATTTATTGTAAAAAAACATTTGTATTGTACAAAATTGTAAATAAATGAATTATTACATTAGAACAGTGTTTCATTTCAATAATCAATATTATACATTTGAAGTAATTGAAAGAAAGCCAGAGGATACGGCTTTTTACAAGCATTTTTTAATTCATCAAACTTTCTCCACCTAATTGTACGTACACGAATATCTTTAAAATCTGGGTGAGAACAAATAACTGGTTGTGAATTTGAAATTAACAGTAATGGAGTACGTCTTAGTATAGCGTCTCCTTTGTACTTCACTCTGATGTTACATGCAATTCCTTCACACACTTTTTTAAAATCCTCAATTGCACCCTCCTCTAAAGAAATTTCATTTCCAACAATGACACGTCTGTTAACAGCATCTTGCAATGCAAACTGATTCGTTCTATTATTACAACTTCCAGTGTCGCCAACATTTAAACCAAGTGAAATTATACAATCGAAAAACCAATTTTTGCCACTATTTGGTGGACCAATAATACATAATGTGTTTAACTTTTTATTTGGTACATATATATTTTTACCTTCAAATTCTTGCCATTGATACAATCCTTTCTTATTAATCCAAGATACAAGATTTGTTAAAAATTTCGTAGCTTCGTCAGTATCATCTTCACATTCAAATAATAAAATTTTATTTAGCCAAGAAAGAGAATCTTGAAGAGTATAATAATATTCCCAAACATTTGTCGAATGAGAATAAAAAATATTATCTTCAGAACCAGAGCACAATAAATTTCCTATACCATGTAAATCCAATTCATTTATTGTTTTTTTATACAATTCTAAGCCCATATCAAAAAATCGTTTGAATTTAGGGTCAATCAAATTAATAAAATATGGATGAGCAGATGGTATTACATTGACTATATTTTCCAGAGGGATACAGTTATATCTTAATAAAAGGGATAGTACCTTTTTCGCTGTTTTTTCAGCATTGCACCCTTTCCCTGTAACGATTGGCTGGCGCTTGCTATGAGGCCGTTTACATGCTGCATCACTGGCAAGTTCGCTTCCACATTGATTAACATTTCCAGTGTCTTGCCCCCGCCCCCAATACTGTGAGGGATTGCTCGACGAAACTGTTCCATTGTATAATTTCAAGCTCACCAGGCAATCGCTTATCGGTTCCTCTAAGCCGAACTTGTCCCCTACTTGGCCGTTTTTGCAAGTAGAGATATAAAAGAACATTGAGCCAGTCGATGTCTGACATGGCTGCGATTGCTCTAGTGCGTCTTGCTGTTTTCTTAATTCGACTGGCAATAAATCCGTCAGTTCGAAACCTACAGCGGCACCATCTTGATGAGTAGATACAGTCGTGTATGAGGTGGATGTGGTCCCCATCATGTTTCCACATGATAATCTGGCCAGGGTAGGTTTGTGCAATGATACTAATTCGTCTACAGAATTCATCAACTTCGTCCTCTCCTCTGAGGACAATAACGTCAGTGTAATACTATCTTTCAGAGATCTCAGATATTCGGAGAAGCTCTGGAAACCAAAGGACGAGACTAATGAAGAACTTTCGAATTGCGTCAAATAGTTCAAAATGGTAAAGATGTATTCGCCTAAGAGTCCATCTCCCTGTGCCAGCTTGCAATTCAATCTCGTCATTAAGTATATCATTGCCTTCAAGGACGGTGTTGGTATTTCTGCTTCCAAAAGAGTGAAGATCGTCTGGACGGCTTCCAACAGATTCTCCATTACAAATCTGCAAACAACAAATCAGCTATATCAGCGTCGTCTTCCTCTGAATCCGATACACTGCTTAACGAGCCACCACAACGTACACTTCTGAACAATGGAGTATTTGCACAAAACATGCACCAATGACTATATTGTTTAATATGTGGTGGACAAGTTACCCCATATGAAAATGATGGTCTCTTCATTACCATATTAATTTTCATTCCAATAAGAAGTGGTTGCAGTAGCACGTTTTGCCATGAATCGGATAATTTATATAAACAGTTCTCACAAATAGTATATACAAAATGCTTGTAAGTTACTTCGTAAAAAAATACTTTAATTTTGAATCTACTTTGCCAGAATGTACAAATGTCAAAAGAAGACATTGTGATTAAACCAAGTGTTTCCCATGGAACTGGAATTCCTGCTCTTATTTTTGCACAAGCTTCTAATGCATCATTTACGATCTCACAAATCATTGGAACATTCTCACTTTTATTAAATATATAACATTCTGGCAACCTATACGAATTTAACATGAAATTAAATTTCGAAACACGAAATTCCAACAGAATATCTTCCTGTATAGTTTGTACTAAATCTAATTGAAAAACATCCAACGCATTTTGCAGTCTTCCACAAACAGCAATTCGTGCAAGTTTGTACAAAGTTTCCATTGTAATAGAAGTGTACTTACTATTTCTGGCAGCTCGTTAGCGACAATAGAAGGTCTCGAAGTCGATTCAGAGGACATACTGTTCAGACGACAATACCATGCCCCTTGTATACTGCAGTGGTTACTAACCAACTTCAGTTATCAATACTCACATGTCTGTCACTCCAAAACGAAAACTTCTACACATGCCAACCTTTTGCTGGCGTGGGTGCTTGCTCAGGTAATTGTCCTAAAAGGACAAATTATCTCAGCGGGACAGGGACCGCCGCCATCTATCCATTGGAGTGCACATGATGACTTGTGTGGTAGTGACCATTTCCCCATCTTTCTGTCACTCCCCCAGCATCATTCCCCAGGATGTGTACCCAGATATACTTTAAACGAGGCAGATGTTTCGAGACAATTCGACGCCGCGGCTATATAAAGCCCACCCTGCTGTCGCAGTCATTCAGTGTGGATAGTTTTGTTCAGTGCATGCTGCAGACGTGTTTAGTGTTCCGACTTTAGTGTCTAGTGGACTATTTTATATGACTATATTTTATTCATTTACTTTAGTCTCTTAGTGTATTGTGAATTAAGTTTGCAATGGATAAATTTGTTACCAAAAAGGTGCACTTGGATGTTGATGATACCACAGGTCAACATCCAACAATTATTGTGTTGTCAATTACTTCGTCATCTTCAGGCAAGGACTGTTCACAGCTGAAACCTGGACAATCCGGTCAGGGAAGATCATTTCAGAAGTCGTTGTCGATCAAATATATATGGCTAGAATATGAAGCATCTACCAAAAAATCTGCAAAGAGGCAGGTGCTAAATATCTATTACAATTTAAAAAAAAAAAAATACATTTACTTCCGTAGGGTTTTCTAACTGGAAAAGGCTTTGGAAAAATTCCGTCTTCGTGAAAATACGTTTACGCATAAAGAAGGTGTTCGGAAACTAAATTCTATCACCAACTGAAGTGTGATCTCCCATTTGAATGAACAGTTAGATAGTGATATGAAGAAAGGCCATTTAGCTCTTGAGACAAATTTTACTACGGTGCGATTTCTATGCCGACAAGGACTAGCAATTAGAGGGCACGAAGATGTAAACTCAGATTTTTTCACTTGTTGCAACTCCGAAGGAATGACATACCTGAGATAAAGATTGGTTAGGGCATTCAGGGTATAAGTGGACGTCCCACGATATTCAAAACAAGATCATTGATCTACTAGGAAAGTCTGTGTTGAGAAAGGTATTGGCTTCAACCAAGAAGACTAAACATTTTTATATTATTGTTGACAAAACAAGTGATTCTCTGATTCACGAACAAGTGTCATTTTGTATTCGTATTGTCGATGACGCCTTAATCATCAACGAAGATTTTATTGGCTTATACAAGACCCCCAACACTGAATCAAAAACTCGGTTTAGTATTTTAAAAGACGTTTTTGCTCATCTTGATTTGTCAATGGATAACTTAAGTGGACAGTGCTGTGACAGTGCCTCGAATATGAGAGGTAAGTTCAAAGTACTAAAAAAGTTAGTTTTGGATATACAACCAAAAGCACATTATGTGCACTGTGCTGCTCACCATTTAGACTTGGCAGTTAGTCTCCGCCGTCTTACGTCTATGAGGGTATTAAGGCCTTAGCCAAGGACTTGATAAACACCGTATGGGAATCTAACAAAAGGCCAACGACCAATCTGGTCTACGACCCCTTTGCCTGACTCGATGGACTATGCGAGCTTCTAGTATCTTGAGAATACTGAAAAACTTGGAAGAACTTCTAGAGTTTTTTGAAACATTTTCTGGAGAGGACAAAACAGAGGGAGGTTACAAATGTGGAGGCTACCTTGTGTCAATGTTACAATTCAAGACTTATTTCTTTTTACACAATGAACCCATTAGAGGATGTCAATGAAAAAATTCAATGCCCTTATCTAAGTGCTGCTGATCTGGAAAAAATATATGAGGGCTTGATTTGTATATTGAATGGAAGGCGTGATAGCTTTGAACGCTTTTGGGAATTGTGTTTAAAAGAAAAACCTTCACAAGTTGATGGTCCTTCACTTCCTGGGAATCGAAGTATACTAAAGAAGTATGAAAACCCCCAAAGGAATACTACAAAGCTATTTACATTGAAGTTTGTTAAATGGTGCAATCTTGCATTACTGAGTGGTTTGCTTCAACTGGACTCTCAAAGCTCATTGCAGTTGAACAAGAGTGCTTGCTTTTAGTAAACAGAGGTGAAACAAATTTGGAAAAATCAACTGAGTATTTAAAAAATGACCTAGACATTGAGAGACTGCACTCACACTTGAATACGTTAGCCGATATCGCTAATAAAAACCAACTGGTCTTAAAAAAACATGTGTGATGGTTAAGCTTCTCCAAGTAGTTCCAATGATGACAGCAACAGCTGAACAGTCATTTAGCACCCTTAGATGTCTGAAGTCATATCTCCGATCAACAATGGGACAGAAGCGATTGAACAACTTGGCTGTTCTTCATGCCCACCGAGATGTTTTGGATGAATTGGATATCCGACCAGTCATCAACTACTTCATATTCAGTAATCCAGTCACAGTTGACATTTTCACCTTTCTAAAGACACTCTAGCACTAATAATGGCATTTAGAGCAATATTAAAAATCTTTATAAAACAGAGAATTAAATACATACATAATGTTAAATCTTCAGTTTCAAAATATTAGTACTAGTTTAGTACTGTATTAATGTAATACTATAATATTGTATTAGTTATTTTCAAATACTTAAATATTTTTAAGGTGTAAGACCCAACTAAAACCTGCTATTTACATACTTTTTCCCTGAAAGTATTAGACATACTGTATTAACCTTATTAACTGTATTAAAGTATTAACTTTAAGATATTGTTTTTATTTAATGAACCCTGATCCTTATTCAAAGTAAGCTTAAATTAGCTATTTCACTTATTAATCAAAGTGCTATTACTGTGTGACAGGAATATTTTCTATTTTATTCTTTTAATGATAGTTTAGGATTTATTTGAATACAATTTCAGTCTTTATATTCACTGCTCTGTAATAGTCTATAAGCATGATTATTACTGTAAATTAAATTAGCTTTTTACGAAAATACCATGCATGTTTATGTTTTGTTTCTTTTTACAAAGCCAAAAAATGTGTCAGGCTTGTTGAGTTTCCCAGAGTGTCGAGTTATCAAGAGTCCAGTTTTTGGGGTTCTAATGTTGATCACATGACTTTAAAATGCTTAAAAAAACTTTCAAACTCACTATTTTTCATCTAAAATTTAGAAAATTTCACGGAACAAGACCCTCCCCCCCCCCTCCCCCCTCCCCCCCCTCCCCCAGCAATTTTTTATAAGTTGGTGCCCCTGGTGATGACAGTGGTATTTTTCAAAGAAGATTTCTCCTGTTTATAGTACATTACTACTTTTCATATAGCTTTACCTGCCATGTACCTAACAGAGTTTTCCGTTTCCGAATCTAGATGACTTGTAGAAAGAGTAGCGAATAAGGTTCATTTCTTTTTTTTTTTTTTTTTTTTTTTTTTGATAGGATTTCCAAATTCTCTCTTTATGTTGAAAAGGATTTTGATGTATATTTTCTACCAGAGTACACACTCCAAATACGAGTCAAGGAGACAGTCTACATGATTATTATTTTCGTGTCTTGCCTTGTGACTGTGTAAGTCACTGTTCAACTGAAACTGATTTTTGTTATCAGCAAGAAAAGCCATTAAGGAGTAAATGTATTGGGGAGTGAGTGCAATAATGTCAAGATCCTTAAAAGGGCTTCTCAGTGTGTACAGTTATCTACTTTCCACTATATTCTTACTTCTCACATCTGTTGAATAAACATTTTATTTGCTTTAAGTGCGCTACCCCAGGATACAATTCGATAAGACAACAGGGAGTGAATCAATTAATGATTCTTTCGTCTGTTCACATTACATTACGTTTGTTTGATGTGTGGCTACTAGCCTTTGTACCAACTGCTGATAATTTGTAAGTTTGTCTAATGGTAGAAATTGATGATAAATAAGATACTTTATATATTAGTGTCATTGTGTTTCCAGAAAAAGAGAGATTGCTGTGCTGTGATGGCTACAGGATATGGTAAAAGTTTACTTTACCAGTATCCTCCAGTGTACAGCCAAGGACTTTCACTTGTTATTACACCGCTCATATCACTTATGGAAGATCAAACATGTGCGTTGCAGGTAATTTAAATACAAAACTGTATAGAATTTTAAATCTATTTGTGATTTCTCTGTTGTGTTTTGTCACCTGTCTGCTGAAGGACAACACATCAATTTTAATAAAATGCCTGTTTCTGTTTTTGTTAGTTACATTTAACTATCATACTTAGTAAATACCATGTTGCTGAGGTAGTGAACAACACCTACGGCTGTGTAATAACTCTTGTCAGTTTGACTATATATTACAAGAAACCAAAAGTATAGTTTTAGAACTGCAGTAAAATGCTGGAACTCATGTATAGAATCAGTGCTGAAGAAGAATGGGCTAACTGGGCCATAATTTTACTACATGAATTTAATCCTTTTTTCTTTAAAGCAAGGTTTTCTAATGTTTTATTCAAGATAATCTTTAAGGTACTCTTTTGTTATAGAATGAAACTTTCTTGTTAAAATACTCTATTTGAAACACTCTTTAAATGTTTGTTGTAGGAAAGTTCTGTTAGAATGTATACTTGTGGATTAAAGGACACCATTGACTAAAAAGTGGAAAAATTGAGTTGTCAATAGGCACATGCAATGAGAAAGAAAACTTGCTAGCTTTCATGGCTAAAGTGTCAGAGGCAGGCAGCCGGATTTCCAGAGAGGAATGCAGGGTGGTAGGTGTATGGGCTGGCTTATGATACACAGTTGTTAGAGCCAGTGGGAGCAGCATACACTGAAGATGATGTGGGGATGTGAATTGGGAGAAGATGATATAGGATGGAGGAAGGGAAACTGTTGGACGGAGGGTATGGGAACAGTGGGTTTATGGAGATAGAGTGCAGGATGATTACGGCAGTGAAGTATGTGTTGCAGCAATAAAAGTCCGTCCCGCATAGTTCGAAACCAGTGATGAAGTGAAGGATCCAGATGGCCTGGGTCGTGATGCAGCATTTGAAATTGAGCATGTTTATGTGACCGTGGTTGGTCCACTTCATTCTTGACAACAATTTGGCACTGGCCATTCATCCTGGTGGACAGCTGGTTGATAGTCATACCAGAATAAAAAGCTGTGCAGTGTTCACAGCAGAGTTGCTATTATGTGGCTCCTTTCACAGGTGGCTCAGCTCTGATGGAGTAGGATGAATGTTTGTGTTAAAGAAAAATTATAACAAAACAAAACATTCTCCCTACATGTGTCCAGTTACCTCAAGGTTTTGGGGTAACTGGACCCAGCCAGTCTATACTCCATAGAAGCTGTATTATTCTGATTCAGGGCATCTGTACCTGTTGATGAACAGTAAAGTTACACAGAAAAATCCGCTCAATTAAATAGTTCCATTATTACCAGTGTCGAAAGTGATGTATTACTGGCAGGTGTTTGTAGTAGTAATACTTCGATGAATTGTAGAATGTGAATATTATGAGGTGCGCAGTGGACTAGTTTGTTGTCCAGATTCCTGCTAACATAGTAAGTCACTCACATTTGGTGATTTCTTCATAATCTTGTCTGCCCTGAAGCAATGTATAATGTTCTTCAGCTGAGAAAGCTATGCATATAAACCTAGCTGTACTACATATGTCAACAGGATGGAAATGATTTAATTTTTCCAAGACTGACTAAATTACCAAATGAATGAAAGGTGTTGAATTTAAATTCCATTATACTGTCACTTTTATGAACAGTTGTTTGCTACCAAGTTCAGAAACTAAAGGGCCAATATTTAATACAGTTTGTAATACAGTTTCCACACGCACAACACATTTTCTCTGTCTAGTAGCCTATTTAAGGTTTTCACCTAGAACTGATAGTGAACAGACACAGTATAAAGTTATCAGTTACAGTTGCACATTATATTATATGGAATATTTTGTCCTTCGATAGGAAGTTTCCCTTTGCACAAAAGAAATAATCTGAAATTTCCGTATAAATCATCTATATTTTTCCTGAAAAATGTTCTGATACTTCACACAAAATTCTCTATTTCACCATTACACAAACCTAATAGAATTTTATAGAGCTCAGTGCAACACAGCCAGTCACCACAAGCTGCCACCAACTCCTCACAACTGTTCATGAAATGTCTCTCTGACTGACTGAATCCCAAAGTAGCCAATCGGCTTTTGATTATATTTCTAAATGGCTCTGAGCACTATGGGACTCAACTGCTAAGGTCATTAGTCCCCTAGAACTTAGAACTAGTTAAACCTAACTAACCTAAAGACATCACAAACATCCATGCCCGAGGCAGGATTCGAACCTGTGACCGTAGCGGTCTTGCGGTTCCAGACTGCAGCGCCTTTAACCGCACGGCCACTTCGGCCGGCTTTTTGATTATAATCTGCACAATCCAGTACATTTTCACCTTAGACCAATCCTGTTCTGAAATCTTTCAATGAAATTACCAAAGAATTCAAACAAATTAGCCTCACCTTTAATTGGTACGACTGAAATGAGTTTTATAATCCCAAAGTGTTAAGAACTGGCTGCTTTACAGTTACCATCTTCACCCCATGTATGTGACTCACATCAGAATTGCAGAGTCAGATTTCCGTGCTCATGCTCACTTTGTCACTCACTATTTCAATAATTCATATTTCACACGTATGCCACATTTATTCCTTCATTCACCCACACAACAAAACAAATGAAATACATATTATTGGACAGAAATCATCATATAAACATAATGAAATTGCTATGTAAAACTGTGTTTTTCATAAATGTGATTTATTATGTTACTGAATGGTCAGATATTCATTTGACCTCCCTCACTGACTTCTACACAAAACATGTTAACCTGTCTTATCAATGTAAACACTGTTCGGCCTTCTGCATTGACAGGACTACCACCAAATTATCAATTATGATGAATGAACAGGGGCAGAGGGTGTATACTGGCAACTCGCAATATCCTGTTGCAGAGCATATTCTACAGCATGACTCCATGACGCCATGAACTCTGCACCTGTTTCACCACACGCACCATCTGGATTCTTCCCCCACACACCAGTTTCTCAGAACTCCGCAGGTGGGAACTAGCATTACAACATGTCCTTGGTTCTTGCAACCCACCTGGCCTTAAAATACGTTAATTTTTTCCGTCTCAGCATTTATCCATTGTAACTACTCTTTGCTTTACTTCATTTTAGTTTTCTACATCTTTCATTGTCTTTCCCATCTATTTTTCACCACCAATGTTTTAGTAGTAATCCCTGTCTTGCATATTACCCTGTCTTCCGCCTTTAAGCTCTCAGGTTTTCAAATCTCATCCGATGCAGTCCCCAACAATCAATCTTTCTTTCCCAACCTGTACGGTCAGTCTCCCCTGACACCCGGTTCTGGGTGACTTTCCCAAAATATATCCCTTTTCCTAGATCTCTCAAGCCCTTTTCCTTCACCCTTCTTCCTTCCCCTTCAACCTTTCTGCCTGAAGTAGAAGCCAATGTCTCTGAAAGCTTGCCAATTACAACAATCTTTTATGTGTGTGTTCTGCTGCTGCTTGATGAGTAGATGTTTTATCTATCCATTTAAATAATTTTGTCAATAAATTACACATGGGTTGATCTGAATACAATGAGAATGTTAAATACTTTCAGGTTTCTTTTTTTTTTAAAAAGTGAATGGGTTTCCATGAATGAAAAAATAAGAAAAGCCCTTCCATGCGTGATTGTTGATTTTTGAATAATGATTGTAGTGTGTTCTGTTTGATGTGACACTTCACAATATCCAGAATGTCCTGATGACAGCCCAAAAACCCATTTTTTCCATTGTTCATCTTTTGGAAATAAATAAAATGACACCACCACCGCCTCTGACTTCTCATGATGTGTACCCCTCATGTGCCATTAACATAATGTTTTACTGTGCAGTGAGGGATGCTGCAGAAAACAGGCACATCACAATTAATCTTATTTTCATTTTTCACATTATCAAGGGCTTATTTCAGGTCTTCAGCTAAGTAACTAACTTTAGCACCTTTTTGTGTTTTTCTCCTGTATGTCTGCACCATGATCTATGCTAAGTAAAAGTTGCATTAATTTCATTATGAAGATTACCTTTAAATTTATTTTTAATCTACATTTAATTATTGCAGTAGGGCTGTAAAAGTTACTTTAAAAATGGGGTAAATGGTTCCTTTAAGGAACAACTGGATCCACATGGCCCAGTTGTGCCAAGCATTTGGCTCAGTAGCCTTGTTTCATAAATCTGTTGGGGTTATCTGGGCCACCCATACTAGAATTTAAACGCTTACTCAAGAATCAGAAACAAGCACTTGTCAAAACAGTCAATAGGAAATTAACACTTACTGGGTTGGTGTGAGAATCCATCAAATCTCCCATGACACCATGTTGTTGTGGAGAAAACAGTTGAAAACTTTACAGCCTAGCTATACCTGACAGATGTTCATGAATGATATTCACGGTATTAAACAATGGAAACTCCAGGTATGAATATCAGCAATGTAGGAAAAGACAGGTTGGTACTTATCATAAAGAAGACACATTAGGTTGCAGACAGGCATAATCAAAATTTCTGCCTGCATCCTACATGATAGTAGCATTCTGGCCCGAGGTGCTGGGGCTGGCAGTCATGTGTGCATGAGGTGTGCTTGCTTGTGTGTATGAATGGTGTTTGTTTCTCTTTTGCTGATGAAAACTGTGGCTGAAAGCTATGTGAATGCCTTTTAATTGTGCCTGTCTGCAACTTAATGGGTCGTCTTTACAGTAAGTTTCAGTGTATTGTTTTTCAATGTTAAAATACTTAATTCTCTTCTGGTGGTGATATAAAGAATTAAATAGCCACTTGTTTCTTGGGGGAAGACACTATGTCCTAGTTATCCCCCTGGGCCAGTTACTTGTGCTTCCTTATTACCTTCATTCTAGGTTGAGCAATTTGAAAAAGATGTAGCTGCTTGGGAGGAGGGCCATAACAACTGATTTTTGTGTACAAAAATAGAAAGGGGGAGAACAGGATATGTAGACCAAGGAGGGGCTACAGAAATGCTGGGAGGAAAGAGAGGGGAGACATATGGCCCATCAGATCCAGTTTCAAAATTTGAATTAATAATGTTAACAATACAAAATGGTGTGCGTGAAAGAGATGAAGAGGAGGGGGATTGCTTCTTGGGGGAAGAAGAGGACTGCAGTGGAAGAAGGTATGAGAGGAAAAGATGAGGGAGGGGAACAGCAAGAAGTTACTGGAGAGGAGGCTGGGAGTCGAGGATGGCAGCTCGTGGAGGTTCAGACGAAAGCAGGTGCGAGAATAATGGATATATATGAGGGGTGCTTGCTGCTGCAGGATTGGCTAGCTGTACACAAATTTAGCGTGAAGCAATGCTGTGATGCTGCTGCTGCACTACTACTGATGCTAATACTAATATTCATAATGGGCATAGAAATGGGTGATTCACATGCCATTAATATCCTGGGTAGCAGCATTTTTCATATCCTTATGTACTTTAATTTCAATTATAGGAACCAACGTACGGAGAATAAGTTCACAGAATTTATTCTGACAATAATATTAGAACTTAGTAAAGGATACTTACACCTTATTGACAAGTTGCTGGCACATTTTGAGGGTTGGTTGTAAATATCATGCCACATAGGTAACATGAAATCATGTTGCACTGGCAGATGACCAGATTTTGATATTGACTGATGTAAACTGCTATTTTAACACATCAAATAGGTCATGACAGAGATTCAAGGCAATTCCCTGTGTTTTTTCTCTGATCTTAACTTTCTTTTTTAAGTCTGGCCTTGAAAAATCACAATGTTGTCTCACTATGTCAGTCATTATACCGAGAACTCTCAAGGCTGTATATAAAATATAAAAATTAACACTTATCTTTCATCTGAAGACATAAAATAAATGACTAAGGACTAATTGCAGATTATCTTTGCTAATTGGTAGGGTAGATAAAATAGTATTTTTTGGGTGTATAGGTACATTTTACAGTTTATAATAACCATGACTAAGGCATGATGAGGGTCTCATTACGAATGGGTGCATAATAAGAGGTTATTCCAGGGAGTACCAGAAGGATTTTTGTTACTGTCGATATCCTCTTCATTTTGAGATGGTACACTGTGATAAGGAAAACATTTTATTTTGTAATTTGGGGGGGGGGGGGGGGTCATGATTTGCTTTGGGCTATACCACTTGACCTGAGAAATTTACACATTCACAAGTTCATCAATGTCATTTCAAGGTGTAAGCCACCTACAACATTGCTGACACTTTCAGTGAGAAAATTGTGTCTTCAGAACAGGCATGTCACTTAAAATATCTGTATTTGTTCTGATGCTAACTCTCCTAGCAGCTTATTATAGTTTGATTAAAATAACTGTGATTGATGTATCAGTGTGTCGAGTGGCAAGAACCAGGGTGTCAAGTGGTAAGGGCCAGCTACTGGCCAATTGCAGTTCTTTCTCCATCACCACATGCTCGCTTTGTTGCCTGTTTAATAGGCACTGGCAGAGGCTGTGCAGTGGCAACACTGTCCCCTGCCACTACAATCTGTCAACCACAAAGTTATTTATTCAAACATTACATAATTTGCTGTGTGAACAGTAGATACCAGACTGGATTCGCCACTACTTTTTAATTGAAGGACAGGTTGAAACTAGAGAAAAAGTCATAACAAGGTGATGGGTGTAATAATTTGAAAATTCTCAGTCTCAACATGCCTATAAATGTCTTGTTACTATCAGACAAACAGCTGCAATGCATTTGTTCTAACGGTATCTCTCTTAAATTTAGTAGCTCATTCCAAGACAATCCACATAATATCATTTTATCTGCGCTACTTGCTAAAACACAATGCAACCTGACATGTGGGGTAGCGAGAAAATCAAGAGAATGAAAGCAGCAGGTTTGAACACCAAGTAGGTGATGAATCGAGTTTTCTCTTAACTCTGTAAATGCTCACAAATGGGTACGGGCAA
Organism: Schistocerca piceifrons; assembly: GCF_021461385.2. NCBI lineage: Eukaryota > Metazoa > Arthropoda > Insecta > Orthoptera > Acrididae > Schistocerca > Schistocerca piceifrons. The sequence continues at coordinate 779,814,799 of NC_060140.1, read as the reverse complement.
GGCATTTGTGTCATGAGTGCATAAATGTGCAGAGACAACTAGAGCTTGAATTAATTTCTTCAGAATGTTACTGTGTCACCAAGCTACAGGAACTTGGAATTTTGTCTTGACAGTACACCAAGACAAATGCAGGCAGAACGTAGGCTTCAGTAGCAACATCTACATCTACATGCTTACTCTGCAATTCACACTTAAGTGCCTGGCAGAGGGTTCATCAAACCATTTTCATACTACTTCTCTACCATTCCACTCTCGAATGGTGCATGGGAAAAAGGAACACCTAAGTCTTTCCATTCAGGCTTTGATTTCTATTTTATTATGATGATCATTTATCCCTACATAGGGGGATGTCAACAAAATATTTTCACATTCGGAAGAGAAAGTTGGTGATTGAAATTTCGTAAATAGATCTCGCTGCAAAGCAAACCGCCTTTGTATCAGTGACTGCCACCCCAACTCGCATATCATATCAGTGACTCTCTCACCCCTATTGCCCAGTAACAAGAAATGAGCTGCCCTTCTTTGCACTTTTTCGATGCCCTCCGTCAATCCTACCTGGTACGGATCCTATACCACGCAGCAATACTCCAGCAGAGGATGGACAAGTGTAATGTTGTAATGTAGGCTATCTCTTTATTGGGTTTGTCACGTCTTCTAAGTGTTCTGTCAACAAAGCACAGTCTTTGTTTTGCCTTCCCCACAATATTATCTATGTGGTTTTTCCAATTTGACTTGCTCGTGATTGTAATTCCTAGGTATTTATTCGAATTGACAGCCCGTAGATTTGTGCGATTTGCCATGTACCCAAAACTTATCAGATTTCTTTTAGTACCCATGTGGATGACCTCGCACCTGTCTTTGTTTAGTGCTAATTGCCACTTTTTGCACTGTACAGAAATTCTCTCTAGATCATTTTGTAATTGGAATTGATCGTCTGATGATTTTGCTAGATGGTAAATTACAGTATCATCTGCAAACAGATTCAGGGGGCTGCTCAGATTATCACCTAGCTCGTTTACATAAATCGGGGACAGCAGAGGGCCTATGACACTACCTTGCGGAATGCCAGATATCACTTCTGTTCTGCTTGATAATTTACTGTCTATCACTACGCACTGTGACCTCTCTGAGAGGAAATCACGAATCCAGTCGCACGACTGAGACGATACTCCATATGCACGCAATTTGATTAATAGTTGCTTGTGAGGAACGGTATCAAAAGCCTTCTGGAAATCCAAGAATATGGAATCGATTTGAGATTCCTTGTCGACAGCACTCATTACTTCATGGGAATAAAGAGCTAGCTGTGTTGCACAAGAATGATATTTTCTGAATCTGTGTTGGTTATGTATCAATAACAATACGAGAGAAGGAAAGTTGCTACTCACCATATAGCGGAGATGCTGAGTCGCAACAGGCACAATAAAAAGATTCACACAATCATAGCTTTTGGCCATTAAGGCCTTTGTCAGCAGTAGACACTCATACACACACGCGCACACACACTCACACAAGCGCAACTTGCACACACGTATGCAGTCTCAGAGAGCTGAAACTACACTGTGAGCCACAGCACCAATGCATGATGGGAGTGGCGACTGGGTGGGGGTAAGGAGGAGGCTGGGGTGGGGAGAGGGAGGGATAGTATGGTGGGAGTGGCGGACAATGAAGTGTTGTAGTTTAGACAGAGGGTAGGAGAGAAGATGCGGAGGGGGTAAGTAGCAGAAAGGAGAGAAATAAAAATAGAAAGAAATTAAAAGACTGGGTGTGGTGGTGTAATGACAGCTGTTTAGTCACTAACGAAGGTTGATGCCAGGTGGTTATGGGAACGTAGGATGTATTGCAGGGAAAATTCCCACCTGCGCAATTCAGAAAAGCTGGTGTTGGTGGTAAGGATCCATATGGCACAGGATGTGAAGCAGTCATTGAGATGAGGGGGTATCATGTTTGGCAGTGTGTTACATTCCATCCTGGATTTTCCATTGTTTGATTATGTATCAGTAAGTCATTTTCTTCAAGGTGATTCGTAATGTTCGAGTACAGTATATGCTCCAAAATCCTACTGCAAATTGAGGTCAATAATATGGGTCTGTAATTCAATGGGTTATTCCTATTTCCTTTCTTGAATATTGGTGTGACCTGTGCTACTTTCCAGTCTTAAGGAACAGACCTTTCATCAAGTGCGCGGTTGTATATGATTGCAATATAATAGAAGGAAACATTCCATGTGGGAAAAACTATATACAAAAACAAAGATGAGGTGACCCACCGAATGAAAGCGCTGGAAGGTCGATAGACACACAAACAAACACAAACACACACACAAAATTCAAGCCCTCGCAACAAACTGTTGCCTCATCAGGAAAGAGTTTCCTGATGAGGCAACAGTTTGTTGCGAGGGCTTGAATTTTGTGTGTGTGTTTGTGTTTGTTTGTGTGTCTATCGACCTTCCAGCGCTTTCGTTCGGTGGGTCACCTCATCTTTGTTTTTGTATATAGTTGTATATGATTGCTTAGACAGGTGTCTGCATACTCTGAAAGGAACCTGATTGGTATACCATCTGGACAACACCTAAGATATCTACTTTTATGTCACTCATGCTAACAGCTGTTCTGGCTTAGAATTCTGGAATATTTACTTCATCTTCTTTCGTGAAGGAATTATGGAAAACTGTATTTAGTAACTCCGCTTTAGTGGCACCATCATCTGTACATTTCTATCCCAATAATGTCCATGAAAAATATTTTGTTTTAGTACAATTCATTGACCAAAGAATACCATAATGAGTAATGATAGCTACAAAAACCATATTATTTGATTGTGGAAAAGGCTAGAGTGAGTTTCAGTGGATCATTCCATATTTTTTATATCTTAAAAATAGAAATTTAAAGACTGTCAGTAAGTAAGGGGGGAAAATGGTGTTTTTTTTTTCTTTTTTTTTTTTTAATTTAATATACTTTCCAGTTAAGGCTACATCCTTTGTCAAAAGAAAAAAAAAAAAAAAAAAAAAAAAAAAAAAAAAAAAAAAAGGAAATATTTGTAGCTTACTGACAATTCGATTTCTGACTTCTGCAGAAAAGTAGGATCTATTCAAACTAGACAAAAACTATAATTTATATAATAATTATTGTGCCATTAAGCTGTAGAAAGATTGATTACTGGCCTTGGGATGTTTGTGTGATATAAGTGTCATTGGCAGTGATGGAGCAGAGTGCCAGATGATAAATGAATTGAAAGTGTTGGTCTGTCTTTTTAGTGGATATGCAGTGCCAAGACATTATGGAGCAGCCTATGTGCTTGGACTTGATCAATCTTGCAACATACGTAATTATAGGAGCCCAGGGAATAGTGTGAAAAGGGAGACAGTCAGGAGGCAGAGTGTTTGAGAAAAGTTTAGATATTTGAGGAGTAGGTGGAGCTCATGCCTTAGTTTGGACATGAAATCACAGCCATAAGACAAGTTGATGGAGATGCCTGTCAACAAGTGCACCATCTCTGTCATCTACCAAGCAGGCTGAAGCAATGGTTAGCACACAGGACTTACATTTGGGAGGGTGATGTTTCAAATCCCCGTCCAGCCATCCAGTTATAGGTTTTCTGTGATTTCCCTAAATCATTCCAGGCAAATACTGTGATGGGTCTCATCTCTAATGACCATGCTGTTGACGAGATCTAAACTGTAATCTTCTTTACAACCTTTTCCATCAGCTAATCATTGTGGTTCATAATGACAGTAGTGAAGTCTTTGTCTGTGGGGATGATGATCTGGTCAAGATATTTTTGAGGTGCTGGAGGAATGTTCTTTCTTTTGAAGTTGTTTTCTTGGTCTTAATGTAGAGAGGTGTAGCAGAGGGTGGTGCAGAAGGAGGTTTGTAATTTCTGGAAGGTAATTGAAGCAAGCTTACGTGGTAGTGGGAAACGATCACAGTTAGAAAGAGCTACAGACTTGGTGAAGCAATTATTAGGTTGGTGCATAAGCTCGTAGCATTTTTGTTTTGCATGTTGCTATGGCTTTATTTATCGACTGCCATTTTTTATTTGTAATTCACTGTTGCTATCTGAGTTAACATATTGTCATTCTGTCATTTGGATGTAGTGAGTGGTGCTGTGGACATTAGAAAATGGATTGCCAAGTGGAGAAATCTTAACATTTCTGAGATATTGACAGCAGCTGAGGCAGCCAGAAACATTTGTGCCATGCATGGGGATAATGCCATTGGACAGAGCATCTCAATAAAATGGTTTTCTCATATTAAGGAGGGGCGTTTTGAAGTTAGAGACTCTCCACATCCAGGAAGACCTTCAGGGTTTGATGAAGATCATTTAAACACATCAATCCACAATGATACATATCAGATGAGATTAGATTAGATTAGGTTAAGTTTTCGTTCCATAGGCCCAAAAAATGAGATGATTCTCGTGGGTGTGGAACATGTCAGAAAATATAACATAAAATATTTGATTATTATACTTACTACTCTGATCATTTGTCAGGAGATTGTCGAAATATATGAATACAATGCGGTAAAATTGAACAGCTAATATTTATAGAATTAACATTCTGTCAGAATGAAACACTGTTATACACTATTAACAATTTCATCCTGCAGAAAATTCCTAATCTTGACTGTTGTGACCAAGCGTTGTCAGAACTGAAATCTAAAAGATATTTTTACTTAAGATGGCTTAACAGTCTCTGTTAAGATATTCATCTACGGAGTAGGAGCTGCCTATCAAAAAGTCTTTCAACCCCTGTTTAAACAGTGTTTTATCTGAAACCAAGTTTTTAATGGCTGTTGGCAATTTATTGAAAATGTGTGTTTCTGGATATTGGACCCCTTTTTGGACCAAGGTAAGTGATTTTAGGTCTTTATGTAGATTGTTTTTGTTTCTAATATTGATACTACATATTGAGCTATTGGTTGGAAATGGAGATGTATTACTTGCAACAAATTTCATTAAGGAATAAATATACTGAGAAGCAGTGGTTAGAATACAAAGTTCCTCGAACAGGTTTCTACATGATGTTCTTGAATGCACACCACAAATAATTCTTATCACATGCTTTTCCACGCTAAAAACTTTTGCTCAGTTTGATGAGTTGCCCCAGAATATGATCCCATATGACATAATAGAATGAAAGTAAGCAAAGTATGCAAGATTTTTTAAATTTATATCTCCTACACCTGACATCATTTTCACTGCAAATACAGACTTGTTTGGGCACTTCAGCAATTCCATGGTATGCCCTTCCCAACTGAATTTACGTCGAGTTGTAATCCCAGAAATTTAACACTGCAACCTCTTTGATCTGCTTGTCTTCATATGTTGTACACATGCTGGAAGCAAATCTCTTACAGGTTCTGAACTACATGTAGTGGGTCTTCTCAAAGTTTAATAACAGTGAATTAGCTTTAAACCACTTATTAATTCAGTGAAAATTTGATTAGCAGCTATTTCTAAATCTGTACTTGATTTGCCACTTATTGCAAATTTGTATCCTCTGCAAGCAAAACAAACTTAGCATCTGGCAATGTAACAGATGAGAGGTCATTAATGTACACAAGAAAAAGCAGTGGACCCAAGATGGAACCTTGAGAAACACCACATGTAATTAATTCCCAGTCAATGGAGACTGACTGCTTACTGCACAGGTATTTCACAACAACACCCTGTGTTTCCTGTTAGATTGATAAGACTCAAACCATTTCGCAGCACTGCCGGTGACACCATAATATTCTAATTTACTTAAGAGAATGCTGTGGTTCACACAGTCCTAGGCTTTTGACAGGTCACAGAAAATGCCAGAAGCCTCTAATTTATTATCTAATGAATTAAGTACATTCTTGCTGTAAGTGTAAATAGCTTTCACTATATCAGAACCCTTAATAAATCCAAACTGTGACTTGGAAAATATATTATTTGCAGTCGGATGTGTAAGGAGACACTTGAACACAACCTTTTCAAATATCTTTGAGAAAGCTGGCAGAAGTGAAATTGGTCATAGTTTGATGGTATCTCTTTATCCCCCTTCTTGTAAAGATGCTCAACTTCAGCATATTTTAGCCACTCTGTAAATGTTCTGCTGATAAGACACTGATTACACAAATAACTACTGCGTAGTCAAGAATAGGTACACGTGATGAACTTTTATCATTCCACCATTGTGCAACATTTGCACACAATGGGAAGGGTTCAAAAATCAGATTTATGGGTGCGATATGCACTAAGCCAAAATTACAAAAATCAGTGGGTGGCTGTATGTACATCTGTGTTTGCACATCATCAGTTGGCTCATGAACAAGACTGACCATTCCTATCGTGTTCATTACTGGTGACAATAAATGATGTCTTTACACCAAACTAAGGAAAACAGTAACTGATTGAACCCAAACAAAGCAGCAACTCCCCATACAAAGACCTGTGTTGCATCCACAAAAGATAATGTCAAATATATGATGGAACAATGGCAGTATGATGTACTATGAGTTGCTTCCCCAAGGTGTAATCATCACTGTTGACATTTATTGTTAACAGCAGAGATGTCTTGCATGTGCAGTCCAAGAACAACTACCAGGAAAACTGCGTGAAATGATGCTGTACCACGATAACGCCCATGCCCACCTTATTCACCTGATCTTACGCACTCAGATTTTCACCTTTTCTGTTTTCTGTTGAATAGCCTTCAAGGAACTCCCTTTCCAAGTGAAAGTATGCTTCGAACATGGCTTGACGAGTTCTTCACTTCAGAACCACATGATTTCTACAGTTGAGGAATTGAAACATTGCCCCAGCATTGGCAGACTGTTGTAAGTGGTGAAGGAAAATATGGGTATCTAGTGTTTATTAAAACTCTGGAAAAAATTCTACAGACTTGTGCACCAGCCCAATACATTTCTGGCTATGGGCTGATTCGTACAACTTGGTGAGGTTGCATGGAAATATTCCCAATGCATAAATAGGTGGTTATTAAGCCTTGCATGACTGAATGTGGATTTGATGATGAAGGCATTACTACTCCAGAGTAATGGAAAATCTCTAGAACTGATATTTTTTGAGGACAGGTTGATTGTGTCAGATGTCCGTCTGTCCTGGGTTCTGCAGGTCAGTAAGGGAGGCACTAGGAGTGTGGCAGGTCTTGCAAGCCTGCAGTGCAATGTTGGACAGCTGATGGGAGATTTTCTGTGTTATTTTATGCATTCTCAGGTAATACTGGTTTCAGACTCAAGAGATGTGTTTTGGCTTTTCAGGTGCTAAATATCCCAGCAACATTCTTAGGATCTGCTCAGAAACAATCAGGGCAAGTTATATCAGCAATGTTGGCAGGGAAGTATAGAGTTGTTTATTTAACACCTGAATTTTGTTCAGGCGACCTTGGACAGCAAGTTCTGAAGGACCTATCTGAGTCTGGCATGTTGACACTTGTTGCAGTCGATGAAGCTCATTGTATAAGTCACTGGGGACATGACTTCCGTAGCAGTTACAGGTATTAATGTCGCAGATACAGTTATATTCTTATATATATATATATATATTAAATGTATAAAGAATTAAAATACCTATTACAGACTGAGAAAATATTAGAGAGAACAACAATATTCAAAAGAGCAAATCACAAATTAAAGTTTTATATTGCCACCTGGTTGTTGTTGTTGTTGTTGTTGTTGTGGTGGTGGTGATGGTGGTGGTGGTGGTCGTTGTATCTGTATGTATTTGTGTAATGAGCACACTACAGGGCAAGGCATCAAAGGCCACCTCAGATATATCCAGAATGAGTAAATACATTGAGGTGCAGATTTTGCTGAGTAAGGGTGGACAATTTGATGAAATTTCACTGAAACAAGTAATTTTTAACATTTATAGCTAATCATTTATGTCACTAACTTTTTTTGTGGAAATGTACAGAGTTGGACTAAATGATTCATTGGGTTTGAAAGCATTGTTTATTAACAAATATATGACATAGAGAGATGGATGATGCATGAAAGGATATACACACAGCAAGTTTCTGGTACATTCTACAAATGGTCAACAAGTTTGGCCTTGATCACCAGGCACACATCCAAATGGTAATCCAGTTCAATCCATAATCACACTTGCACATTTCCGTCAGTGTCCATCATAGTAGCAGTGATGGGTTCCTGCAGAGCTTCCAGCATTGTTAGCATATAAACTTTGTCCTTAACATGTCTCCAAAGGAAGAAATCAAATTGTGTGAGATCTGGTGACCTAGGCGTCCTTGACAACAGAGGAACATCACTCATATCAGCATGCCCTATCCAGTGATGAGGTAGTTCTCTTTAGCGGACTGTTGTTGAAAAAGGAGCAGACAGTTGTGCTCCATTGAACTCGATCGAGCTCCTCTTATTGAAAGGTGGAAGTCAGTTTTGGCACCAACCCCAACTGCAACATATACAGGTGCCAGAGCCTGTCACCATCTGCTTGATGAAGAAAAAGACCTCTGTTTTGGATATGGCTTGGGAGGCATATTTTTGGCAAACTTGTTTCCAGTTCCACATGGACATGGAGCATTTCAGTACCCCACACTCTCATATTGTTCCACTTCACCTTTCTTGACAGATGGGAAGTCTGCTGACCATCAGTGTCCCTGCAAATTCATCATCTCCCGTAGATTGCTACATTTGGGTACAAAACACCAGTGGGTGTTAATAACAATTGCAAACAGCAGAGTTTGAAATGCAAACACTGCCACAAAACATCCCAAAATGTTTTCTGCAGAATGCCCAGTTCACAGCTTGCACATATTTTTCACGCACTCCACAGTTTTCTCTGAGACACATGATCACGCCAAGCTTTTCCCTTTACACAGACAACCAATATTGCAAAATTGGCGAAACCAGTGCAAAATGCTTGGGTAACCAGGTGCAGCTTTCCTTTATTTATGTATGAATGCATGATAAATGCTCATAACTGATGAATACTTCACGTATTCCAACACACAAAAACTCTTCTCATGCGTCATCGCCATCCTGTAGATTGCCATAACAGGCCTGCCATCTAGCATGCACTCGAGCCATGGAGATTTTTTAAAGTTGTGGAGTATATCCATCTTTTCATTTATCCCTCATCTTTCTATGTCATATACTTTTCAGTAAACAATCATGAATCATTTAGGATAACTATGTATGTTACTCTTTAGTACTTTGGAAAAGCCGTATAAGAGGACTCCAAAGATGAAACATGAGTGGAACTTTATCACATGGTAAAAAGATAACATTGTTGCAAACCACTCTCTAGGTATCAGGAAAAGAGGTCCCACAAACATATTGTGTACTGACAACATGCCACTCAGGTACTGATTGTGTGTTCATTTGTGCACTGGAAATGCAGCAGTTTATGCTTTGCTGTTGTAGCAATCAGACAACTTGCTTGTGAATCTATTCAGACTTTCAGAATGTAAATGACAATCAAAAAAGTGAATATTGTTTTCATTTATGGTGAATGTTGCGAGCTTGTTAAAGCAGAAGTGTGGCTTGTAGGCTGAAAGGTATCCTGATCATGCCAAGTCGCAAACATTATGAAGAAAAATTCCAACAAAGCAGAAGTGTGAAGAATAAAACACACAGTAAAAAAGAACATCATCTGATAAGAAACTGCAACTAACATTTTAGCTGCTGTAACACACAATTCACGTGTCGCTACTAGACAGCTTGAATTTGTGAATTTGATCAGCCAGAGGAGTGTTTTGCAAATATTACAAACCAACTATTTCTTCATTTCCACACTTTGCTCAAACAAAAGCTGCATGACAATGCACTTCAAAATTGGGTACAGTTATCCAAATGGTGTCTACGAAACTACAGAGTGATACAGCATTTCTGTACAAGATTTTGTTTAGTGCTGCAGCTTCTGTACAAGACAGAATTGGCTAAACAGTGACCTTGATCTGTCAACATGTGATGTAAAATTTTCAAGAATAGACTTGTTGGCCATTGCTTTATTCATGGGATTCAAAATATTCACAAATATTGGTTCCTAACATCTATTCTGCCACAGTCATTGGACATAAGTCAATCCATGTGGTTCTACATAATGGGTACCCAGCCCATTCCGCACATATAATTACAGACCTCCTTACCAGAACATTTTGAGATAATTGGGTTGCATGCTCACCAGACTTAATTCTCTCTCTCTCTCTCTCTCTCTCTCTCTCTCTCTCTCTCTCTCTCTGTGTGTGTGTGTGTGTGTGTGTGTGTGTGTGTGTGTGTGTGTGTGTGTGTGTGTGTGTGTGTTCCGATATTTATCAGATTATTGTGTGACTGTAGTAGAAGTGTCATTTGCAATGTGACTAACAGGAAAAGTTTGTTTGCATTAAGAATGCTTGATAAGCTGTGATCCCTAGCAGAGTGTAAACTTCTCATTTAATAATACCACTTTTTCCTGCGCAGGGTTTCAACATATTTCGTAGTCCAGTTTTATACTTTTTGTCGAGTAGCTACTGTTATTTTAAAAATTGTGCTAATGATTACAGTATGTTGTACTGTAAAATTTAAGTTGAACTGTATTTTCATTCACAAATCTGTCAGTTCATTTTTCAGATTCTACATTATGACAAGTTAAAACTGTATGAGAGACTATAGTCCAGACCAAATCTCAGTCTGTAAGACAAGCACAATAATCTTGTTGGAAGCTCGTAGCCCTCAAGCGGCGTGTATCGGGATATGATTTGTAGTACAGCACACAGTTTCCACTCAACAAAAATGTAATTATTGCACTAAAGTGTAAGAGAATTCATATCGTTTACCTTTTTTTCCCTAGATGCTTAGGAAAAATCCGGGAGCTGCTATCAAAGGTTCCATTTCTTGCAGTAACAGCGACTGCAACTCCAACAGTATTTGATGACATTTGTAGATCGCTGAAACTCAGGTAAGTTGTTTCTCACACTTTACATTGTTGTTACAGTACATAGTTTGTGCTTACATGTGTCAAGGAAGAAATTATTATTGTACTCTTTGACTGCTATTTCAGCATTTTAGTTCTTCAAATCTTGTTCAGAATAGGAAAAAAATTGTTTTATCTGCACTAAAAAAGAATCCTCTCAAATTTTACAGTGTCATAATCTATCTAATCAGCATATTTGTACAATCCTGTTCCAAAGTGTTTGTTCCCTTCAAAAAACCTCAGGTGGAAACCATCTATTGTGCTTACCCCCCCCCCCCCCCCCAGATCTACTACCTAAGCACCGTTTATTCCATAAATGTCTGAGTCTGTTGAGAACCTCATTCTTTGTTCTCATTCTTCAATTTTCAGCATCCTTTTGTGACACCCCTTCTCAGACACTTCAGTTCTATTATTTTTCAGTTTTTCCACAGTTTGCAATTCACTTCAATACACACGTACTGCTTAGTTAAGCACTGCTGGACGGGGAGTGACCTGAACTGTCTGTAATGATAAATTTACAAACTGCCTTGCTGTTATACATTTTTACATAAAATAGGAACCACTGCAACAAAGTCCAGATTATTTCTTCTGTGGTGATTTCTACTCCATCTTTTCCACCATACACGAGCAGAACTAATCTCTCCCATTAACTGAAGTTTAATGTCTTCAGTTTCATCACTTAGCAGTGCACACTCTTGGGAGGAACTAGAAGAGAGCCAACAAGTACATGGTAGGAACAGTTAATTCAAAACGCAGACATTGATTGATTGATTTTAACAGGAGAGCTAAAACAGCTTAGGTCTAACCCGCCACTGCCTGCACCAAAACTAGGTTTATTGTGCGGTATCGCTCCCTGTATATCTAGTAAAGCCAACCAGTGCCCTTAAATAGTGCAAGGAGTCCCTCTACCAGTTTTTTGTAGACACAATTTCTACAGGTCTAGTTATCCCGAAGATTCTGTATCTTTTACTCTCCAATGCTATGCATTCAAAGATTAGGTGTGATGCAGATTCTTCACCCTCATCACAGATCCTACATTTAGGGTCCTCTTGCGTTATACCCATTGTGTGTAGGTGTTTTTTGAAGTTCCCATGGCTGGTCATCAGTCCAGTCATGAGTTTGATCTCTTTCCTGTGCAATCCCAGGATTACAGAGCTTCTTTTAAAACATGGCTTGGACATCATTACCTTACCATGTTTTTGTTTATAGACCTTGGTCCAATATCCTATGTGCTGTTTCCTAAGCCAGTTCTGTAGTTCTAATTTGATCATAGCCTTGGTGATTGTCAAGACAGGATCCAGTCCAATAAATGGAGTTGTTGCCCCCATCCTAGCCAATCTATCAGCTTGTTCATTGCCACAGATCCCCGAGTGGTCAGGGACCCACACTAGGTACACCCTGTTGCTTCCCCCTAGCTCCACCAGAGCCCTGTGGCAATCTGCAACAATCTTAGATCTTGTTGCAGGAGCTGCCAATGATTTCAGGGCTGCCTGGCTGTCTGAATAGATATAGATGCTATGATCATTGTAGCACCTACACATGTTTTCCTCCCCACATGCCCTGATTGCAGTAATTTCGGCTTGGAATACAGAGGCCAGTTTCCCTAGAGAGATGATGCTCTCCAGTCTTGGCTGAACCCCATACAACCCTGCCCCAATGCCTTGATCTGTTTTCGACCCATCAGTGAACCAAATGATGTCCCCCGTACGGTGTCGAACTGTTTTCTCCCACTGCTCCCTACTTCCAGTTATTATATTGTAAGGCTTGTCGAAGCAGTTAGGAGTTGTTATCTGGTCAGCAGGCATTTCCCCAGCCATACCTATATTTACCTCACTCACTATGTTAGTGTGTGATTCTGGATATCCAAATGAGACCCAGTTTTGGCCAGTTTTAAGTCTGTATGCCCCAGCTGCTGCCTCCATCTTAACCCAAAGGTGAAGTGGAGGCATGTCCAGCATGGCTTCCATTCCAGCAGTTGGTGTGCTGCTGATTCCGCCAGTTATGGCTAAGCAGGCCAATCTGTGCACCTTAGCAAGCTCTTTAGCAGCAACCCGCTGTTCTACCTTCTTCCACCACACTACGGCCCCATAGGAAATCTTAGGTCGAATACATTACCAGAATAATACTCTCTCTCTCTCTCTCTCTCTCTCTCTCTCTCTCTCTCTCTCTCTCTCTCTCCCTCTCTCTTTTTCACACACACACACACACACACACACACACACACCTAAAAAATGGAGATAAGTATACTATTACTGTTTCTTGTCTTTCTTTCTACATAAATTGGAATGCATGGTTAGAAATAAAAAACTATTATAGCCAATTCAATAACCAATGGATGTTCTATTTTTTTCACACTCCATAGTAATAAAATGCTTTTGTCCCCAAGCATAGAATCCTAAAGATGATTACTGGTGACTATAAATTTATTGCAGATAAAAATTTATTTTTAAATGTGCGTAACTGTTTTGGATTTATTGATTGTGGCATGTGTTATTATTTAGATTTAGCATAACATTCATGCTAAACTAATTTCTGGTCATTACGTTAAATGCTGTTTAAGAGCAATATGTGTAACAACACATTTTTCTCTTTCCAGGAAGCCACATTGTGTAAAATCTAGCTTTGACAGACCAAATTTAATGTTTTCAGCTTCACAGAAGTCTGTTAACATAATGGATGACTTTTCTTGCTTCATTGAACGTAAAGGAAAGGAAGTTTCTTTTAATGGTCCAACAATCATTTACTGTCCGACTAAGAAAATGACAGAGAAAGTGGGAGAAACTCTAATTGGTAAGCCACTCATAAATTACACACACACACACACACACACACACACACACACACACACACACACACACACACACACAGACCCTCATATTGGTTGCCAGAAATGATTTTGTGTCGTTTTATCATGACTTCTAATTCCATTTTTGGATGATAAACTTTTAAACTCTTATATTTCTCTTGTGTATGCCTTCAACTTTGTATGTCTTAATGTGAAACAGGATTAAAACATTCTCAAATTTAACTGATTTTTTAAATAAAGTTTTAAGAGTTCTTAGTGAAAAGCAAAAACAGGAAATAATGAATCAACAAACTAAATTACCTCACCATCCTGTTTACCTCAGACCATCTGATACACAGTGTCACTGTATGCAGCCTGGTAGCCTGTTTCACAGCTTAAGTGTTATTCTGCATCACTGCTGTTAAAGAAACACATGGTGCTATGTGTGTATTTGTAACATCCATCCTTCCTCCTATGTTTTTACCATTGTGTGACTTGATGGATTCTTGTACTGTAACCCAAATATGTCCATTTTGATGGGATTTTGATATACAATCATTTAAAAATTGCATCATAGCTGAAACTGCATAGTAACAAATGCAAAATAAAGGAGTATTGTAATTCACATAATGGCAGCCAGTGAGGCGGAATTTTAAGTGGCTCACCAGTAATGACTGAATCTTATTTTCAAGAAATTTTACAAATGCACAACAGTTTCATTTCAGTACACACAGATGCATCCATGCAGGAGAACAACTTGGACCTGTTCTGTTGTTTTACCCTGAGAATTCGCCTGTCAGAAATATTCTCAGTGCAGAATTATCTCTAATCATCAGGAGCAGATAAAGCACAATAAATTTTAGTCTGCTTTGATTCCCTCAGTGCCCACTAAGCAGTCAAACAGATCTGCCCACCAGAAAGAAACCAAAATGGTTAAAAAATACTCGACTTATTCCCCTTGCTGCAAACACCAGGTAAGGTTGTAACATTCCCTTGGTATCAGGATGTGTTGAAATCCAGAAAAATGAGCATGCAGATGTAGCATCCAAAGGAGGTCGTCGGAGAGACATTTGCAATGTGGTGCCCCATGTGAGATATTATGTCTGTGTTGAGTCAAAGTATCAGAAGCCATTGGGAGGAAAATTAGCTGAAAGTGATAGACAATAAGCTGTGGTCATTAAAACAAACCATTTAGCCTTGGCTTACCTCGTGACACTGACACACAGGGCACTGTCCTTTGACTAATGAGTATCTGACTCTATCTTACTCTAGTGAGAGGGGCTACCTGTTTGCGGTACATGTGGCATCCACATTTCGACAGGGTATGTTGCATCTTTTTTTGATGAGGGGGTAGCAGGAAACAGTTTTGGGAGCTGGAAACTGTTTTAGTTGACAACAGGTTGATTGTGGTACAAATTTTTAAATTTTGTATACCTTCTAGACTCCAGCCTAAACATTTAAGTTTGAGATTGTTGTGGACTGTGTAATAATTTTTATTTAAATTAACTTAAATGAAAATTTGTATTGTTTTTAGCCATGTTGATCTCTTAGATTTTCATCATCATAATTAAATTAACCAGGTCAGTGCCCCACAAGTGACAAATACAATTACCAACTTATGTGAGCAACAACATAGGGCCAACCTAGAAAGAGACTATGGATGGTACTAGTTGCCAAAATAATTTATGACAAATAAAGAATTATTCAAAGAATGTCCCCAGACATTTAATGTTAGTGAAAGTTGTCTTTAATGTGACAGGTGTCAACTGGGGGAATTAAGCATACCACACTGTTAGTAAAGTAAGTCTTGTTAAATAGTACTGTTGGCTTTTATTGATAAACGTGTGGCACAACTCATCGGACTTTTCACATGCCAAGGAAGTACTTTATATTTCCTAGCAACAAATACTCAATTTCTTTCTCATAGGAAAAAAACAGGAATGGAATTCGCAGTTAAAATTTTGTTATAGTGATGACCGTTATTAAGAGAGAGAAAGTCATCAAACAAGACTTAAAAGTGCTTTTGCCTTTGGTAAATCATATTAACAATAACTAATATACTTTTCATGGGAAGAAATTTGCTCATTGTCTTGAATATGGCATCAATAGACCACGCAGAATGTTTGTAAAACAGTTAAAAATTACAAGTTGTGATATTGTCACATAAAAGTTTTCAGTGATCAAGGAAAAGATTTGCTTTATTATCATTCTAATCTTGGATCCCTCCCCCCCCCCATGAACCATGGACCTTGCCGTTGGTGGGGAGGTTTGCGTGCCTCAGCGATACAGATAGCCGTACCGTAGGTGCAACCACAACGGAGGGGTATCTGTTGAGAGGCCAGACAAACGTGTGGTTCCTGAAGAGGGGCAGCAGCCTTTTCAGTAGTTGCAAGGGCAACAGTCTGGATGATTGACTGATCTGGCCTTGTAACAATAACCAAAACGGCCTTGCTGTGCTGATACTGCGAACGGCTGAAAGCAAGGGGAAACTACAGCCGTAATTTTTCCTGAGGGCATGCAGCTTTACTGTATGATTACATGATGATGGCGTCCTCTTGGGTAAAATATTCCGGAGGTAAAATAGTCCCCCATTCGGATCTCCGGGCGGGGACTCCTCAAGAGGATGTCGTTATCAGGAGAAAGAAAACTGGCGTTCTACGGATCGGAGCGTGGAATGTCAGATCCCTTAATCGGGCAGGTAGGTTAGAAAATTTAAAAAGGGAAATGGATAGGTTGAAGTTAGATATAGTGGGAATTAGTGAAGTTCGGTGGCAGGAGGAACAAGACTTCTGGTCAGGTGACTACAGGGTTATAAACACAAAATCAAATAGGGGTAATGCAGGAGTAGGTTTAATAATGAATAGGAAAATAGGAATGCGGGTAAGCTACTACAAACAGCATAGTGAACGCATTATTGTGGCCAAGATAGATACGAAGCCCACACCTACTACAGTAGTACAAGTTTATATGCCAACTAGCTCTGCAGATGACGAAGAAATTGAAGAAATGTATGATGAAATAAAAGAAATTATTCAGATTGTGAAGGGAGACGAAAATTTAATAGTCATGGGTGACTGGAATTCGAGTGTAGGAAAAGGGAGAGAAGGAAACATAGTAGGTGAATATGGATTGGGGGACAGAAATGAAAGAGGAAGCCGCCTGGTAGAATTTTGCACAGAGCACAACATAATCATAACTAACACTTGGTTTAAGAATCATGAAAGAAGGTTGTATACATGGAAGAACCCTGGAGATACTAAAAGGTATCAGATAGATTATATAATGGTAAGACAGAGATTTAGGAACCAGGTTTTAAATTGTAAGACATTTCCAGCGGCAGATGTGGATTCTGACCACAATCTATTGGTTATGAACTGCAGATTGAAACTGAAGAAACTGCAAAAAGGTGGGAATTTAAGGAGATGGGACCTGGATAAACTGAAAGAACCAGAGGTTGTACAGAGATTCAGGGAGAGCATAAGGGAGCAATTGACAGGAATGGGGGAAATAAATACAGTAGAAGAAGAATGGGTAGCTTTGAGGGATGAAGTAGTGAAGGCAGCAGAGGATCAAGTAGGTAAAAAGACGAGGGCTAGTAGAAATCCTTGGGTAACAGAAGAAATATTGAATTTAATTGATGAAAGGAGAAAATATAAAAATGCAGTAAGTGAAACGCAAAAAGGAATACAAACGTCTCAAAAATGAGATCGACAGGAAGTGCAAAATGGCTAAGCAGGGATGGCTAGAGGACAAATGTAAGGATGTAGAGGCCTATCTCACTAGGGGTAAGGTAGATACCGCCTACAGGAAAATTAAAGAGACCTTTGGAGATAAGAGAACGACTGGTATGAATATCAAGAGCTCAGATGGAAACCCAGTTCTAAGCAAAGAAGGGAAAGCAGAAAGGTGGAAGGAGTATATAGAGGGTCTATACAAGGGCGATGTACTTGAGGACAATATTATGGAAATGGAAGAGGATGTAGATGAAGATGAAATGGGAGATACGATACTGCGTGAAGAGTTTGACAGAGCACTGAAAGACCTGAGTAGAAACAAGGCCCCCGGAGTAGACAATATTCCATTGGAACTACTGAAGGCCGTGGGAGAGCCAGTCCTGACAAAACTCTACCATCTGGTGAGCAAGATGTATGAAACAGGCGAAATACCCTCAGACTTCAAGAAGAATATAATAATTCCAATCCCAAAGAAAGCAGGTGTTGACAGATGTGAAAATTACCGAACTATCAGCTTAATAAGTCACAGCTGCAAAATACTAACACGAATTCTTTACAGACGAATGGAAAAACTAGTAGGAGCCAACCTCGGGGAAGATCAGTTTGGATTCCGTAGAAACACTGGAACACGTGAGGCAATACTGACCTTACGACTTATCTTAGAAGAAAGATTAAGGAAAGGCAAACCTACGTTTCTAGCATTTGTAGACTTAGAGAAAGCTTTTGACAATGTTGACTGGAATACTCTCTTTCAAATTCTAAAGGTGGCAAGGGTAAAATACAGGGAGCGAAAGGCTATTTACAATTTGTACAGAAACCAGATGGCAGTTATAAGAGTCGAGGGACATGAAAGGGAAGCAGTGGTTGGGAAGGGAGTAAGACAGGGTTGTAGCCTCTCCCCGATGTTGTTCAATCTGTATATTGAGCAAGCAGTAAAGGAAACAAAAGAAAAATTCGGGGTAGGTATTAAAATTCATGGAGAAGAAATAAAAACTTTGAGGTTCGCCGATGACATTGTAATTCTGTCAGAGACAGCAAAGGACTTGGAAGAGCAGTTGAATGGAATGGACAGTGTCTTGAAAGGAGGATATAAGATGAACATCAACAAAAGCAAAACAAGGATAATGGAATGTAGTCTAATTAAGTCGGGTGATGCTGAGGGAATTAGATTAGGAAATGAGGCACTTAAAGTAGTAAAGGAGTTTTGCTATTTGGGGAGCAAAATAACTGATGATGGTCGAAGTAGAGAGGATATAAAATGTAGGCTGGCAATGGCAAGGAAAGCGTTTCTGAAGAAGAGAAATTTGTTAACATCCAGTATTGATTTAAGTGTCAGGAAGTCATTTCTGAAAGTATTCGTATGGAGTGTAGCCATGTATGGAAGTGAAACATGGACGATAAATAGTTTGGACAAGAAGAGAATAGAAGCTTTCGAAATGTGGTGCTACAGAAGAATGCTGAAGATTAGATGGGTAGATCACATAACTAATGAGGAAGTATTGAATAGGATTGGGGAGAAGAGAAGTTTGTGGCACAACTTGACCAGAAGAAGGGATCGGTTGATAGGACATGTTCTGAGGCATCAAGGGATCACCAATTTAGTATTGGAGGGCAGCGTGGAGGGTAAAAATCGTAGAGGGAGACCAAGAGATGAATACACTAAGCAGATTCAGAAGGATGTAGGTTGCAGTAGGTACTGGGAGATGAAAAAGCTTGCACAGGATAGAGTGGCATGGAGAGCTGCATCAAACCAGTCTCAGGACTGAAGACCACAACAACAAACAACAACAACATCTTGGATCACATTGTTTATTTGTAATTTTGAATCTTCATGTACGCAATAAAAATAAGAATTCAAAAAAGGTCATGTTTCAGAACTACCATGAATAGGAGGAACAATTTTTTATTAACTACTGCTTTGGGTCATCTAATCATCTTCTAGTATCATAAAATTGTTTACAACAGTCCGCATTGCAACATTCTTACTACATGCTAAAAAAAGTCATTCTGTATCATTGATGTCAGTAATAAAATGCATTGCACAGTCAACAGTAAAATGCAGTGACACAGTAAATCAGTCTTCAAATACTGTCCATTTTTTCACACAGTGTGTGCTCTGTGTACTGATCGGTTTACTGCCTACTGCAAAAACACTTTTTTTTACATCAATCACCCCAACATAAGCTGACCTCTATCCACTTTGAACCTTGCCCCTCTCACTTCATACTTCTGTCCAATTCTGGCACTCCCCCCTAGTCATCCCCTCTTTGTTGTCCAGGAACTTCTTACCTCCAAATTTTGAACGGGGTAGATTGCTACTCGCTACATAGAGCAGGCATTAAGTGGTAGACGTATTATGTTGAATAAAGATTGCTAGATATTACACTGGCCAACATTGAAAATGTAACTGGGGTAAAGTAAATATTTGTTAACTGTATCAATCGTGCTGATAACAAAAACATCAATGAGGAACTCAAATTAGCTGTTGTTTCCAAGTTAAAGATGGGTGCATTTAATTAAAATAATTTTTATTAGTATTCATTGTCAGTGCCTTCCCATATAGGTTTTCAAAATCCTAATGATGGTAGAAAGTGTGATGAAGTTCCAGGCAACAGCAACTGTATATTTTGTTGCTATTTTTAGTGCAGGCTCATAGCAAAAAGGGGAAGGGGAAGATAAAGAAGGAGAGGAGCATGCTTCATTTAAGTGTAGTTTCAGTATGCTAAAAACTGTCTTCTGTTTGTGTGCTGGAGAACATGTTACTGAAGTGTAGTTAGTGCATGCAGTCATTGTAATTCCTGTGATTTAATATGCCTTGCAAATGCATAAACAATGCTGACAATGTTTGCTACATTTGCAGACAGAGGAGGAGTGCTGGGCTCCTCACATATGTTGCATATCTTGTATCTCGAGTATTAATTCATGGTTGAATTGTAAAATATTCCATGGATTTTGGTATACCCACGACCTAGTGAGAACCATCAAACAATGTGAATGATCATTACTTTTGTATGATTACTCCATTAACACATGGTATTTGCAAGAAGAAAAACTCTCTCTTGACATATCCTACATACTGCGGGTGATGCGACAGATGTCTCGTGGAGATGGACTGGTTGTTCCTGTCCTACCTGATTGTGATAGTGATGAGGGCAGTAGTTAAACTAGTGCTGCGCCAACATCTTCAAAATCCAGATCTTTGAAAGATCCTGAGATTGTGTGTAACAGTGAGTGTACAGAGATTCACAAAATAAAACAGTGTGGACTCAAAATGATATAGCGAGATATCTGGAATTGCCAAAAGGTAAAGCTGAGTTGTTGGCATCAGGACTACAACAGTAAAATTGTCTTGATAAGATGGTAAATGTGATTGCATTCCATAACTGCCATATGCCATCCCTTCCGTTTTTCAAAAGTGAAAAGAACTTGGTATTTTTTAGTTATGCTCAGGGACTGATGGCAGCTGTGATCATTGTCTATAAAAGTTGTGGAGGTTGTTGATCAACCCTCCAAAGTAAGTCTCAGGTGTGTGCTACTGCATAATGGCAATGCGTTACCATTGATTCTGATTGGATATGCACCTTACATGAAAAAACATAAGATAACGTGAAACAGTTGTTTTTGCGATTCAACTATGATGAGTTTAAATGGCAGATTTCATAGGCATATTACTTGGGCAACAACATGGCTACACAAATTCTGTTGCTTCCTGCCTCTGGGATAGTCACACCAAAGCACGTCATTGTAAAAGAAAGACTGGCCTAAGTGTCAATCACTTGAACCAGGATTTCACAGTATTATGCACGAAGCGCTTGTCGAATCCAAGAATGTAATTCTCCCTGCTTCTCATATAAAATTTAGACTATTGAAAAACTTCATTAAGGCCATGAACAAACTTTGGGGAAGCATTTCTCTGTTTGTGCAAGAAATTTCCACATTTCAAAAGCTTCTGTTCTCATCTTGTCTAAACTATTTATGGTCCATGTTTCACTTCCATACGTGGCTACACTCCATACAAATACTTTCAGAAATGACTTCCTGACACTTAAATCTATACTCGATGTTAACAAATTTCTCTTCTTCAGAAACGCTTTCCTTGCCATTGCCAGTCTACATTTTATGTCCTCTCTACTTTGACCATCATCAGTTATTTTGCTCCCCAAATAGCAAAACTCCTTTACTACTTTAAGAGTCTCATTTCCTAATCTAATACCCTCAGCATCACCCGACTTAATTTGACTACATTCCATTATCCTCGTTTTGCTTTTGTTGATGTTCATCTTATATCCTCCTTTCAAAACTCTGTCCATTCCGTTCAACTGCTCTTCCAAGTCCTTTGCTGTCTCTGACAGAATTACAATGTCATCGGCGAATCTCAAAGTTTTTATTTCTTCTCCATGGATCTTAATACCTACTCCGAATTTTTCTTTTGTTTCCTTCATTGCTTGCTCAGTATACAGATTGAATAACATCGGGGATAGGCTACAACCCTGTCTCACTCCCTTCCCAACCACTGCATCCCGTTCATGCCCCTCAACTATTATAACTGCCATTTGGTTTCTATACAAATTGTAAATAGCCTTTTGCTCCCTGTATTTTACCCCTGCCACCTTCAGAATTTGAAAGAGAGTATTCCAGTCAACATTGTCAAAAGCTTTCTCTAAGTCTACAAATGCTAGAAACGTAGGTTTGCCTTTCCTTAATCTAGCTTCTAAGATAAGTTGTAGGATCAGTATTGCCTCACATGTTCCAATATTTCTACAGAATCCAAACTGATCTTCCCCGAGGTCGGCTTCTACTAGTTTTTCCATTCGTCTGTAAAGAATTCGCGTTAGTATTTAACAGCCGTGTCTTATTAAACTGATAGTTCGATAATTTTCACATCTGTCAACACCTGCTTTCTTTGGGATTGGAATTATTATATTCTTCTTGAAGAATTCCTGTCAATTGTTCCCTTATGCTCTCCTTAAAACTCCGTACAACCTCTGGTTCTTTCAGTTTATCTAGGTCCCATCTCCTTAAATTCCTACCTTTTTGCAGTTTCTTCAGTTTTAATCTACAGTTCATAACCAATAGAGTGTGGTCAGAGTCCACATCTGCCCCTGGAAATGTCTTACAATTTAAAACCTGGTTCCTAAATCTCTGTCTTACCATTATATAATCTATCTGAAACCTTTTAGTATCTCCAGGGTTCTTCCATGTATACAACCTTCTTTTATGATTCTTGAACCAAGTGTTAGCTATGGTTAAGTTGTGCTCTGTGCAAAATTCTACCGGCGGCTTCCTGTTTCATTTCTTACCCCCAATCCATATTCACCTACTACGTTTTCTTCTCTCCCTTTTCCTACTACTGAATTCCAGTCACCCATGACTATTAAATTAAGATGCTACAGAAGAATGCTGAAGATTAGATGGGTAGATCACATAACTAATGAGGAGGTATTGAATAGGATTGGGGAGAAGAGGAGTTTGTGGCACAACTTGTCTAGAAGAAGGGATCAATTGGTAGGACATGTTCTGAAACATCAAGGGGTCAACAATTTAGTATTGGAGGGCAGCGTGGAGGGTAAAAATTGCAGAGGGAGACCAAGAAATGAATACACCAAGCAGATTCAGAAGGATGTAGGTCTCAGTAGGTACTGGGTGATGAAGAAGCTTGCACAGGATAGAGTAGCATGGAGAGCTTGTAACCTCCCGCCCCACTTATCGACCTTAATGACAGTGAAAAATTAAACCGCGTGTACCTAATGGAAATTTGGGAAAAGCAATCGTCACCGAAGTTAATCTATCGGTAAAGAGGGAGGAAAGGGTTACATCTAAATGAAAGGAAAAATGCAAATGACTGGTGGAAATTAATTTTGAAAAGGGGTAAAGTTAATAAGGAAAGTAAATGTGCGGCCGTTACGTTAACAATTAACTAGCGGTAATTAGATATTTGAGATTTGGGGGAAATCACGGTCGCCAGTCCTAAGGACAATTACTATAGTAACTGAAAAAGAAAGGTCATTACACATATAATTAACACTAGAAGCGTGGCAACTGAAGGTTGACACGTGTAGTGTGAAAACTGAAAGTTTGTCAGAAGTAATAAATTTCGCTACACTCTGACTTAATTTAGCAAAAGAATTAATAAAACCGGAAAATCGAAAGTTAATTTAGTGACTGAAGTTAATAGTGAGCTTTCTTTCTGAAGCACATCGAAATCCAGTAAAATACGGTTAGTCTTGGACTACCTCAACAATCATTTCAAAAGCAACTTGACTCTACGCAATTTAGGAACAAGAGATTTAACTTTGATCTTGAATTAAATGATTCTGAACAATTAACAATAGTAAAATGTAGTACGTACCAAGCTGAGCTGCAGTCACAGGTAAGCTAAAATACGGTAACAAAGCTCGCACTCTTAATTCGTGCTTGTGTAATCTGAATATTGTAGCCAGCTATTAATGCCATAATTGAACTTTGAAATTAAAGCAGTGAAAACGAGTTAGCTATATTACTTTAATGCTGGCGTTTGAATTTCAACGACACTCGGGTTCATTTCGGAAAAGGAAGGGACCCTGCTTGGTAATGCAATTGGGACAATGAGCAACAAAGGTTCATGCTAAGTTGCTGTAATTTTGCGAGGCAAATGGAACAATTTGAAAAGCTGAGGTCTGCCATACAGTTCTGAAACTTTACGTGCTTTTAGTCTTCCTTGTTGGTTGATTGAAGGTTTGAAGCCGTCGATCGAGGAGGTGGCGACAGTCACTCATTGTCGGCCGTCGCTGTTGCAGAAGCTGGATGTTGGCGCGCCTTCTTCTCGACACGGTCACCAGACGAAACGGGCTCTTGATGTGCGCTAGTTAATGTTTCCCGTCCGCGACACCATGTCAGAAACTATCATCGCGAGTCGAGCGCAATTACATGCTGCCAAACCACGAAAGCGCGGCAACTCGCGGGAGCGTCACACAACACCTGCTCCACTCGCTACTCCCGCCAGACTCTCTCTGTTCTGCCCGCGCTCCACGCGGCAGAGTTAACACTCCCAAAGATCCTACACACTTTGATTCTTCACACGACCTATCGACGTAATCGTTCGATAGCAGTTTTCCCTAGGCAAGACCCAGCGTAAAAATACAAATAATATTTACGAAACAAACCAATTATAGATCGACATAAGTGCATAAATATATATATATCCAAACAGTAAAGCAATTACAATATATAAAGAGACAGATATGTCATATCTTGCGGTAGCAAAACAAGGAAAAAAATAATAGTACAATAGATGGAAATAGGAGGATATGCATTTCCGGCGTTACACGTGCCCCACATTGTCTGAGGATGTTCGTGTAACGTAAACAGACTCAGAAAATGTCCCAAAAAAGAAACAGCGGAAATGCATATGCTCAAAACATCAACAAAATTTAGCATTCGTCTAACTAAGCATAATTCAATTTTTAGACCATAATAATTGAGTGGAGACACTCCTAATCTTATTCCACTCTGTCATCTTGCACAAAATAAAACAGGTTGACAACATATTAAAATTCATAGAAAACATAGAAAATGGTTTAGCTATCCAAAATCATTAAAATTCGTAACACTATGAGAAATGGAATACTATTTGCAAAATTAATTAGATTGCATGGTCATAAAAACAGGTAGATCAAAATACGCAAATTAATAATTAATTACATAGAATACACATTTTTACATAACCCTTTCATAATTAATATTCTCGTCATGGGAGTCCATTAAACGCTAAACAAGAAAATAACACACATCAGATCGAAAAAAACATAAATATTGACAGTAGAATTCTTTCAGCTGTCCAGGAAGAAAAACAATTCCGCCTTCCGTACTCGCAAGTACAAAGAATGCCGACAGCGGCCCAAGAGCCAACAGCGGCACAAGAGCCGACAGCGGCTCGCCTCGCCAGTATTGTTGCGCCCGCGTGTGCGGCACGCTTGATCTCACTCGCCCTTGTGACGGCGTTTCCAGAACGTCCGTTCCACTGAATTCTTTCGGAAAAACTCACTCCCGAGTAATCTCAAGGAGTCCATAAACACTATCACAGTGGATAACTCAACACTGTCCATCATCACACGCATGTACTAGCCTGAAACTTAAAACAGCGTCTAAGTACATCGGCAATGACTAGTAAATCACATATTTATGGAATCTTACAGCTAGTTACAAAATCATATTTACATTGCTTAATCTACTGTGACTCAGCTGAAAACTTAAACTAGCAGCTTGGATTTTAAATTGATTAATATTCAGTAACTCTTAAATCATTTAATCAACATAAATTACTTATTAATTACAACTTCTTTAATGACCTTGGTCAGTCAAAAGCATGGCAATCTAGCAAACCTTAAATCTTACACTCTATATTTACATATTGTACAAATTACCCATTGTGTGGTATTAATCGATCCTAGGTTGGTACAATTTCAAATCTACTATATTTCGAATACCTAACAGCTTTCCAGAGCTTGGATACTCTAAGCAATAAGCATTTGTGTGAGGTATACCAATGACTTTATGTGGTCCATTATAAACAAACTTAAATTTAGAGATTTCATTGTCTATCTCGCTCGATTTCTCATGAGCTTTTACAAGTACTAAGTCTCCGATTGCAAACTTATCAAAACGCGCTTTAGCGTCATGACGACGTATGCGAGCATCGGCTTTTAGCTTCATTACTTCTCGCAAACGACCCTTTTTCACACCAATACTAATGTCAATCCGTGGAGGGAATTTGATTATCTCTTCCACTAAACTTTCACTTCTGTCAATGCCGAGATTCCTCACTTTACGGCAGTTCAAATTCATACCTACATCAATACCATCCGGCCAGTTAACAATGTGTATAGGCTGGTATTGCCTATGCACACCGTCTCCTGCCTCGTCAAAACTAACTACTATTGTTTTATCTTGGGACGTACATGTCAAAGTTTTGCTTTCGCAATTAATCACTGCACGGTACTTTAATAGCCAATCTAACCCGATAATTACTTCCGTAGTTAAGTCTGGCACGACGACAAACTCTTGTTCAAATCGTGCCCCACATATCTCGAAGTTGACAAAAATCTGTTTTGTGACCGGTTTACTGGCCTTCCCAGTAGCACCGATAATTTTCACTCCTGTTACTGGCATAACTACGATGCCAGGTCTGTCCTTCAGTAACTCAAATATTTTCCCAGATACAGCACTCAATTCTGCACCGGTGTCAATCAACACGTTTAGTTGTAGGTCGTGCATATTAACAGACACTACTATCTGTCTACACTTGTCCTCGACTGTTTCTTTATTTTCCCACAGTAAATCCTCGTCTATATCCAGGTCATTCCAGAACAAACCATCCGGCTTTGATCCTAAATCCGGTTTATCTGGCGGCTTTTTCAGCCTCTGTTCACATACAGTTTTAATTTCAACACGTCTGTCCTGAGGCTTAGTCTGTAGCTTCGCCTCCAATACCGAAACCTTTTCCTGTAACTCGTCAACTAGTGAGTGTTGCTTTGCTATCAATTCACTAATTGTCACCTTCGTTGATTCCACATTGGTCAGATTGATCTCATCTGCCAATCTACCTGGAGGGATGTGCCCAGTAGCATCTGAAATTACTTCCTCTGGATCTGCGCAACCCACACTGCTATCGTCTGACTGTATAATGTCAGCTCTAACCTCATACACGCTGTAATCTATGTGCTTTTCTACCAATCGTGTCCGGCTATCACTAAAATTTTCGTAATCTTTCTCCTTAATACTCTCGCAATGTTTAAACTGGAGGTTTGCGTCGGATGGGTCGGCTACTTCTACCACTACAACTTTCGGTAAAGTCTGCCGGTTAGGGCCAGAACTTTCCGTTACTACTTCAACATCTAACTCCTGCGGGACGAAACACGACGAATCTTGCTCGTGCTCCCCATTAACATCAACTATTTCTGATAAAGTCTGCCGGTTAGGGCCAGAACTTTCCATCACTTCACAAATACTATCTTCCTGTGGGACGAGACGCGGCAAATCCTGCCCGCGCTCCCTATAAACACTCCTCCCGTACAGGCCCCTATAATCTCTTAGTTCGTCGTATAAGCGACCGAACTGCCTTAACCAGACCTCATCCCTCTCTGCATCCCCTCGCTCGATGACGGACGTTTTATCCGACATCTGATCTTCTCTCAACAATTGCGAATCATTCTTAAACTCAATCTCCAGTTCCGCTGTGGGTATTACAGCTGCCACTTTATAATCGATTTCCGGAACACTACTTAAATTGTTCTCACTGACAGTGAATGTACCTTCTACTGCCGTGTATACAGCTGATCTACTACTTGTGGGCGCACTCCTTTCTCTTAACACTGGCACACTCTCCCGCCGTTGATTATTCCACACGGAATTTTCATAACGACGACACCTGGGTTTTCTCCTGTTATTGGGCCGCCAAAATTTCTCCACGCCTGGTCGGCCCCTCACCGGCGCGGCTAATGGTTTCCCTGTCTCGTCCCAGCAGATACGCTCCCCGGATGCTGCTGAGGCGGCTGATCACACCCTCTGGCGTTATTACTATTCTGTGAAGCCCGTATCACGTTAGTATGATACTGGTTTCCGTCATTCCTGTTATTATTTGCATTGTACCGATTGTTATTACGGTCCGAACCATTATTGTTATTGCTGCCATGGTTGCGGTATGCATTATTCCCGTGGTTATCGTTGTTGTGGTTGCTGTGGTACCCGTTGTTGTTACCACGGCCTCTGCCACTGTCGCGATTATTGCGCCAATAGTCCTCGTCCTCAACTCTTCCCAGGAAATCATTGATTGTCCTGTGATTGCTCCCTACGTAGCGTTTTGTATCATCTGGAAGCTTTTTGTAGAGTTCCCAGACTATTTCGGATTCCGAGCGGCGGTCACGCAAATATTCCAACTTGCGGATCCAGCCCTCACAAAACTCCATCATCGAACCGCGCGAATTCGCATCGAAAGGCCTCGATACGACAAATTCGCGCCAGACACTTTGCTGTTTTCGCTCTGACCAGTATTCAGCCAGAAACAAATTTTTAAATTCGTCAAAAGTCAGGTCCGTAATGTTGAGGTTTAGGCCCCAACGCTTGGCATCACCAGCCAACACATCAATAATCGCATTAATTTTTCTCTCATTAGTCCATGATCTGGGTAAAACTCTTTCACAATTCTTAATGAAATCCGTCGCGTGTATACCGCCTTTTTTCAAGGGGTCGAACCGCTCCTCTTTCGTCAACAATTCCGAACTATGTGCATAGATTGGCACATAGCTCTGTTTTTCGTCAAGTTTCTTTTCTAATTCCGACACTCTCGTAATTACTTGGCAAGTGGTTGTCGCAAGCGTTTCTACTTCCCTTTTTTTCTCTTCGCAGGTATTAGCCTGCTTCGTCACTTTGGTATCTACTTCGAATACTAAAACCTTTAAAGTTTCCACCTTCTTTTGATCCTCTTTTTTCACTAATTGAATTTGTTCCGTCACCTTTTTCTCGATGATCGGAGCAACTGATTCTCCTACACTTTTCTCGATTCTGCTAATTTCGGAATCAAAACGAGTATTTATGCTCGCAATTTCCGCCTGAACGCCTATCATTTTCTGTTTAAGGTTACCGATTTCGGTATTAATCACGAAAATATCGTCTTTGATTTTATCAACTTTTGTGTTAACAACTTCAACATTGTTGTTAACAACATTAATAGCTTTGTTCTGATTGTCTAGCATTCGTTCAATTTTTTCAGACTGAGCTACTTGCTTGGCAGCCTGAGCTGCTTGCTCGGCAGCCTGAGCTTCTTGCTTGGCAGCCTGATCTTTAATTTCTGCCGATTGACTCTTGATTTCGTTAATCAAAACATTCAATAAATCAGTTAAATTCCCGGAAACCACCGGTTTTACTTCCGTAGCGGCTTCCTCTTTCATTGTCCCCCCGTATTCGTTATCAAGGGATTCAGATTTGATTTTCACTTCCGATTCCGAAACATTTTCTAAAGTCTGGAATTCCATTTCTGCTCTTTGTTGCGTTTCGGCGGTCGCATCTTTCATGCTAGCCGCCTGCCCCGGAACAATGGGTACCGCTGTGCGCGTTTCCCACTGTTCGACCGATTGTTCCGTATCTAAGTCTACCAAATTTTGGTAATTGTTGCCTTCACTCATTTTAATAATTTTCAATATAAATGCAAAATCTCAACTCTAATTAGGATTCCTCACACGAATATTCTCGCTGACGTATCGACCATTTCGTAACCAGTACTTTGTTACGAGATTTGCACAATGCAAAATTCGTGTCCAGAACAACCTCAAATTTGAAGATTGTCCTGTCACCAGGTCGCCACGTGTAACCTCCCCCTCACTTACCGACCTTAATGACAGTGAAAAATTAAACCGCGTGTACCTAATGGAAATTTGGGAAAAGCAATCGTCACCGAAGTTAATCTATCGGTAAAGAGGGAGGAAAGGGTTACATCTAAATGAAAGGAAAAATGCAAATGACTGGTGGAAATTAATTTTGAAAAGGGGTAAAGTTAATAAGGAAAGTAAATGTGCGGCCGTTACGTTAACAATTAACTAGCGGTAATTAGATATTTGAGATTTGGGGGAAATCACGGTCGCCAGTCCTAAGGACAATTACTATAGTAACTGAAAAAGAAAGGTCATTACACATATAATTAACACTAGAAGCGTGGCAACTGAAGGTTGACACGTGTAGTGTGAAAACTGAAAGTTTGTCAGAAGTAATAAATTTCGCTACACTCTGACTTAATTTAGCAAAAGAATTAATAAAACCGGAAAATCGAAAGTTAATTTAGTGACTGAAGTTAATAGTGAGCTTTCTTTCTGAAGCACATCGAAATCCAGTAAAATACGGTTAGTCTTGGACTACCTCAACAATCATTTCAAAAGCAACTTGACTCTACGCAATTTAGGAACAAGAGATTTAACTTTGATCTTGAATTAAATGATTCTGAACAATTAACAATAGTAAAATGTAGTACGTACCAAGCTGAGCTGCAGTCACAGGTAAGCTAAAATACGGTAACAAAGCTCGCACTCTTAATTCGTGCTTGTGTAATCTGAATATTGTAGCCAGCTATTAATGCCATAATTGAACTTTGAAATTAAAGCAGTGAAAACGAGTTAGCTATATTACTTTAATGCTGGCGTTTGAATTTCAACGACACTCGGGTTCATTTCGGAAAAGGAAGGGACCCTGCTTGGTAATGCAATTGGGACAATGAGCAACAAAGGTTCATGCTAAGTTGCTGTAATTTTGCGAGGCAAATGGAACAATTTGAAAAGCTGAGGTCTGCCATACAGTTCTGAAACTTTACGTGCTTTTAGTCTTCCTTGTTGGTTGATTGAAGGTTTGAAGCCGTCGATCGAGGAGGTGGCGACAGTCACTCATTGTCGGCCGTCGCTGTTGCAGAAGCTGGATGTTGGCGCGCCTTCTTCTCGACACGGTCACCAGACGAAACGGGCTCTTGATGTGCGCTAGTTAATGTTTCCCGTCCGCGACACCATGTCAGAAACTATCATCGCGAGTCGAGCGCAATTACATGCTGCCAAACCACGAAAGCGCGGCAACTCGCGGGAGCGTCACACAACACCTGCTCCACTCGCTACTCCCGCCAGACTCTCTCTGTTCTGCCCGCGCTCCACGCGGCAGAGTTAACACTCCCAAAGATCCTACACACTTTGATTCTTCACACGACCTATCGACGTAATCGTTCGATAGCAGTTTTCCCTAGGCAAGACCCAGCGTAAAAATACAAATAATATTTACGAAACAAACCAATTATAGATCGACATAAGTGCATAAATATATATATATCCAAACAGTAAAGCAATTACAATATATAAAGAGACAGATATGTCATATCTTGCGGTAGCAAAACAAGGAAAAAAATAATAGTACAATAGATGGAAATAGGAGGATATGCATTTCCGGCGTTACAAGCTGCATCAAACCAGTCTCAGGACTGAAGACCACAACAACAACAGTGAGGTGAAAATAAAAGAGAGGATTTTCATCCTCCAGATATGCAAACTGTACAAAGATGAGTATTTCAACACTATACTGATAGGTGATGAAAAGTTAGCTTTCAATGCCTTTGTTCAAGTGGCAACAAACTTTCAAGGAAATAAAAGGGCAGAAAACTATAAGGATCATGTGCTGGATTTTCTGCACTGTTGCAATAAACTGGAGTGTAACCCGTCCTTAAAAGTAACATTTCCTGGATTTCCACTTGGACTTCTTTATCGACAACAGTGATACTGCAACAAATAAGCATGGAGAATGCTTCCACCAGCAAATTTCAGGCATGAAAATGAGACACCAGGGAAAGTGGAGTGGATCAGTGTTAGCCGATTAGTGCTGGGCACTAATCATGGAATCACAAGCAGAAAACTGCATATGTCAGCAAAGTGGTTGTGCCTTCAGTGATATTCCTCCTAGGGATAACACGCATGTATGGGCTTATATAGACAATCTCTCTCTCTCTCTCTCTCTCTCTCTCTCTCTCACACACACACACACACACACACACACACACACACACACACACACACACACACACACACACACACACACAGAGAGAGAGAGAGAGAGAGAGAGAGAGAGAGAGAGAGAAGTACTATGCATGTTCACTAGTGGGATGAAGGCACGCGTGGTGCTGGAGGGGGAGATGAAGGTCGATGTCAGTGGGTTATAGGAATGGAGGACATGTTCCAAGAAGAGTTCCCATGTGCACAATTCAGGAAAGGTGGAGTTGTTTGTAAAAATGTAAAAAGCCAGACGGCACAGTTTGTGAAGTGAGCATTGAAGTTGAATATATCGTGTTCGGTGGCATGCTCAGCACCTGAATGGTCCAGCTATCTCGTGTGCACATTATGCAGACAGGCAGCTCATAAGTGGTCTTGTCCATATCGAATGCTGCATAGTGGTTGCAGCTAGATTGCCAGATTACATGGCTGCTTTCACAGGCTTTGGATTGAATAGGAGATGCCTGTGACAGGACTGGAGTTGGTCATTGTGGGGAGAGGGGGGGGGGGTGATTAAAAAATATGATTTTTTTTTTTTTTTTTTTCAATTTTGCAGGCTTTATACATCTGATTTTCGAATTTTTCTATATTGTTGGTACATATGTTATCGATGTATGTTTGCTTTTTCAACTGTTTTGAATATTTAGTTTTTTGTTGCCATTCAGGAAGGTTATACACATTTTTGAATGTTCTGCAAATTTTTACATTCAAAAAAGATGGAGCAAAGGATTTTCATTAAATTTTGCGGTCAAAAGAAGTGCAGCACCCCATTCGAAATGTTGACTGTGGCTTTTGACGAATATGCCATGAGTACAACGAGAGTTTGACTGGTATAAATGTTTCAAGGAAAATTGAAGAGATGTTGAAGACGATGACTGTCCTAAGGGCCCTAGCACATCAGTTATGATGACAGTATTGAAGAAGTAAAGAAAATGAGTCTGGAATATTGGTGATGATGACGGCATATCCTTTGGCTCATTCCAAGCAATGTTTTTGGATGTTTTGGGCATGAAACATAGAGCAGCAAAGTTTTTCCTGAAATTTTTGAATTTCAGCCAAAAACTATGTTGTTCAGGAATTGCTGAATGGAGTCGACAAAAATCCATTACTTCTAAAGAAGGTTATAACAGGTGACGAAACATGGTATAAGTTTATGATGATGAAACAAAGGCCCAGTCATCCCAATGGAAACTGTCTGAAGAGCCAAATCAAAAAATAATTGCTGAGCTCAATCTCACATGAAGATTCTTTTCACAGTTTACTTTGATTACAATGGGATAGTGCATATCAGTTCTTTTCATATCGCTGTACAGTCAGTAAGGAATACTAACTAGAAGCTGTGTGCCACTTGTGTGAAGCAGTCCAAAGAAAGAGAACATAATTGTGGTGAAACCACTCATGGAAATTCCACCACAATAATGCTTTCATTCCCATCTCAAACAAATCCATTATGTTGCCTGAGCCACTGTATTTGCTAGACAAGACCCCCACCCCCACAGTGACTTGTTTCTATTCCCAAGGCTAAAGAGAATGTAGTTTTATCGCCATTTATGAGATAAAAACAGAATCACTGAGGGGGCTGAACATTGTAATGAAAAGTAGTTTCCAGAATTGCTTCCAAGATTGGAAAAAGCATTGGCACAAGTGTTTTATATTGGAGAGGAATTACTTTGAAGGAGACAAAGTTGATGTTGATGAATAAATAGACATTCTTTCAGAAAAACAAAAATTCCCGTTACTTTTAGATCACTCCTTGTAGGTCTCTTGCAACGATATGAGCCATGGGACAAGAGGTTGGGAGCTAATTGTAATAGAGATGGGCAGGAATATAGTAGATTAGGTGGGCAGTGGAATACTGCTGTGCGAGGGTTAGGGAGGTTTGTGGGGTGGATAGTTCTCATTTCAGGACAAGGCAAGAGGCGCTTGTAACCCTGTCAACGAGCATGATCCAATTTGTCCGAATGTTGGTGGTACTGAGGCATCTGGCATGCCGCTCATCACTGTCGGTGCCACCTTCCTCTGCGCTAACTGTCCACAGCTTGTGGTGTTGCGGTCGCGTTCTCGCTTCCCAAGCACGGGGTCCCGAGTTCGATTCCCGGCGAGGTCTGGGATTTTTACCTGCCTTGAGATGACTGGGTGTTTGTGTTGTCCTCATCATTTCATCATCATTCATGAAAGTGGCAAGATGGGACTGAGCAAAGGTTGGGAATTTGTACGGGCACTGATAACCGTGCAGCACCCTAGAAAACAAAAACATTATCATCACATCATCTGCGCTGTTTTCCACAATGCCCATGGTCTTGCCGCAATTGAACACTACCTTTCCCAATGCCTGACTGGTTCACACTTACAACCTGGTCACCATGATTAACTATATCTTCAACCACAGTTACTTCTCCTTCCAAATCTGTGGTACGATAATTGGCAGCTGAATGACACTATCCTGTCTCAGCCTGCCATCTAGCCATGCGGAATGCCATACCCATCTCACGGTTCAGATTCGTTGACGACCTCATCTTTTCTAAGCTGATGGTGAGGATAACCTATCTACATTCCTCCAGAACATTGAAGCCATTTCCCCCATTCACTTCATATGGTCCTCCTCATCCCAACAGGCCACCTTCCTAGATGTCAACCTCCACCTGAAGGCAGGTACAGCCACATCAAGCCCTATCAACCATTAACAATACCTTCACTTTGCACTCTAAAGAAGTCCCTTCCGTACATCAAAGTTCTGTGCCCAAGAAACAGTTGCACCACCTTGTTGCTGAACATCCCACCCAACATGATTTGTTTGGCTTAAGTGACTGCTTCACAACCTGTGCCATCTGGATTCTTCCCACCAGCACCAGCTTTTCTGAATTGCTTCAGCTCTTCTCCTTCTCTACTTGTGTCCCATTTATACCCCTCCCTCTCCTTCCCAACCTCTTGATTCTGCCCCTAGCAGCCCACTATCCGATCCCTGCACACACTCACAGGCAGTGGTAGCAGGATATTCTCCCACTGCTATGCTGCTATCCCTCCCCCTTTCCATTCCATACCTCTTCTGTACCCCCATTATCAACCCTAGGTGTGACTAGTGTGACTACTGCTCACCTCAGATGAAGTTGCAGTTGGCCCTTAGCACCCGGAGACAGCAATCGGTGGTCATGTATGTATGAATTATTAGCTAATAATATCTAGCTGTATTTATTCAATGTGTCTGTCTGCTAGTGAACTCCTGTTTGTGGTGGCCAGCAATCTTTTCATATTATTGCTATTCATCCTGAATTATCTATTGTTTGAGCTACCCACACCTTTGCTTTACTCTGCTTTCCTAGGTCCCTTCCCATGAACATGAACCTCACTATAGAAGAAAGAAAAGGAATCTGCTTTTATCATTCTTCTTGCAGACGTAGGTACCACCACTGTTTTGTTCAACTAAAGTGATTATCTGCCAGAAGGCATCCGACAACTAACTGCCTGACTCCTCTGCCTTCAAGCTCTGCCACAGTTATCCCATCCCAGTAGTCCAGCATGACCTCCAATCTCTTCTCAAATCATTAGGTCCATCTTAGAATCCATGCCCTTAATCCATCTCCTTCCCCACCCCAACCATCTCTTGCACATCCACCTTCTACATGCTTTCCAAAATCCATAAATCGAACAATGGTGACTGCCTCACTATTGCTGATTACTGAGCTTCTACCAAAAGACTCTGGCTTCTTCTTGACCAACACCAAAGCCTAGTTTCCCATATCAAAGACATAAACCACTTCCTTCACCAACTGTGAACTGTCCCCATCCCATCACATCTTGGGTCCCTACTTGTCACTGTTTACATCATCTTCTTATACATCTACATACTCCATGCTCATTTTGCTGTCATCAAGTACTACCTCTCCCTGTGTCCTATCAACTCCAAACAAAGTGCCTCATACCTTACACTCTTAATAAACTGCATACTTACACACAACTACACACACTACACCTAAAAAAAACAGCATCCTTACAGAGAACTATTACTCCTTTGACGAGATGATATACATACAAACAAATCCACAGCACAGCAACAGACACTTGCTTGGCACCTTCCTATGCCAGTATGTTCATGGATAATCTAGAAGAAGTCCTCCGAGCTGCTCAAAATCTCCAAGCCCTTCTCTGGTTTGGGTACATAGGATATGTCTTCATGATTTGGACCCAGGGCCAAGATACCTGATCTTCAGTTCTCCATGGACTTAACAACCGTCCCTTCCATGCACTTCCCCTCGTCCTCAGCCCAGCATCCTATCTTTCTGAAAGTTGACCTCCACTCCACTGCTGGTTCCATCCAAACCTCTTGTCTGTGTCAAGTCCACCATCTATTTTGACAGCGGTTGTCCCTTTCATACTAAAAAGTCTCTCCCATGTTGTCTGACCACCCATGGGCAACAGATCTGCAGTAATGAACAACCCCTTACCCAGTATGCTGGATGTCTTATAAAGTTCTTCACATCATCCCCCCTCCCCCAAACTTAGTCTGCAAACAGATTTCCCGTGCCATATCCATACACACCCCTAACCCTCTGACTACTCTCCAACAGAGCTCCTTGTCATCAGCCTGTATCATTTTGAAATGGATCAACTTTTCCATACCCCCACTATGAGTTTGAGTACTTATCATTGTGCTTATAAATAAGGAACATCCTACCCACATTACATCCCATCACTCCCAAGTCTGTACTGAACACCAACTCAATCTACAAAACATTCTAGTCCTCTGGCCATACATACTCTCAACCCATTGCCTTATTCATTATACCCTTGCAGAAGGCTCAGGAGCAAGACCTATCCGATGGACTCACCCAGCACATCCTATCGCAGTCATGACACATATATATCCTAGTTAAGGCAAGGCCACCTTTGAAGACAGTCATATCATATACCAGCCCTGCTGTAATTTCTGCACTGCATTTTATGTGGACAGTCACTCACAATCCCAGACAACATCAAACAAGTGCAATAAATACTTGGGAGCTGTCTTTGAGAATGGTAGCAGAATAGTTTAAAATAAGCAAAGAAGGTGTAAGCACTGTTATACGTGAACATTTAGAGGCAACAATAATATCCAAAAATGTGTGGCCAAGTTGGCTCCACAACAAGTGTTTGCTGGCAGTTTCGCAGTTTCCAATAGCCTTTCAACTAATATTAGAAGTGTGCTGTAGCTACTGGTGATTACTTTGAAGATCAGTAAATGTATTTTGTTTGTAACTCATTTCGTTTATTTTGCGTGACATTCACAAACTTTTCAGGTGCATCTTGTATGTATATTCTGTAGCTGTGAAGAAGGATTCATCCAAAAGCTAGTAGCATTATAACTGTTGTTTACATGCCTATTGATAACTCAGCACCTCAGTTGTTCAGTAACACATTTAATCCTGAAATTATTAATTAAGATATAACACTGATATTCTAATAATGACAATGTCAGTTGATTTGGTATCAGAATACCAGTCTCATCTAAGATGGCCTCCCTGAGGAGGTGCAAATTGCTATTGCTCCAATTAGACACTAACTATCAAATGAAAATAATACACAATGTATGATGTCATGATTTAAGCAGTGGATAGTACCAAATGATATATAGTGGGAATGAATTTGTAACCACTGTGAAAGATTCACAGTGCTACTGCAGAAGTTATGACATGTGTAACGTAGATTTCTCTGTATATGTGCTCTCTGTGTAAGTCTTCAAAATAGTAGCAAATTAAAACATTGTGAATTGTGGTATGAATGAGTTGCATAGCATTTTTATTTTATGTTAATTAATTTAGTGTCTTGTAGCCTAATGCAGTGGTTAGAGCCCAGTAGTTCATTTGTGTTCTGTGCATCTTCATTTGAACATACACAACAATTTCCTAGTTGATAACATGCCCAAATTATTACTACCAGAGGTATATCTACACACAGCTAAAAAAAATTAGAGGCACATTTTAAACACATGTATTATTTTTTAGGAATGTTTGGAATGAAACACACTTTTGTTCTGGAAAATGGAACCTTTTTTAACAGAAATGTACATATCCTCTTCTTTTCTCACCTCACATGTTGGTGTTATGATGAGAAATTCAACACACTGTTGTAAACAAAATTGGAAACTCCTTCATTTAAGTCACATAATGCCCCGAAGTACTGACCAACCAAAGGTCAGTTTCTGGCTGAAGCCAAAGCCGATTAATTGGCTATCACCCTAATCTTCAGTCGAAGCCGAAGCTTTAATAGCCCCAAGAAATTCCGTTCAAGATTGGCAAAATGTGAATAAGATAATTTTTTTTTTTTAAATATAATATAAACAATTTAATGAGATTATTAATATTATCTTGCAGCCTGTCAGAAATAACAACACTTTGAAATAAAGTCACTTATAATATTTATTTACTTAAAAAAGTACTTGAACAATTACAACTGGAAAAATACATGATAATAGCCAAATGAATGTTAAATTTCCATTTGATACCTATCAATGAAAAATAACTAATAATCAAAGTTAAACAATCTCATGTTGTAAGCTAAGAATAGTAATTATCCACATTTTCACCAATGAAGTTAGATTGCCTGTCCGCATATGTCTGTCCTGCTGCACTGAACAATTGTTCACTAGGAACACTAGTAAGAGGAGCAGATAAGTATTTCAGTGCAATTGGGCATAGATAAGTATATGGACTAGAAGCTCAATATTCATAAATATCAGCATTCCCCAGAAGCAAAGGTTCTTTTAAAAAAACGTGTTAAATGTTCTTCAAAAGGAGGACAGTGCCTTTTCAAATACAACTCGTTACCACTTGTGACAGGCAACATAAGTTTATTGTGTGAATCTCATAAATCATAATCAGTTTTTTGAGGATGCATCTGACATTGAACAGCAACATCTAAGCTCATCAATATCTACGTCCATAGGGGCTGTTCGACATGACAGAGACTTATTCTGTCATAGAAATGATAATATTTCAGTCTTCGTGTTTTCAGTTTCATCTTTAGTCAAATACTTCATTTTAAAATGGGGATCTATTAGAGTTTTGAAGATACTGATGAAGAGCTGCTTGAAATTTGATGTGTTGCTTGATGAAAGCACTTAAGTATTATCATACAGCAGATTATTTGTTCCCATACTTCTGCAGTTGCAACTATTATCCCACCACATTCTGCCATGTAAAGGCTGATAGCAGTTTTTTGTTCAATGAGTCTTTCCAACATTAAATAAGTGCTGTTCCAGTGGTTTTCGGCATCAAGAATCAAAATGTGTTCGGATAAGTCGCATGTTTCTTGAAACTTGTTTAAATATCAGGAAGCTTGTTCACTTCCTTTAAAATGTCCTACAATTTTGTGACAATTTTTTTTACTATATCAATTACAGCAGCTTCTTTGAATATAACATAATGAAAAACTAGCTGCAGTGTGTGAGCTATACATCCAATATAAGCAAAGTTTCCTTAACACATGGCTGCTTGCAAATTAAAAGTCTTGTCGCAGATATCCATGCAATTTTATTTGTTGAATTAAATTCAACAATAATTTGGTTAAGTTTCTCTGAAACCTTGTTCCAAGACGCTGTCTGTCAGTATAACTTTTTCATTTGGGGCCTTAAATGAAATGGGCTGTGCAACCCAACATTGAGCATGTCTTTGCTGGATTGCTCCTTATGTCAGTGATAAAGCATACCCATTCAGCCTTTTCTAAAAACCGTACAATTTTACCTTGTATGTTTTTGTACATTGATGGCATTAAAGTCTTTCTCAAGTATTTCTCAGACTTTTTCCTGTATCTGGATGTAGTGTCAGGGTCAATCAAATTGAGCCTATGAAATGCATCTCCCTCAACAACATCGTATGGCAGAATGTCATCGATAGTGAGTTCCATAATACCTGTATCGATTTGCAACAGTATTGGATGTTTATCAGGCCAAAGTGGAGCTACTTTTTTCTCAATTATATCCGGTAAAGTAGATTGTTTGACTACCATTTTGTCTTGCAAAAAGTTAAATGTCTCTGGCTCAATGATTTTCTTTTTTTTTTTTTTTTTTTTGTAAGTCACTACCAAGTGATAGTGATCTACTACATACTTTACAAAGTGCTTTCAAATTGTTTTTCCAAAAATGTTCCCAGATGGGATTTAGTCTCGCAGAAGCGATTATGTACCTGAAAGAGAAGACAATAAACAAATAAATCTTTCAACAATCGCACCAACCATCGCTGGCCCGAAACTAAGCTGAAGCTTGTACTGTGGTGACTAGACAGCATAATAAACATACTTAAATACAAAGAAAACTCTATGCTACTGGTATAAATGCTTGTGCTCATCACACCATATTTACCCCTGGGATTCGAACCCACAACCGCTTGGTATAGTTGTTTGGAACGTGAACCGCTGGATATGAGAGGCGACGAATATGAACTTTTTACTAATTAAGAAATTAATCCTTGCATGTATAAGGGTATGTTCACAGTGCAACCGACATTGGTCTTCAGATTATTTTAGACAGACGTCAATCGCTATTGTCAACCGATTAGGTGGTCACAGTGCTTCCGACCGTATTGGTCGATTACATGGGTTTCCCTATTTTCGTTTCACATCAGTGAATGTGGTCTACGAAATGGATATTTCACTAATTTTCTTAGCACATTTTACAGTAAAATACAGATTAATAAAGACAAGGCAATTCACAATGGCTAAGTTAGTCGTACTAGAACGAAAAGTGGAAAATCTTGTGTGCCGTTTCAACATCTCTAAAATTATAAATTTATTTTCATTACTTATATCATTTTTTTGTTATTACTTTTCTGGACTGTCTGTTGTGGCAGGAGGTGCCTATATGTCTTGCAGATTTATTGTTTGTTCTAAAAGTCTCACAAACAGCAGCCTGCACTGTTGAAACAAATACACTCCCCCACCCCCCCCCCCCCCCCCCCCCCCAAAAAAAAATTAAATATGTGAGGCGAACAAATAAGCCATTTTACCTACTGCTCAAACAATCTGACTAAATAAAAAGTTGTAAGACTTCAGCATCTACAGTCTTTGACGCATAAATATGTAAAGACGAAGAAAAACAGAACTTCATATTTTGGTTCTAGAATTATATAGAGCAGTGGAACATGCAACATAACAAGTATTTGTCAGATAAAAGCCCTCTTCTAACCAAATAAATGCTCTTTGGTTTAAAATTAACAATTTCTTCATTAGTTTGCAGATGACTTGTCGTATTAGGACTTAAAACTCTTCATTCCTGAAGACAACAATGACGTAAGATCCTAACTTTTCAATACATAAATGTAAAGGGACACAAGAAGAATATTTTGAACAGCTTGTACATACAAATGCATTTATTTTCAGTAATTAAATAGAATATAGAGGCCTGCTGACAATTGCAGAATAGTGATGAACATATGATGAAATACATGGAAAATTGTGATTCCAAAAAGCAGCACAAATCATTGTTTCTTTAGTGTCAGGGTGAACAGCAAGATACAAATATCTTTGACCTTAAAGTGTAAATAAAAATGTGTAATTGTGTAGTTCTTGTGCGCCAGTGTATGCCTCTGTGCATGCTATTATATCTCGAAGACCTGTGAATGTCTAGTGCCAACAACAAGTGCCAGCCACATGAAAAGTCGTAACATGTAGAATATCTGTCTGTATATTTTCTAGTAGAGATTAGGCAGAGTCCTTTTTGAGATCAGTTTCAGTGAAAATTAATAAAAAAACAACCCTCATGCAAAATGCTTCTCCATAATCTAACCTTATCCCATTGCTTGTTCCTCACATTAGCCTTGTGAAAAATTGGAACAGTATAAATACTAATGTTTCTTTTTCTGATAAAGGTTAAACAGGGTACTTTTTGACATTTGTTTTTAAAAATTCCAAAAGGAAGACACACACACACACACACACACACACACACACACACACACACACACACAGTCTTTCAAATATTATTCCTTCTTTGTCATTGTTGCTGGTAACAAGCAAATATGGTGCGTGTTGAAACAATCCAAATGAACATGTCCAACTTCAAGATCGCATGCATATAAACCTAACAAATATACCTTGTAAAGCTTTTCTAGTTCCCTGAGCTGAGGGGGATACGAGGCCAGGTATAGCAAAACTGTGCGTTGAACTCTCTTCATTATAGAGTTGCGCACTGCAAATTGCTTTCATTGGCAGCAGTGCTTAGAGATATGGAACATTCCAGATTCTACCAGTGAGCTCCGAGAAGAACTGAGGGAACCAGAAAAACTTCCCAGAGTATAGTGCTATTCACATACTCATTCTGCTCTTTCTTTCGGTCAGATAAAAATTTTCACAACCATATGACAAAATATCAAAGTAGATAATCTAATTTGTATGTGAACTGGTATGTACTAGCGGTGGCGGCCGACTGACACAGCACAGTATGGGCCAAGTATGTGGGGGGGGGGGGGGGGGGGGGGGTTTGCAATGTCACAATGGGGACCCATCCCACAGTTCTAACAGTTGGTTCAATTTCAGCACTTGCTAGAAACCTTCAGCTTCAGCCAAAACTTTGGCAGATTTTGTCCGAAGCCGAAGCTGAAGCAAAAAGTACAGTCAGACACTACCCAAAAAGGAACATTTCAATATCTGGTAGGCCCTCCATTTGCCCATATTACTCCCTCGCATCTTCAGGGCATGCTCCTGATAAATCTGCGAACATTTTCGTGTGGAATTTTTTTCCCACTCCTTAATAAGGACCTCTGCGATGTGTTCAAGAGACAGAACTTGCTCAAAGTGGACTGTCCAGCATTTCGCCTAAATGCTCAATAGGACTGAGGTCAGGACTGAGAGCAGGCCAGTCTAATGTTTGAATCACAAGCTCCTGTAACATTTCTGTGGTGACTACTACTGAATGTGCCCTCACGTTGTCTTATTGCAGTAGAAACTGGGGATCCATTACAATTGCAGTGGGTATAGCATGACCCAGTACAATCTTGTTGAAGTACCTCTGAGCATCAAGTTGGTCTCTGAGTGTCT
Source organism: Schistocerca piceifrons (assembly GCF_021461385.2). Lineage (NCBI taxonomy): Eukaryota > Metazoa > Arthropoda > Insecta > Orthoptera > Acrididae > Schistocerca > Schistocerca piceifrons. Next base: position 779,771,831 of record NC_060140.1, on the reverse strand, counting down.
GAAGGTCCAATTGGCCATCACTTGTGATGCCATCCCACCCATGAATGAGCTGCAGCCAAATATTTCCTTTCCTGGACTGCTGCTTCATTATAACATTCACCGTGAGGATATACACGTATACATCCTGTTTTAAATGAAAGCAGAACTTGTCCATAAACAGTACATTGCACCAGTGACGCAGCTGCCCTTGCATACGTTCCTCAGCAAATTGAAGTCAATCTCTCATGGGCTGAATAGTTAACCAAGGAGTGTGATGAGGTCTTGTTGATTTTAAATCAACCTCTCGGAGTCTGTTGAGTGTTGTTTGGTCACTAACACTGCAACCAGTTGCTGCTCTTATATCATTTTGTAGTTGCTGGGGAGTCGTCGTGTGCTGGTGGAGAGAACATTTAACCACATATTGGTCATCTCTGGCCAATGTTTTCTATTTCCCATGGCTTTCTTATGTATGTAACAATTTCACAAAATCGTTTCCAAACCCTCCAAACAATAGATGAAGCCACATTAAGCTCTGTACACACTGCACGAATAGTCCAAACTTTCTGCAGTAATGTCACCGCCCAAACACATTCTGCCTGAGCCAGATGCCTCATGTTAACTGATTAAGTATGCATAAATAGTATAGAGACAACCTTATTGCGTACACTCACTAGATAACAGAGTGAGGCATTGCTCGTCTATTTCACTCTTAGGCATAGCATGATAATTTTGAATACTGCCACTAAGCTGTGGGTTTCAAACGTGTTGTGGAAGATTGTTTTCATTATTAAAACATGTCAGAAGACTTAAGATCAACAGTAATTATCTTAATCACAGACTATATACATGGTACACTCAGTCAGATTCTTGTCACTCTACACTGTTTTGAACAGTGAATATAGGATGATTCTAAAAGGACTTTATAACTTCACTTACATACAGAATTTTATTGATACAACTTTGACATGTAGTTAAGGTGTCATCTTGTAACAAAATTTTCATTGACTTATTGTTGTACTACTGAGTCCTGCCACTAGTAAAGACATAAAATTGAAAATCAAAGTGGCAGACTTCACAGGATCTGAATAAGCTTGTTACATGTTTTGGATGAAAGAAACAAAGGTAAATTTAAATTCCATACCAATTACAATAAGCAAGCTCCTAGTTGGTCTACAATTTACTCCTGGCAGCAGAATTTCATTCAAACTGGTTGTAACACTCGACATAACAAATCTCACTCGACATAACAAATCTCCAGGCCACCTACAAGTTTACAAGCTTCTCAGGCTGTCGTCAAGAGAGAGAGAGAGAGAGAGAGAGAAGAGAGAGAGAGAGAGAGAGAGAGAGTTTTGTTCGCAGTCCCAGGAAATTAACACACTGTGCATCGTGAAAGGTTGGAGTTCCTCAATCAATTGTCTGGAGATTGTTACAAAAAAGATCGCACATGAACCCATACAGACTAACATTGCAGAAGTGTCACCAGATATACTGAATTAAATATGGTAAGAAATTAACTTCAGATGGACTTTGGTGTATGGCCAATGGCAGTTACATTTAGCCAAAATGAAAGTGAATGTATGGAATGAGACCTTCAGTATTTTGGTACCAGTTGACACCTCTGCCATGTTTATAAGCCTTCTCGATAAAATTCTGTGTGTAAGTAAATTTCTAAAGTCTTTTCAGAATCACATTGTAAATACAGTCAACATCATCTATATTGCTTGATGATGATGATAATAATTTAACATATTTTAATTCACCTACAAAACCTGTGTAAAAGTGTACCAATACAAATAATATCTTTGCCTCAATCTTTTAGCTGAAGGTCTAAGTTGTGGAGTGTACCATGCAGGCTTATCATTGGAGACAAGGAAACGGATTCACACAGATTTCATTAATGATCAGTTGCAAGCTGTTATAGCTACTGTGGCATTTGGAATGGGAATCAACAAACCTGGTGAGTAGTATTTCTCTCTCTCTCTCTCTCTCTCTCTCTCTCTCTCTCTCTCTCTCTCTCTCTCTCTTTCTCTCTCTTTTCCGCCATTCTCATTTCCATCTCTATCTGTGTGCTTTACATTTTATGTTTTATGTATTGTTATATTTAACTATAAATGTAATTTATTTGTTTATAATTTTTTCAACAGATGTCAGAAATGTAATTCATTATGGTGCTCCTAAGGACATAGAGTCATTTTACCAGGAAGTGGGACGTGCTGGGAGAGACGGAGAACCATCAAAATGCCACTGCTTTTTTCAGAACTCAGACTTCCAGCTTAACCGGTTAGCTATACAACTTGTTATAGTCTGTCGTGATGACTCGGAACATTAAACATACATATGAATTGAAAGCAGCTGTATTCTGAAATCTTAAGAAACTGTTAATGTTTCCATAGCCTCAATACTGTTACTTTTCTATGCAGAGCAAAACATGTGAAATAAAATGCAGAATAAAACAGAAAGTGGTAAATGAATCAGGGCCAATACTCAGAATGGGTTCTCAAAGTTAGAGTTATGTATTTGTGTATTACTCGTTGTCTTTGTTTCAACCTGTCTATCACTTCCCCAGGTGAACATTACATACAGTGCTTATATTTCCTGCCACTCTGCTGAATGAAAAAGTGCCCTTGTGTTCATATTACTATGACTGTGAAAGAAAACAAACATTCTGTAAGTTTATACTCTAATCGTATCTCTTAAATTGGGAAAAAAATGTACTCTTCTTAACATCAGTTAAAATTAGTAATGCTGCACAAAAGTACTTGTGGAGGTATACAGAAAAACAAAAATAGCTGAATCTAGGCATATAAAGCACACAAACGAAACTGGGACCTTACAAGTAGGACGATGCTGATTATGTATTTGGAGTAGTGGCCATAGCTGCAGGCAAGAGCCGGGTCCTTCAGTAAGAATGCATGCTGCAATGCAGAGGGCAGCTCCTGGTCCTATAAGTACAGGGCTATTACAAATGATTGAAGCGATTTCATAAATTCACTGTAGCTCCATTCATTGACATATGGTCACGACACACTACAGATATGTAGAAAAACTCATAAAGTTTTGTTCGGCTGAAGCCGCACTTCAGTCTGACAGATAACCAACAAGTATTTAAGAAGAAATTAAAAGAATTTCTGAATGACAGCTCCTTCTACTCCATAGAGGAATTTTTAGATATAAATTAAGAAAAAAAAAGAAAAAAAAATATTTAAAAAATAAAAAAAATAAAAATAAAAAATAAAGAAAAACAAAAAACACAAAAATAAAGTTGTTATATTAACTTAAGTATGTTGTTAAATTAACCTAATTATGTTGTTAAATTAACCTAATTATGTCATGTATTAGAAAATTCGACTCGTTCCACATCATTACGAAATATCGTATTCATGATCCATGGAACTAGTATTAATCTAATCTAATCTAATCAGGTTTCTGCCGCCAAAGCGCTCGAGAGCACAGTGAGACAAAATGGCGACAGAAGCCGAGAAAGCGTATGTCGTGCTTGAAATGCACTCACATCAGTCAGTCATAACAGTGCAACGACACTTCAGGATGAAGTTCAACAAAGATCCACCAACTGCTAACTCCATTCGGCGATGGTATGCGCAGTTTAAAGCTTCTGGATGCCTCTGTAAGGGGAAATCAACGGGTCAGCCTGCAGTGAGCGAAGAAACTGTTGAACGCGTGCGGGCAAGTTTCACGCGTAGCCCGCGGAAGTCGACGAATAAAGCAAGCAGGGAGCTAAATGTACCACAGGATGGTGCTCCACCGCACTTCCATCATGATGTTCGGCATTTCTTAAACAGGAGATTGGAAAACCAATGGATCGGTTGTGGTGGAGATCATGATCAGCAATTCATGTCATGGCCTCCACGCTCTCCCGACTTAACCCCATGCAATTTCTTTCTGGTGGGTTATGTGAAAGATTCAGTGTTTAAACCCCCTCTACCAAGAAACGTGCCAGAACTGCGAGCTCGCATCAACGATGCTTTCGAACTCATTGATGGGGACATGCTGCGCTGAGTGTGAGAGGAACTTGATTATCGGCTTGATGTCTGCCGAATCACTAAAGGGGCACATATCGAACATTTGTGATTGCCTAAAAAAACTTTTTGAGTTTTTGTATGTGTGTGCAAAGCATTGTGAAAATATCTCAAATAATAAAGTTATTGTAGAGCTGTGAAATCGCTTCAATCATTTGTAATAACCCCGTAGAGTGCCAGTCTCAACTGGCAATTGCATAAAATTTATCAAGGTTCTTCTCATTTACTGGTGTTGTGACTACCACATCACTGTCCTTTTCCATACACACCTTGACTTTTGACCTGTAAGGTGACTGGTGAACTGGAAGTGACGAAGATAATGACTGTCGTTGAGGTTATAGGAGGAGGTGAAGTGGAACACATGAAGTGGTGTCTGTTATCAGAGACCATTGCTTGGTGTACGTAATTCTTCTAATTAACCCCTTCTGCAGTCACAGATGACACCCGCATGAATTGTGGGACATATTACAGAGCTTCCACTACAGTGAGCCAGAAGTGTGCAGGATATCATTACGTGTTCTGTTGGTGTTGCTCTGAGATGAGGTTCAGAAACAGCACTGGCAGATCATTATTTTTGTGGATATCTCTCATTGCAAATTGTCTAAGGCCTTGAGTCATACTGGTGAAAGAATGACAATCTTGCACCTTCTGCTGAAGGAGGGGTATGCTGTTACTGATTTGTAAGAGATGGTGATCATAAAAGAACCAGCAGAACAGATACATTTGACTGAAGCTCTAAGAAATGTAACAAGAACAACTGTAGGTATGTCACAGGCTCTGCATCACTGCTGTTGCATTCTCAGTGAGTTGAATCGTGATGACATCTTTGTGGATTGTACTCATTTTGAAGGAGAACTGCTCCACTTTCTGCAGGATCTTCACTCTTTTTCCCTACTCAAATTCACTTCTTCATTCATTTCTAAATCCAAAGCCACTCTGTTTATGTTACTCCTCTTGTGACCGAGTAGCGGGAAAGCCCTAAATGTCTCAATACATCACTCTCAACTAAAAGCCCTGCGAGGACCTCCTCACTTGAGCAGTGCATCTGTGTGGTGAAGCCAAGTGTGCGGCACTCTTTCCCCATCCATGTGGCACAGCATCAGTTGCTTTCACTAGGCGAGCTCTCATGAAATGTGGCCAATAGGAATGTGCCCAGTTCCAGTGGCTGAGGAAGCATGTCTGTTTGCTATGCCACAACATAGCGTGTGCCCTATGGAAGAGCATAAAGCCTGCACACACTGGAGCTTTGCGCTCTTTGCATATCCCTGTGCTACCTGCTATGAAAGCCGTGCAAGTGACTGTGTCATTAGGCAAGGTAGTGCTGATCATCCTCCTAAACTTTCGCCAAGCTGTGTGATGTGTATTCACCCTTTCTCTCACACGACACAGCTGAGTGGACTCCATATAAAAAAGGCATGCACTTGCAGTGCCCTCATCCTCATTCCCCAAGATTCCTCCCGTAAGGACCATTGTCTCCTGTCATTGCCCTTGTGGTCCACTGTCTCCTTTCGTTGCCCTCCTAACTTCCAACTCATCCTTGCCAAACCATATAATGTTCCTAGAACATCCTTACTGTAAGATCCTACCCCTACAATCACTATCATTATGAGAACTTCCTTCCCTCTCAACCCACTACTACATATTTCAGTTCCAACATTAGTAAATTGTACTTCAAAGGTGGATCAACATGTGAAACAGATGTTGTTGTTTGACAGCTAACATGTATTCACTTCAAGGCTTTTTATGTAGGAATGACCCGTACTAAACTGGATAAGCAAATAAATGGATGCATAGGAACCTTCTGCTTCCCAGGCTCCTACTACCAAGGTATTGAGCATAATATTACCACATGACACTTAGGAGAATGGCAGTTGCAACGTTCCATGCATCCACATTACATGTTGCTCTGTGGCACACACAGGCATCCTCTTTTACTTCCAGTTTAAACAGAAATGAATGAAACTTTTTTCTTTGGTAAAAGGATGATACAAAACCAGTGTCAGTTTAGGTGCCTATCAGAAAAAAATGCAATATAATGATTTTGTCAAATAAGGTTGTGTGTGTCGCTCTCCAAAAAATTATCATATATTTTATCTCTCTTATTTTTAACCATACAATACAGATCCTGAGCATGCTGTACGATATGGCTCTAGGAACCTGAGGGGTGACTACAGAATGCATTTCACTTAAACCATTCCCATCCATTACTAGTTTTGTTGAACTTGGCCTATGCTTGAACATGCCACTCTACTATGTTTAGCTCTGTTAACAAGTCCACCTGTTTTATCTTCATTGCTAGAATCACTCTACTATTCATCCCCCAGTCCCCTCCCTCGCTTACCCTCAACCTGCCTATAGACCTTGCCCCTTTCTCTTTCCCTCCAAATATGTTTGTCTGTTCTTCTACTGCCTCCAAACCTCACTCACTGCCTCCCCACTTCCGATCCCCATCACCCTACCACAGCCTCTGCCCTACTGTCACCCTCCTGTTGCCTGCGCACCTCTGTTGCCCTCCTGTTGCCTGCGCACCTCTGTTGCCCTCCTGTTGCCTGCGCCCCTCTGTCGCCCTCCTGTTGCCTGCGCCCCTCTGTCGCCCTCGTGTTGCCTGCGCCCCTCTGTCGCCCTCGTGTTGCCTGCGCCCCTCTGTCGCCCTCCTGTTGCCTGCGCCCCCCTGCCGCCCTCCTGTTGCCTGCGCCCCCCTGCCGCCCTCCTGTTGCCTGCGCCCCCCTGCCGCCCTCCTGTTGCCTGCGCCCCCCTGCCGCCCTCGCGCTGTCTCCGGCCTCATGCTCTCTCTGCCTCCCTCCGCCGCCCTCGCGCTGCCTCCACCACTCAGTCACAGGGCACAGTGCCTACCATTGTACTATCTTTGACCTTCTACTGTGTGCCTTTCATCTTTTTCTCTCCTTATTCGGTACACATCGTCCGTCTAAACTTTTTTATGTGTAACTTGTCCTTTCTCTCCAACTTTCTCCAACCTATCCTTTTTTCTTTTCTGGGGAAAGATCTAAGTTTTTTAAGCTGGGTGTTACGTTTTCTACTTTTAAATGTATCTACTTCCAGTACTCACTATTTCACTACCTGAAGGAAACCACTACGTAGCCATTCTGCTACTCTATGGTTTTAACTTTTATCAAGGATTTTGCTTTTGATACACTGCATGTAAAAAGTAATCCCACATATATGCCACTGAATTTTATTGCTTTCACAATCACAGATCAGTACTGTATTGAGCGATTTGCAATTGTAAGGTTAGATGAATATACTGAAATCAGAATAAGATGTTTGTTATGTCTTTTGGTTTAATGAAGTTTGTTTTTCTAAACAGATCTCTCTTAATGGGCATCAGTGGGGAGAACCAGAAACATCGACTCCACATGGCACAGGAAATGGAGAGGTACTTGTACTCTACAGACTGTAGACGAAAGCTGCTCCTTTCACATTTCCAGGATGACTCATCTGAAGCATTAAGAATTGATTCTAGTGTGTGCTGTGATAACTGCATTCGCAGGTAGGTTGACTCTTCCTCTAATTGTGACCATACAATTTTAGTGTTATGTCTCATTTTGTTAACATTGTTCCACTATATTTTTCCCAGGAAAATACCAGGCAACAATGATCAGTACGATGGCGTTGAGACAGATGGCACTATAGAAGTGGCCAAAGAGGCACATTTGTTAATGGGAGCAGTGGAGGCCATGTCAGGCAGATTTGGCCTTGCAAAATACATATTGATGTTGCGTGGATCAACATCTTCCAAACTCCCCCCTGCTGCTGTGAAACATAAGTTGAATGGCTGTGGAAAACACAAACCTGATGCTTGGTGGAGAGCATTAGGTACACAAAATTGGAAAAAAAACTGGAACTGTGTAAAAGTGGCATAACGTCTTTAGTACTGCTACAGTTTTTCAAGGGCAAGACAATATGCAGATGTTTCATCACGTGTTGCTATGTGCTGGTTATATCGGAGTATTTTTAGATGGGCTGATTGTGAGCGGGTGTTTAATACTTTTCCTCATTTCTTTGGTGTTTGTTTGTCTTTTGCTCAGCTTTCTCAGTTTATATTTTCATCTTCTTATAGTCTTACATAGTCATCATCGAATCCATATATCAGAGAGAGTGCAGTGGGTGGGAAATGTTCATGCATTGCAGCCCATTAATTACTCACAAATTCCTAACTTAAATTTAGGTGAATAATTATAACTGATATTAAGATAATCCACCACATGAAGTATAACTACATATTAAAAAATTATTACTAAATCTACCTACATCTAATCTGCATACTGCTGTACAGTAGATATGAAAAATACTTCACATCATTTTAATCTTGTTTGCCTTGCAAATTGAGGGAAGAAAATGTGTTCTGCATAAGACTATTTAAAGGTCCTAGCCCCTCCCATCCTCTCTGTAAGTTCATTAAGCAGAAATACAACAGAGGAATGCAGTTGTTTTGCATTCTGTCTGATATATAGGTTTTGTAAACATATATGTTAGTCTGTATATGTGGTGTCTGTTTTATCGGACATGTCCGAGAGAAGACACACCATTTTGACCCTGCAGCCATTATGAATCAAGATACAAAGACATTAATGACATTTAGCTGCTAGGGAGCATTGATTTACATCAATAGAAATTGTTGAAAATTTGTCCTGGATTTGGATTCGAAACCGGGTCTCCTGCTGACTAAATGTTACAGGATTCAAGTTAGCTTCTCGCTTCTGTAGAGAAAATATGGAGAAAGGAGGAGTTGCCACATTTGTCAAAAACTGTTTTAGTTTCAAGAATATTGATATTAATAAGTTTTGCTCAGAGCAGCACTTAGAAGCTTGTGCAACAGAAGTAGTACGAGGGTCATTCAATAAGTAATGCCTCACATTTTTTTTTCTCAGAACGTATTTGTTGTGAAGAGTCAGAATTTGGCGACAATATACATCAACATGTCTCGTCCATGTCCTGTTTTTCTACACAGTCTCCATCACATTCTATGGCCTTAAGAGTGGAAGAGTATGTATTCCTTGCTGGTAAAAGCTCTTGTCATGTAGTCATAGCCATGTTTTCACTGCATGACTGACACCCTTGTCATCTTCAAAAAGGCCTCTCTGTCAGTCTCAAAATACTCCAACAATTCAGATGAAATTGCCTTTCTGTGAATCTTGTGGTCTGCTGTGAGCATTCATGGAACCCATTGTGAGCACCTCTTTGAATATCCGAGAGCCTCAATCATTGCAGACGCACTTCCAATGCTGACTGACAACTGTAGAGCCAATTGGCGAGTTGTGATATGACAATCGGCATGAATAATGGCATCCGCACAATTCAGCATGTCTGGAACAGTGGCTGTGACAAGACGTCCGGAATGTGGCTGATCATGGAGCTCTGTTTCTGCATTTCCTGAAGCTGTAACTTTCTTTACCCGTTGCCCAACTATACTCCTATCAACTGCAGCATTGCCATACACTGCACACGCTTATGGATGTTCACCACAGTTTCTTTTCCTGCACACAGGAATTCAATAACAGCACACTGCTTGTAACTTGAGTCATATGTAGATGCTATTTTGACACTGTACTACAGCTCTGCCATCTGCCAGAAAGGTTTGAAACTTCATCGGTGCACAGAACAAACATCAAATGTGAAGCACGAACAAGGACATTTGTCTGTGTATATTAATGACTTTTTTTAAAAAAATGTAGGGCATTACGAATTAACCACCCTCGTATTCAATCATAAAAAAAGTCTGGAAGCTCTTTTGTCTCATCTCACAGTAAGAAACAAGGAAATAGTGATTGCTGGTGATTTTAATATGGATTTATTGAAAATCTCTGCCAGTGAACAATTATTGCAGTCAGTAACACTGCCATTCAATTTAGTTCATACTGTGAACTTTGCAACTCTGAGACTGGTATTGATAATATCTTTGTGGACAAATGTAGGGAAAAAAGTCTGACACAAAACCAATAGCAAATGGGTTATCTGATCGTAATGTGCAGCATCTTGTGTTAAATGGTGAAACTTGTCAGGATAAAAAAAATTAAATCTGAGTATAGGAGGGTAATAAATCAGTCAAAAATGGAGATTGCTCAAAGAGACAATACTTCAGACTCAAAATACAAAGCTTTCATTAATAAATTTACTTCCTCTTTTGAAAATTGTTTTCCCCTAAAGGTAACTCAAATCAAACAGAAGTCTAAAAACAAATAATGGATTACACAAGGAATAAAGATATCATATGGTACAAAAATGAGACTGTTTCTGCTATCTAGGAACAGCTCTGATTGTAATGCATTATGAAGAACACTGCAAAATGTTGAAGCAAATAATCCAGAAATCTAAGCAGCTTTATTAAGAGAAAAAGATAATTACATCAGGCAACAAAATAAAAACTGCATGGGATATAGTGAAGACAGAGAGAAATGGGACCAAAAAGGAGGAGGAACAGATAGCTGTAAAAAAAATAAATGAGTGCATGGTAACTAGTGCATGTAGTGTTGCAAACCTCTTAAACAAGTACTTTGTTTCTGTTACTGACAGGTTGGGCTTAAAAGGTTCAGTAAATAGTGCAATGGAATATCTGAGACCATTCTTCACAAATAACTTAAGTAAAATGGAAATGACACTCACGTCTCCCAGAGAAGTAGCATCCATCATAAAATCCTTAAAATCAAAGTATTCTAGTGGTTATGATAACACATCAATAAAGTTAAGCAATGAATGATCAAGTGAGTTTGAATTCTGTTTTAAGGTATTTATGTAATCAGTCTTTTATCAGAGGAACAATTCCACACAGACTAAAATATGCTGAAGTTAAGCCTCTTTACTGGAAGGGAGAGAAAGAGATACTATCAAACTATCAACCAGTTTCACTTTTGCAGGCTTTTGTAAAAATATTTCTGAAGGTTGTGTTCAAGCGTCTTCTTAAGCATTTCCTGCAAATGATATATTGTCCAAGTCACAGTTTGGGTTCTTTAAGGGCTCCAATCTAGAGAAGGCTATTTACAGATACAGTGAGAATGTACTTAATTCATTAGACAACAAATTAGAGGCTACTGGCATTTTCTGTGACCTGCCAAAAGCCTTTGACTCTGTGAATCACAGCATTCTCTTAAGTACATTAGAATATTATGGTGTCACCGGCAGTGCTGCGAAACGGTTTGAGTCTTATCTAACTAACAGGAAACAAAGGATGTCATTGTAAAATACCTTTGGAGTAAGCAGTCAGTATTCATATGATTGGGAATTAATTACATGTGGTGTTCCTCAGGGTTCCGTTTTGTGTCCGTTGTTTTTTCTTGTGAACATTAAAGACCTCTCATCTGTTACATTGCCAGATGTTTTTTCCCCCCAGATGATACAAACATTGCAATAAATGGAAAGTCAAGTACAGATTTAGAAATGGTTGCAAATAAAATTTTCATTGACATTGATAAACGGTTTAAAGCTAATTTACTGTCATTAAACTTTGAAAGGACCCAGCATATTCAGTTCAGAACTTGTAAGAGATTCCTTCCAGCATGCGTATAACATATGAAGACATGCTGATCAAAGAGATTGACAGTGTTAAATTTCTGGGATTGAAACTCGATAAAAAATTCAGTTTAGAAAGCATACCACAGAATTGCTGAAGCGCCCAAACAAGTCTGTATTTTCAGTGAGGATGATGTCAGATGTAGGAGGTATAAAAATGAAAAAACTTGCATACTTTGCTTGCTTTCATTCTGTTATGTCATGTGGTATCATATTCTGGAGTAACTCATCAAACCGAGTAAATGTTTTTAGCATGCAAAAGTGTGTAGTGAGACTCATTTGTGGTGTAAACTCAAGAACATCATGTAGAAACCTGTTCAAGGAACTTGGTATTCTAACCACTGCTTCTCAGTATGTGTATTCCTTAATGAAATTTGTTGCAAGTGATATGCCGCTATTTCCAACCAATAGCTCAGTTCATAGTATCAATGCTAGGAATAAGACCAGTATATAAAAGACCTAAAATCACTTACCTTGGTCCAAAAAGGTATCCAATATTCAGGAATACATATTTTCAATAAACTGCCAGCAACCATTAAAAACTTGGTTGCAAATAAAGTGCAGGGGAAACAGATTGTAACAATATTGTGAAAAGGAAAGTTGCTACTCACCATATAGCGGAGATGCTGAGTTACAGGTAGGCACAACGAAAAGACTGTAACAAATAATAGCTTTCGGCCAGTAAGACCTTTGTCACAATTAGGCGGTGAACACATCCATACACACTGAGACTAAAGCAACTCGTTTGTGTGTATTTGTTGTTTAATTCTGACGAAGGCCTTACTGTCCAAAAGCTATTATTTGTGACAGTCTTTTTGTTGTGCCTATCTGTGAATAAGCATCTCCGCTATATGGTGAGTAGCAACTTTCCTTTTCACAATATTGTTACATTCCATCCTGGATTTTCCATTGTTGGCAGGTTAAACAGAGTTTGAAAGAATTTTTGATAGGCAACTCCTACTCTATAGATGACTATCTTAACAGGGACTGTTAGACCAGCTTAAGTAAAAATGTCAATTCAGTTGTGACAGCCGTCAGGATTAAGTATTTTGTGTATGATAAATTTATTAAAAGTGTATAACTGTGTTTCATTCCGACAGTGTATTATTTCTGTAAATATTTGCAGATCCAGTTTATTGTAATATATTGACATAGCTTGTCAATGTCCTGCAAATGATCAGAGTAGTGAGTATGCTATTCGAATGTTGTATGTTATACTTTCTGACTTGTTCCACACCCATGACAATCATCTCATTTTTGGGTCTATGGAACAAAAACTGAATCTAATGTAATCTAGGCAGACACTCTGACCCCTTCGCCATTCAAACACAGTGGTCATCGCGACTACATGGGCTACTACTACTACTACTACTACTACTGCACGCCTCCCATCAGACCCAAATCCTCAACTTATCCACATACTACTGACCTAGCACATAGTGCCCTTTTCACTGTTGCTGACAGGAATGGTCCTAAGAGATGCGGAAAAAGTAAAAAAAAAATTTCATATGTTTTCATTTACATTGTTCATTAATAAGTTTACCACACGCATAAAACAATTTTGAGGCTTTTTCAATTAATCATAGTAAAAAAAAAAAAAAAAAATTGGTGAGTAATACTTTCACAGATTGCAGTACTGCACTGCAGCTGTAACATTCGGATATTACACAGTTTCAATTTATGTAATGTAATTAACAATAAGTACAGCAGTTATTCCGGTAAGAAATTCATCAATGGGGTAGTAATTACCTACCATTAAATTCCTTATGTTCCTCTTAAATTGTACTTTATTAGTATTTAAACTTTTTCTGGCTGCTGAGAAGCTATTTGAAATGTGTAACAACAAAAATAATCAACTTCCGACAATATAATGTAATTGGACAGATAAATAAAACATCTACTCACCAACTGGCAGCAGGAGAATCCTCATATGAAAAAAAGGTTTTATCTATGCAAGCTTTCGGAGCCAGTGGCTCCTTCTACCAACAGAAGGGTTGAAGGGGAAGGAAGAGGGGTGAAGGGAAAGGAACTGGAGAGGTTTAGAAAAAGTGACAGAGTTCAGAAAAATCGCCCAGTACCCCGGATCAGGGAAGACTTACTGGATAGAATGAGAAGGAAAGATTGACTATTGGGGACTGCGCCGGATGAGATTTGAAAACCCGAGAGCTTAAAGGTGGAAGACAGGGTAATATACAAGACAAAGATTACTGCTAAAACATTGTGCACAGGTTAATAACAGTGAAAAGCTAAGTTTATATTGTATGTAATAGAGGTGGGAGGAGGGACAGTGAAAATAGACAGGTAAGAAAATGATAGATACAGAAAACTAAAATGGAGTGAAGAAAGCAGTAGTTACTATGAAGAAATGCTGAGACAGAAGGAATTAACATAAATTGAGGAAGGTGGGTGACAAGAACCAAGAACATGTTGTAGTGCTAGTGCCCATCTGCAGAGTTCTGAGAAGCTGGTGTCTGTGGGTAAAATCCAGATAGTGTGTGTGGTGAAACAGGCACCAAGGTCATGACTGTCATGTTGTAGAGTATGCTCTGCAGCAGGATATTGTGTGTTGCCAGTAAACATCCTCTTCCTATGCCCATTCGCCCTAACTGATAACTTGATGTAAATAGTTATCAGTTGATGTAAAATGCCAAACAGTGTTTAGATAACAGCTGGTATATGATGTGCCATTTCACAGGTGGCTCCCCCTTTGGTAGTATATATTTTGGTTCTTACAGGTCGGTGCAGAAGGAACATAGGGTCTGGGTGTGACAAGGATATTGCAGAGATTGAAAAGCTATTCTAGGTGTAGTGGGCAAAATTTCAGACAGAATGTATCTCATTTCAGGGCATGCTTTTAAGAAGTCATGTCCTAGTTGTAGCTGATTAATATACTCAAGACCAGAACAATACTGAGTGAGAAGTGGTGTTCTCCGAAGTTGTTTCTTGGGGGGATCAGCAGTACAATGATTCAGTGCAGTTGCCCAAGAAATCTGCTCTTGAATTAGGCTGGTGGGGTAATTATGTCTAGCGAAGGCTGAGGTGAGAATGGTGGTGTATTGCTGTAAAGAGTCTGCATCCAAATTAACACATTTGCGTCAATTGTCAAGGCTGTTTGGGAGGGAATGTTTGATGTGGAAAGGATGACAGGTGTCAAATGTAAGTACTGTTGCTTGTTAGTAGGTTTAATGTGGGCAGAAGAGTGTAGCTGGCCTTTGGTGAGTCCACATGGCAAAGATGTCATTAATGTGTCTAAACCAAACCAGGCGCTGAAGGGTTATGGATCCCAGGAAAGCCCCCCCCCCCCCCCCCCCCCCCCTCCAAGTGACCTGTGTAAAGGTTGGCATATATGACTTTCTCTTCCTGTTTTCCCAGTTTTTAAAATTTTGCCTCTTTTCACAACTTTCCCTATCGATATTCTTCTTTTCCAAGCGTTTTTTTCATGTCATATAAATCACTTCTCTGGCGAGACATTTTTGTCCACTCATTTCACTTTTTCAACCATTGTCTGTTCTCTGAATTTTTTCCTTGCTTTTCTTCCATTTTTCTATCTTTTTCCACCTCTGCTTCCCTTTTTTGCCACTCCCACTATTTCTAACATTCCAAACTGTCTCTCTTGCCATGATGAATCCCCTCACATGTTGCATCCATTCTTTTTGAAAACATGCTTTTGCACTATCAAAATTAGGGTCCCAGATTCTGTTTCTTAAAACCTGCTTGGAGTTAATCCCACAGGCCTAACATTGAAAGTCCCTGTTTCTGGATGTAATCCTACTCTACACCAGACACTTTTACAGTTTCAAATACAGTAATCTCTTGCACTTACCTGGCTAATGTGTAACATATATGCGTCATCTGCTAATTTCTGTTCCACTCCTCACCTACAGACCGAGGTTGGCTAACCTCCTTAACATCCCACAGCCTTCACCAGTGTGTCCCAGACCTGTAACAACTCATAATCACAAGAACCAATCACAAAAGTACAGCTGTGGGGTGGCAGGTTGATTGTCATATTAATAATCATTAGTCATAGTAGGAAATTGGAATTGTTGTAACTATTGTTCACCGTCTTTTACGAGATCCTGGCAACTATTTCTGTGGTCAGCCAGAAAGTGATAGAGAACATACTGACTATAGTACCCAATCTGCAAGTCCACATTCTTGTCCACACCGCTGAAAGAAACTTTTCTATTCTCTATTTGCTCAGTAGGATCAAGAGTATGATTATAAATGAAGGTTTTGAGTTCTAATTGATGCATATATTTGGTAAAGTTTCACATGCACCGCATTTTAATATTCCTTATGCTCATACTGACAGTAAATCTCTCTATCCTAAACAGCACTATGAGCAGTTCAGAGGTGACCTCTACGGTAAGTTCGTACTAAATTGTCTTTCACCCTGACTACTGATAACCAAATAAATGCTTGCCACGAAAGTGGAAAATAATGGTCATCACTTGCCACGTGGATTTGTTAACATTACGGGCGAGACACTAACAATTACTTTTGCAAAATGTAAGCGATCCAGGATGGTGTACAGTCCTCGTGAATTCACTATTTATTATTACTGAAAATAAGTGTTTTGTAACAGCCTGCCTCTGACGTCATCCGAGGCAGCACGTGCTCCAGCATTTGGCTGACGTGGATCTGATGGTGATTGGGTGTGAAGTGAAGCTTAGTCTTGCCTCTTGAGCTGTATTTATATATGTGGCACAGTGGACAGCCAAGGGAACACCTGCCGTCGTCTGCCCTATGCCCAAGGTAGCAGTCTCTAAACAACTGCTTTCTCAGACACACAATATTTTATGACAATGTCATGAATCAGTTTAGTCATTGTAATTTTTGTATACATCTAGATAAGTTGGTTAAAATCACAGAAAAAGTTTTAGCTCATTTCCATTAAAACTTTGCCTTCTAGAATTTTTATAACGGAACTGACAGTAGAACATGACCTCTGAACTACGACTTTAAGAGACATGGTATTGGTTTTTATTAACATCAAGGTCCTAAAACGTGTTATAGCTGTATTATTTAATAGGTTTCATCACATGCTGTAACCAAAACTCTCTATCATTAATATAACAGATACTTAATCTTACTACAAATAAGGAAGTTTTTGTTCCAAATTTAGTTTTCAGTAAATTACTCAAAAACTATTAGAGGTAGCTTAATGGAGTCATGTAGTTATTATTTTTATGTTGAACTGAAGCATCATACAAATTTTCAGATTTATAAGTCTAATATTTAGCACCTTCAATTTTTCTTAAAAACATTGATTCTGACCAAAATATTGGTTTAATCACATTGGGACTTGTACCAGTTAATTTTGGCATACATCCACACATTATGACCCATTTCTGGCTTCCTAGCTATATTACTTAGCGCCACTTATTTTTTTCTTAAAACGATGTACTTGGGTAAAATATTGACCTAATCAATCTGATACTTAACAGTTTAAATGTTATTACACTAAAGCATATGTTGACAAAGTTTGACAAAGCAACCTCAACTTTTAATTTCATTCTTAATTATGGTGTAACACTGGTGTGCTGCGCACAGACGCATTATGGTGACTTGGTGCTACTAGCAGTGAACTGGGGAAGTCCTGGCACACTCACTCGACTCTGTATCTCTCAAACGATACAGCACATGTTTCACCACACAGTGTTCTCAATCTCTTGTTTATAGCACTCTCCCCTCCTGAATTGTCTGTGTTATCCAAGGGTCTCACTTTCAGCTCTAAATCTGCATTCAATCATGCTGCTGTGGTGAAGGACCTACTTTCCTTCACACATAATGTCAACTGTAAATATCACTTTGCAACCCAATCCCAAAACCTTTCCAACAGCAAACCTGACATTGGACCCTGCCTTGAACAGTTCCAACCACAATCCCAACTTGATCCACCACCACTATCACAAAATCATTCCTGACAAGCCTTCCAAGAATTCCTCACATTCAGCATTGCTTCACAGCCCTTCCTCAGATCGCTACAACATGACCCTATCCTGTTCTCTGCAGAACTCCAGGCTCTTGGTTCCCTAAAAGCTGATGACTCCACCATTATCCTTCTAGCGGGCAAGGGATCTACCAGTGTGGTACTTATTTGTGGGAGTATGTAAGCGAAGATCTACGTCAGCTGTATGACACCTCTACATGCAGCATCAGCCATCAAGATCCCATCTCTGTGATTCAAAATGAACTACCGTAAAACCTTAGGCCTCTCACAAGGGGTGACACTTCTATCCATGAAACTTCTTATCCCACCCAAATCATGCACCTCCACCTTTCACCTTCTTCCTAAGATCCACATGCAATAATCCTGGCCTTCCTATAATTCCTGGCTTCAAAGCATCCACTAAACATTCATCCACCTTAGTTGTTCACCATCTGCAAACCCATAGTACAAAGACTTCCCTCCTGTATTAAAGACCTCAACAATTTCTTAGATTATCAGAAATCCATGCCTATGCTACTCCCACTACACACCTTGCTTGTCACCATTGATGCCACTTCCCTCTATACCATCACCACCCACATACATGGTTTGTTTGCTACTGACCATTTCCTCAGTCAGTGCCCACTTGATTCCAAACCTATGACATTTTTCTTGCTCATCTTGATCAACTTTATATTTACCAACAACTACTTCACCTTTGAGGGGTGTGACCGTGGGAACTAGGATGGCTCCCTCCTATGCCAACCTTTTCATGGGTCACTTGGAGGGGGCTTCCCTGGGATCCATAACCCTTCAGCCCCTGGTTTGGTTTAGATACATTAATGACATCTTCACCATGTAGACACATGGTGAGGCTGATCCGTTAAAATTCCTGGAATCTCTAAATATCTTCTCCCAATTAAATTTCACATGGTCCTATTCTGAATCCCATGCCACTTTCCTTGATGTTGATCTCATCCTCACTGAAGGCCAGCTACACAATTCTGTCCACATTAAACCTACTAACAAACAACAGTACTTACATTTTGACAGCTGTCATCCTTTCCATGTCAAACATTCCCTCCCATACAGCATTGGCAATTGAGGCAAACGTATTTGTTTGGATGCAGACTCTTTACAGCAATACACCACCATTCTCATCTCAGCCTTTATTGGACATAATTACCCCAACAGCCTAGTTCAAAAAGCAGATTTTCCAGGCCATCACATTGAATCCTATTACAGCTGATCCCTCCAAAAAACAACTTTGGAGCACACCACTTATCACTCATTATTATCCTGGTCTTGACTGTATTAATCAGCTACTTCAATAAGGCCATGAATTCCTAAAATCGTGCCCTGAAATGAGATCCATTCTGTCCGAGATTTTGCTCACAATACCCAGAATAGCTTTTTGTCACCTTCCCAGTCTCCACACTGTCGTCAGACCCTATGCTCCTACTGTGCCCGTCTTCCTACGATATAGCTCCTACCCCTGTGACTGTCCCCACTACAAGACTTGCCCTATGTGCCCTCCTACCTCCACCTATATCAGACCTGTAAGTGGCAAAACGTATACTACCAAAGGGAGAGCCACCTGTGAAACGGCACATATCATATACCAACTGTTATGTAAACACTGTTGAGCCTTTTGCATTGACAGAACTACCGCCAAGTTATCAGTTAGGATGAATGGACATAGGCAGAGGTTGTATACTGGCAATGCACAATATCCTGTTTCAGAGCATACTCTTCAACATGACAGTCATGACCCCAGTGCCTGTTTCACCACACACACTATCTGGATTTTACCCACAGACACCAGCGTCTCAGAACTCTACAGAATGGGCACTAGCACTACAACATGTCTTTGGTTCTTGTCACCTATCTGTCCTCAATTTATGCTAATACCTTCTGTGTCAGCATTTCTTCACAGTAATTACTGCTTTCTCCACTCCATTTTAGTTTTCTGTATCTATCATTTTCTTACCTGTCTATTTTCACTGTCCCTCCTCCCATCTCTATTACATACAATGCACTTAGTTTTTCACTGTTATTAACCTGTGCACAGTGTTTTAGCAGTAATCTCTGTCTTGCATATTACCCTGTCTCCCACCTTAAAGCTCTTGGGTTTTCAAATCTCATCCGGTGCAGTCCCCAACAGTCAGTCTTTCCTTCTCATTCTGTCCAGTAAGTCTCCCCTGACCTGGGGTACCGGGTGACTTTTCTGAACTCTATCACTTTTTCTAAACCTCTCCATTTCCTTTCCTTTCACCCCTCTTCCTTTCCCTTCAACCCATCTGGTGGAAGACAGAGCCACTGCCTCCGAAAACTTGCATAAGTAAAACCTTTTTTTTATGTGCTTTTTCTCCTGCTGCGAATTGGTGAGTAAATTTTTTATTTATCTATTCAATTAGATTACGTTTGAAATGTGTGTATTTCAATAATGTACACCTTTCTTCACTGAAGTGAGTGACTTCAAGAAGATTGTTATTATGCCCGAGTATTGATTCTGTGAACTGAGCTGTTAGTTTGAAATGTATTTATATCACTTATGACAAACTTCATGAGTGAATAAGTGTAGTAAGGAATGCTCCTGCATTGTGCTGGCTGGACACACAATACCTCTCTCATTGTCCTCCAGACTCCTAAGCCCTACCTCATTCTTCATACATCTTACCAAACTCAGTATATCTCCATGCACTACTACTTCTCCTTTCACGGAAAGGTATGAAAACAAATCTGTGGCACAGTCATGAGCACCTGCTTGGCACCCTCCTATGTCAACCTCTTTATAGGCCATCTAGATGTAAGCTTCTTAGCCCCACCCCCTCCCCAAAATCCTTGCGTGATTCAGGTTCATTGATATCTTCATCGTCTGGACTGAATGCCAAGACACCCATCCTCGTTCCTTCAGATATCAACACCACCTCTCCCATCCATTTACCTGGTCTCCTCAACCCAACATGCCACCTTCCTAGATATTGACCTCCACCTCTAAGATGGCACCATCCACTTCTCTATCCATATTAAAGCCACCAACCACCAATAGTACTTAGATTTTGATAGCTGTTGCCCCTTCCAAACCAAAAAATTGCTCCCATACATCTGGTCACCTGTGGATGGTGTACCTACAGTGACAGGAATTTCCTTGCCCAGTTTACTGAAGCTGTCATGGCAGCTTCACAGACAGGCCTTACCTCTCAAACCTAGTCTGCAAACAGATTTTCCATGACATTTCTTCACAGCTCCTAATCCTCCCACCACCCCAAAGAATCAGCTACAAATGAGTGTCCCTTTCGTCACCCAGTGTCACCCCTGACTGGATCAACTGAATCATATCCTACAACAGAGCTTTGGCTATCTGTCATCATGCCCAAAAATTAGACACATCCTACCCAAAATCCTTTCCACCTCTGCTAAAGTGGTATTCTGTTGCACAACCAACGTACACAACATTCTGGTACACTCACAAGCCACTCCCAGTCTCTAGCCATACAGGCTAAATCTCTGTGGAAGACCCAGGTGCAAGATCTATCCAATCCACCCTCCCAGCACTTCCTATTCTATTCTTTTCGTAGGCTCACTGTGTCTCATCAGAGGCAGAGCACTTGTGAAAGCGACCATGTCATATACCAACTCTGCTGCAATTACTGCACAGCTTTTTATGTAGTCATGACAACCAGTCAGCTGTCCACCACAATGAATGGCCACATGTGTGTGTGTGTGTGTGTGTGTGTGTGTGTGTGTGTGTGTGTGTGTGTGTGTGTGTGTGTGTGTGTGAGCGCGCGCGCACTGTACATACTCTAGCTCACAAAGAATTTGTGTTTGTGCCTGTTGAAGACTCCATACTTCTACTATTAGATGAGTGGTCTCCTGTACTCATCCCCTTAGGGGCTCAGCATTGATTTGCTGAGTACGGGCTTGGCAACCCCGGCGTTCGTAGAGCTGGGGACTGGTAAGTGTAGCCGGCCACGGTGGTCTCGCGGTTCTAGGCGCGCAGTCCGGAACCGCGCGACTGCTACGGTCGCAGGTTCGAATCCTGCCTCGGGCATGGATGTGTGTGATGTCCTTAGGTTAGTTAGGTTTAAGTAGTTCTAAGTTCTAGGGGACTGATGACCACAGCTGTTAAGTCCCATAGTGCTCAGAGCCATTTGAACCATTTGAACTGGTAAGTGCCTCCAGCCGTTTGTCCACCGTAATCTCTGGTCATGCTTCAGCGACCAATGTGCGGCACAGCGGTGGAATGTTGTGTGTTTTGGAGAACGGGGGTCTTGGCTTCATATATATAAAACTTCAACCTCAAGGAGTGCTACATTCTGAAGAGGAGAATGGCTGTTGAAGTAGAACAGTCTGTAACGGGCAACCTGTGGGGCACCTACCACTTGTATAAAGGTTGCTCAGGCATGCAGGGCTCAGCCTGGTTCGACAGTTATTTCCCTAGTGTCTCTTGGAATCCCTGTGGAACGGTCTCATCAAACTATTACTCCTGACAGGACGGGTGTACTGTCAGGTAGTACCTACACCCACTCATCAGAGAGAGCTCGGTTGGTCAGTCCTCCTGAAAAGAAGTCTCGGAATCGTAGTAACAGGGCATTAGTGTGCCATAACATTATAATTGTAATCAAGTGAACAGTGGGAACCTTTGAGAAGGTCTCCCCTTTCTATATTCACAAGGCATTGGAAGGGTCTCTAAAAGTGTCAAATGACTTCATAATGTAACACTTCTAGTCGAAACTGCTGTTATTCAACCCAAATATCTTAGCTCATGGGATGTAAGGCCTTAGGTGACTACCCAGTCGAGTCTGAGTTGTGTAACACCCTGAAATATAGGTGGTTACCTGCTGTGATATAATGGAGGTGGACCCTGTGGAGCTACTTGAAGAATGGAAAAAATATGGGTGTCATGGAAGTGCAAAACTATATGAGGAGAGTCAATGGCAAATTGGAAAAATCGGCAAAATTTATTCTAATGTTTAGTACTCCAGAATTACCTGAACGTATCCTTGCAGGCTATATCCGTCTTAAGGTTCGCCTGTTTTTTCTTAACCCAGTGTGATGCTACAAATGTCATAGATTTGGCAATGCTACTATAGGATGTCATGGGAGGGCTGTGTGTGGCAGTTGTGGAGGCTCAGCTCACAAATCAGGCAATTCTTGTATACTTCCTCCGAAATGTTTCAACTGCTCTGTGGCTCATCCAGTGTGGAGCAGGAAGTGTGAGATTTACAACCAGGAAAGGAAAATTCTGGAGTTGAAAATCAAGAGACGCATACCCTATGGTGAAGCTACAAAAGCTTTCAAAGCTATGTAACCTCCAGTTTCCGGTCCTTCTTTTCCATCAGCCCTTAAGCCACCAATCACCAAGTGTGATGCCTGCATGCAAACTCAGACCACAGATTAGAGTACAAGCACATGCGCTTGTCGCTGTACCAGCTAAGGAAACACCCCACTTGAAACTGAAGTCATTTGGAAGCTGTCAGCAATGGGCTTACCACCTAAGCCACATACCAGTACCCACCATCACAAGCCAACTAAGCTGTTCCTGTAACCAAGGCAACAACCTCCTCCCATCAGTAAAGAGAAATGTCCTTCGAAAAGTAGTTTCAAGTCCAAGAAAGCAGTAGTTAAACTTTCAGATCGCCAAGCTCTCTGCCTCTCTGATGGGGCCTATGCTTTGCAGGATACAGACTTCTCATCGAAGGAACCAGAGTGCCGGGAACCGGCTAACATTCTCCCAGACCTCCCCAGTAAATCACCACCTCTGAGGGAGAAAGAAAAAAACAACCATCGCTAAACAGTGGCTTCCGCAGGGACTTCTGTAACCCAGTGAAATTTAAATGCACGTCACTCACATTTGGAAGAATTACAGCTCCTGGTCCAGGAGAAACTGTTCTACATGTGCTTACAAGAAACACATCTTAAAGTTACTGGCACACCTGCATTACAGGATTACCACCCATATAGAAAGGACGATACTACTGGAGACAGGGCTAAAGGTGGA
The DNA here is from genome assembly GCF_021461385.2 of Schistocerca piceifrons. NCBI lineage: Eukaryota > Metazoa > Arthropoda > Insecta > Orthoptera > Acrididae > Schistocerca > Schistocerca piceifrons. The sequence continues at coordinate 779,748,352 of NC_060140.1, read as the reverse complement.
ATAGCTGCTTTCATTCATGACAGATGCCACTCCTCTTACTGCCCTCTTACCGAGGCCGTGCAAGCAATTGCTTTGAGAGTTCTCTCACCCTTTAATATCACAGTGTCTTCTTTGTATGTACTGCCTAATGATGGTTTGGATGTAGACGCACTGGCAGAACTCTTCTGGGCACTCTCACGCCCATTCCTCCTTGTGGGAGACTTCAATGCACACAATGTGCTATTGGGCTTGGCTACCACTTGCTCCAGGGGTCAGATGATCAAGTGACTCATCCATTCTGAGAATATCTGTCTTCTGAACGCAGGTCATATGACACACTTTTTCATGGCTACAGGGTCTCTTTCAGCCATTGGCATTTGTTTTTGTCCCCGAGTTATTGCAGACTCAGTCTACTGGGAAGTGACTCCAGATGTACATTCTAGTGACCACTTCCCAGTGTGGGTCTGTCTGCTGATTAGGACGGTGGCTGACAGGAGACCACAAAGATGGATGATACATGGGGCAAATTGATTGCAGTATAGTTGACAGGCTATTTTTGAACAAAAGGATTGTGCACAGGAGATGGTGGCCCATATCACTTGTGAGATCCAATGGTCCGCTGCAGAGTTCATCCACCGGTCCAGTAATCACCTCAGACAATGGCCTTTACCTTGGTGGAATGATGACTGTCGATTGGCAATCAAGGCCAGATGAATAGCTCTGCAGAACTTCAAACACTATCCAACTACAGGAAACCTTCATGCCTTCAGATCTGCAAAAGCACATGCGAGGCAAGTGATAAAAGAATGGAAGAGGGCTTCCTGGAGGGAATTCATGACTTCCATTAATCATTCCACTTCCGCTGCGCAAGTTTGGGAATCAATAAGACAGATTTCAGGCAAGGGCAGTACACATCCCCTTAGGGCCTTTTTAAGTAATGGGGTGTTGGTGGACATGCAAGGTTTTAACTGAATGCTCCTTTAGTGTTACTATGTCATCCAGACAAGCTCCTGCTTTTCAGGGTTCTGTAGGGCTCCAGACATGAGGAAGCTCAATTTCTTCTCCATGTGGGAACTGGAATCAGCTTTGTCTGAAGCCAGATACACTGCTCCAGGACCTGATGAGATCCATTATGCCATGCTTCATCACCTGTGCCCAGAATCCACAGCTCCTCTCTTGTTTGTCAGATCTGGTTTGATGGACAGTACACCATGACTTGGAAGGAGGCAATATTAATTCCATTCTGGAAATCAGACAAGGACTGTAGCGCCACTAACTGTTACAAGAGTGTAGCCCTTACCAGTTGTATGAGTAAGACTCTGGAATGCATGGTCAACTGCTGCCTCGTCTGGCTGCTCGAATCCGAGGTCACCTGAGCCATTCCCAGTGCAGTTTCAGATACTACCTTTCCACCCTTGACAACTTAATTCTACTGGAGACGGTGACATAGGAGTCCTTCTTACGCTGGAACCATTTGGTTTGTGTATTTTTTGACCTCGAAAAAGCATATGACACAACTTGGAGGTACAACATCCTTCGTCAACTTCATGAATGGGGACTATGTGGATGACTGCCACTTCTTATCCAATCCTTTCATGAGGATCGGTGTTTTCGATATCACATTGGCAATGCCTTGTCTGCCTGTTATGTTCAAGAGGAAAGGGTCCCCCAAGGCAGTGTCCTCGGTGTCACATTGTTTCCCATCGCTATCAGTGGCATTTCCTCCGCAGTCAGGAGCCCTGTCAAATGCTCTTTGTTTGTGGATAACTTTGCCATCTTCTACTCTCCCTCTGATCTTATAACAATGATGAGGCAGCTACACCTGCCCGTTAGGAGGCTGGAAACCTGAGCCAGGACAATTGGTTTTCGGTTCTTGTCTGAGTAGACTACAATGTCAATTTTAACCGTGCTCGCTGAATTTTTAACCAACCAGTGTTCACAATGGGAGACAATGTTTTACATTTTTGAGAAACTCTGTGCTTTTTGGGTTTATTATTTGACTTGAAATTAACTTGGCTCCCACAGCTGAAAGACCTACGAACAAAGGGCTTCCAGTTATTGAATATTTTGAAATGCCATAGCAGAAAAACATGGGGAGCTGACAGGTTCTGCCTCCTGCAGTTTTATAGGGCGTTTGCTTGATCACGTTTAGATTATGGCATTGTGGTCTATGGATCAGCCCATCCTTCCTACCTCAAAATGTTAGATGCTGTCCACCATGAGGGCATTCAAATATCGACTGGATCCTTTCAGACCAGCCCAGTTCAGAATCTGTGTGCAGAGGTTGGTGAACCACCACTCTGGATTCGGCAACGTATCCTTTTGGCTCGACAGGCGCTGAAAATCTCAGTGTCACCTCAGTCATTGACATTTATTTTAGTGGTCCAACCCACCTTTGAATGGCTGTTCAGGAATTGGCCCCAGGCAACCAACCCTTTTGGGATACATGCTACAGATTGTGAAAAGGATTTGGATCTATCAGACATAAAAATACACAGCCAGGGATGGAACACATTACCGCCTTGGTGTCTTCAGAGGCCCAAAGTGATTTTTAAGCTTGACACAATACAAGAAAACTTGTACTCCAGATTATGTTTTTACAACTTTGTTTTCATCCATTTTAAGTATGTACCACAGTTTTATTGTTGTTTATGCAGATGGATCCCTGCAAGAGAATGTCCTCCATTGTTCAGATGTTTTCACTGGTAGGGTTTTTAAAGTGTGTCTTCCGGAACACTTTACAAATTACGTTACGGAGTTATATGGCATCCTGATTATACTGGGGAGGGTTCACAGACATCACCATTCAAGGTTTCTTCTCTGTTCAGACTCACTTAGTGCACTGCAAGTATTTCACCAAATGTACCCAGTAGTAGACCAGCTGACTCAGCTCATCCATGACTCCTTACACCATGGCAAGAAGGTGATCTGCCGGGTACCTGGCCACATCTGTATTGAGGGCAATGACAAAGCCGCGAAGGAAGCATGTCAGGATGGTGCTTTTCATCAATGTCCCATCCCGTTGCACGACATCATCTCATTTTCTGACAGATGCATCATGAGTCATGGGTGACTGAATAGTTGCAGGTGACAGAAAACAAACTGCGGTCATTCAAATCAACCACAAAGGCATGGCAGACTTCATGTCAGCTTTACTGCTGGAAAGAGGTTCTGCATACCAGTCCGTGCATTGGGCATAGCCCATTAACACATGGCTTCCTCCTCAGAGGTTTGGGGGTGGGGGTGGGGGGTGGGTGGGGGGCAGAAGATCCACCACTATGTAAAGTTTATGGTATGCCACTTCCAGTGCAGCATATTGTGGTAACATGTGTCCTGTATGTTGAAATTAGGGCAGCCCTCAATCTCAATGGAGTTCTGCCCACCATCCTAACATATACTGATCCCAATATTACAAGGGTGGTGAAATTTTGTGAACTGTCAGAGCACATCCCTAAATTTTTGGGGAAGGGAGGCAGATTTTAATACATTATAAACTGCTCCACATGTGGGGACACCCATGAGATTAGCATACTGACTTTTTCTCAGGGCACTGATGTCCGTGATGTTGAGTGCCCCTCACATCAAATTATTATCATCATCTTTTACTCCTAAATTATTTAAATTGAGAGAGAAACATACTGAGAAACAATAATTGGGGGGACTCAGTTCTTTGAGTAGGTTCCTACAAGAATTGTTGAATGTTCACTACAAATAATTCATGTTACACAGTTGTGAACCCAGAAAACCTTAGGATGCTTGATGGATTCCCCAGTTATGTGATACTGTTTGGTGTTAAGAAATGAAAGTAAACAAAGTATGTCAGTGTTTTTATTTCTACATGATAACTTCATATTGCTAGCTAAGAATTGTGGATATTTCAGCAGTTCCACTGCATGCTCCTCCCAAGTGAAGTTATTATCAAGTGCTAGTCCAAAGAATTCAACATTGTCAACTTCTGTCTGCAAGTCCTCTTGCTTATATTGGGTGGAACCCTCTTGCAGGTTCTGAACTGCACACAGAGGTTTCTCAAGGTTAAATGGCAGTAAATTGGCTAAAAACACGACCAATGCTGTAGTATTGATGTGTACATCTTTGCAGTGCTCTAAATGTAGGTTGAATGGTAAATTTAAAGCCCATGGCATGTTGTTTTAGTAAAAAACATCAGAAGTTGCAGAAAAAGATAACATCTTTTGACAAAAGTGTACATTTTCAGATCATTTTAATGGGTGTTGAGCAGACCAAACAGGCAAACCATGGAAGAAACCCATAACTCAGCAATGGTATCTAACACGTAAAATAAAAAAATGAGTCTTTTGAGAAACTTTTTTTGAAAATGAAATGTAAAAATTTTCGATCTGTTTGTACACACTCACTGAAAGAGAAAAATATTTTGTTTACAGTAGATAAATTTTGTACACTCTCCAAAATGATTTGTAAATATCACTGTTGCCAACTAGATCAAAAACTGTCCCTCAATTTTACCATAGTTTTTAAGTAATGAATAAAAGTTTCTGTTTTCACAAGGCCGAACACTCATCCAGGAAGGATATCTTGTTGAGGATGGAAGTTCCTTCATGCGTCATGGAATGAAACATGTTGGGTTTCCAATGACAACTGTTAGGCTTTCAAAACTTGGGGAGTCTTTCCTCAGAAAGTAAGTACATGTTCTTAAATATTCTTTGATATATTTTATTGAACAAATATTTTTCAGTGTTATTATTTTACAAGTCATTGTTTTTAAGTTTTCCCTCAGTTATACCACATAATAGACATTAAGACCTTTCAAATCCCACATCAGCAACTTGAACCATAGTAGTGTAATTGGAAGTGTATATTTTTAACTGGAATGTTTAAATTTTGTAGAGTAAAGCCAGTGCAAATAGAGTTTAATTTTATCATTGCATTTCAGAAGATTTTTGATGTAAATTCATCAGTGGTCACCAAACTTATGAAGCTTCTGGGCTACCATACCACTTTCAAATCCTACTTGGAGCTATCAAACTCCTTATCTTAAATATGAGTCAGTCCATTTTAAGTTGTGAAGTAACAACAGAACTTCTGGATCATTTTGACTTCATTCAGCAATTCCTTGGTGCATCATAGTTTTTGATTGAAATTCAACATTTTCAGAACCGACTTTGATGCTACGCATTTCATGCCCCCCCCCCCCCCCCCCCCCCACTAAAAAAAAAGGCTTGGCATGAGCCAAAGGATATGCTGACATCAGCACCAATCCCAGAACCATTTTCTTTACTTCTTCCACATTGTCATCAGTAACTGATGTGCTAGGACACCCAGAGCAGTCATCATCTTCAGCGTCTTCATGATCCTCTTTGAAACATTTATAACACTTGTAAACGCTTGTCGTACTCATAGTAGATTCACCAAAAGCCACTGTCAACTTTTCATATGCAGTGGTGCACTTTATCCCATTTTTCAACCAAAATTTAATGCAAATTCTTTGATACATCTTTTTTTAGAGTAAAAATTCACTGAGTACTTAAAAACGTGTATAACCTTAGCAGCTGTCAACAATAGACTAAATATTCAGAACACCTGAAAATGCAAACATGCATCAGTAACATGTGTACCAACAAGGTAGGATAAAAAAGAAAAAAAAAGATATATAAAGCCTGTTGAATAATTCTAGTTACTTTTTGATCACACATTGTACTTGCAGAAAACTGTACAGATGTAATAGTAAACATTATCTCAGTTTTATTTTTGCAGCTATCATGTAATGAATCTGCAGTTTTGATTAATTCACTGTCATCATATGGTTTCTTCTTCTGTGAAATAATTTCTTGGAATTCAGAATGATGCGTCAGTTGCTGACTTATTCTTTTCTAATGGTTTTAAAGAACCTCATTGTGTGTACAATCAACTGTGAGGGTGATAATGTAGTCAACATTGACAGTTGTGCAAAAGTAACAAGCAATTCTTGTGACTGAAATTGGAACTCAGTGAAGCAGTCCACTAGCCAGCCTGAGTGTTATTGCGATCTACCGAAAATTTTCCTGCAGCCCAGAAGTATCTCACGATTGATGGTTTGGCAGTCACTGGTCTGTATAATGCAGAGTAGGACACTTATGCATTGATAATTTCTGCAGTTTTTGAGGAATATTATAGCTTCGGCAATATTAATATGATACAGGAAAGTAATAGATGTTATACAAAAAGGGGTGAGAGTTTCTGTTTGGTGGAGTGGGTAAGGTGGAAGGAGGAGGGGTGCATGACAGTCAGGAGGAAGATGCAGCAAGGGAGTAAGATAGGAATGTGGCACCAGAGGTCTTGCTCTTGTGCAAGCACTAGATTTGTGTGTGGTACTCAATGAAGTGGAGGAGTGGACTGGGAGGTAACAAGAGAGAGGGAGACTGCATGTAGAAAGTGTGAGTGTAGTTTGAGGAGTTGAACTGGGGTCATAAAGGCAGGAGTGGAGGAAATTGAGAGACAAGGACTAGTGAAGGTTGAAACTGGGTGGTTTGCAGAATCCAAGGATGTGTTGTAAGGGTAATTGAAAAAGGTTTTTTCATCACTCTCAAGAATTGTATAGTTTGGCCTTGTTTCTAATTTGTTTCTAAATCGTCTTTTGTCCATGGGAAATCACTGCATACTGCCAACTGCCTGACTGAGGTAAGAATGAATCTACATTCTCAGCCCAGTTTGACAGGGCATCTCTGTCTCCAGTCTCAGCTTTTGTACACTATTCAGTTTGTCAACATGGCTTGAAGGATCATTACTGGCTTACACTGCAACCACTTTTTAAGTACAAGAAATAGAACTGGTCAGTGGATCAATGAACTATTGTGGAATCAAGGTCTCCATAGCTCAGCCATACTGGGACATAAGAAGTTTATTTAATTTATGCTGTTATCAAAACATTTAGTGCTCTAGTGCTATCAGTAAGTCAGTTTGTAGATGATTTTAGGCCTACAGAATGTAAAATACCTTAGGACTAAAGAAGACCACTGAATGAAAAGCAGAAGTCCTGTCACGACAGAGAAACACAAAAAAAAGAAAAAAAGAAAAAAAGTTACAGGATGGAAGAGGGGGAAACTGTTGGATGGAATGTGTGGGGACAGCAGGGTTAGCAGAGACTGAAGACAGAAGGGAAGGATATGCCACAAGAATAACTCCAATCTACATAGTTAAGAAGAGCTAGTGCTGAAAAAAAAAGGATCCAGATGGCTCGGGTTGTGCAGCAGCCATTGAACTTGTGCTTTTTGTGCCACTAGGTGATCAACTTTGTTCTGGCCCACAGTTTGACAGTAGCCATTGATTATGGTGGACAGTTGGTTGGTTGTCATTATGACATTAAAAGCTGTGCAGTAATTGCAGCAGATTTGGTATATGACTTGGCTGCTATCACAGACACCCTGCCTCTGATGGGACAGGGTAAGTTTGTGAAAGGACTAGAATAGGCAGTGCTGGCAGGGTGGAGTGGGCAGATCGTGCACCTAGGTCTTCCACAGATATATGCCCCCTGTAGCAGAGGGTTGGGAGTGGGAGTGGCTTGGAGAGGGGGGGGGGGGGGGACCAAAATGTTGTGTAGGTCGGTTGTGCAACAGAATACCATTTAACCAGGGGTGGAAAGAATCTTTGGTAGGATATCCTTCATTTTCGGGCATGATAATTAGGCAGGGGGGTGCACTACTCCTTTGTTACTTATTCTTGTGGGTGATGGAGGGATTAGAATGTGTGGGGCATGGCACAGGAAATCTATTTGTGAAGTAGGGTTGAAGGGTAGTGACCATCTGTGAAGTTCCTCATGAGTCCTTCAGCATATTGTGCAAGGGGTTTGTATCACTGCAGACATGCAGTAAGAACAGCCAGGTTGTATGAAAGTGATTTTTTGCTGTGGAAGGGATGACAGGTGTCAAAATGCAGGTAATGTTGATGGTTGGTGCATTTGATATGGATAGAGAAGTGGATGGAGCCATCTGAGACATGGGCATCAGTGTCCAGATATGTTGCATGTCAGGTGGTGGACAACAGGTGAAATGGATGGGAGAGGTGGTGTTGACATTGAAAGGAATGAGGATGGGTGTTTCGGCTCTCAGTCCGGATCATGAAGATGTCATTAATGAACCCAAATCAGATGAGGGGTTTGGGATTTTGAGAGACTTCGAAGGTTTCCTCTAGATGGTCCATGAAAAGGTTGACTTAGAGGGTGCCTTGCAGGTGCCACGGATTTTTTTATATATCTTCCCCTCAAAGGAGAAGTAGTTGTGTGTGAGGATACAGTTGAAAAGTATATGAGGATTATGTAGTGGCTTTAGAGTCTGGAGGACATTAGGAGGTGTAGTGTTTGATAGTGGTAAGGCAGTGGGCATGAGGAATGTAGTTGTATAGGGAAGTGACATCAGCAGTGATGTGAAGGGGTCCAGGGAGTTGGTGAAGGAAGTGTGAGGCTAGGTTTTAGGCAGGAGCACAATAAGCAGCTACAATGTGGCATCCACCATTATTGGGTTTATGGTTGTGGAGAGCATGTAGATGGTGGATGTATGGGGTTGTTGTTGGAGTGAGCAGGGATATGGACTTGGGGGAGGGATTCTGGGAAGGGCCTAACGGTTTCAGTAGAGATTATGTTTGGGCTGGGGTCACTGGGGTGGGATCACTATGGCAGAGCTTGTAAGTGAAAGAGCCAGGCAGCTGGCGGAAGCCTTCTGTCAGGTGGACATTGTGATTCATCACGACAGTGGTACAATTTTTTAGGCTGTGATCTACAATGATCTTCATTAACGAAGAATTAGGTGACAACCAGTAACTCCCCCCCCCCCCCCCCCAAAATACCGGATCCTTAAAGAATCGGACTTTTGAAATTACGTTTAAAGATAGTTGGAAGTCACTAAGTGCTCTCCTTCTCAAATACGGGATGAATATAGTGTGGGTAATTTGTGCTCTGTGAATTATGCTGCCTCAAGACATATAATTTGTTTCTAACTTTAATAGTTGAGTTGTTATGGTAAACCTTTAATACTAGATTATACATCAGGGCTGGGCAAATACCGTTTCACAAGTGCGGGTGCTCGCAAATGCCCCCAAGGCCTACCCGCGGCTCTCCCCCTCTCTGCCAGCCAGCAGTACCAACACCATCTACATGCCTAGCCACGCACATCACTGCATCATGCCGAGCCACTTGGTCCATTTACTTCTCATCGTTTCTATTGTCTTTGTAGACATTGCGTTCGGTGTTTGTGATAAAACAGAACTAGTGGGTGGAAAATGGCTGAGGAGAAGTTAAAATAATTGAAACGAAAGTTCTTTTAACCCAAACTCAGTGTTTGATTTGCAATGCAACATTGTCTTCACGGAAGTAGTACAATGTGAAGCAACATTATCAATTGCTTCACAAGAGTGATATAGTCGGTTTCAATAATGAAGAACGAACAGCCAAACTTATCGAACTGAAGCAGAAGAAGGAGAAAGATGTATGGATACATGTAGATAATTATGACATTGATTCACATTATTACTGTTATTAATAATATGTTATGTGCATTTTCCGGCACTTTTACCTTCTCCTGTACGTATTTACAGGACAAAAACATCATCCACAACGATGCAGCGAAGACAGTAAGCTACCATGTAGCTCTTAAAATAGCTAAAACAGCACAGCTCTTCGGTGATTGTGAATTTGTGAAAGAATGTTTTGTTGGTGCCACAACAATTTTGTGACCAGCATGTCTTCCTGTTTTTGAAACCGTTCCTCTTTCACGGAGAACGGTTTGCAGGCACATTGAAGAAATGGCAAATAATGTGGAAGCTCAGTTGAGAAACAGGATCAAAGATTTGATTTTCTTTTCATTAGCATTGGACGAAAGCACTGATGGATGTGATGTTGCTCAACTTGCAGTCTTTTTGCAAGGAGTTAATGCTCAGTTTAATGTGATTGAGGAACTCCTCGATTTAGTGCCAATGCATTACACAACAACGGCTGACAATATACAGGCTGTCCACAGTGAGACTCCAACATTTGAACTCATTAAATCTGAGAGGAAACACAATTTATTGACTTACAAATACAGGGAAATTGTATAGCAGCTCATAAAGTTTTCATTCACAGATGGACGGTTCAGTACACTTGAACATGGGCGCCACGGGAAGCGCAAAGAATATCAAGTCTATAATTGATTTCGTGCCATGTGTTGCAGAGCATCTGTTCTGTGACAGAGTTGATGACAATTCTTACGCGCTGTTTCAAGTCTTGCAGATCCTTTACTGGTGTAGCATATACCCGGTCTTTCACATAACCCCACAAGAAAAACTCGAGGGGGGTTATGTCAGGCGAACTTGGTGGCCAAGGAATTGGACCTCCACGGCCAATCCATCGTTGCGGGAATGTGTCATTAAAAAATTTTCAGACATCAAGGCTCCAATGGGGTGGTGTGGCATGGCAAATTGTTCCAACTTGTCCAGGTAGATGGCTCCATCCACAGTCGGCTCCTGAAATAAAAAACGGCCCAACAATGCGATTTATCATCAAACCACATACACATTAACTTTCGGACTGTCACGCATGTGTTCCCTAGATGCATGTGAATTTTCGGACCCCCAAATGCATACATTGTGATGATTGACAGCCTCTGACACGTGAAAGGTTGCCTCGTCAGTAAACATCACGCATGATAAAAATGTCTCATCCACGGCAATGCGATCTAACACGACACATGCAAATTCTTCTCGCTTTGGTCGATCATCAGGCTTGATTTCTTGCACAACCTGCACTTTATATGCTTACAAACGTAATCGCTGATGAAGCACTTTGTGCACTGTTGAACGTTTCACACGAAGTTCTTGTGCTGCCTGTCGCACTGACTTCCGTGGACTTTGTTTGAATGACCACTGCACTTGTTCCACATGATGTTCGCTGATCCCAGGCTTACCACCACCATGCCCTTTCGCAACACTCCCAGTAGCCGAAAACTGATCACACCACGCTTTTTTGTAAACTCGATGAAAGTTTCTTTGCACTTGGCTCGCCAATTTTGTCTCTGCATACCACCAGACCACTTGTGCACACTCCTTCATATCCTCCATTTTGCTAAAACAATTGATTGCAGCTCCACTACGGCCACTTGGCGTATCAAATTTGCACACCACAAACTTGTTGAGTTGCTCTGTCTGCCCCTTCAGGATTCACAGGTCCACCATCTGAAATGAGAAAGATATAGGATATTAAAATGTTGGAGTCTCATTGTGGACACCTTGTATTATTGTGCGTAGAACATATAAAAGAGAAATAAGAGCTATGTTTGGAAAAACTTTCATCGATTGCAACTGATTGGATTCCTGCAACAATTGGTCATAACTCTGGTGTCGTTGCTGTGATACGAAAAAAGCTGAAAGCCATCGGTGTCCAACAGGAACTCCTAGCAATACGTTGCATTCTTCATTGTGTTAATTTGCTAGCAAAATGTGCCAAACTAGTTGACATCATGGACATGGTTATAAAAACAGTAAACATTCTCAGATCTCACGGTTTGGGACACAGTCAGTTCAAATCGTTCCTGGAAGATTTAGAGTGTGAATACAGCAATGGGCATATTTTTGTGAAGTACGCTGGGTGAGTTGAGGTATTATTTTATAACGATTTTTTAATTTACCTAAAGATATAGCGCTATTCATGCATGTGAAAGGAAAACCGATGAAAGAATTGGACGACCCACAGTGGATTTTGGACCATGCGTTTTTAACTGATGTAACCAAGCATCTAAATAGCTTGAATGTAGCTTTGCAAGGTAGAAATAGGTAATTAGCGAAGTGTTTGACACTATTTTGGCATTCAAGAGAAAACTGCTTTTGTGGACAAAACAGCTGTCAGAAATGTCGTGTGTACACTTCGTGAGTGTTGCACTAGTTGTTGATGAAAAAAAAATTGGAAGAGAAGAGGCTCAAAGAACATTTTGATGGGTTTGTAACAGTGCTATAGTCTCTCAAAGGCATTTTTGATAGTAGATTTGGGACTTAAATCGACTGGAATGCAATGTCAACCTTTTTGCGACTCCTTTTGCAGTTAACATTGAAAAAGTGCCTTCTGAAATTCAGTTGGAACTCATTGACTTTCAATGCAATCGTGTGCTGAAGAAGTAGTTTCACAATGCAGAAACCTTGGAAAGCTTCTACAAATATTTTCCACGTGAACAGTTTCCATTGTTATTTAAAATAGCTGCTTGTATGTATAGTTTTTTTGGAACAACATACTTGTGCGAAATTGTTTTCTCCATAACGAAAATGACAAAATTGAAGCTTAGGAATAGTCTTACTCATGTTCATCTGACTGGTGCAGCGGGCCTAATGACCAGTAATTTCACACCAAATATCTAGATGCTAGTTCAAAATTATTTTAAAAATATCCAGGATGATGTAAATTAATGCCTATGTCCTATTCGTACATAGTACCCCTCCTCCGAACTACACAAGTCTGTGTAAATATAACATAATGATATGAATATAATAGAGGGAAACATTCCACGTGGGAAAAATATATCTAAAAACAAAGATGATGTAACTTACCAAACGAAAGCGTTGGTATGTTGATAGTGACACTGACAATCAAACACACACACAAAATTCAAGCTTTCGCAACTCACGGTTGCTTCATCAGGAAAGAGGGAAGGAGAGGGAAAGACGAAAGGATGTGGGTTTTAAGGGAGAGGATAAGGAGTCATTCCAATCCTGGGAGCGGAAAGACTTACCTTAGGGGGAAAAAGGGACAGGTATGCACTCGAGCGCGCACACACACACACACACACACACACACACACACACACACACACAGACTGGTCTGTTGCCCCTGGAAGCCATTAGATAGGCAACCTGTAATTGGGACAGGTGACTGTTTAATTCGTTTAGTAGTGTATGTGAACAGGCTTACAAAGAATGCATAACGAGCAGCATATCAGTAAAACAGTTCGTTTTGTTTGAAAAAATTAATTTGATACATATATGTCAATGGTTAATAAGCTTGGACAGTGTTTATAAGGCCATAGTGACTAATTGTCAAAGTGAAAATAGATTCTCAATATCTTCAGCATATCAAAAAGTGTAGTAGATGCCACTCCCTATTTGTGTACTCACACAACCCTTCAATTAAAGATGGCTGACAGAATGACCGGTGTAAATATTCCTTGTCTCTCCATTTGTTTTAAGGTCAACTCCAGCACTGTGTGCCTGCACTATGTGAAAGTACAGTAGAGTCAAAGTCAGTTTTGTTTTATGTTCTTAATTATGTCATCTTTATATGAATGGTACAGTGTGATAAGTTTTTGAGCAGGTCTAATGAGAGGATGTGGGTTACCAAATAGAAAATACAGGACACTATTTAAAAACGACGCACTGCCATTCATATCCTCGTAGCAAATAAATTTACAAGAAAGGAAGTTATGCTGGTTAAAGTGCTCCTGGTAGTTAAAAATCATTTGCTTGATACTTTTTTATTTTGCTTCTGAACAAAAAGTTATTTTGGGTGGTCAAAATAAATAGGACCCCCTTTATTTTAACGAATACTGGGTTATGTAAAACCGCATCATTTACTGTATTAGTGGAACACGTTGAAAGAGGACTTTAAATGAGATTTGTACATCAGTAACATTCTAAGGTGTGCAAAGATCTACACTGAGGTGATAAAAGTCCTGAGATAGCGATATGCACATACACAGATGGTGGTAATATCATGTGAAAAAGGTATAAAATGGCTGTGCAGTAGCAAAGCTGTCATTTGTATTCAGGTGATTCATGTGAAAAGCTTTCCAATGTGATTGTGGCCACACAAGAGGAATTAACAGACTTTGCATGCAGAGTGATAGTTGGAGCTAGGTGCATGGGGCATTCCATTTTGGAAATTGTTAGGGCATTCAATATTCAGACATCCGTAGTGTCAAGAGTGTGCCGAGAATACCAAATTTCAAGCATTTCCTCTCATTACGGACATTGCAGTGGCCGACAGTCTTCACTTAACAACCAGGAGCAGTGGCATTTGCATAGAATTGTCAGTGCTAACAGACAAGCAACACTGCAACCACAGAAATCAATGTGGGACAAATGACTAATGTATCCAGTAGGATAGTGTGGCGAAATTTGGTGTTAATGGGCTGTGGCAGCTGACAACCAATGCGAGTGCCTTCACTAACAGCACATCAATTGCAGCACCCCTCCTGGGCTTGTGACCACATCAGTTGGACGCTAGACAACTCGGAAATTGTAGCCTGGTCACACGAGTCCTGACTTCAGTTGGTAAGAGCTGATGGAAGGATTTGAGTGTGAGTGTGGCGCAGACCCCATAAAACCATGGACCCAAGTTGTCAACAAGACACTGTGCAAGCTAGTGATGGCTCCATAATGGTGCGGGCTGTGTTTACATGGAATGGAATGGGTCCTCTGCTCTAAATGAACTGATCACTGACTGGAAATGGTTATGTACAGTTACTGGAAGACCATTTGCAGCCAAACTGTGATGGAATTTTTATGGATGACAATTCACCATCTCACCACGTCATCATTGTTTGCAATTGATTTGAAGAACACAAGCAAATGATCTGGCCACACAGCTCGCCCTACGTGAATTCCATCAAACATTTATGGGACATAATTAAGAGGTCAGTTCATGCATAAAATCCTGTGTTGGCAATACCTCCACAATTATGGGTAGAGGCAGGATGGCTCAGTATTTTTGCATGGGACGTCCAACTGTTTGTTGAATCCTTGCTACATTGAGTTGCTGCTCTACACTGGGCAAAACAAGGTCTGACACAATATTAGGAGGTATCCCATGACTTTTTGTCACCTCAGTGTGTGCTTTTGAACAGATTGCCTGTATTTTGATTAGAATTTTGGTGTTATTTCCCAGTAATGTTCCCCCCCCCCCCTCCCCCATTTCCATGAGGTTTACACTTTCATTTTCTGCTCCACTTCAATCTAAGTCCATACTCATCATCCATTCACAGGTTATTTAGGTGATGCAAAAGTTTCAGCACTTCAAATTGAGTGGGTATCAAGTAACCACTTGTGGAATACGGGACTGAAGAAGTGTGTGGCCACGCAAGTGATCTTGACGCAGCTGTGGTGTGCAAAAGATGGGTTGAATACACTTCGCAAAGCTTGATGGTAGTTGCTGTACATGACCAGTAGTACCATATCGAATGACACAGCAGCCTGTGTGGCTTTTAGCCAAGTAACTCTCACTCTCTTGAGCATAGGGTCCAAAGTTGCAGTGTGCACAGACTTGATATGCTTTCTTTACTCACCACTACATCTCGTCTTGTGTTGTGACATAACTAACCACCACATTTCCATAGATTTATGGAAGGGGACACATGCCTTTTGGGTTGCAGTGTTACCCATTTGAAGGGAAGCATGACCAAGCCACGTAGATAATGACTGCTCTCATTCAGCTTCACCATCTGGATGCATTGCTCTATTTATGTAATGTCATTCTCCCTCTCTCTCTCTATTTCTGGGCAAGATTTAATGCATGCAGCACATCTCAAAAACAAATTTCCCTGTTTTTTCCAGACCAGTTTTTCTGGAGTCATATTGTGCTTAACCCCTAAACTACTTGGATCAGTTTTATGACACAATCTACAAATTTTGTTGATAAATATGAACATAGTAAAAGGTGTCAGATTTAATTTGAGTTCCAGCAGGTTAGAGGCACATTTTCATTATGCCTCCACTTAGTGCTGGTTTTTATGGGCTGCATGCTCACACTGCAAAATCAAATCCAAGTTTTACGTTGTTCGGAAATTATATTTCTAATTAAAATAGTGTAAAAGACTTCATGTAAAAAAACTTTTCCATACAAGTGAGCTAAAAATACCATTTTATGTCATTCTCACAAAAATTGTTAAATTTGCCTTTTATTTGTAAAGTATTTGAAAGCAGTAGGAAAATTAAATTTTTGTATTCTAAGTGCTTGTGTTGGTAAGTTGTTATAAAATGTTGTACAAGATGATCTGGTTTTGTTTCTTTCAAAAAAATATTGCTGGAGATGTGTCACACAGTTGCCAAAAACTCAGGGTACACTGTTGAAATGTATGCTGTGGGGTCAAAGGAATTACTGTATCTCGGAAAGTAATAAATTAGTGAGCATAAAACTTTGTGAATGTTTGTTGGAAACATCTGATAATGTTCACACATAATTTCATAAAAATCCATATTGCTCATGGGAGAACCTCTAGAGCACTTGTCATGGAATAACCCATATGCAAACCTATCGTGTCCTAGTATCCCTGGATCAAAATAAATGGATTTGAACAGGCCATGTCCTCCACTGAAAGGACATGACTTTGTCATCTCATCGTGTTAACAGAAAGCAATAGAATATGGAACACTACAAACTGGCAGTCAGCTGCAACTGTAAAAAAAATTAGAATTATTACCACCAGAGGTTGGGGGGGGGGGGGGGGGGAGGCGAACTACTGTGTGTGTGTGTGTGTGGGGGGGGGGGGGTCGCAACAAGCTTCACCAACCTCTCACAGGGCAGCCAGCCTGTAGCTGTGTTCTATGTTTCTGCAAAAGAACTGACACATGGTCATAGGGATCGCTGATCCTTTCTGGTGCTGTCAGGATCATAATCAAACTCTGTGGTAGACGAGGATTAATCTCTTCGCTCATTTCAAAGTAAGAAAGTAAACAAGCAGTGCCCAACACAAATCGTTCAGTAATGGCTATGGTACATCTGCTTGCTGAGGTTGGCAGTGTTGTAAACAATGTAGTTCAGCCCCGATCTCTACCTGTATTTGACACAACCAGAGTTCAGAACACTCACTAACTAAAACTAAAACTGTCACACTAAAGTACCTGCATTATACTTACATCTGAATATATATAAATGAAAACCACATCAAATACTCTTCACAACTCCTTGCCAGTCACATTGCACCACAAATGTACAAAACAATGGCACAACTGTATAAGAATTATGGCCAGGCTGCAGTAGTAATTCCTCTGCTTGGCCGAGCTGTGCCAGCCTCAGCCAGGCCACACTGGGCTGACTGGCAGTTGCTTTGGGAGCACATTTCTTGCATGCTGAAATACTTGGGTGTGACATCATTATGACGAGTATGCTCTGTATTGAAGATGATATAAACCTTGTATCTATTTTTGTGATCATTCAAGATGCTAAGCTGCAGTAGCCATTTTAGTGGATGTATTGAGGAAGCAGTTCATTATATCTTCAATGAGTGTATTCATTGTGATTCTCCCTCCCTCCCTCCCTCTCTCTCTCTCTCTCTCTCTCTCTCTTTCTTTTGTGAAAAATGAGGAACTTCCTACTTCACAGGAAGGCTGTTGTTTGTGATTAGAAATTAAAGAAAGAGATGAACATTTTGGGGAAATTTCTTAGAACAAATGATATCTATATGTCATTTGTGAAGAAAGAGATTTCTTCTAGGCATATAATATATATAACAGCATTGGCTATGGTGGAAGGTGTTACTGTATTTTAACCAGGAATCGATTAAAATTGCATGATACAGAAGAAGAGCTGGTGGGATGCATTGTAAAAAGCATTCTGGATGGGGTATCCTTTTTAAACCTATGTGCTCCCTCCAGATCAAAAACAGAGCTTGCAAAGGAAAAGCTTTTCAGCAATGAAGTCCCAAATGAGACAGGGAAAGCCGGCCGGAGTGGCTGAGCGGTTCTAGGCGCTACAGTCTGGAACCGTGCAACCGCTACGGTCACAGGTTCAAATCCTGCCTCGAGCATGGATGTGTGTGATGTCCTTAGGCTAGTTATGTTTAAGTAGTTCTACGTTCTAGGGGACTCATGACTTCAGCAGTAAAGTCCCATAGTGCTCAGAGCCATTTGAACCATTTTGAGACGGGGAAAAGACTAAAGGCAACATCATCATCACAGGAGATTTTTATTATTATTATTCTGGATTTACAATGTGAGTACATTTTTCCAGCACCTATTATAGATTACAGTAAGTCACTAATTATTGTTCTCCACGCTTCTCTATTTGTCCATAAATCTTGAGGAATGTTATTCTTCCTCATTGCTGACTGAACTCCCTGTATCCATGTATCAGGTGGTCGTCCCCTTTTTCTTCTTCCAATTGGTACCCAGTCGATTATGCATTTTGGTAGCCTTTCCTGTTCCATTCGTCTGATGTGTCCATACCTAAGTTGTTTGTGCTCAATGAAATCAATAATTGAATTTTTACATTTCATCTTGTCTCTGATTACTTCATTTCTTATTCTTTCTCGTCTTGATATTCTTGCTGAACGTCTCCAGAAATCCATGTCTGTGGCTAATAATTTTGATTTCAGTTGCCATTTTGTTGTCCACACTTCTGAACCATATGTAATAATGCTCCTAACTATTGTTTTAAAAATCCTTATTTTGTTATCAGTTGTTATGTGTTTGTCCCAGAGAATTCCATTCAATAAAGAGATTGTTGTCTTTCCAGAATTTATTCTTGATCTAATTTCTTTGTCCTGTTCCCCACCATTTGTAATTTTCACACCTAAATATTTATATTCCTCAGTAGCTGTTATTGTTCCCATCCCTTCTTCTAATATTAAGTCTCCATTCACTCCACCAATTACCATGGACTTTGTTTTGTTCATGTTTACATTTAGACCTGATTTTTTATATTCTTGAATCAATTTTCTGGTCATATACTCTATGTCGTCATAGTCTTGGGCTATAATCAGTTGGTCATCTGCAAATTGTAACGAGTATATTGTTCTATCATTTATTGGTATTCCCATAGCGTGACATTTTTTCTTCCAATTCTGTAAAGTTACTTCTGTATATATTTTATACAATGTAGGTGAGATGCTACATCCTTGACGTAATCCTTTTGTGACTTGGAATCCATGTGATAGATATTTACCAATTTTTATTTTTGAAATAGAATTTTTATATAAATTTTGAATTGCTTTAATTATTCTTGGATTTATTCCTATTGATATTAAAGCTTTCCATAAACTGGATAAAGGCACACTATCATAGGCTTTTTCTATATCTATGAATACTAAATGTATAGATTGTGCCCGAACCATTTTTTTTTCAATAATTTGTTGTAGGCAAAAGATATGATCAATTGTTGATCTTCCAGCTCTAAAACCTGCATGTTCTTCAGCCTCCTTTTCTTTGTATTCTTGTTCTAACAAATATTTAATAATTCTTCCATGTAATCTACTGAAGGTATTGGTCACTGTTATCCCCCTATAATTTTTACACTCATCTTTCGCTCCTTTTTTATGTATCACTGAAATATATCCTACTTTCAAATCATTTGAGACATCTTCCCCATTTAAACATCTTTCGAAAAGGTTTCTTAACAATTCCATTAATTTCTTTGTTCCTAATTTTAATAATTCTGCAGGAATACCTCCAATGCCTGTAGCCCTTCCATTCTTTAAAGATTTTATTGCAGTTTTTACTGTCTCTATTTCCAAACGGATGTAATTCTCTGCTTGTAGATCTATCATTTCATTATATTCAGGGTTTCCCAAGTATTCTTCCCTGTTTCCTGTTAATAAACTTTTAAAATATTTTTCCCAAGAGTCATGAGTAATATATTTAATATGTGTTGTTTCTTTGGAATTCCTTCTTAAATTTTTTATAGTTTTCCATGCTTCTGTGTTTCTTTTACCACCAATATAGGATTCAATTTTTTGACATGACTGTTCCCAAACTTTGTTTTTTGCTTCTGCAACCTTTTTCCGGATTTTCGCTTGTTGTGCATTAAGCTCTATTTTATCTTGAAGATTTCTGGTATTTAACCATTTTAAATATTTTTCTTTCTTTAATTTCACTTCCTTTTTAATTTCTTCATTCCAGTAGTATAATGGATGGTTTGTACGTGTTTCTTCTGTTTCTCCTAAAGCTTCCTTGGCGGCTTCATGTAGTTTATTTACAATATAATGATATTGATCTTCTGTATTATCAAACTCTGTTTCTATCAGTTTTTCATCTAATCTCTTTTGATATAAAAATATTGTGCTTTCATTCTCAAAACTATTCAAATTATATTTAGGAATTTTGATTTCTGTTTGTATATTTTCTATAGGACAATTTCGATTTTCTTCAGTGCTTTTTCCTCTGAAGGGGAATAAAAATTTGGAATTTACCAAATAATGATCGCTAAGAGTTACCCCTCTATATACTCTTATGTCATGTATTTTTATCCTCGTTTGCTGTTTAATTATAATATAGTCTATTATTGATTTTTGATTCAATGTATCTTTATGCCATGTGTATTTATGTATTTCTTTATGTTGATAAAAGCCATTTAATATTTTCAATGAATTTTGTTCACAGATATCAATAAGTCTATTACCATTATCATTTATAACATTTTCTCCAAATGGTCCTATAATTTTATTTCCAATTTTACTTCCAGTTCTACTGTTAAAATCCCCTGCAATAATAATCTCCCTGGTTTTCCCGATATCCTCTATGATTCCATTTAAATTATTGTAGAAATCATCCTTTTTACAAATTGGTTCATCTTCGCTTATTCCATATACTCCTATAATAGTAATTTTGTATCCATGAATATCAATATTAATTTTAATCAGATTTTCATCAATAGGTTCCCAGTTTGTGACCATTCTTTTGAATTTGTTTTTCATCAATATCGATATCCCCCGTTTTGCTCTTTATTTTTTGGGACACCACTATAGAAATGTGTATATGATCCTATTCTTTCAATACCTCGTCCTTTTTTCTTAGTTTCTGGGAGTATAATAATATCTTGATTTCTAGCCTCCATTTCTTTAATCACTTCTCCTACTGTATTTTGTAATCCTTGTATATTCCATACACCAATTAAGACAGTCCGTTTTCTTAGCCTTTTTCGTCTCCTATTATATCCGTCCTGCTGCAATCTTATAGGCTTTTTAACCAGTGAGGTTTTTCCAATGAATGGGGAGTTGGCCCATTGCATTAACCCCCAACCTGGAGGACCAGGTAATTTTTGCTCAAGGTTTTCTTCCTTTAGCCTTTGGTAATCCAATACCTAAACTACAAGGCAGTAGTTGCTAGTTTTGGTCCACCCCGGGTATTTTATTTCCCCGGTACCCTCCATATCTGGTGGGCATTCCCCTATCCGCCACCTGGGGAGGCGCCCGATGGGAGACTAGCAACTCCACACGGGAGATTTTATTTTGATTTAAATGGCGATTGATTCCAAAGGCATAACACTCTGTTGTGGTACCTTGCAAAACACAATTAGAAGTCTGAACATGACAGATGTACTTGAGCAACTTGGCATTAGGCATACTCACTAGACAAGTCTCATCAGTAGCAGCATCAAGATCTGATGGAATCTAGATCACACTGGGAGTAACTGTGCAAGATTATAACTAATTCACATCAGCTTTTCTGACCATCGCACTGTAATTGTTAAATTGAAAGATCTACCTTGTCCCAAAATAATTGGCAGAGAATACTGGAAATTAAATTGTAACCTGCTGTCCATAACTTGAATAAAGTTGGACTTCAGCGTTCATTGCAAATCGTGGGTTAACCAGAAACATTTCTTCTATAATATGGTCGAGTGATCAGAGAATCTTGTAAAATCTGGCATTCAGAAACTGTTTACACATGTTGCCTAAAGGATTAATGAAACCAGAAGAAATAACATTGAGCACTACTGTCTTATCAGTGGGGTGTGGATTTTATGTGATATCAATATGCAAAATATATACTTATTTATGTAGTGAAAATGAGTAAACATATTTAAGAAAATATAAAATATCAAAAAATATTTAAATAAATATTTAACATAAAAAATAATTTCAACTGAAATCAGCTTCTGAATTACACCATAGCCTACGATATAATGTTAATATTGTGACTGCACTTATCTGGATTTCACAGTAACATCCTCAATAGCACCAATCTTGATCACACCGAAGATGAAAGGTTAACTAAGGTGGGATGGCATTTGCTCATAGATTTACACAACACCATATTTTAGATGTCATTAACACTCATATCCAGTGTTGAAGCTAACTGTTCTCTCACAGTACCAAGAAAACACAGTTAAACAAAGGAAAGTCCATGTTGGAATATTAACAATATTATGAAAAGGATAGGTTGATATTCACCATAAAGATGACACTTTGAATTGCAGACAGACACAACAAAAAGAGTGGTACATATTGAGCTTTTGGCCAAAGCCTTCTTCAGAAAGGAAACACACAAAGACATTCACACAATCAAGCATACCTTATTGGGAAGAGGTAACAGGATAGAGGAATGGAAACTGTTGGGAGGAGGATATGGCGACAGTAGGTTAGTGTAGGTTTAGGCCAGGATGATTTTGGGAGCAGAGAATGTTATGTAAGGATAAATCCCATCTTCAGAAAAGCTGGTGGTGGAGGGGAGGATCCAAATAGCCCAAGTTGTAAAGCAGCCATTGAAATCAAGTATTTTATGTTCAGCTGCATGTTGTGCCACAAAGTGATGCACTTTGCTCCTGGCAGTGCCCATTCATCCTGGTGGACAGCTGGTACATGATATGGCTGCTTTCATGGATGGTCCAGCTTCTGATGGGGCAGGATACGTCTGTGACAGGACTGGAATGAGAATTGCCGAGTGACTGGATTGGGCAGGTCTTGGAAGAGGAGATTAGTGCTTAACGTCCCATCGAGAGGTCATTAGAAACGGAGCACAAGCTCAGATTAAGTAAGAATGGGGAAGGAAACTGGGCATGCCCTTTCAAAGGAACCACCCTGGCATTTGCCTGAAATGATTTAGGGAAATCATGGAAAACCTAAATCAGGATGGCCTAAGACGGGTTTGAACCATCGTCCTCCTGAATGCAAGTCCAGTGTGCTAACCACTGCGCCACCTCGCTCGGTGGGCAGGTCTTGACCTGGGTCTTCCACAGAGTTATGAACCTTGTGGTAAGGGAGTGGGATTGGGTGTGTTATAGCAATGACTAGGATGTTGTGGACGTCGGATGGGTGACGAAACATCACTTTTGGAGGGATGGGGAAGGTGGACATAAAATGCTTGATTTCAGTGGCTGCTTCACAACCTGGGCCATATGGATCCTCCCCTCAACCATCAGATTTTCTGAATTGTGAAGATAGAAATTATTCGTACAATACATTCTCCACTCCCAAAATTATCCCAGCCTCAACATATGGTATACTGCTGTCCCCATACACTCCACCCAACAGTTCCCCGCAACCCATCCCCTTCCCTGTCACCACCTACCAACTCATTTCCCCTCACCCTCATTCTGCACTGCTCTCTGCCAACACCCTCACTGATCTTTTCCCATTATCTGCTCCCTTTTCCACCTCCCTTTCCTCCCCCACAGCCTCCTAACCCTGCACCTGGCAGCTATCTCCTGCCACCATTTAGTCCCTGTTAGCTCCACAAGGCAGCTCTCACGTCTCTCCCCTCACCTGTACCCTGCTATCCCTCCCACTTCCCCACTTACTGTGGATTGCTGCTTCTGTTCGATGCAGTTGCATTCTGGATAGAAGTCGTGTACATGAGGTATATTTGCTTGTGTGAATGTGTGCGTTTCCTTTCTGAAGAACCCTTTGGCCTGAAGTAATTTGCCTGCGTTACTAAAAGAGAATTATTTTTGGTCACTTCTGTTTACTAAAATGTTTGTCTTGACTTACATTATTAAAGAACCCAATCTTACTTCGTATTTTGAAGGCCAGTGGCCAACCAGGTACTTCTCCATATTTTCTGCAGTTACAGAAGGGCACCAATCAGAGAGAATGTTTTTGTAGAAAGAAAAATGATCCCTCCAGATTACAAGATTTTGAAGGTCCAAATTTTAGGAGATGAAGTATTCCTGGAGAGATGTTAGCTGAAGCATTTTCTTTCCCTTCACTGAGGATATTGCAGACAATAGCAAAAGTCCAGTAACCTGTATTTCCTGCCAAAACAGCTTAAAAACGTATTTCCTACCTCTGTCCAATATCATCTGTAATGTCAGTCAACTTTTACTTGACATTCTCAACAATTTCTAACAGTACCTGCAAGGGCAGCCTGATAGATTGTAATTCTTTAGTGCTACTGGTGAGGAAGCGAAAGTTGCCATGGGTGTACACTAGAGCATTTTTGATTTAGGTTTAGTGAAAGCATTTTGTACCTCTTGCACTTAAACTGAGAGTTCTCTTGGAAAGGTGTCAATCATAAAATGAATATACTTAGAGGATATAAAACAATACAAACACTGCCAAACTGCTCAGAGGGCGTACTGGGACCATAAACTATTATGTTAAGTTTGTGTGTACACTTCATGTTGAAGTGTTAAAGGGCTCTTGTTGTGGGTTGAAACTGAACAAATAACTTCACTAGCGATCTGCCATCTTGATGTTGTTGATTTTTTCTTGATGCAGTGCCACTAATTGTGCCATGAGACTTCATTTCCATTTGGAGAGGGTCAAGGGCTGTAAGACTGTTCACCTCTACACCAACTCATTACAAAATGATGTAAATGTCTTTTTAGATGGCCGGCCGGTGTGGCCGAGTGGTTCTAGGCGCTTCAGTCTGGAACCGCACAACCACTCCGGTCGCAGGTTCGAATCATGCCTTGGGTATGGATGTGTATGATGTCCTTAGGTTAGTTAGATTTAAGTAGTTGTAAGTTCTAGGGGACTGATGACCTCAGATGTTAAGTCCCATAGTGCTCAGAGCCATTTGAACCATTTTTCTTTTTAGATAACTCTTCTATATTTGGTTGTTCTTGTGTTCAGTATTTACAGTGTTTGCTAACAAATACCTTATAACTCAGAACAACATATCTGAAGTGAATTTCACAACATTACATAAGAGAATGACATTTCTGTACAGATTTTTCAACTGTTTCTGAGTGTTTGCATTGTCAGCAGAAGTGCTTTCTCTGTAGCCTGTAAAAGACCACCAAGCCATGATATCTATGGTTAAGTGCCACTTCCAGAGGAGATAGAGACTCTTGACAGCATCTTACCTTGCCGATTTCCTCTGCTCACTCTTCTCGCATTGTCTCTGCACAAGCCAAAATCAAAGTGCGCATGCTAATTACCTAAACAACATTTTTACATGAACATCTTTCATCTGATTGCGAGGAAGAGGTGGGACAGCCTGTTACACTACAATGTCTTTCAGCTAGGACAGGTCATATAGAGAAAGGTTGGGAACCATTTCTTGTAGTTTGGATGTTTCTTTCCTACAAAAGTGCTCTTCTGCAATACACTGTAGGACAAAGAACATGTATTGGCCTATCAGCAGTATCATATTGTTGTTCTTTGCTTCTGTGCAGGCATTCCAGCCTGGTTGGATTATATCTTTTACATGTATTGCATTCCCAGATGTCTTATTGATATTGGCCAGCTTTTTCCTTTTCCTTTTCCATTTCCATACATATATTTTCTCACAGCATATTAGCCTGTAGGCTATGGTGTCTGTCAGTCAAAAACACTCACAGTATGATGTGGGACTTTATTGTACCTTATAAAGTTTCTTCCCTGTCTTTATTGTTTCATTTACCTCATCGCTCCAGACTGAACATGAGTGGGATTTAATGATGTGGTTCTTAACATTTTCTACACTTATTTCCATTTTGTGCCTTCATACTTGAACTCAGTTTGGTTATTCCTGTGCTTTTGTGTTAGCAATCTGTATTGTGCTACAGATAAAAATTAGGAGATCATCATGAATATAGCTAAGTTCTGCAATGAGTTTTAAATGATGAGCCCCTAGGTATCACTCACATAGGGCTCAGAAGGACAAGATTAGAATAATTGAAACACACACAGAGACATTCAAACAATCATTCTTCCTGCACTCCATGCATGAATGAAATGGGAAGAAACCTAATGACTGGGTCCATAGGATGTACCCTCTGCTATGCACTTCACAGTGGTTTGCAGAGAAAGGATGTAGATGTAGATAATATCTGCTTACACAGTCTAGGTCTTTATTTATGTGGCTTACATTAATTGTTACTGTCCAATCCCCTAATTCTAGAACAGTAATTGACCTGTTTTTTTAAAGTACTCACATTGTGTCTTATTATTTTTAAATTATGTTTAAAAAAGACAGGCATGCATTGATGTTGTACATTTTTACTGACATTTAATGCTTTTCAAAATCGTGATAAAGTTGGTGTTTGAAAGGAAATGTTAAAAATATCCTCTTGCCAAAGAAACCAAAAACCTGAAGTGAAGTGAAGTGAAGTGAAAAAGAGTGTAAAGTGTAGTGTTCCCTATGCGTGAAATAGTGTGTATATGTTCAGATTGCAAATTCCATGGCTCTCCAATTCTGAATTGCTGCTTCTTGAAATACTGTTCAGACAAATTGTCTAGGTATTCTTCGTATGGATCTCTCCACTGCTGCAGATGTTCTCGAACTGGAATCTGGAAGCTTTAATCAATTCTCACTTCCCGCTAAATAATAGAAAGTATTTCTTTCGACAGCAGTTATATTACGTCTTCTGCTACAGTTGATGGTAGAAGGCAACACCAAATCTATAATGAATGTTTATGTATTTGATCTTATGTTGCATAAACTCAGTGTGTTAGTGCTACTGACAGTTCTGCACCAATATATGACAGAATGAATCATCGAATGTCCTCCATGACATCAGCACTATTTTCAAGGCCTCTTCTTTATTCAGTGGTGCGCCCCACTCCTCCAGGTCAGGACATCACAGAACAAAATAACTGCCAAGCCAACAGGTACTGCAAAGTGTACCAAATTGCCATTGTCGTCCCACCTTGAAGACTTGTGGCATCCATCAGGGCCAGTATACGTGCTCAAACAATAACAAACTTCCAAACAGTTTGTGGTTCTTAATTAATTAGCTAACAAAAGATAT
The DNA here is from genome assembly GCF_021461385.2 of Schistocerca piceifrons. Taxonomy (NCBI): domain Eukaryota; kingdom Metazoa; phylum Arthropoda; class Insecta; order Orthoptera; family Acrididae; genus Schistocerca; species Schistocerca piceifrons. The sequence goes on along the minus strand of NC_060140.1, from coordinate 779,721,582 downwards.
TGCCACTTTAGCAAGTATTCATCAGCAGGTAGATATTGGTTAACATATCACTGTACCAAAAATGCAATTTTCCTGTACTTTGAATTCTGTACATACAAAAAATCACAACATCTTAACCATAAGTTAAATGCTTATTGCTTTCATTCATTTACACCTGTAGCCCATTCTTAAATCCCCTTTCTTAACTTAAATTGCTTGGTTTAGTCAGGGTAAAAAATAAGCTAACATATTCGTACTAGTTAAAGCTATCCTTCCCTAAGAAATCCGTTAAACCCAACCATGAAACATACATTAAAGTTATAATATGTTATACTATGAATTAGACTGCTACAGGTCAGTTCTGGAAAAATGTAAAAGTAGTAGAAGTAAAGGAGACTACTGACTGAATACCAGAGGCATTGATTCATCTCCAGACACACACACAGACAAAAACATGCTAGCTTTCAGAAACAATTCTTTTTCAAGGTAGAGTACAAATACACACATGCACATTCACACGCAACACAAACAACACTCCTGTGCTCCTACACAGTGTTGTCTCGACGAACGATTAGTATACCTGTCAAGCTGGCACTATGTAGGGTGCAACTGCGTATGCATGCGTGTGCCGAAGGATTGATTTCGAAACCTAGCAAGTTTTCTTTCTCTTTCGTGTTTGCCTGTTGAAAAAAATTTTTACCACTGCAAGTCAGGCAATTTCATGTGCACTACAACTTTTGAGTAAGACTCAAAACCAAGAGTATTCCACCTCTGTAGAGAACTCTTAATGACACCTCATTCCTCAGAAGGCCATCTCCTAACTCCCATCAACTTTCTACAGAAGTAGTGTCCTTAAATACATCTCCATTCTCTTTCGTTGAATTATAGGTTCTCCCTTCTTTTTTACACCTATCCTATGCATTTAAAAAAACTAAACTCCTCCTGAACACACCATGAATACTCAACGGTATTGACCAGCCGCTGTGTCATCTTCAGTCCACAGGCATCACTGGATGTGGAAATGGAGGGGCATGTGCTCATCACATCGCTTTCCCGGCTCTGTGTCAGTTTATGAGACTGGAGCCGCTATTCTCAGTCAAGTAGCTCCCCAATTTACCTCACAAGAGCTGAGTGCACCCTGCTTGCCAACAGCACTTGGCAGACCAGATGGTACCCATCCAAGTGCTAGCCCAGCCAGACAGCGCTCAACTTCAATATTGCCATGCCTGTGTTATTCTGATACCTAGAGACCGGATTATATGCATTTGTATGTTGCATATGCATTTGCATATTTGGCTCCTTTTCACTGGTTGTTACATATTTTAACTAAAAACTAGTGACGATGCATATTTTCACTCTGAGTTTACAATAGTTTAAAAATTTAAACGGGCCTCTCTTGCTCGATCTAGTTTTGATATCTCACAGATTGACTGTGACCTAGAACTGTGTGCAGTCACTAACCAAGAGGCCAATGCATAGCAAAATCATTACAGAAGAGGAACAGGAACAGGCAGACAGAGTCAGTGCTCATGTTCCCACGTCCCCGGTTAATCCCCTTCACTGTCATACCATACATGTCAGCAACAGTTAATTTAAACTGTGCAAGCTTTTAATTACATGTCCATTGTTTCAGTTAAGCTTTCTATTTACTTGTACACAGTTGAACATGTTTGTGATGTGTAGTGTGTAACGTGCTGTGTGCCGTGCCACCCGAAAAAAAGGAACATCGTTTCGTGGATAGCTGACCATCCTAGAATCCATGGAATTGTTTTATATTGTTGAGTTTGTAAGAAAAACGTTTAGAGCAAAAAAAAGTTTCCAATAGACCAGAATGCCAAGACAAGTCTTCATATTGCAGGAATGCAGAAAAAAGGACCATGACAATAACCTCTGACAACAGCAAGTTGCAGTAGCAAGGGTTAGTCCAAAGATAACCAAAACAATCAGTTTAATGGGCATCTATGTGAAGCATTCTTGCGCAAATATTGCTTAAATCAAAATATACCAGACGAATCAATTACGTCAATGTTCTGGAAGAAATTCACAATGAACTCGAGGACAGTATTATCTGGATTTCTGTTGAGGAAACTACAGACACTTGTGGCTGTTACGTTGCAAATTTAATTGTTGGTGCTTTAAAAGAAGAACCTTCACCTTCCCATTTAGAGGCCTGCAAAGAACTTGAAAAAGTAAATCATTCTATGATCGCCAGATTTGTGAATGAGGATATTAGAAAAATATTTCCAGAACCTCCTGCAGATGAAAGGATGTTTGTGTTTATTTCAGATGCTGCTCCCTAAATGACCAAAGCAGGAAAAGCCCTCTGAGTAGTGAAGAAGTATGTTCCCCATTTGTGAATGTAAATAAACTGATTTCATCCACAAAGAAAGTGTTTCTAAAGGCTCCTGCTCACATCAAGGCCTACAGAGAAAAACTTCGAAATGTGCCTCTACCTCCCGAACCAGTGGTAGTTCTTTGGGGTACGTGGGTAAAGCTGAGTTGTTTTACAATGAACATTTCGAGGCTATTAGAGGGGTAGTAAATGACTTAGATAGTGCAGAGGCTTTGGCAGTTTGCCAGTGCAAGGAAGCTTTTAATGATTCCGGCATTAAAAAAAGACATTGCTGTGATTAGCACTCATTTTTCTCATATACGTGCAAGTATTAAAAAGCTTGAAACTCGGGGTTTGGCGTTGAACGAATCTGTTCAGTTAATGAATAAAATTATTCTAGTGAAATCCTCAGTGTCAGAGGTATTCCTGAGAAAACTTAAAAGAAAAGTTTGAAAACATTTTAAACAATAACCCAGGCTTTGAACCCATGTGTGAAATTGATAGTTTTATTGAAGTGGCCGGTGAACTTTTACTAGAAACAATAAGTGCCAACATAGCACCCAAATTCAAATACTGCCTAGTTAGCTCACTTGATGTAGAATGGTCCTTTTCTTCTCATAAAAATGTTTTGAGTGATGGAAGACACAATTTTATACTGAATATTTGGACCAGTACTTGGTTGTTTGTTTACAATAGTAGAAAATTGTAAAATAAATTGTAAATGATGCTTTGGTCCAGTAGTATTAATTAAATGTTAATGCTGTTCAAAAAAAATTGATGATTGTGTGTTGTTTTTTAAATAAAATATACGGAGTTTTTGACAGTGCCCCTCTGCGTGCGATACATCTCGAAGTTGTTCCTGTACACACGGTTAACTCGCATCGCATCCGCTTATTACTGACAACAACAGCAAAGAAGGAACAATTCTCCCTATTTTGCAAATTTTTAGAAAATAATTCCAGAAAGGCCCCCTCCTAACCTCTGCCAGAAAGTATTCAGAAAATGATATCAGCGTTCTAAATGTACTGATTTTTCGTGTGGCAGACACTCTTCGTTGTAATAGGTATGCACAGGTTCGACGTTGATATGTAATGCAAGCAGTAACTCCCATGTTTTTTTATTTGTTTGATCTTGCATATTTCGACACTTTTCATGCATTTTTAAGCATTTTTCATGCACATTTGCGTGCATATTTTAAGGTTTTTATGATGCATATAATCAGGTCTCTACTGCAAATTATGCAAAGTTCCTTTGGACATGCATGCATGTCCAAAGAAACAGGCACTGCAGCAACTACAGCCACTATGAAATACATTATGTGTGTTTGCAATTGACAGTAATGACAACCATCAGCTGTAGAATGGAATGACAACAATGAAAATTTCCATTGTTATCAGAATAACACAGGCACTGCAATATTGTATGTCTCTGAAAATACCAGGCAAGTGACTCTCAAGTGCAACATCTGACCTGTACAGGAATATATATAATGGATGTATTAGTTCAGGTCGTAGACACATGGTTGATGACATATGGAAGTTTGGGTCTGGCTGTGAGTCATGCACAGGTAGCCCAATGTTGAGGCGACCACTCGCGATAAGCGGGAAATCCGGGCTCGAGTCCAAGTCCGGCACAAATTTTTATTGTCGTCTACAGCGATGGTTGTCATTATTCGCAACTGCGAATACATATAATGTGCTTAACCTGGTGATCTGATGGGAACCAGTGTTATCACTGTGGCAAGGCTGTTGGCATCCTGTTTATTATTATAAATGTCTTGTCGCCACTCTTCTCTTATATTTTGAGGTAGTTTACTGCTAATTTATCTAGGATCCTTACCAGATTACTGAGCTTCCCAAGTGCTGTGTCTTTTACATATACTCCTCTGCATTCCACTTGATGTGGCCAAATCATAATGTTTGTTTACTGCAGATAAATTGCACTGCTTTGGTTCAGAATTTCACTATGTAGATATCATTGGTATCTTGTTGGGATGTTAGCATTTATACAAGTACTTTCACCCTTCCCTTTTCTTCCTCTCTTCAACACGATGATGTTCTCGGGGGGGAGGGGGCTTTGTAGTAATCCCAATCTCCTATAGGTTTATTTTGTAATCTCCTTGATTTGTCAGGTTTCTTTAAATGTATGCTTTAGTATATGCCCACATGCGATAATGCTGCTAAATGACACTGTTGGCATAAGATATGAGGTATGGATCAACTGTTGCTCACAAACAAGTGAGGGAACATAACCCCACAAGAGTAAATGAAAACTTACCATGCAAGTCAATCCATGGGGAACCAGAAAATCTGAAAGCATGTAGAGATGTGCAAGGACTTCAAATGGTGCACAACTTCATACAACCCAGCACTGCTGGACAATAACAAGGTTGCTTCATCAACTGTATCAACGATATGCCTTACTAGGCAGTGCAGCAGGCGCCGGCACAAATAATTTTTCCTCCCTTCTGTAGACTCATTGAAACCAGCAACTGATAGTGGGGGTGGGAAGGAAAACGTACAGCAGGCCCTGGCCTGCCACCATTGTGGCAGGGGCATGAAACAGTTCTGCATTCTGGTTTAACAGTGTCTGCATGTGCTCATGCTGCTGCTGCTGTTGCTTCTTCTTCTTCTTCTTCTTATGTAGGCACAACTGTTTGTGCCGGCATTGCAGAAATGCCGGGTCCATGGTGACCCAAATTAACACCGTGAAGAAGTGGAGAAACAATTACAATCATCACACCCATAAGAAGGTTCTTCTTTGCCACTTTAGTATCTGCACAGGCATGACAATGGCTCTAAACAACACTGTCAGCACAAGGTACTGTACGGGCTGATGGTGGCTCTACAATAAGTTGGGGGAACGGAATCCCAGAATAGGAAATGAAAACTCACCATGAGAATCAGTCTGCAAGGGAACATAAAGTCCGAAACAGCTTAAAGATGTGCATGGCGATAAACACAACATGGCAGATGTGGGTGATCAATGACAGGACACATTAACGGCACAGGGCACGAAATGTAAGACGAGGCCCACAGTGGCTGAGTTCAGTGTTAGAACTGCCCTTCTTGGTTCACTGTCACCCACAGGTAAACACTCCTGTCAGTGGGCCTCCCCATACAACTCGTTGCGTATGTCTCCAAGGGCATTAGTCAGCTGCACTACCCACAACACCTCCTCTGCTTCCATTTCGATGTCCACTGGCCGGGTATACTAAATAAGTGTATTTTATAAAACCTTATATACACCCTTATTGTGTGTGTGTGTGTGTGTGTGTGTGTGTGTGTGTGTGTGTGTGTGTGTGAGGGGGCGCGCGCACACCTGGGATCTCCTACCAAACCCCTGGATAGATTTCAGCCAGATTTTCCACACAAACATCATACTTCATGAGTGTCAACACTGTGGGATTTATAACTTCCTACCTCAAAAATGAGCAGAGATATGGCAAATGTGGTGCTCTCTCTCTCTCTCTCTCTCTCTCTCTCTCTCTCTCTCTCTCTCTCCCCCCCCTCCCTCCCCCCTCCCCCCTCCCTCCCTCCCTCCCTCTCCCTCCTTCCTCCACATATAGGGTGCCCTGCATGACAGTCGTATTGTGTTAGGGTAGTATCAGCATGCTTCATTGACCTGTCGTGTACGGGCTACATATTTGGACAGGCATGGATTGGGGGCGGTTGGGATAGACAGAGATAGGAGGCAGGAAGGAATGGATATGGAAAGAGGGAGCCATTATGGGATGGACAGATAGGGAGGGAGAAGCAGGTGGATAGGGAAAATGTGGCAGAAGGAGATGGATAGGGAGAGTGGGGCAGGTGGAAATGGATGGGAAGAGGGGGTAGGAGGAGATGTATGGAAAGGGGTCAGGAGGAGATGGGTAGGGAATGGCGTGCAGGATGGGACGAACGAAGAAGGGGTTGGGGAGGTGGACAAAGAGAGAGAGAGGGGGGAGGGTAAGAGGAGATGGACAGAGAGATGGAGAGGACAAGATGGACAGGGAGAGTTACGGGAGGAGCAGTAGATGGACGGAGGCGGAAGGGAAGGGGTGATGGACGGAGAGAGGGAGGGAATAGGAGATGCCCTGAGAGAGGGAGGGAAGAAGAGGAAGATGAGATAGACAGAAAGAGGGGGCAGATGAGCAGGAGAGAGAAGTTACGAGTGTTAGAAGGAGATGAACAGAGAGAGGGGGGAGGAGGAGATGAACAGAGGGAGGGGGGTGAAGGTATGGTCAGAGAGAGGGTGCAGGGGAGATGGACCAAGAGAAGGGTGAAGAGGAGATAAAGGGATGGAGAGAGTGGAATGGAGGAGATGGACTGATAGATGTGGGCGGAAAAGGTAAACAGAGGTGGGGAGAAAGGGCTCAACACAAATAAAGAGGAGAAGATGTGTGAGGTATAATAGTGAATGTGTACACAGGTGAAGCCATGGGAAAAAGGCGGGTACCCTAATGAATGAAAATATTGTGACTAGATAGACAAAGTTTTTCTACCCTGTAAATGTGACGTATTTGGCAAATCAAAAAGAGGGGCTCTGCATAGGGCAGCATGTTTAGTGTAGGAAGAAACTAGGTGGCTGTTCCTGAGTATCCCATGATATGCACGACCTGCCTTCATTGCATTTTATTATGTTTTGTTTGTCTACACAGTGACAGGAAACTCCTGCAAGAGAATCCCACGAATCTTCTGTTCGAAGGTTTATTTTAAATATAAGCATTGTGTCAACTGAATGAGATTTTCACTCTGCAGCGGAGTGTGCGCTGATATGAAACTTCCTGGCAGATTAAAACTGTGTGCCCGACCGAGACTCGAACTCGGGACCTTTGCCTTTCGCGGGCAAGTGCTCTACCAACTGAGCTACCGAAGCACGACTCACGCCCGGCACTCACAGCTTTACTTCTGCCAGTACCTTGTCTCCTACATTCCAAACTTTACAGAAGCTCTCCTGGGTTCGCAGGAGAGCTTCTGTAAAGTTTGGAAGGTAGGAGTCAAGGTACTGGCAGAAGTAAAGCTGTGAGTGCCGGGCGTGAGTCGTGCTTCGGTAGCTCAGTTGGTAGAGCACTTGCCCGCGAAAGGCAAAGGTCCCGAGTTCGAGTCTCGGTCGGGCACACAGTTTTAATCTGCCAGGAAGTTTCATTGTGTCAACTGTTTACTTTATGATTTAATTACAAGGACATCTATGAATAATGAATAATCCCTCGGTTGTAAATGAAATCCTACGAATCCAAAGCATGGGTTTTGTGCGGGATTGTGCTACAGGGATTGCAGTTGGGTCACCAAACTGAAGGAAACTTGATTGTCTGACATAAATTCCCTTATGCAGCTGTAGAAGATAGGAGGATGTTGAAGAAAATAAACATTCAAAAGTTATAATTAACCTTGAAGTTTATTCTGAATCCTTAGTACAAATTGACCTTCCTAGTTAAGGTGCCACTTCACTAAAGTCAAGTCCTTGCACAGAGACAGGACTGCCTATCACTGTTCTGTCTGCCAGCTGACATTGTCTGAATCTAAGATCAACAGAACACTGCACCTATACTACTTATCACACCTATTCCATACTGTCGCCAAATCTCCATTGAATTTGTCTGTTTCTGTCTCTCACTGGGCTCCTGGTCCGAGCATTTTGTTCACCTTACCCCTTAGATCCTGCCAGTCCCTGACATGATGTGGCATCTGAGGCTTCACATCGCCTGTCGGCTATATTGATTCATTATTTTTCAGCTGTCGTTGAGAGGCTGTGTGGAGGGATTAGGAAGTCCTTCCCTATATGGGCACCAAATTCGTCCTTAGCCTTTCATTGACTTCTCATGATGTATTGTGGTCTCCACACCACAAGACCCTGTCTCTTTCTCTCTGATAGCTTGTGTTCTCTGTCTCACAATTATTGCCTAAGGACCTCACTTCATTAATTCTGTCACATATTTTACCTTCACTGTCTAAAGCCTTTGCCTCATTAATTCTGTCAAACAGCTTATCCTTTAACTCTGTAGGCCTCCTGAGTCACCATTCTGTGCTTCTGTAGCCCAGGCCTGTTGCTTGTCTCTGTTAAGCTTCCCAAGCAGGCACCTGTAGCCCATTGTGGGTGGCCTCTGTGACATCTTCTGCCTCACCCAAAGTTCCGTCTTTACTTTAAATCACTTTGAATAATATTCATAGGACTTACCTTTTAGCTAATGACATGGCAAATCTTCTTGTGTATAGTTATCTAAACATTATTCAGAAAATGTTTATTCATACGTATTACACTGTTAAGTTCATTGTCATTGTAAAATAGCTGTATTAAGAAAAGTTATTAAAAAATCCAGAAGTATGTGTATCATGTCTGAAATCAGCAACTCTGATAATAAAATTAAAACAATTTGGAATATTATTAAAAGAGAAACAGGTCAACCAAGAGCACAGGAAGACAGTATTACCATCAAATTGAATGAAAACTTTACGAACAAAAAGTCAGAAGTTGAAAATATTTTTAATAATCATTTTCTAAATGTTGTGGATATAGTAGGATCCAGGTGATCATTAGAAGATGCTAGGCTGTTAATGGAAGAGGCCATACCTATGCAATTTGATACAATTGCAATCTCACCCACTTCTCCCTCTGAAATTAGGAAAATAATAAACTTGATTAAAAGCAAAAACTCACATGGAATTGATGGCATTTCCAGCAAAATACTAAAAGCTTGTTCTCAACAGATAAGTAAGATTCTCAGCCACCTGTGTAATAGCTCTCTGGAACAGGGCATTTTCCCTGATAGACTGAAATATGCTATTGTTATACCTTTGCATAAAAAAGGGGATAGATCTGATGTCAACAATTACCGTCCAATCTCCCTTCTAACAGCTTTATCCAAAATTTTTGAGAAAGTAGTGTATTCAAGAGTAGCTTCACATATCTGTAAAAATGAAGTACCAACAAAATGTCAGTTTGGTTTCCAGAAATGTTTTTCAACAGAAAATGCCATATATGCTTTCACCAATCAAACTGTGAATGATCTGAATAACCGAACACCACCCATTGGGATTTTCTGTGATCTCTCAAAGGCTTTTGATTGTGTAAATCATGAAATACTGCTAGACAATTCTTACATGACTGGAAGAGTGCAGAAAGTTGAAATAAGCAGTTCTCATAATATGCATAGATCAGCACATTCCTCAAACTGGGGAACTATCAAGAATGGGGTTCCACAAGGGTCGGTCTTGGGTCCTTTGTTGTTCTTAATATACACTCCTGGAAATTGAAATAAGAACACCGTGAATTCATTGTCCCAGGAAGGGGAAACGTTATTGACACATTCCTGGGGTCAGATACATCACATGATCACACTGACAGAACCACAGGCACATAGGCACAGGCAACAGAGCATGCACAATGTCGGCACTAGTACAGTGTATATCCACCTTTCGCAGCAATGCAGGCTGCTATTCTCCCATGGAGACGATCGTAGAGATGCTGGATGTAGTCCTGTGGAACGGCTTGCCATGCCATTTCCACCTGGCGCCTCAGTTGGACCAGCGTTCGTGCTGGACGTGCAGACCGCGTGAGACGACGCTTCATCCAGTCCCAAACATGCTCAATGGGGGGCAGATCCGGAGATCTTGCTGGCCAGGGTAGTTGACTTACACCTTCTAGAGCACGTTGGGTGGCACGGGATACATGCGGACGTGCATTGTCCTGTTGGAACAGCAAGTTCCCTTGCCGGTCTAGGAATGGTAGAACGATGGGTTCGATGACGGTTTGGATGTACCGTGCACTATTCAGTGTCCCCTCGACGATCACCAGTGGTGTACGGCCAGTGTAGGAGATCGCTCCCCACACCATGATGCCGGGTGTTGGCCCTGTGTGCCTCGGTCGTATGCAGTCCTGATTGTGGTGCTCACCTGCACGGCGCCAAACACGCATACGACCATCATTGGCACCAAGGCAGAAGCGACTCTCATCGCTGAAGACGACACGTCTCCATTCGTCCCTCCATTCACGCCTGTCGCGACACCACTGGAGGCGGGCTGCACAATGTTGGGGCGTGAGCGGAAGACGGCCTAACGGTGTGCGGGACCGTAGCCCAGCTTCATGGAGACGGTTGCGAATGGTCCTCGCCGACACCCCAGGAGCAACAGTGTCCCTAATTTGCTGGGAAGTGGCGGTGCGGTCCCCTACGGCACTGCGTAGGATCCTACGGTCTTGGAGTGCATCCGTGCGTCGCTGCGGTCCGGTCCCAGGTCGACGGGCACGTGCACCTTCCGCCGACCACTGGCGACAACATCGATGTACTGTGGAGACCTCACGCCCCACGTGTTGAGCAATTCGGCGGTACGTCCACCCGGCCTCCCGCATGCCCACTATACGCCCTCGCTCAAAGTCCGTCAACTGCACATACGGTTCACGTCCACGCTGTCGCGGCATGCTACCAGTGTTAAAGACTGCGATGGAGCTCCGTATGCCACGGCAAACTGGCTGACACTGACGGCGGCGGTGCACAAATGCTGCGCAGCTAGCGCCATTCGACGGCCAACACCGCGGTTCCTGGTGTGTCCGCTGTGCCGTGCGTGTGATCATTGCTTGTACAGCCCTCTCGCAGTGTCCGGAGCAAGTATGGTGGGTCTGACACACCGGTGTCAATGTGTTCTTTTTTCCATTTCCAGGAGTGTATATTAATGACTTGCCATTCTATATTCATGAAGAGGCAAAGTTAATTCTCTTTGCTGATGATACAAGAATAGTAATCACACCTGACAGACAAGAATTAACTGATGAAATTGTCAATAATGTCTTTCAGAAAATTACTAAGTGGTTCCTTGTAAACGGACTCTCACTGAATTTTTATAAAACACAGTACATACAGTTCCGTACAGTAAATGGTATGACGCCATTAATAAATATAGACCTTAATCAGAAGCATATAGCTAAGGTAGAATATTCAAAATTTTTAGGTGTGTCCATTGATAAGAGATTAAATTGGAAGAAACACATTGGTGATCTGCTGAAACGTTTGAGTTCAGCTACTTATGCAATAAGGGTCATTGCAAATTTTGGTGATAAACATCTTAGTAAATTAGCTTACTACGCCTATTTTCACTCATTGCTTGCATAAGGCATCATATTTTGCGGTAATTCATCACTGAGGAATAAAGTATTTATTGCACAAAAGTGTGTAATCAGAATAATAGCTGGAGTCCACCCAAGATCATCCTGCAGACATTTATTTAAGGATCTAGGGATATTCACAGTAGCTTCTCAGTATATATACTCTCTTATGAAATTTGTTATTAACAACCAAACCCAGTTCAAAAGTAATAGCAGTGTGCATAACAACAATACTAGGAGAAAGGATGATCTTCACTATTTAAGATTAAATCAAACTTTGGCACAGAAAGGGGTGAATTATACTGCCACTAAAGTCTTTGGTCACTTGCCAAATAGTATCAAAAGTCTGACAGGTAACCAACAAGTATTTAAGAAGAAATTAAAAGAATTTCTGAATGACAACTCCTTCTACTCCATAGAGGAATTTTTAGATATAAATTAAGAAAAACAAAAAAAAAGTTGTTATATTAACTTAATTATGTTGTTAAATTAACTTAATTATGTCATGTATTGGAAAATTTGACTCGTTCCACATCATTACGAAATATCGTATTCATGATCCGTGGAACTAGTATTAATCTCATCTAATCTAATCTACACATATATGCACCCATGTCACTCACATAAGTACTTTCTCTTTATATGATGGAAGACCCATCATTATGTATTTGAACATCTTCCACATTTTCCTTACAAAGTTCACCAAGCAAATGTATGATGTAAGTAAATGTGTAAGTGTTATTATACACTCCTGGAAATGGAAAAAAGAACACATTGACACCGGTGTGTCAGACCCACCATACTTGCTCCGGACACTGCGAGAGGGCTGTACAAGCAATGATCACACGCACGGCACAGCAGACACACCAGGAACTGCGGTGTTTGCCGTCGAATGGCGCTAGCTGCGCAGCATTTGTGCACCGCCGCCGTCAGTGTCAGCCAGTTTGCCGTGGCATACGGAGCTCCATCGCAGTCTTTAACACTGGTAGCATGCCGCGACAGCATGGACGTGAACCGTATGTGCAGTTGACGGCCTTTGAGCGAGGGCGTATAGTGGGCATGCGGGAGGCCGGGTGGACGTACCGCCGAATTGCTCAACATGTGGGGCGTGAGGTCTCCACAGTACATCGATGTTGTCGCCAGTGGTCGGCAGAAGGTGCACGTGCCCGTCGACCTGGGACCGGACCGCAGCGACGCACGGATGCACGCCAAGACCGTAGGATCCTATGCAGTGCCGTAGGGGACCGCACCGCCACTTCCCAGCAAATTAGGGACACTGTTGCTCCTGGGGTATCGGCGAGGACCATTCGGAACCGTCTCCATGAAGCTGGGCTATGGTCCCGCACACCGTTAGGCCGTCTTCCGCTCACGCTCCAACATCGTGCAGCCCGCCTCCAGTGGTGTCGCGACAGACGTGAATGGAGGGACGAATGGAGACGTGTCGTCTTCAGCGATGAGAGTCGCTTCTGCCTTGGTGCCAATGATGGTCGTATGCGTGTTTGGCGCCGTGCAGGTGAGCGCCACAATCAGGACTGCATACGACCGAGGCACACAGGGCCAACACCCGGCATCATGGTGTGGGGAGCGATCTCCTACACTGGCCGTACACCACTGGTGATCGTCGAGGGGACTCTGAATAGTGCACGGTACATCCAAACCGTCATCGAACCCATCGTTCTACCAGTCCTAGACCGGCAAGGGAACTTGCTGTTCCAACAGGACAATGCACGTCCGCATGTATCCCGTGCCACCCAACGTGCTCTAGAAGGTGTAAGTCAACTACCCTGGCCAGCAAGATCTCCGGATCTGTCCCCCATTGAGCATGTTTGGGACTGGATGAAGCATCGTCTCACGCAGTCTGCACGTCCAGCACGAACGCTGGTCCAACTGAGGCGCCAGGTGGAAATGGCATGGCAAGCCGTTCCACAGGACTACATCCGGCATCTCTACGATCGTCTCCATGGGAGAATAGCAGCCTGCATTGCTGCAAAAGGTGGATATACACTGTACTAGTGCCGACATTGTGCATGCTCTGTTGCCTGTGTCTATGTGCCTGTGGTTCTGTCAGTGTGATCATGTGATGTATCTGACCCCAGGAATGTGTCAATAAAGTTTCCCCTTCCTGGGACAATGAATTCACGGTGTTCTTATTTCAATTTCCAGGAGTGTACAGTGGAAAATCCAAAATGGAATAATGACAGTATTTTGAAAAGGACAGATTGCTACTCACCATATAGAGGAGACACTGAGTCGCAGGCAAACATAGCAAAAATACTGCTAAACTTTTGAGGTTTCGGCTGAGAGCCCTTCTCCTGAAATATAACACACACACACACACACACACACACACACACACACACACACACACACACAATCCCAACTCACAAACACACATGATCACTATCTCTGGTCACTGAAACCGGCAATTTGAGGGTGGTGGGGATGAAGAGGAGGTTGGAGCGAGGAGGGGGAGGTATAGCAGGGTGGGGGTGGGGAAGGGTATAGTGCTGCTTGTGGGAGCATGCAGGGATCTGGTGGGGACAGGATAGGGCTGCTAGGAGTATTCATAGGTTTGAGGGGTGGGGGAAGGGGAGGGAAAGGGAGTGAAAAAGGAGAAAAGTAGAAGAGAGGAAAAAGCCTAGTGGGTGCATTGGTGGAACAAGAGGCTGTGTAAAGCTGGAGAGATAGCAGGAAAGGGGTAGGTGGGTGAAAGACGGACTAGTGAAACTTGAGGTCAGGGAAGTTATGGGAATGTAGAATATATTGCAGGGAGAGTTCTCACCTGTGCGGCAGCCATTGAAGTGAAGTATGTGATGTTGGGCAGCATCTTCAGCAATTGGGTGGTCCAGGTCTTTCATGGCCATATTTTGTCGATGGCCATTCATGCAGACAGACATTTGTTGTCCCATACATCCATCCACCACTCCTATTCCAGTCCAGTCACAGCCAACACTTACACCAACAAAAGCAGGGCTACCTGTGAAAGCAGTCATGTGATCTACAAATTAAGCTGTAATTAATCTGCTGCTTTCTACCTGGGTATGACAGCCAACAAGCCATGTGCCTTCACTAATTGTCACCAACAATTTTTGCAAATAATGTTGGAATGGGTGAAACAGCAGCAACATGATAAAGCTTATTTAAATCAAAGCTATATACAAAATGTGCACTCTCTAGTCCTTTGATATTCCTTATGTTATGCTCTTTAAGTACTGTTCTTATACTTCTGAGTTTCCCTTTCCAATGTAATCATAACATTTCAGTTAGATTTCGTGCAATGATTGTTCCTAAGTGTCTCGTTTTATTGGTTTTTCCAATCACACCATTCCATTGCTATTAACATCAATATCTTATTTTTTCATTAAACCTAGCACTAGATGAGCTAGAATATTCCAAGATGATGTGTTTAGACATATCCAGTTACTCATTAGTGTTCACTATGGGACCTATATCATTCATATGTGTCTGATGAACAAGTTTGCTGTTGAAGATTTGTAGTCCGTTTAACAACCTATGCATTTTCAACAGAAGCAGCTCAACTGTAAAGCCAAACAGTGTCATCGACCGGGGGCATCCTTGCTAGATGGACTATTTATAGGCAAAGTTGATGTAAACTGTCAGTCGACTTAGATACTGTATTAAGCAGCTTGTATTACATTTATGAAGTGGTCCCTAACTTCCATCTTCTTGACTGTATTAATAGGGAACTAATGGTTCAACATATCAAAGGCTTTATCGAAATCGAAGAATACTAATGCCCATTTGCTCTTGCAGATCCAACTGCGGGAGGCAGTGTCTTGATATTCACATAGTGCATTCATGAACGACTGTCCCAATGCCACACTTGCCTGATAAGGCCCTAGTATCTTCTTCAGCATTGGTTTCATCCTGTTATTGATCATCCATGTTATAATTTTAAATCAGAATTCAGAAGGGTAATTGGTGTGAAATCTTTAATCGTCCTCTCTTTTGATTATTTTGGGATGAAAACAATCATTCCTTCAGTGAATGGAGGAGGAATTGAATTGGTTGACAGAAATTCTTTGTACATTTTGATGACTTCATTGCTGATTATAGCACCAAAAGACTGATAGAATTCTATTGGTAATTAGATTTGTCTAGACTGGCAATTTTTTGCACGAGAATATGAGAGTAAAGTCTTCTATGAAGCTGTGTGATAGTTTCTTCATGTTTCTCTGTTTTGAATATTTGTTCCCATCATCATTGCAAATGCTGTTACAGTGTTCAGAATTCCTGCCTGCATCTTTTTGTTTTCATAATGATGTGGAATAGCAACTTGTTCTTTGATAATACAGCTATCATTCCTTGCCCTCACTTGATTTCCACCCATTGATTGTTGTATGAACAAGGTTACCTTCACACTAATGTGATTTATACATTTCCTCATGTGGGGTTTTTCTACAGCCATGCAGGATGCTTATTCCACATGGTGACCACAACTTCTATTATATCCTCATCTTGGAGGTGATATACATTTAATTGTCAATCCTCTCTTGCCAAGACGCCTTTTAGTTTGTCAAATGTTACTCTTATTTGATATTGCAGTTGTCACTAAAATTGACAACTGAATTTTAGTTTTTAACATCATCCAAAAATGCTGTGCTGTTATACATCCTATCACAGTGATTTGAAGCTCAGGTGTTGACTTATGTATACATTAAAATATTGGCCCACAGTCTATTAAGCCCATACGGTATGTAAATATTTGCAACACCTCACAGAAGTCGTAATTTTGAGTTTGGTCTTCAGGCGGCAAAACTCAGTTAAAGTTACCTTCTGAAATGTTGTTAGGATGAATATCTGTCAATGGTTTGACGATGTCTTTGCAGGAAAGTGAGAATCATTTGTATTTGCCAGTTGTTCTGATCAGAGCATAAATGTCGACAACAAGTGAGTCATATAGCTGTGCCGTAATCCCTCTTCCACTTTCTATGACAGCTTGCACCTTGTACTGCATGCCTTCTTTGTTCAGGAATGCTGTACCACCCTCTTTCCTGCTGTTGATAATAGCATCATATCCAGTAGTCTTGCTTACCTCGTTCATGACAACTTCTTGCATCAGTGCTATGTCAGTATCTACAGCCTTTATAAACATTGAATTTTGACATCAAATTCTATTTGGTTCACATTAATCATGGCTATCTTACATGTTGGTGTTATTTTATGGATGACATGATTAATGCTCTGTGTCAGCAGCCCAGTCTGTATCCATAACAGGGTGGATGGAGTAATTATTCGTCCTAGGGTTGTCACCTTGGTCTGCACTATCCATACTGACATCATCTTCACCAGCTTTCTTCATTGTCTTATCAGATTCTGCTTCCTTGCCACTCACTCATTCTTCATGACCTTATTGTGTGTTTTTTTACCAGGGTGACTGTGCAAGGGCCAGTGGTTGCATGTTGAGAGGCTGTTTCTTTGTTGCTGAAAATTGAAGTCATGGATTCCATATAATCTGAATGCTGGGTTTGTCATGAATCATGTTAAGTGAAATATGAGAACTACCACATGATCTCTTCTCTTTTGTCACTTGCTTGCAAGTCTCACCAGTTCGGAAGATGGCTTGGTGTATTGGCTATCACATGAATTGGTATAATCATGCTCCTTTTCCTCTACATTTCCTGGGCCAATTTGTTGCTGGCATTCTGCTGGCTGGTTGACATGCTTGGTCATCTCAGAAAGCAGGACAACTGTGTCCAGTGGCTGCCATGGACTCTGCCCCAGGGCAACAGCGACCATTTTGGCATACTTCACCTCCATTGTTGCAGTTGCTTTTTCTGCACTACAGGAACTCATAAGATCCCTATGTGAAGGCCTCACATGTGCATGTCCAGATTTTATATTATCAGGTGACACAAAAATAGTGCGTGTCCTAGGTTGCCCGACATATACAACTAGTGCTTTGAACCCAGTATGTTAATATAGGACAGAATGTGTTTCTTCAATTCTGTTTTCACATTTTTTACTGAAATGCTTCAGTCACTTCCACTTCTCATCATAGATCATATAAATTGTACTGTATGGTGCAAGGGCCTGCATAATAAGTTCATATTCAATTTCAAACAATAATGGAAAATCCAGGCTGGAATAATAACAATATAATGAAAAGGATAGTTGTTACGGTATAGTGGAGGTGTTGAGTCACAGGTAGGCATAAAAAAGACTGTCAAACAAAGCTTTCGGCCAAATAGGCCTTCATAGAAATCGAAATATACCCCCACCACACACACACACACACACACACACACACACACACACACACACACGTGTGACCATAGTCTCTGCTAGACAAGGCTAGACTGTGAGCAGCAATGCATGATGGGAGAAGCAACTGAATGGTGGGGGGTAAGGAGGAGGCTGGAGTGGGGAGGGGAGGGATAGCAGGGTAGGGGACAGTAGAAAATACTGCAGGGATAAGGTGGGGAGAGATCAGGGCAACTAAGTGCAATCAGGATGTTAGATGGATGGCAAGGGGGGGTGGGAGAGGAGGGCAGTGGAGGGGAGGGGGGCAGCGGAAAAGGAGAGAAGTACAAAGACTGTGGGTTTGTTGGTGGAAAAGAGCGCTGTGTAGTGCTGGAAAAGGAACAGAGTAGGGGAATGGTCCTGTTTGGCTGGATGATGAAACTTTAAAAGATGGTGGGTGACTGGAAAGATAATACAGATGGCACAAGCTGTACCATATGGAGACATAATGCAGTCACCCACCACCTCCCAAAGCCCCACCATCTGGCTGCAGAGGAGCAATCCCATCCTGACTCAGTATCACCCACAACTGGAGTAACTGAGTCACATTCACCTCCAGGGTTTCGACCTCTCCTTGTATCCTGAAATGAGGACTGTCCTACCCACTATCCTTTCCACCTCTCCCACAGTGGTATTCCATCGCCCAAAGAACCTACACAATATCCTTGCCTATCTCAACACAACCCCTGCTCCCAACCCTTTGCCTCATGGCTCACATCCCTGTAATAGACCTAGATGCCAGACTTGTCCCATACATCATCCTCCCACTACCACCTACTCCATTTCAGTGACAGGCATTGCCTGTTCCATGTGATCTACAAGCTAAGCTGCAACCACTGTTCTGCATTCTATGTAGGCATGCTGTCTGTCAGCATGAATGGCCACCTACAAACTGTTGCCAAGAAACAGCTGGACCACTCAGTTGCTGAGCATGCTGCTTATCACGACATTCTTCATTTCAATGACTGGTTGACAGTCTGTGCCATCTGGATTCTTCCCACCAACACCAACTTTTCTGACTAGTGCAGATAGGAACTCTCCCTACAAAGTATTCTATGTTCGTATATCCCTCATGGCCTCAACCTTTGTTAGTCATTGTCCTTACCCACCTATCCCCTTCCCTGTTCCTGCTCCAGCACTACACAGCCCTCTTTTCCACCAACAAACCCACAGTCTTTGCACTCCTCCAAGGTGGGGCTGCAGCTCATATAGATTGAAATTAAATTAATGTTTGGAGAGAAATGTTACTAGTATTTCTGGTTTCTTTGAGGGATGATGTGGGGTGGCTTGCAAGGTCACCAGATTTGAGCATTTGTGACTTATTTCTTTGGTTATATCTGAAGGGAAAGTTGTTTAAACATCACATTCACATCCTACCAGAGCTAAGAAAGTGAATTATTGATGAAGTGAATGCCATACCTCAGCACTGTGTGTAAACGAGCTGTTCAGAACTTTAGAGACCATCTCCGGAAGTGTGTTGCTGATAATTGATGCCATCTTGAGCACATTATTTTCAACATTGAATGAATATAAAATGATATGAACTATTAATTATGAAAATAAAATGTTTTTTCTTTTTGTGCTCCATTATTTTTTTAAACTCCAAACTGCTTATTTGAATATTCATCATTTTGTTTTGCAGCTCCTTGTATTGGCCATGTTTGCAGTTAAAATTGTTGGATGCTTAATTGAATTTTGTAAACTTTAGTTCTCTCATCTGATTGATATCCAAAACAAAGAGTATGTTCTGAAATGTTGATCCATTAGTGTTACTATGAATCACAGTTGCTTACAGCACACTCCATGTGCTTAAGTCCCACTGAGCCAGACACAATTACTCTTTCTGCATGTCCCTCTTGCTCTGTGGCTCCAACATAACTGACTGATCCATGATGACATAATATCTAAAGTTGCTAAATTACCATTCACAACCCATATTCCCTGTTCCTTTTTGTAAAGTTGGCAGGTCCTCACAGTCAGATAAAGAAGAGAGAGCAAAAGCTTTTTAAAAATTGCAATGAATATACTCTTTTAAGATATAATCAGATGCACCTTTAATTGATCTGTTAAAATGATGAGTGCAGTTTAGCATTTTGAACACACCTTCTACCACCTTCAGTACAGTGTGTACACATCCTAAAGATATCACGCTTGACTTTCTCAGCATGCAAATAACATCCTCCATTGTTTTGGACTGAGGGAAGAGACTGGATGTAGAATGCCAAAACACTGACACTGGGAGTTCACACAACACTGATCAGGAGTGAACAACAAGCACAGTGCTGCATCGAACCAAGTGGTAGGGAACCAAATGCCTCTGCCCAAAAGCAAATTTGGTCCATGCTTGTTCCAGATTTTTTGAGAAAAATGCAAAAATTCCCAGAGTCTCCAAACAAAATAATTCCCTGTGTGTTCTCAGTTTCCCAGGGCGCAGGACATGCGCTGATTATGATAAGTAGTCCTCTTCCTGGTTAAGGATGTTCTTAAGTTGTTCTACTCCATAGTGCTATTCAGTGATGAATTGTTGGAGAATTGGGGGCGGGTATGGTTACAGCATTGGAGATGTTTGCAGATTTGGTTTGGTGGGTAGTGCCTGCCAGTGAAGGCAGTAATAAAACCTTCAACATATTGGACTGAGGATTGTTCATCACGGCAGATGCACTATCCATGAATGATCGGACTCTGTAACAGAGACTTGAAGTTATGGCAGCTATCAAAATGGAGGAACTGTATATGTAAGTGTGTGTAGCCCAGTGCCATTTGATTTAATTTGATTTTTTGATTTTGACAGGGAAGCTAAAACAGCTTAGGTCTAACCCTTCACTGCCCACTCCAAAACCGAGTTTATTGTGCGGTATCGCTCCCTGTATGTCTAGTAAAGCCAACCAATGCCCTTAAATAGTGCAAAGAGTCCCTCTACCAGTTTTTTGTTAGACACAATTTCTTCAGGTCTAATTGTCCAGAAGATTCTGTATCTTTTACTCTCCAATGCCATGCATTCGAAGATTAGGTGTGATGCAGTTTCTTCGCCCCATCACAGATCCTACATTTAGGGTCCTCTTCTGTTATACTCATTGTGTGTAGGTGTTTTTTTTTAATTCCCATGGCCGATCACCAGTCCAGTCATGAGTTTGATCTCTCTCCTGTTCAATCCCAAGATTGTAGAGCTTCTTTTAAAGCATGGCTTGGACATCATTACCTTACCATGTTTTTGTTTATGGACCTGGGTCCAATATTCTGCATGCTGTTTCCTAAGCGAGTTCCGTAGTTCTAGTGTGATCATAGCCTTGGTGATTGTCAGGACAGGTTCTGGTCCAATAAATGGAGTCGTTGCCCCCACCCTGGACAATCTGTCAGCTTGTTCATTGCCACAGATCCCTGAGTGGCCAGGGACCCACACTAGGTTTACCCTTTTGCCTTCCCCTAGCTCCACCAGAGCCCTGTGGCATTCTACAATAATCTTAGATCTCATTGCAGGAGCTGCCAGTGATTTCAGGGCTGCCTGGCTGTTTGAATAGATGTAGATGCTATGGTCCTAGTAGCATCTACGCATATTCTCCTCCACACATGCCCTGATTGCAGTAATTTCAGCTTGGAATACTGAGGCCAGTTTTCCTAAAGAGATAATGCCCTCCATCTTGGCTGAACCCTGTACACCCCTTGCCCCAACGCCTTGGTCTGATTTTGACCCATCGGTGAACCAAACAATGTCCCCGGCACGATGTTGAACTGTATTTTCCCACTGCTCCCAGCTTCCAAGTAGTGTATTGTAAGGGTTGTTGAAGCAGTTTGGAGTTGTTATATAGTTGGCCGGCATTTCGCCAGCCATTCCTATATTTACCTCACTCACTATTTTAGTGTGTTTTTCTGAATATCCTGATGACATCCAGTTTTTACCAGTTTTAACTCTGTATGCCCCAGCTGCTGCCTCCATCTTGATCCGAAGTTGTAGTCGAGGCATGTCCAGCATGGCTTCCATCCCAGCAGCTGGTGTGCTGCTAATTCTGCCTGTTGTGGCTAAGCAGGCCAGTCTCTGCACCTTAGTAAGCTCCTTAGCTACAACCTACTGTTCTACCTTCTTCCACCACACTACTGCCCCTAGGAAACCCTAGGTCTAGCCAGTGTGGTGTATATCCAGTGCATACCTCAGTGGCTTAGGCCCCAGTTTTTACCACAAGCCCTTCTGGTATTCACTGGAGTACTTTTCGCCTTGGAGCAGATGTTCTTAATGTGAGGGGTTCATGTTAGTTTCTCATCTAAGGCTACCCCTAGATATTTCACTATCCCCTTCAGAGATTGAGTTTCATCAAAGAGCTTTAGATTCCAACTTGAGTGTTGGATATGCCTCTTCGTGAATGGCACCACAACAGTCTTCTTAGGATTAACCCTTAGATCTTGTTTAATGCACCAGTCTTGCACAATGTCCAATCCTCCTTGTGCCATATTTCTAACTGTGTCAATAAATTTGCCAAGTGTTACTATGGCAAGGTCATCTGCGTATCCTTGGGCAGAAGCATTGTATGGAATTTAATTCCTCAAGGAGTTCGTTCACCACTAGATTCCACAGTAAAGGGGACAGAACTCCCCCCTGTGGGCAACCTCTAGTGCCATCTTTTCATCCATCATAGTAGCCTCTACCTTCCTTCCACTAAGCATTGCCATGGTCCACCTACATATAGTGGTCCCTAGGTCATGAACCTTACCATGGAATTGAAGGTCTTATTACTGAAGGCCCCCTTGATATCCAGGAAGATGCAGAGGGCTATTTCTTGGAAGTGAAGTGCTTTCTCCACTCTCCCAACGAGTTGATGGAGAGCTGTCTCACATGATTTACCTGGTTGATGTGCGTGTTGGTTTGAATGTAGAGGGGCCCTAATTAGCCTCCTCTCCCCAACATATACATTAACCAGTTTTTCCAGTGTTTTGAGAATGGAGGAGGACAGACTGATTGATCTCATATCCTTGACCTTGGTATGATCAATTCTCCCTGGCTTTGGAATGAAGACAACGTCACCGCCCTCAAAGCATTGGGAATGATTCCTACTGCTAGGCTAACCCTGAATAACCTGCTTAGGACTCTTATGAGATACTCTCCTGCCTGTTGCAGGATAGCTGGAAAGATTCCACCTGGGCCAGGTGACTTGAATGGTTGGAATGTTCCCACTGCCCATTGGATTTTATTGAAGTCCACACACTCCTTGGCCAATTCCCAGTCCTCTTTTCGAGTACCTGAGAACCATTGCCCCTCTGGAATCACATTCTGGTCTGTGTTGTCTGGCAGAGTATATTGAGGAAAGTCTCATCTGCTGTCTTTGTATATTCTCCATCCTCCTTCATCAATGTACCTCCTGGATTGGCTGGTACTCTAGAGAGGATTCTGTGAAGTCTGGCTTGAGCAGCCATGCTGTCCACTTCCTCACAGAACACCTTCTAGGATGCCTCCCTTGCTTGTCTGATTGCAAGGTTGTAGTTGACAAGGGCCTCACGATATTTTGTCCTTTACGTCTCACACAGTTAAACAGTCTTCATACCTGTTTTCTTTGCGTTCCAATTTGTTATTCCACCAAGGCACACTCCTATTTGTGCCTTTATTGGTGATTGTGCAGTTACCTGAAGTGAGGTCACTATGGTAGAGGTAACAGCCTCTGCTACTTCCTCAAACTCTACTGGATTCCTTATCGAGGTTTTAATTTCTGATAATCCTAAGTCAAGGTCCCTCCTGTATGTCACCCAGTCTGTTTTCCTGGAATTCCTAGAGGTCATGGGCTGTCTGATTCCCATTTCAACCTTGAATTTAATGTTCATGTTGTCTGATGAGGATGGCTCTAAAGCCACAAGCCATTGTTTGACATAGCTGCCCTTCATCATGGAACCAAAGGTTATGTCAATTATATCTTCCCTTCTGCTATCCCTGAATGTAGGTTCATTGCCCCTATTCAGGACCTCCAGGTTGTTAGCTAAAAGAAATTCAAGAAGGTACTCAACTCTACTGTTGATATCCTAGTTGCCACACACTACGTTGTGGGCATTCGCATCACATCCCACCAACAGTTAGTGACCTTGTCAATGGCAAGCTTCTACCAGTCTCCTCACCTCCAAAGGAGGAGGAGAGCTGCCTTTGTAAGGAAGGTATGCTGAGGCCAAAAAAATTTCCCTCGTGATACCTTCCTTGCATTGCTGCATTCTAATGGTCACTAGGACCCTGAAGCATCCATCATTGGCATGATAGGAAATTCCATTTCTTACATAGATGCATATTCTGGAGTTTCTTAGATTTCTAGCATAAACCAGCTTACCTCCAGTGCAACCGAGGCCCGATACGCCCCCTTCATATAAGAAGGGTTCTTGTATCAGGGCCACGTCCACTTCCTGCCTCCCCAGGCAGCAGCAGAGGCCCCTTTACTGTGCTGCAGATTAATCTGCAGCACCTCCAGTCTCAGTCTTGTTGCCATCATTGCCTTTGGGGTCTTTGATAACCCTGACGGTGACCTGCAAAAACCCTAAAGTCAATTTCACATCTTGCTCTCGCATCACCTTCAGGAACTTCTCTCCGACCTCAATGACCAGGCTTTGTCCCTCTGGTACAACCTTCTGGTTGATCACTCTCCAGTCTTCTGTTGAGACTTTTGGGTTCTGGAAACCTATTTTCTCGAACAGAGTCTTAGGAGAGACATCCTTAAGGATCTATGGTACCCATATTGATACCTTTACAGTCTTAAGGAGCTCTGCTGCCATCTTGACCAGCAGCTACGCATCTTCCCACGGGGATATCATGGGCACATTGTCCTTAAACCATTCCACCATGTGCACTCCCTCACAGACAAAAATGAGAGCACCACGATCTAGATAAACCCTCCCTGAAGTTGGGTCGTGGACTAGCATCCCCCCACCCACCCCAATCTTTTCAGAGAGGACCATCTGTACAAGTTCCTCCTGCTGCGAGTTGATGGCTACCAGTGGATAGCCTTCCTGGATTACTGCTATCTTAAAAACTGAGACTGCAGTACTATAGGTCTGTTTCCCTATTTCTTGCCTCGTTTTTTTTTTTTTTTTTTCTGGGCTCGCTTATCCAGGGAGGAGGGAGTCTTAGATTCCTCTCTTTTCCTCTTGCTGCCTGTCTTCAACATTGTAGGGGTCTGTGAATCCCCTTCAACATGAGACAGTTTTTTCTTAGGTTCAAGTCCCTTTAATTCCCTCCACTTGTCTTTAGGAAGCCATTCTTTCCCTTCCCTTTTTCTCTTTTCCCTGAGTAGTTTCCTCCTCTGGGCCCCAGACAAGGCTTTAATCTTGATCTGGTCCAACTTCTCAGTTACATTTCCCACTTCTGGCTCAGGTCTAGACCCTGATTCAGTAGTGGAAATGCCTTCCATCGGTCCTGACCCCGATGTTTGGGTGTCTGAGGTCTCAGTTTGCCCCTCAGTTTGTTTTAATTTATTTTCTTTAGTCATGTCCATATTGGTCCCATGAGATTCGGGGATCTACACAGTCCACACCACGAATACCCCGCGTAATGTAAGGCTACTTACTCAGTGAGGTTGCCCAGTATCCCTGAGGCTCCATTTGCAACACATCTTCCCACGTGCCACGTACCCTTCGGCATGGATCGCATCACACCTTGGGTTGCGAAAGGAAATTGGGTAAGGACTAGGAGTGGATAGGGAAGATGGGAAGTTGTGGGACACACTTAGTCTGATCATTCGGCTGAAACCTTTCCGGCAGTAGGTCCTCTACCTTCAGCATAGACCTCAGCTTCACGCAGATACACAAGCCTCTCCACCTGCAAGGACAGTGCTTCGTCAAAGTGGTGTCCCCCGGAGACGCCCAGTGGCTTAACTATATGGTAAGTTCTTGTCTTTACTCCTTCCATTGTTTGTATTCCCCTCAGAACTTTACAGAATCATATTGCACAGTGTATCTGTTAACTGGATAATGAGATAGGAAGGGGGGGGGGGGGGGGGCAAATAAGGAAAGTGTTGTCTGTCACGTGTGACTGATATTTCAATGGCTGCACGTATCCGCTCTTCTGGACACAGAGTCAGATGAATGCTTAATTTACTGATGTATTGTAATACAAAATCTCATGCAGAAATTGATTTGTGTGGCTCAGTGAGCATATTTTTCCCCCCCAGGTTTGCTGCGGCTCCTGATGCTACAACACTACGATTAACAGCATCCCAAGAAATTCTTGCGTTAATGAAGAAGAAACCACAGATAGTTCTGTAAGTTGAATTTAATCATTTCCATCATGACTGTAACGTAATAATTAGTGTTTACATGTGAAGTCATACTGCCAGTAGATTTAATTCTGAAGTATTGAAATAATTTTTGCGTCTTTGTTCTGTTGTGTATTAATGCACTTCAGTTATGGACTTTTCCTCTAAGATGCAGTGATAAGTAGTTAATTTTATCAATTTTCTATGCCTGTTAATTGTAATCTGCTAAATCAATGCATAACAAAAAGCAAATAGAGAAAAAATTTTCAAATTAAAATTTCTTTAGAAAACTACTGACGAAATAAATATAATTTAAAAAAAAGCAGTTACAGTATCATGAATGACATTTAGGTACTGTTAAACAGTAACCATCAGACTTGGAAGTCTGTTAAGCCTTGCACCAGGTGACTGGTCTACCTGTCAAGAGGCCCTCGCCACACGCACATTTCATTTCACTAATGTGATACTGTTATTGTGGTCTTCAGTCCGAAAACTTCTGCTTACCGTACTCATCTCTTGGACCCCAGCTATGATTTTTGCCCCCTCCCCCACAACTTCCATCCAATGCTAAATTACAACAGCAGCATCTCAGAATGAGACTTATTAACCTATCCCATCTTGTCATCAAGTTGTGCCTCAAATTTCTTGTCTCACCACCTCATTAGTTATGCAACCTACCTTACTAATTTTCAGCATTTTTCTGAAACACCCCAATTAAAAAGCTTCTATTCACTGTTTGTCTAAACTATTTATCATCCATGTCTCACTTCCATACGTGTGGCTGCACTCCAGACAAATTTCTTCAAGTCCACATTTTATATCTTCTCTACTTCAGCTCTCATCAGATATTTTGCTACCCAAATAACAGGCTCTTCCACTATGTTTAGTGTCACATTTCCTAATCTAATTCGCTCAGAATCACCTGATTTAATTTGGCTACATCCTACACACATAAAAAAAAGTTTTGCATCACCCTGGTTCCCAGAATTCCTGAAGATAGATATTGACTGTGGATATTGTATCACAGACACAGTCCTTTTGACTGTTCAGAGATGTCACTAAACTCACCCAAAGATGTAAACAGCTATGCATGAGCAGCACTTATTAGATGGAGGGGGTCCAACAGCCAATCAGTTCCAGTCATTCCACCAGGAAGGAGGTACATGGCTCGTGTTGTCTGTAGTTCAACCATGCCTAGACAGTTAATACCGCGGTTTGCTCGCATCCCTGTTATTACTTTGTGCCAGGAAGGGCACTCAGCAAGGGAAGTGTCCAGGCGTCTCAGAGTGAACCAAAGTGATGTTGTTCGGACATGGAGGAGATACAGAGAGACAGGAACTGTCAATGACATGCCTCACTCAGGCCACCCAAGGTCTACTACTGCAATGGATGACCACTACCTACGGATTATGGCTTGGAGGAACCCTGACAGCAATGCCACCATGTTGAATAATGCTTTCTGTGCAGCCACAGGACATTGTGTTAAGACTCAAACTGCATGCAGTAGGCTGCATGACGCGCAACTTCACTCCTGATGTCCAAGCCGTGGTCCATCTTTGCAACCGTGACACCATGCAGTACGGTACAGATGGGCCAAACAACATGCTGAATGGACCGCTCGGGATTGGCATCACATTCTCTTCACCGATGAGTGTCGCATATGCCTTCAACCAGACAACCATCGGAGACGTGTTTGGAGGCAGCCCGGTCAGGCTGCATGCCTTAGACAGCAAGGTGGTGGTTTCCTGCTGTTTTGGGGTGGCATTATGTGGGGCTGACATATGCCACTGGTGACTATGGAAGGCGCCGTAACGGCTCTACGATACACGAATGCCATCCTCAGACAAATAGTGCAACCATATCGACAGTATATTGGCGAGGCATTCATCTTCATGGACGATGAAGTTTGGAAGGTAGGAGACGAGATACTGGTGGAAGTAAAGCTGTCAGGATGGGGCGGGAGTCGTGCTTTGGTAGCTCAGATGGTAGAGCACTTGTCCACGAAAGTCAAAGGTCCCGAGTTCGAGTCTCAGTCAGGCACACAGTTTTAATCTGCCAGGAAGTTTCATATCAGTGCACACGCCACTGCAGAGTGAAAATCTCGTTCTGGAAACATTCCCCAGGCTGTAGCTAAGCCATGTCTCCGCAATATCCTTTCTTCCAGGAGTGCTAGTTTTGCAAGGTTCGCAGGAGAGCTTCTGTGAAGTTTGGAAGGTAGGAGACGAGGTACTGGTGGAAGTAAAGCTGTGAGGACAGAGTGTGAGTTGTGCTTGGGTAGCTCAGATGGTAGAACAAATGCCTGTGAATGGCAAAGGTCCCGAGTTCGAGTGTCGGTCCGGCACACAGTTTTAATCTGCCGGGAAGTTTCATACCAGCACACACTCTGCTGTAGAGTGAAAATCTCATTCTTAAATCTACTAGTACTTTTTAATTCCATCTCTGGATTATTCTTTGGCTTCCTTTTCTTCTTGCTTGATGTACAGATTAAATACCATCAATGGTAAGCTACAACCTTGTCTTACTCCTTTCACAACTACTGCTTTCCTTTCATGCCCTTGATTCTTATAACTCCTCTCTGTTTCTGAACAAGCTGTATATAACGTTTCACTCTCTGTATTTTGCTCCTGCTATATTCAGAATTTCAAAGATTGTGTTCCAGTTGATATTGTCATAAACTTTCTCTCTGTCCGGAAAAGTTATAAACATAGGTTTGCCTTTCCTTAACCTATCGTTTAAGAGAACTCATATGGTCATTTTTGCCTTGTGTTCCTACATTTCTCCGGAATACAAACTCATCATTCCCAAGGTCAGCTTCTACCAGTTTTTCCATTCCTCTGTAAATAGTTTGTGTCAGTATTTTTCAACCATGAGTTATTAAACTGATAATTTGGTAATATTCACACCTACAGACACCTGTTTTTCTTTTTTTTATTTATTTGGAGTTATTACATTCTTCCTAAAGTGTGAATGTATTTCACTTATCTTGTACGTTTTGCACACCAGGTGTAATAGTTTTGTAATGGCTATCAGTAGTTCTGATGAAATGTCGTCTACTCGAGGGGCCTTGCTTCGGCTTAGGTCTTTCAGTGCTCTGTCAAATTCTCCTCCCAGTATTCATAACTCCCATCTCATTTTCATCTACATCATCTTCCCTTTCTATAATATTGTCTTAAAGTTCATCTACCCTGTATAGAACCTCTTTATACTCCTTCCTCTCAGCTTTCCCTTCTTTGCTTAGTACTGGTTTTCCATATGAGCTCTTGATATTCGTACAGCTGCTTCTCTTTTCTCCAAAGGCCTCTTTAATTTTCCAGTAGACAGTATCTGTTTTTCTCCTAGTGAAACATGCTTCACAATCCTTAAATTTGCCTTCTAGTCATGCCTCCTCAGTCATTTTGCACGTATACATCTACATTCATACATACATACATACCATACATTCACTGCAAGCAACGTACAATGTGTGGTGTCAGGTACCCTGTACCACTACTTGTCACTTCCTTTCCTGTTCCATTTGCAAGTAGAGTGAGGAGAAAACAAGTCTGTATGCCTCTGTAAGAGCTCTAATTTCTCTAATCTTTCACAAAATGTATGTTGGCGTCATTAAAATCATTTTGCAGTCAGCTTCAGGTGCCGGTTTGCTCAAAAGAGTTCCTCAAAAAGACCCTTGCCTTCCTTCCAGGGAGTCCCATTTAGGTTCCCAAGCCATCTCTGTAATACTTGCATATTGTTTGAACCTATCAGTAACAAATCCAAGGATTTCTACTTGGCCTTTTCTTTTTACCTGTTTGATCCTCTGCAGCCACTCATGGCTACCCATTCATCTTCCACGTCCTTTCCCCTGTTCTAGTCAATTGTTGCCTAATGCACCCACTGAAACTCTGAACAACTATGGTTCTTTCAGCTTATCCAGGTCGCATCTCCTTAATGTTGTACCTTTTTGCAGTTTCTTTAGTTTTAATTTACAGTTCATAACCAATAAATTGTGGTCAGAGTCCACATTGGCCCCTGAAAATGTGTTCTATTTAAAAATTGGTTCTGAAATTTCTGTATAAGCATTATATAATCAATTGGGAACCTTCCATTGTCTCCAGGTCTCTTCCACATCTTCTTCCATGTTTCTTAAACCATTTGTTAGTGTTGATTAAATTATGCTCTGTGCAAAATTCTAGCAAACAGCTTCCTCTTTAATTTCTTTCACCCAGTCCATGTTCACCTACTGCTTCCTTATCTCTTCCTTTTCCTACTGTGGATTTCCAGTCCCTAATCACAGTTAAATTTTTCTGTCTCTTAACTATCTGAATAATTTCTTTTATCTCATAATACATTTCTTCAATATCTGCTAATTGGCATATAAACTTGTATTAGTGCAGGCTTGGTATGTATCTTGGCTATGATAATGTGTTCACTGTGCTGTCCATTGTAGCTTACCCACATTTCTAATTTCTTATTCATTGTTAAACCTGATCCTTCATTACCACTCTTAAATTTTGTATTTACAACCTTTTATTGACCTGACCAGAAGTCCTGTTCCTTCTGTCACTGAACTTCACTAATTCCCGCTATATCAAACTTCAACGTATCCAATCCTCTTCTTAAATTTTCTAACCTACCTGCCCAATTATAGGATCTGCATTCACATTCCTATACATAGAGTGCCAGTTTTGTTTTTCTGATGGAAATGTCTTCCTGAGTAGTCCCCACCTGGAGATCTGAAAGGGGGCTATTTTACCTCTGAAATATTTCACCCAAGAGGATGCCATAATCATTTAACCACACAGTAGAGTTGCATGCCCTTAGAAGAAATAATGGCTGTAGTTTCTCCCTTGCTTCCAACCATTTGCAGTATCAGCACAGGCAAGACCATGTTGATTAATACTGCAACCCCAGATCAATCATCCAGACAGTTGCCTCTCCTGCTATTGAAAAGGCAGTTGCCCCTCTTCAGGAACTACACGTTTGTCTGGCCTCTCCACAGATACTCCTCCATTACGGTTGCACCTACATGTCCTTGGTTTGGGGTGTGGGGCTTCGGTGTGAGTAATACAATGGAATATGTACATGTGTTGGCGGAGGGGAGTGGAGACTAGCAGCATTTAACTACTAACATTACAAAATGAAGTATTGCTCATTCATCATCACCTGTCTAACCAAGGTAGTACAGTGGCAAGACACTGAAAGTTTATTGAGAGGGTAGCTGTTCAAATACCTGTTTGTCGATTCACATTTAGGTTTTTAAGGATTTCCATAAATGACTTGGGGTCATTGCTGAGATGGTTTGATTAAAAGGACATAGCAAACTTCCTTCCCTATCAATCCACAAACCTACATTGTGCCTCATCTCTAATGACCTCATTACCGACTGTCACTTAGGTATCGTGTAACACAAATTTCAGGAGAGCTTGTATTAGTTAAATAAGTGAAAAAAAGTTTTCTAAAACTGATAGATTGATTTTTAGATCAGCTGTTGGATTTGATGTTCTGTTTATTTACTCAGTAACTTACTTTCTTACATCATTCCTCCCCCTCCCTTTCTTCTTGCCTTTTTTCTTCTACATGAAAGTCCTACTAATCTTGGCTTGACATTAATTTCTTTTCTAGGTATGGTTGCTTTATCTAAAACTGTTCCAAAAGGAAAATTACATTACCTGTTGCACCATTTTTTTGTTCTGTTCTCGTGTACTATTTACTTTTTGATCTGTGATATCAGAATAGAATTTTTTTCATCAACTGTGCCGCCACGCTGCAGTCATTTCTACCTGATTTTTTGCTCCTTAATCCTAAAGAAGAAAGTTTTTGACCCTGAATCAAGATATTTACTTGTTACTGAGTCGGTTACATATAATACAGATTTTATTTGTCATTACAAATTTTTTGACCGCTTAAATAATTCAGTATACTTTAAACCACTGACAAGAACTTTTTTTCCAGGCAAGTATTTGCAGAAAAGGCATAAATGATTTGAGCAGCAACATAAATATATTCTTGACATTTACAGATGTATTTGCAGAAGTGTGAACCACATATTTTATACGGTCACAAAACATGATATCAGCTTGTAATGCTCATTAGCATGATTCAATTATGTTCACAGGTCATCAGCTGGTTGGCATGATACTGAAGACCAAACAGTTGAAGGAAGCAGCCAGCTGCCAAATGTTACTCAGAATGACTTGGAGCAAGAAACAATAGTAAGTGCTTGTTTATACCCTTTATGTTACATTGCATTGGATGATATGTGAACTGTATTTGCAGGAACAGTGAAACAGGGAGACCTTGCAGTGGTAGGGAGGAAGGGGTGGATGAATGGATGGTAATTAAATACCATTCCAAATGGAGATTGCGAGCCTTCAACCCTATTCAATTGTAAATATATACTCTTATTAGGAAAGTTCGCAACAGCACACTGTCCACTGCAGTGTGAAACTTCGTCATGAAAACATGGTTGTGTAAGCTGTTAATGTAACAATATTCTCAAAAGGATAGTTGCTATCCTTTTCATAATATCATTATAATCCATCCTGGATTTTCCATTGTTTGATTAAGCTATTAGTGTAACATGTTACTCTGTGAGATAACTGGATCACTCTAGTGTCTGTTTCTAAATATTGCACGAATACTATTACAACTATATCAGTGACATATTGTGTACAGATGTAAATTCTTGTGTTAATAAGGTTGAAAAAATCTTATGAAGATTCTATCCACATTTTTTGGTGGAAACTGTGTGGGTAACTTAAGTACCGCTAGTATCATCTAACAGCTGTACTGTCATTGGTAACTAAGTACCACTAGTGTCATCTAATTGTTCTACTGTCATTGGTGATAAATGTGGATGCAACCATAGATTAGTCAGAGTGTTCTGTGTGTCCTGTAAATCCTGATTTTATATGCAGTGGGATAGAAAAGGGAATACCATGTCAATGGTTATGTAGCATTTGTAGCAGAGACAGAAAAGGCACTGTAGAAGAGGCTAGAATGTGTGCCCTTTGGGCAGAACTTAAGGCTGAAAATTTTAATGGAGGGAAAATAAACTGGAACATGTGAAAAGGTAACAGGAAATAGGCAAAGACGGGGGCTAGCATTCATAGCTCATTCGGGCTCAAATTGAATAATAAATATGAATTGTTACCTGAGATAGGAGAGGAAGAGTCTCTTCAAGCTGCAGATGAAAACAGGGTTCAGCAGGAACAAGATTTCAGTTAGGTTGAAAATTAAATCAGACAGGAAAATAAAAATCTTACTGCTAAGTAGCTGTCATGCGCGAGGGCTGTAGGGCAGCAGTTGAAGGAAAAGAAGGGGTCATGGTTCCACGTCACAAGTGTTGTGAAACTGAGTATGAACCTTTGCCAGTTCATAAAGAACTTTGAGACATTAACTAGAGATTTCAAAGAGAAGGATCGGGTACTGTTAGTTGGGGAAGCAGGTAACAATCTGGCCAGGAATGTGAGGTGCAGCTTCAGGAGTGACCTGGACATGACAGGAACACCAACCATGTCACAAATGTATGTATCTTTGGTGACAACCGCAGACTTAGCTTTAAAAAATTGGGCAATGAGCTATCAGGAAACTGAGAGCTTGCAGGACTTCAGAGAGAGTTCACACTGTAGCTGATCAAGTTGATGCTATCAGGAGAAAAAAATGGAATGGTGTGGCCTATACCTTAATAGGAAGGGGAAGGTTTGTAAGCTGAGAAAATCGTACACTAAAAGGGATGAAAATAACTGAAATTTAAAATGCTGGGAGAATAAATAAATAAGTATCACACACCAAAATATCATATGCGTGAAAAACAAACTTAATATTTTATTAACGACAATATGGAGGGGGCAGATGGCATCATGCAAAATAGTGGAAGTATTGAGTCTCAGACAGGCAAAATGAAAAAGACTTCTAAAATACTGAAACTTTTACAGTAGAAAACACACACACACACACACACACACACACACACACACACACACACACACACACACATGCGCCACTGTGTCAGGGCACTAGAGCCCAAGTGCGACTGCATCTGATGGGGGAGCAATTGGGTATGGAGGGAGGGGGGGGGGGGGGGGTAAAGAGAAGGCTTGAGACAGGTTTTTAGGTGCAACATTGAGAGGTTGTGCAGGAGGGGGGGAAGAGAGAGTAAAGAGGAGATAAGCAGAGATGGGGAAAGGACTTGTAAATGTGGGACAGATGACGTATGTTGTAGTACTGGAGTGGGGGCAGGGAAGTGAATAGGTAGTTTTGAGAAAGGGAGTAGCAAAGTTTTAGGCCAAGGGGGGGGGGGGGGTTGCAGGAACAAAGGATATATTGTTAGGAGAGTTCCCAGCTGCACAATTCAGAAAACCTGGTGTTGGTAGGGAGAATCCAGATGGCCTGTGCTGTGAAGCAGTCATTAAAATGAAGCACATCATGTTGGGATGGCCTGTTCAGTAGCTGGGTGGTCCAGCTGTCTCTTTGGCACAGTTTTGCAGTGGCCATTTATGCAAATAGACATCTTGTTATTTGTTGCTAGCAGCATCTTAGATCAGAACACAGCAAACTCCTGCACTGAGCAACCGTCACAGGTGGAAATTTAATTTCAAAATCTCAAAGCTCCCTAACTTCATGAAGATCAGAAACTGAAATTCATTAAATCATTGAAAATTTGTGATAAAACTGTTCAGTAATATCTGGTTTAGTTTCTCGCTAGCACTACTAGTTCACAAGAAATTAATTTAAACAGCCTTTGGTTCATGGTAACACATCACGATGCACTGAAAAGCATGATGTTTCAATTCACCATAGTGTTGTTGTCTCTGAACAGCTGTCACTTGTGAATGATGATTGATGTAAAATACATCTCAACACAAAGCATGAAATTTAAACTCTTTCATACTTTGCACAGATATAAACCTCATAAAAATCTCTTTGCAGCACTATTTACTGCCAAACTCAACATTGAGACTGCAACCACGGCTGACACAAAAAGCAATGCAACACTCGTGCTCCTCATGTTAGAAGTGGTGCTGACGTCATATTGCCTAAATTTTGTGCACATTCATGGCTACAGAATGTCAGTTGACTTGCTGCTTGGTAATATTTGCACCAGTGGAGAGGACATAAATGCAATTATTTATACGATACAATTGGTTAAATCACTTAGTGTTTTTTAACAAACAGTTGTTATATCATAACATGTGCTAAGTGCCACCTAGCAGTTTATTCTACTTGTAGCATTCTTGATCTTTGAAGGCAGTTTGCACTTGCCTCTTGTTAAGCAATGTTGCCTAGATACCGTGTATCCATTTGGACAAGTTTCTATTCATTCGTAGTAATTGCATGAAGTATTTGGCAACCTTTAAGCCATACATTATTTTCCATATCATGGTTCCACAGGACATGTGGCCTGTAATTGAAGAAGTGTTAAGATCTCTCCATTGGCAAAAGTTTCCAGGCTAGTCTCCCATTCAGATCTCTGGGAGGGGACTGCCAAGGGGAAGTGACCATTAGAAAAAATTGAATAATCAATGAAAGGACAATGTTCTACAAGTCAAGGTGAGGAAGCCAGAAGTTTGAACATGTAAGGAAAGCAAGAAAATCTGAAAAGGGAAGTGCTAAGACTCAGTCTCTAGATATAGTGGCAGTCAGTGAGGTGGAGTGGAAAGAAAACAAGGATTTCTGGTGAGAAAAGTATAGGGTAACTGAGTTCTGCGATAAATTTTAGAGAGTAATAGCAAATACTCTGTTCCAGAATCACGTGAGGAGATGGCATACTTGGAAAAGGCCAGGAGGTATGGGAAGATTTCAGGTAGATTACATCATGGTCTGGCAAAGATTCCAAAATCAAATACTGGTTTGTGAGGTGTACCTTGGAGCAAATATACACTCAGATCACAAGTTACTGTAGTGAAATCCACGAACGATGGCAGTTGGTGCATGCCGAGGCATGGACGAGGATTGCGTTGATGATTCCAAGCAACAGTTGCGGTATGCACATGCACATGCATGTGCCTTCCACTTCAAGAAAGCGTATATCCTGCAAATTAAGTCTCTCACTTCCTTATGTGGGATGTATCACTTATCACCAACATGAGCAATGACAGCTCACAACAAATGGAGCAAAAATTCTCCAAACAAGTCATTATGATAAAATGTAATTCTTGCATTAGCTACGGCACTCAATGCAGAGTGCTCAAAACACTTCTGAACACTCATTGGCTGTCGGAGAATGTGCGATGTAGGTGTGCAGAAAAAGCCTAAACTCCGCTACCATTGTTCATGACTCCAACTGTAGTGGTGAAGTGCAGGCTGAAGTTTAAGAGACTAGTCAGGGAGAATGAATGCGCCACGAAGTGAGATAAAAAAGTACTAAGGAACGAAGAGATACACTAAAAGCTTTCTGAGGCTACTATAGATACTGCAAAAAGGAATAGTTCAGTAGGCAGCTCAGCTGAAGAGAAATTGAAATCTCTAAAAAGGGCAATTACAGAACTTGGAAAGAAAAATGTAGGTACAAAGAAGGTAACTCTGAAGAAACTGTGGGTAACAGAAGAAAAACTTTGATTGATCAATGAAAGGAGGTGATACAAAAATGTTAAAGGAAATTCAGGAATACAGAAGTACAAGTCACTGAGAAATGAAATAAATAGGAAGTGCAGGGAAGCAAAGACAAAATGGCTGCATGGAAAAGGTGAAGAAATGGAAAAAGAAATGATTGTCAGAAGGACTGACTCGGCATATAGGGAAGTCAAAACAAATTTTGATGAAAATAAAAGCAGTGGTGGTAACATTAACAGTGCAATGGGAATTCCAATGTTAAATGCAGAGGGGAGAGCAGATACATGGAAAGAGTACATTGAAGCCTCTGTGAGGGGAAAGATTTGTCTGAATGACATGATAGAAGAAGGAAAGAATAGTCACTATAGAAAAGATGGGGGATCCTGTATTAGAACCAGAATTTAAAAGAGGTTTGGAAGATGTAAGTTCGAAGGGATAAATAACATTGTATCAGAATTTCTAAAATCACTGGGGAAAGTGCCTACAAAATGACTATTCACAGTGGTGTGTAGAATGTATGAGTCTGGCAATATACCATCTGACTTTCCAAAAAACATCATCCACACAATTCTGAAGATTACAAGAGCCAACAAGTGCAAGAATTATTGCACAATCATGCACTTGACAGCTCATGCATCTATGTTGCTGACAAGAATAATACACAGGAGAATGGAAAAGAACATTGAAGATCTGTTAGGTGATAATCAGTTTGGCTTTAGGAAAGGTAAAGGTGCAGGAGAGGCAATTATGATGTTGTGGTTGATAATGGAAACAAGGATAAAGAAAAATCAAGACACGTTCATAGGATTTGTTGACCAGAAAATAGTGCTCAATGATGTCAAATGGTGCAAGATGTCCAAAGTCCCGAGAAAAATAGGAGTAAACTGTAGGGAAAGATAGGTAATATACAATATGTACAAGAGCCAAGAGGGAACAATAAGAGTGTAAAATCCAAAACAAAGTGCTTGGATTAAAAAGGGTGTAGGACAGGAATGTAGTCCCCTATTGTTCAACCTATACATCAAAGAAGCAATGCTGGAAATAAAAGATAGGTTCAAGAGTGATTCATTGATTACATAGCTATCCTCAGTGAAAGTGAAGAATTACAGGATCTGCTGAATGGAATGAACAGTATAATGAGTACAGTATATGGATTGAGAGTAAATTGAAGAGGCTGCAAGTGCTACTATGAAGTGAAGAGTTGGCACAGGAGAGGAGTTCGTGGTGGGCCACATCACATCAAGCCAGTCAGCAAACTGGTGAAAAGTAACATGTTTTGAACTTATGTTGATAACAGTTTTGTCACTGTATTTTTCATAGCCTTTGATAATGAAGTAAATTAAAAAGCTTAAGGCATTTTGAAATAATAACATTGTGGTTAAGACCTCCCAAAGTGTTTTAGTGCACTCAGTGGCCTCTTTGTCTCACAGCACTTGTGAGAAAATTGTAGCTAGTTTTTGTGAAGTATATCATAATGCTGGAACACTCCACTGCAGAGTAAAAATTCATTCTGGGAACAATCCCCTAGGCTGTGGCTAAACCTTTTCTCCACAGTATAATTTCATCCAGGATTGCTAGTTCCACAAAGTATGTGGGGGAACATGTGTGAAATCTAAAGGGCAGCAGAAGAGGTATTGGCAGACGTTAAGGTGTGAGGCTGAGCTGAGAGTCATGCTTCGATAGCTCAGTCAGTAGAGCACCTGCCTGCTAATGGCAGTGGTCTCAGGTTCAATTCTTGGTCTGACACACAGTTTTAATATACAAAGAAGTTTCAAATAAGCACACACATTGCAGCACAGTGAAAATTCATTGTGGGTAATTTTCCCTTTTTAATTAAATCTGATTGCTGGAGATGCTTTATTGCTGCCATTTGACCATCATGGTCAGCAAAACCATTTACAACAGGGCTCACTTCTGTTTGATGGAAGACAAATGGAGTTTGAAATAATGAAGTGCTATGTGCTTCTACTCTTGTTTGGAATGTTGCTGTGGGTATCAAATCAAAGCTGGACATCAGTTACTTTTGGTCAGCAATACACTATGTTAATGTTTCAAAGTCTATTACGGAAATACTGCATTCAATGAACTGTCACTTTAGTATTGCTTGAGATCAGTGACCTGCACATAAAGCCACTCCCTCTTTCCTTATTAGTACGCCTTTAGTAATGTTACACTAACTTGTACCAGACGAGATGCTTACAGCCATCTTACTTTTTATATGATTTGCACTATTTACTCAAATTTTATTCTCAAAGTGGCTCTTCAGTTATCTGTTGGTATATGATCTTTTACTTTTAAATACAATTTCATTGTGTTTCAAGGCTATTCTGTTGAAAAAAATTGTTTGATTGCTCATCCAGGCAAGAGTGATTATTGGTGTAAATATGGGAAGTGGAAATTGTTATTTATCTATATTTTTATGTTAATCTTGAATGCTTGAATGATTGTAGTTATTAATTATTTTAAATATTTTCATTTGTTTGTGTTAATTTTTTAAATTTAATTTATTTCATTTTTGTATGTCACCTTAATGTCGTTTATATGCATTTATTGTAATGAATACATAGTTGAAACCTTTTTCCAGAATGGGACTCAAACACCATTTTTCTGCTTATTTTGAGCAGCTGTCTTAAACTGTAAGCTATTTGATCCTGTATTCAAGCCGGTCACTGATATTCCCACCTATATCATTGCACCTTCATTGAATTCATTTCATCATTGTAACTATTGTGTTTTGAACAGGGTCTTTTGCATCGTGAGCTGCTGTCACTACGAAATTATCTGGCTTACGAAAATGGTTGTGCACCATACATGATTGCAAGTAACCTGATGCTGCTCAATGTTGCCAGAGTCCGACCTAGCTCTACAGCTCAGTTATCACGGGGTAAGCAATCAAAAAGTGTGAGTTGTTTTATTGTGTTGGCACAGAAAAGAGTGCAGGACTGTGTCTTGCTTTAAGGTGTGTGTGTGTGTGTGTGTGTGTGTGTGTGTGTGTGTGTGTGTGTGTGTGTGTAGTACTAATGCTAAATACTATTATAATACTTTTAGCACCCTTCAAGTTATCAAAAGCTAGCCCTACAAAAACTTTCTCATTCGATGCATGTTGCTCTTGTGGTGCACACTGTAAATATGGGGGTCGTCCACAAAGTAAGTTCCGTTTCTTTTTCTATCCATGGCAGTGCTACAATCACAGTTCTGGGCATGTGCAGCAGTTACTCTGACTCAAGGAGAAGACATGTATGACATTTTCAGATCGCTGCTGCCAACGTGTGCTTTGTAGTGCTTCTTTATGATGTCAGCCATAATTGAAAATGCCGCTGCATGTGAAATCAGATCTGCAATTCGTTTTCTAAATGCAAAGAAAGTTAAACCAAAGGAAATTCATTGGCAAATCTGCAAGGTTTACAGACAAAATGCAATGAGTGATTCAATGGTTAGAAGACAGGTCAGACCGATCAGTGAAAGACATGATCAAGTGCACAGTGAAGAATGAAGTGGACGCCCGTCTGGGGTTACTGATGAACTGGTTCACACAATTGAAGAGAAGATTAGGCACAACCATAAGTTTACACCTAGTGCCCTTGCTATGGAAGTTCTGCAGATCTCACGATCACTAATTCGTGAAATTATCACTGAAAAACTCAAATTTCGAAAACTTTGCCCACGTTGGGTACCCAAAATTCTTACTGAACAACATTAAAAACAATGGATGGGCAATGCACTTCAGTCTTTGACACGCTACAGTGAAGAAGGCGATGGTTTCCTTCCTCAGATAGTCATGAGGGATGAAACTGCAATCAGTGGAATGTAGGCACATTTCATCCCCAATGAAGGTTAAGCCTCAGCAAATCTTGACACCTCGAAAAGTCATGTGCACCTGTTTTTGGGACAAAAAAGGCATTTTGCTGATTGATTTCTTACCACATGGCTAAACAATCAATGCACATGATTACTGCGAGCCCATTAAGAAATTGCGCCATGCAGCACAGAACAAGCACCGAGGATTACAATCAAAAGGTTTTGTTTTTCTCCATGATAATGCCCAACCTCACATAGCGAATGTGATCAAACAACTCTTATTTGAAATTCACTGGAACAGATTTAATCATCCTCCGTACAGCCCAGACCTCGCTCCTAGCAATTTTCATCTTTTCTTAGACCTAAAATCAGACCTTGGTGGTCAACACTTCAACGATGATGATGAGCTGAAAGAACATGTTACCACATGGTTGAATACACAGGCAGCAATCGTCTATGAAGAAGGCATACAAAAACTTGTGCTACGCTATGGCAAGTGTCTACAAAATTTCGGAAGCTATGTAGAAAAGTAGTTTAACAGTTGTAGATTTTTGTACAATAAATATTTTCCTGTATCTGTACACATTTGTTTTATATAACCAAATGGAACTTACTGTGTGGACATACCTCGTATTTAAATCTCTCAGTGAAAATATGCAAAATAGTAAAATTATCCAGGAATCTAAATAACTAGCCACAGAAATTATTTGACTTTCCGTGAATGAATGAATGAGTGAATGAATTTTAGTTGTTTTTCTGTTAGGAATCTGTGAGAAGATATTTTGTTTTAATAACAGATTTTCCTTTTCAGTGGAAGGTTTCACAGGAGCTAAAGTAGAGAAATTTGGTCCAGCTATTGTTCTGAAGGTAACAAAATTTTGCCAACAGCATGGTGTCCCTCAAGATATTGTGACAACTCAAGATCTTATTGAAAAAATTTCACAGACTGCAAATGTAACGTACAGTCTGTTTCGTCAGGGAAAAAGTCCTGATCGTATAGCATCAGAGAGGTTTGTGTTGCAGCTTATTTGTTAGTAACATCAATACTTTCAGGTAATTTAGTATTTCAATGATGTGATGTTATCAGGAGAAATCTTTTCATGTAAAGTTACTACCATTGCCATTACACATTGTCTCAATGAAATTATAGCACTATACTTAAGAAGTAACAAAAGTGATGACTGGAGGGGCGTGGTTGTAGTAGTAGTAGTAGTAGTAGTAGTAGTAGTAGTAGTAGTTTTATTCATCTGCAGACACTTTTAAAGGGTATTGGACATTTCTTAGTATTATTGTTTGATAAAAAACAAACAAAAGAAATCTTAATTGACATATATGGGCATCTGCGTACTTACAAATCTGCTTAAACAAGAATGGCACAGGTAGTTGGCCATGGCAATATAGCAGGAACCATTCTGGTTCCAAGTAAGAATGACCAGATGGAATTCGAGTCTCTATCCTGTTGAATATAAGGCAAGTCCATCTAAATAGCACAACCTCATTCAGTGTATCTCTAGTGTGCTATACTGTTTTGCACAGAAGTTGTTTACTAACATGAAAAAATAGTGCTACACTGTTCATTTGTCATTGCCGATCACTGTACACGCATTACTTTATTACACAGCATTGTGCACACTGTCAGGTAGCATCAGACCAGTGCAGAAGTAGTCATTTCCACCCCTTCTTTTGGCATGCTCCCTTATTGTCGTGCACTTGCTATAGCTCTCTGTTGACAAAAATATGAAGTCTTCATGTAAATAGTACATTTGCTTCAACAGCCACCCACCAGTTTTTTGATCCAACAATACTTTAGCAGCTATAATGTATTGTTGATCATCGGCAAGCTATATTGTCGGTATCTGTGCAAGTCAATCTCTGTGTCACTATGTAAAGTGTGTCAGCAGTGGTTGTATGCTTGGTAACATTTTGTTATCATGCAGAGTGAGTGGTGGCTAAAATGCCACTAAGATAACAGTGTGCACTTACTGTCATGTGTTGAGGGAGAAGCTTGTCATTGGTGGCTATGAAAGAAGGGAACTCAGAGGTTGATGGAACTGACCATCTTGTAGTTATCAGTTTGCCGGTTCTGCAGTGTAAGAGACTTTGCTTGCATTCTCAATTTACTCCTCTTGTTGAAATGATGATGATGGCTGACCTGTCAAATGTCCTGACAGTTCATGACATCATTGCATATTTCTCAATGTTTCTCATTCAGTGTTAGTTTAGGCCCTGTTGGAAATGCTGTTACACATACTCATTTAAATCTGTGCTATTACAATATCATATTAAGTCATCTTCTTCAAAACTGGCTCCACAGCCATCAAACGCTGATTAATTAATTTAGGTGTGAAGGAGACCACTTACCAAATAGCAGAAGGGCCAAGTCATCGAGAGGCACACACCAAAGAGAATGAAAACTTTGCGAGCTTTTGGAAGAGCGAGTGGCCCCCCCCCCCCCCCCCCCCCCACACACACACACACACACACACACACACACTCTGCTTATTGTAACGCAAACAAAATCATTTAAGCAAACATTCTTCTTCCGGCACTGCATATACAAACCCAACAGGAAAAAACCCAAATATGCGGTACCCTCTGTCGTGCCCTTCAGAATGGTTTCTAGATGTATTTGTAGACAAAAAATATCACAGTTCGG
The DNA here is from genome assembly GCF_021461385.2 of Schistocerca piceifrons. Lineage (NCBI taxonomy): Eukaryota > Metazoa > Arthropoda > Insecta > Orthoptera > Acrididae > Schistocerca > Schistocerca piceifrons. The sequence goes on along the minus strand of NC_060140.1, from coordinate 779,678,732 downwards.
CAGATGGTGTTAGTGGTACCTGGCAGACACAGCAAGATGGAGAAGTTGAGAAAACATGTGGAAAATGGTAGAAAGACATTTCATTATGAATACACTCTATGAATTAGTCTCAGAAGTTTTGTGGAGGAGAATTAAATTTCAGTGTCCTGTCAGTGATGAGGCCTATAGAGACAGAGCACATGCTCAGATTGTATATGAGGCACACACCAAAGAGTCTACCAAAATTAATGGCCACTGCCAAACTGGGCCCAAGAATACAAGTTGACCACCTGGCAGCACAATATGCTGCTGTTCAAGCTCAATGGCTGCTTCACAACCTGGACTACTTAGGTGAGAGTTAGTCTTGCAACACATCCGTTGCTCCTGTAATTCTTCTGACTTCAATCTCTGCTAACTCATTGCCCCCATACCCACCAGCCAACCATTTCCCCTTCTTCTGTCCTGTCATCTTCCTGATGCATTGCATCTCACCAGCTCTGATACGTAAGTGTGACATGCTTAGCCTGTCACCTGCCACTTCTCCTTCCCTCATTGTTAGCCTGCATACCATCTGCTTCCAGCTGAGCCTTTCGCTGCGTGTCACAAACCTCTTCTCCTGCTTCCTGCCTCTTTCTCCCTCAACCCAGCCCATCTGATACAACTCTCATCCCAGTCCACCTGCTGAACTGTATGTTCAGACACCAAAATGTAGTTACACATGTGTCTGTGAGTACACCATCTCATCAAAAGAATTATTCTGAAAGCTAGCAAAGTTTTCATTCTCTTTTGTGTGTGCCTCTCAACAATTTAATGTTTCTGTTATTTGGTGAGTGGTCGCCTTTACTCCTATATTATTTACGTTTTGCCAGAACTTTTCTTATTTTGTAAGTACTGATTAACAAAAGACATGTTTTCATTGAGGCTGTAACTTTATGTATCTCCACATGGAAACTGATATTGACATGCAGTTATCAGGCAAGTTACACTAAGGAGCACAAATGTTCTACAGTAGCCGTCTATATGTTGCAACATGTCCTGGCATGCTTTCCACTACTTTATCTTTTCATTTATATTCTGCAAACAGTCGATGTATCACCACTTACATGCATATGCTTGATAATGATCATGAGGTTGAAACTAGCCAATAACAAAAGTATAACATGAAGTTTCAGCCTCAGTAGAAGGAAACTGCTTTGTGTCATGTCGGAGTTGAATACTTTTATGGTCAGTAACCCCTGGTATCAAAGAAGATAAAGTGATTCAGAATACTAGTGAAACACTATATTTCAAAGAGGAGGTAACATTTCATATTTTAGTGTAAATAAAGTAGTCCAAGTTTAATGTTTCATCTACTTCTATTCTATGCTCTTTTTGCTCTCTTTTTATGTGCCTGAAAATTCATACAAAAGAAGTTTTTATTTGTTCATTTACTTTTATCAAGTTCCATGGAACTGTGCAAGGCAAATGTAATCAGTTGTGAAATAAATCACTGTGTTATTCAGGGAATGATGCTAATTTAAAAAAATAAAAAACAACAAGTACACACCCTTAACTAATGAACTGCTTAAACAGAGTGGTGCCATGAGAAATCCTTTCAACTTTCAAAATGAAACCTGAAGAATAGTGCAAGCCTTCTGTGAAACAGTTATGAAGGGTGTTAAAATGTAAATAGTTTTTAAGTTGAAGTTTTACTGAGTGACTGCTTCAATTCCATTTTGGTGAGTGAATAGGTGGCTCTGTGGCTGTGATTAGTAATTAAATTTGGGAGCAATAGGATCTAAATCACCTTCCAAAAGCTAAGGTTTAGATTTCCCGCATTTCCATAAATTACTCAAGGCAACTGGTTTATTCTGAAAAGGCTATTCCCGATTTCATTCTTGATCCTTCAGAGACTAATGCACGGAGTTTTCCTGTATTTGTCCTGCAATTTATTACCATTTTTCACACTTTCTCTGACTGTCATAATTTTGCTGTGTACCACAATCTCCTGGGCTGTAACATCTTTTGTCTAGAACTACATCTATCCTCTGGAAACCACTGTGAAGTGCATGGCAGAGGGTGCTTACATTTGCACTGCATATTAGCATTTCTCCCTGTTTCATTTGCTTATGAAATGCAGGAAGAAGAACAATAGCTTAAATACTTTTGTATGCAGTACAATAAGCCGAATATTCTCTTCACACTCCGTATGGAAGAGTACATAGAGAGATCTCATATATACCTATTTTCCTCACCGAGTACTATTTCTCTAAACTTTGTAAGTAGGGTTTCACACGATAGTTGACGTCTTATCTTCAAGCATCTGCCAGTTCAGGTATATTCCAGCCTTTCCAAGACACTGTCTCCTTGGTCAGACAACTTGTGTCACCCATTTTCATAACATTAAGTATCTCCTGTTAGTGCTATTTGGTATATGTACCACACATTTGAGCAGTGTTCTTGGATAGATTCCATGAGTGAATGTTTCATAAGCAGTCTCCTTGTAAACAGATCCCTTTTCCCAGTATTCTACCAATGAAAATGTTTTGTCTTTGCACGGGATAAAGATAGGACAAAAGTTTTGATTGTAAACATTTATTCAATATATTGCCTACATAATGGCAAGACACCTCTCCCCATACCTGAAAAGATATGAAACTTAATTGTGCCACCAGATGTTGTGTCTGAAATTAAAAATAATGGAACAAGTAAAGGTAACAACTCACTGTATAGCTGAAGTTTCAAGTGATCAATGGGCACACAAACTACAAGGAAAAAGTTACTAAGCTTTAGACATAATCATTCTTGAGAGATAACTAGTGCAACAACCACATATGCACACAGCTATATTTTACTGACATTGCATTTAATCTGGAACTGGGGTGAGTGGTTGTATCAGGTGCAGTGGACAGGGGGATAAAGGATGTGGGGAGGACTGGTGGAAAGGGTGGCTGTCAGTTGGGAGAGGGGGCAGTGACCACCTAGGATAGGGATGTAGAACCATTGAGCCCACTCTGGTGCAAGTGTTGGGGGCTTTGTGCGTCACTCAGTGGCGTGGAGGAGAGGACTGGGAGGGGAAGATGGAACAGAGGAAGTGGGAGACTGTGGAGAGGACAGTGTGCGTGCCGGATGAGCGAAGCCAGGTCATGAAGCAGGGGCTAGGAGAGGCTTAAGCCAGCAGGATTACAGGGTTGAAGGATATGTTGCAAAGACAAGGGTATCATGTAGATTGTGTGTGTGATGTAATATGACTTTTAAAGGAGTGGAAAGGATTGTGGTAAGATGTTCCTCATTTCCAGGCACATTAATTATTAGTTGAGGCCATGTTGTTCCAGTGTGTGTGTGTGTGTGTGTGTGTGTGTGTGTGTGCGTGTGTGTGTGTGTGTGTGTGTGTGTGTGTGTTTATTTTCATTTTCTATTTGCTCTGAAGAAGGTTTCATTCGAAAGCTACCAGTAGTCTGTCTTGTTTGTGTATGCTTGTTGATGATTTGACATCTCACCTACACCATGCGTTGCTACCTCCAGTTACATATGTACATAGTTATTGAACAACATTTAAAAATTTATGTTGTCATTTAAGTGTAACTGTGCATGCTGATATACAATAGGTGTTCATGTGTCTAGAGCAGATATTTTGCATTATCAGAATCATTACTAACAAGTATGCAGCATTCTGTTTTCTGTTTCTATGCTTTAATTTACATTTGTTTGAACAGGCAAATCCAGCTATCAACAGTAATCAGTCATCTTGCAGAGGCAATTCGCTCAGGCTTGCCTGTGGACCATAAACAACTTGGTGTTAATGACGACATGCTAGAAATGGTGCTTAATGTTGTTCGGTCTCCTGCATTAGGTTCAGGTGAGCAGTTGCTCTAAAGACAAGTGATGTATTAAGGATCCCCCACCCTCTCCCCCCCCCCCCCTCTCCCTTTCCCTGTCCCTTTCCCTCTCCCTGTTTCATAATAATAAGTTATCTGATATTATAACTAAGCTTAAGGGCATGTTGTAGTCATTTTTTGAAAATAAATCACATGGTTAATGAAATACAGTGATACAGGAGCACAATAAACAACAGATGTTTTACAGTACAAGTCACTGCAGAATACCTTCCTTCTTTAGTAGTTGATGAGAAAGTAAGTTAATTAATTATCTTCTTTCTCAATCCAATTAGTGTCTGCTGAGAGCAATGCTGCAGTGAAAGGAGAAAGTGATCTGTTCTCTCTTGCAGCCCTGTCATCCACATTCATGCCTCACAGTTGACATATTAATTAACCTCTTTTGTTGCACTGAATTAATTTCATAGAAGTGTAGAGCTTAATAATGAAATATGCAGCTCGATTTCCATTCTGAGCATTCGTGATGCAGTAAGTTAAATAACTAATCAGTCTCAGTGTACTTTTAAGTGCCCTTCATGTTGTTGTTTTTGTATCTTCACTCATTAACTTTGAAATAATAAACCCTCAACAAATTAACTTGAAACTCAAAAATAATTCTTTCTGATATTTACTTTGTGGCATTTTTGAACCCTTGAATTTCTGCTAATATAGCTATGCTTTTTATTTTGATTTTATGTTGTCATGTTGCTAAAGAGAATTGTCAGTCTGTAGTGAAAAATGATGTATTTGTGTTTGGAAACCAGATGGGGATAGTGAAATAAGTTTTAGCAGGTATTCCCTTAGGCACTCTCAGTATAATTCTACATTAACTAATCCAGTTAAAGAGTTGTTTGTGTTGTTATTTGTCAGAGAAATTAGGTGAACTAAGATTTTGACTGATTAGTGAGTTTGGAGTGGACCAGTTAATCAGAATGGCTCTTTCAGCAGATACACTTTTGGAAATTTTCTCTGATAGACTGCCCTTTGACAAGACATTAACTGTGACTTTTTGACTTATAGACACCAGCAACTGTGACTGTTTGACTTATAGATACTAGCTGTCAGTCGTTTCTCTACAAATCGTGTCATTGTAATCAATATTACATACATGTGTTGTACACATGGTCAATAATACAGTCTGCACTTTGATAAATATTTTAATTTTAGAATTGCTACTTACCATAAAGAAGACACATCGGATTGCAGACAGGCACAATCAAAACACACTTACACCCAAATTTAACCATGCTGAACTTTTCAAAATCCTACTCCTCTTCTCCTGATCCCTGCAATGGAAGCACTTGTTTGCCACCAGTCCTTCCAACCAAAACCACCCTAATTCCAATATTGAACACTGTCTCTTCCAGTTGGTACCACCATCCACTCATGATCCTCCCACTCCCCCTCCCACATAACCATCCGCTGATCACATTCCAGGAATGCCTTACCTCCAACTTTGCCTCACCATCCTTTCCCACATCCCTTTCTCAGAACTCCAACCTTTGAGTAGAAGAAAGAACAACCATACACAACTTCAAAACAAATCCTGACCTAATCATCCTAACTGCAGACAAAGGTTCCATCACTGTTCTTATGAACCATAGTGACTACCTGGCAGAAGGCCTCTGCCAATTATCTGACTCCTCCACCTATAAACTCTGTCAAGTGATCCAGTCCCAGAAGTTCAACAAAAACTCCAATCCTTGCTTGTAGCCTTAGGCCTTTCCCAGAATATCTCCCCTGAATCCATTTCCCTCATGAGCCCCATGGTACCCCACATACCTACCTTCTACATGCTCCCCAAAATCCATGAACCCAACAACCCTGGATGTCCGATTGTGGTTGGTTATTGTGCCCCCATTGAAAGAATTTCAGTCCTCATTGACCAACACCTCCAAACACTTACCTATAACCTAGCCTTGCATGTCAAAGACATGAACCACTTCCTTCACCAACTCTCAGCCATCCCCATCCCTTTACCTCCTGAATCCCTACTCATCACTGTTGACACCACCTCCCTATACACCAACATCCCTCAGGCCCATGTTCTTACTGCTATTGAACACTACCTTTCCCAGTGTCCTTCAGACTCCAAACCCTCTACCTTATTCCTCATACATCTATTAATTTTATCCTAACCCCCAACCTCTTTTCATTTGAAGGGAAGATATATAAACAAATCCACCACACAGCCATGGGCACCCACATGGCATCCTCCTATACCAACCTTTTTATGGGCCATCTAGAGGAGACCTTCCTAGCCTCCCAAAACCCCAAACCCCTAGTCTGTTTTAGTTTCATTGATGATATCTTCATGATCTGGACCCAAGGCCAAGACACCCTATCTTCATTCCTTCTCACAACATCAACATATTCTCTCCCATCCACTTCAAGAAGTCCTCCTCAACCCAGTGTGCCACCTTTATAGATGTTTACCTCCTCCTACTTGATGACTCCATCCACACCCCTGTCAGCATTAAACCCACCAGCCACCAACAGTATCTGCATTTTGACAGCTGTCATCCTATTCACACCTAAAAATCCCTCCCATGTGGCCTGGCTGCCCAGGGATGGCGTATCTGCAGTGACAAAAACCCCCTTGCTTAGTATGTTGAGGTTCTCACCAAAGCCTTCCCAGACAGGCACTATCCCCCAGATCTAGTCCACAAACAGATCTCTCACACCACCAATCCATCCACTACCTCCAAGAACCAGCCACAAAGGAGTGTCCCCTTCATCACCCAGTATCACTCCAGACTGGAACAACTGAACCACATCCTATGCCAGGGCTTTGATTACCTATCATTATCCCCTGAAGTGAGGGACATACTACCCACCCCTCCTAAAGTGGTGTTCCATCACCTGTGCAACCTCCACAACACCCTAATCCATCCCTATGCCACTCCCAATCCCAATTCCTTGCCACAAGGCTCATATCCCTGTGGAAGACCCAGGTGCAAAACCTGCCCAATCTACTTACCCAGCACTTCCGATTCCAGTCCTGTCACAGATTTATCCTATCCCATCAGGGGTTGGGCCACCTGTGAAAACTACCAGGTCGTTACCAGCTCTGCTGCATCATTTGACAGCATTTTATATTGGTATGACTACCAACCAGCTGTCCACCAGGATGAGTAGCTACCGCCAAACCATGGCCAACAACAAAATAGACCACCCCGTGGCACAATATGCAGCTGAAGATAACACATTTGATTTCATTGCATGCATCACTACCCAAGGCATCTGGATCCTTCCATCCACCCAGCTTTTCTGAACTGCGAAGGTGGGAGTTATGCTTACAACACATTCACTGCTCCCGTAACTATTCTGGTGTCAACAAACGGTAACATACTGTCCCTACACACTCCACCCAACAATTTGCATTCCCTCTATCCTATTGTCTCCTCCCCATTCTCATCACCCACCCTGTTTATTTGCAGCCCTCTGCCAATGCATCAGCCTGTCTCTCCCCCCTCCTCTCCCTTTTTCCTGACCTTCCTGCCCCACAACCTCCTGTCACTGCGCCTTTTGGCAATCTGGTCCCTGCACACCCTGCCAGACAGCATTTGTCTCTCTCCCCACCCATACACTACTATCCATTTCCCTTCCCTGTCCCCTCCAGATTGCTGCTTGCATCCCACGTGATAGTTGCATTCCGGCACGAGATGTTGGAGTTGGTGGTTGTGTGTGCTTATATAAGCATCTTTTAATTGTTCCTTTCTGCAACTTGACATGTCTTCTTTATGGTAAGTAGCAATATGTTTTTTTCCTACATTGTTGATATTCCTACCTGAAGTTTCCATTGTTTAATTTTAGAATTGTTGCACTAGTTGGGGTTTTAACCTTTTTTATTTACACCTGTAAAATCTCTATAAAACCGAAATTTCATATCTTTAGTACAATAGAAATAGCACAGATTTACTAATAGCTACCCTTAAAAGATATTCACAATTGCTGTTTTGTTGGAGTGATAGGTGAAAGGAAAAGTTGGTTACTAGGAATTATCTTGCAACTTCATAGTTACATGACCTGCTATGACCTTTCTAGTACAGCCATAATAACATGTTATTCCCAACTGATAGTTGATGGAAGTGCTTTTCTTACCATCTTCCACATATTTATAAAGCAAAAGGTATTAACTACTTTACATTATGAACAAAAACATTCACTCATGTATGACCAAGTAACAAACACACTGTGTTTGCATTCAGTAAGCAAAGATAAAAAGTAAGATATAAATAAAAATGGTGTAAAGGTTCTGCACAACTTTTTTAAAGTGAAAACCACACAAATCAGCGGCGCCATATCTTACTTATCATAACCTAAACATGGTCACTCATTTCTATCCAAGACAATTGTAATGATGGGATAAATTCCTTTATGTTCCAGATAAAACAGGAAGAAAGGAAAGTGATGGAATGGCTAACCCATCTCATGACATTTGAAGCTTGTTTTAACAATGATTAAATAATAATCTGTGCAAAATTCTACCAGGTGGCTTCTGGTTTCAATTGCTGCCCCCCCCCCCCCCCTCCATGTTCTAGTAGCATTTTTCTTCCTTTTCTTACAATCAAATTCTTACTGCTATGGTGAATGTTGACTTCTGTGGTTATGACAATAGATTCACTATGCTGTTCATAGTAGTTCATTCACATTCTTATTTTCTTGTTGATTATTAGAGATATTCCTGTGATAGCCTTGTTAAGTTTTCAGCTGAAAACCTTTTACTCACCTGACCACAATCCCATTCTTCCTGCCTCCTCACTTGACTAATTCCCAGTATCCTCAAATTCAGCCTATCCATTTCTCTCTTCAAGTTCTCAAACCTCCCAAGACATAAAAGGGTCTTAACATTTCATGCTCCAGCGTGTACAATGCCAGATTTGTTTTTCCTAATGACAACAGCCTCCGTAGTGGTCTCCACTTGGAGATCCGAAATAAGGGACTGTTTCACCTCCAGAATGTTTTTCTCAAGAATATATCATCATACAGTCAATGATATAGTTGTTTGTCCTTAGAAACGACTGTCATTCTATTTCCCTCTTGACTTTAGCCATTCTACAGTACCAACACAGCAAGACCCTAGTTGTTAATATTGCAAGGTTAGATCAGTCTAGTCACCCAGAGTCTATTGCACCTACAATTACTGAAAAGGCGGCTGCTTCATCTTGAGGACCATCTGTTGGTATGGCATCGCCACAGAAACACCCCTGCCCCTCCCCCAATGTGGTGGTATCTACGGTACGGCTACCTCTATCATTAAGGAATGCAAGGTACACCACCATGGCTTGTAGGTGGGAAAATATATTACTGATAAAAATTTTGCATGTTATTAATCTAAAATAGAACTTACATCACAACTAAAAGCAGCAGCACCATAGATTCTAAAATAATTTACTTGTAAGTAAACATAATTTCTTTTGCATTGGTGGAACAGTTATTAGAGCCTCACTCATTAGAAATGGAATATTTCACCTCACCACCTAGAGGAGGCTTTGAGTCGCAGACAGGCACATTGAAAAGTCTCTTTAAATTAAGTATTCAAACAAAATCCTTCTTCTGAAATAAAAACACACACATTCGCAACTTGTACACACATAGCAACTGTCTTCATGCACTGGAGCCTGACTAAAATTGTGTATGATGTATGCAGCAATCTGCTGAGGTGGGTGTTGGGGATAAGGAGGAGGCATTGGAAAGAGAAGAGGACTGATAACAACGTTTGGCTGAGGGAAGATGATGTGCTACATGGGAGAGCATGCAGGGATATGGTTAGGACAGAATAGGGCTGCTAGGTGGAATGTCAGGAGGCTGTGCTAGGAGGATTTGGGAAATGGAGAGGGGAGAAATAAAAAGGGGAAAAAATCCAAGCAAGTGTATTTGTGGGATAGAAGACTTGTTTAGTGCCAAAGTAGTTGCAGGGAAGGGTATAGGTGGGTCAAGGACAGGGTTTGGCAAAGGTTGAGGTCAGTGAGGCTATGGGAACAAAGGACATGTTTTAGGGAGAGTTCCCACACGCGCAATTCATAAAAGCTTGTGTTTATATAAGAATCCAGGTGGTGCAGGCTGTGAAGCAGTCATTAAAGAGAAGTTAATTGTGTTGGGCAGTATCTTCTGCGACTAGAAGGTCCAGCTGTCTGATGGTCACAGTTTGGTGGTAGCCATTCAGGTGGCCATACATCTTGTTATGTCTCTTGTCCACAGTGGTTACAGATTAGTTTGTAGATCACATGATAGCTTTCAGAGGTGGCCTACCATTGATGTAACAGGTGAAGCATGACACAACTGTAGTAGGTGGTAGTGGGAGGATGTATGGGACAGGTCTTGCATCTGATCTGTTGCAGGGATATGAGCCTTGAGGCAAGAGGGTTGGAAGCAGGGATGGACAAGGTTATTGCTTAGGTTCAGTGGGCAGTGGAGTTCCAATGTGGGATAGGGAGGATAGTAGGGAGGATATTCCTCATTCCAGAGCATGACAAGAGGTAACCAGAACACGGGCAAAGAATATGATTTAGTTGCTCCATGAGTCATGAGAGAGGTTTTCTATTCTGACTGGATAGTGGGTCTGTGGGAGGTAGTAGGTGACTGAAATAACAAGGTAAGGGAGATCTGTGTCTGAACGAGGTTGGAATGGTAATTTCAGTCTGTGAAGGCCTCAGTGAGACCCTTGGCATATTTTGAGAGGTACTGCTTGTCACTACAGATGTGACGACCACCAGTGGCTAGGCTATATGAAAGGACTTCTTGGTAGGGAATGGGTGGCAGCAGCTGAAGTCGAGGTCTTGTTGGTAACTGGTAGGTTTGATGTGGACAGAGATACTGATGTAGCCACCTTCAGGTGAAGGTCAATGTCGAGAAAGGTAGCTTGTTTAGTTGAGGAGGACCAGGTGAAGTGACTGGAGCAGAAAGTGTTGAGGTTTAGGTCCTGTCTTCTACATGGTTCCTAAATTCTGTAAACCCAATCACCCATGATGCCCCATTGAGGCCAGTTAATGTGCTCCTGCAACCTACCCACTTACATGAAAAGACACAAACCATTTTCTGCACCAGCTCTTCACAGTTTCCATTCCTGTACCCCCTGGCAGCCTACTCATCATTGTCAGTGCCACCTCCCTGATTCTAACACTCCCAGAGCCTGTGGCCATACTGCTGTTGAACACTAGCTTCCCCATGCCCCCCTGACTCCAGACCCCAACCTCCTTCCTGGTCACTGTGACCAACTATCCTCACCCACAATTACTTCTCCTTTGCAGGCTTCACATACAAACACGTCCGTGATATAGCAGTGGGCACCCGGCGTGGCACCACCCTATGCAAATCTATTCATGCTCCATCTAGAGGAACCCACGTTAACCACCCAGAATCCAAAACCCCTCATCTGGTCCAGATTCATTTATGACATTTTCATGATGTACACCAAGGTTGAGGACGCCCAATCTGCATTCCTGCAGGACCTCATCACCTTCTGAACCCAACAAGTCACCTACTTTGACCGCCATCTCGAGGATGACTAAATCAGTATCTCCATCCACATCAAACCTACCAACCATTATAAATACCACCACTTTGACAGCTGCCACCCATTCCATAACAAGAAGTCTGTTCCATAGAGCCTAGCCACCTGTGGTCATTGCATCTGTAGTGATGAGCAGTTGCTGTCCAAATATGCTAAGGGCTTCATCGAAACTACCCTCCCGAACTTGCACAGAAATAGATCTCCTGTGCCTTATCTCTCCAGTCACCTACTATCTCGCACATTCCCACCACCTGGCCATAAAGGAGCACTTCTCTCGTAACTCAGTACCACACAGAACCCTGCGGGCCTATGGGTTAGAATAGGGCCAAGGTATTCCTGCCTATCGTAAGAGGCGACTAAAAGGAGTCTCTCACCTTTCGGCCTTTATATGATGGTCCCCTGTAGGGTTTAACTCCACCTTTCTAAATTTTCCCAAAGAGCGAGCCAATTGGGTAAGGGCACCTTACATGGTGAATCATGTCCATCGTGCATTGAGATCTTTAGCCCACTTTCTTGTTGTGGCACTGCAGTCCCGCTCATCCTCCATCTAGTGATTGAGGACACCTTGCTGGGTGCATTTTCCTCCACCCACTATGCAGTGCCGTTTTCTGTGCTGACGAGGACCACAGAATTCTTTGCAACTCATATCCAGCGCGGTAGCCAGTCCGTTGTGGTGGGGCCGCCGAGTACCTTGTTGGTTATAGCCTCCTGACAACACAGGGATCACTCTGCTGATGCCTGCACCGTTAACTCCCCATGCATGCCAAGGAGTAGATGCCCATCATCTTGGGGCGTTGGGACTCCCGGCAATTGCCATCCTGCCAGGTGGCCTTTGCTGCGGCTGGGTGGCGTCCGTGGGAGGGTCCATGATCGGAGTGGGTGGCATCAGTGTGGATGACGCACAATGAAGCGTAGCACGTCAACACTTGTTGGTGATCAAACACCAACAGTTTATAAGTGTTCCAAGTCTCAGTACAATGCAAGAAAGTATGACCCTAAATCATTCCCCTCCCTGGCCACACCATGGGAGGGAACGCCTTGTACCTCGTGTATGAGAACTGATGGGGCTCCATTGTTTCGATGAAGCCACAGTTGAGCATTTAGAGGACAAGTTTGGGAGGTGGAGGGCTTGTCCAAAATGCGATCTGGGTCAGTCTTGATAAAAACAGCATCCTCTGCCCTGTCATGGACTTCAGTCGCTTCTAACAAGTTGGGGGATGTTTCTGTTGCCATCACGCCAATTTAGAGCAGTGATGTGTTAATTTCATGTAGTGCATCCATCGGAGTCCGAGGGATAATTAGGTTGCCACCGGTGCCTTCATCTTGGCCTTCAAGTGTGACACCTTACCCGAGACGATCAAGGTGATGGTCTGCCGCTGTGATGTGGTGCTTTAAGAGCTGGAAGTTCGGCCATATGTCTTCCCGCTGTACTTCCAGCATCACATGTCGAGATTGTGGACATCCATCAAATCCCAATAATCCATGTGCCCCGCCGCCCATCTGTGTCAACTGCGGAGAGAATAATTCACCTGGCTCGCCAGACTGCAGGATTTTACAGAAAGAGAGGAAAATCATGGAATACAAGACCCTGGACCGACTGACCTACACTGAGGCTAAGAGAAAATATGAGCACCTACATCCTGTGGCTTTGACTTCCTCATATGCCACTGCTATGAGAACAGTTGTAGCCTCATCAGTTCCGCGAATTCCAGTTGGCCCTCAGAGCCAGAAGGCTACACCTGCCCCCTTGATGGCGGGGGGTGGCGGGCTCTTCCTCCCCCCCCCCCCCCCCCCTGGTGCTCCCGCACCACCTACCTTGGGAGCACTGCCCCACCCCCAACCATCGGGGGCAACAGTCCCCACTTCTCAGCTGGAGAAGCATAAGTCTTCTTCAGCTCCTCTCGGCAGGAAGCGGTCCCTTGGGTCACTCCCTTCCCAGGTTTCTGCTAATGGGAAAGATGACGTCTGCCAGTGGCTGAAGTGCCTAAAAGCAGCCTGTCGTAGGGCTTCATGATCATCCCCAGTTCCGGAGACTGAATCGGTGAAACCCTCACAGCCAGAAAGAGCCAAGGAGCAGCAAGAAAAGTCCAAAAAGAAGACCCCTAAGATATAGGAAATTGCGGTGGCACCCACACCATTGCTACCTACAGGCTCTGCGTCTGGGGATAAGGTGGAGATTCAGGCGTCCACTGAGGACCTAGATCTTGCCGGACCCTCAGACACAATGGATATAGACTGCTCAGGCAATAAGTCGGTGGCAGCAGGTGACCCTGAGGCGTAAACTGCCTCTTTGAATGTTCCATGCCTTCCCAGTCTCACGATGATGTCATCCTCCAGTGGAATTGCGGCTTTCCACCACCTGACTGAGCTACGGCAACTTTTAAGCTTCACACCTGCTTTCTGCATTGCCCTCCAGGAAACTTGGTTCCCAGCAATGCGGACCCCTGCCCTCCGTGGCTGTAAGTGATATTACAGGAACCGTAGCAACTATAATCGAGTGTCAGGTGGAGTTTGCGTTTATGTCCTAAACTCAGTCTGTAGTGAAACAGTGCACCTTCAAACCCCTCTTGAAGCTGTGGCTGTCAGAATAAGGACAACACAGGATATAACTGTCTGCAATGTATATCTTCCTCCAGATGGTGCAGTACCCCTGAATGTATTAGCTGCACTGATTGATCAACTCCCTAAACCTTTCCTACTTCTGGGAGATTTTAACGCCCATAACCACTTGTGGTGTGGCACCATGCTTACTGGCTGAGGTAGAGATGTCAAAACTTTACTGTCTCAGTTCGACCTCTGCCTCTGAAATACTGGGGCCGCCACACATTTCAGTGTGGCTCATGGTAGTTAATCGGCCATTGATTTATCCATTTGCAGCCCAGGACTTCTCCCATCTATCCATTGGAGAGCACATGACAACCTATGTGGTAGTGACCACTTCCCCATCTTCCTGTCACTGCCCGGGTGTCAGGCCCACGGACGCCTGTCCAGATGGGCTTTAAAAAAGGCAGACTAGGAAACTTTCATCTTTGTGGTCACTGTTGACTCTCTCCCACACGGTAACATCAGTGTGATGGTTGAGCAGGTGACTACAACAATCGTTACTGCAGCGGAAGATGTGACCCCTCGATCTTTAGGGTGCCCCTGGTGAAAGGCAGTCCCTTGGTGGCCGCCGGAAGTCCCTGAGACATTTAAGGAGCATTGGCGAGCTCTACAGCGGCATAAGCGCACCCTTCCCTGGAGCGCCTTATAGCCTTTAAATGTCTCCGTGTCCACGTTCGCCAGCTTATCAAAAGACGGAAGCAGGAGTGTTGGGAGAGATACGTCTTGACCATTGGGTGTCATACGACACCTTCCCAAGTCTGGACAAAGACCAGACACCTTTTTGGGCACCATACGCCAACAGGAGTCCCTGGCATTAACATCAGTGGTGTGTTATCTACCGTCACAAACACGATTTCTGAACACTTGGCTCGAGCACTATGCTCGAGCCTCTGCATCGGAGGACTAACCCTATAACGCCCCATTTACAGAGAGGGAGCTCCTCAGTACTCTTGCACATTGCCTCAACACACCTCCTGGGCCAGATTGGATTTCCACAGTCAGATGATTAAGCATCTCTCATCTGACTACAAGCAACATCTCTCCATCATCTCCAACCGGATCTGGTGCGATGGCGCCTTTCCATCGCAATGGTGGGAGAGTACCATCATTCTGGTGCTTAAACCTGGTAAAAACCCGCTTGATGTGGATAGCTATCGGCCCATCAGCCTCACCAACGTTCCTTGTAAGCTGCTGGAATGTATGGTGTGTCGGCAGTTGAGTTGGGTCCTGGAGTCATGTGGCCTACTGGCTCCATGTCAGGGCGGCTTCTGCCAGGGTCGCCCTACCACTGATAATCTTGCGTCCCTCGAGCCTGCCATCTGAATACCCTTTTCCAGACACCAACATCTTGTTGCTGTCTTTTATGATTTACGAAAAGCATATGACACCGCCTGGCGACATCATATCCTTTCCACATAATACGAGAGGGGTCTCTGAGGCCCATTCCCGATTTTTATCCACAATTTCTTGTCGCTTCGTACTTCCCATGTCCAAGTTGGTGCCGCCCATAGTTCCCCCCATATCCAAGAGAATGGGGTCCTACAGGGCTCCGTATTGAGTGTATCTCTGTTTTTAGTGGCCATTAATGGTCTAGCAGCAGCTGTAGGGCCATCCGTCTCACCTTCTCTGTAAGCAGACGACTTCTGCATTTCGTACTGCTCCACCAGTACTGGTGTTGCTGAGCGGCACCTACAGGGAACCATCCACAAGGCGCAGTCATGGGCTCTAGCCCATTGTTTCCAGATTTAGATGACAAAGTCGTGTGTTATGGACTTCTGTCGGCGTTGTACCATTCATCCGGAACTAGAATTTTACCTTAATGACGATCCATCATTGTAGTGGAGACATATTGATTCTTAGGACTGGTTTTCAGTCCAATTGACTTGACTTCCTCACCTCCGCCAGCTTAAGCAGTATTGCTGGCAGCACCTCAATGCCCTCTGCTGCCTGGCCAACACCAACTGGGCTGCAGATCACTCTATGGTGCTGCAGCTCTACAGAGCTCTTGTTCAGTCCTACCTTGACTATGGGAGTGTGGTTTATGGTTCGGCGGTACCCTCAGCGTTGCGTGTACTCGACCCAGTGCACCACTGGCATTCACCTAGCGATAGGAGCTTTTAGGACGAGTCTAGTGACCAGCGTCCTGGTGGAGGCCGGAGTCCCTCTATTTCAGGTTACGAGTGTACAATTGCTCTACAGTTACATCGCAAATGTTTGTGGTTCTCCTGCACATCTGAATTACCGTCTTCTTTTTCTGCCCACGGAGGTTCATCTCCCTCATCAGTGGCCCAGGTCAGGGCGTACAATTGCAGTTCGTGTGCAATCCCTTCTCTCCGAACTGGAGTCCTTGCCTTTACCACCTATACTTGAGGTTCATTCACGAACACCTCCATGGTATACACCTAGGCCGCGGCTTTGCCTGAACCTTTCACATGGCCCTAAGAACTCAGTTAACCTGTGACTCTCCACTATCACTTCCTCTTTATTCTCGACATGTACCAGGGCCATGAAGTGGTTTACACCGATGGCTCGATGGCCAATTGTCAGGTTGGCTTCGCCTATGTTCCTATGTTCGTGGAGGACATATAGAACGGCACTCCTTGCCAGATGGCTGCAGTGTTTTCACTGCAGAGTTGGCGACCATATCTCCTGCTCTTGAGCAAATCTGCTCATGCCCAGGCAAGGCATTTCTCCTGTGTACTGACTCCTTGAGCAGCCCACAACCCATCGACCAGTGCTACCCTCATCATCCTTTGGTAGTGACCATCCAGGAGTCCATCTATGCCCTGGAACAGTCCAGTTGCTCAGTGGTGTTTGTCTGGACCACAGGTCACGTCAGAATCCCAGGCAACGGACTTGCCGACAGGCTGGCCAAACAGGCTACATGGAAATCACTTATGGAGATCGGCTCCTCTGAAACTGACCTGTGTTCAGTATTATGCCACAAGGTTTTGCGGCTTTAGGAGATGGAATGGCATAACTTCAGTACGCACAACAAGCTGCGTGCCATTAAGGAAACTACGATTTTGTGGAAGAACTCCGTGCGTGCCTCTCATAGGGACTCTGTGGTTCTCTGTCAGCTCCGCATTGGCCATACGTGGCTGACACATGGTTACATCCCCCATTGCGAGGACCCACCTCAGTGTCGCTGTGGCTCACGAATGACAGTCGTCCATCTCTTGCTGGACTGCCCAATTTTAGCCACTCTGCAGTGGACTTTTAACTTTCTCACTCTAGTGCTTTCAGGGTGGAGGTTTTAATGTGTTGCAGAGTGGCTGGCTTTTCCTTTTTATCCTCTTGGTCAGTCAGCCATGGTAACCTGCCTTCTTGTTTTAACCTCTTCTACCTGTTTCTTGTGTCTTTGTGCTGCCCTTCAGTCGTTGTTGTAGTTTTTCCTTTCATTCTGTTTTGTGTTGTAAGTCTCATTGTCTTATTCTAACCCTTGTGGCATTGTTTCCTTTGGAACAAGGGACCGATGACCTCATAGTTTGGTCCCTTCCGTCCTCTTTTAAACCAACCAACCACACAGGACGGGAGCAACAGAATCGCATTCACCACCAGGATTTCAGCTATCGTTTATCTTGCCCTAAAGTGAGGAATATCCTTCCCACTAACCACATCACCTCTCCCACAGTCGTATTTCATTGCCCACCAAACCTTAGCAATATCGTTATCGATTTCTATCCTATCCCTGCTTCCAACCTCTTGGCTCATGACTCATATCCCTGCAATACACCTAGATGCAAGATATGATCATAAATCCTCCCACTACCTCCTTCTCTGGTACTGTCCCAGGTATCTAATACCTCATCAAATGCAGGGCTACATGTGAAAGCAGTCATGTGATCTACAAATTAAGGTGAAGCCACTGTCCACTTCCTACATGGGCATGATGACTAACAAGTTGTCTGTCCACATGAATAGCCACCGACAACCTGTGGCCAAGAGACAGTTGGGCTATCCAGTTGCTGAACATGCTGCCCAGCACAATTTGCTTCACTTTAATGACTGCTTCACAACCTGCACAATCTGGATTCTTTCCAGCAACACCAGCTTTTCTGAAGTACACAGGTGTGACCTCTCCCTACAACATACTCTCCAATCCCATGAGCTCCCTGGCCTCAACCTTCACTAGCCCTGTCCTTCACCTAAATAGCTGCTTCCCTTCTCCCACTGTTGCATTACACACACCTTCTATCCCATCAATGCACCCATCAGTCTTTCCCGTTTTTATATTTCCCTCCTCTCCTCTCCTCTCCTCTCATCTCTTTTTCTCTTCAGCACATCTCAGCCTCGTCCCTCAGCACAGCTTTCTGAACAGTGCACCTAGCAGCCACATCCACTTCCCCACCCCATGCCACCTCCTTACCCCCTCCCCCCCCATCCACCCACCTACACACACACACACATACACACACACACACACACACACACACCAGAAGATGGCTGCTCATGTCAGATACAGTCAGAGTTGGGCTCCAGCATCGTGAAATAGTGGCTGTGTGTGTGTGAGTGAGTGAGAATGTGTTTTCTATCTTGGAGGAAGGACTTTGTCCGAAACCTTATTTATTTTAGTCATTTCATTGAGCCTATCTGCGACTAAGTGCCTCGTCTATATGGCAAGCATCTATTTGTCCTTTCTATATCATTGTTATTTTATCCTGGACTTTCCATGTTTTGAATATTTACCTCAGTATTTTTTGTTTAAGATTGTATTAATATGTTTACTCTGCCCTGCAGATATATCAAGACTCCGTCCAATCAAAGAAAATTGTCCAACTGAAATTTCTTGGGAACACCTGAAAATAGCTGTTGCTGTTTTGACCCAAAAATATGGAACTACAAAAGGTGGCAGCTTTCTTATGATGTTGGAAGAATTTAAACGGACCGCAGACATACAGTACGAGCATCAGGTTAAAAAGTTTCAGGTTTCGCCTCCACATGATGAGGATGATGGCAAATGGTTTTGTGCAAAGCCATCAGCATCGCAGGATTCCAGTGGATGGGAAGATGGTGATGAACTACTTTTTGATGTTGATGATTTAGAACATTTAGAAAAAGTTGAAAAACTATCATGCAAATCAGGAAGCGCATTTGAAGTGACATTTAAAGGTTATTCTCCTCAACATGAAATTTCTACTGCTGCAGATAGTGGTAGCTTCAATGATGGTGGCATAAAACATAAGGGTGCAAGGCATGAAGAAATGTGTGAAAATGAAAGTGACAGCTACAACAAAGACAGGATTATTACTGTAGACGAAAATGAGTGTCCAAAGGAAAGTGAAATAAATGCAATAGAACAGTCATCTGTAACAAGTGACAATCCTCCTAACAGCAGTCAAAGTAACCAGAAGTCAAGTGAACATCAGGAACTTCGTAACAGTGAAAGCACAGTGCAGGGCACCAAGAAACGTGTTCCTGATTGGCTTTCGCAAGAGATGAAACAAGAAGTCAAGACGAAAATGAAAAAATCCTCATTATTTAAACTATAATTATTTATTTAGTGAAATAGTTCAGGCAACAATTATATATTTTTTAATTGTTCATTGTATTTTTGTATACAATTAAATTTTTTAATCATCTTTAATTTTTTTTTGCTTGTGATTCCTAAAGTTCATTAGGTACCTTCGAATAGTTCTTACGTCTCTGTTTTGAATGTTTCTCATTGCTGTTGAATAAGTGCTTATATTTTTTGTGTTGGTAACATTCTGATATCATGGTCGTAATTTCGCTATAATTCTGAGAGAAACTAATTCTACTACAAAAAGCTGGGAATGTCATATGTTACTGAAGCAGATACTTGACTCCTTTTAATACAAATCACTGTGTGATTTTGCTTTGAAGAACTGCTGCTTCTGAAGTGACCCTGTAGAGGTAACTGGCGTAGAGGATGGAGTTGTGTTTGTTGCTTGGTAGGTGAAACCTCCAGTACTGTCACTAATCTTGAGATACTTTGCTATTGCCCTTGATTTTATGGGCGGTAGTTTTAGGTTGCTTAATTGTGAGTCAACAAGTATGTTAGAATTTCTAATGGAGCTGTGATCTTGTTTGCCCAAAGGTGTTTCTTTTTAATTAATTCTCTAATAATGTTGAAAGCATTGTAACACACACATTTTTTGGTCTGTCAGCATTGATTTTTTAAAAGACTAATTTCATACAGCATTATGCTTTGAATAAACAGTGGTTATTTGTTATCAAAGCCTATCAATTTTACATTAAAATGATTTCAGTTCAGGCATTTTTCAGTGATGACTTGTCATATGTTTAAGGTTGCACACAGTGACCTACGTGGCATAGAATGGTCCCAGGCATCAGTAATGGTAAGCCTAGCAAAGTTGGCAGAGTTTCTTGGATCGAGAGCCATTGAACGTTGTAGAGTAACCTCGGACATGGCTTGGGAAAGTGTGTGGGACTCTTGTTGTATGTTAATGATGTGGCAGAAAATTTAATAACTTCAGACTTTTTGCAAATGATACAATTATCTAAAATCAACTGATAGTTGAAAAAGGCATATGAATATTCAGCCAGGCCCTCGTAACATTTCTACGTAGTGTAAAGGTTCACATCTTGCTTTAAATATTCAGAAATGCCAAATTGTGCATTTTAAAAAACACACAAACATATGACTTAACAATATCAGTGAGTCACATTTGTAATCAGTCAACTCATATAAATATATGAGTATAACAATTCATGGGTGTAGGAAATGGAATCATCGTTTAGGCTCAGTCGTAGGTAAAGTAGGTGGCAGAGCCATGATACATTGGTTGGATAATGGGGAAATGCAATTAATCTACAAAGAAGATTGCTTACAGAAACCTCTTGTGTGCTCTCTTCCAATTTTGCTGTGATTTGTAGGGTCTATACTAACTAGGTCTGTTGTTGTTGTGGTCTTCAGTCCTGAGACTGGTTTGATGCAGCTCCCCTTGCTACTCTATCCTGTGCAAGCTTCTTCATCTCCCAGTATCTACTGCAACCTACATCCTTCTGAATCTGCTTAGTGTATTCATCTCTTGGTCTCTCTCTATGATATTTACCCTCCACACTGCCCTCCAATACTAAATTGTTGATCCCTTGATGCTTCTAGGTCTAACAGGGGGATATTCAATATATGCAAAAGGAGAGCAACACAGTTGGATGCAATTTTGTTTGACTAATGAGAGAGTGCCTCAGAGATATCGAAAATCCTGAAGTGACAGACACATGTAAATAGGTGCCAACTGTACCACAAAAGCTTACTTGCCAAGTTTCAGGAATCGTTATTGAGGGATATAGGAATATGTTACAGTTTCCAATTTATCACTCTTACAGAGCAGCTTTGTAGAAGTTCGAAATATAGCACGTACTTCAATGTGAGATGCTTTCAATAATTTCCACAACGAAACTCTGTTTCAAAATCTGACAGAAAACCCAAAGAGATTCTGGTCATACATAAAACACAACAGTGGCAAGACGCAATTAGTACTTTCACTGCGCGATAACAATGGTGAAGTCACTGATGACAGTGCCACTAAAGCAGAGTTATTAAACGCAATTTTCCGAAACTCCTTCACCAAAGAAGACGAAGTAAATACTCCTGAATTCCAATCAAGAACAACTGCCAAGATGAGAAACATAGGAACAGATATCCTTGGTGTCGCAAAGCAGCTTAAATCACTTAATAAAAGCAAGGCTTCCAGTCCAGATTGTATACCACTCAGGTTCATCTCAGACTATGCTGATACAATAGCTCCATATTTATCAATTATATACAACTGCTCGCTCACAGAAATACCCGTACCTAAAGACTGGAAAATTGCTCAGGTCACACCAATACCCAAAAAAGGAAGTAGGAGTAATCTATTGAATTACAGGCCCATATCACTAACATCGATTTGCAGTAGGGTTTTGGAACATATACTCTGTTCGAACATTATGAAGTACCTAGAAGAAAACGATTTAGTGACACACAGTCAGCATGGATTCAGAAAATATTATTCTTGTGAAACACAATTAGCTCTTTATACTCGTGAAGTAATGAGTGCTATTGACAGGGGATGTCAAATTGATTCCATATTTTTAGATTTCCAGAAGGCTTTCTATACTGTTCCTCACGAGCGTCTTCCAACCAAACTGCTTGCCTATGGAATATCGCCTCAGTTGTGCGACTGGATTCATGATTTCCTGTAGGAAGGTCACAGTTCGTAGTAATAAGCTGAAAGTCATCGAGTAAAACAGAAATAATATCCGGCGTTCCCCAAGGAAGTGTTGTAGTCCCTTTATTGTTCCTGATCTACATTAACGACATAGGAGACAATCTCAGTAGCCGTCTTAGATTGTTTGCAGATGATGGTGTCATTTACTGCCCTGTAAAGTCATCAGATGACCAAAACGAATTGCAAAATGATTTAGATAAGATATCTGTATGGTGCAAAAAGTGGCAATTGACTCTGCATAAAGAAAAGTGTGCAGTTATTCACACGAGTACTAAAAGAAATCCACTAAGTTTCGATTACGTGATAAGTCACACAAATCTGAAGGCTGTAAATTCAACTAAATACTTAAGGATTACAGTTACAAATACCCTAAATTGGAACGATCACATAGATAATGTTGTGGGTAGAGCCAACCAAAGACTGCGATTCATTGGCAGAACACTTAGAAGATGAAACAGGTCTACTAAAGAGACTGCTTACACCAAGCTTGTCTGCCCTCTTCTGGAGTAGTGCTGTGCAGTGTGGGATTCGCATCAGATGGGACTGATGGATTACATCGAAAAAGTACAAAGAAGGGCAGCTCGTTTTGTATTATCGCGAAATAGTGGAGATAGTGTCACAGACATGATACGTGAGTTGGAGTGGCAGTCATTTTAAAAAAAAGGCGTTTTTCATTGTGACGGGATCTTTTCATGAAATTTCAATCACCAGTTTTCTCCTCCGATTGCGAAAACTTTCTGTTGGCACCCACCTAACTAGAGAGAAATGGTCATCACGATAAAATAAGAGAAATCAGGGCTCGCACAGAAAAATTTAAGTGCTCATTTTTCCCACGCGCCATTCGAGAGTGGAACGGTAGAGAGACAGCTTGAAGTTGGTTCACTAATCCTCTACCAGGCACTTTATTGTGAATAGCAGAATAATCACATAGATGTGGATGTAGAAGACAGTTTTAAGCTAGTTAAAGAACACGTAGAGGCATTTAAGCAGACATTCTTCCTGCACTCCACCCTTGTATGGTACAGGAAGAAATACTTAATGGGAAACGCTCTCCACAGTGTGATTCACAGTGGATTAGGGGAATGGATGTAGATAAGAGGAAAGAGCTTCTTTTAACTTATTGAATCATTGATAAAACTGTAAATAAAATATTGTTCAATTTGAGTTTTTTCTTTCTATTTAATGGTAAATAATCACAAAATTCCATACTGTATACTCAGAAAATTTAAGTCGCTTTTAGATTTTGTAGCTGAATTTAGAGCAATTCCTACATTGTTTCAAGAAATCTTTATTGTGTAACGTCATTATTGCTGCATGTTTCAAATTTCTGGGAAAGTACACATAGATTAGACAGCAAACAAAGCAAATAAGTCCCTGCACATGTTATTGAGGGTTTTGAAGGGTGCAAGCAAGGGTACAAGGAGAAGCCTACTTGCTCCTTGTGAGATCCTAGATGGATTATGCTGCAGGGATTTGGGACAACTAGCATGACTGCCTTTCAGAACAGACAGAAATACTGCAGCAGAGGCCAGCCCTTTATATATTAGGAGACTATAGGAGGACAAATAATGTCACAGAAATAAATAAGAACTTGAAATGTGGTAGTCTCACACAGAGACCAAGAAGAGCTAGGCTGCTGCAGCTCACATGCTTGACTGGGAGAAGGGGGCAGCGTTGGGGGGGGGGGGGGGGGGGGGGGGTTAGTCAGCCAGATGGGCAAGGGGCAGGCAGGTAGGGAGGGATGAGCAAACCAAATGGCTGACATGCAGGCAGGCCTGCAGCTGGGCTGCAGGATATGCAAGCCAGGTGGCTGGGGGTGGCCAAGTATGACATGGGTGCACACAACGCATGCAGTCTGGCCATCTTGCAGATAGCCTATGCTACCTGCACTTGCCCACAAATGAGCTGATAGGTGCCCCTATCCCATAGGGCAGAGGTGGAACTGCTTGACGTAGGACATAGACCAGTGGATGTATACGAGGGAAAAAGAGACCATCAGTACAAACAAGTGTGAAATTGTGAAACAATAATTCAAGTATATACTCGTATGTTGGTAGAGAAGTAAAGGATTGGCATAATTTACCATAAGATATCCTCAGTGCATTCTCAGAAAGCATCACTAAATTTAAATTCCATGTATAACAGTGACAAATCACCATAAATTGTAGACAATAGATACAAGTAAATTTAGTTTTGTAGTAAATGACTGTACAGTGATACTGGGACATAATGCAGTTATGTGAGGTCAAAATGTGTTGTTCACTAGTGTGGCAACAGCAATATTCATGAGCAGTCTCAAAATTTTTCCATTATTTGAACAAAAAATTGTTTAGTTACAAAACATGCTTGTGATATATTTATTTGTCCCTGAAACTAGTCAACACATTGTGAAATCTGGGTAAATAAGCTTATTTTTTATACTAGTACTGTACTTAACATGGAGTACACTCAATTGTGAGAGCGACTGTGTATTCAGAGGAGTGACAAATCATCAAATTCCAAAGTAAGAGAAATATATTGAAATAACTTTCAGAACTGCATACAGATTTTGAAATAAATGAAAGTTTAATTTATCTTCTGTTACCAAATATCCACACATATCATAACAGAAATGGGCTTTGTTTGTTTACCTCTGATGACCTGTGTAGAAAAGAACCGTTTGGATCAAATGAATATAATCAAATAGAGCTCCGCTTTGCATGTATCATGGTCTGTTTGTGTGTATATTGTATGGTCGCTGTAAATTACAACCTTTACCTTCTTACACTTAGAATCAGTTACAGAAATACAGTGGACCGGGCTTGATACTCCTTTTCCTCTGCTGGGATGCTTGTTTCAGCCTGGGCGGTTGCTTAAAAGACCAATGACTGCTGAATGATTTCAGACTCTTCTTCTTGTCAGTACACACATTCATTTCCTGCTACAGGTATACTGCATTTTTACAGTTATACAACATTAGCTTTTTACAGCATC
Source organism: Schistocerca piceifrons (assembly GCF_021461385.2). Lineage (NCBI taxonomy): Eukaryota > Metazoa > Arthropoda > Insecta > Orthoptera > Acrididae > Schistocerca > Schistocerca piceifrons. The sequence goes on along the minus strand of NC_060140.1, from coordinate 779,653,611 downwards.
TATAGTACGTCAGGGCTGTAAACCAGCAACTGATTTTCCTTCCAAAGTCTCCAACTCCTGGGGCTTCCATGGACTGGAGCATATCTCCTATGTGGAATACAAGCGACTTGGAATAATCGCTCGCTGCGGCAAGTGCTGCAATGCACTGTTGTATCACTGCCCCATTTCACTGATACGCTGCATTCACCCCAGCACATGGTACATGTACAAAGAAAACAAAAATTCTGTGCACAGAAGATGGATGGTAAACATTTATTAAGCTAAAAAAGAAAATTATTGTTAAAACACATGGACATCATTTGTTGTATTGAAAGAGCAAGGTATAACATATAGATTTAAGCCAATGTGATCTCTTACACCCCATGGTCTACTGCTTAGATGGATGATGTTGCAATGATCTTATCCTACAGGTAAACTAAATCAGTGTTAACTACTTTTCAACTCACATCTTCAATAAGTAACAGTGACAATACTGTTATTATTATTATTATTATTATTATTATTGTTGCTGTTGTTTTATTTTTTTTTGTGTGTTCCATCCCAAACTAGAAATTATACTTTATAACACCTTACTTTACAGTGAATTACTCTCTTAAGTTTTAAATTACCTTGAATCATCTTAGCATGGTTTCTAACCCTCACATGTGCTTACATCAGTCCATGGATTTAACTTGCAAATCCAGTAACAAATTTTCTATTTCCAGTCTACTGTTCCTCATACCATGATTCCTATTTATGTTTACTATCAGGAATATGTGTGCTGTACCCACATAAGATTATCCATCAAGTACATTCTAGGTTCAGCTATTAGTTGTTCACCCTGGTTCCTCATGAAACAGGTAAATGGTCCTTCAGTATAGAAAACTAGTCCTGTTACCCAGGTTGTTTAAATACACTAGCCCACAGAAAATACGAAAAGGAGTAATTACATATTCATAAATTTGTGGCTTAATTTGATACTTTATAGAATCCGTCCGCCTCTGTAGCGCAGTGGTAGTGTTACCACCTACCACGCAAGGAGTCCAGGTTCGATTCCCGGCAGGGGACTGGGTGTTATGTGTCCTTCAGCATCATTTTCATCATCATTGACTCACAAGTCGTCGAAGTGGCGTCAACTAAAAAGTATTTGCAATACGGCGGCCGAACTCCCCCAAATGGGGCCTCCAGGCCAACAATGCCATACGATCATTTCCATTTTTTTATAGAATCCAACTACTACTCATATTACACTAAGGTTGTAAGTGACCAAGTCGTACATGCATGACATTACTTACATAACAATGAATCATTCTCTTAAGGAGTTACAGGCCAAAAGCAACATGCAACTCATTGTTGCTCCTTACCTAATACTCCTGTTCCCTGTGCCTTATGTAGACAGGGAAGCTCAACCACAAACGTCGCCATTTATTCATTTAGCCAAATATCAAATATCATGTAGCTTCAAGGAGCTACACTTTGCAGGTAAATTCTTCTACCTTGCTATACTGGTGTAAGCCTTCGAATAACAACGACATCGTACCATTGTCAGACTGTCGGACATACCGCTTATTGCAGAAATGTGGTGATATTCTCCCCTTATCTTTTCTTACTTCCTTTATGGCCCAGGTCCTCCCTTGCTAGGGTGTACCTAAACATTTCATATCAAGATGCATTATCCCCTGCATCATGAAGTATTTTTTCTATCCATTGACCACTTTCACTTCTCAAGGTAGCTTACTTTCTTTTATAGATACGAAAGTGTCCTACGTTGGCAAAGTCTGTGCGACTGCTGACCATCCACTACAGCTGGCTATGTTTGAATTCAAACGTTTTTTTAATTTCGTCCTTGCAGCATATGCAATACAGACAGCAACAGCTCTGAGTCTTCTCGACAAAGCACTGGAATGGATGCACCAGCTTCTATGAAATACTAATCATCCAATTTTAAGAAAACTATTAGATGAAAAAATTTGATTCTTTCGTGTCTTACTGCTTAATATCTTCTCTGTGCAAATGACTGAATATCTTTTCATTATTCATCATAGTTACTGTGGTGCACACAACTAAGTAAATGACTGCATGAAATTTTGAAGAATTTGCATAGGTAGCATCAAACTGCATAGACTATATGTATACAGGGTGTATCACGATATATGACTAGGAGGGATCCACAGATCATGTGGCGCAGCCACTGCCCGCTGCCACCGCATCTGGCAGCCATTGCAACCTCCAACTTTCGGACACTAATCTGCTGGTAGTCGGCTGCATGTGCACTTTTCCCAAGTTAAGCATAAACAACATTGCCATCTGATCAACTTCAGATTACCGTTATTTACAGTAGGTTCTCAAAATGATGTCCCTCTGTGGTAAGAGCAGCCTGACATCTCCTGAACATATTAGCAGACACTCGACGAATTTCAGCTGCTCGGCTGCCAGACTCTGGGAAATGACTAGCCAAACCCTGTCTTCCATCTCCTCAACCATGTGGGGATTGGCTGCATACACCTTATCTTTTAACATTTTCTAAAGATAAAAATAACACAAATTTACATCTGCAGAACAAGGAGGCCACTCAACTATCCTATCATCAAAAACACTTCATATTGCTGTCACAGAAGCATTGGCGATGTGGGGTTTTGCATTGTCCTGCTTGAAATACCGTACATCTTTTTGTTCAGTGTTAGTTCTCAAAATAAAGGGATTCAATATATTGCTCACATACCTGTCAGAATGTATTGTTTCATGGAAAAAGATTGGTCCAGTATTTCATCTTGCACCTACTGCACACCACACTCCTGTTTTCACATCATGCAGAGGTTGTTGTCATTCATGAGGCTTTTTGGAGCTCCAATGTTGATTGTTCTGAGAATTTACGTACCCTGACAAATGCAGCCATGCTTCATCAGAAAAAAACAGCCTCAGGATCAACTTTCCCATCATGCACAGACTGTAACAGCCAGTTGCAATAACAACGTCGAGCAACAGTACCCCGAGTTCCTCAGATGATGCAGCACCCTTATTTTGTATGGTTTCAATTTCAGTTTGTGCACAGCTCTGTGAGCAGATGCTCTAAAAGTGCCAAATGACGCAGAGATTTTTTCGAACTCCTTTCCAGGGCCTCCCCTACCTCATCTGCTTTATTTTCAGTTAAAACACTTGGTCACCGATCTAGTCTCTTGAAATTTCTTCACTAATCTGCATATTGTCGAATTGTTGGGAACATGCACACCAGGAAATTTTCATATGAGTTCAAGCCACTATTCCACATAAAATTCTGTTTTTGCACAGTTCAACACAAGCAACACTCGTTGATCCTTTGTGTATACAATACCAAATGGAAACTTGAAAGGAAACTCAAAATAAAACACCCGAACACTCAGCCGTAGAGTATAGAAGATAAGCGCACGGTGTTTCTGTCTGAGGACCAGGCCCAGTGACATACCGATAGGGAAAGCTCCAGACTACATATACATCTACATCTATACTCTGCAAACCAACATGAGGTGCATGGCAGAGGGTATGTCCCACTGTACCTGAGTGATATGTAGAGGGTTGTAGTAGATTCCTAAAGTAATCATTTAAAGCCAGTTCTTGAAACTTTGTTAACAAACTTTCTCATGATATTTTATGTCTATTTTCAGAGTCTTCCAGTTCATTTCCTTCAGTATCTCTGTGACATCCTCCCACAGATTAAACAAACCTGTGACCATTCATGCTGGCCTTCTCTGTACATGTTCAATATCCCCTGTTAGTCTTATCTGATAAAGATCCCACACACTTGAGCAATATTCTAGAACCAGTCACACAAGTGATTTGTAAGCAATCTCTTTTGTAGACTGATTGCACTTCCCCAGTATTCTATCAATAAACCAAAGTCACCTGCTTTACACACAACTGAACCTATGTGATCATTCCATTACCTATACCTACAAAGTGTTACACACAGGTATTTGCAGGAGTTAGCCAATTCCAACAGTGACTCATTGATATTATAGTCATAGAATAATACCTTTTTCATTTTGTGAAGCGCAAAATTCTGCATTTTTGAACATTTAGAGCAAGTTGCCAATCTCTGCACCACATTGAAAGCTTATCAAGATCTGACTGAATATTAACGCAGCTTCATTCAGGTAGTACTTCATTATAGATAACTTCAACATCTGCAAAAAGCTTGATTTTACTATTAATCTTGTCTGCAAGGTGATTAATGTACAACATGAGCAGCAAGGGTCCCAACACACTCCCGTGGGGCACATCTGAATTTACTTCTACATCTGACGATAACTCTCCATCCAAGATAACATGCTGTGTCCTCTCTTCCAGAAAGTCCTCAATCAAGTCACAAATTTCACTTGATACCTCTTATGATCATACTTTTGACAATAATCATAGGTGCGGTACTGAGTCAAATGCTTTTCCGAAATCAAGAAATACTGCGTCTACCTGGTTGCCTTGAACCCGAGTTAGGTTTCAGCTGATCGATATTTCCGAAATCCATGGAGTTTGGCATTGAGAAAGTCATTCTGTTCAAGATACCTCATTATGTTTGAGCTCAGAATATCTTCCAAGATACTACAACAGATCAACGCCAAGGATATTGGCTGGTAATTTTGTGGATCACTTCTACTGCCCTTCTTGTAGATCGGTGTGACCTGTGCCTTTTCCCAAGAACTAGGCACAGCTTTTTATTCTAGGGATCTATGATATATTTAGTAGAGGGGCTAACTCAGCCACAAGTTCAGTGTAGAATCTGAAAGGGATACCATAGGTGCCTGGAGTATTGTTCAATTTTAACAATTTCAACTGTTCCTCAACGCTGCTGACACTAACTTTTATTTCATTAATCTTTCAAGAGGTCTGGGGATTAAATTTGGGCAATTCTCCTTGGTTTTCCTTTGTAAAGGAACAGTTGAAAGCTGACTTAAGCATTTCAGCTTCTGCTTTGCTGCCTTAATTTTAGTTCCTGTCTCATTCACCTCATTCACTAGGGAGTGGACACTGACTTTGGTGCCACTAAAAGCCTTTACATATGACCAGAATTTCTTTGAGTCCTGTGAAAGGTCACTTGACAATATTCTGCTACTGTAGTCATTGAAGGCTTCACGCACTACTCTCTTGACAGCCAAACATGTTTCATTCTGCATATCTCTATCTGTAGCCCCATGTTTTGTTTTACACCAATTATGCAGTAATCTCTGTTTATTTAGGCATTTCTTTACAGTGGCTTATACCATGGAGGTTCCATACCATTATGAAATGCGCTATTGGACACATATCTATCCAGTGCATGGTCAAGGACTCTCTTAGACTTGAGCCAGAGTTCCTCTACATGCTCTTGCCCTGTGCTGGAAGTTTCAAGTTCCTCTTTGAGATATGACACTACTACACATATATATCTTTCTGCTTGTTTTAGTTGCCCATTGCGGCCACAAGTAATACCAGTTTCAATGTGGACTGCTGCCAAGAGATCAGGTCTATTTGTTGCCTTTAGACCCAATACATTTCTGTCGTAAGTTGGGTACCTAACTATCTGTTCTATGTAGTTTTCAGAGAAGGCATTTAGTAAAGTTTCACAGGATGTATTATCATATCCACTGCTAACAAACTAATTTTCTCAGTTAATTGTTGGATGGTAAAGTCTCCGCCAATGTTTACAGTATGACGGGAGAATTTATGTACAAGTAAAGTGAGGTTTTCTCTAAAGTTTTTGGTTACATCAGAAGATGAATCTGGTGGGTGACAGAAGGATCCAATTATCGTTTTACGTCCACCCCTGATACTGAGTCTTGCCCAAACAGTCTCACATGCAGCTTCAATTTCTACCTCGGTGAATTTGAGTTTCTTGTCTACTGTGACAAATACACCACCTCTATTTCCCATTTGCCTATCCTTTCAATATACACATAAATTTTCCCCAAAAATATCACTGCTATTAATTTCAGGTTCCAGTCAGCTTCACTGCTTTTCATGAGTGCTTCAAACTCAGGCACTTTGGTGCAAATGCTTCAGCATTTTACCATTCGAATTTTAATACTTTAACCTGTGGGAGACATTTCTTTCCATCTTACACTGATACTTTTGGGTTTCCTACAGCTATTATCATCTGGATTGGGTGGAGAGTTGCCTAATCTAAGAAATCCTAGTGTGTACCCGCACACAGTCAGCTACCTGAGTATCAGCCTCTGATGTGTAGTGCATACCTGACCTATTTAGGGGAACTCTACAGTTCTCAACCCTATGGTGCAAGTTCATGAAGTCACAGCCTAGCTTGTCAAAGAACCTTCAAAGACTCTGGTTCAGTCCTTCCATTCGATTCAGAACCAAAGGGTCACAATCAGTTCTGGGAACAATGCTGCAAATTGTGGGCTTTGTTGAAACTCCACGCACAAGGCTGGTCTTCTCAACCTTCTCTGCCAGTCGCTGGAATGATCCATGCATGACGTGGGAGCCCAGACAACAGGCATCATTTGTTCCAACATGCACCACAATCTGCCGTTGGTTCCAACCTGTTCTGTCAATGGCTGCCAGAACAGCCTCTTCAACATGATGAATGAGACCCCCAGGCATAAACACTGAGTGCACCTAGTGTCGTTTCCCGTCCCTTGCTGCCATTTCTTTAAGGGGTATCATCATTCAGCATATGTTTGTACTGCCAATGATTAATAGACCTCTACCCTGTTGTGTTTGCCTCCTCCAGACACTGGACAAAACATGTGAAGTGAGTCCCTTTCCTGCGCATTCAGAATCATGTGGTCGTAAAAAATTGTCATTTTTCATGAATGGTGCAAGATATCAATACAAGGGTTTTTGCAAACGGCAGCATGCAAAGAGGACATATTTTGCTGTTTCATTAACGCTTGAAACATTTTGGTCAAATGTTTGAGCGGAGTGAAAACAAGACTCCCTATAAATTATGCAATGAGTTTTTATATTAATTTTCATAGCCAAATTAAGAATGAGAAATGGACAACGGGCTATTAAATGGACCAGCCTGATGTCTAATTTTGCAGACAAATATTTAATTATGTGAAAGTAATGGAGGTAATTATGAAAAAATTTTGTTAGTTGAGGGAAAATAGAAATATTTTTTAAACAGCTGGTGCCAGCTATGTAAATGAAATGTCAAAAAGCCCATCTCCTCAATGTTTAGCTATTCTGCACATTACAAAGACACATATGTGTGACATTTAACTGTCGGAAAGTCTTCCTTTGAATCAAGTACTAAATTAGGACATCTTGAGAGCATAAGACACTAGGAAGGCAAATGAGGTATCAGTAAGACCATGCTTTCTGAATAAAACTTAAACATAAAAAAAATTAAAAAGAAATCGATAAAAATATCACTAAAGGTGCATTGTTGTTCCGTGAGCTAGGAATTTAAAATTTTAAAATACTGGGATAAGTGTGTATACAATTAAAAATCAAGTACTTTGGGAAGACCTTAAAAATTTATGTTGATATGCAGTGTAAAGAGTATAGACAAAACTTAGTACACAGAACAGGTGACAAGATCCCAGTACCCATGCGGATCCAGATTACTAGCCAAGGATGCACCATTACACCATGGATACCTCAAGGGAAAGTAACTCATTTCCCATACTTACATTAGTCAATCATTCTTATACACTTATCAGGTGATGAAAGTTTGTGTTCACATAACAAACACCCATCTTTAATACATTGATGAGATGTCAAATGTATTTCTCCTGATCTGCATACATTCAAAGGAATTGTCAGATTACCTTGGTAGTTGATGATGTAAATTATGAGATTCTATATTAAGATCTTTCCCTCCGTATATTTCATGCACGGCGCACCTTATCACGATTTTTTCTTATATAAAGCTATTTTTGCTGCCGTACTCTTAAGTTACAATATTCTACAATTTATGGGCGCCATTTTATAGAAGCAGCTGGCCATCTCTAGTAGTATCTTGTAGCAGGAGTTCGTCACTTGCAGACAGGACACAGGTGCAACTCCTCTGATGCTGCTACTTGTAGCTGGAATATCGCAAATCCAGATGCTCCACGCCCATTATGGCGGGAGGGGGGGGGGGGGGAGGGGTCTGTCAGCAGTACAGGCAATTGACAGTAAAAAATTGAAGATGATAAACAAGAAACAGATAGTGAATATATTTACATTGAATGTAAAGGTGAAAAATAAAATGGACACTTTTAGAGATAAGATAGATGAATTTTTGCATTGGTAGTTACAAAACAGCAATAATAAAAGACATAATGAAATGCAACAAACATACATTTAAAACAGTTAAAACATTTGGCTAAAACACAGATATTTAAAATAAGCCCTTTTCCTGACACTAGAAACTGGAAGGACCTATCATGGGATAAGCAGTCAGCTGTTGGAGGGGAAAAGGTTGGTCGGTGAGGAGAGTAGGAATGTGTTGGTGTAAGGATGGAGTACTATTGCACTGCAGCGATAGAATAGGGGCAGCTGTTGGGACAGAAGAGGGGGTGGAGCAGAAAGGGGAAGTGGTGACACTTTTGGGGAAAAGGTGGTGTAGAAAGAAAGCCAGTTGGGGAAACAGGGGGTTGAGGAAATTTGGGGAGGGGAGGGAGAGGAAACCCTGATAAAGTTGATTGGGTGGGGTGGACCTGTAGCTGGTAGGATGGGTAAATGTCAGGGCAGAGTTCATGATCTAGGAGGGGAAGATGTTAGAAGTTTCTTTGGGAGAGCATGTGGATGGTGTGTAGGTGGAGGGATGTATTGGTAAAGGCAAGGCAGGATACAAGGACTGGAAAGTAGAGAGTAAGTGATTGGGGTATTGGGCTCAGATTTGTGGATCATGTAGATTCTTCAGTGGTGTTAAGTGTGAGTGAGGAGAGGTGGGAATGTGAGGAGTTGGTAAAGGATTCTTGTTAGGGAGGGTAAACAATTACAGAAAGCAAGGCGGAATGCGTGGCATTTCAGGATCTGCAGGGGCTGATAGAACTTAGGTGGGGCAGAGATCCATCCAACATTCACATAACAAAGGATGGGACTGATCAAGGATTTATAGGTGTGGAAGAGAGTGGTGGGGTGCAATCCCCAAGTTTGGACAGTTAGTAATTTCAGTCAATTGTGGGCTTTCTGGTGGATGGTTAGCAGGTGAGGTTTTCATGATACTTGCTGGTCGATTGTTAGTCAGACAAATTTTAGTGTATTAGTTATCTAAATAGGACGGTCATAAATGGTAAGATAGAAGTTAAGGAGATGGAAGGTGCAGATGGTGTGTCATGTGATAATTGTCTGGGTTTTTGAAGGGGTGATCTTGAGGAACAATTGGTTACACTAGGAAGTAAACTGAATGAGGTGGATTTGCAGGAATCATTGGGATTTCTGGAGTGTAGGATAGAGAATGAGGAAAGTGGTGTCATCAGCACATTGAAGGAGGTGGAGTGGTGGGAATGGTTTGGGCACATCGGCTTTATAGAGGAAATAGAGGAGAGAAGAGAGGACAGAGACTTGGGGCACACTTGCAGTGGGGTGGAATGTGTGAGGGATGGTGTTGTTAATGGTGACAAAGAATGGGCAATTAGAGAGGAAGGATGCAATAAGGTGGATGTAATTAATTGCAAGTGTGTGAGTTTGGAGTCTGTAAATGATATGGGAATGCCGTAGACAGTCATCAGCTTTCTCTAGGTATAGGGAGACAAAAATAGTGGATTTACGGGTGTTGAATGGGTGGGAATGGAGACAGGTGAGGCGCAGGAGCTGGAGCTGGTCGTCAGAAGAGAAGATGGGACAGAAGCCACACTGGTTAATGGGAAGGTGTTGGTGTTGGTACAGGTATTGAAGATTACGTTGGGAGAGGAAGGATTTGAAGACTTTGCTGAACACTGAGATGAGGCAGATGGGGTGGTACGAAGAGGTATCAGTAGGAGGTTTCTGTTATTCAATGAATATTAGGATTTTGTGGGCATTCCACAGCTCAAAATAGTAACCTGTGGAGTGGACAGTGGCATAAAGAGTTGCAAAGGTGATGAGAAAGGAGAGGGGACATTCTTTTAAGGTGTTGATAGGTGATGCAGTTGTGACCAGGGAGATGTGCTGCATTTGCTATGAAGTATTTGTTTATGTCGTGCTGTGACTGGTGTCTTTAATTGTGCTTGTGGTATTTTATCCAAGTATTGGAAGCTGGAAGCCAGGGGTGGGAGAGCAGTGTTAGTACATTCGTAGATGGTACGGAAGAGGGTGTAATCAAACTGAGGGTCATCAGGGGTGGAAAATAAGTTGCAGAGATAGGACGCAAAGTATCAGCTTTGCTCTGGTTGTCAAGTAATGGAAGGTTGTTGAGAAGGATCAGGTAATGAGGTATTGGGTTATTGGCAGTGAGTCGATGGAAAGCTTTCCAGTACTTGCAAGAGTTAACAAGGAATGTAGCATTGAGTTTGGTGCATGTCTGGCAGTAGTCCTGGTGTCTTTCAGCATTAAGTGAGTTCCTGATGTGTCTCTGTATTTGCCAGTGGCGGATGTGTGTATCCCACTCATGTGTCTATAAGAAGAAGCAGTACTGGCAATGCAATTCTCAGAGAAGGAGTAGCTTTTGGAGGAAGAGTGGGGTGATGAGAATATATGGCCTTGGTAGCTATGGGGGCAGATATTGCATCCGACAAAGTGTGCTGCGGGAAGACCCTGACATGCGAGATATCATCAGGTTGCTGGAAGAATAGGGGGTGGCTTCCAATCTGGGTATCTACAGATGCCCCATACGCTTTCAGATTGATACAGGAGTAGTCTTGGTTGACATTTGGATGGAGTTTGGGATGGGGAGCATGGAAATGATGATGTGTGTAGGAGTTGGTGAGGAGAACAGGTAGATGGTCACTTCAGATTGGATCAAGGACTTCTGCAGTGAGGTGTCCAAGGAGGCCAGGAAATGCAAGGACAACATATGGGGTGGTGTTGCTTTCAGGATAGGTGTGCTGTGAGATCAGGACAATATCACTTAGGAAGAAGTTGGTAAGCTGACACAATCACTGGAATTCTGGGATCTACTATGGATGTTGAGGTTAGCGGCAATAATATGGGAGAAAAGGTACGATCAATGTGGGTGAGGAAATCGTAGGGGATAGGATTATTAGGTGAGATGTAGATATTAGCACAAGTTTTTGGAGAAGAGGCTAAGGATAAGGCATTCGGTGGGAGTATTGAGTAGTGTTGTGGCCAATTCAACTCTACCTCTGGCCAGGGGAATGGTAGGTCTTGGTTTTGGGAGTATGTGGCCTGAGTGCTGAGGTGGAAAACAGGGCAGGCAGTTAGAGAAATTTGTTGTAGGGTATGCAGTCATTGGAAGGGGTGGATATTTTGGAGGGCAGTGGTGAGGAATCTGATGATGTCTTCGGCAATGGGAGTTGGGCAGAGTGAATCATTTGGATGGATAGCATGATCAGTAGGATGGATGGGTACTGTTAATTCTGGATTGACGGGTGGGGGTTTAGCCTAGCACTGGACGAAGTAGGTCATTACAAGTGTTGCAGGTGGGAGGGGAAATAAGGTTGGGACAGTTTTTGTAAAAGTTGGAAACTTTACAGTGAGAGCAGGTGAGGAGGCTGGAATTTTTAGTCAGGAGCCAGGTGGTCATTATAAATGAGGAATTTTTGACATGGTAGACTAGTGAGGGGATTTCGACTTTAGGCCAGTGGTTGTAAATCAGGGCTCCCTCTGTGAGGTGGTGATCGGTGCAGGGGGCAGACTCTGTGAAGACTCACATGAAACAGGTGGGACACAAGGCATTGTAGATACAGCAGGCTTTATGGATATCTAAAGCAAGACTCGAATAGAGTTCAGAAACTATATCTTCTGCTGTGATCTTAGGGCCAATCTTTGTTATTACAGCTGTGAAGTTGAGGGACAGTGAGGCGGCTGTGGTTGTTCGGATGTGAAATGATGCTGAAGGGAGTGAGGGAGGCATGAAGGCCAAAGGTAACATGTGGGATTTTGAAGAGGAAGTCGGAGTGGGAGTTGACATTAGTGGGTTTGATGAGGATAGAATCTTTGCAGGGGGGGTGGATGATTTGAGTGATGAGGGTGTGACGGATGTATTTTCATATTTTTAAAATGAGGGATTTGGGATGTAGGAATTTGGATCGGGGCTGGAGATAGGAAAGTAGAAACAGCCAGGGGAGAAGGTGCAGGGGAAACAGCAGTGTTCATGCGCTCGGTAGGGTCAGGAGTTGTTTGTGACTTTTTGGTTATGTTGCTAGTAGTGGAGTCTGTGTTTAGGGCACTTTTGTCGTTTTTTTGTTGACTTTGGTATAGTATGGGGGCTAGGGAACTGGAGGAGGCAGGATGTGGTGTAGTGCTGGTCCTTGCTGCAGGCTCAAGTAGGTTGAAACACGTGTTGATTGCAATGTGGTTTCAGGCTTTGCAATGGTAGCTCAAAGAGCTGTTATTTATCTGGAGTTGCTGAGGAGGTGGGTGGTGTGGGAAAAGTTGGAAGTGGGGGATAGGCAAAGAATGTGGTAGAAGATGTAGAAGAAGCCATGGGAAAGGCAGTGTAGGTAAAGCAAGTAACTGCAAATGGTGACCGTACTGTTGGAAGGGAAGAGTGGACATAGGGTGGTGGGCTGCACCATGTTGTGATAGTGCAAACAGAGGAGGGAATGGTGTAAATGACAGGGTGGCTGGAGTGTCCATTGTGGGTCAAAGGATGCAGGAGACAAACACACGCATGTCCAAAGCATAGTGGAGTGGCCCCTGCCAGTCTCTGCAGCAACAAATGCGAACTAAGAGCAGAGATCTCTAGTTAGTTGCTGCTGATGGTCGTGCTGTAACAAACATATACTTTTCTGATATCTGTGCAGTAGCAGGTAATGATACAACTGTGTAAAATGAGCCTCTCAATACCATTCTGATTCTGACGATATTTCTTGACATTTTCTAAATGAATTTCTCTGTGTGTTTCCGGATCGATTACAATGTGTGGTAATTATTTTTTGAAATTCCATTCCTCACATTATTTTTTTTCTTGACAGTTTGAAATGTTTCTTCTTATTTTCGCGTATTTTCTGAACGCATTAAGTATCCACTGTTATCAGTCTTGCTCTCTATACCAGCCATCAGCAAATAACCTTATTATTGCCCAATACAAGTTCTGAAAATCTGTTAGAAAAGAGACATTTAAAAAATAAATGATAGTTAACATTTTACAAAATGTACTTATCATGTGAGTAATATCTTCTACATAAAAGTCATCACAGTTGGATTGTACCAATATCAGTCAAACTCTGTAAACTATCAAAGTGTAATAACTTTGTTTTAAGTGACTGCTAGTACACACTGATACCAGACTGTGCTGATACTGTGTGCGGCACGTGCAATAGTCACTCACACCAATCTCAAGTGTGTGCGAAGACAGAAGAACATCGTCCAGACGCTGAGCATTTTCACCGCGTGGAGCGCGTTAATATGCCTGCAGCGACAGGCCACATTTATTCTTAGAACATCAGAGCAGCTAGTAATTTTTACTCTTTCATGAGTCATTGTGTTACTCTTATTAAAAACAACACCTGTACCTAACTTTGTGACGAGATTTTGAGAATTAATAAATCTATTGAATGACGGAAATTAAAAAAAAAATTCAAGAGTGAAATTAAAATTCAGTGCGAACAGGTATCAATGATACGATACACTGATGATGGCATTGCAATCCTGAGTGAAAGTGAAGAAGAATTACATGATCTCCTGAATGGAATGAACAATCTAATGAGTGCAGAATATAGACTGAGAGTAAATCAAAGAAAGACGAAGCTCATGAGAAGTAGCAGAAATGAGAATAGTGATAAACTTAGCATCAGGACTGATGAACACAAAGTATATGAAGTTAAGGAATTCTACTAACTAGGCAGCAAAATAACCAATGATGGACAGAGCATAGAGGACATCTAAAGCAGATTAGAACTGGCAGAAAGGGTATTTGTGGCCTAGTGAAGTCTACTAGTATCAAACATAGTCCTTAATTTGAGAAAGAAATTTCCGAGACTGTACGTTTGGAGTACAGCATTGTATGATAGTGAAACATGGCCTGTGGGAAAACTGTAAAACAATAAAATTGAAGTACTTGGAGTCTGGTGCTACAGATGAATGTTGAAAATTAGGTGCATTGATAAGGTAAAGAATGAGGTGGTTCTGTGCAGAATCGGAGAGGAAAGGAATTTGTGGAAAACATTGATAAGGAAAAGGGACAGGAAGATAGGGCAAAAACTGTAGAGGAAAACAGAGATTGTCATACATCCATCAAATAATTGAGGGAGATGAAACCCAAATGCTAGATCTGAAGAAAGACTTCGTGCAGGGATAAATTAGGGGCCACAAATATATTTATAAAAGAAATAACATTCAAAGATGAAAATTCTCTCTGCTATGGCGAACTATCCAACAACTTACTGCTATGTAAATACCATCTGCAGACAGTTCAGTCTTCCAAGATTTTAGACTCTTATTGTAAGCTATTCGTTGATTTAGTCATTTTGAAAAACTATTTTTTAGTTTAACAGATGCCATATCACACTCAGGGCTATTTCCCGCATATAATGTGCAAATGGATTTGTTTTTGGAGAGGTTGTGCCTTGAACAAAACATAGTTTTTTTATTTTTATTCCCCATACATGTTTCGCTGAAGTTTCAGCGTCATCAATGATTTTTTTGGTATCTTAAAAAAAAAAAAAAAAAAAACAGGAAAAAAGCTTTTTACTACTGGTACACAAATAAATTTGAGTTTTTAAAAACAGTATTTACGTATTTGAAAAGCAGCAAACATTTTGTACATATACCTTGTTACCACACGCTGTGGATTTCCTGGATTTTGTGTAATTCAATGCAGTTTTTTTGTTTTACAGCTTGTCACCTGCAGATGACAAACTTGCCGTGGATTTCTGGATTTTATGTAATTTAATGCAGTTGTTTTGTTTTAAAGTTTGTAATATGCGGGTGATAAACTTGCTGTGGATTTCCCGGATTTTCTTTAATTTAATGTAGTTGTTTTGTTTCACAATTTGGCAAGTGAAGCAAAAAAGTAAAAACAAATTGAACTTTTTGTGGCATGACAGAAGTTGCACCTCTGAAGCTGAGCCATTGAAAACTGGGAGTTGCACATGCAACTGCAGTATGCTGTTAGCTGTGGCGACGCCTTTGTTACATGTGTGAACCCCTCTTTACTGTGTGCCATTCTGTAGATGTGCCTTTGTTTCTATACATGATGATTTTTATTAACGTTTAAAAACACCTGAAGCCACATAGACAGAGCTCTGACAAGTAATTATTACATGAAACATGACGCCGCAGATGTCAGGAAATCCCCCTAAAGTGAATTACAAATGTTGAAAATAATAATAATAATAATGTACCTCGAAAGCGTGTCCTATTTACATCTACATTACGAGAGACAAGTGTGGCGCAACCTGCACGAAAGCACACTCAGTACGAATGTCAGAGCGACGTGGTACAAAGCAATAATCAACACTGTAACCACAAATGAAAGGTTATCAGCAATTCACCTCAGGCCATAAGGAAAGTGCCAGACCTGTAATGAAAACGATGCCTTGGAACATCGTTTCCAATGTGGAGAAATGAAACAAATATGGGAGATACGCAAAACTATGCTGGCACTGATAAACAGAAGTACAACTGAAAGGATAAACATCGAATTGTTAATCGCCCTGGACATTCAACCATTCCCCAGACCAAAGAAACAAGCCACCACTTGGATTTTAGGTCAAACACTGTATGCAGTAGTAGAACAAAACCAAAAAGATGTCATGGAATGCCTCTCATACTTATGATAGGAAAACAATAAAGCCATGAGATCCAAAGGGTACAAAAAAGAATTCTCGAACTTCCTCAGAATCACCATAGAAGCAGCCTTCAAGAGAACCATAGCAGCCCCATGACGTCACTGTCAGCCCGACAGCCGCGGACGGAGCCCAGCTGAGGGAGGGCAGCGGCCCACGGCAACGCCCACCGGCGCTCCAGCCCGCCGCTGCAGCCAGCGCCACGCCTTCCAGCCATACCAGAAAAACCGTCAAAGTGCTTCCGTGAAGCTCTCTTTCAGTGTCGACTGCAGTGTTTGTTTGTGTTCAGTTCTACACCAATGCCTTCGCTGGGAATAGTTAAAGTGAAAGCAAAAGCAACAAATCACCCTTCTTACACCAAATCAATAATAAGCACAAAATCAATTGCCAATTATATGTCTTTGTGTTTTCTAATACATTAGAAAAATATTGTTCACATTTATCGCTGCCAAGAACTTATAATTAAGAACTGTCAAGTCCATTATCGTGACCCAGAAAGACTCAAATTCGACAAAAAATTTAAATACAAACGGAAAAGGTTTTTAGAAATGAAATAAACGAACTCAACACAGCAATGCAATAAAAACAATAACTATGAAAATGGAAAACTGAAAACGAAATGTAATGAATTTTAAAACTTACCTTATATCTTCTATATACCTGTGAATTGAATAAAGTTTTACGTATTGTTTAAAACAAAAAAAAGTCCTGGCCACAGCACAAATTTTTATTCATTTCGTCAGCTCCCAACGTTATCATAGATAAAAGACATAAATGTCTCAGGAAATTTAATTTAAGATCTATACGATCACATATAGTACAGCACTTCCCCTTTATGTCCAATGCTGGGGTGCTATTTCAATGTCCGAGAGCACTGGTAATAGTGACTATAGAAGAGGAGATGTGAATTGGAGTTTGTGCTGGGAAGGGTATTTGACTTGGGTGATTTGTGTAGCTATGTTGATTGTTTTGGTCAGCATATCTGCCCAGTAAGTAATAAGACCTGGGTTTGAGTTCTGGCTGCAGCACAAATTTTAAATAACTTCTTCAGCTCCCAACGTTATCATAGATAAATTTGAGGCTTAAATGTCTCAGGGAAATTGTGATTGTATTTCAAAGTGTTTAGATGACCACCCAGTATTGAGAAATCGGTTTACGAAATCTGGGTTTGGCAGCCCCATATAAACAGGGTGAAAGACATACTTAAGCTGTCTCGAAGGTCTCAATATACACTATGTTGATGGTGTTGAGACAGCAACCAGCCACAAATTTATTTTCAGTTCCTTTATTCAAAAGGTACCTTTACCGGTTTCGAATCATTACGATTCATCTTCAGACGGTTTTCAGGCTTTTATTACAACATGTGGTGCGTTTTTTTTACAGATTAATTGTCCTAAAATATAAATAATACATAATTATTAGCACGCCACACAGATGGTTGCGTTACATATTTGCATTGGATGTGACTTACATGAAATATCGGTTTGGAGCATTATGTATTATTTATATTTTAGGACAATTAATCTGTAAAAAAACGCTCTACATGTTGTAATGAAAGTGTGAAAACCATCTGAAGATGAATCGTAATGATTTGAAACGGGTAAAGGTACCTTTTGAATAAAGGAGCTGAAAATAAATTTGAAGCTGGTTGCTGTCTCAACACCATCAACTTTTGTCTTCAAATAACAGCCATGGTCTCCAACCATGTCATCATATGACGAAATTGAATACAGGATGTTTCTGTAAGAGCGCGCAAAAAAGGAGCAGGGCATAGAGAAAGCTCCACTGATCAAATTGCAGTAGGGAACCTGGGGTCGAAGAAGACAGATTAAGGGAATATCGAAGTAAACTTGTCTACTGCTTTGTCTAGTTTTACTGTTTTCCACCTTATTTACAACTAACATGCGTACAACTTAACATGTAATGTGCTGTTTATTTACATGTACATTATTTATCTCCTGCATGGAAACGAGGAGGTTACTAAGAAGCATTTCCTGATCACTGAGTTGGTAGGAGAGGTCCTGTTCTATGGCCTGCAAAGTTACCTGACCTGACTCCCCTTCATTATTTCCTGTGGGGGTATCTAAAGTCACTTGTGTATGAGACCCCAGTGGATACGACGACGGAATTAGTTGCCAGAATTGTACCTGTCTGTGATCTGATTCGAAACGCGCCAGGAATATTTGTCATAGTGCGTCAGAATCTTGTTCGCCGATGTCATGCTTGCATTGAGGCTGATGGCTATCAGTTTCAGTACATTTTGTAAGATACAGCACAAATGGTACTTTTATTGCGTCAATGATGGAATCTGCAGTTAACTGTAATTAATGCAAATAAAAAAGTTCACAGTACTGTGGTTTTATCCCTATTATCTCCTTAAGCTGGATTCACCACCCCTAGGTTCCCTACCTCAAATGGTTCAGTGGAGCATCCTCTATGCCTATTAAATTTTTGCACGCTCTGACGGAAACACCCACCCACCTTTGATGTCAAGGCATCTCCCAGCCTAGCCACTTCGCTCGGCATGGATGCAATTCAGCAAACATCTCGGAGTTACCACCTTCGCCGCTGTGGCGCTAGTAATGTGAAGTGCGCTGGAAAATGTCTGCACCAACAGTGCAAACGCAGTAAAAATTAAGCTTTGTCGTTTCCCTGTCTAGATTTGCGAGAGTACGCTATTGAGGTGTGAATAAGGGATTATGGTGGACTTATTTCGTTATAAGGTGATACGTAACTGTAGTAATTTGTTTTAAGAAACCATTACAGAGCTTGCATAAATCCGATGTACGTTTTGTGTTTCACATGCCCTCCCATATTTGCCACCTTATCAGTACATTTGCTCAAATAAGTTATTTCTTATGATCGTGCCATATATTACATTAACACAGTAACATCTTGTTACTGGGTTAACTTTACTGAAAGCAATGACGTAATGCTCTGTGCCATTTTGCACAAACAGAAGTGGTAAAATCAAAGGGGTTTCATTTCACGAATTTCCCAGCCAGAGTGACATCAGGGACAGCAGTTCTTAAGTAGTATGCACCGTTCATTTCCGAGAATCTGACTATCGACCTGGATTAAAAATTAAGAAATTGCAGGACGCTGTTGTTCCCTCAGTTTTCCCTTTTTATCTAACTTGTAAAGTCTGAGAAGTCAATCATGAACGTAAGCTTATTACCAAAAACTCCTTGAATGTATCATCAAAAAAACGAAAATATTGAATCACTGGACGAACCCATGATCAAAGCATTACTTCAGGTGTCTCCCTGCACATCCATGACATTTTAGACGAAAAGGTGATCGAAACAGAACAAAATAAATTGTGATTGAAACTGTGGAGAGTGCAAGCCAAACTTTTTTTGTCATCAGTCTTCTGACTGGTTTGACGTGGCCCACCATGTATTCCTGTCCTGGGCTAAACTTTTATGACTTTAAAAGAAACTCAATGAAACAGCTCAAGAGTTGGGCCTTATAACATTAATTGTCACAAAGCTTTGTCAAATATATAATTAAGACAGCAGAGCAAGAGCCATCAAACGCAAAATACATCTTTCTTCTAGTGCAAATAACAAATTTCAAAAAATCCTGTCCCAGATGCACAGAAGATACTATAAAACGGAATATAGTGTCGGAATCAGACTCACCCAAAGTATACAGATGTGCTAGAAAAAATATCTTGCAGTTATCTTCTACGAGCACACTATCCTGCTATATGCGAACAAGAGTTACAAACCTTGTAAAAAAAAGACTAACCTTAGAAGCTACATTTTTGAATGAGGTTGAAAGATTGTGTTCCTTGATAGTGGATGAAATTGCAGTAAAACAGCAATATGATAGAAAGCCACAAACTTTCTTTGGTCATAAAACGACACATTTAAACAAAAGCTATTAGAAGTTAAGAACGACAGGAACGCTAAGTTTTTCATCAAATTTTAATATTTTCATGATAGCGAGTTTATGTACGAAGTACATGCTGCCTACTGTGTTCTTCTTCGCCAAACGAATCTCAGGCAAGGAACTACACAATTTGACACCGTCCATTAACAGAGAGATCAAGGAGTGTAAATTTCTTACAGTATGTCTAGCTACTGTGGAATATAGACCAATGTACAATGATTAGACGCCTTTGCAGCGATAAAGTTTTGAAGCCACAAATTATTCACCCAAATGATCCAAAGCGACCACTATTTCTTGCGTTTCATCAGTGCCATATTTAAAAAAATACAAGAAAAGTATTTTTGGAGATCATATTTGACAGAGAAGACGAAGTAAGTGATTGTCACGTGAAAACCCTCTATGAACGGAAGACAAATCAAGTCGTAAAATCTGTACACTTTTTGACTCAAAAACACATAAGCCATAACAACATAGAAAAATGATGTGAAGGGATTGGGGGATATTTTTCCTATATCACTAATATCTCTACATCACTAATATCTCTGGAATATCTCCAAACATATTCTGGACATCCAAGACCGCACAGTAACAATATATTTCATGAAAATGATACAGACATGGCTCACCACCCACAATGTTAGCAGTTATGACAATGCTAAGTTTTGTAAAAAAATAAAACGCCTACAGCCCTCCTTATGATCTTATTTACTGTATAGCTACCAGTTTCAGCGCTTCAGTGTGCTATGTTGGGGCCATAGTTGGTGCTGAAGGGGTTAACACGATCCATATATACACCCAATCTGTGGCAAACATAAATGGTTATGCAGACTATTTGTAAACATTGGTGTCAGCACTCCAACCATGTTTGGCCACTGTTATGTTGGCCACTGATGTGGTGTGTATATGGATCGTGTTAACCGCTTCAGCATTAACTATGGACTGAAGATGGCGCACTGAAGCACCGAAACTGGTAGCTGCACAATAAATAAGATGATAAGGACCGCTGTAGGCGTTTCATTTTCTTACAGTGGGGAACGACCGTGGTCCAGAAGGCCTCCAGTCAAAAGGATGGGCATACAAATTCGCTAAGTTTTGTCCTTCCAAGATCCATTTTGAGAACACTGGTGATGACAGGCTTCATTGCCTGGAAAATGAGGTCCTTATGCATCTTGAGAATACAAAAAGGCATACCATGTACAAGGAGTGTTTCTCCTTAGCAACAAGACTTACAGAGCATTTCGGTTGACTGTAGTGTTCTAAGTACCCTGTGTTCAATGCTTATTGCCACTGAACTTTCATTTCATGCTAACATTCTATAGAAATGTTCTTTCGCAGGAGAACTTCTGACAACAACGACATGCTGGATGCAAGAGCTACATTCCTTGCCCTTAATAGAATCTTGAAGATAGAAATTCCTTTTCAACAACGAAATCGTTGTGCTCTGAGAGATGAATGTTATTAGCTGTGACAAGTCATCTGAGCCAGTTTCATCGGAAGTGATACCTAAGATACCAGAAACAGTGACAAAAATCCTGCAGAAACGTAATGAGCCCCAAGGTACACATAGTCTCTTCAAAAAATTTCATTAGTGATAGTTGTTTGATGATGGTGTTATTTATAACAAAATTGTCATTAAAAAGTAAATCTAATGTCTTTATTCTGTTACATGTGTTAAACTTGCATCGCTTTCTTCTCTCTGTGTTTTTACTGTGAAGGAGGTTAGAAAAGGAGTTACTTGCGAATCATGTCATAGTCTAAGTCAACAAGAAAAATGTAATTCTTCATTAATGGAGATTTTTTTTAAACAAGCTGAGTGTAATGTTTTCTCCTATCCCTCAGAATTTTTGGTGTGTATGGTAGATTTCGTGCAGAATAAGGAGGCCAATGTGCAGTGATCACTTTTCGTCCAAAGTGCTGGGTGAGTACATTTGTTTGTTGGAAGGGGAGGCCGACTGTGTTTGCCCCCTTTCGTCTGGTCTTCGATGACAGAATCGAGGTGCACACATTGCACTCTTTCTCGACCAATTTTAAAGAAACTATTCGGCAAAAAAATAATTTTTGCGTTAGTTATAGCTTTATATATCAGCTACGTTATGATGTGCCCATCATTTCGTTAATGGTAACAGATATTATTATGTTTGTATGTAAGTAAGACACTGCGCGAAATTCGAAGAAGTTTACAATGAAAAATGGAAGTCGCTACGATTTTTCGTTTGGTGCACATTATATAGTATGTTGCTGCATATGAAATTGAACAAACATATCCAGTTTTTCTGTAGACTTGGGTGGTGATCTTATGTTGCACACTCATCTGTGATTGTGCATGCCAGCAATAAAGCCAGACTACAATCTCCACAACATTTCTCATATTTCTGATATGGTTTAATATATCAAAAAGAGATTTTGGCAAATGATAACATGCAAAGAGAAGAGTATTTTTCCACACAGTTATTATGCAAAACTCCAATTATCTGGTGTGTTATTCCATTAAGTACAGGCTTTTTC
Source organism: Schistocerca piceifrons (assembly GCF_021461385.2). Lineage (NCBI taxonomy): Eukaryota > Metazoa > Arthropoda > Insecta > Orthoptera > Acrididae > Schistocerca > Schistocerca piceifrons. The sequence continues at coordinate 779,631,439 of NC_060140.1, read as the reverse complement.
AATGAACGAATATAATTCTCAAGGCTCATCGATAGATGGTGAAACAAGAAATGCTATGGATTTTCGAACAACACCAGTAAAGACATTACACGCTTATTTTTGTACCGAGGATGTGCTTTTTCACAAGCTGCTGCCCTTAAGTTTCTCCATTTCCTCACTTAATAAAGTTAATAAGCTGCTGTTTCAGAATTCTCTCGCACTTGCGTCTGCACAATATATTAGTGAGGTGATACTCGTAAATTCTGCTGTGTTTTGTCAAAAGAAGCAAATTTTACCATGACAATCAGACAAATGCGAAGGCTGTAATCAGAATTCGCCACAAATGATTAACAAACCAGGCGAAAATAAAACGCTGTTGTTGTTGCATTTTCAGCAGAATTCTTTTTAGGTACTAACTACAACAGATGTGATATGTCTTTCTGAATGGCCACCAGCTCTCCCCATACATGCCCTGACGATTGTATATCTATCGGCCACGTTATTCTGCGTGCACTCTGAACACTGTAAGTGATTTCGTGTGCGAAGCTGCCAAATTTGTCAGTACCCAAGCTTGTACAATTTTGGCTATGTCAGTTCTCAATGTTTTGAATACTTAGAAGATTTCACAGCGTGACTGAAGTGAGACTTCAGATCATGCTGAGAAATTAGGCCAAGTAATCTACAACTGTTATACCAATCATCTTAAAAACATGGAGACGAAGGGACTGAATGCATGAAAAAGGTGAAATATTTAAATAACATGACGATCAACAGAAAAGTAAAGACACTATTAAGTTATAATGTAGCTACAATATAAGACAAACCAATTATGAACTTGACAAAATCCAATATGACCTCACACAGATGCTTCAACCAAAGTACATCTTTGAAAGAAGTGCAGCCACAGTACCTCTCATTACCTATTTGCAAATAAAGGCACATGTGTTAGGGTCAGTATAAAATTTTGTTGGTGGAGACAAGTCTGGGACATGTCTCCATTACAGCTGTATAATATGTATTTGTAAAAATCCAACGATTTAGGGAAAATATTTACACTGAAGAGCTTACTATTTTGGCTGTGGTTAAATACATGAAGTGTGAAATTAAAAAGTGTTTTATACAAGAATATTACTTGTTTATTCATTTACAGTATTACAAAAGTGAACAGATCCTAATTACCGACACTATTGTTTCATCTAGGACCTATTGTTTCATGGAAGACCATGTTCTTCCTCTCCACCATTTCCATCTGCTTCGCCATACACATATACCGTGTTGGCTTGTTACCGATATGAATACTGGACCATTCTGCTGCTTACATTACATTCTGTCTATCACACAGCCTACACTGGCACTTGGTCAGCGGAACTGTCATTCATATGCACCATCTACTGTGCCAATGATGCATTTCCAGGCATATGGTCATAGCAACTTTTTTCCACCATTTCCTGTCAGTAAACCTTCCCACCCTGTAGTTCGTCAAGTATATATATATATATATATATATATATATATATATATATATATATATATATTAGTGAAAACGACTAACTACATGGCGGGAAATATTCCTAACAGGAAATGAAGGAAAAAATTTCCTATGAGCATGTGCCTGGAAATGCGTCATTGCAACAGTAGGTGACGCTGATGAATGACAATTCCTCTGACCAAGTGCCAGCCACTCAGTTCAAAGCTGCTTACAAAAGGTTACTTATACATCAGCAAGTAAGGGGTTTATAGTTTGGAACTTGTTTAGACACTGAAGAGTGTTCTATTCTGAATGTATCTTCAGCACTGGGTAAAGTGCAAACAAACCCATTTGTTTCATACATAAATTTCCGAGCTGAAATTCCTGATGTTGACAAAGTGTCTCATGATCACTGTTACAATATCCCTTCTATTTGTTTTAAACAACAGTCAAAGTATGAGACAAATGTTGTTGTGTACATTACAGGATTTATAGTACGTAAGTTGAAGAAAACCATATATTGTTCTGAATGTGCAAATTCTTTATATGGCTTATTAGAAAGCGAAAATAAACTCCTCACGAGAAAGAATATGGGAGGTTTAGTAACACCTTCCAGGGATGTTGTTCAAATCTGTAGAGTAGCAGAACAAGTCTATCGTTTGCAGCAGGCAAAGGGTAAGTCTTTCCGGTCCCTGGATTGGAATGACTCCTTACCCTCTCCCTTAAAACCCACATCCTTTCGTCTTTCCCTCTCCTTTCCTCTTTCCTGATGAAGCAACCTTTGGTTGCGAAAGCTTGAATTTTGTGTGTGTGTGAGTTACATCATCTTTGTTTTTATATATATATATATATATACTTACTTACTTATCGCGAATGGACCCAGAAGGATCACGCAAAGCTTTCTGACGTCGTTTCTTCTATACTTCTTTCATTCGTTCTCCATGTTTTCTTTTTCTTTCTTCTGTCCATTTTGTTCCTGGTCTCTTTAGTGCTTCCTTCTCCGACAATAAAATCCACTTTTCCACCTTATTTCTAAAAGTTTTTCTATCTTTGACATCTTTAAGTTCAATATTTGCTTTTTGTAAATCTAATTTTACTTGGCTAATCCATGGTGTTGTTGATTTGACTTTTTCTATGTAAGTGAGAATTCTGTTGGTGAGTCGTGTGGGGGGAAGTCTAGTGACATGTCCATAAAATTTTAATCTTCGCCTTCTTATGTCTGCTGCCAGGTTTGATATAGTTTCTGTGGTTCTTCTTGATTGTATCCAGTATCCTTCTTCTGTTAATTTTGGACCTAAAATCTTTCTCACAATTTTGCGTTCTTCTTTTAGTATTTTTTCTAAATCACATTTTGTGTGGAGTGTGAGCGTTTCACTAACATATAGTGCTGCTGGCTTAATTACTGCGCACTAGTGTCTGATTTTTGTGTTCGAGGAGATGCATTTTTTATTGTATATTTCATGTGTCATATCATATGCTCTCTTCATTTTCTGTTGTCTGATCTTCTGTGCAACTTTCTCTCCTCCGGTTGGCTCCAAAATTTCACCTAGGTATTTAAAATGTTTTACTCTATTTATTTTTCCATATTTTGTGTTCAAACTGTGTGTATGGAATTTCGTACAGAAAAATTCTGTCTTTTGAAACGAAATTTGTAAACCTACTTTATCCGTGCATTCCTTAAGGATCTCTATTTGTTTGGTGGTGATTTCTTCATCATCTGCAAGTATGGCCAAGTCGTCCGCGAATGCTAAACAAGATATCTCCACATTGTCTTTGGTTCTACCAAGATGGATTGGTTTCCAGTAGGATTGATTTTTTAATTCTTTTTCCCATTCCTTAATGACTTTATCCAGGACTATATTAGACAGAAGTGGAGATAGCCCGTCACCTTGAGGTACTCCAGTTTTTATAAGAAAAGGTTCAGAGATTTCTCCCCTGAATTTAACTTTAGATACAGTGTCTGTCAGTGGTTCTTTAATAAGCCTTAGTGTTTTGGAGTCAAGTCCAAGTTCCTCTAAAATGTTAAACAAAGATTGCCGGTCAATTGAGTCATAGGCTTTCTTAAAATCTACAAATGTACAAATTATGGGGGCATTTCTAATTGCTTTGTGTTTTAATATTGTCTTTAAATTAAATATTTGTTCTATGCATGAGCGACCGGGGCGGAAGCCTGCTTGATAATCACCAATTTGGCGTTCAAGCTGCTCTTGTGTTCTTTTCAGCAGGCATGTTGAGAGAATTTTGTAGGTGACTTGTAAAAGTGAGATTCCCCTGTAGTTATTGACATTTGTTCTGTCTCCTTTTTTATGTAACGGGTGGATAAGGGCACATTTCCAATCCTCTGGTAATTTTTCTGTTTCCCATATTTTTGTTATTATTTTTGTGAGCTCTTGCAATGTCTTTGGTCCTAGGTTTTTTAATAGCTCTGCAACAATGCCATCTGCGCCAATTGTTCTATTATTTTTTAAGTTTTTAATGTGACATTTGATTTCTTCCTGTGTTGGTGGTAATGAATCCGATTGAGCGTTGGCACTGATTTCTTTGGGAAACCTTAAACTAGGTTCTGGGCAATTTAGTAGGTTAGAAAAATATTGAGCCAATACTTGACAGTTTTCCTGGGTTGTTAGGGCTAATTTACCATCTGGTTTTCTGAAACATAAATTTTGAAGGATATATCCTCGTGTTTTATCTGCGAAAGTTCTGTAGAAGTCTCTTGTATTATAGTTTTGGAAATTTTCTTCTATGGCATCCAGTTGTGCCTTTGTGTACTTCCTTTTTGCTTGCCTAATAGATTTTGAAACCTGTTTTCTAACCTCGTTAAATAAATGTAGACTTTCTTGTGATTTTTTACTGTTATATTCTTGAAATGCCTTTTTTCTCCTTTCCAATGCATTTTCACAGTCTTATCCCACCAAGGGTGTTTGAATATCTTTTTCAAGGGACTAGTTTCCTTAGCTATTCACGTGATTTTAGAATGAAATTCTTCCCATGTGTTTGCCTTTTCCTTCTCCCATTCTTCTTTTACTTTATATATATATATATATATTTCTTCCTGTGTTGGTGGTAATGAATCCGATTGAGCGTTGGCACTGATTTCTTTGGGAAACCTTAAACTAGGTTCTGGGCAATTTAGTAGGTTAGAAAAATATTGAGCCAATACTTGACAGTTTTCCTGGGTTGTTAGGGCTAATTTACCAGATATATATATATATATATATATATATATATATATATATATATATATATATATATATATATATATATATTAGTAACCACATACATTACAGCTTATTATCTGGAAACTAACATAGGTGATACAATTACCTTTTTGCAAATGGTATTTAGTATCTGTTTTTGTTTTTCATATGTTTTGTAACTAGGAAGTACAAAATAAAACTATACCCTGAGGAGAAAGGAAACCCCTAACTTGTTTTTGCAAATTATTCTTTATTATTTAAAATAATGGCAGCGTAATTCACCCCTTTTTGTACCAAAGTCAGATTTAATCCAGGATAGTAAAAATCATCCTTGCTTCTTGTGTAGTAGCAATGGACATTGCCATTGCTTTTGGAGTGGGAAGGGTTATTGGTAACAAATCTCTCTCTCTCTCTCACACTATATATATTGTATCACCTATGTTAGTTTCCAGATAATAAGCTGTAATGTATGTGGTTACTAATATGCTGCTACAAAAATCTTTGGTCATTTACCAAAAAGCATTAAAAGCCTGACAGATAGAAAACCAACATTTAAAATCAAACTAAAAGAATCCATGAATGCCAGCTCCTGCTCAGTAGACGATTTTTTAGATATAAATAAGTGATTGAAAGAATTGTCATGTAATGATAGGTCTACGTTTCATTAAACTGACACATCATTGCGAAGTATCGTATTCATGATCTGTGGAACAAGTATTTATGTAAGTAGGTACTGATTTTGTAGATATAAATTCTATCTTATTTGATACATCTACGAAACAAACTGTTTAAACCAAAAAAGAGCTTTCAAATTAAACTGCTTTACGTTTTGTGGGTGAACGACACAATGGAGTTCGTTACATTCGATGTGAACACGTGTGTTTACGTTACAGGTTTCGTTGTTTATGCCGATTTATGAACTCTATAACACTTTCTCGAACCAAGGCACTAAAACACACACATGCAATATTTACATTTTATGCCGTGCATAAAGCGTATTGTTAGTAGAGAATGCATATCATAATTGATAACACTGAAATATTCACGGCGAATATATTGCCGAACATCGAAAGTGTTTCAGCAGTTCACAAAGTTCATTGTGAAGTAATGGCTGTAAAACTAAATTTGTACAGTGGTTACGCAATAATTTATCACTTCTAGCTGTGTTTACATAAGCTACATTTAATGTGGTGAAGTTAGCAGGAAATTCACTGAGAAATACTGAAAGTGAAATCAGAATGCTGCCTTGAACTCCCGCCGACGTTCTGCCAACAGTCACGTGATTCTATGTTGCAGCCACGCCAGATGTATAGCCGCTTCACTGCTTGCCATGGAGGTAGAATAAGGGGAGATGGCGCTACAGTCTTACGCTGTAAATTGTTTTGAAAGAGGATGCTAAGTTCACCGGACTTGGATAAGATGTGACGTCATTATGACGTATACACGCTACATCGAAAACGATAGAAACCGTATATCGACTATTCGACTTTTGTGAACTTTCGAGAGGTTGTGACAGGGTAGCGCTGTGCTCTGCGCCATTCGTTTAAATGTGTTTTGCGCTCCTTGCGTTTAAATCGTGTATTGTACTGTGTTTGCGTCCTGTGCGTTGTTTTTCGTTTGCTCGTCTCTAATTATGTGTTCAGCATTCGAGAGACTAATGAGAGAAAAGCTGAAAGAGTTCAGCATCGATGACGACGGGCAATTGCGTGGTTATTGTGAATCTCAAGCAGAAATTGATGTACTTCTGACCCAGCTGAAGTGCGGTGGTTATTCGTACTCGGTGAGAAGAAGCACTCAGCAGCCAAAATCTTCAGATGCGTCAAGACACTAACCTTTGGTTAAGATTACATTGAGAAATCCATTTCCCCTCGTATTTCATCTCCGGTCGACGATTTTTCTTCCACAAAGCCTCATATTTTTCTTTTTAAGTTCGAAAGTCAATCATTCTACACACCAGTCATTACTGGACACTAAGGTACCTGTCTCTGCGGTCCGAGTGTAAAATTACTTGGAATTATGGTTGATAAAAGACTATCTTGGGATGGACATATATATTACTTAGCTAACATACTTGCACGAGCTCAGCTATATAAATTAAGAAAAAAAAGTCGGCAAGAGTATGCTGCTACAATCTAATATGTACTGACAAGACCAATTGTATGAAACCATACTAAAATATTAATAATAAATAAATATTATTTTCGGCGTAAGCATTCAATACAACAATCACACACCCTAATCTGGTCGGGACATAATAAGACTTCACTTTTTTACGAAACGTGTTGTCCGTGGTGTTTTCAAGTCCACGGTCAGGAATATTTCTATTAATATCCAGCTCTTTCACTTTTATTTTGGCGAAATACATATACGCTGCCACACTGAGCTGTTATCAGAATCGCACGTGTCGAAACAAACCACTAGCTGACGAGTTTAGAATCTCGAACGTTCGTAAAGGTCGATAAGTGTGTTAATCGACTAAAGCGTATATACGTCATAAAGACGTCACATCATATCCTCCTGTTTTGAAGCCAGTGGGTGGGGCCTGCCGCCATCTTGGATCCCCCAAAACATTAGCGAACGAGTGTTTATAATTGCTTCTTGTTCGTTATTTCTGCCTTGTTCACGTGATATTTATTTTATATAGTAAATGTTACACTGTTTTAGTGAACAACAAAGCATAAGGGACGCAACTTCAAACATTTTTCTGGCCTTAAATGCGTACTCGATACTGTAATACGACACGAAAATATGACGCTTCTGGCCTCAGTACTGCAGTTCCTTTTTGTTTATACACTTAGAATAACCGATATGACAAGTATGTGCTATGAAAAGCGTGCTTTCTTAATCCATTTCTATTAACTTTCATTGTGTTTATGTCGATAATTGATAAAGCAGAACTCCAAAAGCAATGATTGATAGTTTAGAGGCACCGATTTGTATTCGTTGTATTTTCAAGTAAAATGCAAATTTTAAATGTTCAAATTTGCAAGATACTTACCATATTTCCTTTGGAGTCTCATAGATGTGTGGAGGGATGATATAAACAAGCCAGCTGTCATGTCAACAAACTGAAAGATTCGTTAAATTACGAAGGAAAAGAACGGAATTTAAGATTGTCTCCCATTGTAATTTACACATCTACTTTGTTCATAAATTGTACCTACCAAGCGACATTCAGTGTGGCAAATAACAGCAACTTACAGGGTAACAGGACAACACAGTTATTAATGTAATGATCCAAATAGCCTGGACTTATGCCAGATAGGGAACTTTGCTTTAACAAATATGTAACCCTTTAAGTACTTATAATTTAACCACTGTAACAGGTGTTCCACACATTTTACTGAATATTTAACTAACTACATGTAATTACATTACTTTTATAGAAAATTACGCATTTTAAAACATTAGCCCCCATTTCCAGGATATTTCTTGCCAGAACTTTTCAGTTACTTGGGAATAACCAAACACTGAAAATCTAGTGTACTGCTCACCTCCAGATAGCTCTTCGTGTTAGATTGATAGGGAATCTTACGTCAAATCACATAATTAAAACCATACTGTAAAACTTTACAGTGCATCAGAATTACAAGTATATTTAAGATAATAGCGCTTAAGTAAGTCCACTTACGAATGAAATGTGATTCGTTTAAACTTTAGACTACAATCAGAATGATTAGTATACCCGTAAGCGACGCAAGCTGGCATTTTTTTATCAAAACACTTCACAACTACACAGAATCAAACCACCAGAAGCGAATGTTTTGGGGAAGCTAACATTGCGGATCTTCACTTGGGTTGGCTTCAAGTTTGTGACGTCCTCTTATTTTTACCTCCATGCTGCTTGCCCAGTCTATTAGTATCTATGGTCGAAGGTCCGTGCACTTCACGGCTCACGCTTAAAAACTGTTGAAAATCATGTAACAAAGGTTGTAATTCCGTCGGACAAAAAGGGGTTGGGGTGTTGAGATCACGTGACGTGAGACTAGCACGACGGCCATTGTGAATAGATCTTAACAGAAATACCGCTACTGCGTATAAACACGTTTTATTAACTATAGATTACAGAACACACTATAAGCACTAAACAGCGTGAGCATACTAAGTAGTAGTGGTGGGCAGGAAATCTCGTAACTGTTAGAAATCACAGTGACTGAGAAGTCGCAGATATCACAATAACAACTTTACAGAATCTAACTGCGATTTCAGTCACAGTTAGCAGTCGCAAGTAGTATTTCACATTCAAAGACGTGAGCCATCTATTGGTCGAATTTAGCACTGCTTTCTGCGATTTCAGTGACAAGTCGCAACTAAGAGTCGCAAGTAGAAACTAAAAAGCGCGGTTAACAGTGGCATCTGTTGGCCAAAGTTTGTACTACGCTTGCCTCTGCGATTCGCAGTCGAGTCCAACTGCGATTTCCGTGACAAGTCGGGACTAAGAGTCGCAAGTAGCAACTAAAAATCGCAGTTAACAGCGCCATCTTTTGGCCAAAGTTCGTACTACGTCCATCTCTGCGGTACGCTATCGAGTCCAACCACAGTCTAACATAACAGTCGCGACACTTCGCGTCGATTTTGTTGCCTTCAGAGCAAGCAGCGCTCCAAGCGCCCAGTAGGTTGAACTGTGAGTTCGGCGCGATCGTGAAAGCGAATAGTGATTGTTTATTTTGATTTATACAATGGTTTTCACCATCGGGAGCGTTTGTAGCGCAATAAATTGCAGCAGCAACAGGCAGAAGACACCACAGCCGTCTTTTTTAGGTTTCCTAAGGATCCTGAGAGGTATATACCATCATGTCACTAAACTGTATCGTCAGGATTCACTTGCAAATGTATGTGTATAAATGATGAATGTTTCGTTTTAGGAGCAAAAAAATGGCTAGTTAATAGCAGACGAGAAGACCTTATGAAGAAAGACCCGGTTTACCTGTATAATAATATTAGGTTTTGTTCGCTACATTTCGAACAAAACCAGTTCATGAACGCAGACAATAACAAACTCGCGTGGAATGCAGTACCCACACTGTTTGACATTCCAAATAAGCCACCTCAACTGACGATGAAGAGGAAACTGCCACAAAGATTCGACAGTCAATCTAAAGCTGTAAAACAGTCCTATGACACAAAAGCAGCCAGTTCAACTCTCCACGCATTAGTCCCAGATTCGTGAGAATTGTCAACACAGACCTACTTTGACGATGTACTGGGTAGATTAACTGCAGCTGTTCGTGTCTTACAAAAGCGAGTGAAGTGTCAGAATGCGCAGATTGCTAGGCTTCGAGCGAAACTATTATGGGACAAGAAAAGTGCCTACAGACAGATTGTTTGAAAATTATTCAAATATTTGGTTTTTCGTGAAATGTAATCAGCTCATTATAATGTTTTCAGCATAATTCTCCCACTATTTGTCAGTTGCTTGTCCCACTTAGAGTAATATAAAGATGAAGGTCGTACTTGTGGCAAAAGGCGACAATGACAAACACAGTAGGCCTACAGAACGATAAACGAGCTGTCCATCGCTTTTGCATGTAGAGGTACATGTCTGTGCTTCTTACATGTGAATCTGTGTGTTTATATTCTTTTGATATGAACGTAGTAAGCTGCAATTCTGCCCAATGTCACAAGTGTTTCTTCACGAATGTATTGTAGCTTGCCACTCTATTCATGGTTTTTGTCCACACTTGTGCTTATTTTAGAATCATTTTTAGAAACATATATGCCTTCTGATACTACACAAACTCTTGGAGGCAAGAAACTAACTCGAATAATTCGGAAATTACGTAGGAAATGGATGCAAACAAACATTATGCTTACGGCGCATCTGACGTTCACCTTACCTGCCGCTTGGAGCGCCAGTGTCGCTCCATCTGTCAGACGGCAACAACTTTTACAGCAGTGAGTGTCGCGACTGTTATGTTAGACTGTGGTCCAACTGCGATTCCCGTGACAAGTCGCAACTAAGAGTCGCAAGTAGCAACTAAAAAGCGCAGTTAACAGTGCCATCTGTTTGCGAAAGTTCGTACTACGTCCGTCTCTGCGATACGATATCGAGTCTAACTGCGATTTCCGTGACAAGTCGCAACTAAGGGTCGCAAGTAGCAACTAAAAAGCGCAGTTAGCAGTGCCATCTGTTGAGCGAAGTTCATACTACGCTATTCGCTACCGAGAAACTGCGATTTCTGTGACAAATCGCAACTAAGAGTCGCAAGTAGTAACTAAAAAGCGCAGTTAACATTCTTTTCCTAGTGCCATCTGTTGACCGACGTACGTACTTCGTTACGAAAGCCTTGTGCCTCACGAGATCGGTGTGCTGTGTGTGCATATTAGTGATGGGCTAAACTGCGATTTTCCGATATCAGTGATTTCTGTGAATGCTACTTTTCAGTATCTGTTATTCTTAACTGTGATTTGTCGCAGTTAAGAGTCGCAGTTAAGGAACCTAAGTCACGTATCCCTCCGCCACTGCTATTTCTGCTACTTCCGCGATTTCTGCGACTTCTGCTACTTCTGCGATTTCTGCTACTTCTGCGACTTCTGCTACTTCTGCTACTTCTGCGACTTCTGCTACTTCTGCAACTTCTGCTACTTCTGCAACTTCTGCTACTTCTGCTACTTCTGCGACTTCTGCTACTTCTGCGACTTCTGCTACTTCTGCTACTTCTGCGACTTCTGCTACTTCTGCGACTTCTGCGACTTCTGCGACTTCTGCGACTTCTGCTACTTCTGCGACTTCTGCTACTTCTGCGACTTCTGCTACTTCTGCTACTTCTGTGACTTCTGCTACTTCTGCTACTTCTGCGACTTCTGCTACTTCTGCGACTTCTGCTACTTCTGCGACTTCTGCTACTTCTGCGACTTCTGCTACTTCTGCGATTTCTGTGACTTCTGCTACTTCTGCGATTTCTGTGACTTCTACTACTTCTGTGACGTACCACCGTATGAAAAAGTTATATCTGTCCACACAGAAAATTGCATCTCAACAAACCTGTCATTGGTAAGTATGTGTTACGTTTATTCTTCCGTTGGCTTTAATTTTGTATTAAAGAAACAACTGTGAAAATATTAATAGTGTAATTAATATGTAAGTAGCCGCACAGTACCATAATAGTTCGTGTTTAGAAAATGAATTCTAACTTATTGTTATGTTCATAGGTACCTGAACTACATTTCAGTCACTCAGTAAAGTGATAATTCAAAATATCATTGTCAACAGATCTGAAGAAATTGCCAGTCTGTAGACCGTTTTCGTCAGACGAGAGGTTAGTTTCTAAGCGTTTTGATGGACTTAATTACTTCAGTGAGATCGTTCTTGCGAATGTGATATAGCAAATATTAGCAAATGTGATATAGCAAATATCAGCAATCTACTCTGTCAATTATATTGCTAGTAATTAATGACAGCAAAAATTGTTAATCCTTGTGTTTTTGCAGACGCAGTTCTGACTGATTACTGGTTGCTGTACATATCTATCCACATCAAGGCTGTTGAGAGAGACTTGTGAAGATTCAAGACAGCTCTTAGAGGATTTGCAATTTAAAAGTGAAATAATTATGAAATAAGTGTGTGACTGATTAAAGTGTTTTATTGAAGTTGTTGTGCGATTTTAAAGGAATAATAAATGTTGAATACATTGAGTGAATATTAAAAATCTCAGTTTCCACATGTTAAGCCGTCCTATACCCGTAATTTTCCGCCACTTATTTATTGGTAAACACTTGTTGGATACCGACGTGCCGCCCCCCTCCCCCACCCTTTCTCCACAGTCTTGGTGTGACACTGACCTGTAACATATCCCGAAGTCTACAATATGCATTTTGAGGCTGTTGATATGAAAGTGGGAAGTACAGATCTTCCAGTTAAATCAGGAATAGCTTGGAAGTGCATTACTTGAAAGTGACACAGGAAAAGCTTACTTATGTAGGTGGTAGTAGTGTCGGCAAAAAGTTCTTGTGTGTGAAGTTGCCACGTAGATCACCAGGTGTAAAACTTTTCTCCCGAGTCTTGAACTGTGTCGGAACAAAAGTGAGGCATTCATATGACTGTTTTCATTTCTCTACACTTATACAGATGTCTGAGTTCTGCTGTGTTAACATTGCAAAGTCCTGTAGGCATGTGGAGTATTAACCAAAACTGTCATATTGGAAGCAGAATAAAACACATTTGTTACGTTATTTGATATTTTCAGGAGAAAAAGGCAATGTTGCTTCTTATTAATATAATACATTCAGAGTCACAGCAGTATTTGACCAACCATAACTGATGCTGAATGTGCATGTCGTCATATAATATGAAGGGCTTATTTCAATAGTGGTACAAGTCCATTACCTACACTTTTCTGTCTATAATGCTTCTGAAATTAGTGATCCAAACAAACATAAATAAAGGTTCATCTCTAGCAAGAAGCCATATGCTTGAATATTTCTGGTATCTCAACTGCAGATTTTTCAGCACTCATTTAACTTTACGACTCTATATCTCAAAATTAACAAAAATGGACTTGTACCACTATTGAAATAAGCCCTTCATATGCACACACAGCACATCGATCTCGTGAGGCACAAGGCTCTCATAACGAAGTACGTACGTCGGTCAACAGATGACACTAGGAAAAGTATGTTCACTGCGCTTTTTAGTTGCTACTTGCGACTCTTAGTTGCGATTTGTCACAGAAATCGCAGTTTGACTCGGTAGCGAATAGCGTAGTATGAACTTTGCTCAACAGATGGCAGTGCTAACTGCGCTTTTTAGTTGCTACTTGCGACTCTTAGTTGCGACTTGTCACGGAAATCGCAGTTTGACTGCATGGCGTACCGCAGAGATGGACGTAGTACGAACTTCGGCCAACAGATGCCACTGTTAACCGCGCTTTTTAGTTGCTACTTGCGACTCTTAGTTGCGACTTGTCACTGAAATCGCAGAAAGCAGTGCTAAATTCGACCAATAGATGGCTCACGTCTTTGAATGTGAAATACTACTTGCGACTGCTAACTGTGACTGAAATCGCAGTTAGAGTCTGTAAAGTTGCTACTGTGATATCTGTGACTTCTCAGTCACTGCGATTTCTAACAGATACGCGATTTCCTGCCCACCACTAGTGCATACGAAGGACTTTATGTCATTAGTGGTACAAGTCCATTTTTGTTCATTTTGAGATACATAGTCGTAAAGTTAAATGAGCGCTGAAAAACTTGCAGTTGAGATACCAGAAATATTCAAGCATGTGGCTTCTTGCTAGAGATGAACCTTTATTTATGTTTGTTTGGATCATTAATTTCAGAAGCATTAGAGACAGAAAAGTGGAGGTAATGGACTAGTACCACTATTGAAATATGCCCTTCACATTATATGACGACATACACATTCAGCTTCAGTTATGGTTGGTCAAACACAGCTGTGACTCTGAAAGTATGACATTAATAAGAAGCAACATTGCCTTTTTCTCCTGAAAATATCAAGTAACATAACAAATGTGTTTGATTCTGCTTCCAATATGACAGTTTTGCTTAATACTCCACATGCCTACAGGACTTTGCAATGTTAACACAGAGGAACTCAGAAATCTGTATAAGTGTAGTGAAATGAAATCAGTATTATTGGGTCATATGAATGCCTCACTTTTATTCCGACACAGTTCAAGACTCGGGAGGAAAGTTTTACACCTGGTGATCTACGTGGCAACTTCACACACAAGAACTTTTTGCTGACACTACTACCACCTACATAAGTAAGCTTTTTCTGTGTTACTTTCAAGTAATGCACTTCAGCTATTCCTGATTTAAATGGAAGATCTGTACTTCCCACTTTCATATCAACAGCCTCAAAATGCATATTGTAGACTTTGGGATATGTTACAGGTCAGTGTCACACCAATATTGTGGAGAAAGGCCGGGGGGGGGGGGGGGGCGGCATGTCACTCTCCAACTAGTGTTTACCCCAGTAAATAAGTGGCGGAAAATTACGAGTATAGGACGGCTTAAACATGTGGAAAATGAGATTTTCATTATTCACTCACTGTATTTAACATTTATTATTCCTTTAAAATCGCACAACAACTTCAATAAAACACAGTTTAATCACTCATCTGCACACTTATTTCACAATTATGTCACTTTTAAACTGCAAAATCTTCTAAGAGCTGTCTTGAATCTTCACGAGTCTCTCTCAACAGCCTTGATGTGGATAGATACGTACAGCAACCAGTAATCAGAGTCAGAACTGTGTCTGCAAAATCACAAGGATTATTAAACAATTTTTGCTGTCACCAATTACAAGCAATATAATTGACAGAGTAGATTGCTAAAATTTGCTCTAACGAAAGCCACTCAATGGGGTATATTGCACATTTGCAAGAACGATCTCACTGAAGTAATTAAGTCAGTCAAAACACTTAGAAACTAACCTCTAGTCTGACGAAAACGGTCTAAACACGCAGTGGCAATTTCTCCAGATCTGTTGACAATGATATTTTGAGTTATCACTTTACTGAGTGACTGTAATGTAGTTCGCGTACATGTGAACGTAACAATATGTTAGAATTCATTTTATAAACACGAACTATTACGCTACTGTATGGCTACTTACATATTAATTACACTATTAATATTTTCACAGTTGTTTCTTTAATACAAAATTAAAACCAACGGAAGAACAAACTTACCAATGACAGGTTTATTGAGATGTAATTTTCTGTGTGGACAGATGTAACTTTTTCATACGGTGGTAAGTCGCAGAAGTGGCAGAAGTCGCAGATAT
Source organism: Schistocerca piceifrons (assembly GCF_021461385.2). Classification (NCBI taxonomy): domain Eukaryota; kingdom Metazoa; phylum Arthropoda; class Insecta; order Orthoptera; family Acrididae; genus Schistocerca; species Schistocerca piceifrons. Next base: position 779,616,042 of record NC_060140.1, on the reverse strand, counting down.
CGCAGAAGTAGTAGAAATCACAGAAGTAGCAGAAGTCGCACAAATCGCGGAAGTAGCAGAAATCGCAGAAATAGCAGTGGCGGAGGGATACACGACCTAGGTTCCTTAACTGCGACTCTTAACTGCGACAAATCACAGTTAAGAATAACAGATACTGAAAAGTAGCATTCACAGAAATCACTGATATCGGAAAGTCGCAGTTTAGCCTATCACAACTTTAAGTAGTTCGAGAATGAACTGTCCACTCCAAAGTCCTTCAGCCTCGGAGAACTCGCTCGAGTTGGTAAGGTCGATAGTCAATCCACTGTCGATTACTGCCACACAAGTTGCACAACTAATACCAATATTTTGACAGTTAGCCAAAAGAGCTGTAATATGAACAACTGTTTTGCTGCACCTTATTTCTCTTTTTTGAAGAGAGATGTATGCCGCTGAACTTACATCTACTACTCACGTCGCTTCAAAATTAGTTTGATATCACAGATAAGAAACTGGGTTATATTTTTGCCAACTGCGGGTTCGTCATGTGGGAGCATTTAGAGTGTACATAAAAAACCTGTAAATCATTCGACCATATAACAAAGTTTTTACTAGATACAAGTCGTTTATCGCTATGTAGTTTTAGACAACTGGAGGTTATGGCGCAAAACATCTGTCAATCTTTATCGAATGTTGAGTGGGATTGGTTGGGGTGGGGGAAAGGGTACCAAAGCCGGAAAACTTAATCGCGGTCGCTTGCCGCTTTGGAGGGTGAATTGACCTTGTTCGAGGAACAGACGTTGCATAATGTCGAAACGAATCGTCAAGGCTGCAGCTGATTAGATAAATGTACAACATGATGGACCAGTTTAAATAGCATAGCAGATACGCTGGCCTGTGAGGACGGCGGCTGTGCATCAATTTTGAGAGTAGAAAGTTGATTACAACCAGCGCGGCAACACGTGTGTAAGCTGACGTAAATACAACGAGCATTGCATCTATTGAAAAAGTATAGGAGAGAAATAAATCGACGATGCCCCTTGAGGATTATAAGGATATAGTTGGCACATGCGCTAGCATTACGACGATTGGACAGTTTTTTTCAGGAGTGTACGTATATACTTTTGAACTTAATTGAATTCTTGTTCAAGATCTTAGAGAGTTTCATTAATTTAACGTAATTATTACAGATTTATTTGCAAGGACATAGTAAAAAAGGGATCAACAGAAAATGTGGCAGACACACCATTCATCGGCGGTATTGCCGTGTAAGTATGGGCGATTCCGTTTGCGTTTAGATTGTGTTAAATATTAAATTAAATATACTATACTGCTATTATTAAATGAGTGAAAAATTTGCCGTGTATAATCTTTAAATAGCAAATGAAATGAGTTTGCGAATTGTTTCACACAACCATTTATTTCTACTTGGACAAATCTTCAAAAATTGGGAGCCTTGTCTGCAGAATTCTGGACAATAGAAATGTTATTTTCAGAATTTTAAAGTTGTGATTAAAGGCCAAATGTCACCTGACAACCATGACCCTAGTAAATTATTAATGTATGCATCTCTATATTGCCTGCTTTTGAAAATATGTAAAGGAAATAGACTAATATCAATATTTTTCTTTGCAGTTCTGTTCTTATGTATGTTTATGCAAAAATCTTGAATGATCCAGCAATGGTGTCAGTGAACGTCGCTGGAATAACGCTCAATGTTTGTTACTTGTTGTGTTATTATTTATATACACATGATAAGGTAATTTCATTTACTTGAATGTTTACAGATTGATATATAACTAAGCAAAATTCAAAGAGAGACAGGCTTTATTTAAATTCTTGGCATTATTTTGAGGATAATTTGAGTTTAATGACTGTGTAACTATCTTCTTTCAGAAATCTGTTCTGAAACACATATGGAATGCTTTTTTGATATGTGCTGTTTTTGTGGCATATGCCTGGTGGGAAGATCCAGACTTAATTGAACATAGATTTGGAATAATTGTAACTGTGTTACTGCTTCTTCTTATTGGATCACCACTTTTTTCACTTGTAAGTAATATAAAAGCACTGCAGAAAGTAAAAAGTATTCATATGACATGGTTGGCTGGGAGATGTGTGTATCTGAGAAGTGTAGGTGACTCTAGAGTAAGTGTGTAGTGTAGTGTCATGCTTGTGGAAGGTGATGATGAGATAATTGAGAGGCTGACATGTGGTGCTAGCACATAGCTCCTCTTGAATATCACCGAGCCACCCCCCGTCCTCTCTCCGAGCTTAACATCCCCATCTGACTGATCACTGTCAACAGTTTCAATGTAATTCTATTAGAGATGGTAAAGTATCTGGTAGATCAATTAAATGCGGTTCATAGTGTCTTGATTCTAAGATGAATATTAACAAAAGTAGTAAAACGAGGGTATTGGAATTTAGTTGAATTAAATCGAGGAATGGTAAAGAGAATTTGGTTAGAAATGAGGTACAAAAAATAGCTTTGAATTTGGGCAGCAAAATATCTGAGGATATCCAAACTAGAGGACATAGAATGTAGATTGACAATAACAAGAAGTGATGTAGATTGACAATAACAAGAAGTGCATTCCCTCCCTCCCTCTGCCCCCCTCCCCCTTTTTTGGGGGAGGGGGGGGGGAAGAGAGAGAGAGAGAGAGAGAGAGAAATTTGTTAATGTCAAATATATGTTTCAGTACTAAGAATCATTTTTCTGAAAGTATTTGTTTAGAGTGAGGAACTGAAAACTGGATGATTAATAATTCATAAAACAAGAGAATAGAAGTTCAAAATGTGGTGCTACAGATGAATGCTGAAGATTAGATTGGTCAATTGGATAAATATTGAGATGGTGAATTGATTTTTTGAGAACACAAATGTATGGTACAACTTGACTAAAATAAGGGCACATCCTGAGGCACTGGTAATTGGGGGGAGGGGAGTACATGTATGGTACTGGAGAGGAGGAAGAGGAAGGGGAGGGGGGATTTTAGGTTGCAGTAGCTATGTAGATGTGAAGAGGGTTGCACAGAATAGACTAGATGCAACACTTATTTTTATTATTATTGTTATTGTGAAGCCATTGCTCCTTTCCGGTTACCTTCCCAGTTAGAGGTTAAAATAGTTGTATTTGCTACTCCACAAACAGCTGTTTAGTTGAGGAAAGTTTTGGAATGGTTGCTAGGCACAGAGATAGAGATCTTTTATTTAAGCATATCTCTTTGCTGATGACACTAGCTTGGTAGTAAAGGATGTTGTGTGCAACATTGGCTCAGTTTCAAATTTTGCATTATATGACCTAAGTTCATGGCTTGTATAAAATAAACTAACGCTAAATCACAGTAAGACACAGTTTTTACAGTTTCTAACACACAATTCAACAAAAGCTGACATTTTAATTTCACAGAACGGGCATATGATTAGTGAAACTCAACAGCTCAAATTCCTAGGGGTTCAGATAGGTAGTAAGCTGCCATGGAAAGCCCACATTCAGGATCTTGTTCAAAGACTTAATACTGCCATTTTTACTATTCGAACGGTATCAGAAGTGAGTGATCGTTCGACACGAAAATTAGTCTACTTTGCTTATTTTCAGTTGCTCATGTTGTATGGTATTATATTTTGAGGTAACTCTTCCCATTCTAAAAGAATATTTTTGGCTCAGAAATGGGCGGTTCAGGCAATAAGTGGTGTAAGTTCACGAACCTCTTGTTGACCCCTATTCACGAGTCTGGGTATTTTAACATTGGCCTCTCAATGTATAAATTCCTTAATGTCATTTCTTGTTAACAATATTAGTTTATTCCCAAGAACAAGCAGCTTTCACTCAGTTAATACTCTGCAGAAATCAAACCCACATTTGGATCGGACTTCCTGAACTCTTGTGCAAAAAGGTGTGCAGTATACTGCTGCATCCATTTTCAATAACCTACCACTTGAATTCAAAACTCTTAGCAGGTATTCCATGTGCTTTCAAATCCAAACTGAAGAGTTTCCTCATGGGTCACTTCTTCTATTCTGTCGAGGAGTCCTTGAAAAATTAAGTTGGTTCTTATTGTATTGTTGATTTCATTTACTTAAACTTATGGAGTGACGTGTGAATAAAATAAATAAAAAATGACAGTAGCACATGAACATTTGACCAGCTTTTACATTTTCAAGATACTCATTCTCAGGCTCTGCTTCATAATAATCTGCCCTTTATCAAAGTCACTTATCTCATTGGATTTCCCCATTGCAGCCCATTTCTTCACTAGGGCTATGCCCCCTCCATGTCTGCTCCAGTTTCATACTTTTGTCACTGCATCATGTGCCTGCAGTGCCACCAGGCAGCATGCAACATTTTGGTGACCAGTCAAATCAAATGATTTGAAAATTGTATGTAATGAGATGAATTAATCACATATTGCACATGTTTTAGCTAATCAGGGTATGTTCCAAGATTCTGCAACAAGTAGTTGTTGAGGATACTACAGGATAGTTTTGTGGATCACTTTTTCTTTAGCTTTGAATTATTTTACCAGTAAATCATTGCAGAACGGGCGCGCGTGTGTGCGTGCGTGCGTGTGCGTGCGCGTCTATTGTTGACAAGTCAATGGCTGAAAGCTTTAATTGTGAAGTCATTTTGTTGTGCCTATCTGAGACTCAGCATCTCTGCTGTAGGGTTTGTATTGTATTACTGTCTTAGTCCTTCAGTGGGTTGACTAGTGAGTGATGCGAGTGAATGAAGTCTCTCTCACTGCAAATGAGTCCTGCAGAAGCCCTTGACTGCTCTCTGACCTGCTTACCAGCCTGACATATATTATACTTTTACCTCTCTTTAAATTATTTATCATCTCTGCCATCAGTATGCCTTGATTTGCCCCCTTCATACATACTGTCACAATTCTGTCAAACTTCTGGCAGATGTCACTCTACATGGGCAATCACCTGACATAGGGACTGATGACCTGGTTGATCAATCCTTTAAGCCTTCTCCCCCCCTCACCCTGCTCCCAAATCTCTAGTCCTCTATTATAAAAATCAAACTCCATCCGAATATATCTCAGAACACACAATGGTGCTGACTGACTGCTGTGCCAGCCTCAGCCTACAGGTGTCACTGGATGCACATACAGAGGGTTGTGTGGTCAGCACACTGCTCTTCCAGCCAGTGGCTGTTTTTGCGACTGGAAAGATATTGAGGTCACTACTTTGCGCTTGCACACCAACAGAGCATTAATAGGTCTTCTTGATTGATGAATTGTTGACAAAATGACCATAGATTTCTCTAGTCAGGTTACTAATAGCTTAAGGAACAAAATTGAATGAATACGTATCTTTAATTTTGTGATGTAACCAAGAAGAGATACCATAAATCTTATTAAGATTTTCACCATAATTGTGGTATGTACACTGCAATAAGTCTTCCTATCAGATTATGCTATGTGCCATACTTTAAATCGTATTTGAACCTTGGTCTCACATAAGTAACTTTCCACCAAATAAGGCATTGGAGTGTGCCTCACACTAATTGCCTTACCAAAGCCTAAGTGCATGTTACTGGTTTCATTTAACCCTTGAGCGGGCGCACCTTTGTATAAAGTGCGCCAACCAAAAATAAAATGATTTTGTGCGGATCCATTTTTGTTTCACAAGTGCAAACCTATACATACTTCTTTAGTATTGCATCAGATAAAACAGCGATAAATTGTGTTGTCGTATGTCCAGGTGAGCAACAGTAATATAAAATACAAAGCGAGCTAGGTGAGAAAAAATTTGTGACCAGTTCAAAAAAATGACCCCAGTTATGAACTAGCAACATAATCCCACATTGGGGCAGTTGTCTAAAAGATAATTAGTGATCGAATAAGCAGCTGACAGAGATCTGATGAAACTGCACTACTTAATGCTTCGAATGCATCATTACTGTCTCCCTGTCTTGGCAACAGAGTTATAGTGAAAATTTATTTCATTATTGTTTAATAAAACAGTAGTTTAACTCATATGTAAGTTTATTTTCTCCTTGTTTAAATAAACTAAGATTAAACTGTGATTTTGATCATACTTGACTTACCTTGCTAACATAATGTAAGCTATTCTTTTCATGTGTACAAAGTGTGCCGCGCGCCTGCTCGTGTTATGGAAAAACTTGAGGGTTATGAATGTTTGGTGCCTGTATAACACTCTTTTTACTCAAGTAAAATGTTTTCTCATAGATTACCTTGCTAGAAGGTAGTTGACTTATAGAAAATAAAATCCAGCTGCTCTTATTGCATAGAATTCCAGTATTACATTATTACATTGCATACCACAGTCTTGTGGTTATTACTGTTGCCTAGTGGCGTGCTACAAGAATCACTACGAGAATTTGCAGAAAGTGATCTAAATTTTTTGCATACTCAACCCCATCTCAATGTACTTTGCTTAATGTTGTATGCACTAGTGCACTCCTTTCTTTGTAGCTTAATTTTTGTCCATATTTTATGTTGAATATAATGATTTGCTAGTGGTTGTTCTTTTTTGTTATTAGGGTGAAATCATAAGAAGTAAAAGCAGTGCTTCTCTACCATTTCCGTTAATACTGTCAGGGACAGTAGTTTCTGCAGAATGGCTTTTATACGGCATTATAATTAAAAATCATTTCATTCAGGTAAGTATTATAAATATTAGCAGACTGTTGGAGTATAGTTATTGGTACTCACATTTTCACTTTTACTAATATTGTGTTGTGCACCCATGGGATCATTATGAATGTCTAATCAATTTCCACATAGCTGTTGGAATGCCTTGTGTTCATGCACATTCAATGCATCTCTATGTTGTTTCCCTAGCAGCCTGTGCTTGTTGTAATGGTATGACAATGGAATAGTCAATGGAATGTCATTATTATTTTGTATATAAAAATTACAGTGTATGCTGAATGCACTCGCTAAATATACCCTTCCATGGTCAGGATTAAAGCATTTTAGATCTGCTTTATTTTTCCATATTAAATAATGTTAAGATAAGACATTCACGACTGCAGTCCCCTCCACTTGAAAGGGGGTGGGGGTGTGATTTGTAAAAACTTACTGAATTTTCATGTACAAACTACAAGCAGATGAGATGCATTGGGCGCCTTTCTCAACTTTATTTCTTCAAAATACCATTCAGCATAAAAATAAGGTGAGACTAAAACCCAAAAATTCAGTCTACAGTCAAAATGTAGGCAACAAATTAGTTTTATATTGTCTGTTATCATGAGAAGTGAAAGAAAGATTATTTATATAGCTACAGAAGAAAGTAAGAATTGCTCCAAACCATGAATTAGGAGTTTGAGAGTAGGATGGACACACACACACACACACACACACACACACACACACACACACACACACACACACACACACACACAGAGAGAGAGAGAGAGAGAGAGAGAGAGCGCACACACGCAAGTTAGAAGAAGAAAGTGTTGAGAAGAAAGTAGGAAAGACTAATAAAGGAAAAATCAAACTTAAATGGAGACCCCATGATGGATGAGACAAACAATGACCACTGGCTTCCATGAGACTGAATGCTTAAAAGTGGCATTGCACAAACGTGACACAGTGATGAAAGTGTCTAGACAAAAGGCCTGGTGCCTGAGAACAAGCATCTCGGAAATTGCAAAGATGGTTTGCTGTTTGTATGTTATTGTTCGTTTCGAGCAGCTATGGAAAGTTGTTGAAAGATGGTGGACCATGAGTAGACAACAAGGTGTTGGACATAGATGTCTCTTCACAGAATGTACAATACTGGTGCAGGCACAAGTGCTCTGGAGCACACAGTTCAATACGCACTGTTGAACATCAGGCTCCACATCAGATGACCCCTGCATGTTCCCATGGTGACCGAATGTCGTCAGTTATGATTTGCAGTGGGTGCAAGATCATAGATGATGGCCCATGGATTGATGGAAATGTATCATCTCACCAGATGAAGCATGTTTCTTATTAAACTAAGTTGATGGTCATGTCCAAGTATGCCATTGCCCAGGCAAACAATTGCTCGAAACATGCATACCGCCATAGACATGGACTTTTGAGGACAGCATTATGCTATGAGGGACATTAACTTGCACTTCTGGGGGACCTATGCTAGTTATCAAAGGCACTATGAGCGCTGTGAACTGTAAGAACATTACTGCAGACCACTTCAATCCCTTCTTGTTTGATATCTTCTCAGACAGCAGTGGCATTTTTCTGGGGAGTAACTATGTCACAAGGCCAGAATTGTGCTGCAGTGTTTTGGGGATTGCAACAGAGAACTCATTAATATCTTGGGCACCAAATTCACCTGACCTGAACCAGTGGAACACTTCTGAGATGCTACGGGACCAGCTCAGCATCCTCCAACCACGGGTCCATAATTAATGGGAACTGTGTGTAGATATAAACTGTCACATACCTCTGGAAATTACCAAGTAGTTGTTGAATCTGTACCATGTAGAATATTTTTGTATTTCATTCTGAAGGTGGACAAGCACATTATTAAGGAGTGGTCATAACATTTTGGCTCATCGATGTGTGTGCTGGTAAGCAGGTCCCAAGTGGTGAAGTTTAGAAGTACTCCTTCAGCCATGGGCATCCAGATGACTTGTGTGGTGAAAAAAGTTTGCATGTCACTGCAGTTACTTTCCACCGAAGTTCCAAGGAGCTCCAGGGGATCAGTAAATTTTATTCCAGGTTTTTCTCACGTAATGAGAGAAATATTTGTTGGGTGTTAACTGCTTCAGTTTGTAAAGGGAAATTGCTATCCTAATAACATAACAAATCCATAAATTAAAAGCGGAATCAGCATGCTCAGTTTAAAGTTGTTTTTGTACTATTCTGTAACACATTGCACCAGACAGAATGCAGCCCCACTGTGAATGTTGTTCATGGGCATGAGATTTGTCAATTGCTATTCATAAGCAGCTGGAATTGCCATGACTGCTGTAATGAGATTGGAAGTTTCTGTGAATAGGTGTGTTAGGAAGGCTACTGAGATACAAAAGTACCTCGAGTGCTATCCTCTCCAATGGATACCCCCCCCCCCCCCCCCCTTCGGGTTCGGGGGTAAGAATAGGCCCGCGGTATTCCTTCCTGTCGTAAGAGGCCACTAAAAGGAGTCTCAACTGTTTCGGCCTTTAATGTGATGGTCCCCTAAGGGGTTTGACCGCTCTATTTCCAAATTTTTCCGTTAGTGCGTACCATTTGGGGAAGGACGCCTTACGTGGGGCATTCTATATCCATCTTGCCCTAAGATCTGGCATATTTGTTTTTGTCATGGAGTTGGACTGACACTGAGCTTCCGGCCACATGGATATTTCGACACCCGACATCCAGCACGGTAGCCAGTTCGTTTTGGTGAGGTTGTCATGTACCCTCTTGGTGGTAGCCCCCTGACTACACAGGGATCGCACTGCTGATGCCTGAGCTGTTACCTCCCCACGTATGCCGAGGAGTAGATGCCTATCCCTCTGGGGCATCGGGACTCCCAGAAAAGGCCATCCTGCCAGGTGGTCTTTGCTGTGACCGGGTGGCGCCCCTGGGGAGAGCCCCTGGTCGGAGTGGGTGGCATCAGGGCGGATGACCAGCAATGGTACATCATCTCTCACCGGTGGGCCTCCACCAGCACTCTCTAAGTGATCGAGGTTTAACCCCAATGGAAAGAAATTTGATCAGAGATCATGTCCCTCCCTGGCCACTCCATGGGAGGAACATATGTCTAAAGAAGGCAGTGGAGATTATTCACCCCGGTACTTCGTGTGTACGCGAGTTGATGGGGAATCATTTATGTCGACCAAGCCCCAGTTTTTTGTGGAGCATTTAGAGGACAAGTTGGGGGAGGTGGAGGGCTTGTCCAAAATGCGCTCTGGGTCAGTTCTCATCAAAACAGCATCCTCTGCCCAGTCACGGAGGTTGCTCACTTGTGACAAGTTGGGGATGTTTCCGTCATCATCACTACCCATAAAAGTTTAAACATGGTCCAGGGTATTATATTCCACAGGGATCTTCTTCTGCAGTCTGACGATGAATTATGCACCAATCTAGAACGACGAGGTGTTCACTTCGTCCGGCGCGTCAATCGGGGTCCGAGGGATAATCAGGTATCCACCGGTGCCTTCATCTTGGCCTTCGAAGGTAATGTTTTACCCGAAAAGGTCAAGGTGATGGTTTACCGCTGTGATGTGAAGCCATATATCCCTCCTCCGATGCGGTGTTTTAAATGCTGGAAGTTCGGGTACATGTCATCCTGCTGTACTTCCGGCATCACATGTCGAGATTGTGGACGTCCATCGCATCCCAATATTCCATGTGCTCCGCCTCCCATCTATGTTAACTGCGGAGAACACCATTCCGCCTGCTCGCCGGACTGTAGGATATTCCAGAAAGAACGGAAGATAATGGAATATAAGACCCTGGACCGCCTGACCTACTCAGAGGCTAGGTGGAAATACGAAAGGCTCCATCCTGTGCCAATGACATCAACCTGCGCTGCTGCCGCGACGACGGTTCTCCCATCTCCTGTGTCGTCCCGTATGGTTGGATCTATTATTGGTCAGAATCCACCAGCCCCCTTGATTGTGGGGGCCACTTCACACCCTGTTGCTCCTGCTCCATCTTCTTCAGGAGCAGCGTCCGGCCATCCTGATTTAGGTTTTCCGTGATTTCCCTAAATCGCTCCAGGCAAATGCCGGGATGGTTCCTTTCAAAGGGCATGGCCGACTTCCTTCCCTGTCCTTCCCTAATCCAATGAGACCGATGACCTCGCTGTCTGGTCTTCCCCAAAACAACCAACCAACCAACCAATCAATCTTCAGGAGCAACACCTACCCAACCATCGGGGACATCAGTTCCCCCTTCCCGGCTGGAGAAGAATAAGACTTCTTCGGCTACTCTCACCAGGAAGGGGTCCCTTGGGGACCTCCCTTTGCAAGTTCTGATCAGCGGAAAAGTGGACACCCACAAGTGGCTCAAACAACCACCAGTCCCTGGTCGTAGGGCCTCACGGTCGTCGTCCGTCCCTGAGACTGACCCAGTGAAGCCCATGAAGCCTGAACCACCAAAGGCACAACGAGAGAAGCAGAAAAAGAAGAAAGTCCCCAAGAATAACGACATTGTGGTGGCACCCATCCCACCGCTTCCTACAAGCTCTGCGTCTGAGGACGAGGTGGGGATTCTGCATCCGCTGACAACTTGGATCTCGCCGGTCCCTCAGACGCCATGGATGTCACTCGCGCGGGTACTGAATCGGTGGCAGCGAGTGAACAAGCGGTGTAAATTGCCTTCACAGTCCCTTCACGCCTTTCTCATCCATGGACAATATCATCCTCCAGTGGAACTGCAGCGGTTTCTTCCACCATGTAGCTGAGCTCCGACAACTTACCAGCCTTCACCCTTTCTTCTGCATTGCTCTTCAGGAAACTTGGTTTCCACCAATGCGAACCCCCACCCTCCGTGGCTATCGGGGTTATTATAAGAACCGGGCAGCTTATGAAAGGGTGTCTGGTGGCGTCTGCATCTATGTCCTTAACTCTCTTCACAGCAAGTCTGTCCCTCTACAAACAGCTTTAGAGGCTGTCGCTGTTAGAGTGTGGACGCCACAGGCTGTTGCCGTCTGCAGTCTTTACCTTCCACCGGATGGTGATGTCGCGCAGCATGTCCTGGCTGTGCTGATAGCCCAATTGCCGCCACCTTTCTTGTTACTGGGCGACTTCAACACCCATAACGCTCTGTGGAGTGGGTCAGTGGCAACAGGTCGAGGCACTTACTGACACAGCTCGATCTTTCGATTTTAAATGATGGTGCCTTCACACACTTCAGTGTAGCACATGGCACATACTCTGCCATTGACCTTTCGATCTGCAGCCCTAGCCTCTTACTGTCTCTCCAATGGAGAGTGCATGACGACCTGTGTGGTAGTGACCACTTTCCGATCTTTCTGTCACTGCCACGGCATCACTCTTCTGGGTGCCCCAGCTGATGGGCTATGAATAAGGCTGACTGGGACTTGTTCTCCTCCATTGCTGCTATTGAGCCTCTCTCTAATGACGACATTGATGCGGTGGTTCACTCAGTCACCACCAGCATCGTTACTGCTGCAGAATCTGCCATTCCCTGTTCTTCTGGGTCCCCTCGGCGGAGGACTGTGCCTTGGTGGTCGCCGGAGATCGCGGAAGCGATTAAAGATCGCCGGCGGGCGCTCCAGCATCACAAGCGACATCCCTCCATAGAACACCACATCGCCTTCAAACGGCTGCGTGCGCGGGCCCGTCACCTTATCCGCCAACGCAAGCAGGAGTGCTGGGAGGGGTATGTTTCCACCATTGGCTTCCATGTCTCTCCATCGCAGGTCTGGGCCAAGATTTGACGCCTCTATGGCTATCGAACCCCTGTCAGCATCCCAGCGCTCTCCCTGAATGGAGCAGTTTGTACTGACTCCGACGTCATTGCAAACTGCTTGGCAGAGCATTTTGCTCTGAGTTCCGCTTCGGCGAATTACCCCCTGGCCTTCCGCTCCATTAAAGAACGGATGGAATGTCGGAGCCTTTCGTTTCGCACCCACCATCCAGAATCGTACAATGTTCCATTCAGTGAGTGGGAATTTCGCAGTGCCCTAGCCGCTTGCCCTGATACCGCTCCTGGGCCAGATCAGATGCTGAAACGCCTTTCAGTGGACTGCCAGCGACGGCTCCTCGACCTTTACAACTGTCTCTGGGTCGAGGGTGAGTTTCTGTCGCAATGGCGGGAAAGTATTGTTATCCCCACTCTGAAACCTGGCAAGAACCCTTTGGAGCTGGACAGCTACCGTCCCATTAGCCTCACCAACGTTCTTTGCAAGTTGCTTGAATGGATGGTGAGCCGGCGCTTGAATTGGGTACTGGAGTCTCGGGGCCTTCTGGCTCCGTCTCAGGGTGGGTTCCGAAAAGGCCGCTCTACCGTCGACGATCTGGTGAGCCTGGAGTCGGCCATCCGTACTGCCTTTGCCCGCTGTCAGCACCTGGTCGCTGTCTTTTTCGACATGCGGAAGGCGTACGATACGACATGGCGGCATCACATCCTTTCTACGCTTCATGGATGGGGTCTTCGGGGCCCTCTGCCGATCTTTATCCAAAATTTTCTGTCGTATCGTACCTTCCGCGTGCAAGTCGCGGCCTCCCATAGTTCCTCCCGAGTCCAGGAGAACAGGGTACCACAGGGATCTGTCCTCAGTGTCTCCCTGTTTTTAATTGCAATAAACGGGCTCGCTGCAGCGGTGGGAAATTCTGTCTCCGCTTCCCTGTATGCTGACGACTTCTGCCTTTACTATAGGTCTGTTGTCATTGTAGCTGCTGAACGTCAGCTACAGGGCGCTATCCGTAAGGTGCAGTCTTGGGCTGTAGGTCATGGGTTCCAGTTTTCGGAAGCCAAGACCTGCGTTATGCATTTCTGCCGGCGATGCACTGTTCACCTGGAGCCACGGCTTTATCTTGATAGTGAACTTCTTGCTGCGGTGGAGTCACATAGGTTTTTGGGGGTGGTTTTTGATGCCCGGTTGACTTGGCTGCCTCATATTTGGCAGCTTAAACAGATGCTTGAGCCACACCCGCTGGGGCACCGACCGATCTACCCTGTTACGGCTCTACCAGGCGTTAATCCAGTCTCGTCTGGATAATGGGAGCCTGGCTTATGGCTAAGCATCCCCATCTGCATTGCGGGTGCTGGACCCAATCCTCCACAGCGGGATATGCCTTGCCACTGGTGCTTTCCGGACCAGCTCTGTGGACAGCATACTTGTGGAGGCAGGTGTCCCTCACTGCGGTTATGACGCCAACAATTACTGGCTGCTTATGCTGCCCATGTTTTTAGCTTGCCCGGGCATCCAAATTATCGTCTCCTGTTCCCGCGATCGGTCGTCCATCTCCCAGAACGTCGGCCCCGGTCGGGTTGTGCGATCGCCATCCGCGTCAAAGATCTTCTCTCCGGGCTAGGGGTTTTCCCTGTTCCACTTCCTTTCCGGCCCCCTCTGCTTACACCCCCGTGATGTGTGCCTCGCCCTTGCCTTCGAATTGAATTGGCACAGGGCCCGAAGGACTCAGTCCCTCCGGAGGTCTTCCACTGCCGCTTTTATTCCATCTTAGCCACGTATCAGGGCTCTGGCGTGTTTTACACTGACGGTTCGATGGTTGCTGGTTGTGTTGGTTATGCGCTAAGTCTAGAGGACCATTCCGAACAACGTTCATTGCCAGCTGGCTGCAGCGTTTACACTGCTGAGCTGGTCGCCATCTTTTGAGCCCTAGAGTATATCCGCTCCTGCTCACGTGAGTCCTTCGTTATCTGTATCGATTCCCTGAGTGGTTTACGAGCTCTCGACCTGTGTTTCCCTCGTTCTCGTCTGGTGATGGCTATCCAGGTGTTACTCTTGCCCGTTGCGGCCACTCTGTGGTCTTTGTGTGGACCCCCGGTCATGTTGGGATACCCGGCAATGAAAATGTTGACCGCCTGGCGAAAGAGGCCACCAGTAAACCATCTCTGGAGATTGGCCTCCTGGAGACTGATTTGCGGGCAGTCTTATGCCGCGAAGTTCTCTCGCTTTGGGAGACTGAATGGCGCAATCTGCCCATGCCAAACAAACTCCGTCCTATCAAGGCGACGACGGGTGTGTGGCGGTCATCCATGCGAGCCACTCGCAGAGATTCAGTTGTTCTTTGTTGGCTCCGCATTGGCCACACCCGGCTGACACACAGTTATTTACTGCGTCGGGAGGACCCTCCTCTATGTCGTTGCGGGGCGGCTTTGACAGTGGCTCACATTTTGTTGGCCTGTCCCCTTTTAGCTGTGGTCAGCTAGACATTTGCGCTGCCTAATACGCTCCCTGCACTTTTAACTGATGACTCTGCCATGGCATGCTTAGTTTTACGTTTTATTCGGGCAGGGGGTTTTTATCATTTAATTTGAGTGTTTGTTTTTTGTGTTGATTCGGGCCTTTGGGCTACGATTTTAAACTGAGTTTTTAATGTCTCTCTCGGTGGTTGGCTTCTTATTTTTTTGTTCCTATGGTCGGCCAACCACCGTCACACTCTGTGTGATTTTATTTCGTTTTGGCTGGTCTTTGTCTACATTTCTCTTGTTCTGTGTCATCTGTCTACCATTCTGTTGAACTTTTTTTTATTCTCTGTGGGTATTTTTAGTATTTGGATAAAGGGACTGATGACCGTAGCAGTCTGGTCCCTTGAATCCCCCAAACCAGCCAACCAATCTCCAATGGATATCATCTCCTGTGCAGGAAATATTGGCTCTTTTGCCTCTCATCTCCTTGATAATAAGTGGCATATCAGTGGTAGATCTAGCTGCTCCATGGAAGAGACATTGGCCATTGAGAACTCCGTGTACTACACGCATCTCCTACCCAATAGGAGGTGCTTTCTTTAGCTGAAACTGACCATGAGCCAGTGAGAGGCATCTCGCCTGTTGTGAAAGTAGTTGTGTCCATTGTCAAGGAGGCGTGGGGCAGTTAATCAGCAATAGATCAAACATGTAGGTGTGTAATGTACCACTTAAGGCAATTGCAACAAGGGAGAGAAAGATTATCTTGGGCATTCAGTAAGTCTTCCTGGAGACCTCATTTAATGTGTCGAAGTGACTGTTCTGGCAGCCATTCTGACTAGCTCTTCTTAAGTTTCGAAAGTTTGACAATGCCCCACTGAGTTTGTTGTGTCACACTCAAAAAAGTCAGCAAGAAGCGCACCGTTCCTGTCCAAAAAACAATTTCCATAATCTTTCTTGCAGACTGTTTGCAAGCATTTTTATTTATTTATTTATTTATTTTCCAGGGAATTTGTGTGCCACCACTCCGTAGACAGCAATTTGGTCTCACAGTTCATATGTTTAACCTAAGTCTCATCTCCAGTTAAGATCTGATAGTCATGACCTGTTTTGTAAGAAGCCAGAAACGTCAGTGATGTAACCATGCATTTGTTCTTTTGGATTTCTGTCAAGTGTTTTGATACCCGTCTTGCACAAAAGTTATGATAGCCTAGAGTGTGCAACATTCCAATGCAGCAAGAGTCATAAAATTTGTGGGAACCTCAACAAGAGCTTCATCATTGGAATAGGCAGTTTTGTGGAATCTTCTCATTGACTTTCCCAACCAGTTAACCAGTCACAGTCCACCTTGCTCTTCATCGCAAACATTAGTTTTACCACCTTTAAATGTAATGCACCATTGGCCCACTTCACCTTCAGTGATTTTGTTTCCATACACGTCACACAGCTGCCAATAAATTTCAGTCAGTTTCTTTTCCCCCCCAACAAAATCATTATTACTGACTGCACTTAACAGTTTGGAGGATTGTGAATTCTGCCACACATTTAAAATTTTGCACAGATATTCAGACAGAACTTTTAAGATTTCAGAATGTTTCAAAGATTGGCAGTGTGCTTTAAATATTTAAAAAAATGTAAAATTTTGCACTTCATAAAATGAAAAACATAGTAGCCTGTCACTTCAGTATCAATGAATCACAATGTGTAGAAATGCGGGGGGTGCAACAGTTCGTAGCATTATTAAATGGAATATTCAGGTGCCAGACTTGCTTATTGATAGGATTATGAGAAAATGCAATTGGTCTACAAAGGAGACTGCTTAAATAACACTCATAAGACTTATTTTACAGGTGTCTATGCCATGGAGCAATCCGGAAATCCAGGAAAAATGTGAGAATTTTTTCATTTGGTAAAAATACAGAAATTTTTTAAAATTCCAGGGATTTTTCATTGTTATGGTTTTTAGTTAAATACCGTAGAGAATAACAGCAAAATAAAACTTTAATTGCAAAGAAAATGTGCCGTTTACAAGAACAAAGCACAGTGCACACACAAGTGTCTGCTGACAGCAAAATGTGTCAAAGGCTTTAGAACAAAGACTATGCAATACTTTGTAACAATAAACTGTTTACGATCAGCATGACATCACAACTGTTCACATTTCTAACAGGTTGTGGGAAAATATTGTGAATGGTGGTTTGAGAAGCTTTACTTTCAAATAAATTTCCATTTCTGAATGTGTGATGGGGTCTCATACTTGAGCACCAGCCACTTACAAAAATTTCAGGCCTAGAATACCAGCCATTATTTGAAATTTTACAGGCAGACTTGTGTGCGTTATATCTTAAAGGATAACACACGCTAAACAAAAAAAAAAGGTTTCAAGGTTTTTTTCATATTGATTTTAGTTCTTTAGTAGATTACGAATTATGCAATAATGGTGGCAGAAAGTATAAGTAGCTTTCAAACTCTTTTTCTAGGTTATATTTCACAGTGTTGGACAGTTCTTTTAATCTTTAGCATTCAAAGGATTGCTAAGTTTTATAGTTCCGAGGGAAAATATATTGTCACTTAACATTGAAAAAAATATTTTCTCAGCCAAGGGAAAGTGTATTTTTAATAGGGAAATGTGGGAAAAATCTGGGATTTTTTTTACTTGTCTGTGTTTACAATAGTAATATTGCACAAATGAGTGGTACTCATATCAAATAAGACTTTTGCTGGATACTGAATACTCCAAAGAATGGTCACAGGTTTGTGCGACCCATGAGAGGGTCACAAAATGCTGAAAAATTTCGACTGGCGTATGCTTAATGGTGGACACCGTAATGGAGGTGTACATAAAAAGTTTTAGGAACAAGCTTTTTGAGGAATCTACATTACTGGGAAATGGAAAAAACACCATGAATTAATCGAACCCGCAGAGAGAAATTTTGTTGATCCACTCTTGAGGATGATTACAACAGACAGTGGCCCCCGCTCCCCAGGGATCCCACAGCTCTTTTGGGGTTGTGTGTGTGGTGCACACAGGGCCCCGGGCTATTGCAGTCTCTCTTCCCTCATGGGCTGCATTCCGTTCTTCCCCCTCCTGCCCTCCCTCTTTCTCCCTTGGTGTTTCCCTTTACAACAACTCGGCTGTTCCCTTGGTTCTACTATTGCTTTATGTCTTGTCTTGCTTTTCAACTCCTCCCCTTTCCTTCTCCCCCCCCCCCCCCCCCCCCCCTCCCTTGGGGTTTGGCCTCCCTTTCAAATATGTTTCTGTAGTGTGAGCCATTTCGGGAAGAACTCTGATCTTATTTGGCATTAGTTCCTCTCCTCTCCCCCTCATTCTCATTTCCCCACTGTAGCGTCCTCCCCCTCTCTCCTGCTAGGTCACAAGCCAGTACTGTTGGTGGGCTGTTATTTATTCATATGGTTGAGCCCCTTGACAACACAGGGATCACACTTCTTGCACCTGAGCTATGACCACCTTGTGTACGCTTAGGAGTAGTTGATTATCGGAACTCCCAACGATGACCGCTGTGCCAGGTGGCCCTTGATGTTTCTTAGTGGCACCAATGGGGTGAACCCAATTGCAGTGGGTGGTACCAGAGCAGACACTCCAGACATGAAGCATGCTAAGCTCCATATTTCTGGCCACTCTTCTGTTGCTGTCTCTTTAGATAGAAATAGTTCTCTCTCTGGTTCTACTTTCGCTTCCTTTGCATGCCACTCCCTGTGAGGAGGGCCAGGACACTGGCTTGGGGCAAAACACTTTCCCTGCTACTTGGTTTTTTTCCAGGACAGATGGAGAGCCTCTCGCCATTACCAAATCGCTCTTTCTTTGTAGAACACATTGAAAATAAATTTGATGAAGTTGACTCCCTTAGTAAGATATGATCTGGTTCCCTACTGATAAAAAAAAAAAACTCTTCAGTCACTAAGTCGAGTTGTCTTTGTGCTTGTGAGACCTTAGGAGACATCCCAGTGAGCGTTACTCCTCATCAGTTCTTAAATATGACACAGGACATTATTTTCCACCGGGACCACATCCTTCAATTTGATGAGAAACGCGGGACTAATCTTTCGCAGCATGGCGTCCGTTTCATCTGGCTACTCCAATCTTGGTGATAACTGCACTTTCATCCTGGGTTTTGAGGGGGGGATACCCCTCTGGAAAAAGTCAGTTACTGTTTACCCAGTGTGACTTGAAGTCCTATGTTCCACCTCCCATGCACTGTTTCCAGTGTCTCAATTTGCAGGATCCATACTCTGTGGGCCTCAAGGCCGCTCATTCTCTTTTGGATCTGGATTCTGCTGTGACTTGCTCTCTTCCTGACCACACCTCCTCTCGCCATCCAAAGGAGGAAGGAGGTCTCGGGATGAGGCCCCTCTGACATCCTTAGGAGTGTCGCCCTCTCCCTCTCAATCACCAACCGATCTAAATTCATGGATGTCCCTCCTTCCTTATCTGTGATGGACACTGACTCGGCACAACTATCAATTCTGGCCTGTTTGATGTCCATCTGACCAATGGAATTATAATGTTTGTCAGCATTTTCTGGAACTGCAGTCTCCTCCTTCTCTTTAACACACAGCTTTTTTTGTATTGCAGGAATATCGTTTTATGGATTCTAATTTGCAAATTTTTGTTGTTTCCAAGCCTTCTACTGGAACCAGGTTGGCCTTGCGAGCCTCCAGTGGTGTCTGTAAATTGATCTAAACTGACATTGTTAGCTCCTGGGTTCCTCCTCAAACTGCACTGGAAATGGTTGTTGTTCAGATCCATTTAGACTGGGCAGTAACAATATGCAGTCTCTGTTTCCCCACAGCCTGGCCTCTTACACTTTCTGGCCTCCTTTGACAGCCCCCTCCCCCCTTCCTTCTCCTTGGGGATGGTACTGTGAGCACTGACAGAGGCAGGATTGAAGACCTGCCTCCTCAACACCAGAGCTCTTGAACACTTTTATGTGGCATGCGGTACTTCTGCGGCCATTTATCTTTCCATCTGTAGCTCTGGATTCCTCTCCTCTCTTCAAAGGGAAGTCCATGATGACTTGTGTGACAGCAATCATTTTCTGAGTGTTTTATCTTCCCTTCAGCATCAGTCACTTGAATGCCCTTCCAGGTGGATCTCTACTAATGCGAATTGGGATGTCTCTCTATTGGCTGCCATCCCACCTGCTCCACCACATGGTGACACTGTTGAGTCTTTACAGAGTTAGTGACGGCATCCTTTCAGCTGTTGCTTCAGCAATTGCCCCTTCCTCAGGTTCACCCCAATAGAAGATTGTCCCTTGGCGGATGCCATAATTGCTGCAGTTATTAAAGACCACTGTTGTGCCCTCCAATGCTACAAATGGTATTCATCTCTCGACCACCTGTTGGCCTTTAAATGGCTTCATGCCCAGTCCTGTTACCTAGTTAAATGCCGAAACAGGTTTGTTGGGAATGATATGTCACTGCCATAGGGCTGCGACTTTCTCTTAGCAGGTATGGCCAAAGACCAGGTGCATTTTTGGCCACCATCCTCCTGCAGGTGTCCTGGAAATTTTCCTGAACTCTATCGCTGAACATTTTACTCAGCATTTCACCTTGGCCTTGGCATCCATCAACTATCTGCCCACATTCGATCTTCTCAAACACCGTCTAGAATGACTCCCTTTATCTTTTTTACCTTGTCACTTGGAGCCTTTTAATGCCCCTGTAGCAAGTGGGAATGTGCTAGCACCTGTGCTATCTGCCCCAACATGGCTTCTTGACTGGACTAGGTGCACAGCCAAATGCTTAAACACTTGTTGGAGAGCAAGGGGGATTCCCTTCCCAGTGGCAAGAAAGTATTGTTGTTGCAGTTTTAAAATCTGGTAAACTGCCCCTTCAGCTGGACAGCTATCATTCGATCCATTTAATGAATGTCCTTTGCAGGTTACTTGAATGTATAGTGAGTTGTATTGGATCCTTGAATCATAGGACATTTTGGCTCCAATCCTGGTGGTTTCACCGAAGTTGTTCTCCTGCAGATAATTTAGTCTACCTTGAGTCTGCAATCCGAATGGCTTTTGCCTGGTGTCAACACCTTGTCGCAGTCTTCTTCTATCTGCATAGAGCTTATGATGCCACGTGGTGCCAAAACAGCCTTTCCACATTGCGTAAATGGGGCCTTGGTGCCTGCTCGTGATTTTTATCTAGAACTTTCTTTACAGGTACAGGTTAGCACCTCCCATAGCACCTTCCATCTGCAGGAGAATGGGGTTCTGGTTTAAGTGTCCCTCACTTTTAATGGCTATCAGTGATCTGGAGGTGGCTGTGAGATGTACGATCTCTCCCTCTTTGTATGCTGATGACTTTTGCATACATTTTTGCTTATCCACAGTGGATGTGGCTGAACACACTCCAAGGAGCAATACAATGAATGCAATCTTGGGCTCTCACTCGTGGTTTCCAATTTTCAGGTGCCAAGATGTGCATTAGACGTTTCTGTCGTCATGTTAGAGTGTATTCCATCCAGAGTTTCAGCACCAACAGCAGTGTATTGCTTATGTGTTATGTATCCACTGCTCCCCAGAACATCTGAACTACCATCTCCTCTGATATAGAGGTCCAGCCCCCCCCCCCCCCCCCCAAACATTGATAACCCAGGCTGGGGTTAAAATTTCCATCTGCATCCAGTTCCTTTTTTCAGGACTCCAGCTTCCCCTCTACCACCTCTTCTCTGGGCCATCTCACACACAACACCATGGTTCATGCCCCATCCACAGTTCTGTCTTGACCCATGACAAGATCCGAAAGACTTGGCTCCACCTCAAGCCATCTGCTGCCAATTCTTCTCCATTATTGGCGCATTTCGTGGTTCAGAAGTAGTCGGTACTGATGGTTTCTGGTCACCCTGGCTCTGCTTATGTTCATGCACTATGTAATGAACTCCTGTTCTTGCCAAATGGGTGCATTGTTTTCACTGCAGAGATGGTAGCTATCTCTTGTCCTCTTGAGCGTATCTGTTACTGCATTGGAGAGTCCTTCCTTAACTGTAGTGACTCATTGAGCAGTTTATAAGCTTCATCATCCCTTGGTCCTGACTGTCTAGGATTACCTTTTTGCCCTCAGTGTGGCTGTTGGTGGTCTTTATGTGAACCCTGGGTCACATTGGGATCCTGAGGAATGAAGTCGCTGACAGTCTGGACAAACTGGCTACTGGCAAGCCACCTCTTGAGATCAGTATTCTGGAAAGAGATCTTTGCTCTGCATCATACTACCAAATTCTAATGATATGGAATATGGAATTGTATACTCTGACTTCACTGAACGAACTACAGGCAATAAAGGATACAACGAATTTGTGGAGGTCCCCTATGGAGGCCTCTCACAAGGACTCCACAATGGCCATACTTGGTTGACTCATGGTCATCTCCTCTGCCTGAGGATGCCCCACTGTTGTTGTGGTGCCCGTTTCATGATGGTTCATATTTTGCTGGGCTGTCCTAACCTAACCATTCTGTGGTAGACTCTGACCTGGTTTTACGATTTATTTGTGAAGGGGTTTTTCATCACTCTATCTAATGGAAGGTGCCCCAGACTTGTCAGCCCATTGAAGAGTTGGCAGAATGGCCTATTACCTCCTCTGCCTTGACTAGACAATAGCTATCTGGCTGGGCTTGGTGGTCTGCCCAACTTGTTCTTTCACTCTTCTCCCCCCTTCTTGCATATTCTTTTTTACTTTGTGTTCTTCCTATGTTTACTGTGCTTCTCTTGCCTTGTCCCTGTCACTAGTTTTTGTTTTCTGTGTATTATTGTTGGATGGGGTGCCTCTTGTAAGTGGAAAGGGGTGTATCCCCCGTGGCACTTCCTGCCTTTGAAGGGCGCTGTTGGACCTTGGGGTTTTCTTTCCTTGTGTTTCACACACTTGACCTTTTTTGGTGTGCAGTTTTGGTTTGCCTGTTCCAGGCAAACTACATCGTAGTTTGGGCGTTTTGATTGTTAAACCAACCAGCAACAACAATCACATAGACAGTGCCACACACATCCATGTATAGTCAAATGCCAGTGCTAGTGCTCTGTATACACTCCTTTTGCAAAGGTGAAGCCTGCAGTTTTCCCATGGAGATGATTATAGAGGTGATGAATGTAATCTTGTGGAATGGCCTACGCTGCAAATACTACCTGGTGCCTCAATTGGGCCAGATATCCTGACAGTCTCGCAGACCTAGCAAGATAATGTTTCAAACAGTCACAGATGTTCTCAGTGGGGGAAAGATGTAGGGATCATGCTGGCCAAGGTAGTTGCTGTACACCTTGGAGAGCAAGTTGGGTGGCACAGGATACATGTGGATGTGCACTGTTATGTTGTAAAACCACATCACCTTGTTGATGCGTGAATGGTAGCATGAAGGTTTGAATGATTTGGAGTTCCCTTCACTGTTCAATGTTCTCTCCATGATCACTGGAAGAGAAAAGCCATTGTCAGATATGGCTCACCACACCGAGATGCCGCGTTTTGGCCCTATGTGCCTCTGTTGTGTACACTCCAGATGATGGTGCTCACCTACACGATGCCAAATACACCTGTGACCACTTGTGGCACCTAAGCAGAAGCAACTTTCATCACTGAAGACAAGTTCCCATTTGATCGCCCATAAGTGCCTGTTGCTACACGATGTTGGTGTGTGAGCAGAAGATGCTCTAATGAGACACAGGATCATAGCTCTGCTTGATGGAGATGGTTGCAAAGGGTCCTCACTGATACTCCTGGAGCAACAGTGTTCCTAATTTGTTGTGAAGTTGTAGTGCAGTACGATACAGCACTTTGTAAAATGCGACAGCCTTGTGGCACGCATCTGTGCATTGCCACTGTCCGGACCCAGGCTGACGGGCATGTGCACCTTCTGCTGACATCTGGCAACAACCTTGATGCACTGTGGAGACCTCTTGCTCCACATGTATCACATTTCTACAATATGACTACCCAGCCTCCCACAGACCTGCTAAACACCCTCGCTCAGACTCTGTCAATTGCACAAACATATCACATGTGTGCAGTCGCAGCGTGATAACCGTGTTGCAGACACAGACGGAGCTCTTTACGATATGGAAAACCAGCTGCTGCTGGCTCTGTAGGTGGAAAGCTGCTGTGAAACATGCAACATTTGCGGCTGATAATGAGGTTCCTGGTTTGGTGTGCATCTGATCATTGCATTAACTGCCCTCTCTCGTTGAGTCCTTTGCAAGTATGGCATATCTTAGTCACTTGTGTCAAGGGATTTTGTAATTTTCCAATATTGTACAACAACACTCCATGTATTACACACTTAGGGACTGCAGGACAAGATTAGACTAATTATAACACATACAGATTTATTTAGGCAGTCACTCTTCTTGCCCTCTATATGAGAATGGAATGAGAAGGAGTCATTAAACAGATAACACACACACTTTAAGTTGGCCCCTGAGCAGAGGATGCTGAGCAAAATCTTGTGAGTGGCTTGTTGCACATTGGCTGCCGGGACAAGCCACACCTCCTCCTAGAGCAGCCATATTATATCTTATAAAAGAAACAAATTTGTAATGGATTAATGTGTAATAGAAATGACACAAATGTTGACTGGTTGCTAGGACCAGGTACACCTTCTTTGCTTATTTTTGTAAATAATATTAACAATTGCTATGCACAACACCGCACACAAATAAACACTACATTCTTAGTGACTATGTATTGCTATTGTGCACACTACCTTCATGTAGCTAAGGTAGGCAATGGACATACATTCTGGAGTGACATGAAACCAGCCGACTTGCTCCAACTGGAGAGTGGCAAAGTTATAGTGTGCAATCTATAAGTGGTACATGGGAAAGACTCTTTGCCATGCACTTCATAGCAGGTTGCAGAGTACAAATGTAGATCTAAGATGGGGTGTCCATGAGTGGTGCACGGAAATGAGATAAACATTGCCAAAAATCCTTTCTACACCTTTCAAAAATAATCATGTCGTACACTTACAAGGGAACCTCCCCGTTGCACCCCCCCTCAGATTTAGTTATAAGGTGGCACAGTGGATAGGCCTTGAAAAACTGAACACAGATCAATCGAGAAAACAGGAAGAAGTTGTGTGGAACTATGAAAAAAATAGCAAAATATACAAACTGCGTAGTCCATGTGCAAGATAGGCAACATCAAGGATAACGTGAGCTCAGTAGCGTCGTGGTCCCGTGGTTAGCGTGAGCAGCTGCGGAACAAGAGTTCCTTGGTTCAAGTCTTCCCTCGAGTGAAGATTTATTTTTTTAATTTTCAGACAATTATTATCTGTCCGTCCGTCCGATGCGAGGTAACTGCGCCGTAGCATGAGGATGCTAAACCTAAACAAACATCGAAACACACGACGTCAGTCGACAACAGCGCACGGAAGAGAGAGTATTCCTGCTAACGAGGCTCCCTGGCTGGCAGTTGACTGTTCGCTACTTTGGACGGGAGTGCACTAAATACGTGAGATGTATTCCGTGGGCAATATGAATCCAACAAATATAGCTTGCGACTTCAATAACAAGGTCATTGAATATTTTCCGAACTGTAAGTTTGCGGTGTGGTCGCAAAACATAGACACTAAACTTATTACAGTGAACAGAGACGTCAATGAACGAACGGACAGATCATAACTTTGCGCAAATAAAGGAAGAAAAATTTTCACGTGAGGGAAGACTTGAACCAAGGACCTCTCGCTCCGCAGTTGCTCACACTAACCACGGAACCACGGCGCTCCTAAGCTCACATCATTCTTGATGTTGCCTATCTTCCACATGGACTACTCAGTTTGTATATTTTGCTTATATTTTTTTCATAGTTCCACACAACTTCTTCCTGTTTTCTTGAATGATCTGTGTTCAGTTTTTCAAGGCCTATCCACTGTGACAACTTATAACTAAACCTGAGGGGGGTGCAATTGTGAGGTTCCCTTGTCAGTAAGTCTTAAACATGTGAGATGGCCTTTTGAAAGATAAGCCCCATGCATTCTGCCAGTGTGAAATACTCCAACACATAATGTACATAATAAGGGAGATAGAAATTAATAAGAAGACTAGTGTGATTTATCAACAGAATGAAAAGTTCTGTCCAGCATTTCATACTAGCATGGCCACAAACCATTCACCCTCTCTGAGTTGCCGAAAGGTATCTTGATCAGAAGATGTGATACAGAAAATAATTGCAGGAATATGGGTACTTAAACCATTTTGGTTCTCTAGCACTAATATTCATGACACTTTTGGATTTGGCAATGCAATATCAAAAAGGAGCCTCGTTCTCACCAGACACTTGTTTGGGGTTTACACACTACTGTCTTTCCACAGTTTCACCATTATTTAACAGTGTCTCTTCTCCTTCTCTCTTAAGAGAACCTATTTCCTGTATTGGTATTTTTCATTATTTTTTGTTTTATTGATGTATATTATCATTATTGTTACTACTGCTGCTGCTAGTATTTATTATTATTACCTTTCTTTCTTTTCTCAGACGTTATGTCTGGTCAAAAATGGAAAGTGACGCAGACCTTGATCAAGCGTGACTTCCTTTTAACTGTACGGTATATGTTATATTGCATTTAGGAACTTTCGGGTAATTGAACATGTATCAATAATTACGGATTTCTGTAGTTGTATATATGTTTGGATGTAGCTGTATTGCATTGATGTACTGGTGGATGTTGTGTGGTATGACTCCTGTAGTTGATAGTATAATTGGTATAATGTCAACTTTATCCTGATGCCACATGTCCTTGACTTCCTCAGCCAGTTGGATGTATTTCTCAATTTTTTCTCCTGTTTTCTTTTGTATATTTGTTGTATTGGGTATGGATATTTCGATTAGTTGTGTTAATTTCTTCTTTTTATTGGTGAGTATGATGTCAGGTTTGTTATGTGGTGTTGTTTTATCTGTTATAATGGTTCTGTTCCAGTATAATTTGTATTCATCATTCTCCAGTACATTTTGTGTGCATACTTGTATGTTAGAACGTGTTGTTTTATTAGTTTATGTTGTATGGCAAGTTATTGATGTATTATTTTAGCTACATTGTCATGTCTTCTGGGGTATTCTGTATTTGCTAGTATTGTACATCCGCTTGTGATGTGATCTACTGTTTCTATTTGTTGTTTGCAAAGTCTGCATTTATCTGTTGTGGTATTGGGATCTTTAATAATATGCTTACTGTAATATCTGGTGTTTATTGTTTGATCCTGTATCGCAATCATGAATCCTTCCGCCTCACTGTACATATTCCCTTTTCTTAGCCGTGTGTTGGATGCGTCTTGATCGATGTGTGGCTGTGTTAATGATACGGGTGCTTGCCATGTAGTGTTTTCCTTTTCCAATTTACTTTCTTCGTATCTGTTGATGTTACGTGATCTAAAGGGTTGTAGAAGTGGTTATGAAATTGCAGTGGTGTAGCCGATGTATTTATATGAGTGATTGCTTTGTGTATTTTGCTAGTTTCTGCTCGTTCTAGAAAGAATTTTCTTAAATTGTCTACCAGTCCATAATGTAGGTTTATGTCGATGAATCCCCTTCCTCCTTCCTTTCTGCTTAATGTGAATCTTTCAGTTGCTGAATGTATGTGATGTATTCCATATTTGTGGCATTGTGATCGTGTAAGTGTATTGAGTGCTTCTAGGTCTGTGTTACTCCATTTCATTTCACTACTCCAAATGAGTAGGTCAATATTGGTATAGCATAAGTATTTATAGCTTTTGTCTTGTTTCTTGCCGTCAATTCTGTTTTCAGTATTTTTGTTAGTCTTTGTCTATATTTTTCTTTTAGTTCTTCTTTAATATTTGTATTATCTATTCCTATTTTTGTCTGTATCCTAGATATTTATAGGCATCTGTTTTTTCCATCGCTTCTATGGAGTCACTGTGGTTATTCAATATGTAATCTTCCTGTTTAGT
The DNA here is from genome assembly GCF_021461385.2 of Schistocerca piceifrons. Lineage (NCBI taxonomy): Eukaryota > Metazoa > Arthropoda > Insecta > Orthoptera > Acrididae > Schistocerca > Schistocerca piceifrons. The sequence continues at coordinate 779,588,362 of NC_060140.1, read as the reverse complement.
GTGTTTTCTCTTGACTATGCTATTTTTCTTACATTTGTCTGTTCCAAAAGCCATATTTATATCATTGCTGAATACTTCTGTTATCTTTAGTAATTGGTTGAGTTGTTGATTGGTTGCTGCCAGTAGTTTTAGATCATCCATGTATAGCAAATGTGTGATTTTGTGTGGGTATGTTCCAGTAATATTATATCCATAATTTGTATTATTTAGCATGTTGGATAGTGGGTTCAGTGCAAGGCAGAACCAGAAATGACTCAATGAGTCTCCTTGGTATATTCCACACTTAATCTGTATTGGCTGTGATGTGATATTATTTGAATTTGTTTGGATATTAAGTGTGTTTTTCCAGTTTTTCATTACTATGTTTAGGAACTGTATCAATTTAGGATCTACTTTGTATATTTCCAATATTTGTAGTAACCATGAGTGGGGTACACTATCAAAAGCTTTTTGGTAATCAATGTATGCATAGTGTAGTGACCTTTGTTTAGTTTTAGCTTGATATGTCACCTCTGCATGTATTATCAGTTGCTCTTTACATCCTCGTGCTCCTCTGCAGCAGCCTTTTTGTTCTTCATTTATAATTTTGTTCTGTGTTGTATGTGTCATTAATTTCTGTGTAATGACTGAAGTTAATATTTTGTATATTGTTGGTAGGCATGTTATGGGGCGATACTTAGGTGGGTTTGCTGTGTCTGCTTGATCTTTAGTTTCAGATAAGTTATTCCATGTGTAAGTGTATCAGGGAATGTGCATGGGTCTGCAATGTAACTGTTAAATAATTTAGTTAGATGTGAATGTGTTGAGGTGAATTTATTTAGCCAGAAATTTGCTATTTTATCATTTCCAGGGGCTTTCCAATTGTGCGTAGAATTAATTGCTCGGGTGACTTCATGTTGCAAAATTATCACTTCAGGCATTTGTGGTATCATCTTGTATGTGTCTGTTTCTGCTTGTATCCACCGTGCATGCCTGTTATGTTGTACCAGGTTTGACCCTATTTTGCTCCAGAAGTGTTCCATGTCTGTTATGTTTGGTGGATTGTCTATTTTAATGTGTGTGTTATCTATTGTTTGGTAAAATCTCTTTTGGTTTGTGTTGATTGTTTGGTTTTGTATCTTCTAAGTCATTTGGCCAATGCTTGTAATTTCTGCTTCTTTTCATCTAATTGCTCTATTGCTTCTTGTTGTGAGATTTTACCTAACCTTTTTCATTTTTTGTCTGATATTATTATTGTTGTTGTTGTTGTTGTTATTGTCTTCTTTCCTTTCTCAGACCCTAGGTCTGGTTAAAATGGAAAGTGACGCGGACCTTCATCAAGCGTGACTTCCGTTTAACTGTACGGTATATGTTACATTGCGTTTAGGAACTTTCGGGTCATTGAACATGTATCAATAATTACAGATTTTTGTAGTTGTATATATATGTTTTGATGTACTGGTGGATATTGTGTGGTAAAAATTAAAAGAAAAATATAGACAAAGACTAACAAAAATACTGAAAACAGAATTGACAGCAAGAAACAAGACAAAAGCTATAAATACTTATGCTATACCAATATTGACCTACTCATTTGGAGTAGTGAAATGAAATGGAGTAACACAGATCTAGAAGCACTCAATACACTTACACGATCACAATGCCACAAATATAGAACACATCACATACATTCAGCATCAGAAAGATTCACATTAAGCAGAAAGGAAGGAGGAAGGGGATTTATCGATATAAAAAACCTACATTATGGACAGGTTGACAATTTAAGAAAATTCTTTATTATTATTATTATTATTATTATTATTATTATTATTATTATTATTATTATTTATAACAGTAAAAACAGCAAATGAGTTAACTATGCAGGATTTCATATTTTATAACTAATGGACACTTCCCAAGTGTTGGGCTGCATTGTGGATCAGTGGATAATTACATCTACCTCTACCCAGATACTCCGTACGGGGCGTAGTGGAGGGTACTCTGTGCCACTACTAGTAATTTCCTTTCCTGTTCGACTCACAAGTAGAGAGAGAGAAAAGCTACTGTCTATATGCTTCTGTATGAGCCCTAATTTCTCGCATCTTACCTTCATGGTCCTTATGCACAATTTATGTTGGGGATAGTAGAATTGTTTGGCAGTCGGCTTCAAATGCCAGTTCTCTAAATTTTCTCCATAGTGTTTCTCGAAAAGAAAGTTGCCTTCTCTCCAGGGATTTGCAGTTGAGTTCCTGAAGCATCGCTGTAACACTATGTGGTGTTCAAACCTGCTGGTAACAAATCTAGCAGTCTGCCTCTGAATTGATTCGATGTTTTCCTTCAGTCCGACATGGTACGGATCCCAAACACTTGAGCAATACTCAAGAGTAGGTAGCACCAGTGTTCTATATGCAGTCCTTTGCAGGTGAACCCCTCTTTTGTAAAATTCTTCCAATAAAACGAAGTCGACCACTTACCTTCCCTACCACAGATCTCGCATGCTTGTTCCATTTCATATCCCTTTGCTACGTTACAGCCAGATAGTTAAACAACTCGACTGTGTCAAGCAGGACACTAGTAGTACTGTATATGAACATAACAGGTTTGTTCTCCCTACTCTACCTCATTAACTTCCATTTTTCCACGTTTAGGGCTAGCTGTGTTAATCACACCAACTAAAAATTTTGTCTAAGTTGTCTTGTATCTTCCTACACTCACTCAACTTTGACAGCTTACCATACACCAAGGCATCATTAGCAAACAACTGCAGATTGCTGCCCACCCTGTCTGCCAAATCATCTATGTATATAGAGAACAACAGTTGTCCTGTCACACTTTCCTGGGACACTCCTGACAATACCTTTGTCTCTGACGAACACTTGCCATCAAGGACAACATACTAGGTTCTATTACTTCACGTATCTGTGAACGTATTCCATACTTTCACAGATACTGATTCGTGGGCCTGAGCATCTCAGCCCCAAGTAAGTTTATTGTATTTGAATTAAGAATATGTTGAATGATTCTGCGGCAAACCGAAATTAGAGATACTGGACTGTAATTTTGCGGGCCCATCTTCTACCCTACTTACATACTGGAGTCACCTGTGCTTTTTTTCCTGTCACTTGAGCCTTTGTGCTGGGTGACAGATTCACGATAAATGCAGGCTAGGGAAGGGGCTAAAGTTGTCGAGTACTCTTTGTAAAACCTTATTGGGATTCCATCTGGACCTGGCAATTTATTTGCTTTCAAATCTTTCAGCTGATTCTCTCTGCCAGGAATGCTTACTACTATGTCGTCCATATGGGAGGCTGCCCAATGGTCAAATAATGACATGTTTGTATGATTCTCCTATGTGAAAAATTTCTTGAACATGAAATTTAAAACTTCAGTTTTCGTTTTGATATCTTCAACTGCCTTACCGGACTGGTCAACAAGATACTGAATCGAAGCCTTAGACCCATTTAGTGATTTTACGTACGAGCAGAATTTTCTCGGGTCTTCTGCCAGATCTTTTTTAAGGTGTGACGGTGGTAGTTGTTATATGCTTCACACATAGATCTTTTCAGACGCATGAATCCTACCAAACTTTGCTTGTCATCATTTGTGCATTTTCTTTTGAACTAAGAGTGCAGTAGCCTCTGGTTCCTCAGCGTCTTATGAATTTCGTTATTAAACCACTATGGGTCTTTCCCCTCTTTATCCACTTACTAGGTACGTAACTCTCCAGACCACGATTTACAGTCTGCGTAAACTTTGCCCATAATTCATCTACATCCATCTAACTGGAACTAAGTGATGTCAGTCCACTGTCTAAGTGAGATGCTAACAACTGCTTATCTGCTCTATCTAGCAGAAACTCTCTCGTAGCCTTCTTGACCAATTTATTGACTTTCGTAACCATAGTTGCTGTAATGACGTCTTGATTGCGAATCTCCATTCTTATATCCACATTTTTAATAAGGTCCAGCCTATTTGTAGCTAAAAGGTCTAAGATATTTCCATTGTGTGTGGGCTGCCAAGCTAGCTGCTCAAGACAGTTTTCAGAGAACATGTTAACATGTTCAAAAGTATTTTGCATGACTGTCTGTCTGTAACACCCCCCCCCCCCCCCCCCCCCACCCCTCTCATTGAATCCATAGACACCCAGACTTGGTAGGTTAAGTTCACCCCCTACTAGTATCAACTAGTATTGCATGATCTAGGTATTTGCACACTACTGACTGTAGACTTTATTTGAATGACTCTGGAACTGTTGCAGTGGAAGTGGGTGGCTGGTAAAAAATCCAACAATTAATTTGGCTTCACCTACACCTATTATACGTGACCAGATAACTTCACTGTCACACTCAACTTTGACTCCATAGAGACAATATTTTTGTGAACTGCAATGAACACTCCTCCTCCTATGACCTCTAATTTGTCTTTCCAATATACATTCCACGACTCTCTAAATATCTTCAAATTTCAGCCAACCCTCGGTCCCAAGAATAGTTTGAGTGTGAGTACTTTTGTGGAGGGCAGTAAATTCTGGAACTTTATTATGAGTATGTTAACTGTTTACTGATAACATTTCAACAGTCGAAGTGTCTTTCCTCTAACACCATCTGGATTAGTGCAGATTCTAGTAAAGTGGCTTTTCGTAGTTGACAGATTCAATGTTTTATCAATACCAATGATTTGAAAGTGCCCCGTAAGATCTTTTGAAACTTTTACCAGTGAAATGAGAACCACTGGGATCACTTTCACTGGTTTACGCCAGAGTTGTTGTAGTTACATATTTAAGTTCTTTTACCCGGCAAGTTTTTTAAATTGTTTCTGATCCTGTTCTCACCTGGGATGGCGATGTCTATAACCTACACTTTCTTTTTCTCCACACTTGTGATGTCTGATGTATTGTGTTCCAGCCTTCAGTCTTTCTGAAGTTGGATGTCTCACAGTAATTTGATATGTTTGTTTATGACAGCTTTTTATGGCTTGTGGTTCCACTATTTCTTACCACTGAAAGATGGTAATTTTGCTGTAACTTGCATCTATCATTTTTGCTTCTACTTGTAATTAGCCTGAGTGATCTTCTTTGCAAACAAATCAAGATATGATCACTTGTTTCTTGTCAGCTTCTTTGCAGTTTGCATATTGAATCCTTTCTGAGTTCTCAATTCCGCCTTTGATGCCATTAGTTCTGATGGTTTGTTCTTGTGTAGCAAAAATCAATCCTTCAGTTTCCTTCTACAGGGTTCCATTGGTCAGCCAGGACTAGGTCTTTTCTTTATCTACTCTGGCTTCAATCTTCTCCAAAAACAACCCACACAATGCTTCATTGCGCAGGCTGTCAGTCTGGCAATGGAATACAGCTTTCTGGTATTGATGCTTGGTTTGCTGTACCTTGAGAAGCTTCATGTTGTTGACTTGATCTTAGTTGATTCTTTGCTGTTTGATGTAGTCTGCCAATGCATGTTCCTCTTCTTCCACTTTCTGTCCCCCTGCTTTTCTGAGCAAGTGCATCTTGTCTGTCACTTTAGGAGTGGAGCTCATGTTGAATTGTGATGTGTTTTTCTTGTTTCCTATCCAGATTATCCAGCTCTAGTTGGGTCCAGTGTATCTGATAATGAGTGTAGCCCAGATATCGAGTGCCTTGATGGTATAGCTGTCATTCAGTCTGTTTTATTTTCCTGACCTCTTTGCTGACCAAATTTTTTTTTTTTACGTGCCCATGCTTGATATCGTCCAGCTGTGAAATGCCTAAGTATTCGTAGGCTTCTCACATTCTGTCTACACTGCATGAGTGGGACTTTTGGAGTTGCTTACCAGTTTTTATCCAAAATCTCCTATATCACTGTCCTGGATCAAGATAGGTTCAGCCCTTGGCAACCAATAAGTACAGGAAATTGGGATACCTCAGAGATGGGTTCTGAGTGTAACGTTCTTTGCCAGTATGATCAGTACTATTGTGGCTGCACTGGGACCCACGTCTTCACCATCACTATATATGGATGACCTCTACCTGTCTTACCTTGCTACATCATTGAGCACTGCAAGGCACCAGCTTCAGGAGGCCATACAGAAAATACATAACTCCGCCATGAATTGTGGATATCAATTTTCTCCCACAAAAACTGGCTTGTGCAATTTTGTCAACTTTGAAGTGCCCATCCTTAACCAGAACTTTACCTTGGTAACCAGTTAATTGAAGTCATTAAAATGTTCAAATTTTTACTCATTTTATTTGTTGATAAGTTAACAGGGGTACTACATGTATGCTCTGAATATTCCATAGAGAGTGACCTGGTGAAGATAGCATCAGCAACGAAGCATACGAGTGTGGGATTTGTGTCTGTGTTGAGACGCCATCATCGGCCTCATTTGAACTCTTCCGTAGTGAGGGTGAACTTGGAGTTGGAGTGGCTGCTTAGGACGGATATAGGGTTCCATATTGGTTTGATTCCTGTGGATGCTATCGATAGGTCGGATTACACTAGGCATGGCCTTCACCTCAATAGCAAAGGGAAGGGAAAACTGTCTGGGTTGATTGCAGAAAACTTAAGGGGGGACACTGGCACAAGTGGTAAAATACCAGTGGTCACAGGTGTCGGAGGGATGCCTTTTTTAGGATAGGGAAGGGGGAAAGAAAACGAGTTTTAAGAGAGATTGGCAGACACACTCAGTTTGAGAAAACAGATGAACAGGAGTCAGATTGTATCTTACAGCCTCCATTTAAACAGTGTTTAACAGAAAGTAATCAGAAACTGCCAGTTCACCTTCGCCAAAGCAGTTACAGTCCCATTAGTATGCAGTATCAGTTATCTTTATTACACCGGAACATTCCGGGACTTAGAAATAAAGTTGATGAATTACTCATTTGTATCGATGAAATGAATTCATCTAACCAAATTGACATAATCTGCCTCTCTGAACATCAAGTGACCACTGATATAGATATGTTAGACATTTCAGGATTTAAGCTAGCTTCCTACTTCTGCAGAGTAGATATGGATGGAGGAGGAGTTGCCACATTTATCAAAAACTGCCATAAATTCAAGAACATTGATATTAATAAATTCTGTTTAGAGCAGCATCTAGAAGCATGTGCAACAGAAGTAGAGTTCCATAACAGATCCTATATAACTATTTACCGAACACCTGCAGGAAATTATAATCTATTCTTAGATCATCTAGAAGCTCTGTTGGGTTATTTAACAGGAAGAAACAAAGAAATTTTGATTGCTGGTGACTTTAATACAGATTTTCTAATGCAATCTTCCAGTAAACATTCACTGCAGTTAGTAATGTTGTCTTTCAATCTAACTCACACTGTAAACTTTCCAACTAGGATCACTAAATCTTCAAGGACAGCCATTGGTAACATTTTTATAGACAAATCAAAGGAACAAAATCATCTCATAAAACCTGTTATAAATGGACTATCAGGTCATGACATGCAGCTCCTTGTTTTAGATGCAAATTCTAAGCAGATTATCAAGACTGCCAAATCTGAGTACAGGAGAGTAGTCAATCAACCAAAAATTGAGTGTTTTAGAAGACTGCTCAAAGATATGAACTGGAAAGATGTTTATAATGCTCATGACATGAATGAAAAATATAACACATTCATGAACAATGTCAGTACCAAGTGTGAAAACTGTTTTCCTCTAAAAGTTACTCAAATTAAACAGAAGTCTATAATAAAACCATGGGTTACACAAGGAATAAAGATTTCCTGTAAGACAAAAAGGAAAATGTATCTGTCGACCAAGAATAGCTCCAATGCTGATGATTTAGCTAAATACAAGGAATACTGTAAAACATTAAAAAAGGTAATTCAGATGTCTAAACAAATGCACTACGAGAAGAAGATAGGAATGTCAGGGAACAAAATAAAAACAATATGGGATATAGTGAAAGAGCAGACTGGTAGAACCAGAAAGGAACAGGAGCAAATAGCACTAAGGGGAGATGACACATTAGTAGCTGATGGGCATAGTGTGGCAAATCTATTTAACAAGTACTTTATATCCGTTACTGATAGAATCGGACTTTCAGGATCAGTAAATAATGCCTTTGAATATCTGAAACTAGCCTTCACAAATAGCTTGAAGTACATGAATATATCATTCACTTCACCAAAAGAAATAACGTCCATAATAAAATCTTTAAAAACAAAGCATTCTGGTGGTTACAATATAGTTAATTAAGGCATGTTCTTGTGAGTTTAGTACAGTTCTAAGTTACTTGTGTAACCAGTCAATTATAACTGGGACATTTCCTGACTGGCTAAAATATGCAGATGTTAAGCCTCTATTCAAGAAAGGGGATAGAGAGATACCATCAAACTACAGACCGATATCACTTTTACCAGCATTCTCAAAAATTTTAGAAAAAGTAATGTACAGGCAGCTGCTCAACCATCTGACCACAAATAACATATTATCAAGAACACAGTTTGGATTTCTGAAGGGTTCTAATATCGAGAAGGCTATTTACACCTACAGTGAAAATGTTCTTAATTCATTAAATAACAAATTACAAGCAGCAGGTATTTTCTGTGATTTGTCAAAGGCATTTGATTGTGTGAACCACAACATCCTTTTAAGTAAATTAGAATTCTATGGTGTCACGGGCAGTGCTGCAAAATGGTTCAAGTCATACCTCACAAACAGATAACAAAGGGTGTCAGTGCAAGGGACTAGTGAATTAAGTCATCAGTCATCATCAGAATGGGAAGAAATTACATGTGGTGTCCCACAAGGATCCATCTTAGGGCCATTGCTTTTTCTTGTGTACATTAATGATCTCTCGTCAGTTACACTGCCAGAAGCAGAGTTCGTTTTGTTTGCAGATGACACAAGTATTGCAATAAATAGTATGTCAAATGTAGTTCTAGAAAGATCTGCTAATGATATTTTCACGGATATTAATAAATAGTTTAAAGCCAACTCACTGACATTAAACTTCGAAAAGACTCACTATATGAAATTCAGAACCTGTAAGAGGTTTCCACCCAGCATATGCATAAAATACGAAGAAGAGCAGATAGAAGAGGTTGACAGTCTTAAATTCCTGGGATTACAACTTGATAATAAATTCAGTTGGGAAGAGCACACCACAGAACTGCAGAAACGCCTTAACAAATCTGTATTTGCAATTCGAGTGTTAGCAGACATAGGCAACATAAAAATGAAAAAGCTTGCATACTTTGCCTACTTTCATTCCATAATGTCATATGGTATAATATTTTGGGGTAACACTTCAAGTCAAACAAAAGTTTTCAGAGTTCAAAAGCATGTAATATGTATTATTTGTGGAGTAAATTCACGGACGTCCTGTAGAAACCTCTTCAAACAACTGGGTATACTAACTACTGCCTCTCAGTATATTTACTCATTAATGAAATTTGTCCTAAATAATACACTCCTGGAAATTGAAATTAGAACACCGTGAATTCATTGTCCCAGGAAGGGGAAACTTTATTGACACATTCCTGGGGTCAGATACATCACATGATCACACTGACAGAACCACAGGCACATAGACACAGGCAACAGAGCATGCACAATGTCGGCACTAGTACAGTGTATATCCACCTTTCGCAGCAATGCAGGCTGCTATTCTCCCATGGAGACGATCGTAGAGATGCTGGATGTAGTCCTGTGGAACGGCTTGCCATGCCATTTCCACCTGGCGCCTAAGTTGGACCAGTGTTCGTGCTGGACGTGCAGACCGCGTGAGACGACGCTTCATCCAGTCCCAAACATGCTCAATGGGGGACAGATCTGGAGATCTTGCTGGCCAGGGTAGTTGACTTACACCTTCTAGAGCACATTGGGTGGCACGGGATACATGCGGACGTGCATTGTCCTGTTGGAACAGCAAGTTCCCTTGCCGGTCTAGGAATGGTAGAACGATGGGTTCGATGACGGTTTGGATGTACCGTGCACTATTCAGTGTCCCCTCGACGATCACCAGTGGTGTACGGCCAGTGTAGGAGATCGCTCCCCACACCATGATGCCGGGTGTTGGCCCTGTGTGCCTCGGTCGTATGCAGTCCTGATTGTGGCGCTCACCTGCACGGCGCCAAACACGCATACGACCATCATTGGCACCAAGGCAGAAGCGACTCTTATCGCTGAAGACGACACGTCTCCATTCGTCCCTCCATTCACGCCTGTCGCGACACCACTGGAGGCGGGCTGCACGATGTTGGGGCGTGAGCGGAAGACGGCCTAATGGTGTGCGGGACCGTAGCCCAGCTTCATGGAGACGGTTGCGAATGGTCCTCGCCGATACCCCAGGAGCAACAGTGTCCCTAATTTGCTGGGAAGTGGCGGTGCGGTCCCCTACGGCACTGCGTAGGATCCTACGGTCTTGGCGTGCATCCGTGCGTCGCTGCGGTCCGGTCCCAGGTCGACGGGCACGTGCACCTTCCGCCGACCACTGGCGACAACATCGATGTACTGTGGAGACCTCACGCCCCACGTGTTGAGCAATTCGGCGGTACGTCCACCCGGCCTCCCGCATGCCCACTATACGCCCTCGCTCAAAGTCCGTCAACTGCACATACGGTTCACGTCCACGCTGTCGCGGCATGCTACCAGTGTTAAAGACTGCGATGGAGCTCCGTATGCCACGGCAAACTGGCTGACACTGACGGCGGCGGTGCACAAATGCTGCGCAGCTAGCGCCATTCGACGGCCAACACCGCGGTTCCTGGTGTGTCCGCTGTGCCGTGCGTGTGATCATTGCTTGTACAGCCCTCTCGCAGTGTCCGGAGCAAGTATGGTGGGTCTGACACACTGGTGTCAATGTGTTCTTTTTTCCATTTCCAGGAGTGTATATCTCTTTTTGCAACAAACAGCTCAGTTCATACATACAATACCAGGAACAAAAATGATCTGCACAAGGACTTAAAAGCACTTACTTTAGTTCAAAAAGGGATCCACTACTCAGGAACACTCATCTTCAATAATTTGCCAGCAAACATAAAAAATTTAGTTACAAATAAAGATCAGTTTAAAAGGAGCCTGAAAGACTTACTAGTGGCCAACTCCTCCTACTCCATTGACGAATTTTTTAATAGAAACAAATGATGTATTGTATATATTCATACTATTAGTATTGTTATTTCAGCTTAAAAAAAGACATGTTCCACATCCACGAGGATCTCCTCAGCAGGGATCTATGGAACGAAAACTAATCTAATCTAACTCAAGACAAATTACATGAGGACACTTTAATACCCTCAGACTTACGGATCCCACACTGTTGAGCAATACTCAAGTATAGGTCGAACGAGTATTTTGTAAGCCACCTCCTTTGTTGACAGACTACAATTTCTAAGGACTCTCCCAATGAATCTCAACCTGGTACCCGCCTTACCAACAATTAATTTTATATGATCATTCCACTTCAAATCATTCCGCACGCATACTCCCAGATATTTTACAGAAGTAACTGCTACCAGTGTTTGTTCCGCTATCATATAATCATACAATAAAGGATCCTTCTTTCTATGTATTCGCAATACATTACATTTGTCTATGTTAAGGGTCAGTTGCCACTCCCTGCACCAAGTGCCTATCCGCTGCAGATCTTCCTGCATTTCGCTACAATTTTCTAATGCTGGAACTTCTCTGTATACTACAGCATCATCCGCGAAAAGCCGCATGGAACTTCCGACACTATCTATTAGGTCATTTATATATATTGTGAAAAGCAATGGTCCCATAACACGCCCCTGTGGCACGCCAGAGGTTACTTTCATGTCTGTAGACGTCTCTCTATTGATAACAACATGCTGTGTTCTGTTTGCTAAAAAGCTCTTCAATCCAGCCACACAGCTGGTCTGATATTCCGTAGGCTCTTACTTTGTTTATCAGGCGACAGTGCGGAACTGTATCGAACGCCTTCCGGAAGCCAAGGAAAATAGCATCTACCTGGGAGCCTGTATCTAATATTTTCTGGGTCTCATGAACAAATAAAGCGAGTTGGGTCTCACACGATCGCTGTTTCCGGAATCCATGTTGATTCCTACAGAGTAGATTCTGGGTTTCAAAAAACGACATGATACTCGAGCAAAAAACATGTTCTAAAATTCTAAAACAGATCGACGTCAGAGATATAAGTCTATAGTTTTGCACATCTGCTCGACGACCCTTCTTGAAGACTGGGACTACCTGTGCTCTTTTCCAATCATTTGGAACCTTCCGTTCCTCTAGAGAACTCAGTAACTTCATGGTTGCTAACATTCAAGACCTATTAGGTGACCTCCACAGCTCTGAAACCACCATAATACTCATCTGGACACTAATCTACATAGGTATTCTCAAAAATGAATTCACTGACAAATTAGCTAAAGAAGCAACACAGGAAACAAATTTGAATTTGGAGTACTGGGCACAGACCTAAAACTGCAACTGCAGCATCAAACTTTGAAAGTCCAGGATTTGGAATGGCAAGCATCAAACTTACTCCTGAGTTCCTTTTATGCCCCAAGTACACCCTCCAATGCAGCTGTGGTAGTCATCTCATGATATCCCATATTCTCACAGTGTGTGTCCTGCTGGCTGATGAGAGACAAGCCATAAACCTGTCTACCTCTCTGCCCTAGATACTTGTGGATGATGGTACAGCAGCTATCAAAAGCCGTACATTTCCTTAGGGAAGGTAGATTTTGTAACTAATGTAATGAACCTCAATGTTTGGTGTCAGTAGTTGACCTGGTTGGAGGGGGTGGGGCACTGTGGCGTGCACTCCGTGATTTTTTACTATTTTCTCCATCTGTACTGTCGTACAGTTTTAAATTTTTACATGTGTGTTTTAGTTATCTTACCGTTGAAGCTAATTATAACAATGTAATGAAAAGGATGGTTCCTACTCACCATGTAGAGGAGATGCGAGCCAGTCTGACTCCAGCTGTCAGTCTGTAGTCATGTAAAAAGCTAACTTCCCAACAGCCTTTGTGTTGTGCCATTCTGCAACTCAGCATCTCATTATATTGTTACATTCCAGCCTGGATTTTCCATCATTTGTTTAAGCTAATTAGATGTATAGTCCTTATAGTCTTCATGACTTTCAGACCCCATTTTTGTCACACTGACTGTGATGATGCTTCTTGGTGTATCCTTCAGTGACTGGCTACAGGTTTTAGTTCCTTGTGTTTTCTCTCTCTTTTAACCATCTAACTTAAGCTACTGTCATGTAAAGTTTCGGCTATGATGATAAGATCACCACAGACCCAGGAGTTAACAATTCTCCTTTCCTCGTTTCACATAATTTTACATGAATTTCCTATAAGACTAGGGAGTGATAACCAGGCTGATTAGTCCCTTTAAACCCAAAATCATCATCATTTGTAGGCTTCTGGCTGTTGGTGCTTGATGGTTGGTCTATTTGGCATTTCAATGCCTTCTTTTTTTGAGACTTTGCCCATCTTTAAGGCCAGTGTGGTGCACTTGTTTAAGCTGAATTCGATGCTGATGTCATTACTGAAGCTGTGGAGTGGGGAAGTCAGAGACTGGATTTCATTTTCAGTTTTTCCACTGAGTGTCAGGTCATCCATGCCCACATGTGAGATTTTCTGATAATTTCTTGCTGTTCGACAGCCCAGTTTGGTTTCTGTAAGGTGGGTGTCAGTGGAATCAAGGTAGTGATGAACAACAATGGGGACAATGAGTCACAGGAGAATATGCCTCTCTCGTTGTTGACTAGTCCATAACTTTATTTTTCAACGAGTAGTTCTGTTTTCCAGTGTTGCATTTTCTGTGAAGTTCCGGATGATGCTGACTCCAATGGTTTCCAGGCAATGTATGATCCAACAGTGTGGCAGTGAGCCAAAGACTTTTTTTTAGTCAATCTAGGTTATATACAGATTTATTTGCTAGTGTTTGCAGTTTTATAGAATCATATTGTCAGTCAGAAATTGGTGTTTTGTACCGCTGACTACTCACTTGTTATCTTTTTGCTCTGCTTATGTGATGTTGTATTCTTCCATAAAGTCCTCAATTTTGTCAGCTATAATGCCTGTCAGCAACTTGAACATGGTGGACAAATGTGTTACTGGCATTCTAGTGGGTACGATGAAATATCAACAAAGTTAATTAAGGCATGTTCTTGTGAGTTTAGTACAATTCTAAGTTACTTGTGTAACCAGTCAGTTATAACTGGGGCATTTCCTGACTGGCTAAAATATGCAGATGTTAAGCCTCTATGTAATGTTGGCCTGTAACGTTGAGGTGTTGCTCCTTTAGCTGGGTTTTTCTGTATAAAATGTGTTTTTCTAATTATTAGCCATTCATTGATGTTTCCCATCTGCAATATTGTGTTAGGGTTCAACTATTCTCACAAGGAGTCTAGCTAGGTATTAGAGTCAAAGCTGTTTATCTGATTGGTGCCAGGGATGTCCAATTTATTACTGTCTTCGCTCTTCTCAATAGTTTCAGACATTGCATTCAGTTTCAAAGTCCTTATTCACCCACAAATAGTGTAGTATTTCTGTTTAGTTTCTGAGAAAGCTTTCCAGAACTGGGTTGTTGCCTCTTTTCTCGTTTTTCAAGTTGAAGTTGGTTGCATTATTATTATTATTATTATTAATTTACTTAAAATATATTATCATACATTTCACCACAGCTGCCAAGGTGTATTTTACTTTCCTGCTTGTAATGTAATGTTTAGTTTCCATTTGCAAATTGTTATTTCTTAACAAGTAGTTCTTATCTGAATCACCACCCTCCTGCTCCATGGCTAAAAGAGACTGCCTTGTGTGTTCATTTCCCCCACCCTCCCGCCAGTAAGTTGGTACTCCTTGTGTAACAGAGATATTTTGTAATTTGTTGTTCAGTTGAAGTGCCATTTGTTAATTTTTATGTTCCGTTTAGTTGCAGAATGCAGTTGCTCTCGTATTGAGTGCCATTCAGCTGTCACTCTTTGTGATTTATCCAAGTAAACCAAAAGAAAAAGAAGAAAAGAAGAAAGATTAATGTAGATGTGTTTCTAGAGTTAGCAAATTTTTATTACATATGTATACATTATGTACATATAGTTTTAATATATGGAACTGTTGGCAAGTAGATTCCAAACTGTAAAGTGTGTTCATTACTTGTGTTTGGTAAGTTTTAAATTATTTATTGCAATAAAACTGTTAACATATTTCCGAATCTTTGTCAGAAACAGAAACACAGATGTTGGGCATCTCTCTCTCTCTGTCCTAGAACTTTTCAGTGTACAATTCACACTGTATCAATGTATAATTGTGTGTTGTTTATTGTCACCCATTTAAATAATCACTTACATTAAGAAGAGTTTGTGGCAGTTTTACAAATGTGAATATCGAATTACTGCTGCAAAACAAAAGGAGTACAAAATAATAGAAAAGGAAAAATTCTGTGGAGAAATTTCACATGGGCACAGCTTACCTTCAGGAAGTGCAACTCCCAATACAGCCAACAGACACACAGAAATAGAAAATGACAGTCATCCCATTTCACAAATTCGTTCTTCAGAGCAGAAAAGAGAGAATAAATGGAAGACATGGGAATGTGTGAAAGTAAGTTATGTGTTACACATAGTGGGAAGCACCAATATATATTGTGTGTGTTCTGTTGGCTGTGCTGAGAGTTAACAACTTGATTGGATAGCCTATCTGCGAACTGAATTATTATAAAAGACCTGCAGTACACAAGACAGTTTGTGTTTACTCATAATAATGCAGTGAATCAATGATTTCCAGATGAGTATTAATTACCTAGACCAGTATTCTTTCTTTCATAAAAGTGTGTGTGTGTGTGTGTGTGTGTGTGTGTGTGTGTGTGTGTGTGTGTGTGTGTGTCCTGGCAGTTACTCCTGCATGCTGTTTTCCTTTCTTCAAATAGATCTTGTCACATTCAATTTGTGGATACTTCATTATTTATACAAGTCACATGGAAAAATCAGAATGTATTTGGACTCAAATAATAAATTTGTGGGGGCAGGACTGTGACAACTAATTAGTGTTTGCTGTCGGAAGAATAATTTTGATATGAAAAATATATTATTTTAAAATGTGAAGTATTGTTCCATGGTGTCACAGTTCAGTTAAAATAATTTTGTGAAAAGCCAGAGAGTGTGGAATAGCACAGCCATTTTCCATTATCTTTCTCATGTGGTCATGATGTTCGCATACAAGCAACTATCAATGTGCAAGTACATTAATGTGTATCATGTCACCTAATAATAGTTCTTTTCTCCACTCCCACCACTTACTTGGAATTTGAGTCACTTTACCATCTTTGAGGTATGAAATGTGAAAATTACTGCTATAAATTGTAGTATTCAGGTGTTTATCATGTCCATGTTATCAAATCAGTATGTAACATCATTTTTAAAGTGCATGAAAATAGAGATACATTCTGTTTTTATGACAGTGTGGAAGATGGAGCTTCCAGGCTTGAAATTCACCCATACAGCTCTGATATAGATGAATTAAAAGTATCACCTTTGTGTTGTGGATGGAAGGCTGTGTTCTTCTGCGTTGTTATTTTAGAAATAATAAACAAAGCAAATATAATTATATTTGTCATAATTAACAGTAACATCTTATTAGAATCCGTGACGTGCCATATAGAAGATATCTGAGAATAGGAGATGGAAAGGTCGTCTTATTTCAATGACGGTAGAGAAAATATATCTCGTGCCATATTTAGAAAAAGGCATCCAGTAGTGTCAATGCATCTTGATTTAATCATTAGCACAAAGTATGACTTTATGCTGGCATATAATACTACTACTACTACTACTACTACTACTACTACTACTTTAGGTGATATCTGTGGTGTTTATCTGATTCCACATTATTTCAGTTCAAATTTTTCTTCCAGTGCAGTTTAATCCAATATCTGAAAAGTGTGTACCTTTTGCACATTTAGTGCTAGTAAGAAAATTTTTTTATGTGAGTTATTTATCTCTCTTTAATTTTGTAAATTATAACAACTATTACTTTTAACCAGTGCTGTGGGTTATATTGAATATTTATAAAAATAAGACACCATTTTACATGAAATTGAGAAAAACAGTTTTGTACAGCATAGAACAAAACATCCAACTTTATCTTTTTAGAAAATATGTGAAAATTTTGCAGGTTCATATTATTCATAAGTATTTTACATGAACTGAACTGTTAAGACATTCCACAGAAATTTTATATGATTGTTATGCTAGGAAATTTTACTATATTTTGTAATATCTTTTGTACAAGGTAAAATATTTGCAATAAACATGTAATTTTGCAAAAAAATTACTGTTTTTTTACAGTACTTCAGTTTGGTTCGCTGTCTGGAAGCAGTGGTGGATCATTTTTCCTCTAATTTTTGTATCTGTTTATACTAAGGATTTGAACTGCAGCAAATCATTTTACCTGTTGTTTAAATCCTATTCAAAATACTGAAGTGAGGTGTAATATTTTAGTACTGCAAAAGTCAAAATAATCTTTTTTACCATAGGTTGTGATAAAAACAGACCGAATTGTGCCTGAAAATCACTTATTTTACATTTTTCCATGGTCCTATGCATTGTCTGTTGACTTTATTTTAATTGTGTGTGTGTGTGTGTGTGTGTGTGTGTGTGTGTGTGTGTGTGTGTGTGTGTGTGTTTCTTTTTTCCCTTCCAGTGGCGTTTATGAATTGCTCTTTTAATAAATCCTCTTGCAACATTTTTGCAGAACATGTACAGGAATGATGTACTTTCTTATATTCTGAGATTTACACATTCTGCTTGGTTTTGAACTGGTGAGATGTAATTGTCCTCTGAAGCAAATCAACTTCATCTCCCCCAATTCAGCAAGGGTTCTGCAGATTGTCTGCTTAATGGACCAAGTAGAGAAGCTTGTTCAGAACACTCTCCCCTTCCTCCAGAAGCAGGATAAAGAAGAATTATTCTGATGGGTATCAGGATCTATTAGAACCCATGTTAATAAGTTGGTGTATATGGCAGTCAAGCATCCTTGTGAGGTAACCACTGACTATATGCATCCACCAATGATAAATGGCAAAGTGTGTGATTAAAATTGAAGCAGACTAAGGCCTTCTTTGGTTAAATTTACTCCCCTATTTCTTTTGATCTGGCCTTTACGTGTTCTGACGTGTATCTGATTCATGAGGGTGGAAAAAATGCTGTTTACTAATACATGTTAAGCTGATGCCATATCAACTGTATAAAACATAGTAATTTTCATAAAGTTCTTTTCTAATGTTTACCCTTAATTATACAGGGTGAGTCACAAACTATTACTACCAAGAATAACTCCAAAAGTATGATAGGAACTGAAAAGTTTGTGGGACAAAAATTACATGGGACAAATGGGGCCGTAATATGACGTTGGTTTTTTGTTGTTAGGTGGGGTCACTTCAGAGATATGAACATCTTTTTTTAATGGGATGCTATAGTTTGGTACTTACTTTTTGATAGTGGCTATTGAGACGAATCCATGGATGTGCAACAGTAAGGTCTTCGAAGGTCAAAAAGGTGCCATGAATGTCCATTTACAGAAGGTGTTTGAAGTGATGACCATTTGTATCAATGCAGTGCTGCAATCTTCTTATCGAGGATTGAGTGGTATTCCTTATCACATCAGCACTTATTGAAGCACATGCCCTGACATTTCCCTCCTGCATATTTTCAGGTGTAGTTAGAACATCTTTATAAACAATGTCTTTTACAAATCTCCACAAGAAAAAAATCCAGAGGTGTCAAGTCTGGCGAACGAGCTGGCCACGGCACATCTCCGTGATCAATCCAACAATTTGGGTATTGTCTCTGCAACTCATTTCTAACTATCAGCAAAAATGTGCCGGCCACCCATCGTGTTGATACCACATTCTGTTCCTTGTTCCTAAGGGTTTTTCTTCCAATAAAGACCTAATTTTCTTGCAGGAATGTGGTGTACTTCCTACCATTAAGATTTCCTTAGATGAAATAGGGGCCTATAATTCTGTCCTCCAGAATCGAATATCTTACATTCACTGACCACGGTTTTTGGCGTGCAGCTTGCCGCAGCTAACATGGATTTTCAATTGCCCAATAATAAATGTTATGCAAATTAACATTTCCATGGTACGTGAATGTAGCCTCGTCAGTAAATAAAATTTGCAGTCCTCCACGGACCTGTGTCATTGAGCGGTGTCTTCAGCGATGTCTTGATCGTCTTTACTTATGGAGCATTGACAATCGCTTTCACTTTTCCACTGACAAAGCCATTTGTATGAATTTCTGGCAGCACAATTGGTTTCTCCCACCACCTTTACTTCTTGGGCCTGTTGACCTTCTGTTTATTGAAAATACAAAATTCGTGGGACTTATTTCGATAGGAAACTTTCTTGATCTTCTCACATGTCTTACCTGGCTGCCTGCTGCATGCGGTCCCTCAGCATTACTTCCTGGGGAGCAGATCGGACCACCCTCCTCTGCTTGCACCAGTCTCTTGTCCGGTAGAAACTAGGCAATAGGTGTTTCCTTTATGCATCTGCACATTTGTCCTTCTTACATCGTCTGAATACTATCCACCATTGTGGCATCCGTTTGGCCATTGGCGTCTTTTACACTAGCCCGGTTGTGTGTCTGTATGCCAAAGCCACCACTGTCATACTGCTGTGACTTTCTCCTTGGCAGATACATATACTGTTTGTCTGCCATGCCTGGCCACCCATCCTACGCCTCCTTCACCTTCCTCATTCATGGGGAACAATTGCAAACCCCAATCGCTAGCATGGAGGTTGAGTGGGTTACCCTAACCTTTTGGTCTAGAAAGGCATACTAATTCCTTCAGTGAAGCGCATGTGTAGCGCAGAACATCTAAGTGCATCACAGACCTGTTACTGCTCAATCTCGTGTGCCTATTAGCTGCCTGTCCCTCTAAGAAGAAAAGTAATCGCTGACATCATGAAAGATGTCATGTGACTAGTTAGCAGGCTAGATTGTCATTCGTTATCAGAATTAACCAGACAAATCGCAAGGAACAGCCATGCACAATCACCCACCGAATCAAGAAAGAGCTAGCAATCTGTCAATCCTTCCAGTGTCCAGGCCTGGTGAGGTTGCCTGTGTCAAGTCAAATTAAACCGCAGGTTCCACTCCTGGTGGTGTCCTTCCATCAGTTGGTCCTAAGTCCTAGGAGAAATCCAATGTTGACTGGGGCTGTCATAGCATGATGCACTTTGTGCTAGCCCCCATTGGGCAAAAGGAAATCTGGCAGTGGAACCGATACAAGTCGGGCCCCTGTTTTAGAGGGAGATTGGGGAAGAGTTTTCTGCATGAGCGTAAGAGTTCTCTGGAATCCTCTTGCAGTGAGGTAGGGTTTGGAACATGATGGCTGTGATCATTTTAACCAGTGTCTTTTATTACGTAAATGAGGAGAATCATATCATTGACAGTTTTATTCCAGAAATATACTACAGTATTCCATCATTAACAAGTTAATGTTTTTCCATAAACCCGGTAAGACCAGTGCCTCTGGAGGAGTCATACCCCAAATTTTATTGAACAATGAGTTGAGCCGACTGAAAATATATATAAAAATGAAAATATTGGTAACTCCACTATTACCAGTCCCAAGCCCGTACTTCTGTCTAGCAGGTAATGGGGAGGACGAGGGGGAGAAGTAGCAACCTCATTAAAAAAACCTGGGTCCATCTGGCTCCAGTTGGTAGTACCCTGTGAGGGCTTTGCCTAGGATTACATGTGAAACCTAGCCAGTGGTCTCGAAGGCAGAATAGGAAGTCTGATTTAATTCCCAATGGTGGGTACAATGGAAGAGCCTGGTGGAGTGAACGACGAACAAAAAAATCAAATTTTGGACTAACAATCTGATCTTCCTTTGGAATCTAATTCCTTACTTTGTTTGTAATACAATTTCAATTGCAATATGGTAAGTCCGCAAAATGAATACCTTACCCCAGGTGGTAACTCGAAAGAGAATCTCACCATTGCGTCAAACAGTGCATTGAGACCAAGGGTTCAGGGGAGTCCCAACAGCTGCAATCAAAAGGTTGAATCAGAGCAACCTTGGAATCCTTCTAAAATAACATTCAATAAGAAATTATTTCTAGGCATTTTACTCAAGACTGGTAAACAAAAAGAACTAGAAATACTCTTCGAGAAAAGCAAAATTCAAATTTTAGCAGTTCAAGAAATGAGATTCCTAGATGAAAATGTAGTAGATATTTGTAACTACACAATCATCAAAGGCAAACAAGCATTCAGAATCCTGAATCAGATGCCATTATTGGGTACAGCTTTCTACATTCATAAAAGTATAATACGAAATGTAACAGAATTTAAATTCACCTAAAAGAGAATATCTTTCCCATCAATTAAATGCAAAAACAAGATATACACATACATTAATTGCCATGCACCAGTAAATGAAGACAACAGGAAAAATCCACAAAAAACTCTGGGATCTTTTAGAAACTGAAATATCCAAAATTCCAAAGATGGACACCATATTTCTATTAGGCAACTTCAATGCACAAATAGGCAGAGAAAAGAAATTTAGAGATGTACTAGGACAGTACCTAGCTCATAGGAGAAACAATGCAAATGGTATGAGGCTAATCAGTTTTTGTCAGACCTCTGACCTGAAACTAATGGCAACCTTCTTTAGGAAACTCCCAACAAAAGCCAAAACTTTGATATCTCCTAACCCGATGTTAGGAGAATTTCAGTTAGATCATGTGACTATTTTGCAAAAATGCACAATGGAAATTGTGGTGTCACCGCCAGACACCACACTTGCTAGGTGGTAGCTTAAATCGGCCGCAGTCCATTTAGTACATGCCGGACCCGCGTGTCGCCACTGTGTGATCGCAGACCTAGCGCCACCACAAGGCAGGTCTCGATATACGAACGAGCACTCGGCCCCAGTTGTACGACGACATTGCTGGCGACAATACGGACGAAGCCTTCCTCTCATTTGCCGAGAGACGGTTGGAGTGGCCTTCTGCTGAGTCCATGGCTACGACCTAGCAAGGCGCCAATTGTAACAGTGCATGTATCTTACGAGTCGCATTTGTATAGTCAAGAGAGATGTATCACCAGGATTATTAAAGTTAAGTATAAAGCAGCTACGTACTTTTCTTGCTACCATTCAATAGTTATCCTGTTCCAGACTTGACGCCCGTCGGCGTGTGTGTACGCGTGCCTTTCAAACGGCTACTGAGTGTGGCGTAACAGTCGTGTTACGTCACAACAGAAATTATGAATGTGAAAGTAGTAAGTAATGGCTATGTTTCTGATCATTACCTCTCTAAAATTAAAGTCAAACTCCTACCTAACAAAAAACAAAGAAAGTCAAAATGGTTAATAAAATATAATACAGACTTATGATAACAGAAGAATGAATTAAAAACTATCAAGATGAAATTAAAGTGGCTAGACATGGCAACTGGGAAGAAATAGCCAAAGAAATTAATAATGCCACACAGAAAACATTTGGGTCACTAAAAAATAAAAATAAAATATTGTGGAATGAAATATGCAAAGAAGCTACAGGGGAGAGGGCTAAAAAATGGGAAAAATGGAAATGCTGAAAGAAAATTGAAGATTATGATCAATTCAAAAAATGAAGAAAGGAGACATCCAGGTTAATCAGAAATACTAAATGAGCTTTTGAAAAAAAGAAACTTTTGGAAATAGACAAAAACTTTATAAAAATAGTACTTGTGACTTTTATCAAACTTTTAAGAACAAATTATAGGGCTACCAAAATCCAAATGTCTTTCAAAAATGAAAACGGCAAAATTGGGTTAAGCTATGCTGAAAATTGTGAAATGCTAGCAAGATATTTTCCTCGGCTTATGAACTGTCCTGAATTAAATCATAAACTGGTATTCTCAGATAGTAATGAAAATGTGGAAGAAGATTTACCACAAACTAGAGAAGAAATTGAAGAAATAATTAAAACCCTCTAAAACAACAAAGCTAGTGGAGAAGATTCTATTACAGCTGAACTCTTGAAGTGGTCCTTGCCAAATGCAGCAAATAAGATAAATTTACTCTTTGATGAAATTTTGAAAAAAAAAAAAAAAAATCCCAGAGGAATGGGAAGTTCCCTTGATACATCAACTCCACAAAAAAAAAAAAAAAAAAAAAAAAAAAAAAGGTAATAAACAGGATGTAAATGACTAGAGAGGAATCATTTTACTGCCAGTAGCGTATAAATTATTTTCAAAATTTTATTAAACAGAATAGAAACAGCACTAGACTGTCATTCAGATGAATATCAAGGTGCTTTTGGGAAGGGTAGGTCATTCTCAGAATAAATATTTCATCTCAAATCAGTAATTCGCCACAGATTACTTAATTCAAAGAACATTGTAGTTATGTTTGGCGATTTCAAAAAGGTATTTGTGTTGTCAGAGAAACTATAGCTAAAATAATGCGAAAATGTAGCGTGAAGTCTAAACTGGGAAACCTAATCCGTGAAACACTTACAGATACAGTCTGTTAAGTAAAATTTATGGGAGAAATTTCACAGTCTTTCAGAATAAAGGCAATGGCCTATCCCAATTCTTTTTTGATCGTGTGTTAGACAAGACAGTGAGAATATGGAACAAAAAACTTATTAAACTCAACATTTCGCTGATATGGTTAGAAAGAGGAAGCAAAAAGATTGAAATCAACTGTCTTGCATTTTCAGATGATTTTGCAATACTTCCTGAAAATGTGGCATCTGCTATAACACAAATACACCTCCTGGAAGAAATAGCTAGCGCAACTGGCTTAAGATTTTCTGCAGGAAAGAAAAAAAAACAAAATTTTTAACAAATGTTAAGGATGCCCCAAAACAAAATTCCTGAAAACAGATATTGACCAAAGAGGGAGGGTAAAAAGTTGAAAGCTCTAGGGGAGATAATCCAAGAAAATGCTTTGGAAAAATCTGCAATAGAGGAAAGGTTGCATAAAATGAGGAGAGCATATGGTATCACCAAAGACCTCTAGAATAAAAAGGGCCTATGCAAAAATAAGGCTTTACAACACAGTATGGAAGCCAGAATGCCTATATGCAAGCAAATGCCCGGCATTATATTATAATTTAGATAAATTAGAAGTACTAGAAAGACAAATTATAATGAAACTGTCAGGACCACAAAATAAAGCAGAAGGTTGGAAATTATAAAGTAATGCTGAGAGATACCAGATATAGAATAAATTTAAAATGTAATGAGAAAAAGACGACTCATGTTTTTTGGACATTTTTTTGTATGCCAGACAGTAGATTAACCAAAAAGATTTTGAAATATTTGTGAGGTAAGAAGTCCATAAGTTGGTTGAAATAATTAAAAAAGGATTTAGAAAGAACACTATAAAAACAGAAGATATAACAAACAGAGAAGCCTTTCAGGAAAACATATTGGAAAATGGGATTCCAAGGCAGGGTAGCTAAAAATACTTGTTCAAAATGGCCTGACGACAAAAGGAAGCATAATGAATAGATGAAACATACTGGAAGAAAAGAAAAGAATGAAGAACTGAAATTGGAATGTGGTCCTCAGATGGCCTATTCACAGTATAATAATGGCCTATCCCAATTCTTTTTTGATCGTGTGTTAGACAAGACAGTGAGAATATGGAACAAAAAACTTATTAAACTCAACATTTCGCTGATATGGTTAGAAAGAGGAAGCAAAAAGATTGAAATCAACTGTCTTGCATTTTCAGATGATTTTGCAATACTTCCTGAAAATGTGGCATCTGCTATAACACAAATACACCTCCTGGAAGAAATAGCTAGCGCAACTGGCTTAAGATTTTCTGCAGGAAAGAAAAAAAAACAAAATTTTTAACAAATGTTAAGGATGCCCCAAAACAAAATTCCTGAAAACAGATATTGACCAAAGAGGGAGGGTAAAAAGTTGAAAGCTCTAGGGGAGATAATCCAAGAAAATGCTTTGGAAAAATCTGCAATAGAGGAAAGGTTGCATAAAATGAGGAGAGCATATGGTATCACCAAAGACCTCTAGAATAAAAAGGGCCTATGCAAAAATAAGGCTTTACAACACAGTATGGAAGCCAGAATGCCTATATGCAAGCAAATGCCCGGCATTATATTATAATTTAGATAAATTAGAAGTACTAGAAAGACAAATTATAATGAAACTGTCAGGACCACAAAATAAAGCAGAAGGTTGGAAATTATAAAGTAATGCTGAGAGATACCAGATGTAGAATAAATTTAAAATGTAATGAGAAAAAGACGACTCATGTTTTTTGGACATTTTTTTGTATGCCAGACAGTAGATTAACCAAAAAGATTTTGAAATATTTGTGAGGTAAGAAGTCCATAAGTTGGTTGAAATAATTAAAAAAGGATTTAGAAAGAACACTATAAAAACAGAAGATATAACAAACAGAGAAGCCTTTCAGGAAAACATATTGGAAAATGGGATTCCAAGGCAGGGTAGCTAAAAATACTTGTTCAAAATGGCCTGACGACAAAAGGAAGCATAATGAATAGATGAAACATACTGGAAGAAAAGAAAAGAATGAAGAACTGAAATTGGAATGTGGTCCTCAGATGGCCTATTCACAGTATAATAATAATAATAATAATAATAATAACACCCATTGTTGCCATTTTAATATTGATGTATTGGGGAAGAAAATATCGCCAATATAGATCCATATTTTCAGAGCGAAATATTGGTATTTTATCAAAAGCCCTACTTTGCTGCAGAACCTTCTTGTGGTGTGACTTCCTCAGCCTCATATGAACATTTGCACCAGCTCAATCTGATTAATCTTTCAACCATGTCATGTTTTCATTCACACACACCAGAATTGTGCTTGATTGCCACATATCATCTGCCAACTGCACCACACAATACCTCGTACGGTCCATGTTTCACATAAATGGCTGCATTACTGTCTGCCAAATCAACTGTATGTCAAGTTTCGCTGCACACACACACACACACACACACACACACACACACACACGCACACACACATATATATATTCATGCTGTACAGCCATGCTGCTGCTATGCTGTCCTGAAGAGCAACACGTGGCACTACATCTCAAACTTCTGCCATTCCACACTGATAATCCTCAGCTTTGGTTCACTGTTTCAAAAGTCATCTTCACCACAAATTCTGTCATTACTGACAGTATCAAATATGTTGTCTTACTAATCTATGTGGGTATCCAAGCAAACGCCATCAGTGACATCATTCCCACACCCACTCCCAATCATAAGTATCTGAGAGCAAAAATTACATTCCTGCAAGGCTTGTCACACACCAAGGATCAGCTGCCTCATGTCTTGTGTGATGAACATTTACAAGCAGGGACTCTACCCCAATCTCCGTCTCTAATGACCTCATTGCCGACAGGATACCAAACGCTAATCTCCCCCCCCCCCCCCCCCCCACTCCCTACTCCCAACTATGGCAGTGCCTGTGCATAAAAATTGACCCACATTTCATGTCTGACAAGGACTTATGGACACTTTGAGTGGCTAAATTCCCTATGCAAGTTCAGATGGTGATAATGGCAAGTGAACATTGAGCACTTGATGTCCATCTTTTCCTGGCTAATTGAATTTTTGCAGTTAATCAACATCGACAACGAACCAACAGCACTAACAATAATAGTGATAGGTGTGACACGGTACTGCCACGGATCTGTTTGCGTCCTGCCTTTGGATGCCGCCAAGCATTTCTGATCCCACCCCTATGCTGACATCATTGCAGACAGCATGGTAAACACCCCTAGTTTTGACAAAACACTCTCAACACGGTCATTCCAAATGCACTGAATGCCGATCATGTGCAGCTGCAATACTACTGGTACCATACATGCTTCGGGGACACTGCACATAATGGTAGACAGCTCTGTCAACACCAAAATCTGCTGCATGGCTCACAACAGGCACCCCTGGCCATGTCAGATGCATAAATCACCTCGATCATCATGACAACATCTCGTGCTCCTCAACACATCAGCGGGTGCCGCCACGGAGGTGCGGGGACGGTGTCGTAAGCTGCCGCGGCTGCGGTGCTAGGAGCCGTTGTTAGTGCATCGTGCACCCGGTCGGCCAAGTTAGTGATGGCATCCAGCTACATCTCCGTCTGTGCTGCTGTCATTGCCTGCACCTGAGCCGGGAGACGGCGCATCCAGATAGTGCGTAACAGAGACTCTGGCACCATGTCGGACTGCACGAGGCTCCGCAAGTGGCGCAGGAACTGTGAGGGCCTCTGGTCGTCGTGTTCCTCTTGCTGCAGCAGTTGATGGTGCACTCGTAGTTCCTCGGACGATGAGATCCGCCGGATCAGCTCCTCCTTGAGTCACATCGGCCGCGTAGTTCTGATCGAGCTGGCTCACTGCGTATCCAAATTTTGCCAGGTCTCAGGTTACGTGGTTGCTCATAAAGACTGCCTCCACTTGGGTGAACCACATTAGAGGATCGTGGGGCCAAAAGGGAGGCAGCCTGATCAGCACCTGTCCAGTGCTTGTGGGTGCTCTGGCGACTGTAGGAGGCGTCGGTGGGGCGGGGATTTGCGTGCCAAAATTGTCCCGAGCTGTCTGTGGCTGTGCAGCATCCACGCGTGTAGCCTGTGCTTGTAGCTCACTCTCCAGTCCCTTGTTGCATGCAAGCAGGTCTGCAACGTCTTTTGCAACTCTTCTAATGTCGCCATCTTAGCTTAGAGTTGAGTCCTCGCACAAGGGGAAATCACACAATGATAATAGCACGACAAACTAACACACAGACCGATCCATCGGTTTTCCAATCTCCTGTTTAAGAAATGCCGAACATCATGATGGAAGTGCGGTGGAGCACCATCCTGTTGAAAGAGAAAGTCGGCGCTGTCGGTCTCCAGTTGTGGCATGAGCCAATTTTCCAGCATGTCCCAATACACGTGTCCTGTAACGTTTTTTCGCAGAAGAAAAAGGGGCCGTAAACTTTAAACTGTGAGATTGCACAAAACACGTTAACTTTAGGTGAATTGCGAATTTGCTGCATGAATGTGTGAGGATTCTCTACCGCCCAGATTCACACATTGTGTCTGTTCACTTCACCATTAAGAAAAAATGTTGCTTCATCACTGAAAACAAGTTTCACACTGAACGCATCCTCTTCCATGAGCTGCTGCAACCGCGCCGAAAATTCAAAGCGTTTGACTTTGTCATCGGGTGTCAGGGCTTGTAGCAATTGTAAACGGTAAGGCTTCTGCTTTAGCCCTTTCCGTAAGATTTTCCAAACCGTCGGCTGTGGTACGTTTAGCTCCCCGCTTGCTTTATTCATCGACTTCCGCGGGCTACGCGTGAAACTTGCCCGTACGCGTTCAACCGTTTCTTTGCTCACTGCAGTCTGACCCGTTGATTTCCCCCTACAGAGGCATCCAGAAGCTTTAATCTGCGCATGCCATCGCCGAATGGAGTTAGCAGTTGGTGGATCTTTGTTGAACTTCGTCCTGAAGTGTCGTTGCACTGTTATGACTGACTGATGTGAGTGCATTTCAAGCACGACATACGCTTTCTCGGCTCCTGTCGCCATTTTGTCTCACTGCGCTCTTGAGCGCTCTGGCGGCAGAAACCTGAAGTGCGGCTTCAGCCGAACAAAACTTTATGAGTTTTTCTATGTATCTGTAGTGTGTCGTGACCATATGTCAATGAATGGAGCTACAGTGAATTTATGAAATCGCTTCAATCATTTGTAATAGCCGTGTATATATATATATATCACACACACACACACACACGTAGCACTGTTCGGGCACGGGCGTGTACACGCCAGCCTACTCGAAGTTCCATGTCACTCGTACCGACAAACGTTCGTCACCACGTGGTTTTAGCCTCAGATCACATAGGGGTCACCAGTGAAGCGGAGACGTGTGGTATCACCGCTTACGGTCATTAACGTGTGGTGAACTGGCGTTATTGCCATGCCCACGCACTGTGTTCAAGGGAGAGGCTTGGTGACGGAATGACTAGAGCAGTTTCGGTCGTGACACATTTATTCTTTGGAAGTCTTACACTACATTACAAACGCAATGCATCATTAATGTTCGTCCGTACAGGCATGTTGCCCTAGCGGTACGGCTCGATCACAAATCCTGGAGGGTATACACACCAGTGATGAGCCGAGGTGCGGCCGCGTGGACCGAGCGAGACAAAGGCCATGTCGCCGAATGTCAAGCTCCTGGCGCGAGCGGAAGCGCCGTCATGTCCGCGGAAGGGAGGAAGGCATTGTCAAACAGAAGGGTGCACTCCGCAAAACGAGCGACTGCGTTCCAGACTGCGCGTACGCGTTTGCGGGGGAGTCGCGTTGACTCGACGCACATGGTCAGCGACGGCGAAGTCGGTGGAGCGGAGATGTATGTCGCATTGCGTTGACCAGCTTGCACTGTCTACTTGCTTTGTTCCATGCATCTGGTGCGCGACGCACCATTACCAAAATTTGGCGTAGCGGTATAGCTGCACTCGTGAATGCTGGGCGTCGCTTACTTGTGT
This sequence comes from Schistocerca piceifrons, assembly GCF_021461385.2. Taxonomy (NCBI): domain Eukaryota; kingdom Metazoa; phylum Arthropoda; class Insecta; order Orthoptera; family Acrididae; genus Schistocerca; species Schistocerca piceifrons. The sequence goes on along the minus strand of NC_060140.1, from coordinate 779,558,910 downwards.
CGGCTGTGCTGTAGTTCAGCCCTTTGCGCGTTTGAATGATGCGGCTGCCACAACACGTATCCTATGTATACAACATTCACACCCCATTGTCAAAAAACACACACACACATACACATCACCAAATCACAATTGTTATATCAATGGACAATATGTTCCCTTGTATTCAGCTGGTGAGCATTACTATAAATTATCAAATCACAATCATGATATCAATGGGCAGTATTTTCCTTTGCACTCAGCAGGTGAGCAATACAGTAATTACAGTGAAGGAAATAGGTTTCACGGTGCTAAGGACAAAGAAATCCTAATCAGACACCACCAATTTCATTCACATATTCCAGAAAAACATAGTGTATACTCTGATTTTTCTCAAAGCATTCAGAAAGGCATTCTCCAGATCATGGAGTGACTGGAAAAGAATTTCCTATGCAGTAGGTTACATTCCACAGAGACGCACCTGTCCGGACATACAACGAAGCAGACAGATGTGTAACTTATAAACAATTTGAAAAAGGTTTTTTGGCCAAATTTTTGTCTCAAACTGTTGGAGAGCGTATCTGAAAGCAGGCCATGGAACCAGAGCTGTTCAATTCCAAATATGACAATTTACAAAGATATTTTGAGAAATACCTAAATATGATGCATTTGCTAGACAAACCCATCGATATGCGTTATATACCCTGTGCCCTTATAACTACATTACCATTATATATCAAAGAGAAATTGTGGCACATTCCTGACAGTGATGTGAAATATTTATTGATAGTGCTGGACTCAGTTGATTAGCTGTATGAAGGTCACTGGTGCGGGTGCCAAAAAAGCAACCACATTGTTTACATGAGTGGTGTGCAGAACACGCAGGTTAGCTCACATAATCCTGGTGCCACAGCTGCGTTCAGTTACACAGTGCAGTAGAATGGACAGCCTGATTCCGCAAAACAGTTTACTTATCAATATCAGCAGACACAGTCGAAAATGTAGGTAATCATAACATTACAAATGTCTGCTTGTGTCTGTATATGTACGGATGGGTATGTGTGTGTGTGTGTGCGCGAGTGTATACCTGTCCTATTTTCCCCCTAAGGTAAGTCTTTCCGCTTCCGGGATTGGAATGACTCCTTACCCTCTCCCTTAAAACCCACATCCTTTCGTCTTTCCCTCTCCTTCCCTCTTTCCTGATGAAGCAACCGTTGGTTGCGAAAGCTTGAATTTTGTGTGTGTGTTTGTTTGTGTGTCTACCAACATGCCAACGCTTTCGCTTGGTAAATTACATCATCTTTGTTTTTAGATATATTTTTCCCACGTGGAATGTTTCCCTCTATTATAATCATAACATTATATACACGACAGGTGGTAACCCAAACAAGAGACACCAAAACAATAATGGTAAAAATATGAACAGAAACAATTGGAACTGGAACATGAATAAAAACAACTATAAGGCAAGACACAACAAAACTGTTACACTAATTATGGACATGCGTACGAAAACACTGGTCCAACAACAGCAATGCCTGTGGCTACTGCCGCGACAACCAATACAAAACCAAAACAGGATTTTGCCTACTAATCAGCAAGTTAAGTCACAATGTTCAACCACAAACACCACAACAGATTGGAGAGTCAAGTCGGCAGTACCCGAACGTGAATATAATTGAAGTATCATGTGAAATACTACCTTCACCTGCACCAAATACAATGTCAACAAACTAATGACAGTCACCACTGAGCCCCAGGTCATGGCTGATGAAAGTTTGGGGTGTGACTTCAGTATTGAATCATTGTTTCATACACCCATAAAAGAACAACACAATGATGATATTGTAAATAATTTTGAGCAACAGTCACTATTGTTCATATGCTATAATTACAATGAGAATTTATTCAGTGAACCGTTGGAGGAAAAAACATAATGTAGTTCATCGGCCAATGAAATAGCTTTAGCTACAACTACTGGTATAGTAGGAGGTATTCCAAGCAGCATTGTCTTGGATTCAGGTGCTGCTTTGAGTGTTTTATCACACAGATCTTATAAGAAAATGATAGAATTTGAACCAGTGCCCACGTTTCCTGTATAAAAATGTTAGATTTTGGCTGCTGTAGGAAATAAGTCAAGTAAATTTATGAAACAAGTTTTTGTGACCATTAAGGTATGTAATGGAACAGTTCAATGGCCATTCTTCATGGTCCAAAATCTAGTTAACTTTATAACAGTTTTATGTATATAATAGAGGGAAACATTCCACGTGGGAAAAATATATCTAAAAACAAAGATGATGTGACTTACCAAACGAAAGCGCTGGCATGTCGATAGACACACAAACAAACACAAACATACACACAAAATTCAAACTTTCGCAACCAACGGTTGCTTTATCAGGAAAGAGGGAAGGAGAGGGAAAGACGAAAGAATGTGGGTTTTAAAGGAGAGGGTAAGGAGTCATTCCAATCCCGGGAGCAGAAGGACTTACCTTAGGGGGAAAAAAGGACAGGTATACACTCGCACACATACATACACATATCCATCCACACATACACAGACACAAGCAGACATTTGTAAAGGCAAAGAGTTTGGGCCAAGCTTTCGCAACCAACGGTTGCTTCATCAGGAAAGAAGGAAGGAGAGGGAAAGACGAAAGGATGTGGGTTTTAAAGGAGAATGTCTGCTTGTGTCTGTGTATGTGTGGATGGATATGTGTGTGTGTGCGAGTGTATACCTGTCCTTTTTTCCCCCTAAGGTAAGTCCTTCTGCTCCCGGGATTGGAATGACTCCTTACCCTCTCCTTTAAAACCCACATCCTTTCGTCTTTCCCTCTCCTTCCCTCTTTCCTGATGAAGCAACCGTTGGTTGCGAAAGCTTGAATTTTGTGTGTATGTTTGTGTGTCTATCGACATGCCAGCACTTTCGTTTGGTAAGTTATAACAGTTTTAGATATGTTATGTGAATCGGACAGTATGACTGACTTCTCGAAACTTAAGTGTTTAGTTACACATGGGAACAGTAAAATCACTAATCACTATTGATTTAGATACCAGGGCACTGAAATACGACAAGTATTGCACTAGATACAAAATCCAAGCAATACAAGAAGGCAACGAAGCAAAAACACACACACACACACACACACACACACACACACACACACACACACACTTGTAGCAGATGAAGAATGTGATGAATGTGATGATTTCGTAAGTTAGTAGAAACAACTGCTCTTAGTGACGATCAACACAATGAACTTTTTTAGCTACTATCTAAGTACACACAGATTTTTACAAGATGACCCTATGTCATTAAGAAGTATATTTACAAAATTGAAGTCAAGCCTTACAAGATTTTCCTTAACAAATCTTACAATGTACCCTTATCTCAGCGAGCTGAGGTGAAGCATGGTTCAAATGGCTCTGAGCACTATGGGACTTAACATCTATGGTCATCAGTCCCCTAGAACTTAGAACTACTTAAACCTAACTAACCTAAGGACATCACACACATCCATGCCCGAGGCAGGATTCGAACCTGCGACCGTAAAAGTCGCGCGGCTCCGGACTGAGCGCCTGGAACCACTAGACCACTGCGGCCGGCAGGTGAAGCATGAAACTGAACAGTGCAATGGAACATTATGAAACTACATCTCCTTACAGTAATCTGTTACTTGGTGTAACAAAGCCTAACGGGAACATTAGATTTGTGTTAGATGCCCAAGCTAGTAATGAGATTATATTACCAGAGCACAAAAAAGCCTGAGAAGTTAGAGGAACATCTGCAAAAATTTTTAGGTGCTAAGTACTTTTCCACCATAGACATGACAAACTCATTTTGGTAAGTGGCAATCACTCCTCATCTCAGGAAACATACTGCTTTTATATTCAGGGGCAAACATATCAATTCTGCGTTCTACCTTTCAGACTGAACGTCAGTTCTGATGTATTCATAACTGCTTTGGACACGATGCTTGGAGACGAATTGGTATAAACTGTTACATTACGTAGATGACATTCTGGTCTCCACAAAGACATGGAAATAACATCACAAAATACTTGAAAAAATTCTGTACAAATTTGCACTAGCTGATGTAACAGCAAACCATAAGAGATCAAAATTTACGTCTAGTGAGATAAGGTATCTAGGGCTCAATTAACGCACAAAGTATATGCCCTGATCCACATAAGTCAGATGCTTTTAAAAATTTTCCTAGTCCATGTACTAAAAACACTTGAAGTAATTTCTGGAGTTCTGTTCTTCTTATGTTTCTTCCCACAACTATTAAATATTAAACACCTTCTAGTTTTACTGAAGAAAAATCATATAGGGATCTGGACAGAGCACTGGCAGCAAGATTTACAAAACATAAAACATGCTTTAGTAAATTTAAACATTTTAAACCATTCAGATTTCAGTACGACATGTGATGATTCATGCAGTGGCTTAGGATCTTGTCTATTTCAGGTGGTTATGAATGGAGAACAGCAACAGGTAAGCTGTGACACAATCAGTGTAGCATTGCTAATATTGTTGATACAGCATTAAAAGTATTCCGTAGTCATTCTCATTTTCTAGATCAGTAATCAAACCATGTGGAAGACGAGACAAAGCATCAGCAGTGATATTGTCCTTTCCCTTAATATGAACAATCTCAAATGAGTAATTCTGCAACGACAAAACAGCGTGATAATCTGGGATGAACTAACTTACTGGTTAATAAAAATGTCATGGCTTGGTGATCAGTACAGATTTTCATGTGCTTGCCACATACATAATGTCTAACATTTTTTGGACGACAAGAGACAGTATGGTACTGGGTTGCAAGGCACACACGTCTCTCTATTCAGTTAACTTGCACATTGTGTGTAGCCGATCCTCTTCTCTGGGTAATCAGCTACGTTGATCTGCCAAAAGCTTCTTCTCCGAAGACCATAGCTGCTTAAAGGAATTTGTTAAACTACTTCTCTATCCTTGAAATAATTTGGGTACATGTAGAATACTTTTCAGTTCAATCACTTTATATTTTCAGCTTCCACAGACAACAACTTCTGCAAGCTATATTAGTCCTTAAACGTTATACTCTTTTACACATATTCAAATATCATTGGTTTGATAACCAAATAATTTATGAACATCATACATGTGTCTTGCTTCGTACACAGTCAAGACATGAAGTAAGTTAAAAGTCTCTAGTCTCAAGCGAGTCCAATACGTGAATGTACACAGAAATCTATATTCAGTTGTTCATTAGTCTTTTTACAATCAACACAGACACTAAAGAGCACAGAATACAGAATATTACACAAACTTATCTTGTTCTTCTCTACCCGTACACAGAAACTCTGTGGACCACACAACAGGTACTTGTCTGCCGCCGTTCGGCCGCTGGGTCTATCTTTTTCTCGTAACTGTTTTTTTTTACTTGCACATACGAATAGGCAATGCACAGTAGAGAGTATTTGTTTCTCTCACTCACCTCTAAAATATCGGGTGTTCGAAATGGTGGAAGGCTGAGTGGTTCCAGAATTTACTCCAAAATTCTCGAATCACTACAAATGATTAAACTTCTTAAATGCCAGACAGTTAAGAGTTTCTAACTCAGTTGTTCAATATGTTCATTCACATTCACTTGAGGTTCACCAAAATTAAGTGGGCAGCATTTCGGAAATTATCGAAGGAAAGGCGAGAGAGAGAAGCCAGTGTCCTAAAGACACTTGGTAGAATAGATAAATTTTTTGCAAAAAATGTTGCTGGTTTGACTTTGAGTTCAAGTACTGTAAGCTGGGGTGAGATTGATCCATGTTTTGGGCTCCATTTACATTGTAGCTATGTGCCAGCTATTTAAATTCAAGCAAAATTGGAGAACTTATAATTGCAAGATGCCTAAGGAATGTAGGAATGATCTTTTAGTTTCAGAAATAAAATAAGTTGAATATATTTTGAGAAATATACACTGAAATTTTTGGAACAATTTGACCTGGGCTTGGGGAGACGTTGGTCCATGTTGTGAATTCTGTGCTTGTAGGCTCTTTTGTTCTGGAATAATGTCACCCAAGTCCAATTATGTTTGGATGACTGTAGAAAGATAATTGAAAGAAAATATCATTTACAAGTATCACATATTATTATTTTATTAGACAAAATACAAAATTAATTGCAAATAATCTCATAACTAACTTCAGAAAGAAAAAAGAAAAAAAAATAATAACTCAAGTACAGTAATGAAGTTATCTCATTGAAATAGAACAAGTGTTACAAAGTTCAAGGTAACTCCTTTTCACTTGGCCTTTATCATTCTATTTATATAAAGGAATTTAATTCTGGTACACTAAAGTATCCTCTTTTACTCAACAATGTAGGAGGTGTTATTTTTCTGATTATAGCTTCCCAGTCATATTCCATAGAATCTTCTTTAGCAGGCCATTTACAGCTTCTCCCAAACGTCATCATACAGCTAACAGTAGGGCCTCCTGTGTCATTATCAGAAAGTTTCTCAATAATCCCTGGATACTCTTCTCCATTGTATTTAACAGTCACAAAGTCACTCTTTTTCAATTCTTTCTTCTGTTCTAATGTGAAACAAGATGTTTTAGGTGTAGCTATTTCAGTTTCTGTATCACTGAAGGTCTCACTTGGGTCATCAGATTCCAGTTCCATTTCTTCAAGTTCGGTTGAATCGTCACTATCACCACCATCAGTCAAGAATACAGTTTTCTTTGGATGTCCAGCTTTCTTCTTTGCCTTTACTGTCTCAATCTCTTTACTCAAATCATCAACAGTAATGCTCTGTCCAGCAGGCGCACTTAGCTTCTTTCTCTTTTGCTTGCCAGGAATATTAACACCTTCAATATCTTTATGTTTATCTTGTAGGTATTGTAGAAATGAATCTCCTACTGTTTGCATGTCAACCTGTTGCTGCCTCTCAAATTTGCTCAGGAGTTCTTGTTTATTTATGGGGTATATACTACATTTCCTGAAACCTGAAATGAGATTTTGCTTCACTGTTAGTAAGATTGTTTCAATTAACTTCTTTAAAAAGAGAAGGAAAAGTATCTTTAGGAATACCAGATATTCAGCTCCCACTCTCAGTACCTCTCTACTCTTGGAGAATGTTTCGCCATGCCAATTTCAATAGTCTAAACACAGCAACATCCAGTGGCTGTGTTACATTTATTGAATTTGGTGGCAGACATATGAAGCGAACATTAAATTCTTCACAAGCTTTTAGGACTTTTTCACTTATATGGGAAGCGAGATTATCACCTATCATCACTTTTGGCCACTTTGCCCACTGTCTGGCGATGCAGTACAGCGATTATTTTCTTCTGGGTGGGCTCTGCATGGATGTACTGCCATGCCAGGCATTGGGCAAAGCACTGACATATAAAAGAACCCAGATTAAAATGGTGCACTTGGAAATGGACAGTGTCTGAAACTAGTAGCGCAAATAAATTAAAACAGAACCTGGTGGAATCATGTCATTTGTCAAATTTATTGAGGCTGTGGGCCCCACTTATGCGGTGTTCAGCTCTTCTGAAAGACAGATTACCATATGCAAAGCAATGGACAGGTAGAACGCTGGCACCATATACTTAAAACAGCTTCCATGTGTCGTGGAGGGGAATAGTAAGATGCCCCGCTGTGGGTTCTTTTAGATGTACATTTGACTTATAAAGAAGATCTCCATGCATCTGTGCCAGAACTACACTATGTGATCGAAAGTATCTGGACACCACAAAAACACACGTTTTTCATATTAGGTGCATTGTGCTACCACCTACTGCCAGGTACTCGATATCAGTGCCCTCAGTAGTCATTAGACATCTTGAGAGAGCAGAATGTGGCGCTCTGTGGAACTCATGGACTTCGAACGTGGTCAGGTGATTGGGTGTCAGTTGCATCATACGTCTGTACGCAAGATTTCCACACTCCTAAACATCCCTAGGTCAACTGTTTCTGATGTGACAGTGAAGTGGAAACGTGAAGGGACACAAGGCCTACACTACAAAGGCGCACAGGCCGACCTCGTCTGTTGACTGAAAGAGACCGCCGACAGTTGAAGAGGGTCGCAATGTGTAATAGGCAGACATCTATCCAGACCATCACACAGGAATTCCACACTGCATCAGGATCCACTGCAAGTACTAGGCTGTTTGGCGGGAGGTGAGGAAACTTGGATTTCATGGTCGAGCGGCTGCTCGTAAGCCACACATCACGCCGGTAAATGCCAAACAACGCCTCGCTTGATGTAAGGAGTATAAACATTGGACAACTGAACAGTGGAAAAACGTTATGTGGAGTGACGAATCACGGTACACAATGTGGCAGACCGATGGCAGGGTGTGGGTATGGCAAATGCCTGGTGAACGTCATCTGCCAGCATGTCTAGTGCCAACAGTAAAATTGGAAGGCTGTGGTATTATTGTGTGGTCGTGTTTTTCATGGAGGGGGCTTGCACCCCTTGTTGTTTTGTGTGCCACTATCTCAGCACAGGCCTACATTGATGTTTTAAGCACCTTCTTGCTTCCCTCTGTTGAAGATCATCGAGGATGGCAATTGCATCTTTTAACATGATCAAGCATCTGTTCATAATGCACAGCCTGTGGCGGAGTGATTACACGCCAATAACATCCCTGTAATAGACTGGCCTACACAGAGTCCAGATCTGAGTCCTACAGAACATCTTTGGGACGTTTTGGAAAGCCGACTTTGTGCCAGGCCTCACAGACCGACATCAATACCTCTCCTCAGTGCGGCACTCCGTGAAGAATGGGCTGCCCTTCCCCAAGAAACCTTCCAGCACCTGACTGAACGTATGCCTGCGAGAGTGGAAGCTGTCATCAAGGCTAAGGATGGGCCAACATCATATTGAATTCCAGCATTACCAATGGAAGGCGCCATGAACTTGTAAGTCATTTTCAGCCAGGTGTCCAGGTACTTTTGATCACATAGTGTACTTTACGCAGAAGCACACACTCTTCCAGCAGACTTCGCTGAGCCACTGCAACTGCCTATAGACAAGGAATTGCTTCTCCACCTCGTACCCAGAGTCGAGCAACAAATTGCAACCTTAAGATACCACGCCTGCAGGTGCACGACTCTCAAAGAAACTTCATCCAAAAAACTCTGCAGGATTGTGACCACGTCATGTTACGAGATGATACTCTAACCGGCATTAGACCTGCTTTCTGAGGCCCACATTAAACAGGGCAACAACATCTTTGATATTTTACTGCATGGCAAACCGACAGCTGTTACAGAGAACAGACTTAAACTGACGTGAACCGTGCTCGATGCCATTGACACACCTGGAAGTAGCATTAACCACGTACATGACGTTTTGCACATTGACCGGGATGACAACGAAATAATAGCTCGAGTGGACTGGGCTAGTTCCAACCTGAGGAGATCTCAGTCAGACTAATCGACGACTTTGCTTACATGGAAGGACAACACGTTGAGCAACACTTCCATGACAACACGCTCCCAGGATCATACTGCCAGTAATACAGACTCTCGTCGGGTATTGATCTCGACTCCATTACTTCCACATTTTCAGCAAACGATGTTCTCACGGTCTCGGCCGCTAGACAACACTCTCTGCTCGAGCAATTGCCATTGGAACAAGACACTCGCTCTGGTACAGCACCGTCGCCTCTTCAGCTTCCTGCACTCACCATCCCTGATCTCCATTCCTGTTTCGGATGACCTCACCAGCAATCACCTCGCCTCACGCAATACTATCTTTTATGGCTGTTTCCGACCATGCATGCTCCACCTACTCAACGTAGTGAGAAATGGTCCAGCCATGCCACTGCATAGGCAGCCAGCCACAGTACAGATAGCCACAGGCACCTGCGCGGAGATGAGGTCTGCAGCAGCAGTGTCCATCTCCTCTGTGCTCTGCTCTGCACTCCCAGGGGTCTGTGGCGACATAACCGCGATTGCGGGAGGCACCGTGAGGGAACGTTTTGGCCAACTCTATGCCTCCAGCACAATCTTTGAACTAGTCGTTCTGAGCTTCTGTGGCATAAGCACGTTCTCTGATGTATCTCCACTTAATAATCAAGTGTAGATTCACAGTAGTTGTGCTCTCCATTTTTTAACTTGGAGAATTTTCACCCGTGTCCACTCTACAATTTCATTCCACTGGTTATATTCCGGACAGTGGTCGGTGATGTGATTATCCATAATTGTTCAACTATTTTGTTGGGGTTGTCGTAGTAGTAGCTGTGTTGTTGACGACCGATTGCTAGCATTTTTCTTATTCTGAATGTCTGTAATGCTGCTGTCAAGTAAAATCCATAACGTTGGTGTAATTATGCTCTATATTTAGAGATATATAAATTCACGGATTCCAAAGGCAATTCCTTGTAAATGGCCAATAATGCGCAATTGTCTCTTCCTCCACGAATCCCTGCCTGTCACGTCGTTTATAACTGCACCCACCTAACTGCTGCTATGTGAGTGTTAGGTACGGGCTGTCTCAACTGACTTGCAAAAGCCTCACTGGTCGCTACAATATCTATTTAACGAGACGTTGTTGGCATCCAATGGTTTAATTTTTTAAAACCAACAAATACACTTTTGCTATAAGGTAGAACTGGGCGACGTTAAATTGGGTGTTCTTATTGCAGCAGATTTGTTTAGATGACTGTCACCTTAGATGATTCATTTATTGTACATGAGTGTTCTTATATTTGTTTTCTTAAAACAATGAGCTGCGATACTGTTTAACATCTAACATCGTATTTACATATAGCTTAGATCGGAAACGTGGATATTTGAGGGAAACCTGTCAAAATATGTTCGACATATTTGTTTTGCAGTGTGGCAGTTGCTCAGTCTTGTACTTAAATCTACATCTATATCAGTACCCTGCAAACCACCGTGAGGTGCATGGCAGCAGGTACGTCCAATGTACCACTTATTAGGGTTTCTTCCTGTTCCATTCACGTACGGAGCGTGGGAAGAATGACTGTGTGAATGCCTCAGTGTGTGCAGCAGTTATACTAATCTTACCCTCACGATCCCTATGTGAGCGATACGTAGGGGGTTGTAGTGTATTTCTAGAGTCATCATTTAAAGTCGGACCTTGAAATTTTATTAATAGACTCGCTTGAGATAGTTTATGTCTATCCTCAAGAGTCTTCCAGTTCATTTCCTTCAGTATCTCTGCGACTCTCTCCCACGGATTAAACAAACCTGTGACCATTCGTGCCGCCCTTCTCTTTATACTGTACACTCAGTACTCCCGTTAGTCCAATCCGCTATAAGTTCCACACACTTGAGCAATAGTCTAGATCAGGTCGCACGAGTGATTTGTAAGCAATCTCTTTTGTAGACTGATTGCACTTCCCCAGTATTCTACCAATAAGCCGAAGTCTACCACCTGCTTTATCCACTCTATGAGCATTCTGTTCCATCTCCCTATGAAGTGTTACACCCAGGTATTGGTCTGAGTTGGCCAACAGTGACTCACTGATATTATAGTGATAGGATACTATGTGAAGTGCAAGTTGTACATTTCTGAATATTTACGGCAAGTCGCCAATTTCTGCATCACGTTAAAATCCCATCTAGATCTGACTGAATATTTATGCATCTTCTTTCAGATAGTACTTCTTTACAGATAGCTGCATCATCTACAGAAAGCGTGATTTTACTATTAGTATTGTCTGTAAGGTCATTAATATACAACACGATCAGCAAGGGTCCCAACAGACTTCCCTAGTGTACGGCCGAAGTTACTTCTATATCTGACGATGAGTCTCCATCCAAGCTAACATGTTCTGTCCTCCCTACCAGAAAGTCCTCAATTCAATCACAAATTTCTCTTGATATCCCACATGATTGCACTTTTGAAGATAAGCGCAGGTGCGGTACTAAGTCAAATGCTTTTCAGAAACCAAGAAATACTGCATCTACCTGGTTGCATTGATCCAAAGCTTTCAGTTTGTCATGTGAGAAAAGCGCAAGTTGGGTTTCATATGATTAATGTTTTCGAAATCCATGATGGTTGGCATTGAGGAGGTCATTCATTCTGTTCAAGATACCTAATCATGTTTGAGCTCAGAATGTGTTCTAAGATTCTACAGCAAATCGATGTCAAGGATACTGAACGATAGTTTTGTGGATCACATCTAGTACCCTTCTTGTAGACGGGTTGTAACCTGCACCTTTTTCCAAGAACTGGGCACAGTTTTTTGTTCGAGGGATCTACTATAGACTGTAGTTAGAAGAGGGGCTGACTGAGCTGCAAATTCAGTATAGAATCTGACAGGGCTTCTATCAGGACCTGGAGCTTTGTTCAGTTTTAATTATTTCAGCTGTTTCTCAACACCACTAACACCAATAGCAGGTTCACATGACAAGCGCTTAACACTCGTTTTGATAACGCCCACTTACAGCTACATACATTTTATTGAGGCCGTACACATGCTAATGGGCGTTTTAATAAATAGAGCGTTGAACGCTGCGCTAGCGCTCGACTGTTGTCAGCGCTCGTCAACGCGCGCTTTGAGATCATTGGTTTCCTGTGTTACCGTCCAGTTGATGAAATGACTTGAGCGTATGGCATTGTTGGCCGGGAGGCCCCATGCGGAAGAGTTCGGCCGCCGTATCGCAAGTCCATTTTAGTTGACGCCACTTCGGCGACTTGCGGGTCAATGATGATGAAAATGATGATGGACACACAACACCCAGTCCCCTGCCGGGAATCGAAACCGGGCCCCCTGCGTGATAGGCGGAAACACTAGCGCTGCGCTGCGGTAGTTGAGCGCGCGCATTTGATGCGGATAGACGTATTTTAGGTTTTTTTATTTAAAAAAAGTCTTTATTTGATCATTATCATGATACAATTTAACCTACTACCTAAATACATTAGTAGGTCCTATTTTAACTATTACAATATTCTATCTGCAGCTATTATTATGTTTAACACTACAGGTTTCTACTGTGATCCTTCACCACTATGGGGGTTATTCTACTATACTATACTATGTTATTGTTTTAGTGTTACCTTGATTTTAGCTACTGTTAATTAGGATACTACTTGCAGATGGTTATTATTATGACTACTCTACCTGCAGCGTTACAAGTGTGCCAGAATAAGATACAAACCTAATTGTTGGCCATTCCCACTGAGCTAATCCCAGTAGGAGTGGCCCTGGCACTGGGCTGGCCGGTGACGTGGTCGCTGCAGTTCTGTACTATTTCTATTATCCTAGTTTGAACCTATAACTAACCTTATATCTAATGTCGTAATTGGTGCGTAGTCAGGTCCGGTGGTGATGTACTGTACTGCCCTCCAACCTATTCCGAAAACCTGGCGGGTTCCAGTCGTGAGGCGGCTGGCCAAGTCCACGTCCCGGCGGAACAGGGGGGTGTACGTGACAAGTCTGGTATTTATTTATTGATTATTATTTTAGGGTTTGCTCAGTTCATCCAGAAATCGCCCGAAATGAAAACGGAAGCTTTTAATACCGAATTATTTATAGATGAAATAGAGAAACGTCCTGCGATATGGAACATGACAAGTAGCATTTATTCAGATAAAAAATTAAGGAGAAGGGCTTGGGAAGAAATCGTTCTCTTATTCTGTGAAGGCGATGACAATGAAGAAATTATTATGTGAGTACATATATTTATATTTTCAATAAGTCTGCGTTACAAATTAAATATTGCGGTCTAGCCAATCAACTTTTCCTTCGTTGATGAAATAATTTGTTAAATGTCCTCGAACATTGCCCGCCTGTCGCACAGCACGCCCGGTGTAATGTGAGACTAGATTTTCCGGTGGTGGAGTGTGATGAGTACCTTCATAATTGTAGCCATCCCCCATTCTGACATAATTGTGTACTGTACATATCGATTTTACGATCTTTTCTGCAAAACCGGTGTTAACGTCTAATGATCTATGTAAAATACGCAATTTATTGCACATTATGCCAAAAGTACATTCGACGTACCGGCGTGCTAATGTCAAACGGTTATTAAATATTTTTTTAGCATAAGTTAGTGACCTTCCCCATAAGGCCGCATTAAATTCTCCATCATGCCAAAAGCTTCAGCAGCCACTATCACTATCGTATGACAACACTGTTGGTCTATTTTGTATCAACAATGCCTTTGGCTCAGGTAGGTCTAATGACCTTTCCGACCGCTTCTTGTACAATGAAGAATTCTTGAATATACCTGAGTCACTGTTTTTAACGTAGGAACCTATGTCAACCCATACAAAACAATAGTTTGCATCCGCTAGCGCCAATAAAACTAGCGAAAAATAATTTTCGTAGTTATAATACATTGACTCTATGTGTTCAGGCTGGATTAACCGTATATGTTTCCCGTCCAAGGCTCCCAAACAATTGGAAACTTCGAATTCTCTTCAAATATCGTGGAAATTTAATACCACTTTTCTTTCGTTGCTTCACTCACAACAATGGGTCTCAATTTTCTCTAAATAGTTTGACATACACGTGGTATTATAGTCGCCGCGGTACATTTGCCAATTGTATAATCGTAGCTTAATGTCCCAAGCGAACATCCTGTGGCCAAATATCTGAAAAAAACATAAAACCTTAATATAAATATTTGAAAAGAGGCCAAGAGGATGGTCTACTATTACTAAATTCTGTTTTTTTTCATCGTCATTCCAACAGAAGAAATGGAAGAGTTTACGAGATAATCATATGAGAGAGGTAAAGAAAACGAAAACTGTTAAATATGGATCAGGACTTCGAAAAATTCGTCATATATTCATTGTAATAGAAGACGATTTCTACAGGCATCTACAGCCAACAAAGATGCAGAATGTAGTTTCGATGCAGATAATGCATCAGCTTCGTCAGATGTTGCTGACGTAGAAGTAAGTTCTGCCTTTCAAAGGGTCCTAAATCTACTCTAAGAAAAAAAAAAGTTCTGCTGACGAAAGATTTGCAAGCATATTAGAGCACAGTTCAGTACAGAAAAATGCTTCAGAACCAAAAGAAAATGGCGATAAGACAAGCTGTTTTGCTTGCCACTCGTTAAAGAGATTAAAAAAATCCCGGAATATAGACGACTTCATACTAAAATTAGCATTTATAATTTCATCTTGCAAAACCAAATTTTCCTTCAAGGACCGCAGCATTAGTAATTGGAAAATCAAGATTATCATAACGAAGAAATTATTTGCCACAAGAGCAGCGTCATCAAGCTTCTGCCGAAAGCTTTCAATATCACGATTATACGAGGGCTGTCCAGAAAGTAAGTTACGATTGATCGCGAAATGAAAATCACAGTGAAAATCAGAAATGTTTCATTTGTAACAGTTAGCTACATCTTTCAGCTACTTCTCTACGTAGTCGCCGTTCTGACTCAGACATCCGTCGTAGCGTTGTACCAACTTTCCAATACCCTCTTCATAGAAGGCAGCCGCCAGTGCCTTCCGCCAATTCTCTGCGCTGGCCTAAAGCTCGTTGTCTGTGCCAATATGTTGTCTTCATAGCCAGCGGTTCGTTTGAGCAGAGGTGAAACTCAGTGGGAGACAATCACGGGCTGTATTGTGGGTAACCAAACATTTCCAATTGAAACGCTGCAGGAACATCTTCATTGCCCCTGCAGAATGAGGCTGAGAACTGTCTTGAAGAAGAAACCGCACGACAGTTATGTAATATTGGTTGCATAGCTTCAGGGGAAAATTCTCACCAGGCCCTGTACTTGGCGGGAGACACTATTTTCTATAACATCTTTACGCGCTCACTAAGAGCTCAGGAATGAAAAGAGCGACATAATTCTACCTAGAGTCATACTAGAGACACTGCCCAACACATCTTTGCAAAGCTTTATCGAATTTTCGTAGTCGTTTCCATTTCGCGACCGATCGTAACTTACTTTCTGGACAGCCCTCGTAGATCACAGCAATCTAGTGTGCCAAACAGTTTAGCACATTATCGTTATATTACAGCAATGGGACCTCTATCGCCAGTAACACACACTCCATCGCCAGCACCAACCAATGCTAGTAACGAATCGGAGTTACAGTTATTCTGAGAGCAACAAAACGTTCTTTTATCTTTAAATTTTCTTCGCTGAAGAAGTATTGAGATAAGTGTGTTGATTAATAAAAAACTTACCTCAATGTAACTGCGAGTTCTTCTTCTGGTGAAATACTATATCGCACAGCGTTTTTATCCGCTACGGTTCACCGTTTATGAGAGCCAGTAAATCATCCAATGATTTAATGTATGTTCTGAAATAGTTAAAAAATTTTGGTCCGTGTTGCCTTAGCTTAAGATACAAAGTTATGTACTGGCTTTCAGTCAGCCTGTATGAAAAAAATGCATGGACCCAATATCTCCGTCTTCTTTCGCGTTGTTTTTGCCGTCGGTATAAAATCACCGTTAAAACAGTTTCTACGCCCATCTTCGACAAAGTAGAGCTCAAACTGAACCAGGGCGACCGCGGCAACGCGTATTCAACGCCTGACAAGCGAGCACGTGAACATTACACAAAAATTTTGCGCGCATTAAGCGCTTGTCATGTGAACCTGCTTATACTTATTTCATTCATCTTTTTGATTGGTACTAGGATTAAATTGGGCATTTCTCCCGGGGTTTCCTTTGTAAAGGAACATTTGAAAACGGAACTAAGCCTTTCAGCCTTTGCTTTGCTACCCTCGATTTCATTTCCTGTCTCATTGGCTAGGGACTGGACACTAACTTTGGTGTCACTAACAGCCTTTACATACGGCCAGAATTTCTTTGGGATCTGTGAAAAATCACTTGACAGTATTCTGCCACGGTAGTCACTGAAGGCTTCACGCATTGCTCGCTTGACAGCCAAACGCGTTTCATTCACATCTCTCTGTCTTTAGCCCTGCGCTTTGTTTTACGCCTATTACACAGTAATCTCTGTTTCTTCAGACGTTTATTTACAGTGACTTTAGACCATGGAGGTTCCTCCCCATTATGAGCTGTTCTACTAGGTACATATCTGTCCAGTGCATGGTTAACTAGTCTCTTTAAAGTAGAGCAATAGTTCCTCTATATGCTTCTGACCTGTGCTAGAAGTTTGAAGTTCCTCATTGAGATATGACACTACAGGGTTATTTGTCTAGTTTACTGAACATAGGCCTTTCTGCCTGTTTTGTTTGTACTTTGTACTTTGGTAATCATTGTTACCACAATCGCGTCATGATCACTGATACGACGTACGATGTGGACACAGTCAAAGTGATCAGGACTATTTGTTGCCATTAGGTCCAATAGATTTTCATCATGAGTGGGCTTCCTAACTATCTGTTCTAGATAGTTTTCAGAGAAGGCATTTAGTAATGTTTCACAGGTTGTATTATCACACACACTACTATCAAAACTGTAATTTTTCAAATTAATCGTTCAATGATTTAAGTCTCCATCGATGATTACAGTTTGATTAGGAAACTTACCTGCAAGTGAAATGAGGTTTTCTCTAAAGTTGGGTATGGAGCTGGTTAAAATCACCCGGGCAATCTCCTTCAAGCAGTCCCCCTGGTTGAAGGAGTATATTGATTTGAATACGAAGCAGAGAGCTTTCGCGAGGTGTAACTTTGAGAAAGATTTTTATAAATTAATGAATAATTCAATTTTCGGTAAAACTAAGGAGAATTTGAGGGGAAGACGTGATATTTTTATTAGAACCGAATGGGATTGGCGTTATGGCGTAATAAAATGCACTGCCAGACCAAATTTTAAGCGGGTCACCATATTCAATAAGAACTTTGTTGCTGTGGAGATGGCGAAGACTGCAGTAGAGTTTACTAAACCTATCTATGTGGGGATGTGCATACTAGACCTATCCAAACACCACATGTACTGCTTTCATTACGAGTTTGCGAAAACTCATTTAGCAGATCCTAAATTACTTTATATGGATACAGATAGCTTCATCTATTGGGTGAAGGACTGCGATCCGTATGAAGTAATTAGGTGCCATGGTAATGAATTCGCACGTTGTCATATGCGGCCAATAATCCTTACGCTGTTATTCCGCAGAACAAGGTCATCGGTCTCATGAAGGACGAGTCGAATGGATTGCCGATTATAGAGTTTGTAGGTCTACGCCCAAAAATGTATGCATATTGCACATCAGAAGGTGCCACCCAGAGGCGGGGTAAGGGTGTGCGTCGCATGGCATCGAGAGCCCTATTTATCGCAATGTCTGCGCGGTGGTGTTCGTGGTGCTGCACCGCAGCCACCGCATATGGTGTGCCAAATCAGTATTCGATCGAGAGGACACGAGGTGTACGCTGTACTACGGTCTAAAATCGGTCTGTCGCCTCATGACGATAAAAGGGTCATTTGTGATGACGGGATTGAAATTCACCCGTACTCACACTACTCACTTGTAGCGAGAGAAGGTGTGGGGGACTCTGATTGAGAGAGAGAGAGAGAGAGAGAGAGCGAGAGCGAGTGCGAGAGCGAGAGCGAGAGCAAGAGAGAGAGGGAGGGGGAGTGTCTGCAGAGTAGTACTATAACCCTTTTATCGTAGTGTAATTATTTTGTGTGTGTGTGTGTGTGTGTGTGTGTGTGTGTGTGTGTGTGTGTGAGAGAGAGAGAGAGAGAGAGAGAGAGAGAGAGAGAGTGTGTATTTATGTGCGTTTGATGTGTGATGTGAGTGTGTGTGTCATGTAAATATTTTTGTGTACAATGTTTGTGATCAAAAAGTCGGTAAAAATTTGAAAACTGAATAAATCACGGAATGATGTAGATAGAGAGGTACAAATTGAAACACATGCTTGCAATGACATGGGATTTATTAGAAACAAAAAAATACAAAAGTTCAAAAAATATCCGACAGATGGCGCTTCATTTGATCAGAATAGCAATAATGAGCATAACAAAGTAAGACAAAGCAAAGATGATGTTCTTTACAGGAAATGCTCAATATGTCCACCATCATTCCTCAACAATAGCTGTAGTTAAGGAATAATGTTGTGAACAGCACTGTAAAGCATGTTCGGAGTTATGGTGAGGCATTGGCGTCGGATGTTGTCTTTCAGCATCCCTAGAGATGTCGGTCGATCACGATACACTTGCGACTTCAGGTAACCCCAAAGCCAATAATCGCACGGACTGAAGTCTGGGGACCTGGGAGGCCAAGCATGACGAAAGTGGCGGCTGAGCACACGATCATCACCAAATGACGCGCGCAAGAGATCTTTCACGCGTCTAGCAATATGGGGTGGAGCGCCATCCTGCATAAACATCGTACGTTCCAGCAGGTGTTTATCAGCCAGGCTGGGGATGACGCGATTCTGTAACATATCGGCGTACCTCTTGTAGTGTCACCGCCAGACACCACACTTGCTAGGTGGTAGCCTTTAAATCGGCCGCGGTCCGTTAGTATACGTCGGACTCGCGTGTTGCCACTATCAGTGATTGCAGACCGAGCGCCGCCACACGGCAGGTCTAGAGAGACTTCCTAGCAATCGCCCAGTGGTACAACCGACTTTGCTAGCGATGGTTCACTGACAAATTATGCTCTCATTTGCCGAGACGATAGTTAGCATAGCCTTCAGCTACGTCATTTGCTACGACCTAGCAAGGCGCCATTACCAGTTACTATTGATGCTGTAAAACATGTACCGTTAAGAGCGACGTTCACCATTTATGGATTAAAGTTAAGTATTCCACAGCTACGTCCTTTTTTGCTAGTCTAATTTCCTTGACCTGTTCCAGACCTCACGCCAGCCTGCGTGAGCTAAGACGCGTACCTTTCGGCTTCCTCTCATACCGGGTTGGCTCTCTTGCCAATCCACAACACCTCTCACTCGTCACGGAAGCAGTTACAAAACCAGAATCACGCATTTCCTCGAAGAAAAAAGGCCCGATAATGGTAGATGTGGTAAATCCAACCCATACCGTGACTTTCTCGTCGTGCAATGGAGTTTCCACGACAGTTCTAGGATTTTCGGTAGCCCAAATTTTGCAGTTGTGGGCGTTGACAGACCATCAGAGCGTGAAATGAGCTTCGTCGGTCCACAACACGTTACTCAACCAATCGTCATCTTCCGCCATCTTTTGAAACGCCCACACCGCAAATGCCCTCCCCTTCACTAAATCGCCATGTAATAGTTCATGATGCCGATGGAGTTTGTACGGATAGCATCGGAGGGTACGCCTAAGTGCCAACCAAACAGTAGTGTATGGAATGCCGGTGCGACGTGCGACTGCACGAGCGCTGATTTCCCTGTGCATAGACGAACCCGCTACACTCTCCATTTCGTCCTGAACAGTCTCAGCAGCATTACGCCTTGTGCTCCGTCGGCCACTACGGGGTCTATCGTCTAAACAACCCGTGGCTTCGAACTTCGAAATCATTCTCGCTGCATTTGTCAACGGACCTTTACACGTTCGAATCCCCTTCCTATGGCGATAGGATCATAACGTTGAACTAGCACATTCCCCATTCTGATAATACAGCTTCACTAAAAGCGCCTTTTCAGGTAACGTCAACATGCTGCGACTGCTGCTGCATCTGATTCTCTCTCTCATTACAGCTCCATGTATACACGATTGTCATGCGCAGTCACTGACGTTTTGCTGTCCAGCGCCATCTATCGGACATTTTGTGAACTTTGTTTTTTTTTTTTGTTCTAATGTAACCCCATGTCATTCCAAGCTTTAGAGCCACCCAATTAATTGTTATTATTAAAGTATTTCAGCTGTCTGTGGGGGAAAATGTGTAGAGCCACCCAGTTTTAAAAAGTTTTTTAGAGTTGCTCAGTTAAGTTTGAACCATCCAACTAAATGTTGTTGTTCTTATTAAAGTATTTGAATGATAAATGGACTTATTGGAGGCACTCAATTAATTAATTATTTCACGGAAAATGTCTACTTCAAAACAAAAAAAAAAAATTTAGAGCCATCTAGTTAAGTAGGAGAACGTTAATTCACAGAGCAGCTCGCTTCAATGTAGTTCATTTGGATGGAATTTCATTAGTAATAGTATTTAGCGTGTAACTAAGTTAGTCAATACCTCTGCTTTAATTTTAGGTATGGCTCTATAACCAACTTTCCTTTCAATGAATCTCCGACATGTGTTGGATTCTAGTAATAATAATAATAATAATAATAATAAGTTAAGAGTATTACTGCATTGAACTGAAATGTATCTCAAGAACTATATATATATATATATATATATATATATATATATATATATATATATATATATATATATATACACTCCTGGAAATTGAAATAAGAACACCGTGAATTCATTGTCCCAGGAAGGGGAAACTTTATTGACACATTCCTGGGGTCAGATACATCACATGATCACACTGACAGAACCACAGGCACATAGACACAGGCAACAGAGCATGCACAATGTCGGCACTAGTACAGTCCGGAGATCTTGCTGGCCAGGGTAGTTGACTTACACCTTCTAGAGCACGTTGGGTGGCACGGGATACATGCGGACGTGCATTGTCCTGTTGGAACAGCAAGTTCCCTTGCCGGTCTAGGAATGGTAGAACGATGGGTTCGATGACGGTTTGGATGTACCGTGCACTATTCAGTGTCCCCTCGACGATCACCAGTGGTGTACGGCCAGTGTAGGAGATCGCTCCCCACACCATGATGCCGGGTGTTGGCCCTGTGTGCCTCGGTCGTATGCAGTCCTGATTGTGGCGCTCACCTGCACGGCGCCAAACACGCATACGACCATCATTGGCACCAAGGCAGAAGCGACTCTCATCGCTGAAGACGACACGTCTCCATTCGTCCCTCCATTCACGCCTGTCGCGACACCACTGGAGGCGGGCTGCACGATGTTGGGGCGTGAGCGGAAGACGGCCTAACGGTGTGCGGGACCGTAGCCCAGCTTCATGGAGACGGTTGCGAATGGTCCTCGCCGATACCCCAGGAGCAACAGTGTCCCTAATTTGCTGGGAAGTGGCGGTGCGGTCCCCTACGGCACTGCGTAGGATCCTACGGTCTTGGCGTGCATCCGTGCGTCGCTGCGGTCCGGTCCCAGGTCGACGGGCACGTGCACCTTCCGCCGACCACTGGCGACAACATCGATGTACTGTGGAGACCTCACACCCCACGTGTTGAGCAATTGGGCGGTACGTCCACCCGGCCTCCCGCATGCCCACTATACGCCCTCGCTCAAAGTCCGTCAACTGCACATACGGTTCACGTCCACGCTGTCGCGGAATGCTACCAGTGTTAAAGACTGCGATGGAGCTCCGTATGCCACGGCAAACTGGCTGACACTGACGGCGGCGGTGCACAAATGCTGCGCAGCTAGCGCCATTCGACGGCCAACACCGCGGTTCCTGGTGTGTCCGCTGTGCCGTGCGTGTGATCATTGCTTGTACAGCCCTCTCGCAGTGTCCGGAGCAAGTATGGTGGGTCTGACACACCGGTGTCAATGTGTTCTTTTTTCCATTTCCAGGAGTATATATATATATATATATATATATATATATATATATATATATATATATATATATATATATATACTGCATACCACTAACTAAATTGCGGGGTCAGGGATTTTCTCTGCCTCGTGATGACTGGGTGTTGTGTGCTGTCCTTACGTTAGTTAGGTTTAAGTAGTTCTAACTTCTAGGGGACTGGTGACATAGATGTTAAATCCCATAGTGTGCAGAGCCATTTGAACCATTTTTGAACTAACTAAATTGTAAACTAACTCAAGAACTGAAATGAAATGAATAAAGGAAAAAATTCGTTACCCTACATCACTGTTCTTATTAAAAAAACCTAATCAATATGTTTTTGTTAAAAAAATATATATGTTTGAACAGTCTGCAGTTACATCTGCGTTGCACTGCGCAAGTCTACTAGGCTTGATGCATTTAACACACACACAATTTACGAGAATTGACTGCATTCAGATCTGCATTGCACGCGTCGAGAAGACGTGGTACCTTTAACACACAATTTCAGTGAGAGAAAGCGAATACCCTGCAGGAGAGGAAAATGGCTGAAATGGCTCTGAGCTCTATGGGACTTAACATCTGAGGTCATCAGTCCCCTAGAACTTAGAACTACTTAAACCTAACTAACCGAAGGACACCACACACATCCATGCCCGAGGCAGGATTTGAACCTGCGACCGTAGCAGTCGCGCGGTTCCGGACTGAAGCGCCTAGAACCGCTCGGCCACCGCGGCCGGCGCAGGAGAGGAATGTGTGCAACGCAGCTCGCTCTTTATTCGCACGAAGTAGTGGCCGCTATCGACAGGGGATCGCAAGTTGATTCCGTATATCTAGGTTTCCGGAAAGCTTTTGACACCGTTCCTCACAAGCGACTTCTAATCAAGCTGCGTGCCTATGGGGTATCGTCTCAGTTGTGCGACTGGATTCAAGATTTCCTGTCAGGAAGGTCGCAGTTCGTAGTAATAGACGGCAAATCATCGAGTAAAACTGAAGTGATGTCAGGTGTTCCCCAGGGAAGCGTCCTGGTACCTCTGCTGTTCCTGATCTACACTCCTGGAAATGGAAAAAAGAACACATTGACACCGGTGTGTCAGACCCACCATACTTGCTCCGGACACTGCGAGAGGGCTGTACAAGCAATGATCACACGCACGGCACAGCGGACACACCAGGAACCGCGGTGTTGGCCGTCGAATGGCGCTAGCTGCGCAGCATTTGTGCACCGCCGCCGTCAGTGTCAGCCAGTTTGCCGTGGCATATGGAGCTCCATCGCAGTCTTTAACACTGGTAGCATGCCGCGACAGCGTGGACGTGAACCGTATGTGCAGTTGACGGACTTTGAGCGAGGGCGTATAGTGGGCATGCGGGAGGCCGGGTGGACGTACCGCCGAATTGCTCAACACGTGGGGCGTGAGGTCTCCACAGTACATCGATGTTGTCGCCAGTGGTCGGCGGAAGGTGCACGTGCCCGTCGACCTGGGACCGGACCGCAGCGACGCACGGATGCACGCCAAGACCGTAGGATCCTACGCAGTGCCGTAGGGGACCGCACCGCCACTTCCCAGCAAATTAGGGACACTGTTGCTCCTGGGGTATCGGCGAGGACCATTCGCAACCGTCTCCATGAAGCTGGGCTACGGTCCCGCACACCGTTAGGCCGTCTTCCGCTCACGCCCCAACATCGTGCAGCCCGCCTCCAGTGGTGTCGCGACAGGCGTGAATGGAGGGACGAATGGAGATGTGTCGTCTTCAGCGATGAGAGTCGCTTCTGCCTTGGTGCCAATGATGGTCGTATGCGTGTTTGGCGCCGTGCAGGTGAGCGCCACAATCAGGACTGCATACGACCGAGGCACACAGGGCCAACACCCGGCATCATGGTGTGGGGAGCGATCTCCTACACTGGCCGTACACCACTGGTGATCGTCGAGGGGACACTGAATAGTGCACGGTACATCCAAACCGTCATCGAACCCATCGTTCTACCATTCCTAGACCGGCAAGGGAACTTGCTGTTCCAACAGGACAATGCAGGTCCGCATGTATCCCGTGCCACCCAACGTGCTCTAGAAGGTGTAAGTGAACTACCCTGGCCAGCAAGATCTCCGGATCTGTCCCCCATTGAGCATGTTTGGGACTGGATGAAGCGTCGTCTCACGCGGTCTGCACGTCCAGCACGAACGCTGGTCCAACTGAGGCGCCAGGTGGAAATGGCATGGCAAGCCGTTCCACAGGACTACATCCAGCATCTCTACGATCGTCTCCATGGGAGAATAGCAGCCTGCATTGCTGCGAAAGGTGGATATACACTGTACTAGTGCCGACATTGTGCATGCTCTGTTGCCTGTGTCTATGTGCCTGTGGTTCTGTCAGTGTGATCATGTGATGTATCTGACCCCAGGAATGTGTCAATAAAGTTTCCCCTTCCTGGGACAATGAATTCACGGTGTTCTTATTTCAATTTCCAGGAGTGTATATAAATGACCTGGGTGACAATCTGAGCAATTCTCTTAGGTTGTTCGCAGATGATGCTGTAATTTACCGTCTAGTAAGGTCATCCGAAGACCAGTATCAGTTGCAAAGCGATTCAGAAAAGATTTCTGTATGGTGTGGCAAGTGGCAGTTGACGCTACATAACGAAAAGTGTGAGGTGATCCACATGAGTTCCAAAAGAAATCCGTTGGAATTCGATTACTCGATAAATAGTACAATTCTCAAGGCTGTCAATTCAACTAAGTACCTGGGTGTAAAAATTACGAACAACTTCAGTTGGAAAGACCACATAGATAATATTATGGGGAAGGCGAGCCAAAGGTTGCGTTTCATTGGCAGGACACTTAGAAGATGCAACAAGTCCACTAAAGAGACGGATTACACTACACTCGTTCGTCCTCTGTTAGAATATTGCTACGCGGTGTGGGATCCTTACCAGGTGGGATTGACGGAGGACATCGAAAGGGTGCAAAAAAGGGCAGCTCGTTTTGTATTATCGCGTAATAGGGGAGAGAGTGTGGCAGATATGATACGCGAGTTGGGATGGAAGTCGCGGCGAGATCTATTTACGAAATTTCAGTCACCCACTTTCTCTTCCGAATGCGAAAATATTTTGTTGAGCCCAACCTACATAGGTAGGAATGATCATCAAAATAAAATAAGAGAAATCATAACTCGAACAGAAAGGTTTAGGTGTTCGTTTTTCCCACGCGCTGTTCGGGAGTGGAATGGTAGGGAGATAGTATGATTGTGGTTCGATGAACCCTCTGCCAAGCACTTACATGTGAATTGCAGAGTAATCATGTAGATGTAGATTAATAGCACATGTACCGCTACTCCTGTGTCGACAGCAGGCAATGCTGTGGTAAATGGGTCAGACAGTTCCAGTGGGAGCAGGTATACGTAGAAGGAAGCAGGTATAGCGTCGTGAAAACTTACATGCTAAGGACTTAGGTGTCAAAAAAGTATACACTCATTGTTAGGAAAAAAAATTATTTATTTTCATTAATCGAATTTAAAAGTAATTTTACATTTTCATAGGCAGACATAAACTATCTTCTTCACACTTATTATTCTTCTTGTGTTGATTGAGAGCAGCACAGTCAAAGAATTCCAGGTTATGAATAGCAGCATACTTGAATATTCGCCGTACAACATGATTTTCTCCGTGCCCTCGACGTAAATAATTGTCTGTGCGGTCGAATTTTCGAAGCGCTGCCACCAAGTCTTTATAGGGTACACCAGGATCATCCCAGTTGATTCCATGATAGAAACTTGTTAGCCACTTCACACTCTTCCGTGTTCATACCTTTGAAAGGTCTCGGCGACGCAACGCTTGCCGAAAATGTGTCTGCTAAAACCTCCGTGTACGCTACAAAGGCAACATATTCAAATATGAACTGTCTACGCTCACCATCATAGAAACCCAGAAGTAAAGAAATAGGTCAATAAAAAAGTAATCGCATCTTACTGGGCTACAGAACATACATTATTATTAGGATGCCATTCTGACCACGCTGGACAAGTCTGTGCCTGTCGGCGAGCACTGCCTGCGTCCAGATGGATGTGGAAATTTTCCTATAGCTGCAGCTATGCATTTGTCTGCTCATGTCGGGCGCCAACAATTATTTTAGAATTGCTGATAGCGGGAAAGTATAGTTCACCGATTTCAAAGATATCATGATTTTTCAACGGTGTGACGGTACATTTGATAATTTCGTTGCTGTTACTAATTGCCTCTGTTTGAATGAATTCGAGCCAAAGTAACTTTCCAGTTCTTTAAATGCTTCACGTCAGCTAAACAATACTTAATATCTGCTATCCACCCATCCGCATTCTGCTTCAGTCACACCGCCCTCGCTTTATGAAAAAATTAAGCGCTACACAACTCAGAAAACCGAGAATGACATTACTGTAAAGCTTAAACTAAAGTGACATAAGGGACGCTGATGGCGGCCCAGCAGTAAGACATCACACATTCGAGTCATAGCGCTTAAAACGTGGCTCATACTTTGACATACGTCAGGTTGAAAGTAAACTACAGGGTGTTTCAAAAATGACCGGTATATTTGAAACGGCAATAAAAACTAAACGGGCAGCGATAGAAATACACCGTTTGTTGCAATATGCTTGGGACAACAGTACATTTTCAGGCGGACAAACTTTCGAAATTACAGTAGTTACAATTTTCAACAACAGATGGCGCTGCAAGTGATGTGAAAGATATAGAAGACAACACAGTCTGTGGGTGCGCCATTCTGTACGTCGTCTTTCTGCTGTAAGCGTGTGCTGTTCACAACGTGCAAGTGTGCTGTAGACAACATGGTTTATTCCTTAGAACAGAGGATTTTTCTAGTGTTGGAATTCCACCGCCTAGAACACAGTGTTGTTGCAACAAGACGAAGTTTTCAACGGAGGTTTAATGTAACCAAAGGACCGAAAAGCGATACAATAAAGGATCTGTTTGAAAAATTTCAACGGACTGGGAACATGACGGATGAACGTGCTGGAAAGGTAGGGCGACCACGTACGGCAACCACAGAGGGCAACACGCAGCTAGTGCAGCAGGTGATCCAACAGCGGCCTCGGGTTTCCGTTCGCCGTGTTGCAGCTGCGGTCCAAATGACGCCAACGTCCACGTATCGTCTCATGCGCCAGAGTTTACACCTCTATCCATACAAAATTCAAACGCGGCAACCCCTCAGCGCCGCTACCATTGCTGCACGAGAGACATTCGCTAACGATATAGTGCACAGGATTGATGACGGCGATATGCATGTGGGCAGCATTTGGTTTACTGACGAAGCTTATTTTTACCTGGACAGCTTCGTCAATAAACAGAACTGGCGCATATGGGGAACAGAATAGCCCCATGTTGCAGTCCCATCGTCCCTGCATCCTCAGAAAGTACTGGTCTGGGCCGCCATTTCTTCCAAAGGAATCATTGGCCCATTTTTCAGATCCGAAACGATTACTGCATCACGCTATCTGGACATTCTTCGTGAATTTGTGGCGGTACAAACTGCCTTAGACGACACTGCGTACACCTCGTGGTTTATGCAAGATGGTGTCCGGCCACATCGCACGGCCGACGTCTTTAATTTCCTGAATGAATATTTCGATGATCGTGTGATTGCTTTGGGCTATCCGAAACATACAGGAGGCGGTGTGGATTGGCCTCCCTATTCGCCAGACATGAACCCCTGTGACTTCTTTCTGTGGGGACACTTGAAAGACCAGGTGTACCGCCAGAATCCAGAAACAATTGAACAGCTGAAGCAGTACATCTCATCTGCATGTGAAGCCATTCCGCCAGACATGTTGTCAATGGTTTCGGGTAATTTCATTCAGAGACTACACCATATTATTGCTACGCATGGTGGATATGTGGAAAATATTGTACTATAGAGTTTCCCAGACCGCAGCGCCATCTGTTGTTGAAAATTGTAACTACTGTAATTTCGAAAGTTTGTCTGCCTGAAAATATACTGTTGTCCCAAGCATATTGCAACAAACGGTGTATTTCTATCACTGCTCGTTTAATTTTTATTGCCGTTTCAAATATACCGGTCATTTTTGAAACACCCTGTATATGTAACGTAGTAATGGAGCAAATGGCTCTGAGCACTATGGGACTTAACTACTGTGGTCATCATTCCCCTAGAACTTAGAACTACTTAAACCTAACTAACCTAAGGACATCACACACATCCATGCCCGAGGCAGGATTCGAACCTGCGACCGTAGCAGTCGCGCGGTTCCGGACTGCGCGCCTAGAACCGCTAGACCACCGCGGCCGGCAATGGAACAAGTTGTGTAGGGAACATGTAATAATCAAAAGCGTTCGCGTGGCGACGACTCTTCTATCAGTTTCATATAAATATACAAAATCACATTACACCCATTTCTTGATTTCACCAGCTCAAACCTGCTGTAAGCAGTAACATTCTCTTTTCCCCTGAATCCGTAGTTCTCATTAACGAAGTAAGATCTATGGAATATTTTTTCTAATGTGTGGTTACAGCTCTGTTTTTGAACAAGCAGAGCCAGAGGAAACATTACCCGTACATCGATCGGTGTCGGAGTGCAGCAGGAATCGCAATATTTAATTGTAGGACGAAAATAGTAACCATATTTACTACCCTGTCATCACAAAACGTATGTTGGCGGTAGTGGAATCATTCTATAGTCACCGGCAAAAATGGTTAGTGCGTTCTTTTAATTGAGTGTTATGCACAAAATTCAGCATTAGGTTATGAGGAATTAAGCACACTCAGAACGACTGATGAATAATGCCTCGCGTTTGCAGTTGTAAGCTTACAAAGATATGTGTGCTTTGGAATTCTATATTAGGATCTGCAATGTCTACTGTGGTGATTCTGTACCTATATAAACCTCTAAAACTAGTGGACGAGTGCTAACACAGACGATATGGGTATTATACATAGCTGCTGTATTTTACCTGGGGAAACATTTTTCTCACTGCACGATCTTGTTAATTGGACATAACATACATCTCTAAATTCGAATCTTGCATTTTAGAGGTGACAGATTCAAAAATGCAAAACACTTCTTAATCCACTGCAAAATATGACTGGAGGTCTGAACATGAAAGATGTGGTTAGGGGCTTGCTATTAAGCACGTTTTTCGCCAGTAGCATCATCAAAGCTTTGTAAGGTCTGTACCACAAATGGAATTTGATGTGCAAGGCTACAGTGGTGTTCCTTTCAGACACTCCGACTACCATGCCGAAATGTGACGTCATTCCCAGTTGCGATCCCACGAGCTGTCGTATCGCGTATGGCGGAGGGTAACTTGTACGACTACTGGTCATTCCCTTTCTTGATCAATTTGCAAATGGAGAGAGGCGAAATAAGACTGCCTGTATGCTTCCATTCACTAGTCGAAATTAACATAGGATACTGGTGTACATGTAGAAATCGTAGGAAAACAACTAAAGAAGAGTAAAGTAGTGGACGGCCATTTGTTGTGTGATGATTTTAATAACGACTCATTACTGGAAATATTCTCACTATTTAACGAAAAGAGAGAAAGATAGTTTAGAGCTTTTTTTAAAGCTATCTGCATACTGAATTCACTGGCTGCTCTGTCAAGTTGCAACCTGATAGCCTTGTCATTTCTTATTCGTGTCGCCGGTTCCCCCTACAACTAGCGTCTCATTTGCGAGTGTCGACAGCTTATGATTACTCTTCTCGACCATTGCTGATATGATGTCCATGCATTGGATGCTGTCGACTGCATTTACCAGTGCGCCATTGAGTCCAAGGATAGTAGGCTTGATACAAATCAAGAGTCTAATTATTTAAAATCGCAATTCTGTTTGTTTAACATTTATAGCAAATAAAACCATTCAACAGCCAAGGTCGCATAAAATATTTCTTTATTTAAAACAACCGGTTTAAGAAGACTTTGCTTTCATCTTCAGGTCAGTTGTACCTGACACACCATTTAAAGTGGATTCACACAGTTTAGAACATGTCCAGTACATGTAAACAGATGTGCTATTGTGTACCGTGTTTGTATGCTGTAACAAGCATCTGTGACCAACATGTATATAGACATGGCCTGTTGCAAAAGGTGCTTTATGTTCTTGAATCTTTTAGTGATGACAAACCTTTTATAATGTGCTGACTGTTATTCACTTGATATCTCTTGCATAAGGTTCACCATAAAATAAACATGTATTACAACAAAAAGATTTTTTTAGACCTGAAGATGACAGAAAGGTCTGTTGAAATCGGTTGTGTTAAATAAAGATACATTTTATGCGATCTTGGCTGTTGAATGGTTTTCAACAATTAAAATAGATCGCTCTTCAGTACTGTCAAAATGAGGAAGTTTAATTTATAACAATGGGAGGTTGTTACAGGTGATGGAGTGCTTACAGATAGAATATCATAACATTATTAATCCAGCGAATACTGACAGGAGGTTATAGTCATGACGTCATTAAATTACACTTTTCTGTAAATAGGTCAACGTGTCAGTTTTAACACACACATTCGAATATATGGATGGTGTAACAAGGTTTATTTGTCTATATGGTTGTATCGTGACGAGGGTATTTGTTTTTGTGATGTTGTGTATATATACAGGGTGAGTCACTAACAATTGCCACCAAGAATAACTCCGGTAGTATGATAGGAGCTGAAAAGTTTGTGGGACAAAAGTTGCATGGGACAACGGGGGCGATAATATGACGTTGGTTTTTTGATGCTAGGTGGGGTCACTTCAGAGATATGAACGTCAAATTTTTTTTAATGGGATGCTATAGTTTGGAACTTATTTTCTGATAGTCGCTATCGAGAAGAATCCAATGATGTGTAACAGTAAGCTCTTTGAAGGTCAACAAAGGTCACAAAGGTGGCATGAATGTCCATTTACAGAAGGTGTTCGAAGTGATGATCATTGGTATCAATGCAGTGCTGCAATCTTCTTATCATGAATTGAGTGGTATTTCTTATCGAAGCACATGCTCTGACAATTCTCTCTCACATACCTTCAGGTGTAGTTGGAACGTTTTTATA
This sequence comes from Schistocerca piceifrons, assembly GCF_021461385.2. Lineage (NCBI taxonomy): Eukaryota > Metazoa > Arthropoda > Insecta > Orthoptera > Acrididae > Schistocerca > Schistocerca piceifrons. The sequence goes on along the minus strand of NC_060140.1, from coordinate 779,527,450 downwards.
AACAATTTCTTTTGCGAATCCCAACAAGAAAACAATCCAGAGGCATCAAGTCTGATGAACAAGCCGGCCACGACACATCTCTTCTGCATCCAATCCAACGATTTGGCAATTGTCTCTGCAACTCATTTCTAGCCATCAGCAAAAAACGTGCCAGGTGCGCATCGTGTTGATACCACATTCTGTTCCTTGTTCCTAAAGGTATTTCTTCCAATAACATACCAAATGTTTCTTGCAGGAATGTGGTGTACTTCCTTCGATGAAATAGGGGCCTATAATTCTGTCCTCCTACATTCACCGATAGATGCATGCGGTTTTTGGTGTGCATCTTGCCGCAGTCAAAATGTACACTCCTGGAAATGGAAAAAAGAACACATTGACACCGGTGTGTCAGACCCACCATACTTGCTCCGGACACTGCGAGAGGGCTGTACAAGCAATGATCACACGCACGGCACAGCGGACACACCAGGAATCGCGGTGTTGGCCGTCGAATGGCGCTAGCTGCGCAGCATTTGTGCACCGCCGCCGTCAGTGTCAGCCAGTTTGCCGTGGCATACGGAGCTCCATCGCAGTCTTTAACACTGGTAGCATTCCGCGACAGCGTGGACGTGAACCGTATGTGCAGTTGACGGACTTTGAGCGAGGGCGTATAGTGGGCATGCGGGAGGCCGGGTGGACGTACCGCCCAATTGCTCAACACGTGGGGTGTGAGGTCTCCACAGTACATCGATGTTGTCGCCAGTGGTCGGCGGAAGATGCACGTGCCCGTCGACCTGGGACCGGACCGCAGCGACGCACGGATGCACGCCAAGACCGTAGGATCCTACGCAGTGCCGTAGGGGACCGCACCGCCACTTCCCAGCAAATTAGGGACACTGTTGCTCCTGGGGTATCGGCGAGGACCATTCGCAACCGTCTCCATGAAGCTGGGCTACGGTCCCGCACACCGTTAGGCCGTCTTCCGCTCACGCCCCAACATCGTGCAGCCCGCCTCCAGTGGTGTCGCGACAGGCGTGAATGGAGGGACGAATGGAGACGTGTCGTCTTCAGCGATGAGAGTCGCTTCTGCCTTGGTGCCAATGATGGTCGTATGCGTGTTTGGCGCCGTGCAGGTGAGCGCCACAATCAGGACTGCATACGACCGAGGCACACAGGGCCAACACCCGGCATCATGGTGTGGGGAGCGATCTCCTACACTGGCCGTACACCACTGGTGATCGTCGAGGGGACACTGAATAGTGCACGGTACATCCAAACCGTCATCGAACCCATCGTTCTACCATTCCTAGACCGGCAAGGGAACTTGCTGTTCCAACAGGACAATGCACGTCCGCATGTATCCCGTGCCACCCAACGTGCTCTAGAAGGTGTAAGTCAACTACCCTGGCCAGCAAGATCTCCGGATCTGTCCCCCATTGAGCATGTTTGGGACTGGATGACGCGTCGTCTCACGCGGTCTGCACGTCCAGCACGAACGCTGGTCCAACTGAGGCGCCAGGTGGAAATGGCATGGCAAGCCGTTCCACAGGACTACATCCAGCATCTCTACGATCGTCTCCATGGGAGAATAGCAGCCTGAATTGCTGCGAAAGGTGGATATACACTGTACTAGTGCCGACATTGTGCATGCTCTGTTGCCTGTGTCTATGTGCCTGTGGTTCTGTCAGTGTGATCATGTGTTGTATCTGACCCCAGGAATGTGTCAATAAAGTTTCCCCTTCCTGGGACAATGAATTCACGGTGTTCTTATTTCAATTTCCAGGGGCGTATTTTCAGTTGCCCAATAATGCATGTTATGCAAATTACCATTTCCATGGCTTGTGAGCCCATCGGCAGAATTCAATGTGATACACACAATCCGCACCAGTTAATTCTTGGTGGAGACTGATATGGTGAGGGTGATATTTATGGCGATGCAGAACATGAACGCTATTTTGGCTCATTACAGATTTCCTTGCGATTTGACGCTAACTAACACAAGGAACCCGAACCACAGTGGGAAGAGTACCAATTTCCGTTTCCTCATTAGTAACTTTCCTTTGCCGAATATGTTTCCGATGCATTAAGGATCGAATTGTTCTCAAATGCACGACGTGTTGGGTGAGTACGTTGAGGATATCTTTCAGTGTATAAGCCTCTAGCTCTCACTGAATTTCGCTGGTATTCTCCATAAATGAGAAGCATATCAACTTGTTCTCCAAAGGAATACACCATTCACATTCGCTTCATTTGACGATACTAGTCTTACCGTTCCTGTTACTGTTGTATTGAGAAACTGTCGAATTGTGTTTACATGTCAGTGGCACATTAGATGGATACGCCGTTGTCGGCGAATATTTACTATTTGTACGATATACGAGAGACAATTGTCAGAGCATGTGCTTCGATAAGTGCCAAAGTGATAAAGAATACCACTCAATCCATGATAAGAAGATTGCAATACTGCCTTGATACCAATGGTCATCACTTCGAACACCCTCTGTAAAGGGAAGTTCATGCCACCATTTTGACCTTCGTTGAGCTTCAAAGACCTTACTGTTACATATCACTGGATTCGTCTCGATAGCTGCTATCAGAATATAGTACCAAACTATAGCATCCCATTAAAAAAAACGATGTTGATGTTCATATCTCCTATGCGACCCCATTTAGCAACAAAAAACCAACGTCATGTTATCGTCCCTGATGTCCCATGCAACGTTTGTCCCACAAACGTTTCAGCTACTATCACACTTTCAGAACTATTCTACGTGGCAGTAGTTAGTGACTCACCCTATATAGATATATATACATATATTTGAGTGTGTGTGTGTGTGTAATTGTTTTTCATCATTATTTTATAAGTCTACTAAGGCTGTCTCATGGTGATGTTATACACCAATAATGCAGTGCTGTGTTTCTTCATCGCTCAGCCTCGTACATACATGGGTTATTGGTGGAAATAAGCTTAAACTGTAGCAAATCACAATAGGAGGCTAAGTGCTTACAGAAAATGTCCAATATTTTGCTGCTAATTCCGTTAATTATGATATGAAGTGGCCATTTTGGACGACTAACTATGGTAATGTTGGCTACTATTTTTAGCAGAATAACATCCTGTCACCAACAATTCTCCTAGTGGAGTGGATGGACTAATGTTTTCACCGTTCCTATAAAAGAAAACGTTAACATTGTAGAGAGAGTAACACCACATTCATCAGTACACTGTGTGATACTAGTGGCACAGAAATTGGAGATGGTGGAAACTCAAAGTCTGGAAAAAGTTCTGTGTGTTCTGCTCCAATGTACCTTGGAGCTTGTCTGGAGATAGCTCTGTATGCTGCTCCAATGTATTCTTGATGGTTAGTAAGCCTGGACACTTGAGATGAATAGTGGTTCGAAATCTGTGCAAATGTGTTGGATGTGTTAGGTATACTGTAAAACATTTTTTAACTGGGGAATCACTTAAAAATGCAATGCTACCCCACACATTAGATCACATTTTGTTTATAGGAAAGATGGTCAGAGTTCAACAGTCCTTTATATCAATATCACATTTTCATCACACCAATGCATACCTCCAGCGAAAATCATTGCTACGTAAAAAATAATACTGTCGCCCATAAAAATGGAATGTGGTCACTGTCATACAGCTGACTGAGAGTAGATGGTTATGAATGTACTAGTACAGCCAGTTGGGAGCCTACTTGAATCTGGTGCTTATTGTCTGACTCTGTGGAATGAATCCACTACTACAAGAACAACAACCATTAGAACTCTATCAAATGAGCCACACTGACCACGTGTCTTTAAGATATGTTATAATGCATTTTCCTGCACAGATACCTTATAATAATTGGCTGTGTGATAAGGCTTAAATGGTCATACAGTGGTTTGAAGAGCGCTGACATTGACGTCTTAGCCATCAAATTCGTCTGATTTGAATGCATCTTAGGTTGTGTGTAAATATGCAGTGCAAAAACATATATTCTTCTTGTCTACACTGACACATTGATGCATGATCTGTTGCATGTTTGAAGAAACTGGTGAACTGTTTGTGATCAGTAAAGATCATAAAAGGCCTACTTTCCACTGACAACAACCTGTCACACACAATTCTCCTAGTGGAGTGGATAGGCTAACGTTTTCACCAATCGTGTGAAACCCAGCTCGCGCTTTCATCCACGAGACTCAGAGGGCCATAGACACGGGTTCCCAGGTAGATGCCGTGTTTTGACTTCCACAAGGCGTTTGGTACAGTTCCCCACAGTTGTTTAATGAACAAAGGAAGAGCATATGGACTATCAGACCAATTGTGTGATTGGATTGAAGAGTTCCTAGATAACAGACGCAGCATGTCATTCTCAATGGAGAGAACTCTTCCGAAGTAAGAGCAATTTCAGGTGTGCCACAGGGGAGTGTTGTAGGACTGTTGCTATTCACAATATATATAAATGACGTTGTGGATAACATCAGAAGTTCACTGAGGCTTTTTGCGGATGATGCTGTAGTATATCGAGAGGTTGTAACAATGGAAATTGTAACCTCCCCACAATATTTTAAAATAAATAATATGAATATGATTCTAATTTAGTGTAACCTCAAAACAGAAAAATTGCTAAACCTCTCAACAGTAAAAATTATAATTATGTCGTTCACTTATAATTTTTCAATAATTCACTGTGAATTTAACCTGGTAAATTTTGGACGACAGCAGTGCTGCGTCATGGCCCTGAAAGATCATTCTGAATAAAAAAATGAAAAAATTCTTACCTCAATGAAGTCGCCGGATATATCTGCTCTTACAATAAATTTTTCCGGCACAGCTCTGTGCAATGCTGGCCAACCTATCTGTCATTTATGAAAGGAAGCAACTGATTTTTCTATTGCAATAATCGGGATGATCATGGATGGGAGAAATTAGTAAATTCTTTAACTTGAAATGAATGGTTGTTAAAAGTTACTTTTTGTGAGCAAGATTATAATTACGAGATTTTTAAAACATTTACATGGGACTTCAGATAACATTACTACATATGCGCGAGGCTGCTTTTTACCTTACACAATAATACTCAGGCTCTGGCATCGCTGCACCGCAACCGGGCCAGCCAACATGATACACCAGACCAGACCAGAGCAGACTCCAGACTAGCAACAACTTACTGCTACAGCTACACAGTTCCTACTGCAGTCAACACTGCTCTCTGGTCAGAGACCTTGCATATCACAGGCAGCGCATGAGCAATACATCGAAATTACATCTGCTTGGACCTCTTACATAACCCTCCACTGGGGGGGAACAATTTGGCAGCGATGGTGAGTCAATTGGACTTGTCATGAGCAACAAATTTTTCTAAAATCTACTTAATAAACTAAGTTTACAGTCACAGAATATATACGTATGTATATAAGTGCAGAACATGAAATGAAATAGAGTGCACATGCACTGAGTACAGAACATATCAAGCAATGACAAATATCAAGCAATGACAAAATGTATACGCAATGAGTACAAAACACATTAACAAATGACAAAGTGCACACGCACTGTATATATTTTTTACCATTTTACAAGAACTAGGAAAGGAAAGGGAAGGATTGCATCATGGTTGTAGCACAGTAGGTTGCACGTAGCTGCACTGAAAGTCCATATCTTCCTACAGAAGCACAACACCAAGTGAAACAATCTGAAGTTCTCTTCCCTGAAGTATTTATCAGTGTAGCCAAGACACTGAAATATCGTAGTAATATTCAATGTTATCATTTTGGTAGTACATTAGGTACACCAAACAGTGGGACCATAATAGCATCTCCATCGTTCAAGGTGGTGGACAGCATGATGAGTCAACACCACACTCCTGCAGAATTGATACTTTTTCACCAACGTAGAATTAGCGCAAAATCCAAATATAGTGCTCCATGATCGTGAGGATGGACAGGACAAACGGATATTGCAGTAATTTCTGGTAATTAGGTCAGAAGGTGAAGGACATTAAGTTTTATGCTAGTCATCATTGAGAATTACATTAGTTTATCAACCGATTTGAGTAATTGTTGGCACTCATTGCCTAGTTACTAAATATTTCTGTACTATTTATGGAGTATTACAGAACATTATTCATAAGTCATCTGATTACAATAAATATTTGAACTCATTGGCCAGTTACAAACCATATTTATGCATTGTTCAGAAGTCATCATTCAAAACAAGAGTTAATTAATGGCATAGCATTAACATAATTCATCTAGTTATAGTAATCATTGGCACTCATTGGCCAGTTACAAACAATTTTTATGCATTATTCAGAAGTGATCATTCAAAGCAAGAGTTAATTAATGGCATAGCATTTACATAATTGATCTAATTATAGTAATCATTGGCATTCATTGGCCAGTTGCAAACAATTTTTATGCATTATTCAGAAGTGCTCATTCAAAGCAAGAGTTAATTAATGGCATACCATTTACATAATTCTTCTAGTTATAGTAATCATTGGCACTCATTGGCCAGTTACAAACCATCAGAAGTCATCATTCAAAACAGGAGCTAATGAGTGTAGCATCAAGCTACTGGTATTCATATATAATAGCATGTAAGTGACATAAGGCAAATTTAAAATATAAGAAACATTGGCATTCATTGGCCAGTTACAAAGTATTTATATAGTTTTATAAAACATTATTCAGTATTGTTCAGAAGTCATCATTAAAAATGGGAGTTAATTATTGGCATAGCATTTATAGAGTATAATAAAAATATTATTTACAGAAATTATTGGCATAGTATTTATGCATTATTACAAAACATCATTCAGTGTTACTCAGAACTCATCATTCAAGAGACATAGGACATATTTAAAATGTAACACACTAAAACTATTACTCAAGGTCTGTGGCTAGAAAACATCATTCAGTATTACTCAGAACTCATCATTCAAGTGACATAGGACATATTTAAAATGTAACACACTGTAACTGTTATTCAAGGTGTGTGGTTCAATAATACATAGATATAATGGATTCAATACATCTGACAAATCTGCATTATATTTAGTACTATAAATATCTCTTAAACTAGTAGCATTATTTGGGACTGGTAATACATTTTTTTGTGTGCTAGCAATGCATTGCGTTGGGATTGATAATTAATTGCTGGGGCATGAAAATATTTGCTTTTGACTTATTGCTGCAAATAAGGATTAGTAACGTCATTCATCATGAGTCAGCTGTAGCAAGGTTATGAAACAAGCAGAGTATATGTGATCACATTCATGAATGACACACACAAATGGGTAAAAAAAAATGCAAGTACTAGAAGAGGTTTAATAACTAACTGCTTATAGTACATTAATTTCATGAATAGCTTTTCCTGGAAAAAATACAAAATGGATTATTAAGCTGAAAGAAGAAACGCATATTATGCTGAAAAGTAGTGAACTTCGAATTAACAGGTAATGAAACGTGTACTCAGTACGTATGTACTCTAGCTGTCCTTTCCAAAACATTCAGTCATTATACCATGCGATATAAGACATACTGCCAAAACGAACTGCAACAAATACTTAAATAACTACATAGCATTTCTTAACTAGCAGTAAATATATAAACTTCATCATTATTCTCATCTGCAAAGAAAAACTTTAAAGTGCTGCGTTAAGTGGCCATATAAAATTCATCACTATCATCACCTGCAAAGAAAAACTTCATTATTCATATTACCATATTCTTCATGTAACTATTCATCATCATTTATTATCATCTGCAAAAAATAGACACTTCATTATTCATTATTCAAATTTCCATTTACTTCATACTACTATTCATAGTATAGAGTTTCTTATTTCTAGCATATTTCATCACTAAAACTAAGATGTGTAGTTCTGTCTGACAGCCTGCATCCATCGTCTCGTATTCTGAAAGAAAAGAAATTAGTTAAGACTGTTATCATACGATGTGTATAGTATATTCTTGTTAATGCTCGTTAATTCTGATCCATTTACTCTTCATCACAAGGTATTCCATTTTCTTTCGTTCATTCCGAAGGTGAAATTCCCATTTCATAGTAATCCACTGTGGTTTGTTTAATTCATTTCTTTTACACGTTATTGCTTTCTGAAAATGATGAATAAGGATTAATATCTTGCATTTATGGAAAATATGCACGGTCTGATATATAACGACAAGAAAAGCGACCTGCTAACCTTACCTTGCCGGACACTTGCCAAGAAAAAATATGATAATAATCAGTAAGTAGTCACATAGATAGAATTGCACAATTGGTCATAACATATGTAAGTTTATCTGGAAAAATGTGCGCGGTCTGATGTGTAACGACAAGAAAAACGACCTGCTAACCTTACCTTGCCGGGCACATGCCAAGAAAAAATATGATAATCATCAGTAAGTGTTCATATAAATATCTGCAAATGGCATTACAGTGTGATAAATAATAAAGTATGTTCATTCAATAAAGGGTTTAATATTGGAGACATGATGATTGCCTTTACTTTTTCTGGTTCTCAGAGTTTCGACGTGTACTACATTGGGGTGAGGAATGCTGCGAATTCTGTATGGACCTGCGTATAGGAGCTCAAATTTACTGCATCTACTCTTTCCTCTGTTGGATAAATAATGTGTGCGTACTAATATCTTCTGTCCAATGTGAAAGTCACGGCGTGTGCAAACCTGTTTTTGCTGTCTTCTCCGGCGCTCTGCGACACGTTTGATGTTGTTCAGCGCAATGTCAATTATTTCATGGTGTCGTAGTCGACGAGATGTAGGAAAGGATACTAATTCTTTAATTTTGTTAGGTGGTTCAACATTTTTCAATATAACAGTCGGAGATAGCATAGTAGATTCATTTGGTATGGAGTTAATTACATCCTGGAATGAGAGTATGTGTGTGTCCCAATCGATATGTTTTTTATGGCAGTAAATTCTACATAGTTTACCAATTTCTTTCATTAGACATTCACAAGGGTTCGAATAAGCGTGATACTTGGATATATAAATCGGAGAAGTGTTTCTTGCTCGTAACATACGTGTCCATATAGCAGATCGAAATTGTGGTCCATTGTCGGAAATTACTTTCAATACATGCCCTACATGAAATAGAAAATGTTTTACAATGCTTTCGAAACAGATTTAGCAGTAGCTTTGCGTAACGGAGTGAAGGTAACAAGTTTCGATGTGAGTTCAACAGCGACAAAGATGTAACAAAAACCTCTATTAGATCTGGGAATCGGACCAAAAATGTCTACAGCGGCCATGTGTCTCAATTTAACAGGTACAATGGGACGTAACGGAGGAATATGTGAAGTAGTGTCTCATTTAGCTTTCTGGCAGATTTTACATGACGCTAAAACTCGTCGTATACGTTTCTCCATGTTGACAAAATAACAGTTCTGTCTCAGTATAAGAAAACATTTTCTGGCTCCGTAATGTGCGTAACTTAAATGAGTATACCAAATTAATTTGTTAAAAAGTTCGTCAGGAATGCATAGTAACCAGTTGTTGCTGTCAGGGTGAGAGCGGCGAAACAGAATGTTATTGCGTACAGTGTAATGGTTCTGATGGTAACATTATTCCTATCTTGCCAAAGGTGTTTAATTTCTTTCCATACGTTGTCTTTACTCTGCTCTTGTGCTATGTCTCGTAATGACGACGAAATGAAATTTTCAAATGTAACTTGTTGAATATACATGACGCTTGGCAGAAGTTGGTTCCGATGTCTTGCTGATTGTTGCTGAGAGAACGGGATAGTGCGTCTGCTACAACATTTTGTGTACCGGGAATGTGAACAATTGTAAAATTAAATTCCTGTAAATAAAGTTTCCATCTGCTTAACCTGTCATGTGTAAATTTTGCTGAAAGTAAAAACTGGATAGCTCCATGGTCTGTGTAAACGGTCGTATGTCTTCCATAAAGAAAATGCCGAAATCTCGTAAATGCCCATACAACACATAATGTTTCAGGTTCTGTAACAGAATAATTGCGTTCAGCAGGTGACAGAATGCGACTCGCAAAGGCGATGTTTTTAATTACTGTAGTACCGTCTTCTTCAATTTCCTGAAAAATGTGTATGCCTAAAGCGGTGTTAGAACTGTCGGTGGCAATGGAAAAATTTCTAGTAAGATCTGGATGTGATAAAAGTGGTGCATTCAACAAAGCTTGTTTCAGATTGACAAACTCAGACTGTGCTTGACTATCCCAGGACCAAATAGTGTTTTTACCCTTCAATTGACATAATCTAGGGGTGTCTAAAGCAGAATAATGAATAAATTTACGAAAGAAGTTAATTAAACCCAAAAAGCTGCGTAGTTGTTTCTTCGTCGTAGGAACAGTAATGTCACGTAAAGCTTGAAGTTTTTCCGGGTCAGGCGCAATGCCTTCTGCTGAAATTACATGTCCAAGAAATTTTATAGAAGTTCCTACTGCAGTCAACACTGCTCTCTGGTCAGAGACCTTGCATATCGCAGGCAGCGATTACATCTGCTCGGACCTCTTACAAAATTTGTACTGAAATGCGGGAGGATCTGCGACGAATTGACGCATGGTGCAGGGAATGGCAATTGAATATCAATGTAGACAAGTGTAATGTGCTGCGAATACACAGAATGAAAGATCCTTTATCATTTAGCTACAATATAGCAGGTCAGCAACTGGAAGCAATTAATTCCATAAATTATCTGGGAGTAGGCATTACGAGTGATCTAAAATGGAATGACTGTATAAAATTAATCGTCGGTAAAGCAGATGTCATATTGAGATTCATTGGAAGAATCCTAAGGAAATGCAGTCCGAAAACTAAAGAAGTAAGTTACAGTAAACTTGTTCGCCCACTGCTTGAATATTCTCAATGGTGTGGGATCCGTACCAGATAGGGTTGATGGAAGAGAGAGAGAAGATCCAACGGAGAGCAGCGCGCTTCGTTACAGGATCATTTAGTAATCGCGAAAGCGTTACGGAGATGATAGATCAATTTCAGTGGAAGACTTTGCAGGAGGGACGCTCAGTAGTTCGGTACGGGCTTTTGTTGAAGTTTCGTGAACATACCATCACCGAGGAATCAAGCAATATATTGCTCCCTCCTACGTATATCTCGCGAAGAGACCATGAGGACAAAATGAGAGATTTGAGCCCGCACAGAGGCATACCTACAATCATTCTTTTCACGAACAATACGAGACTGGAATAGAAGGGAGAACCGATAGAGGCACTCAAGGTACCCTCCACCACACACCGTCAGGTGGCTTGCGGAGTATGGATGTAGATGTACATGCAGGTGTAGACAACAAAAATGCTTGACTGCTTCGTAGATCGCAAGTAACTCGTGATCAACAGCACTCCAATTTCTTTTTATGCGGCGTAAGGTTTTGTGAATAAAACGCGAGAGTTTGCTACTTTCTGTTTCAGTGCTGCTCCAACAGCGGTTTGCCTCACGTCCGCCATGAAAGCCAGTGGCGCGATTATGTGCAGATGAGCCAACTGTGCCGCTGGTGCTAAGCCACTCCGCAAAACGCCTCTTCACTCATTGAAGTCCAAGTCACTTCCCACGTACCAGATGTATGTTTGCCTGAAAGCAGTGCGTTGCATGGTTGCCGTTTCTTCACTAGTCCAGGAATGTGTCGCCAGCAGAAATTGAGCATGCCTAAAATCCTGCAGAGCCCTTTTTAACTTGTCGGTAAAGGCATATCCTTTACTGCCTGGCCGGAAGTGGTGAGAGGCCTGCTGCTGCCACTGCGCACCTTCTGGTGCTGAAGGAATTTGTAAATATACCTTTTTACAGTCAACTGTTTTAAATAACTGAAACTGCTCGACAGTGTTATTGAAGTCAGTCACGAGAGGTATGGTGTACCGATAAGCAATTGCATTGGCGTGAAGGGCCCTGTAACTCCTGCACAGTCGCCAGGATCCGTCATTTTTGAGTGGAGATGTCTATGAATTATTGGATCTGTTCTCAACGCCTGCTTTCAGCATCTCTTTGGAACCTGCTTGTGCTGCCAGTGGCTTGTGAGGTCGGATCCTCTTCAGCCCAGCAGCCACGGATTGTCCGGTGTAGTATGGATGTGGTGCAGTGTTGTGTTGTATTTCTTCCTTTCAAAGGCGGCCTGACGAGTAAGCCGATGGCCGATGAAATAGCTGTCCTGAACTGCCATGACCGTTTCCGCCAGCCGAAAAATGTTCAGGCCCCACAGTACAGTTTAATTTGACTTTTCATCTACCAGGACCTTGATCTGAATGTGGTTCACCAACTCCGGCGACAGACGAAAATGCAGCAAAAAATCTGCGCCGGTTATAGGGTCGCCACGTTGTCAACAATAAACCTCTACGTCATTTCATGAGGAAATCCTAGCTCCAGTGTCATAGCTTATTCGCCCATTAAGTGCCAAAGTGGGAGTCGTTAGCTGGCCGGTGTGGCCGAGCGGTTCTAGGAGCTTCAGCTTGGAACCCTGCGACCGCTATGGCCGCGGGTTCGAATACTGCCTCGGGCATGCATGTGTGTGATGTCCTTAGGTTAGTTAGCTTTAAGTAGTTCTAAGTTCTAGGGGACTGATGACCTCAGATGTTAAGTACCATAGTGCTCAGAGCTATTTGAACCATTTTTTGGGAGTCGTTAGCTGCAGTGAGCATATGCTGTGTCAGTCTGTTTGTAGTAGTGCACAGCCCTTTGGGGTAGGCGCTCACGTCCGATCCTGAACGGAAGAGAAAATTTTGGTCAGATATGTGATCACGGCGACCAGCACACCGTCGACAGACATTGGCATGGGGCTTCTCAACCTTGCTTCGTTGACGCACATATTATTGGTGACGAACGTCGGCGTCCGCTAAAGTTCGCCTACTACGTTTAGGTGGCCACAGCCATTGGTGCACTGCCGAGCTGTCTCCGCAAAACGCCTGTGGTTCCAGCACCATTGTCTTGAAGTTGCGTCGAATATGCTTCGATTATCCTTCCGTTGCCTTATCCGATATTCAGGAGCACCATCGTGGTGCCGTCGAAAGGTGTTCTGTTGCTCCGACAGTTCCAAATTTAACGGCACAACCTGATCTTCCAACAGCTCCACTCTTTTTATCTTGTGCTGGCGCATCCGTGCTCTTTGTGTGCGCCTCTGCCTTCGTGTTAACGTTTACTGCTTCAATACTTGTTACGTGACTTCTGTCAGCTACACTTTCCATTTTGGGACCTAGTGAGAGTTCTGGCAGTAGAGTAGCTATTACACAAGATTTCTTTGTTTGATGACCTGCCACTATTGACGTGGACGCCGACCAGTAATTTTCGGAGCCACAACTCATGTAGTGACTGTTCTGGTAGTAGCGCTGCTCCAGCGAGAGCACTTACAACTAGCAAAAATTTGCTGTGGCGATCTGTTTGCCAATATGCTCCTAGTCGAAAGCCTTTTGCAGCCGAGTATCTGGCGCCAAAGTATAATATTCTACAAGTATCTCATTTATTGATATGTAGGAACGTAGCTCTAGAATAACTTTGATTTCCTCTGACGACTGCTCCTACCAAGTGCGCCATAGTTATTATCTATTTGTCTCTACACACTACATGTTGCTGTACGATGCACACTATTTGCGTGAACCATGTCCATGTATTATTATGCCAGAAGGGTGTAAGTTTCACGTGACCCATTTTGGTCGCGCTATATCTGTCTTATTGATTACTGTCAGCTGCTGCTCGTTGCAGCGTAATTGGAGTCATGATTAGCGCTGCCTTAACATCTGTCTCTGTGTGCAATGGTGCATCTGTCATTATCATTTATAAAGAAAAAATTCGATTCTGACTCTGTTTTTAATCAAATCACGTTGAGGTCCTCACTGTGGGTAATTATGCTCCGAATTATAAAGCTACCTCATAAACTGACATGCGAGAATAATCCACAAGCCTCTTTACTGAAACTCAGCTTGTAACTAACTCAATAGCCAAAGAATATAACATAAATTCTAAACTGCTAATGAATGTTCTTTGCTGCAACAAAGATCCTTTCTCTGTCTCTTGTTCCTTCTGTGCGAACAGTGACTAATGTTGCCTCATAACAATTGTAATTGTTGGATTCCATATTAGAATTAAGACTTCATGGCATGAGTATGTTTTCCGTAAAATTTCTTCACCAATGAAGACGAAGTAAATATTCCAGAAATCGAATCAAGAACTGTTGTGAACATGAATTCCTTAGAAGTAGATAGCAACTCAAGTCACTTAATAAAGGCGAGTCTTCTGGTGCAGACCGTACAGCAATTAGATACCTTTCTGAGTGTGCTGATATAATAGATCCATACTTATCAGTCATATACCATTGCTCATTCGACGAAAGATCGGTACCTAAAGAGTTGAAAGCTGCACAGGTCACACCAATAGTCCAGGAAGGAAATAGGAGTAATCCGTTGTATTAAAGACCCATTTCAATGACATCGATTTGCAATGGGATTTTTTGAACGTGTGCTGTGTTCGAACACTAGGAATTTCTAGGATTTATGATATATTGACAGATAACCAGCACGGATCCATGTAACACAACTAACTCTTTATTCCAATTAGTGTGATATAGACAGGAGATCTCAAACAGAATCCGTATTTCTAGATCTCCAGAAAGATTTTGATACCGTTCCTCGCAAACGAGTTCTAATCATATTGCTTGGCTTTGGAGTCTCTTCTAAATTGTACAACTAGATTTGTGGTTCCCTGTCAGAAAGGTCACAGTTACTAGCAATTACCGAAGTCATCGAGTAAAACAGAAGTGATATCTGGCATTGCCTAAGAAAAATTTACAGGCGTAGTCTATTTAAAGGATTTAGGTGACAATCTGAGCAGCCGCCTTTCCGTATGATGTCATTTACCATCTAGTAAAGCCATCAAAAATAAAAACAAATTTCAAAATGACTTAGACAAGATATCTGTATGATGGTAAAAGTGGGGATTGTCCCTAAATAATGAAAATTGTGTAATCATCCACATGAATACTAAAGAGAATCCGATAAATTTCAGTTATACGATATACAGGGTGAGACACCTAACGTTACCGCTGGATATATTTCGTAAACCACATCAAATACTGACGAATCGATTCCACAGACCGAACGTGAGGAGAGGGGCTAGTGTAATTGGTTAATACAAACCATAAAAAAATGCACAGAAGTATGTTTTTTAACACAAACCTACGTTTTTTTAAATGGAACCCCGTTAGTTTTGTTAGCACATATGAACATATAAACAAATACGTAATCAGTGCCGTTTGTTGCATTGTAAAATGTTAATTACATCCGGAGATATTGTAACCTAAAGTTGACGCTTGAGTACCACTCCTCCGCTGTTCGATCGTGTGTATCGGAGAGCACCGAATTACGTAGGGATCCAAAGGGAACGGTGATGGACCTTAGGTACAGAAGAGACTGGAACAGCACATTACGTCCACATGCTAACACCTTTTTATTGGTCTTTTTCGCTGACGCACATGTACATTACCATGAGGGGTGAGGTACACGTACACACGTGGTTTCCGTTTTCAATTACGGAGTGGAATAGAGTGTGTCCCGACATGTCAGGCCAATAGATGTTCAATGTGGTGGCCATCATTTGCAATCTCTGGCGTAATGAATGTACACGCCGCAGTACATCTGGTGTAATGTTGCCGCAGGCTGCCACAATACGTTGTTTCATATCCTCTGGGGTTGTAGGCACATCACGGTACACATTCTCCATTAACGTACCCCACAGAAAGAAGTCCAGAGGTGTAACATCAGGAGTACGGGCTGGCCAATTTATGCGTCCTCCACGTCCTATGAAACGCCCGTCGAACGTAATTCGGTGCTCTCCGATACACACGAGCGAACAGCGGAGGAGTGGTACTCAAGCGTCAACTTTAGGTTACACTATCTCCGGATGTAATTAACATTTTACAATGCAACAAACGGCACTGATTACGTATTTGTTTATATGTTCAGATGTGCTAACAAAACTAACGGGGTTCCATTTAAAAAAAATGTAGGTTTGTGTTAAAAACATACTTCCGTGCATTTTTTTATGGTTTGTATTAACCAGTTACACTAGCCCCTCTCCTCACGTTCGGTCTGTGGAATCGATTCGTCAGTATTTGATGTGGTTTACGAAATATATCCAGCGGTAATGTTAGGTGACTCACCCTGTATTATTACGCCATATTACCAGATTTCCAGAAAGCATTTGACACGGTGCCCCATCGCAGGCTTTTGACGAAGGTACGAGCACACAGAATAAGTTCAAAATATGTGAGTGCCGCGAAGACTTCTTAAATAATAGAACCCAATATGAGGGAGTTCAGAACAGATTTGGGGAGAAGAGGAATTTGTGGCACAACTTGACTAGAAGAAGGTATCGGTTGGTACGACATCATCTGAGTCATCAAGGGATCACTTATTTAGTATTGGAGGCTAGCATGGAGGGTAAAAATCTTACAGGGAGACCAGGAGATGAATACACTAAGAAGATTCAGAAGCATGTAGGTTGCAGCACTCACTTGGAGATGAAGAAGCTTGCACAGGTAGAATAGCATGGAGAGCTACATCAAACCAGTCTCTGGACTGAAGACCAACAACATATCGTCCTCGAGGGCGACTGTTCATCAGAGACAAGGGTATCGTCCCGAGTACCCCAGGGAAGTGTGATCTGTTGTTCTCTATATACATAAATGATTTAACGAACAGGGTGGGCAGCAATCTGCTGTTGTTTGCTGATGGTGTACGGTAAGGTGTCGAAGTTGAATGAATGTAGGAAGATACAAGACGACTTAAACAAAATTTCCAGTTGATGTGATGAAAGGCAACCAGCCTTAAATATGGAAAAAAGGAAGTTGATGCGGATGAGTAGGAAGCTCAATTTTCGGATACAGTATTACTAGTGTCCTGATTGATACAGCCAAGTCGTTTAAATACTTGGGCGTAACGTTGCAAAGCGACATTAGGTGGAACGATCATGTGAAAGCTGTGGTAGGGAAGGCAAATTGTCGAATTCGGTTTATCGAGAGAATTTTAGGGAAGAGTGGTTCACTTGTAAAGGAGACCGCATATAGAATGTTGGTGCAACCTATTCTTGAGTACTGCTCGAGCCGGCCGGACTGGCCGTGCAGTTCTAGGCGCTACAGTCTGGAGCCGAGCGACCACTACGGTCGCAGGTTCGAATCCTGCCTCGGGCATGGATGTGTGTGATGTCCTTAGGTTAGATAGGTTTAATTAGTTCTAAGTTCTAGGCGACTGATGACCTCAGAAGTTAAGTCGCATAGTGCTCAGAGCCAGTACTGCTCGAATGTTGGCGATCCGTACCACGTCGGATTGAAGGAAGACATCGAAGTAATTCAGTGGCGGGTGGCTAGATTTGTTACCTGTAGGTTTGAACAACACGTAAATGTTATGGAGATGCTTCGGGGACTCAAATGGGAATACCTGGAGGGAAAGTGGTGTTCTTTTCGAGAAATACTATTGAGAAAATTTAGAGAACTGCCATTTGAAACTGACTAAGATACGAGAAATTAGGGCTCATACGGAGGCGTACAGACAGTCGTTTTTTTCCTCGCTCTATTTGCGAGTTGGACAGGAGGGGAAATGACAGGTAATGGTACAGGGTACACTCGCCACACACCGTGGGGTATCTATGTAAATGTAGATGCAGACGTAGGTGTAGATGCAGATATATCACACGAATCTAAAGGCTGTCAATCCAAATTAATTCTAGGGGTGAAAGTTGCAAACTACTTAAACTCGAAAGTTCACACAGATAATATTGTCGGGAAGGCGAACCAAAGACTGCATTTTATTGTCAGAACACTTAGAAGATGTAAGAAATACAATGATGAGAGGTTATGCTCGTCCATCCTCTGCTAGCAGACTGCTATGTGGTATGGGATCCTTACCAGATAGAATTGACGAGGACATTGAAAAAGTTCGAAGAAGGGCAGTTCGTTTTGCATTAGCGCGAAGTAGGGGAGAGTGTCTCACGGACGTGATATGCGAGTAGCAATCATTGAAATAAGGTGTTTTCACGAAATTAGAATCTCCAACATTTTCCTCCGAATGCGAAAATATTTTGTTGAAACCCATCTACTTAGGGAGAAATGATCACCTCCGTAAAATAAGCGAAATCAGAGCTTGCACGGAGAGATATAGGTATTAATTCCCTCGCGCACACTGTTCAAGATTGAAATGGCAGAGAAACAATGAGTAGATAGACAATGCTGGTTCTCACTCACTCTGCATTACTACCAGATTCCCCCTTTCTATTCCCCTATGATGTCATTGATGACATCATACATTGTTGCCAAATTTATTCCCCTCTGACACAGGTCAATTACCCTATACACAAAATGGTGGGAAATTTAGGAAGTGGTAGGAAATTCAAGATACTCCAATTCCTATCCTGTTACTATGGAAGTAGGGCTGTTGTCCTAAGTAAAAACTGGTGGGAGATTAAAAAGTCTGAGATTAGACATTGTTCAGTTACTGTGATATTACAGAAATTGGAGGTGGCGACCAAAGATGGTTAACTAAGGACACTGATGCAGCTCCGTGACATCAAAATCGAAGATGACGATCCAAGAGGGCTGACCAGGGATAATAGAGCAGTTCTATGATAGCAAAATCCAAGATGACTTACCAGGGGATACTGTCCAGTCTGCATTGTTGCGAGATTTGATGGGTTTTTCCCAGACCTTATGTCAGTCTGAGCCTGTGTGAGAGACACTATTCACAGCCAGGACAAAAGGCGTTTGTTTCGCCAGCAGGTCTAAGCCTGCTTCATACACAAAAAGTGTTTTTGTCTTTCCAGTCTGACCCTCTTGGCTATTTTCAGGACATACAAAGATATTTCTCTGTCTGCAGGTGGTAACCAGTCTGAACTTGCCTACTGATCTGCTTGAGTGATATGAAAAACCACTTAACATGTTTTTCTTGAGCTGTTTTCCACTCAGACTTGTATGGCTACTTGTAGCAGTCAAGTCACTTACAGAATTCCAGATGGCCATGGGGGTTTCCCACTTGACACCACACTTACATTAAATATGCAGTCCAGTTCAATTCAGTTCAAAAAAACAGGAAATCACAATGCCAAAGTTTAAAAATGTCAGTAGTCCAGCTGTCCAAAATCCAAACAATTCTCGCTCTAACATTATAGTTAAAACAGTTTACACCCCACCCCTCAGACAACACAGTTTAAACAAATACCAAACCTGAGTCACATTAGGTTTGAAACCCTAAAGTGCACATGTTCTGAGTTTAAAATGACAGGAAAATTCACTCCTGCTAAGTTTAAAATGGTGAAAAGATCCACTTCGCCTAAGATATACATATATATAATGGGAAGCCCCCTGGTTGTGAGAACTCGGCCACGTGTCCCAACTTTAAAAATGTGTAATTCTCCGGTGCAGCCTGTATGATTTTCAGACACATGTCACTGCCATATGTGTGCTTAACAGAATATGAACGGGGAGGTATTCGCTTGAGTTTTATTTGTACACACGGCATCAGCTCTCTCACAGAATTCCACCTGCTCTCCACAATGCCAATTATCAGCCACTCCACATCATGCAGGACGGAGCACACAATATCCACGAGCATAGTACGCCACTGTCCATGGACAATGCTGAACCATGTGGGGGCTGACTGTCCACCTTCAAGTGAGAGCCATTGTAGACTGGGTCTTCTGCTGCACTCCACATGAGCTCATGCAGTGTCCTTCCGTTGCAGAGACTCAGTGTGCTGCTAAGGGAAGCAACTTTATCTGTGTGTATGAACCTACCATCATAAAGATAGGAATGTGGGCATTTGTTTGTACAGTTCAGAATGCAGGTAAACCCCCATTGTTCAGTGGAGACTGAGTATCCCACCACAGTCAGGCAGTCAGATACAGAGTTTCCCACTTAGACAAAGGCTAATTTTGAAACTGTACGACCTTGTATTGCCCTGCACGCCTGCACAGCTGTGGATCCCCCACCTTCTGGCAGTCACATAGTACAGCAACATTGTGATTTATTTTCCTGGAGTGTTGAGGCATGCAGAATTGCACGGAAGCTTATTTAGAGAAGGCTGTGGAAAGGTATAGGTTGTAGATATGACGATAAGAGAAGTTAGTGCTCGTATGAAAGCATATAGTCACGCTCCTGTTACTCCATTTACGAATATTTTACCGACAACATTGAATCTTGCGTTGAAAGCAGCAAATATAATACCGAAATCAATCAATTCTTAGTAAATCAGAGAATTTCTGCATCAAGTCTACTTCCCTACCACTGAACATGTACATCAAATGTAGTTATTCGCTCATCAAACGACACATGACAGCATACACAACACAAACATTTACATCAAAGAGTTCCCGCTTCACTGTGTGTTTTAGGTTGCATACATAACGTCAAATGTCTCCATAGGATTTCTAAATGGAGACAGCTGCCGTACATACAGCAAATCACTGAATTTTCACTTCAATTTTTTGCTGAAATCAATGAAATTTTCAGGCAAGAAAGCGAAATTCGCGTCATACCTAGTCCCTGCCGTTACACTTCCCTCTAGGCTACACTTAATTCTTATAATCCCAGCAGATAATTTGATTTCGTTCAATATCTGTTCAAAGAAAGCTCTAGAAGTGATCGTGCATAAATTATAAACGTTTCACATTGTATGTAGATCACCCATCTCCAGCAGATTTACAGCTCTTAAAGAAAGGGAACGTCTACTTAATAGCGTGCAGCTGCAGTTTTATTTGCACCCAGTTCAGTGCCATAGTTCCGTGTTACATTGATTGGACAAGCTCTTGATATGTTGAATGGGAGTGAAACGTGAAATTTTTGCACGAGTAGACCACTGTTGCTCTTTGTCGAGTAAAATATATTCAGTTGAAAACATTTCCTGCTGAATCTGATGCGTGCCCTTAATGTGAGGGTGTGGAACATACAATGTGAACATTTTGCTGGTTATTTAATGCCTTCCAACAGTCCTTAGGACTATACGTTAAAGTAAATTAAACAGAGCAGTACTGCACTGGTCTGCAGGACCACACTTTTAAGCTCTGTCTAACCACCTGACTTTTCCACGCAACATAGAGGGAGTTACTTGACAAGGAACAAGCAATGCAGCTCCTTATAAGAGTACTAACAGTAGACAGTAGAAAGGTCTGGATGTTATTGCTGCAACAATTTATTCCCTATGTGAAGTTTGCGTCACGTTACAAAATGCTCAGTTCTTTCTATATGCCAAAGTGAAGTGTCTTTTCATTCAACAAACACGTTTATACAGCAAGTTTTTTGCTGACCTACGCTGTGAACGCTCGTGATGGCGAAGGTCTCCTATTACGATTTACACTAAACTCCACATGCAGACTTATAATTGCCGGCACATCGAGCATGACAACGAATTAATTCTACAGCAGTTTTAAAGTAATATCATCTAAGTACTACCGCATTGGTCTGCTGGAGACACACCTTTAAGCATTGTATAACCATCCAAGTTTTCCTCACAACATAGACAGACGTAGGCAGAGAACTCACATTTGATCTTGCACTCGTATCGCGAACACAACAGAACACTTCCTCAGTCAGAATTGACTCCACAATAACTGTCAAGCACATGGTTAGAGAAATGTGAGCAAAGTGCTGGTGGAATCTTAACATTTCTTATCACTGAATCAGAATCGCTACAGCTATGAAACCAAACGATTTGGTTATCTCCGAACTGACTTCAAGTGTACCACTTTTAACATGACTGAATCTTATATCACTGTAATTTATAAAGGTGTTTGTGTAGCTCTTGAAGGTGCTCAGGCGAAGTGCCTCAGTTGGTAGAGTACTACTGGTCGTTGTTGTAGTAGTACATTCATTCACGCGATTCAAATGGCGAACTGAGTGTGGTAGTAGTGGTAACTTCATAATATAGATGGAAAAACTTTTCCAACTAGCAGTACTAGTAGATTCATATGTTAGATTCTCAACTAGCTGTACCACAATGACCACTAATTGATGGTGATTTTCGCTGTAGGTATGCGTTGGTGTAATGGAAATATGATATCAATATAAGCTAACGATAAATTCCAATCATCTGTCTTAAAAGAAAGTGATGTAATGTCAAGACTAGCACTGCATTTTAAGCGATTTTTGTGTGATTCCTCACATAAATCTTGTAAGTTATACATAACATTTCCAATTGACGGTCCGCTGTGCCCCTATAAAAATAGAGCCAAGAGGTAGTGGGAAGACGCACCGAGAAATCATATAATCGGCGTCAAACACCCGGGTGCGTTGTGCCTCGGATGACGTCAGAGTTGAGCAGACTTGATTGCGTGTTCGGTAAAAGTAGAAAGTGAACTTGCGAGGATCGTAAACCATTCTGGATCGCTTAGATTTCATGGAAGTAACTGTTTGTGTGCCGTCCATAATTTTGACGAAACCATGTGGCATGTGGTGAGATTCTTTACGCTTTTAAGGTGAGCAATTAACTTTTGGTGATTAGAAGTTAGGACGGCAGACAATTTTAATTGGAACTACCAGTAGAGGTCGGCTCTAAACTATTAATAGAACTCTTTCAGATATGGATATTATTGTTATTATTAACGATATTATTACATTTTGTGCATGTGAAATTTTACAGAATATATCAGTCAGTTAAAAATCAAAACTTTTATTTATGAGCATAGATTATGATGCCTCTGAGTAAATAGCAATTAGGAGAACTAATTCGTTGTCATGCTCGATGTGCCGGCAATTATAAGTCTGCAGGTGGAGTTTAGTGTAAATGGTAATAGGAGACCTTCGCCATCACGAGCGTTCACAGCGTAGGTCAGCAAAAAACTTGCTGTATAAACGTTTTTGTTGAATGAAAAGACACTTCACTTTGGCATATAGAAAGAAATGAGCATTTTGTAACGTGACGCAAACTTCACATAGGGAATAAATTGTTGCAGCCATAACATCCAGACCTTTCCACTGTCTAGTGTGAGTCCCCTTATAAGGAGCTGCATTGCTTGTTACTTGTCATGAACTCCCTCTATGTTCTTCATGTTCCTCTCCGTCTACATCTACATCTACATTTATACTCCGCAAGCCACCCAACGGTGTGTGGCGGAGGGCACTTTACGTGCCACTGTCATTACCTCCCTTTCCTGTTCCAGTCGCGTATGGTTCGCGGGAAGAACGACTGTCTGAAAGCCTCCGTGCGCGCTTTAATCTCTCTAATTTTACATTCGTGATCTCCTCGGGAGGTAGAAGTAGGGGGAAGCAATATATTCGATACCTCATCCAGAAACGCACCCTCTCGAAACCTGGCGAGCAAGCTACACCGCGATGCAGAGTGCCTCTCTTGCAGAGTCTGCCACTTGAGTTTGTTAAACATCTCCGTAACGCTATCACGGTTACCAAATAACCCTGTGACGAAACGCGCCGCACTTCTTTGGATCTTCTCTATCTCCTCCGTCAACCCGATCTGGTACGGATCCCACACTGATGAGCAATACTCAAGTATAGGTCGAACGAGTGTTTTGTAAGCCACCTCCTTTGTTGATGGACTACATTTTCTAAGGACTCTCCCAATGAATCTCAACCTGGTACCCGCCTTACCAACAATTTATTTTATATGATCATTCCACTTCAAATCGTTCCGCACGCATACTCCCAGATATTTTACAGAAGTAACTGCTACTAGTGTTTGTTCTGCTATCATATAATCACACAATAAAGGATCCTTCTTTCTATGTATTCGCAATACATTACATTTGTCTATGTTAAGGGTCAGTTGCCACTCCCTGCACCAAGTGCCTATCCGTTGCAGATCTTCCTGCCTTTCGCTACAATTTTCTAATGCTGCAACTTCTCTGTATACACAGCATCATCCGTGAAAAGCCGCATGTACTTCCGACATTATCTGTTGTTGTTGTTGTGGTCTTCAGTCCTGAGACTGGTTTGATGCAGCTCTCCATGCTACTCTATCCTGTGCAAGCTTTTTCATCTCCCAGTACCTACTGCAACCTACATCCTTCTGAATCTGCTTAATGTATTCATCTCTTGGTCTCCCCCTACGATTTTTACCCTCCACGCTGCCCTCCAATACTAAATTGGTGATCCCTTGATGCCTCAGAACATGTCCTACCAACCGATCCCTTCTTCTGGTCAAGTTGTGCCACAAACTTCTCCTCTCCCCAATCCTATTCAATACTTCCTCATTAGTTATGTGATCTACCCATCTAATCTTCAGCATTCTTCTGTAGCACCACATTTCGAAAGCTTCTATTCTCTTCTTGTCCAAACTATTTGTCGTCCATGTTTCACTTCCATACATGGCTACACTCCATACGAATACTTTCAGAAATGACTTCCTGACACTTAAATCAATACTGGATGTTAACAAATTTCTCTTCTTCAGAAACGCTTTCCTTGCCATTGCCAGTCTACATTTTATATCCTCTCTACTTCGACCATCGTCAGTTATTTTGCTCCCCAAATAGCAACACTCCTCTATTTCTTTAAGTGTCTCATTTCCTAATCTAATTCCCTCAGCATCACCCAACTTAATTCGACTACATTCCATTATCCTCATTTTTCTTTTGTTGATGTTTATCTTATACCCTCCTCTCAAGACACTGTCCATTCTGTTCAGCTGCTCTACCAGGTCCTTTGCTGTCTCTGACAGAATTACTATGTCATCGGTGAACCTCAAAGTTTTTATTTCTTCTCCATGAATTTTAATACCTACTCCGAATTTTTCTTTTGTTTCCTTTACTGCTTGCTCAATATACAGATTGAACAACATCGGGGACAGGCTACAACCCTGTCTTACTCCCTTCCCAACCATTGCTTCCCTTTCATGTCCCTCGACTCTTATAACTGCCATCTGGTTTCTGTACAAATTGTAAATAGCCTTTCGCTCCCTGTATTTTACCCCTGCCACCTTTAGAATCTGAAAGAGAGTATTCCAGTCAACATTGTCAAAAGCTTTCTCTAAGTCTACAAATGCTAGAAACGTAGGTTTGCCTTTCCTTAATCTTTCTTCTAAGATAAGTCGTAAGGTCAGTATTGCCTCACGTGTTTCAGTGTTTCTACGGAATCCAAACTGATCTTCCCCGAGGTTGGCTTCTACTAGTTTTTCCATTCGTCTGTAAAGAATTCGTGTTAGTATTTTGCAGCTGTGACTTATTAAGCTGATAGTTCGGTAATTTTCACATCTGTCAACACCTGCTTTCTTTGGGATTGGAATTATTATATTCTTCTTGAAGTCTGAGGATATTTCGCCTGTTTCATACATCTTGCTCACCAGATGGTAGAGTTTTGTCAGGACTGGCTCTCCCACGGCCGTCAGTAGTTCCAATGGAATATTGTCTACTCCGGGGGCCTTGTTTCGACTCAGGTCTTTCAGTGCTCTGTCAAACTCTTCACGCAGTATCGTATCTCCCATTTCATCTTCATCTACATCCTCTTCCATTTCCATAATATTGTCCTCAAGTACATCGCCCTTGTATAGACCCTCTATATACTCCTTCCACCTTTCTGCTTTCCCTTCTTTGCTTAGAACTGGGTTTCCATCTGAGCTCTTGATATTCATACAAGTCGTTCTCTTGTCTCCAAAGGTCTCTTTAATTTTCCTGTAGGCGGTATCTATCTTACCCCTAGTGAGATAGGCCTCTACATCCTTACATTTGTCCTCTAGCCATCCCTGCTTAGCCATTTTGCACTTCCTGTCGATCTCCTTTTTGAGACGTTTGTATTCCTTTTTGCCTGTTTCACTTACTGCATTTTTATATTTTCTCCTTTCATCAATTAAATTCAATATTTCTTCTGTTACCCAAGGATTTCTACTAGCCCTCGTCTTTATACCTACTTGATCCTCTGCTGCCTTCACTACTTCATCCCTCAAAGCTACCCATTCTTCTTCTACTGTATTTCTTTCCCCCAATTCCTGTCAGTTGTTCCCTTATGCTCTCCCTGAATCTCTGTACAACCTCTGGTTCTTTCAGTTTATCCAGGTCCCATCTCCTTAAATTCCCACCTTTTTGCAGTTTCTTCAGTTTTAATCTACAGGTCATAACCAATAGATTGTGGTCAGAGTCCACATCTGCCCCTGGAAATGTCTTACAATTTAAAACCTGATTCCTAAATCTCTGTCTTACCATTATATAATCTATCTGATACCTTTTAGTATCTCCAGGATTCTTCCAGGTATACAACCTTCTTTTATGATTCTTGAACCAGGTGTTAGCTATGATTATGTTGTGCTCTGTGCAAAATTCTACCAGGTGGCTTCCTCTTTCATTTCTGTCCCCCAATCCATATTCACCTACTATGTTTCCTTCTCTCCCTTTTCCTACACTCGAATTCCAGTCACCCATGACTATTAAATTTTCGTCTCCCTTCACAATCTGAATAATTTCTTTTATTTCATCATAATGTCTTCAATTTCTTCGTCATCTGCAGAGCTAGTTGGCATATAAACTTGTACTACTGTAGTAGGTGTGGGCTTCGTATCTATTTTGGCCACAATAATGCGTTCACTATGCTGTTTGTAGTAGCTTAGCCGCATTCCTATTTTCCTATTCATTATTAAACCTACTCCTGCATTACCCCTATTTGATTTTGTGTTTATAACCCTGTAGTCACCTGACCAGAAGTCTTGTTCCTCCTGCCACCGAACATCACTAATTCCCACTATATCTAACTTCAACCTATCCATTTCCCTTTTTAAATTTTCTAACCTACCTGCCCGATTAAGGGATCTGACATTCCACGCTCCGATCCGTAGAACGCCAGTTTTCTTTCTCCTGATAACGAAATACTCCTGAGTAGTCCCCGCCCGGAGATCCGAATGGGGGACTATTTTACCTCCGGAATATTTTACCCAAGAGGACGCCATCATCATGTAATCATACAGTAAAGCTGCATGCCCTCGGGAAAAATTACGGCTGTAGTTTCCCCTTGCTTTCAGCCGTTCGCAGTACCAGCACAGCAAGGCCGTTTTGGTTATTGTTACAAGGCCAGATCAGTCAATCATCCAGACTGTTGCCCTTGCAACTACTGAAAAGGCTGCTGCCCCTCTTCAGGAACCACACGTTTGTCTGGCCTCTCAACAGATACCCCTCCGTTGTGGTTGCACCTACGGTACGGCTATCTGTATCGCTGAGGCACGCAAGCCTCCCCACCAACGGCAAGGTCCGTGGTTCATGGGGGGGGGGGGGGGGGGGGGGCGACATTATCTACTAGGTCATTTATATATATTGTGAAAAGCAATGGTCCCATAACACTCCCCTGTGGCACGCCAGAGGTTACTCTAACGTCTGTAGACGTCTCTCCATTGATAACAACATGCTGTGTTCTGTTTGCTAAAAACTCTTCAATCCAGCCACACAGCTGGTCTGATGTTCCGTAGGCTCTTACTTTGTTTATCAGGCGACAGTGCGGAACTGTATCGAACGCCTTCCGGAAGTCAAGAAAAATAGCATCTACCTGGGAGCCTGTATCTAATATTTTCTGGGTCTCATGAACAAATAAAGCGAGTTGGGTCTCACACGATCGCCGTTTCCGGAATCCATGTTGATTCCTACATAGTAGACCCTAGTTTTCCAAAAGCGACATGATACTCGAGAAAAAAAACATGTTCTAAAATTCTACAACAGATCGACGTCAGAGATATTGGTCTATAGTTTTGCGCATCTGCTCGACAACCCTTCTTGAAGACTGGGACTACCTGTGCTCTTTTCCAATAATTTGGAACCTTCCGTTCCTCTAGAGACTTGCGGTACACGGCTGTTAGAAGGGGGGCAAGTTCTTTCGCGTACTCTGTGTAGAATCGAATTGGTATCCCGTCAGGTCCAGTGGACTTTCCTCTGTTGAGTGATTCCAGTTGCTTTTCTATTCCTTGGACACTTATTTCGATGTCAGCCATTTTTTCGTTTGTGCGAGGATTTAGAGAAGGAACTGCAGTGCGGTCTTCCTCTGTGAAACAGCTTTGGAAAAAGGTGTTTAGTATTTCGGCTTTACGCGTGTCATCCTCTGTTTCAATGCCATCATCATCCCAGAGTGTCTGGATATGCTGTTTCGAGCCACTTACTGATTTAACGTAAGACCAGAACTTCCTAGGATTTTCTGTCAAGTCGGTACATAGAATTTTACTTTCGAATTCATTGAACGCTTCACGCATAGCCCTCCTTATGCTAACTTTGACATCGTTTAGCTTCTGTTTGTCTGAGAGGTTTTGGCTGCGTTTAAACTTGGAGTGAAGCTCTCTTTGCTTTCGCAGTAGTTTCCTAACTTTGTTGTTGTACCACGGTGGGTTTTTCCCGTCCCTCACAGTTTTACTAGGCACGTACCTGTCTAAAACGCATTTTACGATTGCCTTGAACTTTTTCCATAAACACTCAACATTGTCAGTGTCGGAACAGAAATTTTCGCTTTGATCTGTTAGGTAGTCTGAAATCTGCCTTCTATTACTCTTGCTAAACAGATAAACCTTCCTCCCTTTTTTATATTCCTATTAACTTCCATATTCAGGGATGCTGCAACGGCGTTATGATCACTGATTCCCTGTTCTGCACATACAGAGTCGGAAAGTTCGGGTCTGTTTGTTATCAGTAGGTCCAAGATGTTATCTCCACGAGTCGGTTCTCTGTTTAATTGCTCGAGGTAATTTTCGGATAGTGCACTCAGTATAATGTCACTCGATGCCCTGTCCCTACCACCTGAGTGTCCCAGTCTATATCTGGTAAATTGAAATCTCCACCTAAGACTATAACATGCTGAGAAAATTTATGTGAAATGTATTCCAAATTTTCTCTCAGTTGTTCTGCCACTAATGCTGCTGAGTCGGGAGGTCGGTAAAAGGAGCCAATTATTAACCTAGCTCGGTTGTTGAGTGTAACCTCCACCCATAATAATTCACAGGAACTATCCACTTCTACTTCACTACAGGATAAACTACTACTAACAGCGACGAACACTCCACCACCGGTTGCATGCAATCTATCCTTTCTAAACACTGTCTGTACCTTTGTAAAAATTTCGGCAGAATTTATCTCTGGCTTCAGCCAGCTTTCTGTACCTATAACGATTTCAGCTTCGGTGCTTTCTATCAGCTCTTGAAGTTCCGGTACTTTACCAACGCAGCTTCGACAGTTTACAATTACAATACCGATTGCTGCTTGGTCCCCGCATGTCCTGACTTTGCCCCGCACCCGTTGAGGCTGTTGCCCTTCCTGTACTTGCCCAAGGCCATCTAACCTAAAAAAAACCGCCCAGCCCACGCCACACAACCCCTGCTACCCGTGTAGCCGCTTGTTACATGTAGTGGACTCCTGACCTATCCAGCGGAACCCGAAACCCCACCACCCTATGGCGCAAGTCGAGGAATCTGCAGCCCACACGGTCGCAGAACCGTCTCAGCCTCTGATTCAGACCCTCCACTCGGCTCTGTACCAAAGGTCCGCAGTCAGTTCTGTCGACGATGCTGCAGATGGTGAGCTCTGCTTTCATCCCGCTAGTGAGACTGGCAGTCTTCACCAAATCAGATAGCCGCCGGAAGCCAGAGAGGATTTCCTCTGATCCATAGCGACACGCATCATTGGCGCCAACATGAGCGACCACCTGCAGATGGGTGCACCCTGTACCCTTCATGGCATCCGGAAGGACCCTTTCCACATCTGGAATGACTCCCCCCGGTATGCACATGGAGTGCACTTTGGTTTTCTTCCCCTCTCTTGCTGCCATATCACTAAGGGGCCCCATTACGCGCCTGATGTTGGAGCTCCCAACTACCAGTAAGCCCACCCTCTGCGACCACCCGGATCTTGCAGACTGAGGGGCAACCTCTGGAACAGGACAAGCAGCCATGTCAGGCCGAAGATCAGTATCAGCCTGAGACAGAGCCTGAAACCGGTTCGTCAGACAAACTGGAGAGGCCTTCCGTTCAGCCCTCCGGAATGTCTTTCGCCCCCTGCCACACCTTGAGATGACCTCCCACTCTACCACAGGTGAGGGATCAGCCTCAATGTGGGCAGTATCTCGGGCAACCACAGTCGTAGTCTGATCGGGGGATGCGTGGGATGAGCTGGCCGTCCCCGACAAACCCCCATCCGGACCCCCACAGTGATCCCCATTGGCAACAGCCTCAAGCTGTGTGACCGAAGCCAACACTGCCTGAAGCTGGGAGCGAAGGGATGCCAACTCAGCCTGCATCCGAACACAGCAGTTGCAGTCCCTATCCATTCTAAAAACTGTTGTGCAAAGAATGTCTGAACTAATCTACAGAGAGCGCAAACAAATCGACACAAAATTTAAACGGTTATTAAAATACAAGATTGCCTAGTAAATGCAGTAATGCTGCTACTTGCGCACTGCTGACACACTGCTCGGTGGCGGAAGGAGACTACGCGATTTTACACTATTCAGGTACTAAAACGCGATGCTACAACTCTCAAATACTATAATACGCCCGAAATTTATGAATTAAACAATGCAAGTACCAAAAACACGCAAAGAAATTAAGAATTAAACTATGTAACAAATGAGTGAGCTAGGAGTATACGACTTGCTGCTGCAGCTGCTTATCCAACGGCGGCAGGGAGCACACTTTCTGGCTGACCGCAAAAATAATTTTCAGGCTCTTGTAAATGGTGGAGGTAGGTATAAGCCACACACAGGCAATTTACATGTCTTTTCATGAAGACATAACGATGTATCGACCATTTGATTATTATCCACTGCTCCACACAGTGTGTCCCTGTGCACAGGTTGGACACTCAGGCAGTGGTTGTTGGTTCGCGGCCTGACGGAGGCATTGTTATAGATGCAACGACGACTGACACAGATTCTGCATTGTTGGACGGCCCAGCTGTGATGATTGGCAGACGGGCCGGAATTGCTGGTTTAAATCCTGTTTCAATGTGCTGACAATTGAGGAAGACCCTCTGTATTGAGGCCGTGTCGAAACATGTGGAATGGGGTTGATGGCGTGATGTGGTGTAATAGGTTGCTTGGTCCCTCATGCAGTAGGAGTCCGCACGAATCCCCCACATGGAAGTGTCGGTTGCAGAGGCCATTACTGCTGATGCTACTGAACTGGCAGGGCATTGGCCAGTAACTGCAGCCTCGTTTCAGTTGCTGGGCAGTGGTCCTGGCTGTTGGTGTCTGAGCCATTACATTTACTACCTAACACTGATTTTCGCTGTAGACATGCCATTCTGTGTATTGTGTACTGAACTGGGGCCTAGAAACGATAGAAAGGCTTCGTCCCCGCCATAGCCCTCATTGGTTCACAACCCCACAACAGGCTACAGCAGTCCACTCACCCCACCATAGACCCACACCGAAACTAGGGTTACTGTGTGGTTCGGACCCCAGTGGATGCCCCCAGAAACGCCTCATACCAGACGAGTGCCGGCACACCGAACCTCAACACTAATCTGCTGAGTGGACGGGGACTGGCACATGTTCCTGCTCCGGAAGCAGTGTGTCAGACAATGTGGCTAGCCGGAATGGCTAGATATGCCATAATATGATGGAAATTTGATATCAATGTAGACTAATGTCAAAATACAACCACCTGTCCTACAAAAAGAAAGTGATGTAACGTTCAGATTAGCATTGCATTTTTAACTGATTCTTTATGTAATTCCTCACATAAATTGTAACTTATAGATAAGACATCTAACATTTCCAGCAGATGTCTAAAAGGGGGAAACTGAGGAATCTAAAGATATGAGCAATACGTACAACACAATCATAATCGATCGATAGGGGTAGTGGGACTCCCATTAGCAAGCTTAAACTTTTCCAAGGGCTTTCTAAACCATTTTCTGATGAATGCCTGTATGATTCCTACAACAAGGGCACTTGTTTAGGGGTTCTTTCTGATGGTGACAGTAGCAGGTGTCAGGAGATGATATGTGAAATGACCACGCATGTGATCATAGGGAAATTCTACAAGCCTGCTAGGTTGAAGATCACTCAGATGTCTTCAACTATAGTGAAATAGAGCCAACAGTCGCCAAACTTACAGTTATTCAATGTTATGAGAACTTTGATTTTTGGACGGCTGCTCTGAAATATTTCGGATGAAGTTTGGACTCTGAATATTCCTTATGAACTGGGGATATCTTGGGAAGTTGAAAAAATTGTGTTTTGCACAGTGGAGACTACATAACACTTTACTACAAACATCTACATGTTCCTGCAGAAATTATAATAAAATGCTCCTACGAAGCTGAAACAAATTGCCCTGAGAGTGTAAACAAGATGACTGACCTTAGCGCTGTCTGCAGGGAGAGCAATCCTAGATGACAATCCTGAGGGTACCAGCACAGTCTGCATGGTTTCAAGTTTGCAATCCAAGATGGCTATCAAAGATGGCGATGCAAAACGCAAGTCCACAACATCAATGATGACAGAATCCAAAATGATGATCCAAGGACCTAGGGACATGCTTGCAATCCAAAACGTTGTCAGTCCAATATAGTTGTTCAAATTTCCATTCCACTCCAGTTGTCTACCCCCACTACCCATCCTCAAAGTTCAGGCTTACCATCTGACAAGTGGACCTGCCATTCGGCAACACACACTGTAATGAAAAGCTAATCATTATGAAGTGTCACCAGGGATCTAACGCCTGCAAAGAACAAATAACTGACTCACACATTCATGTACAAATATTAACTCATTCCTCTCTCTCCATGTTTAATATTATTATTCACCATATGTGTGCTTATTTGCAAGATCTTTTTTATTTATTTCTCCCTCAGAATAACAGCTCTCCGACTTACCTGAAGCAATGCCTGACACGCTTGAGCAGCAGCAGAAATCAGTTCAGCATGTAGACAGACTCCATGATATTGATTGCGTTGACTAATACTAGTTTCATGGATCATGAATACCATATTTCGTAATGATGTGGAACGAGTCAAATTTTGATGTATAGTGCCTGATGTATAGCAGCAGGACACACAATTGTTTCCAGTCTTCAAGTTTCTGTTATATCTAACATCTGCACCAACCGATAAGTCATTCACATTGAATACTGCATTTAAGATTAATGTGTTGTTATTTATTACACTATACAAGCAGAATGTGAGTGACAGGCATGTCATCAGATCAGGAGTTCGACGTAGTGGTAATTCTTGAAAATACATGATTTAGAGACATGAAAGTGGTGCTATCAGACTAGGAATAGTACCAATTATATGGCAACATTGTTATTGTATTGCTGTAGAATATGTATAGGAGCCTACCCAAGAACAGTGAAAATACACTGCACAGTACATTCACTTTCAGGAATTTACCATCAGAAACTTGATGTATGCTAGCTCAGCCATCAAGTGTGTGATGCACAAGCGTGTTAAGTGGACTCCTCATGTATATAGATTTTATGGACCTATTTGGAGAAATATTATAAAGCTCACAATTCGTCATAGCTACGAATTTTGATGAGGGTTGTGCATCAGTAGTCAGTATTATAAACTGTGTTGGCATCAGCACCTGACATTGGCGCAAAATTACATGGATATTTGAACTTCTATATATCAAACGAAATTACAGTGCATAAATGATTGTTCTCGTCAATGAAATTGTCTTTGATACCTAGGAACTGAAATCAAGTCAGCAGACAAATGTTTTATCTGATACTGCACCTGAAATCAAGTCAGCGCACCAAATTGTTTCCAGACTTTGAATTTCCGTGACCATCAACATCTGTACCACTCATCGAACAACTGGGATTGCATATTGAACCTATGAATGTGCTGTTATTCTCTGCAATGTGCAAGGTGAATGCAAGTGACTGTAAACATGTTGTTATGACTTTAGAATCATATTGAGGGTTCATGGTAGTGGTAATTTTTGGAAATCCGCAATTTATTGAAATGAAAGCAGTCTTGTCAGACTATGAATGGTATAAATTATCTCAGAATTGAACACAGTAACTACAGTGTTCAACTTTATGTGACCTAGCCCAGCCATCCAATGCACTGTGAAGAGCATCTTGGGTAGCACTCTTACATGATGGACTTATGGAAATGTCTGGCTTGAATTTACAGAGCTTATCAATCAGAACACTTCAGAACAAGTCTCTACGAAGAATTTCGATTTGTATTTTGCTTCACTGGTATGATACATCAGTCTCACTACCTGCTGTTGATGCAGAATCACATGTACTAGCATCACTTGTGGACTGAATTCGATCAGTTGTGTTCATAAACTAACGATACTCATATTTTTGAAAGATAAGTAATTAGAATGTTTTACTATGCAGATTCTTAGTTCTTAACTGAACACCGTGCAGATTTTTAGGCCTTACCTGGCTGCTGTGAGGAAAGGGATAAGAAAGGGTGAACAGGAAGCAAGAGAGAATGGAAGAAAAAAATGAGGGAAATAATTGCTTTATTCTACAATTCAACAATACAGAATCTCAGTGAAAACAATGTTTTAACAAATATTCTTTCATCATTTGCTAATTGTCATTGATCGCCCAAAATTTCAAACTATTGAAAATCAAACTCTATTTGTTGCAACATATAACTGACCATGTGCATAAACTTCTGTAATATTTTTCTTTGTGAATTATTAACAGTAATAGCAAATGCAGGAATAATTGGGAATTGCGTTCTTTGAAACTGAAAAGTAAAATACTACAAAATAAGTCATATGTACATATAGAATCAAAATTCGCTTATTTTGTATGATTCCCCTTAAAACTCGATAATCAGTAGCATTATTATACAAACATTTGACACGCAAACTGAACAATGCAGTTAATTTTTAACTTTAATTGTATTTTGTGTAACAGTGGACCACTTAAAGATAGAGAAGTCAAAAACTCTATATGATAGTAATTATTAATTTCATATTTAAAATATAACTTTTTTATGATACACTTGTAAGAGAATTTGAAACCTGTTTCCCCAAAAAAGCAGTTAAATCTAATTATAAGAAACCATACAAAAAACCTTGGCTTACTATAGGAATACAAATATCTTGTAACCACAAAAGGGAATTGTATCTAACAACAAGAAAGAGTAATCACTCAGAAACAGCCAAATATTATAAAAACTACTGTGCTACATTAACAAAGGCTATTAAAAAGTCCAGAAGCATGTGCATCATATATAAGATTAGTATCTCTGATACCAAAATCAAAACAATTTGGAATATTAGTACAAGGAAGACAGGGCAACCAAGAGTACACCCTGATGGCATTACCATCAAAGAGAGTGGAAACTTGACAAACAACAAGCTGGAAGGTGAAAACCTTTTGAATAATCATTTTTTAAATGTTGTAGAGAAAATAGGATCTAAATGTTCATTAGAAGAAGCAAGGCAGTTAATGGAAGAGGCCTTACCCACACAATTTGATACAACTGAAATTCCACCCACCTCTCCTTCTGAAATTAGGAAGATAGTAAACTCTCCCAAGAATAAAAGCTCACATGGAATTGATGGCATTTCCAGCAGGATAATAAAAGCTTGTTCCCAAGAGATAAGTGGGATTCTTAACCACATATATAATAGCTCTCTGAAGCAGGGTATTTTCCCAATAGACTGAAGTATGTCATTGTCAAACCACTGCATAAAAAAGGGGATACATCTGATGTCAACAACTACAGCCCAATCTCTATTCTGACTGCCTTTTCCAAAATTCTTGAAAAAGTAATGTATTGTACAGTAGCTTCACACCATTGTAAAAATAAAGTTTTAACAAAATGTCAGTTTGGTTTCCAGAAATATTTTTCAAAGGAAAACGCTATATATACTTTCACTAATGAAATGTTAAATGCACTGAGAAACCAGAAGTCACCCATTGAGATTTTTTGTGATCTCTCAATGTATTTTGATTGTGTAAATCATGGAATACTTCTAGATAAGCTTAAATACTGTGGTATAAATGGGACAGTGCTCAAATGGTTTAAATCATACCTAACTGGAAGAGTGCAGAAAGATGAAATAAGCAGTTCACATAATATGCAAAAAACTGGTGATTTCTCAAACTGGGGAACAATCAAGAATGGGGTGCCTACAAGGTTCGGTCTTGGGTCCTCTGCTGTTCTTAATATATATTAATGACTTACCATTCTAAATTCACGAAGATGCAAAGCTGGTACTTTTTGCCAATGATACAAGCATAGATATCACACCCAACAGACAAGAATTAACTGATGTAATTGTAAATGATGTTTTTCAGAAAATCATTGAATGGTTCTCTGCAAATGGGCTCTCATTAAACTTTGACAAAACACAGTATATACAGTTTCACACAGTAAATGTAATGACACCATTAATAAATATAGACTTCGATCAGAAATCGGTAGTTAAGGTAGAATATTCAAAATTTCTAGGTGTATGCATTGATGAGGGGTTTAACCGAAAAAAAACACACCGAAGTTCTGCTGAAATGTTTGAGTTCAGCTACTTATGCTATTAGCGTCATTTCAAATTTTGGCGATATACATCTCAGTAAATTAGCTTACCACGCCTATTTTCATTCTCCGCCTTCGTATGGCATCATATTCTGGGGTACCTTATCATTGAGTAAAAGAGTGTAATCAGAATAATTGCTGGAGCTCATCCAAGATCATCTTGCAGACACTTATTTAAAGAGCTAGGGATCTTCACTATAGCCTCACAATATATATATTCACTTATGAAATTTGTTATTAACAACCCAAACGAATTCAAAAGTAATAGCAGTGTACATGGCTACAACATTAGGAGAAAGGACGACCTTCACTACTCAAGGTTAAATCTAACTTTGGCTCAGAAGGGGATAAATTATGCTGCCACAAAAGTCTTTGGTCACTTGCCTAATAGCATCAAAAGTCTGACAGATAACCATATAGCATTTAAAAGGAAATTAAAAGAATTTCTGAATGGCAACTTCTTCTACTCATTAGATGAATTTTTGGATATAGTAAGTGGGTAATTTCCCCACCCCCACATAAAAAATATATTAAGTGTGATGTAATATTTTGTGTAATGTAATATCTTGTATTGACACCTTATATTAACCTGACACATTCCACATCATTAGGAAGTGTCGTATTCATGATCTATGAAACAAGTACTAATCCAATCTATTCAATAGCTCAAATTATTTTGTTATAGCTGGGGTAAATATTTGCTTCACCTGGCATAGCACTGAGTATATCATTATTAATCCAGCAGAGTCTTCATTTTTTGGTGCTAGAATAGCTGAATTTAACATGGATTGTGGTAAAATATTCTCTGCAGTAGTGTCATAAATATTATTAATGATATTATTTTGATTACTATCTAATAGGTGTAATATTTCAATAATGCTATCACCAAACTGTGGAAATTTTCTTGTTTCATCAGTGCCAATTTGTTTCACAAAATCTACAAACTCTATTTCATGTGGCAAAGCCCCCAAATTTTGAGTTAAAGTGACATAATGAAATTTATGAAACTCATTTCAGGTTGTAATGCAATTCTCAACTAAAGCTTACGTGATCCATGTGGGACAACTGTAAAAATTTGTCGAAAATCGCCGCAAAAAACAAGTTTTCCTTCCAAAAGTTTTATGTTTATTACCTTCATCTGTACACAAGTTTGTAAATAATTTGTCTATAAGTTTCAGTAC
The DNA here is from genome assembly GCF_021461385.2 of Schistocerca piceifrons. Taxonomy (NCBI): domain Eukaryota; kingdom Metazoa; phylum Arthropoda; class Insecta; order Orthoptera; family Acrididae; genus Schistocerca; species Schistocerca piceifrons. Next base: position 779,489,896 of record NC_060140.1, on the reverse strand, counting down.
CTGAAGTGGACACATGGAAAATTCATCAAAAGTATCAATGAACATAAATTAATTTATTATTTATTTACTGTTTTATTTTATATTAGACACTGAATATTCCAAGCTTGGACTCGGCCATTTTAGGGTATATTGAAATGTTTTGCCATCAATTAGAAGAACTGAAGCTTTGTCACTAAAGGCAGTTGCAATCCAATGAAGAACATGTGAATTTAATTTATGAACAATAGATGTCTCTGAGCATATTTTATCACAACCTGCATAAGCAGCTAAGAAAAATACATTTGAGCAAGTGTTACCATACTGGATTTCCCAAATAAGGTGGTCAATTATAGTATGCTGTTCACAGTTAGCTCCTTTGTAAAGTTCATTAAATTTTAACTCTTCATGGGTGTTGTTGTACGAGTTGTCACCATCAGCCTGAAAACTGGTTTGATGCAGCTCTCCATGTTACTCTATCTTGTGCCAGCCTCTTCGTCTCTGAATAAGTACTGCAACACACATCCTCCCAAGTCTGCTTACTGTATTCATCTCCGAGTCTCCCTCTACAATTTTTACCCCCACACTTCCCTCCAATACTAGACTGCTGATTCCTTGATGTCTGAGAATTTATCCTACCAACCAATCCCTGCTTCTAGTCAATAATAACTAGAATGAATTATATGTTCAGTAATCTAGATAAAGTGGCAGGCGAGACATGTCTCAAGGACGAACTCTAAACATTTACTAGTGGGCAGGAGCATACAGAAGAAATGTAGGTTATGTCTAAATGAATAGTTGTCTGTGCACAAAAATCATCATATCTAGTAGAACTATTCTTGACGTGAGAGGTCATGACTTTACAGTCTGGTAATTGCTATACTGAAGAGATGTAGTATATTTTTACATAAGATGAAGCTTAACAGTTTAGCTGTCAGAGAATGAGAGAGGCTTAACAGTTGTAGCAAATAATATTCTGTATTACAGTGAAGGCGCTGCGAAATGCTCCATGTTACAAAAGAAATGGTAACAAAATAGCTCTCAAAATGCAAAAATGTTTGGTAGCTTTATGTAGAGAACTCTCAAAACAGACAACTTCAGACACTCTTTGCACAGCAGATGTAAAAACGTAAGACTACACTTAGAGAGCGACTTTGCAGTCCAACGTATTGCTATGTTGGCAGGACTTAGAACGTTTAACATGTGATGAAACTTAGAAGTTCAACTGCTGCAATATCAGAGAAGCTCTTAATCAGAGCAACTTAGCAACTCATGCATTTTCAGCTGTTGTTGGACATAGCAGATATTTATAAGTAGAAGAGACAAAACATCTTTCGAATGTGATTTCTCAAATATTAAAGTTATACAAGTGAACCATGCAAGTTACCTGTGAGAGGAAGGCGATCCCCTCACTTAAAAATGTAATCCTAGGCTGGACGTTACATCAATTTCTGTTTATTGGACGGATGAGTTGAGTTTAACGTTAGCCTACACTGATAAGCTTCCATCCACCAAGGCATACCTACAGCGAAAATCAGTGTTAGTTGAAGAATAATCCTGTCATCCATCAAAAAGTGGGTGGTCAATGTGGTACAGTTAGTTGACAATCTGTCGTATGAATCTACTTCTACAGCTAGTTAGGAACATACTTCAATCTATAATATGAATTTTCTGCTACTACCATAATCAATGTTACATCGGACCCACTGCCTGAATCTATTGAATGATTGTGATACTATAACAACAACATTGGTACTCTACTAATTGAGCCACTTCGACCAAACATCTTTAAGAATTCCCACAACGCGTTTTCCTGCACAAACTCCTTTATAATTCACTGTGGCATAAGATTCGATCATGTTAAAAGTGGTATTGTAGGTAGTTTCAACATAACCAAATTGTTTGGTTTCATAGCTGTAGCGCTTCTGAGTCAGTGACAGGAGCTGCTGAGATTGCATCAGCACTATGCACACATTTCTTTACCCATATTCTTGACAGTTATTGCGTGAGAGAAATCTGGCTAAGGTCGTGTTTTGTTCTGTTCGTGGCATTAGTGAAATATCAGATGAAGATACATGCAAGTTCCCTTCTACATAGCTCCGTCTATGTTGTGAGAAAGCTTGCGTGGTTATACAGTGCTTAAAGGTGTGTGTCCTACAAACCAGTGCAGTAATGCTCAGATGATTTTATTTTAAAAATGCTGAAGAACTGATTCGCTCATATACTCGATCTGCTGGCAATTGTAAGACAGCATGTGGAGTTCAGGGTGGTCGTAATGCCATACCCACGCTATCATGAGTGTTTGCAGCCTAGGTCGGCAAAAGACTTACTGGACAAACGTTTTTGATGAATGAAATGACAATTCACAGAGCGTTCATACATAGTGCAACACATTTATGTACCTCTGAAAGTAGGTTGCCTTTATTCAGAATCCCAATACATTGTATTATTCCCTACTCTTTTTGGCACAAAACCCTCTTTTTCAGTATAACCTCCATTCAATGTCACGGCCTTACATCGCTTGGATTTCACAGAAGTAACTATTTGTGTGCCGCCTTTAATGTTGACAAAACTGCATAGCCATTGATGACATTATTTACCAATTTTGAGGCGAGCAATTAACCTTGATGATTTTGAGTCAGGGTGTTTGGCCATTTTACTTGGACATTCCGCGGAGGTCGCCTCTGGACTGCTGATTGAGCTGTTTATGACAGGGACATTATTATTATTATCAGGAATATTTTTATGTGCAAGGATGTGAACTCTTATTGAATATGTTAATCAGTTAGAACTCAAGACTTTTATTTACAGTAGTAGTTCCTGATCCCGCTGAGTAAATAGAGAGTAGAAACATTTTGTTTCAGTGAACACAAGAATGTTGACTTGCAGACTGGAAATTATGGTCTGTATGTTCTTGATCGCTTTCTGGCTGACCACAAAAATAGTTTTCAGGCTCTTGTAAAAACAACGGCGAAGACGTTTATTTAACCCACCACTCCACAGCCCAACTGCATGGATTGCTGTTGTGTTTCCGATTCGAAGACACGAACCCATGTATTATCGTCTGTGACTATGTTCGACAAAAAATGGTCACGATCAGCCTCACAACGTGCAAACTATTCCACACAGATGGTCTTCTGTTATGCGGCAAAGAACCCAGCAAGCACACACCTTTGAGTACCCTAACTGATGGATGAGTGTGGCAGCACTACTAACAGAGATGTCCAGTTTTTTTTTTCCTTTATTGTATTTCAATTCCCCATCGGGGCGGGCTGGCAGCAGCATAGGCGCTGCTCTTCAGCCGAAAGACATAGAACAAAACAATAGAAGACATTTAAAAACAGCAAAGGAGAGAATAAGGTGAACATAGATATATAAAAGGGGGAACATCATGGAAGGAAATAGACAAAAAACGGGGTGACTGTAAAATGGAGATAAAAAACTGTTTAAAAGTAGCACACACAAAAAGCCACACACTGCGACGGTCAAAAGAACACAAGGCACAGTACGACAGGAGCATAAAGGTAGCGACGGATGGCATATCACATAACGTAACACTGACGGCGAACCTCAAGGCAGTACACAATTAAAATCACACCTCTAGACGCACACGAGAAACAGCACTAAACACAACACTGATGTGGCACACTGATGATGGTCAATACAGAGGATCTGCCAGGCGCTAGGAGATGAGGGAGACCTGAAGAAGGGAGGGAGGGGAAGAGATGGGGGAGGTGACCGGGGGGGCGCGCGGAAGAGGGCCAGATAGGGAGGGATGTGGGAAGTAGAGAGGCAAGTATGGGGTGCAGGGTCTCAGGGGTGGGGGGGACGGAGGAAAATCCGCTCTGGGAGAAGGAGGAAAGAGGAAAAGGGAGCCCAGGGGGGGGGGGGGGGGGGGGGTGAACAAGCCCAGGTTATAGTTGGAAGGAAGGGTAGAAGTCACGGCGAAGTTCGTCATCCGGGAGGGGGAGGCGTTGGAAATTGCCCTGATGAAGGAGATGGAGGGTGTGGAGGTGGAGAGAGGGAGGGATACAGCGATAGAGGCGCGGCAACGGGCGGGGGATGGAGAGGAAGAAGGAAACCAGAGGTTGGGGGGGAATCAAGCCTGCGATCAATGTAAAGGATGCGGAGATGTTGGAGGAACAGGAGGAGGTGGGGGAAGGGGATCAGTTCATACAGGAGCCGTGTGGGGGAAGGAAGGCGGATACGGAAGGCAAGGCGGAGGAGAGAGATGTCCAGTTGTGCAGCAACATATTTGTTTGTGATCCATCGATCACTTCGAATGAGAGTGTCTGCACATTTCGACATTGCATGAGTTACAGTTTGTGCAGGCGATTAGCACACGGGAGATCGGACAGGTTTGCACGAACTTGTTGTGGTGATAACAGGTGCCTCGCCCAGGGATGCATGTGCTTTTGGTCACTGCCATATCTCCGTAGACATTCTGCAAGCACCTATGTGAATATCTGCGATGCTCTGGTTTTCCACACCTCCGTTACAGACGCCACTTTGTAGGCTATGTATAGCGCTGCCAACTATCGGAACTTCTCGAAACTATAGCGGCTTAAGCGGAAATGTTCCACGACTTCCTACAACAAATTACTATTTTTTTCAAACGAAGCTGGCCGTGAAAGAGAAGTGTTACATTGCTTATTATACACCCCTCGTAGAAAGAGCTGTGCATTTTGTTACATGAAGCAAACTTCACATTAGCAATAAATTGTTGCAGTCAGAACATCTGGGCTTTTATATTCTTATAGGGATCTACGTTGTTTGTTCCCTGTCACATTGCTACGTTGCGTGGAAAAGTCAGGTGTTTACACAGTACTTAAAAGTGTGTGTCCTGCAGACAAATGCAGTACTGCTCTCTTTATTTTACTTTAACATATGAAACTAAGGACTGTTGGATGGCATTAAGTTATCAGCAACATGTTTATATTGAATATTCCATGCTCTCACCTAGAGTGGATATGTCGTCTGCAACAGGAAACGTTTTTCCTGAATATATTTCACTCAAGAAAGAGGAAGAATGGTCTACTTCTTCAAAAATTACACCTTTCCTTCCCTTACAAAAGAGCTTGTCCAATCCATGTAACGCAGAAACCTAACACTATATTGAGTGCAAATAAAGATAGACATACGCGCTGTTAAGTATACATTTCCATTCTTCAAGAGCTGCAAAACCGGTGGAGATATTAGATGATTGATCTAAAACGTGAAACATTTATAATTCATGTACGATCAATTACAGAGGTTTCTTAGGAGCGCATGACAATAGAGACTGAACGAAATCAGGGACTCCCTGCTAGGATCATAACAGTTATGTGTAATACAGATAGAGTGTAACGGTATGGACCAGGTATGAAGCAAAATTCGCTTTTTCACGTGCAAGTTTAATTGATTTAAATGCCATATTCATTGATTTCATCATAAAATTCAAGTGAATATTCGGTGATTTGCAGCATGTATGCCGGCTGTCTCCATTTAGAAATCCTGTGGAAAACGTTTGATGTTACGTATGCAATGTAAAACACCTTGTCAGCCAGGAAGCCTTTGATGAAAATGTTCTGTGACATGGTTGCTATCATGTATCATTTGATGAGTGAGTAGCTACATTTGAAGTACAAGTTCAACTTAGGGGTGTAGGTTTGGCACAGAAATTCTCTGATACACGAAGGGAACTGATTGTTTTCTGTACTATCTTCGCTGATTTCAACGCAAGATTCAGTGTTGTCGGTAAAATATTCGTTGATTTGAGTTATGTTCCACTCGTAAATGAAGTGACGGGTGAATGACAACATGCTTCTGTAAGAGCACTGATTTTTCTTGGCTTCACTGTCCTTAGACGAAAGCTACATTCATGACAGTATATCGTACTGCAGTCACATCTAGGTAAGCTTGCATACAGTGCTGCTTGCTTTAACATGCTTCGGAAATAAATCGTAATATTTTCGTACTGAGGGATGCAGGAGGGACGGGGGGGGGGGGGGGGGGAAGATTAACAGTGATAAGTAAAGGCGTGCAGGGGAATACAAGGTCGTACATTTCTAATATTAGCCCTGCTGTAAGTGGGACGACGTATACCTGACAGTGCTAGGATACCCAGTCTGCATTGAATAATAGGGCTTTACCTACATTCTAAACTGCACAAACAACTGTCTTCATTCCTTTCTACATGACTTGGCGTCAGGAGGTCCACACACAGAGGTAAAGCACCCTCCTATAGCAGCACATAATGTTCTATGCAATGGTAGGGCATTGTGTGATGTCATGTGGAGTGTGGTGAAGAACCCAGGCAACACTGGCTCTCACTGGTTCTCAGTTGAAGGTGGGACATTAGCCCCTGCATGGCTCAGCATTGCACATGGTCAGTGGCTGGCTGTGCTCACGAATATCTGTTTCCTGCTCCCATCACCTCCGTCCTGTGTGGTGTAGAGTGGCATGTGGTGGGCAGATGGTTGGAGTTCTGCAAGAAGTTTGATGCTGCATGTTTCATCAAGCAAAACTCAGGTGCATACTTACCCTTTCTCATCCCACTAAACACACACATGATAGCGATGTGTGTTTGACAACCATATGGGCTGTCCCAGAGAATCATTCAGTTTTAGTATTAGGACAAGTGGCGAAGTGACAAACAGAAGGCTTCCCATCATATAGAACTTACAGAAACTGGATTTAGTCACCATTTTAAACTTAGAACAAATGAATTTTCCTGTCATTTTTAACTTCTGAGAAGAGGGCTTTAGGGTTTCAAAGTGAAGGTGACTCAAGTCAGGAAATTTGTTTCAAGTGTCATATCAGAGGATTAAGGAGGAAATTGTTTAGACTTTGGACAGCTGGGCTAGCAACATTGTTAACCTTAGAGCTTGTGGTCTCCCGATTTTTGAATTTAATTCAATTTAATTAGAATGGATTTAAATTGAATCGAATTAAATGAAATTGTTGCACTAATGGGCTTTAATTTAGGACAGTCAGTATGTGGGAGAAAACCAAGTGATGATCCTGAATTCCGTAAGTGACCCGACTGCTCTAAGAGCTCATAGAGGTCTGGGTGAATAATAGTTTGGGGAAAACATGTTAACTGGTTTTTCATGGCGCTGTAAATAGGTATCATGCAAAGGTCAGACTGAAAAACATGTTTATGTGTTCTGGAAACAGCCAACAGCGTCAGACTGGCAATACAAAAACATCTTCTGTCTAACATCCAGGCTTAGACCTGCAAGGGAAACGAACAGCTTTTGTCCCGGCTGTGAATAGCATCACATGTAGACTCAGACTGGCATGAGGGCTGAGGAAAAAGCAGGAAATCTGGCAACAATACAGACTGTGTGGGTATCACCTGGTAAGCCATCTTGGATCGCTGTTTTGGATTCTGATGTCATATAGCTGCACTAGTACCACTTGTGAACCATCTTCGACTGCCATCTTGAATTTTTAGAATTTCATACCAACAAACGCTAATGTACCTTTCTTTGATCTTTCAATTTTCCGCCGATCTGTACTTAGGACAACAGCCCTACTTCCACAGTGACATCATAGGTGTGTGTGAGTGTGTGTGTGTGTGTGTGTGTTTGTTGTTGGGAGGGGGAGGACTGTAGTACATTCTTGGTATTTTTAATTTTCCAACAGTTTTTGAATTTCCTGCAATTTTATACACATGCCAACTGGGCTTTGTTGAGGGGGCCAATTGGGCTTTGTTGAGTGGAGAAATCTGACATCGATGCATGACATCAACGATGATGTCACAGTGGGAGAAGGGCGGGGTAAATCGCCAACAATGCAGAGTGCCCCAAAATCGCCACTGTCTCCCTATTATAGTGTGAAAGTACACCACCAGTCAAAAGTTTTCGATCACATATCACAACTATGGAGCTCGTTTTGAATATTCCGTCATATCCTCAGTTTGATTAAGAAACAAGTGTAAACATGTAAAGACTAAGAGCCTTTGTGGTGTATTTGAGAGATTTTTCGTACAGAGGGCGTCGATGAATAACCACTACAACTTTAACGCACTTTTATCTACGACGATTCCATTAGAATGGGCCTCATTCCTTCATCTGTCTGTGTAGCAATCAGTTTTCATAGTTTACAGCACATTGTGTGTATCTAGCCGTTGTTTCTATAGCTAATCAAGTTCATACCATATTGCCTCACAATGGGACGGAAGTAGGAGATCGACATCTGAAAACGTCTGCAATTGTTGCTCTACATCAGGACCCCTGTTCTAGAAGGAAAATAGCAACAGAAGCTGGCGTAGCACCATTCGTCCCATTTTTACTTGGACGGTCCCGTTTTTATTCCAAAATATCCCGCCGTTCGGAAAGTTTTTTAGGGGACGCTCGAATATCTCGCGTTTTTTTATTCTCCTTGACTAAAGTGTTGTATGCTACCGGAAGTTTAATTTGCATTTAATTACTGTGCGTTGCGCAAGTATATACGCTAGGAAGAGCCACTTTTACAACAGTGATTTTACTTTTGTCACTGGTAGTGGAGAAACAGTAGTATGCACTTTCTGCAAATCAAACTTTGCTGTTGGTATGGAGGAAGTGTTCCAAGATGCTACTCCAGGCGGGTGTAAACTGAATGTGCGCAACGGAAAATAATAAACGCTAAAATGAAGATTTGGCCCTATCTGACTACCCTCTGAAGCAGATCTTAGGATCTCTTAATGCTCTTTAATCTATAAATTCCAACCTAAACAGAAATGAATGATTAAGGGTACTAATTATACTAAGTTGCTGCTTATACATTTATTGTACATTAAAATAATCTTTATTACAAATGTTTATATTTCCTAACTAAAAATACTGATCCATTGAACAACTCTGCCCTTTTGTTATGACTGCGCGATCTAATATAAATGACGCGAAATGACTGACATCAACTATGTACCCAAATACCAGAAGACACTACTTTTAAATATGATCTACAATGGAGTGCAACGTCAGTGGAAATAAATCCTACGTGATCACAGCTGTTAAGCCTTATAGCCACTAATAAGCCAAAGCAATTAGCAATATCACCAAATGTACCGCGTCCGCTGCGTCGGAGTGATGGTTTTCGTACACGTCTGCGACGATGGAAGAACTCCAGCCACAAAATAAACTCTTTCGAAGAGTAGGACGGCTGAAGGCGGTCCTCTGACTACTATACTCTAATACCGTCTTCTCCTCTCTGTGTTCTACAGACGAGAAACGCGAACTCCCAGCCACAAGGACAGAGTTCAGATAACGTCTCAACGTTAAGTATAGGCAGAAGAAGTGCTCTCAATCACTGAACGCTGAGTAGTCAACGACGTCTTCCAACCCGGAGGCGAAGACTAGAATCGTGTAAGTTCACAACAGTACAGTGCCTAACCGTTCTAACTATAAAATCCTGTCAGAGGAAAGACAACAAGTCCGTCTGTACCAACAACAAGCTGATACTGAGCGACCGTCACACACGGGAGCTCAAAACGGAAGACTTCTTCTCTCCAGCGCTGGCTTTCCAGCAAGGCTTGGCTCCCCACCTTCGTAATTCCGAAAACGAATCATATTCCCGAAACCACGGAATATTCTCCCTGTCTACAGATTCTTCCGAACGCCGACCAACCATATTTTAGTCTTTTGTCGTCCAGCTCGGAAAGTTTGCGAGGAAAAAATGTATACTCGTTCAATGGTACGCTTCTAAGTAAAAATCCTTGGAAATAACTCAGCCTGCGTGGTTTCGGAGTTGCCGCTTCTTCGTTCCTCTCACCTGCGTCCAAGATTTTCAGCGTTTCCGAGTATAATCCTTCCGCTTCGGCTGCAATACCGGACGGTCGCGACTTGTGCACCAGCGCTTAGGTGCTACGACGTCCGTCTTGCTATTTCCTGTGTTTTTGCAGGACCAACACACCTGTGTGGGCCTTCCACCCAGGGCTTCAGTTCCGCCAGCCGTTTCATTTCCACTGGCGTTCCAACCTCTATTAGTATAGGCAATCATTCATTACGCCGTTTCTATAGTAAAGACACTCCGTCACCTTTCATACAATAAGCGTTAACAATTATTTACAAGACTTATGTGACAATGTCAGTCTCCTTTATATATTCATATATACGATGTACAACCTAACTGTGTTTGTAGATCACGGCAAAGTATGTGGATGAGTGCTTGTAAGGTGCGAAATTATAGCCACCTTACAATACCCCCCACCTAACGAGCTATTTTGTACTAGGGTGGGGTAATTCTTGTAGTATTATCTCATGCAGTACAAAATCATATGACCATCAATTTTCTGTACAAGCTTACGAGGGCAGAGGAACACTTGAATCATGATATGTTCTTCTACAGTCATTCTGCATTCATTCATGGGATTACTGCCATAAATTTACTTATTACATGTTTATAATAATCTGTTTACCCTTTATGTTTGGGACATTTTTCCGAGACGTAGTAATTGGAATATAGAATATCAAAAGAAATTATCTAACATTACAAAAATTGTTTATGCTCTTTCAAAAATGCCAGTTCCCATCTTTCTTTAGACGCTCTCTGTCATTCATCCATCCCTAAGACATAGGTTGAGGCAAGAAATATTAAAGTAAAGTATACTAATCTTTTCAAAGTGGTGGTCCAATAAATTACATGTGCTTCTTTTAGCTATTAATATGCAAGACAAGCAGTTACTTCAATTATTCAAGAGGTTATCTATTGTTCATTATGCAAATATATAAAATTCGATGAAACATTCTGCGTAATTTTTACTTGGTCATATTTATGCTCTTGGCCTACATCACAAAAAAACCACATTTCGTAAACTGATTGACCAAGTCTAGTGTTACTCTAACGTGTATACTCTTTAAAAATTTCCAAAATCTTATGTTCTAAAGCGTTCTTTGACGAACTGCATTTACATTTACTGTGACAATTAATATTTGTAATAAGAGTTCGGATCGACCACCAAATTATCTAATGTGTTGTTCACAGTGTGTTAAATATAATACATAAAAACATTTACAACCAATAGCATCATTAACAAAGAAATGACAAACAATAATTTTACATAAATACATACACAAATAAAATTCTGGAAATACGTAAATATATATAAACAATGAAGTACTTCGCATCATTATCAAAGAGAATGTCAAACAATATTTTACATGAATACATACACAAATATTTTCTTAAGACTACCCTGAAAAATAAGTACAAAATGTTTATACAAATGGTAGATATCGGCAACTGTTATTTGTGGGTTAACTGTTCAGTGTTCACTACATTATGCACCTTTTTTTTGTCAAGAGTCACACACTGATTCGGATTTCACAACACACTTTCGTCTTCATTTGTGTATGGGGATAGAAGCTACAGTTTCTTGTGAAGTCTAGGACGCGAACATTGTTCGAGATCGGACACGTTCCTTTAAAAGTCAGTCTTTGGACCCTCAGCCGATTGTTGATCTCGTCAGGTTACCAGTCTCGCGTAGAATTGATGATGTGGAAGGATCTTCGGATTATACAGCCAGGTAAGTGGGTGTATGATTTGAAACACCCAACTTTTCGTCGAATTTGCACACAGTGTGAGGGAGGTACAGTCAGGTAAGATCGTTATAGGTCACCTAGAATTCTTCTGCGTCGGCTAAGAGAAGTGTAATTGTGCCTAGTCTTCATTCTTCGTGTTTCTTCTTTTACTATGTTTGTGTTCCTACTCTTCTGTTCTTCATGTCGCTTCTTTCTCTTGATGTAACTTTTTGTGGCGGTGTTCGTAGCGACAAACACTTGGGTGTATAAATGGCTTACGAAGTCACCGCCACACTTTTAATAGCGGGCCGACCGGTCCGCTGGAACAGTGAACAGAAAGATGAAAGCCCAAACACTCATATTAAATAAAAGTCGGTACTTATCTTTTATTAAGGAAGATACAGTAACACAGTAGTGAACTCGGTGTCTACAGAGATCCGTCTAGTTTGAGTCGGAGCGGCTAGGTCAGCGTCGGTTGACGACAAACAACAACTCTACTGCGATGAACACACAACTGACTAGCAAGTACACAATTCGGTGGCGAGTATACAACTGAGCGGCGAATCCAGAACTGTCCTAGCGCTCGCGACTCCAGCGCTTAAGAAGCCAGAAGCCAGCGGTGGCGCGCGCAGACTTGCGGCGATTTGCTGTCTCGCTGGCGCTGCTTATGCGGACGGCGTCCGGACTTTGATGCTGCCAACCTTTTGGTAGCGGGCTCGGTTGGCATTACTGGCTAGGACATAACATAACTATTATATTTAGGATAAGGATATTGGTAATTGAGGACAGATAGGTTATCTGTTTGGTGACAATATACACGGAATTTGAGTCGTTGTGTGTGACTGAGATTCCTCAGAAGTCAATGCCAAGTGATTGCAGAAGACGGCAGAGGACCGCAGAAGAAAGTAAACACAGTTGACAGCTCCCTACAGCTATTAGCACTTGCTGTAGGCTTACTTGACTGCATTATGTGTACAATTGGCTTATCTCGTCTCCATCGTGTAGTACAACAGTGGAGACAAGTCATCAGTGGCCGTTTAACTACCCATGTTGCCGTGAACGAGCAGGGCTGTTGCGGCTGCCGCCTGTTACCTGCGCCGTCATTGTCTGCCGCCCGAGATCTTCAGGTCGCCGATGAATAGCCCAGCTGTTTGCCCACGTCCGCGACCGGGCTTTGGTTTACAGACGGCTTCCCGTTAGCCTCCCGTTCCATCCACACATCATGTTGTTGCCTATGTGTCTCACAAAATTTTTTGCGCGTCCTGTGCCCACTAACGCCCACAATTAGTTTCCAATTTACAACAAATACTACACAATACATAATACAATTTATTGACATTTATGAAATATAAAATTTTAAGATACACTCACTAGTGAGGTCATTTACCTTTCCATTTATTATTGTTCTATTTGTATTATTAGCCAAGACACTCACGCATTTACTATTATTATTTTAACTATACATGACGGTACTATCTGTTCCCGAAGAACAGTTACTGTAGATGACCATGCAGCTTTGCTAGAAATAAAATGATAATTAAATGGACACCCTAGCTGCAAACAGGCGTTGATGTACTTCATTGGATACATGTTGAAAATGTTTGCCTCGACCGGGACTCGAACCTGGGTTCTCCTGCTTACATGGCAGACGCTCTATCCATCTGAGCCACCGAGGGCACAGAGTATAGTGCGCCTGCAGAGACTTATCCCTTGCACGCTCCCCCGTGAGACCCACAGTCCCAACATGTCCACACCACTATATTCATAGTGCGCCTAATAGATGTTTGCCCATCATACTCATTACTCGTGGCATGGTCATCTACGGTAACGGTTCTTCGGGAACAGGTACTACCGTCATGTATAGTTAAAATATGGCTTCCCGGCCATTGACCTTCTTGTGTTCGAACGCACACGCTATGCCCGAACTCGTACGGGACTTGGTAGATTAATCTGCCACGAGTAATGAGTATGATGGGCAAACATCTATTAGGCGCACTACGAATGTAGTGGTGTGGACATGTTGGGAATGTGGGTCTCACGGGGAGCGTCCAAGGGATAAGTCCCTGCAGGCACTCTATCCTCTGTGCCCTGAGTGCGGTGCCGGCAAGGTAGCTCAGCGAGCTCGGTCAGAGGGCTAGCAGTCCTTTGTAATTAAAAAAAACTGAGTTAATCGATCAACAACGAACTTAAATGGATGCCTACCGACGTCCGCCCCGAGCAGATGCAACGAACGAAAGCGAACAAAATGAGATTAAAAAAAAAATAAATAAAAGAGTGGCTCAGATGGATAGAGCGTCTGCCATGTAAGCAGGAGGTCCTGGGTTCGAGTCTCGGTTGGGGCACACATTTTCAGCATGTCCCCAACGAAGTACATCAACACCTGTTTGCAGCTAGGGTGTCCATTTAATTATCATATTATTATTTTTGATAAAAAATTTTTTCGTGTACAGACTTAATGTTACTAATAAAAGAACACACCTCAACCTACGTACTGTAATTACTAAATATCTGTCAGTATCTGTATACCTATAAAAAATACATGTTCATTAGTTATCCATACAACCGCAGCATTATAGTCATCACCAGACCCAATGTTAATAATTGCAAACTACTTGTTAACTATTTGTTACACTACTGTTAACTACTTGCCAGTAGGATATTTATATAAGTCTAACTACCCCACTATTCAAAGAAAACTACTCTGTCGTTGTGTATCCCAAGATCGTCCGATCTCGTGGATCTTGGTTTCGTCGTGGATGTCGTCGTGAATATCTGTGAACAATAAAGTGCACGTCTGCACACACAAACATACAAAAATGAATGATTGGGTGGGCCTCTTCTCCATTTCATGCTTCGACTTGTTTCCTGTGGACAATTATAAGCTACATAGGAAGTTTAGTATAAATTACTGCAAGCTTCTTTAGTCATATTTTTACGTACCTTTTCTCATGGTCTTACTCAGTACTACCTTCTCTGTCGCTGCCCCCCTTTTTCGGATTTACTGCTGTTACCTTTCTCTGGTGGTCTCTTTTTTTTTCACCTTAATAAACTTAACTTTTTATTTTACTAGTGGTACCTGGAAATATAAAGATTTTAGTACATTACATAAAATCACTGCTCATCAACACGACTGCCATGTCCTTAGGTGTATTACCCTCTGTGTCATGTGCTTTGAACGTACAGCTTCGTACTTTTCCTCTATTACATTTTACGTGCCTATATCCCCTTATTACACTTCCATTTCATGTCTCTTAACACTCAAATAATATTTCAGTGCGCTCATACGGAATTCCGCAGAACTGGCCATCATGTACCCAATTATTCCGTCTCTTTGAACAGCATAAGTACAACATTCCTATACAAATAACGGTGCGCTCTTGCGTAACCACGTGGAGCTGGCCACCTAGTAAATTCTCGTTTCTCTTAATGGAGACATTTCATACTTGGACGACGCACCTGTAGGTCACCGCAAACCCTATCAGCAAGTCACTCAGTTATGATCCCATTGCTATACATGTAAAATAGACATTCATTTCAAAATTTTTTTCTGACGTTCCTCCTAATACGTTCCACCTCAATTGGTTAACGATTTTTTTTATCTATTCACACATATTTACAACATTTTTGCAGTACCACGCGTCTCTCAATTTCACTTTATTCCTTCATGGACAGATAGCACATCTTAAAATCTAAACACCTTCTAAAATTGTACGCTCATCTTGCTTTGCACATAGTTATAACCTACCAAGAAACATACCCTAATTTTCTTATCCACGACATCCTGCCATTTTATGTACTATAGTACCTCTTTTAACATGATAATATTATAAAAATTTTGATAAATCTACAGATCCCTTCAGTGTAATAATTATTTGCTAACTATAGAATACTATACTTCTTCCATACAAGCTCCCTTCAATTCTCCCTACTTCTTCTATAAATGGCTTGAGATGGCTGAGCATGATGTAGTCCCAAAGAGTTTCCTGTTTTGACAGACTCAATTTCAACCGCATTTGCGTGCGCTAGTCTTCTTATACATACTCAGCTTCATTTGTTTGTTGGACAATCTATAAGACTTAACTAAGACTTTTTGTCCAATTACAAATTCCGTTACGTGCGCCTTTTGGTCTGCGCGCACCATGCGCTTCTCTCCAGCTACCCGAATATTGCGCAAAGCCTCCTCCACTAAGACTTTATGTTGTCGGCGCGTCCTTTGTGGAAAATCGATCAGTCCTCGAATTTTATCTGGAGGGTCCCTATTCTTCAGAGCCATCATTGGTGGCATCAGTGTAGTACTGTGGGGACGATCGTTTATCACATCCTGAAAATCTTTAAGAAACACATCCCAGCTAGCTTGATTCTTTCCACAGTATAATCTACATAAATTGCCCGAATCTTTCGTAGTTCTGACTGCGGGGTTCGAACTCGGGCGAAACCTACTAGTAAATATGGGCTTTATCTTATATCTCCTTAGTGTTCTTCTCCATACCTCAGGTTTATATTGAGGGCCATTGTCTAAGATGACACAATCTACAGTTCCCTCTTGTTTATGAAGTCTCTACACAAAGCTCTACTTATAGTTGCACCAGTCACCCTTTTTAGTGGTGTCAACGTCACAAATTTAGATGTCAGCTCCAATACTACTGATATATATCGATGGCCCCTCGATGTCTTGGGTAATGGTCCCATTAAATCCGTCGTTGCCATATGCCTTCACTTCTCAGGAATAATGGGGTATAAAGGATCCTGGGTTCCTACAGTTATGGATTTCGCCTTTTGGCAGTTTTTACGGATGGCTAGCACTTTCCGTATGCGTCTCTCAATGTTTTTAAAGTAGCAGACACTCCTCATTTTCATAAAACATTTTCCTGGACCGAAATGTGCGTAACTTAGGTGTGTGTACCAAATAAGCTTATTTATTAACTTATTTGGTACGCACACCACCCCCGGCGAATCATTAACGTTTGCCCTATAAAACAGAATCCCTTTTCTCAAGAGGTAGTGCTGTCTTACGCAGGCCTGCGTCGGATACTTCAATTTTTCTTTAATTTTGACTAAATCTGGATCCTTGTCCTGCTCATTCTGGATATACCGCATCGTTCCAGTAACGAAGTTTTCAAATGCCACGCCTTTGAGGTAGAACAACGAGAAGTGCTCTTGCTCTAATGCTTCAGCCGTCTCTTCTGTTATGCCAATAGGTAAGCGGGACAGGGTGTCAGCGATGACGTTTGTCGGACCAGGTACATCTTCTTCTTCATGTGCCGTCTCCTCTAAGAAGGTTGGCTGTCATCATGGCAATTTCTGATCTTGATTTGGCTGATCTAAGGAGTTCTGACGTTGAACAGTTGTACCAATTTTTTAAATTGTCAATCCAGGATGTCCGTCTTCTGCCCCTCGTTCTCTTCCCACAAATTTTCCCTTCTAGTATTATTTGCAATATTTTGTAATTTACTCCCCTAATAACATGGCCTAAATATTGTAGCTTCCTTACTTTAATAATTTTAATTAATTCTTTTTCCTTTCCCATTCTTCTTAGGACATCTTGATTAGTAATCCTCGACACCCAACTAATTCTAAGTATTCTTCTATATGCCCACATTTCAAAAGCTTCTAAACTGTTCATGTCCTTCTTTTTCAATGTCCACGCTTCCATTCCGTATAATAATTTTGAGAATACATAGCATCTTAGCAACCTCATTTTTGTGTTTAAACAAATGTCTCTCGAACAGAATGCATTTTTCATCTTATTAAAGATACTTCTGGCCTGTCCTATTCTCGATTTAATTTCTTCTGAGCTTTCAATCTCCTCATTTACAATTGTTCCGAGATATTTAAATTTACGTACTTGATCGACTCTTTCCCTATTGATTGTAAGATTTTCTTGTTGGTGTGTTTTAGATATCACCATGAACTTAGTCTTGCTTACGTTAAGAGTCAAGCCAAATTCTTCACTTTTTTCTGCGACTTTGTCAAGAAGTAATTGTAGATCTTTGAGGTTTCCAGCTAGTAGTGCAGTGTCATCAGCAAACCTAACATTGTTAATGTTTAGCCCATTCACTCTAATGCCAGCTATTTCATCTGATAGAGCTGCCTGGATTATGTCTTCTGAATACATATTAAACAATAAGGGTGAGAGAACGCAACCTTGTCTCACACCCCTCTTTATTTCTATATCATTCGATAACTCATTTTCTACCTTCACGGTTGCGGTTTGATTGTAGTAGAGGTTATATATAATGCGGATGTCTTTCTTATCAAGTGTTTTCTTTTCTAACAATTCTATGAGATGATCATGACGAACTTTGTCAAATGCTTTATTATAATCCAGAAAGCACACATATAGTGGCTGGTTAACCTCCATACATCGTTGCGCTAATATGTTAAAAGCAAACAATGCTTCTCTTGTACCGAGGGAACTTCTAAAACCGAATTGTGTTTCACTTATACCTTCTTCTACTTTTTTGTATATTCGTTGGTGTATAACTTTTAGAAGTATCTTTAAGGTGTGACTCATTAAGCGTATTGTACGGTGATCATTACAAGTTTTGGCATTAGCCTTTTTGGGTAATGTAACAAAGGTAGATGTCAACCAATCCCTAGGAATAATTCCCGAATTATAAATATCATTAAACAATTGTACAAATATATCTATATGGTCTATTCCTATGAGTTTCAGGATGTCATTTGGTATCTTATCCGGTCCAGGGGCTTTTCCTGTCTTTGATTTGTTGATAACAACCAGGTACATAGACCGTTGAAAATTCCTGAAGCACCGCTACCCACCTCTTCCATGCGGAAGTTTGGCGGTTAGGAGAAACTCTAGCGCCCTATGGTCCGTATAGACTTTTGTTTTCCTACCAAACAGAAAGTATCTGAACTTTTTAAATCCCCATACTATTGTAAGGGCTTCAAGTTCGGTAACAGAGTAATTTCTTTCACTTTTGGATAGTGCCCTACTGCCAAAGGCGATTGTTCTGTGTACTAATTTGACATATTGTTCAAACTCCTGAAACACCATGACTCCCAGACCGGTTTTCGCGCTGACAGTGGCCATGCAAAAATCCTGTGATAAGTCAGGATGTGATAAAATAGGAGTATTGACGAGTGCCGCCTTCAAATTATTGAATTCTCGGTCTGCACACTCATCCCACACCCAGGGCGTTCCTTTTCCTGTCAATTGGCAGAGTCGGGGACTTGCTAATGTTTCCACATAGATAAACTTCTTATAGAAATTTATGATTCCTAGACACCCTCTCAGTTGTTTTCTGGTTGTAGGAGTGGTAAACTTTGCAATTGCTGCCAGCCTCTCTGGGTCGGGACTAATCCCTTCTCCTGTTATAATGTGTCCCTGAAAGTTGACCCTACTACTCCCAAAACAAGACTTCTGAATGTTTGCGGTCACCTCATGTCTTTTCAAACTGCTTGACACTAACAGATTTGCGGTCATATGGTGTCCTTGGCAATCAAAGTCTAGGCGTGTTTGTTGCGAAATTTCCATACCTTTCCAACAAATTTACCTCGTACCTTTGTGTTTTGTACTGTGAGTACCTGTGGATTAACTGATTCTTTGCATTTAGCGAACAGCCTCTCTGAAATAGCTGAGGGCTCACTTCCACTATCTATTACAGCAGTACCCATAATTCCTCCAATTTGTACTTTTACCACCGGATAGATTTCCTGTTTGGGTAACATTTCCTTTTCATCAAGTAATTTCTCCCTCAACTCCTCATATGCTATAATATTTATATTATTAGTTCCGAGATGGTTTACGGGCGCATTTTCTCTAGTGCCCGTCGTCTGGCCTAGTCACTGTTTATTTTCCATGTTATTTCGGCGTATTCTCCCAGAGTTAGGTGGTCTAATTTCAATCGATTGTTCCCAATTCCTGCTGTTATTCATTCCACCCCATCCTTGGTCAGATCGTTGACGAGTTTCTCTATTGTCGCCCCATGACGCGCTATTATTTTGTGGCTCTCATCTCCGGTCACTTTGTTGCCCACATTCTCTGCCATAGTTCCTCCACTGTCCATTATTCCCACTACGATCTCTCTGCCCCATGTTTAGGAGAGGCGGACGATTTACATTGTTTTGCCAATTATGGCCTCTGTTATCCCCGCCATTGTTTTCCCTTCTTTCACATTGCACATCTCTCTGCCTGCGTTTTTCTCGCGCCTGCAGCTCGTTGAAAGCGAACTCGAACTCTCTTAGGACATCGGCCGACGAGCGTTTGCTGGTAGGAAATTGGCAACTTCATGTAACATAATCTTATGATCTCAGCCGGTGTGCATGGGTCGTCCAAATACTGATTTTTCTTGATCAAGTTTTCGAAAAACTTCACCGGACTACGGAACCGTGAACTCTCCAAGTCTCTGCTCATCATTATTTCCTACTTGATCCTGTCCTGTGTCTCCTTGGACTAGTATTTGTTTTAAAATGCGTCACGAAACTCTTCGTCCGACGTGCACGTTTTTGCAATGTTCCGCATGCATTCGGCCGTCGTTCCCTCGATATGTGAACATACGAAGTCCAGTTTGTACATCAGACGCCAGGGAGGAGGTAATGATAAATCAAATTGTCCAATTGAAGTTCTCGGGTGTAAAACATTACCCTCGTCTTTGTAGTGCTGAAATTTTCGTAGAGAGGTAAAATGCTTAAAATCGAAAATTTCATTGGAGTTCCTTCCCGCTCGGCCTACCACGTTCTCACTTGGCACTAACGTTTCCGATCTACCGTTACTTTGGGCATCCTCTCTTCTACTCCCTGTTACGTTCTCATCAGTGGAAAAATGTTTCGTGGTGCGCATTATTGGGTAACAATTATGCATATGAAATATTTCATTGCTGTTCTTCGTATTCGCAATTTGCGATCCAGTCGTGCCCTGTGTAGACGCAGGGACCATATCTCTAGCGATATTTCGTTGCTCTGCCGATACACGTTCAGTCCTTATCGCCTGGGCTTGGACATGATCGTGTAGAGTTTGAACTGGCTCTTTCGGTTTCTGTTGTTTCCAAATCGCCTATTACTTCTTTTCTGAGAGGTGATTTTTGCCTTGGTTACGACCTGATTTCCTGAGATAATTGCTTAATTTCGCTCTCTATGTTCTGTGTAAATTGGGAGAGCTCCTAGGTCAATGCCTTATTTGGTGCAATTTCTGTCTTTTGCAGCTGCGTTATTTCTACTTGTTTCACGTGCCTCTGCAACGTTGTTAATGCACATCTACCTATCTTTGTCGTATTTTCTGTTTTCTCTAATGTTTCAATAGCAATCCGCTTTGCACCCCTCGCTAGTAATCGTGCCTCGCTCGCGGTTCTTCTGACCTCCGCAATCTCTCGTTCTAGTTTTGTTCGGAGCGCCACTACCTCATTTTTCACTTCCCTCGTCTCATGTTTTATTGACTGAATTTCGACACTAACGTTTTGAATTTTACTTCCCATTTCGGCACTAACGTTTTGAATTTTATTTCCCGTTTCTGAGCTGATCTTTGGCGTTTCAGCACTAACTTTTTGAATTTTACTTCCCCTTTCTGCACTAACGTTTTGAATTTTACTTCCTATTTCTTTTAGGTATGCAAGGATGTCCAACATACCTGTGTTATCTAAATCTTCTCTCCTATTGTGACTTTACATTCCTCTACTCTTAGGTGATCTCCCCTTTTCCATTTCTTGGTATTCAAAAAAGTCATCACAGGGCGCCCCTGATTTGCTGCCTCGTGACGATACCACAGATGACGATCTACCACAATTCTTAGTTGTTCTGCGTTCACTTGGACTCCCTGCGTTATATTCCCGTGTCTTTACAATTGCCTCAGTGTGTCGCTCTTCCTCATATTCGCTATCAGATCGCCCACTTCGGGCTTCACTGTGTCTATCATCCTCAAAAAATTCCCTTGGATCGGTATTCCCCTCACCAGTGCCTTGTGCTGCTAACATAGCTAACTCTTTCTCATCCCACAGGCTTTCTTGACTACCCCGTGTATCTGCCGTTCCTATATTGTTACAACTAGCGCTCTGTTGTGCTACTAAGCGCGCTTTCGCCCTAGTTAACATGGCTGATCCCTGATAACAATTCCCTCTTAAAGTACACTCAATTTACAGTACCCACAATTATTATGTAACGGCACGTAAGATAAATATCAACAACAAAGAAGCTAAACTAATGGCAAAGTCGTGACCGAGCAGTTTCGTTACAAAACAACAAAATACAATGACACATTAGATAACATACATCAATAAAGTGCAGCCAGTGGGCTGAAGCGCAACGCCTCTGAAAAGAAATACAATAAATACACAAATACTATTTTTAATGTTATCTCATGCCGTTACCACTTCAAACTATACATGCAAGCTGGTGATCACTATCAATAACACCTAAACGATAAATAGGAATTATTTTTTAAATTTCCGAGGATTCAAACTACTTTATGACTACTATCAGAAGAGTCTAAGTAGGATCCTGGCAGGGTAAGCCATATCCAAGGTGCTACTCCAGGTGGGTGTAAACTGAATGTGCGCAACGGAAAATAATAAACGCTAAAATGAAGATTTGGCCCTGTCTGACTACCCCCTGAAGCAGATCTTAGGATCTCTTAACGCTCTTTAACATATAACAGAAGTGAAGGATTAAGGGTACTAATTATACTTACATTTATTTTTTATGAAAGCAATCTGTATTACAAATGTTTATATTTCCTAACCAAAATTACTGATCCATTGAACAACTCTGCCCTTTTATTAGGACTGCGCGATCTAATATAAATAACGCGAAATGACTGACATCATCTATGTACCCAAACACCAGAAGACACTACTTTTAAAGATGATCTACAATGGAGTGCAACGTCAGTGGAAATAAATCCTACGTGATCACAGCTGTTAAGCCTTATAGCCACTAATAAGCCAAAGCAATTAGCAATATCACCATATGTACTGCGTCCGGTGCGTCGGAGTGATGGTTTTCGTACACGTCTGCGACGATGGAAGAACTCCAGCTACAAAATAAACTCTTTCAAAGAGTAGGACGGCTGAAGGCGGTCCTCTGACTACTGTACTCTAATACTGCCTTCTCCTCTCTGTGTTCTACAGACGAGAAATGCGAACTCCCAGCCACAAGGACGGAGTTCAGATAACGTCTCAACGTAAGTATAGGCAGAAGAAGTGCTCTCAATCACTGAACGCTGCGTACTCAACGACGACTTCCAACCCGGAGGCGAAGTCCATAATCGTGTAAGTTCACAACAGTACAGTGGCTAACCGTTCTAACTATATAATCTCATGAGAGCAAAGACAGCAAGTCCGTCTGTACCAACAACAAGCTGATACTGAGCGATCGTCACACATGGGAGCTCAAAACGGAAGACCTCTTCTCTCCAGCGCTGGCTTTCCAGCAAGGCTAGGCTCCCCACCCTCTTAATTCCGAAAAAGAATCATATTCCCGAAACCACGGAATATTCTCCCTGTCTACAGATTCTTCCGAACGTCGACCAACCATATTTTAGTCTTTCTCGTCCAGCGCGGAAAGTTTGCGAGGAAAAACGTATACTCGTACAATGGTACGCTTCTAAGTAAAAATCCTTGGAAATAACAGCCTGCGTGGTTTCGGAGTTGCCGCTTCTTCGTTCCTCTCACCTGCGTCCAAGATTTTCAGCGTTTCCGAGTATAATCCTTGCGGATCGGCTACAATACCGGCCGGTCGCGACTTGTGCACCAGCACTTAGGTGCTACGACGTCCGTCTTGCTATTTCCTGTGTTTAAGTAGGACCAACACACCTGTGTGGGCCTTCCACCCAGGGCTTCAGTTCCGCTAGCCGTTTCATTTCCACTGGCGTTCCAACCTCTACTAGTATAGGCAATCATTCATTACGCCGTCTCTATAATAAAGACACTCCGTCACCTTTCATGCAATAAGCGTTAATAATTATTTACAAGACTTATGTGACAATGTCAGTCTCTTTTATATATTCATATATACGATGTACAACCTATCACATGACACTTAATTGTGTTTGTAGATCACGGCAAAGTATGTGGATGAGTGCTTGTAAGGTGCGAAATTATAGCCAGCTTACAACGTCTGACATTATCAATCACGTTAAGACGTAGAAGCTTCGCAAGAGTGTTCAAACGAAAATGCACTTCTTCATAAAGTATTTAAAACTGAAAAGTATGGTGACGGTGCGGCATAATAATTGAAGACTTCATAACAAAAACGATCCTTGTCAAAAATTAACACCTTTCAGGAGAGAGAAAAACGTTCTAAATCGTTGTATAACGTCTTTCTGTGAATTGTGTTTTTTATGTGACTTCTTGGGTATGTCTAAATCATTTTTTACGATATTGTACTAGCTTACATTTCAGGGTCCGCCCTCGGTAGCTGAGTGGCAGTCGGCTCTCAGCCGTGTTGTGAACCGGACGCGCGCAGGGTTCTGTGCGGCGCTCCGCAAGCTGGCCGTTGTTTACTCGCGCGGGTAGTGGTTCAAATGGCTCTGAGCACTATGGGACTTAACATCTTAGGTCATCAGTCGCCTAGAACTTAGAACTACTTAAACCTAACTGACCTAAGGACATCACACACATCCATGCCCGAGGCAGGATTCGAACCTGCGACCGTAGCAGTCCCGCGGTTCCAGACTGCAGTGCCTAGAACCGCACGTCCACCGCGGCCGGCTCGGGTAGTGATATTGTAGTGTAAACAGATCACCCTGAACGACGATAGCGCTTTCTTATAGAAAGGCCACGATTAAAGTAACGTTCGATGCCCAATACGCACGACCTAAGGCATACGAAGCAGAGCGTTTCTTGCGTGAAGCAATGCACGTCGATCCACAGGAACTTATCGGTATACATCTTTCGATCATCTCCAGTACAGGTAACCTGAAACCTGTCGATGAAGCAGCGAGCGAACGACTTCTTCGACGTTCCACCGGTGGATATCGTTTCCCACTCGAACGGCAACGTGGGTGTAGTGGCTGTCGAAGATGCAGGACTCGCCGTTCGGAACATACGAATCTTCAAACTGCCTTTTGAAGTTCCGCTTGTCGTGAACACGCTGCGGCCTTACGGGAAAGTACTAAATCACGTGGAAGAACAGTGGCGTACTTCCGAGACGTATCCTCCACTGAATGGAGTGCGTCAGGTGCGAATCGAGCTGCGTAAACACATCCTATCGTACGTGACCGTTGGTGGCTGTCGAGCGATCGTCATGTATGACGGTCAACCGCGGACTTGTTCAGGGCGCGGGCAGGAAGGGCATGTACGCTCCGAATGCCTGCAACGACGCCTAGGCCAGATACCACGTGCAGACACGACGCCTACATCGCGACCGACGACGCTGCCTGTTACATATGTTGAGGCAGCGAGGAACATGCCGGACGCGGACGTTGTTCCGTTCCAGTTGCCGACCCCCGAGGGCCCGGTTTCCGCGCCCACGACGACGAAGCCTCCATCGGAACCGTCGTCGTGCTCGACAGCAGCGACCACGTCTGCACCCCAGCCGTGTGAGGAAGGAGAGCATCAGCAAATCGATTCGAGCTCGGACACGGAGATGCGGGAGGTGCCTACTGTTTGTCGTGATCCACAGGACGCGGACATGAGTTCCCGCAAGCAGAAGTCGCCCAAGCGACGAAAGAAGAGGAGGCTGTCTGCAGGAAATGATTCTCGAGATGGTGAACGTTGCAGGAGGATGAGGTAAATCCATCTGCGGCCAGGGCTGTGGACTTCACACCAACGGTTCCTGGTTCGCTGCTGGAAACGTCCGCCCAAGGACAAAGCCAAGTTGGCGATGCTCAGCTCACCGACGAGCCCCCTGGCGATTTTGCGGCTAAGACATCGGAAGGAGGTCGTGCGTCGCCTAACGTACCACATCTCCAGCTTGGTGACTGGGCGTCCGAGATGGAGAGGGAAAGAATGATATCAGACTCGAGCGACAACCAGATGCCCGCGGCTGGCGGATCGTCGGACGGACATCTAGTCCCAGCCGATCAATAATGGGTGACAGGGACGGTCGGACGGACGATATGGCGCATACTGGCTTAAATGACTGCAGGATACGTCATCGTACTATCAGATGACCCAGGTGTATCGGATAGGTACAGTCAATGTCAACGGCATTAGCTCCACGATCAGAACTCAGTTGTTAAAGGACATGATTCGAGCGGCGGACATTGATATCGTCTTTCTTCAAGAGTGCCTGTGCCTGGATCTTTATGGATACACGTCTTACATGAACCCAACTTCCGACGGTGGTGGTGGTACGGCCATACTACTATGCGATGGCATCGAACCAATGTATATTCAGTTTTTGCCATCACCGAGAGGCATTGTGCTCACCGTCAGTGCAGTCCGTGAATCTGTATAACCCGTCTGGTACTGCGACACGTCGAGAACAAACACTCTATTACTACACTGAGGTAGCTCCATTGTTTCAAGGCGCTACAGGGCACCTGGTGGTGGGCAGGGAATTTAACAGCGTCTTAACGCCCTGAGGATCGGATCCCTCACCATGTCCCATGTCCAGCCCTACATGCTATGGTCAGAGATCTCGCTTTGCATGATATATTAACGCTAATCCACGGTGACCGACGCGGATATCCACATTTCACCAGCCACTCGGCCAGCAGGTTGGACAGGATTTATGTATCCTGAGGTCTTCAGGCAGCAACTGTCAGTGCTGAGCTTTGGCCCACTGGATTCACAGACCGTCAGGCCTTCATCTGTGCCGTGACTCTGCCACGACAACAGACGAGCCGTAGTAGAGGACCTTGGAATCTTAACGTTAACATTCTCCGGGAAGAGACTTGCCGTGTAGCCGTCACTGATACCTGGCACAAATGTGAGTGACGGCGTCATACCTATGATTCCACGACACGATGGTGGACAAACTGCGCCAAACCAGCTCTTTGCCGCAGGCTCATGGCATATAGACGAGACAGGGCGCTTTGGCTCCGATCCACATCTGAGTCTACCATACGGTCTTGCGGGAAGTAGCGTCACAACCACCTTCGCCAGAGCGCCAAATGGCCGTCCACCAGACAAAGGTACGGCTTCTGCAGATCACGGCTGACAGAATGGACGGCACGCGGGTTCGATCGAGACTGCAAGATTCCATCCCAGAGGAACGTACCTCTCTTTATCACATCGTCAGAGAACGGAGACACCGTAAGAGACGACTCATCACGGCATTTATTTCTGAGGACGGGCAACGCGCAGAGGCACACACCACCATATCCTATGCCCTCACAGATTATTACCGCACTCTCTGTATAGCAGATCAACGACGTGACAATGACATTGAGGACGTCCTGCACGACCTGCTACCTTCGAGTAGGGCGCAAGGTGACGCCACATTCTTGGAGGCCGTCATGTGGGAAGAAATGTGCAGGGCCCTCTCGCTGGGCACGAGAAACAAATCACCTGGATCTGATGGTCTACCGCTTGAATTTTATAGCACCTTTCCTGACCTGATGGGGGAAGTTTGGCGGCAGATGTGCTGCGAACTCCTGGATCCTCCCCCCCCCCCCCGAATTTTTGGTGGTTATGACCATCCCTGTGCCAAAATCAAATGGGGGGGGGGGGGTGCAGACCGCAAGACTTCCGGCCGTTGACGTTAGTGAATTCGGGTTACAAGCTGTTTGCCCGCATTCTTCGTCCTCGCCTCCTCGTTATTGTCAAAGATGCCATTCATGCCGACCAGACATGTCTGGGAGATGGCAGTAACAGACACATGGCGTTAAGTTTCTTATAGAGATCTGGTGGCGCTCATGTCGGCATGCCGCTTAGAATGCGCCCTCGTGGCGGTTGACCTAGACCACGCACCTGACCGAGTTAAACACCATTTCTTGCAGGCTGTCTTACAGAAGATGGGACTGTCCGCAATATCGGCAGGTTTGTTTCTCCGTCTCATCCACGGAGCCCTTTCCACAGTTCTGCTCAGTGGTTACCGCTCGCCACCGTTCACTATTGAGCGCTCAGTGCGACAAGGATGTCCCCTGTCAGCCGTTCTCTTCGCCGTCGCCCTCGAGCCTGCACTTCAAGGTCTACGACAGCGTTTGGAAGGCATTCGCATCCGCGATGAGCATTTTAAATTTTGTGCCTATGCGGACGCTATAGTACTCTTGGCGAGGTCGGCAGAAGATATATGTATGGCGATCGCGTGGCTTCAGCAATACGGAGAGGTGGCCGGTGGTTGTATCAACCTGCGAAAGCCGCACTACATGGATGTGGGTAGAGGATTGCAAATGAGTACGCCAGTGCCCATTACCAAAGTCCCGGCGATGAAGTGTTTGGGAGTGACTTTCCATGGGAACGTGCAGCGTACAGCAGCAGATACGTATCGCAGACTACTTAATGTGATCCACACACAAGTTCGTCTCCATAACGTTCGAACACTTGACTTGATCATGCAGGTACATTTTGTCAACGTCTACCTCGCTCCGAAACTTAATCATTACACACATGTTCTCCCGATGGCCGCTACGGTAACTGCCAAGTTCCAAGCAGCCTCGGTCATTTCGTCAGCGCGGGTAGGGTGTTCAAGAACCGTTACGAGACGCTAACGTTGCCCACACACGCAGGCGGCATTGGAATGATAAACGTGCACAACAGGGCGCGCGCTCTCTTCCTGCGGACGATGCATCAATTACGTACTTCGGACAAGGACACCCTCTCTGGTACACTGATTCAGGAGGTGGAGCCTCAAACCTTCTGTCCGTCGATCCCTGTTGGACGTATCACGCCAGCACTGTGTCACATTCGCACCTATCTGGTCGACATGAGTTATCCGTTGGATGTCTTGCCGACCACGCGAGATCCTAGCACCAAGAACTTCTACCGCTACTTTCAATGGACGCTGCCTGCTAATGTGGTTGAACGCCGACATCCAGCGGTTGGCTGGAGATGGGTGTGGAGTAACATACACTCCCCTTTCCTTCCCATCACGGTCAGAGCGCTGTGGTATGTGGCAACAACTGAAAAATTCCCCACCCGACAACGTTTACACATGATCCATCTTGCTGAGGACCCTTTCAGCCCCAGATGCGCCGCTGTCGACACCGACATGCACCGTTTCATTTGTGGTACGGCTACCGACTGCTGGCTCCTCACACGGCGCATGTTGGTATTGATGCAGTCCGTATAGCCCACCGAGCTGATCCATCCCAACGTCACTTACTTCCCTGCTACTCGTCATAATGCCACGGTGTGAGTTAAGGGTATGGCATTTTCATACTTTTTTAATGAGAGCGTTGCAGGGTTGTTAGATTTCTGGCATTATTTAACGAGTAACTACACGATTTTACGGCGCAATGCATCGTATGGTATGCTCTTTGCGAATTACTTGTGTTCGTTGTTTACGCGCCCTCCAGACCATTAGGGTGTACAAGGTGTGAGAAGAGACTGAGAGATTGCACATGATGAACCGATGAGAGACATCAACGGTAAATATAGGGTGTTTCATCCTCGATAAACGAGAAGACGACCAGGACATCCCGCCGTCTGGCTGCTGTAGACAACCCCCTCCCCTCCCGCGAAAAAAGAAAAAAAAAAGAAAACAAAAATAGAACAAAAAATAATTACAAGTAAATACAAAAGAACGAAATGTACAACAAATAAAAAATAATAAAGTATTGTACCCTTTCCTTTATTCTTTTCTTTTTTTAATGAAATGTTCAGAGGCATATTTAATTTTTGTTCGTGGGCGGAACTTGAAGTGGTGGCGCATGACCGTCCTAGTTAGCTTTAGGGTGAAAGTGGCGGGCCGGCCGGTGTGGCCGTGCGGTTCTAGGCGCTTCAGTCTGGAACCGCGTAACCGCTACGGTCGCAGGTTCGAATCCTGCCTCGGGCATGGATGTGTGTGATGTCCTTAGGTTAGATAGGTTTAAGTAGTTCTAAGTTCTAGGAGACTGATGACCACAGATATTAAGTCCCATAATGCTCAGAGCCATTTCAACCATTTTTTGAAAGTGGCGGTGATACTAGCTTTGTTTTTGTTTTTAGGTTAGATAGGTTTTTGGGAGTAGTATGCGTGATAGGGGCCAACGCCTGAAGTGGAAGAGGTAATTTTCTTTCTTTACATATATATAAAGAGAAAAAAGAAAAACAAAAAAATGTGGTGAGCTCGACAGAATGTCAAAATGGCTCTGAGCACTATGGGACTTAACTTCTGAGGTCATCAGTCCCCTAGAACTTAGAACTACTTAAACCTATATAACCTAAGGACATCACACACATCCATGCCCGAGGCAGGATTCGAACCTGCGACCGTAGCGGTCACGCGGTTCCAAACTGAAGCGCTTAGAACCGCACGGCCACACCGACAGAATGTCAATCCTAGGGGCCCGGGTTCGATTCCCGGCTGGGTCGGAGATTTTTCTCCGCCCGGGGACTGGGTGTTGTGTTGTCCTAATCATCATCATTTTGTTCCCATCGACGCGCAGGTCGCTGAAGTGGCGTCAACTCGAAAGACCTGCACACAGCGAACGGTCTACCTGACGGGAGGCCCTAGTCACACGACTTTAACATTTTTACCTTTCAGTGTGTCTAGTAAGATTTTTTCCCAAATTACAGTCCTCACTAACGTAGGCTGCTTTTTGTCGGAAAATATAACTGGGAGTATGAAAGCATGACTGATAAGAGTATCGATTATACTTAATAAATTTCATAATATACTACTTTTGTTACAGAACAAAAGATACCATCATATCCAAGTTTGGCCCACCTTCTACCTCTCCACAGGTAATCAATGTTCTGAAAAAGTTTTTGTGGGATCCTGCCCACTCGTCTAATGTAGGGTGCCAAGGAAGCTGTTTTCTCGGATAGGTAGACAACATTAAGCAATTCATATTAATGGTTTTTATTACAGTGAGGTAAATTGACAATACTTAACTTTGCCTTTTCACAATGAAGTGTCACAAGCAATTGGCGACATGCAAATATCAATGTCCTTCGATACATACAATTTCCATGCAAGCAATTAATATACACTCCTGGAAATTGAAATAAGAACACCGTGAATTCATTGTCCCAGGAAGGGGAAACTTTATTGACACATTCCTGGGGTCAGATACATCACATGATCACACTGACAGAACCACAGGCACATAGACACAGGCAACAGAGCATGCACAATGTCGGCACTAGTACAGTGTATATCCACCTTTCGCAGCAATGCAGGCTGCTATTCTCCCATGGAGACGATCGTAGAGATGCTGGATGTAGTCCTGTGGAACGGCTTGCCATGCCATTTCCACCTGGCGCCTCAGTTGGACCAGCGTTCGTGCTGGACGTGCAGACCGCGTAAGACGACGCTTCATCCAGTCCCAAACATGCTCAATGGGGGACAGATCCGGAGATCTTGCTGGCCAGGGTAGTTGACTTACACCTTCTAGAGCACGTTGGGTGGCACGGGATACATGCGGACGTGCATTGTCCTGTTGGAACAGCAAGTTCCCTTGCCGGTCTAGGAATGGTAGAACGATGGGTTCGATGACGGTTTGGATGTACCGTGCACTATTCAGTGTCCCCTCGACGATCACCAGTGGTGTACGGCCAGTGTAGGAGATCGCTCCCCACACCATGATGCCGGGTGTTGGCCCTGTGTGCCTCGGTCGTATGCAGTCCTGATTGTGGCGCTCACCTGCACGGCGCCAAACACGCATACGACCATCATTGGCACCAAGGCAGAAGCGACTCTCATCGCTGAAGACGACACGTCTCCATTCGTCCCTCCATTCACGCCTGTCGCGACACCACTGGAGGCAGGCTGCACGATGTTGGGGCGTGAGCGGAAGACGGCCTAACGGTGTGCGGGACCGTAGCCCAGCTTCATGGAGACGGTTGCGAATGGTCCTCGCCGATACCCCAGGAGCAACAGTGTCTCTAATTTGCTGGGAAGTGGCGGTGCGGTCCCCTACGGCACTGCGTAGGATCCTACGGTCTGGGCGTGCATCCGTGCGTCGCTGCGGTCCGGTCCCAGGTCGACGGGCACGTGCACCTTCCGCCGACCACTGGCGACAACATCGATGTACTGTGGAGACCTCACGCCCCACGTGTTGAGCAATTCGGCGGTACGTCCACCCGGCCTCCCGCATGCCCACTATACGCCCTCGCTCAAAGTCGGTCAACTGCACATACGGTTCACGTCCACGCTGTCGCGGCATGCTACCAGTGTTAAAGACTGCGATGGAGCTCCGTATGCCACGGCAAACTGGCTGACACTGACGGCGGCGGTGCACAAATGCTGCGCAGCTAGCGCCATTCGACGGCCAACACCGCGGTTCCTGGTGTGTCCGCTGTGCCGTGCGTGTGATCATTGCTTGTACAGCCCTCTCGCAGTGTCCGGAGCAAGCATGGTGGGTCTGACACACCGGTGTCAATGTGTTCTTTTTTCCATTTCCAGGAGTGTAGATCCAAGTCACGGCTAAATCGTTTGGATCACGGCTTGTCTTCTAGTGCGGCCCTTGTAGTGCGTCTTCTAGTGTGGCCAAGGCTAGTTGGAAGGGCGCTTATAATCTCTTCGTATAGGTGCCGATTCTAACAACACTACCACAACAAAGGTCAAACATTAATTATGATTGTAGTGTTGCTCACGCTGCTAAATATTGCATTTTCGGGCAACAACAAAGTTATATTATGTGGCAGGTGTCATTAGAGCACAGTTAATAAATTCATTTCTTGAAATAACGGATAAACTAGGCACTCATCTTTTCGTCTTTCCCACGCTGGTCTCGTTGTGAACTCAAGGCTCGATCGTCGAAAATCTAGGTAGTGATGATCCCAAGCTCCGATGCAAAGAGGCCTAGGTGTTATTCTGCAATATTCAAAAGTCTTACAGATGTTTTTCATAAACCATTCTTGAAGATTAAACTTTTGCAAGTTAGGATAATGGTGATGTAAAAAAGTAATCAGCACTCCGAATTTAAGTTACACTTCTTTTTTATTACTTTTGTTGCAATATCACGTAACTCGTTCCAAAACATCACTTCACAATATAAAACATACTTGAAAATATCGTCCTCACTGTTAAAGTTCACATTTCATAAACTGACAACAATTTGCGTCTTTTTAACGTGACGACCAAAGCTTGACTCTCTAATAACCGTTTACGCGCCCAAAAATCAGAGTTACAAGCACGCCAAAGATCATGGTGACAAAAGAAAGAATACACATAAGAATAATATCATTGCAATATATACATATCGAAGTACCTCTACATTAATGAAATCAAATCTGAATGTTGTCACAGAAATATGTTAACTATTTTACAGAAACACAGTAGAATATTGCTGGTATCGAGAGGTTGAGGTGAGGTGCCGTAATGGTTACGTAATTCAAGTACCAAGTCCTGGTGTCGTCATAGTCAGCGTGCTATTGGCTGACGTCGTCTCATAGACTTCTCTGGTGTATCGTTCAGGCCGACGTGCCGGCGCTTGATGTTACGCCGGAAAACACTTCCCCCAAAGTGACGGACCGTCGTCATGTAGGGAGTGCGACAAAGGCGTGGGTGGCCGTAGGGTGGACACTACGCTGGACCCGAAGCTGTGGCTGCAGGTGACGTCACGCTTCCGTCGCACCCCGTCATCCGGTCTTCGCTCTGGCGGAAACGTACCCTGGAAAACGACCAGAAGGGTATGTGTCCACCTCCAGAGGCCAATAACCAGATGGGGAAGGCGTCGGTGGCTGCGGTGTGGGCGGGTCCAGCTCCATCGGTAGGACGAGAGGAGGCGGAGGAGGCGAAGGCTCCCTCTCCAAGGTGTCGTCCAGTGGTTTCGTGATGACATCCTCTGGCGGCTGCTGTGACTGCGCTGTCCTCGGGATCCGTGAATCTGGGGGAAGAGACACAAAGGGGGCACCGGGCACATGACAGTGGCGAAGTTGATTGCGAGTCGAAGCTGCAAGCCATCTGGACCTGAAATAAGATACATGTAAGCGCCAAGTCGACGGAGGATCTCGCCTCGCGCCCACCGTCTGCTGCTAAAAACCCTGTAAAAGACAATATCATGTGGCGTGAAGCGATACTTGCGGCCTTCCTTCAGCGCCGGATGCTGAGGAGGATGGAGCAGGTGGAGCAGTGTCCGATGACGGCGGCCGTCAAGCAATTCCACCGGCGATGTTCCATCTCGTGGGTGCGAACGATAGGAGGCGAGAAACAGTTACAATGCTTGATCCCTGGTGTGTGTGGAGCGAAGTTTGGCCATCTGCTGCTTGAAGGTTCTGACAAAATGTTCCGCCTCGTGGATAGAACGGATGCTCTAGTTTGATGCCGTATGCTATTGAGTTCACAGAATGTTTCAAATTCATTTGACGTGAACTGAGGGCCATTGTCTGACACTATGACTTCAGGTAAACCTTCGAGGCAAAAAATAGAGGACAACACCTGAATTGTGCTACGTGACGTTGTCGAGCTCATAGGCGCAGTAAAAGGAAACTTGCTATAAGAGTCTACCACAATCAACCAACGAGTGTTCCAAAAACGTCCCGCAAAGTCTATGTGCACACATTGCCATGGTGATTGCGACAGAGAATTTTTGTGGCAGGGCGACTGGTTTTCCGCACATGCGTGACACTGTGACATCATCTGTTGTACTTGGGTGTCCATAACCTGCCAAGCATAGTGTCGACGCGCTAACTGTTTCATACGAAAAATCCTCCTGTGTCCTTGGTGAAGTAACTGTAACACTTCTTTTTGCAAAGCCTTAGGGACCAACACACGTCACTGTCCCCTGTCATTTTGAACAAGAATCACTCCTTTTTGTATAGTGAGGACATGACGACGTGCAAAGTATCGGCGCACTACAGAGTTTTTATGTTATGCAAGGAACGAGACCAAGACGTGTGAATATAAGTGAGCAAAATGTTCAGATCTGAATCATCTTCCGTGGCCTGTGCAATTTGCCTATAGTTCAGCGTAAAAGATTAAAGCATTTCAAAATCCTGAGCATTCATGTGACAACATGATGTAGCAGAAGCGTCAAAGTCTGTGTCAGGGCCAATCGGAAGACTTGGAAGTGCGTTCGCGTTACCATGTTGAGCTGTCGGACGATACACAATCTCGTACTGGTTTTGAGACAACAACAAAGCCCATCTTTGCAATTTTGGGCAGTTCGTACAGGAACCGGTTTCGTCGGATGAAATAAAGATTGCAAAGGCTTGTGATCCGTTACTAAATAGAATTTTCTGCCATATAAATGGTGATTGAATTTGGTGACCCATACACAATAGCCAAAGCCTCTTTTTCAATTTGTGAGTAGTCACACTGAGCTTTCGACAACAATTGTTATGCAAAAGCAATAGGCCTGCCTGTCTTTACCACCAATTCTGTGCGAAAGCACTGCACCGACTCCGTAAGAGGAAGCGTCAACTTGCAGTTCAACTGGTTTGTCATGATCATAGTGAACTAAGCATCGATCACTGAGCAATGCATCTTTAAGTTTTTGAAATGCTACTTGGCACTCATCTGTCCAAACAAAGGAGACATTCTTGGAACGCAAGCGATGCAATGGTGCTGCGATTTGTGCAGCATTCGGTATGAGCTGAATATAATAATTTATTTTCTCTAAGACTGGCTGCAATTCTGTGACATTGCGAGGAACTGGCAACTCACGTATGGCTAACAGATGCGACTGAAGAGGACGTACACCTTGACTGTATATGACATGACCAACATCCTGCAACTCAGGTTTAAAAAAATCACACTTGAAGCACATTTGAATGTGCATTTCATTGTCATACCTTGCAAATATGTTACCCACTTGCGAAAAGTTTGTTCTGACCGTCTTTTACAATTAAAGAATTGATACCTAGCTGCTACCACATTCACTTGTTGGTGATAATAGTTAGTTAGCGAATCTACAACCTGTTCATACGAAAGTTCACTCAGAGTGGCGTTACGGAGTAGCTCGTTGATGGGGCAGAACACTGCACTTCCTACCGCTGAGAGAAAGTAATGGCTTTTCACAGTACCTGGGACGTTGTGAACAAGCATATGGGTTTCAGACTGTTGCAACCACTCGAGCCATTCCTCTTCTTGTTCACAAAACTGGCAGAAAAGGCGGTATAGCTGTAATATGTGTTGCTTGTTCCGTCGGGCGCTCAGCGTTGGTCAGTAGCTACTGTACCGTGTTGAGCAGTGTAGATATTTGCTGAGTCTGGAACTGAAACATCTGCGTTACTTATGTTGCATCTAACACTGGCGGCTGTGGCCCCTGAGCGGGGGTTGAGATAGGTGGGGTCGGCATTTTAGAAGAGACAAATGCAAGAAACAGACGAGGCAAACAAACAAAATAAGTACAAACGCAAAGGAAATTTCTGCAACGCCCATCTGAAAACACTGATTGGCAAAAACGATAAGAGACTGTTAAAGCAAGGAAACGCCCCTGCAAAGTAAAGACAAGAGAGAATTAAGGCGTCAGCAAAATACAAAAGAAAATTCCGTGGCCGCGAGGCACTGGGTTCTTCTTATAACTCATCGCCAACGTGGGATACTGCCCACTCGTCTAATATAAGGTGCCTAGGAAGCTGTTTTCTCGGATAGATAGACAACATTCAAGCAATTCATATTAATGGTTTTTAGTACAGTGAGGTAAATTGACAATACTTAACTTTGCCTTTTCACAATGAAGTGTCACAAGAAATTGGCGACATGCAAATATCAATGTCCTTCGATATATACAATTTCCATGCAAGCAATTAATATAGATCCAAGTCACGGCTAAATCGTTTGGATCACGGCTTGTCTTCTAGCGCGGCTCTTCTAGTGCTAGTCTTCTAGTGCGGCACTTCTAGTGCATCTTCTAGTGCGGTCAAAGCTAGTTGGAAGGGCGCTTATATTCTCTTCGTATAGGTGCCGCTCCTGTCTTGGTGTCGTCCTAGTCAGCGTGCTATTGGCCGACGTCGTCTCACAGACTTCTCTGCTGTATCGTTCAGGCCGACGTGCTGGTGCTTGATGTTACGCCGGAACAGGTTTGTCTGTCACTCATTAGATAAAGAAAAGGTGCCTTGAGTTTTCGACTTCTCGAACTTGAATACATTGTTGTAAATATGACTGAAAGTTAACTCATGTGGGAGCTTCACGTTGTGCAACCATACGCCAAGGGACACGTATAACTGTCCCACCACAAAATCGTAGCTCTTGGATGACTCAATTTCATACATCCTTAGCCCTTTCCAATTAACTGTTTTTTTTTTCGAAGTTGGTTTTCAAGTAAAGGGCAACAGCATCTTTCATGTTTACTGTCATTGATGGGTCTACTTTGCAGATCTGGAAAGGTGTTGGATGTTTTGAAGAAAAGGTAATGCCTATATCCTAATATACCACGTATTTCAATAACTTGATTCTGTTTCTTACGCGAAATTAAGGAGAAATCTTGATCATTGGGAAAAAAGAATTACCTCTCATGGGTTGAACATTTTCAGGCCGTGCACTAGCATATACAGAAAACACTTCATGACAGAATTTTTATTCTGACCGGCGCTTCCCACTGAAGTCAAAGCTCGATCGCCCTCCCAGTGCTGCCTGCTCTTCAAGCAATGAAACAATAAAGAGATCACTTCGTTATATCGTTTGGCGGGAACACTTATATCGACGTAATTCATGTGTTCCTTGCCCATTAACTTTTTCTTCTTTATTCAATTTTCCTTTCTTTATTGACCTTTCTGCTTTTTAGGCCACTGAACACTGCCTTCGTAATTTATTACAGAACTGCAAACACTGAACCGTCACTTGCCAAAGAGCAGACTGAAATAATCTAAGGAGTGCTACGAAGGCGACGACGTACATTGTTGCATTGTCTCCTACTTTCACACAAAAATAGCCCTTGTCAAATGACAAACGCTGTTTTTGTAGAATCATCACATCTTTGAGCTGCAATAACTCAGAACGAATGTCTTTTTGCCATATCTTACTAGAACACATCGTAAGTCTAGGGGATTGCTACAAGACTGCGCTGAAATCACGAAAACAAAAAAAATTGACAGGGTTTGTTTTTGTTATGGAGTTCTCAATTGCAAAGAATCATCATTTGGGATCACCTGAGTCCATGATGCAAAGGTACAACTTCTACGTCCATTAAGTTCTGTCATTATAATATTTTTGGCGTGTTTTTCCGTCAACTTTAAAACAATCCCATTTTTAATAAAAATGAAGTGGACATTCTAGTATACACATTGCAGTAGTTCAACCAAACGGGTGCAAATACAAGTGTTTCGCGATGTGGAAGATTCTAAATAATATCATAGAGGGAGTATCAGATCATATATGCACAGAGAAAACGTCAGAGGACTCATAATTAACGTGACCTTTTATTTCTTTGACAGAGCGGGACGCTTGCAGAATTTAGGAAAAAAACCTGTTTCAGTATTTATAATTTATTCAAAAACAAGGACATGTTAACGGTATTAATTACATATAATTAGAATTAATCAACGTTAGATTGCAGTTGCTGACGCTTTTGTTTCATATTTGGTGCGGAGCTTAAATCCGGACAAATTTCAATTTGAATTTCCCGCTATATCGTAGTTCCGCCGAAGGCTGCGATTCGCGTTCTTGAAAGCCGTAGGCATCTAGTAAAGTCGGAACCTCAAAACGGTCGAAATGTTACGTACAAGCGCGGAGTACAACGAAAGAGCCGCGATTATCGGAATTCTTGCACTGGGTGTTCGTCCACAGAAATTGTTCGATTCTTCGGGTACCCGAGATCAACCGTTTACGATGTTGTGGCGAAGTAAAATACTTCGGAGAAGTCTGGAGAAGGTTCCACTAACCCAGCAGGGAACCTCATTCGAGGAAACGCGAGTCAAGAACTGCGGTAGTCATTGAAAAGGTTTAGGCGCTAATTTCGGAGGACCCTCGGCAATGGCTGAGGAAATTGGCGAGCGAACAATGTGTCGGATGGCAGAGGAGGACCTCATATCAGACATTTAGTCCAAAACTGGCTCTCGGATAAGGCTGGCGTGTTCTGGTCAAAGAAGTTTTGGCCCCTGAATATTCCGGATTTGAGCCCCTTCGACTACTAGGTTTGGAGCCTAGTTGAAAGAGTTACCACTAAGACGAGGCACATTAATATCGCATCTCTACGCACCGCAATGGAAGCAGCATTCGCGAATATGGACAACTCTGTTTTAAAGAGTGCGTGCGATCGCTTCAGGACAAGATTGGAGGCAGTCATTGTGGTTGAAAGGGGCTACATCGGGTAATGTTTCTCGTGAAAGATATCACTACTTATATGTAAAAGGATTTCCATTTTTATTTGTATTTTGTTTTAAAAATTTGCTTTTTTAAAAAAAAGTGTCATTTGTCCGGATTGAAGCTCCGACCTTGTATGTGATGTCGGAGGAAATCAGCCTCAAAATGTCGGGTCCAGCTTTCAAATAGGAATGGAGCTTATCACATGATCAGCTGATGTTAGTCTAGGTAATCAAAACGGCCTTCAAAACTGCTCCATTTAGCTGTGTTTTGTCATTTGTCCGTATTTATCCACTGGAGAAGAAACGCCTTCGACAGGCGCGTTACTCCCAGGCAAAAAAAAAAAAGTATTCAATAATTAACGAAATTTCGTACAGTTTACATTGCTGTCACGGAAATGTGTGAACACTTCCAGTCAACGGCCTTCAGTAGAAAGATTTTTAGCTTTCCAGCTTACATGTTTTCATCTCTGACGAAGTTGGAAATCAGCGAAACGCATCGAATACGTGCGTATCTCGGTCCCTGCTAAGAAATCCTTTTCTAGGTCTGCATTGAACTGACTCCACTGATCCAAGTATTCTTTGCTAGTCTCATAAAATTCAGTCGCCGCAGTTTCTAGTTCCTGAACAACAGCGTCAGTTTCCTGTAATTTTGTTATTATATTACAGACGGTTTGAGGAAGAAGAAGTCAATTCACTTTATATGCTAAGTACTGACAAAGTTAATTGTGTACTGTTATACAGTTTTCAGCTGTGTTTCGTGCTGCATGTGGCGAAATAAGGATTTAATAAACTTTTGGGAACGTTCGCGCGCTATGTTTTTTAGAGTTTTCTGTGCGTTGAATTCGTTTAGTAAATTTTGTGCTTTAGTTTTCAGCTGACGTTTCTTATTGGTTGTAATGAAATATTCCAGTAAAATTTTCATTCAGTGTTTTAACTTCGTCGAGTGTTCCAGTGGCTGCTTGAATTTTTGGTTTTAGCTACTAATTTTGTGAAGTTTTGCTGGTGTTGGTATTAACTGTGGTGTAGTAGTATTAATACAAGTAGTTGCTTTCTTAGTAGACAGAGAATTTCGGGACCGCTATTGTTAGTTCTGTAAATAGTTCTACTGGTGTAACTGAATTTAGGCAATGTAGAAGCCAGTAGGCATTCTAGCGAGATCCTCTCCTGGGAATGCAGAATCTGTAGTAGAAATAAGTTGATAGAGGAGCAGGAGCGTAAAATCTGTGCCCT
This sequence comes from Schistocerca piceifrons, assembly GCF_021461385.2. NCBI lineage: Eukaryota > Metazoa > Arthropoda > Insecta > Orthoptera > Acrididae > Schistocerca > Schistocerca piceifrons. The sequence goes on along the minus strand of NC_060140.1, from coordinate 779,450,034 downwards.
TCAGGTAGGAGGGTGAAAGGTGGTGGGGAATGGGAACTGGCAGTAGGCAAGAAGACAGCTAGGAGGAGGAGGTATTCAGACAATTATACTTTGCGTATATGCAATAGATTTGACCAACTTTCAGAGATCAGTGGAGAAGAGCCTCTTGTAGCTGTAGATGTAGGGAACATGCAGCAGTCCTCAGCAGTTAGAAGGCCTAGGCCAGTTGCAAAGCCTAACAAAAAGAATATTCTGCTGTTAGGTAGTGTGCACGGTAGAGGTGTGGGCCAGCAGTTGCAGGAAGTGTTGGGGAGTGAGTACCAGGTCACCAGCATTGTGAAGCCTAGTGCAGGGTTGGCTCAGGTGACTGACAGCATAGGGGAGTTATGTAGGAATTTTACGGAGGAGGATAAGGTTGTGATAGTGGATGGAGGACGGAACAGTCTTGATAGGGACGGGGAATATGTTGTAGGTGATGACCTGGTAAAGATAGCTACTCAAACTGGTGGCACTAATGTGCATTTCGTGCAACTGTTCCAGCATCATGATTGGCCTCAACTTAACGCAGTCATGCGGCTAGAGAGGGTACTGATGGCAGAGGGCATGGGTCACATTTCAGTGGTGCCAGTTGGGTCTATCAGTAGATTGGGTTTCACTAGGCATGGCCTGCACCTCATTAGGTATTGGAAGGGGAGGCTTACAGGTGACAGTGTCGTGGGTGGTGGTGGGATCACTCATGGAAAAATTCCTGCAGTAGTTGGTGTTAGAACTGCACCTTTTTTAGATCCCAGTCAGCTGAAAGGTACACCTTCTTAAATGAAGTCCCTCTAACTAAGGGTTCACCTTCAGAGGACGTCATGTTTCCAAGTAGAGAAGGAATTAGCATATTTCATCAAAAACAGTATTTCATTTGAGTCCATAGACGTATCATGGCCTTGCACTGAACAGATATTTGAATGTTGTGCAGGGGCAGTTGAATTTAGCGTAACTAAGCTTCTAATTGTTGTTGTCTATAGGTTCCTTAACTCTGAATTCAGAGCATTTTTGCTCAAGAGAGAGAGGTTCTTGATTCTCTTTATAGGAAGCACCAGAAATTAGTTATATGTGGTGACTTCAATACATATTTTGCATATGATGTTGCAAGAAAAAGGATGTTGGTAGATTTCCTAAATTCATATGATGTGATGCAGACTGTGTTTCCTCCAGCTACGGTGTAGGGAAACAGTAGCACAACCAAAGACAATATTTTTATTCATTCTTCATTACTAGAAGGGCATTCTGTTAGTAAAAGGGTGAATGGCCTTTCATACCATGACGCACAAATTTTAACGCTAAAAGGCTTTTGATCATAGTATGAAGGCTTTCATGACCGGATGACATAAACCACGACCTTACATCCCGGAAGGTTTACCAGAAGATAAAAGGCTTTTGTACTCAAACAATTGTCGCATATAATTACAAACTATGTAGGAAAGTTAATCCAGCAACAACAGAGAGTTTTTTAAACCTTGTCAAGGAACAAGAGTGCAGGATGTTTATAGTGCCGATAACACAGATGATAAATATAACTCTTTCCTTAACACATTTCTCATGCTCTTTGAGAGCTGCTTTCCATTGGAACATTCTAAACAGGGTTGTAGCAGTAACAGGCAGCCCGGGTAGCTGAGTAGGGGGATAAGGATATCATTTAGACTAAAGTGGGAATTACATCAAAATGTCAGAAATAGTCAGAATCAAGCTACAGTAGCCCATTACAAGCAGTATTGTAAGGTGTGTAAAATGTTGTTAGGAAGGCAAAGAGTATGTGGTATGCAAATAGAATAGCACAGAATTCACAGGATAAAATTAAAACCATATGGTCAGTTGTGAAGGAAGTGTCTGATCAGCAGCACAAGGTTGACAATATAAAGTCAGTTCTTGGTAAAAATATTTCTGTTACTGATAAATCAGATATATGTATAGTATTTAAAAATCATTTCCTGAGCACTGCTGGTGAATTAAATAAAAATTTAGTTTCCACAGCGAATCATATAATAAATGAAAAGCACCAGTTGTCTTTTGTTCTACAATATTACTTTTATTGTTAACCGGTTTTCAGCTTACAAGGCCATCTTCCGACATTTAATGAGTATACTCAGTAGGCCTTGTAAGCCAAAAACCGGTTAACAATAAAAGTAATATTGTCGAACAAAAGCAAACTGGTGATTTTCATTTATTATAATGTTGTTCTACCAAGAACTGATGGAAGATTCTGTTAACATGAAATCATATAACTTTCTTGGGAAATGACTTTCCGAATTTAATGTATGAAATTCTCTTCTGTGATACAGACACGGGGTAGATTGAGTCAATAATTAAATCACTGAAGATTAAGAACTCTTATGGATATGATGGAGTGCCTAGCAGAATATTAAAGTACTGTGCTGCACATGTTAGCCCTGTATTTACCCATGTTTGTAATTTTTCTTTAGGAACGGTCAGTTTCCCGAACAATTAAAGTACTCTGTAGTAAAGTCGCTTTATAAAAAGGGAGAATGGGATAACTTAGACAATTTTAGACCTATTTCTAAGCCATCAGTGTCTGCTAAAGTTATTAAGAAGGCTGTATATATAAGGATAATTGATCGTTTTATATCACACAATTTCCTATGAAATGTACAGTTCGGCTTTAGAAGTCGTTTAACAACTGAAAATGCTACATTATTGCCGGCCGAAGTGGCCGTGCGGTTAAAGGCGCTGCAGTCTGGAACCGCAAGACCGCTACGATCGCAGGTTCGAATCCTGCCTCGGGCATGGATGTTTGTGATGTCCTTAGGTTAGTTAGGTTTAACTAGTTCTAAGTTCTAGGGGACTAATGACCTCCGCAGTTGAGTCCCATAGTGCTCAGAACCATTTGAACCATTTTGCTATATTATTTTCCCTCTGTGAGGTACGTGATGGGTTAAACAAAAGGTTTCGAACGCCAGGCATTTTTTTGATTTAAGTAAGGTGTTTGATTGTGTTGATCACAAAATATTGCTCCAGAAGTTGTATGATAGCTCACAATTGGTTCACCTCTTACTTTAGCAACAGACAGCAAAAGGTCATTATTCACAATGTTGAGAATGGCTGTAATGTGGGGTCTGAGTGGGTAGTAGTAAAGTGGGGGGTGCCCCAGGGATCAGTGTTGGGACCACTCCTGTTCTGTATTTATATAAATGATATGCCCTCTAGTATTACAAGTAACTCTAAAATATTTCTGTTTGCTGATGACACTGGTTTAGTAGTAAAGGATGTTGTGTGCAACATTGGCTCAGTTTCAAATAGTGCAGTTCATGACCTAAGTTCATGGCTTGTAGAAAATAAACTAATGCTAAATCACAGTAAGGCTCAGTTTTTACAGTTTCTAACACACAATTCAACAATACCTGAAATTATAATTCCACAGAATGGGCATATGATTAGTGAAACTCAACAGTTCAAATTTCTAGGTGTTCAGATAGATAGTAAACTGTCTTGGTAAGCCTACATTCAGGACGTTGTTCAAAGATTTAATGCTGCCATTTTTACTATTCGAAGGGTATCTGAAGTGAGTGATCGTTCAACACGTAAATTAGTCTACCTCGCTTATTTAAATTTACTTATGTCGTATGGTATTATATATTGGGGTAACTCTTCCCATTCGGAAAGGATATTTTTGGCTCAGAAACGGGCAGTTTGGGCAATAGGTGGTGTCTCAGAAACGGGCAGTTTGGGCAATAGGTGGTGTAAGTTCACGAACCTCTTGTCGACCCCTGTTCACTAGTCTGGGTTTATTGACATTGGCTTCTCAATATATATATTCCTTACTGTCATTTCTTGTTAACAATATTAGCTTATTCCCAAGAATAAGCAGCTTTCACTCATTTAATACTCGGCAGAAATCATACCTGCATTTGAATCGGACTTCCTTAAGTCTTGTGCAGAAAGGTGTGCAGTATACTGCTGCATCCATTTTCAGTAAGCTACCGCTCGAATTCAAAAATCTTAGCAGTGATCCACGCGCTTTCAAATTGAAACTGAAGAGTTTCCTCATGGGTCACTCCTTCTATTCTGTTGAGGAGTTCCTTGAACAATTAAGCTGATTCTTGTTGTATTGTTGATTGTGTTTACTTCCTCTTACCGACTGACTTTTTTCGGGTTCATAAACATTTTATTTTTATCTGTTACTACTTTTATGTCGTAATTTTATGTATTGACATGTTTCATGACCTTGGAGATATGCTCCTCAATTTGTTCCTACGGAACTTGACGTGTAAATAAATAAACCTTGCAGATGCTTAAATTCCTTTGTAGATTCTATTTGAAACACGCATCGAGCTTCAATTTTTAACACCATTTGACAGAATGTCGCTGCCTGTGCATCTAAAAAGTATAACTTAGTTCACAGGTGAGATTTTCGAAAAATGTATTTAAAATATTTGGCCATTTACCGATGCTCAGAAAATAGTTTTTAAAGGGCTTATATATTTTTAAAATTCTTTCAATGATGCCATTGTTGTAGACCAGCTGTTTCTACACTCATGCTCATAAATTAAGGATAGTTGTAGAATGTGGTGGCACACAACGTGGCACTACACAAAACTGGCGCAAATAGCATCGGCACGTAGGGAACACACACGACACAGATCTGTTAGTCCATGGTATTGATGATAAGTTGAGAAAAGCATCCCGAAACGCATGTGCTACAAAACACCATTGTTTCCTGCGCATGAACTCCTACATCAATATGGGATATGATCACTGTGCACATGTACACAGGCCGCACAACGGGTTGGCATACTCTGGATCAGATGGTCGAGCAGGTGCTGGGATATAGCCTCCCTTTCTTGCACCAGTGCCTGTCGGAGCTCCTGAAGTGTCGTAGGGGATTGGAGACGTGCAGCAATACATCGATCGAGAGCATCTCAGACGTGCTCGATGGGGTTTAGGTCTGGAGAACAGGCAGACAACTCCATTCGCCTGATATGTTCTGTTTCAAGGTACTCCTCCACGATGGCAGCTCTTTGGGGCCGTGCATTGTCATCCATCAGGAGGAAAGTGGGGCCCACTGCACCCCTGAAAAGGTGGACATACTGGTGCAAAATGATGTCCTGATGCACCTGACCTGTTACAGTTCCTCTGTCAAAGACATGCAGGGGTGTACGTGCACCAATCATAATCCCACCCCACACCATCAAACCACGACCTCCATACAGGTCACATTTAAGGACATTAAGGGGTTGGTATCTGGTTCCTGGTTCACGCCAGATGAAAACCCAGCGAGAATCACTGTTCAGACTATACCTGGACTCGCCCGTGAACATAACATGGAACCACTGTTCCATGACCATGTACTGTGCTCTTGACACTAGGCTTTACGCGCTCTCCTGTGACCAGGGGTCAGTGGAATGCACCTTGCAGGTCTCTGGGCGAATAAACCATCTCTGTTCAGTCGTTTGCAGGCTGTGTGTCTGGAGAAAAATGTTCCAGTGGCTGTGGTAAGGTCCCGAGCAAAGCTACCTACGGTACTCCGCGGCCGTCTGCGGGCACTGATGGTGAGATATCGGTCTTCTTGTGGTATTGTACACTGTGGACGTCCCGTACTGTAGCGCCTGGACACGTTTCCTGTTTACTGGAATCGTTACCATAATCTTGATATCGCACTTCGTGGCACATGGAGGGCCCGTGCTATAACCTGCTGTGTTTGACCAGCCTCCAGTCGCCCTATTATTCTACCCCTCATAATGTCATCAATATGTGTTCTTTGAGCCATTTTCAACACACAGTCACCACTGGCACTTCTGAAAACGTTTGCACACTTACTCGCTGCACCGAACTCTGACATGCACCAACACACGTCTGCGTATGTGGACTGCTGTCAGGGCCACCGTGCGACGACCGAAGGTCAAATGCAACGCATGGTCATACCTCAAGGTGATTTAAACCCGCAAACTGCCCACCAGAGCTTTGTTTCACCATGTATCAGCATTATCCTTAATTTATGAGCATGAGTGTAGTATTGTGGCATTGGAATCACAGAACTCTTTCACCCCATTTACGTGGAGCTCCCAAAACCGAATATCGTAAACCGATTTCCCAATGCCTCTTCTGGATGGGCATGTAGACATTTCAAGATCGATTCTGGAAATTCACCTCTAGTTGCCGATTTTCTAATTCCGCAGTCGATTTTCGCTCCCATGTAAACGCAGCCGGATTTGAAACGGTCTTGGGCTGTCAGGTTTCGTCTTGTTTTTAACATATTTCGGCTAATACGGACTGAACGGCCTTTTGTACAAGAAAGGGTAATTAGAAATATTAGACTGAAGCTATTTGCACCTCGTCTAATTGAAGAGAAATAGTGATTGTGCGGTTAAATAAGAAACTGTAACAGTGGTTTTCCGAGCACCATGTTTAACTTGGCTAGCATATCCGCTTCAGACGTGTAAACATGACAGCGAAAAACGGTTTACGAAATTCGGTTTTCGTGTTTCGGATGATGTATCACTTGTAAATGTAGTGTTTCAGAGCTACCACTCTGATGTAAAAAAAAAAGAGTAAATTTTCTCAATGATACTTTCGAAGTGCACAGGCAGACAATCTCAAGCTGTTTTGATGCATTGTGAACTATATGTGCTCCACATCCAATCCGTCTGAGTTGCCTTCCGAGTGATAGGTACAATTTTGCTTAAACATTATTACTCCCTCTTCTATTCTTTCCTCCAAATTTGCGGTTGGTATTATCTCCACAAAATGCCACAATTTTCCTATTTAAATCATTGCACGATAATACCTCCTTCAAATAATGACAACAAAATCCGATATTTCACCAGGGTGCTCTAGAAACTGTAAAATCTTGACACTCGCACCTTCATAAGGTAAAAAAATATCACGTCAAAACAGGGAATAATTTTACTGTGCCATGATTTGAAGCAACCGTTAACAAAAAATATGCATTGGGCTTCAAAAAGATGCTCTTTCAATTCATCCATCACAATAGGTGCCAGAACATTTACAACAATAGCCTGGGATTTTGTACGAGCATATCTATTTTTTTTTCTTAAAATGTGTCTGAATTAAATTAGAGGCACACTCATATGAGCGAAAGCTGTGGTTTTCGTGAACTGTGTGATGGCTCATGTACCTTCCGCTGTTGCCACACCAAAATCCTTTGAAGTCGGAAAATCGGTTCCGTTGAAAACAGCGCGCATTGACGAGCGGGACGCAGCAACTTGATCGGAAACCCTGTGTTTTTTCCGATTTTACATGTTTCTCAATATCGCTGGCACCACCATGACCAAGAGAAAAATCGGCACGACACTTTTCACACGTAACATCTGATGCACCACTCCTTTGTTATATAAATGGATACTTGTTTTGCAAAGTAATGTTAAAGGTACACTTGCGTTTCCACATTTTTCTAATGTTACGAATACGAAAACACTGAAAAAGTTGTTTGACTGTGCACGTGCGCCCGTACATTCCAATACAAACTATATCCAAACAATGTCACCGCAAGTCAAGTCCGCTCTCGCGCGATTTGTTTGTGAGCGACAGCATCTGTCTCGCTCTCTCTTCTCCACTCCGGCCGTGTTGCCGCCGTGACCCGCGCATTTCGAATGTGATGAATATAGGGAGGTAGGGGAAACGTCTAATCAGTTATCATTTGATTTGTTTCCAAAAGCGGGAGATTTTTGCTTTGGCTGGGGACAACTGGACCGAGAGCCTGAAGCGAGGACAATTTTTTTTTTACGCAAATAAAATAAGGTGAAAAAACTGCAATGCAGATTTATACTACTCTCCGCGTTGTCTCAACATCACTCAAGGCAAATGTCGAGAAGTTGGGTCTAGTGAAGCAGGGAATACAACCCGTCGGCTTTGACCAATGACGTCAGAATTGGCCAGAGATCATTTATTACACAGATGAAAGAGCTGAAAAGAATGTTCAGAAACAAAGGAATACGAGAGACGAAAAATATAGTTGACATATATAAAGGCCAGTAGTATTTTCACGTTAAGGATATCGCTTGTTAGTATCGTATTATTTCTCTGGAAAATGACAGGGAAAAAATTGATGGAAAATACTGGTAGCATAGAATACGTCACGTGACACACACACATTCGATTTCTTCGTTTTCACTAGCATTAGGCGTCCTGTTGTTCAGCTGAACTTTGTATCCCCTGCTTCACTAAAACCTAAATGAAGCACGGGATACAAATTTTACATGTGTTGTTTATTTCGCCTCCGCTATCACTAACAAAAATGGCTCTGAGCACTATGGGACTCAACTGCTGAGGTCATTAGTCCCCTAGAACTTAGAACTAGTTAAACCTAACTAACCTAAGGACATCACAAACATCCATGCCCGAGGCAGGATTCGAACCTGCGACCGTAGCGGTCTTGCGGTTCCAGACTGCAGCGCCTTTAACCGCACGGCCACTTCGGCCGGCTGCTATCACTAACAGTCTGTTCTTACGTAGATATTAGTACTACCGATGTCAGAACGAGCTATGTACATAATATTTGTATCCCATACTTCCGTTGACCTCTATATATGCACACTGATAACAAAAACGTGGAAATGGACGTACGTTACATTTGCAACCTGTACCTCCGATGAACTACGCGAAGAGGCAATAAGACGACATACATACAATTTGTATCCCGTACTTCACTATGGGGTACAGTTTTTTTTTTCGCCTGCTATAGACATTTGTATCCTGCTCTCCAGTTAACATATATAGGTAAATCTCATCAATGTTACACATGTCGTTCTTTTCGAATACGTAGTGTCAGTGTAAAGATCAACTGAAGGACGGGATACAAATTTCAGTTGTGTCGGCCGTTTCGCCTTCAATATTGCTAGTACAGATTCGAAAAAATCGTACTGATACTAATGCTGGGAAATGAAAGAAAAACGACACCTGCGAAATTTCTGTTACTTACTGGACTTCACGAAAACATACGTATTGGTGTAATACAACAATGAATTACGTCAAAATAGTCAAATGCAGTAAAAGAAGAAAATGGAAACGTGAACTTACCAGACGGGAGCCGGCCGAAGTGCCCGAGCGGTTCTAGGCGCTACAGTCTGGAACCGCGCGACCGCTATGGTCGCAGGTTCGAATCCTGCCTCGGGCATGAATGTGTGTGATCTTCTTAGGTTAGTTAGGTTTCAGTAGTTCTAAGTTCTAGGGGACTGATGACCTCAGAAGTCAAGTCCCATAGTGCTCAGAGCCATTTGAACCCATTTTTGAACCAGACGGGAACTTCCTAAAAGAACCGAAGCTCGCCTAGAAAGACATCAACAAAAATCATATGCACACATACACAATAAACACAACTTTACGAAAACACACACACACACACACACACACACACACACACACACACACACATTCACCCCCACCCCCCATCCTAATGTGAAGTTAGCTGACATATTTCGGACGGTACATTTGCCCAACCTGTTTAATAAAACATTTAAACGGGCAATATGTTTGGGGAATACTATATCTCCATGAATATTCGTCTAGGTGACTTTGAACTGTGGAAATCTGGCGTTTCCCTTTCCCTGCAAGGGATTTCACAGCTGACCAATAACCTTCTATGCTATTTGTGCAAGCCCCTCTTCATAATGATCTGAACTCAATATTGTGATTTACTACGAGATGCTGATAACCCCTTTCCCCTAAATCCCTATATGAAGAAAACCCGTCTGAAGCTACAATGGAACCCTCTGGAACGTGGTCTTCAATTAAGCTGACCAAAACGTCCTCCCTTCGATTGGGTACCACTTTGAACACTACATCATCACACTCCAGACCTGAAACTACTGCCCCCCCAAACCCATAATCCCACAGGAGGTTCCTCCCTGTTGTACTTCCTTTTGCCAAAATGTGATTCATCAACTTCGACCATAACATCCGGCCTCCCCCAACGGCCCCATATATTTCATGTACTCCCCCACACACTTCCCTACAAAAAGAATATGAATCCACAACTGTACGCTAACTCACACGACATTCGTGCACACACAGACACTCAGGATATCTCAGACACCAACAGTAAGTGATTTTCGCAATGTCTCTCAAGGCGAGCTTAGATTTTTCGAACCACGTCCCTCTTCTAATGGATCGCCGCAACCTATCTCAGCTGCAGCGTCATAAGAATAAGTCGTGAGTACGGCCACGAGGTACACTGTTCGCCGCACTCACGACATCGAACATACTCAGCAATGAGATCACACATCTGCAAAAAACAACTCGTGGCCAACATGTCTTCGCCCATAGCCTTTCTTTTAGAATCACATTCAGCTATTTTAATGTACAATGATAGCGCTTATCCGGAACACAGAACTGTTTTATTCTCTATGGCTCGAAGTGAAGACATTACTATCTATGATTAATGTATGACGTCATTGGTCAAAGCCGACGGGTTCTATCCCCTGCTTCACTAGACCGGAGAAGTTTACTGTGGAAAGAACAAAGTCGATTTCCTGACGGTCTGGTCTCATGAACTTGTCGTCGACCTTACGTTAAACACCAAGCTTCTTTCTTTCCTGCAATGCTTGGGGCCAGGCGCGCACTACACGCAGGAAGCGGCTACAAGGGCAGAGGAGTACGTGTGAAGTGCACATGTGGGTTTTTTAGGTTAGAGAATTCCCTCCCTAGGCCCGACAAGACGCCTCCTGAAACGCGACAAGGTAGTAGTAGGTAAAACGTAACAGGGAATAACAATATTAATGTGCTAATATTAAACTGCAGGCGCGTCTATAGAAAGATCCCAGAACTGTTCTCATTAATAAACGGTCACAACGCCCACATAGTACTAGGGACAGAAAGTTGGCTGAAACCAGATGTAAACAGTAATGAAATTCTAAACTCAGATTGGAATGTATACCGCAGAGACAGGCTGGACCGTGAAGGGGGAGGCGTGTTTATAGCGATAAAAAGTACAATAGTATCGAAGGAAATTGACGGAGATCCGAAATGTGAAATAATTTGGGTGAAGGTCACAGTTAAAGCAGGCTCAAACATGGTAATTGGATGTCTCTATAGGCCCCCTGGCTCAGCAGCTGTTGTGGCAGAGCACCTGAAGGAAAATATGGAAAATATTTCGAGTAGATTTCCCGACCATGTTATAGTTCTGGGTGGAGATTTTAATTTTCCAGATATAGACTGGGAGACTCAAACGTTTATAACGGGTGGCAGGGACAAATAATCCAGTGCATTATCTGAAAACTACCTTGAGCAGTTAAACAAAGAACTGACTCGTGGCGATAACATATTAGACCTTCTGGTGATAAACAGACCCGAACTATTTGAAACAGTTAACGCCCAACAGGGAATCAGCGATCATAAAGCGGGTACTGCATCGATGATTTCAGCCGTAAATAGAAATGTTAAAAAAGGTAGGAAGATTTTTCTGTTTAGCAAAAGTGACAAAAAGCAGATTTCAGAGTACTTGACGGCTCAACACAAAAGTTTTGTCTCAAGTACAGATAGTGTTGAGGATCAGTGGACAAAGTTCAAAACCATCGTACAATACGCATTAGATGAGTATGTGCCAAGCAAGATTCTTTTTTTTTTGTTTTTGGTCATCAGTCTACTGACTGGTTTGATGCGGCCCGCCACGAATTCCTTTCCTGCGCTAACCTCTTCATCTCAGAGTAGCACTTGCAACCTACGTCCTCAATTATTTGCTTGACGTATTCCAATCTCTGTCTTGCTCTACAGTTTTTGCCCTCTGCAGCTCCCTCTAGTACCATGGAAGTCATTCCCTCATGTCTTAGCAGATGTCCTATCATCCTGTCCCTTCTCCATATCAGTGTTTTCCACATATTCTTTTCCTCTCCGATTCTGCGTAGAACCTCCTCATTCCTTACCTTATCAGTCCACCTAATTTTCAACATTCGTCTATAGCACCACATCTCAAATGCTTCGATTCTCTTCTGTTCCGGTTTTCCCACAGTCCATGTTTCACTACCATACAATGCTGTACTCCAGACGTACATCTTCAGAAATTTCTTCCTCAAATTAAGGCCGGTATTTGATATTAGTAGACTTCTCTTGGCCAAAAATGCCTTTTTTGCCATAGCGAGTCTGCTTTTGATGTCCTCCTTGCTCCGTCAGTCATTGGTTATTTTACTGCCTAGGTAGCAGAATTCCTTAACTTCATTGACTTCGTGACCATCAATCCTGATGTTAAGTTTCTCGCTGCTCTCATTTCTACTACTTCTCATTACCTTCGTCTTTCTCTAAGAGATGGAAAAGAGCCACCGTGGTACAACAACCGAGTTAGAAAACTGCTGCGGAAGCAAAGCGAACTTCACAGCAAACATAAACATAGCCAAAGCCTTGCAGACTAACAAAAATTACACGAAACGAAATGTAGTGTGAGGAGGGCTATGTGAAAGGCGTTCAATGAATTCGAAAGTAAAGTTCTACGTACTGACTTGGCAGAAAATCCTAAGAAATTTTGGTCTTATGTCAAAGCGGTAGGTGGTTCAAAATAAAATGTCCAGACACTCTGTGACCAAAATGGTACTGAAACAGAGGGTGATGGACTAAAGGCTGAAATACTAAATGTCTTTTTCCAAAGCTGCTTCACAGAGGAAGACTGCACTGTAGTTCCCTCTCTAGATGGTCGCACAGATGACAAAATGGTAGTTATCGAAATAGACGACAGAGGGATAGAGAAACAATTGAAATCGCTAAAAAGAGGAAAGGCCCTTGGACCTGATGGGATACCAGTTCGATTTTACACAGAGTACGCTAAGGAACTTGCCCCCCTTCTTGCAGCGGTGTACCGTAGGTCTCTAGAAGAGCGTAGCGTTCCAAAGGATTGGAAAAGGGCACAGGTCTTCCCCTTTTTCAAGAAGGGCCGTCGAACAGATGTGCAGAAGTATAGACCTATATCTCTAACGTCGATCAGTTGTAGAATTTTGGAACACGTATTATGTTCGAGTATATTGACTTTTCTGGAGACTAGAAATCTACTCTGTAGGAACCAGCATGGGTTTCGAAAAAGACGATCGTGTGACACCCAGCTCGCGCTATTCGTCCACGAGACTCAGAGGGCCATAGACACGGGTTCCCAGTTAGATGCTGTTTTTCTTGACTCCCGCAAGGCGTTCGATACAGTTCCCCACAGTCGTTTAATGAACAAAGTAAGAGCATATGGACTATCATACCAATTATGTGATTGGATTGAAGAGTTCCTAGATAACAGAACGCAGCACATCATTTTCAATGGAGAGAGGTCTTCCGAAGTAAGAGTAATTTCAGGTGGGCCGCAGGGGAGTGTCGTAGGAATGTTCAAATGTGTGTGAAATCTTATGGCTAAGGTCATCAGTCCCTAAGCTTACACACCACTTAACCTAAATTATCCTAAGGACAAATACACACACCCATGCCCGAAGGAGGCATGACCTTGTGGATAACATCGGAAGTTCACTGAGGCTTTTTGCGGGTGTTGCTGTGGTATATCGAGAGGTTGTACAATGGAAAATTGTACTGAAATGCAGGAGGACCTGCAACGAATTGACGCATGGTGCAGGGAATGACACTTGAATGTCAATGTAGACAAGTGTAATGTGCTGCGGATACATAGAAAGAAAGATCCTTTATCATTTAGCTACAATATAGCAGGGCTGCAACTAGAAGCAGTTAATTCCATAAATTATCTGGGAGTAGGCATTAGGAGTGATTTAAAATGGAATGATCATATGAAGTTGATCGTCGGTAAAGCAGATGCCAGACTGAGATTCATTGGAAGAATCCTAAGGAAATGCAATCCGAAAACAAAGGAAGTAGGTTACAGTGCACTTGTTCGCCCACTGCTTCAATATTGCTCACCAGTGTGGGATCCGTACCAGATAGGGTTGATAGAAGAGATAGAGAAGACCCAACGGAGTGCAGCGCGTTCGTTACATGATCATTTAGTACTCGCGAAAGCGTTACAGAGATGATAGATAAACTCCAGTGGAAGACTTTGCAGGAGAGACGCTCAGTAGCTCGGTACGGGCTTTTGTTGAAGTTTCGAGAACATACCTTCACAGATGAGTCAAGCAGTATATTGCTCCCTCCTACGTACGTCTCGCGAAGAGACCATGAGGATAATATCAGAGAGATTAGAGCCCACACAGAGGCATACCGACAATCTTTCTTTCCACGAACAATACGAGACTGGAATAGAAGGGAGATCCGATAGAGGTACTCAAAGTACCCTCCGCCACACACCGTCAGGTGGCTTGCGGAGTATGGATGTAGATATCATAAAAGCTATCGTAGACCTTTGGCGACTTAGTACAAGTTCGTCACATTTTGTTCGGAGACTTCAGTTTCATCTCTGGTTTGCATTTAACTCCGTGGGATAGCTAGCACTAATAACTCTGGATGTAAGACGATTAATAAACTGACGATCACCGTTTGTGATCGATAGTTTAACATGGCAGAATGATGATGTGGGTGATACAAAATTCGTAAAGTAAACATGACATAATACGAGAAAAAATTTAGAGTACTTTTTTGCTGTTAATTCTGGTTTAGCCCACACTTTAGAAAATCACTAATGTAATGCAGCGTTAAAACGGTACACTGCTTAATCGACTATGGGATTGACGATTCTGAAGAACATAATCGTCGTAACAGCATCAGCTACTTCAATAGTCTCAACGTTGGCAGGAGTGTGAGTAAAGTTCAATGTCTCTATACAGTTTTCTTTCAAATGTCGTACTTACTTTTATGTTGGCAGCGCAAAGACACATGTAGAAACTTGGTGTGTGTTCTGTGTGGAGGGAGCTCACATTAATTACTAAGCATAGTGTGCAAGATAAATTTCTGTGCATTTCATCACTTTGTACGGTTATTTGTTAGAGAGCGATGCAAGAGTCAATTCCTTATTTCAGTCTGCCCATCGAATATTCTTGTTTTCCAAATAAGCACCACATTCCTTTTTATTTAGAATTTATATAATATTATGGGCTTATACGAACTTGAGCACAAACTTTAGTAGCATTTACAGTGTCAATTTATCTCTTCGCTTTTGAGATCTACAGAGGGAACAAATGAATTAACGTACTATTTTGACGCCACATGTAACATACTTCACTTAAAATAAACTTTCAGATGACGCAAAGAGAACGCATGGAAACAGAGAAAAGTAATTATTTTCAAAATAAAGAGTTTATTTTGTAATTTTGTTGTTGACTCCTCCCAGTTGATTCAAGGTAACGAAATGATGGTAGCTGGTGATTATAAGAAATACTTTCAGTTTAAATTACTGCATTACATGCAGGAACAGATTCATTCGGGGCCCAGACATGACGTAGCTCTATATCCTCAATTATCATGTTTACATTAGCAGGTCTGAAAGACACTTAAACAGTTTCACCAGCTGAAATGACTAAATATGCTATTTAATATCTGTGCAGTTAACAAATATAATTATATGGTAATTGATGTGTTTCCCAGTGTATGCTACTGTGATTTCAAATGATACGTTTAGTGCTGTTTGTCACTCTGACCCATTGCTTTTCTGCGCGAAACGACTACAAAGAATATGAATTAGTTACCCAGTGCTCTATAATGTAATTGTACAACGCCAGACTGCCGCAATATGTTTCTCTGTAATTGCTCTAGTAACTACACACACACACACACACACACTTCTATCTGATGTCAAGATTATTAGAAGTGATGTACAAACAAAATTAGAAAAGTGTTGGTAAATAACCAGTCTTTTTCTTGTTAAAATTACAAGCTACTGGACCAGAACCCCAAGGAGAAAGAAAAACCAGAACCCCAAGGTGAAAGAAAATGGCACAGATTAGCTTAGTCATTATCTAAGAGATGTTTCTAAGGCTAATCATTCAGTCTGCAGTGTATAGTGTATGGTGTAAGAATTTTTTTTTTTTTAGTTTAAGACTTTGTGCTGAGCGTGGGCTCTAGCCTAGTTCGTTATGCACATGAACCTCTCCAGAAATTCTGAAACGGAAGAGAAGTTCTGGGAGATTCTGCGCTATGAGGCACTTCGGAATATATGATTTAATAAGAACGTTAGCAGCGAAACCAAAGGTCCAAATCAAGAACCATGTACATACAGGAAGGCAGCAGTTTTAAGCTCATTATTGTAAATTCGGGTTTGCTGTGGCTATGTGACTTATTCTGTGGCCTGAACTGCATGTTATAGAATGAGAGACTCCAGTAATCGAGTACCACAAGGAAGGTGCACAGAGTTGATGAACTGCCATACAGGATAGCAGCATAAACACCATGTTGCGCTGAACAAATATATACAATGTATGAAGAGCTTGGGCAAGTGGGTGGATGTATATGACCTACAGTTAACTTACAGGCAACTGATGCCGAATACAGAAGACAAGTCACAAGTGAGAAACTAAGTCTTACCTTGCTTTATACCAAAGCAAGCGTTTCTGACTAATGTAAGGGTTCATATCGTAGCCTCTCTTGGGCGTGGAAAAGTTTCCATGACACTGCTGTAGTACCAACTCCTCGCTGATGACACTGGATGGAATCAATAGACCAACAGGCCTAAGTGGTGACTGTGAGTGACGAAAGTATATGAGAACCCTATATTATCATGAACGTAGGTGACTGAGATCTACGTCTCCTGAGGCTCATCTTTTAAAGGAGTTTTGGCACCTTTACATCGACTCTTGTTGACTGTGGATGGCAGTCTCTTGCGGAAGGAGGGGCATTAAAACCTTACACAACCACTTGTGGCGTTGGTGAGCGATTTGATGGCGTCCATTGGATACATTCATGTGTTTTGCCCTTATGGGTAGTTATTGGTGAATCTATGTTAGCTTGTCGCAGGGCAGAGAATCTGTGCTTCCACGACCTGCTTTCGTTTCTACATCTGTCTACATCTACTATATACCCCGCAAACCATCGTGAAATGCACGATAGAGGGTACATGGCTGGCTCTGAGCACTATGGGACTCAACTGCTGAGGTCATTAGTCCCCTAGAACTTAGAACTAGTTAAACCTAACTAACCTAAGGACATCACAAACATCCATGCCCGAGGCAGGATTCGAACCTGCGACCGTAGAGGTCTTGCGGTTCCAGACTGCAGCGCCTTTAACCGCACGGCCACTTCGGCCGGCAGAGGGTACATCCCATTGTACGCATTATTAGGGTTTCTTTCCATTCCAGTCACATATGGAGTGCAGAAAGAATGACTGTTTGAATGCTTCTGTGTGTGCTGTAATTATTCCAATCTTGTCCTCACAATCCCTATGTGAGCGATACATAGGGGGTTGTAGTATATTTTTAGAGTCATCATTTAAAGCCCATTCTTGAAACTTTGCTAATAGACTTTCTCACGATAGCGTATGTCTATACACAAGAGTCTTCCAGTTCAGTTCCTTCAGTATCTTTGTAACACTTTCCCATGAGTCAAACAAACCTATGACTGTTCGTGATGCCCTTCTCTGTAGGTTTTACATTCAACATCTCCTGTCAGTCCTAACTGGTACATGTCCCACATGCTCGAACAATATTCTAGAATGGATCGCAAAAGTGATTTGTAAGCGATCTCCTCTGTAGACTGATTGTAAACCAATAAACTGAAGTCTACCACCTGCTTTACCCACATTCGAGCCTATGTGATCATTACATTCCTTATCCCTGCTAAGTGATGCACCCAGGTATTTGTAAAATTTGGCTGATTCCAGCTGTGACTCACTGACATCATAGTCATAAGATACTGTGTTTTTTTTTGTGAACTGCACAAATTTTTACACTTCGCAACATTTACAGCAAGCTGCCAATAATTGCACAGCTTTGAAATCTTATCAAGATCTAACTGTATATTTATGCATCTTCTTTCAGACAGTACTTCATTGCAGATAACAGCATCATCTGCAAGAAGTCTGAGGTTACTGTTAATACTATCTGCTAGGTCAGCCAAAGAGAACTGAGGAATGACAACTATTTTTTGTTTAGTTTTGGGATAGAATATCCAAGACAAAAACCATGAACAACCAGTTAAGATGAAATGGAAAAATAATAGGCAAACATAAAAAAAGGAATGTACTGTGTACATTAAATTACGCCCTAAGTTGGTTGTCAAAATGTAATAAATTAGGATAGGGATATGACATCACATTTACGTTATGTAAATCAAATCAAAATACTGGGCAACAAAAATATAGTAAACTGGGAACAGAATATGTAAATACCATTGATAAAAATATGAGAAATGAGTTATCACATTAACATTCATTCAGTAGCACTGAAACACACAGGCTACAAGCTCTAAGCTCTCACAAGGATCAGAGTAGATACATAGTTTTATTTCCATATATATACACATATAATGAGGAGAACTCATAGATGTCAACTACTGCAGAGAATAAATACACAATACATAGATGATTTCTTTTGGTTGTCACAACAGCCTCAATAAATTTGAAGGAGAACATTATTCCACCAGGCTGTATTACATTGAGGAATAGTGCAACTCCTGCACGTGTACTTCAGTTTAACAATATTAGTTCTTCAGTCCAAAGAAAATAATGCACGACAACAAAGTTAATAATTTAATAGCGTGAAGCTACTTCCAGTGTGGCTACTCAAACTTGGGAAAAAAAACCCTGAGAATTTCTGGTGTGAGGAGGATGAGAGTTTCAATATGCTGCAAATAAAGTAACAGTAAGTGGGGAATGGGGGAGGCAGAATACCACAATGACTTTTCTTTTCTCTCAGTTGCGCTATATACCAGCCATAATCAGTAGATTAACCACAGTTTTATCGATAATTTATATGGAATAATATTCCTATAATGAACACACTTTGAAATATTAAGTATTTTAAAATTTGTGATTTATAAAACTCAATAAAATTTCATTTGAGTGCTAGATTAAAACACAGAATTCCCTGGGATTTTATAAAATTACTGATATTCCATGAGATTTTACAGGTAAAATGTAATTCCATGAGAATTCCAGTTTTTCCAGAAGAATCAGCACTCTGTACTTCTTAACAGTTTTGTGTACTTAAAAGTATTTAAAACGAATGTGTGCTTGTATGTGTGAAATTTGTGGAAACTAGTCCAATTATTGCAAGACTCTGGGGCAGCATATTTCCAAAGTGCACCCACAGCACCTGAACGAAATCATACCTCATGTTACAAACAACGAATCTTCATGTTCCTAGCATTGCTACCACATTCAACAAGAATACTACTTGTAAACTAAATTAAAACGCCATCAACAAAATATTCATAGCGTAATGCGGCAGAAAACATTGAACTCTATGATGTGTATATTTGAAGCTGATTCTAAAAATTTTTCGATTGATCTTCTCCAATCCACATAAGATACGTGTGAAATATGAGAGTCTAGAGTTCTCTAGTGAAGACGAATTTTAAAGTTGAAAGAGGAAATGGAATGTGCTACATAACCCAATTCGTCAAACACTAAGTCAATAAATTTGATGATGATTGCTCAACTTGGTAAAAATGCTTGCCTTTGTTCAGGTCAGTTTATCTCCAAAGGTCAAAGGACAAGACACCTAAAAATGGCAGGAAGGAACAAAATCAGTGGAAAGTACCCTACAGAGATGAAATTCTCTATAAGGGAAGAATGTGCCTTGTTAATTTTGGGTCCACTCATGTTGGACATGATCTAGACTTAAGTATCTAAATCTGGCACCATAAGAACCAGTCAGCATTGATGCACACGTTGCTATAGGAATCCTGTTTCCCATTGTTCTTGAAAAAATGTGACCAACAATGCAGGATTCAAATCTGGAGACAGTACATCTCTCAATGCTGCCGGACTTGCATAACATTGCAGTATCCTATAATTTGGCTTCATAGTCAGTCAGACATGAATGATGCAATCAGGATTGAAGCTTAGGTACATGAAGTTATGCATAGTGATAATCCATGTGTACTGCTTTTATAAGTCATAGTGACCTGTATCTGGAATTAAGAAGTGAAAATTTCGCGTTAGTAATAATTAACAATGCATAATGTGAATTATTAGTAAAATATGGAAATGATAATATTTGTGTTGATGAGACCCTCAGTCTAAATGGATATGATTTTGAACTTAGCATGATACTATTACTGGATGATATAAGACAAGGATTTCTATGAAGTTTCCTCATTTCTGACAAAAATGACAGTGATGTGTTGACTGTATTTTTCAGCTATACAAAGTCACAGGTTTGCTTCAAGGTATTCATGTCATATCTGGCAGAGTCCTACAGTACTGCTTGCAACAGATCAATAGGATCTACTAAAATGAGACTTTTGTGTGCCTGGCATGTGGATAGAGCATGGAGGAACAACATCACCAGTAAAATTCTGCACAAGGACAACGGAAATGAGGTTTGTTGAGGCATTAACTCAGGTTGGAGAGGTTGCTATGTTTGAAGAATCACTGCAAGAAGCACTACCGAATCTCTCCAGTGACCTATATAGATCCGAATTTGGTCATTATTCCAAGACCTACTATGAAAAAAATGCGAAGTTTTGGGCATATTGTCACAGGATGCAAGCTGGACTCAACCCAAACATGCACCTGGAGAGTATGCACAAAGCTTTGAAATATGTACATGGTAATGCAAAGCAAGCAAAATGACTGGACAGAGTTATATTTCCACTAATGTCGTTTGTAACAGTGAAGCTGTTTGATAGGGTTATTGTGATCCTGAAAGGAACAGTAACTAGTAAAGTAAATGACATTCACATTAGGCACAAGTCTGTTTTAATGGACGACTTCATTACTAAGGTAGTTGGAAAGTACCTGCTTCAAAATCATTTGAAGTTTATTTTATGAAAGACAGTAATATCCACTGCAAGTGTAGATTAGTGTAAAGTAAATGTGATGTATACATTCACTGGTATTTTTGTGCATGCATTGATCACAGTATTAAATATGTTTAACCACATTCATATTGTTTCCCAAATGGAAAGAAGAGCAGAGGTGATATTCCTTTATAAAATCATGTCAGATGCACTTGTTACTGATTGATTAATGAGAGGGAAGCAATTTTGGACCAAGTAAGTGTAAATGCTAACTCCAGTACCCACAAAGCACTGTCAGATGAAAAGAAAAAGATTATTTGAATGTTACTGGAATGTCACCTAGCCAAAAAAAAGTTGACATCACTGAAGGCAAAAGTAGATGCTGCTTGAACCAATAAAAGCAGTTGTTTCACTATCTCAGACAGGTGTCACAAGATAAAACTTGTGCCATAGAGGAGGCTGTTTTCTACAAACAAAAAGAACAGATCGTCATGACACATTCTATAGCAATGTCTGCAGCTATGTTCTCACGTTCCTGTGGTGTCAGAGTCAATCTTGTTAAGTCTAGGTCGTGTTCAACATCAGTCGCCACAAAATTAACAAAGCACCTTTCTTCTTTATAGAGGACTTTCAGCTCTACAAGGCACTTTCCAATAATTTTGTTACTGTCTACCATTTTAGGTGTCTTATCTCTTCACCTTTGGAAATAAACTGACCTGAACGATGCAAACATACTTACAGGTTGAGTAGTCATCAACAAACGTAATGCCATGGTGTCTGATGAATCTGGATTGTGTAGCGCGTTCCATATCAACTTTCCATTTTAAAAATTCGCCTTCACTAGTGAACTCCAGATCTTCAGATTTCACGTGTATTTGATGAGCGGATTGGAAATCATCAATCCAGCACTTTTTTGATCAGCTTCAAATGTATGTACACATCATACAATTCAACATGCTGCAAGATTACACCATGATTGTTTTGTTGGTGGCGTTTTAAACTTCTTTTCCAAATAAAACCCTTGTCGCTTATGTAGCACCGGTAGGAACATGATGGTTCATTATTTGTAACATAAGGTACAAATTCTTCAGCTACTGTGTGTGCCCCTCAGAGTCCTCCAGTATTTGTATTCGTTTCCACAAATTTCACACTTAAATGCAATCATATTAGATATTTCTAACTAAACAACACTGCTTATACAAGCAACTGTGGTAAAACATGTGGACTACCAAAAGGTGGAGAACAAGCAAATTCTTACACTGCAACACAATACAAAAAGCAACGTCAAAACGCTCACTCTGTAAATCACTAGAAAAAGCGAGGAACAAATGAAGGCTCACGCAGTAAAAGTGGCTCGATAAAAAAAAGGTTCCCACACAGTGACAACGACCAAAGACCATGCGATATGCGGTACATGGCGTAGACCAAAGATTTTACCCTTGACTGTTCCAGTTGACATAGGGCCAGGTATGGAGAGGTGTGAATGGGCGGGACTTGTTCCATGTTGGGGCTGTCGCTAATGTTTCCTCGCTTGCCATTCCTCCTGAAGTGCCCAGACAGATCCCTATTGTGTGGTGTCAACCTGAACAAGAGCTTCATCCAAGGCAAAGAGAAACCTGTTTGTTACCTGGTATGTGATTTATGGGGTTTGCTATTCTGCCACAGTAGCAGGCTAATTTTTCTCCCACAGATCTACATATTGAAATTTACATGTATCTTGTACACTCTCATTCATGCTTTTCATTCATCAGATGAGAGGTTATACTGACATATGGCACATAAATGTATTGAATATGCATGTGGGACTCTGACAATTACCAAAAATCTTAGTGGAATATGAAGCAAAATAAAGATAATATAGATTCTGGACACTATAGTTGTACTCAGCAGCTCAGTCTGCTTTCTTTTGTTGTTGACAGTTTGCGTCCAGACTTGATATGCCACAGGTGGGGACATTGAATTAAATGTCAAGCAAAATCACGAAGAGGCTCATGCAGAATGTTATCTATCCCTTCTGATTTATTTGATCTTAAATTTTCTAAAGCTCTTTTAAATTCTGATGCTGATCTGAATCCCCTATCTCTTCCCTATCGACTCCTGTTTCTTCTTCTTTCACGTCATCAGGTAAGTCCTCCTCTCATTAAGGCCTTCAGTGTCCTCCTTCCACTTATTCGCTTTCTCCTCTGCATTAACAGTGGGATTCCCACTGACTTTTCTGCATGTGAGTTAATCCTTCCGACAGTCATTTCATTTTCGATTTCTCCACATTTTTCGTGCAGCTATTTCACCTTAGTTTCCCTATGTTTCCAATTTGTTTCAATCCTAAGTGACTTGTATTTCTGTATTCCTGAATTTTTCTGAGCTTTTTGCATTTTCTTCTTTAGTCTGCCAACTGAGGTACTTCTTCTGTTATCCATGGTTTCCTCACAGCTACCTTCCTAGAAACCATACTTTTGTTTCCAGCTTCTGTGATTACCCTTTATAGAGATGCCCATTCTTCTTCAGCTGACTGCCTGCTGAGATATTCATTATCACAATATCTGTTGCCTTAGAGAACTTCAAGTGTGTCTTCATTTCTCAACGTTTCCATTTCCCATTGATTTGTGTAGTGATTCTTTCTGACTAGTTTCTTAAAATTAAGCCTGCTCTTCATCATTATTAAATTGTGATCTGTGTCTGTATCTGCAAGTGGATGCGCCTTGCAATCCAATATCTGATGTCAGAATCTCTGTTGCCCATGATGTTATCCACCTGAAATCTCCCCATGTCTCCCAGCCTCTTCCAAGTGTACCTCCTTGTCTTGTGATTGTTGAACAGAGTATTCATTGTTGCTAGTTGAAATTTATTACAGAACTAAATCACTTTCTCATTCTTACTACCAAGTTCATATTCCCCCACAACCATTTCTTCCACTCCTTCCCCTACCAGCACATTCCAATTCCCCATGACCATTAGATTTTCTGCTCCCTTTATGTACTGAACCATCCTTTCAGTATCCTCATATATATTCTCTGTCTCTTCATTTTCTGCTTGTGACTATTTTTGTCAGTGTTAGTTTGTTGACGATTCTAATGAGAACAGTCCTATCACAGAAATGTTCACAGTAACTAACTCTCTGCCCTGCCTTCCTGTCCAATAAGAATCCTGTTACAACATTTTCTGCTGCTGTTGATATAACCCTATACTCATCTCACCAGAAATCATAGTCCTCTTTCCATTACACTTAACTGACCCCTATTATATCTAGATTGAGCATTAGCATTTCGCTTTTCAGATTTTCTCGTTTCCCTGCCATGTTCAAACTTCTGGCATTTCACACCCCAACTCGTAGAACGTTATGCTTTCGGTGATTATTTAGTCTTTTTATCATGGTCATCATCCCCCCCTTGCTGACCCTCCCAGAGACCATATTTTGGAATCTTTTGCCAATGGGGAGATAATCATGACACTTTCCATTACAGGCAAAATGTTCTGTGGGCACACAATATGTGTCTTTAATGCAGTGGTTTTCGTTGCCTTCTGCTTCGTCATGCAGTTGATCATTGCTGATACATCTGCCTTTTAGGGGCAGTTTTCCACCTGAGGATGAAAGAGTACCCTGAACCTCTGTCCACTCTTCTGTCCTCTTTCTCGAAGCCGTTGGCGAAACGAGGGTAACTTGTTATACAGGAAGTCTTCAGTTGCCATTACAGATGGCTTTTATTCAAAATTTAAATAGTGGTGGGATTCGAACACAGGCCCGAGAATGCTTTCATTATTAACCAAAGACGCTCCTCAAGACGACCATTGACTAATAGTACTAAAGAAGGAAATGCATTGAATCTGTGGTTGGTGTTGGAAGCAAGCTGGTCACTGAATCTGAATGCAAGTCTTCAAAGTGAAGCTTGAGGTTATGAATTCTGTGAAATGACTTTAATGTCCCTAAACATTGTCTTGCAGGTGCCGCTCGATCTCACTGTAATACATTTTAAGTGGGTGCTGAAATAGCTGCAGAATCAGTCATTGGTGGCTGACCAATGAGCCTCACCAATGGGTAAGTGCAGAACATCCCGAAATCTCTAAAAGTCCCTCAGCATAACTGTTCTGTGGTGGAGCCTGGCGATGAAGACTCTTGGAGGTGAAACGATGATGGCTCTCTGTGAAGAAATAATTTTGTACTGAGTATTTGCTAAAGGGAAAACTCAAATATTCGCGTTTTTACTTTTTACCCTGATCAGATTGGCTGGGTTACCGATCTTCTGAGCGCCAACCAGTAGAAATGTTCCTTAGAAAATATTAGTCCCCTCTCTGGGCTATTCTTTAGGCGGTTAACAAGTATTGTGTGTCCTACCAGTTTACACCCAACAAAGGCATGTTTCCCTATCTCTCTCTGGCCAGTGAGGTGGACCCTCATCGGCACAGTCAGCTTTCTCTGTGTAACCTCTCGTTTACTTATATGAGCCGCTCCTGGCAGTTCTTCCTCTGCATAGACATTTGGTTTTTGTGAAGCCAATGTTCAGTGGCATCTCATCCGTTCATAGTGCCCCAGATCTGCTGGTCCTCACTCCATTTTTGAGATAGCTTATGTATCATCTGGCTCTTTCCAAAGAAAACACAGCTTTCTACATTTTTTGTATAATAGTGTCTTCTTGGACTTTGCTTAAAACAACCTTGCTTCTCATTCAAAGGGAAATGTATTTCTGGGTTGTAAACATGGTCGTAGCTGCGGCTTTGCATCACAAGAAATCTTCTCTATGGTTGCCTAGGTGCTCTAGATGTCCATCAGTAGCACTACAAAGACTGTCTGGTGGCCTGTGAGCAATCGACCAGCATACCTACCGCCGCTCCCTTCTGAGAACTGTGCCCAGGATGGTGGCCTACATGGCTCTATGGTGCTGTTGCCTTGTCCCAATCTGCTTCCAGTGTCCTCTCGTTTATAAAACGCATGCACATTCGAATAAAAGAGTAAATGAAGAGTAAGTTACATTAGTCAACTATCGCCTGTCGCTAGTACTATTGTGTTTCACATTTTTCGAGACTAATTAACTATTCCGATCGAATGGGTTTTCACATTATAATTTTAAATGCATTGTGGGATTGTTTCCAAAAAAAGTCAAGTAACATCATCCCTTCTTTCTGGTTTTTAAATTTGTGCCAAAGTAGCTGTGCTTCAACTTTTTAAAGGGCAAGTGCATCAGAGAAATTATGGGACCTATGTGCCATCGCAATTACATACTTGGCTGAGACATTGTTTAGGATATAGATATTGCCAACATAACATTTTATGGTTTAATTCATGCTTAAGTTACCAAGCCTTCACACATTCATTCATCTACTTTTGTAGGCAACATTTGAATTTGTTCTTATTGTTTATGTATTTACACTCATCCACACTTCTTCAAAACTGACTTTACAAATAATCCTTTTATTAATGTACATTCACATCAAAAGACTTTATAAACAATATGAAATTGTATTATTATTATATATTATATAATTATATAATATAATATATATATAATATATTATATTATATAATTATATATATCTTAAACACACTCACCCATCTCATATTTTAAACATTGACTGATTCTTGTTCATACTGCAAATAACTTGTTATTTACCTCATTCACACCCTTGTAAAATATAACAGCAACAGCATGACTCTAAAATATTACTGCATCACATAGTAGATAGTACATCATATAAAAAGATCATTTATCAACATAAAATAATTCAAAATTCAAGTGTGTGCAATGATGTAAGATTTGAACAAGACAACACATGTAGAACTAACTTAGCATCCACTGCTTCACTCATGTAGACTATGGTCGTGCAGACTTTGTTTCTTCTTTAATCAAATTTTTATGTTGCTCACAAATTGAAACACCTTCTAAACTTTTCACACTAATTAAGGACATAGAAGCAATGTCTTTGCTGAACGTACTTTTGATCAAAAAGCGATTTGGTAGCTGGAGTACAAAATTTTTTTAAAAAGTGTGCCTTTTGCATTCTTGTGGTGATACTTCCATACAGACATTCATCCCTTAACACATACTTATTTCTATCCAACCAAGAAGTGAAATATCGATATTCATAGAGTTAGCTTTAAACATTTTTAGTATATTTAATGAAATACTGTCTTAAAATTTTTCATCCATTATTTCATCCACTTAGGAGTTGGATTTTCAGAAACAGTGGAACATGTATAATTTTGATTTCTAACAGAGAAGCCAAATACAAAGTTTCCTAAATTTAGCTTTGAATATGATTTCAAATGAAATAATGTCACAAAATTTTTCATCCCATATTTCACTCCTTCAGTGGCTTCAGTTTTCAAAATTACTGAAACACATACTTTTTAATTTGTAACCAAGAAGTCAAATACCAATTTTCATAGATGTAGATTTAAAAACACTTTAGTATTTCTTTAGTGATGATTTATTTTTAAAAAATTTCCACCCACTATTTTATCCCCTTACTGGCTGAATTTCCAAAAATGTTGAAACATGTATTTCTCTACTTGTGACCGAGAAATAAAACACCAATTTGCGTAGTTTTAACTTCAAAATTGCTTTAACAGTAACATATTTTCAAAAGGACTTTCATTCCCTATTTTCATTCCCATAGAGGTGGAATTGCGAATGACCCTTTCTTAAATGATGCCTACAGTATGAGATCCACACCCTCCCCAGATTTCAAGTTTCTATCCTTAGCAGTTTGGGCTGGGTGATGATGTGTCAGTGAATCACTGTGGCCTTATTTCACCCCCACTGGGGTTGAATGATCAAAAACAGTGAAGCATCTGTTTTTTTCATTTCTAACTGAGAAGCTAAATACAAAATACTCAAATATTTTGCTTCAAAAATCATTTCACAATTAAATATTTTCATAAAACAATTTGGCCCAAATTTCACCACATTAGGGACTGAATTTCCTAAAACAATGAAATCTGTATTTCTTTTATTTCCAACAGAAAAGCCAAATACAAATTTTCATAGCTTTAGCTTCAAAATTGCTTGACTGGTTAAATAGTTTCATAAAAATTTTCGTCCCCTGTTTCACCCCTATAGGGGTTGAACTTCCAAAAACAGTGAAAGCTGTATTTTTTTTATTTCTAATGGAGAAGCTACATTCAAATTTTTGTAGAACTAGCTTTGTAACTGCTTTCATAGTTACAATATTTTCATGAAACATTCCTCCCCCATTTGAACACCTTAGGGGCTGAATTTCCAAGAACACTGGAACACTTTTTTTATTTGTAACTGAAAAGTCAAATGCCAAATTCCATAGATATAGGTTTAAAAATTCTTAATAGTTTTTAAAATAATGATTTGTTTTCAAAAAATATTTCACCCACTATTTCACCCGCATAGGGGCTGAATTTCCAAAAATACTGTGTGTGGAGAGCACACAAGGGTTATTTAGATAAGGCGGTTCTCCATACATTTCAGATAACGACAGGCATATGAGACCCTGAAGTATTAGTGTAAGAGCTAAAGGAATTTAACCCACAGGAGATAATATTAAAATCCCAGTAGCATTCACAACAAAGTGCCAGAGTTTAAAGTGCTCCTGAAAAGCAATGAAGCTCATGTAATACTAGGTTCAGAAAGCAGGTTAAAACCTGAGAGTGACAGCAGTGAGATTTTATAGGAAAATTTGGTATACATCGAAAGAACAGGCTGAGGGGAATGGAGGTGGTGTATTTGTTGCAGTAGAAAGACACTCATATCCACCAAGACAGAAATTGAAGTTGCATGCAAGATTGTTTGGGCAAGACTCATTGTGTGCAATGGGCATAAAATTATAGTTGGATCCTTCTATCGACCGCCAGACTTCCCTCCTGGTGTAACCAAAAACTTTAGATAAAACCTCAGTTTGTTTGTAGATAAGTTCCCCAATCGTACTATAATCATCAGTGGAGTTTAATCAGCCAACAATCACTTGGAAAAATTAGAGCTTTGTAGTGGTGGGTGTGCTAAGACATCCTGTGAAAAGTTACTACATACCTTCTCTGAAAACTACATAGGACAGATTATTCAGAACACCACTGATGTTGGAACTATATTAGATCTGTTGGCAACAAATGTCCACATCGAAACTGGTATCAGTGACCACGAGGTGGTTGTGACAAAAATGAATAACAAACTAAAAATGTAGGAAGTTTTATATGTTCAGAAAAATAGATAAAGAAGCAGTAGTGTCATACATCAATGAGGAACTCAGGACAGGAGCAAATGGAGGAACTATAGCTCAAGTTTAAAAGAATAGTTGATGATGCACTACATAGATATGTATTTAGTAGAACAGTTCATGATGGGAGAGATCCTGCATGGTATATAGTAACTTCAGTATACAGTAATTATTCTAAAGAAATAGCGACTTCTGCATAATAGGTAGAAAGAAAGGCTTATGGCTATAGGTAGGTAGATACTAAATGGAACGTGTTTTGCAGTCAAGAGATCAATATGTGAAGCCTTCAATGACTACTGTAGCAGAATATTATTAGAAGATATTTCACAAAACCTGAAGAAATTCTAGTTTTATGTAAATGATTTTAGTGGCACCACAACTCTGTTTTCATATATTCCTTTAAATAGGAAATCCTAGGAGTATTCCCCCAATTGAATTCTTGTACCATTGAAAAGATGAGTGAAATAGCTGTTAGCGCCAGGGCATTGAGAACAGTTGAAATCGTTAAAAGTGGACTAAGCATCAAAGCCCAGTGGAATCCCTATCTGACTCCATACTGAATCTGCAGCTGAGTTAACTATAATCTATTGAAGACACTCAAAAAACCGTGCCTGATAGTTGGCAAAAGCATAGATCATCACACCCATTTACAACAGGGGCAGTAGATGTGATCCACAAACCTGCTATCCACTATTCTTGACATGGGTTTGTTGCAGAATCTTAGAATAGATTCTGAACTCAAACACAACGAGAAATCTCAAATAGAATAATCTCGTCCATGCCAACCAACATGGATTCCGAAAACATTGGTAACATGAAACCCAACTTGCACTTTTCTCACATGGTATATTGAAAGCTTTGGATAAAGACAGTCAGGTAGATGCAGTATTTCTAGATTTTTTGGTAGGGAGGATCAGCAAGTTATCTTAAATGGAGAATCATAAACAAATTTAGAAGTAACTTTAGGTATGCCCCAGGGAAGTGTGTTGGGAGCCTTGGTGTTAATACCGTACGTTTATGATCTTGTGGACAATATTAATAGTTACCTCAGACTTTTTGCAGATGATGCAGTTATCTATAATTAAGTACTGCCTCAAAGGAGCTACGCAGATATTCAGTCAGATCTAGGTAATATTTCAAGGTAGTGCAAAAGTTAGTAACTTGCTTTGAATGTCCAGAAACGTAAAATTGGGCTTCGAAAAAACGTAGCATCCTATGACTACAATATCAATGAGTCACATTTGAAATCAGTTAACTCATGCAAATACCTGGGTATTTACAGGGATATGAAATGGAATGAGCATAGAGACAGTTGTGAATAAAGCAGGTGGTAGACTTTGGTTTATTGATAAAATTCTGGCGAAATACAATGAATATTCAAGGCAAATTGCTTACAAATCACTTGTGCAACTCATCATAGAATACTACTCTGGTCTGTGAGAATCGTACCAAATACTACTAAGAGGTGATTTTGAATGTATACAGAGAAGGGCAGCACAAATGGTCACAGAATTGTTTGATCTGTAGGACAGTGTCACAGAGATGCTAAAGAAACTGACCTGGGAGTCACTTGAAGATAGATATTGTGGGGCAGCAGGTGTACTAGTTAAAATTCTTCCTCGCCATTTACGACAGCCTGAAAACTATTTTTGCAGTCAACCAGAAAGCGATAGAGAGCATACTTACCATAATTTCCAGTCTACAAGTCCACATTAGTCTTTGTACTCACTGGAAGAAAATGTTCCTACTTACTATTTATTCAGTGGCGTCAAAAACTGTGGCTATCAATAAAAAGTTTTGAGTTGTAACTATTTAATATATTCAGTAAAAGTTCACATACACAAACATAATAATATTTCTGATAATAATAATAATAATGTCCCTATCAGAAATAGCACTATTAGCAGTTCAGAGGCGATCTCTATATTAAGATACAAGTAGAATGATCAATCGCCCTGGCTACTATTCAACAGACGTTAATTACTCGCCTTAAAGGTGAAAAATAATATCGCCACTTGCCACATGGTTTTGTCATCCTCATGGGCGACAAACAAACAGTTACTACCATGAAAACTAAGCGATCCAGGATGGCGTACAGTCCTTGTAAGTTCACTTCCTATTTTTACTGAAAACGCGTTTGGTAGCTGCCTGGCTGTGATGTCATCTGAGGCACAGCTCTCACAGACGTTTCACTATCACAGACATGCTG
Organism: Schistocerca piceifrons; assembly: GCF_021461385.2. Classification (NCBI taxonomy): domain Eukaryota; kingdom Metazoa; phylum Arthropoda; class Insecta; order Orthoptera; family Acrididae; genus Schistocerca; species Schistocerca piceifrons. The sequence continues at coordinate 779,418,890 of NC_060140.1, read as the reverse complement.
ATTTCTCGGTGTAAAGTGTCTGTTACTATTGCCTCTCTGGCTGTGTTTATATCTGGGCGCAGCAGACCGCCGAATGGAACCTCTGCTATCCACCGCTCTAGGGACAGGCAGCAATATCTAAATGGCCCCTTTCTCGGACATATATTAATTAACATGTCTGTTGTGTCACAATTTACGATCTTCATAGTTTTTATGTCATTAGTTTTAAGTTTTCTTTAGTTACTAAAGAAGTTTTAGCTCGACTGCATTTAAACTTTGCCGCCTAGAATTTTGGAAACAGAACTCACAGTAGAACATGACCTCTTAACTGCCTCTTTTAGATTTCTTGTTATGATTGTTATTTGCACTAAAGTCTTGAAACTTCGTACAACAGTATTATTTCATCATAGTAATCGAATGCTGTAATTAGTATTTTCTATTACAAATAAAAATGATATTTAACCTACCATGAATAGGGACATTTTCGTTCCAAATTCAGTTTTTAGTAAATAACTTGAAAAATAATAGAGGTATCTTAATGGAGTCACATAGTTAATGTTTTTATATGAAACTGAGGCTACATACAAATTTTCATCTCTCCAAGTCTAATATTTAGCACCTCCAAATTTTGGTAAAAGGCTGATTTTGACCAAAATATTGTTCTGAACAAGTTGAGACGTAAATTTTGCTTGTGACGTGCATTTGCACACACTGAATAATTTTTAGCTTTCTGACTTTAGCACCACTTGTTTTTTTCTTACGACAGTATATTTAGCAAAACATGTTCATTAGATCATTCTGAGACTTCCCAATGTTAACATTAATGTACTAAGCATACAATGACAAAGTTTTGAAAAGTTATTTTAATGTTTAATTTCATTCTTAAGGCGTAATACTTTGTATGCTATGCAAAGGCACATTATGACGATGTGGCGCCAGTTATAGTGAAGTGGGGTAAGTGCCTGAACACTCGCTCTCCTCTGTATCTCTCACAGTGATACAGCACTTGTTTTGCCACAATGTGAATCGTCCCAAGCAAGTCTTCTTACAAAGTTTAATCGTTTGTTACCTGGGATTTCAAAAACATTTGTGCCAGACCAGGACTTGAGCCTGCATTTCCCACCTATCTCGAGCAGTCGCCGTACCATTTGGCTATCTGTACACAACTGACGGCCAGACACAAACTTCCATATGTCATCAATCATACCAATTTTCGTTGTAATCATTCCATTCTACAGTTGATGGTAGTCATTATTCACAATTGCGAATTCATCTGATGTGTTTAGTAATGGCTGTGGTCGCTACAGTGCATCATCATGAGAATAACATATCGTATTAATCTGCAATATCGTATTAATCTGCCAGTATTCGGCATGCGACTTTATGCACAATTCCTGAGCTGTACAGGACTACACATAATGGATGTGCGAATATAGATTGTAGATGTGTGATTGACAGGGGCGCCGACTTATAAAAAAAATTGGGGGGGGGGGGCATCTGGGCGTCTTGCCCCAGGGCAGTTTCTAAATTTTTAAGCATTTTAGAATCCTGTGATCAACATTAGAACCCCGAAAAGTGGACTCTCGAAACTCGACAATCCGGGAAACTCGACAAGCCTGACTCATTTTTTGGCTTTGAAAAAAGAAACAAAACATAAACACGTACGGTATTTTCGTAAAAAGCTAATTTAATTTACAGTAATAATCATGCTTATAGACTATTTCAGAGCAGTGAATATATAGCTCTAAAAAGACTGAAATTATATTTAAATAAATCCTAAACTATCATTACAAGAATAAAACATAAATATTGCTGTCGTGCAGTAATAGAACTTTGATTAATAAGTGAAATAGGTAATTTAAGCTTACTCTGAATATGGCTCCGGGTTCATTAAATAAAAATAGTATCTCAAAGTTAATGATTTAATATGGTTAATAAAGTTAATACAGTATGCCTAATACTTTCAGTCCAAAAGTATGTAAAAAGCGGGTTTTAATTTGGTCTTACATCCTAAAAATATTTAAGTATTTGAAAATAACTAATACGGTACTATAGTAATACAGTACTAAACTAGTATTAATATTTCGAAACTGAAAATTTAACATTATGTGCGTATTTAATTCTCTATTTTATAAATTTTTTTAATATTGCTCTAAATGACATTATTAGGGCTAGAGTGTCTTTAGAAAGGTGAAATGTCGACTGTTTGACTGGATTACTGAATGTGAAGTCGTTGATGACTGATTGGATATCCAATTTATCCAAAACATCTTGGTGAGCATGAAGAACAGCCAAATTGTTCAATCGCTTCTGTCCCATTGTTGATTGGAGGTATGACTTAAGACTTCTAAGGGCGCTAAGTGACCGTTCTGCTGTTACTGTCATGATGGGAACTACTTGGAGAAGCTTAATGCACTTCACTTCCTCCCATAACATTTCTCCAACTGCAGGCTCTTGTGTAATGTACTTTCTTACATCACACATGTTTTTTAAGACCAGTTGTTTTTTTATTAGCGATATCGGCTAACACATTCAAGTGTAAGCACAGTCTCTCAATGTGTAGATCATTTTTGAAAAACTCAGTTGCTTTTACCAAATTTGTTACACCTCTGTTTACTAAAAGCAAGCACTCTTGTTTGACTACAATGACCCATGTGAGTCCAGTTGAAGCAAATCGCTCAGTAATGCAAGATGGCACCATTTCACAAACTTCAATGTAAATAGCTTTGTAGTATTCCTTTGGGGTTTTGAAAGTGTGAGGTGAGCTGGCTTTGTTGGCTCTGGCTCTGAGCACTATGGGACTTGACTACTGTGGTCAGCAGTCCCCTAGAACTTAGAACTACTTAAACCTAACTAACCTAAGGACATCACACATATCCATGCCCGAGACAGGATTCGAACCTGCGACCGTAGCAGTCGCGCGGTTACGGAGTGCGCGTCTAGAACTGCTAGACCACCGTGCTGGCTTTGTTGTTTTCATACTTCTTTGGTATACTTTGATTCCAAGGAAGCGAAGGATTGTCAACTTGTGAAGGTTTTTCTTTTAAACACAATTCCCAGAAATGTTCAAAACTATCACGCCTTCGATTCAATATACAAATCAAGCCCTCATATATTTTTTTCCAGATCAGCAACACTTAGACGAGGGCATTGAATTTTTTCATTTAAATCCTCTACTGGGTTCATTGCATGGCAATAAAGACGTAAAAAGAAATAAGTGTTGAATTGTAACATTGACTCAAGCTAGCCTGCACATTTGTAACCTGCCTCTGTTTTGTCCTCCATAGAAAATGTTTCAAAAAAAATCTAGAAGTTCTTCGAGGTTTTTCAATATCCTCAAGTTACCAGAAGCTCGCATAGTCCACCGAGTCGGGCAATGGGGTCATAGACCAGCTTAGTCATTGGCGCTCTCACAGTGTATGCTTCCGAAAAGTCCCATCCTTTTGTTGGATTCCCTTACGTTGTTTATTAAGTCCTTGGCTACAGCCATAATGTCCCTTATAGACGTAAGATGGCGGAGGCTGTCTACAACTGCCAAGTTCAAATTGTGAGCAGTGCAGTGCATATAGCGTGCTTTTGGTTGTACATCCAAAACTAACATTTTAGTCCTTTAAACTTACCTCTCATATTCGAGGCACCATCATAGCACTGTCCTCTTAAGTTATCCACTGCTAAATCAAGACGAGCAAAAACGTCTTTTAAAATACTAAACAGAGTTGTGATTCAGTGTTGGTGGTCTCATATAAGCCAATAAAGTCTTCATTGATGATTAAGGAATCATCAACAGTATGAATACAAAATGACGCTTGTTCATGAATTGAAGAATCACTTATTTAATCAGCCATAATAGAAAAATGTTCAGTCTTCTTGATTGAAGCCAATACCTTTCTCAACACAGGCTTTCCTAGTACATCAATGATCTCGTTTTGAATATCGTTTATCCCGAACGCCCTAACTAACTTTAAATTCAGGTATGTCATTCTTTCAGAGTTGCAACAACTGAAAAATTTGAGTTTACATCCACACTTCTGTTAGTCATAGAATTTAATTTCAGAATACCTTCTTTATGCATAAATGTATTTTGATGAAAACGGGATTTTTCCAAAGCCTTTTTCTAGATAGAAAACCCTAGAGAAGTAAATGCATCTTCTTTTTTTGAAGAAAAATGTATTAGATTTTTAGCATCCGCCTCTTTGCAGGTTTTAACAAGAAACTTTTTCGGTTGATGCTTCGTGTTCTAGACATGTACATTTGATCAACCAAGACTTCTGAAATGATCTTCCCTTACCGGATTGTTCAAGTTTTGACTGTGAACGGTTTTCACCTGAAGACGACAAATCAATTGACGACACAACAATTGTTGGAGGCTGACTTGCAGTACTGTCAACTTCCAAGAGCGCCTTTTTGGTAACAAATTTATCCATTGCAAACTTAATTCACCATACACTAAAAGACTAAAGTAAATGAAAAAAATATAGTCATATAAAGTAGTCCACTAGACACTCAAGTCGGAACCCTAAACACATCTACAGCGCGCACTGAACGAAATTATCCACACTGAATAACTGCAACAGCAGGTTGGGCTTTATATAGCTGCAGCATCGTAATGTCTCGAAGCATCAAGTCGACGTGAGGTGGAGGGTTCCAGGCGCTTCTGCTCCAGTTCTTTCGATATTGCCACAGCTGCAGCGCTGGCCCGCTGGCACCAGACTTTACCCGAAGGCTCGTGCACTGGGAAAAATTCTAAGTGTGCCCGCCGCACTGTAACACTATCGTGGTTCACACCAATCGTTTTCAGTTGACTTGCTTACTACTGTAATAATTATTTGTTGTAACTCATTACTTAATGTATATTAAAAGGTAACTATCATCAACAAGGAAAATAAAAACTTGTAACATAAATTTATGATTTTACAAAACATAATATAACTAATATTTTTCTTAAATTATTGGGGAGGGGGGACTTCGCCACCTTCCCCCACCCCCCCACCAAAGGAATTTTTGAGGGGGCTCAGGCCCCCTCAGGCCCCATGGAGTCGGCGCCTGTGATGACTGACGACATACGGAAGTTTGGGGCTGGCCGTGAGTCTTGCACGGATAGCCAAATGGTAAGGCAACCGCTCGTGATAAGCGGGAAAGAAGGGTTCGAGTCGACATCTACATTTATACACCGCAAACCACCCAACGGTGTGTGGTGGAGGACACTTTACGTGCCACTGTCATTACCTCCCTTTCCTGTTCCAGTCGCGTATGGTTCGCGGGAAGAACGACTGCCGGAAAGCCTCTGTGCGCGCTCGAATCTCTCTGATTTTACATTCGTGATCTCCTCGGGAGTTATAAGTAGGGGGAAGCGATATATTCGATACCTCATCCAGAAACGCATCCTCTCGAAACCTGGTGAGCAAGTTACACCGCGATGCAGAGTGCCTCTCTTGCAGAGTCTGCCACTTGAGTTTGCTAAACATCTCCATGACGCTATCACGCTTACTAAATAACCCTGTGACGAAACCCACAGCTCTACTTTGGATTTTCTCTATCTCCTCCGTCAACCCGATCTGGTACAGATCCCACACCGATGAGCAACACTCAAGTACAGGTCGAACGAGTGTTTTGTAAGCCACCACCTTTGTTGATGGACTACATTTTGTAAGGACTCTCCCAATGAATCTCAACCTGGTTTCAGTGCCGTCATTCTAATGTACAGATGATGGTAGTCATTATTCCCAATTTCGAATTCATCTGATGTGTTGAAGCCCGGTCCACACACAACGATCTGTCTGCGCAGACATCGGCGCAGATGTCTGTACATGCAAAAGATCGCTGCAAATGTGGTGTGTTCACACGACACAAACCCCAATCTACTACTCGCCGGCATCTGTCGGTGTAGAAAAGAAATATCAGTGGCAAGCGACTACGCTCTCCGTAAACGTCAAAAATTTAATTCAGTTATTTTGAAATATAGAAATGGAGGAAGTTTTGTTGTGGTCTGTGTTCGCAACTTGTGTTGCAAAAAACATTCAGACCAACCGCAGGAAACAGAGAAAGCGGTAAAAATGGTGTAGACAGTGGCTGCTAAAGCGAAAGCAGTTATCTCACGTAAATTTACTGCGAGAGTTGCAGGGCGAACCTAACGACTGTCGAAATTATTTGCGGATGGATGTCGAAACTTATAATTATCTCTTAAAGCTTGTAACCCCTCATATTATGAGAAAAAATACTTCATGAGAATGGCAATTTCTCCTCATGAACGGCTGGCAGTAACGTTAAGATTTGTAGCAACAGGAAGGAGCTACAATGATTTGGAATTTTCAACGGCAGTATCGAAACAAGCGTTGAGTGAAATAATAGCCAACACATGTGAAGCTATTTACGCTGTCCTGTAGGATGAGTTCATGAAGGCAAGTCAAGTAAATTAAGTCTGCAAAGTTACAGATAATATTTTTAATGTTGTAGACGTGTTTGAAACACAGTAGGCCTATATTATTAGAGATTATATACCTACATGACCAATGAGCTATGGTTTACTTTGTTTCTGAGTAGGCATTTTCAGTTCGCTACTGTGTAGAAGCAACCTGTTACAAACTTTTGTTACAGGATGCAAAACTCCACTTTGAATTCTAGACAGAGTTCGCAACGAATTTTTTTATTTTTTTATTACTGTTTCTCTGTTTGCTGTGGCGGCAACTGCCGGCAATATTTCAATTACAGCATTGTATGCTGCTGTCTTTTTGTCTCCGTCACTATATTCTTTACTTTTAATCTTCCACAAACATGGGTGGTTTATATATATTTCAATGAATTCACTTACAAACTCTCGAGAACACTGACGAGTATCAGCCATTTTAATGCCCTGTGCGCACAAATACAAACACTAGACTGAGCAAACAGCTGTTTCGCGCCAGATTTGCGGCGATCTGCTGTCCACACGCTCCAACTTGTCTGTGCAGATGTGGTTTGAACCCACAGATTTGAGAGGTTTCGCTCAAACCTCCAACTCCAACTTCCATGTTTGCACACACCTCAGGTTGGTGCAAAACTCCTGTCCACACGCAACGATCTGTCTGCGCAGATCTGATGTGCGCAGACATTTGCGCAGACAGATCGTTGCGTGTGGACGGGCCTTTAGTAACGGCTGCGGTCACCGTAGTGCAATGTCATCAGAATAGCACCTGCACTGGAATATCTTATTTAACAACTTTGGTTGATTAATATTTGTAAACAAAGTAACAAACATCTATGGATACAGTTGATACCCATGCCAGTGTGGCACATTTGAAAATCGTGTTAAAAGTGTAATTTGGTGTAATTTGTTGCGTGACTGATGGCACCTGAGCTACAAAACAAATTTATCCACCCGTGTTTTTGGGACAACTGGCTGCGTTGTCGGACAGGCGTGTATTGTATGTAAGATGTTATTTCCTGATTTGAAAAGTTTATTTGCCACAACAGCGGCGACGTCTGGTATTATTCAGTTTTTATCTGGAGTGTAAGTGAACTGTTATTTTCCATAATTTTCGGTAATACGAAGCGCATGAACATTACAGGGAGTCGTAATTAGTTGGTGAAAAGAATTTGTAATCGACATACACTTGTAATTGTGAGTAGTGTGTAAGGGGGCTTTACATATTTTGTTCCAGATTCAAAACAAATTGTCATTTCAAGAAGTTCACGGTTTTCCTCTGTTTGGAACACATCAAAAATCTAACAGTCTCTCTTAACGCAGAATGCGTTGAATACGACGCGAGGCCATAGACATCTGCCAAACTTACAGATCAGTCTGTTACCACAACCTTTACTTTGCACCCACACTCGTTGGCTGCGCAACTCACAGTAAAATTTCCATCTTCCAACTTTACGTAGATTTCTTGTTGCATTACAGATCAATCTGTCCCCATAACCAAGATTTCAGTGTGACCCACTATTGCATTCTAGGCCCGTGTATTTCATACATTATGTATTTCAGACAGGGATATCGCATCAAACAAAAGAAAAAAAATTCTGGTTTTGTACCCTTTTGCGTTCCAAATGTTGATCAAAGAATGTAAATGTTTCTCAGTCCTTGTTCTCACACAGCATAATTGTGTGTTACCTCTTGTCATTTCACGTGACTCGTGCATTAACTATTGCAGGTATATAGGTTGTTACAAAAATGTATGGCACAAACTGCAGCACACATTCCTCACACGTAGACGAAGAAATTATGTTAAATGAACATGGGTCTGGAAACACATTGTTTCCATGTTACAACTCATTCTCTCTAACTCAGAGAAGGCAGATGCCCATTTGATGTATGGATTAGCTGGCAGCAGTGGTTCTCACACTCAACTGTTTGGGGGATATTTTCATGTTGAAGGTGCCCCAGAAGGAAAATGTTTGAAGCCATTGACCGTTGACTTTGGGAGCATGGGGCATTTAAATCTGATACTTGTGACTGGGGGATGCCTAGAAAGATGAGGACACCACAACGGGAGGAGGCAGTTCTTCATGTAGTTGGTGACGACCCTAATGTCAGTACAGGACATGTAGCTGCAACACTGAATGTTGACCACATGGCTGTCTGGCTAGTGTTACAAGAGGTCCAGCTATATCTATATCATTTAAGTTATAGTGTGTGCAGGCACTATCAGCAGCTGATTTTCCTGCATGGGTGCTCTTCTGCGAATGGTTTATTCAACCGAGTGTCAACCCTGATTTTAGTGGAATGGTGCTGTTCACAGTTGAGGCATCGTCTCAATGAGATCAGATAGGAAAGTTTCAAAATCTGCATGCAAGGGCTATGTCAATCCACACGCAACTGTTGAAGCAAGTCATCAGTGCAGATTTTATGTCAGTATTTGGGCCATCATTGTTGATGACTGTTTGGTTTGTTTCTTCCACCAAGGCTCAACGGACAAAGTTATTGTAATCTCATAGAGAATGTTCTACCTGATGTGTCAAGAGATGTGCATTTAGCTGAGCAACAAAACATGTGCTTCATGCACTATGGAGCACCTCCTCAGTTTACTGTTAATGTCTGTCGGCTTCTAAATAACAATTTGTTGACAGGTGGATAAGCGGAGATGGACCAATTGCCTGGCCTCCACTTCCTCTGGACCTAAATCCACTGGACTTTTTTTTTTGTGGGGACATTTGAAAGCTCTTGTGTATGGAACCCTGTACAAGATGTTCAGTCTCTGTGCCTGTAGTATGGAAGGCTGCAAAACCACAGGCAATATTCCAGGGAGATTCAAGACGAAGATGCGTGTCTCAATGGCCACAGACGGCGTATAGAACATCTCCTGTGAGAAAGAGTTGCTTGCTGTTTCCTAGTGTGTTCTGGTCGTGTGTATTTCCCGTGGCTAATGAATTTGAGAAAATGACTTATAACACGGAAACAATGCACTTTCAGACCTATGTTCATACAATGTTTACAATTTCTTCGGCTACGTGTGAGGAATGTGACCTGCTTTTTTTGCCATACATTTTTATAACACCTGCAATTTTATTACTCCTGTATGTGGTGATATAGTATCATGGTGCTATCTAAATGTTTTGTGGAAGTTATTGTAGTTTTCTGCTAGAGTTTCTTCTCAGTCCAGTAATTATCTTGCTACAATCAGCTGTTTTCAGTTGTGTGTATTGTTGTACAATGTGGTTTTTCACTTGAGTAGTTTGATTGATGTAGTGTTTTGGAGTGTAGATGTGTACTTGTTTCAAGGAGAAATTGGTTGGGTTGGTTGTAATGATTAAACATGCAGTTTCTCCACAGTCTCTAAATAACCTGCCTCTTGTGCAGTATCATAAACAAGTAGTTGCAAACAGTGATTACATTTACATATTTACATTACATAAATCCTGTAGAGAGAAAGCTTTTTTATATGGAAACAAGGTGGAGAAACACAATAGAATAAAATGGTGCAAATTTTTGAAATATAAAATGCTAAAATGAGCTTCACTAGAGATACCTAAATAAATTAGGTCACACAATTCTTCGAAAGATATCCTTCAGTGCAGTTGAAGTAGGCCTACTTGGAACAAAATAATTTTTATTTTTAATTCTAAATTCTGCTGTATTAATCACTAGACACTATAATACATTGTGATAGATTGTTGAATATGTATCCATTTATGTAGTTTGTTGCTATCTGTGCTTGCTTTAAACCCTTGAAAGACTTGTAAAGATGGCTTTGGTGTAGTATTGCAATCATGCTTTGTGTTATTTTTATAAAGAAAAAGGGATTTTGTTGACAAGACATTAATGAGTGTTTGTACAGTGGCACAGTTCTCAAACTATCAATGCTATAGGACATTCTGGGCTAGCACCAGATACGAATATTATTATACACTTTTGCATTTTGAAAATGTTTCTTCTGTAAGTCAATGTTACCTGAAAAATGGTTCTATAAACTTGTTACTAACTGTAAATATGCAGGATAAATTAATTTCTTCATTTTTAAATCGCCCACAACCATTGTTAAATGTATTGCAGGTATATCTGAACTAAATAAGACTGTAGTTAGTTAAACTAACAATAATTTTTTCCCAAATAACACATCAGTGTGTTAAAATGCTTCATTAGCTGCTCATTCATTAAATGAAGTAGTATTATTTTTTTATTTACTATACTTCTGTTGTTTGCAAAAAGGACAAATTTTACATCGTGTGACAGTGCATTTTGTAGATCATTAATGTGTGCTGGAAACAACAAATGAGACAAGAGCAAACTTAGTTGTACCTTGTGTCTGATTACTTCAACTTTAGTGTGCTCATTGTTATGTGATGGACATGGAACTGATACCCACTGTGTACACATAAGATACAAATCATGGATTTACTTTGTCAAGTTTCCTGCAGTATTTTACCTTTTGCATGAAGAAGACAGTGTGGTTCACACAGCCAAATCTATAATATAGTTATGTTGTTCCAATGTGAGGTGATATTGGGTTGAGGGGGAGGGGGGGGGGGGAGATGTGCTCTCTTTCGCAGCTGGTTCATGTGCGGTCAGAGAATTAGAGCTTGTGAGGATATGGCACCAACAATCTGTTTTCAGGCTGGGTTTGCAGGAGGAAGGGGAGGAGAAGGCCAGTAGTACCTCTCTGTGAGGACCTTAGGAAGATCTTAGCATACTGGGAAAGGGATTACTCATCTGCTGCAGATGTACCACCCATAGATGCCCATACTGTAGGGGAGAGACCTTATAGTGTAGAAGTGATGGTAACTATCAGAATGCAGGTACTGTTAATGGTTAGTGCGCTCATTATGACAGAAGTTTGTATAGCACCATTGGAAAGGTGGAGACTAGATCCCAGGAAGGTGGGATGCTAGGCTGAGGAGGATCAGGTAAAGCATATGGGAGAAAAGGTGTTGAGGCTGTGGAGGAGGGGAGATACTTTGGCCCTGTGTTCAGATCATGAAGACATTGTCAACAAACCTTAGCCAAATAGGGGCTTGGCGAGTTTGCATGGTTAGAAAGATTTCATCTGGATGCCCTATGAACAGATTTCCATAAGGGGGTACCACGTGGGTGCTGTGAATGTGCTGCAGATTTGATAAATATCTTCCCCTCTAAGGGGTAGTAGTTTGCCTAACAATGTGGTTTGTCAGCTGCATAAGGAGTAAAATGGTGGGTTTGGAGTTGGTAGGACATAGGGACAGGTAGTGTTCAGTATGATAGTGGCTAGGCCATGGTTAGCAGCAATGTTGGTGGTGTATAGGGAGGTGGCCTCAACAGTGTTAAGTAGCAACCCAGGTGAAGGAAATGGTTTATATCTCTGATATGGAAAGCTAAACTGTGGACGGTGGATTGGAGTCATTGGGTAACAAAAGCCAATATTCTTTCTGTGGGAGCACAGCAATCAGCTTCAGTGGGGCATCTAGGATTGTTATATTTATGGATTTTGAGAAGCATGTGAAACGGTCGATGTGCTGGCGGTTGGGTAATCTCTGTGGTTAACACAACAGTAGCAGAGTTTGCCGGGAGGATACGTAAAGTGTCTCAAATTTGTGGTCAAATGTTCTTTCCTCAATGGAGAGTTTTTATTCTTGGAAAGGAATGGAGGGTGGAGGCCAAGTTGGATGTAAGGAATTCCTGGAAAATAAATAGGTGGAAGTTATGTGGGACTGATGCAGGGTTCCATATGGAATGAGAGGACAGCGGGTCTTTGATGAGTCCAACAAGATTGAACTTGGGTGTGGGGCTGAAGTTGAGACATTTGGATAGGACTAAAACTTCTTTTGGATTCCAATTTTTAGTAGGAAGGGTGGCAACCATAACCCCACAGTGGCTATGAATACTTATCATCGTCCCTGGAAATGAGGAACTTCCTAATTACAGTCTGTCCCATCCCTTCTAAAGTGGTATACCACTAGCCGCTCGACCTGTGAAATATCCAGTTCATCCTTATGCCACACCTGCTCCAAATCCATTGGCAAGTGGATCATATCCATGTGGAAGACCCAGGTGTGAGACCTGTTCAGTGCATCCACCATGACATCCTACTCCAGTTCTGTCAAAGGCAGATTTTATCCTATTAATGTGAAAGCAGTCATATCATATACCAGCTCTATCATAAGTTCTGCATAGCATATTATATGGGGATGACCACTGATCAGCTGTCCACAAAAATGCATGGCATCCACCAAACTGATTGTGATGCCACAACTATGCAGTGAGTCATTGCCCATACTGCTCCTATTATTCATATTGTGCTAAGGGCTTTCCATTAGCAAACTATGGTGATAACTAGGTGGACTATACCTTATGTTTACTTATTTAGTAATAAGAATGAGACAATTAGTAGCAGGGCACAAATGTCTCAGAACCTGTTTTTAATTATGTAGAGAAAAGATGGGATTTGAAATGTTTATCTTCTAAACTCAAAAAGGATTGGGAACAATTAACTGGAATTCTTAAATCTATTAAAGACTTCATAATGGTAGCCTTTCAGATGAGACAGCCACAGCATTTCAAGCATTAACCCTTTTAATCTGCAAAACCTTTATGGAGTTTGCACTATTAGTTTGAAAGGCTTAAAAAAGAGCAAGGGATAAGTCCTTTGAACAAGATGTGGCTGATGTTCTCTAATGATCTTGTTGTCAATGTGATTTAATCGTTAACTGTTATGGATCATCTCTCAGATAGCTATGATTTTTTTTGTCTTATGATATTTCGCACATCCCTGTGAAGTGAAGAGGACTCACCTGTGTACCTTTCTGTTGGATTGCAAGCTGCACACATCAGACCTCTTGCATTGTTGCTGTCCTTTGTTTCTTATTTGTGGGCCTTGAGAGATCTCACAGACGTATCATAATATTTGTGCATTGTGTTTTTGTTGAATAGTACTGTTTCTCTGTGGTGGGGAAAGCTGGATTTTCTATTCAGTGTATTTTACACGAGATAGATGGGGATATTCAAGAATGGCTCAGTGAATTCTCATATGAAAACTTTCCCGATAATGACCCTGGTTTTCGGATATTTAGTAATTATGACACAATTCAGAGCAAGAAACTGAAAGTAAGAAAAAGGCAACATAAAATCATCTTGCAGCTACCTGGACTGTGACAGATGGTGAAAAGTCTTGGAGAAAACCCTACTGTTTTGAATGAATGGAGTCTGTTCTTTACCCAATATATTAAGATAAAATCATTCTATGGACAAATCTTAAAATGTAGGAACTTGGAGCACGGTGTGCTAATGATTGCTTATCATATCTATGAGTTGTTGATGTCTTTGTATTCAAGTCATTAATAGGACTATTAAAGTATTCAGATGTTTTCAAGTTGGGGAAGAAATCAGTTTACAACTTGTTTGCAGCCTAAGGAACAAACAAATGTGTTTTCAATTGTGCTGTTAGTGAAGAAAGATTATCGTGTTTTTAGTATCTGGATTATTATATGACAATCAAGATAATCAATTGGAAAGGAAGAAAGTAGACAAATATTTGTGCGTTTCATTGAAAATAGTAAACCTTTCTACACTTGTACCTTTTCCTACTGTTGTACCTTTCTGTGGAAGGCATGGGTTTAGAATGTATATGCCAAAAAAACAGCAAAATAGAGCATGAAAATTCAGTGCTTGACTGACACATATACAGATTACTTATATAATGCATACATTCATTCTGAAAAAGACAGCAATAATCACACCTTTTCATCAAAGCATGAGAATGGTCACTGTGTTCCCACATAGTGTTCTTCAATTGGTGTAACCTTTTGAAAACACATGGAAAAATATTACAGGTAACAGCTGGTACTCATTAGTGAGACAAGTCAATGAACTTCCATCAGTATGCTTAAAAGAAACAAAAAGAAGATTCCACAGCCATTTCCACCTAATAAGAATCCAGGTGTTAAGACAACTGTTTATGGTTTTGCTGAAGAAGTGATTCTGGTTCCATTTGTGTCAAAAAAGTCCAAAGCTGCAATATTAGTGTCTTTTATGGTCCTGACTCAGGAAAACTTGAGATCATCATGTTTTATAACACAAGAAAATGTGTTAAGGACTGTCTCAACCAATGGTGTACAACTTTATACAGTTTCTGAACAGCAAGACGGCCTTTGGCCATTTTCTTCACATTAATGATTGTCGCTGGTAGTGTGAATTCTTATGTGTTACATCAAGCTTATCCAAAGGCAGAAGTAATGATGAAATTGACCTTCATGAAGACTCCAGCAAGAGACGTCGTTGAGCTACATATAAAGTGCAGACTTTCTGTCGGACACTTGCCATGAGAGTTGAATGACACCATCAGAAGAATACTTCATATGTAAAATGAGCTTCAAACACAGAAAAAATTGTTTGAAAAACATGCCTTTCTCCTCATTTCAAGAGGGAAACAAGCTATTCATGTCAACAGTGTAGTGTCTCAGTTTGTTTGGAGTGTTCTAGGAACATCTCTGTGAAATGCATGCAAGTTGAAAGTGATTAAAATATGAGTCAGGGCCTCTTAAGATACATAATATTACTTTCTATTTGATCTTTTAAAATTACAATTTGGCAAAGTTTGCCCCTTCATAGAATTATGGAGTGCAGTTGTTGGTCTACACTGAAACAGTGAGTAGTAAACTCGAAACTGATTTTACATACAGTTTCTCATAAATGCGTAGTGGTGCAGCAGTACGGACAGTTGCGTGTCCCATTTTGGGTGCCAGACTGGAATAGGTAGGTGGTGCCATGACCACTATGGAGGATGGTAAATCTGCTCTTCTAATGGTCAGGATGGAACTGGTTCTCCCACCTAGGTGTTGGGGAGTTTACGGGAAGAGCTATGGGAATCCATTGGAGGTGAAGGTGACTGCAGCACGACGAGACTGTGTATGTAAACTCTTTATTACTCCAACAAAATAGAACAGTTCAGGTGGGTGCCCTTGTCTGAAAGTGCAGCTTAGCTTTGACCCCTGTGTTCCACAGGCATGGCTCGGGGTTGATCTTGTGGCACATGGCATCAAGAACCTACGTCACAAGGACAGCAGTTCCTGCTGCCTCAGTAGTGCCAAAGCCTTGCATGGTTGGCATACCTCAGTAGTGCTGCATCAGATGCAGTGACTTTGTTGGTATTACACTGCTGGCAGGACAGCTGTGTCCTGCCCAAGACAAGTGTGATTAGGAGGGCATTGGTTCGATCCTTGCGCCATCTGGTGGCAGCCTGCAGCTGGAAGAATGTGGTGCAGTCAGCACACAGCAGACACTGATTTGAAGTTCGGCTGCATTGACAATCCAGCCTGGCCAGAAGGACAGCTTTATACACACCCAGGCAGATGTTGTTGTGTCTGAGGTCATGCACACAGTCCCCCCTCCCCCCCCCCCCCCCCCCCGGGTCCCCCACCCCCCACCCCAAGTGCCGTCGAAATCTCTCAGGCACTGATCATTGCCCCAGCAGCTGAGCCTGAGTTGCAGAGCTGCTGGCATGGTCTAGTTACTGAACTTGCAGGTTTCGGCAATCTTTCGGTTTCTGGCGTAGAGGTCCCACCTCGTGCCCATAGTGCTACACTCATCTCTTCCTAGAATAATTCAGCCAACCATGTTCTTGAATGTATAAGGTCTGACTGCAACAAAGAAGCTGTTTACAGTTCATATTTTACAGAGCACTAGTACAAGAGTACAGGAGGGTAATATTGTGGCGTGCGTAACGAGATGTGGTTCCGACCAGAGCATGGAAGTTCACAGCCTGTTGCTAAAGGGCATGTGTACACGTCATGTGACTATACAGAGCTAGCAATAACATGCATCAATTGTCCAGTGCTGCCAGTCGCATTGCAAATAATGACATGAAGACATCAAACAAAGAGCGAAAAGGTGTTCTTTCTTTTCTGACAGCGGAAGGAGTAGGAGGAACGGACATTCATTGACAAATGTCACAAGTGTACGGCGAACACTGGATGTCCCTTGCAAGGGTCAAGGCATGGCACAAGCGCTTCAGGGAAGGACGGGTGTCTTAAGCCAATGATGCACGGTCTGGAGCACCACACTGCATTACTGATGACATCCTCCGACTGGTGGATGCACTCATTGCCCAACACCACTGAGTGACAGTGAAAGCTATAGCCGCCATGGTCAGATTGAGCATCAGAACTGTTCACACCTTCATGAAGGAACAACTGCATTTGCGCAAAGTGTGTGCCCGATGGTGACCTCCAAAGTTTTCAACCACACCAGGAAGCATGTCGAATGGCCCACTGTCTTGCTCATCTGCAGCGCTATGCTTGGGAAGGGGATGCGTTCCTGGCACGAGTGGTGGATGGAGATGAGTCATGGTATCATCACTTCGAACCAGAATTGAAAAGACAAAGTCTCCAGTGGAAGCATCCAGGGTCACCATCACCAAAAAATGCCAAGGCCATCCACATGAGTGCAGGGAAGGTTATGCTGGAATTCTTCTTTGACCAAGACGGCTTCCTTCTGATTCACTTCCTGCGGCATGGGACAACAGTGAATGGCCAGTGTTACTTGCAAACCTTGACTACCCTTCGTCAAGTGATCAAATCAAAATGATCAGGCAATCTCACCTGTCGGGTCATTCTGCCCCACGACAATGCTAAGCCTCATACGGCCAACACAGTCGCGGCACTCATGCAGAAATTCAAATGGGAGGTTCTTGGCCACCCTCCACACAGTCCGGACCTCTCTCCCTGTGGTTACGCCATTTTTGGTCCACTTAAAAAGGCTCTGAGGGGCAAATGATTCATCTTGGACGACGACGTCCAGCTGTACGTGCAGTACTGGTTAACATCGCAGCCCCAGGAATTTTATGAGACAGCCATTCACCACCTTGTGTCAAAGTGGGACAAGTGTCTCAACAGCCAAGGTCAGTACTTCTAACATACAAGTACTGGTTTCTGTAATTATGCATCCAGCTCGTTTCTTTTTGAATACCCCTTATAGCTTAAACAACCTTATAGGTGAGATTTCTGGTTTTGAGAAATGTGTACAGTAAAAACTTAGCATGCTTAAGTTAATGTGGTAACATTTTGATCATTTTGTGAAGTGTGACAACTAGGTTAGGGTAAGTGATGCACTTATAAGGTTAAGGATTAGAGTAAAGTAGGACAGCCGTTGAGGAAGAGTGGGTGCATAGCTTTGTAATGTTGGGGGATGCCTTCTGGAATCCCAAATGGTTTAACACTATTGTCAAATGAATGCGGGAATATTGTGGACTGTAAGACTTTTATGGGCTTTACCTACAGACTCCATGACACAACTTAGAAAACTTTTCAGGGAGCAGTGAGTGGATTGTGAAAGTGAACCAAAGAGAAAATGATGTGGACAAAAACAAGCATTAGAGTTAAAGTGTAGTAGTGTATAGTGTCCATGTCACAGGATGTCTACGTAGTGTACAGAGACTTCTCATTCATAACTGCGTCTCAATATCTGAGCCCAAGAAGGTGGAACAGTGAAGACAGTTTAAATATAAATAAAGGAACAAAGAATACAGACATACAATAGCTAAAAATGAAGTTGTGCTCTTGTTTGCATATTCCAGACTCCGGCTAGTTTCTTTTTGAACGACCCTTATACTTCCTAATCACTTACTTTAATTACAGAAAACCATCCCCTTTACACTCGTACGCAAGGCTCTTTCATAAATGCAACACCTTCTATAATTTGAATCTTGGCATTACTAAATGCATTCAGACATAATCGTAACATATACACGCAATTTTTTGGAAGAAGAGCTTAACATAAACCATCTTCAAAAAGAAACTAAGCTGTGGTAGTGTTACTAGAGTCACATTGTATTGACCTCAAGAACTGGGAAACTATCACGTAAACCTTAAACTGTATCTCTCACCCCTAGAGACCTGTCCAGTGTATCGTGCTGCATAGGTTCCTAGATCTTACTGACGTATTTAACTACATGGGCTTTCCCAGCTACAGCCTGTGTCTCTTAGTACACCTATGATACTCTGTACAACTTCCTAGTTACTGATATATTCTCCCTTACACTGACTCTTAACATTTATCCTAGGTATGAAATTATAATGAAATCCAGACCTGCTTACAGACATTGATAAATACCAACGGGAACAATTGAAAAATGTGTGCCCCGACCAGTACTCGAACCCAGGCCTCCTGCTTACATGGCAGACGCGCCATCCAACTGAGACACCGAGGACACAGACGATATTACGATTGGAAGGACTTATCTCTGGCACGCTCTCTGTGAGACCCACACTTTCCAACTTTCTGTCCACACACTACATTTGTAGTGTGCCTGCCCACTATACTCATTACTCGCGGCAGTCAATCTACCGATTCCCATAACAGTTCGGGCAATGTGAGTGCATCCGCACTAAAGATCATTGGCTGGTAAGCCTTATCTATATGAAGACGGTATCTGTTCTTTCGGGCATGTCTGAAAGAAGAGATACCATCTTCATATAGATAAGGCTAACTGGCCTATGATCTTCAGTATGGATCGGTAGATTGACTGACACGAGTAATGAGTATAGTGGGCAGGGGCACTACAAATGTAGTGTGTGGACTGTAAGTTGGGAATGTGGGTCTCACGGGGAGTGTGCCAGAGATAAGTCCCTGCAGTAGCACTGTAGTCTGTGTCCTCGATGGCTCAGCCAGGTAGTGTGTCTGCCATGTAAGCAGGAGGTCCTGGGTTCGAGTCCTGGTCGGGGCACACGTTTTTCAGATGTCCCCATTGATATTTATCAATGCCTGTAAGCAGCTAAAGGTCTGGATTTCACTATCATTTCATTCTTCCAGAGCTGCAAAGTCACCAATGGTACCTGTACAGATACCAGCTTCATATACTTATCCTAGGTGGATTTTCTGCTACTAGGGTGTGGTTTTTCCTGCAAACCTGGAGTGGTTTAATTGACAAAATCAGGACCAATGACTTGCTTCACATCCGTGTGGTGCCTCCAGTGTATTGCTACCTTTATTCAGTGCCACTTCATGCAAAGGCAAATAACCCAGACTATAAGGTACTGTTGTGGCACTGGTTTCCATTTTAATTTTTCAGCCCCCACCCCCACCTCAGTATTTACAACTACCTTCCTGGAAAGTAGAATAAGCTGTAGGAGCGTGGTGCAGAAACGAAAAAAGAAAAGAAAAGTTCCGCACACAACTGTGGCACCTTGAATGTCAAATCACTTATCTACTACCTTTCTTTTGTCATCAGTCTGACTGATGTGATGTGGCCCACCATGAACTCCTCTCCTGTGCTAATGTTATCATCTCAGAGTAGTCCACCTGCATAGCGTAGCAGTAGTGTTACCGCCTACCATGCAGGTTGCCCAGTTTTGATTCCCGACAGGTGACTGGGTGTTGTTTGTCCTTCATCATCATTCCCCCCCTGCGGGTCTGGGGGTTAGAATAGGCCCGAGGTATTCCTGCCTGTTGTACGAGGCGACTAAAAGGTGTTTCATACGTTTTGGCATTTATGTGATGGTCCCCTGTAGGTTTTGACCTTCATTCTTCAAAATTTTCCTGAAGAGCGAGCCAGTTGGGGAAGGGTGCCTTACAAGGTGCATCATGTCCATCGCACATTGAGATCAGTAGCCCACTTTCTCGTCGTCGCATTGCAGTCCGGCTCATTCTCCATCTCCTGGGCGAGGATGCCTTCCTAGGTGCGTTTTCCACCATGCACTATGCAGTGCCGATTTCTGCGCCGACGATGACCATGGACTTCTTTGCACCTGATATCCAGCATGGTAACCAGTCCGTTGTGGTGGGACTGCCATGTAGCCTGTTGGTTGTAGCCCCCTGACCACACAGGGATCACTCTGCTTATGCCTACGCCGTTAACTCCCAACATATGCCAAGGGGTAGATGCCCATCCTCCTGGGGCATCGGGACTCCCGGTAATGGCATCCTACCAGGCGGCCTTTGCTGTGGCTGGGTGGTGCCCATGGGGAGGGCCCCTGGTCGAAGTGGGTGGTATCAGGACGGATGACACGCCATGAAGCGTAGTCCATCATCTCTTGCTGGTGGTGAAACACCAGCAGTCTCTAAGTGATCACGAGCTCAATTCAACGCACAGAAGTATGACCCCAAATCGTTCCCCTCCCTGGCCACACCATGGGAGGAATGTCAGGCTAAGGATGGCAGCGGATCTTATTCGCCCTGGTACCTTGTATGTTCAAGAGCTGATGGGGAATCTTTCATGACGATGAAGCTGCAGTTTTTTGTTGAGCATTTAGAGGACAAGTTCAGGGAGGTGGGGGGCTTGTCCAAAATGAGATCTGGTTCAGTCTTGATCAGAACAGCATTCTCTCCCCAGTCATGGGTTACTCACTTGTGACAAGCTGGGGGATGTTTCTGTAACCATCACGCCCCATAAGAGCTTAAATATGGTCCAGGGTATCATATTTCACAGATTCCTTCTTTTGCAGTCCGACGATGAGCTGCGCGCCAATTTAGAGCGGTGAGGTGTACATTTCGTCCGGCGTGTCCACTGGGGTCCGAAGGATAATCAGGTTGCCACCGGTGCCTTCTTCTTGGCCTTTGAGGGTGATAAGGTCAAGGTGATGGTCTACCGGTGTGATGTAAAGCCCTATATCCCTCCCCCAATGCGGTGCTTTAAGTGCTGGAAGTTTGGCCATGTCTCTTCTCACCGTACTTCCAGCGTCACATGCCGAGATTGTGGACGCCCATCTCATCCCCATACTCCATGTGCCCCGACCCCCATCTGTGTCAACTGTGGAGAGCACCATTCGCCTTGCTCACCAGACTGCAGGATTCTCCAGAAAGAAAGGAACATCATGGAGTACAAGACCCTGGACAGACTGACCTACACTGAGGCTAAGAGAAAATTTGAATACCTGCATCCTGTGCATATAGGCAATGGCCTTGCCGCAGTGGATACACCGGTTCCCGTCAGATCACCGAAGTTGAGCACTGTTGGGCGTGGCTGGCACTTGGATGGGTCACCATCCGGGCCGCCATGAGCTGTTGCCATTTTTCGGGGTGCACTCAGCCTCGTGATGCAAACTGAGGAGCTACTTGACCGAATAGTAGCGGCTCCGGTCAAAGAAAACCATCATAACGACAGGGAGAGCGATGTGCTGACCGCACGCCCCTCCTATCCGCATCCTGGTCTGAGGATGACACGGCGGTCAGATGGTCCTGGTGGGCCACTTGTGGCCTGAAGACGGAGTGCTTATCCTGTGAATATGACATCATCTCACGCCGCTGCTACAACAGTTCTGTCACCATCAGCTCCTCCAACCCAGGTCACCTGTCAGAACCGGAAGACTACACCTGCCCCCTTGATGGTTGCTCCTGCACCACCTGCTTCGAGAGCAGTACCCCCCCTCCCCCCCCCCCCCCCCCCCCCCCCAACCATTGGGGACGTCCGTGCCCACTTCTAAGCTGGAGAAGTGTAAGTCTTCTTCGGCTTCTTTCGCTAGGAAGGGCCCCTTGGGTCCCTCCCTTCCCAGGTTTCTTCTTGTGGAAAGATGACAACTGCCAGTGGCTGAAGAGCCCAAAAGCAGCTGGTCGTAGGGCTTCACACTCATCCTGAGTCCCAGAGACTGAGCCAGTGAAGTCCTCCCAGCCAGGGAAACCCAAGGAGCGGCGAGAGGAATACAAAAAGAAAACCCCTAAGACCAAGAAAATTGCAGTGGCACCCACACCACCGCTACCTACAAGCTCTGTGGCTGAGGATAGGGTGGAGATTTTGGCATCTACTAAGGACCTAGATCTTGTCAGGCAGCAGGTGACTCCGCAGCATAAACTGCCTCATTGAATGTTCCATGTCTTCCCAGTCTCACGATGTCATCCTCCAGTGGAATTGCGGCGGTTTTTTTCCACTGTCTGGCTGAGCTACGGCAACTGTTAAGCTTTACACCTGCTATCTGCATTGCCCTCTAGGAAACCTCATTCCCAGCAATGTGAACCCCTGCCCTCTGCAGCTATAAGGGATATTACAGGAACCATAGTGACTATAATCGAGTGTCAGGTGTGTTTATGTCCTAAACTCGGTCTGTAGTGAACATGTGCCCCTTCAAATCCCTCTTGAAGCTGTGGCTGTCAGAATAAGGATGATGCAGGAAATATCTGTCTGCAATGTATATCTTCCTCCAGATGGTGCAGTACCCCTGAATGTGTTAGCTGCACTGAGTGATCAACTCCCTAAACCTTTCCTACTTCTGGACAATTTTAATGCCCATAACCCCTTGTGGGGTGGTACCATGCTTACTGGCTGAGGCAGAGATGTCGAAACTTTACCGTTGCAATTCAACCTCTGCCTCTTAAATACTGGGGCCACCACACTTTTCATTGTGGCTCATGGTAGTTACTCGGCCATTGATTTATCAATTTGCAGCCAAGGACTTCTCCCATCTATCCACTGGAGAGCACATGACGACCTGTGTGGTAGTGACCACTTCCCCATCTTCTTGTCACTGCCCCAGTGTCAAGCACATGGACGCCTGCCCAGATGGGCTTCGAACAAGGCGGACTGGGGAACTTTCACCTCTGCTGTCACCACTGAATCTCCCCCACACAGTAACATCGATATGTTGGTTGAGCAGGTGACTAGCACAATTGTTTCTGCAGCAGGAAACGCGATCCCTCCCTCTTTAGGGTGCTCGAGGCATAAGGCAGTCCCTTGGTGGTCGCTGGAAGTCACTGAAGCAATTAAGGAGTGTCGGCGAGCTCTACAGCGACATAAGTGGCACCCTTCCCAGGAGCACCTCATAGCCTGTAAATGGCTCTGTGCCCGTGTTTGCTACCTTATCAGACAATGGAAGAACGAGTGTTGGGAGAGATACGTCTCCACTATTGGGTGCCACGCGGCACCTTCCCAAGTCTGGGCAAAGATCAAATGTCTTTTCGGGTACCAGGCCCCAACAGCTGTCCCCGGTGTTACCATAAGTGGTGAGTTATGTACTGATCCAAATGTGATTGACGAGCACTTTGCTCGAGCCATTGCGTCTGAGAATTACCCCCTAGTCTTTTGCACACACTCAAACGGCGGCTGGAAGGGAACCTCCTCTCATTCACTACACGCTGCAGTGAATCCTATTTACACAGTGGGAGCTTCTCAGTGTCCTTGCACATTTCATCATCTTCAACCGGATCTGGTGCGATAACGTCTTTCCATCCCAATGGCAGGAGAGCACCATCATTCTGGTTCTCAAACCCGGTAAAAACCTGCTTGATGTGGATAGCTATTGGCCCATCAGCCTCACCAACGTTCTTTGTAAGCTGCTGGAACGTATGGTATGTCAGCAGTTGGGTTGGGTCCTGGAGTCACGTGGCTTTCTGGCTCCATGTCAGGGCGGCTTCTGCCAGGGTCACTCACCACTGATAATCTTGTGTCCATCAAGTCTGCCATCCGAACAGCCTTTCCCAGATGGCAACACCTGATTGCCATCTTTTTTGACTTACGTAAAGCATACGACACGACTTGGCGACATTGTATCCATTTTTAACCAAAACTTCCTGTTGCTCCATACTTTCTGTGTCCAAGTTGGTGACTGCCATAGTTCCATCCATATCCAGGGGAATGGAGACCCACAGGGCTCTGTATTGAGTGTCTCTCTATTTTTAGTGGCCATTAATGGTCTAGCAGCAGCTATCGGGCCCTCCATGTCACCTTCTCTCTATGCAGACAACTTCTGTATTTCGTACTGCTGCTCCAGTACTGTTGTTGCTGAGCGGTGCCTCCAGGGAGCCATCCACAAGGTGCAGTCGTGGGCTCTAGCCCATGGCTTCCAGTTTTCAGCCACAAAGTTGTGTGTCATGCACTTCTGTCGGCAGTGTACCGTTCATCCGGAACCCGCACTTTACCTTAATGATGATCCACTCACCATAGTGGAGACATGTGAATTCCTAGGACTAATTTTCGACGCTCAATTGACTTGGCTCCCTCATCTTCGTCAGCTTAAGCAGAAGTGCTGGCAGCACCTCAATGCCCTCCATTGCCTGAGCAACACCATTTGGGGTGCAGATCGCTCTACGCTGCTGCAGCTCTACAGAGTCCTTGTCCAAACCCGAATTGACTATGGGAGTGTGGTTTATGGTTCGGCAGCACCTTCAGCATTGCATTTACTCGACCCTGTGCACCACTGCAGAGTTCGATTAGCAACAGGAGCTTTTAGAACGAGTCCGGTGACCAGCATACTGGTGGAGGCTGGTGTCCCTCCACTGCAGATCAGACATGCGCAACTGCTCACCAGTTATGCAGCACTCATTCGTAGTTCCCTGGAGCACCAGTTTTTCCGTCTCCTTTTCCCGCCCGCGGCAGTCCATCTCCCGCATCGGTGGCCGAGATCAGGGCTAACGATTGCGGTTCGCGTGTGGTCCCTTCTCTCTGAACTGGAGTCCTTCCCTTTACCACCTCTACTTGCAGTCTGTTCACATACGCCTCCATGGTGTACACCTCGGCCGCAGCTTTGTCTGGACCTTTTGCATGGCCCTAAGCAGTCCGTTAACCCCACCGCTCTCTGCTGCCACTTCCTCTCAATTCTTGACGTGTTCCAGGGCTCTGAAATGGTTTACACCGACGGCTCATTGGCTGATGGTCACGTAGGCTTCGCATATGTTCATGGAGGACATATTGAGCAGCACTCCTTGCCAGTTGGCTGCAGTGTTTTCGCTGCAGAGCTGGTGGCCGTATCTCATTCTCTTGAGTACATCTGCTCATGCCCTGATGAGTCATTTCTCCTGTGTACTGACTCACTGAGCAGCCTACAAGCTATCGACCAGTGCTACCCTCGCCACCCTCTGGTAGTGTCCAGTCAGGAGTCCATCTATGCTCTGGAACAGTCCCACCGTTCCGTGGTGTTTGTGTGGACCCCAGGACACGTCAGAATCCCCGGCAACGAACTTGCCGACAGGCTGGCCAAGCAGGCGCCGCGGAAACTGCTTCTGGAGATAGGCACCTCCGAAGCTGACCAGGGTTTTCTGGCTTTGGGAGACGGAATGGCATAAGAGCACACACAACAAACTGCATGTCATTAAGGAGAGTGTGACTGTGTGGAAGTCTTCGATGCAGGCCTCTTGCAGGGAATCAGTTGTCCTCTGCCAGCTCTGCATTGGCCATATGTGGCTAACGCATGGTTACCTATTCCATCGCAAGGACCCATCTCAGTGTCGCTATTGCTCCCAAATGACAGTCGTCCACCTCTTGCTGGACCACCCACTTTTAGCCACTCTGTGGCAGACTTTTAACTTTCCCAGCACCCTGCCTTCGGTGTTGTGTGACAATGCCTCCACAGCAGCTTTAGTTTTATGTTTTATCCATGAGAGTGGGTTTTATACTTCTATGTAGGTTTTAGCGCATGTCCTATGTCCCTCTGTGACCTCCACCCTAGTGCTTTTAGGGTGGAGGTTTTAATGTATTGCAGAGTGGCTGGCTTTCCCTTTTGATTCTCGTGGTTGGCCAGCCACTGTAATGTGCTTTCACGTTTTACTCTCTTCTTGTTTGTAGTGTCTCTCTGTTGTTTTCTTGTCCTCTTTTGTTCCTTTTAGTGTTCGTTGCTTTCCCTTCGTTCTTGTGGCTTTTCCTTTCTTTCTGTTTTGTGTTATATGTTTCATCCATTTTGTTCTCACACTTGTGGCATTGTTTTATTAGGACCAAGGGACCGATGACCTTGTAGTCTGGTCCCTTCTCCTGCCTCTAAACCAACCAACCATCTCAGAGTAGCACTTGCAACCTACATCCTCAATTATTTGCTGGATGCTTCCAAATCTCTTGTCTTCCTCTCCAACTTTTATCCTCTACAGTTCTCTCTACTACCATGAAAGTTATTCCCTGATGCCTTAACAGTGTCCTATCATCCTGTCCCTTCTTCTTGTCGGTGTTTACCATATATTCCTTTACTCGCTGTTTCTGCGGAGAACTTCCTCATTCCTTACCTTTTCTGTCCACCTAATTTTCAACATTCTTCTGTAGCACATCTCAAATGCTTTTATTCTCTTCTGTACCGGTTTTCCTACAGTCCATGTCTCACTGCCATACAACACTGTGATCCAAATGTAAATTCTCAGAAATTTCTTCCTCAAATTAAGACCTATGTTTGATATTAATTGACTTCTCTTGGCCATGAATATGATTTTTGCCAGTGGTGTTCTGCTTGTTACACCTTCCGTGCTCAGTCCATCAAGAGTTATTCTGCCACGTAAGTAGCACAGTTCCTAATTTACATCTACTTTGTAATAACCAATTGTGATGTTAAGTTTCTTCCTGTTCTTATTACTGCTACTTCACAATACTTCTGTCTTTCTTCGAGTTACTCTCAATCCATATTTTATACACTTTAGACGGTTCATTTCATTCAACAGATCCTGTAATTCTTCGCTTTCACTGAGAATAGCAATGTAATCAGCAAATCTTAACACTGATATCCATTCACCTTAAATTTTAATTCCATTCATAAACCTGTCTTTTATTTTCATGACTGCTTCTTCGACATATGTATTGAACTACATCCCTGTCATACGTGATTTTTAATCCATGAACTTCATGCTTGGTCTTCCATTCTCATTGTTCGCCTTGGTTTCTTGTACATATTGTATATTACCACATACTGTATATTACCCATCTTTCTCTATAGCTTACTGCTATTTTTCTCAGGATTTCGAACATCTTGTACCCATTTAAATTGTCGAATGCTTTTTTCAGGTCGACAGATTGTATGGACGTGGCTTGATTTTTCATCAGACTAGTTTCATTATCAACCACAATGTCAGAACTGCTTCTGTGGTGCTTTCACCCATCACAAAGCCAAAATGATCATTATTTCACAGATTGTCAATTTTCTTTCCCATTCTTTTGTATATTATTCTTGTCAGCAACTTGGCTGCATGAGGTCTTAAGCTGATTCTGCAATAATTCTCGCATGTGTCAGGTCTTGCAGTCTTTGGAATTGTGAGGATGATGTTTTTCCGAAAGTCTGATGGTATATCGCCAGTCTCATACATAATCAATATTATGAGAAGGAAAGTTGCCTCACCATATAACGGAGACGCTGAGTCGCAGATAGGCACAACAAAATGACTCTCGCAGTTATAGCTTTTGGCCATTAAGGCCTTTGTCAACAATAGACACACATATGCATAAGTACACCCACTCTCACAAACACAACTCACACACATGACTGCAGTCTCAGGCAACTGAAACCACACTGCACACTGCCTCTCATAATATTGTTACATTCCATCCTGGATTTTCCATTGTTTAACATTAATAATCACTTTGTTACCACTCCTCCATCGATTTTAGAAATTCCTACAGGATGTTGTCTATCCCTTGTGTCTTATTTGATTTTAAATCTTTCAAAGTTCTTATAAATTTTGATTCTGATACTGGATCCCCTACCTCTTGTATATCAACTCCTGTTTCTTCTTCTGTCATCTACATCTACATCCACATCCATACTCCGCAAGCCACCTGACGGTGTCCTCCCCCTCATAGAGGCCCTCAGTGTGCTCTTTCCGCCTATCTGTTCTCTCCTCTGCATTTAACAGAGGAATTCCAATTCCACTCTTATGTACCACATCATCATTCATTCATCATTGGCGCAATGGCTCTCTGTGAGAAGCTTTTTCCATTCTTCCCTGTTTAGTGCTGAACTGCTCCAATTTTGAATTTGAGTTTCCATTATGTGCTCTGTGACAGTTTCCTCCCACCTTAGCCTCATCTCTTCCTACTCTCCTGGTTCCTTCAGGCACTGTGCTGAATATCTTCGTAATTATTCTATTGTTTGTTCTCAGTAAATGTCGTGCCCATTCCATCCTTTTAATCTTAATGTAGCGACAATGTTCACAGTTGAATCTCCTCCTCCAGACACCATTTTCTTCCATTGGCCCAAGAACTTGTCTTAAGATCTTTCTCTCAAATTTGCCCAGTTGCCTTTCACAAAATTTTGTTAATGTCCATGTTTCAGCACTGTGTGTTAGCACCGGCCTTACTAAAACTTGATGCATCATAACTTAGTCTTTCTGAATAGCAACTTAGATTTCAGATACTTTCTGAGGCCATAGTAGCATTTGTTGGTGAACAGCATTTTGGATTTCAGAGCTGACACTGCTCTTATATTTTACTTCTGATCCAAGATAAGTGAGACTACTCATGACATCAGAGTAATATGAACCAATTTCTATGGATAGGGTCTCATTTGGATAATGTTTATTAGTTACAGGCTACTTTGTTTTTCCTTCATTTATCTGTAGGTTCATCTTTTTAGCAGCTCTTTCAAGACTTTTAAAGGCCCCTTTTATTGCTCTTGGTGTTCTAGCAATTATATCATTTGCATATGCCAGCACCTGAACTGATTTATAGAGGATAGTCCATCTTGTATTAATACTCCCATCTCTGATAACCTTTTCCGAGTCTGTATTAAACAGAAGGCAGGATAATGTGTCTCCTTGTCTTACTCCATTTTCGTGATCACATCACTTGATAACATTTTGTGTATCTTAATTAGACCCCGTTTATTTTCCACAGTAGCTTTCACAAAGACAATTAATGTACTAGGAATGTCTAACTGTGTGTATGTGGGTTTCATCAGAGATGATCTACTGTTGATCAGATCTTCACAGTATGGTGAATACTAGAAAAATGCAAAGAATTTGGGATTGATATGTCACCTCTTTATAGACTTCAGATCAGCCTGTGACAGTATTGACAGAAGGGAACTGTATCCAACAATGGAAGAGTTAGACATTCCTGATAAATTGATTGTGTTAGTGAAAGCTTTAATGTTCCATCCTTGCCTTTAATTTCACCGAAGGTTGTTTCAACTTTTCTGTATGCCCCTGGATTTCCTGTTTGTTTCATTCCTAAGTGACTTGTAATTGTGTATTCTTGAATTTCCCTGAATGTTTTTGTACTTCTTTCTTTCATCGATCACCTGAAGTACTTCTGCTGTTACCCGTGGTTTCTTTGCAGTTACCTTCCTTGAATCTATGTTACTCTCTCCAACTTCTGGGATTATCCATTTTAGAGATATCAATTCCTCTTCAACTAAACTGCCTACTGAGCATTTCATTATTGCATTATTTATAGTCATGGAGAACTTCAAGTGTGTCTCTTCATTCCTCAGTACTTCTACATCTGACTTCTTTGCACACTGATTCTTCTTGAGTAGTCTCTTAAACTTCAGCCTACTGTTCATCATAACCAAATTGTGATCTGAGTCTATGCACGGTGGAGAAAAATTGTCTCAAAATTTTAAGCCTGGCTAACTGATGCCAGTAGGAACCAAAACTACTAGTATTGTGTAGGTCGACAATGCACCATTTTTAAACTATGGAAACTTGGCACCACACACTCTGATTGGCTGTGGGATTGCCCTGTTGCCGTTCGTCTGTTGATGGGTAGCGCTATAGTTGTCAGTTCACACATACAAACATCCCTCGCCCAGTCACTGCCCCAACGTGATACGCACATGCCTTGGATACATCGTGATCCCTAGCAGCAAAGCATTCGTGGTCATGCGTTGCCCAGAGCATCCGGCAACAGGACAATCCCATGGCCAATCGGAGTGCATGATGCCAAGTTTCCATTAATCAGCCAGGAGCAAACATTACATGATAAATTCACAAAAACAAGGAAAGAAAGGAATACATAGAGCAAGCATAAAACACGTAAAAAAAAAAACACAACGCCTCTGGTGGCTGTGCGTGGAACTGCTTTGACGACCACAGTTCACTTAGCTACATCACATTACACTGCACCACCAACACTAGGTGAACACTTAATTCTGCACTAGCATGTGATGACACTCATGTCAGGTGTTATATCAGCTCCATTGTCGGAAGTGGATTTTCTGTAACAAGGAGAAATGAACATGCCATCCAGAACGAGTTGTCCCCGCTGGTAGTCATTCGCATCAGGCATTTGCAGCAGCTGCGGTACTTGTGGCTGGGTTTCAGGTTCTGGAAGATTTTGATGTCACCATATGGCTGTGCACAGTGATGTCTCTTGGATTACGTTCCCAGGGTCGATACTGTTGAGGGAAACAGTCATTGTCTTGCTGTTCACCAAGATGTCTGATGTCAACATACCTCTTCGTAACACGCAGTTTAGGCCAGTGTACAGAAGTTGTAATGGTGGTTTCGTGCTGTCAATATGGAGCATGACATGAGAACAGCTGTCTAGGTATTGATGCACATAACAATTTGTGTGTCATGATGGGAAGCTTTTGTAGGCTAGATTTGAGTGATATAGCCCTGCAGATGCTGTAAAAGTTCCGTCCGGTCTTGTGTGGATGTATGCAGAGCATTGGCATCAGTTAATTCACCTGGAAGATGCGATGTCTCTCCCTAGACCGGGTTTGCTGTTGAAGAACCAGTGTTGGGTTTATATGTATTTCACAAGCCGAGGGGGACAATAGCATGAGCTTTGTCCAAGTTTTGTCATGGCACATGAGTGCTGCTTGTAGGGAGCAATGCCAGTACTCACTTATGCCATTCCTAGCGAAATGGTAACTGGTAGTCTTGTGATAAACATAACTGCAAAACTTGGCAAGCTGTCTGAACAAATATGACTCAAGTTGCCGACTGTGATCAGTAGTGATATACAGAGGGCAACTAAATCTCACTAAGCATGCTGATGCAAATGAAGAGGCCAATGTTTCAGTGGTAGTGAGTTCGATTGGCACTGCCTCTGGCCAGCATGTGATACAATCTATCATGATGGTCAATAAATAATGTTGACCATTCAGTGGAGGAAGTACAATTACATTTAGAAGACCGCTAATCAATGCTTTCATGGATGCTTTACATGTTAGCACTATAGACATGTTTGTGCCCATCCTCAACAATTTTTTTCCATCCTCGGCCAAACAAAATGTTAAGACATCAGAAGAAAGGTGGGATGGACTCCTGGAAGGCACATGTTGTGGATGCTGTTGAAAGCTTGTCTTCTCAATGCTGATGGAAGAAACAGGTGAGGTCTTCCTTGGGAGGTGTCGCTGTACAGCCTGTCATCTTCTTCCGGAAGACAACGACTTGCAGTTGTAATGCTGACATAGCATCATTGACGAATGTTCAGAGATCTCCATCATCTTTTTGTGCTCAGTCAGTAGGGCTTGTCACACTGCTGATGCACGAAAAGCAGTCAGCCGCCATGTTGTAAATGTCCGAAATGTGCTTGATGTTATTACTGAATGGCGCGGTAAATTTGAGATGGTTTTATTGGTGGGAAGAGTAGTTAAAGCTGTCCTGCTTAATTGAGTAGGTCAACAGTTTATGGTCCATGAAGATTGCAGATACTTGTGCTTCAATCTATGGTTGAAAGTATATAGTTGCATCTTATATGGCCAGGAACTTGGGATTATAGGCACTCCAGTTTCTCTTGAGTTGTGGACAGTTTGTGAGAGAAATATGCCAGTGGTTGCTGTGAGCCCTCTGACCATTGATCTAGCACTATGCCAATAGCTTTTTGGCTTGTGTCCATTATTAATACTACAGGTGCATAGAGCTTGGCACGTGCAGGGAGTGCTGCATCAGCCATGCTCTGTTTTGTGACTTTGAATGCGGAGCCTCAGTCCACTGCATTGGGGAACTGCCTTTCACTTTAGATCTTGTCAGCACTGCACTCAACAGTTCCTGCTGTTCTGCTGCTTGAAATAGGTGACAACAATAAAAGTTCAGCATGCCTAGGAACAGCCACAGTTAGTTGATTGTGGTTGGCCTAGGTAGCTGTAAAATTGCTTTGACCTTCTCTGTCAAAGATAGAGAGCCTGAAAATGAAATTCCATGTCCTAAGAAGGTAACCTCAGGTTGCCCGAAAATGCAGTTCTCTGTTGTAAGAAGGTAACCTCAGGTCACCTGAAAATGCACTTAGCAACTTTCAACACAACTCTGTAATGCTCCAAATGCCCTCCAGGTGTTGTCAGTGTTGTTCCAGGGTATCTAAAAATACAAGCACTTCATACAGGTACGCAAAACTGAACAGAAGGTCTTGAAGGACAGAGTCAATAAACCTTCACCATGTCTGCATTGTGTTCTGTAATTCGAATGTCATATACATGCTTTCAGTTAGCCCAAATGGCGTTATAATTGCTGTGTTCAGAATGTCTCCCTTCATCACTGGTATCTGCTTATAGGCTTCCACACAGTACAAAACACTGAATATTGTTGTACTGTGTAATGCATAATTGTACTTCCATAACAGTGGCACAGGATAACAGTCAGGCACTGTTCTCACATTAACTGTATAATAATCTCTGCAGGGCTCCAGGCTCCACCTTTTCTAGGCACCAGGTGTGATGCGGAGGACCACGGACTGTTGGGTGGTCTGTAAATGCCCTCTCATAGCATAATGTCAAACTCCGCTTTAGCAATAGCTAGGTGATCCAATGTCAGACATCTAGGTCTGCACGGCACTGGTGATCCAGCCATCATTTCGATATGGTGCACCATATTGTGTGATATTTGCTTAGGTGCTCCTGGTGATCCCGTCAAATTCAAAAACTGGAGTAGTAGAGGAGCATACTCACCTTCTTGTGCCTGTATCAGCTTGCATTGAGGATGGCTGTACTGCGATGAAATCCAATGCAAGTTAACATGATAATGTGTTTGCCACGTCCGGCAAGAGATTGTAATGTGCCAAGAGACCTGCGCAGTTTATAGCATCCGTGACGTCTGCAACAGTAAAATCCCAGGTGAGTGGACGGCGTAATCTTAAGTTAAAGTCCATCTTCTGAGTGCTGTAGGTCTCAATAGTCAAATTGTTAGTAGCTGATACAGGAGGCAGTTGGCAAACCAGTCTCCATTAGGTATTCCAGGCAGAACTTATGTTGCTGATGAACAGGTGATGAGATGGGGATGGGCAGTCAGTTATGTCTATGACCTTCTGTGCTGACATTTGGGTGAAAGTGCAGTGCTGTACATTTTTGTGGCTGCTAACAATAGCTCCATTGATACCAGCATACAGGTTGCTCACCCTGAGAAGACAGTGTTGCTAGCAGACCAGCTCCTCGAACATCCGTGGTAGGCCCCTCTGCTGTTTCCAGTGCAGCCTCATGACAGTAGTGTGCTGACCTGCGTGTATAACATTTCCACCTTTGCTCTGAATTAGTTCTAACCAGTACACACGACTGTAGCTGTGGCCATCATAATGCTGCACTGTGCCACATCTGTGTTGATCTGGGCCAGGCTGATGGCTTTCGTTATTCGGTCTATAGTTTCTGCCATGGTGTCTAATGACAGGCTTGTTTGAGATGCCATTATTGTCTTTCACTGTGGTAGTAATCTAGTGGCGCACAGAGAGTGCAATAAGTTGTCTAGCACAGTGACTCTATCCATCTTGCTGTGCAGATGTTTTAGAAACTGTGATAGCTTACGATCTCCATTATCCTCTTTTGTGAGAACTTGACATATTCTATCCTCCTTTGAGGCACTGACTCTCTGTATCAGTTCTGTATTGAGCTTTTCGTTGGTTCAAACACGTGTGGCCCTCCAGATTTAGGTTTTCCATGATATCCTTTAGCCACTAAAGGCAAATGCCGGGATGGTTCCTTTGATAGGGCACGTCCAATTTCCTTCTCCATCCGCGCTTGTGCTCCATCTCTAATAGCCATGAAGTCGATGGGACATTAAAAACAATCTTCCTTCCTTCCTTCCTTCCTTCCTTGAGCTTCTTGTAAGGTAAGAATTTACCTTTGGAGGGTGGGGAGACAGTGATGACATGTTGCACTTGAGCTGCGAAATGGCGACCCAGTTGGCTCACCACAAGGGGTAACTTTGTTGTTGGACATGATTCCAGCATAGCAGAAGCTTGCTTCCATCTGTACAAACCACAGGATTTGATTATTGGGCCAAAACGGAAGCATGCGGACCACTAGTCTTGATACTGTTGGTTCTTCCAACATGTTGTAAACTCGATACAAATCAGTTGCAGTTCCGTTCCTTCCACATCCATATCACATTGCAGTCACCATTTGTTATTTTTGGCTTGACTTCAGTCAAGACTTTTGCTTTGCATGCTCATAACCAGAACCAGCAATCATGTGGAAGTGTAAGAGCTTTATTTTGAGTTCATCATCTACCAATATCCTTGCTTCTTGATAGAAGGGAGATATCGTACTTTAATGCACTGATCCCTTGCAGGAAACAGAGTTGCTTCATAAAGGAAACTAGTTAACCCGTAGTTACACAGTAGCAGTTAATCATCAAGGAGCAAACATGACATGACAAGTTCACAAAAACAAGGAATAAAAGAAATACATAAAGTAAACATAAAACATGTAAAACACACAGCACGCCTGATGGCTGGGCATAGAACTGCTTTGACAGCCGTAGTTCACTTGGCTACATCATGTGAACTGCACCAACAACACTAGGAAAACACATAATTCTGCACTAGCGTGACGTCTCTTGTGTCAGATGCTATAAATTTCGATAAAGTCTATTTACAGGCAGTGTAATGAACAACAGGAAGTCATGAAAATATATATTCAACAAAACAGTAGTTTTGTAAATAAAAACTTAAAATGTGGGATGAGAGATCAATCCATAGTAATTGTGTTCCTGTTGGTGTCCGTAGTAGTTAAGGGTTATAATTTATTCTTCCTTCACATACTGTCATTTATTGATGTTGTATGGACTAATTTTTTGTGCCATCTCATTAGTGGTGGAAAAAAGGAGGCAGCGATGGAGGGGACACAGTCTTCATCTAGACATTTATCTAACAGTCAGGAGATTCATATATTGTTGATGCAGTACATCTAGTCACTTTCAAAATAGTATGTGTTTGACAACATGAACTTGTTTAAAAGTAAGAATGGCATTTAGAGGAGAGTTACAAAACAGTGAACGATTTTCATGTTGTGACCACATCCATAAACACTGTTCAGAATGTGTATAGCCTGTTCTGCTACATAATTTTTCTATAGTTTTCCATAAGAGTTGAAGTTTGTTTATGACAAACTGCAGGTTTTTTAATTGAAATTGTCTCCTGCAAAACTTTCTCTGTTCCCTGTGAAATATTTATGCTCCACCTAATTGTTTTATGGCAATTCTAACTCACTAAAATCAGTAGAAAATTAGGAAAGGTTGTTGGTATAAAGATTCAGATTCGTTTGTTGTATCCAGCCATCCTAGTGGTTTCTCAGTTTTTTACAGCAAAATGCCAAGATGGTATTTTCTACTAATAAGCCATGGTTGATACTTTCCACTTTCCTTGCTCCTTACAAAGATTTGTGAAATGAATATGTTTTAATCATCATCATCATCATCTTCTTCATCTTGGACAGTTTCCAGCCTCCGGCTGGGTCTGTATGAAACACAGGCCTCTCCATCGTCTTCTGTCTTGCCACCATCTCTCCGTCTTTACCTTGGTCCAGTCTTCTCCTTTCTTCTGGAAGCACTCCTCTACTCCTTTCTGCCATCTGTCTCTCGGTCTTCCTCTTGTTCTCTTTCCTTTCAGTTTCGTCTCGTGTATCCTCCTGGGTATCCTCTTCTCCTCTATTCTCTTAACATGCCCATACCACCTCAGCCTTGATTTCTCTATCTCCTCCTGTAATGGTTCCACCTTCATTAACTCTCTGATCCTCTCATTTCTTAACCTGTCTACCTTTTTCACTTCAGTACTGTTTCTCAAGAATTTCATGTCACTAGCTTGTACTTTGCTTTTCTCTCTCCCTTTCATAACCCAGGTTTCTGATGCATATGTCAGGATCAGGACATAGTATGACCGATTATATAACCTCTTTACTGATTTGGGGTACATCCTTGCTCCATATCAGGCTTCTGACACTCTTCCGAAATGCTTCTACTTTTCTCCCTCGCTCATTTATTTCTCTGTCATTTTTTTTCCACCTTCCTGTATCAGGCTTCCTATGAAACTCTCCACTCTCCTCAATCGTTCCCCACCAATTGTTATTCCAGCTGTTCCTCTCTCCTTTCTTGTTGTGATAATCATCTCACTCTTACTTATATTAAATTTCGATCCATGTTCATGTACTGTTTGTTCCCATACGTCCAACTGCTCTTGTACTTCCTCCTCCCTATTTCCCCATCTCCCACAAGTCCAGCCCCTCGTCCAAGTTGTGGGAGATGGGCAGCAGCATGAAGTAGGGGATTGCCTGTAGGAGCCAGGTACAGTGGGGACTGTGTATGCCCCGGGACCGCTACAGTAGCTGTGAAGCTCGTACAGGAAACGTGAAAAGTGACAGCTAATGAGGCTATGGTGAAGCTACGATAGGCCCAGCAAGCCAGTAGTGGATTAATACTTTCCAAAATAGAACAGGCCTTGGAATATGCTTTAATGAGATTTATAATTGAACACTTTATTATAGTGATCAGTTTCTTTTAAAATGTTCTAGATTATGATCTGGCATGTTCGATGCATAGGCATGATTGAAAATAAAATAAAGAAGGCAAAAAGCACAGAAAATCAGTACCTTCATACAGACAGGACAAGGTGACACAAGTGCCAAGTACATGTGCTCTTGTAAAGGTGCTACAACTCCCTCACAAATAGTAATCAACATAAACTTAATCACAAAGATCCAATAAAAGCTGAGGTCATTTCTAACGTAAGCATATGAGCAATAAGCACTACAATAAAATATCAGTTTTAAATGGTGAATTAAGATGTTGTACATTCTCATACTTTAACAGTAAGGTACAGAAGTCACAAAAGTTAATGACAAATGTGTGTAAATTAAGCTTAAAGTGAGAGCACAAAGTGAAAGAAAAATCCTCCTACTCCAAGGCATGAAACATTTCATTAAGAAAATGTGCTTTAAAGCGAAAGATATGTACATAAAAATGTATTATTTTATTTTTACTGTGCTTCTAAAGCTGAAATTTGCTTTTTACTGTGCATCAATGGTTTGTGTGTTTTTAACAGTGCAGCATTAGAATTATTTCAAATGTGAAAAATCTGTGAGTACTCGTGTACTCCTGTTTGTATGCACTGGCTTATCCAAGATGACTGCATAGGGATCAAAGGGTAAATAAACACAAATAAATAATTCAGAGAGAAAGTTCCATTGCAAGCTATGAACTGTGGTCATTATAAATGATGCTGCATTCAATAGAGTGTCATCATACCTGATAGATAAAAGGAGTGCCAATCTGTGGGCCATGCACTTTCAGGTCATCATCTGAGTAAATCAACTGTTGTAACTTAAAACTGTAGTGATCTGAAATCCTGCAATAGGACTCAATTTTGACATTGCTGTATTTGTTTATGGAGAAAATCAGTTCAACCTATTGAAGTCCCTACACTGTAGGAAGTTGGTGAGATGGCTCTGTTTGTGCAGAAGACCCTGTATCATTCACCTGTGCTCCCCACCACTGACTGATTGGAATAACCATAATAGTATGTATGCCTTCCTAATTCAATGTGTGCTCTTTTTATCTGCTGCTGCATGATGCCATTACCCAGGACATTCTATGATAAAATAATTCTCCTAGGTTTTTCTGCTATCAGGGGACTTGTAGAGAGCACTGCAGTCCAATTTCACTTGTGATAGCAGTGGTGTAGTAGAGTACCATGTGTGCAGCTGGACTGTGCATTTTAAACATGAAGCATGGTGTGGACTCCACCACTTACCATGGTTATTCTTTGCCATCAGTCTGGCTTTGTACTTTCTGGCCCTTGCTCGTACATACATCATTTGCTGAGAACCTCAAAGCACTTCAGACTGTAAGAGCCAATTGGTAGCCCTCAAATAATGAGACAATAAATTAGTCAACCAGTTGCACTCATTTACAGAAATCACGTAGGTAGATCTCTTCATAAGACAATAACATTAGTAATGATAAAATCAAAGCAGGAGTGCTTTATAACAACACGCAAAGATCTATTACAATAACTGATAATTTTGCTAACAGAAGAATAACAACAAACTAAGCACCATATTTCTCTCACACCATGCTGGTGTGGAAAGCTGCAATTGTGACATATATTCCTCCAGAAATGAAGTATGCATTCCATTTTTTTTTCGTAATAGGGAATTGAATGTCTGATGTACAAGATATGGCAATCAATGCTGAGTATAAACATTATAGTATCTTAAAGGTAGGTTAAAAGACATTGTCCTTAAACCTTGTAAGAGGGTTTTCCAGACAAGATACTTCTTTCACAGTGTGGGAAGAGGCAATTTTAATTACTTTTTCAAAACTGAGAAAGAACTGTATTCACTCATTGAGCTACCACAGTGTGCCAGCTACTTAAATGACAAAATATTGCCAACTGATATTTTACATGTCTTATCCAAAGCATTTTCTTATAAAGTTCATAGTGTTCTCCTAGAGAAGTTAAGATATTAATGGCATGAGAGATCTTGCTGGTAACTACTTCTCAAAATATCTAATTAAAAGGATGTAGGATGTTATATTTAGAAACTCTGTTATATTTAGAAACTCTGTTATATTTAGAAACTCATATTCATAAATACACTCCTGGAAATTGAAATAAGAACACCGTGAATTCATTGTCCCAGGAAGGGGAAACTTTATTGACACATTCCTGGGGTCAGATACATCACATGATCACACTGACAGAACCACAGGCACATAGACACAGGCAACAGAGCATGCACAATGTCGGCACTAGTACAGTGTATATCCACCTTTCGCAGCAATGCAGGCTGCTATTCTCCCATGGAGACGATCATAGAGATGCTGGATGTAGTCCTGTGGAACGGCTTGCCATGCCATTTCCACCTGGCGCCTCAGTTGGACCAGCGTTCGTGCTGGACGTGCAGACCGCGTGAGACGACGCTTCATCCAGTCCCAAACATGCTCAATGGGGGACAGATCCGGAGATCTTGCTGGCCAGGGTAGTTGACTTACACCTTCTAGAACACGTTGGGTGGCACGGGATACATGCGGACGTGCATTGTCCTGTTGGAACAGCAAGTTCCCTTGCCGGTCTAGGAATGGTAGAACGATGGGTTCGATGACGGTTTGGATGTACCGTGCACTATTCAGTGTCCCCTCGACGATTACCAGTGGTGTACGGCCAGTGTAGGAGATCGCTCCCCACACCATGATGCCGGGTGTTGGCCCTGTGTGCCTTGGTCGTATGCAGTCCTGATTGTGGCGCTCACCTGCACGGCGCCAAACATGCATACGACCATCATTGGCACCAAGGCAGAAGTGGCGGTGCGGTCCCCTACGGCACTGCGTAGGATCCTACGGTCTTGGCGTGCATCCGTGCGTCGCTGCGGTCCGGTCCCAGGTCGACGGGCACGAGCACCTTCCGCCGACCACTGGCGACAACATCGATGTACTGTGGAGACCTCACTCCCCACGTGTTGAGCAATTCGGCGGTACGTCCACCCGGCCTCCCGCATGCCCACTATACGCCCTCGCTCAAAGTCCGTCAACCGCACATACGGTTCACGTCCACGCTGTCGCGGCATGCTACCAGTGTTAAAGACTGCGATGGAGCTCCGTATGCCACGGCAAACTGGCTGACACTGACGGCGGCAGTGCACAAATGCTGCGCAGCTAGCGCCATTCGACGGCCAACACCGCGGTTCCTGGTGTGTCCGCTGTGTCGTGCGTGTGATCATTGCTTGTACAGCCCTCTCGCAGTGTCCGGAGCAAGTATGGTGGGTCTGACACACCGGTGTCAATGTGTTCTTTTTTCCATTTCCAGGAGTGTAGTTTTCCAGATGTCTTTAATGATATATTTCCACCTAGACCCTCATGCAATAAAGTGAGAATAAATTAAAGTGTATCACTCACACCATAAAAATTTCCAGTGTGAGGGTCACATAAACACACTGAGAACTAAAACAGTTTAGAAATACTGATTTCATTGACTATATTAGACTTTATAAAATTGTATTTAAAAGAGTTTTCAAGGCAGCAAAACTATTGGCAAATAACAGGATGGTTTTAAATCATAGAGGAATAAGACAAAGGCTGTGTAGTCAGTCATTAAATTTGAATTAGGTGCTAAAATCTGTAACCAAGAAATTTCAAAAAGCAACCTTAAAGCTGATGTTATTTTAAGCTCAAATCTAATACTAGAGTACTTCCATGAATTCTTCAAAAATGTGACACAATCTGATGTCAGTGTAACAGATTATCACAAGAAACTAAATCCTTTTTGCTTTGATGAAAATTCTGAGCACCTTACATTTCTTTTAAAAGTCTGTGTGAAGAATGTAGAAAATGTAATCTTAGCATTAAAAACAAATGTTGTTCAGGTTATGGTGGAATGCCTACTAAAGTTATTGTCCACCAACTATCTCAAGTAATTAATCAGCCTTTTGAAGAGGGCAGCTTATCAGAAGTAGTGAAATATGCCAAAGTTAAAACTCTTTTCAAAAAAGGGTCAAAACATGCCAAGAGAAATAATCATCCTATTTCAATTCTTCCAGTCGTATCAAAAATACCTGAAAAAGATGCTGTTACCCAAATCCAAAACTTCATTGGAAAATATTCTACTGTTCTTAACAGTTTGGCTTTCAACAAAGGGAAGCATCGTAGATACAGTAAACAGTTGTGTTGGAAAAGTAAGCACATTGTTAGGTAAGAGCAGTAATGTGGCAGGAATCTTGTGAGACCTCACAAAGGCATTTGATTCTGTAAACTATGCCTTGAATGCTTTAATGGTTCATGGGCATTGCGTCAGAAAGTGTTGTGTAAACTGCACAGTATTTCCATGTCACAGCTGCTTGTCTTCTTTAGATGCTACTGATGCATTGGTGTTTCATGGCTCGCCACTTAATGTGCAGGCCTGATAAAGTGCAGGCACCTAGGGGCAAGACTGTAATGTCATCATAGATAGTGCTAGGGGTAGCATCTTTGGTTAATAATCAAAACGTCCTCGGTCCCAGTTTCAAAACCCGCCACCGCTTAAATTTTGATCAATAATCAGCATTGGCGGCCGAAGACTTCTGGAATAAGAAGTCACCCTCATTCTGCCAACAGCCTTGTTGAAGAGTGCGGAGGAGCAGGCAGAGGTTCAGTGCTGTCTCTTGTCCTAGGAGTGGGAAACTGCCCGTAAAGGCAGAAGAATCAGCAATGGCCAACGGAATGAGGATGCGAAGGCAATGGAAACAACTGCATTAAAGACACATAACATGTATTGACAGGACATGTGGCCTATAATTGAAAAAGTGCCATGGTGATCTCTCCTTTGGCAAAAGATTCTGGAATAATCCCCCATTCAGATCTCCAGGAGGGGACTGCCACGGGGGAAGAGACCATGAGGAAAAGATTGAAAACTAATTAAAGGATAACGTTCTGTTAGTAGAGGTGTGGATTGTCAGAAGCCTGAATGTGTTGGGGAAGCTAGAAAATCTGCAAAGGGAAATGCAAAGGCTCAATCTAGATACAGTAGAGTTCAGTGAAGTGAAATGGGAAGAAGACAAGGACTTCTGGTCAGATGAGTATAGGGCAATATCAACAGCAGCAGAAAATGGTGTAATGGGAGTAGGATTCATTTTTAATAGGAAGATAGTGCAAAGGGCCTGTTACTGTAAACAGTTCAGTGATAGTTCTTATCGGAATCGACAGCAAACCAACGCTGACAATGATAGTTCAGGTACACATGCCAACATCACAAGCTGAAGATGAAGGGATAGAGAAAGTATAAGAGGATGTTGAAAGAGTAATACAGTATGTAAAAAGGGGGGGGGGGGCTGGAATGCAGTTGTAGGGGTGTAGGGGAATTCCAATATTAAATACAGGGGAGAGAGCAGATAGGTGGGGCAACAAAACGATTATAGCGTTGGTGTGTACAGTGAATGAGTCTGGTGACATTACATCTGGCTTTCGGAGGAATATCATCCATGCAATTCTGAAGACTGCAAGAGCTGACAGGTGTGTGAATTATCACATAGTCAGCTTAACATCTCATGCATCCAAGTTGCTGACAAGAATAATAGACAGAAGAATGAAAAAGAAAATTGAGGATGTGCTAGATGACGATCAGTTTGGCTTCAGAAAAGGTAAAGGCACCAGAGAGACAGTTCTGACATTGCAGTTGATAATGGAAACAAGACTAAAGAAAAATCAGGACACGTTCATAGGGTTTGACGACGTGGAAAAAACGTTCGACAGTGCAAAATGGTGTAGGATGTCCACAGTTATAGAAAAATAAGGGTAAGCTGTAGGCAGATGTGGGTAATATACAATATGTAGAAGAGCCAAGAGGGAATAATAAAAGTGGATGACCAAGAAAGAAGTGCACAGATTAAAAAGCGTGTAAGACAAGGATGTGTAGTATTTCACTGCTGCTGTTCAATCTGTACATTGAAAAAGCAATGATGGAAATAAAAGAAAGGTTTGGGAGAGGAATTAAAATTCAAGGTGAAAGGATATCAATGACACAATTGATTGATGACATTGCTATCCAGTGTGAAAATGAAGATTTACATGATCTGCTGAATGGAATGAACAATCTAATGAGTACAGAACATGGACTGAGAGTAAATTGAAGAAAGGTGAAAGTAAGAGAAGAGGCAGAAATGAGAACAGGAAGAAACTTATCATCAGAATTCACGATGGTCATGAAGTGGATGAAGTTACGGAATTCTGCTACCTATACAGCAAAATAACCAACAATGGACAGAGCAGGGGTGGACATCAAAAGCAGCCTAGCACTGGCGAAAAGGGCATACCTGGTCAAGAGAAGTCTACTAGTATCAAACACAGGCCTTAATTTGAGGAAGAAATTTCTCAGAATATACATCTGAGGTACAGCATTGTACGGTCATGAAACGTAGGCTGTGGGAAAACCAGAACAGAAGACAATCAAAGCATTTGAGATGTGGTGCTACAGGCAAATGTTGAAAATTAGGTGCACTGATAAGGTAAGGAATGAGGTCTGCACAGAATCGGAGAGGAAAGGAATATGTGGAAAACACTGACAAGGAGAAGGGACAGGATGAGAGGACATCCGTTAAGACCTCAGGGACTGACTTCCATGGTACTAGAGGGAGCTGTACAGGGTAAAAACTGTAGTGGTAAACAGAGATTGGGATGCATCCAAGCAAATAATAATGACGTAAGCTGCAAGTGGTACTCTGAGATGAAGAGGTT
Organism: Schistocerca piceifrons; assembly: GCF_021461385.2. Taxonomy (NCBI): domain Eukaryota; kingdom Metazoa; phylum Arthropoda; class Insecta; order Orthoptera; family Acrididae; genus Schistocerca; species Schistocerca piceifrons. The sequence goes on along the minus strand of NC_060140.1, from coordinate 779,375,506 downwards.
GGCACAGGAGAGGAATTTGTGGTGGGCCGCATAAAACCAGTCAGATGACTGAAGACACCCCCCCCCCCCCTCCGCCCCACCATGCGCGGTGTGAGAAAAGTGTGACTGTGAGCTGCGAACCTGTGTGTGTGTGTGTGTGTGTGTGTGTGTGTGTGTGTGTGTGTGTGTCTGTGTGGGCGCGCGCGCACGCAACCTGGTATTGGCACCCAGCTTACTTGTCGTGGCTTCCATTCCCATCTGTACTAACTCATTGCATTTAATTGTCTGTGTTTGACAATGCCAGTGCTGGTTATCATGCATTTCTGATTTGAAATCCCGTGTGCCTGTTAATTTAGTCATTAGTTATACATATTTTGATTGCTTCTTAAATGATGGAGTCCCAGTACCTGCAGGCCAGTGGGAGGATTTTGGTATCTCTGCAGTTCATGCCATGTTCTGTGTCAAATCAGTGTTCAGTAAGAGCAGATTTTTCTGGCTGACACAAAATGGCGTGACGTCTATGCTCATAACACCTGTCTCTAACAGTGTGACATGTCTGGTCAATGTAAGATTTGCCACACTTTCAAGGGAAGCTATTCCTGTTCTCCTTAGATGTTGTCTTTAGATGTGGGTCATCTTTCATGGAACCCAGCATGTTGTGAACTTGAGTTAGGGGGCAGAAAACATATTTTATGTGATGTTTCTTAAACAGCCTGCCAATCTTAGGAGGAAACTGGCTGGATTTGAGGAGGGCATTTGTTTGATCCTTCTGTAGACAATGTCAGTAGCCCATGAAGATGACTGGCATCTGTCTCATGGAAATATTGTGCAGTTTAGACAACACTATTTGGCACAATACCCATTAACCATTCAAGCAGTTATGATGTTGGGAAAGCCGCAAACAGCACATGCCATGTTTATTTAGAAACTTGAAAATATGGCACTAGGGGCAGAACCCTGTAATGCTTAAATGATATTTAATAAATAGGAAGCAAAGATGCAGGTTTACTGTGAGTAGGGGAAATCATCATTTTGACTGGAAAATATCTCAGGTTGTTCCGTAAGGCTCCATACTAGGCCCAGTTATATTTCTGTTCTTTGTTGATGATTTACCATTAAATATCTGCTCCACATCAATTCTTTTTACAGACAGTACTTCAATGTTTGTTTAAAATCAAGACATAGGAAAAATTCCTGAATCATTGATCAGTATCCTAACTAGAAACAAAGTTTCTAAGGCAAAGAGGTTGCATGCAGACATATCTAAGCCTCACATATGCAATTCACATCAGAACAGTCAAAATTTGAATGGTTTAATGTTATTCACTACAACCAAGATTGGAGGAAGCAGATTCAGTCGAATTCAATGAAAAAGTAACATAGTTTTCATGTTTCACTTGCATGGCTGTTGAGATACTGCTAGTCAACCAGCAGGAATTCCTTATTGTATGCGACAAGTGTTTTTACTGGATCACCAGTGTACCGTATTGTTTCATGCCTGTGAATGGAATGCAATTTCAGTATAGTTCCAGGCAACAGTTGCAGCTTGCCCATAGATGTGCTTTGTGCTTGAATAAAGTGTGTATCTGGAAAATTATGTCTCTCCCTTGCTTATGTAGAATATGTCTCTTACCAACACCATCAGTCACAACAAATGGAATAAAAATTCACTAAATATGAGGGTAATCCCAAAAGTAAGACCTCTTATTTTTTTTATAAGTACAGAACTCTGTGTGGCAGTTGGTCACACTGTTATGAAGAGTGCTTCACGTGCTATGTGTAAACATGTGCACACTGCGCTGAGGCGCTCAGTCGGCTTAGCAGCTGTTGAGAATGGAGCTCCTGTTGGATGTTACCGCCAAGTGCGAATTGCGCACAGTTATTCGGTTTTTGAATGCAAAGGGCATTGTGCCAATTGAAATCCATTGCCAATTGACGGAAGTGTATGGTCAGTCATGCATGGCTGTCAAAAATGTTTGTAAGTGGTATAGAGAGTTTTCAGTTGGTCGGACCGAAATTCACGATGAACAAAGGAGTGGAAGACTATCAATTTTTGAGGAGACAGTGTTGAAGGTTGAGCAAAGCTTGTGTAAAGATCAGCAAATCACCCTGGATGATCTTTGCATGTTGGTTCCTGAGGTTTCCCAAAGCACTGCTCACAGAATTTTAACGGAAACATTTAACTACTGGAAGGTGTGCGCAAGATGGGTGCCACACATGCTGACATGCTGACTGAGGACCACATGCAGCAACGAGTTGATGCTTCCCGTGCATTTCTTCACCACCTTGTAGCTGAACAGGACAATTTTCTGTACTCAATTGTCACGGGTGACGAAACCTGGGCATACCACTTTACATACACCTGAGACCAAGCAACAGTCACGCCAGTGGCGGCATCCTCCTTCGCCAAAGCTGCGGAGCTGGCAGCAAGCTGGTATGACATGGGCATACAGAAACTGCCACAGCGTCTATGAAAATGCATCAACAGAAATGGTGATTATGTCAAAAAATAGCTAAATGTTCAAGCTGTAAACTGATGTAAACTATTTTAGAAATAAACAGTTTTATGTATTTATAAAAAAAAATAGGAGACCTTACTTTTGGGATTACCCTCGTAATTTGGTACAATCACATTTAATGCTTGTATTGGCTACGACATTTACAGCAGAGTGCTCAGAAGAATTCTCAATGGCTGTTGGAGAATGCATGATGTAGGTGCACAGAACAAGCCTAAAAGTATGTATGGGGAAAAATATGTTCCAAACTGCTACCTTTATTGTCTCTGTCCAAGTGTTACTGTTTTCATTGTGAAATGCATGCTGTTAGGTTTTATATAGCCAAAAGATACTGTCAGTCTTATGTAGATAAACTTCGATTTGTCTTAGTATAGCTTATAGGATAAAATGTACACTCGTAATGAGAATTTTATGGTTATCTTTTGATAGTTCTATTAACCCTAGGAACACGTAAGCTGGTTTCTTTCTTTCTTTCTTTCCCCTTTTTTTTACAGTGACTGGTATTACAGTAGTCTACTGATAAAAAATTTCAACTGTCGAATAGGTTTATGTATTTTAATGAAAGCAATAACCTATAAATGTTGTCACTAGTTTTAAATATTGGGCTGGGTCAATAAAAGGATTGGCATATTACAATATAAAATACAGATGTGTTGATGTACAGTGGAATTTCAATTATGTGGATGAGTCAGGACCAAACCCCATTTGGATAATCAAAAATCAGAATAATTGGATAAATCATGAAAACAGATAATTTCTTAACAACAACAAAACAAGCGGATTAATTTAATGACTACAGAACAATGTTGTTTGGATTTCATACAGTACTGTAAATACATACAGTGTTGGATCAGTCAAGTCAGTTGTTTTACTGGACAGCAATTATTTTCAAGAAACCAAGTCTTTGCATCCACTTTACTGTGAGCAGCTGTATATGGTCATACTCAGGCTGCTGCTCCATCTGTGTTAGCAAAGTGTCAAGACAAGCAAAACTTCACCTGCTGATGGTCCCACATTAGTGCAGTGACAGTATTACCCTCCTGGCGATCAGTCTTTTCTCTCACACTTTGATTTCGCCATCACCGAGAATTTGGAATCCAAGGTCCAAAGAATCACAAGCAAGCCATTCACCAGTATCCTCGGCATTGCAATCGGAATGTCCAGCAATTTTCGAAAGGATCTTTCTTATGTTCTCAAGCGATATTTCATCCTCTGCTACTTCTTTCTTCCTCTTCCTTTTCGTGCTTCTTCTTCTCATCTTTGTCTTTCTATACCTCATCTTTGGTTGAAATGCCTTTCAATATATTCCAAGCCCTTTTAATGTGGTTGTTTTTACCAAATTCCTTGCTTCCACCACTGTATAAGAGCAGCCTTTTAAATTCAATTTTGATGATGAGCCACATTGTCTTCTACATTTCCATCTTCTATTGAGAGCTTCCTCAACAGTTGTGTTGTGTAATATCATCTTAGTGTTGATGAATGATTGGTACATTGACTGCAGCAATCTCATTAAGTTTGGCAGCAGGAAGAGTGTTTTGAAATGTTCATCTTCTCTATCAAGAAGGCTTTCTATGGGGTGGATGGGTGCATTGTCCAGAATTAATATCACACTACTCCCTTCTTTCCCTAGGATCTTTCAGTATTTTTTAAAATTCAGGTATGAAAATTGTATCATACTATTCACAAAACAAAACAGAACTTGTGGAGGCCTTTGGTTGATCCTTAAAAAGATGGAAGGTTTTTTAATATTTTTGAAAGCCCAGGGTTTTTCGAGTTTCCTATCAACATAATGGTTATTTGTGGTTTCCTTAGAATTAGTGTGGTTCAGTGTGGTAACACATTCCTTACTAACCTTACACCCAGGAGCAAGAGTTTCCCTTTTAGAAGCTAAATTTTTTCAGGCAGAGCCCTCCAAATGAGGCTCGTCTCATCTTGCATTGTATAAAAATTCAAAGTCATAAGATTATGCTTCAGTTTTGAATTTTTCAATTAAATTTTCAGCTGCTTATGGGTCTGCTGATAGTTCTGCACCATTTAAATCCAACTCGTGAGTACTGTGCCTTGTCTTGAAATTCCAAAGCCAGCCACTGCTCACTTTAGATAAGGGCAAATCATCAATTTTCGCAGCCAAAGGTTTTGCTTTTTTTGCAAACAGCTTTTTTGCAGTTGGCCCTCAGAAAAGGTTTTCTCAGTGGTCACTGCTGCAAAAACCACTTGAATACAGCCACTTCAAGCTCTTTGTTTTCTGCTGTTTTCATCGCTTTTCTTGACGAACTCCCTTCTTCTGTCTTGGTGCCAGATGCAGCAGTCATCCTGTGTAAATGGGAAGCAGTGCCAGGTGTGAAGTAGGTGGTTTTTACTCCTGAAAAAAATGGTGGAGATGGCCATCAAAAGCTCAAGAATTTTATTTGAACTGATGTGGCTTGAAAATGGAGATGGTTTTATCCATTCTCAAGAACAGACACAAAGTTTAAAATTGAGGACTTGTTTTTTTTATATCTGAAATTGTTGATGTTCCCATGCTTAACATCTCATCTAACTGCTTACCACTCATGCATTTGTCTATAATTGTTCAAGGACTTTTATTTTCTCTGTCAAAGATAATACAACACATTTCCTCTTGGAAGATGTATACTGCACAGTAACTTAAAACACATGCCCAAAACAAAACAAAGGACATGGAAGACGGAATGCATAGTGACAAAAAAGTGTATACTTTAAGGCCACATCGCAGACTGATGAAGGCCTCATTGAAAGGCGGGCACCAGAAACACAATAAAGTGCATACAACAGTTTGTGTACTGTGTTCATTGTTCACTAGGAGATTTTGTCTTTTAATACATTTCTGTGGATTGGTTTTAGAATGATTAAAAACGTGCCTGTATACTGTAATAATTATCAAACAAAGCCAACAATTTTAGTAATACAGCACAAATTTCTACAGTACAAATTTCTTTTTCCTCAAAGTGATCTTGGTAAACGGTGATCCAGTTAGTTGGAGTTCAGATAATTGGAATTCTTCTGTATTACACAGACTACTCCATGTCCTCAACTTCAAGACAGGAGACACATTTCCCAGTTCTTTCTGAATGTGTGTTACATACATGATTATTACACTGTCCACAATATTGTTTTGGTTTACTTAGATTATAGTTCTGCTGCTTTCTTTTAGCTTCTTTTATGCAAATATGCCACCGATGTTTCCTTGCAGGAGACTGATCTACATGTGTTATCACTTCTTTGATTTTCTTTTGTAGAACAGTTTCTACTGACTAAACAATTCAGTTAGATAACCTTCTTACGAGTACTCCTTTCTGCTACCTGCAGTTTCAGGAGTTCCAATTCAGCTTGCAGAAGGGAAAGTTTCAATTTGTTGCATTGTTTCTCATTCCATCTTGCATGTTGGTGGATGAATATGGTCATTGCACTGATAGCACAGATGTCAATGAGAGTAAAATACTGATAGAGGCCATCACTTTGTACCCCTCATGCTTGTGTACATATGAAACAATCAGTGGTATCAATTCCACCTTCAGTGGAATTATAATATGTATTTACGTGGGTTTTATTCTTCTCTCCTCCTTTAGTATCTTCATCTGTTAGCGCATTGTTGATAACAAAAGCAAGCATTTACTTGGTTTTGTTTTTACTATGTAGGATACCAAAATAACTGGTTGCCTACCTCTAATTGGGTCTGTGAATAAGAACAACTCTCAATCTGATGTGTTCTTCATTATGTGTGAAATATGCTTCCTGTTTGACTGGAGAGTCCATACTTAGTAACTTAGTAATCTCCGTGTAACTCTTCTTACAAATCCATTGATACATAAAATCAATTTGTAGCAATATGAGGTATGTTCAAAAACTAAGGTGACTTTATATTTTGGTAAAAAATATTTATTCATCAATATTAATGTTGTCCTCTTCAAAGTAATCCCCCTCAGACACAATAAGCTTGTGCCAACACTTCTTCCAGTCCTCGAAGCACTTCTCATAAGTACTTTTCAGTACAGCCTTGAGTACTTCCGGCAATGCAGTTTTTATTTCCTCAATCATTGAAAATCTTTAATCTTTTGTAGGTCTATTCAGTTTTTGGAACAGGAAAAAGTTGCAGGGGTCCATATCCGGTGAATATGGTTCCTGAGGCTTGATTGTCGTGTTGTTTTGGCCAAAAAATCTTCACATTCAACGATGAATGAGCAGGTGCATTGCCGTGATGCAAAAGCCATGAATTGTTTTTCCACAATTCCAGATGTTTTTTGCATATTGCTTCTTGCAAACAGCACATAATGTCAAGTAATAATCCTTATTGACTGTACGACCTTGGGGCAAAAATTCATGATGCACTACGCCACGGTAATTGAAATAAAAAAGGCGTGTGTGAGATTTTGACATTTAATTGAATTTGGTGTGCTTTTTTTGGTCTTGGCTGTCCGGGATGCTTCCATTGGAATGATTGAGCTTTGGTTTCGACATCATAACTGTAAACCCATGTTTTGTCACCAGTTACGACCAGGGTCATCATTGATGTCATTCAAGAGCTCCTGAGCGATGCTCATGCGACGGTTCTTCTGGTCAAAATTGAGAAGTTTTGGAACAAACTTCGCTGACACATGTCTCGTGCCCAAAACGTCTGAAATAATTGCATGACATGATTCGACCTATATGCCAACTCCTCAGCAACCAACGATTTTTCAAAACAATTTTCTTAACAGCTTCGACATTATCATCTGTTGTTAATGTGCTGGGGCGTCCAGAGCGAGGTTCGTCATTGGCATCTCCTCGACCATCTTGGGAAAGCTTGTACCCCTTATAAACATAAACAATGCTGAGACTTACCGAACGAGAAAGTGCTGGTAGATAGACACAATAAAAAACACACAAACACACACATAAATTTCAAGCTTTCGCAACTCAAGGTTGCTTCATCAGGAAGGAGAGGGAAAGACGAAAGGATGCGGGTTTTAAGGGAGAGGGTAAGGAGTCATTCCAATCCCGGGAGCAGAAAGACTTACATTAGGGGGATATGTGTGTTTTCGAGTGTATACCTGTCCTTTTTTCCCCCTAAGTTAAGTCTTCCGCTCCCGGGATTGGAATGACTCCTTACCCTCCCCCTTAAAGCCCACATCCTTTCGTCTTTCCCTCTCCTTCCCTCTTTTCTGACGAAGCAACCTTGGGTTGCGAAAGCTTGAAATTTGTGTGTGTGTTTGTGTGTTTTTTATTGTCTCTATCTACCAGTGCTTTCTTGTTTGGTAAGTCTCGGCGTCTTTGTTTTTTATATATATTTTTCCCACGTGGAATTTTTCTTTCTATTATATATATATATTACTTAGAGTAGATTCAGTGTATGCCACTGTCAACATTTCAAGTATTTTAGGACACTAGATTCCATTTTGCACACAGAATGATGAAAATGCCTCGCTCCATTTTTTTATAATAATCGAAAATCACCGAGCACATTAAACATGTGTAACCTTTCTATCTGTTAAAAACAAATGAAGTATGCTGTACATGTGAAACTGTGAACATATGTTTGGGACATGTGTACCAACAAAAAAAGAAAAAGAAAAGATGATCGATAATCGAATGTACATTGCCCGCGCAATTTGAAAAGTCACCTTACTTTTTGAACAGCCCTTGTATTTCAACCAGTATTTTTCAGAAGTACTGCCAGATGTTTTAATGACAACTTCTGATCCTTGTTCTTCCTACAGCAAACTTTGTACTTTTCTGTGTAGGCTTCCATGTTCATGACGTTTTTGTCTATTGTATCTGACATCTTGCGTATGAGGTTGCCATATTTGCCTTGCTCCTTCACAAATGCTTTGAAGGGACAGCCTCCTCTATATAAGATGAGCATCTCATCAATGGTTTATACAGTTGTGGAAACCTGCTGTTCACTTTGTTGAAAACTTCATGAATTGCTGTGAACTTGTTTGCTTGCTTTCCTTGCTGGCAGGTAGTTTTGACATCATTGTAGTCTCAATTCTGATAAGTTATTTGAAATGTTCTCTTAACCTTATAACAGACTGACCCATTAGGTTCGACCAGAGATCGATTACACTGACAGTATTGTCCTTATTTGCACTCATAAGTATCAGTTTTCCTATAAAGGCATACAGTTCTTCCTTGTTAGTAGAAGAAACTTTTAGCCTAACTGCCTCTTCATTTGAATGACATCCAGGATGTCAGGTGTAAAAAGTAGGCTTCTCTAAGAGAGATTCACGTATCATTTTAGACATTTCTGAGTCTCGAAATGAACAGCAGTGAACTGAACTAACTCACTGGAAGTATACAAGATAAATACATCTACATCTACGTGACTACTCTGCAATTCACATTTAAGTGCTTGGCAGAGGTTTCATCGAACCTAAATCATACTATCTCTCTACCATTCCACTTCCGAACAGCACGCGGGAAAAACGAACACCTAAACCTTTCTGTTCGAGCTCTGATTTCTCTTATTTTATTTTGATGATCATTCCTACCTATGTAGGTTGGGCTCAACAAAATATTTTCGCATTCGGAAGAGAAAGTTGGTGACTGAAATTTCGTAAATAGATCTCACCGCGACGAAAAACGTCTTTGCTTTAATGACTTCCATCCCAACTTGAGTATCGTATCTGCCACACTCTCTCCCCTATTACGTGATAATACAAAACGAGCTGCCCTTTTTTGCACCCTGTCGATGTCCTCCGTCAATCCCACCTGGTAAGGATCCCACACCGCGCAGCAATATTCTAACAGAGGATGAACGAATGTAGTGTAAGCTGTCTCTTTAGTGGACTTGTTGCATCTTCTAAGTGTCCTGCCATCCTGCCAATGAAACGCAACCTTTGGCTCGCCTTCCCCACAATATTATCTATGTGGTCGTTCCAACTGAAGTTGTTCATAATTTTAACACCCAGGTACTTAGTTGAATTGACAGCCTTGAGAATTGTACTAGTTATCGAGTAATCGAATTCCAATGGATTTCTTTTGGAACTCATGTGGATCACCTCACACTTTTCGTTATTTAGCGTCAACTGCCACCTGCCACACCATACAGCAATCTTTTCTAAATCGCTTTACAACTGGCACTGGTCTTCGGATGACCTTACTAGACGGTGAATTACAGCATCATCTGCGAACAACCTAAGAGAACTGCTCAGATTGTCACCCAGGTCATTTATATAGATCAGGAACAGCAGAGGTCCCAGGACGCTTCCCTGGGGAACACCTGATATCACTTCAGTTTTACTCGATGATTTGCCGCCTATTACTATGAACTGCGACCTTCCTGACAGGAAATCACGAATCCAGTCGCACAACTGAGACGATACCCCATAGGCCCGCAGCTTGATTAGAAGTCGCTTGTGAGGAACGGTGTCAAAAGCTTTCCAGAAATCTAGAAATACGGAATCAACTTGAGATCCCCTGTCGGTAACGGCCATTACTTCATGCGAATAAAGAGCTAACTGTGTTGCACAAGAACGATGTTTTCTGAAACCATACTGATTACGTATCAATAGATCATTCCCTTCGAGGTGGTTTGTAATGTTTGAATACAGTATATGCTCCAAAACCCTACTGCAAACCGACGTCAATGATATAGGTCTGTAGTTCGATGGATTACTCCTACTACCCTAAATAACAACTGAATGTCATCAACAATCACGTGCTCTGAAAATAAAGTGGTTTTTGGACATCAAGAATGCCAACCATCAAGAAACATAGATTTGCATTATTGTATAGTTGGGAAATGAAAAATCTTAAATAGAAAATTTTTTTGTAGCTTGGAACTCTAAAGGGGGTTTGTTGAACCCATATTAAAAATTTCATTTTTATCTTTCAGAGAAAGAGTTTTCTACAGATTGGTTGACACTAATGCTTCCTACAATATTCAATAAAGAATAACTCAAAGGGAAAATGTTGTTTTGACATTTACTTAGCCAAGAACTATGTTCAAATTGTTGTGGGTTCAACGACTCCCCCCCCCCCCCCCCCCCTTCCCCTTAGGTGTCCTAGGGTCAACATAGTGAAAGTTCAAGGTTTGTAGCTGTATTTAAAAATTAATTTTTGATGTGAGTGTAAAATGACTCATTCCACATCATTACAATTACCTTCCAGCCCCCCCCCCCCCCCCCCCCCCCCCGTGCCCCCCAAGGGGCACAGGGCACACATCTCTTTTGTGAGTATGCATTTGGCCAACACAGGGCCCCAGAACTTCCCAGCCCTTACAGCACTACTTCCCGTTGTGTGTTGTAAGTCTGTCTTTCTCCTATTCCTTTTTTCTACACTACCTTTCAGTTGGATGGTCTTGGTGCCAATTGTGCTTTGATCTGGTTTATGTTTTGGACACTAGTTTTCTTACCTTGTCAATTATATGGGCCCCTTGTTGAGTGTGACTGGCAACTTCTTTTCTAGATTTTACAGAAGTGTGGATCGTGCAGGGAAGGTCACCCAGTGCAGCGTGTATTCTACCTTTTGTGCCTTCCTATCTTTGCACCATTCTTTCTTGCAACGGTAATGTACCCAGAGCCCAGCATGGTAGCAGACCCATTGTGGGGGTGTTGTCAAGTACTTGCATAGTGGTAGCTCCCTGACTATACAGCGATCACACTGTTGGTGCTTGAGCTGGAAACTCCCCACATAAGCTAACAAGAATATGCCCATCATGGCTGGCGCCCCGGTAGCTGAGTGGTCAGCATGACAGATTGTCAATCCTAAGGGCCCGGGTTCGATTCCCGGCTGGGTCGGAAATTTTCTCCGCTCAGGGACTGGGTGTTGTGTTGTCCTAATCATCATCATTTCATCCCCATCGACGCGCAGGTCGCCGAAGTGGCGTCAAATCGAAAGACCTGCACCAGGCGAACGGTCTACCCGACGGGAGGCCCTAGCCACACGACATTTCCATTTATGGCTGGGGCTTGGGGGCTCTGGACAGCATTGTAAAGGCCAAGTAGCCACTAATGTGGCTCGTTGACACCTGTGGGGAGAGCCTCCATTCAGAGTGTGTGGCATCATGGCAGAAGATTTGCACTTGAAGTGAATTGAACTTTCTTCTGCTGGTGACCACGCAGCCTCAGCATCCTCTTCTGAAGGTAAGAGGTATTACAGTGCCGAGAAGTATGACCCCAAAATGTTCCCTTTCCTGGATATGTCACGGGAGGAACATAAGGCACAGAGACAAGTTGAGAAATACTTCCTCCAAAACATGGTTTGTTCTAGAATGGACGGGGATTCCTTTTTGACTACAAAGCTACTGCTCTTTGTTGAACACCTTGAGAACAGAAAGTGGCTCTGTTCTGCTGAAGGAGCAGGAAGTGACTCTGTTCTGCTTAAAATCAACTCACATGCTTAGTTATAGGTGCTGCTTGGCTACTACAAGCTGGGTGATGTGCATGTCACCACAACCCTCATAATAATCTGTATATGGTAATCTTTTTCCACGGAGATCTCCTTTTATAGGCTGATGATGAGTTGCAAGCTAATTTTTAGCAACGAAGTGAGCATTTTATCCAGCATGTCCAGCGGGGACTGAAAGACAACAGAGTGGATACCGGAGCTGTCATCTTGTCCTTTGAAGGTGGCTTACTGCCAGAGAAGGTCAGAGTGATGGTGCATCACTGCAATATCAAGCCATATATTCCTCCTCCCATGCAGTGCTACAAATGATATGCAATTTGGACACATGTCTGTGTTGTAACAGCAGCCCTGTCTGAAGGGATTGTGGCAGTCATTTGCATATGAACACTCCTTGTGCCCCCCCCCCCCCCCCCCCCGGCCCCCCCCCCCTCCCCCCAATCTGTGTCAATATATCAACTGCAGTTAGCACCATTCCTCTCGTTCACCAAACTGCACCATTTTCAAATGAGAAATGAAAATCCATGAATAAAAAACCAGTTGACTGCCTCTCATATCAAGAGGCTGCAAGATCCCCTCGCTTCTAAACTGATACTGTTATTACTCAACTTGGCTGCGAGTCCGTAGAGGGTGGTATATGTGACGTACAGTATAACTGGTCAGCATTTCCACCCGGAATTTGCGAGTGTAAGTCGGACCTTCCTTGATCCGCCTTGGTTGGTTGTGTCGTCAGATTTCCTCCTACACCCCCCCCCCCCCCCATCCCCACCCCACCCCCGTGCGGGTTCGGCGGTTAGAATAGGCCCGCAGTATTCCTGCCTGTCGTAAGAGGTGACTAAAAGGGGTCTCAAAAGTTTCGGCCTTATGTGATGGTCCCCTGTTGGGTTTGACCTCCATATCTCAAAATTCTTCTGAAGAGCGAGCCGATTGGGGAAGGGCGCCTTACTTGGTGCATTGTGTCCATCTTGCGATCAGACCTTTCGCCAGCTTATTGTTGTTGCATTGCAGTCCTGCCCGCTCTCCATCTCTTGGGCATGGATACGTTCCTGCGTGCACTTTCCACCTTGCACTGTGCAGTGCCACTTTCTGCACTGACGGTGACCATGGACCACATGTCACCTGACATCCAACATGGTAGCCAGTCCGTTGTGGTGGGGCCGCCATGTACCCTGTTGGTTGTAGCCCCCCTGACAACACAGGGATCGCTCTACTGATGCCTGTGCAGTTAACTCCCCACGTATGCCAAGGAGTAGATGCCCATCTCCCTGGGGCATCAGGACTCCCGGCAATGGCCATCCTGCCTTGTGGCTATTGCTGAGGCTGGGTGGCACCCGTGGGGAGTGCCCTTGGTCGGAGTAGGTGGCATCAGGGCGGATGACCCGCAATGAAGCGTGGTACATCATCTCTCGCTGGCGGCCAGCCGCCACTAGTCTCTAAGCATTCTTGGGCTCAATTTAATGCTCAGAAGTAAGATCCGAAAATGTTCCCCTCACTGACCACGCCGTGGGAGGAGCGTAAGTCTCAGGATGGCGGTAACAGTTATTCGCCCCGATTCTTAGTTTGCACGAAAGCTGATGGGGAGTCTTTTCTATCCACAAAGCCTCAGTTCTTCGTCAAGCATTTAGAGGACAAGTTTGGGGAGGTGGAGGGCTTGTCCAAAGTGCGCTCTGGGTCAGTACTGATACAAACAGCATCCTCCGCCCAGTCACGCAGGTTACTTGCTTGTGACAAGTTGGGGGATGTTAACGTTACCATTACACCACATAAGAGTTTAAATATGGTCCAGGGTGTTATTTTCCATAGGGACCTACTTTTGCAGTCTGATGACGAGCTGCGCGCCAACTTAGAGCGTAGAGGTGTTCATTTCGTCCGGCGCGTTCATCGGGGTCCGAGGGACAATCAGGTTGCTACTGGTGCCTTCATCTCGGCCTTCGAGGGTGATACATTACCGGAGAAGGTCAAGGTGATGGTCTACCGTTGTGACGTCAAGCCCTATATCCCAAGCCCGATGCGGTACTTTACGTGCTGGAAGTTTGGCCATATGTCTTCCCACTGCACTTCCAGCCTCACATGTTGAGATTGCGGATGCCCATCGCATCCCAGTACTCCATGTGCCCCGCCTCCCATCTATGTCAACTGCGGAGAGCAGCCTTTCAGAAAGAGCGAAAAATCATGGAATATAAGACCCTGGATCGACTGACCTATACTGAGGCCAAAAGGAAATATGACAGACTACATCCTGTGAGAATGACATCTTCTTACGCCGCTGCTACAACTACTGTGCTAGCCCCATCAGTTTTGAGACTTTCAGCCAGCTCAATGAACAGTAAAACTCCTCCTGCCCCCTTGCCCGTGGGGGGGCTCTACCAAACCGGTTGCTCCTGCACCACCTACCTCAGGAGCAACATCCTCCCACCCATCGGGGACGTCCGTCCCAGCTTCTCAGCCGGAGAAGCATCTCGCCCGTAAGGGTTCCCTTGGGTCCCTCCCTTCCCAGGCTTCCACCAGTGGGAAGGATGACACCCGACAGTGGCATAAGCCCCCACCATCGGCTGGTCGTAGGGCTTCACGATCCTCCTCTGTCCCGGAGACTGAATCGGTGGAGCCTTCCCAGCCAGTGAAACCCAAGGTTCAGCGAGAGAAGTCCAAGTGAAAGATCCCTAAGGCCAAAGAACTTGCGGTGGCACCGACCCCACCTCACCGTTCGAGCTCTGCGTCTGAGGATGAGGTCGAGATCCTGGCGTCCGCTGAGGACCTTGATCTCACCGGTCCCTCAGACGCCATGGATGTCACTCGCGTGGGTACTGAAACGGTGGCAGCGAGTGAACACACGGCGTAAACGGCCTTCCCAGTCCCTTCATGCCTTTCTCAGCCTTGGACAATACCATCCTCCAGTGGAACTGCAGCGGTTTCTTCCACCATCTAGCTGAGCTCCGACAACTTACCAGCCTTCACCCTTTCTTCTGCATTGCTCTTCAGGAAACTTGGTTTCCACCAATGCGAACCCCCGCCCTCCGAGGCTATCGGGGTTATTATAAGAACCGAGCAGCTTATGAAAGGGTGTCAGGTGGCGTCTGTATCTATGTCCTTAACTCTCTTCACAGCGAGTCTGTCCCTCTACGGACACATTTAGAGGCTGTCGCTGTTCGGGTGTGGACGCCACAGGCTGTTACCATCTGCAATCTTTACCTTCCACCGGATGGTGATGTCGCGCAGCATGTCCTGGCTGCGCTGATAGCCCAATTGCCGCCACCTTTCTTGTTACTGGGCGACTTCAGCACCCATAACTCTCTGTGGGTTGGGTCAGTGGCGACAGGTCGAGGCGCCACCATTGAGCATTTCTTGGCACAGCTTGATCTTTCGCTTTTAAATGATGGTTCCTTCACACACTTCAGTGTGGCGCATGGCACGTACTCCGCCATCGACCTTTCGATCTGCAGCCCTAGCCTCTTACCGTCTGTCCAATGGAGAGTGCATGACGACCTGTGTGGTAGTGACCACTTTCTGATCTTTCTGTCACTGCCACAGCATCAGTCTTCTGGGTGCTCTTGCAGGTGGGCTGTGAATAAGGCTGACTGGGACTTGTTTTCCTCCACTGCCGCTATTGAGCCTCTCTCTAAAGATGACATTGATGCGATGGTTCAATCGGTCACCACCGGCATCGTTACTGCCGCAGAATCTGCCATTCCCCGTTCTTCTGGGTCCCCTCGGCAGCAGACTGTGCCTTGGTGGTCGCCTGAGATCGCTGAAGCGATTAAAGATCGCCGGCGGGCGCTCCAGCGTCACAAGCAACATCCCTCCATCGAACACCTTATTGCCTTCAAACGGCTGCGTGCGCGAGCCTGCCGCCTTATCCGCCAATGCAAGCAGGAGTGCTGGGAGCGTTGTGTGTCCACCATTGGCCTCTATGTCACTCCATCGCAGGTCTGGGCCAAGTTTCGACGCCTCTATGGCTATCGGACCCCTATCAGCATTCCTGCGCTCTCACTGAATGGAGCAGTTTGTACTGACTCCGACGTCATTGCAAACCACTTGGCAGAGCATTTTGCTCTGAGTTCCACTTCTGCGATTTACCCCCTGGCCTTCCGCTCCATTAAAGAGCAGATGGAACGTTGAAGCCTTTCGTTTCGCACCCACCATCCAGAATCGTACAATGTTCCATTCAGTGAGTGGGAATTTCACAGTGCCCTAGCCGCTTGCCCTGATACCGCTCCTGGGCCAGATCGCATCCACTGTCAGATGCCTAAACACCTTTCAGTGGACTGCCAGCGACGGCTCCTCGACCTTTACAACTGTCTCTGGGTCGAGGGTGAGTTTCCATCCCAATGACGGGAAAGTATTGTTATCCCCATTCTGAAACCTGGTAAGAACCCTTTGGAGGTGGACAGCTACCGTCCCATTAGCCTCACCAACATTCTTTGCAAGTTGCTTGAATGGATGGTGAGCCGGCGCTTGAATTGGGTACTGGAGTCTTTGGGCCTACTGGCTCCATCTCACGGTGGGTTCTGTAAAGGCCGCTCCGCCGCCGACAATCTGGTGAGCCTGGAGTCGGCCATCCGTACTGCCTTTGCCCGCCGTCAGCACCTGGTCGCTGTCTTTTTCGACATGCGGAAGGTGTACGATACGGCATGGCGGCATCACATCCTGTCTACGCTTCATGGATGGGGTCTTCGGGGCCCTCTGCCGATCTTTATGCGAAATTTTCTGTCGTATCGTACCTTCCGCGTGCAAGTCGCGGCCTCCCATAGTTCCTCCCAAGTCCAGGAGAACGGGGTACCACAGGGATCTGTCCTCAGTGTCTCCCTGTTTTTAATTGCAATAAACAGGCTCGCTGCAGCGGTGGGAAATTCTGTCTCCGCTTCCCTGTATGCTGACGACTTCTGCCTTTAGTTCTATTGGCATTGCAGCTGCTGAACGTCAGCTACAGGGTGCTATCCGTAAGGCGCAGTCTTGGGCTGTAGCTCATGGGTTCCAGTTTTCGGCAGCCAAGACCTGCGTTATGCATTTCTGTCGGCGATGCACTGTTCACCCGGAGCCGCGGCTTTATCTTGATGGCGAACTTCTTGCTGTGGTGGAGTCACATAGGTTTTTGGGAGTGGTTTTTGATGCCCGGCTGACTTGGCTGCCTCCTATTTGGCAGCTTAAACAGATGCGTTGGCGGCATCTCAATGCTCTGCGATGCTTGAACCACACCCGCTGGGGCGCCGACCGATCTGCCCTCTTACGGCTCTACCAGGCGTTAATCCAGTCCCGTCTCGATAATGGGAGCCTGGCTTATGGTTCAGCATCCGCATCTGCGTTGCGGGTGCTGGACCCAATCCTCCACAGCGGGATACACCTTGCCACTGGTGCTTTCCGGACCAGCCCTGTGGACAGCATACCTGTGGAGGCGGGTGTCCCTCCACTGCGGTTACTGCGCCAACATTTGCTGGCCGCTTATGCTGCCCATGTTTTCAGCTTGCCCGGGCATCCTAACTATTGGTTACTATTCCCACAGTCGCACGTCCATCTTCCAGAACGTCGGCCCAGGGCTGGATGTACGATTGCGGTCCGCGTCCAAGAGCTTCTCTCCAGGCTTGGGGCTTTACCTCTTCCGCCTCCTTTCCGGGCACCTCTGCATACACCCCCGTGGTGTGTGCCTCACCCTCGCCTTCAGCTGGAATTGGCACAGGGCCCGAAGGACTCAGTCCCTCCGGAGGCCTTCCGCCGCCGCTTTTATTCCATCCTCGCAACGTGTCAGGGCTCTGGCATTGTTTACACTGACGGCTCGATGGTTGCTGGTCGTGTCGTTTATGCGCTAACTCTAGGGGACCGTTCCGAACAACGTTCATTGCCGGCTGGCTGCAGCGTTTACACTGCTGAGCTGGTCACATTCTTTCGTACCCTAGAGTATATCCGCTCCTGGTCAGGTGAGTCCTTCGTGATCTGTAGCGATTCCGTGAGCGGTTTACGAGCTCTCGACCAGTGTTTCTCGCGTTCTCATCTGGTGATGGCTGTCCAGGATCGCTGCATACTCTTGCCCGTTGCGGCCGCTCTGTGGTCTTTGTGTGGACCCCAGGCCATGTTGGGATACCCGGCAATGAAAATGTTGACCGCCTGGCGAAAGAGGCCACTCTCTGGACATTGGCCTCCCGGAGACTGATTTGCGGGCAGTCCTCGGCTGAAAAGTTTATGCGCTCTGGGACGCTGAATGGCGCGACCTAACCACGCCCAATAAACTTCGTGCTATAAAGGAGACGACGTCTGTGTGGCGTTACTCCATGCGAGCCACTCGCAGGGACTCCGTTGTCCTTTGTCGGCTCCGTATTGGCCACACCCGCGTGATGCACGGTTATTTATTGCGTCGTGAGGATCCGCCTCTCTGTCGCTGTGGGGCGGTTTTGATGGTGGTGCACATTTTATTGTCTTGTCCGCTTTTAGCTGTGCTCAAGCAGACATTTGCACTGCCTGATACGCTCCCTGACCTTTTAACTGATGGCCCTGCTATGGCTGGCTTAGTTTTACGTTTTATTTGGGCAGGGGGTTTTTATCATTTAATCTGAGTGTTTCTGTTTTATTTTATTGTTTTGTGTTGATTCTGGCCTTTGGCCTACGATTTTAAACTGAGTTTTTAATGTGTTCTCGGTGGTTGGCTTTTCCTTTTTTATCTCTATGGTCGGCCAACCACCGTCACACTCTGTGTGATTTTAATTTGTTTTGTCTGATCTCTGTGTGAGTCTTTCTTGTCCTGTGTCATCTGGTCTCTTTTCTGTTGTTCGTTTTTTATTCTCTATGGGTGATTTTAGTTTTTTTTTTAAAAAGGGACCGATGACCATCGCAGTCTGGTCCCTTTAACCCCCCACAAACCAAACCATTTCCTCCTACCTGTGCGCGGTGCAGCTCTCGTAAATGTCGTCCCATGCAGATTCTTCATTGGCGCTTTGGATGTGTCTGTCGGTAGAAGCTAATTATTTGAAATTGCTGTCGATCAACTTTGGGGTATCTATTTACTCGAAATTAACATTCGGAATGCCGTAATACCACTTTTATTCCTATTAGATTAATAATGAAACACTGTCACAAACTACTCGTAACCGAGAGCATGGCTACCATCAAACAAGACAGGAAGTATCTATTTACTCGAAATTAACATTCAGAATGCCGTAATATCACTTTTATTCCTATTAGATTAATAATGAAACACTGTCACAAACTACTCATAACCGAGAGCATGGCTACCATCAAACAAGACAGGAAGAGCTCTTAATGCTGACTGCCAACTTTGGCGCACAGTCCATATCTTTTTCTAGTTTCGTCACAGTTCGTGGATTTTCGATCAAGTTTGTACTTACTAAGATATGCATTTGTTAATGAACGGGTGTGAACTTTAATGAGGCAAAATTATGATAAATAGTTGTAAACATCCAGAGGCTCCTCCTAGTATTCATATGTCATAAATGAGTTTAATTATTAAATATAAATAAACAAAATTAGTGATTTTGGCGCCAAGATGGCGGTACTTCCCGTCACATATATTTCCCAGGCTGACGCTTGTTGCTACGGTCCAGTGCCGAGCCCCACCCCACTACGCGCAACATATGGTCGCTTTGTCAGCTAGCCAGCCAGGATGGGAAATGCTCTTTGTCTCATGGCTGGCTGCAGATTACAGCACTTCCTAGCTATCGTGAATACATCAATAAGAGACAATAATTTATTAAAACTGGTAAAAATATCTTCCTCACTTAAGAGGCACCTTACAAGGCCAAGAAGAAATGTAGTTGCCTACCCATTCTACACATTTGATGATGACATATGCTTGTGCTAATGACGTCATCTTCTTTTGTGACTGTGCCATCACCCTGCGTGTCTTCTACATCTGGTTCTCGGGGCCAGTTGACTTAATCTGCTCCCCTAGTGGTTTGGGGGTTCTCCTCCTACTGCTTTCCTGATGGAGCATCGACTACCTATCCAGTGGGGGACATCAGTTCCCGAACCCCAGCTGGAGAAGCAAAGCCCTCCTCTGGCACCCCTTAGCAGGAAGGGATCCCTCGGTACACTTCCTTCTCAGGACTCTGCTGACCTACAACTGGATACCAGCCTGTGGGTGAAGGAGCCACAGGTTGCAAGTCGTATGACTTCGTGGTGCTCCTCTGACCCAGAATCTGGGTCAGACTAGTCCTCATAGACATCTAAATTCTGCAAGGACAAGAAGTAGTCCTCAAAAAGAGAGAGATTTTGGTGACCTGCCCCTGTGCCGCCAGATCCATGTTCTGCCTCTGTATCTGAGGTAGTGTTCCTGGTGGACCCTATGGTCCTGGACACTCCCCCCCCCCCCCCCCCCCCCCCCGCCCGTACCTATGCAGTATGATTTGAAACACAAGCATATTGATGATGTATCTTCACAATCAGTGACAACAGGTGGCCCTGAGGCATAACCTGCCTCCATGATCCCATCATGGCCCCGCAGGATGCTTTTGATCATATGAGCCTTCAGTGGAACTTCTGTGGTTTTTTTTCTGC
This sequence comes from Schistocerca piceifrons, assembly GCF_021461385.2. Lineage (NCBI taxonomy): Eukaryota > Metazoa > Arthropoda > Insecta > Orthoptera > Acrididae > Schistocerca > Schistocerca piceifrons. The sequence continues at coordinate 779,355,167 of NC_060140.1, read as the reverse complement.
CCCTTGGCTGAGCCCCAACATCTTTTGTGGGAACATGTTTCCCAGGTATGTGAACCCCTACCCTCTGCGGTTATTGAGGCTATTTTGAGAATTGCACTGACTGTGAAAGGGTGTCAGGTGGTGTTTGCATGTACATTCTGGACTCGGTCTACAGCAGACACATGCGGCTCAGAATGCCATTGGAGGCTATGGCTGTTCATGTTAAGATGTCTCCGGAGTTTACTTTCTGTAATATGTATCTCTATTCCAATGAAGTATCCCAGAACGCACTGTCTGCATTGTTTTCTCAGCTCTGCCCACCCTTCCTAGTATTGGGTGACATCAGTGCCTGCAGCACTTTGTGGCGTGGACCTGTAACCACTGGCTATAGTAAAGCTGTCGAAAACTTGCTCGGAAAGCTCCTTCAGTGTGGCATATGGGTCTCTCTTGGCCTTTAATCTTTGCAGTTGCAGCCCAGTCTTCTGATATCCATCCATTGGAGATTCATTATGACCTGTATGACAAATGGTTCAAATGGCTCTGAGCACTATGGGACTTAACTTCTGAGGTCATCAGTCCCCTAGAACGTAGAACTACTTAAACCTAACTAACCTAAGGACATCACACACATCCATGCCCGAGGCAGGATTCAAACCTGCGACCATAGCGGTCGCACGGTTCCAGACTGTAGCGCCTAGAACCGCTCGTCTGATCCGGCCGGCCCTGTATGACAGTGATCATTTTTCAATAGTTTCGAGTCTCTTTCAGTGTCACTCACCTGGCCGTCCATCGAGATGAGCCCCTCTTCATAGCGATTGTGATGTTTTCACCACTGCTGCCACTCTTCGACCCTGCCACATGGAAGTATCAATGTGGTTGTCCAGAGCACAACTACAATCATTCTAATAAATGATGACTAACTGAAACCCTCAGCTGCCAACAGGTGTTGTTGATATACCTCGATGTGGACAGCTGAAAATGTGTGCCCCGACCGGGACTCGAACCCGGGATCTCCTGCTTACATGGCAGACAGTCTGTCAATCTGAGCCACCGAGGACACAGATGAATAGTGCGACTGCAGGTACTTATCCCTTGCATGTTTTCCGTGAGACTCACATTCCCAACTGTCCACAATTCTACATATGTGATGTACCTTATAGACATTTGCCCATTCACTCATTACTCGCGCACACTTTGGCGATTCCCGTAAGAGTTTGGGCAACCTGTGCGAATTCGCACAGACGGAGGTCAATGGCTGGGTAGCTTTTAACTATATATATGAAGACAGTAACTGTTCTCGAAAGAACAGAATACTGTTGATGACCGTGCAGCTTTTCCCTGGACTAAATGATGACTAACTGAAACCCTCAGCTGCCGACAGGTGTTGTTGATATACCTCGATGTGGACAGCTGAAAATGTGTGCCCCGACCGGGACTCGAACCAGGGATCTCAGCTGTCCACATCGAGGTATATCAACAACACCTGTCGGCAGCTGAGGGTTTCAGTTAGTCATCATTTATTCCAGGGAAAAGCTGCACGGTCATCAACAGTATTCTGTTCTTTCGAGAACAGTTACTGTCTTCATATATACAATCATTCTGTTGGCAGCTGATTCAGTGATCGCCTCTTCCTTGTGATCCCCCATCGGAAGAAAGTACCTCGGTGGACCCCTGAAATCCCTGGCCATTGGAGATCATAGGCAGGCACTCCAATGCCATGAGCAACATCTGTTGATGGAGCACCTCATTGCCCTTAACTGGCTCTGTGCCCAGGTCCACTACCTTATAAAATACAGAAATGAGAATGCTGGGAGCAATGTGTTGTTACTGTTGGACCATGTACCTCTCCTTCATAGGTTTGGGTGAAGATCTGATGCATCTGTGGACACCAGTACCCCGCAAGTGTTCCTGGTGTCTGTCAGTGGCAATGTCTACATTGATCTAAATGCTGTTACTGAACATTTTGCTTTTTGTTATGCTCAAGCATCTGTGTCTGAGAATTATCAGCCTACATTTCGTGTCCTCGTATGGTGGGTAGAGTGATTTCCTTTACCATTTACTGCATGTCGTGTGGAACCCAATAATGCTCTATTCAGTGAGAGGGAATTCTTCAGTGCTCCTCCCTTTGCCCGGACACATTTTCAGGGCCAGACTGCACCAACAGCCAAATTTAGTCAGCTTTTGGCCAGTGTCAGCATCTTATCATAGTCTTTTTCAACATGAAAAGTTGCTTATGACACTACATGGCTTCATTACATCCTCGTTATCCTCCTTGAGTGGGGTGTCCAGGGAACTTCTTGTTCAGCTAAGTTCCAGGTTCAAGTTGGTGCTTCCCACAGTTCTTCCCATATAAGAGGGAATGGGGTTCCACGGTGCTCTGTATTGAGCATGCTCCTTTTTCTAGTGGTTATCAATACTCTAGCTACAGCTGTGGGGTCTGCAGTATCACCATCACTATATTCTGACAAATTTTGCATCTACTATTGCTTTTCAACTGTGAATGATGCTGAATGCCAAATGTGTGGTGCTATACGAAACCTACAGTTGTGGGTTTCCACCCGTGGCTTCCGGTTTTCTGCCACCAAGATGCGTTGTGCACTTCTGTCACTGTCATTCTCTCCATTCCCAACCAGACTTCTACCTTGATGACCAAATGCTCAATACGATGCAGTCTAATCGTTCTTCGGGATTGGTCTTTGATGCCCGGTTGAAGTGGCTTCCACATCTTAAGCGAACATACTGGTGACACCGTAATACTCTTCGCTGTCTCAGTAACGCCAGCTGGGGTGCAGACTGCTCTACACTTTTGCAGCTCTACAAAGCTCTGGCCCTGCTGTGTCTTGATTATGGGAGCTTTGGGTTTGGTTCAACATCGCCTTCAGCTTTGCAAATACTGGACGCAGTTCACCATTGTAGAGTTTGACTCACCACAGGTTTCCTTCAAAACATGCCTGTGAACAGGCTACTCATGGAGGCTGGCATCCCCCCTCTACACATCAGGTGCCAACAACTGGTGCTCGACTATTCAATACACATTTACTGCTCCCTTGAGCATCTGAAGTACTGTGTCCTCTTTTCTGGTAGGGAGATCTACCTCCCACAATAAAGGCCAAAGTCTGGAGTCACAATCACAGTTTGGATACAAAGTATCTGCTCTGAACTCCACCCTTACCCACTGATGCCTCTTGTTAGGGAGAAATTGCTTGTGCCACCATGGTGTGTACCCTGTCCCCGGATCTGCTTCAACCTCTCCTTTGGACTGAAAGACTCAGTAGACCCTATGGTTTTTCGCCACCCATTCCTAGACATCATTGACGTATTTTCAGGTTGAGATGTGGCATACACTGATGGCTGTATAGTCAATGGACAAACCGGTTTTGCCTACACACATACAAGATGGTGTGAAATAGACTCTCTGATAAATGGATGCAGTGTGTACTGCAGAATTGGTGGCCATTGCTCGAGCTCTCAGCCACCTTTGTTCTTGCACTGCCGAGTCATTCTTAATTGACAGTGACTTCTTGAGTAGCCTCCAGGCTGTCAACCAGCACTGCCCTCTACACCCATTGGTTGTGACTATCCACGATTTTCTGTATGATTTTCACTACATTGGACTGTCAGTTGTCTTTCTTTGGAGTCCTGCCCAAGTTGGGATTCCAGGGAATGAACTTGCCGACTGATTGATGAAGTTGCTACCAGGATACCAACTTTGGAGATAGAGGTACTGGAACTGGACCTTTGGTTGACTCTATGCTGACAACTGTTGGGAGGCTTGATGTGCAGACTTGTTTGCCCTGGTTTCTCCAAATAAACCGTGAACCACAAAGAAGACCGTGATTATATGGCAGACTTGCCTTTCTGCTTCTCGCAGGGAGTCTAATGTCCTCTGTCGGCTTTGTATGATATCCAAGGCCATATCCTCTGATGTGAGGATCTATCCCACTGTTGGTGTGGTACCTGTCTCATGGTGGTCCACAGCCTACTGGATTGCCTTAATTTGGCCATGTTACGATGAAACCTTGAACTTGCTGACACGCTAGCTCTGGTGCTAGTGGGCAGTGCCAAAACGGGTGATTTGGTTTATGTTTTATCAATGAAAGTTGAGTGACGTAGGGGACATTAGCCTTGTCAGCTGCTTGAGGGAATGAAGGTGTGCCCTGTCACCTGCTCCGACCCAAGGGGCCCATGGCTGCTCTTTCTCCATGGTCTGGCCTGGTTCCTGCCCATCCCATCTGTTTAAATGTTCTTATTTTTTTACGTTTGTCAGTCGACAGACTCATCCTCAGTGATGTCTTCCCTGAGAGTTTGTCTTGTCTGTGGAGCTAGTTTTTCTTTGGTAATGGATGATGTCGGTTGCAGAAAATGTGTCACAGGTAGCATAATGTGTACATAATGTGTACTGGGTGGGGCGACTCTCCTACCTTCACCCTTTTACCCCTTCTCACTTCTTCTCACATTATCTCCTGGCTCTCTCGAGTCTTGGATACAACTGAGTGCATTGGGATTTGTCTTTTGTGTCCTTCCTCCGTAGGGACTATCCCTGACTTGACACACAAAGGATTAAGGGACCGATGACCTCATGGTTTGGTCACTTTGACCCCATCAGTTCACCCACCCAGTCATCCACCCATACCAGATGGTATATATTTGGTAATGGAACTATTACATTATTTACCTGGTTATAAGAAGAGGTCTTTTCCCAAATTCATAATTCAAAAAATTCAGGGTCACCTTATTAAACTATTGTTGCTGTGAGGTCAACATTTTTATGTTGTTTAGTAGAGTATATAGGGGTCATCTTACATTTGGAGATGAAGTTTTGGCTATTGAGGTCACATGCAGATTTATTTTGAAGAATTTGGAAGGACAGAGGTCAACAAAAAGTCTTGAGATTTTCCGATATGCCAAAGCACTTGGTACAGAATCAACATTGCTTGAACAGTCATGGGACATTGACCCACACGGTGCTAGTGCAAGAGATGAACAAGAAATGAACAAGAAATTGCTATCTAGCCATTACAACAATCTATTGATCTGATTAAAATTTGACAGTTTTATGAAACACAGGAGAAAATAGCATTAAATTGTATAATCTTACAAAATTTTATTGTATTTGACTAGATTTGTGATAAATGTTCACATTCGTGTATGGTACCATATGCACACACCATTGCCACTTTTTAAGTAAGCGGAAATGGTGCTTCAAAAAACGTTAGTTGATTTAGAACACAGACCAATGTTTTATTTGGTTATGAGAGACTGTAATGATAATCTGGTCACAGATAAGAAATTCGGTTGCTGTTCACAAATTAGAATAGTGGTAAAAACATTACCAGCTTTTAATCAGCATTAGAACATGATGGTGACATTCAGTTGAAACAAGAAGGAAAATTAGCCCAGAATGAATGGCTAACAAAGGAAATAAATTATAGTACACGGGCTGTAATTATTATTGCGAGAATAAATTACAGCAGCAAGACCTATCATGGAGACAGTACCAACAGATCTTGCTAGATCATAGGATGAGTGAAAGTTTGAGAAAGAGACTGAATTGTAATTGCGATATTTTATTTATGTATTAGTTGGGTGTATGTGATCTGCACACTAGAAGATACTGCAGTCTGTTTTTCACAGTGGTGCAAGCTCAGCACTACGAACAGTGACACCAACTTGGCTAAGAGCTATGATGATTACTGGGCTGGGAATGGTGAGTGGGTAACAATTTTCATTGTCTTGCCATCCACGGGAATCTGTACCAAGTACTTTGGCTTTTTATAAACATCTACAGTACCACATTTAAACTGCAGTTTGCCTGAATCCATTTGTAGTCAGAATTGTGCCTGAATCCATTTGTAGTCAGAATTGAACTGAGTTTAAAATTGGACAAATACTCAACAATAGCATTCATTTCTGCAAGAGATGCTAAAAGTCTAGATAGCAGCCAGTGGCATACTTTCATGTTTCTTGCTGCAATGCTGTTGACGCTTATTGTGATGCCTGGCAGGAATGAAGGAGGATGTGTCAGCTAATTCTACATAGCCAATGAGTGTGCGGTGGGCAGGTGATATGTTTGGAAGCAAGAGACATTGTACCATTCTCACATCAGTATAGAAACAAAATGTAATATGTGTTTGGAAAAAAATAGCTATGTTCTCAGGTCTCACCATGATGACAACTTCAGAAAAAGGAATATATTCAGAAGAAACAGCCAAATATTTGCGACAACAAAGACATAAGTTTCACAGCCGTGCTATTAGAAGGTAGTGATGATGATTAAAAATAGTGATACCACAGACTACTGGGTTAGTAAGCAAAAAAGGTACAAAAGAAAACAGTCCAAAAATTAATGTAAACCATTTCTTTTTGTTTATTTTATTTCTCATAGTATTAGTAGGAGAGCTTCTGTGAAGTTTGGAAGGTAGGAGATGAGGTACTGGCGGAATTAAAGCTGTGAGGATGGGGCGTGAGTCGTGCTTGGGTAGCTCAGTTGGTAGAGCACTTACCCATGAAAGACAAAGGTCCCGAGTTCTAGTCTCGGTCCGGCACATAGTTTTAATCTGCCAGTAAGTTTGACATCTCAGTTGTTGACATCTCAGTTGTTGACAGTAAATGCCAGCAATGATTGTTACACCTCGGGGAAGCAGTTCATAGTACACTACTCTGTCGGTGTGCCACCAGAGGCATAATATTTTTTTTTGTGAATGCGCACAGATCTTTGTATGGGGAGTTGCTCTTTTTATTTGGGCTCAACCATTCCTTTCTTTTCCTTATGTTAGCACAAAGACACCATTTCTTGTCAGCAGTAATGACACAGGATAGGAATGGTCAGTCTTGTTCACAAGCAAGCACAAATGCGCATATGGCCACCTGCTGATTTTTGTGATTTTGGCTTACACCTGATTTTTGAACCTTCGCCATTGCATGCAAATGTCACATGGTGGTGGAATGATCACATTTGCTGGTTCTTGAGTACACTGACTTGGATCATTGCGGATTCATGTGTTTAAATGATTATCAGTCCCTGAAGGTCTTCCTGAATGTGGAGAATCACTAATGTCAAAATGATCACCCTTAAAATGAGAAAACCATTTTCATGCCATACTCTGCCCAATGGCATTAACCTCATACACATTGCAAATGTTTCTGACTGCTGCTGCTGTCACCCTTTATTGAATGCAAACAGAAGAATATTTTGGAAATGTTCCACTTTCTCGACCAGGTACACCATTGTCTAGCGCAGGGCCGCACAAGGTGCATGCACCGGTGCATCGCACAGTGCAGAGTGCAGAAGACGGCTGCGCTATGTTGACGATGGTGCAGACCCCCCACTCCTCGCCTTTGCGCAACAGTGCTGCCTCTCACTTCCTTAGCTTGTGTCGCTCGCGCCGCCTGTCTCAACCTGTTTCAAAACTTTTACCCTATTGTCTTCGTCATTGCCAAATACTAATGTACACTAGATGGAGAGCTTAGTTTGGTGTACCGGAACAAAAGAGATTTATATAAAACTGCAATGGTAACAATTTTAAATTTGGTTTCAACACAAATGTATCTTCCTATATGCTCTTTATTTTATTTGCAATTATGCTACTAAGATCTGGAACAAGAGATTGGCTGACAGCAATTCTGAGAGAATTTTTTAATTTACAATTAGAAATACTCGCACGCAATCTAGTTTTTGTACAAGACAAAACAGAAAAAAACTTTTCACATACACAAGTGGAACCAACCATAGAAATAATCTTCGCTGCTTCTCTGTGTAACTTGGGAAATTCTTCCTTCGGCAAATTCTGGTAGAATTAGAGTAAACCTTTTGTCTTGTAAAACACATCCTTTTGGAGAACATCGCTTTGCAAATCAATTAGTTCGAAATGATCTGAAGGCGCGCTCTCAATATCCATCGAAAAAGGTTTCAAAAAAACACCGAGAATTGGCTGCAGGTAGGTAATTTCCTGAAACAATAACAAAGCCAATGTTAATAAATGAAAGTAATGCAAGCCGTTGTTTCGAAGTACTAAAATGCGATAGATTTTAATAAACATGTAACGCGTACTATTGGTTTTAATGTAATGTTACACTTGCATATGTAACGCAATCTCCTTTATTTAGCTGTATGTCATATACCGGCACATTACCTGGAATCGGTCGTTAAACGCATTTTCAAGGGCCTGTAGCACCTCGACGTATTTTTCAAAGCGCGCTCCTTCCTGCACACATGCTGTCAAACAAAACATAGTACCGTTTCGATTAGAGCGGTTATAAAAATCAGGTTGTTTTAATAAAGATACAATTTATATCTCGATTACCTAGTTCAGGAAAGTGTTGTGTATTTTTCTCTGAAAGGTTGTTTTTGAGGAGCTTCAGTTTATACTGGAAAGCGTTTATTTTGCTGATCATATCAGTGATGAGATTGTTTTCTTTTTGGAGTTTCAGACTTAAATCATTTAGGAGAGCCATTCAGGGTCATCAAAAAGTGGCTCCGGACGTCCTTTGCTCTCCAAAAACTGAGCCACAGTGTGGCGTAGTCGAAAAATTCAGGAAATCACTTTCCCTTTGCTCAGCCAGCGCACCTCAGCGTGGTAGGGAATATCTGGATACTCCTCTACAAAGGAATCAAAAATTCATTGAATTGACGATGAGTGAGTCCATGAGAAGCAATGTAATTCACGATACGCACCACTACCTTCATCACACCTTGAAACCGATAACTTTCGCACAAAGAGCCTCTTGGTGTGCAAAACAATGAACGGAAAGTAAATTCGGCATGTTAAGTTTTTTCCGCAGTAGGCCAATAAACCCTTTCGCTTTACCGCACATTGCTGGTGCCCTGTCTGTGGTTACGGAAAACAGCTTTTCCCAAGGGAGTCCTATTCCTTCAGCTGCCATTTCAACAGCTGCTAAAATATCCGCCCCTGTAACAGTGTCCTTCAACGAAATCATATCCAGGAGCTCTTCCGTTACATGTAGGTCGTCGTCCACGCCACGCAAAAATATTGCTAACTGAGCCGTGTCATTAATATCCGTGGACTCATCAAGTGCGATGGAGAACGCTAGGAAGTTTTCAATTTTAGCTGCCAGTTGTTCATGCAAATTCTTAGCAATGTCGTTGATTCTCCAATGTATTGTCATTCTGGAAAGTGGTATTCTGCTGTACGCGGGAGCTAATGTGGGATTCATCGTCTCTACTACGTCCAACACAATGTTTTTTTATTAATGGCTCATCCATAAATGGCCTCCCAGCTCTTGCTAAACGTAGAGCAACTTTGTAACTAGCTTTGAGAGTCCTTTCGCAACACCCCTCATCTTCTTCACCCTGAAGTAGAGAAAAAAAGATATGTTAGAAATAATTTATGCGAAAACGAAAACTAAGGAATGTAAACAAATGTTGTTTCGTTTCGCATGACCTTTAACCAAAATATACATGCTAAAGTACTTGCAACAAACCTCGTTTGTAGATACAGAATTCTCTTCTGCAACAGTTTGCAACTTCCGTAATTCTTCCTCTCTGGCATCCCCAGTTATATCATTATACTTTTCTGAATGCAATTTTCTGTAGTGCCTTTCAATAGACGATTTTCTGACACACGTAATTAGTGCACCGCAGATTAGACATTTGGCTTTATCGTCACAACGCACAAAAATTGACTTTCGGCAATTTTCCCTTTTTTTTGGAGCAGATGGTTCCATTATTCCAGTAATTGTCTTGCGCTTACGTATTCCAATGTTGACTAAGCCGTCTGGCAGCGCATTCGGCAGTGCACAGCGTCGGCCTCACCTAGCAAGCCGAGTTGAGGCGAAGTATGCCAAGTTGAACCGATGCACTGCGCAGGCACTTGCTGCACCTCGCTTTGCACGCGTGCGGTTTTCTGTGTTTGTGCGGCCCTGGTCTAGCGTCTGCAGCTCCATTCTCTGTCTCTAAATGACAAAATGGCAATATGTAAACTCAAATAGTAACAATGAACTGAAGTTTGCACTAATTTGGACGTGTACCAATGCCTTGTTGGAAATAAAAGTAAAAACTATTTCCACAATGTATTTTTAAATTTAGATTGTATTTTGTTTTAAGTGAGCATACATTGTAGTCTAATGTGGTGGGTCTATGCAGTGCAGGGAAACTCTCATGCATGCTTTGTTGTATTCTCACAATGTCTTGCCCAGCAGTTTCTTGTTGATACAGAACCAGATGCTATCTTGGAGGCTTCAGAGCAGATGAGATGAAATGGTGCTGAGGAGTTTCCCATCTGCTCCAACTCCCTAAGCTCCCTTCAAGCCATTCAACATATGTTAACGTCAGAGAAGCACCTTCAAAATATGTATGAGTCTCTTCTCCACATTCAAAGCCACATGAATTTAGCAGTATTCTATTAGGTACCAGAGCACATATGAATTCATGGAAATGAATGTATTGACACAACTGTTGATTAGTCCCTCCAGGTTCACTGTTTGTGTATTTTCTATTAAATGGAAATAAGGAGAAAGCATTCATTCATTCATCCATGTTCCATAGTTCACTGTTTGTGTATTTTCTATTAAATGGAAATAAGGAGAAAGCATTCATTCATCCATGTTCCATAGATCCTACCAGGAAAGAGAACCCTTAGGGACGTGACAAGATTCAAGGTATACACCAGCAAAAGACAAAAGATACCAGAGAAATGTAATCTGTGTCTTTTATTAATAATAATTAATAATAAACTATCATTATACTGTATAATGCTACTCGCACTCTTGTCATTTAAATTTCCTAAATATTTATGTTGATAGAGTAGTATTTTTCAAAGAAAATAAGTACTTGCATTTGAAAATACTGAGTCCGATTTACAGCACATTACTATTTGTCACACATCTTATCAACAAACACTGTTACTTGCCTCGTAATCAACAGAACTTTCCAATTCTTGAATCTAGGTATATAGACAGTTCATAGAAAGAATGGTTATTGAAGTATGTTTGTAAATGTCTTTTGAGTTGGTATGGATTTCCAGTTTCTTGCTTTATATTAGGTGGATTGTGTTTAATATCTTTCCACCAGAGTACATGACTACATTCCGAACCAGGAGGCAGAGTCTATGTAGAAATTATTTTTGTGTCTTGCTTTGTACTGGTAACTGTATAAATCACAGTTCAGCTGAAACTGATCATTATTATAAGCAACAAAAACCATTAAGGAATAAATGTATTGGAAACTGAGTGTTAGAGTTCCAAGATTCTTAAAAAGCCATCTGCAAAATGTACAGTTATTTATATTGAACAATATTCTCACTGCTCACTCCTGCTGGATGGTAGGAAAACACTTTATTTACTGTAGATCTACTGCATAGAAGATAATTTTATAAGATGACAGGGACCGAGAATGTGCCAAAGAAGCCAACATTTGTCCTTAGGTCAGTGCAATAAGAGAAGCTTTAAAGGGCATAACATGCTGAACTGAGCTTATTGATTAGTTTATCTGTGTGTTGACTCAATTTTAACTTGTTATACAGTATGAAATGGAATTTGGTTAGTTTTGGTTAGTTTTTAGTGTGTTATCACTGTTGTATTTCCTATGCAAGTGATATGTAACCCTCCTATGTATAATGTCAGTAGCATTATGAGATATGATCAAAAAGTGATGGGAATTTTGTAATTTCATGGGCTCTGTACAGCCAACTTTCAATTCTTTCTTTTTTTCTTTTTCTTTTTTTTATCTTGTTGGTACACATTTTCTTAATAGTTTTGAACATTTAGTTTATTGTTGATGGTCAAAAAGGTTATATGTTTTTGAGTGCTTCGTGAATCTTTACTTTCAAAAAAGGTGGATCAAAAAATTTGCATTAAATTTTGCTTGGAATGTGGAATAAAGTGCAGCACCACATTTGAAATGTTGATTGTGGCTTTTGGTGAATCTGCTATGACTTTACGAGTGGTATAAATGTTTCAAAGAGAGTCAACAAGATGAAAACACACTGGATGTCCTAGCATAATTATTAATGACAGTATGGAAGAAGTAAAGAAAATGGTTCTGGAAAATCGCCGAATCACTATCAGAGAGGTTGCTGATGTCAGCATATCCTGTGGCTCATGCCAAGCAATTTTTTTTCCAGATTTTTGGGCATTAAATGTGTAACAGCAAAGTTTTTTCCAAAATTGTTGAATTTTGACCCAAAATTGTTGAATTTCGACCAAAAACAGTGTCACTTACACGTTGCTCAGGAATTGCTGAATGAAGTCAATAATGATCCATAACTTCTAAAAGTTATAACAGGTGACAAAACATAGGTGTACAGGTATGATGTCGGAACGAAGGCCCAATCATCCCAATGGAAACTGCCCAAAGAGCCAAGACTGGAAAAAAAAAAAGAAAAAAAATTGACGAGTTCCAACATGTGAAGATTCTTCTCACTGTTCTTTTGAACACAGGGGGATTGTGCATCATGAGTTTCTACCTTATTGTCGTATGGTCAATAAGAAATACTACATGGAAGCTATGCTCTGTTTGGGTGAAGCAATGTGAAGAAAACGACCAGAATTGTGGTGATACCTCTCGTCAAAATTACACCAGGATAATGCTCCTGCTCACACCCATGCTTGTTCATAATTTTTTGGCAAAAAACAGAACTGTTATGTTGCCACAGCCACTATATTTGCCAATCGTGACTCCCTATGACTTGACCCCGTATTACTTCTATCAATTCCTAAGGCTGAAGAGAACCATGAAAGGACACGGTTTTGTCGCCATTGAATCGGTGACAGAGCTGAACTCAATAACAAAAAGCGAGTTCCAGGAGTGCTTCCAACATCGGAAAAAGTGCTGGCACAAATGTATTATATCTCAGGGGGATTACTCAGAAGGGAACAAAGTTGATGATGTTGAATAAAAATTCTCTAAGAAAAACACAAATCCCTGTTACTTTTTGATCACACTTCATATTTAATGATATATCTCCCTGTTGCCTTTCGTGATGTTTGCTGAGGTCACGCTGCAAGTCAGTTCCATCCAATTGTGATGCAACAGTGTTTACTGGAATTCGTCTCCTTGTGCGGGGATGGGTGCTGAAACAGTATGTTAATATTTTGACACTTTCTCTTAAAAAAATAACTTTGTATACGAAGCAGGTTGCCAGACCTTTTTAAAAACCGATGTTGCTTGGACACGATCAAAACAAGAAGTTCTCTTTATACAAGCTACTTCAACAGTCACTCTTTGTGGCGTCATTGTAGCCATGACCTTCTTTTTCTTTCTCTCCATGTCTTCTAAACACCTTCAAATGACAATGACAAGGAACAAGCGGCCCCACACAGACAGTCTCCAATCTACACATATTGTAATAATATGTCCCACAGTGGGATGCCCAGATACTACTAAATATCATGAACATATTTCATCATCACGGAAGCCTGAAAGTGGGACGTGCCATTTCCTAAAAATGTCATGTCACACATCAAGGTGGCCCCCCAGAACTTTGCACAGTTTGTTTCATTTAGATTTGACTATTAATGTCTACTATGGTGCTAACTAAACACAAAGACAATTCTGATGGAACTGAGGATTAAAGTAGAGACCATCAAATTGTAAAGCACACTGTATGAGTCAGTCTGCAGAAATCCTTGTCAACTGTTACAAAGGATTTAAGTTTACAGCTCAGCTATGTATGTTTGTGACTAGCATTTCATCAAGAGGCAGTAGGATTAAGTTTTCATGCTGTAGACCAGAAGCCATCGATGAGAAGACTAAAAATTTACCATCACATACATAGTGAGGCAAACAATACTCTTAGTGGATGGTGCAGTAACAAATTTTATGAGAGATGAGCAATCAGATGGCCTTATGTGAATTTTGTGTGTGCTATCTACCTGAAACCCTTGCTATCTACCAGAGTCCCCCCTATGAACGATGGACCTTGCCGTTGGTGGGGAGGCTTGCGTGCCTCAGCGATACAGATAGCCGTACCATAGTGCAATCACAACAGAGGGGTATCTGTTGAGAGGCCAGACAAATGTGTGGTTCCTGAAGAGGGGCAGCAGCCTTTTCAGTAGTTGCAGGGGCAACAGTCTGGATGATTGACTGATCTGGCCTTGTAACACTAACCAAAATGGCCTTGCTGTGCTGATACTGCGAACGGCTGAAAGCAAGGGGAAACTACAGCCGTAATTTTTCCCGAGGGCATGCAGCTTTACTGTGTGGTTAAATGATAACGGTGTCCTCTTGGGTAAAATAGTCCAGAGATAAAATAGTCCCCCATTCGGATCTCCGGGCAGGGACTACTCAGGAGGACGTTGTTATCAGGAGAAAGAAAACTGGCATTCTACGGATCTGCAATGTCAGATCCCTTAATTGGGCGGGTAGGTTAGAAAATTTAAAAAGGGAAATGGATAGGTTAAAGTTAGATATAGTGGGAATTAGTGAAGTTCGGTGGCAAGAGGAACAAGACTTCTGGTCAGGTGAATACAGGATTATAAATACAAAATCAAATAGGGGTAATGCATGAGTAGGTTTAATAATGAATAGGAAAATAGGAATGCGGGTAAGCTACTACAAACAGCATAGTGAATGCCTTATTGTGGCCAAGATAGATACGAAGCCCACGCCTACCACTGTAGTACAAGTTTATCTGCCAACTAGCTCCGCAGATGACGACGAGATTGATGAAACGTATGAGGAGATAAAAGAAATTATTCAGATAGTGAAGGGAGACGAAAATTTAATAGTCGTGGGTGACCGGAACTCGATAGTAGGAAAAGAAAGAGAAGGTAATGTAGTAGGTGAATATGGAATGGGGGTAAGAAATGAAAGAGGAAGCCGTCTGGTAGAATTTTGCACAGAGCATAACTTACTCATAGCGAATACTTGGTTCAAGAATCATAAAAGAAGGTTGTATACGTGGAAGAATCCTAGAGGTACTGGAAGATGTCAGATAGATTATATAATGGTAAGACAGAGATTCAGGAACCAGGTTTTAAATTGTAAGACGTTTCCAGGGGCAGATGTGGACTCTGACCACAATCTATTGGTTATGAACTGTAGATTAAAAATGAAGAAACTGCAAAAAGGTGGGAATTTGAGGCGATGGGACCTGGATAAACTGACTAAACCAGAAGTTGTAGAGAGCTACAGGGAGAGCATTAGGGAACGATGGACAAGAATGGGGGAAAGATATACAGTAGAAGAAGAATGGGTAGCTTTGAGAGACGAAATAGTGACAGTAACAGAGGATCAAGTAGGTAAAAAGACAAGGGCTAATAGAAATCCTTGGGTAACAGAAGAGATATTGAATTTAATTGATTAAAGGAGAACATATAAAAATGCAGTAAATGAAGCCAGCAAAAAGGAATACAAATGTCTCAAAAATGAGATCGACAGGAAGTGCAAAATGGCTGAGCAGGGATGGCTAGAGGACAAATGTAAGGCTGTAGAGGCTTATCTCACTAGGGGCAAGATAGATACTGCCTACAGGAAAATTAAAGAGACCTTTGGAGAAAAGAGAGCCACTTGTATGAATATCAAGAGCTCAGATGGAAACCCAGTTCTAAGCAAGGAAGGGAAAGCAGAAAGGTGGAAGGACTATATAGAGGGTCTATACAAGGGCGATGTACTTGAGGACAATATTATGGAAATGGAAGGGGATGTAGATGAAGATGAAATGGGAGATACGATACTGCGTGAAGAGTTTGACAGATCACTGAAAAACCTGAGTCGAAACAAGGTCTCGGGAGTAGACAACATTTCATTAGAACTACTGACAGTCTTGGGAGAGCCAGTTCTGACAAAACTGTACCATATGGTGAGCAAAATGTATGAGACAGGTGAAATACCCTCAGACTTCAAGAAGAATATAATAATTCCAATCTGAAAGGAAGCAGGCGTTGACAGATGTGAAAATTACCAAACTATCAGTTTAATAAGCCACGGCTGCAAAATATTAACGCGAATTCTTTACAGACGAATGGAAAAACCCGTAGAAGCCGACCTCGGAGAAGATCAGTTTGGATTCCGTAGATATGTTGGAACACATGAGGCAATACTGACCCTAAGACTTATCATAGAAAATAGATTAAGGAAAGGCAAACCTACGTTTCTAGCATTTGTAGACTTAGAGAAAGCTTTTGACAATGTTGACTGGAATACTCTCTTTCAAATATTGAAGGTGGCAGGGGTAAAATACAAGGAGTGAAAGGCTATTTTCAATTTGTACAGAAACCAGATGGCAGTTATAAGAGTTGAGGGACAACAGAGGGAAGCAGTGGTTGGGAAGGGAGTGAGACAGGGTTGTAGTCTCTCCCCAATGTTATTCAATCTGTATATTGAGCAAGTAGTGAAAGAAACAAATGAAAAATTCGGAGTAGGAATTAAAATCCATGGAGAAGAAATAAAAACTTTGAGGTTCGCTGATGACATAGTAATTCTGTCAGAGACAGCAAAGTACCTGGAAGTGCAGCTGAATGGAATGGACAGTGTCTTGAAAAGAGGATATAAGATGAACATCAACAAAAGCAAAACGAGGATAATGGAATGTAGTTGAATTAAATCGGGTGATACTGCGGTAATTAGATTAGGAAATGAGACACTTAAAATAGTAAATGAGTTTTGCAGTTTGGGGAGCAAAATAACTGAGGATGGTCGAAGTAGAGAGGATATAAAATGTAGACTGGCAATGGCAAAGAAGGTGTTTCTGAAGAAGAGAAATTTGTTAACATCGAGTATAGATTTAAGTGTCAGGAAGTCATTTCTGAAAGTATTTGTATGGAGTGTAGCCATGTATGGAAGTGAAACGTGGATGATAAATTGTTTAGACAAGAAGAGAATAGAAGCTTTCGAAATGTGGTGCTACAGAAGAATGCTGAAGATTAGATGGGTGGATCACATAACTAATGAGGAGGTATTGAATACACTTGGGGAGAAGAGAAATTTGTGGCACAACTTGACTAGAATAAGGGATCAGTTGGTAGGACATGTTCTGATGCATCAAGGGATCACCAATTTAGTATTGGAGGGCAGCGTGGAGGGTAAAAATCTTAGAGGGAGACCAAGAGATGAATACACTAAACAGATTCAGAAGGATGCAGGTTGCAGTAGGTACTGGGAGATGAAGATCCTTGCACAGGATAGAGTAGCATGGAGAGCTCCATCAAGCCAGTCTCTGGACTGAAGACCACAACAACAACAACAACAACATCTACCTTTGTGCATTATATGTCAATGAAATTTGGTAGAAGTGGAGTAGTGATCTTTGATTGTTTTCCCTGGTTTCAACTTTAAATGGGATCCAGAAGGATGTAGCTAGTGATGTTGGGCTAGATGTCTTGATCTCATCTTTGCAAAGCCTTTGATACAGCTGCAACCTCCCAATCTTTGTACTTTATAAGGACCACTGTCATAAAATTAACGAAAGACCCTTTTTCAGAGTTTCACTGAGAACTGTTATTTGCACACAAGCATGGAATAGGAAGGGGAAATAGTTATCATGCTACACATGGTATAATGAATTCTGGAAAACAACTACAGAAGTATATACCCAAAAGTATGGAATAATACTAGTAATCAGTATTTGGTATAATTGAGATGAGAGAACACACAGGTGTTTTTTAACATAAAAATCTCGTAACTGTGGGTGGTTACTGCAGTTACACACTGTTTTTGAACATTTTTGAAATGGCTCCAACATCGGTGGCCATTCATGTGCCCACATGCTGCTAATGTCAGTGTTTTACTGACTAGTAATTATAATTGAACAGTGTATGTAATCTTGGAGTTTGCAGTAAATAGTTGTACTGAACATACAAGTTGTATCAGATGCTCTTGATTATTAAATCCTCTTATCTTTCATTATTATCAATTCATCACTGCCACCACTAGTGATTCCTCATATGAAGTATGTAAAGAGGCAAAAATGAATGGGGAGGTATCAGACTGTTTAAGAAAGAATTACTTTCAGAATATTATGTAACTGATAATCACCTGCATTAAATAGGAGGTGTCTTGGCCTTCACTGGATTTGAACAAGTTTTCATGATGTTACCTACATTCATTGAAAGTGCTTTTAGATTCAGTGAGCAGTACTCATTTCGTATGACTGCATTTATTGTTACAGTGAATTCCATACTAGAACTTTTCTCTTATTGTATGCTGTATGATTATGTTTTATAGTGCATGGATCTAGTTTTATTTTGATCTAATATACTTTCTTGACAGATTTTGAAACTAATATTGCCAGTATTGAAATAACATTTTTATTTGCTACCAGCTTCAAAGCTATATACGAAAGGGTCTTCTATGGTATTCTTCTGTTACAAATATTTTTTTAAAAGTATACTTATGACTGTATATTTATCTTTATTTTCAGACCAGTATGCAAGGGTTTTGTTGATACTGGGACAACAGGAGAGAGTGAACCAACAACGTTCGTTGCTGGACTATTGTCGTAAGTGTAATGATAGTTTTCTGCATGACCTGTTAATATGTACACGTGACGTATTGAATTTCAGTTGTATGTTTAGCTTAAAAAGTGAATTAGCTTTCCACTGATGGCAGGTTCTCCTGAAAGGTAAGTAACCAAAGAAGCACTAAAATCATCGTGTGTGATCTACACTAGTTGAAATGGATGTGTAGAGATAAGTGGACTTGCAAAGGTATTGGGATCTAACGATGCCTGGTGTAAACTGGTATTAACATTGAATTTCAACTTACAATACCTTTTAAATGCCAAACTGAAATATTTCGATTTTTCTCATTCTGATAAACCTTTTCATCTTCTGATGGTGGACTTCGTCTCCTTTGCAGTCTGTGCTGGAAATGACAGGTGCTTGTCTGTTTCTTCAGCCAACTACTGAATAATAAAAGAGCACATCTTCTAGTATGTAAACATATTGTACCATAAGTTACAATTTGTTACCCCTCATGAAGTGTGGTTGTAAGTCAGTTGGACTGTTCTTTACCAAGCATAGCATAGATATATAATCAAACATAACAGCAGCTTCAACTTTTGTTCCTGTGACACTAGTGCTGATGTCACAATCTACTCTTCCATGGCCTGCTGTCCTCTTCCCAGGTGAGATGATGGTGGCACAGAGTAATCAGCTGAACAGCACCACTATACGTGGAAAGACTGCTTCTGGTGCCCGGGCCAGCAAATACACTGTATTCATCTCAAGTCATGTTCACTCACTTAAGGAACACACAAACATTCCAAAAGTATGCTATTTGAAATGCAGTACTTAACAAACAAAAAACTATTCACAAAGATCATGATCGTCGTTCATAGGTTACAAAGACATGGGAATAACACATCACATTCCCTAATGTGATATTCTACATCTCATATCCCCCCACTGAGATGAATAATGCATTGATAATTCTATAATTTAAATAAACAGAGTTATCTGAATTAATAACAAACTTTTTATGTTTATGATAGTGAATATGGACATTTACTTCTCTTATGTTGCCCCTTGCAACAGTATGAACTAAAGCAATCAATATTTCCTTTAAGAACGTAGCGTGTCATTTTCAGTACTCAGGTTTTAAAGACTGTAGCTATCATACTGCCTTACCATTATTTATGTTCTACATTGGATTGCCATATAGATTGCTGTTCATAAATCCCTGCAATGTACTTATTGAGTAACTTTGCTGTTGTTGTTGTTGTTGTTGTTGTGGTCTTCAGTCCTGAGACTGGTTTGATGGAGCTCTCCATGCTATTCTATCCTGTGCAAGCTTCTTCATCTGACAGTACTTACTGCAACCTACATCCTTCTGAATCTGCTTAGTGTATTCATCTCTTGGTCCCCCTCTACGATTTTTACCCTCCACGCTGCCCACCAATGCTAAATTTGTGATCCCTTGATGCCTCAGAACATGTCCTACCAACCGGTCCCTTCTTCTTGTCAAGTTGTGCCACAAATTTCTCTTCTCCCCAATTCTATTCAATACCTCCTCATTAGTTATGTGATCTACCCATCTAATCTTCAGCATTCTTCTGTAGCACCACATTTCAAAAGCTTCTATTCTCTTCTTGTCCAAACTATTTATCATCCATGTTTCACTTCCATACATGGCTACACTCCATACAAATACTTTCAGAAACAACTTCCTGACACTTAAATCAATACTCGATGTTAACAAATTTCTCTTCTTCAGAAACGCTTTCCTTGCCATTGCCAGTCTACATTTTATATCCTCTCTACTTCGACCATCGTCAGTTATTTTGCTCCCCAAATAGCAACACTCCTCTATTTCTTTAAGTGTCTCATTTCCTAATCTAATTCCCTCAGCATCACCCAACTTAATTCGACTACATTCCATTATCCTCATTTTTCTTTTGTTGATGTTTATCTTATACCCTCCTCTCAAGACACTGTCCATTCTGTTCAGCTGCTCTACCAGGTCCTTTGCTGTCTCTGACAGAATTACTATGTCATCGGTGAACCTCAAAGTTTTTATTTCTTCTCCATGGATCTTAATACCTACTCCGAATTTTTCTTTTGTTTCCGTTACTGCTTGCTCAATGTACACATTGAATAACATTGGGGAGAGGCTACAACCCTGTCTCACTCCCTTCCCAACCACCGCTTCCCTTTCATGTCCCTTGACTCTTATAACTGCCATCTGGTTTCTGTACAAATTGTAAATAGCCTTTCGCTCCCTGTATTTTACCCCTGCCACCTTCAATATTTGAAAGAGAGTATTCCAGTTAACATTGTCAAAAGCTTTCTCTAAGTCTACAA
Organism: Schistocerca piceifrons; assembly: GCF_021461385.2. Lineage (NCBI taxonomy): Eukaryota > Metazoa > Arthropoda > Insecta > Orthoptera > Acrididae > Schistocerca > Schistocerca piceifrons. The sequence goes on along the minus strand of NC_060140.1, from coordinate 779,334,491 downwards.
ATGCTAGAAACGTAGGTTTGCCTTTCCTTAATCTATTTTCTATGATAAGTCGTGGGGTCAGTATTGCCTATGTGTTCCAACATTTCTATGGAATCCAAACTGATCTTCCCCGAGGTCGGCTTCTACCAGTTTTTCCATTCGTCTGTAAAGAATTCGCGTTAATATTTTGCAGTTGTGACTTATTAAACTGATAGTTTGGTAATTTTCACATCTGTCAACACCTGCTTTCTTTGGGATTGGAATTATTATATTCTTCTTGAAGTCTGAGGGTACTTCGCCTGTCTCATACATCTTGCTCACCATATGGTAAAGTTTTGTCAGGACTGGCTGTCCCAAGGCTGTCAGTAGTTCTAATGGAATGTTGTCTACTCCCGGGACCTTGTTTTGACTCAGGTCTTTCAGTGCTCCGTCAAACTCTTCACGCAGTATTGTATCTCCCATTTCATCTTCATCTACATCCCCTTCCATTTCCATAATATTGCCCTCAAGTACATCGCCCTTGTATAGACCCTCTATATAGTCCTTCCACCTTTCTGCTTTCCCTTCTTTGCTTAGAACTGGGTTTCCATCTGAGCTCTTGATGTTCATACAAGTGGCTCTCTTTTCTCCAAAGGTCTCTCTAATTTTCCTGTAGGCAGTATCTATCTTGCCCCTAGTGAGATAAGCCTCTACATCCTTACATTTGTCCTCTAGCCATCCCTGCTTAGCCATTTTGCACTTCCTGTCGATCTCATTTTTGGGACGTTTGTATTCCTTTTTGCCTGCTTCATTTACTGCATTTTTATATTTTCTCCTTTCATAAATTAAATTCAATATTTCTTCTGTTACCCAAGGATTTCTACTAGCCCTCATCTTTTTACCTACTTGATCCTGTGCTGTCATCACCACGTCATCCCTCAGAGCTACCCATTCTTCTTCTGCTGTATTTCTTTCCCCCATTCCTGTCAATTGTTCCCTTATGCTCTCGCTGAAACTCTGTACAACATCTGGTTTAGTCAGATTATCCAGGTCCCATCTCCTTAAAATCCCACCTTTTTGCAGTTTCTTCAGTTTCAATCTGCAGTTCATAACCAATAGATTGTGGTCAGAGTTCACATCTGCCCCTGGAAATGTCTTACAATTTAAAACCTGGTTCCTAAATCTCTGTCTTACCATTATATAATCTATCTGACACCTTCCAGTACCTCCAGGATTCTTCCATGTATACAACCTTCTTTTATGATTCTGGAACCAAGTGTTAGCTATGATAAAGTTATGCTCTGTGCAAAATTCTACCATACGGCTTCCTCTTTCATTTCTTACCCCCAACCATATTCACCTACTATGTTTCCTTCTCTCCCTTTTCCTACTCTCGAATTCTAGTCACCCATGACTGTTAAATTTTCATCTCCCTTCACTACCTGAATAATTTCTTTTATCTCATCATACATTTCTTCAATTTTTTCATCATCTGCAGAGTTAGTTGGCATATAAACTTGCACTACTGTAGTAGGCATGGGCTTCGTGTCTATCCTGGCCACAATAATGCTTTCACTATGCTGTTTGTAGTAGCTTACCCGCACTTATATTTTTTTATTCATTATTAAACCTACTCCTGAATTACCCCTATTTGATTTTGTATTTATAACCCTGTATTCACTTGACCAGAACTCTTGTTCCTCCTGCCACCGAACTTCACTAATTCTCACTATGTATAACTTTAACCTATCCATTTCCCTTTTTAAATTTTCTAACCTACCTGCCCGATTAAGGGCTCTGACATTCCACGCTCTGATCTGTAGAACACCAGTTTTCTTTCTCCTGATAACGACGTCCTCTTGAGTAGTCCCCGCCTGGAGATCCAAATGGGGGACTATTTTACCTCCGGAATATTTTACCCAAGGAGACGCCATCATCATTTAACCATACAGTAAAGCTGCATGCCCTCGGGAAAAATTACGGCTGTAGTTTCCCCTTGCTTTCATCCGTTCACAGTACCAGCACAGCAAGGCCGTTTTGGTTAGTGTTAAAAGGCCAGATCAGTCAATCATCCAGACTGTTGCCCTTGCAACTACTGAAAAAGCTGCTGCCCCTCTTCAGGAACCACACGTTTGTCTGGCCTCTCAACAGATACCCCTCTGTTGTGGTTGCACCTACAGTACGGCCATCTGTATTGCTGAGGCACGCAATCCTCACCACCAATGGCAAGGTCCATGGTTCATGGTTGCTGTAATTCATGTAAATGTCTTTGTGAAACATTCATTTCTTTATTATAGAGTGACATTTGCATCTTAAGTTATTGCCACAACTATGCATTACCTACAAACCCGTTCTTCATTACTTTGTCTAACTTTATGATTTGTCATGTGTGAAGTACATTACAATGAAAACCGATGCTATATTGCTTTTCTTTCAAGATAAATCTTGCAGCATTTATCATGTTCCCTGTGCCACTGTGCTTCCTTGTACTCAACACCAGGTGTAACACCATTTTGTCTTTAGCTGGTTGAATGTACGATATTTTAACACTGGATTTACAGTTGCCTTTGATAATGGTTATGAGCTGGATCTGCTAATCAGTTCCAACTTGACTTCTTGCCATGCTCGATAACTTTTTTTCCAAAGTGCCAGTTCGTCACTGAAAGAGAGCAGGCTTTCTGCTGTGTTTAGCTATGTAAATTATTTTTGACAGTGAATTTGCTTTAAACACTGTATTTTCTTTTACCTTCACCCAAAAAGTCAACCATTCTCTTTCATGTGTTTACTACTACTGATGTTCTTGGAGTGATCTGCTTGTATATTCTATGGTAGCCCCCCCCCCTCCCTCTAACCCCCCTCCCCCCACCCCCCAAAGCACCTTCAACTAGTGCCAGCATGGAATAGTGCACTCTGTCAGCAAATTCAGATACCTGCTCACCGCTCATGCTGCACATACAGGTGGTGCCTTATCTCAGTTGACTCTTTACAAAAAGACACCTCTCATTGGTGTGCTATTTTTAGACAGTATATCTAAGCTATGTATAATTTTTAGAGTCTAACGATGTGCCACGGCCTTTCCCACGGAAATGTTATGGGGCTCCACTATCTGGCATGGCCAACAGTAAGACTACTAATCAAGTAATAATCTTAGGGAATTTATTTACACTTGTACATGTTCTTTGGACATGTACAGCTTTTTTCATTATTTTCTTACTTACGCCCCAGCATCCTCTGGAGGGTATCTGAGGTTTTCCCTCAGAAGTAAGGCAGATAAGTCAGTAGAATTAGTATTTAATATCAGTCAGTTAAACTAACATTCCGTCCAGAACTTTGTATCAGCCCAACAGTAATGCCTATCTAATTACAAAAGCTATATAGATTTGCAATACAAATCCTTTAGCAAACAAGTGTACTTTTACTCATGTAAAAATTATTTGAAAACTACTATAAACATGTGAAGGTATATTTGCAGATTGCTCTTACTTAAAGCACTGTAAAGATCCTGCATCACTGTATTGTTGAGCTGGTACTTTACCAGACATTGATATTTTAGGGATGTGCTACAGCATCTCTACAGGCAATAATACCTTAGTTTGTTATTGCAGTGCCATTCACCCAAGGTAATCTGCATTACAACTTTGGAGTAGGAGGGCTTTTCGAAAATAAGGTCCAAATCACCATAGCTGATCGAGTGTCATGCAAACATTGAAGCGTGCATGCGCACCGACTCCCAACATGTATTGCTCGTCAAACAACAGCATTTTCATTGGTATTGTCAACCAGTGTGATGCTGATCCCCTGAGTGTAACAGTGACACTGGGATCAGTTTCACCCATTTCTTTCCATTTCTGTATAAACTTATATATCTTCTTGAGAATAAAAATTATAATACAAGGGAATTTGTTGAAATGAAATAAACACTTTACAATAAAATTTAAAAACTATTATAGTTCAAAATAATTTTTTAAGCAAGCCATTCATATTTTATAAATTCAAATGAGAAAAAATTTCTTGGTCCAGAAGAAATGGTTAATCCTATCACCAGAGTCTCATATGTTCAAATTCACACATTTTAATGGAGTTGTCTGGCACTGTTAAAGGAACAAGCAATTTTAAAAATTCACATTTCTTTAAAAAAGGATAACATTGATCCCCTAACTTTTTTCTTCAGTGGTAACGTTGACTTCCTATATATTATCACTGAATTTTCATTAATCCATATGTATCTGCCTAAGTATGGTGTAAAACAAAAGTATTTAAAATCATTGTTCACAAATTAAGATTGGGGCAACAATGAATTTAGTCAGTCTTAGACAACCTCTGTTGTTTTAATTGTTGTGTTAATTGCAGAAGTTTTAGAGTGAGATTCATGTTTTGTTTTAACTGTAAAGAATGGACACAAAGAGCTATAACATTATTAGACAGTGAAGTTAAAGAATAAAGTGTCAGTTTGAGTAGATAAAGTAAAGCCATAACTAAATTAAAAGTCGTACTGCAGTGCCTAGTACCTCCAGGTGCAAGATGGTACCTACATGTGGATAGGGAAACATTAGAAGAAGTGATCTTATTAATTAAAAATAAGCTGTACACTCTAAACTCCCAGATTAACAGGATATGGAAGAGAAAACAGAAGCTGTAGCTGAATCTCTGGTTTCTTATTTAAAGAATCTATATGAAAAGTCCAAAAAATAGCTGTTTCAAATTAAAATAGTTGTAATACCTAGGTATTACAATTACAAACAACTTAAATTGGAAGAAACACACAGGAAATGTTGTGGGGAAGGCTAACCAAAGACTGCGTTTTATTGGCAGGACACTTAGATAATGTAACAGACCTACTAAGGGGACTGCCTACACTACACTTGTCCATCCTCTTTTAGAATACTGTTGCGCGGTGTGGTATCCTTACCAGATAGGACTGACGGAGTACATCAAAAAAGTTCAAAGAAAGGCAGCACATTTTGTATTATCACGAAATATGGGAGAGAGTGTCACAGAAATGATACAGGATTTGGGCTGGACATCATTAAAAGAAAGGCTTTTTTCATTGCGACAGAATCTTCTCACGAAATTCCAATCACCAACTTTCTCCTCTGAATACAAAAATATTTTGTTGATATCGACCTACATAGGGAAGAACTACCATAAAATAAGGGAAATCAGAGCTTGTACGGAAAGATATAGGTGTTCATTCTTTCCATGCACTATACGAGATTGGAATAATAGAGAATTGTGCAGACGGTTCGATGAACCCTCTGTCAGGCACTTAAATGTGATTTGCAAAGTATCCATGTAGATGTAGATGTAGAAATACAGAAAGAAAGAAAATCAATGTGAGCCCTGTTACAGCTGGTTTAGCTGTTCATGCATTGAACACTTGTCCAAGATTGTTCAAAAGATGATCAAATGAAAATGTGTCTGCACTACATAAAAGGTTCAAGTTGTCTGCATGTACAACTGATCAGCCCGCCAACTGTGAAATACTGTCAGTAATTCTGTTTCTGACAGCAAGGAACATTACAGCAATCGAAATTAATCGACAGATAAGTGAGGTGTATGGCCCCAAAGCAATGTATGTCAGCAAAATTTATAAGTGGGTGAGAGCTTTCAGTGATGGGTGGGAAACTGTCTACGATGAACTGTTATCAGGCTGACTGTCACTGAGCTCAGAACATTTGGTCTAAGCCATGGATGAAAGATTCATTAAAACTGGTGATTCGCAATTTCAACATTAACTTGGAAGTTCTGAATGTGGGTAGAAAAACTTTGCACAAAATTGTCTCCGAAAAGTTGCGGTTTTCCTGATAGTGTGCACATTGGATTCTCACGTACTGAGAAATACAATATGGAATGAATAGCTTGTGTTCGTGATTTTTTAGACTGATATCGTAAGGAAGGTGATCAGTTTTTACAGAATATTATCACAGGGGCGAGACGTTGGTTTTTCACTTGGCCCCAGGGTTGTGACGGCACTCACCTGCTTTGTTTCTTCGTCTGTCCTCAGTGTCGACGTACTGGCTGAAAAATGGGTTACATGTGACACCATTCCATTGGTAAATGATGTAGCCGACAGATGCACAGTTGCATTTCACAGTCTTTTACTTTCACTGTAGGTATACATGTTGATCTAAAGTATGCTGATAAAACAGAAAGTGTAACTTATGAGTAATTAGTAATTCATGTATCGAATTAGCCATCAGAGTCGGTTGTGGTTATACTTAGGTCGAGCTTTAGAAGCAGAATTCTGGCACTGTGTAATGAATAATAAATATCCATATAGCAGATTTGAATTAATGTCAATATAACAGGAAATATTGTACCTCTCATCTGAGCATCAGTGATAACAATTCACAAAGGGCAGTATAAATGTTTGGCAAAATGAAAGGATCAGTAATTTAAAATTTTTCATTGGGTGACCACATTAGTTATAGTGATGCAAATAGTTATGTAAGACATATTTACTGGTATAATGGAGCATTTAATATTATTGAATCTGTAGGGATATGAGGGATTGTAAAATAATTGCATAAGTCAAGGTATAAATGCTATATTTAGTTTTGTTATTCAATTTTGCTTGTGTTAAAGACTCAAATGAATAAGTTGTGAATTTCTTCCTTAACTGTCATGTGTGTTGACCAAGTGAGTTATAAGTTAGTGTGATAGTAGTGTGGACGGCAGGAACCCCGCTGGAAGGACAGCATACCAAAGGGGTAGCTGGCATTCAACTATTTTTTTTCCTTGTCATTGCTGTAGCAAGTTATAACAAATATGTAGTTAATGGCTCGTACAAACCTTTCAAAGATTTTTGGTAATTGAATGTAAGACAATGTTTGTAAAAATATTTACCATGCTATGTTAATTAAGATAGATTGATGGTGTATTATGGTTCTGTAAGGGCAGTTTGCTACTGGGGCCAATAGGGTATTATTTGTGATACACTGTAACTTTCAGTATGTGAACCAGAGTCTAATGTTCCACATTTTCATTTATATGCTGTGTGATAATTTTTTGCTATTATTCTTTTCTGCCTGTGGCTACAAAGTAGGTTTTTAGGGCGGGGATGTAAGGGATCCATAATCCCACAAACATAGATGCAGTATCCAGCACCCAGGTCGATAGTAGACAGGAATTGATTGTCGAGCGCTGCAGGAGGCAGTGAGACGAGTGTTGAGTGCGCAGTAGCACTGGAGAGTGTCGAGTGAGCTGTGGTGCTGGAGAGACAGCCAAGAATGGTGGTCGAGTGAGCTGTAAACGGTAAAATTCACTGGAGTATGACGAATGAGCGTGTCCCCCTGATCATCATGGGGTGGACCCTTACTGAAACCGATTCGCGAGTGATATGAAACCAAAGGTGACAAGTGCCAAATTACGTGTTTCACGTCAACCACGTCGGGCAGCAACAACCATGGATTGCAGTGAGGATTGTTGTAAATGTTAACCATCATCATTGCTTGTGACGAAGTACCTAAAGCCAGTAATGAATAAAATATATAACTGAGATTAGATGTGTAAGACAAAGGTAGCAACTGCCTCAGAATTCGAGTGTTAGTAGGAAATATATAACAGTTTGTACATCGCAACCTTTGTGGTCCTTAATAATAGACAAACTCTCAATCATTAACTATTCTGTCTCAGAACAACCACACTCGGTTGAAATACACCCGAAACCACAGCAGAAAAACCAATAGTCTTTTATCCATTAAGCACACGGTCATATAATTATAATAATTAACTGTTTGGCAGCTTCGATAAATTATACAAAACCTAATAAAGGAATTTAAATGGGGGTGTTTCAAAATCTATAAGCAGTAAAAACCTACACAAAGTTCAGAGTTCTTGAGGAATAGAAAGGTACGCATGGAGCAGACACTGTCATTGTTTTAACACATGGCCTAATTGTGTAATACTTATTTCACGGTTAGGTTGAAGTATTGTTGTTCTAACCAACACAGGCTTCTCATCTGATACTCAGCCGTGGACTGACTGTCTCGGGACAAAAAATTGGGCCCTTTTATATTCTCACAGTTATAGGTACTGAAACTTCACATTTTCCTATGTTTAATTTACAGAAATTACAATTAAAACTTAACTCATTAAATTAACTGAGTACATTGAAAAATTGCACCTTTTTAACAGTTTCTTCTCCTACAAGAGTTAGGCTGAATTATTTGTTTAAATCATGAAATTAACAGATGTTATACTTTCGATAAAACTGTTACTTGCTATGGAATTAATGAAGGGCTGGCTTTGCTAACATGTATTCAAACAGAGCCAAATAGATCCTTTAAGAATACTAGTATTTCATCTTCCAAATATTTACAATTATTACAGGCTTTATATTTGTTTATACTTCAATAATAGAATTTTAAGTTGTGAAACAATAATAGATTTCATCCTATAATGAAAGTATTAACTAGGAATAGTCGAAATAAATTGGTAAAGCAATTACATACCAAAAACTAAGCACAAAATTAGATCTGGTGTTAAATTCTTTAAAACTGAAGGCCAACCTTTCTCTTATATGAAAATGCAGATTATACTCATGTTTGTTAATGGTAATTAGTTAAAAGTGAAAAAACAAATTTAAGGAGGCAGATGGCAAAACAAGAGAGGAAGTAAAAATATCCCAGCTTACTTCGTCACAGAGTCTAATTATCAGCCAATGGAATGGTGTCACACGTAACCAGTCGAAGTCAAGGCCAAGCAGACAACCTCAACACACAAGTTTATGGCAACCGTGTTTTGGAATAGAAGTGGAATCTTATTAGTTGAGTTTCTGAAGCAAGGGACAACAATAAACACAGTCCCTTACTGTGCTACCCTGACTAACCTTCAACATTTACACAAATGTGGAAACTATCTAGAAAAATAGAGCGCCATTTAAGGAATTAAATAAAACAATTTTTGAAAAATCTGTAATGATTTATGTAATAACTTCACACACTTCCTTTATAGAACTGTCAAATACCTCCCATTCCACAGAAAGATACTCTCAAATAATACTTAATTTTCACAGCTGTAGTGCCCCAGAATATAACCTTGAACTCCTTATTTTGGTGTGGGTTATCCTTCTACTGAGCCACTTGTACACCCAATCATTACACCAGTTTATATACATAGGTACATTATCCTATCCAGTATGACACGTAAATGGTTCCAATGTACCATGACTTTAAGTAATTACATCTCTAGTTTCAGTTTTGGTCAGTGTTGTATTTGTATTCTCTGCCTGAAAGACTCACCTGCGAGGAAGGTGATGGATAGTTAATGTACCATTGATGGCATATTCACCCTTGTTCCATTTAGAGTTTTTGTAATTCCCTGTTACATGATATTCATATCTGCCATATGTTCTGTAGAGCTAAGGTAGGTTAATTGAAAATTTCTGGATTACCTCTTCTCGATATAGGTTGTGTAAATTAGCTGGCATAACTTCACTCTTTCCACTTCATTAAGGCGTCAGGTAAATGTTACTACTCGCCAAATATTGCCCACTTTGTGTTGCACTAATGGTAGAAAACACCTATATGAGAGAAAATGCATAACTGTTTCATCACTGAAAGACTTTAAGGTGAAATAGTCAAAGGAAAACTTACTCACAGAAAACAGGATAGGAGGAGGAAAAGTAACTAATACGTTGAATAATGAAATATGAAGTAATATAGTCCCTAGGTTGGAAAGTGGTGGTTGTCACCTCGCCTTGAGTGCACAGATTGCTGGTTCAGCTTGGTACTCATCTTTAGGTGATTGTGGTTTTTTATCGTGTCTACATTGTAAAGTTTTTTCATTTCTTTTGGATGGGCCTACAAGAAATACTGCTTTTGGATGTGGGTTATCTGTTATTTTATATGGACCTTCATGCTGAGGAAAAAATTTACTAGTCTCTTGTTTGAGATTCGAGCTCAGGTGGTGTGCTAGTACTGACACTAGCTCATTCAGTTTGAAGTATGGTATTATGGCATTCCCATTATGTTGTTGCACCCGGAATTCCACATGACTCCTGGATTATCTGTCTACATTTTCATATACCTCTTCTGCATCTAATTGTTTTTGATCTGGCCAAGTAAAAATCTTTTGTAAAGGTTCTCTAATGATTATTTTGTCCATTATTTCCACCAAGACAACCCCATCAATAAGTGAGGTATCTCATTTAGTACTTCTTGAAATTCTTGTATTGTTTGAGCCCAGCCTAGTATGCCTTGTAGAACAATGTCTATGATACAACCTCCCAATCTCCTTCAATATACATTCAGATGGCTTCAATTTTGGATAGTGCTTTGAAATAGTAATACGTTTCATACCTTCCTCTAGTAAAAATTCTTCAAAGCCATGACTTATGAATTGCGAAGCATTGTCTGTGAGTAAGCACTTTGGTTTTCCCCCATAATCAAAATATTATTTTAAACTGTTGATCACAGTATTTATATTTGCTAACTTAATAGGATTTAGTTTCACACATTTTGACCAACATTCAAATAACACAAAAACATACATAACTCCGCCACAACCTCTTGGAAAAGATTCATAAAAATATGTGACTGTCAAATTGTGTAGACCTTTAGGTATCACCAGATACAATGTATATTGCTGTTGTTTTCTGTAACTTTTCATAAATATCCTCCACCCCAGCTTCCATTTCCTCCCCTACTCTCATTCTGCTGCCCCCCCTCCCCCCCCCCCCCCCAATAACTCATGACCCCACATCACCTGCAGTATGCGCTGTTCCCACCTGGCTCCAACAGTCATGCATCACATGCCTTCCCTGTACACCTTGCCTTCCCTCCCATACTGCTAGCCAGCAAACCAGCTGTCTCCCTCAGAGCTGCTAGCTACCCATTCACAACTCCTTTCCCTCTACCCACCCAACCTGACATTACCCTCTCCACAACCAGTACACCTACCAAAATGCAGCACTGGGACTGTTAGTTCAGCTGTTACCCTTTAGAGTCATAGGGGCATGCACGTGTGTGTGTGTGTGTGTGTGTGTGTGTGTGTGTGTGTGTGTGTGTGTGTGTGTTGGTTTTTGTGCTGTGTGTATTTTACTCTAGCTCGTGAAAGGATTACTCTGAAAGGTAGCAAGTTTTCTTCCTTTTTTTATGTGTGCCTATCAACAACACAATGCTTCTGCTTTTCAGTGACTGTTCTCCTGTATTTACATTCTACCTTTATTTCCATTCTATCAGAACTTTTGCACAACATTTATTTCTATCTGGAACTCTTGTAAAAAGGTGACCCATCATATTAACTTCTGTGTAGCAGTATATTTTCTGTTAGAAAGGAAAGTGCCTGGTGATCTGTTTATGCTATAATTTTTGAGCCCCAAATGAGTGTTTGAAGTTTCTACAGACACCATATTATTGCCAGCAATTCTTTCTCCATGTGTGTAGAATTCATTTCACATTTATTAAGATGGCTGTCAGTGAAAGCTATGGTAATGTTTCCTCTTTTGGGGACCCCCACTCCCCTGAAAAATTCTGTCCGAAGATCATATTCATATGCAACAGTGCTTAGTTTGAATGCTTGGTGCATACTGGATGACCTAAAATTTTGTCATCTTCTAGGGCTTGCTTTACAGTATTAAGCACTTCAGTTTTGCCATAATCCCAGATCCATTTTGACTGATGCCTCAATAGGCTGAGTAGATGTGAGTCGTTCATAGACAGTCCTTTTGCAAAATGCCTACAGAAAGCAGCAAGGCCTAAGAATAAACATAATTGTTCCACACTGCATGGTTCCAGGCATTCCTTTATTGCTCAGATTCCTTCTGGGTCTGACTTTATGACCTTCTCACCTACTATGTGCCCTAAACCATTCACTTTGGCTAAAATGAGATTTGATCAGCTTTATGATTATTCCCTTTCTAATAGTTGCTGTTAGGTTTTAAGAATAATGCACAATGGTCATATAGATTCTTTGAAACTAGTAAGAGATCATCTATGTACATGATTAACTCTTGTAGTAGGTCTGCCTCCAAAGATCTGACTAGTGCTCACATGAAACCAGCTACTGCTATGTTTAGTCCAAAGTATGGCACCTTAAATTGAAATGATTTACCTCCGAACAGGAATGCCGTATGAGGTTGGAGTCCTTATGCAGGGCCACCTACCAGTAGTCTGCATTAGATCCGTAGAACTGAAAACCTGAGCTTCCTCAAATTTTGATAACGCCTCAATGTTTTACGGTTCTATCCCTCTCAGTCTCAATATGCTGTTTTGAATCCATGCATCTGACATGAGACGAAGGCTTCTGGTGGGCTTTTCCATTACCAGCAAAGTGTTATCATATACAATTTTACTGCATTAAGTGGTACCATTTTCAAACATATTTTGTACTACTTAACAGACAGTGATACGTAGGCTCATAGGAATGGCTTAGCGTCTACCAAAAATTGCTTTTCAATCTTTATTTTAAATTCACATATGTAATCTACAATTACTCCTGGTTTATTGAAAAAATTCTTATATTTGAGAAGGAAAGATGCTACTCACCATATAGCGGAGATGCTGAGCCGCGATAGGCAAGGTTCGCAGGAGAGCTTCTGTAAAGTTTGGAAGGTAGGAGACGAGGTACTGGCAGAAGTGAAGCTGTGAGTACCGGCCGTGAGTCGTGCTTCGGTAGCTCAGTTGGTAGAGCACTTGCCCGCGAAAGGCAAAGGTCCCGAGTTCGAGTCTCGGTTGGGCACACAGTTTTAATCTGCCAGGAAGTTTCATATCAGCGCACACTCCGCTGCAGAGTGAAAATCTCATTCTGGAAACATCCCCCAGGCTGTGGCTAAGCCATGTCTCCGCAATATCCTTTCTTTCAGGAGTGCTAGTTCTGCAAGGTTCGCAGGAGAGCTTCTGTAAAGTTTGGAAGGTAGGAGACGAGGTACTGGCAGAAGTGAAGCTGTGAGTACCGGCCGTGAGTCGTGCTTCGGTAGCTCAGTTGGTAGAGCACTTGCCCGCGAAAGGCAAAGGTCCCGAGTTCGAGTCTCGGTCGGGCACACAGTTTTAATCTGCCAGGAAGTTTCACAACAAAAAGATTCACACAATTATAGCTTTCGGCCAATAAGGCCTTTGTCAACAATAGACACACATAGACACACATACACACATGGACACACACATTCATCCAAACACAACTTGCACACACATCTGCGGTCTCAGATAACTGAAACCACACTATGAGCAGCAGCACCAGTGCATGATGGGAGCGGCGACTGGGTGGGGGTAGGAGGAGGCTGGGGCGGGGATGGGGAGGGATAGCTGGTGGGGGTGGCAGACAGTGAAGTGTTGCAGTTTAGACGGTGGGCAGGAGAGAAGGTGGGGGTTTGGGGGGGGGGGGGGGAAGTAATGGAAAGGAGAGAAAAAGAAAGAAATTAAAAGACTTGGTGTGGCACTGAAATGATGGCCGTGTAGTGCTGGAATGGGAACAGGGAGGGGGCTGGAGGGGTGAGGACAGTGACTAACGAAGGTTGAGGCCAGGAGGGTTACGGGAACATAGGATGTATTGCAGGGAAAGTTCCCACCTGCTCAATTCAGAAAAGCTGTTGTTGGTGGGAAGGATCCATATATGACTGTGAAACAGTCATTGAGATGAGGGATATCATGTTTGGCAGCGTGTTCAGCAACAGGGTGGTCCACTTGTTTTTTGGCCACAGTTTGTCGCTGGCCATTCATACAGACAGACAGCTTGTTGGTTGTCATGCCTACATAGAATGCAGCACAGTGGTTGCAGCTTAGCTTGTAAATCACATGACTGGTTTCACAGGTAGCCCTACCTTTGAGGGGATAGGCGAAGTTAGTGACCGAACTGGAGTAGGTGGTGGTAGGAGGATGTATGGGACAGATCTTGCATCTACGTCTATTACAGGGGTATGAGCTATGAGGTCAGGGATTGGGAGCAGGGGTTGTGTAAGGATGGACAAGTATATTGTGAAGGTTCGGTGGACAGAGGAATACCAACTGTAGGAGGGGTGGGAAGGATAGTGGGCAGGACATTTCTCATTTCAGGGCATGACGAAAGGTAATTGAAACCCTGGCGGAGAATGTAATTCAGTTGCTCCAGTCCCGGATGGTACTGAGTTACAAGGGGAATGCTCCTCTGAGGCTGGACTGTGGGACTTTGGGAGGTGTTGGGAGACTGGAAAGATAAGGCACAGGAGATTTGTTTTTGTAAAAGGTTGGGAGGATAATTACAGTCAGTGAAGGCTTCAGTGAGACCCTCGGTATATTTTGAGAGGGACTGCCCGTCACTGCAGATGCGATGACCACAGGTGGCTAGGCTGTACGCAAGGGACTTCGACAGCTGCTACCCATTCCATACCAAGAAATATCAGACAAAAAATGAAAAAGGTTAGGTAAAATCTCACAACAAGAAGCGATAGAGAAATTAGATGAAAAGAAGCAGAAATTACAAACATTGGCCAAACGACTTAGAAGATACAAAAAAAAGTGAAAATAGGAGGTAACAAAACCAGATATTCAACACAAACCAAAAGAAATTTTACCAGACAATAGATAACACACACATCAAAATAGACAATCCACCAAACATAACAGACATGGAACACTTCAGGAGCAGCATATGGTCAAACCCGGTACAACATAACAGGCATGCACGGTGGATACAAGCAGAAACAGATACATACAAGATGATACCACAAATGCCTGAAGTGATAATTTTGCAACATGAAGTCACCCGAGCAATTAATTCTACTCACAATTGGAAAACCCCTGGAAAAGATTAAAATAGCAAATTTCTGGCTAAAGAAATTCACCTCAACACATTCACATCTAACTAAATTATTTAACAGTTACATTGCAGACCCACACACATTCCCTGTTACACTTACACATGGAATAACTTATCTGAAACCTAAAGACCAAGCAGACACAGCAAACCCAGCTAAATATCGCCCCATAACATGCCTACCAACAATATACAAAATATTAACTTCAGTAATTACACAGAAATTAATGACACATACAACACAGAACAAAATTATAAATGAAGAACAAAAAGTCTGTTGCAAAGGAGCACGAGGATGTAAAGAGCAACTGATAATAGATGCAGAGGTGACATATCAAGCTAAAACTAAACAAAGGTCACTACACTATGCATACATTGATTACCAAAAAGCTTTTGATAGTGTACCCCACTCATGGTTACTACAAATATTGGAAATATACAAAGTAGATCCTAAATTGATACAGTTCCTAAACATAGTAACGAAAAATTGGAAAACCACACTTAATATCCAAACAAATTCAAATAACATCACATCACAGCCAATACAGATTAAGTGTGGAATATACCAAGGAGACTCATTAAGTCCTTTCTGGTTCTGCCTTGCTCTGAACCCACTATCCAACATGCTAAATAATACAAATTATGGATACGATATTACTGGAACATACCCACACAAAATCACACATCTGCTATATATGTATGATCTAAAACTACTGGCAGCAACAAATCAACAACTCAACCAATTACTAAAGATAACAGAAGTATTCAGCAATGATATAAATATGGCTTTTGGAACAGACAAATGTAAGAAAAATAGCATAGTCAAGGGAAAACACACTAAACAGGAAGATTACATATTGGATACCACAGCGACTGCATAGAAGCGATGGAAAAAACAGATGCCTATAAATATCTAGGATACAGACAAAAAATAGGAATAGATAATACAAATATTAAAGAAGAACTAAAAGAAAAATATAGACAAAGACTAACAAAAATACTGAAAACAGAATTGACAGCAAGAAACAAGACAAAAGCTATAAATACTTATGCCATACCAATATTGACCTACTCATTTGGAGTAGTGAAATGGAGTAACACAGACCTAGAAGCACTCAATACACTTGCACGATCACAATGCCTCAAATATAGAATACGTCACATACATTCAGCAACTGAAAGATTCACATTAAGCAGAAAGGAAGGAGGAAGGGGATTTATCGACATAAAAAACCTACATTATGGACAGGTAGACAATTTAAGAAACTTCTTTATAGAACGAGCAGAAACTAGCAAAATACACAAAGCAATCACTCATATAAATACATCGGCTACACCACTGCAATTTCATAACCACTTCTACAACCCTTTAGATCACATAACATCAATAGATACGAAGAAAGTAAATTAAAAAAAGAAAACACTACATGGCAAGCACCCGTATCATCTAACACAGCCACACATCGATCAAGACGCATTCAACACATGGCTAAGAAAAGGCAATATATACAGTGAGACAGAAGGATTCGTGATTGCAATACAGGATCAAACAATAAACACCAGATATTACAGCAAGCATATTATTAAAGATCCCAATACCACAACAGATAAATGCAGACTTTGCAAACAACAAATAGAAACAGTAGATCACATCACAAGCGGATGTACAATACTAGCAAATACAGAATACCCCAGAAGACATGACAACGTAGCAAAAATAATACATCAACAGCTTGCCTTACAACATAAACTTATAAAACAACATGTTCCCACATACAAGTATGCACCACAAAATGCACTGGAGAATGATGAATACAAATTATACTGGAACAGAACCATTATAACAGATAAAACAACACCACATAACAAACCTGACATCATACTCACCAATAAAAAGAAGAAATTAACACAACTAATCGAAATATCCATACCCAATACAACAAATATACAAAAGAAAACAGGAGAAAAAATTGAAAAATACATCCAGCTGGCTGAGGAAGTCAAGGACATGTGGCATCAGGATAAAGTTGACATTATACCAATTACACTATCAACTACAGGAGTCATACCACACAATATCCACTAGTACATCAATGCAATACAGCTACATCCAAACTTATATATGCAACTACAGAAATCTGTAATTATTCACACTTGTTCAATTACCCGAAAGTTCCTAAATGCAATGTAACATATACCGTACATTTAAAAGGAAGTCACGCTTGATCAAGGTCTGTGTCACCTTCCATTTTTAACCAGACATAACGTCTGAGACAAGAAAGAAATAATAATAATAATAATAATAATAATAATAGTAATAGTAATTTTATTGTAATTTGGCCATTACAGCAATGGACAATGTCAGGCATATAATACAATATAACTGGTAATTCAAAGAAAACAAGAGACATGTCATTACTACTACAAAATTATATTACATTTGAAATAATCATTTATGTCATAGAATGAGCAACTAGCCATTCGTACAGTTTTGTTTGAATGCTTGTTCAGGTAGTTCTTGTACATATTGTGGAAGCTTATTAAATAATTTGTGCCCCATCAGTTCATAGCTGTTAAGAGACATTGACAGTCTGTGGTAAGAAATATAAATGCATCTGCTCCTCCTTGTGTTGTAGAAATGTATATTTTCTCTACCTTTTACTTCCGGTAACTTCTTTTTTATGTGGAGTAAAACATAGTAAATATACAGGTTTATTACAGTCATTATTTTTTTTTTTCGTTCACGGAACAATGGTTTGCAGTGTGCTTTATATGGGGAACCAATAATTATGCTAATGGTTTTGTTTTGTAGTATTAGGATGTCGCATACTGAACTTGATTTACCCCATAAAATAATACTGTATGTTAGGATGCCTTTGGAAAAATGCAAAATATGACATTCTAACATAATTTTGAGGGACACAGTCCATAAGTCGCTGTAGCAAATAAATCACTCTAGACAATTTAGGATAGTTTTTCATCTATATATGCCTCTAAAAACTTAACACAACTAGGGTCATCTGATGGAGGCTTGTCTTTTAGACTAAAAATAATCTGCTGCGTTTTGTTATCATTCAGTAGGAAGCCATTTGCTTTAAGCCAATAGGATGCTTCAGCCATTGTCTCTGCAACACAAGCTTTGAGGCTACTGAAATCATTACTACAATGAAGGAAAGTTGTATCATCTGCATATAGTACTCTCATGGACTCAATGAATGATGGCAGATCATTAATCATTATTAGGAACATAAAAGGCCCCAGTACAGATCCCAGTGGTACACCTATTTTAACTAATTCAATACTGGAGTTTTCTTTACCTGCACAAACAGCTTGCTTGCGATCCTGTAGGTATGACTTTAATAGTTTAAGGCTGTTACCTCGAATGCTGTAGTACTCCATTATGTCTAGGAGTATTTTATGCTCTACACAGTCAATAGCCTTACTTAGATCACAAAAGGTGACTCGAGGAAATCCTTTATCCTCAAACACTTGATGTATGTGTTTGACTACTGAGTCTATAGCATCAACAGTTGACAAGTTTTCCTAAAAACATACTGTGATTTGCTAATTATTCCTGCATTTTCAAAGTACATGGATAACTGTTTGTATATTGCACATTCAAACACTTTAGAGAGAGGTGGGACTATGGAAATTAGTCTGTAACTTGAAGGTGGGTCAGTGTCTACTTTTTTATATATTGGGACGATCCTAGGCACTTTTAGCTCATCAGGAAAATATCCATCATATATAGACTTATTCATGCAGTATGTTAAAGGATACACAGTACAATCTAAATGATGACTAACTGAAATCCTTAGCTGCCGACAGCTGTTGTTGATATACCTCGATGTGGACAGCTGAAAATGTGTGCCCCGACCGGGACTCAAATCTGGGATCTCCTGCTTACATGGCAGACGCTCTATCCATCTGAGCCACTGGGGCCACAGATGAATAGCGCGACTGCAGGGACTTATCCCTTGCACGCTTCTCGTGAGACTCACATTCCCAACTGTCCACAATTGGGACAGTTGGGAATGTGAGTCTCACGGGAAGCGTGCAAGGGATAAGTCCCTGCAGTCGTGCTATTCATCTGTGTCCTCTGTGGCTCAGATGGATAGAGCGTCTGCCATGTAAGCAGGAGATCCTGGGTTCGAGACCCGGTCGAGGCACACATTTTCAGCTGTCCACATCGAGGTATATCAACAACAGCTGTCGGCAGCTAAGGGTTTCAGTTAGTCATCATTTATTCCAGGGAAAAGCTGCACGGTCATCAACAGCATTCTGTTCTTTCGAGAACAGTTACTGTCTTCATATATACAGTACAATCTATTTTATTTTCAGAATGTTACAAGAAATGTCATATATGTCTACACTCTCTGATAATTTCAGATGTTTAACTATTTTTAGGAGGAGACTGGGTGGGACCTAAGAGAAAGTAAGCATACTTGTATTCACGAGTGGTTTACAGACATTTTTTGAAAGAATCTCAGATGAGCTAATGACAGGCTTGGTAATAGTATTTCCTACTTCTTGTACTGATTTAATAACAAAATCATTGATTTTTTATTTCTTTCATCTTTAGTAACACTGTTTATTAGTTTCCATGCAGCTTTTCGTGGAATTGTCAATACTGCTGAAGTTGTGTGCTCTTTTGGCTTCCACAATGTTTTTTTGTATGTATTCCTACGTTGAACATAGGCTGTTCTGGCATGATCGGTCTTCGGATTTTTATGTATACTGTGCAACAACATAACTTGGTTTTTCAGATTTGTTAGTTGTGCAGTATACCATGGGTTTTGTTTGGTTATACCCTTGCCTTTGGAGCCTTTGTCAATTATTTTGCATTTCTTTTTCGGAATGCAGTCACTAAATTTTGTCAAAAATGCTTTGAAAAACCTTTCAGATATTAGTTTTGCCGACAGATCTTTCATAGACTATAATTTGTGTCACCAGACCCATTGGCCAAACCAGTCTCTGTTAGTAAGGGACTTACAAAACCTGTCAATTTTATCATTTGTGACTGATCTAGTGATTACCATTTTTGGGACAGACTTACCAATCTCACTCTTAGCAGTACAGTACCTACTTATGTAATTTAATGATACAGAATTATGATCTGAGAATGGGAATACCGTCACATCACATGATTCTTCTGTAGTATTAAAACTGACAAAGATATTGTCAAGACATGCTTCATCTCTTGTGAGTCTATATTTGATAAAGTGCAGATTGTACTGTCTTAGAAGATTTTTGATCTCAGTGACACTGTTTGGCTGTTGTTACATCAGAATCATTCAAATCTCCACCTATTACAATGTCATGTAAATGTAAATGTCGTGTGACTAGGGCCTCCCGTCGGGTAGACCGTTCGCTGGGTGCGAGTCTTTCGCTTTTGACGCCACTTCGGCGACTTGCGCGCCGATGGGGATGAAATGATGATGATTAGGACAACACAACACCCAGTCCCTGAGTGGAGAAAATCTCTGACCCAGCCGGGAATCGAACCCGGGCCCTTAGGAATGACATTCTGTTACACTGACCACTCCGCTACCGGGGCAGACATTACAATGTTGTAATGTAACCATTTTGTCTTTCAAAACACATCTAACAGCATGTCCAGTTTTTCTAAGAATACACTAATGTTACCCTTAGGTGATATGTATTAGGCTATTATCACTAACTTATACCAGAGGCTTCAAAATTCTGTGCATCACACAAATATTCTAGATCCAACCTATTGATGGAATGGCTGAGTGACTGGTTAGTATATAATGCTACCCCACCCCTTTTATGCACTTTTCTACAGTAACCATTTGCTATTTTATAGTTATCAAATTTGATAGCTGTAATTTCTCTCTCTGTTGTTCAGTGTTCACTCAGACAAAAAATATCAAATTTGTTCTCTAGTCCAAAATTGTTTACAATAAATTCTTTGTCTTTTACTCCTTGAATATTCAGGTAGCAAATTTTAAGATCAGAATTGTTACTGTCTTTAGAATGAACAGTTTGGTTAGGAGCTGTAATGTCTCTTACACTACCTATTTTATGGGCTTCTTCGTCTTGCTGTGATCCACTAATAAATCATGTAGACAGAGAGGAGGCACTGTTTTCCGCTTACGCAAAACACTTGATACTGCTTCTTCTTCTGTAGTTCTCTTCCCTCCTTTTGGTGGGGATGTAGTTATTGTTGCTGGTGTAACTTCTGCTGCGGTTTGTGGAAGTGCTTCTATAGCTGATACATTTTCTGCTACTGCTTCTGATGATGCCAATGGTAACAATGATGGTTCCCATTCTGATGCTGATGTAGGCCTAATTTCTTCTAGATATGTAGCCAGAGATGTTTCTTCGTCATGTGCTGTTGGGGTGCATTCTACATTTGCTGTGTCATTGGCAAAGAACCTATTACTGGTAGTGCAAGTTCTTTGTGCATGTCTACCCCTACTGCTTTCATTGCTGGGAGAATTTCTTTGGCCAGCACTTTCTCGCCTAGCTGATTTCTATGCAGTCCATGTCTTGTAAAATGCTCTCTCATAGACCTGGTTGTCTCAATGAAGGTTGAGTGCACAAAACTGCTGCAGACCTTTCTGAGTTTTCGGTTTGTTGCAATGATTTCACTATTTAAACATGGGTTTAAATTAAATCATGTCGGTGAGGAATGCTTACAACAAATACTTTTGCTTGTGACATTTTTCCTAGTGATTCTTTCAGTGCTTTTACAGCAAGGCTACTATCGTTTTTATACACATCGTTATCTCCTCCTATTACAACACATTTCACACCACCTTTTACTGCAATTTCACAATTTTTCAGCACTTCTCATAAAGGAGCTCCAGGTTTTGTAATTCCAGTGACTTTATAGTGTGACTGGATATTGGACATGATTGTAGCTAGTCCCTTACCATGACTCGTTGATAGAACGTAAATTTCGTCTTTTTCCTTCACTGTTTGTTTTTATGTCTTCCATTCCTTGTTGTCACGTATTGAGTTAACACCATGTCTATGTTTAACAGGACATAATGGTAACAAGTTGCCACAGGCAGTTTTTTGGTCAATAGATGTGTATGAGCAGTTTCCTGCAGCACTGAGATTTTCTTTTTTTTCGTGGCTTTTGACTGTCTGAATTTAATGCCTCATATCTGTTCATTAGCAGAACACGATAAACGTTCGTATTTAACACAGGCCAGGAGCATTTCTTAGGCCTAATAAACACACACTCCTGTTCACAGCTTTGCGTGTCTGTCAGTGCGTCCACATACTGAATCAAGCTTTTCAGCATATTGTCTGGCTTTAGTTAAGTTGTTTTGTAGTTCTTCCCTCACACCTATTTTGATTCTTGCATATTCATTTCTAACGCAGCTTCAGGACCATTGCACTCAGTTCCGCAATGATACGAATTTTTACTAAGATCTGCTTCCATTAAGCAACATGAATGATACCATTTATGTGTTGCTACACATGTTCTGACACCTTTTATCACTTTTTTTCACATAGAAGACAATTTATTGGTGGTAATTTAATGATATTTATGGAGCGATGTACCATAGGTCCATATGCACCGCCATGCACGTAATGTATTAGGATAATGAAAGTAACACAAGGAAGTAATGACTGCTTAAATGTTTGTGAAAGTACCTTATTGACATTTTCATTTTCAGTAACTCTACTTGTTACTATAAATTTAATATTAGATCTCACAAACAGCATACAGTTCCATTTTTAATTATTTTGCTTGTTCAGTCCACATTGCAGATAAGCTGTATCTGAGAAGTTGTAGGTAGCTACTATGTTGGACCCAGAATTGCTTCATTGCACATTTGAAAACAAACAAGCACAACAGTAAAAAACATTGTACACTATCTACTGTAATGCCTACCACAATTCTGTGTTCAGTATTTTTACTTTGACTTTTAATGTTGGCTCTGGACAGCCATGAAACATTAGTGGCATGAAGTCTTTCAGTTACTTCTGGCTCCTATCTATTTAGATCTAAGAAACGTGACAAACAGCACCCCCAAGACAGGCCCAGATGGTGCACTTTCAGCAGGCGGGATTTATTGTGTTGTGCGATTTTCAACATAATTGTTCCCAGCACTTGGTGTGCATTAATATGTACCTAAATTCATCAGCCCCAGTGGTGTTTTCCCTCTCTTGGAATGTCCAGTGAACTGGACGTGTTCTTGCACTCACACTAATCTATCTGTTCTCTGAGGTACAGTGGGCAGAGATAAACATATAGGGCTGCGACTTCTGTATGCCGTAGAAAGGAATCTGGATTGTAATATGCTGTTCACTGGCTGTTGTTGTTGTCAAGCATTGCTGCACTGTGGCCTGTCTACCAATATTTTACAATCTTCAGTAAATCAATGCTGCACTCCAGAATTTAACATTCATGGAAGCAGTTTTCTCAATGGCATGTGGAAAGCCCAGTGCATGCTTGTCCTTGTCAATTGATTGTCCTGTATATCAGGACCTCACAGTGTGACTGATAAAATATACTGATATTCCACATATTGCTCGTCCTGTCTTGGCTGTCATACTGACGGTCAGTACTAGGTCAGACAGGTCTCCAGCCCCAAACACACCAAACTGTTTCATTCACTGTGGTGACAAGAGGGCTCTCCCTTCACTTCAACACAGCAGATATCACTAGTTATGGACTTGCAGTAGTAGTGTTTTTCCCACCTCTCCACATTTAGGCTTATGTACAGACAGATGTACTGATCTTTTTTCCATGTTGTTGGAAAGTACAGGGATGTCAGTTCCTCAGTTTTGACAGAAGACATGTTTCATTCTTTTCCTTCACCTATGGTTGTTGGTGTTAATTTCACATGCTGCTGATTTGAAACATAGGTAGCTTCATCTTCAGGTGCCTGGATAGGAAACAGGACTTGACTGACATTTTCAAATGTGCTATGCCTCATATAAGCATAGCATTTAATTCCCAGTCTGCATGTACCAATTTGGCTGGAATGAAAGTTGCATTGAATGTCAAGAAGAGAAAGATGTGTTACAGGCACTTATGGCTATTTTTGTGAGGGTTGTTTCACATATTTTGTTTCATTCTAATTTGTTGGTTTCATAGGGAGACATTAAGGTGGGTGACTTTCAATTTTTTCAATGTGTATATAAAAACCAGTATTAAGGATGATATAACCCGTACTAAAGGATTGTAAAAGGGCATGTGGAACTTTCTGGAAGTGCTCCCTCTCCATTTCTTCTGATGTAAACCATTGTGAAAATCTGAGCTGAGATGTACAGGATAGTAATCTCCTGGAACTTTATTTTTGTAAAAATACTGCAAGTTCAAGAAGACATGTGTCAGTAGGTAAAGTGAGCAGATGAAAATTGACTAGAACTTTCATGCATAGTTTAATATTGGTACAATATAAAACAACAAAGAATCAGATGTTATATTTGCACAGAGTTTCTGCTACCATTTCGGTTAAAGTGTTAGTTATGC
Source organism: Schistocerca piceifrons (assembly GCF_021461385.2). Taxonomy (NCBI): domain Eukaryota; kingdom Metazoa; phylum Arthropoda; class Insecta; order Orthoptera; family Acrididae; genus Schistocerca; species Schistocerca piceifrons. Next base: position 779,310,343 of record NC_060140.1, on the reverse strand, counting down.
CAGAGAACCCTCTCCTGGAGGTGTAACATTACTGCTCTAGGGTGGGATATACTGTAGCAGCCTGCCAGATGGGGCCATCTATGTGGGTGCAGGATAATTAAGCATAGTTGTGAGTGTGTAGTCTTTTAGGTGCTATGATTTGTCAAGGTAGCTTGTAGGTGGAAGACCCTACAGTGATATGGAGGACAGCCCCAGAGGTGGCCCCAGCATATAGCCATATGGTGGTACTTTCACAGGCCAGGAATGGTGGTACAGGTGCCCTGCTCCCAAGTTGTACAGCTCACAGATGGGCAGATGGGTTCTTCATTCATGGAAGATCACCCTGGCTCTCATCCTCGGGTACTCAGGGGTGTGACAGGCAGGAATGCAGCTCCCAAAGTTGAAGTTTCCTCTACAGCCGGACGGTTGCAGACATGTAGCAGTGGCTGGTGACACTTCATCATATTCACCAGGTCATCCTGCACCTAGTGGAGTAGGCCTTTCATCAGTACCATGATGGAGTGGGCAGACTCTGAGAATGATGGGAGGGAAGGTGAAGCTTTTATAGCAGTCGATGACGGGGTGCCTCTATGCTGGTGTCTGAATGTACTCCAGTTTTTTTGAGCCTGTCAGTGCTTTTGGCTAGCCTAATGTCTAACATCAGGGCTTCAGAGTTCTTCTTTATAAAAATTTTGCCACCTGAAAGGTGTTCTTGTGTCATTCCTACGTGTAATTACTACAAGTATCCCCTATTATGTCTGCTCTGCACTGTTGTTTAAATGCTGACTCAGGTGTTCCTGACATTCTCTCTCACACAGTGTAAGGCAGTGAGCTCCCTGCTTGTTTGTACTGAGGCTCATCTGAGAGCTGACATTTTTTATGCCATTGTTGCGTGTTCTACAGATGTGCTGCAGTTAGCGCTGTCACAGTGAAGGTAAATTTTATTCTTGCATTTAAGTACTATTGTGCTGTGCAACAATATAGAGAGCTCAGAAAATATTTCCTTAAATCCTTCTCACAAATTATTATTTTGTTTACAGGATGAGAGAAAGATTTAAATAATGTTTCTTTTAAGAAAATGACCATACTGCTGTATAACATGATTAAAACATTTTTTTTCTAAGTGGCAGGATGAAGTGAGAGATAGTGGAGTAGCCACAAAATCCGCACACTACACTGTACTAATCTAGTCAGGAATTGCACACTGACTGTGAGCAAATTGAAATATAGTTTTAGCTGACATGATTGCTGATTAGTGATGTTTCAGATATCCACCAGGTTGGTGATTTCGTTTTATGAACAGTATTTATACAACTGTCTGCTGTGTAGTTCAGGTGTTGCAATCTCTAGTCTAACGTTCGCATGTTCATTAGTGTCAGAGCTGCATATGCACATGTTAACTCAGGGCTTTTAGCATCTGAAGTTGATGATTGTGTTGGTTATTGAAACATTGTGTATACATATGGATTTGTCAGTTTGAATGGACACCTAAAAATGTGCTCACTTACTCTTTGTTATTGTGTCATTAGGGCCAATGGCAGCAGCAGTACTCATTGTGACATAGGTTTTAATTGTATTTTGAAGGCATGTATTATACATAGGTGTAGTATCCCCATTGTTTTTCAAAGTTTGGATTTGGCTTATTTTAATCAGTAAAGATTAAATATTTTTCTGATTTTCTTTTTGTTCTTAGTTGACTGTAACATTAGGTGCAGCAATCTAGGACTTTTTATCTACCAATTTCAACTTTCTTCAATAATTTTTCTGACATTTTTGTAACATATACTCCATTTACAGTATCAACTGAATAACAAGAGACTTCAATAATTGTATCTAACTTGAAAACACTACATGCAAGTTCAGAATGCAGAATTACAGTTCAGAATGACAAATCAATTCATATTTTCCAATGTCATGTTTGATTTAATTTACTCTGGAGCCGATATGCTTCTACAGTGCAATTAAAGGAGATTTTATGTAACACTCCTCAGGACTTCTGCTCGTGAAGTTACTGTGATTTACGTCCCATCTTGAAGACATGCGTAGTCCCTTGGTGTGTTTCTCCACATGACAATAAAGCAACAAATCCACATAGTTTTGCTCTCTCATCTAACAGTTTTATCATTCTTTTGTTTGTTTGTATCTCTTGTCACTAAGAATATGCAGGGAGACACATCAATCTTCTGGCATGATACGTAACACCACACAGGACACACACAAAATAATAAGAAATACAAATTAACTTCATTGAATGAAACACCATAGATAAAAATCCCATGTATGTATAAGTCCGTGTCATTACCTTTGGATGCCTGCAAAATTTAACAATAACACAGCCTGTTGCTTCCTGACACTGGCAGCCGTGAGAATGGATTGGGGGCTGATAAGCTATGCTTTATAAATTAGTAGCTTTTCAGCCATGACTTTGCTTGCACATGTAAATGTCACATGTATTGCATATGCCCCCTCCCGTCCCCTGTCCCTATTGTAAGAACCCCTCACTCATACTAAACCTCCAGAAATGTCTCATTTTGCCTGCGAGGCCATAGATGGTGGTTTAAGGGGTGTACAGTATATAACCGGACACACTTTTCTACCCGTGTTTTTCGATAACTTAGCCAGTCCATTCTTGAACAGATTTTGTGAGCAGCCAAGTGGAAATTCTTCATACCTGTTATGTGGAGATTCTCTCATAGTTTTATGTCCCCTTGCAGAGCCATAGCAACACCACTGGATTGTGAAAGTCCAATACTATTGTCTATGTTTTACGTAATGAAGCAGGAAGAAGCTTTTTGTGCAAATAATTTTTACTCGGGATGCCATTATGGCGTGTTTATTTAAGAGACACTGTAAAATGAACTTGTTCACACTGATTATAAGCTAACTATTAATGGTACGAGAGCATGGTCTACCATATGATAAGATCAAAAGGCATCCTATGACAAGTGCCAACTATGGTGCACAGTCTGTAACTTGAGCGCACAACTGGTATAGTAAGTATAAGATCGTACATCTTGGGTTATGTCAAAGTTATTCATTTATTTATTAATATCAACATTTCCTGGCATTGTAAAATTACTGAAAGATAGTATTTATGACCCATGGACTCCTCCTAATGTCTGAGAGGCAAAAGGCTACTATTTATTAATAACAATTACTTGATTCATGCCAGAATAAGTGTACTTTCCCACATATATCTTTGCTGAGGCCACAAGTGATTTCTGCATCAGCACATCATCCCACTTGCTCTGAAAGCAACAGATGGCCAACCACCTCTGCTAGCCATTATGGGAACCTACCACATGCTCCTTATTCTGTATATACTGCAGTGCCGATACATTTACTTCACGTATGAGAAATAGCACAACTGGAAATAAAGTAAAATGCACTCTTATCTGCAAATAAGGGGTACCTTACACATCACTTTTGTTAATTTCTTTTCAAATTTTTTTTTTGTTCAGACAAAATGAAACTTGGGAAACGTTTGAAATGTGATATCTCAATTCTTAGGAGCAACCTTCACACCATACATCATTTTATTTTATGCCAGTTATTTTAAAAATTCTTTTTCTCTTCAAATACAATTTTAGTAGTTTGACAGAAATCTTTAAAATGCAAAATCTACTGGTTCATGAAATCATATTACATTTGCACCTACTGAAACAGTGTTCCTAGCTTCCAATTATTGGTATTTGCATAATTTTTGAGTTTTGGCTACCATGCTCTCCTAGATTTTAACCACCAAAATTCTTTTAAAATACCACATTAATATACATATCAACAGAAAGTATTAGAAAACACTTTGTGTATGCTCATAAAGACAAGTAAACATTAGCTTTTGAAACATTTATTGAGCATATAAAATTTATTTAGCAAATATCATAATAGTACAATTTGTTTAACTTTAACAGAAATCTAGAGAAATTATTACAAACATTTAGCTCACATTTCCAAACAGCTGGTTGGCTGTCCCACAGGAGTCCATTGCAGCATAATGTTCCAGAATTTTCCTAAATACATAACACATACAAAATATACAACACATTTTATAAAATTACATGGGAAATTTTTTCTTTTTACATTCCTATGGTGTTTCACCGACCACCATTGAAGTTTATGGAGCACTTATGACTCAAGGTCATTCTTTGATAAATTACTGCATTGACACACTTATTTGACGAGAGGCACTATTATTTGCCAGCTGAAATTTTTGGTCCTAGGGACGTGTCTGCAGTGCTTGATTGCAGCCATAATTCATGCATATGCCAACAGCGTCTCTGCTACTTCATCTGGTACGTGTGCACAGAGTTCCCCATGTTCCCATCATCAAGACATCAAGTATGGATGCATGAAACAAAGACGTGTATTTTAGAATCAGCATACAATAATAAGTTACATTTTCCAAACACTGGATTGTTTCTTCTAACGAACTCTACTCGTTCTGCCCAAGTGGCCGTAACTATTACGTTCATGAATTAGTGAATTATTTTCAAATAATTATTATATAATAAACAATACTAAAGTTATATGACAGTCTTTTAATTTCATTAATTCTTGAAAAATTATCATTTTGTAATTATTTTATTCTTTACTTAATGGATCTTTTAATAACTACTATTAAATCTTGGTATTAAATTATTTAGTTTTACATTGTTGATTTATCTGTATTTCATAAAGGGTCACTATGTTTACCATTGTAGCGGTTGTGACATGTCTGCTTACATGATGCCGACCATGTAACATAATCATCTGGCTCAGCTATTTCAGCAACCAGCTATGCTTTGCACATCATTAGCCTCTCACTGCCTGTGCGATCCCTTTAATGACCTTACTGACATCACAATAAGCCAGCACACCACGTCCTCATGGGGTTCATTCAATCCCTGCTTTTTGCTTACGAACACATGAACTGGGCACATGTTATTTCAAAATTCTCAGAACTACTTTCTCTCTCAGTGATTTAAGAGAACTATTATTAAAAGGAAGGTCAGCAACGGCCGTAATATTGATGTTTTATTGATGGCAGAAATAATTTTCGATCACATAGTGATCATCTTCAGTGCTGATATGTACAAATTAAACTCAGACACTGGTATCAAATTATCAATAACCAAAACTGAGAAGCGATCACAATAAATAACCAAAACTGAGAAGCGATCACAATAACTTATTGTGATCACTTCTCAGTTTTGGTTATTGATAACTTGATACCAATGTCTGAGTTTAATTTGTACATATCAGCACTGAAGATGATCACTATGTGATCGAAAATCGATTCTCCCATCAATAAAACATCAATATTATGGCCAACACTGACCTTCCTTTTAATTTAATATATATGGTCGTTGTGCGCTCAGCACTCCATGGAGTCGCCAATCAATAGAACTATTATTTACAATGCATCTCGTGGTTGTGTCTAGGCCTTTCACAATGTGTAGTCATTATTATCTTACTAGAGGGATGTTATGTCTTGTAACCGATACTCAGGTACTCAAGAGTTTGGAGGCTTCCCTTCAATTACCACGGAATGTCTCAACATCAAATATATTGTATATGACATACTATGTGGCACTCTCGGTGTGTTACTTCCACTACATTAGGATGCTAACCACATTTTTGCCCTTCAGAAATTTCGAAAAATTTGTTTATTTCAGCATCTATTTTAGATGATTTTCTATGAGCCCTTCTCAGTACCAATTCACCCACAATGTATTTTTTGGGTGTTATATTCAAATCAGTTCTTTTTGGGAATTTTACTGAGCATTTGATCATGGTTTCAGGTCTTTTATCCATCAACAATTCATAGGGTGATGTTTCTGTTGTTTAATGTGGAAGCTCATCAAGTATCTTCTCAAACTCTTTAACATACATTCCCAAAGTGGTATGGTGGTCATGGCAAAAAGCTCTACATAGTCTTGGGACCCATGATCACTAAGTATTTGTTTATGCCTGTATGGCACATAATAATCTTACCCCAGTTTACTAGCTATTACTTTTCTGGTACATTTCCTCGTAGGGTACAATCTTAAAAATTTAGAAAATACACCCATTATTACCAACATATATTTAGAAATCTCTTTTGGTGTTTGGGAGAGGCATGAACACATTGGCTGCAGCTAGCTCACCTATCTCTTTTGGTATTATACATTACATTTGCCCTTTACTGCTGGTTGTAGGTGTTTTCGTCCTCTGACACGTTTGACAGCTTTCTAATATTCTCCTAGCTCTCATTACCATATTGTTAAAAATGCTGGATTCTTTCAACTTTTCCACACACTTTTTGGGTCCGAAATAACCACAGATCATGTGTACATGCCATATGAACTCCTCTGTGGTATGTTCAGGGAAACATAATTTCCAGTCTTCCCACACTAAATTAGTTCTGCACTACAATACTCGTTTTTCCACCAAATGATATTCCTTTATTTTGGGCTCCTGATTTTCTTCCCACTTTTGCTTGGACATAGTCAAAAATTCAGAAAAAATAGCGAGCAAAACTTTGACATTTGATCGAATTTGGCATGCTTTTTTCAGTCTTGGCTCCCCAGGATGCTTCTGTTGGGATAATTGGGCTTTGGTATCAACGCCATAACAGTAAACCCATATTTTGTCACCATTTATGACTCTTTTGAGCACATCAGGATCATCATTGATGTCATTCAAGAGCTCCTGAGCGATGCTCGTGCGACGGTTCTTCTGATAAAAATTGAGAAGTTTTGGGACAAACTTCGCTGACACACACTTCATGCCCAAAACATCCGAAATAATTGCATGATGCAAGTCAACTGATATGCCAACATCCTCAGAAACTTCTCTTACAGTAATTCCACGATTTTCCAAAACAATTTTCTTCACAGCTTTGACATTATCATGTGTTGGGTGGTCCAGATCGAGGTTTGTCACTGGCATCTTCTCAGCCATCTTGGAAGAGCTTGTAACACTTGTAAAGTTTTAGCTTCCCTAGCAGTTTCTTGTATTTCCAGTTTTTGTTTTAATTGTTTAGCTTCCCTAGCATTTTCCTGTAGGTTACTCATCAGAGCTGAAAACATGGCTTGCATATTAAATTCTGAACCATTAATTTTGTTAGGTTCAAGGTTCATTTTCGTCATCGTACTTCCCTTAACCACTGTCTGAGTGTCCGACTCAGCTGCATGTTCTGCGATACCTAAAGCATGTAAGGGAACTTCCTGCCCCTTGTTACCTACAATATCATTCACCCTGACTACAGGGCCTTCTTTTGATTTTGCAAGTCGAAATACATCATGGATCTCTGACCAGGCAGAGGTCTCCTGACCCGCATTCCCCCTAATATCTGGTTTGCTCATTTTACTTTTGGTTGCCCTACCACTTTTAAGTAACATTAACTATACACAATGCTATTTATCACTTTAGCTTACTTTGAAAATAGTATATTTTATGGGTCACAGTAATGCTCCGCTGCTTCACTGTGCGTTGAACTCCGGACCTCAGCTAGAGTGGCTCCAGTGCATCCCTTCTCTGCTGCTGTACTGTACTGTACTGTGCTGTGATGTGGTGATGTGCTGTGCTGAGTTGCTATCCACTTTGTTTCCTCTGATTACACAGTTTGCCTTACCACGTTGGATGTCACTATCTACTTTCTTCTGCTATGATTTCTTCTCGACGGTCATTGCTACTTTTCACTTACAAAATGTTCATACTCCAGTGATGTGAATTGTATTTTTCACTTTGCGAAACTTACCACTTTATGTGACATACTTCCTGCATTACTTGACTCACACAGTTTTAATATTACACATTGCATGTTCACGTCCCACTTCTTTTCTCATTGCATTGTTAATTGAAATTCCACTTCCTATTTTCCCCATAAATTTGCAATAAACAGTTTTCTCCATCACAAGTTATTTGTCTACAGTCTTATTTCACTCACAAGATGCCAAGTGCAAGACGCGTCTACTGCAAATCATCCAAATTGCGGCGACGTGCAAGAAGCATCCTATGTAATCTATCAAGATTTGCAAGAAATTCATCTCCTCAAGGGGTGCCAAATGCAAAAGTCCCCCACTCATACTAAATCTCCAGAAATGTGTCAGTTTAGCTGGTGAGTACAGTTTAGGTGGTGATTGAATAGGTGGTGGTATAAGGGGCATATACGACGGTGGTTTGAAAAGTTCTCGAAATCACCACGAGAGGTCAGCGCTAGCGCAACGAGTTGTTAACATGATATTCATTAGACTGTTTCCTGTAAACAAGTGCCATGTCAGTGCTCTTGGAAGAGAGCTGTGGCAGTGATGTGGCTCTGTTGTTCCCACACAGTGATTTGCGAGGATGGAATAAATCGAGCAGTGATTAAGTACTTCACATAGAAAAGTATGAAAGCAAAGGACATTCATGCTGATTTCTAGAATACACTGGGGGACTCTGCACCTTCATCTTCAACTGTTGCCAAGTGGACAAATGAACTTAAATTTGGTTGGGAGAGCTAGAGAGCTCAGATGATGACTTGCACAGTGGTCTGCCAAGATGTGTCACTACTCCAGAAGTCATTGCAAAAGTGCACAAAATGCTCATGGAGGATTGCCGATTGAAAGTATGTGAAATTTCTCATGCTTGCCAGGTGTCATATGAAAGGCCATATCACATTTTAACTGAAGAATTAGAAATGAAAAAATTATCTGCAAGATGGGTGCTGCGACCCTTGACACTGGATCAAAAACGCATGAGACTGGACATATTGTAACGTTCGGCCCATTTTAGGAGAAACGAACAAAATTTTTTGTGCCTGTTTGTGATCACAGATGAAACTTGGGTGCACTACTATACGCCAGAGACAAAACAACAGTCAAAACAGTGGAAACATGCTGATTCTCCACCACCAAAGAAAGTATTTTATTGCGTTCTTTTTCAGACGCTTTCTATGAAATATCGCCAAGGTCTTCAAAATGTGAATAATGGTAAAAAGTGTATTTTTTTTATATAAGTAATGTTTGATTTATGTCATTGACTCTGCAAACATACATTTGTGTTTCAGGTCCTCTTTATGGCTTTTGTATGGCATCGCAATATCTGACACTTCTACAATTATTGTCAACTCAATTGGTGTTTTACTACAGTTCAGTTATGTAGTAACCTACTATATATACGCTATCAGGAAGGTAAGCTTCATAAGTATGTAGTAGCATGAAGCTATAATTTTTAAAAGTGACTAAAGCATTGGCTAATTGTTTTAGTAATGTGTTAGATTTCTCAAAGATTTTGTATAGTGCATATCCTAGTGAGATGAATGATGTGTATTAATTAAACTATTTCTATACAAATCCACTCTGAACTCCACAGATAAGCAAACAGGTGATATAAAAAAAATGATATAGTTTCGTGTTTCACGTGAATGCTGTTGCCGTTCAGAATTACAGAATTTCTTAGAAACATCTATTGTATGTTGTATTTGTGCAGAGTACTGTGAGTACAGTTTTACTTGGTGCTGAGTTTTAAGAATAGTATCATAGCCATTAGATGTGTTTTATCTCTGGAGCTAGGCAGATGCGCGTATACGATGCTCTCGCTAAGTTAAGTGATTAATATTGAAAGAAGAGCTAATTTAGTTAATATTACATTTTAGGTTAGTGTATATACTTCTTCTGTAGGCTGTATATTGAAGGTTTCGCTTTTCTGGCCGTATTTAGGTCAAAAAGGAAGTATTTTGTAGAAGGCTGGTAGTCGCTAGTTTTGTTTACGTTTTTCAGGTGTAAATTTCATGTGAGTGTAAAATTTAATGTTTGACTCAAGTTATCGCTTCAAAGTCAAATTAATTTGTGTCAGTCATACAGAGTTTAGGTAGTTAAAACATTTAGAAGTAAGTTTAAAAGTTTGTTTACATTAGTGTTTGTTTACGGATTAGTAGGCTACAGGTTATGAAACTACTGTGGTCTTGTGCCTACTTATTCTCTGCTTTTATGTTAAGTTTGTCTATCAAACCATGTGTGACAAATGTGGTGGTTGCTGTAGAAATTTGAAAGAGGGGGATGTTCTGTGTAGACTTAATCTAAGGTTTCATTGGGGGCGAAAGTAGCAGCGAGGAAACTAGGATAGAAAATGAGGCTCTTCCATCATGGCAGTGTAGGTTATGTAGAAAGGACAGAACAATCGCTGAACAGGAGGCAAACATTTGTGCCCTTAAGGCTGAATTAGAAAACACGAACTTGGAATTGTGTTGGTTAAGGGAGGAAAAAGAGATTGGGAACTGGGAAAAGGTAGCAAGCAAAGGGCAAAAAAGGGAAACACTTGAAAAAACTCCAGAAATTCAATTAGTAAATCAGTTTGGCTTGCTATCTGAAGTGGAGGAAGGGCCTCATCCAGATTTAGTTGAAAGTAGGTTGAAGCAGAATATTAGCTTAAAGAAAAAAGACAGGTTGGGATCAAACCAGAATAGGAAAAGAAGAATTCTGCTTATAGACAGCAATCATGGGAGGGGTGTGGGCCAGCAGCTTCAGGAGAAATTAGGTGCAGGGTACCAGGTCACAAGTTTTGTGAAACCAAGTGCTAGCCTTAGCCAGGTGACAGAAAACTTAGGTCAGCTATGCAAGGACTTTGAGAAGGAAGATTAAGTAATTATAGATGGGGAAGTAGGAAACAGCCTGGCTATGAATCCAAGATACAGTGACCTGGATAAAATAGGAGCAGAAACTGAGCACACAAATGTGGGGTTTGTGGAAGTCTTTCAGTGCCATGGTCAGCCCTGTGTAAACACTACTGTAAGGCATGTTAACACTGAGCTGAACAGGACGCTCCAGACACCGGCAAAATCTCACATAAGTATTGTTCCAGTAAATGCTATTAGTAGTTGGGGATACACTACACATGGCCTGCACCTGAGTAGGATGGGGAAAAATAAGTTAGCTTCTCTATTAGCAGAAACTGTAAGGGGGTCCACAGTCACACAAGGGGTGATCCCTGTGGTTAATGGGTCCAGGCAGATAGGTTTTTTAGGTTAAAGCCAAAGTCCAGACAGATGACAATCAAGATAAATAGAATAAAAGGAACATCATGCACAGTAAATAGGGGTAAAGCTAAGGGCAGTATCAACATACTTAATCAAAAGTCAGGGGAATAAAAAATAAAGCAGATGAGCTATTAGTGTGTTTAGATGATCTCAAAAATAAGAATGAGATTGATATACTCTGTCTGTCTGAACACCATGTAACTGTGGGCATGGATAGTGTCAGTATAAGTGGGTTGTTGTTGTTGTTGTTGTGGTCTTCAGTCCTGAGACTGGTTTGATGCAGCTCTCCGTGCTACTCTATCCTGTGCAAGCTTCTACATCTCCCAGTACCTACTGAAGCCTACATCCTTCTGAATCTGCTTAGTGTATTCATCTCTTGGTCTCCCTCTATGATGTTTACCCTCCACACTGCCCTCCAGTACCAAATTGGTGATCCCTTGATGCCTCAGAAGATGTCCTACCAACCGATCCCTTCTTCTAGTCAAGTTGTGCCACAAACTCCTCTTCTCCCCAATTCTATTCAATACCTCCTCATTAGTTACGTGATCTACCCATCTAATCTTCAGCATTCTTCTGTAGCACCACATTTTGAAAGCTTCTATTCTCTTCTTGTCTAAACTATTTATCGTCCATGTTTCACTTCCATACATGACTACAATCCATACAAATACTTTCAGAAACAACTTCCTGACACTTAAATCAATACTCGATGTTAACAAATTTCTCTTATTCAGAAATGCTTTCCTTGCCATTGCCAGTCTACATTTTATATCCTCTCTACTTCAACCATCATCAGTTATTTTGCTCCCCAAATAGCAAAACTCCCTTACTACTTTAAGTGTCTCAGTTCCTAATCTAATTCCCTCAGCATCACCCGACTTAATTCGACAAAATTCCATTACCCTCGTTTTGCTTTTGTTGATGTTCATCTTATACCCTCCTTTCAAGACACTGTCCATTCCGTCAACTGCTCTTCAAGTCCTTTGCTGTCTCTGACAGAATTACTATGTCATCGGCGAACCTCAAAGTTTTTATTTCTTCTCCATGGATTTTAATACCTACTGCAAATTTTTCTTTTGTTTCCTTTACTGCTTGCTCAATATACAGATTGAATAACATCGGGGAGAGGCTACGCATTGCATAATTTGGCCCACCCCGGTGTTCGTGTGTCTACCCGCCTCCTAGCGGAGCGCTTTGTTTGGAGAAATGTCAACAAGGATTGCCAGCAATAGGCACACTCCTACATCGCGTGCCAACGATGCAAAGTACACAAGCACACTTCACCCCCCCTCGGCGCCTTTTCGATCCCTCTTGGGTGTTTCCAGCATATTCATATTGACATTGTCAGCCCTCTCCCCCCCCCCCCCCCCCCTCTGATGGCTTTTGTTATGTTCTCTTGTCTATCAACCGAACAACTCCCTGGGTCAAGGCTGTCCCCCTCCCCAATATTACGGTAGAAACTGTTGCTCGAGCTTTCGTCGAGTCATGGGTATCGCATTTCGGATATCGAGCTATCATCACGACTGACCAGGGCAGACAATTTGAGTCGGCCCTGTTCAACGAGATTGTAACATTTGCGGCATCCGTTGCATCCATACCACAGCACATCACCCGCAAAGTACCAGGCTAGTAGAGTGCTGGCACCGCACTTTCAAAGCGGCTCTTCGATGCCACGACTCTCTATGGATGGAGGCCCTTCCCCTTGTGCTACTCGGCATTTCTGCGATCTATATGGAAGACCTCAAAGGCACAATAGCCGAGTTCGTATACGGCCAGAACATTGTTCTCCCTGGCTAACTCGTGAGCCCTTCTGCTTCTCTCCCTCAGTCTGGCTTACCTTCCTTCGTGGACCGCGTCAGACGCCACTTCATCAACCTCCACATCCCCCCGCCCACCAGCCATTCCCGCCCTGAAATCTCTGGACAATTGCGAATATGTCATGGTCCGAGATGACACTGTCCGTGCTCCCCTCCAACCTCCATATGCTGACCCGTACCAAGTTCTCCGGCGCTCAGCCAACACCTATGACATCCAGATAGAAGATTCAGTTGTTACAGTGTCTCTCAACAGACTTAAGCCTGCTCATGTCGAGCCTGCTTCTGCCCCCCTTCAGGCCAGGACCATGCCACTCACTGTCATGGCTCACAACACTCCGACCACTCCCTCCACGTCGGACTTACACACTCGGTTGAGTGACTTCCAGCTCCAATCGTCGAGCTCTCCTCCGACTTCGCCCTCTACTCCAGTCTCACGTGCACCGTCAAGTGACCACATGCTCCCCACGTCGAGCTTACCTACAATCACTCCCTTGCCGCCGGGCCCTTCGACCTCTCCACTGTCAACTGCCTTGCCCTGTTGAGGTTTCTCATGCCCCCCTATCTTGAACATGCCCTCGCTCGAGGTGTTTGTGCCGGTCCCCCCCGGACGTAATCCACAACATTTCAATAATACTGCACGATGATACACTGTACAGTGCTCATGACACAACCTCCGCCATTCCCTGCCACCTGGTGAAATGTGTTCCCCTCTCACCCGACGTGACCTGGACATGCTTCATGTGTTTGCCATGCCCATCGGAGACATTGTCATCGCTCTGTTCCTTCCGCAAGCCGCCAGCCTACCTGTCGCCGCATGAGTAGCACGCCCAGTACGATGCCCGGCTCGCTTCAACGACTTCTAGGTTCGGTGGCCGAACCTTCCTTCACGACATCTGCCCACACAGCTCCCCGACGACGCTGTCGAGCTGACCGTGGTCTGGCTCCTGTGGACCACACCTGCCGACGCCATTGTCCCGCCCCCCGCCCCCCCCCCCTCCGGCCTCTCAAGAATACTTCGTACTGCGGGGAGGGTGGGGGGGGGGGGGGAGGAGTCTATGTGGTGCCGAGGTGGTCAACACCAGCATCGATCTGAGTATAGGCTTTGAACTAAGCTAAACATTTCTTTTTGCAGTTCCGCCATGTTAGTTCTTTGTAAGCTTTTGATGTGTTCAGGTGAATAAATGAGCTACTGCAAAATGGGAGTGTTTTTTAGTGTAACTGACCCGAACTTCTCCCTCACCTCCATTCTCTTTCTGTGCCCGTTGACTCGCAGCTCATTAGGTGTGGACAGAAAGCATCTGCAAATTATATTGCTTATAAAGAATAATGTGAAAAGAAAGAAAGCTTGAATTAGAAGCAAAATGAGGAACAAAACAAAGGTTCCTTAAAGAGGCGATTAAAATTATGAGTAAAGAAAAGGAAAAGAAACATGAAGGCTGGAAATCTTTCAGAAGAATCTTTAGAAAAGAAAATGGAGTATGATTATTTCAGTTTTAGCTAAGGTTCCTAAGAAACAGTAATCTAAAACATTTTGTTGATCTTTCTACAGTATTAAAATAATTTATCACCTTTTAATCACCTCCTTCAAATATTTTGTCACCTTTTTCAAGTACCACCATGGCTTCTCACACTGAATTATGGAACATTTTTATGCTTTTTGGAGTCAGAAATTCTCCTCAACACTGAGTCTGGAAAAATAATTTTATGAAATTCAGGTCACTCTATTCGCGAATGCGGTGTGATATAGCCGACAGAGGCACAGTTGTGTTTTACTGTCTTTTACTTTCGCTTTTCACAACCCCAATGAGGGTGTATACGAACCGGGAGATCTGGGAAAAACCTGGGAATTTTTTCATCTGGGAGAAAACTGGGAAAAACCCAGGAATTTTTAATTTTTTAGTTAAATTTTTGTAACTTTGACTGGTAAGAACCAATACTCTAACATAGAATATTACTGTATCTCGCTACTGCAGAAAAATACTGCAGCAACAAAACACGAGCAAGAGAAAAAAAAAACGAAAATAAAAATTAAGTTGCAAAGGTAATGCACCATATACAAGAACAAAACACAGTGATCATACAAGCGTCTACCAACAGCAAAATGTGTCAAAGGCTTTAGGAAGACTATGCAATGTTTCATAACAACAAATTGCCTCTGATGAGTGTGACGTCACAACTGTTTACGTTAAATTCGTTGCAGCGGTTGCGAGCGAGCTTATGAACATGTGCAGATGAGTCGCATATGAGTAGTACCTTCTCCCACTTCTGGCTACAGAAGTGTGGCAGTCAGTTATAGAAGCAATAGCAGCAAGCAGCCAGATGCCATCCGGAAAAATTTTACTGGTGTGCCTAAGCTGCCAGATTCACATAATGCGCAACAAGGCCCGGATCTGGCGGGCGGGGGCAAAACTGGGTATCTGCCCTGGGCGGCAGTTTTAGAAGGGGGGGGGGGGGGTGCCAAATTCGTATTATTGAGGAAAAAGACCTTGTTTCACTAAGTGCCAAGCATCCAGCACACGTTGGTCTGTCGATTACTCATATGATTTCGAACACATCCCTGTTACTTTTTGAACATTTTTGATCAAATTCTAAGTTGATTTCTGAATGAACCGTAAGTTGATTTTTGAATGCGTGTGTAGTGTACGTGATGTCCCTGCCAGGGGAAGCCCCTTCGCATCTAGGAATAAATTTTCCTGCAGACAAAAGGGGATGGGTCTATATGAGCTGAGCGAATAAAGCCGAAAGGGTGAATGACAACCGCTGTTCATGTGGTTGACCAGGTTCACAAATGGTCAGTGCTGTTATAATTCCTAGCGAATTCCATAGATTCAGACTACCGGAGTGGAAATAAACGACTAACAGGCAACAAAGATTACGTATTGTCTTCTCTGGGTATCCAAGAAAATGAAATTTTGACAGAAAAATTTGGCCAGACCGCTACACTACTAAGGGACAGTTATACAATCCCTGGCTAGCAGCTGCTAAAGTTATATTCTGGGACTAGCACGGAAAACGTGTTGTACGTACACATAATAACGCCTAACCGGAGAATAAATGCGGGATAACTAAACTGGCGATTGTGGCAGGGTTAGTGAAGTTAACCAGAGAATAAATGTTGAAACTGGCAGCAATAGTTACAGAATTAGTGATGACAAGATTGTTTGTTAGAACGAGGAAGGAGAAGAAATGGGGACTCACACAAATTACGGAAGAATATGGCAATTCCAAATTTATATAAAAATTTCGTGCTACTACTTTTCGATCTCATGCTTCAGAAACTAGAGAGTATGAATGAAATGTGAAACTATTTCCTAACATAAAACTTTTTGCTTGTAGTAGGCCTAATAGGCATCTCATATTGGTACTTTGTGAATTATATTCTGTCATGTTATAACAATTGCTGCAATATTAGGCAGGCCTATTTCGTTTTATCTAGCAGACGGTGATAAAATACATGTAATCAGATCGGGAAACCACACCAGACGTAGGTGCTATTAGTATTAACAGCTTTTCTAGTATTAGACAATGACATTTCATCTTTTCATATAGCAAAACGTTGACGAACTTTGATGAGGTAATAGATTCTTTCCCAGAAAGGAAAGTACGCCATATAAAGCTGTGGCAAGATTAGAGAGGAGAAAAAAGCTAGGACTTAAGGACTGAAGAAATGTGTACTGTCTTGCTTGTCTCTTAACTTTACTCGTTTTATGTATCATATATTTAATTTTATGCCACACAAAACAGAAAGTTATTAGCTAATAGGCAGTAAAGACTGCAAATTTTCTGAAGAGTTCTTGTTCTGCCGGTTACAAATAATCCCATCCAGCATTAATTGCGAGATTTTTTTAAGAGAGGCAGGATGTCAGACCGACTGACTGGGAGCAGGTGAGGCACCACAGGACATTTTAATTGCCACTGGACGGAATATATTTTGATTGCACCCATTACGAAATATTACATGTTTGAATTCCATAGAGCGTAATACAGAGACGTGCGATGGAAGAATGCTGTGTGAAGAGGCTTGGCACTGCACTTCGGCACACTTTTAAGACCAAATAACATGTCTTACGTTCGCTCGAACATATATACTTTATGTATGAGACTCTTCAGAAAGATGTGCGCTACAAATTGAAGATATTTTTTATAAGTCGATTTTTTAAATTTTTTGGCGTCCTACCTCAAATGCTCGAGGGTGGGGGAGTGCCACTATCTAATATTGTCCCGGTTCGGAAATATCGTAGAACGGGACCTGATGCACAGAACAGTCTGAGTTGTAGTGGGGTGGTGTAGTTTCCACGTGACCCGTGTTTATAAGTGATTTTGTTGTTTCCTCTTCGTTTATTGCTCTCATGTCAGATGAAAACAAAACAGATTTCTGTGGCCGGGAGTTATCAAGTGAATTAAAATACATTCACATGATTACTGAAGGCTAAAATATATTATTAGTTTCAGATTTTATTTTGTTTCCACCTTTCTGACAGTCAAGCGTTAATTGCCTTGCAGAACAATGAAGTTATTTTTGTCGGTTTGTTAAAGAAATTTGACTTTTATTAATCTTTTCTGCTGAGGCCAATTTATTTGAAACGAAGTGTTTAATTCCACAATATTGGCTAGTTTCAACTGTTCGCTGCATTTCAAGTTCACGTTTTCATCTTCTAGCACGTATGGTATTATGCCATAATAAAGAACCAAACATGAGATAATACGGTACTGGTACTCCAAGAAAATTTACATCTGAATCTGGGCAAACGAATGTGCACTTTAAACCGAATTATGCATTTTAGTATGGTTCACAAAATTCCCATGCTCTTGGAGTATCATCTAATGTCTTGTTTCTTTTATGACATAATGTAAGATCTTTTAATGTTTTACACGTACGGGGTTCCTGCGTCATCGAAGCTGTGCAAGTGCGGCGACGCTTGTCATCTCGTGCAACTATTGAAACGAATCTATTTCTACCAGGTCGTGAAAAAATATTCCGAATGGTTGTTTGAAAAGCGTTATTTTCAAGTAAAGTAAATTTCCTTTTACACAAGATGAATTCTGTGCGTGACTGTCCGATGAATTTCTTAAATCACAGAGCGTTTGACTCTCATTCAAAAAATCAAGTCTTTGAGGATGACCATTTAGAATATTTTCGAGCCCAGAAAATCAGACATTTATGTTGTTTTTAAAATTTTACTGGCAGGTTTGTGTAATGTACCTTAAAGTGTAACGTGCGCAAAAAAGATCAACATTATGCCTGAAAGCTTAGCTTCTCTTGCAGCTTGTTAATCTTAGATACCAACATTATACGTGAAAGCTTTTCTTTTCTTGTAGCAACACTATGTATAGTAATTTAAACCATTACCTTTTCCTATTTGTGTGTTCGCGCTACTTAACAGTGTTGTTGCTATTGGCTGACTGCATCACGTGCCCTATGCTCTGAATATCCGCTGTCTTTGGTTGGCGAGTTCGCTTAACATGAGCTACGAATGGCTTACAAAAGCGAATCGCAATCTCGATTTCAATCCTTCGGAAAGTAACATGAAGTGTTTGGTGGAATTCGAATTTATATTTTCATGATACGAAAATATGCAGTGTACATGTTGATGCACATCAGACATCATTCCAAAAGATGTTTTGTCCCCTGAGTTTCGTTTTCTAAAGTGCCGGGAAATTCTACGCTGGTGTATAAAATCACAACCATTGAAAGGATTGATAACTTTTACAGTTCCGAGGAAAGGTATACTGTTACTTAACACGGAAAAAGTGTATTTTCATCTGGGAGAAAGTGTATTTTCAACCAGGAAAAATCCGGCAATTTTTTTTTTTTTCCTCATCCACGTACACACCCTGCCTAATATTACCCAGTTATATGGCCAGTGCACTATTGTTTAACTTTCGATAAGCCTCATTAATAGGTCGCAGGTGAACATCCACATACTGCTACAATAGTTTACTGCTGAACATCTATGAGTAGTGAAAACCTAACCACAGTGTCCACTGTTCTTGAACAATAAACAGATACGTATGGAAACAGACAATGTCATTGTTGTTACACACAGCCTATTGGTATGACACTTACTTCACTGTTAATTTGATGAGTTGTTGTCGTTCTAACCAACACAGGTTAGGTTCCTCGTCTGAAACTCGGCCGTGGACTGACCGTCTCGGGACCAAAAATTGGGCCCTTATATATCCTCACAATAATAGGTGCTGAAACTACACATTGCTTAAAGTTAAATTTACAGAAATTACAATTTAAGCTTAACTAATTAAATTAACTGAATATATCGAAAAATTCTATCTTTTCAACAGTTTCTTCTACTACAAGAGTTAGACTGAATTATTTGTTTAAATCATATAATTAACAAATAAAGTTCGGCAAAGAATACTTTTGACAAAACTGTTAATTACTTTTGAATTAATTAAGGGCTGTCTTTGCTAACAAGTTTTCGAATTATATCCAAATACATACTTTAAGATTACTAGTATTTTGTCTTCCATCATCATCATCATCATCATCATCATTTAAGACTGATTATGCCTTTCAGCGTTCAGTCTGGAGCATAGCCCCCTTATAAAATTCCTCCATGATCCCCTACTCAGTGCTAACATTGGTGCCTCTTCTGATGTTAAACCTATTACTTCAAAATCATTCTTAACCGAATCCAGGTACCTTCTCCTTGGTCTGCCCCGACTCCTCCTACCCTCTACTGCTGAGCCCATGAGTCTCTTGGGTAACCTTGCTTCTCCCATGCGTGTAACATGACCCCACCATCTAAGCCTGTTCGCCCTAACTGCTACATCTATAGAGTTCATTCCCAGTTTTTCTTTGATTTCCTCATTGTGGATACCCTCTAGCCATTGTTTCCATCTACTAGTACCTGCAATCATCCTAGCTACTTTCATATCCGTAACCTCAACCTTGTTGATAAGGTAACCTGAATCCACCCAGCTTTCGCTCCCATAGAGCAAAGTTGGTCGAAAGATTGAACGGTGCACAGATAACTTAGTCTTGGTACTGACTTCCTTCTTGCAGAAGAGAGTAGATCGTAGCTGAGCGCTCACTGCATTAGCTTTGCTACATCTCGCTTCCAGTTCTTTCACTATGTTGCCATCCTGTGAGAATATGCATCCTAAGTACTTGGAACCGTCCACCTGTTCTAACTTTGTTCCTCCTATTTGGCACTCAATCCGTTTATATTTCTTTCCCACTGACATTACTTTCGTTTTGGAGATGCTAATCTTCATACCATAGTCCTTACATTTCTGGTCTAGCTCTGAAATATTACTTTGCAAACTTTCAATCGAATCTGCCATTACAACTAAGTCATCCGCATATGCAAGACTGCTTATTTTGTGTTCACATATTTTAATCTCACCCAGCCAGTCTATTGTTTTCAACATATGATCCATAAATAATATGAACAACAGTGGAGACAGGTTGCAGCCTTGTCTTACCCCTGAAACTACTCTGAACCATGAACTCAATTTACCGTCAACTCTAACTGCTGCCTGACTATCCATGTAAAGACCTTTAATTGCTTGCAAAAGTTTGCCTCCTATTCCATAATCTCGTAGAACAGACAATAACTTCCTCCTAGGAACCCGGTCATATGCCTTTTCTAGATCTATAAAGCATAGATACAATTCCCTGTTCCACTCATAACACTTCTCCATTATTTGCCGCAAGCTAAAGATCTGGTCCTGACAACCTCTAAGAGGCCTAAACCCACACTGATTTTCATCCAATTGGTCCTCAACTAATACTCACACTTTCCTTTCAACAATGCCTGAGAAGATTTTACCCACAACGTTGATTAAAGAGATACCGCTGTAGTTGTTACAATCTTTTCTGTTTCCATGTTTAAAGATTGGTGTGATTACTGCTTTTGTCCAGTCTGATGGAACCTGTCCCAACTCCCAGGCCATTTCAATTATCCTGTGTAGCCATTTAAGACCTGACATTCCACTGTATTTGATGAGTTCCGACTTAATTTCATCCACCCCAGCTGCTTTATTGCACTGCAATCTATTGACCATTTTCTCCACTTCCTCAAATGTGATCCTATTTCCATCATCATTCCTATCCCATTCTACCTCGAAATCTGAAACATTACTGATCGTATTTTCACCTACATTGAGCAACTCTTCAAAATATTCCCTCCATCTGCCCAAGGCATCCACAGGATTCACCAGCAATTTTCCTGACCTGTCCAAAATACTTGTCATTTCCTTCTTACCTCCCTTTCGAAGACTGCTAATAACACTCCAGAATGGTTTTCCAGCAGCTTGACTCGTAGTCTCCAACCTGTTTCCAAAGTCTTCCCAAGATTTTTTCTTGGATGCTGCAATTATCTGTTTGGCTTTGTTTCTTTCTTCAACATAACTTTCTCTGTCTACCTGAGTTCTAGTATGTAGCCATTTTTGATACGCCTTCTTTTTCCTTTTACAGGCTGCCTTGACTGTGTCATTCCACCAAGCTGTTTGCTTCCTCCTACTTTTACACACTACTGTTCCAAGACACTCTTTAGCCACTTCTAGTACTGTGTGCCCGTACCTTGTCCATTCCTTTTCCAATGACTGTAATTGACTACATTCAACTAACTGGTACCTTTCTGAGATCGCTGTTATGTACTTGTGCCTGATTTTCTTATCCTGAAGTTTCTCCACTCTTATCCTCCTACATATGGACCTGACCTCCTGCACTTTCGGCCTCACAATCCCAATTTCACTGCAGATTAAATAATGATCAGTGTCATCAAAGAATCCCCTGAATACACATGTGTCCCTCACAGCCTTCCTGAGTTCCTGATCTGTTATTATATAGTCAATGACAGATCTGGTTCCCCTACCTTCCCAAGTATACCGGTGAATGTTCTTATGTTTAAAAAAGGAGTTTGTGATTACTAAGCCCATACTGGCACAGAAATCCAAGAGTTGTTTCCCGTTCCTGTTAGCCTCCATATTCTCTCCAAATTTACCCATAACCTTTTCATACCCTTCTGTTCGATTTCCAATCCTGACATTAAAATCACCCATGAGCAGAACACTGTCCTTTTCCTTTACTCTAACAACTACATCACTGAGTGCCTCATAAAAACTATCCATCTTATCTTGATCTGTCCCTTCACAATGCGAATATACTGACACAATCCTAAATTTCTTGCTAGACACTGTCAAATCTATCCACATCAGTCGTTCGTTTACATATCTTATTGCAACTACGCTGGGTTCCATTTCTTTCCTGATGTAAAGCCCTACACCCCATTGTGCTATTCCTGCTTTGACTCCTGACAGGTAGACCTCGTATTCTCCCACATCCTCTTCTTTCTCACCCCTTACCCGAATGTCACTAACAGCTAAACGTCCAGCCCCATCTTACTTGCAGCCCCTGCCAGCTCTACCTTCTTCCCAGAGTAGCCCCCATTGATATTAATAGCTCCCCATCTCATTACCGTTTGTTTGCCAAGTCTTCCAATTGTTTATAATTAGTACAGAATTTATATTTGTTTATATGTCATCAGTAGAATTTAAGTTACAAAACAATTACTGATTTCGCTCTATAATGAAAGATACTAACTAGGAATAGTCAAAATAAGAGGGGAAGTAAAATTATCCCAGCTTGCATCGTCACATCACGCCGTCATTGGGTTGACCAGATACATGTTTCAAATGGCTAACTGGGCAATGCAATGACCACAAGTGATGCCAGAAATTGGGTTTAAAATATTCACACAAAAAAATATTACATAAGAAATCCTATCAAAACCTACAGTACATATATTTTTCAAATTTCTGCTTATACTAACTGGCCATATGAAAATCCCCATACAAAATATCTACATACAGTGTATTGCAAAATTGCAAGAAATATCTACACGTTATACTTTTAATAAAAATGAGGCATCTTCACCATAATTGATGTCCTTTTTGGGTAAGTGAAGATAACATTTAAAGATACAAATCAAAATAATGTGATACAAGTTCTGTCTTGCTTCAAATAATAAATCCTCATGGGTTGCAATGGACAGAAAACTTCACTTGCCCAATGTTCAGTATTTTTCACAAGCACTTTCACACTTTTAATGAGCTTTTCCACATTTTCTCACCAAGTTGTCCATGCCTTCAACTGGTCCAAGTGGCAATTAGCAAGGAAATGCACTGCTATCAGTTCCCTTGGAGGTGGTTCTCCTCCGCCACGGTACATGAGAAAATGCACTACTTAGTACACTTATTGTTTAACACTAATGGGAAATGATAGTCATTACTTCACACACACACACACACACACACACACACACACACACACATTACATAGTTCTCATAACATTACAATAATTATCACTAAAACTGACTATGGTACGAAAGGTGTGGACTCGTAAAAATTTAAAATCACGTGTACATTACACTACAGAACATTATTCTTAAGTCATAACTGTCTGAAACTGATTAAACTTGAAAGACTTTTGTTTCTTACCCACTTACAAAAATCACCTAAAATATGTACATTACCTCTAGTAAAAACTCAAGATGTACAGTAACATAGCTTTACTACTCATTATGCTATGAAAAAAATTAGTCACCATCACATAATTACTATTCAGATCAAAATTAAGGGGATGGAAGTTGTACCAAATCATTGCCTTATTTCTCCACTCTGAGTACTACTCTCATTCAAGCAGAAAATTAAATGCTCACAGAGTCACAAAATGTTACCAAATAGTTTACCTGTCAGAATATTCACATCAGTCTATCACCTCAGTTATCAGTTAATCAGTGAAATTATTGTTCTTTGTTCCAGTAGTACCACCTCAAGCTCCTAATTCCTCAGAGCACAAATAGAAGTTTTCAGATAACCTATAGATCTGATAATGCAGAGTTATATGACTTGTACCTCACCAAAATATTGCTCTTTCCATTAAGCTCTCATTCCCAGCTACAGTGTCATGAATTGCACAATACACAGTCCCCAGTGTTGCTTAGTCCACAGATAGATCATCAGTACAGTTACACCACAATTATTTGTATACAGTTATCTTTTCCATTACTCAATTCTGTCTATTAGTTCCATTATTTTATGTACCTTTCTCACTAAGTTAACTAGTGGAGCGCATTCTCAAAAAATATCCCTGCTGCAGAGACAGGCTCCCTAACCATTAACACCCTAGCATTATTCATTATTTTATTATTTCATTATTGTTTCATTATCTAATAAATAAACACCTGCTTGGCTTATCCAATGCAAACTTGACTCTACTGAAAAACACTGCACAGTAACAGATCCTTATGCTAAGGCAAAAAACTCTCATTACTGGTCAGACAAAATTGTCACTTAGAAAGACTATTATTTGCTTGACATTCTAGCTGGAAGGGCGATATACATACAAATCTTGCTTATTCTTTCCACACACATTACTCCAGGCAACTATGTCTAAAGTTGGAATTCCTTAATGTTAGAAAATGCTGTACCATTACACACTTCTTTGGGTACATAGTTATCTCCATATACTGACTTCACTGAACACAAACACTTCTATTATACCACAATATTAAGATTGAGTATTCAAGACAGTTTTTATTGCATAATTTCTGTTCTGCTGCTGTTTTGTCATCTGGATCTGAAAGGCTGCGGCAAGTTGTAATTCTCCGGCAAGGCATCTTATTTATCCTGGTCAGCTGTGTCCACCTGCATGCTGATTGGCTGCTCCTGTACTCAATGGCTGCTTGAGGGTGCTGCTGCTTCTGTACTCAATGGCTGCTTGAGGCTGCTCAACCTGGTATCTATAGATCACTTCAGAGAAAGCTTAAGAAATGTTAATTGGGGAGATGTATATGATGAGCCAAATACTAATGATAAATGCAACATATTTCTTGATAAATTTATAACCCTTTTTGAACCTTGTTTCCCAAAGAAAATTACTAACTGTAACACCACACACTTTTCAAAGAAACCTTGGATTACTACAGGTATTAAAGTGTCTTCAGAAAGAAAAAGAAAACTGTATGAGACAGCAAGAACTAGTAAATATCCAGAAGTAGTTTTACACTATAAAAATCATTGTAACATACTGAGAAAAGTTGTAAGAAAATCAAGAAATATGTATGTTAGAGAAGAAATTAACAACTCCGGCAATAAAATAAAGTTGATATGAAATGTTGGTAGAAAGGAGACAGGAAAAGTAACCACCAGGGTAGGTCATATTGCTATTAAAGAGAATGAGACTATCCTAACCAACAGTACACAAGTAGCTAATGTATTTAACACACATTTCTTAAATGTAGGAGAAAAAATTGGTGAGAACAGTTCAAAAGAAAAAGCCAGGCAGTACATGGAAGAGACTATTTTGAAAAAAATTAGTCATCTTAAGTTTCACCTAACAACCTCTTGTGAAATAAATAAAATTATGAAATCTTTGAAAAATAAATATTCTGTTGGAGTAGATGACATCTCTAATAAGTTATTAAAACAATGTGGAGCAATTACAGCTGATGTTCTGAGTCACATCTGTAATGCATCACTAACTCTAGGTATTTTCCCAGACAGGTTAAAATATGCCATTGTCAGGCCTCTTTACAAAAAGGGGGAAACCACAGTTGTCAATAATTACCAGCCAGTATCCTTGCTTACAGCATTTTCACAGATTTTTGAGAAAGTAATGTACTAAAGAGTGGTTAGACGTCTCAACAGTAATGGGGTACTTAGTAAATCACAGTTCGGATTTCAGAAATGCTGTTCCACTGAGACTGCAATATACAATTTCACTGTCCACATAATAGAGTCTTTAAGTAGAAAAATGTCACCAGTAGGAATATTCTGGGACTTATCCAAAGCATTTGTTTGTGTGAACCATGACATTATGTTAGAGAAATTACAATTCTATGGTATAAATGGAACACCATATGAGTTGTTTAAGTCATATCTACAGAACAGGAAGCAAATAGTCTCTCTATATGCTTCAAGTGATTCAAAGGAGTTCGCCACTTCATCTAACTGGGGTGAAATTACATTAGGTGTTCCACAAGGTTTGATCATCGGCCCCCTCCTGTTTTTGATATATGTGAATGACCTCCCTTCTTATGTGAAACAAGATGCTGAACTGATACTGTTTGCTGATAATACAAGCATAATTATTAATCCAGTAAAAGAAAGTCTGATAAAAAAAGATACAAATAAGGTCTTTGGAAAAGTTATTAATTGGTTTTCTGCGAATGGTCTTGCTCTGAACTTTGAAAAAACACAGTACATCCAATTTTCTGCTGCAAAAAGTATAATTCCTTCAATAAGCATAAACCATCAAAAGAAGTCAGTAGCCAGGTTAGAGCATACTAAGTTTTGGGTGTACATATAAATGAGAATCTTAATTGGAAAAGTCATATTTTGGATCTCATGAAGCGACTAGGTTCAGCAACTTTTGCGATCCGAATAATTGCCAATTTTGAGGATCCAGAAATTAGTAGGCTAACATACTTTGCATACATCCACTCTCTGATGTCATACGGAATAATATTCTGGGGCAACTCAACGCTTAGGCAAAAGGTATTCGCTGCTCAAAAGAAAGTAGTTAGAATAATGTATGGGGTTCATAGTCTCACATCTTGTAGGCATCTGTTTAAAAGGTTAGGAATTCTTACAACTGTTTTGCAGTATATTTACTCAGTAATGAAAATGTTTCTCAACAACATGGACCAGTTTAAAATCAACAGCGACATTCATGATTACAATACCAGAAAAAAGAAAGACCTACACTATCCTTTACTCAACCTATCTTTGGCACAGAAAGGGGTAAAATATGCTGCTATTAAACTTTTTGATAAATTACCAGATGAAATAAAATGTCTGATAGACAGCAGTAATAGTTTCAAAATTAAATTGAAATAATACTTCCTTGACAACCCCTTCTATACCATAGATGAATTCTTGAATATGAGTAAATAAATTTGGATATATAATATATGCATTTTGTGCCATTTAAGGGAATAGGATAGATAATATAAATATTTAGGTATAACACTTTAATGTAAAAAAAAACCTTGTTTCCTGTGCGCATTTCTTGTGCATTTGACACGTTCCACATCATTGCGGTTTTTCCGTGCTATTGATCAGTGGAACACGCAACTAACTAACTAA
The DNA here is from genome assembly GCF_021461385.2 of Schistocerca piceifrons. Lineage (NCBI taxonomy): Eukaryota > Metazoa > Arthropoda > Insecta > Orthoptera > Acrididae > Schistocerca > Schistocerca piceifrons. The sequence goes on along the minus strand of NC_060140.1, from coordinate 779,283,453 downwards.
CTAGCACCCGCTCACTGATTTGCTGCTGTCATATTGTGTGACCATGACACCTAATCATAGATTGGCTGTTGCATCACTGCACTGTAAACCACTCTTGATTTCAGTGCTCGAAGTTTGCGAGTTCTAGTTTATTGTGGCTACATACAATATTCCTCACCCCGGGCACAATATGTAGCAGTTCTGCCTGCTTTATTTATTTCTTCGTTTCTTGTCCTTGGTGTCGACGTATTGTGTTGCTACACTGCCTGAAAAATGGGTTGTGGAATACGACACAGACTACTTTAAATGATGTAGCCGACAGAGGCACAATTGTGTTTCACTGTCTTTTGCTTTCACTTTTCACAACCCCCAATATTACACAGTTATATGGCCAGTGCACTATTGTTTAACTTTTGATAAGTGTCATTAATAGGTTGCAGGTGAACATCCACATACTGCTACATTAGTTTACTGTTGAACATCTATGAGCAGTAAAAATCTAACCACAATGTTCACAGTCCTTGAATAATAAACAGGTACGTATGGAAGCAGAAAATTTCATTGTTTTTACACATGGTGTATTGGTGAAACACTTATTTCAGTGTTAATTCAATGCATTGTTGTCGTTCTAACCAACACAGGTTCCTCGTCTGAAACTCGGCTGTGGACTGACTGTCTCAGGGCCCTTATATATCCTCACAATAGTAGGTGCTGAAACCACACATTGCTTAAAGTTAAATTTACAGAAATTACAATTAAAACTTAACCAATTAAATTAACTGAATACATCGAAAAATTCCATCTTTTCAACAGTTTCTTCTACTACAAGAGTTAGACTGAATTATTTCTTAAATTGTGAAATTAACAAATATATTTCCACAAACAATACTTTTGACAAAACTGTTAATTACTTTTGATTTAATTAAGGGCTGGCTTTGTTAACATGTTTTTGAATAGAGCCAAATAGGTACTTTAAGATTACTAATATTCCGTCTTTGAAATGTTTATAATCAGTACAGAATATATATTTGTTTATGTGTCAACAATAGAATTTAAGTTACGAAACAATTACTGATTTCGCCCTATAATGAAAGCTACTAACTAGGAATTGTCAAAATAAGTAATAAAATCAATTACATACATAAAACTAAGCAAAAAATTAGATCTGGTGTTATATTCTTTAAAACTGAGGACCAACCTCTCTCTTTTATGAAAATACAGATACTACTCACATATGTTAATGGTAATTAGTTTAAATTGAGAAAAACAAATTTAAGGAGTCAGATGGCAAAACAAGAGGGGAAGTAAAATTACCGCAGCTTGCTTCGTCACACAGTGTGCAGATATTCTGCATAAGCACTAAGAGTATATCGGTTGCTAACCATTTGATATCGAAAAATATTTTTTTTCTTTTTCAAAAGGTTGTAAATTGAAATGTTCCTCTTTCTATGAAGAAGCATCTTCATGAGATTGTGCAGAACATTATTTTTATTATGTAATTTTTTCATGTAAGACATGAATAGAGAATTGATAATAACACAATAATCCAGCTTTGTCTTATTTGTGTCTTTCAGTGTAGAAGCTCACCAGGCAACTTTTATATCACTCTGCAGTCTGCCTATCTTGCTCTCTACCAAATTAATTTTCTTCATTTATGGCTGGTAGTTCAACTGTTTCAGATAAAATGTGGGTATTAATTGTCTCCATTTCAATAAGATAAGTGATCATTTTACACGTTTTTGTGCTAAGATGTAACTGTCATATAAAAGACTTCCCTACGTCAAACATTGGGGACCCCAGGTACGAATGTAAGTGCCTTTTAATTGTGCCTGTCTCCAATTTGATGTGTCTTCTTTACAGTAAGTATAATTCCCAATGTTATTGAAATGAGGATTTTTAGCCAGTTATAGCCATACACACGTGGCCTTGTAATTTATTCTGTATGACTTTGGCACTCACATTCTCAAGGCAATCATATCTGTAAGCACAACAGTTCTTGTAATTTCATTTTATAATTATTGAAAAATGGTACAATTGCTGGAATGATGAGCATGTGTGACTCTAATGTGAACAAAGTGGTTAATAGTTCTTAAAGGCATTAGAGCGAGATGTTCTTTTTTGTGGCTTGAAAAATGAAAACAGAGAAAGGTGGAAAACAAGATAGGGGCAAAACACTCATTAAACCACCAATAGATAGGGAAAAGAGTCTAGCATAATGAAAATAGAACAGGACAATACATGCATTGCAGTGCAGCATGTAAGATTCAGATTATTGAAGGGCTCCCCATAGGGGATAAATTAATTCAATGTAGCTGTTGATTTACAGAATAGAGTTGGGAGATCCAGCAATTATATGGCTAAGGGACCATATATAGAAGTAATGTAGTAACCCACCAATCACTACACCTACCAGTTGTGGACAGTGTAATGTGCACTGACATTTAAGTGGCACATCCGCATCTACACAAGGCAGTCATCAGGGGCAGTCTGGTCACTGACCGCCATCATCAGTTCTGCTGAGTGCTCGCAGGACTACATCAGCGACACCTGACATGAATAGTATCTTTATGAGGGCATGCATGGGTCTCTGGGCCTACGATTGTTATATGTGTTTGAGACATGTAAACTCATTTTGTCCTTATTAACATCGCTCCATGACCCAATAAATTGTATTTCTTTCATGGTCATGTGTTTTCTTATGTTCCTAGTTAGAACACAAGTTGTGACTTCGAGGCTTGAATTTTCGTGTGTTTCTGATTTTGTGGTTCTTCTGCCGTTTGGCCCTTCTATGAAAGCTTTACTGCAATAACATCTGGCACATACAGCTGTGTTAGTACTTGTTGGCTATGTTGACCTAGGCTCTACCACCAGTTGTTTTCCTGCTGCCATTCTTCTCCCCCCCCCCACCCCCCCCCCCCTCCCCCACCCGTGATGAACCCAAGGACTGCTTAAAAGAAGCAGTTTCACCAACATTTTGTGGTATTCCATGTAGTCAGCAAGGAGATCTGCAAGGCTCTTTTCCTATCTTAAATACCCCCTTGTATGTGTCACTTAATATGGCAGTTAGCTCCTTGGCAAGAACCAGTGTCACTTTCTTCACTGTTGTTCTATCAGCACAAAAGTACACATGTCGTTACTGCATGTGTTGAATTCTACCAGTGTTGCTAACAGTTGCATGAATTCTATCATGTTTGGGCAGCTGAGATTCACGGCCTCAGTTGTAAGGGTCATTTTGTCAGGGATAAGTCTTGGAAGTATTATGTGGACACCATGGTCAAAGATGCAATCATTTGTTAGGCCCCACATAAGGAGGTTGTGATGAAGCAAGCTGGGATCCTTTTACTTCCTCTCTTGTTTTGCCATCTGCCTCCTTAAATTCATTTTTTCATTTCTGACTAATTACCATTAACATATGTAGCATTTTCATAAAAGAGGAATGTTGGCACTCAGTTTTAAAGAATACTGCACTAGATCTAATTTTGTGCTTAGATTTGTGTATGTCATCAATTTCCTAATTTATTTTGACTATTCCTAGTTAATATCTTTAATAATAGGGTGAAATCAGTAATTGTTTCATGACTTAGTTTCTATTGTTGATGTAAAAACAAATATAAATTCTGTAATAATGATAAACATTTGGAAAAAGAAGCACTAGGATTCTGAAAGTATTTATTTGGCTCTATTCAAAAACACGTTAGCAAAGCCAGCCCTTATTTAACTCCAAAATAATTACCAGGTTTGTCAAAAGCATTGTTTGTATAACTGTAGCTGTTAATTTCATGATATAAACAAATAATTTGGCCTAACCTTTGTAGTAGAAGAAACTGTTAAAAAGAACCAATTTATGTATTCAGTTAATTTAATGAGTTATGTTTTAATTGTAATTTCTGTAAATTAAACATCAAACAATGTATACTTTCAGTACCTATTATTGTGTGAATATATATATATAGGCTCGATTTTTGGGCCCGAGACAGTCAGTCCACGGCCGATTTTTCAGACAAGGAATCTGTGCTGGTTAGAACAATATGTACCGTATTAGTCTCCAAGGACTGTGAATTGTGTGGTTAGGTTTTTACTGCTCATAGATATTCAACAGTAAACTATTGTAGCAGTATGCTGATGTTTGCCTGCAACCTATTAATGAGACTTACCAAAAAGTTAACCAATAGCGAACTGGCCATATTAACTTGGAAATACTGGGGGGGGGGGGGGGGGGGGGGGGTTGTGACCAGTGAAAGTAAAGAACTGTGAAACGCAAATGTGCACCTGTCAGCTACATCATTTACAGTAGTCAGTTTTGAACTTCCATCCCCATTTTTCAGCCAGTATAACAATGCAACAACACAGTACATTGACACCAAGACTATCAATGAAGAAATAAAGCAGGTGAACGTCACAAGGTGTGTCAAATGTGTCCTTCAGTTTGAGAACTCTATATTATAAGAGGTTTTGAATATTGCACACTTGTTCAAGGTGTCTCACACTGTGGGTTGCCAATTAGAGGTTTGGAGTGAGGCCATATTTGTTGGTAGTGATCAGTCCCAGTCCTTGGAGCGGAGGTTGCTGAGGGAAGAGGACATAACCACAGTGTAAACAAGCCAACTAGGCTACCATGGACAAACATGTCATTGGCAGCAGGAACAGTGAACGACACTTCCTTCATGCCCCTTTTGTTTCGTACAACATGAGCAGACAGCTTGCCCTAAATGGTGGGCCTCTTGCCACAAATTTAAGAAGACGTCTCAAGCAGCAGTACGTCAAACTTAACACCCCCCCCCCCTCCCCCCACCGCCTCGTCCTTTTCCAGCAGTCACCATTGAAGCATGGGTGATGTAAGCTGTTAATCCTACTAGTCAACTTGGGGGCTGCCATGTCTCTCCTCAACTAACAGACATCTGCCAAGCTAGGATTTCCACCATTGGCACTTGTTGCTAAGTTATAACAAACAGCAGATTCCTTTTCTTGGCCAGTACACGGCCAACACAATTTATAGGTCAGTTGTTTATTGTGTTATATACTTGGTGGTTAATGAAGTGAGTACTGAAATTTTTTTGGGTTACATGCCTTTGCTACTTTTGGTTTTTCTCTTACAGATGTGGAGCATCTGGTGTCAGGCCAAGAGCCTTATCATGAACTATATTCCTTGTGTTGTGAGTTGTTGGATCTGTTTGCGTCATGCAAACAGTTTCACAGCACACTTCACCCTCAAACCCATTTTTCGGGAACAGGCAGGGCCAGTAGCTTTACGTGCCCAGATTAAAATGGAGCTGGGTCGCTTCACATCATTGTCAGTGATTTACCGATTTCCTCAAGTGAGTAGGCTAAGCCCATAGTGGTTGTAAAGAAGCCATCCAGTCAGCTTCAGCTCTGTGACAGTTTCAAGATCAATATTAATGCATAGGCAGTCACAAACACTTACCACCTGCCTCTCCCAGAGGAGTTGTGCACAGAGTTGTCTGGTAGCCAATTCTTTTCAAAACTTGACTTGGCCAAAGTCTCTGTGGTTAAGGTTCCTGTTGGTCTCTGTCAGTATCAATGGCTAATGTTCTAGGTTACTAGTGTGCCTACCATCTTTTGACAATTTTTAGAACAGGATACGATGGTTGTCCCTCATTGCATTAAATACTGTGATGATATTGTCGTGATAGTTACTACCATGGAGTATCACCTACATGACCTCTGTTTGTTTACTGTTCTATAGGCCATGGGCCTCAAATGTAATCTCGCTAAGTCTCACTTTCCCCAACATCCCAGTGTTTATTAGGAGCACGAAACTCCCCAATAGGGCGTGCACCCCATGGAGCAACATGTTGCCACCATTATGGCTGTGCCTGATTCATCTAATCTACAAGAATTTCAGGCATTCTTTAGCCAAGTGGCATACTATCACTAGTTTATTCTCAGAGCAGCTACAATCACCCATGCCTTTCATGTACTGCTTTGGAAAAGTGCTTCTTTTGTTTGATCTACAGCCTGCGAGCATGTATTTGTGTGGCTTCAGTGTAGTTTTTGCTCTGTGCCATGTTGCAACATTTCAAACAGGAAGCATCTGGTCCTGACCACAGACATGTCCCAGTAAGGGATGAGGCTGTCCTGGGCATTGTCATCCAGGTGGTTACTAATAGCCCTTTGCCTTTGTATCAGGAACACTCAACTCAGCTGAGCAACTTTATTCTCAGGTGGTACAAAGAAGCTCTTGCTGTTGTCTGTGCCATATGCAAACATTCATTCAGTTAGCACCCATAAGCCCATGTTTTCCCATTTAGCCCATAGGTGCCCATACCGGACAAAGACACTCGATGTCATCAATGTTAGGCTTTATTTTTGCCCTGGTACAATTGTGAAATCCATGTTTATCCCATGCCAAATGGGGATGCTCTGTTCTGGCTTTTGATGGGCTCTGACCCCCTGTTCGACTAGGAGGAACTGCTTTGTTTTCAACTGGATATGAAGACAAAGCTTCTCCATCACCAGTTCCCGTATTGTCTCTGCTGTGATGGTGGATCCTGTGCTGCAGCAAGTCATACACATGATCCAACGTGGTTGCCTGTCCGTCCGCCAGGCCGAGCGTTGGACACACTTCAGAATTTTTATGCATTGCACCAGTGCCCCTCCTTCTTCAACAATGTTATCCTCCTGTTGACAGAATTGTTTACTCCCTGCATTGTTGTTCCAGTGGCCCTGTGACAGGAGGTCCTTTGCTTATTATGTTAGTTTCACTGGGAGATCTCTCACTCAAAACTGTAGGCCCTTCACTATGTGTTCTTCTGGGGCATTGATTGGGAGATGGAATATCTTCTCGTCGCCTGGTGCAAATTTTCAGGTCAGCAGGTGGCACCACACACTGTTTTTGCCATGGGCAGTATCTACACAGCCTTAGTCCTTTTTTTTTCTAGACACTCTCTGGTTATTGGCAACTGATGCTTTTTTCATTTTCCTTGTTGTTTATTGTCCATATGTGACAGCAGATGCAACTGTCAAAGCCCTGTTGAAGATATTCTCCATAGAAGGCTTGCCTTGCAGCCTAGTTTTGAACATTGGTTCATGGCAGTCTTTCAAGAACTTGTACACACTATGGCATTTGTCACGTCATGTCGCCTCCGTTCCATCTTCAGTTGAACAGTGAGATGGAATGCATTATCTGAACATTTTAGGTGCAGATGCACAAGTTCATAGAAGATTTACTGTTCAAGGTGACCTCAGTTGGGCTAGGAGTCTCACTGAGCTCCTGCACGATCATCGGCCACAGGTGCTGATCAACATTTTACTGCCGGGTAGGCATCATATAATGCCACTGGTTGTGCCAACATTCGCATCTGACATGCCAGTCTGGGCAAGGATGTTTGGACAGTGCCCGCACTGGATTTCGACTGTCTTACAGTGCCAGTGTGATTGCCGTATCTTCATGGTCCACATCGAAGGTCAACTTGTGGCATGCCACTGGAACCAGTAGTACCCCAGGATTGGTGCAGACCCCCTCCTTGGGCCATGAGTGAGACACCTCTTACTTCATCAGCCCTGATAGCTCCAAGGTGTTTGCTAACTGTGGCTAGTGCTTGCACCTCCCATTGCACTGAGCAGGTGCTGCCATCTTCAGGGATGAAAGCGATGTCTCCATCACCAGAATCTCTCCTTTCCAGTCTGCTGTCATCACTGCCTGTGCTGGCACCCCCTCATTGTGGTCTCCTGCGTCTAGATGGCTCCCACTCCTGTCGCCGATCCTGTTGACCGCTCACGGGCGTGATCTCGTCGCACTCACTTTCGTCCATACGCTCCTGTTTGAGTAGATTGTAATCTTGTCACACCTTTGGCTGCCATGCCCTGGCACGATAATGGTTGCCATGGATGTCTCTTCAGTCACAGTCATGGATATTGACAACTGGTCCCTCCCCGCAAGGAGCCCACAACTATCTGAAGCAGTTGCCAGGGCAGTCTGGTCACCGACCGCCATCACCAGGCCCACCTCAGCACTACACCAGTGACACTTGACACCATTGACATGTTTATAAGGGCACGCACTGGCCTTCAGGCCCTCAGTTAATTGTGCTTGGCATGTGTAAATTATTTTCATTGTATTCTTGTTGACGTCTCTCCATCATCCAGTAAATGGTAACTTGTTTACAGCACAAAGACAGAGTAGTAACTCAAAATTAGATGGCAGTGTAAGTTAAGCGTATGGTCAAGAGATTGTTGCAAAAATGTGGGAAAAGAAGATTGAAATAAAGAGAACTATAGAATGGACAATGTCAGGAGAAACTCAGTTTGAATCAGTAAATGAAGATGCACAGAAGAGGAGATGTGTATGCTTATCATTTTTATCAGAGTTTTGAAAGTTACTTTTTGGAAGTTCGCAAGTTACTAGTGAAGTTACTTCCCAGTACAAGTAACTTCGTGACAGTTACAGTTATAGTCACTATACATCAAAACTAACTATAACAGTTACAGATACGATTATAATTGTAAATAATCTGTAAATAAATAATGAGCATCGATTGCAGGTGATGAAAACCTCGTAACTCCATCTGTCTGTGAAGACCCTTAATTCCAGTAACCTGTAACTCCATTATCAAAGAGAGATTTGAAAGTACATGGATTTCTCAAATCTGTCAGTAATTGGGCTTCTACTATGTAGTTACATTTGTAGCAACTTTATCTGCATCACTTTATATATTTTTTAAGAAACTGGTTTTGCTTCTGTAAAATTTAGGAAATGCTTCTGTAAAATTTAGGAAAATGTAGTTATGAGGTTTTCATTGCCTACCACGACATTATACACATAAAAAGGAATCGCTCATTAAGGTCAGTCAATAATTAAATACATTGTATACGGCCTATTCTAGCTCAGAGCATCTCAGTTGAACTGTTTGGTCGTTTTCAACAAAAGTTGTATTTTAAATGTTTCATCTCCCAGTTTTCCCCTCATTGACCTCAACACAATATCCCTTACACTGACAAATCTCTACAGATGCACTAGTTGGTGTACTTGTGTTACATTTAAGAAAGAGGGTCTTGATTCTGGGAAATGTTGTGACTCGCCGATCTTTGAAAGTGCCACTGCGCATTTATGAGCGTCCTCTACATGCGGCGCTATCTGCCAGCCATGCAGCAGCAGTGCCACATAAGCGGCCAGCCAGCCAGCGGCCGCTAGACTCGGACTCAGTTATGATTTGACTGTTAAAGTGTACACACGTCTTACTCTGTTTATTTGATCTGTGACTTCATGTATTGCGTCTTCCTTGAAATATATTTGTTCAACTTGAAGTTATAACAGTTGGCGACAAGGTAGTGATTTTTCTTTGCCATCGTTGACCCACATGTTTCCATGGCTACTTTAGAGCAAACACTTCTCACAAATGTGATTCGTGATTTCGTCACGGCATCAAATGCGGGGCCTCTCTCGTTGTTGTCTCTGCCTCCTTTTCCTCCTTACGACGAAACGGCGGAAGACTGGTCTGATTACAAAAAACGTCTTCGGCAGCACTTCTTGGCATTTCATGTCGCGGATGAACAGACATGTAAGTCTTTGTTCCTTTCATGGATTTCACCTCAAATGTATCGGTTGTTGTCGCAATTGGCTCCTTTGAAAGATCCTGCGTCTTTGTCCTTTGCTGAAATGTGCTCACTTCTGTCCATCTATTTTCAAAAGCAAACGCATGTGGTAGCCTCTCGTGTTGCCCTTTATCGTTGTCAAAAACAACCAAATCAATCCTATCGCACTTGGGCTGCTGAACTTCACGGCCTCAGTAGAAAGTGTCAGTTTGTTACTGAAGTTCACAAAGAATCCTACGCCGATTCCATGGTACGGGATGCTATTATCCGATCGGCGCCCGACAAAGAAGTTAGGCAACGCGCCCTTCAGTTGGCAAATCCGACTCGAGATGAAGTCCTATCTATCGCTCAGTCTTTTGAAATTTCTCACGCCGCTGGAGTGCAAATAGAGGCATGAGGCGACGTTGGGGAAATACAACCTCTGTGCGATGTTGACGAAGCGTGTGGCATATCCCCGCCGGCCGTCATGGCCACAGTATGCTCCCAAGCACAGCCTCGGCCTAACCATAAACAAACCTCTAAGAAACTGCAGCAAAACCCACGGAAACATCCTTCATGTCTGCGGTGTTTTACAAAATATTCACGAGAAGATTGTCCACAACGTTGGGCCGTGTGTCACAAATGCAAAAAAAAAAAAGGGGGTCATGTGTCATCCGTTTGCAAATCCGACCGCATACATGATGTTCATGAAGATGACACTGATTCTGATTCTGTGTTGTCTGTCAGTTGTACTTCTTCCCTGTCAGGGAAGTTATTCCTCACTGTCCAAATACTTGGTCGAGATGTTCGCATGCAGGTGGATACTGGTTCTGCTGCCACTATCATCAATTCTCAGACGTATCTTCAGTTTGGTTCTCCAGTCCTGTCACCTGTCACTAGGCAATTACGGACTTACAATAAACAGAAGATTTCTCTCTTGGGACAATTTGATGCTGAGGTATCTTACAAATCTGTCGTTCGCACTGTTCCCATATTTGTGGTCGACCATAGTAATGTGGAGAATCTTTTTGGTTTCAATGGCTTTCATGTTTTTGGGTTCTCCAGAGATGACTCTGTCAATATCATCTCTGATGCTATTCCTTATGCTCAATTGGATTCCTTGACGACATTTTCATCCCTCTTTTCTCCTGGGTTCGGCCGTGCAAACGACTTTGAAGCTCATATCACGCTCAAACCCACTGCTCGGCCTAAGTTTTTTCGGGCTCGTCCCGTTCCTGTGGCCCTTCGTGATCAGGTCAAACGGGAGCTGGATTGTCTCACTGCTTCAGGGATCTTGCTTCCTGTCACTACCAGTGAGTGGTCCTCTCCTGCCGTCGTTGCTAAGCCAAATGGTGATATTAGTGTCTGTGGCGATTTCAAAGCCACTGTAAATGCTCAATGCCTTATCGACACTTACCCTATGCCTCGACCTGAAGAATTGTTCACTCAACTTGCTGGAGGCCAGTATTTTTCTAAACTTGACCTGTCAGAAGCTTATCATCAAGTTCCTCTTGACGCTGCTTCCCGGCAGTTTCTGGTCCTTAACACGCCTTTCGGCCTCTATCAATACCAACGATTGCCATTCGGGGTTGCCAGCACCCCTGCTCTCTTTCAGCGATTCTTGGAACAATTGTTGCTCACTGTCCCGGGGTGTATAACTTACCAGGATGACATTGTTGTCACTGGCTCCACCACTGACGAACATCTTCAAAATCTCCGCACACTTTTTCATGTCTTACAGACTGCTGGTCATAAGTGTAATCTTCAGAAATCAAAATTTTTTTAGGCATCTATCACGTACTTGGGGTTTCAACTCTCTCGGGATGGTATTCGTCCGCTTCAGCAAACTGTCACTGCGATCGATACCCTTCCTCGCCCTACATCTGTTAAGGAACTGCAGGCCTTCTTGGGGAAAATAGCATACTATCACAAGTTTTTACCGTCTGCTGCTTTGGTGGCTCAGCCTTTGCATCGCCTGTTGCGTAAAAACCTGTCTTTCCACTGGTCCGTGTCATACGATGCGGCTTTCCAGAAATCGAAGACTATGCTGAAACAGGCCCCATGCCTGGCTACTTATCGAACTGGCCAACATCTTGTTCTTGCCATGGACACGGGGTCAGTGCAGTCTTGCACACCGTTTTTCTGACGGGTCTGAACAACCCATTGATTATGCCTCCAAAACGCTCATGGATGCCCAACAAAAGTATTCTCAAATTGAAAAAGAAGCTTTGGCCATTATTTATGCTCTTCATAAGTTTAGTGTTTTTCTCTATGGATCCAAATTTCATCTTGTTACGGATCACAAACCCCCCCGACAAGGCTGCACACCGCCTCCAGCGTTGGGCTCTTTACTTGTCTCGTTTCAATTATGAGATTCATTTCCGGCCAATGGCTCAACATGCGAATGCTGATGCACTGTCTCGCCTTCCCCTGGGTTCTGATCTGGCATTTGATAGGGATGAACTTTTGTGTTTCCACCTGGAAGTGGCCGAGCAGCGGGTTGTGGATGGGTTCCCCATCACCGGGGACCAGCTGGCGGCTGCTACGGGTTCTGACCCTACCCTCTCCCGGGTTTTACTCTGTATTCAGAAGGGTTGGCCAGATCGTCCATCCGTTAAGACTTCTGATCTGTTGCGGAACTACTACGCTTTGCGTTACTGCCTCACGGCTAGGGATGGTGTTATCCTCCTTTCTACCGAAAATGCTTCGCTGCATGTTGTGGTACCTGCGTCTTTGTGTGATTTGTTCTTGCGCCTCCTTCACCAAGGGCACTGGGATGTGTCTCACACAAAATCTCTGGCGCGCCGTCATGTGTACTGGCCCGGCATTGACTCTGAAATCGCACACATGGTCGCTGCCTGCGGCCCTTGTGCGTCACAGGCCGCCGCCCCAAAGTCATCTTTGTCACCGTGACCTTCGCCTGAGAAGCCCTGGGAGCGTATTCATGCTGACTTTGCAGGACCTTTTTTAGGTACTTATTGGCTTCTCATTATTGATGCCTACTTTAGCTTTCCTTTCATTGTCCGTTGCACGTCGCCTACCACCGCGGCAACCACCAATGCTCTAGCTCGCATTTTCTCTTTGGAAGGCCTTCCCTCTACTCTTGTTACTGATAATGGTCCGCAATTTGCCTCTTCCGATTTTGCAGATTTTTGTGCCCGTCATGGCGTCATGCATGACACGGCCCCTCCGTTCCATCCACAGTCAAACGGTGAGGCTGAACGACTGGTCTGCACATTTAAGGCTCAGATGAGGAAACTCCTGACTTCTTCTGCTGCTGATGATGCGCTTCTCCAATTTCTGGCTTCTTACCATTTCACCCCCAAGGGCGGCCACAGCCCAGCTGGAGCTCTTACATGGCCGACAGCCCCGCATGCTACTTCATCTTCTGCGGCCTTCCACCTTACGGCCGAGGGTGCCTTTGCTTGGCTGGTTCACCGCCGACGACCTTGTATGGGCACGGGGGTATGGCAGGCAGCCAAAATGGAGTCCTGGCTGCATCTTACAACACCGTGGCCAATGCATGTATGAAATCCAGACGGACATGGGTGTTGCAGTGCGTCATTCTGACCAGCTTCGGCCTCGTGTGCCTGCAATGCCTGTTCTGGATGCTGCTACACCACCTTCGGCTCTACCTGACACTCGGGATACTGGAATCTCTCATTACTCAAAACGCAGTCCTCTCACCATCATATCGGTGCCAGCACAAGAACTGACGCCACCAGGAGATGTGCGCATGCAGGAACCAGATGACCATCATCTGTCAGAACAACTCTACTCGCCTCCTTCTCCTACGTACGTGGACACATTGCCCATGTCTCCTGTTATAGCAACCGGACTTGCCGCAATGGGCAGATTGTTGCACGGGACCCCAGCAGATTCGACCCCCACGCCTCCTGTCATCTCGACCCGTTATCATCGGGGACACTTCCGTCCGTATGGGAAGCCTCCTCCTCGAGACTTTACGGCCAGTCAAACAACACCTATGGACTTTAGCAATCTACAGGCCACCTCCATCAAGACCTGTGCAAAAACTTCAAAGGGGGGAAAAGTGTTGTGACTTGCCAATCTTTCGAAGTGCTGCCGCGCAGTTACGCGCGTCCTCTACATGTGGCGCTGTCTGCCAGCCATGCAGCAGCAGTGCCACCTAAGCGGCCAGCCAGTCGGCGGCCGCTAGACTCGGACTCAGTTATGATTTGACTGTTAAAGTGTACACACGTCTTACTCTGTTTACTTGATCTGCGACTTTCATGTATTGCGTCTTCCTTGAAATATATTTGTTTAACTTGAAGTTATAACAGGAAACACATTGAGCATCTGCATATCTGTTGAAGAATTTAGTAAAAATTGTTAAAGATCTTGTTCAGCATAAGAAGTATGCGTATTTTCTCTCTCAAACCAGGAGAAATCTTTCTCCTTGTCCTCGGGTGCTTCTGCTTCCTCCTTGGCAGTGACTCTTAAAGTTGTTTGCAGCATGACTTCTAGAATATGATCATTGGCTACACAGGCATGTGGGTGATCCATTCAGTTGGTTTTGAATTTTGGGTGGAAGCCTGCAGACAGGATAAGTTCTTTATTTTCAAATGCATGTTCAAACCTCATTTGCAAGCCCAAAGAACTGCATCAAGCAGAGGTCTGCAAAGTGTCAGCTTAGTGGATAAATCATTCAGCTTTTGTTTCAAAACACTCAAAGTTGGGGCAAGTTCAGAGCCTGTGCCAGTGGACTCATCAGTTAACAATATTCTCTCAAGAAAGTAACTTCTTCAGGGGTTATTCTTGGCAATTACAGCCATTAACAGACAGACACCACAAGTATTTTTGGTAAGGTCTGCAACTTGTGTTGACTGATTCTGTTTGTTGCCATGGTTCGTGAAACTTCTTTGAATTTTATATTTTCAAATGCACGTTCAGAGTTTTTCATGACAATGGTATTTAATGTATGACTTGCACAGTGGTGATGAGGGGCCAATAGAATATTTTCTTCAACCATTTTAGTTCCACTTACTGATTCTAACAAACTGAAGATGTTTATCAATTCCAAATCATAATCATCAACATTTTCATTGTTGTCTTCTTCCTCATCAATAACATGTGCCTCAGGTACAGTGTAAAAGCCTTAACAAAGTTTTTGCCATTGTCTGTTGTTGTGCTACACACTTTATTTTGAATATGATATTATAGCAATGTGTTACTTATTACCTTGGCCAGAGCCTTGTGTGTTTGCGTCCCTTTGATTGTCTTCACTCCAACACTGCCATATTTCTTTTAAATGTAACTAGATCATGTCAGTGACCAGTTATTCCAGTGAAGCTCCTAAAACACAATAACAAAACGGAGTTAAAAATCAGTGAATAGAAAATACAAGGAAAGCTATTGAGAACTGTATTAATTTCCACAGTAAATTATAAAACAGACTAAGTAAATAAATAAATAAAGTAAAAAACAATGTAATTTAAAGTATTTGAGATTTATGAGAGTATCTTTTGCCTTTATGCCATATATCAGTTGTAGTTGCCACCACACCCAACTTCTTAAGTTCACCTTGAATATGATTTTTCGTTCTCTCAGATTCCTTATTTAATATTTTGCTTGCAGTTTTTCTTGACACAACTGGCAGAAAATTTGGTGAACCAGACATACAAGGTCTTTAAACGAGGGCTCCTTTATTAATTGTTCATTACTGCTTTATCAACCATACTTTGAGTTACAAAATGTGAAGTTGAAGGACTGCTCCATGAGTTAAGTGTTGTTTGTTTTGAGGTTTAACCTGTAATGCTACTGCTCTGTTTTCTTTTTGTGCATTGCACTTTATTTTGCTAAATGCCTTGAGTGTGGATATTTGCTCTGAGTGAAAGTGAGAATTGAATATATTAGCTTTTTCAGGTTTGTAGTTATAAATGTTGAGAATATTTCACATTTAAATAAAATGACAGTATCAATCACACTTTTATTTAAATATCTAATGTTAGCAGCAAGCAAAGAACTTACTTGTATATGTTTTTTTAAGTTTTCTGTTCAGCTCCAATTTCTTTGCAATGAAAGGAAGCATCAAAAATTCAAACACTTCAGTATAAGACGGCCAAGACATGGATGTGTCTTCCTCCTCATCCAAGTTGAAGGGATCTGGAAATGAATTTAACGTCTTTTTCATGCATAATGTGTCATGTGACTGCAATATTTCTCAGTGGTGTGTGTATGATTTTCAGATAAAAATGTTGTGAATGAATGAACAAGAATTAAGTGCAATAATGACACTAAAAATTATAATGCAGGCTCAGTATTTGTATGTATGTTTTAGAATACTGTGCACAGTTGATAATATTTAATAACTAGCATACACATTGTTGACCAAGTGAAGTCAGAAAGAAAACGTGCCGAAACAAAAATGCTGATATGATGCAGTGTTCAACAGGGCTGCAAGAAGGAAATGTGTCAGCAGCAGCTGCAACGAATTCAAAGGTTTTCAGAAAATATAACATGCTCACTGTTGAAAAGGTTTAATTTTGAAACAAATATGGTTTTTCGTCCAAATAAATGCCAATATTACACTGTCTTGAGTTGCTCACAACAAAATATGTTACATGTGATTAAACAATGGAAAATCCAGTGACAGTTTCATTAAATTGTTGCCAATAAAAGTAAATTGTTTACAGTTAAAGTTATTTATTGGAAATAATAACACGGTTACCAAACATTATCTTTGAAAAGAAACTGTTGCTAGTAATGGTGTTACAAGTCAGGCATTACCCCCCAACTTTGGTTTTTATAGTTGACATTATTTTAAGCAAGAATTTCCAAGTGGCTACCGGTATGCACTGGAATGTACATGGAATGTCAGAAGAGAGTCTGTTACTTCATATTCCCTACTTCTTCTTTCACCCCCCCCCCCCTCCCCCCCCATGATATATAATTTGTGCACACCATCAGATGCAGAATTTCCCCCTCACCTTCCCCTTTTGAAAGGATATTTCACCTTTTTTCATATTTTGTATTCAACACTTTTTTGTTTCATAATTTGGTTAACCCATTCCATTTTTTCATACGTTAGCTTGTTTTTTTCTGTTACTACCGGTAGTCTCATCACTATTAACTTTTTCCTATCTACTAGTTTAATGATGATACACAAAATATAAATGTTGGACGTATTAGCTACTCTATCCCCAAAAAACCCAGTGAATGATTTATACTTCTGTATTTTGTTCTACTTTCAGTGCCATTATCTTTTTATTTTTTGTTGGTTTGTTACAAATAAATACATTTACCATCATAATTATTTCTATTGTTTTACTTCTACTTGTAGAATTTGTTTGAAAGTGTTGATATCTGATGTATTTGTTTTTCTCAGAATGTTGAAATTTAAATTAACTGTACATTGAGTAACAATATGGTGGAAAAAGCTATGTATAATTACTATGGAATTCGAGTGTAGGAAAAGGGAGAGAAGGAAACGTAGTAGGTGAATATGGATTGGGGCTAAGAAATGAAAGAGGAAGCCGCCTGATAGAATTTTGCACAGAGCACAACTTAATCATAGCTAACACTTGGTTTAAGAATCATGATAGAAGGTTATATACATGGAAGAACCCTGGAGATACTAAAAGGTATCAGATAGATTATATAATGGTAAGACAGAGATTTAGGAACCAGGTTTTAAATTGTAAGACGTTTCCAGGGGCAGATGTGGACTCTGACCACAATCTATTGGTTATGACCTGTAGATTAAAACTGAAGAAACTGCAAAAAGGTGGGAATTTAAGGAGATGGGACCTGGATAAACTGAAAGAACCAGAGGTTGTACAGAGTTTCAGGGAGAGCATAATGGAACAATTGACAGGAATGGGGGAAAGAAATACAGTAGAAGAAGAATGGGTAGCTCTGAGGGATGAAGTAGTGAAGGCAGCAGACGATCAAGTAGGTAAAAAGAAGAGGGTTAGTAGAAATCCTTGGGTAACAGAAGAAATATTGAATTTAATTGATGAAAGGAGAAAATATAAAAATGCAGTAAATGAAGCAGCAAAAAGGAATACAAACGTCTCAAAAATGAGATCGACAGGAAGTGCAAAATGGCTAAGCAGGGATGGCTAGAGGACAAATGTAAGGATGTAGAGGCTTATCTCACTAGGGGTAAGATAGATACTGCCTACAGGAAAATTAAAGAGACCTTTGGAGATAAGAGAACCACATGTATGAACATCAAGAGCTCAGATGGAAACCCAGTTCTAAGCAAAGAAGGGAAAGCAGAAAGGTGGAAGGAGTATATAGAGGGTCTATACAAGGGCGATGCACTTGAGGACAATATTATGGAAATGGAAAAGGATGTAGATGAAGATGAAATGGGAGATATGATACTGCGTGAAGAGTTTGACAGAGCACTGAAGGACCTGAGTCGAAACAAGGCCCCCGGAGTAGACAACATTCCATTGGAACTACTGACGGCCTTGGGAGAGCCAGTCCTGACAAAACTCTACCATCTGGTGAGCAAGATGTATGAAACAGGCGAAATACCCTCAGACTTCAAGAAGAATATAATAATTCCAATCCCAAAGAAAGCAGGTGTTGACAGATGTGAAAATTACCGAACCATCAGTTTAATAAGCCACAGCTGCAAAGTACTAACACGAATTCTTTACAGACGAATGGAAAAACTAGTAGAAGCCGACCTCGGGGAAGATCAGTTTGGATTCCGTAGAAATACTGGAACACGTGAGGCAATACTGACCTTACGACTTACCTTAGAAGAAAGATTAAGGAAAGGCAAACCTACGTTTCTAGCATTTGTAGACTTAGAGAAAGCTTTTGACAATGTTGACTGGAATACTCTCTTTCAAATTCTAAAGGTGGCAGGGGTAAAATACAGGGAGCGAAAGGCTATTTACAACTTGTACAGAAACCAGATGGCAGTTATAAGAGTTGAGGGACATGAAAGGGAAGCAGTGGTTGGGAAGGGAGTAAGACAGGGTTGTAGCCTCTCCCCGATGTTATTCAATCTCTATATTGAGCAAGCAGTAAAGGAAACAAAAGAAAAATTTGGAGTAGGTATTAAAATCCATGGAGAAGAAATAAAAACTTTGAGGTTCGCCGATGACATTGTAATTCTGGCAGAGACAGCAAAGGACTTGGAAGAGCAGTTGAACGGAATCGATGGTGTCTTGAAGGGAGGATATAAGATGAACATCAACAAAAGCAAAACGAGGATAATGGAATGTAGTCGAGTTAAGTCGGGTGATGCTGAGGGTATTAGATTAGGAAATGAGACACTTAAAGTAGTAAAGGAGTTTTGCTATTTGGGGAGCAAAATAACTGATGATGGACGAAGTAGAGAGGATATAAAATGTAGACTGGCAATGGCAAGGAAAGCGTTTCTGAAGAAGAGAAATTTGTTAACATTGAGTATAGATTTAAGTGTCAGGAAGTTATTTCTGAAAGTATTTGTATGGAGTGTAGCCATGTATGGAAGTGAAACATGGACGGTAAATAGTTTGGACAAGAAGAGAATAGAAGCTTTTGAAATGTGATGCTACAGAAGAATGCTGAAGATTAGATGGGTAGATCACATAACTAACGAGGAAGTATTGAATAGGATTTGGGAGAAGAGAAGTTTGTGGCACAACTTGACCAGAAGAAGGGATCGGTTGGTAGGACATGTTCTGAGGCATCAAGGGATCACCAATTTAGTATTGGAGGGCAGCGTGGAGGGTAAAAATCATAGGGGGAGACGAAGAGATGAATACACTAAGCAGATTCAGAAGGATGTAGGTTGCAGTAGGTACTGGGAGATGAAGAAGATTGCACAGGATAGAGTAGCATGGAGAGCTGCATCAAACCAGTCTCAGGACTGAAGACCACAACAACAACAACAATTACTATAAATGAGCTTCAAGTTCAAATGACAGTTTATTTAATGTAGTTTCTACTTAATAATTTATGGCGAGAGATATATGATAATATTTACTCGAAAATATATATTGGTGTATGTTTTTCATTTTTTTGTTAACCAGTATTAATTTCTGTTGCAGTCACAGGTATTGAAGTACATGTCTGTATTCATTGTGGTGTTGCTATTAACACTTCTGTATTTATACTTTGACACAAATCCAGACAGAAAGAGATATCACATGGGTCTCTTATGTACATTTGTGACCATCATGTTCTTTGCTGCGCCATTGATGACCTTGGTGAGTATACAAGTTGTTATGCAACTGGTAATATCTCTCTTAGTTGTTGTTTATAATTTTTGTCTTAGTTGTTATTTATAATTTTTGCCTTGTTTTAGCTCCTAATAACTTTCCTTCTATAAATAAATATGTTAGTTAATAAACTGATGCTTAGATAAGCTATTACATATCTCCTCCACTAAAAAAAAACTGTTCACTTTAATATGAATTCAGTTATCGAAATTTTATGTACTTTGACTCTGCTGTATCTCTCAGTTCTCATTTTTATCTTGAAGCAGGCTTTGTCTTGTTTTTGTGGATAATCAATAATAATGATTTAACTGTATATGTAATTCTACTTTCAACACTTCAATATTAAAAATCTGCAAAAGTGAATGTTGTTGCTGATGCATGATTCAAGACACTCGTTGAATTGAAATATTAACTAAACTTCTGGGATCTGCATTGTTGCCTTCAGATATCTGTTACTCTCTTACATAATTAATTGTTTATAATATGTGGTAACACACAATTTAAAAAAAGGACTCTTACTTTCTCATTTAAGATACAACTCTTTGTCACATAGAACTGAGCTTTCCCAAGAATCAAACTTGTGCAAAAAGTTGACAGCAGCAATCTTTTGAATATCACATTGTCAGTCATAAGCTGCCTCTTTTACTTGGAGAGCAGTCATTATAGACACCTAGTTGTGAGAAGCTGCCATTACCTAATGCAGGCAGGGGCTTAGCAGTGTCTGTGACAGCCTCTTTACTACATTTCTACTGCAGTCACGTTAAACATAAAGCAAGCCTAATATAAAAAGTAATAAGATTAACTTCAACAATAATTCCAACCTGGAGCTCCATTTACTTTGGTGTCGGGGGGAGGGGGGGGGGGGGTGTTGCTCGTCATCCTGTGTGGATAAATCAGAGAACAGGTTTCTGCAACATTTCAAAGTTTGCTGGTGTTATATAGATAGCATGTGCTATCCTTAAATGCTAAGAAACCACATTGGATTATGTACCCACCCATGGTTGATGAACCAGAAGCTTTCTGCTGGGCATATTTCAAAAGTAAACTGACTTCCAAATCCATTTGCTATTCATCCCTTGCACTGGGCTCAGTGTAATATCATAGACTGAGTGCCTTTCTGCATCATATTGTGATGGATCATTTTGACAGTGGGCGAGTAAGCATGAAATGTACTGTTTCAATATTGTTTGTTTAAGAATTAACTGACTATATGTACTTGAGTGGGCAGTAGCAAGCAACTATGTGAAAAATATAATATATGCCAGCTGCTGAAATGGAATTCAGATACATTACAATTAGCTTTACTTAACCAAAGTCTCTGCAAAGCAGGTGCTGCATGTTAACTTTGGCACTTTGTACTGGTGATAATGTCCTGTCTTTTCTCTTATACAAATCAGCTTTTTCATAAATATCATTAATTCTGGCTGTTTCAAGATCCACTTTCAGTATAGGAAGAAAAAAGATAGTGTTAGTGTATGAGTGCAGTTCTGGATACCGGAAAATTGTGGATCCCATTTAACTTGGCATTTGTCTTCTTCTTCTTCTCATGTCCTTCACATCCATCTCACAGCTGAACTATGTGGTTCAAAGTTACTTTGTTCCTCCAAGGAGCCCTCATTAATTTTTCTTTGCTTTTTTGAAATAATGTTCATGGCAAAACATAAATTGGAAAAATACAGTTGCACACAAACATTAACTAGCAACTGAGAATTGACAAATCAACAACATTAAAGATGATTGATAGACCCTATATTTTCAAATCTAATTTGAAAGGCATGGCTGTGGGAAACACTTTTACTGTGTGTAGAAATAAATCACAGTAATTTAGCGAGTTGCTAATTGTTTACTGTACACAATGTTTAAAGTCATTTTAGTTTATTTTTTTAAAATTTTAGTGGTCTTTATTGCTTTTTAAATTTTCTCTTTACTTTTCTGTGAATCATTTAGTGATTAGTTCCAAGACCAAGTAGCTTTTCTGCTTGTTTATGGAACCTGATAAATTAAGTCAAATTAAATTAAAAGTGTCTTTGTTTCTGTATAAGTACTGCGACCTACTGCTTATAGTATTCAAATCTCAGTCTTTCTCTACATTTTTTTACCAAATTATCTATCTTTTGGTGCCTCAGGAGGTGCCGTATCAGTCTAGCCCTTCTTCTAGTCGGTTGTACCATAATGCTTTTTTTATCCCAAATTGATGCGGTACCTCTTTATTAGTTATCTTATCTTCCTATCTAATCTTCAGCATTTGTCTGTAGCACCGTATTTCAAAGAGCTTCCTTCTATTCTTTTCTTGTTCGTACTGTTTATTGTCCATGTTCCACTTCCAGACACTAGACAAATACCTTCAGAAAAAATTTCTATAAAACTTATATTTTTTCTCTTTTACAGAAAGGCTTTTCTTGCTACTGCCAGTTGACGTTTTACTTCTTCTTTACTCCTGCCATAGTCAGCTGCCTTCCTGCCAAAATAGGAGAACTACTCTAGTTTTTTACATGTCTTATTTCCCGATCCAGTTTCCCCAGTATCATGTTGACGTACACCTTTTTCAAAGGCATTATCCATTCTCTTTAACAGCCTTTGTAACTAACAAATCTCTACAAAATAGCAACTTATTACAACATTGATTTTTGAATGTCAAGTTTGTGGTGTTTTTCCATATTTGTGTTTTTCACTAATATTTTAAATTACTTACAATTCAGAAATTAGGACTTTATAACACTATTAAATTTTTATGTGTATATTTTGATGATTTTTGACAGTGTGGTCATATGTGTCAATATAATATATGAATGTGGAATGAATAAGTACACAATTATAATTCTAAATAATCTTTATTCAGAGCTCTTCAAAATAACCCACACATCTTGGATGCATGAAACGTAGCAAAGCTTTCTACAAAGGAGCATAATTTATACATCTCCTACCAAAAACTGTTTTATGACAGAACAGTGTCACAATAACAGTCATGCCCATTTAAGCATGTTCCCACAGCATAGAATGACAATTTTGTAACATGTGTTTACTAATTTTGGACTCATTGTGCAAAGATAAACTAGTCAATTACATCACAACTTCCAGGTCCATTGCTGTCTCTGAAACAATTACAATATTATTAGCAAACTGTAAAGTTTTTATTTGTTTTTCCTGAACTTTTTTTTTCTAAAATTTTTCTTGCTTTCTTTTACTCCCTGCTGTATTTACAGATTGAATAATATGACACCCTGCTGTATGTACAGATTGAATAATATGATGGATAGACTACAACCTTGTTCCATGCTCTTCTCAACTACAGCCTCAACTGTTGTAACTGCAGCCTGGTTTCTGCACAAATTGTAGATAATCCTGTATTGTGTTCATAGTAACTTCAGAATTCTCTAATTATTTACATTTTAACAGGCGCCATATGCTATCAAAAAATAAATAAAACATGATGAATATTTTTCTTGTAAGATACAGCCTTTACTTAAAAATTATGAGACTGAACTGCTGACCAGTGCTTACCTTGAGAACATGAGATATTGGTATTAGTTGAACACAATATTATTACACTTTGGAGTCACTGAATAGTACAAGTTCGTTCGCAGACAAGACACACACTTGTACCAGTATATGCACAGCTGAGCTGAAAGCATTGACATTGTCCTTAGTCACAATTGTATTGTTTGCTGTAATATCACCATGTATTATTAATAAAAGTCCAAGTGCAATAACATCGTGGTTGGGTAGTACTGCCAAAGGCAGAGAGAAAAATACACAACACTATCCTAGCTTTCAGAAGTAATAGTTCTTTCCTCAGGGTATGTGGGGAAGGTTAAAAAGGAAGGACAGGTCACTCATACCCAGGATGAAAGGGACTCACCTCTTGTGAGGATGAACAGACACAAAACTTTGACTTAGAATTGAACCCATGCGACGTACTGTCAAGAGCAAATAACAGAAAACAGAACATTGTGAATTCCACAAAACAAAAATCAGAGGCTCTTTCCATTATTTCAGGGGCATTATTAAACAGTTCTGAAAACTACATTGCGCAATAGAATTCTGCTACTTAATGCACTTACTAATAATGTGTATACAGGGTGTTACAAAAAGGTATGGCCAAACTTTCAGGGAACATTCCTCATACACAAAGAAAGAAAATATGTTATGGGGACATGTGTCCGGAAACGCTTACTTTCCATGTTAGAGCTCATTTTATTACTTCTCTTCAAATCACATTAATCATGGAATGGAAACACACAGCAACAGAACGTACCAGTGTGACTTCAAACACTTTGTTACAGGAAATGTTCAAAATGTCCTCCGTTAGCGAGGATACATTCATCCACCCTCCGTCGCATGGAATCCCTGATGCGCTGATGCAGCCCTGGAGAATGGCGTATTGTATCACAGCCGTCCACAATACGAGCACGAAGAGTCTCTACATTTGGTACCGGGGTTGCGTAGACAAGAGCTTTCAAATGCCCCCATAAATGAAAGTCAAGAGGGTTGAGGTCAGGAGAGCATGGAGGCCATGGAATTAGTCCGCCTCTACCAATCCATCGGTCACCGAATCTGTTGTTGAGAAGCGTACGAACACTTCGACTGAAATGTGCAGGAGCTCCATCGTGCATGAACCACATGTTGTGTCGTACTTGTAAAGGCACATGTTCTAGCAGCACAGGTAGAGTATCCCATATGAAATCATGATAACATGCTCCATTGGGCGTAGGTGGAAGAACATGGGGCCCAATCAAGACTTCACCAACAATGCCTGCCCAAACGTTCACAGAAAATCTGTGTTGATGACGTGATTGCACAATTGCATGCGGATTCTCGTCAGCCTACACATGTTGACTGTGAAAATTTACAATTTGATCACGTTGGAATGAAGCCTCATCCGTAAAGAGAACATTTGCACTGAAATGAGGATTGACACATTGTTGGATGAACCATTTGCGGAAGTGTACCTGTGGAGGCCAATCAGCTGCTGATAGTGCCTGCACACGCTGTACATGGTACGGAAACAACTAGTTCTCCCGTAGCACTCTCCATACAGTGACGTGGTCAACGTTACCTTGTACAGCAGCAACTTCTCTGACGCTGACATTAGGGTTATCGTCAACTGCACGAAGAATTGCCTCGTCCATTGCAGGTGTCCTCGTCGTTCTAGGTCTTCCCCAGTCGCGAGTCATAGGCTCGAATGTTCCATGCTCCCTAAGACGCCAATCAATTGCTTCGAACGTCTTCCTGTCGGGACACCTTCATTCTGGAAATCTGTCTCGATACAAACGTACCGCACCACGGCTATTGCCCCGTGCTAATCCATACATCAAATGGGCATCTGCCAACTCCGCATTTGTAAACATTGCACTGACTGCAAAACCACGTTCATGATGAACACTAACCTGTTGATGCTACGTACTGATGTGCTTGATGCTAGTACTGTAGAGCAATAAGTTGCATGTCAACACAAGCGCCAAAGTCAACATTACCTTCCTTCAATTGGGCCAACTGGCGGTGAATCGAGGAAGTACAGTACATACTGACGAAACTAAAATGAGGTCTAACATGGAAATTAAGTGTTTCTGGACACATGTCCACGTAACATCTTTTCTTTATTTGAGTGTGAGGAATGTTTCCTGAAAGTTTGGCCGTACCTTTTTGTAACACCCTGTATACAGAGTGATTATAAAGTTAAACTTTCAAAATGTTGTAGAAGTAACACTACTGGTCAGAATGACATCAAATTTCAATGGAATATTATCGGAGCAGGGGGAAAACATAAGGCAGAAGAAAAAAAAATGTAGTATGAAAATTGATCAATAGAAGGTGCTGTATGTGTCAGAATACGTAAATGAAAACACCTGTCATGCGCACGACCCATTGCAGTTGGTATGAACACACCGGGTACACAGCTTTTCCTCCTTTCATGTCTGCGACATTCGCCATGACTGTCTCAATGCAGGATCATGCTCTGCTTGTAAAGCTGTATTACAAGAACGATGACTGTGCACACATCACTCTGCAGAAGTTCTGGACACCGAAGGGTTTGAAAAAAAGGCATTGGTCTGATGACTGCTGTGGGCCTGGAGAAAATGATTCAGAAATTCGAAAAGACGGGTTCTTTTGGTGTGCAACCTGGTAGAAGGAGGAAACGAATTGATTTAACATCAGTGGAAACAGTGGCCACATCAATGCAGGAGGAGGCGAATGGTGGTGTGTAAAAGTGTAGAGTACGGAGAATTGCCTGAACATTGGACATACCCATGAGCACGGTGCATAAAATCCTATGAAACATCCTTCTTTGCTATGCATTCAAAATTAAATATGTACACGAGTTGCCTCCTGTTGACCTGCCAGCAAGAGAGACCTTTGGTTTAGAATTTCTTGCTCACATGGAAGTGGACAATGATTGACCGAGGAAGATTTTGTGGACAGGTGAAGCCCACTTCCATCTAACAGGATTTGTCAATATGCAGAATTATCAAATATGGGCAACAAAAAGTCCACATGCAATACAACGTACCACTTCATCCTGAAAAGGTCACTGTGTGGTGCGAGTTTACGGCATCATTTATCAAAGGGTATTTTTCCTAAGAGACAGGTGCTTCCGGTCATGTTACCTGTACCGCAACCGGTAAGCACTATGAGTGTCTTTTGCTCAGCCACGTCATTCCAGCTCTCCAATGGCGTGGATGTGTGGATGGGGTCATTTTTATGTAGGATGGCACACCTCTGCAAATCCAGATAAGCACATGCTGAAGTGCCATTACGGAAATGCTAGAATTATCAGCCACCATTTCCCTATAGCCTGGCCATCCCGATCACCTGATCTCAATCCGTGTGACTTCTGGCTGTGGGACTATCTGAAAGACGTTGTGTTCAGTGTTCCAATTGCAGGCTTAGCTGCATAGAAGACACCCATTGTGCAACACATTCTGAATGTGACCCAGGAAACACTTCGATCAATTGTGGAACATGCTGTTTCTTGATTTCAACTTGTAGGAAACAGTGGACAGCGTATTGAACGTTTTGTGCCAGTCACAAGGAAACTAATAATCCAATTTGATTTTGATTGATCCTTTTTATGTGGTTTTTAGCCTCAGCACAATTAAAAACCAGTCAGTTGCTGTGGCCAAGCGGTTCTAGCCGCTTCAGTCCGGAACCCCACTGCTGCTACGGTCGCAGGTTTGAATCTTGCCTCGGGCATGAATGTGTGTGATGTCCTTAGGTTAGTTAGGCTTAAGTAGTTCTGTGTCTGGGGACTGATGACCTCAGATGTTAAGTCCCAAAGTGCTTAGAGCCATTTGAACCATTTTTGAATTAAAAACTGAAGTGACTGATGCTTTTTATGGGTTTTTTCCCCTCTGGACAATTAAAAACCAATGATTGAAGCTTTTTATACAGTTTTTGACCTCAGGACAATTAAAAACTGATTTTTCCCATCCAATGTGATATAACCTTGCCGTGGTAGGTGGGCTTAGGTAACTAAGAGTATCACGCCTGTACACCCATGCACACTGAGTAGTACAGTTCATTTGTCATTTCTTGTCGACCACTATTAAATTATGGTGCTTACAGCGCCATCTATTGCTGCATTTTGTAGCTATTTATTTTTCTTCCGCCATACATTTCCCCCCTTCTCCGATAACATTTGACGTCATTCTGGCCAGTGGTGTTATTTCTACAGCAATTTGAAAGATTAACTTTAATTATAATCACCCTGTATTTTGCAATCTGTTACATTAATGTGGAAGTTTTGTGTTTGGTGAAACTATTATACAGCTGAACTTACACTGGGACATTTGTCCCTTTATTTTTGTTCTATAAACTGTGTTGCACTGTTTGATGAACATGTGTCATCACATAATCATTCTACAACTATTAAATGTGAATTTAATACTGTTTCTTCACGGTGTTGATTTTAGTTTTGGCTCTGTACTCTTCTAGCTTATTATTAAGGTTAGTCTGTCTTGACAGTATACTTCTTTTTTATCTTACTTGTCCTGAATGTTTTATTGATATGAGCATACATTTTGAAAGGGATCTTTCTGCATTTCAGGAGAAATAATATTTTAAATTATTTGCGTGGAGATTACTTGATATTTATCATCTTTTTGGTCATATGTTGTAGACTTCAGTATTCCTCTAGCATTTGCTTTACTTTTATTTAAAACATGTATTTTTCAGCTTCAGTTTGTATCTACTGCTAATTTTCCTGTAACACAGTAGAGATATCATTTTATGTCACCTGCAGCCACAAGTGGCAGATTTATTGCATATTGTGTTATATCATCGAAATGATACTGTACTGAGTGATTCAGGACTACCTTAATTTGTATTTTGTGTCTGTTGTTTGACACAACAGCTGCTGTGTTTCGTGCCCCAGTATAACTTGTTTTGCAGTATTTTGATTTATGTTGCAAACCACCAACAACACTATTTCTAACAAAAATAATACTATACTAATTCACAGTCAACATCAAAACTACCTCCCTTTCTCCTGATGGATTCCCAAAAGCTACCATTCCACAAAAAAGGTCAGCTGTGAGATCTAAAACAAAGCACCATGTCTGCTGTTTGTAGAAGACACATTTCACTACAGCTGTTGTACACAGTGTTGGTTTCTTCTTCATTTCATGGCCAGTTTTGGGCTGTGAGATGATAATCAGATTGTGTGCCTTGCTATATTACTTGTAGGTAAGAATTAAGAATTTGAGTTCAAGTCTTGCACTTCCCCCACAGTGCCAGTGTTTTTCTGTTGTTGAAATTCTTGGTATAAAGATTATGAAGAGGCAGCATTTCATAAATTTGTTAACTTTTAGTAAAAGGAATAAAAGAACTGATTAAAAGTGACTAAAGTATATGCAGTGGGTTGGGAGAGGCTTTAACTCTTGCATCAGAATTGTCCTGTTTTGCCAAACCACCTTACTTTCACGTATATAGTTGGTAATTATGTCAACAACCAGTGTGTGCTGGAAGTCCGTGCCGTACATCCCATCAGATTGGAGTGTAATTAAAAGTAATCATCTTTGAAGCTGTATACTTACAGATGTGTGTTCAATGTATCATTACTAAATTAATCTGAAATTGTCACATTGTATGTGGCATTAATGATACTTTACATTTAGTCTTTTTGAAGCCAAACACGAAGCTGTTCCTTCTGGATGAGTACATGCTTAGAGCATATGAAAATTTCCTGAATTCACTTGAACGTGCATTCCAGTGCTGACTTGATACCAAATTCTGAATTAACTAACCTGTTGAAGTGGTAACACTGTATATTTATGGGCTTCGTTGCTGCAAGATCATGTAACATACTGCTGTAGGACTCACCCACTGCTGATGAGAATGAGAAGTAGAGAGTAGAAGGCTCTAGTATCTTAAAATTATACTAGCAGTGAATTATACAATCTGAATTCTTAAGTAACAAAACTGTCGAGAGAAAATCTCCATGTAGCAGGGACTCGAAATGAAAGGGTCTCTCTCTCTCTCTCTCTCTCTCTCTCTCTCTCTCTCTCTCTCTCTCTCTCTCTCACACACACACACACACACACACACACTGCTTGATGTTGACAGTTGTATGAGTAGTCTGGCTTTAATGTAGGAAAGTTTGTTTTGTTTTGTCTGAAGAATATTGTCTTTAGGCAACTTCTTCTCAGCTAATAATATAATGGATTATAACTACGATTTATGAAGACATTATTAATTAATTACAACTATCAAAAATTTAGGTATATCACTGCCCATGTTACACGAATCATTCAGATTTAATTTGATTTTCTAATTTTTTATTTTCTCCACATCAGCACAAGGTTATAAGATCAAGAAGTACACGTTCTCTTCCATTTCCTATTATATTAATGACATTTTTGTCATCAGTACAATGGTTAATATATGGAACTCTATTGGGGGATCCATTCATGAAGGTAAGCCACACTTACTGTTTGTTAATTTCTACTGCCTTGTGCAAACTGCAATATTTTTTACGTTTATTGTTTCAGTAAGATTTGTCCACCTGTGAAGTATGTCACTGTGATAAATTTCACTAATGGGGAGAACTATGTTAATATTAGACAGAACACAAAAGTGTTTATATAAAGAGATTAACTTCTTTATATCTGAATTCTGTCTGTGCATTTAAATAAATGCTCTTTTTAGAACTTCACAGAAACTATCCTGGATATCTATTGGGACTAGCACTCCTGTAAGAGAGGCTATTGTGGAGAAATGCCATAGGCACAAGCTAGAGGAGTGTTTCCAGAATGAATTTTTCACTCTGCAGCAGGGTGTACACTACGTTGTGACAACCATTCCCCTGCAATATCCTTTCTTTCAGGAGTGCTATTCGTGCATGCAGTAGTTTCAGTATTTCTCCTTTCTGAGTATGTGTGTTATTGTCAAGCATTGGTCTGGTAGTGTCCTCATCTGTGAATAAATTTTGTTATGTGAAATTTAATATGTTGACTTTATGTCTGTTGTCTTCTGTTTTAATCCACAAGAGCCTGGATGGAAAGTTGGAATCCATTCACCGACTATCACAAGAATTAACAAGAACTTTCTGGTGGTAACTTTCTGGGGGGATACTCTGGAAATTATTGTATGTTTCATGCATAGTCCTTTTTACTGAAGCATGAGAGGTGACTTAAGATTTCTCTGTTAGTTTCCCAGCATTCAATAACAACAATATCACAAAAAGGGTAGTGTATTATTCACCATACAGGGGACACGACAATGACAATGTCGGGGTCACCATTGTGGTTATCACATAGGATCAGTTGGAGATAACACATACTAAGTATTGAATATACATTTATTAATCACTGATATGTAACAAACAAACATGGCAGTAGAAAAAGTTACGCACCGAAAGGTGCACTAGAACAAAGCGGTTCAAAGAAGCCAAAGTCACTAAGATAGGGTGCTCTGCGCCAGAAACGCCACAAGGTTTTTCATTAATAAAAGAAATATATATATTTCGAACATAATTTGAAAAAAATTATTATGTTAAGGGGCTAAAGCAAGGTGGGTCTTTGTCATCTTTTATTACTTTAATTGCTGTGGATTTAAGTAGACTGCTCTTTATAATGTCTTGGACCACTAACCACTGTTGCTCTGCATTTGTTGGATTTGATCTAAATGTTTACAGTTGTTAGTGACTGTCTTATCAGTTCAACCAACCGTGAATACTTTCCTAGCTTTCTTGATCATCGTTTTGCCACTAATCTGTCTCTCGTCAGTTACACACTCAAAAGATTGGTTTATCTGTGTCCAGAAGATCGAAAGAATTCTAGTTGTTTGATGCAGTTGTCTGACCATGTGTTTTGTACTGCATCACAAGATTGTTTGTCCTCACTGATGGTAATGTAAGTGTAATTTTCCCAAATGACACTGGGCAAATTAAAGTTGTCACCTACTACTATCAAGCGTTTAGGGAATTTCTGTGGAATTTAGGCCATCTTGGAATGACTGATATGTATGATCTGGGTTTTGGTAGAAACATCTAATTATTAACCAAGTCCACCATCCCTTGTTACTCTTGTCCCCATGAGTTCACAATCAGATTCATTTGGGACCTTGTTATTTAAACCTAATCATGTAAAGATTTCCACTTCTTGGTGTTTCTAATCTATTTTTCTGATTTACGATCAGCTAGATCTACATTTAAATCTACATTTTGTAAACCAGCTTGCAGTGTGCAATGGGCATTACTTCTTCCATCACTCTCCCCCTCCACCCATCTATTCCATTTGCAAATGCTGCATGGTAAGAACAACTGCCAGTAAGATGCCATATGAATTCAAATTGTTCTAATTTTCCTTTTGTGGTCATTTTGCAAGATACATGGGAGAAAGCAGTATGTTACTTGGCTCTTCTTAGAATGTATGCTCTCATAATTTTAACAACAAATGTCCAAATTCTGCACTACACATCTCTTGTAGCATGTGCGATCTGAGTTGGATGAACATCTCAGTGATGTTCTCACATTTACTAAGTGAATCTATGACAAAATGTGCTGCTGTTCTGTGGACCTTCTCTATCTCCTGTACTAATCATGACTAGTAACGGTCCCTGGGCTGACAAACACTACTGAAGAATCAGTCCAATGAGAGTTTTGAATGCTTCTTCTTTCCTAATGGTTCTCCTGTCGAATTTCAGCCTGTCACCTGGTTTCCAACTAGGTTTGAGGAAAACTAGCTTAGATAGTCATTGCCTTTTTAATTGTTCACTTAATAATTTCTTGGATGCAATCACAGATGTTAATCTGCCAGGAAGTGTCACAGGTCTGTATGGCTGTTCTACTGTAGGTTACACTGGACTAGACATTCTGTATTTGTTTCTCTTTCCAGTAATAAATTTGTTTCAACATTGGTTTCTTGTTTTGAGATGAAAGACTTTAAATTTTTATGAACATTTTTAATTTCAGAATAAACATTTTCAAAGGCATTTTTGTTTGTCTCCCTATCAGAATCTACTCCCCCCCCCCCCACCCCCACCCCCCCCGATTACATTACTCAGCTCATATATTTCTCCGTTTTTGTTTCTAGACCTATAATTCTTTTTCCAAGTTTGTTAACCTCACTGTGTACTATTTGTACATAATGACTCAAATTTGAAATTTTTGTGTCAAGGTGTTCTACAGCATCTTGATTTTTTTCACTCTTAACTGTAATTGATTGTTCTAAATTCGAAACCATTAATTTTGAGCATTCTTTGTTTCTTTGTTCCATAATTTCTAACGAATTTTCACAGATTCAACAACTGCAGCTGGAACTGATTGACCCACCTATAACATCATTCTTTTTACATCTGATCTCCTTCTTCTGCCGGTTCAAATGATTCATCCTCCTCCTTCACCATTACATTAAAGTTCCCCACATACAACACATCCTCACTATCCCTCATTTGTTCTGATTCAACCTTTGGCTTGCAAATAAGTCATTTTTAATAACTGTTCTGTTTTAATAACTGTTCTTACATAGTTTCAAAAAAATCATACAAATATGTTGATCAAAATAATGTACCACTTTTGCAACCTCATTACGGAGACTTGGAAACCATCCGAAGAAAGAAATATAGACGTCCTGGAGAGTTTTAATATAAAAAGTTTTGTTATTAAAACTGGAATTAACTTGCAGGTCAACAGTTACATTCTGCACATGCACAGGGGTGCTTTTAACTGGAACGGCAAATGGTCTCAAAAACAGTTGCAAGATTGTCAGTGTCAAAAAAACCTTTGTAAAACTATCTTTGTACGTAATTCTTTCAAGGCCACAATGAATTCTTAAAACCTTGCGTTTCCTCTAACACCAGTCAGCTTAGGGAATTGGACTGTCTTTGTCAGAATTTGTCCCTTCTACAACTTGGTTTTCTTTTGAAAGTCATACCCATCAAATCAGAAAGAATTTACCTTGCAATGTCTTACTCTGGGCAAGTGTAAAGTTGAGTTCACTTAAAATGTGAGGTCTGCAGTCAATTCCGGATATTCTAATTTTCATTCCTACACTCCTTTTTCCTTCATAAATTCAACATAGTGAGTTTTAAACCAAAAGTAATTCCAGACATACTTCACAGTAATATGTGAAGTCTCCACACTCTTCATTCAGTTCCATCAAAAATTGATTCAAATGACAATGGCATAATGCGTGTGACATCAGAAATTTTAATATTCATACCACCAATTTCTTCACATCCCGAATGCCTGCAAATTCAGCACACATTGCTTCTTGATGTAGAGAACAATTAATCCCATCTGTCGATCGCTATAATTTTTTGCCCTTTCAAAGTCAACTAAATCTTTAAATTCTTTCTGCATGGTATTGTAAAGTCATTTCATAGGGACCATGCAGTAACCACTGCATGGTATTGTAAAGTCATTTCATAGGGAACATGCAGTAACCATCGCTTACGTGAATTGAGAATTCTCATCTGCCTATTCTGTCATTCCCATTTATTTTAAAGGATTGTGACGATAGATCGCTAGATGGCCTCTTTTTGTGCAACAGCCAATGGACCTGTGAACGTCTGTCATACCATGAAAAAATAGCGAAGGTTGACAGCAATGACACCACGAGTCTGCCGAAATCAGAGTTTTGTCAACCGAAAAATGCCACACCACAATGTTAAATGAAATGTTGCACTGTTCTAGGTACTTCCATGAAGGACAGTGCAAAACAGAGTGACAGGCTGGGTCTTGCCCCACACGCGCTGCACACATGACGTTTGGCACACGATGACTGGCCCTGAGTTACGGAAACATTAAACAAATCATAATTATTTTAAATGTAAATGACCTCAAATGGAATTACAATTTTGAGGTTGTCAAAAATATAAAAATAATTATATTTTCTGAAGAATGATTTGTTTTGTGTTATATTCATGTTTTCTTTTTGTAAATATATGACTGTTGTAGATATGTTGCCAAAATTATACCAAATGCATAATTACAACTTGTATAGTAAGTATTCTGCATCACATGGTGACAGTAAGTGAACTGACCAGTCCCATTACAGGGCGTATCTGTGGTTGTTTTGACAATGTGGGATTCCGCTTCTTCTGTCAGGTTGGTGTTCTTTCAGAGGCCCATGTGTGATTCCTTGTCTGGTGTTTCAATCCTGAGGTGATCTCTGTGTACAGCGGACCTTGAGGCACAGTAGGAATTTCTAAGTGACCACTGTATTGGGGTTTCTTAGTTTTGTACAGGCAGTCATAATCCTTTGGCTTGCATAGATAAGCCTTCCACTAGTGTATACTGTTATTAATGTCGTCGGCTAGCTGCTTGTACATGTGCTTTTCTCTGAATGATTTTGGATACACCTCTGATTGAAAAGTTGTGCAGCACTGCAAATTTATGTGGTTATTAATGCCTTTCATACATAGGACACAGTTTCTTGCTGGTTGTGTCGTGTGCCTGTCTGCAGTTCGTGCAGCATATTGTGTCAGTGGTGCACCAGGCAGTTAAGTAGACCTCACCGCATGTCACTTTGGCTTTCCCGCACTTATATGTATGAACATGAGACAAGTGTAGCAGATTCTAACTGATAACACAAAGTTGTTCGTTGCACATCATGTCCCAAGCAAATAGATGTACTGAGGAAGTTGCTCCCCCATGAGGGTTAGCATGTATGATTCTGATTTAATTTCAGACCTAACATTGACATGGAATATTGCTTTTGGAGGTATTAATGCACCAATAACTTTTATTGCAGGTATTGATTCTGTTAAAACATCCTCTGTCGATACATCAATGTCAACTTCACAAATGACACGCTAACTGTGGGCCTAATGATTTGGAATGTAGGCTTTTTTTTCTCTTTCGGACATTTGACAGTGCTATGCAGTTACCTGCTGTCATTCTACTAGTTTCATCATAGTACAACTTGAGTACTTCTTGATGCAACAGTTTTCCTACTTGCATGAGATGGATATTGCCAACATTTGACTCTATTCCTCCTAAGCAGACATACTGTCATCTGCAAGTAGTTGGTTTGTCGAGGTACTGTATATGATGAAATTATGGTTCTTGATGCTCTTATCTTCTTCACTGGTGACTTTGTATCCTAGTTTCACTATTTCCTTATTGTTCTGTTTGCTCTGTTTAGTCACTTCCTTTTCCAGTGGTAAGTGTGTGTGACTGTACTGTCACCTGCTTCTTCCTACTGAGTGTGTTCTTAGTCATGGTGGCTACAGCACTCTGGCACTCATAGATCATCTCAGCATCTACTGTGTCACCATGGAATGTACTTAAAATTTCAGTTACTGCTTCTGTGATGGCTGACAGCTGTCCTTCCCAGTTTGTTGTTCTGCCCTTTCTCAGTTGCAGTTGAGGTATTTTATCTCAGGCACTACTTCGATTGGTATGCATGACAGCTACCCTCTAATACGGAATGTACTAATTGAGAAATGCATAGCAAAAGTTTGCTTCCAGGAAGCAACATGTGGTGCACTTTGTGACACTTGTGTTGTCAGAGTGTCAGAATACTAATGCTTTGTAGTTGTTGTTCTGTAAATACATGGCACTTTTTTGTGTGTGTGTGTGTGTGTGTGTGTGTGTGTGTGTGTGTGTAGGGGGGGAAGAGTGGCAAGTCACGTGATATCTGGGGAAATGATCATGTGAACAGTACAGCAAAAAATGCCTACACAGAATAAATGTAGCTCAGTGTTAATACTCTTGCATTTCATTTCTATGCAAGACAAGGGTGAGAAAAGAATGGTTACAAGCTGTGAACAACAACTTGAAGTTTATCGCACCTCTTGCTCGTGTACTATGAGTCGCCTCCTGATTCAAAGAAGTCTCCTTGATATACCTTCATGAAAAGTGTTCTTGGTATTTTATGACATTTGTTAATCAATGGACAGGAGGTGAATAACAATGTGGACATTTTCAGCAAGATGGAGTTACAGTGAAAATAGCATTATTGGCAAGAATTCTTGAGGTATTTGATGAGGTGAGGTCAGTCAGCAAAGGTAGTAAAATTTCCTGGCCTCAAATATTACATGGTCACTCTCCACATGATTTTTACCTGTGTGGTAAGTTAAATGATTAAGCATACACAAATAATTGCCACACATTGGAAGAACTACAGCAGAACAAGCAGAATGCTATTGCTACTCTCCGCCAGGCAAAGTGCAACATGGGCCTCACAATTTCATAAATAGTGCTCAACACTGTGTCAATATCAGTGATTGCCATTTCTGGTAACACTGTGAAAAGTAACTCTCCTGTTCATTAACTTGGGCAATGTATTTTGTGCCAAATTTATAATAATTTTATTATGTATTGTCAAGTATTCGTAAAACAGCAAGAGGCCTGTCACTCTTCCTAACTGTTGTGTGATCAGCAAACCACATACATAAAACATTTACTTTTGCCTTTTGCTTTTGTTTGCAATGTTCAGTAGTTTAGGGTGTATTTTAAATATGGTGGAACTGTGTTATTAGTGGTCAGTGAAATTACAATTTGCACAACATAAATTTTAAGTATTTTGACTGCATTCGCTCCCAATTGTTCAAGCGTAGACCATGATGACATCACTGTCAAGTTCCCCGCAACACAGTTATGACAACATATTGTGTAGAACTTACAAGATGGAAAAAAAGTGCTGTTTAATGTGTATAAAAGATGATGAACTAACATTTTTTACATGTATTTTTTACAAGTATTCGTAAAACAGTAAGAGGCCTGTCATTCTTCCTAACTGTTGTGTGATCAGCAAACCACATACATAAAACAGAGCTGTGAATACACTATGTTTTGCAGCATGATATGTTGTGGTTAAGCATTTGTAGACCAGTTCCAGTTAGTCAAGTATAATATTATATCAGTGTTAAACAACACTCGTTTATAGTAAGTTTTCGTGTAATTTGTAATTGTTAAAGTGTGGTTCTAATAATCTCTCTTATTTTTGCAGATTGTAAATGTAATTGGTACACTATTGAGCGCATTTCAGCTCTCGCTTTTTGTTATATACCGTGACCAACCAGTGCAGGCAGAGTGAAGAGATCGCAGTGAAAGGACACCATCTTTGCACCGAAGAGAAGCGCAATGTATTTATTATTGGTTGTTTATTTTTTGTGTTATGAGGAGAAAAGAATGAAATGATTGTGCATGATACTTACGACTGAGAAACTTACATCCATAACTGTTTTGTGATAAGATTTTAAATTGATGTACCTGAGGAAAACTAGATACTCTGTTGAAATGGGAAAAATCTTCTTTCAAATACACGTAATTTTTAAAGGCTTCATGTAAATGGCTGTGAGATAATTATATTTTATATGAGACTATATTTTACTTGTGATTAATAAATTTGGCTTTATCTTATGTAGAGAATTGTGCTTTTGTTTCTGATAATTTTTTACTTTACAACTTCAGTTTTCTTATGTATTTGTGGTTCACAAAGTATGAGACTCCATTTGAAAGTCATAGTCATTGTTTGATTCAGAAGATTTTGTAAAAGCAATTGACAGCTATCGGTCTTCTCATTGGTTTTAACATTTTCAGATATCTTAATTCTCGAAGAAAAGGGCGATGAGTCATAAAACAAGTGGAAATTCTGTAATGCCACTAAGAGATGGTGATGGGGGATTCTAATGCCAGAGATGGAAAATAGCTAAAAACATATTCTGCAATGAGAGGCTTTGGTTGTTGTACCAGAAATGACAAGGGTCATACTTTAGTAGAATTTGCCTAAAATTACAGTATGTTTACTCTTGTGGGATTTCTGTTCGGTTATAGCCCAAGGAAGCACACTCATTTCTGTAAGACTGTATATTTCATTACAGACGTCCCCATTACAAAAAGTCGTACAGCCTACTGAACAAGCAAGATGGCATGGGCCGTTAGGTTAACAGAGTCAAAGAACTTGCGATGGCAGAGATATGTCGTTCGTACTTGATGACACCCATTTCCCGCCCCCCTCCCCCCCACAGTGTGGAGCACAATGGCAGGAGGGAGGTGTCTGGCGGTGAGGGAGACAGCAGTGATGTGATGGGGATGCCCAGCTCCAGAGGCTGTTGCGGCGGGTACCACACTGAGAGGTCCATGTGGAATTCCTGTAGGTGATGTGGATGGACGAAGCGCTGGCCTGCGCATGAGGATGGAGCAGTGTGGGGAGGACTGTGTCCCCCGTGTGATCGGCTGGCAGCATTTGAACTGTAACCCTCCCTAAGGGGGTTACCGTAGCTCAGAGGAGCGTATGGTTGACCCCACATGGGAGTAGGCAGGAGTGGGCGATCGACTGATGAACAGGGTGCTCTGTCAGGTGAGGTG
Source organism: Schistocerca piceifrons (assembly GCF_021461385.2). NCBI lineage: Eukaryota > Metazoa > Arthropoda > Insecta > Orthoptera > Acrididae > Schistocerca > Schistocerca piceifrons. The sequence continues at coordinate 779,245,002 of NC_060140.1, read as the reverse complement.
AGTTGTCTTGCAGCAGGATGAAGATGATGATGTCGTCGATGAGGATGGTGACATCCTTCACACGTTTGGGTGGGATGTCGGTTTGCAGAACCACTAGAGTGGGGTAGGGGGAGGAGGTAGAGAGAGAAGGTGAGAACCTGAGGAATGGCATTGATGGTGATGCAGACGCATGTTCAGGATAGGGCTGCCTGCGTTTCAGGGAAAGTCTTGAGTACATAGGAAGTAAATATCCAAGTTATCCATTAGTTATAGGTGGAGACTTTAATCTGGCATCCACACATTTATCGCAGGGGGCAGAAGCAAAGATTCGTGTGAAGTTATTCTAGGAGTGCTCTCCACATAACAACCTTGAGCAATTGCTTAGAAAACCAACTCGAGATGGGAACATATTAGATATTTTGGCGACAAACAGTTCTGATCTTTTTGAGGAAGTGAATCTAGAAGAAGGTATTAGCAACCATAATGTCGTTGTGGCTTCGAATATCTTCATAGCCAGCTCCAAGCATTCACTGCGGGACTGTGGTCGGAATTTAAAGGTATTGTCCACCATGTACTAGAAAAGTATGTGCCTAGCAAAAATATAAAGGAGGGAATGGATCCACCTTGGTACAACAAACATATTAGGAAGTTGCTGAGAAAGCAGAGAATTTTGCACAGTCATTTTAAACGTAGTCACTGCCCCGCTGACAAACAGAAATTATGCGAAATGAAAGCAGCTGTCAGAAGGACAATGAGAGATTCTTTTAACACATTTGAAAGCAATATTTTATCTGCAGATTCTAAAAATAACCCCAAAAAATTTTGGTCGTACGTAAATCTATGAATGCTACAAATAATTCAATACCTTCTCTTGCTGACAGTATGGGTACTGTAACTGATGATGATAAACAGAAGGCATCTGGCACAGATGGTATCCCTGTAAGATTATATATTGACTATGCTACAAATATAGCACCATTCTTATCCATCATCTATCAGAGATCATTGGAACAGCAGAAAGTTCCACGGGACTGGAAGAAGGCCCAGGTCGTAGCAATCTATAAAAAGGGTAGAAAATCAGATGCACATAATTACCGGCCAATTTCACTGACATCGATTTGTTGTAGAATCATGGAACATATTTTGTGTTCAGACATAATGAACTTTCTAGACTCTGAGAAGCTCATCTGCAGAAACCAGCATAATTTTAGGAAACAGCGGTCATGCGATACACAGCTGGCCCTCTTTGTGCATGATGTACAACAGCCTCTAGATACCGGCTCCCAGGTTGATGCCATATTTCTCGACTTTCAAAGGCGTTCGACTCAGTTCTGCATTGTTGCTTGCTCCAAAAAGTGCGAGCTTACCGTCTATCCGATGACATACACGGTTGGATAGAAAGTTTTCTAACAGACAGAGAGCAGAATATCGTCCAGAATGGGGTGACTTCAACAGAAACAAGCGTGTCTTCAGGTGTGCCCCTGGGCATCGTAATAGGTCTGCTGCTTTTTATGATTTACATAAATGATCTGGTTGATGGTATTGAAAATGGCATTAGACTGTTTACCGATGATGCTGTAGTCTACAGGAAAGTAGTATCACATGAAAGTTGTGAACAAATCAATAAGGATTTGCAGAAAAAAAATGTATGGTATAATGACTGGCAGTTATCTCTCAATATTAGTAAGTGTAACCTACTGCGTATAACAAGGTTAATGTATGAGTACAAAATAAATGCCCAGTCTTACCCAGTAATGGGCAAGGGGAACTCTAGGTTGTGGTTTATTGGTAGAATCCTGAAGCGATGCAGTCCTTCAACAAAGTAAATAGCTTACAATACATTAGTTCATCCAGTCTTAGAGTACTGTTTGTCTGTATGGGACCCTTACCAGTTGGGTCCGATTCAAGAGATTGAGAAGGTCCAAAGAAGAGCAGCAAGATTCGTGACTGGTACATTTAGCCATCATGAGAGCATTACAAATCTCATAGAAAGTTTGAATTGGGACACACTTGCAGATATATGGTGCGCTAAATGGAAGGGGCTGCTCACTAAATTTCAAAATCCGATCTTCACCAAGGATGTAGAGCATATATTATTACCACCAACTTTCAAATCACGCAGTGATCACCATTCAAAGATAAGGGAAATTAGAACTTGTACTGAGGTGTTCAGAAAGTCGTTTTTCCCTCATGCGATCCGCGAATGGAACAGAGAGAGAGGGGGGGGGGGGGGGGAATATGCCTTTGGTGCAAATTGTGCCCTCCGCCACACACCGCTTGGTGGCTAGTGGAGTATATATGTAGAGGTAGATGTAGATAGACAAATTCACTCACTGATGGCACCCTCGATATCTGGCTTGTATGATGACTGTAGACCAAGAAGTACCCACAGGAGGGCATGCTGCAGGTAAATGATGACGGTAGTAGTTTATCATTCCCAGGAACCGACGGAGCTCTTTATATGTGGTAGGGAGTGGCATGGATAAGATTGACTGCACCTTCAATTCAGGGGGGTGTATATCAGCTGAGACTGTGTATCCCAAGAATTGGACAGATTCTTGGTGCAGTTGCAGTTTGTCGGTGTTGAGCTCGACTGTGTTTGATGAGAGAGTGTCCTTTACTATCATGATGTGTCGTTCGTGATCTTGGGTGGATATGCTGACGATCAGGAATTGTCGAGATATGTGAAACAGACATCAAACTGGAGCAAGAGAGAGTCAGTAAAGTGTTGCCACATCTGGGTGGTGTTGTTTAACATGAATGGCATGAAATGGTACTTGTACAACCTGGCAGGGGTGATAATTGCCGTTTTCGGAATGTCTTTGGGTGCGACAGGAATTTGGTGATAATCATGTTGCAACCCAATACACTGAAAATTGTAGCATCTGTGAGAAGGTGAGTGAAATTGGAAATATTCAGTATAGGAGTTGTACGGGTGACGACCAGTTACTATTGGAAGGCTGTAAAATTTCCACCTCAAGAAGTTCCTGTATTTGCTGGCAAGCCAAGCATAACTTGAGTGGATTAAGGTGGCAAGCCTTGTGGCAAATAGGTGGGCCCTCAGATGTGATGATGCGATGAACAGTTGTGTTTCTGACGGTGGAAACCGAATGTTCGATGACTGTGCGCAGGCGGGGCGTGGTATCGGTTGATTTATTAGGGGCGCATGGCTTGGAAGCAGCACAGTTGTCTGCTCGAGAGGTGGAGGGTAGCAAAAAAAGTCACATTTTTGTTATGTTTACGTCGGCACAAATGGCAGTATGCGAGAGCCGAGTGTGGGGCGGGGGCGATCGGTGCAGGTAGAGGTTATCTATTATGTGTAGTGCACAAGAGAGATGCACTCGGTGGTGGCGGCACTGCTGGCATGCGTGGAGCTATGGAGCAAGCCATGCGAGGAGGCATGAGAAGTGGGAAATGTTATCAACATATTGGGCGGGCACGCGGGTGGTGGCGGGGAGCGTGGTCGGAGCCCGGAAGGCTGGATTGTCATGAGGCATGCGAGTGTCAGTTTGCGAAACAGGTCAGAGAGACATTGAGTGGAACACACTTGGGGGTGGGGGCAACACTGTGGAGTCACACGAGATAGGTGTGGTGCTGCTAACCTGTGTGCTGTTGTCGGCAAAGCAGGTAGGTGCAGCAGATGAAGGCTCGTGTGTCGGCACTGCTGAGCGGTGTGAATTGACTTATTGTTAAGGAATTCCCATACCTACTTCACCTTTCTTATTTTATTGCTAATTTATTTAAAAAGTGTGTTCTTTACCACCAATACTGCCACCAGGTTGCTGTTTGTACACAATGAGAAACCTCCAACTGACAAATTTCTCAAATCTGGAGTATATAAAATACAAGATATATGTCTAGAGTTTTTTTTTAGGACAGGCAGGTAAGGCATTTAAGACTCGCTTTCATGAGCACTTACTCAACAAAGTTGGCGAGAATTCATATAAGTAAACTTTTGCATAACATCTGAAAATAAAGAAATACACACTTCCTCCACCATCCTTGCTAAATGTGGAAGTTTTACATATAATTGGCTAGGGCTACAAAATGAACTTTTTAGAAGAACTAAACTCAAATGACTTGTTGAATGAATCAACTTTCATAAAAAAGACAGTATTCTGATTGGATATCACCTCTTATAAATTGTGAAAATTAGCCCATTCCTTCTGTATATTAGAACTGTGCCATGGGTCAGCAGATGTTGTGTGGAGGTGTGCGTCACTGGTTGTGCCATGGTGGTCATATGAGCGAGACATAACTGGACCATTTTTCATGGTATTGTATGATGTAGTGATACCATACAAGTGGTACAGTGCTAGATGTTGCAGAGGACATGAGAGACAGCCGTATTATGGCTGAGATAGTGTGACAGGAGGAAAGGGTAGTGGCGATAGCTTGTTGAAGTCCAAGGATGGGAGTGATGTGCGACATGATTGTGGTCATTGTTCTCACTGACCAGTGTATCGGCACCCAATTGTGTTGAGGCGGTGTTATCCTGGAGTATCCAGGAAGGTTTAAGATGGGCGAGTGAGATGGTCACATGTTTGCTATGCACTAGGATCTTGAATGTCTGTGGACAGCATTAGAGCACCCTTTACAGGCCTGAATAAGGGGGCTATAGAGCTTCTCATATGGAATCATCTCACCTCATCACAAAGCCCTGGAGACCAGGTCCCTGTGTATAAACACTGAGGTAAAGTGAGGTGAGGGAATTAGAACGTGCTTGTTCTAGATATGTTGCTGAACATGATGGAATAATGTAGGTAAGTACATCTGATACATGTCATCTGTAGGCTGCATGAAGTCTCCAGGTAAGACCAGTGGCTCTCTGTAAATGATTTCTGCCAGCATTGCCCATAGGTCACCCTTGTCTGTAGAGCTAATTCCAGGCATGACCCCCAGGGGTTCATTGGTCCAGGAATTGCTGTGGCATATCAGAGCCGCTGCCTGGGCTGCCTCTCAACAAGGCTATTACCGTGGTAGTCCGCATTTGAGTGATAACTGCAGAGGTGACACTGGGCATTGTAGAGGACTGACTCAAATTGATGGCACTGATCATTAGTAACCAGTTCTGGTGTCGAAGTGAGATATCCACATCTTGACAAAGGATTGAATAGTTGTCTTGGTTTTGACCTCATGGATATGTACAGCTTCTACCCATAATAACATTCTGTTGATAATCTTTCTAACTCCAACAGGAGTCTTATGATGTCTGGAGGACATGATGGAACCGAGTCTTCAGGATGGGGAAGCAGCCGAGGTGAGGCTGTGAATGCACTGTTGCTTGAGACATGCGAAAAGACTGACGTTTGATATGAAGTTTTGTGTCCCAGTTGTTAAGGAGGTCTGCAGTGCTTGGATCATTCATTTGCTGATTCACCGTGTGCTCATAGTCATATGGAAGGGAAATTGCATTGATTCATGATAAGTTAGTCTGCATTGATATTGTCTGCACTGTGGATGTGACATAGGTTGGTGGTGTACCTTGAAATAAAGTCTGGATGTCTGAATTGGCACAGACTGGTATCTGGAGATAGTTTCTTGATGGCATCCACCAGCGGTTTGTGATCTGTGTAGAACCAAAGTGGTTCGGGCAGCTCACTGACCACTTGCTGAAGCGTCGCCCCTATGTGGTGTCGCTCACATAAGTCGTAAGGGTGAGTTGTGCTTTCAGGTTGAGGGTGTGTCAAAGTAAAGGCTTATGCTGAAAACTTCTTCGCTCGATAGAATGCTTCAGTCATCTCCATAGTCCACTTGACTTTCTTTTTCCTGTGTAACCTTTCCCAGCCAAGTCATTTATGAGAGGAGACTGCAATGTGGCTGCAGGGAGAAGGCATCAAGCACCAGTGTGAACTGCCTATGTCTCCCTGATGCAATGCCAGAGGTCTGTGTTTTCAATACATAGTGCCTGTGCTTGGGTGTTACAGTTGGCATATCACTGGTGGGTAGCGAGAATGACATCTAACAACCAGGTGCACTTGCAGAGTGCATCATCAGAAGATGAGTCATTAGTGGTGAGGTATTCAGGTGAACAGGTCTCAGTGGGCATGATTAGTGCCATAGACTGGTATTTGTGAGTTATTCGCCAAGTGAAGCAAGAACGATGGTGTCAATTCGAAGGCTGATGTGCTGTTGTGTTGTGAGGATCTGATGTCGAAACCATTTCCACTAAAAAGTATTGTTGAGAAGTGAGGTCAGGCCCGAAGAGGCAACATGAGTTTACACTATACATGTTTGAGATAGATGACTTTGTTCTTTGGAATGGTCCACTGACATGATTTGGGAACTTGTAAGGAGCACGATATTTCCGAGGGGTTGCTGTAAATTTACAACAGCACCAGCAGATCAACAGCCATGGGCCAGCTGTAATGGCATGTGATGGTGCACCAACGGATGCCAGGGGCGTGTGACATCACCCTTGTGTAGTGTTTGTGTAGTGTTGAAAGGGCTAGGCTGGGAATGGCAGTACGTGAGAAGTTGTTGACACACAGTCTCGTGGGGTGATGTCCATCTGTGTGTTTAACAGATGCTGGTGTGTGTATCGCCAAGGACACACAGCCAAGCAATTCAGGTTTGGACTCGTGCGATCACCACCAGTTGCAGCTCAGTCAGTTACTTGATGATCAATAGGATCCAGTGATCGTTGCAGCTCAGTCAGTAACTTAATGATCGATAGGGTCCATAAGATTATTTCCAGCACAAGAATGCGAGTCATAGTTGTGCAGATGTGACAGCGAAGTTGTGAGGCCATGTTGTCATGGAGATTCTGTTTATAGAGAACTTCTTGCAGCTGTTGTTTCAGGGTTTGAGAAATTATCTGCATGAGAACAGTCTTCGCTGTGCTGTACTTGTGTGTGGCAACGACAGTTTAAGATTGCTGATTAGTTCAGCCAGTCCTGCCAGATGGAAGAGCAAGTAACATATTTTGAATCATCACCTAAAATTCCAGCTGCTTCAAAAATGTTGCCCACAGTCACAAACCACAAAGCGGGGTTGAACTATGGCAGTTTGAAGTTCGAAGTGAACTTTGAGAGTGAGGCTGAGGAGGTAGTGCAATATTTTTCAGTGTAGGAGGCAACATGGCTGCTGATTATTCACTGGTTGTGACAACACCGTAAGTGCTAGCTCGTATACAGTTCGTGGCATGGGAGATATGGTAGATGCAAAGGTGGTGTTACGATCGTGTTGCAGACTTGACTTTGTTGGGTAAAAGCACGTCCGTGGTAACATTGTCCTCAAAGTCCAAGAGTAGATTTGTTGTTGGCTGCCACTTTTGGGGCATAGTTAGGTCGGTTTTGTCTGTAGGTATGAGATGTGAATTGTCAATGAATGCGGTTTTCATCATTGAATTCACACAATGACAGCACTGAAAATCCTCCACTGCAGTCCTTTTGGCACTGTTATCCAGATGTTGTGTAATAGTGGATGCATTGTGTAATGGCCACATTGTCGTGATGTAATACACTGGGCTGGATTATGTGAAGAAACAAATGTATTCCGCATTTGATCATAGACATGGGGTCAACAGTGCAGAAAGAGATGGCCACTCATTGTTGTCCAGCCATAAATGGTATAATAAACGTAACGTATTTATTCATGAGAGCAACTATACATATGTCTGCCTCAAACATAGTTTAGAACACACTCTTTCCTTTCGCTTTGTCCAAAGATTGTCCACTCTATGCCAACCAGAGACATTCGAGTCTCGCATAGTGGTCAATATCCCTATGAGTGTGAATAAACATTTTGTCATGGATTCCTAGAGTTTGAGAAATCTTATGACTAGTTCCAAACAAATGTGTTATAACAGCCCTTGTGAAACAGTGAACTGACATCCATGTTAATGTACTGAAGAATGTGTTCATTATACAGCTTCAAATATTAGATTTTAACATCATTGTGGGAAATTAAGGACTGAAAGATAAATTGGACCAGGAGATTCCACAGTGCCCATAATGTTCTCAGCAGTTCTAAGGAAGCCTTTGGGTTCCTTAACAGATAAAACAAAGAGGATGTACGCAGTGACAGAACATACCAGAATACCTACATTTTGCTGCTGATGTTTTGCCTCTAGTGCAGATAAACCTCAACATTGAGTAGAGCTAGTGTGATAGTATGGCTGAAAATCAACAAAAGGCAGTGATTGGGTGGACAGGAAAAGAAATGGACAGGAACTCTGAAATGAATACCTAATGGAATGTGGCTAGATGACAGTAGAAAACAATACAGTGGTGGCATGAATTTCTGTTACTGGCGACCATAATGCATGGAAAAGCCTGGGGTATTATTATCCAGCAGTGGATTCCAAAAGGTTATGGTGCAGATTAGTAGGTGGTACAATACTTAATCTGCATCAACATCTGTATTCCTCATGCCACCTTCTGGTGTGTTGAAGTGGGTATTTTGTTTACCTTTGTCACTTCCCCTGTTTCCTATTCCAGCCGTGAATGATTCAAGAGAAGAACAATTATTGGTAAGCCTCCATGTGATCTCGAATCCCTCTAATTTGACCTTTGTGGTCTTTTCGCAATATACACTCCTGGAAATTGAAATAAGAACACCGTGAATTCATTGTCCCAGGAAGGGGAAACTTTATTGACACATTCCTGGGGTCAGATACATCACATGATCACACTGACAGAACCACAGGCACATAGACACAGGCAACAGAGCATGCACAATGTCGGCACTAGTACAGTGTATATCCACCTTTCGCAGCAATGCAGGCTGCTATTCTCCCATGGAGACGATCGTAGAGATGCTGGATGTAATCCTGTGGAACGGCTTGCCATGCCATTTCCACCTGGCGCCTCAGTTGGACCAGCGTTCGTGCTGGACGTGCAGACCGCATGAGACGACGCTTCATCCAGTCCCAAACATGCTCAATGGGGGACAGATCCGGAGATCTTGCTGGCCAGGGTAGTTGACTTACACCTTCTAGAGCACGTTGGGTGGCACGGGATACATGCGGACGTGCATTGTCCTGTTGGAACAGCAAGTTCCCTTGCCGGTCTAGGAATGGTAGAACGATGGGTTCGATGACGGTTTGGATGTACCGTGCACTATTCAGTGTCCCCTCGACGATCACCAGTGGTGTACGGCCAGTGTAGGAGATCGCTCCCCACACCATGATGCCGGGTGTTGGCCCTGTGTGCCTCGGTCGTATGCAGTCCTGCTTGTGGCGCTCACCTGCACGGCGCCAAACACGCATACGACCATCATTGGCACCAAGGCAGAACCGACTCTCATCGCTGAAGACGACACGTCTCCATTCGTCCCTCCATTCACGCCTGTCGCGACACCACTGGAGGCGGGCTGCACGATGTTGGGGCGTGAGCGGAAGACGGCCTAACGGTGTGCGGGACCGTAGCCCAGCTTCATGGAGACGGTTGCGAATGGTCCTCGCCGATACCCCAGGAGCAACAGTGTCCCTAATTTGCTGGGAAGTGGCGGTGCGGTCCCCTACGGCACTGCGTAGGATCCTACGGTCTTGGTGTGCATCCGTGCGTCGCTGCGGTCCGGTCCCAGGTCGACGGGCACGTGCACCTTCCGCCGACCACTGGCGACAACATCGATGTACTGTGGAGACCTCACGCCCCACGTGTTGAGCAATTCGGCGGTACGTCCACCCGGCCTCCCACATGCCCACTATACGCCCTCGCTCAAAGTCCGTCAACTGCACATACGGTTCACGTCCACGCTGTCGCGGCATGCTACCAGTGTTAAAGACTGCGATGGAGCTCCGTATGCCACGGCAAACTGGCTGACACTGACGGCGGCGGTGCACAAATGCTGCGCAGCTAGCGCCATTCGACGGCCAACACCGCGGTTCCTGGTGTGTCCGCTGTGCCGTGCGTGTGATCATTGCTTGTACAGCCCTCTCGCAGTGTCCGGAGCAAGTATGGTGGGTCTGACACACCGGTGTCAATGTGTTCTTTTTTCCATTTCCAGGAGTGTATTTATACAGGAGGCACCAATATACTGGTTGACTCTTCTAGGAATGTATGCTCTCGGAACTTTAACAGTAAACCACACTGTATTGCAGAAAGTCGTTCTTGCAAAGCATGCGCTGGAGTCGGCTGAGCAACTCCATCATGCTTTCGTGATTACAAAATGAACTGTAATGAAATGCACTGCTCTTATTTGGATTTCCTCCATCAATCCTCTATTCTGTCTATTTCAGACTGACAAGTAATACTCATGTATTGGTTGAGCAAGGTTTTGTAAGCTACCTCCTTTGTGGATGGACTACATTTCCTTAGGATTCTTCCAATAAATCTCACTGCTTCCAGTAATTGTTCTGCAATCGTGTAATCGTACAGTAATGTCTCTTTTGCCTATTTATGTTCAAAATGTTACATTTGTTTCTATTGAGAATCAACTACTAATCCCTGCACGAAGTCTTGAACCCCCTGTAGGTCTTCTCATATTTTGCTTCAGTTTTCTAGCACTGCAGCTTCTGTGCATACGACAGCATCATCCAGGAAAATCCTCATGGAACTTCCGATGTTATCCACTAGGTCATTTATACATTTTGTGAAAGTAACATCTGATAACACTCCCTTGGGGTATGCCCAAAGTTACTTTTTCATCCGAAAATTTCTCTCTATTGACAATTGACATGCTGTCTTCTGTTTACTAGAAACCCTTCAATCCAGTTACACAGTTGGTCTGATATTCTAGACACTTGTATTTTGTTCATTAGTCAATAGTGTGGAACTGTATCAAACACCTTCCAGAAACCAAGGAACATGACATCAACCTGAGTGTGGGTATCTAGTGCTTTCTGGATCTCAATTGATGAACAAGTTGACCTCTGTTTAACACAATCACTGTTTTCGGAACCCACGTTGATTCACAAAGAGAAGATTTATGATCTCCAGAAATGGCATAATACGTTAGCATAAAACATGTCAACAATCCTCCTTGAAAACGGGAGCGATCTGCACCTTTCTCCAGCCATTAGGACTATTTCCTCCAGTGACGTATGGTACACTGCTGCTAGAAGAGGAACAAGTTCTTCTGCATATGCTCTGTAAAACAGTATTGGTACCCAATTACGTCTAGTGGCCTTACCTCTGGAGCAGTTTTATTTGATTTTCTATCTCATGATCACTTATTTTCATACCTGTGATTTTGATATTTGTGTGATAATTTAAAGGAGGGACTACAGTACGATCTTCCTCTGTGAAACAATTTTGGAAAAAGACGTATAGTATTTCGCCTTTCTCCATGTCATCCTCTGTTTTGATACTATTGTGGTCATAGTGTGTCTGGACAGATGGCTTTAATCTGTTGATTGATTTAAGGGTAAAAAAAAAAAAAAAATGATTTTTGGTTTTCATCATATTTTGATAGATTAAGGTTTTATTTAAGTACTCTGAAAAGGATTTTGCTGAAAATTTTTTTTTCGAGCATTTAAAGAGCATTTTCCTACCACATGTGTTTATGTGCCATGCTCACTTTTCAGCGTATATTTTAGATTCTTATATCCCCTACATTGCACGTTAGGGATTTTTTTTACTTCCAAGTATGTTGGCTATCCTTGGAATGCAACGGTCGGTATTTTTTTGTTTCTGCTGTTTGTAAACAACACGCTTCCAAACATGCAGTTAGTTTTGTTGAGGTGTGATTGCGAGCAGTTGTTATACTTATGTTTGCAGTGTTTGTTTATGTGTGTTTTGTTGTGTTTATTGAAGATGACGAAATGTAAAGGCATTTTCAAGAAACGACATTTTAGAGGAAACAAGTTTAGAAAGCTTTCTGTACAAGAGGTTATGTGACCTGGCAACAATGTTTCTAATAGTAATTCTTCAACAAGTGCATCATCAAAGAAGCTCTCACCATTTAAAGAGAATTACAATGAATTTACTGTACGTGACAAGGGGTGCAATAACATTATTATAAATTTGAGAAGATTATCAGATGTAATTTCTAAATTTGTACAATGTAGACAGTGTGGTGAGTCACAGTGTGAAAATTTGTGTGAGTGCCAGTGGGAGAAAAGGCCTACAAATTGCTTTGGATTTAATTTGCACTGAATGCTCAGCTGTGATTTCATTTATGAGTTCTTCAAAACCAGATGCAAGTGGTCCTTATGAAATCAATACTAGATTAGTTTATGCCTTACGATCCATTGGCAAGGGCAGGGCTGCAGGCAGAACATGTTGTTCAGTGATGAACTTACATCCACCACCAAATAAATTTGAAAAACTGACTGCAATATTAGAGACAGTTGTATGTGAGATCAGTGAGGAAAGCATGAAACTGGCTGCTAGGGAAGCAGTGGAAGAAAATGATGGATGTTCGGATATTGCAGTTGCACTTGCACTTGATGGAAGTTGGCAGAAAAGAGGACATACTTACGTAAATGGAGTAGTGACTGCCACGACTGTAGACTCCGGTAAAGTGTTAGATGTGGAGATAATGTCTAAATATTGCAAATGTTGTAAAGTCAATGAACATAAAGAACACAACTGTGTGGCTAATGGAGAGGAACAAGTGGTGGTGTGAAAGTTCACGGAGTACAACAAATATTTCATCGCTCCGTAGAAACAAGAGGCATACAGTACACCAAATATTTGGGTCATGGTGACAGTAAGGCATACAACAACGTGGTGAACTCTAAGCCCTATGGAAACGCCATTATTAGCAAAATAGAATATGTAGGCCATGTTCAAAAACGTTTGGGAACAAGGCTGAGAAAACTAACTGTTGATATGAGAGGAAAAATATTAGAAGATGGAAAATTCTTGACTGGACAGGGTCGGTTAACTAAAACTGAAATAGAAAACTTACAGGTATACTATGGGCAGGCAATTAGGAGAAATAAAGAAAATCAGGAGGCAATGAAGAGAGATGTTTGGGCCACATTCTTTCATAAGTCCTCTACTGATGATAAGCCATGTCATGGATTGTGTCCATCAGGAGAAAATTCATGGTGCAAATACAATAGGGCTCGGGCAACTGGAGAATCTCATTCACAACAGCATTCTCCTCCTCCTGCTGCTGTTATTACACCAATTAAACCTATTTTCAGAGACTTGGCTCATCCTGACCTTCTAAGTAAATGTCTGCACAGGCAGACACAGAACCCAAATGAACATTTCAACAGCATTTGGAACTGCCTTCCTAAAACTGTATTTGTAGGCATGCATACAATGAAACTAGGAGCTCATAATGCTGTTATTACATTTAATTGTGGTAATATTGGAAAGTGTTGGGTACTGAAAAAGCTGGGAATTAATCCTGGTGAAAATATGATCACTGGGCTACAACTATGCAATAAAATGAGGATAGCCGATGCAGACATGTCTGCATCTAATATGACCAAGAAAGCAAGACAAACATCCAGGAAGGTGAAAAAGAAGCTGGAAGACCTGCTAAAGGCCAAAGAAGGTCCATCATATGCAGCAGGACAGTTTTAATTAACTGTAAGTAACAAATTTCAAAAGTTTTTTCTTTAAAGTCAATTTCCCGTAAACTAAAATTTTCAGTACATATGCCCCATTATATCAGAAACTATCATAGATAAATGAATGAAATTTTCAGAGACTTGGCATAACATAAAAAGCCACCTCTGGTACTACATTGATTAATATTCCCCCATTAGGAAGTTCACAAAAAATATTTTCTGCAGAAAAAACTTAATATTTTTTGTTAATAAATCTAAAAAAGTATTTCTTAAAAAACTAGCCTGCCGCTGTGGCCGAGCGGTTCTAGGCGTCTCAGTCCGGAACCGCGCTGCTGCTACGGTCGCAGGTTCAAATCCTGCCTCGGGCATGGATGTGTGTGATGTCCTTAGGTTAGTTAGGTTTAAGTAGTTCTAAGTCTGGGGGACTGATGACCTCAGATGTTAAGTCCCAAAGTTCTCAGTGTCATTTCTTAAAAACTGTAAAATGGAAAGTAGATTTTCGTACAGTTGACTCTATTAGCATCATGTAACAAACAGTAAAAATATTAAGTTCCTGCATCAAATAGTTTTTTCAGTGGTCCCCTTAAGTTAAGATCAGAACATTTTGTATTGTCCATCAAGTCAGTAGATAAACTATGTGATCCAAAGTATCCCGACAACTGGCTGAAAATGACTCATGTTGCCTTCCATCGGTAATGCTGGAATTTGATATGGTGTTGGTCCACCCTTAGCCTTGATGACAGCTTACACTCTCGAAGGCATACGTTCAAATCAGGTGCTGGAAGGTTTCTTGGGGAACGGCAGCCCATTCTTCATAGAGTGCTGCACTAAAGAGAGGTATTGATGTCGGTCAGTGAGGCCTGTCACGAAGTCGGTATTCCAAAACATCCCAAAGGTGTTCTTTAGGATTCCAGTCAGGACTCTATGCAGGCCAGTCCATTACAGGGATGCTATTGTTGTGTAACTTCTCCACCACAGGCCGTGCATTATGAACAGGTGCCCGATAATGTTGAAAGATGCAATACCAATCCTGGAATTGCTCTTCAACAGTAGGAAGCAAAAAGGTGCTTAAACCTTCAATGTAGGCCTGTGCTGTGATAGTGCCACACAAAACAACAAGGGGTGCAAGCCCCCTCCATGAAAAATATTACCACACCATAACACCGCCGCCTCTGAATTTTACTGTTGGTGTTACACATGCTGGCATTCACCATAGCCACACCCTGCCATCAGATCGCCACTTTGTGTACTGTGATTTGTCACATCACACAACTTTTTTCCACTGTTCAATCGTCCAATGTTTATGCTCCTTGCACCAAGTGAGGTGTCGTTTGGCATTTACCGGCATGATGTGTGGCTTATGAGCAACTGCTCGACCATGAAATCCAAGTTTTCTCATCTCTCGCCTAACTGTCGTAGTACTTGCAGCGGATCCTGACGCTGTTTGGAATTCCTGTGAGATGATCTGGATAGATGTCTGCCTATTACGCATTACGACGCTCTTCAGTTGTTGGCAGTCTCTGTCAGTCAACAGATGAAGTTGGCCTGTACGCTTTTGTGCTGTATGTGTCCCTTCACGTTTCCACCTCACTATCACATCGGAAACAGTGGACCTAGGGATGTTTAGGAGTGTGGAAATCTTGCGAACAGATGCATGACGCAAGTGACACCCTGTCACCTGACCAATTCCGCGGAGTTCCATGGAGAGCCCCATTCTGCTCTCTCATGATGTCTAATGACTAGTGAGGTTGCTGATATGGAGTACCTGGCAGTAGGTGGCAGCACAATGCACCTAATATGGAAAACATATGTTTTTGGGGGTGTCCGGGTACTTTTGGTCACATAGTGTACACTTTTACTTTAGAATTCATTGAACGTTTCACACACAATTCTTTTTACAGTGAACTCAAATTAATCATTTTTTGTGACCTATATTTATTCATAATAATAATGTGTGTGGTTTTATGATTTTGTCCAAACATTAGTGAGACTTTGCAACAACATAAAATAACAAACAACATTTGTAAACCAAGTATCATTTTCAATGTACAGCAGGCGCTGACTGTCAACATTTATGGAGTGAGTTGGCGTTATATGTCTGGCAAGAGTGTCATTGAACAGGAGCAGCAACTACACACACAAATGAGGGTTTTGTGGAGGTCCTGCAGCTCCATGAGCAGCTCTGGGTTAATACTGCTGCGAGATGTGATTTGAGCAGGCTGCTGCTGACTGAAATGAAATTTGATACCAGTGCAGTGCGTGTTGCTGGAAGATGGGGTTATACTAGATACGACTTACCCCTGAAGAGGAAAGGGAAAGTAGGTTGGCTGAGCTTCTTGCAGAAAATATACAGGAGGCCACCATCAAATAAAGGAAGATGTTATCAGTGTCAGAGAGGTCCCTTTTTTAGATTAGAATCAGGATTCAGGTACCTTTTAATGAAAGAAGTTAAAATAACAGAAGAGCCACACAAAATGCTTAAGAATGCACAGAAAAGTAAGGTTAGCTTATTTCTTTAGAATATTAGTGCATTTAGTAACAAGGTAGAACAGCTTCTTGTCTGGAAAATTTAGAGTGCTGTGAAAAGGTAGACGTCCTGTGTCAATCTGAGCACCTATTAACACAGGGTTAGATAAGTCAACATAAAAAAGATTACACTCTGGAATCCTACTCATGTAGATCTAGTATGGGAAAAGGGAGGAGTTGTTACATATATTAAGACAGAACACGAGTTTAAGAACATTGAGACAAATAGATTTTGTAGTGATCAGCACTTAGAAATGTGTGCTTCTGAATTAATACTGAAAGATAGTTCACTTTTAATTGTAACTGTATACAGAACTCACTGGGAAATTTTGAACTGTTTATGAGAAATTTTGATTCCTTACTATGCCCTCTCTGACAGCAGCAACCAATTAATAGTCTGAGGTGATTTCGAAGTAGATTTTATAAAGGATTCTGATAAGATAAATGATCTAGAAATCTTATTTGGGTCCTACATTTTGATCTGAGTAACTAACTTTGTGACATTGGTAGATAAAGACAGTAGGATTCTAATTGATAATGTTTTCTTTGATGATGCTCAAAACAAGAAAATAACTGTATACCCAGTAACAAATGCTCTCTCTGATCACGATGCACAGAATTAGGATAAATTAGATAGTGCCTTGCAGTGTTGATACTTTTCATTTGATTTTTATTTGGTCCTTTTTTAAATTACATTATGTACAAAAATTGAACTGTAATGTAGTAAAGTCAATGAAAACAATATTTCATGGGCAAAGAGAGAAGACAAACAAGAAACAATTCTGTGAACAATATAAATTCAAGGTTTCAAGAAAAGCAACATCATAATGTAATACATATTTTACAATACCCAAGTTTCGTCTGTGGTCACAATATGGCACAAAAAATCTTGTTCGTTTCTCCTAAAACTCGCCAAAAATTGTTCCATTATGTCCATTCTCATGCGTCAAGAGTCACTGCACCTATCTTGCACATAATTTTTTCATTTCTAATTCTTCAGTTAAAATGTAATATACCCTTTCTGATGACATCTGGCAAGTGTGAGCAATTTCATACACTTTCAATTGGCGATCCTTCATGACCATTTTGTGCACTTTTGCAATGATTTCTGGAGTAGTGACACATCTTGGCTGACCACTGCATGGGTCATCATCTAAGCTCTCCCAACCAAATTTAAATTCATTTGTCCACTTGTCAACAGTTGAATATGAAGGAGCAGAGTCCCCCAGTGTAGTCTGGAAATCGGCATGAATGTCCTTTGCTTTCATACCTTTCTTTACGAAGTACGTAATCACTGCTCAAATCTCGATTTTTTTCCCATCTTTGCAAATCACTGCATGGGAACAACAACAGAGCCACATCACTGCCACAGCTCTCTTCCTAGAGCACTAACAAGGCACGTGTTTATAGGCAACAGTCTAATGAATATCATGTGAACAACTTGTTGCACTAGTGTTGACCTCTCATGGTGATTCCCAGAACTTTTCAAACTACCCTCATAGTTTAATGGGTAATTATTCTTCTGAATGTGACTATGAAAGTTCAGAATGTATACACCCAATACTTTAGTGAACATTCAACACAGAAGACATTAATAAATGAAAATAAAATCATAATAGACCAGTCTAAAAAGAACCAAAATGTGAATACAACAAAATGGACTGTAAGGAAAGCATTAATTCAGTAAAATTTGTATCAGTAAGTTATTTACAGGCAAGTGCAGAGGAGATGAGAATACAGGATAAAACTGTGTGATCTCAACTAAACCTGTGTCAGAACAAGCTCAGTCCAAATTAAGTGCAAGTAAAATTATGCAGGAAAGAACACCTTCTTCTTATCCCATGATAGACTACAACAAATTGGAGAAGAGTCTACTGTTAAGTAGGATGGAGAACAAAGAGAACCTACAAACTCCACAGACACTGTGTATTAGGCAAACCCATCCGCAGGGTGATAAAATCTGTTATCCAACAATGGGACAAATGGATAAGATACTTTTGTGATCAGAAAACATACCTACTGATGCGAAAGCATTAGAAGAGCTGTTGAATGGGGTGTGTACACACAATTCAGAGAAGTTAAATTTAGAGAAAATCTATAAGGACTTAGTTCGTGCCCATGAAAGAATTTACTTTGACTATAACAACACCTCACCTAATGTTTATATCTTTGCTAAATTATCTATTATGAGAATAATGCAGCTGAATGCAGGTAGTGGTATCTTAGTGAGTGCCGAACTGATGAAAGCTGCAGCAGAACTAGAGACAGAAGTGATATGTCTTCAAGAGCCATACTCCAGAGAGAATACACTTTCCTCCAGGTGCAGTCACTGTCATTGGTGATCATTAGAGTTTGGATTTTGAATATCCTTTTTTTATGGTACCTGGTGTTGTAGCTTTACGAATTATGATATTCTGGAGGTACTAGGCTACTTTAAATTCAAATTTAAAATGCATATTTTTGTGTTTGAGCATATTATTGTCATATTTAGAGGAATAGCAGTAAAGACGCATATTTTTGACATTTAGAGGTCGTACTGAGGTTTGCTACAGAAGAATGCCGAAGATTAGATGGGTAGATCACATAACTAATGAGGAGGTATTGAATAGAATTGGGGAGAAGAGGAGTTTGTGGCACATCTTGACTAGAAGAAGGGATCGGTTGGTAGGACATGTTCTGGCGTGGAGGGTAAAAATCATAGAGGGAGACCAAGAGATGAATACACTAAGCAGATTCAGAACGATGTAGGCTGCAGTAGGTACTGGGAGATGAAGAAGCTTGCACAGGATAGAGTAGCAGGGAGAGCTGCATCAAACCAGTCTCAGTACTGAGGACAACAACAACTGAGGTTCATTTTGTTCCCTGACAACCCAAGAACCTCCCAGAATATTAGGCCAAAAAATTTTCAAAATGAGATAATAATGGGACAAGCCATCAGATTAAAAGCCTTTTAGGTAAACGTGGGTAGCTTATGGAGGGACATAGTCTTGTTTTTCCACTGAGGTAGTCTCTCTGATAAGGATGCTAAAGACTTGTGATAGTTCATTGTTGCAAGATGGATTATCAGAGTAGAAATGTGCTTCGGTATTTGTTGCCCTCAGTTAATGCGTGTTCAGGTCGCTCACCTTATCTCTACATGTGCCAACAATGCCCTACTAGTTACTGTTGGCATTTCGGAATATGAATCATTCTTGCATGTGTTTCCGTGCTGTTTGCATTGACTCTTTGCTTCCTTCTTCAAATTACGAATATGCCCAGGCCAAAAACCAATAATTTTTCAGAAATGGATCGGGAGCGATTGTGCTTTCACAACGGACGGAAAATGCCAACTATGTAAAAAAGAGGTAAGTTTAATTTAATTTTATTTTTTTTCGATAATTTTTCCAAGAAATTAAAATAATTATTAAGCTCATTTGTAAATTTGCGTGCATGTTTTCTATGCACGAATGGGAAGGAACAGAAAAAAAAAGCAACCTTTAGAAATTACCTTTGGTGTTCTTGTAAATTTGAGAAAAATGTTAAATGTTGTGAGGGGATCGAAGTTTCAATTTTTAGAAACTTATTTGTAGTCTTAATTCATTTTTTTGAGTGACCATTTCGTGGGTACACACTGCTCTCTTATATTTTTGTGCAATTGTATGTTCTTATTGATATTTACTCACTTCACTGATGCTTTGAGTCAGGATTGAGAAAATATTTCAACTGGATCAGCACAAAAAGACATCTCAGCACCAGAACAACATAACCAAGACACGGTTAAAAACTTCACAGCAACCATTGATCTCCTCATTTTCAATGCATATGGATGACAAAAAAGCTTTAATAAAAGCAAACATCCCCTTGAATAAGCTGGAGAATGAAGGATTAAAGATCTTCTTGAAAAAATACACAGGAAAAGATATTCCTCACGGGTCAACACTCAGAAACAACTATGAGGACCAATTGTATGAAAAGGTAAGATCTTTCAGTAATTTTTATGAACATAGGTATGTGAAAGTCATTGGATACAATTTGATGTATACATGTGCCAAAATAATAGTTGTTTAATTTTAAAAAAACTCGAAAAATAAATTTAAATTATGTTTCAATGTTTATTTTTGTAAAATGAACATTGTTACTTGAACATAAGAAAACCTAAATTTAAAGTGACTGAACTTTTTCACTTAAGTAAAAGACAAATGAAGAAAGGACTTGAGAAGAAGACAGTCTGTCTCGAAACATTCACTGCAAAATAGAAAGTAAATTTATTTTTAAATAATATAATTTTTTTATACGAACTAGATGACACTCATTTTGATCAATATATATACATAAGAAAATAGTCAAAATATAGGTAGGTGCTAAAACGGATATAGTTTGTTTTCGTGTGTGGGTCTCCCACAGTGTCCGCATGTTTATGTATATTTTTTAATTTAGTTTCTCTATTCCAGACGTTGGAGAATATTAGGAAAGACGTTGGCGATTTTCCAGTCTGGCTATCTTTTGACGAAACCACTGATTCTTGTGGTTGGTATATGGTGCACATCATAGTTGGAAACCTGTCTGCTGATAAGTCTGGATGAGGACATAGTGTGCAAAGAAGTGGAGGGAACGACACACACCATGATTGCACACACACAGTGCAAGAAGCATTGCGTAAGTTTCGCCAATATTGAATAGTTTAAAATAAATTACAGATAGTGTAAGAGTGCAGTTTTTCACATCATATCCTGACCCAATAATTAGTTTTTCACATCATGTCCCAAGCCAATAATAAAATAATAATAAAAAAATCTAAAATACTTTGATTTTCTTTCAGGCGTGCTATGAAGGAGTGAAGATCAGAAATGTGAGGAGAACAAGGTTTTGGCCATTGTGACGGATAGTGCCGCATATATGCTGATGGCCGCAAAGTATCTCTGGGTGTTTTACCCTAAAATTATTCACCTTACGTGTCTGGCTCATGGCATCCATCGAGTTGCTGAAGTGGTCAGAGCCACATTGCCTGAGGTCAACAGCCTTATATCTTCTGCAAAGAAGGTTTTCATCAAGGCACCAAGTTGAGTGACAGCTTTCAAAACTGCTCACCCTGACTATCCTCTGCCATCTGAACCAGATTTGACAAGGTGGGGAACATGGATTTCAGCTGCAAACTATTATGCGGACAACCACAGAAAAGTTGAAGAGGTATGGGTTTGTATATAGTTCTGGATAAATTGAATAAGCAAAGAAAACGAACACAACGTAGAATTCCAATATTAAGCTTATTTCTCTGTACAGCAGTTTCCAGCTTGAAACTGACATTCACTAGATTCCTACTTTCTTGTTCCAGGTCCTAAAGGGGTTTGAAGATAGTGAAAATTTAGCCACAACAAAAGCGAAGGACGCCCTGAAGAATTCCAGCATGTTACACAGCCTATCTTTCATCCGAGTGCACTTGGGTGGCCTTCCAGGCCTAACTGAGAAACTTGAGACTTGTAACATGGAAGTTACGAAGGCAGTGGCTCTCGTCGAAGGACTCAGGACACAGAGCAAGAGTTGGCCAGGTCCGATCGGTAAGAGACTTAGAAGAAAATTGGATGCAGTTCTTCACAGAAATCCTGGTTGGTGTATGATTCGGAAGATTGCTCAGTTACTGGAAGGAGAGAAACACTCTGAGAGTCTAGATGATTTCAGGTCATCTAATGTCGCTGCTTTTAAACTTTTACTTGTAGTGTCAAGTGACGTTGAACCATCATTTTCAAGATTGAAAATGTTATTATCTGACCACAGGAAAAATTTTTGTGTAGAGAATATGAAAAAATGTTGGTAGTTCAAACAAACTCTAATTTTTAGAATTTACCAAACGTATCGTGTAAGTGCCTATGTTATACTTACTTTTTTTCATTGAGTTATAGCAATAATTGAAAATATTTGATGGTTATTCATTCATTTTAGCAAGTAACATGCATAGTTTAAAGAATTTATCCAAGAGAAATGCATGATTAAAGAATTTTAGTTGCATATTCAAAGGCATATACTGGCAGTAAGAGCATATTTTAACTGCATGTTTTGAGGAGTTTTGGTGCATATTTCATGGGTTTTAAGTGCATATCGATCCGAACACTAGTGATCATACTCCAATGGGAGCTGTTATTGCATTAAATAGAAATTTTACTGTTAGCAAAGTCAATCAATATAGTAATAAGCATATAGTTATGGTAGAACTAACATGAGGACATACAAAATGGGTCAGAGTCACACTGTATGCACAATACCCAGATGACATTAATCCGTATGCGCTATATATTGCAGAGGTTGCACAACATGCAAAACACAAAAACCTACTGATTTGTGCTGATATAAACTCTAGCTTCATGCTATGGCACTCAAACAAAACATGTGATAGAGGTAGAGTCGTCAGTGATACACTATATACTAACAACCTTTATACTCTGAATAGTGAGGGACAACCACCAACTTTTTGAGCATATGCTGGACGTCACAGTGACATAGACAGGGCACTTACATTAGTGACAGACTGGACTATTTACGAAGGATACACCCAAAGTGATCATGATAACAACCCATAACGAAGTAGAGGAAACAATTGATGACAAATTTTACTGCACAAAGCGGACTGGGACAGTCTGCAACAAATTATCACAAAATACCCATTAGCCGAGACTACAGGAAGCATTACTATAAAATACATATACTCACTGAATTAATGCAAAATGCACAAATACTAGCAATACCACACAATATATATATATAAAAAGGACGGGTATACACTCGCACACACACACATCCATCCACACATATACAGACACCAACACACACATATATATATATATATATATATATATATATATATATATATATATATATATATATATATATATATATATATATAGACACACACACACACACACACACACACACACAACTCACTAATCTGAAGAAAAGTGCTAGCTAGGGAAAAACTGACAAGACAATAAACAAACAGAGAGACTAAAGAACAACACAGGACAGCTGTACTTGAGACCAAAAAACAACACAGGACAGCTGTACTTGAGACCAAAAAACAATAGTGGGGATAATTTTGTACAACAGTAGTTACAGAACAATGTGTGGGGAACCCCTCATAAAATCATGACAGAGGTCAAAACACTGTTAGTGTTGGCAACCTTGAAAAAAGATTCTGGGACACTGGCACTGCAGAATATTTGTTGCAGAAACTCCTTCCCGATAAATGATGCAAGTACTGGTTCATAAATACATACGAATATGCGAATGGACATGCAACATGAATATGCTACTGAAACTGTAGTTTGCCCATTTACATATGAAGAGGTAGCTACAGCAACTTTGAAATTGAAGAAAGGTCAGCATCTATGCTGAAGTTCTTCAGAAGATTGCACCATCAATTACAACATTCTTAACTGACACCCTAAATGAGGCATTACTGATTGGAAAAATACCCGTGCTGTGTAAAACAGCCAGAGCAATACTAATAAAGAAATCCATGGACAAAGATCCAAAGGACCCCAAATCTCATCGACCAATCTGTTTACTGAACACATTAGTGAAGGTAGAAGAACGTCTACTGTGTGGTAGGCTCCAGGCTCACAGAGAGCTAATTGGATTGAGTCCACATCAGTACGGCTTTCAAAAAAGTCAATTGGTGATGCAATCAAACAAACCTTTAATATAGTCAATGAAATATGAACAAAGTATTCCATATCAACAACGATAGACTATGCAGGCGCATTCGACAATATATGGTGGCCATTGCACCTTATAGTGGCCTGCAGTGTTCGCACACCTCAGGGAATAGTGGGTCTCAGCAGCCTTATATTATAGTCTACAGGACTACTGCAGATAGGGTTGCTGAGGGGTGTGCATGAAACAGAAAAGTAATAAAAAAACTCTTGCAAAAGGATGCCCTTAAGGATCAACTTGTGGTCCCATTTTTTTAGGACCTCACAACTGAGCACTTACTGCAATTAGTTGATCACCACTGTGCTGATGGCATTATTGCCTATGCCGATGACTTATTGGTCATAGGGTCGCAGAATCAAGAGCACAGTTAGCAAGTAGATCAGGTAGCATACTGCGGGAGATGAGTAATTGGTGTATGCAAAATAAACTGAATATAGCTCTAAATACAACAATATATATCACAGTAAAAGGAAACCTCAGTAAGCACCCATCTATTAAGTTAGGAACCTATAATGTATGTAGGAAAAGGTAACAAGTTACCTGTGCGTAATGATAGATGAAAACCTGTCATTCAAAGAACACATACAAACAGCTTCTCATAAAGCAGAAATTTTTTTTACAGAAATTGGCAAGAATTAGCTCAAAAAGACTACAGATTGCCACTAAATTATTTGAGTCAATTATGTGCTTCAGTGCTAGTGCATGGGCACGCAAATTCAGCTTTGTGGTAAACAGAATCATTATGCTTCTTAGGCAGAGAGGTGTCTTGTTACAAGTCTCAGGTGCCTTTCGAACAATATCATACGATGCTCACTGTGTGGTCCTGGGTATTTGTCCAATTGACATAATGATAAAGTATCATGCAACAGCATATTGGCTTAAAAGAGGGAATATGGACAAAGTAGGAGCAATAACAGGAGATGATGTTACTGAAAAACGGCTTTTAAAGATCTGGAGTACGGCTGCATGACAGAGAAATTGGGATAGGTCTGAAAAAGGTCATAGAGTTTACAACTACTTCCAAGATATTAGAGAAAGGATCAAACTGAAATACACTCCTGGAAATGGAAAAAAGAACACATTGACACCGGTGTGTCAGACCCACCATACTTGCTCCGGACACTGCGAGAGGGCTGTACAAGCAATGATCACACGCACGGCACAGCGGACACACCAGGAACCGCGGTGTTGGCCGTCGAATGGCGCTAGCTGCGCAGCATTTGTGCACCGCCGCCGTCAGTGTCAGCCAGTTTGCCGTGGCATACGGAGCTCCATCGCAGTCTTTAACACTGGTAGCATGCCGCGACAGCGTGGACGTGAACCGTATGTGCAGTTGACGGACTTTGAGCGAGGGCGTATAGTGGGCATGTGGGAGGCCAGGTGGACGTACCGCCGAATTGCTCAACACGTGGGGCGTGAGGTCTCCACAGTACATCGATGTTGTCACCAGTGGTCGGCGGAAGGTGCACGTGCCCGTCGACCAGGGACCGGACCGCAGCGACGCACGGATGCACGCCAAGAACGTAGGATCCTACGCAGTGCCGTAGGGGACCGCACCGCCACTTCCCAGCAAATTAGGGACACTGTTGCTCCCGGGGTATCGGCGAGGACCATTCGGAACCGTCTCCATGAAGCTGGGCTACGGTCCCGCACACCGTTAGGCCGTCTTCCGCTCACGCCCCAACATCGTGCAGCCCGCCTCCAGTGGTGTCGCGACAGGCGTGAATGGAGGGACGAATGGAGACGTGTCGTCTTCAGCGATGAGAGTCGCTTCTGCCTTGGTGCCAATGATGGTCGTATGCGTGTTTGGCGCCGTGCAGGTGAGCGCCACAATCAGGACTGCATACGACCGAGGCACACAGGGCCAACACCCGGCAACATGGTGTGGGGAGCGATCTCCTACACTGGCCGTACACCACTGGTGATCGTCGAGGGGACACTGAATAGTGCACGGTACATCCAAACCGTCATCGAACCCATCGTTCTACCATTCCTAGACCGGCAAGGGAACTTGCTGTTCCAACAGGACAATGCACGTCCGCATGTATCCCGTGCCACCCAACGTGCTCTAGAAGGTGTAAGTCAACTACCCTGGCCAGCAAGATCTCCGGATCTGTCCCCCATTGAGCATGTTTGGGACTGGATGAAGCGTCGTCTCACACGGTCTGCACGTCCAGCACGAACGCTGGTCCAACTGAGGCGCCAGGTGGAAATGGCATGGCAAGCCGTTCCACAGGACTACATCCAGCATCTCTACGATCGTCTCCATGGGAGAATAGCAGCCTGCATTGCTGCGAAAGGTGGATATACACTGTACTAGTGACGACATTGTGCATGCTCTGTCGCCTGTGTCTATGTGCCTGTGGTTCTGTCAGTGTGATCATGTGATGTATCTGACCCCAGGAATGTGTCAATAAAGTTTCCCCTTCCTGGGACAATGAATTCACGGTGTTCTTATTTCAATTTCCAGGAGTGTATATTGACCCAAGTTGTGGAATGATCTACTTCTTAAATAGTCATGGCCCCTACACCATTATTTTGCATAGGATGAAGCTCAGACAAAGCAATGTATCCTCATGCAGGGACATTGAGACCCCAGAGCAAACATTACTACACTGCATGATGCACACTCAGGGAAGGCAACTAGACTAAGTCTATTAGAAATCAGGACAATATTGTGAAAAGGAAAGTTGTTACTCACCATATAGCGGAGATGCTGAGTCGCAAATACGCACAACAAAAATACTGCCACAAATAGTTTTCAACCAGTAAGGCCTTCATCAGAATTAGACGGCAAACACACACATACACACTCACGCAAACACAACTCGTACACACATGACAGCATTCTCAGGCAACTGAGGCATAGACAGAACTGAATTATACAAATAACAAATAACAACAGTGTGGTCTCAGAGAGCTGAGACTGCTGATGTGTGTGCAAGTTGCGTTTATGTGAGTGAGTGTGTGTGTGTGTGTGTGTGTGTGTGTGTGTGTGTGTGTGTGTGTGTGTCTACTGCTGACAAAGGCCTTATGCCCGAAAGCTTTAATTGTGTGAATCTTTTTATTGTGCCTATCGCTACACAGCATCTCTGCTATATGGTGAGTAGCAACTTTCCTTCTCTGGTATTGTTACATTCCATCCTGGATTTTCCATTGTTTGATACAAACTGAATACATCAAAGACAGAGAGGACAAGAACATGTAAATAATAACAGTAGCACAGAGGATACATACGGCTCAAAACCTAACAATGATACAGGAACAGACACAGAAAACACAATTAGTACAAATATATGACAAAACCCCCCCATGAACCATGGACCTTGCCGTTGGTGGGGAGGCTTGCGTGCCTCAGCGATACAGATTGCCGTACCGTAGGTGCAACCACAGCGGACGGGTATCTGTTGAGAGGCCAGACAAACGTGTGGTTCCTGAAGAGGGGCAGCAGCCTTTTCAGTAGTTGCAAGGGCAACAGTCTGGATGATTGACTGATCTGGCCTTGTAACAATAACCAAAACGGCCTTGCTGTGCTGGTACTGCGAACGGCTGAAAGCAAGGGGAAACTACAGCCGTAATTTTTCCCGAGGGCATGCAGCTTTACTGTATGATTACATGATGATGGCGTCCTCTTGGGTAAAATATTCCGGAGGTAAAATAGTCCCCCATTCGGATCTCCGGGCGGGGACTACTCAAGAGGATGTCGTTATCAGGAGAAAGAAAACTGGCGTTCTACGGATCGGAGCGTGGAATGTCAGATCCCTTAATCGGGCAGGTAGGTTAGAAAATTTAAAAAGGGAAATGGATAGGTTGAAGTTAGATATAGTGGGAATTAGTGAAGTTCGGTGGCAGGAGGAACAAGACTTCTGGTCAGGTGACTACAGGGTTATAAACACAAAATCAAATAGGGGTAATGCAGGAGTAGGTTTAATAATGAATAGGAAAATAGGAATGCGGCTAAGCTACTACAAACAGCATAGTGAACGCATTATTGTGGCCAAGATAGATACGAAGCCCACACCTACTACAGTAGTACAAGTTTATATGCCAACTAGCTCTGCAGATGACGAAGAAATTGAAGAAATGTATGATGAAATAAAAGAAATTATTCAGATTGTGAAGGGAGACGAAAATTTAATAGTCATGGGTGACTGGAATTCGAGTGTAGGAAAAGGGAGAGAAGGAAACATAGCAGGTGAATATGGATTGGGGGACAGAAATGAAAGAGGAAGCCACCTGGTAGAATTTTGCACAGAGCACAACATAATCATAGCTAACACTTGGTTTAAGAATCATGAAAGAAGGTTGTATACATGGAAGAACCCTGGAGATACTAAAAGGTATCAGATAGATTATATAATGGTAAGACAGAGATTTAGGAACCAGGTTTTAAATTGTAAGACATTTCCAGGGGCAGATGTGGACTCTGACCACAATCTATTGGTTATGACCTGTAGATTAAAACTGAAGAAACTGCAAAAAGGTGGGAATTTAAGGAGATGGGACCTGGATAAACTAAAAGAACCAGAGGTTGTACAGAGATTCAGGGAGAGCATAAGGGAGCAATTGACAGGAATGGGGGAAATAAATACAGTAGAAGAAGTATGGGTAGCTTTGAGGGATGAAGTAGTGAAGGCAGCAGAGGATCAAGTAGGTAAAAAGACGAGGGCTAGTAGAAATCCTTGGGTAACAGAAGAAATATTGAATTTAATTGATGCAAGGAGAAAATATAAAAATGCAGTAAGTGAAACAGGCAAAAAGGAATACAAACGTCTCAAAAATGAGATCGACAGGAAGTGCAAAATGGCTAAGCAGGGATGGCTAGAGGACAAATGTAAGGATGTAGAGGCCTATCTCACTAGGGGTAAGATAGATACTGCCTACAGGAAAATTAAAGAGACCTTTGGAGAAAGGAGAAACACTTGTATGAATATCAAGAGCTCAGATGGAAACCCAGTTCTAAGCAAAGAAGGGAAAGCAGAAAGGTGGAAGGAGTATATAGAGGGTCTATACAAGGGCGATGTACTTGAGGACAATATTATGGAAATGGAAGAGGATGTAGATGAAGATGAAATGGGAGATACGATACTGCGTGAAGAGTTTGACAGAGCACTGAAAGACCTGAGTCGAAACAAGGCCCCCGGAGTAGACAATATTCCATTGGAACTACTGACGGCCGTGGGAGAGCCAGTCCTGACAAAACTCTACCATCTGGTGAGCAAGATGTATGAAACAGGCAAAATACCCTCAGACTTCAAGAAGAATATAATAATTCCAATCCCAAAGAAAGCAGGTGTTGACAGATGTGAAAATTACCGAACTATCAGCTTAATAAGTCACAGCTGCAAAATACTAACACGAATTCTTTACAGACGAATGGAAAAACTAGTAGAAGCCAACCTCGGGGAAGATCAGTTTGGATTCCGTAGAAACACTGGAACACGTGAGGCAATACTGACCTTACGACTTATCTTAGAAGAAAGATTAAGGAAAGGCAAACCTACGTTTCTAGCATTTGTAGACTTAGAGAAAGCTTTTGACAATGTTGACTGGAATACTCTCTTTCAAATTCTAAAGGTGGCAGGGGTAAAATACAGGGAGCGAAAGGCTATTTACAATCTGTACAGAAACCAGATGGCAGTTATGAGAGTCGAGGGACATGAAAGGGAAGCAGTTGTTGGGAAGGGAGTAAGACAGGGTTGTAGCCTCTCCCCGATGTTGTTCAATCTGTATATTGAGCAAGCAGTAAAGGAAACAAAAGAAAAATTCGAAGTAGGTATTAAAATTCATGGAGAAGAAATAAAAACTTTGAGGTTCGCCGATGACATTGTAATTCTGTCAGAGACAGCAAAGGACTTGGAAGAGCAGTTGAATGGAATGGACAGTGTCTTGAAAGGAGGATATAAGATGAACATCAACAAAAGCAAAACAAGGATAATGGAATGTAGTCGAATTAAGTCGGGTGATGCTGAGGGAATTAGATTAGGAAATGAGGCACTTAAAGTAGTAAAGGAGTTTTGCTATTTGGGGAGCAAAATAACTGATGATGGTCGAAGTAGAGAGGATATAAAATGTAGGCTGGCAATGGCAAGGAAAGCATTTCTGAAGAAGAGAAATTTGTTAACATCCAGTATTGATTTAAGTGTCAGGAAGTCATTTCTGAAAGTATTCGTATGGAGTGTAGCCATGTATGGAAGTGAAACATGGACGATAAATAGTTTGGACAGGAAGAGAATAGAAGCTTTCGAAATGTGGTGCTACAGAAGAATGCTGAAGATTAGATGGGTAGATCACATAACTAATGAGGAAGTATTGAATAGGATTGGGGAGAAGAGAAGTTTGTGGCACAACTTGACCAGAAGAAGGGATCGGTTGGTAGGACATGTTCTGAGGCATCAAGGGATCACCAATTTAGTATTGGAGGGCAGCGTGGAGGGTAAAAATCGTAGAGGGAGACCAAGAGATGAATACACTAAGCAGATTCAGAAGGATGTAGGTTGCAGTAGGTACTGGGAGATGAAAAAGCTTGCACAGGATAGAGTAGCATGGAGAGCTGCATCAAAGCAGTCTCAGGACTGAAGACCACAACAACAACAACATATGACAAAAGTTATGAACAATAATTATATACAATAATTTTAAAATTTGATACTAACACTAACTAAATGACATACTATAATCAAACACAGAAGGGCTTGTACTTCGTCAGTGTAATGTTGTAGCACAAGTAAACATGTAAGGAAGTGGGAAGAGCGCTACGAAGTACAGCAGAGACAATGCCGAGTATATAATAAAATAGGAATAGCAATAAGTAGCAACTTGAAGTGTGTCATAATTAAATTGTAAATGAATACGAGTATTATGAATTAAAACCAGAACCATTCTGTGCAGCGGAGACAACTGAAACAACGTAAATGATGTAATGGATTATGATTTACAGAAAAGTAATGTAAACTGCTTCTCTGAGGGCCACAGCTCGATGGTATTATACTGATATTGATGACTGCGATTCTACCCTGTCACTAAGTATCGCCAAAATACCCGAAAAGTACCGTGTTAACTAATGCAGTCCAAATCAAGTCGTATCTAAATAGACGTTTCTCCAAATTTTACTTCTCAACACAACAACTGACCGTGCATTTATCCCAGTTTAGCATAGAATAACCACATTAAATAAGATTTAAGGACAATGACCAAAAAAAATTGTTTCTAACATCAAGAAACAAAAGAATACCAAAGTTGAGTGATGAACCCAAAATTTTACACGACTCTCATTCAAAGTAATCACAACCCGTTTGGTTTGACAGCTACCGACTAGAGTTGTGTCGATTCGTGAATGAGTCGTTCATTTGAACGACTAGAATCGTAAGAATCGAATCGTGATACGGACGAATCGTCGTTCAAAAGAATCGTAAGAACGATTGCGTGTTTCCGAGTCGTGACGATTCCAAGTTCCAACGATTCATCGATTCTTAGTACGCTATGCTTCGAAGGGAACTTCCGAATCATGCCGAATGATTACGACCGCCAGATGGCAGTCAAGTGGAGGATGCAGGAAGCAATTTTGCACCACCTTTCGCACAAATCTCTTTCCTGACATACTGAAATAAAACAATAGATACAATCAAATCAAACGTGACCCTTCATCAATTAAGGCATTACACGTATAAATCGAAAACCACACTTGTTATATGCATGTTTACTCATTGAAAATTTCAGACATGTCCTGCCATCTGTGAGTAAGATGTAGAACTTTTTGCATTCCTTAAGAATCGTGCCATCATAGGATGAATCGTGAAATAATCGTGAACGAATCGTAGGAATCGATTCACAATGTTAGATTGAATCGTAGGAATCGAATCGAGGAAAAGAATCGTGTTGCCCAACTCTACTACCGACCTTTGAATTACACACTGTAGAATGTTAGCACCAATAGCAAGCGAGCTCACTGTCATTAGTCGACGTTTAAGAAATTAATGGCGGGCGCCCTTGTCCAAGTAGCAAAGCATTATAATACTTCTGGTAAAAGCTACGGCACACGAATTTAGACACATACCCTCCAAGAGTTATAAAAAAATACAAAAGGAAATTTTGAGTCTTTGAGTGGAGAGCGCTGCTTTTAAATCTTTTCTTGTGTGTTGTGACGATGATCGCGATATCGACGGCAGCTGGCTGGTTCTGTTGAAACGCTGACATCTGCTCCCACGGTCGTGTGACTGCAGCTGATGATTTTTCCTCGTAATCGGGCGGGCGGTGGTATTCATTAAGCTGCAAATCTGATTACAGTGGCGTTTTGCAGGCCACAGGTTGGTCGATGTAATTGTTGTTACAGATGTCCGTATGTGCACAGTATTAATGTTTCTGGCACACACAATTTAAGTTTACTTATGCCACACACAGTTTATAAAACTTGCCGACGGCGAATTCTATAGGAAGTAAATTCGTATCATGATTGTCGCGATCGCCAAAAACCATCCTGGGCGGGAATGTACTCACACACAATAGACAGTTCGCATAAGTTAATAACGACTGTTAATGATTATAGGCGTCCGACAGTTCATCGAAACGCGAATAAATATGTAAGTTCACAGTACTTGAGTGTACGAAAACACAGTCAAAATACAAGTGCAGTTCAATTCACAGACACAAAGCTACAATACCGCCCATTCTCGGTTGCATTGTCATAGTTACTTCGTCTCACGGCACAGTCTCAGTATTTACTTCGCCCAGTTTCTACACTCACTATTATCATATCACGTACTGGTATAAAACAGTCATTCAAAACGTACATCGCTTGCCACTAAACTCAATCTTCACCAGTTCGTAAAACTCACAACTCCCACAGTAAAACTTGTGTCCGCCTATCTAGCTACCCAATAACAACCACCCTTTGTTGGATCGACTATCGATATTGCTCTCTCTTTCTCAATACTCTCGCCCACAGTTTACACAACATGAAAGTAAATTACATATATCTTCACACAACTACTTTCTACCAAACTTATTACAGTAAACGATAAACTCAAAAAAATTAAAGCTTTCGACAATCAATAAACTCTAAACATATTTATCTACACTCCTGGAAATTGAAATAAGAACACCGTGAATTCATTGTCCCAGGAAGGGGAAACTTTATTGACACATTCCTGGGGTCAGATACATCACATGATCACACTGACAGAACCACAGGCACATAGACACAGGCAACAGAGCATGCACAATGTCGGCACTAGTACAGTGTATATCCATCTTTCGCAGCAATGCAGGCTGCTGTTCTCCCATGGAGACGATCGTAGAGATGCTGGATGTAGTCCTGTGGAACGGCTTGCCATGCCATTTCCACCTGGCTTCTCAGTTGGATCAGCGTTCGTGCTGGACGTGCAGACCGCGTGAGACGACGCTTCATCCAGTCCCAAACATGCTCAATGGGGGACAGATCCGGAGATCTTGCTGGCCAGGGTAGTTGACTTACACCTTCTAGAGCACGTTGGGTGGCACGGGATACATGCGGACGTGCATTGTCCTGTTGAACAGCAAGTTCCCTTGCCGGTCTAGGAATGGTAGAACGATGGGTTCGATGACGGTTTGGATGTACCGTGCACTATTCAGTGTCCCCTCGACGATCACCAGTGGTGTACGGCCAGTGTAGGAGATCGCTCCCCACACCATGATGCCGGGTGTTGGCCCTGTGTGCCTCGGTCGTATGCAGTCCTGATTGTGGCGCTCACCTGCACGGCGCCAAACACGCATACCACCATCATTGGCACAAAGGCAGAAGCGACTCTCATCGCTGAAGACGACACGTCTCCATTCGTCCCTCCATTCACGTCTGTCGCGACACCACTGGAGGCGGGCTGCACGATGTTGGGGCGTGAGCGGAAGACGGCCTAACGGTGTGCGGGACCGTAGCCCAGCTTCATGGAGACGGTTGCGAATGGTCCTCGCCGATACCCCAGGAGCAACAGTGTCCCTAATTTGCTGGGAAGTGGCGGTGCGGTCCCCTACGGCACTGCGTAGGATCCTACGGTCTTGGCGTGCATCCGTGTGTCGCTGCGGTCCGGTCCCAGGTCGACGGGCACGTGCACCTTCCGCCGACCACTGGCGACAACATCGATGTACTGTGGAGACCTCACGCCCCACGTGTTGAGCAATTCGGCGGTACGTCCACCCGGCCTCCCGCATGCCCACTATACGCCCTCGCTCAAAGTCCGTCAACTGCACATACGGTTCACGTCCACGCTGTCGCGGCATGCTACCAGTGTTAAAGACTGCGATGGAGCTCCGTATGCCACGGCAAACTGGCTGACACTGACGGCGGCGGTGCACAAATGCTGCGCAGCTAGCGCCATTCGACGGCCAACACCGCGGTTCCTGGTGTGTCCGCTGTGCCGTGCGTGTGATCATTGCTTGTACAGCCCTCTCGCAGTGTCCGGAGCAAGTATGGTGGGTCTGACACACCGGTGTCAATGTGTTCTTTTTTCCATTTCCAGGAGTGTACTTACAAAAAAGAAATAATTTCCAGTTACATATTACAGCTAGAAAACAACTTTTATCTCTATATTACAGGACAAAAGAAAAAAAATGCGCTACAACATCAAAGATATATGAACAGACGGGAAAAAAAACAAGATAAATATATATATCTATCGCAAAATAACGATGTCTTAACACCCTCCAGCTTTCAATGTGGGATAAACTAATTATGTAATTAACATATAGGAAATAAATGGCTATTAATGCCATGAACAGTGGACATCTTAGTTAAATTATAACTAACTTTGTAAATAAACTAACACTATATTTAGGAGGAGTCCTAAAAGGCATAGCTTGAAGAAATACTGAGGCTTTCCATTTATGGTCTAGTTGGTGATGGGATTCCATTCATTTTCATTTTTGTTTATCTTACTAAAATTTATTGATCACATATACTAACATATAACTGACATCTATTTTCATTTACTTAAGTCACTAATTACTATACTAACATATAATTAAATTCCATTTTGTTTTACTTAAATTACTAATGTTATCTTATATTTCATTTGTAAGTTCAAGTAGCAGTCATAATTTGTTATCACTGCCATACCACAAAAAGGGTCCGCCTCTTCGTGGTGGGACACTGACAATGGCACACTGGTCACTCAAGGGTGTATCTGGAGGTGCATGAGTATCTAGATATAAATGTGGGAGTGTGGGCGTGTGAGTGAGTGAAAGAGACCATCTTTGAAAAATACCACCTGCTATGTATATAATAAAGGCAGCAGTCTGGGCTTCTTGCAGCAACTCAACCAG
Source organism: Schistocerca piceifrons (assembly GCF_021461385.2). Taxonomy (NCBI): domain Eukaryota; kingdom Metazoa; phylum Arthropoda; class Insecta; order Orthoptera; family Acrididae; genus Schistocerca; species Schistocerca piceifrons. The sequence goes on along the minus strand of NC_060140.1, from coordinate 779,210,108 downwards.
TGCATGACTACCTTTGTAAACCATATCAAATGATGTGGATGACAAACACAGCTACCACTGTTAAGCCACTGAAGCATAATAGGGGCATACCTCAGTGCTTCCACTGATAAAGGGTGGGGGATGTGGCACCGCCGCCGTCAGTGTCAGCCAGTTTGCCGTGGCATACGGAGCTCCATCGCAGTCTTTAACACTGGTAGCATGCCGCGACAGCGTGGACGTGAACCGTATGTGCAGTTGACGGACTTTGAGCGAGGGCGTATAGTAGGCATGCGGGAGGCCGGGTGGATGTACCGCCGAATTGCTCAACACGTGGGGCGTGAGGTCTCCACAGTACATCGATGTTGTCGCCAGTGGTCGGCGGAAGGTGCACGTGCCCGTCGACCTGGGACCGGACCGCAGCGACACACGGATGCACGCCAAGACCGTAGGATCCTACGCAGTGCCGTAGGGGACCGCACCACCACTTCCCAGCAAATTAGGGACACTGTTGCTCCTGGGGTATCGGCGAGGACCATTCGCAACCGTCTCCATGAAGCTGGGCTACGGTCCCGCACACCGTTAGGCCGTCTTCCGCTCACGCCCCAACATCGTGCAGCCCGCCTCCAGTGGTGTCGCAACAGACGTGAATGGAGGGACGAATGGAGACGTGTCGTCTTCAGCGATGAGAGTCGCTTCTGCCTTGGTGCCAATGATGGTGGTATGCGTGTTTGGCGCCGTGCAGGTGAGCGCCACAATCAGGACTGCATACGACCGAGGCACACAGGGCCAACACCCGGCATCATGGTGTGGGGAGCGATCTCCTACACTGGCCGTACACCACTGGTGATCGTCGAGGGGACACTGAATAGTGCACGGTACATCCAAACCGTCATCGAACCCATCGTTCTACCATTCCTAGACCGGCAAGGGAACTTGCTGTTCAACAGGACAATGCACGTCCGCATGTATCCCGTGCCACCCAACGTGCTCTAGAAGGTGTAAGTCAACTACCCTGGCCAGCAAGATCTCCGGATCTGTCCCCCATTGAGCATGTTTGGGACTGGATGAAGCGTCGTCTCACGCGGTCTGCACGTCCAGCACGAACGCTGATCCAACTGAGAAGCCAGGTGGAAATGGCATGGCAAGCCGTTCCACAGGACTACATCCAGCATCTCTACGATCGTCTCCATGGGAGAATAGCAGCCTGCATTGCTGCGAAAGATGGATATACACTGTACTAGTGCCGACATTGTGCATGCTCTGTTGCCTGTGTCTATGTGCCTGTGGTTCTGTCAGTGTGATCATGTGATGTATCTGACCCCAGGAATGTGTCAATAAAGTTTCCCCTTCCTGGGACAATGAATTCACGGTGTTCTTATTTCAATTTCCAGGAGTGTAGATAAATATGTTTAGAGTTTATTGATTGTCGAAAGCTTTAATTTTTTTGAGTTTATCGTTTACTGTAATAAGTTTGGTAGAAAGTAGTTGTGTGAAGATATATGTAATTTACTTTCATGTTGTGTAAACTGTGGGCGAGAGTATTGAGAAAGAGAGAGCAATATCGATAGTCGATCCAACAAAGGGTGGTTGTTATTGGGTAGCTAGATAGGCGGACACAAGTTTTACTGTGGGAGTTGTGAGTTTTACGAACTGGTGAAGATTGAGTTTAGTGGCAAGCGATGTACGTTTTGAATGACTGTTTTATACCAGTACGTGATATGATAATAGTGAGTGTAGAAACTGGGCGAAGTAAATACTGAGACTGTGCCGTGAGACGAAGTAACTATGACAATGCAACCGAGAATGGGCGGTATTGTAGCTTTGTGTCTGTGAATTGAACTGCACTTGTATTTTGACTGTGTTTTCGTACACTCAAGTACTGTGAACTTACATATTTATTCGCGTTTCGATGAACTGTCGGACGCCTATAATCATTAACAGTCGTTATTAACTTATGCGAACTGTCTATTGTGTGTGAGCATCACTATTCAGCATAAGAATAATACGAATATAAACATGACATGATATGCATATTTTTTCGCGTTTGCTGTTGTCTCACTCTAGTTTCGTAGTTTAATAGGCAGACAGAATTTAAATGAGATGGCAGCAAACACGAAAGAATACATGGCGTAATGTTTACATTCTTCTACCTTTTCTTTTAATTTATTTAGGCCTACTGACGCAGAGGTTTTGGCTCCAGTATTTATCTTTGTGCCTGCAAAGCATGTCTGTGTAGCGCTACATATATTCGACGGCAGAAGTTAGTTGCGATGGCACCTACCAACATTTTTCAGAACTTCCGCTTACTGTGCACTCGATTCTAAGCCGCAGGCGGTTTTTTGGATTACAAAAACCAGAAAAAAGTGCGGCTTAGATTCGAGTAAATACGGTTTTCATCCTGGACACATTGGCAAATCTGGTCAAAAGTTCAATGTTGACTCATCTTCTTCAGCACTGTGTCCCTCGAAAACACTGGTGCGGTGTCATAGAAAGCAGGATCCAGCATGCATGTTTTGGCATGTATACATCCCCAATTTCTCAAAGATGTATATGTCCATATAAAGACTTAAATACTTCCATAAATCAGGGATGCTGTTGGCTTAAGATACTGGAAAATTTGATTACGTTGGGCATTGTGGTTCCATTGAGTCTCTTCATAGAATCTAGATATTTGTATGGGAAGACCCCTTTCTTCATCCTGAGCTGAAACTTGGCCCATTGGGACATGCACTGTAAGTGATATGCATGTTATCCTGATGGATGGTTTCAGCACGGTCCTGGAGCATTGCATGCATAAAACATAGTGAGTCTAGGAAGCACAGCATAATTTTTGGTGTGATTCAGTTGGGAAATTAAATGAATTTTTCCATGCTCTGAGGCAGGTCCTAACGTGACCATTCATCAAGATGAAATCAGCCAAGTGCTCAACAAATAAATGAATATCATATCTGATCACATTGTTGAAAAAAACAAGTATGTGTCATGGCAGTTGGCAGTTAAGGCTGCGTGTGTTGAGTGGTGCACAGTTGAACTTCTCATTTAAATGGCAGTGATCCCTGTATGGAGTTCCCATTTCTGTATCTAATGGCAGCCCACAAATATGGCAGTTAATTGCTTTCTCTTTGTGCAATTCAGTCATCAGAATGCTGGTTCTCAAAATACCTTGCAAGTTGTTCAAGCTCATACAGCAACTATCTTGCAATATTTTCACTGACGTGTGAATCACAAATACTGTGACTCGAGTTAAATATGCATAAAATCTGGTACACCACCACACACAGTATGTGCCAATCTGTGAAGACTGAAGACTGTCTATCAGGCAGTGGGGACACCATCTCAGCACATCCCCTACAAAGGGGACATGCTGGTGGTGGTGGACATTCATAAATTTTAATAATTCATTCTCTTTGGAGGACATTTCAACACATACTGATTCCTGTGTAGAGCAATCCATCAGATGCTTTGCTAATCACTTGCTTGAAGTAAATAGATTCAGACATCTTTGGCAAATATGCTGTGAACCACAACGTTTTGACAATTTGGAGTAAATTAGATGGGACGTATTCTTCATCCAGCAGAATATTGTTTATGTTCCTGAGAGAAAAGCAATAAATCTACAGGTTTCTCATGGTGACCTTCAAAATTACAGAAATGAAGGGGTCCAATGACTTGTTTGTAACAAAACCATAATATGACTTGCTTCCACCCAGGTTGTAAACATGAACAGATATACTAGTATTCTGCCTACATCCTGGAATTTAAAGGGGGAATTGATGCCATCAGAGTCATAAAATCTACACACCTCATCTGTTTGGTACCTACTGGGATCCAGTGCATGTTTCTTGAAAATCATTTTGCAAGCCTGGAAAGGCCATGAGAAGCAAAAGTTGTCTTTAATATTTTTGATGTTAATAATGGCCTTCTCAGACGCTTTATCCTTTGGAAATGGGATATACGAGGACTTCCATTTAATAGGCCAAAAACATTTGAATGGATTTCAAGGTGGAGTGCATGGCTGAGTGCCCTGCCAGACCCTCTTTTCTGCATTTAGGAAAACTGGCCATTGATGACACCCAAGGAGAAATCTTGGAATGACCCAGCAATTGAGGTTGCCTTTAATACCATACCATATCCCCTCAAATACAGTCAATGGTTTACTCTCCACCATCACCAAGCTGTCTTGAGGGGTATGTGAGTTTGCAGCAAAATACGGTATAGCACTTAATTGCAGGATACGGTGGTTCATTAACAATTTTGGGAAGTTCTTTCCATAACGGTTAGACATGCGTTTATGCAATGGACTGGGTCTCAGTGGCTAGTGGCAGATTTATCAGTGTGTATGTTGTATGCAAGTGTAAATTATTGTAGGTATATGAATTACATATTCAGCCATCTATAGTTGGAGCCCATCCCTGTGAGATTATAGATGAGAATTACATCATAATTTGGGGTAGCAAATACTCCTCAGGGACCAGGCTATTCCTATGAAACAAGATACCATGTTGTATAAGTATCAGGTGTAAATATATACAGAGATATAATTGGACTGAGAAAATCATATTACTTATATAGGTCTGCAGGTGACAGACTGTCGTCATTTTGGGACAGGCTAATGCAGAGCCAATGGAGTGGGCTCATCCATCCTCACATGAGGAATATTGTTCAACAACCTTGTTGGAATAAAGCATTACGCTAGACAATTACTGTAAAAATTATGTACACATATATAATTTTATATTGCTGCATAGGGTCAATGTGTCCTCTCTCATCAGTGGTGTCTGCATTATGCCATCTGTAACATCAAAAAATAAATCATTAGGTTGTGGCTATACATGAACAAGAACACAAACAAAATGTTTAGGATATATACCGACAATGCTGTGTCAGCACGAGCACCTGAATTTGACAGTGTACTTACGCTGCAGCAGTTATTTCAACACCTGTACCTTCCCTAAGAAGTTCAGGGAAAGCCATGTATGCCACCATTGCAGAGCTGCCAGCCCACCCAAAGATTCAGTGTGGCATGCCATCCAGTGCTGACCCTGTCACAGCTGCAGCTGTGGCTCTGAAGCCTAACTGGGGCAAAAAAATCACTGGTCAAGTGTCCACCCTGATGTAGTCAGAAAGTATACAGTCCAATGATGTTGATATCATTCTGTCTGACATCTCACAAGTTTCTTCTGCAGGTCTAATGGATCTTGATGTCAGACTTGGGCAATCATCTCATCCCAATACTGAGTCCCCACCCACTATGGGCTCACCTGCATGGCAGAAAGACAGGGTGAAAGTGCAACCCCCATGATACATGGCTCCCATATTACAGTGGAACATTAATGGGTTTGGGATAGAGTTGGAGGAACTGAAACTGTAAGCATAGGAATGCCCCCTGTGCTTGTGTTTCCAGGAAACACATTTTAAAGTGTCTGATGCCCCCATACTGTGGGACTATACACTCTACTGCAAGGATGACATGCCAGGGGAAAGGGCAAAGGGGGGTCACTTTGTCTGTCAAAAACACGTACCACTCCTTTGCTCTACCCCTAGCTACCAAGCTGCAAGCGTTTGGGGTCGATGTTTATTTGTGTCAGGGGATCACTGTTTGCCTGCTGGTTTTACCTCCTGCTAAAGTGATACGATTCTGAGGCACTCACAGCTCTTACAGAACCATTAGCCCGCCCATTTCCCACACAGGGTGACCTCAGTGCACATCATGTCTTGTGGGGCTCGATCTCTACTTGTCGTTGGAATTGGTTTTTGAGACCCTCGTGATGTCTCATTAATTGTGCGTACTCGACACTGGCACTCCTACTCATTTCTGTGCTGCTACTGGGACATTCTCAGCCATTGACATCTCTTTCTGTTCTCCACCCCTCACTGACTCTGGTCAATGGGAAGTCACTGACGACCTTCATTCCAGTGACCACTTCCCCACTCTGCATTCACCTGTTGGATGGAGCGTTACCTGAACAGAAGCCACCAAAATGGGTGGTCAGGAGGACTAACTGAACGCTGTTCAGCCAGCTGGCTGTGTTCGAACACCATGACAGTTTCCAGGAATGGGTGCATCACATCACAGGTGTGATCGATCATGCCATTGACTTATACATTCCAACGTCAGCACCAGTCTTTGTTCTTCCAACTGGCTGACAGGATCGCCAATGTGTGTAACAGTCTTTGTTCTGCTAGCTAGCTGACAGGATTGCCAGTGGACGCCTGGAGGTACTATAACACACGTATTTTTGTTAAATAAAGCGCATTTCCTATCCTATACTATGGCTGGGGTGAGGAGAGAAAGTGGAGTGCCGACAAGGTCAGGTTGTCGGCAGTGGACCCAAATCTCTGGAATCCTCACTGAAGTGGCTGAGGAGTCGCCTGTCTCTAACAACCAGATCAGGCGATGTTTAACCATTCATTCCCGAATCTTTCCTACAAAACCCATTAAGGTGTAACTCTGATAGGTTCTGGGTCATGTGCGGTCCTTTCCTGGTTTGAGGAGAGCTATCAAAATTGCCTCTTTCCACGAGTTCAGAAAGTTGCCTCCCATATAAGATTAAAACATCCGAGGAGATTTCCTTTGACGCAGATGGCAAATGTTGAAGCACGCAGTACCGGATTTTGTCGCGACTGGGTGCAGTATAATGAGTCTCAGACAATGCTGATTCCAATTCCCACATGGAGAAAGGGTAATTGTAAGACTCAGATTTGTGGGATCTGAAGTCCAGCTTGGCCCTCACTGCAATCGCACAGTAGTGGCGAAACGCCGGATCCTAGCTGGTTGCAGCAGTAGTTGCAGCAAAATGCTGTGCCATTGTCTGAGTGATGTCTCTGGGCATTATTTGGAGACACACCTGTTGCAGCACCGCTGCTATTGGTAAGTAACTGTGTTTAACAGAAATCCTCTGGATGACTTCCCATACTTTCAAAGAAAAGGTAGAATAGTTGATGGAGTTCAGAAACGCCTGACACATCCGTTTCAAGCTCTATTTAATTACTCGTCGAATCTTGACCCTTGCGACTAGAGAGGCAGTGAGGTTGTCTGCTGTTGGACAGGAATTAAATTGTTGAAATCTGCATGTCTGTCCCGGATTGCTGAACAGCACTCATCAGTCCACCAAGGTAAAGGTTGCCTCGTAAGATAACCTGAAGACGTTGAGATGGATAAGTCAGCGGCGTGATGGATCACTCATGTGATGTGGTTCACCCATTCCTGGATGATGTTGTGATGTTAGATGCTATTGTGGTGTTCAAACTCAACCAGCTGGCTGAACAGTGTCCAGTTAGCCCTCCTGACCATCCATTTTGGTAACTTCTGTTCAGGTAGTGCTCCATCCAATAGATGAATGCAGAGTGGGAAGTGATGACTAGAATGAAGGTCGTCAATGACTTCCCACTGAATAGAATCAGTGGGAGGTGGAGAACAGAAAGTGAGGTCGATGGCTGAGAATGTCCCAGTAGCAGCACAGAAATGAGTAGGAGTGCCTGTGTTGAGGATGCACAACAAATGAGACGTCATGAAGGTCTCCAAAACCCAACCCCAACGGCAAGCAGAGATCGAGCCCCACAAGACATGATGGGCACTGAGGTCTCCCTGCAGGAGAAATGGGCGGGCTAATGGTTCTATAAGAGCTGTGAGTGCCTCAGAATCGTATCATATTAGCTGGGGGTAAAAAAAGTGAGCAAACAGTGATCCTCTGACACAAATAAACATCGACCCTAAACGCTTGCAGCTCGGTAACTAGGGGTAGAGCAAAGGAGTGGTATGTGTTAATGACAAAGTGACCCCTCCTTTGCCCTTTCCCCTGTCATGTCATTCTTGTTATAGTGTGTATAGTCCATAGTGGGTGGAGACTGAATCTCAGGGTGAGATGATTGCCCAAGTATGACATTAAGATCCATTACCACTTCAGAATAAAACTGTGAGATGTCAGAGAGAATGATATCAACATCATTGGACTGTATTTTTCCTGACTCCATCAGTGGTGGACACTTGACCTGTGATTTTTTGCTCTAGTTAGGCTTCAGAGCCACAGCTGCAGCTGTGACAGGGTCAGCACTGGATGGCATGCCACACTGAATCTTTGGGTGGGCTATCACTTCTGCAACGGTGACAAACACGGCCTTCTCTAAACTTCTTAGGGAAGGTACAGGTGTTCTAATAACTGCTGCAGCGTAAGTGCACAAATAAACTCAGGTGCTATTGCTGACACTAGTGACCTTCGTTTGTGTAGCAGCATTGGCTTTCTGCACTGGCTGTTTAAGAACTGAATCAAGAAAGGTAGTGAATGTTGGGGGCAGCACGGCTTTATAAATCTTCTTGGCCTCACCATATGGGATGTGCTTCGTAGAATTAAGCTGTTGTATCTTCTATTCTTCAAGAAATATGCTGCAGTCCCTACTCCAGACAGGATGTGCCTCAGAGCAATTCACACACTTCAAAGTCAATGAATGCAGGACTCTTTTATGTGCAGTGATACCACATTTGCCACAAGTGGCTTCTTCCTTACACCCAATAGTAGTATGCCCTAAGTACTGGCATCTGAAACAGCACATTGCGTTGGGTACATAACACGGCATGCTTAGGCTAAGGAAACCTGTTGTAACATGCTCTGGAACTTTCGTGCCGCTGAAAGTCAGTACATACGAGTCAGATTTGATAAGATTTGCCATCTACCCTTTCATGACATTCTTCTTCACATCAGCAATTCCTTCTTGGGGCCACTCAACTTTCAGCTATTCTTTGGGAATGTGCACTAGATCCTGGTACCTCAGAACACCTCTGCTGTAATTCAACATGGTGTGGAGCTCAATATCAGTGGCATATTCCCCAAGGCATTTCACTTTCTGCAGGTTCGTAGACTGCTGAGAATTAGTTGTTTCAACCAGTAATGTCCCATTGTGTAACCACTTGACTGTTTTTAATATCCCTGTAGTGCCCTCTAAACCCTTTCGAATGTAAGGTGAGACTTCTTGAAAGATGGCCTCTCTTCTTAACTATCAAAAATACATTCTGACTTGCATCATGCGCCGGCCGGTGTGGCCGAGCGATTCTAGGCGCTTCAGTCTGGAACCGCGCGATCGCTACGGTCGCAGGTTCGAATCCTGCCTCGGGCATGGATGTGTGTGGTGTCCTTAGGTTAGTTACGTTTAAGTAGTTCTCAGTTCTAGGGGACTGATGACCTCAGATGATAAGTCCCATAGTGCTCAGAGCCATTTGAATTTTTGCATCATGCATTTTGTTACTAAATATCTTAGTGCCGTTTACAGCCTCTGAATCTGGAGGGCTTGTCACATGAGACCTCTTGTACGATTAGGTGTTAGTACTTCCAACCAACCCACCTATGATGCTGGGAGGAGGAGAAGATTTCAAGTGGTCCATATTGGTCCCATGGGCAGCAGCTTAGACAGAGCCCAACAGGCATAGGTAAGCCTTATACAACTGAGGAGCGGCAGGTTCCCCACAGGTTGCCAGCAAATGACTGTTTCAACTCAACAGCCATGCATCTTATCAGTGTGCAGCACACCTTGAGATTGAGGGGATTTTTATAGAGGTTTTTACCATCCTTGCAATCTGGGGGAGCAAGCCAAGATCTGCAGTCTCTGTGAAACACAACGTTCCACTATTGTGCCATACAGAGGTTGCTGAACAATGCCCAGAGCTTATTGTGACAGGGAACTTGCGGCCCTTACCAGTCCTCAGCTCAGAAACCCCGAGGTCGCCAAACCCGTACTCAGAAAATGCTGAGCTCCTGAGTCCCATGCAGACTCGCTATCATGACATATTATCCAGAGAGAATGCAGCAAGTGTGTATTTGCTGCATTGCTAATATTGTTTGTGATTGTGTGATGCTTTTGTTTATTGATGTACTTTTTTGTCAGACTAATAATGATAAACGAAATGGCTCTGAGCACTATGCGACTTAACGTCTGAGGTCATCAGTCGCCTAGAACTTAGAACTAAGCGCCCAGAACCTCACGGCCACTACGGCCGGCATAATGATAAACAAATTGCATTGTATTTGGCTGAGAGCATCATGACATCGATGTGTCATCTAATAGGGAAATACGGATAAATACATAAAACAATATTGCGAGAGTACTTAAATACCTCCCTCGTACACTGAATGACGTAATAGAGCTCAACTGGTGTTAGTTAAAGGTAACATTCCGAGCGCAGCGGCAGCGACAGTCGACAGAGATAGGCGACAGAGACAGGCGTCGCTCATGACAGCGACATGTTGTTGCCGTACCCAGCAACAGACTCTACAGTGTGTCGTTCGAATTCGAAGACGATGGTTGTCTGCGAAAACATGTCGACTAATGAAATTGTGCGTTTACTTTTTGAAGAGGAGGAAGATGATGATTTGTTTTTGTACCAATATTTAAAGAGGAGACGCCCTGATGACTCGATGTTCAAGGGCCGACGCAAGGAAGGTTTCTACATGTTAGAAAATCATTTACGAAGTGATGAAGAAAAATTCAGATCTTACTGCGGATTAAATAAAAAAACAATTTAATTTTATTTTGAATTTAATTCGTGAAGACTTACAACCAAGAACTACAAGAGATGTGATTATAGTCGAAGAAAAATTATTCTTAACGTTAAGGTATTGTATTTGTATCGCCTTGTATAATATTTTCAATTTCTTCTACACTGAAATTATGCTGTTCTTGAACAGGTGGTAGTGTCAGATCAGTAGGGTCTTGAGGAGAGTATGCATACATGGCAACGGAATTGGTGAAAATAGAAGGCTTTGAAATTGTGTAATCAGTAGTGCTAGCAGTTTGACTTGGGGAATTTGAGTGACATGAACTAGAGTTAAATGACCTTTCGGTACTGAAGTGCTGAATAGAAGAACAAGGATTCTCAGCTGCCATCATTTGATATAAATCAGGATGTTAAAAATTTATTGCTTCGCTTTAAGTTTATTAATTTGTGGTAGCGAGCCCAAAATATCTTCGACGTGATTGTAAAATGAATGTATTTCAATATCATGTTTTTGTCTTATTTTATTCAACAAGTCTGCCGACTGTCATCCCTCGTTTTTAAGTAATGGAGAATGGTATCGTCTTTTTTGTTTCGGCGTCGTCATTTAGTATTAGTAGCCTCAGTACTTGTTGTAGGTTGGCGGTCTGTAAGAGTTTCATTCGCAGCTCCTTCCTCATTCACCTCCCTGTAAGCGACAATAATTTCACTCCCAGATTGCTCAGCGGTATCATCTCCGTCTACCCTGTCTTTCACCACGTTAGTGCCGCCAGTTCTGTGCTGAGATACGGTCTGAAGAAAACTCAACTGTTATATATTGTCCATTTAGAGTTCTTACGTGGAGCAGATCCTGTTCCTGATGTATTGTTGAGCTTGAATCTATTGTAGGAGTCTTAAATGTGTTTCCACCATCTTTTGCAATTCTCACGTGTAACGAAAATTATGACATGCATTTTACATGTTAACATTCAAATACCAATCACAGTTTCTTCTGTATGTCGTGTACATTTACAAAACACATATTGTCTATATAAGGAATTTTTTTTCTCTTTTTTTCAGATTCATGGCCACAGGAGAAACGTTTAAGTCTTTGTCATATGCCTATCGCATATCGGACAGTTATATCTCCCGGATCGTTAGGAAAGTTTTTAACATATTGAGAACATAACTGATGCCAATAGCCTTACCATCGCCAAATGAAAATACTTTTATGCACGTTGAACAAGAGTTCTGGCAGAAATGGAATATACCAAACTGTGTGGGTAGTATTGGTGCCAAACGTGCGCATAAAAGCATCAAAAAACAGCGGACCTCTTTTTTTCAACTATAAAAATTACTTTTCCATTGTTCTGCTTGCAATAGTTGACGCCAATTACAAATTCATTGTTGTAGATGTTGGTTCTTATGGCAAAGACGGTGACAGCCATATTATTTAAAAATCCGAGATGGGGAAAAAGATTGCCACAAACAATTTTAATTTCACTGCATCTAAATGTCTTCCAAACACTGATATTTTAATGCCGCACTTCATAATTGGCGATGAAGCATTTGCACTTAGTAATTACGTGATGAAGCTATACTCTTGAAGAGTTGCACGATTGGATCGGGAAAAAGAAATTTTCAACTACCGTTTGTGTCGGGCTCGTCGATTAGTAGTAAACGCCTTTGGGTTATTGTCTTAAGTATTTAGAGTGTTTTATACACCAATTGCAATTTTATGAGAATAAGTTGATGACCTGAGTATAACAGCTTGTTGCCTACATAATATTCTGCCAGATGCTTATCTTTAAGATCAACCAATTTCCTTCTATCAATGTGAAACGACTCAGTCAACAAGTATAATAGAATTGGCGCATAACAGAGGTTTTACAAACAATGTTGGATTTGAGGTGAGAGACAAGCTTAAAGGTTTTTTTGGAACCACACAGGGCGGAGTACCACGACAAGATAATGGTGTAAATAATGGTAACTGATCCTCGTTGAACATCCGTAGTTAATTTGAATACTATTTACAAGAAACATACATAGCGATATGTACTCAGTCAACAAGTATGATAGAATTGATGCATAACGGAGGTTTTACAAACAATGTTGGATTTGAGGTGAGAGACAAGCTTAAAGGTTTTTTTTGTACTACACAGGGTAGAGTACCATGGCAAGATAATGCTGTAAATAATGGTAACTGATCTTCGTTGAACTTCCGTAGTTAATTTGAATACTATTTACAAGAAACATACATAACGATATGTATATATTTTTTATTTACGAAATTAATTTGATTATATATCACGCTTGTACATATTTATATAAATGCGAGTACATGGTAAATAAAATGTGTAGTTAAATAAATAATACTCACTGTTTTTATTGAGCTCCTTCCCTACATCTTTCCATACATTGTAACCTCCCCACAAAAATGAATGAATGATATTTATTAAATATAAATGGGAGCCAAGTGTAACCTCCCTGTAAAAACATGAAAATGAAAAGAACTGAATAGAATTGCGAATAGTGCCAAATGTTTGCTTCCCACAGTAATAAAACTCAATGATAATAAAAATGTGCAAAAATGTTAAGTCCCCACAAAATGAACGTTAAGATCAACCTGATAAATTTTATAAGGGCAGCATCGCTGACCTTAGGCCCTGTGCAATAATTAATCTGATAAATCGAAGGGCAGCATCGCTGACCTTAGGCCCTGTGCAATAATTAATCTGATAAATTGATTCAGGGAGGAAAAGCATAGGAAATATTGTTTCAATTGGAATGATTCTTTTCTTAAAAAAGATTGCTTTGAAAACAAAATTATTATTGGGGCATTTCTTGAACAAATTAATTACAATTAACAGATGTTATTGGCTGAGCGCAATGCTGCTTCATTACCTTATTTAACAACATACCTCGTCCCGAACCGTGCCCAGAGACCCATGTCGATGCCCGCCGACTCCTCACACACGACTCCTAGCACTGCCTGAGTGCAACTCGCAACTGAACTACATGCTCTCGCGACTCGCTACGTACAACTACTGCTCTCACGCGCGGTCAAGCGCAGACTAGCAACGATAAATAACTCTCTGGTCAGAGATTCTGTCATGCCTCGCCATCGCTGCTACTGAATACATACGTGTTTCATAACCCTCCACTGGGGGGGGGGGGGGGGGAGGCAAAAATTTGGCAGCGATGGTGAGTCATTTGGACTTGCCATGAGCAACAAATTTTTTTATTAACTAATTAACTTTACAATCACAGAATATTCAGATGTAGATCATGAAGTAAATGTGGTGCACATGCACTGAGTACAAAATATATATACAATGAGTACAAAACAAATGACGTAAGAGCACACGCACTGAAATTCAGAATATATCAGCAAATCACAAAATGTATATACAATAAGTAGAAATCATGTTAGAAAAATGACAAAAGTGCACACGCACTGTAGTTCAGAATATATCAGCAAATCGAAATGTACATACAATGAATAGTAATCATGTTAGAAAATAACAAAAGTGCACTCGCACTGTAGTTCGAAAAAAAATGTATAGGCCATGAATACAAATGATGCTAGCAAAAAATGATTTTCACTGTTACAAGAATTAGGATAGGAAAGGGAAGGATTGCATCATGGTTGTAGCACTTTAGGCTGCACGCAGCTGCACTGAAAGTCCATATCTTTCCACAGAAGTGCAACACCAAGTCAGACAATCTGAAGTTCTTTTCCCAGAAGTATTTATCAGTGTACCCAAGACACTGAAATGTCGTAGTAATATTCCATGTTATCATTTTGGCAGTACATCAGGTACACCAAACATCGCTCACGGTGGTGGACAGCATGTCATGTTAACACCACGCTCTTACAAGGCACTCCAACGTTGAATTAGTGCAAAAACCAAATATAGTGCTCCATGATCAAGAGGATCTACAGGACAAATGGATATCACAGTAATTCAGGGTAGTTAGGCCAGAAAGTGAAGGACATTAAGTCACATACAAGTCTTCATTGGAAATTATATTAGTAGTTTGCGGCATTCATAGCCCAGTTATTGAACATTTCTGTACCATGTATGTAGTATTACAGAAAAATGTTCATTAATTGATTTACAGACAACATTGTCATTGGTCATTTCAATACCATAATCAGTAGCATTCATTTCCCAGTTACAAAGCATAATCAGTAGCATTCATTTCCTTGTTACAAAGCATAATTAGTAGCATTCATTTCCTAGTTACAAAGCATTATTAATCATTGGTCATTTAAATACAGTAATCATCTCAATACAGTAATCAGTAGCATTCTTTTCTCAATTACAAAGCATAATTAGTAGCATTCATTTCCTTGTTACAAAGCATTATTAATTAATCATTGGTCATTTAAATACAGTAATCATCTCAATACAGTAATTAGTAGCATTCTCCTCCCAGTTACAAAGCATAATCAGTAGCATTCATTTCCTAGTTACAAAGCATTATTAATTAATCATTAATACAGTAATCAGTAGCATTCATTATTCAAGTGACATATTATTCATAGCTGATCAGCATTACTCGGAACTCTCTTAAACTGGTATCATTATTTGGGACTGGTAATACATTTTTTGTTAGCAATGCATTGCTTTGGGTAATTATAGGGGAAAGCAAGAAAGAAAAAACATTTGCTTCTGGGTTGTTTCTGTAAATGAAAATGTGTAACGTCATTCGTCATGAGTCCGCTGTTGCAAGATTATGAAACAAGTAGAGTATATGTAATCACATTCATAAATGATATAGATTTAATGAACAACTGCTTATAGCACATTAATTTCATAAATAACTTCTCCTGCTAAAATAGACAAAAACTGGATTATTAAGCTGAAAGAAGAAATGCATTTTATGCTGAAAAGTAGTGAACTTCGAATTACCAGGTAGCGAAATGTGTATAAAAATGTGTTCCATAGCTGTCCTTTCCAAAACCTTCTGTCATTATACTATGCAATATAACACCTGCTGTCAAAGCAAACTGCAACAAATACTTAAATAACTACATAGCATAAATACATAACTTCAACAATATCCTCATTATCCATCACTTCATTATCATAACTACATTATTATCATCACCTGTAAAGAAAAACTTCATTATCCATAGTAGCATATTCTTCATCATTATTCATCAGCATTCATTATCATCTGCAAAAAAAATTACTTCATTACTCATTACATAACTATTCCTTATCTCTAGCATATTTCATCACTAAAACTAAGATGTGTAGTTCTGTCTGACAGCTTGCATCAATCGCCTTGTATTCTGAAAGAAAAAATTAGTTAAGACTGCTATTCTACGATGTGTATAATATATTCTTGTTAATGCTTGTTAATCCTGATCCATTTACTCTTCCTCACGAGGTTTGCATCTTCTTTCGATCATTCCGAAGGTGAAATTCCCATTTCTGTTTAATTTATTTCTTTCACGCATCATTTCTTTCTGAAATTGTTGAACAGAGATTTATGTCTTGCATTTAAATCATATACTCATTAAATAATGACTGGTTTATGGTAATATAATTAAGCATACAGCATAACATGACAGAAAACGTAATATGTGAAAAACTTATATAGTGTTCAGAGGCAAAAATGTACTCAGTGTATCATAATGTAACAGTAAAGTAGTCACGATGTTGAGATATCATAAGGCAAAATGTCAAAGTCAACTGGTGTTTGCTATATCTTAACTATTTCATAGTGCATACAAACAAAACATGAAACAATCGTATATACATAAGAAAGACAAAAAATGTGACGTTCGTTGTGTTCAGCTTGTATGTTGTGTAGATAATAGAGGCGAGAATTAAAGACTTTAATGGAGAGAAAATTTAATAAAAATTAATATGTCACTAGATAACTATGCATAATTATTCATAAGATACGTAAGTTTCTCTGGAAAAAATGTGCACAGTCTGATATGTAACGACAAGAAGAGCGACCTGCTAACCTTACCTTGCCGGGCACTTGCTAAGAAAAAATACGATAATCATCAATAAGTAGTCACATAAATATAATTGCAGAAATAGTCATAAAATGTGTAAATTCATCTGGAAAAATATGCACGGTCTGATGTGTAACGACAAGAAGAGCGATCTGCTAACCTTACCTTGCCGGGCACTTGCCAAGAAAAAATACGATAGTCATCAGTAATTAGTCATGTGAATATAATTGCATAAGTGATCATAAAAATTAGTAAATAGCATCACATAGTATGTTAAATCATAAAGTGTCTTCATTCAATAAAGGGTTTAATATTGGAGAAATGGTGGTTGCCTTTACTTTTTCTGGTTCTCAGAGTTTCGACGTGTACAACATTGGGGTGAGGAATGCTGCGAATCCGATATGGACCTGCGTATAGAAGTTCAAATTTACTGCACTTACCTTTTATTCTGCTGGATAAATAGTGTGTACATACTAATATCTTCTCTCCAATGTGAAAGTCACGGCGTGTACAAACCTGTTTTTGCTGTCTTCTCCGGCGCTCTGCGGCACGTTTGATGTTGTTCAGCGCAATGTCGATTGTTTCGTGGTGTCGTAATCGACGAGATGTAGGAAACTTTACTAATTCTGTAATTTTGTTAGGTGGTTCAACATTTTTCAGTATAACAGACGGAGATAGCATAGTGGATTCATTTGGTATGGAATTAATTACATCTTGGAATGAGAATATGTGTGTGTCCCAATCAATATGTCTTTTGTGGCAGTATATCCTACACAGTTTACCAATTTCTTTCATTAATCGTTCACAAGGGTTCGAAGAAGGGTGGTACTTGGATATATAGATCGGAGAAATGTTTCTAGCTCGTAACATACGTGTCCATATAGCAGATCGAAATTGTGATCCATTGTCAGAAATTACTTTCAACACAAGCCCTACATGAAATAGAAAATGTTTTACAAATGCTTTCGAAACAGTTTTAGCAGTAGCTTTGCGTAACGGAGTGAAAGTAACAAATTTTGAAGTGAGTTCCACTGCGACAAAGATGTAGCAGAAACCTCTATTAGTTCTCGGAATTGGACCAAAAATGTCTACAGCGGCCATATGTCCCAATTTAACAGGTACAATGGGATATAATGGAGGAATATGTGAAGTTGTGTCTGACTTAGCTTTCTGGCAGATTTTACATGACGCTAAAACTCGTCGTATACGTTTTTCCATGTCGGTAAAATAACAGTTCTGTCTCAGTATAAGAAAACATTTTCTAGCTCCGTACTGTGCGTAACATAATGAGTATACCAGATTAATTTGTTAACCAGTTCGTCAGGAATGCATAATAACCAATTGTTGCTGTCAGGATGAGAGCGGCGAAATAGAATGTCATTGCGTACAGTGTAATGGTTTCTAATGGTAACATTATTCCTATCTTGCCAAAGGTGTTTAATTTCTTTCCACACGTTGTCTTTATTTTGCTCTCTTGCTATGTCCTGTAATGACGACGAAATAAAATTTTCAAATGCAACTTGTTGAATGTACATAACGCTGAAATTTGCTTTGCAGAAGTTGGTTGCGATTTCTTGCTGATTGTTGCAGAGGGAACGAGATGGTGCATCTGCTATAATATTTTGTGTGCCGGGAATGTGAACAATTGTGAAATTAAATTCCTGTAAATAAAGTTTCCATCTACTTAATCTGTCGTGAGTAAATTTAGCTGAAAGTAAAAATTGTATCGCTCTGTGATCTGTGTAACGGTGGTATGTCTGCCATAAAGAAAATGCCTGAATCTCGTAAAAGCCCAAACAACACATAATGTTTCCAGTTCTGTAACGGAATAATTTCGTTCAGCAGGTGACAGAATGCGACTTGCAAATGCGATGTTTTTAATTACTGTAGAACCATCTTCTTCAATTTCCTGAAAAATATGAACTCCTTAAGCGGTGTTAGAACTGTCGGTGGCGATGGAAAAATTTCTGGTAAGATCTGGATGCCATAAAAGTGGAGCATTCAACAAAGCATGTTTCAGGTTCACAAATTCAGAATGTGCTTGCTTATCCCAGGACCAAATAGTGTTTTTACCTGTCAATTGGCATAATCTAGGTGTGTCTAAAGCAGAGTGATGAATGAATTTACGAAAAAAGTTAATTAAACCCAAAAAGCTGCGTAGTTGTTTCTTCGTCGTAGGAACAGTAATGTCACGTAAAGCTTGAAGTTTTTCCGGGTCAGGCGCAATGCCTTCTGCTGAAATTACATGTCCAAGAAATTTTATACAAGTTTTACCAAAGTGCGATTTACTGAGATTAACTGTGGGTCCTTGTGCACGAAAAGTTTGCAACAGTTGTTCTAGAATCAGATTGTGTTCAGACCAGTTAGCTTCTGCAATAAGAATGTCGTCTACGTACGTCGTGATTCTGTCTTTAAGTTCTGTCGGAAGTATTGTGTTTAAACCGCGAATAAAAGCTGCAGAAGAAATAGTTAAACCGAATGGTAATTTACAAAATTGATAACAGTCGCCAAAACAGAGAAACGCTGTGTACTTTCTGCAATTCGGATGAAGTTGAATTTGCCAAAATCCCGATTTCAAATCTAATGTAGAATAAATAGCAGTACCGTGAAATTTCTGTAGAAGTTCCTCTAATGTCTGTGGTCGATCTGTTTCATTAATAATTATGTCATTGATGTGGCGTGAATCAAGTACGAGGCGAAGTGAGCCATCTTTTTTCTTAACAATATGTAGCGGATTTATGTACGGACTAACTGCCGGTTCAATAATTCCTTGATCAAGCATATCTTGCAATTCTTTCTTAACTTGTTCTCTATGAATATACGGAATGGGATAATGCTTGGCTTTAAATGTGTCGTGCTGTTTGACTTGAAATTCATACATAAAACCGGACATAGTACCAGGAATGTACTGGAGCTTGCTGTAAAAGAATTTTGTGTAGTTGCGTGCGTTCGTCGTCTGTATTTGCACTGCTTTGTTTAGCTTTATCAAAAATCATCTGCATTACGTCGTAGTCAGCTTCGTCTGGAGTGTTATAGTTATGTACGTACGTATCCGTGAACAATGTGGAATTGCGGTCTATGCTACGTGATACGGAAATGACCTCTGTGCGATTAATTGTTTGTTCTTCCGCAGATAGTGAGTGCTGAAATTCTAAAGCCAGTTGTACATTTTCATCCTTTAACATTAAATAGGAATTCTGAAAATCAATAACTGTGTCGTGTTGTACTAGAAAATTCGTACCTAAAATAACGTCTGTTGTCAATAAAGGAACAATCCAAAAATTTGAGTGAAAGGTGTGACCTGCAATGCAAAATGATAAATGTGTCTGTAATTTAACGTCTACTCCTTTACTCGATACTGCTCCTTTCACTTTCGTTTTGCCTAATGGCAATGTAGGATAGGTATTATCTTTGTCACACTCGTTGAAAGTTTCTTCATTTATAGCTGACATAGGTGATCCAGAATCGATTACTGCTGAAAATTTCGATGAACCAATTTTAATTTCGATGACAGGGTGTGAAATGGTTTTTTGAACAACTGGTCTTTCCTGTAAGAGAGTGTCTCGGATGTCGTCAAAAGTAATAACATTTTCGTGAACAACATTCTGCGTGTCTAAAGTAGTGCTTGTGTTATTGGAAGATGCGACCTGTACAGTATCTAGTCAGATTCTATCTGACATGTTATTATTTTCTGGAGGATGTTGTGGCATTTCGACTATTTGAACTGTTCTGTTATTTCTTCCAGACGTATTACGTTCTGGATGATATCCACTGTCGGGTTCATTCATGAGAATATGTTCTTGCGGATGATTTTGCTGTTGGTAAGATCGACTGTTATTATATGTACGCTGAAAATTTTGCTCATTATTTTTACGTCTGTCGTGATAATCATTCCTATACGGTGCATTGCGATAGGAATTGAAATATTGTGTTTTCTGCACGTAGTTATTTCCTTGCTGGCGTGCGTTACTATTTGTTGTACCCTGGACTATACGTGCTCGCGGCGAAACATTAAAGCTTGGTTGACCCTGCAGACCACATTGTTGGTTAGATATGCTAACCGGCTGGTTTTGTTGCTGTTGTTGTGAAAAACCTCTGTTGTTACTAAAATGTGGTTCCTGCTGCTGATAATTTTGTCGATACTGATAATCAAAATTTTGTCTGCTATTAAAGTTTTGGTGGTTGTCGTTCCTAGAGCGTCTATTCACTTTGCTATTGAAATTGCGTGGTTGATCGTAATTACTGTAAATTTGTTGGCCTTGGTTGTTATATGAAAAATTTTTGTTTACGAAGGAATAATCTGATTGCTGCACTTCTAAAAGCTGCAGCAGATCCCTGAATGCCGAAATGTTTTCTTTTTGCTGACCCGTTAGAAGTGACACTCTTAATGATCATGGTAATTTAGAAATGCATAATTGTATGCGTGCAGATTCATTATATGGTTCACTTAAGTACTGGTTTTGTTGGACCATGTGCTCAAAAAATTGCGTGACACTGGGAAAATTTGTGTTCTCATAATTTGGTAAACTAATTAGTTGATCCTTAATTGCGCACTGTGTCGTCTTCGGCCAATACGCTGACAGAAAAGCATTCTGAAATTCTTCTACCGAATAACATTGTCTTGCGATCGGTCTCATACGAGGTGCCGGTTCGCCTTCCAAAAAACTACAAATGAATTCAAGTTTGTGTGTTACGGGCCAAGTCAGTGGAAAAGCAAAGCTAAATTGTTTTGTCCAATCCAGTGGGTGAATCTGTGTTCTGTCATTTTTAAATACTTTAAATTTTCTCACTGATAGAAAATGTTTGTAATCGAAATTATCGTCTCTGTATGATGGAACAGGTTCAGGATTGTACGAGAATCTGTTTGTCTGTGTCTGTTCGGAATCTAAGTCATGTACTCTCTGTAGATTACCTAAATTATACGCGCTGCGTGAGTCTGACAAATGTTCGCAAAGTGGTGTCTGCTGTGATGTGTTATTAACTGAAATATTTTTTATCTCTGTTACCTCTTGCTGTAAACATGACAATTTTCTACGTAAGGTGTTATTAGTTGAATCGATCTCATTGATTGTCTGTTGTAGATTTTGGAATTCAGGTGTTTGGTTAAACGAAATCGGTGCAGTATCGTCTGATTTGTTGTCATTATTACTTTCAATAACATCAGTACGACTGGCCAATTCATCATATTTTTCAGTCAATATTTTTGCCTGATCATCGGTTTTACTGTCAGAAGCATTAATCTGTTTTTGTAATTTACGTGTGGTTTCGTTCAATTTTTTAACGTCAGCTTTCACGACATCAGAATCCTGTGTTAGTTCTAATTGTTCGAATCTGTCTGTCACTGTCTGAATATCTGCTGTGTGTGTATCTGTTTTTGATTTAAGATCAGAAATTTCATCACGTAATTCTATGTTCAACTGTTTGATGGTATTAATTTCGTCGGACACTGTAGCAATATTGTTGTCTACGTATGTTTTTGCCTTCGCAAACATTTTACGTATATCTTCTTGTCTCTGTGCAGCGATTGTTTCCATGACTTGACGTTTTACTTTATTTTGATCCTGTATAAATTTGCGGAAACGCGTATCACTGTTTTGTAGGTGATGATTAAACCGCTCGTCAATTTGAGTGTTCTGTTGTTCGAATTTCGCATCTATCTTTGTGTCCATTGTGCGCGAAAGTTCTGTTGTCATTAGTTTAAACTAGTCGCGTAATTGTGTAGCTTTTTCAGAGCATTGTTTACCGACTGCATTAATTTCGTCCCTAAGGGATTCTGTTGTAGCTGTTTGCATATCCTTTAATTCTTGCGCAACAGACCTAATTTCTTCGCTACTTTTCCTAGCACAAGCCTCAATTTCCTCGCGTAATTGTTCCTTAGTGTCATGACACTGCGCGGCAATGGCTTTAATCTGTTCACTAAGCTGTCTGGAATTGTTGTCTAATTTTTCATTTAACTGTCTCGAATTGTTGTCTAATTTTTCATTAAATTGTTTGTTCTGCTCACTAAGTTGTTTGAAATTTTCATCATTGTTGTCTAGTTTTTCATTAATTTTATTAAGTTGTTTCAAATTTTCACTAAATTGTTGTTGTAGAAATTTTGCCATAATTTGTTCCAAATCAAAATTAGCGTTTCTATTCTCTGTGCTGTTTAGTGCCGTACCTGCAATTGTCGCGTTTTGTGTGACCATTTGGTTATTCTGTAATTTACAAAATTGTTTGCCGATCGGATGTGCATTTTTAGTCACTACCTCCGAATTAAATGAATCCGTCGTACTTTCAGTACGCTGTTCATTTTCATTACAAAAATTTGTCTGTACGTCACTTGAATTTTGCAAACCGGTTGTGTTAAGCTGGGCTGCGCTCATTGCAACAGAGCACCCCGCGTCATCAATTGTCGTTAAATTAACAGACGACACAATTGAATTCGTCTGTTCATCATTAAGACAAAAATCATCATTAGTGGTTGGAACGCACTGATTGTCAGTGAACGCAGGATTGTCATCATTACACTGCGTGTCACAAGTACTATCGGTGAAGTTGTTTAAGTCGGTAATTTCATTCATTACACCTCGCGATATACTATTAATAGTTTTTCGTGGCATTTTAACACAAATCACAATTATTCACAAATGAGACAAAAACAATGCAAAATCCAACAAATACAAATACAACAAAGAGCAACGAATTGCCGATGATCTGAGGAAAGAAAGTCACAAAATTAGTACAAGCGTTGCGCCAAATGCTAATTATATTTTAGTAAATAAAAGCAGATATCTGCCTACTTTTCAGAAGATTCTCAAAGAAATACGATCCTCGACCGGATGTCGCCAAGTGTAACCTCCCTGCAGAAAATATTAAAAGAAAATAATTAAATGTTAATGAGAATAGAGCCAAGTGTAACCTTCCCACAAAAATATGAAATGAAAGGAATTGAATAAAATTGCGAATAGTGCCAAATGTTAGCTTCCCACAGTAATAAAACTCAATGATAATAAAAATGTGCAAAAATGTTAAGTCCCCACAAAATGAACGTTAAGATCAACCTGATAAATTTTATAAGGGCAGCATCGCTGACCTTAGGCGCTGTGCAATAATTAATCTGATAAATTGAAGGGCAGCATCGCTGACCTTAGGCCCTGTGCAATAATTAATCTGATAAATTGATTCTGGGAGGAAAAGCATAGGAAATATTGTTTCAATTGGAATGATTCTTTTCTTAAAAAAGATTGCTTTGAAAACAAAATTATTATTGGGGCATTTCTTGAACAAATTAATTACAATTAACAGATGTTATTGGCTGAGCGCAATGCTGCTTCATTACCTTATTTAACAATATACCTCGTCCCGAACCGTGACCAGAGACCCATGTCGACGCCCGCCGACTCCTCACACACGACTCCTAGCACTGCCTGAGTGCAACTCGCAACTGAACTACATGCTCTCGCGACTCGCTACGTACAACTACTGCTCTCACGCGCGGTCAAGCGCAGACTAGCAACGATAAATAACTCTCTGGTCAGAGATTCTGTCATGCCTCGCCATCGCTGCTACTGAATACATACGTGTTTCAACATTGACCGTTGCAAGAGTATTTTTGTATACATATAATTTGACGTCATATAGCTGGGAGTTGACACAGACCAAATTTATCAGTTTTTCGTCTTCTTCGCGTGTAAAATCCATATTTACGCTCCGCGGCACGCGCGCTACTGGTCTAGGAGCAGCAGTGTCGCCCGTCGCGTGCGCGACAGGTGCAGGCGTGACGTGCAGGGCGACACTTGTCGCGCCCTGCGAACGAGCTCACATAAGAAATAATATACTACTGGCCATTAAAATTGCTGCACCAAGATGCAATGTAGATGATAGATGGGTATTCATTGGACAAATATATTATACTAGAACTGACATGTAATTACATTTTCACGCAATTTGGGTGCATAGATCCTGAGAAATCAGTACCGAGAACAACCACCTCTGGCCGTAATAACGGCCTTGATACGCCTGGGCATGGAGTCAAACAGAGCTTGGGTGGCGTGTACAGTTACAGCTGCCCATGCAGCTTCAACACGATACCACAGTTCATCAAGAGTAGTGACTGGCGTATTGTGATGAGCCAGTTGCTCGGCCACCATTGACCAGACGTTTTCAGTTGGTGAGAGATCTGGAGAATGTGCTGTCCAGGGTAGCAGTCGAACATTTTCTGTATCCAGAAAGGCCCGTACAGGACCTGCAACATGCAGTCGTGCATTATCCTGCCGAAATGTAGGGTTTCGCAGTGATCGAAGGAAGGGTAGAGCCACGGGTCGTAACACATCTGAAATGTAACGTCCACTGTTCAAACTGCTGTCAATGCGAACAAGAGGTGACCGAGACGTGTAACCAATGACACCCCATACCATCATGTCAGGTGATAGCCAGTATGGCGATGACGAATACACGCTTCCAATGTGCGTTCGCAGCCATTTCGCCGAATACGGATGCGACCATAATGATGCTGTAAACAGAACCTGGATTCATCAGAAAAAATGACGTTTTGCCATTCGTGCACCCAGGTTCGTCGTTGAGTACACCATCGCAGGCGCTCCTGTCCGTGATGCAGCGTCAAGGGTATCCGCAACCATGGTCTCCGAGCTGATAGTCCGTGGTGCTGCAAACATCGTCGAAGTGTTCGTGTAGATGGTTATTGTCTTGCAAACGTCCCCATCTGTTGACTCAGAGATCGAGACGTGGCTGCACGATCCGTTACAGCCATGCGGATAAGATGCCTGTCATCTCGACTGCTAGTGATACGAGGCTGTTGGGATCCAGTACGGCGTTCCGTATTACCCTCCTGAACCCACCAATTCCATATTCTGCTAACAGTCATTGGATCTCGACCAACTCGAGCAGCAATGTCGCGATACGATGAACCGCAATCATGATAGGCTACAATCCGACCTTTATCAAAGTCGGAAACGTGATGGTATGCATTTCTCCTCCTTACACGAGGCATCACAACAACGTTTCACCAGGCAACGCCAGTCAACTGCTGTTTGTGTATGAGAAATCGGTTGGAAACTTTCCTCATGTCAGCACGTTGTAGGTGTCGCCACCGGCGCCAACATTGTGTGAATGTTCTGAAAAGCTAATCATTTTCATATCACAGCATCTTCTTCCTGTCGGTTAAATTTCGCGTCTGTAGCACGTCATCTTCGTGGTTTAGCAGTTTTAATGGCCAGTAATGTAAATAACGAAGAAAGTGTGTTTCTTTACTCTACAAAATGTTCCAAGGCCATCTGTCGTCAACTTGAACGGTTGCAAAAAACGCAAGAGAAAAACCTGCTCGAATGTCTGTGTCACGTAGCAAAAGCTGGTGAGTAATGTGAGGTTTGTGTGGATACCAATTCAAAATTTTTTGCTGCACTTTTCGATTGGTGCAGCATGGAAAGTTTAGCTATCGTCACGGAGCTAGCAGACTGCTTGAAGTCGCACATTTCGTCCAGCATTCTCAGCCATGGTAATAGCAACTTGTTCAACAATTTGTGGCGTAAGTGGTTTTCGGCCTTTTCGGTGAATAGTTCCCAAATCGCCGTTATTTCGATCTTCCGAATCATTTTATTCTACCCCGGTTCGGAAAAAGGACCTTTAACGCGTCGATACTCGGGAAGAGCAGCAGCACTGTTGCTGTTGTTTCGATAAAAACAACTTTACGAGTAAAGCCCTATTTACTTTGTCCAGACCTATGTTGACTGCCTGCAACTGCAAAGCATGCTAACGCTCGTGTTTCGACCCTACGTCGCCGCCCCAGTACCGGCGCCTAACAGAAAACCACGATACTAACACCACTAAAAATGCAAATCCTGCAGCGCAGTCTGACCAACATTCCTATAAAGCCGAGTACCGATACGGTAAATAGTTTTCCATCTACACTGCCTCAAATAGCGAAAGTTTAGTTATAACCATCCTGTATGATTACTGACAGAATTTTAAAACAGAAACTGTGTACGTATCTTGAGGAAGCGTAACACACGGTACGCGAATTACCCAGACTATATTCTTCCGATATTTGAGAATGAGAGGACTTGGCTACTTCCAACAACCTTTACATATAATTTCAAACCATCTTGAAAATTTTTCTTAGCGCCCACCCATCACAAAATAATGAAAGGAAGAAACGTTATCAGTTGCGACATTTTAACTGCTCATCCAGTAAAGCATCAGCAACTGCCGTGACGTTTTAATTTATTTCTTCTTTACATCCAGATGTATCCGCTACACATTTTGCAGACAGTACTCATGTGTAACACTGAATATACCTGTAAAAGTACACTACTGGCCATTAAAATTGCTACACCACGAAGATGACGTGCTACAGACGCGAAATTTAACCGACATTAAGAAGATGCTGTGATATGCAAATGATTAGCTTTTCAGAGCATTCACATAAGGCTGGCGCCGGTGGCGACACCTACAACGTGCTGACATGAGGAAAGTTTCCAACCGATTTCTCATACACAAACAGCAGCTGACCGGCGTTGCCTGGTGAAACGTTGTTGTGATGCCTCGTGTAAGGAGGAGAAATGCGTACCATCACGTTTCCGACTTTGATAAAGGTCGGATTGTAGCCTATCATGATTGCGGTTCATCGTATCGCGACATTGCTGCTCGAGTTGGTCGAGATCCAATGACTGCTAGCAGAATATGGAATCGGTAGGTTCAGGAGGGTAATACGGAACGCCGTGCTGGATCCCAACGGCCTCCTATCACTAGCAGTCGAGATGACAGGCATCTTATCCGCATGGCTGTAACGGATCGTGCAGCCACGCCTCGATCCCTGTATCAACAGATGGGGACGTTTGCAAGACAACAACCATTTGCACGAACAGTTCGACGACGTTTGCAGCAGCATGGACTATCACCTCGGAGACCGTGGCTGCGGTTACCCTTGACGCTGCATCACAGACAGGAGCGCCTGCGGTGGTGTACCCACGTGTGTTTGTCATCGCCATACTGGCGTATCACCCGGCGTGATGGTATGGGGTGCCATTGGTTACACGTCTCGGTCACCTCTTGTTCACGTTGATGGTACTTTGAACAGTGGACGTTACATTTCAGATATGTTACGACCCGTGGCACTACCCTTCATTCGATCCCTGCAAAACCCTACATTTCAGCAGGATAATGCACGACTGCATGTTGCAGGTCCTGTACGGGCCTTTCTGGATACAGAAAATGTTCGACTGCTGCCCTGGCCAGCACATTCTCCAGATCTCTCACCAACTGAAAACGTCTGGTCAATCGTGGCCGAGCAAGTGGCTCGTCACAATACGCCAGTCACTACTCTTGATGAACTGTGGTATCATGTTGAAGCTGGATGGGCAGCTGTTCCTGTACATGCCATCCAAGCTCTGTTTGACTCAATGCCCAGGCGTATGAAGGCCGTTATTACGGCCAGAAGTGAATTTTCTGGGTACTGATTTCTCAGGAGGTATGTACCCAAATTGCGTGAAAATGTAATCACATGTCAGTTCTAGTATAATATATTTGTCCAATGAATACCCGTTTATCATCTGCATTTCTTCTTGGTGTAGCAATTTTAAGCGCCAGTAGTGTATATCATTGTACGACTCATAGTTCAGAAGACAGTACGTCACAAATATTGAGGTGTGTCAATAGCTTTCCTTAAAACGGGACACAAATTGCCGAAACTATACCCATCTAGTGTTTTATAATGTGCCCACTTGGCGACTTCCAACAACCGTTAAACATAATTTCAAACCTTTTGTAAACTTTTTCATTACCGGTGGTCCATCGATGAATAACCTGAACTAACAAATCCAACACAATTAGGGTTTTGCATCTTCAGTCTTAAAGGTTTCAAACGCTGGTGTCAAATACACTTGATGAAAAAAAGTAGCAACACCAAGAACTAGTTGTGCGACATAAAAGAAAGTCGGTAGGCGTGTTTCTACATCTGAAAGATGATGTAAATTCAAACTTCAAGCCAGTCGCGTAAGAGTGGCGTTAGTAGCGCCACTATGGCGTGCAAATCAGGTTTGCTTTAAATACACGCTATAACGGTTGTGAGCGTTAGTTACCTTTCAGACTGGACGTGGTGAGTGGATGTTAGTCGACAATGTCTTTAAGGCGACAAAGACGCCATTATCAACACTGAGTTTGAACGAGGTCCGGTAATAGTGTTACGATAAGCTGAATGTTCCTTCTGCGATATTGCAGAAAGACTTGGCAGGAATGTAGCCACTGTACATGACTGCTGCCAGCGGTGGTCACTGTAACGTGCGGTCGCAAAAAGGCAGGGTTACGTACGGCCACGTGGCACTACCGAGAGGGAAGATCATCGCGTTCATCGTATGGCTCTGGCGCTTCGGACTGCATCATCAAGCAGCAGTTTCAGCAGCAGTTGTCACCACACTGACAGAACGAACTGTTACTAATCAGATACTTAAAGGATATGCTCTACAGAGTGTCGACATGTTGCTTTGGCCTGCTCGATCACCAGAGCTGCCTTTAATCAAGGATGTACGGGACATCATAGGGCGCCAACTCTAGCGTTGTCCACAACAGCATTAACCGTACCTGTATTGAC
The DNA here is from genome assembly GCF_021461385.2 of Schistocerca piceifrons. Taxonomy (NCBI): domain Eukaryota; kingdom Metazoa; phylum Arthropoda; class Insecta; order Orthoptera; family Acrididae; genus Schistocerca; species Schistocerca piceifrons. Next base: position 779,181,098 of record NC_060140.1, on the reverse strand, counting down.
CGTCCAAATGCAGCAATGATTGAACTCCATTTCACACACTGATATCCGGCACTTGTACAACACAATTCATGCACGCCTGCATACATGGGTTCCACATTCTGTTGGTTGCACCAGTTATTAATATACCGACATTTCACATTCGTAATTGGTTTTCTCATGCCTACTTTAACCTGTCATTTTGCAACGTTAATGACTTGGATATGTTACGTAGGCAAATTCCGCCCGGCGAATTACCGACGAGGGTCGGTGAGCCGGCTTGCCTGGATGTAGTTTTTAGGTGGTTTTTCACAGCCCACTAGGTGAATACTGGGCTGGTCCCCACGTCCCGCCTCAGTTACACGACTCACAGACATTTGAAAACGTTCGCACTATTTCACAGTTTACACTAGACGCAGACAGCTGGGGTACACTAATTTCACCCCGGGGGGTACGGGGTGGTAACAGGAAGGGCAGCCTGTGGTGTCACCGCCAGACACCACACTTGCTAGGTGGTAGCCTTTAAACCGGCCGCGGTCCGTTAGTATACGTCGGACCCGCGTGTCGCCACTATCAGTGATTGCAGACCGAGCGCCGCCACGCGGCAGGTCTAGTCTAGAGAGATTCCCTAGCACTCGCCCAGTTGTACAACCGAGTTTGCCAGCGATGGTTCACTGTCTACATACGCTCTCATTTGCAGAGACGACAGTTTAGCATAGCCTTCAGCTACTCCATTTGCTACGACCTAGCAAGGCGCCATATTCAGTTACTATAATTACTATCTTCAAGAATGTATTCTGAACAGATAATATTGTAAATCATGTACCGTCAAGAGCGACGTTCATCATTAATGGATTAAAGTTAAGTATCAAACTAGTTACGTTCGCTTTCTGCATTCTCATTCCTTGTCATGTTCCAGACCTCACGTCAGTATAGTTCTTCCCTCCTCACGCCAGCCTGCGTGAGCTAAAACGCGTGCATTTCGGCCTCCACTCGTAACACGGTGTTGGCTTCACAGGGAAGCTAACAGTAACCACAGCACTGGTTAGAGTGGCTATAAGGCGGAAGCTTGCTGTGTCGAGGGTCCTCGGCTACAAAAGTGACAAGAGACCCAGATGCAACTAGCTGATCGAGTTGAACGGGGATGAGTAGTTACGACGGTCGTGAGTTCGGGACCAGCCGCCATCTTCGCGTCGATGAACATTGTTTTGTGCACATTTTGCGACCATGGGCCTTTCAGCTCGCGAGGTTGCAGACAGTTACATTCATCTCCAATTTCACATTCAGGAGCATTCTACTTATGCTGCTAGTCGTTCAGCATGCAATTTATGGGGCGCTATTTGAGATGATACCGGATTAGTTGTTTGAAGTGCCCTTCCCGGCCTTCCTTTACCGTTCATGCTAGTGACCAAAATTCTCCATTCTCTCATTCTCTCGTAGTTCAATCGTGTGCACAAGTAATTATTTTGCCACATCTCTCCAAATTAACTTACATTATATTCACGCCATCGTCTACAGCAGCCAACAACCACTACATCATTCTTACTTTATACCAGTGCTCTGGCTATCGGCACACCAGTGCGTTTCATGCCTATGGGGTATCTCCTTCCCCCCCCACCCCTCCCCCCCTCCCTATCAAACCTGGCGTTGCTGATAGCCAGCATGAACCTGCTCAATAAATATTAATCTCATTCTTATTGCTGTTTAGTTGTCAGTATTTTAATTAGATTTTGGAACACATTGTTATACCGTAATTGCGGTAACTAAGTTTATGCAACGCGGCTACGAGAGAGAGAGCCTTGGCTCTAAACGCCGACATGTTAATCATTGTTGCCACTCCCTCACTTCCTTTCATGGTAGTTTGGCTGCCCGTAATATTTAAACTGATCATAGCATACTTCATTTTCACTACTTACTAACATAAATTTTATCTATTTGTATTTAATAGCACAATATCTAGCATACAAAGTAATTTTTCGCTTACAATCTACCAACCACTTACGATGTTTTCTGAGCATATTCTGTCTTATTTATTTATAAAACTCCTTTGCAAGTTCTAACAGTGTTTGTGAGAAACACGGCATCCGCAATAATTTTATGGGCTCTCAGGATGAATTAACATATCCATCTCTGGTTTGGGGAATAGATGCGCCTTAGGAAATATGTGGGATGGACATCCCCTTCAGGTTTATACTATTGCAAAATGTTTATAGAAACTATTTCCTAGATTCAATTTACCAGGAAGCTGCGCCGAAAGGTCATTACTGTCGCAGAATTTCCTCTTAGCTACTTTGTTTTAGCTGGTTCCTCCCACAGTCTACGAAATTCCTCTCCGGTTGTTTCTAAATCTTCTGCAGACTGAAATGTACTGGTGGATAAATCGGCCCTTTTATCAACATTCCGTTCTACACTGAAGAGACAAAGAAACTGGTTCACCTGCCTAATATCGTGTAAGACCACCGCGAGCACGCAAAAGTGTCTCAACATGACGTGGCATGAACTCGACTAATGTCTGAAGTAGTGCTGGAGGGAATTGACGCACAGAATCCTCCAGGACTGTCCATAAATCCGTAAGAGTACTAGGGGATGGAGATCTCTTCTGAGCAAAACGCTGCAAGGCATCTCAGATGCGCACAATAATGTTCACATCTGGAGAGTTTGGTGGCCAGCGGAAGCGTTTAAACTCAGAAGAGTGTTGCTGGAGCCACTCTGTAGCAATTCTGGACGTGTGGGGTGTCGCATTGTCCTGCTGGAATTTCCCAAGTTCGTCGGAATGCACAATGGACATGAATGGATGCTTACGTACGTATCACCCATCTCTCCAACTGCACATGTCCCACGTCATTACAGAGCTTCTACCAGCCTGAACAGTCCACTGCCGGCATGCAGGGTGCATGGATTCATGAGGTTATTTCCATACCCGTACACATTCATCCGTCCTATACAATTTGAAACGAGACTCGTCCGACTAGGCAACATGTTTCCAGTCATTGACAGTCCAATGTCGGTGTAGATAGGCCCAGGCGAGGCATAAAGCTTTGTGTCGTGCAGTCATCAGGGATAAACGAGTGGGCCTTCACCTCCGACAGCCCATATTGATGATGTTTCGTTGAATGGTTCCCACGCTGACATTTGTTGATGACCCCGCACTGAAATCTGCAGCAACTTGCAGAAGGGTTGCACTTCTGTCACATTGAACGATTCCCTCTAATTACTTTTATGAAGTTATACGTTACACTTCACTGTGCCTATTGTTTAATATCAAGTTACGTTAAGTCATGTCATTTGAGTCCTAGGCTATAACTGTTGTCAATAACAATTTAAGATTACGTCATTCGAGGTACCAGCAGAGACCACACCAAGGTAGATATGTAAGTATTTTCATTCTTCCGGAATTTTACATTTTCTTCCCATATTTTCCGCATTTTTCGTATTTGCCACAATTTTATTGATTTTTCATTCATTTTCGTATTTTTCCGGATCTTGCACAATTTTGTGGATTTTTCCATTATTCTCGTATTTTATTCAGTTACGCAAGATTCGGCCCACTATTACTATCGTCGCGTCGACGTCATGATGTTCTCAGGCAATCACAATGAAGTATGTACCCCAATTAGTTATCATTGCTATTGAAGCAGCCACAATTCCCTCCTTTATAATTGGGACACTCTGGAGCTGGTCAGCATAGGGAGAGACTACTGGTTTTGTCTATTTGTTAATAACAAATTAAGTTAGTGACGTCATTCGAGGTCTATTTGTTAACCCTTTCCAGCCCAACTTTTATTTACTTGTGGGAAAAAAATATTTTTTCGCGTATTTCCCTACATAATGATTGGAATAACATATATTTATAAGAAATTTTGTAATTTTTTTGTTTTTGGAGGGAAATTTGGGATGACTCCATATGGCGTCATTGGGCAGGATTTGTTCCCTTGAGTCAGGTGGTTGGGATGTCACAGTGCTTGGTAATGGAACTTGAACATTTTAATTACACAATTTGATGCAGTTTATTAAAGAAAAGTTAGTACATACAATAATGCAACTTGCGTTTCAGGCCAATTTTATGTTTTTTTACAGCATGATTGTTACTTTACATGAAAATTTAAGAAACAGTTCCTGTCTTTGGTAAAGCAAAGAGGTTTATTACATTTGATGCATTTCGTTCGAGAATATGCTGTAATACACAATTTACACCTCTGTTTGTTTTCTACATGCTGTGGCCAGTGTACAATGTTGTCATACCTTACATCATCAACTGGGCTGGGAACCAATGGGGCTCGTTTCTTCATAACTGTAGACGATGGACTGTCATCTGATGGCCGTCCTCGTCTTCTTACCAAAATGTCTCCTGCTTTTAGTAGTCCATGAGCTACATCAGACCGAAAAATCAACAGAGACATGTATTTGGTAATTCCTCTTTGTCTGCAATATTGGTGGTATAGGAGCCACGCATTCACAACACACATGCCAAGGAGGTGGAATACGATCCTTAGATAAAATCTTTTCACACCAATATTACTCCTATACAAAGCAACCAGCATGTCGTGTAGATCAACTCCTCCCATTCAATGGTTATATTCTCTAACAATGTCTGGCCTTGGAACATCAATATATTTTCGTTCTCCCACTGACCAACATTTCACTAGTTCTACTGGACTTACTCCTTTGTATGATGATGCAAGAACGACAGACTTGTTATCATACCACTTCAGCGCTATGATGTTCCTTTCTGTTTCAGTTCGATAATCGTATGATCCTCGTCCCTGCTTTTTCAGCTCACTGTCTGCTTTTAGATTGCAGCCTTGAAGTCTTGTGGGTCTAACAGTTCCAACAGCCAAAATGCCATAGTTTTTCAGGGAAGAAATAAGATTGTAAGAGGTGAACCAATTGTCTGTAAACACTTTAAATTTTTTATATTTTGGCAGTCCTTCCACAAGCCTTAGCACAATATCACCACTTATACCAAGACCAGTATCATTATGTACAGTTCCTTTCCCTCGATATATTTCAAAGTCGCACACAATTCCACTAGAATCAGCACGGGCAAAAACTTTTATACCCCACTTGTGTGGTTTGCTTTTTACATACTGTTTCAGGGATGAATGACCTTTGAAAGGAATGATTAATTCATCCACTGAATGATATTCCTCAGGTTCAATAATTGAAAAACCTTGTTTGATTTTGTCAACAAATGGTCTCACCTTGAGCAGCTTGTCATAATCAGGGTCCTCTCTTTGTTTCATTTTCGTGTTGTCATTTACATGTAAATAATTTCTTAGCTTATCAAACCTATTTCTAGGCATTGAGACAGCTATTGGAGAAAATCTTGTAGCCTCTGTCCAGTACATTCTGCAACTAGGCATTTTCACAACACCTTCTAGGACGTTTATCCCAACATACTTTTCTATTTCACGAACATTTGTATCTAAAGGTGCACCTGTTTTCTGTATGCAGCATAGATTAGGTTGCTCGACTAGCTTCTGGATAATGTCATCGCTACACATTGTTCCAAAATACTGCAAAGGTGTCAGTTCTTCTCCTGGAGGGTCAGAAAAAACTGCATTACATGATGTGTCCACTTCTTCAATGTCCTTCATTCTCCACCGAAGATCCCAGTGTGTCTCACACTGAATTTTCTAAGCTGAATGACTTGGTGCAAGGTTTGGCTCAGCAAGTAACCTTGAAGCTAAGGGAACATCATCTTCATCATTGGCTTGAGGGTCCAGAATTTCAACCATATCAAGGTCCATTCCTTGAAGAAACTTTATATCCAGTGTAGTAGGGTCCTGCTGCCGAGCATTTTCAATCTCTTCCTCCACATCAGACGTATCAAGGTCCAAATCAGATAAATCATCTTTGAGAAGCAGCAATATTTCTTCTTCTGATAATGATTTATGATTGCGAATCATCTGGTAAACAAACCAGGAATTTTTTACTAAAGCAGCAAAAAAACTGGTAAATTATATCAATCAAAATTTTAACATATTAATATTAGTTAGTATAAAGCTTCAAAAGAAACTTGAAAATATTAGAGTTACACATTATGGTAAACTTTAGTCGAAGTTATTGCATGTACTACATTTGGTGACATAACAAATGCCCAATGATGCCAAATGGAATCACACATGTTTGTGACTTCCAAGCAGAAAATTACCGTAACTAGCATTATTTTCAAAGTGTCTACTAGTTAATTTACACTTTCAACAATAATTTATTAGTGCAACTTTTATATTAGTTTGCTTCCTTTACCTTGATATAATATTTTGAAAGTCCAGCTGGGTGCACTGTACCGTAGACACCATGCAACAATACTTTTGCCAAGGCATTGTAGCATGGTGCTCTCTGTTTTAGCGAATTCACGGTAGCCAACCTAAGAACAATGAACTTTAGAAAGCCCTGCACACTTGTTTATAATCTTTGGACAAATAGTTTGGCCTTGGTAAAAAGTTAAATATGATGATGCCATATGGCATAACTGGGCTAGAAAGGGTTAATAACAATTTACTATTACGTCGTTCGAGGCATCAGTAGATGTCCCACTCAAAGAGATGTGTAAGTACTCTCATTCTTTCCGAATTTTACGTATTTTTCATCAGTTTCCCACAATTTTACGAATTTTGGCAAATTATGCGAGCTCTGACCCAGTGCGTTCGTGTTGCAGCATCACATCGCGTCTCGTCATGCCGCAGAGTCGCGTCGCGTCGCGTCGACGTCATGATGCTCTCAGCCAAGCAGGATACAACAGGGTTTCTATTTAGGCATCTCGTTAAGCCACCAGTGCAGTAATAGTGTGCGTGACATCATTGTTCGTATGTCTGAAACGACCACATCAATAGTGACGTCACATCGTATGAATGACGTCATAGCAAATTCTATGAGCACTACCGATTGCCAACTAAAGATAGTGTATGTACAAGAAATAACACGCCGCAATAAATAAACCCCTGCCAAATCACCACTATACTATAGATTGTGTGAGATCATAGTAAAATTCTGAGTCTTCGAAGCAAAGATAACGTACGTGTAGCACAACACTACAAAATACGCCTCTAGAGAGGTGAGCAGTATTTGCAGCAACCGCAACGAAAAGCATGACGCCTGCAGTCCAGCCCACCCCTCGGACCCCGGTGTGTGGGGTGTAGCTGTGAAGAATCCATGAAAGCTGCGCCCAGTGAAATTTGCGCCCAACCAGAAACCAGTGAAATCTGCGCTCAATACCTGCTCCCCTTGTGTCACGGCTTACATGCTTCCGGACCATCGTAATTACTCTAAACTACCTGCTCCCTAGACAGGGCCCCGATAGACCTCCTCTACCACCGTAGCCGACTGTCTGCACAAACAGTCTTAGTACCGCTCTAGCTGTCGTAGAGTTGATATCGTGCGACTTGTGTACGAGGCATGTTTTGTAAGTAAGTACCGTAATGAAATTAAAAAAAGACGTGCTAAGATATCTCAATAATTTTATTTTTACATGAAAGCCTGTACCATTATCTACGCACTGACGCCATTACAGTCTGATTCTTCCTTGTTTCCGTTGTGTACTGAGTGTTTAAGGTGCCTCCGATAATCGTGAATCCCGCCGACTGTGAAGTACGGGCTGTTATAAGATTTCTTAGTGCTAAAGGCCTAAAAGCGATCGATATTCATCGTGAGATCTGTGCAGTTTACGGAGAAAACATTATGAGTGATGGAATGGTAAGAAAGTGGGTGAGAGCATTTAAAGATGGCCGCACAAATGTGCATGATGAACAACGGAGTGGGCGTCCTTCGGTCGTTAATGAAAGTTTGGTGCAGGAAGTGGACAATAAGGTGAGAGGAAACAGACGCTTTACGATTTCCTCCTTGCGGGATGACTTTCCTAATGTTTCTCGTAATGTTTTGTATGGCATTGTGACCGAGCACTTGCATTACCGAAAATTGTGCGCACGTTGGGTACCGAAAATATTGACGGGTGTGCACAAAACCAAACGTTTAAACAGTGAATTGACTTTCCTTGAGCGGACCATAACGACGGTGATGATTTCTTAAGCCAAATTGTTACGGGCGATGAAACAGGGGTGGCCTACGTCACACCAGAATCATAGCAACAGTCCATGGAAGTTGAGCAAGGGCATCGTTTTGCTGCAAGACAATGCCCGTCCGCATGTGGCGAATCAGACCAAAGATCTCATCACATCTTTTCGATGGGAAACTCTAGATCATCCTCCGTACAGCCCCGATCTTGCGCCCAGTGTCTATCATCTGTTCCCGCACTTGAAGAAACACCTGGGCGGTCAGCGTCTTCAAGACGATGACGAAGTCAAAACAGTGGTGATGCAGTGGTTAACAAGTCAGGCGGCAGATTTCTATGAGGAGGGTATTCAAAAACTGGTACAACGTTATGATAAATGCCTCAATATTGACGGAAATTATGTAGAAAAGTAGATTAAGGTACAGGCTTTCATGTAAAAATAAAATTATTGAGATATTTTAGCACGTCTTTTTTAAATTTCAAAACGGTGCTTACTTAAAAAACACGCCTCATATTTCTGTCACATTAGTTCCGATACGGAAGTTTCAACGACCATTCGCGGTAAGCCATATTGTCGCTGTGAAGGTTATTCTTACATAGTGAAGAGAACGAAAGAAGGGGAATCTGTGGAGTGGTGTTGTTCAAGAGAGAAAGCAAACCACTGCCGAGGAATGTTTAAAACCAAGAATCAATGTGGAGCTCCGGATGACGCTCGGTTGGAAGTAAGAAATACTTTGAACCAGCCGAAGAAAACGGCACGAGAGGAAAAAACACTTCTTTTTCCAAAATATATTCATAGGAAATGGGTTGCCTGCGTAATCGAGGGTATGATTTTGTCACTGAAATGCCTGAGCAGCAAGCAACGAAGAGAACTTTATACTACCAGCGGGAAAAACCACAGGGAAACGAGAGAGATCCGCAGACAAGAGACGAAACTGACCTCAAAGCAGAGTTACTAGCAATGAATGTTGGCAGCAGTTTTCTGTTAAGCGACGACAAATTAGGAGAAACGATAATAGTTTTTAGCGGAAGAGCAGGGAGAGAGGCTCTGAGAAGTAAACAAAACTTTTTTATGGATGATAAGTTCAAGTGCTGTAGCAAACTGTTTTCGCAAATATACACCATTCACCCAGACATGGGAGCACAAATAAAGAGACAAACATCTGAATTATTGCCAAACAAAAGAAAAGAAACATGCATCGGTCTTTTCCGAAATTTGGTGGAAAATATTCCAGAATGGAAACCGGAAAGGTGACCGTAGATTTCGAATCAGCACCGATTTCTACGATTGGAGTTATACTACCGACAATGGAAGAGAATAGATGTTATTTCCCCATAAAAAAGTCTCTCTGGAGAAAAGTGCAAGATCTAGGACTTACTCATGAATACAAAAAAGGAAGAAGCGCGACAACAAATTCGTGTGTGTGCTGTGCTGACGTTTCTGCGGCCTGAAGATGTATGTGATGGCTGACTCGAGACACATTCACAGGCATCAGATATCCCCAGGCTTTCTGAGTTTTTTTGATTACTTTTTAAATAGATGGTCGGAAACCCCATCAGCGTTTTGAATTGCTACCAACAGCGCCATAGAACGACCAACGCTGTAGAAGACTGGCACCACAAAATTAATAACATGCCTGCTACAGTGACATAATCAGCTGTATGAAAAGACAAAGAGAAAACTCAGTTTTTGCGTTAATGAGCTGCGTATGGGATGGTAAATGGAAAAAAAAGAAAATAGTGTACAGGAAACGGCTGAAAGGTTGGAAAAAAGTAGTAAAAAAGGATGAAGAGGGTGGTGAGATCAGGGCTAGCTTAGAAGCTGTCTCCTACCTACAAAAACTTGCCTGATTTATCAAATCAGATGTGTGTGAAATGTTATGGGACTTAATTGCTAAGGTCATCAGTCCCTACGCTTACACACTACTTAACCTAAATTATCCTAAGGAAAACACACACACCCATGCCCGAGGGAGGACCCGAACCTCCGCCGGGACCAGCCGGACAGTCCATGACTGCAGTGCCTCTGACCGCTCGGCTAATCTCGTGCGGCCCTAATTTATCAGACGCTGTATATACACACATCAAAAAAGTTTTGCATTACGATTTTTCCCAGAACTCCTGAAGATAGACGTTGACTGTGGATATTTTATCACAGACACAGTCCCTTTGACTGTTCAGAGATGTTATTAAATCCGCCCAAAGATGTAAAAAATCATGCATGAGGAGCGCCTATTAGACGGAGGGGGTCCGACAGCCGATCAGTTCCAGTCATTCCACCAGGGCGGAGGTACATAGCTCGTGTTGTCTATAGTTAAACCATGCCTAGAATGTCAATAAGGCGATTGGATCGCGTCCGCATTGTTACTTTATGCCAGGAAGGGCTCTCAATAAGGGAAGTGTCCGAGCGTCTCGGAGTGAACCAAAGCGATGTTGTTCGGATATGGAGGAGATACAGAGAGACAGGAACTGTCGATGACATGCCTCGCGCAGGCCGTCCAAGAGCTACTACTGCAGTGGATGGCCGTTACCTATGGATTATGGCTCGGAGGAACCCTGACAGCAACGCCACCATGTTGAATAATGCTTTTCGTGCAGCCATAGGACGTCGTGCTACGACTCAAGCTGTGCGCAATAGGCTGCACGATGCGCATCTTCACTCCCGACGTCCATTGCGTGGTCCATCTTTGCAACCACGACACCATGCAGCGCGGTACAGATGGGCCCAACAATATGCCGAATGGACCGCTCAGCATTGGCATCAAGTTCTGTTCACCGATGAGTGTCGCATATGCCTTCAACCGGAGAATCGTCGAGACGTGTTTGGAGGCAACCCGGTCAGGCTGAACGCCTTAGACACACTGTACAGCGAGTGCAGCAAGGTGGAGGTTCCCTGGTGTTTTGGGGTGGCATTATGTGGGGCCGACGTACACCGCTGGTGGTCATGGAAGACGCCGCAACGGCTGTACGCTGTTTTCAGTACAGCAGCTGCGAACACCGTGCTAGCAATGGCAGAGAAGACGCATAATCTACTCCGGCTGGTGTCTGTTCCAAAAGGCATGTGCGGTAGCGTTCTCGCTTCCCGAGCCCGGGTTGCCGGGTTCGATTCCCGGCGGGGTCAGGGATTTTCTCTGCCTCGTGATGACTGGGTGTTGTGTGCTGTCCTTAGGATAGTTAGGTTTAAGTAGTTCTAAGTTCTAGGGGACTGATGACCATAGATGTTGTCCCATAGTGCTCAGAGCCATTTGAACCATTTGAACCAAAAGGCATAGATACTGTACCACTTCTGACCGAGAGATCTCCAGCCCACGGGAATAATGGCAAACATATCTGAACACCTTGGTACACCTAGATGAAGAGTAATATTAATTATGCTTTCAATACTAGTGCTTATGTGAGGAGCTGTGTCACCCTCGGTCAGCCACAGCTCCCAGACGGTATAAATAAGACATGTAGCTCTTGCAATACAAGTAAGCGACGCCACTATAAGGTGTAACTCTTGCAGTATGAGTGTGTGACGCCACTATATGGCGCGTAAATGGATATGTTGTATGAATACGACTCAGCAATGGCCAGAGTGCAGGAAAAACAAACTGTTCTACATACAAGTCAATGAATCCCACAGATCACATAACTTCTCTCGCTATTATCTTAGAGACGCAGATTTCGCGCTCCGATTCTCCAAAGACGCACCACAAACAGGAACGAAAAACATAAGCGCAGTTACCGCTGAAAAAAAAGAATTGCCTGTAGATATCTGATAACAGTAGAATGAATGTCATTTCTTCTCGATTGCCGCGATCAGTTCGAGGGAACGCTGGATCCGCCGCCATTACAAGGCTCTAGCTAGTTCAGAGGTATCGTTGCAACGACGCTTTTCATGTAAATGAAACGCTTAATCCCAGTGGAGAACTACCACAGACTCAGAGTGTGGAGGTTGGTTGACAAAAAGCACGAGAAATTTTACCGCGCGTCTGAGAATCCTCGCCCTGTGTCGCTAGCAGTAACATCTGAATTCGTTTCCCCACCAAACCTCTCGCTGCTAATCGTCGTTTACAAACCTCCAGAACGGAGAGGGCCGCTCAGTTACCGGTACAGAAACGGTATCGGAGGACTGCCCACAAAGTGATGGCATCACAGGAAGCCAATGTTGCTAAAATTATCAGTGCTTCACCTGCCAATATCAGAGCGCTATAGCCAATGGATACTGAACGCAGCCACCCGTAAAACATTCCATAATATTTATTTCTTATTATACGTCAATCTAAACACTGAGAATAATACCAGTAATGACATACTACTAGCTGTAGCAGGAATTTATTACGTTGACTGTGCTAAGAAAAAACGGTCTGAGACAAATATGCAGTAGCTTGTGTCATGCTGACCATAGTGATGGGATCATAAAATATGTTTTCTGGTTAGGTGTGGAGTGGTGAACATTGTTTCCCAAACCGTCTCCACGCATTGCTTCCTACTGAGCCGTGGTAAGTTGCTATTTTGAAGAGCGCGCCGCAGCACGTAGTGTGAAGCAGTCGCCCTCCGTTTCTGGCGGTGGCGCCGCTGTGGCAGTCGCAGCTTTGGTGTCTCCCTCTGGTGGGAAAGGGGAAAGGTTGCCTTTTCACGTGCATTTAAGGGGCGCTATGAGCTCACCAGTCGGTCAGTCTGGGTCTGTCGTCCCCATTTGTTAGGCAGCTAGTGTCTGTATGTCGTTTGGATCAACCTTTAAAGCCGGCAAAATGTGGGTCTTTCCACTCCACCAGTAAGAGAACTCAGCGAGTAGTCGCCCGGTCGGGGCTTAGTTCCTGCGTCTGAGTCTGCGCGTTAGGCCGCCAGTCTGCTCAAATTTCTCAGGCAAATGGTCATTGGCGGTTGGATCGATCGGTTGGTCGGTCGCGCTCTGAGACACAAGATGACTTGTCCGTCTTGAGCGTCGGCGCATGTGAGGTCGCCACGTGAGTGCAGTGGGCCGCGGCGTATAGCGAGGGGTAGTGACTTCGCGGTCGACACGAGAGCAACAGGAGTCAACCCACGACATTAGTCTGGCCGGTGCGAGCTGCGACGCCGTGAGACGGGAGATCGGCGTGCCTTACTGCGTCCGTTTAAGCGGCTGGCAGCGGACGGTTCGGGAAAACGATTTCGGGGTGCTGAGCCAGGTCTTCTCGAGAAATCGCAGATTATTAGAAGTTAAGTGATTGGTGATATCTTGTCTGATTTATTCTTGTTAAAATCCACTTGTTTTCTTGGTGAGGTCACCAGCCGTTTTGCTTTGGGGTCGTCCCACCATTCTTCTCAGTTTGCCTACCCGAGAGAAGGTGGTTGTTTATAAATTGGGTGGTCCGTTTTTTCCCATGTGGAATAGGGGCGTGTTAGAGCATCCAGCGGTTCGGGTTGTTTGGAAATCTCCCTGTCAATCTACCGTACGTTAGTAGCTGCCTCTGTCATGTTTGTCGGATTTGGTGTGTTAACGAATTTATTGCTTGGAGTGTAACGGCCTAATACCTGAAATATGTTTTCATCTTTGGAAACTTTGATATTATTGCCTATGATCTTGAGAGGCGGTATCTGTGTACTGTAGAGCATCTTAACTATTGTTTGGCCAACCTTGTAGAATTTTATATAAGATTGCAATCATGGGCTTTTATTTAAATGATCATTTAAGTATATAAAGTTGTCACTCTTTCACCGTAAGACTTTTCTTAAAAGTTAAAATCAAGTTGCACCTTCGGTGGCAAGGTTAATATTTTAATTGTTAGTGTTTTCTACCATTTCCATTCCTCCTACGGGGGGTGCATACTTTGTGTGCTTGTGTAAATTGTGAAAACTCTTAGTTTAAAGTTATCTGGTGTGTTGCACATTTGCACCAATGTAGTCTTTCAGAGGCTGTTGTGAGCGGTCGTAACTACGGCCGTGTCAAAAGCGAGCGGGAAGGTTCTCTGCCCGAAAGCTCATACAGTCAAAACTTGTTTCTTTCTGCCTCTGAATAAATTGTAACTTTGATATTTAGAGGGTGCTTTCCGATTATAATTTTAAATCTGTTTCTTTTAAAAAGTGCTTTTACGCACTATTACAGTGAATAAAATTCCCATTTGTTCAAAGGAATTTGGTTATGATTTCATCAATTACTTCCATGCTTACATAGTGTTTAAATGTGTTAATGTTCTTGATGAATCGCTAGTAAATAAAATAAATTCTTACGAATATTCTGTGAAAATAAATCACGGTTCATTACGGGTAGTTGAGCGTGGTTAGCGTTCTTGCTACTACTCTTTAAGTAACTGATGGAATTGTTATACTTATTTTATGATTTTGTAATATTTCGCTTTGGCCAAGTGACTGTTTAGCTGCATGTTTCAGGTTGTCATGGCGGCCAGAGAATGTCCAGGATTAGGCCTGTTGCGCAGAAGTAAAGTCTTTTGAGTTGCGTATTCGTAATATAAACAAACAAGGAACTGTTCCTGAGTTGCTTGCGGACTTAAAAGATGCCTTGCTTAATCCGGTCCAAATTTCACCGGAAGTTATTGGTTCCTTTCCGACAGCCATAGCAGCGGCGGCAGGAGAGGTCGGTTAGTTCCAACAACATTTAGACTGGTTTTGTGTTTATCAACCGAGTCGCAAGCAGTAAGCTAGACTACGCGCACATTTGGTGCACGTGTTTAACCGGGTCTCTGATCTAGAACAAGTTGTTGTAAACGAGGCTGATCGCAAGAAAGTGGTTGAGTTGCAGCGAAAGGTGGCTGAGTTGCAGATTAGGTTAACTGGGTTAGTCTAGCTCGGAAGAATCTAGTGGGCAGGTCCAAGTCGATCCGGCACGAACAGGAAGCGAACTAAATAACCCAAACCGCGGAACTGAACCTAACTCGCAGTTTTTCGCAAAGCTACCTAACCCGACTGCACTTTTGTTAAAGGATGTAGGAGAATTGAGTATAGAATCGTTAGTGAAGATACAGGAAATTCTGTGGTTACTGGTTTATTTTGAGAAGCATTCTTTTGCTTTTCGAATATCGCACTCCACCCTGTTAGCTCTGCTGTATCCGTTAGCAAAGAGGAAGTGTAACGAATTAATTTCTAGAGCTCTTTCGGAGGGGTTCCCGTTACTACAATTTAATCACTGAGAGACGCACAGAGTTTTAAGAAGCATCTAGAATGTCAGTATATTTGGAAGGTGCAAGCCGCTAGTGAAGATTTGTCGATGTATGTGGAAAGGGTAAGGGTAGCTTAGCAGGCCTTGCTAAGTAATTTGTCAGAAGAACAATTGCAGTAGTTTTGGAAGGGATGGTGGCTGCTGATAAAATAAATTTTATTTTTAAGTCACCCCGGAAGACCTGGGAAGAACTCTCTGTTGTTACTTCTGCTTCTGCGCTAGAGTTAAGCGAGGACTCTAAGAGTGTTAGTGTGATGGGACAAGCGAAGGAAAATTTTGAAGTGGAGAGAGATCGTCCAAATAGTAATTATCAAGGCGTACACAGGAAATGTTTTCGATGTGGGGCTAGTACGCATTTGGTTGAGTTGTCCGGTTTTACGTGGGGCAAGAAGTACTACGCGACATAAGGGCAGGCGGCAAGTTCCCAGGAGTTACTTGTTATTTAGTGAGGGGCGTGCCGTAGTTGCTGATTCCCGGTTACGTCGCCCTTATGTTTGTCGGAGTTTGAATCAGGTACCCCATTGCGCCTTATTGGATGCGGGTAGCACTTATTCCTTGCTTAATGAGGCTTGGTTTCTGGAATTTGGCAATCTTACCAGGCTCAAACCTGAAAAGATCCAGCTTCAGAGATGTCGTATGGTCAATGGTCAGGTGTTGCCTCTGGCGGGGTGGGTTAAGGGTAGTGTCTCGGTAAGATGATTCTTCTGGCCAATGACCTTTGCTATCGTTGCTAACCTGCCGGTAAATATAGTGCTGGGCTGTGATTTCATTTCTAGAGCTCAACTTGTTCTGAATTATTCAGGGGGTAAGTTTTTTTTTTTAAATATGCGCCAAGTCAGAAGTTCGGATTTTGTGAATGTCGAGTGGCGGTGTCATCCATGCCTTCTTGCTTGTCGGTCACTACTATCGATAATGTCAATTTTGATCATCTTTCCCCAAGTCAGGTTCAACAGGTCCATCAGTTACTGGACGCTTTTCCTGACTTATTTTGCGATAACTTGGAGCAACCAATAAATTAGAATATCATATTCGTTTGGCTGACAATATTTCAGTTAGGCAGTCCCCATATCGTCTCTCACCACCTAAGATGAAAGTATTGCGGGAGAAGGTCTTAAATCAAGGGGTTATCCGTCTCTCGACTTCTCCGTATGCCTCTCCGATATTCTTGGTACCGAAGGATCAGGGTAGCGATTTCAGGGCGGTGGTTGATTACCATCGTTTGAATGAGAAGGTGGTGTTGGAATCAGTTCCGTTGCCTGATCTACACAATTTTTTTACTTGGTTTTCAGGCGCGCCTTGGTTCACCGTTCTTGACGTAAATCAAGCTTATTATCAGATTCCGTTGACAGAGGAGTGTAAACATGTTACAGCATTTGCACCGATTGGAGTCTATTCGAATTTAACCGGGTCCCATTTGGGCTGGCTACCGGAGCTGCTGTGTTGACTCGTTTATTAGATAGTATACTGGGTGAATTTAAATTGCGTTTTTGTTGTAACTATTTGGATGACCTTGTGATATATAGTAAATCGTTTGAAGAGCATTTCAGTCATTTATATCAAGTATTTACTAACCTTCAGCAGGCTGGTTTAACTGTTAAACTCTCGGAGGTTACACTTGCGAGGCTACAGATTTCCTTTCTAGGCCATATTGTTTCAGGCGATGAGGTTCGGATCGATCAAGACCGCACTAAAGCCTTGCGCCTTTGAATCAGCTTCGTAAAAAAAGTTAAATTTACTTGGGGTCCCACCCAGCAGGCGGCCTTCGAACAGATCAAAACCGCCATCGCTAATCCACCGGTGCTTGGGGTGCCTGATTTTGATAAGGCTTTCATAGTTCAGACGGACTCGTCGAGTGCGGGTGTGTCAGCTGTCTTTTTACAAGAATGGCAAGGTCAGCGGCAACCTTTGGACTATGCCTCGCGCCGTTTGAATGATGCTGAGGCAAAATACTCAGTTTACGAATGTGAGGTTTTGGCGGTCCTATTTGCATTAGAAAAATTCCGGTTTTACCTTGACCACAAACCCTCTTTGCTGAAAACTGATAAAAATGTTTAAATGTGTGTGAAATCTTACGGGAATAACTTCTAAGGTCATCAGTCCCTAAGTTTATACACTACTTAACCTAAATTATCCTAAGGACAAACACACCCATGCCCGAGGGAGGACTCGAACCTCCGCCGGGACCAGCCGCACAGTCCATGACTGCAGCGCCCCAGACCGCTCGGCTAATCCCGCGTGGCTGGAAACGGGTAACCAAGCCTTAAGTTGGGGTTTGGCTAGGCCACGCAAGACCGGTCGAATCGCCCGTTGGGCCATGAGAATTTCAGCCTTTAAATTTAGGGTTAAGCATATCAGAGGTTCTGAGAATGTGGTGGCTGATGCTCTCAGCCGTATGTTTGACCCGTCATCTGATGGTTCGGAGGAGCAGCATCAGGCTCCACTTCAGGGTCAACTTTTGGTTTTGAGGGAGGCACCTCAGTTGTTTATTAATCTTGAAGAAAACCAGGAACAGGATGAGGCATTGGGTCCCATCAAGCAGCGGATTAGGTCAGGTGAGGTTATTGGAAATTACAGCTTGAGGAAAGATACCCTATGTAAAGCAGTGGGCCGAAAGCGCCACCCTCGAATTTGCCTGCCACGAACATTAATCCAGCCAATATTTCAGTATTTCCATTACTCTTCGGTGGGAGGTCACTTAGGGACATATAAAACGATTCACAAAATTAGTCATATGACTTGGCCCCATCTGGAGGGCGACATTAAGAAGTTAGCCAGTTGTCATGTGTCGGGCCGCGAAACCTAGTAATCCTCTACAGCAACGTCTGTTGTCTTCGGAACGTGAAAATTATCCAATGGATCGTCTTTATAGCGATTATGTGGTTCCGTTGCCACGTTCCAGTAGAGGAAGTAGGTATATTTTGGTGGTAATTGATGCCTTTTCTCGCTTTACTTGGCTTATTCCCAGTAGAAGTAGTGCTACCAACATAACTATTTCTCACCTTACTAACATCTTTTCGATCTTTGGGCCTCCTAAGAGCTTGGTTAGTGATAATGCCCCTGCTTTTGTGTCATAAGTTTAATGCCTTTTGTTTCGGGAATGGCATCAAGCAGATACACACAACACCGTATTACCCTCGGAATGTGTGAATTTCAACCTAAAATCAGCTTTAATAATTTACCATAAAGTTAAACCGAGTAAGTGGGATACTAACTTGCCCTGGATTAATTTTGCGTTTAACACTGCTGTTCATGAGGCATTGAAGACTACTCCGGCCTCTCTCTTATTGGCCTATTCTATTAATTCGCCTTTATCTAACTTATGACGCATCCAAGACTTACTTCCTGAGCGGTGGTATCCCCGGGGGTGAATTAGAAGGAACTGGAATCGGGCTCGTCGCAATATAGCGGCTGCCCATGGTCGTCAAGCCGTGCGGTACAACCGCAATAGACGTCCTTATCAGGGAAAACCGGGAAACCGGGGGATCAAGTCTATATTAAGGATGTTCAGGATCGAGGAAGGATGAGGGGCCGAGTAGGGAAGTTCACACACCACTTTATAGGTCCATGCACGGTGCTCCGTGTGTTGGGACCGGTTAACCTGTTAGTCAGACATGATCAGACCGGTAGGGAATACGGAGTCCATTTGAGCCAGGTGAAGTTTCTGAGTTTGGGCGCCTGTTCTAGTTTGAGAGGAAGAGGTTGAGCCGTGGTAAGTTGCTATTTTGAAGAGCGCGACGCAGCACGTAGTGTGAAGCAGTCGCCCTCCGTTTCTGGCGGTGGCGCCGCTGTGGCAATCGCAGCTTTGATGCCTCCCTCTGGTGGGAAAGGGGAAAGGTTGCCTGTTCACGTGCATTTAAGGGGCGCTATGAGCTCACCAGTCGGTCAGTCTGGGTCAGTATCTCGTCCCCGGCTTGCTGGTCTGTCGTCCCCATTTGTTAGGCAGCTAGTGTCTGTCTGTCGTTCGGAGTGCTAGTATGTCTGTCGTTTGGACCAATCTTTAAAGCCGGCAAAATGAGGGTCTTTCCACTCCACCAGTAAGAGAACTCAGCGAGTAGTCGCCCGGTCGGGGCTTAGTTGCTGCATCTGAGTCTGCGCGTTAGGCCGCCAGTCTGCACAAATTTCTCAGGCAATGGTCATTGGCGGTTGGATCGATCGGTTGGTCGGTTGCGTACTGAGACACAACATGACTTGTCCGTCTTGAGCGTCGGCGCATGTGAGGTCGCCACGTGAGTCCAGTGGGCCGCAGCGTATAGCGAGGGGTAGTGACTTCGCGATCGACACGAGAGCAACAGGAGTCAACCCACGACATCAGTCTGGCCGGTGCGAGCTGCGCGCCGTGAGACGGGAGATCGGCTTGCCTTCCTGCGTCCGTTTAAGCGGCTGGCAGCGGACGGTTCGGGAAAACGATTTCGGGGTGCTGAGCCAGGTCTTCTCGAGAAATCGCAGATTAGAAGTTAAGTGATTGGTGATATCTTGTCTGATTTATTCTTGTTAAAATCCACTTGTTTTCTTGGTGAGGTCACCAGCCGTTTTGCTTTGGGGTCGTCCCACCATTCTTCTCCGTTTGCCCACCCACGAGAAGGTGGTTGTTTATAAATTGGGTGGTCCGTTTTTCCCTTGTGGAGTAGGGGCGAATTAGAGCATCCTGCGTTTCGGGTTGTTCGGTAATTTCCCTATCAATCTACCATACGTTAGTAGCTGCCTCTGTCATGTTTGTTGGATGTAGTGTGTTAACGAATTTATTGCTTGGAGAGTAACGGCCGAATACCTGAAATGTTTTCATCTTTGGAAACTTCGATATTATTGCCTATGATCTTGAGCGGCGGTATCTGTGTACTGTAGAGCATCTTAACTATTGTTTGGCCAACCTTGTAGAATTTTATATAAGATTGCATTTCATGAGGTTTTATTTAAAAGATCATTTAAGTATATAAAGTTGTCACCCATTCACAGTAAGACTTTTCTTAGAAGTTAAAATCAAGTTGCACCTTCGGTGGCAAGGTTAATATTTTGTTAGTTTTCTACCATTTCCATCCCTCCTGCGGGGGTGCACAGGTTGTGTGCATGTGTAAATTGTGAAAACTCTTAGTTTAAAGTTATCTGGTGTGTTGTAGATTTGCACCAGTGTAGTCTTTCAGAGGCTGCTGTCAGCTGTCGTAACTACGGCCGTGTCAAAAGCGAGCGGGAAGGTTCTCTGCCCGAAAGCTCTTACAGTCAAAACTTGTTTGTTTCTGCCTCTGAATAAATTGTTTGATACTTAGAGGGTGCTTTCTGATTATAATTTTAAATCTGTTTCTTTTAAAAAATACTTTTATGCACTATTAAAGCGAATAAAATTCCCATTTGTTAAAAGGAATTTGGTTTTGATTTCATCAGTTACTCCCTGGCAACTACTTCCATGCTTACATAGTGTGATTAAATGGGAGACTGTGCAATGGGCAATCATCGTACCAAAACACTGACACTCTGATGCCTCGACATGTCCGATTTAAGATAAATGTGGTCGTGGGGACAGTAATTAACATGGTAAGACATTGTGAGAGTGCAGTGTGCGGCTAAATTAATTACGTGACGTTAAGTACTGTGCAAAAACTGTTGAGGAAACTGCAAGTTTTACTGAAACAGAAACAAGAGTGGTGCAGGGTGAGTCTATAGATGAAATAAGACATGAAAAACAAACAGCTTGTAAACTTAAACAAAATACTTACACAGTATGACAGTAGGGGAAGACGTGCAGAGGCTCCCTGGAGCCTTATCGCAGTCAACCGCTGAACCATAATTATACACGGGGAGGTGCGGGACCCTTAGGCTGACATACCCGTTACGTCCGTCGGCAGAATTCCTTGTACTGGGCTGCAGGATGTGCTGTATGGATGACAGCGATTAATAGTATTGTAAGGTTTTCATACGTTTTCTGATATTGTAAATAATTCTCCGTTACTTTACTGGGACAAAGATGAATGAGCGCACTGCACGAGTAGTGAATGAGTTGCTTGACTCTGTTTCGTTTTATCTGTGGTTCACGTGCTGGTCAGTCAGTTGTGCAATGCTGGAGCATTCTTATTTGAGGCGTAGTAGCGAGCAGTTGAGTTTTCAGAGTGAGAGCTGTTATTTGTGACTGGGTGAAACTATCTGCAATATTTTATTATGGAGATTAACACTGGTTTAGAAAGATTTTTGGAGGAATTTTTAAAGGTAATCCGTGCATGTGCAAGAATAAGATGTTTGTCAAAACTATTAATTGAAGGAAATCTTTGTCTGTGAGATAACTAGTAATATTCATTATTAGTGTTAATTTGATCTTTGTTTTCATTGTTACAAATTACACAGTTGGTTGAAATGCCTGTAATTTTTGTAATGAGAGAATTTAGAGTCGTCGTATGTTGTACAGTCATTTTTGTCGATAATGAGGGTATAATTTTTCAAGAACGATTTACTTTGAAGTAAAACCCACCCCTATCATTCTTCATAAAGTTTTGAATGTTTTGTCGTGTGTGCACTGCACCTTAATTCACACACAGCAACAGTGTTTCTTACAAGCGTAAAAAAAGTGTTTGCTTTCGAGAACGTCAGTACATCGGACACAATAGCATGCTGAGCAAGAGGTAAGTCACTGTTATATCAGGACAGATCTCATCTTGCATTCTCACGAGGAAACACTACATAGTCAGAACTACCGGGTGTTGTACTAAACAAGCCGATTAATTTTCAGTGAACAGTGTTGGCTATTTCAGACAGTTTTTTTTTCATTAGGGCAGTAACTTATTTTTGTGGTTATTCAAATGGCTCTGAGCACTGTGGGACTTAACTTCTGAGGTCATCAGTCCCCCAGAACCTAGAACTACTTAAACCGAACTAACCTAAGGACATCACACACATCCATGCCCGAGGCAGGATTCGAACCTGCGACCGTAGCAGTCGCGCGGTTTCGGACTGAAGCGCCTAGAACCTCTCGGCCACCGCGGCCGGCGTGGTTATTTCAACTCAAACATTGTACATATCACTCAACTTCCACAATGTACTTCGGTATTGAGTTTCAATTATATAGTTTTCCTTAAGCACAAAAGTAGTTTCTTTTGGTAGTTGATTAGATTCATTTTCGTTATTTTAAATTCTATATTTCACTATGTTTAAAGTCTTGTTTCACGACACTGTTCACATGTGCAACACAGAGCCAACCAACGGTAGGTATTGCTCAGCAGTTGAACACGATATCTAAAGTACACGTTACACGAGAAGAAAGTTTTGTAAAACTAAATATTCAATTTTAACACATACAAATTTTTTATAGGAAGCTTATAGCGAGTGCATATAGTTCGCGTACTACGCTTTGCCATATAGTGTTAAAATAGACAAAAAATCACCGATTTATAAGTTACTGAATAAATAATGCATTGCAGAACTTATTGTAACTGGGATGTATGTGCTTTTGTTAAAAAAATATCACACTGTGCTATTTCTTGAGAATGCGTTGGGGGCGGGGTAACCACTATCAGCGTAACTTATTTCAGTATAGCATTGATCGAGCCCTAGACGCATGCGACATTCCGTTTCGGAATTTGCCAGGGAATTCAATATCCTGAGATCCAGTGTCGAGTGTGTCTAGAATGCCGAAGTTCAGGCATTACGTCTCACCATAGACAACAGTGGCCAACGGCCTTCACTTAACGACCGAGATCAGCAGCGTTTGCGTAGAGTTATCAGTGCGAACCAACAAGCAACACTGCTTGAAATAACCGCTGAAATCAATGAGACATACGAAGACAGTGCGGCGAAATTTGGCGTTGATGCGCTATGGCAGCAGATGACCAGCGCGAGTGCCTTTTGCTAACAGCGCATCTCCTGCAGCGCCTCTCCAGAGCTTGTGACGTATCGGTTGGACCCTAGACGCCTGGAAATCATGGCCTGGTCAGATGAGTCCCGATTTCAGTTGGTATGAGCTGATTGTAGAGTTCGAGTGTGACACAGGCCCCACGAAGCCATGGACCCAAGTAGTCAAAACAAGGCATTGTGTAAACTGGTGGTGTGGGCCGTGTTTGCATGAAATTGACTGGATTCTCTAGTCCAGATGAACCGATGATTGACTGGAAATTATTGTATTCGGCTACTTGAAGACCATTCGCAGCCATTGAAGGACATAATTTTCCCAAACAACGATGGTATTTTCATGAAAGACAATGCGGCCTGTAACCAAACCACAGATGTTTACCATTGGTTTTAAGAACGTTCTGGATAGTTCGAGCCACTCATATCGCTTGACATGAATCCCATCGAACATTTATGAGACACAGTCGAGAGGTCAGTTCGTGCACAAAATACTGCACTGGCAACACTTTTGCAGTTACAGATGGCCATAGATATTTCTGAAGAGGACTTCCAGCGACTTGTTGAGACTATGCCACTTCGAGCTCCAGCACTGCGCCGGTAAAAGGAGGCCTGACACGTTATTAGGAGATATCCGATGTCTTTTGTCATTTCGGTGTATATTTTTATGTAAAACACATACTGCGAAAATGAGAAAGGCAATTCTACCTGGGAGAGGGGGTCACTAGTAGATTTCTCCCAAAAGTCGCTGCTTGAAGGATCATATTTTTGTTGTTAATATTGTTCTCGATATGAGCAGTATGGTCAGTTGGTAGGGGGAAAGGGGGAACATAACAGTTCCGTTACATTGTACCACTGCTATTACTTTCGAGGGAGCCTCCTATCAATAGTGGAGGGTAGTGGAGTTGCATACTGTTATGTGCGTTTCAAGTAATTGGTAACGCCTGACACATAACCGTGACCGTCTTCTATAATAACTTTACAGCTTAAAACTGCAAGAACCGACTATTTTCATTTGGACTGACTGGAGGAATATCTCAACACATTTGTAAAAAAAAAAGTAAAGCACAAACGATTCCGTTACAAATTTGATGTAGCACAGACATACTGTTATGTCTATCAGGCAAGTAATTTGTAACAATGGACATGTAACCAGGTTGGTCTTCAAGTTCCTCGTGCTTTCCCTCTGCTAATACAATAAAATACTTTTACAGTCTGGAACCGAGCGACCGCTACGGTCGCAGGTTCGAATCCTGCCTCGGGCATGGATTTGTGTGATGTACTTAGGTTAGTTAGGTTTAATTAGTTCTAAGTTCTAGGCGACTGATGACCTCAGAAGTTAAGTCGCATAGTGCTCAGAGCCATTTGAACCAGCCATACTTTCATCTCAAGGTTGTATGAACCATGAAACAATTCTCTTTTCTAAGGGATGTTCTTATTGCAGTAACGTGTGAAAATTTGAAACTTGATATGTAAGTGATGACTAATTATTGATTAGATCGACCTAGACTGGTAAACATCTGACAACACATCACTTCCAGTATGAAGTACGTACAGTTTTGTGTATCATGCAGGTAATTTGTAACGCTGGGTGCATAACTTTGATCGTCTTTTTCATATCCCTCAACTTAACCTGTACAACAATGAAACAATTTTGCATCTTGAAACTGCAATAACCAGGTGAACTCATTTGGAAGGGGTGCTGTTATTACTGTGGGAACAGCTCAACACAATGTTAAAAAATACAATGCAAACAATTCCGTTAGAATTCTTTTTCCTGATAAGACCAGTATGGCGCACAGGTAGGTGGAGTATAATAGTCTCATTACATTGTGCAGTATCTGCCCACGTACAATGGCGGGAGTAGTGAGGTTGCATACTGTTATGTGTGTCCGAGGCAACTTGTAACGACTCATACATAACTGTGCTCGTCTTCTAAAATTAATCTCATTTGGAAGAGGAACATATTAACATAGTCGAGGGTACAAATATCCGTTACAAATATTTGCTGATATGCTCAGTATGATCCATATGTAGGGAGAATATACATAAGTTTCGCTACAATGCACCATTCTTGCCAATGTTTTGAAGGAAAATCTTACCAATAAAATCTTTCGTTTTAAGATGGTACGAGCCAACCATTCTTATTTCGAAGGCGTCCTCTTATGACTGCACGTGCAGCTCAACACATTATTAAAAAGCGCAGTGCAAACAATTTCGTCTCAATAAAGGATGTAGGATAATAAACTTGTTATTATGTGGAGGCATTGGCTTATCATTACGTATCATTGCCCACGACCCAGCTACATTACACCAATGAGAGAGATGTTATCTATCTAAAGTCCACATATGGTAGATATAGCAGAAAGTTGGATGTAACCAGCGCTAATGCGGGCCCAGTCTCCTTAAACAGCAACTCAGCAGAATACAATCAGATATACTGTCACTAGATTTTTTAAAATATTCTTAACACTAGCGAAAACCTCTCAGAAGGTTACTACGCTTTTGCCAACCATAGCTGTGAGTGCATAACCGACATTAATAATAAACATGTTTCACAGCCACGTTAGAAGCATGTATCTGACCTCATTAACTTGACTAGTGCAACAGTTTATAAGTAGACAGACAGATATCCACAACCTCCCGCCATTAACAAATGTTTCATTAAAAATCAGCAGTCTTGTAATGCATCTGCATTCCTCACTGGTTTTGAAAAAAATGCAATTTCTTTACAACTGCGGCGTCAACTAATCATTTTGTTGGGAAGTTGCTCTCTAACCAGCGGTCCATATGAGCAAACCAAATGCAAATTTACGTGATGTTGCTCGTACTTTAAGTAATCGGGCTGTGCATGGCTCTGTTTAGAAAAGAATAGCTCGATAATGTCGTAGGGTCGAGCTGCACATGTCTGCTTTCATGCTACGCAGCTAACTTGCTGCAAATGAGAACTTGTAGCTTTGATCCTGCAGTCAAATAGTCAGTGCAATGGCTAGAATTTAGAAATAATAAAATGCACATAAACGTTAAATAAAAGATAAATGAATAATTAATAAACAGGGTTATAGTCTAATGTCTGTTATTGATGTAAATGACAGAGATGGTGCTAAACAATGTTTATTCAAGAAAATGAAACTGATATAAACGGAAAGTGGTTCTATGATAACTATAATACAGAGAGAAATAATCTTATTCAAATGCAGTAAAGTTGCTTTGAGAACGTTACAAGAATGGTAGCAGAGTCCCTAAGCTAAATAGTCATCAAAGACACGTGAAAACCTAAGTCTATTTCACGATCACAATACGCGAACAGTTCACCAGCTCAAAATATTTCGAGTTCAACATGATGATTTAGAAATTATCATTTACGACATAACGAATAGAAGCTCATTCACTGTCTATTCTCAATTCTATAATACAATCAGGAAATGTTAGAGTATCGTAGCGACCGTTCACTGCCCATAATCTTCAAGAAGTTGACACAATATATCTTCAAGATCGAAACGAAATGTGCTCTGAATCGCTTCATTGAGCACATCACTTGAAAAGTGTCCATCTCTACTTGACTTCAGCAGTGTTCTGCCACTGTTTGCTTCTTCATAGGGTGAAGACTGTCTCCAACAAAATTACATCAAACTCAAGCCCTACGCTCGTGATCTGATACAACTTGACCATTTACAACGCTAAACTAATATATTACAACAAAATTTAAATAAAGAAATGTGATGAACATTCGCTCACACTCAGATCATTACAAATGTCATAAACATATGGACACACTCAGATAATTTATAATAAATAAAGATCGTAGTTTGTTCATAAATAAATAAGCCAGCATTCTTGAACAAGTGCTCTCACATAACAGATTGTCGTTAAATATTGTTTAAACAATTATTTAGACATGCTTGATAGATGCGACTTTTGGCCCTATTTTCAAATGTGGTGTCAGCTAATACATGCGATTACCCCTTTTATGTAACCACAGTTCTGTATTGGCAATTGTAATCAGTAGTTAAATAAATATCTGTTAAAAATAATAACATATTCGTTGAATAAGTACACAAGTATGACAAGATATGAGGTATTCATGGTGCATTCATTTGCTGTGCTATTGTGGAGAATTTGATGTTCTGACATATCTGCGTGATGAAAAGATATAAATCAAGAAGTAAAATAAATAAAGATACGCAGGTTTCAGGGATGATGTGCGTAATGCAATGCTACCTTCTGAGATATTGTTTGTTGAAATGACATTAGGCATTTAAGAGTTGTCAATTCAGATATTCATTGTGAAAATGTTTAGTC
This sequence comes from Schistocerca piceifrons, assembly GCF_021461385.2. Taxonomy (NCBI): domain Eukaryota; kingdom Metazoa; phylum Arthropoda; class Insecta; order Orthoptera; family Acrididae; genus Schistocerca; species Schistocerca piceifrons. The sequence continues at coordinate 779,153,844 of NC_060140.1, read as the reverse complement.
ACTCTAAATATTAACTTGTGTATTGTTAAAGATATTGAAAACATGAAAAAATTGTTGTCATTGGATGCACCTCATTTTTTCAGAGTTCACAAATGTATTCAGATTTGCTTTATTAATTCACTGCGATTTATAGTCAAATTTCTAAGAGCTGTAACTGAGCCACCTTTCGGATCGTCTCAGAGTCCACCATTATTGGTGCATTCCGCATTCTGCCAAGAGAGCGACCATTGACCACATCCCCCTTCAGGGATTTTCCCTATTTTCGGCCATGTTGCTCATCTTCATATCTAGATGGCTCACACTACTCACTTCTGGTGGACTGTCCACTGGGCCATGCCGGCCCATGACCATGGGACTGCCTGCTATAGTGTTAGGCTCCACAAACAAATTCACCTTACCTTGTACCAATCCTAGGTGGTCGAATAACTCGTCTACATATGCATCATGTTACATATAGCAAATAAAAAATTTCAACACTTTCTTCACTAGTAATGAATGTTTATCTCTGCATGCACATACTGTAGATAAATTACCAAATAATGTTTTGTAAATATGAAATGATGGTTCAGGTGGCTCTAAGCACTATGGGACTTAACATCTGAGGTCATCAGTCCCCTAGACTTAGAAACTACTTAAACCTAACTAACCTAAGGACATCACACACATCCATGTCCGAGGCAGGATTCGAACCTGCGACCATAGCAGCAGCAAGGTTCTGGACTGAAGCGCCTAGAACCGCTTGGCCACAGCGGCCGGCTAAATATGAAATGAAATTATTTAATTTTTTGTAAATAAAAGAATTACCAAAGGACTTTTTTGTAAATATATTGTAAATATGAAATAAAAATGTGTGTATATGGAAAAAATTGTCATTCTTCTTCATTTATGAAATATCCTCTCTCTAAGCCCAAAGGAATTTTAAATATATGTTTAGGAGGAGTCACGAAAATTAAAACATTTTTAGCGTAATATTTTTGTTATTGTTAGTTCACATATACAGGAATATATATTCATTTACAGCACTGCCCAAACAGTCATATTTACATGCCTTGAATTCCGCTTGGATTGCATTTAATCCTAGTGGGGCAATTACATGCATTGGTACCACTCAGTATATTCAGCGTCCAAACTTAAACGATCAAGTTTTATAGACTGCAATACATGTATTAACCCTCGAGTGTGTGTGCATGTGTATAAAGTGCGAGAATCACAAATAGGATTGCCTTCTGCCATTCCATTGTTGTTTTACAAGTTGAGCCCACACATACTCCTTCATTATTGCTTTAGCTAATAGTGATAAGTTGTGTTGTCATAATCCAAGTCAGCAGTAGTAATATAAAATAAACAGCAAACTAGGCGAGAAAAAATTTACAATCTGTGCAAGAAAATGCCTCACATTCAGAGCTAGCAGCACAATCCCAAAATGAGACAGTTGTCTGCGAAATAATTAGTTATTGAACAAGCATTTAGCTGGGATCTGATGCAACTGTGCTGTTTAATGCTCTTAGTAGATCATTACTGTGAGGTAATACTTGTAGGCAGCAACACAGTGATAGAATAAGAGTTTACTTTATTAGTGTTTAATTAAATAGTGATTAGCTCACACAAGATAAATTTATTTAATCATTGTTAAATAACACTAAGATTAAACTGTGATTTTGCCCATACATGTGTACCTTGGCAATGTAGAGACAACTGTACTTAACATTGGCATGAAGCACACCATGTGTCTGGTTGTGTTTTGAAAATCAGTGCACTTGCTCAAGGGTTAATACACTGATCTGGTTGGTCCTACTTCACTTTGTTGGTGAGGAAACATCTAATAAAATGATGGAATGTTGCTCTGAAATATTATTGCCGGTAACACAATTTGTCTGACAATAATTAATGCACTTTGATGTGTGTGGCTGCATCGCAGCTCTTAACTTGAGCCTGTTCACTACTGCTGCTTCACCTTTTAACAGTCTAACGCCGCGCGGGATTAGCCGAGCGGTCTCAGGCGCTGCAGTCGTGGACTGTGGGGCTGATCCCGGCGGAGGTTCGAGTCCTCCCTCGGGCATGGGTGTGTGTGTGTGTGTTGGTCCTTAGGATAATTTAGGTTAAGTAGTGTGTAAGCATAGGGACTGATGACCTTAGCAGTTAAGTCCCATAAGATTTCACACACACTTGAACATTTTTTTGAACAGTCTAATATTAATTGGTGTAAGCAGAGAACTATACTCATCAGTGTACTCAATCAAGCCACACAAGTAGTCTACTTCAAGCCACATACAGCGCACTTCAGTACCACTTCGCTGTACATTCTCTATGTTGAGTCCCTGTCTGTCACTGGGCCGGATTAACACTCTTTGAACCACTTGCCGTTAAGTTATATGTACTACCAAAGAGCAGTGATGCTGCTGGCTGGGGTCGATCGAATGCCAGCATGCCAGGGAGCTCAAACGCAGACTGCTGCTGCTGTGATTGCTGTTGGTCAAACGCTAACAGGTCGGGAAGCTCATTTGCTAAAGCTGCTGTAGTTGGTGGTGGCTGTGAGTCGTCATGCATTTCTGCAACAATAATAAGACAGTAATATAAGTATATATGCACACTCATATAATAATAACAGCAGCAATAATAATAATGAGCAAGTATTTCCTTTCAAAAGTAGACTTCCAATTACATTTCTTCCTGGCTGCTCACTGCTGGCAAATGCGCTTCATCATGCTTACTGTTTGAAGTACTCGATGAAAGTGGCGCTGGTGCTGCTTAGGTATTTGACAGCACAAAAAAAAAAAACAAAAAAAATGTTCAAATGTGTGTGAAATCTTATGGGACTTAACTGCTAAGGTCATCAGTCCCTAAGCTTACACACTACTTAACCTAAAGTATCCTAAGGACAAACACAAACACCCATGCACGAGGGAGGACTCGAACCTCCGCCGGGACCAGTCGCACAGTCCACGACTGTAACGCTTTAGATCGCTCGGCTAATCCCCCGCGGCCAGCACAAAATGCTACTCTATGTGGAGTCCCCAGGCTCAGGAGCCCATTGGCCGAAAGGCATCGATACTCAATCGCTATTGGACATTCTAAAAACACTAGGCCGGGGAGGGGGAGGTAGCGACAGAGGGGGCCCGGAGAGAGGCAGAGCATAATTACGTAAGAGATCAAGTAGTAACCAATTGACTACGTTGCCATCTTGTCAGGAGTCATGTCGTAAATTAGACAAAATTTACGCGAGAACATATAGTACCACACTACTGATAGAGCGCCAAGTGTGGCGTGATTTGCAAGTGCATACCCGCCAATATTCAAAAAATGTAACACAATAAATGAATATGACGAAATAAACAGTATGAAAAAATAGCGCCATACGTGGTATATGTTCAGGATGCCATACAAAGCGCTCAGAGGTGAAACAAATTTCAGATACACAATGAAATAAACAATGTTGGTTGTACAGTAAACATTTGGATCTTTGTGCACACCGTTAATACCGGTCTCTATTGATTACTTGTAGGCTAATAGTTTTTTTATTTTTGCATTTCATAGAAAACATTTTTATGTGACGACGTGAAACGTGGTGGCTGTAAATATGAAATAAGTCTTACAAATGTTATCGTACTTTATGTTATGCCATTGGTAAGAGCATACGACCTGTGTAAACACATGTGGATGCATATGTATTTTATTATTTCTCATTGTTTATTTCACTGTATAACTGAAAGTTTTCTAACCTGCGAGTCTTTTGAACGGTATCGTGGATATCCACTTCAAACCATGTGGAGCTACTTTTTCAAGTAGTTTGTTATTTTTTAATGTTTATTTATTATATTACATATTTTGAATATTCGTTTCACTTGTTGGCGATTTGTGGTGTAACCCGAGTATGTACTTGCAAATCACGCCGTAATTGTCACTACATCTTATGCAGCGTGCTATTATTTTGATTGAGCTTGGTTTGGTTGCCTCCAATCGGTCATTGCAATCTTTTTCAATTATTGTTGCATAATTTGTAACGATAACATTACAGTATTAGATCTGTTTATTAGATAAGAACATTATGTCCTATGCGCACACCGCCACTAGCAGCCTCTGGCACTGCCCCTTGGTAAATGCTGGCGATCAACGCCTGTTCTCTTGACTTCGCTTATTGTATCTTGTCTACTGTATGCGCAAGTATCTGCATTGCCATATGGTGCGGTTGTGGCTGTTCCAAGCATACACGAACAACTGTATTCAGTTACTTGCGAAGACGGTATGAAACCTTCTCTGTATCATGTTGGATCATGAATTACACTGAGGTGATAAAAGTCATTGGATAGCGACATGCACATACAGAAATGCCAGAAGTATCTCGTACACAAGCTATAAAGGGGCAGTACATTGGCGGAGCTGTCATTTGTACTCAGGTGATTCATGTAAACGGGTTTCCGACGTGATAATGGCCGCATGATAGGAATTAACAGACTCTGAACGCGGAATGGTAGTTGGAGCTAGATGCATGGTATATTCAATTTCGGAAATCGTTAGGGAACTCAATATTAAGAGATCTACAGTGTCAAGACTGAGCTGAGAATAACTAATTTCAGGCATTACCTCTCACCATGACCGAGGGCAGCGGCGTTTGCGTAGAGTTGTCAGTGCTAACAACGAAGCAACAGTATGTAAAATAAACACAGAAACTAATGTGGAACGTACGATGAAAGTATCCGTTAGGCCAGTGCGGCGAAATTTGGCGTTAATGGGCTATGTCAGCAGACGACCGACGCAAGAGCCTTTGCTAACAGCACAAAATAGCTTGCAGCACCTCTCCTGGGCTCGTGACCATATCGGTTGGACCGTAGAAGACTGGAAAATAGTGACGTGGTCGGATGAGTCCCGATTTCAATTGGTAAGAGCTGATCGTAAGGTTCGAGTGTGACGCAGACCCCACAAAAGCCATGGACCCGAGTTGTCAACGAGGCACTGTGCAAGCTGTTCTTGGCTCCATAATGGTGTGGACTATGTTTACATGGATCAGTGACTGGTAATGGTTATGTTCGGCTACTTGGAGATCATGTGCAGCCGTTCATGGACTTCTTGTTCTCAAAACACGATGGAATTTATATAGATGACAATGCACGCCATGTCACAGGTCCACAATTTTTCGTGATTCGTCTCAAGAACATACTGGACAATTCGAGCGAATGATATGGTCCCCCGGATCTCCCGACCTGGATCCCATCGAACATTTATGGGACGTATTCGAGAGGTCAGTCCGTGCACAAAATCCTGCTCTGGCAACACTATAGCTATAGAGTCTGCATGGCTCAATATTTCTACAGGGCACTTCCAACGATATCTTGAGTCAATGCCACGTCCAGTTACTGTACTACGCCGGCGAAACGAGTCCCGAAGAGATGTTGTTGTTGTTGTTGTGGTCTTCAGTCCTGAGACTGCTTTGATGCAGCTCTCCATGCTAGTCTATCCTGTGCAAGCTTCTTCATCTCTCAGTACTTACTGCAACCTACATCCTTCTGAATCTGCTTAGTGTATTCATCTCTCGGTCTCCTTCTACGATTTTTACCCTCCACACTGCCCTCCAATGCTAAATTTGTGATCCCTTGATGCCTCAGAACATGTCCTACCAACCGGTACCTTCTTCTTGTCAAGTTGTGCCACAAACTCCTCGTCTCCCCAATTCTATTCAATGCCTCCTCATTAGTTATGTGATCTACCCATCTAATCTTCAGCATTCTTCTGTAGCACCACATTTCGAAAGCTTCTATTCTCTTCTTGTCCACACTATTTATCGTCCATGTTTCACTTCCATACATGGCTACATTCCATATAAATACTTTCAGAAACGACTTCCTGACACTTAAATCTATACTCGATGTTAAAAAATTTCTCTTCTTCAGAAACGCTTTCCTTGCCATTGCCAGTCTACATTTTATATCCTCTCTACTTCGACCATCATCAGTTATTTTGCTCCCCAAATAGCAGAGCTCCTTTACTACTTTAAGTGCCTCATTTCCTAATCTAATTCCCTCAGCATCACCCGACTTAGTTCGACTACATTCCATTATCGTCGTTTTGCTTTTGTTGATGTTCATCTTATATCCTCCTTTCAAGACCTGTCCATTCCGTTCAACTGCTCTTCCAAGTAAGAGGAATATCATGACTTTTGTCACCTCAGAGTATTGTCACATTGATGGTGTACTGGTGTTTGAAAATGGACGCAAGTCCGAAACTAGTCAGCATGAACAAATTAAGGAGACTTCTTAATGCAACTTACGACGGGTACTCCAATCACTTACTTCATTGAGCGGTAATTGGCCAAGTGAACCAGTGCGGTCGGTTAAATCTGCAGATGGTGGATGAATGTTCATTTCCAAACTAGTTGTCTGGTCTCAGATGGAAGTAGGATGTAGCGCCTTTACTCGCAGCCTCTGTAGGGCCAGACATGTCTATGGTGGATGGATCGGCGAACTTGCGCGTGTTCGAATCCTGCCTGGAGCATGGATGTGTGTGATGTCCTTAGGTTAGTTAGGTTTAAGTAGTTCTAAGTTCTAGGGGACTGATGACCTCAGATGTTAAGTCCTATAGTGCTCAGTGCCATTTGAGCCATTTTTTTGAACTTGCGCATCTTTTGGCGGAAGCATAATAAGGTTTCTGTTACGTGCACCCTCTGTAGGCCACTGGTAATAACTATGTGGCATTTTCCTGGAGACTGGCCTGACATGTGGACCCTCCAGTGTACTGTCTCTAATGGTAGACACAGCAGAAGCTTTATCAAAAGTTATACTGGATGAACGTATCTCCAGGGACGCTCTGCATACCACTGACGAACGTCCACTAGCGCAGTAAATGCCACACACCGTCTACAGCCGGTTTTGCGCAATTCACCTATCCCTTACGCTGTGTGACTTATCAGAATGATGTGAAGTCACCTTCAAGTTCATACTTAACTAATCTGCCATCCTTTATGTTGGTTCGTCTACGTCGAAGGCGCACCTTATGGACATCGTGTCAAAGTTCATCATGTTATCTAACAAAATACTCACAAAAAAAACGAAAAACACCTTATCACGAACTTGAAATTACCCAATAAAATCATTTACCCTGCTCGTGTCAGACAGTTCACAATCTCTTCATCTCGATTTTCGATTGGTAGAATAATTCTATAACCAACGATCTATATCAGCGCTTTCGTTTCGCTGAGGACGTTGTCATGTTCGTGCTTGTTTTCCGCTACCCAAGCAGAAGCTCGTGCTGCAGCTTTGGTGATTGATGTGACATTATCTCGCTGCCTAAAAAGCTAGAGTTTGTATACTGCGTCCTGGCAGCTCTTATCTCTATCATGTGATAGGCCTCTGTCATCACATAATCACTTAGCACGAGCCGAGCGGTTCTAGGCGCTTCAGTCCAGAACCGCGCTGCTGCTACGGTCGCAGGTTCGGATCCTTCCTCGGGCATGGATGTGTGTGATGTCCTAAGGTTAGTTAGGTTTAAGTAGTTCTAAGTCTAGGGGACTGATGACCTCAGATGTTAAGTCCCATAGTGCTTAGAGCCATTTGAACCATTTGAACTTAGCACGATCTGAACAAAAGATACAGATAACAACTTCGCGAACTTTAACGTGTTTAGGTGGTCTGAAGTATCAATACAGGGATGAAGATATTGAATCTCTCCCTTTTTCTCAGAAGTCAGCAGCTTGTATCACAGATATTTTTAGATCAGTTGCTCGATATATAACATAAAAATATCCCAGCAAAAAAACAAAATCTAAATGAAACTTGCTGGCAGATTAGAACTGTGTGCTGGACCGAGACTCGAACTCAGGACCTTTGCCTTTCGCGGGCAAGTGCTCTACGAACTGGGCTACCCAAGCACGACTCACGCCTCGTCCTCACAGCTGTACTTCAGCCCTTACCTCGTCTCCTACCTTCTGTAAAGTTTGGAAGGTAGGAGTCGAGGTATTGACGGAAGTAAAGCTGTGAGGAGGGGGCGTGAGTCGTGCTTGGTTAGCTCAGTTGGTAGAGCACTTGCCCGCGAAAGGCAAAGGTCCTGAGTTCGAGTCTCGGTCCAGCACACAGTTTTAATCTGCCAGCAAGTTTCATTTAGAATTTGTTTGTTTGCTGGGATATTTTTATGTTATATATCGAGCAACTGATCTAAAAATATTTGTGATACAAGCTGCTGACTTTGCTTCTGTAAAGTTTGGAAGGTAGGAGACGAGGTATTGGCGGAAGTAAAGCTGTGAGGAGGGGGCGTGAGTCGTGCTTGGGTAGCTCAGTTGGTAGAGCACTTGCCCGCGAAAGGCAAAGGTCCTGAGTTCGAGTCTCGGTCCAGCACACAGTTTTAATCTGCCAGGAAGTTTCATATCAGCGCACACTCCGCTGCAGAGTGAAAATCTCATTCTGAAATCCTAAATGAAATATACGCTATACAAAGAAAGATTTGTATGGACTCAAGTTTTCAGGTAAATCGAATAAAATCCCAAAAATACCAGAAAATAGTTCGTGCTCATGCCTCTTCTGTATATAATTTATTTCGATCTCTTTTTCACAGGCCAACAGTCTTGCCGTAGTGGTAACACCGGTTCCCGTCAGAGCACCGAAGTTAAGCGTTGTCGGGCTTGGAAAGCACTTGGATGGGTGACCATCGGGTCTGCCGAGCTCTGTTGGCAAGAGGGGTGCACTCAGCCCTTGTGAGGTCATTTGAGGAGCTACTTGACTGAGAAGAGCGGCTCCGGTTACTAAAACAGACAACGGCTAGGACAGCGGTGTGCTTACCATATGACCCTCCATATCCGCATCAGGTGACGCCTGTCGTCTGAGGACGACACGGTGGTCGGTCGGTACCGTTGGGCCTTGCGAGGCCTGTTCTTTCTCACAGAGCTGGCAGCTCTCATGTCAGTTTCAATATTTCTCATTTCTGGGAGGAAGCATTTCCTTCTATTGCGCCTTTTAGTTATGTGGTGCTTTCTCAAATGATTTTCAAGTTCGCCATATGCATTCTCGATGCAGTTGGCATCCATGGAGATTTTTGTTAAGTGGTAGGGTACGTTACCACAACCTCAGACGAACCGTTTTTGTCATGTTTTCCCGACTTGGTTTGAAAGCGAAAACCAAGGTTGCGATTCCAAGTCCCGATTCGGAATGTACTTTTACGTCACATACAGTTGCCGTTGCATAGGAGTAGGAAAATTCTTTTTCAGTTCGTTCAATATGGTTCAGATGTTGCAACTGGGAAAGATCTACGATCCCCAAAGTGCTTTACGATATTTTCTTTTTCCTTTTTGTCGTATCTCCAAATACAAGAACAATCCGTATGCCCATGTATGAAAATTAGCCACCACATCACAGTTCGATATCACACCTTCACCTGCTTGCTCCTTTTTCGCACTTTCTGCTCATTGTAGCCATGTTTGGCCGTCTCCATTCTAATAGTATGCTGTCATTATTGAACTCTCCTCTATAAAAATAACGTATATTTTTTCATTGATGATCCTAGTCACGTAGAACTTTTTTTGTTAGTACACTTGCATCACACATGGTATGTTTGAGTACCATTCTGCCAGTCCTAGACGAAACAAGGTTCAAATGACTCTAAGCACTATGGGACTTAACATCTGAGGTCTTCAGTCCCCTAGACTTAGAACTACTTAAACCTAACTAACCTAAGGACATCACACACGTCCATGCCCGAGGCAGGATTCGAACCTGCGACCGCAGCAGCAGCGCGGTTCCGGACTGAAGCGTCTAGAACCGCTCGGTCACAGCGGCCGGCACGAAACACGGAACTTGCGATACATAAGCTACGCAACATTTCCAGAAAAGACAGTGTTGTGCTCTTTTTAGGAAAGATTGCGCTACATCTCTCTTCTCTGGAAGTGGAATATCATAGCTGGTGCCATCGTTCTCTATATGCAGGGCAGCTTTCATGTCGCTGCTTCTTGAAGATGTTCTGTGCGATTGCCAGGATCGTTATCAAATTGCGCTCATCGCCGAAAGAGATGTCCCTTCTTCGTGAAGTCGCAGAAAAATCTTTTTCCCTGCTGTTGTCATCCTGTACATGTTTATCTAATGTATGCTATACGTTCGATATCTTTTAAACCTACTGCAGAAGATGTGACAATGTCCAGCAGGAGACTGAAGCCGCAAATATGGAAGAGCTTTGCGCTGAAGTTATGCTATCTCACAAAGCATGATTTTTATTTCAATGAGGAAAAAGAAATGCTCACAAATGGATCCGCACAGATTACATAATGGAAAATATTTTGGTAATTCTGCAGTTTATTTTCAAAAACAGCGAGCGTTTTTTTTAGATTTATCGTTGTATACTGCATCACCTGCCGCAGTCATCGCGTCACATCATAACTATAACAAAATACACGAGAGTAGAATTTTTTATAACTTGTTTATAAAGTTGTTGTTGTACAGAACTCACAAGGTCCTGCAATAGCCGGCGAGACTCCTATACGAGCCAAATTTCGGAGAGTAAAGTAAGGAAACACTTCTTGCTAGGAAATCCTCTTTCTTCAGGGGCACCACCGAGAATGCGTTACTTTTTAGGCAGGCGCAGAGAAAGATACCTCCAACTTAGAGCAGAATATGGACCGCGAGCTGGACTCATTATTTCCAGCCATTACTGCTGCTATCTTCCACACACATATCGTTTAAAAATCATAAAGATGAGCCAGCGATGCGATCACCTTCCTGAGGGGACGTGAGGCTAGTTAATTCACATCAGTTCATGTGCGCAGTTTTTGCGTCCGCAGCCAGCTAGCTGCTGCCATCACGCACGTTGGCAACTCTATTGGTGTTCGTACTTACTTTTCAGGCGTTCTTTCTTTAATTCAGTAAGAAGTTTTGCGGTCATTGGCCGAATCCATGATATATTTTCACATTATACTTTCATGTGTCCAGCCACCTATGCCAAGGCTATATTTCATAATTACGACCCTTTGTCCAGCTGTTAAATGTTTACCTGCTTGCTTCAGTGGATAAATCATTTGTTAGATGTTTTATGGTAATAAACCAAATTGTTATACGGATAGCTAGTTTCCTTTGTAGCTAGGCGAGTCCCTTTATTAATATATTCGTGTGAGGTGCGGTACCTGTACTGCATACTTTATTGCGCCACCACTGGTAGTTTTCTTTCATTAAGATGTTACCCATTGTGGAACATTGTTTGTTTGAAATTTGCGTGATCCTATGAGGAACTTTCCTTCCCTGTAAGTCACTGGAGATGAGCATCCTATGGGTATGCTAAAATATAGGTCGACGAACACCTCACATAGGAATTTAGGACTTCTGTTTAGGATTAATTTCCGAAATCATGCGATTTTCTGATTTATGCAGACAGAAGACATTTTTTAGATCAACAAATCTTACTGTTTCAATCATGAGCTTATTGATCTCATTCCAAACAGAAAAATATAGACGGATACATCAATAACGAAAGAATTCTTAGTAAGTAATCGTAAGTTCCTTGAACTGTACTAATTTGTGTTTTTCTTACCGCAAATGTTGGTGACTAGAATCCGTCCTTGTCTTCCTGAATATCGACGTTGCAATTTTGGAGGAAATATTTCTATGTGTGTTTTTTTGGCAGGATTTTAATGCATTTAATGGCGTGTCTAGGTACGGACTTTAGTATTTATGGGGAAGTGCTTGTTTTGCATCAGTGTTTGGTTCATCCTAGTTTAACACATGCTCCTGCAGATAGTTTAGGTAAAATGAACACAGTTGATAGGGAAGCAGGAAATTAATCTGTAACTGTAAACCATGAACTTAATACAGTAGTCAAACAACGCAGTTCACAGAGTCCTGAGATTAGAGAAAGTCTTGAGTGAAGTTTGGAAAGTTCGGTAACGGTCGGTAGTGCATTAAATAACTTACAGAGTAACAGGGAGGGGAATATGAGAGTGTTACGGGCAATGGAAAATTCCGTGGCTGTTGCACGTGAGGACATGGTACAGAATGTTACCTACCGCACGGCCACTACTCCACTGCCACCTTTTCAACATTTCAAAACGGCAGCTGAGCAACATGAAAAGACGGAAGTGCGTAATAGAATTTATGATGAGAATTACAAAAGGACGAAAGAATTTTGCAAAAAGACAGAAGAGAATTTTGCCGAGATCGCTCTGATTAACAAACAGCAGGATGAGAAGAATGATGCACGATTCTAAAAAGACTGTAAAACAATTCAAGGAATATAGTGATCATTTCAAGAGATTAGGACGGCAGTTAATGGGTCGTGTATAAGGATGTGATGAAAGGATGGTAGAACTGAACACAAAGATCAAGGAAGAAATTTAGAAATCCGAAGACAAGACGAGGCAATTAACTGAGAAAAAAAGTCAGCACTTGCGATAGTAAATTAGGGGCAGTAACTCAAAAAATGAAGGGAACAACGGATGAATTACACAAGGACACTCATTCATTAAAGAGTGGAAAGGCGAAGTCACGGACGACATCACACAAGTCAAGAAAGAATTAGAGCCCGTGTCGTTATGTAGTGATGTGGGTTCGGATAGGACCGTTCGTGTAGGCTTTTAAGATCAGGAGGAAACAGAAGTATTGTTCCAATTTAAAGAAATGCAGGAAGACATTAACCATCTCAGTCGTGAAGCGTTGGTAGAGTTGTTTAAGGGGAGACAACGCAGTAGCAGTATCAATGAGTGAAAAAGATAGGTGGAAGGAAGAAGGGCAACTACTTCATTTAACTAACAGCTTGTGACGTTTATGTGGCGGCCCTGTATTGCCTCCTGTGAACGTACAGTTTGTACAGTAGGAACAGGTTACCAGGACGTCGAAGACGACGAAATTAGAAAACATATTATTTCTCTGCACAAGGACGTGCTGTTCCCGACCAAATTGAACAGTTTGTATCCAAAAATTTGGTTCGAAGAGTACCAGAATGGTCTTTCGAGGTCATGTTCTGCTGGTTATAAGATAAATTTCATTTTCGCACATCTCGGGTAGAGACAGCCTTCGTAATGCGAATGATCATGGCGAAGTGCAGGACCCACGAGGAGTTTAAAGAGACATTTCTCTACAAATTTTGGCTCCAAGAGAAGCAGTAGCGATGATGAAGCCCTATGCAGGATCGCAGTGTCCCAACCCGACCTAGTATTTTTAAAGAAATGGTCAAAAGAAACCAGTTATTGGAAGCACCGTTTCAGCAGAAAGAGCTAATATGGATCTGCCAAACAAAGCTACAGGATTCAGAAAGGTCGTGGAATGAACGATGCGGGAGCATTTTTGCATTTATTTGACGAGCCTGACATCGTGAAGTTGATGTCAGAGAACCAGTGGACTTTGTGCGAATACACTATGGGTCGCCACAACATGGACCTCTATCGCGAACTGGCGAACGAGGCAACCACCCCGCAAAAATGGCAGCAGATGGAATAACAACAATCCTAGTGGTTCATGGCTGCCGCCATATCAGAGACTAAATTAAGGACGGCGCGATCGTCAGAGAAGAGAGGGTGCGAATGACATTGACATACGTATCCTAGACCCATGCTATAACCAGTGGAACGAAGGCGAAAGAAATAACGACAGGCGTGACTGACTGACATCACAGTCTCTGGAAATCACTACCCTGAATGCAAAGGAAACAAAGCTGCTGTATGTCGATGTCCAGGAGCTTTGATAAACTCTGTTAGGCGAGAAAGAAGAGGAAATTATTATTAGTTTCTCTGCAGTTGACATAGAGATAGACAATAGGGTCTTACAAGATATTTTGGACACAGGAAGTAAGATACCGGTTTTGAATAGGTGTATATACTATGTCTGTGACGAGACCAGCATGGGTTTTATGTAAAGGTGAAAGACATGAACATTCTTAGTGTGTTCGTGACAAATCTCCCAAAATCACGGAACAAACCTAGGATAACTTCAATGTCAGGGGCATGAATTCAGCGTGAACCTCATGGTAATCCAAGGGCTAACAGTCGATGCCATATTAGGCCTAGATTTTAAGCAGAAGTACGTGATGGTTGTGCATTTAAAAGATAAAATTGTTATGGACAGAGATGGGGGCCAAGAAATGAGCTTGTGTCTTAATGATTACACAAGTCGTAAAGGATGATCAAATTACACAACTCTGAGACATATGTCTGGGCATTGATGAACCGCTAAACTTAGAGGATGAGATTACCGAGAAACTCCAGCACATTGAATCTCCAGATTTAAAGAAGGAATGAGAAAGAGTACTTTGTGGGCAATCACACATCTTTTCTGACTCACCAGGCACAACACGAACGTTCCAATACCAGTTCAAAGTAAAGGAACACCAAAAAGTTTTCGTTAAACCCTGGTATAGAAGGGTAAAGTGCGGAAGTAAATATGGGAACGCTGCAAGAGGGTGTTATTGAAGAAGCATTCAGCTCTACTAACAACCCATACTGCGTTTTATTAAAAAGTACATGTCTGTCTGGTGGTGTTAGATTCATGATGGATCAGCATGATCACTGAAACTGCTAGCCCAGGACACTAGAGGAGTTGCTGCAGCAGTTCCATGGTGCACATGTTTTATCAGAGGATCTGTGAGCTAGTTACTAGCGGCTGGAATTACACCTTCTTGTCGACAATACAAGGCATATTTATGTTTCAGATGGTGTTAGCAATTTAGAAAGTTGCCATTCCGGCTAAATGTGTCGTCAGCTGCCTTCATTAGGGGTTCCATGATCCCAGAAATACTAATAGACAGAATGGTGTTGTACATCGATAACACTCGTTGTGGAGAATATGTGGGAGGAACACAGTGAGGTACTGAATCAGTTGCTTAGTGATTTCAAGGATCAGGGAATCACAGTCAGCCAGCCGAAGTGGCCGAGCGGTTCTAGGCGCTAAAGTCTGAAACCGCGCGACCACTACGGCCGCAGGTTCGAATCCTGCCTTGGACATGGATGTGTGTGATGTCCTTAGGTTAGTTAGGTTTAAGTAGTTCTAAGTTCTAGGGGACTGATGACCTCAGGAGTTAAGTCCCATAGTACTCAGAGCCAATCACAGAAAACATGACAAAGTCAAAGTTTGGATGTAAGAAGGTAGGATTTCGGGGCCACATAACCTCCACAGATGGTATCCAACTAGATCAGTTTGACTGACACCTGTCAAAATAGCGATCATGCTGTGGGAGGGGAAGGGGGAGGGGTGGGGCGCACTCGTGCTGGGGGAAGGGAGTGTAGGAGGGGTGGTGGTTTCTCAGAAAGACGCAATATCCGTAGGAGCTCATAAATCAATAGTTCTGATTGAGAGCTGTCAAAACTGCGCTTTTAGCCCCTTTGCCCTATTACTAACGCCTTGCCTTAGTGTTAGCGATGGCGGCACAGCTCCGCAACATTCTTGTCTCGCGTAAATCTCCGATGTGCTTACGCCTTGTATTTACGTCTTCTTGACAGTAAATTAAATCGTCGACGGCCTCCGGATCGCTGCATATTACGTAAAATGTTATTAGGTGAAATTTTGTGAGTCGTGTAATAACGTGTGACACTCGCGTAGAAGGATTAAGGTTTGTCCCCTTCTGCTTTGGTGCGAGGCACAGTTTGAAGTGGGGCAAATATTTTGTGCTTTGTGTTGTTTTAAGAATCCATGCGCTTCAAAGTAAAAGTTAAATTTGTTCCTAAAGCTCATCAGTCGAAACTTTTCCCTGGCGAAGGCGAATCTTTTTTCCTGATTTTACTGTGTTATGAAGGTAGCCCATCGTGAATGGTGCTTTTTGAAAACTGCAAGCAACCAGCCCTCCAGAAAGCGGGGTGATACACAGTGCCACGATTAGTGCCTCGTCTGGGGTAAGCGCGTACTATCTGGGGTAAATGCGTGCTGTCTAGGCATCGCGAAAACGGTGTGGTTAGGTGTCTTACTCGCAAGGGGATCGTACGAACTTCCTCTCACCGATTTGATTCATATTGACAGCATGTGAAGGACATTAATAGAACTTTAACACATGTAAGCAGGAAGACGCAACTCTCAACACTTTGAGAAAATCGTGTTTGAAAATTATAGGCGTGCTTATGCAGTATGCTTTGTAGGGTTGACAGCGTTCACGGAGCTCGCCGCCGAGCGAGTAAGCGCTTAGTTTTATAAGCGTGACGTCTCTAGATCGAATCTCGCTACAACTTTTTTTTAATTCCCATATAATTCCAACAACATATTTATTATGACCAAGGAGATGTTCTTGTATCTACATTTGTGACAAGTATAATGTGTAACCTATGCAGCACTGCACAAATCAGGGTGGTATTGATTGTAGAAACATGGAAAACTATAGTTATCGTAACAAAAAGCAGATGTAATGAACGCCGTATTTTTGCATGTTCATAGGTTTTTTCAGTGTGTCTATAGCAAAACGAATACACTTTAAAATCATAAACGGTCCTCAGTCGTCACACAATATCGAAGCATAGCACCGATTACTGGTATAGGTAACTTACAGAAAGCAGTAGCTCCGTCAGCAAGATTCGATCCAAAGACGTCGTGCTTATGAAACTAAGCGCTTACGAGCTCAGCTGCGAACACTAGTGGCCCTCCAAAGCATACAGCACACGCACGCCAATGATTTTAAACTATTTTCTCAAAGACGGTTCAGAATTGCGTCTTCCTGTGCACACATGTTGAAGTCCTTGTCGTGACGCCCACACCCTGTCATTACGAATCAGACCGGTGACGGGGAAGTTCGCACGGTCACCTTGTCAGCCTACCGCACAGTATGAACAGCGCTATGGTGCACAATCTCCAGTTCTAATCAACGGCAGTGAGATGTGAAAATGGTGAGAATAGTCAGAAGAGACAGCAAAATAAATGAAAAAGAGGTTCAGCCACCTGCGCTATCATCTAATGGACAAGGGGAAAGAATGTGATTTAACACATACACGTCCGAAGGAAAGGATATTACAGCGCATAAATGGGTTCAGGGCATTCTTGTCCTTTGAGGTGGGAAACTGCCCCCAGTGGCGAAAGAATCAGCAATGAAGATGTAGAAAGCAATGGAAACCACTGCATTAAAGACTCATAATGTGTATGCACAGGACATGTGGCCTGTAATTGAAGAAGTGTCATGATGATCTCTCCATTGGCAAAAGATTCCGGAATAGACTTCGCCCGAAGATGATGGGTACGAAACTCATTGAAACGTTGCGACAAGACGACACCACCACTCGAATGATAACCCGAGAAGAATTCATCAGTTGAATATGCCGAGAAAGACTGCAATCGCATAGATTCCGGAATAGTCCCCCAATCGGATATTCGGGAGAAAAAAGATTCAATAATCATTGAAAGGTCTACGAGCCGGGGCTTGGAATGTCAGAAGCTTAAATGTGGTAGAGAAGCTAGAAAATCTGAAAAGGGAAATGGAGTGGCTCGATCTAGATATAGTAGGAGTCAGTGAAGTTAAATGGAAAGAAGACAAGGATGTCTTGTCAGATGAATATAGGGTAATATCAACAGCAGCAGAAAATGGTATAACCGAAGAAGGATTCGTTATGAATAGGAAGATAGAGTGTGTTACAGTGAACAGTTCAGTGACAGGGTTGTTCTTGCCAGAATCGACAGCAACCCAATACCGACAACGCTGGTTCAGGTATACATGCCGACGTCGCAAGCTGAAGATGAAGAACTAGAAAGTATATCAAGATAATGAAAGGGCAATACAGTACATACAGGTAAATGAAAATCTAATATTCATGGGGGACTGGAATGCAGTTGTAGGTGAAGGAATAGAAGAAAGTGTTACCATAGAATATGGCCTTGGGACGAGGAATGAGAGAGGGGAAAGGCTAATTGAGTTCTGTAATAAATTTCAGCTAGTAATAGCGAATACTCTGTTCAAGAATCACAAGGGGAGGAGGCATACTTGGAAAAGAGTGGGGGATACTGGAAGATTTCAGTTAGATTACGTCATGGTCAGACAGAGATTCCGAAATCAGATACTGGAATGTAAGGTTGTACCCAGGAACAGATATAGACTCAGATCACAATGTAGTAGTGATGAAGAGAAGGCTGAAGTTCAAGACATTAGTCAGAAACAATCAATACTGAAAGAAGTGGGATACAGAAGAGATGAAGAGACAAGCTTGAAGTACTCTAAGGCTATAGATACAGCAATAAGGAATAGCTCAGTAGACAGTGCAGTTGAAGAGGAATGGACATCTCTATAAAAGGGCAATAACAGAAGTTCGAAAGAAAACAATAAGTACAAAGAAGTTAACTGCGAAGAAACCATGGGTAACAGAAGAAATACTTCAGCTGATCGATTAAAGAAGGAAGTACAAAAATGTTCAGGGAAATTCAGGAATACAGAAATACAAGTCGCTGAGGAATGAAATAAATAGGAAGTGCAGGTAAACTAAAGCGAAATGTCCGCATGAAAAATGCGAAGAAATCGAAAAAGAAATGGTTGTCGGAAAGACAGACTCAGCAAACAGGAAAGTCAAAACAACCTTCGGTGACATTAAAAGCAAGGGTGGTAACATTAAGAGCGCAACGGGAATTCCACTGTTAAATGCAGAGGAGAAAGCAGATAGGTGGAAACAGTACATTGAAAGCCTCTGTGAGGGGGAATATTTGTATGATGTGATAGAAGAAGAAAGAGGAGTCAATTTAGATGAGATAAGGGATCCAGTATTAGAATCAGAATTTAAGAAAGCTTTGGAAGACGGAAGTTCAAATAAGGCAGAAGGGATAGATAACATTCCATCAGAATTTATAAAATCATTGGGAGAAGTGGCAATAAAACGACTATTCATATTTGTGTGTAGAATGTACGAATCTGCGGACATACCATCTGACTTTCGTAAAAATATCATCCACACAATTCCGAATCTGCAAGAGCTGAGAAGTGTGAGAATTATTGCACCGAGCGAGGTGGCGCAGTGGTTAGACACTGGACTCGCATTCGGGAGGACGACGGTTCAATCCCGCGTCCGGCCATCCTGATTTAGGTTTTCCGTGATTTCCCTAAATCGCTCCAGGGAAATGCCGGGATGGTTCCTTTCAAAGGGCACGGCCGACTTCCTTCCCCATCCTTCCCTAATCCGATGAGACCGATGACCTCGCTGTCTGGTCTCCTTCCCCAAAACAACCCAATTATTGCACAATCATCTTAACAGCTCATGCATCCAAGTTGCTTACAAAAATAATATACAGAAGAATGGAAAAAAGGATTGAGGATGCGCTAGATGACGCTCAGTTTGGCTTTAGGAAAGGTAAAGGCACCAGAGAGGCAATTCTGACGTTGCAGTTGATAACGGAAGCAAGACTACAGAAAAATCAAGACACGTTCATAGGATTTGTCGACCTGGAAAAAGCGTTCGATAATGTAAAATGGTGCAAGATGTTCGAAATTCTGAGAAAAATAGGAGTAAGCAATAGAGAGAGACGGGTAATATGCGATATGTACAGAGCCAAGATGGACAACCAAGAACGAAGTTCTCGGATTAAAAAGGGTGTAAGACAGAGATGTAGTCTCCCCCCCCCCCCACCCCCCCCCACCCCCCCCTACTGTTCAATCTGTATATCGAAGAAGCTTTAATGGAAATTAATGGAAATAAAGGAACCTTCAGGAGTGGAATTCAAATTCAAGGTGAAAGGATATCAATGATACAATATGCTGAAGACATTGCTATCCTGAGTGAAAGTGAAGAAGAAATACATGATTTGCTGAATGAAATGAGCAATCTAATGAGTATACAATATGGATTGAGAGTAAATCGAAGACAGACGAAAGTAATGAGAAGTAGCAGAAATGAGAACAGCGTGAAACTTATCAGGATTGATGGTCAGGAAGTATAGGAAGTTAAGAATTTCTGCTACCTGGGCAGCAAAATAGTCAATGGTGGACGGAGCAAGCAGGACATCAAAAGCAGACTGGCCCTGGTGAAAATGGCATTTCTGAGAATCTGCATCTGGAGCACAGCACTGTATGGTAATGAAACATGAACTGTGGGAAAACCGGAACAGATGATAATCGAAGCATTTGAGATGTGGTGCTATAGGCGAATGTTGAAAATTATATGGACTGATAAGGTAAGGAATGAGGAGATTCTGCTCAGAATCGGAGAGGAAAAGAATGTGTGGAAAACACTGACAAGGAGAAGGGACAAGATGTTAGGATATCTGTTAAGACTTCAGGAAATGACGTCCATGGTACTAGAGGGAGCTGTAGAGAGCAAAAAACTGTAGTCCGCAGCTCGTGGTCGTGTGGTAGCGTTCTCGCTTCCCGCGCCCGGGTTCCCGGGTTCGATTCCCGGGGGGTCAGGGATTTTCTCTGCCTCGTGATGACTGGGTGTTGTGTGATGTCCTTAGGTTAGTTACGTTTAAGTAGTTCTAAGTTCTAGGGGACTGATGACCATAGATGTTAAGTCCCATAGTGCAGAGAGCCATTTGAACCATTTTTGAGCAAAAACTGTAGAGGAAGACAGAGATTGGAATATATACAGCAAATGTCGCCTTGATACTCGTAAGTGATTATTTATATACTCACAGTCGGCAGCCGGAACAGGCGCATGATTTCCAGGGACATGGTTGCGATACGGGCGCCACACTTAATACTGTTCGTAACTTAACATGTGCCGGCAGAAAACAGTTTGAGCAACGAATGTCTGCTTTCTTTCGTGCATAAATTCTTCTGCGATAGTAGGCAATTTAAGAATAGCAGAATATCACTTAGTAGATTTGAGGATCGTGCAAGAGAAAAGTAGGAGGGAGGACGGGGGAGAATGAGGGAGGGAGGGAGGGAGAGAGAGGGAGAGAGAGAGAGAGAGAGAGAGAGAGAGAGAGAGAGAAGAGTTAAGCTTTACTGCAACCGGTAGTGTGAGGATGACAAGTAACAAACGAGCTATTTTCTGCACCGGGTGGTCTTATTTGTCTTTTATTCCAGAGAGATGTACCTTGACGTATCTTCCGCGACTTATGCTGTGAGGATTCTTGGTAGTATGTCGACTCCTTGTTATGAATTATTTTGAGTTATTACTACATCGTATGTTCTTGAATTATGCCTCTTTGTATGACATTGTCTTGCACTTGAACGTTGCCTTCAAAACAGTTTCTTATTTTATGTAGATGATTCCATTTTCTATTGGTTCAACATATGCCTACACTTGTGTGAGGAAGACTGATGCACTAGGCCAAAAATCACGATTCCTATTCAAGCATTGGATTCATATCTGTGTCAACTATCTCTTTGTCAAGCCGGCAAACAGAGCGTACGGTTTAACGAACAGATCACACAAGTGAATGATCACTACAGCTCATTTATATAAGTTTCCAGTTTGCTAATATCATTACCCGAAAAACGTTTTGTGCTGTCTACATATACGCGAACTTGCAGGGAACGATAAAATAAGGGATGATAAAGTAAGGGGTGATAAAATAAGCCTAATGGAACTAAAAAAAGATCATTACCGTGAAACGAAAGCAAAATAACCCTAAAAGGGGATAGCTGCTCACCTTGCGTGTGACCATGCCTTCCCTGCTGGGAAACGTTCCTTTGATGGTACGAAGGGTAATGTGGCTGCTGCATAAGGGTGACCAGCTCACTGCCCTGCTGAGTGTTGAGCTAAAACATTGTGAAAGATTTTAGTACCTTCCTTGTAACCTATTGCCAGTTATATATGCATTTGATCTTTTCTGCTTCTTATCTTCTCTAAGACTGTTTCCTGTAGTTTGTCCCCACGTAAAAAATCATCCTATATATCTGTTCTACTTTCACGGTTGTAAAATTCGTCCACTTTTAAAATCTCCAATCCATGTTTTATAATTAGCCATCCAGCACGTCCAGTTTTCCATATTATATTTATGTGGATATTATAGCAATCAGTTAAAAGACGCTTTATTTAACTAAGCAACAGTCTCAATTTCTGTATACTTTCGGCAACCACTACTGAGTAACCAGAGAACTGTATCACACTAATTCCTGCCTGTGACAAACAACTCTTACATCTTGATACTCCTTTAGGCTTTTTAACGTATTTTCGATATACGTATTAAATATGAATGGTGACAATCGGAAATCCTGCCTGATACCTTCACTGATTTACCTGTCTTCCACCATTCTGCTTGACTGCTTTGAATACAGATAATTAATGGATTATCCTTCTATCTCTGTAGCTGATGCCACTATACATAAGAATGGAAAACAATTTATTCCATTCTACTTATCAAAAACCTTCTCCATATCTGCGAATGCAATGTATGTTTAGGGAAGTACGACAGTCGTACTGGAATCACCCGTGATTGTTAAAGTACTTGTTTTGGAACGCAAATTTTTAAATCGGATCGATTTATGGTCTCGTTATTGGCTGGAGAGAACCACGGTACCTACCTTATGCTCCGAAGAAGACTGGTGCTGCTGATACTGCTAAAGTTGGATTGAAATAGTTGTGATTGTGCTGGAAAACAATTTATTTTCAAAATAAGCAATGTATGTTTACCTGTTTTTCATAGATTTGCTTCTTCTGAAATCAAAATGGTCCCCTCCTAATCTCAATTTTCTCTTGTGTTCTTGGATAAAATATGCTTGTGAGTGGGTGATGTCTATGATACTTCACTGATTGTACAGTGATTTAGCAGTATGAGCCCACTTATCATTATGACATTACACCTTCTCTGTCCTGGATGGATGCACTGATTCGGTTGGGAAGGGTGTCATAAAGCCGTCCGAAAGAACAGATACCATCGGTGACCAAGCAGCTCGTTAGAATGAAATTACAATGAAATGAAAACTCTTAGCTGCTTACAGGCGTTGACATACGTCAACGGGGACAGATGAAAATGTGTGCTTACATGGATCTCCTGCTTACATGGCTGACGCTCTATCCATCTGGGCCACCGAGGACACAGAGGATAGTGCGACTGCAGGGACTTATCTCTGGCACGCATCCCGCGAAACGGGAAAGAACAGATACCATCTTAGTATATAAATAGTTAAGGCTCACCGGCCACTTGACCATCTTCTTCTTCTGTGCAGATGCACAAACAGTGCCCCAACTCTTACGGGAATCGGCAACACGCCGCGAGTAATGAGTATAATGGGCGGGGGCACTACGAATGTAATGCGGGACAATACGTTGAGAATGTGGGTTTCGCGGGGTGCGTGCCAGAGATAAGTCCCTCCAGTCTCACTATCCTCTGTGTCCTCGGTGGCTCAGATGGATAGAGCGTCTGCCATGTAAGCAGGAGATCCAGGGTTCGAGTCCCGCTCGGGGCACATATTTTCATCTGTGCCCGTTGACGTATGTCAACGCCTGTAAGCAGCTAAGGGTTTTCATTTTATTGTAATTTAGATAAACGTGCCATGTGCAGATGAGCATTGTCCTGTTGAAAAATGGCACCATCGTTAGCTATAATGATAGGTAACACATGAGGGCAATGGATGTACGTGGCATGCCGATGTGCCGTCAGAGTTGGGCTCACGTCCTACCCAATAGCTTCCCACACCATGGCGCCACGAGTAAAACCGCTGTGCCTCTCCAACTGGAAGAATGGGACTTCTCTCCAGGTCGCTCTATACTCGCTAGTGATGATCATTCAGGGTAGTTTAGAACGACGACACCATTCATACACAACCCATGCTTCCCCGCCGTGGCACCACTCCAAACGCAGCCGTTTATGTTGCGATGTTAACGGCAACCCTCACATGGGACACTATTCCAAAGTGTGGCTGCTGTCTCCGACCATTGGTACGGGAAACACAAAACGTTGCAGGGACTAAATTACTTGTTCTCGTATGGCTGGTGCAGATGTAAAGGAGTTACAGTGTGCTTGGCGCATAATGCAATGAGCCTTCCTTGTGGTCTTCAGACGTAGTCAACCGGAACCTTGAGTACGCCTGTCCTTACGTTGTCATGCAGTCCACCATCAGGTCACTGTCATACCCGGATACTGCACACTTTGAACAGCCAGTCAAACGGAGACCCTCAATGAGGCGCCTTTCATACTCTGTCAGGTGCTGATAACGCTGTCTCGTACGAGTATGTGACATCTCCATGTTCTTTTAGTGATCACTCAGAATCTGGCGCTGTTCACGCCCTTTATACACCCCAGGAACACCAGTAATGCACTCTGGTGGCCGTTCTACCTTTCACAGAAAATTGCAGCTCCCGCTGAATGGTCTGTACGTGTGCGAATTTACACAGACATCCGCCCATGAGTTTTTGGTGCTTCACTTTTGATGTCGGGCATTGTACCTGTTGTTCATAAATACGCAAAAAATGCTTCTAGACTGTCCCTGCTTCCTATAAAACCAGACAGGTCCTCACTTAATCTCAATTCTCTCTCTTCTTCTTCGATAAAATTAACTTATCAGCATATACGACATTTATGGTACTAGAGTGATTTTGTGGTAATTTTCACACCTACCTGTTCTTGCCTTCATCAGAAGTATAACAGTAGCATTCGATGGAGCTTATCTGTTCACTCAAATTTCATTTCCGATTTAGTATAACCATTGCTCCGCCCTTTAGCTAGCTACCTTCAGAGTTCTCCTGGTGTTTCATCATTACCTGAGCGTTTGATACTTCGAAGTTCATGCAAACTTTTCGAAATCGAGAAATATTCATTAACATTAATATCACTCATGTGTACATATCCTGTAAACTGATTCGCTCCACATCATTTAGATAAAAGACTCGTTCAGATGATCCATGGAACTTGTAATTAACTAACTCTCACAAAGCCCATCTCCAATGTTGGACCTGAAAGACTGTATGCATGAGAAACGAACTGACAAGATTTGGGGATACTGAAAAACGGGAAAAGTTGAAAGAAGAATTTTAAGGAAAATACTGGGACCTAGAAGTTATAGTAATGTTGAATACAAATTAAGATCAGAGAGCTTTTTTTGAAAATGCAAAAGGTAATTGATATAATGAAGAATAGAAAGACACAGTTTTGTGACAACGTTTACCGAATTGATAACAACAGATTAATCAAACAGATCTTCAATTTACTAAACAGCTACAAATCCGAACTCACACGATTCACCAAAATTGACGGTTCACCAAAATTGACAAAGATATGAAAAAGGAAGATGAATGTCTAGCTTTAAGAGATGAAATAGTAAAGGGAGCAGAGGATCAAATACTTAACACAAGATATATTGAATTTAATTGATGAAATGAGAAAAATTAAAAAATGCAGCATATGAGCAGACGAAAGGGGATACAAACGTTTAAATATCAGATTGACAGCAAGCGCAAAGTTGCTAAGCAGGAATGACTAGAGGACAAATGTAAGGATTTAGACGCATATTTCACTTCGGGAAAGATAAATACCGCCTACAGGAAAAGTAAAGAGGCCTTTGGGGAAAAGAGAAGCAGCTTTATGAATATCAAGGACTTATATGGTAAACCAGTCCTAAACAAAGAAGGGAAAGCTGAAAAGTGGAAGGAGTATACAAAGGCTCTGTACAAGGGAGATGAACTTGAGTGCAATGTTACAGAAGAGGAAGTGGACGTAGATGAACATGAAACAGGAGATACGATGCTGCGAGAAGAATTTAACGAAGCTCTAAAAGATCTAATTCTAAACAAGGCCCCGGGAGTAGACGGCCGGCCGGTGTGGCCGAGCGGTTCTAGACCTTCAGTCTGGAACCGCGCGACCGCTACGGTCGCAGGTTCGAATCCTGCCTCGGGTATGGATGTGTGTGAAATCCTTATGTTAGTTAGGTTTAAGTAGTTCTAAGTTCTAGGGGACTGATGACCTCAGATGCTAAGTCCCATAGTGCTCAGAGCCATTTGAACCATTCGGGAGTAGACGAGATTTCGTCAGAACTACTAATAGTCTTGGGAGAGCTAGCCATGATAAAACTGTTCCACATGGTGTGCAAAATGTATGAGGCAGGCATAATACCCTTACACTTCAAGAAGAATATAGTAATTCCAGTTCCAAAGAAAGCAGTTGATGGCAGGTATGAAAATTACCGAACTATCAGTTTAATAAGTTATGGGTGCAAAATAATATCACAAATTCTTTACAGAAGAAGAATGGAAAAACTAGTAAAAGACGACCTCGGGGAAGATCAGTTTGGATTCCGGAGAAATGTGGATACACGAGGCACAATACTGACCTACATTTATAGTATCTGTACTCGTAAGGAAAGCCGTCGACAATGTTGACTGCAATTCTCTTTGAAATTCTGACGGTAGCGGGGGTAAAATATAGGGGGTGAAAGGCAATTTACAGCTTGTACAGAAACCAGATGGCACTTACAAGAGTCGAGAGGCGTGAAAGAGAGCCAATGGTTGAAAAGGGAATGAGATAGGATTGTACCCTATCCCCGATGTTACTCAATATGTACATTTAATAAGTAGTAAAGGAAACCAAAGAGAAATTTGGAGTAAGAATTCAAGTTCAGGGAGAAGTAATAAGAACTTTGAGGTTTGTCGATGACATTTTAATTCTGTCAAAGGGAGCAGAGGATTTGGAAGAGGAGTTGAATGGAATGGACAGTGTCTTGAAAGGAGGATATAAAATGAACAACAAAAGCAAGGATAATGCAGTGTAGCCGAACTGAATCAGCTGATGCTGAAGGTATTAAATTAGGAAATCAGGCACTTAAGGTAGTAGATGAGTTTTGCTATTTGGGCAGCAAAATACTGATGATGGTCGAAGTAGAGAGGATATAAAATGCAGACTGGAAATGACAAGAAAAGCATTTCTGAAGAAGAGGAATTTGTTATTATCGAGCACAAATTTAAGTGTCAGGAAGTGTTTTCTGAAAGTATTTGTCTGGAGTGTAGCTATGTAAGGAAATGAAACATGGACGATAAACCGTTTGGTGCTACAGAAGAATGCTGAAGATTAGATGAGTCCATCACGTAACTAATGAGGAAGAACTGAATGGAATTAAATTTGTGACACAGTTTGACCAAAAGAAGGGATTGGTTGGTTGGACATGTTATGAGACATTAAGGAATCACCAGTTGTACTGGAGGGATGTGGATGTGTGCGGGGGGGGGGGGGGGGGGAGGGGGAGGGTCGAAGATGGAGACCAGAAGATGAATACACTAAGTACATTCGGAAAGGTGTAGATAGCAGTAATAATTCGGAGGTGAAGAGGCTCGCACAGGATAGAGTAGCACCTGCATCAAATCAGTCTTCGGACTGAAGACAGCAACAGCATCAGCAACAACAACAAATGGTTCAAATGGCTCTGAGCACTATGGGACTTAACATCTATGGTCATCAGTCCCCTAGAACTTAGAACTACTTAAACCTAACTAATATAAGGACAGCACACAACACCCAGCCATCACGAGGCAGAGAAAATCCCTGACCCCGCCGGGAATCGAACCCGGGCGTGGGAAGCGAGAACGCTACCGCACGACCACGAGATGCGGGCCAACAACAACAACAACAACAACAACAACAACATGAAAAACACAGGAATTAAATGGACATAACAGGTAAGCGAATAATTTTTAGAGAAGCAAGGAAGGCCGGCCGATGTGGCCGTGCGCTTCTAGGCGCTTCAGTCTGGAACCGCGTGACCGCTACGGTCGCAGGTTCGAATCCTGCGTCGGGCATGGATGTCCTTAAGTTAGTTAGGTTTAAGTAGTTCTAAGTTCTAGGGGACTGATGACCACAGATGTTAAGTCCCATAGTGCTCAGAGCCATTTGAGCCAAGCAAGGAAGGTAGGATTTCAGGAAAGAAAGAGGTCTGCAAACGGAAGAAAGTGGATCCAGGAAGAAAAAGAACGACTACTCTCAAAGGATGGAGGGAGTCTGGGAGCCAGGAAAATTAAATACAAAGAAGCAAAACCAAAGTTGGTTCATCTTACCCTCCAAAGGGGTTATTCGAGTAAATAAATAAATAAAAAAAGTAAATAACTGTATTGGATCTCCCCAGTTGTATTCATGTGCCGTGCCGTATTCTGTTCGCTAATTTATTATAGGCAAATACAGGTAGGTTATAATTAAAGTACAGCTAGTCATAGTGGTCCAGAGTGGGCTGTAATTATCGTATGGCAGTGAAACTTGGTAGATATTCTAATGCTTTAATATGGAACCGATTCAAGCCGAAAGAAATTAGTTACAATTTCAGCCTCCATGTGCAAATCTGGCGCTGTGAATGCTAGAAAGATGTATGGAAAGGTTTCCATACGTAATGGATTAGAAACAGGTCGTGAGAAGAAAAGGCCAAACACACGAGACAGGCATAATGTTGATTTTATTATTAACAGCCGCTTAAACAATTTGTTCAAAATAAGGACGAGATGTACAGGGCCAGATTTGCATCTGTGGCCAAAACTGGAACTCCTTTTCAGCGTAAATCAGTTTCGTATTAACGAATTAGAATATCTACCAAGTTTCGTTGCCATACAATAACTGCTGCCTGCGCTGGACCTCCGTGAGTAGCTGCACTTTAATTATAACAACGTGGTATATATTTTTTTTTTTTTTCGAAAACGTGTACCTACATCTTTGATCTGTTTGTTGTTTCCGTTACACACTCACCTTATTCATGTCTGACAACTGCGTTACTTTTACTACGCTCCTAGAAGCGATATTTAGCCTTTAATCAACATCTACAACGCTGCCATTAAAACTGTAACTCTCTGAAGACGGCAAGCAACAAATGTCAAATTGGTATTAAGGATACTGCATGTATGGATAGGCAAATGATTAAGATTTCAGCGCAACTACGGAGACAGACAGGAGTAAAGCAGTCTACAGCGTTTTGCTCGTTCAGAATTGCATTGGAATGATTTTTATTTGTGAGGAGCTCGTATTATGTGTCGTGTAAGAAGGAAAAATTTGTACCAGCACTTGTTGGAATTCGACATAAGGAAGGTCGTGACCTATATAGGTTGCATTTTGCTTTTAATCTTTGCGCGATATTACTGTTCGCATTTGATCAGGTTCCAAAGACTGCCATGTGAATATGGAATCGATAAGTTCAGGAGGGCCGTACTCAATGCTATGCGGGATCTCGGGGAATGCGGGCTGGTTCCCCTTATTCCGTCCGAGACGATAGACACATGTTCGTTCGCCCGTTCAGGATCGTACATTAATGTAACGCTCCTTGGTTCAGTAAATGGGCTTGTTTTCAGCAAGACAAGAATGCACAGGAACAGTGTCATGCAGTCGACGCACTACGGACTGTTAGCACTGCGAAGATCGTTGCAGATTCCCTTGGTGCGCCAGCAGACAGAGAGGCATGCCAACGGCGGTGCATCCAACTACGTACAACGCTGTGCACATGAGCGGCGCCGCACCATCTCGTCTTTACAGACGAGAACCCGTGCTGCGCAGGGCACCACGATGGAAGTGTCCGTGTGTACAGGCACCAAGGAGAACCACGGTTGCCAGCTTGCGTTCGTTGACGTCACACGGGCCCAGCACTTTACGTGTGCGCTCAGTACTGAACTGGGGAGGCTAGTATAAGAAGCAAAGCCGGGAAGCGTAATGTCACAGCCCCAGTATCAAATCGGGACAAGCTGTCAGATCGTTCTGCTGTACAGAGAACAGAAGAAAAACAGTTTCCAGATTTGAATACTGTGCCACGCTGTCTGGGTTTAGTTTTTACAGTGTGACCCAAAAGTACGTTAACATTTGAAAATTAAGTATTTCACGGAATATGTTGATAGAGATATAACAATTGATATACATGCTTGAAATGACCCGGGATTTTACTGAAACAAAAAATATGCACATAACAACCAACAGTTGGACCTTCACATGATAAAGTAATAATTAGATTAAAAATTGATTTTTAGCAAAGACGCTGTTCCTTATAACAAATTCTCAACATACCTGTTGTCATTCATCAACAATACCTGCAGTCGTGGGACAATGTTGTGAACAGCACTGTACAGCATATCAGTAGGTATGGGGAGGGACTCCACCGTACATTATTTTTCAGCATCCCTAAGAGGTCGGACGACCATAGTACACTTGAGACTTTAGGTAACGCAATAACTGATAATCACACGGCTTGAGATCTGTGGATGTGGGAGGCCAAGCATGACGGAAATGGCGGCTCAGTAAGCAATCTTCGGGAAACGATGTATGCGGGAGATGTTTCACACTTTTAACAATATGGGGTGGAGTGCCACTCTGCATAAGAGTCGCACCTTCCACCAGGTAACTTTAAACGCAGCATCCCACATTTCGTCGAAGAAAAATGTTACGATCACGACGGATGTTATAAATCCACACCAGTGATGCAGTGGAGTTTCCACTACCGGTCTAGGGTTTTCGGTAGCCCCAATTCTATAGCTGTGGGTGTTAACAGACCCTCGAAATATGAAATCGTCTTCGTCGATCCACAACATGTTAGACAACCAATCGTCATCTTCCCTCATTTATTTAAGTGCCCGCGTCACAAATGCTCTCCGCGTCACAAAATCGGTGGCTAATACTTCATGATGACATTGGATATTGTACAGATGGCATTGGAGGGTACGTCTTGGCGCTCTCCAAACAGTAGTGTGTGGACTGGTGGATTGCCGGTGCGACGTGCAGCTTTACGAGCGCTGACTTCACCATGCGGAGACGAACTCACCTAAAGTATCCATTTCTTCCTGAACTGTCCCAGCAGCAGTAGCACTTGTGTCTGGTTGCCCACCATGGGGCCGATCGCCTTAACAAACCGTGGCTTCGAACTTCGACAGCGACTGTTCCACAAAGTTTCGGGCGCGCAGCCGCATAAATTCAGCTCCTCCTTCTAATATTTCGGCTGAATACCGTCCAGCCATCTTCAGAGTGAGCCGAGGTGACTGACGCCCCAGCACTTGCTCCGTCTTTTTAAACCCGAGGACCGAACGACTGCGTATGCGGCCAAAGATACACAAGGCGCCAGAGGCGTTGATAGGCGGCAAAGAGGTGTAACATATGCATGGAAATTAAATCTATGGCTGCGCAGTCGTTCCACACAGTGATATCGATGTGTCACGGAGAGCTGCACCGTCGCGACGTCTTTGTGATTTAATTACAGAAATTGCCGGATTCCATGACTTGTCCAAGCTGAAGCCGCTATCTATAGTAATTAAATTCGTCGCCGATCGAATTTCAATTGCTTCTTTCACTACGTAGAAGAAGAAGTTGAATTTATGCTGTTGCACGCCCGAAACATTATGGAACAGTCTTTACGCTGCGAAAACAAGAAGTTCCACAGCGACATTTGCCACAGGACGTTTACCCGTTCGAATACCCTTCTTATGGCGACAGAACCTTAAAAGTGCAATAGGGGTTTCTACATTCCGATAGTAAAATAGTTGCTGTCCAGCGCCATCTGTTGGCCGGTTCTTGGGCTCGTTTTTGGTTTAGATGAAACTTCATTTGTCATTTCAGGCATGTGTGTCAGGTTTTAGCTCGCTAGCTACATTATTCCGCGGATCAGTGAATTTTCAAACGTTATCGGGCTTTTGGGTCACCGTATAGTTCACTATTAACATTGCTTTCTAATCTGATAATCCTTCCCTGCAATTTCGCAACTATTTTGCAGTGTTTACATTTGTATTTCTTGTATCGCTGCCAAATTGAACTTCTCAAAATCCATACTAGTGTACAAGAGGTTTTCTGCTCTAACTTTTCGCATTTAATTTACTGGATAACGAGGCTACGTGGTGACACAAAATGAAAAAAGCTTAAACATGAGAAGTTTTTGAACGAAGTGTTCTCACCAGATGGGTAGTGAACTTTCAGGCAATACCTCATACAACATGAAAACTTCTCTCTGTACACATAGAAAAAAAAGTTATGTAATCATCATTAGGCAATAAAACTACGGAACTATTGCTTTGTTTTTCCATTACAGGTATTAAACTTGCTACAAACAGAGGAAAAAGCTTTAAAATTTTAATGAATTACTTAACATTATGTAATGTTAACAAATTGAAGACAAGAATTTTCGGAAAGGAGACTGTCAAATTGCTATCAGGCCACTAACATATTTTTTTTCTCTTTATCATATTATATGTCATGTCTTTTCTTTCGGACGTGATCAAAAGAACAGATATTTTGATCGTGCAGCCATTATGAATCGAGACACACAGGAATTAATGACATTAACTGATAGTGGTTTGATTAAATCAAAGGGGAAAGTTGAAAATATGTGCTGGACGGGATTCGAACCTGGGTCCCCTTATTTGGTTTGTAGATAAAGTTTTGACAAGGAACCTTTTTCTGGAAATGTGCTGCCTGGATATAAATAAGTTTGGAGATAGGATCACTTTCAAATCACCCGATGCACGGAACGGTACGTAAAGGTAGAGCTGTACAACGCACGTATCGAGAAAGTTATCGTGCTCGCCTTAGCCCACCACATACCATTTTCGTCCAACTCCGACGACGGCTGCGAGAAACCGTTGCTTTCGCATCTGGGAGGCTTGCCTGTGGTGCTCCAGGTTTTCTCGGCAGTGGATACACCTCCTGCAACGAAATGCAGGATCGCCACATGGAACAGCATCTGTAGAGCATACAGGTGTGCCAACCGTGAAGAGGTAGATTTTAAAGTGATTCGATCTTCAAACTTATTTTTTATCCAAACGGTACATTTACAGGCATGGGTTCCTTATCAATACTTTAACTACTACGTTGCTTCTACAACCTCGAAGTCTTTGATACGAATTGTGAGACACCAAATATACACTATCTGATGAAAAACATCCGATATCCTATTGCTGGACGTTAATATGAGACGTGTCCATGAATTGCCTTTATGACAATTTCAACTCCGTTGGTACGCTTTCAGCGAAGTGTCTGAATATCTGTACAGGAATGACAGCCCATTCTTCGTCAAGAGAGGAAATTGGAGAAGGTAGTGATGTTGGGCGCAGGGTTCTGAAGCGAACTAGGCGTTCTAACTCATCCCAAATGCGTTCCATTGGTTCCAATTCGAGACTCTGGGAAGGCCAGTCCATTTCAGAAACGTTAGTATCCAAAATGTAACCATACCATTGCCTCACAGATGCTACGAAGGCCATTCGATAATTAAAGAGACAAACTGGTCTGGGGAAAAACTGTTTGGTACCTTTATGACTTTAAGTTGGCATCACTGCGATGAGCCCTGATCAACTGATGTATCAACATTGTTTTGTTTATAACCTCAAAAATACATTTCAAGATGGCGAATCCGCGGGAAACGTCCACATTGGTTGAAAAATGTTCTGTTATTCGTTTTTTTTACTTGATGAAGGCGAGATACAAGTGAATATATACTGCAGAATGTCTAAAGTTTATGGTGAACGTTGTATGAATCGTGCAAATTTTTACAAGTGGGTAGAGCAGTTCAAAAATGGTAGCGACTCAGTGACTGACGAACACCGTTCGGGTCGAGTAGTTACACTTGAAAGTTGAATTGATGACATTATTCGTGCTGACCGCCGTGTGACTGTGGAAATGATAGCTGATGAGTTAGTGCTGGCACAGTTCATAACATTATTTGTAGCAAGACATGTGCAAGATGGGTCCCAAAAGAGTTGACGCGGCAACACAAGGAAACAAGATTGATAGTGTGCACAGAACTAAAGGAACGTTAAGAAAGAAATGTGAGCACTTCCTCAACAACAGTTTAACTTGTGATGAAACTTGGGTTCACTATTAAGAGCCAGAATCAAAAAGACAAAGCATGGAGTGCAAGCACACCCACTCACCAGTCAAGAAGAAATTCAATACCCAAGCATCAGCAGGAAAAGTCATGCGGAGGGTGTTTTGGGATGCTGAAGGTCCAGTTCTTTGTGATCATCTCGAAGAGCGGCGTACAGTGAACAGCCAATACTGCTCAGACTTGCTTTTAAAGAAGGTGAAGCCAGCCATGAGAGAGAGACGTCGTGGATCTCAGAGGAGAGGTGTGATTCTCCAGAAATACAACGCACAGGTCATATTGCTCTACTAACCCATGAAACCATCGACAAGATGGGCTGGGAAGTATTGCATCATCCTCCTTACGGCCCTAATTTAGCACCAAGTGATTTCCATTTGTTTGGTGCACTGAAGGAGGCGTTACATGGGAAGAGGTTCAAGGACAACGAGGACGTGAAAATGTTCGCGGGAAATTGGTTCAAACATCAAGATAAAGAGTTCTTTGCAGCCTGAATAAAAAAAGCTTGTAGCCTGTTGGAACAAGTGCACAAATGTTCAAGGGGATTATGTTGAAAAGCAGGAAAAGTTTTGTTTTGTAAAAATAAACGCTTTTCTCTCCAGACCAATTTGTCTTTTTAATTATTGAATGAACCTCGTACTTTATGACAAGGTGCACTGTCGTGTTGATTAAAATACTCATTATCTCCGAACTGTTTCTCTATTATAAGTAATAGATGTTCCGTAAAATGCGTTCATATCCTTCCACATTTAGCGTTTGCTTAAGGGCTATAAGGGGACCACATCTTAACAACGAAAAACACTACCATAACGTTAAAACACCCCCTTCACTGTTGTCACTACACATGATGGCAGGTAATATTCTCCAGGCATTCGCCAAAAACAAGTCCATCAGTCATAGGATACATCGTGATTCATCACTGCAAATTACTCGTTTCTGGTCATCCAGTGTCCCGTGTCGTCGGTCTTCGCACCACTTCAAGCACCGCTTAGTACTCACTACAGAAATGTGTGGCATATGAGGAGCTGCACGACCAGTGTACCCTACTAGTTTTAACTCTCTACACATAATCATTGCACTATCTCGGCTTCTGTTGATTCCTCGGGCTACTTTTATGAGTTTTTTTTACCACCACCCTCTGCAATGATCGACTGCCCCTGCACTTGAGTACATGATACCTGTGGTTGTTTCTTCGCGTTCCCAAACCACTACCACTCGACTTGCGAAGATTTAGAAGGATTGAAAGGTTCTGATGAATTTGTTGCTCAAGTTATATCCAGTGTCTTGGTCACATTCGAAGTTACTGAGCTCTCCTGGCCGACACGTTCTGCTGTTACTGCTTCTCTCCATACATACTTACATACATACTTGTTCATAAATCACGAATACGACATTTCGTAATGATGTGGAACGTGTCAAGTTAACATAAGTTGTCTTTACACAAAATATTTTTTTTTTACAGTTACTATTTCTTATCTAAAAATTCATGTGTTTAGTAGAATGAGTTGTCATTCAGAAATTCTTTTAATTTGTCTTTAATGTTGGTCGGCTATCTGACAGACTTTTAATGCTATTTGGCAAACGACCAAAGATTTTTGTAGCAGCATAAGTCACCCCATTCGGTGCCAAAGTCAGATTGAACCCACAAGAGCGAAGACTGTTCTACCTACTAGTGTTGTAGCTATGTACTTCGCTGTTATTTTTGACTTGGGATAGTTATTAATAACAAATTTCATAAGTGAATAAATGTAGGTACTGCGAATATCTCGAGTTCCTTAAATAATTGTCTGCAAGGTGATTTTGGGGGGGCCTCCCGTTATTATTCTGATTACATGCTTTTGTGGAATGGCTACTTTTTCTCTGAATGACGAATTACCCCAAAATTTGATGCAATATGAAAGCAGTGAATGAAAATAGGCGAAGTAGGCTAATATACTGATACCTTTATCACCAAAATTTTCGATAACCCTAAAAGCATAAATAGCTGAACCTAACTGTTTCAGCAGATCATCGATCTATTTCTCTCAATTGAATTTCAATGCACACACCCAGAAATTTTGAATTTTCTGCCTTAGCAACAGACTTCTGTTAATAGTTTATATTTATCAATGGTGTTTATGCCATTTACTGTACACAATTGTATATACTGTGTTTTCTCAAAATTTAGTGACAGTCCATTTGCAGAGAACCACTTAATAATTTTCTGAAAGACGTTATTTACAATTTCCTCAGCAGATTCTTGTTCGATGGGTGTGATTACTGTACTTGTATCATCAGCAAAAACAACTAGCTTTGCATCTTCATGAAGTCATTAATATATATTAAGAACAATAAGGGACACAAGACTTAACCCTGTGGGACACCGTTCTTGATACTTCCTCAGTTAGAGGACTCTGCTGATTTTTGCAGACTATCTGTACTGTTAATTTCAACCATATCCATTCTTCCATTAGTGCACTGTCCCACTCATACCACAACACTTAAGCTTATCTAGAAGAATTTCATGATTCACACAATCAATTCAATGCAGTTAACATTTGATCAGTAAAAGCAAACATATAGCTTTTTCTGATGAAAAGCCTTTCTGGAAACCAAACTGACATTTTGTTACTACTTCATTTATACAAATTTGTGATGCTACTCTTGAATATATTACTCTTTCAAGAATTTTGGATAAAGCTGCCAGAAGTGAGATTGGGTGGTAGTTGTTAAGCATCAGACCTATAGTCTTTTTTGTACAATGGTTTAAAAATAACATATTTCAGTCTATCTGAAAAATGCCCTGTTTCAGTGAGCTACTACATATGTGGCAGAGAATCCTACTTATCTCCGCAAAGAAGCTTTTAGTTCTCTGTTGGAAACGCCATCAATTTCATGCGAGCTTTCACTTTTGAGTGAATTTATTATTTTCCTAATTTCAGATGTGCTGAATTTCAGTTGACAACACAACACTCCCCACCTCGTTTGGTGTTGGCAAGTCCGTCAGTTCTGCATTAAACAGGGATATCCGGATACTTTTGATGATATAGTGTATTTACAGCTAGCCACATAGCGGTAAATGTAATTATCTTACTAAATCATACAAGAATAATTGCCATGTGCACTAACTGTTGCTGTGCGCTTTTAATCTAACATGGAGATAACACAGCACCCATACACCGTATTAACGGTGATTCATACATGTTTCCACAATCAACTGCACATGCTGGTGTACGAGCTTTGCCAAATACATTGTCTTGTTCGTTAAAGAAACAACAGAATTAACAAGACTGCCATAAAAATACTTTGAGTTCAAGGTAAATTCCGTCAGAGGAATGAGGGGAACTTTTTCAGTTAATTCAATATACCACCTTCATCGGAATTTAGAATTAATGTTTTGCAGTTGAGTAATAACATTTAAAGTAAAAATCAGGAAAATATTCTAGAAGTGAATTTTCGCGTTTGTCACTTAGTTTCTTTTCTTTAGCACTTTAGTCACTTCTGCCACGGTTTCCATCTTTTTCACGCCAATTAAGATTATCTGCAGTCTTCTCATTTTTTTTATTAAGGACCACAGTTTTGTGACATACTTCTGCCTGAGCACTTACATCATTATCGGCATAATATCCGATTAAGACAAAGTAGATGTTGTTTGGATTTGATTCCTTTCCTGAAATCAAATGAAAACAACCCACCAGCAATATTTGGAGTTACCACAACTATATAATGATACACGAGCACCAATGTGTGTCCTTGTTGCTGGTTAAATAGATGTTTTTACGTGAGAAATAGTTTGTGTCTTCCAAGTAAGTTGCCTTCTCTGATGAATTCTCACTTGCAAATGGACAGGAAAAACTGAAAACACTCGGCACAGCGTCATCTTCCAGCAGCTGTATATCAACTCCTGGTCTTTCGTAAAATTATCACTGCAAAGTACGTTATATTTTGAGGGAGTTCAGTACTCTCCTCGTACCGCTTGCACCCGTTTCTTTAGAAGTCGTGGGCGCGACTAAGGAAGCATGGAAAGGCTTTTCCGCGTCTTTGCAGCACTATTTCCCTTTCTTGAATATAATGTTTTCATTATACTAAAGCGCACGTAATTTACTTGTAGAACCGAACGTCACGTACTGTAGTCTATGGATTACTACATCCATATGGAACAACTTTTAAACGCAGAATCCCACAGAATCACTCTGAAGTTGCAAGCAGCAAAAACTGCAAACATCTAAGAATGCCACTCCTAGCACTAAGCAAAGAAGCCTTTGAGTAGTCTCTCGAGTTTAATATTGAGCTCACTGGGTGCCTCTGAGCACACAAATCAATCATAGGCAGTTGGCTTGTTCAGTAATTTCGACAGCAGGTGTTACATTCTTATCGTGTGGCTGTGGCTGTGTCCTACCTTCAAAGTCTCTGTCACGTCGTCTTTCAACAAGATAACGAGAGACCGCACGTCCGTGCTGTCCTGACCTACCTCGATACAGAGGATATTCGACTGTTGCCCTGGCTAGCACGTTCTACACATCTGTCACCCACTGAAAACATCTGGTCATAGGTTGCCGATAGACTGGCTCACCATCACTTATCAGCCACTATGATTGATGGACCCCGGCACGGAGGGGCATCAGCATGGAATGTCCCAGGTCATTCCGTCGTCCAAGCTCACAAGGCAGCTGACCATTTAAACATGTTCAAACCTGCTCAGAAATTTTTTATACACGAAGTAGAGACCGAAAGAAATCCGATGTCAAAATTTTAAGTGCTAGAACACAATAAAAGTACTTAAAAAACTGTTGAAATTTGCCAAATTTCTAGCTCGCCAGGCGTCTTGAGAATTATATACCCCTGCCGTGTCTGTAGCATATAGCGCATGCGCAACACGATGCGCGCATATCCTCGATCGACGGCACATCGGTAAATAGATAACACGGCACAATGCGATCGTCATTTGCGAAGCGAATTTCAGTTTCTGTTGGTAGTTACTTTGACACAGTTGTTCACAGTTACTATTCGCTCGAACTGCAACTCGTTTAATGTCCACAATACATTAAGACAAAAAAAAAACTATGCGTCACGAAAGAATTATCCGAATGGGATGGAAATCTGTGGATGTAATGTACATGTACAGACAAACAAATGATTACAATTTCAGAAAAATTGGACGATTTTTTCAAGAGAAAGAGCTTCTCAAATTGAGCAACTCAATAATGTGTTGTTGCACTTCTGGCCCTTATGCAACCAGTTATTCGGCTTGACATTGAGGGACCTGCCATCTAATTTGGCGAGACGAGCAGGGTAAAGCTTTTAACTTTTTGTGTAGTGTCTGGACTCCATCCTAATCTTACAGCCTGGAGATCTTAGTGTGCTGCAGAGAGACTGTCTCATCCTTTTTATTCCAGTGGCAGCCAGCCACAGCTACAACATGAGTTATGTTATTTTGAATCTTTCCACTACTTTTCTATTGTAAGATGTAGACCTGATAAAATACATGGTGTGCGTATTTTAGGGAGTTTTTTTTAAATTTTTACATGCAGCTGAAGTTTTATTACTCTGTGGCTTACTTTATGCATACTCGTCTCATAATAGTTTAGTATTTCCGCTAAAGACCTTGTCGTAGTGCGCCCTAAAAACATCGTTATTTAATGACGTGTAGCGTACATGGCCTAGTTTCTGTTTTGAATCTAAAACATGCAGACTTTCAT
This sequence comes from Schistocerca piceifrons, assembly GCF_021461385.2. Taxonomy (NCBI): domain Eukaryota; kingdom Metazoa; phylum Arthropoda; class Insecta; order Orthoptera; family Acrididae; genus Schistocerca; species Schistocerca piceifrons. The sequence continues at coordinate 779,114,635 of NC_060140.1, read as the reverse complement.
TGATCAGTACTTCCTTAGTTTTTCTACATAGGGATGAAATTTATTAAACATAATGAATACCTGTTTCGCAGTAGTCTACCGATTTTTCCTGTAGTTAAACAAAAACAGTATAGAAATGCGCCCTTCTCTGCACCACGCTCTTCCATGGGCGTTATTTGCCTTTGCTACAACGCTAACTCGTAGGGAGTGTATGTAAAGTGCACCATCCACTGTTAACAGCAGTGTGCTTGGGAACGTCAGGAAGGAAGGAACTCCATTTCCTCGATTTTCTGGGCGAACTTTTAAATCGGGCGGAAAAGTTGCTGATGGCTGTTATTGAAAAAGTGATTAATCGTGGTTGCATGCATCTATCATAATCTTTTGTTTCTGATGTGTGGGATTATATGGTATCCATTTTCTTTTTATATTGCTTTGGGTATAGTTGGCATAGGTATGGGATCAGTTGGCATAGCTGTACCAACGGTCACATCGACCAAGACCAACAAGGAATTCCTCATGGTCTCAAGGGCCTCCTGATCATCCTGGATACATTGAAATGACTGTATCGGTGAAGTACCATGCACGTCTGTACACTGGGAAGATTGTCGAAACCGATGGTAACGGGATTTGCGCGTCCACCGTGGTCAAAAAGGAGAAGATGGCCAGACGAGGATGATTCAGTCTGGTACGGCCAATGTAAATTTGTGAAAAAATTTGGTTCGTCTGTTCAAATAACGAGCGTCCAACTCCTACACTCGAGTTGATCCAAAACATTGAATTAATTCTATTTGAATATCTACAGATAGCTAAATAATAAACAGAACTTATTTTCCTCGAAGAATTCAAGAATTCATTGCTTCTTCATAAATTTAAGTTCATAGTGTTTATTCCCCCCCCCATGAACTATGGACCTTGCCGTTGGTGGGGAGGCTTGCGTGCCTCAGCGATACAGATAGCCCTACCGTAGGTGCAACCACAACGGAGGGGTATCTGTTGAGAGGCCAGACAAACGTGTGGTTCCTGAAGAGGGGCAGCAGCCTTTTCAGTAGTTGCAAGGGCAACAGTCTGGATGATTGACTGATCTGGCCTTGTAACAATAACCAAAACGGCCTTGCTGTGCTGGTACTGCGAACGGCTGAAAGCAAGGGGAAACTACAGCCGTAATTTTTCCCGAGGGCATGCAGCTTTACTATATGATTACATGATGATGGCGTCCTCTTGGGTAAAATATTCCGGAGGTAAAATAGTCCCCCATTCGGATCTCCGGGCGGGGACTACTCAAGAGGATGTCGTTATCAGGAGAAAGAAAACTGGCGTTCTACGGATCGGAGCGTGGAATGTCAGATCCCTTAATCGGGCAGGTAGGTTAGAAAATTTAAAAAGGGAAATGGATAGGTTGAAGTTAGATATAGTGGGAATTAGTGAAGTTCGGTGGCAGGAGGAACAAGACTTCTGGTCAGGTGACTACAGGGTTATAAACACAAAATCAAATAGGGGTAATGCAGGAGTAGGTTTAATAATGAATAGGAAAATAGGAATGCGGCTAAGCTACTACAAACAGCATAGTGAACGCATTATTGTGGCCAAGATAGATACGAAGCCCACGCCTACTACAGTAGTACAAGTTTATATGCCAACTAGCTCTGCAGATGACGAAGAAATTGAAGAAATGTATGATGAAATAAAAGAAATTATTCAGATTGTGAAGGGAGACGAAAATTTAATAGTCATGGGTGACTGGAATTCGAGTGTAGGAAAAGGGAGAGAAGGAAACATAGTAGGTGAATATGGATTGGGGGACAGAAATGAAAGAGGAAGCCGCCTGGTCGAATTTTGCACAGAGCACAACATAATCATAACTAACACTTGGTTTAAGAATCATGAAAGAAGGTTGTATACATGGAAGAACCCTGGAGATACTAAAAGGTTTCAGATAGATTATATAATGGTAAGACAGAGATTTAGGAACCAGGTTTTAAATTGTAAGACATTTCCAGGGGCAGATGTGGACTCTGACCACAATCTATTGGTTATGACCTGTAGATTAAAACTGAAGAAACTGCAAAAAGGTGGGAATTTAAGGAGATGGGACCTGGATAAACTAAAAGAACCAGAGGTTGTACAGAGATTCAGGGAGAGCATAAGGGAGCAATTGACAGGAATGGGGGAAATAAATACAGTAGAAGAAGAATGGGTAGCTTTGAGGTATGAAGTAGTGAAGGCAGCAGAGGATCAAGTAGGTAAAAAGACGAGGGCTAGTAGAAATCCTTGGGTAACAGAAGAAATATTGAATTTAATTGATGAAAGGAGAAAATATAAAAATGTAGTAAGTGAAACAGGCAAAAAGGAATACAAACGTCTCAAAAATGAGATCGACAGGAAGTGCAAAATGGCTAAACAGGGATGGCTAGAGGACAAATGTAAGGATGTAGAGGCCTATCTCACTAGGGGTAAGATAGATACCGCCTACAGGAAAATTAAAGAGACCTTTGGAGATAAGAGAACAACTTGTATGAATATCAAGAGCTCAGATGGAAACCCAGTTCTAAGCAAAGAAGGGAAAGCAGAAAGGTGGAAGGATTATATAGAGGGTCTATACAAGGGCGATGTACTTGAGGACAATATTATGGAAATGGAAGAGGATGTAGATGAAGATGAAATGGGAGATATGATACTGCGTGAAGAGTTTGACAGAGCACTGAAAGACCTGAGTCGAAACAAGGTCCCCGGAGTAGACAATATTCCATTGGAACTACTGACGGCCGTGGGAGAGCCAGTCCTGACAAAACTCTACCATCTGGTGAGCAAGATGTATGAAACAGGCGAAATACCCTCAGACTTCAAGATGAATATTATAATTCCAATCCCAAAGAAAGCAGGTGTTGACAGATGTGAAAATTACCGAACTATCAGCTTAATAAGTCACAGCTGCAAAATACTAACACGAATTCTTTACAGACGAATGGAAAAACTAGTAGAAGCCAACCTCGGGGAAGATCAGTTTGGATTCCGTAGAAACACTGGAACACGTGAGGCAATACTGACCTTACGACTTATCTTAGAAGAAAGATTAAGGAAAGGCAAACCTACGTTTCTAGCATTTGTAGACTTAGAGAAAGCTTTTGACAATGTTGACTGGAATACTCTCTTTCACATTTTAAAGGTGGCAGGGGTAAAATACAGGGAGCGAAAGGCTATTTACAATTTGTACAGAAACCAGATGGCAGTTATAAGAGTCGAGGGACATGAAAGGGAAGCAGTGGTTGGGAAGGGAGTAAGACAGGGTTGTAGCCTCTCCCCGATGTTGTTCAATCTGTATATTGAGCAAGCAGTAAAGGAAACAAAAGAAAAATTCGGAGTAGGTATTAAAATTCATGGAGAAGAAATAAAAACTTTGAGGTTCGCCGATGACATTGTAATTCTGTCAGAGACAGCAAAGGACTTGCAAGAGCAGTTGAATGGAATGGACAGTGTCTTGAAAGGAGGATATAAGATGAACATCAACAAAAGCAAAACAAGGATAATGGAATGTAGTCTAATTAAGTCGGGTGATGCTGAGGGAATTAGATTAGGAAATGAGGCACTTAAAGTAGTAAAGGAGTTTTGCTATTTGGGGAGCAAAATAACTGATGATGGTCGAAGTAGAGAGGATATAAAATGTAGGCTGGCAATGGCAAGGAAAGCGTTTCTGAAGAAGAGAAATTTGTTAACATCCAGTATAGATTTAAGTGTCAGGAAGTCATTTCTGAAAGTATTCGTATGGAGTGTAGCCATGTATGGAAGTGAAACATGGACGATAAATAGTTTGGACAAGAAGAGAATAGAAGCTTTCGAAATGTGGTGCTACAGAAGAATGCTGAAGATTAGATGGGTAGATCACATAACTAATGAGGAAGTATTGAATAGGATTGGGGAGAAGAGAAGTTTGTGGCACAACTTGACCAGAAGAAGGGATCGGTTGGTAGGACATGTTCTGAGGCATCAAGGGATCACCAATTTAGTATTGGAGGGCAGCGTGGAGGGTAAAAATCGTAGAGGGAGACCAAGAGATGAATACACTAAGCAGATTCAGAAGGATGTAGGTTGCAGTAGGTACTGGGAGATGAAAAAGCTTGCACAGGATAGAGTAGCATGGAGAGCTGCATCAAACCAGTCTCAGGACTGAAGACCACAACAACAACAACAACTGTTTACTCATTTGGGCAGAATTTGTTTTTGTTCGCGTTTCATTTCTTCCTGTGGAATTTATGTTTCGAAGAATTTATTCTCTGAAAAGAAAGCTGCCCAAAGTTTTGATCAAATAAAATGTTTTTCCTCAAAAATTGCTGTTGTCCGCCGAAGTATCCGTATCCATATCAGTTTATACCAACTTATGCTAGGCACGCGCCAATTAACCGAAGACCCGCGTTAGTTGGCATAGTTGCAAGCTTTTCCGAAAAGTGTTTTTGAGGTTAACAATGAACGTATTTAATTAGTGTGTCGTACATGATTCTGTAGTCAAAAAGTTAAATCGAAAAATCAAAAAACAAAGTCTGTGCCGACTAACCCCAGTCTCCCCTATACGCCAAATTAGGCATCATGAAGTCGAAGAAGTTAGAGCTCGCACCGGAGTCTGTGGCCAGGCACTATTAACGAATTCAACAGGACAGGGGTGAGTTGCTGTACATCTTTTCGCTTCCTTATTAAATAACACCATTAGGAAAAATATATGGACCCCTTAGTTCAATGGCAGACTATAGACTGAGATTGCTCAAAGAACTTTTCGTTCTGTGTGACCAAATAACAAACGCATCGTTCTTGTATATATAAAAAAAACTTTTTTACTCCAACTTGAAAAGTTTTAATGCTTTTCAATCAATAGGTGTCGTTTACACCGTCGCCAGCTTATGCTATGCTGACCTGTAGGCACGCCCGACTGGTGTTCAGATTATTATCTAATTATTATCACGTTTCGTTACTGATATACGAGCCGTTATCAATTTCGAGATTATGAGGACATTTTCTGCAACTGGTACGGTCGTACTGTGCCAGTTGTTGATCGATGGAATAAATTGCTCAAAGGATTTTTTGTTCTTTTTGTTCTGTGTGAACAAACAACAAACGTATCGACCAAATATAAAAAAAAACTGTTATACTTGAATTTGGAAAGTTTTAGTGGCCCTCATCCAAAGGAGTTCTTTACACGTTCACCAGCATTCCGGCTTTGTTGATCTGTAACCACACCCGACTGGTCTTCAGCTTATTATCTAATTACAATCACGTTACGTTATTGATACACGAGCCGCGGCCCATTTCGAGATTATGAGAACATTTTCAGCTGTTGATACTGGATTACGGTCATTACTGTTTTTGTTGCAGACAATGTTCGATAGTGGGACGATTTTGCTGCTTGAAACGTCTATATGATTACCGTAAATACTGATGTGTGACGCTGTCAAGTCCGACAGCAATAACGGAAAAACGTAGCGCACCAGGATAGTCCCACCCAGCCCCCCCCCCCCCTCTCCCAACCCCCGGGTTCTGCAAGTGTCTATAACTCCGGAGATATTACAAAACAAGTAGCAATTGATAGGTATTTTAACGTACGTTGAAGATTTATGTGTTAGAACGAAGTGCTTGGATTAAAAAGATGCAGTGTTTCGCACCTACTCTTCAATATATACATGTAAGGAGGAATGACGGAAATACAAGAAAGGTTCCAGGATGGGATTAAACTTTAGGGTAAAAGGATATCTGTGATAAGATTCACTGATGGCATTGCTATCCTCGTTGAAGGTAAAGAAGAATTACAGAATCGCTAGTATAATGAGTATGTGTTATGTATTGATAGTAAAAAGAAAGAATTCTGCTAGCTTCGAATTAAAATAGTTCATAACGGACGATGCAGGGACATAAGAAGAAGACTAGCACAGGCAAACAGGGCGTTCCTGGCCAACAGAGATCTGTTGGTATCAAACACACGCATCTATTTTAATAACTTTCTGAGAATGTACGTTTGGAGCACAGCATTGTAAGGTAGGGAATCCTCGACGGTTGGGAAACCGGAACAGAAGAGAGCCGAAGCGTTTCACAAGTGGTGCTTCAGAAGAATGTTGAAAATCAGGTGAACTGATAGAAGATTTTTCGCAGAATCGGCGAAAAATGGAACATATGGGAAACACCGACAAGAAGAAGGGACGGGAGGGTAGGACGTGCGTTAAGACCTCAAGAAATAACTTCTATGGTACTAGCGGGAGCTGCAGGGGATAAAAACTGTAGAGGAAGGCAGGCTGGAATAAACCCAGCAAATAATTGAGGACGTTGGGCGCAAGTGCTGCTGTGAGTGTGAGGTGGAAAGTTTGGACAAGGAGAGGAATTTGTGGCGGGCCACATCAGACCAGTCAGACGACTGATGAGTAAAAAATTAGTAAATAAATAAAACGACTGAAGAATGATGAATAAAAATGATAAAGAAATAAAACTGATTTGATTCTTCCGGTTCAGGCCGCCAAATTACGCTAGAAAAATAACTGTAGCAAAGTCCTAGAAATATTATACGAACTGAGCACACAGATGCGAATCTGGATAGGGAAACAAAAACTGACATATACACTATTTAAATGAAAACTAGTAGAGGAGCCATGAATTAAAACAAGCCAAAAGAATAGTTCTATGGCACAAGATCGACTGGAATTTGCGTTTGTACCTGGACGTTTAACGGACAAATGTAAATATGTGACAAGAAAAAGTAGTCGATCACAGTTACAATTTGAGGAAAGATAGCGTTCCTCCGAGCTACATTTTAAAATCTTGTTTTAATCAACACTGCTAGTTTGGGGCATGACCCATTTCCAGTTGCTTCTAAAAACAAAACACCATAACGAAACGAAAATTACAATATAGAAACCATACAGATACACTGGTAGCAGTGTTTACGCAAACGTAGTAACTACCTGTAATAAATATGGATACATCGTTCTCGACTCGTCATCCAAAACCCTCGTTCCGTTCGTAATATTAAGTATAGCACTATCATCAAAGCGCATGATCTAAAATATAAAGTGCACGGAATGATAGTGTCAGTCAAAGAGCGTAAACGCAAAGGATCTTACAGTATTAGCGATACACAAGAATTTCTAAGTATGTCTTGTGTCTTTTACTAATAGTTACAGGAACACACGAGGACGTATATTAGTATTTACGAAACGGTATCCTAGCTACGTGTAGGTATGTATTATACCTATGCATCTTGAGATTTGTCTTTTTGTTACTGTTAGATACGACGTTCTAACACGAGGGTTGTAACTTTTAAATTTTTCATTTTTTGAACACGGCCTGCGATTAGATTAGAAAAAGAAGCGGCTAAACTTTCTGCAGGATCCGGCCATCATTTTGCTGGACAATGCCCGAGAGCATAATACGCAAGTTGTGACTGATTTGTTCGAATGATGGGGCTGAGAAGTGCTGTAGGACCTACCATACTCCCCAGTCGTAAGCCACTGTGACTTCAAACTGTTTCCTAAATTGAAGGTAGCACTTCAGAAATTCTCTTCAAAACTCTTATAGACATTCCTCAGGCACTAGACTTCCATTCGAGCTATCAACGCAACTAGCGCTGCTAACGGTATCCTGCTACCACATAGCTGGCAACGGGTTATACACAATGCTGGTAAGTACTTCGAATAACAGTAAAATTTTCAAACGTTTCAATTTCTATAATTTTTAAATAAATAGTTACAACTATAAAAGTTCCAAATTTCGTAGTCTGTTAATGTTATAGTTCTCACGACCACTATGATTCCGCTCACTTTATATTTTAGATTACAAGCTATGACGACCATAAATTCTTTACCTTCCCCACCTCATCTCCCATCAACCAAATAAACGGAAATTCACTGTATTTATTTCCCTCTCTACCCGAAAAGCCTATGGCCGGGAGTGGCATTCTGGGCTGCTCTTCAGGCTACAAACTTAAATGCAGCATGATAGTCCATGACTGGCATTTCATCTTTTATTAAGTGATTGGACTTAATTCAGGGTGTAATCGAGTCCTTCTTGAGTAAAGCTCGTTTTTTCGTGTCTTAAACTATAGTAATACAAATGGGATACCTGCCAGAGTACTAACATCCAGATTTCCATGCCATCATTTCAGTTTAGTGTCGGATTCTTGTTACACGTTTCATCCTGGTACAGTAGTCTGGTGTGGGCTAAAGCCACTGGAATTTCCCCAGAACACCGTAGGGCTCTCTGATGTACCTGCGAGCTTTTGTTAAAATAACACAAAGCTGTTGGTTCTTGGAGTCCGCCTCTTGGAACCTTGAATGGGGTCGGTGGGGCGGCGACATACGGCATTTTCGCTGCTTCAGAACGCTAGTGAATGTCAGAGCATCAGACCCGAGTGTCTCACTTAGGAGCGCAGTCTACATTTTCGCCGACAGCCCTGGGCAAAGTGCGGAAAGCAGCCGGATGAAGCACAAGGCAGACTCAGATAATTTGGGAAAACTTCTGGTAAACATTTTAGCCGGCTCTTGGGAATGTAGCTTACAATTGCCAGTTAGGTGTTTGATGTTTACCGATCGCCTGGTTGTTGCCGCGTCTGGGAAGTTTACTTCAGGCCATATGGAACCGATACCTCAGCAGCGATTGGCCGTCATTATTAAAATGTCTCTGGTGAAAGAGAAAGCCAGCGGTTTTCTATTCATTGATCAGAGTTCTAATATTGTAGAGCAGTGAAAATTTGTTGATATTGTTAAACTTGAATTCACTGATTGGTGGAAGGGCGACGCAAGTTTTAGGAAGGGGTGGGGTTGAGAGCCTTTGAGGCGAGCTGGTGAGTAGTGAGTTGCCATTCTGAGGCCTACTCTGATTCTGACCCGGATCAGGAGTCTGACCGGCAGTCTTCTGAGGCGAGGATCCAGGCGTGAGCTTTCGAATTCCTGCCTTCGGTGCTAAGTTTTGCGGACTTCGATTTTTATTGAGAAGAAAATGATGTCCCGCCCACTATGCTTGCTTCATTAATTAGGGACGTTTAACTTCTTATTTCAGCGAGTAAAGCAGAGGCTCAATTCAGTATTCACTGGCTCTGGCACAGTACATTTATCCAATTTCTTTCCACATGAGTTGCATTACGGTAAAGCTTGCAGCAACCATCAATCCTGTTAAGGGATCACGGGTTCAATATGCTCGTATTTTTCATGTAATGGTCACCAGCACACGCTACCATCCCATCACTGCAGATGTTTATTCGATTAATCTTGTTATTGCTAGCACAATTTCGTATTTCTTATGTGAACGACATATAATTTCCGAGAGAGAAGAGTGGAAATCAACTTGTCTCTTATGTTATTTCTCTGTTTTTCTATACTAAATTCTGATTCAGAACTCCATCTTTAATGTAACATTAGTTTCACGCGCCTGGTGCACTTTTGTTAAATAATAACATGTATAGGAGCACACAACGACTCATTTCAGTTTCCGTTGCGTACACTTATTAGGATCACATTTGAGTGAGTGGGACGGAAATCGTCCAAATTGATCTTCGTCCCCTTGCAAAATCTATACAATTCCAGTTAACTCCGCCTTATGGCATCCTTCCTTCACTGCCGTCCTACGTATGTCACAGTCAAACACCTGTTCCCTCGTGTTTTACCCCACTGTAGGCATTCTTCAAGGCTCTGTCCTTTGACCCCTTCTTTCCATCCTGTTCGCTGCTGATTTTCCCAAACCACCACCCTCGCCTACCTCCTGAAAGATGCTGACAACTCGGCCTACCTAGCTATTCGCCACTCCTTTCAGTTCTCCCATGCTTCCTTCCAATGTCACTTCAGGCTCATGATCGAGTGTTGTAACACATGGAAACTTAAAGTAAATCCACAGAAAAGCTAAGCCTCCATCTTTTCTCGCAGCACAATCTTCCAGATTTCCGTCTGTCTACAACCAACCCATCCCTCTGACTAAGTAAAACGGTTAGCAGAGACCTTGCATAGGAAACTAACGTGTACTGCATATCTCCTCACCGTCCAACAAAAAGCCCGAAACTAATCAAAACTACCGAAACTAATAACAGGCGGCATTTCTGGTCTATATTCTATCATTATCCTCACCCATAAATCCGTCTTCCACCCCAACTTCACCTGCGCCAACACTGCCTGGACTTACGTCTCCCCAAAATTCTATCAGTCCCTTGAAATTCTGGAATTCCACATCCACCTACCTTTCTCACCTCGCATCCAGTAGCATCCCTTCCACTTCCCACACCTTCTCTTCCTAGAGCACCTTAGAGTTCAATAGATAAATCGCAAAACCCAGGCACAGCACTCAATACCCCACTTACTAATCGCCTATACAGGTACCCTGCTGCACCATTTCATCTTCCACGACCATCATGTCTTATCGATCCTCTCCCAACCAGAATGTCAACCAACTCCCTCACCCCAACAATGAAATCCCTCCGGAGATGTACTCTTCTCTCCAATCCTAGTGGCAACGTTCCGTCTCACACCATCCTTTTATTTTACTTCCTCCCCCTTCTTCCACCTGGCTGACTTAATCGCTATCTGCGGTTCCACAGGTTCCCATAGTCGTTCTCATTATTACACCTCCGCCATGATCATTTTCATGCATCACCAGTATTACCATTACAGCACTGCATCGTTCACATTATCATCAGTGACTATATTTTAATTATAATATAAAATTATCTATAAAGTTTTAAAAACATCAATATTGTCCAATATGTTTTTAGAAGATCTTCATTTATTATCATCCATTTTCATGTAAAAATTGTAACCATTGCCTACCAATAAATCATCGTTTATTGTCACGTGTTTTTATTCATATTAAACCATTTTTTCTGTTTGCATAAACTTTAGCGGTAGTGTGGTTTTTTCCGTTGCAAGAGCGCTCCTTCGTGCGGAACTGAAATAATAATAAGAAAAAAAATGACGATCTTGCTATGCACGCTTGCGCATGGCATGTGATTTTTGTATGACGAGTCGAGGACGATGTATCCGCATCTATTATACGATAATGCAAAGGAACAGGCACCGCGGCAATCACAGCTGTTATGGAATACATGAAATGTAGTCGCAGTTGCGAATATGGACATCAGCTGTACGTGTGCATGTCCGAAGGAATATAGCATCGTACTTCTGAACAAATGCACTGTAATATCGTATTTATCCATCGACACCGGGCAAGCGATTTTGAATTAATATCTGGCCCCTGTACGAGAATTTATGTAATGGATTTACGAGTGCCGGCTGTAGACACACGGTTGACGACATTTGGAAAGTTGGGTCCGACCTCGAAGCTTGCTAAGGTAGCCTAACGATAAAGAGGCCGTTCACTATAAGCGAGAAATCCGAGTTCGAGTCCCCGTCCAGCGCAAATTTTCATCGTCATTTCATCGTACAGCTGATGGTTGTCCATAATCGCAAGTGCGAATACATTTCATGTACATCTATTGTAGGTAATTATACATTAGCGTAAACAGTACATCCAGTGTAGTTCCATTGTTTTTATGTTATAAAATTCTTTTGAGTATGGTATTTTGTGGTTTTAGATGCATTTGCAATGGCCTATTCCGAAATTAGTAAGGCTGAAAGTACGATTTTAAAGTAAAGTCCGGTGGAATGACGTCTTTCCTCAAATTTATCGAGGCTATTGGGCCCTCCCAGAGGAAGATGAGCTTTAATTATTGTATAATTGATGATTACCATGAGTTTACATATATGGCAATTGTGGGCAAAAAAGACTGTATTTTAGTGGACAGGTTACAACATTATCGCTTCTAATAAATTAGCAATACACCGATATTGTTACTTCTACGAAACGAATTTTGATTTGACGGTGACTGTGTGTGATGGATAAGCTACCGTACTAATTTTCGTTTCTCGAAAGAATTGTAATGAAAGGAGACAGTACCAGAACAAACGGGATTCAAACAATGGTTCTATTAGTTACAAAGTAAACTCAAATTACGTAAAAGAAAACGGTCGCCAGCCTAATTAAACAAAGTTGTGCCATGTACTAGCACTGTTCATAAAGAAAGTTAAGTACTGGAAATGACTTTACTTGATACTGAAATTCTGTTCAGCAAATAGGGTACGAGACAGTAGCACACTTTAGCAAGCAGTGTACCAGTAGTATAGCATGAGTGATACAGAGGAAATATAAAAACGTTTTGGCAACAACTGGCTCTTAGTAACACTATCTGTATATTAAAGCAAAGAATTTATGTCCTGAATAAAAAACCAAAATTTTTCACGTCCGAGGCTATATTAAATTATCTTGCCTCGCTCAGCACACAAGATGCGATAAGTCTGCATGCTAGCCACCTGACACTTAATACAAAGCAGCCTTGCAGTTCGAACGCCAAATCCACTTTTTGTATTCCTGCCATGCCAGTTTCGTTGCAGAGGGGCATCCCTCCAGGCTTTACGTTATTACAAACATACTTTCCCTATGCTTGAATCAGTTCTACAAAAATAGTTTTAACAACCCAACACCTTTACAAAACATTGCTTTTAAAATTACATACATTAATTGTTGTGTCATAAATGGACATACCGCGCGACTGCTAGGGTCGCAGGTTCGAATCCTGCCTCGGGCATGGATGTGTGTGATGTCCTTAGGTTAGTTAGGTTTAAGTAGTTCTAAGATCTAGGGGACTGATGACCACAGATGTTAGGTCCCATAGTGCTCCGAGCCATTTGAACCATTTTGAAATGGTCATAAATAATGAATAAACCATTTACACAGTTCTTACATCAAAGACATTGGTTACACAGAGGTCGCACTGAACAAAGCAGACAATGAAGTTATACGAGGTAAGTATAGTTACTACCGACAATAGTGTTAATTACGGCTGGTTCAACCCGCCGCTGTTGTGAGGAGACTACGGAGACGCAATCTCTCCAGACACAATATTAATCACTACTTTAAAAGAGCACTCTGGCCACTCTGGAGTGCTGTAGAAGGTGCGTATAATTGTGGCAGACCGTCATGTTACGCTCTACCGCTGACGAATGCCGTGGCACCGAAAAGATATTGAATCATGGCAATAAGATGATTCGACGTGCAAACGTGACAGAGTGACACAAAAGGTACTATCTTGTTTGGAAGAGCCCATTACCACACCCTGAATGAATTTGCCTGTTTTGCGGTGTACCAACGCGGACCGTTCAAGAGGTCTACAAGGAACTACTGACGGTCACTTAACATAGCGTGAGAACAATGTCACAAGAAGATCCTGCCAGGAACGTGAGTCGGGTCTCACACCTTGTCAATAACAGTTGGTTTCAAACCCGCCAAGAAATGTTGCTGTCAGTGAGTGAACGTCCTTCTCAACCAGTTTTCGATCCAACACTGTGAAGAGAACTCCACGTAGTGGACATTTAGAGCCCGGCACCTCGTAAAGGGCCATTGCTCACAGCAGCAGGTAAAGCTCCACGCCCTCTAAAGGTGCAGACAACACAGAAACTGGACACTAGCTTACGGCATGCTTGTGGTGTGGTCTGACAAGTCACGATTTTGCCTCCTTTTTGAAATGATACAAAGTGTCGAGTGCACGGACGACCTAATGAAACGTTTAACACGCAGGATACGTAAAGTGCAGATGAGGTCGGAGGTGCTTCTGTGATGTTTTTGGGTGTTTATTATGCCATAACTTGTACTCCACTTATTCACGTTATCGTGAATATAAACAAGGATGTTTACTTCCACATTCTTGGTGACGGGGAGTTGCCCTTTGTTCTACAACTTCATGATGAATATGCCGTAGAGTCCTCTCTTCCAAGAGGCTGTGTTAAGATGTTACTTCTCTGACGAACACTCAGTCACCCCATCGCACCTTGGATGGACGCTACATAATGCGATTTTAATCCCTTGCTATTTGGAACAGCAAGTAAAATGTAGCAATCGGCGTACCTGCCATTTGGTAGCTCTACTGTATTCAATCATTAATAAGTGACTAAAGCAGGACGTGGTACCTGAAGGAACTAGTGGACTCTCTTCCTCGTCGAACTGGGGCTATTATCAAGACTTGTGATGATGTCACAGGGTGACAACGTGATGCCCCTATGGGTGACCAATTCTTTGTCTGGTGTGCTAAAACTGATACCCTGTTGCAAAGGTTTTAGTACCACATCTTAAGACGCCATGACTGTACTAATGCGCGTATGTCCTTAAAAGTAAGAAAAAGGCTGCTATATATCGCTTTAGGACAAACCACTGCTGAACAGTACAAAAAATTCTTGACGAACCAGTAACTAGACCAGTATATATACACACAATTACCGTAGAGACGGAATTCGTGCCGGCCGGAGTGGCCGAGCGGTTCTAGGCGCTACAGTCTGCAGCCGCGCGACCTCTACGTTCGCAGGTTCGAATCCTGCCTCGGGCATGGATGTGTGTGATGTCCTTAGGTTAGTTAGGTTTAAGTAGTTCTAAGTTCTAGGGGACTTATGACCTCTGCAGTTGAGTCCCATAGTGCTCAGAGCCATTTTTTTGGAATTCGTATGCACACGAAGGAGAATATTTAAATTTCTCACTCATACGAAAGAGAGGCTTCAGATAGCTCATTTTAATCCAAGACAGACTATATCCGGCCGATTGTGGCTGTGGTTAACTGTAAGCACGAGGTTATGACGCGTCGGTATGTCCCGGAGGAGGCAAGTTTTAAGAGGCCTTAATGAAAGAGGATGTAAACCGATTCTTTCTCAGAAAATGAAGGCCTTAAGTTTACAGTGAAAACGAGCAAAGGGACTAGACTAGGCCAGCGGACAAACAAGATGGCAACAGGAATAGTGAAGGAAAAATGTCACAAAGTGGCGCGGAAGGCTTGGTTCGAAATGAAGTGACGCGTTCTGATTCGTCGCCGTGTAGTCTGGAGCGAGCAAGATATTGGGCCTGACAACATTTCCAGTCTAGTAAGGAATATATACAGAAACTGTTTACAATACTGTAATAAGAAATTGTATTGATCTTCCTCAGGTTAAGGTGAACCAAAATGAGAAGAGATAATACATTTCTAAACTGCAGTATCAGCGTCAGTGAGCAAACCAGTATCAAAGAAAAACAAACACTAGCGCAAAATCAGTCAAGTAGGGAGGAACGTCGTATAATTATTAGTAGTTTAAGTATTAGTTGTAGCTGTTGCTTGCGAGCTAACATCCCATAGATGTTCGGGCTCACATGCGGTTCCTCTTCGTCGAAATGTCTTGGCTCAAACTCGTCTAGGAGTTGAACCGCACGAGTCGCATTACACGCCCTAAATTAGACACTTGTGGCCCTTTGGTTAAATTGTCTGACTGATGGCAAGTTTGCGAAATACAAAGTTCACATAACATATAATAACAGTAATAACTATATTGGGAACTAAATTAACGACCCATAAATGATGTACGCCACACAGTTGCAATTTGGTTAGAATCATGTTTATTCAGAAAGCAAACTAATAGTGAAAGTGGTCGTATTTAGAGTTACTGTTACACTCGAGCGCATATCCATTTCACACATTTCGATCATTCACAATCTCATCGTGAATTAAAAGTATAACACTTCACCTCGTTAACTAAGCGAAACGTTAGAGTTCATACCAGGCGCGCCGCTGCTCACCGCTCAGAGCCTAAGTCCCACGACACCACACAACGCGAAATTCTCTAAGTCGTTTCACTTCCTAGCTGCATAAAGACCGACTGTCCACTTTCGCGTCCAATCCGGACTGTTCACTTTGGTGTCTCCAGCCGAACTGTCCGCTTTCGCGTCTGCACCAGCACTGCCTCTGCCTGTCCCCGGCCGCATTTCCCGCGCGCCGAATATCCTCGCTCGACTGACTAGGGCAGTCCCCTTTCCTGAAGCCGTCCATCTGATTGGCTACAGTTTATTCTACATTATTTTACATTTTAACATATTTAAATACTCAAAGCTTGACCACTTTCACGTTCTAAATAAAGTAACAATAATATCCATTACATAATAAACGTTAAATTCTTTTACATTAAACCAATATAATTTCCTTCTTAGCTTTGAATGCCACGGCCAGTAGCCTTGCACCAATGTGGTTTCTAATAAATAAATAAAGAACAAAAGTAACTATTATGCACTAAACTTTACAACAAATATTCTATTACCTAATGATTCAATAAGGAGCCATTTTTCAATGTGTTTTGTGTGGAGGAAATGGTGATCTGATGCTTAACAGTAAATACTGATAATTTAAATTTACTATATCTTTTAAACAAATAAAGTTACAGAGTTGATATTTACAACGTTTATCATTTTAATGGTGCGCTTCTACATGAAATGTCGATCGTTAGATCGACCAAAGCGTTCAGATTTTAGCATTCAGGTCTTTGTTACAAAACTTGTTAATTTCACTTTAACAGTAAATCCTAAACTATTATAGATACGATCAATATTCAAGTTTTATTGGGATCGCCACGAAAATTTATGGCGGATGGCAGATTAATATTAATGTGGCTTTATTCCCTGCATTGTTACAGAATTAAATAGTTTTCATAAATGTTTGCCTTTATGGCCGGTCTTAGGTCTGCCATATTTAACACTGCTACGTCTCCTGTCTCCTTGGCTTCTACTGGTTTTCCATATGACATAGGTTCTCGTCTGTCTCACTCGCACACTACGGTGCTTAGGCCTCAATAGACAATAGACGTCTGTGAGTTTCCCCATTTCGTGGTGAATATGCGCCCTCTGTGGCACACGGTCCTGGACACAGGTTTTGTTTCACAGTTCCTGTAGGCTGACTCTTTCGATCATATATTTAAATGAGAGCGCAATGCTCGTTAACTCACATGCTGTACGAACACGGCCTAACGACAGGTCTAGCAGTTTTAGTAATAGTGGGAGAATCCAGCTTTTATTGCCCTACCAACACAAGCGGTCGCTGCTGAAAAAAAATAAAAAATAAAAAGAGGAGATAATATGTGAAGCAGACTTTTTTGTGGTAGGAAAGGAACATGCGACTGGGAACAGGAAGCGGTGCTGTCGAAAGACTACGTATGGAGTAGCGAGTAGCAACCCTAAAAAATATAAGAGTGACTGTGCTGCACGCAAAAGAAAGCAGGATCAATATGAATACTGAAGGTTTCGATTAATTGTCTAGTAGATCAGACAAATGATTAGATTCAATTTGAGGCATTGATTGTTCCGTAGACCTTAGAGAGAAGATCCTCAAAGATGTGTAACATGTTAGAAAAACAGAAATATATTATGCATATTTACAAAAGAATTGATATTATGATGTTCCTTCCACAGATCTTAAGTGAGATGGTCCTCAAGGATATGGTTCAAAATGGTTCAAATGGTTCAAATGGTTCAAATGACTCTAAGCACTACGGGACTTAACATCTGAGGTCATCAATCCCCTAGAATTAGAACTACTTCAACCTAACTAACCCAAGGACATCACACACATCCATGTCCGAGATAGGATTCGAACCTGCGACCGTAGCAAAGGACATGGAAAACGGTATATACATTCCCGGGTGGGTTGCTAATCCCACGCCGGGCGCCTCCCCAGGTGGCGTATAGGGGAACGCCAATCAGATATGAAGGGTACCGTGGAAATAAAATACTCGGGGCGGACCAAAAACAGCACAGCACATCTAGTATCGACGGCATCCAGAGTGGGAGGCGTCCTTGGCAGGGTCTGTCCACACAGAGGTGCGGCTGCAAATGAACGCTCCAGGAACTAACAATCCCTGGTTCTAACCTTTCGGTGGAAACACTGGACCAACAAGGTTACAAGCAACCATGACTCATGCGAGGAGTATCAATAATACCCCAGGTGGGGTAACCAGTCCACCCGTCAGCAGACGGCAACCGGGAACTCGGATTCTGGGGAACCTGAACTTACACGATCACAAGAGAAAGTTGGAATTCTCTGGCAAACTTCCACACAAAATGGTTCAAATGGCTCTGAGCACTATGGGACTTAACTTCTGAGGTCATCAGTCCCCTAGAACTTAGAAACTACTTAAACTCTAACTAACCTAAGGACATCACACACATCCATGCCCGAGGCAGGACTCGAACCTGCGACCGTAGCGGTCACGCGGTTCCAGACTGAAGCGCCTAGAACGCACGACGGCCACACCGGCCGGCCAAACTTCCACACAACACATTTACATTTCTTGGGTACTTCAACATAAACATACTGATCCAACCAGGAAAACTGCACAACCTAACATTAGAATTCAACAAACAGAAGATAATGATACTTACCCCTGCAGGAAACCCGCATGACAGACGAAGATACAATGGACATATGGAGACTATTGTATCTTCAAGAGCAAAGGCAGACAAACGAATCGCCAACGGTGCTCCGCTTCTTGGCGTGGCCTTCATGGTACATAAGAAGATAATCAGTTTAATTAGAGCAGCCAATCTAATAAACAACAGGTTAAGGACAATGCGCTTACAGTGTGCAAACACAAAAATACACCGTGATCAAGGTACATGCCCCCCAAAAACGGGGATAACAAAAAAGACCCCGTACCTCAACGAGAAAATTCTGGGTAACACTAGAGACAGTGATCACCAAGATCTCAAAATTCGATATAAAATTTTTTTTAGATGATTTCAACGCAACTTGTCGGCAGAGAAAAACGTAATCAAAGAACAGTGGGAAAGTTTCTGGCGAACAAAATATGCAAACAGAAATGGCATGAGAACTCATCGAACTCTTCTCAGCACAATAACGTAAAGATAATGTCAACGTCCCTCAGGAAACCTCCACGACAACAGAAAACATGGAGGTCACCTATACAAGAGATGGGAGAGAATTCAAATGGTTCAAATGGCTCTAAGCACTATGGGACTTAACATCTGAGGTCATCAGTCCCCTAGACTTAGAACTACTTAAACCTAACTAACCTGAGGACATCACACACTTCCATGCCCGTGGCAGGATTCGAACCTGCGACCGGTAGCAGCAGCGTGGTTCCGAACTGAAGCGCCTAGAACCCGCTCGGCCACATCAGACGGGCTGGGAGAATACCAAATAGACTGTGTAGCGATTTCCTACCCAGTTCAGAGGAGATATTCATGACGTTCAAGTACGCAGAGGTGCCAATATTGATTCCAGACCACTAACTCGAGCCAAGATAAAATTTTACACCGTAGAAAAATACATACAGAACACAATGTACATAGACAACGTTTGACACGAAAGAGGGTCATGGAATATAACGTAAAACAATAATGGGAAAAAACAACCAGAAAACACATGGGGAAGAATTCCGTAGAAAAGATCATACAAGGAGTAAACGAACTAATATCAAAAATAAAGGGACACTAAAACACCCTTGGTGGAACTCAGAGTGTGAAAGTACTAGAAAATACGAAAACAAGCATTTTCAGGATTACGATAGTTACAAATTCCCACAAAGCCTATGTTGTTACCAATAATCAAGAAAACAGGCTGCAAAACTTATTAGGCAAGCGAAGCGAAAGTACATGAAGAAGCAACTACATGCTATAGACGTAAACTTCCGCAACAACAACACGAGAGAATTCTACAGGACCTTCTCAAGGATCTGCGGGTACACATCTCAAAATTTGCGCTTCAGGAAACCAGATGGAAAACTAGCACTAACTAGCCAAGAGAATTGTCAAGAACTGCCATGTTATTTCTCCGATCTCCTTAACTGCCCTGAACCTGTAGCAAGATTTCCAGTACAGACCTGTAACTCCATCCACCCACAATCACTTCCACTGTAATGTCGCGAGTCAATACGCAATAGCATTTTATTGCAGTAAGCTACTTTGAAGTACGGGCTCGTAGCTTTGGAGCCGTTGGCGGTGGCAATATACAGCATCTTGTATCTTACCTTGACTCACTCGCACCTGTCGCTAGCCTAGCAGTGGGAAGCGCAGCCTGTGTTAGTTCGAGCGACAGAATATTCAAGCCCTTAAGAATCTAAATAAACAGTATTAAATATTATTCAATTTTGTTAAAAGTCGATATACAGCCCTTTCTTATTAAAAGGAAGGTTGTGTTAAAATCACAGCTATCTAGCTAAGATACTTTCAGATTTAGAGACAATTACCTAAAACACCAAAAACTGACACTTATAAGATTAAAGTCAGTTAGCATTCGTATCAGTTTGTCTTTTAGTATCATGTGGAATTATTACTGAAGTTCACTAAATATCAGAACAACTTATTTAGATTTTTTATAATTACAAACGTTCACTAATTTTCATTTTCGTAACATAGAATTCAGAAAGGAATTAATATTTATTTAATAAACTATCTCATTTGTTGTGTGAATAAATGAGAATGAGTGAAAGTGTATATGTGGGACATACGAAAAAAATCAATATTATCTCGATGTTAAACATTACGTAACTATGTCATGGGGAAAGTGTGAAGCAAACCAGTTGCAATGAAAGCTCTAATTTCCCTACCTTGCTGATGACGTATGTCCAAGGTACTTGCTTTTGTAAGAAGGCCGGATAGCCATTTGCAGAGTAATGATTTTTCTAAAATCATTTCAAGACTAGTTTTCGTTTGGTTTTGTTAAACATTTTATTAAGATTTGCATGATGAAGTGACGTAAATGCAGCTCTGAATATTGATTGGCTCTTAGGACAGTTTTGGCGCGAGAAAGAACTCGAAGGATTGTTTTGATTGGCTGGTCATTTTGAACAACCAATCAGAGTTAAGCAATTCTCATCTCTCTATCAAGTAGTTACAGACCATGGAAGGAGTAGCAGGGAGTCGTTGGCTAGCCATCGGACGTACAGGTCATGTTGGACGTGTCCGTCTACGTTATGAGTAAAATGAAGAACTTACCGGTATTTTGCGTCCGGATTGTATTGCCGTGAAAGCAGCTGCATTTACGGACAGATTGTGGAAGTTTGAGCTTTGTGAAGTGTTTAGTTGGAAAGATAAACGCGTGTGAACTTACGGCCTTTGTAGAATTCCGCGTAGCATGTTTCATATTCATCTATGGAATAGTTGGCAAGCAGTTTCTTTACTAGAAACCCACTTACAAAAAAGACCGAATGTGAAACTCATATATTGTAGGAGAGCATCGACTGTAGATCACGTAATAATTCGGGTCGGACTTAAGTACATTTCTGGCTGTCTTGCGTGTATACTGGATTGTATTAACTGTGAGCTGAGGACATTGATATTAGTCGTTTAAATAAATACGGGCTGATGACTAATTCTTCAATTTTGAACCTAAAGAAATAAAGAACTTGTTGCGGAATTTTGTCATTTTTTCTAAAAGAATGAAGCAATCGCCCTCCACCCGGAAATCTTTAGAAGATATTACAGGATAGCTTGCTACCAGAGTTTAGGCGGACTTTGCAAACGTAAGTATTGAAGATGTTTTTCTTCAACGCTACTTTTTACATCGTCTGAACAGTATCTACGTATGCAGAGAATCGGGCTGGTGACTAGACGCCGTACTGAGGTAGGTGGAGCTTTTTGTAGTGCACAGTACGACGAAAGACAGTGGTCAAACAGTTACGCAACGCAAAGCGACTTTTAACCCTCCTCGCCGCACCACCAACATGAGAAGAGATCAACAAACATATACTTAAACTAAAAAACAACAGGACATCTGGTGAAGACGGTTTCATTGCAGAACTACTAAAGAACCTTTGACCAAAGTCACTACAGGAGCTTACGCAAATAGTGTCTACCACCTGGCAAACAGAAAAACTACCTGACGACTGTAAATGTGCACTTATTCATCCAATACACAAGAAAGAAGATAGGACGAATGTGAACAACTACAGAGGAATCCCCCTGCTACGTCACCTACAAAATTTTCTCAGCATGCTTACTCCAGAGAACACAAGAACAGTTAGAACAAAAAATTGGTGTACACCAGGCAGGCTTTTTCCCCGGTCGTTCATGCACAGAACAAATCCTCAATCTGAAAACAATTCTTAAATATAAGGCCATCATGAGTGCGCCAATCATTTGCACCTTCATAGATTTCAAGAAACGTGTGATTCTGTTGACTGACAATCCTTGTTCAACGTTTTAGATGACCAGGGACTCGACCCAAAAACTCTACTATTATTCAGACAGACATTAGCTGACAACATCGAAAATTAAATTCATGGGTGTAATCTCTGAACCGTTCATGATCAATACTGCAGTACACCAAGACGACGAATTATCGCCACTGTTATTCAACCTAGTCCTGGACAAAGTAATGATGGAACGGAAGATGAACTGAAAACTCAAGGGCACTGGAAAGTAGCACGACTAGAAAGATGCTGGGGAAAAATAGAAATATCAAACCTAGCTTCCGCAGACGACCTGGCCATTCTATCAGACAACGAAGCAAAAGCTACGAAACAAATAGGGGCACTAAACAAAATTAGACACAGAATACCGCAAAATAAACAGAGTTGCACACTTCAAGTATATATGTGAAATCCTTGAACCTACAGGAGGAGAAAAGATCGCACGTAAGACTCGACTACAAAAAATGGAGAGCGTTCGGCAAGACACAGTAATCAACCCTCAAATACTATATGCAAGTGAGACGCTAACACTCCATACAAAAAGTGACATAGAAAGCATTCTGAAAGAAGAAAGGAAAATCGTGAGAAAAATTCTCAGCCCAAAGCTGACAGAAGAGGGATACAGATTACACACTAGGAAAACTGCAGAGACGATGTCAAACATAGGAGCTGATGTCAGAAAAAGAAGGTTGAAGTTCTATGGGCACATTCTCACCAAGAGAATTCTAACATACATACAAGGGATCAAATCAACAATACCATGGATCACACAAGTCAAATTGGAACTAGAAGCAGCAAAAATCGATCAAATAGAAATTGAGGACAGAACGGTGTGTAGAGACAAGATACACTAGTGGAATGCAAGATCAGAGAATGAAGTCCCAAGGAAAGCAGTGACAAAATGGACTGAAGACAGAAAGAGACTCCATGGAGAAAAAAATGAGAGAATCGTGGAAGATCAGAAGGAACTCTCAAATGAGGCAGAATGCTTTGCGTGTTCGTACAGAGTCTCGATGCAAATATAAATAATATATATAGGTTTCTACGCTATATATAACCCTGAAATGTATATATATTGTGCTGCATTGTTGGTGCCGTAGACAAGCATCTTCAAAAACAAACATTTGGAAACTCATCGCATTACTGGAATGAAGCAATGCAGATGTTACCTACTACAGAGTATTACTGTTTTGAGGCATTGTTGATAAGAAGTACCTCAGTTGATTCTGCTAACAAACTCATCAGTGGGGTAGGAGATGGGGCATCAATAGAACTTTTGGGCTCAGCGTAAACTTTATTATTACCTAAAATTTTTATGCTTGCATTGAAGCTACTCAAAATCTGTGTTTCTAAATAATGGACACATATCTGGCTTTAAATTAGGAATATTTTAAGTATTCATGAACATTGCCCTTACCCTCGGAATTGATTCGGAAATCTGAGACCTTGATTTGAAAGAAATACATTTTATGGAACATCAGATCCTCCTATTGTGAAAAACAACTGATCTCTTTATTCTCCAAACGTGTTTCGCTGCATTTGTGCAATCATCAGTGCGTATTTTTATTCATCTCTGTAAAATACTTGCATTTTTGAGTAATAATCCTTGCCCGTCGAAATGCTTCGTGGGTAAACTGCCGGATGTCAGTGTCCAAGAGGCACAATACTTCGGCAAACGGCCATGTTGTCATCAAGTGCGCTGATGAACAGTGCATCAGCGCACCTGATGATGGCAACGTGATCGTTTGCCGAAATATTCTGCCCTTTTGACACACATCCGGCAGTTCATCCATGAAATACTGCGACATGAAGTACGCTGGGAGAAGCTGAAGAATCACAATTATTGGGATGGAAATTAGACGTCAGACATTTTATGCCTATTGCGGCTATCGCTTTATTCTCTGGAATGACAAGTTCTCTAGGAGATTCTTAAAATTATTCTGTAACTTACGATATACAACGGAATGATGTTTTTGTGATGTAGGTTGGGGGGTTGATTTTGTCGCACAAAAGTTATAAAGATAAAATGATTTGCTAACTCCTCAATCTACTTCACTAAAACATTATTTTGTTGTAGATGGCAAACTATATAATAATTTAATAAGATTACTATAAATAGATTGTAACATTCTAGAGAGCAGTGTTACAATCAACAGCTACAACATTGTTTTGGGCCTAATTTTCGTTCCAGTAATTATCACTAAAAATGTTTCACTTTTACATCCCACAATATAAGTACCTACTGATGATGGTAGAAGTGTGTCGAAACGTATTTGAGCACTAGAAATATGAGTGGACCTGAATTCCCATAATTTAGTCTGCGAACACAGCTGCTGTTAGAGCTTTAAAACCACATGAGAAGTACTGCTTACGACAAATATAAATATCGGAAGAATTTACTGCGAAGGAGTAGTTTGTATACGAGGGTGATTAAACAGCCTTATGAGTTTGCAGCGTAGATAAATCATATTACGTGCTTTTGGCCGTGGAACACATTAGCCTGGCCAAACATGATTCTTGTCAGATCTTTTTCTTTAATTGTACATTTGAACTGTAACAGGCCGTTTTCGTTCTTAGGAAAGTGGAGACTAATGTATAATTAAAAGAAAACACTTATAATGGACATAATCAAATATATAATTAACCATGGCTCCAGACATCAATAAAAGACGTCTTCATCATCCGCCCGTCACTTCTATTTTGTCTACTCACACACGGAGCAGCGTATTAACAAGACGCTTGTCCTTGCTTGACGCGGCGCACGTGAGATGGTTTCACTTAACAGCATTCTTTATCGCTGACAAGGTATGCGAAGTAAGCAGTTTACTCGCATCGAGAATTAGTTCCCCGGGTTTTCCAGTTGTAACTCAGTGGACCAATGGAATTAAGGATGCCGTCTAGCGTACTGATACGAGTGTAAACTTTATGATTTGCTAATCTAAACTGAGCTTTGGAAAAATACTCTGTGCGTGAGGTTCCTGATCTCTGTGGAATAAGCGCCCACGACGTAGATTCTCTCGTAAAGATAACGACACGTTGCCCATGATTACGTAGCCGTGTAGAGATTGTCGTCAAGAAGTCACTGGAGACGGGGAGGGGGGACACAGATAGGTCGCCACGTCCGGATGGGCTCCAGTCCGGTTTTACAAAGGTTCTCTGCGGCGTTGACCCCTTACTTAGCTTGCCTTTATCGCGAATGCTAACAGTAAGAGCCCGGGTTCGATTCCCGCCGCGTAAGAGACCTTCTCCTCTCGGGGACTGGGTGTCCTGCTGTCCTTGCGTTCATATCGTCATAATTAACAGTTCACTGTTAAGACAGCACACGTTCCAAAAACCGATAACTTAAACAAAAATTATTGAGACTCTCTCGCCCAGCGCTAAGTCCCAAGCGACTGGAAACACGCAGGTGACTCGTGTATTTATAAAGGGTAAAATAAAGGACCCGCAGAATTACTAACCGGTATCCGTAACATTGGTTGGCTGCAGAATTCTTTAACATATTCTCAGTTTGAATATATTAAATTTCCTAGATGCCGAAAAGCTTCTGTCCACACAGATCAGCACGCATTTAGAAAGAATCGCTCGCGCGAAACTCAGCTTGCTCTTTTCACACATGATATCCTGGGAAATGTGGATGAGGGGCAACAAGCAGATACCATATTCCTAGATTTCCGAAAAGCGTTTGACACGGTGCCTCACTGCAGACAGTTAATGAAGCACACGGAATAGCTTCCCAAATATGTGAGTGGCTCGATGACTTCTTAAGTACCAGCACCCAGTACGTTGTCGTCGTCGGCGAATGTTCAGAGACAAGGGTAACGTCAAAAGTGCCACAGAGGAGTGAGAAAGAACCGCCTATATTTTTATATGCATAAATGATCTGACGGGCAGGATGAGCTGCAATCTGCGGCTGTTTACTGATGATGTTGCGATGTACGAGAAGATGTTGTTGAGTGACTGTAGGAGTATACACGTCTATTACTTCTTTGGTGACTTTGGCTAATTCCATGTCTTTTTTAACATTTTAAATCCATTCTCCTCCATTGGCGAGGGAATCTACATATTATACTATTTTTTTTTTGTCAGTCTGCGTTCGGGAAGCCTCATTTCGTGGCCATAGAATTTTCGGCGTCTTTTCTTCATGTCTGTCTCTATGTTAGAATATTCTTAAATTTTGGACGTTTTCTGTAGTCTGTATCCATTCTCGGTCCATCTTGGTTCCAACATTTTCCTAATTATTCTTCTTTCTTTAGATTTTCTATATCAGTTTTCCTTCCCCCCCCCCCCCCCCCCCCCCCCCCCCTCTCCCCCCAAGAACCATGGACCTCGCCGTTGGTGGGGAGGATTGCATGCCTCAACTATACAGATAGCCGTACCGTAGGTGCAACTACAACGAAGGGGTATCTGTTGAGAGGCCAGACAAACGTGTGGTTCCTGAAGAGGGGCTGCAGCCTTTTCAGTAGTTGCAGGGGCAACAGTCTGGATGATTGACTGATCTGGCCTTGTAACACTAACCAAAACGGCCTTGTGCTCTTGTGGTACTGCGAACGGCTGAAAGCAAGGGGAAATTACAGCTGTAATTTTTCCCGAGGGCTTGCAGCTTTACTGTGTGATTAAATGATGATGGCATCCTCTTGGGTAAAATATTTCGGAGGTAAAATAGTCCCCCATTCGGATCTCCGGGCGGGGACTACTCAGGAGGACGTCGTTATCAGGAGAAAGAAAACTACCGTTCTACGGATCGGAGCGTGGAATGTCGCATCCCTTAATCGGGCAGGTAGGTTAGAAAATTTAAAAAGGGAAATGGACAGGTTAAAGTTAGATATAGTGGGAATTAGTGAAGTTCGGTGGCAGGAGGAACAAGATTTTTGGTCAGGTCAATAGAGGGTTATAAATACAAAATCAAATAGGGGTAATGCAGGAGTAGGTTTAATAATGAATAAAAAAATAGGAGTGCGGGTGAGCTACTACAAACAGCATAGTGAACGAATTATTGTGGCCAAGATAGATACGAAGCCCACGCCTACTACAGTAGTACAAGTTTATTCGCCAACTAGCTCTGCAGATGACGAAGAAATTGATGAAATGTATGATGAGATAAAAGAAATTATTCAGGTAGTGAAGGGAGACGAAAATTTAATAGTCATGGGTGACTGGAATTCAACAGTAGGAAAAGGAAGAGAAGGAAATGTAGGAGGTGAGTATGGATTAGGGCTAAGAAATGAAAGAGGAAGCCGCCTGGTAGAATTTTGCACAGAGCATAACTTAATCATAGCTAACACTTGGTTCAAGAATCATGAAAGAAGGTTGTATACATGGAAGAACCCAGGAGATACTAGAAGGTTTCAGATAGATTATATAATGGTAAGACAGAGATTTAGGAAACAGGTTTTAAATTGTAACACGCTTCCAGGGGCAGATGTGGACTCTGACCACAATCTATTGGTTATGAACTGTAGATTAAAACTGACGAAACTGCAAAAAGGTGGGAATTTAAGGAGATGGGACCTGAATAAACTGACTAAACCAGAGGTTGTACAGAGTTTCAGGGAGAGCATAAGGGAACAATTGACAGGACTGAGGGAAAGAAATACAGTAGAAGAAGAATGGGTAGCTTTGAGGGATGAAATAGTGAAGGCAGCAGAGGATCAAGTAGGTAAAAAGACGAGGGCTAGTAGAAATCCTTGGGTAACAGAAGAGATACTGCATTTAATTGATGAAAGGAGAAAATACAAAAATGCAGTAAATGAAACAGGCAAAAAGGAATACAAACGTCTGAAATATGAGATCGACAGGAAGTGCAAAATGGCTAAGCAGGGATGGCTAGAGGACAAATGTATGGATGTAGAGGCTTATCTCGCGAGGGGGTAAGATAGATACTGCCTACAGGAAAATTAAAGAGACCTTTGGAGAAAAGAGAACCACTTGCACGAATATCAAGAGCTCAGATGGAAACCCAGTTCAAAGCAAAGAAGGGAAATCAGAAAGGTAGAAAGAGTATATTGAGGATCTATACAGGGGCGATGTTCTTTAGGACAATATTATGGAAATGGAAGAGGATGTTGACGAAGATGAAATGGGAGAAATGATACTGCGTGAAGAGTTTGACAGAACACTGAAAGACCTAAGTCGAAACAAGGCCCCGGGAGTAGACAACACTCCATTAGAACTACTGATAGCCTTGGGAGAGCCAGTCCAGACAAAACTCTATCATCTGGTGAGCAAGATGTACGAGACAGGCGAAATTCTCTCATACTTCAAGAAGAATATAATAATTCCAATCCCAAAGAAAGCAGGTGTTGACAGATGTGAAAATTACCGAACTATCAGTTTAATAAGTCACAGCTGCAAAATACTAACGCGAATTCTTTACAGACGAATGGAAAAACTGGTAGAAGCCGACCTCGGGGATGAATAGTATGGATTCCGTAGAAATGTTGGAACACGTGAGGCAATACTGACCCTACGACTTATCTTAGAAGAAAGATTAAGGAAAGGCAAACCTACATTTCTAGCATTTGTAGACTTAGAGAAAGCTTTTGACAATGTTGACTGGAATACTCTCTTTCAAATTCTGAAGGTGGCAGGGGTAAAATACAGGGAGAGAAAGGCTATTTACAATTTGTACAGAAACCAGACGGCAGTTATAAGAGTCGAGGGACATGAGAGGGAAGCAGTGGTTGGGAAGGGAGTGAGACAGGGTTGTAGCCTATCCCCGATGTTATTCAATATGTATATTGAGCAAGCAGCAAAGGAAACAAAAGAAAATTCGGAGTAGGTATTAATATCCATGGAGAAGAAATAAAAACTTTGAGGTTCGCCGATGGCATTGTAATTATGTCACAGACAGCAAAGGGCTTGGAAGTGCAGTTGAACGGAATGGACAGTGTCTCTAAAGGAGGATATAAGATGAATACCAACAAAAGCAAAACTAGGATAATGGAATCTAGTCGAATTAAGTCGGGTGATGCTGAGGGAATTAGATTAGGAAATGAGACACTTAAAGTAGTAAAGGAGTTTTGCTATTTGGGGAGAAAAATAACTGATGATGGTCGAATTAGAGAGGATATAAAATGTAGACTGGCAATGGCGAGGAAAGCGTTTCTGAAGAAGAGAAATTTGTTAACACCGAGTATAGATTTAAGTGTCAGGAAGTCGTATCTGAAAGTATTTGTATAAAGTGTAGCAACGTATGGAAGTGAAACTTGGACGAGAAGAGAATAGAAGCCTTCGAAATGTGGTGCTACAGAAGAATGCTGAAGATTAGATGGGTAGGTCACACAACTAATGATGAGGTATCGAATAGAATTGGGGAGAAGAGGAGTTTGTGGCATAACTTGACTAGAAGAGGGGATTGATTGGTAGGACATGTTCAGAGGCATCAAGGGACCACCAATTTAGTATTGGAGGGTAAAAATCGTAGAGGGAAACCAAGAGATGAATACACTAAGCAGATTCAGAAGAATGTAGGCTGCAGTAGGTACTGGGAGATGAAGAAGCTTGCACAGGATGGAGTAGCATGTAGAGCTGCATGACACCAGTCTCAGGACTGAAGACCACAACAACAACATATTAGTTTTCCTGTTCAGTGCCAAAGTTTCGCTGGAATATAACATTGATGGTTCAATTACTGTTTTGTAATGTCTAATTTTGGCATTTAAAGACAAGCATTTTTTATTATTGAGGCTTCGCACTAATCCGTAACCTTTTAGAGTTTTTTGTATTCTTTCTTGTTGTGTATATTTTTCAGAGATAATTTCTCCTAGATATTTAAAGTGTGATACTCTGTTAATTTCTCCATATTCGGCTTGTAATCTGAAAATTTCTAGATTTATTGTTGTAAACCTGTTTTATAGCAGTCTCACAAGAATCTGCCATTATTGTGAGATCGTCCGCAAAGGCTAAGTAGGGGATTAGATGGTTATTTTTTTTTTTCATTTGGTTCCTAATGGAATTGGTTTCTAGCAATTTTTTTCTTCAAGTTTATCTTCTTGTTCTTCCAGGACTATCTGGAATTATATTGAACAACAAAGGCAATAACCCATGACCTTATCTAACCCTAGTTTTTATCTCGAATGGTTTTGAAATTTTTCCCATAAATTTCACTTTGGATGTTGTAATTGTTAATGTCTCCTCAATGATTTTCTGCATTTTCCGATCCAATCCTTTTTCTTCAAGAATCCTAACTAGGTCTGTGGATTGAGCCATATGCCTTTTTGAAGTCGACAAAGACGTATACTGTTGGCTTGCCTCGCATGCTTTATTCTTGTGATTAATTTTCGGTTTAAAATTTGCTCTGGGCACTATCTGTTTGGCCTGAAACCAGCTTGCAAATCTGAAATTTTGGGTGCTAGCAGTTGTTTTACTCTTTCAAGCATACAAACTGATAATATCTTATATGTGACAGGGAGTAGAGGAATTCCTCCAATTATGCACATCATGTTTGTCCCCATTTTTATGTAATGGGTGTATTAAGGCACACTTCCAATCTTCTGGCATTTCTTCGGTGAGCCATACATTTTGAATAATTCTTACTAGCCCCTTTCTTGAATTAAGCCCTAGACTTTTGAGAAATTCGGCTACAATTCCATCCTCCCCAAAGGCTTTATTATTTTTGAGTTTCTTTATGAGTTTGATAATTTCTTCTTCTGTTGGCGGTTTAGAATCTTTTTGTTGCGGGGCTTGGGTGTTGGATATTGGGAGGGTTTATGTTGGTTCCGGACAGATTAGTAGTTTTTCAAAATATTCGCCTAATATTTCACAATTTCCTTCATCGATTAGTGCTAAATTCCCATCTGGTTTTCGGAAGCAAACATTTTGAGGGTTATAGCCTTTAATTTGGTTTACTAAGGTCTTGAAGAATCCATGTGTATTATAAGTTTTAAAATCTGTTTCTATTGATACTAGTTGCTGGAGTACATATTTTCTCTTCTCTTGTCTGATAATTTTATTCGAAAACTTTCGTGTTTCTAGAAAGTTTTGGTGGTTCTCCTCATTCTTATTCGAGCTATCTTTTGCGAAGGCTCTTTTGCATAGTTCAACTGCCTTTTCACATTCTACATTCCACCACGGATGTTTGGGTTTCTTCTGAAACGGGATTTGTTCCTTGGCTATTTCCGTGATTTTTATCTTGAATTTTTCTCAATTGCTTGCAGGAATATTTTCCCATTTTTTAAATATTATTAATATTTTTGTGAGTGTTATCTATCTTGATTTAAAGATCTGAATCACATCCGCATATAACTGAATATTTATTTTAATTAGATTATTGAATTTAAATGGCAACAGGATAAATGTAAAAATGTAGCAAATGAAGCAAGTGAAAGGGAATACGGAAGTCTATAAAATAAGATTGAAACAATGCAAAAAGGATAAGCAATCCTGAAGATAGACGCATAACAAAGGGGAAAATAGATGCCGCCTGAAGGAAATTTAAAGATAGCTTTGGAGAAAAGAAGCATCTATGAATATCAGGACTTCAGTGGTAAGCCAGTTCTAGGCAAATAAGGAAGTCTGAAAAGTTGAAGTGATATATTGAAGGGCCAAGCAAAGCAGATTAACTTGAAGGCTCTATTATGATAAGGATGAAAAAAATATTCCAACAGACGTACAAGATACACGAGACAGGCGGAATACCCTTATATTTGGAGAAGAATGTAATAATTCCAAACCCAAGACAGGTGTCTATAAGTGTAAATGATACCGAACTATCATTTAATAAGTCATGGCAGCAAAATACTGACACGAAAACTGATTGAAGTCGACCTCTGGGAAGATCAGTCTTGATTCCAGAGAAATGTAGGAATGCGTGAGATAGATTACAAAAAAGGAAACGTACGTGTGTAGCATTTATGGATTTAGAGACAGTTTTCTTTGTTTTTTAATTCGTAAGGGACCAAACTCCCATGCCAGAGGGAGGACTCGAACCTCTGGCACGAGGGGCCGCGCAATCCGTGATATGGCGCTTCAAACCGCGCGGTCACGCCGCGCGGTAGAGAAAGGTTTTGACGACGTTGACTGGTATACACTCTTTAAAATTGTGAAGGTAGCAGCATTAAATTACAGGAAGCGAAAAGTTATTTACAGCTTGTACACAAACCTTACTGCAGTTAGAAGAGTTTAAGGATACGTAAGAGAAGCTGTGGTTGAGAAAGGAAAGAGATACTGTTGCAGCCTATCCTCGATGTCACCAGTCTACCCGTGATGTTATTCGCTCTGTACATTCAGCAAGCGGCGAAAGAAACCAATGTCTCCCGGCCTTATTCAGGTACCCCGGGGGGGGGGGGGGGGGGGGGGGTTGAATGAAGTGAGGATCGCCAGTCATTCCCGTGCTTACCCACTTCTTTAACATTTACCCTGAAAATGTTCTGTATGTGAAAAGCAACTGGACTCAATACTTCAACTTTATAGGGACCAATAAAACTTGGCAACATTTCCGAAAAAATCTTATTCACGGTCTTACTCTGGACCAAAAAACTTCATAAATACTAGGTCTCCGATCTTTCAGCGAGGTGGGCCGCGTTCCCCGATTATACGTTTCAGTCTCGCTGCGATGAGCAAGCTGAATATTTTTTTCATAAGCTCCGAGTCTACTTTCTCGGAAAGTAAATCATTGATATTCCATATTAGTGACGAGCGAATAGATCGGCTATGCTAACGTTAATTTAGCGGGGGTGCGCTTCGTGGACTGCGGAGTTGTAGGCACAGTTCACCCAACCCAGGGACTTGTTGCAGTTAGATTGAGAGTCACCATGATAAAACAATCAATTTATATTTCAAACTCCTGTTTACTTTTTCCTCCAAGGAAGGTTGCGAGTAATAAGGGACAGTAGTGACGTGGAGAACGTCGTTTCTGAACCAAAACCTGTGTAATTCTTAGACCTAAACACAGGAGCATTATCGCTTACAAGGACCTTAGGCGGCACAAACCAGGATGATTGATGAAAAAGATTATGTGGTTAAAGGGACTAAACTAATGGGTCATCAGTCCCTCCATTTCATGAGAAAAACGTATAAAAAAGTGGGGAATTGGCGGCTCCAACTACATAAGCAAGTCAAAGAGTTTAAAAAAGAGCGTGACAGTAGTTGTAACACGATGGGGGAAAAATTGGGTTAACCTAGGCATCACTGTGCCCAAGACGATCTAAAGGCCCAACAAGGTGAGGGTGGAAGAAAGTAACCTGCAGTGGCATGGGGGATACACGCCGCAGTGCGAGGCTCTCTCCCCCACAACCACCCCTAACACTGAAAGTGGGTGAGTACTATAGTCGGGTGTAAAACTCGAGCTCTCTTAGGAGATGCAGTACTCTGCTATTGGTTATCTCGTCATCTAGGTAGTGAGGTATGTAAACTGAGAGCATGCCGCAGACCGGCCAGCAGGGCGCCCTCAACATGAACGTGCGCTGTCGTCGGTAGACTACCCCAGCTGCAGTGAGGACGCTCCACCCAATGTAGAAAGAACTCGTGTATGAGTTTCGTGTTGCCGATGTCTAATCGGCACAGCACAATGGCATCTTTCCGAGATGCCTGGAAAGATGTATGCCAACCTTAGTGGACGCCTTAATCGCTCTTAACTTGTTTTGGGTCGTACTAACGTGTCATTTCAATTCCCAGAGCCTCAAACTATTGCATCGAAGTCGTAATCCTAAGTCTGTGTCCGGTATTCCGATGTCAAGATGATATCCTGTACTGGTGTTGTTGACTTGACGGTCGGCGAATTCATTTCCAGCTAATGCCTACGTGACTCGGTGTTCAGACGAAGGTCACTGACTTTACAGAGTTGTAGAGGTCAACCAGTAGGTCCTGGATGCTCACAACCAAAATATTTTTGGAATAACACATGCATATGCCTTTTAAGTAACTCAGGGAATCGCAACAGATCAGAAAGTTCGTCGTGGCCGGGGATTTGACGTACCGCAAAGCCTGAGATGTGGCAATCAGCTCTGTAGTGTATACAATGCAGGCACCCAGCAAAAAGTGCAAAAGAGTAACCAACCCTGTCGTTGACTTTCGATCCATCCGTGTAGATGCATAACGAATTGGAATAATCGTGAAGCATCGAACGAAACAGTTGTTGGAGAGGGGTAGGATCAGCGTCCTTCTTAGACCACAAAAGAGGTCTATCCATATAGAGGACAGGATACAGATCACAGGAGGCTGTTGGAGGTCCTTTAGTAGAGTATCAAGTCAGATCATAGCTGATCTACCCAGTTTTGGGCGATACGTAAACAGTCTGATATGTTGGTTCTAGAACAGAGTTGAGAGACATGGGTAAGTAGGCATCTGACAGATTGTGACTGCATAATTACTCCAGAAGCTAATGCCATCTAACCTGCACCCCAGCTTCCACCAGGAGGCTGGTAGCAGGATTAACATGGAAGGCTCCCATTGCCACAGCGCTTTATAACATCTCAGAAGAAATATGTAGTCCGCGTCCCACGAGGAGTCACTAAGAAAACACGGAACATTTAGCTTCTTCATGCAAGTTGCCTTGAGCCGGCGGACATGTAGCAGCCAAGTTAGCTTTGTTGTCAAAATACCCAAAAATTGAAAAGCTTCAACTACTTCAAGTAATTGGTCACCAAGATAAACTTGTGACTGCGCGTGCACATTCCGGAATAGGCAAAAATGCACAACTCGTGATTTTGAGAAGATTGATAGCCATGGTTCAGGGCCCGGTCATGGACTCTCAAGAAATTGGCCCTCAGTGGTGTGCAGTGACGTGGATGCATAGTATAGGCAAAGACCACCCACATGCACCGACGCAGTGACTGTGGGGCCCACTGCATATATGATACCACTGATGGCCATAGCGATCAGCGTTACGCTCAGAATCGATCCCTGAGGGACTCGAGTCTTCTCTATATATTGGTTGCTGGGAGTCGAACCTATCCCGACCCGAAAAAGTCAGAGACAGAAATTCTGGATAAAAATGGGTAAACTGCCCCAGGAACCACACCTGTGCAGTATAAATAGTGTGTGATGTCGCCAGGTAGTATCGAATGCCTTCTGTATGTCAAAGAACACAGCAGTCAGATATTGGCGATGCGCGAAAGCATTGAGCACTACAGATTCCAGATGAATCAGATGGTCTGCGGTGGACCAGAAAGCCCGAAAGCCGCTTTGGAATTATGATATATGCACTCCACTTTCAATGCACCAACAAAGACGGCGGTTGACCATACGTTCGAATAGTTTACACAACCCATTTGTCAGACAGATTGAATGGTCGGTAGTTAAAATATGTGGGTCCTTTCCCGGTTTCAGGACAGAAATAATAACTCCCCACAGAAGAAATTATTCTTCCCGCCAAATACAACTGAAAAGCCCAACGGTATGTTTCATGTTGACGGTACGAAGATATTTCAGCGTTTGGTAGTGGATTTTGTTGGGTCCAGGGGCCGATCTCGATACACTGCCAAAGCGCTGCGAAACTCTCATTAGCTAAAAGGGACACTTACAGAAAACCGTGTGCATAGGAGAATAGCGGGTGGCTCTCGGCGAGGCGTTTCTGGGTAAGGTGTGGAATCGCTTAGACGAGACACATTGCTCCAAACATTCCTACTTCCTTTTCTTTATTAAATACCGCGCTTTCTCCCGGAGACTCTTTAATCCTAATAAATTATCTATAGAAGAATGGCGCTTGTGCCTTTGAAGCGTCCTGTGGCGTTTCGTGATTGCTGCAGCTATATCTTCAGACTACCATGGCACCGGCGGTCGTCGGAATGAGCAGAAGGAGTAGGGCATCGTTGCTGCAGCAGCATGAATAATAGTATCAATGGTATCCTGTACCACTTTGTCGATATCTATCGTACGACTGGCTTCAAAAGTGGCTGCTGAGGACGAAGCCTGCCAGTCAGGTTTCTGAAGCGACCAACGTTGAGCATGCTTCTATTGTCTGTGAGCGGAGAGCGAGAGAACGGTAGGAAAGTGGTCGCTGTCACAAAGATCGCCATTGACGCGCCACTGAATCAGGAGTAAGATACTCGGGCTGCAAGCTGTGGGATCAGTAGTTGAGTATGTTCTGTGGGCTGCACTGAAATGTGTTGCAGTTCCAGTGTTGAATGGGCAGACGTCCATTTCTGAAAGGAGGTGTTCTAGTACCCGGCCTCTGCGATAAAGTGTCGCCGCCCCACAGAGGATTATGGGCCTTTAAGTCCCCCGGTAAGAGGATAGATGGAGGCAGCAGTTCCTCTAACTCTAACAGTGTAATGGAAAGGTCTGTGTGGGGATAGCCTATATAAACATTACCGTCATCCGAACTGACAGACGCTATCGGTCACGGCCTCTAGTTCAGTGGTAAGGGGTAGTTGCCCACTGAAAATACCAGAGCGATGAGGGTAAAAACACCACCAGACGCTCTCTAGCCATTAACGCGATTGCTACATTAAGGTTTGTAGTTTTTTCAGAGCAGCTAGATGTGTTGCCATGAACTGTGCTTCCTGAAGTGCTATGCCAGTTAAGGAATAAATAGCCAGTAAATGACGGAGTTCGGTCGGATGGTGAGAATAGCCATTACAGTTCTATTGAAGGAGCTTTGGAGACAAGTCTGAGAAAGTGTCGAATGGAAAATATAGGTGTAATTACTTCGCTACCAGGTCGCAGTCCGCATGATTGTGTGATACTTCATTGAGGTGAATAGGTTCGAACTTTGCGGGACTGAGGAGCGGAACATCTGGTGACTCAAAGTAGTTTATCTTTCTTTTTATCCTTGGCCTTCTGAGATTTCGATTTTTGTGAAGATTTCCCCGTTTTTCCAGGAGCGAAGTGGACTGTATTTTTCTTTGCCCTCAGCCTGCAGCTGCTGGTCTTCGTCTTAAGAGGGTGTCCTAGTCTGTTACGAGGCCAGAGGATGACTAGGCATCTCTGGCCACACTGATGGTATGGGAACCACCGGTGCTGCAAGGGTAGGGGGTGTTGGGAGCTGATATTCCCTCCCTCAACTGTGGAGCACGCCCTGGAATACGACCAGGGCCAGGAGACACTGAATTGTGTGAGGCTGGGACTGTGACACAACAGTCGCAAAATTTGAGACCATATCAGTTAGATGAAGACTTTTTCTTTGCATCTTGATAAGACAAGTGGTCAATGTTTTATACTCCTGAATTTACTTCTTCTTAAACACTGAGCAGCGCTTGAATGAGGAGGATGCAATTCCCGACAGTTGACACATTGATGGGATTGGTCACAAGGGCTGCCGTCATGGGATGCCCGTTCACATGCTTGAGAGACAGCCTCATTAGAACAGCAGGAGGATGTGTGTCTGAACCTTTGGCACCTAAAACGTATCATCAGAGGAGGAAAATAAGGCCTGAAATAACACCTGTTACCTTCCCAGGCAAAATGTTGCTATTGAAGGTGGGTCCGTTCCGGATGTGGCGAACAGAATGGACTCAACATCTTGCCAGATTAGTATGCCGTTTTTGATTAATTTGTAGCGTTAGGTCCCGATGGGAGATAACACCCTGAGTTCTATTGAGCTTGTTCAAAAAGTTGTTCATATGGCTCTAAGCACTATTGGACTTAACATCTGAGGTCATCAGTCCCCTAGACTTAGAACTACTTAAACCTAACTAACCTAACGACATCACTCACATCCATGCCCAAGGAAGGATTCGAACCTGGACCGTAGCAGCAGCGCGGTTCCGGACTGAAGCGCCTAGAACCGCTGGGCCACAGCGGCCGGCAATATTGAGCTTTTTATGAGGAGAAATGGTGACCGATATATCTCCTAAGTTTAATCAGGCTGAAGTACCTGTGATTGGTCGGCATACGATGTTTTGATCAGCGAATATCCATTTTTCATATTTTCTATTGCTGCAGTCTCTCCAAACTGATCAATACTTTCAACGAAAAGCAGTGGCTTCGTTGTAAAGTAAGATTCGCTGTCAATTCGGGAATAAACCAAGAAGTCAGCAAGCTGTCCACTTTCATTCCTCCTTACCTGGCTCACGTCTTGAGGTATGGTCGAAGACGAAAATACCATCGGATTGAGACCTTCTGCATTAAAATCACTGTTCCTGACTGTTGAGATGGCTGTGTTGGCATGGTCACCATTAAATTTGATCTGTTTCATTGCAGATCATCTGCACTGATGCCACTCACCCTTTTCGTAGGCTCTCCCAGTGGATGCCACCCCTCCAAGGCAAAGGCCACTTCGCACAGTAGCCATTGCCTGGCGCCCCAGTACCCCAAAGTTAAAGGGCACCTACTCATTGACTGTCACAGGGAGGTTACAGATCAGGCATTGACAGTGCGATCCCTGCGTTGTCAGGGAGCTACCACCGAGACGGTACATGACAATCCGACCACGACAGACTGATTACCACGCTGGATTACGGGTGCAGAGATAGGTTCATTTGATTGGTAGGTACGAAAGATAACTGAAGTACAACTAGGAAAGTGAATGTAGTCGAATTAAATCGGGCGATGCTGCGGAGGTTAGGTTAGCAAGTGAGGCACTGAAAGTAGTAATTCAGTCTTGCTGTTTGGGCAGCAAAATAACAGATAATGGCCAAAGCAGAGAGGATATAAAATGCAGACTTTCAACAGCAAGAAAATAATTTCCGGAAAACAGGAATTTGTCAACATCGAATATGAATTTAAGTGTTAGAAAGTTATTTTTCTGGTTTGTAGCCTTGTACGAAAGAGAAAAGTGGATGCTAAAAGGTTTAGACAAGTAAAGAATACGAAAACAGTCGCTTCTGAAACGTGGTGGTGTAGAAGGTGGCTGAAATTAGATGGTCTAATATTGTGTCCTGCCCGCGACGTAATAACATAATACTTTGTTTTTCTATCGGAATATTAAGGCTTAAAGATATAATTTAACCACTGAGTCAATGAACTGCGTTGCAAGTCAGCGAATATGTACGCCTAGGATAATGTGAGCGGCGTATCATTATCATCTATATTTTCTTCTATATAAGATTGCGCGGTCGTCTTTTCTTTCTCTTCTTTAATCGCGCGCCTTTCCGACAGCATCTTACGCTATCAGACTCCTATTTTCTTCCATTTTGTTCGAATTATCTAAACTTGTATTCATGCTGGGAATTTTGTTTAATCATTCTATTATTATCGCCGATTGCAAGTACTAATATGACCGTATTACGAATACTTTATTCTTTCGCTCCATTGTTGAGCTAAGATTATTGTAATTTCCAAGTATTTCGCCGAAATACGGCACAATACTTTGTTATGTTCAAAACTGTGAGAATTATTCACAAAAATATTAGATTTCCGGACAAATTATTTACTTCGTTAAATAATAATTGTTTAATTTAACATTTCTGCTTTCATTTCGTAACAGCAGTCCCAAATTTCCAATTTATAATTGTTATAGATATTTCTTTACTACATTTTTTCCTTGCGGTGCCAACGCGATACTCACGAGATTAAATCAAATTATTCTGAATTTCTGGCGAGGCGAGAAGACAGTTAGAAATTTCCCTGAGATTA
The DNA here is from genome assembly GCF_021461385.2 of Schistocerca piceifrons. NCBI lineage: Eukaryota > Metazoa > Arthropoda > Insecta > Orthoptera > Acrididae > Schistocerca > Schistocerca piceifrons. The sequence continues at coordinate 779,075,207 of NC_060140.1, read as the reverse complement.
CAAAAAACACAAATTAACAGTTTTTCAGCACGCTGCTTGCCTCCTGATCTTCACTTCAAGCAAAAAAGGTAAAAAGAGTAAAATAAAGAAGTGAAGTGATAATATTGTGCGGTCAATAGTATTGTGTGCATTTTCTGATAAAAATAATTTTATTATAAAGTCAAAAAGAGTGGCCTGAGTGTGAAATATCTAATTCATTAATTTTAATTAACGATAAGAAGTGATACCTCTAATTATTCCACGTACTAATAGTTGTGTGTGAATATTTAAGTTTTAAAGGTGACTAGTCTCACGCGTATATTTACATAATAGTAGAACAGAGTATTTAATTGGGATACATTAACTTTAAAGAACTTTTCCTTAGCAGTCATTCAGTTACTGAACTATTGCCAATATATGATTATACTATAAGTTTAGGTTATATCCATCGTAATTTACGCTAGACGAAGCATAAATTTTCACAATTTCGTAATAATATTCATCCATATTTATAAAATATACCATAGTCAAAAAGTTTCAGTATAATGGGTAGATCGCGTAAGTAATGAAGAGCTACTGAATCGGATTAGGGAGAAAAGAAATTTATATTGCAACTTGACGAAAAGAAGGAATCTGTTGTTGCGACTCGTTCTAAGGCATCAAGGAATTGTCAGTGTGCTGCTGGGGGTGTGGGGAGAGGGGTAAAAATTATAGACGGAGACTAAGAGATGAATGCAGTAAACAGGTTTAATGGATGTAGCGTCCAGTAGTTATTCGGAGATGAAGAGAAGTGCACAGAATAGAACAGTGTGCAGGTCTGTATCAAACCAATCTTTGGAAGGACCATAACAAGAACAACGGAACGTCTTCATTGGTTACTCGATCTACCAACCTACACTTCAGCATTCTTATACAGCACCTTTCAAAACTTTATACATTATTTTTGTCTGAATTGCTTATCGTGCACGTTTCACTTATACAAAAGGCTACACACCATACAAACACCTTGAGAAAAGACTTCCTAACACTTAAATTTATGTTAGATGTTAACAGATTCCTCTTTTTCAGAAATGGTTTTGTTGCTACAGCCAATCTGCATTTTAAATCGTCTCTACTTCACCCATCATCAGTTATTTTGCTGCCCAAGTTGCAGAAGTCATCTACCACCTCCAGAGTTCCATTTTCTAATATAATTCCCTCAACATCGCCTGATTTATTCGACTGCATTCTAGTACCTTTGTTTTACTTTTGTTGATGTTCATCATACAACCTCATTTCACAACACTGTCGACTCCTTTCAAGTGCTCTTGCACGTCATTTACTCTCTCTGACAAAATTACGATACCATAGTCAAAGTACATAATTTTCATTACCTCTCCCTGAAATTCAACACCTTTTCCAGACTTCTCAGTGTGAGCAGTGGTCGGGTCGGATCGATTCCGTTGTACAAAAGTAATCGATCTCGTTGTACCAAAGATCTTTTGGCATCGTGCTAGACAGAACCAAGTCTGAGCAACCAGTGACCGTTGGTAGTGGGGCACTCCATCGGTGTGTAATCTTGAGAAGAAATTGTTTCCTGCTATACATGCCTCTGGTCGTTTTGGAGTTGATGCGTTGCTGGCATAACGACCACGTTAAACATCAGGACTGCAACTGCATCAGAATGACTGCACGCCGGTCGTTGTTACTGGTGAGGATTTGCGTTTCAAAGATTGAACACTGTGTCTCATGATATATGGTTGGCTCCTTCTCTTGTTCAGATTATAGCCACACGCCGGTTTGCGGCTAAGTTAACTGATCTGCGCCTTCTCTGTGAACTGTTGATATTATTGTTTAATGTGTAACAAACTCAAGATACGCTTATGTGCGCTGTTATGTTTTCTGGTCATGATCTGTTGTCCGTCGAAGTGCTTTCTTTTTAAAATTTAACTCTAGACTTCACAGACAGAAATAATTGCAGTGATTCAGGGAAAATTATTACTAATTGTTCTCAACTGATACGTCATGTAGAACTTGACTAAATATTTATTATCGTAATTAGTGTGTTGTGGTATCAAGAACGGTTCTTACTGCTGTTTGTAAGTGTCAGTCTGTTTCCTGTACTGTGTTTCGCCGATTCGTGTGGTGGCGGAAGAATCGATTTGTATCTGTTCTGTCTAGAATGATCCGCCTAAAATTATTTTCACTTGATAAGATAGATCACTCGCACAATTTCCGTCTTGTAAAATAGGTATCTTATGTTTGTCAGATGTTAGTTTATTAGCTGTAGTCCCTGTCAAAAAAAGGAAGGAAACAATATTTTTTATCTTCATGTCTCCGTCACTCTTTCAATTCAGTAAAACTATTTTTTGCATTTTGATTCAGTCAGTATAAATTTCGAGTCAATTAAGATTCGGGTTACAAGGGGCTGAAGCACTTTTCCTGTAGGGTTTATTGTGTTACCAGGTCAGATTTGGTGTAAATAAAAGTAAACTTACTGTAATCCTTCTTTTAATTTTGCAAAAGGCATAGAATTTTATATGTTTCACTATTTGGTTGTTGCAACGTGTCAAATTTCCTTGCAACACATGCTTGGGTTATAAGAAAAATCTTATGAGAATTTTAAATTTGCTCTCGGGGCTACCAGACCTTACCACTCCAGAGATGTTGCTTACTTTGCGCAACAACTGACTGGGTTCCATATGGTAGCAAGAGCGTGGTTTCGTGGTAAAGAAAGCAAACTGTACTGCTTGATACTATGTGTGTGGCGTGCTTCTGGTTATCATCGGTAAATATGGATGCACGAGATGTGACTACCGTTTCTCATTTGAAGAAGGAATTTTTCTTGCATGAATTAAGAAACAGGGACCAGGACACAAAAGGAAGCGTCGCAGAACTTGTAAACAGGCTTCGCGGCTCCTTAGATTGTGCGGTTCAGCTGTCTAAATAGAGCGATAGCGAGGTAGGTCAGCAGCTGCCCGAGGTTCCGAACAGCTCTTTGCGGTGCAATCCAATATTGAATTCTTCCAAATTATTTATACCACCCCTAAGCAGATAACGCGTATTAAGGCTCAGCTTAGTTGGTGGTGGTAAGTTCCATAAAGAAAAAAAAAGGGACCAATCTGCTGAGGTCATCGGTCCCTAGGTTTACACACTACTTAAACTAACTTACGCTAAGGACATGCCCGAGGAAGGACTCGAACCTCATTTGGGTAATATAATCAGGAATCTAGCCCAAGGTAATGTGAATAAGAAAACACTGTAACGCTAGACAGGTGACGAGATGAAGTACCCCATCTACAAACCTTAAGCGTCGGCTTACTGGGGCAGGAATCTTCGGATTATGGTGTGAATTTGACCTGTCAGCGCAGCTATGTGCAGAAGAGTGGTGACGAAGGGGCGTGGTCTTGTTTTAATAAGTTGCCTAATCCAATAGCAAAACTACTAGCAGGGATTGACGTGTTGTCGATTGAATTAAGATCAGAAGTGATACAGAGTTGGTGGTGGTCGGTTAAGTTACAATCACAAGTTGATGTCCTTCGTAACTTTCATTCGCTTGTACTTCAGACTAATTATTCTATGACAAAAGGTATTTATTATTTATTTTTATTTTACTCATCTAGTACACGTCTAGTAGATTAATGGTTTGGTTACTCAGGCTGTTAGTAAGGTTCAATAGAGAACTTGCGTAAAAGCATCATTTGTAGAAATTTGTCAAACAGAAGTAGGAATGAGTTGATGAATGAGCATTATTTCAGGATGCAGCATTATAATGAGAGTTTTGCCTCTAATGTGGAAAGTGATCTTAGCACTGCGGCTGGTCCCAGCGGAGGTTCGAGTCCTCCCTCGGGTATGGGTGTGTGTGTTTGTCCTTAGGATAATTTAGGTTAAGTAGTGTGTAAGCTTAGAGACTGATGACCTTAGCAGTTAAGTCCCGTAAGATTTCACACACATTTGAACATTTTTGATTTTTGATCTTAGCGCTACTGTGGGCTACTGAAGTGGAAACGATTAATAATATTCTGGAAGGAATACGTCCACAGGACCGTTCGACGGTGGTTTTTGCGGTTAGGCCAAATAGTTTCAAAGAACTTGATGAATTAATCACAACTACGAATTTCAGTTGCTGGATGAAAAGCGAGCGACGAATGATCATGAAAGGGACACAAGTTCTGCTAGGGCAAAGCAAGAGAACAGCCAGCAGGTGTTACTTCGATCACAGAATTGTTTCCGTTGCCGCCAACCCGGCCATTTTGCAAAACATTGCAAAATTCGGTCCTACTCGGTTATCAAGAATAGCTGACAGTGTTGGCGAAAGAAGTGGAGGGCGCCTGAAAGTTGTAATAAGGGGCGTGAATAGTGCTCTTCCCTTCACGTGCGCCGCCGTTAACCGAGAGTGGGTGTACATCCTCTTGGGTTCTGGAAGTAGTTGTTCCCTAATAAATTACCAGTGGTCCAAAGGGCATAAAAATCTATGCCAGTTTCCCCCAATTGAAGTCGCTCAAACAGCAATGCCCCACTGCAAATGGAGAGAGTCTGTTATTAGTCAGGAAAGTATGAGTTAAGTTAGGATTCAAGATTTTACCTGGCTATTGGAATTAACAGTCGGTACAGGCCTTTCTATGAACCTGATTTTGGGTTGCTACTTTACAACTAGGTCACAGTGTATGTCGGATTACACAGGAAAATGTTTCTTTTTTATATTGTCCTGAACTTAAATATAGGTTTGTGAACATAGGTCAGCACGTGAATAATGTTGCTGGTTTGGGAAACAGTTTCAGGTAGATCACTTGGAAGCAGTCAATTCACAAGGAGTTTTGAAATTGTTAGAACAGTTTGTTGATGTGTTGCCCGAGCGATTGTAAGTGACTTATAACATCGAATAAGATATTCAGCTGACCGATGAGGTACCAGTGCGGCTGTCGCCATACCGTAAAAAGATCATTAATCACGTGTTTGAACATAGGGTACTTAGACCCTTCAAGTCATCCTTTGCAGCACTAATTTTTCTTGTTAGTAAGAGGGGAGGGGCGGGTTATCGACTTATCGGGCATTAAACAATGTTCCTCTGGTGTCGATACCCTCGCTGGACTTACATAATTGTTTTTCCTGGCGTAGTGGAGCTTGATACTTTACTGTGGTAGACTTAAATCGGGCGTACTGTCAGGAAACTTTATCTGAAAAATCTAAACCTATTACGGCCTTATCTATCGATATGAACTTGTATGAGTTTAACCCAGTTCCCTTCATATTAGCTACAAGTGCCGCAGTCCTGTCCCGTCTGTTGGATTCAGTTTTTGAAGAGTTAGTTTAAATTAGTGTATGATTATTTAGATGTCGTTGTTTACAGTAAACACCTCGACCACCTGAGACAAATATTGGAGTATCCGAGAGGCCCTGGCCTGACACTGTTCGAAGTTGAGAAATCTGAACCTGAAGTTCTAGAAAGTCATCGCAAGGCATTCAGTACCAGTGTGTTGACAGAGACCTCCAGTCTTTTCCAGGATTTGCCCCTCAAGCAGGAGGAGGACGAACGCTGGCGGGGAAATTGGGAGACAGATAAAGGAAGGAAAGTCGTGAAGATGGAGAAGTAAATGAGTATTATACTATCGTACCCGTAATGACGGAAAACGAAAAATTTGGCTGCCCAAGCAGTTGGCCAAAGCGTCTTTCATTATTTTCATTGGTCATTATGTGAAGGGTACATAGATATGTACAAAGCGATCGAAAAGGATAAAGAACACCTAACACGGCCTATTTTGTATTCGGCTATCAGAAAATTGATCGCCCGTTTTGAGGATTGTAATATCGCTAAGGCAAGCCAAAATACCGTACAGGTCTTCTCAGTTAATCGAGAGAGCGGTGCTATGGACAGATTATTTGTAGGTTATTTAGGACCGTTACTCTGGACTCGAAGGGGAAATAGGTATATCTTTCTGTCTCTACCACTAAAACGGCCATTCAGCGCTTTAAAGAGGTTTTCTCCTGGTTTGGGACCCCCCCCCCCCCCCTTCCTGGAATGTCGAAGGTCAGAACAGTTCCTGTCGTAAGAAGCGACTAATAGGAGTCTTTTTATTTCGTCACGTTTTTACCTCGATATTTTGCCTATACTTTGGACTTCTGAAGGTTTTCGCTCTTTTAGTTTTAACGTTTTACCCCTTTTTTGGGGTTTTACATACCGGTTTCCATTTTGGGTTTGACCTCCAATTTCCAAATTTTACAGAAGTGCCCGCCATTTGATAAAGGATGTCTTCCTGTGGTGCATTAGCTCTCCACGTAGTTTTCAACGAACCGTCGGCCGCGGGAAAGAACAAGATGCCACACACTACACTTGCTTTGTATGTTCACTATTTTTAACAACGTGAGCTTGTGAAAAACTGTAAAACCAAACGATTATTTTTCAGTTCTGATTGAGCTTTTTATCTATCAATGAGTCTATAAATCAGAAATACTTCAACATATTAAGTAATTCTTTAAAGTTTTACATGGCAAAGAATGTATAATGTTTTCAGTAATAAATTTTTGAAAGTGTTTACGTGAATAGAAACGTGTTTGTGAAGCTATTTTATGACAAGTTACTATTGGAATTAGTTTGAGAGGCATATACCGAAGCATTCTTAATATCCATCAAGCATATAAACTCAAAATAATAATTTGTGGTAAAGCTCCAGAACTGATGGACTACGATCTCTGGCCTCGTGAAATTACAATTGCGTGAAACCGACGTTGAGTTTTTGAAATTAGAAAGGATAGAAGCTGAATATAATAAGGTACCAGGGGAAGATAGAATAAGGACAGAAACGTTGAAGGCAGAGGTGGAACGCTTCAGAAAGAGATATACAATCTCATAAGTGAACTAAGGAGAAATGAGGAAATCCCAAAAGAGTGGAAGTCAGCTACCATTAGCCCGCTGCACTAAAAGAACAGCAAAAGGAATTGTAATAGGTAATTATAGAGGTATTTTTCTGCTGAACGTACCATGCAAAGTGTTATCATTAATAATTCTTGAAAAGTTGAGGCTTTTGCTGAAGAGATTGTTGGAGAGTATCAGGCAGGTTTTCGTGCAGAAAGGTCAACCGAGGACAAATTTTCACCACGACACAATGAAACTTATCTTAATAACAATAATAAAATTGTTATTACTTATTAAACGTTTTACTCATTGTCAGTATTCTCAAAATGCTTCATTCTCTTTCCTCATCTCAAATGTAATCACTAAATCAATATAAAAACCTTGCCACAAATCTCAGTTACAAAAGAATGTATCTGCCTTATACAGTCATAAATTGATGTTTTTCTACTTAAAACTCTCTTACATACTGTGAAACACATCTACAACAATTGGTCTAAGAAATGCTACCTTGCAAAATTTTACGAGCTTGTCTAACTACTGGGAAGGGAAGTAGACGAAAAAGGAGAGAAAGGGGTTCGTTTTGTCGAGCACAACATGCTATTTCTTTCTGTTGAAAGAAATACACTCCTGGAAATTGAAATAAGAACACCGTGAATTCATTGTCCCAGGAAGGGGAAACTTTATTGACACATTCCTGGGGTCAGATACATCACATGATCACACTGACAGAACCACAGGCACATAGACACAGGCAACAGAGCATGCACAATGTCGGCACTAGTACAGTGTATATCCACCTTTCGCAGCAATGCAGGCTGCTATTCTCCCATGGAGACGATCGTAGAGATGCTGGATGTAGTCCTGTGGAACGGCTTGCCATGCCATTTCCACCTGGCGCCTCAGTTGGACCAGCGTTCGTGCTGGACGTGCAGACCGCGTGAGACGACGCTTCATCCAGTCCCAAACATGCTCAATGGGGGACAGATCCGGAGATCTTGCTGGCCAGGGTAGTTGACTTACACCTTCTAGAGCACGTTGGGTGGCACGGGATACATGCGGACGTGCATTGTCCTGTTGGAACAGCAAGTTCCCTTGCCGGTCTAGGAATGGTAGAACGATGGGTTCGATGACGGTTTGGATGTACCGTGCACTATTCAGTGTCCCCTCGACGATCACCAGTGGTGTACGGCCAGTGTAGGAGATCGCTCCCCACACCATGATGCCGGGTGTTGGTCCTGTGTGCCTCGGTCGTATGCAGTCCTGATTGTGGCGCTCACCTGCACGGCGCCAAACACGCATACGACCATCATTGGCACCAAGGCAGAAGCGACTCTCATCGCTGAAGACGACACGTCTCCATTCGTCCCTCCATTCACGCCTGTCGCGACACCACTGGAGGCGGGCTGCACGATGTTGGGGCGTGAGCGGAAGACGGCCTAACGGTGTGCGGGACCGTAGCCCAGCTTCATGGAGACGGTTGCGAATGGTCCTCGCCGATACCCCAGGAGCAACAGTGTCCCTAATTTGCTGGGAAGTGGCGGTGCGGTCCCCTACGGCACTGCGTAGGATCCTACGGTCTTGGCGTGCATCCGTGCGTCGCTGCGGTCCGGTCCCAGGTCGACGGGCACGTGCACCTTCCGCCGACCACTGGCGACAACATCGATGTACTGTGGAGACCTCACGCCCCACGTGTTGAGCAATTCGGCGGTACGTCCACCCGGCCTCCCGCATGCCCACTATATGCCCTCGCTCAAAGTCCGTCAACTGCACATACGGTTCTCGTCCACGCTGTCGCGGCATGCTACCAGTGTTAAAGACTGCGATGGAGCTCCGTATGCCACGGCAAACTGGCTGACACTGACGGCGGCGGTGCACAAATGCTGCGCAGCTAGCGCCATTCGACGGCCAACACCGCGGTTCCTGGTGTGTCCGCTGTGCCGTGCGTGTGATCATTGCTTGTACAGCCCTCTCGCAGTGTCCGGAGCAAGTATGGTGGGTCTGACACACCGGTTTCAATGTGTTCTATTTTCCATTTCCAGGAGTGTATGTTATTACGGAGTCAGTCATCAGCCTGTCAAACGTAAGTAAAATCCGTGCCCACAAGGAATTCTAATCTGCGTATGTACTAACAAAGTAATCATATCTAAGAAGCATCTGCTTAGAGTGCTGTGATAAACAATAAACAGCTGACGTACAAAGATTACCACTAAACATCGTGGAACCAACAGTAATCATGTGAAACAAAGTGGTGTTGACCTTCTGAGGAAAACAACTGTAAAATTAGGAACATAAACACAGGTAAAATCTCTCATAAACAGAGTGAACAAACAATCATCTACAGACAAAAAAATCTTTTGGAACATCACGAAAAATCAACTGTACGAGTAGCATCCTCCCTTTTCTCAATGGCTACGAAATCCGTTTCTCAGGCAAAAAAATTACTAAATATGAATAGTAAGAAAATAAAAAGTTCCCTAACCATATTGCCATCTTCCGATACATCATCAATACATCGCATAAAAATATATCACATCAAGCTTCTTAACTGCATCAGGATCAAATCTCCACAACTTCATGACATATTCACTACCAAAATTCCTCCAATACGTCATCAGCATCTTCAAACCAACTGAACAAACACTGTTTCTTGGCTTGTATCTCAAATTTTGTAACGGTTACTTCACAGACTGGGTTTCAGGCTATAAGCCCATTTTCAAGTACATTACTTGAATCATTAATTTACTTCAAAATGGGCTTATAACCTGAAACCTAGGTTGTGCGCTAACCATAATAAAATTTATGGAACAATGTCTGTGTAATTAATTTACGATGTTTCAGCAAGAACCACAGTTGATTCAATTAAAATCATCTTCAGATCAATGTAAATAAACCTAAAACGTTTCATGGCTTTGCTCAGAAATGCTGTCTTTTCCATAATTTGACTCAGTAGTCCTCGCAGAAAATAGCGAATTCTTCCAACATTTTAGCAACTCCTTCAATGAAATGTTAACTGACCTGCTCAAACGTCCAACCTCATTTACCATTACCTGTAAATTCCTCTGTATAACACTGTCTCCCCGTAAATAAAAGTTATTAACTTGTTCTCGTACCTGTGAAACCATTTTTTAATGTGATCATCATTTGTTTCATCCCCATTTCATTTTATTTTGTTCTACTGGTTATATCTTTAAAAATAAATTGCATGACGCATAATGTCTTAAATGTAATCTGCAACAGTGAAGTAAACTGTATCAAGACATGCATGCGAGGCAGAAATACAAGAAATTGTTCACTTTGCATCATCAAAAAGATCAAAATCTACTCTCTAAGGTTGACACTTACATCTACAAGATAAATAAGATGCATGTATACAGACTGAAATAAAAATTTGTCTTAACTCTACATATGTACAAATGTGCCAAAATTTTATAGAAAAATACTCTTGCTGGCTGCATTCTCAACTTGTGTGGACTGTGTAAAAAGTATAAAAGCAGACATAATTCGGAAACTTTATGACATTGGAAATGTGTTGTTGTATGACAAGGTTGCGGTTAGTCCGTAATGATTCCACATCAAAAGCATTGTGATGACAACTTCGACAAACGCGATAAGAACCGTTGTAAGTTGAAAAGAATTTGCCGAAGGTCTGTTTACCTCTGTGTGATATGCGGTGTGAACTAACTAAGCCTTTTCACCTATCTGGAAATTCTGTCCCTGTCTTTCGCCTTTTGAAGTCGTTTTCTTTTCTCTGCTGCTTGCTTGATGTTTGCTAGTGCAATGTCTATTATTTGGTGACGTCGTAAGCATCGTGGCTTGGTACAGTTTCTGTAATTCTGTCTGGTGGTAATTTGATTTTGAGCTCTAAGAAAGGAGAAAGTAACGTAGAACCGTTTAGTAAAGAATTTATGATATCCTGAAAAATGTTGGTCTATTTGTTCCATTCTCTGTGTTTCTTGTGACAGTAAAGTTTGCATAATTCCCAGTTTCCTTTATGATTCTTTCATCTGGATTGAATGAGGCATGGTAGCGGGATATAAAAATTGGAGTAATCTACCTATTGGTCAAGGTGCGGATCCAAAAACTTGATCTAAATTGAGGCCCATTGCCAGAGAAAACATTTTCAACATGTCCCACTTCTCCTAAGAAGTTCTTAACAAATGCCACTCAGAAAGTTTTGCAGTTACTTTGCTCAATGGTATGAACGAAACAAACTTGGAAGTAAGCTCTGTAGCTACAAAAATGCACGAATAAAATTGTCTAATAGTCGTAACAAGTTCATACAGGTCAGCGGTTGTTAAATGACATGGTTTAATAGGAACGATGGTGTAAAACTGAGCAAAGTATGAAGTAGTTGATGTTTTAGCCTTTTGACATAATTTACATTTCGCTAGAACTCGTCGAATCCGTTTTTCCATGTTGAAATAGTTTGTCGAAGTATGTAAAAATATTTCCGTGCTCCCTAGTGTACGTAACTTAAACGAATGTACCGTATAAGTTTGTTAACTAAATCTTCGGGAATACAAACAAGCCATGTAGTACTATCAGGCTTCAGACGTTTGAAAAGAATGTCGTTTCTTACAATGTAAAAGAGTCTTAACTGAAGAGTAGTTTTTGTCACGCCACTTAATGTTTTTATATATCGGATCTTGCAATGTCACTTAAATCTGATGAAACGCGATTGTCGAATGCTACTTGTTGTATGTGCAGTACAATGAAATTGGATTGACAAAAAATCGCCTCGCGGAGTGAGCGCGCGGTCTTGGGCGCCATGTCACGGATTGCGCGGCTCCTCCCTCCGGAGGTTCGAGTCCTTCCTAGGGCATGGGTGTGTGTTGTTCTTAGCATAAGTAGTGTGTAAGTCCCTTAGGAATTCACATACATTTCAACATTTGAACACCTGACAAAAAATCTGCAGATGAGCCAGTTTGTGTTTCTACAGGAGATAGTGATAAAGCATCTGCTACATTTGCTACACCGGGAATGTATACTGTGATAAAGCTAAATTCTTGCCCATCTTATTTATCGCTCATGAGAATCTTTGGCTGTTATGAGAAATTGTAAGGCTCGGTGGTCTGTGTAAACTTTGGTGCGTCTTCGGACTAAGAAATGTCGAAATTTAGCGAAAGCCCAAATTACTGCCAATTCCTCGAACTCAGTGATGGAATAATTACGTTCAGAAGGTGATAATACTCGACTTGCAAATGCGATACTTTTTGAACAATAATCCACATTCTTTAATCTCCTGGGATAGATATACGCCAACTACCGTATTTGAACTGTCAGTAGCGAGAAAGGTCGCGATATGAAAGTAATGATGCACCTAGCAAAGCCTGATTTAAAGCGTCAAATTCTTTTCGAGCACGTTCTTGGCAGCACCAGTTTGCATTTTTACCACTAAGCTGATATAACTGTGGAGTGTCAAGAGCCTTGAAATGAATGGAACGACGGAAGAAATTTATTAGGCCAACAAAACTTCTCACTTGGCGTTTAGTTGTTGGTGTGACAATATATCGAATGGCCTGAAATTTGTGTGGTTCAGGTTTAATTCCAGACACTGAAATCATATGTCGTAAAAATTTAAGTGAAGTCTTTCCACATTCTGGTTTATTCAGATTCACAGTAATCGAGAATAGAAAATACGGTAACACCAAGAAATATCTGTAACAACTCGTCTAAGGTTTGTGGTTTGTCTATTTCTGGTACAATGTTCTCATTTATTTGCCTCGAATCCAGAACAAGTCTGAGAAATTCGTCTTTATACTGTACGATGTGTTGTGGCTCGCTGCTGTTTCGATGATGCCTTGCTTAAGCATGGGTGTAATCTCCTCTTTTACTTCGTCTCTGTAAATGAAAGAAGTAGTGTAAAGTCTTACTACAAAAGGATGCTGCGGTTTCACTTGAAATTCGTAAAGAAATCCCCTATTGGTTCCCGGAATGTTGTCAAAAACATGAACATGCGTTTGAAGAATCTTCTGTAATTGTTGTTTGTCGTGGTCAGACGTGGTTTTGTAACTGTCCACTTTAGTCTGCATTACCTTGACGATCCATCATCTTTATTTGAGCAAGAAAATTGTGTTATTTAACTTTGTTGTATACCAATCAATGCTTTTGCTTGAAGTTGAGAAATGTAGTCTGTTGACATCTATAAGCTTTGTTCAAAAGTTTAATGAAATCTGAACGTCGCTGTTGTACAGTGATATGCAAGAACTGTTGTAATCCAATACTGGTTTGTCTTTGTTCAGAAAATAATACTCAATATTGTTTGTGTTGTAAATAGAGGTACGATCAGAAAGTTTGCGGAAAAAGTGTGACTTTGTACCATGAATACCAGATGTTTTTGTGATTTGACATCAACTCCTTTTCCTGCAACAGCACCTTTTATTTTAATTTTTTTTATTTTATTATTATTAATTCCTTTAACTCCCTATGTGGAGCATAGGGCTGCAACAAAGGACCGCCATTTTGTTTTGTCTTCTGCTAGTATTTTCACTTCTTGCCATCCTATTCCTTGTTGCTGACCTTCTGCTTCAACTGATCGTCTCCACGTCATTTGAGGCCTGCCTCGTCTCCGTCGTCCATGCGGGATCCAATAAAGAGCTTCCTTCGCAACATGTTCATTTGGTCTCCTAAGCGTGTGTCGTAACCATCTCCACTTCCTGCTTCTTATGTGCAGCTCAATTGGCTTCTGGCTGTTTCTTTCACAGAGTGTTTCGTTAGAGATAACATTTGGCCAAAGTACCCTCCGGATGTTCCCCAGACAGCTGTTGTTGAATGTCTGCAGCTTGTGGACTAACTGCTTTGTCACTCTCGATGTTTCACATCCATGTAGAAGCACAGATTTTACGTTACTTTCAAACATCCGCAATTTGCTCCTCAATGTTACTTCCTTCGACCTCCAGATAGAGCGAAGAGTTGTAAAAGCGCCTTTGGCTTTGTTGATGCTGCTGTTAATGTCCTCTGTTGCACCACCATATGCTGTAATCATGCTTCCAAGATTGCAAAACTTATCCATCCTTTCGATTACCTGGCTCCCAAGCTTAAGATCAGTGGTGTTATCATTTGCCTGCATGTCTTTTGTTTTTTGGGCATTAATTTTCAAACCGACTTTCTTCGCCACAGATTTCAGATCTTGTAGTTTCTCTTTCACGTCGTTGAGGCTGTGGTATAGAAGGCAAAGGTCATCTGCAAAATCTAGGTCTTCAAGATGTGTTCCATTGCTCCATTTTATTCCTCTCATTTTATCCATTGCTTGCGCCATTACAAGATCCAGTACTATGTTAAATAGTATCGGTGAGAGCATGCACCCTGGCTTAACTCCTGTTTTCACTGCTATTGGATCTGAAAGCAGACCTCGATGTTGAATCTCGCACGTGTAGTTTTCATAGATGCAGTTGATAAGAGCAATTATTTTCTTGGGAATTTCAAAAGTTTACAGTGAGCTCGATATTTTTATTCTAATTATACTGTCGAAGGCCTTTTCAAAGTCTACAAACAGCATGTAAAGCGACGACTGATATTCATATGAATGTTCAGCTATTATTCTCAGCCGGCCGAGGTGGCCGAGCGGTGTTCTAGGCGCTGCAGTCTGGAACCGCGCGACCGCTACGGTCGCAGATTCGAATCCTGCCTCGGGCGTGAATGTGTGTGATGTCCTCATGTTAGCTAGGTTAAGTAGTTCTAAGTTCTAGGAGACTGATGACCTCAGAAGTTAAGTCCCATAGTGCTCAGAGCCATTTTTATTATTCTCAAGGTGTTTATCTGGTCAATGCAAGAGCGACCTTCCCCCGAATCCTGCTTCTTCTCTTCTTAGTTTCTTGTTTTCTTATGCTTTTATCCTATTTAGGATTATTCGCGACAAGATATTGCTTGGTATTGACAGCAGGGTGATGCCTCTCCAATTATCACAATCCGATTGGTCTCCTTTCCTGGAGAGCTTGATGAGGAAACCTCTGTTCCAGTCATTCGGTACTTTTTCATTTATCTGTATGGCTATCAGCAGTGGTTGCAAAAGTTCTACTTTTATAGAGCGATCTACTTTAAGTAACTCTGGACTGATGTTGTCCAGGCCCAGAACTTTTCCTTTATTTATTTATTGGACTGCTTTAGAGATTTATTCTTTGGTTTGCAGTTCTACGTTAGTTGACATATCCCGTGGGAGTCCTTCCGCATCCACATTCAGTTGACTTACTTTGTCATCTGTAGTTTCACTGTTCAGAACGTTCTCAAAATGTTAGTTCCACCTCTGCATTTGATCTCCTCGATTTGTGAGTAGTTTTCCTTACTTGTCCTTGATTGACATATCACCCCATTATTTGTCAGTTTCCTTGTGATGTTATATAGCGTCTTATTATTGCCTCTGTTCGCTGCCGCCTCCGCCTTAGCTGTGAAATTATTGATGAAGGTTCTCTTATCTTTCCTGAAACCCCTCTTCAACATCTCATTTAATACGCAGAACTCTTGTTGAATTTCTTCATTTACTTCCCTTGTCTGTGCGCAATTTAGCAGGAGATCTGCCTTCCTCCTCTGCTGTATTGCATCCCAAGTATGGTCAGAGATCCAATCTTGTCTGCCGTGGTCCTTTGTTCCCAGAATTTCTTCAGCAGTGCATGCGTAGGTTATTTTCACTGCATCCCATTAACCCTCAATGTCGTTCTCTTCGATTCCTCCGCTAAGCGTTTTGAAACGATTTCTTAGTTGGATCGAGAACTCCTTTGGGGCTTTTGTATTGTCTAACTTTTCAAAATTAAACTTAATCCTCTTCCGCCCGCAGTGTTTCTTGTGTGCAGATATTTTTAGACGGACTGTTGCTAGCAGAAGGTGGTGGTCGCTACCGACATCTGCTCCTCTTTTATTCCTCACATCTAGGAGTGATCTTCGCCATGTCCTGCTGATTGCAAAGTGGTTTATCTGTTGCTCTGTTCTGCCGTCTGGTGAAACCCACGACACTTTGTGACACCGTTTATGGGGGTAAATGGAATCTCCAACGATCATGTTAAACATGCCGCACAAGTCTGTGAGACGTTTTCCATAGTCATTTCTGGTGCCCAACCCATGTTGCCCGATAACCTGCTCTATCCCATGGTTGTCATTCCCAATTTTTGCATTAAAGTCACCAATAAGCAGGAGGCTATCTCTTTTCCGCACTTTTGCAGTGCTTCTTGGAGTCTGGTATACAACTTGTCTTTCTCTTCATCCTGTCAATTTTGCGTAATGGTAAAGTAGGACAAGATTCGTGTAAATTACATTTGTTGAATTCTGAATCGGTGATAATTGTGACGGGAGAGCCTGAGTCTAAAACTACGTTTAAAGTGTGTGTGTTCCTGTTTGTATACTGATGACTGGGTGGTACAAGTGTTTCAGTGGTTCTTCTTTCACTCGTAATTGCAAACCTTTAATGTCTTCTAAACAGAACATATTTTCAATAATATTGTCTGAATGAGTAGTATCCTGTGTTGTCTCGTCGAGCGCTTCTTCTGGCGCCTTAAAAAAAAAAAATCATCTGGTGCCTGCACTTCGTCATTGTCGATCTCCGCTGTCGTGTCTCTGTGCGTTAGCTGACGAAACTTCAAGTATCTGTATTGTTCTTTATTGTTCCAGATTACTAGGATAATGCTGCTGTGGATGAAAACAGCTATCTGGTTCACGTGAAGAAATATTTAGTTGATTACTAAAGTTTCCACTACTCCAGTTTTCGTTATTATTGTTCCCATAGCTGTTATTTTGATTCTGACAGCGTTGCCCGGTGTCGTGTGAGTTCTGATGATGTGGTCGTTGTCTGTGATTACACAAACTGCTGTTTCTCTGTACGTCGTTATTTCCTGAATTATTTTTGTGTGTGCGTGTGTGTGTGTGTGTGTGTGTGTGTGTGTGTGTGTGTGTGAGTGTGAGTGTGTGGCTGTGACCATGACTGTTGATGTGAGGAATGGTTCATGTTGCCTCTTGTGTGGAATGTCTGCTGGTTGTTGCGATGAAAATTATGATTCTGCTCATACTTGTTCTGACATGCTCCATTTAAGTTCTAGTTGGTATAATTTTGGTTTCGAAATCGTCTGTCGTTGCCAGAATGGTTTCGTCTGTTGTCATTAAATGACCCTGACTGACTCTATTTTTTCTGTCTTCATAGTTGCGGTTTCTGTGCGAAAAATTGTTATTCCTGTACTGAGTTTAGGACTCCTCAATCTCTAGTAATTGCAAAACATTTCGGAATGCGTGAATATTGTATTTCTGGCATCCTGTCAGTAGCGAAAAGTCCGCCCCCGGTAGCTGAGTGTTCAGCGCGAAAGAATGTCAATCCTTTAAGTGCCCGGGTTCGATTTCCGGCTGGGTCGGAGATTTTCTCCGCTCAGGGACTTGGTGTTGCGTTGTCCTAATCGTCATCATTTCATCCCCGTCGACGCGCAAGTCGCCGAAGTGGCGTCAAATCGAAAGACTTGCACCCGGCGAACGGTCTACCCAACGGGAGGCCCTAGTCAAACGACATTTATTTATTGAGTAGCGAAATGCGTAATGTTCTTGAAAGTTTCGAAATGCAAAGTTGGATTAACGCTGGTGGACTGTAAGGTTCTAACAAATGTTGGTTTTGTTGTAACATGTGTTCAAAGAATTGTGTGATCGTTTCAAATCTCGAGTTTTCAAAGTCTGATAAATTTGGAAAATGTGACATCACGCTTTGTTCACTCAGACCAACATGCTGCAAGGAATGCGCTCTGATATTCTTCAACTGAAAAACATTGTCGTGCAATCGGTCTCATTGTCATTGCTTGTTCTTCTTCCAAACAACTGCAAATAAATTCTAATTTGTGTGTGACTGGCCAAGTAGGTGGTAATGAAAAACTAAGCTGCTGGACCCAGTCTTAACGGATGTAAGTTGTCTGTTTCATTTCGAAAACTTTAAATTTCCTTACTGATAAAATGTGTTTGTAGTCAAAGCTGTCGTGTCTCTGTGTATCGTAAGAATTTTGTCTATTGGAGTAAGTGCGAAAATGTTCGTGCGTTCGTACAAAGTCTCTTTCTCTCAAAGATTTGCTTAAATGTTGCTGTCGAATATTTTCCATTTCTCGTTAGTTATAGTTTTCTCTGCGGTTGTGAGTACAATCCTGAGAAGTTAATCTCTTTTCAATTTCTGCAAGATGAGCGAGAATTTTGTTCACTTCTTTCTTGTGCTGTCTGTCAAGTGCCATCTGTGCTTGTTTAAAATTTCCTAACAATTGGTATTCCTCTATTTCTGTAAAGTGTACCAGTTGGGTACCATCTGACTGATTATCGGCATTTAACTGTAACTGAGTTATTGTACTTGAAAGGTCATCAAGCTGTTCCTTCGTTCTGGTATCGATCATTTTTGTGGCTGTTTCTGTTGTATCTTTTCTGAATGCGTGCATGACTTCTTTTGTAATGTGGTTACCACTGCACTAGGAATTACCTTTTTGATTTTAGCAATAATTAAAGCTTTGTCTTGGCGGTAAGTGTCAGTGATTGCTTTCATCCATTTGTCTACCTCAGCTTTGTTTGTGAAAAACGTTGTTCTTACAATGTGTGTTGCTTTCATTTGCTCGATCCTATAGGCTACATTCTGATTTCTGTTTTAATTTTTTGGGTTAAATACCTTTCAAGTAATTCTGTGTTTTCTTTTTGGAGTTTTGCTAGTTCCTTTTGACCAGATTTGAGTAAAATTTCAAATTATTTTGCCACTGTTTTGTTATTTTCTTGTAATAACTGCTGAAGCGGAGGACCAAGGTCATTGTTCTACAAAGAGTTCGTGATGTTTGTTGTATGATGAACCGATATTATGAATGTAGTGTTCGGAAAATTTTGCATTTTTTAAGTGTCTGGCTTTCAAAGGAGCTGAATACGCAACATTTAATCTCGAATTTTGATTATTCTCAGAGACAGAAATGTTCAGATTTGCAAAACCGTTGTTATTTGGATTCCGAATCGTGTCTGATTCACGAGTGTCGGTATTAATTGTACTCTGACTTCCGGACAGGACGTAACAGCGTCCTGCATTATTGCATCTGAATTGAACTGACTGTTATTAGCAACTACATGATCCGAAATCACATTATTGTAGTCTGCTGAATTTTGCAAATCAGTTTTCTGCCATTTGATTGCGGTATGCGGCTTACTGCTTGCAATGTGGCGCGTCGTGTTAGCAAAAAGATTAATACAATATCAAACGATCAAAAATATAAGTCACCTTCTCTAATAGCTGGAAAGAAATACAATTTTGTAAGTAAATGGTGCAGGGACAAAGCACAATTATTATTATGATTAACGTAAGACCAGAGCTGTGCGCTTACCTGACTTCACAAAAAAACTCGCTGTCGTCCTATTCTTGCAGGAAAGTTGACATATGAAAGTTATCTTAATAAAATGATAAGACTGTTGTCATATGTTATCGTTTCGCTCGCTGTAAGTGTAATCTACCTGTTAGCTTACGTAAACTTTAAACATAACAATTCGCCAACTTTAAACATAAGAATTCGACTGCGAGAATGAATTGCCAAATCTAAGTTAAGTGCGAGAAGGTAACTTGAAAATGCCTATCTGGTTCCCTGTCTGTTTAAACATTCGTAATGATGAGAATACTGTCTGAATTCAACACTGTGACTCATTAAACTTTTAAACTGATAAACTAGTCCTGGAAAAACTCAATGTTCCATTTTTTTATTATTTAATTTTGGCTTGCCTGTTGCTTCACAGAAACACATTGACACTGCTCTCGTCTTGAAAGCGTGTCGCATTTGCTGAGCTACAACAAACTACTGAGGTATGGCTGGTGCAATACGCTCTCTTTTATGATAACACTTATTTTAGCCCAGACTTTGGATGCGGACAATGACTTGGGATGAACTGTAACATCAAATGTAATTAGTTTTCTGATTAGAAAAGTACTACAATGAAAAATTATCTCTTTTACTGCTTCACAAATATTAATACACAAAAAATACAGATATTAAGTGGACAAACGTAAGCAGTCTTTAACATCAAATGAGATCTTTTCAGAAATGCGATTTGTAAAAAGACGTTAAATATTCAACAGTTATTCCTAGCCCCAGATTCAAATTTAAAATTATTCACGGCAGTTTATCTTTACCTATGCTCCACTCTCTGAAGGTCTGAGTCAAGAATGTGTAACTACAACCTGCCGCAATAAAATGCAAAATCTGAAATGAGTTAACCTTAAACCAAATCCTCTTCTAGTACTCATCAAAATAATCATAATAAAATATTCTACTCAAAATGTTTCAATCTCTTTCATCATCTCAAATAATTAATCACTAAATCAACATGTTCCACTTCCTCAGAATATAACTGCAGCCGTACCACTCGGCCTATGGCACATCGCTGCCAACAACTATGTTTCTCATCTCACGATTAACAGTGCTCATCGTTCCCGCGCATCTTGCAGCGCACAGATGGTCCATCCAGGTCTCCAGCCGACACAGCATCTCTGATGACACTGTGTGCTTATAATTTCAAACAGTAGAGAGACATTCATGACATCCAAATACTAGAGAAATGTCCAAAGTGATCTACAGCCCCCTATCAACAAATCTGGGAGAAGTGCTGGAAATTCAAGAACTGGTTCCTAGTAACATTTGTACATTTCTCAAAGGCTTATGACAGTATACACAGATTAAGTGTGTATAACATCTTGAGGAAGCCTGGCATACCAAGGAAGTTAATGAACTTGGTGAAGGTTTGTGCAGTGGAGACAAAATCCAAGGTGAAATATCAGGGGGAGCTATCCAATGAATTCAGTATCAGAATAGGTGTGAGACAAGGCGATGCCATTTCACCGTTGGTTTCCAATTTGGTCTTGGGAAAAGTAATTTGGGAAATGAAAAGAGAAGGCAAAGAAGAGAAACTAAGTGGTAGAACACAGCTGTTGGGATATGTAGAATAAACTGCAGCCACAGCGGTGTCAGATTAGATTAGATTAGATTAATACTTGTTCCATGGATCATGAATACGACACTTCGTAATGATGTGGAACGTTTCAGGTTAATAAAAGATGTCTGTACAAGATATTACATTACACAAAATATTGCATGAAGCTAATGTTTAAGTTTTTTTTCATTAATTTATATCTAAAAATTCAGCCAATGAGTAGAAAGTGTTGTCATCTAGAAATTCTTTTATTTTTAAATGTTAGTTGGCTATCTGTCAGGCTTTTGATGCTGCTTGGTAGGTGACCAAAGACTTTTGTGGAAGCATAATTTACCCCTTTCTGTGCCAAAGTCAGATTTAACCCTGCATAATGAAGATCATCCTTTCTCCTGGTGTTATAGCTATGCACACCGCTATTACCTTTGAACTGGGTTGGATTATTAACAACAAATTTCGTAAGTGAATATATATACTGTGAGGTTACTGTGAGGATCCCTAGATCCTTAAATAGATGTCTGCAGGGTGACCGTGGGTGGGCTCCAGCAATTATTCTGATTACACGTTTTTGAGCAATGAATACTTTTCTACTCAACGATGATTACCCCAGAATATGATACCATACGAAAGCAGTGAATGAAAGCTACCTTAGCTACAGACTTCTGTTCAAAGTGTATGTTTGTTACTGGAGTTGTGCCATTTACTGTACGGAACTGTATATACTGTGTTTTATCAAAATTTAAAGAGAGTCCGTTTGCTGAGAACCACTTAATAATTTTGTGAAAAACATCATTTAAATTACATCACTTAGTTCTTGGTTTTTGGTTGTTATAACTGTACTTGTATCATCAGCGAAAAGAACTAACTTTGCATCTTCATCAATGTGGAATGGTAAGTCATTAATGTTTATCAAGTACAGTAAAGCGCCTAAGACCGAACCCTGTGGGACCCTGTACTTGATAGCCCCCCAGTTTGAGGAATCAGCTGTTGTTTTAACATTACACAAACCACTTATATCAACTTTCTGCATTCTTCCAGTTAAGTATGAATTAAACCATTTGTGCACTGCCCCACTCAAACCATAATGATTTAGCTTATCTAAAAGAATTCCATGATTTACAGAGAAAGAGATGGCAGAAACCGTAGAGGACTTATCAGAGAATGCCAGTGAGACTGGACTGAGGGTTAATACGAGCAAGACTGAATTATAGAAGTATCTAGAGACGCCCCTAATGATGTCCCATTAGAGGTTTGAATATGGTACATAGCGTAAGTGAAAATTTTAAATACCTTGACACTCTTTCAATGAGCATAATAACCTAAAATATGAAATTAATCACCGCACTGTCAATGGGTCAAAACTTATTTCAATCTGAGGCAGACAATGTCAATAAAATGTCGCAAATAAGAGCAAACCTAAAGTCTATAACGCATTGACAGTATCAGTGTTGTTATGGGATAGAAATCTTAAGCATCACAAAAAGACGAAGAGAAACGCTCTATCTTTGAACGGAAAATCACGAGAAAGATTTTTGGACCAATCTGCGAAGAGAACACCTGGAGAAGTAGAAAGGTCCAGGAATTGCACCACCCGTTGAAACAGCCAAATATCGTGCAGAAAATGGAGCCACGGACAACATCCTTGGCAGGGCACGTTGATAGGTGACCTGAGAATTGCCATGCTACAGCTGTCCTTGCTGGAAGACCTGACGGAACCCATGCGATTGGAAGACAAGGAAGCAATGGGAGATGATCTACAGAAGGATCTTCAGGAGCTGTGTGTCCGTCAGGACTGGATCCAAAGCGCACAAGATCGCCATCTATGGAGGAACACTGTAAGGTCGACGGGTGATCTTGATGGTTCGTGATCACCAATATGTATGTATGTATGTAGAATGGATAGCCACAAGAGAATGCTCGAGAGTGGAGAGTGACTCAAATGCATTTGCTATGAAGTGATTATACTGCGCACGGGATTAAATTAAAAAATGCAGTTATCTAGATAGACTTATTCCCTTTATCAGTGAGTGTGCTGAGTGATATACCCCGCATTAGGAATTATCTTTCGTTCTCTATCGTTGCGACGGGCTAAGTTTACTACCTGAAAATTTTCAGCTTATGGAAAGGCGGGTCTATCCTTTGTCCATCGACGAGAAGTTATGAGATTTACACGTTACAAGTAGTCGATATTTACTTACAGGACTCTACATCATAACCTTCTTTTACGTGAACGTTGATACTGCACGTGCAAAGCCATATTGCAAACAGATACGCAGCAGGGTTCGAATTTCTGTGATTGACATAGAAACAGCATCAACTGCGTTTATTAATCGCCACACGTTACGTGGTCATATTGATTATACCTCTCTACGAATTAGTACCCACAATGTGGCCTCTCGAGGAGAAAGATCCTGCTTTAATATACACATTTAATTCATCAGAAGTCATTTAGGTGCAATCCCCTGAAGCGGGTGGCGAAATTCGATCTGGAATAGGCGATAAGTAAGTACATGTACCACCAAATAATTAAGTACGCTACTATCCCTAAATAGAAGTTCACATCGCTGCACTACACCGGTGAACTGTTCTTTCAAGTCCTTTGCTGTCTCTGACACGTTTATAATGCCATCGGAAAACATCAAACTTTTCATTTCATCTTCCTGTATGTTATTTCCTTTCCAAATTTCACCTTCGTTTCCTTTGCTGCTTGCTTAATGTACATACAGAACAGTTTGAAACGTCCCCTTAGAAAAATTATACATGACTGTGTTTAAATTGACACACAATATTTTTAGCGCAACGGAATCTGACTTCCAATAATCCCACAAATCACTTACCTCACAAAAATCTTCGTTACTCAAGCTACTGCAATACAGCGAGCGCCACTACTGCCAGCTAAATAAAAGATTCAAACTGCTGAAGTCACTAACTACTGATAGGCATAGTTAGCAAATGAGAGATTTTGATAGAGAACAAACAATGTATTTACCTTAATAGTGTTCAAAAGTCATAATATATATATATCAGTTCATGATATCCAGTCTTACAAATTTACTGTCTCTGTTGGACACACGTCCAGATCGTCCGCTCTCAAATTTCCGCCATCTCTCTCCCCACATCCACCACTGCTGGCGGCTCACCTCCAACTGCGCAACCAGTGTTGCCTACTCTAAAAAACCCGAGTCGCTAGATTCAATATCAAAAGTCGCTAAAACTGATTTTACTAGGGATGTACTGAAAATTTCGTGCTGTGAATGGTGCAATAAGACAGGGGGGGGGGGGGGTTTATAAAATATTAATAAAAATTGTCTCATACGTAATTGCTATATTGTCTTAATTAAATGACGCATCGCTTGTAACAACATACATATAAAATACGCTAACGTTTAATTAAACATGTTATCATAAGTGACGCAACACATAAATTGTTGTTTCAATCACAGTAGTCAAATATACTAGAAATATACGACTATATTTGTAACAAAAGAAAGCAAGAACGCAAATTAGGTTACAAAATATATAAATAGCGGTGTGTGAGCTATTCATCGTCGTCACTCAGAAGATCGAATAACTCTTTTGTTTCATGCTCTGACAGAACTATAGCTGATGTAGAGGGTTGAACGTCGCTCAAAAGAGGATGTTGCAGTTCGACTGGTTTTGTCGCAAAAGAGTAACTTTTGTTAGTTCCAATAAGCTCCAATACGTCTGACAGTATGTCAAAAGATGCACAATCTTTATTTTGTTTCTTCAGCTGGTCTCTCAATATGATCAAAGCATTAATTGTCTTTAACGATAATCTGTTACGTTGTTTAGTTTTTATAATGTTCATAGAACTGAATATCCTTTCCACTTCTGCATTTGAATGCGGTAGGCATATAACAGTCATTGCTAGCTGTGAAATCAAAGAAAAAGGATTCTCCCCTGCGGCATTTTTATACTGCAAAACCTCACTCCAAAATCGAACAGTGTTAGTAGTGTTATTCCACCTAATGAAATTGGTATTATGCCATTCTTGCAGCATACCGTCTATGAAATCGCCACTAAAACCCAATTCTTTGGCTACATCCGTTACAGCATTATTTTTATTCACTTTTAGTGTTTCTTCAACATTCAGTATTGACATTTTTTTCAGGATTGTAACGTTACTTGGCAGTCTTTGTTGAATTTCTTCTTCAAATAAACTTTATTTTCTTCAGACAAACTTGACTCAGACAATTTCTGTTCAAACATAAAGCCAGGGTTCGAATTTACGTACATACATTGGCTTGGAACTGGTGTTGTCCACAAATCAACAGTTGGAAAAACTATGTTTTGTCCGAGTGACTGCATGAGAAATACAAGTGTATCTAGTAATTTAATGGGGTCATTGTCTTCTCCTTCAAAAGCTTTTATTGCTATTTGTACGTCTTTTAAAGCATGTTTAAGGTAAAACATGTAAAGATGATTTGAGTCGTCACAATACATCTTGTACAAAAGATCGGCAGTGTAACAGTTGTCTTGAACCATGACAAGTGAAGAAATGTAGCTTTAGTTCTTCCCATTGCTCCAGAATTCTTCGTATTGCTGGTTCAATTGAAAGCCAACGTGTTGTACAGACCTACAGAATTGTTAGTGGCTATTTTCCACAATTTATTGTCTCATAAACCTTTTTATATTCCTCTTGTCTTTTGGGTGAAACAGAGAACCAATTGTAGGTTTCCCGTACAAAAAACTCTATGTTTCTAGGTATGGTATTCACTGAGGCGTGCGAAACTGCAAGCTGAAGAGAGTGACAAATCCAACGGATCAATACCAAATGCTTCAAACAATATTCTCTCTTAAGTTGTTCGAAGAGCCTATTGTTTATTCCAACCATTGCAGAAGCATTATCTGTGCCAATTCCTACCATAATAGTGATTGGAAGTTTGAGATCTTTCAAAGAATTCACAAGAACAGCAGCCAGATTTCTTGCATCTGCAGTTTCCCTACAGCGAGTTTGAGAAATGCTGATCTAATGGTTTGGTTGTTTGCACTATAGTACCGTATAGCGATACCTAGCATTTCAGATATTGATACATCTGTGGATTCATCTATTAGTACACTGTATTTTTTGTTACCTATATCTTCAACCAATGATTGTGTAAAATGTGGAGCCAAAACTTCAGTTATAACGTTAGTGCACTTTGTACGATGTAATTGCATGTTTTTAGCGCCCTCATCACCGGAAAACACCTTCTTGCACAGTATTCCTAAATGATCTACAGCTAAAATAGAACAATGTTCAGTAATAAATAAAGAAAGGGCGCCTTCCGCTCTGCTTGCTATTCTAACTATAGTTTTCGGAACAATTTTCACAGGTAAGGTGGTTTATGTTTTTTTTAAAATCAATTTTTTGTTTATGCTTTCTAATATCACACAATTTAGCATAAAACTCTGTTGCACATACTTGACATACTTGGCAACACTGTGCGCAACGCTACGCGCTTTTAACAGCCAACTGCCCAACACTACAACAGCGACTATTGCAACAATACCGACCAGCCTCAGATTGTACACAGCACAGTCAGTGATTTTCATATAGAGCGCTACGTGGCGTTACCAATAAAAAAACCTAAACAGCCTACTTACAAGTTTCAGGGATAGGCTACAAATATGTCTCAATCGCTTTTCAGCTACTGCATTCGTTTCATTCCCTGCCACTTTCAAAACCGCAGTTTTTCTTTGCAGGCTGTATGTAACCTTTCACTCCCTGCCTTTTATACCTGGTACCTTCAGAATTTTAAAGAGTGTATTCCAGTTAATATTTTCCAAAGTTTTGTCTAAGTCTACTATAAACTTACGTTTGCCGTTCTCCAACCTATCTTCTAAGATAAGTCGTAAGGATTGCCACGGCTATACACATATTTCTCCGGAACCAAGACTGATTTTCCATGTGGTTAGCTTCCAACAGTTTTCCCATTCTTCCGTAAATAATTCGTGTCAATATTCTGCAACTATGAATAATTCAACGGCTAGTCTGGTAATATTAACACCTGTCAGCAACTACAATATTTGGAATAGGAATTATCACCTTCTAGCTCTCCCAACTTCCTCAGCAGTTGTGAGGGAATGCCGTTTACTCCAACGGCCTTGTTTTGACTTAGATCTTTCAGTGCTCTGTCAAATTCTTCTCGCAGTATCATATAACTCATCTGATTTTCATGTACCTCCTCCGCCCTTTCTATAATGCTGCCGAAAGCTGCGACGCAAGCAGTGAGGCGTAGTCATTAATGTCACTGGCTGGCGTGCTGAGGTCGCCAGTTCAAACACGACCACCAGCAGTTATTTTTTATTTAGAAGTCAACATTTCTGGAAGGTTCTTGAAATCTCTTTTGTTTGTAAGGTTTGTATATTTTGGAATATTTGATGTTTGTGTAAATAACATCCTGGAATATCCGATGTTTGTATAAACAGGTGCACTGTCCGTCCAGGAGATTAGTGCTGTTCTGGCTGTACGTTGGTGTTGGACAAAAACGAGCGTTTAGTACCGGGTGTTGAACCTTAATGACGATCCTGTCTTCGTATTTGGACTTGATTGTGATTTAGAATATTAAGAATGACCTTAAAGAAAACGATCTATTGACAAATGGCAAGGATTCAGAAAATATCGTTCTTGTGAGACACAACTAGCTCTTTATTCTCGTGAAGTAATGAGTGCTATCGTCAGGAGATGTCAAACTGACTCCACATATTTAGATTTCCAGAAGGCTTTTGGCACCGTTCCTCACAGCGTCTTCTGATCAAATTGCGTGCCTATTGAGTATCGCCTCAGTTGAGCAACTAGATTCCTGTCCGAAGGGTCACTGTTCGTCGTAACTGATGGTAAGTCATCGAGTAAAACAGAAGTAATATATGGCGCTCCCCAGGGAAGTGTTATAGGCTCTTTGCTGTTCCTGGTCTACGTAAACGACGTAGGAGACAATCTGAGCAGCATCTCAGATTGTTTGGAGATGATGCTGTCATTTACCGTCTTGTAAAGTCATCAGATGATCAAAACCAATTGCAAAACGATTTAGACAAGCTATCTGTGTGGGGCGAAAAGTGACAGTTGACTCTAAATAATGAAAAGTGTGAAGTCATCCACATGAGTACTAAGAGAAATCCGCTAAATTTCGGTTAGACGATAAATCACACAAATCTAAAGGCTTTAAAGTCAACTGAGTACTTAGCGATTAAAGTTACGTATAACTTAAAATGGAACGATCACACAGATAATGGTGTGTGGAAAGCAAATCAAAGACTGTGATTTATTGGCAGAACACTTAGAAAGTCCAACAACTCTACTAAAGAGACTGCTTACACCACGCTTGCAGGTCCTCTTCTGGTGTATTGCTGTGCGCAGTGGGATCTGCATCATGTGGGAGGAGATCGAGAAAGTTCAAAGAAGGGCAGCTCGTTTTGATATCGCGAAATAGGGGAGAGAGTGCCGCAGACATGATACGTGTATTGTGGTGGCAATCATTAAAAGAAAGGCGGTTTTCGTTGTGGCAGGAGCTTCTTGTGAAATTTCAATCACCAACTTTCTCCTTCGATTGCGAAAATATTCTATTAGCGACCACCTATATATGAAGCAGTCAGCGTGGCCCTTATTATGTAATGTAAAAGCCGTTGCCTATACAAACACGAACCGGAATACAAGCAGTACATCGTTTGTAAGATCAGTATATTGAGGAGACCTGAAGCGTCAGCAAGTCAGCTGCACATGAAGCATCCGTCAGTGTTTTCCGGGGACACTAGTCAAAGCCGGACAAAATGGCTGAAAGGATTTGGCCGAGTCGCCAAATGCAGTTGGTGGGATAATAGTCTATGACATATTCGGCAAATGTGTACTTTTACGGAGACGGCATAGCCCATCAGTGGTTCGAGAACAACGAAGAGAAGCTCAACAGCAGATACCAATTCAATGCCGATCTTAAGAAAACGTTTGGTGACGACCAGCAGCAAGTCTGCTTCGCGGAAATACAATTGAAGAACAGCGCCCAACGTTATGGGAAAACGACACAATCGCACATACATAATGTTTTCGCTCTACGCCTCGAGATATAGCAGAAAATCCAAAGAGATTCTGATCATGTGCAAAGCACAGCAGCTGCAAGTCGCAATCAATATTTTCTCTGCGCGGTTCCAGTGGTAATATACCGGTGGCAGTGAGACTAAAGCGAGCTGCTGAACAAATTTTTCTAAAAGTCCTTCAGCAAGAAGACGAAATAAATACTCCGGAATCTGAATTAAAAACAACTGTCAACATGATTAACTTAGAAATATATATCCTTGGTGTAGCGAAGCAGATTAAATCACTTAATAAAGGCAAGTCTTCCAGTCCAGACTGAATAACGTTTATGTTCGTTTCAGAGTATATTGATACAACAGCTCATTCGTCGAAAGATCCATACCTAATACTGGAAAGTTCCACAGGTCACAATCACACTCAAGAAAGGAAATAGGAGTAATCCGATGAATTACAGACCTTTAACACTGACGTCGATTTGCAGCAGATTATGGAACATACACTTTTTTCGAACATTATGAATTACTTCGAAAATAAAAAAAGAACGGTATGTTAACGCACAGTCAGCACAGTTTCAAAAAATATCGTTCTTGTGAAACACAACTACCTCTTTCTTCGCACGAAGTGATGAGTGATATCGACAAGGGATCTTAAATTGGTTCCATGTTTATAATTTCCAAAAGGCTTTTGGCACCGTTTCTTATAAGCGATTTCTAATCAAATTGCTTGACTGTTAAGGTATCGTCTCAGTTGTGCGACTGTATTTGTAAGTCCCTGTCAGAAAGGAAAGTCATCGAGTAAAACAGAAGTGATATCTGGCGTTCCCCAAGGAAATGTTATAGGATCCCTGCTGCTCCTAATCTACATAAATGACTTAGGAGACAATCTGAGCAGCCTTCTTAGCTAATTTGCAAATGATGGTGACATTTACCATCTAGGAGAGTCATCATAAGATCAAAACAAATTGGAAAATGACTTACACACGATACCGGTACGGTGCTTAAAGAAGCAGTTGACTCTAAATAACAAAAATTGTGAAGTAATTCGTATGAGTAGGGGAGACCGGGGATAGTTGGCATAGGTTTTGGTTTTTGATTTTTCTCGTATTTTATTGCGAAACATTTGCAGAGATTCTGGTGAATGTGGTGGAGAGCTTAAATTTTTGACTACAAAATCATGTAGGACCCATTAACTAAATACGTATTTAGGTAATCTCAAACACACTTTTCCTAAAAGCTTGCAACCATGCCAACTAACCCCAGGTGCGGAGTTAGTTGGCGTACACCTAGTGGTGAGCTGACATAACCTGATATGGACAGGAAATTTAGACGCCACACAGCAATTTTTCAGGACAGATATTTTATTTTATCAGAGCTTGGGTTAACGCTGTTTTCAGAGAATAAATTCTTCAGAACTTAAATTCCACACCGAAGAAATGATTTGGGAACAAAAATAAATTCTGCTTAAATGTATAAGCAACAGTATGAACTCATTGTGCGAACAAACAAGGCATAATTCAAGAAAAAAGTTCTGCTTATTAATATAGCTACCTGTAGATAGCCAAATAAAATTAGTTCAATGCTTTAAATCAACCCCGAATGTAGGAGATTGACGCTTGTTTATTTGTACAGATTGGTCGATTTTTCGCACTATTTTACGTTGGTCGTACCAAAATGAACTATTCTCGTTTGGCTATCTTCAGGTTTTCCCATTTTTGACCTTGGTGGACAAATGATATTCGTCACCGGCGGTTCCGACAGTCTTCCCACTTTATTGACGTGCATGATACTGCACCGAAGCAAAGCCGTGCAAATATATTCGGGGTGCTCAGGAGGGCCTTGAGATCGTGGGGGATTCTTTATTTGTCTTGTTCATTGTTATCTGTTGGTATATCTACGCCAGTTGACACCATACCTAATTATACCAACTAGCCCAAATGGGATATTGCAAACAAAATGGATACCACATAATCCCATACATCAGGAACAAAAGCTTGTGACACATGAATGCAACCGCAGTAAACCACCAGCATTCGATCTTCAGGTTCATCAGAACAAAACATTTACGAACAAGAACTTTACTAACCCGTCAGAGAAACGATGAAACAGGGGTCCTTCCTTCATGACGTTTCCAACCAGACTGAAGATACGGTGCATAGTGCTCCTCTATTCCCCACTAACAGGATGACAGCTTTCTAATTAAACTGTGTGCCAGTTAGCCCTTTACACCAACTAACCCCCGTATCCCCAACAATAAGAAATACGTTAAATTTAGGTTATACGATAAATGACACAAATCTGAAGCCTGTCATTCAACTAACGAACAGTTCAACTAAAGAGCACTTAGAAGATGCAACAGGCCTACGAAGGAGACTGCCTACACTACACTTGTCCATCCTCTGCTAGAGTACTGTTGTGCAGTATGGGATCCTTGCCAAATAGGACTGACGGAGGACAGCGAAAAAGTCCAAATAAGGGCAACTCGTTTTGTATTATCGCGAAACAGGAGAGAGAGTATCGTGGATATGATAAGCGACTCGGGGTGGCAATCATTAAAATGAGGGCGTTTTTCGTTGGAACGAGATCTTTGCAGGAAATTTCAGTCCCAACTTTCTCCTCTGAATGCGAAAATACTTCACTGACATCGATTTACATAGGCAGAAAAGATCAGTATAACAAAATAAGAGAAATGGAGCGGTAAAAAAATAGTGTGGAGGTCGTTGGATAAGTCTTCTGGCTGGCTGGCACTTAAGTGCGGATGGCAGAGAAGTCATGTAGATGCCGATATGTCACATAGTGAGTCCTCGCGTGACAAAATCCGACTAAAAGCCATACTTGATTAAAGGAGTCGCAGAAGACATGTACCAGGCTCTTCTCGTAAAGGATATCACAGCGATTGAGGAATTCCTCAGGTGGCGCCAGTAAATCGAGGAAATGAAGTATAAAAGCCTCGGACAAAGGAAGTATGAGCGACTGGTGAATGAGATCTCTAGGACAGGTTTGGAAGACCACCATGAGCTTGCTTTTCTCGTACAGCATATAGGTTGTACCGAGTACACATTAGCAACCCTGAATGTGGGCCCGATACATCAGGCGGTAAAATGTAATGTTGAAGAAGAGGTGTATGAGTCTTTAGCAACATTCTCCGCCACGAGCCGGATGTGCCAGGAAGAGTGAGTTCGTTCAACCTCCATGACATTGCAGCCGTCAAACGACAATCTAACACCCAGTCTACGTAGGTACAACCAACGCCCATGCCAAGTGGATGCGCCGTCGCAAACATGAATTTGGAGGAATGAGGACAATACACATCAGTGTGTTTTCGCTTTGGACGCTCTGGACACGTACGCTACTGCAGAGAAAGAAAGCGAGGTGTCGATGACTACTTTGATCGCTAGACGTCAACCGTCAAACGATAGTCAGCTGCTGACGATAATAGTCGACGAAGCCCATTGACGAATCCTGGACGAAGTCACTCTCCAACACGCTATAGCTGTTCTCCGTTGTCCTACAGGGGAACCAGTCTCTCACCTATCGGCTGACTTCAGGAAAATTAAGTGAGGAGATCATCTATGGGGGTGAAGCTGTCACAGATGAAAATACTCCATGCACCAAGATGTCAGGAAATCTCATCCACTTCACCATCGACGGCCAACCTGCCTGAACGATCAGGTGCTTCCATATCTCTACTATCGGGTGTTTATCAGCGCCAACTAAAGAAGATTACGTTTCACGATATGAAAGCGATTGTCGCAAATGGGAAATACGTCTAGCCGACAGGAATATTTATTGCAAGAATAACTGTCAATAACAGAACACAGCCCTTCGAAATTGTCGTTCTGACAGAATGTGGTCATGATGATATTCTCAGGTAGGACTCCTTGCAGGCATCACAAGCAGTTACAGACTGTAGGCGATCAGAAGTCCAGATTAACGAAGCTATTCCAACAAGCACATAGAACAAAGATTGGTCTGGATGGCTTTTTGCCATCGGAGACGCTGTTATCCTGCAGCCATCAAAAAGACAAATTACAGTCGTCGATCGAGATGCTTAGTTAAATTTTGAAGCTTTTGTCTATTGCAAAAAGCTACTCTGGTTCACAAGAGAAATCTACATACCAGCGACGATCATAAGCATCATAGGAGGTCAAGGAAAACTTTGGATCACTAATTATCACAGGCAGCCACAAATAATCCCTTAAGGTATTGCCGGCCGGGGTGGCCGAGCGGTTCTAGGCGCTACAGTCTGGAACCGCGCGACCGCTACAGTCGCAGGTTCGAATCCTGTCTCGGGCATGGATGTATGTGATGTCCTTAGGTTAGTTAGGTTTACGTAGTTCTAAGTTCTAGGGGACTGATGACCTCAGAAGTTAAGTCCTATAGTGCTCAGAGCCATTTGAACCATTTGAACCTTAAGGTATTAGTGGAAGAACAGCCGAATCAATCCAGGAGGGACAGCTCAATTCCATCGGCGAAGAATCGTGTTTTTCTGCCACTACAGACATTGCAGTAAAGGAAGTTACTGTCAAACTACCAATAGGCTTTGGCCTGACCGAGGAACAACGTCAGCGCCTCTTAGCCATTCTGCAACAATTTTCGGATCATTTCAGACCTGGGATGGAGGAAAGACAGACAAAGTGAGCATCGGTGAAACACTTTATCAACTCTGGGAATCATCCACCAACTAGTCAGCACTCGCATAGTGTGTCACTGGCTGTATGACGCGTAATTCGGGAGGAAGTGGAGATGATCCTGCTGGATGGCATCATTGAGTCTTCAGAGAGTCCTTGATCCTCTCACGATGTTCTTGTGAAGAAGGAGGACTGTACACGACGCTTCTGCGTCGACTACCGACTGATCAAAATCCTGAAGAACGATGTATCTGTGCATTGCCGTGCATTGTCCATAGATTAAGAGTACTTGAAAAGGGCAAAATATTTCTCATCTAAGTGAATGCAAGCAGGCTAATGCCAAAGAAGCTACGAGACTGACCGTGAATTGCCGGCCGGAGTGGCCGAGTGGCTCTAGGCGCTACAGTCTGGAACTGCACGACCGCTACGGTCACAGGTTCGAATCCTGCCTCGGGCATGGTTGTGTGTGATGTCCTTAGGTTAGTTAGGTTTAAGTAGTTCTAAGTTCTACGGGACTGATGACCTCAGAAATTAAGTCCCATAGTGCTCAGAGCCATTTGAACCATTTTTTGACCGTGAATTGTCTGGTCTGTTTTCATAACCCCTGATAGCTTCAATGAATTTAAAGTTATGCTATTTGGACTGTGTAACATTCCAGTCACTTTCTAACACATGACGGAGCACGTCCTTTAACACCTTATGGATGACATGTCTTTGCTATCTGGATGACATCGCCATTTTTTCAGAGACATTTGGTGAACGTCTAAGCCATTAGGAGACCTTTTTTGGGGTGTGTTCAGACTACAAGCCTCTACCTGAACCCAAAGAAGTGCCTCTTCAAGGCCCAAGAAATAAAAATCTTAGGGAACATAATTAATGGCGATGGAGTCCATCCCAGTCCAGACTCCTTAGCACATTCATGATGTGAGAAGTTACTTTGGAATGTGCTCGTATCATCAGTGATTGATAAAGAACTTCTGTACCAAGGCATGTCCCTTGCACGATCTAATGGAGGTAGAGGCCAAATTTTCCTGGACTCATGTGCAAAAAAGATCTTTCCGTGTCCTTAAGGAAATGCTAACATCTTCTCCAGTCCTAGCATTGTATGACGAGAATCCCAAGACAGAACTTCAAACCGATGGCAGGGGTTTTGGGATAGGGGCAGTTCTATTACAAATTCAGCAAGGTGCTGAAAAGATAACTACTCTACAATTGAGACAGAGTGCCTTGCAGTTGTTTGGCCACCAACAAGTTCCAGCCGTATTTATTTGGTAAACCATTAACGATTTTGATGGACCACCATGGTCTGTGGTGGCAGACTAGCCTGAAGAAACTGTGAAGTCGACTGGTGAGATGGGCACTGAGGCTTCATGCAAGGACGCTGACTACCTTTTAAGGAATGCTTTGGTAGATCACTGCTCAACAGAAAGAAGATCCAGCATGGCTGAAAACTATAAAAGCTTTGAAGAAGAGGGAACCCACCAAAGGCGAATTCCACTTAATAAATGGAGCATTGTATAAGAAGCACTTGGATCCAGTGGGGTTGGTCGTCATTCCAGTACATCTACAACCAGTTATCCTGAAGTATTTCCATGATGCTCCATCGTCTGGTCACCTGGGATTTGTGAAGATTCCAGACAAGATCACTGGCCAGGTCCCTACTGATCCTTTAGGTAATATGCGAGGCACTATAAGGAATGTCAACAATAGAAACACGTGCCACAGCTATCTCTAGGGCATCTGGTGCCAATCTCTCCTGCAGCAGCGCCATTCCATCTTACTGGATTCGACCTCTTGGGGAGGTTCCTGAAGAGGACAAATGAGAATCGTCTGCACTGACCATCTTAACTGCTTAGCTGTCACCTTAACTGCTTAGCTGTCACTAAAGCTGAGCAGGTTGCTGAAGATCCGGAAATTGTAAAACCCCTTGTAAAACACATCATTCTAAGTATGTGCATATTATGTGATGATCTCTGATGGTGGAAAACTCTTGTAGTGAAGACTACCATCAGAGATAATTCCACATTAGCTGCATTACCGATAGAACGACAAATACGTACCATCCACAGACCAATGGCCTCACAGAACGCTTTAATAAGACGTTGACAGGTACGCTGTCGATTTACACTGACGTCGAACAGAGAGATTGAGATACAATACTGTCCGTCATGACATTTGGATCCAACATTGTAAAGCAGTACGTTATAGGCTTCAACACCATTTTTTCTGCTCCACTGTCGAGAGGCCGATGGGACAGTAGATAAACTACTTGCGTTTCAACTGGGCAATTGTTATGGTGGCTGTGTAAGGCACCTCGTCACCAAGACTGAAGAAACAAGGCATCTGGCTCTCATGAAAGCGCTGGACATAAAGGCGACTGGCCATGAACACTGTAATCCAAGGACCTGGCCAATGAAGTAGAGCCTGGGAGACTTGGTTTGAATTTTTACGCATTTGCGGGAAGTATTACTATCTGAAAAACTTCTAAAGTGCTCCTTGGGGCCGTACGTAACTTTTGTCGATTGTCGGACATTACATATGAATTCGAGGATCATGACCGTTAAGAAGACAAAATCACAGAGAGATCGTCCATGTCCTCCGTACGACGAGGCGCAGACGGACGATGGGAGCTTCGAGGAAAGTGTAGACTCATTCGACGACCAACGAGCTTCTACGCGAGAAGCTGCCTTCAGTGCACATCACAGTGAAGAGTGTGTAACAACAAGATCCAAACGTGAGGATTCGGAAGCCCACCATAGAGAGGATCATTGCTAAGATGTAGATCCAGGATGCTGTAGTCGGCTCCAACAGCCCCTGCTGGAACAGCAGGTCGATGTTACTCCAGGAAACGGAGCAATGCCACAAGTTTTACTGCCAGCAGTGTGCGTAGTGTTTAGCATGGCGTGCTGCGGTCGCCAGTTCATATGCAACCACCAGGAATTATTTGTTATTTGGAATTTAAAATTTCTGGAAAGTTCTTGAAATATCTTATGTTTGTATATCCTGGAATATTCGATGTCTGTGTAAGTATCAGCATTCTGGAACAGTCTGTGGTTGTACAAATAGCTTCACTCTCCACTCAGGAGATCAGTTGTGTCATGGTTGTACGTTGATGTTAGTAAACGTGCTTTAAGTTTTAAGTGTTCAACTTCGTTGACGGTCTGCCTTCGAATTTGGGCTTGACTGTGGTTCAGACGTGACACTGTTGTCTTCACTTTAATCGTCTTTGTAGAGCCCCTCTATATCTTTCTTCCACACTTCTTTGCTTAATACTGGCTTGGTATCCAAGCTGTTGATATTTATTCAATTGATTCTCTTTTCTCCAAAGGTTTCGTTAATTTACCTGTAAGCGGTATTTCTCTTTCCCCTAGTTATACGTGCCTTTGCAGTCTTGTATTTGTCCTCTAGCCATTACTACTTAGCCATTATGCACTGTTTGCCAATCTTATTTTGGCGTCTGTGTTTCCTTTCGTCTTCCTCATCTGGTGCATTTTTTTATATTTTCTTCTTTCGATAGCTAAATTCAATACACCATCGGTTATCCAAGGATTTCTATTAGGATCATCTGCTGATCTTACTATTCGTCTGTTCTTGTATTCCCTTCCTCTGTTTCAGTCAAACGTATGCTCCCCCTGAAACCGTCAATAATGTTGGGCTCTCAATTTTATCCAGGTCCCAGTTACTTAATTTCTAGTCTTTTTGAACATTCATAAGTTTTAACGTAACGTTAATAACCAATCAGTTATGGTCAGACACCACATCTACTTCTGGATGTTTCTTACAGCTTAAAATATAGTTCCGAAATCTGTGTCTCACCATCACACAATCAGTCAGAAACCTTCCAATGTCTCGAGGTCTCTTCCACAGATAGGGCAACTCGGGGCAGAACGGGACACGTGGCTATGTCTCTAAATGGAAGGGAAGGTGCGTCAGCCATTTTAATTTGTTTCGGAGTGCGATTTGGAAGTGAAAAGTTGTCCTTCATGTTTCCAGTTGTGTTTTTATAGCTTTTGGTGAATTTGAACGCAAGATAGGCCATCAATTGTTAAGCGTACGCCCCTTAAATAACTTGTAATCTTAACTTGCACACCAGTGCAGTATTTTAGTTACATAATACGTTTACATTCGTAAGTTATTACATCCCATAAAAGTTGTTAACCTGAACTTTGCTTCTGAGGCGGAACGGGACGGGACAGACTAGGATAGTGTCCCATTTCCCCTGTCATTTTTTAATGCAAGTAGATATCGAACTATATATTTTTTTATATTTTTCAGGCGATGTGCATTTCAGATAGAAATTGGATATTAAATCAATGGAAATGGCTGTTTCAGCCGTTCTATCTTCTGAAATAGGAGTTTTGATAGCATCTAAGGAGTTTAAGTACACAGATCGACGTTGCGAAGATATATCCATGAAACTAAGAATAATCTCAACTACAAAATTTACAAATCAGATGGGAAATTTGAGAAGGTGTTCACTGTAACAAAAAGACGAGCTGATAGCATACCTGATGTCAATTAAAGGCAGACGTTTCAGTTCGACTGTGAAATTCGCGTTGTCAAACAATTAAGGTATCAGGTAGCAGAAGGAAATGGTTTACCACGCAACTTTGAAAAAACAAACTTGTCTAGCTGGGCAGGACTGGGTTATAGGATTTGTTACTAGACATCCTATGTTATGTACTCGCAAGTCAGAAAACACATCTGGTGCACGAGCGATGGGATTCAATAAAGTAACAATAACTTGGAATTAAGCATAAAAAATAATTGTACATTTATCAAAATGAGGTTAAAATATTTTTTTATTGTAACTGTTTTTACAAGATTACGTACTCCTTAGTTTAAACTGTTCTTTAAACAACTTTACGGCTCTGTTTTAAGATGATACTCCTAATAATTTCAATGTGTATGCGATATTTCAGACAACTTTCTTACATTATTCTGAAACCGAGTGTTAGCAATGATTACATTATACCCTGTTCTACCATGCTAGTTCCTCTTTCGTTCCTTGTCCTCAGGCCACATTATCATAATATTTTTCCTTCTCTTGCTTTCCTATTATTGAATTTCAGTCCCCGTCAGACCTAAATTTTCTTGTCGGTTAATCCTTAACTGTTTGAAAAATT
Source organism: Schistocerca piceifrons (assembly GCF_021461385.2). Lineage (NCBI taxonomy): Eukaryota > Metazoa > Arthropoda > Insecta > Orthoptera > Acrididae > Schistocerca > Schistocerca piceifrons. Next base: position 779,036,727 of record NC_060140.1, on the reverse strand, counting down.
TCTTCTATCTCATCATACATGCTTTCAATCTCTTCATCATCTGCTGAGCTAACCGGCAAATGAACTTCTACTACCGTGCTACCGTGGTGGGTGTTGGCTTCATGTCTATCTTGGTTACGCTTATGCGCTCATTATGCTGCTCTTAGTAGATTAGCCTCATACCTACTTTTGTATTCATTATTAGGAGAAAGAAAACTGGCGTTCTACGGATCGGAGCGTGGAATGTCAGATCCCTTAATCGGGCAAGTAGGTTAGAAAATTTAAAAAGGGAAATGGATAGGTTAAAGTTCGATATAGTGGGAATTAGTGAAGTTCGGTGGCAAGAGGAACAAGACTTCTGGTCAGGTGAATACAGGATTATAAATACAAAATCAGATAGGGGTAATGCAGGAGTAGGTTTAATAATGAATAGGAAAATACGAATGCGGGTAAGCTACTACAAACAGCATAGTGAATGCCTTATTGTGGCCAAGATAGATACGAAGCCCACGCCTACCACTGTAGTACAAGTTTATATGCCAACTAGCTCTGCAGATGATGAAGAAATTGATGAAATGTATGATGAGATAAAAGAAATTATTCAGATTGTGAAGGGAGACGAAAATTTAATAGTCATGGGTAACTGGAATTCAACAGTAGGAAAAGGAAGAGAAGGAAACATAGTAGGAGAATATGGATTAGGGCTAAGAAATGAAAGAAGAAGCCGCCTGGTAGAATTTTGCATAGAGCATAACTTAATCATAGCCAACACTTGGTTCAAGAATCATGAAAGAAGGTTGTATACATGGAAGAACCCTGGAGATACTAGAAGGTTTCAGATAGGTTATATAATGGTAAGACAGAGATTTAGGAACCAGGTTTTAAATTGTAAGACATTTCCAGGGGCAGATGTGGACTCTGACCACAATCTATTGGTAATCAACTGTAGGTTAAAACTGAAGAAACTGCAAAAAGGTGGGAATTTAAGGAGATGGGACCTGGATAAACTGACTAAACCAGAGGTTGTACAGAGTTTCAGGGAGAGCATAAGGGAACAATTGACAGGAATGGGGGAAAGAAGTACAGTAGAAAAAGAATGAGTAGCTTTGAGGAATGAGATAGTGAAGGCAGCAGAGGATCGCAGAGGATCAAGTAGGTAAAAAGACGAGGGCTAGTAGAAATCCTTGGGTAACAGAAGCGATGAAAGGAGAAAATACAAAAATGCAATAAATGAAGCAGGCAAAAAGGAATACAAACGTCTCAAAAATGAGATCGACAGGAAGTGCAAAATGGCTAAGCAGGGGTGGCTAGAGGACAAATGTAAGGGTGTAGAGGCTTATCTCACGAGGGGTAAGATAGATACTGCCTACAGGAAAATTAGAGAGACCTTCTGAGAAAAGAGAACCACTTGTAGGAATATCAAGAGCTCAGATGGAAACCCAGTTCTAAGCAAAGAAGGGAAAGCAGAAAGGAGGAAAGAGTATATAGAGGGTCTTTACAGGGGCGATGTACTTGAGGACAATATTATGGAAATGGAAGAGGATGTAGGTGATGATGGAATGGGAGATATGATACTGCGTGAAGAGTTTGACAGAGCACTGAAAGACCTAAGTCGAAGCAAGGCCCCGGGAGTAGGCAACATTCCATTAGAACTACTGACGGCCTTGGGAGAGCCATTGCTGACGGAACTCTGCTATCTGGTGAGCAAGATGTATGAGACAGGCGAAATACCCTCAGACTTCAAGAAGAATATGATAATTCCAATCCCAAAGAAGCAGGTGTTGACTGATGTGAAAATACCCGAACTATCAGTTTAATAAGTCACAGCTGCAAAATACTAACGTGAATTCTTTACAGGCTAATGGAAAAAACTAGTAGAAGCTGACCTCAGGGAAGATCAGTTTGGATTCCGTAGAAATGTTGGAACACATGAGGCAATACTGACCCTACGACTTACCTTAGAAGAAAGATTAAGGAAAGGCAAACCTACGTTTCTAGCATTTGTAGACTTAGAGAAAGCTTTTGACAATGTTGACTGTAATACTCTCTTTCAAATTCTGAAGGTGGCAGGGGTAAAATACAGGGAGCAAAGGCTATTTACAATTTGTACAGAAACCAGATGGTAGTTATAAGAGTCGAAGGGCATGAAAGGGAAGCAGTCGTTGAGAAGGGAGTTAGACAAGGTTGTAGCCTATCCCCGACGTTATTCAATCTGTAAATTGAGCAAGCAGTGTAGGAAACAAAAGAAAAATTCGGAGTAGGAATTAAAATCCATGGAGTAGAAATAAAAACTTTGAGGTTCGCCGATGACATTGTAATTCTGTCAGAAACAGCAAAGGACTTGGAAGAGCAGTTGAACGGAATGGACAGTGTCTTGAAAGGAGGGTATGAGATGAACATCAACAAAAGCAAAACGAGGATAATGGAATGTAGTCGAATTAAGTCGGGTGATACTGAGGGAATTAGATTAGGAAATGAGACACTTAAAGTAGTAAGGGAGTTTTGCTATTTGGGGAGCAAAATAACTGATGATGGTCGAAGTAGAGAGGATATAAAATGTAGTCTGGCAATGGCAAGGAAAGCCTTTCTGAAGAAGAGAAATTTGTTAACATCGAGTATTGATTTAAGTGTCAGGAAGTCGTTTCTGAAAGTATTTGTATGGAGTGTAGACATATATGGAAGTGAAACATGGACGATAAATAATTTAGACAAAAAGAGAGTAGACGCCTGCGAAATATGGTGCTACAGAAGAATGCTGAAGATTAGATGGGTAGATCACATAACTAATGAGGAGGTATTGAATAGAATCGGGGAGAAGAGGAGTTTGTGGCACAACTTGACTAGAAGAAGGGATCGGTTGGTAGGACATGTTCTGAGGCATCAAGGGATCACCAGTTTAGTATTGGAGGGCAGCGTGGAGGGTAAAAATCGTAGAGGGAAACCAAGAGATGAATACACTAAGCAGATTCAGAAGGATGTAGGCTGCAGTAGGTACTGGGAGATGAAGAAGCTTGCACAGGATAGGGTAGCATGGAGAGCTAGATCAAACCAGTCTCAGGACTGAAGACCACAACAACAACATGTTAGACCAACTCCAGCACTACCCCTATTTGATTCTGTATGTATAGCTCTGTATTTCATTGATCAAAAGTGCTGTTCCTCCTACCACCTCAGTTCACTAGATCCGTCTATATCTTTCAACCTATCGATTTTCGTTTTTAACTTCTCTTACCTCCGTAGCCGATTGTATGGTTTAACATTCCACACTCCGACCATAGACAGCCGGATTTGTTTTCCTGATGACGATATCCTCCTAAGTAGTTCTGCCCAAAGATCCGAAATGGGGACTATTTCATCAATATTTTATGCAAGAGAATGCCATAAACCTTAATCATTCAGAAGGGCTGACAGCCCTCGAGGAACAATAATGGCTATAGATTTCACCTCACTTTGAGCAGTTTTCAGTACCAGCACAGCACGGCCATGTTGGCTGATGTTACAAGACCAGATCAGTTAATCACCCCGACTATTGCCGCTGAAACTACTGAAAAGGATGCTCTTCAAGACTCATACATTTGTCTGGCCTCTCAACAGATACTCTACTGTTGTAATTGCACCTACGGTATGGCTGTCTGTCTAGTTGAGGCAAGATACATGGTTCACAAGCCGGAAGGGGGAGGAGGGAAGGATGAAGTAGTTGATACTGAATCGAAATGGGTGGAAAATTTATGAGACATCTTGACTAAAAGAAGGGATTGGTTGAGATAACGTCCTGAGGTTATATCGAATATTCGAGTTTGTAACGGTAGCAACTGCGGGCGAATAAAACTGTAGAAGGAGGCGAAGGTGTCAGTAAAGTAAACAGTTGAAATAAATATAGGCGTCTGTAATTATTCGGAGATGAAGAGGCTTGCACAGGATAAGCTAGTGCCATCTGCTTGAAGACTATAAGAACAACAACAATGATTAAACCAAGTGTATAGCAGGAGTTGGGGAATAAAGCGTGAAAATATTCATAAAATATATTTATATTCGTATGACAATAATGCCTTGCCACAGTGGTAACACCGGTTCCTATCAGATCACCGAAGTTAAGTGCTGTTGGGCTTGGCTAGCACTTGAATGGGTCACCCTTTGAGTCTGTCGAGTGATGTTGGCAAGCGGGGTGCACTCAGCCCTTGTGAGGCCATTTGCGGAGCAACTTGATTGAGAAGTAGCGGCACCGGTCACGAAAACGGCCAACGGCTGGGAGAGCGGGGCTGGCCACATGCCCCTCCATGTCCGCATCCGGTGACGCCTAAGGGCTGAGGATGACACGACAGCCGGTCGGTATCGTTGGGACTTTAAGGCCTGTTGGGACGGTGTTAGCTTTTTAAACAATGTTAAGTTGAAATTAATAACCAGAAATTGGAAATAAGAAAAGGAGTCAAGACGATAGCGAAAATTTTGCTGGATCGCAACAAAATTACGTCATCGATCAATACTCTTGAAATTATAAAAACGAGAAATAAACTTTAGAAAGTCGCTTATTCTATTTTGGAGACGTGTATAAAAGTTCGTTTGCTTAAAGCTTCATATCGGTTCATGCTAATGGAAATGTTAGATTACTTTCAAGCCTTACTGTATTGAATGTTGACTGCAGAACTGAAGGTGAAAAAATGTCTTAGGAAAGCTAAAGTTTTGGGTTGCTTGCGTAAACTGGATGAAAGTTGGATAACTTCAAAAATCGCCATCAAATTGACAGATATAATTGCCTAGGGCTGAGCCAAGGCGGTCCTTATCTCCTTATTTGACAGGCTAATGTGCAGCGTGTGTAGAATTTGCCTCTGTGTAAGCGTAACCGTATGACCGCATTTTTGCTGAGTTACACTCCATAGATTTAGATATGATGCCATCTTCCGATGTTGACATCTTTTCCGGCCTTCTTTTAGTCTGTTTCCTGCTGCATATTTTATTTTCTGTTTCCCACGGTTGCATTTTGGACCTACAAATGAAATACAGATGACCAAGTCTACAGTACAAAATGGCGGTGCTCTTCAGGAATTACAAAAATCTCTCTACCGTGTAAAACTGCGTATAGTTTCACCGAAACACCACTGACCCGACTACGAGAGAAGGGCAGAGAAGGTCAAAATAAATTCAAAGAGCTTAGGGTCAGCTTTCAATGGGTTGAGAGAGTAAGTGACGTTAAAAACTTGTCAGTATGAACTCACTTACCAGTTCGGCGTTCCGCTCCCTGTGGCCTGGATGTATGCACTCATTCGGTTGGGAAGGGCGTCGTAAAGCCGTTGTATCTGCGACTCTTCAACTCCGTCACGGACGCTCCAGGGGCGTGCCCATGTCGCCCACATCTGTCGAGAGGGCGCTCCGCGGCCGCTTCGAAGCTGCTGCCTTCTCGTGTGGCGGCCAGCAGGTGAACACGGCAGGCACAAGTTGGACTGCATGGACACCTCTTGTTGGATGTACCAACTTGCCGCGAGCTGGGAATCGTTAACGGATCCTCCATGCAGGATATGATGACTGGATATTAGCCCCTCTGTTTCTCTTGTCTATATGCACTGTCTGGCTTGCTGAGAAGTTGTACAGTGGCAAACTAAGCTGCGGTGGGCTACTGACACTGGCGTTTAATCACCAAGCTGAATGTGCACTGTAAAAACTGTGGCCATTTATCATTAGCTGACGTTAAGAACGTTAAGAGACTCGCTTTATCTTGCGTTGTCTGATGGATGGCCGTCACTATGCGTTAATTCAAGAACATTAGGTGCGTCAGTTGTATTATTTAAACTGAGGTAGTGTCACATTTAACGTGTGTGTTTGTGGGAGGGGGAGGGGGGGCGATTTGAAGGGATTGGTGTAGTTGTTAACTTGATATTTAAACTATATGAGAGGGTTACGTGCCGTTATTGTTTCAAGGCAGTGGGAGCGTCAGCTTATTTCTTTCATTTGTTTCTTGCCTTGAGCTTCATAGATTTTGAAGGGTTGCGCAGCCTCCTAAGTTATGGTATTTCCTACTGTTTAAATCATTGTACATTTGGGGGTCATTTATGAGCTCATTGTAAAATTCCTACGGGCTATTATTAGTGTTGTTTTAAACATCGGAATGCAGGCGCAATGTGATAGTTTACGATGTGCTTGGTACACAATATGACGATCCTCCCATGTGGTGATCAGACGTAGTCGTCCGGAAACTATACGGCGAGTATGCTAGCCTTCACGATCCCTTGCAGTAAAAAATCTGGCCACTGACACATCCGAATGGCACACAAATGTGGATAATGCACGACTCCAGTAGGAGGCCATATGGAGACCCACAATGAAGTCCCTTTCAAACTTTGTCGGGTGCTAATAGCGCTGTCGCAAACGAATATTTGGCATTTTCGTGTCCTTCACAGTGATAATTCAACATCTGCTGCTGTTCATGCCCCATGAATACCCTACAATACCTAGCAACAATACTAATCATGAACAACACTAATGCACACTGCTGACAATTCTTCCTGTCGTAGAGTATTGTTATATACCCGCCGGTCGTGCGTACGTGTACGATATTACATTGACATCCGACGATGTCTTTTGAATCCTTCACATTTCACGTCATGGAGTGTAGTCCAGCTGGCAGATACTAGAAAAGTGGTAGTACCATGCAAAAGGTCTGAATTTTGTGAACTTTTATTACGTTATGTATAGATGGTCTGTAGTTTAGAATCCAATAATCCAAGTTATGGATCTTAAGAACCCTGTGCAGACTAATGAGAACGTAAAAAGCGCGAAATTTTAGCACTTTTTCAATGTTTTATCTATAACCGTTTTGCCTTGCATCATACGGCAAAAACGTTTAGCTATTTCTAGTAGATCGTTAAATTTGCTACAGTTACCGCTAAACGTGGTTTTACAACACACACTTTCCAAAATACCGAACTCGAAACGAGCGGCAAATTTCTCTAATTATCTAAAAAGTGCAAAAAATGTAAGTTATAACATTTTAACTTTAGCTTTACTGCTTTTTAAAGCACAATGGGAGATGCCTCTAGCAGTCCACGTTTATCATTCCCAAGAAGTCCCTCCCCTGTCAGTAGGATGTTCGCTTCAGCTTGGGTTGGAGAACAAGGTGTTCAGGTAGGCCTGTGTCTCTGGAGAACCAGAAGCGGTCAGCACCCTCCACCCAACATCCACCTCCCTATATCACTGTTTGTGCTCTTACTGAGCACGAGACTTCTTTACTTAGTGTTATGGTCCTAACGCTACACTATGGATTCAGGACTTTCCCTTGTGTACCCCAGTGAAAAATATCATTAAAGCTGAACTCATGACTGATATGAACCTGCTCACCAAATTTCTCAAAGAAATTACTCCCTGCTCCCATGAAGCAGGCCATTTGAACTGTGCTAAGAGTGAACACCTGTACTAACAGTCGTGATCAACATAAAAGACAAAATGGATCGTCAGGTACACAAATGCTACTCCACTATCCGCTGTAATGAAAAATTCTGGTCGAGCGTCTCAGCAAATATGACCAAAGAGCAGTTACTAGTAATGGCCATGAAAGGCTATGGAGAGCTGACTTATGATTTTTATGTAACGCGTAGTGTGCTGTCTCGATGTACTTTGGGTATGCTATGCCTCCCAACACGACAGTGACCAGATAGAGATATTCACTGGCGTAAGTTCAGGAACATCTGAACAACTTGTAAACATGAACCGTTCCTATGTAACAAGGGGTTATACTAATATTCAGAAGCATGGTTCTCTGACCATTCGCCAATCCTTAAAGCTGAGATTTAGCACACGAATAATGGGTATGAACAGCATGAGGAAAATGGTGGGCAAAATGTGACGACGTGAAGTTCAAAGGAAAGAACAAGGCTGTTACTCCAGCATCAGTTTCATGTATCCTGAAAATTGCAAACAAAAGTGTTGCCATCGATTCTCTTTCGTCAAACAAGTTCGCAATGCCCACTAATCTGATGTTGACCTGAGAGAATTGTTCAAATTTGAGTTTGCACCCTTCCAATGCTTCTCTTCACTGAGGACTATAGACGATACGGACAGCACCACGAAGACTGCGCTGTGTGCAGAGTTCACTCAGAGAAGAGCTCGTTGGCATGCTTAAAAAGTGAGTTTTATGAAGAGCTGGGAAGGATAGTGGATAGCATTAGTACCATAAATATTAAGATTTTTTTATTTTAGGAGATTTCAACGCCAAATTGGGACAGGGAGTATATGACCGATAGTAGATCCTACAGAGAGGCTGATGCACACGGACCGTCACCCAGTAATCGACGAGCTACAGCTGCAGCTGTGTCATAAAAGAGAGAGCAACAAAACGGTTTAGAGAGACAATCTCATCTTGAGTAGTGTGCCACCAGTATAATATCAGAGTACATAACAAATTTGAAGTCCGGGTCTCAAACCATAGTAACGAAATGAGTGTTAATTACCGATGGGGAGACATAAAGACCGCTGTAACTGAAGCAGTGAAGAAAATTCTAGGAGAAATAAAACCAAGAAGAAATTGTTCAATAATAAATCTGAACATGCAGTGAAGGCGAGAAAGAGAGCTAGGGACACACCCACACTGGACAGAAATTGTGCTGAGAATCCAGAAGCAGTCTAGAACATAAAAAGAGCAAGAAACAGGATTCTGAGGACAGAGAACAGTTAAATTCATTAATAACATTATTAATGAAATAGAGAGCGTAAATACAATATTTGACAGCAGAAAAATGTTTCAGATGATGAAATACGTGAGGAGATGAAACATGTGAGGAACAGTCAATGAAATTAATAATAAGGATGGAAATACGCTAAAGGATAAGGAAATGATTATTGACATGTGGAGGGAATATGTTGAGGTTGAATGTTCAAGAACGGGAAAATATCTTCCCAGAAGGAAGTATTGCAGAGGGTGTAGAGTAAGGGAAAATAGAAACAGGATGCAGACAGATAAATTGAGAAATTGAGGAATAATAAGGCACCAAGAGAAGATAACGACAGAGATGTTGAAGGCCGGAGGTGAAACACTTCAGAGAGAGTTATACAATCTCGTAAGTGAAGTTGGAGAAATGAGTAGATCTCGAAATAGTGGAAGTCAGCTGCCATTGTCTTTCTGCAGTAAAAGAACAGCGAAAGGAGCTGTGGTGATTATAGAGGTATTTCTCTGCTAAGCGTACCATACCAAGTGATATCATTAATAATTCCTGAAAAACTGAAACCTGTTGATGAAGTTATTGTTGGAGAATACCAGGAAAGTTTTAGGACAGGACGATCAAACGTGGATCAAATTTTCACCACGAGACGGGAGAAGTACTGGGAATTCAACCACCTGTTTCTGGTGACATTTGTAGGTTTCTCAAAAGCTTATAATAATATACACCGATTAAGTATGTACAACGTTTTGAAGGAGCCTGGTTTCCGAAAGAAGTTAATCAACTTCAACGGAGACAAAAGCCAAAGTGAAGTAGCAGTATAAACTATCGAAGGAATAAGTTAACCAACTTGGTGGAGGTGTGTACAACGGAGACAAAAGTCAAAGTGAAATAGCAGTGGAAACTATCGAAGGAATTTAGGATCGCAACAAGTATGAGACAAAGTCATACAATTTCATCATTGCTTTTTTTGGGTCCTCGAGAAAGTAGTTTGGGAAATGAAAAGAGAAGACTAAGGGATAAAGCTACGTGGAAGACAACAGTTATTGGAATATGCAGACGACATTGCAGCTTTAGCGGTCGGAGGAAGAATAACTGCAGTGCGATTGGGCTGAGGGTTAAGATGGAGAAGACTGAATGGATGGAAGTATCCAAAGAAGTCCCTAATAGCGCTCGATAACAGGCCGGGCTATCGGATATAGCCATACGGGAAAATAGCTATGGCACTTGGTTCAACAGGCATCATAACCTAAAACAAGAAATTAATCAATATATTGTAAATGGGTCTGAAACTTATTTCACTCTTAAGCGGAGAAGGTCATCAATAACATCTGTCAGCTAAGACCAATATTAAAGCCTATATTTCAGAGATAGTACCAGTGTTGTTATATGAGACGGAAACCTTAAGCACCACAAAAAAGGCGTAAGCGAATCTGTTGATCTTTGAATGGAAAATAATGAGAAAGATCTTTGGATCAACCCACGAAGAGAAGACCTGCGGACGTAGAAAGAACCAGGAGCAGTACGATGTGATGAAATAGCCGAACATCGTACAGAAAATGAAAGCGTGAAGAATAAGCTTGGCAGGGCACATTGTTAGGTGGGCAGGCACTTGCCGGGACAGAGCTATGCTTACGGGAAAACTGGATGGAACTCGTCGAATTGTAAGACCAGGGAGGCGTTAAGGATGAACTAAAGAAGGACCTTCAGCAGCTGGCTGTACATGAGAACTGGATGCAAAGTGCACAAGATTGCCGGCAATGGAGCAACATCGTAAGATCGATGCATGATTTTCAGGGTCCGTGATCGTCAATATGCGTGTGTGATGACTGAGATAGCAGCAAGGGACATGTTGGGTAACCAGGGAATAGAAGACGCCGACGTGCTGATTTCGATAATGTTACCGTAACAGGTGAAGATGTATATGTCCTGCTACTGCTGAGAACGTGCCCTTTCCCTATCATACACTATCTGATCAAAAGTATCCGCAGACTGCTACGTAGTGCAGAATTGGCCTCTAAATGCCACGAGAGGTGCTCTCGCCAGTGCAAAAGGCGGGATGTGAGGAGTGGGGGAGGGTTATTGTGTTGACAGCAGAAAAGCGGTAGCAGTAGAATGGGTCGGCCAGAAGAGCTCTGTGGCCTCGAACGGGGATGTCATCTGAGTAACAAATTCGTTAGGGACATTTCAACCCATCTGAAGGTTTTGACTGATGGTGATGTGATTGTGAAGTAGAACCGTCAAGGAACAACCACAACTAAACCAAGACCTAGGAGAGCTTATGCACTGACGAAGAGGAACCATCGAGCATCGCGGAGGGTGATAGTAAAAACCACATGAAATCAGCGAAAGGAATTACTCGTATGTTCCAAAGTGCCATCAGTAGTCCAGCTAGCACAATAACTGTGCGTAGGTAGCTGAAAAGAATAGGATATAATGGCCGAGCTGCCCCTTATGGGCCACACATTTCTGTAATTAAACCTTAGCGACGGTTGAGGTGGCGTAAAGAGAGACGCCACTGAGCAGTGGATGACACGTAATTTGGAACGATCAATCGCGCAGCGCCCTGTGGCATTCGGATGGAAGGGTTTGGGTTTGGCGAAAGCCTGGAGAACGTTGCCACCTATCATGTGTAGTACCAGCAGCGAAGTACGCGGAGGTGTTTTATGGTATAGGCGTGTTATTTGTGGTTAGGAAACGAGGAAGGACATCAAAACAATTTACAGTACTGGGGTACTGCATACAATAGAGGAACGGTTGGAAACCGATGATTGTATAAGCAAGACAAGGCACTCTATTATAATGCAGCTTCTGTGAGGCACTGGTTTGTGGATAATAACATTCCTGAAATGGAGTGGCCTGCCAACAGTCCAGATCTGAACTCACTGGAACACACGCAGGAATCAGAACGTCGACTTCACTCCAGATCCCAATGTCCAACGTTAGCACCCCCTGTGGTTTCGAATGTTGAGGAAGAATGGGCTGCCGCTCCTTCACAGATATTCAGACACCTCGTGAAAAATGTCGTCAGTAGATTTCAGGCCGTCACAAAGGCGAAGGGTGGACACGCTCCACATTAATGTACACTAATAGTTGTCTGGATACTTTTGATGATCGAATGTAACACCTATTTACAGAAGAGTGAAAGGAGTAATTCCTCGAACATTCTATACTCAGCAACATAATGCAAATTGCATCGACAGGATTTTTTTTCTTTCATGCGGAAATTGGTATAAGACAGTACTTTAACCCACTTCAGACAAAATTGGCTCTAAGCACTATGGGACTTAACATCTGAGGTCATCAGTCTGCTAGACTTAGATCTACTTAGACCTAACTAACCTAAGGACATCACAAACATGCATGCCCGAGGAAGGATTCGAATCTGCGACCGTAGCAGCAGCGCGGTCCCGAACTGAAGCGCCTAGAACTGCTCGGCCACAGCGGCCGGCTCCACTTCGGACATGTGGACAGGGAACTCAGCATGTTTTACGAGATAAGTCCTGCCGCGTCTGATTTAGTTGGTATTTTCATCAACCAGACCCAACAATGCGACAAAATCTAGTAAAAGGTTTCTTATAGTACTGTACGCTGGAGAAATGATCAGATATACACTGGACGGCCTATGCTACTAATAATTCTCTAAATCTAAAGGAAAGTTCAAATTTCTACTAGCGAGACTACCACATATTGAAAGATGGCTACACTGAGTCACAGCGCCAGAGATTGCGCCAAAGAGTATTATTCAGCCGCCTCCACTGGCAGTGCTTGTTGAGATGTGGTAGTGGAGAGTGCTTGTCGAGAAGTCGTGGTGGAGAGTGCATACTGAGAAGTGGGCAGTAGGAGTTCCGATGTAGCCGTGACTAGTTGTGAGCATGTTGTATGCAGTTGTTCTGATGGGCTAGACAGCCGATGCTGTTCGATTGCGGATGTTGTAATGATCAGAGTGTATGTTTCGTCAATATATATGAAGGTAATAATTTTTTTTATTTTTATTTCAAATGTCTTAAACAATAATGCCTCTTGGTCACAGGTTCAGTCAACAAAGCATCTGGCTTGTGTTCATGTATTAGAGTGTAATTATGGTTTCTGTGTGCAATTGTAGTATTTCAGTTTTATTTAATTAATTCAGTGTAAATGGTATTTAAAATACCTTGTCTTATTGAGGAAGAACCGTGCCAGATGTCTACGTTGAATCACACTTCCACACACAGAACAGTTACATTTGTGTTTTGTTGTTTCGTAGGTTTCATAGTTGATGGGAACTTAATTAATTAATTAATTGTGTTAACGGAAATTTCCTTTCATTCCTTGTTGTTATTCTATGCAGTCAGATTGCGTACTATTACTAGTCAGGGCCAACCGGTTACGAGACTGCGTAACCGGACAGACAGCGACTAAAATCAAAATTATTTGCAGTCTATTTAATTAAGCCCCCATGCACGTGACGACCGCTGCTTCGGATCGTCCTTTGGAAATCTTCTGATAGTAAAAATAGCAGACAGTAGTATTGTTGTAGTAATTTGTAGTGTAGTAATTGTAGTCTATATTGCATGTGTAGATTTGGCAATGAACATTTGTAGTTGTCTTGTCTTTCTTCTAATGGTATTTTTGCAGAATTTAATTTTTGATGTCTTGTATACAGGTCTGACAATTTTGTGCAATTGTGAAGGTTTTAATTGTTCGTTAGACGTGTTTGTTGGGAAACATTTCTTGTGAATGGTATTGTTGGAGATAAAGTGTCATTGTGTGTAATTTTCGTACAGTGACGAGTTTTGTATGTTTTGTAAATGATTACGCGATCGATGAAAAAGGCAAAAGTGATGGATAGTGAGAATGACGAAATTGTTAACATGGCGAACTCGCCAACACATGAGAATAGTATGATGAATAATGAAGTTGAAAACAATTTAATAAGTCTGGAAAATAGGCCGGAACCAGTTCAAAATTTTTCACAATCAAAAAATTTTCAGAATACGAGATTAACGACAGAAGATTCTGGAATAGTATCGACCACAGATAGCTTTACAGCTTTGACGGAAGAAGTTGGTTTTGCGGGAAATGTTAGGGGTGAAAGGAATTTCGAACCAGTTAATATGGAGCAGTTGATGAGTGCAATATTTAATTTGGGATCTGAATTAAAAACAGTGGGATCACAGTTACGATCTGAATTAAAAACAGAGATGGAAGCAATGGCAACACGGTTAGGCTCACAAATAGGAACAATTAAAACCGAGATGGAAACAATGGAAACACAATTAGGCTCACGAATAGGGGCATGTTTCAAAAACATGAAAGATGAATTAAAAAAAGAAATGAGAGAAGAAGTACAACCGATTTTGAATGCTCACAGTAATAGATTAATTTCAATAGAAATCAGACAAAAGGAACAGGATAGAGAACAGGAAGAAAGAGATCGCGCGATAGTACAAAAATTTTCAGAGTTAAATTTACAACGTACACATGATAAGGAAGAAATACTTGAAAGAATCGAGGAATCCGTACCAAATGACAGAATAAATAACCTAACACAACAGTATGAACAGTTAACTATTAAATGTGTCAATGCTGAAACCCGAGTCGCGACACTTACGGAAGACGTAAATAAACAGAAAGAACAAATAGGTGACTTATCGGAAAGAGTTGAGGAGATTGCAGATAAATTGACAAGTCTTAGTTTAAATGGGGACAGAGATTCGGATGATACAGCTCCATTACCATTTGCAGAAACCGAAGAGTACCAGAACATAAATAAGCATGTTGAAAATCAGGGAAAATTTAATGAACGCGTTAAAAGGGAATTTGGGGCATTACGAAAGCAAATCAAACAAATTGAAGGCGAAATCGTAGGAAAAGACAGCAGAAGAAATTTAGAATCACAGATAGCAGAGGGGTTTGAAGAAAGTAATTTATTTCATTTACGAGAAGCAACAAGAGAGCGCCAGGCGCGCGAACTTGACAATAATCGACATTGAGACTGGGACAGACGCGGTAGGTCTTTGTCGCCACGAGGAGAAAACTTTGACTATAAACACTTTTTAACTGTTCGGAAATTTAAGATCTTTCGCAATTCTAAGAATGACATACATCCATGTTCATGGTTAGATCAGTTTATGTACGCACTTCCACCAAATTGGCCTCTAAGTCACAAACTGGAATTTATGTGTGGATATTTAGAAAACGAACCGGTGACGCGCATGCGCGCACTTATTAGAGATTGTAATAATCTAAATGATTTTTATCATGCATTTCTATCGGCATATTGGTCCGAAAATACGCAAGACGGAGTCAAACATAGTCTTATTATGCAGTGTAATTTTAAACAGTCTGAGTTCCGCACGCCGGCAGAATACTTTGAAGACATGATTCGAAAGAATCAATTCCTGTCCAACCCTTATAGCCCGACTGAATTAAGTCGCATTTGTTTAACTAAGCTGCCACAATCCATAAGTCAAATTGCTTTAGCCGGAAGATGTAAAGACGACATTGAGACTTTTAAGACGTTGCTACAAGAACTTGAGTATGACAACGACGACGGGACTTCTTGTAATTTTTTCAGTAACAGTTATCACAATAGATTTTCAGAGAGAAGGGATAATGATCGGAACGGACGTTATATGGGTAATTTTGAGAATGACAGACGAAACAGACAGGATAATAGATATCAACCTTATGACAATAACAGACGTTCTAACAGAAATTACACAGACAGTTATAATAACGGAAACTCCTACCGGAATGATCAATCATACGGAAACGGTAATCGGTATCATCAAGACAGAAATTATTCATACAATAATAGAAATTCTTACTACAGAAATAACCAGGGTAGTAGATATAACAATAATTTCAGAAGTGACAGTCAAAATTACACAAGAAGTAGTCGTGCAGATAGCCAGGAAAACAGAAATTTTAATAACAGACACAACCAAGAATTTACATGTAACAGACAGGAGGGACCTAATTGGCATCCTCCGCGTGACAGAAATTCAGAGAGACAAGTGCAAACAGTAGAAATTGATCCGCGAAATGACGGTAATAATCAAAGACGTGACGCGAACAATCGACAGTGACTTGTAGCTTCGGCTTCTGGCAGCAATATAGACGGTTCAGAAAGTAATGACACTACGACTTTACACTACGTACGCCTGGAAGACATGAGAGACATTTTGCTAGACGAAAATGAAAATAATGTAGACACATTTTTACATCCTGTTATTGAAGTATGTGTGGGTAAGAATAAGTTCACTGCAGTTTTAGATTCTGGGAGCCCATTGAATGTCATTAGTGAATCAGTTTTTCGTATATGTGTAAGAACTATTGCTTGTCCTGTGTTACCTGTTTCTAAAACTACAATTCGAGGCGCTATTTCTGGTAAAAGTGTGGAAGTCAAACAACAGACCAACTTAAATTTCATTTGTCAAGGATACGAATTTTCTGCTAATTTTATTATTGTTCCATTACTCAGTACACAAATTATATTAGGTATGGAGTTTCTTAACGCACATAAGGCAATTTTAAACTTTAAAGAAGGAAGTGTGAATTTGACTGTTGCCGCAATGCCGAAAAGTTTGAAATTTTTCGAGTGTTTAACAAAATCTGAATCAGACACAAAATGTTTAAGGTTTCTTACTTCTGTTGTTTTCGCTGAGCATTATGACGACAATGTGTTCATTCATGACAATGACAATAGATACAGAGACGGGATGGATGATATAATTAATAGCGAATAATTAATTAACGAAAAGGTTAAGAAAGCTGAAGTGCCAGATGACGTTGCAAGAGAAGAACTGCACCAAATTTTGACTTCACATGCTACACTATTTAGTCATCACACAGGAACTATACAAGGCTTACAATATTTATTTAAAGTAAAAGAACACACACCATTTCGGGGGAAAACGTACGCTATTCCTTTGGCTTACGGAGACAAGGTCAAGAGTGAACTTCAATACATGTTAGATCAAGGCAATATTGAGCCAGCAGTCAGTCCTTATACCAGCCCATTACATGTCGTTCTTAAGAAGGATGGGTCGATTCGTTTTGTTCTGGATTCCAGACAGATAAATAATATCATCATTCCTGAAACTGACCGTCCACAAAATTTAGATGAACTTCTTCAACATTTCCATGGAATTAAAGTTTTATCCACGATTGATATGCGCGCAAGTTTTTGGCAAATAGAACTCCACCCTGATTGTAGAAAATATACTGCCTTTTTAGCCTTTGGTAACTGTTACCAATTTCGGAAATTACCGTTTGGACTTACTGTATCTTCTGCAGCATTCATTCGTAGTTTAAACGAAATTTTATCTGTTGATCTTTGTGACAATATTACTTCATATGTTGACGATATTCTTATTGCTAAACGTTCTTGGAGTGAACATAACAAAATTTTGGATTCATTATTACGTATTTTTGCAAGAGTTGGCATTACAGTGAACTTGAAAAAATCTGAATTTGGTCGTTCTCAGGTGAAATTTCTTGGTCATATTATTTCTACAGAAGGTATTCTTCCTGATCCAGAAAAACTAGACGCTACTCGTAATTATGCTGTTCTTACTACAAAACGTGATGTTCGTAGTTTCCTTGGTGTCTGTAATTTTCTTAGACGCTTTGTTAGATTGGACAATTTGGCCACACCTCGTTTATGTGAACTGTCTGGAAAGAATTCTAATTGGTGTTGGGATGAGGAAGCTCAATCAGAATTTGAACAACTTCGTGATGCTTTAGTTGCTGCTCCACTTCTTTCACATCCGGATTTATCTAAAAATTTTTGTTTGGCGACGGACTCATCATACAAAGGCCTAGGTGCACACTTATTTCAAGAGATAGAAGAAAACGGCGTTGTAGTACAGAAAACTATAGCCGATCTGTTGTTGCCAAATGCAAAATTATGTCAAAAGGCTAAGCCGCCAACTATTTCTCACAAAGCACCGTTGTTTCCTATCATTCCAGCGAAATTAAAGGACATGGCTGCAGTCGATTTGCTCGGTTTCATTGGTTCGTTCTACTAATGGTTTTGCGTACATTTTGGTAGCAGTGGAATTGACATCAAAATATGTGTGTTTTACACCTTTACGCAAAGCAACAGCTCGTTCAGTATCTAATGCTTTCATCAAACATTTTCTTAAAGAAGTGGGTCATGTTGATAAGGTTATATCAGATAATGGATCACAGTTTCGTTCTAAAATTTGGCTTCGTACTCTACGGCGTCGTAAGATTAAACCAATTTTCATTTCACTTTTTCACCCTCAATCTAACGCTTCAGAGAGATGGATGAAGGAAATCAATAAATTGTGTCGTCTTTACTGTCATCAGAATCACAGAACGTGGGATCAGTATCTTCATGTTTTTCAAAACATTCTGAATGAACTCCCTAATGATTCAACTTCTTTACCGCCTATATTGATATAAAAAAAAAAGCACCGACAAATCGCATTTCTGAAATTGTTCCTTTTCCTCCTACTCGGAAACTGCGGCATTCTGAAGTTGTCAACCTGGCTCTACAAAATATTGCATCTGCGGCTGCTAGAAGAGAGAAATCAGCTAAACGTCCTGGTCGTTTAAAAACCTTGTCAGTTGGTCAAAAGGTGTTAATTAAGTCTCACCGTTTGTCTCACAAAGGAAACGGCTTGTGTCGCAAATTTTTTCTGCTTTATAACGGTCCATATAGAGTTCGCAAAATTATTCATGATAACACTGTTGAAGTAGAAACTCTTAAATCTCGGCGCTCTAAGGGAATACATCATATATCGAACGTTAAAATTTTTGTGGAATGACGTACTTTTGAGAAACTAACAGTTATACGTAAACACACGGAGAATACAAGGATACCGCGCCGTGTTCCGGCGGCGGCACATACTCAAAGCAACAGTCAAGTCTGCGCGGCGCACAAGGCAGTCGTTGACCGTAAACAATTACTTCCTACGTCACGCGTACCTACAGCTGATCGAGTGCTCAGTGCGAATGCACTGACAGCCGTAAACAAATACACAGTTTAATTTCTCTGATTAAATTCAGTATAAAGCTATAGTGACTTGATAAATTATTTTATTAACGTTCAGTATTTTTCAGGATACGGTTGTATAAAATATTTAAGAACTTCAGGTAAATTCTGTGTGTGTCCGACGTTAAGAGGACTTGCTATCGAGAAATTTTCAGGACGAATGTAATTTCGAAGAAGAAAGTAATAAACTAAAAAGATAACTATTAATTGAGTTTATTTTTCAGGTAACATATTTCCCCTTAGGTACGTACTTTAGACGTAATTTGCTGCTCGCGATTACGTGATTCATACTTTGTGCTAATTTCATGTTCTATGAATTTACTTGTGAAGCGACGTGCTTGCGTACGTTAACTGATTTTGACAATGATTGATTAATGAACAGGGTTGTTAATTATGTATATTATGAATCGCTTGGCTGCACTGCTTTCTCACTGATGTCACATTTTTTTATTATGTGTCTGCTGTGCTTATTTATTTAAATTATAATTGTCACCTGATTAGTTGTGCTGATATGGTTATGTATGTAAGTTATACTATGTGATTTATCTGCTTGCGCCTTCGAGTTTACTTATTAAGATTACATATGAACATTTATTTGCTTTGCTGAAATGATGCTAATGACCTGTTTATTATGTTAGATACATATTTGCTGCTTTGCGTATGGATTGCATATTTATACATTTCTGTTTGTTGTCATAACTACTCTTTAATTTGGTATATAGAAATGCTGATATGCGGTGTGCGAACATGGAGTTTAGGTCACACTATGGTATTAATTACAGATTGTTCGCTTGGCAGAGCCTCGTTGTAGGGATTGCGCTACATCCATTTGTTGACATTCTGTTCTCTACTGGTATATTTACTCGCTATTGCATGTTTTGCTTACGCTCAGTGCTTTATACAGGGTGGCGCAGATGGATCGGGTGGTTTTGAAGTGGACTGTACGTCTGGAGGGGGGGAGCCAGGTGTTCGGCGACTTCGTCCTGTGGTGGGGGGGGGGACGGGAAGTTTCAGTTGCAGGCTGGCAGTCAGTCGCGATGGCTACGTGGTCCGTTGAGCATCGTGTTTTCGCAGTGGAAGAGTTCATACGCAATAACGAGTCAATTGTTGCTGTGACGCGTGCCTTTCGCCGGCGTTTCAACATCCCACCTCGCGGTAGTGTTCCTAAGCGAGATACGATATTGAGTTGGGTGCATAATTTCCGCACTACTGGTTCATGTGCTCCAAAATGGACGCCTAGACCGCCAACAATAACAACGCCTGAGAACGTGGAGCGTGTGAGACGCGATGTCACTGCGAGCCCACGTCGATCAACGAGACGTCGTGCTCAAGCTCTTGGAATGTCACGTCGGAGCCTTCAAAGGATTCTTAACGAAGAACTGAAATTCCACCCCTATAAAATCCTGTTGGTACAGAAGATTCTCCCAACAGACCATCTTCAAAGGCTTCAGTTCAGCCAACAGATGTTGGAGTTATTGGAAGATGTAAACCTGATTATCATGATGTCTGACGAGGCTCTCTTTCACATTAACGGATACGTAAACAAGCAAAATTGCCGTTACTGGGCCGACACAAACCCCGGACCATTCAGGAGTTGAAGGCAGCAATTCACACCGAAATCACATCAATTCCTGGTGATGTGCTTGAGCGGGCAATGCGGAACGTTAAGGACCGACTCCAAGAATGCGTCGCTCGAGAAGGAGGGCATTTGATGGATGTAATTTTTAAAAACTAACATTACAATTTTTTTGTTAATAAACTTCCATTGTAACTACACGTTTTGCACTTTATTTCAATCCAATACCTTTACAATTGACAGTTTGACAAGTATTTTAAAACCACCCGATCCATCTGCGCCACCCTGTATTTTAAGATAAGAAAATGAACTGCTATAATTCGACGAACGACATTAGTACAAGAAACTTCATAGAAGTCACATGAGCTGGAGGTTTTATGGAAGCTGTATAAATTTATGCTAATAGAAAGGAAGCTAACGACATGACATACCAACACTAGGTTTAGACCATTGACAGTTATTACAGTGCATTCTTCGTGAGCAATTGAAATAGCAAGTGACACTTGACACAAGAAATGCTCCACATGTTTGCTTCTGTTTTGCCGTGATTCTTGAAGTGGTGTACACACTGTGAAATATTACGATTTATTCACTCAAAGTCTTATGTGATCTTTCGTACTACATACTCGCACCTACTTACTGAAAGTTATTCAAACTGAAGGCTGTTAGAGGTCATGTATGCATTTCTTTTATTTTATGATGGACAAGGTAACCAAAACGTATTTTATGATTCATAATGAGTAGAAGATTTGGCTCAGGTGGACTACACAGAGGTTGTGTGTGGACATTGTGTCTTCGGATTGCATGGGATGATAAATGAAGTTTGCACTAGGATTTTGTCTGTATTTGTTCGAGGAGACTGACTAGAGGAAAGAGTTGTTATGGAAGTGAAATGATATTGGTAATAAGGTTTATATGTATCGATGTATTGAAGAGGTATTATTGAGATTGTGTGAGTTGATGATTAATGGAGTTTTGATGGACAAGAGGTAAGGTAAATGATATTGATGATAAGGTTTATATGTATCGACGTAAGAGGTATTATTGAAGTATTAAGATTATGTGATGGTTATTGGAGTCTTGGTGGATAAGAGGTGAAGTAAGTGAGGAGCAGTTTCTTTTGTTTGTTTGTTGGACTATATGGAACAAGGAGGATGAAGATAGCAGACTAGAACACTCAAGTGGAAAGAAGATTGTCTACACACACACTTTGTTAAATCAATAAGCAGTATATACTTTTTTTTGGAGAGAGGAAGCATTTGCATATCTTGGCACACTGACAGTTGTTCAGTAACCGTACATTTTTATTTGGCTTGGCAAACATTGGTCTTGACATGATGACTATGACGTTGTCTAACTATTATTAACTGTTATACACTGCTGCCACTACTACTTTATACACATGTCGAACATCAAATCTTTGACAGAACTGCATTTACACAGTTAACACTATTCAATTACAAAGTAGTACTTAATATGGATGAAAGGTGAGTGAGTGTGTTTTGGTTGTTTTCCTTTCCTGGTCCTAAATAATTGGTACCGACCTATGTCTTAAATATTATTTTACTTGTTTGTTGTGGCTTGCACTGACACCCATAAATATTATAGGTTTACTGATATTTGTGTATTTGTAATATTTAATATGACAATTATCTGATATCATTTGTGTGTTTATTATAATTTGTATGTTAAGTGTAAGAACATTGATAATAATTTTGTAAAAGCAATTGTGTGTGCATTCAAACTGTTGTTCGTGCTTGCACCTATCATCATTCATGGGTGCCACCTGGAAATGTTTAATTTCTGCTGATGAACTCTGATGAACTGTCCAATTAGTGATAGTGAATATTATGGACTGTTGCCTGCACTTGTTCAACATGATGGGTGCCACTTGGAAATGTTTTATTTCTGCTAATGAACTCTGATGAACTGTCTAAATAGTGATAGTGAATATTATGGACTGTTACCTACACCTGCTCAACATTGCTGGGTGCCACTGGTGGAACTGCTTCTACTGAGATGATGTCACTTTATGCTGTCTGCACCTGTTCAACATTACTGGGTGCCACTGTTGGAACTGCTACTACTGATGATGTCACTTGTTGGTGTCTGCACCTGTTCAACATTACTGGGTGCCACTAATGGAACTGCTTCTACTGAAATAGTGTCACTTGTTGGTGTCTGCACCTGTTCAACATTACTGGGTGCCACTGATGGACTGCATCTATTGAAATAATGTCACTTGTTGGTGTCTGCACCTGTTCAACATTACTGGGTGCCACTGATGGACTGCATCTATTGAAATAGTGTCACTTGTTGGTGTCTGCACCTGTTCAACATTACTGGGTGCCACTGATGGACTGCATCTATTGAAATAATGTCACTTGTTGGTGTCTGCACCTGTTCAACATTACTGGGTGCCACTGATGGAACTGCTTCTACTGAGATGATGTCACTTGTTGGTGTCTGCACCTGTTCAACATTGCTGGGTGCCACTGGTGGAACTGCTTCTACTGAAATGATGTCACTTGTTGGTGTCTGCACCTGTTCAACATTACTGGGTGCCACTGATGGACTGCTTCTACTGAGATAATGTCACTTGTTGGTGTCTGCGCCTGCTAGCCATTTTTGCGTGCCACTGTAGAAGCTGTTTAAATACTGCTGATGAAATGTTATGAGACTGCTATTTGCACCTGTTGATCATTGCTGGGTGCTACTGTCGGAACTGTCAACTACTCTGAGGAGTTCTACTTGTTTATTGAACTATTGAAAGGATTTTATATGAATATTTGTATGAACTGATTTTTTGTGTGTTTACTGTTTATGTGATGTTATGAGACTCTTACCTGCACCTAATCGTCATGGCTGACGCTATTGATTAAATTGTTTAACCACATGATACCTGTGTAAACTATTATTTAAAATCATATGTATGCAAGCATTTTTATTCCTTACTGTATTTTATATATTTTATTGAAGGGTCAGTGCAAAGCCAAAATTTATTTAGTTATGTGATATTTACTTATTAATATTACTTTTTAAATTTTGTCTGTATTTTTTGGACGAATTTGGTGTTATTTTCACCACCAATGCTGGAAAAAATACCATGAAATTCTAGCCTGTGGAGGAGGGGCATATGAAAGGTGGCTACACTGAGTCACAGCGCCAGAGATTGTGCCAAAGAATATTATTCAGCCGCCTCCATTGGCAGTGCTTGTTGAGATGTGGTAGTGGAGAGTTCTTGTCGAGAAGTCGTCGTGGAGAGGGCATACTGAGAAGTGGGCAGTAGGAGTTCCGATGTAGCCGTGACAAGTTGTGAGCATGTTGTAAGCAGTTGTTCTGATGGGCTAGACAGCCGGTGCTGTTCGATTGCGGATGTTGTAATGATCAGAGTGTATGTTTCGTCAATATATATGAAGGTAATAATTTTTTTTATTTTTATTTCAAATGTCTTAAACAATAATGCCCCTTGGTCACAGGTTCAGTCAACAAATCATCTGGCTTGTGTTCATGTATTGGAGTGTAATTATGGTTTCTGTGTGCAATTGTAGTATTTCAGTTTTATTTAATTAATTCAGTGTAAATGGTATTTAAAATACCTTGTCTTATTGAGGAAGAACCGTGCCAGATGTCTACGTTGAATCACACTTCCACACACAGAACAGTTACATTTGTGTTTTGTTGTTTCGTAGGTTTCATAATTGATGGGAACTTAATTAATTAATTAATTGTGTTAACGGAAATTTCCTTTCATTCCTTGTTGTTATTCTATGCAGTCAGATTGCGTACTAATACTAGTCAGGGCCAACCGGTT
Organism: Schistocerca piceifrons; assembly: GCF_021461385.2. Classification (NCBI taxonomy): domain Eukaryota; kingdom Metazoa; phylum Arthropoda; class Insecta; order Orthoptera; family Acrididae; genus Schistocerca; species Schistocerca piceifrons. The sequence goes on along the minus strand of NC_060140.1, from coordinate 779,012,704 downwards.
AAGAGACTGCGTAACCGGACAGACAGCGACTAAAATCAAAATTATTTGCAGTCTATTTAATGAAGCCCCATGCAGTATTCCGAACGCCACCCAGTATCATTCTTTTCGTACCTACCTACAAGTACAGTAGGAGCTGGGTTGTTGTTGTCGTTGTGGTCTTCAGTCCAGACTCTGGTTTGATGCAGCTCTCCATGCTACTCTATCCTGTGCAAGCTTCTTCATCTCCAAGTACCTACTGCAACCTACATCCTTCTGAATCTGCTTAGTGTATTCATCTCTTGGTCTCCCTCTACAATTTTTACCCTCCACGATGCCCTCCAGTACTAAACTGGTGATCCCTTGATGCCTCAGAACATGTCCTACCAACCGATCCCTTCTTCTAGTCAAGGCGTGCCACTAATTTCTCTTCTCCCTAGTTCTATTCCATACCTCCTCATTAGTTATGTGATCTACCTATCTAATCTTCAGCATTCTTCTGTAGCATCACATTTCGAAAGCTTCTATGCTCTTCTTGTCCAAACTATTTATCGTCGACGTTTCACTTGCATACATGGCTACACTCCATACAAATACTTTCAGAAACGACTCCCTGACACTTAAATCTATACTCGATGTTAACACATTTCTCTCCTTCAGAAACGCTTTCCTTGCCATTGCCAGTCTACATTTTATATTCTCTCTACTTCGACCATCATCAGTTATTTTGCTCCCCAAATAGCAAAACTCATTTACTACTTTAAGCGTCTCATTTCCTAATCTAATACCCTCAGCATCACACGATTTAATTCGACTACATTCCATTATCCTCGTTTTGCTTTTGGTGATGTTCATCTTATATCCTCCTTTCAAGACACTGTCCATTCCGTTCAGCTGCTCTTCCAAGTCCTTTGCTCTCTCTGACAGAATTACAAATTCATCGGCGAACCTCAAAGTTTTTATTTCTTCTCCAAGAAACCTTTACAATTTGTACAGAAACCAGATGGCAGTTATAAGAGTCGAAGGGCATGAAAGGGAAGCAGTCGTTGAGAAGGGAGTGAAACAGGGTTGTAGCCTATCCCCGATGTTATTCAATCTGTATATTGGGCAAGTGGTAAAGGAAACAAAAGAAAAATTCGGAGTGGGAATTAAAATCCATGGGAAGAGCTGGGTAACAAGAAGATTCCAGCGTTTTCATGCTGGACGCTGTCAGTCAAGGGGGGAGGGGAAGAGAGGTGATTATTACGACGAAAAATGAGCTCAAGATTCCTCAAGAAAATTATATGTACGAAACAGTGAACTGAGGCACAGGGGCTCAGGCGCCAAGAAAGGACATTCTCATTATCTTTTTTTGTGTCAGACACTTCGTCTTAGAGTAGCACTTGCATACAACGGCCTCTGTTATTTGCTGGGTGTATTCCCATCTCTGTCCTAAATGCTTCGTCCGCCTTGTGTTATTTTCCTTCCAAGGGAGCAGAATGCTTTAACTTCATCTGTTTTGTGGTCCCCAATTTTTATTTCAGGTTTATCGGTAATCTCATTTCTGTTACTCCTCGTTATTGACGCCTTTGTTTGGTTTACTCTCAGTGCATATTCTGTACTCATTAGACTGTCCCTCCCATTCAATACGTCCTGTGATTCTTTTTCGCTTTCACTGAGGCTAAAAATGTCATCAGCGAATCTTACCATTGAAATCCTTTCACCGTGAATTTCAGTAGCACTCTAGAGTCGTTCTTTTATTCCCGTTATTGATTCTTCGACATTTACATTGAGCATTAGTCGCGAAAGACAACATCCATGTTTGACACCCTTTGTAGTCCAGGCATCTCGTTCTTGGTTTTCGATTCTTAGAGTTTCCTCTTGGTTCTTGTACCTACTGTATATTACCCTCCTTTCCCTGTTGCTCACATCCATTTTTCTCATAACATCTTGCACAATTTTATGTTTTGAACGCTTTCTCTAGTTTGACATATTCTATGAACGGGTCTTGATTTTTCTTCAGTCTTGCTTCCATTATGCGTCACAACATCTGAAGCGCCGTTCTGGTGCCTTCACTCTTCCGAAAGCCAAACTGATTATCATCTAACAGATACTCAGTTTTCTTTTCCAGGTTTTTGTGAATTATTCTTGTTAGTAATTCGGATGGATGTGCCATTACGCTGATTGTACGATAGTTCTCGCACTTACCTGCTCTTGCTATCTTCCGGGTTTTGTGGATGATGTTTCTTCGAAAGTCTGATGGCATGTCTCCAATTTCATAAATTATACACACCAACTTGAAAAGTCGTCTGCTTGCCACTTCCCATAATGATTTCATAAATTCTGAACGAGTGTTATCTATCCCTTGTGTCTTATTTGATCACAAGTCTTCCAAAGCTATATTAAACACTGATTCCTGCACTAGAGCCCCTAGATCATGCTTGTAAACTATCATTTCTTCCCACTCACGTCGTCGGACAAGGCCTGCCCCTGATAGAGGCCTCCAATGTACTCTTTCCACCTATCCACTGTCTCCTCTGCGTTTAATAGTGGAGTTCCATTGCACTATTACTATTGACTCCCTAGACTTCCACTTCACCGAAATTTGTTTTGACTCTTCCATATGCTAATCAGCCCTTGCGACGATCATTTCTTTTTCCAATTTTTGAAATGTTCCCTGCATCCATTTCGCCTTGGCTTACCTGCACTTTCTTTCCTTTGAAACGTATGTGACATATTTCCGCATTTCTAAGTTTTTGGACATTTTTGTACTTATTTCTCGATCAGTAGAAGTATTTCTTATATTACTCAAAGTTTCTTCGCTGTTACCTTCCTTGCAACTATGTTTGTGTGTCCATCTTCGGTGACTGCCCTTTTTACGGATGTCCATTCCCCTTCTGAACTGCCTAATGCGGCATTCGTTATCACAGTATCTACAGCCTCAGGGAACTTCAAACATATCTCAACATTTCTCAGCATTGCAGTTTCCCACTTCTTTACACACTGATTCTTCTGGACGGTTCTCTTAAACTCCCGCCTCCCTCCCCCCCCCCCCCCCTACATCATTGATCACTCTTGGCTACCCCTGACAATATACTGCCTGATTTCGGAATCTCTAGCTGATGATGATACATTCCGGCTTCACGCTTCCAGTATCTCCAGGCCTTTTGCAAGTATACTGTTATTGCGTAAAGAGAAGCGCCTTCACGACGATGAAGAACGGAGGAGCAGAGAGGGCTGTGAGATGACGTCAGCCAACAGCACGCTGACTAGGACAGCACCAAGACAAGAGCGGCCTCTGCAGGAAGAGAATACGTATAAGCGCAGCGCCTCATAGCCGCTGCCGGAGTGGACAAAGAGCTGTCTGTATTGTTTTGCTTGCATTGAAATTGTGTATACCGAAGGACATTGATTATCTGCAAGCCGTCATTTGCTTGCTGCACGCAAACTTAAGTATTGTCAATTTAACTTACCGTAATAAACTCCATTAATACGATTTGCTTGAATTGCTGTCTAGCGATCCGAGAAAACAGCTTCCTAGGCATCCTATATTAGACGAGTGGGCAGGATACTACATATACCTTCTCCTTTTATGATTTATGAACAGGGTATTCACTTTTACTAACTGAAATGTATTGCAGAACTCAGTCTTTCTCCTGTCTTATTCGTACTACCATGCCCATATTCTCCCGTAATTCCTTCAACCATTCCTCCTCGACTATCTGTTCCAGTCCCCCATGACTATAGTGTCTTTGCATAACGAATTATCCATTCAATATACTCATACATTTCCCCTACCTCTTCATCTTCTGCTTGTGATGTCAGAATGTATGCTTGAACCATTATAGTTGGCGTTGGTTTGCTGTCAGTTCTGGTGAGAACAGGCTTATCAGTGAAATGTTCACAGTAACTCACTGTCTGTCCTACCTTCCTATTCATAATGGATTCTGCTTCCGCTCTACCATTTTCTGTTGCTGTTTAAATTATCGTATAATCGTCTCACCAGAAATACACCGAGCGACGTGGCGTGGTGGTTAGCCCACTGGACTCGCATTCGGGAGTACGACGGTTCAACCCCTCGTCCGGTCATCCGCGATTTCCCTAAATCGCTTCAGGTAAATGACGGGATGGTTCCATCGAGAGGGCGCGGCCGACTTCCTTCCCCCTTCTTCCCTAATCCGATGAGACCAGAAATACTACATTTCTTTTCCACTTCGCAGATCCCCCACTATGTCTAGACTGAGCTAGCTTCCCTACGACATTCCAACTTCCGACATTCCACGCTCCGGCTCGTGGTGTGTTACGCTTCCATAAGTTACTCAATTTTTTCTCATAATTACGTTTGCCTTGGCAGTACCCACCCACAGATCCGAATGTGGGACTAATATAGAATCTTTTGTGTATGGAGAGATCGTCATACTCTTTTCCAATTACAGGCCACTTGTCATGTCGCAGGTTCGAACCCTGCATCGGGCATGGAGGTGTGTGATGTCCTTAGGTTAGTTAGGTTTAAGTAGTTCTAAGTTCTAGGGGACTGATGACCTCAGATGTTAAGTGCCATAGTGCTCAGAGCCATGTTGCAAGACATGTTGCAAAAATATTTTTAATTAGTGAATTATGTAGGAAATTTTCACGATTTGCAAGAAAGGTCCAAGTGCTTTTTGTCTTGTGACGCTAGGAAAAAAGATTCTCAATGAAAAACTGAAAGTACGCCAAAATTTCGAGATTTTTCGCTTGTCTCAAGCTAGCACAGGTCCTCGAGGCCGAAAACTTGGTTTCTACAAAGCAGACCATCCACATACAACACCGTAAAAACTGAGAAAATCCGAACTTTTTCTGAGGTCCAATGTACCTGAGACGGGACTAAAAAGGCGAAGGACTGGGAAGAAGGATAAGGGAACACCATACCGACAGACTGCAGAGAAAGAGGACTGAAGTGGAGTGGCTCCAGAACACGTGATGACGATATCGACTTCGTGTCCTTCCAGAAGTCATAAACCGCGAGGAGGACGTAGAATTGCTCGACTGACGCTGTCGAATGACAGCAACTGAAATCCTGAGAGATGTTACAGACGGGGTCACCGCTAGCCATCGGGGACAGATTACTGAAAGCTGGGTTGAGTTATAGAGTTAGCATGCGTCGTCAACCATTGTCTCTCTGTCACAGACAACACTGACGCGTGGTTTAAAGTGAAAGTCAACTGAGACAATGAGTGTCTAACGAAACGGCTCTGAATAAAATTGAAGTATTGAGTTTCCCCCAATAATGTGCCCAAATATTTAACTCAGAAACGCAATGAAATAAAATTCAAAGAATTTAGACTCGGAAGAACTTGACTTACTACCCAGAGTTACCGTAAAGAACGCGTTAGAATTTAGTAAACAAAACCCCAAGGCAACGCAGATTACAAAAATCTAGAGAATACTTTTGAGAATGATGATCAAAAAACAATAATATTGTTCAATGATGTCTACAATAGAAATGAGCTCACTCATGGCTGCGATGTGACGAGTTCCAGAACGTAAATATAACCTCCTGTCATTGGGCAGCTGCCAGTTTCAAAGCTAACACTGTGTTTATATTGTACCTTTCATCAATAGGGGACAAACTGATTTATTATGATTGGTTGGAACTTGGAAACTAATGGCGGAAGACATACATTAAATTATATAAAAAATTGCTACACACACATATTTGGAAGCACACTTCACCCCCCTCCGCCGCAAAAAAAGGAAAGATATTTAGCATTGCTACCAAAAATAAAAGACGGAGGCAGAGTTATGAAACTGTAGCGACAGAGAAATAATGATAAGGCACACAACGAAAATATAAAATTTTGAGTCCTCTTTCTCTAACGACGTTTGTTCAAAAAATGCCCGTTTAGTAAGTGAAATTACATTCGAAAACTTTTTTAAATGTCTTCCGAGTCTTTACGGAGAGAAAGCTTATCTGTGTGTGGTAGGTGATGCGCGATGTCAACAACCAGCCGGTGTCGGCGTAATCACAGTAGATCCGTCACTGGTAATCCGCAACTGTTACATCCTCTTGTAGGATGATAAGCCACTTGACGCTGATATTATTCCTCCGTTGTCCTCCTCTGCGTACAGGCTGATCGGAAACAACTGTTCCATACTGATCGAAGTTTGTATGTGTACGACGATAACACTTCGGGCGCACTGTGTCAAATATACGGCTTTTTGAAAGAGTTCAAAATTCACTTCGAAAGGCAGTCAATGAGATTACATTGCGTCTGTGTTGCCACACGAGGCACAATGGCGAATTCACAGTCTGATGAATGACTTTCAAATTTAGAGAACTGCGTAACGGTTTTTATAGCATCTGTTGATGTTTTAAGGCATGAGTAACTTCATTAAGTTGCATATGAGAGATTTTGGAATACATTAGTTTTCGCAACTCACGCCACAGTAAACAATATAGCCCAACAGACAACAATTATTGTTCACTCACGTGTGCGTTGCCGTTTGAATTCACGGTACTCCACTGGGCTCTGACCACTCTGAACAGTTTAACACTTCGTTTCACAATGATCATGCCAGTGTTAGCTGTAAGTCCAATCGGAAGGTAAGTGTCCAGCAGTATTAGGTATGTTTTATTCGGACGCGAACCCTATCCGTTAGTCACTGCAAATACCCGTAACTCTTTTTTACTGTTCGACTTTCTCACTATCGAAACGACTCTCGCGCTCTGTTTGTATGGTAGTTTCTTTTTACACATTAAATTTATCAGAATTACCGCAAAGATTACCAAAAACTGAAATAATTGCATGCCCAAAAAACTAAAATAAAATTTTAAGAAGACATTCTTATCTTAGCATAAAAAAAGTGATGTGAGACTCCACTTTACATTATACAACAACATATCTGAATCAACAAAAATGTGTATAAAATGAAATGAAGAAAAAAAGTACCACTCATAATTAGCAGTGTGTAATGTTCCCGTTGTTGTTGAATAATTTGTCGTGAGCTGCTGATTACCTGATGTTATGTAACTCATCTTTTTCTTCTCATTGAACGTGGATACTAGGGGGTTCAGACTACTTCTTCATATTCTGCAGCAGATGCTGGAAGTATGGAACTTGGCATAACGTGCAACTGCGTAAATAAATACGTCACTTCCCAAATTAAAGTGGCGTATATTATCGCAATATTATGAAGTTCCCTTCTTGATGAACGGTGCTTTATCGAGAAATATTACGAATTACTTGACCTCAATCTCAATGTAAAATGTCGAGTTGACAGATAAAAATACAACAAAAGAATGAATACATATTTGTTCGCTTTAACTGATTTCCGTTTCGTCATTTGTGGCTGTTATTCCAGAACCGATGAGCTTCTCCGACCCGGGCCTTCGGTTCCTGGAACGTGCACAAACGCCCCCACAAGTACCACCTCTGGGAGAGTCGCGTCGCTTCGTAGACTCGCGTCGTCCCTGCCGATTACTCGTCACAAATTATTCACTATAGCAAAGATGACCGACGTGAAACAAAATACAAGGCGTTGTTTATTTTTAGTTTGCTTCACGTTTTATTCAAAACAATCTCCTCACGAGCAATAAACAACTGGAAGCGGTGGAAAAATCGTTCGAACCAATTCTGATACTCAACCTTTAAAATTGCCTACGTTACCATGGTCGTAGACTTTTGGATATCGGAAATCGTGTCGAAAGCCTTTATTTCACTGCAATTTTCCGTTTTTGGGAAAGATCAAAGTCACACGGACACAAATGAGACGAATAAGGAGGGCCTTCAAGTACCACGATACATTTCTAATCCAGGAAATCCCTACGATGTTACCTTTAAACTGCGTCTGTGCATTGTCGTGTAACAAATACCATGGTCTATTATTCCGGTGTTCAAGTCAAACTCCAACAATCCTCACCCATAAACGATATACAACAGGTAGGTAGTGATCTGCATTCAGCATTTGACCTTCTGGAGCGAATTCTTTAGCGATAATTCCTTTTGAATCAAAGAAAATAGTGAGCAGAGTCTGCCGGCCGGAATGGCCGAGCGGTTCTAGGCGCTACAGTCTGGAACCGCGCGACCGCTACGGTCGCAGGTTGGAATCCTGCCTCGGGCATGGATGTGTGTGATGTCCTTAGGTTAGTTAGGTTTATGTAGTTCTAAGTTCAGGGGACTGATGACCTCAGAAGTTAAGTCCCATAGTGCTCAGAACCATTTTTGAGCAGAGTCTTGGCACGGCTTCTAGGCATGCGCTCTTTTTACAGGCTCGGAGATGATGTACCTTTCTATTCCGAGTTTTGGCCCTTTGTGAGTAGCTCTTACTGGAAAGCCATGCTTCATAAGCGATTACTATGCAAGAAATTAAGTCTACTTCCTTGGTGGCCGATCTTTTCATGTCAGTGCAGTGTTCCGTTCTTCAACAGTTTGATCGTTAGTGAGTGAGTGAGTGGGGCAGATCTATATTTTGGCGAAATTTTCGGTTAGAATGCGATGCCCAGTTTTTTTTAGGAATTTAAGTAAGCTCCTCAATTTACCTGGTGGGTGCACAACGATCGTTTCAAAAAATTTCAACCACTATTTCAACATTTCTTCGATTCGAACTGTCGATGATGATCCTAGACGTGAATCACCTTCAATGCTCTCTCTACACACGAAACCTTGCATGCCACTTAAAATCGTTTTTACTACTCGTTGCTTCACTACAATAAACAATCTGTATCATTTCAAAAGTGTCTGTGGTGTATTTAGCTCGTTTAAAACAAATCGTATTGTTCCTTTCCCGACCCAGGTTCAAAACGTAATGTTTAGGTTTCGATTCGAAGGCAGAGGGGGCAAAAAGGAAATGAAAGGGTAGGAACTAACGATATCAGCTGCGTAGGGACTTTATGCGGAATCAGTGGCGACGAGTGAAAATGTGTGCCAGACTGGAGGTCGAACCCGAGATCTCCTACTTACTAGGCAGTTACATCAACCACTTCGCAGCCCGAACGCCTTATTTATAGCCAATGTGTTAGTTATCTCGGCATTCTCCCACCTAGCGCCACCTATCTGCAGTCCCTGTACGTGTCCTCCACGCCCGCTAATTTTAGATTCACGCTGGAGGTCCGAATTAAATGCGCCTCCGCACTGCAGTTTGTGGATTCATTGCTCACTGAGGCGAATCAATTACGTAAGAATGTGTGGTGTATGTTCTTCCGGACATGTCCGACCGCCAGCGGGAATCTGAAATTAGTGAACAGTTTTTGATGTTGCCGAGCAACATTCATACAATAATTTTTAAATGAATACACTGTCATTTGACTGTATTGTTGTTAATTTAATTACTACCCAGATTTCGGACTTTTATGCCCGTTTCAAGTGATCGAGTTCATGTTATTAACATATATTACAGGACATCAAGCTCAAAATTGGCGATGGCATTTCGTGGGGAGCGAATATTTTTCTTAATTTATGGTCAATTTTGAGCCTGATGTCCTGCAATATACACACATCAGAAAAAGTTTTGCATCACCCCGGTCCCGAGAACTCCTGAAGATAGACGTTCACTGTTTATATTGTATTATTGTGTTGACTGTTCAGAAATGTCACTAAACCCGCCCAAAGATGTAAAAAACCATGTATGAGCAGCGCCTATTAGACGGAGGGGGTTCGACAGCTGATCAGTTCGTCATTCCACCAGGAAGGAGGTACACGGCTCTGTTCTCTGTAGTTCAACCATGGCTGGACGGTCAATACCACGGTTAGATCGCGTCCACATTGTTACTTTGTGCCAGGAAGGGCTCTCAACAAGGGAAGTGTCCAGGCGTCTCCGAGTGAACCAAAGCGATATTGTTCGGACATGGAGGAGATATAGAGAGATAGCAACTGTCGATGGCATGCCTCGCTCAGTCCGCCCAAGGCGTACTAACGCAGAGGATGACCACTAGCTACAGATTATGACTCGGAGGAACCCTGACAGCAACGCCACCATGTTGAATAATGATTTTAGTGCAGCCACAGGTCGTCGTGTTACGACTCAAACTGTGTGCAATAGGCTGCGTGATGCGCAACTTCACTCCAGACGTCCATGGCAAGGACCATCTTTCCAACCATGACACCATGCAGTGCGGTTCAGATGGGCCCAAAAACATGCCTAATGGACCGCTCAGGATTGACATCACGTACTCTTTACCGATGAGTGTCGCATATGCCATCAACCAGATAATCGTCGGAGATGTGTCTCGAGGCAACCCGGTCAGGCTGAACGCCTTAGACACCCTGTCCAGATAGTGTAACAAGGTGGAGGTTCCTTGCTGTTTTGGGGTGGCATTACGTGGGGCCGACGTAGGCGCTAGTGGTCATGGAAGGCGCCGTAATGGCTGCATGATACGTGAATGCCATCCTCCGACCGATGGTGCAACCATATCGGCAGCATATTAGCGAGGCATTCGTCTTCGCGGACGACAATTCGTGCCCTCGTCGTGCACATCTTATGAATGACTTCCTTCAGGATAACGACATCGCTCGACTAGAGTGGCCAGCATGTTCTCCAGGTATGAACCATATCGAAGGTGCCTAGGATAGATTGAAAAGAGCTGTTTATGGACGACGTGACCCACCAGCCACTCTGAGGGATCTACGCCGAATCGTCTTTGAGTAGTGGCACAATCTGGAGAAACAGTGCCTTGATGAACTTGTGGATAGTATGCCACGAGGAAAGCAGGCATGCATCAGTGCAAGAGGACGCGCTACTGGGTATTAGAGGTACCGGTGTGTACAGCAATCTGGACCACCAGCCCTGAAGGTCTTGCTGTATAGTGCTACAACATGAAATGTGTGGTTTTCATGAGGGTTTATGTTAATGACATAAACTCAGTCACTTTAAAATGGCATAAAAGGCCGAAACCTGGGTCGTAATTAAAGAAACAACAATACAGTCAAATGAAACTTCCTGGCAGATTAAAACTGTGTGCTGGACCGAGACTCGAACTCGGGAGATTTGCCTTTCGCGGGCAAGTGCTCTACCAACTGAGCTACCCAAGCACGATTCTTGCCCCGTCCTCACAGCTTTCATTCCGCCAGTACTTCGTCTCCTACCCTCCAAACTTCACGGAAGCCCTCCTGCGTACCTTGCAGAACTAGCACTCTGGAAGTCGGTAGAGCACTTGCCCGCGAAAGCCAAAGGTCCCGAGTTCGAGTCTCGGTCCGGCACACAGTTTTAATCTTCCAGGAAGTTTCATATCAGCGCACACTCCGCTGCAGAGTGAAAATTTCGTTCTGGAAACTTCCCCTAGGCTGTGGCTAAGCCATGTCTCCGCAATATCCTTTCTTCCAGGAGTGCTAGTTTTGCGTAATTAATCTCATTTGTTCGCAACATACAATTAACCAAAGTAAACCAGTGTTCAGAAAAAATAGTGGAGTGCGAAAAATTGTGAAGGTGGTTTGACAAACCCTCTGCCAGGCACTTAAATGTGATTTGCGGAGTATCCACGTAGATGTAGATATAGATGTAGTAGGCAGGAGACTCCGGGTTCGAATCCTGGTCTGGCATACCTTTGACTCGTCGCCATTGAAACCTTATGAAGTGCCGAACCATTATCGTAGTACCTTTCCTTTCTCCCCCGCCCACCTTCATCTCAGCGTGATGTCTGTTCTTTCGGATACGTTCTATAGAACAGACACGACGCGTTGATATTAAAAGTTTCTGTTATTACGAGCAGTCTGTGATGTTAGCGCTCTTAAATTTAATACGTGAGGTAGTCAAAATACTAACCTAATTAATTCATGCATCCGTTTACAGATAGCGTTAGTAGTTGCGCGAATGTAAAATCAGTAACCTTCCGTGTGGGATGGTCTGTGTATAACAAAAACGCACACAACCTTTGCACTCTCCTAAATATTAAATTATGAGACCGTTTTATAATTCATAAGCATCATTCTTCGACAAGGTAGAGGTAGAATGACATGTAACACCGCAAGTTTCTTCACAAGTGGCATTCTTAAATCATTATTACAATAAATGTATAAAAAATTTTACTTTGCAACTTCGATACATTTTTAAGCATATAAGCAATCTAAATTTATTTTTATGCCATATATCTCTTTAATTCGTTTTCCTAGCTGATATAATGTTAGGATAAATAGATAACCATGGAACGCCAGGCATTCAGCTGATAAATAAATAAAATTTCATAAAGGACCATAGGTTCAAGAAGTACACTTCTTCATTTGCCAATAGCGTAAATTCTTCCCTAAACAGAAAGACTTGGAGAATTGTCCAGCAGTCGTCCAAAGCCATAGTCACGTCAGATTTTCGATCATTGAAACCAGAAATAGGTTACGTGTCTCACAGATTGACCACCGCTGACCACTCCTAAATAGAATGACCATCTAGACCGTCCGCCAAAGACTGAACCCGACTGACGACTCGCGCCATTTTACCACAGCTTCTACAGGGTGTGTCAGATCTTCTGTGTCAAACTGAAACAGGCGATAGAGGTTTCACAACCGATTATGTGGAGATAGGTAACCAATGTTCGGAAATGCAAATTTATTGTGCTATGGTTCTAAACAGCGTACATGGCATAACAACGACTTAGCTCATAGTAACTGTACAAAGTGACGGCTGCCAGTCTCAATGCATGCATGGCAACGGCGCATGTAATTCTGCCGCACTCTCTCAAAGATCCGTGGTGTCTGTTGTACCAGGAGACAGGACAGGCAGCTTGGAACCTAGCAAGCAGGTCTTCATACGTTGCTACGGGTGTTTCATGCAACAGCATCTCGACGTAACCCCAGAGGAAAAACTCCTGGGAACTACACCATTGCAATAACGAACGTTTGCAAGCACTGGGACCAACGGATTTTGAGCCCCTCGTTCACTTCTTTTAATGGATTATCCACGGCAGTGTTGTAGTGCCGAACTTCGTACAGTTGTTCACGCATGACGCTTCTGTCATCCGTGATAGTGTTTTCAACAGCCGCAACAGCTATGTCTGAAGTGAGGACAATCCATACTCCACCCACATCGGTGGCCACCAGCACTTTTCTCTCTCAACAAATGGGCGGGCATTGTTCAGGATCCCCTAATCTGATTTTATTTGCTGCCTCCCCGTTTGACCACTCCACGTTGCCTTGTGTTCTTGCGAGATGTGGTGCCATAGCTCTTGGAGACAGTACCCCTTATCGTCCGCGAAAGAACGTGGTTTCAACACTAAGGTGCACCAGTCCATCTCCCTATTTATGTCCGCGAGCACCTGAACAATACGTACCACATCACTGGATTGTAAGGGAAGCTTCTGCCAGCTACTCCATATCAGTGACCTCAATAGTCTTTAGACATCGTGATAGAGCAGAATGGGGCGCTCCGCGGAACTCACAGACTTCAAACGTGGTCAGGTGATTTGGTGTCACTTGTGTCATACGTCTGTACGCAAGATTTCCACACTCCTAAACATCCCTAGGCCCACTGTTTCCTATGTGATAGTGAAGTACACGTACAGCACAAAAGCGTACAGGTGGACCTTGTCTGTTGACTCACAGAGACCGAGAACAGTCGAAGGAGGTCGTAATGTGTAATAGGCAGAAATCTCTCCAGACCATCACGCAGGAATTCCAAACTCCACCAGGATCCACTGGAAGTAGTATGACAGTTAAGCGGGAGGTGAGAAAACTTGGATTTCCTGGTCCAGCGACTGCTGATAAAGCCACACATCACGCCGGTAAATGCCAAACGACAGCTTCCTTGGTGTAAGGAGCGTAAACACCGGGCGATTGAACAGTGGAAAACGTTGTATCGAGTGACGAATCACGGTACACAATGTGGCGATCCGCTGTCAGTGTATGCGTATGGCGAATGCCCGCTGAATGTCATTTGCCAGAGTGTGTAGTGCCAACAGTAAAATTCAGTGGCGGTGGTGTTGTGGTGTGTTCGTGTTTTTCATGGAGGGAGCTTGCATCCCTTGTTTTGCGTGGCACTATCACAGTACAGGCCTACATTTATGTTTTAAGCACCTTCTTGCTTTCCAATGTTGAATAGCAATTCGGGGATGGCGACTGCATCTTTCAACATGATCGAGCACCTGTTCATAATGCACGGCCTATGGCGGAGTGGTTACACGACAGTAACATCCCTGTAATTGACTGGGCTGTACAGAGTCCTGACCTGAATCCTATAGAACACATTTGGGATGTTTTAGAACGCTGACTTCGTGCGAGGCTTCACCGACCGACATAGATACCTCTCTTTAGTGCAGCACTCCGTCAAGAATGGGCTGCCGTTCCCCAAGAAACCTTCCAGCAATTGATTGAACGTATGCCTGCGAGAGTAGAAGCTGTCATCAATTCTTAGAGTGGGCCAACACCATATTGAATTCCAGCATTACCGATGGAGGGCGCCAAGAACTTGTAAGTTATTTTCAGCCAGGTGTCCAGATACTTCTGATCACATAGTGTATCCGGCCAATTTAACTTTTGTCAAAGTACGTCAAGCAGGAACTGACAAGCGGCCGAATGTATGCAAACTCACGACGTTGAAACTTTCTGACAGATTAAAACTGTGTGCCGGACCGGGACTCGAACTCGGGACCTTTGCCTTTCACGGGCGGGTGCTCTACCATCTGAGCTACCCAAGCACGATTCACGCCCCGTCCTCACAGTTTTACTTCTGCCAGTACCTCGTCCCCTACTTTCCAAACTTTACAGAAGTTCTCCTGCGAACCTTGCAGAACTAGCACTCCTGAAAGAAAGGATATTGCGGAGACATGGCTTAGCCACAGCCTGGGGGATGTTTCCAGAATGAGATTTTCACTCTGCAGCGGAGTGTGCGTTGATATGAAACTTCCTGACAGATTAAAACTCATGTCGTTCTTCGTCCAGCAGTCAGGTGGTCCTTCTTGTCAGTCTGCAGCACAAATTTTGGTAACCTAATCCTGTTGTACTGCATTTGTTTGCACATCCGGTAACATAAATGTCCAGTAAGGAGACTACTGCCAGACTCTCCGTCAAGACACGAGACTGCTACCACTCACTGGCTTACGGCCCCTCATTCATTGGATCCACTGAGCTGTCGCCCTGCAATGCCTCCATTAAAAACCTTCCAAAGTTCTACATCTATACTCGACAAACCATTTTATAGTGTATGGCGGAGGGTGCTTTGTGTGTCACCCTGACTCTCCCCACCCGTTTCCTGTTACAGTAGAGAGTGGTTCGCTGGAAGGATGGGTGTTTGTAAGCCTCTAATCGAGCTCGAATCTCTCTAAGTTTACCTTCGTGGCCTCTTCTACGAAAAGACTCTCTCGAAACTTTAACAGCAAACCACAGTATAATACAGCACTTCTTGCGTATACAGGGTGTTACAAAAAGGTACGGCCAAACTTTCAGGAAACATTCCTCACACACAAAGAAAGAAAATATGTTATGTGGACATGTGTCCGGAAACGCTTACTTTCCATGTTAGAGCTCATTTTATTACGTCTCTTCAAATCACATTAATCATGGAATGGAAACACACAGCAACAGAACGTACCAGCGTGACTTTGTTACAGGAAATGCTCAAAATGTCCTCCGTTAGCGAGGGTTGCGTAGACAAGAGCTTTCAAATGCCCCCATAAATGAAAGTCAAGAGGGTTGAGGTCAGGAGAGCGTGGAGGCCATGGAATTGGCCCGCCTCTACCAATCCGTCGGTCACCGAATCTGTTGTTGAGAAGCGTACGAACACTTCGCCTGAAATGTGCAGGAGCTCCATCGTGCATGAACCACATGTTGTGTCGTACTTATTAAGGCACATGTTGTAGCAGCACAGGTAGAGTATCCCGTATGAAATCATGATAACGCGCTCCATTGAGCGTAGGTGGAAGAACATGGGGTCCAATCAAGACATCACCAACAATGCCTGCCCAAACGTTCACAGAAAATCTGTGTTGATGACGTGATTGCACAGTTGCGTACGGATTCTCGTCAGCCCACACATGTTGATTGTGAAAATTTACAATTTGATCACATACTGACGAAACTAAAATGAGCTCTAACATGGAAATTAAGCGTTTCCGGACACATGTCCGCATAACATCTTTTCTTTATTAGTGTGTGAGGAATGTATACTGGAAGTTTGGCCGTACTTTTTTGTAACACCCTGTATACAGTTGCAACACGTAATAATAATAATGAAAAATCTTGCTATAGTTGTAAATTTAAACGTTTGTTTGTTTTTCGATTCACTGTGCTGTATACTAGGCCATGCTGTAAAGTAATGCCTCCAAATTTTTATTTTGTTCTCAATATCGGGTGAGGTTTGCACTCCACACATATTCCTCGGTCGACTTTCCCGCTTCGTTGTGACCTAAGATGCAACGCTCTGCCGCTAGAGGGCTCCGAATTCTAGCGTGTAACACGGCGCTGTGTAACGTAATTACGTCGGTGCTTGATAAATAGCGTGCTGTAATCTAGTTTCTAAACTCCATCCACACATGGAGCACCCTCCCCTTCGGTATGACAATACCAGACCACAAATAAGCCCTGCGACATCTGAAACAATCCGACACCTTGGGTTCACTGTTATCGACCATCCGCCATACTGCCCCAGCTTGGCCCCATCCGAATTTTATCTGTTTCCAAAACTTAAAGAATGTCTTCGAGGACTTCACTTTGATAGTGATGAAGCGGTACAAGCAGAGGTGAGGTATGGCTCCGTGAACAAAGTCAAATATTCCACAATTACAATATAGAAACTGGTGTCTTGTTGGCAAAAATATGTTCGTCGCCAGGGTGACTATGGTGAGAAATAAATATGTAGACATGAAGAATAAAGATGTAGAGTGTTAATAATGTTTGCTTTATTTAAAAAGCTTTCAGAGTTTTCACATAAAAAATTCGGGGACATTACTTTTCATCACGCTCTCGTATTATCATGAGCTGAAAAGCCTGCAATATTAAAATTCAAGGAAGCCTCCCATACCGCAACCGGTAATACGACATGTCCTTTGTTCTGTAAGCTAGAGGATCAGTACTCACAATGATATGAATGAAGACGAATGAGACAGGGACTATTCTTCTGCATAACAAATAACGTTGCTTGCTGACAATTTTAAAAAAGCATACGTTCCTCATTTCAGTTCTCAGGGAATTCCTGGGGCGCTCATGCAGTTCTAACAACCCTCTTCCGTTAGGCGTCACAGTTAGCCTTGAATAATATCTGTGATATGTGAACGCCTGGGTGTTATCCCAAACGTACCGCTGGAGGCCAGGGGCGTTCATTTACTCGGAGTAAAGTAGTACCAGTCTTACTGGGTCCCTTCCATAGACATCCAGCAACGTAAGGTGCTGTATATTCAGAACTTCCCCACTTTTCTGGTTCGTACGGTTGACTAGATACACAAAACGGACTACAATGGCCGTAAATTGACCGGCTCTTTAGGACCCCTTTGCTCCGATCACTGAATCGTGAGTGTCTCAGTTCTCGGAACACTGTCCGTTGTAAATTCAAATGGCTTTCTGTAGTTTAAAATGTGGATTGTGCCGATGGAATCAACGTGTCTATATCGGTTTAGCAATCAACAACGTTTTTGGTGAGGATCTCATTTTATTCCAATAAAATTTGTGTGTAGTGCATGTACTTGTGAATGTGCTTCGTTCGTAGTCCAGATCAGATCAGGTGCCTTCAACATGTCCTTTTTCGCTAAGTTCATCGTTTTACCTGTGTCTAATAATTAATGCATGCTAGTTTGCGGAGTGTGTTTAATAACAACGAAATTTATCGGATATGGTGTGTTTCGCTTATTATGAGTGTTGAGCTCGTGCACTGGTTTCCACTAATGAAAAGTTCGCTAATAATGCTGTTAATTAATTGCCTTCTGCGACTTACTCTCAATATTTGCACATGATCACCGTTGGTGTATCATGTTTTCTCTCTCATATGCCCTCTACGATGAACTGGTCCTTTGTGTGGCGCTGAACACCAGGTACAACTGAATCCATGATTTGTCATTAGGGAACATTCCAGTTAGACTGAGATAAATTTACTGAATAAAATTAACCCCTATAAGCATGGTAACATTTAGATGAAACGCTTTTTATTGCACTTTTCTTATTGTGTCTTTAGGGGTTGTCTCTGAACTCGATTTCTAACTTCATTCATCCCCTCTGATCGCAAAATGCTAATTTTCCTTAAAAAAAAAAAACCAACCCCTATATCTATAGCAGTCTTCCCATACACGGAGATTTGTCAAAATTAATGCCTTTTTGTCAGATGTAATTGACTTCAGTTTCCATCTTCTGTGATCAAAGAGCTTTCTTTCATTCCTACAGTGTGTAGTAATATCCCATGGTTTCCTGCTGTGTGGATAATCACTCGAGGTGCGGTACAGAATTATTCATTCATCAACAATTTCCAGAAGTTGCATCCTAGTCCTCTAGCGAGGTGCCCACCGCCGATGATGAAGCTACGAAGTTTCATTAATGCTTCCCCGCCTTTATGTGTATATACAGGACATATATATATCTAATATTTATCCATTGATGTACCGACTGTGTTTTGAATAGTAGTAGAGTATCAATGTAATAAATGTTCATAGTATATGATCTACACCCTCCCACACTGCTCTATCCTTTATAATTTTTGTAAATTCAGAGATAACAGTCACCAAGCCCCGAAAATATTTTATTGTGATATAGAATTAAGAAAGGGGTAATTACTCCGCTGTGTGTCATGAGTCCTCAAAGAACCAATGCGCAGGAGCACTGAAGCCATTTATGTTGAGCGTTTTGAAGCTGCATTATCAGTTTGCCAGGGCTTTGCACACACAGTGAGTGAGCTAGAGAGCAAGGGAGACGAATAAAAATTCTTTCCCTGTCTACCGAGAGATTCGAGTCCTCAAAAAAGTCCACGTTATATGGCGAAAGAGGTAGTTTATTGAATAACAACAGTTGGTGTAAAGGAAGAAACGAATTCCACACCCACTTTGCTCACCCTCTGTCAAGTTATAATCACCAAAACAAAGGCAGGGATCTAAGCCGAACATTTGCTACAGTATGACTAGCTTCGATTACACAAAATCATCCTCAGATCTGTATCACCTAAGTAACTTATTGTGTCATTATCGGAACGGTACATCAGAATACTGAATAGTGAAGTGTATTAATTTTACTACTTATAATGAGGTGAATGAATATTAGAAACTACATGCAGTCTATACTAGTACGAAATGAAGTAGCATAGCACGAGGACAGATAAATTATTGAGCATCACAATTACCTGCCAGTTGAATCTATATATGGTAACAAAATACTAAATGGTAGTACTGCTTACAACCAATTCTTACAGGAAAATCTAAAACACTTCTTACAGGAAAATCTAAAATAAATCTTAGATATCTACGCAAAATATATAGAAATAATTTCAGTTATATTTAAGGTGAAGAGAATATCAAAATGTGAGGACACCATTGCTGCATTTTCATGGATATGTGAACAAATACAATCTCACAAAAAGGAACAACAAAATCACAAATGTATAATGGAAGCATCTTAGAAATGGTGAACACGTCAATTATGTGATATTACTGTCACATTTAGCGAAGCGAATTTGATTCATTTTTGCCACCATTTCTTGGCTGAATTTATTTACAATGTACTGGACACGTCTGCTTCGGGGAAAGCTTCACGTTTTTCCCACGGGGAAGGTGTTCTCCTGATGTCGTCTCTGGGTCCTCTTTGTCGGCAGAGGGTGGTCAGTGAATCTTACTAAGAACCGCAAAGGTCCCTGGGAGCTAGGCAATTTTCAATTACGTAAGGCTGCGGCCTGCTTTGAGATTTTGTCGGTAAAGTCGGTGCCTCTTTTAACCCTGAGCGGAAGGTACTGTGCCACCACTGTCATTCTCGAAGAAAAAAAAAAAAGTAACCGAGGTGATGTTTCCTTCTATTCCATTTGGATATCAAAGGACGAGACGCCGAGACGCCACCCAATCAGTGTGGGAAGTTCCGTCTGTTTCGCTCCAAGAATCGAACTGAACCTCCCTGCCACTCCACTGAGTGGAAAGAAGCCGACCAGTCGATGGTACGTTGTTCCATACCAATACGATACTCTTATTTGATAAGATGCATTTTGTATGTAAAGAGTGGGCAGTTTCTGCAGCGTTTCTCCCACTTTTTCTTGAAATAAGCGCTATTCTCGTCCATCACAGTGGCAACAGCGTTGAGCCATTCCTTACACAGGAAGATTTTTTTGGAAGTAAGGAGTTGTGGAGGGAGTCCTACGTTTCGGTATCATTCACTCGCCGATTTCACTTTTGCCAGCATTCTCAAAAATTTTAGAAAAAGTAATGTACAGGCAGCTGCTCAACCATCTGACCACAAATAACATATTATCAATAACACAGTTTGGATTTATGAAGGGTTCTGATATCGAGAAGGCTATTTACACCTATAGTGAAAATGTACTTAATTCATTAAATAACAAATTACAAGCAGCAGGTATTTCCTGTGATTTATCAAAGGCATTTGATTGTGTGAACCACAAAATCCTTTTAAGTAAATTAGAATTCTGTGGTGTCACAGGCAGTGCTGCAAAATGGTTCAAGTCAAACCACACTAACAGGAAACAAAGGGTGTCAGTGGAAGGGACTAGTGAATTAAGTCAACAGTCATCATCAGAATGGGAAGAAATTACATATGGTGTCCCACAAGGATCCATCTTAGGGCCATTGCTTTTTCTTGTGTACATTAATGATCTCTCATCATTTACACAGCCAGAAGCAGAGTTCGTTTTGTTTGCAGATGACACAAGTATTGCAATAAATAGTATGTCGAGTGTAGTTCTAGAAAGATCTGCTAATGATCTAATGATATTTTCATGGATATTAATAAATGGTTTAAAGCCAACTCACTGACATTAAACTTCGAAAAGACTCACTATATCCAATTCAGAACCTGTAAGAGGTTTCCGCCCAGCTTATACGTAAAGTATGAAGAAGAGCAGATAGAAGGGGTTGACAGTCTTAAATTCCTGGGATTACAACTTGATAATAAATTCAGTTGGGGGGAGCACACCACAGAACTGCAGAAACTCCTTAACAAATCTGTATTTGCAATTCGAGTGTTAGCAGACATAGGCGACATAAAAATGAAAAAGCTGGCATACTTTGCCTAGTTTCATTCCATAATGTCATATGGTATAATATTTTGGGTTAACTCTTCAAGTCAAACAAAATTTTTCAGAGTCCAAAAGCGTGTAATACGTATTATTTGTGGATGAATTCACTGACGTCCTGTAGAAACCTCTTCAAAGAACTGGGTATACTAACTACTGCTTCTCAGTATATTTACTCCTTGATGAAATTTGTCCTAAATAATATATCTCTTTTTCCAACAAACAGCTCAGTTCATACATACAATACCAGGAACAAAAACGATCTGCACAAGGACTTAAAAGCACTTACTTTAGTTCAAAAAGGGGTCCACTACTCGGGAACACTCATCTTCAATAATTTGCCAGTAAACATAAAAAATTTAGTTACAAATAAAGATCAGTTTAAAAGGAGCCTGAAAGACTTACTAGTGGCCAACTCCTTCTAGTCCATTGACGAATTTTTTAATAGAAACAAATGATGTATTGTATATATTCATACTATTAGTATTGTTATTTCAGCATAAAAATTTTTTTGACATGTTCCACATCCACGAGGATCTCCTCAGCATGGATCTATGGAGCGAAAAACTAATCTAATCTAATCTAACCAGGGTTACTTGTCTCTTTGCCACTGTTTGGTGCTGAGGGAGGCACAGTTTGGTGATTTTGGGGAAACGTAAGGATCACAATTGCGTCAGCACGATTCATATTCCAAGCGGCTCGTTACTTGCTTACGTTGCCACGCTACCTGTCTTGCTAGGTCTGGTTATCATTTGTGGCATATTGTTGTACCGTTATCTTTGAATTCGCAAAGATCTTGTTGTGTGCTTCCTCCACACAGTCTTCTACACTATTTGGTGCCTTCCCACAGTGGTGTCTCTTTTTTTAATTTCTTCTGAGTTTTAGAAAGCATTCTTGTCAGTTAATTTTTAATCCGATTTTTGTCAGTCGTTAGAGCAAATATGTATCTGTTAATCTCAGTTATGACATAGACTTCACGATCCTTTTTTTGTGGTTGGTAGACCCACTAATAATAAATATAACCCGGTGCACACCTAAGCTTGTTCTCCTCGCTGTGACGACATTATCGTTATGCACAGTGGCCAAATTCAACGATAAATTGTGTTAAGAATTCAGAGAAAAGATCGAACATCGCGCTCGGTTATCTTTTATGACCAAAGATTTGTTTTATTGCGAGTGTTGCACGTAGGCCCCTCGACCCTAATCCAGAACTGTTAGACGACTTTCAACATCTTTACTCCCTTGTCTTCCTTTTGTGTTCTGAGCCTTAGCAGTTCTATTGAGGAGTTAGAATAGTGATGTTGTTTTGTAATCGCCAACGAGTTAGTATATGTTAATGCAGAGTAAATGTAAACTTCTTCATTGTTATTGCCCCTAAAATCACGATTTCAGAAACTCTGTAATATATCATAACTGGGAGTATTAACCCCTCCACACTCGCATGTCTCTGACTATCTTCAAGCACTATATAGATAAGCACTACATGGGCCACGTGTTTTGTCGTGATTTAACGAGAAAAGCAACAATAGAGAATCGGCACACATTAGAATGGCTAAGTGAAACTGTTCTGCATTTTTTCGAATAAAATAGAATTTTATCTACAGTACCCTGTGAAGCAAATTTCACATGATTATCCCAAAGAGTAGACCAGACAACTTGCACAGTATTGATTCAAATGGCTCTGAGCATTATGGGACTTAACATCTGAGGTCATCAGTCCCCTAGACTTAGAAACTACGTAAGCCTAACTCACCTAAGGACATCACACACATCCATGCCCAGGCAGGATTCGAATCTGTGACTGTAGCGCACAGTATTGACAAACATTTTGTATAAGCGAGAGATGCTGATGCTACTAGTCGCGAACGCAAACAAGGCCATCTTCAGCTTAACCTTGCCCTTTCAAAAGCGTCCTTTGATCACGAGGACGATGACCTTGGGCGGCCACAGGCAGAGCGACACTTCCTTGCTAGAGGCCTTGTCTCGTGGATAAGGCGCGGCTATCGGAACGATCACAATGGTGGCAGGGCACTAGTTACACCATGTCGCTCTATAAAATTCAGAGATAACAGCTACCAAGCCCCGAAAATATTTTCTTGTGAAACAGAATTAAGGAAGGGTTAATTACTCTGCTGTGTGTCACGAGTCCTCAAAGAACCACTGCGTAGCAGCACTGAAGCCATTTCTGTTGCGCGTTTTAAAGCTGCGCTATCAGTTTGCCAGGGCTTTGCAGACACAGTGAGTGAGGAAGAGAACAAAGGAGATGAATAAAATTCTTTCCCTGTCTACTGAGTGATCAGAGCCTTCAAAGATCATAGTGACATACAGGCTACTGCAAAATCTAAGGTTTTCCTGCCGTTTGTTAAAAGTGTAACGGAAAGAATAGGGAGGGTCTTGACGAAGCGGAATATTACCGTAATTTACAAGCCCAACAGGAAGATACAGGAATATGGCGAAAGAGGTAATTTATTGAATAACAACAGTTGGTGTAGAGGAAGAAACGAATCCCACACCCACATTGCTGACCCCTATCAAAGTATAATCACCAAAATAAAGGCAAGTATCTCTTTTAAGTTGAACATTTGTTATAGTTTGACTAGCTTCGATTGCACTAAATTATCCTCAGATCTGTATCGTTGCATAAGTAACTTATTGCGTCAGTATCGGAAAGGTACAGCAGAACACTGAATAGTAAGGTGTATTAATTTTACTACGTACAATGAGGTGATGTGGGTAGATCACATAACAAGTGAGGAGGTACTGAATAGGATTGGGGAGAAGAGACGTTTCTGGCACAACTTGACCAGAAGAAGGGATCGGTTGGTAGGATAAGTTCGGAGGCGTCAGGGCATCACCAATTTAGTATTGGAGGGCAGCGTGGAGGGTAAAAATCGTAGACGGAGACCAAGAAATGAATACACTAAGCAGACTGAGAAGGATGTAGGTTGCAGTAGGTACTGGGAGATGAAGAAGCTTGCACAGGATAGAGTAGCATGGAGAGCTGCATCAAACCAGTCTCAGGACTGAAGACCACAACAACAACAATGAGGTGATGAATACTAGAAACTACATATAGTCTATACTAGTACGAAATGAAGTACCATAGCACGAGGACAGATAAATTGTTGAGAATCGCAATTACCTGTCAGTTGAATCTATATATAGTAACAAAATACTAAATGGTAGTACTGCTTACAACCACGTTTGCAGGAAAAACTAAAATAAATCTTAGATACCTCCGCAAAACATATAGAAATAATTTCAGCCTTCCTAAACCTTTCAGAAGTACTGTTCGTACACACGAATAAACGCATACATTGTATATGACAGAGCAATAAAAACACATACGTAGGAAAAAAGAGCACACTTCCACTGCAGACTAAAACATTCTTTCTGCTGTACTTCAGTTTCATTTCTACGTGCATTTCATAAACATGTCGGTCAGTGGCCTTATTGTATCAAAGACCTTGCGAACTTTTAGTCCTCCTGTGCTTTAATCCAGTTTTATTCGTGGTTTGGTGGCAACTGGTCTCCCTAATCTTCTCAGTATCACCTTCATGTAACCAACAACAAGCAGCTCTGTACCAGACAGAACTACAGAATAAATTTACGGAATTAACATGCTTCCACCGGTGTGGTTCTACACGTTCTACTTAGAAGCAGAGAAGAACAGGGAGCTACAATCGTCTGACATGTTATGGTTACGAGACTGTTTTAGCGAAATGTAGGATAGAAAGTTCCAAAATATAGAACACCAGGAATAAAGCAGATAAACCGCTGAAAGTTAAAAATTGTAATTACATTACTTT
Organism: Schistocerca piceifrons; assembly: GCF_021461385.2. Classification (NCBI taxonomy): domain Eukaryota; kingdom Metazoa; phylum Arthropoda; class Insecta; order Orthoptera; family Acrididae; genus Schistocerca; species Schistocerca piceifrons. The sequence goes on along the minus strand of NC_060140.1, from coordinate 778,987,835 downwards.
AAACAGTAAGTGACTTATTGCTGTATATGCAGATATCCATAACCACATAGGAATTTGAAGTACATTATGCTGAGGTATTAGTCCCGCCAATAACTCCACTTAATTTGAAGAAAAAAAGAGTAAAAATAACTTGAAAGAACGTAAGCAGCACAATCATAACAAAATGACATACAATGACCTACCACAGTAAACCCACATACTAAATAGGTGATATATTCAAGGAATAGCGGATAACATTGTTTACAAAGCGAAAAATTCAGTACAGAAACACATCCCAAAACTGAAACTAAAATCAGACAAATAGCGATAGCCTGTCATCTACCAACTCAACTCCATGGACTGTGAGAAAATCTACATCGGGATGACTAACAGGACCTTTGAGGCAAAATACAAAGAACTCATCAGGGCATCGAAATACAGCATAAACCACACAAATATTTGCAGACCACATTATAAAGGAGTAACATAGGCAAAGTGAAATAGGAAAAGATATGAGCACCATGAAAAATCATAAAAACAAATATATCCTTAGTTTTCAAGTAAGCTGGCACATACAAAGAGCACTAACATGTAGCAAAAAGCTACTCACCATACATATATTTGAAAGGAGACACTACGCAAAATCGTTTAAGACGTGACATAAAAAAATTCTTTCTCTCTCTCTCTCTCTCTCTCTCTCTCTCTCTCCTTCTTTTCATCTCTGCTTCCAACACTTTTTCTCCATCTCAATACCGATACAGTCTGGCTTCCCCTACTTTGAATCCACTGTTCACTACCTTTGCTCCTCTTTGACCCTTCCACTTCCCCGATCCACTTCCTACAGCAATTCTCCATTTAAATCTTCAACCCCTTCACTACTCCCTAATTTAACTTATATACTAAATAAATAGATATTAACATAACTAAAACAACATAATACACATTTGACAAACGGTAGATGAAGAGAGCATTTTTACATTAAGTGAAAAACAAAACTGGCGGCTTAGTTGGTAACAATATGTACAGGAAACACACCGTAGGAACAAGCGATAGTGCTACAATAGTACGTCGTGTTTCACATCAAGAACTGCGTAATGTTGCAAATCAACAAGAGAGTACGCGAAAAACGTCAGTACCAGACAAAAGAATACCTCTAAAATGTGCAATTAGAGAACACTTGATGTAAGGGGAAATCGGACATAAAATGACATAAGAAAATATCTCTGCTCAGTATCTGTTCTTAGATCGCGAATGAAAAGCAAAACTGAAAATACGATTTACTGCTGACACAGATAATGTTTTACATTAATAACTCGAAACATGTATGGTGATATTAATACGCATTTCCTAGTTGCAAAGACGGAATTTTAATACCTTTAACAAAATCGTCAGTAGATGATAATCTTCCTCCGCGCACAACGGTACTTCCACGCGATATAATAAGAGCGTTTTAAGTGTACTCATTGATTGTAGGTGACTATAACGTTTATTTGTGTGGATGGTGCCACGGTTGTGTTGTACGTTGATGAGGAAAAGGAGAGGGTGAAAACTGATACTGGCCCATTTCCTACTCCTCCCGAATAACACCAAGGAGACCGTCGGACTTAAAAACGTCCCTATCTGACGGACGAATCACCAAAATACTCTCAAATTCCACTTCCTTTGAAATATAGTCATAAACCTCTTGAACTGCCGATATATTTAACCCTGGAATACTACTGGTAATCGATTTGAAGAACACATTCCCCTTCAATAACACTCCCTCCTCCCCACTCCCCATTGTTGTGGGTGGGAGGGGTGCGCCGTGCTCGCGGCAGTGCCTGGGGGGGGGGGGGGGTTTGACTCTGTGATACCACCGGCAGAAATAACCTACATCGCTCTTCGATCAGGTAAACCATATTTCATCCCGAAGATACAGCGTCGAATCGAGGAAGGTATAGATGCGCACGTAAATGTTGATTCGCTGAAACAACTAAAGTGTAGTACTTACGAACAAAATTCACCCATCGATTCGACGAACGTTTGGTAATGAGCGACTAATTTGCAATAGGTATCTGATCGGCTGTTAGTTGAAATGAACGTTTTGGTTTCAACTGGATTGTGGTACCCACTCCATAAGTTTTCATTGTCTTTTCAGGTTCTGACGAATTACCCAAAGCCGAGAGTTGTGGATTCAATGGAATCAAATATTGACATATCATCAGCTGATGATTTTGACGAAGACCACAACGTCGAAGAAGAAGACATAGTTTCCGATGACACTATCGATTCTGCATTAGATTGGAATGAAGATACACTCAACGCAACGGTGGCGCAAATTGAAAAGGAACCATCTGCTGGGAAAATCAAGCAGGGGACAAAACAGTCAACTAATCGCTCCGAAAATACTGCCTGAAAAATGAGCAGAACGCAAGTAAAGAGAATGGTTCGAGGAAGAAGAGTTCCTCAGCAGCTTTCCAGTCGTCAGCCACAATGTTATCCTCTGGAGACAACTTCCAATACATCTTGGTGCCATCTAAAGGGAGCTAATGTCCAAGACCGAACTGGCCTGGAAAACGAAAATTCTGCGTAAAACCACTGGTAAACTGCCAGCAATGAACGCGGTCCATATTTGCCGAGGACCGACTTCTTCCACTGGACATACGTGTGATACTCTAAATTGTTTTGAGTTATTTTTATCAGTTGACATTCTTCTTCTTTTGTTTATATGACTATTATTTATATTTAATACTCCTGGCATTTGATCACCAAAATGCAACTTCTTTTGGGCACTTCTTCCAAAGTGTTCCCGGCGGGTGAAAAATATATTCAACGTCCTTATGTTTGTGAGTCTTGGCGATGTGAGTTTTTGTGATTTATTGGAATGGAAAGACCTTGTAAACCGTGAGGTGAGTATTTTTCTTTAAGTTTCCTACAGTAAAGGGTTTGTAATTCTATCGTTACGTCGCTTTTAGTAATTTTCTTGGCCAAACCTAGGTGTGGTAGTGGAATAGACGAAGGTATAGGTATGGAAGGGTTCGAAATTGGTATAGTATTCTAGGGTTAAATAATATGATCCTCTTCATTGAGTATATTTTTTAATCTGATCTGTCATTTGCTAACAAGGTCGAAAATAGTGAAACGCTGAAAAATCATAAAAATACATACTTAAGTTGCAAAGCTTTGAGTAATAAAAAAGAACACCTTGGTATTCCATCCTCTTAGTTGTATTTGCTGCAGAATCCCTTCACCCTGCAAGGAAAATTAGCCGTTTTGCTTCAAGTTTGTTTCTTCCTTCTTTAAAAATTTTGAATTTGTTTGATAAAATATCACCGAATTTATATTACCTTTCCGGCATTTCAGTAGGTATGTTCAAGAAGCGGGCGTCTCAGCACTGAGTGTAAGGTGTTCCAGCACTGAGAGTCACAGTCAACAAACATATGCTTCGATTAAACCTCAATACATGTTCCACTCCATTAGCACAAGGACTGCACTTTGACTCAAAACCTGTCAATCTTGAACAGTGAGGGGTATGCTGCCGCCGATAGGAATAATTGATAGATTCGCTCGTACTCTCCTTGGACACAGATTTTAGGCACATTAATCAAAATTGGTTGCAATATGAAAAAATACTTTTCAATGAATGTGTTATTACTACTACTATTAACACTACTAACTTAAACTAATGATAAAATATTAATGTTACTAATTACAAAATAATGTATAAGATGGACAGAGAGGTACTGGAAGGAAGGATTATTAGAAGAATAATGGGTGCAATAAAAACTGCAGATGGTTGGAAAATAAGTAATGAGGAGATCTACAAAGATATAGAGAAAATATCTGAGGTAATGGCTAAACGAAGATTAACCTTTTTCGGACACCTCTACCGAATGGATGGAAATAGACTAACAAAACAAATACTCCTATATTTCCGGAAGAAGAAATTGACAATAGCATGTATTACAGAAGTAAGGAAAGATCTAGAAAGAAACAACATCAAAGAATCAGAAACAGAAGAAAGGAACCGTTTTAAAAATAAAATACTGAATTTGGAAGGTTTTCAAAGCAGAAGAAATAAAAAAATCGGGAACAACATGAACAGATGAAAGGAAGAGACTTCATGGGGAGAAAATGAGGGAATACTGGGAAAATAGGAAACAACAGCAAAGGAAGAAGATTAACTGAAGTTGTTAACGTGATCCTAGTTGGTCAATACGATTGTAAAAAAAATATAATAATACAATATAAAAGCTAAGTTCATATGTAAAATTTCTAAGCCTTTTAAAATACTAAATTATAAAACAAATAGATCACTTATCTTCAGTCCTTTTCAAAATTAGAAAGAATTTGGAATGAAAAATTGGGAGACTATCAAATATCACAAAGAAGGGATGAAAGAAACAATGTGTTGTAATAAACTGATCGGCATTTACAGACGATGTTTCTGTACTACCTGAAAATCTACGTAGTAGATGCAAAAAAATAAGAGTCATTCTTGGCACAGACAGTCTGGGCAGCAAGTTTGAGAATTTATGCAGAGAAAATCAAATTTACCACTAAAATACAAAAAATATCAAAAGCTTACTGACAGATATTGGTCAAGTAGAAGAAGTCAAAAACTTCAAGTATCTATGAGAAGTAATTAAACGATCTAGGTTAAAAAAATCGGTCTTGAACGAAAGAATACACAGAATAGAATGGGCAAATGAAATAACAAAGCTGACCGTGGTGGCCGAGCGGTTCTAGGCGCTACAGTCTGGAACCGCGCAACCTCTACGGTCGCAGGTTCGAATCCTGCCTCGGGTATGGATGTGTGTAATGTCCTTAGGTTAGTTAGGTTTAAGTAGTTCTAAGTTCTAGGGGACTGATAACCTCAGCAGTTAAGTCCCACAGTGCTCAGAGCCATTTTTTTTAAAAATAACAAAAAATATTTTTTTCAAAAACAGTGTATTCAAGAAATATAAAAATAATGTATTACGGTTTGGCAGTGAATGCCTTGCAGTGAAATATAAATTAGGGAAATTAGAAATATTAAGAAGAGGAAACATCAGAGAAGTTTTAGACCCAATAGAAAACAAACAATCCTGGAAACTAAGAATCAGTAATGAAATATGTCAAAATATTGAAAAAATAACAGAAACAATAAGAAAGTAGAGAGTGATATTTGGCCATATATAAAGGATGAGTGACAAAAGACTGACAAAATAGCGTTTCAGGTACTTCTGGGAAAAGAAAGTAACTGCAAACTGGGTCGGAGAAATTAGAAAAGATGTAGTACTACACAACAAAAAGCAGAAGAAGCAGCAGAAAGAGATGTTTTTAAAAGGAAAGAAATTTAGGATTCCATGGGAGAAGAAGTAACCAGTGTTGTGTTGAGGTCTGACGAAATAAAAAAGAAACATGGCGAAAATGTGAAAAACTTAGAGGAAAAGAAAAAACGAGAAGGAATTGAAATTGTGTTGTTCCTAGCTGGCAAAAACAAAGGAAAAATAACTTCACAACGAAGGACATTCGGGATTTTTCCTAAATTCTTGTCAGGTAATGGACAGAAGGGATTTCTCAAACGTCTGGTAAGACGTAGTAAGGATACATTTATGTAGTGTGACAAGCGTCTGCAACCGGCGTGTAATGCAAGTTACGTCAGTTAACAGAGTACGTGTGTTATGTCATCCCCAGCGCACTCTCGGCCGTTGACGTCCGCTGCCAGCTCCCGCCTGCTTGCTGAACCAATAGCGTTCCGCGTCGGTCTTGGCTGCTGGTGCTGCTGTTTCTCGACGTCCGTAAAAGACGCGCGACCCGAAGTCAGAGGCGTATGAGTGTGCTTTCACGTAGGAGAAAAGATCTGACCATGTTTCCGTTCTCAGAGTACTTCCGTCTTCATGCAATTATAATTTGCTTATTTCGTGGTTGTGCGTAATTTTGTGCGAAACCTGCACGGGAAACTTCATGACAGTGATACGTACTGTAGCAGACAACAGAAGAATATTGTGGTAAGAACCTCCACATGGATTAAATTTTCAGTATATTAAATATACTATTCTTATTGAATGATTTGTGAGTAGGGCCTGCATATTTTTCGTGTGCTGCGAAATCCAATACAAATCCTATATATTACTTTATGCTGTGTGATATAAATCTATATACAAGCTAGGCGCTGGAATTATGTGATAACTCGAACTTTTTCTTTTATATCACGTCAATCTTTGCGACATATTTAGTCGTAAAGACAGACACCACTTACAATGAAAATCACAGTTTCCTTTTTTGGAGGAACTATGAAATCCACATAGACATATAATGATTATAGCAAGGCCTGTAACATACCTGTTGATCAACTTACGCTTCTTTGCTTTCGATATTTACTTCGAAAACACAGAGAAATGATTTAAATGCAAATTTTCCTGCACTTCTTGCCTTCTCACCTCGTTTCTTTATTAATGATTGTGGTATACCGTTTTACACTTATTAAAATGTGAGAGAAAAGTTAAACAGTTTATTTCTAAGAACGTCCTGCAATTAGACACATAGTGGTACGCCCGTAATTTTGAACGTTCGTATAGAACTAATAATGAACGTGACATAGTGCTACGCATTAACTGTTAAAGTGTGCCTCAGTTTGCGAAGCATGACTCTGTTGTCCAATAGCAACAAATAAGCTCATGTTGTCGTAGTTACTGTAATTGAATCATTGAAGACCAGTCTGCATACAAAAGGGAAGAATGTGTTAGACGAAAACGTTCGGTGCAAGCGAGATAAGAGCGAGTGAAGCCTTGGGAAGTTCTTAAAGAAGGCAACCCGAACTTGGAATGAATACCTTTAAATCCAGTGCGCATATCAAGAAGCATTACGTGCAGTTACAGTAAGTGTTTCATGCTGGCAACAACCAAAAAAGTCGTTACGGTTTGCTAGTCGTTCTTCGAGGATGCGAATGAGAATAATGTTACGAAGATTTGTTTTTGTGACTCATAAATCCATGTCTCTGCTAAGGTTATTTGTTGCGGTTTTCGAACTAAAGGAAGTAAAACGTTAGGATCGCGAACAAACGTAAATGAAACTTTCCCTGTGCTAGTGTATTTACGTAGTTATTTGACATAGACAAACACGGAGACAGGCTGTCTGTTATGTTAAAACATAAAAATGCTAAGTCAATATCACAAAAGTTCCTTCACTGAAAACTAGTTGATTTTCAGATCAATAAAAACTGTTACTTATTTCAAAGTGTATCACCACCAGCCGTGTAACAGGTACTTCCTTGTTTGTAACTGTTACCGCTGTCGATCGCCTTGTATTAAAAAGGAAGTGTGGCAGTATGACCACTATATATATGGATAACGTTATAAATTATGTAACCATGACGACCCTACCATGTGCTTATAATTATACTACTGGCCATTAAAATTGCCACACCAAGAAGAAATGCAGATGATAAACGAGTATTCATTGGACAAGTATATTACACTAGAACTGACATGTGATTACATTTTCAAGCAATTTGGGTGCACAGACCTTGAGAAATCAGTACCCAGAACAACCACCTCTGGCCGTAATAACGGCCTTGATACGCCTGGGCATTGGTCAAACAGAGCCTGGATAGCGTGCCCATGCAGCTTCAACACGATACCACAGTTCCTCAAGAGTAGTGACTGGCGTATTGTGACGAGCCAGTTGCTCGGCCACCATTGACCAGCCGTTTTCAATTGGTGAGAGATCTGGAAAATGTGCTGGCCAAGGCAGCAGTCAAACATTTTATTTATTTAGAAAGGTCCGTACAGGACCTGCAACATGCGGTCGTGCATTATCGTGCTGAAATGTAGGGTTTCGCAGGGATCGAATGAAGGGTAGAGCCATGGGTCGTAACACATCTGAAATGTAACGTCCCCTGTCCAAAGTGCCATCAATGCGAACAAGAGGTGACCGAGACGTGTAACCAATAGCACCCCATACCATCACGCCGGGTGATACGCCAGTATGGCGATGACGAATACACGCTTCCGATGTGCGTTCACCGCGATGTCGCCAAACACGGATGCGACCATCATGATGCTGTAAACAGAACATGGATTCATCCGAAAAAATGACGTTTTGCCATTCGTGCACCCAGGTTCGTCGTTGAGTGCACCATCGCAGGCGCTCCTGTCTGTGATGCAGCGTCAAGGGTAACCGCAGCCATGGTCTCCGAGCTGATAGTCCATGCTGCTGTAAACGTCGTCGAACTGTTCGTGCAGATAGTTGTTGTCTTGCAAACGTCCCCATCTGTTGACTCAGGGATCGAGACGTGGATGCACGATCCGTAACAGCCATGCGGATAAGATGCCTGTCATCTCGACTGCTAGTGATACGAGGCCGTTGGGATCCAGCACGGCGTATTACACTCGTGAACCCACCGATTCCATGTTCTGCTAACAGTCATTGGATCTCGACCAACGCGAGCAGCGATGTCGCGATACGATAAACCGCAATCGCGATAGGCTACAATCCGACCTTTATCAAAGTCGGAAACGTGATGATAACGCATTTCTCCTCCTTACACGAGGCATCACAACAACGTTTCACCAGGCAACGCCGGTCAACTGCTGTTTGTGTATGAGAAACCGGTTTGAAACTTTCGTCATGTCAGCACATTGAAGGTGTCGCCACCGGCGCCAACCTTGTGTGAATGCTCTGGAAAGCTAATCATTTGCATATCACAGCATCTTCTTCGTGTCGGTTAAATTTCGCGTCTGTAGCACGTCATCTTCGTGGTGTAGCAATTCTAATGGCCAGTAGTGTAGATTGCACCTACTCACAGAGTTCCAGTGTCGACTGTAATCGTAGTATGACAGCGAAACTTGGTAAACAGCCTAATCCGTTAATGAGGAACCGATTTACGCTGAAAAAAAGTTCCAATTTTGGCAACTTGGTCCAAATCTGGCACTGTGAGTGCAAGAAAGCCTTGTTGTTGTGGCAACTTGGTGCAAATCTGGCGCTGTGAGTGCAAGAAAGCCTTGTTGTTGTTGTTGTTGTGGTCCTCAGTCCAGAGACTGGTTTGATGCAGCTCTCCATGCTACCAAACTTGTCCCCGGTGGGATCAGGTGATCTTTTAGGTCATGAATCTGGAAATCTTCTGGAGATAACATGTTCGTGGAAGGTTGCATCAAGGAGATCATTCAAAGGGCGAGTGACGTGAGGTGTTGTCCCATCTTGCACGAAACCATGGTTTCTGTACAGTTGCACTCTTCCAAAGCAGGAGCTGAAGCCGTACAAGGAGGTTTTATAACGTGCAGGCGCAATGGTATGTGTGACAGACGTATTCTCTTCAAAGATGAACTCCTTCGCGCTCCCTGCCCCTCCCCACTTTCTCTCATCTTTTCAGGCACAGATGAAACAAAAGAAAACTACCTCTTCTTCTTTCCGTAGGCGTTTACGATATTTAGTACGGGCTCCACTGTACTCAGGTTAGTTAACTTTGTGGTCAGGTGGCCTTCCTTTCGCCGTAGTCGTGAAGGTTACCTAAGGGAGTGAAACAGTGTGCGCCATCTGTCAGTGAACTGTGTGTTATCGCGTTTTAACTGCTGGTGTCTCGTATTTTCTGAGACAGAAAGCGAGAACCAGCCCAGCATTTGCCTAAACGACACTCAAGCTGTCTGATGAACCAGCCATGAAAGTTTCATTATTTTGCGTTTGCTGTATAGTAAGTAGAATCCATGATTAAATTTGTAGGTTATTTGGGTGTAGATAGAGTGCTGCATGTGGCAATGAAACCCTGGTAACGGGTTCGTGATAGGAAAGGATCAACAATCAACACGTGGAAGGGAGACCCATCTGATATCTCGTCGTTTTCACCAAATTACCATTTATTTAAGAAAAACATACTGATCAATTACATTCCAGATTAATAGCAACATGAAAACCATCAGGATTGTAGTGATATATAAAGTGACAAAATACTGAAATTTACCAATATAAGCAAAAGGAAACAATATTCAATAAACACAAAGCATCTGAGGTTATGGACTGTAAGAATGAAATGTGAATCTCTCAGTAAAGGGAAACTACATTTACCAAATAAGAGCACATCCGATTTTACGAAGAACAGTTAGTAGAAATTGAACACTCGTCTTTTATGAGCATTATGAAGGTCAGCAGCTTGATTATAATTTACAAAAGTTCATGAATTAATCCCGCTAAACTGCACAGCCTACAACCCTGGCGGCAGTCGCTCAATCCAGGTACAGCTCCAAGGGACAAGACAACTATTCAACTTTTGCTAGGTATGACAGGCGACACTGCAAAGCGCGCCCACGGTAATAACTTAGACGTTGAGCGGGATGCCGCCAAGGTCGCGGCTCAGAAGTCAAGGCTGCAAACACCCAGGTAGACTCGCGGTGTTTCGCAATCAACTGTGAACTAAATAACACGCGAAGCAGTACCCTCAAACAGTAACGGAATATACACTAGCAAATGCTGAGACTCGCTTTGGCAAGATAAATACAACTCGTAACCTCAGATAAAATAAATAGTTAAAGCCAAACTAAAATAAATAAACTTATAATGGATTTTGTTGTACACTATAAATAGATACACCTCTGTCTAGGTAAGGTGATAACCGAGAACATGTAACTGATAAGGTACAGGTACAAACAGAGCAGTTGCAGTTAAGCCCCCTGAGGCATGAATATGTTGCTAAAACGCCTTAAGAAACACTAGTTAATGTGAGCTTAAGCAAAGCAGGAAATTTCACTTAGTAGTAGCCCTACGAAATTCAGTTATGGCTAAAGCACGTCAACGTAGGTTAGAATAAATGCATTTTACTAAATCACAATTAGACTTCAAATTCATACCCAGTACCTGATACAGTACCACGACACTGCCACCGGGTACAGTACCACTTCAGTTCATAATATCGCACCCCAAGCAGGTGCACACAAGCGGTTTACCAATTAACAGAATCACGTGGCTTGAAAGAAGATGGACTGACAACTATTGGCCGCTCTCAAATCAAGGCATACTGCAGAACAAACTAATACATATTATTCACTGCACAATAGTACTGCGCCAATTTTTCCTTTTAAACAATAAAACCACAGGGCCAGGATATCAATAGGTAGTATGTTACGGTGCGTTCTCCCCACCGTCAATTATCCTTTTACCTCCTTTTCAAATAACAGAAGGAGGCCCCCGTCACCAGAGCTCCAGAGCACGACCTTCGTCACCTTCTTTAGCGGCTGCCCATCATTGAACTAGTCGCTCGGCGATCCGCCTAGATACATGCGTTGTCAAATCCAAATCTGCCCAACCAAACCCCGCATCCAGAGACTGCTGCTCCAGCCCTCCTCCTCGCGTCACGTGCCGTTCACAACTCACTGCCTCCGCGCTGAGCCTCCACGCCTCAACCAGGAAAACCAGAGATAAGTCACAAGGGAGGTGACTATCGATACCGGTGCACACAGGTAGTTAGGCCAGCAAACCGGGCCGCCACGGCTCAGCGGCATCAATGGGTTTTTACGCGGTTTTGCGTCGAGTCGAAATGTGCTTGGATGACTGATACGAGTGCGTCATTCGATGCTGCTTCAACTCTGTGCTAGAGTTGATCAATGCGTGTGGATGGCGAAATGTGGCGTGCTAGTCTCTTGGGAGCCCATGACGAGATGATTTCTGTGGGTGAGAGATATGGAGAACGTGTGCCTGGGGCAACAAACATGCGACGTGCATGAGGAATCTAATGAGACTGACTTTTTATGTACCAGAATTTTAATTTTTTCAAACAACAGTATTGTCCTCTTCAGAGTGGTTTCCTTCGGCAGCTGTACACCGGCGGAGTCGTTGTTCACAGTTTGCAAAAACAGACATAATGTCTTATGGGATAACAGCAATCAGTGATTTTATAATGTTACTTAAAATCCGTCTTGATTGCAATTTTTTTTTATTATTATTCATATGACCGGTTTCGGTTCATTCAGAACCATCTTCAGATCCGATATTTCAGTTACAGGAGTATCCCGTCCAAATCCAGCAACTTTCACATGTGACGTAGCATGTGAAAGTTGCTGGATTTGGACGGGTTACTCCTTTAACTGAAATATCAGATCTGAATATGGTTCTGAATGAACCGAAACCGGTCATATGAATAATAAAAAAAAATTGCAATCAAGACGGATTTTAAGTAACAGTTGTTCACAGTCTTGGTAGCAGTGTTCAAAGGCTTCAACTGGTAAGGCCTATAACATATTGGGTCACGTTCTTTTGAATGTTCTTCAGGGTCCCAAAACGATGTTCTTTTAAGACTGAGCCGTACACGGCTCGTGCTCATGCCATTTATTCTTTGTCATCTTCTATTACGGTACCCCACCGCCGCGTTCTCTTATTCCATTTACTGGCGTCACTAACTTCCTGCCTTACTTGCCTGTGAGCGGCAGCAGCAGCGTGTATCGATAAGTGCACTGTCGTACCATCTCTGGAGCAACCGATAGAAATTTCCGGGTTGCCGTGTGTCTGGCAGTCAGTTGGAGAAGGACCCGTGTCAGTCGGGACACAGCAGCAGTGCAGTCGGGGACGGAGCCCCAGTGAGGTCCGCACAGCCAGTATAATTTTGGGAGGAAACCCATTGTTATAGACAGTTTCAAAATCTCGTAAAACCTTTTATGCTTAGGGAACACTAAATCTCTATCTCGATCACTATTCACTTGATTCTAAGACATATTGCTTAAAACAAGTGCACAATAGCTATTCTAAACACTGCTGAAATTTACTGCGAAACATGTGCACCGATTCTGGACTTCTAAGCAAAAAGCTTGACATACGAGGTGCGCTCACATATTAATTTTTATTTTTTGGTAAGAACTTTATTTGTTAATCTACATCATTGTTATCCTCTTCAAAATATTCCCCATTACATACTATACACTCATGCCAGTGCTTTTTCCAATTCCCGAAACACTTTAGCAACTATTTCTTCGGGATAGTTTATACATCTTTTAACTGTGCATTTTTAATCTCATCCATGCTTGTAAAACCGCTGTCCTTTAAGGCCTGCTTTGAAATGTTTATACCACTTGTCTGCCCTTGGTTTACTCATAACAGAATCCCCAAAAGCAATACTTACCAATTCTAAAAATTTCATACACTTTATTCCATTCTTATAACAAAATTTAATACAAGTTCTCTAATTTATTTTATGGGAAACAAATAATCGTTGATGCCACCAAAACAAATGTAACCTTTCTGACAGCTGACAACAGAATAAATACCCAATATGCATAACACTGAACACATACTTTTGTGGTATGTTTACGAAGAGAGTGGCAAAAAAGTTGTGCAAATCGGACTAATACAACACACAAAACTATAAATTTCTGCTTACTTTTTAAACACTCTTGTTGCAAAAATTGTTAAGTTTCAATGTAGTCCTTCAAAGAAAACTTCTACCTTTTAGTAGAAACACAAAACAAGAACAAGCCTTAAATTTTACAGACTGATTACATTATATGGGGCTCGTTTTACGAATAGAAATAGGGGAACATACATTCACATAAACAGGCATTTGGTTCTATGTGTGTAGTAGAATCCTGACTTCCGTTCTTATGTTATTATTTACTCTGCAATGATGAGAATCCGAAGAAGCTATCGTTATTTCTATACCTTACGGTCATAATGCATTTGTCTAAAAATAAACGCAGCCGAGACATATCTGTACACGGCTTCGCCACAGATTTAAAGCGCGCGCCGCAGCAGAGCCGGTACTATGCTGTGAAACAGCCTGTAGAAGCGCCTTGTGACATAGTTGGGTTGGCAGAGTGGGGACTGGCTCGCTCGCTCTTCAGTTTACCGACAGACTATACCAGGGGGGACGGCCGTTGGTTGGTCGTTCGGTCGCTCGCCTCATCGAGACGTGTATTTGGGTCGGTTCCTTCCTGTGCAGAGATCTCGGTTGTGGTCCCTCTGCATGGTTGGGCCCGAGCCAGTGTCTCCGGGACGTCGTCTGTCCGAAGGAAGTCAGTTCAGTAGGAGACGGACCAGGAGTGCAGTCGGGCACGGGTCAGTGAGTCAGCAGTCAGTTGGAAGGCAGACAGTGCGAGTATGCGCCGGGACCATGGCCGACGCAGACGGAAAGCCGTTGGTGGGTCGATCTGCTGGTCGTTGCGTGACGACATGTGGTCTGCTGAGCACTGACACCAGTATCAGTCGGGGAAGAGTTGGCAGCAAGAAACAGTCGGGTCCGTATGGTGTTAGTATTCGCCGGGACCGCTGTCGGCGAAGGTGGGCTGCCGTTGGTCGTTTTCTCGGCCGGTCGCCTCAATCCACGACGTCTTGGATCCTCAGGACGAACACCCTTTTCCGAGTTGGGATGTGGTTGGACCTTGTTGGTTCTTTGGAACTTAGCAGCGACCCAGTCTCCACGCCGTGAAGCCACGGCTGGGCTTTTTGCGGCTGGCACGCGCTGTTCCATCAGGAGGCGCTAGCTGCGCGAGCGACTTTTCGCTTTCATCCGAAGCACGATCCGCAAGTTGAGTAATTAGTTACATGTTCTTCAAACTCGAATGTTACGATTTCTTCGTTATTTGTCGATTGTTGTTTTCTCAGCCCATAGCACGTATGATAACGAGTCGTGTGTTTTCTTGCCTAGAATCTGCTGCCTCCGGTAGTGACTTTACAGTTGTTCGGATTCTTTTAAACTCGTCTTGGGTGATGTTTGATGCCTTGATCTTGGTGAGGCCCAGTTGAACTTATTGGTATCTCGGATTATTCTTCATCGGCCGATATTTCCATTATCTGTGCAGTTGGATCTGACCGTTGGAAATTGGTCAGATGTTCGGTCTGTCGTGAACCGTCCCTTGGTTGTGTTGCCTTCCAATTAAGAGGTTGTCTGTCTGGCCCCCCGTCTCACCTAAACGTGCGTTAGTGTTACTTCCCAGGCCGACACTTGGAACCTTCTGATCGCCGCTCCTTGTGTTTTACATAGTGATCTCCTTTTAGTCTTAACTGCTCTGTGTGGCCTTCAGCCGAGTTTTAGCTTATTGAAATTGTAGGTTTTTTTAGGCCTTAAGCCGTGAAATTGTTTTCTTCATGGCGTGAGGCCTTCACCGGAGTTTTAACCTCTCTTAAACTGAAAATTCAAAATCTTGTTCTTGCCCTTAAGTCATAACATTGCTATTTTTTGGGGTATAAGGCCTTCAGCGGAGTTTGCATGAAACGTTTTAAGCTAAGGCCCTCAGCCTTTTCAAATTGAAAGCTCTTCTTCTTAGGCCTTAAGCTGTAAAGTTGTTTTGACAAGGTGTGTGGCTTTCAGCCGATTTAAATCAAATCAAAGGAGCTCTTTCGTTAAAACCTTGAGAGTTTTTAATTCTTGCTTATGTAACTATGTGTTTTAACTAATAAAATTTATATGTTGAGTGTAACTGACAGCAACTTATTTTGGCCCCTTTCCACAAATATGACCTCACCTGCTCTGTTCTGCTAGTCCAGGGATCTCAAAGAGATTTTTCGATTTCAGGAAAAGAAAAATGTCACAAGGACTCAGATCAGGTGAATAAGAGGGCTGTGGAATAACAGCAGTGCCTTTTGAGGTCAAAAATTCCGTGATAGAAGTGGCCGTGTGACATGAGGCGTTGTCATGACGCATCCACTTGTCAGCAATTTCCATTCTCATTCGATTCAACCTTTGCCTCAGCCTTTCGAGTACATCTTTCTAAAACACTTTGCAACCTCCCCCTCACTTATCGACTTTAATGATTGTGAAAAATTAAACCGCGTGTACCTAATGGAAATTTGGGAAAATCAATCGTCACCGAAATTAATTTGTCAGTAAAGACGGAGGAAAGGGTTACATCTAAATGAAAGGAAAAATGCAAATGAAATTGGTGGAAATTAATTTTGAGAAAAGGGTAAAATTAATAAAGAAAGTAAATGTGCGGCCGTTACGTTAAGAATTAACTAGCGGTAATTAGATATTTGAGATTTGGGGAAAATTACGGTCGCCAGTCCTATGGACAATTACTATAGTAACTGAAAAAGAAAGGTTATTACACATATAATTAGCACTAGAAGCGTGGCAACTGAAGGTTGACACGTGTAGTGTGAAAACTGAAAGTTTGTCAGAAGTAATAAATTTCGCTACACTCTGACTTAATTTAGCAAAAGAATTAATAAAACCGGAAAACTGAAAGTTAATTTAGTGACTGAAATTAATAGTGAGCTTTGTTTCTGAAGCACATCGAAATTCAGTAAAATACGGTTAGTCTTGGGCTACCTCAACAATCATTTCAAAAGCTACTTGAATCTACGCAATTTATAAATAAGAGATTTAACTTTGAACTTGAATTAAATGATTCTGAACAATTAACAATAGTAAAATTTAGTACGTACGAAGCTGAGCTGCAGTCACAGGTAAGCTAAAACACGGTAACAAAACTCGCACTCTTAATTTGTGCTTGTGTAATCTAACTATTGTAGCCAGCTATGAATACCTTAACTGAACTTTGAAATTAAAGCAGTGAAATCGAATGATGCTGGCGTTTGAATTTCAACGACACTCGGGTTTATTCCGGAAAAGGAAGGGACCCTGCTTGGTAACGCAATTGGGACAATGAGCAACAAAGGTTCATGCTACGTTGCTGTAATTTAGTGAGAAAAATTTAACAGTTTGAAAAGCTGAGGTCTGCCATACAGTTCTAAAACTTTACGTGGTACCAGTCTTCCTTGTTGGTTGATTGAAGGTTTGAACTCGTCGATCGAGGAGGTGGTGACAGTCACTCATTGTCGGCCGCCGCTGTTGCATAAGCTGGATGTTGGCGCGCCTTCTTCTCGACACGGTCTCCAGACGAAATGGGCTCTTGATGTGCGCCAGCTAATGCTTCCCGTGTCAGAAACTAACATAGCAAGTCGAGCGCAATTACATGCTGCCAAACCCCGAAAGCGCGGCAACTTGCGGGAGCGTCACACAACACACCTGCTCAACCGCACTACTCCAGCCAGACCCTGTCTGCTCTGCCCGCGCTCCACGCGGCCGAGTTAACACTACCAAAGATCCTAAACACTCTGGTTCTCCACACGACCTATCGATGTATTCGTTCGATAGCATAGTTTTCCCTAGGCAAGACCCAGCGTAAAAATACAAATAATATTTACAAAACAAACCAATTATACATCGACATAATTGCATAAATATATATATATACAAATAGTAAAACAATTACAATATATAAAGACACAGAAATGTTATATCTTCAAGTAACAAAATAAGGAAAAAATTTGCAGTTCAATAGATGGAAATAGGAGGATATGCATTTCCGACATTACAACTTGCTTGATACTTTGTTCTGGAGGTCTGGTATCATAAGAGCAGGTGCACTTCGACGTTTCCGTCGGTTTTTGAAGTTGAAGGTCAGCCTGAGCGAGGTTTACTTTCAACGTGCTCTCGGCCTTCCAAAAATGATTTGTGCAGCGAATAACTGGTCCTCTTGATAAAGAATGTTCTCTATAAGCCTGTTTCAAGTTTTTAAAGGTCACACTGACGGATTTCCCAAGTTTAAAACAGAACTTGATGATATAATGCTGATCTAAATTTCGATGTACGGCGAAAGAAAAAGCTCAGTGACGGCGCTCTCAAAAATCGGTTGATAGCTGTATGGACCTAAAGCACAGACTGAACAGCTGGAAGGGATGAACATATCGGTCTACACAGGAACAACACTGCCTTGCCAGATCGCTCGCAGTGTTGTCAGTCTTATTACTTTTCTTACTCACCTCAAATTCTGTATCGAGGTTAATCGGGACAGCGTGGACAACACGCAATCTTGCGTTATAAAACTTTCATCCATTTTGGACGGGGAACACTGCGACTGTGATGAATAAAGATTTCTTGAAATTACTGCAACCAGTCGCGTCTTGTTTTGTTGTATTATTTTTGTTATTCCATTACCTGTTTCGAACCGTGTAGCGATTCATCATCTGATGGTACATATTTATTAATTGTCTACAGCAGTTTGTAGGAGCAGTCGCGTAGAGTGATTAGTATATAGTATCCGTTGGTTGGGTGTTAGTGTACACAGTATTCTGGAAAACATAAATAATGTTTTCCAGTGACGTTAATTGTACTGCACTTCACACACTTAGCCACAGGTAACACGATCCACATGCTTTACAAAACGTAAATAATTTATGTTTTGTAAACCAACCAACCAACCAACCTACTGATACTAATCACGCTACACGAGTCCTCCCCCACTACTGCAGACAATTAATAAATAGGTACAGTCTGATGATGAATCGCTAGACTTTTCGAAACCGGTAATGAAATAATAAAATAGTTGAAGAACAAAACAAAAGACGACTCGCTGCAATATTTTCAAGAGGCCTGAAAGATGGGATCTAACCACCGGATTTAAGACGTCAAAAACTAAGACGTCCAAAATAAGGCTATGCACAACAGATGTGACTGTATTATGTACGCACAGGTACCCCATACCATCACAGCAGTTGCTGAGCCTGTACTACGATGACGGATGCAATTTGCCAACACCTGTGCTCGTCAGAACTTGAACACACAGATGAAACCCTTCGTAATACCGTACCAGAACTGGAGCTCTTCTGAAAACAATATGTGACGCCCTCTTATGTCCAGTGTCGCCGCTAGGAGCGCCATTGGTGGTGCGTCTCTTCCTGTGGCCTCCCAAGGGAATCCGCAGCCACAGCCCCGTGCTGACCGCCCACTGTATTCCAGACGTCGTCTTGCAATGCGTGTGGCTGCTCGTCTTGCTGAAAAGAAGCCCATTTCCTGACTGAAGGTGCGTAACTTGTCTGTACGATCGTGCACGTCCGAGAGAAAAATACACTGCCGGAAAAGAAACCGCAACGCCAAAAAATATTTAATGTAGAGTAATGAAATTTCTGGAATACATTTGTCTAGGTAACATATTTGAGTGATTAACATAGCAAGATCAAAGGCTAATGTAAGCGCGAGATAAACCATTGCAAATTTGAAATGCTGGTACATTAACAACCGGTGTAACCTCCAGAATGTTAAATGAAAGCATGCAAATCCTCATGCATTGAGTTTTGAAAGTGTCGGATGTCAGTTTGGGGGATGGAGTTTCATGCCTGTTCCAATTGGTCGTTCAATGCAGGGATGGTTAATGCTGTTTGTGGATGGTGTTCGAGTTGTCGTCCGATGAAGTCCCGTATGTTCTCGATTCGATACGGATGTTGTGACTTACCAGACCAATCTAACATGTCGACACTCTGTAGAGCACGTTTGGTTACCATAGCGGTATGTGGACGAGCGTTATCCTGTTGGAAACACTCTGTGGAATGCTGTTCATGAACGGCTGCTCAACAAGTCGAATCACCCGATTGACGTACAGATTTGCAGTCAGATTGCGTGGGATAACGAAGACAGTGCTCTTGCTGTCATAAGAAGTCACCCCCAGACCATAGCTGCAAATACAGATCCAGACAGGTTGGTTGCAGGTCCGCAACTGACCTCCTTCTAACACCGAGAGGGAACCAGCTTTCATTAGAAAACACAACAGACCTCCAACCTGCGCTCCAATTCTAACATTCTGCGTGGTGTCTGTTTGTTCTATATCGTGTCTTTCTACCATTTTCGCGCAACGACGCTCTGAGCGTGTTTTTTAGGGAATTGACTAGTTTGAACCTGGGACCTGTTGCTGGTAAGGAGACGCCAGACCACACATGACATGTAGAATTCAGAAGAGTTCAGTGAGACTAGCGATGATATAACCAAATACTTATTGATTTCAGCGTCAGCTCCACTGCACTCCCTGTAAAAGAATCTTAATACTAACTAAATTTAGTGGAAGGGGTTCAAGGCTTTCCTATTTTTAGTTAGCTGGTAAAATAACGTCGAAAAAGCAGTTAAGTTTACCATTGGAAATTTTATTCTACCCACAAAACATTGTTTATAAATTGCACTATTGATAAAAGGAACTGTTTTAATACAGGATGGTAAAAACCAACTGCGTTCAACAAAAATGTGAACGAATATTCCCTGAATGGGTTTCCAAGTTCTACAATGGATCGAAGGATGACCTGTGCCATATCACATCTATAATCTAGGTTTAAATTAAGTTTCACAAAAGAGAAAACTATCAAAATGGTCTACAGTGACCCTCAATTATCTTTAATTACTTATCTAACTTGTCGTAAAATACAGTGGCTGATGTGGTTTCTCAATAACTATATAACAGATAAATCATCGCGTTTCAGATTTTTACTTCAACTGGCAAATGTGAACACCATGAGCTTTAATTGACGATCGACACTAGTATTACGCAAAAAGGGGGTGTAACAGATGAGACTTCTGTAGTTCTGAGTGAAGCTTTATGCGCTGTTATGCGGCATCGCGTGCGTTCATTACCTTGTCAGTGTTCGTCAGGGGGCGGCGAGCAGCACAGCTCCGCTCACCTCGCCGTCTCCGAAGCAACTCTTCTCCTAACTTCTCCTTACTACAATTTACCGAAGTTGGTTTAAAAAAACTATCTGGCTGTGTTTTCATCTGACCAATCAGGGTCTCAATGTTAACCTTAAGCTCTGCCTACAAAAATTCTGTCTATCCAATGAGAAACGTTATACTTTTCGTGGTGGGGCAATGTTTTTAAAGTTTGCAACGTAACAGAGACGCGAAAAAGTCTCACGCTAAAACTTGCGGGTGGTGTGGTCCTAGCGGTTAGCTGGCGACGTGGGTGTCCGTCCCTTATCGTAGGCCCTTCTCGCTTAACACGGTTCTGCTCTCGGCTTCTGTTCTCGTTTCTCCCCTCGGAACTGCGTCTGTCTCACAGTGGGAAGGTATGACATGCATTTAGGCATTCTTGTGTTAGTCTGTGGTATTCCATTAGCTCACTCGTTACTCGTATTACTTTGGTTAATTTAATGTTACGATTTATTCGGAGCTATGTGACATACTACTGGATTTGATTATCATGTCAGGGTTTTCATGGAAGGTGTTGGATTTGCCTGACACCATACACAAGGAGATTTCGTTAGATACTACCGATGTCGCAAATGGTGTTGGTGAAATGCACGCTGCAGGATGTCTTGCTCAGAGCTGTCCTCGAAGTAACCGATTTGTAACAGTTCGTTGTATCGCTATAGTGCCAACTGCTGCTCATATTGCTGCTGCAGATTCAGTAGGATGTACCAGAACATGATGGTCTCCCGTGACCACCATGACCACCACTGCTAGTAATTTTGTACAGTAGCTAATTGCTAGTAAGTCTTTCTGCAATATCTCAGGACAAACATCCAACTTCTAGTGGCAATATTGTTACACAACCTCGTTCAAACTCAGTGTGGTGTTGATAATAGCGTGTTTGTCGCCTTAAAGGAATTCTTGACTGGCATCAACTCACCACGTCCAGTCTGAAAGGTGACTTTTACAGCGTGTATTTAAACCGAATCTGATTTGCAGCCTCATAGTGACGCTGCTATCTCCACTCTTATGCAGCTGGCGCGAAATCTGAATAGACATCAGATGTGGAAACACGCCAACCATTTTTTGTTTATGTCGCACAACTCCTTCTTGGTGACAAACAAGGAACGACAAGGAATGGGATTGTTGCAGATGTCGAAGTGCTCCTGTGTGGTCTGGCATTGTCATGCTGAAGCAGGGGATGCTGCATGTGTCGACGAAGGGCTTCTGAGATTACAGCACGCTGTTTCTCACGCACCGACATAGTTACGTTACGCACCGCCATGTTACTTACAAGCTACAATTCGGAGCCCTCTGGCCGCAGAGGGTTGCAACTTCCATCAGCGAAGCGGGAAAGTCGACCGAGTAATGTTTGTAACACGTAATAGCTCACCGAATATTGAGAAGGGAATAAAAAATTCAGAGGCATTGCTTTTCAGCACGACCTCGTGCTTCGGCCATTTGCTGACAACCTCCACATGTCAAAAAAAGTTTTGCATCACCCCGGTTCTCAGAACTCCCGAATATAGACGTTGACTGGATATTGTATCACAGACACAGTCCCTTTGATTGTTCAGAAATGTCACTAAACCTGCCCAAAGATGTAAACAGCCCTGCATGAGCAGCGCCTATGAGACGGAGGGGGTCCGACAGCCGATCAGTTCCAGTCACTCCACCAGGAAGGAGGTACAAGGTTCGTGTTGTCTGAAGTTCAACCATGCCTAGACGGTCAATACCGCGGTTCGATCGCGTCCGCGTTGTTACTTTGTGTCAGGAAGGGCTCTCAACAAGGGAAATGTCCAGGCGTCTTGGAGTGAACCAAAGCGATGTTGTTCGGACATGGAGGAGATACAGAGAGACAGGAAATGTCGATGACATGCCTCGCTCAGGCCGCCCAAGGGCTGCTGCTGCAGTGGATGACCGCTACCTACGGATTATGACTCGGATGAACCCTGACAGCAGCGCCACTATGTTGAATAATGCTTTTCGTGCAGCCACAGGACGACGTATTACGACTCAAACTGTGTGCAATAGGCTGCGTGATGAGCAACTTCACTCCCGGCGTCTATGACGAGGTCCGTCTTTGCAACCACGACACCATGCAGCGCGAAACAGACGGACCCAATAACATGCGAATGGACCGCTCAGGATTGGCATCATGTTCTCTTCACCGATGAATATCGCATATGCCTTCAACCAAACAATCGTTGGAGACTTGTTTGGAGGCAACCCAGTCATGCTGAGCGCCTTAGACCGACTGTCCAGCGAGGGCAGCAAGGTGGAGGTTCCCTGATGTTTTGGGATAGCATTACGTGGGGCAGACGTACGCCGCTGCTGGTTAAGGAGGGCGCCGAACGGCTGTACAATACGTGAAAGCCAACCTCCGACCGATAGTGCAACCATTTCGGCAGCGTATTGGCGAGGCATTCGTCTTCATGAACGACAATTCGCGCACCCATCGTGCACAGGATAACGACATTGCTCGACTAGAGTGGCCAGCATGTTCTCCAGACATGAACCCTATCAAAGATGCCTGGGATAAATTGAAAACGGCTGTTTATCGACGACGTCACCCACCAACCACTCTGAGGGATATACTACGAATCGCTGTTGAGGAGTGGGATAATTGGACCATCAGTGCCTTGATCAACTTGAGGATAGTATGTATGCCACGACGAATACAGGCATGCATCAATGCAAGAGGACGTGTTACTGGGTATTAGAGGCACCGGTGTGTACAGCAGTCTGGACCACCACCTCTGAAGGTCTCGCTGTATGGTAGTACAACACGCAAAGTGTGGTTTTCAAGAGCAGTGAAAAGGGCGGAAATGATGTTCATGTTTATCTCTATTCTAATTTTCTCTACAGGTTCCGAATCTCTCGGAACCGAGGTAATGCAAAACTTTTGTTCATGTGTGTATTATCATGTTACTCCCTGGCTGGACGCCAAAATAATACACTATTTTCGCCCCGCAAATCACTCGATCGCTGCAGCACATTATGCATCAGTCCCGTCTATTTTCAGAATTTTACAGCTTACAAAGACCTTGCGACCAGATAGACATTTATCACTCAATTTGGAATCTGCAAGACTCCTATATGCCGATTTTATTGCTTGCCTTATAGGTCAGGCAATAAATATCCGTTATTTCGTTCCATGGCTGTAGCATCACTAGTCCACTTGCAGAGTGATATCTCCCCTTTTGGGCACAGTCCGTATGGCAGATTCTGTTCTACAGAAATTTTAGCGTACCAAGGTGCCCAGACAATCCTTCTCATGTTCTTCCTCTTGTTGCTAGTCTATAATACAATGTCAAATTGTTTATTTTACTTACATAAGGCGATCAGGCCTTGCTATATATTTTCCGTCTTAAGTTTCTTCTACTAATGTCGTTAGATAGCATCGTCAGCCATGCTCCCCCTTGGTGTTGCAAATGTCTTAAATGCTGCAGTTCCGGCACTTTAACATTATCGTATGGTCTGTCATTAACCACACTTGCATGATCTTGCCACGCGGGGTAGCCGCTCGGTCTACGGTGTCTTGTCCGCGTGGCTCCCCCCCCTTCGGAGGTTCGAGTCCTCCCTCGGGCATGGGTGTGTGTGTCGTTCTTAGCGTAAGTTAGTTTAAGTTAGATTAAGTAGTGTGTAAGCTTAGGGACCGATGACCTCAGCAGTTTGGTCCCATAAGACTTTACGACAAATTTCCAAATTTTTTTGCATGATCTTCACAGTCCCTGTGTTTAAGAAGATTTGTGTTTGGAATCATGGAGAAATCATCCTTGGAGTCTCTGGTGACTGCTAGAATTTTATGTTTGCTCATGTCTGCTGTTAAATTTCTTCTTTCTTGCCCTTTTGAGCACCACAGACAGAGAAATAAAATCGGGAAAAGCAAAGTCACACTCGGCAGATGTTCACAACAGAACCTTAACTTACAATAGCAAAGAATAAGATAACGTGGATATAGCCTCTGTGAGTAGTTGCTGCCTTCTTGGAAAATGTCTGTGGAAAGGTCCTGTCATTTTGACTGCCAGAACTCGAGAGGAATCGATTTGCCATACATCGTCACTGAACTGAATGGAGTATGGCCCAAAGCTATGTTTTATTTAAAGTTCTTTCAACACCAAACAGATATTGCAAATTGTAGTAAACTATACATTTTAGTGAGAAGAAATTGTTTATTCTCTCATTAGTCATGGTTTAGCACATAACATCACTCATGAAATGCGTAAATTCGCAAAGTATCTGCAATGTGGGTGCCACGGCAGCTCACTCCAGAACTGAAAGAGCTACACGTTGGTATCTGTGAAGAACTTTTCCAGTGATCTGAAGCAGGTGTTGACAGCGAGTTATTACCGGATGTCGGGACCACTCAAATAGACGATGGGAGGAAAGAAATTTCGTTCCGATGAAGAGTTACAGTAGGCGGCACGAGTGGCTGCGCACAAGACCGAAATGTTTTTTTTTTCTTTTTTCAAAGGAATCCCCGGACTTCCTACGCGCTGGAGGAAGTGTGTCGAACGACAGGGAGATAATGTCAAAAAATTATACATTAGTGTTCCACATTTGTTGAATGAAAAAAATTCAAAAATATTTAGTTATTATTAGACTCCACCTCGTAAAAAAAAACTAATTTTTTCGCTCATATTCAAGCCCACGTTCCCTCAGCATGAGTGTCCTAACAACCGATCATTTCTTTTAGACACGTTAATCCGCAAATTTCTTTTCCATCCGATTAGATTTAATTAGGACAAAAAAACACTAGAAAATGAGCTTCATATCGTGTTTGAAAACCTAAAAACCTATAATGTTTCGCAAATGCAACCAATATATACACACGAAAAAGATTTTCAATTCTGTAGTCACAAGTTACTGATATGACTCAATTACAGTCGTTCTTTCAATTCATTTCTTTGTAGAGCAGTGGGAACATTTCTTATCGCCTCCTAATGCGAGTGAATGCGTAACATACTAGTATTACTACTACTACTACTACTACTACTACTACTCGGCTCTACAGCCCTTGGAGGGCCTTGGCCTGCATCACAATATCCTGCCATTCAATCCGGTCCATGGCTTTCCGTCTCCATCCTCTGACACCCAGCTTTTTCATGTCTTCTTCAATTCCGTCCATCCATCTCTTTCTGGGACGTCCCTTCCGTCGCCTGCCTCCAGCCTTGCCATCAAAAATCTTCTTACATGTTCTGTCTTCCTGCATTATGACCACGTGTCCCGCCCATCGCAGTCTTCTTATTTTAATGGTAGTGGCAATGTCTGGTTCTTCAAAAAGTTGTTCTAATTCTGCATTCGTACGGATGCACCAACCTTCTCGATAGTATATTGGGCCGTATGTTTTACGCAGAACCTTTCTCTCCCAAATGCTAAGGATCCTTTCCTCGTTTGCAGTCATGGTCCATGTCTCGGCAGCATACATAACAACTGGTGTTATAATTGTTTTGTAAATAAGGATTTTAGATTTTCGTGATAGAAGTGAGTTCCTAAGCATGGGTAGTGTGGCAAAGTAGCATCTGTTGCCTGCTGCTATTCCAACTTTCACCTCGCTGCTGATGTAATTTGTCTCTGTGATAGTCGATCCGAGGTACTTGAAGTTTCTCACTCTTTCAAACTCCTTGTCGGCTATCCTGAGATTTGGTAGGTTTCGTTGGTCGGTCATTGCCATATATTTGGTCTTCTCGACTTTGACTACTACGCCAAGTTTCCTTGCACCTCTCTCCAGTTGTTGATAGGCATCAGCCATCACAGCAGTGTTTAGTGTAGGCCAGGTACTGCAGTGAACGATTAAAAATGGTTCCTCCTCTATTTATCTCTATCTGACTTACGACTTTTTCTAGGCAGAGGTTGAGTAGCAGTGAGGAGATACTGTCACCCCGTTTCAGTCCCTTCTTTACTTCCGCTTCTCTGGAGATTTCGCCTTGTATTTTTACTTTACAGTTGGTTTCACTAAGGGTCATCATAGTAAGTTTAACGAGCTTCTTAGGTGTTCCTGCCTATTCCATCACATTCCGCAATGTCACTCTTGAGATATTATCACAGGTTTGTTTAAAATCGATACAAAGCTGATGGATGTTTATTAGATGTTCGTAACATTTTCAAAGTAGTACGCGTAATGTATTTGGTCAGTTGTTGACCTATTTCTTCTAAAGCCACTCTGATAGTCTCCAATTCTCTCTTCCACATGTGGAGTAAGCCTCATAGTCAGGACCTTCGAGAACATTTTACATGTAGTATTTAGGAGGGGTATTTTTCGGTAATTCTGGCAGTTTAATTTATCACTTTTTTTATGTACGAGGCACATAATAGCCGTTTTCCGCTCCATAGGCATGCTCACCTTCTGCCAGACGTTCAGTATTACTTTGTGTATTGCTTTCCACAATGCTTCCCCACCATATTTGAAAAGTTCCGCCTGGATCTGATCTTCTCCAGCTGTCCTATTATTTTTTTAAGGTCTTAATGATTTGCATCACTTCCTCCAGTGTGGGTTCTGGTGTTAAGACCTCTGGTCCATAATAAGTTATTTCCACCAGTTCTTCTTGTTCTAACCCTTCTACTTTTGGGTTCAGTAACTTTTGGAAGTATTCTGCCCATCTGTCGCGTATTTTATTACTCTCTGCTATCAAATTCTCTTATATATATATATATATATATATATATATATATATATTCTCTCTCTCTATATATATATATTCTCTTCTCTCTCTCTCTCTCTCTCTCTCTCTCTCTCTCTCTCTCTCTCTATATATATATATATATATATATATATATATATATATATATATATATATTTGTTCTTGCTTGAAACCTAGCCAATCCTTCTATAATCTTTTGGTGCATTCCACGTTCTTGCTTAATTTGGGAATATGTATTTGATGGGGCACAATAGCATTTCCCAAGTGCGATTGTGAAGCTGCTAAACTAACTGTCAAATACAAAATTGAAGCTTGCCCATTGAGAGTCCTGATTGGTGACCGCTTCGAATTCTTGCACCTAGCGAAACGGCAGTAGAATGCATCAGTAACGTGGACATTTGGCTGTGGTTATGTTCCTGTAAATTTTGTTGTCATGTAATTCAAAGCTACCTTCGGGGGAATTTAAAAAAATGGTTCAAATGGCTCTGAGCACTATGGGACTTAACATCTGAGTCATCAGTCCCCTAGACCTTAGAACTACTTAAACCTAACTCACCTAAGGACATCACACACATCCATGCCCAAAGCAGGATTCGAACCTGCAACCGTAGCGGTCGCGCGGTTCCAGACTGTAGCGCCTAGAACCGCTCGTCCACCCCGGCCGGCGGTGAAATAAAAAGCAGAGGTGGTACTATTGAGAGTGTAATAGGAATTCCACTGTTAAAGTCAGGGGTGAGATGAGTAGGTGAAAGATCACATTGAAGGCCTCTATTAGGGGGAAGAATCACCTGGTGACATGATGAGGAAAAGTGGACGAGAGGGAGAAAATTGGGGATCCAGTATCAGAAACAGAATTTAAAAGAGCTTGGAACGACATAAGATCAAATAAGGGAGAAGAGACCGACAACATTCCGTCGAATTTCTAAAATCATTGGGGGAACTGGCAACAAAACGACTAATGACTAATGAAATTGGTATGGAGAATGTATAAAAACAGCATCTACGCAATTCCGAATACAGCAAGAGCCGACAAGTGCGAGAATTATCGAACAGTCAGCTTAGCAGCTCAAGCATCCAAGTTGTTGACAAAAATGATATACAGAAGAATGGAGAAGAAAATTGAGGATCAGTTAGTTGACAATCAGTTAGGCTTTAGGAAAGGTCAAGGCACCAGAGGTGCAGTTCTGACGTTGAATTTGATAATGGAAGCAAGAATGAAGATAAATCACAGCACCTTCACAGGATTTACAGATCTGGAAAAAGCGTTCGACAATGTAAAAAGTACAAGAATTTCGGTGTGACGGGAGGCATGCTAGGGTAGTCCGAGCGTTTCTGGCGACCACTGCGTCTGGATGGCGTATGGTCCACACATCTGTCTGGTATGCAGCCGTTCCGTGTTCGAATCCCGGTCCTGCACAAATTTTCAGCTTGCCCCATTAATATAAATCAATGCTCAGAGGCAGATAACACCTTTAATTCCTCTGTGTCTTAATTGGGAATGTTTGACAGAAACATGATATTCTTCTCATAGAAGTTAGAGAATCCGTATTCGAGGAAGTCTGAGCTATCGCTAGCGTACATCTAGCATAGTGATATATATGAAGATACCATCGGTGACCACGCAGCTCGTTAGAATGAAATTACAATGAAATGAATACCCATAGCTGCATACAGGCGTTGATATAAGTCAACGGGGATAATTGAAAACGTGTGCCACGACCGGGACTCGAACCCGGGATCTTCTGCTTACATGGCAGACGCTGTATCCATCTGGGCCACCGAGGACACAAAGGATTGTGTGACTGCGGGATGTATCTCTGCCACGCCTCCCGAGAGACCCACATTCCCAGCTTATTGTCCCGCACTATAAGCATAGTGCACCTGCCCAATAGTGCGACTGCAGGGATTTATCTCTGGCACACCTCCCGAGAGACCCACATACCCAGCTTATTGTCCCGCACTACATGCACAGTGCCCCTGCCCATTATACTCATTACTAGCGGCTTTATCGCTGATTCCCGTACGAGTTCGGGCACTGTTTGTGCATCCGAACAGAAGAAGATGGTCAAATGGCCGGTGAGCCTTAACTATATGAAGATGGTATCTGTTCTTTCATACATGTCCAAAAGAACAGATACCATCGGTGACCATGAAGCTCGTTAGAATTAAATTACAATGAAATGAATACCTGTAGCTGCATAAGGCGTTGACATAAGTCAACGGGGACAGTTGAAAATGTGTGCCCCAACCGGGAATCGAACCCGGGATCTCCTGCTTACATGGCAGACGCTCTATCCATCTGACCATCTTCTGCTATGCGGATGCACAAACAGTGCCCGAACTCTTATGGGAATTTGCGATATAGCCGCAAGTAATGAGTATAGTGGGCAGGGCCACTATGTATATAGTGCGGGACAATAAGTTGAGAATGTGGTTCTCATGGGAGGCGTGCCAGAGATAAGTCCCTGCAGTCGCACTATTCTCTGTGTCCTCGGTGGCTCAGATGGATGCCGGCAGAGTAACTCAGCGTGTTCGCTCGGAAACCCACAAGGGTGTCATCGGACGTCCGCCTCGAACAAACTCAACGAATAATATCGAACAAAATGAGATAAAAAAAAGATGGATAGATGAAAGCAGGGGATCCCGGGTTCGAGTTCCAGTCGCGGCACACATTTTCAACTGTCCTCGTTGACTTACATCAACGCCTGTATGCAGCTAGGGGTAATAGTGTAGTGATCATTGGAATAAGAAAAGAAAGCTTAGAGCGTGAACTGAATCACGTGGACCGTCTCTTTTTTTCCCCTAACACAATATGCGAACGGAACACAACAGATCTTCGACACTGGTACGAAGTTCCCCCTAAGTACTGTAAGTGGTTGGCGAGTAGGTGTCGACCGATTTGGTGCTGTTGGGCCAGTGAATCAGAAATAACATTCTAAGATCGAAATGTAATTTTTCTGTTCGAATGTTTGTAACCTCCCCCTCACTTATCGACCTTAATGACAGTGAAAAATTAAACCGCGTGTACCTAATGGAAATTTGGGAAAAGCAATCGTCACCGAAGTTAATTTGTCGGTAAAGAGGGAGGAAAGGGTTACATCTAAATGAAAGGAAAAATGCAAATGAAACTGGTGGAAATTAATTTTGAAAAGGGGTAAGTTAATAAAGAAAGTAAATGTGCGGCCATTACGTTAACAATTAACCAGCGGTAATTAGATATTTGAGATTTGGGGGAAATTACGGTCGCCAGTCCTATGGACAATTACTATAGTAACTGAAAAAGAAAGGTTATTACACATATAGTTAGCACTAGAAGCGTGGCAACTGAAGGTTGACACGTGTAGTGTGAAAACTGAAAGTTTGTCAGAAGTAATAAATTTCGCGACACTCTGACTTAATTTAGCAAAAGAATTAATAAAACCGGAAAATTGAAAGTTAATTTAGTGACTGAAATTAATAGTGAGCTTTGTTTCTGAAGCACATCGAAATTCAGTAAAATACGGTTAGGCTTGGGCTACCTCAACAATCATTTCAAAAGCTACTTGAATCTACGCAATTTAGAAATAAGAGATTTAACTTTGAACTTGAATTAAATGATTCTGAACAATTAACAATAGTAAAATTTAGTACGTACCAAGCTGAGCTGCAGTCACAGGTAAGCTAAAACACGGTAACAAAACTCGCACTCTTAATTTGTGCTTGTGTAATCTAAATATTGTAGCCAGCTATGAATACCTTAACTGAACTTTGAAATTAAAGCAGTGAAATCGAATGATGCTGGCGTTTGAATTTCAACGACACTCGGCTTCATTCCGGAAAAGGAAGGGACCATGCTTGGTAATGCAATTGGGACAATGAGCAACAAAGGTTCATGCTATGTTGCTGTAATTTAGTTATGAAAATGGAACAGTTTGAAAAGCTGAGGTCTGCCATACAGTTCTAAAACTTCACGTGCTTCCAGTCTTCCTTGTTGGTTGATTGAAGGTTTGAAGCCGTTGATCGAGGAGGTGGCGACAGTCACTCATGGTCGGCCGTCGCTGTTGCATAAGCTGGATGTTGGCGCGCCTTCTTCTCGACACGGTCACCAGGGGAAACGGGCTCTTGATGTGCGCCAGCTAATGCTTCCCGTCCGCGACACCGTGTCAGAAACTATCATAGCAAGTCGAGCGCAATTACATGCTACCAAACCCCGAAAGCGCGGCAACTTGCGGGAGCGTCACACAACACACCTGCTCCACTGCACCACCCCAGCCAGACTCCCCCTCTGCTCTGCCCGCGCTCCACGCGGCAGAGTTAACACTACCAAAGATCCTAAACACTCTGGTTCTCCACACGACCTATCGATGTATTCGTTCGATACCATAGTTTTCCATGGGGAAGACCCATCGTAAAAATACAAATAATATTTACAAAACAACCATTTACACATCGACATAAATGCATAAATATATATATATATATATATATATATATATATATATATATATATACAAATAGTAAAACAATTACAATATATAAAGACACAGAAATATCATATATTGAGGTAACAAAACAAGAAAAAAAATTATAGTACAATACATGGAAATAGGAGGAGATGCATTTCCGTTGTTACATGTTACTAATAAAAACAGTTTATTCACTTATTATTAGTACAGAAGGATGTGGCCGAACTGGTAGCAGAATAGAACGTAACGAAGTACGATCGGTTGACCGTAATTGTGGAACTGCTTTTGACGAACTGGGGTGTTTTAGTGGAGATAACATCTTTGGCAATGATTAAAACGCTGTTGACGCCCTACGCCAGTAACAGCTCATGTGACTGAAAACAACACTCAGTGTGTACGAAACAGCTCAGCTTGCATGAAGGACAAGAGGCTGTAAACGCAGTATGTTGTGAAAGGTTTTCAGGTATCATTTGCTCTTCGCTTCAGGAGAAAGAAATACTAGAGTTTAACGTCCCGTCCACAACGAGGTCACTAGCCACCGTCCAGAACTCGTCTTGAGCAATTTAAGGAAACTAAATCTGGACGTCCAGACGAGGAATTGAACCATCGTCCTTGTGAATGGGCGTACAGTATCAAGCCATTGCGCAACTCGCTCCGTTTCCTCCACATACATCAGCCACGAGAATAATAACTCGTGGAATGTCTGTATTGAGCAGTATAGCGTTCGAGGAAGGCTTTCTGCAAGTTTAATTATCCAAAATGACAGTCACAATCACATTATTTATTTTGCCGCCAACCGGTTTCAGCCTTTGATGGGGTCGTCTTCAGGGCAATTTACACTGTAAAGTTATAATATTAGTAAGTAATCATGTACGTAATCCACAAGTAATTGGCCGAAGTTACATAAATAAACAAGAATTTTATACCCATCTGGTCGCTCACTGGAGTCGTCACCCTGCCTGTGCACGGTTGGTAACTGTGCATGGTTGGCTCTCTGCATGAGCTTAAATTTGTTTATCTCCATACAAGTATGTTGTCTAAAAATTTTCCGCTAGTTTCTCTGAAGCGGGTGGCAGAATAGTTCACTCTCCCCAAAATATAGCGAAGAATTACGGAAAGGTGCTAAAAAAGGATGACTGGGGTTTGACATTATAAAAGACAAGGGTATCGTCAGGATCCGTCAGGGAAGTGTGACAGGACCACTGTTAATCTTTGTACCGCGTGTACCTCCTCAGAGTCGTCATTTTCTCACGTGTTTCTCCAGACATGTGCAATTTCGTTTTTAACTGTGTAGGTGGAGTCAGCCCACTGTCAACAGAAGGCATTGGTTTGTTTCCCGTTACAAAGAAAATTAATTTTTTTTTAACTCTAAATTTCACGTGTCCTTTCGATAGAATTAATCTCTATTGGTCCAACACGGCCAGGGGTCATCGGCTGGTAAGTAGTTTTCAATGTCAATAAACTTAACCTACAGCCGTATAATTTACGATATTTCATTTTATTCTGAAAGCAACCAGTTTCGGCAATTTATTTTGTCATCTTCAGGCACCTACATAATAAAAGAATATACATTTAGTATATAAGGGTGTACAAAGCAAGTGTACAGGAAGTGACGGGTAATCACAATACCGCTTGAGCTTAAAAATGAATGCAGTAGCGTTAAATCAAATCTTTGTGTACATCCAGCACATATACTAAAACCATGTGTACATATTTGTTAGGCATAAAACTCCACAGATTTGCAAGGGAACATCTAAATTCATTATAAAGATCAGAAATAGACAGTGTACAATCAAAAGCTCCGTTGAATCAAAGCTCGTCTGTTTTTTGTATTTTTTATATAAAATGCTATAAAATTCTTTTAGATGAGGAACCGCCTAATATTTATGAGTACTAATCTTTATTTAAAGTAAAATGTCACACAGTAAGCTAAGAAATACAATAGTATGCATATTTACAGCCTAGGCCTTATCACGGATGGTAAGACAAGTAGTTGTCACAGCATCAAAAATAACTTGACGCAAAAAACAACGGCAGTCGACATATTAAGAGAAAATAGCACGCATAGCGAACGCCAAGAATATTCACAACTATCTTGTGGTCTAGGTTATACAGCAAATCGGAACAAAAAGATATGATTTGGTTTTCTTTATATCACGTAACAGGTCGGCATTATCACAATAAAACAAAGCAACAAGAATGTCAAATCGTACGTAAGCAAGGCGAGTCCTCTAAGTTGTCGGCTGTGTGTCTGCAGCGTAGTTTGGAACTGATTGTGTTGCGTTGCGCTGATTCTATTACGTGCTGCAAATATGTCTACTTCGTCCAAATGTAAAACAGTTGGTCATTTGTGGATTGTGCCATCTTTAGTTTGATAAAGGCTAGCCTTTGTCAGAAACAAATGCCAAAAATATGGCATCTACTGCTTCAACAGAAGAATTTTTAGTCATTGTATGTGACAGAAATAAGTAACACCTTTTCTTACACCAAGTCTTGATTAGCGAGATGATTGTTCTAATGCTCCGTATTTTTATCGTGGATATAAGGAACTCAAACCTTTGTGCTGTCATCCCGTGTTATGTCCCCTTAAATCATCTTAGGGGGCACTGGTTTGATGGAAACGGTACGAGTGGGCACAGAATAATAATAATAATAATGTACTGCCTCAGATTTATGACTCTTTCTACACACCTGTGACTGTTGTAAGTCACAATTGTCAGAGGTTATGTCTATTTAAAGACTTAGGCGTTTAAAAAAATTGGTGTTCGGCCTTTTAATACGTAGTCTGATGTTGCACAGACAACAGTTTCAGGATTTAAATCACAATTCGAAAGAGCAAACTGTGATTTTTCTTGTCGGTAGCGTATCTTGATGACGTTAGTAGCGGCGTTGCTATCTTTCAAGGAATACTTTCGCGATAGCAAAATCGTGGGTGTGAATTTTTCATCGTACCAATGCCGCCTTCCCGCGCTTCATCCCTCAGATAGTACCGCTAAGTCCCGCATAAAGCTGTTGTAAATCACTTTTGATCCGTTTATCTTGGCCCAGTCGGTATTGCTAATTGTATGATGAGGCGGTGGACTTAAAACGCCTTTTGTGTCCAGAGGATCAGGAATGCATTTGTTCGGTTACGAAATAGTCACAGCGCGGTCCATAGTTTCGAAAGTGTTGTGGGTATAAAACGTGACGGGCCATGACGGCACGGGGGTCTGTCTCACACAGTATCTGCGCGAGTGTGGATGCGGTGGGCAGCTTGGCGTTTGATATTAAAAATAAGACTGCTGTCTTTTGTTGAAGGCTGCAGCCAGTGTGCATTCGTGCTACCCACTGCGACCGTTTGAAGAGCGGACTGCTGTACTTTGCTACTCAACCTGAAAGATGGGAGCAGCAAGGGAACCAGGAAATGAAGAGAAAGGCCACGGAGGGCTCACAGAAGCCGAGCTGGATCTCATTGATACTACAGGTAAGCTTGAGTGGAACAACAACTTAAATTTTTATTTCAATTACGAGGGGAAGAAAATGTGCGTCTGGTTATGTAGAAAATTTACTGCCGGCTTGGCGTACACATTGTGAGTGTTACAGGCAGCGGTTCGAAACGTGGTCAGACAGCTGCTAGGTTGTTAAATAAGGAACATACTGTGGCTGCAAGGTATAACTTCATTTTTGGTGACTAAAAGCTGTCAGTCGCTGCATTTTACGACTTCAAAATTTTTTCCTGTCAGGCAAGTGTCGGGACACATGCCCATCTTCAGAGGCACACTAGCCAAGGCCCTGCTTCGTTGAATATACCTGTTTTCGTCATATCATCGAGTTAAGAGACGTCGGGCATAGCCACTACTTGGATGGATAAGCGCCTGGTTACGTCACGAGCTGTTGGCAGGAGGGATGGTGCTGCAGAGTCGCTGATCATTAGTCTTTGGGCCATTGTCCTGGATTCAGTCCCAAACGTCTTCGCGGTGACTGATGGAATGAGGGCATGTAACGCTGTTGATTATGATCCGTCCGTCATATGGGGAGTTAAGTTCGGTGACCTCCTCATCCAACATCGGCAGAACGCTGCACTGCACACACACACACACACGCACACACACACATACACACACACACACATTACGTTCACCGACACATACGTGATACATTTAAACACCCAAAAATCGCACTCCACAAAGGAAAGGTATCATTGTGCGAGAAGGAGTCGTAAAGCCTTTCTGGTTAGGTGGCTGAACCTGCCCGTCGGGCATCACGCCATACGACTTTACATACTAGAGGCATACTGTGGAAATTGTTACTTCATCTGAACAGACTCTAAGAAACACCCTACAGACGATGGTACACACGTATATGGCAGCATACACAATCAATTTTACACTATTGTTGGTGAAAATGGGAAAACCAAGATTAAAGCATGTGATTACAATGAAATTTATACAAACGACTAGAATTATAGAACTATAAATGTGTGCGAATTCCTAAGGGAACAAACCGCTGAGGTCATCGGTCCCTACTACTTAAAGTAACTTATGCTAAGAGCAACACACACACACACACACACACACACACACACACACACCCATGCCCGAGGGAGGACTCTATCCTCCGGCGGGAGGGGCCGCGCAATCGGTGACATTGGGTCTCTAACCGCAAGGCCACTCCGCGTGGCTCAGATCTATACACTGAGCTGCCAAAACATTATGACTACCGACCTACTATCGATATAAACCCGTCCAGGTGACAGCGGCTCACCTGGCGTGGAGTGACTGCTAATCGGGCACACGCACTGAGTATATAGTATTACTGAGTGTGCTGTCTGTGTGTAGAAGGCGCGAGATCTGTTCGCGTTTGACTAAGCCAGATTGTGAAGGCCGGAGGCTTGGCATTAGCCTTCAGGAAACTATACGACTTTTCGGGTGTTCGAGGAGTACTGTGGTGAGTGTCTTAAACACTGGCGAAACCAAAATGAAATCACGTCCAGATGTCGCGGGGTTAGGCAGCCACGCCTCACTATGGATGTCGGACGTCGTAGGCTGGGCAGACTGATACAACAGGACAGGCGGCTAATGTGGCGGAACTAACATCAGCCTTTAATACTGGGTAGAGTACAAGAATGTCTGAGCACACAGTGCCGGAGTGGCCGAGCGGTTCTAGGCGCTACAGTCTGGAACCGCGATACCGCTACGGTCGCAGGTTTGAATCCTGCCTCGGGCATGGATGTGTGTGATGTCCTTAGGTTAGTTAGGTTTCAGTAGTTCTAAGTTCTAGGGGACTGATGACCTGAGAAGTTAAGTCCCATAGTGCTCAGAGCCATTTGAACCATATGAACTCCTATTGAAGGGCCTCCGCAGCAGACGACCCATGCATGTGCCAATGTTAACACCACGACACCGGCAACTACGACTGAACTTCGCACGTGACCATCGGCACTGGACGCTGCCGCAATGGCAGAGCGTTGCATCGTCTGATGAATCCCATTACGTTCTTCATCATGCCGATGTGAGGCGTGAGTCCGTTTCTTCCAGGGGAACAGCTCCCTGACACCTATGCTATGTAACGGAGACAAGCAGACGGCGGCTGCATTATGCTCTGGGGAACATCACGTGGGCATCCATCGGTTCAGTGGAGCTCGTGCAAGGCAAGGAGTATCGTACACTCGTTGCAGACCACTAAACCCCTTCATGACGATCTTGTTCCCCGATGGCAGTGGAATTTTTCAGCAAGACAATGCACTTTGTCCAAGGCCAGGAGTGTGATGGAGTATTTCGAGGAACACAATGGCGAGTTCAAATTGATGTTCTGGCTCCCGAACTGGCCAGATCGGAACCCGATCGAAGACATCTGGGATGTGATTTAACGTTGCGTCAGAGCTCATCACACCCCTCCCCGGAATTTACAGGAGTTAGGTGATTTGTATGTGAAGATATGGTGCCAACTACCTCCGATCTACTAAGGCCTCACTGCTTCAATGCAGATATGTGTCGCCACAGTTGTCCTTGCCAAAGGTGAACATACTGGCTTTTAGGTATGTGGTCATAATGTTCTGGCTAACCAGTGTACACGCGCTTTGACCAGCGAATACAAATGGTTCAAATGGCTCTGAGCACTATGGGACTTAACATCTGAGGCCATCAGTCCCCGAGAACTGAGAACTACGTAAACCTAACTAACCTAAGGACATCACACACATCCATGCCCGAGGCAGGATTCGAACCTGCGACCGTAGCAGTCGCGCAGTTCCAGACTGAAGCGCCTAGAACCGCTCGACCACAACAGCCGACCATGCGAATACAGGATGGTGTGAAGTTGCCATGTGCCGCAAACAGAGCTGCTAGACGCCGTGGAATGGAATCAAAGAAGGCCTGGTTACGCGATGGGGAACACATTACCACACGATTTGTGGGAGAGTCCACAAAGCACCGACGGTGGTTATTGGAAGACCAGAACAAGCAAGTTGGTGACTGACCATATACCATACATGTTCCATGGATGAGGTGCCAGGCAAACGAGCAGACTAGGATAACAGCGGTACATCGTTCTTCGAAGAAGGTTTGCATATACCTCGCCATATGTGGATGGACATTTTCCATCTAAAATATGGAATGTGGAGATACCTGCAGGAGGGGCAGTGACTCAGGGTCTAAGACTTTCCTGATGTAGCTGTTGCTATGCATACTGTCCTCGATACGTAGGACGTGGGATCGCAAGTTACAGCTAATGGCGAACCAAAACACCAGATTAGACCTTCGACCGCTATACCACTCAACAATGCAGTCTGTCCGACTGCGTTCACCAAGGTGATGTCCAACAAGTACAGGGCCATTATTGTAGGACAGACGGAAGCGGGACAATACACTTCGCCATTCAGTACGCCAGTGACAGCGTCCAGGCGTCCGCTGCAGTTTGAGATATTGGTGGTTTTTGGTCAGTGGAAACCGACACAGTATGATGCGTCCCACCAGTACAGCCCTCAGCAGATGGTTTCAAACCCTCGAAGCCGACGCCACACCTGTTGCAGTGCTCCAACGTCAAGCTGGCACTGTGCACAAAGCAACTCTGTGGGTTACAGCTATGAACACAGGATGGCAGTCATCCTGTGCTGTGGTCGTAATGTGTGTTCCAGTAGTCATTGATGTTTGACTTTCCTCTTCTATCCACTGGTTCTATACAAGCATCACTGTCATAGCAGCCTGCTCTGTGCGAGCCACAAAGTCACGGTACGAAAAACCTTTTTCCCTGAGTGCAATCAACCTGCCCTGTTCGAACTAACTGACATGCTGATATTGCGGCCCTTGACGTTACGAGATATTCCGCCACTTGCTTGCACGTTTCCACTTCGCTGGACGCTTCCGCACCGATTGAGCGTGGCGTAACACTGACCTGTCCGATAACACAATAGAGGACGCTTCTGAGCCTACGTTAACGCCATCTCTCTGCAATCTTAATCACGTATCATGGTTTCACTGCCCTGCACATTCTCCGATTTCGGAGTGATTCAGACGTTTCCTTCCAGGTGTCGCAATTTTCACAAACAGTAGTGGATGCGTGTTTTAGAGATTGTTTATACAACGCAACGATTTTTACACCTGGCCTCTGAGGATGGACGTGTGTCGCGATACTTGTCCGGCAGAATAAAATTTCAAAAATATGTTTTACGCAGCCGATGACGACTTCTAGTTGCCAAAAATAAAGTTCTTGAGTTTAGTGCACGCTGCTGAGCTCCAGGTTTATAAAACATTTATAAAACTGTACAATGTTTAAAAAAGTGGACTGGCTCTGTGTGGTCTCGTGAGATAGATTACGAGAGACCTAATACTCGTACTAAAGAATTAAAGAAGTTTCGGTTTAACGTGCCCTTGAACATGCTTCTGACTCCTAGATACGGTACAACCACTACTCTGAAATCAAACTATTTTGTTGATCATTCAGATTAATTTTATACCCTTTGATAGTATTAGTCATTAACACTGTTTATTACATTCATAATTACATCAAATTTTTATACTCAGTATAGAGATTGACACTGTATCCAAGCGTCACGAAGGATTTAAATTTTAATATAAGATATTGAAATTTTTCTTATGTGTTCTCCATGACCAAGAGATAATGTTGTGTTAACATATCACAACGTGTTTCGGTGCACGTATTTCACCCTCAAATGCTTTTGTAACCGACATGGATCTATTTTGAAGTTTTCCATCACCATGTACTATACGTTTGTCGTGGTGTAGAAAAGTAAGCCTACAATTAATGCTACTACGGATATAGCGAAAGATAAAAGTGCTTCTTTGCATAAGTGATATTACATTCTCGGGATAGTAGCTTCCATGGGTGAAGTGGCAGATTCTGATTGAAGCTGTTTCTATCCTCTATCGCTAAAGGACCCATGTACGCATGGCGCAAACATTTTAATAATTTTTGCCAAACAGTACTCGTATTCCTTTATAGGCATAATAATTTGTGTGTCAATGTTTTCGCCTCCGTCTACTGCTGGTTCATATATTTTCAGTAAATTTTGCGAAATATTGCACTCTCTTTTGCTAAGAATAACGGGAACCAGCCCGCATTCGCCGAGGAAGATGGAAAACCGCCTTAAAAACCATCCACAGGCTTGCCGGCACACCAGACCTCGACACTAATCCGCCGGGCGGATTCGTGCCGGGCGGCGGCACGCCTTCCCGCTCGGCAAGCAGCGCGGTAGACCGCTCGGCTAGCCAGGCGGACAAAACCACATAATTTACAAGTGATAAGAGTAGTAAATCTACTTAGAAACTACTCACTTTGACTTTCAACTGTCTGCTGAAGGTCATCATATGCTTATCACGTACCCAATCCCATGTGTTAGTTGACAATGTACCCCTTATCTAACATGTGACAAATCACATCACCCTTATCAATGATTACATCATCATCATGTAACAAATTATACCCACCCCTCTCCCTGCTATCCTCTCTCCTCCCTCCCATCTTCAGCAAATCAGAGTGCAGTATTTGGGTGGCTATTAAAATAAATAAAATCACACTGTAGCCCCAGAACAGTTGTCTTGGCTGTGCTCAAAAATCTCTGAACGATCGAAAATTTTTGCGTCATGTTCAAAAGTATTTCCCAAAAATTGCATAACAGGTGTAACTTTCAGAATTTTTACATGTAAAACATGTCATAAACTTACAGGTTTAACAGAGCTTGTGAATGTCCATAGTTTGGTCTCTGTGCCATACTTGGTGGAAGACACAACAGACCCTCAGATTAAATATTTTCTGCATCTAGATTGTTCTTTACTGCTTGTAAAGTGTGAAAATGTTACTTCAACCTAAAATGTCTGAAAAATAGGTCTATAACGCAACAATACAACGCTTAGGTCAAATGTTGCACTGTTATTTTGACACACACACACGCCCGCACGCACCTGTCGCAACTGATGCCTAAAACATGATTTGGACTCTCATACTAAATGCTCCAATGATATTTCCTTTATCTAAATTGTTACAAAACGAGCATGCTAAAAATAACTTCCTAAGCAGGTAGCTAATAGAATGAAATTTTCACTCTACAGCGGAGTGTGCGCTGATATGAAACTTCCTGGTAGATTAAAACTGTGTGCCGTACCGAGACTCGAACTCGGGACCTTTGCCTTTCGCGAACAAGTGCTCTACCAACTGAGCTAACCAAGCACGACTCACTCCCCGTCCTCACAGCTTTAATTCGGCCAGTAGTTCGTCTTCTACCTTCCAAACTTCACAGAAGGCAAAGGTCCCGAGTTCGAGTCTCGGTCCCGCACACAGTTTTAATCTGCCAGGAAGTTTCAGGTACCTAATACTCCACTTTTAATACTAAACGGTACGATGTTCCAAAATGGACATGACCATATCCATAACTGTAGAGACACATGTTGGATAAAATACTCCACTAAGCAGTCAGATACCCAAACAAATAGGTAATCTGAATTAGTGACGTCTACTGGAAGAATCAGTTTATTTCATTTTTGTCAAAGTGACACATCCTCCTTTAGTCATGTTGGATCTACATGAACACTTAGATATGTTAGTTAGTTACACGTTTCATAGGTCATTTGAACAATTCTTTCATAGAAGTGATATGGAACAGGTCAGTTTATAAGATATAAGATATGTAAACGTGATTAGTGTTAACATTAATGAACACATTGTTAATTCAGTCTTGGCCAGGCAACTACACTTAAAAACAAAGTACCAAACTTGTTGTCAGTTATTAAGTAGAAATTCGTTATTGAAATGGAAGGGGTTGCTTTGCTACCTGCCAGAAATTTTGTGTTATTGGGAAAATAATCAAATACTTTTGTTGCTTCATATTGAACTCCTTTCTGAGCCACTGGCAGCTTTGACAATGAGTAAGGCAGGTAATTTTTCCCTCGCATTGTAGACATGGATATCACTGTTCTCAAATTGTGACAGATCATTTACGACAAAATTCATTAGCGAATATATGTACTGTGATGGTGCAATATAAATACCTAGCTTCTTGAAGAGGGGGCTACATGATGTCCGTGGATGAACACCACATATTATTCTTACTGCTCACTTTCGGGCAATCAGTACATTCCAAGTGATTAGTTACCGCAGCAGATTATTCCATAAGACATTACTGAGTGGAAATATGCAAAGTAAGTCTGCAGGTTGATTCGTTTGTTTCCAAGATCAGCAGTTATACGAAGAGTAAAAGTAGCTGAACTTAATTGTTGCCGGCCAGAGTGGCCGAGCGGTTAAAGGCGCTACAGTCTGGAACCTCACGACCGCTACGGTCGCAGGTTCGAATCCTGCCTCGGGCATGGATGTGTGTGATGTCCTTAGGTTAGTTAGGTTT
Organism: Schistocerca piceifrons; assembly: GCF_021461385.2. Lineage (NCBI taxonomy): Eukaryota > Metazoa > Arthropoda > Insecta > Orthoptera > Acrididae > Schistocerca > Schistocerca piceifrons. The sequence continues at coordinate 778,945,550 of NC_060140.1, read as the reverse complement.
AAGTAGTTCTAAGTTCTAGGGGACTTAGGACCACAGCAGTTGAGTCCCATAGTGCTCAGAGCCATTTGAACCATTTGAACTTAATTGTTGTAGAACTCAGTAATATGCTCCTTCAAGTATTCATTAACACATACACCTAAAAATCTGGAGCATTGGGCCCTAATTACTTACTCTTGCTCTTCTGCCACATCAATTGTTGGTATCACCCTATTTCTTGTAAAGGACTGAATACTGTGTGTTTTGGTTTTTTTTCTAACTGTAGGGAGGGTCCATTTTCTGAGCACCATTTCAAAATTCTTTGGAAAGTGTCATTTACCATCTTTTCTGTTACTTTCTCTCTAATGGGATTTATTATAGCACTAGTATTGTCTGTAAAAAGTATCAATTCTGCTTGATGAATGTCAAGTGATAGATGATTCAAATGTATATAAGGAATAGGAGTGGACCAAAAATTGAACCCTGTGGGCCTCCCTTTGTGATTTCTCTCCACTCTATCCTTCCAACATTGTACCAATTATTCAGCACAACTTATTACATTATGCTTGCTAAGTACAATCTAACCAGTTGTGTGTAAAGCTGTTACTTATATAAAACTTCAGTTTTTCTGAGACAGTAACATGATCTACACAATCACATGCCTTGAAAATATCACAAGAATAGCAGCTGGAAACATTTTGTTATTTTAGGCTTGTACTAGTTGATGAGTGAATGTTAAAATAGCATTCTCATTCGAACAGCTCTCCTGGAATCCAAACTGTGATATGTTAAGTAAATCGTTCCCATTGCAGTGTGAAAGTACTCTTGAGTACATTAATTTTTCGAATATTTTGGGAAAAACATATCAGTAAAAAACTCGACGATAATTGTTTAAATCTGTCTTGTCACCTCTATTATAAAGCGATTACTTACGAAGCTTTCTGCTGGATTAAAACCTTGCGCTGGACTGCAACCCTGACCTAGAACCTTTGCCTTTCATGGGCAAATGCTCTACCTACTGAGCTATCCGAGCACGACTCATGATACGTCCCTGTAAAGGAGATATTAGTTTCGCCCAACATTGGAATCATTTGAAACAAATATTAGTAAGTCCCGATGATAGATAAATCTGGGTGGTTTTCGACATTATCAGTTACAAGATGTACTTCATTAATGTGTTTCGATATGTATTCGTAGGGACTTCATTCTAACTAAACAAATACATCGAACCATGTAACTTTCTGAATATTAATCTTATATGCAGCGAATCAAAATTTGGAACAGAAAGACATAAACACATGTTGTTGACCTCTGACAATTTTATTTGTTATTGTGGACTTACTATGTTGCATCGCCATACAAATATAACTAGGGCTTTTGTCCCTTTGTATCCTGAAAGAACGAATTAAATCATGATGTGACTTGACCTGGTGAGCTTGAATAATTCAGATCACGGTCGAATAACGGAATATCCTTTATGTGAAATGTACAGAGTGACTCATAATACTTCTTAATGAATGAGTAGATCAATAATAAAAGAACTGGTGTAATCAGTCACAGATGTTCTTCTGGGCTAACGATACAACTTGACTGTAAATAGTAGGACACACTCATTACAATTTGTAATGGGACTCCCATCTGATTTTGTAATATTCAGATATGCATTATTATGAGAGTTTCATGGTTGCACAAAAAAATACAAATTCTATGAATTGCCCATACTATTTCTTTACGCAATTTATGGACATGCATTCCAGTAGATAATTTGAAATACACACGTAAATGCTTTTCATTACTGAAGAAAACTTTTCCTCTCTTACACAACGCTCGACGCATGTGGTATTTCAGATAAGATCAAGGCTCGGTACATCCTGGTGGCGCTGGGCATGAGCGGAATCGCCATCTTGTACTCGCTGCGAGTCAACCTGTCGGTGGCCATCGTGTCCATGGTGAACAACACGGCCATCTCCAGCGGCAGCTCCGGCAGCGACAACAACACCTATGGGGAGGACACTTGCCCGCCAGCCGGCGGCGCCGAAGTGGTCTACCGCGAGGTGAGTCCCCCGGCTCCTTTGCCAGCAGGGCTATCCAGGCATGCTCAGTTCAGAACGCATGCCAACCTGAACCATGTAAGCGGTACGTTTGGGTCGGGATTGCAACATTTCGCCTCGACCTCAAGGGCTCGGTACGAGGAAGGAAGGAAGATTGGGTGTAAAGCCCCATTGACATGGAGGTCCTTAGAGACGGAGCGCAAGCTCGGATCGAGTCAAGGGTGGGGAAGGAAATCGGCCGAGCCCTTTCAAAGAAACTGTTACGGCCCAGTGCAAGGGGAGAGGTGTTGAACCTAAAGGGTGGTCCATCTGAAGTTTCGGATGAGATTATCTCGAAAACTATACATCGGGTAAAAATAGTGGGTAAGACAAGTTCGTAAGCTCAAATGGGGGCATCAAATGATACTACACGTGACCTCCAGCCCCCGCCCCCTTGGGGGGGGGGACTTAAAAATGTTAAATGGAAACACCCATTTTTTATTGCAGATTCGGATTCTCCATAAAAACTAATCAAGTTTTGTCTGAAACATTTTTTAAACCATTGACAGATGGCGCTGAAATCGAGAAAAAAGTAAAATTGGGGAAGAACTCCGATTTATTTAGAATTATCTGAGAAAGACGCATCAAATCGGTAAAAAATGTGCACCAATTCTTTCATTCAGTAAGTAATGCCATTAATATACATAGACAAACGTCCTTGCTCGTGCTTCACATTTGATGTTTGTTCTGTGCGCCGGCAAAGTTTCGAACCTTTTGGCATATGGCAGAACCGTAGTACAGCATCAAAACAGCGTCGACAAACGACCCACGTTAAAAGCAGTGAACTGTTATTGAATTCTTGCGTGCAGTAAAAGAAACCGTGGTGAACATCCATTAACGTTTGTGTGCAGTCTACGGTGATGCTGCAGTTATTAGGAGTACACTTGGGTGATGTGTAAAGAAAATTACAGCCTCAGGAAATGCACAAACTGAGCTCCATGTTCAGCTACGCTCGGGACGTCCTGTCACAGCCACTGCCCCATACAAGCTGAATGGCTTTTGACACTGTACCACACAAACGGCTTGTAGTGAAATTGTGTGCTTATGGGATATCGTCTCAGTTATGTAACTGAATTTGTTGTTTCCTGTCAGAGAGGTCACAGTTTGTAGTAATTGACGGAAAGTCATCGAGTAAACCAGAAGTGATTTCCGGCGTTCCCCGAGGTAGTGTTATAGACCCTTTGCTGTTCCTTATCTATATAAACGATTTAGTAGACAATCTGAGCAGCCGTCTTCCGTTGTTTGCAGATAATGCTGTCGTTTATCAACTAATAAAGTCGTCTAAAGATCAAAACATATCACAAAACGATTTAGAAAAATATCTGAACTGTGCGAAAATTTGTAGTTGACCCTAAATACCGAGTGCTAAAAGGAATTCGTTAAACTTCGGTTACACGATAAATCAGTCTAATCTAAAAGCCGTAAATTCAACTAAACACCTAGGTATTACAATTACGAACAACTTAAATTGGAGGGAACACATAGAAAATGTTGTTGGGAAGGCTAACCAAAGACTGCGTTTTATTGGCAGGACACTTAGAAAATGTAACAGATCTACTATGGAGACTGCCTACACTACACTTGTCCGTCCTCTTTTAGAATACTGCTGCGCGATGTGGGATCCTTACCAGATAGGACTGACGGAGTACGTCGATAAAGTTCAAAGAAGGGCAGTACTTTTTGTATTATCGCGAAATATGGGATAGAGTGTCACAGAAATGATACAGGATTTGCGCTGGAAATCATTAGAAGAAAGGCGTTTTTCGTTGCGACGGAATCTTCTCACGAAATTCCAATCACCATATTTTTCCTCCAAAAGCGAAAATATTTTGCTGACATCGACCTTCATAGGGAGAAACGATCACCATGATAAAATAAGGGAAAGAAAGATGTAGGTGTTCGTTCTTTCCGCGCGCTTTACAAGATTTGAATAATAGAGAATTGTGAAGGTGGTTCGATGAACATTCTGCCAGGCACTTAAATGTGATTTGCAGAGTATCCATGTAGATGTAGATGTAGAACCGTGCGGACGCCATTATTCGTGCCGGCCGGCGCATCCCAACTCTACAATTGGCTCTACAGTTGTTGGCCAGCATTGGGAGTGCGTCTGCAATGATAGAGACTCTCGCACATTCAAAGAGGTGTTCACGGTGGGTTCCACGAATGCTCAGAGCGGACCACAAGATTCAAAGAAAGGCCATTTCATTTGAATTGTTGGAATGTTTTGAGACCGACGGAGAGACCTTTCTGTCACGGATCTTGACGGGGTCGAAAGCTGGGGCACCACTTTGCGCTTTTATCAGCAGGGAATACATGCTCTCCCGCAACGTTGACGTACGGCCATAGAACGTGATGGAGACTACGTAGAAAAATAGGACATGGACAAGACGTGTTGATGGATATTGTCACCAAATTCTGACTCTTGACAATAAATATGTTCTGAGAAAAAAAAAATGGGGCATTACTTATTGAACGACTATCGTAAAAGCTTTCTTGGATACAATATGACTTCTTGCAGCTAAATTCTTGATGAGCTTCTAAGTCTTTTACTGTTTATTCGATGTTTTCCTTTTGTTAATATGTATTGCTAGAGATCCTCCCCGGCATCGAACAGGTGGCACTAATTGTCTACGACATATGTGGCGTAGTGGTAATAAATTAAGCATGTACACAAACTTTTCTTATGAATCTATCTGTTCGTAAAAACCGTATCAAAATACCTACAGTAGTTCCTGAGATTATCTTTCACATACAGACAGAAAAATGCGCCGGGGAACCCTATTTTTGTTTTTTAAAATAAGCTATGTCCTGTGAAAAAATACAGTTCAAACAACGAGGGTAGTAATGCTCTTATCGAAGTTCCATTTCTTTGATAAGTGTTAATAACTTCGTCGTTTAAACTGTATGTGTTTGTTCACAGGGGCGGTCTTATTTCATGGAGCGAAGTAATGTATATTATTAACGCAGTCAGTGACTGAAAAGAAAAAGACTTAGCTGCTCATCGGTAATTTAACGGCAAGAAGTGTTTTTCAATTTTCAGGAAAAGAAGGCATGCAGTTAGCTTTTTATTACGAGGGATTGGTAGAACGTAATGACTCCCAATTTTTTGTGAGGAAAATCTTACAGCTTCGTAAATGAAACAAACGTTGTTAACATTCCACATCTTTGTTCTTCGTTTCTACATGTCCTGCAGCCCTCTGCCGCTAGAGAGCTCCGGACTTAAGCGTGTAACTTGGTGGTGTGTAAAGTAACTAGTCGTGAGAAACAGTGTGAGGAAATCGAGTTTCGAATTCGAAGAGTTCGTCCACACATGGAGCTGCCTTTATTTCAGCATTACAAGGCCAGAACACATACGAACACTGCGACATTTGCAACCATCCGACGTCTATTATCTTCCATGCAGTTCCGACTTGGACCCATCCGATTTTCATCTGTTTCCGTAACTTAAAGAACACTTTCGAGGAGTTCATGTTGATAATGATGAAGCGGTGCAACAAAGGTGAGGTTGTGGCTCCGTCAACGAAGTGAAACATTCTGTAGTTCAAAAAAATGGCTCTGAGCACTATGGGACTTAACTTCTGAGGTCATCAGTCGCCTAGAACTTAGAACTACTTGAACCTAACTAACGTAAAGACATCACACACATCCATGGTCGAGGCAGGATTCGAACCTGCGACCGTAGCGGTCGCGCGGTTCCAGACTGTAGCGCCTAGAACCGCTCGGCTACCACAGCCGGCAACAGTCTGTAGTGATCGTATCAGTAAACTGGTCTATCGTTGGGAGAAAGGTGTTCGTCGTATAAACAAAGAGGCACGAAGAATGAAGATGTAGATTCTTAAAAATCTTAAAGAGCTTCCACACGAAAAATTCGGAGGCATTACGTTTGAGAACCACCTCGTATTTGTGTTTCAGTCGCACAAGCAGAACCCTTGACGGACTATTTCACACGTCATTACTATCGTTATCAGAAAGATAAGCGTCACGAGAAGAGCATTATTTTAGACAGGAAATGACGCCAAAGAAGGCGTCGGGTTCGACATTCGGTAAACATTTTAGGTTTTCGTTATGATGCCAACAACGTATATCTCACGTAAGGAACACAGGAATTAGATAATAAAGGTAACAGTGCGAACGGACACGTGTGGACAGTCATTTCTCCCTCGTTCAGTACGAGAATGGAGTAGGGAAGAAGACCAATAATGTTGGTACGATGTAGTCCCTGCCACGCACGGTGCAGTGGCTCCTGCGATAAATATGTACACTACTGGCCATTAAAATCGCTACACCACGAAGATGACGTGCTACAGACGCGAAATTTAACCGACAGGAAGAAGCTGTTGTGATATGCAAATGATTAGCTTTTCAGAGCATTCACACAAGGTTGGCGCCGGTGGCGACACCTACAACGTGCTGACATGACGAAAGTTTCAAACCGGTTTCTCATACACAAACAGCAGTTGACCGGCGTTGCCTGGTAAAACGTTGTTGCGATGCCTCGTGTAAGGAGGAGAAATGCGTACCATCATGTTTCCGACTTCGATAAATGTCGGATTGTGGCCCATCGCCATTGCGCTTTATCGTATCGCGACATTGCTGCTCGCGTTGGTCGAGATCCAATGACTGTTAGCAGAATATGGAACCGGTGGGTTCAGGAGGGTAATACGGAAAGCTGTGCTGGATCCCAACGGCCTCGTATCAGTAGCAGTCGACATGACGGGCATCTTATCCGCATGGCTGTAACGGATCTTGCAGCCACGTCTCGATTCCTGAGTCAACAGATGGGGACGTTTGCAAGACAACAACCATCTACACGAACAGTTCGACGATGTTTGCAGCAGCACGGACTATCAGCTCGGAGACCATGGTTGCGGATACCCTTGACGCTGCATCACGGACAGGAGTGCCTGCGATGGTGTACTCAACGACGAACCTGGGTGCACGAATGGCAAAACGTCATTTTTTCGGACGAATCCAGGTTCTGTTTACAGCATTATGATGGTCACATCCGTGTTTGGCGACATCGCGGTGAACGCACATTGGAAGCGTGTATTCGTCATCGCCATACTGGCGTATCACCCGGCGTGATGGTAGGGGGTGCCATTGATTACACGTCTCGGTCACGTCTCGTTCGCATTTACGGCACTTTGAACAGTGGACGTTACATTTCAGATGTGTTACGACCCGTGGTTCTACCCTTCATTCGATCCCTGCGAAACCCTACATTTCAGCAGGATAATGCACGACCTCATGTGCGGGTCCTGTACGGGCTTTCCTGGGTACAGAAAATGTTTGACTGCTGCCCTGGCCACCACATTCTCCTGACCTCTCACCAGATGAAAACGTCTGGACATTGGTGGCCGGGCAACTGGCTCGTCACAGTACGCCAGTCACTACTCTTGATGAACTGTGGTATCGTGTTGAAGCTGCATGGGCAGCTGTACCTGTATATGCCATCCAAGCTCTGTTGACTCAATGCCCAGGCGTATCAAGGCCGTTCTGGGTACTGATTTCTCAGGATCTGTGCAGCCAAATTGGGTAAAAATATAATCACATGTCAGTTCTAGTATAATATATTTGTCCAATGAATACTCGCTTATCATCTGTATTTCTTCTTGGTGTAGCAATTTTAATGGCCAGTAGTGTATTATAGATATAAACGACTCGCTACTATAGTACCTAAAGAAACTTCACTGAAGTTCCATGTCGTGCAACTCAACAACCTGCTGCATCATGTCCAGAGCTTCATGCCATCCCTTCAGATTCATTGGAGTGTTGCAAGCTGACAATAGTGAGTTGGATGTGATCAAGATCTTCTTCATCCCAAGCATTCTGACAAACTGGAAAGCTTGCATGACAGATACTGCCTATGAAAAGTGCACTAGCTAAGAGGACTTAACCAGAAACGTGGCTGATGGCGGAGTCTAGGAGAGTGATCCGTCAACAAATGTCTGGCGGACCGCTATAGCGACTGGTCGGTGCGCCCCGTGTTGCAGGACGGCTCGTTCGTGTGGGACGAGGAGATGCAGGGCATGATGCTGGCGGGCTTCTTCTACGGCTACACGGTGGGCCAGGTGCCGGGCGGGCTGCTCGCCGAGCGCTTCGGCGGCAAGCTGGTGTTCGGCCTGGGCGCGCTCGTGCCCGCCATCCTCACCGTGGTCAGCCCCTTCACCGCCTGGGTCAACGAGTACTTCTTCTTCGCCATGAGGATCCTCGAGGGCCTCGTCGAGGTAAGCGAGCGCAAAGTGCAGCGCCCCTAGTGAGTTGGAAGTATCGGTCCATCAGCATCATCCGCCATGTTGACGTTCTCTGCCGTCGAAGGTCTCAGCTAGACTTTTGCATGCATTATGGCCTTCATCTGTGAGTTTCCACATTGCTCCTACATTTTGTCATCGTCTTTTTTTTCTGTTAGCATTATATTTAAATTCAAGCAATATTGTCATATGATGACATGGTTGGAGACTGTGGCTGTTATTTGAAGACAAATGTTGATGGTGTTGAGACAGCAAGTGCTCAGTGAGAAAAATTTACATGTGCAACGATAAGAATGCAGTGTGAATGGTTCAGAATGGTTCAAATGGCTCTGAGCACTATGGGACTTAACATCTGAGGTCATCAGTCCCCTAGAACTTCGAACTACTTGAACCTAACTAACCTAAGTACATCACACACATGCATGCCCGAGGCAGGATTCGAACCTGCGACCGTAGCGGTCGCGCGGTTCCAGACTGAAGCGCCTAGAACCGCTCGGCCACACCGGCCGGCAAAGTGGGAATGTATTCACATCTCTTGGACTACAAAAACAAACACTACAAACCGACATTTCACGTAAGGCACATCCAATGCAAATCTGTAACGCAACCATGTATGTGGCGTGCTTATAATTATGTATTATTTATATTTTAGGACAATTAATCTGTAAAAGAAACGCACCCCATGTAATGAAAGCATGAAAACCGTCTGAAGATGAATCGTAATGATTCGAAACCGGTAACGGTACCTTTTGAATAAAGGAACTGAAAATAAATTTTAAGTAGGCTGTTTAGGTTTTATGTTGGTAACGCCACGTAGCGCTCTGTATGAAAATCACTGACTGCTGTGTGCAGTCTGTGGCTGGTTGGCGTTATTGAAATATTCTCTATTGTAGTTGGAGGTGAGCCGCCAGCAGTGGTGGATGTGGGGGGAGAGATGGCAGAATTTTAAGAGCGGACGATCAGGACGTGTGTCCGCCAGGAAGAGTAAACTTGTAATACATGACTTTTGAACACTATTAAGGTAAATACATTTTTTGTTCTCTATCAAAATCTTTCATTTGCTAACTATGCCTACCGGTAGTTAGTGCCTTCAGCAGTTAGAATCTTTTATTTAGCTGGCAGTAGTGGCGCTCGCTGTATTGCAGTAGTTCGAGTAACGAAGATTTTTGTCTGGTAAGTGATTCATGAAAGGTTTAGGTTATTGTTAGTCAGGGCCATTCTTTTGTAGGGATTTTTCAAAGTCAGATTGCGTTGCGCTAAAAATAGTGTGTCAGTTTAGTGTTGATCAGAATAAGTAAAGAAAGTAATGTCTGAGTACGTTCAGTTTTGCTCAGCTGTTTGAAAATCAAATAACGTAGAGGTTTATCAGCACAGTAATTCACTAATTTTTCTAAGGGGACGTTTCAAAATTTGTGGCTGCTGGCTGTCTCAACATCATGAAATTTATCTTTAAAGTCATTCTTATACCCGAATGAATGAATGACTTTTAACTATTTTATTGCGGTATTATGCGCTAAAATTGAAAGAGTTGACTAATTAATTTTAAATTAGCTGTAGTAGTATTCTGGTAATAAAAACACTGCATTCACACATACACACGTGAAACACACGTCAGACACACAACAGAAATATTTTCATCGTTGCTTACGGCCTGTAAGTTTCACCTAACTGATACACATACAGTAAGAAAAAAAAATTAATTGGAAAGTCTGACTAATCTGCGTAGCAGAATACTGTAATAAAACTAGAGACAAATAAACTAATATCTGCAGTCAGCCAGTTCTCAGATGGAACTTTTTTCAATATTTTTTATTAAAGATAGCATCATCTCGAGTGATACATTAACCCTCGATTACTCAACTCTCGTAAAATCAAAGATTGCAGTAGGGTATACAACAGCACATTTTGTAGTCCATTAAATTTCGGGCATGCAACCGCGCAATTTATTTATTTATTTATTTTATTTTTTTTTCCGCGGCTGCGTGCCCGAAATTTAATGGACTATTCATTACGCCGCGAGAAGTTGAAAATGCACTGCACATTTTGTACTTAATTTAGTATGTAACATGCCATTGGAGATCTAATAATTGTAATAACTGAGGCATAAACTACAAATTATGAGTTCTTGTGAATAAATTGTGGAACAGTAAACCTTACGATGGTTTAGTAGCAATGTAGCATTTTCCCCTTTTAATGTTCTAGTGTTAGACAGAATCACTTAAAAAAAAATGCATCTCTATTCCACGCCGGAGGGACCCACAGCCAGACAAACACTACTCATTATTATCTTTTCAGCACTCATACCTCTCACAATAAAAAAATAATTTTTACCTTCTTCTTTTCTACCTGCTTAATAATTTATATTTGTTTTCTAAAGTGTAATGAGTAAAAAAAAAATGCTTTTCGTCGTTTAAAACAGACTAAGTTTCTCATTTCCTATCACATATTTTACCGCAGTTTCGTCATCAATGTTTTTTTCTTTTAACGCAATGAAATGGAAAAAACGGTAACAAATACCTTACTACATTTAAACATGAAGATAAATTGAAAAAAGAAAAAAAAATGTATGTGTGGTGCAGCATGTATCTATGTCCAAATTCATCAGCTAACTTTCCGAGAGTAAAATGACATGAAAATTAGGGGTTTCGAAAATGCCAAGGAATTTTAGACATTGCAAGCCATATTTAACACCGAAACACTTTTCACTCGTTCGTGTGAGGGCCTGCCCACGTGGACAGTTTTGTGATCTGACTGCCCTCCCAGAGAACAACACCGCCAGGGAGAGGCTTCCACATTTACAGGCTGACCCAATTGATATCAATAACAAAGCTGACACATTTCGTGCGTCTACAGGTAGAAGCGGAGAACTACATGGAGCTTTGAAAGACAAGACAGAAAGGGAATGATCCTCCTGAAGCAAAAAAATTAATAGAGAGACTGACTTATCGAAGACGGAAATGACGGAAGAAACAACATTACCCTGTTTTACACGCTCGCACAGCGATATTCTGCAGATTTGAGGTCATAATCGTAGAGTTAAGTGGAATACTAATAATGGTGAGTGCAAACTTCGAACTTAGATTTTAAACTTAACTGTTGTTGTTGCGGTCTTCAGTCCTGAGACTGGTTTGATGCAGTTCTCCATGCTACTCTATCCTGTGCAAGTTTCTTCATCTCCCAGTACCTACTGCAGCCTACATCCTTCTAAATCTGCTTAGTGTTTTCATCTCTTGGTCTCCCTCTTCGATTTTTACCCTGCACGCTGCCCTCCAATACTAAACTGGTGATCCCTCGATGTCTCAGAACATGTCCTACCAACCGATCCATTCTTCTAGTCAAGTTATGCCACAAGCTCCTTTTCTCCCCAATTCTATTCAATACCTCCTCATTAGTTATGTGATCTAGCCATCTAATCTTCAGCATTCTTCTGTAGCACCACATTTCGAGAACTTCTATTCTCTTCTTGTCTAAACTATTTATCGTCCACGTTTCACTTCCATACATGGCTACACTCCATACAAATACTTTCAGAAACGACTACCAAAAAGAAATAAAAGAAACACAAAGGAATTAGCGGAATGTGTCGGAAATTGGTAGACGTGTTGTACACTATGTGATCAAAAGCATCCGGACACCTGGCTGAAAATGACTTACAAGTTCGTGGCGGTCTCCATCGGTAATGCTGGAATTCAGTATGGTGTTGCCCCACCCTTAGCATTGATGACAGCTTCCACTCACGTAGGCATACGTTCAGTCAGATGCCGGAAGGTTTCCTGGGGAATGACAGCCCATTCTTCACGGAGTGCTGCACTGAGGAGAGCTAACGACATCGGTAGGTGAGGCCCGGCACGAAGTCGGCGTTCCAAAACATCCCGTACGTGTTCTGCAGGATTCAGGTCAGAACTCTGTGCAGACCAGTCCATTACAGGGATGTTATTGTCGTGTAACCACTCCGTCACAGGCCGTGCTTTATGAACAGGTGCTCAATCGTGTTGAAAGGTGCAATCGCCATCCCCGAATTGCTTTTCAACATTGGGAAGCAAGAAGGTGCTTAAAACATCAATGTAGTTCCGTGCCGTGATAGTGCCACGCAAAACAACAAGGTGTGCAAGGCCCCTCCATGAAAGACACGCCCACACCATAACACGACCGCCTCCGAATTTTACTGTTGGCACTACACACGCTGGCAGATGACCTTCATCGGGCATTTGCCATACCCACACCCTGCCATCGGATCGCCACATTGTGTACCGTGATTCGTCACTCCACACAACTTTCTCCACTGTTCAGTCGTCCAATGTTTACGCTCCTTACACCAAGCGAGGCGTCGTTTGACATTTACCAGCGTGATGTGTGGCTTATGAGTAGCCACTCGATCACGAAATTCAAATTTGATACTGATGTAGTTTGGAATTCCTGTGTGATGGTCTGGATAGCACCTATTACACATTACGACCCTCTTAAACTGTCGGCGATCTCTGTCAGTCAACAGACGAGGTCGGCCTGTACACTTTTGTGCTGTACGTGTCCCTTGCTCTAAGGCGCTGCAGTCATGGACTGTGCGGCTGGTCCCGGCGAAGGTTCGAGTCCTCCCTCGGGCATGAGTGTGTGTGTTTGTCCTTAGGATGACTTAGGTTAAGTAGTGTGTAAGCTTAGGGACTAATAGCCTTAGCAGTTAAGTCCCATAAGATTTCACACACATTTTTTGACCCTTGCTGTACGCGTCCCTTCACGTTTTCACTTCACTATCACCTCGGAAACAGTGGACCTATGGATGTTTAGGAATGTGGAAATCTCGCGTACAGACGTATGCCTCAAGTAACACCCATCACTTGTCCAAGTTCGAAGTCCGTGAGTTCCGCGGAGCGCCCAATTCTGGTCCCTGATGATGTCTAATGACCACTGAGGTCAGTGATATGGAGTCTGGAAGTAGGTGGCGGCATAGTGCACCTAATATGAAAAACGTATGTTTTTGGTGGTGTCCAGATAGTTTTGATCACATAGTGTACATATATAGACAAACAAATGATTATAATTTCAGAAACATTGGATAATTTATTCAAGAGAAAGAGCTTCACAGCGCCTTGGTCCACCTCCGGCTGTTATGCAAGCAGTTATTTGGCTTGGCATTGATCGGTTGAGTGATTGGATGTCCTCCTGCGAGATATCGCGCTAAATTATCTCCGTTTGAGTCTTTAGATTGTGAAAATCCAGAGCTGGTGAGAGGGCCCTTCCCATAATGTTCCAAATCTTCTCAATTGCTGGTTAAGCATCAGAAACTCTCCGCATGTGCGGGCGGGCATTACTTTCTGAAATGTTGCCATGAAGGGCAACAAAACGGGGCGTAGAATATCGTCCACGTCCCACTGTGCTGCAAGAGCTACGCGGAAGACAACCAAAGGAGACTTTCTATGAAAAAAACAACACTCCACAACATTTCTTGTGGTTGTCGGACCGCATGGCGGACTACAGACAGGTTGGTAGACCACTGCTCTCAGGGATGTTCCGAGAAACGTCTTTGGCGTGGAATCTCACTGAACAGAGTATAATTGTCTTCAGTGATGAATCCGTTTCGAACTGAGCCGCGACGACCAGCGAAGACGAGAGTGGTGCTGGACTCAGCGCGTGCCCATACCATAAGCCAGATTTTGCCAGACGTTGTCATGGTTCGTTGATCTGTTACGGATATGAGTATTATTTAATGCAGCATAAGCATTTCCGCGACATGAAGATGCCTGGCACTGGGGACCGTTATTGACCAGCGCTTTCTGCCATACAGTGCTACAGTTGGTCTTCAAGTGTATTCTCATTTGGTTGTCACACAGCATTTCAGTGAGCTACCGCCCTAGCTCCCTCCTAACAACTGACGCTGTCATCATTTTGCACATGCTAGCTAAGGTATTGGAATAAGCCAACATTCCTTACATATCCATCTTTAATTTGAAGTATTCCAACAGTAGCAAACGTTTCTATGTACTCTATCGGAGCTCAGACTGACGGAGACGATCATATTGCACGTGGGTCTGCCGCTGCAGTTTCGGTCTTATTGAAGCAGCAGTCGTGACATTATTAGCACAGAGCAAAGACAGAAGTATGTTCTGCTGCAGATGATGATGTACAAGACTCAGCAGCGTCATGTGGTCAGCAAGTCATGCTTTGTCAGACTGGATAAAACGCAGGGTGCAAGTGTTATCCAACTCCACATCCACAGGCGCGAGACGTCTGGGTGCAGAGTTGGCAAAGTTTACTGTAATGGCTTGATTAAAAATTGTCTTTAATTAAAAGATGTTGTAAAAAGCTCGTAAAAACGAATGCCTTTACAAACGAGTTCTACAAGAAGCTTAAAAACAAGTGTAATACATAGGTGAGTTCGGATATTAAAAACGATATCTGTAAACTTCGAGGTAAAATGTTGTGAGCTAAGCTTTTATGAAACTTAAAGGAACTTAAACAAAAAAAAAACCACAAGGAATTTACTCATTAGTACTATCGGCTATTAATTGTATCATGTCCTTTAAAGAAACCACACTGACATGCAGTTGTGAAGGATTAATGTAAGGTGAAAATATGGCATTTTAGGATAGACATGTGTTACAAAAAGCTTTTGAGCTGATCCAATTAGTAATTAGTAACTGAGGCAGTAAACTATGTTTAATATGAAACTTCCTGCAGGATAAAAACTGAGTGCCGGACCGAGACTCGAACTCGGGACCTTTGCCTTTCGCGTGCAAGTGCTCTGCCATCTGAGCTACCCAAACACGACTCACGCCCCGTCCTCACAGCTTTACTTCTGCTAGTACCTCATCTCCTACTTTCCAAACTTTACAGAAGCTCTCCTGCGAACCGTGCAGAACTAGCACTCCTGAAAGAAAGGATATTGCGGAGACATGGCTTAGCCACAGCCTGGGGGATGTTTCCAGAATGAGATTTTCACTCTGCAGCGGAGTGTGCGCTGATATGAAACTTCCTGGCAGATTTAAACTGTGTGCCGGACCGAGACTCGAACTCAGGACCTATCCTTTCTTTCAGGACTGCTAGGTCTGCAAGGTTCGCAGGAGACCTTCTATAAAGTTTGGAAGGTAGGAGACGAGGTACTGGCAGAAGTAAAGCTGTGAGGAGGGGCCGAGAGTCGTGCTTGGGTAGCTCAGATGGTAGAGCACTTGCCCGCAAAAGGCAAAGGTCCCGTTTTCGAGTTTCGGTCTGGCACACAGTTTTAATCTGCCAAGAAGTTTCATATCAGCGCACACTCCGCTGCAGAGTGAAAATCTCATTATGTTTAATATGTTTTAGAGATTATGCAGGACGAGATATTTACTCCTTCATTGAAGAAAAACAAAAATAACACCAAATTTGTTTACGAGTTATCGATAGCTTAATACTTACTCAAACTGAGAAAGTAATGTTTATGAATTCCAACAGGAAAGAAGCTACTTGCCAAACATGAGGTTTAAGGAATGTTTTTTCAATAAACAGCAAGATACATTTATGATTAGAACATATCTCCTTGAAACGGCTGTCCCAAAGATACCTATTCCGTTATCGTATCGTAGCCTTTAACTACTATAATAATGTGCAGCATGTCTCTGAATGAAGAAATTGCTTATACACTGATGGGAAAAAAATCGCACCACGAAGGCGGAGTTGTGCGAAATAAAAGAAATTTGGTATGCCCTGAAAGGTGATGTCTATTCTAATTTCTCGCCAATTGCATAAGAGTGGCGCTAGTAGCGCCACTATGAAGACGAAAATAATATTACTTTTAAGTACACACTGTAACGACCGTGAACGTTAGTTACCTTTGAAATTGGATGTGGAGAATTGATGTTCGTCAGGAATGCCTTTAAGGCAACAAAGACGCGTTATCAACACCTCATTGAGTTTGAAAGACGTAGTGTAACAGAGCTGATTGTTTCTTCTGCGATATTGCAGAACGACTTGTCAGGAACGTTGTCACTGTACATGACTGCTGGCAGCGGTGGTCACGTGAATGTAGAGTCCAGGCAGACCAGACTCCAGACGGGCACGTGGCACTACCGTGAGGGAAGACCGTCGTGTTTGGCGTGTGGTTGTGGCACATCTTACTGCATCCGCAGCAGCAATTTCAGCGGCAGTTGGCACCACAGTGACACAACGAACCGTTACAACTCGGTTGCTTCGAGGACAACTACGAACCAAACATCCTGTCGCATGCATTCCACTGACCCCAAACTACCACCATTTGCGACTTCAGTGGTGTCAAGCGAGAGCTCATTGGAGAGTAGGAGGGAGGTCCGTGTCTGATGAAAGCTGTTCCTGCTCAGGTGCTAGTATTGGCAGTGTATTGGTTAGGAGGAGGGCAATCAGTCTGTCAGTGAACTAGACACTTTGGACCTACACCTGGGGTAATGGTCCAAGGTGCGATTATGCATGACAGCAGGAGCACGATCTTGGCTTTCGAACACATTCTGACTACAAATTTGTGCGTCAGTATGGTGACTCGAGCTGCTCAGCTGTCACTCATAAACAACATTCCAGAGGATGTTTCTCAGATGGATAACGGTCGTCCACATACCGCTGTTGTAACCCAAGATGGTCTACAGAGCGTCTACTTGTTGTCTTGGCATGCTAGACCACCAGCTCTGTCTCCAGTCGAGCACATATGGTGTATAATCGGACGACAACTCCAGAGTCATTCACAAACAGCATTAACTGTTTCTCTATTGACCGACCAAGTGCAACAGGCAGGGACTCCGTGCCACAAATTGATATCCGGCATGTGTACAAAACAATGCATGCACGTTTGCGTGCTTGCATTTAGTATTCTTGCGGTTGCACTGGTTATCAACACTTGTACAAATTTATTCGCTTCGCGCCGGCAGCGCTAATTCGGATTACTTCGCTTGTCGCCGGCCGCTTGTCCCCTTCCCGTTGATGACAAGCTTCAAACACATTGACTTTTGCGCACTTTAATTTTCCGGAAATCCTCTATTTTGGTGTATCGGTCCACAAACTTTCCACTTCTGAAAGTATTCGTATGGAGTGTAGCCATGTATGGAAGTGAAACATGGACGATAAATAGTTTGGACCAGAAGAGAATAGAAGCTTTCGAAATGTGGTGCTACAGAAGAATGCTGAAGATTAGATGGGTAGATCACATAACTAATGAGGAAGTATTGAATAGGATTGGGGAGAAGCGAAGTTTGTGGCACAACTTGACCAGAAGAAGAGATCGGTTGGTAGGACATGTTCTGAGGCATCAAGGGATCACCAATTTAGTATTGGAGGGCAGCGTGGAGGGTAAAAATCGTAGGGGGAGACCAAGAGGTGAATACACTAAGCAGATTCAGAAGGATGTAGGCTGCAGTAGGTACTGGGAGATGAAAAAGCTTGCACAGGATAGAGTAGCATGGAGAGCTGCATCAAACCAGTCTCAGGACTGAAGACCACAACAACAACAAGTCCACAAACTCGAATTTTCTCTGCAAGTTCTACACTGTTACAGTAATTATCCATGCAGAGATAATGCCACTTTCCATCAGAAGGTGTCAGTAGTTCCATCACTGTTTTTGCTAAAGGCTGTCCAGCGCCGGAATATATCTTGAATGAGGAAATGTATCCCGTAATCGAATCACACAGCGTCCGAATGAGTATGCCGTATTTCGTAATTTTCAACGGATTGTAAACTTTAAAATTTAATCGTCCACGCCACGATATCATTCCTTCATCAATAGAGATGTTTTGACTTTGATTAAACGTTTCTTTAAACTTTTTGGAAAAATAATCAATTCAGAATTGCACTTTCACAAGCCGGTCGGCATTATCCGGTTTATTGTTGCTGCCGGAAAAATGTAAAAATGATAATATTTGTCAGAATCGGTTGCGGGACATCGTTTTGCGAAATATCGGTGTGTCTATCAACGGATTCGTTGACCAATAATCATCGATCCTTGCTTTTTTTTACAATTCCTAAGGATAGCAAGCCCAAACCATTTTCTAAGTTCGGGTCCCATAACATCGACAAATTTGGCATTTTTTAAATCTACCTTTCTTCTATTGCAATTTTGACTGTAGTACTTGTTGGTTTCGTTGCTAATATATTCAAATAGATCGTATAATTATATGATATCTTCGACGCTCTGTGTATCTTTGGGAACAATTTTTGGAGCCGGGGATCCTTCAAATTTATTATTGGTCCTCGGTAAATCAAAGTCTGACCACTGTACACTGCCTTCTTCCTCTGATTCAGCTGAATCAGTTGGTAACCGTAGTGTTCGCCGAATTATTCTTGCACGTGTTTCACTAGCTTCCTACGATTCTGCTTCACTTTCGTTTTTTTTTATATCTAATGTCTTTTTCCTAATCGGTCAAGTCGTCCGGAACGTCAGACAAGACTTCCGAGCATTCATCGTAAATAATCCTATTGTCTCTTTTGTCCGCCATGATGAAAGGGCACAAGTACTTGTTGACGTGTGCTACTTATTGTTACCTAAACAAAACACCAACAGAATGCAAAAGATACTAAAGTGCTGTCGCCGGCCAATGCGTGATACTATGCTCACGACACCACTGTGGTGTCGCCGGCCACTGAGCGATACTGTGCAGACGACACCACTGTCGTGTCGCCGGACGGCATAGTGTTAATGTACCAGCATTTCACATTTGCAATGACTTATCTCGCGCTTACACTAACCTGTGATCATGCGTCTGATAATAAAACGTCTTTTCCCAAAAATGAACAAAGTACTAGAGAACTCTTATTCGAATAAGTCACATTACGCAAATCGCACAGGGAAATCTGCTGGGATTCTTTTATCCTTGGGATAATTGAAGAACGAGATAATTTTACAGTACACCGAATCGCGTGGTTCCTAGTATAATCAGTTTTCAAATTCCGTCGCCAGATGTATGAGTCTTCCACGGAAAGGCGGACATCTTTCTTGAATTTCTACGGCAAGGGATCCTCGTTTCCTTAGAACCACTTAGACACTGAATAATAACGCCCAGTTCGCAGTTGATATTCCCGCCACAAGGTTAGTGTAGTTAGCGAGTGGGCGCTAATATTCGCATCCAGAATACTTCCCGGTGTTTGTTTTCAATTTATCTTTGCGCGTCTCACGTATTAGCTCCTACGCGTCGGCTGTACTGACGCCTGCGCTTTAATAGAGCTAAACGGAAGGGAAATGAGGATAACGAGTTTGTTTAGTAGACCAATTACTAGTCGCACGTCCCAGGAGTCTATCTCGTTACATCTCAGAGATAAAGTGCAAGCTTGAAAGTTACTCATTTAGTTATTAACCTCTTTCTTTCTTGATGTTGTGAATAATAGATTAGTTTTCGTTTATGTACAAACACAGGAGTTGTTTAGTTTTACTACAGGATACGCATTGAAAAAGCATCTGTGTAAGTTCGTTCACGGTGTTTCTCATTTCTCAGGGGGTGACTTTCCCAGCGATACAGCTGATGATCTCCAAGTGGGCACCTCCACAAGAGCGCAGCCGCTTCTCCATCATCTACTCTGGTAAGCCATGCCGACAGCTTTACAACGACTCTTGTGTAAGCAAAACTAAATCTCTAGTCAAATCGCATAAAGCGTTCACTATATATCAGAGCATAAATTTATGTACAAGTTTTTCCTTCAAATAGCTATTTATGTCACTACCGGAACATTGACCTCTTCTGATGGGACACCAGTTACATTTCATTAAAGATACAGGTTGACAGTGACACTGAAAGTACTGGAAAATTACACGTCCAGAGATAATTTCCTGTTAAGCTTTACAACCACGATTTCGTCTCCTGTGACCCCATCGCCATCTCAGAATATCACTATCATCCTTCGACCTCAATTATTTGTTGTACGTACCCCAAACTGTTACTTCCCCTGTAATTTTTGTCCACCACAGTTCCCTCTCACCGAGTGAAGTGGCGCAGTAGTTAGCACACTGGAATCGCATTCGGCAGGAAGACAGTTCCGGCCATCCAGATATAAGTTTTCAGTGATTTCTCTAAATAGCTCCAGCTCACTGCCCCGATGGTTCCTTTGAAAGGGCATGGACGATTTCCTTTCCCATCCTTGAAACATTCCGAGCTTATGCTCCGTCTCTAATGACCTCGATGTCGACGGGACGATAACCTTAAATTTTCTTCCTTCTCTCTATGGTTTCCTTTAATAGCAGGGTTCGCAGCTCGTTGTCGTGCGGTAGCGTTCTCGCTTCCCGCGCCCGGGTTCCCGGGTTCGATTCCCGGCGGGGTCAGGGATTTTCTCTGCCTCGTGATGACTGGGTGTTGTGTGATGTCCTTAGGTTAGTTAGGTTTAAGTAGTTCTAAGTTCTAGGGGACTGATGACCATAGATGTTAAGTCCCATAGTGCTCAGAGCCATTTGAACCATTTTTTTAATAGCAGATAAGTTTTCCCTCGATGTTTTTACTCTTGTCATGTCGTCCTATTCCTTGTTCTAGATAGTGTTTTCCACATACTCCTTTTGTCGCCGATTCTACGAATTAAGTCCTCAATCTTACCTTATTAATCCACGTCTTTTTTCAAGTGATATAAAGAGTTGAGCACTTCACAAAACGCAGAAAAACATACTGCGTACAGGCTAGAGGTAAACAAAAACATTTGTTCATATTTCAGTATCTATCAAGTTTTATAACTTTATTTGTCCAAAACTCTACACAAGAGTTCAAACATTTTTATTCGTTTTAGTACAGTTTAACGTGGGCACCGTTTGCAGTTCGGCAGAGTTCGAAACGATACTCCGCTTCTCGCCACGTGTTCATAAACATGACAAGTGTTATGGCCTCTATTGCGACGTAAATTCGTTGTCTCAAATCAACCAGATCTCGAACCTTTGTTCTGTAACTGTGTCCTTGACACTGCACTGCACTGAAATCTAGCGCAGTCAGATCCGGAGACCGAGGGACCGGGCAATGGGAGCCCCCCTCCCCCTTCCGATCCAACACTCGGGAAATTTTTCATGGAGAGATGTGGTGCGTGGCCGAATACAACAGCTCAACCTACCGGCTTGTCTAGCATCGCCGTCCGGTGTGGCCGTGCGGCTCTAGGCGCTTCAGTCTGGAACCGCGTGACCGCTACGGTCGCCGGTTCGAATCCTGCCTCGGGCATGGATGTGTGTGATGTCCTTAGGGTAGTTAGGTTTAAGTAGTTCTAAGTTCTAGGGGACTGATGACCTCAGATGTTAAGTCCCATAGTACTCAGAGCCATTTGAACCATTTTGTCTAGCATCTGCCTTTATGTTGAAGCTAGCATTGGCCGACGCCGGGATGGTTCCTTTCAGAGGGCACAGCCGATTCCCTTCCCCATCCTTGAAACAATACGAGGTTGTGCTCCGTCTCTAACGATCTCGATGTCGACGGGACGTAAAAGCCTAATTTTTCATCCTTCTTCCTAAGTCTCACTCTAGTGCCATGGAGGTTTCTCCCTAATGTCTTCACTCACGTCCTGTCGTCCTGCCTCTTATTCTAGATAATGTTTTCCACATATTCTTTTCGTCGCTTATTCTACGAAGTAAGTCCTCACATCTTATCAGTTTAACTGTTCAAAAATGTAAAACTGTGCACTTCACAATAATCATAAAAATACAGGGTGTCCAGGATGGAGATATGCAAAAACATTTGTTCATATTTCAATACCTATTAAGTTGTATAACTTCATTTGCACAACGGTGTACATAGGAGCTCAAACATTTTTATTCATATTGGTACAGTTCAGTGTGGGGACCGTTTGTAGTTCGAAAGATATCGAAACGGTACTCGACTTCTCACCCATGTTCATATGCATGACAAGTGTTATGGCCTCTACTATGGCATAAATCCTTTGCCTCAAATCTGCCACGTCTCGAAACCTAGTTCCGCAATGTCCTTGACAAACCCCAATGCATACACTGAAAATCCAGCGGCGGAGGCAGATCGGCAGTCTGAGAGGCCAGCAGCAGCAGGCAATGGGAACCCCCACCCCTCTCCACAATTTTGAGGAGATGTCTCATGGAGATATGTGGTAATATCTCCATGGGGCACCATACTGTTGGAAAATGACGTCCGGAGGCGTCTGTGAAACTGCGTAGTTCGCTAACAAGTAAAGATAAGTGCGCCCTGCCACTGTAGACTCCATAAAAAGAAAATCGACGAATCACAGAATGTTTATGTAATCAGAACCACACATTAAATTCTGAGGTGTCCTTTCGCATTCAGTCACCTCTGCTAGGGTCTCACTTACTCATATTTGACAGTTATGTCGGTTAACTTTGCCACAGATGTGGAAGGTAGATTCATCACTGAACGGGGTTGTACTGAGGTAGTCGTTGTTTTCGTTTGTACGATGCAACATTTCAACAGCAAAATCACGTCGTCTGCAGTGATCCTCAGGCTCAAAATGACGCAGAAGTTGGAGTTTGTAAGCATGCAACAGGAGACGTTTGTGCGTAATGTCGTGCTAGTTCCCTACTGGCTTGCCTAATGTATTTACGTGGCCTTCTAGCCAATGCTTCGCGAACACGTTCCACGGTCTCTTCATTCACATGCGTTTTAGGACGTTTTCCAGCATTTGAACGCACACTTCCCGTTTCTCGAAGAGTTATGTCCCCTTCATAAATGGATTTACGTGCGGGAGGAGCCACGTTTCATTTCCT
The DNA here is from genome assembly GCF_021461385.2 of Schistocerca piceifrons. NCBI lineage: Eukaryota > Metazoa > Arthropoda > Insecta > Orthoptera > Acrididae > Schistocerca > Schistocerca piceifrons. Next base: position 778,922,606 of record NC_060140.1, on the reverse strand, counting down.
TCTTGCACGCCCCTGAACACGTGTTACATACTTTAGCTCTGCACCTTTCATTGTTTTGTCTACTTGAAGTAAACATTTGAGTGCATGAGCCATACGACTCAGCGATTTTCATGAAATGGTAAGAATCACATTTTGGAGAGTGTCTCTGTCAACTGGATATATACTCAACAACATAAAAAATCGAGTTTTTTAGTTATAAGCATTGGTTTGTGTACACCTCTAGCCCGGACACCCCGTAGTATCGCACGACTACAGCTGCAACTCGTCACAGCTGGAATCAGTCGACTTGCAGAAATACCTATGTGTAACAGTTCATTGTCGTAGAAAATGAAACGATTACCTAGGATCATTCGTAGGTGAGGCAAGTGGTAAATTTCGACACATTGGTACGATACTGATAAACATACGTATAACAATTTGTTGACATGTGTAATGAAACGATCACTCGTAAGTGATGCAGGTGGTAGATATTGATTAACTGGTATGATACTGTGGGAACTCAGTCTCTCTATTGTTCAAGTGCGTGTGAGCCATACCAGGTAGGACTAGCAGGGGATAATGAGCGTATATAAAGAAACGCGGCACCAATGGTCACTCACGGGAGAGCGGCAAGTATATTTTGAATAACATGAACTGACAAACGCCTGAAGATAGACATTCAGTATCATAAGGAAACTCACTCACTAAGTTTCGAGAATCAGTATTAAGTTAAGAATCAAGAGACATTCTTCAGACCCCCATTTATTAAACCCAGAGGAACGACGCAAACAGGATTAGACCCATTACAACGTAGACATAGGCACTGCAGCAGTCGTTCTTTCTGTGCTCCTTGCGCGAACGCGCTTCTCAATGATTTGTGAAGTATTTACAGGGGTGGACAAAAATATGAAAATACCAAAAACAAAACACGTTATCGTGCCTCAATCAATGTAGAATAAGCGTCGGCTTTCAAGACAGCTTCCAGTCGTCTAGGAATGGATAAATGCGGATTTTCAAGAGAATATTATGCCATTCTTTCTGCAAAATAGTCAAGTTGAGGTAACGGTGACGGAGGTAAATAGCGATCCAACACACTTCTCTCCAAAGTAGACCACAAAGGCTCAAGAATATTGAGATGTGGTGACTGTGGTAGCCAGGGGAGTGGCGACAATTCGTCCTCGTGCTCACAAAACCAGTTCTCGACGTTGCGTACTGTGTGAGCAAAGGGCCTGTCGTCTCGGAAGACAGCATCACGATTGGGGAACAAACATTGTATCAAAATGTTCTTATATACCTTGACAGTAATGTCCCCTTGCAAAGTATCCACGGAATACTACGGTATGGCTGCCCAAATCATCACAGGATCCCTGCCGTGTTACACTCCGACCATTGCTCCATAGCTCAGGTTTTATGGTTTCGGCACCACGTTTTCGTGTACTGATCACTGGTGAGTTGTTTTTGGAAGTACAGCTTGTAACCTCCCCCTCACTTATCGACCTTAACGACAGTAAAAATTGAAGCGCGTGTACCTAATGGAAATTTGGGAAAAGCAATCGTCACCGAAGTTAATCTGTCGGTAAAGAGAGAGAAAAGGGTTAAATCTAAATGAAAGGAAAAATGCAAATGAAACAGGTGGAAATTAATTTCGAAAAGGGGTAAAGTTAATAAAGAAAGTAAATGTGTGGTCGTTACGTTAACAATTAACTGGCGTTAATTAGATATTTGAGATTTGGGGAAAATTACGGTCGCCAGTCCTGTGGACAACAACTATAATAATTGAAAAAGAAAGGTTATTGCACATATAATTGCCACTAAAAGCTTGGGAACTGAAGGTTGACACGTGTTGTGTGAAAACTGAATGTGTGTCAGAAGTAATAAATTTCGCTACACTCTGACTTAATTTAGCAAAAGAATTAATAAAACCGGAAAACAGAAAGTTAATTTAGTGACTGAAATTAATAGTGAACTTTGTTTCTGAACACCTACGAAATTCAATAAAATAAGGTTAGTCTTGGGCTATCTCAACAATCATTTCAAAAGCTACTTGAATCTACGCAATTTAGAAATAAGAGATTTAACTTTGAACTTGAATTAAATGATTCTGAACAATTAACAATAGTAAAATTTAGTACGTACGAAGCTGAGCTGCAGTCACAGGTAAATATGGTAACATAACTCGCACTCTTCATTTGTGCTTGTGTAATCTAAATATTGTAGCCAGCTATGAATACCTTAACTGAACTTTGAAATTAAAGCAGTGAAATCGAATGATATTACTTTAATGCTGGCGTTTGAATTTCAACAACACTCGAGTTCATTTCGGAAAAGGAAGGGACCCTGCTTGGTAATGCAATTGGGACAATGAGCAACAAAGGTTCATAACCTTTTTGCTGTATTTTAGTGATGCTAATGGAATAGTTTGAAAAGCTGAGGTCTGCCATACAGTTCTAAAACTTATCGTGCTTTCAGTCTTCCTTGTTGGTTGATTGAAGGTTTGAAGTCGTCGATCGAGGGGGTGGCGACAATCACTCATGTCGGCCGTAGCTGTTGCAGAAGCTGGATGTTGGCGCGCCTTCTTCTCGACACGGGCACCAGGGGAAACGGGCTCTTGATGTGTGCCTGTTAATGTTTCCCGTCCGCGACACCATGCCAGAAACTATCGTAGCAAGTCGAGTGCAATTACATGCTGCCAAATCCTGGAAGCGCGGCAACTCGCGGGAGCGTCACTCAACACACCTGCTCCACCGCCCTATTCCAGCCAGACTCCCCACTGCCCGCGCTCCACGCGGCAGAGTTAACACTACCAAAGATCCTAAACACTTTGGTTTTCCACACGACCTATCGAAGTAATCGTTCGATAGCCTAGTTTTCCCTAGGCAAGACCCAGCGTAAAAATACAAATAATATTTACAAAACAAACCAATTATACATCGACATACATACAAATAGTAACACAATTACAATATATAAAGACACGGAAATGTCATATCTTCAGGTAACAAAATAAGGAAAAAAATTTATAGTACAATAGATGGAAATAGGAGGATATGCATTTCCAGCTGTTACAAGCTTGCCCTGAAATTCCCTGCTTCTGGAGCTCCCATCGTGTTGTTTCGGTGCTGACAGGCTTCGCCAGTACGATCTTTAGTTCTGCAGTGACTTTTGCAGCTGTCATCCTCCTATTTCTCGTCGCAATCCTCTTCAATGCCCATCCGTCGTAGTCACTCAACCAACACTATTGCCCGCGTTGTGACGTAGCGGATCACGTTTTTCCACTTTCCCTGTATGCGGTATAAACTTCCGATCTGGTACTTTTTGAAACACCAAACACTTCGGGCACCAACAGTTTGCCCACGTTGAAAGTCACTTAGCTCCAAAGTAAGGCACCCGCAACTACACAGAACTCTGCTCTGATCACGAATGACACTTGCAACGTATTGAGGACATTGCACAGGGGCCGTTCGTGGCCAAATACAACAGCGCAGCCTACAGGCATAGCAAACATCTGCATTACGTTGAAACATGCATTTTTATGGTTTTTCCATGTTTTTGCATAATCTCTGTATTGAAATGTGGATATGATCCGCAGAACGTGCAAATAGCTAAAGTAAGCTAATCAGCAGTACTGGAAACTAATGTTAATGATTAATGAAAACCATGACAGCTGTACTGGTACACATTTTCTGTGTCAAAAACCGGTTTCTTTAGTCAGAACCTGATGGAGTTGCCGAGTTGTGACAGTATCATATTCTAGTAGGTCTAGTTCTCTTGATAACAGTCATATAAATACACTACGGGCCATTGAAATTGCTACACCAAGAAGCAATGCAGCTGTTAAACGGGTATTCATTGGACAAATATATTATACTAGAACTGACATGCAATTACATTTTCACGCAATTTGGGTGCGTAGATCCTGAGAAATCAGAACCCAGAACAACCACCTCTGGCTGTAATAACGGCCTTGATACGCCTGGGCATTGAGTTAAACAGAGCTTGGATGGCATGTACAGGTGCATCTGCCCATGCAGCTTCAACATGATACTACAGATCATCAGGACTAGTGACTGGCGTATTGTGATGAGCCAGTTGCTCGGCCACCATTGACCAGACGTTTTCAGTTGGTGAGAGGTCTGGAGAATGTGCTGACCAGGGCAGCAGTCGGGCATTTTCTGTATCCAGAAAGGCCCGTACAGGACCTGCAACATGCGGTCGTGCATTATCCTGCTGAAATGTAGGGTTTCGCAGGGATCGAATGAAGGGTAGAGCCACGGGTCGTAACACATCTGAAATGTAACGAGCCGGCCGTGGCGGCCGTGCGGTTCAAGGCGCTGCAGTCCGGAACCGCGTGACCGCTACGGTCACAGGTTCGAATCCTGCTTCGGGCATGGATGTGTGTGATGTCCTTCGGTTAGTTAGGTTTAAGTAGTTCTAAGTTCTAGGGGACTGATGACCTAAGATGTTAAGTCCCATGGTGCTCATAGCCATTTGAACCATTTGGAATGTAACGTCCACTGTTCAAAGTGCCGTCAATGCGAACAAGAGGTGACCGAGACGAACCACGCCGGCCGATATGCCAGTATGGCGATGATGAATACAAGCTTTCAATGTGCGTTCACCGCGATGTCGCCAAACATGGATGCGACCATCATGATGCTGTAAACAGAACCCGGATTCATCCGAAAAAAGACGTTTTGCCATTCGTGCACCCAGGTTCGTCTTTGAGTACACCATCGCAGGCGCTCCTGTCTGTGGTGCAGCGTCAAGGGTAACCACAGCCATGGTCTCCGAGCTGATAGTCCATGCTGCTGCGATAAACCGCAATCGGGATAGTCTACAATCCGAGCTTTATCAAAGTCGGAAACGTGATGGTACGCATTTCTCCTCCTTACACGAGACATCACAACAACGTTTCACCAGGCAACGCCGGTCAACTGCTGTTTGTGTATGAGAAATCGGTTGGAAACTTTCCTCATGTCAGCACGTTGTAGGTGTCGCCACCGGCGCCAGCCTTGTGTGAATGCTCTGAAAAGCTAATCATTTACATATCACAGCTTCTCCTTCCTGTCGGTTAAATTTCGCGTCTGTAGCACGTCATCTTCGTGGTGTAGCAATTTTAATGGCCAGTAGTGTATTCTGCCGAACCCCTGGCAGAAGCAAGGCGAGCAGTCTGATGTCCACATCACGCCGTGTCGGATGCACTTGCAGCTCGCCTTATTTCTGCCAGGTGGTCAGTCGAACGTTTATATGATCATCCGTTTCAGATTTTGTCTCATGTTGCGTGAGACAACGAGACCCGTTAATTATGATACTGGCACAACTCGATAACCCGATGTTCTAACGAACGAAACCGATCGTGACCCAATAAATGTGTTTCAGTACAGCTGTGGGGGTTCCCTTAATTATTCATATTATTGGGTTGGTGCATACGTTCGTAGCGTTTTCCATAAGTTTGGCAAACACAACAGAGCCTTTTGTCATTCATAATATATTCTCTTTCGCTGTTCACAAAAATCTGTCAACTTGGGGTAACTGTTCGACTCCGTGACTGTAGGAATCACTTGAATCTGAGGCGAAGAACTCGTCGAGTCATTTCCGGAGCTCATTTTCATCCGGGAAGGATGTTCCTTGAATGTTGTTCGATAGAGAGGGTAAAAGGTCAAAATTTGAGGGCGCAAGATCTGGTGAATAAGGTGAGTGCGAAACGACTCGTCAACCCAACTCCTGTGTAGTGTATTTTGTCAGTATAGAAGAAGCCGGCGAATTTTTCGTGGAGTATCGTCGCTTTTTGCAGTCTTCCTGGTCGTTAGTCTTGGATTACGTCTCCAAGACGTCTCATTTGTTGACAATAAATGTCGGCAGTGACGGTTACACCTCGGGGAAGCAACTCGTACTACATCACACCCTCGCTATTGCACCAGATGCATAACATTTCCCTTTATGGATGCGCGCAGGTTTTTGTACAGGAAGTTGCTGCTTTGTTTGGGCTCAGCTACCCCTTTCCTTTCCTTTTGTTGACGTAAAGCCACCATTTATCGTCACCGGTAACGATACAGGACAGGAATGGTCGGCGTTGGTCTCGAGCCAATTGACTACGAGCTAGCAGAGTTAGACATATGGTCATTCTCTGATGTTTTGATTTTGGGTTAGAGCATGCGGTACGAATACACCAGATTTCTGAACTTTCTCCATTGAGTGCAAATGTCGTACGCTGGTGGAATGATCACAGTTCGTCACTTTGCTAGTTCTCGGGTACATTGAGGTGAATCATTGTGTATTAATGCTTTTAAACGATCTTCATCAAAACCCGAAGGTCTTCCTGAAAGTGAAGACTCTCTGATCTCAAAATGATCCTCCTTAAAAAGAGAAACCAATTTACTGCCGTTCTTCGTCCAATGGCGCTACCACCGTACATGGCACAAATATTTGTGGCTGCCTCCGCTACTGCCACCCCTCTACTGAACTCAAACAGAAGAATATGTTGGAAACATTCCGATTTCTCCACATGACACTCCATTTTCTAGCGTCCACTGCTCCACTCACTATCCGCAAATGACGAAATGACAATTTGTGAACTCAAATAGCAACAATGAACTACAAATAAAGAATGACGATTGATAAATAAACCCATAGTAAGCGGAATACCATCATCCTAAACAAAAACGGTAAGAAGTTATGCATCAACGTAATAGCTTCAATCAGGTGTGGAGTTCGAATGATCAGGATTACTGCTGCAAATTCTTTTACTGACTGTCCCTTCAAGACATCGTGTCCCAAAAGGTATGTACTTTGTACACCGATGAGCCAAAACATTATGAACACAGGCCATTGCGAGGCTGAATGCCTGCTAGTGGTCTTGTAGACACGTGAAGCAGTAAGGAAAGAATGTAAACGAAAGAGAAACGAATGGGCAGTCATTAAAGTGAAGATGCGGGTCGCAAATGCGAAAGTCCACTAAAAAACGGCTCTGAGCAATATGGGACTTAACTTCTGAGGTCATCAGTCCCCTAGAACTTAGAACTACTTAAGTCTAACTAACCTAGGGACATCCCACACATCCATGCCCGAGGCAGGATTCGAACCTGCGACAGTAGCGCTCTCGCGGCTCCAGACTGCAGCGCCTAGAACCACTCGGCCAAAGCGGCCGGCGAGAACAGCATTGTATGGCAGTGACTCACGGTCACTCCGGCCGGCAATATGTAATTCTGCAGGCTTTCGTGCCCGTTGTCGCTGTAGGTAAAATCTTCTGGGTTATTAGGCCGCGTCATATTTCTACTAAAATGATCGATTTTTCGACCCCTCTGCTGGGATCTTCCTCAAGATCTTCTGGTGTCCACTACTGCTAGAACACTGTCAGAGACGAGTGTCGCGTCCTCTTATAAGGGGGAGTTTTCTCGCGTTCGTGCTGGAGAAGTGACAGTATTGGTTGAAATTCATATGGCTACTATTGGTGGTCCATAGTCACAGGCTAATATTCCCTCTCTGATGCAGAAGAAGGGGCGTTGTTGGCTAATCTGCTGTGGACACCACTGGCGGCCCATCGTCAATGGATAGAAAGGCACTATTCCACACTTACACTGGAGAAGGGGTATTGGTTGAAATTCCTGCTACTGCTATTGGTTGGTCGTCATCATTGGCTAGATTCGAACCAGACAGCGCAAGAGAGGGGGAATGTCTATCCAAAGTATTATAGTCCGCCGAGGTGACTTGCAGCGGGTTGTTTATGTCGCTCGCACACCGCAGCCGCGTATTCACTTCCTTGATGGCGGGGAGCCATTATGCTGGAAGCCCGTATCCGTCCTCTCTACTGAAATTACATGTATTCTTGGAAATTTGAACCTCTTCTTGGACTTTTCTTCTATAAATATTTGTTTCCTTAGCCAGTACACGTACGTTATTAAAATCGATGTCAGCGCTACAGTTCTCATTATGTTCTGCTACTGCTGATTGTGCGCTTTGTTTTAGCGGCATGTGCCGTTCGTGTTCCTTAATGCGTTCCTTAACAGTTCTTCCTGTTTCGCCCTATATACACTTTGCCGCAGCCACATGTCACTTGATAAACGCCTGACGATGGGCCGCCAAAGGTATCCACAAGAGATTAGCCAACAACGCTCCTTCTCCTGCATCAGAGCGGGGATATTAGCCTATGACTATGGCCCACCAGTGGTAGCCATATGAATTTCAGCCCATACCGTCACTTCTCCAGCACGAACGCGAGAAAACTCCCGTTCATAAGAAGACACGACACTCGTCTCTGACAGTGTTCTAGCAGTAGTAGACACCAGAAGATCCTGAGGAAGATCCCAGAAAAGAGGTCGAAACGTCGATCATTTTAGAAGAAATATGACACGGCGTAATAACCCAGAAGATTTTACCTACAGGTGGTCATAATGTTTTGGCTCAGCGGTGAGTGTACGTGTGTATGTGTGTGCACCCTGCCTGGTGCAGTGATGAGCGTGAGTCACTGGACTGAGCGCACTTGTTTGTTGTGGACAGGCGGCTACCTGGGCACGGTGATCACGATGGCGCTGTCGGGCGTGATGTGCGATAGCGAGGTGGGCTGGCCGCTCGTCTTCTACGTGTTCGGCGGCCTGGGCATCCTCTGGAGCATCCCCTGGTTCCTGCTCGCCTACGACACGCCGGCTAAGCACCCGCGCATCGACCCCGCCGAGCGGCGATTCATCGAGGCTTCGTTGGGCAAGGTGCCCGCCAAGGTGAGTCCAGTTCCCATCACGCAGCTCGGTCCTTTGTCTACTGGCACAGAGGAGGAGACGCACTATGGTGGACTGCAGTGGGTATTGTGCACCAGAAACGCTCATCTCACTGTCGTCAACTGTGTGACAGCAACAATAGCGAAAGTAACCGAAAATGCAGTCAAATGAGGAGATTCTATATCACCAAAACAATTCTTGACAGCCATACAGAAAGTTTTTATAAGCTGCACGTGAAAAGTACGGTGACAGGTCTCATAAAATGAAGAAAACTGTCTAGAGTCACAAACAAAATACCTGCACTGGCCTTCAGTGTAATCAATGTTAGCTAAAACACACTTCTGATAACAGTTACATAGCTGTAACTCTTCAGACATTCCCGGCGAGATCTTGACATGTGGAATAATTCGGTCTACTGCCAGATGTTTGTGTCGCTCAGGCACAATATTTACGACACGTAACTTGTTGCCTTCTTCAGGTGCTATCTTAGACTGCCGTATTGGAGGATCTTGTCCAGTATTTATGCCCAGAGGGTGCTGGGTGCTCTCTTTGCCGACGGCGCCCATCTGGCGTTGCTTGTAAGGTGTTGTCTCTTCCCCGGTGCTCCACCGAACGCCGTCTGTGGCAGCTCTCTGAGGCCCGTCCTGTGTCGAGCGCTCCGTTCGTGGTCCGGGCCCGCCTGCTGCTACTCCTGAGGTTTTGGCCCTTCCCTGGTGCTCCCACGGACATCCTCGCCCTGCTCTTCCACCATCTGTGGTCGTGGCAGCTGTCTGAGGCCAGACCAGCGTATGGCGTTCTGTTCGCGGTCTGCGCCCGCTTGGCGCTGCTCGTGAGGTGTTGTCTCTCCTCTGGTGCTCCGTCGGACGTCCGCGCCCGCGTCGTCCACCATCTGCTGTTGTGGCAGCTGTCTGAGGCCCGTCTCGCGTAGGGCGCTCCGTATGCGGTCCGCGCTCGCCTGGCACTGCTTGTTACGTGTTGTCTCTTCTCTGGTGTTCCGTCCGACGTCCGAGCCCACGTCGTCCACCACGTGCTGTTGTGGCAGCTGTTTGAGGCAAGTTCCGCGTAGGGCGCTCTGTACGCGATCCGCGCTCGCCTGGCGCTGCTGGTTAGGTGTTCTCTCTTCTCTGGTGCTTCGTTGGACGTCCGCGCCCTCGTCGTCCACCATCTGCTGTTGTGGCAGCTGTCTGAGGCCCGTCTCGTGTAGGGCGCTCTGTACGCGATCCGCGCTCGCCTGGCGCTGCTTGTTAGGTGTTGTCTCTTCTCTGGAGCTCCGTCGGACATCCTCTACCGCGTCGTCCACCATCTCCTGTTGTGGCAGCTGTCTGAGGCCCGTCTCATGTAGGGCCCTCCGTGTGCGGTCCGCGCTCGCCTGGCGCTGCTCTTGAGGTGTTGTCTCTTCTCTGTTGCTCCGTCGGACGTCCGCGCCAGCGACGTCCACCATCTGCTGTTGTGGCAGCTGTCTGAGGCCCGTCTCGTGTAGGGCGCTCTGTACGCGATCCGCGCTCGCCTGGCGCTGCTTGTTAGGTGTTGTCTCTTCTCTGGTGCTCCGTCGGACGTCCGAGCCCACGTCGTCCACCATCTGCTGTTGTGGCAGCTGTCTGAGGCCCGTCTCGTGTAGGGCGCTCCGTATGCGGTCCGCGCTCGCCTGGCGCTGCTTGTTAGGTGTTGTCTCTTCTCTGGTGTTCCGTCGGACGTCCGAGCCCACGTCGTCCACCACGTGCTGTTGTGGCAGCTGTTTGAGGCAAGTTCCGCGTAGGGCGCTCTGTACGCGATCCGCGCTCGCCTGGCGCTGCTGGTTAGGTGTTCTCTCTTCTCTGGTGCTTCGTTGGACGTCCGCGCCCTCGTCGTCCACCATCTGCTGTTGTGGCAGCTGTCTGAGGCCCGTCTCGTGTAGGGCGCTCTGTACGCGATCCGCGCTCGCCTGGCGCTGCTTGCTAGGTGTTGTCTCTTCTCTGGAGCTCCGTCGGACATACTCTACCGCGTCGTCCACCATCTTCTGTTGTGGCAGCTGTCTGAGGCCCGTCTCATGTAGGGCCCTCCGTGTGCGGTCCGCGCTCGCCTGGCGCTGCTCTTGAGGTGTTGTCTCTTCTCTGTTGCTCCGTCGAACGTCCGCGCCAGCGACGTCCACCATCTGCTGTTGTGGCAGCTGTCTGAGGCCCGTCTCGTGTAGGGCGCTCTGTACGCGATCCGCGCTCGCCTGGCGCTGCTTGTTAGGTGTTGTCTCTTCTCTGGTGCTCCGTCGGACGTCCGAGCCCACGTCGTCCACCATCTGCTGTTGTGGCAGCTGTCTGAGGCCCGTCTCGTGTAGGGCGCTCTGTACGCGATCCGCGCTCGCCTGGCGCTGCTCTTGAGGTGTTGTCTCTTCTCTGTTGCTCCGTCGGACGTCCGCGCCAGCGACGTCCACCATCTGCTGTTGTGGCAGCTGTCTGAGGCCCGTCTCGTGTAGGGCGCTCTGTACGCGATCCGCGCTCGCCTGGCGCTGCTTGTTAGGTGTTGTCTCTTCTCTGGAGCTCCGTCGGACATCCTCTACCGCGTCGTCCACCATCTGCTGTTGTAGCAGCTGTCTGAGGCCCGTCTCATGTAGGGCGCTCTGTACGCGATCCGCGCTCGCCTGGCGCTGCTTGTTAGGTGTTGTCTCTTCTCTGGTGCTCCGTCGGACGTCCGCGCCCTCGTCGTCCACCATCTGCTGTTGTGGCAGCTGTCTGAGGCCCGTCTCGTGTAGGGCGCTCTGTACGCGATCCGCGCTCGCCTGGCGCTGCTCTTGAGGTGTTGTCTCTTCTCTGTTGCTCCGTCGGACGTCCGCGCCAGCGACGTCCACCATCTGCTGTTGTGGCAGCTGTCTGAGGCCCGTCTCGCGTAGGGCGCTCCGTATGCGGTCCGCGCTCACCTGGCGCTGCTTGTTAGGTGTTGTCTCTTCTCTGGTGTTCCGTCGGACGTCCGAGCCCACGTCGTCCACCACGTGCTGTTGTGGCAGCTGTTTGAGGCAAGTTCCGCGTAGGACGCTCTGTACGCGATCCGCGCTCGCCTGGCGCTGCTGGTTAGGTGTTCTCTCTTCTCTGGTGCTTCGTTGGACGTCCGCGCCCTCGTCGTCCACCATCTGCTGTTGTGGCAGCTGTCTGAGGCCCGTCTTGTGTAGGGCGCTCTGTACGCGATCCGCGCTCGCCTGGCGCTGCTTGTTAGGTGTTGTCTCTTCTCTGGAGCTCCGTCGGACATCCTCTACCGCGTCGTCCACCATCTGCTGTTGTGGCAGCTGTCTGAGGCCCGTCTCGTGTAGGGCGCTCTGTACGCGATCCGCGCTCGCCTGGCGCTGCTCTTGAGGTGTTGTCTCTTCTCTGTTGCTCCGTCGGACGTCCGCGCCAGCGACGTCCACCATCTGCTGTTGTGGCAGCTGTCTGAGGCCCGTCTCGTGTAGGGCGCTCTGTACGCGGTCCGCGCTCGCCTGGCGCTGCTTGTTAGGTGTTGTCTCTTCCCTGGTGCTCCGTCGGACGTCCGAGCCCACGTCGTCCACCACGTGCTGTTGTGGCAGCTGTTTGAGGCAAGTTCCGCGTAGGGCGCTCTGTACGCGATCCGCGCTCGCCTGGCGCTGCTTGTTAGGTGTTGTCTCTTCTCTGGAGCTCCGTCGGACATCCTCTACCGCGTCGTCCACCATCTCATGTTGTGGCAGCTGTCTGAGGCCCGTCTCGTGTAGGGCGCTCTGTACGCGATCCGCGCTCGCCTGGCGCTGCTCTTGAGGTGTTGTCTCTTCTCTGGTGCTCCGTCGGACGTCCGCGCCCTCGTCGTCCACCATCTGCTGTTGTGGCAGCTGTCTGAGGCCCGTCTCGCGTAGGGCGCTCTGTACGCGATCCGCGCTCGCCTGGCGCTGCTGGTTAGGTGTTCTCTCTTCTCTGGTGCTTCGTTGGACGTCCGCGCCCTCGTCGTCCACCATCTGCTGTTGTAGCAGCTGTCTGAGGCCCGTCTCGTGTAGGGCGCTCTGTACGCGATCCGCGCTCGCCTGGCGCTGCTCTTGAGGTGTTGTCTCTTCTCTGTTGCTCCGTCGGACGTCCGCGCCCTCGTCGTCCACCATCTGCTGTTGTGGCAGCTGTCTGAGGCCCGTCTTGTGTAGGGCGCTCTGTACGCGATCCGCGCTCGCCTGGCGCTGCTTGTTAGGTGTTGTCTCTTCTCTGGAGCTCCGTCGGACATCCTCTACCGCGTCGTCCACCATCTGCTGTTGTGGCAGCTGTCTGAGGCCCGTCTCGTGTAGGGCGCTCTGTACGCGATCCGCGCTCGCCTGGCGCTGCTCTTGAGGTGTTGTCTCTTCTCTGGTGCTCCGTCGGACGTCCGCGCCCTCGTCGTCCACCATCTGCTGTTGTGGCAGCTGTCTGAGGCCCGTCTCGCGTAGGGCGCTCCGTATGCGATCCGCGCTCGCCTGGCACTGCTTGTTAGGTGTTGTCTCTTCTCTGGTGTTCCGTCGGACGTCCGAGCCCACGTCGTCCACCACGTGCTGTTGTGGCAGCTGTTTGAGGCAAGTTCCGCGTAGGGCGCTCTGTACGCGATCCGCGCTCGCCTGGCGCTGCTGGTTAGGTGTTCTCTCTTCTCTGGTGCTTCGTTGGACGTCCGCGCCCTCGTCGTCCACCATCTGCTGTTGTAGCAGCTGTCTGAGGCCCGTCTCGTGTAGGGCGCTCTGTACGCGATCCGCGCTCGCCTGGCGCTGCTCTTGAGGTGTTGTCTCTTCTCTGTTGCTCCGTCGGACGTCCGCGCCCTCGTCGTCCACCATCTGCTGTTGTGGCAGCTGTCTGAGGCCCGTCTTGTGTAGGGCGCTCTGTACGCGATCCGCGCTCGCCTGGCGCTGCTTGTTAGGTGTTGTCTCTTCTCTGGAGCTCCGTCGGACATCCTCTACCGCGTCGTCCACCATCTCCTGTTGTGGCAGCTGTCTGAGGCCCGTCTCGTGTAGGGCCCTCCGTGTGCGGTCCGCGCTCGCCTGGCGCTGCTCTTGAGGTGTTGTCTCTTCTCTGTTGCTCCGTCGGACGTCCGCGCCCTCGTCGTCCACCATCTGCTGTTGTGGCAGCTGTCTGAGGCCCGTCTTGTGTAGGGCGCTCTGTACGCGATCCGCGCTCGCCTGGCGCTGCTTGTTAGGTGTTGTCTCTTCTCTGGAGCTCCGTCGGACATCCTCTACCGCGTCGTCCACCATCTCCTGTTGTGGCAGCTGTCTGAGGCCCGTCTCATGTAGGGCCCTCCGTGTGCGGTCCGCGCTCGCCTGGCGCTGCTCTTGAGGTGTTGTCTCTTCTCTGTTGCTCCGTCGGACGTCCGCGCCCTCGTCGTCCACCATCTGCTGTTGTGGCAGCTGTCTGAGGCCCGTCTTGTGTAGGGCGCTCTGTACGCGATCCGCGCTCGCCTGGCGCTGCTTGTTAGGTGTTGTCTCTTCTCTGGAGCTCCGTCGGACATCCTCTACTGCGTCGTCCACCATCTCCTGTTGTGGCAGCTGTCTGAGGCCCGTCTCGCGTAGGGCGCTCTGTACGCGATCCGCGCTCGCCTGGCGCTGCTCTTGAGGTGTTGTCTCTTCTCTGTTGCTCCGTCGGACGTCCGCGCCCTCGTCGTCCACCATCTGCTGTTGTGGCAGCTGTCTGAGGCCCGTCTCGCGTAGGGCGCTCCGTATGCGGTCCGCGCTCGCCTGGCACTGCTTGTTAGGTGTTGTCTCTTCTCTGGTGTTCCGTCGGACGTCCGAGCCCACGTCGTCCACCACGTGCTGTTGTGGCAGCTGTTTGAGGCAAGTTCCGCGTAGGGCGCTCTGTACGCGATCCGCGCTCGCCTGGCGCTGCTGGTTAGGTGTTCTCTCTTCTCTGGTGCTTCGTTGGACGTCCGCGCCCTCGTCGTCCACCATCTGCTGTTGTGGCAGCTGTCTGAAGCCCGTCTTGTGTAGGGCGCTCTGTACGCGATCCGCGCTCGCCTGGCGCTGCTTGTTAGGTGTTGTCTCTTCTCTGGAGCTCCGTCGGACATCCTCTACCGCGTCGTCCACCATCTCCTGTTGTGGCAGCTGTCTGAGGCCCGTCTCATGTAGGGCCCTCCGTGTTCGGTCCGCGCTCGCCTGGCGCTGCTCTTGAGGTGTTGTCTCTTCTCTGTTGCTCCGTCGGACGTCCGCGCCCTCGTCGTCCACCATCTGCTGTTGTGGCAGCTGTCTGAGGCTCGTCTTGTGTAGGGCGCTCTGTACGCGATCCGCGCTCGCCTGGCGCTGCTTGTTAGGTGTTGTCTCTTCTCTGGAGCTCCGTCGGACATCCTCTACCGCGTCGTCCACCATCTCCTGTTGTGGCAGCTGTCTGAGGCCCGTCTCATGTAGGGCCCTCCGTGTGCGGTCCGCGCTCGCCTGGCGCTGCTCTTGAGGTGTTGTCTCTTCTCTGTTGCTCCGTCGGACGTCCACGCCCTCGTCGTCCACCATCTGCTGTTGTGGCAGCTGTCTGAGGCCCGTCTTGTGTAGGGCGCTCTGTACGCGATCCGCGCTCGCCTGGCGCTGCTTGTTAGGTGTTGTCTCTTCTCTGGTGCTCCGTCGGACGTCCGAGCCCACGTCGTCCACCATCTGCTGTTGTGGCAGCTGTCTGAGGCCCGTCTCGCGTAGGGCGCTCCGTATGCGGTCCGCGCTCGCCTGGCGCTGCTTGTTAGGTGTTGTCTCTTCTCTGGTGATCCGTCGGACGTCCGAGCCCACGTCGTCCACCATCTGCTGTTGTGGCAGCTGTCTGAGGCCCGTCTCGCGTAGGGCGCTCCGTATGCGGTCCGCGCTCGCCTGGCGCTGCTTGTTAGGTGTTGTCTCTTCTCTGGTGCTCCGTCGGACGTCCGAGCCCACGTCGTCCACCACGTGCTGTTGTGGCAGCTGTTTGAGGCAAGTTCCGCGTAGGGCGCTCTTTACGCGATCCGCGCTCACCTGGCGCTGCTTGTTAGGTGTTGTCTCTTCTCTGGTGCTCCGTCGGACGTCCGAGCCCACGTCGTCCACCATCTGCTGTTGTGGCAGCTGTCTGAGGCCCGTCTCGCGTAGGGCGCTCCGTATGCGGTCCGCGCTCGCCTGGCGCTGCTTGTTAGGTGTTGTCTCTTCTCTGGTGCTCCGTCGGACGTCCGAGCCCACGTCGTCCACCATCTGCTGTTGTGGCAGCTGTCTGAGGCCCGTCTCGCGTAGGGCGCTCCGTATGCGGTCCGCGCTCGCCTGGCGCTGCTTGTTAGGTGTTGTCTCTTCTCTGGTGTTCCGTCGGACGTCCGAGCCCACGTCGTCCACCACGTGCTGTTGTGGCAGCTGTTTGAGGCAAGTTCCGCGTAGGGCGCTCTGTACGCGATCCGCGCTCGCCTGGCGCTGCTTGTTAGGTGTTGTCTCTTCTCTGGTGCTCCATCGGACGTCCGAGCCCACGTCGTCCACCACGTGCTGTTGTGGCAGCTGTTTGAGGCAAGTTCCGCGTAGGGCGCTCTGTACGCGATCCGCGCTCGCCTGGCGCTGCTGGTTAGGTGTTCTCTCTTCTCTGGTGCTTTGTTGGACGTCCGAGCCCACGTCGTCCACCACGTGCTGTTGCGGCAGCTGTTTGAGGCAAGTTCCGCGTAGGGCGCTCTGTACGCGATCCGCGCTCGCCTGGCGCTGCTTGTTAGGTGTTGTCTCTACTCTGGTGTTCCGTCGGATGTCCGAGCCCACGTCGTCCAGCACGTGCTGTTGTGGCAGCTGTTTGAGGCAAGTTCCGCGTAGGGCGCTCTGTACGCGATCCGCGCTCGCCTGGCGCTGCTGGTTAGGTGTTCTCTCTTCTCTGGTGCTTCGTTGGACGTCCGAGCCCAACTCGTCCACCACGTGCTGTTGTGGCAGCTGTTTGAGGCAAGTTCCGCGTAGGGTGCTCTGTACGCGATCCGCGCTCGCCTGGCGCTGCTTGTTAGGTGTTGTCTCTTCTCTGGTGCTCCGTCGGACGTCCGAGCCCACGTCGTCCACCACGTGCTGTTGTGGCAGCTGTTTGAGGCAAGTTCCGCGTAGGGCGCTCTGTACGCGAGCCGCGCTCGCCTGGCGCTGCTGGTTAGGTGTTCTCTCTTCTCTGGTGCTTCGTTGGACGTCCGAGCCCACGTCGTCCACCACGTGCTGTTGTGGCAGCTGTTTGAGGCAAGTTCCGCGTAGGGCGCTCTGTACGCGATCCGCGCTCGCCTGGCGCTGCTTGTTAGGTGTTGTCTCTTCTCTGGTGCTCCGTCGGACGTCCGAGCCCACGTCGTCCACCACGTGCTGTTGTGGCAGCTGTTTGAGGCAAGTTCCGCGTAGGGCGCTCTGTACGCGATCCGCGCTCGCCTGGCGCTGCTGGTTAGGTGTTCTCTCTTCTCTGGTGCTTCGTAGGACGTCCGAGCCCACGTCGTCCACCACGTGCTGTTGTGGCAGCTGTTTGAGGCAAGTTCCGCGTAGGGCGCTCTGTACGCGATCCGCGCTCGCCTGGCGCTGCTTGTTAGGTGTTGTCTCTTCTCTGGTGTTCCGTCGGACGTCCGAGCCCACGTCGTCCACCACATGCTGTTGTGGCAGCTGTTTGAAGCAAGTTCCGCGTAGGGCGCTCTGTACGCGATCCGCGCTCGCCTGGCGCTGCTTGTTAGGTGTTGTCTCTTCTCTGGTGCTCCGTCGGACGTCCGAGCCCACGTCGTCCACCATCTGCTGTTGTGGCAGCTGTCTGAGGCCCGTCTCGCGTAGGGCGCTCCGTATGCGGTCCGCGCTCGCCTGGCGCTGCTTGTTAGGTGTTGTCTCTTCTCTGGTGCTCCGTCGGACGTCCGAGCCCACGTCGTCCACCACGTGCTGTTGTGGCAGCTGTTTGAGGCAAGTTCCGCGTAGGGCGCTCTGTACGCGATCCGCGCTCGCCTGGCGCTGCTTGTTAGGTGTTGTCTCTTCTCTGGTGTTCCGTCGGACGTCCGAGCCCACGTCGTCCACCACGTGCTGTTGTGGCAGCTGTTTGAGGCAAGTTCCGCGTAGGGCGCTCTGTACGCGATCCGCGCTCGCCTGGCGCTGCTGGTTAGGTGTTCTCTCTTCTCTGGTGCTTCGTTGGACGTCCGCGCCCTCGTCGTCCACCATCTGCTGTTGTGGCAGCTGTCTGAGGCCCGTCTCGTGTAGGGCGCTCTGTACGCGATCCGCGCTCGCCTGGCGCTGCTTGTTAGGTGTTGTCTCTTCTCTGGTGCTCCGTCGGACGTCTGAGCCCACGTCGTCCACCATCTGCTGTTGTGGCAGCTGTCTGAGGCCCGTCTCGTGTAGGGCGCTCCGTATGCGGTCCGCGCTCGCCTGGCGCTGCTTGTTAGGTGTTGTCTCTTCTCTGGTGTTCCGTCGGACGTCCGAGCCCACGTCGTCCACCACGTGCTGTTGTGGCAGCTGTTTGAGGCAAGTTCCGCGTAGGGCGCTCTGTACGCGATCCGCGCTCGCCTGGCGCTGCTTGTTAGGTGTTGTCTCTTCTCTGGTGCTCCGTCGGACGTCCGAGCCCACGTCGTCCACCATCTGCTGTTGTGGCAGCTGTCTGAGGCCCGTCTCGCGTAGGGCGCTCCGTATGCGGTCCGCGCTCGCCTGGCGCTGCTTGTTAGGTGTTGTCTCTTCTCTGGTGCTCCGTCGGACGTCCGAGCCCACGTCGTCCACCATCTGCTGTTGTGGCAGCTGTCTGAGGCCCGTCTCGTGTAGGGCGCTCTGTACGCGATCCGCGCTCGCCTGGCGCTGCTTGTTAGGTGTTGTCTCTTCTCTGGTGCTCCGTCGGACGTCCGAGCCCACGTCGTCCACCACGTGCTGTTGTGGCAGCTGTTTGAGGCAAGTTCCGCGTAGGGCGCTCTGTACGCGATCCGCGCTCGCCTGGCGCTGCTGGTTAGGTGTTCTCTCTTCTCTGGTGCTTCGTTGGACGTCCGCGCCCTCGTCGTCCACCATCTGCTGTTGTGGCAGCTGTCTGAGGCCCGTCTCGTGTAGGGCGCTCTGTACGCGATCCGCGCTCGCCTGGCGCTGCTTGTTAGGTGTTGTCTCTTCTCTGGTGCTCCGTCGGACGTCCGAGCCCACGTCGTCCACCACGTGCTGTTGTGGCAGCTGCTTGAGGCAAGTTCCGCGTAGGGCGCTCTGTACGCGATCCGCGCTCGCCTGGCGCTGCTGGTTAGGTGTTCTCTCTTCTCTGGTGCTTCGTTGGACGTCCGCGCCCTCGTCGTCCACCATCTGCTGTTGTGGCAGCTGTCTGAGGCCCGTCTCGTGTAGGGCGCTCTGTACGCGATCCGCGCTCGCCTGGCGCTGCTTGTTAGGTGTTGTCTCTTCTCAGGTGCTCCGTCGGACGTCCGAGCCCACGTCGTCCACCACGTGCTGTTGTGGCAGCTGTTTGAGGCAAGTTCCGCGTAGGGCGCTCTGTACGCGATCCGCGCTCGCCTGGCGCTGCTGGTTAGGTGTTCTCTCTTCTCTGGTGCTTCGTTGGACGTCCGCGCCCTCGTCGTCCACCATCTGCTGTTGTGGCAGCTGTCTGAGGCCCGTCTCGCGTAGGGCGCTCCGTATGCGGTCCGCGCTCGCCTGGCGCTGCTTGTTAGGTGTTGTCTCTTCTCTGGTGTTCCGTCGGACGTCCGAGCCCACGTCGTCCACCACGTGCTGTTGTGGCAGCTGTTTGAGGCAAGTTCCGCGTAGGGCGCTCTGTACGCGATCCGCGCTCGCCTGGCGCTGCTGGTTAGGTGTTCTCTCTTCTCTGGTGCTTCGTTGGACGTCCGCGCCCTCGTCGTCCACCATCTGCTGTTGTGGCAGCTGTCTGAGGCCCGTCTCGCGTAGGGCGCTCTGTACGCGATCCGCGCTCGCCTGGCGCTGCTTGTTAGGTGTTGTCTCTTCTCTGGTGCTCCGTCGGACGTCTGAGCCCACGTCGTCCACCATCTGCTGTTGTGGCAGCTGTCTGAGGCCCGTCTCGTGTAGGGCGCTCCGTATGCGGTCCGCGCTCGCCTGGCGCTGCTTGTTAGGTGTTGTCTCTTCTCTGGTGTTCCGTCGGACGTCCGAGCCCACGTCGTCCACCACGTGCTGTTGTGGCAGCTGTTTGAGGCAAGTTCCGCGTAGGGCGCTCTGTACGCGATCCGCGCTCGCCTGGCGCTGCTTGTTAGGTGTTGTCTCTTCTCTGGTGCTCCGTCGGACGTCCGAGCCCACGTCGTCCACCATCTGCTGTTGTGGCAGCTGTCTGAGGCCCGTCTGGCGTAGGGCGCTCCGTATGCGGTCCGCGCTCGCCTGGCGCTGCTTGTTAGGTGTTGTCTCTTCTCTGGTGCTCCGTCGGACGTCCGAGCCCACGTCGTCCACCATCTGCTGTTGTGGCAGCTGTCTGAGGCCCGTCTCGTGTAGGGCGCTCTGTACGCGATCCGCGCTCGCCTGGCGCTGCTTGTTAGGTGTTGTCTCTTCTCTGGTGCTCCGTCGGACGTCCGAGCCCACGTCGTCCACCACGTGCTGTTGTGGCAGCTGTTTGAGGCAAGTTCCGCGTAGGGCGCTCTGTACGCGATCCGCGCTCGCCTGGCGCTGCTGGTTAGGTGTTCTCTCTTCTCTGGTGCTTCGTTGGACGTCCGCGCCCTCGTCGTCCACCATCTGCTGTTGTGGCAGCTGTCTGAGGCCCGTCTCGTGTAGGGCGCTCTGTACGCGATCCGCGCTCGCCTGGCGCTGCTTGTTAGGTGTTGTCTCTTCTCTGGTGCTCCGTCGGACGTCCGAGCCCACGTCGTCCACCACGTGCTGTTGTGGCAGCTGTCTGAGGCCCGTCTCGCGTAGGGCGCTCCGTATGCGGTCCGCGCTCGCCTGGCGCTGCTTGTTAGGTGTTGACTCTTCTCTGGAGCTCCGTCGGACATCCTCTACTGCGTCGTCCACCATCTCCTGTTGTGGCAGCTGTCTGAGGCCCGTCTCATGTAGGGCCCTCCGTGTGCTGTCCGCGCTCGCCTGGCGCTGCTCTTGAGGTGTTGTCTCTTCTCTGTTGCTCCGTCGGACGTCCGCGCCAGCGACGTCCACCATCTGCTGTTGTGGCAGCTGTCTGAGGCCCGTCTCGTGTAGGGCGCTCCGTATGCGGTCCGCGCTCGCCTGGCGCTGCTTGTTAGGTGTTGTCTCTTCTCTGGTGTTCCGTCGGACGTCCGAGCCCACGTCGTCCACCACGTGCTGTTGTGGCAGCTGTTTGAGGCAAGTTCCGCGTAGGGCGCTCTGTACGCGATCCGCGCTCGCCTGGCGCTGCTTGTTAGGTGTTGTCTCTTCTCTGGTGCTCCGTCGGACGTCCGAGCCCACGTCGTCCACCATCTGCTGTTGTGGCAGCTGTCTGAGGCCCGTCTCGTGTAGGGCGCTCCGTATGCGGTCCGCGCTCGCCTGGCGCTGCTTGTTAGGTGGTGTCTCTTCTCTGGTGTTCCGTCGGACGTTCGAGCCCACGTCGTCCACCACGTGCTGTTGTGGCAGCTGTCTGAGGCCCGTCTCGTGTAGGGCGCTCCGTATGCGGTCCGCGCTCGCCTGGCGCTGCTTGTTAGGTGGTGTCTCTTCTCTGGTGTTCCGTCGGACGTTCGAGCCCACGTCGTCCACCACGTGCTGTTGTGGCAGCTGTTTGAGGCAAGTTCCGCGTAGGGCGCTCTGTACGCGATCCGCGCTCGCCTGGCGCTGCTTGTTAGGTGTTGTCTCTTCTCTGGTGCTCCGTCGGACGTCCGAGCCCACGTCGTCCACCATCTGCTGTTGTGGCAGCTGTCTGAGGCCCGTCTCGCGTAGGGCGCTCCGTATGCGGTCCGCGCTCGCCTGGCGCTGCTTGTTAGGTGTTGTCTCTTCTCTGGTGCTCCGTCGGACGTCCGAGCCCACGTCGTCCACCATCTGCTGTTGTGGCAGCTGTCTGAGGCCCGTCTCGTGTAGGGCGCTCCGTATGCGGTCCGCGCTCGCCTGGCGCTGCTTGTTAGGTGTTGTCTCTTCTCTGGTGTTCCGTCGGACGTCCGAGCCCACGTCGTCCACCACGTGCTGTTGTGGCAGCTGTTTGAGGCAAGTTCCGCGTAGGGCGCTCTGTACGCGATCCGCGCTCGCCTGGCGCTGCTTGTTAGGTGTTGTCTCTTCTCTGGTGCTCCGTCGGACGTCCGAGCCCACGTCGTCCACCATCTGCTGTTGTGGCAGCTGTCTGAGGCCCGTCTCGCGTAGGGCGCTCTGTATGCAGTCCGCGCTCGCCTGGCGCTGCTTGTTAGGTGTTGTCTCTTCTCTGGTGCTCCGTCGGACGTCCGAGCCCACGTCGTCCACCATCTGCTGTTGTGGCAGCTGTTTGAGGCAAGTTCCGCGTAGGGCGCTCTGTACGCGATCCGCGCTCGCCTGGCGCTGCTTGTTAGGTGTTGTCTCTTCTCTGGTGCTCCGTCGGACGTCCGAGCCCACGTCGTCCACCATCTGCTGTTGTGGCAGCTGTCTGAGGCCCGTCTCGTGTAGGGCGCTCTGTACGCGATCCGCGCTCGCCTGGCGCTGCTTGTTAGGTGTTGTCTCTTCTCTGGTGCTCCGTCGGACGTCGGAGCCCACGTCGTCCACCATCTGCTGTTGTGGCAGCTGTCTCAGGCCCGTCTCGCGTAGGGCGCTCCGTATGCGGTCCGCGCTCGCCTGGCGCTGCTTGTTAGGTGTTGTCTCTTCTCTGGTGCTCCGTCGGACGTCCGAGCCCACGTCGTCCACCATCTGCTGTTGTGGCAGCTGTCTGAGGCCCGTCTCGTGTAGGGCGCTCTGTACGCGATCCGCGCTCGCCTGGCGCTGCTTGTTAGGTGTTGTCTCTTCTCTGGTGCTCCGTCGGACGTCCGAGCCCACGTCGTCCACCATCTGCTGTTGTGGCAGCTGTCTGAGGCCCGTCTCGCGTAGGGCGCTCCGTATGCGGTCCGCGCTCGCCTGGCGCTGCTTGTTAGGTGTTGTCTCTTCTCTGGTGCTCCGTCGGACGTCCGAGCCCACGTCGTCCACCATCTGCTGTTGTGGCAGCTGTCTGAGGCCCGTCTCGTGTAGGGCGCTCTGTACGCGATCCGCGCTCGCCTGGCGCTGCTTGTTAGGTGTTGTCTCTTCTCTGGTGTTCCGTCGGACGTCCGAGCCCACGTCGTCCACCACGTGCTGTTGTGGCAGCTGTTTGAGGCAAGTTCCGCGTAGGGCGCTCTGTACGCGATCCGCGCTCGCCTGGCGCTGCTTGTTAGGTGTTGTCTCTTCTCTGGTGCTCCGTCGGACGTCCGAGCCCACGTCGTCCACCATCTGCTGTTGTGGCAGCTGTCTGAGGCCCGTCTCGTGTAGGGCGCTCTGTACGCGATCCGCGCTCGCCTGGCGCTGCTTGTTAGGTGTTGTCTCTTCTCTGGTGCTCCGTCGGACGTCCGAGCCCACGTCGTCCACCATCTGCTGTTGTGGCAGCTGTCTGAGGCCCGTCTCGCGTAGGGCGCTCCGTATGCGGTCCGCGCTCGCCTGGCGCTGCTTGTTAGGTGTTGTCTCTTCTCTGGTGCTCCGTCGGACGTCCGAGCCCACGTCGTCCACCATCTGCTGTTGTGGCAGCTGTCTGAGGCCCGTCTCGCGTAGGGCGCTCCGTATGCGGTCCGCGCTCGCCTGGCGCTGCTTGTTAGGTGTTGTCTCTTCTCTGGTGCTCCGTCGGACGTCCGAGCCCACGTCGTCCACCATCTGCTGTTGTGGCAGCTGTCTGAGGCCCGTCTCGTGTAGGGCGCTCTGTACGCGATCCGCGCTCGCCTGGCGCTGCTTGTTAGGTGTTGTCTCTTCTCTGGTGTTCCGTCGGACGTCCGAGCCCACGTCGTCCACCACGTGCTGTTGTGGCAGCTGTTTGAGGCAAGTTCCGCGTAGGGCGCTCTGTACGCGATCCGCGCTCGCCTGGCGCTGCTTGTTAGGTGTTGTCTCTTCTCTGGTGCTCCGTCGGACGTCCGAGCCCACGTCGTCCACCATCTGCTGTTGTGGCAGCTGTCTGAGGCCCGTCTCGCGTAGGGCGCTCTGTATGCAGTCCGCGCTCGCCTGGCGCTGCTTGTTAGGTGTTGTCTCTTCTCTGGTGCTCCGTCGGACGTCCGAGCCCACGTCGTCCACCATCTGCTGTTGTGGCAGCTGTTTGAGGCAAGTTCCGCGTAGGGCGCTCTGTACGCGATCCGCGCTCGCCTGGCGCTGCTTGTTAGGTGTTGTCTCTTCTCTGGTGCTCCGTCGGACGTCCGAGCCCACGTCGTCCACCATCTGCTGTTGTGGCAGCTGTCTGAGGCCCGTCTCGTGTAGGGCGCTCTGTACGCGATCCGCGCTCGCCTGGCGCTGCTTGTTAGGTGTTGTCTCTTCTCTGGTGCTCCGTCGGACGTCGGAGCCCACGTCGTCCACCATCTGCTGTTGTGGCAGCTGTCTCAGGCCCGTCTCGCGTAGGGCGCTCCGTATGCGGTCCGCGCTCGCCTGGCGCTGCTTGTTAGGTGTTGTCTCTTCTCTGGTGCTCCGTCGGACGTCCGAGCCCACGTCGTCCACCATCTGCTGTTGTGGCAGCTGTCTGAGGCCCGTCTCGTGTAGGGCGCTCTGTACGCGATCCGCGCTCGCCTGGCGCTGCTTGTTAGGTGTTGTCTCTTCTCTGGTGCTCCGTCGGACGTCCGAGCCCACGTCGTCCACCATCTGCTGTTGTGGCAGCTGTTTGAGGCAAGTGCCGCGTAGGGCGCTCTGTACGCGATCCGCGCTCGCCTGGCGCTGCTTGTTAGGTGTTCTCTCTTCTCTGGTGCTCCGTCGGACGTCCGAGCCCACGTCGTCCACCATCTGCTGTTGTGGCAGCTGTCTGAGGCCCGTCTCGCGTAGGGCGCTCCGTATGCGGTCCGCGCTCGCCTGGCGCTGCTTGTTAGGTGTTGTCTCTTCTCTGGTGCTCCGTCGGACGTCCGAGCCCACGTCGTCCACCATCTGCTGTTGTGGCAGCTGTTTGAGGCAAGTTCCGCGTAGGGCGCTCTGTACGCGATCCGCGCTCGCCTGGCGCTGCTTGTTAGGTGTTGTCTCTTCTCTGGTGCTCCGTCGGACGTCCGAGCCCACGTCGTCCACCATCTGCTGTTGTGGCAGCTGTCTGAGGCCCGTCTCGTGTAGGGCGCTCTGTACGCGATCCGCGCTCGCCTGTCGCTGCTTGTTAGGTGTTGTCTCTTCTCTGGTGCTCCGTCGGACGTCCGAGCCCACGTCGTCCACCATCTGCTGTTGTGGCAGCTGTCTGAGGCCCGTCTCGCGTAGGGCGCTCCGTATGCGGTCCGCGCTCGCCTGGCGCTGCTTGTTAGGTGTTGTCTCTTCTCTGGTGCTCCGTCGGACGTCCGAGCCCACGTCGTCCACCATCTGCTGTTGTGGCAGCTGTCTGAGGCCCGTCTCGTGTAGGGCGCTCTGTACGCGATCCGCGCTCGCCTGGCGCTGCTTGTTAGGTGTTGTCTCTTCTCTGGTGCTCCGTCGGACGTCCGAGCCCACGTCGTCCACCATCTGCTATTGTGGCAGCTGTCTGAGGCCCGTCTCGCGTAGGGCGCTCCGTATGCATTCCGCGCTCGCCTGGCGCTGCTTGTTAGGTGTTGTCTCTTCTCTGGTGTTCCGTCGGACGTCCGAGCCCACGTCGTCCACCACGTGCTGTTGTGGCAGCTGTTTGAGGCAAGTTCCGCGTAGGGCGCTCTGTACGCGATCCGCGCTCGCCTGGCGCTGCTGGTTAGGTGTTCTCTCTTCTCTGGTGCTTCGTTGGACGTCCGCGCCCTCGTCGTCCACCATCTGCTGTTGTGGCAGCTGTCTGAGGCCCGTCTCGCGTAGGGCGCTCTGTACGCGATCCGCGCTCGCCTGGCGCTGCTTGTTAGGTGTTGTCTCTTCTCTGGAGCTCCGTCGGACATCCTCTACCGCGTCGTCCACCATCTCCTGTTGTGGCAGCTGTCTGAGGCCCGTCTCATGTAGGGCCCTCCGTGTGCGGTCCGCGCTCGCCTGGCGCTGCTCTTGAGGTGTTGTCTCTTTTCTGTTGCTCCGTCGGACGTCCGAGCCCACGTCGTCCACCACGTGCTGTTGTGGCAGCTGTCTGAGGCCCGTCTCGTGTAGGGCGCTCTGTACGCGATCCGCGCTCGCCTGGCGCTGCTTGTTAGGTGTTGTCTCTTCTCTGGTGCTCCGTCGGACGTCCGAGCCCACGTCGTCCACCATCTGCTGTTGTGGCAGCTGTCTGAGGCCCGTCTCGCGTAGGGCGCTCCGTATGCGGTCCGCGCTCGCCTGGCGCTGCTTGTTAGGTGTTGTCTCTTCTCTGGTGTTCCGTCGGACGTCCGAGCCCACGTCGTCCACCACGTGCTGTTGTGGCAGCTGTCTGAGGCCCGTCTCGTGTAGGGCGCTCTGTACGCGATCCGCGCTCGCCTGGCGCTGCTTGTTAGGTGTTGTCTCTTCTCTGGTGCTCCGTCGGACGTCCGAGCCCACGTCGTGCACCATCTGCTGTTGTGGCAGCTGTCTGAGGCCCGTCTCGTGTAGGGCGCTCTGTACGCGATCCGCGCTCGCCTGGCGCTGCTTGTTAGGTGTTGTCTCTTCTCTGGTGCTCCGTCGGACGTCCGAGCCCACGTCGTCCACCATCTGCTGTTGTGGCAGCTGTCTGAGGCCCGTCTCGCGTAGGGCGCTCCGTATGCGGTCCGCGCTCGCCTGGCGCTGCTTGTTAGGTGTTGTCTCTTCTCTGGTGTTCCGTCGGACGTCCGAGCCCACGTCGTCCACCACGTGCTGTTGTGGCAGCTGTTTGAGGCAAGTTCCGCGTAGGGCGCTCTGTACGCGATCCGCGCTCGCCTGGCGCTGCTGGTTAGGTGTTGTCTCTTCTCTGGTGCTTCGTTGGACGTCCGCGCCCTCGTCGTCCACCATCTGCTGTTGTGGCAGCTGTCTGAGGCCCGTCTCGCGTAGGGCGCTCTGTACGCGATCCGCGCTCGCCTGGCGCTGCTTGTTAGGTGTTGTCTCTTCTCTGGAGCTCCGTCGGACATCCTCTACCGCGTCGTCCACCATCTCCTGTTGTGGCAGCTGTCTGAGGCCCGTCTCATGTAGGGCCCTCCGTGTGCGGTCCGCGCTCGCCTGGCGCTGCTCTTGAGGTGTTGTCTCTTCTCTGTTGCTCCGTCGGACGTCCGCGCCAGCGACGTCCACCATCTGCTGTTGTGGCAGCTGTCTGAGGCCCGTCTCGCGTAGGGCGCTCCGTATGCGGTCCGCGCTCGCCTGGCGCTGCTTGTTAGGTGTTGTCTCTTCTCTGGTGTTCCGTCGGACGTCCGAGCCCACGTCGTCCACCACGTGCTGTTGTGGCAGCTGTTTGAGGCAAGTTCCGCGTAGGGCGCTCTGTACGCGATCCGCGCTCGCCTGGCGCTGCTGGTTAGGTGTTCTCTCTTCTCTGGTGCTCCGTCGGACGTCCGCGCCCGCGACGTCCACCATCTGCTGTTGTGGCAGCTGTCTGAGGCCCGTCTCGCGTAGGGCGCTCTGTACGCGATCCGCGGTCGCCTGGCGCTGCTTGTTAGGTGTTCTCTCTTCTCTGTTGCTCCGTCGGACGTCCGCGCCCGCGACGTCCACCATCTGCTGTTGTGGCAGCTGTCTGAGGCCCGTCTCGCGTATGGCGCTCCACACGCGGTCCGCGCTCGCCTGGCGCTGCTTGTTAGGTGTTGTCTCTTCTCTGGTGCTCCATCGGACGTCCGCCCCCGATTCGGTCGTCATCTGTGGTCGTACCAACTCTCAGAGGCCCGTCCCGCGTTGGGCGCCCGTCTGACACTGCTCCTCAGGTTTTGGCACTTCCCTGGTGCTCCGATGGTCGTCCGCGCCCTGTTCGTCCATCGGTCATAGCGGCTGTCAGAGGCCCGGGAGTTGCATTCACAGTCTGCGCCCGCCTGGCTCTGCTCCTGCGGTATTACTACTTCTTGAGGAGTTTCTTGGTTCCTTTCGTTGGGCCCTGGGAGACTCCAGAGCTAGACTTAACGCTGAGCTGAGCTAGTATCCTTTGACTCGTTTTATTAGGTTGTCTGTGACCTTGACCTCGATGGCCTCCTGTATGACACTGTCCCAAAATCTTGCCATCTTTGTCACAGGTTTGGTGTTGTTCTGGTCGATTGAGTGACTGAGCTCCAGACAGTGCTCCGCTATGGCTGATTTGGTTGCCTGTCCGAATCTGGTGTGTCTCTGGTGTTCTTCGCACCTGACGTCCACTCTCCTGGTTGTATGACTTTCTACACTGGCACGGGATGCTGTGAAGGCCTGGTTTACGTAGTCCCAGGTCCTCCTTCACACTCCCTAGCATTTTCCCAATTTTGGAGGGTGGACAGAAGATACTCTTTATATCTTATTTTGAAAGAATTCTGCTGATCATTGTAGAAATAGGTCCAGCATATGGCAGGTATGCCACCTTCTTCGCCTCCTCTGGGTCCTCTTCTGTACCCTGTTGGCTGTTGGGAACTGTCAGCAAATATTTTCTTGTGGAATCACTCGAAACACCGAGCTCACGCGCAAAGCTGCGAAACGTAGTAATTTCAGGACTAACGTAAAGTGTGGAAACAAAAGCAAGTCTGCCGACACCAAATCCGTAGAATAAGGAGCGTGTTGACGAACAGTCACCTCACGTTTGTGCGAGAAAGTTGATCACACAGTCATTGCGGATATCCAACAATGTGTGACCACAGCGCTTCGAGCGACTGCACAAGAAGCATTTACTGGCAGTTTCCAACAGCTTTACAACAGATGTCAGAAGTATGTTGTACCCATGGTGACTACTTTCAATGCCAGTGAAGCTATTTTGTTTGAAACTCCTGTTTCCTTCATTTCCTGAGGCCGTATACTGAACTTTTCAGATGCACTTAGAAGTTCCCTAAGCTGGGAAAATGAAGGAGGTATGCGTATTAATGGATCATGCCATAATCATCATCGTTCTGCTGCTGACATTGAATATAATGGGAATGAAGACTTTCTCGACGAATTACACTGACGAAGTCTTCTCGGATTTTTAGCTGAGTGGTGCAGTCATGTGGCCGCACTGTCGCAACAATTCGACTTGTATCCTGCTCGCCGTCTTCAGGCGAAGTGTCGGGCTTACGTCTTTTTTTTCGCATTTCACGAGGACCGAATGGAAGGTGGGTAGATGGTATTAGAAGACGTGCCGGAGGAACACGAAGCCCCTAATGGTTGGGAACGTCTAGAGAAGACATTCGTCCAACAGTGGAGTGCTGCTGATAATTATGAATTCACGTCCTGTCTCACACGCTCCCCCCCCCCCCCCCCTTACTCCTCAGACACATACAACTAATTAAATCAATCTAACCTAAGGACATCACACACATCCATGCCCGAGGCAGGTTTCGAACCTGCGACCGTAGCGGCTGTGCGGTTCCAGACTGAAGCGCCTAGAGCTGCTCGGCCACAACGTCCGGCTGCGAATAGTCCTCCTTCCCACTTGTCTCACGGTTATGTGAGGTAAAGCTTATTTGCTTGATTCTTATCTCTGACCTCGCCAGTGTGATTTGTGTAAAATAAGCAAACGCATTTAGTAGAGAGTAATTTTTTCATAGGAACAGATTATTACCATTTTGTGAGGAACAGATTATTACCTTTTTGAAAGAAATCTCCACATGATGAACGATGTCTTTCTCGGAATTTCCGCCGGCCGCTGTGGCCATTCGGTTCTAGGTGCTTCAGTCTGGAACCGCGCTGCTGCTACGGCCGCAGGTTCGAATCCTGCCTCGGACATGGATGTGTGTGATGTTCGTAGGTTAGTTAGGTTTAAGTTGTTCTAAGTCTATGGGACTGATGATCTCAGATGTTAAGTCCCATAGTGCTTAGAGCCATTTGAACCATTTGAACCATTTGGAGTTTCCCTTTAGACCTCTCGACGAAGTCCGCCTAACTCAGCTGATCAAATGGATCTATCGCAATTTACATATAACTTTTTTACTTTTTATGTGTGTATTTTAGTTGAATCACATTCCAGTGGTCCCACGAAGAGAACTCTTTCGGATGTAGAAAGTCTTCAAAGCTAGTGAGTTTGACCATTCAATCTCCAAAGTACTAACGGCAGTCTATGATGAATTTGGCATATAACTTTCGTTTCACAGAAAGAGTAGTCACTAAAGCTGCAAAAATGAATAAAAGAATAATTAACATTCAAGTGAAGCCTTTTGAAATAATTATTAGCTTGACATTGGCACTTTGGCAGCTGATCGATTATGTTGATGCACAGTAGCGCAGTCCCTGTGCAGATTTAAAATGCATCTTTAAGATATATCATTATATACCGAAGAGGTGTTAAAATTCAACAGTTATAATAAAGCCGATGAGATGTAATCTGTACATGATTTACAACATTTATCATGCCAAAAACAACTGTTGGCTGCTTGGGTTACGCGCATGTGAAATATGGAAGGCATTCCAGGAGGCTGCTGAAATTCTTCTTGCTGCGTTACCTCAGTATTTGTGTTTTGCTTGTAATTTCAGACATTTCGTTTAAACCAAACCAAATAAACTTCGTGGCTGTTTTGGCTTTCTTACCACATTTGTGCAGCAGTAAAGTGTGAGAGAGTAAGTCATCTATCATAGCGGAGTCACTAAGTATGGTGCCATGTTTACAGAGGAAGCTGCCCATCCCCTGGAAGAAGCTGCTGTCTACGCCCGGTCTATGGGGGTGCGCCTCTATGCACTTCGGCATCGGGTGGACATTCTTCGCGCTGCTCACATGCGGGCCTACCTATCTGGCCAACATCCTGCATTTCAACATCTCCAGTGTAAGTGTGCCCACTCTCTGAAATACACACACACACACACACACACACACACACACACACACACACACACACACTACACAAGCACCCATGCTCTGTGTCTACACGTTAGTCTTAAATCTCTTTTAGTTTACAAAGCAAGTTTCCTCAGTTAATGTAAGACTATGCTAAATTTTTACTGGTAGAAATTTAAATCTTTGTCAGTTAGCTAAGGAACGTCCGCGCTGGTCAGCGTGGCAGAATGTCAATCCTAAGGGGCCCGGGATCTATTCCCGGCTGGGTCGGTGATTTTCTCCGCTCAGGAACAGGGTGCTGTGTTGTTCTAATCATCATCATTTCATCCCCATCGACGCGCAAGTTGCCGAAGTCGCGTGAAATCGAAAGACTTGCACCCGGCGAGTGGTCTACGTGACGGGAGGCCCTAGTCACACGACATTTTTTTAGCGAAGGAGCGGGATGCCGAGACTTCGATGCTCCGACTAGAAGAAAATGCATCCTGGCAGACGATGAAGGCTGTTCTCCGTCGACGCCTTAGGATACCATCGCTTCAAGGTGGATATTTTAAGAGGAGCCAAATGGCTAGGCCAAAAATTTACGCTTTCCGCGAAATAAGCTCACTTACAAGTGGTCGAGGAGTCGCATCAGCGTTGCCTGTACAGGCTGTAGGCGACCTGATGGACAGAGTCATTCTTCATGACATGGATCATGGCCTTCGCTCCCTTAATGATAGATAAGCTCCAGGAAGTGAATAGCAACATCTAAAGTAGCTGTCTCCCAACGAAACCACCTACACTATAGCTCTTTTCAGTGGAGCACTCTGTACAGGTCACTATCCAGTGGCAGGGAAACCTGCCGCTATAGTGGCCCCACCAAAGGTGAACAACTACACTCCTGGAAATGGAAAAAAGAACACATTGACACCGGTGTGTCAGACCCACCATACTTGCTCCGGACACTGCGAGAGGGCTGTACAAGCAATGATCACACGCACGGCACAGCGGACACACCAGGAACCGCGGTGTTGGCCGTCGAATGGCGCTAGCTGCGCAGCATTTGTGCACCGCCGCCGTCAGTGTCAGCCAGTTTGCCGTGGCATACGGAGTTCCATCGCAGTCTTTAACACTGGTAGCATGCCGCGACAGCGTGGACGTGAACCGTATGTGCAGTTGACGGACTTTGAGCGAGGGCGTATAGTGGGCATGCGGGAGGCCGGGTGGACGTACCGCCGAATTGCTCAACACGTGGGGCGTGAGGTCTCCATAGTACATCGATGTTGTCGCCAGTGGTCGGCGGAAGGTGCACGTGCCCGTCGACCTGGGACCGGACCACAGCGACGCACGGATGCACGCCAAGACCGTAGGATCCTACGCAGTGCCGTAGGGGACTGCACCGCCACTTCCCAGCAAATTAGGGACACTGTTGCTCCTGGGGAATCGGCGAGGACCATTCGCAACCGTCTCAATGAAGCTGGGCTACGGTCCCGCACACCGTTAGGCCGTCTTCCGCTCACGCCCCAACATCGTGCAGCCCGCCTCCAGTGGTGTCGCGACAGGCGTGAATGGAGGGACGAATGGAGACGTGTCGTCTTCAGCGATGAGAGTCGCTTCTGCCTTGGTGCCAATGATGGTCGTATGCGTGTTTGGCGCCGTGCAGGTGAGCGCCACAATCAGGACTGCGTACGACCGAGGCACACAGGGCCAACACCCGGCATCATGGTGTGGGGAGCGATCTCCTACACTGGCCGTACACCAATGGTGATCGTCGAGGGGACACTGAATAGTGCACGGTACATCCAAACCTTCATCGAACCCATCGTTCTACCATTCCTAGACCGGCAAGGGAACTTGCTGTTCCAACAGGACAATGCACGTCCGCATGTATCCCGTGCCACCCAACGTGCTCTAGAAGGTGTAATCAACTACCCTGGCCAGCAAGATCTCCGGATCTGTCCCCCATTGAGCATGTTTGGGACTGGATGAAGCGTCGTCTCACGCGGTCTGCACGTCCAGCACGAACGCTGGTCCAACTGAGGCGCCAGGTGGAAATGGCATGGCAAGCCGTTCCACAGGACTACATCCAGCATCTCTACGATCGTCTACATGGGAGAATAGCAGCCTGCATTGCTGCGAAAGGTGGATATACACTGTACTAGTGCCGACATTGTGCATGCTCTGTTGCCTGTGGTTATGTGCCTGTGGTTCTGTCAGTGTGATCATGTGATGTATCTGACCCCAGGAATGTGTCAATAAAGTTTCCCCTTCCTGGGACAATGAATTCACGGTGTTCTTATTTCAATTTCCAGGAGTGTATTTGCGCCTTCCAAGGAATTGTCGAACAATTACTGCTGGTGATCTCAAAAGTATTTGAGAGGCTTTTCATGTAGAGACTGTTGGTGCACATGCAAGTGCAATACATTATTCCAGGTTGCTTGGTTGATTTGGAGGAGGGGACCAAACAGCGAGGTCATCGGTCCCATCGAATTAGGGAACAATGGGGAAGGAAGTCGGCCGTGCCCTTTCAAAGGAACCGTCCCGGTATTTGCTTGAAGCGATTTCGGAAAATCATGGAAAACCTGTATCAGGATGGCCGCACGCGGGTTTGAACCATCGTCTTCCCGAATGTGAGTCCACTGTGCTAATCACTGCGCCACCTCCCTCGGTACGTTATTCCAGGGAGTAGAGTTTCAGCGCAGCAACTCCACAACCAAACAACTTCTACGGATATGAAGAAGGCGATGGATGCAATGGAGCACCTTGAATTCTCAGGATTCGACTTCCTGGATGTAGCCCTTTCTTTCAATATCGTGTGAAATGGCAGCCTCCTCTTCAATCTTTATTAATCGTGGGACCCCTGCGTCTCACGTCAGTCTGCTTGATACATGCCTCCAAGAAAAGCGTTCCACATGAGGTCTCTGCTGACCACAATATCAATTGTGGTATGCCACAAGGTTCAATGCTGGGGCCAATCCTCTACACTCTTTCCACAGCCGCAGTGGCAATTGTAGACTGAATGTAGCTCGCACTATATGCAGACGACACGGCTGTCTTCTGTTGGAGCATTAACATCCTGCAGATTGACTGTCGCCAATAAGGCAGTTGATCGCATAACCACATGGACACTGAAGTGGCGTCTGATTTCAACACAGAAAGAAGGCCGCTGTTACTATCACTCTTCTATACGTATTGGCCATCTACAGTCTGTGCACTCTCATGGAAACACAATGTGAAGGAGCAGGACTACGCGTTATCTCGACACCACGTAGGTCACTCGCATCAGTACATGCAATAATTGCTGCAGAAAGTGCCGGATCTCCACTTTGCTCCCATATGTAGAAGCCAACAGAACATCTCGGCGTCACTCTGTTTAAGTTGCTGCCACGACCGGTCCTCCAGTGAGTCGTCCTAGTGTGACGTAATGCAGCGAACTCACACATCCAGTTGCTACTTGCATACGATATCAACCATGGGACCCCCTCGCAGCGGTATTTGATCATCTCACCGACCCAACCCCCCCCCCCCTGCCTCCCTCACCTCCCCACCCCAGACGGGTGGGTTTCCAATGAAACGCACAGATTGTCTTTATCAGAAAGTGTGGCAGTCACAGAGTCGTCGTATCCAGGCACGTGGGGCCAAAATAGATGATAGTACCCATGTAAGATAGCCAGATTTGGTGACAAGACCACTAGCAGCTAACTAGTGGACTGGTTAAGGGAACCACAAGTCATAGACTAGTCAAAATGGAAACAAAAGCCGGAATGTTACGATTTTCAGAACAATCAGAGCATACAGACGAATTTCTGCAATGATTCAGCCACTAATCTTACCCTTCTGAATGTAGGTTAAAGAAGGGAAATTGTGCCTTTACTCGCAAGTTGTTGAGCTTCTAATATACAAATAACAGCGCTACCTCATTGATCATTCATGACAGCTGAAACTGTACGTCGCACATATCGCGGTTACCGCTCTTGCAGTAGAGAATCAGCGGTAGAAGAAGATTTGAGTCGGTCTCTGAAAAATGCTCAGGTGACACAATCAGGAAGACAGTTATCAGAGTTCGAGGTCAATTAAATAGCACAATCTGTGGTGATATCTCGCTGTCGGCTGTATTCGTAGTCGCTGGGACGAGAGAGCCTTTGTGAAGCTCGCTAAGTACGGACAGGCGACAGTGGCTCTGACAAGGAATGGTCCAATCCGACATGTCGAAACCTACTCTGAAATTTTTCTCACAGGAAGAATACACTCAAGAAATACAGTGCGGCTGGTTCCGGCGGAGGTTAGAGTCCTCACTCGGGCATGGGTGTGTGTGTTTGTCCTTTTAGTTTAGGTTAAGTAGTGTGTAAGCTTAGGGACTGATGACCTTAGCAGTTACGTCCCATAAGATTTCACAAACATTTTTAAACAAAAAAGAAATACTCTGCCAGAACTTAAGCTGCTAAGGCGTACTGCAAGTATTTTTTAAAAAAATATCGAAGTTACTGATTTCTGCCACAAGGAGAACCGCTTATAGCAGCGGTTCGTACAGCCCTACCTGTCCGGCGCGCGTCGGCGAGTAAGCAGACGTAGCGCCCCGTAGCGGGAAGTCCGAAGTTCAGACACGCGAAGTTTAAGCACTTCAACCACACCAAAAATGTTTCAAATCATTAATTTTTTTTAATAACTTGCAGTTCATATAGACAACTAAGCTGCTGCAGATGACACTGTTACATAACTGACTAGAAAATCAAGACGGTGTGTGATGTTACATTAAAGGCGACTTTCATCTATCGGGACTTAAATTTGTTGACAGGAAATATTTTATTACAATTACTGTAGTATAGTTATTATGAAAACTTTTGAATAATGTATATTTTACTAACAATGAAACGGTTCCTTGTTTGTTTCCTGCAGTCGTCACAAAAATAAGCCTACGATGTGTCTATTCAATGACGGAAACAAATACTTTCCTTACACCAGCACATCTGATAAAAGGAACATTAATGCTTGCAGGCATTTTACAATAATTGTTAGTTATATTTATTCAGCATTGAGATGGAGTACGATATGGACGAGCACTGCATGTAGTGCTGCGTACCAGGCATACTTGATTAAATTCGTAAAATGTGGTGATGCAAACTGACAATGCACAAATGACTGTCGTTTAACAATACTATCAGAATTTTTATTTGCCCGATAGGTTTTTAAAAAACACTGTGGAAATATTTCTTCATCGAGAGGCTGGATCACACTGTTAGTTCCGGGTGGAATCCAAATAATATTAGCAGTCTTTTCGTCGTCCTCCTAAAGAGAGAGATGTTGCTATGCCCAGGCCAAGAGTCCAACAAAAGCAATGAATCAATTTCTGCAGCTATATGAAAACGTTTCCGCTGTAATATTGAAAATTATTCTCCATTTTTCTCGATTTTGCTACGTCGATTACAAGGCTTTTGCAACTAAACAGTTGTTCGTTTAAAATTTTTAGTCATAATGTGCCTTGAGGATAGTGAAGACAGAAACATTAATCCACCGAAACAGCTGCACAGGTGAGTCTTTTTTTTTCGCTCGAAATGATAAAGTGCGGTTTGCACTGAGATCTTGCATGAAACCTTACTAATTGCTTTCATTCACAGCATTTTAAGAGGTAACAAGAAGCTTCATCTTCACGATCGCTACGAATTTGTGTATATAATTACATGTTTATGACATCTCTACATATTTGCTTAAAAAACGGTAATTTTGCGACTTCCTTTTCTATATAATTTCCTTGATATGTGTAACCAGAGGGCACAGTCTCAGAGCCCTCCCTCGGTAGATGCACTGAGTATTATGAGCATTCTAAATCTTTCAAATAGTCTTTCTTTCACACTTCTGCGAATTTCATTTTGTCGCAATATTTTATACTTTATAAGGTTTCCTCCATTTGCACACTACTTCACTTTATGTGCTTTGTCTCTCCTTCGTTTAACCAAAAAATTTTCAGACTTTTTTGTCACTAAAATCTGTTAATATATAGTTCTTCTTTGAGCTTGAAAGGTGATGTATTATTGTCCTGGACTTCAATTAGCACAACAATCATCATTCGAGCCATAATTCACGGAAGTGCCAGAATTACTTCCTGTTTTTTCTAAAGTTTACGCAATTTCGTACGAAATGTCGACACAATTAGAATGAACTGTCAAGAAATTAGCTAATAAAATAACACGAGTAGGTCTCCAGGACAAATTCGATTGCGTACCATATTCTCCATATTTCATTTTTCCAAAGTTTAGAACATTGTTGGATTTCACATTACTGTGAGTCCGCCCCCGGTAGCTGAGTGGTCAGCGCGACAGACTGTCAATCCTAAGGGCCCGGGTTCGATTCCCAGCTGAGTCGGAGATTTTCTCCACTCAGGGACTGGGTGTTGTGTTGTCCTGATCATCATCATTTCATCCTCATCGACGCGCAAGTCGCCGAAGTGGCGTCAAATCGAAAGACTTGCACCAGACGAGCGGTCTACCCGACGGGAGGCCCTCGTCACACGACATTTCATTTTACATTACTGTGAAACTCTGGAACCTTCACAATGACGGATGCTATTAGCAAGCATATACGAAAAAAACACAAAGGAAACTGATGGTTTCGTTTCAATTCTTAACACTTAGCGATACCGGAAAGGGATTGCTAATTACTACTATTTAAATGAGTTGTAAATTCTGGTGAATAGTAACAGTGAGAAAATGTTACAGAGAAACTAACGAAGACTGAAATTCTCTTTACAGATTACGATCGCATAACGCCATGCTATCTGTTTACCGATGAGCTGACAACTAACGATGTGCGGCTGCCTTGTTGAGCATGCACTGCCTTAGAAATTGGAAACAGTCCCTTTAATTATTTGTTGTTTCAGTCCTTTATCTATGGTTAACGCCATGGAATCTGTGGGACCGCATTGATGCAAACACTTCGTTTGTATCTCAAAACTAATGCGATGACACTGCTGAATTGTTGAAATTTTAGTTGAGATGAATTTGATAAAACCGTTATATTAAAAGACAGTTGACTTCCTGCTATGAAGTAAAATAAATGGTCTACATTTTACATGTTTGTTTATAATACGAACCGTCAATGAAGCTACGCAAATTTCTTGGAAATACATTTTATACTACAGACAATAAATTTTAGAAGATACTTCGTGAGGCTCATTAATTTCCTCTCAGGAGAAACAACAAATGTATTCAGCGTAACCCGATCCTTTGCCTACGATCTGAAAGCAGATAGTGTGGCTCATTATCACCACGTTCAATAAAAGTTACTGCACTTTATGCCTCAAAGCATATGTTACATAAAAAGATGGTAGTAGAATATTACAATTTAACTTCCTCTTCATTACCTATTTTCAATGTTTAGCATCTAATGCAGTGCGGAAGACTTTCTTTTTGCATGCTAATGACACTGTAAGTTGAAACTCTATCCATGACTTACTATACCAAAGTATTATTCCCAAGAATAAACTTACAGAAATGATGTAGCACTTGATGTAGTACAGAAACTCCGAACCTACATAGGAAGTATGGTTTCATGTTACTGATTGTGTTTCGTGTTTGAGGGAACACCCTATGCTACAGATAAATGCTAATCTACCAGGTGATCAAAAAGTCAGTGTAAATTTGAAAACTGAATAAATCACGGAATAATGTAGATAGAGAGGTACAAATTGACACACATGCTTGGAATGCCATGGGGTTTTATTAGAACCAAAAAAATACAAAAGTTCAAAAAATGTCCGACAGATGGCGCTTCATCTGATCAGAATAGCAATAATTAGTGTAACAAAGTAAGACAGCTTCATCTGATCAGAATAGCAATAAGTAGCATAAGAAAGTAAGACAACGCAAAGATGATATTCTTTACAGGAAATGCTCAATATGTCCACCATCATTCCTCAACAATAGCCGTCGTCGAGGAATAATGTTGTGAACAGCACTGTAAAGCATGTCCGGAGTTATGGTGAGGCATTGGAGTTGGATGTTGTCTTTCAGCATCCCAAGAGATGTCGGTCGATCACGATACACTTGCGACTTCAGGTAACTCCAAAGCCAGTAATCGCACGGACTCAGGTTTGGAGACCTGGGAGGCCAAGCATGACGAAAGTGGCGGCTGAGCACACGATCATCACCAAACGACGCACGCAAGAGATCTTTCACGCGTCTAGCAATATGGGGCGGTTCTATCAAAACCCCATGTCATTCCAAGCATGTGTGTCAATTTTCACCTCTCTATCTACATTATTCCGTGGTTTATTAAGTTTTCAAATTTATACTGACTTTTTGATCACCCGGTATAATCTACTATGCTTTCTATCCGTAGCCATACAGTTTATTAACTTTCTTGGAATGTTTCTCCGTATTTAATGGTTACGCGGTTGGCCGACTCTTTTTATTAAATGCAGACATAAGCGGACGGTTCTCGAAACGTTAATTACATGGTTCTGGCGGCTAAAATACAAGTTTATCAAGCTGATAGTATTTGGATGTTTTGTTACTTTGCAGAACGCCGCCCTGTCTGCGATCCCCTACATAATGGGCGGCTCCGCCAGCGTCGTTTTCAGTTGGATACTCGACTACCTGATCAGCAACAAGATTGTCTCCAAGATGAACGGCTACCGCATCTTCAATGGAATCAGTGAGTGAAAAGAATATTTCCATCATTCAGAACTGTTTTTATGAAGTTCTATTCTGGCCTTACGAACTGGTTGTCTCTAACGACTTTACTCTTTCATTTTGCAATTTGTTTATCTACACTTGTCAGTGTACCTCATTTCTAATATTGTCACATTTTCTGTTCGTCCCGAGGAAGACTTCATAAATATATCTTTTTTTCCGGTGATCCATTTCAAGCTGTCTGCATCATGGAACCCCATTTACTTTTGTTCTCACATAATCCCTAATTCATCTTCTACTCTTTTCTTCCATAAGCTCTTCGACAGCTTAAACAATTCACTTGCATCTTTCCTTCCAAATGATTTATGAACTTCTTTGAACTGATTTTACGCATTATCTGGCTCTATCTTAAAAGATAACTTAAGGTTACCTGGCTATACACTAGAGGCCTTTTTTTGTCCACTTTACCCCTGCCTTATAGAACTCGGCGTACTTTTGGACAATAGGTGACCCTTCTTCATTGTGTTTTACTGGTATTATTAACTATTTTTTAACTGGGCTTTTTTAAATGTTATCATTCCATTCATTTTTGTGTTATGTGGTCCATATTGTAGTTCCCCCTTAACATGAGTCAAGAAATGTCTCAACGTTCAGAGCTCCTGAACTGCCGTGTCCATAACACTTGGACGCTCTTCCTCTTGTTAATTTCTGTACCATCCTGATACATCCCCTGAACGCTGCATTTGTCATTAGCCACTTTCCATGTTCTCTGTACTCTACGTGATCTGAATGAAAGCAAACTTTGCTCACACTGCAGTACGTCTATTGTACAGTTTTCATCGCACAACGATTTTCTCCACTGTATTAATATTGTTGTCGTTGTTGATTTGCTTGTTAATGTGTCTCGTCATACCTAACTTCCTATTTTCTTCTTTATCTCTTACTGTCAGGATTTTTCATCCTATTTTAAACTGATGTATGCACATTTCCATTAAAACCCATTACAACCGCATATTAACTTGCAAATATGATTTCCTCCAAATGACAACATCGAAGCAATAAAGCGTAAGATTATTTTCAATGTTTTTGTGTTTCTTGAAGTTTTTCCGGCGAGTTGGGAATTGCAGGAGATTTTGTGATTTCAGACAGATTACAGAGACATGTAGCTTTGATACTGCAACAGACCACCAACCAACCGCCTCCAGGTGAACTTTATGCCTGATGTCAATAAAGCGACGCGTGCTAGTAACCTCCGGTCGTAAGCGAATTTTTAAATTCTTCGATGGCTCACCCGAGGATGACTGGCAGGTGCCCAGCTGAAATATCGTGGTGTGTATCGAACGACAACCGGCAGAAAGCCCGAAATTTTCTTGAACATGCAGTCGTAAAATTCATCTGAAGTGGACTGCCTGGTTGTCAGCCGAAGCAACGAGGCAAAACGTTGACGTTACGCTGCTGGAATCGTAAAATTCTACGGAACATATTTCTTCTGTTTAGTTTGTTTATTTTGGTACATTCATCAGGAACACAAACAAAATACTGTCAAAGTCATTCCACTCCCTTGTCACAAAAGAATATTAAGAGAAGGCATCTTTTGTATCTGCTGTTTTCACAGATCTACCAACAAAGACGTGCGCATGATAGAGCCATGGACGTACATGCTCCCTGCAAACATCGCTTATGTTTTTGCTAAAGGCTAGGCAACTGCTGTACTGAAACTGCTATAACAAAATTGCTTCAACATCCTCAGATAATTCGTATAATACATGTTTTCCTTTCTAAAAAAATACTGTCAATTTCAGACAGGGACTGAACTTGATGATGTGGGACCCTGCCCACTCGTCTCTTATAGGATCCCTAGGAAGCTGTTTTTTCGGATAGCTAGACAACATACAAGCAGATAATAGTAATGGAGTTTATTAGAGTAATTGAACTGACAATTCTTAACTTTTCGTTGCTACATGATGGGTCGCAAGCATCTGGCGACATGCAAACAATCAAAGTCCTTTCGCTACAGTCTGGAACCACGCGACCGCTACGGTCGCAGGTTCGAATCCTGCCTCGGGCATGGATGTGTGTGATGTTCTTAGGTTAGTTAGGGTTAATTAGTTCTAAGTTCTAGGGGACTGATGACCTCAGCAGTTAAGTCCCATAGTGCTCAGAGCCATTTGAACCAAAGTCCTTTGATAGATACAATTTCCCTGCAAGCTAATCACACAAGTTCCTAAGTCACTGCTATCGTTCATATCACTGCAGCTCTTCTAGTGCGGCCGAGGCTAGGCTAGGCGGCGCGTCGCTCTTATTCTCTTTGTGTAGAGGTCACTCTTGATGTGGCGACATGCTAGTGAGCGTGCTACTGGCTGACGTCGTCTCACAGCCCTCTCTGCTGTATCGTTTCTGATCTTCGTGTCGGCGCTTGTCGTTACACTGGAACATATAATAGTGACGAATCTGAACAAAGCAAGATGATCAAATTAACTACTCCCATTTAAACATAAAAGCACGTCCAACAACAGAATTTGCTATTATGAACCATAATCCACAATAAAAAACAAGCAAAACTGCCGGCAGAAGACAAATTTCAAAATATGACATTTCGTCACTTTCACTAAAAACCTGTGTAACGATATGTAAGAAAACATATAATGTAACTTGGGAATAAAAACAAGCTCAACGAAGTTGGTACAGGCCAGACGAAATATCTTAGGTTATTAAAAACAAAAATAACATGCCTTGACAGACTGCAAACTTAGTTATTACCTATTATTTGTGTAACGATATTTAAGAAAAAAATTGACTCTGAGCACTATGCGACTTAACTTCTGAGGTCATCAGTCGCCTAGAACTTAGAACTAATTAAACCTAACTAACCTAAGGTCATCACACACAACCATGCCCGAGGCAGGATTCGAACCTGCGACCGTAGCGGTCGCTGATATTTAAGAAAACATATAATGTAACTTAGGAATAAAAGCTAACTCAGTGAAGTCGGTATGGGCCAGACGAAATATCTTAGGTTATTAAAAACAAAAATAACATGCATCGACAGACTGCAGACTTATTTATTATTTTTGCAGCAAAGTAAGACAAAGTGACTGAAATCAATCGCCCGAAATACCGACAGTAGCAACACAGAGCGTGTATAGTAACATACGTGGGAGAATTTTGATTATTAAGCAACGAAAGCAACTTAAGATCGATTTCGACAGTAACAGCCAAGTCTAAGAAACATCAAACAATCATAAACCGAAATACGAGGGTCAGTCAAAAAGTAATGCCTCCTATTTTTTTTTCTACGTTTAATTGTCAGGAAATTTAAATGCAATTACATAGGTTGAAAACCACGACATTGAGGATCATTTTGTCATTTTTCAATGTAATCTCCGCCCATCTCTACAGTTTTGGTCCATCTTTGAACAAGGGCATGTATCCCAGCACGGTAAAAATCACAGCTCTGCTTCCTAAGCCATTGACGCACGGATGTTTTGACGGCCTCCTCATCTTCAAAATGAATCCCACGATGAGCTTCTTTTAGTGGCCCGAACAGATGGAAGTCTGATGGTGCCAGGTCAGGGCTGTATGGGGGATGAGGCAAAACTTCCCATCCAATTTTGACAATCTCGTCAGAGGTGTGACGACTGGTGTGTGGTCTTGCATTGTCATGCAAAAGAAGAACATCTGCCATTGATTTTGTTGGGCGAACTCGCTGAAGACGTGCTTTAAGTTTGTTGAGGGTTGTGACGTATTGAACAGAATTTATTGTGCATCCCTGCTCCAAAAAATCAACCAGAATCACACCCTCTGTATCCCAGAAAACTGTTGCCATAACTTTCCCTGCCGATCGCACAGTTTTGAATTTTTTCTTCCTCGGCGAGCTTGTGTGACGCCACTCCATTGACTGCCTCTTTGATTCGGGTTCAAAAAAATGCACCCATGTTTCGTCCCCGGTCACAATTTTTTTCAGAAACTCATCTCCCTCCAAACGGAAGCGCTGCAAGTGTTGGGAGGCTATTGTTTTCCTTGCCTCTTTATTCTGATCGGTTAACATTCTTGGAACCCACCGTGCACAAACTTTTGAGTACCCCAATTGTTTAATAATCGTGATCACACTGCCTTTACTAAGAGAAATAATGCAACACACTTCATCTGCAGTCACCCGACGGTCACCACGAATGATGTCATCAACTTGCTGAATGTTGTGTGGAGTCACTGCACTCACCGGCCTGCCGCTCCGCTTTTCGTCAGTCAACGGTGTTTGCCCTTCAGCTTCCTTACAACGACGAACCCATCGTCTAACAGTGCTGACATCCACTGTCACAACACCATACACCTTCTTCAGTCTTTCATGAATGCGTATGGGCGTTTCACCTTCTGCATTCAAGAATTCAATCACACAACGCTGTCTCAAACGAACATCGATGTCGGCCATCTTACAAACTTCTGCTGTGCTGCCACCTGTTGACACAGAAAGTTACTACTGCAGTGGATTGCAGAAGAAGGTTTGAGGAATGGCGCCAAATTCAAATTTTTCACTTAACTTAATTTCTTTAAGTAGAAAAAAAATGGGAGGCATTACTTTTTGACCGACCCTCGTACATCGAACATTTTCTATAGTGCAGTATAGACGGCAGTTTCATAACAAAGTTCTGCTGCCGCAGTACGCGTACTTCATTACATCAGAAATGGAGATACATAGCACATGCAGGGCAGGTACTCGAAGCAAGAAGTAATTTCTGTTATCTGTATGGAGTCTCGTCGTGTGGCACTTATCCCTGGCAATGTTGCGTCTTACAGCGTGACCACAGCATACAGGTGTGGTGTCTAGTTCATGTTCATATTGAGCGGTTTAGATCGGATTTACGGTGCTATTCGAATACTATCAAAGCTATATCGTCACCATTCTTCAAGAAAGAAAAATTCCCCCTTCAAGCTAGACACGTTTCGTTCTTTGTAGTTTTTTCGTTTGACGCTTATTTCGTGAGATATTTGGCCCGGTCACTATCAATGGACCACCCTGTAGATTTAGGTTTTCCATGGTTTCTCTAAAACGCTAAAGGCAAATGCCTAAATGGTTTTTGTTGAGAAGTACAAGGCCGTTTTCCTTCCCCACCCTTCTATAATCCTTGCTTGTGCTCCATCGTTGCAGAGTGCTCGGTCTACATAGATAAAATAAGGTATGTCTATTTACAAATGTCTTTGTTTAAAACAATTACTTTCTTTACTTTTCTTTTGGAGCATAACTAGTTTAGAAATATATAATTTTATTGTCAAGAGCACACTGTTGTACATTTACGATAGCCAAAGGTGTCCGTGAAACATTCAACCATAAATAATTAGCTGCAGGAAGACCTGTTTGTACACGTTTCTAACAGAGCCCTTCTTAAAATTCTCTTGGCTA
This sequence comes from Schistocerca piceifrons, assembly GCF_021461385.2. Classification (NCBI taxonomy): domain Eukaryota; kingdom Metazoa; phylum Arthropoda; class Insecta; order Orthoptera; family Acrididae; genus Schistocerca; species Schistocerca piceifrons. The sequence continues at coordinate 778,878,304 of NC_060140.1, read as the reverse complement.
TGGTACACGTACCATGGTGTGACCTTGAAAAAAATTATGAAGAAAATAGTAAATAAAATGGATGTTGTACAAACACTGTTCAGCTGCGGGCCGAGCACCCTGTATGTAGTTAATCAAACAGAAAACGTTATGTGGGTAACGTAAGATGTAGTCTACTCGATATTCGCTTCTCTCGACAAGCTGAACACAATGCAGTTGTAGCCATATGCTTCCTAGATACCAAGTCATTTGTAAGTTCTATAGCGCATGTTCGTAATATATTTCTACGACGTGAAAGGGCTAACTGATTAACAAAAATAATGCTTTTGTTACTGAATGTGAATACATTTACATGAGTGACTCTGATTTATAGTCGTATTAAGCTCAACCAAAAATTTTTTATTTTAGAAAAAATAATAAAAGCCGACTACCGTGTTTTTAGTATTTATCTATGGCAGCGTTATTATTAAGTCATAGCTTCTTCATCAGGGCTTCTGTTGCTATGAAAAACATTCATTATATTGTTAATAAACCAGAGACTCTTGTCTGTGGATGCTATAATACATTGTTAATCGCTATTTGCGAAACTGAGGCTGTACGTATACAGACTTGCGGAAGAAAAATTTGCTAAGATTCCTTTACAGTTCAATCTATTTGTTTTTCTCTTCCCACGTTTGTTCTTTCTTACTACTCACTCTCGTATTATTGAGTCTGGTTGCGCCTATGTGTTCATTATTAACAAACTCTGTTAATCTTTCATATTAATAAATAGTTACTTTGTATCATACAAAATATTTTTGGACAGTATAGTCGTATTTATTTCTGCACGAAAGCTACGGGATTGTTAAATAATTCACTTATATTTTCAACCTGTAATGTTAATAATCGTGTTTAATTTGAACCATTGACAAGGATAGACATCATTGTTGTTCTTTCTGAAAAACATTTAAGTAAAAACGTGTTTGACGATAAAGTTTTGCTTTGTAACATATAAGTTATTTATTTTCTTTGTAATACTGAAATATCCATGCAGTTTGTAATGCTGTTTCAAACTTGTAGCATACTCTTTGAATACTGTGTATATTGAACACGTGGAAATAGCTTCATTCACATGCAAAAGAAATCAATAGAAATGACGTATATAAGTTTTGACAGAAAGTTACATGTATTATTCTGTAATTCTGCATATATTCCACCAGAATTTCGCTATTTGCAACCTGTTTAGAATAGATCATAACTCCCATAGATAGGCATTTCTGGAGGTACTTGTGTAAAATAGAAGCACTAATGACGAAACTGTGACTTATAAAAGTACGTTGTCGTAGTAAAAACGCTACAAAGATACTTAACAAATTTTATTACAAAGTTAACGATTTATCTCATTAACTCGGTTTGCCAAGAATAATCACTATGTCTACTACGATATTTTCTTTTGTTTCTAAGTTGTTGGTCCTGACCTTATCTGAAAGTACAAGTAAGGGTTAGTCATTGTAATACTCAGTAAGTGTAAGATGTCAGCAGACACGACACCCACTCTCATACACTGTTAGCGAAATCTGGGTCAGCACTGTGGTAGCTCGGACGCTACAACTGCGTGCAGAGTGTATCTAAGAGCAGAGAGTTGAGAAAGTGCTTAACCGTGTCTGCAGCGAACGTGGGTCCGGCGATTACGCTGATCATCATCACAGTGGTGGGCTGCGATCACGTGGCCATCCTTGTGCTGCTGGCCATCAACGGTCTGTGCCTGGGAGCCCAGTACACCAGCAACTCCATAAACCTGCTGGGCATCGCGCCCAACTTCGCGGGCACCATGCTCGGCATCTCCAACACGTTCGCCAACGCCGCCGGTATCCTGGCGCCGTACGCCGTCGGCTGGATCACCAGCGGAAACGTAAGTACCCCACCACTGGCTACGAGGCGTCCGAATGCGACCCACAGACGTGCCAGTTACTGGGAAATAACTCGTATCTGCTGTGATTATGGTATTTGAGACGTTAAGAGTTTGTGCAGACGGGGACTGCATTTCGTGGACGGTACACTATACATTACCAGCTGTACCATACTTCTCTCTTTTGGGTGCCCCTCCTCTCCTGCCGGCAGAGGCACTCGTCAAAAGTTGCCTCCACAGCAAAAGCTCTAATCTTGAACTAAAATTTCGTCTCTATGTTTGTACTTCTGCAACCAGATAATCAGAGAAGTTACATAACAAATTCACAGTTACACCTAACTCTATCACACTCCAGCGACGTACTGACAGCTGGAAAAAGCATGCGCGCTCGAATCAAAAACATCGCATCGTGAGCACTAGAATACCCAACGGTTCTCTGTCTGGCTATGGAAGAACCTGGTTTCTGTAGATATGCTACAGTTACACCTTTCAACTGCCGCCTGCAGTTAAAGGGGACTGGTCGAAGCTCGGTACGCGGCACGAACATTTCGCTTAATAAGATGGAGGTTAGGTGACTCGGGCGACAACACGACACACAAGTGTTATCATGCCTATGCAGTGTTCGTCTGATCGTTCTGTACACATTTCCGTAGTGGAGGGATCGATCTATCTTCATGGTGAAGGTACAGGTCACCTGCAGAGTGCTATAGGCAAATAACGCACATTGTACTTTATTGACTCGAGAATACTTACTGGGATCTTCAATTTTCATCGGATAGTGACAGTATGTAGAAAAATATTATGTTATGGAAATTCAGTAAGTGGAAGATTCAGTCGAGGCTAGTGGACATGATCGTGAAGAAGGTTCCTGTACCAATCGCAAGAGACACTAGAAAATGTATCACGGTCCATATCTTACCTAAATAACCCCTCTGCTCCCTCCCCCCCCCCCCCCCCCCCCCGGGACGTAATCCCCCACCCCCCTCCTGAATGGCAAACGGGATACTGTCCGCCACAAACTAAGATGACACTCGGCGCGGTGGCTGATGGGAGTGACCGTAAAGGCATTTCCCATTTACCGTCGCTGCGGACAGTACATAGCCTTGCGTGGTTTTAGACATACTCGTATCCTGCCAAATGTACCAACGTGTAGCATGAGTTATTCATTCAGGCCCTTTCTCATATTTCTATGACCAACTAATCTCTGTGCACTGTGACGTATGGTGTGTACAGTTATACGTCTGGTTGCGGATAATGTGGTCGCTCTCTTGTTGTTGTTATCCTGCACTGAATTGGCGTTGAAGGGCTGCTCTATTTCCTGTTGCGATCTACAATAGTCGATCACAACACCTGTCATCATTACGTTGTTGTTCGTGGAAGTCGATTCTGGCGTTTGTAATTTCACTGGAATCGAGCCACTCATGGTACATCCTTGAGATAGTGGCATATGAAGCACTCAGTGCTGCCAGATTCCGAAACTGGAGTTTCTTTGCTTCGGTCAACCATGACATGAATACAGTCAGAAGACTTGTAACGAAATACGTGGGATGACCAACATTTATTTAGAGTTGCTTGGAACCAAAAGGATATAAATGTAAATTTACATCTTACAGTACGTGTTGACTATCGACATTTACTATGTTACTGATGGCTGTTCCTTATCTATAAATATATGACTTTGCTGGGTAATTTCAGATAGAAAGTTGTCTGAAAAATTAATTTAATATAAGACACTTATATTCGTAATTCAATCACACTGTCCTCAAACCTTTTGCAGTAATTGCAACAAAAAAAGAAACTGTGGTAGCTGCTTAACAATTAAATTCCAGTTCATGATTTTATGATTATGTTGCCGTCCATACATGTAATTATAGTACACAAATCTCCAAAGTAATTAGATTTTCGATCTTCAGCCTTCATAAAACAAATTATCAAACTTTATGCAAATTCATGCAAAGTAACAAATCAAAATCATTATTCACGCAGTCTCTCTTTTCGTCATTTCGGTCCATTCCATTAGACCGCCGCTTCCTCTTCTCTCGATGGTGCAGTCCTCTGTCGACATTTCGATACTCCTCTGTCTATCGCCCTCATTCGTAGATCAGTGCTGCCCTCCAGTGGTGAAAGCGGGAGTCATCCGAAGTGCAATTTGCGAATTTCTTATGCCATTCCACCCTCTTATTAGTATTTACGTGAAACACCGAACTAATCCATTCATTACGACGGTAGCAGGACTCTGTTTCATTTAAAGCAACTACATGTCGCTAAACTGCTCAAGAGTTATTTCTACTTCCCAAATGGTATGACCTGTCTTCCGAGAAATCCTCAAACCTGTCACAAAATTGGTCTGATACCCTACATAACCGTAATTTTGTTGGTGAACAGTTATGTGACGCCGAGTCAAATGTTTTCCGAAAGTCAATCAATACTGCGTCTATATGATTTTCTTGCCGCATGACTTTAAGAATATCAGATGGAAAGGGCGCGGTTTGGGTTTCGCATGATCGATGTTCCTGGGTACCTTATTGGTTGGTATGAAGGAGGTCATTCTGTTCGAGATACATCATTCTGTTTGAGTTCAGAATATCTTCTAGAGTTCTATAGCAGATGAACATCAAAGAAAGTGGATGAAAGTTTTGTGAATCCCTTCTATTACTCTTCTTGTAGGCAAGTGCTTGTTGTTTCATCCAATCACTGAGCTCGGTTTTTTCTCGAGGGCTTTACTATAATTTTTTGTTAAAATTGAAGGTAGCTCAGCCGCATATTCTGTATAGAATCCGAAGGGGATTGCATCGGGATCTGAAGTCTTGTTTAATTTAGCAATTTTAGCCATTTTTCAACGCGAGTGACACTAGTATCTACATCACTCATCATTTCACTGGACGAGAAGCAAACTAGAGCAGTACATATGTATCTTCCTTAGTAAAGGAACATTTGAAAACGGAATTCGGTATTTCTGTTTTTGCTTTGATACCCTCAGTTTCTGTTCCTGTATCATCCGTCAATTTCTGCTCGTTAAATTTTGTGGTACTGACAGTCCTAACACATCACTTGAATTTCTTTGAGTTTTGTAAGAGATCTTCCGATGACATTTTACTACACTAAGTGTTGAAGTCATCGCTTATCGCCCTCTTGACAGCCAAACGCGTTTCTATCTACCTCCCTATGCTCTGTCTTACGTCTGTTATGCAGCGTGTCTGTTTAGTCTATTCAAGAGGAGTGGACGATATGCCGGCACTGGATTTCACACTTCCCCTTTCCTCGTCAACATACAAAACAAACGCGACTCAGCACTACACAGAGCACTGTCCCCTGCACTCAATACGTAAACGTAAGACAGAACTCCCTCACACCAGGTGGAAAAAGACTATTGTGCGCGGGGAAAGAAAACTCTTTCTGCCTAGGTGGCTGAGTCTATCCAGCGATGTAAGTCATTCCAGTTTTTCTACCTTTTTCCCCCCTTAAATTACACACATCAAAAAAAGTTTTGCATCACCTCGGTTCCCAAAACTCCTGAAGATAGACGTTGACTGTGGATACTGTATCACAGACACAGTCCCTTTCACTGTTCAAAGATGTCACTAAACCCTTCCAAAGATGTAATCAACTATGCATGATGAGCATCTATTAGACGAAGGGGGTCCGACAGCAGATCTGTTCCAATCATTCCACCAGGAAGAAGGTACACGGCTCGTGTTGTCTGTAGTTCAACTATGCCTAGACGGTCAATACCGCGGTTCAATTGCGTCCAAACTGTTACTTTGTGACAGGAGGGGCTCTCAACAAGGGAAGTGTCCAGGCGTCTTGGAGTGAACCAAAGCGATGTTGTTCGGACATGGAGGAGATACAGAGAGACAGGAACTGTCGCTGACATGCCTCGCTCTTGCCGCCCAGGGGCTACTACTGCAGTGGATGACCGCTACCTAAGGATTATGGCTCGGAGGAACCCTAATAGCAACGCCACCATGTTGAGTAATGCTTTTTGTGCAGCCACAGGACGTCGTGTTACGAGTCAAACTGTGCGCAATAGGCTGCATGATGCGCAACTTCACTCCCAACGTCCATAGTGAGGTCCATCCTTGCAACCATGACACCATGCAGCGCGGTGGAGATGGGCCCAACAACATGCCGAAAGCACCGCTCAGATTTGGCATCAAGTTCTGTTCACCGATGAGTGTCGCATATGGCTTCCACCAGACAATCGTCAGAGACGTATTTGGAGGGAACCCGGTCATGCTGAACGCCTTAGGCACACTGTCCAGCGATTGCAGCAAGATGGAGGTTCCCTGCTGTTTTGGGTTGGTATTATGTGGGGCAGACGCACGCCGCTGGTGGTCATGGCAGGCGCCGCAACGGCTCAACGACACGTGAATGTCAGCCTGCGACCGATCGTGCAACCATATCGGCAGCGTATTGGCGAGGCACTCGTTTTCATGGACGACAATTCACGCCCCCATCGTGCACTAGAGTGACCAGCATGTTTTCCAGACATGAACCCAATCAAACATGCCTAGGATAGATTGAAAAGGGCTGTTTATGGACGACGTGACCCCCAAATCAGTCTGAGGGATCTACACCGAATCGCCGTTGAGGAGTGGGACAATCTGGACCAACAGTGCCTTGATGAACTTTTGGATAATATGCCACGACGAATACAGTCATGCATCAATGCAAGAGGACGTGCTATTGGGTATTAGAGGTACAGCAGTCTGGACCACCACCTTTGAAGGTATCGCTGTATGGTGGTACAACACGCAATGTGTAGTTTTCATGAGCAATAAAAAGGGCGGAAATGATGTTTATATTGATATCTATTCCAATTTTCTGTGCAGGTTCCAGAACTCACGGAACCGACGCGATGCAAAACTTTGTTTTGATGTGTGTATTTTTGAAGAAGGATGTCAAATAATGTGCATTGAATAAATGACCTCTCGTCATTCTGAAGAGGATAAGTCATTGTATAAACTCTCATAATTGCTTAGGATGGCTATCTTCACTCTCATAGTTTCACAATAAGAGGTTAGTTTATGTCTCTGGAAACATAACGCACCGTATATGGTGCAGTTGATGGTGTACTTTGTTTTTTGCCACAGCAAACGAGAACTGCGTGGAACACGGTGTTCTACGTGTCGGCGGGCATCGGAGTGGCGACGTACCTCGTCTGGCTGGTTCTGGGCACGGACAAGGTGCAGCCCTGGAACGATCCGCCCCCAGGTGAGTGCCGACAGCAGTCCCGGGCACTCGCTGCTCGTCCTGTTCAAATCATGTAACGCCGGTGTTTCAGGATCTGCCCGAAACACCACCATGAATTGTAGATGACCGTGTTCAAAGTAAGCTATTCAAACTGTTTGAATATTGATTTGCTTTGATTGAGGGTCACAATTAATGAAAGATAAGCCTGCTACCACTACGGGGTAAACAGCTTGGAACTAAATGGAGTAATGGAATTTGAGACTGATCCTAGATACCTGAATATTGTAACTCTTGATAATTTGGTTTTGTTATGTTATGCAGGCTGGGTCCAGTGGTGTCGAAATTGCAAGGCACGAGTTTTGTTATAGTTCTGTTGATACACAAATGTCCATCTACAATGCTTCTCTCCACTGCTTCAGGGTCTCAGTAATTTATTATTTATCTTTGATATTAGACACGAATTTCGTGAGGCCTTGGAGCAGTGGAGAGAAGCGTTAGAGAGTACCGGAATGTGTATCAACACATCTAAGTCAGAATTCATGCTGCGCAATTTATAAAGGTAGCTGGACAGTGCTGTGTTAAAATTTCTGTTTCCTTCCATCTATGACAGTTGGGTAGCATTACAGAGTGTTGGCTACCTCAATTTCAACTAAAAACGTGAGGTTGAACCTTGCAGTCCACTGGCTTTGGCGAGCTTTGGGGTACCAGCTTTGGGGTGACGGAGTAGGGCGGAAGGCAGTAACTCTTGTGAATGGATGTGGGTCGCTGTGTTTTCGATTTAGTCAATTCGAAGTAAAAGGACAAGACGCAAGATCCCTTTCAGCACATGAAATCTTTCTACCACCCCAAAATAAGGAAATTTTATTGTATACAGCCTAATAAAAACAAAGAATTACTGATTTGATTTCATTATAGATATTCTTGAGAACGAAATACCTAGTTAAGCAGTGTGTTGAACAAGGAAATAGTACTTTCAGGAGTAGATCGGATTAATTGGTTTGAATATAAGTTCAAATAGCAAGGCGTAAGCTTAATTTCAGTTACAAATATATGCCTGTAGTATATTTATGTTGGCTCTGACCCATAGTTCAAGTTTCCACCATTAGTGAACACTGCTGTCGCAGCACTGCAGTCACTGTTGATGCTGAGTAACTCATAAATCCAAGGTGGTAGCAGGCCACGCCCCCTGATCTGTCATGTGACAAGGCTCACCCCTTTACCAACGACCTGATCATCATAATGTAAGAACCCACATATTTCCCCCACCCTCCACCCCTTCCTTCCTCCACCACCTTTTCCCTGCTTGTCACCACTCATCCACTCACATCCCAGTACCTTGTAGTTCATTAAAGTGAAATAGCCATTCTCACAGTAGCCCCAGATCAGCAATTTGACTGTCCTGAAAAGTATCTCAAGGATTTGAAATTTTGCACCATGTTAGAAAGTATTTTTCAAAAAATTATGTAAAGCCTATATCTTCCAGTATTTACACATCTGAAATTTGTTGTGAACTCTCAAATGAAGCATCCCAAACCGATGTGTTATGAAACATGTGAATGAACAAATACATTACAGGTAATTTATATGCCTGCACTTGGTGTAAGTCACAATGTACCTTCTAACAAAATATTTCGAATCACAATTGTTCTATGATGATTTTCAACTGTCACAGTGGTAGCTGTTTGCCTAAAATACGTAAAGGGTGCTAGCATTCAATCTGACGATACGTTACTGATGGTTTACAGACCGAACTGAGATCTATCATTTCTACATGTTATTCAGTAACAGTTCGCCTTAGGAAGTACCACTTTACGTGAGGTCAAAAATAATGCATCACGTTCTGCTCGAGAAAATAAAACTGATGTTATTAACAACTGAATACACTGTTTTAATTGCATTTGAACTAGATTTACTAGATACACAAACACACACTCGTTTATTGTTCTCTGATTGTGACTGTTAATTCGACTTTGTATCAAACTAAAGTTATTTCTCGAAATATGGAAGGCATATAGCACAAGAAACATGTGGCACTCCTGCTGTAATTTAATTGTTCTATAAGATTAAAAATATTCGTTGATAAAACTTGTAGCTTAAGTAGCACTTGTTGACAGCCAAAACTGGATTATCGCACCACCATTTGCAAGCACAGTGGTTCTTTAAATTAAGTATTTCCACATCTGAATTGTTCGTATTACTTATTAAAATACATATGACTTTCTTACTGGCACTACTGAAACAAATTAGGTAAGTAGCAGTACCAACTTACCCCAATACTTACCAGATTGTCCCCAAAACTGTAACAACTTGTCCTGAAAACGTATAGTTTGAACCAAAACTGTATCAGTTTGCTCTGAAACTCTAACAACTTGCTCCCTGCAACTGTACCGACTTGCCCTCCCCAAACTGTAGCAACTTGCCCTCCAAACTGTAAAAACTTGCCCTCCAAACTGTAACAACTTGCCCTCGGAACTTGACGACTTGCCTTGAAACTATAACAATTTTATCTAAAACTGTAGCATACTGCTGCCATTACCCCTAACATCCACATATATTTTTGGGGAGGGGCAATGATGTTCAATTCTATGGCCACTTGTCATAGTTTCAGGGCAAATTTTTACAGTTTTGAGGCAAATTGAGACAGTTTTGGAGGCAAGCTGACACAGTTTCAAGGAGCAAATTGATGTAGTTTTGGCACAAACTGATACAGTTTTGGAGCAATCTGGTGCACTTTCGGTACAAGTGATACAGTTTTGGGTGGAAAATTGGTACTGTTATGGGAAAAAGCTATTACAGTTTTGAGGGCAAGTTGTTTTTGTTTTGGGGGAAGTTATTGTAGTTGCAGAGGTTAGTCTGTACAGTTTCAGAGCAACTTGCTATAGTTTCAGGGCGAGTTGATACAGTTTTTGGGACGAGTTGATAATGTTTCAGAATGAGCTAACACAGATTGGGGTTACAAGTGTTTAATTTCAGAGCAAGTTGTTCCAGTTCCCAGGAAATTTGTTATAGTCCCAGAGACATGTTGTTACAGTTTGAGGGCAAATTGTTAGCAGTTTTGGGGCAAGTTTCTATAGTTTTGTGGCAAGTTTTTACCTTTTTGGGCACGCTCATACAGTTTCAGGGGCACGCTGACACTGTTTTGAGTGGCAAGTTGATACAGTATATGTGTATACACAATAACAAAAAAAGTTATGTACAGTATATCTACATCTGTCTGATCATCATCCTTCTGATTTACACACCTCAGTTATTTTTTCTGAGTCTGTCTCTCCCCCCATGTCATTATCACTTTAATGAGGCAATAAAATTATAATAAATTATGAAGACATAAAAATATAGTTTTCCTTCAGTAGCTGATGCCCACAGTAGCTGAAACTTCCTCAATCCCAGTTGCACAGATCCACTACACGTACACACTGTCAGCTTGCACATGGAAACAAGTGTTGACCTGATAACTCTCAGTCTGGTCACTAACCACTTTCATTTCTTGGAATAAGTCACAGCTTGCCAAAACAACTCACAACTTGCCAGAACAATTTCGAACTTTCTTAGTTGACATCATGATTAGTCTTTCTGAGTGTGAACATGTGCATTGATGCTATCTCCAGGCATATCATATTTCATGAGTCGAGATAAATGTACATGTTAGGTATTCACATGTGGGGTAATGGCCATTACTCTATAAACTGACCATAAGTGCCATCTACTAATATCTGGGGAGTAATGGCAGTCGCCTTGTCAACTGTCCATTATTACCCTGACCCAATAGCATCTGAATAAAATTACAGCATTTTGTCAATTGGAAATAACTGCCCGATGCAATATTACCTACTCAGTTCTCAAAAATATTGCTGCAACATGGTGATGTGACAGACCTAGTTGGACTAGTCAGATATGGTCAAAACAACATGACACTATTTGGAAGTATTCGGAATTTGTTGACTGATGTAAGTGAGACCACGCTAAGATATCGGCATATGCTAATCTGGGGTAATGGTAGTCACCCGTGAGTTGACCATTACTCCCACCCCCTTGGAAGTTGGTTTACATCAACTATCATTGCCTTGCTTGCTTAGCATCATCAGTGTAAGACGACAAACATTTTGCACTGTAAGAAAAATTTATACCCTTGTGTGCATTAACCATAATGTTTGGGTTACTTTGGAAGTGTAGCAACCCTCCTTTCGTAATTATATGAATGTGTATTACTACATTTCAGTATGTTATTTAATCAAAGCATCATGTAGTGTCAACTCTGTAACAGCAGAAAATGACTAATGTTTTATACTGCAAATGAAGTAAATACCCTAGCAAGAGGTCACTATAATGTTTGCCTAACTTTGTTTTCGACATGTTTTTGACTGATTTGGAGATGAGAATTGTTGTGTACATAGTTCTGCGTAGTCAGCGCGTACACAACTTTCCCAATAGAGCGCACCCCGCTAAGCAGCGCTCGTCCGTCTCCGCACTACGAGATGGCGCTGTCTTAGAGACGGACCAAATCCTGCTTCCGCCGATCCGCGTATTAATATGTAACGCAGCCAATGAGATTGCTGCTAATGTAGAACCTTTTCTCCTCATGGATCACATTCGCGCAGTGATACCTGAACACGCGAGGTATTATAACGAGTGTACAGTCCTCCGATTAGTCAGTCTGCATCAGTCTGCATTAGTCTGAGTCAAGTTCCAGTCTGCGCCTAATAAGATTATCATATTCCTGTACATAGCCATGAAGAGAAATGTATAGACACTTTCTCAAGTATCAGAGATATGTGAGAGTAAGATTAACATACTAAGACCAAAGGAACTTCAGATTGTCAATTGTAAACAGCATCCAGAACCAAGTTAAGTTATTTTTATGCTTGTTATTATTTTAATAAACGTGTCTGAAAATTAATCAAGTTCTGTTTAAAGTTGGTTACTGTCAATCTGCTACTCTAAGCGTGCAAGTGGCATTTCTATCGTCTGACCTAACGGCAGAAGATAAACACGCCACGATAAGACCACGAGACATATTGCTGACACTCGCCTACTTCGTTAGAGCGACAAGCCAAATTATCTGATGGTGTGTGTACCGAAGGTCTTACAGTACGCACACCACAGGAATAATATAATTTCCTTTAGTAATTCTCATCGACAAGTCCACTTTAAGCTCTAAGTTAGATCAGTAGTTGTGCACATGTACGTTTTCCAATGTAATAGTAACAATTTTTATGTTTTTGACCAATTTAATGCGTGGTAAAAAGACTGTACTATGCTAATCTAGTAACATGTAACTTATAAGTGAGTTACATGTACATAATTAAGTATTACAGACAGTTTGGATGTGGAAACATATAATTTGAAGGTCCAAAGTGCCTGCAAAGTGTGGTACAACAATCGAACTCTAGTCATTAACATGCTTATCAGTGGTGCCTATATGCAAGCCATACATATTTTTAAGTGTTATAGAACAATTAAATTATGACAGTAATGCCAGATGTGTATTGTGCTCAAAGTCTTCTGTGTTTTTGGAAATAATTTTATTTTGCTGAAGCTCTCGAATTTTCATTCACAATCATATATCAGTCATCATACTTGTGTATTACGATAAGCAAGCCGTGTGTATAGAATGAGATATTCACCATGCAGTGGAATGTGCGCTAATATGAAACTTCCTGGCAGATTAAAACTGTGTGCCGGGCTGAGACTCGAACTCGGGACATTTGCCTTTTGCGGGCAAGTGCTCTGCCAACTGAGCTACCTAAGCACGACTCACGCTCCGTCCTCACAGCTCTACTTCTGCCAGTACCTAGTATCCTACCTTCCAAACTTTACAGAAGGTCTCCTGCGAACCTTGCAGAACTAGCACTCCTGAAAGAAAGGATACTGCGGAGACATGGCTTAGCCACAGCCTGGGGGATGTTTCCAGAATGGAAAGTTAGGAGACGAGGTACTGGCAGAAGTAGAGCTGTGAGGACGGGCCGTGAGTCGTGCTTGGGTAGCTCGGTTGGTAGAGCATTTGCCCTCGAAATGCAAAGGTCCCAAGTTCGAGTCTCGGCCCGGCACACAGTTTTAATCTGCCAGGAAGTTTCATATCAGCGCACACTCCGCTGCAGAGTGAAAATCTCATTCTGGAAACATGCCTCAGGCTGTGGCTAAGCCATGTCCCCGCAATATCCTTTCTTTCAGGAGTGTTAGTTCTGTAAGGTTCGCAGGAGAGCTTCTGTAAAGTTTGGAAGGTAGGAGACGAGGTACTGGCAGAAGTAGAGCTGTGAGGACGGAGCGTGAGTCGTGCTTGGGTAGCTCAGTTGGTAGAGCACTTGCCCGCAAAAGGCAAAGGTCCCGAGTTCGAGTCTCGGCCCAGCTCACAGTTTTAATTTGCCAGGAAGTTTCAACCTGTGTGTGTGTTTGAGGAGGTAGGTGGGGGCTATGCAAGTTTTTATATCCGAAATCATTATTTACTACGATAGGTAATTTCATTTTGATGGCAAAATGGCAAGACATCGATCTTCCATCCCTCTCTTGTCCCATCACATCACCACCACATTTGAACGTTTTGTGATTAATGTGTGCATTACAAACGTTTTAGTGGTTGATTGTAGGAAACGTTTTAGAGCCAGTTGGCACCATTGCTCCAGTCGGTAAATATTACAACATTTCCTGAATGTTCATTTGGTACGAGTACATAGCCTCTAGTACACTTAGCTCAAATGCAAATAAAATGCATTATTACGCTGTTTATAACATCAGTTATGATTTCTAGCGTAGAGCGTGATGCTTTGCCCTTTTCCCCCCTACAATGATGCTCGCTAAGGTAAAAAAATACTGAAAAAACTTATAAAAACGATAAGTGAAGGCAGTTTGGTGTATGAACCATCAATAACATAGAAGATTGAAATGACAACGTCCATTACGTATTTTAGACGTGGAGATACCATTGTAATACCTGAAAAGCATCATAAAACAGTTTACATGTGGAAATATTTAATTTGTCTAATTTGAAGGTCTGTTGCATCATACACCATTTATAAGCCTAAAAATTACCTGTTTACGGTGCTATTTTTTTTATCCATATCTGTTTCATAACGATTTAGAATGGAAATAACTTGGGACATGCATTTTGAGAATTTACTATCATATTTGAGGAAGTAATTTTGACTGATGCGTGTGTGAGTGTGTGTGTGTGTGTGTGTGTGTGTGTGTGTGTGTGTGTATATGTGTGTGTGTGCGTGTGTGCATGTATAAAATGAGATTGCAGGACTTGACTTAAAAATTTCTTTTATTGTGTTGTGTACATATTTTTCAGGCATTTTAGACACTGAACTAACATTGTGACACTTGTAAAGTTCCATAAAACAATTTAGATGTGGAAATATTTAATTTAAAACTACATTGTATCTTACTTGAAGTGTACGCCTGAAAGCTACCTGCTTAGGGTATTATTTTCGCCAGATGTGTTTTATAACTATTTAAATGGAGCGCTTAACTTGATAGTTAGTCGTTCGAAAATAATTTAAAATCTCAGTTTGTTGCCTCGCCAGACAGACACACAGTCATTAGACATTACACGAATACTTCCAACTTCCCACCATAAAAATTGATAGAATAAAGAATAACTATTTGAATCAAGTCAGTCTAATAATAAAATATGACTTAGTTTAACTAGTTCATCAACTGAGCTTATTGGTTTATTGTCACAATGGTAAATACAATATGGCTTAAATAGGCGCCAAGAGAAACAACAGGGGAAAATGGGTCTTTACAAAGATGAAATTTCTCTTATATTTGTCGTAATGGAGCGAGGGGTAAAAGAAGCGATCAGTACTTTTTAGGATAAGGTCGCGACGACAGAGATTAATTCGATCACAGATTCAGCGATTTTGGTCAAGTGATGTTACACACACTGCCAGTAATAATTTGAACCAACAGGTTAGTAACTCATGAGTTCAAATACTGACTGAGATTATTTATAGAACATTTCACAAAGTAATAGAGGCTGATCTCAGGGAAGATCAGTTTGGGTGCCAGAAAAATGTAACAACACGCAAGGTATTACTTGCACTGAGACTTATTTTAGAAGATAGAGTTAAGAAAGACAAACCAGCGTTTCTGATACGTATGTATTTAGAAAATGCTGTTAAAAATGTTGGCTGGAATACGCTCTTTGAAATTTTTAAGGTAACATGATTAAAATAGGGGGACTGGAAGGTTACTTACAACTTGAACAGAAACCAGACTGCTGTCAGTAGAGTCAAGGACATGAAAGGAAGCAGTAGCTGAGAATGGAGTGAGGCAGGGTTGTAGACTATCCATGATTTTATTCAGTATCTATAGTATTTCGAGCAACCACTAACAGAAATTATGAGAACTTAGGAAAGGAATTAAATTTAATAGAGAAGGAACAAAAACTTTGATGTTTGCCAACTATATTGTAATTTTGTCAGAAACGGCAAAGGACTTGGAAGCACAGCTGAACAGAATGATTAGTGCCTTGAAAAGAAATTATAAGGTAAAACAGTAGAAATGAAATGAAGTCGAATTAAATAAAGTAATGCTCAGGTAATTAGATTTGGAAATGAGGCACTAAAAGTAGAAAATAAGTTCTGTTAGTTGGACAGCAAATAAAAGACGATGTCAGAAGTAGAGAAGATGTAAAATGCAGACTGCGAATATAAATTCAAGTGTTAGAAAGTCCTTTCTGAAAGTATTTGTATGAATTGGAGCCTTGTGCCTAAGGAAAAGAGGCGAGAAACACACAAGAAAGTATTGATACTTTTGACACGTAATGCGGCAGAAGAATATTGAAGATTAGATGGGAACGGTAGATCGAATAAACAATGAGACAGTACTGAATCGAATTGAGAAAAAAAGAAATTTATGGTGAAACTTGACCAGAATTAGGTCTCGGTTAATCGGACATATCCTGAGCTATTAAGCAATAGCCAATTTGGTGTAAGTCTCCAGGCTTTCGTGGCCATTGTCACTGAAGTTAAAATCTTCTGGATTGGTAGGTCACGCCTTTCTTCTAAACTATTGACGTTTCGATCCGTCTTCAGGCATCTTCTTCAGAATCTTGTTGTGGTGTCCACTGTTGACTCAACCAGTGTCGCACTCCCTTATAAAGTGGAGTTTTTCCACCCTCCTACTGTAGAAATTGGATTGTTGAGTAAAATGCTTGTGGCTACCATTGGAGGGCCCTTCGTCAGTGGACACCACAAGATCCAGAAGAAGATCCCAGCAGAGCGGTCGAAATGTCGATCATTTGGAAGAAACATGACTCGGCCTAACTACCTAAAAGATTTTAATTTCAATCAATTTGGTGTTGGACACATGTGTGACAGTTAAATGACGTAGAAGGAGACGATGGGTTGACTACAGAAAGCAGATTCAAGTGGATGTATGCTGTAATAGGTTTGCGAAGGTGAAAAGTGTTGTACAGGACAGACTAGAATAGAAACACAAACCAGTCTTTGGTTTGAGGACTCCAACAACAAAACAACAACAACAACAAAAACGTTGTGACGATCCTTCAGATACGTCATTAACTTGTGAACTTCCAAAGAAAGCGTTACGTCTAAGCTACATTCGAAGTTAATCGAAATAATTGGTGAAGTGGTTTAGAGATAACTTTACGGCGTTTTATTTAGAGAGTTGCACCACGTGTAAACACTGATTCCGTATTAGTCGCTGTACCTGTAATAATTTACGTTAGGTAGACTCACTTCAGTGCATCGCTTTCTTCTTCAAATGCATAAAAGTAGAACACAGCACAGATATATTCACTTGTGTTACTACTCACAGGAGCGTCACGTTGTTTTCATTATGTACTGTCTTCATGAATATAGATTAATTTTATCCTGTGCTCTTTATTCAGTGAGTGCGTAAGGTGCACATCATGAGAGGAATGTACAGAAGCTGTCCTGTCTCTTTGCATTCGACGTTGTTGCGCTGAATGGTTTATAGCTTAAAAGTCCGTTACGCTTGTTGCAGAGGCGGTTCCTAAAGAGGCAGACAAACCAGGCGACCACGCTGCCGTCTTCGGCAAGGGCGTCGACGACAAGGGATTCGACGGCGAGTACTGAGGAGACTGCTGACCCTGCGAATGATGTTCGCCCTTCCACTGAGACACTTCTACAAGTAGATATCAGCGCAATAAACTCGCCTGCTACACCTTGGAATCCCTGCAGTGCAGGTGTCTAAACATGTCCAGCGAGCTAGTGGATCACTGAAAGGTTCAAATTAAGGTGCAATAGTTTCCCTTTTAACGAGTGCCAGTGTTGCTTGACAAGTAGTTTCCCAGCGTGTGACAGTGACCTTTACCCACGTGAAAGGTGAAACGGTTTGAACTCTGTTAGGACATTGAAGGGCGTATTGTGCTCAAAATACGTTGATTTGTTTTTGTCACAAGAGAGATGTGACTTATTGTGACAAAATAAGCCAAAAATGCCTACACTGTCAATCTGAGACTAGCTCTTATGCACGTATTGGCTTCTCTGTAAACTGACAAAACGATACTTCTTATGTATACGACATCGATTTGGATATTTCGCTAATGAACTGGCAGGTAGGATGATCCGCCAGCAGAGTACGTAGGAGGTGTTTCTCTTTATGCTACATTAAGTTTATATGTCCGTTGTCTTTCATTACACATAGGTGATCTTCGGTCTATATTAAGAACTTTACAGTGTGAAACTTCGGTATGTAAAAAGTGTTTAGTTAATGTTCATCTGATAAGAGCTGTAATTAACGCAGATTACAACCACTGGAACAGTTTTATAAGACTTGTTTCCAAATGCGGTGAAGTAATGTCTTAACGTGATACAAAGTGGTCTAATGTCCGTCGTGCAGAAGGTAACACATTTTGCTACGTGGTAGAATCTCAAGAACAACTGCAGCTAGCAGGAAGCAGTTAACCGCCGATGCAAGATCGTCGCCAGTAACACACCCTAGTGTCACTGATACATTAGCCAGCGACAGCTCTCACCTCCAGCGAGTGAATATTCCCTCTGACATGTGTCTAAGACTTTATATTGTATGATAACATAGTTTAATCCAGCAATAAAGAAAACAAATTTTCATAAAGCACTGTTTTTCTATCCTACCGTGTACGGTGACACAGTTGTTTCTCATAAGTGAGAGTATCTAGGCTAGGACTGTAGTAGGTTTAAAATTTTAAAGGAATTTCCTGGTTTACTGATAAGTAGTTAAGGTGTAATAGTTGCAACAATAGTGAGTTTACGTGTGAATCTTTCTACGTCTTGACGCGATATGGTAAGTTATCTGTTCCCAGTCGGACACTAGGTCTATTGAACAAGGAAACCAGACTATATCTGCTGTGCTGTGAATAAGGTTCCATAGCAAAAAATTGATCTATAAAATCCCAGAGTCAACACTAACAATGATTCCAGAATGAATAAACTAATGATGATAATAATAAATATGTGGTGTCCGTTCTTTCAGACATGCGCGGAAGTAGAGACACCAGATAAATAATTAAGACGGGACAGCCAATGAGCTCTTCAGTGCAGATGCACACTAGGCTTCATCTCTTACGCGAATCGGCGAACTGCCGCGAGTAATGAGGATGGGGGGCAAGCGACAGTACGTTAGTAGTGTGTAGAGATCATTTGAAAATTTGGGCCTGACGGGACGCGTGCTAGGATAGAACGCACAGTTCTAGTGACCACTGTTGCCAAATGGCTTATTGTCAGAGTATCTGCCTAGTAAGCAGGAGACCTGGACTCGACTGCCGGTTCGGCTCAAATGTTCAACTTTCCCCATTGATTTCAATCAATGCTCACTTGCAGTCAATGCCTCTAATTCCTTTGTGACGATAATAATGCTGAGTTGGCCTATTAGTAACAACCAACATGGTATTTTCCTGGTATAATGAGAGACAGCTGCACTAGGTAACTGCTGTCTCTTTCATATGTTGTTTACTGTTTGATTCGTTTCAGTGAATTGCGTTACCATAATACACTCAAATGGACCTAGGAAGTCAATTTGAGTTCACCAACGGAAAAATCTTGATGATGAGTTTTAAACGCTGCACTTTGTCACATACAGCCTTCAACTCTTCTTGTGGGAAGATGGTGAAAATGTATGTTCCAAAATGCTGCATACTTTCTGGAAAAATAGTTAAGTATATTGTAAATGTCGAAAAACACAGATTATGATGAATGAAGTTGAGTATCTTGCAGTGTCCAAGTATTAAAGTCTCAAAAGACCTTACACATACACAATTTATATTTCTTATAATAATATTTGGTAATATTCAGTGATAACGTTAACTTGATGCAATCAGCTGGGAATTTACATTTGAATCACCGAAGATGACATTAAGAGTTTTCTCGACAAAACTTGAAATTAACAGCGAATTCTTACATGTGCGTATTTTATGGTAATATACCTTCGTTGATGTCTACACATCTCCGAATATGCATGGAGAGCCACAACATATTTATAACAGTTGATCTTAAACAGGTATAAAATTGTGAGTACATTCAATATGGTGGTTAAACAATGACAGAAGAAATGCTTTCTTTGTCTCATATTTTCTCTGTATCTTTCAGTAACTACATTCAGCAATTAGTTCATCAGTGCCTGTTCTCCTGGCTTAGAAGTACAACAGCTAAAGTCCAATATGTTTTCAGTCTAGTGAGAAGGACCAGGAGACAATGAAAAATGTACATCATATAAAATAAGTGAAGAACGTAATTATTTCAGAGACTACGTAGAAATGGAATAACTGTCTCTTATTTTTGTAATTAAGTCTCTGGGCACAGAAGAAGGTTTAATTAATTTTATGGGCCTGACGTTACAGTGCCCCTAAGTTCTATAGGAATCATATGTGTAATGCACGTAGAACTTCAACCTAAAGTCAACACAGGAAGTTCAACGGATAACGTTAATATCTTCTTATTGGTAAATAACAATAACATAGGACTAATCACATTCAAATTAAATTACAGTGTTCGTATTCATTCGTTTGTCCTGCAGGCAGATCGAAGCCATTACACATCATAGTCATCAATATAGTAAGTGGTCTGTTCTGTAGTGTATCTGTCTGAGCATCACAGTAATTATACATGTCCAATACTATGTACATATCGAAAACATAAAACATAAAACCAGCTAAATAGTAAGCAATAATATTTGTGTCATGCGGACAGTATATCGTGGCACTCGGCCGTGGCCGTAAACAAACGAGAACTCCGACCGTCCGAGGGGTACAGGAGCGGTGCAGGGGAATAAGCCCCGCCTTCCTCTCGGAGGGCTGCCATCCTACATCCGCGTTCTGTGCTTCCACGAAAACAGAACTGACATTACGATCATAGCAATCGCTGATGCCTTTTCTTCCGATAGTCTCATTCGAATCCCTTTATCACCAGGATTAGTTTCTCCACTCATTTCAAAATAAGAAAATAAAGCAAGCAACCCACAACACAAAGTAAATTGCAGTACACAATGCATTATGTAGTGGCTACAGCACAATTGTTTGCTGCGGTTGGCAGTCGTAGTTCAGGCCTGACATCTAAAGCAACAATATTTAGAAACGCTCCCCACTTTACACTTTTATTATTTGAAATGGCCGTGTTTTTGTTACGAATGTAAGAATCAAATAATATACATACATATAAGCCTAGGCGGCATGGATGTTGTTACAAGGTCGCTATTTCTCAAGCCGCCAGACGGTGGGAATGGCTTGAACCTATGGTTGGAGTGGAGACGTCTCTGATTTCACCCAACTGCCACAGGGAATCAACCGAAAACTGGGGATGGATGCTCCCATCCGTGTACAGCTTGTAAACTTTCCCCCCTTCCTAATTGCAGTTATTGTCCACAACAAACAAAGTATTTTATGAAATATTTGAGAGGAGCAAAGATTACTTTAAACTTTCTAGTTTACTTAGCTTTTCGTGTAGAGTTGGCTCCAGTTCTTTTTGTCTAGGGGTCTGATTCTTGAAGTTGAAATTCTCAATATGGTTGAATTGATCTAAATAAATTTGAAGATTGCTGTTGCAGAATTTTTTTTACGTTAACATATTTTGTCGCATTTTAGTATATCACAGAGTCTTTCGAATTTTCACATTAACAAAGCCGAAGTTACACTGTTCACCCAAAATACAAAAATACGTCCGATGACATCAGAGGCATGCTTACTAACACTTCACTCTGCGGTAGTAACAATATTCCAGAGGGCTTACATATTTTCTTGACAAATGAATTTTTATTAGTTTTGATTATTATTTCATAAATGAATACAGAAATAAACATAGTAAACAGTAATCGATTGCATGATTAATAATAGAAATTTTAAGTGTGTCAAATAATTCGTATTTCAAATGTTTCTAAAAAATAATTTAACTGTACATTTAGAACTAGTATTTATCGATTATAACATCCAAAAAATAAAGTAATTCCTTTCCATAAATTTTAGCTAGAAATATAACATACCGTGTATAAAATTATATAAAAGTTTGAAAGTTATCAGAAGAGCAGCTGAAATAATATTGACCTGTCCACAATTCGAAATAATACTGGTATCGACAACCACTGTTAAGGAAAAGTAATGCTGGAGGAGAATGTCCCGTTACAAGCTTCTACCGTGTCCAGAGATATACCAATTGGTTTGTTGGCAGAGTAGCCAGAATAACGTCAGCTAGATGAGGTCAGTGACTGGTCCGATCATGGGCAATGGTTCCGGCATGATGCCACATGAAACATAAGAAAAAATTGTACTACAATGATTAAAGCACAAAATAAAGAGTTCTTTCTGAACGGATGGTACATTTGGTTGGAACACAGTCTCTTATAACTAGAGACGTGCAAGGAACATTGGAAAATATAGCTCATATAGAAATATAGTCATTTGGTGTAACATCAACCACATGATATTCTGTAGAAGAGTAGTGTTATTCGCTACTAGTGCCTGTGTTTCATATAGCTTATTTGTCACTGACACTTAGGAAGACACTGTCCAACGTTCCAGGCGTGCTACTACGTTTCTAAACGTATGTGCATATCCATGTGTTCAAATACAGCAGATAGCCCCTATGTTCTGCATCGGCTGAAGCTGGACGTAATTTTTATTTCATCCATACGCCGCTGGCGTTGGCTGCGTAGGGGAGACGTAATGTCAGTTACTTATAATCTCCCACAGTACGCTGATTTCATGCCAAAAGTTGTCACTCCAGAGTTTGAATCTCACATGAATGATTGACCAGTGAAACAGTTAGTTTAGTTGGTGTTTACAGGGCTTGTGGCTTCTCATGTATGTATGTGCCCGTGTGATTTCAGGCCATATGGATAGGGTTCCACAGGAAATCATCAACTGCACATTGGATTCTACACCACACGCTTCTCCTTCGCTTGTGATAGAATCTGAGTGGCAAGTACCCTTCGTATGTTTCACTTCCGTTAGTGTGAAGCAAAGTCTATTCGTCTTTCCAGCACTGTTCGTAGTTTATTTAGATAAAGGCGTTACCGTGCGTAGGATGGAGTACCAGAGTTTCTCCAACTACGCTTAGTTACTCACTTGTCTGTATACACTAATTCTCACCAAACATCGTGAGACAAACATTGCACTTAATGTTAGTCTTTAATGTCATTGACTATAAGAGAATGCTAAATAACATTTTTGAACAAAGAGTACTCATGAATGCAATCAAATTCAATAGCAATACTTTACAATGCACCCCTGTGTTTAATAACATGTTAATCTTTTAAAATTTAAGTGAATACTCATGCCTCATCACAGCTAGCCAACTGTTGCATTCAATACTCATGTGACCTGAGTCGAACGTAAACACGATACCTTTCCCTTCATCAAGACGCAAACTTCTACACAGAGCTAATAGCATCTGTGAAAAGAAAGGCGTATCAAGGTAATGGAAAAAGCTTATGGTATTTGGAAAAAGGAGAGCGTTCTCGGATGAAAATATAATCGGATCAACTATACTATTTGAAGCAATGCTAGCTGAAATTACCCGATGATTGTGTCTAATTAAAATGCGTGTGTACTATGCACACAGTAAATATTTCAACACTCAGTAGTATTATCGCTGAACTGATTCTACGAGTAGTGCATTATAAGTGAAACATGCTACATTATACACTATGTATTTATTTATAGCTAGATACAGACATTAATATAAAACTGTAGTGTAGCTGTTTAAGTACAGGTCCGCACATCTCTAGCCGGCCGGTGTGGCCGTGCGGTTAAAGGCGCTTCAGTCTGGAACCGTGTGACCGCTACGGTCGCAGGTTCGAATCCTGCCTCGGGCATGGATGTGTGTGATGTCCTTAGGTTAGTTAGGTTTAATTAGTTTTAAGTTCTAGGCGACTGATGACCTCAGCAGTTAAGTCGCATAGTGCTCAGAGCCATTTGAACCATTTTTTTCCACACATCTCTTTCTGCAATATTTACATATATTCTCTGACTGTTCACGTGTGGAACAGTTTTAAATCCTCAAAGATATACAGCCTCTTTGCACTTCCTGATTCAGGATATGCTAGTAAATAGCAGTCAGGATTTGGTATTCTGGCCACAACGTAAATTGGAATGAAATTGCAACATATAGATACTGCATTCTGGCCCCTAAATTGATGATTTTGATTTCTTTTGCGTGATCAGTCCAGAGAATGCTGTAAATGGAGTAGCAGTAGGTTTTGTGGGAGTAAACATCAGGTTTACATTCACAACCTCCAATAATTCTGGGATGTTCATCGAACATTGTGACGTAGACAGTTAGTACCTGTTGTGAGTCGGCTTATTGGATGGCATGAAGATAATGTGAGTCTTGTATTTTACTATAGAAAACTCCTGTACAAGGCTGCCCTGATTTTCATTGCATAGCTGGCGAGGGTAGGTGAACTCACCGAAAAATCGCGTTTGTATTTCTTGGCAGTATTTGCCATGGCCCAAAGCAGTAGGAACTAAGTCCAAGGTTACATCATCAGAGCCTACTCGGGCAAGCAGCTTACCGGCAGAGAGATCTGTTTTTGTGTCCGTCTCAGCCCAGAAATCTATGACTGCAATGGATTCGGTTATTACACCACCTATTGTGAGGAACGGGTGTGCACACTTCATTTCCCCTAGCTTGACTTGCAGCAAGGTCCGGAGGTTAGTGATTTATTTCTTGGGCCCACGGCTTCAAGAATCTTGCACCGTCTTAACATATGCATTGGAACTTCGTTAAGGGCATTAATTCCGTGATATAATGTGGCTGATAAGGCACTGAGATGCGCGCCGATAAATCATTTACCGTGGTGTGAATGGCGGCTTGCACATAACGTTTCGCACATATACTGCATCCCTTACGCTCTTGGCATGTAGACTTTATTCCATAAGACTACAGTTTGTCAAGAACAAGCCAGTGGGGCTCCTGCTGGTCTCGCTTGGTTTGACGGTTTTGTGTGAACATCAGCGAAGTGGACTTCAGTAATGCTCACTCCACGTTCCTGGCTACACAACCGGTTTTTACGTCTGTCCGAACAGCGGTCATGCCACCATCGGTTTCGCCATCTGCCATTTCAATTTGTGTCGAGCCTATGCTGCGATCACTCATCGCCATTTTCATTTCATATTCGATGCCGGGGACTGCGATGGTGTGACCTTTACGTGTTATTAGATCTATGCCTCTCGTGCCTGCTGTGGCGGTTTCCCACATAATCGGAATATTGATCGTCAGCATTACATGACTGCCCATTGTTATTTGAACACCGAGGCCGTGTGCTCTGTACTCTGTCCTCATCCTCACAAATCAAATGTATGTTATCCATGACTGATAATAAAGCATCCAGTGCATTCAGTAATCTCTCTGAAGTTGCGTCAGGCAATTAGGCCTTCAAATCATCTCATCCCAGTTCTTCGTTTCATTCACATGTTTTTCGGTGTACCGGCAGAGATTTCCTTGCTGTTCATTGTAAGGTTCCACGTTAAACATTTCACTCTGTAACCTTTCTTGGACACCCCTTGATCCATATTTGGCCAAAAGGAGCGTCCAAAGTCTTCATATATCTGACACGTGTCTGTAGCCTCCGTGGCCCAGAGCACTTTGTACTTAAAACCACCCAGGAATTTTACCTTTTGTATAACACTCCGTGAATCAGCTAATATGCCACTATGCGACTGAATGAATACAACCGAATGGGTAGACTTCTTTTCTGCTGAAAACACGTTAAACTGCCAATGTTGAACCGTGTTCTCCTCTAGCACTGCATTCGCTTACATTATTAGTAGGTTGCTGCTCTGTGTTTGGCCCACCAAGTGACACAGAAATACCAGTGGGTGCAAATATTTTTAACTGAAGTAATACAGGGTCCGGCATAAAAAACTCCCCGATTACAAAGTAACGTGCAGCGGACAGTAGAAGGAGCAGAGTGGTGGGGGGCGCGTCGTTAAGTAGCTGCCTACGTACCGTTTTCAGTGTACGCCATGGCGTGGTCTGGTGAACATCGTGCCTTCGTAGTGGAAGATTTTATTCAAAATGGCGAATCGCCTATTAATACTCAACGTGCTTTTCGCGTTCGCTTTGCGCTCGGACGACGGGACCCTGTTCCCGATAAGAAAACAATTTATTCTTGGGTTGCTAACTTTCGTGAGACAGGTTCCGCATTGAAAAGGAAACCACCTGGACGACCACGGACTGCAACAGGCCCCGGAAATGTTGATGCAGTTAGAGCTTCAGTTCAACAATCTCCTCGACGATCCGCTAAAAAGCATGCGGCAGCATTACGGATATCTGATCGAAGTGTGAGAAGAATCTTGCATCGAGATCTTAAAATGCATCCTTACAAAATTGTAACCACGCAGGAACTGAGTGAACGAGACTGTGGTGTCCGTGTAAGTTTGGGCCAAGACCTTCTTCGGAACATTCGTCCCAACGATATTGTGATTTTTTCTGATGAAGCACACTTTCACCTTGCCGGAACAGTGAACAGCCAAAATTGCAGGTACTGGTGTGAACACAATCCCCAAGAACTTCATCAACGACCACTTCATAGCCCTAAAGTAACAGTATGGTGTGCTGTTTACAATTCCGGAGTGATCGGTCCTTACTTTTTCGAAGAAAATGACAGGAATTTAACCGTCAACAGTGAACGCTATTGTGCCATGCTCCGCGACTTTCTCCAACCGCAACTAAGGGAGCTTTTTGGTGAAATAGAGAACGTGTGGTTCCAGCAAGATGGTGCTACTGCCCACACAGCGCGGCAGTCACTGGCATTGGTGAAGGAAATGTTTCCTGGACGTGTGATCTCGTTGCGTGGAGACATTGGCTGGCCCCCACGATCGCCGGACCTAACGCCCTGTGATTTCTTTCTTTGGGGCTATTTAAAAGCAAAAGTTTATGAACAACGTCCACAATCTTTACGAGCCCTGAAAGAAGCAATTACACAAGAGGTTGAAGCTATTCCACCTGAAATGACTCAAAGAGTAATGAATAACTTCAGGGAAAGACTCAAACAGTGTGTCGACAGTGCAGGAAGCCATTTAAGGGATGTTTTATTTAAAAAGTAAGACCATAAGAGTATTTTCTAAAATGGCATAATATGTACTTTTATTTAGTATAAATAAAATTGTTCTACCTTATTTGGTTTTGTTTTTATTAGCTTTCCTTAAAGGGGAGGTTTTTCTGCCGGACCTTGTAGTTGGGTCATCACTCTCCATTACCTGGTTCACTTTTTCTATGTTTTTTTAAAAATTTTAGTAACTTATTTTACTGCAGTTTCTCATCATTACTTCGCCTCATTGGCGACAGGATCTTTCACATCTGTTAGTTTAGCAGATAAAGTTTGCACTCATTCTTCTTGCTCCCTTTCTGTCGGTCTGAACTGCATACAAACGAATTCACCTACACACTTGTCGGTTTACTGACAAACGTACAGAGTACTGTTCATTGCATGTAAGCGTCTCTTTTTCCTAATTGGCAATGTTATTCTCCATAGTGTGATCAAACTGTTCGTCTTTCTCTTGCAACCAAACGGTTTTTTTTTCATCAACTCCTGATGTTGATTAAACTGCTATTTTATGGGGTTCTCCTGTTCAGTGGTAAGATTTTATAATTTGCTTCGAAGCTCATATTGCGACTTTTCATTTCTGCATTTGATCCAATCTTGTGTATTTGCGTTTTACTGCAGAACAAGAGAAATCTCATTCTTTTGCAGTACTATCTTCGCTTGCGCCACAGATGACTCGTGTTGAGCGCAAGCTATTTCATTAATTTTTGCAGTCAAATTCACTTGCGCTGTGGGAGATTCGTCCTGAGCGTGTACTCTCTCATTAATTTTTGAAACTAATTCTGTTTTAGTTCGTTCTTGTGTTTGCAGAACAGAACACATTGCCAGTATCAGTACTCGAGCTTTCACAACATCTTGTCAGTCTGACGACTAGGAGTTACATTCTGTTTCTGTTGTTCAAAACCAGACTCCATCATGTACAATCGATACAAAATTCACAAAATGATAATAAGAATTAGGCTTCTAATCACTTAAGGACTTAAGTCTACGTTGAGTACTTTCGTCCAAAAATGTTATTTATTTATTCGTTCGGCATGTACAAGGCAAATATTACAGTGTCATTACAATCCACCAAGAAATTACAACACTACACAATGCTACTCATAGTTTTGAGCCAATCTATGGCTAGGTCAGGCAAGTAATGTATGTCCTTCAGTTCACCACTATATCCTACCACTTCACACACCAGTAGGTGGTCCATTGTCTGGATTTCACCACATTCACACACGGGACTCTCCGCAAGTCCCCACTTGTTCATTAGATGTTTGCATCTTCCCACGCTTGTTCTAAGGCGATTTAAGGCAACCCAGAGCTTCCGAGGGAGATCAAAACCATTTATCTTCTTGCTGGGGTCATCGATAAGCTTTTGGTTCTTGTGTGTCCCTTTGCGCCATGATTCCCCCCAGGCTAGCTTTGGGTCGAAGTCCTGTAATTCCCTGCCAATCTTCCAAAAGGGGGACCTAGATTTTAGCCTGTTGATGGGTGATAAGTCTTGGTGTATAGGGAGTTCTGGATTGTGTACGATCTTCCTATATATTCTTGAGGTCGCCATGGAGCGCCTTATATCAGGGGGTTCTATGTTGGCAAGGACTGGGAGCCAGTCACATGGGGTAGCCCAAAGTGTGCCTGAGATAATTCTCATCGTCTCTTTCAATTGGGTGTCTACTTTATTTACATGCGCACTTTTCGCCAGGACTGGTGAACAATATTCAGCCACGCTGTACACGAGGGCTAATGCTGACGTCCTTAGTGTATTAGCTCCGCACCCCCATGATGTTCCGGCCAGTTTAGACATAATGGCATTTCGAGATTTTAATTTCTGTTTGGTGTCTTCCAGATGGGAGCTAAACGTTAGTGTACGGTCTAATTTTACTCCCAGATATTTGGGCTTATCTTCATGTCTGATATGCCGGTCATTCAGGGAAAGCTGTAGTTTCCTGCTTGAAGCTCTGTTATTAAGGTGCATTTTTAAATAAATAAAAAATAAACAAAATGAAACAAGCTAACGGTGCCTCAATCTTAAGCTCGCCAAAGCAACTTTCTGCATACTGAAAAATTTGCAAATAATTAATGATACTGCTCTGTGCAGTAAAGTGACTAGTGATAAAAAGAAAATTCTGACTTTATATATCCAGCGACGGTTGTTATCGGATTCTCGTCTGGAATTCTGTCTCTTCCTTGTGGGTTTGTGTGTCTCTGTGCACTCAATACATCTCATACCAGACGAGTGTAACCCCAAATGTTTGCGTGGTAGAATAATTATGGTGTACGCGTATGTGGAAATGGTGTTTGCGCAGCAATCGCCGACACAGTGTAACTGCGGAATAAGGGACACCAGACCGCATTCGCCGAGGTAGACGGAAAACCGCCTTAAAAACCATCCACAGGCAAGCCGGCACACCGGACCTCGGCACCAATCCGCCGGGCAGATTCGTGCAGGTGAAAAAATGAAAAGTGGAACGTAACGTGCTAGTGGCATGCAACTTAGCGAGAGTTTGCTGGTTGTTTGTACTGGACCCACATCTAGCCGGTAAGGTAATTTAGAGTTCTTAGTTTGTTTCAGTTTCTTCTGCATTCATTCAGTTAGGGTTTTGGTGTAATCGTGTTCCCTTAGTATATTCCAGTTACCCTGTGCAAAATATTAATTGGGAACAGTGCGTTTACTCGTAAGTACCCTGTTGACCACAAACTGATGAACGGTAGCTTGACAACTGTAGAAGGATGGCTATATACTTTCTTCTTTGTTCGTCACTGAATATACTACAATACGTTTTTGGGATAATAGTAGTAATCAGACACTTTCCCCAATTTAGGTGTGTAACAGAGCTTATCCATGTCTTGTATGGACATCCATGAACTATACTAGAGTGCCGAACGCTTTAGTCGCAGGGCAACGCCGACGAACCACAGTTGTCGGAATGTGGAAGCAAGTCACATATGGAACTACTACGTGTTCCATTCACGACCACTAGATGGCTCTCCACGGTCACCAACTACAGTGCCGCCTGAGTCTCTCCTGACAACACAGCAGCCGCCATTAACACGTTCCATATTACTTTTTTTTTTTTTAACTGAAAATTGCTGGAATAATCTTTCCGCAGATAATATTCTTTAACTGCATCTAATGAACCGGCTCTTTCTGGACACAATCATAAATTCTGTGAGCTTGTTGGATGCAGCTTAACTATTGTTTGAGAACCACTACTTGAATATTACGTCTAGATTTGACTTAGTTTTCGCGTTTCCAGTACCTCTGTCCGTCTTAGAATATGGCTAAGGCTGTGGTAATAATTCCTTTTTCTTTTAGGGAGAGCATATAAGTTTACTTTGCTATTGGAATTCATTTGTTTTGTTTTGCCTTTCTGTATGCCCTGCTGACATATCGAAGGTACACATGCTGGCGCACTGCCTGTCTTCCACCCACACCAAGGGCGCCTACACACAGAGCTAAGGAGGGACTGCACCGCCTCTCCTCCCCTCATAGCCCTTAGGGAAAGGAAAAAATATAGTGTAGTCATGTGTTTTTCCTTCAAGGAAATGGATCAAAAGTTGTATTACGCAGGTTTTTAACAGGATCGGAACAAGAACTTTTTTACGGTTGTTTACAAGTCACCATTAATCTTCCAAAATATACAAATAATCCATACCTATAGGTCCAGCCCCCCCTCCCCCCACCCTCCAAACTGCCCCTACAAAATATATCTTACGCCTCCCTGAAGCAGGTTTGCCCCATGCCTCCCAAACAAGTCTAAGCCCCGAGCACTGTCTTCTCGCAGAGGTCTCAGTTTCCTGTCTACAGCAGATCGCTTCGTAGTGAACATGTCCTCTCACATTGTTGCAGTTACTATGAGTAGAACAGGAAAGAAAATGTTACTTCAGAAAGGTTATGCTTCCAAAAACTGATAAAATGTTGTGTGCGCGATGATAGTGCAGCATTAACGATAGCAAACTTTTTTTTTTTTTTTTTTTTTTGTTAAACTGGCTTCAATAAAGGCATTGGCTTGTTCGAGAGCGATTAACGATCACAACCAAGCAGAAATAGCTGGTGATAAAATTCAGAGGCAGAAAATAGTACGTGATCTGAAGAGGAAAGCAACAGAATATATACAAGGTGGTCCATTGATCGCGACCAGGCCAAATATCTCACGAAATAAGTGTCAAACGAGAAAACTACAAAGAACGAAACGCGTCTAGCTTGAAGGGGGAAACCAGATGGCGCTTTGGTTGGCCCGCTGGATGGCGCTGCCATAGGTCAAACGGATAACAACTGCGTTTTTTTAAAAATAGGAACCCCCATTTTATTACATATTCGTGTAGTACGTAAAGAAATATGAATGTTATAGTTGGACCACTTTTTCCGCTTTGTGATAGATGGCGCTGTAATAGTCACAAACACATGGCTCACAATTTTAGACGAACAGTTGGTAACAGGTAGGTTTTTAAAATTAAAATACAGAACGTAGGTACGTTTGAACTTTTTGTTTCGGTTGTTCCAATATGATACAGGTACCTTTGTGAACTTATCATTTCTGAGAACGCATGGTGTTGCAGCATGATTACCTGTAAATACCACGTTAATGCAATAAATGCTCAAAATAACGTCCGTCAACCTCAGTGCATTTGGCAATACGTGTAACGACATTCCTCTCAACAGCGAGTACTACGCCTTCCGTAATGACCGCACAAGCATTGACAATGCGCTGATGCATGTTGTCAGGCGTTGTCGGTGGATCACGATAGCAAAATTCTTTCAACTTTCCCCACAGAAAAAAATCCTGAGACGTCAGATCCGGTGAACGTGCTTCGACGACCAATCCACCTGTCATGAAATATGCTATTCAACACGCTTCAACCGCACATGAGCTACGTGCCGGACATCCATCATCTTGGAGGTACATTGCCATTCTGTCATGCAGTGAAACATCTTGTAGTAACATCGGTAAAACATTACGTAGGTAATCAGCAATTATTGCACCATTTAGATTGCCATCGATAAAATGGGGGCCAATTATGCTTCCTCCCATAATGCCGCACCATACGTTAACCAGCCAAGATCGCTGATGTTCCACTTGTCGCAGCTATCGTGGATTTTCCGTTGCCCAATAGTGCATATCATGCCGGTTTACGTTACCGCTGTTGGTAAATGACGCTTCGTCGCTAGATAGAACGCGTGCAAAAAATCTGTCATCGTCCCGTAATTTCTCTTGTGCCCAGTGGCAGAACTGTACACGACGTTCAATGTCTTCGCCATGCAATTCCTGGTGCATAGAAATATGGTACGGGTGCAATCGATGTTGATGTAGCATTCTCAACACCGACGTTTTTGAGATTCTCGATTTTCACGCAATTTGTTTGCTACTGATGTGCGGATTAGCCGCAACAGCAGCTAACACACCTACTTGGGCATCATCATTTGTTGCAGGTCGTGGTTGACATATCACATGTGGCTGAACACTTCCTGTTTCCTTAAATAACGTAATTATCCGGCAAATGGTCTGGACACTTGGATGATGTCGTCCTGGATACCGAGCAGCATACATAGCACACGTCCGTTGCACATTTTGATGACAATAGCCACACATCAACACGATATCGACCTTTTCCGCAATTGGTAAACAGTCCATTTTAACACGGGTAATGTATCACGAAGCAAATACCGTCCGCACTGGCGGAATGTTACGTGATACCACGTACTTATACGTTTGTGACTATTACAGCGCCATCTATAAAAAAGCGAAAAAAGTGGTCCAACTAAAATATTCATATTTCTTTACGTACTACACGACTATGTAATAAAAAATGGGGGTTCCTATTAAAAAAAAAAACGCAGTTGATATCCGTTTGACCTATGGCAGCGCCATCTAGCGGGCCAACCATAGCGCCATCTGGTTTCCCCTTCAAGCTAACGAATTTCTTTCTTCGCAGTTTTTTCGTTTGATACTTATTTTGTGAGATATTTGGCCCGGTCACTATCAGTGGACCACCCTGTATATGTGAGAAACCATCAAAACCTTAGATATAATCAATGAATGAGGAACACCCGGAAGAGACAACCTGTCGACAGCTCTCGTAAATCCATTTACGAAGCTAAACTAAAAATTCTTCCGAAATGTCGTGGATTTAGGAGGTTCATGTACTGAGCATATTAAGTGTGAAAAACATTGGCGGATTTACATATAGGCCCGCAAGGCACTGGCCTAGGGTCGGCACCTTAAGGGTGCGGCGGTTTTTGCTCTGTACGCATTTTAACCTTTTATGTTTGAAAATAACTGCCCTTACACACGAAAAAATTTTAATATTGTTAAACAACATGCTAGTTTAAATAAGCCTTAAGAACGAAATTCGCCAATACAAGCTTGGAAAATATACATAGTTTACTTGGTGACTGAATGGAAATTTAACATCGGGTTTCTGTCTGGTATCATCTTCATGACTGTTCAAAATATTTTGAAGCAAGCTGTCAGGAGGGAATTCTACAATACAATGCTTGAAACGTTATTATTCCGAGAATGTTGTCGGCTTCTACTTAACCCTGCCACATTTTCCCCGTGAAAATACCACGACACCTCAAAAGCTGTGATAAACTAATCAGCAGTTTCTTAAATACTGTAACATGTGTGGGCCCCGGTATGTAAAACCCGACTCTACTTAAATTTCTTGTAGAAATTACGGGGAAGTATCAAGTCAACCCTCCATTACTGTAATTAATGTGAAAACTCTGTGGTCTTCAATATCTGAGCTTCGATTTTATGACACCAGCTTAAAAAAACGACACTGCGAATGTTTTACATTTTTAAACACGTTTATACGAAAATAAGATAAGCAGAGTATCTAATAACGTGTAAAATACATTTCACAAAAGTTTAAAAATTTTATTTATTTATTTACTTAGTTAATTTTTTTTGGCAAAAAAATAAGAAGAAACCAACTTTCGTTTGTCTCATTTATTGTACTGCAGCCTGCACGATATCAAAGTTCCCACTCCGTGCAATCGAATAACACGTGGCATTGCAAAATTTTATATTAAACTTCTTAACTAAGCTTTTTTCTTTGAGGAAAGGTTATTTTTATTTTGTGTTGGAACAAAAGGTGCATTTGCGTGTAGACATAACAGCAGTGTTCACACAAATGACAAAACACCACATCAACTGCCAACAAGACTAGCTAAACTTTGTAGCCTGTCTTCTCTGCCCACAGAAACCGCTAAAATGTTATAACAATAAGTGGAATAAGAGCCGATCCAGCACACCTCACTGCAAAAAATTGCAAAAATTACTTGCTTTTTAAATTAGAAACCCAGTGTCAAGAATATTCAGAACGTATTTGCGTCCCAGATAAAATTCCGGCGACGCGGGTAACAGAAGCAAAAAACGGACTGTGCCGTTTTCTTTACGAGATGAATTCTAGTGATATACCAATCGAAATGAGTAAATTTTTGCGAAAAGAGAATGCTCTTAGAATATTTCTAAGCAGGGCACTTACAAATTGTTCAGCAGAACGCCCGTTTTCGATTCTTAAAAGACTTAAATCGTACCTACGTTCTACGTTGTCTGAGGAGAGATTGAACGCCTTGTCCGTTCTTCACATCGAAGCCTACTTCCTAACTGATAAGCGTCTGAACTGTGAAGAAATGATCAACGAGTTTTCTCCCGCAAAGCCAGACACAAACTTTGCTGACTGGTGAGTTTGTTTATTTATTCATGCTAGTTTTAAAAATTTAAGATTATTATGTGATTTTTATTATAGCTTAGTGCACATTCATTGGATTTACAAACTACGTATACCTGTTTATTTTACAATTGCCGATGGCAGAACGCGGAACTAAACGTCGTTTACGTATAGACGTGACCGAAGGCGCCCTACAATACTAAACAATACCCATATGACGCGGGCGGCTCGGCGCTGTACAGTCAAGTCATACTATTACTGTTGTACTGTATTGTAATTTTGGCGTCTGTTGAAATGTATAGTTATCGCAGAAATATACGTTATCGGAGAGTACGCTCAGATGAAAAAGTGTTAATAAATAACGTAGTTCAGTTCTGTTGATAAATACGTAAAAGCTTTGTTAATACCGTTAGAAAGAACTATCGTGAGAGCAGTAGCTGCAGTACATAACTGTTCAGCCCTTACATGGATTAAAGGTATTGTGTACACTTATTATGCAGCATTTAGCTACACAGACCCTAATGCTTTACGCGTTAATTAACAGATTACGAAACAAATTTGATTTTTCCACACTAGTCAGTAAAATAATAGCAAATCCAGTTCTGTGTTTGTCCGTCTGTATTTAGTTATCAGTTCGTGCACCGAAATATCTATTTCATTTTCATTTCTTACGCTTTCCTATAGATTCACGTATTAATACCGAACGTGTTTTGTTTTATCTGCTAAAAATTCATGACCTATATCTCTGACGTCGATCTGTTGTAGAATTTTAGAACTTTTTTTTTGCTCGAGTATCATGTCGTTTTTGGAAACCCAGAATCTACTCTGTAGAAATCAACATGGATTCCGCAAACAGCGATCGTGTGAGACCCAACTCGCTTTATTTGTTCATGAGACCCAGAAAATATTAGATACAGGCTCCCAGGTAGATGCTATTTTCCTTGACTTCCGGAAGGCGTTCGATACAGTTCCGCACTGTCGCCTGATAAACAAATTAAGAGCCTACGGAATATCTGACCAGCTGTGTGGCTGGATTGAAGAGTTTTTAGCAAACAGAACACAGCATGTTGTTATCAATGGAGAGACGTCTACAGACGTTAAAGTAACCTCTAGCGTGCCACAGGGGAGTGTTATGGGACCATTGTTTTTCACAATATATATAAATGACCTAGTAGATAGTGGTGGAAGTTCCATGCGGCTTTTCGCGGATGACGCTGTAGTATACAGAGAAGTTCCAGCATTAGAAAATCGTAGCGAAATGCAGGAAGATCTGCAGCGGATAGGCACTTGGTGCAGGGAGTGGCAACTAACCCTTAACATAGACAAATGTAATGTATTGCGAATACATAGAAAGATGGATCCTTTATTGTATAATTATATGATAGCGGAACAAACACTGGTAGCAGTTACTTCCGTAAAATATCTGGGAATATGCGTGCGGAACGATTTGAAGTGGAATGATCATATAAAATTAATTGTTGGTAAGGCGGGTACCAAGTTGAGATTCATTGGGAGAGTACTTATAAAATGTAGTCCATCAACAAAGGAGGTGGCTTACAAAACACTCGTTCGACCTATACTTTAGTATTGCTCATCAGTGTGGGATCCGTACCTGATCGGGTTGACGGAGGAGATAGAGAAGATCCAAAGAAGAGCGGTGCGTTTCGTCACAGGGTTATTTGGTAACCGTGATAGCGTTACGGAGATGTTTAGCAAACTCAAGTGGCAGACTCTGCAAGAGAGGCGCTCTGCATCGCGGTGTAGCTTGCTCGTCAGGTTTCGAGAGGGTGCGTTTCTGGATGAGGTGTCGAATATATTGCTTCCCCCTGCTTATACCTCCCGAGGAGATCACGAATGTAAAATTAGAGAGATTCGAGCGCGCACGGAGGCTTTCAGACAGTCGTTCTTCCCGCGAACCATACGCGACTGGAACAGAAAAGGGAGGTAATGACAGTGGCACGTAAAGTGCCCTCCGCCACACACCGTTGGGTGGCTTGCGGAGTATAAATGTAGATGTAGAAGTTATTAGATCGTAAAACGACGGTTTAATTTTAATTTTGAACGCATCTCTGAAAAAGTACATATTAATTTCTAATGTATGACACGTTCGCTTCAATTTTTCGATCGTAACACAACTTTTTTATTTTCATTTTCAACAGTTTCGTGTTAAAGGACATATTAAATGTGAATGTATAACAAAAATGCGTTGTCTCCTACACGTTTTGCTGAATTTTTAGGCCATTCGCTTCTGTTGTCTTTCGACAGAAGAATGTGTTAACACAATGCAATTTTAAGTTTGTTTTATCCGCTGCCGCACACCGAGTACAGTTTAGGAACCGTATTACATTTTGACTGAGCTTCACTAGATCGCTGACGCGTCCTTCAGAACAACGAATAGCAGAGTATGGAAAACAGCTCACAGCGCTCCCAACCAAAACGGCAATTGTGAAGTGATGGGGTAATAGTTTTATTTAAAACGTTTTTATGGATGGAGGGGGCGAGCACAAAACTTGTTAATCCACCACTGGTGAAAACTACATATAGCGCAGATTTGTTGTCACTTAATAATTCTGACGAGAACGTTGTGATAATCTGTGAAGCTGAAAATTTCAAAATAGTGTAACGCAACGTTTGTTGATAATACTACATCCAAGTACTGCACACAGTTTTTGTCAGATATTTACTATCCATGGGCTTGTTAATGGACATCATATTCCAATGTTTTTTTCTTTGTTGAACATTAAGATAACTTTACCTTATGGCATGGGCGTACCCAGCGAGGGTGTCCGCCCCAGTAGCTGAGTGGTCAGCGTGACGGATTGCCGTCCTCTGGGCCCGGGTTCGATTCCCGGCTGGGTCGGAGATTTTCTCCGCTCAGGGACTGGGTGTTGTGTTGTGTTCATCATCATTTCATCCCCATCCGGCGTGCAGGTCGCCCAATGTGGCGCCGAATGTAATAAGACCTGCGATATGGCGGCCGGACCTGCCCCGCGAGGGGCCTCCCGGCCAATGACGCCAAACGCTCATCACCCCCCCCCCCCCCCACAGAATAAGAAATGCTGCATGTTTTTTCGGATTGTACATACAAGTGCATTCCTGTATTTAAAATGTTGATTAAAAGCAGTTTTTCACTGGTTTACTGTTTTATTTAATAAGTAGTGCTGAATGTTGTCTCGAGTTCTTGTTTCCTGAGACTAGTATGACCTGCCCCCCCCCCCCCCCCCCAGTTCAGATCCTGGATACGCCCTTGCCTTATGGGCATGTCTTTTAAACAGATGTTGAAATATGTGATAATCTGTGTCTGAAATTATGTGCGCTGACAATGTTTTCAGAGTTTGAAGTAAGCATACTGAAAGCTGAAAGTTAAGTCTGGACTAATATTAGAATCCAGGGTTGTAAATTTCATCTAACACAGAGGTGGTAACGACAGGTATAAATGTCGCGACTTCCACATGATAACTAATCCATAAATGAAACTGAGGAGTTTCTGTCTTATATACATGTTTGGTTTGCCAGTGCTGGATCCTGATGTGGTTGGTGACTGTTTTGTCGATGACTTAATGTCAGCGATGCTTGTGTATGAAAAACTACAAACGTTCTGTGACTATGTAGTAGATACTCATGCAGACAAAAAAAGTGCTTTATTTCCTCTATCTATGTGTGCAGAACTGAGTTGTAACAGTCAGAAACCACCAATGCTTGCGAAAGTATCCAAGGCAAGTACAGTAGTCAGGTCTATTGTGCAGCACAGATATATACAGATTTCTAGAAGCACTGAAGCAAATTCAACTCGACGCTAAAACTGCAATCAATTCCTCAAAATCCAAGAAGAAGGAAAGCTATTGCCCAGATTTAAAATTCATGAAGCAACGCGTGTTGAACTCCAAAAATGGAAAAATTTCAAGAATCCAATATGTGGAATTGGTTTCCTATAAAGAAAAACCTTAGACAGTTCACCTCCTCGTAATGCAATCTGGGTAACGCTAAACGAACTGGTACAAAAACCACTAATTCATATTTAAGCGGTTGCAGGATATTCAGAGTCGGTTTTCCCTATTATTTACGACAGAAACTTCGACTAGAAACATTTGTGTTACTATCTGCTTTGAACGAAGGACCGGGTTCCTTCTCTGATCAAGGGAGGTTTAGGTCGTGGGCTGCAGGCGAGCCTTTAAGGGTCATGAAGTCATGGGTCCTATTTTTCTGATCACTACTAGACCCCTCCTCACACTACATTTCGCTTCACGTAATTTTTGTTTGTCTGCAAGGCTTTGGCTATGTTTATGTTTGCTGTGAAGTTCCCTTTGCTTCCGTAGCAGTTTTCTAACTTGGTTGTTGTACCACGGTGGCTCTTCTTACGATCTTGCTAGGCACATACTCATCTAATGCATATTGTACGATGGTTTTGAACTTTGTCCACTGATCGTCAACACTATCTGTACTTGAGACAAAACTTTTGTATTGAGCCGTCAAGTACTCTGAAATTTGCTTTTTGTCACTTTTGCTAAACAGAAAAATCTTCCTACCTTTTTTTAATATTTCTATTTACGGCTGAAATCACCGATGCTGTAACCGCTTTATGATCGTTGATTCCCTGTTCTGCGTTAACTGTTTCAAATAGTTCGGGTCTGTTTGTCACCAGAAGGTATAATATATTATCGCCACGAGTCGGTTCTCTGTTTAACTGCTCAAGGTAGTTTTCAGATAATGCACTTAAAATAATCTCACTGGATTCTTTGTCCCTGCCAACCGCTATAAACGTTTGAACCTCCCAGTCTATATCTGGTAAATTAAAATCTCCACCCAAAACTATAACATGGTCGGGAAATGTACTCGAAATATTTTCCAAATTTTCCTTCAGATGTTCTGCCACAACAGCGGCTGAGCTAGGGAACCTATAGAGACATCCAATTACCATGTTTGAGCCTGCTTTAACCGTGACCTTCACCCAAATTATTTCACATTTCGCATCTCCGTCAATTTCCCTAGATACTATTGCAATTTTTATCGCTATAAACACGCCTCCCCCTTCACTGTCCATCCTGTCTCTGCGGTATACATTCCAATCTGAGTTTAGAATTTCATTACTGTATACATCTGGTTTCAGCCAACTTTCTGTCCCTAGTACTATGTGGGCATTGTGACCGGTTATTAAGGAGAGCAGTTCTGGAACCTTTCCCTAGACGCTCCTGCAGTTTACTACACTCCTGGAAATAGAAAAAAAGAACACATTGACACCGGTGTGTCAGACCCACCATACTTCTCCGGACACTGCGAGAGGGCTGTACAAGCACAGCGGACACACCAGGAACCGCGGTGTTGGCCGTCGAATGGCGCTAGCTGCGCAGCATTTGTGCACCGCCGCCGTCAGTGTCAGCCAGTTTGCCGTGGCATACGGAGCTCCATCGCAGTCTTTAACACTGGTAGCATGCTGCGACAGCGTGGACGTGAACCGTATGTGCAGTTGACGGACTTTGAGCGAGGGCGTATAGTGGGCATGTGGGAGGCCGGGTGGACGTACCGCCGAATTGCTCAACACGTGGGACGTGAGGTCTCCACAGTACATCGATGTTGTCGCCAGTGGTCGGCGGAAGGTGCACGTGCCCGTCGACCTGGGACCGGACCGCAGCGACGCACGGATGCACGCCAAAACCGTAGGATCCTACGCAGTGCCGTAGGGGACCGCACCGCCACTTCCCAGCAAATTAGGGACACTGTTGCTCCTGGAGTATCGGCGAGGACCATTCGCAACCGTCTCCATGAAGCTGGGCTACGGTCCCGCACACCGTTAGGCCGTCTTCCGCTCACGCCCCAACATCGTGCAGCCCGCCTCCAGTGGTGTCGCGACAGGCGTGAATGGAGGGACGAATGGAGACGTGTCGTCTTCAGCGATGAGAGTCGCTTCTGCCTTGGTGCCAATGATGGTCGTATGCGTGTTTGGCGCCGTGCAGGTGAGCGCCACAATCAGGACTGCATACGACCGAGGCACACAGGGCCAACACCCAGCATCATGGTGTGGGGAGCGATCTCCTACACTGGCCGTACACCACTGGTGATCGTCGAGGGGACACTGAATAGTGCACGGTACAGCCAAACCGTCATCGAACCCATCGTTCTCCCATTCCTAGACCGGCAAGGGAACTTGCTGTTCCAACAGGACAATGCACGTCCGCATGTATCCCGTGCCACCCAACGTGCTCTAGAAGGTGTAAGTCAACTACCCTGGCCAGCAAGATCTCCGGATCTATCCCCCATTGAGCATGTTTGGGACTGGATGAAGCGTCGTCTCACGCGGTCTGCACGTCCAGCACGAACGCTGGTCCAACTGAGGCGCCAGGTGGAAATGGCATGGCAAGCCGTTCCACAGGACTACATCCAGCATCTCTACGATCGTCTCCATGGGAGAATAGCAGCCTGCATTGCTGCGAAAGGTGGATATACACTGTACTAGTGCCGACATTGTGCATGCTCTGTTGCCTGTGTCTATGTGCCTGTGGTTCTGTCAGTGTGATCATGTGATGTATCTGACCCCAGGAATGTGTCAATAAAGTTTCCCCTTCCTGGGACAATGAATTCACGGTGTTCTTATTTCAATTTCCAGGAGTGTATATGGAGTAGGTTAATTTTATTGTGCATTTTAGATAAATTTGTTTTTCATGAATGACAACGAGAAGTATGGCACGACTATTATTGAGCGAAGCTAAAACAAAAGAGGATAGCATAATGGATAAGGGGCAGTTTACTGACGGGAATAGGTTCAGAGATGAGATGGGCACATTTTTAGCAGGACAGGACGCCAGGGTCATTGATGAGGAAGGTGATTTAGACGCGATCTCAGAACAGCGTTGCGGACGTGATTATGATAGTGAAGTAGAGGATGAAACAGAGACAGGCACACAGGTCGAGACGGTAGCAGAAGTTTATAATCAAACGAACGAGAGCAGACAGGGGCTAGCTCGGCCACGTCAGAGCTCTAGCGTGTCCAGAGTTACATCTCCCACGTTTGAAGAGG
Organism: Schistocerca piceifrons; assembly: GCF_021461385.2. Taxonomy (NCBI): domain Eukaryota; kingdom Metazoa; phylum Arthropoda; class Insecta; order Orthoptera; family Acrididae; genus Schistocerca; species Schistocerca piceifrons. The sequence goes on along the minus strand of NC_060140.1, from coordinate 778,837,061 downwards.
ATCAAAAAGTTGACGTAAACCCAATACTGAGCTTCCTACGATCAATGAAAGAAGAAGCTGACGAACAGCGTAAGAGGGAGAAGGAAGAAGAGTAGAAACAACGTAAGAAGGAGAAGGAAGAAGCTGACGAACAGCATAAGAGGGAGAAGGAAGAAGAGGAGAAACAACGTAAGAAGGAGAAGGAAGAAGCTGACGAACAGCGTAAGAAAGACACTGAGGCAATAATTTCGCATATAGGGGAAATTCGTGGGGAATTACTAACAATAAAGAAAGAATGTGGAGAAGTAAAACAAATGTCAATGGCTGCACAAAAAGTAGCAGGCCTCGCCAAAACGGCAGCAATAGGGGCAATGAAAGTCGCGGAAGCAACTTCTAAACTCGCAGGGCGCTTGCGACGTACAACACAATCCCACTCAAAATCCCTAGCATTCTTAAAAACTCAAGGTAATATCGCGGTTGCGAACACCACGAAACGAATGGAAGACGTAGACAGTCGGATAGCAAAACTAGAGCAAAACGGGCACACGAGCACTGCGCGTTCGGATACCAATGATGGAGTACACAGAATTCAGTCTCCGAGGAAAAGCCCGCCGTGCTCTAGCCCAATGACCGAGTGCGGAACTAACAATGCACACGCAGAAACAGCGAGTAATAGCTCCAATAATTATAGCCCACTTAGGAGAGTGAATTCTGAGTGCCACTTCCACTGTGATACAGAGGTAGCACATCACAGTTATCAGCAAGATAGAACAGGACACTCAGCAGACGTGCAAGTATCGGAAACGAGTGACAACACCAGTGCGAGGATCAGACAGGATTTTGATCACAATCACTTCCTGTCGATACTAAAATTCCAGAAGTTCAAAGAAAATGGAGGGTCGATGCATCCGAAGAGCTGGGTGATGCAGTTTACAAATTCATTACCGGCATCATGGCCAACCCAGGCAAAATTAGAATTCATGTGTGGACACATCGAAGGCCAAGCCGCGGAAAAGATGCGGGGTGTGGCAGTGACGTGTCGGACTTATCAGGAATTTGTTGGTGCATTCCTGCGGACCTACTGGTCAAAGGAAACGCAAGACAGGATTAAAGAGGAAATAATATTTTGTCCTGAACTGGAAGTGTCTGGGCATAGGAGCGCAACCAAATTTCTTGATGATTTACTCAAGAAGAATCAATTTTTAGATAGTCCATATAGCAACGGAGAAATCATTAAATTTTGCTTTTCCAAATTGCCAGTTAGGTACCAACAGACACTTGTCGGGAAGTGTGGATCTGACATAGAAGCATTCAAGAGTCTATTGCGCGAACTCGAAGTAGTCTTTGATAAACAAGACGCAAAGGACAGGAAGAAGGGCAAAGTAACAAATACCACGGGCCAGGAAGGGAAGACGACAACAGATCGCATAATCGCACTGATCAGTTAGGAAACCAGGGTTACGGAAGTCAAGGTTACACTATTCAAGGTTATGGAAACCAAAGACACGGAAACCAGAACGTCAGGGAGCAGGGTCAATCTAGACAAGGAATCTGGGATAGGAGGAATAACGAACGGCAAAGCGACCGTAATTGGAGAGAGCGAAACCAAGGACAACAGTGGAACCAGGAGATTGAAACTAGACCCGAAAATCCTAATGCACGTCAGAGGAGGCGGAGCTTAACAAGGGATTGACGCCAGACTAGTGCGAACACAGGCCGCCGGAATTTCGCACGTAATCTCGGACCTGGCCAACTACGGATGATACATTACGAAGATTTATCAGAAATCCTGCTCGAGGAACATAAAGCAACTCCTCGACAAGATCGGCAGCCTCTTATCACAGTAGCAATAGGTGAAAAGAGTATGAATGCGATAATAGATAGTGGAAGCTACATAACAGCAATATCTGAGGCAGCATACAAGAGGTGCTCTCAGGAGATGGACTGGCCTGTCCTATCGGTTAAGAAAATCAAAATAAAAGGGGCATTAGCGGGTAAATGTACGGAGGTCACCCAACAAACAAGACTGGAATTCTACTGCCAAGGACACAAAATAGAGTCTAACTTCTGGATCGTGCCAAATCTGGCGATCGACATGATAATAGGAACGGACTTCCTAAATGAACATGAAGCGATAGTTGGTCTACGACGAGGTGAAGTTGTTTTTAGGAAAGGGAATCCCGTCCACATTAAGTTCGACGACCAGCTGATCCCAGCTCAACTACCATCTAACTGTGTACGGATAAACTATGCGTGTCTGAAAGACAGAAAGGAAGAACAGGTCGACGTTGCGGGTAGGGGAGAGGACACGGATGAGAATGAAGTCGGAATAATGGTAGAAATAAAGGAGAAAATAGGAGAAAAAGTGGAAGCAATAAAGAATATAAGGTGCGACCACCGCAAAGAACTTCATAAATTACTAGTAGAACATGCGGAGGTCTTCCTTCCCAAGACAGGATCAATAAAGAACTTCCAATATGAATTTCGTGTACGTCCGCACAACCAGTTTCGTGTGCCACCCTATCCAATCCCCTTGGCATACCGACAGAAAGTAGCAGCTGAAATTACGTGAATGCTGAGTGAAGGAATAATAGAACCTACGGCTTCAGCCTATAATAACCCGTTAAGAGTAGTCGAGAAGGCAGATGGTAGTATTCGTTTAGTCTTGGACTCGCGACAAATTAATACCATAATAGAACCCGAAACAGACAGACCGGAACGATTAGAGGAACTCTTACAAAACTTCCATGGAATATCAATCTTCTCATCAGTTGATCTAAAATCGAGTTTCTGGCAGATCGAGCTCCATCCAAATTGCAGACAGTACACAGCCTTTTTAGCATTTGGAAGATGTTACCGGTTTCGTCGTCTACCATTTGGTTTGAACGTTTCATCTGCCGCATTCATTCGGGGGCTGGACGGCATACTAAGCGATAATTTGAAACGTCATGTCACCAGCTATGTGGACGATTTGCTGATCGCGGAGAAATCTTGGGGAGAGCACAATGCGGTCCTCGGTGAACTCCTTGCGACATTCAAGGAATACGGAGTGTCTATCAATATCGAAAAATCGAATTTTGGGACGTCCTCTGTCAAATTTCTAGGACATATCATCACGGGTGAGGGCATTGCGCCAAATCCCGAAAAGATCGAAGCGATTGAAAAGTTTCCCATTCCTACGACAAAGAAGCAGTTAAGGGGGTTCTTGGGGATCATAAATTTTTACAATCGCTTTATACATGTCAAAACTCAGAGCAGTCCTAGGTTGCATGAACTTACAGGAAAGAAGATTCCTTGGGAATGGGATGAGGCGGCCGAATCCGAATGGAAAGCGTTAAAATTCGCATTATTACAAGCACCCATCCTATCACACCCTAATTTAGCAGAAGAGCTTTGCATAGTAACGGACAGTTCATACTCAGGTCTGGGTGTCATGGTGTTCCAAGACTATGTACATGAAGGAAACAGGGTGTGGAAGACAATTGCGTTTGGTAGCAGAGTACTAGCCAAGAGTGAGAGGAATTACTTAGTAACCGAATTAGAGGCGCTGGCTATTGTATGGGCGTTTGAAAAATTCAGATACCTTCTGTTTGGTCGCAAGACGAGGGTCTACACAGACCACAAGGCACTCGAGTTCTTGATGACTGCAAAGCTTAATCACAGGCGGCTCATTAGGTGGGCATCATATCTGCAGCAGTACAACTTTTCGATAGAATATATCCCCGGCAGTCAGAACATTATTGCAGACGCCTTATCACGGTCACCGATCGGATTTGAGCACAACATTGAAGAAGATCTGGAGGAAAATCACTACTGCCTTTTCTATATGCAGAAAGTAGCCTTTGAAAATTTTATTACCTGCAGTATGCAGGACATCAAGAAGGAGCAAGACAAGGACCCTGCCCTAGTGTTATTGAAACAGAAATGGATAGACAGAAGACACGCCACCATCAGGCAGTTCTACCTCTTGCGGAAAGGCATAATTTTCCACCTAAATTATGCAAATGACACTGAATGAGGGGTATGCATCCCTGAACACCTAATAAACAAGGTTATATGGCATACTCACCTCAGCTATGGACACTTCGGACCACGCAAGTGCAATCTCAAGCTAAGGACCATGTGTTACTTTCGAAACATGGAGCATCGAATTCGGAGGGTACTGTCGGTGTGTAAAGACTACCAAAAGCCTAAGCACACCATTGTGAGCATGCAGGCACCATTATACCCAATCGTACCGACCAAATTAAGACAATTAGCAGCAACAGATTTGATGGACCTTTGCCAAGAACAAGAAGAGGATATACTTACGTATTAGTGTTTGTTGAACTAACGTCCAAATACGTTACCTTTACGCCACTGAAGAGGGCGACAGGACGAACTGTATCACGAGCCGTAATCCGGGATTTCCTACCACAGGTTGGTCATGTGAGTAGAATTATTTCTGATAACGGGCCACAGTTTAAGTCAAAAACATGGAAGGAGACGTTGCGTCGATGTAAAATTGATCCCATTTTTATATCTTCACACCATCCGAGCTCGAATGCTGCATAACGGGTTATTAAAGAAATCGGAAACGTGTGCCGGTTGTACTGTAACAAACAGCACACGATATGGGACGTTTTCCTTAAAGACTTCCAGGAGGTGATCAATGAGGCACCCCATGGGATAACAAAATTGGCATCCATTACAGTACTGAAAAACCGGATTCCTAAGGACTTGATAACCGAGGTCGTAAACTTCCCACCAAGGGCGCGAACGCAGCACCAAGCCATAGTGGATTTGGCTCTCAAGAGAATACGGGCTGCAGCAGAGGTCAGGAAGAGACGTGCCGACAGGGGAGCTCGTCTACGACACTTCCAAATTGGACAAAAGGTGCTCGTTAAGTCTTTCCGACTTTCGAACAAACAAAAAATGAAATGCCAAAAATTCTATTCTGTTTACAATGGCCCGTACCGTATAAGGAGAGCAGCTCACCACAATGCTTATGAATTGGAGACGCTGAAAGGAAAGAAGTCCATAGGACTCCACCACATCTCTCACATAAAGGAGTTCGTGGAATAGTAGTAGTGTAAGTGGTGTACATAGTAGAATGGACAAATACATGAACCTTGCTATAGTAGTGGTGTAAGTGGTGTACATAGTAGAATAGGCAAATATATGAACCTTTCTTCGGGGAACAATAATCGTTGCATTAATAGATTAAGATTGTTAAAGTATTAACACGCTGCGTTTTCTCGCATAAGAATTTACTGCGGTTAAATTTTTTGTCTATGTTCGGGATCTCCTCTGTCGTTGCGATAAGAGGCACTACCTTTCCATGAGCAATGTTTTTGTCCTTTCCTATCTGGTGTCCATGTTAAGGGATAAAGATGAGTGACGAGATGTCGCACAAACGGGCGCATACAAGAACGTGCTCTTAGAAGCCTTCTGAGAAGTCGTGATACGCTCCATAGCGGCCACAACCAGTTCGTGAGACGTTCATACCAATGCTTGCAGGCACGCGTCAGTGCACTGCAAGATTGTGGTATATTGCGTGATTTCTAGGATGAATATGGGCAGTATAGTTTTTTGCAGAGCTGCGCCAGCATCGTTGTCTTGCAAGTCGGGGTGAACCTGTGAGCGTTTGACTCCAATGGTGCCCTAGACGAGAGAAATGCGGGCATAAAGCCTACCATGCCAATGTGCTGGTTGGGGATTTAGCGTGCTGCTCGTGACTGTCAAAGATGAATAACCAGGGACTTATACTTGGATATTCGTGACATATTGTGTTGCTGGCGTGTGTTGGGCGACTGAATCCTCAACAGGAACCAGTCCTGGCTTGGTCATATTACATTGTCTCTGGAAAGGTGTGCTTTGATCGCGAAAACCGCATCACATAGAGAAGGAAGTTGCAACTATAAATTTATTGTCGTGTATAGCCATGGCTAACCCAGTCTCTGGAGTTTCAGTGAGGCGTAATGAAAACTCGGAGATCATGTCGTACGGCGCGCACATCACTGTCGTCAATAGCGGCGAGCAGCGAGACATCTCAACGTAACAGGAATTATGTAAGAGTGTTGTATAAGGTAAACAAACAAAAAAAAAGGTACGATGTACTAGGATAAGTTAAACTGTAGGATTTAACAATAACTAGATTAATATTGTGGGGGTTTTCTACCACAAGTGTTTGGCGCGCGCCTGTTGGGATGTTATTTTTCAGGTGATCAAATCACAGACCCAAGATGGAGAGACGACCGGCGAGCGAACGTAGAATAGTTGCTTGTTCTTTATAAGCTCAGTAAAACTTCGACCTGCATAATAACATAATTTATTCAAAAGACATAGAATGTAGATCGTTGGCAAATGGTAGTTAATTCTTGAGCATGTCTACTGTGATCTATATAATTAATAGTAATATTAGTGCGGGCCCGCACATTTGGTTGTTCATCCAGTGTAGCATCACACACCATGTACAGTAGTGAGACCGGTCTCTACACAAATATCAAGATAAATTATTTCCATGTCTAAATTTGATACACCAAGATTTTGTTATAATGATAGCCACAGATTATTAACTATAAAAGTAAAATAAGAGTGTCTGAAATGACAGACCATCAATGTGTCATTATGTAAATTTATTATAACATAGAAGGTCATGGGAAAAAGTTAGGCATAAGATTTTTGTCAGAACTGTGCAGATGACGGGTATCGTGGCAATGCAGAGGCCAGCCAGCGCAAAAACAAGAGGTCTTTGGCTACCTGCAAGAAGGCGAGCGTCCGGTCCTGCAAGCTGACAGTCACCGGGCCGTATACCTGAGGGATTAGGCGGGATCCTCGCCAGGCCACAAGCGAAAGTGAGGCTGGCCGTTGACACTGATACGCGACCCACATGCGACAGCCTGCTAGCTCTCCAGACGCGGCAGCCATTTGGAGGGATTCCCGGTGGCAGACCACGTTGTCATGAGTACACGAAGAAGATCACATATCGTGTCAGAACCTGCGCATCATGTGTCTCAGGACAGAAAGGGACGCTATATACTCACCTGTTTGGGTTTTTACAACTCACTAGCATTGGCCGATCTGCATACACAAAGCAGTATCGTGCCACACTAACAAATGTATGGTCTCATTTCTAACTTCTCCTCTCCATTAGAGAGCAGTTTTAGCAATCGTCGCTCCTAGTTCGATCCTGTATGGATGACCTCACACACTTGTGGAGTCACTCCACGTGCCATCATCCCTCGTCGAACTGCAATATTGGGAAACGTAAAGTACTGTCTAGCGAGAGAAGAGACCTAGACTAGTGATGTATACCAACAAGTAGACCTCAGAGACAATTAATCGACGTGAGGAGAGCCTATCACTGTGTCTTCCTACCGTACTGCCGTGATCATATGCGTGGGTCTTGGTGCAATCTCAGCAGAGTACTGCAGATGCTCCAGCACACCCTATTGCCGTTGCAACAACATAGCAACCACACCCGACGTTTAGCCCTATGTGATGTCAGTACTGTGGAATTTGTGAAGTGCTTCGAATATTTCTAACAATGTGATTTAGTGCCTCATTCTCAGCACAGTCATGAACTTTGTGCAATGTGCACGCACAACTTGATGCCCCATGAACCTTGTTTTTTTTTCTTAAATTTCTTTCTCTAGTGTTGTTTTTGTAATGTATCTTATACCTTGTATGTGTTTGTGTTTTACACTGTAATTCTTATTACAAATTACTGTATTGTTCTCCACACCATGTTTTTTTTGTATTTTGTATTTATTGTTGTGTGTATGCAAACAGTGTGCCTGAAGTCCCCATAAACTGAAGCAGATACCACCACTGTCATTGTGAATGGACCATCAGTGCAGGGAACATTTTGTAAAGGTTATTCTTGCTGCAGGGAGACGGAATGAATCGGAGGTTGTAATTAGATTCTGAAAGCTCACAAAGAGATTGTTAACTTAAACAGTATCATGTGTGAGTGAGTTCAGGTTAGTTTAATGATTAAAAATTGTTGTAACATCTTGGGCATTTAATTGCGGAACACTCCAACTCTGATTGTAAATAATAAATTGCTCCATATTTGGCTCACATGCCCGGGCCATATTTAGAGAGTGAATGTCTGTGTAAATCGGTGTTTGCAAGGGGCTCCCTGGGTATGGATGTGTGATGTGAGTGTTAGTGTTCCATATTAAGAAGGTGAAGTTGGCTACATCATAAATAATCCTCCCTCTATGAGCTGCATTTTTCAGTTGCAGTGATTTTCTTTATAGAGTGCGGCATGTGCAGCCAGTTTACGAGATTGTTCTTGGGCGATTGACTCACTACCTTGTTCCTAAGTGAGCCAACCGCTCACCAATTACAATCTAAAATGGCGTAGGGGCTATGAGAGGTGGCATGAGCCCCCTCTCATATTTCTATCTTACGATTTTCCTCTCTAATTGCATGCAGTGAAAAGTCGCTATTCCTTCATACGCGGACTTCCCACGCAGCGTCTCTCGTCACCCGGGTGGACCGGTGACAGGCGGACGCTGCTGATCTGGAAAGGGTTAAGCCGTCGGGTGTGAGGAAGTCGAGTGAATGCTTTGCAGACGCCGACATTCTCAAAAGACACGTCCGGAGGGGTCTGAAGTAGCGGCTGGGTTAGAGGTTCCGTTACTTCGCAGAAACTTAGCGAAAACACTTTCTGGCGGGCTACCAGCAAGGCGTGGGAATGACTTGTGTACCCAGGCAGTTGTGGCGGGAAAATTCCCGCGCTTTCTGCAAAATAGTAACTGTGATTGGCTTGCTCATGGCATAGCTCCGTGACGTAGCAAAATCAGCGCAGAAATTGGCGCCAAGAATCTCCATTGGTGGAATGGTAGCGCTCCGGCAATAGAGTGGAATTTTCCGCCGGTTTTCGAGTTGCTGATTGGAACGTTTAACCAGGGCCACTGTCGTGGGGGCGGGAATGTTGTGTGTTCGGCCTGTAGGGGTGCTCTAGGTAGTCGGCTCTCGCTTTTCGGTCGAGGACGTCGAAGCAACCAGCCATCGCCTCCGGTACGCCAAATCGTGTTCTTGCACTTAAGAAGACAGATTGGTAAGGTATGTCCGCAGCACCGGCAGACAGGGATTTTCCTAGGTTAATCAGAGCTCAGCAGAGCGCGCCTGTTCGTCTTTTTCTAACTTTGTTCTGTCTTGGGTAGCAGCAATTAATGTTGGGTTGGCTATGTGTTTTCTCTTAAGATTTGAGTTGCAAGGAATTGGCTCCACATACCACTTCATCATAATCCTCACAATCTAGTTTAGGGACAACTTCACATTCACAGCGTTTGTTTGAGTATCCAATTTGAGCCAATTTGATGTATTGTAAATGTTTCAAGTGTTTTTGTTTATTATTTTGTGTTTAGTCTTAATAAATCATATTGTTATTTTGGACAGAACTTTCATTCTGTTAAACGGTAGAGCAACCCTATCATTCCTCACTATGTTAATGAAACCTTCGTTTACTTAACTTATTTATCAAATTAAATTATTGCAGGTGCCAAACTCTCTTCTACTCCACTGGCAGGGTTGATTAGAGTCAGTTCGTGTATTTTTTTTAATCCTTGTGCAACAGCAAAAGTCGGAGTTAGAATAGGGGGGGCTTAGAGCATCATTTACATATGTAGATTTTACTGAAATCTATTAAAGTACTCAGACATAAACTGACTGTCGAAATTAATGAATTTAAACTGACAGAATCTTAATGGATTGTTACAGCCTTTCAAACTTCATTATTATTTCATTTAAAAAATAATTCAGTCCATGGTGGTAGATATGTTGTGAAGACGTAGTTGCTCAAAAAGTTGGATTCAGTACTACTGAAATAATAGATTGTTTGGTAATTATTGGTGTAATTTGGAGTTCAGAAGACTTTATTTGAATTTTTCATACGGTCGTCAATCGTTCTCAAATTTTCGTCAGACGATATGGATGGTAAGATGGTACAGTGTCATGAGGATTGTAGAATGCTTTGATGGAGCATGTGGAAGTTGGTGGGTTCAGGATTAATGGTGGATGTCTACGACAATAGCCTCTGAGACCATAATGGGAATGGCTCATCAGGGCCATATAATAAGACTGATTGTGACATGAAATGATCGGATGACGATATCAATGGTGGCCTGTGAGAAATGAGTTAGTTCCTATTCATTAGCACATTCATATATTCATATGACAGATCTGTCGTATTGCAGATTTGGATTCAGTTCTTTAGATTGTGACATCAATATCACACAGACTAAATCACAGTACAGTTCCACTTGTGATGTTCATTGACTGTAAAACGCAGTCAAGATGCATATTCGATTGCCCCACAACACACTTCACGTATTCATCCTACGCAAGTTAGCATCAGTTTTGTTGCAACAATTCCAGAGCATACAAACACATTCTTATGCCGTCAGCAATTGTGATTCATGAATTGAGAACAAATCACACAACATGATACTGAATTGTGCATTCATGCGAGAATCACATTACATATTTCTTGTTTGCAAAGTTCAAACCTCAGCTGAGAATTAAGTACATGGCAATAGTTTATTCTTGAACATTATTTTTGTCCATCATTGTTCAATGTATTTTACACAAGGAAGAGATAAATGCACCGAAAACAACAAACACTAAATTGAATGGACACTTCATGCACAAATTCATGTGGTTCCACTGCTTCCAAATTTCCTTTGGATTCAGACTGTTCTTCATTCATCAACATCATTCACCACAAATACAACATAATGTACAACAATATTCACAATGATTGGGAGTTTAGGTTTATAACCATTTAGCAATGACTGTAGTTGCTTTGCAGCAGGGTTCATGTCTGAGCTTGTATACACCCATGTTATGATCCATTATCCAGTAGCAAGGCAATGAGTTTTGACTGCATCTCAGTAACTACCCACAACTGTGAAAAGACATCACAAAACCTCACTGAATATCCCTTGTATACTAACAAGTAACATTAGTAGATTGACATTATGTTAAGGTGAGATCAATTTGGATTTTTACTTAAGTATATAATCAGTACAATTCTAATAATCTTGATCAAAACCCATATTCAACAACAAAGAGAGGAATTTAAAGTCAACATAAAAGAAGCATAGATGGATATTGACCTAACATTTATTATTCAAACTGTTGCAATGGAGTCAGCTGCTTCATAATTAGCTGGTAAACTTATGCTATGTACACTCCATATTTACATAACAACAATCTGCATGATCATATAGACATTGCTTACAAATATTCCAAAACTGAAAGAGGAACCAATATCTAACACTTATCAATTTATAGCTAATTGCTCTCACCATTTAATATATAGATTGTTTTACAGTCTTTGAATAGAAACTTAGGTGTAATATCTTTTTAGACCTTTATGAGGATGCAGTACTTTAATTCTCATACTAGCTTGATATGCCAACAAATATGCACTGGGATTTGGGATATCTATGATTTTATAGGGGCTCGAATACAATAGCTGCCATTCCTTATTTTTATGTTACAATAACAATGATTTTCAATGGTATTTTAACAGAACTTTAGTCCCACCTTCGTAGCTTAGTCTCTTCTTAATTCGTTAGGTATGTTGCTGTTTCCACTGATGAGCTTTATGCATCAGTGTAATTAGCGTATCACAAATTTTCACTTCCCAGCTCTCGAGTTTATTCGATCTTTGCGGTAGTCGATTAACCCACTCGTTCTTTTGTATCCTTATTAACTCTGGTGGGTCAGCATTAGTCGAAGTGTGTGTCAGATAGTTGCAAGTTTCTTCGAACTGGCGAATGTAATTAACCCGCAAAATTTGTTTGTGGTGGCAAGAAGTACATAGAATTCGATTTAGCCCCAAAAAAGAAGTTTAATAGGGTTACTTTCAGGATGATAGCATGATGTGATGATTTCTTTGATATTATTTGCTCGTAAAAAATTTCATCAACAGCAGCTAATGAAATTAGTAGCATTGTCAGGCAATAATGCCTGTTGCTTGCGAATGTATTGAATGAAATCGTTCACCAGCTTGTTAATAATTCGTTAGGTGGCAACCATTTAACGTATTTAGTGAATAAGCCATAAAATTCTACAATGTATTTCATTCCTTCTCTAGCCCAAAGAAGGGGTCCCATCACACCCACACTGTCGACTAGCAGAGATTTGTCTGTTATGATCGAATTCAGAAAATCTTTTGAATCCTAATTGGCACATTGCAATACGGTCGGAGTTTCTCTGAACACAGAATAATTCCACAGTGCCCACAGGTGATGCACGAATTCCACATTAGTTTTTCTTCGTAATTAGATGGAATACATACAGACCATTATTCGGACTGTAGATGTCCCCAACGGAAAACACTTCTTGATACAATTAGTACAAAGTAGTAGTAATGTTCTGACTACCTCCAGTGCAAAGCTGTTGAATCACATGATTCTAACGATTACCTGCCTTCTGTAAGTCGGACAGTTTACTGCACATTTATAAATAGTATTTGCGATAATCTGTGTCCTTCATCAAGAGAATATGGAACTTGGACATTTGCTCATTAGCATCCTCTATATTCCTCAATCCCTCTGGAAGCCGAGAAAGAATGTTGGCTATGAAATTATCCTTTACTTTTACGTACACTATTTCAAAACTGCATCCTTGTCGGATTAATGTCCAAGATACTAAACGTGGATGTGACAGCCTGCAGATCGGGAGGTAACTAAGTATCTGATGACCACAGTAGACTTTGGTATGTGTACCAGCCTGATTACAGCATGTGTGCTCACAGTCTGTCGAGATTGAACTAGCAAATTCTATAACACAGAATTTTGAAATCCCATTCACCTTTCGAATGTGAAACAGAGAGGATCATAATTCATAAGAAGACACAGCAGTCCTCAGTCTGAATTCAATATTCATATCAGGGTCATGTAACAACGGTGCATGCACCAAGGCGCTGTTGATCTGATTCAAAGCTTGCTGGCATTCCAAAGTCCTTTGTCAGGAAACATTCCTCTTTAACAAGCTTAGGAATAGCTCTGTGTTTATACCATGATCACGAATAAAACGCTGGTAGAATGATGCCAATCATAAGAATCCTTTTAGTTGTTTTTTTGGTCTTTGGAGCTGATGTGCTCTCTATGGTGCCAGTCTTCTGTCTGTAGCATAATATGCTTGTTGATGATGTAAGATGTCCCAGGATGTTGATCTCAGTGAGTCCAAAAGTTGTTTTCGTAAGATTCACCGTTACTGAGTGTAGCACACTGATATTTAGTTACCATGTTTGAGATACAATCAACAAGTGATCCATAAACAGATTGACAACTTCTATATTGTCAGGACCTAAACTGGTATCAAGTGACAAGATAAAGACACCAAATTCATATTCGGGGCAAAAGTAAAACAGTAAAACGATAACTCCATCCTCAGTAAATAAATGTTGTATATTTTCGTGATTCTGGAGCTAGTGGCACCTGCCAAAATGAGGAATGAAAGCCTGCGCTAGTTAGATATGTGACTGCAGAAAATTTTGAATTAATTATTCTATGTTCCTGGATCTTGTTTGTACCAGTAGTATGATCTGGCTAATTTCTCTGGCGTCTAATACCAATTGTACATTGCCTCCTAATTTGGCGACAGCCAGCAGTAGATTGTAGTAAGGACTGTAGAATGGTTCCATTTGCCTGATTTCCTGGTCGATGGCTGATCTCAACACCGAAGGAATTACATAGTTGCTGTGACAATGCAGTTGATGAGGTGTCACATTTAGGTGACACATACACCATTTAATGATTCCAAGCTTTTCCTCAGACGCCTAGCTGTGTTGTTGTAACAGGTTATATAATTCTGTCTCTTGTGAAGACAAAAGTGCTGTTGACTCCACTGTTTTAGGTCGAATCTAACATCAGCCTGTTTACTGTCATCTGTTTTATCGTCATGGCATTATCACAGTTCATTCAATTAATAATCAGTCCTTGGAAATACCTACCAAGGAACTTTTTCTCAACAATCAGGTCAACTGCAATGAAGACTCCACGGTTAATGGAACAGAGTTTTCCTGACGCATTGTCGATTATTGGGTCCATTGCTTTCAGCCAGTGATATCCAAGTATGCAATTCATGAGCAAGTTTGGTGCTACCAGGCATGTGCAAATTGTACCCCATTACCCAGGGTTAAAAGTAGTCATCTTTATTTTTATGAAACTAGAAGACCCTTCTACAATGCCTAAAACGCTATTTCCTGTATTAATTTGAACAATGCCATCAATATGCATTTATGCATGAACCTGTACTGAGAAAAGTGATTACCTCTAAGCCATCTGCGTTTAATGACACATTAAGGTATACTACTGTAGTGGGTCAAAGAGAGTTCTGGACCATTTTGTTTTCTTGTTTATGCAGGTTACATACATTCAGAGGCAAATGAGCTCCATCTCCCTTAACCTATCGTTATGCTAATTGATTTATGACATCCTGGAGGTTGACTTATGAACTCCTATGGAGAAACAGTCCTTCTGAGAAACCCTCTGCCCCTTCCCCTCCCCCTCGACTCTGGGAAATCCGCAAACCCCCACTCCTTGCTGATATGAGCCTACTTTTGGTATCAAATAAATTAGATAATTCCCGGCGGGGTCAGGGATTTTCTCTGCCTCGTGATGACTGGGTGTTGTGTGCTGTCATTAGGTTAGTTAGGTTTAAGTAGTTCTAGGTTCTAGGGGACTGAAGACCATAGATGTTAAGTCCCATAGTGCTCAGAGCCATTTGAACTATTTTGAAATTATCCTCCATGTTGCAGTAATTTGATGAACAGAGTACAGTCTCTTTCAACACAACAACTGTCATGTATATGCAGGGATTGCAGTATCTCATGAACATCTGTCACTGACTTAGAATCACTGCAGTTATAAAACTGAAGACTCGATTTATGTCCGAGATGTAGCAGGGGAATGGAGTACTTTACCTACATCTTCAGTCATCTAGCGGAGGGTGCTGAAATAGGTTTTCCCATCGGTTTGGTAGACATGATTCATAACACATGCATATTAGATATAGGTTATGTGCAAGAATTTTCCTGCACCAAGCAGTCATGTAAGTACTCCCTAACATGTAAGTACTCCCTAATTATCTCCCCAAGTAACGATAATTTAGTGATATGAAAACCCGTATATGCCCCACTTTCTTCTATCTTCGAAAATAACTCGCATAAAAGAGAGGTATCGACATTTATTGTGAGATATTCGAAGTGTATGGACAACAACATTCCTGTCTTGGATTGGGTAAAGGGGATTTTGTAAACTAGGGAGTCAGTGTTGGGAGTGGAATTATAGTTAGACCTATACATCGAAGTCACAGCTGCTCGTCTCGCAAGCGCCACAGCTAGTGGCAGGGGCAGTCATGGGGCTCGGCGAACCGGACGCCTTGGCTTACCCTCATGTGACTGTCGGGTACAAGGAATGCTCCTACTTGTCGGTTCTTGACCACAGCCATGGGGACAAGTCACAGTGGTGGCACTCACAGTGTCCTCTGAATGGCTGAATTGTGAACTAGTCCGTATGCTAGTTGAGTGGCACCAGAAACAGATGTGTGTGTTGCACAGAGAAGATTCAATATGGCGTGTGTTTGCAATGGGCGATTATTCTCCCTGTATAAATTTATTGGTTGACTACTTGTTGGTCATTGTGACAGTCACTCTAGCCTCTGAGTGCTGGTGGAGCCAGCATGCAGATACCTGTAGACCTGTGTGCAGCTGCTGGCGTGGGTGATGTGTGTGTGTCTCTCCCAATTGGCACCATGTGTCCCCTCGGAAATCATCAGGCAGCACACACTTCATGAACCAAAGTGTGTGCGAGTGGAAGGTTCTTTCGCCAGATATGTTTACTACTAATGTTATGGTGGAGGCGAGTGCTTCTCAGCTGTAAGCGCTGTAGGTGCGTACAAGCACTAAGATCTATTTGTGGCGACTATTTAATTACTTAATTTGCAAAATGTTTGCATGTGGTTCTCAAATATTGAAAATATGTTTTGTTACGAAGAAGATTCATTGTATGGTGGTGGTGAGTGTTTTAAGCGATCTATTTGACTCCTGTATATTATTAAGCAATTAATTTGATAGGGTAGTGCAAATGGACTATTTCCCACCATTTTTGGTATCGCAATTGCCCAACTATCCCTTTTCCCAAGCATTAGCCAATAGGAAGACATTATTCTGAGGATGGATGAAAATTTCCATATGCATGTTCAGATACATTGGTTTGTGCATGTATTCACACAAACAGGAAGTAAGCAGTTGAGAGAGACAGAGACAGGGAGCAATTGTGGAATCTTCCAATCAAAGGAAAGCCCCCACCTGACGCTTTGTTTGGGGGCAGTGAGAACAAATGCATGTCTCTTGAATAGGCCTAGAGGTTTAAGGCGAAGAATTGGCAACAGGAAGCAGCCACCTTACAGAGTACAGAGGTGGTTTCCCAGGTATTAAATATCAAAGGATATCTATTCTAGTCCATGGCTGGTGGTATTTACCGCCCAGACGACAGACACACACACGGGCGACCCGAAATGGCGTCTCATATACTGCAATTAATTCTACACAATGCTTACAGTTTTATCATCATGGGAAGTGGGTGTGGGGGCTGCAGACATGAGATCTACCTAGATGGCGGAGCCATGTTTCCTGCATACTGATTAAATAAAGAATATGCAAATTAAATTGAATAGTATATTTCTATTGGCAGTGATCTGAATTTTGTGTCATGAGATCCTTTCTTTCCAGCACAGACTCAGTCTTTTTTCGCGCCAATTTCTAGGTTTGAGAGGGGAGGGGTGAGGTTGTGGGAGGGAAGAGCTGGGATATTTCAATGAATTTGATATCAAAAGTGTGCTTATATCAACAAAGGTGAGAGAAGGGATTTCCCAGAGGTGAGGGGGAATCATGGGGGATTCCTCAGAAGGACTGATTACCCCCATGGAGTTATAAATCAGTTAGCATAACAGCAGGTTAAGGAGAGGGACTAATTTGCTCCTGAATGTATGTTTGCCTCTAAATGTATGCAATCCATACAAACTAGCCCAGAACACTCTTTGTCCACATACTTACTATGAGATTGAAACCTGCATGGATTAGGATCTCATGCTAGTTCTTCTCCAGCATTCTCACAATCATCGTACCTCAGCCTTTGGGTGTTCTTCTCACAGCCCCTCTCACAGCTCTCAACTAGCAGCTTCAGGCTACATGAGGTTGTATGTAGTTTAATGGTCCTTTTGGAGCAGCTCGTGACCTCTACTACAATCACTGGTTGGTTTCGCCAGTCTACTATTGTGGTTAACAGGTGTAATCATATTAATAAGATGGTCCCACATTTTGCTGATAACCTGGGCTGATGCTTCTTTCATTATGGTTATCTCAAAATCACTTACTGTGATAGTTCCCATTTCATGAATTATTATTGTTGTTATTGTATTGCTTCCCAAATGAATGGTTTGGACCATCATGTCCAGTTCCATTTCTGTTCAGCATAATGAGATTCTTGCCACTGGGTTAGTTAAAGGGAGTTGGTTCAATTTTGACTGTCTGCTGACTTGAATTAGATACCTTGGCTTTGGAATTTTCATATAACATGTCATTGTTGTCATTCACAGACAAAAATTCTTCCAAGTTTGTATTATTGGTGTGATTGTGTTTCTCTCTTATATCTATGAGTAGCTTAGCTTCCAAAATATGCCCTAGATCCTTAGGCGAGATTGATTCTGTCCAGTAAC
Organism: Schistocerca piceifrons; assembly: GCF_021461385.2. Taxonomy (NCBI): domain Eukaryota; kingdom Metazoa; phylum Arthropoda; class Insecta; order Orthoptera; family Acrididae; genus Schistocerca; species Schistocerca piceifrons. Next base: position 778,819,355 of record NC_060140.1, on the reverse strand, counting down.
GTGTTTTATTGATGTATTTTTCGAATTATTTCTTTTAATTCCACTGCTTTGTGTTAAAAGGTTCAGAACTGAACACTTCTCTTCACAGTCTTTCTTTCATGGCAGATGCTCAGTATTTAGCTATTAATGCTTTCTGAAATTCTTGGTTTGTATTACAAGGTTTTCCTGCCTCTACCATCCATACTGCACCTCTTCCATGAGTATATCCACCTACATATCCTTCATTTTGGGATTCGGTCCCTGTAAGTGGTAATGCTCATTTGAATGTTGCATGAACATAGTTTGGTTAATTGTCTTTTTATCTTGAGTGAAGACATGGAATTGTTAGTGTTTGATTAGCTTCTCCTCCAAACACAGTGTTGCACAATCATATGCCACCTCCTTGCTAACGGTGCTAGCAGTGATGCATTTGGTTGTAAGTCTGTTGCCAAAAACTTTGACAATTAGACATATACATAATTGTCTTGAATCACTTCTTTGATTGTTGAAAGTTTGAGATTCACTCACTCCACTTGATGGTGGACTGCAGATTTCCACTGGGCAGAGTCAACACCCAGTCGGGTTTTAACTTCACGTATACTATTAAAAAATTCTTTTCTTACATGTTCTTTACTGGGCTTCATTTCCTCAACTACCGTTTTGACTTTCTTCTGTACTGTTTTTGTCAATTGTTCGTCCTTTTCAATGAGCCATGACACCTGGAAATTGATTGGCTTGCAATTTCAGTTGCTTAGATATTTATTTCTCTTGATCAATAGATATTTGGTCGAATGATCGACAGTTTCGCTTAAGGTTACCTGATGTCAGATACTTAGCTCTTAATACTTTCGATTTCCAGAGGCAAGTTTATGTGCCTCAAAAATTTCATTTCATATCGTAATGCAGTTTGACTATTGGCAAGATCCTTTTTCGTTGGCGTTTCTTTCACTAGAAATGAAAAGTTCTTTATCTTTCGTAACAATAAAGTAAGCGGATCGCATGCTTACTACCTTGTCGAGGACTGCTCTACCTCTTCCACCACCTCCTGAATGTTCCGTTCCTCTCGTTTGGCCACTTTGAGTTGATATCTCGTCTTTACCATAATAGCGTTAATCTACTTTTGTAACTGATAAGTCCACTCTAAGCCACCAGTAATAATTACTAAGAACTTGTATGATACCCTTTAGCACATTCACCTTCAATTATATGCGTTTGTATTACATTCACCAGAGACGAACGTAGCCACATTGCCAATCACATTGGTACCAGTAAGTAGAAAAGGAAACAGATTTATGTAGCTTGCCCTTCGTAAATTCAGCGAGCTGCCCTTCGAATTATGCAAGTCCAGGGCTCTGTTTCTGGATTACAACTCAGCAGTTTCATCGATTCTCCATCAATATTTTAAACATAGCTGCACAACAGCAACGGTTTCACGTAATAAAATTATAAACAGCCGACCAGTTGCAATGGATAAAGAAATTCTTGACCTAGGTTTCGACAAATATTGTGAGCTCTGCAAGATCCATGAGCTATTTTATAACGTGACAATCCCTAATTCTAGGGCTATATTTTATTTTTGACACATGGATCTATGCCAACAATTGTAAAAACGGCGATGGTACATTAGTCCTTACTAATGTAATATGGTAACTACCAGTCGTCATTATCATACTTCTGTAATGCAGGAGTTCTCTAATTTGTCTTACAATTTATTCTTGGCTTATAAGTTTCATACTTTTCTAATGTAAGCTACGATGTTTATTGCCCTTAGGTTACCTTCTGAAGAAGACAAATTTATATTTGTCGAAACCTAGGTAAAGAATTTCTTTAACCATTGTAATTCTCCATCAGTTACTGGGCATGAAACAATAAATTTACATGAATTAGTTACTATTCCAAACCAATAAAATGTAAAGAATAATTTTACAATAATATGTGGCAATAAAAGTGTGCTATTTTATTTTGGCGCCCGCTCACACGTCGCCACTTTTACGACATCCCTTTCCTTTCCTGTAAAAGTTAAGTGTTGACTCAGTTGCTGTATTGTATTTAAATATTAATGTCTTTCGCAAACTTTATATATATATTTCAGCATTCTTAAGACCGTAGTACTAATTTTATTAAGACCAAGCGAGAAAAGGTTTGGAATGGGCAGGAGCGGCTACACAGTCAGCATACACGCTAGGATATTGAGGCGGGGTAATCTGTTGCTATAGATGAAGTAACATTTTCGACCGTGTGCAGGCTTGTCGCAACCGGCTCAGTCTTTTTCCACTTCCATGCTGTGTATTCTTGAAACTGTTACAGGTTTAGTTGAGTTGTGAAGAGATAAGTATTGGAGTCAGCCTCACCCTAAATTTCCAAAGGAGTCTTCAATTTATTCAGTTGTGTTCATAATATTTCACAATACTATTAATGGTGTCGTTTATTCCATATATTTTCACATCCTAGCCGTTCAAATGTAAGTTAACAAAGAGAGTGAGAAAATAACTGCTTCCTTTTCACTATGCCGTGAACAAAAGAACGTAACAAGGCACAAAGTTAACGTCGAATCATCATTATTGTTGGCCAGTAGTTTGACACTAAAGAAGTTTGTTGATAAACATTGTTGAATGATAGTTTTGCAAACTCACAGAAAAGGCGAATTTACAGTGTTACCGAAGAAGGCTGAGGATTAGATGGGTAGATCATATACCCAATGAGAAGGTACTGAACAGAACTGGAGAGGATAGAAATTTGTGGCACAACTTGAGTAAAAGGAGGAATAGGTTGACAAGACACATTCTGGGATAGCAAGGAATCGCCGGAATCGCCAGTTCAGTGTTGGAAGGAACTATGTGGCTAAAAACTGCAGAGGGAGACTAACAGATGAATACAGACGGTAGGTTCAAAAGGATGTAGTTTGAAGATCTATTCTCTTATTAAGAGGTTTTTACAGGACAAAGTACCATAGAGAGCTGCATTTTGCCATTCTTTGGACTGAAGACCACAGTAACAACCATATTTATTTATTTTGAAAATAAAACCGCTTCAGCTCTAAGTACTTTATTTGTGGACACGACCGCTTTTACAGCATTTTAGCTGCATCATCAGGTGCAGTATGTACAAAGAAATAGACAAAAACTCATGTAAGGCAAGAAACATAACTAAAATGAAGAGGTATACACAATGAACACACTAATAAAATCAAGTCATGTTCCTACATGAAAAAAGAGTGGGATGATCCAGCGTGAAATAGTCAACAATTTTTACTGAGTGGCGGACGTCAATTGTAAAGTAGCATAAAACAACATAGAACTCTTCCACTATAAGTTCCCGTGTTACCTGGAAAAGACAAAAGCTAAAATAAGAACTTCCTAATAACAAACTATCTGGTATGTAAAATACTACTAAATTCCACTCATTATGCTACCTGTATTTGCCGAGCTAACAGGTCCCCATATACTGTAAAAGTGATCAAAAAGCGACCTATTAATCACCTATGGGATTATGTGAAATAAGCAGTACTGGTCCCTCATTTACCTTAAAGGGATTGAGAAAAGTACTGGTAAAAACTCCAACTATTCAATCTTAATTGTGGTTTATTCCCCCAAAAAGTCCAAACTATTTTAAGGCTTAACACGAAACTGACATGAAGTGAAACAAGGTTGAATATGATGTCGTACCTAAACAGCTAGTATCTTCCTCCTTCCTAATCGGTCTACTGGACTGCGGTACAACCGACCGTGATCGCATGTGCCTAATGAAATTTTACAGTGAATAAGGTTATCGTTACCGAAGGAAAATAATACCGGTTAGTTGGAGAAACGTGGACAACAGACTCTAGGGAAGGAAGCATCTGTTCTAAACTTAATCTAAATAATTATGATAATTATGAAATGGCTGGACTATAGTGCAATCGCTCGCGAGCCACACAGGCGGGAAAAGGGTGCCACGTAATATTTACTACAACGAAAACACTGATTAGCTAAAAAGGGGATAATTAAACGGTCACCAGGCCGCTAGGGCAATGAACCTCCAGAATATTAAGAAAGGTAATGGCAAAGAAATTTAAGCAGATAATCACTGGCGTGGCAGCGGAAGGTTGCCACGCTTTTCCACAGCACAACAGTTCATGAGAAAATAAATGAGTCAGAAAGCACTGACTCTGCACTTACTTATTCTTAAATCCTAAATTTTGAAAGTAAAGTTAAACACAGTTATTGATTAAATAAATGACTGGCTTAACTTAAACTTTGGTAAGTAAAAAATGGCTTTCAGTAACTCAGTGTTACGTAATGCAAAATTTAGGTTGGTTGGGTTGTTTGGGACAAGAGACTGTGACGTCCGTTGGGATTCGTTACGTCATATACAAAGGAAATTACATACATATTTTATATATTTTTATTTTTAATTTATCAGTATGCTTCTTTCTGTCACGGATATTGTCTTTTCTTATCACTTCTACTTACGTGCATAAATAAATATGGAACGGGTTCTTGAAGGGCCTCAGTTATTCATGTACCAACTTTAGATTTTGAACGTGATGACTAAAATATAGTTGCCGCTAACTGAATTGAAAACTTACCGAACTCATGGAATCTGTATAGTTTTAAAACATGAACTTTAACGTAAATTAATTATCTGTTGCAATTTAAAAAGGTTCTTGTAACGAAATCTCTCGCATTTACAGTTACTGTTAACACTGAAAAATAAATTAATACTTCGGCGCGTAATGGCCGACCAGAGGCTGCATCGGAAGATGAGTTTCTCGCAGCGCAAATTGCTGAAAAAAATGCTTATTAAAAACTCTTAGCCACTGCGAGCATTTGAGGTGACAACTATTACAAAGAAATTCATTTTGTAATAATAATAACAAGTTTATTTTAGCAATAAATACGAATAACTTACATAAATATGTATAGCGGCTCAATGGCTGCCTTCCGTATAGCGAAACAAAACAGTGTATGTCCCAAAAATACGTCCTTCCTCCTCGGCCGTACAATCGCGTCTCTTTCGATCCTTTTTTATTTTCGTAGACATTAAATAAATATGCTATCGCTGCATATCAGTTGTTTCAAGAACATTAACTATATCTTTTACACTAATTATATTCATAAAATACGTAAACTACGATTTACAACCGCTAAAAATGTCAATATTTATGTGACGCACCGTCACAAGACCAAACTGCGAGGTCATCGGTCTCATCACATTAAGGAAGGACAGGGTTCAAATGTTTCAAATGGCTCTCAGCACTATGGGACTCAACTGCTGAGGTCATTAGTCCCCTAGAACTTAGAACTAGTTAAACCTAACTAACCTAAGGACATCACACACATCCATGCCCGAGGCAGGATTCGAACCTGCGACCGTAGCGGTCTCGCGGTTCCAGATTGCAGCGCCAGAACCGCGCGGCCACTTCGGCCGGCCGAAGGACAGGGAAGGAAGTGCCCTTTCAAAGGAACCATCCCGGCATTTGCCTGCAGCGATTTAGGGAAATCACGGAAAACCTAAATCAGGATGGGCGGACGCGGTATTGAACCTTCGTCCTCCCGAATGCGAGTCCTGTGTGCTAACCACTGCGCCACCTCGCTCGGTTGCAAAATTTAGAAAAAGGCTAGCAATTTACTTGTGATTATTGAATGATTGAAGTGAATTTACTTTAAGCAAATGAGCGACTGATTTTACTTTTAATATAACAACGAAATAAGATACATACCAAACCAGCAGAAGTCACTCGTTAAGCTAAATACAGACTAAGTGAAATGTGCACTCTTAATTTGTGCTGTTTCTTTAGTTATTAGTTTTGCCAGTGAAATTTTACGTTACTTTAAATTAATGAAGTTAATATTCAAAATAGCAAATTAGTTAAACCTCTGTTATGCAGTACAAGAATGAACAGTTACTGAGGCAGAAAATTTGGGCTGAAACTGATCATTAGCGAACACACGAAGCTGGCAGTAAATAGTTAATCAATTTTCATATTCTTACGACACTCGGTGATTGCATGGAAAGGAAAGGGACCCTGCCCGGTAATAACGTCTGAGGACAATGACAACGGAGGTGCCCCACAAGTTTTAACTGTTGCAGTTTATTATTCAAATTAGTCATACTTTGTGAAATAAATGTCACTGGTTAAAGTCTACGTAAGTTTATAAATTTTCCTTCACAGTCTAACTATGTTGTAGCTGTGCGGACGACGAAGAATTAGCCAACGACAATGCTGAGCTGCCGCTGGTGTTGCTGCTGCTGCTGGATGAGAAATCCGAGTCGTCTCCAGAGCCAGGATAATTATGGGACAGGAAATAGTTGGAATTGCAGCTTCCTCCGCCCCTCCACTATTACCGTGCTCTCAATACTCGCGGGTTAACGAATTAGGTGCGTCTACAATGACGCGATCATTGTTGCACGCCGCTACGACGGGAGCGCCCAACAAACACTTCCGCGCTCTTTCATCACTCAAGCTGCTCTGCTTCCTCCATGCTCGCAACGCGACAGAGACTCTCCATACCGGTACGCAAAGATTAACAACGGCAGAGCTACTGCCATTTCCTCGTTGCTATCGATACATTTAAACGAAGTTTCCTCGGCTATTACCCAGCAATTTACAATATTTTCATCATATTTACAATCAATTATATCAAGTCAGAAATAAATACACTATTACATCGATTATGTATTAAATATAGTTTCTGTAATAAAGCTTATAGATTCAGAATCAGAAGTACAGTACAAGTTACCACCGGACATTAAACGGCGAAAAATTTATCTGCATATTCGGTGTTACAAGCTCAATCGGCAGAAAGTTACGCATTGCATATTGAGATTGCAAGTGGTTCCAGTTACCAACGCAAGTACTCGATGTGTAATAACAGGCGGCGTGTCAAGCGTCATATAGCGAAATGGAAAGAAGGTTCATGTGGAGTGTGCATGCGCATCTGCATTTAATTAGACATGTAGAGCCATGATCGGGCTGATGGGAAAGCTGAGTGATCCCTTACAATTCATTCAAACAGACGTAAATTCTTAAAAATTATTATTAGTAACAGTGTTGTCCATATAAAAGCAGCACGTTAATGTTTGTAAAATGGTTGAAGATGGTTAAGTGAAACGTGTTGTTATCTGTATTTGCAATGCGTTGCTTTTTGCCGATTGAGCTGTTTAGGTATGACACGATATTCAGCCTTGGTCACTTCATGTCAGTTTTGTGCTAAGCCTTAAAATAATTTTACAGGGTGTTACAAAAAGGTACGGCCAAACTTTCAGGAAACATTCCTCACGCAAATAAAGAAAAGATGTTACGTGGACATGTGTCCGGAAACGCTTAATTTCCATGTTAGAGCTCATTTAACTTTCGTCAGTATGTACTGTACTTCCTCGATTCACCGCCAGTTGGCCCAATTGAAGGAAGGTAATGTTGACTTCGGTGCTTGTGTTGACATGCGACTCATTGCTCTACAGTAAGACGTTCGAAGCAATTGATCGGCGTCTTAGGGAGCACGGAACATTCCAGCCAATGACTCGCGACTGGGGAAGACCTAGAACGACTAGAACATCTGAAATGGACGAGGCAATTCTTCGTGCAGTTGACGATAACCCTAATGTCAGCGTCAGAGAAGTTACTGCTGTACAAGGTAACGTTGACCATGTCACTGTATGGAGAGTGCTACGGGAGAACCAGTTGTTTCCGTACCATGTACAGCGTGTGCAGGCGCTATCAGCACCTGATTGGCCTCCACGGGTACACTTCTGCGAATGGTTCATCCAACAACGTGTCAATCCTCATTTCAGTGCAAATGTTCTCTTTACGGATGAGGCTTCATTCCAACGTGATCAAATTGTAAATTTTCACAATCAACATGTGTGGGCTGACGAGAATCCGCACGCAATGGTGCATTCACGTCATCAACACAAATTTTCTGTGAACGTTTGGGCAGGCATTGTTGGTGATGTCTTGATTGGGCCCCATGTTCTTCCACCTACGCTCAATGGATCACGTTACCGTGATTTCATACGGGATACTCTACGTGTGCTGCTAGAACATGTGCCATTACAAGTACGACACAACATGTGGTTCATGCACGATGGAGCTCCTGCACATTTCAGTCGAAGTGTTCGTACGCTTCTCAACAACAGATTCGGTGACCGATGGATTGGTAGAGGCGGACCAACTCCATGGCCTCCACGCTCTCCTGGCCTCAACCCTCTTGACTTTCATTTATGGGGGCATTTGAAAGCTCTTGTCTACGCAACCCCGGTCCCAAATGTAGAGACTCTTCGTGCTCGTATTGTGGACGGCTGTGATACAATACGCCATTCTCCAGGGCTGCATCAGCGCATCAGGGATTCCGTGTGACGGAGGGTGGATGCATGTATCCTCGCTAACGGAGGACATTTTGAACATTTCCTGTAACAAAGTGTTTGAAGTCACGCTGGTACGTTCTGTTGCTGTGTGTTTCCATTCCATGATTAACGTGATTTGAAGAGAAGTAATAAAATGAGCTCTAACATGGAAAGTAAGCGTTTCCGGACACATGTCCACATAACATATTTTCTTTCTGTGTGTGTGAGGAATGTTTCCTGAAAGTTTGGCCGTACCTTTTTGTAACACCCTGTGTATGGGATTCTTTGGGGCATGAACCACAATTTAAGTTTGAATAACTGGGGTTTTTACCAGTATGTTTTTCAGTCCTTTTTAGGTAAATGAGGGACAGTGCTGCTTAATTTTACATAATCCCATAGACGTGCTTTTTGAGGCTCCCGAAGTAGTAACTGCTTCACTGATTGACGGGCGTCCCGTCGCATAATGTTGCGGAAGCTGCACAATATTTCAACGAGGCAGCTGCACGTCATCTTCCGGTGATTATGGACGTGTTGCTGCAATTGCTCACCAATATATTTGCTGACTGGCTAGAAAAGCGCAGGTGCCAAGTGGTGGGACTATAACGTCATCGTAGACGAATCACTGACATCCAGTGCCCTCTGTCGGAGGAAAGGGCCACGGTCTTCGCAATCGCGACGCGGGAAAAGCGAGGCCGCAAGTAGCGGCCCAGCACGCACGCGGGCAGTGTGTTGGCGCCCACTTTCAGTGTGCAGGCTTTGATTCTCCATCTATGTTGACTAGGATTCAGTTTCCACAACATCATCCGACGCGACCCCCGTGAACCAATGAACCAATCCCATAGATGATTATGTATAGTCGGTTTGGGTACCCGTTAGCTCACCAGGTACAGAGAGTACTCTACTGCATTGGCTCCTTACTTAGCTTGCATTTATCGCGAATTTCTTGCCCAACGCCAAGTCCCGAGCGACTGGAAAAAAGCGCAGGTGACGCCCGTTTATAAAAAGGGTAGAACGACGGATCCTCAGAGTTACAGACCAATATCCTTAACATCGGTTTGTTGCAGGATCCTCGAACATATTCTCAGTTCGAATATAATGAATTTCCTTGAGACAGAGAAGTTGCTGTCCATGCATCAGCACGGCTTTAGAAAGCATCGCTCCTGCGAAAAGCAACTCGCCCTTTTTTCACAAGATATCTTGCGAACCATAGATGAAGGTTATCAGACGGATGCCATATTCCTTGACTTCCGGAAAGCGTTTGACTCGGTGCCCCACTGTAGACTCCTAACTAAGGTACGAGCATATGGGATTGGTTCCCAAATATGTGAGTGGCTCGAAGACTTCTTAAGTAATAGAACCCAGTACATTGTCCTCGATGGTGAGTGTTCATCGAAGGTGAGGGGGGTATCATCTGGAGTGTCCCAGGGAAGTGTGGTAGGTCCGCTGTTGTTTTCCATCTACATAAATGATCTTTTGGATAGGGTGCATAGCAATGTGTGGCTGTTTGCTGATGATGCTGTGGTGTACGGGAAGGTATCGTCGTTGAGTGACTGTAGGAGGATACAAGATGACTTGGACAGGATTTGTGATTGGTGTAAAGAAAGGCAGCTAACTCTAAATATAGATAAATGTAAATTAATTCAAATGAATAGGAAAAAGAATCCCGTAATGTTTGAATATTCCATTAGTAGTGTAGCGCTTGACACAGTCACGTTGATTAAATATTTGGGCGTAACATTGCAGAGCGATATGAAGTGGGACAAGCATGTAATGACAGTTGTGGGGAAGGCGGATAGTAGTCTTCGGTTCATTGGTAGAATTTTGGGAAGATGTGGTTCATCTGTAAAGCAGACCGCTTATAAACACTAATACGACCTATTCTTGAGTACTGCTCGAGCGTTTGGGATCCCTATCAGGTCGGAACGAGGGAGGACATAGAAGCAATCCAGAGGCGGGCTGCTAGATTTGTTACTGGTAGGTTTGATCATCATGCGAGTGTTACGGAAATGCTTCAGGAACTCGGGTGGGAGTCTCTGGAGGAAAGGAGGCGTTCTTTTCATGAATCGCGACTGAGGAAATTTAGAGAACCAGCATTTGAGGATGACTGCAGTACAATTTTACTGCCGCCAACTTATATTTTACGGAAAGACCACAAAGAAAAGATAAGAGAGATTAGGGCTCGTACAGAGGCATATAGGCAGTCATTTTTCCCTCGTTCTGTTTGGGAGTGGAACAGGGAGAGAAGATGCTAGTTGTGGTACGAGGTACCCTCCGCCACGCACCGTATGGTGGATTGCAGAGTATGTATGTAGATGTAGATGTAAATATCCAGGGTGAGTGGAATTTAGCAGTAATTTGCCTACCAGATAGTTCGTTATTAGGAAATTCTTATTTTAGCTTTTGTTCTTTCTGGGTATCACGGGAGCGTATCACGGAGCGATCTATGTTGTTTTATGCTATTTTATGACTGACATCCTCTACTTAGCGAAAAATTGCTAACTAAGAGTACTGGGTCACCCCATTCTGTTTTCTGATCAGAACATGATTTTGTGGCTATATTCATGCCATATATCTTTACATTGTGGTTATGTTTTCTTGCTTTGCATGAGTTTTTGTCTATTGCGTCGTACAGATTTCACCCGATGATGCAGCTACAATGCTATGAAGCCAGTCATACTTACAAGTAAATTAGTTACAGCTGAAGCGATTTTATCTTCAAATCGATATACAGATACCAGTCAGAACGTTATAACTACCTACCTAAAAGCCGGTATGTCCAACTTTTACAAGGATAACAGCAGCGACGTGTCATGGCATGGAAGGAACGAGGCCTTGATAAGTCGCTGGAGAGAGTTGGCACCACATCTGCACACACAAATCACCTAATTCCCATAAATTCCGGGGAGGGGGACGATGAACTTTGGCGCCAAGTTCAGTCACATCTCAGACGTGTTCCATCGGGTTCAGAACTGGCAAGTTTGGGTGGGGGGGGGGGGGGGGAGAGGAGCTGCAGCATATCAATTGGAACTCGCCACTGTGTTCCTCGAACCACTCCATCACACTTCTGGCCTTGTGAAATGGCGCATTGTATTCTCGAAAAATGCCACTGCCTTCGGGAACATGTCATGAAGGAGTGTACATGGTCTGCAATCAGTGTACGATGATAGTCTTTGGCCATCACGGTGACTTGCACGAGCTCCATTGGATCCATAGATGGCCTTGTGAATGTTCCCCAGAGTATAATGGAGCCGCCGCAACCTTGTCTCCGTCCAGCACTAATGGTGTCTAAAAGCTGTTCCCTCGAAGACGACGGATTCGCGGCCTCCCATCGGCGTGATGAAGAAAGTATCGGGATTCATCGGACCATGTAATGCTCTGCCACTGCGCCAATGCCCAGTGTCGATGGTCACGTATTCATTTCAATCGTAGCTGCCGATGTCGTGATGTGAACATTGGCACATGCTTGTGTCGTCGGCTACTGTGGTGTCACAAGGCTTAGGCCTGTCCCACCCCTCATTAAATCGACCAAGACTTATACGAATAATTGTAAGAACAGTTATTATTATTATGTTCTTTAAGTTTGTTTTTGGGTTTTCAGAAATATTATGGAAAGAAAGTTTATTTATGTTGCAGATAACGTGGAAGACGTTGCCCAACGATCACCACCAAAGTTCGACGTAGCGGCAAGTGGGCAAGGAATAAAACGAATGCTACAACTACTGCGAGCCATGGAAGAGCCTGGGCCGCGAAGGCGTCGAGCTTCCTAGGTCGTTGTTGGACAACGTCAAAGAAAGAGGTATTCTGCTCTCTCTTTGTAAACAGATCGATCGAGTCTTGAAAGGTTCATGTAAAAAGTGTAGGCGGGTGACACATTAGGTGGGACCCGATGCCTGTAATACTTCCACAGTTATTAAAAAGTTGTTAAACGGCGAAACCAATAGTTCATCATTTATATAGATAAAAAGTAGTAAAGATATAGGAAAGGAAGTGTTGCGGCGTCAGAACGAAAAGTGATACATCGCTCAGCAACGAAGAAGGACGTAAACAGCGGTCGTTACGTGGTGAAAACAAATCAACTGATAAAATAGTAAGTCTGTAATTAAGCATAAAGCTACGTAACACTGCACTGCGGAAGCCCATCGTTAGGAGTGTTCGGTGCAGTGTGTTCACACACACTTGTACTCTGCCCAGCATTACAGTGTGATGCTAGTTCCGCCACAGTTCCTCGCCTGTCCTGTTTTACCAGTCTGTCCAGTCTTCGACGTCCGTCATCTGTAATGATGACTGGTCGCCCAAACCCACGACACCTGGACGTGGTTTCACCTCGATTTCGCCATGTGTTGAAGATACTCACTATAGCACCCCTCGGACATCCGAAAAGTCGTGCCATCTCAGAAAAGCTCGTTCCGAGCCTCCGGACCATCACAATTTGCCCTCAGTCAGATACATCACGCACCATCTCCATTCTACACACGGACAGCACTCTCACTGATACTACAGGCAACGTGTGTGTGTCTGACTAGCACCCGATCTGTTTATGTAAAAATGGTTCAAATGGCTCTGAGCACTATGCGACTTAACTTCTCAGGTCATCAGTCGCCTAGAACTTAGAACTAATTAAACCTAACTAACCTAAGGACATCACACACATCCATGCCCGAGGCAGGATTCGAACCTGCGACCGTAGCGGTCGCTCGGCTCATGACTGCAGCGCCTAGAACCGCAAGGCTACTTCGGCTGGCTCTGTTTATGCAGACTGGCTGCCTTATTACAAAGTCCTCCGCATACTTTTTTAGTTGTTTTAATAAATTCATCTATTTATGCAGGAAATTTTGAGTTTTATTGTAGCAGGAAAAAGGAAGTACAGTGTAAACGATTACATCAACAGAGACTTGTAAATTCAGTGAGAAAGTGGGGAGGTTGGGTGAAGAGGCCACAGCACTGCTTTGGCGTACTTGCTGCGTCACCCAGTGCTGCACTTTTCTCACTGTATGTGCTGCATTATCCAGTCAACATAGGAGGCGACACGTGTGAAGACGGCAGGGAAGTTGCGCCGGGCGCAGCCATATGAGAACGACGTCAGCCCCACCAGCACGCCGTCCACGAACAGCGGGCCGCCCGAATCGCCCTGCAAACCGAACAGTCTTATCTAGAGCCTGCAAACAAGTGGCAAGAAACATAACTCGTTGTGGGGAAAATTAGTGAGCATCTATACTTCAGAATGCCAAATGCGTTACTTCTCTTCTTTGCTTGTCGATTCAGCTGTTACCAAGCCAGGGTGTGGTACATTACTTAACGGCATGTGGTCCATATCAAGTGTATCTGTAAACAGGGTGTTACAAAAAGGTACGGCCAAACTTTCAGGAAACATTCCTCACACACAAAGAAAGAAAATATGTTATGCGGACATGTGTCCGGAAACGCTTACTTTCCATGTTAGAGCTTATTTTATTACTTCTCTTCAAATCACATTAATCATGGAATGGAAACACACAGCAGCAGAGGTAGAGTATCCAGTATGAAATCATGATAACGTGCTCCATTGAGCGTAGGTGGAAGAACATGTGGCCCAATCGAGACATCACCAACAATGCCTGCCCAAACGTTCACAGAAAATCTGTGTTGATGACGTGATTGCACAATTGCGTGCGGATTCTCGTCAGCCCACACATGTTGATTGTGAAAATTTACAATTTGATCACGTTGGAATGAAGCCTCATCCGTAAAGAGAACATTTGCACTGAAATGAGGATTGACACATTGTTGGATGAACCATTCGCAGAAGTGTACCCGTGGAGGCCAATCAGCTGCTGATAGTGCCTGCACACGCTGTACATGGTACGGAAACAACTGGTTCTCCCGTAGCACTCTCCATACAGTGACGTGGTCAACGTTACCTTGTACAGCAGCAACTTCTCTGACGCTGACATTAGGGTTATCGTCAACTGCACGAAGAATTGCCTCGTCCATTGCAGGTGTCCTCCTCGTTCTAGGTCTTCCTCAGTCGCGAGTCATAGGCTGGAATGTTCCGTGCTCCCTAAGACGCCGATCAATTGCTTCGAACGTCTTCCTGTCGGGACACCTTCGTTCTGGAAATCTATCTCGATACAAACATACCGCGCCACGGCTATTGGCCCGTACTAATCCATACATCAAATGGGCATCTGCCAACTCCGCATTTGTAAACATTGCACTGACTGCAAAACCACGTTCGTGATGAACACTAACCTGTTGATGCTACGTACTGATGTGCTTGATACTAGTACTGTAGAGCAATGAGTCGCATGTCAACACAAGCACCGAAGTCAACATTACCTTCCTTCAATTGGGCCAACTGGCGGTGAATCGAGGAAGTACAGCACATACTGTCGAAACTAAAATGAGCTCTAACATGGAAATTAAGCGTTTCCGGACACATGTCCGCATAACATCTTTTCTTTCTTTGTGTGTGAGGAATGTTTCCTGAAAGTTTGGCCGTACCTTTTTGTAACACCCTGTAGATTAAACAGTTAACACAACGATATCTGTTCGTGGAGTCATATGGGAACAGCTGATCTCATCATTATAAACTGTAATACGTATCTAAACGAATCAACCCCCATAAAAATTTTAAGATATCATTGGCGCTGGACAATAGACAATGTCCCTGAAGTTTTTCCCCCGACATATAAAGTACTAATACGCCCCCCTCCCCTGCCCTCACTCATCAGTTCTTGCACACTATCTTGTAAGTAGCATTAATGTGAGTGTTCGGTCATGGTGATCTATAGCGTTAATAGACCTGTTGCTTCAAACTGTCGCGTGCTGAGCAAGCAGGCAATGCCCTCTAACGTTAGCCAGGGGAACGTTGGCGGCATCTCGGCGAACAGGTCGCAGTGAGTCGGATGGAGCTTTCGCGATGGCGTGTGCGGTGGTCCATCGACACTCTGTTGTCTTTGAGAGCTGCTGTCAGTGGTTATACGTTCTTTTGTTTTTGATTGACGTCCTATGAAGAATTGTGTAGTTAGGGATCGTTGACTACCTCCATTAGCTTCCGGCTGTTGTTGTTTTCAAGGTCAATGATATTGTGCCTGTGTTAGCTGTTGTTATTGGGCTATGGGCTGGGACGAAGAATTTATTACTCTTGGTGATACGTTGTTGTGCCTATGTATTTTTGCTTGAGAGGAATTCGATTGGCATCTGTTACACTGTGGTTAGCGTTGCTGTAGTTTTTATTTAAATATTAATGTGGTTTAATTTCGGTGTCAATTAGCCT
Organism: Schistocerca piceifrons; assembly: GCF_021461385.2. Classification (NCBI taxonomy): domain Eukaryota; kingdom Metazoa; phylum Arthropoda; class Insecta; order Orthoptera; family Acrididae; genus Schistocerca; species Schistocerca piceifrons. The sequence continues at coordinate 778,803,796 of NC_060140.1, read as the reverse complement.
GGGACCTATTAAGTCTGGAGTGCTGATGATACGTCGTTGTCATTCCACTGTGAACAAGTCTGCCGGTGTTAGTAATATTCACGAGGACCAGATTACGTCCCAGTATAAACGTATCTGTCGAAGGGGTTTGCTTTTTGCTGCAAGTATCTCCTTAAACTGCGTGTTAATAAATAGAAATAGCGAGACATTGCTTGTGATTATATTACAGTGCATTCAGAATTGAGAGGGCTTAGTTCATCAATTTTTTCTAATAGACCGCTAGCTATTGGTGCTCATATTTATCGTTTTATCACTAAGTTTGAACAATTTTTTTTGCTTCAGTAGGTTTTCCAGATTAGGTTTAACAGGGTCATTTGTTTTTAAATTTTTAAGTAGGGAAATCACTGAGGTATCCAGCTGAAGATGAATTCTGTTGCAATGTTAGAGTTGTTGTGATAGTTTTTTCTCTTTTTAATCTCTCAGTGGTTGTTATTTGTAGTTCATGTTTAGCGGCCTTAAGAGAATTCTGAATTGTAGTGGAGCTAATCCCAAAATATATTATAGTGGTTGAAGTGTCTCAGTTGCTCTTTTTTGTTGTTGTCTCCATATAAGTTTATACTTCAAAAATGTTCAAATGTGTGCGAAATCTGATGGGAATTAACTGTGAAACACCCCCGTTTAAATTCCTTATTGGGTTTTGTGTAATTTACCGAAGCCGCCAAACAGTCAATATTTATGATTAAATAACCGTGTGCTTAATGGATGAAAGGCTATCGGTTCTTCTGCTGTGGATACGGGGGTATTTCAACCGAGTGCGGCTGTTCTGAGACGGAATAGTTAATGATTGAAAGTTTGTCTATTATTAAAGACCATCAAGGTTGCGATGTACAAACTGATATATATTTTCTACTAACACACAAATTCTGAGGCAGTTGCTACATTCGCCTTACACGTCCAATTACGGTTATATGTTTTATTGGTTGCTGATTTTAAGTACTTCGTCACACGCAATGATGGTTAACATTCACAACAATCCTCACTGCAATCCATGGTTGTTGCTGACCGACGCGGTTGACGCGAAATACGCAATTCGGCACTTGTCACTTTTGGTTTCATATCACTCGCGAATCGGTATCGATGACAGTCAACTCCACGACGATCAGGGGGACGTGCTAATTTGTCATACTCCGGTGAAGTTACCGTTTACTACTCACTCAACTACCATTCTTGCCCGTCTCTCCAGTACCACTTCTCACTCGACACTCGTCTCACTGCCTCCTGCAGCACTCGACAATCGACTCCTGTCTGCTATCGACCTGGGCGTCGGATACTAGCATCTATGTTCGTGGGATCACGGATCCTTTACAACTGCTAAGGTCATCAGTCCCTAAGCTTACACAGTACTTAACCTAAATTATCCTAAGGACAAACACACACACCCATGCCCGAGGGAGGACCCGAACCTCCGCCGGGACCAGCCGCACAGTCCAAGACTGCAGCGCTTCAGACCGCTCGGCTAAGTTGACCAGAGTCCGCATTTCTAAGTATGAGAACGGTAATTTGTGTATGCCTTAATTGCTCTAGTTGGTTATTGGTTCTGGTTCCTGAGTCAGATGTTGTAACCATAGGTCGTTTAAGTATCACGGAAGGTTCTTGACTCAGGTGTTGTAGCCAAAGGTCGTTTAAGTATCACGGAAAGGATAACCCACAGCCCTCCACTACAGTACTGATCATGGGACCTAGAAGAGTTTCAGGTGATACGTCGTAGAGTGTGGTTACTGGATTATGCCTTGATGCTACAATCGAAATCGGCAGTTATTGTTGTAGCCGATTTTTATTGTGTAGTTCATCGAATTAGTCAAATTCAGAAGACTGACCCTAAATATGTCCGCAAGGTGGAGTTGATGTGTGATGTTACAATTAGAGAGGCTTCATGCCTGGGAAATGTCTTGGAGTTGTTGTAGCAGCTGAAGGAGGTTGGATCGAATCCGCTGGTAGCGTTGTTCAAGGAGGAACAAGAGATAGAATCTTCACTTCCTATCATATATAAGGCATTGGAAGATATAGATATTTTTTGGGATGTTTTGGTTACTAGTGTTCCATCTGCAGGTCCAGTTCGGAAGCTTGGTGTGAAGTTGGAATTTTACAAAAATCGAATTAAGGATTTGAATTTAGTGACCAGCACTACATCTAAGAAATCAGATGGTTCAAATGGCTCTGAGCACTATGGGACTTAACATCTGTGGCCATCAGTCCCATAGAACTTAGAACTACTTAAACCTAACTAACCTAAGGACATCACACACATCCATGCCCGAGGCAGGATTCGAACCTGAGACCGTAGCAGTCGTGCGGTTCCGGACTGAGCGCCTAGTACCGGTCGTCCACCGCGGCCGGCTAAGAGATCAGAGTTGGTGGAATTGCAAGAGAGGTGCTTTATGTTAGCATTGGGTTGGCTAGTTTTAAATCGGGCCCAAGAGAAATGGAAGTTTTGGTAGATAAAATATTAGGGAGTACTGGGATTGATTACTTTAGTAAGTTGCCGAATCCACTTCAAGATTTTGTTTTTTTACAGGAAGCAGGTGGGTTTCCACTCAGTTCTGTTCTACAAGCAGTTAAGTTTCAATAGTTCTGGGTGAACTGGAAGAGAAGAATTGTTTCAAGTAGTAGCCGCAAAGGTGTAACATGCCACTAGGCAGGGGGAAAACTCGTACTAATTTCATAAGAGGATATGGAAGGAATCCATACTACATAGGACCATGCAGGATCTCATTGATTTTCATTACGGTGCACCAGTTAGGTCTTCAAGAGCAGTTTGCCTGCTTAGTAGATAGAGTTAAATGGTCTGCGGGGTTGTACATAGAATTTAATTAGTTGGAAGTTGCATGACATATCCCAGACGTTATGCGGCTGGAGAAGCGACAGAGAGCGGTGTTTTGTAAAGAACTCTACGCTTTTGTTACCTTGAGTTATTTGATTGGTCATTGAAGGGGGTTGCTTCTATCGATTGGCGAGGTAAGGAGGGGGGGGGGGCAACGGAAGTCAAATCCACGTGGGAATAGCATTTATACACTGCAAGATAACTTGTGATGTTTTGCCTATAGTGGTACTGGTCATCTAGTTTGGAGCTGTCCTGCAGGTCAAGTTATGGGATTTTTTATTTTCCTTTATTGAGATTCTATTCCCCCTGAAGGGGGGAGGCTGGCAGCAGCTTAGTACGTGGCTCTTCAGCCTACAGAATTTGTTGTAAAATAATGAAGGTAATAAATAATAAAAGCAGGCGATAAAATCAGTGAGTGAAATGGTAAAGTGGCGGAAAATTGTGGAACTTAAAACATAAAACAAAGGGTTGGCGATGGCAATAAAATACACAGGAAGCAGACATGTAAAATAATAGACACAATTAAAAAATACGGCGACAGTCTGGTTTCTGTTCGCAAGAGATATAATAATCACACCCAATGACAGCATGATTTCTGTTGGAAACACTTTGGAAAAGACACACAAACACTGAACACTCACTTGAACACTGCACTAAAAAATTGGCACAAATATGACACCACAGCTGAGGGCAGATGGGGGGAACATAGACAGATGATGGGAAAAAAAGGGTGAAGGAGAGGAAAAACAAAGTGGGGGGAGCGGGGAAGGTGCCAACGGAGGACGAGGACGCATAAAAGGGGGGGGAGGCTGGGCAGATGTGAGAGTGAGTGGGGAAGGGCAGAGGAGGGGAATGCAAAAGGACTCGGGGGAGGGGGGAGAAGGGAGGTAGATAGAGGGGAGGTGGGAGAAAACAGGATGGAAGGGGGGGAAGACGGAGCCTGGGGAAAGGACAGAGGAAAGGAGGGAGAGGTGCAGATCAGAGTTGATAGGAGGGATAAATGGAGGGAGAGAGGGCATCATCTGGGAGGGGGAGTTGACGGAAGCCACCTTGGGAAAGGAGATGATGGGTCTAGAGATGGAGGGTAGGGGGGACACAACAGTGAAGGCGCAGCCGAGGGCGGGGGTTGGGTCAAGGTATGGGAGTGGACCAATGATATTTGAAAGATTCATCCCATGTGGTGGCTGCAGGAGAAGTGCAATTGGATCAATTTCAACCATTAAGTGGAGACAGCTTCCATATATATGCTGTTACTGTTGCTACAACTAGTATTTTAAGAAATTCAACATAGCGACTTCAGCTCAGTGCCCATTACAATTTGTCGCAATTGTATACAGATGCTGCAGAAGGCACTACAGTCTACAGTTTTGATATAACACTAACAGATGGCTCAAGAGTCCTTTACTCCCCAACATCCTCCTCAGCCTAGTCTCTCTCGAGTGGGAAGACAAGCTGCACTGGTCGACAGATCTTCATGCCATCTGGCTGCTAGGGAATAATGCAATGGCGGCGTGTGTAGATATCCACGATTTTACTCCAAAAATAAGTTACAGTGAAGCCGTTAAAAATTCGTGTGTAAGTTGTAAAAGTGAATTATCAAAGTATAATGAGCGTATTGCTAGTTTACAATGTGTAATCAGCAGTCTAAGAATAGAAATCGACAGCCTGAAGTCCGAAAATATGGAACTGAAGTCGAAGCGAAACATGGATCCATTGCTTCAAGACAGACAGAAGGACAAAAACTTTCGCGAGAACATGGCTACATTGGTGCAAAATGACGCTGATAAATCATCAGAATGGAAGGTAGTACACAACAAGCGTCAAACAATCGGCACTAAAAATTCGTGTACAGCAAATGTTTCGAGGTTCGAGAATGTAAACAATTTTGATGTACTTTGTTCTAGTAATAGTCTCACTAAAAGTGAAAACAATCGTAAGAAGAGTGTGCCGATAAACTATCGGAAAAAGGTTAGGTTTGATCTTCCAAAGCCACAACGTTCAGTTAACAGCAATGAAAGTGGCAGTGGTGTGATCCAGTCTGCTGTGAGTGAAACATCAACAAATCGTTTTCACATTTTCGCTGATAGTCATGCTAGAGGCATGGCTGTTATAGTGAAAAGCAGTTTTAATGCTGTCGATGTTTGTGGAATTGTGAAGCCAGGTGCTAAACTTCAAGAAGTTGTAGCGGAGTGTGATCCTGAAAAAGTAAAAAACGAGTGTGTGATCTTAATAGGTGGCTCAAACAACGTTGCCTGCAACGAAGGGAATGATGCCATACAGTCGCTCAGGAAGAAAATATCGGCGCTTCATTAGTCTAAGGTATTTGTTGTGAACATTCCAAAGAGACATGACTTAATTCCACAGTCCTGTGTAAATGAGGCTATCTCACAAACGAACTCTAAGTTAGCAAAGTTGTGTAAGCATTTTAAAAATACTTGTGTTGTAGATGTAAGCAGTTTTGGACGAGAATTATTTACAAGACACGGTATGCACCAGAACAGATCAGGAAAAAAAGCATTAGGTACCCTCTTAAAAACAAAAATATTGGAAGAAGTCCACAAATGTACCCCAAAGTTGGAACCAATCGCACTTAGATGGCTCCAACCATCAAGTCAGACTCGGTTTCAAACTCAAATGTTTCAGGAAATTGTTGGTAATGAACGTACTGTGTCTGTAGCTACCGATAATTTTTTAGGCAAAAGTTTAGATCTGTCTCTAATTCCAAAGAAATGACGATTTTTCACCAAAATGTGGGAGGACTTGGTAATAAAGTAAATGACATTACTGTTTTGTTAGAGGAACCACAAGGAATAAAAGATACTGATGTATTATGTTTTAGTGAACATCATGTGAAAGATATTGAAAGGTTACAGCTAAGTGGTTACTGTCAGGCAGCGCATTACTCTAGAACCATAATGGAAAAAGGTGGAGTGGTGATTTATGTAGAAAACAACATATCTTACAATGGATTAGATTTAAAGAGCCATTGTATAGAGGAACAAATTGAAGTATGTGGTGTTGAGATTACTGTAAATGACTTCACAGCTGTAGTGTTAGCACTGTATAGATCTCCCTCAGGGAATTAGAATGTATTTCTTAAGCACTTAGATTCTTTATTATCCACACTGTACTCAAAGTCCAAGAACTTGATAATTACTGGTGACTTTAATGTTGATTTCCTAAATGAGAGCAATAGTAAAGCTGATTTAGTACATTTAATGGAGTCTTATAATCTGATGGCAATAGTAGATTTCCCAACTAGGATTACTGTTAACAGTAAAAGTCTGATAGATAATATATTTATAGCTAAGTCTAAATGCAATGAGATCACTGTACATCCAATCCTTGGCCTTTCTGATCATGGTGGTCAATTGCTTAGGCTCAATTACATCAGTGTGTGCAACAGTTCCGAGCATTCTTGGAAATCTTTTAGGATAATAAATGAACAGGGCCTTAAAAAATTCAATGATAGCCTAAAAGAGATAGACTGGAGCCGAGTTTATAGGGAAACAGATGTAAACAAACAGTACAATTCATTTTTAAATGAATTCATGTCTGTATTTGAGTCCATCTTTCCCAAAAAAGTAGTTAGAAATAGTCATATAGGCAATGCCAAGAAGTCTTGGATCACTACAGGGATAATAACATCTTGTAGAACGAAGAGGATGTTATACAGTTCTCTCAGGACTTGTAATGATCCAAAGAAACGACAACACTACAAACTTTACTGTAGCATTCTCAAGAAGGTTATAAATAAATCTAAAAGTATGTGCATAAAATCAGAAATTGAAAGCTCAGAAAATAAAATTAAAACTATATGGAATGTAATAAAGAGGGAAACTGGCAGGACAACAGGGAACATGTCTCAGGTAGAGATTAATACAGGGGACAGTATCATAAAGAAACCTGAGTTGGTTGCAGAAATATTTAATAACCACTTTTCGAGAGCAGCAGAGAAGACAGGCTGTAATGGTTCTATGGAAGAATCATTGTCCCTCCTACAGAAAGCTATTAGTAACAGAATCCCACAGATATCCTTACCTCCAGTTACTGTAAGCGAAGTCATAAGAGTAATTAGATCCTTAAAAAATAAAAAGTCTGCTGGTGTGGACAATATTTCTAGTAAAATACTGAAACACTGTTATAAATTTGTTAGTCCCGTCTTATGCAACATATACAATGCATCCCTACAAGATGGGATTGTCCCGGACAGACTTAAGTTGGCTGTAGTGATTCCTCTCTTTAAAAAAGGGGATAAAAGCATTGTTACAAACTATCGCCCAATATCCCTATTAACTACCTTCTCAAAAATTCTAGAAAAACTCATGCACAGGAGGATTGTAGACCATCTCAACTTCCACAGTATCTTAAGCAAAAATCAGTTTGGTTTTCGTGCCGGTCTTTGTACTGAACAGGCAATATTCTCTTTCAGCAAACAAGTTTTGGAAGCCATTAACAAAAAAATGTCTCCAGTGGGTATTTTTTGTGATCTTACGAAAGCCTTCGATTGTGTAAACCACCAAATTCTTTGGAAAAAGGCAGAATACTATGGTTTAGGTGGTACTGTTGGCTTGTGGCTGCAATCATATCTACAGGATCGGAAGCAGACTGTAATGCTAAATGGCTCTTCTGGAGAACCTGCCTCGTCTGAATGGGGCATGATAACGTGTGGTGTGCCTCAAGGCTCCGTTTTGGGCCCACTGCTTTTCCTCATCTTTATTAATGATCTTCCTCTTTGTTCTGAGACAAACAGCAAATTTACCCTGTTTGCCGATGATACCACAATTCTAATTGACGATTTGATTGATCATGATCTTGAAAAACTACAAATACTGTTTTTAATGACATCTTAAATTGGTTCTCCTCAAATGGTCTCTCGCTCAATGCAGATAAAACTCATTATATGAGGTTCTATACATCACAAAGTAATCCCGATGAAATTAACATAAAATGTAGAGATCGACCACTACAGAAAGTTGAAGACACAAAATTCCTGGGTGCTTACATAGACAGTAAATGTAATTCGTCAGTTCACATTCTTCATCTATGTAAAAAACTTAGCTCGGCAACATTTGCATTACGGGTAATTTCTTCAGTGGCTGAAGTTGACACTATTAAGGTTGCCTACTTTGGCTACTTCCACTCATTGATGTCATATGCTATCATATTCTGGGGGAACCAACCACTTGCAAAAAAAGTTTTCACCATCCAAAAAAAAGCAATCAGAATAATGTGTGGGGTCCATCAAAGACACTCTTGCAGGCACTTGTTTCGAAAGATAGGTATCCTAACAACTGCCTCACAGTATATTTTTTCCTTGCTCACCTTTGTGTGCAAAAATTATTCCATCTACCAAGACAACAGTAAATTCCATGGTTATAACACCAGAAACAAAAACAATCTACATTTAGAAATGAAACGTCTCACTCTGGTACAAAAAGGAGTTTACTACTCCAGCATTAAGCTGTTCAATGCTCTACCACTACACATCAAATGTGTTCATACAGAACTGCCAAAATTTAAACAAGTTCTCAAAGATTACCTGACAGAGAAATCTTATTATACTGTGGATGAATACCTGAAAGAAAATTTATACCATCACTAAACGTATTATGTCTAGAAGTAGTTCAATTGATTTTATTGTGCATTTGGGCATTAGCACACTTTTTGTAACAACAGATTGGCTGTACATGTATTTACTCTTGTAGGCCTAATATCTGATTTAACTTTGTGCTCTTATCTTTAACCTTTATTTGAAACTCCTTTTTCTGTCAAATGGTAGTTATGTTATCTAACTGACATTGTATCTGTTACTGTATTTATAGTATGTCTTACTTAAACTATGTACAATTTGCCATTGAAATGCCCTTGTATTTATTGTAAGTTTAAATTGAAACCTGTACAATTTGACACGTTCCATATCCTTGTGATTGACTCACTGACTGGATCTACGGAACAAGAAATAAATAAATAAATAAATAATGCATCTTATTTGATTGTCTCAGTCGTACCACATATTTTCTACTACCGTTTTATCCCACAAGAACCATGGTTTGGTATCCTCCCTGAAGTAGAACGATTTCTCCCTCTGTTGGTTTTCTTCTTGAGTGATATCCCTTCACCCTCTTAGCAACAGGAGGTATTAATTTTCCCACCTATGCCAAATGTCCTCGTTGACATTTTGTGTTATTCGAAAATGCTTGGCAAGATCCCTCCTGGTTGTTGGTTCTGGTACACATGGAATGGTTACTAGTTTGACACCCTTTAGGAAGTGAGCTGGCATCAATGCTGTATCATTCTCTCCTTGAGTGAAGGGCCGTGAGTTTGTTGTGGCTTCTGATTCAGTCAAAATGGTGTTTAGACGTTCTGCATCCAGCTGAGAGCGACCAAGCACCTCTCTCATGCAACTCTGACAGAGCCTATCATGCGTGCCCACCAGCCTCCCAACCAAGGCGCCTGTGGTGGTGTGTACTCCCAGGTGATTCCATGGAAGGCACGGTAGTAATATACGAATTTCCACATGGTGGACAGTTTTGAAGAACTCAGGGAGATTTGTGTTTGCTGCATGGAATATTGTAACATTGTCTGAGTAAACAATGAGTGGTAGGCTTCTGCGTCCTTTAAAGCGTTGCATGGCCATCATAAGTATATCGGTGGACAGATCAGTGATAAGTTCAACGTGAATTGCACTTGTTATGCCGCATGTGGGACCATGTACGACTTTTTGATTTGGTGGCCAATTTTGTCCTACAATGGTCCAACAACATCAGCTTCTGTTGCTGCAAACGGTACTGTTTGAACTCCGTCTAGTTGTAGTGGAACCTCCATTTCTTCATATTGACGACTGTGTATTATCTTGCAGGGCAGACAAGAGTGAGTAACTCCCTGAACAGCTTGTCACCCTCAGGAAATCCAAAATTCTTCAAGTAGGTCTCCTAATATGATGTGTACGCCAAGATGCTACAGTCTTGCATGCATATATTTTATGAGAAGCTACATGAAATGATTACTTCCATCCAGTATGGCTGGAAACTGCAACAAATTGTAGCCTACCATGACCCGAATCATGCAGTCCAGCATTAAAGGATTATATCGAGTTATCTTTGATGCTTTGGGTAATTGTTCCTCCCTACTCAATCAGAGAGTTCGATAGTGAATAGCTCCTCTTGAGCTCTTCTGATCCACTGTGTGCAGGCATTGTGTAACACCAGAGCATCAAACTACGGTAATTATAATCTTGTTCCCAGTACTCTCAATAAATCTAAATACAAAGGCAGTTATGAGAAGTATTCGTAAGCAGGAACTAAAGTTTGCAATATTGAGTAGGGTTTCGGTGACGGTGAGCAGAATGATATTTTGGCTCCTGGCATAAATGTAAGTGGATCTGGGATGTCCAGTGGCCGTAACTGCCTGACTTCTGAAAGCCATGGACCACACCACCAGATGTCAAGTGTTACTAGCAGGTTTGGTTCCAATCCCCATTTGTGATGATATGAAGGATTTTGACATCTAGGACAGTGCCTCGATTGACTGGGTGTTGTGTACATCGGTATGTCTGTCAGTCAATTGCATAGGAAGTTTTTCCATATGTTTAGATCATTTCGTATTCACTCCAAGGCGACTGTTGACTCCACAAAGTAGCCTTGTTGCCCTTTTCCTGGCAAAAGTAACGAAGGGGTCGTGAGCCAAGCATTGCGGAAAGCAGTTTCAACGAAGATAATGTTACTTTTTAGATTGGTGCCAACCTGTTCTTGCTGGAAACAATATATGCTACGTATCCGACTTCAGCAGTTGTCTGTAATGTAGAACAACACCACAGGCTCTTCCAGATGCACCACAGAACACATACACCTCTGCAGAGTCACTTGTGTCTACCATATCTACCCATCTGGGAATGTGTAGCGATGATAAGTGATGAAGCTTTGAGACCCAAAATGCCTACCGAGGCAGGCACGATATGGACATACAGAAAACGGAGAGGTTAGCAGGAGTGAGTGAGTGTCTAGCCTTAAGTGGTAGGCAGCTACAAGTAAAAGCCGAGAGTGACGCTAACAGCTGCATATGGCCAAAGCTAAGGGTTGTTCGGAACTACCAAGACTCTGAAGATAACTAACACTCTAATAACTTAAAATGAGACGAGAAAGATTGATGGCGTAAGTTTAAGGATTATATGGGAGTCCAAGAAATGCAGTCTTATGTACACAAGCACCAACTTCATGACAAGTATAACTAGACTCTATGCCATAGATGTTTACATACTACAAATATCAAACATGGCTGCTTACAAGATAGGCATAATATCAGATAATGACACTGCACAGTAGTCATTATAACGAGTAGCAATGCAGATTATATTATTATTAAATACGCCATGATTATAAGTTTCTACATTAAGTATGTCGTACCAGAAAGTACTCTACACTTATAAATGAAGCAGTACAGTTATTAGTATATCAAATTAATTTAACATGTTAACCTTGTCGACGGTATCTTATTGAAAGTGCGATAAACGCACGTTGTTGTCAATGTAAATCATACCTCTACGTATAAAAAAGAATAATAATCAGTGTCCAGAGACAAAGTATCAAATGAAGTTGCATGTAACACATATAAATTAATTGTAGATTTATTAGTGTAGACATTATGGTCCAGTTGCTATTAAATTTACATTTCCGGTTCATTTCCATAACATTTCAATTGCACGCGATGTGTCAGAGTGTTGTAAGAAGTGCTTTATGTGGTGGGCAGCTACTTGAGATCTCATTGGCTAAAGTTTGGGATATTGTTGGAGGTGGTAATGGAAGATACGCTCTTGGGAGCTGGTGAAATGCAAGGGTGGAGCGTCATGAGGTGGCTATGCAGATGGGAATGTGGTGCTCCCCATACATTTCGCACAAGTTGCAGTTACCGTTCCTCTGATCTCCATTGTGGTGTTGTTAGCTGCTGCTTTTGCATTGATTCCTGTTCATTATTTATCCACTTGCAACGACTATTTCTAATAACCCACTCCTGAATCAAGGTCGTTACGAAGTTGCCAGAATCCACTAACCCACAAACTGGATCGTTATCAACGTAAATTTTGTGGAATAAGAGACTCTTACGCCATCTGTAGGTGTTGCATACAGAGCTGTGGACTGTGCTGCCTTGTGCAGCTACGTGTATTGTTGTGACGAACTGTGATGGACGCTGTGAATAAATGTATGAGTTGAAGTTGCTGCGTTAAATACCTTAAAATAATAGTGAGTAGCAATATTTTAGTGCCGAAACCCAGGAGTATATAAAGAGACTAAGTGCCATAATACATTCAAGTCGACATTGAAGATTTTGAGCGACTTAAATCTCGAAATTCTGTCACGCCACGCTACGTTCGGCACACGCAGATATGTCGCGGCATTGCTGTACAACTCTCACAAGGACATTACTGATTGATCCTGTTGTTTATGGTGTCACTTGATTCATGCTTTTTGGTGGCAGAGCAATATTGTGCATTTGGTGTACTATTTAAACTATACAAAGTTTCAAAACTGGCTCTGAGCACTATGGGACTTAACTTCTGAGGTCATCAGTCCTCTAGAACTTAGAACTACTTAAACCTAACTAACCTAAGGACATCACACACATCCACGTCCGAGGCAGGATTCGAACCTGCGACCGCAGCGGTCGCGCGGTTCCAGACTGTAGCGCCTAGAACCGTTCGGCCACCCCGGCCGGCAGTACAAAGGGGCCGCTAAAGTTAGTGGACTGCAACGGCATCTGTCAGGAAGACCTGGCACTCCCAAGCGTGGATAATGGTAAATACTGCACAGCAGCGATATTACTTAGCGACATCGGACACCTCGTTATTGGGACGACAAGGTAAAAAAAAAAAAAAAAAAAAAAAAAGTCTCTGAGCACTATGGGACTTAACATCTGCGGTCATCAGTCCCCTAGAACTTAGAACTACTTAAACCTAACTAACCTAAGGACAACACCCACATCCATGCCCGAGGCAGGATTCGAACCTTCGAACCTGCGACCGTAGCGGTCGCTCAGTTCCAAACTGAAGCGCCTAGAACCGCTCGGCCACAATGGCCGGCCGCGACAAGGCCGGATGCACCCTCGCGGCAATCAAGCAAAAATTGCCATGGCGGAGGCAGCAGCTACGATCCTGCTCAAACTGCAAGTGGACTACTCTATCCTTAAACGCCACTCGATTGGTAAGCCAGATAAACGTGTTAGATGTTTCTACGCCATCAGAGAAAGTTGTATACTGCCAGGAGCGCCTGCAGGAACACTATAAGAGCTGATCAGTACCGATTACGAGGCGACACAGGAACTTGTGAAGACTAGGTCGTCAAATGTAAACGTGCCATCCGACAGGCGAAAGGGATTTTAGGAGGAGCACGTTCAGGGGATAAAAATAGAGATGACAACCATTTGTCAACCACAACAGCTGACCAACGCCCCTACGTGGACATCAGTTCACCTCCTATCAAACTGCATCCTTCCTCACGTGACACAGAAACATGGCCACGATTCTAGGGGCAGTTCACAGACTTCACAAATGAAAACTCCGTGGTGTCGCTTGTGAATAATCTTTAGATTGGGAACCTGGAAATTTGGTCGATGGGATTGCTATTACAGCGAAGCAAATTTTAAAAACCAAACACGGCGACAAGAAAGAATTATATAAAGCCACCTTGACTTCTTGAAGAACATTAATGCTTCTATTCCAAGCAGTCCAGAGGCTCTCAACAGCACCTACATTGAGTGTCATAAATGACTTCAAGCGCTAAGAGCACTAGAGGAGGACGTGGATTCTTATGGGAAAATGCTTACCCCAAAACTGCTACATGCATTTCTGTGAGAAATTTCCAGAAACTGGCTTGTCCACACGCGAAGACAAAATTTCCAAGATGGGAATCTCATACAGCTTAAGGAGTTTCTCAGCGAAGAGGGGGAGGGAGCCAGAACCACACGCAAAATATGTGAAGATGTTGCTCCACGGAAGAATTACGTACGCACCGCATCTGCCTTTCATGTAAAGGTTAAAACGAAGGCTGGCAAGAAGAAGATACAACAAAATTCAGACACTTTCCATGTATACTGCGAAGAAAGATAGCACTGGGGCCAATTGTGCAGAAGTGGCTCTGAGCACTATGGGACTTAACATCTATGATCATCAGTACCCTAGAACTCAGAACTACTTAAACCTAACTAACCTAAGGACATCACACAACACCCAATCATCACGAGGCAGAGAAAATCCCTGACCCCGAGGGGAATCGAACCCGGGAACCCGGGCGTGCGAAGCGAGAACGATAGCGCACGACGACGAGCTGCGGACGCTGCAGAAAGGTAGCAAGTTTAAAGACTAGAATACGGTAGATATCCTGAAGAAAATCGACCGCTGTTTCTTATGTCTTAGACGTGGCCACAACAAAAACCAGAGCTTTAAACGGTAACTGCAACTTGTGCGAAATATATGGGGAGCACCACATTCCCATCAGTATAGCCACCTCATGACGCTCCACCCTTGTATTTCACCAGCTCCCAAGAGCGTATCTTCAATTACCACCTCCAACCATATCCCAAACTTTAGCCAATGAGATCTCAGGTAGCTGCCCACCACATAAAGCACTTCTTACAACACTCTGACACATCGCATGCAATTGAAATGTTATGGAAATGAACCGGAAATGTAAATTTAATAGCAACTGGACCATAATGTCTACACTAATAAATCTACAATTAATTTATATGTGTTACATGCAACTTCATTTGATACTTTGTCTCCTGACATTGATTATTACTCTTTTTTGTATGTAGAGGTATGATTTGCATAGACAACAACGTGCGTTCATCGCACTTTCAATAAGATACCGTCGACAAGGTTAACATGTTAAATTAATTTGATATACTAATAACTGTACTGCTTCATTTATAAATGTAGAGTACTTTCTGGTATGACATACTTAATATAGAAACTTATAATCATGGCGTATTTAATAATAATATAATCTGCATTGCTACTCGTTATAATGACTACTGTGCAGTGTCATTATCTGATATTATGCCTATCTTGTAAGACAGCCATGTTTGATATTTATAGTATGTAAACATCTATGGCATAGAGTCTAGTTATACTTGTCATGAAGTTGGTGCTTGTGTACATAAGACTGCATTTCTTGGACTCCCATATAATCCTTAAGCTTACTCCATCAATCTCTCTCGTCTCATTTTAAGTTATTAGAGTGTTAGTTATCTTCAGAGTCTTGGTAGTTCCGAACAACCCTTAGCTTTGGCCATATGCAGCTGTTAGTGTCACTCTCGGCTTTTACTTGTAGCTGCCTACCACTTAAGGCCAGACACTCACTCACTCCTGCTAACCTCTCCGTTTTCTGTATGTCCATATCGTGCCTGCCTCGGTAGGCATTCTTGGGTCTCAAAGCTTCATCACTTATCATCGCTACACATTCCCAGATGGGTAGGTATGATAGACACAAGTGACTCTGCAGAGGTGTATGTGTTCTGTGGTGCATCTGGAAGAGCCTGTGGTGTTGTTCTACATTACAGACAACTGCTGAAGTCGGATACGTAGCGTGTATTGTTTCCAGCAAGAACAGGTTGGCACCAATCTAAAAAGTAACATTATCTTCGTTGAAATTGTTTTCCGCATTGCTTGGCTCACGACCCCTTCGTTACTTTTGCCAGGAAAAGGGCAACAAGGCTACTTTGTGGAGTCAACAGTCGCCTTGGAGTGAATACGAAATAATCTAAACATATGGAAAAACTTCCTATGCAATTGACTGACAGACATACCGATGTACACAACACCCAGTCAATCGAGGCACTGTCCTGGATGTCAAAATCCGGCATATCATCACAAATGGGGATTGGAACCAAACCTGCTAGTAACACTTGACATCTGGTGGTGTGGTCCATGGCTTTCAGAAGTCAGGCAGTTACGGCCACTGGACATCCCAGATCCACTTACATTTATGCCAGGAGCCAAAATATCATTCTGCTCACCGTCACCGAAACCCTACGCAACATTGCAAACTTTAGTTCCTGCTTACGAATACTTCTCATAACTGCCTTTGTATTTAGATTTATTGAGAGTACGGGGAACAAGATTATAATTACCGTAGTTTGATGCTCTGGTGTTACACAATGCCCCTACACAGTGGATCAGAAGAGCTCAAGAGGAGCTATTCACTACCGAACTCTCTGATTGAGTAGGGAGGAACAATTACCCAAAGCATCAAAGATAACTCGATATAATCCTTTAATGCTGGACTGCATGATTCGGGTCATGGTAGGCTACAATTTGTTGCAGTTTCCAGCTATACTGGATGGAAGTAATCATTTCATGTAGCTTCTCATAAAATATATGCATGCAAGACTGTAGCATCTTGGCGTACACATCATACTAGGAGACCTACTTGAAGAATTTTGGATTTCCTGAGGATGACAAGCTGTTCAGGGAGTTACTCACTCTTGTCTGCCCTGCAAGATAATACACAGTCGTCAATATGAAGAAATGGAGGCTCCACTACCACTAGACGGAGTTCAAACAGTAGCGTTTGCAGCAACAGAAGCTGATGTTGTTGGACCATTGTAGGACAAAATTGGCCACCAAATCAAAAAGTCGTACATGGTCCCACATGCGGCATAACAAGTGCAATTCACGTTGAACTTATCACTGATCTGTCCACCGATATACTTATGATGGCCATGCAACGCTTTAAAGGACGCAGAAGCCTACCACTCATTGTTTACTCAGACAATGTTACAATATTCCATGCAGCAAACACAAAGCTCCCTGAGTTCTTCAAAGCGGTCCACCATGTGGAAATTCGTATATTACTACCGTGCCTTCCATGGAATCACCTGGGAGTACATATCACCACAGGCGCCTTGGTTGGGAGGCTGGTGGGCACGCATGATAGGCTCTGTCAGAGTTGTATGAGAGAGGTGCTTGGTCCCTCTCAGCTGGATGCAGAACGTCTAAACACCATTTTGATTGAATCAGAAGCCACAACAAACTCACGGCCCTTCACTCAAGGAGAGAATGATACAGCATTGATGCCAGCTCACTTCCTAAAGGGTGTCAAACTAGTAACCATTCCATGTGTACCAGAACCAACAACCAGGAGGGATCTTGCCAAGCATTTTCGAATAACACAAAATGTCAACGAGGACATTTGGCATAGGTGGGAAAATTAATACCCCCTGTTGCTAAGAGGGTGAAGGGATATCACTCAAGAAGAAAACCAACAGAGGGAGAATTCGTTCTACTTCAGGGAGGATACCAAACCATGGTTCTTGTGGGATAAAACAGTAGTAGAAAATATGTGGTACGACTGAGACAATCAAATAAGATGCATTATTCCCTAGCAGCCACACGGCATGAAGATCTGTCGACCAGTGCAGCTTGTCTTCCCACTCGAGAGAGACTAGGCTGAGGAGGATGTTGGGGAGTAAAGGACTCTTGCGCCATCTGTTAGTGTTACATACAAAACTGTAGACTGTACTGCCTTCTGCAGCATCTGTATACAATTGTGACAAATTGTAATGGGCACTGAGCTGAAGTCGCTATGTTGAATTCCTTAAAATACTAGTTGTAGCAACAGTAACAGCATATATATGGAAGCTGTCTCCACTTAATGGTTGAAATTGATCCAATTGCACTTCTCCTGCCAGCCACGACATGGGATGAATCTTTCAAATATCATTGGTCCACTCCCATACCTTGACCCAACCCCCGCCCTCGGCTACGCCTTCACTGTTGTGTCCCCCCTACCCTCCACCTCTACACCCTTCATCTCCTTTCCAAAGGTGGCTTCCGTCAACTCCCCCTCCCAGATGATGCCCTCTCTCCCTCCATTTATCCCTCCTATCAACTCTGATCCGCACCTCTCCCTCCTTTCCTCTGTCCTTTCCCCAGGCTCTGTCTTCCACCCCTTCCATCTTGTTTTCTTCCACCTCCCCTCTATCTACCTCCCTTCTCCCCCCTCCCCCGAGTCCTTTTGCATTTCCCTCCTCTGCCCTTCCCCACTCCCTCTCACATCTGCCCAGCCTCCCCCCCTTTTATGCGTCCTCGTCCTCCGTCGGCACCTTCCCCCCTCCCCCCACTTTGTTTTTCCTCTCCTTCACCCTTTTCTTTCCCATCATCTGTCTATGTTCCCCCCATCTGCCCTCAGCTGTGGTGTCATATTTGTGCCAATTTTTTAGTGCAGTGTTCAAGTGAGTGTTCAGTGTTTGTGTGTCTTTTCCAAAGTGTTTCCAACAGAAATCATGCTGTCACTGGGTGTGATTATTATATCTCTTGCGAACAGAAACCAGACTGTCGCCGTATTTTTTAATTGTGTCTATTATTTTACATGTCTGCTTCCTGTGTATTTTATTGCCATCGCCAACCCTTTGTTTTATGTTTTAAGTTCCACAATTTTCCGCCACTTTACCATTTCACTCACTGATTTTATCGCCTGCTTTTATTATTTATTACCTTCATTATTTTACAACAAATTCTGTAGGCTGAAGAGCCACGTACTAAGCTGCTGCCAGCCTCCCCCCTTCGGGGGGAATCGAATCTCAATAAAGGAAAATAAAAATCCCATAACTTGACCTGCAGGACAGCTCCAAACTAGATGACCAGTACCACTACAGGCAAAACACCACAAGTTATCTTGCACTGTAAAAATGCTATTCGCACGTGGATTTGACTTCCGTTGTCCCCCCCCCCCCCTTTTCCCCCGCCAATCTATATTGAGTCCTTGCGATTAAGTGTTGTTCACTGTGTTGGCTGCCACACTTATTGTGGAGTGTGAACGGACAGAGTTATAGTTAAACGTTTGCGAGCAAATTTTTCAGCGGCATCGCGATGGACTGGTTATCTGACCGGTGTACCACGCCAATAGACTAGGGGCGAATAGGAGTCCTTGACTTCATCAACGCGTAGGGAGAGTTTGATTGGCGAAGGTCAATCCTGATAGAACGAGAGTTATCTTATTTGTCAGCAGCGAGCGGCGCAGACAGCAGTCATCGCAGCTTACGGTATTGTGCGCTACAGCTGTTGCGAGCCGCATATTTCCTCTACAACACTACACTTCACTGCATTTCACACGCGACAGCCTCGACCGTACCTAGCAACATTCTAACGGATAATTATTCAAGTTGAGTAGGCGTGGCTCTCAGCCATTCTGCCAAGTCAATAACAATCTTAAAATTTGTATAGAAATTTCATTAGTGAATCCTATCCTTAAGAGGTAACTTCACATTCCGAAAATAACTCGGAAGTAACTTGTTCAGTTCGTAACTAAAAGTGCCATTGTGATTTCTCAGAATTTTTGCAAACAAAATAATGATTTTCGTTAGTTTCATGTTTTTCTTACACTAACTAGCACTACTCCAGTACCCAAGTATCTCACTAGTTACGCAAGAAATTTTGTGAATTTTTGTGTCATTCCCTCACAGCGGACGACTCCAGAAGATATTTATTGCTGGAAGTTTTTCAGGCATTTCTCTTTAGAACGTTAGGAGCGTCTGTCTGAATTCCGTAGTAGTGTTGGGGTGGAAATTGCATCTTGCAGGAGCCACAGCTAATCATTTGCATATCACAGCATCTTCCTCCTGTTGGCTAAATTTCTCGTCTGTAGCACTTCACTCCGTGGTGTAGCAATTTTAATGGCCAGTAGTGTATATAGACTGAAGTGGCTAATTAAAATTTGTACCAAGGCCAGGAATCGAACCCATGTCTCCTGCTTACTAGGCAGGTGCGTTCGCCACTGAACGACTTTGGCACAGCGGTTCACACTACTGCACAGATTACTCTGGCACACCTTCCTCCCCGATACAAATTCTCACGGCCGCCCCAGTCTACTTAAAATTCCTCCTTACACATGAACAGAATTGCAGAGGCTCTCCATGTTCTCGAATAGCAGCTCGGCATCGACAGTAATCTGTATGAGACCAGTAAAGTCTCTGAAATTGTGTCATTTTATCAGTATAAGTACCTGCGCTTGGGGTTCAGGCTGGACCCTTCATTTACATTCGATTCCGAGGTGGTTTTCTAGAACATGGAGAGCCTTGGCAATTCATGTGTAAGGCAGAATTTAAATTAGACTGGGGTGGTAGTAAGAATTGAGATTGAGGAGGGAGGCATGCCAGGGTAATCCGTACAGTTGTGTGAAACGCTGTGCCGTGTGGTTTAGTAGCTAACGCAACTGTATAATAAACAGGAGAACCAGGTTCGATTCCCCGCATTGGTACAAATATTCATCCGCCACTTCAGTCTATGTACATACACTACTGGCCATTAAAATTGCTACACCAAGAAGAAATGCAGATGATAAACTGGTATTCATTGGACAAATATATTATACTAGAACTGACATGTGATTACATTTTCACGCAATTTGGGTGCATAGATCCTGAGAAATCAGTACCCAGAACAACCACCTCTGGCCGTAATAACGGCCTTGATACTCCTGGGCATTGAGTCAAACAGAGCTTGGATGGCGTGTACAGGTACAGCTGCCCACGCAGCTTCAACACGATACCACAGTTCATCTAGAGCGGCGTTCGTAGAACTGCACAGCGCCGGCTAGAGGGCGCTGTCGTCGGTGTGGGTGTCGTAGTGCCAACCTAAGAACTTTTACCTACGCCGTGGCATCGTAGCTATCCATACCACAGAGTTTCTAACATGTTACAATCAACTGTTTTAGATTCACATAGGTCTAAATGGTTCAAATGGCTCTGAGCACTATGCGACTTAACTTCTGAGGTCATCAGTCGCCTAGAACTTAGAACTAATTAAACCTAACTAACGTAAGGACATAACACACATCCATGCCCGAGGCAGGATTCAAACCTGCGACCGGAGCGGACGCTCGGCTCCAGACTGTAGCGCCTAGAACCGCATGGCCACTCCGGCCGGCGTATCGTGTGGGAGACGTGGTGTTCGTTAAGAATTATCAGGCAATGAGTAGAGGTGTCAAGAAGATCACGGAGAACTGCTACCAAGGATCAAGGGACTATTTGACATAATCGGGTTCTTGACACCTAACAGAGTTCAGTTGATTGGAGTAAAGCAAGGTGATGTAGTTAGCGCCCATATTCCACAGCTGAAAGTGGATGCGAAATCAATCAAGTTGAGAGTCCTTCAGAATTGTGTGACCAGTGGTCACACAAATAGCAAGAGGGCTTTGTGCCATATGTCACTAACTACAAGTTTTCCTTTCACCTTCAGCTATGGAGGCCTACGGTTAATTTAAAAGGCCCACTGATTCAAACTGTGGCATACTGGGTAAGCGAGCCATGCTCTCTAGCATTACCCAGAGGAGCGCTGGTGAGTTGGAGGGAGCCTTCGTGGTGGTAAGAGTGGTGCGCCATAGACACATTACTGTCTTTGAGAGTTGCTGCGAGTGGATTTTTTTTTTTTTACAGTCATTTGAAGAATTGTGTAGTTAGAGATCGCTGATTACCTCGTTTAGCTACCGATGTTCGCAAGTTCAGTAATGTGTTCTTCTGCTATTGTTAGTTTTTGTTAGGGAACTACGAGCAGGATCTAAGCATTTATCTCCTGGTATTATGTTGTTGTGCTTACATATTTTTCTTTGAGAGGAATCCACGTCATGGTTGCTAAGCTTGGTTGGTGTTGCTCTAGTTGTTCTTTAAATACTAAGTGTGACGTCGTCAGTCGTACGACCACACCGCCGCCTGAGAGTTCGATCCGACGGGTGGGATTCTCTCGATAGACGGAACAGAAGAACGGCTGTGCTAGCCAAAGAGTACACAGCCAGTCGCAGTACTATGCTCGCCGCGAGGCGCCGCTAGGCCACTACATGTGTAGCAGGAGTGTAGTGCAGTTGTGCCGTCTACAGTTCGTATCCGCGCTCAGTGGTCAGCCAGCGCCGATGTTAGTCAGTCATCGTCTGCAGCTCAGTCATTGCTGCCATCAAGTCTTTGTAGCCCAGTGCCGAGTTAGTCTTCAAATTCACCGGATTCGACATTCAAGATTACGAGAGATTAATTCGTCACCGCAAGATTTGTGACTTGTAAATTAGGTCATTCTACAGACGCTTAATCTAGTCGCGTCTTCTATAATTGTCAACTAACAGATCATGGACTACAACCAAGTTAAGTAATACATACTTTCTTATTTTGTACTCCTGCTAATTAATTTTGTTTTCCTGTTGTAGCTACCAAGCAGTCTTGGCAAAGTAGAACCCACGTTTCCAGCTCCTTGGCTACCTCATATTTGCTACCTCATATTTGTTACCTCATGTTGATGGACTCGGTTCTGGTGGAAGATCGAGAGCCATCACTAAGTGATGCGCCGATTAGCCTGGAGCTATTAAGACTCACGTGTTGGTGATACATCATTGTTATTTTACCGTGTGTAAGACCATTGTTGTCAGTATTATTCACTAGGAGCAGCTTCGATTCCTGTATAAGGAGACCAGTTGAAAGGGCTTGCCTTTGGTGGCAACTATTTCCTTAAATTGCGTGTTAGTAAGCAGAAATATGGTCACAGTGCTCGTGGTTATATTGCATCGCATTCAGAATCGAGTGGGCTCATTTCACCAATTTTTTCTAATACTCGTACGTCGCTAGGCTTTGTTGGTCATATTTATTGTTTTATCACTAAGTTTGCCATTTTTTTGGTTCTGCGGGTTTCCAGTTTTAACTGGGCATCGCTGGTTTTTGAAGGTTTCAAGTATGGCAGTCACTGTGGTATCCAGATGAAGTCTGTTGCAGTATTTGTGTTGTTACGATTGTTTTCCTATTTTTAATCTGTCAGTGGCTGTTATTTAAGGTTCATATTTAGGGGCCTTAAGAAAATTCTGTATTATAGTGGAGCTAATGCCCCATATATCATGTCAGTTAAAGCGACTCACTTGTTTTATTTGGTTGTTGGTCTCTGTACCAGTCTCTGCTTCACAGTATACGAAGCTGACCAGTGTTGCATGTCTAAGGATATGCATCCTATCGGCTGAGGATCACACGACGGTCAGTCGGTACCGTGGGCCTTATGAGGCGTGTTCGGAGGGAGTTTAGTTTTAGTTCAGTTTGTGAAACACGTATAACCTTAAGCCTTTGAGAGCGATAGCTGCTGTGTGTCTTAGTTGCCTGGTCCCTATCTTGAGAGCGATAAGCCCCAGTCCCCCACTCAAATACTGCTCATTGCTCATGGGACTGAGGAGAGATTTCATCATCTACGTAAATAAACCATCACGGGAATCTCAAACCTACTAAACTGCCTAAGTCGACTGTCTGTGATGTGATTGTGAAGTCGAAAAGAAACCACCACAGCTAAACAAAGATCAAGCAGGCCTGCTGTGCTGACGGACAGAGACCGTAGGGCACCGCGGAGGGCGGCTGTAAAAAATTGCCTAAAATTAGCGGAAGGAATCATCCGAGAGTTCCACAGTGCCACCAGCGGTCAAGCTAACATAATGACTGCTCGGGGAGATAAAAAGAATGGGATGCAACGGCAGAGAAACACACCATAAGCTACACGTTTCCTTAGTCAGTGCAGAGCAAACTTGAGATAGTGGAAAGAGCGACGACACTGACCAGTGGCTGACTGGCGGTCGATGTGCTACGGTCGCAGGTTCGAATCCTGTCTCGGGTATGGGTGCGTGTGATGTCCTTAGGTTAGTTAGGTTTAAGTAGTTCTAAGTCTAGGGGACTGATGACCTCAGCTGTTAAGTCCCATAGTGCTTAGAGCCATTTGAACCATTTTGAACCAGTAACTGACTGTAAACGAGTCGGTTGGAGTGCTGATTCAAGATGTACCCTGTGGCGATACGGTGGCATGGTTTGGGTTTGGCGAACGCCAGGAGGATAATACCTGCCGTTATGTGGAGGGTCAATAGTGAGGTATGGTGTACGCTGCGTTATGGTATGAGGATGTTTTTCGTAATTAGGGTGTGGTTTCTTATGGCGCTTAAGGCAATGCTAAATACGAAAGGATACGAACACATTTTACTGTGTAGTGTACTGCGTACAGCAAATAAACTGTTCGGAGATGATCTTTTGTATCAGCATGACAAGACACACTGTCAAAACGCAGCATGTGTGAGGCAATGGTTTGCGGTCAATAAAATGCCTGCATTGGACTGCCCTGCCCGGGGTCTGAACTTCAACCGTAGCAACACGTTAGGGATGAGATGCAAGGTCCACTTCACTCCAGACAGCAAAATCCAACATCACTATCATCTCTGATTTCGGTTTTTGAGGAAGAATGAGCCGCCATTCCTCCACAGATGACACCACGTGAAAAGTGTCTCATCAAAGTGCAAGGCATCATAAAGGCGAAGGGTGGATATACCCCATATTAATATCCACTAATATATGTCTGGATACGTTTGATCGAATAGTTTATACACTGCCTAACAGAAAAGTGCAGCACCCAGGACACCTGGTCGGATGTCACTGTACCTTTGTGCCCAGACACGTCATCAGTGGGTAAGTTAAAGAAAGATCACAGTTGCATTTCTCACTGACAAGTAAAATGGCCACCAGAGTGGATTACTGTTGTTTGTTTAATGTTGCTATCAAGCATGACAGAGTGGATAAGGGCGTGAACAGCGCCATATGTTGAATGATCACTGAGATAGTGTTATCATCGCCGGACAGAGTTTGAATGGGGCCTCATTGTAGGTCTCCATTTGGCCAACTGGTCGAATCATGCAGTATCCTGGTTTGTGGGAAATTGGGATGTGACAGTGACCTGGTTTTGAACTGGAAGGAAACAGCAGGGTAGGCATACTCATCGTCTAGTTCACTGGTCCACCACGTCTGAGTAACACATGTGAGGATCGCAGAATTGTGCTCCAAGCACATAGTAACCCCTTGAGACCTACACTTGCCATTCCAGGACAAGTAACTGACTCTCTGCAACAATCTGTACCATCCAGCACCATTGGTCGAAGACTATGCAAATGCTGTCCCTTAAGTATGTTGTCGATAACATCACAACACAAAGGGGTGTCGCTGAAGTACTGTTGTGGATGCGAAGCAGAGACTGCTGATCAGTGGTCGACACCACTGATCAGCAGTCCCTGCTTCCCATTCGCAACAGCACTTGTGTTCAACCTATAAATTACAATTCTCCACGATCCCACATGAACCTCATCAGTGGGTATGGCAGCGGTATGGAACTGTTTTCCCATTCTCCCAATGTTATGGAAAGGCACAGAGATGTTTCTCCAGACATCATGATATGGGGAGCCTTTGGGTATGATTTCTCATCACAGCTGGTAGCGACTCAGCGAACTATGACAGCCCAACGGTATGCTGCTAGTCTCCTACCAATAGTACGGAATGCACAGAATGTTGCAGGAAGTCCATTACTTACTCTCAGATGGTATGTGCAGATGTGGAGGGGTTTTTGGTGTGCGTACTGTAAGACCTTCGGTACATACACCATCAGATTATTTGACTTGTCGCTCTAACGAAGTAGGCGAGTGTCAGCAATATGTCTCGTGGTCTTATCGTGGCGTGTTTATCTTCTGCCGTTAGGTCAGACGTTGGAAATGCCACTTGCACGCTTAGAGTAGCAGATTGATGGTGACCAACTTTAAACAGAACTTGATTAATTTTCACACACATTTATTAAAATAATAAAAAGTATAGATATTACGTAACTTGATTCTGGATGCTGTTTACAATTGACAATCTGAAGTTCCTTTGGTCTTGGTACGTTAATCTTATTCTCACATATCTCTGATACTTGACAAAGTGTCTGTTCATTTATCTTCATGGCTATGTACAGGAATATGATAATCTTATTAGGCGCAGGCTGAAACTTGACTATAGACTGGTACAGACAAATTCAGACTAATGCAGACTAACTAATCGGAGGTCTGTAAACTCGTTATAATACCTCGCGCGTTCAGGTATCACTGCACGAGTGTGATCCGCGAGGAGAAAAGGTTCTACGTTAGCAGCAATCTCATTATCTGCGTGACATATTAATACGCGGATCGGCGGAAGCAGAATTTGGTCCGTCTCTAAGACAGCGCCATCTCTTAGTGCGGAGACGGACGAGCGCAGCGCCTGCGCTTTGTGCTTACAAGGGAACCTCCCCATCGCACCTCCCTCAGATTTAGTTATAAGTTGGCACAGTGGTTAGGCCTTGAAAAATTGAACACATATCAATCGAGAAAATAGGAAGAAGTTGTGTGAAACAGTGAAAAAAATTAGTAAAATATACAAACTGAGAAGTCCATGCGCAGCAAATGCAACATCAAGGAGAATATGAGCTTCGAGGCACCGTGGTCCCGTGGTTAGCGTGAGTAGCTGCGGAACGAGAGGTCCTAGGTTCAAGTCTTCCCTCGAGTGAAAATTTTACTTTCTTTATTTTCCCAAAGTTATGATCTGTCCGTTCGTTCACTGACGTCTCTGTTCACTGCAATAAGTTTAGTGTCTGTGTTTTGAGACCGCACCGCAAAACCGTGCGATTAGTAGACGGAAGGACGTGCCTCTCCAATGAGAACCGAAAACATTTGATCGCAAGGTCATAGGTCAACCGATTCCTCCACGGGAAAACACGTCTGATATATTCTATACGACACTGGTGACGACATGTGCGTCACATGACAGGAATATGTTGTCGACCCACCTAACTTGTAGACTTGGCGAATGGGTAAAAAGATTCCTCTACCTTGCCCGATTTAGGGTTTCTTGTGGATGAGATAATCACTCCCAAAAAAAGTGATGAAAACATAAGAGTTTGTCACATAAACTGAAAATAAAAAATTAAAGATTTCACTCGAGGGAAGACTTGAACCTAGGACCTCTCGTTCCATAGCTGCTCTCTCTAACCACGGGACCACGGCGCTCCTGGACTCCGAGTATCCTTGATGTTGATTATCTTCGCATGGACTACTCAGTTTGTATATTTTACTAATTTTTTTCATAGTTCCACACAACTTCTTCCTGTTTTCTCGATTGATCTGTGTTCAGTTTTTCAAGGCCTATCCACTGTGCCAACTTATAACTAAATCTCAGGGGGGTGCGATGAGGAGGTTTCCTTGTTAGCAGGGCGTGCTCTATTGGGAAAGTTGCGTACGCGCTGACTACGCGGAAATATGTACACAACACGTTTCAATGTGCTTGATGCACAATATGGCGATCCTCCCTTGTGGTGATCAGATGGAACCTTGACAATGATTATGCCTGCCCTCATGCATTACACCATAGGGCCACTGTAATATACTAATGCGCCATATATATGGATATTGCATCATTCGACTAGCTGGACAAATGGAAGCCCACAATGAGGCCCCTTTCAAACTCAGTCAGATGCAGATAACGCTGTCTCTCACCAGCACACAGCATTTCCGTATCCTTCATAGTAATCACTGAACATCTGATGCTGTTCATACTCCTTATACACCCTATCACGCCCGGTAAAAACATTAAACATGAACACCACTTATGCACTCTGATGGCCATCCTATCTGACTCATGGAATTTAAACTCTAATTATTTACATACCCGTTGATGGCATGTACTTGTTCAAAGTTACATTGCCATCCAATCACATGTTCTGGTCGTTTCACTTTTTCTGTCAGGCAGTGTATATCAGGCACTTGTTATTATATGTATTCTTTGTGTGAGATGCTGGTTAAGCTGTTTTGTGTATCCCTAAGATACTACACATCTGATTCCTGGAGACCAACAAGGCAGAGAAATTCCCATAAGATCATTCAAATTTAAGAGGGACTATATCACACAACATATAACTTCTTATTAAATAAAAATTACTAGAAATGGTCCAATTAAATTTGAATGTAGGGGTAGCGCACTTTACTTGCATGTAATATTTAAGGGATCTATCAAACTAGCAGGGAAACTACTGGCCACCATAACAATTTGATTTACTGCCATAAGACATCAAACAAAGAGTGAACCAACTATACAGACATGTAATTAGTGCACAAGAGATTGCAAGTTCGAATTATCACCGTGGCACAGGAGGGTGGATTCATAAAAGCAGTGTGAAACTATGTCACAAGTATGGTCAATAATTGTGGAGAGAGGTTATTGATTTAAAGAAAAGTCATCAAAAAAGAAGCGTGCACACGACACTTTCTCCGAATATCAGATCTGAAAAATGAAACCCTGATGCAAATGAACAAGCTTTGTGTCCCCTCTCACCTTGGTGGCTGCACCAACAGTGTATTATTATCACTTCTAAGATGTGTGAGTGTGGATGATGGCCGCAGTAGCGGCTGAAAAGTGTGAGTCCAGCTCGCCCTCTGTACGTTGCTCTAAGTCAGAGGCATCTCTCTCTGAAAATGTCCTCAGCAGCTGTGTCACCTCAGTCTATCCGCCACAAACATTCTCTGACTATACTCTAAGAAACATAGAGGGTTCTGCCAGTGTCAGGAGCTTGCCCTCCAATTGCAGCAGATCTTGCAAGTTCTGACCAGAATAAGGTGAGATATGGGGCCGGCCGGGGTGGCCGAGCGGTTCTAGGCGCTAGAGTCTGGAACCGCGTGACCACTACGGTCGCACGTTCGAATCCTGCCTCGGGCATGGGTGTGTGTGATGTCCTTAGGTTAGTTAGGTTTAAGTAGTTCTAAGTTCTAGGGGACTGATGACCTCAGAAGTTAAGTCCCATGGTGCTCAGAGCCATTTGAACCATTTTTTTGAGATATGGGGAAGAAGGTAGAAAATCTTTCCCATTAAATGACAGATTTCTAACCACGGAAAACCAAAAGTTTTGCACGTATCCATGCGTGAGAACTCGCCCCTTCTATCGATGTAATTACTGTGAGCCAATCACAAAACTCCTTACTAGCATTTGAACAAGCATTCCTGTGCGACACAGCAGTGCTCAACGGCTTGTCCCACATTCTGAAGCCATGTGTTTTCACCTGGCCTTCATATCTTATCTAGCCAAAAAAGATTCCTTTCCACTTCTCGCACAAAGCCGTTTTTAAGGTACACAGCCTGGCCTCTTTGATTCTTCTGCTGTGCGCACAGAGATGGCTTTTAGCACCAAACAACATTACGACACTCAAGTTCACCTACGTTAACTTCACTGTCATGAGCTAGCTAAACAAATCACCAAGGCTGCAGAAGTAATAGATCTCGCTCACCGTATTAAGAGGAAAACAGAATAGGATGTACAAATGGCTCTGAGCACCATGGGAATTAACATCAGAGGTCATCAGTCCCCTAGAACTTAGAACTACTTAAACCTAACTAACATAAGGACACCACACGCATCCATGCCCGAGGCAGGACTCGAACCTGCGGCCGTAGCAGTCGCACGGTTCCGGACTGAAGCGCCTAGAACCGCTCGGCCACCGCGGCCGGCAGAATACGGTGTAATTATCACTGTATTAATTGGCAGTAGTGAATACTGAGTGCATTTTTCGTGCTGCGTTAAAGGACTGATTATAATGACCATCGGGATCTGCATATTACATTATAAAAATACACTCCTGGAAATGGAAAAAAGAACACATTGACACCGGTGTGTCAGACCCACCATACTTGCTCCGGACACTGCAAGAGGGCTGTACAAGCAATGATCACACGCACGGCACAGCGGACACACCAGGATCCGCGGCGTTTGCCGTCGAATGGCGCTAGCTGCGCATCATTTGTGCACCGCCGCCGTCAGTGTCAGCCAGTTTGCCGTGGCATACGGAGCTCCATCGCAGTCTTTAACACTGGTAGCATGCCGCGACAGCGTGGACGTGAACCGTATGTGCAGTTGACGGACTTTGAGCGAGGGCGTATAGTGGGCATGCGGGAGGCCGGGTGGACGTACCGCCGAATTGCTCAACACGTGGGGCGTGAGGTCTCCACAGTACATCGATGTTGTCGCCAGTGGTCGGGGGAAGGTGCACGTGCCCGTCGACCTGGGACCGGACCGCAGCGACGCACGGCTGCACGCCAAGACCGTAGGATCCTACGCAGTGCCGTAGGGGACCGCACCGCCACTTCCCAGCAAATTAGGGACACTGTTGCTCCTGGGGTATCGGCGAGGACCATTCGCAACCGTCTCCATGAAGCTGGGCTACGGTCCCGCACACCGTTAGGCCGTCTTCCGCTCACGCCCCAACATCGTGCAGCCCGCCTCCAGTGGTGTCGCGACAGGCGTGAATGGAGGGACGAATGGAGACGTGTCGTCTTCAGCGATGAGAGTCGCTTCTGCCTTGGTGCCAATGATGGTCGTATGCGTGTTTGGCGCCGTGCAGGTGAGCGCCACAATCAGGACTGCATACGACCGAGGCACACAGGGCCAACACCCGGCATCATGGTGTGGGGAGCGATCTCCTACACTGGCCGTACACCACTGGTGATCGTCGAGGGGACACTGAATAGTGCACGGTACATCCAAACCGTCATCGAACCCATCGTTCTACCATTCCTAGACCGGCAAGGGAACTTGCTGTTCCAACAGGACAATGCACGTCCGCATGTATCCCGTGCCACCCAACGTGCTCTAGAAGGTGTAAGTCAACTACCCTGGCCAGCAAGATCTCCGGATCTGTCCCCCATTGAGCATGTTTTGGACTGGATGAAGCGTCGGCACACGCGATCTGCACGTCCAGCACGAACGCTGGTCCAACTGAGGCGCCAGGTGGAAATGGCATGGCAAGCCGTTCCACAGGACTACATCCAGCATCTCTACGATCGTCTCCATGGGAGAATAGCAGCCTGCATTGCTGCGAAAGGTGGATATACACTGTACTAGTGCCGACATTGTGCATGCTCTGTTGCCTGTGTCTATGTGCCTGTGGTTCTGTCAGTGTGATCATGTGATGTATCTGACCCCAGGAATGTGTCAATAAAGTTTCCCCTTCCTGGGACAATGAATTCACGGTGTTCTTATTTCAATTTCCAGGAGTGTAGTTTATGTCACAGTTTGGGCGTAAACTGCCATCAATCTTTGTCATCAATCTTTTCAATTGAGCACAGTATGCCGTTGTACATTTAGTAGATTTTGAATCATTCAGTTGATATTCAGTCGGTTGTATCGGTCAAGTTATCGTATCGGCGAAACATCTGATGAGCTGGGTGAGACAATGCAATGTCTCGACTCTCGGTTTGACTTTGCTTTTATAGGAATTTAAACATAAACTGGAAACCTTCTTCTTTTAATATCCTGTTCAAGAAGTGCGCAGACCTAGTTTTGTTTGTCTAAACACTTTTTTATTGCTTTTCGCTTGATAACGTCTTCTGTCAACGAATTCAGTGTCTTGACCGCTGCTGCACCAAACCCACTCATCAGTACGTATGACAATGGATGTGTGTGTCTTCCGGTTTTCTGACAAGGTTAGATGCGTCCAACGACGATTTAGCCTCATGTGACAATGTGACAATCTTTTCATCTGAGGATAGTATTTACACTAACGTCCCCAATTAATAGCTGAATATTATCCAGTCTTTGTCTTTCACTACAATTTTTTGCTCCATGGTACCCTGTAGTACCATGGAAGTTACTCCCTAATGTGGTGACAATGTTCTATCATCATCTAGTTCTGGTTGTTCTGTTTAAGTGTTTTCCATGAATTATTTCCCTTACCAAGTCTGTGGAGCAGTTACTTTTTTTTTTTTTTTCAAACTAGTTAATATTTGGGATGCTTCTGTAGCACCATATCTTATGTGACTTTCTAATTATCCGTAAGTCACCCACGTTCCGAGATAGCGCTTGAACGCTTGGAGCAACATCAACTAACCTTGGTAAACACATGACTTAGTACCAGGAGACAGTTACCATAAGGATGAGATAGATACTGCTACTGTCACTATGTCTGCGAAGCTAATGTGACATGTGAGAGTCACATTCGAACGCCTGGAGCAGTTATGAAGAAATCTCTTATGAGTATGATCTACTGAAAAGAAATAAAATGTTGAGAATTGACATCCCTAGCTCCTGAATGAAGCAGATCTGAAGTGTGTGACATAGACAAATAATCAAAACGAGCGACATTAGAGTCGAATCCATTGTTTTCGGGGGCACTAGGCTGATTGGTGATATCGTGATGACATTTGACCCCAAGAGCCGGAGGGAAGGGGTGGCGGTAGGAGAGAGTAACATCTACAGTCTGGACTATTTGGTGCAACTTCAAACATGCAAATAAACCAAGTTTGTTTTTATACCACAGACAAATTCAGTTTCTTTTTCTATCTAACATGACGAGGGTTATCATAAATTAACCCTCTACTGACTTAAAAATAAACAAATGCTTGCAGCTTCATTGGCCGGCCGGAGTGGCCGAGCGGTTCTAGGCGCTACAGTCTGGAACCGCTCGACCGTTACGGTCGCAGGTTCGAATCCTGCCTCAGGCATGGATGTGTGTGATGTCCTTAAGTTAGTTAGGTTTAAGTAGTTCTAAGTTCTAGGTGACTGACGACCTCAGAAGTTAAGTCCCATAGTGCTCAGAGCCAGTTTTTTTTTCAGCTTCATTGCACGTGTGTGGGAGGAAAAGGAGACTGAAGGTCACGTTCCGTCAGACAGCTCTCTATTGCGATCGTCCGTGTGTAAGCTGCAAGTCAGTGAAGTGGACCGTATTGTTGGATCTCCCGACAGTTGAGATATACGGTCTGTCATTCGCTTCCTGCAAGCAAGAAGGAGGCAGTGCCACCAAGATTGATCGACGGTTGTGTCGTGCGTTTGGGATTGGTTTATGAGTAATAGCGTTGTCCGGAGTTTGTGCAAAAAAATTGAATCTGGTCGCACATACCGGGTGATCAAAAAGTCAGTATAAATTTGGAGACTTAATAAACCACGGAATAACGTAGAATAGAGGTAAAAATTGACACACATGCTTGGAATGACATGGGGTTTTATTAGAACCAAAAAAATTGCTAGACGCGTGAAAGATCTCTTTCGCGCGTCGTTTGGTGATGATCGTGTGCTCAGCCGCCACTTTCGTCATGCTTGGCCTCCCAGGTCCCTAGACCTCAGTCCGTGCGATTATTGGCTTTGGGGTTACCTGAAGTCGCAAGTGTATCGTGATCGACCGACATTCTCAGGGATGCTGAAAGACAACGTCCAACGCCGATGCCTCACCATAGCTCCGGACATGCTTTACAGTGCTGTTCACGACATTATTCCTCGATTACAGCTATTGTTGAGGAATGATGGTGGACATATTGAGCATTTCCTGTACATAACATCATCTTTGCTTTCTCTTACTTTATTATGCTAATTATTGCTATTCTGATCAGATGAAGCGCCATCTGTTGGACATTTTTTGAACTTTTGTATTTTTTTTTGTTCTGATAAAACCCCATGTCATTCCAAGCAAGTTTGTCAATTTGTACCTTTCTATCTACATTATTCCGTGATTTATTTAGTTTTCAAATTTATATTGACATTTTGATCACCCTGTATGTGCATGATAAAAATGGTAGAGGGAGAGATTCGCAAGTGACTGATGGAGTTGTGCAACATGTTGACGAAATTGAGCTTCAGAGATGCTGGTTCACAATCTCTGAACTTTCTGAATGTGTGCCTCATATTTCGAGAAAAACACTGTCACGGAGAGGTTAGGTATCCATAATTTTTGTGCAAGATGAATACCAAAATATCTTACTAATGTGCACTAAACTGAAAGAAAGTGATTGCCTGTGCCGTTCATTAAGCACTAACGTGAAGAGGGGGTGGAATGTTTGATCAGAATCGTGACTCGGGACGAGACATGGGTGTAGTACTTTAACTCTGAAACTAAGGAACAGTCTAAATAGTGGATGGTCACTCATTTTCCCAATAAGCCCAAAAAAGTCCAAGCAGACGCTGGCAAAGAGAAAAATGATGCTTACAGTTTTCTGAAATCACAAAGGAATTCTAACAGAAATTTAATTAGAGTAACAGCTTGGTGGAATGACACAGTCAAGGCAGCCTGCAAAAGGAAAAAGAAGGCGTATCAAAATCGCTAGATACTAGAACTCAGGTACACAGAGAAAGTTATGTTGAAGAAAGAAACAAATCCAAACAGATAATTGCAGCATCCAAGAAGAAATCTTGGGAAGACTTTGGAAACAGGTTGGAGACTTTGGGTCAAGCTGCTGGAAAACCATTCTGGAGTGTAATTAGCAGTCTTCGAAAGGGAGGTAAGAACGAAATGACAAGTATTTTGGACAGGTCAGGAAAGCTGCTGGTGAATCCTGTTGATGCCTTGGGCAGATGGAGGGAATATTTTGAAGAGTTGCTCAATGTAGGTGAAAATACGATGAGTAATGTTTCAGATTTCGATGTACAACGGGATAGGAATGATGATGGAAATAGGATCACATTTGAGGAAGTGGAGAAAATGGTCAATAGTTTGCAGTGCAATAAAGCGGCTGGGGTGGATGAAATTAAGTCGGAACTCATCAAATACAGTGCAATGTCAGGTCTTAAATGGCTACACAGGATAAATGAAATGGCGTGGGAGTCGGGACAGGTTCCATCAGACTGGACGAAAGCAGTAATCACACCAGTCTTTAAACATGGAAACAGAAAAGTTTGTAACAACTACAGAGGTATCTCTTTAATCAGCGTCGTGGGTAAAATCTTCTCAGGTATTGTTGAAAGGAAAGTGCGAGTATTAGTTGAGGACAAATTGGATGAAAATCAGTGTGGGCTTAGGCCTCTTACAGGTTGTCAGGACCACGGCAAATAATGGAGAAGTGTTACGAGTGGAACAGGAAGTCGTATCTATGCTTTATAGATCTAGAAAAGGCATATGAACAGGTTCCTAGGAAGAAGTTATTGTCTGTTCTACGAGATTATAGAATAGAAGGCAAACTTTTGCAAGCAATTAAAGGTCTTTACATAGATAGTCAGGCAGCAGTTAGAGTTGACGGTAAATTGAGTTCATGGTTTAGAGTAGTTTCAGGGGAAAGACAAGGCTGCAACCTGTCTCCACTGTTGTTCATATTATTTATGGATCATATGTTGAAAACAATAG
Source organism: Schistocerca piceifrons (assembly GCF_021461385.2). Taxonomy (NCBI): domain Eukaryota; kingdom Metazoa; phylum Arthropoda; class Insecta; order Orthoptera; family Acrididae; genus Schistocerca; species Schistocerca piceifrons. Next base: position 778,769,020 of record NC_060140.1, on the reverse strand, counting down.
ACTGGCTGGGTGAGATTAAGATATGTGAACACAAAATAAGCAGTCTCGCATATGCGGATGACTTAGTTGTGATGGCAGATTCGACTGAAAGTTTGCAAAGTAATATTTCAGAGTTAGATCAGAAATGTAAGGACTATGGTATGAAGATTGCTGTTGTTGATGTGGTCTTCAGTCCTGAGACTGGTTTGATGCAGCTCTCCATGCTACCCTATCCTGTGCAAGTTTCTTCATCTCCCAGTACCTACTGCAACCTACATCCTTCTGAATCTGCTTAGTGTATTCACCTCTTGGTCTCCCTCTACGATTTTTACCCTCCACTCTGCCCTCCAATGCTAAATTTGTGATCCCTTGATGCCTGAGAACATGTCCTACTAACCGGTCCCTTCTTCTCGTCAAGTTGTGCCACAAACTCCTCTTCTCCCGAATTCTATTCAGTACCTCCTCATTAGTTATGTGATCTACCCATCTAATCTTCAGCAGTCTTCTGTAGCACCACATTTCGAAAGCTTCTATTCTCTTCCTGTCCAAACTATTTACTGTCCATGTTTCACTTTCATACATGGCTACACTCCATACAAATACTTTCAGAAACGACTTGCTGACACTTAAATCTATACTCGATGTTAACAAATTTCTCTTCTTCAGAAACGCTTTCCTTGCCATTGCCAGTCTACATTTTATATCTTCTCTACTTCGACCATCATCAGTTATTTTGCTCCCCAGATAGCAAAACTCCTTTACTACTTTAAGTGTCTCATTTCCTAATCTAATTCCCTCAGCATCACCCGACTTAATTCGACTACATTCCATTATCCTCGTTTTGCTGGTTTGAAGATTAGCATCTCAAAACTAAAGTAATGTCAGTGGGTAAGAGATATAAGCGGATTGAGTGCCAAATAGGGGGAACAAAGTTAGAACAGGTGGACTGTTTCAAGTACTTAGGATGCATATTCTCACAGGATGGCAACATAGTGAAAGAACTGGAAGCGAGGGGTAGCAAAGCTAATGCAGTGAGCGCTCAGCTACGACCTACTCTCTTCTGCAAGAAGGAAGTCAGTACCAAGACTAAGTTATCTGTTCACCGTTCAATCTTTCGACCAACTTTGTTGTATGGGAGCGAAAGCTGGGTGGATTCAGGTTACCTTATCAACAAGGTTGAGGTTACGGATATGAAAGTAGCTAGGATGACTGCAGGTACTAATAGATGGGAACAAATGCAAGAGGGTGTCCACAATGAGGAAATTGAAGAAAAACTGGGAATGAACTCTATAGATGTAGCAGTCAGGGCGAATAGGCTTAGATGGTGGGGTCATGTTACACGCATGGGAGAAGCAAGGTTACCCAAGAGACTCATGGGTTCAGCAGTAGAGGGTAGGAGGAGTCGGAGTAGACCAAGGAGAAGGTACCTGGATTCGGTTAAGAATGATTTTGAAGTAATCGGCTTAACATCAGAAGAGGCAACAATGTTAGCACTGAATAGGGGATCATGGAGGAATTTTATAAGGGGGATTATGCTCCAGACTGAACGCTGAAAGGCATAATCAGTCTAAAATGATGATGATGATGATGATTATGATAACGCTCTTGCGAAAGACGTAGATCTGTCCAAGATAAACGGTGCAGGTTGACTACCGAAGGAATCATTCTCCTTCACGACAGTGCGGATCCCATACTGCTGATCGAACGATGGGAAAACTCAGACTTTTCTGCTGGAAGAGTTTTCAACATCCTCTATATAGACAGTACTTGGCATCAGCGACTTTCATCCCTTCCCCACGACGAAGGCTCGGCTAGCTACCCAATACTTCGAGACGAACGGCGAGATCGGGGACGCGGTCAACAAGTGGCTGAAGAGCGGGGCTGACCTGGCACGCGCCGACGCCGCCCTGCGCCACGCCGGCGCACAGGTTGGTGTCGTGCACTCGGTCGCCCACGGTCTTGTAGGCGCGCCGGCACTCCTCCTGGTTCACGATGCGCAGCTCCGCCTTCTGCAGCCGCTCCGACGGCTGCCTGTCCGTCTCCTGCGGCCAAAGCGTTCATTGTCTGTAGTTACCATTACCTACGTCTGTCAAAATGAACACACTTCATACTCCGCTATCGCAATGTAGACACTTTTATTGCTCCAAGATGACTGGTTTCAACAGCCTTATGCTACCGCCATCTAATATTCTGGAACTTGCTATAAAACTGCCATGTTACATTACATGAAGTCAAAGCATAAATGGGACTCCCCACGTATACATGTCTTGATGAAAATCCAGCCGATCAAATACGCACAGTTCTACATCTACATCTACAGCCATACTCCGCAAGCCACCTGACGGTGTGTGGCGGAGGGTACCTTGAGTACCTCTATCGGTTCTCCATTCTATTCCAGTCTCGTATTGTTCGTGGAAAGAAAGATTGTCGGTATGCCTCTGTGTGGGCTCAAATCTCTCTGATTTTATCCTCATGGCCTCTTCGCGAGATATACGTAGGAGGGAGCAATATACTGCTTGACTCCTCGGTGAAGGTATGTTCTCGAAACTTTAACAAAAGCCCGTACCGAGCTACTGAGTGTCTCTCCTGCAGAGTCTTCCACTGGAGTTTATCTATCATCGCCATAACGCTTTCGCGATTACTAAATGATCCTGTAATGAGGCGCGCTGCTCTCCGTCGGATCTTCTCTATCTCTTCTATCAACCCTATCTGGTACGGATCCCACACCGGTGAGCAGTATTCAAGCAGTGGGCGAACAAGTGTACTGTAACCTACTTCCTTTGTTTTCGGACTGCATTTCCTTGGAATTCTTCCAATGAATCTTAGTCTGGCATCTGCTTCACTGACCGTTAATTTTATATGGCCAATCCATTTTAAATCACTCCTAATGCCTATTTCCAGATAATTTATGGAATTAACTGCTTCCAGTTTCTGACCTGCCATATTGTAGCTAAATGGTAAAGGATCTTCCTTTCTATGTATTCGCAGCACATTACATTTTGAAACCTCCCCTTAGAAAAATTAGTGAATTACTGTGCTGATAAACCCATTACGTTATTTGATTTTCAAACAGCTGAGCAAAACTGAACGTACTCAGACATTTCTATCTTTACTTATTCTGATCAACACTAAAATGACACAATATTTTTAGCGCAACGCAATCTCACTTTCAATAATCCCTACAAAAGAATGGCCCTGACTAACAATAACCTATATCTTTCATTAATCACTTACCTCACAAAAATCTTCGTTACTCGAACTACTGCAATACAGCGAGCACCAATACTGCCAGCTGAATAAAAGATTCTAACTATTGAAGGTACTAATTACTGATAGGCATAGTTAGCAAATGAAAGATTTTGATAGGGAACAAACAATGTATTTACCTTAATAATGTTCAATAGTCACCATATATATACCAGTTCATGATATCCAGTATTACAAATATAATCTTTCAGATGGACACATCTACATCTACATGTACATTTATACTCCGCAAGCCACCCAACGGTGTGTGGCGGAGGGCACTTTACGTGCCACTGTCATTACCTCCCTTTCCTGTTCCAGTCGCGTATGGTTCGCGGGAAGAACGACTGTCTGAAAGCCTCTGTGCGCGCTCTAATCTCTCTAATTTTACATTCGTGATCTCCTCGGGAGGTATAAGTAGGGGGAAGCAATATATTCGATACGTCATCCAGAAACGCACCCTCTCGAAACCTGGACAGCAAGCTACACCGCGATGCAGACCGCCTCTCTTGCAGAGTCTGCCACTTGAGTTTGCTAAACATCTCCGTAACGCTTACCAAATAACCCTGTGACGAAACGCGCCGCTCTTCTTTGGATCTTTTCTATCTCCTCCGTCAACCCGATCTGGTACGGATCCCACACTGATGAGCAATACTCAAGTATAGGTCGAACGAGTGTTCTGTAAGCCACCTCCTTTGTTGATGGACTACATTTTCTAAGGACTCTCCCAATGAATCTCAACCTGGTACCCGCCTTACCAACAATTAATTTTATATGATCATTCCACTTCAAATCGTTCCGCACGCATACTCCCAGATATTTTACAGAAGTAACTGCTACCAGTGTTTGTTCCGCTATCATATAATCATACAATAAAGGATCCTTCTTTCTATGTATTCGCATTACATTACATTTGTCTATGTTAAGGGTCAGTTGCCACTCCCTGCACCAAGTACCTATCCGCTGCAGATCTTCCTGCATTTCGCTACAATTTTCTAATGCTGCAACTTCTCTCTATACTACAGCATCATCCGCGAAAAGCCGCATGGAACTTCCGACACTATCTACTAGGTCATTTTTATATATTGTGAAAAGCAATGGTCCTATAACACTCCCCTGTGGCACGCCAGAGGTTACTTTAACGTCTGTAGACGTCTCTCCATTGATAACAACATGCTGTGTTCTGTTTGCTAAAAACTCTTCAATCCAGCCACACAGCTGGTCTGATATTCGGTAGGCTCTTACTTTGTTTATCAGGCGACAGTGAGGAACTATATCGAACGCCTTCCGGAAGTCAAGAAAAATAGCATCTACCTGGGAGCCTGTATCTAATATTTTCTGGGTCTCATGAACAAATAAAGCGAGTTGGGTCTCACACGATCGCTGTTTCCGGAATCCATATAGATTCCTAAATAGTAGATTCTGGGTTTCCAAAAACGACATGATACTCGAGCAAGAAACATGTTCTAAAATTCTACAACAGATCGACGTCAGAGATATAGGTCTATAGTTTTGCGCATCTGCTCGACGACCCTTCTTGAAGACTGGGACTACCTGTGCTCTTTTCCAATCATTTGGAACCTTCCGTTCCTCTAGAGACTTGCGGTACACGGCTGATAGAAGGTGGGCAAGTTCTTTCGCGTACTCTGTGTAGAATCGAATTGGTATCCCGTCAGGTCCAGTGGACTTTCGTCTGTTGAGTGATTCCAGTTGCTTTTCTATTCCTTGGACACTTATTTCGATGTCAGCCATTTTTTCGTTTGTGCAAGGGTTTAGAGAAGGAACTGCAGTGCGGTCTTCCTCTGTGAAACAGCTTTGGAAAAAGGTGTTTAGTATTTCAGCTTTATGCGTGTCATCCTCTGTTTCAATGCCATCATCATCCCGGAGTGTCTGGATATGCTGTTTCGAGCCACTAACTGATTTAACGTAAGACCAGAATTTCCTTGGATTTTCTGTCAAGTCGGTACATAGAATTTTACTTTCGAATTCACTGAACGCTTCACGCATAGCCCTCCTTACGCTAACTTTGACATCGTTTAGCTTCTGTTTGTCTGAGAGGTTTTGGCTGCGTTTAAACTTGGAGTGAAGCTCTCTTTGCTTTCGCAGTAGTTTCCTAACTTTGTTGTTGTACCACGGTGGGTCTTTCCCGTCCCTCACAGTTTTACTCGGCACGTACCTGTCTAAAACGCATTTTACGATTGCCTTGAACTTTTTCCATAAACACTCAACATTGTCAGTGTCGGAACAGAAATTTTCGTTTTGATCTGTTAGGTAGTCTGAAATCTGCCTTCTATTACTCTTGCTAAACAGATAAACCTTCCTCTCTTTTTTTATATTCCTATTAACTTCCATATTCAGGGATGCTGCAACGGCCTTATGATCACTGATTCACGTCCAGATCGTCCGCTCTCAAAATTCTGCCATCTCTCTCCCCACATCCAAGACAGCTGACGGGTCACCTCCAACTGCGCAACGCTATGCGCTGTTCGCATCCAACTGCCCAACACTACAATAGCAAATATTCCAACAATGCAAACCAGCCACAGACTTCACACAGCACAGTCAGTGATTCTCATATAGAGCGCTACGTGGCGTTACCAACATAAAAACCTAAACAGCCTACTTACAACTTGTCTACTTGAGATTCAATTGCCATTCCCTGCACCATGCATCAATTCGTTGCAGATCCTCCTGCATTTCAGCACAATTTTCCATTGCTACAGCCTCATGATATACTACAGCATCATCCGCAAAAAGCCTCAGTGAACTTCCGATGCTATCCACAAGGTCATTTATATATATTGTGAATAGCAACGGTCCTACGACACTCCCCTGCGGCGCACCTGAAATCACTCTTACTTCGGAAGACTTCTCTCCATTGAGAATGACATGCTGCGTTCTGTTATCTGCGAACTCTTGAATCCAATCACACAATTGGTCTGATAGTCCATAGGCTCTTACTTTTAGTGGTGAAATGCACGCAATTGATGATAAGCACACAGTTAAAATCCTCTTATCGTCCATGCAAGCTGGTGGCGAACATGGCTTTTGAAGTTTCTACCGGTTTGTCCTATACAGAAGTTGTGGCATGTGTTACATGGAATTTTGTAAACGCCGTCGTTGTTGTGTATGGGAATTTTCGAATTGCCTTTGTGGATTTTGTGTTTGAGGCCATGTGTCTTTTGAAATGCAAAGGCCATGTCGGTTTTGTTGAATAATTTGTTGATTTTGTTTGAGATGTTTCCTAGATAAGTAGTGGCTACGTTTTATTTCCTTCTTTCTTTAGTCTTCTAGTGGCAAATTTATTAATCTGTTAAGTATTCTTCCACACAACGGATTAATAAATTTTCCTGTAATTGTCGTGTTCCAGAATGCAGCGACTGGAAAAAAGGTGAGTGTCGTCCAGTAAATGACAGAATAAATGAGACCCATTCTCCCCATGCTGAGCACTAAGGAACAGAAGTTGCAAGTTTTTTTAAATATCAGGGGGTCAAATACGTTGTAGTGCTTCGAGAATTTCCGTATAAATTCTAGAGCCACTTGGCCTTCCTCCGTCTCGAACCCACGATATTTTAAATATAAGTGTGAGAGAGACGAATCCGACCTACTGCGCATTGCATGTTTATGTGTCTAAAACAGGGCTTCATAACATACGTGCTCGCGGAGCAAGCTGTGAGCAGCAAGGCGCGAGCACGGAGCAGCGCGTGCACGCTACCCCCACTACCGGACCAGAGCGGAGAGTGGGGAGAGTCACGTGGGGCACACAACAGCTGCCGCCAGTCAATGTAAATCTGCGGCCACCTGCAGGGATATCACTCACGAATTATTACTGCGACAAATGAAACAAATAAAGGAGAATGTACACGTGCCACATAATTTTATTAGCTTAGTGTATGCCTCTACATTCGTATTAATTTGTGAACTGTTACACAATAAAAGGTGTCACTGAAGTGTGGGATTCTCGGTTATCTTGTACGTTTTGCCCTTTACAATTGCGTCTATGTTCGGAGTAATTGTTCTTGTGCATTTTAGGCGCAGCGTGCAGTTTAAATTTCGATCAGACAACGCGTTATATTTCATTGCAGAGAACAGTTGTTCACAAACATACGTGGAACCGAACATTGATATTATTGTGGCCGCCAGTTTGTGCAAAGGAGGAAATCTATCCTGAGGTAAGTGTCTGTAGAATTACAAAATGTTTTTCTTGTTCTGAAATTTGTCTCTGTATTCTCTGTCACACTGCAGATCAATAATTTCTAGTTGCAGCTCAGGACGAATCTCTTCAGTATTCGCTGAATATGGAGAGGAGAACAGATCAAAATCACTGTCTAGTGCTGTCAGATCTTGAAAGCGTTGATCAAATTCTTCCTTAAGGGCAACTAAACTATGTGAATAACGTTTACAGTCTTTGTGAACATCTTGCATGGATGATAATTTAGGAAAATGAGCTAGGTTTCCTGTTTCCAACTGACTCACCCAAAGTGTCAATTTCATTTTAAAAGCTCGTATTCGATCTATGAAATGAGTAATTAGCAGATCTTTACCTTGTAGTGAAATGTTCAAAGCATTCAGATGGCGAGTTACATATGCTAAGAACGCGAGATCACATTTCCATGAAGGCTCATTCAATTCGGGAACACACACGTTATTTATTTCCATGAACATATTTATCTCATCTAATAGGCAAAAAAATCGATTTAATAATTCGCCACGACTAAGCCAGCGGACCTCGCTGTAATAAGGCAGGCTACCATACTGGCTTTCTACATCCTCAAGAAAGCTTTTAAATTACCTGTGTTGTAGCCCATGCTTCCTTATATAATTGGTTGTACGAACAACACTCATCACATTTTTAGAGTGATACTCTTTGCACATAAGTTTTCCTGGTGGATCACACAGTGAACACCCCTTATTTCATTCGGCACGGTCAGTTTTTGTATTTTCTCCTTCAACAGCGCAACGAAACCTGATTTTTTCCCTGTCGTCGCTGGTGCACCATCTGTAGACACTGAAACTAAAGAATTCCACGACAATCCTATATTTTCAACACTTTCTTCAACACTACTTAAAATATCACCTCCGGTTGTAGTGTTCTTCATGGCTACTACATCGAGGAGCTCCTCCCTCACCTGAAGATCTCTATTAACACCTCTAATAAATATGGCAAGCTGCGCTGTTCCAGTGATATCAACACTTTCGTCCAGAGCTAGAGAATACGCCATAAAATCTTTACAGATATTTGAAAGCTGGCTCTGGACATCGTCTGCCATGTTCTGTATGCGACGCATATGGTCATGTTAGATAATGGCACAATCCGAAACTGTTCAACTTGAGATGGACCCAAATGCTCCGCTGCAACTACCAAACATTCTTTTATTAAATCGCCATCAGTGAAGGGGTGCAGGGATTTTGCTAAAAGCAAAGCAATTTTGTAACTCACTCTGAGAGCTCCCTCAGTTGATTTTTCTTCGTCGTCCAGATCTTCTTCGGATAGCTTCCTTTTAAGTTTAATAACTTCCTGTGCACGACCTGGTCCATCACATTTTCCACTTCCGTAGTCTTTCGCGTGGTACGGCATATAATGTCGCTGCAAATTAAATTTCCTAAAAGAATTCAGCGTTTTGTGACATACTAAACATTTTGCAACACCATCTTTTTCTGTAAACAGATACAATTACTCCCAATGGGGGTTGAACTGCGAAATCATGGTTGGGGGTCACACAACGGCGATTTGACATGATTCTTAACCAGTGAAGTGACTGCTAGAGCTGACCGTAGTACTTTAAATGTTACACAGTCGGCGCGAATTCAATAGGCACGCTGCGGCCCTATTCAAACGTGCGCGCGCATTTCCCCTCCCTCCCCTCCCTCCCTACTCCGCGACCTTGCACCTGCTCGCGAGCACGTGCCTGAGCAGACGCGAGTTCTCGCGCTCAAAACCGGCCAGTTGTTAAGCCCTGGTCTAAAAACACTCACGAGCAAAATGTGGACTCGGCGGCCGAACGGCGCCCGACAGGTACCTGCTGTACTATCCATAGAGTTTCAGAGTATGTGTAAAGAAGAGCCTGTGCTATTCTTTGCTGGTTTAGTGACTGTGTTGATTGTTAAGGACAAATGAAGAAATGAGATTAGACTTTTAAGTAATTCATGTGTTTGACTTGTTAGAAGCAAGACATGTGTATATTAAACCAGCCCTGTTGTAAATGTATCCTAATAGAGTCTAATGTTTTACGACTTGGTTGACTCGCAAGCATTCGAATATTTATATGAGAAGTGGCGAATTTGTTTCTTGTGGAAGTTGAAATATACCATGACTGAACTAAAACTATTCTTCGAATGACGAAATAAATCTCTGGTGAACAGCCTGGTATGAGTGTGCATAGGACACAATATTTCGGCAATCGACCACGTTGCCATCATCAGGTGCGCTGATGTACTGACCGGCGAGTACCAAATTATTTCAAGAGTAGAGAGAGAGTCTGATAAATTCCCTTAACCAGCATTATTCTTCGGAGAAGAAGTTTTTAGGGATCGACGTGGCCGGCTATCAAGAGAAGAAGATCGGCTGTGCATACGAAGTAAGTCAACCTATGGCAGAGAGATGGAAAGTTTGCAACCCAGCTCCACATCGCTTCTTGCCGTCAAAAAACGTTAGAACGTTCTGACGTCTGTTCTTCCAAGGTCACCTAATCTCTCGGTATTTGACTTGTGTGTGTGTGTGTGTGTGTGTGTGTGTGTGTGTGTGTGTGTGGGAGGGGGTGGGAAGAGAGATTGTGAAAAGCTCCGTCAATGTTCCTCCATTTACAACAACTTTGAATGAACTGCAACACCACATGGCAACCTACACTTTAACATGGACTCTGAACCACGGTGCAACTCGACATTTTTAATACAAACAAACATTGGCAGATGTCAAAGAAGTGATGAGTGGCAGAAAAAATCCTGAATTCGACGAGCCCCGTCCTTAGGTTTCGTTTTCAGCCAACAAACCACATCTGAACACATATACGACCTTTGCTGCTGTGTAACAACGTCTGCGTGATACCGGGCCATTTAGCAGATTACCTGGACAGGGACGCCGTCGCACGGTAAGAACGCTGCAATTTGAGGAAGCTGTCTTGCAGCATGTGGAGCGGGATCCTTTAATCAGCGCTCGTGCAATTGCACGTAACACGGGGACGAATCAGACGAATGTAAGAACAGTCCTTCGAGAGCAATTGTTACGTCCATTTCACTTACAGCGTGTCCACAACCTGGAACCAGTTGATTATCCACCCAGAGCACAGTTTTCGCAGTGGTACCTGGGACACTGTGAAATGCATCCTACATTTCTATCCTCTGTGTTGTTTATCGATGAAGCAACATTCGGGCGTGATGGAGTCTTCAACATGCACATTTCGCATGTTTGGAGTGAGGATAACCCACATGCCACAGTTACTAGCGCTCATCAAGTGCGGTTCTTCGTTAATGTGTGTAGGTCGGTGTTGTTGGGGACTGTTTAATTGAGCCGTATCTGCTACCTAGGCCATTAAATGGCAGGCACTATTACAATTTTCTCGCCAGAGCACTGCCAGAATTGCTGGAAAACGTCCCGCTCCCTACAAGACAACGCATGTGGTTCCAACATGACGGGGCGCCGGCACGTTTCAGTCGTCATGTGCGTCGATTCTTGGACCGACTTCCCATAAACGTGGATTGGCAGAGGTGGTCCTGTACCATGGCCTGCTCGATCCCCAGATATGTCCCATCTGGACTTTTTTGTTGGTTTAATTAATTTGTCGCCAGAGAAATCTTCCTCTACCAGTTTAAATATTCCTCATAGGAAAAAATGACATTAGGGAAAATATTTGTTTAGATGTCCCCTACAGCCTCCCAGAGTTTGTCGGTTTAAATACTTTTAACGCTGTATAGGTCGGACCCTGCTTGCTGGAGCCAAGCCTTGGTCTGACTCTACGATTTGTTGCCCCACGCAACATTCCATTACCAAATGGACGAGTGGTTAAAGTCTTAGGATGTACCCTATCAACGATCCATTCTTTTAGTCAAGTTCTGCAATAAATTACTTTCTTCAGCGATTTGATTCAGAGCAAGACATTCCAAAAGATCATTTATTTTAAGTAACTGGTTTCGGCACATACAATAGGCCGACTTCGGATTCATTGCACCATTTGCTGGTGTTAGCGACCTACTAAACAGCTGTCTGTTGTCAAGACGGGAACAGTTATCGTCTTGACAAGACGCAGCTGCTCAGCACCAGCAAATGGTGCAATCCATCTGAAGATGACGTATTGTATGTGCCGAAAACGTTCATTTTAAATAAATAATATTTTCCTGTCGTAACTGGTTGTTCATAAGAATTATCACAAGTAAGATCGGTGACACTGCAAGCCATGTTGGTTAAAAATTCAGAAAACCTTTCCGAACACTTACATTTACATTCGTTGTTAATAAATTAAAGAATTTCAGGAACGCTTTTCTTGCAAGTCTGTGCAATGAGGTGACTAAAGTCATGGGATGCCTCCTAATATCGAGTCGGACCTCCTTTTACTCGGCGTAGTGCAGCAGTTCGACGTGGCATGGACTCAACAAGTCGCTGGAAGTCCCCTGCAGAAACACTGAGCCCTTCTGCCTCTACAACAGTCCATAACTGCGAAAATGTTGCCGGTGCAGATTTTGTGCACGAAATGACCTCTTGATTACATCCCATAAATGTTCGATGGGATTCCATGTCGAGCGATCTGGGTGACTGTACCACTCGCTCGAATTGTCCAGAATGTTCTTCAAACCAATCGCGAGCAGCTCGGTGACATAGCGCATTGTCATCAACAAAAACTCCATCCTTGTTTGAGTACGTGAAGTGCATGACTGGTTGCAAATAGTCTCCAAGTAGACGAACAAAACAGTTTACAGTCAGCGATTGGCTAATATGGAGCAGAAGACCTAGTACAATCCATATAAAGACAGCCCACACCATTATGGAGCCACCACTAACTTTTGCAGTGCCTTGTTGAGAACTTGAGCCCATAGTCTCGTGGGGTCTGCTGCACACTTGAACACTATCAGCAGTTCTTACCATCCGAAATCGGGACCCATCTGACTAGGCCATGGTTCTCCAGTCGTCTAGGGTCCAATCGATATGGTCAGGAGCCTAGGAGAGGCTCTGCAGGCGATGTCGTGCTGTTAGCAAAGACACTTGCGGCAGTCGTCTGCTGCCATGCTCATTAACGCCAAATTTCGCCTCATTGTTCCTAACGAAGACGTCCGTCGTACATCGCACATTCGTTTATGTGGTTATTTCACGCATTGTTGCTTGTCTGTTAGCACTGACAACTCAACGCAAGCGCCACTGCTCTCGGTCGTTAAGTGAAGGCCATTGGCCACTGAGTTTTCCGTGTTGAAAGGTAATGCTTGAAATTCGGTGTTCACGGCCCACTACCGACACTGTGGATCTAGGAACATTGAATTCCCTAATGACTCCCGGAACAGACTGTCCCATACATCTAGCTCCAACTACAATTTCGCGTTCAAACTCTACTACATCCTGTCGTGCGGCCATAATCATGCCGGAAACCTTTTCGCGTGAATCACCTGAGTACAAATGACAGCTCCACCAATTGAAAATGGAAATGAGCGTATGGCGTCAGTGGCTGGTAGTTCCCAGGGGGGAACTTCGGCCGCCAAGTGCAAGTCTTATTGAGTGGATATGTAAAAGGGAAAAGGTCAAAAAAACCATGGGTCACACAAGAAATGATTTCCAAGATGGAGGAGAAAAGAAAATTGAAAAACAAGAGCACTGAAGATGCAAGAAAGACATACCGAAGGTTAAATAATGAACTGCGAAGAGAAACAGAGCGGCTAGGAAAAAAACGGCTAAAAGAGGAATGTGATGAAATTGAAGAACTGGACAGGAAGGGAAGATACGACCTACTATACAACAGAGTAAAGACTATGACATGGGAGCAAAACAGAGCAGTAAGTGCTATTATGGAAATTTTGAGTAAAGACGAAGAGGTAGTATACACAGATTGTGACGATGTCCTCCAGAGATGGGAAGAATATCTAAAAGAGCTATATGACACAAATAGCAAACCAGAAACTCTGGAACTTGAATCACACAACAGTGTAAGTGATGACGAAAAAGGACCAACCATCATAATGGAAGAAGTAAAGTCTGCCATAGCTGCAATGAAAAATGGCAAAGCGGTAGGTACAGATACGATACCGGGAGAAATATTAAAATGCTTGAACCAAGATGGAATAAGAGAAATATTGAGATTATGTTATAAAATATATGACAGTGGTGAATGGCCTGAGGACTTTCTGACAACAGTAATGATTCCATTACCGAAAAAAACAAGGAACCAAGAAATGCAGCGATCACAGGACAATCAGCCTCATTTCACATGCAGCCAAAGTGATGTTAAGAATAATTAATAAAAGACTTGAAATAGTAATAGTGGAGAATCTTGGCGAGGAGAAGTTTGGCTGTAGACGGAATACGGGCACCAGAGATGCAATAGGACTCCTACGAATCTTGGGAGAAAGGTTTATTGAAAAAGGAAGAGACCTATATATGTGCTTCATCGATCTAGAAATGGCATTTGACAATGTGGTTTGGGACAAGCTGGCGACTATAATGAGGGAAAAGAAAGTGGACTGGAAAACCAGAAGACTTGTAAACTCATTATATCTTAATCAAAAAGTTTCAATTAAAGTGAGAGGAGAAAAGGAATAAGACAAAGATGCTGTCTATCACCTACTCTTTTCAACCTCTACTTGGAAAATATGATTGACCAATGCTCATTAGATGACAAAGGCGTAGAAATTGGAGGAAGAAGAGCAGGGTGTTTGAGGTTTGCTGATGACATGGTCCTGCTAGCCACAGGGGAAAAAGAATTACAGGATTTGGTGGACACCATTGAAACTAACGGAAAAAATATGGAATGAAAATTAACACAAATAAAAGAAAAGTATTGGCACTAGGAGGAAATAGGGAAATAAAAATTATGCTGAATGGAGAAATACTAGAACAGGTGCAAAATTTTAAGTATCTTGGAAGCAGGATAGACACCGACTGGAAGTGCACCACAGAAATTAAAACAAGGATAGCAATGGCAAAAGAGGCGTTTTATAAGAAAAGGAGAATTTTCTGCAGCGGTCTGGACAGAGAACTCAGGAAGAGACTCATAAAATGTCTTGTGTGGAGTGTTCTTCTATATGGCGCTGAAACATGGACTATGAGGAAGAAAGAAAGAGAAAGGCTGGAGGCTTTTGAGATCTGGACATGGCGGAGGATGGAAAGAAAAAGTTGGATGGACAGAGTAAAAAATGAAGAGGGATTGAGAAGAGTGGGAGAGAAAAGACAGTTACTAGATGCAATAAAAAGAAGAAAAAGAAATTGGATTGGGCATATATTAAGAAAGAATGACGGACTGATCAAAACAGTTTTAGAAGGTTATATAGAAGGGAAAAGGAAGCGAGGAAGGAAGAGATTCCAGATACTGGATGACATGATGGACGGTACAACATACAGCAGCCTTAAGAAGGAAGCTGTGGATCGCAGAAAATGGAGAGGCAAAGGACCTGCTAATATAGCAGATAACTGATGATGATGACTCCCCTATCGTAGCTTGTAGCGTTTACAATTACAGCTTGGTTTCTGTACACAAGTGATTGATGAGCTTTCGCTCCTTGTACTCTATACCTGCTACCCTCAGAATCTCAGAGTGTATTTCAGACATCATTACCGGAAGCTTTCTTGAAACCTCGGGGAACAGAGTGTCGCAGACCTTGTCGGCTTACCTGCAAGAGCCCCCATCCGACGACGGTGGCGACGGCGCCGTCTTGCACGGGCTGCCCCTGCTGCGGCAGCGTCGCTGCAGCGACCTTCACACCGTCCAGTTGGAACGGCTCCGCAACCTGCAGAACATGTGGCGTTCGCCTCCGATCCAGCCATTTATACTTTCCCAAATGGAGTTCCGTAGATCTCATCACCAAGAACAGAAAGTTACACAGCGTGAAACCACATTCTACCCACAAAATTTCGGAGGTCGTTCATGAGTATTTCCTGAGACTTTTGGTCTCCTTATCGTGCGCCAAGTATACAAGGGTTCTGCCTCTCCCAAAAGCTCCAGCGTCCATCTACGTTGTCTGGCTACCACTGGAACTTCCGTCCGATAACCGTTGGCGGATATACGGCCGTTTGAGATCGGTGGGAAGGAGAGGCTTGAGATGTACAGGTAGATGGAATAAGGTCCTAAGCCACGTGTGGAGTAAGAAATCCCTCGGGCTACTAAAGGAGCTAAGGTTAATTTTTTAACTGAAGGGGACGCAGAAAGAATTTTATTCCAGATTACATGTTTAAAATAAAACCTTATGATAATTTTAAGCACCATCTGGATTTTATTATTGTTTATTCTGATGGATCTAAACAGGGACTTCATCGCCTGCTCACTCCTGTTCCCCCTACTGTTTCATGGGGACTGTATTCCCAGAGCATTTTTCAGTTTACTTTGCAGAATTATTTGCCATATTGGGGGGTTGGTGGTCACGTGAGCAGATACGATAATATCAGCTAATATCATGGCGAGAAATTCCTAATGTGCTCTGATTCCCAAAGTGACCTTCTTGCCAGGTGACAGATGCACCCAGCGGACAGGATTATCCAACATACGAGTGTTGGAACTTTAATAGTGGCAACTATTTATTTACAGCTCGTACAAAATAGATACGTGTTTCAAAATTTTACTGACGTTCAGAGTAGTCACCAGCATTGTGCATAACCCGTTGTCAGCGATGTGGAAGTCGTAGGATACTCTTAGTAGTGCCAGTTGTGTTGACAGTTCGAGTGGCGCGATCTATTGCCCGATGTAGGTTGTGTTCCAAAAATGAACAGCATGGAGACAGAAGTGATGACACTTTCTGCAGTAATGACACATGACCATCATTTCTCAGGACAATGCTCAAGCACGTACAGTGCAAGCTGTTACTGATTTGTTTGACTGATGGGGCTGCTAAGTGCTATACCACGTACTACATTCCCCTGACTCAAGCCCTCGTAAGTTCAACTCGATTTCTAAACTGAAGGAAACAATTCACGGCATTCGATTCAGAACTGCTACAAATTCGTCGGGAAATAGACCGTGCCGCTCGAGCTGTCAACACAACTGGCACTGCTAAGAGTATCCTACGACTTCCACATCGTTGGCAACGAGTTATACACAATGCTGGTGACTACTCTGAAGGTCAGTAAAACTTTGAAACACGTATCTATTTTGTATGATCTGTAAATAAATAGTTGCCACTATTAAAGCTCCAACCATCGTACCTAAGATGCTTTCCTTTTGTTGCAAAGGTAGAAGAATGAAATAATTTTCTACACAGTCCCAGAGCACAAAGGGGTCCAGAGAAATAAACTGACACACCTGGCAAGGAGGCTTGTTCCCTTCAACTTGATGATCTCTGTTCAGTACTGTAGCAGTCACTGCATATCTAGACCAGAAGGTCATGTGTTGGTAGGAGGCTCAGTGCCTGGAATGGAGCAGCACAGAAACTGCAGCTTCAGCTGAGCTGTAGCTTTCCTCATCCTAATCACAATTATGTAAAGAAGTAGCCCTTGCAAAACAAATGTCCCTTGAGACATGGTTTTCCCTTACTTCTGGAGGAAGCTCAATTGCATCCTCAGGGCGAAGAAAAATCCAGTGTCCCACTCTTAGACTTGTAGTGACCACTTATTCAGATTAGGCTTGGTTCCACTGTGGCTGTGGTTTCACTGACTGTAACTCATATTCCTCCCTTCCTCCAATGAACCTTCCATTAACACATGACTTTCTGAGTCGCAACTGACTGTCCAAATGGTGAACGAACAGCGAGCAGGAAACTGAAGGGATCAAGCGCGTTTGGCAACTGCAACAGGAAGAACATCCGAAATTTTATTGCTGCTGTTCGGGTTCATCCTGTGAAATATCACGTAGCAGTCGGCCATAAGAAGCAATGTCTATAAAGAGAACTAGCAACAACTTATAATTATTGCTCATCTCATCACACTGCCAGTTTTAGAATTACTGCTACATTACTTTATATGTGTGTACTACATGTCCTGGCCACACACTGCTGTGTCTCAGTCTGGTGAATTCCAAAAGAAAGAAACGAGGAAGCACACATTTACAATATCTATGAGAATTGATTATACAGCCTGATCTCCTTCTCCCTTCCTGTCTCTGTCCATCTCTTCCTCTCTCTCTCTTTACCTGTCTTCTTCTCCTCCTCCTTCCCCCCATCTCCATCAACCAACTCCTACCCCCTCTCTCTGTCCTTTTTTTCTCGCTCCTTTCTCTCCATCTCCTCCTGCTCCCTCTTCCTCCCCCTCTCTCTGTCCAACACCTCCTATCCCCTTTTTACATCCGTCTTCTCCTCCCACTCTGTCCATATCTTCCTGCCCCTCTCTCTGTCCATCTCCTCCTTTCAACGTTCCATGTTCATTTCATAGCACCCTTCTGACCACTCTCTCTGACCGTAAGCCTTGTTCATCGTTACTGAAATTTCAGATTCTGTATCAGTGTTCTAATCATAATCCGGTAAGTCATAAATACAACTTCCCTGTTTGCTGTTTGCAGTTGCTGAAAATATTCTACATGTATGTATGTATGTGTGTGTGTGAGTGTGTGTGTGTGTGTGTGTGTGTGTGTTTCTGTGTGTGCGTGTGTGTCCAAACGTTTATTGCAGTAACATGTGAAAAATTGAAGTAAATTGGTCGAGTACTTTCTTTAGATTTCCAGTAACAAAGTTTCCTACATCTACATCTACATCCATACTCCGCAAGCCACCTGACGGTGTGTGGCGGAGCGTACCTTGAGTACCTCTATCGGTTCTCCCTTCTATTCCAGTCTCGTATTGTTCGTGGAAAGAAGGATTGTCGGTATGCCTCTGTGTGGGCTCTAATCTCTCTGATTTTATCCTCATGGTCTCTTCGCGAGATATACGTAGGAGAGAGCAATATACTGCTTGACTCCTCGGTGAAGGTATGTTCTCGAAACTTCAACAAAAGCCCGTACCGAGCTACTGAGCGTCTCTCCTGCAGAGTCTTCCACTGGAGTTTATCTACCATCTCCGTAACGCTTTCGCGATTACTAAATGATCCTGTAACGAAGCGCACTGCTCTCCGTCGGATCTTCTCTATCTCTTCTATCAACCCTATCTGGTACGGATCCCACACTGCTGAGTAGTATTCAAGCAGTGGGCGAACAATCGTACTGTAACCTACTTCCTTTGTTTTCGGATTACATTTCCTTAGGATTCTTCCAATGAATCTGAGTCTGGCATCTGCTTTACCGACGATCAACTTTATATGATCATTCCATTTTAAATCACTCCTAATGCATACTCCCAGATAATTTATGTAATTAACTGCTCCCAGTTGCTGACCTGCTATATTGTAGCTAAATGATAAGGGATCTTTCTTCTATGTATTCGAAGCACATTATATATTATATTATATTATATTATATATTACATAAATATTTTCATATTATATGTATATTGAATATATATAGCCAATATTGATCCGAATGTTCATTAAAGTATTCTGAAAAATTTGAAGTGCATCGGGCAAAAATTCTTCGAGATTCTTGGTGACGTTTCCCCTTTATGCATTACACATTATGTATGTATTACATATATTAAAGATGACATAAAGACATGCCATTATTCAAGCGCAGAGTTGTGACAAAATTTCCAAGTGATTGGTGAAGAGCTTTCGGAGATTTAAGATTTTGAACAAACGATCATTTATAATTATATGCAGATTTCCCTTATAATTATTACATATATAATTATCAGTAGGTATATAAAAAGACGCGTACATTCCAATGCAATTTCAAAGAAATGTACGATTTTGAACAAATAAACATTTACCTTTTCATTTATATAGATATAAATGTTCATTTCTTCAAAATCTTAAATCTCTGAAAGTTCCTCACTGATTGCTTTGAAATTTTGACATAACACTGCATTTGGTTATGAGCGTGCTTTTATATATTTTACATTGTATATATATCTGGATCTCTTTCACTTTTTTGTTTATGTTTTCATATATTAAATATGTTTAAAACATATGTAATCTAGGTCTGTCTGTTTATTAGAGTATCAGATGAAAATCTAAAGTACATTGGTCAAGTACTTTCTATATTAAACATGTATTTATATATTATAAGAAAGCGCTCTGGTAGGAATATGAAAACATTATGTGCTTGAATGCATGGTTGCGTCAAAATTTCAAAGCGGTTCGTGAAGAACTTTCAGAGATATACGATTCTGAACGATTTGGAACAAACTATTGTGGGATCATTTTTCGGAGTAGACCCGCGACATATGCAAATTCACAACATTCAAATGAGAGATCCACCCTCGCCGTGTGTAATTAACTGATTTTAAATATGTGATCAATCGCTACTTTCAGCAATATAAAAATGGACATGCATGCTATTTGGAAGTGAGGAAATGTTATGGAAGCAAAATGTACGACGCGGCCAGTGAACCGAACCCCAGGACGGCCGGCTGCCCGTTCCACTCTCCTGTGAAGGGACCATGAGGGGTGGTGGTCACACAATGGCTGAGGTCTGGCAGAGCTTTCTCTGACCGCCTGGGGAGCCGCAGTACGAATTCTGCAACTGAGAGAGCTACCTGTAGCAACCACTTGCGAGAATGTTATATGAGATGGACTGAGGAGAACCTTAGCAGAAAGTGCTATTGTCTGAAGAACGCCGGCCGGTGTGGCCGATCGATTGTAGGCGCTTCAGTCTGGAACCGCGCGACCGCTACGGTCGCAGGCGCGAATCCAACCTCGGGCATGGATGTGTGTGATATCCTTAGGTTAGTTAGTTTTAAGTAGTTCGATGTTCTAGGGGACTGATGACCTCAGATGTTAAGTCCCATAGTGCTCAGAGCCATTTTTTTTTTGTCTGAAGAACGTAGACACGGCTTTTTGGATGGATACCGGAGAGTGCTATCGGGCAGGTGAAAAGAAAGCTGCGAGTCTCTGAAAAACGTATAATGGCGCTGAATGTGAGACTTTTACGCCAGAATTTTTTTAAGAACATAAGGAAGACGGTCATTGGTTCATCTGGAGCTTTTCCCAGAGTGACAGAGCACGGCAATGCCGAAAGGAACCTCCTTTATTGGATGAAGAAAGAGACAGAAAAAGCGTAAACGACTTTTCTTCGAGAAAGCTGTTAGGAAGAAATTCACTGGTTCAACAAGTTAAACGTAGCCCATGGAATGGGACCGGGGCTCTCAGAGACATATATTTAGGGGTCTGAGGTCACAAGAAATAAACTCCAGCTCATCAGTATAGCTTGTAACGAAAATGTGATAAAGCGAAGCTTCCTTGACGGACGTCGTCGCACAGTAAATACACATGTCAACGCACTCTTCTCTCCTCCTGGTCTTTTTTGCAAGACTTCTACTTAAATCTTCATCACAGATCTTCAACTTATAAACAATCCTCGAAGGTAGGACACTGGTGCTGCCACAGATTGAGGTCGCAGTATTTCTGCCACCAACAGCGACAATATGGTGCTACCGTGCAGGTTCTGCGTGAGATGTGGGGAAGGTCAAATCAGTTTACAGCTCTCAACGACTTAGAGCTTCGCCCTAACGAGTTATCTTGCAAGTCATGAAAGTTTTTCTTCCAAATTCCACAACAAGTGTGAGATACTATCTTCCGTAATTCTGCGTGTTCCTTCAGTAGTTCTATCGTTTACTAACGCATTTCACGACGACCACTCAGTACTTCCGCGATTTATATTCGGTTTTCCCCCGACCCCATGGCAGATGAACAGATTTGCATTCGCACGTGTTGCCATAAGTAACTTTTCACCAATGTGTTGCCACAGGGTGCGTTTATGATATATTATTCAGAATGAAGCATTTTTGTCATAATTATGAATTGTGCAGATGATAAAAAAACGAATGTCAATACATACATTTTCATTCAGTTTTACATTCATAATAAGAGAAAACCATCTACAAAACGAACATTTACATTTTTATTTACGTAGAGTAGGTGCGAACAGCTTGTTTGCAGAAAGACACTCCTCCTCCTCTTAAACTGCTCTACGACTATGATTACCATAATACGAATGGCAACTAAAACAAGCAGAAATACTTATATTTTCAGTAAACTAGATAAAAAAGGGGTGACGACGTATCTCAAAGAGAAACTGGAAACGTTGAACTCTGGGCAGGTGCATGGAGAGGAACTTTGAATCTACTGTACAAGAATAGTTGAAAAAACGCTGAATAGATATGAAGCTTGTGGAACAGTTCATGATGGGAGGGACTCTCCCTGGTGTAAATAAAATTCTGAAGCAAAAGCGACTGGTGCGTAATCATCGTAGCCATTGGCCTATACTTTCTGATGGACGATTCACATAGCATAACGCAGACATTTCCGTTGGTAACAGAGGAATCCCATGCGAGAGTCTACTTGGCATCCACAAGTTTGGCAAGTGTGCGTCCCCCGAAACAGGGGTTCGTCGAAGCCACGTATATACACACTCGTTTCACAGCTACGTTGTAGCTGCAGATTCCATCTTGAAACCTACTGCCGTTCTTCGCCCGTTTTCTCCACCTGCTACAGTCTTCGGCGAGCTCCTCCCACTTCTTGCAGTCAATATTACATACATTTCCGTCACATCTGGCGCAATCTTGAAAGCACAGTGCAAGTCTTCCAGGCGGTCTCTTGGCAAGTGCCATCTCAGTGATCAGTGTGTGTGTCAGGGAAGAGGGGCGTGGTCCATACAGTGTTAGTGTCCCAGCCATCGCAGGCGAAGTTCCTTTAGAAAGGCGGTGAAACTCGGTCGCTTCTCAGTATTCAGGACCATCTCGTTTGTCACATGATCCCTCCATGTTATGACTAAAATATTTCGTGTGCACCGCAGGCGAAAGGTGTTTCACTTACATTTTTGCTTAGCGTATTATATCCAAATCTTGGCTCCATAAAAGAGATTGCTTAGGGCACCACCTTCATAAACGAGGGCTTTTTGCTGTCAACGTAAGGAGTTTTTTGTCCCATACTCTTGTGCTGAGGTTCCTAAAACTGTTGACCTTTTTGCCAACTCTCGCGTTTATCTCGTAATCGAAAGAGAGATCTTCTGACACTAACGAGCGAACGTAACAGAATTTCTCGACGACATTCAACAGGAGGCTGTACTATCGCTTATTGTTGTGACAGGCAAATCCGGGTATCCTTGCACAACAGCTACAGTCTTCTGTACATTAACAGGCACACCTCTCAGCAGTAGCAAATTTATTCACAAGCTTTTAAGGTCGTTTTGTGTACTTGCTGTGGGTACTGCATCGGCAGCGAATATGAGGTTGTTTACAAGTAAGTCCTCATGGCACCGCTT
Organism: Schistocerca piceifrons; assembly: GCF_021461385.2. Classification (NCBI taxonomy): domain Eukaryota; kingdom Metazoa; phylum Arthropoda; class Insecta; order Orthoptera; family Acrididae; genus Schistocerca; species Schistocerca piceifrons. The sequence goes on along the minus strand of NC_060140.1, from coordinate 778,746,389 downwards.
GTATCTGAGTAGCGAGTGTACTAAGTTTGCTGTCTACTTGGTATTTAGACGGATTTTCTGTCTGCTTCGCTGAAAGCTACTTTTAGAAGTAGCGAGAAGCATATACCAAATAAGGAATGATCCAGTATACATCGTTGGCGAACTCCTCTTTGCACAAAAAACAGATCAGATGTGTTTCCACCAAATATTAAGCACCCTCCATATCGTCATGAAAAGCCCTCATCATCCTCAGGAGTTTTGGAGGACACGCTATCTTCACTAATAAAGTAAACAGTCCCTCCCTCCTTACTGTATCAAGTGACTTATTTAGGCCGATGAAAGCAATGATCCGGCCGCTATGAGCGAGCGGTTCTAGTCGCTTTAGTCCGGAACCGCGCTGCTGCTACGGTCGCAGGTTCGAATCCTGCCTCGGGCATGGATGTGTGTGATGTCCTTAGGTTAGTTAGGTTCAAGTAGTTCTAAGTCTAGTGGACTGATGACTTCAGGTGTTATGTCCCATAGTGCTTAGAGCCATTTGAACCATTTGAAAGCAATTAACAATGGGTTCTTCTGCTCGCGGCCCTTTTCGTCAATTTGACGCAGAGTGAAGAGCATATCAACAGTAGATCGCTGAACTCGAAACCCACATTGAGACTCTGTGTACACACGCTGAGCAAGCTTGTCCAGTCCGCCCACTACCACGCTGGAAAACACTCTTCCGACTACAGTCATGCAAAAGCAAAGCTCCATGTTCTGGCCCGGACGGGACAATCGGAATCTAGCGATCTCTATGTCATCCTCTGCCGTATGGCGTCATGCGAATGAGGTACGAGGGGCATGGGACCGCACAACGCTCTCCCGGCCGTTGTAGATTTTCTTGACCTTGGAGCTGCTACGAGTAGCTCCTCATTTGGCATCACGAGATTGACAAGGGGAAGGCCTCGGACATAGCTGACCTGTTCGTCTCATATTTGGCAGGCGCTTGTGTACACCCTGAAATGAAAGACTCCAAGATATTTTGGCTCAATACCCCCTCCTTTTTGAAAAAATCGCCCCTAAAGCTCAAGACACGCAATCGACTCAAATTTGACGGCATCGATAGATAGTTGAAAACTGAGCAATTGTCATCAACATATACGGCGTTAGCAAACGTGTAATTTCGTAGAAATCGAAAAAAGAAACTTTCACGACTGTTCTTATGTACCGCTAAGACATCACTGTCGAAGGCAAGCACCGATGGCGTGGCGACCAGGACATTTGACTGGCAAGCGAAGAACCTGTGTTCGAATTTGAAATACACTTAGTATTTTTTTAAATTGTATTTTTTTTGCGAATCGAAATTAATGGGAATAGGAATGGCAATAGCCGGCCGAGGTGGCCGAGCGGTTCTGGGCGCTACAGTCTGGAACCGCGCGACCGCTACGGTCGCAGGTTCGAATCCTTCCTCGGGCATGGATGTGTGTGATGTCCTAAGGTTAGTTAGGTTTAAGTAGCTCTAAGTTCTAGGGGACTGATGATCTCAGATGTTAAGTCCCATAGTGCTCAGAGTCACTTGAACCGATTTTTCTTTTGTTTTTTTTTATTGAGGAATGGTAATAAGGTAAGTAAAGAATTAAAATTTTAAGTCTCGTCGTATGAAAACAATTGCGAGTAAGACTGCTGCGAATTCGTCATGAAGGACCACAGACAGGCGATTGCGCGACGTTTGTTTACAGTGAGGAGCGCTACAGTGTGCCCACAGAGACAGTTGTGTTATACAGGAAATGTATCTGCAGTTGCGAATATGAATGGAAATGCCGTGTGTCTAGGGCCTCCCGTCGGGTAGACCGTTCGCCTGGTGCAAGTCTTTCGAGTTGACACCACTTCGGCGACTTGCGTGTCGATGGGGATAAAATGATGATATAAGGACAACACAACGCCCAGTACCCGAGCGGAGAAAATCTCCGACCCAGCCGGGAATCGAACCCGGGCTGTTAAGTATAACATTCCGTCGCGCTGACCACTCAGCTAACAGGGGCGGACGTTGCGAATATAGGCAACGTCCAACTTTAGACTGGAATGGCAGTATTGATAATTTGTGCCGGACTGGGACTCGAACCCGGATTTTCCACTTGTCGTGAGCAGTAGGCTTAACCATTTCGGTTACCAGTACACGTTTCACAGCCAGACGCAAACTTCCAATGTCGTCGTCCATGCGTCATTCACCTGAACACGTACACTTACTATAGTTCCCGTACGGGATAGACAGTTTAATCGAAACCTGGTATCAGCCTGTTGCCTGGTATCGGTGGATAAATAACATATTGCAATGCCTGTGTTTGTAAGAAGTACGATGAAACGTTCTTTCGGACATGTATGCATTGAGGGATATCGAAATGATTAAGGCTACCGCTCGCGACACGCGGAAAATCTGGTGTCGAGTCCCGCTCCGGCATAAATTTACAATGTCGTCACCGTCTTGAAGGTTGCCGTATTCGCGAATACGTTAACTATATTTCACAACGTCTGTAGTCTCCGCAGTGCCTGTCCCATGGATATGCAAGCTTGTGCTAAGAGACATTGCATTGTACTTTATACAAAGACAGGCATTGAAATATCGTATTTATCCGTCGAAGTGAGGCTGGTAACTTTAGATTACAACGTCTATCCTGTACGGGAATTACAGTAAATGTGCGAATGTAGATCGACGCATGGGCGACAACATATGGAAGTTACGATCGAGTAGTGCAGCATGCACTTGTAACACAAAGGTTAGAGCGACCGCTTGCGACACGTGGGAAATTCGTATTCGAGTCTTGATGTAACACAAATTTCCTGTATAACGCCTCTAGCGGCCACAGTGCTGTAGGAACATTGCGTCCTATGAGGTGCGGCAATAAAGTAATGAAACTGATCTTCTTTGCAAGATGTGGCAACCCTGCAGGCTTGCGTAGGCACAATATCTTTGACATTGGTCTATAAGCTACTTCTAGTCCACGCGGCACATCGATGCAACTGCTCAGTCGTGAGTTGTGCTGTAATAAGTTAACATGTGTTTATGTCTCTCGTCACGGATATGGAACGGCATAATATTGCGCAACGGCATGCCATTTCTTGTGGGTGAAAACGTGACGACAACTTACGGTAAGCTTCAGAAGGCTTTGGGAGAGGAGGTTATGTCAAGAGCTCAAGTTTTTCGTTGGCATAAAATATTTAGTGAAGACAGAACGAATGTTGAAGATGAAGACCGCAGTGGACAACCATCAACCTCACGGACGGATGTCAACTTGGCCACAGTGCGTGAACTCGTACGATCTGATCGAAGATTATCCGTGAAAATGATACCAGAAGAACTGAACATCAATCCAGAAACGGTTCGTCTAATAATAACTAAAGATCTTGGTATGAGAAAGATTTGTGAAAAAATAGTCCCCAAAAATCTCACACCACAACAGTGAGAAACACGGAAAAATGTGGCAGCCGAGCTGGTAGAGCAAACGGAAATCAACCCAGAATTGTTGAGCTGTGTTATCACTGGTGATGAAAGTTGGTTTTTTCAGTACGATCCAGAGACACAACGCCAAAGTTCGCAAAGGTGCTCAAAGGGATCACCCAGACCAAAAAAAGCTCGCATGTCAAAGTCAAAAATGAAATGCATGCTTGTGTGCTTCTTTGGTTCCAAGGGAATTGTTCATAAAGAGTGGTTGCCTCCTGGACAAACAGTTAACCAATATTATCACAAAGAAATTTTAGAAAGACTTCGTAAAAGAGTTCTTCGTGTCCATGCCAACATTGCTGATAATTGCATTCTACATCACGATAATGTGCCATCCCATACTACTCTGTCAGTACAGCAATTTATAACCTCAAAACGCCGGCAGGTGTGGCCGTGCGGTTCTAGGCGCTTCAGTCTGGAACCGCGTGACCGCTACGGTCGCAGGTTCGAATCCTGCCTCGGGCATGGATGTGTGTGTTGTCCTTAGGTTAGTTAGGTTAAAGTAGTTCTAAGTTCTAGGGGATTGATGACCACAGATGTTAAGTCCCATAGTGCTCAGAGCCATATGAACCATTTTTAACCTCAAAACAAATTTCAGTACTTCCACAGCCACCTTATTCACCAGATATCGCTCCGTGCGACTTTTTTCTATTTCCAAGAGTCAAGACGGCGGTCAAGGGACTCCATTTTCAAACAACACAAGATGTCCAAACAACTGTGACGAGGGTCTTGGAGGATATTACAGAAGATGAGTTCCAGAAATGTTACCATCAATGGCAGAAGCTCTGGAAAAATGTGTGCAATCATAAGGGAACTACTTTGATGGAGACTACAGTAAACTTGACTAAAACGGTAAGCAACCTTTTTTTTCACATTAGTCTCATTACTTTAGTGTTGCACCTCGTACTTCTTACAAACACAGCACTGCAGTATCATACAGTTATGTTTTCTCCTTGCCTGTTTGTTATATCATATCATACAGTTACGTTATTCTCCTTGCCTGTTTGTTACATCATAGTTCTGAAGTTCGAAGAGTGAGGGTTTCAGGCAGTAATCTTATTTTTGCATGTCGGAAGCACTTGTCCTCCGTCACTAGTCTGTTGCAAACCTCGAGCGTACGTGTAGTGAATTTTTATCGCATACCCGCTGAATAAATTACGTTCTGTGGACTAATAGGATGATGCTACGTAAGTAGTATAAGACTTGAATGATATGTAATTTGTAATAAACTGCTGTTTAGTTTATGCAGTAATATCTATTCGTTTGTTTTATAATTTCTCAGTTGTGCAATATTAATCATGGGCGACGTCCAGCCTTCGTCCAAACCTGAAATAAATATTTGGAAGACCGTCACAGACAAAGGCAATCGAGAAGTGACCGACGCTATGGTTTCCTTCGAGCAACTGTTGCAAGACATGTATTTTTAATGTTGTTGTTGTTGTTAGGCAGTTCCTATTCTCGGTGTTCCAAATTGATAGGAGCACCTATCATCGAGCATTTTTGGTGCTGAAGAACGAAGTGACTTTTCGCTGGTATCGAAGAACTGTATCATGAAGACGAAACGGAAGGTGATGGCGCGGAAGAAGGCGAAACAAGTGAATCACAAATCGGTCGTAACATTTGCGAAATGCCCACGTCGCAGTCAGTGCGTGCTTCATCCATTCCGGATGAGTGTTATGAACCGGTTACCAAACAATCGAAATACGGACAGCAAAGAATCACTCAAATTGTAACCTTCAAACACTGCAAAATGATAGATATGGCCAACTGTTTAACCATCCCGTTAAAGATGTTTACATCACATGCTGCAAATCCGTCAAGTTGACAAGTTCGATTTACAAAATTGTCTTGAGAACGCTTAAAAACCACATATTGTTCACAAGTTTTGTCTGATACTGGACCCCAGTAGTGGACAAACTAATATCCTCATGTATGATACCATGTTTTTAGATGACTTGGGTAAACAGACTTGCACAGTAATAATAACACGACCACCCACATGCGTACCAATCGTTGTGATGTTTGATAATTAAATCGGCACCGTAGCTGCAAACAAGCGTTGATATACATCATTGGGGTCATGTTGAAAATGTGTGCCCTGACCAGGACTCGAATGCGAGATCTCCTGCTTACAGGGCAGGCGCTCTATCCATCTGAGCCACCGAGGGCACAGAGGACAGTGCGCCTGCAGGGACTTATCCCTTGCACGCTCCCCGTGTCGATTTAATTAGCATTTCATTCTAGAGAAGCTGCACGGTCATCAGTGGTACCGGTATCTGTTCTTTCGGGAACAGATACTACCTTCATATATAGTTGTGATGTTTATTTTTATCGTCAAGTAAAAAAAAATATTTTGAGGCTTCAAAATTGCAGTATGGTTCTCAAAACACCGTGGGAATTGCGCAACCGCGCCAATGCAATAGCAATTCATAGCATAATTCATTATTAGCTTTTTGTAACGATTTTCAGGTGATGTTATCGTATGCGCGATGCGCATCAAAATTAACTTCCGAAAAAGAAATATTTTGAAGCGATAATCAAGTTTATTTTCCATCGTATCTTCGGCAGGAACAATATAGTTGCGTGAAGACTGCACTCATTAAATGTTCCTGGTACCCTGAGTACATTTGCATCGAACGTTTATATGACAAGTAGCAGCCACTAATGAAACGGGGAAAGAGTCAGATACTGTGAGAACATCTGGCATGGATGTTAAAAGTGCTTAAATAAAAATCCGACTTTCTCTTTAACAATATAGAGTATTTATTTTTGTGTTACGTGTAGCTAGATTCTTCCAAAACAAATGCTGCTTTCATGCGAATCCCAGTGCCGACGGAGAAGGTCGGTTCTTTACCTGTTACAAACAAAATTAGTTTTAAAGTGGAATTTTACATGCCGATTCGATAACGCGGTCCAAGTTTAGTCTACTGCGATATTCATGTGGCAGAGATTCAACTAGTAGTTGGATGGCCCCTGCAGAAATATTTAGCCCTGCTGTCTCTATAGCCGTCCATAATTGCTAAAGTGTTGCCGGTGCAGTATTATTTGCCCGAACTGACCTCTCGATGATGGTCCATAATTTTTCAATGGGATTCATGTTGGCCGATTTGTGTGGCTGAATCATTCCCACGAATTCTGCAGAGTGTTCTTCAAACCAATCGCGAACAATTGCGGTCCGATGACATGGCGCATTGTCATTCACAAAAACTCCGTCTTTGTTCGGTTACATGAAATCGATGAATGGCTGCAAATGGTCTCCAAGTAGGCGAACATAACCATTTCTAGTCAATGATCGGCTCAATTGGACCAGTAGATCCAGTCAGTTCCATGTAAACACAGCGCACGCCATTATGGAGTCACCAACAGCTTCCACAGTGCCTTGTTGACAGTTCGGGTTCATGGCTTCACTAGGTCTGCAACCCGCTCGAACCTTTCCATCAGCTCTTACTAACTGAAATCGAGGCTCATCTGACCAGAACACGGTTTTCCTGTCGTCAGGTCTCTAACCGATATGGTCACGAGTCCAGGAGAGGCACTGCAGGCGATGTCGTGCTGTTAGCAAAGGCACTCACGTCGGTCATCTGCCGCCGTAGCCAATTAATGCAAACTTTCGCCGCTCCGTCCTAGCGGATACGTTCGTCGTATGTAGACATTGATTTCTGCGGTTATTTCACCCAGTGTTGCTTGTCTGTTAGAACTGGAAAATCTACAAAAACGTCGCTGCTCTCGCTCATTAAGTGAGAGGCCGCTGCTCTCGCTCGTTAAGGCCGTTGTCCGTGGTGAGAGGTAATGCCTCAAATGTCGTATTCGCGGCACGTTCTTGACACTGTGGATCTCGGAATATTGAATTCTCGTAACGATTTCCGAAATGGGATGTCCCATGCGTCTAGCTCCACCTACATTCCGTGTTCAAAGTCTGTTAATTCCAGTCATGTGGCTATAATCGCGTCTGAAACCTTTTCACACGAATCACTTCAGGACAAATGACAGCTCGACCTGTGCGCTGTCATTTTATAGCTTGTGTACGCGATACTTCCGCCATCTGTATATTTGCGTATCGCTATCCCATGACTTGTCACCTCAGAGTATGTAGAACTCGTAATATTTATAAACGCTGCACAAAACACAACCCCGTTTCCCAGAACAGCAAAAACAGAAGAAAATACTGGAAACTTCTTATGATGTCTCTAGCGTGTGTTCCTTCATGTGAATGTAAAATCTTTCGCTACACTGAACCATCAACCTGAAAACATGATACGTTCCTAGGTACACTGTGCTCCAGGTGCAACACTCTCCCCAACTATCTCCTGACGGTGTGCCAATCTTGCTGCGTAATGGTCGTAGCGTGGGACGGCATGTGTACCTTGATTCTTGAAACTCTTACATATAAATCAGTTTACATCACCTTCAAAAAAACTATTCGTAGATTCACGTTTTCGGGAGACAGAGTCACCCTAGAACACATTTCGTGAATTTTGACTCAGGAGGACAACACGGCAAGTGACATTACCCAACTTCCGAGAAACTTCACTCAGTTGAAGAGGAGTCAAAATAAGCGAACACGTGTCTCCGCTTATCCGTAGATATTTCACTGTTTCTTAGAAAAGTTTTTGACGTTATTTAGATACCTTTTAGAGCACGTTAATACCCGGCGAAATGATGACATAGTGGATAGCGTCGCGGCATCTCACTTTCTGCGCCCCGTGTTCGAAACCCGATTGTTGTGTCATTTATTTCATTTTTTTCATTAATCTACGCATGTCCGTACAAGTCTACTACACGAATGTTTCTTATTAAGTCAGGGGATACAAGGCCATTATATTAATTGTTAAATTACTACGGGATTTCACTGTAACTCTCACATTAATCATATATTATATGTGTTTATGGTGTTTTCAGGGGTTATAATCATTTTAAATTTTCGTATCTTATATTTCATTCTTATATCAAGTCTTCTATTAATTCAGGTATTTTATTCCTTTGTTTATTCTTGAGGAAGATTTGGTGCATTCTCTTCGATGATACCGATCGGAAATTCCGAACACTACTACAACCGCCCGGAGGCAGGTTAACCACAGTGACATTTCTTCGTATGAATCTCACTCGTGAAAGAAATATCGTTAAAATTGCTGAAGATTTCTCGCATTGCCAATAATTCCACGGCAAACCACGCAACACGGATCACTTTACCGAAAACTGGCGCTTACAAGTGAGTGAAGTGTTATGAAACAATGTGTGTATAGTGTGTACAGTGACTGATAGTGAGATATAAGTGAACAATGTGGCATTACAGTGTTTAATTAGTTATTTGTAAAAAAAGTATTGTATACCAGGAGTAAATCTAATGATTGTCTCCAACTAGAAGTCTGTAAATATGTGTATACGAGTTAGCTTATTTTAAATTGATCTAAATTTGTAAATACTTTGACATGCCCTATATCCTTGTAAAAAGAGACCTACGGATGAGTAAAGCTACTACTACTACTACTACTACTACTACTACTACAACTACAACTACAATTCATTATGAGTCAAGATACATTAAAGAAATTTCACCGAAAATAATTTCGTATAGTTTTCTCGTTCATTTACTTTTTGAAATCATTCACGAGAAATAAAGTTAGTAGACGAATAAGGACAATGTTGTTTTAATTACGCTGGAAAACATTCATACAGTAATTTTGTACGGACATATGTAGATGAATGAGAACAAAATAATAATAATAATAATAATAGTAATAATAATAATAATAATAATCCGGCTTCGAACACGGGACGCATAACTGTGAATTCGCGAAGATAGCTACTTTGCTACCGCTGCGACTGAACTACTTATCCTTTAAATCGGCACATAAACTACGTCGAAAAATTTGCCCGTCGTTTTCTCGGTCAGGTATCTACGGAAAAACCGAGACACGTTTATTTTGATCCCTCTTCCACTAAGCGAAGTTTCTGGGAAATTGGATTATGACATTTGCAATGTTCTCCTCATCATTACTCCTACTCCATTCATGAATTTCTCAGTAGAACCAACTGATTTGTGTGTGTATATATAAGTACAATATAACTTCTGCACAATTTCAGTGTAGTAATGTGTTCATTGTAAATAAGTGTGTATGTGTGTATGTGTATGTGTGTGTGTGTGTGTGTGTGTGTAAGTACAATCTAACTTCTGCACCATTTCAGTGCAGTAATGCGTTCATTGTAAATAAGTATTATAGTAGTTGTATTACACGTTTATTAACTCATAAATAAATAAATAAACTTTTTTATTTTAAATTCAGTGCATTAGTATTTGCAAAGTGATTCTTTCATATAGTGTTCATTAAAAAATGACGATCATTCCACTTGGGACCTGAGGAATGGTACATTAGCTTATTTGTCCGAGTTGTAAATATTTGTCATGTATTGTTATTTTTCTGACATGTTTTACATCCTGGAGGACCTCCTCACTACGGATCAGTTGGAATGAAAGTAAATCTAATCTAACCTAATGTAATTAATTTCTGGATCCGGGTCCGTCACATCAAACTGATACATCTATGCTTCAAGATCACCATAGAAAGACACCGTATAATGAAATCACCGTCGACGCGAAATTGAGCATGAACTTGCCTTTACTTTGTCAGAAATTTGCTAATTGCTCCGGAAGCAGCGCGCATTCTGTAGCGGGCACATCACGCCACAGGGCAGGCCTACCTTAAGGATGCATATGTCGTGTAGCAGTGTGTCGCCGTCGTAGCCCGGGTGGACGACGGCCGCCTGCAGCTTGTGTCGCGTGCCGCCCTCGTGAAGCCGTGTCGTGCCGGACAACACCGACAACAAGTTCATGTCCCTGTGGTCAAACTCACGGTCAGCAGTCATCACACTTTCCGCTAGCAAAAATTAATCGTAATCATGTGCATAGGCGCGTTTTGGTTTCTTTCTTGTTCACTAAAAGAATCAGCTGAAGGGTGTCCGGCAAGCCAGGACAAATTTGAACTTCGCGCCGTTTTGTCGTAGGACGGTTGGCAGACGTGGTTTTTTCATGTCTGTTATCTGCGATCCTTTCCATTAGTAGTCTGACAGATTTTGTATGATGGGCATTGTTTTTTGATGTTTACTTTCTTCGTGGAGCAGATGGCAACTGAGTAACGTATCCAAGTGATAGATAGCTATTACAACAACTGTGAAAGTCCCACGCCAACCGTTCGTGAATAACATGTGACTCTCGGAAGTAATGCTGCTCCAACGGAATCATAAGTTCGGAGGTTGATCCGGAGGTTTGAGACACGGGTTCTGTTTCAAAAGTTAAGAAAACAGGACAAACGCTTTCCGTTTAAACACAAGAAAACACTGCTGTCGTGTTCGACAATGTGGGTTTAAGCCCCAGAAAATCGATTCTCCGACGAGCTCAAAAATTGGATTTATCACCTAGTTGACTGCATGAAATCCTTTCAAAAGATATGAAACTGCATGCGTACAAGATTCAACTTACGCAATAGTTGAAGCCTGCAGATCGTGGAAAGAGACATCGATTTGCTCAACGGATCTTGGTTTGTCAAGTGGAGAACGAGAACTTCACAAACAGAATAGTTTTCTCAGATGAGGCGCACTTCCGTGTCAGTGGGTGCGTTAACAAGCAGAACTGCAGACTTTGGGGTACTGAAAATCCGCGAGTGACTGTGGAAGACGAGATGCATCCACAACGGACGACAGTGTGGTGCGGCTTTTGGGAAGGAGGAGTGATCTGGCTGTACTTTTTTGAAAATGATGAGAGAGCTACCGTCATAGTGAACGGCGAGCGTTACCGAAACATGCTTTCTGATTGGTTTTTCCCTCTTACTGATGAAATGAGACATGTCACACATCCCGTGAAACTATTACTTTGCTGAATGAAAAGTTTCCTCAAAAAATTATCTCTTTGCGTGCCAACGAGGAATGGCCTGCCAGATCATGCGCTCTCACGCATTGTGACTTTTTTTGTGGGGATTTGTGAAATCAAAAGTGTACGTGAACAAACCACAAACAATACACCAATTAAAGGATGAAATTAAAAGGCTTTAATCCAACCAGATATCTGTGAACGCCTCTTCGAGAACTTCAGTGAACACATCGTTTGTTGGCGAACGCATTGGCTGGTCATATGTAGGATATAATTTTTCATACATAAATGGGAGAAATTACCTAATGTGTTTGTAAAGTACATTTTCAACAAATTTGGTATGTTCTATAGCACTTTAATATTCGTCCCTACTTTTCGCACACCCTCTAAATAAAGTGTGTAGGACTATGCACACTATGTGATCAAAAGTATCCGGACACCTGGCTGAAAATGACTTACACGTTCGTGGCGCCCTCCATCGGTAATGCTGGATTTCAATATGGTGTTGGCCCGCCATTTGCCTTGATGACAGCTTCCACTCGCGCAGGCATACGTTCAGTCCGGTGCTGGAAGGTTTCTTGGGAAATGGCAGCCCATTCTTCACGGAGCGCTGCACTGAGGAGAGGTATCGATGTCGATCGGTGAGGGCTCGCACGAAGTCGGCGGTCCAAAACATCCCAAAGGTGTTCTATAGGATTCAGGTCAGGACTCTGTGCAGCCCAGTCCATTATAGTGATGTTACTGTCGTGTAACCACACCGCCACAGGCCGTGCATTATGAACAGGTGCTCGACTGTGTTGAAAGATATAATCGCCATACTCGAATTGCTCTTCAACAGTGGAAAGTAAGAAGGTGCTTAAAACATCAATGTAGGCCTGTGCTGTGATAGTGCCACGCAAAACACAAAGGGATACTAGCCCCCTCTATGAAAAACACAACCACACCATAACACCATCGCCTCCGAGTTTTACTGTTGGCACTACACACGCTCGCAGATGACGTTCACCGGGCATTCGCCATACCTACACCCTGTCATCGGATCGTCACATTGTGTACCGTGATTCGTCACTCCACACGTTTTTCCACTGTTCAATAGTCCAATGTTTACGCTCCTTACACCAAGCGAGGCGTCGTTTGGCATTTAACGGCGTGACGTGTGGCATCTGAGCAGCCGCTCGACCATAAAATCAAAGTTTTCTCATCTACGGCCTAACTATCATAGTATTTGCAGTGTGTCTTGATGCAGTTTGGAATTCCTGTGTGATGGTCTGGATAGTCGTCTGCATATTACACATTACGACCCTCTTCAACTGTCGGCGGTCTCTGTCAGTCAACAGACGAGGTCAGCCTGTACGCTTTCGTGCTGTACGTATCCCTTCACGTTTCCACTCCAGTATCACATCGGAAACAGTGCACCTAGGGGTGTTTAGGAGTGTGGAAATCTTGCTTACAGACGTATGACACAAGTAACACCCAATCACCAGACCTCGTTCGAAGTCCGTGAGTTCCGCGGAGCGACCCATTCTGCTCTCTCGCAATGTCTAATGACTGCTGAGGTCGATGATATGGAGTACCTGGCAGTAGGTGGCAGCACAATGCACCTAATACGAAAAAAGTATGTTGTTGTGGGTGTCTGAATACTTTTGATCACATAGTGTAGGTGCACGTACAGGTACAGTCGGCGACAGAGTTAGTGAGATCCCTCGCCTCACCTTTGCCGAACTGCAGAGCATTTTTAAGTAATATGGGAGACCATACTGCTAAATTCTTTTTCAGTAGAACAAAGTATCCAAAACTGTCACAAATTAGTAGTATAATACGTCCTTTAGGCTTCCAAACGGTCTGTGTCTATATTCAGTCCACAGTGATACTGAAGTAGCTTTGCAGGATGGACTACAATAAAAGTATAAACATGTAGAAGTAGGGATGGATACACAAGGAAACCAAGTTAATTTATCATTCACCGCTACAGTCACTACAACTGACAGAAGGAAAAAGCAGGCATTAACAACTGTGCGATTCTAAAACTTTTCCCTCCTTAGATCCAAAGGGTACAGAATCAAGTTAGGGACAAAACTTATGGGGTAGAAGTTGTCTTAGGATTTCTGTAACGATAGTCATTCTGCCTGTTAGCCGATCTTTACAGAAGAGGTTAAAATGTTGTTTCCAGTGAGATTAAAACAGAAAACTAATGCATTCTTTCATTTGAATTGAGGACACTTTACCTCTAAACTAGTATACATATACGTGGAACCAGCGCATCGTTGTTGTCCAAGAGATAACCAAGACTAGGAATTCGCAACGTAAAAGGCGAAGTCAGCAGGAGTTCCTGCTGGAAGAAGCTTTCTGGATTAAGTAAAATAAATCTGCTATCTCTGTGGCATCCTTTAAGTAAGAATAATTCAGAATATTTAACCTAAATGACAAGAAAATAACGGGTGAATTTACCAGGATGATTCTGATCCAAACCAAGAAGTAAACCAAGTGTCACGTAGTTGCCAAACATGTTCTACAATGTTGCCAATTCTCTATTAGAATAGCGTCAGGCGGAGGAATACGGCAGCTCAGCCGATCTGATTCTCGAACTGGGTGGGATCGTGAAAGCTCACCCTACGAAGAAGCGATGTAACTTGCTGTCAGTCTATTGACAGGCAGCAGATACTCCTAGTATATGGCAATGAGTTTTATTCGCATTTCTGTTACTATGATTTGGGTCTAAATCGTAGTTACGGATAATATCCAGATGTACCGACTGCAAGTCGAACATAATAAATAAAGAGGAGGAAAACTTATTTTGGCAATTCTCTTTTTTGGTAGCGATATGGGTGTCTTAAGCAAACTGCACGCTGAAAACCTCATTCACATGTATGCGATCCGCTTTTTTAGCATCACCAGACGCTCTTAATATTATAAGTAAATGACATTTATTTTAATATTATATACATAAACAAAAGTCATTGATTCTATAAAAACCAAAGAGATGAAAAGTGTCTTCTAATCGTAATGATAACAGTATAGGCACTTTGTAAATAACAGCGAACAGAAAATGGTTCGAATGGCTCTGAGCACTATGGGACTTAACATCTATGGTCATCAGTCCCCTAGAACTTAGAACTACTTAAACCTAACTAACCTAAGGACATCACACAACACCCAGTCACCACGAGGCAGAGAAAATCCCTGACCCCGCCGGGAATCGAACCCGGGAACAGCGAACAGCACCTGATGAATTAGCTTTGCGATTTTCAGAAACTTAAGACAGAGAGGAACCAAAGTAACAAGAAAAGTATGATAACACTATGTTTGTATTTGTAGGAAGTACCATGCGATGTTCCTTCGGACATTCACGCATCGTACGTCTTACAAACAGAGACACAGCAATATCGTACTTACCCCGCTAATATCAGGCTAGCGAATTACGATAAAAACAACTCTCCTGCAAGGGATTTACAGTAAGTGTAAGAGCGCATGTTAATGACGCATGAACAATAACATACGGGAATTTGTGTCTGGCTCTGAAGCGTGCACTGATACGTAGCTGAAATCGTTAAGGCGACCGCTCGTGAAAAGCAGAAAATCTGGGTACGAGTTCCGGTGCAGCAAAAACTTTCAATCTTGTCATTCCATTCTACAACTGGACTTTGCACATATTCACAGCTGTGAATACATATGGTTGATCTAGGCGGGTGTGGAACAGTTATCTCACAGATAGTTCATTTTAATTGTGGTTTATTTCTCGGTTGTTTGCTCGAGGCTATCACAACATTCATACATACACTGTCGAGGTGTAATTGCTAAAATGGTCTGCTATTTTAAATGTTACCACTCTTGTGGCCAGATCTAACTCACTGGGGGAAGCTAATAGCAAATTCATTTCATTTTGGAGACCATTGGAAACGCTAAATAACGCTCTCAATATACTTACTGCGCACATCAATTTGTCTCATGAGACAATTTCTCATCGGCTCTTGCTTAATTAAAAAGTTGAATGTCACATAAATAGGGTAAAACCAGAAGGACAAATCAGAATGAAGACTAGACACCTCACTCTTTATACCACAATGGAATAACTTGAAAAATTTTAGCACTGATAAGGCAACTGTTTAGATGAAATGATGTTGATGAAACAAATCAAACATTTCGAGACGAAACCTAAATCATTTCTTCATAAAGCATTTAGGTTCTGAAATCACCCCTACACAACTAACAAACAGCAAATACGTATAACTCAAAATCTCTTCGAGTCGTTTTAAGCAATTTGGCAACCCGAGGTCGCAGTGGGGAATGTCCGCCACCTGATACTGTCGTCGTACCAGTCCCCGTGCGATGCAATACCCAACTAGCGTCTTACAGTTTAATCTACTCAGCAATCAGCAATGATATAGTTTCAGGAAGAGATTAAGAAGAGAGCTAAGGAGTCCACAGCTTTCAGGAAATTAATCATGACAGTTTCCATAGAATCAGTACGATTTAATTTAGTTTGACAAGCCTTACTACATGGTAGTTGTCCAGAGAGAAAGTGGTTAATTTCGATATTACTTTCTCAAGAGTGACATTTGGGGCCCTTGGAATTAGCCAACCTACGTTGCTGGTGCGGAAACATTGTAAGAACTCCGTGTTCCCGTACGTGGGCATTGAGTTACATCAACACTTCCCTGAATCTGTATCTTACAAGGAAGAGCCGCAACAGAACGCTCTCTGACACAATCGGAACTTCACTTGTTTGTGTTTTATGTGTGTCTAATGAATTTCGCATTTAGAGAGGCCTCGTATACAGGCTGAATTTCGCAAGTATGTTTCGTTTATGTGTGTGCCTACGAGTACCAAGTCCGCAGCTCGTGGTCGTCCGGTATCGTTCTCGCTTCCCGCGCCCGGGTTCCCGGGTTCGATTCCCGGCGGGGTCAGGGATTTTCTCTGTCTCGTGATGACTGGGTGTTGTGTCATGTCCTTAGGTTAGTTAGGTTGAAGTAGTTCTAAGTTATAGGGGACTGATGACCATAGATGTTAAGTCCCATAGTGCTCAGAGCCATTTGAACCTACGAGTACCAATATGATTTCCACATTTGCTTGAGTGTAGAGACTAGTGTTACCAGTACACTTTGCGTGTCACTGACTCTCATATGCCAACGGACACACGGTTTCTGTTTTTATATGGGCTGCTTATCATCCTATGGCTAACAGTGTTATCTCCGTTTTGAAAATGTTATTATCGACTGCTTTAGATTAACAGAGGTCAGGGTGACGTGCAGGAATGGGCATCAGTTTCAGCTGAGGAATTCTTTTTTCTTTTTTTTCCTTTTTTTCTTTTTTTCAGGAACGCCCACAACGAGACTGAGATAAAAATGTCGTGTATCCTCTCCTTACATTATTGTTATATTTGGTATCTTTAATTTGGTAGTTCACTCATGTATCGTATCGTCAGACTCGTTTGTTAATTTACGTTTTATTTTCTGTGAGAAGTATGGAATGTTCCAGTGGTAGGAGTCAGTGTTTTGGTATTCAGGCGATTGTAGCGAAGATAGTAAAGGCCTCACTGGACAAAACTTTGAGTTCTAACGCGAAATTGCCGCTTGCATTTTTTTTTGCATACAAATTTTGTTATTTTGTTTTGTCGGCAGCTGGTTTAAGCCACTAATGCACTGAGCTAGCCAGACGGGATCCCTTTTGATGTGTTTCTTTCCGAACACAGTAACTCCCGCTGTCATCTTTGTGCTTTTATTGTGTGGTTTGCGCGATGGAGGTTCGGTGTCGCCACTGAAGCATAGAGAATTTCCTTCTCACAAACGTCAATTACATGAGCTGATTTTAAAAGTAAAAAACTGGAGATATCAAATATACTTTTAACTTAATTTCTTCTCAGGGAATTTAATAGTATTTGATTGTTCCTGAATTTATCAGCCCGGTTGTTGTCTTATCTTTGCATTGTTCTATATTTCTATTTAAGTGTCTATGATTATACATGAACACCGCGAATAATTTTCAAATTTGAATTGAAATAATTTTAAAGAAGATACTGTCATTTCCTTCCACAGATTCACTATTTCAGTAAAAGTTTCAATAATAGAGTCTAAGAATAAATTCATGCTTAGGAACTTGCATTGAAGTTTTTTTGTGTATTTGTGAAGAGGGTTGCAGAATGTGGTTTAAAGAAGCACTTTCGGTGTTTCAGTGATGTATGCGCCAGTTTACAGTTATAATCGCGGTGGTACCACAGCCGCCTGAATTGCGTCAAGCAGGTAGCCGGCGTTTCGAGATAATCCCTCCGACAGACTCGGGCAACGCTTCCAGCCTGTAATCCGTGTTTTATCTACGAGTATCAGCGGTTGCCTTCAGTGGCATCGCCAGCCAGTTTGTTCAAAGGCCTCCGTGGCTGCTCGCACCTGTCACGAACAGCGTCGGTACGCGACTGTTTCAGGACAAGCGAGAAGCTTTACTGCAGACTTTGGAAGCTCTGATGCACCTTTAATCAAACCCCTGACACATACAACACTCGAGACGGAAACATGATCACTGAATATAGGCAATATAATTTTGTTGTTTTCCATTGTATGGTTCTTTACGTTGAAACACGTATGTAACGCAGCAGCGATGGGGAGGCATTGTAGCGTCTCTGACCAGAGAGCCATTTATCGTAGTTAGTCTGCGCTTGACCGCGCGAGTGTTGCGAGCAGTACGCTAGTAGTCGTCATGCAGAGCGGTCGGTCAGTAGTAGCAGCCCAGTGCGGTTGTGTGATGTAGGCGGTCGGCAACACTGGTCAAGATGCTGAATGAGGTAAACTGTTAATTAATATAATCATTAGATAATGTAAAATTTATTTATTGTAATTAATCTCCAACAAGTCCCCCAATAATAATTTTGATTTCAAAAGCATTTTTTCAAAAATTTAATTTTTTTATTGAACTAAAGATTTCGTTGCACTTCCCATTTCATTCCACTTCTTTTGAAGAAAAATTTCAGTAAAATCACAGAAAAAAGGAATATTATTATTTGCAATGCAGTTCCTCCAAGCCGTGCGCACGAATAAGAGCAGAAATTTGACTACCAGTTACAATGAGGTAAGACTTTAATTCTGATTGTTTTACACAGGGCCAAAGACCGATATTTCGGTTTAATTGAATTTTCTTATCACTGAATTGACCTTAATTTTTTGTGAAGAACTTATATTTGAGTCAGATTGCTAATTTTTGTTTAATTGTCATTGTCAGTAGATTTCATTGTGGCGAGGTTACACTTAGCGCAATGTCCATTAGGATTCTTAAATAAAATTAACACAATTTTTAAATCATTGCAGGGAGGTTATTCTTGGCTCCTATTCATTTATTATTTCTTTCTTTTAAATTTCGGTGGGGAGGTTACACTTGGCGACACCCAGTCCAGGATCGTATTTCGTTGAGAGTCTTTTGAAAAACAGTCAGATATCTGCTCTTATTTGCTTAGATATAATTAGGATTTGGCGCTACGCTTTTATTAACTTGTGACTTTCTTTCCACAGATCAACGACAATTCGTTTGCTCTGTTGTATTTGTTTGTTGCCTTTCTGTATTTGTGCTTATTTCTTTTGTGAATAATTGTGACCACTGTAAAAATGCCGCGAAAGACTGTGAATAGTGTATCGCGAGGTATTACGAGCGAAATTACCGGCTCAAACGACTTTACCGATAGGACATGTGACACGCAGTGTAATGATGTCAATCCTGCGTTCATTAACAATCAGTGTATTCCAAGCACTAATGATGACTTTTATCTTAATGATGAACAAACGAACTCGGTTATGTCCTCTGTTGATTTGACGACAATCGATGACGCGGGACGCTCTATTGTAATGAGCGCTGCCCAGCTTAACACACCCGATTTGGAAAATTCAAGTAACATACAAACAAATTTTTCGAATGAAAATGGTCAGTGTAGCGAAAGTACGACGGATTTATTTAATTCCGAAATAGGGACTGACAGTGTATGTTTAACTGGCAAACCTTTTTGTAAATTACAGAATGACCAAATGGTCACGCAAAACGAAATAATTCCAGATCGACAATTGAATAGCACAGAGAATAGAAATGCTAATTTTGAATCGGATCCAATTATGGCATTTTTGCGGCAAAATTTCAAACAGTTTAATGAAAAATTTAATAAAATGGATGAAAATTTCAAACAACTAGATAAAAAACAAGACAATAATAATGCGGATCTCAAACAACAACTTAGTGAACAGGACAAAAAATTTAATAAAATTGATGAAAATTTCAAACAACTTAGGGAAGATAACAAACACTTAAATGAGAAACTTGACAATAATGACGAAAATCTCAAACAACTTAGTGAATAGGTCAGACAACAGAATGAAAAATTAGACGATAATTCCAGACAGCTTAATGAACAAATTAGAGCCGTTGCCGCGCAGTGCCATGACACTAAGGAACAGTTGCGCGTGGAGATTGAGGCTTGTTCACAAAAAAATAGCGAAGAAGTTAAGTCTGTTGCGCAAGAATTAAGAGAAATGCAAACAGCCGCAACAGAAACACTCAGAGACGAAATTAGCGGAGTCGCTAAACAATGTTCTGAAAAAGCTACACAATTACGGGACGAGTTTAAAGCAATGACGGTAGAACTTTCGCGCACAATGGACGCAAAGATAGACGCGAAATTCGAACAGCAGAACACTCAGATTAACGAGCGCTTTAATCAGCACATACAGAACAGTGATACGCGTTTCCGCAAATTTATTCAGGATCAAAATAAAGTCAAGCGACAAGTAATGGAAACAATCACAGCACAGAGACAGGAAGACAAACGTAAAATGTTTGCGAAGGCAAAAACGTATGTAGACAATAATATTACTACAGTGTCCGACAAAATTAATACCATAGAACAGTTGAACGCGGAATTACGAGATGAAATTTCTGATCTTAAATCAAAAACAGATACACACACAGTAAATATTCAAACAGTGACAGACAGATTCGAACAATTAGAATTAACACAGGATTGCGATGTGATCAAAGCTGATGTTAAAAAACTGAACGAAACTACGCGTAAGTTGCAAAAACAGACTAATGCGTCTGATTCTAAAACCGATGATCAGGTTAAAATACTGACTGAAAAATGTGATGAATTGGCCAGTCGTATTGATGTTATCGAAAATACTAATGACAATAAATCAGACGATACTGCACCGGTTTCATTTAACCAAACACCTGAATTTCAAAATTTACAGCTGACAATTAATGAGATCGATTCATCTAACAACACGTTACGTAGAAAGTTGTCAAATTTACAGCAAGGAGTAACAGAGATGAAAAACATTTCAGTTAATAATAACTCAACACAGCAGACGCCACTTAGCGAACATTTGTCTGACTCACGCAGCGTGTATAATGTGAGCAATTTACAGCAACTACGCGACTTAAAATCCGAAAAGCCACGCGGCTTAAAATCTGAAAAGCTACGTAACTTGAAGTACGAAATGACACAGACAAACAAATTCACACACAAACCCGAACATGTTATCAAACTGAGTGACGAGAACGTAGATTTCGAGCAATTTGCATTTGTAAGAAAATCTAAGGAATTTAATAATGACAGAACACCGGTACACGCTTTGAACTCTATACGACAATTTGTTTTGATGCTTTCACCATTATTGCCTGTAATGCAGAAGCTAGCTTTGAACCTGATGCGACAATTTGCTATTGCATTTTCATCAGCATTGCCTGTAATGAAGAAACAACAATTAGCATGCAGACAGCAATTTATTTCTGAATTTGTACCGCCATTGCCTATAACACAAAAGCGGAAATGTATTTGCAGTGCGTAATAGACCTCAGGGGATTCATTACGCTTTAATGAATATGTGCCGTAGCGAGCATAGGGCCCCGAGCTGTAGTAGTGCTATTTCATCTTTAGTTTTCTGCACTGCTGCCTTCTCTTCTACTATCCTTTATATCTATCAAAATTGCTCTTTAACTATTGCTCTACCTAGTATTAAGAAACGAGTAATGAAAACCGGATATGAAAAATATTTTACCGAATGTGACAATTTTCAGTAGGCACTCCCGTGATGACAACTACCACCGTAATTTTAATTACAGATAAAATCGTAATCATCAGTATGTGTAAAATTTTTGAGCAATCGGAACCACATTTTTGTAACAATAGATGTTTTTCACCACAATAGCATGAAAGTCAACCGCTTAGCATACCTAACCAACAATGCAGTCTACAAGGTCAACTAAACTTTAATGTTTCGCCGCGTGCACGTATAGTCCCAGCTCCAACAAATAGTAACGCATGGCAGCAAAGAAATAACTACGTACAGACAACACACCATTTCAATTCCTATCGCAATGCGCCGTATAGAAATTACTATCATGACAGACGTAAAAAGTAATGAGCACAATTTTCAGCGTACATTTAATAACAGTCGATCTTATGAGCAGCGACAACATCAGCAACAACATATTATGATGAATGAAACAGACAATAGGTGTCATCTATAGCGTAATACGTCAGTAAGAAATAAAAGAACAGTTCATATAGTGGATATGCCACAACATTCTCCCGTAAATAATAACACGTACGATAAATTTTAACCAGATAGAGCACAGATTGTTTATTACAGTAACGCAAACATTACTTTTGACACGCAGAATTTTGTTCACGAGAATGTTATTTGAAACATGCTTTGTTGAATGCTCCACTTTTATCGCTCCCAGATCTTACCAGAAATTTTTCCATTGCCACTGACAGTTCCAACACCGCTTTAGGCGTACACATTTTCCAGGAAATTGAAGAAGATGGTTCTACAGTAATTAAAAACATCGCATTTGCAAGCCGCATTCTGTCACCTGCTGAGCGAAATTATTCCGTTACAGAATTGGAAACATTATGTGTTGTATGGGCTTTTACGAGATTTCGGCACTTTCTTTATGGCAGACATACCACCGTTTACACAGACCATAGAGCTATACAATTTTTGCTTTCAGCTAAATTTACTCACGACAGGTTAAGTAGATGGAAACTTTATTTACAGGAATTTAATTTTACGATTGTTCACATTCCCGGCACACAAAATGTTATAGCAGACGCACCATCGCGTTCTCTCGGCAACAATCAGCAAGACGTAGCAACCCACTTCTGCAAAGCAAATTTCAGTGTAATGTACATTCAGCAAGTTGCATTTGAAAACTTTATTTCATCGTCATTACAGGACATAGAAAAGGAGCAAAACAAAGTCAACGTATGGAAAGAAATTAAACACCTTTGGGAAGATAAGAATAATGTTACGATTAGAAACCATTACACTGTACGCAATGACATTCTGTTTCGCCGCTCTCATCCTGACAGCAACAATTGGTTATTATGCATTCCTGACGAACTGGTTAACAAATTAATTTGGTACACTCATTTAAGTTACGCACATTACGGAGCACGAAAATGTTTTCTTATACTGAGACAGAACTGTTATTTTACCAACATGGAGAAACGTATACGACGAGTTTTAGCGTCTTGTAAAATTTGCCAGAAAGCTAAATCAGACACCACTTCACATATTCCTCTTCAAAATTTATTACTTTCACTCCGTTACGCAAAGCTACTGCTAAAACTGTTTCGAAAGCATTTGTAAAACATTTTCTATTTCATGTAGGGCATGTGATGAAAGTAATTTCCGACAATGGATCACAATTTCGATGTGGCGTATGGACACGTATGTTACGAGCTAGAAACATTTCTCCGATCTATATATACAAGTACCATGCTTCTTCGAACCCCTGTGAACGGTTAATGAAAGAAATTGGTAAGCTGTGCCGAATATACTGCCACAAAAGACATATTGATTGGGATACACACATACTCTCATTCCAAGACGTAATTAATTCCATTCCAAATGAATCCACTATGCTATCTCCGTCTGTTATATTGAAAAACGTTGAACCACCAAACAAAATTAAAGAATTAGTAAACTTCCCTAAATGTCGTCGACTAAGACACCACGAAATAATTGACATTGCGCTGAACAACATCAAACGTGCCGCAGAGCGCCGGAGAAGACAGCAAAAACAGGTTTGTAGACGCCGAGACTTTCACGTTGGACAGAAGATATTAGTACGTACACACTATTTATCCAGTAAATTAAAAGGTAAGTGCAGTAAATTTGAACTTCTATACGCAGGTCCATATCGGATTCGCAGCATCCCTCACCCCAATGTTGTACACGTCGAAACTTTGAGAACCAGAAAATCGAAAGGTAATCACCATATCTTAAACATTAAACCGTTTATTGAATGAAGACACTTTATGATTCAACACACTATGTTGTCATTTACTAATGCAATTATTTCACCTGACTAATTACTGATGATTATCGTATTTTTCTTGGCAAGTGCCCGGCAAGGTAAGGTTAGCAGGTCGCTTTTCTTGTCGTTACACATCAGACCGTGCACATTTTCCATTTTTTTTTTGTATATGATTGCACTCCAGTTTTGTTTGTATGTATTGTGAAATAGCTAAGATATAACACACACCAGTTGACTTTGACATTTTTTTTGCCCTATGACATCTCAAGATCGTGACTGTTTTACATTTTTTGCTGCTGCATTGTGATATTCTCTGTACATTTTGGCTCTGAACACTATGTCTTTGACATATTACGTTTTCTGTCATGTTATGCTGTATGGTTAATTATGTTACCATAAAACAGACGTTATTTAGTGGGTATATGATTTAAATGCAAGACATTAATCTTTGTTCATCAATTTCAGAAAGAAATGATGCGTGTAAGAAATAAATTCAACAGAAACGGGAATTTCACCTACGGAATAAACGAAAGAAGATGCAATAACTTTATGAGGAAGAGTAAATGGATCAGGTTTTAACAAGCATTAACAAGAATATACTATACTCATCACAGAATAGCAGTCTTAACTAATTTTTTCTTTCAGAATACAAGGTGATTGATGCAGGCTGTCAGACAGAACTACACATCTTAGTTTTAGTGATGAAATATGCTAGAGATAAGGGATAGTTGTATAATGAGTAATGAAGTGATTTTTTGCAGATGATAATTAATACTGATGAATAATGATGAAGGAAATGGTATTGTGAATAATGAAGTTTTTCTTTACAGGTGATGATAATAGTGAAGTTATGATGATATGGATAATGAAGTTTTCTTTACAGATGAGGATAATGTTGAAGTTATGTATTTATGCTATGTAGTTATTTAAGTATTTGTTGTAGTTTGTTTTGACAGCAGGTGTTATATTGCATAGTAGGATGACGGAAAGTTTTGGAAAGGACAGCTTTGGAACACATTTTATACACATTTCACTACCTGTTACTTCGAAGTTCACTACTTTTCAGCATAGTGTGCGTTTCTTCTTTCAGGTCAATAATCCATTTTGTATATTTTTCCAGGAGAAGCTTTTCATGATACTAAACCTGTTACTTATTATACCTGTTCTAGTACTTGCATTTTTATTATTTTTTTTACCAATTTGTGTTTATCATTTATAAATGTGATCACATATACTGCGTTGTTACATAACCTTGCTACAGCTGACTCATGACGTTCCATATCCTCATTTGCAGCAATAGGTCAAAAGCAAATAGTGTTATGCCTCAGCAATTAATTAACGATCCCAACGCAATGCATTGCTAACAAAAAAAAAATGTATTACCAGTCCCAAGTAGTGATACCAGTTTGAGAAAATTCTGAATAATACTGATTAGCTCTGAATAGTATGTCACTTGAGTAATGACCTCTTAATGAGACAAAAAGTATATATATTAATAATGCTTTGTCACTAGCTAATAACTGCCACTGTTTATTGTGATGAGACTACTTATAATGCCCGTGATCATTAATGCTATGACTAATTAACTGATTTTTAATAATGACTTCGTAATGATATAAATAATACTGAATGATGAACAATGTTTTAATCTATTCAATACTTGCTGGCCACTGAGTGCCAATAATTAATGTCACTCCACGAATTGTTATTAATTATGCCATTAATTAGCTCTTGTTTTCAATGTTCATACTTTGTAATTGGAAATGAATGTGACTGTTTAATAATGCTTTGTAATTAGGAGAAGGCTAATGATTCTTACTATATTGGAATGACAAATGATTAATTAACTGTAATTAGGAAAAAGCTAATGATTATTACTATTGAAATGACAAATGATTAATTAACTGACACATAATTAATTAACTATGCTATACTTTGTAACTGGAAAAGAATATGATTCTTACTATATTGAAATGACAAATGATGCTATGCTTTGTAATTAGAAGGCTAATGAATCTTAATTACTGTTTAATAATGCTTTGTAATTAGGAGAAGGCTAATGATTCTTACTATATTGGAATGACAAATGATTAATTAACTGTAATTAGGAAAAAGCTAATGATTATTACTATTGAAATGACAAATGATTAATTAACTGACACATAATTAATTAACTATGCTATACTTTGTAACTGGAAAAGAATATGATTCTTACTATATTGAAATGACAAATGATGCTATGCTTTGTAATTAGAAGGCTAATGAATCTTAATTACTGTTTAATAATGCTTTGTAATTAGGAGAAGGCTAATGATTCTTACTATATTGGAATGACAAATGATTAATTAACTGTAATTAGGAGAAGGTTAATGATTCTTAATTATACTTTGTAATTGGAAAGGAATGTGACTGTTTAATAATGCTTTGTAATTAGGAAAAGGCTAATGATTAATACTATATTGGAATGACAAATGATTAATTAACCATGCTATACTTTGTAACTAGTAAAAGAAGGGTACTGATTCTGTGTAAAACAATTAACGAACATTTTTCTGTAATACTACATACTTGCTACAGAAATGTTCAATAACTGGGCTATGAATGCCACAAACTACTAATGAAGTCTCTAATTGTCAATATTATGTGACTTAATGTCCTTCACCTCATGAGTTAACTACCCTGAATTACTGCAATGTCCATTTGTCCTGTTTATCCTAATGATCATGGAGCACTATCTTTGGTTTTGCACTAATTCTACGTTGGTGTGCCTTGTAAGAGAGTGGTGTTGACACGACATGCTGTCCACCACCGTGAGCGATGAAGACGATATTATGGTCCCACTGTTTGGTGTACCTTATATACTGCCAAAATAAAAAAATGGAATATTACTACGACAGCTCAGTGTCTTGGCTACACTGATAAATTCTGATGGGAAAAGAACTTCAAATTGTGTCACTTGGTGTTGTACTTCTGTGGAAAGATATGGACTTTCAGAACAGCTGTGTGCAATCTAAAGTGCTACAACCATGATGCAATCCTTCCCTTTCCTATCCTGATTCTTGTCACATAAGGAAAATAATTTTTTGGTAACATCATTTATGTTCGTGGGTTATACATTTTTTTCGATTCGATGAACTCCAGTGCGAGTACACTTATGTCACTGGTCGACATGATTTTTTACCATTATGTTTATTTATTGCGAAAATGCTAAAGACATTTTTTTTGATTTGTTCTGAAGTACAGTATATGTGCACTCTTGTCTTTTATATTGTATATACATTTTTTATTTTGATGATATGTTCTGAACTACAGTGCATGTGCACTTATGTTGTGTGTTAATATGTTTTCTACTGACCTTCAGTGCCTGTGCACTTTTCTCATTTTTCAATATGATTTGTACTATTCTGTATATTCAATACTTCAATGCGTATGCACTTATGTCATTTGTTACTAATTGTATATACATTTCATCATTTACTGATATGTTCTCAACTGCAGTGCATGTGCACTCATGCCACTTGTCAACATAATATTTTTTGCCATTCTGTTTATTCATTCTGTTTATGCTAAAGAATTTTTTCAGTGCCTGTGCACTTTGTTTTCTGTCAAATAATTTGTATATACATTTTTCTGATTTGCTACTATGTTTTGTACTCATATTTTGTCTTTGTCTGAAATGTTTTGCACTCTGTGCATGTGCACCACATTTAATTCATGTATCTAAACATTCTGTAAATTGTACAAGTTGACTAATTAGAAAAAAAATTTTGCCGCGATTGGCAAGTCCAAATGACTCACCATCGCTGCCAAATTTTTGCCCCCCCAGTGGAGGGTTATGAAACACGTATGTAACGCAGCAGCGATGGGGAGGCATTGTAGCGTCTCTGACCAGAGAGCCATTTATCGTAGTTAGTCTGCGCTTGACCGCGCAAGTGTTGCGAGCAGTACGCTAGTAGTCGTCATGCAGAGTGGTCGGTCAGTAGTAGCAGCCCAGTGCGGTTGTGTGATGTAGGCGGTCGGCAACACTGGTCAAGATGCTGAATGAGGTATACTGTTAATTAATATAATCATTAGATAATGTAAAATTTATTTATTGTAATTAATCTCCAACAAGTCCCCCAATAATAATTTTGATTTCAAAAGCATTTTTTCAAAAATTTAATTTTTTTATTGAACTAAAGATTTCGTTGCACTTCCCATTTCATTCCACTTCTTTTGAAGAAAAATTTCAGTAAAATCACAGAAAAAAGGAATATTATTATTTGCAATGCAGTTCCTCCAAGCCGTGCGCACGAATAAGAGCAGAAATTTGACTACCAGTTACAATGAGGTAAGACTTTAATTCTGATTGTTTTACACAGGGCCAAAGACCGATATTTCGGTTTAATTGAATTTTCTTATCACTGAATTGACCTTAATTTTTTGTGAAGAACTTATATTTGAGTCAGATTGCTAATTTTTGTTTAATTGTCATTGTCAGTAGATTTCATTGTGGCGAGGTTACACTTAGCGCAATGTCCATTAGGATTCTTAAATAATATTGACACTCTTTTAAGATCATTGCAGGGAGGTTATTCTTGGCTCCTATTCATTTATTATTTCTTTCTTTTAAATTTCGGTGGGGAGGTTACAACGTTTCTATTTAACTAATGACAAAAATTATTATCTACTTTTGCTCTGCGCATTTTTGATAAGTCATCTTAGACCTTTTTATGTCAGTAAATATTTTATATCAGTTTTGTAAACGCTTGTCAAATATAAATGTGATGCTAGTTTTCGCTCAGAAGCAAGCCTGCCATGTCATACACGGGCACATCAATAAGTAATACTTCGTTAGTAATTCGGAAACAAAGTTTCCCATTAGCTATTTTGTTGCTTGCTAGCATACAGATTTCTTTCGAAGAAGAGTTTACTTCTTTTAGTATGCCTGCGCTTTGACAATCGAAGATCACTACCAAGGGAGCAGTGTTAAGAAAATAATTGGGCTGTTACATGTCGCTATGAAATCTTTGTTCTGTCTGAAAATGTTTGTATTTTCTTAACTGTGCTGAGAGAACGGATAAGATA
Organism: Schistocerca piceifrons; assembly: GCF_021461385.2. NCBI lineage: Eukaryota > Metazoa > Arthropoda > Insecta > Orthoptera > Acrididae > Schistocerca > Schistocerca piceifrons. The sequence goes on along the minus strand of NC_060140.1, from coordinate 778,717,710 downwards.
CGTGCAGAGACTGTTGAAGATGAAATGGGAGATATGATATTGCGTGAATAGTTTGACAGAGCACTGAAAGACCTGAGTCGAAGCAAGGGCCCCGGAGTAGACAACATTCCATTAGAACTACTGACAGCCTTGGGAGAGCAAGTCCTGACAAAACTCTACCATCTGGTGAGCAAGATGTATGAGACAGGCGAAATACCCTCAGACTTCAAGAAGAATATAATAATCCCAATCCCAATGAAAGCAGGTGTTGACAGATGTGAAAATTACCGAACTATCAGTTTAATAAGCCACAGCTGCAAAATACTAACGCGAATTCTTTACAGACGAATGGAAAAACTGATAGAATCCGACCTCGGGGAAGATCAGTATGGATTCCGTAGAAATGTTGGAACACGTGAGGCAATACTGACCCTACGACTTATCTTAGAAGATAGGTTAAGGAAAGGCAACCTACGTCTCTAGCATTTGTAGACTTACAGAAAGCTTTTGACAATGTTGATTGGAATACTCTCTTTCAAATTCTGAAGGTGACAGGGGTAAAATACAGACAGCGAAAGGCTATTTACAATTTGTACAGAAAGCAGATGGCAGTTATAAGAGTCGAGGGGCATGAAAGGGAAGCAGTAGTTGGGCAGGGAGTGAGACAGGATTGTAGCCTATCCCTGATGTTATTCAATCTGTATATTGAGCAAGCAAGAAAGGAAACAAAAGAAAAGTTCGGAATAGGTATTAAAATCCATGGAGAAGAAATAAACACTTTGAGGTTTGCCGATGACATTGTAATTGTGTCAGAGACAGCAAAGGACTTGGAAGAGCAGTTGAATGGAATGGACAGTGTCTTGAAAGGAGAGTATAATATGAACATGAACAAAAGCAAAACGAGGATAACGGAATGTAGTCGAATTAAGTCGGGTGATGCTGAGAGAATTAGATTAGGAAATGAGACACTTAAAGTAGTAAAGGAGTTTTGCTATTTGTGGAGCAAAATAACTGATGATGGTCGAAGTAGAGAGGATATAAAATGTAGACTGGCAATGGCAAGGAAAGCGTTTCTGAAGAAGAAAAATTTGTTAATATCGAGTATAGATTTAAATGTATTTGTATGGAGTGCAGCCATGTATGGAAGTGAAACGTGGACGGTAAATAGCTTAGACAAGAAGAGAATAGAAGCTTTCGAAATGTGGTGCTACAGAAGAATGCTGAAGATTAGGTGGGTAGATCACATAACTAATGAGGAGGTATTGAATAGAATTGGGGAGAAGAGGAGCTTGACTAGAAGAAGGAATCGGTTGGTAGGACATGTTCTGAGACATCGAGGCATCACCAATTTAGTATTGGAGGGCAGCGTGGAGGGTAAAAATCGTAGAGGGAGACCAAGATATGAATACATTAAGCAGATTCAGAAGGACGTAGGCTGCAGTAGGTACTGGAGATGAAGAAGCTTGCACAAGATAGAGTAGCATGGAGAGCTTCATCAAACCAGTTTCAGGACTGAAGACCACAACAACAACAGTGACTGTTTGAGCCAAGTACAATATTTTTCTCTTCTGTGAAACAGCTCAGGCATTCAGCATCGTGCCTGGGAGGTCTGGTCGCTTCAGAACGCTGGGCGCTTTCCCTAAGCTTATCTAAGAACTCACAGGATGCGTGTTACCGTTCTTCTTTGTCGGCATGGCAGAGCGCGCCCTTTTAATTCTGGAATATCCGTTGAGCGCTGGAAGTATTCCCAAGTGTGACGAATCTGCTCTCTCTGCAGTTAGTTCACTGAAGTATGTGTCTCTGCCTTACGTGCTTCCGCGGTGTGAGTACTTTCCGTATTCTGGGAGCTCCAGCAGCCGCCCCCTCCATTTCTGCTTTACCCAATGAGCGACAACATAGCAGTCGGTGTGCACACCTTCAGACAACTAAGGAACACACAGTGGGTGCTATTTAAGAATTTTGGCAGTTTCTCGCCAGCAATCTGTGCTGGAAAGAGTAAGCCTCGGTCATCTTCGCGTTAGGCTCTTCCCTCAAGGACATGGTGTACTGGAGAGAGAGAGAGAGAGAGAGAGAGAGAGAGAGAGAGATGGTTGGTTGGTTGATTTGGGGGAAGAGACCAAACAGCGAGGTCATCGGTCTCATCTGATTAAGAAAGATGGGGAAGGAAATCGGCCGTGCCCTGTCGAAGGAACCATCCCTGCATTTGGCGAGGACAGAGAGCACCGCGTGGGCGCATTTCAGGTTTAGATTTCAGTTCGCCGACACGCTGGCCTGTGGCCTTGGACGGGTTTACTGTCTGAGTAAGTGTAGCAATTTCGCAGCAGTGCAGTCCTTTTACCTCTGAGCAACTCGCACCTGCGTGCATTTTAAATCGCAACTCGTACTGCATTTATGTTAATTCAGAATTGGGATGTAGCATTCAACAGCTTCCTTTAGTTGCATTTATGAGCTGCTCAGACCTATTGCAACACCATCTGCACTTCCGCTAGCAGCCTTCCTTGTTATTAGTTTCAATTGCTCATAAATAATTGGGGTAATATATGTGTGTTATTCAAATAATCACAGTTAATTGCCGCGCTGGGTAGCCGCGCGGTCTAGGCGCCTTGTCATGGTTTGCGCGCCTTGTCACGGTCTGCGCGGTTCCCCCGTCGGAGGTTCGAGTCCTCCCTCAGGCTGGGTGTTTGTGTTGTCCTTAGCGTAAGTTAGTTTAAGTTAGATTAAGCAGTGGGTAAGGTTGGGGACCGATGGCCTCAGCAGTTTGGTCCCACAAGATCTTACCACAAATTTCCAAATTTCCACAGTTAATTGTCTGGTTTGAGAAATCTATCGTACTTGTGAAGAGTCTTGGTTAATAATTAGTTTAACGGTGTAGCACACCCACCTTCATGACTCCTTGTGAATTTCGTGTGTTGTTAAGATTCCACGATTTTTATTTGAAGCTAGGTTTCCCCTATTATACCCTTCTTGCAACAAATACTAGATTATACACTACCTTCTACATCAATGAAATAAACTGGATTGATTAAAAGTGTTCCATTGAACGCAATTCGCTCAACTTCTTGCCTTGAACAGGCGACCCTTCATTATTGAAAATTTTATAAATATGTCCTGTCACATTCATTTATTTTAATCTGTGCTTTCATTGTGCCTGGTCCCGGCGGAGGTTCGAATCCTCCCCTCGGGCATGGGTGTGTGTGTTTGTCCTTAGAATAATTTAGGTTAAGAAGCGTGTAAGCTTAGGGACTGATGACTTTAGCAATTAAGTCCCATAACATTTCACACACATTTCATTGTGCCGGAGATCCTTTGCAAAACAGGTACCCCTCTGAGATCAATGTGAAGACTTTTCAGTGCAAAGATTTTAGAGTTATATTTTATATGAATGGTTTTTCAACGAGCAAATATCTCTTTCTTTTCGTTTTTTTGTTTTTTTGAAGAGTTCGTGAGAGTGGCAGGCACATTGCACGACCGCTGCTACACCCCAGAAAGTTTCATTGCAAAATAAAGTCAGTATAAAAAGATCGGATCAAGTAGCATTACATGACAGGTGCTTCTCGCTTTTATTTACAAAGCGTCGCCAGATGTTATATTGCAGTCGTTATGATCAGAAGATACTTCTCATCTCTTTGGTTTTTTACAGCATGAATAACAGTTTTGCTAAAGCATATAATATTAAAATAAATGTTATTTACTCATAACGTTAATAGCGTCTGGGATTAGCTTCCAATGGATCAGTTTTTCAGTTTGCAGTTTTCTGAAGATAGAAAAACAAAAATACTTACAGAGCTCTGTAAGTGGAGAATTGCAGAAATAATTTTCCCTGCTCCTTATTTGTGATTTTCGAGTGGCAGTGGGTGCATGCGGATTTTATTCGTAACTATCCTTTAAACCCAGATCATAGTTACAGAGATACGAATAAAACTCATTGGCCCTACGATAGGTATTTCTGTTCCTAGTAAATGCAGTTGCAGCTGGCGGCAGCACACCTCCGTTGGGTCAGCTTCCCAGTGGCAACCAGCTCAAGATTCACATCGTCTGAGCAGCCCTATTCCGCCTGTCGTTAATCCAATAAAGAACTGGAAAAATTGTAGGACACGTTTAACAACTAAGTGGCTCCAGATTTATTTCCTGATTTGGTTCAAAATTATCCTGATAAATTCACTCGATATTTTCTTGTCATTTAGATTAAATATTCTGAATTATTCTCACTTCAGGGATAACATAGAGGTAGGAAAGTTATGGTAATGAGTCTAGGAAGCTCGTACCATCAGAAACTGCAGCTTACTTCGCCATTTACGTCGCCAATTCTCCTTTTTGGCCATCATTATGACAAGAAAAGGGCGCTGTTTAACACAGTTGTATGCCAGTTTAGTGGTAAAATCTTCGCCCTTCACGCGTTAGTTTTCTGTTGTAATCTCGCTGGAGACAAGGTTTTTACCTCATCTGTGAAAGAGACACTTGCAGGAAGATCGAAAATACATAAAAAAAATCTTAAGTCGACTTCTCTCCCATAAGTTTTGTCGGTAACTTGATTCTTTTCCCTTTGAATCTAAGACTGAAAACTTTCACAATTGCGCACTCGTTAGTGCCTGATTTTTTTGTTTCTGTCATTTTTATTGATTTAATTGTAACACAGAATGATTTTTTAACTGGATATCCTAATCTATCAATCACGAGTGCTACATTTATACACTTTCCTGGTAGTCCTTCCTGTAATCCTACTTCAGTATCACCGTGGACTGAAGGTAGACACAGACCATTTGGACGTCGAAAGCGCGTGTTAGCCTGTTAATTCGAGACAGTTTGAGATACTTCGTTTTATTGAAAACAATTTTTTCGTAACGTTATCATGATCAGTTGTAATTCATTTGTATTAGCAGAGTACATACTAAATTGCGTTATTTGTTAGTTTGTTGAACACGACAGATAAGCATAAGAGAGAAGTAAAACAAGAGCAGTAGAGTTTCCATATTACCAAAAAAGTGTGCAATGTTCGGACAATTTTTCGAGTTCACGTCTATAGACAATATGTTGGCAGTATTTCGTCTCCTTCCATGTTATGCTGTGTTAGCAGACTATATATATGGGTCGAGGGCTTAATATTATTATTGAACTGAAAACAAAAACAAGAGTGTGGTCACTATAACGCGGCTGTTGGCCACGAGCGTAAACAAACGAGGCCGTTGACTTGGGGAGGAGCGTAGCTGGCTGAACATACCTCGTCTACTATTGCAGCGGTAGCAGGCACCCCGTTTCCTTGGTCCAGCGAAAGCACAAAGGATGTAACAGCCATAATGATCGCCGATGTCTTCTGAAGTTTCTGACGTTTTGAGGATCATACTCGAGCCCTGTAGTGGACCAGCATTCATCTCTTCACCCATTTCAGAATAAGGAAAGGAAATTATGAGCCATGCACAACCTAAGGTAATGCGAAACCCACACAGCATTTGGTAACGTCTACAGTGCATTTTATTGCTGAAATAGGCAGTGTCGTAAACTCGGAAGTTCAGGCTCTACCTCTGCATGTCTCTTACGCCACCACAATCCAAAAACCGCCGCGTTAAAATGTCCGTTTCGAAGCTCCACTTCAGCATCGCGTCGTCAGTGTTGCCCTCACAACGTTTATTGGAACCGAATCATTAAATTCTTGCTCCCGTCACTCTGCTAGCAGCTGACCTCACATACTGAAAACTCTCCACAGCTGCCCACAACTTCCCGCCTTCATCTGAGTCGTTTTCTTTTATAGCGCTGGCTTGTGACGTTGTTCATACAGCGTCAGCCAAATCCTGTGTCAATATTACGATGTGTATTATGAATCAAATGATCATATGCACAGTCTGCAATGTCACTGAAGGCAAATATCAAATATGATTCAATGAATAGATGGAGAATTCGGCGATCCTCATTTGCTGGTAGAGTTTGCATGGAAATCATGATTATAATGTATGGATTACATATGGTTAGACACGGAAACAGATATAAACCCATAAAAATGGACATAAATGAGACTTTCACTCTGCAGCGGAGTTTGCGCTCATATGAAACTTCCTGGCAGATTAAAACTGTGTGCCGGACCGAGGCTCGAACTCGGAACCTTTGCCTTTCGCGGGCAAGTCACACAGTCAGACAGTTTTAATCTGCCATACAATTTCAAAAACGGACATGTTTGCAAAAATGTTAAAATCGCAATCAAACAGAATGTGGGTAATATATACCAACGATTCTTTTGTATCGATGTTTTGATTAATTCATATCAGTTGAAACATCGTCTTTTGGATGAAATAAATTATCCATTACGAAATATTTCGCCTTTATATATGGATTATGGCACGTCACTTGTTTCAGAAGGCTTTTCAAAGAAAAATGCTGGTAACTAAGTTAAGCAGTATTTTCAAATTTGGAAATTTGTGGTAAGTTCTATGGGACCAAACTGCTAAAGGCATCGGTCCCTAGGCTGCTTACACACTACTTAATCTAATTTACACTAACGTACGCTAACGACAACACAGACATCCATGCCCAAGGGAGGACTGGAACCTCCGACGGGGGGAGCCGCGCGAACTGTGTCAAGGCGCCCGAAACCGCACGGCTACCCCGCGCGGCAGTATTTTCATAAAACGCTTTGCAGAACTGATGCATAGAAGCTGTTACTTACAAATCCCATTATGTTGCTGCGGAAAAGAGGTGGTTGTAACTGCCTTCTGAAGCAATGACTTTCAGTGGGTGACGTGGGTCCATGTTTCAGACTGTGGTGATATTCAGAACAGTGTACAATGAATTGGAATCTTAGATAGGCGTGTATACAACGCCTGACAAAAAACGTGAAGTACCCAGAAAGGAAGAAGGAAATGAAGTGAAACTTCACGGTTTGAGAGGGTATCTGATATTATTTCAGTGATAACACGGCCGAGTTAACTTTACGAAGAACTTGGAAGTATGAGCCAGATAATCAATATGACGTTTCACCCGAATGCATTATTGACTGGATTGGTTAGGGATCCATAAAGTAGTTGTATCCTCTCCTGAGACAAGCTCAACAACAACTGTTGTAACTGGTTCTTGACATCGTTGATAATAGTACTAGGTTGGAGATGACCTCCGAGCTGGTTCCATACCTGCTGTATCGGGGACAAATCTGGCGATATTGCTAGCCATGGGGGTACCTCAGTATCAGACAGAGGGAACATAGAGACATATTCTACGTGTGGACGAGCACTGACCTGTTGAAAAATAGCACCACGATACTGCCGCATGAGAGTTATGGCACGCGGAAGCAGGATGTCCGTGACGTGCTGCCTAACAGTCAGAGTTCCCTCAACTATTACCAGCTGTGCCTTGAAGTCATAGCCTATGCCTTCCCACACTATGTCGCCCGGAGTAACGACGCTGTGCCTCTCCAAATCCTTGGAATGTTGAGGTCTCTCCCTAGACCGCCACTGTACTCGTCGACGAGGATCCTCTGGAGTACTGTAGCACTACTATTCGTCGCTGAACACAGAGTGGCGCCGTTCATTAGCAAGCTATGCTTCCGGCACACTATACCACTTCGAATGCAGCTGATAGTGTTCTGTTAACGGCAGCCTACACATGGGACAATAATTCACCAGTCCAATTGCTCGTAGTCTCCTGGCAATCGTGGTGGATGACACCGGTTGTTGCAGCAAGTCCACTACTTGTTCTCGGATGACAGGCGCGTATGTGAAAGGATTACAACGTGCTTTGTGCACAGTGCTGCGATCTCCCTTGTGGTAGTTCGAAGTGGTCCCCCGGAATCTTGACGACGAGTATTCCTGCGATCACGTTTCCATACAGTCCAACGTCGTCCCACTGTAGTATCCGAATGCCCTACAATTCTGAGGATGATGTCTCACACGATTACGCGGCATCTCCGTGTCCATCAGAGTGATCACTCAGCATCTCACGCTGCACGCACCCCTTTTATACCCAATTTGGCCTGGTAACAACACTAAACACGACAATGCAAGTGTACTCTGCTGGCCGTTCTGCGTGTCACAGAGAATTGTTTCACGAGCTGCGACATAGTCGCGTATATGGACAGTGATCCAATACTGTCAAATTTTTTTTATTCCAGTTCTTGGGCACAATATCAATTCTTTTGACGGTGACCGATTTCAGTCAGTAATGACCATCTTGAGATCTACAATATAAAAATATATACACCTGGTGAGCAGTGTGTCTTTCAACACAATACAGCATTACGTACCACAATATATTATCATACAAACAGGGAAATGTACAGATAAAATACGGTAAAACATAACTTTTCTACACCGTCTCCTAAAGTGATAAGGCCGTAATGCCGTCGTCAAAAAATATATACTCAGCACATCATTGTCACATAGATCTAAAATAAGGTGTAGAATAGGCCACATCGACCCCACAGTCATTTTTGCGACTGGCTACTGAAGCACAGGAGCTACCAGAAATATGTTTGCCTACATCCTACATAGATGTCGCTGCTGTGGGCTTAGATGTAGTCATCTTTTACGTAAGACACATAATCTGATAAAAACACATTAGGTCAAATACAAGTAGCAGACTTTTAAATATTGATAACTATTATAGAAACCAATTGTGAGACAATAAAAGACGAATACATTTACCCACACAAAAATATTAAAAAGAAACATATAATAGGTCTGACACTTTGTTTGATAACGTACTACGATAACCTAATAATGCTTCGTGTATTTATACCTAGCCTTGTTTGATGATTTATGTTGACAACAGTAAGCATTTGCCTTACTTGCTTGCACACATTCGTCGCTCTAATCCTGAACTGATTATGTTCTACCTATTCATGGATTGTATGGCCAGACTAGATAATTTTATTAATTGACTGTTAATATGTTGTTTAAACGTTTTCTGTGAGTGTCATATCACGATGTATGTAAAGCCCTCTAGTGGTAAAGTTCTTACGATCGGTGCGCGCCTTCATAACGTCCTGGCGACCGACCCAACAGAGGGCGCTGATCATTGATCTACCTTTTCTTCAGCTGTCATATAGACATTTTATCTTCCATAGGTAATTTATAGGTTGCTACAGGCAATGTATTACGTATGTTAACTTTTGATGTAAAATCACCATAAAAGTGTCAGACTCATTATCTTTATATATTTCCTTTTTATAATTTTATATGGGTAACTGTATTCGTCTTTCGCTGTATCACAATTGGTTTCTATAATAGTTAAGTCTGCTACATGTATTTGACCTAACGTGTTTTTATCAGATTATGTGTCTTACGTAAATGATCAGAGGGTTGGATCCCCTCAGTCGACGACGTCAGGTTGCAACGCCTGGGCTACTCTCAGGTTGTAATCTCCGTCTTCGACGGTTGTGTCTGTCTGTCTGTCTGCATGCCTGCCCGCCGCTTCCTGCTGTAGCTGTTCGTCCGTCCGTCCGTCCGTCCGTCTGTCCGCCCGCCTGCTCGCTGTCCGCCGCCGCCGCTGCTGCCTGCTGCCTGCTGTCCGTCCGTCCGTCTGTCTGTTCGCCGCCGTCTGCCTGTTCGCCGCCGCCGCCGCCTGCTGTCCGTCCGTCCGTCTGTTCGCCGCCGCCGCCAGCCGGTGCCCGCCGCCGCCGCCGCCGCCGCCAGCCGGTGCCCGCCGCCGCCGTTGCCGCCTGGTCGCCGCCGTCGCCGCCGTCCTCACCCTGGTCTACGGCCGTCTTCGTCTTCATCCGTCTTCGTCTTCATTCGTCTTCGTCTTTGTCTGTCCCCAGTTTCTGTCCTTTCCTCTTCGTTCTGTTCGTTATTGTTTCTCCCTACCGTCATGTCCGCCCCCACCACCACTGCCACCGCTACCACCACCGCCATAGTTTATACTTCCCCTTCCGCCGCCTCCACCACTATCACCTGGTGTGCCCAGTCCCACCCCCCTCCTACCATCCCTCCTCTTCTCACTCTCCCTTCGCCCTCACTCTTTGTCGCCCCCTCTCCAGCTTCTTCCTCTCAATCTGATCCTTTCCCCCCACTCCCCCAGCCTGTCACTGCAGCTCCGGCTCGGGTGGTGGCCCGTCGGGCCACTGTCCATGCCCAGCTCTCCCCATCGCCTTCGCCATCGCCGCCGCCACCGCCACCGTCGTCGTCACCGTCGCCTTCGCCTTCACCATCACCGTCACCATCTCCGGCGCCGACTCCGGGCCCGGGACCTGCCCCTCCCCGCCACATTCCAGTTGTTCCCATCCCCCACACCTCCTCCACCGCCGTCAAGCGCCCCAGTGGCACCCCTGCCTCCTCTGCTTCCATAAAGGCTCCGCCTCGTCCTCCTTCCCCCACCCATGATGCCATGGATGTCTCCCCGCCCGTCCCTGCCCCCTCATCCTCCTCCTCTACCCCCTCCTCCTACCGCTACCTCCTCTCCCGTCCTGATCCCTCTCTCCTTGAAGCCCGGAACCTCACCCTCTTCCTTCGCCAGCATTGTCCTGGTGCCCCCATCTCCCTCCTCACTCCTCGCTGTGATTCGGTCCTCATCTCCTCCCCCAGCCCAACCCTCCACACGTACCTCCTTTCCCGCATCCCTGTCACCCGCTTTGGCCCTCATGCTTCTCTCACCCCTGCTCCTTCGCCACCTCCTTCCCACCAACCCCAACCTCCGCGTCGCCTGCCGACTCTCACCGCCGTGATCACTCGGCTTAGTCCAGTGATCACGGAGGAGGAGGTGTTGGTGGAGCTTCAGGCCCATCCCCATTTGGAGGTGCGTGCGGTTCGCCGCATCCATAACGCTGCCGGCCCCACCAGCCTTATGCGGGTTTTTTCTGAGCACGCTCCCTCCATCGACTGTCTCCTGAAGGAGGGTGCCCTCCTTTTTAACCAGCGTTATAAGGTTGACCCCTCCCATTCCCCTCCTCAATCCCTGCGCTGCCAGAGGTGTCTGCGCTATAACGCGCACCCCACAGCTGAGTGCCGCGAGGCCCCCACCTGCCCGCATTGTCGGCAAGCGCACTTCCTCAGGCAGTGCCCTAACCTCCAATCCCCTCCTTCCTGCAATACCTGCAATCTCCCCCATCCCACCTACTCCCAAAAGTGTAAAGCCCGACCTCCTCCAACCACTCCTGAACTCACCGTCCGTGTCCGTCCCCTGGACGCCCCCACCCCTCCTGGCAATTCCCTTCGTCCCCCCCCCCACACCGCTGAGGACATCATCAGGTTCCTTACCATCATCCTCCAGAATGTTCATCCCTTTCAGCGCCCCCACACCCTCCAGCAGATCTCCCTTGCCGCCCGTTCCATATTCCAACTCAAGATGTACGCCACCTACTCCAACAACCAGGCCCATTTCACCTTCTCCCACCTTGACACCCTCGTCTAAATCCGTATCATGGCGCGACAGCAACGTATCCTTTTCAACAACATCCGCTACCTACCCGCCAACAGGAACCTCTTCCTGCACACCCTTGCCACCCACCGCGTGGATGCCTTCCTCCTTAATGAAACCTTCCTCCAACCCCATCACACCATCCACACTTCGCCCTATCTCCTCCACCGCTCCGATAATCCCCGCCCAATTGCACGTGGCGGAGTTGCCATTGGTCACCACCGCCAGATCCCCGTTCGGCTCCAACCTCTCCTTCCCGACCCCACCGAACACCTGATCCTTAGTCTCTTCTTCCCCGGCCTTACCGTTACCTGCGCCACCATCTATGTCCGCCTCAACGCTCTTATTCCCCTCGACTTCCTCTCCCACGTCGATTGTACCTTCTCCTCCTACGTGATCGCCGCCGACCTCAACATCCATAGTCGTTCCGCTGCCCAGTTACGGCGGTGGCATCGGTTCCTCTCCACCCTTCAAGGCGACCTCGTCCTCATCCCGCAGCATACCCGTCCCGAATCCAACTCCACTCCTGATGTTATCCTCTCCTCCCCCAACCTCCTTGGCCGCATCACGGTGGATATCCTGGAGCCAATTGGTAGCGACCATCTCCCTGTCCTCCTCACCCTTTCAGACGGTCGTCGCCCCCGCCCCGACCCTCGTAATCACCCTCCCCCTAAGTATGTCCACGACTATTCCCATGCCGACTGGAATGCCTACCGGGATACCCTTTCCACTCAAGTCGATAGCCACCCCTTCACCTACCACCACCCTGACGATGTCGCCTATGCCGCCTCCTTTCTCCAGCAGACCTTGTCTGAGGCCGTGGAGGCCCACGTCCCTACTGTCGCCATCCACCCCCACCGTCCTACCTTACCCCCACAGGCCGTCCTCCTCCTCCTCCGTGAATCCCGTCGTCTCTACTGTGCTTTCCTCCGCACACGTGACCCGGACACACTACGACGCCACCGGCAACTCCATCGACACATTCGTAATTTGCTCGTTGCTAAGAAATGCCGGGACTGGCGACAGACATGCACCCGTTTACATGCTACCCTACCAATCAACTCGTCCAAGTTCTGGTCGGTCTTCCGTCGCCTTACCGGAACTAAACCCTCCCCCTATTATCCTCTTCTCCATGATGATCACCCTTTCCCTGACTCCCTTAGTAAGGCCAATCACTTTGCCTCCTACCTCTCCGATGTATTTTCCATCCCCGATGATCCCCAGTTCGATTACTCCCTCTTCCCGGATATCCGCGATCGAACTGACACCTCTGTCCCTCCCCTCGCTCCTGGTTTCCAGTACTTGGACAACATTGCACACATGGAACTCAATACCCCTATCACTACAGAGGATCTCATTGCTACACTCCGCACAAAACGCAACACCGCTCCTGGTCATGATCGTGTCACCTACCGTCACCTTCGTGAAGCTCCTGTCTCTTTTCTCTCCACCCTGGCCAGGCTCTACAATGTAATCCTGTCCACCGGTTACTACCCCGACCTGTGGAAAACCTCCCGTATCCTCATGTTCCTTAAACCTGGCAAACCGCCGTCCGACGTCTCCTCCTACCATCCCATCAGCCTTACCTCGGTCTTCAGCAAGGTCCTGGAATCTATCCTCACCCGACGCATCCACCAGGATCTCCGTCACCACCGTCTCCTTCCCATTACCCAGTGTGGCTTTCGGCCGTCCTTCTCTTCCGACGACCTCCTCCTTCACCTCACTCATCTCCTTTCCGAACAGCTTAATTCCCGTCGCTCCGCAATCTTCCTCTCCCTGGACCTTGAACGTGCCTATGACCGTGTATGGCATTCCGGTCTCCTCTTCAAGCTCCAAACCTTCGCCCTTCCCATAAATTACATCCGTCTGATTGGCTCCTTTCTCTCCCGCCGTCCTTCCTATGTCACCATCCATAACACAGATTCCTACACCTTTTTCCCCTCTGCCGGTGTGCCCCAAGGCTCCGTCCTCTCCCCCCTTCTGTACCTTTTGTACACGGCGGACATGCCGCCACCGTCACCTCCCGTCCACCTTCTCCAGTTTGCCGATGACACCGCCTTCCTCGCCCTTGCCCCCACCCTGCAGCGCTCCCAACACCTTCTCCAATCCCATCTTGACCGGCTCACCGCTTGGTGCAACCAGTGGTTGCTCAAGGTCAATCCCTCCAAAACCCAGGCGATCATTGTAGGCAAAACCACCCCTTCCTTCCGCCTCCTTGATTTCTACATCACCATCTATGGCCGTCCTATCGCCCTCACTCCCACCCTTAAGTACCTTGGCGTCATCCTCGACCGTCGCCTCTCCTGGACTCCCCACCTCCAGACAATCCAAGCCAAGGCACGCTCCCGACTCAGTCTCCTCAAGCTCCTCTCCGGCCGTACGTGGGGTCTGGGCCCCTCCACCGTCCTCCACACCTATAAATCCCTCATCCGCCCTATCCTTTGTTATGCCCATCCGGCTTGGATCTCCGCCCCCCCTACCTTTTATAACTCCCTCCAAATCCTTGAACGCCATGCTCTCTGCCTCGCCTATCGCATCCGTCTCCCCTCCCCTACGTGGATCCTGTACGATCTCCTCCCCTTCCCCCACCTCCTCCTTTTCCTGGAAAGGATACGGATCCTGTACACCTCCCGTAAACTTGATCCTCCTCACCCGCTCATCTCCCCGATCCTCTCTCACCCCCGCCCGCTGCCGCGCCTGTATTCCCACGTCCCACCTGGTCTCCATCTCTCCACCCTCCTTACCCTCTCCCAAGGTGGCTTCCGCCAGCTCCCCCTCCCTGATGATGTCCTCGTCCCCTCCATCTACCCCTCCTATCAACTTTGATCCTGCCCCACCCTCCACTTCCGGTGTCCTTTCCTTTAGGCACCCTCCCTCCCTTCTCTTCTCTTCCCTTCTCTTTCCTTTTCCCCCATCCCCTCCCTCCACCCCTCTTACCCCGGGCTTCCCCTACCTCTTCCTCCATCCCCCTCTCTCCCCTGCCCGTGGCATCCCTGCTCTCACCTCTCGCTCTCCCACTCCCCTTCCTCCTCCTCCTCTCTTGCCAGGTCGCCGGACTCGCACACGCATAGTGAACTTTCGCACGCCGGAGATCATCGCCTTCTGTGTCTCGTGTGTGTGACGACGTTTAGTGTTTTTGGTGTCCGCCGTCCCGCTACTCCATTCACTTGTGCCGTCGGATTCATCAGTGTTCTGTGCGCCGTGTCAACGTGTTTTCAGTGTTGTTATCGTCACGTGTGAACGACTCCGTGTTTTTTGTTTCTCTGTGACCTCTCTCTTTTGTCCGTCACTTGTTCATTATCATTCTTCGTACTTATGCTTTTGTGAACACTATGGCTGAAGAGCGGCGTAGTGTGCCGCTGCCAGACTGCCTGATTTGTATAGGTATACAAATAACAATAAAGAAAAAAAAATTACGTAAATGATGACTACATCTAAGCCCACATTAGCGACATCTATGTAGGCAAACATATTTCTGGTAGCTACTGTGCTTCAGTACCCAGTCGCAAAAATGACTGTGGGGACGATGTGGCCTATTCTACACCTTATTTTAGATCTATGTGGCGATGCCTTGCTGAGTATATTTATATGTTCTGACGATGCCATTCCGGCCTAATCACTTTAGGCCATGGTGTAGAAAAGTTACGTTTTACCGTATTTTATCTATACATTTCCCTGTTTGTATGATAGTATATTGTGATGCGTAATGCTGTATTGTGTTGAAAGACACACTGCTCACTAGGTGTACATATTTTTATATTGTAGAGCTGAGGATCGAATGGAAAAAGTGGTAGAAGCCGACCTCGGGGAAGATCAGTTTGGATTCCGTAGAAATATTGGAAAACGTGAGGCAATACTGACCTTATGACTTATCTTAGAAGAAAGATTAAGGAAAGGCAAACCTACGTTGCTAGCATTTGTAGACTTAGAGAAAGCTTTTGATAATGTTGAGTGGAATAATCTCTTTCAAATTCTAAAGGTGGCAGGGGTAAAATACAGGGAGCGAAAGGCTATTTACAATTTGTACAGAAACCAGATGGCAGTTATAAGAGTCGAGGGGCATGAAAGGGAAGCAGTGGTTGGGCAGGGAGTGAGACAGGATTGTAGCCTCTCCCCAACGTTATTCAATCTGTATATCGAGCAAGCAGTAAAAGAAACAAAAGAAAAATTCGGAGTTGGTATTAAAATCCATGGAGAAGAAATAAAAACTTTGAGGTTCGCCGATGACATTGTAATTCTGTCAGAGACAGCAAAGGACTTGGAAGAGCAGTTGAACGGAATGGACAATGTCTTGAAAGGAGGATATACGATGAACATCAACAAAAGCAAAACGAGGATAATGGAATGTAGTCGAATTAAGTCGGGTGATGCTGAGGGAATTAGATTAGGAAATGAGACACTTAAAGTAGTAAAGGAGTTCTGCTATTTGGGGAGCAAAATAACGGATGATGGTCGAAGTAGAGAGGATGTAAAATGTAGACTGGCAATGGCAAGGAAAGCGTTTCTGAAGAAGAGAAATTTGTTAACATCGAGTATAGATTTAAGTGTCAGGAAGTCATTTCTGAAAGTATTTGTATGGAGTGTAGTCATGTATGGAAGAGAAACATGGACAATAAATAGTTTGGACAAGAAGAGAATAGATGCTTTAGAAATGTGGTGCTACAGAAGAATGCTGAAGATTAGATGGGTAGATCACATAACTAATGAGGAGGTACTGAATAGAATTGGGGAGAAGAGGAGTTTGTGGCAGAACTTGACAAGGAGAAGCGACCGGTTGGTAGGACATGTTCTGAGGCATCAAGGGATTACAAATTTAGAATTGGAGGGCAGAGTGGAGGATAAAAATCGTAGAGGGAGACCCAGGAATGAATACACTGAGCAGATTCAGAAGGATGTAGGTTGCAGTAAGTACTGGGAGATGAAGAAACTTGCACAGGATAGGGTAGCATGGAGAGCTGCATCAAACCAGTCTCAGGATTGAAGACCACAACAACAACAACAAGATCTGAGGATGGTCATTACTGACTGAAACCGATCATCGTCAAAAGAATTGGTATTGTAATCAAAGACTGGAATAAAAAACATTTGACAGAGAATTGTAACTCTAATCATTTAGTTATCCGCCGATGCTATGTACTTCCGACCTCGTCTTGTGGCTGCTTCGTTTTTCTTCTCAGGCAGTGTATGAACCGCGGCAGGCAGCGAGGTGGGCGGTACTCACTGAAGGCGAGAAGCGACGCAGTGCGCCGCGGTGGCCGCCCAGTACTGGTTGAGCACGACCCCTCCGCACGCGTGGCGGCATGTGGACGGCTCTTCCGGCCGCTGCACCTGCACCGACAGCTGCAGACATTGCCACAGGTTACTGTCACATCAGGGCCAACAGCATGTAACATTCCCTAGGCCGACGTACCACTTTGTAACATCCCCTCTGCGCAATGACAAACCCCAACATATAACGTACTGGACCCCTTGGACTGTCTGGTATGCGGTAGATTTACGGGTGTGCGTGGCAGGTCCTGTTTGTGACTTACCTGCGCGGTGGCAGTGTAGTCAGCCTCCGCACTTTCTCGAGCTGTAGTCTTACCTGACCTTACCTGCAGTTCAGCTGCTCGTATGTTATTCGGCACCCTATCGATTCTGGACTTAGCAAATACGTAGAACTAAGGTTTTGGGGAGGAATTCCGGTGCTACTAAATAATGCAACACAGCTCTGATTAGAAGCATAAACAGGGTGGTTGATTGATAGTGACCGGGCCAAATATCTCACGAAATAAGCATCAAACGAAAAAGCCACAAAGAACGAAACTCATCTAGCTTGAAGGGGGAACCAGACGGCGCTATGGTTGGCCCGCTAGATGGTGCTACCAAAGGTCAAACTGATATCAACTGCGTTTTTTTAAAAATAGGAACCCTCATTTTTTATTACATATTCGTGTAGTACGTAGAGAAATGTGAATTTCTTAGTTGGACCACTTTTTTCGCTTTGCAATCGATGGCGCTGTAATAGTCACAAACGTATAAGTACGAGGTATCACGTAACATACCGCCAGAGCGGTCTGTATTTGCTTCGTGATACATTACCCGTGTTAAAATGGACCGTTTACCAATTTCGAAAAAGGTCGATATCGTGTTGATGTATGGCTATTGTGATCAAAATGCCCAACGGGCGTGTGCTATGTATGCTGCTCGGTATCCTGAACGACATCATCCAAGTGTCCGGACCGTTCGCCGGATAGTTACGTTATTTAAGGACACATGTAAAACGCCACCACGACCTGCAACGAATGATGATGCCCAAGTAGGTGTTTTAGCTGCTGTCGCGGCTAATCCGCACATCAGTAGCAGACAAATTGCGCGACAATCGGGAATCTCAAAAACGTCGGTGTTGAGAATGCTACATCAACATCGATTGCACCCGTACCATATTTCTATGCACCAGGAATTGCATGGCGACGACTTTACACGTCGTGTACAGTTCTGCCACTGGGCACAAGAGAAGTTATGGGACGATGACATATTTTTTGGACGCATTCTATTTAGCGACGGAGCGTCATTCACCAACAGCGGTAACGCAAACCGGCATCATATGCACTATTGGGCAACGGAAAATCCACGATGGCTGCGACAAGTGGAACATCAGCGACCTTGGCGGGTTAATGTATGGCATTATGGGAGGAAGGATAATTGGCCCCCATTTTATCGATGGCATCTAAATGGTGCAATGTATGCTGATTTCCTGCATAATGTTCCATCGATGTTAGTACAAGATGTTTCACTGCATGACAAAATGGCGATGTACTTCCAACATCATGGATGTCCGGCACATAGCTCGCCGTGGTTGAAGCGGTGTTGAAAAACAAATTCCTGACAGGTGGATTAGTCGTCGAAGCACCATACCATGGCCCGCACGTTCACTGGATCTAACGTCCCCGGATTTCTTTCTGTGGGGAAAGTTGAAGCATATTTGCTATCGTGATCCACCGACGACGCCTGACAACATGCATTAGCGCATTGTCAATGCATGTGCGAACATTACGGAAGGCGAACTACTCGCTGTTGAGAGGAATGTCGTTACACGTATTGCCAAATGGATTGAGGTTGATGGACATCATTTTGAGCATTTATTGCATTAATGTGGTATTTACAGGTAATCACACTGTAACGCGTTCTCAGAAATGATAAGTTCACAAAGGTACATGTATCACATTGGAACAACCGAAATAAAATGTTCAAACATAACTGCATTCTGTATTTTAATTTAAAAAACCTACTTGTTACCAACTGTTCGTCTAAAACTGTGAGCAATATGTTTGTGACTATTACAGCGCCATCGATCACAGAGCGAAAGAAGTGGTCCAACTAAAACATTCATATTTCTTTTCGTACTACACGAATATGTCATAAAAAATGTGGGTTCCTATTTAAAAAAACGCAATTGATGTCCGTTTGACCTATGGCAGCGCGATCTAGCGGGCCAACCATAGCGCCACCCCTTTTCCCCCTTCAAGCTAGACAAGTTTCGTTCATTGTAGTTTTTTCGTTTGACGCTTATTCCGTGAGATATTTGGCCCGATCACGATCAATGGACCAACCAGTATATTCCAGAGACACGTTGGCCTCAAAATCCATTGATACAATTTATCACAAACGAGTAGCAAAATCGTAGTTTTCCCTCCAGAATCCAGCCAGATAGCTGTCAGATGGATATGCCCCTCTAAGTGGGTTTAAGACCACAGTCGGATACTGATTTCCTTTGGTTGTTGTCTCAATCAGGCTAATTCCAGTTGTGATCGTTTTAATATCATTCACTCAGCTGCCACACGGGTCTTTTAGTGCACAAGGCCAGGATCTTGTATTACCGGATGACACGGAACCCAGTCTTTACTTACACTTGACACCCCACACAAAAATAAGCATGATCGTACCCAATTGGTCATAATGATCATTGGCAGAGAACAAAAACAGTATTGCAACAGAAGGAGCGTCACAGCAGCTGACTTACCGCGTTCTATGACTGTCGTGTTGTTGCATGCACTAAGCTTTGCTCAAGTAACTATTTGCGTCTATACCTGAGTATTGTCACGTATTAAGATAAACATTCATTCAGAGTCAAAATAACTTCACCACCTACGCGAATGTTACTTTGTCACGGTATTATTCATATTTACCAAAAAAGCAAAGCTTAATCGGTAATCTTGCTGGAGCGGAAATGCTGGCCATCCGTACTGCTCTCCAGTCTAACCGCTAGTCCTTAACAAAGGCGAGCTGTGCGCTCCTTCTTCCCCACTAAAACGCTTGAGACTTCAGCCACCGTCTCTGCCCTTAAATCGGACACATTTTACCTTATACTTTCCCTGTGGCTTTCTGCGCAAATACACTTTTAATTTACACTCTTCTGCAAATTTTACTCTGGCTCTCTGCTCTAATTTAAGTTTTTTTCAAACGAACTACTTTTTTACCCTTTGGCAACTTCTGTTCGGACCAGTCCTCCTCCTTCATCCCCAAGGAGAATACGCCTGTGGATGCTGCGTCGTATTTCTAAGCTAGCCCTGGCTTTTCTGTGTCCTTCCGCCTTCACGTTTTTGCAAGTCACCGTGCTGGCCTACCGCGCCCGACTCGACTCTTATCGTAGCCCCTCGGCACGCTACGCCCGCTCTGGCCCTCCATCTGTCTGGCATCCCGCTGCATTCTAATCGGCGCTCGCTTAATTAAAAAGACTACAACTTTAGTTTCATTGCCCATACAAGAACCGGGTTTCTTTCTGAAGCCTTAGGTATCACATGAAGTTCTTAAAAGCATTGCTTATCTGAAGCGTGGTCATTCGTGCACAGCACAGTGCCACGTTTCAAGCAGGTCGATCACAACAGCACACAACAAGCCCAGACCACAGCATTGCCTACTCATTTAATTTCCAACAAACTTTCCGGACTTCACAGCTAGCTCCATCACTATTGCATTCACCATGTGCTTACGTGAACGGTAGAATAAACTGTTAACAATTCTACAATATTATTTATTCATTTCCTGCGAAAAATGTATAGTGCCAAGTACATTACACTAAATTAATCACACACCTAATAATCATACGAGGGCGTGCTGAAATTTTTTAAAATAAAGCAAATGTTAACATTCTACATCTTTATTCTTCATATCTACATATTTATTTCTCAACATAATCACCCTGGCGACGGATAAATTTCTCTCAACGAGAGGCCAGTTTGTTGATACCGTCACTGTAGAACGTTTGGCTTTGTTGACGGACCAACAGCCTCACCTCAGCTTGCACCAGTCCGTCGCTATTACAGTGAAGTGTTCTAAGGTGTTCTTGTAAGTTATGGAATCAGATGGGACTCGGATGAGGCTGAGTCGGATCTGTATAGAGGATGATCGGTGGCAGCGAACGTTAAGGTGTAGGATTGTTGCAGATGTCGCAGTGCTCGTGTGTGATCTGGTGTTCTCATGCTGGACGAGAGGGTGGACGAACTCTTCAAATTCGAAACTCAATTACAGCACGCTGTTTTTCAAGCAACGACATAGTTGCGTTACACGCCGCCACGTTACACGCTACAATTTGGAGCCCTCTAGCGGCAGAAGACTGAAAATATTTAGATATGACAAATAAACAACGTAGAATGTTAATAACATTTATTTCATTTAAAGACCTTTAAGATTTTTCTCATAAAAATGCAGAGGAACTACTTTTCAGCAAGCCCTCATAGCTGCAATATATACAGTTGTGGCAGTCAGCACTCTTTGTACGAATACACGTCCTTTGAATGAACAACATTGATGTGAGAAATCACAGTTCTACTGGTGCTTTGTTCAACCTGTTACTACTTAATCTAAATGATGCGGAAAATTGAAGAAAGCTAACTAAAAGACGGTAAGAGAAAAGAAGACGTAGAAAGTAGGAAGAGGTATGAGTTAAGTAGCTTTGTAGTCTTGGAATGTACACAGAGTCCACACCCCACTGTCAGTTGCTCACATTCAGTTACTATTCCGCTTCTAAGAGGTCCTAAAAGTGTGGCTCTACAGCATTTTCTCCACTTACACGACTGTTGTTAGTACTAACTTAGAAACGTTGTAATACTATATAAAGATACAATCGAATTTTGCGTTGATGGTGTTATAATAGTAGTTATTATTATCAGTATTTTATCGAGATTGTCAGGAAGGCAGATCCTGGAATGGAGTCGTCGAGCTATACATTTCTGGCCACCATTTTCTTCATTTGTAAGTTTACTTATAGCTGCGTTGTGTGTATTCTTATCGTTAATATTATTCTGCGTATATGTGTACTTTCGTAACTACTTTGGTGTTATGTCTTACCTTGTCTTAATCTGTGCTGCTTCAGCTTCTGTTTTTGTATCAGTATACGCTGCTTCATTTTCTCTGCCATCATTGTTTTCGTTTAGTGTTTAGATTATGTTTGGTCTGGCTGCGCGCTTATACGGCGTCTTTCTTTCGCGTATGATCCTTTGTCACCTGGCCTGAGTATGCGAGGTGCAGCGTAGTGTTACACAACTACAACATCTGTAAGAGAGAAGTGGGAGTGAAAGAAGAGGGAAAGATGTACGGTGATCTTTGCCGGGACACCGTGTGGAAAAGGATAGTCCGCTTTTTCGGAAAGGGATTTAACTTCGTCTGCATACAACGCCTCCATTCCACTCGGGTACGACAGTTATTCAAACCTGACTTGCAGGGTTTAACTAAAGATTTAAGTTACGAGTGGCTGTTGGACTCAACTGACCAATCACGAGAGCGCTCTGTGCAGTCACGTTGGAAAGTATTATGATAGGCCAGCAGTGAGTTTAAGACTAGCCTTCATGCAGGCGATATCCGTACATTACGAGCAGTTATTTCGTTTAGTCACATGTGAATTAAAAGTTTCTACCCGTCACGGTTGACAACACGTCTATCTGGATCGTGCTAATTTATGCTTACGTACTGAACTGAAGAAACGTAGAAACAAATACCGTGTATTGTTTTGTGAATATTATGATCGTCGCATGGTTATACTCAGACTCCGCGATGGTTACTGTAGTTAATGATTTCAGACTGGCTCTCAGATAGGGCTGATTGCCAAAATGCATCTACGTTATTTTGGTTTGTATTAAAAAATAAAATCTTAAGTCTTTACTGTGCCATCGTAACAGTATTCTCATGTAAGCCACTGAGAAATTCGGTGTCTTTAGATCCATATCAATAGGCATGGCCTACAGAGAAGAAATTCGAGACAGTTCTAGAAGGGACGTGGTGAGCAAGCCTTCTGCTGATGACCTAGGATTTACCTCTGAGCTTCATTTAACGTAGCTCTCCACATCCTGTCTCTCGGAAACTACAATCTGCGTATTCGTGTCTTCGACGTAGTAAATACGTCACTGCAGGAACGTTTCTTCTTGTTCAGTTATTTGATAAGATAGGAAACCTACAGTATGAAGAACCAAAATTCAGGGGAAAGCAGTAACGAAATCGAGAATCGCAGACGCCCTATCCCTTCTGAGCAGATGGAAGCAATATCTATGATCTGGTGAAAAGAATCGATCGCATATCTAGCAATGAATATGGCTTAGGGGTAACAAAATAAAGACAAACGCGACGAAAAATATGTGAAACTGGAATTACGAAGTGCTTAACTTCAAAATTATCATCAACACTTTGTTGGAAGAAGCGAAAGAAAAAATTCTCCTGTCTATGAAATAAGAGTACACATCATGGGCGTAGGAAGGTTTCCTTCAGTAAAAAAGAACTCTTATGGTATGAGTTACTTTTTGTACCCCGCCTGGACAGTCGGCGCGTGGGTCTGATCCTGTGAACTGCTTCTGTAATATAGGCCGAGAGTGAATGAAACGAGTAGGAGTAGGAGAGTGAAGCACTTCGGTACTGCATGTAGCTTTAACACTTTTAATAGAGTAAAAAACACAAGTAAATATCAAATGCATACATAACTTTGGCTAGGATGAGCACGTAGGTGTGAAGCCGTAGTCAATGTCTAATCCTGTGAAGTTAGGAAGACTGTTCTGTATAATCTCAAAGCTAACAAATACTCGTTGCTGTCCAAACTTTAACTGAAAGTAACTAATACAAAGTCTCAATAGCAAGCTAGCCCAATCGGTAGTCGAAGCGATGTTTCCAGGCCGTCTGCTCTTGATGAAATGGGGATAAATCAAGACGGCGCTCGCTGAGTTCCACAGCGTCGGCCAGAGGGTGCTGTGGTCTGCGTGGTTAGTCTTCTCTCGTAGTGCCAACTTACGAGACCGTGCACCTACGTTGTAGCATCGTAACTATCGACGCCACATTGCTCCTTTGTAAATGAGGAGGGAGCTAGCTTCTGTGAAGTTTGGAATGTGGGAGATGAGGTACTGGCGGAAGTAAAACTATGAGTGCGCTTCGTGAGTCCTGCGTGGATAGCTCAGTTGGTAGAGCACTTGCCCACGAAAGGCAAGCAAATGTTCCGAGTTCGAGTCTCGGTACGGCACACAGCTTTAAACTGCCAGGAAGTTTCATAAGAGCGCACACTTCACCGCAGAATGAAAATTTCATTCTGGACTTTCTGAGCTTTCTACTCTTAGAGAACAAGCTCACCGACCACACCCTCCGAAATGCGCACCTCCACACCATCTCCGCCCCAGACGGACCAACTCGCCTCCTGCACCCTATTACGGCCGCCGCCCGACTCCTCGACTTCGCGAGCTGCTGACGGCTCTACGACATTTCTTTCACAGTCAGGTGTTTCCGCCAGTCGGGCTCCAGAGCAGCAAGTAGTCACAGCAACAGGTCATTTTCTGTTGTGAAGGGCTTTTGCCTGCCGACACTTTCACGAGTTTGTTTCCGGAAGGGCACTAGGAAACACTCGCCTTTAAATCGGTCAAGTCGGGCAAGGCCACCACCCTTTTAGCTGGATTAACGAAACGCAGCCCCTTCCTTTAGGCTTGAGAATAGTCGCAGTCCCACGACACTGGGAAACGGGAGCAGGGGTTCATAAGAGCAGCAGAACTAGCCGGCGGGTGCGGTAAATAAATGATATGTTACAAGTCATAGTAAAAATAATGGGTAAAGACAGAAGTTAATGAAAAATTCGTGCCAGAAAAAGGGATGAGATAGTGGGATATCTCCGGCGGCATCTGGAAAAGCTTGGCGCTGAAAAGAATATTGTTGTTGTGGTCTTCAGTCCGAAGGCTGGTTTGATGCAGCTCCCCGTGCTACTCTATCCTTTGCCTCTTCGTCTCCGAACAACTACAGCAACTCACATCCTTTTGAATCTGCTTACTGTATTCATCTCTTCGTTCCCTCTACGATTTTTATTACCCACTCTTCCCTCCACTACTAAATTGGTGAATCCTAGGTGTCTCAGAATGTGTCCCTTTTTCTAGTCAGTTTATCCCACAAATTTCTTTTCTCCATAGTTTTATTCAGTACTTCCACATTAGTTATGTAATCTACCTATCTAATCTTCAACAGTCTTCTGTAGCACCACATTTCAAAAATTTTTATTTTCTTCTTGTCTAAACTTTTCTCGTACATGTTTCACTTTCATACATTGCTACACTCCATAAAAATACTTTTAGAAAAGACTTCCGAACATTTAAATCTATATTCAGTGTTAACAAATTTCTTTTCTTCAGAAACGCTTTTCTTGTCATTGTTAGTCTACATTTTATATCGTGTGCACTTTGACCATCATGAGTTATTTTGCTGCCCTAATAGCAAAATTCACCTACTACTTTAAGCGTACTGGAAGGGAAATATAGTAGAGGCAGACCAAGATTAGAAAGAACAAAGCAGATTCATGAACATTTTGGGTATAGCAGTTTTGTAGAGAAGGAAAGATCGGCTCAAGTGAGGGAAAGACAAAGTATAGTATCTAACCAGACGAAATTCTGACTTCTCTATGGACTATCTGCCTGACAAAAAAAAGTAAAGCATCCAGAAGACACGGTCAGATGTCAGTGTAACTTCGTACACATACAGACCACCAGCGGCATGTAAACAATGACACTTACAGTTCTCTTTGTCAGGTAACTCCGAAAGTCTGATAGTAGCTGAAACGTTTGTCGGACAAATGTTGAATGGGACAACATGGACCATAATACGGCGTTGGTTTTTTGTTGCTAGGTGCGGCCACGTGAGAGATATGAAGGTCTACTTTTTTATAAAATGGGATGCTGTAGTTTGGTACTTATTTTCTGATAGCGGCTATCGAGACGAATCCATTTATGTGTAACAGTAAGGTCTTTGAATGTCAACGAAGGTCAAAAAGGTGGCATGAACGTCCATTTACAGAAGGTGTTCGAAGTGATGACCGTTGGTACCAATGCAGTGCTGCAATCTTCTTATCATGGATTGAGTGGTACCCCTTATCGAAGCACATGCTCTAGCAATTCTCTCGCACATATTGTGCAAATAGTAGATATTCGCCGAATACGGCGCATCCACCTAAGGTGTCATTGACATGTAAACACCATTCGACGGTTTCGCAATACAACACTAATAGGAACGGTAAGACTAGTATCGTGGAATCAAGCAAATGTGAATGACGTATTCCTGAGAAGAACAAGTCGATATGCTTCTAATTTACGGAGAATGCCAACGAAATTCAGTGAGAGCTAGAAACTTATACGCTGAAGGATATCCTCAACGTAGTCACCCTACACATCGTACATTTAAACATGTGTATAATAAATTGAAAACAACTGGGTCTTTATAACGCATCAGAACATATCCGGCAAAGGAAAGTTACTAAAGAGGAAACGGAAATTGGTACTCTTTGCTCTGTGGTTCGAGATCCTTGTGTTAGTTCGCGTCAAATCGCAAGGGAATCTGGCATGAGTCAGAGTATGTTATTCGTTTTCTGCATCGCCATAAATATCATCCTTACCATACCAATCTCCACCAAGAATTTTCTAGTACTGATTGTATGCGTCGCATTGAATTCTGCCAATGGGCTCAACTTCAGATTCAGAGGGATGACACATATATTAATTTGATTTTATTTACTAACGAGGCTACATTCACAAACCATGGAAATGTTAATTTCCATAACACGCATTATTGGGCAATTGAAAATCCATGTTGGCTGCGGCAAGTTTCACACCAAACACCGTGGTCGGTGAATGCGTGGTGTGGGATTCTGGAGGACAGAATTATAGGCCCCTAGGAAATCTTAATGGTAGGAAGCACACCACATTCCTGCAAGAAACATTAGATCTGTTATTGGAAGAAATACCTTTAGGAACAAGGAACAGAATGTGGTGTCAACACGATGGCTGCCAGGCACATTTTTCGCTGATGGCTAGAAATGAGTTGCAGAGACAACTCCCAAATCGTTGGATTGGACGCGGAGGAGATGTGTCGTGGCCGGATCGTTCGCAAGGCTTGACATCTCTGGATTTTTTCTTCTGGGGACTCGTAAAAGACATTGTTTATGAAGACGTTCCAACTACACCTGAAGATATGCGAAAGAGAATTGTCAGAGCATCTGCTTCGATAAGTGCTAATGTGATAAGGACGACCACTCAATCCATGATAAGAAGATTGCAGCACTGCATTGATACCAATGGTCATCACTTCGAACACCTTCTGTAAATGGACGTTCATGCCATTTGTTTAACCTTCGTTGACCTTCAAAGACCTTACTGTTACACATCATTGGATTCCTCTCGACAGCCGCTATTAGAAAATAAGTACCAGACTATAGCATCCCATTTTAAAAAAAGTAGACCTTCATATCTCTGACGTGACCGCACCCAGCAACAAAAAACCAACGCCATGTTGTGGTCCATGTTGTGGTCCATGTTGTCCAATGCAACATTTGTCCCACAAACTTTTCAGCTACTATCAGACTTTCGGAGTTACCTGACAAAGAGAACTGTAAGTGTCATTGTTTACATGCCGCTGGTGGTCTGTATGTGTACGAAGTTACATTGACATCTGACCGTGTCTTCTGGATGCTTTACTTTTTTTTGTCAGGCAGATAGTCCATAGAGAAGTCAGAATTTCGTCTGGTTAGATACTATATTTTGTCTTTCCCTCACTTGAGCCGATCTTTCCTTCTCTACAAAACTGCTATACCCAAAATGTTCATGAATCTGCTTTGTTCTTTCTAATCTTGGTCTGCCTCTACTATATTTCCCTTCCAGTTCTAAGTTCTAGGCGACTGATGACCTTAGAAGTTAAGTCGCATAGCGCTCAGAGCCATTTGAACCATTTTTGAATATAATTTGGTTGGCTGGTCAAATCGTACATTATTCAAGTCTGTGGGGCGTTCGAATACGACGATGGCCCAATGCTGGGTTGCATGGGAACGTTAGGGTGGACATACTAGTCGGCAAGGTTCCGGTCGACCCTCTGACCACCATACGGCGCGATTGACGTACTGTGCACCAAGCACTTCTTAACCCCTTCATGTATGTGCCTGTCACCCGACAACAAAACGTTCTGTGTCATCCTGCACCATTGGTTGGAGGCTAAAAGAAGACAAATTAGAGAATTACTGTCTCAAGGGTAGGCTGCCGTTAATACCCCAACTCAAATAGCAGCGTCTGAAGTGGTGACTTGGCCAGAAAGCAATGACTGCTAATGAATCGCATCGTATCGTGTTCTGATCATTGTCAGAGAGTATTGCGGCGATCTGGGAAGAGCACCCATGCTTCGAGTGTTCTGAAGAGGCCCAGCAGTGTCACTCCCGGTGTCACGGTATGGGGAGCCATCGGGTATGAATTCAAATCACAGCTGGTAGCGATTGAGGGAACTCCACCGGTATGACAGTATGTCACGGACATCCTGCATGGTGCCGTTTTTCGGTAGGATAATGCTTCTCTTCGTATATTTCAAAAACCAGGGCAAGGCCGACCACGTGTGGGATCGGAAAGAGAGAACCCTTATATGTCTGTAAGGGCACGATGGTAGCGCCTTAATGTTGTTGTTGTTGTTGTGGTCTTCAGTCCTGAGACTGGTTTGATGCAGCTCTCCATGCTACTCTATCCTGTGCAGGCTTCTTCATCTCCCAGCACTTACTGCAACCTACTGCGCTTTAATACTGCACGGCAATTGGCATCCGACGTCGCAGTATCCACTGGATGTGTTTCATCGAGGCAAACGGTGTGCCGAAGGTTTCGGCAGAAGGGCCTTTATTTTCGGAGACATGCTAAATGTATACGTACGACGCGTCTTCAGAGAAGGGAACGTCTAGAGTGGAGTCATCAACATGCCACCTGGACAGTCGAATAGTGGGCCGGTGTTATTTTCACAGATGAGCCCCGATATGGTCAAGGGAAAGATTCTCGACGGATTCACATCTGGAGTAACGTAGAACACGATTTCGGGATCCAAACGTTGTGAAAGAGACTGATATAGAGAAGGATCACTAACAGAGAGGGCAGGGATTATGTTGACCACTCGAACACCTCTTCATGAAGTTGTTTAGGGGTATCAGCAAGGTTTAACTGCTACCAGGTATCATGACGAGATCTTGGGACCTCCTATGCGGTTGTTGCGAGGTGCTGTGGGCCCATACTTCGTATTGACAGACCTCAAAGAACCAACACTTCAGAACAGCTCTGCAGGAAGAATGGGCGCTACTGCCTGAACATGAGATTGATGGCATCATTCACAGCAGGCCAGTACTGTTGATAGAGGTGCTCAAACCCCATATAAGCACATTAACCATCTGTCGAAATACGAGTGCAAATCCTTTAAGATGGAGAAAACAACATTTGTATCTACCGTTTTGCACGTTGCATTTGCTTGCGTTCTGTATTCTTTGCATTGTTTATACTTTACTATCAACTGCTTGTACTGTTTTGTGCAAAATAAACGCAACGTTGAAAAATTTCCGTTTGTTGCTTTAGTTTTGTACATCGGTATATAACGTTTGAAAGCCCCTGTATCAAACGTTAGCACTGGCAGATCACGTCGGACGGAACAACGTTTCTCAGCGTCGTTAGGCTTCCTTTAGTATTCCCCTATCCTTGAACGACGAGATTTCACGAAACTAGCAGGGTCTACTAACCTGATGTGTTGCATTTGAATTCTACTTACTCCGATAATTTGATAGAAAGATGTTCAACAAAAAGCCTTAAGAATGATTGTCTCTAAGCGGAGAAATATATTTCAGAAGCGAATCAGCAACTGTAATTGGCACGGTCTACCCTGTTTCGCAAGGAGCATATGTATGACTGGAACATAGGCAACACACACTGCATTCGCTCATGGCAGAGTGCCTGCGTCCTGCCGTCTCTCAGGAGCGTACCCAATACAAAAGTATGCCTAGCGTTGCCAGGAAGCCTCAGTGAACGTTTTGTGTATAACAAAAGTTGTTCTCCATGATATGATCTATACCCCTAGACGCTTGATGCAAAGATTTTTAATACACAAATATATATAAGGTGATTCAGCTACCCCTGCCTACGGGCTTTATGCAACATCCAATGGCTTCAAATACCTTGTTCTCTCACCGGCCGCTGCGGCCGAGCGGTTCTAGGCGCTTCAGTCCGGAACCGCGCGACTGCTACGGTCACAGGTTCGAATCCTGCCTCGGGTATGGATGTGTGTGATGTCCTTACGTTAGTTAGGTTTAAGTAGTTCTAAGTTCTAGGGGTCTGATGACCTCAGATGTTGAGTCCCATAGTGCTCAGAGTCATTTGAATCATTTGAACCATATTCTCTCACTCACTATTGCAACTTATAGTCCTACATAAAAAATAAAGAGAACATTTTTGTAGGAAATGTAATGGAGTTAAATTTTGTTCTGGGATATGTTTTCGGCAGAGGCCATGGTTTTCGAGTTATTCAAGAAAAACTTACATAAGTGACCTTCAAATGTGTTTCTCTTGAATAACAAGAAAACTGTGGCCTCCAAAGGAAGCGTTTCCAAGTACAAAATTAAACTACATTAAATACCGTACAAAAAAGTGTTGTTCCTTTTTTCTGTAGGACTAATAGTTTGCATGTAGTGAGAGAGATAATACGAAAATCTCACGCGTGGTTTTTGAAGACGTAGCAGGTTGCATAAATCCCATAGGCACGGGCAGCTGAATCATTTTCTATGTCTTATGTAATAATTTTCTGCGGTAACTTATCACTTAGAAAAACAGTATTGATTCCACAAAAGGGAGCAGTAAGAAATATATGTGGTGTCCACCCACAGTGGTTTTCAAAGAATAAGGCATTTTAACTGTACCATCACAATACATATTTTCGCTGGTGAAATTCGGCGTAAATAAGCCATTGCAATTTGAGATGACTGGGGATGTAATACCTACAACAGTAGTGGAACAATGACTTTTATTACACCTTATTAAGGCTGTCAGTGGCCAAGAAAAGAGTTCAATATGCAGCAACAAAATACTTGATCATTTGCTCAGTAATATAAAATGGCTGGAGGGTGGCAAAACATATTTTAAATATACCCTAAAATCTTTTCTCTTACACATGTCCTTCTATTCCATGGACGAATCTTTATTTAATAACTAGAAGCTTCTAAAAAAACTAGCTTTTAAGTGTAGATATATGAGTAGAACTAACAAATAATACTAATTATGTGTATCTTCAAATGTGTGTGAAATCTTATGGGACTTAAATGCTAAGGTCATCAGTCCCTAAGCTTACACACTACTTAACCTAAATTATCATAAGGACAAACACACACACCCATGCCCGAGGGAGGACTAGAACCTACGCTGGGACAATTATGTGTAGATATCCTGTAAATTGACTCATTCCGTATCATTTCGATAAAGGAATCGTTTAAATGATCTATGGAAAGCATAAATAACTAACTATCTAAACTTATTTCCTCTGTACGTTCGTTTCTCTTTGCGGGCATTATATTCTGCTGCAACATACATTGAGTGCATGTCTGCAGTATCCTGTAACGAATAATGCTATATTTTCAACAGCCAGTCATGAAACATGCTAAGTTCTACTGAAGGCACGTCACAGAGGGCTGTGTATTTCCTCGAAGGTAACGCCACCACTCTCCTCGCAGCTAACACTTTATATCGAAACTGAAGCAATTCATAAACGCCCACTTCATATAGCTCGTTTCTTCAAATTATGAGTTGCCAACTATGATTTTATGTGTCGTAGTATGGAGTGATCTGACGGTAAAGTAATGATCTTAATCTGTGATTCTGCTTAAGAATAGGCAAAAATGGAACTTGAATGTATTAACTACTAATCCCTATAGCTTTTTAATAATATCGCTGATGCTGGTGTCGCACCCCCATCAGTTCAATGGCCACACTGTGGTTAGTTAAAGTTGGAGGAATTTCACCCTGAAATCATGTTAAACAATTTCTTTATACTGGCGCAACGGACCCACGCAGCACAGTACGGCCTAAAGAGAACGAAATCAAGTTGAGTAGAACCTCATATAATTCTTAATCTATTGCCTGATATACATGAAAGTGACCTGTGAGGCTTGAACTAAAAGATTTAATTTAAACCTTGGGATTTATTACAGTTACTTGTACATGGATGAAGTATAACTGCCTAACAACCAATGATCTTACAAGCACGTGTTTCTTACGAAGTGCAGATTTGACAAGTGATCAGCATAGTGGTGCCACTATGGGAACAAGCGAAATGCTCTTATCAGTTTGTGCGTAATCCAACATGCTGCAACAGAGATAATCGCTGATGAGGGCTAAGTATAACAGATAAATTTGTTATTACTCATTCGCAGAAATCCGTGATGCTCATGAAGTTAAAACTTCGTTAACCAGTTTGCAATGGACAGCAGCAGGGCGAGAAAAAATTGACGCTAATTACAGCCATTGAAACAAACTAACTACAAACGTGGCAAAAACTTCAGTAATTCGGAAAGAGTTCGATACAAAAAACTGTGAGTACTAACAAGCTCTGATTGCGACAGAACTAACGATACGCTAGCAAGCAGCTGCATTGTGTCTCGTGGTACAGCTCCACAGCGTGTCCCCATCGGCCAAAAGCATCTCCAACGCATCCAGCCTGTACCACATCCAGTCTTCAACTGCCTGTTCGTCGCTCTACATTCGTTAGAGGGCCCACTTTCTTGGCGCATGTTCTGGCCAATCACAGCAGTAGCTTTTGGGTGCAACACAGCAGCCGAATCGGCTCGCGTCCAAAGCGCGTCTTATGGATTCCGTGTCCGCCCCGGGACTGGTATCCACGCCCGCCTCAGACACACGCTAAGCATTTAGTAAAACTTTCTCTCACTTGCACTTAGAATGTACTCCAGATGCAAGCAAATCGGATTCACTGTGACCAACCCTGAGGGTGAATGGGAGATTGATGAGATGTGTTTTTGCCATGAAAGAATTTGTGTACGAAGAGACTGCGAAAACATTAGTCTATGCTGAAGAGCATGTGGGCTGCCATACTGCAGATTCTTACGTACAACACCAACATTCACATGCGATTTCTGAAAGAGAAACTGGTTGTGTAATGTTTCCCTGTAGACAGAAACAGACGACATTACTCCTATCTACAACAAAGCTGAGACTGATTTTTTTCACAAATTTTTATATTTAATTACAATGCAATCTTGAAATAAGTCAAAAACAGAAAGACTTGATTTACTACGTAAGGCCGCGCATTGTCATGATAAAGTCGCCACCCAGTCTGGGAAAGTTCTGGTCGTTTCATTGCGATGTGCTTCCACAGTTTAGCCAATACTGACGTGTAGTGTCCTGTTGTAACTAACGGTAGTGTGAGGGGGAACTGCATGCTGGTAAATCATTCTATGACAGTCAAAAACTGTGATCACCATCACTTTCCCTGCAGATGAAACAATTTTCGACTTTTTGGTGTAGAAGAACATGACAATTTCCACAGTTTTCTGGTTCGTTTTTCTTGAGGATCATAATGCTGCAGCCATGACTCATCATATGTAATAACTTATACCAAAAACGTATCCCCTCCATCAGCAAAGATATGCAGCACCTCGAGGCTTGCCTCCATTCGCTACAGGCACGTTACTCAACGGGCACAAATACGGATCATATGGAGATGATCATGTATAATCGTAAATACACTGCCATATAAAATTCTCAATACTTCACTGAAGTTACGTAATATTATCCTCTGATCATCACGGTCAATCACAGCGTCTGTTTGATGTTGACTTCAGTGACAGCAGACACGTAGCCCTTCTTTGACGTCCTTGAACCGCCTAAACAGTGCACGAGGTAGTGCATCAGTGTCCACTTGTTGCAGCTTTCCGTAAGTTTCAGTAGCCCTTTGGTTTAAATGAACACAGAATTTTATTGCGCCGTACCGCTGCTCTCACGTCACTTCCATAGTTTGGTGTTCGAAACGCAAAGAGCTTCTAGAAAATAGAGCATTACTACGAATCTACCGATACGAGAGTGCTGCCGCCTATGGACATTATACATAGAAACCCGTTACTTTGGAATATTCGTGGTGCAGATGGGGAACTATCACGGTAGTTACAGGAAAACATCGGTCTCAGTCTTTGCTGATCAGCCCCCGTGGTAACACTGAAATGCTAATAATCTGCATATCCAAGCACGCAGTACACTTGGTGCCAGCTTGATCGTTCATGGTGATGCAGTTTAGATGGCCAGCAGTGTAGTTACAGAGGAGACCACCAGGTGGTGCCGTAGGAGCGCCGCCGCCGCCCTGTACCCACCTGGCTGGGGAACTCGTTCTCTGCGGCGTCCTGGCCGCCCACCACGAGCCCGTGCACCGGCACCGACGCGTCGCCCACCATATCGCCGCCGCACCGTCGCCCTCCTCAGACGCGTGGGCGGCAGGCGACACCTGCCGGCACAGCCGACGGCCGTTACGCTCTCACTCATCTGGCGACTTTCCCTCTGGCACAGCGACAACGATGGCATTCGTCAATACGTCAGCACCAGTCGCTACTCGTATCGTCAAATTAGACATACTGTGACTTTCCCTTGTCTAGAAGGGAGGACTGTGGTTGAATTTCTTACAGATCACCACATACAAGAGTCGTCGGCGCATCACAAAGTATTAGGACCTTGTGCAAGGATCGTCTATCTGACTGAATAAAAAATATCCACCACGATCAAACAAAAACTACTCATTGGATTTACAATTAATTTTGTCATCTCCGAGCTAGCAGTGATGTGGGGATTTTATGAATGTACCGTGAATGTCAGGAATTCGGTAAAACATCAAACCTCCGCTGCAGCCGGAAAAAGTTCCTGCAAGAACTGGACCAACGACGACTGAAGAGAATCGTTCCACATGATAGAACTGCAACCCTTCCAGAAATTTTGCAGATTTCAATGCCAGGCCTTCAAAAAGTGTCAGCGATCGAACGATTCAACGAAACATCATCGGTATGGGCTTTCGGAGCCGGAGGTCCACTCGTGTACCCTTGATGGCTGCACCACACAAAGCCTTAAGCCTCGCCTGGGCCCGTCAACACCGACAGTGGACTGTTGATGACTGGAAACATGTTGCGTGGCCTGATAAGTATCGTTCCAAATTGTATTGAGCGGATGACGTGTAGGAGTATGCAGATAAACTTATGAATCTATGGACCCTGCATCTCAGCAGGGGACTGTTCAAGGTGTAATGGTGTGGGGCATGTTCAGTTGGAGTGATATGGGACTCCTGATACGTCTAGATACGACTCTGACAGGTGACACGTACGTAAGCATTCTGTCTGATCACCTGCAACCATTTATGTCTATTGTGCATTCCGACGTACTTGGGCAAATCCAGCAGGACAATGCAACATCCCACACATCCAAAATTGCTACAGAGTGGCTCCAGGAACACTCAACTGAGTTGAAACACTTCTGCTGGCCACCAGACTCCCTAGACATGAACATTATTGAGCATATCTGGGATACGTTGCGACGTGCCGTTCAGAAGAGATATCCACCCTCTCGTACTCTTACGGATTTATGGACAGACCTACAGGATTCATGCTATCAGTTCCCTCCAGCACTACTTCAGACGTTAGTCGAGTCCACACCACGTTCTATTGCGGCAATACTGCGTGCTCGCGGGGGCCCTACACGATATTAGGCAGGTGTACAAAAACCATCATACTTTCACAGCAGTGGACAGGCTTTTCAGGGAATATAACATCCTTGGTGCGCCACGATTAGACCCGCCTCAGCTGGATGGAGTGGGTGTTGAGAACGTCCTGTAAATGGTAGATTTTTCTTTCTCTTTTTTAAGTCATCAGTTTTCTGACTAGTCTGACGCGACCCTACACAATTTGCTCTCCTGTGTCACTCTTTTGATCTCAGAGTAGCACTTGCAACATACGTCGGCAGTTATTGCAAGATGTATTACAATCTCTGATTTCCTGTATAGTTTTTACCCTGTTTCAGCTCCCTCTAGAACCATGGAAGTTATTCCCTGATGTCTTAATGGATGTCCTTTTATCCTGCCACTTCTTCTTGTTAATGTTTTCCATGTATTCCTTTCCTCGTCAATTTTCCGTAGGATCTCCTTATTCCTTACCTCATTGGTCCACCTAATTTTCAACATTAACTGTAGCACGACATCTTAAATGATTCGATTCTCTTCTTTTTCGGCTTTCCCGCAGTCCACTTTTCATTCCATACAATGCTCTGCTCCAGACGGACATTCTCACAAAATTTCTTCCTCAAATAAAGGGTATATTTCGAGATCACCAACCCTGATGATACTTTATCGCAGTTCTCATTGCAGCTACGTCTTATTACTTTTTTCTTTCTTCGATTTACTGTCAATCTGTTTCTGTACTCATTACACTGTTCATTCAATTTAGCAGATCATGTAATTCTTCTTCACTTTCACTGAGGACAGCAAAGTCATCAGCGAATCTTGTCATTGATATTCTTTCACCTCGAATTTTAATTCCATTCTTGAACCTTTCTTTTATTTCCGTCATTGCTTCTTCACTGTACAGACTGAACAGAAAGAGCAAAAGAGTACAGCTCTGTCTTACACACATTTTAATCCGAGCACTTTGTTCTTTATTCTTCCACTCTTACTGTTACCTCTTCGCTTTTTTACACGTTGTATATTACCTGTCTTTCCCTGTAGCCTACCTCTGTTTTTCTCAGGAATTCGAACATGTTGCACCATTTGACATTGGTGAACGTTTTTTCCAGGTCGACGAATCCTATGGACGTGTCTTGATTTTTCTTTGGTTTTGCTTCAACTATCATCCACGTCAGGATTGCCTCTCTGGTGCCTTTAACTTTCCTATAGCCAAAATGATCGTCATCTAACACATCCTCAATTTTCTTTTCCGTTCTTCTCTAAGTTATTCCTGACAACAACTTGGATGCATGAGCTGTCAGACCGTATCGACCATTTTTGGAACACTCGCTACATGAACCAATTTACAGTTTATGCACGATGGTGTACCTCCTCATTTCAGTTGGGAGGCAAGAGACTATCTCATTGTTGCTTATCTCGGTTAGTGAATGGGTCGTGTAGGATCAGTTGTTCGGCCCACCAGATCTCAGGATCTTAACCTCCTGCATTTCTACCTTTGGGGCCACCTGAAGGAGCTCGTATATAGTGTTGCGACTGAGGATGTAGAACAACTACAACAGCGAACTGAAAATGGCTGTGCGGTATGAGGTGAACGAAGCGTCCAACTTACCGGGAGCGGTAAGACGTCGAGCACATCACTGCCTGTATCTTTACGGACATCATTCTGAACAAGTTCTGAGGGAAATAAACAGTTCGTAGATGTGTTTAATTTCGGGTCACTCCGCGTCGTTGAATTTTTTATTGTTTGTGTTGCATTTGTGAGCCCTACTCTGCTGCATAACTCTGAAATAAAGCAATTTCAGACAAAACTTTATTTAACATCAGTTACTTTTGACTCACCATCAATAAATCAGTGTGTGTGTGTGTGTGTGTGTGTGTGTGTGTTATCCACATTTCCTCTTAAACCATTGGATCGATGTCAGCCAAACTTGGGATGCATATCACTCATTATCTGGAAAGAAACTCGGTGAGAGTAAGAACAATCTACCTCTGAAAGGGATAGGGGTGGGTGTCAAAAGAAGCGTAACTAACCGCTCGTAAACATACAGGCTACTTATTCACCCAGAATTTGAGAATGAGAGCACTTAGTGACGCGCAGGAAACTTTTCACATAATTTCAAATATCTACTAAACTTTATTTCGCTGACATCCCCAGCAAAAAGATGAAAGGAAAAAAATTAACGCGACACTAAATTTTCGCTGCTCATGCAGGGAAACTGCCACATCAGGCATCGCGTTTCAATTTATTTCTTCTTTACTACTAACTCTATTCGCAACACATTTTGTAGACGGTATCCACGCATGCCACCAAATATATCTCCAAAATTATATCTTTATTAACCCCCGATGCAAACAGAGGGGTGCTATAAGTTTAACGTGTAAGTCTATATGTTTGGCTACGAAGCTCAACGAAAAGTCCGATTTTGATGCAGTTTTTTTAATTTTTTTATTTGAAACCTGGTTTAATTGGGAATGTTGTTAGCTATGCTCCACGAAATTCTGTTCAGTCGTTTAAATTTCATCAGCTAAATTAAGTAATAATACTTTCCGCCTGCGTGCTCTCTTGATATACGCTACGTGGTACATAAGAGCAAGTTAGCAGTCCAAGATTGTAGAGCTCAAGAGGACTGAAATAAAAGTCCGCGAGAACACATGTTTATCTGTTACGGTTGACCAACAATGATAATTCTCGTCGTTTAAAATCGCCCGTTTCAGCACCTAAGTAGAAAAAGGGTGATTATGACTCAACCGTAAAAGATAAACATATGCTCTCGCAGACTTTTTTGTAGTTCTTTCTGAGGTCTACAGTACAGCACTAAATCTAATGATTTTTGCCCTAATAGTTTACGCTGCCTTGTGGAAGGCAGCGCAATGCGGCTCACTTACTTCCGACTTGATTTAGAATTATCGCCACTGCTTATTTCTTACGTTACCTAAATTAGCTGAATACATACTAAAACATAGTCTATGAATGTATGTGTGAATTAAAAAAATGAACATGTAAATCGCATAAGTAAACAAAATATCAACAAAGAAAAATCTACGAATAATAATTTCAGGTTGAAACTCGAAACCGTACGTGAGATATTGCATTCGGAAAATCTTGTAACTGCAATAATATTTATGAATATATATCTCCCACTCCCCCCCCCCCCCCCCCCATGAACCATGGACCAAATAGAGGTAATGCAGGAGTAGGTTTAAAAATGAATAAAAAAGTAGGAGTGCGGGTAAGCTACTACAAACAGCATAGTGAACGCATTATTGTGGCAAAGATAGACACGAAGCCCATGCCTACTACAGTACTACAAGTTTATATGCCAACTAGCTCTGCAGATGACGAAGAAATTGATGAAATGTATGATGAGATAAAATAAATTATTCAGATAGCGAAGAGAGACGAAAATTTAGTAGTCATGGGTGACTGGAATTCAAGAGTAGGAAAAAGGAGAGAAGGAAACGTAGTAGGTGAATATGGATTGGGGGCAAAGAAATGAAAGAGGAAGCCGTCTGGTAGAATTTTGCACAGAGCATAACTTAATCATAGCTAACACTTGGTTCAAGAATCATAACAGAATGCTGTATACATGGAAGAATCCTGGAGATACTAGAAGGTATCAGATAGATTATATAATGGTAAGACAGAGATTTAGGAACCAGGTTTTAAATTGTAAGACATTTCCAGGGGCAGATGTGGACTCTGTAGATTAAAACTGAAGAAACTGCAAAAAGGTGGGAATTTAAGGAGATGGGACCTGGAAAAACTGAAAGAACCAGAGGCTGTACACAGTTTCAGGGAAAGCATAAGGGAACAATTGACATGAATGGGGGAAAGAAATACAGTAGAAGAAGGGATGAAATAGTGAAGGCAGCAGAGGATCAAATAGGTAAAAAGACGAGGGCTAGTAGAAACCCTTGGGTAACAGAAGAAATATTGAATTTAAATGATGAAAGGAGAAAATATAAAAATGCAGTAAATGAAGCAGGCAAAAAGGAATACAAACGTCTCAAAAATGTGATCGACAGGAAGTGCAAAATGGCTAAGCAGGGATGGCTAGAGGACAAATGTAAGGATGTAAAGGCTTATCTCACTAGGGGTAAGATAGATACTGCCTACAGGAAAATTAGAGACCTTTGGAGAAAGGAGAACCACTTCCATGAATATCAAGAGCTTTGATGGAAACCCAGTTCTAAGCAAAGAAGGGAAAGCAGAAAGGTGGAAGGAGTATATAGAGGGTTTATACAAGGGCGATGTACTTGAGGACAATATTATAGAAATGGAAGAGGATGTAGATGAAGATGAAATGGGAGATATGATACTGCGTGAAGAGTTTGACAGAGCACTGAAAGACCTGAGTCGATACAAAGCCCCTGGAGTAGACAACATTCCATTAGAACTACTGACGGCCTTGGGAGAGCCAGTCCTGACAAAACTCTACCGTCAGGTAAGCAAGATGTATGAGACAGGCGAAATACCCTCAGACTTCAAGAAGAATATCATAATTCCAATCCCAAACAAAGCAGATGTTGACAGATTGGAAAATTACCGAACTATCAGTTTAATAAGCCACAGCTGCAAAATACTAACACGAATTCTTTACAGACGAATGGAAAAAAATAGTAGAAGCCGACCTCGGGGAAGATCAGTATGGATTCCGTAGAAATGTTGGAACACGTGAGGCAATACTGACCTTACGACTTACCTTAGAAGAAAGATTAAGGAAAGGCAAACCTACGTTGCTAGCATTTGTAGACTTAGAGAAAGCTTTTGACAATGTTGACTGGAATACTCTCTTTCAAATTCTAAAGGTGGCAGGTGTAATATACAGAGAGCGAAAGGCTATTTACAATTTGTATAGAAACCAGATGGCAGTTATAAGAGTCGAGGGACATGAAAGGGAAGCAGTGGTTGGTAAGGGAGTGAGACAGGGTTGTAGCCTCTCCCCGATGTTATTCAATCTGTATATTGAGCAAGCAGTAATGGAAACAAAAGAAAAGTTCGGAGTAGGCATTAAAATCCATGGAGAAGAAATAAAAACTTTGAGGTTCGCCGATGACATTGTAATTCTGTCAGAGACAGCAAAGGACTTGGAAGAGCAGTTGAACGGAATGGACAGTGTCTTGAAAGGAAGATATAAGATGAACATCAACAAAAGCAAAACGAGGATAATGGAATGTAGTCGGATTAAATCTGGTGATGCTGAGCGAATTAGATTAGGAACTGAGACACTTAAAGTAGTAAATGAGTTTTGCTATTTGGGGAGCAAAATAAATCATGACGGTCGAAGTAGAGAGGATATACAATGTAGACTGGCAATGGCAATGAAAGCGTTTCTGAAGAAGAGAAATTTGTTAACATCGAGTATCAGGAAGTCGTTTCTGAAAGTATTTGTATGGAGTGTAGCCATGTATGGAAGTGAAACGTGGACGATAAATAGTTTAGACAAGAAGAGAATAGAGGCTTTCGAAATGTGGTGCTACAGAAGAATGCTGAAGATTAGATGGGTAGATCACATAACTAATGAGGAGGTACTGAATAGAATTGGGGAGAAGAGGAGTTTGTGGCACAACTTGACTAGAAGAAGGGATCGGTTTTTAGGACATGTTCTGAGGCACCAGTGGATCACAAATTAATCATTGGAGGGCAGTGTGGAGGGTAAAAATCGTAGAGGGAGACCAAGAGATGGATATACTAAGCATATTCAGAAGGATGTAGGTTGCAATAAGTACTGGGAGATGAAGCATGC
Source organism: Schistocerca piceifrons (assembly GCF_021461385.2). Lineage (NCBI taxonomy): Eukaryota > Metazoa > Arthropoda > Insecta > Orthoptera > Acrididae > Schistocerca > Schistocerca piceifrons. The sequence continues at coordinate 778,676,671 of NC_060140.1, read as the reverse complement.
ACAGGATAGAGTATCATGGAGAGCTGCATCAAACCAGTCTCAGGACTGAAGACCACAACAACAACAACAACAACATATATCTGCTGTCACAATAGACAGATTTCGGTGTGGCAAGATCTAGCATCGTGGTTCAGTGTTTCGTCCCGGTAAGTATTTGTGTGAATGTGGGGATAAGAGTGTCGATCGCACCATATTTGCTAGTGAAATACAAAGATTAAAAAAAAAAAAACCAAAAACTCTAAAAAGAAAAAATAATTTACACACCCTCATTAAGTTTAATAAAAATAATAATATTTTAATCCAGGCGTCATCGAGTCTGAGGGATCGCTAAGTAAATAAAATAAAAACAAAATAAATCTGAATTGATTTACATAATCGTCAACGACGTCTGCTCTAACGCGAATGCCCGTTCGCGATTGAATAAAGCGTGCGTTAGTACGCTGTCATCAAAAAATGGTTCAAATGGCTCTGAGCACTATGGGACTTAGCATCTGAGGTCATCAGTCCCCTAGAACTTAGAACTACTTAAACCTAACTAACCTAAGGACATTACACACATCCATGCCCGAGGCAGGATTCGAACCTGCGACCGCAGCAGTCGCGCGGTTCCGGACTGAAGCGCCTGGAACCGCTCGGCCACCACGGTCGGCTTACGCTGTCATCAAACCGATATTTAAATACAATTAAGCTACCTAGGCAACATAGGTAAATACCAAAACAACAGTATCTAATCGTTGAATCTACAACTTAATTAATTTACTCCGAAAAATTCACAATATAGACATAACCGTCAAAGATTTCTGCTCTAACGCGAATGCCCGTTCGCAATTTAGTGATTAGATTAGATTAGATTAGATTAGATTAGATTAATACAAGTTCCATGGATCATGAATATGATATTTCGTAATGATGTGGAACGAGTCGAATTTTCTAATACATGACATAATTAAGTTAATTTAACAACATACTTAAGTTAATATAACAACTTTATTTTTTTGTGTTTTTTGTTTTTCTTTATTTTTTATTTTTATTTTTTTTATTTTTTAAATATTTTTTTTCTTTTTCTTCTTAATTTATATCTAAAAATTCCTCTATGGAGTAGAAGGAGTTGTCATTCAGAAATTCTTTTAAAATCTTCTTAAATACTTGTTGGTTATCTGTCAGACTTTTGATACTATTTGGTAAGTGACCAAAGACTTTAGTGCCAGTATAATTCACCCCTTTCTGTGCCAAAGTTAGATTTAATCTTGAATAGTGAAGGTCATCCTTTCTCCTAGTATTGTAGTTATGCACACTGCTATTACTTTTGAATTGGGTTTGGTTGTTAATAACAAATTTCATAAGAGAGTATATATACTGAGAAGCTACTGTGAATATCCCTAGATCCTTAAATAAATGTCTGCAGGATGATCTTGGGTGGACTCCAGCTATTATTCTGATTACACGCTTTTGTGCAATAAATACTTTATTCCTCAGTGATGAATTCCCCCAAAATATGATGCCATATGAAAGCAATGAGTGAAAATAGGCGTAGTAAGCTAATTTACTAAGATGTTTATCACCAAAATTTGCAATGACCCTTACTGCATAAGTAGCTGAACTCAAACGTTTCAGCAGATCATCAATGTGTTTCTTCCAATTTAATCTCTCATCAATGGACACACCTAAAAATTTGGAATATTCTACCTTAGCTATATGCTTCTGATTAAGGTCTATATTTATTAATGGCGTCATACCATTCCCTGTACGGAGCTGTATGTACTGTGTCTTATCAAAATTCAGTGAGAGTCCGTTTACAAGGAACCATTTAGTAATTTTCTGAAAGACAGTATTGACAATTTCATCAGTTAATTCTTGTTTGTCAGGTGTGATTACTATACTTGTATCATCAGCAAAGAGAACTAACTTTGCCTCTTCATGAATATAGAATGGCAAGTCATTAATATATAATAAGAACAACAAAGGACCCAAGACTGACCCTTGTGGAACCCCATTCTTGATAGTTCCCCAGTTTGAGGAATGTGCTGATCTTTGCATGTTACGAGAACTACTTATTTCAACTTTCTGCACTCTTCCAGTTAGGTACGAATTAAACCATTTGTGCACTGTCCCACTCATGCCACAATACTTGAGCTTGTCTAGCAGAATTTCATGATTTACACAATCAAAGGCCTTTGAGAGATCACAAAAAATCCCAATGGGTGGTGTTCGGTTATTCAGATCATTCAAAATTTGACTGGTGAAAGCATGTATGGCATTTTCTGTTGAAAAACCTTTCTGGAAACCAAACTGACATTTTGTTAGTACTTCATTTTTACAGATATGTGAAGCTACTCTTGAATACACGACTTTCTCAAAAATTTTGGATAAAGCTGTTAGAAGGGAGATTGGACGGTAATTGTTGACATCAGATCTATCCCCCTTTTTATGCAAAGGTATAACAATAGCATATTTCAGTCTATCAGGGAAAATCCCCTGTTCCAGAGAGCTATTACACAGGTGGCTGAGAATCTTACTTATCTGTTGAGAACAAGCTTTTAGTATTTTGCTGGAAATGCCATCAATTCCATGTGAGTTTTTGCTTTTAAGCAAGTTTATTATTTTCCTAATTTCAGAGGGAGAAGTGGGTGAGATTTCAATTGTATCAAATTGCATAGGTGTGGCCTCTTCCATTAACAGCCTAGCATCTTCTAATGAACACCTGGATCCTACTATATCCACAACATTTAGAAAATGATCATTAAAAATATTTTCAACTTCTGACTTTTTGTTCGTAAAGTTTTCATTCAATTTGATGGTAATACTGTCTTCCTCTGCTCTTGGTTGACCTGTTTCTCTTTTAATAATATTCCAAATTGTTTTAATTTTATTATCAGAGTTGCTGATTTCAGACATGATACACATACTCCTGGATTTTTTAATAACTTTTCTTAATATAACACAGTAGTTTTTATAATTTTTGATAGTTTCTGGGTCACTACTCTTTCTTGCTGTCAGATACATTTCCCTTTTCCGGTTACAAGATATTTTTATACCCTTAGTAAGCCATGGTTTGTTACAAGGTTTCTTACGAGTATATTTAACTATTTTCTTGGGGAAGCAGTTTTCAAATGCATTTACAAAAATGTCATGAAATAAATTATATTTTAAATTGGCATCAGGTTCACGGTACACCTCATTCCAGTCTAACTGCTGTAGGCTTTCCCTGAAATTTGCAATTGTTAAATCGTTGACTGAACGTACTATTTTGGAGGACTGTTTAGTATTGCTGAATGGAGCTATGTCATATATTGTAACTAGCTGTGCACCATGATCAGAAAGACCATTCTCAACAGGCTGAGCATTTATCTGGTTAACTTATCTTGGTCTATAAAGAAGTTATCTATCAGTGAGCTGCTATCCTTTACCACCCGAGTAGGAAAATCAATAACGGGTGTCAAATTGAAAGAACCGAGTAATACTTCAAGGTCATTTTTCCTATTACCCTCTTTCAGAGAATCTACATTGAAGTCCCCACAAATAATAATTTGCTTCCCCCTGTCTGACAGATAGCAGAACAAGGAATCCAAATTTTTCAGAAATAGATGAAAATTTCCTGATGGGGACCTATATACAGTTACAATTATAAATGTGCCTTTATTTAATTTAAGCTCACAGGCACATGCTTCTATATGTTTCTCTACACAAAACTTTTTTGTTTCTATACTTTTTGCACAATGATAACTTTTGACATATATGGCAACTCCTCCTTTCTCCATATTTTCTCTCATTACATGTGCAGAGAGCTTATATCCACTTACATTTACCTTATCCATATCAGTAACAATGTGATGCTCAGACAGGCATAGTATATCTATTTCATTCTCAGCTTCTAAATCTTCTAAACAAACCAGAAGCTCATCTACTTTATTCTCTAAACTCCCAATATTTTGATGAAATATACTTACATTATTTTTAATTATACTTTCATGAGAACCTTTCCTTATTCTAACATTTGCAGTACTCTCCTGTCTGAGTTTCTCATTGTGCTTAGGCCTAGTTCCTATACCTTAGTACGCTTAGGCCTAGTTCCTATACCTTAGTACGCTGTCATCAAATCGCTGCAGAATGTAGACCTCGTAAGACAGATTAATGCATGAAACTAAGTTCGTACGTAATTATGTAAAAATATGACATAAAATAAATAGCATTTTTAGCAATGTTAGGCTTATTAAAGACGGATTAGTTTTCACATTTTGTATAACACGTAATTTTAACTTCACTACTTATCCTGAGGTGTGGATTCGGGACGCGCAGAACTGGAACAGATGACGCCAGACTAAAGAGGCTTAAAATTACAATGAAATGAACACCCTTAGCTGCTTACAGGCGCTGACATTCGTCAACGGGGACAAATGAAAATGTGTGCCCCGGCCGGGACTCGAACCCGGGATCTCCTTCTTACATGGTAGACGATCTATCCATCTGAGCCCCCGAGGACACAGAGGATAGCGCGACTGCAGGGCTTTATCTCTGGCACGCCTCTCGCGAAACCCACATTCTCAACGTATTGTTCCATACTACATTCGTAGTGCCCCCGCCCATTATACTCATTACTCGCGGCGCTTTGCCGATTCCCGTAAGAGTTCGGGCACTGTTTGTGCATTCGCACAGAAGAAGAAGATGGTCGTGGCCGGTGAGCCTTAACTATATATTTTCGGACATGTCCGAAAGAACAGATACCATCTTAGTAAAAAGAAGAGGCTTATACCCAGCAAAAATGAAAGCGTGTTGTTCTACAAAGGACAGCTGTTCTTATCTTCTTATATTTTTTTATTTACTTAGTAGTCCCCCGGAGCGACTACGCTTGGCTCAAAATATTATTATTTATATTAAATTTAAAGGGACAATACATATTTTTTTAACTTTTTAGTGGTTTCCTGTGTTGAGGATTTTTACATTTTTAGTTTAAGTTTTACGGCGTATAGTTCTAGAGATATGACGTCATACACGCAGAGATCCGTGAAAAATTATGTTTCCTTAAAACGGAGTACAAATTATCCAGTATTTGATAGTGAGAGCACTTAGTGACTTCCAACAAAGTTTGAACAAAATTTCAAACCTTTTTAAGCTTTAGCTCCCTTACGTGCTTGAAGTCAAATATTTACCACATGAACCCACTGATAAATTAGTAATTTGAAGCTGTTTTGTACAGAGGAGTACGATTATTTAAAGAATCGGTAGTCTACTGGTTACTCACTTTCTGGGAAGAAGCACTGTTTGGTTAAGAACCAACAAAATCCCACAGTGTTGGGAGTGAAAAGAGCTGGTACTGAAGAGTAACTCAGTAGCACCAGGAGCTATTTCAGCCAAATTTGTTAGATGCACTATTAACTGTTTATTGTGGAGGTAGAATTGCCGACTACCATTAGAGGTGGGGGTGGATAAGAAGTGGTGACGTAAAAAACGTTCGGTAATTATTTCCTGAATTTAGTTAACTTAGGCTATTTTAAAAAGTGTGAAGTGCAATTCGTCTCTTACTTGTGTTGTACACTATATTAACCAGGCTCGTTCACAAGAAAGAGCATCTATGGACCCTCCGCTGCGCGGGGTAGCCGCACGGTCTTGGGCGCCTCGACACGGTTCGCGCGGCTTCCCCATCGGAGGTTCGAGTCCTCCCTCGGGCGTGTGTGTGTGTGTTTTGTCCTTAGCGTAAGTTAGTTTACATTAGACTGATTAGTATGTAAGCCTAGGGACCGATTACCTCAGCAGTTTGGTCCCATAGGAACTTACAACCACAACTATGCATCCTCCTATTGAAGTAGCTATGTATTATACAACGCGCACATTATGTAACAAATTTAGTAATTTTTTTGAATCGTTATTTTCACTATTGGAAAAACAAGAAATTCGATTCCCTACTTCACCAGCTTAAGCGTAGAATTTCTTTTCCTTTCTCATGTAGCTTATACTCTTGCTAATGGTTTAAGCTATCTCCATACCAGATTTCATTGACATCGGTTCAGCGATTAAGTCATAAGAACGTAACAGACGGAGTTACTTCCGCATTTGATAATATTTGTATGGAAGTGTGTATTAAACATGGTGAGGAGTGTGTAAGCATTGCAGTCATTACGATGAGTCGTATTATGTAGCGCATATTCGCCGATAAAAGGATTTTCAGAAATATCCTAAAGATGGAAAGTCAATTAGTAAATAGCTTTTCCTGAGAGTAAACATTTTCCGCTAATTTGCGTAATATTCTTAAATAAATATGTAGTACTATATAACATGGGTTTCGAAAAAGAAGATCTTGAGAAACACAGCTCGCGCTATTCGTCCACGAGACTCAGAGGGCCATAGACACGGGTTCCCAGGTAGATGCCGTGTTTCTTAACTTTCGCAAGGAGTTCGATACAGTTCCCCACAGTCGTTTAATGAACAGAGGAAGAGCATATGGACTATCAGACCAATTGTGTGATTGGATTGAAGAGTTCCTAGATAACAGAACGCAGCATGTCATTCTCAATGGAGAGAAGTCTTCCGAAGTAAGAGTGATTTTAGGTGTGCCGCAGGGGAGTGTCGTAGGACCGTTGCTATTCACAATATACATAAATGACCTTGTGGATAACATCGGAAGTACACTGAGGTTTTTGCGGATGATGCTGTGGTATATCGAGAGGTTGTAACAATGGAAAATTGTACTGAAATGCAGGAGGATCTGCAATGAATTGACGCATGGTGCAGGGAATGGCAATTGAATCTCAATGTAGGCAAGTGTAATGTGCTGCGAATACACAAAACGAAAGATCCCTCATCATTTAGCTTCAATATAGCAGGTCAGCAACTGGAAGCAGTTAATTCCATAAATTATCTGGGAGTAGGCATTAGGAGTGATTTAAAATGGAATGACCATATAAAATTAATAGTCGGTAAAGCAGATGCCAGACTGAGATTCCTAAGGAATCCTAAGGAAATGCAATCCGAAAACAAAGGAAGTAGGTTACAGTACACTTGTTCGCCCACTGCTTGAATACTGCTCAGCAGTATGGGATCCGTACCAGATAGGGGTTGATAGAAGAGATAGAGAAGATCGAACGGAGAGCAGCGCGCTTCGTTACAGTATCATTTAGTAATCGCCTAAGCGTTACGGAGATGATAAACTCCAGTGGAAGACTCTGCAGGAGAGACGCTCAGTAGCTCGGTACGGGCTTTTGTTGAAGTTTCGAGAACATACCTTCACCGAGGAGACAAGCAGTATATTGCTCCCTCCTACGTATATCTCGCGAAGAGACCATGAGGATAAAATCAGAGAGATTAGAACCCACACAGAGGCATACCGACAATCCTTCTTTCCACGAACAATACGAGACTGGAATAGAAGGGAGAACCGATAGACGTACTCAAGGTACCCTCCGCCATACGCCGTCAGGTGGCTTGCGGAGTATGGATGTAGATGTAGATATGGTATTTGCTAGCCTATGTTCTCCATAAGGCTTCAACGTTATCCTCAGATAAAATTTCATCGGAATTGATTCAGCAGTGTAGTCATGAAGATTTGACAGAATTACTTTCGTATTTATGATATTAGTGTGGATACAAATATACATTTTATAATATATAGTGCTATGGAAGATGCGCTCGCTATTCCGAGTGACGTGAGTGACTCTTTTCTTTTCTAAGTGGTGGTAGTTATAAGTAATTTTATTTCAGTGATTACAAAACCGAGTCAGATTTGAACTTGGCAGGCGGTATGAACCGACATAACAGTATGACGTTGCACCTCGTCTGGCTTGGGTCCATGCACTGATACGGCTGGGACGTGTCTCATAAAGCCACCATGTCATCTTCTGAGGCCTTTTGGACCACAAATATTTTAACTGACTCTTGATATTCTTAATGCAGGCACTGGAATAGAGGTGACATCCGAGCTAGTCCCATGCATACGGTGTCGGGGACTGACCTGAGGATCCTACTGGCTCTGGGAGTACACATAAATCACGCAGTCAATTCATAGAGACATGTGTCATGTGTGGTCGGTAATTTTCCTGTTCAAAGCTGGCACCACGATACTGTCATGTGACAGCCAATTCGTGAGGAAGGAGTATGTCCGTGACGTACCATTGTGATGTCACAGGTTACTCAGTCACTGGCAGTCTTAGATGATGGTGCCCTGAAACGTGGCAATGTGCTGTGCACGAATGACCATGCTTAACATAAGCAATAGTCTTAAGAACTTTATTAGATAGCTAAGAATATGAGGTGGCTTCAGAAAGAAACGCGGTTGTTGTACGGGAAATAAAAATAAAGTTGTAGACTTTTTAATTAAGTTAGCGCCGATTAGAATGTAGCGCGGTGCCAGACAGACGGACGGCCATAGCGGACGTAGCGTGCCGAGGGGCTGCGATAAGAGTTGAGTCGGGCGCGGTAGGCCAGCACGGTGACTTGCAAGAACGTGAAGGCGGAAGGACACAGAAAAGCCAGGGGCAGCTTAGAAATGTGACGCAGCATCCACAGGTGGGCACCCCTTAGGAATGGAGGTGGAGGACCGGTCCGACCAGAGGCTGCCGAAGGGTAAAAACGTAGTTTGTTTGAAAAAACTTTAAATTAGAGCAGAGAGCCAAGGTAAAATTTGCATAAGCGTGTAAATCAAAAGTGTATCTGCGCAGAAAGCAACAGGGAAAGCATAAGATAAAATGTGTCTGTTTTAAGGGAAGAGATGGTGGCTGATGTCACAAGCGGTTTAGTGGGGGAGTAGGGAGCACAGCACGCCGTTATTGAGGACTAGCGGTTAGACCGGGGAGCGGTACGGATGGCCGGCAGCTGCGCTCCCGCAAGGTTACCAACCAAGCTTTGCTTTTATTCTAAATCCGAGTAAGACCGTGACAAAGTAACATTCGCGTAGGTGGTGAAGTTATTTTGAATGTGAATGAATGTTTATCTTACCATGTGACAATACTGAGGCAAAGACGCAAATAGTTACTTGAGCAAAGCTTAGTGCGTACAGCAACACGACAGTCAATGAACACGGTAAGTCACCTTTCTTCTGCTGTTGCAATTCTGTTTTGGTTCTCTGCCAACGATCATTATGACCAATTGGTTATGATCATGCTTATTTTTATGTGACGTATCAAGTATAAGTAAAGACTGAGTTCCGTTACATCCGGTAATACAAGATACTGACCTCGTGCACTTAAAGACCCGCGTGACAGCTGAGTGGATTTTATTAAAACGATCACAATTGGGATTAGCCTGATTGAGACAACAATCAAATGCAATCGGTATCCGTCAGTGGTGTTAAACCCACTTAGAGGGGCATATCCGACTGACCGCTATCTGGCTGGATTCTGGCGGGCAAACTACGATGTTGCAACTTGTTTGTAATAAACTGTATCAAAATATTTTGAGGCCAACGTGTATCTAGAATATAATTGGTTTTATCAGAGCTGCGTTGCATTGTTTAGTAGCACCGGAATCGACCTAGGGAATGTTACAAAATGGTAGATCGGCCTAGGGAATGTTACAAAATAGATCGACCTAGGGAATGTCACAAAATGCTAGATCGGCCTAGGGAACGTTACAAAATGGTAGATCGGCCTAGGGAACGTTACAAAATGGTAGATCGGCCTTACAAAATGGTAGATCGGCCTAGGGTACGTTACAAAATGGTAGATCGGCCTAGGGAACGTTACAAAATGGTAGATCGGCCTAGGGAACGTTACAGCCCGATGGCTCCCCATACCGTGACGACAGGAGTGACGCTGCTGTGCCTCTTCAGAACATTGGAAGGACGGAACATTAAGTCAGGTCTCTATCATACTCGCCGACAATAGTCATCCATGGTAGTGGAAACTGCTATTCATCGTGGAACACAGTGTGAAGCCATTCGTCAGCAGTCCATGCTCCCTGGTCACGGCACCACTCCAAACGTAGCTGTTTACATTGTGGTGTTAACAGTAAACAGCCCATGGGACGGTAATCCCCATTCCGGCGCCTATTACTGTTCGACCAATGGCGTGCGATGACAGAGAATTTGCAGTGAGAATATTATTTGCTCTCGGATGGCAGACTGAATGCCCCATAAACCTTGATATTTCATGTTTAGACCATCTGGCCAAATGGAGACCCGCAATGAAGTTTCAAACTCTGTCTCAAAGGAGTATGTGGCATCTCCATGTGTTCAACAGCGATCACTCACCAGGCCTATTAAAAAACAGGAACAACACTCAAATACTCTAGTGGTCGTTCCACTAGTCAGAGAGCAATGCAGCTCGAATCAATTCCGTACCTGCCGATGTGTGTATAAGTACGAAATGTCTTCTGGGTGCTTTACCTTTTTTGTCAGGTAGAGTGTATTCGGAACTGTGTATCGTAGACTGCACTTTATAACTAAAGTTTATTTTGTGATTCTAGCATTGATTAATCGCCGCCAAACTCGCTTTTTAGTTTTCTCTCTCTACATCATGGTTCCCAATCCAGCTAGACAGCTTTTTTGACAATCGAATCTTTCTCATCCGGCAAATAAGTAAAACTTCTTTTTGCGAGAACAGTTTGTACTTATTCGTATTACGTATATGCAGAAGGTGGACAAAAATATGGAAACGCATTGCCGTGCCTAATACGATACTGGAACCACGTTGGCATTCAAAAGAGCTTCCAGTCTCCTCGGAATGGATAAATACAAAATCTCAATAATACTGAGATCTGATGACTGTGTTGGCCAGGGATGATGGGGCAATTCATCCTCGTGCTCACAAAACCAGCCTTGGATGGTGCGAGCTACGTGAAAGGGGCATTATCGTCTTGGAACAGAGCACCACCGCTGGGGTACAGACAGAGTACCATGGGATGAACTGAATGAGACAGAATGTCACGAATCCTTGGCAGTAATGTGACCTTGCATAATAATCATGGGGCCATGGAAAAGCACGATATAGCTTTCCAAATCGTCACCGAGTGCACACCATGGAGCATAAACTCGACCAGACGTTGGAAGCAATGTGAGACAAGACTCATCCTGTCAAATGGATTTCTTTCATTGCTCCACGGTCCAGGTTTTATCGTTTCGGCACCACGTTTTCCTGTTACGCTCATTTACATCACTGATGAATGGTTTTGCAATTCCAGCTTGTCCCGCAGTTCCCTGCTTATGCACCTCCCTTCGCATTGTTTTGATGCTGACAGTGTTCGCGGGTGCGACATTCACCTGTCGTCCCCTTATTTTCCGTCATAATCTTCTTCAACGACTGTTTGTCACGATCACTCACTAAGCAGTTTCGTCCTCGTTGTGACTTAGCGGATCACAATTTTCCGCTTTCGCTGTATGCGCTGTAAATCTTCGATGTGGTGCCTCTTGAAACACAGAAACACCTCGCCCTTTTCGATTACGAAAGCACCTACGATACGAGCACTAACAATTTGCCTACATTCGAATTGACTTAGCTGAGACATAATGCACTCGCAACAACACCGATCACCATTCTGCCCACAACTGAAAATTGCAACATATCGAGGACATTGCATAAGTGCCGTTCGTGGACAAAATACAAAAGCGGAACCCGCGGTCTTGCCTAGCATCTGAAATTATCTTCAAGCACGCTTTTCTCGCATTGTTTCCATGTTTTTGCCCAACCCCTATACATTAGTTAGTGTGTATCTCACTTGGGCTACATGTTTGTTGTTGTGGTCTTCAGTCCTGAGACTGGTTTGATGGAGCTCTCCATGCTACTCTATCCTGTGCAAGCTTTTTCATCTCCCAGTACCTACTGCAACCTACATTCTTCTGAATCTGCTTAGTGTATTCATCTCTTGGTCTCCCTCTACGATTTTTACCCTCCACGCTGCCCTCCAATACTAAATTGGTGATCCCTTGATGCCTCAGAACATGTCCTACCAACCGATCCCTTCTTCTGGTCAAGTTGTGCCACAAACTTCTCTTCTCCCCAATCCTATTCAATACTTCCTCATTAGTTATGTGATCTACCCATCTAATCTTCAGCATTCTTCTGTAGCACCACATTTCGAAAGCTTCTATTCTCTTCTTGTCCAAACTATTTATCGTCCATGTTTCACTTCCATACATGGCTACACTCCATACGAATACTTTCAGAAATGACTTCCTGACACTTAAATCAATACTGGATGTTAACAAATTTCTCTTCTTCAGAAACGCTTTCCTTGCCATTGCCAGCCTACATTTTATATCCTCTCTACTTCGACCATCATCAGTTATTTTGCTCCCTAAATAGCAAAACTCCTTTACTACTTTAAGTGCCTCATTTCCTAATCTAATTCCCTCAGCATCACCCGACTTAATTAGACTACATTCCATTATCCTTGTTTTGCTTTTGTTGATGTTCATCTTATATCCTCCTTTCAAGACACTGTCCATTCCATTCAACTGCTCTTACAAGCCCTTTGCTGTCTCTGACAGAATTACAATGTCATCGGCGAACCTCAAAGTTTTTATTTCTTCTCCATGAATTTTAATACCTACTCCTAATTTTTCTTTTGTTTCCTTTACTGCTTGCTCAATATACAGATTGAACAACATCGGGGAGAGGCTACAACCCTGTCTTACTCCCTTCCCAACCACTGCTTCCCTTTCATGTCCCTCGACTCTTATAACTGCCATCTGGTTTCTGTACAAGTTGTAAATAGCCTTTCGCTCCCTGTATTTTACCCCTGCCACCTTTAGAATTTGAAAGAGAGTATTCCAGTCAACATTGTCAAAAGCTTTCTCTAAGTCTACAAATGCTAGAAACGTAGGTTTGCCTTTCCTTAATCTTTCTTCTAAGATACGTCGTAAGGTCAGTCTCAAAAATGAGATCGACAGGAAGTGCAAAATGGCTAAGCAGGAATGGCTAGAGGACAAATGTAAGGATGTAGAGGCCTATCTCACTAGGGGTAAGATAGATACCGCCTACAGGAAAATTAAAGAGACCTTTGGAGATAAGAGAACGACTTGTATGAATATCAAGAGCTCAGATGGAAACCCAGTTCTAAGCAAAGAAGGGAAAGCAGAAAGGTGGAAGGAGTATATAGAGGGTCTACACAAGGGCGATGTACTTGAGGACAATATTATGGAAATGGAAGAGGATGCAGATGAAGATGAAATGGGGTACATAGGTAAAGTTAATTTTAGATTCTAATTCAGAGTATTGTATGACAAATATTGTAATCTTCGGACCAGCTGTAGAATTTTTTTGCGGTACTCGATTCCGCGAAATGAACATTTCCTGTTTCATTTAAGATTCAAAATATGAGAACGTTATGTGGATATAAAATCCATGATGACTACCTAATCTCACATATAGTCACTTACTCATTACCTCACTGGTCGAACTTGAGTCGTAGTACAGCGCTCTTCACTTGATTATGAAACTGTAAATAATCAGGGACTGAAGACCCTGCTGTTAGTCCCTTAAACAAGCAACCATCTGAATCATCTAAAATACTGTAATTAACTCTGTTAGCAGCAGGTTAATGTACCAGTTTTGATTTAGAAAAACATTCATATTCTTTCAGAATACATCAGAGATCCTTTTTTTTTAAATTTAGGACTTATCTATCAAAAGAAGATGCGTGTTACTGTCTTTTAACGTCACTGGAATGAAAACACAAAATCAGGTCGCATACAGTCGGGAACCTATTATTCCAAGCAACACTTCTGCTTGCCTTATATATAATTATTTAATTCAGTTACTAAATACGTGAAAGATGCCGACAGTTAAGCCTGGTGTTTCTTAAGCTCAGTAGCAGAGACGACCTACCTGACGTGCTGTGCAGACTGCGGACGAAGGCAAGGTGGGAGACACACACAAGCGCCGTTTCTCGGCGACAAGCAGCCACTGTTGCTTAGCAACAGAGAACACAGCACGCCGAGAGCTACAGGTCTGTGGAGGGCAGCCACCACTGCTTAACGTAATAACCATCCGTTTCCTCAAAGTGTCTACTCATGAAGTGGGTGTTGGCAGTTATGTTTACCGAATTTGGAGAGCAGAATATAAAAGAAATGTATTTATTATACTTTGTAATTTCTGTACTTTTCCTATCGTACTATGAAGAGAGAAAAGAAGAGAACAATGTATTCTGGGAGATTCACAATAATTGTCCAACGCCCTAAATAACTAATATCCATAATTATGTCTTGTTTGTTGAGCCATCAATCTTCTCAGTGGTTTGATGCGACCTGCAAGGAATTCCTTCATTGCGGTAACCTCTTCACCTCTCAGAAGCACTTGCACCCTGTTGTTGTTGCTGTTATGGTCTTCAGTACAGAGACCTGTATGATGCAGCTCTCCATGCTATCCTATCGTGTGCAAGCCTCTTCATCTCTGAATAACTACTGCAACCTACATCCTTCTGAATCTGTTCAGAGTAAAAAAAAATGGTTCAAATGGCTCTGACCACTATGGGACTCAACTGCTGTGGTCATAAGTCCCCTAGAACTTAGAACTACTTAAACCCAACTAACCTAAGGGCATCACACACATCCATGCCCGAGGCAGGATTCGAACCTGCGACCGTAGCAGTCGCACGGTTCCGGACTGCGCGCCTAGAACCGCGAGAGCACCGAGGCCGGCTGTTCAGAGTACTCATGCCTTGGTCTCCCTCTACGATTTCTATCCTCCGCGCTTCCCTCCAATACTAAATTGATGATCCCTTGATGCCTCAGAACGTGTGCTACCAAACGATCTCTTCTTCTAGTCAAGTTGTGCCACAAAGTCCTCTTCTCCCCAATTCTATTCAATACCTCCTCATTACTTATGTGATCTACCCATCTAATCTTCAGCATTCTTCTGTAGCACCACATTTCGAAAGCCTCTGTTCTCTTCTTGTCTAAACTATTTATCGTCCACGTTTCACTTCCATACAAAGCTACACTCCATACAAATACTTTCAGAAACGACTTTCTGACACGTAAATCTATATTCGATGTTAACAAATTTCTCTTCTTCAGAAACGCTTTCCTTGCCATTGCCAGTCTAAATTTTATATCCTCTTTAATTCGACCATCATCAGTTATTTTGCTCCCCAAATAGCAAAATTCATCCACTACTTTAAGTGTCTCACTTCCTAATCTAATTCCCTCAGCATCACCTGATTTAATGCGACTACATTCCATTATCTTCGTTTTGTTTTTGTTAATGTTCATCTTCTATCTTCCTTTCAAGACACTGTTCATTCCGTTCAGCTGCTCTTCCAGGTCCTTTGCTGCCTCTGGTTGAATTACAATGTCATCGGCAAACCTCAAAGTTTTTGTTTCTTCACCATGGATTTCAATTCCTTCTCCAAATTTTTCTTTTGCTTCCTTCACCGCTTGCTCAATATATAAATTGAATAACACCGGGGATAGGCTACAACCCTGTCTCACTCCCTTCCCAACTACTGCTTCCCTTTCATGCTCCTCGACTCTTACAACTGCCATCTCGTTTCTGTACAAATTGTAAATAGCCTTTTGATCCCTGTATTTGACTCCTGCCACCTTCAGAATTTGAAAGAGAGTATTCCGTTCAACGTTCTCAAAAGCTTTCTCTAAGTCTACAAATGCTAGAAAAGTAGGTTTGCCTTTCCTTTATCTATCTTCTATGATGATTCGTAGGGTCTGTTCCAACATTTCTACGGAATCCAAACTGATCTGCCCTGAAATCGGTTTCTACCAGTATTTACATTCGTCTGTAAAGAATTCGTGTCATTATTTTGCAGCCGAATGGCTTATTAAACTGATAGTTCGGTAATTTTCCCACCTGTCAACACCTGCTTTCCTTGGTACTGGAATTATTATATTCTTCTTGAAGCCTGAGGGTATTTCGCCTGTCTCCTACATCTTGCTCACCTGATGGCAGAGTTTTGTCATGGTTCGCTCTCCCAAGGCCAGTAGTTCTAATGGAATGTTGCCTAATTCCGGGCCCTTGTTTCGACTTAGATCTTTCAGTGCTCTGTCAAATTCTCCGCGCAGTATCATACCTCCCATTTCATCTTCATCTACGTCCTCTTCCATTTCCATAAATTACCCTCAAGTACATCCCCCATGTACTGACCCTCTATATACTTCTTCCACCTTTATGCTTTCTCCTCTTTGCTTAGAACTGGGTTTCCATCTGAGCTCTCGATATTCATACAAGCGGTTCTCTTTTCTCCAAAAGTCTCTTTAATTTTCCTGTAGGCAGTATGTATCTTACACCTAGTGAGATATGCCTCTACATCCTTACATTTGTCCTCTAACCAGCCCTGCTTAGCCATTTTGCACTTCCTGTAGATCTCATTTTTGAGACGTTTGTATCCCTTTTTGCCTGCTTAATTTACCGCATTTTTGTATTTTCTCCTTTCATCAATTAAATTCAATATATCTTCTGTTACCCAAGGATTTTTACTAGCCCTCGTCTTTTTACCTACTTGATCCTCTGCTGCCTTCACTATTTCATCCCTCAAAGCAACCCATTCTTCTTCTACTATATTTCTTTCCCCCGTTCTTGTCAATCGTTCCCTAATACTCTCTCCGAAACTCTCTACAACGTCTGGTTCCTTCAGTTTATCGATGCTCCATCGCCTTAGAGTCCCACCTTTTTGCAGTTTCTTCAGTTTTAATCTACAGTTCATAACCAATAAATTGTGGTCACAGTCCACATCTGTGCCCCTGGATATGTCTTACAATTTACAACCTGGTTCCTAAATCTTTGTCTTACCATGATATAATCTAGCTGAAATATTCCAGTGACTCCAGGCCTCTTCCATGTATACAACCTTCTTTCATGGTTCTTAAACCAAGTGTTAGCTATGATTAAGTTATGCTCTGTGCAAAATTCTAACAGGCGACTTCCTCTTTCATTCCTTACCCCCATTCCATATTCACCTACTACTTTTCCTTCTCTTCCTTTTCCTACTATCGAATTCCAGTCCCCCATGGCTATTAAATTTTCATCTCCCTTCACTATCTGAATAACGTCTTTTATCCCATCATAGATTTCTTCAATCTCTTCATCATCTGCGGAACTAGTTGGCATATAAACTTGTACTATTGCGGTAGGCGTTGGCTTCGTATCTGTCTCGGCTACAATAATGAGTTCTCTATGCTGTTCGTAGTAGCTTCCCCAAGCTCCTATTTTTTTTATTCATTATTAATCGTACTCCTGCATTACCCCTATTTGATTTTTAATTTATAACCCTGCATTCACCTGGACAGAAGTCTTGTTCCTCCTGCCACCGAACTTCACTAATTCCCACTATATCTGACTTTAACCTATCCGTTTATCTTTTTTATTTTCTAACCTACGTGCCCGATTAAGTGATCTGACATTCCACGCTCCGATCTGTAGAACGCCAGTTTTCTTTCTCCTGATAACAACGTCCTCCTGAGTAGTCCCCACCCGGAGATCCGAATGGGGGACTATTTTACCTCCGGAATATTTTACACATGAGGATGCCATCATCATTTAATCATACAGTAAAGCTGCATGCCCTCGGGGAAAATTACGGCTGTAGTTTCCTCCTGCATTCAGCCGTTCGCAGTACCAGCACAGCAAGACCGTTTTGGTTAGTGTTACAAGGCCAGATCAGTCAATCATCCAGACTGTTGCCCCTGCAACTACTGAAAAGACTGCTGCCCCTCTTCAGGAATCACACGTTTGTCTGGCCTCTCAACAGATACCCCTCCGTTGTGGTTGCACCTAGGCTACGGCTATCTGTATCTCTGAGGCACGCAAGCCTCCCCACCAACGGCAAGGTCCATGGTTCATGGGGGGCTTGCACCCTACTTTCCCAATTATTTGTTTGATTTATTTAAATCTCTGTCCTTTCCTACGATTGTCACCTTCTACAGCTCCCTCTAGTACCATAGAGGTTATCCCCTGATATAGTAACGCACGTCCCATCATCTTACCCCTTTTTCTTGTTGGGTTAATTGGGCTAACAAATCCGCTTCAGACTTTAACATATAATAACAACGGCGATAAACGGTTTCCGTTTAACGGTTTTCGTCTTTCGGTGGATGTGTTGCATGTGAACTTGGTGACTGTTAATGCAAACTGGCCATAAAATTGCTACACCACGAAGACGACGTGCTACAGACGCGAAATTTAACCGACAGGAAGAAGATGCTGTGATATGCAAATGATTAGCCTTTCAGAGCTTTCACTCAAGGTTGGCGCCTGTGGCGACACCGACAACGTGCTGACATGAGGAAAGTGTGTCCCATACCCATCCCACAGTTCCTTGTTATGGCAAACAAATCTGAATGTGTTTATATCATAACCACCGCCTTCTTTGCTTTCAGAGACATACGCTACTGGCCATTAAAATTGCTACACCACGAAGATGACGTGCTACAGACACGAAATATAACCGACAGGAAGAAGATACTGTGATATGCAAATGATTAGCTTTTCAGAGCATTCACACAAGGTTGGCGCCGGTGGCGACAGCGACAACGTGCTGACATGAGGAATGTTTCCAACCGATTTCTCATACACAAACAGCAGTTGACCGGCGTTGCCTGGTGAAACGTTGTTGTGATGCCCCGTGTAAGGATGAGAAATGCGTACCATCACGTTTCCGACTTTGATAAAGGTCGGATTGTAGCCTATCGCGATTGCGGTTTATCGTATCGTGACATTGGTGCTCGCGTTGGTGGAGATCCAATGACTGTTAGCAGAATATGGAATCGGTGGGTTCAGGAGGGTAATACGGAACGCCGTGTTGGATCCCAACGGCCTCGTATCACTAGCAGTCGAGATGACAGGCATCTTATCTGCATGGCTGTAACGGAACGTGCAGCCACGTCTCGATACCCGTGTCCATAGATTGGGACGTTTGCCAGACAACAACCATCTGCACGAACAGTTCGACGACGTTTGCAGCAGCATGGACTATCAGCTCGGAGACCTTGGCTGCGGTTACCCTTGATGCTGCATCACAGACAGGAACGCCTGCGATGGTGTACTCAACGACGAACCTGGGTGCACGAATGGCAAAACGTCATTTTTTCGGATGTATCCAGGTTCTGTTTACAGCATCATGATGGTCACATCCGTGTTTGGCGACATCGCGGTGAATGCACATTGGAAGCGTGTATTCGTCATCGCCATACTGACGTATCACCCGGCGTGATGGTATGGGGTGCCATTGGTTACACGTCTCGGTCACCTCTTGTTCGCAGTGACGGCACTTTGAACAGTGGTCGTTACAATTCAGATGTGTTACGACCCGTGGCTCTACCCTTCATTCGATGCCTGCGAAACCCTACATTTCAGCAGGATAATGCACGACCGCATGTTGCAGGTCGTGTACGGGCCTTTCCGGATATAGAAAATGTGCGACTGCTGCCCTGGCCAGCACATTCTCCAGATCTCTCACCAATTGAAAACGTCTGGTCAATGGTGGCCGAGCAACTGGCTCGTCACAATACGCCAGTCACTACTCTTGATGAACTGTGGTATCGTGTTGAAGCTGCATGGGCAGCTGTATCTGTACACGCCATCCAAGCTCTATTTGACTCAATGCCCAGGCTTATCAAGGCCGTTACTGCGGCCAGAGGTGGTTGTTCTGGGTACTGATGTCTCAGGATCTATGCACCCAGATTGCGTGAAAATGTAATCACATGTCAGTTCTAGTATAATATATTCGTCCAATGCATACCCGTTTATCATCTGCATTTCTTCTTGGTGTAGCAATTTTAATGGCTAGTAGTGTAACTGTGTACATAATACATCATTTAATTTCACCATATAAACCATGCGTTTTTGTCCTCTCGTTCCAGTATTCCAATGACATATACCCCTCCCCATCCCCCCCCCCCCACCACATTCATACCTCCAACCCACAGTGCATTTTGTTTCATATCTTGTTTGTTTCTTTCTTTTCTAGATAATGACGACATATCCAAACTGATATATTTGCCTTTCTCTACCATCTCTCCAAGTTTTGTCACAGAATGCATGTAGATTTATTTGTTACTCGTAAAGTAGTCAGTTACAGTAGCTTTTTCATGTGTCATAATGTCATTTGGAGTTGACATTCATGTTTTAAAAAGCTTAGACGTATTGAGAATTTCTTCGGGCAATAAATTCATAGTTGAGCTCACAGATGATTGCGTAAATGATTTCTAATTTTTTATTTTAATATTCCATTTTCTGTCACACACACCAAAGAGACAGGCTGATAATTTTGAATATATGTCTATACGTCGCTGGAAGCACTGTCTGCAGTGCTAGCTTCCACATCGTCACAATCAGTCATCTGACGTCCAGTGCTCGATAAAGGCCTCCTTTAAGCTTTCACATGCATAATGTATTTTACCTATGCGGATACATGTCTTTCCTGCTCGCTTTTTCAAATCGTCCGTCCACCTACCATGTACTACCGAGTGTCCAAAATTTCAAGCAAGATTATTTTTGCACCATTTTTGTGTTAAAGTATTCTCAGCTAAAGAAAAGAGACCGTGTGAAAGCTGACAGTTATTTGTTATTAAAAATGGAGCGCTACACGAAAGCACAAAGCTTTTAGTTGTGCAATGTTTTACAAATAACGAAGTTTTGGCAGCTGCAGTCCACAAT
Source organism: Schistocerca piceifrons (assembly GCF_021461385.2). Lineage (NCBI taxonomy): Eukaryota > Metazoa > Arthropoda > Insecta > Orthoptera > Acrididae > Schistocerca > Schistocerca piceifrons. Next base: position 778,656,140 of record NC_060140.1, on the reverse strand, counting down.
TGTGATGCAAAACATGGTTGGAATGGTAGTTCAACTTCATCTGTGAAGAGATTAATTAAAAAATTTAGGAAGACTGGAAAGGCTAATGATCTGGAACACTCTGGCCGTCCTTCAACAAGTCGTTCAACAGAAAACATCGAAGCAGTTCGTGAGAGTGTTACTGAGAGTCTAGGGGCATAAATTTGGCAACTTGGTCACGTGGTGGACATTTCACGAAGCTCTCTTTAGCGCATTCCCAGAATCATGCTTATAAAGCTTCATGCTTACAAAGTTCAACTGACTCAAGAACTCAAGCCTATTGACCACGCACAGTGAAGAGAGTCCGTCGAATTAATTATGGATCAGCACGTTGATGCTTATATTTCGAACAAAATCATCATCAGCGATGAGGCTCATCTTCATCTTTATGACCTGGATAATCGAAAAAATTGTCGCATTTGGGGTTCAGAAAATCTAAGAGTGATTTCTGAGAAATAAATATATTCACAATGTGTCATTGCTTGGTGCTAATTTCGGACTGACGGCATCATCGAACCATTCTTCTTCAACCATGCGGCTGGAGAGGCAATAACAGTTAATGGTGCCCACCGTAAGTATATGATAACGCCGTTCTTTGTGCCTAAATTGCAAGATAAGTATGTGGATGACATGTGATTTCAAGAAAAAACGACATGCCTTATATCCCGAGAAACAGGTCAACTACTGCATGACTCATTTCCTGGTCGTGTAATTTCCCGTTTTGATGGCGAGAATTGGCGGCCTATATCATGCAATTTAACGCCGTTGGAATTTTTCATCTAGCGTTTTTGGAAGTCAAAGTTTTATGTCAACGAGCCCACGACAACTCACGCACTGAAGGAGTAAATTATGCGTTGTATCAACAAAATTCAGAAATAAATGTGCAAAACGGTCACGGAAAATTTCAACAAGAGAGTGAGTATGTACCAGCAAAGTCGTAGAGGCCGTTTTCCGGACATGATATTCAGTACCCAATCCCACACTAAATGAGACCTGGCATGTAATACATCCGTAGCTGAGAAACATGATTAATTAATTTAAAGAGATCTGCTTCAGTTGTACTAATGATTTATTCAAACCACGACCGGTTTCGGGATGTTAAAATCCCATCTTCAGTTGTACAGAGTTGTTATATTTCCTAATGCATAACAGGCGGGCCAGTCAGTGCAAGGGCTCCAAATTACTGCATCCTAGGCGGAAACTGGCCGCCGTCGGTCAGCCGCGCGTACAGCACGAGCGCCAACAACGACCAAGTGGTGCGGCACGAGGGAGCTGGCAGTCTTTCGAACAAATCAGCCGCACAACAGAAGCGGATCTCTTTAAATTAATTAACTATACTGTATACTTTACGAATCAACAAGAAAATTACAATATCTAACAATAAACCTGCGTTTTCTATTAAAATTACTCCTTGCGTGGATTATGAAACACCCCTTAGAACAATTAAGTTTACAGCCTGCGACCCGCTACTTTCTACCAAATCACATAGACCAAACTCCACGCTACTTTTTGATGAAGTGTATCACAGAAACTGGAACGTTTATATGATGGAAAATCACTGAACGTCGATATCGGAGCTTCGTATAACATGAGTGAACTCCCGAATTATAATTTTGAATAATTTTGAATTAATTTTTAATTAGTTACTACTAACTGATTCACGAAGAGTCTTCCTCGAAGTTAAGAATATGGTAGTTTACTTTTACAGTAATATCGTCAGGAATATAACATTTCGTGAAAAGATACCTAGATAAAAATATAGAACAGAAGCATCTATCAACTAGGAATGTACAGTGTTATGTAGGCTGAATAAATAAGATTAGCACAATAGCGTTTTCTGCATTTCGTGATTATGTAATCTAAACAATAAAGATATCGTTAGAAAGTGACACGGAACGACTTCGAAGACCAAAATACACTGAACGGCTGCAAGTTACACGGGAGAAAATGCACATCAAATCGCAACCACAGTTAGCTGTTCAAGTAGGAATTAAATGATTGCCGTGTCAAAACATTTCGAAACACGACATGTAGCTGTATCCTAAAAACGTTCTGTTGCGCATGATTTAAGGCTTCCCGATCAAACTGCGTGTGATCAATTGTGCTGTTGGCTTCTGAATGAGTCTAGAACAAACTTGATGAGTTATTTAGAACAGAGTGACCTCCCCCAATAGCAGCATTAATTCTAAAAAATTCGATGACACAAAAGCCAACTTGTACTTTCCTCGCGTGACATCATGAATGACACGGATCAAGGCAAGCAGGGGGATGCAGTAGCCGTTACTTCTGAAAAGCGTTTGACTCGGTACCACATAAACATTTATTAACAAAAGTACAATTATTTAGGGTATTAAAAGAAATTTGTGGTTTGGTTAAGAATGTCTCGCCTGTAGGACACAGCATGTTATCAGGTATGGAGATTCATCGACAGTAGAGGAAGAAACTGCACACGTTTCCCTGGGAAGTCTGTTGGTACGCTTCTTGTTCATATCGTAAATTAAAGTCCTGGCGGACAAGACTGACAATAGTAACAGCAACCTCAGACTTTTTTCAGATGTTATAGTGATAAATAATGAAGTACTATCTGATAAAGTTGCAAATATAGCCAATCAGATTTTATAAGATTTCAAAGTGCTGCACAGACTGGAGACATGCTTTAAATATGCAAAACTGTAAGACTGTGCGCTTCACAAAGCAAAGAAAAGTAGTCTGTTATGACTACAACATCTATGAATCAAAATTGGAATGAGATAACTCACACAAATACTTGAATGTAACAATTTGTAGGGAAAGAAAATGGAATGGTTACGTAGACTCAGTCGTACGTATGACAGGTGGCAGACTTCGGTGCCTTGGCAGGATGTTGGGAAATTGCAATTCGTCTACAAAGGAGACTGTTGACAAATCATTTGTCCGTCCCATCTTAGAATACTGGGCAAGTGTTCGCTACGATCTTCTCACTGGTTTGTAAAGTATGTATGTGGATGTAAATTTAGGTAGTAGAATTTGTGTCCTGAGGTTTCATTTCTGAAGAAGAGCCTTGGTTGCGTGCAAATGAACTAAATGAAGGTTGTTGTTGTTGTGGTCTTCAGTCCAGAGATTGGGTTGATGCAGCTCTCCATGCTACTTTACCCTGTGCAAGCTTCTTCATCTCCCAGTACCTACTGCAGCCTACATCCTTCTGAATCTGCTTAGTGTATTCATCTCTTGGTCTCCCTCTACGATTTTTACCCTCCACGCTGCCCTCCAGTACTAAATTGGTGATCCCTTGATGCCTCAGAACATGTCCTACCAACCGATCCCTTCTTCTAATCAAGATGTGCCACAAATTTCTCTTCTTCCCAATTCTATTCAGTACCTCCTCATTAGTTATGAACCTCCTCTTCCGAATGCGTAAATATTTTGTTGACACCCACCTACGTAGGGAGAAATTATCACGATAATAAAATAAGAGAAATCAGAGCTCGAACGGAAAGATTTAGGTGTTCCTTTTTCCCAAGCGCCATTCGAGAGTGGAATGGTACAGAAGTAGTATGAAAATTTTTCGATGAACCCTCTGCCAGTCACTTAAGTGTGAATTGCAGAGTAACCATGTAGCTGTAGATATAGAAAACACAATAAACAGAACATACAACAGAACTCATTGGGCATGTGGAATGTAGTCAAGGTTGTTTTGAAATTCTGCGACAGGGTCACACTTCGATATTTAAAAAAAAAGTAATATCTTGACGAAAGATGACATTGTGAGGCCGTGGCTCTGTTATACAACTGGTAATTTCATACAGAAGGGATACATATGAGAAAAACGGTTCTAATATTTGTTCTTGCTACAGGGCAGCCAAAACTTGAAGAAACGTAGAACACTGGAGGAAAATGCTCTCTGATCCTCAGCACAATACAGACGACATAAAATAAATCGTGTTGAGCCTGTTGTTATTGAATCTAACAGTTTAGAATCAATAACGGTTCATTTTGAATGAGATGGATTATTAATTGTGGCTTGTACTGTAATTTTTTTATTTTGATTAGGCAATCACATAAAAATTAGCTTTCGGGGTATCGAATAGCACATTCTTCGATCTTTGCCGTAAAGTAAATTGTATTTAAAAATTCCCTCCAAATTATAATTTTATTGTGAAACGGGATGGCAGACCTGAGGCAATGTGAGTAGTGCTGGCACAATTTTACGTGGATGCTTCTGTAACTTTGATAATGAATGTCTATAATTGATCTCTAGTGGACAAATATTTCAAGACGATAATCAATCTGACATTTTATCGATCTCGAACTACGCAGAAACAAAGAAAAGTCTCTCTCTACACCTTCAAGACGACGAAATGGTGTTTCAACAAAGAGTAACCACGACGTGCCCGTACTACGAACCATTGACCCTCTACAGACGTCCTTCGAATATCAGCCAGACCGAACATTTATGTCTTTACCATGACAGGTCACGAGTACAATGATAAAAAAGGGTTTAGTGAACTGTAATAGGCTTAGAATAACTGATGCATCCTCCCTGTATCCTGATCGTCACCCATGTCTCTTTTCCCGGTTTTCATAAATCAAGTTTCTCTGAAAGGACTAAGAGTGCATAGAAGTGGCGATAATGAATGTGATTATCTAACAGAATAAACTAGGAACAAGTGGTTTGGTAAGTGTTTTATATGACTGAAGAGGTGCTCTGAGTGATATAGAGATAATTTTGAGCAAGTGCAATACTTGAACCTGTATTGTATGACGTTAATAATACCTGTGATGAGTCAGTAAAGGCAGAAACGTGGTCAGGCTCTTGGAGGTATCTATGCCTCGCATTTATTCGCATTAGATGCATTAAAATTTTTATATCGTTTGACGATGAGGAAAATAGCATTTTATCTGATTAAGAATATGCGACGGGCGGTGCCTCGAACCCGGAACTTTCGCGTTCAATACTCTTAGCGGCTGAGCTATCCATACGGTGTTCACGACCTGCTCTCATAGCCTTAGTTCTACTGCGAAGTTTCAAAACAGCGCACACTCGTCAGCAGAGTGAATGATGTGTTCTGGAAATGGTACCTGAGCTGTGACTAAGTTATTTGTCTGCAATAACCTTTCTTCCGACAGTGCTACTCCAGTAATCCATGCATGAGAGCTCCTTTGAAGATTGGAAAACACGGGAGAGCTATCAGAAGAAGTACAGCTGTGAGAGCAGGTCAGTTGGTAAGGGGATCGCCCTCGAAAGGCAAGGTTTCGAGTTCGTCTGCCAGTATAGTAGACAGGTTTAAGCGGTCGGAGAGTTTCAAAACTACGCAAACTCCACTGCAGGGTGAAAGATTCACTCTTCAAGAGAAAAATAGCACATCAAAGAGCAATAGGAATAACAGGATGAAATCACTGAAATAGACATACTACCTACCTTATACGTAATCTTCAGTAGAAAAAGGAGTTATTACTTGGAATAAGTGCCATTGATGAAAATCCAGTTAACCAGCACAGTACTACGTGAGATTTTGTGCACTAGGCGCCACCAATCTGTGACGAATGTAGATGAAAGGCTGACTGTTTCCAACTTTTGTTACCTAAAATTTTCTGGTTAATGATGTGCTGGGGACAGTACCTCAACACCTTGGCTGCCACAACAGAACCACTTTATCCTATCCCAGAAGAAACAGTACGAAAGCGGTAAACATGTGCTCTCTGAGGCACAAAAAACACGGTAATGTCGTAAGTACACAAACAAAACACACGGAAATGTCGTAAGTACACAAACCAAACAAAAACCAATGTCGTAGGTATACAGAACAAATATTATAAAAGTCGACGTTCACCTGCGATCTTTGTTGGCATTGTGGGTAAAATTACCTCACTCCAGTTCTGTTCATTTGTTTCCTTTTATTGCTTCAACGCTTTCCATAGATCCTATCAAGCGGAAGAAACGTTAAGGATTTGGAATAAGTCAGGGCATGCGTTAATAAAAGATAAGCACCTCGTAGAAACCTGCACACGGTATTAGCAATATGCTGTCAGTATACTGTGTCATACCATATGTGCCTGCGCCAGCTAACTGTGATCATGTAAATTAGAAATAAAATGTTGTGCGACTAGGGCCTCCCGTCGGATAGACCGTTCGTCGGGTGCAGGTCTTTAGATTTGACGCCACTTCGGCCACTTGCGCGTCGATGGGGATGAAATGATGATGATTAGGACAACGCAACACCCAGTCCCTGAGCGGAGAAAATCTCCGACCCATCCGGGAATCGAACCCGGGCCCTTAGGATTGACATTCTGTCGCGCTGACCACTTTTTTTTAATTGATCTCGTTTTGTTCTATATTGTTAGTTGAATTTGTTCGGGGCGGACGTCCGATGACACCCTTTCAGGTCCTTCGTTGATCCGTTCACTCAGTTTTTTTATTTATTACAGAGGGTACCTAACACTGTGACCGAACATGCTGAGCTACCGTTGCCGGCTTCACTCAGCTACCGGGGGCGGACATGTAAACTAGAAGAAAAACCTTTACCGCGAGAGGACTACTTCCTTAGTTGAACACAGGCTGTGCCAGGGCGCATGAGAGACTCGGTCGCCGTCTCGAAAGTTGTCTATGTTCTATTGGATGCTTAATACCTACTTGATTACATTGATATTTTTGAAAGATGTTTGGTATCTTCGTCTGTACAGTGGCTGCCTGTTTTCAATACACTGTATGTGATTTATCTTTACAAAGACAACTGCTACTTGTCAAGCAGCTGACAGGAAAGGCAGAAGCTGCTTATAGTAATTTTAAAGCGTCCTTTGGAGAAAAGCAAAGCATCCGTATGAGTACTAATAGCTCAGACGACAGGCATGTGCTAGACAAAGAAGTTGAATGATGAAAGGTGGGGGGAATATATAGAGGATCTATATAAGGTTAACATAATTAAAAATATTGTTATAGAAAGAGAAGGCGTAGTAAATGAAGACGAATTAACAGATATGACACTGCGATAATAATTTGACTAGGCCGTGAAAGGCTTGTGGAGAAGAAAACATTTCCTCAGAACTACTGGCATTAGGTGAGCCAGCCATGACAAAACTATTTCATGCGATGTATAAGATATATGAGACACACAAAGTATACGTATACTTCAAGAAGAATCTATTCAATTCCTATTCTAAAGAACGCAGGTGTTAACAAGTGTGAATATCAACTAACCATCACTCGGCAAGTCATCATTCCAAAATACTGACACGATTTATTTACAGAAAAAGGAAGAAGTTGTTGAAGGTGACCTCGAGGAAGATCAGCTTGAGTTCCAGAGAAATGTAAGAACAACACCGACCCGAGGAGTTATCCCAGTAGATAGATTAAGGAAAGGTAAAACTATGTCTATAGCATTTGTATATTCAGAGAATGATTTTGACATTTGAATCGTCCCCTTAGAAATATTATACATGACTGTGTTTAAACAGACACACTATGTTTTTAGCGCAACGCAATCTGACTTTCAATAATCCCTACAAAAGAATGGCCCTGACTAACATTAACCTATACGTTTCACAAATCACTTACCTCACAAAAATCTTCGTTACTCGAACTACTGCAATACAGCGAGCGCCACTACTGCCAGCTAAATAAAAGATTCAAACTACGGAAGGCACTAACTACTGATAGGCATAGTTAGCAAATGAAAGATTTTAATAGAGAACAAACAATGTATTTACGTTAATAGTGTTGAAAAATCATAATATACATAGCAGTTCATGATATCCAGTCTTACAAATTTCAAAACTCCGCCATTTCTCTCCCCACATCCACCACTGCTGGCGGCTCACCTCTAACTGCGCAACGCTACGCGCTGTTAACATCCAGCTGCACAACGCTACAATGGCAGATATTCCAACAACAATGCAAACCAGCCACAGACTGCACACAGCACAGCCAGTGATTTTTCATACAGAGCGCTACGTGGCGTTACGAATAAGAAAACCTAAACAGCCTACTTACATAGCCCCCATGCTCCCCACAAAAAATTTTACAAATTGTTTTGAGCACTGGCCAATACAGATTTGAAAAAATTTTTCATAATTACAGTAAGAAAGATATCAAATGCACACACTTATTAATACAATGTTGGTCAAAAGCTAAAATTTTCTCACAGTCCATAAGACAGTCCTGATCATTCATCACAGTAAAATTGCAGATTTTTTTTCATAGTCTGAGCAGTAAAGGAAAATGCACACGGAAGTAGTGGATTTCAATGCAGTCTTGAAGAAGTAGTGTTGTCCTTCCAACAGAAAGACTGTGCTGACTCTTGACATGCAGACAGGTAATGGGCCACAACAGAGCCAACCCACCGCAGAGTCAGTCGAAGTTTTGAAGAATATTGGTAGGTAGGTCATCACAGAGTAGACCCACTGTAGTCCTGGTAGAGATTACGGTATTGGTGGGCCACCAGAGGTGCAGACCCACTGCAGTCCTTGTAGAAATAATGGTACTGGTGAGTCAGCGAAGGTGTAGACCCACTGTAGTCCTTGTAGAAATAATGGTATTGGTGGATCATCAAAGGTGTAGACCCACTGTAGTCCCTGTAGAAATAATGGTATTGGTGGGTCATCAAAGATGCAGACCCACTGTAGTCCTTGTAGAGATGGCCAGCAGCCATCTGTTGTGACTGTGCAGGTACACAATCACCATTGAAGAGTCTTGCAGATAATATAGCAAGTCCATAACGACCACTCGTGCACTCACAAAGTGTTTGGAATTGTCCTTAGAACCAGCAATGCTGTTATCCAGTCCCTTGCTGAATTATTAACACACGTGCAAACACTAACAGTCCCTACTTCTCACGTATTGTCCATATACTATGACCAACAGAAATGCGTGCAGTGAAACAGAACTTACAAGTTAATAATATGATGAACTGGTCTCAGTTACAATTTTATAACATAAGAATACAATTACAAAGGTACAAAATACATCATTAAAAAACATAACAATACAGATAACATTTGTAGTACAAGCTTTACAAAAGAATCGAAATAACACATACATCAGTGTTACAGGAATTATGACATGAGTACATACATAAAAGATCAGAATAACTTTCGAAACATCAACTTCACACATGAGCATTAAAACAGAACAGAATAAATAATGTCTAAACACCTTTACAAAGAAAATAACATAGTATTTGAAAATTTCTACAACATAAATCTTATTAGCTAAACACATAAAGAAAGGGAAAACACAAATATACAAGAGTACACAAACACATAGGGGGATAACACAATGGAAAGGACAGGGTTCGTTTTCAGTGTAACATTTGGTAGTGCAGTCCAACCCAAAACTTCATTCCATATATTGTCCCTCTTATTTCAACATTCCCCCCCCATGAACCATGGACCTTGCCGTTGGTGGGGAGGCTTGCGTGCCTCAGCGATACAGATGGCTGTACCGTAGGTGCAACCACAACGGAGGGGTATCTGTTGAGAGACCAGACAAACGTGTGGTTCCTGAAGAGGGGCAGCAGCCTTTTCAGTAGTTGCAAGGGCAACAGTCTGGATGATTGACTGATCTGGCCTTGTAACAATAACCAAAACGGCCTTGCTGTGCTGGTACTGCAAACGGCTGAAAGCAAGGGGAAACTACAGCCGTAATTTTTCCCGAGGGCATGCAGCTTTACTGTATGATTACATGATGATGGCGTCCTCTTGGGTAAAATATTCCGGAGGTAAAATAGTCCCCCATTCGGATCTCCGGGCGGGGACTACTCAAGAGGATGTCGTTATCAGGAGAAAGAAAACTGGCGTTCTACGGATCGGAGCATGGAATGTCAGATCCCTTAATCGGGCAGGTAGGTTAGAAAATTTAAAAAGGGAAATGGATAGGTTGAAGTTAGATATAGTGGGAATTAGTGAAGATCGGTGGCAGGAGGAACAAGACTTCTGGTCAGGTGACTACAGGGTTATAAACACAAAATCAAATAGGGGGAATGCAGGAGTAGGTTTAATAATGAATAGGAAAATAGGAATGCGGGTAAGCTACTACAAACAGCATAGTGAACGCATTATTGTGGCCAAGATAGATACGAAGCCCACACCTACTACAGTAGTACAAGTTTATATGCCAACTAGCTCTGCAGATGACGAAGAAATTGGAGAAATGTATGATGAAATAAAAGAAATTATTCAGATTGTGAAGGGAGACGAAAATTTAATAGTCATGGGTGACTGGAATTCGAGTGTAGGGAAAGGGAGAGAAGGAAACATAGTAGGTGTATATGGATTGGGGGACAGAAATGAAAGAGGAAGCCGCCTGGTAGAATTTTGCACAGAGCACAACATAATCATAACTAACACTTGGTTTAAGAATCATGAAAGAAGGTTGTATACATGGAAGAACCCTGGAGATACTAAAAGGTATCAGATAGATTATATAATGGTAAGACAGAGATTTAGGAACCAGGTTTTAAATTGTAAGACATTTCCAGGGGCAGATGTGGACTCTGACCACAATCTATTGGTTATGACCTGTAGATTAAAACTGAAGAAACTGCAAAAAGGTGGGAATTTAAGGAGATGGGACCTGGATAAACTGAAAGAACCAGAGGTTGTACAGAGATTCAGGGAGAGCATAAGGGAGCAATTGACAGGAATGGGGGAAATAAATACAGTAGAAGAAGAATGGGTAGCTTTGAGGGATGAAGTAATGAAGGCAGCAGAGGATCAAGTAGGTAAAAAGACGAGGGCTAGTAGAAATCCTTGGGTAACAGAAGAAATATTGAATTTAATTGATGAACGGAGAAAACATAAAAATGCAGTAAGTGAAACAGGCAAAAACGAATACAAACGTCTCAAAAATGAGATCGACAGGAAGTGCAAAATGGCTAAGCAGGGATGGCTAGAGGACAAATGTAAGGATGTAGAGGCCTATCTCACTAGGGGTAAGATAGATACTGCCTACAGGAAAATTAAAGAGACCTTTGGAGAGAAGAGAACCACTTGTATGAATATCAAGAGCTCAGATGGAAACCCAGTTCTAAGCAAAGAAGGGCAAGCAGAAAGGTGGAAGGAGTATATAGAGGGTCTATACAAGGGCGATGTACTTGAGGACAATATTATGGAAATGGAAGAGGATGTAGATGAAGATGAAATGGGAAATACGATACTGCGTGAAGAGTTTGACAGAGCACTGAAAGACCTCAGTCGAAACAAGGCCCCCGGAGTAGACAATATTCCATTGGAACTACTGACGGCTGTTGGAGAGCCAGTCCTGACAAAACTCTACCATCTGGTGAGCAAGATGTATGAAACAGGCGAAATACCCTCAGACTTCAAGAAGAATATAATAATTCCAATCCCAAAGAAAGCAGGTGTTGACAGATGTGAAAATTACCGAACTATCAGCTTAATAAGTCACAGCTGCAAAATACTAACACGAATTCTTTACAGACGAATGGAAAAATTAGTAGAAGCCAACCTCGGGGAAGATCAGTTTGGATTCCGTAGAAACACTGGAACACGTGAGGCAATACTGACCTTACGACTTATCTTAGAAGAAAGATTAAGGAAAGGCAAACCTATGTTTCTAGCATTTGTAGACTTAGAGAAAGCTTTTGACAATGTTGACTGGAATACTCTCTTTCAAATTCTGAAGGTGGCAGGGGTAAAATACAGGGAGCGAAAGGCTATTTACAATTTGTACAGAAACCAGATGGCAGTTATAAGAGTCGAGGGACATGAAAGGGAAGCAGTGGTTGGGAAGGGAGTAAGACAGGGTTGTAGCCTCTCCCCAATGTTGTTCAATCTGTATATTGAGCAAGCAGTAAAGGAAACAAAAGAAAAATTCGGGGTAGGTATTAAAATTCATGGAGAAGAAATAAAAACTTTGAGGTTCGCCAATGACATTGTAATTCTGTCAGAGACAGCAAAGGACTTGGAAGAGCAGTTGAATGGAATGGACAGTGTCTTGAAAGGAGGATATAAGATGAACATCAACAAAAGCAAAACAAGGATAATGGAATGTAGTCTAATTAAGTCGGGTGATGCTGAGGGAATTAGATTAGGAAATGAGGCACTTAAAGTAGTAAAGGAGTTTTGCTATTTAGGGAGCAAAATAACTGATGATGGTCGAAGTAGAGAGGATATAAAATGTAGGCTGGCAATGGCAAGGAAAGCGTTTCTGAAGAAGAGAAATTTGTTAACATCCAGTATTGATTTAAGTGTCAGGAAGTCATTTCTGAAAGTATTCGTATGGAGTGTAGCCATGTATGGAAGTGAAATATGGACGATAAATAGTTTGGACAAGAAGAGAATAGAAGCTTTCGAAATGTGGTGCTACAGAAGAATGCTGAAGATTAGATGGGTAGATCACATAACTAATGAGGAAGTATTGAATAGGATTGGGGAGAAGAGAAGTTTGTGGCACAACTTGACCAGAAGAAGGGATCGGTTGGTAGGACATGTTCTGAGGCATCAAGGGATCACCAATTTAGTATTGGAGGGCAGCGTGGAGGGTAAAAATCGTAGAGGGAGACCAAGAGATGAATACACTAAGCAGATTCAGAAGGATGTAGGTTGCAGTAGGTACTGGGAGATGAAAAAGCTTGCACAGGATAGAGTGGCATGGAAAGCTGCATCAAACCAGTCTCAGGACTGAAGACCACAACAACAACAACAATTTCAACATTTGCTCCAGCCAAAAAACAAACATCCTATCCAAGCATGCTTTCTGTATTCTGTTCACATCCTCTTTCAAAAATAGTTTTTCCCACTGTGCACTACTTTTTTGGCCAAACCATTTTCTTATAGCTTCTCAATGCATTTCTTCCAATTCATCATAGTTAGTTTCTTATATAATCTACCCCTCTTAAGCTAACTTAAATCTACTGAGCTCAGATATATATACCAAGTGATGAGGCAATGCAGCAGCACATAACAAATTAACACAAACAGCAAGGACAAAAAAATACAAATTGGAAAAGTAAGCAACAATATTACAAATAATATAAAGTAATGAGCAGCAAACAAGAGAAATAAATCAGTAGTAAACTGGCTTAGCAGAGTAACACAAAGTCAAATTCAGTAACACTGGCAAACAGTAGCAGCAAGTGAAATAACTTATATCTAAACATGACATAGCTCAAGCAGAGAAAGATATTACACTAAAGACAACAATGCAGACAAGGAAAATGTATATTCACATCTTAATGTCTATGTAATTAAAGTGGTGCACCACAAGAAGTTATTCTACCAAAAAAATTACCAAGTAGTTGAAAAGAAAATTCCGTATGCAATTCCTGTGAAGGGAAATGTCTTTTATGCTCCTTCGTTTTTTTGAATAGATCATAAAATTATTTACTGATCTGTAGGCATAAAATATTTATATTAGTACATCTATTAAATTTTATTTTAACCAATGCTGCAGTGCAGCTAGAAACTAGATATTAAACAAAATGAGTAAATAAATACATAAAGCAAGCCATATGGCATTTCTCTCAACTATGAAGACAATAGCGGTGAAATGTTTCTCATCGTTTCATTAGGCATTTTAGTAAATATCATAAATTAAGAGCTACACAGTATAATCATATGTTTTCAAGTTTGAGCGTGTCGTATATGCGATGCTTTCTGCAAAGGAATGTCAATAGCGAGGATAATGGCCTCCCATTTTTTTTTCACCTGTGCCTCTGAAAGGCACACACAAATGGCTTTTTTCCAGGCGGTTGTCACGCAGCTGGGTGCCCACGACGCATTACGTGCAGGTGGTCACTTAACTTTCTTACCGAAATATTTACAGTTTCCGCTACAGTGGCAGTCTCATATAAAAAATTTCACAGGTCGAGAATTTGCGTTACAAATGTGTAGAAACGAAATCCTATAAATATAACAGCGTCCAAAAACTTTTTGCCGGCATTGTGATACATTCACACATTTACATACATTTCATAACTCTTAAAGTACGATTCTTGATTTCCAACAACCTTTTTCACAAACCAGAGTCCCTAACCACTACTCATTATTCCTTACCTTATTAGTCGACACTTCTTCAATGTTTCATCGTAACAGATATGTAGCATACTCAAATAACTCATATAGCATCAGCTTATTGATCATAAACATACCGCAACAGCATAATACACATAGTCATCGTAATAATAACATCATAACACCTCAGTGAACTCTCAAAATCGTTGTAGCTTCCTCCAATAATTTCAAAACCTAAAAAAAATTCTCTGCTCATGTCAAAAGTGTCATTTACCTCAAACTTACTTTAAAAATCATGATCCCATACCAAATATATCATTCAAAGCTCTCATAATATCACAATGGTTCCAAAAAAATATGAACAGTTCACAAAGTACAGACAAAATACCATTGCGTAAGTGTGAAGATACCAAACTGTGTAATTGCGTAAACATGTGCCACTGATGTAGTAAAAAAAAATGTTTATCTCTCAGTTAAATGATCAGATAGCTGTGTAATTTGTGTGTTAGAGAAATATGGTACCGATGTGTAAAGTTGTATAAGCAAATACCATATTAGCTAGGGCTCCTTGTGCTTGCCAAACACATGGTACACAAAGTAAGCGTGTACCCCCCTGAGGATTAATGTAATTATACCCTCAGGTGTTACAGATTACAGCAATGGAATGAAATGTATCACTGAAAACTTTCTTTGTAATTCAAAAATCTTTAAAAATAAATGTTCTAAGTATAAAATTAATCACTCTAATGCATGTCCTGTAGCGCTAAACTTTGCTCTTGTTGTAAGATAATCTCTGTGAAAGTGTTGTAGTTATCGTCCTCCGAAAGCTAAGTTCTGCAGAAGTCAATGTACTTACCTCATGATAAACAAAAGCGAAATGCTTTGCGTATAGATATCGTAGTTATTACGTACCTTACCATGATCAAGAAAGTACTATAATGTAACGTATTGTTGTGCTACGGAAAAGGCTGTCTCATTGTAGCTATACCACAAAAGTTACTACTAAAACATGTTTTACTTTCCAGAATAATACATAAAACTCTGCAGACATAAAACAGAAAGACCGCAAAAGCAACATTGTAAATTGTCACTCATTAGTAGCGTCATGATAAAATCGTGTAGCTGTCACATAAACTAACCACTGTGTCATCTGGTATCTCTCAGAAAGTACTTTAAATCCAGAATGTATTTTCAAGTAAACCAAAATGTTGCATTAAAATCTCATTAGCAGTACCACTATATGTTCTAAGTATGTAAGTCTTATAGTAGTTACGTAATCGTGCAACTAACAAGCAAGAATGTACACACACAATAACACTGTGTCGTCAGTTCACCATAACAATGCATTCGTAATTTCTATTTAAATATGTTGTCTTGGTTCTTGACTGGATATTTAACTTCAAACATTGTTGCATGTTAACAGTCTCTTAAGTCTGACAAAGCATACTAGTAATGTAAAGTGAAAAGTTATATGGCAGAGACAAAGTGAAAAAGCAGATTATCTTTCAATAAACGGTTTTACATGTGAAATGTGGTGCAATCCTTTACTCTTCATAGTACTCAGATTTTCAACTTGAACGCAATTATCATGCGGTAAAGAATACTGGAATTTTTCTCAAGGTTAGCATCTATGTTATTTTTCCCTGAGCCAGCCATCGCACGCGGCTGCCTGCAGTGCGAGTCATTGTCTGTCTCTTTGTTGGCGCACGTCGTTATTGGGATTAGGAGACCTAACTTCTACAAATTCACCTTGACGAGAAGGCCCTGCCCTGTTTGAAGCTCGCCAGTGCTGATGGAGTTCAGGTCTGTCGTTTTGTCGGTAGTTTACATAGTTTCTTGTTCGTCGGTCATGTGGTGGAGAATGTCTCCCAGAATCGTAACTGCGCGCTGAACTGTTGCGTCTGAAGTTATTCTGTCTCCCTTGGTAATAATTCTCATATTGTCTGTTTCTATGGTAATCTCTGTCATATTCATTACTACGGAAATGCGATCTTTCTCTGTAACTATTATTACTCTGCCAGTGGTTGTCATATGGGTGGTGTCTGTTTTGGTCACGATTTGCGTTGTAAGAATAGACTTGTTGTGTCCAGTTATTGTTTCTGTCGTCACGGAATTGTGATGGATGTGACCTGTAGTGATTGTTTTCCTGTTTTCGCATCCCACGACTGTCTGTGCCAATTTCTAATTCTTGTAAGAGTCCCTGAAAAGCTTCAATGTCATCTTTGCAACGTCCTGCCAAAATAATATTTCTTAAATGTTCAGGCAATTTCATTAAGCAAATGCGGATGAGTTCTGAAGGGCTGTATGGGTTTGAAAGATATTGATTCTTATGCAACATGTCTTCAAAATATTTCACAAGACTGGAAAATTCAGATTGTTCGAAATGTTTCATCATTATTACTCGGTCTTGTGTAGCTTGAGACCAATATGCTGAGAGGAAGGCATGGTAAAATTCTCCTTCTCTGTGACAATCGTGAATGACCAATCGCATTCTTACAGCTGGTTCATTCTCTAAGTAGCCACACATAAATTCTAATCTGTGCTCTAATGACCAGTTGGGAGGAAAACAATGAGAGAATTGATGGAGCCATGCTTATGGATGAACGTCGTTGCCAGAATTCTTAAATGTTTTGAATTTACATATAGTAAAGAATAACTTATAGTCAAAATCATCATGTCGGCGAGTCACATGTCAGTCATTGTTACGTAGTTTCGGCGGTTCCATCTCAAAATTCGGTGTACCTTGCCAATTTCTTTCATAATTTCCGAAGTGCCCTGAGTTATTATTTTGTGGCTGTTCCGTATTTCTATGTCCCTCTTCCCGTATTGGAGCACGAGTGGCCTCTGAAATACGTAATTCTTGTATTACCTGAGTCAGCTGATCTTGTACTTCCCGGATTTCTCTTTGGTGTTGCGTATTAATTTGATTCTGATTTTGTTTAAATTTCCTAATTTGTTCGCACTCTTCTGTGTCATTAAAGACTTCCGGTTTTGTGTCATTCAGATTATCATCTACCTTCGTAGATAAGTTAGTGAACTTATCCGAAAGTTCCGCTACATTCTGCGATAGTGAACACATTTCCTCAGTGTGTTTTTCTGAACCAAGTTTCAGAGTGTCCATTTGTGTTGAAATCGAATCTACTGTGTCCTTTAAGTTTTCCTGAGTTTTTGCAAGTTGCATAACTGAATCGGTAGATGCAACTGAGTCAATTTTAGCCCACAAGGTCTCATGATTTTCATGAACAATGGTTTGCAGTTCTTTTATGGCTGCTTCGTGATTCTGTAATGCATTTTCATGCTCCGAAAAAAATAGGTTGAAAATGCTCACAAATTTGTGTTTTTACGTCATTACAGACTTTTTGACATTTCGATTCAATGTTATGTAACTCAGTAGTTAAATCTTCACGTGTTTGTTCAAGTGTAGTGTCTAACTTCCGAAGATTTTGTTCCATTGTGTCTAACTTTTGAAGCTTTTGCTGTGTTTGTCTCTGATTTTTTTCCATTGTGTCAACTTTTGAAGCTTTTGCTGTGTTTGTCTCTGATTTTGTTCCATTGTGTCTAACTTTTGAAGCTTTTGTCCCATTTGTTGCATTAATTGTAATAACAATGCACTGGTGTCTGAAATATGTTCCTCAGTGCTATTCGGCAATGCATTTGAACCGGCAATATTCGCATTTTGAAAAGCAGAAAATGTGATTTGATTTGTTTGAGAAAACGGTGAGGACGCAAAACCTGAATCTACAGTATTTGCAAGATTGTGTCTTGTCATTTCGGAATCCTGAGGCGAGCTGTTGCCGACCGATCGATCGATAATGCTTCCCTGTTCACTAATTGTTTCACTGCCTATACCATTATTTGCAGCCCGCTCCATTTCCCCATGCACAATTACCAAATTACTACTTTGAACATTAGTTAATTCATTACTCTGCGGCGCTAACACACTGCTTTCGTCTTCACTCTCATTTCTCAGTTTACTTTGAAGCCTAGTATTACGTTTTTCACACGCAATTATTGTCACAATATTTCACACGACAACACAGAAAAACACAATTTGAAGAGCGAAAATAAGAGAACACATTAACATAGCACTGAAAATAATATCTAGTTAATTGCAAGCGCAGCTGCGAAATACTTGGTGCAAATCTACATGCATGCCCACAACAACAATGAAAGACTGCAACTACAAAGGAGATTCTCTCTACAATTACGCGCTAGCAATAAACAATAGCTACACTAATTACGCAAACTACAAGAAAAAAAATCAGAAGATTCCAGTGAGGTATCCTCGGCTAAGGGTCGCCATATGAAACGTCCCCTTAGAATAATTATACATGACTGTGTTTAAACAGACACACAATATTTTTAGCGCAACGCAATCTGACTTTCAATAATCCCTACAAAAGAATGGCCCTGACTAACATTAACCTATACGTTTCACAAATCACTTACCTCACAAAAATCTTCGTTACTCGAACTACTGCAATACAGCGAGCGCCACTACTGCCAGCTAAATAAAAGATTCAAACTACGGAAGGCACTAACTACTGATAGGCATAGTTAGCAAATGAAAGATTTTAATAGAGAACAAACAATGTATTTACGTTAATAGTGTTGAAAAATCATAATATACATAGCAGTTCATGACATCCAGTCTTACAAATTTCAAAACTCCGCCATTTCTCTCCCCACATCCACCACTGCTGGTGGCTCACCTCTAACTGCGCAACGCTACGCGCTGTTAACATCCAGCTGCCCAACGCTACAATGGCAGATATTCCAACAACAATGCAAACCAGCCACAGACTGCACACAGCACAGCCAGTGATTTTTCATACAGAGCGCTACGTGGCGTTACCAATAAGAAAACCTAAACAGCCTACTTACACATTGTCCGGAATACACTTTCCGAAATCCTGAAGGTGGCACGGATAAAATACAGGGAGCAAAATGATATCCACAATCTTTACAGAAACCAGACTGCATTTGCAAGAGTTGAAAGATATGACGGGGAAGCAGTGATTGAGGTAGGGTTGTAACCACTGCATAATATTATTCAGTCTATACATTGAGCAAATAGTAAGGAAAGCCGAGGGGAAATCAGGGAAGGGAACTAAATTTCATGGAGAAGAAATATTAAATTAAGGTTTCTCGATGGCCTTGTAATTTTGTCAGATATGGGAAATGACTTAGAACAGCAGTTGAATGGAATGGGTAGTGTCTTGAACAGGGATTATTAGAAGAATATCAAGAAAGAAAAAAAGGTGATGCAATGTAATCGAATTAAATAAGATGATTTTGAGGGAAGTGGATCAGAAAATGAGGTACTAGAAGTAGTGGATAATTTTTGCTACTTGGCCAGCAAACTAACTGACGGTGAGCGAAGTAGAGAGGATATAAAATGTACTTTGGCAATATCAAGAATAGCATATGTAGAAAAAAAATGTTAGTATGAAATTCAAATTAAATGTTAGCACGTCTTTCCTGAAGGTATTTGTCTGGAATGTAGTCTTATACGGCAGTGAAACGTGGATGATAAGCAGTTTAGACAGGAAGAGAGTATGGTCTTTTGAAATGTGGTACTACAGAAGATTGCTCAAGATTAGATTGGTGGATCGAAGAACTAATGAGATAAACAACCAAACCGGGGAGAAAATAAATTCATAGTACTGCTTGACCAAGGGAAGGGATCAGTTAATAAAATACACATGAGGCATCAAAAAACCGTCAGTTTCATAATAGAAAGAACTGATGACTGTAGTAAGCGGGTTGAAATGGATGTAGGTTACAGTAGTTAAGTGGGGATCAATACTCTTATTTGGGATAGTTTTCCTACTGAAAAGTACAACTACAACCATGCAGTTAAGCGGATATTTTGCTCTAGAAGTTGCTAATATGGTATTTAAATCGGTGGGGATCCGCAATTTCTTGCTTCATATTATACGGGAAATTGTTGGATGTGTTTGTACCAGACTATATATATAACTCCGAACTAAACTCTAGACAAGAACGTAAAATCTAAATAAAAATTGTTCTTGTATCTCATACTGTGAATCGGAGTTCTGCTGCAACTGACTGTTATCATCAGCAACGAAAGCTAATACCGAGTAAACGTGCTGTGAAATGAGTAAGAATTGTAGAGTTGTTAAAGAGGCATCCTCAAAATACTTTTTTTCTTCGTGTTGGTGCGTCCCGATGGAAGAAGGATTTGCCTTGGCTACTCCCTATTACTGATTAATTTATAAGCAAACTGCGGGGAGACCACTACAGTATACCTTGTACTTTTTTGTGGGAGAGTATGGAGCACGAATCTGGGGAGCGTCGGTCCATACCAGGCATGTGGACGTGGTGCCAAATTAGCCAGTCCGCTCAGTTGTCTCAGAACAGTCCCCAGTTCCAAAGATCTGCCCTTTGCCCAACATTGCACCCTCACTAATAAAGCTCGGCGTAAACACAGGGTGTCCCAGGAAGAATGGTCAAATTTCATGGAAATGACAGAAACGGTCATTCGAAGTACAAAAGGCTAGTAAACCTGTGCTCTAAAACGGATGATCTATCGTCTATGAGTACTTCTTCGTCTTCGATACTGTGAAACAATTCTCTTCTACTGCAAGCGCTTTTCTTTCCATATTTTGTGGGGAGGTAGCAGGGACCTAAACATGGGCTCTAAAATGCATATCTTAACAGCTATGAGCACTTGTTCATTACAAGAGATGTGTTTAGCAGGAGCGAAGATACTAAGTGCTCATAGATCGTAAGATAGGCACATTAGAGCGCATATTTACTGGATTCTTTTTTTGTTTTGTTCCACCTTTCACCTCCCAATACACGGAAATTAAAGAGCTTGCAGTGGAAGAGATTTGTTTCACACTATGGAAGAAGAAAAAGGGCCTATAGGTCTTAAGGTACGTATTTTTTTAGAGCCCATCTTTATTACACATTTTTTGCTACGAATGATTATACCTATCATATCCCTGAAAACTGCTCATTCTTCCTGCGGCACTGAAGAATGGAAGAAGCAGACTGAAAAACCAATTTACATGAATACATTTATACATCTACAGCACTTCACCTCAAGT
This sequence comes from Schistocerca piceifrons, assembly GCF_021461385.2. Lineage (NCBI taxonomy): Eukaryota > Metazoa > Arthropoda > Insecta > Orthoptera > Acrididae > Schistocerca > Schistocerca piceifrons. Next base: position 778,635,099 of record NC_060140.1, on the reverse strand, counting down.
CCAAGAAAAATTTCGTCTACATCTATATATATATATTCCGCTAGCCACAAAGCGGTGTGTGGCGGAGGGCACAATTCGGGCCAAAGTCATATTTCTTCCCGTCTGTTCCACTCGCGGATCGCGCGAGGGAAAAACGACTGTCTGAACGTATCAGTACGAATTATAATTTCCCTTATCTTTGAATGGCGATCACTGCGCGATTTGAAAGTAGGTGGTAATAATATACGCTCTACATCCTCGGCGAAGGTGGGATTTCGGAATTTAGTGATCAGCCCCTTCTGCTTAGCGCGCCGTCTATCTGCAAGTGTGTCCCACTTCAAACTTTCTATGGGATTTGTAACGCTCTCGCTATGGCTAAATGTACCAGTCACGAATCTTGCCGCTCTTCTTTGAACCTTCTCAATCTCTTGAATCAGACCCAACAGGTAAGGGTCCCATGCAGACGAACAATACTCTAAGACTGGACGAACTAACGTATTGTAAGATATTTCCTGTGTTGAAGGACTGAATCACTTCAAGATTCTACCAATAAACTGAAATCTGGTGTTCGCCTTGCCCGTTATTTGTGTAATCTGATCATTCCTTTTCAGATCATTTCGAATAGTCACACCCAGATACTTGACGGAAGTTACCGCTTCCAAAGACTGGGTATTTATTTTGTACTCGTACATTAATGGGGATTTTCGCCTTGTTATACACAGTAGGTTACACTTACTAATATTGAGAGATAACTGCCATTCATTACACCAAGCATTTATTTTTTGCAAATCCTCCTTGATTTGCTCACAACTTTCGTGTGATACTACTTTCCTGTAGACTACAGCATCATCGGCAAAACAGTCTAATGCCGCTGTCAATACCACCAACCAGATCGTTTATGTAAATCGTAAAAAGCAGAGGACCTCTTACACTGCCCTCGGGCACACCTGAAGTTACACTTGTTTCTGTTGAAGTCACCCCGTTCAGAACGACATACTGCTCCCTGTCTGTTAGAAAACTATCTATCCAACTGCATATGTCATTCGATAGGCTGTAAGCGCGCACTTATTGGAGCAAGCGACAGTGAGGAACTGAGTCGAACGCCTTTAGAAAGTAGAGAATTCTTGCAGCAGATGTTACCATTAGAAGGCAAGCGAAATATTAGACGACTAGGAAGTATTTCTAAACAAGAAGGCTTCACTCCAAGGGAAGAAATAAGCTGAGATTACCATCTACGATACAGTTCTTAATACGATACGGACAGGAATGTAAAGATGCAGAACAAATTTGGTCCCATAGAGACATGAGGTGGGCGTTACGTGCAGCTGCGGAGATGTCCAAACAACGTAGCACCTACTGCGAGTAGTATCCCAAAACATGGACGTATCCTGCACTAAGCGCGATGTGTTAAATGCCACCGTTAAGCGTATAAAATCTGTAAAATTCTGGAGAAAAAAAGTGTGATTTCTTTCTTCAGAACTCGGAAAATAAGTATCAGCAAAGAGTATATAGTTTTCTATGTTACACAACATTCTCATTGGGCATTTCTATTAAATAATTATTATTTTAAGATTGTGTACTCGCCTCGAGAGATAATTCCGTAAGACCAGCGCCGACACAAAGGGAGCTTGCATTCCTTTCTTTAGGACCACACAGTGCGAGACATTTCCAAAAGTAAGACATGTCGAACAGGGCTCCAAACGTAGCTGCTCAACCTACTCCATCTTCTTAATATTTCACTGAAGAAAGAGTTCATTCTGTTATGTATAGTTAAATTTATCCTATCTGATACGAAACATAATAAATTCTCACATAGTTGTATACAATGAATTGCACACTCTTAATTTGTGCTGTATCTTTAGTTATTAGTTAAGCCAATGAAATTTTACGTTACTTTAAATGAATGAAGTTAATACCCAAAACTGCAAATTCGCTAAGCGTTTGTTATGCAGTACAAGAATGAACAGTTACTGAGGCAGAAAATTTAGACTGAAACTGGTCATTGGCAAACAAACAATACTGGCAATAAACAGTTAATCAATTTTCATACTTTTATGACACTCGGTGATTGAATGGAAAGGAAAGGAACCATGCTTGGTAATAATGTCTGAGGACAATGACAACTAAGTAGCCCTTTAAGTTTAACCACTGCAGGTTATTAATAATGAAAGTTAGTCAAACTATGTGAATGACATGCCACTGGGTAATGCCTGTACAATATTAGTTATACTCTGTCATTAACGGTCTTATGATATTGCAGCTGTCGGGATGACGAAGAATGTAGCCAAATCCAATGCTGAACTGATGCTGGTTGAGAACCTTAAGTCGTATCCAGAGCTACGGATAATTATGGGACAAGCAAGTGCAGCTTTCTCCGCCTGTCCACTCCTACCGTGCTCCCAAAACTCGCGGGTTAACACTGGCGCAATCATAGCTGCACACCCCGTCTGCGGGGCGCGTAAGAAGCACTTCCGCACTCTTTCATGACTCAAGCAGAGATAAGCAATGGCACAGCTACTGCCATTTCGTCGTTGTTATCGATACATTCAAATAGAGTTCCCTTCGGTATTATGCAGCAATTTACGATATTTACATTATAATTACGAACCATTATATACAGTCACAAATAAATACACAATTACGTATTAAATATAGTTTCTGTAATAAAGGTTGCAGATTCAGAATTAGAAGTATAGTACAAGATATCAATAGATGTTAAACGGCGAAAAATTTTGCATGGTGCAGTAGGTATTTTGTCAATATTTTCGTTGTTACATGTGCCCACATTCTATGAGGTATTTCCTGAAGGGAAGCAGAATCAGGGAATGTCCGAAGAAATACAAACGGTAATGCAGACGCATAAATTCATTCGGTTTTGTCTATGTAAATTTTGTTAAACACTCATTAAGCTTCTGATTAATTATCAAAGTTATGTGTGGGCACTAAAATAGCATGAGAACACTGTCATTATAGCTCAAAACATTATAGTGTAGCACGACATATTTTAAACAACAAAATTACATCCTTAAAAAAAGCATTACACTTGAAATGGTACATGTCTTACGAAAGTGTTATGTCAGCTCTGTATAAGAAAACGGTACACAAGAGAAGCAAGATAAGAAATCTCTAATTAGAAGGTTTACTTTACAAAATTTTTAATGAATATTGTAATCATTAACAGATTTTGTTTCTCATTATGATAATTCACGTGTATCAAACAAGCGTCGAGATAAAACTTAAACGTTTACAACAAAGAATTTCACTGGTTATGTTGAAAAGGAAAACGTCGCCTTCCACAGGCATATTTACAGAAAACGCCGCAGCGTTCTAAGAGCCCATAGCGGCTGAATCCAGACGTGGCATTGTTGCGTGGCCACAACGGCACGCTTGATCTATCTCTTTGTTAGTGCAGTGGCTTTACAGAATGTCCACCTGCCTTGCATTCTTTGAAAACTCACCCCAGAGTAACCACAAGGAGTCCTTATATTTCTGTCATAGTGGATAACTCAACACTGTCCACATTCACACGCATACACAGACGTGAAACTTATACATTGTCTGAGTGCATCGGTCTTACTTAAGTAACACATACCATAACAGAATTTTTTCAACATATTATTTACAAAATTAAAAATGATACATACACCATTGTGACGTTTTTGCACATTGGTTATGGCTTGGGTTTTTCTTTCATTTCAGTTGGATTTAGAACATTTATTCTTTAAGCTAAATTTCTCGTTGTACTTTCCGAAAATTCGATGAAGACTTCTGGTCCAAGAAATAAATTTGGAATAAATTTTGGAAATCACACTAATAATTAAGCTTTCACTCGAAATTCTTTCTCAGATTAATCAGTTCTTGACTGATACAATTCCAAGTTACCAATGTTAGTCACACCTAACAGCTTGCCAGAATTAGGGAAAGCTAACCAGTAAGTGTTACTGTGAGGTATCCTGTCAATCTTAAATGGTCCATTACAAATGAATTTAAATTTTGAAATCTCAGTCTCCCTCGATTTCTCGTTCAAATGGTTAAAATCGCTCTGAGCACTATGGGACTTAACATCTGAGGTCATCATTCCCCTAAAACTTAGAACTACTTAAACCTAACTAACCTAAGGACATCACACACATCCATGCCCGAGGCAGGATTCGAATCTGCGACCGTAGTGGTCGCGCGGTTCCACACTGAAGCGCATAGAACCGTTCGGCCACACCGGCCAGCGATTTCTCGTTCACTTGAACGAGAACGAAGTCGCCAATCGCAAATTTAGCAAACCTGGCTTTCGCGTCATGACGCCGTATTCGCGCCTCAGCTTTCTTTTTCATGACCTTTCGTAAACGTTCTTTATTCACCTCAATGTCAATACTAACTCGTGGGGGGAAATCAGTTACTCCTTCCACCAAACTCTTAGACTTATAGTCTAATAGGATTTCCTCTGGAATAAATCCTGTAAATTCCTGCGTGAAAGCATTCATAATCTTTTCAAAATCGTTTGTATATTTGCAACACGTCTTGTGACAATACGTTCGGCAATGTCGCCCCAGCTCACGCATCTACCGTTCCGGCCTGCAATTGGCCGAGAAGTGTGTCACTTTAACCCCATTGCTTCCCATACCTTCATTACATAACTTGGAAGTGTGCCCCATTATCGGACAAAATCACTTTTCGTTTGCCGATACGCACAACGTAATGGTTTGCAAGTTTGTTATAAACCGCTTTAGCTATTGCCTTTCTTATCGGATATAACTTAATGAACTTTGAAAAGGCTTCCAGCGCTACTAATAAGTAGGCGAAATTATCTGATGTCTTTGGCAAGGGCCATATAGGTCCGTACACACTAACTCTAGCACATCGTCAGGTCTTATGCTCTGCATATGACCAAGATTTGTGGAGTTGGTCACTTTCACCCTCTGACACTCATTGCAAGTCTTTATCCTATCTGTTATTCTCGTTAACATGTTGTTAAAATTCACAACTTCAGCCATTTTCTCTGTACATTTCTTTGGTCCGCATTGACCATAGGCTACTATTTCGGTGATGTACTTGGTAGACCAACATATCCCGCAAGTGTCGTGTATATATAGGATATTGTTGTGGGTCCTGTAACACTTTCTCAACTTTTCTCCGTCTATATTCTTTTCGTCGTACTTGATCTTCACTATATTCAGGCATTAGTTCAAATGGCTCTGAGCACTATGCGACTTAACTTCTGAGGTCATCAGTCGCCTAGAACTTAGAACTAATTAAACCTAACTAACCTAAGGACAGCACATACATCCATGCCCGAGGCAGGATTCGAACCTGCAACCGCAGCGGTCGCTCGGTTCCAGGCTCAGGCATTAGTACTCGCTTTGATGACAACCCATATTTTTACAAACACTCTCTGTCTTCTTTCGTCTTTCTACGTCTTGAAAGTAATATAATTTCATTACACCATCGGATTCGTCTTCCACTGTTCGCCGATTGTTTTCAGGTAAACGCGACAGCGCATCCTCATTGCTGTTATCTGTACCTTTTACATAGCATACATCGTAATTAGACTGCTGCAAATAAAGAGGCGATCTTGTCAATCTTTCGTGCAGTAACCGACAAGTGAGCGCCTTATGGTCCATGTGAATTGTCACTCATCGGTCCCACAAGTAATTTTGAAATTTCTTAAAACACAATACGATTGCGAGATATTCCTTCTCAGAAATCATGTAGTTTCGCCTACTATTCTTCAGCGTCCGACTTGCAAACGCAACCGTCCGGTGTTCCTTGTTCTCTCCTGCGCCCACTTCCTGAAACAGTTCCACACCTAAACCCTAATTTGAAGAATCCGTTCCCTAGAGAAATGGTAACTAAAGGTCAGGATGGTACAATAGGTTATTCTCTTACAATTCGCTTTTCAGTCTCTCAGACGCTGCCTGGCATTCGTTAGTCCATGCAAACGGTGTATTCTTGCGTAACAAGTTGTTTAGGTTTGGATCATTGAACGTTTGCTCCTGCAGTAAAATCCTGTTAATCCTAGAAAACTTTTTAATTGTCTTTTAGCCTTCGAAGGTGGAAAATTCTTTATTGCCTCTACCTTCTTAGTATCTTTGGCGATTCCTGCTGTAGTAATTACGTGACCAAAAAAATTCAATTCTAGCTTCACAAACTCACCCTTTTTCTGTTTCAGTGTTATTCCACCTTTGAGCAACGCACTGAAAACCTCGTCTAGAAGATCACAATGTTCGTGTCAGGTCGCATTCGCCAGCAGAAAAACGTCCACGTACACTGTCAATCTGTAACTTAGGATCGCGCCTTGCGCTTTATCGAGCGCCCTGAGAAAGACAAACACTGATATCTTCAGTCCGAATGGCACTATCTTAAACTGGAAACACCTGCCTGTATACAAAAACGCAGTATATTTTCTAGATTCTTCCTTAAGAGCGATCTGCCAGTGACCAGTCTCGGGTACGTCGGTCGTCGTAATTTAATTTATTATTTACTACAGAAATTGATTGGTAGTGGTTATTGTTGCCGACTGACGTGGTGGGCCTTAATCAAAATATTTCATTCAGTTTTGATTTACGATTACATGCTTTTGTGAAGTTCTCTTTTTTAACAATATTGAGCTTCAGTGGAAATTATTTGCTACGTTAATGACGTAAGACTCACTGCATCTTAAAACATGAGCATATAAGTTTAACAATGGAATGAAGTTTTCATATTAATTTCCTCGGCTAGTCAGTTCACTTTAAAGCGAAAAAATCTTTAGTTATTAATTACAATTGCGGCCCACACAAGCGCGAGAGTATTTTTTCTTACCTCCGTTAACCATTGCATTGTAGTCAGAGTCCTGGCTCTGGCTCTCCGCAGTTGTACTGAAAATAAGAATCTTAAAGCTACGTATTTTGTGCAACGTCGGGCGGCTGCGGAGAAAAATGTACATTATGTTAATAGCGGGCGATTTCTTCGCTTCCGGTAATTTTTATAAGTTAATATCGCCACGTAATGGCGTCGTTGGCTGCATCGGCCGCTGCGATTGCTGCACTGTAAATTACTCGAACGCAGGTTAATTCAAGGAAGGCGGATATGAAATCGGGATCACCTTTTACAAATTAAAAGTGAACAATAATATTAAATCAATATATTATCTGCCTGATTAGTACAAATATGCTTACACTTGCCAGCACTGGCAAGATGTCAGTCTACACGCAACCAAGACAACAGAAGAAGTGAAGAGGACTACAAAATTAACAAAAGAACGTGTATTTCATGTCCACAGTGTTCACCCACACGCAGTTTTTTCTTTTACAGTGAGCATATGTAACATCGTATGTCTTAGTGATTGTACTTAGTGATGTTTGTTACACCCAACGTAATACAGATAAAGTTATTTATATAACAATATAATATACTTATGGTTACGAATATAGTCATGTACTAAAGAAGAGGACATTTAATACGATTAGTTTGACAATTATGTTATGACATTTTACATTTGTGCAGTCATTTTGGCTGCTTCTTTTTGTGGGTGCAGCTCATGTAGTGTTCGAAGGTGTACAACTACGAGTTAGTCTGTAATTCTTGCAGTCCCAGGGGTGTTAACTGTTCGCTCCCCATTTGGCGCGCCCGTGGGGAAACCCTGGGAGAAAACCTCGGCGGAGCGACAGACTAACTTCTTTGGTTACTTTCACTTAATTCTGTCTGGGATGTCATTGGAGTACAGGATGTGCATACGTTACGAGCAATTTTTCGTTTCATTATGCAAAGAAATGAGTTGAACAATTAATGTATCGTAGTTATTGACTGTGGTGTAGTTGATGATCTACGCAGGGACGTTTAGCTCGCGACGGCGCCGGTTGGTGTTTTCTGTGCTCGGCGTTCGCGGCGCTGCGGAGATGTCAACGCCCGCCAGACGCCAGAGTTACTCTCGCCGTCGTGGAACGTCAGAATCAGCTGATCGGCTGCACAGTTGGCGATGCGCTTCTGTCTCTGCCGGTCGTGGCGGAGTGGGATGATTTCCGCCCCCCGCGTTTGTTGGGAGGAGTCAGCTCTGCTACGTATCTCCGACGTAGTACATGAAACATACATGCAAACAACATAATATTTCCCTCCCGCTGCAGATGGTTACGCTAGTGGGAAAGAAGCATTTATTAGTGCGGCAGTTGTTCAGTTTTCGCCAGTTTCCGAGTGTCAAGCCAGCATTGTCTTGCAGAATGCATGACATGGATCTTTTCCCGTGAATTCAGTTTTGGTGCGACACTATTTTCATTACACGTCAGTTTCTGTTTTGACAAAATTATTTATGTTTTCGCCGCTCTCGCAGGCACTGGTAAGTGTCCCAATAGGAGCTTAGCACAAACATTCGCAGTTTCTGCGGTCGCTGTTTTGCAACAGTCCACGCATCGCTTTCCAATCTCGCATTATTGTACTCACTGAAATTACAGTCTGTCCCGAAAATATTGACTGTAGGTTCATTTCGAGTTAACAGTTTACATTTATAAGCAAATTCACAATTTTTCGTGCGTAATATTGGCGTTTGGCGTCTTCACCGCTGTTGAACGTTCAATACCAGTACTTCACTGTCCGTATTCACAGTTTCACCTTCACAGTTTTTTACACTGCTTAAAGTAACTGTTTCAATTAGTTCACAAACACTAATGTATTTAATTCAGTCTGAACTGGATTTTCGCACGCGCTAGATTTTACCAGACGCTCGCACTAATTACCTCTTTCCATTTTCCACCAGAATCGTACTTACCTTCAGGCTTTTGGCTATACAACTGTATTTCTGTCTGATCCGAGGCAAGTCCCTGGATTAGTGTTAGATTTGTGACTTTTGTTTACACGATAAATTCGTGCGAATCTCTGCCTTAGCAGATGGCATTCTATTTTAACAGTGCTTCGCGTTAATCGCCTTTACTGATTTGCTTTGTACCTTGTCCACAACACATGAGGTACCTTGGGTGATGCACACCTTGCACTCATGTTTTGTAGTAAATTATGACTGATCATATTTCAGGATCGTTATAGACATGGAATAACATATATACTGTAGTATTGACTTTCATGAGTTTCATTACTACTACAATTCAAAAATATTCATGACACACTAATGAAAAATTCTTTCATCATTATATCCTGCTGCATGTGATTTTTTAATAATATTTTTAAAGCATTTTTTAGAAATAAAATTTGTAAAATATTCTTAAACCTACGTTCATTTTTCTTTCAAAATATAATTGCTTTCAAATTACTGTTATTCCTTAACATTTACAAAATTGAATCGCACTAATCCCGTGTGCCTCATTGTCTTAACATGTTACACTAAAATTTCGGCATTTACACACAGAAAAAAATACACTATAAACTTAACCTACTACTCACACATGTAAAAGTTGCTCTACTGAGCGAACTTCTTTACGTCTTTGTAAACATTTTTCTTATTTCCTTCGTAACTGCCTCCTTCTTTGACCACGGGATGGCGTAGTTTGCGTGACAGAAAGTATCGTAAGGTACCACTTCGATGTTATAGGCGTAGCCTCCATAACACCGGTTTTTTTTCCGAAAACACATTCTCATAATCTGTAAGTAGCCGAGTCAATTCGTTTTGTTGTGCTTCAGTCAAATATTCTGACACCATGACTTTCATGGCCATCAGTTTCCTTTCTTCCTCTCTGTCTCCACTAATAAACTCTCTATAATACGCTTGTCTTGTACTTAAGTCAGAATATAAATTCATTACCTGTATGCCTTCGAATATAGACTGAAAGCTCTGGCAATATTTACCGCGCACTTCCCATGTCGTCAACCACGGCAACCGTCTACCCTCATTCATAAGGCTTACTTTCCCGCACAAGAGGTCGATTTTTGCGTCCCTCTGGCGTAAAAACTCCATCCCCAGGATGCAAGCAACACCTAATCCCTTAACTACTAGGAACGAGCTTTTCATTGCTTCATTTCCTACCGTAAACTCGACTTGCACCTGGTGCTTTATGATAGGAGATTGTGCACCTATCGCACATGTTACACGACAGTTCTTCACTGGCAATACTGGTATTCTATTATTTTTGCTCAAGTACATGCAAAGATTTGCACTCATGACATTGGTTGACACACCGGTATCGACTATTATCTGTACTGGTTCTCCGTACAGTTCTACTTGCAATATAGCCTGCACAACACTTTTGTCGGTTCAGTTACATTTCTGTGGTATGTCTAGAAGTTCCTTTTCTATTTTTATTCCCTCATTGTATCTCAGCATACAAAGTTTATGGCTGTCATCAGTGAATGTGCCCTCACTACACCACCCTGCAGCCAACAACGGAGAGCGTATTGTGGCTGTCATTACTTTAACGGATGAGCATTAGTGGGTTGACAGTTTTCGGTCACTTCCACTAATCTCACATTGTGGTTCTGGTTGTTATTGTTGTTGCTACTGTTGGGTTGGCCGCCCTGCCTCCCCGATGGTGTATTTTCATACTGTGCATGGCTCTGGTTTTGCGGTGGGCAGTTGTAACTTCCTGAAATGTTCTGTGATGGACCTGGGTTGGCGTTCCATTGTGGCGCTGTGTTTTGTTGCCACTGTGGTGCCGGTTCGTTATAACCACGCCACTGGTTTCTGTTGTTCCGCCGTTGCCGTTATAACCATTGCCATTGTTTGTGCCTCGATTCTGTTGCCGGTGCTCTTGCCTATTCCCGTTACCATTTAGTACTGAGTTACTACTGTTACTGTTGCTGGCATTGTCATCAGCTTTTTTTATTACAGCCTGCATGGTTCCACATGTTTTAGGTTTTCATGTCTCCTATCAATGACTCAACAGAATCTACTATTTCCAGGAATTGTTCTATATCATATTCCGGCACACTGATGAAATATTTTTTAATTTCAGTGGGCAAACTCATTATTATTAATCTGATTATGTCGCGATCGGACATGGGCTCGTCCCAGTACCTGGTTTTGTTTATATAGTTTTCAAAATATTTGCGCAACGTTCACACCTTAAGATTGTATATTTGTGGACTGTACAACTCCTTGCATAGTTTTTATTGGACGCTATCGGACCAAAATTTTTGCAAGAATGTTCCTTCAAACTGTTGCATCGTTAGACATTTTTCGGGCACGTCGATGGCCCATAGTGCCGCGTCACCTTGAATAAAGGAGACCATGAACTGTATCCATTGTCTTTCCGTCCATGTCCTTGGAAACACATTCCTGAAGCTCCTAATGATTACCTCAGGGTGGACATTTCGTTTTTCGCTATTGTGGGGTTGAAATGTCCTATGTTTTATCACATTGTCCTCCTTTCTGCACATCTGATTGCTGATTTCTGTGACATTCATTACTTCGTGATGTGTGCTGCACGGTATCGCATATTGTTCGTGCCCGTAATTCACATTAGGTTGCGGTTCCGCAATCGCGCCCTGCATACCATCTGCGTTATTACAGTAATCAGCCCGTGGAGTCGGATTCATTATCTGACGGCCACTGTTTACCTTGCTTTCCAACACAGTCTCCGCGCGACCTCCTGTTGCCAATTTGGCAACTCCGCTGTCACACGGGATTTGATCTGTGTTAATTCGGCGTATAGTGTGGCAGCGCTAGCATCAGTATTTACACTCGCGGCCGCAGTCGCTTGTTCTACAGCTGTTTTTACATCGCTTTCAATCTTTGCAGATATCTCGCGATCCTTTACTTCTAGCCATTCAATAAATAGTTTTTCGACTTTTTGAGCATGCACTTCCAAATATGTATCAATACTTTTCGTGCTTCTAGCTCTACATTATCTACGCGGTTCGTTAAAGTCTGGACATTGTCTTCTAGCCTGGTAGTAGTTTTTGCACCTCGCTGGCTAGACTTTGCACAAGATCAGGTATTTATTTGCAAGCGTCTCGCATCCCGGTAAGTTCGCTTTGGATACGGTTTAGTTTCGTTTCTAGTCTTTGGTCTCGCTCTCTGTCTTTCTGCTCATGCTCATGTAGCATCTGAGCCAGTTTTTCGTCCCTTTCTCCATCTCTTTCTTCGAGCCTACACAGAAATTCAGCAAAAGTGTCTGCAATCGGTGAGCATACTGGTACCCCACCTAATGTAGCACTCGTTTGGCCCCCCTGCCCAGGCAGTGGAGTTATGCTATTTCCATTCTGCTGTGGAGCGTCTTTCACCGCTACAGATACTCGCCCCCGGCTTCGAAAATTATGTTATCCGAGGCAGTAGCTTGGGATTCGTTTACGTTTTGCAAATGATCCTCACTTTCCATATTAACAAGATTTTGTTCGGCTAGTACAGACCCCTTCGGTTGTTCTATTTTTCCCATAGGCTAGTAAATTCACTTTAAGCCACTGACAAATCTGTAGTGACTTGGCAAGACAGCCAAGCCACTCGGAGGTAGCCGAAAGGCACGCGTTTAAGCTCACGCAGACTGGCGTGAGGTCTGGAACAGGACAATGTCTTGAGAATTGCAAATAAAGTACGAAGATCTTGGAATACTTAACTTTAATTCATAATTGGTGTACATCGCTCTTGATACGTTAATAACAATCTCAATATAAACTGGTAATGGCGCCTTGCTAGGTCGTAACAATTGACGTAGCTGAAGGCTATGCTAAGTATCGTCTCGGCAAATGAGAGCGTTTTTGTCAGTGTAGCATCGCTAGCAAAGTCGGCTGTACAACTGGGGCGAGTGTTAGTAAGTCTCTCTAGACCTGCCGTGTGGCGGCGCTCGGTCTGCAATCACTGACAGTGGCGACACACGGGTCCGACGTATACTAATGGACCGCGGCCGATTTAAAGGCTACCACCTAGCAAGTGTGGTGTCTGGCGGTGACACCACAAAATCCTTAACACTGACACACACACGAATAATTATCCCCTCCAAAAATAAACACACAACTACACACAATTTAATTTGCACTCTACTTACTATTTTGTCACCGGAGGTTTCTCATGTGCATATGGGTTCGATATTCCGCACAGAGGTACACAGGATGCTTGCACAATAGGCCTTACCTTTGTTATTTCTCTTTCATGTAATTCTTTTTCTTTTCTACAATTTTCCTTCCCCAGATCTCCTCAGGGTGTGGTTTTGTTGTTGTACATGTAAAAGAATTCATATAGGCATTAATATTTTACAACACTTAGGCGCATACATAATTACATTCATTACAATAGTAAGTATCATATTAATAAATCTCGCATTTTCTTTTATCGGGCCCAAAATTGCGGCGCCAATCTCGCTTCCGTCGGCCGTCGTAATTTAATTTATTATTTACTACAGAAATTGATTGGTAATGGTGATTGTTACCGACTTGCGCGGTGGACCTTAATCAAAATGATATTTCATTCAATTTTGATTTACAATTAAATGATTTTGTGAAGTTCTCTTTTTTAACAATAATAATCATCAGTGGAAATTATTTGTTACGTTAATGACGTAAGACTCACTGCATCTTAAAACATGAGCATATAAGTTTAACAATGGAATAAATTCATATTAATTTCCTCGGCTAGTCAGCTCACTTTAAAGCAAAAAACTTTAGTTATTAATTACAATTGCGGCCCACACACGCGCGAGAGTATTTTTTCTTCCCTCCGTTAACCATTGCATTGTAGTCGGAGTCCTTGGCTCTGGCTCTTGGCAGTTGTACTAAAAATAAGAATCTTAAAGCTACGTATTTTGTGCAACGTCGGGCGGCTGTGGAGAAAAATAGCGGGCGAGTTTTTCGCTTCCGGTAATTTTTATAGGTTAATATCGCCACGCAATGGCGTCGTTGGCTGCATCGGCCGCTGCGATTCCTGCATTGTAAATTACTCGAATGCAGGTTAATTCAAGGAAGGCGGACATGAAATCGGGATCACCTCTTACAAATTAAAAGTGAACAATAATATTAAATCAATGTATTATCTGCTTGTTTAGTACAAATATGCTTACAATTACCAGCACTCGCAGGAAGTCCGTCAACACGCAAAAAAGACAAGAGAAGAAGTGAAGACGTCTACAAAATTAAAAAAAGAGCGTACCTTGTCGTCTCTTCTGATCATTTTGTTTCGAGTGTTCTGTATATTTCTTTGCTCTCGAAACTTACACAGAGAAATCATTACAATTTTTAAGTGTCTCTTCTTTATAAATACTGTTTTTAAGTCTTTTCTTAGTATTTCACTGGGGACAGTATACAAGCAATGAGGTTAGAGGCTGGTAATAAATTGTACATTATGAAATCTTTGCAGTATCTCTTCCATAATTTCTGGTCTATCCGTTCCACGTTGAACACCTTTGTTCAGCGTACGTGCATCTATCACGATTCTGAGACTACGATCTCTTTTTCTACTATGATCAAGGGATTGTTATAGGGACTAGTAGTCGTCTCTATAACGTTCCATTCCAGCATTTGATCTATTTCTTGTTGTACAGCCTCTTCTTCGGACAGCGTTACCGCGTACAGTCGTACAAAGAACGGTTTGTGAGCCGTTACATTTAATTTGCACTGATATCCAGTAACAAGCCCCGGTTTATTAGTAAACATGTTTTATTTCTCATAATTACGTTATAGAAGGATGATTTCTGTTCAGATGTAGCGTTTGGTACTCCGTCCACAGTACTCTCTAATTCGTCTTCCGAACTATTGTCTACATTTAGATTTCACATACTGTAGTATTGCATATTTCTGCTTAAACCAATGTCATCAGGCAAGGAACAATGTGAATAGTTTGGTATAGACTACTCACATTTTCAGCAGCTTCTTAAAACTCACACTATTTTAGATATTATCTTTTGAAATGCACATCATTGTTTTATTGTTGCAGTCAATTATTGTGTATTATCTCGGTGCTCAAATCTAGCACGACGATAAATTGATATTCAAATTGTTCCCCTTGGATTTCCAAACAGATAAATATTTGATGGGATATACGTTAGCTACTTTTTCCCATAGAACTGATTATTTTAACTCCGAGTATGGGCATTACTACTACTACTCCTGGTCTTTCTTTTAACAAAACGAAAATTTTTCCGGACATAGGACTTTGCTGTGCTCTGGTATCTATTACAACTTGCATTTGTAGGCCGTGCAAATCGACGGGCAATATTATTCGTCTACAGTTATCTGTGTCTACTTCTTGGCTTTCCCATAACAAGTCCTCATCCACATCAAGGCCATTCCAGAAAAATTCGTGCGTTTCTGACACCGATAGCGGTGTATCTGGTAGTTTTTCAATTTTCTTTTCTTGGACATTCATAATTTCTATATGGCTGTTGTGCGATTGTTGAAGCCGTTTTGCCCCAACACTGTAACCTTTTTATTAGTTTCCTCGATTAACGAACTTTGTGTTACCAACAATTCGCTAACTGTCAAGTCAGGTAAATTCTCTTCGAAAAGACGGCTATCATCTTTCAAACTGCTTGGAAAAATGTGCTCTGTTTCTGCTTAACTCTTCTCCCGGCCTCACGAAACCCATACCACTCTCGTCTGACTGTATGACGTCAGTTTTAACTTCGTAGATGAAGTATTCTACGTGGTTTTCAATTAATTGTACCTGGTCATGATCGGCAAACTCATCGCGCACCTCTTCAGAAATTTCGCCTCGGTTTTCTTTAGGAAAAGCGTTGTGGTTGGCCACTTCAGTTACTACAACATTTGGACAAGCCTGCCTTTTCTTCAAAAACGTTCATTTCATGAGGGTTGAGCAGCGTCAGATATGTCCGCTCTCCCTTTAGCACACCTCCTATAAAATCCTCTGTAACTCATCGGTTCGTCACATATCCGACCGAACTGACCTAGCTACACCTCCTCACGTTTCGCATTTTCCTGAGCGATAACGAAAGTTTTATCTCACATCAGCTTGTTTAATTCCGCCTGCGAGACAGGCTGTATTGGAGACTGCGTTACCGTTGTTGCTTTAACAGCGACCGCCACTTCCTTAATGATTCGCACTCTATTTTCATCGTTATTACGGACAGTAATCGCTTTATCGACTGTCATTTCAAATTCAGTTCTGTTACCGCGGACGCGTTACTTGCTCTATCGTCTTGCACATTCTACCGTCGCCGATATAAATTTGCAATACTTCTGCACATAAGATAAACATTATTTCATCATTCCCATATTTTAGTAATACCCGAAGGTCAGTCTTACTTGATCACTGTTCCTACCCAGTAGCAGAATCTTTGCAACATGTGAATTACGAAGCATAAGAGAAAAAGGAGCAAAATATCTTTATACAAGTAGTGCAAGCTGTCCTGTATATTAAGCCAATCGAACAAAGTCACCCCTCAAAAAATGGTGACTTATATTTACATAACATCAGATATTATACTATATACTTATATTAAATTAACAATAAAGTATTAGAACCTAATAAAAACGCAAATTTGGAAGTGTCGAGACGCGAACCACCGCCCTAACATGCAACTTAATAAGGAACAGTGACACTACTCATTACTCTACACCAACTACACACTTCTTATGTCCACTTGCTGGACACCTTAATAGTAGACATGTTACTAATAGAAATTTAATTATAACAAATTGTACCAAGAACAATGCGTTTTGGGTGGATCTTCAGTGTGTCGCTGCCTTCAAGTAGCATACTCTTATAATAAGCAAGTTACAATAATTCTCTTGCCACGAATATGATGTTTCTCATTATTTTATTGGAATGAATCACACAGTTAACAACGGATTATCCAGTGATTCTCAGTTTGCTGGTGCTCGGAAACGGCATATGTATTAAAAGGCTTGAAATGAATGCCAATATGGCGCCTCACAACTCCGTACTGAAGGAAGACGGCGTGCGTGTGACAAGTGGCGTTGTGCCATCTCATTGATCAACGCTCAGACGCACGCTCAGAATATCTGACATGTTAGATATTGCTCTGCACGTTCAGAAAGACTCCCTAACGTGCTATTCCACGCTATGACGTATGAAACTCGGCACGCTCAACGTTCGGGTGCACGGTCCGTGTGCCGACGGCTTTAACCTCGTCCGCTAGCACGCCGATCGCCGCGTTAATTTTTCTCTTAACCGTCCACGGTTCAGGCAATGCCCTTTCGCAATTTTAGTTGAAGTCGGTAGCGTGCAATCCACCCTGCTTCCCTGCTTTTTGAGGGAATCGAAACGCTCATCCTTCGCTAAGATTTTAGTATCATGTGCGTTGCATGACACATAGTGCAGCTTTTCGTTTAATATATTTTCTACTTCGGTTACTTTTGTAACTGCTTGGCATATGGCAGTCGCTAGCGTTTCCACTTCCCTGTTTCTTGGCTCTAGCATCTACTTCTGATACTAAAGTTTGCAAATTCATAACCATTTCCCTATCGTCCTTTCGCACTACTTCCACCTTTTTAATTACTTTATATTAAAAAAAATGTCATCAATAGACTTCCCAGTTTCTGTTCGATCGTCTCTACATCCGTCTCAAAGCGACTATTTATGCTTCCTATATTTGACTATACCTCTGTCATGTCCTGTTTAAAATGACCGATTTCGGTATTCATTACAATTATTTCTCTCTTGATTTAATTCATTTTCGTGTTAACAACTTCAATATCATTGTTAACCGTCTTGGCTGCTTTGTCCTGATCATCCATTTTACTTAATTGTGCATCAATTTTACTGTTAATAGATTTGAACTGAGCATTGTTTTGGATTGGGCTTTTATTGATGCGGAGTGAGCATTAATTGATAAAGACTGAACATTAATTGCACTGATCAACATGCTCAACAAATCGTTTGTATTTCCGGATATTACTGGTTGTGACTCTAGCTCTGGTTCTTTCTCAATGGTTTTCTTTTATCCACCGTCAATGGATTCGATTTTTATTTTGATTCCGAATTCTGTAGCATCTGCAAATTTCAGGAATTCAATTTTTGTTAGTTGCTATGTTTCAGCGGTAGCGTCCGTGATGCTAACCGCCGGATCCTCAACAATGGGTTCCGCTGCCAACGTTCCCCTTAGTCCTACCGATTGTTCTCCGTTAAGTACGATCAAATTATCAGTTTAATTCATGTTCATCAAGTTGCCTGTTTTAATGATTAATGCAAACTAAGAAATTTTGTGGCTTGTTCTACCATTTACTATTGCCATTTGTGAGTGCCTTTATTCGTAGCGAAAGGGTTAATTCGCTACGAATCTGTACAATGTAAAATTCGTGCCAAGGACAATACCAGATCGATACTGTCGTGTCAGTAGCGTTGCCACGTGTAACTTCCCCTTCTTAATCAGCCTACTGGATTGCGATATAACTGACCGTGATCGCGTATGCCTAACGAAATTTTACAGTGAGTAAAGCTAACGTTATCGAAGGAAAACAATACCGGTTAGTAGAAGGAAAGTGTACAACAGACCCTTCTGAAGAAAGAATCTATTCTAAACTTAATCTAAATACTGATAATAGTTTTGTAATGGACAAAACTTAGTGCAGTTGCTCACGAACCGCCGCGGGGGAAAACGGATACAAAATAATATTTAATACAAAAAAATACTGACTAACAAAAAAAGGGTAATTACGCGGATGCCAGTCCACTGGGGCAATTAATATCCAGAATCCTAAGAAAGGTAATGCCAAAGAAAATTAAACAGAAAATCATTGGCGTGGCAACAGAAGGAATCAGAAAGCGCTGAGTTTGCAGTTACTTAATCTGAAAGAGTAACTTTTAAAAGCAAAGTTAAACGAAGTTGACGGTTAAATAAATAAGTATAACTGAAACTTTGTTACATAAATAAAATGACTTTCAGTACCTTCACCGTAACGTAATGCAAAACTGGAAAAAGGCAAGCAATTTACTTTTAATTGAAAGATTGAATTGAATCTGCTTTAAGCAAAGGAACATCTGATTTCACTTTTAACATAAGAACAATAAGGTGCATACCAAGACAGAAAAAGTCACTCGCTAAGCTAAATACAGAATAAATGAACTGCACACTCTTAATTTGTGCTGTATCTTTAGTTATTAGTTTAGCCAATGAAATGTTACGTTACTTTAAGTTTGTGAAGTTAATATTCAAACTTGCAAACTCGTTAAGCCTCTGTTACACAATACAAGAATGAACAGTTACTGAGTTGTCTGGGGACAATGACAACTCAGTAGCCCTACAAGTTTTAACTACCGCAGGTTATTAATCGTGAAAGTTAGTCAAACCTTGTGAAAGACATGCCGCTAGGTAATGCCTGTACAATATTAACGGTGTTTTGATGTTGTAGCTGTGCAGATGACGAAGAACGTAGCAGACAACAATGCTGAGCTGCTGCTGGTTGAGAACCACGAGTCGCCTCCAGAGCCACGGATAACTATGGGACGGGCAACTGCAGCTTTCTCCGCTTGTCCACTACTACCGTGCTCCCAATACTCGCGGGTTAACAAAGTAGGCGCGCCTACACTGGCGCAATCATAGCTGCACACCGTGTATGGGGGCTCCCAACAAACTCTTCCACACTCTTTCATGACTCAAGCTGCACTGCTTCCTCTCCGCTCGCAGCGCGACAGAGACTCTACATACGTAAAGATAAACAACGGCACAGCTACTGCCATTTCGTCGTTGCTATCAATACATGTAAATAAAGTGTCCTTGGCTATTACCCAGTAATTTAAAATATTTATATTACAATTACAATCAGTTATATAGTTTCAAGAATAAATACACTATTGCACCCACTACATATTAAATATAGTTTCTGTAATAGAGCTTACAGATTCTGAATTAGGAGTAGAGCACAAATTTTCAATAGATGTTGAAATGGCAAAAATTTTGGATGGTGCGGAAGGTATTTTATCTGCATTTTCGGTGTTACTCTACAATATTGTCCTGATAAATTACCACATTGGCGAAACATGTTCGAGTAAGAGGAAATAAAACTATTTTTGCACGTGGCGTACCTGATCTAAAAAAATAAAAAAAGATAAGAGAAGCGGAATCTCACTAAAAATTTGTAGAAAGACTGAATACCTAAAGAAGCTACAAAGTCGTATTCCATGCTATTAATCAATCGTTTTCTAAGTTGCAGAGATGGGGGAAGGACCAGCATATTAAACAGAACAATCAATTAATGCAGGGCCTGTGTAATACCGCCGCAGAAGCCGGCAAAGACAGGCGTTTAAAATTATCTTTGTAACAAAAGCACAATGTACGGGGGATATTCAATTTTTTTTTCGACAACTTTTGTTTGAGTCTCGCTTGAGAGCACTTACGTTTTAAATCTCACACAAAAAGGACGTGTAATTTTTACTCGTGTGTCAAAAATGTAGTAGTAAATGACATGTGAGACAAAAAATATATAAAAAATACATGGATTAAGAGTTATCATAGACGCAAGAATATTTTCATTTATTACGCCAACGTTCACTCACAGGCATGACTTTTACCTGCAATCATAAGAAGAGGCAGTAATTTCTTCCATTCTGCAAGATATATACTAATCATCAAGATTTGGTGGCTGGACTGGCAACCACAGAAATTTATAGGTAATTTAATAATGTCAGCGTAAATTAATAGTGACTTCTATTAAATATATGTGTGTGTAATAAACGAACAACTGACTTTTTGTTAAGCACCAAGTTTGATGCGAAATATGGTTCGTGTGACTTCAGTATTGGCACGTTGGTTGTATTTTTCTTACATTGCGAGGAAGATTGTTCATGGCACCAATTTAGTTTCGTCAAGAATTCATACTTTAATTCCAGTATTGCAAGTAGTAATTATCTCTCATTACGTAAATTTCATGCTGATTTATACACTTTGTGTTAGCTGTTGGTCTGGCTCCCAGAACGGTTATTCCAAAATCGACCAACAGACATAGCACAAGCTCTGCAGTTTAAAGCCGGGTCGCAGGGGCGAAAACCGAAAAATTTCGAAGAATGCCACATTAGTCATCTTCGGGTAAAGCAGCAAGACATTGAGAAACAATTGGTTACCACCGGGTAACTGAGGTAGACCGCGTCTGCAAAATAGCTAAGGTAGTGGACTTGTATTAGAGATGTACAGAGTCAAAAACTCCCGCTGGTTATCCTTACTGAGCTTTCGCGTTGGTTCCCATAACCATTTGAGCCCTGGGACAGGATGGTTCCATACCAGATTCCGGTCGATTTCCTCCACCATTATTGTCTGATCTCAGCTAGTAGTATGTCTCGAGTGCCTACGACATTGACGATAAATTAAACTTTAACTTTCATTCCTGATACTTCCATGCGTAACAGAATGAATCCGTGAGACCCAGTTTAAAATATCCACGACCCGAAAACTGTTAAGGCAAGGTAGCAAGGATTCGTTGTGATACTTTCAGACTGGCGACAGGGACGTAAACTGATGCTGCGGTTACTTAAATTAATTATGCACGTTCTCATGCTTCAGTAGACTCCTCGATTGTTCCCTAATCAGATAGTCGTAGTATTGGCAATAATATCGGCTGCGTAATCTGAAAAACCCAGTCTTATCGATAATAGACAGAAATGAAACTCTTCGCGAAGCCGATCTTTGTTCCCGCTTCAGGTTTATCTCCAAGAGACTGTTCACATGATTGCTAGTAAAGGGGAAATATTAACACAAGATGGTGAGACACGAAAGGAATTCACATGGAGTCTGTACTTTCGAAAATGAAGTAATGACAATAAGAAGGGTTCAAACGCCAATTACGTCGACTGAAAATCTTTCCGGAATGTCATGTGAGTGATCGGCTTTGTATTCATAGGTATCGACAACGTATTACAGTTTGCGGCGGAGGTACGCTATGGACCATTGTCACTTCACTCCTTTCCTGTTGCAGTTGCGAGTGGTTCGCTGGTAGAACTACTGCCGGTGAGCCTCCGTGTTGGTTCGAATCTCTCCAATTTTATGTTCATGGTCTACATGTGCTGAGGGTTCTTCCAATGAAACTTAGTCTGGCTTCCGCCTGCCTTGCGATTGTTTTTTTGTGGTCATTCTACTCTAAATGGCTTCGTACCTGTACTTCTAGATATTTTGTGGAAGTAGCTGCTTCCAGTGACTGTTCTGCAATCGTGGAATTGTACATTAATGTGTCTTTCTGTCTTTGTATACGCAATACGTTATATATGTGTATGATAAGTATCATTTGCCACTTCTTGCACCAAATGCCGATCTTATGCAGATCTTCCCGCATTTTGCTACTACACTCCTGGAAATGGAAAAAAGAACACATTGACACCGGTGTGTCAGACCCACCATACTTGCTCCGGACACTGCGAGAGGGCTGTACAAGCAATGATCACACGCACGGCACAGCGGACACACCAGGAACCGCGGTGTTGGCCGTCGAATGGCGCTAGCTGCGCAGCATTTGTGCACCGCCGCCGTCAGTGTCAGCCAGTTTGCCGTGGTATACGGAGCTCCATCGCAGTCTTTAACACTGGTAGCATGCCGCAACAGCGTGGACGTGAACCGTATGTGCAGTTGACGGACTTTGAGCGAGGGCGTATAGTGGGCATGCGGGAGGCCGGGTGGACGTACCGCCGAATTGCTCAACACGTGGGGCGTGAGGTCTCCACAGTACATCGATGTTGTCGCCAGTGGTCGGCGGAAGGTGCACGTGCCCGTCGACCTGGGACCGGACCGCAGCGACGCACGGATGCACGCCAAGACCGTAGGATCCTACGCAGTGCCGTAGGGGACCGCACCGCCACTTCCCAGCAAATTAGGGACACTGTTGCTCCTGGGGTATCGGCGAGGACCATTCGCAACCGTCTCCATGAAGCTGGGCTACGGTCCTGCACACCGTTAGGCCGTCTTCCGCTCACGCCCCAACATCGTGCAGCCCGCCTCCAGTGGTGTCGCGACAGGCGTGAATGGAGGGACGAATGGAGACGTGTCGTCTTCAGCGATGAGAGTCGCTTCTGCCTTGGTGCCAATGATGGTCGTATGCGTGTTTGGCGCCGTGCAGGTGAGCGCCACAATCAGGACTGCATACGACCGAGGCACACAGGGCCAACACCCGGCATCATGGTGTGGGGAGCGATCTCCCACACTGGCCGTACACCACTGGTGATCGTCGAGGGGACACTGAATAGTGCACGGTACATCCAAACCGTCATCGAACCCATCGTTCTACCATTCCTAGACCGGCAAGGGAACTTGCTGTTCCAACAGGACAATGCACATCCGCATGTATCCCGTGCCACCCAACGTGCTCTAGAAGGTGTTAGTCAACTACCCTGGCCAGCAAGATCTCCGGATCTGTCCCCCATTGAGCATGTTTGGGACTGGATGAAGCGTCGTCTCACGCGGTCTGCACGTCCAGCACGAACGCTGGTCCAACTGAGGCGCCAGGTGGAAATGGCATGGCAAGCCGTTCCACAGGACTACACCCAGCATCTCTACGATCGTCTCCATGGGAGAATAGCAGCCTGCATTGCTGCGAAAGGTGGATATACACTGTACTAGTGCCGACATTGTGCATGCTCTGTTGCCTGTGTCTATGTGCCTGTGGTTCTGTCAGTGTGATCATGTGATGTATCTGACCCCAGGAATGTGTCAATAAAGTTTCTCCTTCCTGGGACAATAAATTCACAGTGTTCTTATTTCAATTTCCAGGAGTGTATGTTCTGGCGTTGCGACTTCCCCGTATACACAAGCATCTTCAGCGAAAGGACAAATGGAACTTCCAAAGTTATCCACTATGTCAGTTATATACAGGGTTGTCAGAAACAGTCTGAAAAGCTTGTAAGGATGAACAGTTTTTGATGTTGCTGAGCAACAGTCAAGCAATGATTTTTGAACGAACACACCGCCATTTGACTGTGTTGTTTCGATCTTTCATGTCATTTTCAAGTGTTTGAGTTTATGTCATTAAGATATGTTGCAACACATCAAGCTCCAAATTGGCCATAAATGAAGAAAAAAATTAGCTCCCCACGAAATGCCAGATGTCGAATCGTTATCTTGTAAAAAAATTAGTAATAATAGCTGAGTAACGTCGTATTTTTAAAAAAATAGGTTAACTTTGGTACTAGAAAACAGTCAAATGGCGGTGTGTTCACCTACAAAAAAAATGCTTGTAAGGGTGTTCCAGGATAAGTTGTGCTGAGAAATATCTGTTAAGAAAAAATTCGATACATTGCATCATTTCCAAATCAATTAGCACTGAAGTTAGCCGATCAGGCCATTGTGCAGGCAACTTGGAGCGGCCCGCCAGAGACGTGTTCTTCGTTTGGTTTCCTAAAACCGAACAAGAGAGCAATACAATAATTGGACATAACAGTAGCAAGAATCGAACCAGAAGCAAAGGCTGAGCAGTCTCGTGGGCTGTCACCTACGCTATGAGAACAATTGTCATCAAGTGTATCAGGTGGGCCGTTTTAATTTGCGTGCGCAACGACCTGATTGGTTAACTTAAAAGCTAATTGACTCGGTAAAGGCGCAACGTATCGAGGTTCTTTCTTAACAATTATTTCTCAGCACAACCTACCCTTCAACACGCCTACAAACTTCTCACACTGTTTCTGACCAAGCTGTGTATTCTGAAGAGTAATGCATCTGTAACACTCTCTTGGGGTAATCTCAAAGTTTCTAAAGACTTCTCTCCGTTGAGAATGAACGCCGTGTTTTGTTTACTGGAAACTCTTCTACATCTGTATCTACATTTATACTCCGCAAGCCACGCAACGGTGTGTGGCGGAGGGCACTTTACGTGCCACTGTCATTACCTCCCTTTTCTGTTCCAGTCGCGTATGGTTCGCGTGAAGAACGACTGTCTGAAAGCCTCCGTGCGCGCTCTAATCTCTCTAATTTTAAATTCGTCATCTCCTCGGGAGGTATAAGTAGGGGGAAGCAATATATTCGACACTTCATCCAGAAACGCACCCTCTCGAAACCTGGCGAGCAAGCTACACCGCGATGCAGAGCGCCTCTCTTGCAGAGTCTGCCACTTGAGTTTGCTAAACATCTCCGTAACGCTCTCACGGTTACCAAATAACCCTGTGACGAAACGCGCCGCTCTTCTTTGGATCTTCTCTATTCCCTGTGTCAACCCGATCAGGTACGGATCCCACACTGATAAGCAATACTCAAGTATAGGTCGAATGAGTGTTTTGTAAGCCACCTCCTTTGTTGATGGACTACATTTTCTATGGACTCTCCCAATGAATCTCAACCTGGTACCCGCCTCACCAACAATTAATTTTATATGATCATTCCACTTCAAATCGTTCCGCACGCATACTCCCAGATATTTTACAGAAGTAACTGCTGCCAGTGTTTGTTCCGCTATCATATAATCATACAATAAAGGATCCTTCTTTCTATGTATTCGCAATACATTACATTTGTCTATGTTAAGGGTCAGTTGCCACTCCCTGCACCAAGTGCCTATCCGCTGCAGATCTTCCTGCATTTCGCTACAATTTTCTAATGCTGCAACTTCTCTGTATACTACAGCATCATCTGCGAAAAGTCGCGTGGAACTTGCGACACTATCTACTAGGTCATTTATATATATTGTGAAAAGCCATGGTCCCATAACAGTCCCCTGTGGCACGCCAGAGGTTACTTTAACGTCTGTAGACGTCTCCCCATTGATAACAACATGCTGTATTCTGAAACTTCCTGGCAGATTAAAACTGTGTGCCCGACCGAGACTCGAACTCGGGACCTTTGCCTTTCGCGGGCAAGTGCTCTACCATCTGAGCTACGGAAGCACGACTGACGCCCGGTACTCACAGCTTTACTTCTGCCAGTATCTCGTCTCCTACCTGCAGAGTGAAAATCTCATTCTGGATGCTGTGTTCTGTTTGCTAAAAACTCTTCAATCCAGCCACACAGCTGGTCTGATATTCCGTAGGCTCTTACTTTGTTTATCAGGCGACAGTGCGGAACTTTATCGAACGCCTTCCGGAAGTCAAGGAAAATAGCATCTACCTGGGAGCCTGTATCTAATATTTTCTGGGTCTCATGAACAAATAAAGCGAGTTGGGTCTCACACGATCGCTGTTTCCGGAATCCATGTTGATTCCTACAGAGTAGATTCTGGGTTTCCAAAAACGACATGATACTCGAGCAAAAAACATGTTCTAAAATTCTACAACAGATCGACGTCAGAGATATAGGTCTATAGTTTTGCGCATCTGCTCGACGACCCTTCTTGAAGACTGGGACTACCTGTGCTCTTTTCCAATCATTTGGAACCTTCCGTTCCTCTAGAGACTTGCGGTACACGGCTGTTAGAAGGGGGGCAAGTTCTTTCGCGTACTCTGTGTAGAATCGAATTGGTATCCCGTCCGGTCCAGTGGACTTTCCTCTGTTGAGTGATTCCAGTTGCTTTTCTATTCCTTGGACACTTATTTCGATGTCAGCCATTTTTTTGTTTGTGCGAGGATTTAGAGAAAGAACTGCAGTGCGGTCTTCCTCTGCGAAACAGCTTTGGAAGAAGGTGTTTAGTATTTCAGCTTTACGCGTGTCATCCTCTGTTTCATTGCTATCATCATCCCGGAGTGTCTGGATATGCTGTTTCGAGCCACTTACTGATTTAACGTAAGACCAGAACTTCCTAGGATTTTCTGTCAAGTCGATACATGGAATTTTACTTTCGAAATCACTGAACGCTTCACGCAAAGCCCTCCTTACGCTAACTTTGACATCGTTTAGCTTCTGTTTGTCTGAGAGGTTTTGGCTGCGTTTAAACTTGGAGTGAACCTCTCTTTGCTTTCGCAGTAGTTTCCTAACTTTGTTGTGGAACCACGGTGGATTTTTCCCGTCCCACAAAGTTTTACTCGGCACGTACCTGTCTAAAACGAATTTGACGATTGACTTGAACTTTTTCCATAAACACTCAACATTGTCAGTGTCGGAACAGAAATTTTCGTTTTGATCTGTTAGGTAGTCTGAAATCTGCCTTCTATTACTCTTGCTAAACAGATAAACCTTCCTCCGTTTTTTTATATTCCTATTAACTTCCATATTCAAGGATGCTGCAACGGCCTTATGATCACTGATTCCCTGTTCTGCACTTACACAGTCGAAAAGTTCGGGTCTGTTTGTTATCAGTAGGTCCAAGATGTTATCTCCACGAGTCGGTTCTCTGTTTAATTGCTCGAGGTAATTTTCGGATAGTGCACTCAGTATAATGTCACTCGATGCTCTGTCCCTACCACCCGTCCTAAACATCTGAGTGTCCCAGTCTATGTCTGGTAAATTGAAATCTCCACCTAAGACTATAACATGCTGAGAAAATTTATGTGAAATGTATTCCAAATTTTCTCTCAGTTGTTCTGCCACTAATGCTGCTGAGTCGGGAGGTCGGTAAAAGCAGCCAATTATTAACCTAGCTCGGTTGTTGAGTGTAACCTCCACCCACAATAATTCACAAGAACTATCCACTTCTACTTCACTACAGGATAAACTACTACTAACAGCGACAAACACGCCACCACCGGTTGCATGAAATCTATCCTTTCTAAACACCGTCTGTGCCTTTGTAAAAATTTCGGCAGAATTTATCTCTGGCTTCAGCCAGCTTTCTGTACCTATAACGATTTCAGCTTCGGTGCTTTGTATCAGCGCTTGAAGTTCCGGTACTTTACCAATGCAGCTTCGACAGTTGCTTGGTCCCCGCATGTCCTGACTTTGCCCCGCGCCCTTTGAGGCTGTTGCCCTTTCTGTACTTGCCCGAGGCCATCTAACCTAAAAAATCGCCCAGTCCACGCCACACAACCCCTGCTACCCGTGTAGCCGCTTGCTGCGTGTAGTGGACTCCTGACCTATCCAGCGGAACCCGAAACCCCACCACCCTATGGCGCAAGTCGAGGAATCTGCAGCTCACGCGGTCGCAGAACCGTCTCAGCCTCTGGTTCAGACCCTCCACTCGGCTCTGTGCCAAAGGTCCGCAGTCAGTCCTGTCGACGATGCTGCAGATGGTGAGCACTACTTTCATCCCGCTAGCGAGACTGGCAGTCTTCACCAAATCAGATAGCCACCGGAAGCTAGAGAGGATTTCCTCCGATCCATAGCGACACACATCATTGGTGCCGACATGAGCCACCATCTGCAGATGGGTGCACGCTGTACCCTTCATGGCATCCGGAAGGACCCTTTCCACATCTGGAATGACTCCCCCTTGTATGCACACGGAGTGCACATTGGTTTTCTTCCCCTCTCTTGCTGCCATATCCTTAAGGGGCCCCATTATGCGCCTGACGTTGGAGCTCCCAACTACCAGTAAGCCCACCCTCTGCGACCGCCCGGATCTTGCAGACTGAGGGGCAACCTCTGGAACAGGACAAGCAGCCATGTCTGGCCGAAGATCAGTATCAGCCTGAGACAGAGCCTGAAACCGGTTCGTCAGACAAACTGGAGAGGCCTTCCGTTCAGCCCTCCGGAATGTCTTTCGCCCCTTGCCACACCTCGAGACGACCTCCCACTTTACCACAGGTGAGGGATCAGCCTCAATGTGGGCAGTATCCCGGGCAGCCACAGTCGTAGTCCGATCGGGGGATGCGTGGGACGAGCTGGCCGTTCCCGACAAACCCCCATCCGGACCCCCACAGTGTTGCCCATTGGCAACAGCCTCAAGCTGTGTGACCGAAGCCAACACTGCCTGAAGCTGGGAGCGAAGGGATGCCAACTCAGCCTGCATCCGAACACAGCAGTTGCAGTCCCTATCCATGCTAAAAACTGTTGTGCAAAGAACGCCTGAACTAATCTACAGAGAGCACAAACAAATCGACACAAAATTTAAACGGTTATTAAAATACAAGACTGCCTAGTAAATGCAGTAATGCTGCTACTTGCGCACTGCTGACACACTGCTCGGCGGCGGAAGGAGACTACGTGATTTTACACTATTCATGTATTAAAACTCGATGCTACAACTCTCAAATACTATAATACGCCAGAAATTTTTGAATTAAAAAATGCAAGTACCAAAAACACGCAAAGAAATTAAGAATTAAACTATGTAACAAATAAGTGAGCTAGGAGTATACGACTTTCTGCTGGCAGCTGCTTATTCAACGGCGGCAGGGAGCACACTGCAACGGAGTGAACGCTGGTATGAAACTTCCTGGCAGATTAAAACTGTGTGCCGGATATGGATTCGAACTTTAGTTTCATTGTCAAGTACTCTACCGACTGAGCTACCCGAACAAGAAGCTTCACATCAGCGCACACTCCATTGCAGAGTGAAAAATTCTTTCTGGAAACATTCCCCAGGATGTGGCTAAGCCATGTCTCCGCAATATCCTTTCTTCCAGGAGGGTTAGACGTGCAAGTTTTGCAGAAGAATTTGTATAAAGTTTGGAGAGTAGAAGTGAAATATTGGCGGAAGTAAAACTGTGAGGACGGCTCGTGAGTCATGGTTGGGTAGGTCAGTCGGTAGATGGTTCAAATGGCTCTGAGCACTATAGGACTTAACTTCTGAGGTCATCAGTGCCCTAGAACTTAGAACTACTTAAAACTAACTAACCTAAGGCCACCACACACATGCCCGAGGCAGGCTTCGAACCTGCGACAGTAGCGGTAGCGCGGTTCCAGACTGTAGCGCCTAGAACCGCTCGGCCACTCCGGCCGGTTGTAGGTAGAACACTAGCCCGCGAAAGGCAAAGGTCCCGGTATCGAGTCTCGGCCCGGAATACAGTTTTTATTTGGCAGGAAGTTTCATCTCTTCAATCCGATCACACGGTTGTTCTAATATTCCGTACTTTCGTAGTTTGTTCATTAGGCGGCAGTGCAGAACTGCATCCAACTCCTTACGAAAATCAAGGAGCACGGTATCCAGGTCGCCTATGATCTAACGTCTTCTGTGTCTTGTGGACGAACAGAGCGAGCTGGGTTTCACACGATCGTTGTTTTCGGAAGTCAGTTTGGTTCCTACAACTCAGATTTTCGGTCTACAGAAATATCTTAATACGCCAGCATGAAACATGTTCCAAAATTCTACAACAGACCGACATCAGAGATATGAGCGTATAGTTTCGTGCGTCTGCGTCGAAGACCTTTCTTGAAACCGGGAATGACCTTTGTTTTTTGCCAATCGTCAGAAACTACTCACTCCTCGAGAGACCCACGGTACACTGCTGCTACAAAAGTGGCAAGTAGTTTTTGCTTACTCTGTGTGTAATTCAACTGGTATCCCGTCAGGTGGGGTGGCATTTCCTCCGTTGAGCGATTTCAGTTGATTTTCTATCCCACCGTCACTTATTTCGATATCTGTCATTTTTATGTTCACGCGGGGATTTTTCTTTGTGATACAGTTTTGGAAAGAGACGTTTGGTATGTTTAGCATTTCGGCCTTTTCTGTGTCATCCTCCGTTACTATACAGTTATGGTCACAGAGTGTCTAGACGTATGTGTTCGATCCATTTATTAATTTGGGCTAAGACCAAACCTTGTTAGAATTTTTTGTCAAGTCGATAGATAGAGTTTTACTTTCGAATTCGTTGAACGCGTCGCGGATGGCTGTCCTTAGGCTGCTTTGATTCGTTTAGTTTTTGTTTGTATGTGAAGCTATCGCTACCTCTTAATTTTTGCAATGAAGTTCCCTTTGCTTTTTTTAGCAACTTTATAACATGGCTGTCGAACCAAGGCGTGGCTTTTTCCTGCCCTACAACTTTGGTCGGCACGTATCTGTCTAAAGCGTATTATACAATGCTCTTGAACTTTGTCGACTGATATGGCCGATAACTCAGTGCTCTTGTTAATTATTTCTGAGGGACAGAAGGATGGTTGGAATTTAACGCCCCGTCCACGATGAGGTCATTAGAGGTGGAGGACAAGCTCAGAATGCAGAAGGATGACAAACGAAATCGAGCCGACATTCGCCTTACGCGATGTAAGGAAGTCGTGGAAATCCAAAATTTGGATGGCTGGACGAGGACTTGAACGAACATCCTTCCGAATTCGAATCCAATGTCTGAAGACGCTGTTATATTTATAATAAATAAGAAATCAAATAGTTTCCCGAAAACTAGTTACCCTTAAGAGCATCGCAAATACACTCCCGGAAAGAAGTGCAGTACTCTCAAGGCTGGTGTTCAGCTACGCCAGCGTATAAAATGTGTGCATTCTAAGAGGTTGCAGCGTTAATGATTCATTTGTCACGGTCATTGGTGATCAGAGTTCTCAGGAGACCTGTATGGGCATCCTATGTGTTTGACTTTGCAGGCAGTAACTGTGGTGAGTTTTTCAAATCATGTTTCAAAAATAATTTTTTATTGGTGAAAAGTCCCGAGAACATGGTCCCGGGTTCGATTCTCGGCGGGGTCAGGGATTTTCACCTGCCCTGACATAACTTGTTGTTGTTGTGTCGTTTTCATCATCATCATTCATCCCCATTACGGTCGGAGAAAGGCAACGGCCAACCAACTCCATTAGGACCTTGCCTAGTACGGCGGTGCGGGTCTCCCACATTGTTCTCCTACGCTCTGTCAAGCAGCATGGGGTTTCATTTCCATTTCCATTGATGAAAAACACCCTATCCTGAATGATATTACACGCAGACATGTTAAAATAGCTTTAAAGCTCAAAATAATTAGTTACGAAATTTTGAAAATCACCAATGATAAAATACCGAGCATACTTGTGCACTGGACTATGACTAAAATATCCTGAAACTTGAAGTAACTTTTTATTTTCTGTGTAGCTATGAAGAGTAACTATGTATTTGTCAACGGTTACCTATGAACATAAGTCTTGGAGGAGCTAGCTGGAGCACAGTGGATGTATTTATCTTGCACCACTGGCGAACACTTGTCGCGCAACTGGCGAACTGTCGACACTTTTAGTCTCTAATGAAGTAACATAACATTCGTCTTCACTTTCTGAACCGCTAAATTCAGTGTCAAACACAGATCACTATAGCCATCCCTTTTTGAAAGCATTTCCTTAATATCAATAGAAGACAGGGCCTGAAAGCGCACTTTTTGATGTCGAGGATCCAAAGCTGCATACAGTAAAGACGATATGTAGTGGCAACTACCTCAGCAAAAACACAACCAGGCTACAAATGTAGTGCCAAATGCTCTCTAGCCGCCGAGCATTTAACTGTCTGTCCCGAAACGGATATAATCGGGGTTTTATTTTGTCGAAGGTCCGTTCTTACTGAAGTCGGGTATATAAGACTCTAGAACCATAATCAGCAGGCGCGGAGTGGCCACGCGGTTTGAGGCGTCCTGTCACGGACTTCGCGGCCCCCACCCGCCGAAGGTTCGATTCCTCCTTTGGGCATGGGTATGTTCTTAGCATAGGTTAGTTTAAGTTAGTTTAAGTAGTGTGTAAGTCTAGGGAACGATGACCTAAGCGGTTTGGTCCCTCAGGAATTCACACACATTTGAACATTCCATAATCAGCACATAAATCTCATAGGCGAGGTTTCACACAAAGGAAAATTCCGAAGTCTGGTATCTCGTGTACGAGATTCATGTGGTGATTTGTAGTTCTAGAGTCGAGTATTTTACTGTTCGTGTAGTTTCTGCATGATCTGTCATTGACTGTATCAATACCCGTTCGCACTGTGATATATTCGTACTGTTATTGTCAATTGTAGGCTTGAACTCAATTGTATTCTCTTAAAATTTTTTAGAATAGTAGACCTATCCTCGTTCAAAAAAATCTTTCTATAATTTCATTGTATAATTACGTGAGAAACAGGTTATTTTTGAGAATTTTCAGAACTTTATCTTCTTACAGAACTTTATCTTCGTAAGTTACTGGTACGAGCGTTTGGATGCGTCACTTATTTCGTATCAAATCAGCGTTTGTGGTTCACAGTTGCTGACGAATAATAGCAAACCCCTGAATTTCATTGTATATCAGTGCAAATAAACATGCAGTTTTGAGAATTTTCGGAGACTAGCAGGAGCTGAGCTAGTGAATCGCTGTCACACGTGTAGGTACCACTGCAATGGCAATTTTTGGCCGGGATATCCCTTTCGCGGTTCGGCCGCCGTATTGCAAGTCCTTTTAGTTGACGCCACTTCGGCGACTTGCGTGTCTATGATGATGGACACACAACACCCAGTCCCCTGCCGGGAATTGAACCCGGGCCCTGTAGCGTATTACGCGGTAACGCTACCGCTGAGCTACGGAGGCGCACGGGCTACCATTCATACCACAACACTAATTGCTGTGTTTGGAGTGGTGCCATTACCGTGAAGCATGTTCTGAGGTTGAATGTCCTCGGACTGTATTTAGCAATGAACCGCAGTTTTTGACTGCACCGTATGACCATCGTCGACAAGTATTGCAGCGACTTAGAAACAGATCCAAATCTTCCAATGTTTTGGAGAGGAACAGTGATATTACTCCTGGCGTCACGGTTGTTGGGAGCCATCGGGTATTACTTCAGGTCAAAGCTGATAGTGACTGAGGAAACTTTAATGGTACAACACAACGTCTCAGACGTTCTGGGTTACCATGTGTTGCCTGTCATGCGACCCTGCCGTGGTGCCATTTATCAGAAGGCCACTGCTCGTCCACAGATGGCTTGAGTCTCTATGAACTGTGTGCATGATGTTGAGGTACTCCTATTGTTACTAAGATCCCAAAATCTGTTCCAACAGAACATATGTGGCACCAGCAGGGACACCCCGACCTGGTTTCAGTACCCAGGAAGTCAAAGACCAGTTTCAACGGATGTAGCCCAGCTTGCCTCAGGAGAGCATACGACGGCCTTATGACAGTCGTCCCAACCGAATCAGTGTTTGCATCCAGGCCAGATGGGATGCGACGGGATACTGATAAGTGTGCGCATACTGCCAAGTTCTTCAGAAAACTTGTTCATCGTTGGCACAAATGTATCCAATTGGCTGGTGATTATGTGCTGCCGGCCGCTGTGGCCGAGCGGTTCTAGGCACTTCAGTCGGGGACCGCGCTGCTGCTACGGTCGTAGGTTCGAATCCTGCCTCGGGCATGAATGTGCGTGATGTCCTTTGGTTAGTTACGTTTAAGTAGTTCTAAGTCTAGGGAAATGATGACCTCAGATGTTGAGTACCATAGTGCTTAGAGCCATATGATTTGATTGTGTGGAAAAGTGAATATTGGTAATTAAAGATCACATTCTAAGGATTATTTTTGCGTTTGATTTATTAAGATATTTTATTAAAATGTTCCCATCCAGACCCAATTAACGAAGGTGGAGTCATTACTTTTCATTCAACCCTCGTAAATTTGAGTACATTTTGTAATCACTGAAATAACATCACATACCCTCTCAACTCGCGAAGTTTTTTTTCATTCCGTCCTCCCCTTCAAGATACTTCACTTTTTGTCAAGTTGAGAGAACATGACAACAGTATTATACAGGAAACACTTTGCTGATGTTCTGAAGAATGTTAGTGATTTGATCACGAACAACCTTCGGGCTCTTTGGCCAACGTCGGGTGAGAAGTGAATCTTGAAACCGCTAATAAAAAAAAATGCGACTTAAATAAATTTTACCAATAGAAAAACACAATATACATAAAATAATGGGATTCAGAGTGTTTGCAAAAGAAAGTCTTTCCTTTTTTGTGGTACACAGAAATCGTTACATTCAATATAAAATGTAGGATAAAGTTTTATTCAGAAATCGTTACAATTTAACAACAAAGGAGTAATGTAATAGAGATGATAAAGCAAACTGTGTTTGGTGCTATTTCAGTCCATCCACGTTCGCTTTTTAGAGAATTGATGATTCTCAAAATACTCTCTTGATCGATTATTGCTTCAACTGCGCTGTTAGCGTCAAAAATGATTGCACTGTAAGCACTGATAATTCCTAACTGTTGTACTTCTCACGTGTTTATCTTCGGCCAGTGTGATATCAGTATTGGCCTTTCGCGCATGCGCAGTTGGGATAGGTCCTGGGCTAAGCAACTGTTGACAATATTCTGCGAGCTTCGATGTTTATAGCAGTTGGTTCACGTGCTTCCAAGAATACGGACCACAGTCCTTTCCGTTCTATGTAAGGGTTGGGAATTATCTTGTTTTCCTGTTTTATAAGCAGCACTATAAAGAGTAAATATGCGCGGCGCACAGTGAGTGTGGAAGATGGGTAGAACGTAGCAACGAGGTCGCTGAGGAAGAACTCACTGGCGAACGCAGTGCGCTCTGCGAGGCCTGGCTGACACTGGTATTTGGATATTAGGAATTTCGTAACCACGATCCAGTGATTGACTAATTGCGGAGCATGAATGTCTTTCTTGGAAATCTGTACACGAGTGATTCCTTCTGGACTGTCTTGAGCAGCAGTTTTAATAGCGAAGTGTTATAATTTAGTTCTCTAAAATAAGGCTACTAATGTTTTTCTAGGGCATAGGCATTTGAAAACAAGCGTTCTGAGTGAATTCTTTTTTTTGTTTAGGAAACGGAGTCACTGTAAATGTAACGAATATAAAATTATCGGATTTCCGGCCGGGTGATTTACCCACTTGCGTAACGTTTCTACGAACTCACACGACCAGAACCCGAGAACATTACATTACATTCAGCTCAGTGGGAAAGACAACGACATCATATCAGTGGAAATATGTTTCTCAGTGTTTCCAAGTCTAGCTGGTGGAAATGTTAATTTCGCAATACTACTTACTAGCAGCCATCTTTCAAGAAGGCACGTGGCTTTGGATTGCTATTTAACTCAACGATATTTTCGGTTGCTAGTGCACTTGAGATAGTGCTCTGACAAATATGAAAGCTATCAGCATTGCCTACTAGGAAAGCAGTTGGCAAAATTCCCCATTAAGAAACCTGTCGACTGAAGTTTATAAAAGCATTAAATTCCGAACTTGTGCAATTAAGTTAGAAATGAAGAAGTATCTGATAACAGAGTAACATATTTAGAGATTCAAAAAGCTTGATAGAATGTTTTTTTCTTTTTTCAGTTATTAATGAATACGCAGAAATTAATGTCAGTAGGTTAAGTGAAAAATGACGTTTCACAATATTGGGTTATTCCATATTATGAACGGAGGAATGAGACATACCGTCGTTTCGGCGAGTACCCAAAAGGATTAAATAGAATTATTAAGTGACTTTATTTTTCCTTTATTTCGCTGTAATTATTAGACAAATGTTAGTGTGTCTTCACACAATCAGTCTCTATTTCCATTTACCAGTGATCATTATATGTCTAACAAAATCAGCCCCTATTGCCATTTACCAAGACCAGAGACAGATAACTGAGAAAATGAGGATAAAGTCTACTTAACAAGTACATTGATGTACAAATATACCAAGTGCTGACACATTTCCTGAAACTGATTTATCTGCAAACAATTCATTTCCATACTTATTATTCACACATAGATACTGGCGAGCAAGCGGTAGAATACGTGGATATTTATATAGGGGAAGTAAGACTATTTGTTGATTTCATCATCTGAAAGGTTAACATCCAAATTAGGTTTCAATTTTTAACACGAAATGCAGAAAGTATACCATATGAAGTACCACTCGTAATGACTTTTAGGGAATGCTGAGTAAAGAAATCTTGCATTCTTTCTTAATTCTCATCGACAAAGTACTCGAAAGTTATTTTACGTGATTGAGAAGGAACTCGGTAAGTTATTACTCTCTTAAACTGGTGTGAAATCCGCGACTTGCGGCAGACGTTGTAAGAGGATTGCGTGTACATGTTTCACAGTCATCTCATCGAGAACTGCTATTGACATTTCAAGTACACTGTTAAGTTCGCAGGACAAATGAAATCTAGATTTTCAAACGTTATCGATTAGAGATAATCTCACAGAACGCCAAAGATAACATAGTGACAAACATTCTGCAATTCCCGTTGCAGCTCGTTGGGAAAACTCAAGTCACACAATTGTACCGGTTAATCGATACCGATTAATAGTAATTTTTGTACTGAAAAACCTACGTTAGATAACATTTTATCTTTGTCATTCGTTAAGTTGTGGCGAACGTAAGTATCACAAGCGGCGGGTAAGAGAGATGGAAGATGAGGATAAACTATAAATACGATTTTGTAGTTCCTGTGTCGTTCAGAAATACGATGCAATGTTCCTTCGGACATGCATACACCCACGTCCAAAGAAACATTGAACCATATTTCTGCAGAACACAGGCACTGCAGTATCGTATTTGTCCGTCGACATCGGGTAAGCGAGTCTGAATTAAAATGTCTTCTCTGTACGGGAATACACATTATGGATGTACGAATGCAGGTTGTAGACACGTGGTTGACGTCATATGGAAGTTTGGGGGTGCTCGTGAGTCGTGCTCGGACAGCGTAATAGTAAGGCGACGTCTCACGATAAGCGGGAAATCCGGGTTCGACGTCCGGTTTGGCACAGACTTCCATTGTAGTCATTCCATTGTACAGCTGATGGTTGTCCACATTCACAACTGCGAATACATTTCGTATAAGCTATAAACTTTGCATGTCAGAGTACGGTAGGAGTGAATATATCCTCGAGACTCCTGCTAGAAGAGTAGGAACCTATGGTGGAGCCTTAGGCTACTGGTAATGACTGAAACGTCGAAACCAGGATAGCCAAAAAATAAAAGTTGTTTGATCATTGACTGACATAAACATAGACTCAATACTGACGAGATCACGGTCGCTCTGCGCCAGTAACATGGCAAATACAATGGCAAATACAACCGGATGACGGTAGAACAAACAGGTCGCCCAGTTTAAGTAAACGGCTGTTTAGCAAAAGAAACAGTGTTAAGTTCTAGCTGCTCTGCCTCCCACTGATGGGATGAAATATAAACTAGACAAGTGTTATCGATGGAGTGAATCTTCGGTTGTAAACTGTGTCATTAATCAAAAATAGGGCAGTAGACGGTATTGACGAAGATGATACAACACACATATGACTTTAAAAACAAACTCTTTAGTTTCCCGGTCCGCCCCAATAGCTGAGTGGGCAGCGTGACGGATCGCCGTCCTACGGGCCCGGGTTCGGTTCCCGGCTGGGTCGGGGATTTTTCTCCGCCCAGGGACTGGGTGGTGTGCTGTCTTCATCATCATTTCATCCTCATCCGGCGCGCAGGTCGCCCAATGTGGCGTCAAATGTAATAAGACTTGCACCAAGGCGGCCGGACCTGCCCCGGAAGGGGCCTCCCGGCAAACGAGGTCAAACGCTCACTTCCATTTAGTTTCACGCAATAAATTTATTTTGGAGCAGAGCGTCGGAGTCGGGCCTGTTGCTATAGTGATAAGGCACCTGGCAAACGAAGGATTGCGGAATGCTATCCTGGCTGGACAAGAGATTTTTTTTCAGTGTGTTTTTAACCTAGCCTTTGTCATTCAAAGATGTGGAGATTTCCAGGATGGTCAGGTAGTTTTGATTCCACGTTAAGCTTTGGATCCCTTTCCCAGCTGTCATTAGTGGGGTGGTTGGCGAATACCCATGTCGTCGAAATGGCGTCCAATTAAAGACTTACATCACTCATTTGAGCCACTCGAAATTGTTGTTTTAGTGAGTTAGAAGAATTTGTTACTGCTATTGAGTAAAATATGTTATACACAGGTAATGGAAAACTTAACAATACTTTCGTAAATCGGAAGAACTTTTAAATCTTGAAGGTGAGAAACTAAAATTTCTGAGTAATACCGGTAATACGCCATTGTTGCAGTCATCATGTCTTTTGTGTCTTAATTTCCTGTGTATTTTAGGCTGATGTACGAAATTTTTCGTTTAGGTTCACATACATTTTAAGTCAGATTCTCGTACAGCTTGAAGTTATGGTCGACTACATACTGGGCATCATGTGATAAACCTTTTGCATTTCTTTCTTCTATGTTTTCGTCTTCTTTAAAGGCAAAGAGAAAAGATGAAGCGGTAGCCCAGCGTAGAGCCTGTGCCTACTATCATGTATTTTTGATGTTCAGTTGTTAAAAAACTGAGGAGTTTTTTCTTGTGCCAGTAGTAGGAAGAAGGATTCGCGCTCAGCTAGTGAACGAGTGAGAAGCATGCCATTTCTTAGCGAGTTATTGTAGACCGCCATTTTGGGTCGCTATGAATAAGTGAGGAGTATATATTTCATATGTGCACCGTTTAGAAAAATACAGTACTGTTTTATTAACAGAAAGGTGGTGTGAGTTATTATTTCAAATAGTACGATAATGACAAGAACTGAAGCCCACCTGTGTAATTTGGAAAATTACGAAGATCCGATAATCTCAATAGGAACACGGTCAAGACAGGAAAAGGTAAGTTAAAATAAAACAAAATATGCCAAATCATCAGAGACAGACTACAGACGACAGGATAAAGGCTAGGAAAGAAATAGGGAATGGATGTTACTATATGACCATTGCACATCTTTGAGTGTAGTTCAGTCAACGAAACGGAAGGCTTTCCTCAATCGTTTTTTGCATGTTACGTTCGAAAGCTGCCACTGAAGTCAAATTTATTCTGTAGCTGGTGTTCAGATACGACAGAGTAATGCGTGAAAATGTTCGAAAAATGGTTGGTTTACCCCTGAAGAAAAAATTGCAAGTGGTAGGAGCATAATACACTGCGTCGCTATCGACACTCTGCGGAAAATCGTGGTCAGAACGATCGTCTGATTAACTTTTGACGTTAGAGTGTGCTCTTTCATAGTCACTCCATGTGTCATTGCAGGATGATAGAGATTCAGTTCATGTCTTTATTTACCGCTGTTCTTCTGCATACCAGAAGGAGTTACGTGTTTTATACGAAGGTAGAGGAAGAGACAAAAAGTCTTACCTCTTTTCAGTCATACCAAATTTTCATATCACATAAAATGAACCTTATGTAGCGTGACAATCACGTACAAAGTCTGACTCTTACAAGTATTTTTCCTTGATCGTTTCGTGCTCTGCATCCGCACTCAGCAAATGTACCGCGAATCCCTTTACTCGTTAATTTATTCACTGCTCTTTACTTTTTCTGTATGTGATTTTAGCTTTTTAGCTTCATTCGTCATAGAAGGATAGACACAGAGAGCTTTTTCCCACAATGTACATGATTAAATTTTGTTTTAATATTAGTATCGTTACATTTTTGTAATTTAAGCAGATGCGTGGTCAAATGTTGAATGATCGTAAACACTGAGACAAATGGAATCTGATAAAGGGATCATAGCCTGAAGAGACTAGAAAGAAATCGACTTAATCACGGAATACTCTATGTATATTTTCAATAACTGAAATACGTATTCAGATCATTTACAGACCGCGTAAGCGATGTGGAGATTTTCCAAAATCTTCAGTTTTTACGTTTCTAGATTTACAAAAGCATTCCGCATTGACAGAAATATGAAATTAACTGAAAGAAATGAAATACAGGCCGCAGTATCCCGGTAAAAGATATGTAGAAACAAGACATAGAGTAGCTGGAAGCACTGACTTGCAGGATACAAAAATGACTTTCGCTTCCGTTTTGTATTCATCCTTTTCATAGTTTGCCTTATTAATGGTCACAATACAACACACCGTAGCTTAAAAGGATGCGAACAATGTTCGTGGGCAAAGATTAGCACTCTAAATAGATGCACACGATCATGGAAACTAATAAAACAACGAAAGACAGCAGGGCATAGATAAACTGCAGCGCCCTTGCCTTTCGCGAAAGGTTACCGAATAGGAAAACACATTCACTGGATCCGTGTCCACATCGAGTTCTCCAGCACTCGTAAGAAGCAGGCAGAGAAGCACAGTGCGCAATTGCACAAGGTGCACTTTGCGTGTGGAAAAGTCTACTTCAGCGAAACCGACAGGCCAGTAGCAACACGCATCCGCGAGTACGAGCACTAAATTCTTGTGCAACACAAGAAATCGGCAGCAGCCGGACATCAGAAAGACTGGGTCCAAGACGATAGCATTTAGTAAGGATTGTGTGGTTGCAAAACAGGCTGGGCCACTAAAACCCAAGACTGGGGAGCACAGTCACATATTACAACACCCTAACAATATGAATAGAGACGACGGCTATAGGCTTGCATCATACCGGTTTCCAACCACCAGATCCCTACGAGCAGCACTGACAGCTTGTGAGCAGAACGTTACCTGCAAGAAACTGCAGCTGCGCGTTCCATTGCTCGCAGTCGTAAAACAGCGCTCAAACTAATCAGTACCTCACTCGCCTGAGGCCAAGGACTCACAGCCATCTCTCATACTGAATAGTCCACCAGGCAACAGCTAATCCCCACTTCTTCCATCGCAGGAAACTAATCGTACAAACTTTTCCTCTTTTTTCACCATAGTGTACAAATCAAATAAACAGTTTTCAAAATTGTGACATGATGCTATGCCCTATAAATAGGTCAAAAAGTGACCCCTCGGAAACACTGTACACCAGTTCGTGCATTAATACTGTAGAACCAGAGGATGGCTAATGCAATGCTGTTCTTATCCATTAATGATAGTTACACTACTCGCCATTAAAATTGCTACACCACGACGATGACGTGCTACAAACGCGAAATTTAACCGACAGGAAGAAGATGCTGTGATATGAAAGATTAGCTTTTCCGAGGATTCACACAAGGATGTGCGCCGGTGGCGACACCTACAACGTGCTGACATCAGGAAAGCACCGAACCGATTTCTCATATACACTCCTGGAAATTGAAATAAGAACACCGCGAATTCATTGTCCCAGGAAGGGGAAACTTTATTGACACATTCCTGGGGTCAGATACATCACATGATCACACTGACAGAACCACAGGCACATAGACACAGGCAACAGAGCATGCACAATGTCGGCACTAGTACAGTGTATATCCACCTTTCGCAGCAATGCAGGCTGCTATTCTCCCATGGAGACGATCGTAGAGATGCTGGATGTAGTCCTGTGGAACGGCTTGCCATGCCATTTCCACCTGGCGCCTCAGTTGGACCAGCGTTCGTGCTGGACGTGCAGACCGCGTGAGACGACGCTTCATCCAGTCCCAAACATGCTCAATGGGGGACAGATCCGGAGATCTTGCTGGCCAGGTTAGTTGACTTACACCTTCTAGAGCACGTTGGGTGGCACGGGATACATGCGGACGTGCATTGTCCTGTTGGAACAGCAAGTTCCCTTGCCGGTCTAGGAATGGTAGAACGATGGGTTCGATGACGGTTTGGATGTACCGTGCACTATTCAGTGTCCCCTCGACGATCACCAGTGGTGTACGGCCAGTGTAGGAGATCGCTCCCCACACCATGATGCCGGGTGTTGGCCCTGTGCGCCTCGGTCGTATGCAGTTCTGATTGTGGCGCTCACCTGCACGGCGCCAAACACGCATACGACCATCATTGGCACCAAGGCAGAAGCGACTCTCATCGCTGAAGACGACACGTCTCCATTCGTCCCTCCATTCACGCCTGTCGCGACACCACTGGAGGCGGGCTGCACGATGTTGGGGCGTGAGCGGAAGACGGCCTAACGGTGTGCGGGACCGTAGCCCAGCTTCATGGAGACGGTTGCGAATGGTCCTCGCCGATACCCCAGGAGCAACAGTGTCCCTAATTTGCTGGGAAGTGGCGGTGCGGTCCCCTACGGCACTGCGTAGGATCCTACGGTCTTGGCGTGCATCCGTGCGTCGCTGCGGTCCTGTCCCAGGTCGACGGGCACGTGCACCTTCCGCCGACCACTGGCGACAACATCGATGTACTGTGGAGACCTCACGCCCCACGTGTTGAGCAATTCGGCGGTACGTCCATCCGGCCTCCCGCATGCCCACTATACGCCCTCGCTCAAAGTCCGTCAACTGCACATACGGTTCACGTCCACGCTGTCGCGGCATGCTACCAGTGTTAAAGACTGCGATGGAGCTCCGTATGCCACGGCAAACTGGCTGACACTGACGGCGGCGGTGCACAAATGCTGCGCAGCAAGCGCCATTCGACGGCCAACACCGCGGTTCCTGGTGTGTCCGCTGTGCCGTGCGTGTGATCATTGCTTGTACAGCCCTCTCGCAGTGTCCGGAGCAAGTATGGTGGGTCTGACACACCGGTGTCAATGTGTTCTTTTTTCCATTTCCAGGAGTGTACAAACAGCAGTTGACCGGCGTTGCCTGGTGAAACGTTGTTGTGATGCCTCGTGTAAGGAGAAGAAATGCGTACCATCACCTTTCCGACTTTGATAAAGTTCGGAGTGTAGCCTATCGCGATTGCGGTTTATCGTATCGCGACATTGCTGCTCACGTTGGTCGAGATCCAATGACTGTTAGCAAAATATCGAATCGGTGGGTTCAGGAGGGTAATACGGAACGTCGTGCTGGATCCCAACGGCCTCGTATCACTAGCAGTCGAGATGACAGGCATCTCATCCACATGGCTGTAACGGATCGTGCAGTCACATTTTGATCACTCAGTGATCAGATAGGGACGTTTACAAGACAACAACCATCTGCACGAACAGTTCGACGAAGTTTGCAGCAGCATGGACTATCAGCTCAGAGACCATGGCTGCGGTTACCCTTGACGCTGCATCACAGACAGGAGCGCCTACGATGGTGTACTCAACGGCGAACCTGGGTGCACGAATGGCACAACGTCATTTTTTCGGATGAATCCAGGTTCTGTTTACAGCATCATGATGGTCGCATCCGTGTTTCGCGACATCGCGGTTAACACACATTGGAAGCGTGTATTCGTCATCGCCATACTGGCGTATCGCCTGGCGTGATGGTATGGGTTGCCATTGGTTACACGTCTCGGTAATCTCTTGTTGGCATTGACGGCACTTTGAACAGTGGACGTTACATTTCAGCAGTATTACTACCCGTGGCTCTACCCTTCATTCGATCCCTGCGAAACCCTACATTTCAGCAGGATAATGCACGACCGCATGTTGCAGGTCCTGTACGGGCCTTTCTGGATACAGAAAATGTTCGACTGCTGCCCTGGCCAGAAGATTCTCCAGATCTCTCACCAATTGAAAACGTCTGGTCAATGGTGGCCGAGCAACTGGCTCGTCACAATACGCCAGTCACTACTCTTGATGAACTGTGGTATCGTGTTGAAGCTGCATGGGCAGCTGTACCTGTACACACCATCCAA
This sequence comes from Schistocerca piceifrons, assembly GCF_021461385.2. Classification (NCBI taxonomy): domain Eukaryota; kingdom Metazoa; phylum Arthropoda; class Insecta; order Orthoptera; family Acrididae; genus Schistocerca; species Schistocerca piceifrons. The sequence continues at coordinate 778,591,254 of NC_060140.1, read as the reverse complement.
GCTCTGTTTGACTCAATGCCCAGGCTTATCAAGGCCGTTATTGCGGCCAGAGGTGGTTGTTCTGGGTAGTGATTTCTCAGATCTATGCACCCATATTGCGTGGAATGTAATCACATGTCAGTTCTAGTATTACATATTTGTCCAATGAATACCCGTTTATCATCTGCATTTCTTCTTGGTGTAGCACTTTTAATGGCCAGTAGTGTAGTTACGTATAGTATTTACTGCCACCTATCGGAACTTCATGAAACTGTAGGGACTGTAGCGGATTCAAAATGGCTCTGAGCACTATGGGACTTAACATCTATGGTCATCAGTCCCCTAGAACTTAGAACTACTTAAACCTAACTAACCTAAGGACATCACACAACACCCAGTCATCACGAGGCAGAGAAAATCCCTGACCCCGCCGGGAATCGAACCCGGGAACCCGGGCGCGGGAAGCGAGAACGCTACCGCACGACCACGAGCTGCGGACGTCTGTAGCGGGAATATTCCACGATGTCACACGACAAATTCTGCATTTTTTCAACAGAAACTGGCCGAGAAAGAAAAATGTGCTGCATTGAACGCCGCAAGTGTTTCTGGACCATATTGTTAAGAGTGTGTGATCGATCCCTGCAAAGAATGTGACGAACCGACACAAGTATGGGGTGGCGCGCCAACCGAGTCTCCACTCTGTCTAACATTAAACGCGGCTTACAAGGTAATGACCTCATCCAGTCTCAGTCTTTCAGCAAAAAGATTCTTGAGATTCTTACTTCCTGTTTAAATAAAAAATTGATGTTTCACTAACTAAACGTTTGATTAACACAGAAATAGATTCGTTGACATTCCTTATTTAATGAAGTTCATCTCGTATTCTAACCTTCTCATCTCATCACACAAAAGTGCATTTCTGGGTTTGAAAGTAACATTTTACAAGCTTTAACCATACTTTGTGGGTTGCTCCAATAATTTTAGCCGTATACGTGGGAAATTTTGAGTTGTATTGTAGTAGGAAAAATGACGGACAACATACAAGATTACATAAGAAGGGAACGTCCAAGTTATCAAATAAAAACTTGTAAATTCAATGAGAAAGGCCGAGAGTTTGTAAAAGGAGGCGGGCCAGCGCCGTGGCGTCGCCGCCCCCATCGCACGAGCTGCGTCGCCCAGTCGAGTTCCACTACTCGTGCCTCACTGTACGTGCTGATTTATCCAGTCGATGTAGGAGGCGACGCGAGTGAAGACGGCGGGGAAGTTGGGCCGGGCGCAGCCCAGAGAGAAGGACGTCAGGCCCACCAGCACGCCGTCCACGAACAGCGGGCCGCCGGAGTCCCCCTGCGCACAACCGCTCGTTACTTTATGTAACCTACCTAAAGCATCTGACTGTGTGACGCACAGTATCCTCACAGATCAACTCAGGTTCTATGGTACTGATGTTATAGGTAACCAAAGTGTAATGTCATGTCTAATCTAAAGAATACAGACAATCTATACAGGGTGTTACAAAAAGGTACGGCCAAACTTTCAGGAAACATTCCTCACACACAAATAAAGAAAAGATGTTACGTGGACATGTGTCCGGAAACGCTTAATTTCCATGTTAGAGCTCATTTTAGTTTCGTCAGTATGTACTGTACTTCCTCGATCCACCGCCAGTTGGCCCAATTGAAGGAAGGTAATGTTGACTTCGGTGCTTGTGTTGACGTGCGTCTCATTGCTCTACAGTACTAGCATCAAGCACATCAGTACGTAGCACCAACAGGTTAGTGTTCATCATGAACGTGGTTTTGCAGTCAGTGCAATGTTTACAAATGCGGAGTAGGCAGATGCCCATTTGATGTATGGATTAGCACGGGGCAATAGCCGTGGCGCGGTACGTTTATATCGAGACAGATTTCCAGAACAAAGGTGTCCCGCTAGGAAGACGTTCGAAGCAATTGATCGGCGTCTTAGGGAGCACGGAACAATCCAGCCTATGACTCGCAATTGGGGAAGACCTAGAATGACAAGGACACCTGCAATCGACGAGGCAATTCTTCGTGCAGTTGACGATAACCCTAATGTCAGCGTCAGAGAAGTTGCTGCTGTACAAGGTAACGTTGATCACGACACTGTATGGAGAGTGCTACGGGAGAACCAGTTGTTTCCGTACCATGAACAGCGTGTGCAGGCACTATCAGCAGCTGATTGGCCTCCAGGGGTACACTTCTGCGAATGGTTCATCCAACAATGTGTCAATCCTCATTTCAGTGCAAATGTTCTCTTTACGGGTGAGGCTTCATTCCAACGTGATCAAATTGTAAATTTTCACAATCAACATGTGTGGGCTGACGAGAATCCGCACGCAATTGTGCAATCACGTCATCAACACAGATTTTCTGTGAACGTTTGGGCAGGCATTGTTGGTGATGTCTTGATTGGGCCCCATGTTCTTCCACCTACGCTCAATGGAGCACGTTATCTTGATTTCATATGGGATACTCTACCTGTGCTGCTAGAACATGTGCCATTACAAGTACGACACAACATGTGGTTCATGCACGATGGAGCTCCTGCACATTTCAGTCGAAGTGTTCGTACGCTTCTCAACAACAGATTCGGTGACCGATGGATTGGTAGAGGCGGACCAGTTTCATGGCCTCCACGCTCTCCTGACCTCAACCCCCTTGACTTACACTTATGGGGGCATTTGAAAGCTCTTGTCTACGCAACCCCGGTACCAAATGTAGAGACTCTTCGTGCTCGTATTGTGGACGGCTGTGATACAATACGCCATTCTCCAGGGCTGCATCAGCGCATCAGGGATTCCATGCGACGGAGAGTGGATGCATGTATCCTCGCTAACGGCGGACATTTTGAACATTTCCTGTAACAAAGTGTTTGAAGTCACGCTGGTACTTTCTGTTGCTGTGTCTTTCCATTCGATGATTAATGTGATTTCAAGTAATAAAATGAGCTCTAACATGGAAAGTAAGCGTTTCCGGACACATATCCACATACCAAATTTTCTTTCTTTGTGTGTGAGGAATGTTTCCTGAAAGTTTGGCCGTACCTTTTTGGAACACTCTGTATATATAAAAGAAAGCCGTGTGAGTTACGCTATTTATAACTCAAGAACGGCTGGACCGATTTGGCTGAAAAGTGGTGGAGATGTAGCTTAGAACCAGGAGACGGACATAGGATACTTTTTATCCCGTTCGACCACTATAAAACGTGGTATAACAAAAACGCATCTGGCATGGAATAACAAAACGCAAATATCAGCTAAACGTCACTATAAAACATGGTATAACAAAAACGCCTCTGACATTGAATAACAGCAGTTGATTCTTCTGGAATAGTGGCCACATTGTTAGAAGGATGCCGTACGGCTCATTCAGCATTAATATTACCGTTATATCTTCAAGCTATTGAAGAACCAACATGTAATATTACAAAAAACTCAGCAATGGCCAAAGTTTTATCAGCATGCAAGATCATCATCTGGGACGAATGCACAATGGCGCATAGACGTGCATTAGAGACACTCAACCGAACATTGAAAGATCTACGCAATGACTCGAGATGTTTTGGAGTAGCAATGATTTTACTGTCTGGCGATTTGCGCCAAACACTGCCAGTACTCCCAAGATCAACGGCTGCAGACGAAATAAATGCTAACCTCAAATCATCGAATCTATGGCGCTATGTGAAGAAACTTCAGCTGACAACAAACATGAGAGTTGAATTGCTTAATGATACATCTGCTGAAGATTTCTCTGCGCAATTGCTGACTATCGGTAGTTGTCGAGTACCTGTCGAAGAATCGAGCAGATTGACTTCATTTCCTCATAATTTCTGTAACTTTGTCTCATCGAAAGACGAACTTTTCAAAAAAGTATTCCCAAACATCATTATTAACTACAAAAGTAATGAATGGTTGAGTGACCGAGCAATTTTAGCGGCTAAGAATAAAGATATTGATGACCTAAACTACATAATTCAGAATGATATCATTGGTAAAATGCATTCATTCAAATCCATTGCCTGTGTAACAAATGAAGATGAAGCCACCAACTATCCAATTGAATTTTTCAACTCCTTGGATGTGCCTGGCTTACCACCGCACAATTTACGCCTAAAAGTTGTCTCCGTAGTAATGATGCTTCGAAACATAAACCAACCAAAAGTGTGCAACGGTAAGCGTTTGGTGGTACGTAAATTGACGAACAATGTTATTTACGCGACGATACTCAAAGGAAAATTCGAAGGTGAGGAAGTTCTCATTCTGAGGATCCCGATGATCCCAACCGATATGCCGTTTGAGTTTCAAAGACTTCAGTTTCCGATCTGTCTTGCATTCGTCATGACCATTAACAAATCACAAGGCCAATCCTTGAATGTTTGTGGTTTAAATCTGGAATATGCATGTTTTTCACACGGTCAATTATATGTGGCATGTTCACGGGTCGGAAGACCATCTGCGTTGTTTGTTCTTGCGCCTGATAATAAAACAAAAAATGTCGTATATCACAAGGTACTTAATTGAAGAGTGGAAGCTATGCACCAAAAAACATAAAGAATAAAGAATCATCAAAATACTTAATTTTTTATCTGTATTTCCTAATAAAAAATTGAACTTAACATCCAAAATCTGATTATTTATTGGTTTTAAGGCGGAACAGAGTTCGCCGGGTCAGCTAGTTACATATAATAGCTCGGCCAATGGAAGCATGGGACGTTCCTCTATCTGGGGCCAGATCACTAGTGGAGTTCCAGGAAACTCAAAATTAGGTCAAATATTGTTTCACATATACACTCTAAGACAGTAAACGACACACCAAGAAGGAATTATCCGAATGGGACGGAAAGCGATAGAGACAAACAAATGTAAAAATGTAAAAAAAAATGAATGAGTTACTGAAGAGAAGGAGCTTCACAGAGTGAGGAAGTCAATAACGCACTGGTCCACCTCTTGTACATATGCAAATAGTTATTCGGCTTGGCACTGAATGAGAGAGTTGTTGGGTGTCCTCCTGATGAGTATCGTGTCAAATTCCGTCCAATTGGAGCGTTACATCGTCGAAACCACAAGGTGGTTGGAGGGCCCTGCCCATAATGCCCCAGACGTTCTCAATCGGGAGAGATCCGGCGATCCTGCTGGCCAAGGTAGGGTTTGGAAGCACGAAGACAAGCGCTAACAGCTCTCGTCGAGTGCAGGCGGGCATTTGCCTTGAATGCCAGTAAATTGGGAGGTATAATGTCGTCGATATACCACTGTGCTGCAGGTTACCGCAGAGCACTATCAAAGAGGTCCTACTATGAAAAGAAAAGCCACCCCAGGCCATAATTCCCGGATGTTAGGCCGTATAGCGCGCGACAGTCAGGTTGGTATGCCACCGTTATCCTGGGCGTCTGAGACACGTCTTCGCTGGTCGTCGGTGCTCAGTTCGAAACGAGACTCACCACTGAGGACAATTTTAATTCGTTAAATGAGATCGACAGGATGTGCAAAATGGCTAAGCAGGGATGGCTAGAGGACAAATGTAAGGATGTAGAGGCTTATCTCACTAGGGGTAAGATAGATACTGCCTACAGGAAAATTAAAGAGACCTTTGGAGAAAAGAGAACCACTTGTATGAACATCAAGAGCTCAGATGGAAACCCAGTTCTAAGCAAATCAGGGAAAGTAGAAAGGAGGAAGGAGTATATAGAGGGTCTATACAAGGGCGATGTACTTGAGGACAATATTATGGAAATGGAAGGGGATGTAGATGAAGATGAAATGGGAGATACGATACTGCGTGAAGAATTGACAGAGCACTGAAAGACCTCAGTCGAAACAAGGCCCCGGGAATAGACAACCTAACATTGGAACTACTGACAGCCTTGGGAGAGCCAGTCCTGACAAAACTCTACCACCTGGTAAGCAAGATGTATGAGACAGGCGAAATACCCTCAGACTTCAAGAAGAATATAATAATTCCAATCCCAAAGAAAGCAGGTGTTGACAGATGTGAAAATTACCGAACTATCAGTTTAATAAGTCACAGCTGCAAATGCTAACACGAATTCTTTACAGACGAATGGAGACATTGGTAGAAGCCGACCTCGGGGAAGATCAGATTGGATTCCGTAGAAATGTTGGAACACGTGAGGCAATACTGACTCTACGACTTATCTTAGAAAATAGGTAAAGGAAAGGCAAACCTACGTTTCTAGCATTAGTAGACTTAGAGAAAGCTTTTGACAATGTTGGCTGGAATACTCTCTCTCAAATTCTGAAGGTGGCAGGGGTAAAATACGGGGAGCGAAAGGCTATTTACAATTGGTACAGAAACCAGATGGCAGTTATAAGAGTTGAGGGACATGAAAGGGAAGCATCGGTTGGGAAGGGAGTGAGACATGGTTGTAGCCTCTCCCCGATGTTATTCAATCTGTATATTGAGCAAGCAGTAAAGGAAACAAAAGAAAAATTCGGAGTAGGTATTAAAATTCATGGAGAAGAAATAAAAACTTTGAGCTTCGCAGATGACATTGTAATTCTGTCAGAGACAGCAAAGGACTTGGAAGAACAGTTGAACGGAATGGACAGTGTCTTGAAAGGAGGATATAAGATGAACATCAACTAAAGCAAAACGATGATAATGGAATGTAGTCGAATTAAGTCGGGTGGCGCTCACGGAATTAGATTAGGAAATGAGACACTTAAAGTAGTAAAGGAGTTTTGCTATTTGGGGAGCAAAATAACTGATGATGGTCGAAGTAGAGAGGATATAAAATGTAGACTGTCAATGGCAAGGAAAGCGTTTCCGAAGAAGAGAAATTTGTTAACATCGAGTATAGATTTAAGTGTCAGGAAGTCGTTTCTGAAAGTATTTGTATGGAGTGTAGCTATGTATGGAAGTGAAACATGGACGATAAGTAGTTTGGGCAAGAAGAGAATAGAAGCTTTCGAAATGTGGTGCTACAGAAGAATGCTGAAGATTAGATGGGTAGATCACATAACTAATGAGGAGGTATTGAATAGGATTGGGGAGAAGAGAAGTTTGTGGCACAACTTGACAAGAAGAAGGGACCGGTTGGTAGGAGATGTTCTGAGGCATCAAGGGATCTCAAATTTAGCATTGGAGGGCAGCGTGGAGGGTAAAAATCGTAGAGGGAGACCAAGAGAAGAATACACTAAGCAGATTCAGAAGGATGTAGGTTGCAGTACGTACTAGGAGATGAAGAAGCTTGCACAGGATAGAGTAGCATGGAGAGCTGCATCAAACCAGTCTCAGGACTGAAGACCACAACAACAACATAAATGATATGACAAGCCAAAGACGTGACTGTAAAGGCTCCAAACAGCGTTGGGATACCAAACTGACTGTCGCCCGCCATAGGGCCCGACAACCAGGAGTGATGTTCTGTGGTGCCATTCTTTCCACATCAGGACCCTTTTGGTTGTCATCCGCAGCACTCTTACAGCACAGCGGTACTTCGATGATATTCTACGCCCCGTTGTGTTGCTCTTCAGGGCAAGTCATCCTGAGCTTACATTTCATCAAAGTAATGCCTGCCCGCACATGGCGAGAGCTGTTAGTGCTTGTCTTCGGCTTTCCAAACCCTACCTTGTCCAGCAATGGCGTCAGATCGCTTCACAATTCAGGGCGTTTGGAGCATTATGGGAAGGTCCTTCCAAAATATCGTGGTTTTGACAACCTAATCTGCCAATTGGACAGAATTTGACATGTTATCCATCAGGAGGACGTCCAGAGGTGGACCAATGCGTTATTGACTTGCTCAATTTGTGAGGCTCTTTCTCTTGAATCAGTCATCCAATTTTTCTGAATCTGTAATCACTTGCTTGTCTTTTACACATGTACACTCATGCTCATAAATTAAGGATAATGCTGATACATGATGAAATAACGCTCTGATGGGCGGTTTGCGGGTTTAAATCACCTCGGGATATGACCATGCGGTGCATTTGACCTGCGGTCGTCGCACGGTGGCGCTGGCAGCAGTCCACATACACAGAGGTGTGTTGGTGGTACATGTCATTGTACAGTGCAGCGAGTAAGCGTGCAGATGTTTTCAGACGTGCTAATAGTGACTGTGTGTTGAAAATGGTTCAAAGAACATATATTGATGACGTTATGAGGGGTAGAATACTAGGGCGACTGGAGGCTGGCCAAACACAACAGGTCGTAGCACGAGCCCTCTGTGCGCCACAAAGTGTGATCTCAAGATTATGGCAACGATTCCAGTAGACATGAAACGTGTCCAGACGCTACAGTACGGGACGTCTACAGTGTACAACACCACAAGAATACCAATATCTCACCATCAGTACCCGCAGACGTCCACGGAGTACTGCGGGTAGCCTTGCTCTGGACCCTACCGCAGCCACTAGAACAGTTGTATTCAGAGACACAGTCTACAGACGACTCAACAGACATGGTTTATTCGCCCGGAGACCCGCAAGGTGCATTCCACTTACCAATGGTCACAGGAGAGCCGGTAAAGCCAGGTGTCATAACACAGTACGTGGTCATTGGAACACTGGTCCCAGGTTATGATCACAGACGAGTCCAGGTATAGTTAAACAGTGATTTTCGCCGGGTTTTAAATTGGCGTGGACCAGTAACCAAATACCAACCCCTTAATGTCCTTGAAAGGGACCTGTATGGAGGTCGTGGTTTGATGGTGTGGGGTGGGATTATGATTGGTGCACGTACACCCCTGCATGTCTTTGACAGAGGAACTGTAACAGGTCAGGTGTATCGGGAAGTCAGTTTGCACCAGTATGTCCGCCTTTTCAGGGGTGCAGTGGGTCCCACCTTCCTCCTGATGGATGATAACGCACGGCCCCACCGAGCTGCCATCGTGGAGGAGTTCCTTGCAACAGAAGGTATCAGGCGACTGGAGTGGCCTGCCTGTTCTCCAGACCTAAACCCCATCGAGCATGTCTGGGATGCTCTCGGTCAACGTATCGCTGCATGTCTTCAAATGTGTGGCACCACATTCTGCAATTATCCTTAATTTATGGGCATGAGTGTACATCACATCTACCAATATCCGTCCCTGTCGAATAATACCTTCCTGATGGGTCGTTTTTTATTTTTGTCTTAGAATGTATGAAAACTATCTTCAGTGTAATTTCCAACAAGCAGATTTAGTTCTTTCTGAGTGTGACACTATTGTTGTAACCAATGCAAACATACTTAGAGCCACAGAAGAAATGGTAAGCGATGTTCTCAACAGCATTATTTAGTGCTTTGTTGCAAATGATGTCACTCCCAATTTAAAAAAAAACGTTACATATTCACTTCTGTTGATCTTGGGATGCTACACCAAATATAAGTGTAACGCACGCCGAGGTAATAATGACTAGGGTTGAAACTTCAAAATTTTTATTTGTGCATACCACTGAGAATTTAAACTGAAAAAAACACACATTGAAACTCCTAAAATAACTTAGTTCAGTAACATCTACAATTCGGATCACTGCCAGTCTTGAAAAGAAACAAATCACTAAATTGACACATTTTGCGTATTTGCAGTCAGTAACGACATACGGAATAATGTTCTGAGATAACTCGTCTTTTGGAAGCAAAGTCTTCATTGCTCAAAATCATGCTATAAGAATAGCTCACCCACGATCATCTTGTAGATCTGTGTTTAAGGAGTTAGGTTCTTTGAATACTGCTTCACGGTATATTTATTTTCTCATGAAATTTGTTATAAATAATCTACAACAGTTCAAAATGAAGAATGACGTACACAATTACAATAGCAGAAGAAAATATGACATTCATTACTCCACATTAACGTTGTCTTTAGTACAAAATGGGTTGCACAATGCTACAACCAAAAGTTTTGATCATTTACTCATTGATATTAAATGTCTGGCGAACAGCATAGTTAAATTTGAAACAAACTGAAAAAATTTTCTCCTTTACAACTCCTTCTGCTCTCTAGAACTTTTTGTAACCTGTAAAGAATGCCGAGTACGGATTACTAACTCACGTCTGTATTAAAGGATTTTGTACATGGTTAGCATGTACCCATATTTTCAAACGAATGTGTAATGGAATGTAAAATCACTCGTTCCATATCATTACTATTAATCGCACAAATGATCCATGGAACAACAAACTAACAAACTTTAGTTTTGTCCATACTGGATGAGAGGTCGTGGTTGTGAATGTCAATGTTAAAAAATATGTCGGCTCAACCACTTGTTTATAGTGTAAAACACTAAGATTGACGCGTGTCGGAAGTCAAGCTTCCATCATCAGAATAATAAAAGTAAAAGAGCCTGTTAAAACTCGCTAAAATGTAACATGCAGCAGGCACAATAAAATTGATATTAAAATTAAAACGTCGCGGCTACTTCCCTTGTTGCAGCCGTGTCATCCAAGATGCATCTCCACATAGTCGTCAAAATATAAAAAACTCTAAAATGGTGTCGCCTATGGTGTTCAACATCTAACCACATGGCTCTCTCCTCTATCGTTGTAAACCGCCCGTGCGTCTTCGTTAATACCACACACCACACACCACGCAGCCAAACACGATACTGAAACGCGAGTGAGCTCACACGCAAGTAAACAAGGAAGACACAGAGATGTCTATACAAACAGATAACGTATACATGTTCCAAGGACCTCATGAAATGATGGTATCCTGCCAATTGCTAAAAATGTAGTTACTAAAAGAAACCAGTGAAATGTTTGAAAAAGTTATTTGTATCACCAGTTAACTGTTCATTCAGTGTGTTCTGATTATCCACGCTATGTATCGTAATTTCCGGCTGTTCTAGTAGATCCAGCTTTTTGCCTGATCTATTCCCAACATGGGGTGTCCCGTTTCCCAAATATGTGTGGCTGCAGCTGACTTTTCGAAATTATTAAGCCGGAAAGCATCGCTATGTTCTTTGTAACGTACTTTAAAGGACCTACCAGTTTGGCCTACATAACATGCACGTGTTACACTGAATTTTATAGACCTCAGCTCCCCCATAATACGCTGCGATTTAAACTAAGAAATAAATTACAGCAGGAAAGCGATAAAAAAGAAGGGTTGGCATTCTCTGGATCAGGTGGTCGAACAGCTGCTGGGGTATAGCCTCCCATTCTTGCACCAGTGCCCGTCGGAGCTCCTAAAGTGTCGTAGGGGTTTGGAGGCGTGCAGCGATACGACGCCCGAGAGCATCCCAGACATGCTGGGTGGGATTTAGGTCTAGAGAACAGGCAGACCACTCCATTCGCCTGATATCTTCTGTTTCGAGGTACTCGTCCACTATGACAGCTTGGTGGGGCCGTGCGTTATCATCCATCAGGAGGAAGGTGGGACCCACTGCACCTCTGAAAAGGCGGAAATAATGGTGCAAAATGACGTCCTCATGAAACTGACCATTTACAGTTCCTCTGTCGAAGACATGCAAGGGTGTACGTGCACCAATCATAATCTCACCCCACACCATCAAACCACGACCTCCATACAGGTCCCTTTCAAGGACATTAAGGGATTGGTATCTGATTCCTGGTTCACGCCAGATGAAAACCCGGCGAGAATAACTGTTCATATTATTCCTGGACTAGTCCGTGAACATAACATGGGACCACTGTTCCAATGACCATGTACTGCGTTCTTGACACCAGGCTTTACGGGCTCTCCTGCGACCAGGGTTCAGTGGAATGCACCTTGCAGGTCTCCAGGCGAATACACCATCTCTGTTCAGTCGTCTGTAGACTGTGTGTCTGGAGACAACTGTTCCAGTGGCTGCGGTAAGGTCCCGAGCAAGGCTACCTGCAGTACTCCGTGGCCGTCTGCGGGTACTGATGGTGAGCTATCGGTCTTCTTGTGGTGTTGTACACTGTGGACGTCCCGTACTGTAGCGCCTGGATACGTTTCCTGTCTGCTGGAGTCGTTGCCATAATCTTGAGATAACATTTTATGGCACACGGAGGTCCCGTGGTAAGACTTGCTGAGTTTGACGAGCCTCCAGTCGCCCTAGTATTATATCCCTCATAACGTCATCACTTTCTTTGAGCCATTTTCAACACATAGTCACCATTAGCAAGTGTGAAAACGTCTGCACACCTACTCGCTTCACCGTACTCTGACATGCACCAACACACCTCTGCGTATGTGGACTGCTGCCAGCACCACCGTGCGACGACCGCGAGTCAAATGCACCGCCTGGTCATACCCCGAGGTGATTTAAAGTCACAAACCGCCCACCAGAGCGTTGTTTCACCATGTATTAGCATTATCCTTAATTTATGAGCATGAGTGTACTTTCAGATTTTTCCATACGGAGGATCCGGGTACGATTACTTGTCCGCCGGAGATTTTATACGCTCTGGGACTAGGTGTAGTGTTGACCTAATATTTCAACATCATCGACGTGCAAGTCACCAAAATGGCGTGAAATAAAGACTTGCACTAGGCAGTCGAACAACGCGGCCAAAAACGGCACACGGTCGTTTGATGCAGAGATGTGACGGAGTAGCTGACCTGGCACGCGCCGATGCCACCTTGCAGCACGCCGGCGCACAGGTTGGTGTCGTGCACTTGCTCGCCCACGCTCTTGTAGGCGCACTGGCACTCCACCTGGTTAACGATGCGCAGCTCGGCCTTCTGCAGGCGCTCCGACGGCTGCGTGTCCGTCTCCTGCGAACAAATATGTAAGAGCAGCGTTTAACATTCATCTTTATCATCATCTAGCTCTCTACTTCGTTATCTACACTACTGGCCACTAAAATTGCTACACCACGAAGATGATGTGCTACAGACACGAAATTTATCCGACAGGAAGAAGATGCTGTGATATGCAAAAGATTAGCTTTTCAGAGCATTCACACAAGGTTGGCGCCGGTGGCGACACCTACAACGTGCTGACATCAGGAACGTTTCCAATCAATTTCTCATACACAGACAGCAGTTGACCGGCGTTGCCTGGTGAAACGTTGTTGTGATGCCTCGTGTAAGGAGGAGAAATGCCTGACCATCACGTATCTGACTTTGATAAAGGTCGGATTGTAGCCTATCGCGATTTCGGTTATATCGTATCGCGACATTGCTGCTCGCGTTGGTCGAGATGCAATGACTGTTAGCAGAATATGGAATCGGTGGGCTCAGGAGGGTAATACGGAACGCCGTGCTGGATCCCAACGGCCTCGTATCACTAGCAGTCGATATGACAGGCATCTTATCCGCATGGCTGTAACGGATCGTGCAGCCACGTCTCGATCCCTGAGTCAACAGATGGGGACGTTCGCAAGACAACCATCTGCACGAACAGTTCGACGACGTTTGCAGGAGCATGGACTATCAGCTCGGAGGACCATGGCGGCGGTTGCACTTGACGCTGCATAACAGACAGGAAGGCCTGCGATGGTGTACTCAACGAGAACCTGGGTGCACGAATGGCAAAACGTCATTTTTCCGGATGAATCCAGGTTCTGTTTACAGCATCATGATGGTCGCATCCTTGTTTGGCGACATCGCGGTGAACGCACATTGAAAGCGTGTATTCGTCATCGCCATACTGGTGTATCACCCGGCGTGATGACATGAGGTGCCATTGGTTACACGTCTCGGTCACCTCTTGTTCGCATTGACGGCACTTTGAACAGTGGACGTTACATTTCAGATGTGTTACGACCCGTGGCTCTACCCTTCATTCGATCCCTGCGAAACCCTACATTTCAACAGGATAATGCACGACCGTATGTTGCAGGTCCTGTACGGGCCTTTCTGGACACAGAAAATGTACGGACTGATGCCCTGGCCATCACAATCTCCAGATCTCTCACCAATTGAAAACGCCTGGTCAATGGTGGCCGAGCAACTGGCTCATCACAATACGCGAGTCACTACTCTTGATGAACTGTGGTTTCGTGTTGAAGCTGCATAGGCAGCTGTACCTGTACGCGCCATCCAAGCACTGTTTGACTCAATGCCCAGGCGTATCAAGGCCGTTATTACGGCCAGATGAGGTTGTTCTGGGTACTTATTTCTCAGGATCTATGCACCCAAATTGCGTGAAAATGTAATCACATGTCAGTTCTAGTATAATATATTTGTCCAATGAGTACCCGTTTATAATCTGCATTTCTTCTTGGTGTAGCAATTTTAATGGCCAGTAGTGTACATAAACCTAAAATCTACATCTACATCTACTTTAAACCTACATCCAAATCAAATCTATATCAACATGTCTACCCCTAAGGCTACATCAAATGTAGAATTTATATTCCACAAGCCAGTTCAAATTGCCTGGCCCATGGTAGTTACAGAGCCACTACCATTTTCCATACATCCGTGAATGGTACGTAGTAAGAACAACTGTCGATAAACCTCAGTATGAACTCCAATTTCTCCTATTTCCTCACTGTGGTCTTTTACGAGGCGTATGTGGGAGGAATTAAGACACTGTCTAATTAAAAGTTTTCGGAACCCCTATGTAATTGGACTACTAGGTGTCACGAGAGGCGGGACCCGCCTGTGTAAAAGGAGGGAAAGGAGGGGGGGGGGGGGGGGGGGGGGGAGATTGCGATGTCAGCAGCAGCGAAGCAGGACCAGCAAAATGGGTCGATCAGGAGAGCTCAGTGACTTCGCAGTTGGGCTACTCGTTGGATATCACCTTAATGACAAGTATTTCAGGGACAATTTTAACTCTTCTAAAGCCACCCAAACCGTTCTGTTGGTAATATACTAGTGATGTGGAAACGCGAAGGAAACATCACAGTTAAAAGCATGACTCGGGTAGACATCATCTACTGACACACAGGGAGGTTGATTGTTGAAAAGTCGCATCAAATCAGCGAAATGAATCACTCGTGAGTTGCACAGTGTCACCAGCAGTCCAATCTAGCACAATAACTGTGCGTAGGGTGCTGAGTAGAATGAATACAATGGTCGAGTATTCCTGTTGTCAATGTTAAATGATGCTTGAGACGGAGTAAAGAGCTACGCTGCTGGACACAGGATCACTGGAAGCGAATGATTTGGAGTGACGAGTCACTGTGTAACCTGCGACAGTCCGATCGAAGGGTTCGCGTCTGGCGAGTACCTGTAGAACGTCACCTACTGTCATGTGTAACATCAACAGTGAAGCGGGAAGGAGATTCTGTTACGGTATGGGGATGTTTTCCGTGATTAGGTTGCAGTTCGCTTATTGCGCTTTGGAAAATCCTAAATGCGGAAGGATATGAACACATTTTATAGTATCGCGTTCTGTGTACAGTAGAAGAAAAGTTCGCAGGCGATGGAATCTTGTAATAGCATGAAAACAACCCCTGTCATAAAGCAGCATCTGCGAAGGAATCGTTTTTTGGAGAATGTTGTTTGTTGTCTTCAGTCCGAAGACCAGTTTGATGCAGCTGTCTGTGCCACTCTATCCTGTGCTAGTCCCTTCGATTTCCAAGTAATTACTCCACCTACATCCTTTGAATCTGCTTACTGCACACCATCTCTTGGTCTCTCCCCCCCCCCACCCCCCCCCCCGCCCTCCCCCTCCACTAAATTGGTGATCCCTTGATATCTCAAAATTTATATTACCAACCGATCCCTCTTCTAGTCAGGCTGTGCTACAAATTTCTTTTCTCCGCAATCCTATTCAGTACCTCCTCTATAGGTATCTCGTCTACCCATCTAATCTTCAGCATTCTTCTGTGAGCACCACATTTCAAAAGCTTCTATTCTCTTCTTGTCTAAACTGTTTATCGTCCATGTTTTCACTGCCATACAATGCTACACTCCATACAGATACTTTCAGAGAAGACGTCCTGACACTCAAATCCGTTCTCGATTTTACACTTTTCTTGCCATCTTCAGCCTATATATTTTATATCCTCTCTACTTCGACCGTCATCAGTTATTTTACTGCCAAAATAGCAAAACTCATGACCTACTTTAAGTCTCTCATGTCCCTAATCTAATTCCTCTAGCACCATCTGATTTAATTCGACTATATTCCATTACCCTCGTTTTGCATTTGTTGATGTTCATCTCCTATCTTGCTTTCAAGACGCCGTCCTATTCAGTTCAACTGCTCTTCCAAATGCTTTGCTGTCTCTGACAGAATTAAAATCTCATCGACAAACATCAAAGTTTTTATTTTTTCTCCCTGGACTTTAATTCCTTTTCCATAATTTTCTTTTGATTCCTTTACTGCTTGCTCCGTACACAGGTTTGAATAACACTGAGGATAAACTACAACCCTGTCTCACTCCCTTCTCAACAACTGCTTCCCTTTCATGCCCCTCGATTCTTCGGTTCTTATAACTGCCATCTGGTTTTTGTACAAATTGTAAAAGCTTTTCGTTCCCTGTATTTTACCCTTGCCTCCTTTAGAATTTGAGAGACAATGTTTCAGTCACCATTGTCAGAAGCTTTCTCTAAGTCTACAAATTCTGTAAACGTAGATTTGCCTTTCCTTAATCATTCTTGTATGAGAAGTCGTAGAGTCAGTATTCCTCGCGTGTTCCTACACTTCCCCGGAATCCAAACTGATCTTCTGTAAGTATCGGTTTCTATCAGTTTTTCCGTTCTTATGTACAGAATTCGTGTCAGCATTTTGCAACCGTCGGATATTAAAACTGATAGTTCGGTAATTTTTCACATCTGTCGCTTTCTTCGAAATTGGAATCATTCTGTTCTTCTTGGAATCTGCAGAATAACAGACTAGTCTGCCAGAGTCCTGACCTGAACCAATGGAACATCTTTGTGATGAGTTAGAACGTCGACTTTACTGCACAGCACAGCCAACCTTTCTACCTTGTCTGGTTTCGGTTCTGGAGTTAGAAGGAGCTGCCAGTTCTCCACAGACATCAGACCTGAACTGAAAGTGTCAAATGGTTCAAATGGCTCTGAGCACTATATCAACTTAACTTCTGAGGTCATCAGTCGCCTAGAACTTAGAAATACGGTCGCAGGTTCTAATCCTGCCTCGGGTGATGGATGTGTGTGATGTCCTTTAGGTTAGTTAGGTTTAAGTAGTTCTAAGTCCTAGGGGACTGATGACCTCAAGAAGTTAAGTCCCATAGTGGTCAGAGCCATTTTTTTAAAGTGTCCCCCTGCAGTGATCAATCCGTCATAAAGGGGAAGAGCCTACACAAAAGTTGGTCAGATAGTGCGTGTTGTCCGACTGCTTTTGGAACGCACGTCACGATGCAAAACACTTCTTTTGTAGCCCTCAGGAGCTCAGCAATCATTTGCTGGGTATGGGCTTGGCGACTACGGGATTCATGAGCTGAGGACCGGTAAGCTCTGCCAGTCTTCTGTCACCATAAGCTGTCGCCATGCTTCAGTGACCACCTTGCGGTGCAGCGGAGGAACGCTTTATCTCACAGGGAACGGGGATCTTGGCATGGCAGCCCGGATCGCGAGGATGTTATAAACGTCCGTAAGGAACCCTCTAGTTCCAAGGTGTGTAGCGCGCCGATGAGATGCATGGATGTTGAGCTGCAACAGTCATTAGCGGGCAACCTCTGGAAATCCTGCCGCACCTCAGTTGTACGGGGTGTTTAAAAAGTCTCTCCGCAGTGCCGTAAGATTGTTAGCCGCGCGTGCCATGTGCCGCAGTGAATGTACCGAAATGAAACTCAGTGAAATACAAGTTATTAATTTACTGAATATTCATTTTTAATTACAAATTTTCACATTAAATGTTGAAAGTGTCCCTCCTGTTGTTGAATACACAATTCAATTCGTCTAATCATGTTTCCAAACACAAGCTGTAACATTTCTTCCACTTCTTCTAAAACAGAAGCAGTGAAAGTGGATATTGCAGTTTTCAGTTCATCGATGGATTTTGGACGGTTTTTATAGACAGTTGCTTTCGCTGCACCCCAGAAGAAAAAGATAGGTGGTGTTAGGTCAGGCGATCGTGGAGGTCAAAGTTCCTGTGAAATTATGCGATCACCAAAAACATCAGCAAGCAGTGACATTGAAACCCAAGCTGTATGCGTGGTTGCACCACATTGTTGAAAATAACCGTTCAGTACTTCACATAACACAAGTTCTCCTATGAAAGGGTATACAATATCACTGCAGTATCGTTGTGCGTTTAGTGTTTCGTTGAAAAATATGGGACCCACAATCCGACGTCTAGAAATTGCAATCCAAACTCCTATTTTCACAGAATGAAATGGTTCTTCATGAATACACAATGGATTTGCAGTACTCCACATACGAGAACTTTGCGAGTTCATGTACCCGGATAAATGAAACCACGCCTCATCCATGAAAAACGTTTCATTAAGAATATCCCTTCTAATTTGTTGAACGAAATTTTTGAACCGTTGATAGTAATGCAGTCTCTTGCCATGATCAGTATTTTTCAGTTCTTGCACGACTGCCACTTTGTATGGGAAAAGTTTCAATTTTTTCTTAGAGCTGTGTGGGCCGTTCTGACACTAACATCGATTTCCTGAGCGAGTTTTCTTACAGCCTTGTTCGGACTCATAGATATTTTATCGGAAATATCGAGTAGTTTATCCCCAGAGAAAACGCCAGGACGATCAGTTCTCGGTGCATCTGTCACTGAACCCGTACTTCGAAATCTGTTAATCTAATCTCGCACAGTATCGCGATGTGGGAGTGTTGTCTCGGAAAACTGAATTAAATGTTTGACGAACTGAAACTGTGTATTTACTGCCAGCTTTGTACACTTGTTCGACTAAAAACACACGTTCTTCAATGATTAGCATTTTAACAGTGACAAAAACGAAACAGACGAACAAAGGAACTAAACTTAAACGTTCACGTCAACACGTAAAGAGACACACCAACGATACTACTGATGCTGGCTGAGGTAAACGAAACAGTGGAATGTTGGGAGCGTCCACTTGAAGGGAAGTAACGCAGGCGGGCGAACAATCATACAGCACGCGCGGCTGACAATCATACGGCACTGCGGAGCGACTTTTTGAACTCCCCTCCAAGGCTTACCTAGGCATGCAGGGTTCTGCTCGTGAGCCCGAGATGGAACCCTCGAAATTATCTCCTCCTCCTCCCAGAGAAAGGGTGGGCCACTAGTAGGTACTAACATCCAATTAAGTAAGAGGGCTCGTGAAGCCAGTCCGTCTGTCTCAGAAGTTAATTCTAAAAGTTTTGGATCTAGTAACAGCACACATGGTGGTAGTCATAACGTGTTTTTAATAATAAAAAGGAAAGAGGACACCTTCGGGAAAGTTTCACCTTTCTGTATTCAAAAAGGTTAGAAGTCATTGCTGGCAGTTTAAAATCAGTTAATCGATCGTGTACTGGGACACTGTTGGTAGAAGCATCTAGTTCCCAACACATTAAGAACCTCCAAAAAGCTCAGTGCCTTGGGCAATATGCCATCGAAACTGAGGTGCGCACCACATTGAATTACAGCAAGGGTTTTGTGACGTGCAGGGATCTGGTGGATATTCCCAAGGAGGAAATGAAAGATGAATGGACTCCAGAAAGTATAAAATGGTTCAAATGGCTCTGAGCACTATGGGATTTAACTTCTGAGGTCATCAGTCCCCTAGAACTTACAACTACTTAAACCAAACTAACCTAAGGACATCACACACATCCATGCCCGAGGCAGGATTCGAACCTGCGACCGTAGCGGTCGCGCGGCTCCAGACTGTAGCGCCTAGAACCGCTCGGTCACTCCGGCCGGCCCAGAAAGTATAGTCGACGTGCAAAATATCATGATGGATGGGGGTCTTGTAATGTCTAAATCCTTTATACTGACGGTTAATAGCACGAAATTTCGTGAGCATGTTAAGGCAGGTTCCGTTCACCTAAACGTGCGGCAGTATGTCCCCAACCCAAGGCACTGTTTCAAATGCCAGAGCGTTGGGAAAATTACTCTTCAGAGTCACGGAGAAGCCATTTGTCGCAAATGTGCCAAGGCCGTCCAAACAGGAGTCTCTTGTTCATCTCCATTGAAGTGTGTGAATTGTTCCGGAGCTCACCCTGTCTAGAGTATGCGTGTATCTGCAATAACGGGAGATACAAGAGTTTAAGATGATGAAGCGAATCCCGTATAGTGAGGCCAAAAAGATGTATAAAGCTACGCTGTATTGAACGTTCGCTACCTCCTTTGCATTGCTTCTTAAAGAGACAATGCACAAAGCCAACGCTACTACACAAACGGATGTTGCCAGAGTCAGCACTAGTACCTTCGATTGCCAATAGACTTGTGCTGCTGCATTTATTTCGACGCATGTATCTCCCCCCAGAACTTCATAAAAGGTCAAGGTCGCCGCCGTTGTGGAGCTCCTTGCCCTGAAACGCCGTCCAGTGTGCTACCACAACCACAGTCGCAGTTACAGCTCTGAAGACTACCCAGATAAAAAAAATCACGGGCAAAGCATCCACCGCTGCTGGAATCTGGAAACAAACAGTCAAACGATGTCGACATAACCCTTATGACGTCTCCCTCGATTCTTCTTTGGAGGTGATAGACCTTGATGTCGAACTGAGGTAATCATTGCGCCCTAAAACAGAGCCTCCACCTATTATGGACTACCTTCCCATGAAGAAAGTCAGGCTGAAAATGCTATCCCCACTATAGATGGCTCCCATCCTGCAGTGGAACATTAATTGGTTCAGGACACATGTGGAGGTACTGGAACTGCTAGCTCCGGGACACCGCCTGTGCTTGTGTTTGCAGGAAATGCACTTTAAAGGGTTTGATGCTGTATGTTCTGTCCCAAGGAAAAACGTGACTGGGGAAAGGATCAAGGGCGGAATTTCTTTCTTTGTCACCATACCTCAGCTAAACCCTCCTAGCTACTGTCCTGCAAGCGGTTGCACATGCAGTTCACGTATGCCAGAGCTCACAGCTAGTTCGCTATATTTACCTCTACACAGTGCAATTAACTGATTACTCCGAGTCTCTAACAGGTCTTATACCATTTCTCCTACTGGGAGACTTCAGTGCCCATCATATATTGTGGGGTTCGACTTCTCCTTGCACTCGGGGTCACAGTTTGGAGAGCCTCGTAACGTCACACGAGCTGTGCATTCTCAACAAAGACACTCCCACTCATTTCTGTGCTGCTACTGAGTCATTCTCTGCCACTGACCTCTGTTTCTGCTCTCCAGCCCTCACGGACTCTGTTCAGTGGGAAGTCATTGACGACCTTCATTCCAGTGACCACTTCCCATTCACATTCATCTCCTGGATGGAGCATTGGCCGCACAGAAGCCACCACAGTGGATGGTCAGCTGGGCTAACTGGACACTGTTCAGCCAGCTACATGTGTCTGAACATCACGACAGTGTCCAGGAATAGTTAGACCACACCACACGAGTGATCCATCATGCCTTTGACTTATCTATCTCAAAGTCCTCAGGCCACCTTAGGAGGCAGCCTATTCCTCGGTGGACTGGTGAGTGGCGCGTAGCAATCCGGGACAGGCGTGCGGTTCTTCGACAGTTTAAGTGTCGCCCAACAACAGAAAACCTCAAAGTCTTTCAGGTCGCGAGAGCCAGGGTTCAGTGCATAATTAAGCATGGCAAGAAAAGTTCAGGGCAAGCGTTCCTGTAATCCATCAACCATTCCTCTTGTTTCGAAAAAGTATGGGAAGCCGTCAGGAGGATTTCCGGTAAACACAGCAGTTTACCAATAGCAGCAGTTCTGCAACAGAGGTGTCTCCAAACAACGCCTGGAGACATTGTTCAGACGGTGGCAGAGCATTTTCCAGTGACTGCTGCCGATGCAAGCCAGGATCCGGCGTTTCGCCGCTACTGTGCAACTGCAGAAAACGGCAAGTTCAACTTCTGGTCCCACAGTTCTGACTCTTACAATTGCCCGTTCTCTATGTGGGAGCTGGAATCGTCACTGTCTGAGACTCGTGATACTGCACCTGGTCACGACCAACTCTGGTACTGCATGCTTCGACAAATGTTTCAAATGGCTCTGAGCACTATGGGTCATCAGTCCCCTGGAACTTAGAACTACTTAAACCTAACTAACCTAAGGACATCACGCACATCCATGCCCGAGGCAGGATTCGAACCTGCGACCGTAGCGATAACGCGGTTCCAGACTGTAGCGCCTAGAACTGCAAGGCCACACCGGCCGGCCATGCTTCGACATTTGTCAGCAGCATCAAAGGAAATCCTCCTCGAATATTTTAATTTTGTATGGTAGACAGGCAACTTTCCCAACTCGTGGAGAGAGGCAATTCTGATACTACACCTCAGACCAGGAAAGTAACACTCAAGTCCCAATAGTTACTGGAGCGTTGCCTTAACGAGATGTGTAGGGAAGTAATATTAATTTGTGATAAGGTCTTATGGGACCAAACTGCTGAGGTTATCGGTCCCTAAGCTTACAAACTACTAACTTAAACTAACTTACGATAAGGACAAGACACCCACCCACTCGAAGAATATCCGGCGGGAGGGGGAGAAGGGAGCCGTGACAAGACGCCCAAGACCGCGCAGCTATCCCGCGCGGCGTGTGGGAAAGTCCCGGTTAACAATCGTCTGGTATGGGTGTCAAAGACTAAGCAACTCCGTAGCCGCTCTCAGTGTGGATTACAGGGATTTCTGTGCAGTATCGACAGCCTGATCCTCCTAGAGGCTGCGATTCAGCAGGCTTTCCTACATAGACATCACTGTCTTGGCATATTCTTCGGTATCAATAAGGCGTATGACACTAGTTGGTGATCCAATATTCTCGTGCGACTCCATCAGTTTCGTGGGCACCTCCCCATTTTTTTGGCGTCCTTCCTGTCTAAGCACTTTTTTAGGTCTCGAGTTAGTGACATGCTCTCGGATCATTTTGAGCAGAAGAATGGTGTTCCTCAGGACAGTGTTTTAAGTGTTACCCTCTTTGCCATAGCCATAAGCAACGTCTACGGTAAGCAGTCCTGTATTGTGCTCCTCGTTTGTGGATGGATTTACTGTTTTTTGTTCCTCCTCCAGTGTTGCAACAGTGAGCCGCCAGATGCAACTTACAGTGCAGACGTTAGATAAGTGGGCGGCAAAGATAGATTTTCAGTTTTCTTCAGATAAATGTGTGTGTTGATTTTAAACGTTCTCGTCGTATTTTAAATTTTCCTGATTTGCACATGAGGGACACAATAGGACATTTTAAAGACTCCAAACTAGTATCGCTACCGTACCTGAGAGACCTGAAAGCTAGAACCCAGAAAGCACTCAATATCGTCAAATGCCTTAGCCACGGGTCTTGAGGAGCAGACAGGGCGCGTCTGCTCCAGTTTTACAGGACTTTCGGGGGTTCACGGCTAGATTATGAATGCACAGTGTATGAGTCAGCGAAGCCTTCTTACTGAAGATTATTGACACTCTCCACCATGAGGTGATTAGGTTAGCCACATGTGCTTACAGGACCAGCCCCATATCCAGTCTCTGTGCTGAGGCTGGGGAACCGCCACTCACATCAGGCGGCAAGCACCTCAAGGTGCACCAGGCATGTAAGCGCCTCGCAGCTCCGACTTCACTCACATACCATACTGTTGATCGTCTACCTCTTGAATATCTTTTCTCCAATCGTCCACAATCAACAATGCCGTCTGGAATCCGGGTACAGCTTGTGCTGGAATGACTTGGTGTGGAGCACATACAACATGAAATCCAGTGTTTTATCCTCCTGCCAGCATGGAGTAATTTTAGACTTATTGCAGTACAGAATAGATTGCAACAATGGTTCAAATGGTTCTAAGCACTATGGGACTTAACATCTGAGGCCATCGGTCCCCTAGACTTAGAACTACTTAAACCTAACTAACCTAAGGCCATCACACACATTCATGCCCGAGGCAGGATTCTAACCTGCGACCGTATCAGCAGTGCGGCTCCGGACTGAAGCGCCTAGAACCTCTCGGCAACAGATGCCGGCAGAGATTGCACTACCGCGTCTGTTCTTAATGCATTATTTATGAGATTTTAAGAGAGCACCACAACTCTACAGTTGTCTTAACGAATTTGTCGAAACAGGGGCACTCCGTTGATAGCTCTGTTGCTTTATAAATACCTGATCGTATCCTCGAGATCCGACACTTTACTATCTTCGACGCGGAATTATATGCGATCTTGCGGGCTCTGGAGCATATAAGATGTGCTTTAGGTGCTAAATTCTCAGAGTGCCCTTTACTCTCCACAACGCTTGTACCCAGCAGATAAAGTAGTCCAGAATATCCAGAACACCCTCCTCCAACTACAATGGCTGGCGAAGAAGATGTCTTTTCCCCGGGTACCTGGGCCCTGGGAATTGCGGGGAACGAAAGGGCAGATGTAGCAGCCAAGGAAGCGTGTCGTGATGCTCAGGTTACTTAAGTATACCATCCGCGTCGATGGGAGGTTGAGTGACTGGAAGTGGCAGGTAATAAACTGCGTCTAGTACAGCCCACTACGCGGCCGTAGCGAACCTCCCTTCAACCACGAAGACGCGATGAGGTCCTCCATACTCCTCTTCGCACAGGCCACAGTCCTGTGACGCGTGGCTTCTTGCTCCGGTAGGACGACCCTACGCTGTGTGGAGCTTGCGGCCTAACGATCACTGTGCGCCACATTTTACTACACTGTGTTTTGTTTTCGGACCAGAGGGCAGCGGCAGATTTTCCGGGAGATCTGTCCTCTATTTTAACTGACTTTCAAACGAATGTGTGGAGGCCTTCAAGGATTCGTGATTTCTCCAAATTGATTCCAAAATATTAGAAGATGTTCTGAACGTGTTAATAAGGTGACTGTAAGCACTCAGCTAGTCACATTTCCCTACGCCCTTCGTTTAGATTTTCTCTGGTTTTATTTCTGTTTTAATCCCTGGCGTAGCATCTTTCACACTTTCTCCGTTGTCTTAAGGCGTGTGAGATGAATGATTATGTGAGTGAATGCGAGTGATGTGGGAGTGAGTGCATGAGTGTCGTTTTGTAGATTCCATCCTTAGTGGTGCAACAATTTTAGCGATTTTATCCACATTCATTCCTTTTAAAATGTGTCAGGGCGCTGATAACCTCGCCATAAAGACAAAACGCCCGCGCGCAAGCACACACACTCTTTTGTAGCGTTTACCATTGCAGCGTGTTGTTTGTCCATGCAACACAACGCTCTTGCGGTTATTAAACGAGCATGCATTCAAACGTGCTGTTGTTCATTGATCATCAATATTCTTCAATTAATCCAGCCTTGTAAGCGCCCCAGACTGACGCACACTCCGCTACAGAGTGAAAATCTCATTCTGGAAACATTCCACAGGCTGCGGCTAAGCCATGTCTCCGCAATATCCTTTCTTCCCAGGAGTGCTAGTTCTGCAAGGTTCACGGAAGAGCTTCTGTAAAGTTTGGGAGGTAGGAGACGAGGTACTGACAGAATTGAAGCTGTGAGGACAGGTCATGAGTCGTTCTTGGATAGCTCAGATGGGAGAGCACTTGCCCGCGAAAGGAAAAGGTCCCGACTTCGAGTCTCGGTCCGGCACACAGTTTTAATCTGCCAGGAAGTTTCATAACAGCGCACACTCCACTGCAGAGTGAAAATCTCATTCTGGTAAGCAATAGTTAAAAATCGGTCGAACAAGTGTTTCAAGTACCTTCTTTTTCGTGGATGAATTACATTCCCTTAAGATTCTACCAATGCATCGTAACTTGTGGGCATTCATCACCCGGTTGCTCCGGACTGTCACTCCCAGGTATTTTATGGCGGTCACTGTTGGCAGTAATTTAT
Organism: Schistocerca piceifrons; assembly: GCF_021461385.2. Classification (NCBI taxonomy): domain Eukaryota; kingdom Metazoa; phylum Arthropoda; class Insecta; order Orthoptera; family Acrididae; genus Schistocerca; species Schistocerca piceifrons. The sequence continues at coordinate 778,565,607 of NC_060140.1, read as the reverse complement.
CGTCGGCAGCGTAAACGAATAGTCACACATCCCTTTGCCTGTTTATGCACATTACGTTAAGTTTATCAACTTTCAAGCCCAAATGCCTGTCCTTGAAAGAATAGTTGATTCTCTGCAGGTTAACACGCATTTAGCTGGTATTCTGGCACGGGGACCTTCCAGCAGAAGCCTGACGGAGCTTCCGAAGTTATCTGCGAGATCCTTTATAAATATTTTAAACAGTAATGCCACTTTAATGATCCACTGAGGTAACCCTGTAATTACCTTTACTTCTTTAGGTTTTATCGCGTTAAGAACGAGGTGTTGAGCTACACCAGCAGGAAACTCCTCGAACCAGTCAACAGTGGTACGTAATTCTGGTGCGACTACTATAAACCAACATCAAAGCAGGAACTTTATCTACCGTTCCTCTTGTCCACAAGGAACTGAAGCACACTGACCAGCGTAAATCACTAATACACTGTAAGGCCTCATAGCCTAGTAATGGATTTCTGCCCGCCCGGTTGGCCGTGCGGTCTAACGCACGGCTTTTCGGGCGGGAAGGAGCGCCTGGTCCCCGGCACGAATCCGCCCGGCGGATTTGTGTCGAGGTCCGGTGAACCGGTCAGTCTATGGATGGTTTTTAGGCGGTTTTCCATCTGCCTCGGCGAATGCGGGCTGATTCCCCTTATTCCGCCTCAGTTACACTATGGCGGCGATTGCTGCGCAAACAGTTTCTCCACGTACGCGTACACCACCATTACTCTACCACGCAAACATAGGGTCTACACTCGTCTGGTGTGAGACAGGGGCCGCACCGCACAGTAACCCTGGGTTCGGTGTGGGGCGGCGGAGGGGTGAAGTGGACTGCGGTAGTCGTCGTGGGGTTGTGGACCACTACGGCTGCGGCGGGGACGGAGCCTCTCCGTCGTTTCTAGGTTCCCGGTTAACATACAATACAATACATAGAATGGATTTCTGAGTCTACTCTAAATCACAATTTACCCCGGATTCCTCCAGAAGAGCCTTTTCCCGTGATTAAAAAGGAGCGGAAAGTACATCCATATATAAAAAGTGGAGGTAGTACCGTTTCACAGAACTGACGTCCTACAACTTACGCCTCCGTGCTGAGTGGTCGACGCGAATACCTTCCGGTACTGGCAGGAATTTTTCCTTCTAGGGAGGACTAGTAGGGGTGCACTAAGCCTCGTGAGACTGACTGGGGGGGGGGGGGGGGTTCCAAGACCGATTAGTGGCGGTTCCGAGGTCGAGAAACCCGACAACGACCAGGAGAGCGGTTTGCAGATAACGCACCCCTCCCTACCGCATCCGACTTTGCCGTTCACAGAGGATGACGCGGCGATCGGTGGGGCCCGATTGGCCCGTCTAGGGCCAGAACGCGGAACTTGACGTCCTGTACCATCCACATCACTTTGTAACAAAATCTTACAACATATTCAGAGTTCATATTACGAGACCCAGAAACATCGAACACAATTGCATCTACTAGCGCTACGACGATACAGGAAACCGGGAAGATTCGATGTTTCTAGAATAACGTAAAGTTTTTGTTTTAGTACCACTTCGACATCTCCTATACAAAAATGAGTTCTGATGGGACATGACACTACATATACAGTTGGGTCGAACATTTGCTCACAGACAAGAGGCAGCGCACTATAACTGGATTATCATCTACAGTCATTGAAGCAATATCTGGTGTGCACAGTGATGTGTAATAGGATCGTTGCTGATCAGTTTACACATCAACGACTTGGCAGATAGTGTTGGTGCAATCCTGGACGTTTTGTAGATGATGCATTTATCTGTGATAAAACTCCATCCTGTAAAATTTCCAGTAATATGCACTTAAATCTAGACAATACGAGTATATCAGCCTAGTGCAAAGACTGATAGCTAATTCTTAATACAGAAACATGAAAAATTGTGTATTGTTAAAAAATTAAAAGTGTAATACCCTTAGACTACAGGATAAATGAGTCACCTAAAATAAGTCAAGTCATAGAAATATTTGTGAGAAACTGTGACGATATGTAGTGTTCTACTTCATATCTCCCACAGTCTCCTTTGTGGGTTAAGACAACAACAGGAGGGTCAGGGATTTTCTCTGCCTCGTGATGACTGACTGTTGTGTGGTGTCCTTAGGTTAGTTAGGTTTAAGTAGTTCTAAGTTCTAGGGGACTGATGACCATAGCTGTTAAGTCCCATAGTGCTCAGAGCCATTTGAACCATTTGAACCAACAACAGGACGCGATTAATTGATAGGAGTATGGCAAATTGGAATTTGCCTACAACAGAGATTTAAACACACGCTGTTTCGGCCCACATTCGAATACTGATCCAGAGTGATGCGAGATCCAATTAAGAGCGGTTGTCCAGTGTATACAAAGAAGACCAGTGTGAATGCTCACAGGTGTATCTGTCCTTTACAGACCGCACAGATCAAACTGGACAAATAACAGGTTACTCAGAGGCGTATAAGCAGTCATTCTTCCTTTGGTGAAATATGAAGTATAGGGTCACTCGCAAGTAATTCTGGCGTTTCAGGAGATGACTGAGCAGCTGCAATAGTGGACAGATGTGTTACAACATGTAAACATTTCATCCGCTCCGTATCGTCGCATGGAATCACACCGAGGTGACAGAACCGATGGGATAGCGTCATTCATGTATACAGATGGCAGAAATATCGCGTACACAAGGTGTAAAAGGGCAGTGCATTGGCAGAGGTGTCAACTGCACTCACGTGATTCATGTGAAAAGGTTTCTGACGTGATTATGGTCACACAACGGGAATTAACAGACTTTGAACGCTGAATGGTAGTTCGAGCTAGACGCATGGGACACTCCATTTCGGAAATCGTTAGGAAATTCAAGATTACGGGATCTACAATGTCAAGATTGTGCGAGAATACAGAATTTCAGGCGTTACCCCTCACCACGAGCAACGCAGTGGCCGACAGCCTTCACTTAACGACCGAGAGCAGCGCCGTTTGAGTAGAGTTGTCAGTGCTAACAGATAAGTAACACTGTGCGAAATAACCGCAGAAATCAATGTGGGACTTGCGATGAACGTAGTCGGTAGGGTAGAGCGATGAAATTTGACATTAATGGGCTCTGGCAGCAGATGACCGAGGCGAGTGCCTCTGCTAATTGCACATCACCTGCAGCGTCTCTCTAGGGCTCGTGATTATATCGGCTGGACGCTAGATAACTGGAAAACCGTCGCCTTGTCAGATGAGTCCCGATTTCAGTTGATAGGGTTCGAGTGTGGCGGAGAGCCCGCGAAGCCATGGACCCAAGTTGTCAACAAGGCACTGTGTAAGCTGGTGGTGGCTCGATAATGATGTGGGCTGTGGTTACATGGAATGGACTGACTCCTGGTGCGAGAATACCAATTTTCAGGCATTACCTCTCACCAGAGAGAACGCCGCGGCCGTCGGTCTTCACTTAACGACGGAGAGCAGCGGCACTTGAGTAGAGCTGTCAATGCTAACAGACTCATGGACTTCATGTTCCCAAACAATGATGGGATTTTTAAGGATGAGAAAGCGCAATGTCACTGCCACACGTGTTCGAAATTGCTTTGTAGAACATTGTGGACAATTCGAGAGAATGATTTGACCACAGAGATCGCTCGACGTAAATCCCACCAAACATTTATGGGACATAATTGAGAGGCCAGTTCATGCAGAAAATCCTGCACCTTCGCAATTATGCATGGCGCGATATTCCTTCAAGGAACTTCCAATGACTTGTTGAGTTGCTGCACTAAGCCTGCTAATGGAGGTCCGACACGATATTAGGAGGTACGAGATGACTCCTGTCACTTCAATGCAGTTCGTGCCAGCAGACAGTCAACATAGTGAAAATATTTACAAAGCGAGCTGCATTTCCGCCTTTCAGTGCAACTCGTAACAGCGACTATAATGGATTTCACTTGTGTACTACCTTACCACGATATTATTGCACGTGGGCTGCCGTGACCGTTATCGGGAACATGTTAACAGTAAACCGTTACAGTAAACAACTACAGTGTTGACTGAGGAAAACGCTTCTCATTGTAAATTATTTCAAGACAGTTGTGAATATAGTATCAAGTGGTTCAGCGTATCCCGTTGAATTATCGCGATAAAAACTCACAATAAGCCGACTGAAGCTCCTTCATTCCCAGGTGCAATAACACTGAGGTCGACCAATGTTTACGCTTGCCATGTAACAAACAGTGCCCCATATTGAGAAATTGTAGTGTGACTTAAAAATTTGGAGAGAGTTTCCATCCCCTGACTTTTGTCTATTTGCTATGTGTCTTGTATTTTTTTCACATTTGTCCTCAACAATCCTGAAGGTATGTATGATAACACTGTAATCAGCGTATTCGAGAATGCTGTGACAGAAAAAAGTATCTGTCGTCTGTTAAATCCTTATCTATATAAAAATGCTTGTTTGTTCCGAATTTATAATCCCAAGAAGTAAAGGCCCGATTTAAGCGCTGTTTCCTGCAAACATATCCTTTTTTATCTTTCATTCCCCCTCTGAAAGAGATGGCGGGCTGTAGGAGAGCTTAGCCCTTTTCAGCCAACCGTTGTAGTTGGTGCTGTTGTGACACTATTTATTTGCGACACAGCGTGCTTAATTTTATTTTGTAGGAATTTTGATTGCCTATAGATGGATAGTTGAGAGGAAGATGTTGTTCATTAAGCTTCCTTCAGTCCAGATCCTAGCATTTGCCTTATGGCTGAAGAAAATCCTCTCGGTCGAAAAAACCACGACTGAGATTGATTGCCTGTTGTTCGGCTTATATATCTTCATATTATCCCAGTGGTCTTGATAATGTTGTATTGTGATCTTGGAATAGTGTTGATGCAGAAAATTTCCGTCTAATTCTGTAGAAGATGAAAAATATGAGAATCTAGTCAGAGAATATTGTCTTTTTCTATAGGAGTTGATTTAAGTAATTTGGCTCAAAAAGTTATTCTTTCTATATCAGGCTGCTACATCATCCCAAATACTTGTAGGTTTTCTTGGTCTGTTGACAGTTTCATTGATTTCTCCATTTTGTAGGGGATTAAGTTGGAATGAATTCGATAATGCTTCGTGTATCAAGTAGGGGATAATCTGGAGATGGTTTTTAGCTGTATAGCTTTCCCAGCAACGATGTACAGGTTTTCTGTTAAAATCGACTGCGAGGAAGACAATGCTCCAATTCTCAACATTTCGTCTTCTATATAGTGTGATTTCTCTAAACGCTATCATGTTGGTATCGGCTGTTATTCTGACCAAACGTTAGCCATATAAACCACACGACCTATGGGGAAAATTCAGAGAGGACTAGAGGGTTTGAGCGAAGATATTTGCACCATATTCGTACCGTTATGAACGATGACACCATTCTATTTTCGGACAACTTGTTCAATGAAGCTCTCAAAAATTGAAGACATCTATATAACCATCAACAACAAAACACTCATCCAACGTGGCGTGATTGCACCACAACGTTCTGCGTATGACTATTATGATCGAGATTTATTAACAGAATTACAATTCAGTGCTGGTGACTCACATTTGTCGTAAGAAACGAACAACTCTTATTTGCAGATCAAAACCTGATGTACGAAATAATTACAAGTGCTGTGGCCAATTGAAGTGGCGGTCTATTTTTCCTCGACACGCCCGACGTCACAGGAAAAACGTTCCGCGTCAGTTTAGCTACAATTCGTTCTCAAAATGGAAATGCTTTGGCTCTTGCCTCATCGGGTTTTTCAGCTACATTATTGGATGGTGGCCGCACAGCTCAAAAAATGTTCAAATGTGTGTGAAATCTTATGGGACCTAACTGCTAAGGTCATCAGTCCCTAAGCTTATACACAACTTAACCTAAATTATCCTAAGGACAAACACACACACCCATGCCCGAGGGAGGACTCGAACCTCCAACGTGACCAGCCGCACAGTCCATGACTGCAGCGCCTAAGAACGCTCGGCTAATCCCGGCCGCACAGCTCATTCGGCGCTCAAATTGTCTTTGAGCGTACATCTTGCGGAGGCTCAAACATGTAATACAATATTTCAAAAAGTTCTGGCATGGCGAAAGTATAGCAAATTTGTAAATTGATTGTCTTGGATGGCCGGGGGGTGGCCGAGCGGTTCTAGGCGCTACAGTCTGGAACCGCGCGGCTGCTACGGTCGCAGGTTCGAATCCTGCCTCGGGCATGGATGTGTGTGATGTCCTTAGGTTAGTTAGGATTAAGTAGTTCTAAGTTCTAGGGGACTGATGACCTCAGAAGTTAAGTCCCATTGTGCTCAGAGCCATTTGAACAATTTTTTTGTCTTGGATGAGTCACATAAGAAGTCGGTTGAAGCGCTTGACCGAACACTTTCCAGACTTACGAGGAAATGCACAACCGTTTCTTAGAGAAGGAAATGGAAAACTAAAATGTGTTGATAAGCCTCGCTGTTTCGGTAGCAAATTAACATATTATGGCCAAAAGAGAGATTCCCCAGTATTACATGATTTAATTCGACTACACTCCATCGTCCTTATTTTACTTTTGGTGACATTCAGCGCACAAACTCTTTCCAAAGAACTATCAATTCCGTTCTACTGCTGTTCCAAGTGTTTTGCTGTCTCTCACAGGATAAGAAACTTTAATTCCATCTCGAAAAGGCGGCCGCTGTGGCCGAGCGGTTCTAGGCGCTTAGAGCCATTTCGAAAATTCTCCTTGTTTACCTTTACTGTTTGATTAATGCACAGATTACATAACATGGAAGACAGGCTGGAGCCCTGTCCCTCTACCTACTCAACCACCGTTTCCCGTTCACGTCCTTCCACTCTTGTAACTGCAGGCGGGTTTCTATACTTCTATACAAGTGGTAGATAACCTTTCGTTGCCTGTATTTTATTCCAGCTACATTCAGAATTTCGGAGAGTGTAATAAATCGATTTTACTGAAAGCTTTCTCCATTACAACAGAGAGAGAGAGAGAGAGAGATCATAGAAGGTGACGTCACCTTACCTGCACGAGCCCCCAGCCGACAACTATGGCGACGTCATCGTCTTGCACGGGCTGCCCCTGCTGCGGCAGCGTCGCTGCGGCGACCTTCACCCCGTCCAGCTGGAACGGCTCCACAACCTGCAGAACACGCGGTGTTCACCTCCAATCCAACCGTTCATATATTCCCATATCTAGTTCTGCAAATCACACAGCGAAGAGTATTCAAGTTACACAGGGTGAAGCTAAATTCTGCCTACAAAATTGCGGAGATCGTTCGTGGGCATTTTTTTAGTATTTCGGCCTCCTCATCGTACACCAAGCATACAGGGCTCGGTCCGTTCCAAAAGCGCCAGCGTTCATCTCCGATACCTGGCTACCACCGGAACATCTGTCCATGGGTACAAGAACGTTTGGGATCTGTGGGAGGGTGAGCCTTGAGATATTACAGGTTGACGGAAGTAAGCCCCAAACACAGGTGCCGAGTAGGGAATCCTCCTGGCTACCAAAGGGATCCAAGTTAATTTTAGAACTGAAGAAGTGAAGGAATATTTTTACCCAAGATTACATATTAAAAACTAAACTTTTAAATCACCATCCGCATGTTATTAGTGTTTATGCTGATGGATCTAAGCTGGGCACTTCTCCGAACATGTCCTCAGTACCAGGCTCCCAGAGCAGTTTTCAGTTTACTATACAGAACTGATTGTTAGCATGAGGCCACTGCAGCAGATGAGACAGCACTGAGGCAAGGAAGTCCTTATTTGCTCTGATTCTTAAAGCGCCTTCTTGCTATTGGATAGATGTACCAACCAGACAGGATGGTCCAAGATATGTAAGATGCTCTCCTTTTCTTGGAAAGGCAGAAGAAGGAATTAATTTTCTCGTGGGTACTGGGGCATATAGGGACGCAGGTAAATGAAGTGATGCGGGTGCCAAGGAGACTTGTTGCCTTCAGACTGCTGATCACTGCTCAGTCTCCCTGTGGGCAGTCACCACATACTTAACAGAGAAGACCATGTGTTGGTGGAAGGCTCACTGCCTGAAACTGAGGAGTAATAACTCGTGCTCTTTGAAACTTTCAGTTTGATGATCTGAGGTCAGATCTGTGTGTTAGATAGGACCTTCCTGTATGATGACATGAAGAAGTAGCCCTTGCAGGGTTATGAGTAGGTCATTGTTTCTTGATTCATGGTTTCTCTTATGGCTAGAGAGCCCACTACCTCGCCAAAGATATGGAACGTGGGTGTCAATACAGGATATCTTTATTGAATGTATTCTGTTTGATGATCTGAGAGCAGATCCGTGTGTTAGATAGGACGTAGCTGTATATTTTAAATGACAGTTATATGAGTGTTGTATGTGTTTTAATCTGTTCTGTGTTGTCGGGACTCCTTTCTAAAATGTTGACTGTAAGATTTTAGTGTACTCCAGACTGCTTTGGTCACTCACAGTTTTTAGGCAGTCATCCAACCAGAGCTATCTGACCCCTGATTCTATATGTCCTACCACTTTATAACTAATTTTGTCTACAAATATATTGCTGTGTTTCATTTTTATTTCGAAGATTGTGTTTTATGAGTCCCCACACATCATTGAACTTTAAATTGTTCTTTATTGTGCTATGTTTGTTGATACAGTTTGGTTTTAGAATTTTTTGTTTTATTCTTTTCTTCACACTCTCCATCTTGCACCTGAATTCTCACACCCTCTTCCCTTTACGCCTGCTGACTACCCCTCTCCATCATCCACATGCCTCCTGCACTTCTCCCTCCTCCCCCTACTAACTGTCCATCTTCTCTTCCCTTTCGCTCTTTTCACCTCCTCTCACACCACTTCCTGTCCATCTCGTCCTCCTCCTTATCTCTATCGATTTGTTCCTTCCCCCTATCTCTGTCCTTTTTCTCCTCCCCAGTAAATGTGCTCACCTTTTACTCCCCTCTGTGTCCACTTGCTCACTCCCTCTCTCCATCCTTCTCCTCCTCACCCCTCTATGTGCCCATCAACTCCTCCACTTCCTTTCTGACCATCTCGTCCTCCCCCTCTATGCTCATCCCTACCTCACCCCCTCTCTGCACATTTCCTCCTTGCCTCTCGACTGCCCATCTCCTCCACAGCCCTTTCTACACATCGCTTCCTCCCCAAATCTCTGCCTGTCTCATTCTCCCCCCCCTCTCTGCCCATCTCATCCTCCTCCCTCTCTGTCTATCTCCTCATTCCCCTCTTTGTGTCCAAATACTACTCGTACCCCTCTCTCCTGGTCCATCTCTTTCTGCTCCCCCCTCTCAGCCAATATACCCTTCCTTCCTCCCCTCTCTGCCCATATCCTCCTCGTCACCCCTCTGCGCATCCCCTCCTCACCCTTCTTTTTATGTCCATATACTCCTCCTCCCCCTCTCTTTCTGTCCTCCTCCTCACCTTTCCCCTTTGTCTGTCCACCTCCTCTTCTCTTCTCCCTGCCCATCTCCTTCTGCCTCCTTCTCTCTGTCCATCTTCTTCTCACTGTGTCTCTACATCCGCATCGATATTCCACAAGCTATCTGACAGTATGCGGAGGAAGGTGCTCCCCCCTTCCTTGCTCCACTCGTGAATGGTTCATGGGAAGAATCATTGGCGGTAGGCGTCTTGGATTATCTCTATTTTCTCGAACTTTCTCATACTGGGCATTTCGTGAAATGTATGTGGGAATATGTAACATGTTGTCTGCCTCTTCCTGGAAAGTACTCTCTTGAAATTTCAATAGAAAACCTCTCCATGAAGCACGATGCCTCTCTTGCAGCGTCTGCCTCTGGAGATTGTTGACCATCTCTGTAATGCTCTTACTCTGACTGGACAAGTCCATGACGAAACGTGCTGCTCTTTATTGGATCTTCATCCTATCTGGTAACGTTCTCAGACTGAAGAAAAATACTCGAGAATCGATCGAACAAGAGCCTTGTAATACACTTCTCTTGGGGATGTGTTATTTTTCATCAAGATTCTTCCAATGAACTGCAGACTGACATCAACTTTTCTTACTATTTGTCTTATGAGCTAATTCCAATTAAGATCTTTCTGGACAGTTATACCTAGATTTTTTACTGCAGATGCTGTTTTCAGCAATTTGTCATTAATACTGTATTGTACATTAATGGATTTCTTTTCCTATAGACACAATAAGTTACATTTATACACATTCAGGATCAACTGCCAGAGTGTGGACCACTCATTAACCCTCCGTCAGTCATTCTGCAAATTGATGCCGTCTTCTGCCATTGCTACTTTCTTGTAGACAGCCACATCGTCTTCAAATACTACCCTTCTCATTTCTTGCTGCCCCCTCACTCTATAAATCTCCTCCTGCTCCCTCTCTCTATTCATTTCCTCCTCCCCATCTCTTTACCCATCTCATGCTGACCCATCTTTCTCACTGTCCCCTTCTTCCCCCTGTCTCCCCATCTGTCTCATTCTGCCTCTCTCTTAATATCGATCCTCTTGCCTATTCATCAAAACCTTCTCCTAGCCAGGTCCACGGCCAACTGTAGCTCTGCAAAACAGGATGATGAAGCAGGCCAACACCAGAACACATTTGTCATGCAGGACAGCTTACATGTCAGAGGCAAGAAATGATTTTCCAGTCCCCTGTGTATAGGTTACTACTACTTCACACAGGGCAATCTACGTGTCAGGGGCGTTTAAACGGTTTTTGGCCTATGACACGTAAGCCAGCTTGATTCCCACACAACACAGCTATTCTGCAGGGCAGCCTATATGACATGGTTTCAAAGAATACGTTTCTGCCCTGTCTCTGCTCCCGTTGGGGCTAAGGGCTTATATATCCATCACACTGATATTTGTGAAGTTTGCTATTTTTGTGCCAAATTTGGTTGAAATCTATCAAGGCGTTTGGGTGTAGACCCTGAACATACATACATATAAACACACACACTATATATAAATAGTGTGTGTGTTTTTACTGTCTATTTATTTATTTGAAGGGTGCTAATGAATTGACAGTTCAGCACCTTAAAATACTAATTGCTAAGTGAGGGTTTTGGTGTAAGGGACCTGGAGTCTACGATGGCTCTTTCGATTGTCATTTATTATGAAGGGTAGATCCTGTGGGAGATAAAGGTCTGTCCATAGGTTGCCACAGGTTGTCAAATAGAACACACTTAATTGAAATATGCTCCATCGATGCCTGTGTTCTGCATGTTCCACCCTGCAGAAGAAGAATCTATATGCCAAGGGACAATGTCCAACTCTTAGATTTGTATTGGCTGCTTCCTCAGTTGATTTTGGTCAGAAAGAGGAAAGCCATCAGAAATTTTGTCGTTGCTGTTCAGGTTCTCCCTGTGAAATATCAGGCAGAAGTCAGCCACATCAAGCAATTTCTGTAAATAAAACAAACAAAAAATGCGATTAGCGCTGATTTCATCACGCTGACAATTATGGGAATTGCTATCAGATTACTTTATACATATATATTAGCAGCAAACGGCTCCTTTGAAAACAGGCCACTGCTCCTCTTCTTAAACTGCTCAACGACAATGAATACCGAAGTGCAAATGGCAATTAAAACAAGAAGGAACATTTATATTTCCAGTAAACTATATAAAAACTGGGTAATAACATATCTCAAAGAGGAATTGAAAACATTTAACTCTGGGCAGGAACAAGTAGAGGAACTCTGAATCAAGTGTACTAGAATAGTTGAAAGAGTACTGGATAGATACACTGAAGAGCCAAAGTAACTGATTCACCTGCCTAATATCTTGTAGGGCCCCCGCGACCACACAGAAGTGCCGCAACACGACGTGGCATCGACTCGACTAATATCTGAAGTAGGCTGGAGGGAACTGACACCATGAATCCTGCAGGACTGTCCATAAAACCGTAAGAGTACAAGGGTGTAGAGATCTCTACTGAACAACACGTTGCAAGGCATCCCAGATATGCTCAATAATGTTCATGTTTAGGGAGTTTTGTGCCTAGCGGAAATGTTTAAACTCAGACGATTGTTCCTGGAGCCACTTCGTAGCAGTTCTGGACCTGTGGGGTGTCGCACTGTCTTGCTGGAATTGCCGAAGTCCGTCGTAATACGTAATAGACATGAATGGATGCAGGCGATTAGACAGGATGCTTACGTACGTGTCACCTGTCAGAGTCGTATTTAGACATATTAGGGGTCCCGTAATACTCCAACTGCACACGCTCCACACCATTACACAGCCTTCACCAGCTTGAACAGTTGCCTGCTGACTTGCAGGGTCCATGGATTCATGAGGCTGTCTCTATACCTGTACACATCCATCCTCTCGATACAATATGGAACGAGACTCGTCCGACCAGGCAACGTGTTTCCAGTCATCAACAGTCCAATGTCGGTGTTGAAGGGCCCAGGCAAGGTTCAAATGGCTCTGAGCACTACGGGACTTAACTTCTGATGTCATCAGTCCCCTAGAACGTAGAACCACTTAATCTAACTAACCTAAGGGCATCACACACATCCATGCCCGAGGCAGGATTTGAACCTGCGACTGTAGCGGTCGCGCGAATCCAGACTGAAGCCCCTAGAACACTCGGCCACACCGGCCGGCGTTTGTAAAAGCCTCGTCGCCACTGCCGTGGAGGCCGAGTTGCCACTGTTGTTACAGTAGGCCGAGTTTGTGAGTTCGTGAAACGGCTTCTGTTTCTGTAACCGGCAATACAATTCTCCCTGCCACTATTACACAGATGTGCCCCAGGGTCACGTAACACGATAGGAGAACGAAGGTTCTACAACACTCCAACAAATTAGTAACAAAGTCACACAAATGAGTTAAAAAGGTTTACTTATCTTTGTGACTTGTTGAATAATGAAGTCTGTAGCACTGCTTGTAATATAACACAAAAAAGGCCCTCATTGTCAATGGCAATGTGCAAATAATCGTAGGTCAATTTCACAGAAAATAGCAAGCGCAATTTACAACAACTGTCTGTTCACTTCAATAAACGACGTTCCCTACCTAAGTCGACCCTGGCCGATAATCAATAACCAAATGGGCGAGAGCTGCTCTTCTGTCTTCCGAGTAGGCTTCTGTCTGCTCTCGTCCGGTCATTGACGGATTATACTCGGCCGGCAATTGGCCGAGGCGAAGTCGATATCTCCATCCTCAGCGCCGTCCTTCGCGCTGGTGGAACTCGCGCAAGTGGCGAATCTGTATGGCACAGGCACCGGCTCGCATCTTTGCGTCTGTGGTGCTTTTGACTTAGCTGTGGCTTGTTCGGACGGCACAGCAATTTGTCAACATAGTCACCAGCTCTCTGCAAACTACGCTCGGAAAGATCTAAGAATCGTTCAAATTCTCGATGACTGAAATCCACTCCTTGGTCAAGGAGCCGTTTGAGAACCTCTATGTGAACGTCCTCATTGTTGGAAATTTGTTTATGCCCCCTCCCCCCCCCCCTCCCAAATGTTCCTCCAGGTATCTCAAAAGATGCAAATCCCATGCTGCAAGATATGATAATGATGATATTTGGTTTGTGGGGCGCTCAACTGCGCGGTTAGCGGTTATCAGGGCCCATACAAATTCCCGACCATTCCTCAATTCAATCTCGCCACTGTGATGAATGACGATGAAATGATGAGGACAACACAAACACCCAGTCATCTCGAGGCAGGTGAAAATCCCTGAACCCGCCAGGAATCGAACCGGGATCTCGTGCTCGGGGCGCGAGAACGCGACCGCGAGACCACGAGCTGCGGACTGCAAGATATGGACTGTATGGTGGATGCTCCCTAACCTAACAATAAAATACTGAAGCGAGGCTTGTTTAAGGGCACCCCCGAGTGTCGTTCCATTGCCGGGCAGGAGAACAGTGCCGTTGCTTAATGTTCTGTATCTCTCTTTCTTTATGGCATTGTTCAGCAATAGTAGTGTTGTAGAGTACGAACCGGTCTAACGGCTGTGATTTTTGTCATTAACACTATGTACACATCTCCTTCACAGTAGAAGGAAGCGGTGATCATGATCTTGCCTGCTGATGGCACCACTTTCCATTTCTTCCGCATAGAAGCTCTCTTTTGTCGCAGTCATGAGATAATGCAACCATATCTCATCGCCCATAGTGATGCCCCTTAGGAAATTATTGGTTTCCACGGAGTAACGCTGAAGGAAGTAGCCATAAACCTTGCGCCTTTATGTGCAGGTGACAGTCCTCTCGGTTGTTAAGTGAAGGCCTTCGACCATTGCGTTGCCCGTGGTGAGAGTTAATACCTGAAATTTGGTATTCTCGGCATACTCTTGACACTGTGCATCTCGGAATCTTAAATTACCTAACTATTTCCGAAATGAACTCTCCCGTGCATCTACTCCAACTACCATTCCGTGTTCAGAGTTTGTTAATTTTCGTCGTGCGGCCGTAATCACGTCGGGAACATTTTCACATGAATCACCTGAGTAAAAATGACAGCTCCACCAATGCACTGCCTTTTTATATATTGTCTAGGCGATACTACCACCGTCTGTATATATGCATATCGCTATCCCATGACTTTCGTCATTTCAGTGAATAAACAGTTCAGCTCGGTGACCTTGTTCGATACTGTAAATGCTTTGTTAGCCGTTGAAACTTGTGATGAATTCTCCGGCATTGGGAGACCAAACGTTAATGAGGAAATTATGTTTTCGACCACAACCGTATGCCCATAAAACGAATGACAGAAATTACTTGTAACATACATTCTAATGTCTCTATAGATAGTAGGGTAAAGCATGAACAAAGACACTATTGATATCAAGTTAATTATACCCATTAATTACCCCTCCCCCACTACTGACATCACAGGTTTTCCCCACCTGGAATGTGTCCCCTTCCGTCACCTCTCTGGGTAATTCCCTCCCCTCCTTTCCCCTCCCCTCTCCCTCTGGGGGACTCTGATTGGTGAGAGGGAGAGAATGAGACTGGGTGTAAATGTTGCAGTATAGTTAGTATTAACCTTTTATCATAGAGTAAGAAATTGTGTATGTGTGTGTGTGTGTGTGTGTGTGTGTGTGTGTGTGTGTCATGTGTCATGTAAATATTTATCTATTTGTGCACACCATGTGTACGAAGATTGTGTACTATATACAGATATAAAGGAGTACATTGTAAAAAAATATCAGCAGACCGTGCGCGTCAACGAAAATTGTACTTGAAAAATACGTGTGCGCTATGCACGAGGACAAAAATTTGATATCATCTAAATGGCGAGAGAAATCGCTCAGTCTGCGTTGAGCTGCTGGGCTGGGAGGATCTCACGACTGTAATATACTGTCAATCACATTGCATTAAACAATTTACGGCAATGGGATATTGTTTAAACAATTTGTAGGGTGATTTCACATTGTACCTTCAATTTATTTTATTTAACAACTGCGGGTTTTGATGGACACCCAAAGAAGAGTGGAAGAGATTATGTGGAAAAATTAAGGGTATGGCAGCTGATTCTGATATGGGGTATGTCGTGGAGGCAGAACTCACATACCCTATTAGTTTGCATGATGTGCATTCCGATTTGCCACTGTGTCCTGAGCAATTAGTTCTGCACGGAGTCTACACCACAAAACTGATGACGACGCTGGGGAACAAGAGAGATACATTATTCACTATGGTAATCTCCAGCAGAGTCTCAGATTAGGGATGAGGCTTGTTAGAATCGTCTTTGCAACCTCATCCAAGAAATCCTCCTGGTTGGAGGAGCATATTGATTTGAGTACGACACTGAGGGCTTCCGCAACATGTGACTTTTAAAGAGATTTTTTAAAATTAATGAATAATTCAGTTTTCGTCTAAACAGTGGAGGACATGAGAGAAAATCGTTAAAATTTGATTATAACCGAATGTGAATTGGGACGCAAAAATGCAGACCAAATTTTAAACGGGTCACAATTTGAATGAGAACTTTGTTGCTGTGGAGATGGTGAAGGTTGCGATAGAGTTCACGAAACCTGTCTACGTGGGGATGTGCATACTAGACCTATCCAAATTGCACATGTACCACTTTCATTATGAGTTTGCAAACCCAACATTTAGCTAATCCTAAGTTACTTTATACGGATGCAGGGAGCTTCATCTATTGGGTGAATAACTGCGGTCCATTTGAAGTAATGAGGTGCCACAGTGAAGAATACGACACATCTTCGTATACGGTCGATTCTGCTTACAGTATTGTTTCATAGAAAAAGGTTATCGGACTAATGACAGACGAGGTGAATGGGTCACCAATAGTGGAATTTGTAGCTCTGTTGGCCAAAATTTGTGTGTCTTGCCCATTGGAAGGTGCCACTCAGAGACGAGCTAAGGGCATCGAGAGCCCTCAGAATCGAAGAGTATTTGCTGTGCCTGTATGGTAGAGTCCATGGTGCTCCACCACAGCCACAGCATATGATGCAGCAAACTACAGTGCTATTACAAATGATTGAAGCGATTTCATAAATTCACTGTAGCTCCATTCATTGACATATGGCCACGGCACACTACGGATACGTAGAAAAACTAATAAAGTTTTGTTCGGCTGGAGCCGCACTTCAGGTGTCTGCCGCAAGAGCGCTCGAGAGCGCAGTGAGACAAAATGGCGACAGGAGCCGAGAAAGCGTATGTCGTGCTTGAAATGCACTCACATCAGTCAGTCATAACAGTGCAACGACACTTCAGGACGAAGTTCAACAAAGATCCACCAACTGCTAACTCCATTCGGCGGTGGTATGCGCTGTTTAAAGCTTCTGGATACCTTTGTAAGGGGCGTGCAGTGAGCGAAGAAACGGTTGAACGCGTGCGGGCAAGTTTCACGCGTAGCCCGCGGAAGTCGACGAATAAAGCAAGCAGGGAGCTAAACGTACCACAGCCCACGGTTTGGAAAATCTTACGGAAAAGGCTAAAGCAGAAGCCTTACCTTTTACAATTGCTACAAGCCCTGACACCCGATGACAAAGTCAAACGCTTTGAATTTTCGGCGCGGTTGCAACAGCTCATGGAAGAGGATGCGTTCAGTGCGAAACTTGTTTTCAGTGATGAAGCAACATTTTTTCTTAATGGTGAAGTGGACACAATGTGCGAATCTGGGCGGTAGAGAATCCTCACGCATTCGTGCATCAAATTCGCAATTCACCAAAAGTTAACGTGTTTTGTGCAATCTCACGGTTTAAAGTTTACGGCCCCTTTTGCTTCTGCGAAAAAAACGTTACAGGACACGTGTATCTGGACATGCTGGAAAATTGGCTCATGCCACAACTGGAGACTGACAGCGCCGACTTCATCTTTCAACAGGATGGTGCTCCACCGCACTTCCATCATGATGTTCGGCATTTCTTAAACAGGAGATTGGAAAACCGATGGATCGGTCGTGGTGGAGATCATGATCAGCAATTCATGTCATGGCCTCCACGCTCTCCCGACTGAACCCCATGCGATTTCTTTCTGTGGGGTTATGTGAAAGACTCAGTGTTTAAACCTCCTCTACCAAGAAACGTGCCAGAACTGCGAGCTCGCATCAACGATGCTTTCGAACTCATTGATGGGGACATGCTGCACCGAGTGTGGGAGAAACTTGATTATCGGCTTGATGTCTGCCGAATCACTAAAGGGGCACATATCGAACATTTGTGAATACCTAAAAAATTTTTTTGAGTTTTTGTAGGTGTGTGCAAAGCATTGTGAAAATATCTCAAATAATAAAGTTATTGTAGAGCTGTGAAATCGCTTCAATCATTTGTAATAACCCTGTAATATTCGTATGAGAGAATGTGGGGCGTATACTGTGCAGCGATCTAAAGTTGGCCTGTCGCCTCATGACAAAAAAATAGGGTCATTTGTGATGACAGGAGTGAAACTCTCCCATACTCACACAGTTCACTTGTTGAGAAAGGCGGGGTAGGGACTCTGATTGGTGAGAGGGAGAGAATGAGACTGGGTGTAAATGTTCCAGTATGGTATGACCCTTTTATCATAGAAAAAGAAATTTTGTGTGTGTGTGTGTGTGTGTGTGTGTGTGTGTGTGTGTGTGTGTGCATGTGTGTGTCATGTAAATATTTATCTATTTATGCACACCATGTGTCTGAAGGTTGCGTACTTTATACAGATATAAATGAGTACATTGTAAAAACATATCAGCAGACCGTGTGTGTCAACGAAAATTGTACTTGTAAAATATCTGTGCGCTATGCACGTGGACAAAAATTGCACATGATGTAAATAGATTAGTCTTTTTTATGTTTCACCTGCCACTAGCTGTCCAGGTCCGGCTGGTTTTTAAGTGGAGATATATATTTAGTTCTCCATCCTCAAAATTATTATTTTTCAACCAGTGCTACTATTTGAGCGATCAAGCCAGATGTTCAGACGAACCAATTGTCAACCAGTGGTACAGTGTGTGTTACAGTGATCAAACCGATCGTACAGATAAAAAGACTATCAACCAATGCAACTGTTCGGTGGACTGCGGATTTATGTAGTTTTTCGTGTACGAAAGCAAAAGTATCTCTGCATTGAAAAAAGATTATGTTAAATTTCTTATTAAGAAGCAAATTGTGTAACTATATCTGAAAAAAGTGTATCTGCATTGAAGAAATTATTATGTGGCATGTGAATAAAAAGAATTGTTTGTGGGAATTGTATAAAAATGAAATCGTTACCGCACATCTTTGGTGTTGTTATTTACAAATACTTATCCCGGTGGTCCATTGATCGTGATTGGGCCTAATATCTAACGAAATAAGCGTCAAACGAAAAAACTGCAAAGAACGAAACTTGTCTAGCTTGAAGGGGGAAACCAGATGGCGCTATGGTTGGCCCGCTAGATGGCGCTGGCATAGGTCAAACGGATATCAACTGCGTTTCTTTAAATAGGAACCCCAATTTTTTATTACATATTCGTGTAGTACGTAGAGAGATATGAATGTTTTAGTTGGACCACTTTTTTTGCTTTCTGATAGATGACGCTGTAATAGTCACAAACATATGGCTCACAATTTTAGACGAACAGTTGATAACAGGTAGATTTTTTAAATTAAAACACAGAACGGAGGCACGTTTGAAAATTTTATTTCGGTTGTTCCAATGTGATACATGTACCTTTGTGAACTTATCATTTCTGAGAACGCATGCTGTTACAGCGTGATTGCCTGTAAATACCACATTAATGCGATAAATGCTCAAAATTATGTCCGTCAACCTCAATGCATTTGGCAATACGTGTAACGACATTCCTCAAAACAGCGAGTAGTTCGACTTCCGTAATGTTCGTACATGCATTGGCAATGCGCTGACGCATGTTGTCAAGCGTTGTCGGTAGATCACGATAGCAAATATCCTTCAACTTTCCCCACAGAAAGAAATCCGGGGACGTCAGATCCGGTGAACGTGCGAGCCATGGTATGGTGCTTCGACGACCAATCCACCTGTCATGAAATATGCTATTCAATACCACTTCAACCGCACGCGAGCTATGTGCCGGACATCCATCATGTTGGAAGTACATCGTCATTCTGTCATGCAGTGAAATATCTTGTAGTAACATTGGTAGAACATTACGTAGGAAATCAGCATACATTGCACCATTTAGATTGCCATCGATAAAATGGGAGCCAATTATCCTTCCTTCCATAATGCCGCACCATACATGAACCCGCCAAGGTCGCTGATGTTCCACTTGTCGCAGCCATCGTGGATTTTCTGTTGCCTAATAGCGGATATTATGCCGGTTTACGTTACCGCTGTTGGTGAAACCAACTGTTCGTCTAAAATTGTGAGCTATATGTTTGTGACTATTACAGCGCCATCTATCGCAAAACGAAAAAAGTTGTCCAACTAAAACATTCATATTTCTTTACGTACTAAACGAATATGTAATAAAAAATGGGGGTTCCTATTTTAAAAAAACGCAGTTGATATCCGTTTGACTTATGGCAGCGCCATCTAGCGGACCAACCACAGCGCCATCTGGTTTCCCCTTCAAGCTAGACAAGTTTCGTTTGACGCTTATTTCGTGAGATATTTGGCCCGGTCACTATCACTGGACCTCCCTATATATATATATATATATATATATATATATATATATATATATATATAGTGTAATTACAGTATTCCACCCTGTGTGATTGGAATGCCAATTTAATTACTTTGTAATTACCTATCAATATGCTCTGAGAGTAAGCACAGAAAGGTATGCCCACCAAAATTGGTAGTGTGACATCGTTCCACAAATTGTTTAAATAAAGAATGTACCACACTGCCTTGGCTCTGACAAACAAACATTGATATCCTGAGCACGCAATGCCAAACTGACAACGCTTTGTAGGGAGAACAAAGCGTTTAAATATACTGAATGTGCAATGTGAAGTCCATGCAACAATTTTTTTATATAATATTTCAGTACCTTAAATTGTTAACGCAGTGTGACTGACAATGTATCACAGTCCAGTAGATCAGCGCTGACTGAGCGATTTCTCCCACCATTTTTTTCCTGGGCAGGGGAGGCGGGAGGGGATGGGAGAGGAAGGGTAGTGATTTCCCAGAGAGGTGGTGGAAGGGGCACATGCCGGCTGGAGAAAACCCATGACGTCATCACGGGGAAGCGATAATTAATCGATCAATTTAATTAATTAGCATAATTAATTTGACATCAATTTGAAGTAATAAATATTCTCATTCCCGCTTTATCCTATTACTTCTAGGTATGTAGATAATAAATCAGGTTATAACACTTAAGGAAATGCAAATTTCGGCTCAGTCGTTTCTAGATTTGCGTCCCTCATGGCAAACTGAACTGTTCATCGTCATCACTGAAGTTTGTATCAAAATCGTGGAAAGATGCCCCATAATAAAGTCGCGAATGTTAAGCCTGAGTCTGCCAGCAAATTTCAGATTGTTCTGGAAGCCGTGCGCAGCTTGTAGCGGACGCGTCACGCTGCAGAGTACCTTGATGAGGGCGATGTCGTGGAGCCACGAGTCGTCCACGTCGTAGCCCGGGTGGACGATGGCCGCCTGCAGCTTGTGGCGAGTGCCGCCCTCGTTGAGGCGAGTCGTGCCGGACACCACCGACATTGCGTGCATCTCCCTGTGGTCAAACTCACGCCGAACAGTCGCCACTCTTGCTGCTAACGAACAAATCGTAAGTATGTCCTGAAATATAAGGTGTTCCAGAAATACACGGCAATATTTCAGGGCGAGGTTCAGCACATGCAGCAGGCAAAAAAGCCTCATATGAACATGGGTCCAGAAGTGGATATTTATTGGGATATCGGGCATGGATGCAGGTTATCGCGTACTTCACTAATGATCCTACGGATTCGCCCTAGCAGTCCTACAGTCCTGTGTGACGATAGTGTCATGTGATAGCGGTCTCTCTGGACCTGGCTGGGCTGGAACTACTGTACTTCACGGTGGGCACTACAAACTGCCTCGGCAGACAACGAAGTATAACACAGTTAGCATGTACACCGTTACTTAACAAAATGTCAGTTTGGTTTCCAGAAGGACTTTTCAACGGCAAATGCTATATATACTTTCACTAATGAAATATTAAATGCTCTGAGTAACCGGAAGTAACCCGTTCTGATTTTTTGTGATCTATCAAAGGCTTCTGATTGTGTAAATCATGGAATACTTCTAGATGAGCTCAAGTACTGTGTTATGAATGGGACAGTGCTCAAATGAAACTTCCTGGCAGATTAAAACGGTGTGCCGGACAGAGACACGAACTCGGGCAAAGGTCCCGAGTTCGAGTCTCGGTCCGGCACACCGTTTTAATCTGCCAGGAAATTTCATGTCAGCGCACGCTCCGCTGTAGAGTGAAAATTTCATCCTAGTGCTCAAATGGTTTAAATCATACCTAACTGGAAGAGTGCAGAAAGTTGAAATAAGCAGTTCACATAACATGCAAAAAACTGATACTTTCTCAAACTGGGGAACAATCAAGAATGGGATGCTGCAAGGTTCGGTCTTGGGTCCTCTGCTGTTCTTAATATATATTAATGACTTGGTATTCTATATTCACGAAGATGCAAAGCTAGTACTTTTTGCCGATGATACAAGTATAGCTATCACACCCGACAGACAAGAATTAACTGGAGGTGAAATTGTAAACGATGTTTCTCAGAAAATCATTAAGTGGTGGTCTGCAAATGGGCTCTCATTAAACTTTGACAAAACACAGTACATACAGTTCCACACAGTAAATGGAATGACACCATTAATAAATATAGACTTCGATCAGAAATCGGTAGCTAAGGTAGAATATTCAAAATTTCTAGGTGTATGCATTGATGAGGGATTGAACTGGAAAAAAAACACACTGAGAATCTGCTGAAACGTTTGAGTTCAGCTACTTATACTATTAGGGTCATGGCAAATTTTGGCGATATACATCTGTGTGAATTAGCTTACCACGCCTATTTTCATTCTCTGCTTTCGTATGGCATCATATTATGGGGTAACTCATCATTGAGTAAATGAGTGTTCATTGCACAAAAGCGTGTAATCAGAATAATTGCTGGAGCTCATCCAAGATCATCCTGCAGATGCTTATTTAAAGAGCTAGAGATCTTCACTGTAGCCTCACAAATATATATATATATATATATATATATATATATATATATATATATATATATACTTAGGAAATTTGTTATTAACCAACCAAACGAATTCAAAAGTAATAGCAGTGTTCATGGCTACAACACTAGGAGAAAGGATGATCTTCACTACTCAAGGTTAAATCTAACTTTGGCTCAGAAGGGGGTAAATTATGCTGCCACAAAAGTCTTTGGTCACTTACCTAATACCATCAAATGTCTGACAGATAGCCATATAGCATTTAAAAGGAAATTAAAAGGATTTCTTAATGGCAACTCCTTCTACTCATTAGATGAATTTTGGGTGTAGTAAGTGAGTAATTTCCCCAACCCCCACAAAAAAATATTAAGTGTCATGTAATATTTTGTGTAATGTAATATCTTGTATAGACACCTTTTATTAACCTGACACGTTCCACTTCAATACGAAGTGTCGTATTCATGATCTATGGAACAAGTACTAATCTAATCTAATCTTTACTGATGTTGTAAGGTGGGTTCCTGCAGGTACACATTAAACACTGCTGCAGTGTTGTAATGTGGCCACTCATTCACCTGTATGTACTGTTTTGGACAATGGTGTAATCAGGTGCTGAGCATGCATCCATGAATTTCACGTATGGGTTACCAAATGGCAATGCTGTAGAATTTCGTCGGCTGTATCACGAACAATATCCAGAATGCCCGTGCTCTGACAGGAAGACATTCCAAGAAGTCCACTACCACGTATATGAGCATGACAGTTTCACACCTTTACCTGGAACAAGAGGACTGCCACGACGCACCACACTTGCAACTGAGAACACTATTCGTTGACGCTGCGGAACAGAATCCACACATCAGCACTTGGCGCTCAGGTCGTTAGGTGGATGTCCCTCACAACATTGTCTGGAGGTACCTGGCTGAGCAAGAGCTGTATCATACCACCTATAGTGCATTCAGGCATTGGTTCCTGCAAGTTTTCCTGCAAGGCTTATATTTGTCGGTGCTTTATCCAACAACGTGGTATGAGGCCCAATTTTCCAGAAATGGGTTATGGACGTATGAGCCAACATTCACACGTGATAGCACCCAAAATTACATACTCATCATGATCGGGCATATGTCAATCCACATGCAACTGTTGAAATGCCCCATACACAAAGTTCCGCCATCAATGCCTGGTCAGAAATTGTGGAAGACCACTTTGTAGGACACTATGTACTTCCCTGCTGTTCGAATGGGTGGAGGTACAGATGGTTCTTGTGCAAAAGGTTGCCTCCTATGTAGGAAGGTTTTTCACTACAACTCCGGCAACAACTGTGCTTCATGTACGGTGGAGCCCCTGATAATTTTTGTGCTGTTGTCCGCAAACACCTGATTCGCCGTTATGCTAATCGCTGCATAGGTAGAGATGGACAAATTGTTTCGCCTCCATGCACACATGACCTAAGCTCATTGAACTTTTTCCTGTGGGCCCATTTAAAGGCGTTGGCGTATGCTACACCTTCGGAGGATGAAGCATCACTTTTTTCAAGAATGCAGGTTGGTAACCAAAGAGTACATACAACACTGGGAGTTTTTGAAAGGGTTCGTATCTTACTGCAGAATCCTGCATACTGGGAGAGGGCGGGCATTTCCAAAACATCTTATGAGGCAGTGAAATGAGAGTTCTGAAAGTAAACTGGAGTTTTTTATGTATTAGGTAACCGTGTTCAGTGTCTGATAACTCTATAAATATCCATTTCCGGGCTCATGTTCATACCAATTATCTAATGACCTGAAGTATTTCCCTGTATTTTCGGAACACTAGGTACGTTTTCAGTTTTTCTCCATGTATTAAAAAGTAAGTCGTGTACAGTTTAACTAGTGGCTTGCAGAGTATGTAAGTGCATGTACATTGACCAGCTTGCTTGGAATTTCTAGTGGTTTTCTACCCCCATGGATACGTTAATACCTATCTTGACTTGTTTTGTCCAGGGTTGAAGGGTCCACTGCTTCATGTTGTGCCGCTTGGCAACACATCCTAGCTGTGATGAGGATCTTTGGCTCTGTACGGTCGCGCTATCTGCTGTGAAGGTTGACCGTAGCGGCCGGGGAGGGCAGTCTGATGTGATCCTACGACCAGGAGAATACTGCACTTTTAAACTACCGGCTGCAGTTAGCTGGCGGGGCTGTGGGAAGTGTGCTGTGGTAATGGTCTGTCTCTTCGCCACATTTTCTGCAGCACGTTGTTGGTTTGCATTTGTACTGGAGTCCGAACTAGAAGCCAGTAAAAATGGCTTGTTTAGTCTAGAATGTGTTCGAGCGTATTCTCTCTGCGAGATTGTGGATATCATACCGACTGTTTTCAGGTATCGTTTCCGAAGTCATGCAGTTCGATTTTAAATAAGGAAATCTGTTTAGAGTTTGCAGGCGTCGCTTCCGTCTGGGTAGTGACGGTTACTGACATAAGTAGCTAGGCTCTGGGGTTTGCCTTAATGGAGTTATTCCCTCTTTGCGTTTTGGGCGTTAATGTTGTATGACCGAATTGTAAGACGTGGTATCTTGACGTACGTTTTATCCTTTCTGTATTTAACTGATTCAGTATTATAGATGACAGTGGTGGCCAGGGAGTGTCATCTAAAAATTTTGTGTATTGTATGTTAAGAAATATCTTTTAGTGGTTAGTAATTCGATCTTAAAAGTTATTTTATAACTACAAGGTTGTCATTGGAATTTTAGAATGGAAGTTGAACTCATGGAACTGACCTAATGCGGTGTAATTTTAAGTTAGTTTACTGTTATGGTTGCTAAATGAGTTTTGTTTTAAGGCATATTCTCCTGCGCATAATAATTATTATACGGAGTGTGGTTTGTGGATTTGTTAATGTATTCTGAAGAATTATCTCCGAGTCGGGACTGGGTTGTAACGCCCACATCTGTGTCGGGACTGGAACGAAGTTAATATAGCCACAGGTGCAAGTTAATTTTATGGGAATTGTAACCTTCTGTCTCGGCCATTATTAATATTGTTTTTTTTCAGACGACCAGACACCTTCTTATGCAGCCAATAATTGAGAGGTGAGTGTTGAACCTCATTTTTGACGTCTCGTACCCTGTGGACGTACCCTCGGTCTACACAGCTACCAGTGCTACTCACTGTGTTGAAAATCACCACAAAAATGTCAAAATCAAAATGAAACAGAATATGATGCACTTATTTTATCGATGTTTCCATTAATCCGCATCAGTTAAAACACCGCCTTTTGGACGAAATAAATTACCTCTATCGATGTATTTTGCCTTTGCATATCGAACGTGTTACTTCATTTACTTCAGAATGCTAATGCTGTTAGGAGGAAGTCTCGAAAAGTACATTACGTCGCGCTCTCATTACGTCCCGCCTTGCGGGGTTAATCCATAGAAGTTATCCCTTATAAAACTCGTTATGTCGCTGCAACTAAGAAGTGGTTATGTCTACCTTTGAAGCAGTCGGCCGGAGTGTGCGTCGGCCAGTTTTATGTGTCAGCCTGAGATGATATTCGGGACCGAGTGCAGGGAATTGAATGATGCACAAGCGTACATACACTGCCTGAGAAAAAGAAGTGAAGTACACAGAACGGGAGGAGGAAACGAAACGAAACTTCACTGATTGATAGAATATGTGATCCAGAATGAGATTTTCACTCTGCAGCGGAATGTGCGCTGATATGAAACTTCCTGGCAGATTAAAACTGTGTGCCGGACCGAGACTCGAACTCGGGGCCTTTGCCTTTCGCGGGCAAGTGCTCTACCAACTGAGCTACGGAAGCACGCCTCACGCTATCTCCTCACAGCTTTACTTCTGCCAGTACCTCGTCTCCTTCCTTCCAAACTTTACATAAGCTCTCCTGCGAACGGGGCGTGAGTCGTGCTTGGGTAGCTCAGTTGGTAGAGCACTCGCCCGCGAAAGGCAAAAGTCCCGAGTACGAGTTTCGGTCCAGCACACAGTTTTAATCTGCCAGGAAGTTTCAGAATATGTGATGTTGTTTCAGTGATTACAAAACCGACTCTAATTAACAAAGAACTTAGTAGTATGAGTCCACTTATCGTTATGACGTTGTTCTACCTTTCGCTTGGATGCGTACACTGACTGGATTGGTATGGATGTCTTAAACTCATTGTATCCTTTCCTGTGGCAGACTGCCCCACGATTGTTGCAACTGGTCCTTGATATCCTGGATACTGTTCTGGGATGGAGTTGACGCCAGAACTAGTTATACATATGTTTTGTCATTGATAGGTCTGTGGATCTTGTTAGCACTCGCATATCTCAACATCACACAGGCAGTTCATAGAGAGACTTGCCATATGAGGACAAGAATTTTCCTGTTAAAAAGTGGCTCCATGATACTTTCGCTAGAGAGGTAACACTTGAGGACGCAGCATGTCTGAAACGTTACCTGTGCCGTCACAGTTTCCTTACTCACTACCAGCCCTGACCTGCTCACCACACTATGATGACAGTAGTAACACCGCTGTGCCTCCCCACAACATTGGAAGAATGGGACCTCCGTCAGGTCGCCGCTATATTTCCTGACGATCCTTGGTAGCACAAAAAAATGGCTCTGAGAACTATGGGACTTAACTTCTGAGGTCATCACTCCCCTAGCACTTAGAACTACTTAAACCTAACTAACCTAAGGACATCACACACATCCATGCCCGAGGCAGCATTCGAACCTGCGACCGTAGCGGTCTCGCGGTTCCAGACTGTAGCGCCTAGAACCGCTCGGCCACCCCGGCCGGCCTTGGTAGCACAGAACCGCATTTCATCGCTGAACAAAATGCGATGTCATTCAGCAACAAATCACACGTCCTGGATACGGCATCACACCAAACGCAGATTCTTGTGTTCTGGTGTTAACGATGTTGTTGTTGTGGTCTTCAGTCCAGAGACTGGTTTGATGCACCTCTCCATGCTACTCTGTCTAGTGCAAGCCTCTTCATCTTCAGTAACTACTGCAACCTACATCCTTCTGAATCTACTTAGTGTATTCATCTCTTGGTCTCCCTCTACGGTTTTTATCCTCCAAGCTTCCCTCTAATACTAAATTGGTGATCCCTTGATGCCTCAGACCGTGTCCTACCAACCGATCCCTCTTACTAGTCAAGCTGTACCACAAATGCCTCTTCCCCCCCCCACCCCCACCCCCCAATTCTGTTCAGTACCTCCGCATTAGTTACGTGATCTACCCATTTAATCTTCAGCATTCTTCCGTAGCACCACATTTCAAACGCTTCTATTCTCTTCTTGCCTAAACTAGTCTCCATACAAATACTTCCAGAAAAGACTTCCTGACACTTAAATCTATATTCGACGTCAACAAATTTCTCTTCTTCAAAGACGGTTTCCTTGCCATAGCCAGTCTATATTTTAATATCCTCCCTTCTTCGACACTCGCCGGTCGCAGTGGCCGACCGGTTCTAGCCACTTCAGTCTGGAACCGCGTGAGCGCTACGGTCGCAGGTTCGAATCCCGCCTCGGGCATGGATATGTGTGATGCCCTTAGGTTAGTTAGGTTTAAGTAGTTCTAAGTTCTAGGGGACTGATGACCTCACATGTTAAGTCCCATAGTGCTCAGAGCCATTTGAACCATCTTCGACAGTCATCTGTTTCTTTGCTTCCCAAATAGCAAAACTCATTTACTACTTTAAGTGTCTCATTTACCAATCTAATTTCCTCAGCATCAACTGATTTAATTCGACTATATTCCATTATCCTCGTTTTGCTTTTGTTGATGTTCATCTTATATCCTCCTTTCAAGATATTCTCCATTCCGTTCAGCAGCTCTTCCAGGTCCTTTGCTGTCTCTGACAGAATTACAATGTCATCGGCGAACCTCAGTTTTTATTTCTTCTCCATGGATTTTAATACCTACTCCGAATTTTTCTTTTGTTTCCTTTACTGGTTGCTCAATATACAGACTGAATAACATCGGTGATAGGCTACAACCCTGTATAACTCCTTTCTCAAGTACTACTTCCCTTTCATGCCCCTCAACTCTTGTAACTGCCATCTGGTTTCTGTGCAAATTGTAAATAGCCTTTCGCTCCCTCTATTTTACCCCTGCCACCTTCAGAATTTGAAACAGAGTATTCCAGTCAACATTGTCAAAAGCTGTCTCTAAGACTACAAATGCTAGAAACGTGGGTTTGCCTTTCCTTAACCTATCTTCTAAGATAAGTCGTAGGGTCAGTATTGTCTCGCGTGTTCCATCGTTTCTACGGAATCCAAACTGATGTTCCCCGAGGTCTGCTTCTACCAATGTTTCCATTCTTCTGTAAAGAATTCGTGTTAGTATTTGGCAACCGTGACTTATTAAACTGATAGTTGGCTAATTTTCACATCTGTCAGCACCTGCTTTCTTTGGGATTGGAATTATTATATTCTTCTTGAAGTCTGAGGGTATTTCGCCTCCCTCATACATCTTGCTCACCAGATGGAAGAGATTTGTCATGGCTGGCTCTCCCAAAGCTAATGGAATGTTTTCTACCTCTGGGGCCTTGTTTCGACTTAGGTCTTTCAGTGCTCTGTCAAATTCTTCACTCAGTATCATATCTCCCAGTGCTCTGTCAAATTCTTCACTCAGTTTCATATCTCCCATTTCATCTTCATCTATGTCCTGTTTGATTTCCATAATATTGCCCTCAAGTACATCGCCCTTGTATAGACCCTCTATATACTCCTTCCACCTTTCTGCTTTCCCTTCTTTGTTTAGAACTGGTTTTCCATCTGAGCTCTTGATATTCATACAGGTGGTTCTCTTTTCTCCAAAGATCTCTTTCATTTTCCTGAGTTAACGATAGCCTACGCATATTACGGTAATTTTCTAGTTCGGCTGCTCCTGTTCTCCAGCCAATTGTGGGAGATCACAGAGAGTGTTGCTTTGAGTCCATTACCTGTTCTTGAATGGCAGGTGCAGATGTGGACGGGTCACAATATGATCTGTGCATAATACGGCGATCCTCCCATGAGGTGGTCAGATGTGGTCGACCAGAATCGTGACGATGAGAATGTCTACCCTCACATTGTCATGAAGTCCAACATCGGGCCACTGTTACACGTGAATGCTCCACAAATCTGCGTATTGCACGCTTCTACCAGCCGGCGAAACGAAAACCCACAATGAGTCCCCTTTTCAACTTTGTTTATCATGCTACGTCACCAGAGTACGCGGCGTCTTCGTGTCCTTCACGGTGATCACTCAATACCTAACTTCCTTTACATAGCTCAGCTGGCCTGATAAAGCCAGCCGATGTGACCGTGCGGTTCGAGGCGCTTCAGTCTGGAACCACGTGACCGCTACGGTCGCAGGTTCGAATCCTGCCTCGGGCATGGATGTATGTGATGTCCTTAGGTTCAATAGGCTTAAGTAGTTCTAAGTTCTAGGGGACTGATGACCACAGATGTTAAGTCCCATAGTGCTCAGAGCCTTTTTTTTTTTTTTGGCCTGATAAGAAGACTAAACACGAACAGTGCTAGCGCACTCTGGTTGCCGCTCTACTGTATGGTTATAATTAAAGTGTAGCTACTGATAGAAGTCTAGTGTAGCCTGTAATTATTGTATGGCAGGGAAACTTGACTGTTAATGACGAACCGATTTACGCTGGAAAAAAGTTTAGTTCCAATTTTGGCCACCAGGTGTAAACCTAGCGCTACGAATTCAAGGAAGACGTATAGAAATGTTTCCATATGTAATGGATTAGGGACTGGATGTGGGCAGAAACGGTTAAGCAACTGAGAAAGTTATAATGTTGGTTTTGTTATTAGCCACCGCTTACACAATTTGTTCAATATGAGCACCAGAGACGTTAATGAGATGCTGTACAGCGCCAGATTTTCACCTGGTGGCCAAAACTGGAACTAATTTTCTCCAACGTAAATCTATTCAACATTACCTCATTAGCATATCTACCAAAATCCGCTGCCTTACGACAGTAATAGCACAAACTGGACCTTCTCGAGTAGCTACACTTTGATTATAACATCCTGGTACCTTTCACAGAGAACTGTAGCTCTAATCATTTACGTATCCACCGACGCTATGTACTTCCGACCTCGTCTTGTGGCTGCTTCGTTTTTCTTCTCAGGCAGTGTATGAGCCGCAGCAGGCCGCGAGGTGAGTGGTACTCACTGAAGGCGAGAAGCGACGCAGTGCGCCGCGGTGAGCGCCCAGTACTGGTTGAGCACGGACGCGCCGCACGCGTGGCGGTATGAGGTCGGCTCTCCGGGGCGCAGCAGCTGCAGCGACAGCTGCAGGCGTAAACACACCTCACTACGGCACCCGTCCCGACTGCAGACGTATCACACCAGTAGACGTCAAGCCGAGGCTGCGGGATCACTTGCTCATTTCATTTCCAACGAACATTCGCAATTTCACTGCTAGCCTCGCTGTACTGTATTCATCGTGTCCTTGCGTAATAAAATATTCACAATCCAAATAGCTACAGCGACAGTGGGACACCCTACAACATTATTTAACTACAGTAGAGCGTCGATTATCTGAACGTCGGTCAACCGAACGACCGCTTAACCGAACTGTGTACTCGCTGCACATGTTACTCTCCCACCCTACCGTCCATCATCCCCCCCCCCCCCCCCCCCAACCACTCCCAAACCAAGTTTCCCACAGTAGTCGCCGCACTGGGCCACCACTGGCGGAACATTGCTTCTAATGGGGCCTTCACAAGGCGCTGCTGACCGGCCAAGCCGCCAGCCGCTGTGTTTCAACAATCAGTACACCTCTGTCGGCTTGGCACTGGCAGTAGATGTAGCGGCAGTATCAAAGCTGTTCACAGCAACAGCTGCGCCAGCTTAAGAGTTGAGGCGTGCCGCTCCGCGCAGTTTGAAAAATTGCGCGCCCCCAAGAAGAGTTTCTCACGGTGCAAACAGTCACCTTCTGTTCTCTGTTACGACCACTTGTGTGCTGCTGCGTGAAGAAGTGAACTTGACGATACAAAATGCTAAAACCTAAACGTATTGTCCTTTCTATGAGGGACAAGTACGAGATTATTAAAAGGTTAGAAGAACGTGAATCTGCAACCGCTTTATCCAATTTTAATTTTGTATACTGTGTGTATTGTTCACGCAAAATGCGTATTTAATATGTATATATTTTTGTTTAATAAACTGTGCCACATACTATATATTCCTACTGAAGTTTTCTTTGTATGTTACTTTGTAATACTAAAAGAGATGCCTGTTTTTATGAATAAATTTACTGTACAGTACTTCTTTTTGGCAAATAAACATGTACAGTCCGATTATCCGAACAAACCAGTTTTCCGAACAACCATGTCTCCCAATTACTTCGGATAATCAACGTTCTACTGTATTAATTTATTTTCTGTAAACAGAGTATGGTACAACGGGCAGTACATTGCATTAAGGACACAAGAAATACTTATACACCGTCCAGTCGTGTTAATGTGACCACAGCCTACGTTCGACGTCAACGTGCAATGACCACTCACAAACATCAGTTGGCAGCACTGTCAGTGGAGGGTGTATAAATCGTGTCAGGGGGACGCAGAAAACAGTGCAGTCGTTATCGTGATGCGGAAACTTGGCGATTTACCAGACGCCCAAAACAACATTATCCTTGGCTGGCGAGCCACGGGAGGAAGCATTTCTGAAACGGCTAAGTTTGTAAACTGTTTGCGCGCCACCGTACTATCCGAAACCGGCGCCGTGGGGAACTACGGCCGTGGCGATGTGTGCTGGCCAATAGACGTGCAATTGTTGACCGATTGACAGCCCGGATGAACCAAGGGACTGCTACCAACATTGTCTCCTTAACGACAGTTCAGGGAAAGTTACTGCGTGTGGGCCTCTGCAGAAGCCGCCTGGTTCATGTACCCATGCTGACTGTTCTTCATCTGCAGCTGGACGTCCACTGAATGTCGACAGGTGGCCTTTCCAGGTGAATCACGTTTTATGCTCCATCATACAGATGACTGTTGGCGTGCAAGGCGGAACGTCTCAAAGCAGACACCCTGAAACAGTCGTAGGACGGGTCCATGCCAGAAGGGGGAATGTTATGGTCTGGGGAATGTTTCGTGGCACTCTCTGAGAATCTCGTCATTCTAGAAGGCCCAGTGGATCGACATAAGTATGCATCTATCCTTGCGGATCATATTCAGGCCTTTCACAGGTGGTCACGTTAATGTGACAGGACAGTGTTGGTGCAATAACAAAATTATATACAACTGAAGACCTAGGCTGTAAACAGTGGTAAGTTTCAACAGATGAATAACAGGGATATTACCTGTAAAACATGTTACATGATTAGATTTATTTCTTTTAGTTGATAGTATCGCGGAAAAAAACGAGAAATGGCGGCTCTATGCCCACTTTCAGATTCTCACTAATGGTAACTTTGTCAGGATGTGCGCATATAAACAGTGGTAAGTGCCGAAAACATGGCTGCCAGTGTGTAGTATTCACGCCAGGAAAATGCTTTTCAGGGAGTATTTATACAAACAGAAGTACGATGCGGATAACTACGACTCAGACGAAGATACTGAAGATGTTCCTGAACGCGAATGCGATTCAAAATTTTCTGCTAATCGGGTAAAAGTGACTAGTTATTTAAGCAAGTAAACAATGCTAACATAATTTGTGTACTTCACCGTTATATAGGTGAATTTAAGTGACGGTGCAGAACTGTTGAGGTCCATCCTGAACACTGTTTACATACTGTAGTAAGGAGACGATAGAATTAATTTTAAATTGTGCAGAATCATGAATAATTTTTGAGGTTGCTATGCTTTATTATTGCAAAAAATAGCAGTGAAAATTTTAGAGTGATAAAATGCAATGCGTACCTTTTAAATTTGTATTTTTATGAAGTTTCACAGTAGTGTTTCGTTAACTCGCCCAGCAGTCTTACAGTGGTAAGTCAACAGTAACCCATGTTAAGTACACTGCGTTTGCAAAGTAAACAATGTTAAGGAGCCATGACGTACTTTTAAGAATAAAATTGTGGACAAAATTTACTATTGTACAAGATAAGACTTTCCTTTAGAAAAGGGTGTAGCAACCCGCTTATTTTGGGGGTGAGCACTCGCGCCTTGTGGTGTGGTGGGGAATAAGGGAGAAGTGCGCGCATCATGTGGTCGCGACCACGCAGAAAGAGTGCCAAATGTGAAATACGTGTGTCAGTTTTGACTGCGGCGCCATGTAATAGCAGCATTGGCAACTCGGCATTGTTTAATGGCGACAATGTCTTAGCACTTCGATCTACAGTGCGAGGAATCTTATTGTTTTACACAAAAAGCTGGTTCGCAAAACGTTTAGTGTATCAGAGGACGCCTAATACTTTCAGAAAGTGGAGTTTACAAAGGCACTCCAGGTCTTACCACGCCAGGGAATACGGAAAATGTGAATGATCTGAACGTGTACAAGAGGTTTTAATATTTAGAAGGAAGCTCGCTGAAGTGGATACCCTCCTCATACTCTCCCAAAAGAGTTGAACCGCCTCCCCCTCCCAGACCAAGAACTCCGTCCCAGCATTTATCCCTCTTACCAACTTTAAACCCATCACATCCGTTCCACCGCATCAGAACTCCCTCTCCGTCCATTCTCCACATTTCACCTGCCCATTTCCTTTCCCTTCCACCCTCTTTTCCCTAACCCCTTTCCTTCATCAAATTATAGCCTCACTAATAATCCTCTACTCGATCATGTATCCCAACAGCTACTCCCACCTTATCCATACACAGGCAACTGTTCCCCATCCCGATACCACGTCCATTCTACCCTCCTCAACGACCAACTTACCCCTTCAATGGAATACCACCCCAGAGCAGATCCTTCGAGCTTTAGTGCCGCATGCTTGTTTATAACATCAGTGTTCTGCATAAAGGTTTTATTAAAAATGTTTTTAAATAGTTTTAAATGTAGTACTATTTTGTTTGTGGTTTTACCTTTTATCATACTGGTCTTTAATAAAAGCGAAGGAAGTCATGTCTTTATTCATAAGATCTTCCATTACAGTTTTCATCTTTTTAAAGTTTTAAAGACTTTAAATATCTCACCCTTCTGTTCACTATTGTTTCATTTCATTTACATTTTCTTGTTAATTGGCAGAGGAGCGGGTTGTCTATACCACATACACCCCCTTCGCGGACCGCCTTTATTGGGCTAGGGGGGATGAAATGACAATGAAGGGGAAAAAATCTGAAATGGAGGAAGAATAGCGAGAAAAATCAAGTGAGTCTGACGTTTCGGATAAGCTACAAAATTGGACTATGTTTAGCCTGCTAGATGCAACTGAGCATTTGTGTCCACTTCAGGTAGAGGTTTCACGGGGTGCCGTTATCAGTCATGGCAATCATGCGTCCCACACATATTATGACAGACGACGTTCACAGACTTCTCGCAAAATCTTTGTAAAGATTTTGTTGCATATTGTTTAGCACTCTACGAACATGTGGATATCACAGGCACACAGCTGTATGCGACATTCTTATCAGTGTTAAAAAAGTAAAATATGTAGGCCTGTCAAGGAATTTATTAGTTATGGGTTTACTGAAGGAGGGCCAGTCATGTTGTGAAACAAACCAAGATTCATAGAAAAACTGAAAGGGAAAACATAAAATCTTCAAGTACCCTATTCGTGCTGGTATGAAGCTTGAAGTAGATGCAAAGTAACAGGGAACATAAAGCCATTCTGAATTTCTTCAAACATTTGCTTCAGGATCGATTTTCCTGTTTTGCACAAGTCTCTACCCTATTCCCTGTGACGATGGTCGCTGCTCGCAGACTTTCGCTCATCTTCTTCTCGCGGAGCCCTTTCACTGTGAAGCTCTGCCCTAGAAGTATTTGTAAAAAATGACTTATCTGAATACAAAATCACCATTTACTCGTATTGCGTTATTTCTCCAAACAACCAATTTGTCCCTTACCATTGTTTACAGCTGAGACCTTAAACTGTGACATTCAATGTCAATATGTATATACATGCTTTCGAAAGTACAACAAGGATACAAACAATAACGGTTCTACTAATGGTTTATATAGCCTATTATTATTTAATATAAACTATGCGGAAAACTGAAGAAATCTAACTAGAAGGCGCTAAGAGACAAAAGAAAAGAGAATAGGAAGATATATACCATTCCCGCCCCCCACCCACCCTCCAAGTCGGTTGCTTGAATTCTATTACTACCGGGAAACCCCAACCCTTTAAAGACTCGAAGTTCCACTTATAACACAGCTTCAAACTTCTGATTAATTTCCAAATGAGTTGGCGTGCTAAATATTTGACGTTAAGTATGTAAGCAATAAAAAGTTTTGATAATGTTCGAAATTATGGTTTATGTTTGTTGGAAGTCACTGTGTGCTGTCGTTATGAAACGCCGCTGTATGAATATATCTGGGTAATTTGCGCTTCATTTTAAGCACGTGCAAGTTTTTCAAGCATCTCAATGTTTATACTGTCATATCTCCTATACTCTACGTCGTACAATGATATAATTTTGTAAGTACATTGACTATTATATGTGGATATTGTCTGCGAACTGTATTGCGAATAGAGGTGGTAGTAAAGAAGCAACAAATTAAAATGTCATGTCTGATTCTGAATTTTACTGCATGCACAGTGAAAAAGTATCCTTTCCTTTCATCATTTTGTGGTGGGTGTCAGAGAGAAGTTTCGTAATGGTTTGAAATTATGTTTCAAGTTTGCTGGAAGTTGCAATGGGCTTTCATTCGCAAATACTGGATGAATAAATTCCGGGTATTTTAGGGGCATCAGTTACGCTGCATCGAGACAAAAGCACACAATTTCTCTAACTGTAATACTTCTCTTATTGTGTTAAACTTAAGATTGTACTGTAAGGGGTTCACCAACCTACTGGAGCAAATGTAATTTCAATGTATTGCTCACGCGCTGCCTGCGACAGAAAATATCTTTGCTGTAATAGAGTCGCAGGTCAGAGCAGTCTCGGCACTTGTAGCAGCGAGCGATTGCAACAACACCTAACTATGGAGGTATCGACTCCATAATAATAATCTCCTTACCAACACCTCATTTTAAATACCAGACTCTTCCTCTTGGCGCACAGTCGCATTTAAATTACAGTTCATTTAATTTATTGAATATTTAAAGACCTTTTACTCAATATTTTAAGACAAATTGTCCACTTTACACTTTTCATAATGTAATAATAAATTTTTCTACATTACAAGCAAATAATGTTTGTAGCAAAGAAAATTCAATGTAATTATAATGAGTTACAAAGAAAATTAAACAGAATAGAACTGCAAATTAGTTAAGAAAAAATGTTAGTAATTTAGAACAGGACAGAAGAAAGATAGGAAAAGACAGATAAGATGGTTGCCTGCCACCGTCAATGGTTGGGAAGGGAAGTGTCGGAATTGCATCGACCCATTTCCTTGCTATTTGACTTTACAAGTATTATATATAATTTGACTGTACATAAAGTTACTTTCCTACATTATTTACATTTTTAAGTGACCCTTAGGCAATAACAGCCGGTCACTGTTTACAGACTATTACGACGTTCACTTCAGAAACAATTGCAGTAGTACTACCTCAGCGTCTGTCGCCGCCTCGCT
This sequence comes from Schistocerca piceifrons, assembly GCF_021461385.2. NCBI lineage: Eukaryota > Metazoa > Arthropoda > Insecta > Orthoptera > Acrididae > Schistocerca > Schistocerca piceifrons. The sequence continues at coordinate 778,528,453 of NC_060140.1, read as the reverse complement.
AAGACTGTGTGGTCTGCATACAGTGCTTTTGTTTTTCTTTAATGGAGTTTTGATGTTTTTCACAAATTGCGACACCCTCTAAACTGTTCGTGTTAATTAAGGCCATAGAGGCATGGTCTTATCAGAATGTACTTCTGACCAAGAAGCGACTCTGGTAGCTGGAATTGGAGTTTTTTGTTAATTCTTCCTTTTGAGCTTTTGTAGTGATATTTCCATAGAGACTTTCACTCTCTAACACATTACTTTATTCATAACCAAGCAATGAAGCACCAATTTTCATAGATTTATCTTTAAAAATATTGCAATATAACGAAATATTTTCTTAAATATTTTCATCCTCTGTTTCACTCCCTTAGTGTGTAACACGCCCGGGGGTACAAGTGGTGGGGGTCCCTTAATTGGTACACGTGCTTGCTGCTTCTTGACCGTGCGCCCTGCTCACACCACATACCTGATAATCCCGTGGCGGTCGTATTGTTCTGCTCCACACTGCTGCTGGCTTGCCTGCAATTATGTATCTAAATATGCAAGCGGATTTAGGGAAGCCACTCAACATTAAACACAACACTGTCCTACGTCTGATATGAACAACTATATTTTGAGACGATGAGAAAATCGCATATTGCACTGTTTACATTCCAAGTCATAACAGATTATCCCAATTAACATTCTTGATGATTATCTGTCCACAATATCACTTGGACGATCGTACGCGTAACCGACGTGACGCAGGTGATCGTTAATGACGCGGAAGCCGAAATGATCGAACGATAGTTCTTACGCTCGCCACGCATACACAAATTTCTTTTGGTACCAGTCCTCCTTGACGCTATTAATCATATAACACTGCTCATAAAGTTAAATTACAGTTCACAGTTCACAACTGTACTAGCATGCGCGTAACGGTCGCGGCGCGACTGATTGTTGAAGATGCGGAACGCGATGACCGAACGCACGTCCTCACGCTCGCTTCAAGACACTGGCTCTTGACTGCACTCCTTTACGGTAACTAATTTTTTACTAATTCACATTAGTTCATTCTGAGAGCCCGAACACGGCGCGGATGATTGATGCTGTGCGACACGCAACGAGAGGATACACCAACACGTTATCGGCGGCACTGCTCATTTTTAATTAAATCATTACGCTCTTTCCTCTGAATCACTTCCATATTTCATCAGCTTACTGTAGTAGCACTTGTAGTAACACTTGAACTTCCATAATAACAATGCCTCTCACACGCAGAGCTACCCACAACACAACATCACAGTTCCGTGTCCCGCTCTCGACTCTGCAAACGCGCTGCCCGCAAAGATGCTCCGCAACTAAGCCAGCGATATGAGAATACGCTTACAAGTGGTTTAATTTCCAAGCCAAATATAAGTTTTTATAGACAGCTTTAAAAATGCTGTAGTATTTCTTTGATAATGATTTATTAAAAAAAAATTTCACCTACTGTCATTCCTCTTAGTGATCGAATTTCCAAAAATCCTGAAAGTCATATTTTTTTTATTTCTGACTGAGAAACCAAATACTAATTTTGTAGTTCTATCTTCAAAACTGCCTTAGTAGCAACATATTTCCAAATAGCCTTTCATCGCTCATTTCACCCTCTTAGGGGTGGAATATCGAAAAAGCTGTTCTTAAACGATGCCTACAGTGTAAGATCAACATCCTATCCAAATTTCAAGTTTCTATCCCTAGCGCTTTGGGTTTCGGGATTATGAGTGAATGAGTGAGTCAGTCAGTCAGACGGGCAGCACATCCATTTATATACTCGTGTAGAGATTTATTAGTGTCAGTACTTTACTGGCCTTGTTAGAATGGCAGATCTCGTAATAGGGGAATAGGAACGTTGAGTTACGCATTTACGACCAGCATTTTCTTTACTTGCAAGCCTCTATGTAAGCGTGCTTGTATGTATTTCTGTCTATAATATTTATGCTACGTGTTTATATAGTTTTGTAGCTGGGTTTGTATTACGTGTTACTTTGTATGAGTGTGGCTGCTTCATCTTCTGTATCTCTGTATGATGTTTCATTTTCTCTATCATCGCTGCTGTCGTTTAGTGTTATGGTTATGGTGGGTCTAGGTGCTGGTCTATGTGCCTTCACCCTGTTACGTATTCATCTCATAATATTCAGATAACTTATGGGACTGCAGCCAGTTGACATCTTCAAGTTATTTTAATATTCTGTGTGTCGGGAGAAACTCACATTTCATCTTGTAATATTCTTAAAATAGTGTTCAATGTTCCATAAAGGTCTGCCCTTTGGTCTGGATTCCTGTTATCATTTGTCGTCTGGCGTCTGTAGGATTACACATCTACATATGTAAGAGTCGCACAGTACTGTTGGCTGGTACACCCTGAGGAACAGGTTCAGGGGTTCCACTTCCTCCGGCTACACTGGCTCCATTCCGTGCGCTGTACAGTTGCGTCTTAAGTGTATCTGCACTTGATGTACATACAGTGTGGTGCCAAGCTTGTATTGCAGGATGAGAGAAAGGAGACGGTGAAACTCGTTGTCACCAAATGTCTTCTCCTCCGTAACAACACCGAGGAAACAATGCAACTGGCGCATCACTATCAACAGTATCACATGATCTCGCTTCAGCACGAAGCAGAAAGGTCTGCCATTTAATCCAGTAGAGTGATGCAAAGTCTGGTGATAAGGAACATAACGCAACCAGCACTCCTTATCAATTTATTCCACCACCAGCTTCCGAATCGGCCACCTAGGAGCCGAGCAGACAGGTGTGTGTTAGCGGTTTCAGCTACGAAGAGGGGTGGGGGAGAGGGGGAGGACAGTGTGAGCATTAACAGTGTAATACAAAGACACATAAGTCAGTGTTTAGGATGGTGTAAGGCGGTGTTGCAAAATCAAGGTGCAGCTGAGGATGTGAAAGAAATTATTGGATTATGTGACTTATATGCCACTTTGCAGGCCATGGTTTGTTATATCATATATAACTGCGTACGGTACTGTAGGTGAGCCAGCCAGTAATAGAAGTTACCCAATCTACAAGTGATAGGTGGTCATGTCATACGGACAGGTAATGTGGGGAACTTGTGAGGGTAGGTCGAACTACCCTGGAGTGTCGACAGATAGCAGGGAATAAAGTGTGATTTGACACTAAGAAGAATTACTCCTAGGGTTGATACACTGGCGGAGAAAGATCGCAACATCATAAAAAAGTTAATGTAGCGTAATGAAATTTCGGGAATACATTTTTGTAGGTAACATACACTACTGGCCATTAAAATTGCTACACCACGAAGATGACTTGCTACAGACGCGAAATTTAAACGACAGGAAGAAGATGCTGCGATATGCAAATGATTAGCTTTTCAGAGCATTCACACCGGGTTGGCGCCGGTGGCAACATCTACAACGTTCTGACATGAGGAAAGTTTCCAACCGATTTCTCATACGCAAACAGTAGTTGACCGGCGTTGCCTGGTGAAACGTTGTTGTGATGCCTCGTGTAAGGAGGAGAAATGCGTACCATCACGTTTCTTTCTTTGATAAAGGTCGGATTGTAGCCTATCGCGATTGCTGTTTATCGTATCGCGACTTTGCTGCTCCCGTTGGTCGAGATCCAATGACTGTTAGCAGAATATGGAATCGGGGGGTTCAGGAGGGTAATACGGAACGCCGTGCTGGATCCCAACGGCCTCGTATCACTAGCAGTCGAGATGACAGGCATCTTATCCGCAGTCCATAGCTCGTGGTCGTGCGGTAGCGTTCTCGCTTCCCGCGCCCGGGTTCCCGGGTTCGATTCCCGGCGGGGTCAGGGATTTTCTCTGCCTCGTGATGACTGAGTGTTGTGTGATGTCCTTAGATTAGTTAGTTTTAAGTAGTTCTAAGTTCTAGGGGACTGATGACCATAGATGTTAAGTCCCATAGTGCTCAGAGCCATATTCTCTTATCCGCTTGGCTGTAACGGATCGTACAGCCACGTCTCGATCCCAGAGTCAAGATGGGGACGTTTGCAAGACAACAACCATCTGCACGAACAGTTCGACGACGTTTGAAGCAGCATGGACTATCAGCTGGGAAACCATGGCTGCGGTTATCCTTGACGCTGCATCTCAGACAGGAGCGCCTGCGATGGTATACTCAACGACGAACCTGAGTGCACGAATGGCAAAACGTCATTTTTTCAGATGAATCCAGGTTCTGTTTACAGCATCATGATGGTCGCATCCGTGTTTGGTGACATCGCGGTGAACGCACATTGGAAGCGTGTATTCGTTATAGCCGTACTGGTGTATCACCCGGCGTGATGGTATGGGGTGCCATTGGTCACACGTCTCGGTCTCCTCTTGTTCGCATTGACGACACTTTGAACAGTGGACGCTACATTTCAGATGTGTTACGACCCGTTGCTCTATCCTTCATTCGATCCCTGCGAAACTCTACATTTCGGCAGGATGATGTACGACCGCATGTTGCAGGTCCTGTACGGGCCTTTCTGGATACAGAAAATGTTCGACTGCTGCCCTGGCCAGCACATTCTCCAGATCTCTCACCAACTGAAAACGTCTGGTCAGTGGTGGCCGAGCAACTGGCTCGTCACAATACGCCAGTCACTACTCTTGATGAACCGTGGTATCGTGTTGAAGCTGCATGGGCAGCTGTGCCTTTACACGCCATCCAAGCTCTGTTTGACTCAATGCCCAGGCGTATCAAGGCCGTTATTACGGCCAGAGGTGGTTGTTCTGGGTACTGATTTCTCAGGATCTATGCTCCCAAATTGTGTGAAAATGTAATCACATGTCATTTCTAGTATAATATATTTTTTCCAATGAATACCCGTTTATCATCTGCATTTCTTCTTGGTGTAGCAATTTTAATGGCCAGTAGTGTATTTAAGTGATTAACATTACAAAATCACAGGTTATTGTAAGGGCGAGACAACCCATTGCAAATGGGAAATGCTGGCACTTTAACAACCAATGTAACCGCCATAATGTTAAATGCACGAATGCGAACGTGCATGCATTGTGTTGTACAGGTGCCGGATATCAGAATGTGGGATGGAGTCCCATGTCTGTTGCGCTTGGTCGGTCAATACAGGAACGATAAATGCTGATTTGTCGTCCAGTGATGTCCCATATGTGCTCACACTGAGACATATTTGGTGATTGAGCAGGCCAAGGCAACATGTCGACGCTCTGTAGAGCATGATGAGTTATAACAGCGGTATATGGGCGAGCGCTAACCTGTTGGAAAACACGCCCTGGAAATCTATTCATGAACGGCAGCACAACAGGCCGAATCACCAGACTGAAGTACAAATTAGAAGTCAGGGTGCGTGGGATAATTATGAGAGTGCTTCTGCTATCATACGAAATTGCGACCAGACCATAACTCCAGGTGCAGACCCAGTGTGTCTAGCAGACAGGTTGGTTGCAGCCCCTCAACTGTACTGCTTCTAAGCAACACAAGGCCATCACCGGTATCGAAGCAGAATCAGCTTTCACCAGAAAACACAACAGACCTTCATCCTGCTCTCCGATGAACTGTCGCATGACACAGATGATGTCTCAAATGGCGGTGCTTTCTGGTGAATTGAACGCACCTGCGAGAGTCTGTCTCGGAGCTGTCCTTCCAATAATCGATTTTTACCAGTTTGTTGTGTCACTGCGGTGCCAAGTGCTGCTCAGATTGCTGTTGCAGACGCAGTACGATGCGCTAGTGCCGCACGTGAAACACGACGGTCTTCCCTCTCGATACTGCCACGTGGCCGTCCAGAACCCGGTCTTCTTGCGATCGTATATTATCGTCAACATCCCTGTCAGAAATCATGTACAGTGGCTACATTCCTGGCAAGTCTTACTGAAAAACCGCAGAGGGAACATCCAGCTTCTCGTACGCCTATTACGTGACCTAGTTCAAACTTAGTGAGGTGTTTAAAACGGCGCCTTTGTTGCTATAAGGGTGCTCTTGACTAACATCAACTCACCACGTCCGGCCTCAAAGGTAACTAATGCTCACGACCGTTACAGCGTGTATTTAAAGCAAACCTGTTTTTGCATCCTTGTAGTGTGCTGCTAGTGTCTCTCTTCTGCGACTGGCACGAAATTTGAATAGACATCTTTCCATTGGAGAAACACGCCTACCAACTTTCACTTAAGTCGCACCGTTCCTTCTTAGTGGTGCGACTTTTTTCCGTGAGTGTATTTAATGTTTAAATGATTGAAAAACTATTATGACTATGCTGGAGACTTTACCCACACTGATTTCTATATACACTATGTGATCAAAAGTATCCGGACACCCCCCAAAACATATGTTTTTCACATCGTGAGAGAGCAGAATGGCGCGCTCCGCGGAACTCACGGACTTCGAATGTGGTCAGGTGATTGGGTGTCACTTGTGTCCTACATCTGTACGCGATTTCCACACTCCTAAACACCCGTAGGTCCACTGTTCCTGATATGACAGTGAAGTGAAAACGTGAAGGGACACGTACAGCACAAAATCGTACAGGCCGACCTCGTCTTTTGACTGACAGAGACCGCCGACAGTTGAAGAGGGTCGTAATGCGTAATAGGCAGATATCTATCCAGACCATCACACAGAAATTCCAAACTGCATCAGGGTCCACTGCAAGTACTATGACAGTTAAGGAGGTGAGAAAACTTGGATTTCATGGTCGAGCGGATGCTCATAAGCGACACATCACGCTGGTAAATGCCAAAAGACGCCTCGCCTGGTGTAACGAGCTTAAACAATGTACAATTGAACAGTGGAAAAACGTTGTGTGGAGTGACAAATCACGGTACACAATGTGGGGATCCGTGGCAGGGTGTGCGTATAGCGAATGCCCGGTGAGCGTCATTTGCCAGCGTGTGTAGTGCCAACAGTAAAATTCGGAGGCGGTGGTGTTATGGTGAGGTCGTGTTTTTCGTGGAGGGGGCTTGCACCTCTTGTTGTTTTGCGCGGCACTATCGCAGCATAGGCCTACATTGATGTTTTAAGCACCTTCTAGTTTCCTGCTGTTGAAGAGCAATTCGGGGATGGCGATTGCATCTTTCAACACGATCGAGTACCTGTTCATAATGCATGGCCTGTGGCGGAGTGGTTGCAAGACAATAACATCCCTGTAATGGACTGGCGTACACAGAGTCCTGACCTGAATCCTGCAGAACACCTTCGGGATGTTTTGGGACGCCGACTTAGTGCCAGGCCCCACCGACCGATATCGATACCTGCCCTCAGTGCAGCACTCCGAGAAGAATGGGCTGCCGTTCCCTAATAAACCGGATTGAATGTATGCTTGCCGAAGTGGAAGCTGTCATCAAGACTAAGGGTGGGCCAACACCATACTGAATTCCAGCATTACTGATGGAGGGCACCACGAACTTGTGCGTCGTTTTCAGCCAGGTGTCCTGATACTTTTTATCACATAGTGTAACTATAGTTCTGTTATTCAAAATTGAGCTGCAGAGATTAACTAAAGAATTAAGTTAATGTTAGAAGTAGCTGGCGGGCTTAACTGACCAATCATGAGAGTGTCGTGCCCTGGCAGGTGGGGAAGAGCTGGGATAACCCAATGCCGAGTCGAAGACTTGACGTCATGCAGGCAACACGTGTGCATTACGAGTATTTGTTTCATTTAACTAAGTTTGAGTACCCAGTCAAGTACTGGCATGAAAACCTAGAACACACACAAATAGCGAGTGCTAATGTATGTTAGAAGCCAACTCAGTGGGAACATCGAGTCAGTGATACCAGAGGCGAGGTAAGCGAGCCTCCTCCGATGATCTAGGGAAGAATCAAGCGAAACTTGATAGAATTTACCCTCACGGTTCATTCGACATAACACTCCACATGCAGCCTTTCTGAACCACGTGCCCACGACACGCTTGGCTTTCAGTTATAGATAGTATCTGCTCTGTGGATGTCGCCGCCCCGTTGCTGGGCGGGTGACCATTGGTAGACAGGGACAAAGGTGCGTTTGTGGCAATCAGATACGTGACTTTCTGGCAGCATTGTGGAGAGCTGGAAGTCCGGTTTTACCTAGGACGTGTAAGCGCTCTATTAGGCCGAACATAGCTAGCCGGAAGGCGGCGGCCTAGACTGTGGAGTGTCACTGGCGCCGTTGGGGGAAGCAAGCCTGCTCGGGAAATCGTTGCTTGATTATCTTTTAGACTTCATGGTAAGCCGTTTTCTTTTTAATGGGCGGTAACTTTATTCTTAACTGCCATGTGGTGCACTGCACCTGGTTGCTTTCAGATCTAACTGGTATTTGTGGTCGTTCCTTTGATAGTCTGTTGGAAGTGAAGGCGCTCATTTGTATTTTTCTATCAGGCTGTGTTCAGCTGATTTTCTGGACACACATTTGCCATTTGTGGAGACCGGCGATTGCATGCTGGCTCCTTTTCGACCTAGCTGGTATTTGCGGCCGTTCCTACGATATTCTGTTAGGAGCGAAAGCTCTCATGTAAATTTTTCTATCAGGCTGTGTTTAGGCGATTTTCTTGACATACATTTACGTTTTGTGGCGAACGTGGACTGTATTTGGATTTTGATTCCTACTTACCATGTTACTGAGTGGCGTGGCTTGCGTGATTGTGTACATACATCTGTGCTTATTGTTAAAAATTTTCTATGAGCTTCTTGTCTGGCGTATTAGTTATTCAGTGCTTGCCAGCCTTCTTTTATTTATTAATGCCTTGTGTTTTACTAGAATAGTGTTTAATTCTGCTTATAAGAATGTTTTACGGGACTGACAATTAACCAGCAGATTTTAGTAAGTCCACATTACTTGTATCAGCTTTTGTCGGGCTATCCACGTCTGTAATAATTATATTGTGATTTGTTTGCTCGTCGTTTCTACCTGCTGGGCTTAGTCAATTATTCATGTATATTTGATGGGATACTGCTACTGTTCACTTGCCTGTAATCCCCTGAGCTTAAGTGTCTGCCTTACTGTGGCGTTGCGTATTTCAGTTGTATACTATACCGGCCAGAGCACCTTTATAATTATTTTCCCTTATGATTGATACAGGTGTTTCAGAAGGGATGGCCAATATTCAGGTATATGACAAGAATGACCATTCGAAACAAAAAAGACAAGTAAACATGGACTCGAAAATGTATACCTTAAAGGTTATGAGCACTTGTTCATTAGAAGAGTTGTGTTTCAAAGTAGCGAAGATGAAAAACTACTCACAGCTCTTAAAGTATGCATTATAGAGCACATGTTTACTGGACATTTTTTCCTGTTTTGGTCCACACTGCTACATCCAGAACTATGGAGAGCAAAGAGCTTGCAGTAGAAGAGATTTGTTTCGCAGTATCGAAGATCAATAATTACCCATAGCTCGTAACCTATGCGTTCTAGAGCCCATGTTTACTTGACCTTTTTTGTTTCGAATGATCACTCCTGGTCACATCCCTGAATGTTGACAATCACTTCTGAAACACACTGTATGTTCAGGCAAGTTTCACGAACTTCACGCCTTGTACCTAGTGTTTGATTGGCCATTGCGCCATAAAGCTCACTGTGTATATAAGGCTGATGGTCTGCCTGTATCTGCCTTAAATGTTTTTAAAATTGTTTCACTAGTGAAGTTTTCTTTTTCGCTTACGTTGGGCAGTGTTGCCGTAAGCTGCTCTTCACAGGCGAGGCATGAAATTAGCATGTAAAATTTAATTGCTTGAACGGAATTCATCGTTGTGGGCGTTTAACATTGGACCTAAAACTGTTTGTGCATTTGCTAAGTGTAGGTATTCGATTAATTAAAGTTCTTGACCTGTGACTCTCTGCTAACGGAGAATGCCATCCGGCAATTAATAACTGCTTTGTACCTCAAATTATTTTGATAAGAGAATGAAGGTGATTTTATTTTGGGTCTGCCAACGTGCAGTGATATTATTATTATTGTCACGTTGCACCCGTGCATTTTAAGGACAGTATTTATTGATGTGGTGAACTTTGGGCTTCACTGTTTTATTCAGTGCTCCCACTATTAAATCGCGTATTTTATTACTTGTAAAGTGTTCAACAGTTTCTTGGTAATATACTACCAGTACTTTTTAATCCCCAGTAATTTTGTTAATCAGCACCTTACCACTCCTCAATCATCTACCAATCATCTTACTTTCGCAAACCACAGCTTGCATTGTTAGCGTGTCTGACACAGTAATTCATCACGGCAGGAACGTTTCTTCTCATTCATTTATTCGATAGCAGATTAAATGCTACCATATGAAGAATGAAGGTGCAAGGGAAACACAAACGAATACCTAGCCCTTCTGAGCGAGTGAAACGAATACCTAAATCTAATGAAAAGAATGGAAAGCATGCATAACACTGAATTAAGCTAGAGATTAAACACAATAAAGACAAATGCGATGAAGAGGAGGTGAAAGTAGAATAATGATGACCTTAACTTCAAAACTGTGAACGACATAGTATTGGAAGAAGTGAAAAAATTCTCCTGTCAATGAAAGAAGATTATATAGGATGGCCAACTCAGGAATGAACGTTGGCACAGGCAAACAAAGCTTTCTTCATTAAAAAAGCTCTAATGTTATCAATTATTGATGTGGAAATGAGGCAGAAGTTCCTGCAAGCGTACGTCTGAAACACATTATTCTACGGAAGCGAAAAATGGATCTTCGGAAACCCAGCGAAAAAAAACATTGGTAGAGTTTGTATGTGATGCTACTGACGAATGTTGATAATCAAGTAGACAGACTGAGTGAGAAATGAAGAAATACTAAAAATAATAAACGAGGAAAGACATCTATGAAAAATCCATACCAAGAGAATGGACTCGGTAATGGGACATCTGTTACAGTATCCACGAATACTTAACTTGGCAGCCGGCCGCTGTGGCAGAGCGGTTCTAGGCGCTTCAGTCCGGAACTGCGCTGCTGCTACGGTCGCAGGTTCGAATCCTGCCTCGGGGATTGATGTGTGTGATGTCCTTAGGTTAGTTAGGTTTAAGTAGTTCTAAGTCTAGGGGAATGATGACCTCACATGTTAAGTCCCATAGTGCTTAGAGCCATTTGAACCATTCTGAAGTCAACTTGGTATTAGAAGGAACAGCAGAGAAGAAAAATGGGAGGGACAGAATAAGCCTAGAATACGGAAAGTAGATTACTAAAGATGTTGGGTATAATAATTAGTTGTGGACCAAAGATTGTACAGGACCACTTTTCACCCCATCTATGTCTGCGTCGTCAGGGTCCAGGGCAACAGACCCATTATCTTCCCTGTATATACAGACCAGCCTCTTGGCCTTTCTTCCTTAGGTAAAAAATCCAGCCTTTTATTCTCTTACTGCGTATCTCTTATTTTATGATGGTGACCATTTCTCATTTGATAGGTGGGCACCAATAAAATATTTTCACACTCTGAGGAGAAAGATAGCGACTGAAATTTCACGAGAAGAGCCGCGCGGGGTAGTTGCGCGGCCTGAGGCGCCTTGTCACGGTCCGTGCGGCTCCCCCCGTCGGAGGTTCGAATCCTCCCTCGGGCATGGGTGTGTGTGTTGTCCACAGCGTAAGTTAAAGTTAGATTAAGTAGTGTGTAGGCTTAGGGGCCGATGACCTTACCACAAAATTCCAGATTTCACGAGGAGATCCTGCCGCATGGAAAAACGCCTATGTTTTAATGATTGACACTCCAATTCGTTCGTGGCACACTCTCCTCCATTTCACCATAATACAAAACGAGCTACCCTTCTTTAGACTTTTTCGATGTCCTCCGTCAATCCTAACTGACGCGGACCCACAGCACATAGCAGTGCAGCAAAGAGGGCGGACAAGCCTAGTGTAAGCAGTATGTTTAGTACAAGTGTTGCATTTTCTACCAAGGGAACCTCCCCATCGCACCCCCCTCAGATTTAGTTATAAGTTGGCACAGTGGATAGGCCTTGAAAAACTGCACACTGATCAATTGAAAAAACAGGAAGAAGTTGTGTGGAACTGTGAAAAAATAAGCAAAATATACAAACTGAGTAGTCCATGGGGAAGATAGGCAACATAAAGGAGTACGTGAGCTCAGGAGCGCCGTGGTAACGTGAGCAGCTGCGGAACGAAAGGTCCTTGGTTCAAATCTTCCATCGAGTGAAAAGTTTAATTTTTTATTTTCAGTTTATGTGACAAACTCTTATGTTTTCATCACTTTTTTGGGAGTGATTATGACATCCACAAGAAAACCTAAATCGGGCAAGGTAGAAAAATCTTTTTACCCATTCGCCAAGTGTACAAGTTAGGTGGGTCGACAACATATTCCTGTCACGTGACGCACATGCCGTCACCACTGTCGTATAGAATATATCAGATGTGTTTTCCTGTGGAAGAATCGGTTGCCCTATGACCTTGCGATCAAATGTTTTCGGTTCCCATTGGAGAGGCACGTCCTTTCGTCTACTAATCGCACGGTTTCGCGATGCGGTCGTAAAACACAGACACTAACCTTATTACAGTGAACAGAGACGTCAATGAACGAATGGACAGATAATAACTATGCAAAAATAAAGAAAGTAGAATTTTCACTCGAGGCAATACTTGAACCAAAGACCTCTAGTTCTGCAGCTGCTCACGCTACCACGGGACCACGGCGCTCCTGAGCTGACATTCTCCATGATGTTGCCTATGTCGCCCATGGACTACTCAGTTTGTATATTTTGCTTATTTTTTCACAGTTCCACACAACTTCTTCCTGTTTTCTCAATTGATCTGTGTTCAGTTTATCAAGGCCTATCCACTGTACCAAGTAATAACTAAATCTGAGGGGGGTGCGATGGGGAGGTTCCCTTGTAAGTGTTCTAATAATTAATCGCAACCTTTGGTTTACTTCGCCCAAAACATTATCTATGTGATCGTTCCAGTTTAAATTGTTTATAACTGTAATCCCTAAGTATTTAGTTGATTGACAGCCATTAGATACGAGTGATTTATCGTGTAACCGAAATTTAGCAAGTTCCTTTCAGTATTCATGTGGATGACTTCACACTTTTCATTGTTTAGAGCTAATTGCCACTCTTCGCACCATACAGATATCTAGATACAAAATTATTAATGGCCTTAGCTGTCAATGGGCACTGATTTAAATTTACTAGGGAGATGCACTGACCACTGCGCCATACTGACACAGTGTTCGTCTCAACTGCACGATCTACCCTAGCACAACTCACGTCAGAACCAAATTCGCAACCTATCCGCGCACTACTGATGCGATGCACCTTGCTCATTATCCTGGGTACTCATGGCATATCGCCGATTCTTGTAAGAATTCGAGTGCGGTGTGCATCCGCCCTGAATTGATCAATTGATCGTCGTCACATGAACTACGTATGTGGTATCTGTTCTTTCGTACATGTATGAGCCACGTCTCGTCTACACGTTCATTGTTGGGAAGGAGTGAAAGCTGTCTCTTAACAAAGCGTCAAGCGATTTTTTATCGACTTTTTTAAATAGATATATTTTGCGTTTATTTTTGGTGGATTTAGTTGTTGCAGAATTCAGTTTTGTTGTAACGAGCTTGTGTCACTAATCCCATTATCCGTCAAATGCTTATTTGCTCAGGATTGTTTGTTGCTAAGAGATCACGTATGTTTTCCTAACTATTTACACTTCGAGTAGGCTCCTAAACTAATTGCTTGAAATAATTTTCGGAGAAAGCATTTAGTACAATTTCTGACGATGTTTTATATCTACAACCGGCTTTGAATAGGTATTTTTGTCGACAAAAAGAGGCTACATCGAAATCACCACCAAATATAATGGTACGAGTGAGGTACCTATTTGTCATGAGATGTTTTGATTGAACTGTTCAGGAACAGTATCGTCTGAGCCGGGGAGTCGGTAGTAGGAACCAATTAGAAATTTATTCCGGTTGTCAAGTATAACCACTACCCACAATAACTCACAGGGACTATCTACTTCAATATCGCTACAAGACAAACAACTTCTAATATCAACAAAGACGCCTCCAGAAACCGTATTTAATCTATCCTTATTAAACGCTGTTAGGTCCTTTGTAAAAATTCCGGCTGAACTTATCTCCGGTTGTAGCCCCCTTTCGATACCTACAACGATTTGAACCTCAGTGCTTAATATTAGCGCTTGTCTCTCTGGTTCTTTCCGAACACAGTTACGACAATTTACAACTATACAATTGATTGTTGCTATGTCTATCCCTTTCTTGTGTTCGTCCTGCACCCTCTGAAACTGAAGCCCTTTCTGCACTTTCCCGAGGCCCTCTATCCTAAAAATCCGTCCAGTCCATTCCACAACATCCACCGCTACCCATGTAGCCACCTCCTGCATCTAATGAACACCTGACCTATTAAGCGGAACCTGAAACCCTATCACCGTATGGCGCAAGCCGAGAAATCGTCAGCCTATACGGTCGCAGAACCGTCTGTGTCTCTGATTCAGACCCTCCACTCGGCTCTGTACCAGAGGTCCACAGTCGGTCTTGTTGACGATGCTACAAATGGTGAACCACCAGGTGGTGTCGGAGGAGCGCCGCCGCCCTGTACTCACCTGGCTGGGGAACTCGTTTTCTGCGGCGTCCTGGCCGCCCACCACGAACCCCCGCACCGGCTCCAACGCGTCGCCCACCATCTCGCCGCCCCACCGTCGCCCTCCTCAAGTGTCTGGGAGGGAGGCGCCACCTGCAGGCACAACCGATGTCCGTTACACACTCACTCACTTGGAGGATTCTCCTTCTGGCACACATCGAGCAAGGTGGCTCAGTGGTTAGCACGCCTGACTCGCTTTCGGGAGGACGACGGTTCAAACCCGCATCCGGCCATCCTGATTCAGGATTTCTGTGATTTTCCTTAATCGCATCAGTTAAATGTCGGGATGGTTCCTTTGAAAGGGCATGACCTACTTCCTTCCCTACTCCGATGGGACCGATGACCTCGCTGTCTGTCCTCCCCCCCCCCCCCCCACCCTTGAATCAACCAACCAGCCAACCTCTGGCACAGTGCCAACGACGCCATTATTCACCACAAATCTGCAGCTACCGCCACTCGTACCATCTGGAGTGCCCCAGGGAAGTGTGGTAGGTCCGCTGTTGTTTTCTATCTACATAAATGATCTTTTGGATAGGGTGGATAGCAATGTGCGGCTGTTTGCTGATGATGCTGTGGTGTACGGGAAGGTGTCGTCGTTGAGTGACTGTAGGAGGATACAAGATGACTTGGACAGGATTTGTGATTGGTGTAAGGAATGGCAGCTAATTCTAAATATAGATAAATGTAAATTAATGCAGATGAATAGGTAAAAGAATCCCATAATGTTTGAATACTCCATTTGTAGTGTAGCGCTTGACACAGTCACGTCCATTAAATATTTGGGCGTAACATTGCAGAGCGATATGAAGTGGGACAAGCATGTAATGGCAGTTGTGGGGAAGATGGATAGTTGTCTTCGGTTCATTGGTAGAATTTTGGGAAGATGTGATTCATCTGTAAAGGAGACCTCTTATGAAACACTAATACGACCTATTCTTGAGTACCGCTCGAGCGTTTGGGATTCCTATCAGGTCGGATTGAGGGAGGACACAGAAGCAATTCAGAGGCGGGCCGCTAGATTTGTTACTGGTAGGTTTGATCATCACGCGAGTGTTACGGAAATGCTTCAGGAACTCGGGTGGGAATCTCTGGAGAAAAGGAGGCGTTCTTTTCGTGAATAGCTACTGAGGAAATTTAGAGAACCAGCATTTGAGGCTGACTGCAGTACAATTTTACTGCCGGCAACTTATATTTCGCGGAAAGACCACAAAGATAAGAGTGATTAGGGCTCGTACAGAGGCATATAGGCAGTCACTTCTCCCTCATTCTGTTTGGGAGTGGAACAGGGAGAGAAGATGCTAGTTGTGGTACGAGGTGCCCTCCGCCACGCACCGAATGGTGGATTGCGGAGTATGTATGTAGATGTAGAAAGTGGACATGCAACATGTATCTTACCCAAACACATCGTATAAGATTTGTTCTTATCGCCCGAGTGTCCCAGGTACTGCAGCTGAGCCTAATATTGCCCACACTATGCTTCGATTAAAACTATTTGATAGTTGACGTCTGTCACTTACCGCTACAGTGTCGCCACATCGGCCGCCGGCTACCGCTCATTTATAGGTGGCACACAAACAGGGTGGGTCATTTCACAAATGCTGGTAATATATAACGCGGAACAATGTTGGAAGTGGCCACCGTGAGGTATGTAGGAAATGCGAGATGCCCTGTCGACTGGTGATTTTGAGTGACCAATGACAGAGCTGCGGCAGACTGAATTTACACTCACGTCCTAAGCTAAATACAATCTCACGATGTACAATATAGCCGAGAAAACGACTGTGCACAATCTACGGCAGAACTAAGAGCACGATCGCGTAGTTCACGGCGATTAAAACTAACATTTACGAGGAAACAGTAAAAATTCAGTTTCTGCGGGAAAAGCAAACTTCAATATTTCGCCATCATTGGTTACCTGAAACTATCCGCACACCAGCTACACGGGCTGCCGCATTGTCAACCGATGACCAGTCCCCTTTGGCACTTCAATGCAGATAATAATCGACACAGGCAGATTCCAATCGAAAAAAGAATGATAGGAAAAAAATAAGAGCAAATAAAATAAGTCAGTACGATGCAAGACGAAGCGCCAAAACATTAGGAATAAAAAAGTTGCATTGAAACCAATTAATTGAATAAAAATAATAAACTCTTTTGGTTGGATATGGAAATAAACGAATAATTTTGCTACATTTGACGAGATTCGAATGTACGACCTTCTACACGTCAGGTTGACACGCAAAGTATTGCTCAGTGCCACAGCGCTGGGTAAAGTAGTTACATTTATGACAAACGTCGCCCAATCGCGACGATGAATTACAGCCTTAAAAAATTATGGCTTCACGCAATGCCGTGCATCGCTTATCTAATGCAATCTGATCTAAGTGTTTTGATAACTGTGAATATGACGCTGAATCGGTCTTGTGCCGAAGCGAAAGTGTCCAGTATTGTTTGGTTAGTGCTGTGTATGAGCCCTGTGTGTTCCATTACCATCGTTGTGTATGTGCTTCTGTGTGTGTGTGTGTGTGTGTGTGTGTGTGTGTGTGTGTGTGTGTGTGCGTGTTATTTCTGGTGTGATTATCAAAATAAAAGTGCCGGACCCATGAATCGGAATTAAAACACCCCATGAAAGAATGGCCAACAAGGAACTGGAAAAGCCGGCCGGTGTGGCCAGCGTTTCTAGGCACTTCAGTCAGGAACCGCTCGACTGCTACGGTCGCAGATTCGAATCCTGTCTCGGGCATGGATATGTGTGATGTCCTTAGGTTAGTTTGGTTTAAGTAGTTCTAAGTCTAGGGGACTGATGACAGATGTTACGTCCCATAGTGCTCAGAGCCATCTGAACCCATCTGAACTGGAAGTAAATGCCCAGTTGTGGCAGTTTGGCATCGGCGAACGGTCCGAGAGTGACGTTGAGCGCTCTTATTGGAAGAAACCTGCTCCAATGCGTAAGTGCCAACCATCTAGTAATTTTAATCAGATTATTGTTCTGAAGGCAAAATGCACGCAAAATTTTGTTTCATGCCGTCAGAATCGATCTTCGGGTTTCCACTACATATGACCATAGCGTCGAGTTCCTACCGGTAAGAGACAAGACCGATATGTAATTTGAAGTATTCTAACCTTTTCTGTCATTTTTTCGTGCATCATCCATTTTGCAAAACAGTATTCTTGGGCATTGACCTCTTTTTATTAATAATGTGCGTTCTAATCAACAAACTTTGGGTATATGTATATTTAGGCTGTAATGTTCACGACTATCATTCCTTCTTGGCAGTTTCACTACCTTAAAGTGTGACACAGCTCTTTTATTCCTGTGACGTTGTAAAATTACTTGCAGACTATGTAAATATTTGTATTCTATACTACATATTATTCAGGGCAACGATTGATTTTCTACTGTGTATTAGCCTACATAAGTTACTAGCAGTATGATACCAAAAATTGTATCCTAATAATGTGGCCCTACAAATCTGGATACTAACCTTTCCGAACAACTGGCCAAATGGATACCCACAACGAGGCCTTTTTCAAATTCAGATGCTGATAACGCCGTCTAACATGAGTACGCGTTATTTCCATGTCCTTCACAGATACCACTCAACCTCCGACTCTCTTCACGCTCCTTATATAAGCCTCACCCGACCCGATGACAACTCTAACCACGAACAGCACTGCACTGGACTCGCATTCGGGAGGACGACGGTTCAGACCCGCATCCGGCCATCCTGATTTAGAAATGATAATTAAATCAACACCCTAGTTGCAAACAGGCGTTGATATACATCATTGGGGACATGTTGAAAATGTGTACCCCGACCGGCACTCGAACCCGGGATCTCCTGTTTACAAGGCAGACGCTCTATCCATCTGAGCCACGGAGGGCACAGAGGATAGTGCGCCTGCAGGGACTTATCCCTTGCACGCTCCCCTTGAGACCCACATTCCCAACATGTCCACACCACTACATTCGTAGTGCGCCTAATAGATGTTTGCAGATCACAAATGGCTCGGGGCACTGCGGGACTTAACTTCTGAGGTCATCAGTCCCCTAGCACGTAAAATTCTTAAACCTAACTAACTTATGGACATCACACACATCCATGCCCGAGGCAAAATTCGAACCTGCGACCGTAGCGGTCGCGCGGTTCCAGACTGTAGCGCCTAGAACCGCTCGGCCACCACGGCCGGCTTGCCCATCACACTCATTACTCGTGGCAGATTAATCTACCAAGTCCCGTACGAGTTGCAGGATAGGGTGTGTGTTCGCACAAGAATGTCAATGGCCGGGTAGCCATTCTTTAACTATATATGAAGGTAGTGTCTGTTCTCGAAGGAACAGATACCATTGATGACCGTGCAGCTTCTCTAGAAGGGAATGATGATTAAATCGACACCGTAGCTGCAAACAGGCGTAGATATACACTATTGGCCATTAAAATTGCTACACCAAGAAGAAATGCAGATGATAAACGGGTATTCATTGGACAAATATATTATACTAGAACTGACATGTGATTACATTTTCATGCAATTTGGGTGCATAGATCCTGAGAAATAAGTACCCAGAGCAACCACCTCTGGCCGTAATAACGGCCTTCATACGCCTGGGCATTGACTCAAACAGACCTTGGATGGCGCGCACAGGTACAGTTGCCCATGTAGCTTCAACACCATACCACAGTTCATCAAGAGTAGTGACTGGCGTATTGTGACGAGCCAGTTGCCCTGCCACCATTGACCAGACGTTTTCAGTTCGTGAGAGACTGGATAATGTGCTGGCCAGGGCAGCAGTCGAACATTTTCTGTATCCAGAAAGGCCCGTAAAGGATCTGCAACATGCAGTCGTGCATTATCCTGCTGAAATGTAGGGTTTCGCAGGGACCGTATGAAGGGTAGAGCCACGGGTCGTGACACATCTGAAATGTAATGTCCACTGTTCGAAGTGCCGTCAATGCGAACAAGAGGTGACGGAGACGTTTAACCAATGGCACCCCATACCATCACGCCGGGTGATACACCAGTATGGCGATGACGAATACACGGTTCGAATGTGCGTTCACCGCGATGTCGCCAAACACGGATGCGACCATCATGATGCTGTAAACAGAACCTGGATTCATCCGAAAAAATGACTTTTGCCATTCGTGCACCCAGGTTCGTCGTTGAGTACACCATCGCAGACGCTTCTGTCCGTGATAAAGCGTCGAGGGTAACCGCAGCCATGGTCTCCGAGCTAATAGTCCATGATGCTGCAAACGTCGTCGAACTGTTCGTGCAGATGGTTGTTGTCTTGCAGACGTCCCCATCTGTCGACTCAGGGACCGAGACGTGGCTGCACGATCCGTTACAGCCATGCGGATAAGATGCCTGTCATCTCGACTGCTAGTGATACGAGGCCGTTGGGATCCAGCGCGGCGTTCTGTATTACCCTCCTGAACCCACCGATTCAATATTCTGCCAACAGTTATCGGATCTCGACCAACGGGAGCAGCAATGTCGCGATACGATAAACCGCAATAGGGATAGGCTACAATCCGATCTTTATCAAAGTCGGAAACGTGATGGTACGCATTTCTCCACCTTACACGAGGCATGACAACAACGTTTCACCAGGCAACGACGGTCAACTGCTGTTTGTGTATGAGAAATCGGTTGGAAATTTTTCTCATGTCAGCACGTTTTAGGTGTCGCCACCGGCGCCAATCTAGTGTGAATGCTCTGAAAAGCTAATCATTTGCATATCACAGCATATTTTTCCTGTCGGTTAAATTTCGCGACTGTAGCACGTCATCTTCGTGGTGTAGCAATTTTAATGTCCAGTAGTGTACATCACTGGGGACTTGTTGATAATGTGTGCCCCGACCGGGACTCGAACCCGGTATGGCAGACGCTCTATCCATCTGAGCCACCGAGGGGAACGTGCCAGAGATAAGTCCCTGCAGGCGCACTATCCTCTGTGCCCTCGGTGGCTGAGGTGGATAGAGTGTCTGCCATGTAAGCAGGAGATCCCGGTTTCGAGTCCCGGTCTGGGCACACATTTTCAACATGTCCCTAATGATGTATATCAACGCCTGTTTGCAGCTAGGATATCGGTTTAGTTATCATTTCATTCTAGAGAAGCTGCACGGTCATTAATGGTATCTGTTCTTTCGGGAACAGATACTACCTTCATATATCCTGATTTAGGTTTCCCGTAATTTCCCTAAATCGTTCCAGACAAATGCCGGGATGGTTCCTTTGCAAGGGCACGGCCGACTTCCTTCCCCGTTCTTCCCTTATCTGAAGAGACCCATGACCTCGCTGTCTGGTCTCCTCCCCCAAACGACCCAACCCAACGAACAGCACTAATGCACTGTGCCGACCGCGCTACCTGTCACTGACAATTTCCCTCTTTATCGTTTACATAACCGCCGATGGCGTGTAGGTATACGAAGTGTCTCCTGGGAGCTTCATTTTTGTTCGTCAGTGTGTATTCCTGACTGTGAATCGTTGACTTCACTTCAGCTATATACCTAAAGCTTACTTTGCGACACTATGTTAATTTGCGTCGGTTTCTTTTACTTCTTACTTGATGTCTTTGTTTGTAATTCCAGGCATCGATTCTTTTACCATACTCGAATAATTCTCTTCCCGACAAATATTGTCAGCTTCTTTTTGCGATGACCGCTTATACCCATCCTTAATAAAAACATATTTTAGTTAATTTGTATCGTACTCTCCGTTTCGGGCTACATAGATAGAGTTTATGTTATGATGCCAGCTTCGATTATTTTACGACAAATATCGTAGTCTTCGCACCAGTTGCAGAGACCTCTTTACGCTACTTGGTTACTTTTTTGTGCGATAGACGTTTCTTGTATTGTCTTGCGACTGAGCATCGTAGCGGTAACACCTTTATTTTTGTGAATTAGGACATCTGCTTAATCAACATTTCCTATTTCATTTAGAACTCAAAATATGGAAATATGTGGTTATAGACGCAATACTGAGTATCTAGCCTGAAGCGTAGTCACCCATTCATTACTTTACGGTCAGACTTGACTCGTAGTACAGCAGTGTTCACTTTATGTCACAGATGTAATCCATCTAAAAGACTCTTATTTATCCCACATTAATTCGATCAGTATTTGCTGAGTGTACCCATCTTAATTTAGAAACACACCCACCTTATTGGCTAATATATTAGAATTCTGTTCGTTTAAATCTAGAGTTGATTATCAGTACAAGATACTTGTTACACTCTTACAACTACATTTGAACTGAAAACGAAAAATTAGGGAACCTGTTTTCCTAGTAACACAAAATTACGTCCAAATGATGGAATCATTTAACCATTGTAGGCTGTCAGTGTTTTTCCTTTAATGCATCATATATATAAATTGCATTCCTGGTTAGTTTCGGCCTTAAGCCAATTATCAAATGTATGATACTGGTGATTTTTTTTTGAGAAATGACATTTTGTGAAAGCAGTTGTCGTAAGCTAATTGGTATATGCAAGACCATATCTGTAACATTCGACGAGTGTACGTATCGGAATGTGTCTGTCTCCACATAACATGTAACAAATTTTGGTAATTTCCAAGAATGTTTGCCTATTGAAGCTGCGGGCTCCAAACGATAGATATCGAACGTGCGATTGTAAATCGATCACGCGACTTTGCTGGCGGGCGTTATGAGCTTGTTTATAGTGGCCACTACAGCAACTACAAAAGAAGAGCGTTACTAAAATATTTGTAATTACAAAGGAAACGACTTACCTCACTCGTCATCGACGATGTCGTCATGAGAAAGTCCATTTGATGTTTTTGCTACGGGGAGCATTCCCTTTTTGCCGTAGCCTGGGTGGACTCTGTCTAAGTCACGTAAAAATATAGTTAGAGTTTCACATTTCCGACAAAAATTCAAAAAATTATCTACATTGCATAACCATGAAATTAGATTCTTCCACGTGAGGCAATTGGCCGAAGAAACGTCTACAATACCAGACCTCCCACTCACTTCCGCCATAAATCGTTTGGGTTTTTCTAGCATCTCACAAATAATTTATCATAACGCCCGCCACCACAGTCGCGTGATCGCACGTTCGATTTCTATCGTTTGGAGCCCGCGACTTCGATAGGTAAGCATTCTTGGAAATTACCCAAAATTTTTAAATGTGACACACACATCACCAATATCACAGATTTAATAATGGCCTCAGACCGAAACTGGGCAGTAATGTAATTTATATGCATGTAGCATCAGAGGAATAAAACTGACGGCCTACATTGGTTAAAGAACTCTCTAAAAGAGAAGGCTTACCTGATGTGCCGTGGAGACTGCGATCGATCGGAAGCGAGGCGCGCGAGGGGGACACAAGCGCCGTTTCTCGGCAACAGACGGCCGCTGTTGCTCAGCAACGCAGACACAGGGAGCTCAGATCTGCGTAGAGCAGCATCCGATGCATAAAACATTAACCATCTCTTTCTTCAGTTTACCAATACAGGAAGTGGGTGCTGACAGGACACAGGACACAGGGAGCTCAGATCTGCGTAGAGCAGCATCCGATGCATAAAGCATTAACCATCTCTTTCTTCAGTTTACCAATACATGAAGTGGGTGCTGACAGGATCATCGTCTGACATTATATTCCCCGTAATATGAAGAACAGAATATGAAAAAAATGTACTCGTTACACTTTCTAATTCCGCAACTTCTCCAGTCGTATCCGAGGAGAGAAAGAAGACGTCAGATACTTCTGAGAGAGTGAGAATAATCATTCGACGGCTTAAATAATTACTATCCATATTGGTGTTTTAATGATGGAAAATTCCGCAAAATGAAAATAAATGGAGGTAATGGAGCTAAGGTTACTGTTCAGTAATTCGTATTCGTAACACTTTTTCTACTTTGCTCTACATTATTTTACCCTCTTGCTTGCAGCAAAGGGTATGTCTCATCGAAAGGCCGAGCGCTGACTTTTCCCCGTTCCGTAAAATGTTCAAGGATATGAACGAGGTAATTAAACTTTACTCCGCGCAGTACACTAATAAAATTCTATGAAACATTCGTCTAACTTTTGTCAGAAACATTCCTTTGACACGGAAGTATTATTTTCTCAGGTCTCACAATTTTCATTATAGAGCAGACGATTTTAAATATAGGACATTTCCGTTATGTCCATATAAGCTACCAGGACAAACTGTCAAGGCAAACGTGTCACTGCAACCTAGAGAAATGAAGTCTGGAAACGACCGCGTCGAAAATCAAAGACGAAAAAGAAGCTATTATTGTTGGCTTCTTTACGTCAATAAGAATTCCACGTGAACATATGTATTAATACTTTAATTACTTACGCTCTGCTTGCACAAGTTGCTATATTAATAACAACTTCTATACCCTGGCGCAGAGTTCTATCATACCCATCTGGACAAAACCACAATCACGGTGCGTTCCACACTAATGGTAGACAGCGAAATTTCTTACCAGAAGGTCCTCTTCAGACTCCTCCACCAGGAAATCTGCCAGTTTCTATCTGGACGTTCATGCTCAAGATGTGACTTAGTGCCGTAACCAGGTACAACGCCTGTTCACTACGCTGAATAGTCTGCAGGGCGACCAGAACTTCACCAACAAAAGTTCGAAGGTAGTTCAGGGACATCGTTGAATATTTTAGTTTAAGAACCCGTGGTCTCCCGTGGCTTCTTAAAGAGTAAATAGCTTTTCGTTCTATTTCTTACATCCATTTATCTTTGTGACTCTGCTGCGTCGAATATACACTGACCAGTCAGAACATTATGACCACCTACCTAGCAGTCGGTATGTCCAACTTGGAGACGTAAAACAGCGGTGCCGCATCGTGGCATAGAAGCAATGAGGCCTTGGTAGGTCGCTGGAAGGAGTTGGTACCACATCTGCACTCCAAGTCAATTCCCGTAAATTCAGGAGAGGGAGGCGGTGAGCTCTGAGGTCTCGTTCAGTCACATCCCAAATGTGTTCGATCGGCTTCAGATCTGGCGAGTTGGGAGGGGAGGGGAGGGGCAGGGGGGCAGCACATCAATTGGAACTCACCACTGTGTTCCTCGAACCACTCCATCACACTCTTAGTATTATGACATGGTGCGTTACCTCGCTGAAAAATTCCTCTGCTTTCTGGAAACGCGATAGTCATGAAGGTGTACGTGGTCTGCAACCAGTGTGCGATGGTGTTTGCGCGAGCTCCGCTGGACCCATGTATGCCTGCGTGTATGTTCCCCAGAGCATAATGGAGCGGCCGCTAGCTTGCCTTCCTCCCGCAGTATTGGTGTCAAGGAGCAATTTCCCTGGAAGCTGACGGAGTCGCGCCCTCCCATCGGCATGATGAAGAAGGTATCGGGATTCACCAGACCACGCAACGCTCTGCCACTGCGCCAACATCCAGCGCCGATGGTCACGTGCCCATTTCCGTCGTAGTTGCCAATGTCATGTGAAACGTCCCCTTTTTGAACAATTTATACAGGACTGTGCTTAAACTGACACACAATATTTTGTTAGCGCAACGCAGTCTGACTTTCAAAATTCCCTACAAAAGAATGGCCCTGACTAACATTAAACTATACCTTTCACAAATCACTTACCTCACAAAAATCTTCGCTGCTCAAGCTACTACAATACAGCGAGCGCCACTACTGCCAGCTAAATAAAAGATTCAAACTATGGAAGGCACTAACTACTGATAGGGATGGTTAGCAAATGAAAGATATTAACAGAGAACAAACAATGTATTTACCTTGATATCATATATAAATATAGCAGTTCATGACAAATTTCAAAACTCCGCCATCTCTCTCCCCACATCCACCACTGCTGGCGGCTCACCTCCAACTGCGCAACGCTACGCGCTGTTCACAGCCAGCTGCCTAACACTACAATGGCGAGTATTACAACAATGCAAAGCAGCCACAGACTGCACACAGCACAGCCAGTGATTTTCATATTGAGCGCTACGTAACGTTGCCAATAAGAAAACATAAACAGCCTACTTACATAGCCCCCGTGCTCCCCACAAAAAATTTTTACAAATGGTGTTGGGCACTGGCCAATACAGATTTGACAAAAATTTTTCACAATTACAGTAACAAAGATATAAAATGCACACACTTATTGATACAATGTTGGTCAAAAGCTAAAATTTTCTCACAGTCCATAAAGATAGTCCTGATCATTCATCATAATAGTAATTACAGTTTCTCATTAGTAAAAGAAATTTCACATAGAAGTAGTGGATTTCCATACAGTCTTGAAGAAGTAGTGTTGTCCTTCCAACGGAAAGACAGTGCTGACTCTTGAAATGCTGACAGGTAATAGGCCACAACAGAGCAAACCCACAGCAGAGTCATTCGAAGATGATGAATATAGGTAGGTAGGTCATCACAGAGCAGACCCACTGCAGTCCTGGTAGAGAGTATTGGTGTTAGTGGGCCATCAGAGGCGCAGACCCACTGCAGTCCTTGCAGAAATAATGGTACTGGTGAGTCAGCAAAGGTGTAGACCCACTGTAGTCCTAGTAGAAATAATGGTATTGGTGGGCCATCAAAGATGCAGACCCAATGTAGTCCTTGTAGAGACGGCCAGCAGCCATCTGTTGCGACTGTGCAGGTGCACAATCACCATCAAAGAGTCTTGCGGAGAATATAGCAAGTCTATAAACCACCACTTGTACACTCACAAAGTTTTTGGAATTGTCCTTAGAACAAGCAATGCTGTTATCCAGTCCCTTGCTGAATTATTAACACACATGCAAACACTATCAGTCCCTACTTCTCACATGTTGTCCATATACTATGACCAACGAAAATGTGTGCAGTGAAATGAATTCTTACAAGTTACTTAGTTTGATGAACTGGTGTCAATTACAATATTA
The DNA here is from genome assembly GCF_021461385.2 of Schistocerca piceifrons. NCBI lineage: Eukaryota > Metazoa > Arthropoda > Insecta > Orthoptera > Acrididae > Schistocerca > Schistocerca piceifrons. Next base: position 778,502,012 of record NC_060140.1, on the reverse strand, counting down.
TAACATGAGAATACAATTACAAAGGTACAAAATACATCATTAAAGAACATAGCAATATAGATAACATTTGTAGTACAGGCTTTACAAAAGAATCGAACTAACATATACATCAGTGGAATTATGACATGAGTACATACATAAAAGATCACAATAACTTTTGAAACATCAACTTCACACATGAGCATTAACACAAAACAGAATAAATAATGTCTAAACATCTTTACAAAGTAAATAACACATTATTAATGCCAATTGTATTTGAGGATAACAATATTCCTCATCATAGTGAATGTAGCTTAGTATTAGAAAAAAAAATCCTATGAAACTACACAGAGACAGGAAGAAAACAACTACACAAGGGTACACAAACACATAGTGGGATAACACCAATAGGAAAGGATAGGGTTCGTTTTCAGTGTAACTTTTGGTACTGCAGTATTTTGTGAACAAAACCTTTTTTGTTCTTGGAGATCTCCCTTCGTTCATCATTATTCCCAAAAAGTCCTATCTGTACCTCTTTTCTGTATTCTAACCATATTTCTTTCAAAAGAAATATGGCTCATTGTACAATACTCATTTAGGCCCAAATCGTTTTCATATAACTTTCAAAGCATTCTTTCCCTATTCTCCGTAGTTAGGTTCTTATATAGTCTACCCCCTCTTAAGCTAACTTAAATCTACTGAGCTCAGATGCTAAACTAAGGGACGAGGCAATGCAGCAGCACATAAAACAATTAATATAAACAGCAATAAAAAAAATGGAAAATCGCAAAGCAAGCTACAATAAATCTAAATTACCAAGCAATTCAACATTACAACTAATATGAGCCAATGCGCAGCAAACAAAAAAATAAATCTGGCTTAGCAGAGTAACACAAATTAAAGTTCAGTAGCACTATGCCTGGCAAACAGCAGCTTATATCTAAACATGACATAGCTCAAGCAGAAAAAATAGTACACTAAAGATAACAATGCAGATAAGGGAAATGTATACTCACATCTTAATGTTACGTAATTAAAGTGGTGCACCACAACAACTTATTGTAAAAGAAATATTACCATGTACTTGAAAAGAATATTATGTATGCAGTTACTGTTACTAGTCCCTTCTTATTGTTCTTTCCTTTCCAAGTGCTCCTTTTTTGAAGAATGTGGATCACAAAATTATTATTTAATAGATCTGTTGACAGAAAGTGTTCACATTAGCAAATGCATTTAATTTTATTTTATGAAACCAATGCTGCAACACAGCTGAAAAACAGATGTCAAATGAAATAAGCAATTACGCAAACCAAAGCATAAAAACATCATTCAATAGTCATGTGGCATTTCGTAAGTCAGTAGCTCTCAACTCTCATAGAAAGACACTTGTCATAATCAGGTGTGCAGATGTACGAATATTTCCCATCAATTCATAAGCATTGCAGTAATTAGCACAAAGTACGAGTAATCATATGTTTTCAGGTGAAACGTCCCCTTTTTGAACAATTTATACAGGACTGTGCTTAAACTGACACACAATATTTTGTTAGCGCAACGCAATCTGACTTTCAAAATTCCCTACAAAAGAATGGCCCTGACTAACATTAAACTATACCTTTCACAAATCACTTACCTCACAAAAATCTTCGCTGCTCAAGCTACTACAATACAGCGAGCGCCACTACTGCCAGCTAAATAAAAGATTCAAACTATGGAAGGCACTAACTACTGATAGGGATAGTTAGCAAATGAAAGATATTAATAGAGAACAAACAATGTATTTACCTTGATATCATCATATATAAATATAGCAGTTCATGACAAATTTCAAAACTCCGCCATCTCTCTCCCCACATCCACCACTGCTGGCGGCTCACCTCCAACTGCGCAACACTACGCGCTGTTCACAGCCAGCTGCCTAACACTACAATGGCGAGTATTACAACAATGCAAAGCAGCCACAGACTGCACACAGCACAGCCAGTGATTTTCATATTGAGCGCTACGTAACGTTGCCAATAAGAAAACATAAACAGCCTACTTACACATGGTGTTAACATTGGCACGTGCATGGATCGTCGGCTGCAGAGGCCCATCATTAACAGTGTTTGGTGCGCTGTGTGTTCCGACACATTTGTACTCTGCCCAGCATTAAAGTCTGTTGTTAGTTCCGCCACAGTTCGCCGCCTGTCCTGTTTTACCAGTCTGCCCAGCCTACGACATCCGTCATCTATAACGAGGAGTGACCGCCCAACAACACGACTTCTGGACGTGGTTTCACCTTCGCTTCGCCACGTATTGAAGAAACTCACCACAGTACTCCTCGAACACCCGACAAGTCGTGCAGTTTACGAAATGCTCGTGCCGAGCCTCCGGGCCATCACAATCTGCCCTCGGGTAAACTCAGTCAAATCGGGCGCGCCTTCCCCATTCCACGCACGGACCGAACGCTCTCTGATACTAAATGCACCGCGCGTGTCTGACTAGCAGTCATTCCTCGCCTCTGACGGTGCTATCGCCTGGACGGTTTATATCGACAGTAGGTCAGTGGTCATAATGTTGTGGCTGATCAGTGTATCTGCGTAACTGTGCAAATGTCTACAGTTTACGCTGTATGTCGTTTTTTTGAAACAAGCCAGCTCCAGACACTCATATACCCTGTTGTTGACAACAGTAACGAACATTTTACACTTCACTGGGGAGCTTGGATCTTTCAGTACTTAGTTTCATACTGCTATATGTATCGATAATCCGCCGATAGCGTTGCGCTTGTTATTTCTGACTCGCGATCGGTGGCAGTTTCCGCGAGAAAGCAGAGGATTGTGATTTCCCAGTAGATACACAATCGAATGAAGAGTATCCAGTCATTCATGGAAAAATTACTGAAGTGGTTGGTGTTTAAAGCTTCACCTTTATTACGCTGAAGTTCCTCTAACTAAGGAATCACCTTCAGAGGAGGTCATGTTGCCAAGTACAGAAGGAATTAGCATATTTCATCAAAATATAAGCGGTATTAGAGATAAAGTTAGTGAACTGCTTGACTTTGACATTACTGGTATGTCGAAGCACAACTTAAATAATTTGACAATTCAGAGGCTTCCTTTACCAGGATACAGATTAGCTGGCTGTTTTTTAATGAGTTCCTTGCGGAGTGGGAGAATGGTCATGTACGTAAAAAACAGTCCGTAGACGTATCACGGCATTGCACTGAACAGATATTTGAATTTTGTGCAGGGGCAATTGATTTTAGTGAAACTGAACTTCAAATTGTCATTGTTTATTGGTCCCCTAACTCTGATTTCATATCATTTTTGCTCAAGCTAGAGAGGGTACTTGGTTCACTTTATAGGAAGTACCAAAAATTAGTTATATGTGGTCACTTCAATACTAATTTTCTATTGATCGTGCAAGAAAAAGGACGTTGGTAGATCTCCTAAACGCATATGATCTGATTCAGACTGTGTTTTTTCCAACCAGGGTGCAGGAGACAGTAGCACAGCCATAGACAATATATTTATTTATTCTTCATTATTAGACGGTCATTCTGTTAGAAAAATGGTGAATGGCCTTTCAGAGCATGATGCACAAACTTTAACACTAAAAGGCTTTTACTCAAACAAACGTCACATATAATTACAAACTATTAAGCTAATCCAATGGCAATAGAGTTTTTTAAACCTCGTTAAAGAACAAGAGTGGCCCGATGTTTATAGTACCGATAACATAGATGACAAATATAATGCTTTACTTAACACTTTTCTCATGCTCTTTGAGAGTTGCTTTCCATTAGAACGTTCTAAACGGAGTACTAGCAGTAAAAGGTAGCCTGGGTGGCTGAATAGTGAAATATTGGATGTAGTCACAATCAGGCTACAGTAGCCTATTACAAAAAGTATTGTAAGGTGGTTAAAATTGTTATTGGGAACGCAAAGACTATGTGGTACGCAAATAGAATAGCTAATTCACAGGATGAAATTAAAACCGTATGTTCGGTGGGGGAAGGAAGTGTCTGGTCAGCAGCATAATGTCGATGATATAGTCAGTTCGTAGTAAAAATATTTCTGTTTCTGATAAGTCAGGTATATGTGCAGTGTTTAACAATCATTTTCTGAGTATTGATGGTGAATTAAATAAAAACTTAGTTTCTATAGGGAATAATATAACTCTCTTGTTAAATGCCTTTCCGAGATTGATGTCTGAAATACTCCTCTGTGATACTGACAAGGGGGAGATTGAGTCAATAATTAAATCGCTGAAGACTAAGTACTGTCATGGATATGATGGAGTGCATAGCAGGATATTAAAGTACTGTGCTGTACATGTTAGCCCTGAACTTGGCCATATTTGTAATTTTTCCTTTAAGAATAGTTAGTTTCCTGAAGGATAAAAGTACTCAGTAGTAGAGCTGCTTTATAAAAAGGGAGAAAGGAATAATTTAGGCAATTTTAGACGTATTTCTATGTCATCAGTGTTTCTATGCCATCAGTGTTTGCTAAAGTTATTGAAAAGGCTGCCTATGTCAGGATAATTGATCATTTTATATCAAGCAGTTTGCTATCAAATGTACAGTTCGCCTTTAGAAGTCGTTTAACAGCTAAAATGCTATACTCTCTTTTCTCTGTGAGGCACTGGATGGATTAAACAAAATGTTTCGAACGCTAGGCATAATTTTTGATTTAACTAAGGTGTATGAGTGTGTTGGTCACAAAATATTACTCCAGAAGTTGGACCATTAGAAATATGAGGAGTAGCTCACATTTGGTTCACCTCTTACTTTAACAACAGACAGCGAAAGGTCATTATTCACAGTGCTGAGCATGGCTGTGACATGGCGCCTGAGTGGGATACGGTGAAATGGAGGGTGTCTCAGGGATCAATGTTGGGGCCACTCCTGTTCCTTATTTATATAAATGATATGTCCCCTAGAATTATAGGTAATTTTAAAATATTTCTGTTTACTGATGACTCTAACTTATTAGTAAAGGATTTTGTGTGCAACATTGGCTCTGTTTTAAATAGTGCAGTTCATGACATAGGTTCATGGCTTGTAGAAAAAAAACTAATGCTAAATCACAGTAAGACTCAGTTTTTACAGTTTCTAACACAGAGTTCAACAAAACCCGAAACCCGACGTTTTAACTTCACAGAAGCGGCATATGATTAGTGAAACTGAACAGTTCAAATTTCTAGGTGTTTAGATAGACAGTAAACTGTCATGGAAAGCCCATGTTCAGGATCTTGCTTGAAGACATAATGCTGCCATTTTTCTTGCATTTGGATCGCACTTCCTTAAGTTCTAGTGCAGTATATTGCTGCGTCCGTTTTCAATAAACTGCCACAAGAATTCAAAGATCTTAGCAGTATCTAACATTCTGTGTGGTGTCTGTTTGTTCTATATCGTGTCTCCCTACCACTTTCGCGCAACGACGCTCTGAGCGTTTTTTTTAGGGAATTGACTAGTTTGAACCTGGGACCTGTTGCTGGGAAGGAGACGTCAGACGACACATGACATGTAGAGTTCAGAAGAGTTCAGTGAGACTAGCGATGATATAACCAAATACTTAATGATTTCAGCGTCAGCTCCACTGCACTCCCTGTAAAAGAATCTTAATACTAACTAAATTTAGTGGAAGGGGTTCAAGGCTTTCCTATTTTTAGTTAGCTGGTAAAATAACGTCGAAAAAGCAGTTAAGTTTACCATTGGAAAATTCATTCTACTCACAAAACATTGTTTATAAATTGCACTATTGATAAAAGGAATTGTTTTAATACAGGATGGTAAAAACCAACTGCGTTCAACAAAAATGTGAACGAATATTCCCTGAATGGGTTTCCAAGTTCTACAATGGATAGAAGGATGACCTATGCCATATCACATCTGTAATCTAGGTTTAAATTAAGTTTCACAAAAGAGAAAACTATCAAAATGGTCTACAGTGACCCTCAATTATCTTTAATTACTTATCTAACTTGTCGTAAATTACAGTGGCTGATGTGGCTTCTCAATAACTATATAACAGAAAAATCATCGCGTTTCAGATTTTTAGTCAAGTGGTAAATGTGAACACCATGAGCTTTAATTGACGATCAACACTAGTATTACGCAAAAAGGGGGTGTAACAGATGAGACTTCTGCAGTTCTGAGTGAAGCTTTATGCGCTGTTATGCGGCATCGCGTGCGTTCATTACTTTGTCGGTGTTCGTCAGGGGGCGGCAGGCAGCACAGCTCTGCTCACCTCGCCGTCTCGGAAGCAACTCTCTCCTAACTTCTCCTTACTACAGTTTACCGAAGTTGGTTTAAAAAAACTATCTGGCTGTGTTTTCATGTGACCAATCAGGGTCTCAATGCTAAGCTTAAGCTCCGCCTACAAAAATTCTGTCCATCCAATGAGAAACGTTATACTTTTCGTGGTGGGGCAATGTTTTTAAAGTTTGCAACGTAACGCGAAAAAGTCTCACGCTAAAACTTGCATCTGGTGTGGTCCTTTTAGTGTTATCGTAAGATCTATACTGTTCTTCTGGAGGGCTCTATCTCTTAACATGGGCTGGGGGGTGGTCCTGACGTAACAGAGACGCGAAAAAGTCTCACGCTAAAACTTGCGGCTGGGGGGGGGGGGGGGTGGTCTGTCCCTTATCGTAGGGCCTTCTAGCTTAACACGGTTCTACTCTTGGCTTCTGTTGTCGTTTCTCCCCTCGGAACTGCGTCTGTCTCACGGTGGGAAGGTATGACATGCATTTAGGCATTCTTGTGTTAGTCTGTGGATTCAATTTGCTCACTCGTTACTCGTATTACTTTGGTTAATTTAATGTCACGATTTATTCGGAGCTATGTGACATACTACTGGATTTGCTTATCATGTCAGGGTTTTCATGGAAGGTGTTGGATTTGCCTGACACCTTACAAGTAATCCACGCGCTTTCAAATCGAAACTGAAGAGTTCCCTCATGGGTCATTCGTTCTGTTCTGTTGAGGAGTTCCTTGAAAAATTAAGTTGATTCCTATGTTATATTGTTGTTTGCGTTTACTTAAACTTATGGCTTAACTTTTTTGGATTCATAAACATTTTATTTTATCTGTTATTACTTTTATGTTGCAATTTCATATACTGACACTTTCCATAACCTTGAAGATTTGCTCCTCAATTTGGCCCTGCGGAAGTTGACGTGTAAATAAATAAATAAAACATCCGTAAACAACGCAGAATTGACCATATAACCGGTCTTGTAATTGAGAACAATATTATCAAGCTTATTCTCATATAAGGGAGAGGTGATCGATGATATCGGGAATAATTAATAACACTGAAAAGTTTTAATTGAAATTACCGATAAATAATGTCTCATTATAAAATACCCTCAGCAAAGTAGCGTCTGAGGGAAATCAAAGAGGTTTCAACGAGGCTACTTTTGTTTCTAAATTCTACTATATAAACCACTCGCGGGTATTGTTAGTTCTCTTGTCTTGTTTTCTGGGCTCTAGATAAGTCTACGTAGCTGCCACGTGCGCTATATCTGGCATTTCCATATGGTATGCTACGGAAGGAATCAGGGCACTTTTATTAAACTGCAAGAAAAGTGACTATAGTTATCTTATACGGGACAGACTTTGCTGTAAGTCACGGACGAATAATATTTGAGAAATTGTGTGCGTGAGTGAAAGTAGTGCTCAATATTACATTCTATTACACGCCGAATAACCGGTAATAGGATCTGTTGACTATACGAAATGACGTTAAATTAAATATAAAAACGGAATTGGACACTTAGCTTTATGAATGTAAAAGCGTAAGGAGTTTGAATGACTGCATCGAAGTATAGTAATGGACCATAGTCCTTGTTATAATATCTTTGAGTGACGAACCATAAAAATCACGGGCACTTTAGTTACCGTAATTGCTGATAGTAAGTGTAGGATCAACCCTCCTTTCTCTATAAACAAAGCGCAATCGTTCATGATCATTTAATTATTATTAAATGTTGTTAATAAAAGAACTAAAGTGATTTCCATAATAGCGTGTGTATTATTCAACGATAATCATAGGCAAGCTGCAAATTGTATCCCTGGATGACGGAAGGTTCGATTATGAAATATTACGAAGCTTATATTGTGATTTAAAAGCTATTTAACATTTCATTTCCAATCGGACTGAAATAATACAAAATCAGAAACAGTGCGGATAAGTAGTAACGTCGGAACCAGAAAGTTGAACTAATAACCAACATCAAAGACGTTATTAACTATCTTGTCTCCGGTAGCTAACGCAGCAACAAATGAAGGGTGATCGACTGTGCGAAATTTAGTCGCCGTTACAGTGAAGATGTTTGTGGCTGCTCCATCTGATGTGTAGGTATAACGAAAAGTCAGGCATATACAGTAGATAACAACATCAATATCTTACGTCAGAGAAGTCGACGACAGCAGATCGACGGAGGACGCTACAACCACTAGATATCATGAGAGGCGGACCCGTCGGTATAAAAGGATGCCTGAAGAATTGTGTTGTCTTGCTTGCGGAGAGTGGTTATAAAAAAAACTCATGAATCAGCTGAAGAAAACACTCATGAATTAAAAAGTGTTACCAGCAGTGCAGTTAGCACAGTGACAGTGCATAGTGTTCAAAACAACAGTGGAGCATTCCTCATAAGTCAAACATTTCTGTTGTCAGTGTTAGGGGATGCCTGAGGTGGTGCAGAGAAGGACGTCACTGGACATTGAGTGACTGCAAACGAGTGATGTTGAGCGTTGAGTCACTCATACTCAGTGGTAATCCGATGGCAGGTTTGGATCTGGCGAATGCCTGGAGAACTTTACCTGGCATCTTGTCTAATGCAGCAGTGAAGTACGGAGCAGGTACTATTACGGTACGGGTGTGTTTGCCGTGATTAGTGCGTTGTCCTCCCTTTTGCGCTTACGGAAGTCCTAAATGCTGAGTGATATGAACACATTTTACAGCACTGTGTACAGCTTACAGTGGAGAAACAGCTCCGGGGACGATGTTTGATTGTCGCAGCACGACAGTGTACCCTGTCATCAAGCAGCATCTGTGAGGCAATGGCTTGTGGACAATAACGTTTTTGAATTGGACTGGCCTGCCCAGAGACCCGACATGAATCCAATGGAACGTGTTTAGCACTAGTCAGAATGACGACTTCGCTCCAGAACCCAGGGTCCAACAGCACTACCGTCTCTGATTTCGGCTCTTGAGGAAGAATAGGCTACCATTCCTCTACAGACATTCAAATACTTCAATGACAGTGTCTCCAGCAGGGTTCAAGGCGTCATAAAGGCAAAGGTTTACACACCTCATTTCAATGTCCACTCTTAGGTGCTCGGATACTTTTGATCAGATGGCGTAGAGTGATGAGAGCCTGGCTCGCTTGTAGCAATCTGGACCACCGCCTCTGAAGGTGTCGCTGTTACGGTGGTAGAACATGCAATGTGTGGTTTTCATGAGCATTAAGAAGGGCAGAAATGATGTTTATGTTGATCTCTATTGCAATTTTCTGTACTGGTTCCGGAACTCTCGGAACCGAGTTGATGCAAAACTTTTTTTGATGTGTGTATAATATACTTTCAGTCCACAATTTGGGACAGTTCATACGTGTTATAAACTTACATTTGTACGCATCTGACAAACCACGTTGATTGAACAAGAAATATCATGATGCTTACGCGAAAGAGACGGATAGACTTGTTTGGTTTGGCTGCGAAAGTGATTCAGATTTGTGTACAAGAATAGCGTGTGGGCAGTGCCGCATAAGAAAGAGCAATTTTCAGAATAAATTTCATATTACCAGCTGAGTGTTACTTTAATTGGTATTAAATCACTCATTCCCTCCGTGGGTTGCAACATTTCTGCAAACATCAGTGCTTCGGTGGAAGTACCAGCCTGTGCTAAAGCTCCAAGTAGATGGTATAGGCCAAGGATGTAAAACTAACTTCCGTGTAACGTAACGAAATGCAGCGTAAAGACATTAACTTGTATTGCACCAACCGAGTTGCTTACGTACCGCTCGGTCCTGCCTCAAGTTCGTTTTTCCAGCAGTATTAGTTATGTTCACTGTGATACACGTCGGTATGGATTATCCTAGTGATGAAGAACTAGTCATTTGCATGTTAACTATCGGTCGGCTGAATACAATGGAAGAACAGTGCAACAACATTATTCTGAGCCGTTCTCTCAACGACGGCAACGACATCACAATACTTTTGGACCTGTACATGGTCATCTACGAGAAATGAGAGCCTTCTGTGCTCGAAAGGAAGATAATAACCGAGCGAGGTATGACAGAATCCAATCTGGAAACGAATGTGTTTCAAGCGATTTGTGACAATCGTTTGTCTTTGGATACAAGCCAGTCAAATGTTTTGAGAATCTTACATGAAAAATAACAGCATCCCTATCTTCGACTGTAAGTGCAATGATTGCAGCTCGTGGGCTTCCAATGTCGAGTGGAGTTTTCAGATTGGTTCCTACAGCACTATGCAGAAAAACCACAATTTTCCTTCTTTAGTTTTGTTTACAGACGTGGCCATTTTTACAAGAGGGCATCGTTCAACAGTCGAAATAGCCATGTTTAGGATTACAGCAATCCACATGTACTGGCGTGTGGCTCACATTAAACAAGTTCGTTGTGAATGTATGGGGTGTATTGCTAAGGATATGCGATAGCACCTCACGTACTTCCCGATAGTGATCATAGTGCTCGAAATTTTGAAGGGAACAATTGTGCATTTTTTAAGTACTGCTCTGTACTGTGCCATGACAGATTGAACATAAAGCTACAGAAGTAAACGTGTTTCATCTGAAAATTGTTTCATGACTTTCTTTTTAATGCTGTACATTTTACTGCTTGCATTCTTCAATGTTGGGATCGACTTTCTATGTAAATAAAGGTAATTTGAATAACAATCCAAATTAATCATAATTGTATCATCCAGACAGACCATACCTTTATACACATCATGCCATCTTCAGTCCGTTAGCAGAGTGTCCTTTCTCTACCACTGTGATGTCTTCTTATTCCAAAGGCACAGTTACGGTCCCCCCAACCCCCCAACAGCCCCAAGCACAAGATTGGTTTCATTACCTGAAATATTTTCTAGATAATGGTGACATATCTCAAAGTCGTACACGCTTTCCTCCACGATTCCTGAAAGTTTTGTCACTGATTACCAAGAAAAACAAAAGGTTGGAATCGATTGATTGAGTTAACAGTATAATAATAATCATTTACTGATAGCACAAAAGGTTGAATATGGTTTACCACGAACTACACTCCCTAAGATCATGAAAATATTAGGTCTAGATATTAGTTATTAGAAAAACAACGTGAAAAGGACAGTCAGTTACAAAGTTAATCGTGTTCAGTTTTGCAGCATTAACCATCCGGTTGCTGCAGCAAAGTCACTACGGCACTTACCTGCATACATAGCATTACTTTATTCAAAATCTAGCAAGACACTTGTTGTTGTTGCTGTGGTCTTCAGTCCTGTGACTGGTTTGATGCAGCTCTCCATGTTACTCTATCCTGTGCAAGCTTCTTCATCTCCCAGTACCTACTGCAGCCTACATCCTTCTGAATCTGCTTAGTGTATTCATCTCTTGGTTTCCCCCTACGCTTTTTACCCTCCACGCTGCCCTCCAATACCAAATTGGTGATCCCTTGATACCTCAGAACTTGTCCTACCAACCGATCCCTTCTTCTAGTCAAGTTGTGCCACAAACTCCTCTTCTCACCAATTCTATTCAATACCTCCTCATTAGTTATGTGATCTACCCATCTAATCTTCAGCATTCATCTGTAGCACCACATTTCAAAAGCTTCCATTCTCTTCCTGTCTAAACTATTTATCCTCCATGTTTCACTTCCATACATGGCTACACTCCATACAAATACTTTCAGAAACGACTTCCAGACACTTAAATCTATACTCGATGTTAACAAATTTCTCTTCTTCAGAAAGGCTTTCCTTGCCATTGCCAGTCTACATTTTGCATCCTCTCTACTTCGACCATCATCAGTTATTATGCTCCCCCAATAGCAAAACTCCTTTATTACTTTAAGTGTCTCATTTGCTGATCTAATTCCCGCAGCATCACCCGACTTAATTCGGCTACATTCCATTATCCTCGTTTTGCTTTTGTTGATGTTCATCTTATACCCTCCTTTCAAGACACTGTCCATTCCGTTCAACTGCTCTTCCAAGTCCTTTGCTGTCTCTGACAGAATTACAATGTCATCGGCGAACCTCAAAGTTCTTATTTCTTCTCTATGGATTTTAATACCTACTCCGAACTTTTCTTTCGTTTCCTTTACTGCTTGCTCAATATACAGACTGAATAGCATCGGGGAGAGGCTACAACCCTGTTTCACTCCCTTTCCAACCACTACTTCCCATTCATGTCCCTCGACTCTTATAACTGCCATCTGGTTTCTGTACAAATTGTAAATAGCCTTTCGCTCCCTGTATTTTACCCCTGCCACCTTCAGAATTTGAAAGAGAGTATTCCAATCAACATTGTCAAAAGCTTTCTCTAAGTCTACAAATGCTAGAAACGTAGGTTTGCCTTTTCTTAATCTTTCTTCTAAGATAAGTCGTAAAGTTAGTATTGCCTCACGTGGTTCCCTGCTTCGCCATTTTGCACTTCCTGTCTATCTCATTTTTGAGACGTTTGTATTCCTTTTTACCTGCTTCATTTATTGCATTTTTGTATTTTCTCCTTAAAGACGCTTTATAAAACGTTTAATTAAAATTTAGGATGTTGTTCAGTATTACAGCATAGGAGTCAGACCAGTGCTCCAAGGTCAGAACAGCACTGAATTGAGAGCATCAGTATTTACGTCGAGTAGAATCCTCTAATGAAGGTGAATACTAACCAAATAGGAAGCATAATTAAAATAAAGAGAATAATTAGGAACGAAGTTTCCTTTGGCAGGAGCCCAGATATTTCGAATCAGAGCGGCGCCGTCACGTAGGCCTTGATACTGGAACTTAAGTCAGCTAGTAATTACACATACAAGCAAAGGTCACAGGCTACCCTGAAAAAACTGCGTGTAAACAGGAGGAAACTAGACACTATGGTGTGGCCGGACAATATAGCGCATTGGGTACAATTTTAACAAACTAAGTGCACAACCCTACGCCGTCCTACAGGTTATAGTAGAAAAACATTAAAATGTCCATCCGATTTATAGACTGTCCATTATGTGAAGTTTATCGCCGTATAGGACCAGAGGACACAAAGTATAGTCACATTCATAAACACATTTTAATCACACTGTCGGTGCACAGTCTCTAAAATCTATGTGGTAACTAGAAGAGAGCGATATGCCCACACTAACAAGGGAACCTCCCCATCGCACCCCCCTCAGATTTAGTTATAAGTTGGCACAGTGGATAGGCCTTGAAAAACTGAACACACATCAATCGAGAAAACAGGAAGAAGTTGTGTGGGACTATGAAAAAATAAACAAAATATACAAACTGAGTAGTCCATGTTTAAGATAGGCAACATCAAGCGAATGAGCGGTCAGGAGCGCCGTGGTCCGGTGCTTAGCATGAGCAGCTGCGGAACGAGAGGTCCTCGGTTCAAAACTTGGGAAAACTGTAACTTTTTATTTTCAGTCTGTGACAAACTCTTACGTTTTCATCGCTTTTTGGGAGTGATTACCACATCCACAAGAAAACCTAAATCGGGCAAGTTAGAAGAATCTTTTTACCCATTCGCCAAGTGTACAAGTTAGATGGGTCGACAATATATTCCTCTCATGTGACGCACATGCTGTCACCAGTGTCGTATAGAATATATCAGACATGTTTTCCTGTGGAGGAATCGGTTGACTTATGACCTAGCGATCAAATGTTTCCGGTTCCCATTGGAGAGGCACGTCCTTTCGTCTACTAATCGCACGGTTTTGCAGTGCGGTCGCAAAACACAGAGAAATGAATAGAGACGTCAATCAACGAACGGACAGATCATAACTTTGCGAAAATAAAGAAATTAAAATATTCACACGAGGAGGACTTGAACCATGGACCTCTTGTTCCACAGCTGCTCACGCTAACCACGGGACCACGGCGCTGCTGCGCTGACGCTATCCTTGATGTTGTATATCTTCCTCGTGGACTACTCAGTTTGTATATTTTGCTTATTTTTTCATACTTCCACACAACTCCTTCCTGTTTTCTCGACTGATCTGTGTTCAGTTTTTCAAGCCCTATCCACTGTGTCAACTTATAACTAAACCTGAGGGGGGTGCGATGGGGAGGTTCCCTTGTAAGAAGACTCAGTGCCTTTCCTATCAGGAGCATACACGGATTCCTTCCGTGCTTCATACTTGAGTAGGTCCATTATAGTCACTGCCGTTAGGTTCAGGTTGCACCGTCTCCAGAATCCAAACTACTGCAGGTCCGCGATCGCTCAGTGTGTGTGGTTGCAGCATAAAGAAACCGCACTGACTGCTTGCGAACAGATCTCTCCCAAGCGAGCAAAACAATCGCCTTCCCTCTCGCAGCTCAGACCAGAAGCTTTCTTATGTGTCACTATGTTGTTTATAGCCGATATTTATGTTTCAAAAGCACCGAGGTGCTCAGAATTGTTTTGAGCGAAAATTTCATGGAGAGCCCCCATATGATTCCGTAGCGATTTTTAAATTTTTGTTTTAGATTACGTTTTCCACCACAAACAATAAATAGGCTCATAATTTTCCATATATATCTGCACGTCGTTGAGGGTTCTGACATCAATACTGGTTTCCACACCATCACAATCCCCCTTTTGACGTCCATTGCTCCATTAAGGCCTCCCCTACACTTTCACTCCGATCACGGTCTACAGTGACTTGCATACAAGGCCCACCTGCTTGCTTTTTCAAATCATGTTCCCACCTTTCAAATAGCTAGATCAAATATGTTCACAGCATTGTTGATGCGACTTCCTACTAAGCTAAAAACATACAGCAAGCTCAACACTCCTCTTGAGTTTGTGACAGCTGTATCAGCCTCTGTTTATACTAGAGCAACTGTAGACTGTGAGGTGGTCGTTGGAAACATGCAGGTCCGAAACATCTCGTGGCTGTTGATCTGAAATCCACTCACCTGATTCTTTCAGACGATGTCTGTTTCGCTGCAGTGGAAGCGCCGATCGTGGACTCGTTGAATCTGGATCCAGAGGTACAACTGCAATGGTGAATTGTGAAAGGAATTCTCTGCTAATGGTTTAGTCAGTAAAGAGCGTACACGATTTTAAAAAGTAATGCCATGTAATTCCATTTATGCAGTGGTACCACCACGTACATTGCACTTTATATTTTATTACACAATTATATCCAGCCTTCCAAGTGTAGGCAGATTTTCCAGAATGGATTTGTGCGACGCACTTACGCGATCTCACCCTCATGGACCGCGAATATGAAATGTGAGCAATAAACTAGATTGTAGTAAATGAAAACCACTTCAATATGTTGACTAAGGAGGCCACTTCTGGTGATTGTGTCTTTATTTAATGTAATGAGCTACGACCGACACACGTAGCCTGCTACTCATGACTGCCTTTCCAGTTCTCCGCGTTCTGGGTAGGGATCTGATGCATCATGTATCGGCCAATCAACGCTGCCGAAATTTTTTCTGGCTATGTATATTGCTGCCTAGCTCCGTTCTCTCACTTGGCTTACACCAAGCCACGTTAACAACGTGCCACGCCGTATGTCAAACACCATCCGAGGCTATCTTCCCACTCTCTCACACACAATAGGCTGGCAACATGTTGCACAACATCATGAAGTAATAAGTACGCTTTACCTGACGTAAGTGTTACACATTCCTCCCTTTTATTATTTTAGAAATGAGAAATTCTCAAAGCTAATAACAATTTTAGAAATTTATCAATAACTTAGCAATTCCCTTATCTCTGTCCTTCTTTCAGGCACATATGCGAATATAATACCGTAGGGAATAACTAATAGTTATTTACATTATACCTAATTTCACTGTTTGAGTTTCAAAGATTTACTTCTTGCATCAACTGCAGCAAATTGCTAGTGTGTCTCTATTAAGACATTTAGTCCTGACACGTTTTGCCGTTCATAAGCACTTAAATATACAGGGTGGTCAATTGATCGTGACCGGGCCAAATATCTCACGAAATAAGCGTCAAACGAAAAAACTACAAAGAACGAAACTTGTCTAGCTTGAAGGGGGAAACCAGATGGCGCTATGGTTGGCCCGCTAGATGGCGCTGCCATAGGTCAAACGGATATCAACTGCGTTTTTTTTTTAAATAGGAACCCCCATTTTTATTACATATTCGTGTAGTACGTAAAGAGATATGAATGTTTTAGTTGAACCACTTTTTTTGCTTTCTGATAGATGGCGCTGTAATAGTCAGAAACATATGGCTCACAATTTTAGACGAACAGTTGGTAACAGGTAGGTTATTTAAATTAAAATACAGAACGTAGGTACGTTTGAACATTTCATTTCGGTTCTTCCAATGTGATACATGTACCTTTGTGAACTTATCATTTCTGAGGACGCATGCTGTTACAGCGTGATTGCCTGTAAATATGACATCAATGCAATAAATGTTAAAAATGATGTCGGTCAACCTCAATGCATTTGGCAATACGTGTAACGACATTCCTCTCAACAGCGAGTAGTTCGTCTTCCGTAATATTCGCACATGCATTGACAATGCGCTGACGCATGTTGTCAGGCGTTGTCGGTGGATCACGATAGCAAATATCTTTCAACTTTCCCCACAGAAAGAAATCCGGGGACGTCAAATCCGGTGAACGTGCTTCGGACGACCAATCCACCTGTTATGAAATATGCTATTCAATACTGCTTCAACCGCAAGCGAGCTATGTGCCGGACATCCATCGTGTTGGAAGTACATCGCCATTCCGCCATGCAGTGAAACATCTTGTACTAACATCGGCAGAACAGTACGTAGGAAATCAGCATACATTGCACCATTTAGATTGCCGTCGATAAAATGGGGGCCAATTATCCTTCCTCCCATAATGCCGCACCATACATTAACCCGCCAAGGTCGCTGATGTTCCACTCGTCGCAGCCATCGTGGATTTTCCGTTGGCCAATAGTGCGTATTATGTCGGTTAACGTTACCGCTGTTGGTGAATGACGCTTCGTCGCTAAATAGAACGCGTGAAAAAATCTGTCATCGTCCCGTAATTTCTCTCGTGCCCGGTGGCAGAACTGTACACGACGTTCAAAGTCGTCGCCATGCAATTCCTGGTGCATAGAAATATGGTACGGGTGCAATCGATGTTGATGTAGCATTCTCAACACCGACGTTTTTGAGATTCCCGATTGTCGCGCAATTTGTCTGCTACTGATGTGCGGATTAGCCGCGACAGCAGCTAAAACACCTACTTGGGCATCATCATTTGTTGCAGGTCGTGGCTGACGTTTCACATGTGGCTGAACACTTCCTGTTTCCTTAAATAACGTAACTATCCGGTGAACGGTCCGGACACTTGGATGATGTCGTCCAGGATACCGAGCAACATACATAGCACACGCCCGTTGGGCATTTTGATCACACTAGCCGTACATCATCACGATATCGACCTTTTCCGCAATTGGTAAACGGTCCATTTTAAGACGGGTAATGTATCACGAAGCAAATACCGTCAGCACTGGTGGTATGTTACGTGACACCACGTACTTATACGTTTGTGACTATTACAGCGCCATCTATCACAAAGCGTAAAAAGTGGTCCAACTAAAACATTCATATTTCTTTACATACTAAACGAATATGTAATAAATATAGGGGATCCTATTTTTAAAAAAACGCAGTTGATATCCGTTTGACCTATGGCAGTGCCATCTAGCGGGCCAACCGTAGAGCGATCTGGTTTCCCCCTTCATGCTAGACAAGTTTCGTTCTTTGTAGTTTTTTCGTTTGACGCTTATTTCGTGAGATATTTGGGTCGCTCACTAACAATGGACCACCCTGTATATGGCATTTTCTGTAATATTCACATTACATACGCTTTTCAACACTTTTCCGTCCTTTTTCACTACACCATATGATTAGCCAGATACTGCCGTTGGCTTCTTTAATGAAATAAAAAAGAAAATATTTACATACATATATTATGTAAAAATGAAAATGAATGAAAATTGATTTGAAAATGGGGAAGAAATGTTGCTTTAAATATTTTTGTTATTCACTCTTTCAGTACGAACTTTGTTGTAGAACCCCTTATTTACGCGTGATAATAAAAATTCATTTAGACAGAATTAAGCACATTTAAAATTACGTGAACCTTAGCAACCCTCTCATGCTGATAAATTCATATTAACTGATTAAGAACATTTAGCTAAAAGTTATATAAATTAAATTTTTTACGTATTTCGGCATTGGCACACATTTTCTAAATGCAGTGTTTTTTTTTAAATATTTACTGAATTTTATCCCAGCGTTAGCTATGGAACACAGACTGTCTCTGTTAGCATAAGGTGGTTAAATATTGCCAAGCCGACCTGAACGTTTAATTATCATTGACAAAACACACTTCACTAAACGTTTAAGTTATTTGCTTTAGAAATTGAAAGAACCAACAGATTAACAACTTCGACATTAATTATCCGCCTATGAATGCACAAATGTAAAACCAGTAATAAATTCCGTCAGCCTCAGGATCGCTGTAAAAGAAAAATATTGCGTAATTCACTGCTAATTTTATCTGCTCCCGATTTACGGGTTTGGTTAATTTTTTAGCGGAACAATTTTTTAAATGTGCCGCCGCTGCAAATCGTTCGGTCGCGGCACAGTCCAGCAACACCAACGATAATCGCTAAAAACGCTGAAAATTCTTTAAAGAAATATTATAGATGACATGGGCAAGCTAATTTACATTAGTAATACACAATTTTGATAAATTATAATGTATTTAGACCACAACAATAATTAAACTTACATTACTTTGTAATTTCTCCTCTAATAGCGACTAAAGATAGATACAGACAAAAGAAGTCTACTCATTCATAAAATGCTACGTCACAGGTTCCTCTCTCTCTCAGCTCTCGAGGAAGACGACAAAGAATGCACATTATGTATTCCTATTTATACTATTGCTTATTGTTAATGTCTCTTTGTAATCTTACAACATTATTTTCCTCTGTGGCTGTATTTTAAATTTTTTTTATCGCAGATATTAACATATTTCGTAATTACATTATGAGTATTGAAATATTACAATCATAAATACATCGAGAATATTATTACAGAAAATATTACAATAATAACGAATGTCCTTTATACAAAATTAAATTATATTTTTTTGTTAAACAGTTACAGTACATACGAATTGCTTCATAGTGGCGTACATAGTACAATTAAATGTCATTTCATTTTATTAATAGCGTGTGTGCTGCCAGGGAACGTTACATTGCCCCCTGGCAGCATTTGGCAAAGAGTTTCTATACTTTGACACAATGGTGCCAGTAACGTTCTTTACAATTCTGTATTTTTATTTTTATGGAATGGCTCTTTTAATTAGTCCCAGTGTTATATATGTTCATGGCTCCCCCATTTGGGCGAAGGCAGACAGGAAATCTGGGCAAAACTGTGCCGGAGCCCAGCCATCCCAGTTGGTTCATGATTAATCTTGTCTCTTTAACAGTCATTGTTTTGAAATGATTTAGCAGTTTGTCATCAACGGTTACATAGTATCACAGTCACATACAGTTCAACGAAAGTTTGTTGTGTGTGTGTAACAACTCGTAATTATCATTTTTGCGATATACTGCAAGGTCACTTGTCCTAGAGTATATCACTTAGTTTTTTGAAATCATTTAGTACAACGTCACTTTTCATAATGTTCTCACTACCTACGTGTTACAAATCCATTTCCTACACTTGTTAGTGTTCATTTTCTCTCGTCAATTTGCGGGTATACATAATAAGTGTTCAATGTTTGTCAAAAATCGAGTTCATTGACATGTTATGCAGTTTGTGTAAATATTTTGGAATATGTCAATAATGCTGTAGTTGGTGAGCGGTACGGAGTGATTGTTGAACGGCGCTCGGCGCGGCGCGTCGGCTCGGTGTAGGTCACCGCCCCCGGTGTTGACAGCTACGGCGCGGAGAGGCGTGTGGCTGTCTGGTATGCTACGGGCTGCTGCGGCCGCTGCATGGCTGAAGTAGCCGGATGCTCGTTGTATATCAGCTCGCCCGTGTGACATCTTCTTGCAGTGCTCCAGCAATCATGCAACAAGTTCACAAACAGTGTACTATCCTTATGGGCATTTTTCCTGCTGTGGGAAAGAACGCACACAGTTATTGGTAGTTATTATTCAGTAGGCCTTCACTAGTCTGGTTTTCACAATGTTTCGTTGTCACAGTAACACGTTTTATGGGCACACAATATTTTTCCACCATGTCATGACTTGTCATTAGTCACACGCAAGTTTTCACCTTAGGACAAAATGTATCTCTGTAGTCAAAGCGCTTTCCTGGCGTCCCTTGACACACAAAGAGCTATAGTTCGACACTAGCTTGGTCCACCGTCTGTTATCGGCTCACTGTTCGTGTCGTGTTAGTTCCTTGTCCATTTGCACACACGGTGATTATACAGTTTCTTATTGCTTGTTCGAAACAACCTCGTGACGTATTGCTGCAGTTTTAACGGTCACTGTCTGTCTCTGCCACACAATACTGCACTTTTGTTTAAGTTTTTTCAGTTACAATGTCCGTTGTGCAATGTTTTGTAACAACACATTCGTAACTTATTTGTTCGCTCTTTACCAAGGTGTGTGATAATTGCGTACATGGTAACAAATATTAAAATTTCTTATTTTCCTTTGAAATTATGTCTCACTTGAATTGCAAGGTCCTACGTAACTACAGTGTAGTCTCTGTAGGCTAAAATTGACTTGGACTGTATCAGGCTAGCTCTTTTTACTGATTCGATCTGCACATGCTTCAATTGAAGCTTCTGTGTGCGTAACTTTGCGTTACTTAAATTTGCAATAAGTTTGCCTCCCACGGTGCCCTCGGGTCACTACTGGGTGCATTACTCTCTTTGATAATACTGGTTTGAAAATAAAGTTCTCAGGGTCTCATATTATTAATATTATTCTGGGTTCGAACCTGTCAATCTGACATATACACACACACACACACACACACACACACACACACACAGATATATATATATATATATATATATATATATAGAAAAGACTGTACCAAGAAATATTTCAAGTGTGACACACATATAGAAAATTATGCAGTACACAAACTAATCACTACTAAAATGTTCCTCCTGACTGATCTCTGTCACAATTTAACACTACAAATAAATTGCATTAATCAGGTTACCTGTGCAGACATTTAGAGCATGTTTAAACTAACACTAATTAAAAAAAGGCATAACACAAATAATCATAAACAAAAGAGAAAGTCAATCATATTCTTATAATTAAATACTTCTACACTAGTACATTATCTCTACAGATCACACATCATTAATGTTCATTCATTTCCAAAAGAATGGTGTCCCTTTTTACACATAACACATAGGACTATTAGTCATTTACTGTAGGAATATTATCACATCCTTACGCGGATACAGTCCCCGCACTCTCCCTGAGTGGGGATCTGCTAAGAGATAGCTACTTTTTCCTTCTTGGACCAAGGAATGGAGTATGAGGCTCGACAGTACGTTTTGTGAGGCTTCACCTCGATATTGTATTGATATCCCTTAACAATTCCTTGTCGTTCTGAAAATACATTTGCATAGTTAGATAATAACTGTACCAAATCCTGCTGTTGCATTAAGTTCAAATTTTCGGACTGTGATACTTTGTTCACAAGTGCGTCCACATTTGCTTTTAATTGATCACCTTGTACGTCTGGATAATAGAGATTTTGTCGTAGAGAATGATTGTCTAAATGTAGTATCCACTGATTCCTACATTTTATTTTAATACCATTACAATTAGGCACAGGTACCTCTTCAGATCTGAGCACGGACAATTCTATCCTTCTACCCGTGTTCATCAAACTTAATTTTCCCCGAGAAAGGTCGATTACTGCGTCCCTTTCTCTCAAAAAAATCTACCCCCAAAATGCAGGCTACCTTTAAACCCTTTACTACCAGGAACAAGTACGCTATGGTTTCTCCCCCTATATACATCTCTACCCGCACTTGGAGTTTAATTATTTGTCGCTGTGCACTGATGGCTCCAGTGACTTTGCAATTGTTCACAGGAAAAGTCAGCATACGCTTTTCTTTCCCCAGTACTCTGAATAAGTCCATACTCATGACACTGACAGTAGCACCTGCATCTACGATTGCTTGCACATCAATATTGTTAATTTTGATCTCTATTATCGCTTGTACTTTGTCTTTGTGCTCCTTTATGCACGTGGGTGGTTCAGTTATTAATTCATGTCCCATCTGTACCCTGTCATTATACCTGAGGATACAGATTTCCGATGTTTTGTTCTGTGTCGGGCTGCTCTCACTCCAAACCTCAGCCGACGATGGAGAGCGTATCTCGGCTAAATCTAGTTTGTTGGATTATTACTGGTGGATGGGTGTGGCTGCTCTGTGTCGCTGACCTCCACTATGTGTAAGTTGTGTTGCGTCGGCCGCCACGGTTGCGCAATTGGCGCATTTTGTGGTGGCGGTCGGTTATTATCATATCTTTCACTGTTTTGCCGGTACGGACTGGGCCTCTGGTTCTGTGGCCAAGTTCGGTTTGCATCGCCATTGGTATTGGTGTTCCACGACCCTCTGGCATTTTTCCATCTACTATTGCTTGGTGGGCCTGTTTCATATCGGTCATCGAACATCCTTTTCCGTTCATTGTTCACCGGCGGACTATTGCCTTTCCGGTCTCTACCTCTATTCCCGTTTTGTACATAATCTTGTCTCCTATTGTTACCTCCGCCGTTTCCATTATTTGGTGGAGGCGTGTTATTTCGACCATTTCTGTAACCGTTTCCGTTACTTCTAGCCCGTTCAGAGGCTGCCTTAACATCCTCCTGAATCAGGTCAATTGAGTCCAGAACAGACAAGAAATGTTCCATGTCGTTCTCCGGTACATGTATAAGTTTTTCCTTTACGTGTATCGGTAAGTGTGATTTCAACAGCCTGATCAAATCCCGGGATGAAATCTGCTCGTCCCAGTAACGGGTCTTATTAATTTATTTCTCAAAATATTTTCGCAAATTGCCTAATCGTGGAGAATACGGCTCTGGATAAAATACCTCTTTCCGTAATCTCTCCTGAATACATGTTGACCAATATTTGGCCAAGAATGCCTTTTCAAATTGCTCATATGTGTCGCAACTGTCAGCTGCTTCGGTTGCCCATAATGCAGCATCTCCTTGTTTGTAAGACATAACGAACTGTATTTTCTGTGTATGACTCCAAACGCTAGGCAAAATGTTTCTAAATCCCTTGATAAATACTACAGGGTGAACAGATTTCTTCTCCGTTGTAAAGATCTGAAACTGTCGGTTTTTAATTAGGCTTTCTTCAATCACTATTTTGGAGTGACATTTGTTTGTTTCGCTAACATTGGTTGCCTGTTCTGTCTCGCAGTAGCAATTTTTCACTGCTATATTTATATGCCTATCATTGTTGTACCTGGCGGCCGTGCAACAAGCTGTTTTCCAGCTTCGCAAGACATGTCAGTGTGCACCGCCCTTTTTAGGTCCTGCACTTGCGCACTCGAGCCCAAATCCCTGGCCTCAATCGCGGCGTGCACCTTCTCGTCTATTTTTTTTATAAATTCGTTTTCAATTTAGTTCACCTGTTCGGACATTTTCTGCTCTATTGCTTGACTTGTGTCAATTTCTAATTTTTCCAACCTGTTAGCCAGTACACTAATTTCGTCGCCGTGCAACAAGCTGTTTTCCAGCTTCGCAAGACATGTCAGTGTGCACCGCCCTTTTTAGGTCCTGCACTTGCGCACTCGAGCCCAAATCCTTGGCCTCAATCGCGGCGTGCACCTTCTCGTCTATTTTTTTTATAAATTCGTTTTCAATTTTGTTCACCTGTTCGGACATTTTCTGCTCTATTGCTTGACTTGTGTCAATTTCTAATTTTTCCAACCTGTTAGCCAGTACACTAATTTCATCTACGATACTGGCGTTAGCCACCTGGATATTATCTACTCTTTCGCTCAGTTCTTGCACCGCTTTGGGTATGATTTCATAGTTTTGTCTCAAACTAACAATCTCACCTTATATAGCTTCCAAAGATTGCATTAACTGCAAGTCTCTCTCATTCTGGCATCGATCACGCTCTGCTTGCATACGTGCAAATTCAGCTTGGAAATTGAGCATGCGCCCGAACATAACCCTTAATGATTGCACTTCTGACATCTCACCACTCTCTGGTCCGTGTCTAGTGCTAGTAGGTGGCACAGTATTTCTACTTTCAACTGAATCACTGGCTGGCAGTGGCAACATTTCTTGCCCTTCTGCCCCCAGATTCTCACATTGTACTTCCTGAACTACGCCACCAACATTACTTTGTGCCCCACTTTCTAACTCGGTATCACTGCTTGCTAACTGTTGTTCATTATCCATGTTTATGTTTTTCTGACTACGCAATCTAACCATAGTCAAGAAAAGAAACAAAATCTGAACTAAATATCCTAACACTCAGGTTTCACTGACATAATCACACAAGAAATGGTCATTTGTTGAAACACACTTATTATATACTACGATGACTAACTACTGAAACGTCCAGTTTTTTTTTTTAAATAACACTAACAACAAGCACACCACTAATGATCCGAGAACACCGCACTGAGGCTACTTTACTACCCACAGGACAACTACACTGTAGCTTTACCTTTTGGTGATCTACACTCCTGGAAATTGAAATAAGAACACCGTGAATTCATTGTCCCAGGAAGGGGAAACTTTATTGACACATTCCTGGGGTCAGATACATCACATGATCACACTGACAGAACCACAGGCACATAGGCACAGGCAACAGAGCATGCACAATGTCGGCACTAGTACAGTGTATATCCACCTTTCGCAGCAATGCAGGCTGCTATTCTCCCATGGAGACGATCGTAGAGATGCTGGATGTAGTCCTGTGGAACGGCTTGCCATGCCATTTCCACCTGGCGCCTCAGTTGGACCAGCGTTCGTGCTGGACGTGCAGACCGCGTGAGACGACGCTTCATCCAGTCCCAAACATGCTCAATGGGGGACAGATCCGGAGATCTTGCTGGCCAGGGTAGTTGACTTACACCTTCTAGAGCACGTTGGGTGGCACGGGATACATGCGGACGTGCATTGTCCTGTTGGAACAGCAAGTTCCCTTGCCGGTCTAGGAATGGTAGAACGATGGGTTCGATGACGGTTTGGATGTACCGTGCACTATTCAGTGTCCCCTCGACGATCACCAGTGGTGTACGGCCAGTGTAGGAGATCGCTCCCCACACCATGATGCCGGGTGTTGGCCCTGTGTGCCTCGGTCGTATGCAGTCCTGATTGTGGCGCTCACCTGCACGGCGCCAAACACGCATACGACCATCATTGGCACCAAGGCAGAAGCGACTCTCATCGCTGAAGACGACACGTCTCCATTCGTCCCTCCATTCACGCCTGTCGCGACACCACTGGAGGCGGGCTGCACGATGTTGGGGCGTGAGCGGAAGACGGCCTAACGGTGTGCGGGACCGTAGCCCAGCTTCATGGAGACGGTTGCGAATGGTCCTCGCCGATACCCCAGGAGCAACAGTGTCCCTAATTTGCTGGGAAGTGGCGGTGCGGTCCCCTACGGCACTGCGTAGGATCCTACGGTCTTGGCGTGCATCCGTGCGTCGCTGCGGTCCGGTCCCAGGTCGACGGGCACGTGCACCTTCCGCCGACCACTGGCGACAACATCGATGTACTGTGGAGACCTCACGCCCCACGTGTTGAGCAATTCGGCGGTACGTCCACCCGGCCTCCCGCATGCCCACTATACGCCCTCGCTCAAAGTCCGTCAACTGCACATACGGTTCACGTCCACGCTGTCGCGGCATGCTACCAGTGTTAAAGACTGCGATGGAACTCCGTATGCCACGGCAAACTGGCTGACACTGACGGCGGCGGTGCACAAATGCTGCGCAGCTAGCGCCATTCGACGACCAACACCGCCGTTCCTGGTGTGTCCGCTGTGCCGTGCGTGTGATCATTGCTTGTACAGCCCTCTCGCAGTGTCCGGAGCAAGTATGGTGGGTCTGACACACCGGTGTCAATGTGTTCTTTTTTCCATTTCCAGGAGTGTATCTTGGGTGCAGCTGCCCCCTGGTATTGTGGTAGGTAATTAATTTTTTGATATAATGAGCTCTCTTCTTCAGCTTGCCTCTGGGTATATAGTGTTCTCATGCAAAAAATCATATACAGGTATTACCACACAGTATTGGTTAGGCAATACATACAATACATGAAAAATTATTAATTGTTCTCCAACGAAGTTCGACTATAATAATTCCCTAGTTATCTCAGGGGTATTTTGTGGCCACTGCTTATTCGTGCCCCACGTTGGGCGCCAATATAATGAAATAAAAAAAGAAAATATTTATTATGTAAAAATGAAAATGAATCGAAAATGGATTTGAAAATGGGGAGAAGAAATGTCGCTTTAAATATTTTTGTTATTCACTGTTTCAGTACGAACTTTGTTGTAGAACCCCTTATCTACGTGTGGTAATAAAAATTCATTTAGACAGAATTAAGCACATTTAAAATTACGTGAACCTTAGCAACCCGCTCATGCTGATAAATTCATATTAACTGATTAAGAACATTTAGCTAAAAATTATATAAATTAAATTTTTTACGTATTTCGGCCGTGGCACACATTTTCTAAATGCAGTGGTTTTTTTTAAAATATTTGCTGAATTCTTTTCCGGCGTTAGCTATGGAACACAAGACTGTCTCTGTTAGCATAAAATGGTTAAATATTGCCAAGCCGACCTGAACGTTTAATTATCATTGACAAAATACACTTCACTATACGTTTAAGTTATTTGCTTTAGAAATTGAAAGAACCAACAGATTAACAACTTCAACATTAATTATCCGCCTATGAATGCACAAATGTAAAACCAGTAATAAATTCCGTCAGCCTCAGGATCGCTGTAAAAGAAAAATATTTCGTAATTCACTGCTAATTTTATCTGCTCCCGATTTACGGGTTTGGTTAATTTTTTAGCGGAACAGTTTTTTAAATGTGCCGCCGCTGCAAATCGTTCGGTCGCGGCACAGCCCAGCAACACCAACGATAATCGCTAAAAATGCTGAAAATTCTTTAAAGAAATATTATAGATGACATGGGCAAGCTAATTTACATTAGTAATACACAATTTTGATAAATTATAATGTATTTAGACCACAACAATAATTAAACTTACATTACTTTGTAATTTCTCCTCTAATGGCAGCTAAAGATAGATACAGACAAAAGAAGTCTACTCATTCATAAAATGCTACGTCACAGGTTCCTCTCTCTCTCAGCTCTCGAGGAAGACGACAAAGAATGCACATTATGTATTCCTATTTATATTATTGCTTATTGTTAATGTCTCTTTGTAATCTTACAACATTATTTTCCTCTGTGGCTGTATTTTAAATTTTTTTTTATCGCAGATATTAACATATTTCGTAATTACATTATGAGTATTGAAATATTACAATCAAAAATAAATCGAGAATATTATTACAGAAAATATTACAATAATAACGAATGTCCTTTATACAAAATTAAATAATATTTTTTTGTTAAACAATTACAGTACATACGAATTGCTTCAAAGTGGCGCACATAGTACAATTAAATGTCATTTCATTTTATTAATAGTGTGTGTGCTGCCGGGGAACGTTACACTTCCTATCGAGGAATTTTGCTTTTTATGTTATCCTCGATTGTTGTGCGGTTTCTGAAAGGCAGTCATTCGTAATCCATTTCCTCACCTCGTCTTAGATTACGTCAATGTGAAACATTGAAGTTCTACAGAGATTAGTCATAAACAATGGTATCTACATCTACATCTACATCTACATCTACATTTATACTCCGCAAGCTACCCAATGGTGTGTGGCGGAGGGCACTTTACGTGCCACTGTCATTACCTCCCTTTTCTGTTCCAGTTGCGTATGGTTCGCGGGACGAACGACTGTCTGAAAGCCTCCGTGCGCGCTCGATTCTCTCTAATTTTACATTCGTGATCTCCTCGGGAGGTATAAGTGGGAGGAAGCAATATATTCGATACCTCATCCAGAAACGCACGCTCTCGAAACCTGGACAGCAAGCTACACCGCGATTCAGAGCGCCTCTCTTGCAGAGTCTGCCACTTGAGTTTGCTTAACATCTCCGTAACGCTATCACGGTTACCAAATAACCCTGTGACGAAACGCGCCGCTCTTCTTTGGATCTTCTCTATCTCCTCCGTCAACCCGATCTGGTACGGATCCCACACTGATGAGCAATACTCAAGTATAGGTCGAGCGAGTGTTTTGTAAGCCACCTCCTTTGTTGATGGACTACATTTTCTAAGGACTCTCCCAATGAATCTCAACCAGGTACCCGCCTCACCAACAATTAATTTTATATGATCATTCCACTTCAAATCGTTCCGCACGCATACTCCCAGATATTTTACAGAAGTAACTGCTACCAGTGTTTGTTCCGCTATCATATAATCATACAATAAAGGATCCTTCTTTCTATGTATTCGCAATACATTACATTTATCTATGTTAAGGGTCAGTTGCCACTCCCTGCACCAAGTGCCTATCCGCTGCAGATCTTCCTGCATTTCGCTACAGTTTTGTAATGCTGCAACTTCTCTGTACATTACAGCATCATCCGCGAAAAGCCGCATGGAACTTCCGACACTATCTACTAGGTCATTTATATATATTGTGAAAAGCAATGGTTCCATAACACTCCCCTGTGGCACGCCAGAGGTTACCTTAACGTCTGTAGACGTCTCTCCATTGATAACAACATGCTGTGTTCTGTTTGCTAAAAACTCTTCAATCCAGCCACACAGCTGGTCTGATATTCCGTAGGCTCTTACTTTATCAGGCGACAGTGCGGAACTGTGTAAAACGCCTTCCGGAAGCCAAGGAAAATGGCATCTACCTGGGAGCCTGTACCTAATATTTTCTGGGTCTCATGAACAAATATAGCGAGTTGGGTCTCACACGATCGCTGCTTCCGGAATTCATGTTGATTCCTACAGAGTAGATTCAGGGTTTCCAGAAACGACATGATACACGAGCAAAAAACATGTTCTAATATTCTACAACAGATCGACGTTAGAGATATAGGTCTATAGTTTTGCGCATCTGCTCGACGATCTTTCCTGAAG
Source organism: Schistocerca piceifrons (assembly GCF_021461385.2). Classification (NCBI taxonomy): domain Eukaryota; kingdom Metazoa; phylum Arthropoda; class Insecta; order Orthoptera; family Acrididae; genus Schistocerca; species Schistocerca piceifrons. The sequence goes on along the minus strand of NC_060140.1, from coordinate 778,472,644 downwards.
ACTGGGACTACCTGTGCTCTTTTCCAATCATTTGGAACCTACCGTTCCTCTAGAGACTTGCGGTACACGGCTGTTAGAAGGGGGGCAAGTTCTTTCGCGTACTCTGTGTAGAATCGAATTGGTATCCCATCAGGTCCAGTGGACTTTCCTCTGTTGAGTGATTTCAGTTGCTTTTCTATTCCCTGGACACTTATTTCGATGTCAGCCATTTTTTCGTGTGTTCGAGGATTTAGAGAAAGAACTGCAGTGCGGTCTTCCTCTGTGAAACAGCTTTGGAAAAAGGTGTTTAGTATTTCAGCTTTACTCGTGTCATCCTCTGTTTCAATGCCATCATAATCCCGGAGTGTCTGGATATGCTGTTCCGAGCCACTTACTGATTTAACGTAAGACCAGAACTTCCTAGGATTTTCTGTCAAGTCGGTACATAGAATTTTACTTTCGAATTCATTGAAGGCTTCACGCATAGCCCTCCTTACGCTAACTATGACATCGTTTAGCTTCTGTTTGTCTGAGAGATTTTGGCTGCGTTTAAACTTGGAGTGAAGCTTTCTTTGCTTTCGCAGTAGTTTCCTAATTTTGTTGTTGAACCACGGTGGGTTTTTCCCGTCCCTCACAGTTTTACTCGGCACGTACCTGTCTAAAACGCATTTGACGATTGCCTTGAACTTTTTCCATAAACACTCAACATTGTCAGTGTCGGAACAGAAATTTTCGTTTTGATCTGTTAGGTAGTCTGAAATCTGCCTTCTATTACTCTTGCTAAACAGATATACCTTCCTCCCTCTTTTTATATTCCTATTAACTTCCATATTCAGGGATGCTGCAACGGCCTTATGATCACTGATTCCCTGTTCTGTACTTACAGAGTCGAAACCCATAAAGGGAATATATATAAACCAATTGCATTTGAATAGTATTACTAGGCTATGTACTGTTCTGATCCAGCGTAATCTGAGCCATTAACTCTTCGTTCCGTCTCTCCTTGACCCACACTCAGTTTCTTGCCCCGACTCGAGAGCCACAGTAGGGACTTGGACCTCCCGCTGTAACCTTTTCACAACGGGTGACTTCCGCCATGAGAGCGACGCTCATTTGGCTACGACTTGCCGATGCTTAGAATTTGTTTCCTTATCTGTATTTCATCACATGCATTGTTATTCTCCGGCCGGAGTGGCCGAGCGGTTCTAGGCGCTACAGTCTGGAACCGCGCGACCGCTACGGTCTGATGGCCTCAGAAGTTAAGTCCCGTAGTGCTCAGAGCCAAGCCAACCATTGTTATTCTCTCTCTGTTTGCACTCGCTGCACACAGTGCAACGATTCATTACTCTTTTACACGCCTGTTCATGTGGAATGTAAAGTTCCACATATTATTAGGAAATTATATCGTAGAGGAAGCGCTCCCCAGAAAAAAAATGAGCGAAACGCAGGCTGAGCAGTACACATCGGAACTTAACAGCAAAGTTATACAGAGGTACACGAAGACATTATATAGTAGAGGTAAGTACATAACAAATGATCCAACATTATGTGAGGGGTAATGTATTTGCAGAGAGAAATGTGGCGAATAGTCTTAAGAAATATGTAAAAATAAACATTCAGCAAATACTCACATATTCAAAATCCCCCACTGCTCAGACAGCGTTTCGTTCATTTTCTTCTGGGGATACCTTCCTCTCCTATCTAATTTCCTACTAATAGGCGAAACCTTAGATTGTTATCAGTCCAAAAAATTCTCTTTAAACTAATGTGGTCCAACATTGGTTACCTATATTTTTAATCTCTCACAAATTTTTCCTTTATGTTCTTTCTTCTCTCACTTTTCCTACCTTAATAACTTGAGCTGTCTGATTCAGCCGGTTTTACATAAAAACCTACCTTTGTTAATTATGCACTTCTCGAGTTTTTTCTTTCATCATCATTTACTACCTGCTGGCTCATGCTTTATTCTTATGCCTGTCACGCGTTGTTTGTATGCTTATGCAGCTTGTTGTGCGTTCCTACCGTCGTAATAATTTGTTCATCGTTGTTCATCTATAATGTTTTATATTTTTGTCGTCATAATATGTTTTCGTTACCGTTTCCACTCATTGTTATTTTTGTTTCATATGTATTCTTATTTATATTTTTGTTTTCCACACCTTTAGGTGTTTTATTATTTAGTTTCAACTACTTGAAGGAGGCCTTATTGCACCCTACAGTGTCAATGCTGCGTTTTTTCTTATAGCTACACGAGTGTCACGATTAACTTTCTATTCCGTAGAGTATAGTTGATAGATTTATAGACAGTAGAACAGTAGACAACAGTGCAAAAATCTAAATGAGAAAACACCACTACTGTAGCTCGCGGCGCTGTAATCGCTAATTGTACACTCACTTAAGGTCTTTGAGACCTGAGAGGTTTTTTACTGTCAGCTACGGGACTCATGGCTTTCGCTGTGGTTTACGTCTTATTGCCGTTCACCATTACTTGGATTCTGTTTTTGTTGTGACACGTTTGACGGGATATAAGTAGTGTTAATCGTGTTTTTATGATGTCACAATAGTTCAAATGGCTCTGAGCACTATGGGACTTAGCATCTGAGGTCATCAGTCCGCTAGAACTTAGAACTAATTAAAACTACCAAACTTAAGGACATTACACACATTCATGCCCGAAGCAGGATTCGAACCTGCGACCGTAGCGGACTGAAGCGCCTAGAACCTCTCGGCCACTCCGGCCGGCGATGTGACTGTCTCCTTATGTTACTCCTCATCACTAATCTCAGCCGCGCGCGATTAGCCGTGCGGTCTAAGGCGCTCAAGTCATGGACTGTGCGGCTGGTCCCTGTGGAGGTTCGAGTCCTCCCTCGGGCATGGGTGTGTGTGTTTGTCCTTAGGATGATTTAGGTTAAGTAGTGTGTAAGCTTAGGGACTGATGACCTTAGGAGTTAAGTCCCATATGATTTCACACACATTTGAACTTTTTTTTTTTTGGACACTAATCTCACTTTCTTCCATTTCTTTGCCGTTCAATTATTTCACGAATTAATTTTTAAATTCGTCCATTATTGGTCTATAGGTGTTATCATAACTTGAACTTACCTACTCTTCCTTATTTATACTTCCTTTCTTCTCGTCCTTCTCTCTTTATTATTACTCATTTACTTCTACGGTACTTAAAGATTCATCATTCGAGGGATCTGCTCTTTGATTGTCAAACCGATCAAATTCTGTGCACTGCTCTTCTTGCACCTCTCTGATGTTATTCCTATCAGATTGTACATTGTTTCTACTCGCTTTCTGATCAACCGACGGTGTCATTTCTTCCTTCTTACTTGTCCTTACCTGTGTAGATCTTCCTCAGATACACTAATTACCTCCTTTTCGTGATCATAACTACACGTCTCGTCTTTTAAGTATGTTACCTCTTCATGTCTCTTAGCAAAGTTTGTTTTCCCGAGTCGCTTTTGTCTTATTCTTTGTGGTCAACTCAAGAAATTTATCTGGAGTGACCACTTATTTATTTCTGATTGTGACTGGACCTCTCCCGAATGTGTTGTGGGTTTCCCTTAGGTGAAGCCTCCTGTCCTGGTTTCCGTGAGAAGAGGCCTCTTGTTCATAGTATCCATTATGATTGTTAGAGAAATGTCTCTGTTCCCCACGGTAGCTTCCACTCCCTCTATTAAATCCGCCCTTTTCTCTTCTAGCCGGCCGCGGTGGTCTAGCGGTTCTGGCGCTGCAGTTCGGAACCGCGGGACTGCTACGGTCGCAGGTTCGAATCCTGCCTCGGGCATGGGTGTGTGTGATGTCCTTAGGTTAGTTAGGTTTAAGTAGTTCTAAGTTCTAGGGGACTTGTGACCTAAGATGTTGAGTCCCATAGTGCTCAGAGCCAGCCATTTTCTCTTCTACGAGGATTATTGTAGTAATTACTCAGACCTGGATAGTGATTCGGACTCTGGGCCTCTCTTCTCGCTTTCAAAGTGCTTTTTTTTGTGCTTGCGTCATGCTAAATCTTGGTGATTATGCCTGACTTCTTGTTACATCGTCCTGTCTGTTGCCTCTCCATCTATTCCCATACCGGTACCAACCCTCTAAATTTTGATTATTATCTGCTAATGAGTCAAATTAGTCCAACGCCTGCACAACTGCACTGGCATCAGATTTTAATACTCCAATTAGCCTCTCCTGAATTTTTACTGTAAATTAATGACTATAATTGATATTAGATCCGACTCCATAGGGGATCGTACATACACAAATTCTTCTCTAAATATATTTGGAAGTATTCTTTATAACCTTTACAGCCACTGCTATTAAAATTGTGACTTTCAAATAGGTCTCTTCTCACTCAATTCTCAGCTCTGCTGGACCAATGTTGGTTCATAAACGTTTTTACGAATTTGGCGTAGATTTTGCATTGTGATCTAGCTCACATTCCCCAAGATAATACCTCGCTTCTAGTCTACTAATTACACATCCAATCTTTTTCTTGTCATTGCAGGGTTCTGGAAGAATCCCTTCAAATTGTTGTTTGAACGCTACTGGATGGATACTATGCTTAGTAGGTAAACTGCGCAACTTATACGCCCACAAGTACTGATCGTCAGACATTACATAATTCCTAGTTTTATCTTTTGATCATTCCTGCTCATACTACGATTTAGTTCTCTGCTTGATTTCAGATTGCTTTTGAGTGGCGTACTGCTACACTGTCTCTAATTCTGCCTCTGGCCTTTTGCGATTCTTTCACGGACTTGTTGCAGTCCAGATTGAAGTGTGCTTGTATACTGTCACAAGAAATCTTAAACGTATTTACTTCACAGTGTAGATCAAGCCAGAACTTCTTAGTGTCTTTCAGCTGTCTCTGAATTTGCTTATGTACTAGTTAAAGACACTACTTATTTTCTTGTAGATCACTTTATAATTGTATACAATTTTCTAAACGTGTTATTTTACGTTCCTGAGCTTCTAGTGTTTCCTTATTTTTTACTACTTTTTTGATCTTGGTTTTAATACTGCCTTTTGCATCTCTTACAATTCATTAACTAAAGCTGAGGTTTCTAAGCGAATGTTGTCTTTTATTTGGTTAATTTTAGTTTTGGTTTTATTTACTTTTTGATTTTTCTCACTTTTAATCCTTTTAACTCAATTATTAATAGCTTTAAGGGTTGTTTCTGAAACTCCCTGAGAAACCCCATCAGCTATGTTTAAATAGACTGTGATTTCATTTGATAAATCGTCTTCATCGTCAACTGGCGTAGTATCTGCCGATGCAGTATAATCAGTTCGGGTGGATTCAACTAGTTCAGATACCTGGTGTGAATGTATTTGAACAATATGTACCTGATGAGTGATATCCGGTATCTGATATTGTTTGTACTTCTAATGTATTTGTGTTGACGAAGTATTGCCATTTTTTCGATCACTTTTGCATTTGAAATTTTTGAAACATTCTGTACTACAGGACTATCGACATGAATTTCTGGTTCATTTGTTTCTGACAATTCTTCCAGTGGCTCTAATAAAATTTCGTTTTCATAATTTTTCGAAACTTCGTACTCGGGATTTATTCCACTCGCAGAGTAAAAACTTCTCTATATCCCAAGACAACAACCTTTTCTTTGTCACTCATTTTACTCGCAAATTAACTTTGAATCTTTTACCTGGAAATTTAAAATTAACTTCAATTTCTACTTGCGGTCGGCGCGCACTGCTTCACTATTGCAGTGAGCGATGTTTGTCTCTGCGCTGCTGTGTATGGCTGCGCTACTCGGTTGTCCATTTTATGCGAGAGCAGACGGCCTTACCGCTTTTTGTTGCGTGTGGTATCGGTGGTCTGCTCGGATGTGGGCTGCGACGCGTTGCAAAGGATCTCTTTCGTTTTTGTCGTAGCCTGCTGAGAAGACAGGTCGCTGCTGCGTGTGGGTCACTACGACCGCGCCACAGTTTGTGCCAGGTATATCGCTGCTCGCAGCTTCTGCGACTATGCCACGAAGCCGACTGCGGCTTCGTAGTTCTGCGGCGCGAAGCGCCGTCTCAGATTTTCCTCTCTTCTGCTCTTGACGTCAACGTTTAGTCCCATGTCACAGTTCTATGCATTGCACGCCATTTCACGATGTTAAAACCACGTAAAGTGTCCCTTGTTCGTCACAAAACGTGTCAAAAAAGTATTTTCGATTTACTTATTCACTGTTAAGCCCTATATCCATCCAATTTATCCATCCACATTTATCCATCTCAAGCAGGGATGCTATATACAACACTCCCTTTGTGTTTGCAAAATTGGTATCAGCCCCTGTTTGTACTAGGGTAGCTGTAAACGACGAGGTCGTTGTTGGAGATATGTAGGGTCGTCACATCTCGTGACTGTTGATCTGAAATCCACTAACCTGTTTCTTTCAAATGATGTCTCTTTCGCTGCAGTGAAAGCGCCGGGAGTGTACTCGGTGGATCTGGATCCAGAGGTACAGCTGCAATGACGAATTGTGAAGGGAATTCTCTGCTACCGGTTTAGTCAGTACAGAGCGTACGATTTACCGATGCCATATAATTCCATTTATCCAGTGGTGTCGTCACATACACTGCACTTTACGCCTCATTTCACTATTACATCCAGTCTGCAAGTGTAGCCAGATTATCCAGAATGCACATAGGCAATTTTACACTCATAGACAGTGAATGTGCAATATGAGCAATAAACTAGATGGTAGTTAATGAAAACCATTTTCATTGCGTTAACTAAGGAGGCCGATGATGATTCTGTCTTTTATTGAAACTTGTATGATTAATGTAATGGCCTCCCTCCCTGTGACTGACTCTCCAGCTCTCTGCAGTAGGCCCCAATGGGTAGGGACCTGCCACCTTGTGTATCGGCCAGTCAATCCCACAGAAATTTTTATGCGTAGCTCCGCCAATGACGTTCTCTTACGTGGCTGATGCCAAGCACTGTCCCCAAGGTGCCATGTGTAAATAGGCTGTTTAGGTTTTTATGTTGGTAACGCCACGTAGCGCTCTGTATGAAAATCACTGACTGTGCTGTGTGCAGTCTGTGGCTGGTTGGCATTGTTGGAATATTCACTATTGTAGTGTTGGGCAGTTGGATGTGAGCAGCACGTAGCGTTGCGCAGTTGGAGGTGAGCCGCCAGCAGTGGTGGATGTGGGGAGAGAGATGGCAGTGTTTTGAGAGAGGACGATCTGCACATGTGTCCGTCAGAAAAAGGAAATTTGTAAGACGGGATGTCATGAACTGATATATATATATATATATATATATATATATATATATATATATATATATATATATATATAATGACTTATGAACACTATTAAGGTAAATACATTGTTTGTTCTCTATCAAAATCTTTCATTTGCTAACTATGCCTATCAGTAGTTAGTGACTTCAGTAGCTAGAATCTTTCATTTAGCTGGCAGTATTGGCACTCTCTGTATTGCAGTACTTCGAGTAACGAAGATTTTTGTGATGTAAGTGGTTCATGAAAGGTATAGGTTATTGTTAGTCAGGGCCATTCTTTTGTAAGGATTATATAAAGTCAGACTGCGTTGCGCTAGAAAAAATATTGTGTGCCAGTTTAGTGTTGATCAGAATAAGTAAAGAGAGAAATGTCTGAGTACCTTCCGTTTTGCTCAGCTGTTTGAAAATCAAATAATGTAAGAGGTTTATCAGCACAGTCATTAATAATTTTTCTAAGGGGACGTTACATATGCTGCAAGTTCGACATTATCCTCAGCTTTCTTCCCCTCTCTCTCTCTCTCTCTCTCTCTCTCTCACTCTCACTCTCACACACACACACACACACACACACACACACACACACAAATAGGCTGGGACAACATTACGAAATTGTAAGTTCCCATTATTTGACATTAATATTACACAAGATTCATCTCTACTTTTTGACAAAGTTTATCACAGTGATTGCAACATTTCTATAATTGAAAATAACTCAGCATTGAACTACGTGGTTATGAATAACGTTGCAATTTTGACCCTTCCCGTCGAAGTTAAAGACTTTGGTAGTTCAGTTACCCAGTAATGCCGTTGGGAATATAATGTTCAGCAAGAAGACATACAGAGAAAGATAATGAAAAGTAGCATTTATCAACTAGGAACACACAGCGTTATATAGGATGGCTAAAATAAAACTAGCCCAAAAGTGTTTGCGGCACTTCTAATAATGTAATCTGAACAACAAAAAGATTATTAGAAAACGACACAAAATATGTCCAGGCCCTAGAAAACATCGATCAAATGCGAAATATCCGACAAAAAACACATCAAAAACAGTTAGCTGTTCAAGCTGGAGTTAAATTATTGTCGTTCCAATCAATCTGTATGCTACAAACTTTGTCGTGCACTAGTTAAGGGCCGGCCGCTGTGGCCTAGCGGTTCTAGCCGCTTCAGTCACGAACCGCGCTGCTGCTACGGTCGCAGGTTCGAATCCTGCCTCGCGCATGGATGTGTGTGATGTCCTTAGGTTAGTTAGGTTTAAGTAGTTCTAAGTTCTAGGGGCCTGATGACAGATGTTGAGTCCAATAGTGCTTAGAGCTATTTGAACTAGTTAAGGCTTCCCGAACTAACTGCATGTGATTATTTCCGCTGGGGGCTTTTGAATGAATGTGGAACAAACATAATTAGTTATCTCGAACAGAATGACCTCCTCCATACCAACATGGATTATAAAAAGATCGATGATGCAATACACAAATTGCGATTTTTCACCTGACATCCTGAAAAAAATGGATGAAGGCAATCTTGTGGAAACAGTGTATCTTGACTTCCGAAATCCGTTTGACTCGGTACCACATCAACCTTGATTAAAGAAGTGTGGCTATATGGGGTATTAAAAGATATTTGTGGCTAGGTTGAGGATTACTTTAATGAAGGACAGAGCGTGGTAACTGGGAAGGAGATTCATCGACAGAAGTGGAAGTAACTTCAGGCGTGCCGCAGTGATGTGTGTTGGGACCCTAGTTGTTCATGTAGTATATTAATGACCTGGTAGACTGCACTGACTATATTAATAGGAACCACAGACTATAAATTACGCAATTATTCACACTGCTACGAAAAAGTGCAACACCTTCAAGGACTCTCTTCAGTGTAATATGTGCACACTGAGAGGTTGTAGTGTTAATGATTCAGTTGCCATGGTCATCGGCGATCAGATGGCGCTCAGGAGTTTTGTCTGAGCGCCCTCTGTTTTTTTCTCTGCAGACATTAAGAATGCTGAGTTTCGAGGTGAACAGTGATTGCAACATTCACTCTAGGGTGCAACCATGCCCCACCGACGACTACGTCCTCCCGTTGAACAACTGCAGCCATCTGAACGGGATCGCACTTTGGGGCTGCAGGAAGCTGGATTGACGCATCGACGGACTGCTGCACATTTTGGGAAGAACGTATCAAGGATGTGTCGCTGCTTTCAGCAGTGATCTGTGGAAAATTCCCACACCCGTAAACCAGGTTCTGGACGTCCGCGTAGCACAGACGCACGTCAGGGTCGACAACCTTGTTCGAGCAGCGGTGGCAGACCGAACATCGCTGAGGGAAGATATTCGGACACACGTTGGACGTGTTCCATCACCGACGACCATTGGGAAGCGTCTGCTTGCAGCAGGACTGAGATCACGTGTTCCTCTGGTCTGGCTACCACTGGCACCACGACATTGCTAAGCGCGGCTACTCTGGTGTCGTGAAAGTGTCAACTGTAGGGTGGAATGGCCCTCTATCGTCTTCGCTGATGAGAGTAGTTTCTCTCTGTATGCGAGTGATGGACGTCACGTGTACGACATAGCCTGGTGAGAGACCTATTGTGGAGGGCATGCGCACATTGGGCGAACTAATGCTGACAAACTCAACTAAGTAGTAATGAAGATTGCTTGAAAACATCATATTATCAAACAGAATGTTTTGTAACAACCCACAAACATGAAAACCTATTTAATATTAATGTATAAATTTCGAAAAAAATTTTTGACGAAGGAAACACATCACATAAAATTTTTTCCACTCATTTGAGTGAAAACTTGTATTGCACTAATGTACAAACATTGATGTAAGCACTCTTTGAATATTTAAAAGTACAGTTTCCACTATCCGAGACTCTTTTGGAGGAAATGTAACCTGACTGCAACCAAAAAAACGTATGCGCTAAATTAACTGAAAGTATTAAGTAAACTAATAGCCATCCATTGTCAACACTGAAAAAGCAACCAAGTTCATGAGTACCCCAAAAACAGTGAGAATACTGAAATATCTATTACGTTACATGCAGTCAAAAACTAATCAGAAATCATTGTTAATGAACAAGAAATGGATGTCACATTTTCACAAAAAAAGCACTGTTTAAAGCAGTTTCTCCTAAAATCAGAGCTTGGTCGTTCACAACGTAATTAATGGAAAAATAATATGAAAAATTTGTCATTGTTAATATAACATCAAATACAAAGAAAAATTATTTACCTATTCCGACTAATATTACAAACTGCCTGCAACTAACCAAAACCAAAACTCGATCGTCGTGAAAGAATATTTTAACTTATAAAAGCGCGTGGATCTTAATGGCGCCATCCTTTTTTATAGTTTAATCCAAGTTTGTCGCCATTGGGGCCGATATAATGTATCATTTACGAATGCGTACTTTGCACACGTGCTGCATCCATGCTTTGAAAACTAGATATCCAAAGTTGCTACATTCAGTTATATTTAAGGCTCTTTCCCGCTAATCGTATCCACTCACTGACTTCGTGAATTAATGAAATGCAGTAACACGTATGAAAATGCCCATTTGCCCTCTTTCCCATTTTCCATTTTGTCCTCAGCTTATTTTGTCGTTTTGTAGTCTGATGTTGACTGCTTGACTGGATACGTTGGGAAACAATAAAATATCTGTGAAGTAAACTATATCGTGTCCGCATACATAAATTAACTAACCTGATCATGATATTATTCACATTAATAATCAAGTAATTATTTCTGTATTGCTAAAGATCAAAGAGAAAACATAGTTAACGTTTAGTGTGTCGTGCATTATAATTCCATCTAGTGAAATTTAGTTATGACGCTCATGAATAATCATTTTCCTTTATTGATGCATATCCTTAACTTTGGATACGAGTTTTGGCCAGAGAGTAAGTTCCATTGAAAGGATGACAGTTTTCAACGATGAAGAATACCTGCCGGTCTAACTAATGTGACTTGCCACCAAATGACACTTCGAATAAGTGGTTTGGCAAGTTGTTTATACTACTGAAGAGGTGCTCCGAGTGTGACAGCGATAATTCCGAGCAAGTGTAATACATGAGGCGGCATTGCAGCACTTTGATAATGCCTTTGATGATAAACGTAGAAACGTGGACAGGCTTGTGGAGGTAATTGTACCTTGTGTTTATTTAGAAAAGACCAGGTTAAGATTTAAGAGGATGCACTTATTTCGTTTGACGATGAAGAGACTGTGCGACGGACAGAGACTCGAACCCGGAACTTTATCGTTCAGTGCTCTTACCGACTGAGCTATCCAGACAAGACTGACGACTGCTCTCATAGCTTCAGTTCTGTTAAGACGTTTTCGAAACAATGCACACGCGGCGGCGGAGTGAATGGTGGACTCTGCACGCATGATTGCTTCTGTGGAGCTTGTACAGTAGGGAATAGCTACCGGAAGAAATACAGCTGTAAGGGCAGGTCAGTCGGAAAGGCCATCGCCCGCGAAAAGCAAGGTTCCGAGCTTGAGTCCCTTTCCGGTACACAGTTCCGCTCTGCTGGGGAGTTTGAAAATAACACGTACCCAACTGTAGAGTGAAAGACTCGTTCTTCAAACGATAAGCAATACATCACAAAATAATAGAAACAGACGAATTACGTACGTTATTCGCAATGTTCGGTAAAAAAGGCTGTCAGTAACTACAGAATAAGAAATGATGATAAAAATCAAGTTAACTACGATAGTAGTATGTAGCGTTTTATGCACTGAGCGCTCTCCAGTTTATGAAAGAGGAAGATGAAAGACTGACTGTTTCTAGCATTTGTTACCTGCGATGTTGTGATTAGTGAAGTATCGGGAAGGTTCTTGTGGCGTCCACTAAATCAGGTAATTGTAATGTACTGATCATATTCAACAGTATTTAATAAACTTATATTCTCATTTCTTCGTCTTTTACTGGTGCCTTGTCCCGCGGTTTCGCAGGGTCGGCATGGTTAAGACGGATTTGGCAAGGTTAATTGTAAGCGGTGGCTGGATGCCCTTCCTGCCGCCGCCCCATACCCCTGGGATGGAATTAGTGTACCCCAGTTGTCTGCATCTAGTGTAATCCATGAACTAGTGTGATCATGTCTTCAAGTCGTGAAACTGAAGCGGAACGCGGGGACCAGCCAGGAATTCACCTAGCAGGATGCAGGAAACCGCCTAAAAACCACATCCAGGCTTGCCGGAATACTGGCCGACATCGCTAATCCAGGGCCAGTGCGCCTACCCGAGTCCAGGAAGCAGCGCAGTAGCACTCTTGGCTAACCTGGTGGGTCGCTTATATTCTCACTCATGCTTAATTAATCTCCTCTGCTTAATTAATCTCAGTTACGATATGGTGTGTTTGAACAGGTTCTCTTTTACGTTACAGCAAACCTTGAAGTCTGCGAGGTTAAATATTCTTACTAGTTTGTGCTCTCGTCGTTTCACAGCACCCATCATCACAACAAATTAAATGTATTAAAACGGAAATCATATACGCTATTAATCACGATACTTAATGATGTTTCCTCCATGTGAAGCCACAGTCGTATAAGATTTACAGAAAGATATAATCACCATTACTTTGTATGATATCCATTACTACCCGACCTAGATGTAAGCCTTAGGCCATTGTCAAGTGTTACAAAAGTCAAAAATAATCTGATTTATGTGGAACGTAAGTCAACGTTTAAACATATATCTTTGGTTATATAAGTCTGCTGTTTCGTAAGTAAAAGCAAGAACATTTTTGTGACATTTTAAGTGGTTGACAATTTGCATGATTTATTAAAAGGATAAGGCAGTGAAATAAAATGGATGACCAAATCCCAGGAAGTATCATAAATCTAAATACGTGCACCTCGAAGGTATGGGGAAAACGAAAGTCCCTTACATACAAAAGTTCCGATTGGAGTACAAAACTATATAAAAAAGACTAGATTTTAGAAGTGCCGGGTGAGAATTCAATGGTTCGCTGTTGTTGCTGTGCTACTAATCTGAAAGCACGGTATGCTGATCTTTTACGCCATAAAAAAACTAAAAAAACACACGCCTGCCACTGAATCGTATTACTCTCAGATACAAAGAATGCTTGGGTTTCCGAGTACAAGTTTTCATTTCAAACAAGTAAGAGCTAAAGCTGGGTGTACTTTATTTACAATGCGTCACTGTGCAATCCAGAGTGTGGATCAACTTGTTTATTTGTATGACCAGTAGTTCATTTAAGTTGAAGCTACATCGTACAAGATGCAATACGTTGATAACCAGCTTCTGGTATCTGTACTTTAGGGAGGAACTTAAAAAAGGTATTGCAGAGAGTGTATCTGAAACTAAATAATTACTTTACAACACTATAAGTGAGTGGGAAAACCATTCATAATTTTGTTCGAAAGCATTTTATAACAAAGGGCAACGGCCTTGCCACAGTGGCCGGCACTTGGATGGGTGACCATCCGGGTCGCCATGCGCTGTTGCCATTTTTCGAAGTGCACTCAGCTTCGTGGTGCCAATTTAGGAGCTACTCGACCGAATGGTGGCAGCTCTGGTCAAAGAAAACCAGGAGAGCAGTGTGCTGACCACACGCCACTCCTATCTGCAACCTCAGTGAGGATGACACGGCGGTCGGATGGTCCCGATGGGCCACTTGTGGCCTGCAGAGGGAGTGCTTATTTTATAACAAAGACGAAATATAGAGAATATTAATACACATTTTTAATGACAATATTCACAAATTATTATTGTCTTCTGTCATGATTCTACTTCTTCACGACTTTCTATGAATTAAAATGGCCTACAATGTAACAATCAACACTTCAGTGTTGAAAAGAGTTCATTTGTTTTTTTTTTCTCCATCTACATTTTTTGTAGCCGAGCTCAATTTGCAGAAGGAAGATCCAACAAGAGCAGTATTTGGGGAATGGGAAATACACACTGATCTTTTGACGATGGCCATTTGAAACCATTAACAGGACCTTGAGGCGTTATAAAGGAGAACGTTATATCTTGCTGCTCATGAGAGAGACTTATTATCTGTCCCACACACCACTGATTGTCATACACCCAAGAAATGAAGAGACTCACTACAAAGTCTTCTAATGTGTACTGAGGTCCCTGCATTTCACACACAGTAACAGATGGCATTTCGTGGAGAACCGTTCTTGCAATGTGTGTGTTAGTCTGGGATGCAATCCAGTAGTAGCTTGATTGAATTCCTACCACAGGCTTCACAGCAGACCACTCTTCTCTCTTTTTAAACGGAATTCCCTTAATCCACGAGTAATGTCCCAGTATAACTCTCACACTGCTACAAAGACGAGTGATATAAGTGCCATTGGTGCTGAGAAACAGCTGAAATTGCTACACATGAACGAAGATCAAGGTTCCGATGGAATTCCTATTAGATGTTGTATGTAATTAAGGCAGCCTTTCCTCTAACCATGATATACCTTAAATCTCTCGAACAAACTGCGCCCAGTAATTAGAAGAAAGTACAGTTCACACCCGTCTACAAGAAAGGTACACTATGTGATCCAGAAAAAAATCGTCCAATATCGTTAACATTCATCTGTCGTAAAATCTTAGAATCTATGAACTCAAACGTAATGACTTATAGTATGAATAGTATGACGTCCCCTCTGACAATTAACATCGATCATGCAAAACCCAACTCCAACTTTTATCACCTGTCAACCCAAAAGCATGGGACTTATAAATAAAGCATTACTTGACTTCCGATTTTTTTTTTTTTTGATTCTGTACGACATTGTGATTATAAACGAAAGTACAATCATTTGGGGTATTAAACAGAATTTGTAATTGGACTGAGGATTTCTTTGTGGGGAAGAAGCAGAATGTTACCGTGGGTGGAGAGTCATTGACAGGTGAAGAAGAACTTCTGGTGTGTCCCAGGTAAACGTGTTTGGATCCTTGGTGCTTCCCCCGCATTCTAATTTTTTTTTTTTTTTGAGTTATCAGTCTCTTGACTGGGTCGATGCGGCCCGCCACGCATTTCTCTCTTATGCCAACCTCTTCATATTAGAGTAGCACTTGCAACCTACGTCCCCAATTATTTGCTGGATGTATTCCAATCTCTATCTTCCTCTACAGTTTTTGCCCTCTACAAGTCCCTCTAGTGGTTCAAATGGCTCTGAGCACTATGGGACTTAACATCGGGTGGTCATCAGTCCCCTAGAACTTAGAACTACTTAAACCTAACTAACCTAAGGACATCACACACATCCATGCCCGAGGCAGGATTCGAACCTGCGACCGTAGCGGTCACGCGGTTCCAAACTGAAGCGCCTAGAACCGCAAGGCCACACCGGCCGGCAGTCCCTCTAGTAACATGGAAGTCATTCCCTGATGTCTTAACAGATGTCCTCTCATCCTATCCCTTCTCCTTCTCAGTGATTTCCACATATTCCTTTCCTCTACGATTCTGAATAGAACCTCTTCATTCCTTACCTTATCAGTCCACCCAGTTTTCAACATTCGTCTATAGCACCACATCTCAAATGCTTCGATTTTCTTCTGTTGCTGTTATCCTACAATACAGTGCTATGCTCCAAACGTACATTCTCTGAAATTTCTTCATTAAATTAAGGCCTATATTTGATATTAATACACTTCTCTTGGCCAGGAATGCCCTTTTTGATCTCCTCTTTGCTCCTTCCGTCATTGGTTATTTCTGCCTGTTGTTGTTGTGGTCTTCAGTCCAGAGACTGGTTTGATGCAGCTCTCCATGCTACCCTATCCTGTGCAAGCTTCTTCATCTCTACTGCAAACTACATACTTTTGAATCTGCTTAGTGTATTCATCTCTTGGCCTCCCTCTACGATTTTTACCCTCCACGCTGCCCTCCAGTACCAAATTGGGCATCCCTTGATGCCTCAAACGAGTTCTACCAACCGATCCCTTTCTTCTAGTCAAATTGTGCCACAAACTCCTCTTCTCCCCAATTTTGTTCAGTACCTCCTCATTAGTTACGTGATCTACCCATCTAATCTCCAGCATTCTTCTGTAGCACCACATTTTGAAAGCTTCTATTCTCTTCTTGTCTAAACCACTTATCGTCACTCTTTCACTTCCACACAAGGCTACACTCCATACAAATGCTTTCAGAAAAGACTTCCTGACACTTAAATCTACACTCGATGTTAACAAATTTCTCTTCTTCAAGAACGCTTTCCTTGCCATTGCGAGTCCTCCCTACTTCGACCATCATCAGTTATTTTGCTTCCCAAATAACAAAACTCATCTACTACTTTAAGTGTCTCATTTCCTAATCTAATTCTCTCAGCTTCACCTGATTTAATTGGACTACGTTCTATTCTCCTCGTTTTGCTTTTGTTGGTGTTCATCTTCTATCCTTCTTTCAAGACACTGTCCATTCCGTCCAACTGCTCTTCCAGATCTATTGCTATCTCTGACAGAATTACAGTGTCATTGGCGAACTTCAAAGTTTTTACTTCTTCTCCATGGATTTTAATTATTACTCTAAATTTTTCTTTTGGTACCAATATGGCTTGCTCAATATATAGATTGAAGAACATCGGGGATAGGTCACAACTCTGTCTCACTCCCTTCCAACCACTGCTTCCCATTCATGCCCCTCGACTCTTATAACTGCCATCTGATTTCTGTACAAATTGTACATAGCCTTTTGCTCCCTGTATTTGACGCCTGTCACTTTCAGAATCTGAAAGAAAGTATTCCAGTCAACATTGTCAAAAGCTTTCTCTAAGTCTACAAATGCTAGAAACATGGGTTTGCCTTTCCTTAATCTGTCTTCTATGATAAGTCGTAGGGTCAGTATTGTCAAACGTGTTCCAACATTTCTACGGAATCCAAACTGACCTTCCCCGAGGTCGGCTTCTACCAGTTTTTCCATTCGCCTGTAAAGAATTCGTGTTAGCATTTTGCAACTGTGACTTATTAAACAGATAGTTCGATAATTTTCACACCTGTCAACACCTGCTTTCTTTGAGATTTGAATTATCATATTCTTCTTGAAGTCTGAGCTTATTTCGCTTGTCTCATACATCTTGCTCACCAAATGGTAGGGGTTGACCAGGGCTGACTCTCCCAACGCTATGAGTAGTTCTAATGCGGTGTTGCCTAATCCCGGGCCCTTATTCTGACTTTGATCTTTCAGTGCTCTGTCGAACTCTTCACGCAGTATCATACCTCCCATTTCATCTTCATCTATGTCCTCTTCCTTTTTCATAATATTGCCCTCAAGTATATCGCCCTTGTATAGACCCTCCATATACTGCTATATACTTCTCTATATAATCCTTCCACCTTTCTGCTTTCCCTTCTTTGTTTAGAACTGGTTTTTCATCTGAGCTCTTGATCTTCATACAAGTTGTTCTCTTTTCTCCAAAGTTCCCTTTAATTTTCGTGTACGCAGTATCTATCTTACCACTAGTGATATATGCCTCTACATCCTTACATTTGTCCCGTAGCCATCCTGATTAGCGATTTTGCACTTCCTGTCGATTTTATTTTTGAGACGTTTTTCTTTCTTTGCGCCTGCTTCATTTACTGCATTTTTACATTTTCTCCTTTCCTCAATTAAATTCTATTGTCTCTTCCGTTACCCAAGGATTTTTACTAGCCCTTGTCTTTTTACCCACTTGATCCTCTGCTGCCTTCACTATGTCATCTCTCAAAGCCTAGGTAGTAGGTAGTAGAATTCCTGAACTTCATCTACTTCGTGACCATCAGACCTGATGTTAAGTTTATCGCTGTTATCATTTCAGCTACTTCTCATTACTTTCGTCTTTCTTCGATTTACTCTCAATCCCTATTCTGTACTCATTAGACTGTTCATTCCATTCAGCAGATCCTGTAATTCTTCTTCACTTTCCCTTAGGATAGAAAAGTCATCAGCGAATCGTATCACTGATATCGTCTCACCCTGAATTTTAATTCCACTCCAAAACATTTCTTTTATTGCGATCACTGCTTCTTCGATATACAGATTGAAACAGTAGGGGTGAAAGACTACATCCATATCTTACACTCTTTTTAATCGGAGCACCTCGTTCTTGGTCGTCCACTCTTATTATTCGCTCTTGGCTCTTGTACAAATTGTGTATTTCCCGTCTCTCCCTGTAGCTTACCCCTATTTTTCTCAGAATTTCGAACATCTAGCACCATTTTACATTGTCGAACGCTTTTTCCAGGTCGACAAATCCTATTAATTCGTCTTGATTTTTCTATAGTCTCGCTTCCATTATCAACCGCAACGTCAGAATTGCCTCCCTTGTGTCTTTACCTTTTCTAAAGCCAAACTGATCGTCATCTAACACATACTCAAGTTTCTTTTCCATTCTTCTGGCTATTACTCTTGTCAGCAACTTGGATACATGAACAGTTAAGCTGATTGTGTTATAATTCACGCACATATCAGCTCTTACAGTCTTCGGCATTGCGTGGATGATTTTTTTCCGAAAGTCAGATGGTATGTCCCCAGACACATAATTACTATACACCAACGTTAATAGTCGTTTTGTTGCCACTTCCCCTAACGAATTTAGAAATTCTGATGGAATGCTATCTATCCCTTCATCTTTATATAGTATTAAGTTCTCCAAAGCTCTCTGCTATTCTGATTATAATACCGGATCACCTGTCTCTCGTATAGAGTCTCTTGCATGTCATCAGACAAGTCTTTCCCCTCATAGAGCTTTCATTGTACTCTTTCTACCTATTTGTTTAACAGTGGAATTCCCATTGCACTCTCAACATTACCACCCTCGCTTGTAATTTCACCGAAGGTTATTTTGACTTTCCTATATGCTGAGTCAGTACTTCCGACAATCATTGCTTTTTCGATTTCTTCACCTTTTTTTATACAGCCATTTCGTCTTAGACATCTTTAGAAAACCAACAGCCACGGACACAATAATACACTCCTGGAAATTGAAATAAGAACACCGTGAATTCATTGTCCCAGGAAGGGGAAACTTTATTGACACATTCCTGGGGTCAGATACATCACATGATCACACTGACAGAACCACAGGCACTTAGACACAGGCAACAGAGCATGCACAATGTCGGCACTAGTACAGTGTATATCCACCTTTCGCAGCAATGCAGGCTGCTATTCTCCCATGGAGACGATCGTAGAGATGCTGGATGTAGTCCTGTGGAACGGCTTGCCATGCCATTTCCACCTGGCGCCTCAGTTGGACCAGCGTTCGTGCTGGACGTGCAGACCGCGTGAGACGACGCTTCATCCAGTCCCAAACATGCTCAATGGGGGACAGATCCGGAGATCTTGCTGGCCAGGGTAGTTGACTTACACCTTCTAGAGCACGTTGGGTGGCACGGGATACATGCGGACGTGCATTATCCTGTTGGAACAGCAAGTTCCCTTGCCGGTCTAGGAATGGTAAAACGATGGGTTCGATGACGGTTTGGATGTACCGTGCACTATTCAGTGTCCCCTCGACGATCACCAGTGGTGTACGGCCAGTGTAGGAGATCGCTCCCCACACCATGATGCCGGGTGTTGGCCCTGTGTGCCTCGGTCGTATGCAGTCCTGATTGTGGCGCTCACCTGCACGGCGCCAAACACGCATACGACCATCATTGGCACCAAGGCAGAAGCGACTCTCATCGCTGAAGACGACACGTCTCCATTCGTCCCTCCATTCACGCCTGTCGCGACACCACTGGAGGCGGGCTGCACCATGTTGGGGCGTGAGCGGAAGACGGCCTAACGGTGTGCGGGACCGTAGCCCAGCTTCATGGAGACGGTTGCGAATGGTCCTCGCCGATACCCCAGGAGAAACAGTGTCCCTAATTTGCTGGGAAGTGGCGGTGCGGTCCCCTACGGCACTGCGTAGGATCCTACGGTCTTGGCGTGCATCCGTGCGTCGCTGCGGTCCGGTCCCAGGTCGACGGGCACGTGCACCTTCCGCCGACCACTGGCGACAACATCGATGTACTGTGGAGACCTCACGCCCCACGTGTTGAGCAATTCGGCGGTACGTCCACCCGGCCTCCCGCATGCCCACTATACGCCCTCGCTCAAAGTCCGTCAACTGCACATACGGTTCACGTCCACGCTGTCGCGGCATGCTACCAGTGTTAAAGACTGCGATGGAGCTCTGTATGCCACGGCAAACTGGCTGACACTGACGGCGGCGGTGCACAAATGCTGCGCAGCTAGCGCCATTCGACGGCCAACACCGCGGTTCCTGGTGTGTCCGCTGTGCCGTGCGTGTGATCATTGCTTGTACAGCCCTCTCGCAGTGTCCGGAGCAAGTATGGTGGGTCTGACACACCGGTGTCAATGTGTTCTTTTTTCCATTTCCAGGAGTGTACATTCCACATCCAACCACCCCCAAAGCCAGAAACTTGCAGCACTAAGACACATGTTACATAGATTAAACAGAATCCTATGAACAAGAAATGAACACGATCATACAAATAGCTAGGAACAACGGGTATGACACACATGTGGTACACAGGCTCAATCAAAAAATAAAAACACAAATAAAAAACAAACACAACATTTCCACAATACAAAAGAACTCACAAGCTGAAAACTTACAAACACACTCAACAAACACACACAATGACAACACCACACAGAAAAGAACCAGATGATACACCATGACCTATACACATAAACTAACACACTGAGTTGCAAACATCCTAAAGAGACATGGCTTCAAAATAGCATATAAGCCTGGGCAAACCCTTCAATCACACCTAAGCCAGCCAGCTACCAAGAGGGACAAATTCCAACAATCAGGAATATATAGACTTGAATGTCAAAGTTGTGATGCAGTATACATAGGCATGACATGCAGGAATTTTGAAACAAGATACAAAGAACATATCAGATGTTGGAAGTATGAAACAAACCATTCCACATTTGCAGAGCATTTAAAACACTACAACCATCATCCTACAAACATGGAACAAGAAATGAAAATAATGAGAATAAGCAACCATGACAAACATCTTATACAAATGCAAGAAAACTTCCACATCCAGAAAGCCGTAGCAGAAAACAAACATGTGATAAATGAACAAACACACATCAGCACAGGCTTCCTACTACACCTAATAAAGGAAATGATTATATATATATATATATATATATATATATATATATATATATATATATATCACCAAAATACAGACATACACACACACACACATACACAGCCTCCCTCCCCCCCAAAAAAATTACATAACACCAAAATACAGACAGACACACACACACAGCACAAAAAAATATATATCACACCAAAACACACACACACACACACACACACACACACATACACAGGACAAAAACAAAATATATAAATACAATAAAATTAAATTAAATTAAATTAATACGACACAAAAAAAACACTCACACACACACACACACACACACACACACACACACATACACAAACGCACACACAAATGCATACACGAACAGACCACAGATGCTTCAATAGTTACACTCATAAGTTTGGCAGTAATATTCGATCTTTGGCAAAAACATTTGACAGTCGGCAACAGAAACCAAAACATTGCATTAAAACAAGCGTTCAGTGCATAGTGCTGTGGAATGCGGAAAAAACAGCAAATTGGCGCTCATAGGAAGAAGAACAACACCAAAAATGCAACAGGAGCGTAATATGTAAGAAACTGTCTACGCAACCTGTAAGTACAGTTCAAAACATTACTACTTAATAGGAAATACCAACCACCAGAACTGTTTATAACCTATAGGCACAGTGACAAAAATGTAAATAAAGTAGCTAACATATGTACATATTCCAGGCCACTGATGATGCCTTGCAGAAAATAAAGGCGAAACGCGTATGGCACTAAAATTGTGTTTTATTCAGTTGCTGTCAGACTGTCCATAAGTGAAAATTATCAATATACCGTAGTATTTCGTCTTAGCTTCCTTGCACTCCCTGTTTATTTCATTCCTCAGCTATTTATGATTGTGTATTCCTGAACCTCTCCGAATCTTTTTGTACTTACTTCTTTCGTCGCTCAGCTGAAGTATTTCTTCAGTTACACCTGATTTCTTCGCAGTTACCTTCGTTGTATATATGTTTTTCTTTCCGACTTCAGT
This sequence comes from Schistocerca piceifrons, assembly GCF_021461385.2. Taxonomy (NCBI): domain Eukaryota; kingdom Metazoa; phylum Arthropoda; class Insecta; order Orthoptera; family Acrididae; genus Schistocerca; species Schistocerca piceifrons. The sequence continues at coordinate 778,450,309 of NC_060140.1, read as the reverse complement.
TACTGCGGTTTTTAGAGATGTCCATTCCTCTTCAACTGTACTGCCTACTGAGCTATTCCTTGTTGTTGCATCTGTAGCCTTAGAGAACTTTAAGCGTTCCTCGTCCTTGCTTAGTACTTCCGTGTCCTACTTCTTTGCGTATTAATTCTTCCCGACTAATCTCTTAGGCTTCAGCCTACTCTTTATCACTACTACACTGAAATATGAGTCTATATCTGCTCCTGAGTACGCTTTACAATCCAGTATCTGATTTCGGAATCTCTGTCTGTCATGATGTAATGTAACTGAAATATTTCCGTATCACCCGGCCTTTTCCAGGTATGCCTTCTTCTCTTGTCATTCTTGAACAGAGTATTCGCTATTACTAGCTGAAATTTATTACAGAACTCAACAGGTCTTTGTCCTCTCTCGTTCCTTGTCCCAGTCCATGATATGGGCGTCAATAATAGCATCGCCTGAGGACACTATGCACCAATGTCAGTTCGATTTTGATAAGATTTCTAAGAGGTGCAGAAGTTGGCAACTTGCTTTAAATGTCAATAAACGTAAAACTGTGAACCTATCGGACGGAAGAAACGTAATACTCTATAATTACATCAGTGAGTCACATATAGAATCAGTCAACTATTACAAATACCAGGACGCAACCATTTCTAGGGATACAAAATGTACTGATTAGATCGTCTCAGTTGTAGGTGAAACAGATGGCGGAGTTAGTTTGATCCTCGGGAGAGCGTTACAGAAATGCTGAAAAACCTGACCTGTCAGGCTCCTGAAGATAGTCGTCAACTGTTTCGCAAAAGTTAATGTGGGGTCCTGCCCACTCGACTCTTAGAGGTAGCCTAAAGGATGTTGCTTTCTCGGATAGCTATACAACAATTCAACCAAATCACATTAATGGTTTTTATTACAATAAAGTAGATTGACAATACTTAACTTTGGTTTACGATGTCGTCTCGCAAACTATTGGCGACATGCAAATAATCAATGTAATTTGCTATATAGAATGTCCATGCAAGTAATGGATATGTATGACAAGTAACAGTGCTCTCCCAGTGCTCTCCTGTAGTCCGAGTCTACTAGTGTCCATCTTCTACGGTCCGGTCGAGTCTGTCAGGAGCGCCGCTTATATTCTCTCCGGCCAGGGGCCGCTCCTGTCGTGGTGCGGTTCTAGCCAGCGAACTATTGGCTGACGTCGTCTCACAGCCTTCTCTGCACTTGCGTTCTTTATCTTCGTGCCGACATTTGTCGTTACGCCGGAACAGCTAACTTGCAAAGTTTCACGAACTGGTGCTACGTGAGGAACTTAGGAATATACCAGAATCCCCCACGTAGGGACCGCAAAGGTAAGGTTGGACTGATCACTGCACGCGCAGAGGTATTAGAGCAATGATTATTGTCGGAATCTGTACGCGAATGGAACGAGAAGCAATCCTGAGCCTGGTCAATGGGAAATATCATCTGACATATACAGCATACTAGGTCGTACAGTATATATGGAGATGTAGCTAACTCGCCTGGGTTACAAGGAATACAAACACTTTGTGACCCTACGGTCACAGGTTCGAATCCTGCCTCGGGCATGGATGTGTGTGATGTCCTTAGGTTAGTTAGGTTTAAGTAGTTCTAAGTTCTAGGGGACTGATGACCTCAGAAGTAAAGTCTCATAATGCTCAGAGCCATTTGAACCATTCTGAACTTTGTGACCACCCACTTATTTTAGCATTTTAAGCTCAAGTAAATATATTCTTTTTTAGTCGCATCTGCACTACCAAGAAACCTTGCTGCTCTATTGGCAGTCGCGCGTAACTTTCAACTTTCGACACATATTAACTCTAAGTATCCTCTTTTGGAACACTTCTATAAGATTGGACTATGTTTATACTTCTATGTCATTTATTTAGCCTGTTTTACTTCGTCCGAAGTTTTTTGCGAGCAAGCCAGAGGGCTGTTAGGGAACAAGTTATACACTCACTCCTTACGTTCATCTATCGTTTTGATAAGTGGGATCAATACTCAGTCAGTTTTTAATCAGTCCACCTGAAATTCAATTCAGCGCGGTATATGATCGCCACGTTCTGAAGGGACCAGTTCAGAAAAGATGAATTAGCCATTACGGACTTTAATAATTTCTGAAGTTAATTGTTGTTCAACAAATCACAATGAAAATAATAGGCTTTACTTTAATTCGGCTTCCTGCATTCAATTATTACCTTAAAACTGGAAAAATCGACTGGATTTATTACTGGTCTTGAAAAGAGCATTTGAGGCTTTTGCTTTAATGATATTCATCAGCGTAATTAAAGCTGGTACATCAGAAAAGGTCTTTATATCAATACACAACCTCTCCATTGTTTTCAGTTGAGGCACTTTTCAAACCAACATTCCTACCCCTACTAATTTATAGGGTTCCGTACCTCACTCTGTTAAAAAGGAACCCTTATAGTATCGCTTTGTCTGTCTGTCTGCCTATCCGACTGTTAAGACCTCTTTTTTGAGAGGAACTAATAGGTGTATTAAGTTGAAATTTATGTCACGTAATAAGGTCTACGGTCTCTTGACGGTGTAAAATCTCTAAAGTTCTAAGTCAATGCAGTCAAAAGGTATGGCCATTTATGTCACATATTTTGATAGTCGTAAACTCACTCATCAAAATTTTCAGGGCGGCATCCCATTGACTTACAATCATGAAATTTGAAATAAGTAACGTTTAACAGTATAGTAAAGAGAAAAATCCTAAAATTATTAAATTATAATAATATTACATACAAATATCTTTTTGTCAGTAGAATTTACATTGCATTCTTCATCTGTCAAAAGCATAACAGAAACATATTAATGAGAAATATTATTAAATATTTTGTCTCTACATATATAAACTGAAGTCACCTGCTCTTCTTCTTCTTCTTCTTCTTCTTTTGCATGTCTGGGCTACTCTCAGGAACTATTGAAAAGATTCTGATGTGGTCTTGGAATTCCCAGGACCGATATCTTGTGAGTATCGATACTAACAACAGGCAAAAACTGTCGAGGTTCTCGACTCCCGGGACTAACGAACTATCTAAATACGAGGGTTGGAACTGAAATAGCGGCAACTATTTATTCACAACCGATACAAAAGAGTTACATGTTTGCGATTGTTACTGTCCTTCAAAGTAGTGACCAGCGTTGTGTAGAACCCGTTGCCAGCAATGTGGAAGGAGTAGTATACCGTTAGCAGAGCCTGTTCTGTTCATGGTGCGAGTGGAGCGGTCTACTGCCCGTCGAATCTCTGGAACAGTTCTGAAGCGATTGCCACGAAGTGGTTCCTTCATCTTCGGAATCAAATCAAAGTCACAAGGACTTGAGTCTGGGGAGTATGGAGGATGGTACAGTACTTTTAACCAGTCCCATCGACCGAACAGAGCAGCCACAGCTTGCGCTGCATGCGCCCGCGCATCGTCGTGCAATATGATGGGTGGGTTGCGCGGAAAGTGTCGCCACTTCTTTCGCAAAGCTGGTCGCAGGTGATGCTCCTAAAACGAACAGTAATACTGCGCACTGACGGTCCGCCGTGGAGGAACGTAATGCGTTAGGATAAGCCATCACAGTTGTACACGAGAATCATCATAACTTTAGCCCGCTCCATTCGCACTAACAACAGAACAGATTCTGCTAACGGTATACTACGCCTTCCACATCGCCGGAAACTGGTTCTACACAACGCTGGTGACTACTTTGAAGGACAGGAACAGGTACAAATATGTAACACTTTTGTAGCGGTGTGAATAAATAGCTGTCGCTATTTAAGTTCCAAATCTCGTACGTACATAATTAAATTTGCATGGAGCCTTCAGTGCACAAGTCCTACTCGCATTTGGCTAGTTTTATAGGCAATACCAATAAGGTGTTTGAAATGATATTTTAATATACGTTTAAAAATCACCATGTTTTATTGGAAAACGTTCTTTCACAACACACCAATTTAATAAATATAACTCGTCACTACAGAACTACCATTATAAACTGCCTTCAGTTCATCTTACTAATTGCAGCAGTGATAACAAGGTACTGAAGTTTTGCCCCAGCATTTCATCACGTCTCTATAAAATTGCATTATGTTTTCCCTTGAGCTGCACACTTTAAGACATAAGGTGTGATTCTTACAACACCCAAAAAACGCGTGAAAAAATATAGCATCCACTACGCCGATACAACAGAAACGACTTGTAGTTGCAAAAGTTGCGCATTTACAACGAATTTAGCACAAAACTCAACATTCCGAAAAGTGCACCAAAAACTCGTCCTCACATTGTCACTTCCAACAAGCATCTCCCTCTCCAACCTTTCGGCCCGGCGCTCTTTCTCGTTATAGAAAGGTCCGGATCAAAACGAAATCCGCCAAGACACACCTGCCTGCCTATCTCCACCCTGTCCTCCTGTAACGCCTATTGCGCACCTCACTCGGTAAAAGGTGCTGAAAGAACGCAACTACCAGGCACGGCTTGGCCATCCTGCGGGCAAAATGGGTTCCACTGTTCTTTAACTGGTTCTTGCCTACTGCACAATTAATATTGATGACTTCAGACTACAAAACATTTATTCTAAATATTTTCATAATTCTACTACAACTTTTATCTGCACAGATAGATCACTTGCAATTTAAACTTAATTTTGGTTGCTTGGCTTACCCTATGAGCCTAATTTAACATTCAGAAATTAGACAACAAAGCTTTTTAGTACAACACACTACGAGTAATGGACAATAAACTTCTATTATAATTTCACCAAACAACAACAATATATATATATATATATATATATATATATATATATATATATATATAATAGTTCTCTCAAAACGCATAAGGAATGTAAGTTATAATCATCTTTCACAATAAGTCACTCAAGTAATATACGCAAAAGTATCTGAAAGACCAGAATTATATTTCGCCTGATTTGTACGTAGCTCACATAACGTAGCTGTCTTGCAGGTCCTCTAATATCTTTGCTGTACAGTCAATTGACTATACAAAGTGGATACCACAAGAGATCAGTAGAAAACATTGTTCTTCAAGGTAACCAGCCCAGATGTAAATCAACACCACAACATTGCAAATACTAGTAAACACAAGATTAGAAATGACACAGTCCTTAACGTTTGTAAATTCAATTTTTTTACAGTAAATAACACTTCGAAAGCTCTACGACCATCATTACAATTTGAGTTAACTAACTCCGTCATATAAATCATATATTACCCTTGCTCTTTTTTTCCCACACCTTCGAAACGTCGTTCCTGATACCAGTGGTTAGTCATAAACTGGATGTTGAACTAACCAGTTAAAAGCAGTGTGATTGACGGCGGCAAGTGTTCTGTGCAAACCTGAAAATTAATGTCGGATTACCAGTAACTTCTCTGTACTCATGACGGACCAATTATTTGAGCACATTTTTGCACTTTAAACGACATGACGAACTTTTCTGTTCTGGATCTGCTTTGAAAACAAGCACCTATAGCTATTGTAGCTAACCAGAGCTTTCGTGACTGACTGAGACTCGATCGCAGCAACGTTCGTCATTGGTGACTAGGCATAAAGAGTCGAAAGATATCTTAGTTTTCACCAGAATCAGTTAGAAAATCAAAACTTGAAGATTCCTGTCTACATCCTTATCTCCCTGTTAAGTGTCCACGAAAACAGTTTAATTTCAAGTACAAAATTTCCACCTGTTCATAACGAAGTGCAATGAAATAAAGTTGTGTGACATTAACTCTAACGCAGCACGTAATCACATTGTTAACTATGAAAATTCAAAAGCTTCTATTCTCTTCCTGTCTAGACTATTTATCGTCAATGTTTTACTTCCATACAAGGCTACACTCCATACAAATACTTTCAGAAAGGTCTTCCTGACACTTAAATCTATACTTGATATTAATAAATTTCTCTTTTTCAGAAACGCTTTTCTTGCCATTGCCTATCTGTATTTTATATCCTCCCTACTTCGACTATCATCAGTTATTTTGCCTTCCAAATAATAAAAATCATCTACTACCTTAAGTGTCTCATTTCATAATCTAATACCCTTAACATTACCTGATTTAGTTAGAATACATTCCATTATCCTCGGTTTGCTTTTGTTGATGTTCATCTTATATCCTCTTTCAAGACACTGTCCCTTTCGTTCAACTGCTATTGCAAGTCCTTTGCTGTCTCTGACAGAAGTACAATGTCATCGGCGAACCTCACACTTTTTAGTTCTTCTCCCTAGACTTTAATTCCTACTTCAAAACTTTTTAAATTTCTTTTACTGCTTCCTCAATATACAGATTGAATAACATCGGGGACAGGCTACAACCCTATTTCACTCTATTCTCAATTACTGCTTCTCTTTCGTGCCCCTTGACTCATAATGCCATCTGGTTTCTTTACAATTATAAATAGTCTTTCGCTCCCTTACACTGGAATTCTCAATGAGACAACTGACGACGATCAAGCAAAAATTAGAGCCTACAGTACTACTGCTCTTACAAGTCACCTAAGTTACCTCTTTAATTTTCATTGTTTTCAATTAGAGCGTGCAGTACTACTACACAAGACTTCTGAATAACCTAACCTACTGAACGTAAATGCTACACAACGCTTAAATGGTCGCACTTCATCTCATATGTCTGTTATCGCAGTTTCCTGAATGTGCATAATTATTCATGCCAGAACGATCTTCGTTGCAGCAAAAAAAAAAAAAAGCTTTTTTGTTGTGTTTTGCCCAAAAGCACTCATCCTACATACAATACAAAGCTTCCGAAGTGCCTCTACTGCCTCCATCCCTCTATGAAAACTGAAGCAAACAATACGTCGCAATTGTTACACTTTCTTCCACTTGCGATTATATTTTATCACACTTGGACAAGTTCATAAGCTGAAAAATCCAGATCGTAGCTATGAGGTAGATGCGAGAACTTAAAATTAGAAAATTAACTTAGATAAATACACTCGTAGCTCCGTGCCACGTTCACCTGGTCGGAGGCGACTGACGTCTACGGCGGGCGGTGTATGGCCGGTAGTGGGCGAGGAAATTCTAGAGCGTTAACTTTTCTCATCTTGAAGTAGCCAGAAGCCGCTTGGCGGAAATATTTCTCTAACTTTTTGCTGTTACAGGTCGATTAAGAAATGAAAAGAATTATGTCTGAGGCTTCATCAGACTGATAACTTTAGCAGATATCCGATATGCGACACGGACAAGGTACTGAAAATGGTCAAAATGCTGAGACAAATATGAAATTTGCCTTTCTGTCACATGACGCATGACGTCAATGCCGACGAAGACATCAAAGTGACAGTATTTAGTATTTCTAAGCTAGGAAATGGAATGAACGAGAATGCGCGACTTCATGTTTAGAGAGGACGAAGCTTGCCACTTCTTTTTTAACTGTCGAGTGTCCTACCCTACCTTCCCTTCGTCCCATCCTTAGGCACACCGGTATTCTGCCTTCTCGGCCTGGCTTAATTGCCTTTAATTTTCTTCTCTGGAAACGTAAAATAATAGGTAAAATTCTTCACCCTTGAAATTTCAAATGAATTCACAAATAAATAAATCCTCTTTTCTTACGAAAGGATCCAATATGCTTAACACAAAATAAATCAGACACTTCTTGGAAAAGTTTTTTTCCGTGTTTTTAATATTCTGTGTTGAGGCTTATGCCGAAATTAGCTACCATAACCTGTCAACAACAAAAAATTTTTGTGCCAATTTAATTAAAATGATGCATACTTAATAGCATCTCTCTTAACTGAACTGCACCAACCAGAAATTACCTCTTCTTTACATTAAAGTGTTACGTAAAACTTTTGAGTCAAAGATTTATATTTCTGACTCTTTTTTAGGTGAAATGAAATGTCGTGCGGCTAGGGCCTCCCGTCGGGTAGACCGGTCGCCTAGTGCAAGTGTGCAAGTCTTTTGAGCTGACGCCACTTCGGCGACTAGCGTGTCGATGAGATGATGATGATGATGATGATGACACAACAACCAGATTATGATGCTCTTCGGTTATTTTGTGCCAATTTAATTAAAATGATGCATACTTCACAGCAGCTCTCTTAACTGAACTGCGCCAACCAAAAATTACCTCGTCTTTACATTAAAGTGTGAAGTAAAAATTTTGAGTCTAAGCTGTGTATTTCGTATTCTTCTATACTCGCTTTATTGATCGTAGTTGCAAAATATGCAAACTTTTTTTACGCACTAACAATTGCCACATGAGTAACTTTGCCATTGCCATGTAGAAATTTTATGACAAATGTGTTAGCAACTACTGAGTTCTCACACTCTCCCACACACGGCATCTGCAAAACAAGCAGATCTGATAAAACCTAGCGAAATACCTACTGTGTCACTTTCAATTAGCTTATGTTCTTCATAACTGTTCGTGGTATTCAAAGTCAAATGGACTGTCTGAATTCGTCAAGGACGCAGTGATCCGCTTTCAGTCGGTATATCATTCCTGTTTCAAGCAAATGGTGTGACTTCAAAGACCATATCGTATCATTTCGTAGTTAAAGTGTAGGCGCTTGTAGAATGGTGTAGTCTTTAAAGCTTCCAGTTTCTAATGTACCGGAAGGGAGTTCGAATCAGTTCTACGAATTTTTATTCATGGCAAGAGTTATTAGTTTAGGAGGACAACGAGGATTATTAAGTATTCATAGTTTTGAAGTATTCAGGAGTATATTACTGGGAATGTAATGGACTCAAACGCTCGACTTTACGTCTACGCCGGCGGTCTTGCTCTACTTTTTCTCATTATGCATTGTGATTTCTCCTTGACACTAAAAGAAAGCGATACCTCTTTTGTGGTTTCTATGGTACTAGCCTCCTGTTTGTGTGTAAATAAAGAGAACACAAATTAATATGATGCTTTTTCTCGGCTTATAAAAACTAAATACTGTCAATTTGACGTTTTCGTCAGCATTGACGTCATGCGCCATGTGACAGAAAAGCGAATTTCATATTTGTCTCATCATTTTCACCATTTTCAGTACCGTGTCCAGTTTCAGACCTACCCTTCAACTGCATTTAGCCTCCGGGGAATAAAGACAACAAGCTTGCGGATGAATCTGTTAATCCGTGACTAATCTTCCCATGCGTCATGAACTGCATCAGACAGTGTCCACTTGGTTGCCTGTACCGGTCTTCTATACGTAGTAATTTTCTCCATCTCAGCCAACACTTGTTCTATGAGGTTGAGGGCAGCACCTTTGGGAGGCCAATCCAACAGCTCGACGTTTCCGTTTATTTGCAACGAGTCTTTTACACAGATCTGTGTATGGACAGGAGAATGGTCATATTCGAAGACAAATCTTCCTCCCAAAAATCTCTGACGAACAGAAGGAAGCATTATATTCTCCAGTATGTCTTATTAATAATGACTAGATACCTGACTAGATAACCGTCGAAACAACTCGATAATATCCATCGCCAAACTGTGACAGCAGTTTGGCCATACCGTTGCCTCTGATGGACATATTTGCTGTCGAATCTGGCTCCACTTGATCGATATGCATGAGCTGAAGTCTTTGGTGCAGTAGAAAACACCTTCTCGTCCGTAAATATAACTTGATGCCAGCACGAAAACGGCTTCCTTCTGTATGCCACTGAGAAGTTTGAAATTGCAGCCTTACGTTGTTCCCCCAACATTTCCTTAACCACCTAGTTTCGTCTGTGGCTTTCTTTCTCGTTGAGACGACGATGAATGGTCGACCTGCATATTGTTCGTAATTTCTGTGATAGTCCTGAAAGGGTCTTCATCTCTGCAGTGGAGTATACTACAGCATTGATCCTCGGCGGTAGTCCGTGGACTTCCGGGGTTACGACGACGGTTAACACGGCCTCGCTCCGTAATCCTCTCCACCCAGAGATATATCATAGATTTAGTATATCTTACGGCTTGGGAAAGGGTGCTGATACCGTATCCATCTTCATAAAGCGCAAGAATGAGATCTTTATCGAATTCCTTGACCCGTGACATATCGGAAGTAAGAACTTACAGACATGTTGTTGTTGTTGTTGTGGTCTTCAGTCCTGAGACTGGTTTGAGGCAGCTCTCCATGCTACCCTATCCTGTGCAAGCTTCTTCATCTCCCAGTATCTACTGCAGCTTACATTCTTCTCAATCTGCTTAGTGTATTCATCTCTTGGTCTCCCTCTTCGATTTTTATCCTCCACGCTGCCCTCCAATATTAAATTGGTGATCCCTCGACGTCTCAGAACATGTCCTACAAACCGATCCCTTCTTCTAGTCAAGTTGTGCCACAAGCTCCTCTTTTCCCCAATTCTGTTCAAGACCTCCTCATTAGTTATGTGATCTACCCATCTAATCTTCAGCATTCTTCTGTAGCACCAAATTTCGAAAGCTTCTATTCTCTTCTTGTCTAAACTATTTATCGTCCACGCTTCACTTCCATACATGGCTACACTCCATACAAAGACTTTCAGAAACGACTTGCTAACATTTAAATCTATACTCGATGTTAACAGTGTTTTTCTTCTTCAGAAACGCTTTCCTTGCCATTGCCAGTCTACATTTTATATCCTCTCTACGTCGACCATCATCAGTTATTTTGCTCCTCAAATAGTAAAACTCCTTTAGTACTTTAAGTGTCTCATTTCCTAATCTAATTCCCTCAGCATCACCCGATTTAATTTGACTACATTCCATTATCCTCGTTTTGCTTTTGTTGATGTTCATCTTATATCTTCCTTTCAAGACACTGTCCATTCCGTTCAACTGCTCTTCCAAGTCCTTTGCTGTCTCTGACAGAATTACAATGTCATCGGCGAATCGCAAAGTTTTTATTTCTTCTCCACGGATTTTAATTCCTACTCCGAACTTTTCTTTTGTTTCCTTTACTGTATGCTCAATATACAGATTGAATAACATCGGGGGTAAGCTAGAACCCTGTCTCACTCCCTTCCTAACCACTTATTCCCTTTCATACCTCTCGACTCTTATAACTGCCATTTGGTTTCTGTACAAATTGTAAATAGCCTTTCGCTCCGTGTGTCTTACCCTTGCCACCTTCAGAATTTGAAAGAGAGTATTGTCAAAAGTTTTCCTAAGTCTACAAATGCTAGAAACGTAGGTTTGCCTTTCCTTAATCTTTCTTCTAAGATAAGTCGTAGGGTCAGTATTGCCTCATGTGTTCCAACATTTCTACGGAATCCAAACTGATCTTCCCCGAGGTCGGCTTCCATCAGCTTTTCCATTCGTCTGTAAAGAATTCGCGTTAGTATTTTGCAGCTGTGACTTATTAAACTGACAGTTCGGTAATTTTCACATCTGTCAACACCTGCTTTCTTTCGGATTGGAATTAATATATCTTTCTTGAAGTCTGAGGGTATTTCGCCTGTCTCATACATCTTGCTCACCAGATGGTAGAGTTTTGTCAGGACTTACTCTCCAAAGACTGTCAGTAGTTCTAATGGAGTGTTGTCTACTCCGGGGGCTTTGTTTCGACTCAGGTCTTTAGCTCTGTCAAACTCTTCACGCAGTATCGTATCTCCCATTTCATCTTCATCTACATCCTCTTCCATTTCCATAATATTGTCCTCAAGTACATCGCCCTTTGAATAGACCATCTATATACTCCTTCCACCTTTCTGCTTCCCCTTCTTTGCTTATAATCGGGTTTCCATCAAAGCTCTTGATATTCATGCAAGTGGTTCTCTTTTCTCCAAAAGTCTCTTTAATTTTCCTGTAGGCAGTATGTATTTTGCCCCTAATGAGATAAGCCTCTTCATCCTTACATTTGTCCTCTAGCCATCCCTGCTTAGCCATTTTGCACTTCCTGTCGATCTCATTTTTGAGACGTTTGTAATCCTTTTTGCCTGCTTCATTTACTGCAGTTTTATATTTTCTCCTTTTATCAATGAAATTCAATATTTCTTCTGTTACCCAAAGACTTCTAGTAGCCCTCGTCTTTTTACCTATTTGATCATCTGCTGCCTTCACTATTTCATCCCTCAAAGCTACCCGTTGTTCTTCTACTGTATTTCTATCCCCCATTCCTGTCAATTGTTCCCTTATGCTCTCCCTGAAACCCTGTACAACCTCTGGTTCTTTCAGTTTATCCAGTTCCCATCTCCTTAAATTTCCACCTTTTTGCAGTTTCTTCAGTTTCAATCTACAGTACATGACCAATAGGTTGTGGTCAGAGTCTACATCTGCCCCTGGAAATGTCTTACAATTTAAAACCTGGTTCCTCAATCACTATCTTACCATTATATAATCTATCTGAAACCTGTCAGTGTCTCCAGGCTTCTTCCATGTACACAACCTTCTTTTATGATCTTGAACCAAGTGTTAGCTATGATTAAGTTATGCTCTGTGCAAAATTCTACCAGGCGGCTTCCTCTTTCATTTCTTAGCCCCAATCCATACTCACCTACTACGTTTCCTTCTCTTCCTTTTCCTACTCTCGAATTCCAGTCACCCATGACTATTAAATTTTTGTCTGAATAATTTCTTTTATCTCATCATACATACCTACTGACAAGGTAGGAGGAAACGAAGTGCGGAAGAAGATGGAGAGCACTTCCTTCACTCAGAAGTCGATTACATTCTTTGAAAACAAATTTAATAAATCAGATCTTTGTGAGTATTGTTTAGAATATAGTGTAAATGTATTTTGTCTCTAAACATCATATGTAATAGTAACAACGACTCCGTTTTCAGAGATTAAAAGTAAAATTTAGCTTTACGTTGCGACGCAGGTCATTTTACTCCGGCTATATTAATTTAGTCGCCTATGTAATCCCACATGTCTCAACAGAGAAGTCTGTAACAGCTCTTCATGCAAGTGGTAGGATCGTGGAGCAGGTAAAGCGGTGAGTTCGTACTCGCTTATTGTCGGGTTCGAATCCTGCCGCTTCTACAAATTCTGATTCGTTGTAAACGAATAATTGTTAGTTTAGGAGGACAACGTCAACTGTTACGTTCAAAGTGCTCGTACAATTGTTAACATCTGTGTATGTGGCTTCGTATGCTCATTGGAGGAAGACGAGGACAAACAGTCTTCCCTGGTTTCCCTGTTATAAATATGCCTCCGTCTGAGGATGAACTCGGCCATCGGTTTTGTATTTTAAGCAGTACCATACGCTTTGACGATAAGCTCGTTGTTAATTAACGGTTTCCACCGCTACAGGAAGAGAACATGTGACACCTCTTAGGCAAACTCTAATGCTGTGCTATCAGACGAAAAGATGGATCTGGACCAGACTGTTCAGGCTTTGTTTTTAAACCTTTCCCTGCCTGGACAAAAAGCTTTCCTTATTCGGTGGTAAACATTCTTTGCAACATCAGTTCATTGAAATCGTTGTTCCACAGAGTTAGAATTTCTGGTTGGCTATTAAGTGTAACTTATCCGAGTCGGATGAGAGTTTTGCAAAGTTGAAATATTTTTCTACGTTGTTGAAGTGCATACTGCAATCAGAGTAATTCCGTGAAAATGTAAACTATGATCACGTAGATTGAGTTTACTGCAACAGAAAACAGAAGATCAGCAGCAGTGTTTTCTTCCTTGTTCTACTTGAAATAGTTGATGTCGACCAAGTCATCTGGAGAGAATGATCGTGAAATTGAACAGACGACATTAACTTCCTCTGGCTTTGAAAGTGGCCTTTACCGTCAGTTTTAGCATTTCGCAAGCGTCACCGTTGCTATGTGAAAGTAAATTAATTAAAGCAAAGCAGTTTCTTTTAGGAAGTATTGCCTTTATCAATTTATTTAGTTTCAATATAAGCCACGAATAATAGGAGAAGTGTGCTATTAACTTGAAAAGCATTCTCCAGACATGGAAAGAACTGAATAACTACTTGTTACGGTCCAGTTGCCACAGCAGCCGCAGCCGTTTTCTCCGTTACCTGTTTTTGAGCAACTGCTTCTAAAAATGACCAAACGGCATTAAATGGCTCTGAGCACTATGGGACTCAACTGCTGAGGTCATTAGTCCCCTAGAACTTAGAACTAGTTAAACCTAACTAACCTAAGGACATCACAAACATCCATGCCCGAGGCAGGATTCGAACCTGCGACCGTAGCGGTCTTGCGGTTCCAGACTGCAGCGCCTTTAACCGCACGGCCACTTCGGCCGGCTACGGCATTAAATGCTTCCTTCCAGCACGCGTATAGGAGCAGCAGAATGAAGAAGTTAGTACGATAATGGCAGTAATAATCGAAGTACTTGTTAACTTCATATCCTGCAATGGTATTTCTCGACCTAAGTAATGTCTTGAAATAATGAAAACTACAAAATCGTTGTGATGGCTCAAAGCGCCTTTACGTCCCGCTCTCATGAGACTAGCGTAATTTCCGTGTCAGAAGCCTGCTCTTCATTAATGGAGAACAATTATTTTCACTGCGTCTAATTTGTAAGCTAAACGGATCACAAGATACGACACAATGATGAAGGTCGCATGTGTGGGCTTTCGTTATCTGGTGAACTGAACCTAGGTTCTTAGTTGCGAGGTATGAACTCGATTTGCACTTCTGGCGGGTGTTTTGAACACATACGAACAGATCTCCTTCACCTCTAGTAATGCCAAGTGAAGAACTTCAGGTTGCACTATACTTCAGAATCTGCATAATAAATATCATGTCCCTTCGCTAACAACAGGGCCAGAGCCGTTTTAAGTTAGCCCATAACAAAGGCGAAAATCGCGGGAAGCAGAAACTTTGTCGCTAGTGATCTGGCTTGCGGTAGAAGCTTTATTTTATTTAATAAGCCAAAAGTCATTTAAGTTCACAGGGCTTCAGGGCTTTTATTTTATTTGAACTTGAAACGTTGAAAAATTTGGTGCTGTTATCCGACCTACACAGAAAGATATCGTTCAATCATTTCGTTGTTTTTCCTCAAGATTGCTGACTACTCTAGGTCTCAACGAAAGTCAAATAATTTTCATTTTTTATGTCTCTGCATGTGTTGTTTACAATGACGATAGGTATTATTTCTATTCAAACCTATATATATCTCAGAATTGGTGAGCAAACAAATCGTGGACAAAAACCGACGGCTGTAGGTGTCCGGTTCGATTCCCATGTTAGGTAAAAAATTTTATTCTTGTTTCAGATTCGAATATCTCGCTGATGGTGAAAATATTCGATATCTAACGTCTGATTTTATTTAGTTAACAATGTTATTATGCGATGTGTTCAAGTCTGCCATAAAATTTTACATCTTGGCACTTCACTTTCGAACTTTGTTACCTTAAATTGTGTTATATGTTTTTCGTGAATGGTTAACAGGGAGATGAGGGACTTGACAGGCTCTCAGGCACAGCAAAAAAGTTTTCAAGTGTGTATTTGCTAACTGGCACTGGTGGAAACTTCGATATTTCTCGACTCTTTATGCCTAGTCACCAATGACGAACGTTACTCCGATCGAGTCTCGGTCAGGTACGAAAACTTTGGGTAGTTACAATGGCTATACGTGCTTGGTTTCAGTCCAGATACAGAACATAAAAGTTCATAGCGTCGCTTAATGTTCAAAAATGTGCACAAATAATTGCAGAATAACGAGTACAGAGAAACTGTTAGTGATACGATGTTTTTTTGTCTCCGTAAAGCGCCAACATAAAAAATAACAACTAGTTGTAAATCTAACAGTTACCTTTTCGGTTATGCTGTGACGAGACGAAACAATAAATTACATTTATTAGCTTATCTTTGCCATTTAAAGCATGCACGTATCGCTGTTAAACGCGTTGCTGTTAACTGTTTATTTACATCCAGTTTACGACCAACCACTTGTATCAGGTACGACGTTTCACAGGTGTGGGAAAATTCTGTAAAGAGCAAAAATACTTCGAATTGTGTCAAAATCTCTTGTACATAATAATATTTAATTTTGCCTGAGGTTTGCGTGAATGACTTACTTGACGGAGTTAGGTAAGTTCTAATGAGTGTGTTAGTGGTTTTGAAATGTCACTTACTGTTATAAAATTGAGTTTACAACCGTTAAGGGCTGTCCCATTTCTAATGAAGAGTTTCCTAGTATTTGCAAGATTGTCACGTTGATTTACATCTGCACTGATCATCTTAAAGAACAGTGTTCACTTGTGTGATCTATTGTGGTATCCATTTTTTATACTCAAACGACTTTACTGCAAATTAGAGAACCTGCAAGACAGGTACGTTATGTGAACTTCATGCAAATCAGGAGAAACGCAGTTTAGGTCGTTCGGATACTTTTGGGTATGGTAGTACATAGACAACAGGATATAAAAATACTTTATTCCATTAAATTTTAAAGTTATTCTTCCCCATAACACTTTCAAATAAATGAATTAATAGGCTACGTTTCTTTAACATGCTTTCAGTTGAATTTTCGGTATATAGGAGGTACTACAATATATACAGAGTGGGACAAATAAAAGCGGCCCTGACGAGTGGATGCGATTGGACGTGAATGTGTGAATATAACTACAGGGTTATTACAAATGATTGAAGCGATTTCACAGCTCCACAATAACTTTATTATTTGAGATATTTTCACAATGCTTTGCACACACATACAAAAACTCAAAAAGTTTTTTCAGGCATTCACAAATGTTCGATATGTGCCCCTTTAGTGATTCGGCAGACATCAAGCCGATAATCAAGTTCCTCCCACACTCGGCGCAGCATGTCCCCATCAATGAGTTCGAAAGCATCGTTGATGCGAGCTCGCAGTTCTGGCACGTTTCTTGGTAGAGAAGGTTTAAACACTGAATCTTTCACATAACCCCACAGAAAGAAATCGCATGGGGTTAAGTCGGGAGAGCGTGGAGGCCATGACATGAATTGCTGATCATGATCTTCACCACGACCGATCCATCGGTTTTCCAATCTCCTGTTTAAGAAATGCCGAACATCATGATGGAAGTGCGGTGCAGCACCATCCTGTTGAAAGATGAAGTCGGCGCTGTCGGTTTCCAGTTGTGGCATGAGCCAATTTTCCAGCATGTCCAGGTACACGTGTCCTGTAACGTTTTTTTCGCAGAAGAAAAAGGGGCCGTAAACTTTAAACCGTGAGATTGCACAAACACGTTAACTTTTGGTGAATTGCGAATTTGATGCACGAATGCGTGAGGATTCTCTACCACCCAGATTCGCACATTGTGTCCACTTCACCTTTAAGAAAAAATGTTGCTTCATCACTGAAAACAAGTTTCGCACTGAACGCATCCTCTTCCATGAGCTGTTGCAACCGCGCCGAAAATTCAAAGCGTTTGACTTTGTCATCGGGTGTCAGGGCTTGTAGCAATTGTAAACGGTAAGGCTTCTGCTTTAGCCTTTTCCGTAAGATTTTCCAAACCGTCGGCTGTGGTACGTTTAGCTCCCTGCTTGCTTTATTCGTCGATTTCCGCGGGCTACGCGTGAAACTTGCCCGCACGCATTCAACCGTTTCTTCGCTCAATGCAGGCCGACCCGTTGATTTCCCGTTACACAGGCATCCAGAAGCTTTAAACTGCGCATACCATCGCCGAATGGAGTTAGCAGTTGGTGGATCTTTGTTGAACTTCGTCCCGAAGTGTCGTTGCACTGTTATGACTGACTGATGTGACTGCACTTCAAGCACGACATACGCTTTCTCGGCTCCTGTCGCCATTTTGTCTCACTGCGCTCTCGAGTGCTCTGGCGGCAGAAACCTGAAGTGCGGCTTCAGCCGAACAAAACTTTATGAGTTTTTCTACGTATCTGTAGTGTGTCGTGACCATATGTCAATGAATGGAGCTACAGTGAATTTATGAAATCGCTTCAATCATTTGTAATAGCCCCGTACATCCTGTAACGTGAACACCACGTGTACGGCCGCCACGTGATCAACACCGGTTCTGAGCATAGTGTGGGCTGTGTCAGTGTGTGTTGAGCAGTGCAAAGGGGACGATGGTACTCACAGTAGAGCAGCTGGTGTTCCTTCTGGAAAGTTACGTGACAACGAAGTCGTGGGAATGGTGTGGTCAGTTATTTGCTGAGAAGTTAGAGTGTCATGCAAAGCTTAGTCCGAAACTGGCGTTAGACAGGACCTGTTTTGAACACCCCAAGAAACATTCCGAAACGTGCCCACACACCAGAAAGTGTGGCTGCAATAAACCAGAAAATGTTTCAGAGTCCAACCATTCAATCTGACGCCTGTTACAAGAGACCGGCATATCACGTCGATCATTTGGACGAATACTGCACCTGGACCTGCAGCTTGGTCGCGGTGCTGGATTTCCGCCCAGATAGCCCACTCCTGTATTTCCTTTCCTTTGCTGTGTTTCTTTGTACCCTGGAACTCTGTTCTCCGTGCCACTTTTATTTGCCCCACCCTGTATAAAGAATGGCGAAGATAAACTAGTAAACGTAAGTTATTGTTGGGTTTCGTCAGAGCACAGCTGAAAAGACAACTGTTAGATCCACAACTAGTCTATGGTAAAAGAATTTGAATTTCTTAGTATCTTCGGTAAAACAAGTGTTTCGTACTGCAGGTAGTATGGTGTAATTTTACCCTTGTATGTTACGTTCTGTTTTGTATTTGCCGTGCCGTAACACCATGGATAGGTAAGAAATTTTGGATAGCGAACAAACGGAAAAAGAGCTTTAACTAACAGCAACAATGATTTCAGAATAAATAGCGTACCCACTGAAGCTGCCACAGCGCTGGCAAAACATGTTTCAGTAGGAAGAAATAAAACTACTTTTGCATTTGGAGAAGCTGATCTTAAAAAAATATTCAGGAACGGTGGGAGAAGTAGAATCTCACTATAAATTAATCTACTGACTGAATACTGAAAGCAGCTACGGAGTAGTTACGTTAGTTTAAGTTAATTTGCAGAGATGTGCGAAAGACCAGAATATAAAGTAGAACAATGAATTGATGTAAAGCTTAACAGTTTAAAGCCGGGTCAGACTGCTGAAAAAGCGAAACGTTTCGATAAGTGCCACAGTCGTCATCTTCAAGAAAAGTGACAAGACACTGAGGAACAATCATCGGGTACCTGAAGAACAACGAGTCCACACAGTAATTACGGTACTGTAGACCTATCCGAGATTTTTAGTCCTGATTAGCTTTTCCATAGGCCGCCTTAATCATCTGAGCCCACAAAAGGCTATAGTCTACGTCCTTCACCATAATTGTCTGGTCTCAGCTAACGGTAAACTTCAAATGGCTTCTAAATCGACGATAATTTCAACTTTAATCATCATTCCGATGCGCGACAGAATGAATCTGTGAGATCCGGTTTAAGATATCTACGACGAGAAAACTATTAAGGTAAGGTAGCAAGGATTCGTTGTGATAATTCCGTCGTCAGGACAGAACTCTAAACTGAGTCTCCGATCACTTAAATTAGCTAAGCATGTTCTAATAATCAGTGAAAATATCACAAAGTTTGTTAGAGTGTCTCCTAATCGTAAGGTCGTACTATTGGTAATACGATAGGATGCGTAATCTGAAGAACGTTAGTCTGATCGATAATCTGCAAACGGAAGATTTTAAAACCAAACTGTGAGAAAGTAAATGAATTGACCTGGAGTTCGTACTTTAGAAAAAGGAAGTTCTGACGAAAAGGAGGCACATTCCAGTTTCGTATATACAGAACTATTTAGGAATGTTACGTAAGTGATCAGCTATGCTCTCTCTCTCTCTCTCTCTCTCTCTTTTGGTTACTAGTCTTGTATCTTGTCTGACGTCCTAGGTTCCTTCTTCTCCCAAGAAAACTGTCTCAGCTGCTACAGCCGGAAAACTGCTACTACCTGTTAGACTGAGTGTTTAGCACTTATGAGCGCGGTAGTAATGCCACGAAAATATTCCCCTTCTAGGACTAAATTTTCACCCACAAACTAACAACAGTGCGATCTGAAATATTATGTAGTAAGCACACTCATAGTGTGGAATATACACTCCTGGAAATTGAAATAAGAACACCGTGAATTCATTGTCCCAGGAAGGGGAAACTTTATTGACACATTCCTGGGGTCAGATACATCACATGATCACACTGACAGAACCACAGGCACATAGACACAGGCAACAGAGCATGCACAATGTCGGTACTAGTACAGTGTATATCCACCTTTCGCAGCAATGCAGGCTGCTATTCTCCCATGGAGACGATCGTAGAGATGCTGGATGTAGTCCTGTGGAACGGCTTGCCATGCCATTTCCACCTGGCGCCTCAGTTGGACCAGCGTTCGTGCTGGACGTGCAGACCGCGTGAGACGACGCTTCATCCAGTCCCAAACATGCTCAATGGGGGGACAGATCCGGAGATCTTGCTGGCCAGGGTAGTTGACTTACACCTTCTAGAGCACGTTGGGTGGCACGGGATACATGCGGACGTGCATTGTCCTGTTGGAACAGCAAGTTCCCTTGCCGGTCTAGGAATGGTAGAACGATGGGTTCGATGACGGTTTGGATGTACCGTGCACTATTCAGTGTCCCCTCGACGATCACCAGTGGTGTACGGCCAGTGTAGGAGATCGCTCCCCACACCATGATGCCGGGTGTTGGCCCTGTGTGCCTCGGTCGTATGCAGTCCTGATTGTGGCGCTCACCTGCACGGCGCCAAACACGCATACGACCATCATTGGCACCAAGGCAGAAGCGACTCTCATCGCTGAAGACGACACGTCTCCATTCGTCCCTCCATTCACGCCTGTCGCGACACCACTGGAGGCGGGCTGCACGATGTTGGGGCGTGAGCGGAAGACGGCCTAACGGTGTGCGGGACCGTAGCCCAGCTTCATGGAGACGGTTCCGAATGG
The DNA here is from genome assembly GCF_021461385.2 of Schistocerca piceifrons. Taxonomy (NCBI): domain Eukaryota; kingdom Metazoa; phylum Arthropoda; class Insecta; order Orthoptera; family Acrididae; genus Schistocerca; species Schistocerca piceifrons. The sequence continues at coordinate 778,429,548 of NC_060140.1, read as the reverse complement.
TCCTCGCCGATACCCCAGGAGCAACAGTGTCCCTAATTTGCTGGGAAGTGGCGGTGCGGTCCCCTACGGCACTGCGTAGGATCCTACGGTCTTGGCGTGCATCCGTGCGTCGCTGCGGTCCGGTCCCAGGTCGACGGGCACGTGCACCTTCCGCCGACCACTGGCGACAACATCGATGTACTGTGGAGACCTCACGCCCCACGTGTTGAGCAATTCGGCGGTACGTCCACCCGGCCTCCCGCATGCCCACTATACGCCCTCGCTCAAAGTCCGTCAACTGCACATACGGTTCACGTCCACGCTGTCGCGGCATGCTACCAGTGTTAAAGACTGCGATGGAGCTCCGTATGCCACGGCAAACTGGCTGACACTGACGGCGGCGGTGCAAAAATGCTGCACAGCTAGCGCCTTTCGACGGCCAGCACCGCGGTTCCTGGTGTGTCCGCTGTGCCGTGCGTGTGATCATTGCTTGTACAGCCCTCTCGCAGTGTCCGGAGCAAGTATGGTGGGTCTGACACACCGGTGTCAATGTGTTCTTTTTTCCATTTCCAGGAGTGTATAATACATAACATGCACAGAATTTTAAGAAGTGTGATTCGGTACTTTTGCAGAAATTATAAGACAAGAAGTAAGTTGGGCGAAAAACGGCGTCTCAGAGTAATGGCTATTTCGTTTTATGAACGGAGGAATGTGCATACCCCTGTCTGGGCAAGTACCTGAAAGGAGTATATGCCATTATTAAGTGACATATTTCCTTTATTTGGCTACAATTATTAGAGAAAAGTTGATAATTCTCACACAACCAGAGTCTGTGGCCGTTTTACAGTTATCAGTGATAGATAACTACGAAACACGCAGTCCAGATGGCATCTACATCTGTATACAAATGCGTCAACTGCCTACACATATTCCTAAACTAATTGATACTTAAAAAGAGCATTTCCTTACTCATCATTTACTACAGAAGTTAGATTGTTCCACCATACAAAAAACTAACGTGCAAATACGGTCTGAAATGTTGACTCTAAAGGCATAACGTTAACTAGTTTCAGAGTACCACTTTTAATGGCTCTTAGAGAAAGATGAATAATAAATCTTGAATCATTTTTTAATTCCAATCGACGGAGTACTCGAAAGTTATTTTACGTGACTGCAAACCAACTCGGGAAATCATCACACTCTTAGAGGCGTGTGAAATCCGGGATTTACGGCAGATGTTGTAAGGAGATTGCGTACACATGTTGAAGAGTCTTCTCATCAAGAACTGATATTGACATTTCAATTACACTGTTAAGTTTGAAAGATAAATCTAATCGAGATTTCGAAAGACTGTCGGGTTGAGATAACCGCACAGAACTTCAAAGATAACGTGATGACTGGCCTTCTACAGTTCCCGTACCAGGGAAAAATCAGTGATGTTAGTAACACAGGTGGTGGATAAGACCTTTGGACGACGATGACAACAGACTATAAAGTTCGCAAGTCACAGTAAGATAGTATTGAACAAATCCTCGAGGCTCTCGATAGCAGACTCCAATAGGAGACGATGACGAGCCTTGTCTCGTATCAAGAAATATTATCAGCTAGCTGTTACGATTGCGGTACTAATATCCCAAAAATATTCCCCTTCTAGTACAAAATTTTGACCCATAAATGAACAACAACGCTATCTGACTACTGTTGATGAAACATTAGATAGTAAGCACACCTGTAACACCATAGCTCTAATGCTGTACTGATTTATTTTGCTTTTGTTTCATTTAATGTTACATTGCTGTGCTTCTGTAAATGTGTTTGATTGAATAGATAACACAAAATTGTATACTCCTTTCTTTGTACAAACTTTGACATCATGTTTTGGTTCAATGCAAATTAGTGTATCTGTCATTTAAATGCTTTGTCCCATTTGGAGGGAACAAAACTTACTGGATATGATTGTAATTTTGTGTGAATAATTTTTTGTAGAGATGTCAATATGTGTAAATGTTCTGTTTAAAATGATTGTTTACTGTTATGTAAACTGCTGATTCTCACTTAGTTTGTATGTAAAAGGTGTAGTGGTTCCCCTCGGGAACGGAACTCTGTAGCGCGCGCAAATTGTGGTTGGCTTAGGTAGGAAAAGGTGGAACTGATAGTCAGTCGGGGACGAGCCACCAGTCGGGGACGAGCTACCAGTCGGGGACGAGCTACCAAACTGTGCACTGCCATGTAAAAATTGCATATCGTGCTGGTTCCGAGAGAGGCTTTTCCTGCCGCTTTCCAATGCCTCGGATGGATGGATGAATAGCTGGAACTATTTTGGAATTTGTTGTCTGTAGTAAATTCTAAAAGGTGAGTCAGTTTCTTGCAATTTGGTCAGTATTGTGTTTCGCTGTAGTAAAAGTGAGAAAGCTGCAGTTGTGAAACGTTGTATACTCATGTTTGCTAAGTGTTTGTGTATCTTGTGTATTAGAGGTGCATATTAATAGCAATGTTATAAAGACCATTCACTTTATGTAAGCCTGAAAGTAATAGTGTGTTTCGGTATCTCTTATAATTTTGCAGATAGTTTGTGCTGCTCCAGTTGTTAGCTTCAATCTTAAAACATATGTGTGTCAGAGTTCATTGCACTCGCGTGTGGCCAAGTCTAGGTTGTGTCTGTCCGTTATAGTTACTTATACCTACTTTCTTAAACGAGAATGTTAATCATTCTCTTGCCTAGTTAGGCTGGCGACCGTTTTCTTTATACGTTAAACAGTGCAGATAGGCAAAAATCTTGTTTGTTACCGTTCGAATATTTACGTAATTCTGACTTTCATTTCCGATAAGCCACCTCAGTTAGGTACAACACGGTCAACATAACAAAATTCCTCTCAGAGGGTAACACTGCTCTGTTGCTTTGTGCGATAGTTGCTTTTACAAAATAGTTTTATGTCACAACCTGTTTCTAGCATTGAGGTTATGGTACAGTAGTAGCAGACGGGAGTGTTATACACCCATAGACCAATGGCATATACGAAGGGATCCCCCATGTGTTCCCATCTACATCTACAGCTACATCTCCATGGATACTCCGCAAATCAGAGCGTTTATCGAACCACCTTCACAATATCTATTATTCCAGTATTGAACAGCGCTCGGGAAAAATGAACACCTATATATTTCGGAGCGAGCTCTGATTTCCCTTATTTTATATGACGATCGTTTCTCCCTATGTAGGCCGGCATCAACAACACATTTTTGCATTCGGAGGAGAAAGATGGTGATTGAAATTTCGTGAGAAGTTTCCGTAGCAACGAGAAACGTCTTTGTTTTGATGATGCCCGCCCCAAATCCTGTATCATGTCAGTGAACTCTCTCCCATATTTCGCGATAATACAAAACGTGCTGCTATTCTTTGATCTTTCTTGATGTACTCCGTTAATGCTATACGGTAAGGATCCCAGATCGCACAGCAGTACTCCAAAAGAGGACGGACAAGCGTAATAATACAAAGTTACAACCAAAGTATTCAACCTTTCTAACACAGCCTATGAGAGTATCTGACTTTTTCCTTGTAGATAAGACGTGTACAATGTATATATAATAGCACCTTGTACTGCGTATCACCTAACATCTAGAAGTATGAATCAGAAAAGATGCGACTCTCGATGTACTCAGGACTATAGCAGCTGTCTCAGAAGTTCTCTGCAACTCAAACCTACCTCATATAGGCTCAAAAGTGCATGTAAAGAAGAAAATATTCTATGTGCTGAAAGGAGTTCATAATACTATTACTTATCCTGAAAGCAGATCGTTTGCTATAAACTGTGCTAGCATCATCTACTAATGTGAAAAAGGTTAAACGAGGTCATGTGGAATGAAGAAATTATTTTAGGGAGAAATAATTTAATTATTATCATGCAGTAGATAGGCATTTACGAGCGTTATACATATATTCGCTCCAAGGAACTATGGGGAAAATACAAACTATTTCTTATTTATGGATTGTTCCGTTACCTCTTGGTAGAACAGTTCCATATTTAAGGTTGAATAAAAAGTACACTGTCTTCATTCTGCTGATTTTTGTTAATTTCAAACTAGTTTTCGGCTTATTGGGCCACCTTCAGGAAATACCTGGCTAGCGTCTGAAAAGGTCACTGGTTCAAGGCTACCAACATTATAAGTGAAGATACAATCGACTTGTATTGATAGTTGTGCATAAAACTTGTTTCTTAACGTTGAAATTACACGTTACACAATGGACAATGTTGAACACAGTAAATAATTAACCTAAACAATATAACAGGTTAAATGGTTATAACGCTAAGTTTTTCAATGTCTAGACATTGTCTGAGATACTGTTAAACTGTGCATTCTTAATTCTTGGTGTGCAACAAAAAGTTTCTTAACATTGTAACTTAAACTTTAGGCAGTGGACAGTATTATACACAATAATTACATTTTTATGCAATGTGCAATCTTCTGAACACTACAGTAACACATAAGACAACGTCTAAACTTAACAAGTGGTACGACATTACCTGCTGCAGGCGGCGTTCGCGCTAAGAAGCAGAGCGAGTGAAAGTGCTTGGCACGTGGCCTGTTCCAACTGAAATAAACCGCCTAACCAACTGACTAGTCAGCATCGCTCTGTGCTCAAAGTACAGCTTACATTCTTTTAATCTAATACGCGCTTCTTGCTTCCACCCATCCTCAGTTAACGTAATACAAATTTGCGTCTTCAGTCAGTACATAGTTGCAGTATCGACAGCAAATTGGATGCTGCAGCTAAACTACGGAAAATTACAATTTTGTTTAGCTACTACACTTCCCGAGTTTTATCTCTACGATATATTGCTGTTTAGCTGTACTTACTTTCTACTATGCTTGTTGTTTTTCCGATTTTTGCGCTTATGAATGTGGCACAAACTATTTTTATTTCCATTCTGCACAAAACATCCCGTTATCCGCCATATTGCTGACTGACATCTTCGTTTACATCTGAAAAATACATAGAGTCAAAGATTATATTTTTCTTACACGTTGTGCTATAGTCAAAGATACATTTTGTTCACATGTTCTGTATGACTAAAAAGAACTGTAATTGTTTAGCATGAATGCGCTGAGTAGTCTACATGGTTATTAAATAAGTACACTGGTGACAGTTTAATTAGATTGAATGGAATATCATTAAAATAAAAATAATATAATACATTTTGTAGAGAAGAATAAATATTACATTTTTTTCTCACAGTTGGAATGGCTTCCGGAATATGTACTTTCAGTTAAGCGATAGTCCTTGTTGACGGAGTGTCTAATTCGATATTCTCAAAGTTATCGATTTGCTATAAATGAAGCATACGGACTCCCAATCGCAACCACATCTTCAAGAGTATAAGGACGCCGCTCTTGACCAAACGAACTCACCAGCAAGCATTACAGATCACAGCAAGTTTTGCCTACCCGACAAGTATTTAATTAATAATTTAAATATCTACAATAAATTATATCACAAATAAATTTCTTAGATAAACACCTCAGTAATCATGATACCTGGTATGCATTGCAATACTCAGCGAAACAAACGACTGTATTGGTAGACGAGACCTTTTGAGCAACATCGTGTTATTCTAATACATACAAGAAACAGCTTACGATGTAATGTTCCATAAATCACGCAAGTGCTACTAGTAGAACCTAAGAACAAGGTAGTAGCTGGCGGCATTAACGAAATTTCGTGTTCAAGTAGATAAGAATATTCAAAAGTAGACATACTCGAAAGGAATTTAAAACGATCTAATTACAGGCGCTATAAACGCCATAGTCGTGTCAGATATAGTACTAAACAGGTTTAAACAACACATATGAAACTGGATTTGTCGGTCAATAACAAGCTACAACTGGAACAGCCTAAATTCGCCAATAATTGTTTCATATGGGAAGGTACACAAAAACCGCATTTTTTCACTGTTCCCCGAGTTATACAAGACAAACTGAGAGGTAATGCTACAGAAGATATGAATACTTATGGCATCAAAAAGCACTCAGAAGTTATAAACTTTACACTGGTCATACATTCATTGCCAAAAAAAGAAAGTTATGATATTGCATCAACTAAAAAATGGATAAAATTGCAATCCGTATGAACAATCATTTATTTCGTTTCACAGCCAGGAAAGAATAAGAACTAAAGGAAAAGAGAATAGCGAATTAATCTCAAACTTTTAGATAATTCTCGAACAACAGAAGCAAAAATTAATTTCTTTTATTCCGAAATTAGAATCGACTTGAATGCAAATAACTGGATTTACAAATGTAATCATTGGATCTACAAATTATGCCGCCTGATGTACATGCACATACTTTAGGTTCGTGACATTAGTAAATTAAAAAATTGAGATTCCTGGACTAAATTGGTTATGGGTATGATTTTCACTATCTAGAAATCATACTAGGAAAAAGTAAGCAAATCTGACAAACTCTAGACGGAATATTTTTCTAATCTATACCTGGGACACACTTCATTTGAGTACAGTTACTGGGAACTGATCAAATGTTCAAATGTATGCGAATTTCTAAGGGACCAAACTGTTGAGGTCATCGGTCCCTAGACTTACACATTTCTTAAACTAATTTAAAGTAGCTTATGCTAAGGACAACACACACACCCATTCCCAAGGGAGGACTCGAACCTCCGGCGGGAGGGCCCGCGCAATTCGTGACATGGCGCCTCAAAACGCGCGGCCACTCCGCGTTTCTACTGGGAACTCCAAAGCAAAGAAGTTCGTATTCAAAAATATCTAATTGAAACGTATATATTGCATCATGATTCTGTGTCCAAAGAAAACGACAGAGGTCTTCAAAAGATTTAATAGAAGCAAACAGTTGTAAAAGTAGATGGCTGCATTTTTTGCATTAGAGAACTAAACGAGATAATAGCATGCACGTACAGTTTCAGCAACAGGGCTCTGAAAAAGAGCGTAGCTACTCAACGTTTACGTTTTAGTTGAACGGCAATAGTTGTTTCTTTTTCAATGTCCTTCTCATCACTGAAGGATTGAGCTGTACTGTCTACAGTGTTATATGAATCGAAGCTAGTCATACAAAAAATGTGTAGGTGCAAAAGGAGTACGTATGGAAAATGTTCGCTCGCAGTCTCCCTAAAACAACTTTTCAGGACTTCGTTGTTACTGACTGCTTAGACCTTATGCAGAATTTTCAAGTACGAAAATTACTGTATCCAGCGACTTTAGAGGTAAATAATGATTTTTACATTTTGCTTTTGTTGTGGTCTCCAGTGCGAAGAATTTTATGTTTTAGGGAACTCTCCACGCTATCTTGTGCACTCCCTTTCATCTCTGAATAAGTGCTGAAATGTACACCACTTGAACCTGTTTACTGAAGTATAACCTTGGCGTCACTCTACAATTTTTGTCCCTCAAAATTCTCTCCATAACCACACTCACCATTGTTTTATTCCTTAAAATACCTCCTATTGGCTAAGTTCTTCTCTTGACAAGCTGTGCCATAAATTTCCTTTCTTTCCAGCATCTCTTCATTATTTATCCCACCCACCTTTAACATCTTCAGCATTCTTCTGTAGCGCCATATTTCAAAAATTTCTGTTCTCTTCTTGTCTGAACTGCTTGTCCTGCACATTTCATTTCTATACGAGGCTGAACTCCTGAGACATGTAATCTTCTTACTAGAGAATCTTTATTCGCCCGCATTGCGATAAATACATACACAGGGTACCCCAGAATTTTGCGACAAACTTCGAGGGGTAGTAGAGCCTGTGTTAAGGAACAAATCGAGGATAGCAGCCCGTGTCCAGTAACAACACCCAACAAAGCTACAGAGGTTCGAAGTTATAGGCGCCGATGTCTGCCGCTAGGACGCGCCTTCGGCAGCAAACGTGGGTTTGTACGTCGACGGACCGTAATCGGAAAGTCTCGCTATGTTGATTGTTATTCAGAGATCGCGACTGATTGCCACGATCGCCAGTGGAGACGATGGAGCTAGCTGTTGCGTAGACAGACGTCGTCTCCTAAGAATGCGAAGCTCTGTTGCCATGGTGAATGACGGTTGCAGATGCGTGTTTCCATCTGCAATTTATTTTTCTCCTGGAACGCTTTAAAATCTCCGATATTTGTCGACATAAAGGAGAAATATAAACTACAGATGGACACGCGAGTCTTAAACCGTCATCCACCATGGCAACAGAGCATTGCATTCATAGGAGACAAGGTCTGTCTACGCAGCAGCTAGCTCCATCTTCCCCATTGGCGATCGTGGCAATCCGTCACGACCACTGAATAAGAAACAACATTGCGAAAAATTCCGCCTACGGTCCTTTGATGTACAAAGTCACGTTTGCTGCCGAGGGGGTGGACTAGTTCAAATGGCTCTGAGCACTATGGGACTTAGCATCTATGGTCATCAGTCCCCTAGAACTTAGAACTACTTAAACCTAACTAAGCTAAGGACATCACACAACAACCAGCCATCACGAGGCAGAGAAAATCCCTGACCCCGCCGGGAATCGAACCCGGGAACCCGGGCGTGGGAAGCGAGAACGCTACCGCACGACCACGAGATGCGGGCGGGGTGGTCTAGTGGCAGGCGACGGCGCCAACAACTTCGAAGCCCTGTAGCGTCGTTGGACGACGTTTCCAGAGAAGGTTTGTCTCTCCTTGAATTATTCCTCAAGACACCCTCTGCAACCCCTCAAAGTTTGTCGCAATATTTCCGGAACATCCTTTATAGACAGTCAGTTTTCTCAATTTAAATTAACACCTTCAGATCATCTAAAAATCTCTGCCGGCCGCTGTGGCCGAGCGGTTCTAGGCACTTCAGTCTGGAATCGCGCTGCTGCTACGGTCGCAGGTTCGAATACTGCCTCGGGCATGGATGTGTGTGATGTCCTTAGGTTACTTAGGTTTAAGTAGTTCTAAGTTCTAGGGGACTGGTGACCTCAGATGTTAAGTCTCATACGCTTAGAGCCATTTGAACTTGATTAAATTCAGCTACGCCCCATTACCCTTATTTTATTTTTTCATCTTATAGCCCCTTATCGTCGCACTATGTATTCTATTCAACAGCTGTTTCACGCTCTTTGCCGTCTCTTACATAATTACAATGTCATCGGCAAAACTTTAGCGCTTGTTCAAATGTTCAAAATGTGTGTGAAATCTTATGGGACTTAACTGCTAAGGTCATCAGTCCCTAAGCTTACACACTACTTAACCTAAATTATCCTAAGGACAAACACACACACCCATGCCCGAGGGAGGACTCGAACCTCCGCCGGGGCTTTAATGCTTGCTCGATGTGTAGACTGAATAACATGTGGGATATACTAACATCCTGTCTCACTCCCTTCTCAGATACTTCCTTTTCACGTCCTTTCACCATTACGACTGCTTACTCAACGTGTAGACTGAATAACATGTGGGATATACTAACACCTGTCTCACTGCCTTCTCAGATACTTTCTTTTCACGTCCTTTCACCGTAACAACTGCAGCTATGGTTTCAGTACAAGCTTTAGATAATCTTCCGCTCCTACAGTTTATCCTTGCTATTTTAAGAATGTCAACGAGTGTGTTCCTGTCAGCATTGTCAAAAACGTTCTCTAAACCTGAATATTCAATAAACGCAGGTTTTCCTTTCTTCGGTATATCTTCTAGAATAAGTCTCCAGATCAGTAATCAAAGCATGTTCCTACATTTCTCGGGAACTCAAACCGCGGTTTATATAAATTTTTAGCAAACAATGCTTAGTAAGAAAAGTTGTGCAAACGTGGAAAAAGATAGTGAAACTAGTCTCGTTTTCTTCCTGCCTTCGCATAACGCATCACGGTGTGATTCTGCACTGTGGATGGCAGCTGTGAGGGCGTTGCCAGATGCGATGTGTATCGTTGCTCTGCGTTAGCATGGAATTAAAGAAATCGTGATTCTGAAACCTAGATCCCCGGATGTAAACAGTATTATTGCTGTTACTACTACTGTTATTACTGCTATTTACAAACTCTCGACTCCCACTAAGAAGTGTAGGGGACAAACAGCTCAAGTTGTGCATCTGACGGACGGGTCTTCATGAAAAGTGTCACTAATTCTTCCTCCACGAGTCACCGAATAACGGCCTGGAATTTATCTCAGGGTAACGACACACAATATGGCGATCCCAATGCCACCCAGACGATGAAAATATTATTCCCGTCTCCAACATGTGAAACTGCTACTTTAGTAACAGGTTTAACAATTTATTGTGGTGTAATGATATCAGCTACTGAGATTGTTGATGGAAAACGTACGATATTTCTTTAAAGAAAGAAGAACTCCTGTCCCAGGCCTACGAATGTTGAATGGCCGATAGCTACTCATTCTAAGCAGCAGTTGTATCACTCTAAATGAGAGCACCTGTGAACTGTCAATAGGCCGCTGGAAGAGAAATCACACGTAAAGCTTAAGAAGTATTTGCAAGGCGGCGTTCTTACTGTGTGCAATGAGACATTACTTCTCTTCGACAGAGAATGACTCTCAGCTACAAAGCGACCAGTGGCTTGAGCCGTCTGATACATCTACCTTTGCGATATTCGTCTTCTTCCTCGTCTTCTCTTTCGCTGGCGTCTGGCACGGCGTTATATACGTCTGATAGACGTCCTTCGACATTATTTGGCACTTTGCACTCGCATACAGAAACTTGTTGTGAAACTTTGTTCGTGGGGACCTTGTGACCGTCTCCAGAATTTCCATTGTGGACGGTGCAAACGCGCGTTTGACCTTGTCACTTAGGCACTCTCGCAAGAGTAGATGGTGTTATTTCAACTCCTTTGACGTTACACGATCGCCCGTTTACTTTACAACGCTTGTCGTGATTACAAACAGCTCCTTTATATTAAACGATATGTCATTAAGTACACGTACATCTTGCTATGAAAAACCCATATGTGCAATTTTTTCCGGGTCGATGCCGAAAAAGGCAAGGGTTTGCTTTTTGGAATAAGAGTGAAATATCAAGGCTGAGAATGGAATAATGTGTTCTGAAAGTATTTGTAGTTGTGTATCCCTGGGTACTTGTTTCTAAACTATTTCCGGCATGTTACCGTATGCTCACACGTAGCGACACTATAGAGAACACGTCTGTATGATGGTCTGTTTCACTGCATAATTCAGTATAGCATTGTGTACATTAAGATTTCTCAAGATGTAATTGCTCAGAATTGATGCACTTTCCCACTGCAAATGATAATTGCACAACACTATGACCCTCACTATTTGTACGCTCAAAATTCCCGCATTTGACTGGTTATCAGTACGTAACAGAGACTGAAATACACGGATATTTACCAAGCAGATAAGGTTACTAGCATAATGGCGCTTTAGTATTGACAACGAGAATGACATTTCCTAACTGAGATGAAAGTATAAGGACGTAATACATTGAAACCTCAGAGCTGTTATATCGAATAAATACCAAAGCGGCTAGTTCTATTGTTTTTCTCAGTTAAAATGGTTCGTAATCTTAAGGGGTGACATGATGTTGCGCAGGAGGTCCTTGACCATGACGTAAAGTTGAGCAGACATACGCCACTACCGAACAGGTCGCTAAAATAAATTATCACTTGCTGTTCAAAAGTTCTTATTTGGTGACGCGTTTCCTCCATGCCTCTACTAGTGCGAAAAATTCAGGTGAAAGTTATTGCTTTAGAAAGAAAACTGTCTCGATGGAAATTTTATACTTAGACTGTTACTGTCATCAGTTATTTATCGGTATTTTTTTATAATTAGTTAATGAGAATCTTCTAATCTTCTAAGTCGCTACAGAAAGCACTACCACTTCCTGATAATTTTGCGTCTACTTGCCTATCGCTAGAGAAGTTCTTTTCAACAGCCACATCTGTGCCGAGAGCAAGATTGCACCACTGGTAAACTGCATTGCCTACCGAGCTACAGAGCACTCCTGAAGTACGTCACTTCGCCCCCCCCCCCCCCCCCCGCTCCACTTCGAGCAGTAACCGTGATACGCCCTTATCAAGATCAAGACCGACAAACAGGAGGAACTGAGTGAACGTCCGTCCTTGGGGGTTTCCCTTCGCTCTGACCAAGAAATATTCAAGCACTTAACGACATTTTTCGACGTTAATTAACAGCTGTTTGGGTTTTTTGCAGTAATTTTCATAGCAACGAACAAATTAAAGATTATCATGGTTTCAGGAAGTACAGTTTTCATTTACTGTGTAATCGTCCTGTATACGAATATATGCTTTGTCAGCTTCTCGTAGAAACTGTCGTTTTCACAGCATGGAAATACAGTACAGTCTACATATTCATTCCGTATACCACCTTTCGGGATATCGTGGAGAGTACATAACACTCCAGTATCGCTTCCCCATTCTTTGCCTATTACAATGGTGAATGGTACATGGGAATAAAGACCGTCAGTATGCTACTCTATGTTTGTCCCGCACACATTGACTCCTCAACACAAACAACGGCATGTGGGCCCCTGTTGCGACCTCACTGAAATCCATAACAAGGCCAAAGTCCTCACGGGTAACGACATTTGGTGTCATCAATCAGAACCTCATACAAATCGACAAAGTGCAGAAATTCACCTGAAGGATCAATACTTTGACAATTCAAGTCTACGAGACGCGCAAATTGAATAACATACAAAGAAGGACTTTTCTGAGAGTTTCACGTCTATGAAAGTTCTGCGCGTTGTACTCAAATGGAAGGAGAATGTGGGGCACATGAAGTATTAAAACCATCATCTTAACATTCTCTGTTGTTTTATTAATCCGGCCTCGAAACTTTTTGGACACCAGGGTATGCTATGTACTCTCGCTGAATAAACAAACTCGCGATGTTTCGTATAGCTTCCCCCTTTCGTTAATCCAACACGGTAAGGGTCCCAGATCGACGATCTTTTATCAAACCGAATGAAATAATTGTGCGTTAAATGCACACGTTTCCTTAGTGTTTTTGCAATAAAACTGTCTCTGAGGGGTTTGTGTGCTCGTCCACCTGATTCGGCTCCAGTCAGATATTCCTAGGTACTAGAAATATATGACTGATTCTAGTAATTGATCGCCGATCTAGAGTTAAACGATACCGGTCCTGTTCGTCTGCCGGCCGCGGTGGTCTCGCGGTTCTAGGCGCGCAGTCCGGAACCGCGCGACTGCTACGGTCGCAGGTTCGAATCCTGCCTCGGGCATGGATGTGTGTGATGTCCTTAGGTTAGTTAGGTTTAAGAAGTTCTAAGTTCTAGGGGACTGATGACCACAGCTGTTAAGTCCCATAGTGCTCAGAGCCATTTTTTTTAACCTGTTCGTCTGTTTATCTTTAGAGCCAGCTGCCAATGTTTGTACAGGCTCTGATGGTCTACAACTCTTTTTGCATTCGCTATCGTTTTTAACGATATCACCACTATCTACACAACAGCACCTTCTGCAAACATTTACTTTTTAAATTTATTTATCTTTATTTGTGGTCCATCATATACCTGAGTAAATGAACCATTCTTTTGTACATTACATTTTGAAACAAGTTGTAAAAAAAAACACACGCATTTTTGTTGTTAGCTTTTAGAATACCTATTTTACATTAGTGACCACGTTAACTGCCAGTGGACTATTGTTCCTTCTTTCTACTAAGAACGAACTGTACTCTATTTATTCAATAGAACTTTCCATTAAAACTACCTACCACATAACATTACTTAAAAACTAGCAGTAATAATGAGAGACAATTGATAACAACAAAAAGTGAGAGAGGGATAACAGAAATATGAATATAAAGGAGGAAGAGAGACAAAAATTTCTTACTGTTACAAAAATATGTGAAAGAGGTGACAAGTACTATGAGAGTTTTTGAAGGACTTCAGTAACTTTTCCAGATCGAGTAATCTACGTCTAGTTTTCTTTTCTATCTATGTTTAGGAGCCTCGTGGATCTAAAAGTTAGTCTGTAATGTAAAATCTGTATGACAGGCGAAGAACTAAATATCCAGCATGTAACAGCCTCACAAGGCTGACGGATCGTGTATGTACAGGGCTATTACAAATGATTGTAACGATTTCATAAATTCACTGTAGCTCCATTTATTGACATATGGTCACGACACACTACAGATACGTAGAAAAACTCATAAAGTTTTGTTCGGCTGAAGCCGCACTTCAGGTTTCTGCCGCCAGAGCGCTCGAGAGCGCAGTGAGACAAAATGGCGACAGGAGCGGAGAAAGCATATGTCGTGCTTGAAATGCACTCACATCAGTCAGTCATAACAGTGCAACGACACTTCAGGACGAAGTTCAACAAAGATCCACCAACTGCTAACTCCATTCGGCGATGGTATGCGCAGTTTAAAGCTTCTGGATGCCTCTGTAAGGGGAAATCAATGGGTCGGCCTGCAGTGAGCGAAGAAACGGTTGAACGCGTGCGGGCAAGTTTCACGCGTAGCCCGCGGAAGTCGACGAATAAAGCAAGCAGGGAGCTAAACGTACCACAGGATGGTGCTCCACCGCACTTCCATCATGATGTTCGGCATTTCTTGAACAGGAGATTGGAAAACCGGTGGATCGGTCGTGGTGGAGATCATGATCAGCAATTCATGTCATGGCCTCCACAGTCTCCCGACTTAACCCCATGCGATTTCTTTCTGTGGGGTTATGTGAAAGATTCAGTGTTTAAACCTCCTCTACCAAGAAACGTGCCAGAACTGCGAGCTCGCATCAACGATGCTTTCGAACTCATTGATGGGGACATGCTGCGCCGAGTGTGGGAGGAACTTGATTATCGGCTTGATGTCTGCCGAATCACTAAAGGGGCACATATCGAACATTTGTGAATGCCTAAGAAAACTTATTGAGTTTTTGTATGTGTGTGCAAAGCATTGTGAAAATATCTCAAATAATAAAGTTATTGTAGAGCTGTGAAATCGCTTCAATCATTTGTAATAACCCTGTATATCGTGAACAGTAGCGGCCTTGGAGTACGCCGCACACCACCTTTACTTCTGACGATTTTATCATTATTTTGATCTTAAGCCCGACGACTGATTGATGTACCTCTTCAATGTTATCGATACTTCCCCATTAAAAACGACGTACTGAATTCTGTATGCTAGAAGGTCTTCGATGGAATCACGTATTTTTCTGAGTATTCTGTATATACACATTTTATTTACAGAGTTGCATCGAAGGCTTCCTGGTAGTAAAGAAATACGGTGTCAACCTCAGCTCCGCTATTCACACCCTACTGGATCTCATTAACGAAGAGGGCTAGCTCGATTTCGAAGGATCAGTGTTTTAGGAACCTGTGTTGATTCCTGTATAAGAAATGTACGGTCTCAAGAAAAGTCATCACAAGAGAAGGTGCGACACAGCTGCCACAATTCTACAAGAAATGGACATGAGTTCCACTGGCCTATGTTTCTGTGCTTGAGTACTGTGATTTTCCGTGTACACTACTTGATCAAAAGTATCCGGACACCACCAAAAACGTACGTTTTTCATATTAAGTGCGTTGTGCTGCAACCTACTGCCGGGTACTCCATATCAGCGACCTCAGTAGTTATTAGACATCGTGAGAGAACAGAATGGGGCTCTCCGCGGAACACATGGACTTCGAACGTGGTCAGGTGATTGGGTGTCACTTGTGTCATAGTCCGTACGCGAGATTTCCAAACTCCTGAAGATCCTTATGTCCACTGTTTCCGATGTGATAGTGTAGTGGAAACGTGACGGGACACGTACAGCACAAAAGCGTACAGGCCGATCTCGTCTGTTGACTGACAGAGACCGCGGACAGTTGACAGTCTATCCAGACCATCACACAGGAATTCCGAATTGCATCAGGATCCACTGCAAGTACTATGACAGTTAGGCGAGAGGTGAGAAAACTCGGATTTCATGGTCGAGCGGCTGCTCATAAGCCACACATCACGCCGGTAAAGGCCAAACGACGCCTCGCTTGGTCTAAGCAGCGTAAACATTGGACAATTGAACAGTGGAAAAACGTTGTGTGGAGTGATGAATCACGGTATACAATGTGGCGATCCGATGGCAAGGTGTTGGTATGGCGAATGGCCGATGAACGCCATCTGCCCGCGTGTGTAGCGCCAACAGTAAAATTCGGAGGCGGTCTTGTTATGTTGTGGTAGTGTTTTTCATGGAGGGGGCTTGCACCCCTCGTTGTTTTGCGTGGTACTATCACAGCACAAGGCCTACATTGATGTTTCAAGCACTATCTTGCTCCCTAATGTTGAAAAGCATTTCAGGGATGGTCATTACATCTTTCAACACGATCGAGCACCTGTTCATAAAGCACAGCCTGTGGCGGAGTGGTTAGACAACAATAACATTTCTGTAATGAACTGGCCTGCACAGGGTCCTGATCTGGAATCTACAGAACTTCCTTTGGGATGTTTTGAAACGCCGACTTCGTGCCAGGCCTCACCGACCGACGTAGATACCTCTGATCAATGCAGCACTCCGTGAAGAATGGGCTACCATTGCCCAAGAAACTTTCCTGTACCTGACTGAACGTATGCCTGCGAGAGTGGAAGCTGTCATCAAGGCTAAGGGGGGCCAACAGCATACCGAAATCCAGCATCACCGATGGAGGGCGCCACGAACTTGTAACTCATTTTCAGCCACGTGTCCGGATACTTTTGATCACTTAGTGTACGTTTTAATCCTCCTGAACCACAGTAAACTGATGTTAGAAGGAGGATCAGTCCCTACATTCAATATAGAGTCTGACGGGTACCCGATCATACCCTGTTTGTTGTCTTCCTCTTACCGAGTGTTTGGAATTTTTCTCTATATCAAATTTTGTATCCTTGCTCCAGTGGAACGTTCGCACTGCGTTGCGATCTTCTTCTGTGAAGCACTTATCAAAGAAGAACTGTGGACATGAAGATCATACCGCTATCTGACACATATATCAAAACACTATTCGTAATCCGCATTTTATGGAACTGAAGTTTCGTGTCCTCTGACAGGTATTGTTAAGCGCCCTGGGCGGTGACACTCCAGGTATGGAATCTATTTACGAGGCCTAGTTAGAGTGTAGTTTCTTTGTAGATTTGTCTATTTTTTCAAATGTGTGATCACTGTAATTCGATGATACACTATATTCGTCTTTAGACCTTGTGTGGCAATAATTGGAATGTAGCGAAGCTGTTAATCAGTATCTCAAGGGCATCTTCAGAATGGATAATGTCTTGAACGTCTCACCTTCTCGTATGACCATGTGGCTACCGTAAAGAGTATATGACAAATTCTTACTAGTGTGACCTTGATGGCAATAGTTACTTTACAATAAATTACCAAACGCATTTACAATCCGTCTGCGCAACTTCTAGACAACGCGTATTTATATCACCATTCGGTTTTTGTGTTATTGATACAAAGTATCGACAGTAATCTGCAGTGAAACATATTTACTATTTTGGTTTGTTTCCAGGAATTCAAAACAATTCGTTATAAAAGATACTGAAGTATGGTTTTTATTTAATACTTTTTTGCCCGATTTTAGCAAACATCAGGAAGTAACGTCTGCTTGCACTTTTTTGAGGTATTCCTTCATTTTGCATTGATGTGTTTTGCCTATCTCACGTTGGTTTGCAGCACTACAAATGATCTGGCTAAAGCTACGACATAAAATAGCGCTGCTTGTGTTTGTTTGCATACTCCCGGCTAAACGTGCCTCTGAGTTTTTTTATGTGTATAGTGTTGCTAACTTAACCGCTAATTTCGGTTTTCACTTCATCTAATAATAAACACACACTAACATAGTCAAATTAAAGCAGGAGATGCTGAAAGAATTACATTTGGAAATGAGACGCTAAAAGTAAAAGATGAGTTTGGAAGCAAAATAACTGATGATGTCCGAAGTAGGAACGATGTAAAACGCAGACCGAGAATAGCAAGAAAATCATCACCGAAAAAGAGAGATTTGTTAACATTTCATATAAATTTAAGAGTTAGGAATTTTCTGAAGGTATTTTCTGAAATGTAGCCTTGTATGGAAGTGAAACGTTGGCGATAGGAAAAATCGGACAAGAAGTGAATAGAAGCTTTAGAAATTTGAAGATATAGAAGAATGCTGAAGATTATATGGGTAGATCGAACAACAAACGAGGAGAGACTGAATCGACTTTGAGAATTAAGAAATTTACTACTACGCAACTCGACTAAAGGTTGGTAGGACACATCCTGAGACATCAAGAAATGGATGGAAGGAAATGTGTGTGTTTATGGGGGGGGGGGGGGTAAAGGTGTAACGGGTTACCGAAGTCTGTATACAGCAAGCACGTTCGAATGGATGTAGGTTGCAGTAGGAACGCAGACAAGAAGCGGTTAGCACAGGACAGACTAGCATACAGAGTTGCATCATGCAGCCTTCGGGCTGAAAGCCGCAACAATAACAACATAATTAAAAAGACCTAGTACACATATGACGAGCCATGGCCTAAATCTTTGAAATATCGTAAACCTACAAAATATATTTTACTGTGTACCACACGATAGACGAAAAAATAAATGTTTCCTAGTTCTTACGTTAACATTAAGTATAGGGTGTATCAAAAAGAATTATCCGATGTGGCACGACTATATTTCTGAAACGGACAAACATATTCAACGAATTTTGTTTTTTTTATGCACGGGAAAGCCAAAAAGCTTTTTTTCATACCTTTTCATAGGGACGCACGACATATGTCAATGCGGTTTTCAGATAGTTGCCACACTGCACCGAGCATGTCTTGAGTTACAGCTTCCACAGCTGCTGTTATGCGATGTCTCAGTTAATTCATTTTTGTGGGTAACGTAGGCACATAAACAGAGTCTTTTATAAACCCCCAAAAGAAATAATCACATACAGTCAGATCCGGTGACCTTGGAGGCTAGTAATGTAATTCTGCATCATTTGGTCCAGTGCGACCGATCCATCGTTCAGTAATTCTTTGATTTACAAATTCCCGCATTTCCAGATGCCAGAGTGGTGATGCCCCATCCAGTTGGTAAACGAAGTCGATCGAATCAGTCTCCAACTGGGGGAAAAGGAAGTTCTCAAGCACATAGAGATATGTGGTTCCTATAACAGTGTTCTCGGCAAAGAAAAATGGACCATACACCTTTTCCCGTGAAACTGCCAAAACACATTAAATTTTTGGAGTACCTTTCATGTTGTACAACTTCATGTGATTTTTCCTCACCCATGTTCACACATTATGACCGCTGACCTTCCAATTTAAATGGAATGTTGCCTCGTCACTAAACACTAAGGTTGGAAGAAAACTGTCATCCTCTATCTTGCCAAGAACGAAATTACAGAACTCCACACGTTGTTGTTTGTCACCTTCACGAAGAGCTTGCAGTAGCTGAATTTTGTGTGTTGTCAAGTTTAAACGATGACACAATACACGCCAGACGGACATCCGGGGGATGTTGAGCTGTCGAGCTTCACGGCGAACAGATTTCTGCGGACTCCTTGTGAAACTATGGCCGATGCGATCGACGTCTGTGTCAGACACTCGGGGACGTCCCGGCGATTTTCCTTTACACAAACAAGCTGTTTCTCGGAACTGTTCATGCCATCGGCTAATGCTCTGTGTTGTAGCAGGATCCACACCATACGAAAGTCACGCTGAACAGGTAACACTGACCCGCACTACGCAAAACGTAGAACACAAAATGCTTTCTGTTGTCACAGCACCATTTTTTCTAGAACTGAAGTAGGCGCACTCTGCTGCTACCTAGCGGGAACCATTTAAAACTCGAGAGTTTGTTCTTTCCAACAGTACTTCGTTCACGGACATATCTCATATAACAAAATAATTATGATTTTTTAAAGTCGGATGATTCTTTCTGATACATCCTGTATTTCGCAAACATGCACTTGAAGGTAAGAGCTTTCTTACCCTCAAGTGTAAGCAGACCTCCCTAACATCATTTGAAAAATGATCGAAGGATAAATGAGTCTACTATAATGTACAGATGGTCAGATGTTAATCGCCATGGTTTTTAACTACATCTACTTGCAGCTTTGAGCTTTGACAGGTCGAACAATTAAAGATTTCAGAAACAGCAATCCAAAATCGTACAACTTTGAAGCCTTTGTAGATGCCTAAAGAAATGTTCAGTTTTGGTGAATTATCTGTTCATAAACATATCCGGAATTCGAGATCATATGGAACTGTTCCTTTATACACTCCTGGAAATGGAAAAAAGAACACATTGACACCGGTGTGTCAGACCCACCATACTTGCTCCGGACACTGCGAGAGGGCTGTACAAGCAATGATCACACGCACGGCACAGCGGACACACCAGGAACCGCGGTGTTGGCCGTCGAATGGCGCTAGCTGCGCAGCATTTGTGCACTGCCGCCGTCAGTGTCAGCCAGTTTGCCGTGGCATACGGAGCTCCATCGCAGTCTTTAACACTGGTAGCATGCCGCGACAGCGTGGACGTGAACCGTATGTGCAGTTGACGGACTTTGAGCGAGGGCGTATAGTGGGCATGCGGGAGGCCGGGTGGACGTACCGCCGAATTGCTCAACACGTGGGGCGTGAGGTCTCCACAGTACATCGATGTTGTCGCCAGTGGTCGGCGGAAGGTGCACGTGCCCGTCGACCTGGGACCGGACCGCAGCGAAGCACGGATGCACGCCAAGACCGTAGGATCCTACACAGTGCCGTAGGGGACCGCACCGCCACTTCCCAGCAAATTAGGGACACTGTTGCTCCTGGGGTATCGGCGAGGACCATTCGCAACCGTCTCCATGAAGCTGGGCTACGGTCCCGCACACCGTTAGGCCGTCTTCCGCTCACGCCCCAACATCGTGCAGCCCGCCTCCAGTGGTGTCGCGACAGGCGTGAATGGAGGGACGAATGGAGACGTGTCGTCTTCAGCGATGAGAGTCGCTTCTGCCTTGGTGCCAATGATGGTCGTATGTGTGTTTGGCGCCGTGCAGGTGAGCGCCACAATCAGGACTGCATACGACCGAGGCATACAGGGCCAACACCCGGCATCATGGTGTGGGGAGCGATCTCCTACACTGGCCGTACACCACTGGTGATCGTCGAGGGGACATTGAATAGTGCACGGTACATCCAAACTGTCATCGAACCCATCGTTCTACCATTCCTAGACCGGCAAGGGAACTTGCTGTTCCAACAGGACAATGCACGTCCGCATGTATCCCGTGCCACCCAACGTGCTCTAGAAGGTGTAAGTCAACTACCCTGGCCAGCAAGATCTCCGGATCTGTCCCCCATTGAGCATGTTTGGGACTGGATGAAGCGTCGTCTCACGCGGTCTGCACGTCCAGCACGAACGCTGGTCCAACTGAGGCGCCAGGTGGAAATGGCATGGCAAGCCATTCCACAGGACTACATCCAGCATCTCTACGATCGTCTCCATGGGAGAATAACAGCCTGCATTGCTGCGAAAGGTGGATATACACTGTACTAGTGCCGACATTGTGCATGCTCTGTTGCCTGTGTCTATGTGCCTGTGGTTCTGTCAGTGTGATCATGTGATGTATCTGACCCCAGGAATGTGTCAATAAAGTTTCCCCTTCCTGGGACAATGAATTCACGGTGTTCTTATTTCAATTTCCAGGAGTGTATATTGAAGGAAAAACATCGCGAAACCAAACCATAATGAATGTACAATAATGAAATTTCGGGAATACATTTGTCTAGGTAACATATTTAAATGATTAACGTTGCAAGATCACACTGTGTGATGTGTCGACAGATGTGCCGACACAGTGTGGTTTGAGGGGACCGAAATGCACGCTATAAGCTCACGCAGGATGGCGTGAGGTCTGATACAAGATACGTAATGAATGCTATAAAGAAAAGTACGTAGCTTCTGGAATACTTAACTTTAATCCATAATTTGTATACAGCGTTCTTGATGATACAAGTGAGACTCTCTCTAGAAATGGTTAATGGCGCCTTGCTAGGTCGTAGCCATGGACTTAGCTGAAGGCTATTCTAACTATCTCTCGGCAAATGAGAAAATGGCTTCGTCAGTGTAGTCGCTAGCTAAGTCGTCCGTACAACTGGGGCGAGTGCTAGTACGTCTCGCTAGACCTGCTGTGTGGTGGCGCTCGATCTGCTATCACTGACAGTGGCGACACGCGGGTCCGACATGTACTAATGGACCGCGGCCGATTTAAAGCTACCACCTAGCAAGTGTGGTGTCTGGCGGTGACACCACACTGTGCGTGAGAAAAGCCGTTGCAAATGTGAAATGCTGGTACACTAATAACCTGTTTCACCGCCAGAATAGCATTCAAACGTGCATGCAATATGTTGTACAGATGCCGGACCTCAGTTTGTGGGATAGAGTTCCATGCCTGTTACACTTGGTTGGGCAATACGGCGACGGTTTATGCTGGCTGTGGATGACTCTGGAGTTGTCGTCCTATGAGGTTCCATATATGCTTGACTGGAGACAGATCTGGTGCTGGCGCAGGCCAAGGCAGCATGTCCACATTCTGTAGATCATGTTGGATTTCAGCAGCGGTATGTGGACGAGCGCCAACCCGTTGGAAAACACTCCCTGGGATGCTGTTCAAGAATGGCAGCTCAAAAGGTCTAATCACCAGACTAACGTACAAATTTGCAGTCGGGGTGCTTGGGATAACCACAGTAGTGCTCCAGTTGTGATACGAAATCGCACCTCGGATCATAACTTCAGGAGTAGTCCAGGGCGTCCAGCACGCAGACAGGTTGGTTGCAGGCTCTCAGCTGGTCTAGTTCTAACCAACACAAGGCTGTCACGGGCTCCAAGGCAGAACCAGCTTTCATAAAACCCAACAAACCTTCACCCTGCCCTCCAATGAGCTTTCGCTTGACTCCAATGAGGTCGCAAATGGCGGTGGTTTGGGGTCAGGGGAGTCGGCGCTGGCATCTGGCTCGGAGCTGTCCTTGAAGTAACCGATTTCTAACGATTCGTTGTGTCACCGTGGTGCCAACTGCTGCTCAGATTGCTACTGCAGATGGAGTACAATGTGACAGGACCATACACCAAACACGATGGTCTTCCCTCAAGGTAGTGCCACGTGGCCGTCCGGAGCCCGGTCTTCTTGCGACCGTACATTCAAGTGACCATCACTGTCAGCAGTCATGCACAGTGGCCACATTCCTGACAAGTTATCCTACAATATCGCAGAAGCTTCTCGAACCCCTACTATACGACCTCTTCAAACTTAGTGAGGTGTTTATAATGGTGTCTTTGTTGGTTTAAGGCCATGCTTGACTAATCTCAACTCACCACGTCCAATGTCATAGGTAACTAACACTCACGATCGTTCAGCAGGTATTTAAAGCAAACCTGATTTGCACCCTCATAGTAGCGTTTCTAGGGCCATTCTTATGGGACTGGAGCGAAATCTGAACAGTCAGACATGTTTCAGATGTAGAAACACGCTCACCAACTTTCATTTATGTCGCACAAGCCCTACATGGTGCTGCGATTTCTTTCCGTCAGTGTATATGCAATAAATGTAAGCGATATTTGTCAGTGCGTGCAGTTATAGCTCCGCATCCCACCCCTGCAGCCACATGGACGTTATGTGGTATGCTAACCGTCCATCCCCCATTCATGAAGAAGATTTCGGTTTGCAATTTCTGGGTTGAGTTCGAAGATATATGTGTCAAAAGAGGACATTGCACAAAAGGACTTGTTATGTGAAGTCGGTAACGAAACTGAGAATTGAATACTGAAATGTTCCCGAATGCTATAGAATCTTCCAAAAGCTTCGAGGATATTCTAGAATATTCTTCAATCTTTTAGAATTCCCCAGAATGCTCTGCAATGTTCCACGATATTCGAAAAGGAAGGAAGGAGGTTTAGGGTTTAACGTCCCGTCGACGTCGAAGCCGTTAGGGATGGAGCACAAACTTGGACTGATTCAAGGTTGGGGATGGAAATCACCCATGCCTTTTCAAGGGAAGTATTAGTACCCGTTTTTTTACTACAGGAGAACATGTAAAATTAGCGTAAGAAATGTATGCTACCCTCTTGAGATGTGATAAGTCTCAGAACTAGTTATCAGTCAACATGCGTTATGAGCTGTTGTAGTGTTTTTCTTATCGATGTATTCATAAACAGCCACGGAGTTATCACGCTACCATGATAAAAGAGACCTTTTGTAGTTTTTTGCACAAAATCTTTTCATTATTTAAATGAGCTGAGACCTGAAAATTGTCCAGAAACTCTCTTACCATTTCACTGAAGCATACGTTGCATTATTTCTTCATATTTGTATATTTTTTCTATAATAAGGTATTGCACGCCACAACATATTTAGGTAATATTAAGAAGCCTTTCATTACTTATTTATTTATTTATTAGTAGGTAATGTCCACAAACCCCAGTGTTATAAAATTGAGTCTTTATTGATAAGAAATGTGGCGTTGAAATGTGTGGAGTGTGGCTCTGAAGAGATCTCTAATGGCAAGACTATGTGGAACAATGCCTGGCTCAAGACGCAGAAGGTCACAGTTCAAAATGGCCAGCTGTTTCTTCCATCACGGCAAAGCTGTAGCACATCGACCACCAGCTTACACCGATCACTTAGATGTAGTGCGTTTGAGAGTTTCTGAGCGCTTTCACTTTGGTCTTGGTATTACCCCTGTGGTATTTTCTTGTTTCCTCAAGAGATGGATCTGCTGAACGAAGAGCAAATGTTGCAGATACAGAGATCCTGCTGTCATGGGTCGATGAATACGCCAAGCTGCCGGAAGACACTTGGTAGAAATGTTTTAATTGGGGTTTCAAGAGACCTAAATATTTCCCGTGTTCCGCTCATGTCACATCTTATCTATGCTGACCCATGACGCTGGAATACTGTTTATGAAATACACGATTTTCTTCCGAAACGAACTAATGCTGTCGTACCAACAGACTTCGTCACAGATTGTCTGCTCGCTCTTTGTTCAATAACATACGGCTAAATGCTTATACAGTTATCAGATACACGTCTTCTGATAACAGCTCTGTTGCCGACTACTGTCTTGATTTTAAGTTACGCGAGCTTTCCCACCGAGTAACACGAATGACTCAGTACTTTAAGAGCAAGCAATCAGATTACTCATTGGGAAATTCACAAATGTGATACTGGTGTAAACCAGCAAACTTTCTACAAGGAAAAGCAGAAAATTCCCCATGAGTGTTAAGTAAAATGTAATCCTGCGACGGTAAATTTCCCACCAACATAAAGATAATTTTTCTGTCTGACCTCGGTCTGTACTTTCAATAAAGAGGGTTTTCATTGAATCTCACAAGAAAGACAGCAACAAGATCTTCTAAACTATAAGGCGAGTTCAGATACGCTGCAGTTTATAACGTCATTGGCTATGGGATGTTCAGATTATCCAGAGTGCACGCCAATTAGACATACACTACTAGAGAGAAATCTGTGTTGGATACTATCTCTTCAAAGTTGCAGTACAATGGCATACATCGCTCTTTGCTGGGGAAACAGCGGGAAGGAAACAGACGTAAATAGTTATTTGAATTAAAATGCGAAGGTTTAAAATAAAGTAATAAAATCGGACCTGTCTTTGAGGGCCGGGTTCCTCAAGTTAGTTAAGATTAACGCTGAGGTGGTACTTTTGAAAAGACCGTTCTTAGCTACGTGTCCCTTTCTTGTCAAAAGATTTTCTTACTTGGAAATACATCTTTCTTGAATCAGAAAATGATCGACTTGTGCCAACAATCAATATAGCTGTTGTCTTCTGCTAAATTTTTTGCGTGTCGAAGAGAGAAAGAGAAAGGTACATTGTTTACGTAGGCTGTAGCTCAAAGTCGTTCAAACTTAATTCAAGCGCAGAAGTTATACGACTAGGATTCTTACGTAGATGTGTATTTCAACAGTGCACCCTATGTTCTGCAAACAACTAACTTTGCTCTTCTTCATACCAGTAGCTGTATAAGAATAGCACTCCGTCTTAAGGCCACAAGTGGCCCATCGGGACCATCCGACCGCCGTATCATCCGCAGTTGAGGATGCGGATAGGAGGGGTGTGTGGTCAGCACACCGCTCTTCCGGTCGTTATGATGGTTTTCTGTGACCGTAGCCGCTACTATTCGGTCGAGTAGCTCCTCAATTGGCGTCACGAGGCTGAGTGCACCCCGAAAAATGGCAACAGCGCATGGCGGCTGGATGGTCATCCATCCAAGTGCCGGCCACGCCCGACAGCGCTTAACTTCGGTGATCTCACGGGAACCGTTGTATCCACTGTGGCAAGGCCGTTGCCTTGTATAAGAATAACAAAACATTTAAACCACTCTACTTTATCTTTTATTTGCTAATGCCTATTAGTTTATAAATAAGCAACAAGTCACCAACAAGACACTTATGGCCACTACTTCACTTGTCTTTAGCATGTAACGTGTGTGCTGGTACCACGTCCCTCCGTATCGGATGCAGTGACGCCATTGGCACAGGATTACATGGTTGTCAGCCATTGATGGGTCCCGACTGACTCCTCAGGGCGGGAAGGCGGTGGAGATTAGTATGTAATACTAATTGACCAGACCAGATAATGAAAATTCCAATGAGAACCTTTGTCTCTGCATATCAGGACCTTTGACTTTTAGTATTATATGCTGTGAAATGTTTATCCTTTTGTGCATTCTTTACTCCTGTTCTGTACGTTATGACTTTCGCTCTGTTCGTTAAGCAATGGAGTGCAAGTTTTTACTACGGAAAATATCCCGCGAGCTGCCGTTCTGTTTCATTTCCTGTTGCTGTCAACGCTAGCGTCATTATATGTCAAAATATGATGCATCATGTCTATATTGATGATGATGGAAGCTGTGTGTGTGTGTGTGTGTGTGTGTGTGTGTGTGTGTTTTATTTCAGTATAGCTTCGTTATTTGAATTTGTAGATCAGTACCTTTTAAATACAAATTATTGTTCTAGAATGAAAGGACGTTCAACACCATCCCCACCCCTCCCCCACAGCCACACACCTACTACCTCTGGTACGTCGTCACTTGTCCATACTTTGTTTGCACCATCTCTCTCTTCCTGGGAGACCGTACTATCCTGGATAGTAGACTGTCTGGATGTTTTCAGTTGTGAAGTAAGGTAACTGTCACTCAGCCTCAGAAGGTGCGAAGATACTACCCTAATACAATACACGTATCTTTTTTCTCTTGTTTCTTTTCCTTTGAAATCTAAGCTAGAATTGCAATAGGGCGTGTCTGCTTTTCTGTTTCTTTCTGTATATGTTTTCTGACTACCAATCATGAAGTACTATTTTCCATTTTCAGCTTGCATGTCCCGTAACTACCAACCATGGAAGTATTATACAGGGTGTTACAAAAAGGTACGGCCAAACTTTCAGGAAACATTCCTCACACACGAAAAGATGTTATGTGGACATGCGTCTGGAAACGCTTAATTTCCATGTTAGAGCTTATTTTAGTTCCGTCAGTATGTACTGTACTTCCTCGATTCACCGCCAGTTGGCCCAATTGAAGGAAGGTAATGTTGACTTCGGTGCTTGTGTTGACACGCGACTCATTGCTCTACAGTACTAGCATCAAGCACATCAGTACGTAGCATCAACAGGTTAGTGTTCATCACGAACGTGCTTTTGCAGTCACTGCAATGTTTGCAAATGCGGAGTTGGCAGATGCCCATTTGATGTATGGATTAGCATGGGGTAATAGCCGTGGCGCAGTGCGATTGTATCGAGACAGATTTCCAGAACGAAGGTGTCCCGACAAGAAGACGTTCGAAGCAATTGATCGGCGTCTTAGGGAGCACGGAACAATCCAGCCTATGACTCGCGATTGGGGAAGACCTAGAACGACGAGGACACCTGCAATGGACGAGGCAATTCTTCGTGCAGTTGACGATAACCATAATGTCAGCGTCAGAGAAGTTGCTGCTGTACAAGGTAACGTTGACCACGTCACTGTATGGAGAGTGCTACGGGAGAACCAGTTGTTTCCGTACCATGTACAGCGTGTGCAGGCACTATCAGCAGCTGATTGGCCTCCACGGGTACACTTCTGCGAATGGTTCATCCAACAAGGTGTCAATCCTCATTTCAGTGCAAGATGATCAAATTGTAGATTTTCACAATCAACATATGTGGGCTGATGAGAATCCGCACGCGATTGTGCAATCACGTCATCAACACAGATTTTCTGCGAATGTTTGGGCAGGCATTGTTGGTGATGTCTTGATTGGGCCCCATGTTCTTCCACCTACGCTCAATGGAGCACGTTATTATGATTTCATACGGGATACTCTACCTGTGCTGCTAGAACACGTGCCTTTACAAGTACGACACAACATGTGGTTCATGCACGATGGAGCTCCTGCACATTTCAGTCGAAGTGCTCGTACGCTTCTCAACAACAGATTCGGTGACCGATGGATTGGTAGAGGAGGATCAATTCCATGGCCTCCACGCTCTCCTGACCTCAACCTTCTTGACTTTCATTTATGGGGGCATTTGAAAGCTCTTGTCTACGCAACCCCGGTACCAAATGTAGAGACTCTTCGTGCTCGTATTGTGGACGGCTGTGATACGATACACCATTCTCCAGGGCTGCATCAGCGCATCAGTGATTCCATGTGACGGAGGGTGGATGCATGTATCCTCGCTAACGGAGGACATTTTGAACAATTCCTGTAACAAAGTGTTTGAAGTCACGCTGGTACGTTCTGTTGCTGTGTGTTTCAATTCCATGATTAATGTGATGTGAAGAGAAGTAATAAAATGAGCTCTAACATGGAAAGTAAGCGTTTCCGGACACATGTCCACATAACATATTTTCTTTCTTTGTGTGTGAGGAATGTTTCCTGAAAGTTTGGCCGTACCTTTTTGTAACACCCTGTATATCGCTTTGTGCTTTTGCCTGCTGAAGCGTATAACTTCTAGTTGCGAGTCAGACATTTGTAAGTGCAGAAAATTGTGTATTTAGGCGAAATATTTAAAGGATTGTAATATACCGATAAATCATCATGTGAAGCTATGACGAAGCAGTCTGGATGGACGAGTAAAGACTGAGGCACGCTGCGTGAATCGTAACCACACAAGAGGGTATGCTGTTATTTAGACATGACAAAAAAGAAAAAAAGGTTACCTATGGTTGTCCTGTGATCATGTGTTTCATACACTGGTTGTTACGAGAGCGTGCTGAAAAGTAGTGCCTCCTAATTTTATCCTACCCCTTTATTCTTCAGTTTCACGATTTATCTCTCAACAGTCGCCCTGGCGAGGAACACATTTCTTACAATGGGAAACCTGTTTGCTGATACCGTCACTACAGAATGTTTGACTTTGTTGACGGCAGCCACAGTCTCACATCTGCTTGCCTTGCACCTCTTCATCACCGTCAAAGCGAAGGCCTCAAAAGTGTTCTTTAAATTTAGGAAACAGATGAAAATCGGATGGGGTCAAGTCGGGACTGTACGTAGGATGATCGATGACACTGAGCCCAAAGCGTTGGTGTGTTTTAGACCTCGCAACGCTCGTGTGGTCTGGCACTGCTGTCAAGGTGAAGGAGAGGGTGCTGCACGTGTGAACGAAGTCTTCGAATTCGAAACTGGATTACGGAATGCTGTTTCTCACGCACCGACATAGTTACGTTACACACGTCCATGTTACATGCTACAATTCGGAAGCCTCAAGGGGTAGAGTCCTACAAGAGTGCTAAAAGGCTTTAGGAGTTTTCGCATTGAAAATTACGTTCCATCATTCCCCCGCATTAATCGTGTTTCGAACACTGGTTGCTATTACTGCTCGCATTTGAATTAATATTACGCATTCCAGAGACTGACTGTGAATTAAAAAATGTTTTTGGTTCCTGCACAGTAATGAACTGTGCATCGGACATGTTTTGCGCGTTGTTTGCTATTAAAGTCGCAGTTTAATTAATATGCACAACTCTACGTACAGACTGTGAGCCAAAAGTTGTCAAGTGAAATATTTTGCGTGGTGTAACAAACTGTGGATTGCACACAAATTTTATGTGTGCTGTTTACTAGCTTTACTCAAAGCTGAATTGGTTTTTAGTACACTACATGCTGACTGACAAATAACCACGTATTGTGTGAGTGGTTTTCCTGTTTGATGTGATATACAGACCACGAAGTAAGTATGAAATGGAATGGTACAAATTAACCTTTGCCGATAAAGGTAAAGAGTTTCCCGTTCACGCCGATCATATCAGTTCCTCGCCCTAAAGAGCTACAACTTTAACCTTCAAGAAACCTGGAAACATTGTTACCGCGTCCTGCCATGTCAAGTTTCAAGAATACAGCTTCGTTTTGAGACTGAAGATAAACGTTCAATTAAAGTTCTGAAAGAAGTTTTACTGCAATTTTCGTCCAATTATCAGCCTCGATTCCCTTATAATGTAATCTGACTCGAAACTTTTCCTGTAAGGGTAGTGCTATCGCAAGCGAATGGGAATTTCATATAAAAGTTTCTCAAGGAAATAGATCAATAAACCTTAACCAGGCATTCTGTTGCGTTAACGGACAGACGTATAATGAACGTCATCTCGTGAAAGGCTAATGTAACTGCCATATATGCGATTCGCAACAAAGCACGTAGGTCACAAACTTTTTAATACTGGTAAACCATGACAAAGTGTATGTTGTGAAACTGATGTGATTACGTCGATGCTCCGAACAGCGCACATTAACAAATTAATAACGTCACCTTTCGTGATAGCAGTAAATATTACGAAAGTCTAGAGAAAAGTGCGGGGCGTTGTAAGTGTATTTATTATTGAAGCATAACCGTTAAAAGGGAACATGTACTCAGTACTGCAAATACATATAGCCACGTGGTTCTATGTTCAATCAAAGGAAACTTCCTAATATAATGGAAAAACGGACACTAATTGTAGTAGAAAGATATTCCAATGTTCAAAATGATTAATTGCAGATTAGACAACGACAAGTGGCCGATTACAATTCGTATGAAATGCCGCACAGAACCACCAGTTGCGTAGTTATTTAACCAGAAGAAAAAAATACAATAAAATCGTGCTTCCTACTTTTAGCCGCAGGAGAGAGGCCGAACGCCGCCAGCACTCGTGGATGTGTTAGTCACAATCCGATATATGAACTGATCGCAAAGGAATGCTAGGTTTCATTGCCATTTGGTCGTGATGAGGTAATTTGTATAAATATGACTCGAAAGCAATATGACCTGCAAGTGACGAAAGTGATACAAGCGTGAAACGCTCAGATTAAACCAAGAGTAAGCAGAATCCTGTCCGTATACACGAGGTAGCATGCTGAAATCGCAGATATGACTGCTCCTTCGTCCGCACCATACGAAAACAAGCACCATAGTGACTTCCTGTTGCGATAACGTTGTCCCAAACTGAAATTATGGCGACGAGCACTCTGATTTTCTACCACAATCCGAAGTCGTTGATCTGCACGAGACATACCAGAGATAGTTGTAGCAGTCAACCAGACACAGCAGCTTACAATACATTGAAAAATCAGCCGACTGGGGAGCGGTGGACCTGAAAATCTGTGAAACAGGTCGGTGGAGGAAGACCTAAATTGTAGCGGGGTATGTCTTCGGTATCAAGTACAAATGTTGCCATTCGATTACGATATGCAGTTCGTTAACACTAGTCAACGCTACACCGACTACGGCAGTTTTACATTGAATGTAATGCTTGCTGAAAGATGTTCTCGCCACAAAGAGTCATAATTTGTTGAAACGGTCACGCTCTCTCTCTCTCTCTCTCTCTCTCTCTCTCTCTCTCTCTCTACGTAATTCGTTTGGATACAAATTTATATAACAGATATTTTTTGCTGCAGTTATGTGACTTCTTATTGTTGCATACAAATTCGACTACTGTTAGTTCCACAGTCATTTAAATCACTTTCATTAATGTCAAACAACTTTCCACCCATGGGAACTAGTTCTGCAATTAAATTCTTAATCATAGTAATGGTTACATTTGAGAACTGCCTCGATTTACCGATACATTATCTTCCCCACTTCATTTACTTTCTGTTAATTTCTTGCAGTATTTCCACGATTTTTAGATTCTTTGTCTTTCCTTACTTTTAAGTGTATGCTTTCCAGTACTTGTAAGTGTTACTCTTCTATTTGTGTGTATATTCCCTGCCTCGAGATGACTGGGTGTTGTTGTGTCGTCTTCATCATCATCATTCATCCTCATTACGGTCGGAGGAAAGCAATGGCAAACCACTTACGCTAGGACCTTGTCTAGTACGGCGGTGCGGGTCTCCCGCATCGTCCCCTACGCTCTTCGCGGTATGGACCTCATCTTCATTACGTGCCAATAACGTGCTAGATTCAACCAATAACGAGCGTGTTGTGTTAGTTCTAGTGAGTCAGTATTCTTCGTCATGACGACAGTTTTGTTCGATTTTGCCTAATGTGATTATCTGAAAGATGATTTCAATAAAATTTTAATATGTCAAGGTCCGGTAGAAGTTTCCGTAGTTACACGTTTCATCACAAAGGCCCAGCAATGCCAGTTCAAGTAACATTCTCCAGGTCCCCCATTCTGGAGCAAGTATCCAAGTAGTCAAGCAGCGGGCAAATGTTTAATAGCGTTATTCTACTTTTGCCCACAGATGGCTCTCTCGCTCAAGTGGTCCGAATCCTTGAGTAGTATCGTGATAGAGTGGTTGGTTTGTGGGATTAAAGGGACCAGACTGCTACGGTCATCGGTCTATCGTGATAGAACACGACTTCATAATCATACTGATTCGCATTTAGTCAACATATCTGAGTCCTGGAACGAACATAGCGCTTCCTATCAGAAAAACATATAAAGACAGGAAGAACATAAATACACAAGGTACACAGACACATACCGTAATAATACAAAAGGAAAGGACAGGGTTTGTTTTACTGCAGTATTTTGCAAACAAAACTTTCTTTACTTCTTGGAGATCTCCCTTCATTCATCATTATTCCCAAAAAGTCCTATCTAAGCCTGCTTTCTGTATTCTATTCACCCTCTTTCAAAATCCTTTTTTGGCCAAACCATTTTCTTATAGCTTCTCAATGCATTTCTTCCAATTCATCACAACTCGTTCTCTTATATAGCCTACCCCATCTTAAGCTAACTTAAATCTACTGAGCTCAGATGCATAAACTAAGAGACGAGGCAATGCAGCTGCACAAAATAATTAATACAAACAGCAATGACAAAAAAATGCAAATTGGCAAAGCAAGCAGCAAATAATATAAATTAGCAAAGCAAATGCAACATTACAACTAATATAAGGCAATGTGCAGCAGACAAGAAAAATAAATCCATAGTAAAACTGGCTTAACAGAGTAATACAAAGTCAAATTCAGTAACACTATGCCTGCATACAGCAGCAGCAAATGCTATAACTTATACCTAAACATGACAAAGCTCAAGCAGAAAAAATATTACAGTAAAGATGGCCATGTCTAATACCTATGTCACATCTTAACACTAGAGTGATGCATCACCTTGACTTACTCTAGCAGACAAGTTACCATGAGAGGCACCCACATGCCTTGCTCATACTGTGGCATCAAGCAGTCAGGCCTTCAAGATGAGTAGTCTGCAAGCGAGTGGTTTCATTCTTATTTATCGAGTAACATGAACTCTAGTACTCACACTTAAGTTACAAGTTATCCTCCTATATGAATAATACGCAACGGAAACACGCATCTGACTATCAGTGATTTACAGAACTCTGACTGTTCACTACGCACTGGCAATACCACATATTCTTTTTGTCTTTTATTTAACGGCTTTTATCAACACGTGGCCACCGCACTGAATATGAATGGCGCACACATTATAAATTCGGGACATCATGACAACATACAATTCGAAGGAAAAGTCCACCAATCTTTTTCTTTCCACTATCTTATTTATTCCGATAAATTCTATAACCTAAGCACACAAATTCTATAACCTACAACAATTACACATGAGAAATTCCGCCCAGTGGGCATGGCTTTACATTGGTGAATCTCTATATTATGGTCTCGTAATTATTTAACGCTACAGTGCACTTTCTGGATAGGATGGTGGATCTTTTATTATTTCTCACACTTCGACTCTCACAATCATCATCACGAAACTATCCTCCAGACCGAGCAGTACAGAAGGAACAAGCATAACCCACTAATCTTTTGAAACTACCTTGCTACTCTCCCATGCAAACCACACATACCCAAATTACGTGACATACACCACACTACGACATGGAATACAAAACACTAAATAGTCACAACATTATCACTTTCAGCTTTCCCACTTCAATTAGTATTTATCCCTGTTTCACACGACACTGCCCCACTTTGTAATTCTACTTTCCTACTATGAACTCTGGAGCTATTTGCACGTCTTCCTGTGCAATGCAAGCCAAGTGGCGTTGCTGGATAGACGGCCGACTCACCTTGCTTCTCTCTCAGAGTTTGAATCTAGCGTCACACGGAATCATAACACGCAAAGTAATATTAAGAACATATTCATCACACACGCGAGTCCTCAACTGATAGCATGGACGAGTACTTCTCTTTATCCTTTGTCTCATACACAGATTGAGACTCACACAGTACTCACCACATGGAAGTACTCGTCTCTAATTTCAAGTCCTGCACACGCCATTCCTTAAATATTTCAACTTATGGTACACACGCTATTTCTTAAATATTTGAACTTATTGTACACACGCTAGTAATTCAGCTTAACTTAAGCACACGGAAGTATTTCAACTTATTTCTACACGTGGTTTCATTGTGGCCATTGGTCACTTCTGAAGATTACTACAATCCCATTAATATTACCTGCCTGACATTTAATTCTCCCCACAAAAGTTCCTGAAATAGAGAAATTATTATTTCAAACTACTCTTAAATATTCCACATGCATACCATGTCTCCACTCTTTCATCAATACGGAGCACAACTAAAACAGGTCTTAACAGCACAAGATCCAGCGGCAGAGTGCCGAAACATGGCCGTTCTCCAGGTCATCTCCCATCTCCGTCGAGGTGGGGGAGCACCTTGCTACCGTATTGGTCAGCCACATTTCAGGCACTCAAAGCTGTGCTAAATTTCATCTCTTTGGTCCCACCAAAGGTGGCCAAAGGATCGTCTCAAAGATGATCATATATTCACATTCACTATCTGCGGTTAGCAGACAACCATACATTCATTCATTTCACAGATCTCACCAAACTGGATGTAGGGATTTATTTTGTGGGAGTGCACATGTGATCAATTAAATAAATAAATTGTCATTCTTTCCCACACTGGTATCCGGCTTTGCTGTATTAATTGAAATTGGGTTATTTTACAAAAAAATGTGTTGTTCTGACAAAAATAATGATGTATGTTGTACCTATTTTCAATGTCGGGCGGTACTGTACCCTTTCAACCAAACCGTTAAAAAATAATTTTTGCAATTCCTGTGAAGGTAAATGTCTATTTGTGCTCTCTTTTCTACGAAAGTACATCATAAAAATATTCGTTACTGTGTCTGTAGACAGTAAATGGTGATATTAGTACATCTATTAAATTTTATTTTAACCAATGCTGCAGTGCAGCTAGAAACTAGATATTAAACAAAATGATCAAATATGTACAAAGGAAGGCATGAAAAATCATTCACTAGTCAAATGAGGTCTCCAAACGCAGTAAAAAATCTCTCAACTAGAAAGACAATATATGTAAAAATGTTTCTCATCCTTTTATTAGACAATTTATTAAATATCATAAATTAAGAGCTCCACAGTATAATCATATGTTTTTAAGTTTGGGTGTGTCATATTTGCGATACTTTCTACAAAGAAATGTCAATAACGAGGATAACGGACTCTTTTTTTCTCCACCTGTGCCTCTGAAAGGCACACACTCTTGGCTTTTTTCCAGGCGACTGTTGCGCAGCTGGGTGCTTACAGTGACCTACCTTCCTTACCGAAATATTTACGACATCAGTTTCCGCTACAGTGATAGTTTGATACAAATAAAATTTCACAGGTCGAAATATTTGCGTTACGAATCTGTAGAAACAAAATCATATAAATATAACAGTGTCCAGTTGCACTTGGTGAAGCTGCAGTATAAGGAAGCCATCAAAACTGATTTCTGAGCGAATCATTGCGTAGTCACAACTTTTCGCTAGTATCACAGTTGGACACAGCTGAGTGCTGCACTCTGAAATTTTGACGAGGATGGACCTGCATTGGCAGAAGGTTCCAATGTTGTGAGGGATGTCGTAAACTGAAAGGGTGATCTGGACTTAGTCACATTCGCAGCTGGGGAATAAACTTGAACTTTAGTTTCTTTCGATACTTAAAGATTTAGCAAATCAGGTCATTGTTAATTTAGGTGCTAGTATAGAGCACTGTATGGGCAATGGTGTGGCTAAAATAGAAATGAGTGTTTAGTGTCATTGGCCGGCAGGCACACTGTGGGGCCAGGTCCGGCCGCCTTGGTGTAGATATTATTACATTCGACGTCACATTGGGCGATATTCTTACCTATTCTTGGAGGCTGTGCTGAAACGCTAAGGTTTTGCACATTTAACGTAAGACACTTCACACAAATTTGACGAGCGTTGCATAACACCTTCATGGTGTTTCAATTTTAATGTTTTAGAAATAAAATAATATTCACAAGCAAAATACGAGTAAAACATATTCTCTTCTGTAAGGAAAACGGAATTTGGTGTGACTATTGTCTTGTATATTTTCTACAGCGCCAAGCAAGAGTGGCCGTATGATAATTTGAAACGGAGGAGGTTAGGCCTAGAGGTGTAGAGAATTTTTAATATTTTGGAAGACGAATAACGACTTCTAAGTAGCGATAAAAAGGTTCCAATTACGACCCAGTTAAAAACCTACATAGTGCCGACTTTTCAGTCATTTTCTTAAAAAAAAAAGACACCTGGCAACACTATATTTTTTCCCTTTGCCTGAGGACTGGGGAGCCATGCTCCCTACTCCCCACTGCCACTTGGTGGCAAGGAAGCTTCTGGACGAAATATATCCGAGACACAAAAAACAACACGATGTTAGACGGCGTGGATGCTATTCCAATTTCAAGCACGGAGAAGCTTGACAAAGCAGATTGTTACAGCAGTAACTTCGGCAATCAGGCAACAACATTGTCAGAAGATGACATGAATAGAAAAATCTTGGTTGATTGTGAACAGATTTAGTAAGAAACATTTCGATCAGTTGACATAAAAGTTTTCAAAGTGTGGTAGCGCATCATAATGTAAAACACTGTACTGGAGAAAGCAAAGTTTCGGCCACGGTTACAGTGGCCTTCATCAGTAGACTCAAAAGAAGGCCGCTGTAACCGTAGCCTAAAATTTGGTTTCTCCAGAATAGTTTTTTACAGTATGACAAGGTACTACTATCAGAAAATTTTCATGTTAAATGACTATGGCCGCGGAGGGCTCCGCTATTATATTTCCGTCATTTCTTCGCTCTCGCTCTCTCTCTCTCTCTCTCTCTCTCTCTCTCTCTCTCTCTCTCTTTGCTTAGAGATTTGTATTCCTGTCTGTTGCAAAAAGTGCAGTTTACAATGCAACTGAAACTTCCTGGCAGATTAAAACTGTGTACCGGACCGAGTCTCGGTCCGGCACATAGTTTTAATCTGCCTTTAAGTTTCACATCAGCGCACACTCCGCTGCAGAGTTAAAATCTCATTCTGGAAACATCCCCCCGGCTGTGGCTAAGCCATGTCTCCGCAATATCCTCTCTTTCAGGAGTGCTAGTTTTGCAAGGTTCGGAGGAAAGCTTATGTTAAGTTTGGAAGGTAGGAGACAAGGTACTGGCAGAAGTAAGGCTGTGAGGAGGGGGCGTGAGTCGTGCTTGGATAGCTCAGATGGTACAGCACTTACCCGCGAAAGTCAGAGGTCCCACCAGAAGTTATCTCTCCATTAACGCTGATGTTCCACCTGTCTAAGCCATCGTGGGTTGTCCCTGGATCAACAATGCATGTTCCTCGTATTTACCTGTCCTTTGTTTGAGCAGGAACATTCATCGGTAAACAGAACATTGGAGAAGAAGTTCGGGTTGGCGAAGATTTGCTGCTGTGCCCACTGACAGAACTGTACACGATTCTGGAAATCATTCTCATGCAATTCTTGATGTAGGTGTACATGGTAAGAATGGGACCGGTGGCGTGTAAGAATACGATGTACACTTGTTTGGGAATGCCAATCTCGTGTTCAAGCTGTCGTGTGCTCACATGTGGATTCATAGCAACGGAAGCGAGTACAGTAACTTCGGCAGCTTCGTCTGTGGGAGTGCTACGATGATTGCGTTGTCGTGTGTTGAAACATCCCGTTTCCTGAAGCGTCGCAGCAAGACGAGAAAACGTTCGTCGGGAAAGTTAGTTCTTTTGAAGATATCGCTCTCTGTACAGTTCCGCTGCCTGCGTAGCATTTCTCCTACCTTCACCAACAACAATAAAAGAAACGTTACGTCGATGCAGTTTGTAGGAAGGACGCATTTACTGTATGCCTACTCTACACAACAGTATTTAAAAGGATTAAAGTACCGTACTAAATGTACCCGTACATAAGAAAACAGTATTGCAATTATGGTTCTGCTAACTTACGTTCCCCATAGATGAGTAGCATTTCTACCTTCTCTTCGTTGGCTCTTCGTTGGTGTACATTCTACTCACACAACTCTTCAACTGACGATGATTGACGGAATGATGGGTGTGCATCCTACTTAAGTTTACATTTGTCCTCTGTCAACGTCAACACGTGGATGTGTTCCGTTACCCCGAGTACCTGCACTTAGCACTGGGAGTGTCAACGTCAATGTTGTGTTATGTAATTACTAACGTTGTGTTTCAGTGAATGGTATACTGTGATACATTTTTGAATAGGTCTTTAGGAGAGGAAATGAATTACCAAATAAAAAATGCAGGGTGCCATTTAAAAAAGTCATACCGCTGTTCATATCTTTGTAAAAAACAAAGCTACAACGAAGTCAATCATACTGATTGATGTTCCCCTGACGGCTAAAGAACATTTGCTTGAAGCATTTCGTAATTTGCATCTGGACAAACAGTTATTGAGGGTGGTCCAGATAAATGGGACACCGTATATATATATATATATATATATATATATATATATATATATATATATATATATATATATAATGGTCAATAAACTAGACAGAAAAGAAGTAATGTCCTATCTCAACAAGGAAACTGAAAATGTAAAATGTCAGCACAGGGCTGGAACATGTAGAGGAATTATACCTCAAGTTTAAAACAGTAGTTGACCATGCACTGGATATGTACCCAGTAGAACAGCTCTTAGTGGGAGGTATCCTCCATGGTATACAGTCACTGCAAAGAAATGTCTAAGGAAACAGAGACTACTGTATAATGAGTGTACAACAAAGCATAGGGCTATAGATAGAGAGGTACTGAATGAAACGCGTTTGGCTGTCAAGAGGGCAGTGCGTGAAGCCTTCAGTTAGCACTGCAGCAGAATACTGTCAAGTGATGTTTCATAAAACCCAACAGAATTCAGTTTGTATGTAAAGGCTGTCAGTGGTACCAAAGCAAGTGTCTAGTGACTTGGAAATGAGGCAGAAACGGAAACTGAGGGTGCGAAATGCTAACCTACGTTCTCAAATGTTCCTTTACAAAGGAAAACCAAGGAGTACTGCCGAAATTTAATCCTCGTACCACATGACTAAAATTGATGTTAATGACATTAGTGTTGCTTTCCGTTAGAACGTTCAAAACAGGGTACTAGCACAAACAGGCAGCCTGGGTGGCTGACTAGAGGGATAAGAATATCTTGTAGAACAGAGTGGCAATTATATCAAAACGTTAGAAACAGTCAAAATCTAAATGCAGCAGCCCATTACAAACAGTATTGTAAGGTGCTTAAAAATGTTATTAGGAGGGCAAAAAGTATGTAGTATGCAGATACAATAACTAAGTCTCAGGTTAAAATTAAAACCATATGGTCAATCGTAAAGGAAGTGGCTGGTCTGCA
This sequence comes from Schistocerca piceifrons, assembly GCF_021461385.2. Taxonomy (NCBI): domain Eukaryota; kingdom Metazoa; phylum Arthropoda; class Insecta; order Orthoptera; family Acrididae; genus Schistocerca; species Schistocerca piceifrons. Next base: position 778,389,543 of record NC_060140.1, on the reverse strand, counting down.
GAGACAGGTCGAGGATATAGAATCAGTGCGTAGTGGAAATGTTCGTTACTGATAAGTCGCATATATGCACAGTATTTAATAATCACTTTCTGAATATAACAGGTGAACTAAATAGAAACCTAGTCCCAACAGGGAATCATATAGCGCTCTTAGAAAAAAGTGTTCCGAGACTGTTACCTGAAATGCTCCTCCATGATACTGACAGGAGGGAGATTGAGTTAATAATTAAATCAATAAAGACCAAGAACTCTCATGGATATGACGGTGTATATAGCAGAATACTGAAGTATTGTTGTATGTATGTTAGCCCAGTACTTAGCCACTTCTATAGCTATTCCTTTAGCAGTGGTCGGTTTCCTGACTGATTAAAGTACTCGGTAGTGAAGCTACTTTATGAAAAGGGAAAATGTTGACAATTTTAGACCTATTTCTATGCCATCGGTGTTTGCTAAAGTTATTGAGAAGGTTGTATATACAAGGTTACTGGAGCATTTAAATTCACATAATTTACTGTCAAATGTACAGTTTGGTTTTAGAAATGGTTTAACAACTTAAAATGCTATATTCTCTGAGAGACTTTGGACAGATTAAATAAAAGGTTGCGAACACTAGGTGTTTTCTTTGATTTAACGAAGGCTTTTGACTGTGTTGACCACAAAATATTACTGCAGAAGTTGGACCATTACGGAGTAAGGGGAGTAGCTTACAATTGGTTCGCCTCTTACTTTAAGAACAGAAAGCAGAAGGTAATTCTCCGCAATATTGAGAGTGGTAGTAATGTTCAGTCCCAATGGGGCACTGTTAAGTGGGGCATTCCCCAAGGGTCGGTGCTGGGGCCACTGCTTTTTCTTATTTATATAAATGATATGCCTTCTAGTATCACATGTGATTCAAAAATATTTCTGTTTGCTGATGACACCAGCTTGGTAGTGAAGGATCTTGTGTGTAATATTGAAACAGTATCAAATAATGTAGTTCATGAAATAAGTTTGTGGCTTGTTGAAAATAATTTGATGCTAAATCACAGTAAGACTCAGTTTTTACAGTTTCTAACTCACAATTCAACAAGAACCGATATTTTGATCAGACAGAATGGCCATATTATAAGCGAGACGGAACATATCAAGTTCCTAGGCGTTCGGATATATAGTAAGCTGTTGTGGAAAGCCCATGTCCAGGATCTTGTTCAGGAACTAAATGCTGCTTTACTTACCATTAGAACAGTATATGAAATAAGTGACAGTTCAACACGAAAAGTAGTCTACTTCGCATATTTTCATACGCTTATGTCGTATGGTAATTCTTCTGATTCAAAAAGGGTATATTTGGCTCAAAAACGGGCTGTTCGAGCTATATGTGGTGTAAGTTCGAGAACCTCTTGTCGCCCCTATTCAATAGTCTGGGAATTCTGACATTGCCATCACAGTATATATTTTCTTTAATGTCGTTTGTTGTTAGCAATATTAGCCTATTCCGAAGAGTTAGCAGCTTTCACTCAGTTAATACTAGGCAGAAATCAAATCTGCATGTGGAATGCACTTCCTTGACTCTTGTGCAGAAAGGAGTGCAGTATTCTGCTGCATCCATTTTCAATAAGCCACCACAAGAACTCAAAAATCTTAGCAGTAGCCCAAACTCTTTTAAGTCTAAACTGAAGAGTTTTCTCATGGCTCACTCCTTCTATTCTGTCGAGGAGCTCCTGGAAGAGCTAAAAAATTAAGCAAATTCCAGTGTTACATTGTTGACTTTCTTTATTTAAACTTACGACTTGTAGCCTGAATATGTCTTTTATATTTCGTTTTATCTGTTTCTACTATCTTGTTATAATTTCATGTATTGACTCGTTCCATGACCATGGAGACTTCTCCTTAATTTGGTCCCATGGAACAATAAATAAATAAATAAATAAAAATAAAAATTGTTGAGACACAGCAGAAATGGTTAAAAATAAACAGACCTCCAGGGCCCGATGGAATTCCAATCAGGTGCTATACTGAATTTGCGGCTGAGTTAGCCGTTGTGTTAACTATAATGAATCGCAGATCCCTCGACCAAAAATCCGTGTCCAATAGCTGGAAGAAAGCGCAGGTCACACTCGTTTGCAAGAACTGTAGTAGGAGTGATCTACAAAACTACCGTCCAACATTCTTAACATCAATTTGTTGTAGAATCTTAGAAGATATTCCGAACTCAAATACGATGAGTCTCTCTGCACAGAATGACCTCGTCCATACCAATCAGAATGGATTTTGGAAACATCGCTCACGCAAAACCCAACTCACACATTTTTCACATGACATACTGAGAGGACCCAGGAGAGAAAAACCACAGTAGATACGACAGTGAAAAATGCACCACATTGTACAATATCTCAAAGAATTTATATTCTCGTGTCAGAAGTGCCAAGTCTTGTCGCCAGAGTGCAGCATGGTAGCATGAAGTGAAAATGGCGACTCCACAGCAGCGCGTGCAAGCAGTAGTGTGGTTTGCAGAAACAGAATCGCCGATTACTGCGCAAAGAAATTATCGTCGTGTTTATGAATGTGATCCAACTGATGTGAAAACAATTAAGGAGTGGTACTGGAAGTTTCTGGCAACAGTAAGTGTTCTGAAACATTCTGGCGGTGCATGTTACAGAGTTTAAGAAGAGACAGTGGAGGACATCAGAGAAACGGTTCTCAGAAGCCCACGTGAGTCAATTCGTCAAGCAGCTACGCAATCTGATGTACCTCGATCAACAGTGCATCCTGTAGTTCACCAGCGTCTTCGTATGTGTGCTTACAAAGTGCAAAATCTGCAGCATCTGACGCCGAACGACAAACCACACCGACAACAATTTGATGTGGATATGCTGCAGCGTATTGATATGGATGCCAGCTTCCCAGAAAGATGTTTATTCTCAGATGAGGCAAACTTTCATCTATCAGGAAGCGTTAATAGGCATAATGTTCGAATTTGGGGTTCGCAAAATCCGCACGTTGTCAGTGAACATGTTTGTGATAGCCCTAAACTAAAGTCTGCTGTGGGCTAATGCACGAGAGGATTGTTGGACTGTTCTTCTTTGCGGAACAAACAGTGAATGGGTCAGTGTATCTGGACATATTGCAGCAGTTTGTATACCCTCAGATACAAGACTTGCAACCCAACATCATTTTTCAACAAGATGGAGCTCTGCCGCATTGGTCAACGGCTGTTTGCAAGTTCCTGGTTAGGAAATTTCCCAATCGTTGGGTCGAATGTGGAAGACCCATTGCCTGGCCACCACGTTCACCCGACATTACGCCGCTTGATTTTTTCATGTGTGGATTCGTGAAGGACCGCGTCTATGAGACCAAAGTGGACGGTACTCCTATGTTGCGACATCTTACCACTAATTCAGTTGCAACAATAACAGAGGAAATGTTACAAACAACTTGACAAGAAATTGAATATTGACTCGATATTCTTTGTGCTAGAAATGGTTCACATGTAGAGGTGCATTTCTGATAAATAAATAAAATCTTTGAGATGTTCTACAATGTGGTGCATTTTTCATTGTCGTTTCTACTGTGTTTTTTTTCCTGAGTCTTTGAAATCGGGGAGATTTGAGTGGGACACCCTGTATGTTCCAGTGTTAAGCCGTTCTGGTAGGTGACGACTTAAATGTCTGAGAGCTAAAGATTTATCCAGAAAATCCAAGACTGAAGCAATACTAGGCTTATCAAATGATGGCAGAGATTAGATTAATTGTCAAGTAGCAGATTGCTAACTGGATCTACCCACTACTCACTATCTGTCACATGTCGGTATCAAAACCCACGTGCCAGGGCGTGCTGCGACTCCCGCTCCAGCTCGTGTGAAGAACCGCCACAGATAACAGACGTTTCGTCTTATAACAAGGGCAACGTAGGCACTGGACGAGAATGCTTACATCTGAATTTCGGTGCAGAAGATAGATGACGAGCCATCATTCGTGCCATTATTTTTTGTACTGAAGGAGATACAAAGGTCAAAGCGAAACTTCCATGAAAATCAGATCCAAATTGCTAAATCACATTCCTATTTGATCAGACAGGCGCTGAAATTTCACAAGCGCTTTTAGGTCATTTTATACAGAAGCTTCCATATTGATATTTCACGAGTACGTATTTGTTACGTCACTGTGCTGTAATGTACGTGAAATCTAGAATACAGTGAAATTTTGTTAATTGGGTACAAATTGCAAGGAACGATTACTGAGAAAAAAAAAAGTAGGGCATATGTAAATGTGGCCGCAAATGCGTTCCAAGGGAGGAACACCCACTTGAAGGTGAAGAAAATCCTTAGCAGTGTAGGTGTCAATGAATGAAAGGACACATAAGAATACACCAGGCAAGTGGGAATGTTCTGTATGTACTAGTGTTTTAGCTCCACATTCAAGAGGGTAGTGAGTTGGAGAACCACCATGGAGTAGCCATATTATCCTTTCTCACCACGAAAGGCACGTTTCCAGCAGGGGAGGCAGAGTCACCTTCAGGAAGTGCAGATACACTATGTGATCAAAAGTATCCGGATACCCACAGAAACATACATTTTCACATTAAGTGCATTGTGCTGCCACCTACTGCCAGGTACTCCATATCAGCGACTTTAGTAGTCATTAGACATTGCGAGAGAGCAGAATGTCCGCAGCTCGTGGTCGTGCGGTAGCGTTCTCGCTTCCCGCGCCCGGGTTCCCGGGTTCGATTCCCGGCGAGGTCAAGGATTTTCTCTGCCTCATGATGACTGGGTGTTGTGTGATGTCCTTAGGTTAGTTAGGTTTAAGTAGTTCTAAGTTCTAGGGGACTGATGACCATAGATGTTAGGTCCCATAGTGCTCAGAGCCACTTGAACCATTTTTTAGAGCAGAATGGTGCGTTCAGCGGAACTCATGGACTATGAACGTGGACAGGTGATTGTGTGTCACTTGAGTCATATGTCTGTACGCGATATTTCCACACTCCGAAACCTCCCTAGGTCCACTGTTTCCGATGTGATAGTGAAGTGGAAACGTGAAGGGACATGTACAGCACAAAAGCATACAAGCCGTTGACTGACAGAGGCTGCCGACAGTTGAAGAGGGTCGTAATGAGTAATAGGCAGACATCTATTCAGACCATCACACAGGAATTCCAAACTACATCAGGATCCACTGCAAGTACAGTAGGGCGTCGATTATCCGAAGTAATTGGGGGACATGTGTGTTCGGTAAACTGGTTTGTTCCGATAATCGAACTGTACATGTTTATTTGCCAAAAAGAAGTACTGTTCAGTAAATTTATTCATAAAAACAGGCATGTCTTTTAGTATTACAAAGTAACATACAAAGGCAACTTCAGGAAACATTCCTCACACACAAAGAAAGAAAATATGTTACGTGGACATGTGTCCGCAAACGCTTACTTTCCATCTTAGAGCTCATTTTATTACTTCTCTTCAGATCACATTAATCATGGAATGGAAACACACAGCAACAGAACGTACCAGCGTGACTTCAAACACTTTGTTACAGGGAATGTTCAAAATGTCCTCCGTTAGCGAGGATACACGTATCTACCCTCCGTCGCATGGAATCCCTGATGCGCCGATGCAGCCCTGGAGAATGGCGTATTGTATCACAGCCGTCCACAATACGGGCAGGAAGCATCTCTACATTTGGTACCGGGGTTGAGTAGACAAGAGCTTTCAAATGCCCCCATAAATGAAAGTCAAGAGGGTTGAGGTCAGGAGAGCGTGGGGGCCATGGAATTGGTCCGCCTCTACCAATCCATCGGTCATCAAATCTGTCGTCGAGAAGCGTACGAACACTTCGACTGAAATGTGCAGGAGTTTCATCGTGCATGAACCACATGTTGTGTCTTACTTGTAAAGGCACATGTTCTAGCAGCACAGGTAGAGTATCCCGTATGAAATCTTGGCGGTGAATCGAGGAAGTGCAGTACATACTGACAAAACTAAAATGAGCTCTAACATGGAAATTAAGCGTTTCAGGACACATGTCAACATAACATCTTTTCTTTATTTGTGTGTGAGGAATGTTTCCTGAAAGTTTGGCCGTGCCTTTTTGTAACACCCTGTATAGTATGTGGCACAGTTTATTAAACAAAAATATATACATATTACATACGCATTTTGCATGAACAATACACACAGTATACAAAATTAACGTTTAAAAAATCCTTTGTTTTGGTCTGTGTAAGCAAGGCTACACGCTTACGAGCAGCTAAGTCACGCACTTTTTTCATTACAGATATCTGAAACTGGTCACTTTCATCTTGGGCTTCAAACCATCGCAAGGCAGTATCTAAACAAGTGAATGCCTCAGAAGCTGTTGGTATACTTTCATCTTCACTTTCTGGAGCACTGATTGATGAGATGCTGTCGGCGTCATCTTTATCAGTGACGACGTTTACAATCTCACTGTCCTGCATGATTTGGTGTCCTGGATCTGCATCATCGATATTCATCCATTCATGAACGTCTTCTTCATCACATTCGTGGCAATCTATTGCTTGGTTTGGGAGTGAGGGGGATGATGGCCGGTAGGGTGGGAGAGTAAGAGGTGCGAGCGAGTACACAGTTCGGTTAAGCGGTCGTTCGGTTGACCGACGCTCGGATAATCGACGCTCTACTGTACTATGACAGTTTGGCGGGAGGTGAGAGAACTTGGATTTCATGATCGAGCGGCTGCTCATACGCCACAAATCACACTGGTAAATGCCAAACGACGCCTCGCTTGGTGTAAGGAACTAAAACATTTGACGATTGAACAGTGCAAAACGTTGTGTGGAGTGATGAATCACGGTACACAACGTGGCGATCCGATGGCAAGGTGAGGGTATGGCGAATGCCCGGTGAACGCCATCTGTCAGTGTGTGTGGTGCCAACAATAAAATTCGGAGGCGGTGGTGTTATGAGGTGGTAATGTTTTTTCTGGAGGTGGCTTGCACCCCTTGTTGTTTTGCGTGGCACTATCACAGCACAAGGCCTACATTGATGTTTTAAGCACATTGTTGCTTCCCACTGTTGAAGAGCAATTCGGGGATAGCGATTGCATCTTTCAACACGATCGAGCACCTGTTCATCATGCAAAGCCTGTGGCAGAGTGGTTGCACGATAACAGCATCTCTGTAATGGACTGAGCTACACAGGGTCCTGATGTGAATCCTATAGAACACCTTTGGAATGTTCTGAATCGCCGACTTCGTGCCAGGCCTCTCCAACCGACATCGATACCTCTCCTCAGTGCAGCACACCTTGAAGAATGGTCTGCCATTCCCCAATAAACCTTCCAGCACCTGACTGAACGTATGCCTCGGAGAATGGAAGCTTTCATAAAGGCTAGGGGTGAGCCAACACCATATTGAATTCCAGCATTGGCCATTAATGGGGCCACGAATGCGTAATTCATTTTCAGTCAGGTGTCCGGATACTTTTGATTACATAGCACACGCACGACATCTGACTGGTCCCACGAGGCGGTCGCCAAAATATGCGTCCACACACTGAGGCCGAGCCGATCCTGATGGTTCGCTACCACCATACCAGCCATCTGTAGCTCACAGATGGGAATTGTGTATGTTGGCTGTAGCGCCCCTCTTAAAGGTAACCGCATCTGTTAATGGAACGGATGAGAGACTTTGCATGGGGGCTTAATTATATAAATATGATGAATGCAAAGTACTTTTTAATTATTTTTTTTAGTCGCTGTCTGTCCGATTACGAAGTCTCGTAAACGGTTGGCCCTGACTAGTTTTAGTACGCAATCTGACTGCATAGAATAACAACAAAGAATGAAAGAAAATTTCCGTTAACACAATTAATTAATTAAGTCCCCAGCAACTATAAAACGTACGAAACCAAAGCACAAGTGTAACTGTTCTGTGTGTGGAAGTGTGATTCAACGTACACACCTGGCATGGTTCTTCTTCAATAAAACAAGAAATTTTAAATACCATTTATACTGAAGTAATTAAAAAAATAGAAATACTATAATTGCGCAAGAAAACCAGAATTACACTCTAATACAAGAACACAAGCCAGATGTTTTGTTGACTGAACCTGTAATGACGCATTATTTAAGACATTGAAATAATAAAAAAAAAGGGAATTTTTTTTACCTTCATATATATTGACGAAAAGCACTCTGATCATTACAATATCTCCATTCGAACAACATCTGCTGTCTAGCCCATCAAACAACTGCATAAAACATAGAACAAGCACTCCCTACTACAACATCTCAACACCGACTCACTACTACCACATCTCGATAAGCACTCTCCACCACGACTTCTCGACAAGAACTGCCAGTGGAGGCGGCGGAATAAAACTCTTTGGCGCAATCTCTGGCGCTGTGGCTCAGTGTAGCCACCTTTCAACTTGTAACGCCGGAAATGCATATACTCCTATTTCCATCTATTGTAGTATAAATTTTTTTCCTTATTTTGTTACCTGAAGATATGGCATTTCTGTGTCTTTATATATTGTAATTGTTGCGCATTTATGTCGATGTATAATTTGTTTGTTTTGTAAATATTATTTGTATTTTTACGCTGGTTCTGACCTAGGGAAAACTATGCTATCGAACGACTACATTGATAGATCGTGTGGAGAACCAAAGTGTTTAGGATCTTTGGTGTGTTAACTCTGGCGCGTGAGCGCGGGCAGAGCAGAGTCTGGCTGGAGTAGGGCGGTGGAGCAGGTGTGTTGTGTGACGCTCCCGCGAGTTGCCGCGCTTTTGGGGTTTGGCAGCATGTAATTGCGCTCGACTTTCTATGATAGTTCTGACACGGTGTCGCGGACGGGAAGCATTTGCTGACGCACATCAAGAGTCCGTTTCGCCTGGTGACCATGTCGAGAAGAAGGCGCGCCAACATCCAGGTTCTGCAACAGCGACGGCCGTCAATGAGTGACTGTCGGCACCTCTCCGATCGACGACTGCAAACCAACAAGGAAGACTAAAAGCACGTAAAGTTTTAGAACTGTATGGCAGACCTCAGCTTTTCAAACTGTTGCATCACAAAAATACAGCAACTTAGCATGAACCTTTGTTGCTCATTGTCCCAATTGCATTACCATGCAGGGTCCCTTCCTTTTCTGGAATGAACCCGAGTGTCGTTGAAATTCATACGCCAGCATTAAAGTAATATTCCATTTCACTGCTTTAATTTCAAAGTTCAGTTAAAGTAAGCTGGCTACAATATTTAGATTACAAAAGCAGAAATTAAGAGTGCGAGTTTTGTTACCATATTTTAGCTTACCTGTGACTGCAGCTCAGCTTGGTACATACTAAATTTTACTATTGTTAATTGTTCAGAATCATTTAATTCAAGTTCAAAGTTAAATCTCTTATTTCTAAACTGCGTAGATTCAAGTAGCTTTCGAAATGATTGTTGAGGTAGCCCAAGTCTAACCTTATTTTATTGAATTTCGTAGTGCTTCAGAAACAAAGTTCACTATTAATTTCAGTCACTAAATTAACTTTCAATTTTCCGGTTTTATTAATTCTTTTGCTAGATTAATTCAGAGTGTAGCGAAATTTATTGCTTCTGAGAAACATTCAGTTTTCACACAGCATGTGTCAACCTTCAGTTGCCACACTTTTAGTGCTAATTATATGTGCGTTAATCTTTCATTTTCAGTTATTATAGTAGTTGTCCATAGGACTGGCGACCGTAATTTTCCCCAAATCTCAAATATCTAATTAACGCCAATTAATTGTTAACGAAATGACCGCACATTTACTTTCTTTATTAATTTTACCCTTTTCTCAAAATTAATTTTCACCAATTTCATTTGCACTTTTCCTTTCATTTAGATGTAACCCTTTCCTCCCTCTTTACCGATAAATTGACTTGGGTGACGATTGCTTTCCACAAGTTTCCATTATGTGCACGCGTTTTAATTTTTCACTGTCATTAAGGTCGATAAGTGAGGGGGAGGTTACACGTGGCGACCTAGTGACAGGACAATCTTCGGATCTGAGGTTGTTCTGGACACGAATTTTGCATTGTGCAAATCTCGTAACGAAGTACTGGTTACAAACAAGTAGTTACGTCAGCGAGAATAAGTAGTGGGAGGAATCCTAATTAGATTTGAGAGTTGGCATTTATATTGAAAATTATTAAAATGAGTGAAGGCAACAATTACCAAAATTTCGTAGACTTGGATAGGAACAATCGGTCGAACAGTGGGAAACGCGCACCGCGGAACCCATTGTTCAGGGGCAGGCGGCTAGCATGAAAGACGCGTACGCCAAAACGCAACAAAGAGCAGAAATGGAAGTCCAAACTTTAGAAAATGTTTCGGAATCGGAAGTGAAAATCAAATCTGAACCCCTTGATGACAAATACGGGGGGGGGGGGGGGGACAATTAAAGAGGCACCCGCTACGGAAGTAAAACCGCTGGTTTCCGGGACTTTAACTGATTTATTGAATGTTTTGATTAACGAAATCAAGGCTCAGTCCAGCAAGATAGAAACTCAATCGGCAGAAATTAAAGCTCAGTCTGCCAAACTAGAAGCTCAGTCTGCCAAGCAAGAAGCTCAGTCTGAAATAATTGACAGGAAGTTAGACAATCAGAACAAAGCTATTAATGTTTCTAACAACAATGCTGGAGTTGTTGACAGAAAAGTTGATAAAATCAAAGAATACATTGTTGCAATTAATACCGAAATCGGTAATCTTAAACAGGAAATGATAGGCGTTCAGGAGGAAATTGCGAGCATAAATACTCGTTTTGATTCCGAAATTAGCAGAATCAAGAAAAGTGTAGGAGAAGCAGTTGCTCCGATCATCTAGAATAAGGTGACGTAACAAATTCATTTAGTGAAAAAAGAGGATCAACAGATGGTGGAAACTTTAAAGGCTTTAGTGTCCGAAGTAGATACTAAAGTGAGGAAGCAGGCTAATACCTGTGAAGAGAAAAAGAGGGAAGTGGAAACGCTTGCGACAACCACTTGCCAAGTAATTACGAGTGTCGGAATTAGAAAAGAAACTTGACGAAAACCAGAGCTATGTGTCAATCTATGCACATACACTCCTGGAAATTGAAATAAGAACACCGTGAATTCATTGTCCCAGGAAGGGGAAACTTTATTGACACATTCCTGGGGTCAGATACATCACATGATCACACTGACAGAACCACAGGCACATAGACACAGGCAACAGAGCATGCACAATGTCGGCACTAGTACAGTGTATATCCACCTTTCGCAGCAATGCAGGCTGCTATTCTCCCATGGAGACGATCGTAGAGATGCTGGATGTAGTCCTGTGGAACGGCTTGCCATGCCATTTCCACCTGGCGCCTCAGTTGGACCAGCGTTCGTGCTGGACGTGCAGACCGCGTGAGACGACGCTTCATCCAGTCCCAAACATGCTCAATGGGGGACAGATCCGGAGATCTTGCTGGCCAGGGTAGTTGACTTACACCTTCTAGAGCACGTTGGATGGCACGGGATACATGCGGACGTGCATTGTCCTGTTGGAACAGCAAGTTCCCTTGCCGGTCTAGGAATGGTAGAACGATGGGTTCGATGACGGTTTGGATGTACCGTGCACTATTCAGTGTCCCCTCGACGATAACCAGTGGTGTACGGCCAGTGTAGGAGATCGCTCCCCACACCATGATGCCGGGTGTTGGCCCTGTGTGCCTCGGTCGTATGCAGTCCTGATTGTGGCGCTCACCTGCACGGCGCCAAACACGCATACGACCATCATTGGCACCAAGGCAGAAGCGACTCTCATCGCTGAAGACGACACGTCTCCATTCGTCCCTCCATTCACGCCTGTCGCGACACCACTGGAGGCGGGCTGCACGATGTTGGGGCGTGAGCGGAAGACGGCCTAACGGTGTGCGGGACCGTAGCCCAGCTTCATGGAGACGGTTCCGAATGGTCCTCGCCGATACCCCAGGAGCAACAGTGTCCCTAATTTGCTGGGAAGTGGCGGTGCGGTCCCCTACGGCACTGCGTCGGATCCTACGGTCTTGGCGTGCATCCGTGCGTCGCTGCGGTCCGGTCCCAGGTCGACGGGCACGTGCACCTTCCGACGACCACTGGCGACAACATCGATGTACTGTGGAGACCTCACGCCCCACGTGTTGAGCAATTCGGCGGTACGTCCACCCGACCTCCTGCATGCCCACTATACGCCCTCGCTCAAAGTCCGTCAACTGCACATACGGTTCACGTCCACGCTGTCGCGGCGTGCTACCAGTGTTAAAGACTGCGATGGAGCTCCGTATACCACGGCAAACTGGCTGACACTGACGGCGGCGGTGCACAAATGCTGCGCAGCTAGCGCCATTCGACGGCCAACACCGCGGTTCCTGGTGTGTCCACTGTGCCGTGCGTGTGATCATTGCTTGTACAGCCCTCTCGCAGTGTCCGGAGCAAGTATGGTGGGTCTGACACACCGGTGTCAATGTGTTCTTTTTTCCATTTCCAGGAGTGTAGTTCGGAATTGTTGACGAAAGATGAGCGGTTCGACCCCTTGAAAAAAGGCGGTGTACACGCGACGGATTTCATTAAAAATTGTGAAAGAGTGTTACCCAGATCATGGACTAATGAGAGAAAAATTAATGCGATTATTGACGTGTTGGCTGGTGCTGCCAAGCATTGGGGCTTAAACCTCAACATTACGAATCTGACTTTGGACGAGTTTAAAAATTTGTTTCTGGCTGAATACTGGTCAGAGCAAAAACAACAAAGTGTCTGGCACTAATTTGTCGTATCGAGGCCTTTCGATGCGATTTCGCGTGGCTCGATGAAGGAGTTTTGTTAGGGCTGGATCCGCGAGTTGGAATATTTGCGTGATCGCCGCACGGAATCCGAAATAGTCTGGGAACTCTACAAGAAGCTTCCAGATGATACAAAACGCTACGTAGGAAGCAATTACAAGACAATCAATGATTTCCTGGATAGAGTTGAGGACGAGGAGAATTGGCGCAATAATCGCGAGAGACCGTGGTAACAACAACTTGTACCACACAACCACAACAACGATAACCATGGGAATAATGCATACCGCAACAATGGTAGCAATAACAATAAGAGTTCGGACCGTAATAACAATCGGTACAATGCAAATAATAACAGGAATGACGGAAACCAGTATCATACTAACGTGATACGGGCTTCACAGAATAGTGATAACGCCAGAGGGTGTGATAAGCCGCCAAAGCAGCATCCGGGGAGCAGATCTTCTGGGAAGAGACAGGGAAACCATTACCCGCGCCGGTGAGGTGCCGACCGGGCGTGGAGAAATTTTGGCGGCCCAATAAAAGGAGAAAACCCAGATGTCGTCGTTATGAAAATTCCGTATGGAATAATCAACGGCGGGAGAGTGTGCCAGTGTTAAGAGAAAGGAGTGCGCCCACAAGTAGTAGATGAGCTGTAGACACGGCACTAGAAAATACATTCACTGTCAGTGAGAACAATTTAAGTAGTGTTCCGGAAATCGATTATAAAGTGGCAGCTGTGACACCCACAGCGGAATTGGAGATTCAGTTTAAGAATGATTCGCAAGTGTTGAGAGAAGATCAGAAGTCGGATAACACGTCCATCTTCGAGCGAGGGGATGCAGAGAGGGATGAGGTCTGGTTAAGGCAGTTCGGTCGCTTATACGACGAACTAAGAGATTATAGGGGCCCGTACGGGAGAAGTGTTTATGGGGAGCGCGGGCAGGATTTGCCGCGTCTCGTCCCGCAGGAAGATAGTGTTTGTGAAGTGATAGAAAGTTCTGGCCCTAAACGGCAGACTTTACCAGAAATAGTTGATGTTAATGGGGATCACGAGGAAGATTCGTTGTGTTTCGTCCCTCAGGAGTTGGATGTTGAAGTAGTAACGGAAAGTTCTGGCCCTAACCGGCAGACCTTACCGAAAATTATAGTGGTAGAAGTAGCCGACCCATCCGACGCAAAACTCCAGTTTAAACACTGCGAGGGAATTAAGGAGGAAGATTACGAGAATTTTAGTGATAGCCGGACACGATTGGTAGAAAAGCACGTAGATTACAGCGTGTATGAGGTTAGAGCTGACGTTATACTGACAGACGGTGGCAGTGTAGTTTGCGCAGATCCAGAGGAAGTAATTGCAGATACTACTGGGCACATTCCTCCTGGTAAATTTGCAGATGAGATCAATCTGACCAAAGAGGAATCAACGAAAGTGACAATTAGTGAATTGATAGCAAAGCAACACTCACTAGTTGACGAGTTACAGGAAAAGGTTTCGGTATTGGAGGTGAAGCTACAGACTAAGCCTCAGGACAAACGTGTTGAAATTAAAACTGTATGTGAACAGAGGCTGAAAAAGCCGCCAGATAAACTGGATTTAGGATCAAAGCCGGATGGTTTTTTCTGGAATGACCTGGGTATAGACGAGGATTTATTGTGGGAAAATAAGGAAACAGTCGAGGATAAGTGTAGACAGATAGTAGTGTCTGTTAATATGCACGGCCTACAACTAAACGTGTTGATTGACACCGGTGCAGATTTGAGTGCTGTATCTGGGAAAATATTTCAGTTACTGAAAGACAGATCTGGTATCGTAGTTATGCCAGTAACAGGAGTGAAAATTATCGGTGCTACTGGGAAGGCCAGTAAACCGGTCACAAAGCAGATTTTTGTCAACTTCGAGATATGTGGGGCACGATTTGAACAAGAGTTTGTCGTCGTGCCAGACTTAACTACGGAAGTAATTATCGGGTTAGATTGGCTATTAAAGTACCGTGCAGTGATTAATTGCGAAAGCAAAACTTTGATATGTACGTCACAAGATAAAACAATAGTAGTTTTGACGAGGCAGGAGACGGTGTGCACAGGCAATACCAGCCTATACACACTGTTAACTGGCCGGATGCCATTGACGTAGGCATGAATTTGAACTACTCGTGAGGAATCTCGGCATTGACATTAGTATTGGTGTGAAAAAAGATCGTTTGCGAGAAATAATGAAGCTAAAAGCCGATGATCGCATACGTCGTCATGACGCTAAAGCGCGTTTTGCTAAGTTTGCAATCGGAGACTTAGCACTTGTAGAAGCTCATGAGAAATCGAGCGAGACAGACAATGAAATCTCGAAATTTAAGTTTGTTTATAATGGGCCGTATAAAGTCATTGGTATACCTCACACAAATCCTTATTGCTTAGAGTATCCAAGCTCTGGAAAACAATTAGGTATACAGAACATTGTAGACTTGAAATTGAACCAACCAAGGATTGATTAAATCCACAAATGGGTAATTTGTACAGTATGTAAATATAGAGTGTAAGATTTAAGGATTTGCCATGTTGCCATGCTTTTGCCTGACCAAGAGGTCATTAAAGAAGTAGTAATTAATAAGTAATTAATTTTTATTAAATGATTTAAGAGTAACTGATTATTAATCAATTGAAAAATCCAAGCTGCTAGTTTAAGTTTTCAGCTGAGTCACAGTAGATTAAGGAATGTATATATGATTTTGTAACTTGCTGTAATATTTCATGAATATGTGTTTTACTAGTCATTGCCGATGTGCTTAGACGCTGTTTTAGGTTTCAGGCTAGTAAATGAGTGTGACGATGGACAGTGTTGAGTTATCCACTGTGATAGTATTAATGGACTCATTGAGATTACTCGGAAAAGAGTTTTTCCCAAAGAATTCAGTGAAACGGACGTTCTGGAAATGCCGTTGCACAGGCGAGTGAGATCAAGCGTGCCGCACAGGCGGGCGCAACAGTACTGGCGAGGCGAAGCCGCTGTCGGCTCTTGTGTCGCTCCCGGCATTCTTTGTACTTGCGGGTAAGGAAGGCGGAGTTGTTTTTCTTCCCGGACAGCTGATGTGAAAGAATTCAGCTGTCAATATTTATGTTTTTTTTCGATCTGCTGTATATTATTTTTTTGTTTAGCGTTGAGTGGACTCTCATGACGAGAATATTAATTATGAAAAGGTTATATAAAAATGTGTATTCTATGTAATTAATTATTAACTTGCGTATCTTGATATACCTATTTTTTATGACCACATACTCTGGTTAATTTTGTAAATAGTATTCCATTTCCTGATACTGTTAGGAATTTTGCTGATTTAGAATAGCTGAACCGTTTTCTATGTTTTCTATGAATTTTAATATGTTGTTAACCTGTTTTCTTTTGTGTAATATGACAGACTGGAATGAGGTTAGGAGTGTCTACACTCAATTATTAAGGTCTAAAAATTGGTTTATGGTTAATTAGCCTAATGCCAAATTTTCTTGATATTTTGAGCATCTGCATTTCCGCTGCTTTTTTTCCTTTTTGGGACATTTTCTCAGTCTGTTTAGGTTACACGAACATCCTCAGACAATGTGGGCATGTGTAACGCCGGAAATGCATATCCTCCTATTTCCACACACACACACACACACACACACACACATATATATATATATATATATATATATATATATATATATATATATCGATGTAAAATGTGTTTGTTTGGTAAATATTATCTGTATTTTTACGCTGGGTCTGGCCTAGGGAAAACTATGCTATCGAACGACTACATTGATAGGTCGTGTGGAGAACCAAAGTGTTTAGGATCTTTGGTGTGTTAACTCTGGCGCGTGAGCGCGGGCAGAGCAGAGTCTGGCTGGAGTAGGGCGGTGGAGCAGGTGTGTTGTGTGACGCTCCCGCGAGTTGCCGCGCTTTCGGGGTTTGGCAGCATGTAATTTCACTCGACTTGCTATGATAGTTTCTGACATGGTGTCGCGGACAGGAAGCATTAGCTGGCGCACATCAAGAGTCCGTTCCGCCTGGTTACAATGTCGAGAAGAAGGCGCGCCAACATTCAGCTTCTGCAACAGCGACGGCCGACAATGAGTGACTGTCGCCACCTCCCCGATCGACGACTGCAAACCAACAAGGAAGACTAAAAGCACGTAAAGTTTTAGAACTGTATGGCAGACCTCAGCTTTTCAAACTGTTGCATCACAAAAATACAGCAACTTAGCATGAACCTTTGTTGCTCATTGTCCCAATTGCATTACCATGCAGGGTCCCTTCCTTTTCTGGAATGAACCCGAGTGTCGTTGAAATTCATACGCCAGCATTAAAGTAATATTCCAGTTCACTGCTTTAATTTCAAAGTTCAGTTAAAGTAAGCTGGCTACAATATTTAGATTACAAAAGCAGAAATTAAGAGTGCGAGTTTTGTTACCATATTTTAGCTTACCTGTGACTGCAGCTCAGCTTGGTACATACTAAATTTTACTATTGTTAATTGTTCAGAATCATTTAATTCAAGTTCAAAGTTAAATCTCTTATTTCTAAACTGCGTAGATTCAAGTAGCTTTCGAAATGATTGTTGAGGTAGCCCAAGTCTAACCTTATTTTATTGAATTTCGTAGTGCTTCAGAAACAAAGTTCACTATTAATTTCAGTCACTAAATTAACTTTCAATTTTCCGGTTTTATTAATTCTTTTGCTAGATTAATTCAGAGTGTAGCGAAATTTATTGCTTCTGAGAAACATTCAGTTTTCACACAGCATGTGTCAACCTTCAGTTGCCACACTTTTAGTGCTAATTATATGTGCGTTAATCTTTCATTTTCAGTTATTATAGTAGTTGTCCATAGGACTGGCGACCGTAATTTTCCCCAAATCTCAAATATCTAATTAACGCCAATTAATTGTTAACGAAATGACCGCACATTTACTTTCTTTATTAATTTTACCCTTTTCTCAAAATTAATTTTCACCAATTTCATTTGCATTTTTCCTTTCATTTAGATGTAACCCTTTCCTCCCTCTTTACCGATAAATTGACTTGGGTGACGATTGCTTTCCACAAGTTTCCATTATGTGCACGCGTTTTAATTTTTCACTGTCATTAAGGTCGATAAGTGAGGGGGAGGTTACACGTGGCGACCTAGTGACAGGACAATCTTCGGATCTGAGGTTGTTCTGGACACGAATTTTGCATTGTGCAAATCTCGTAACGAAGTACTGGTTACAAACAAGTAGTTACGTCAGCGAGAATAAGTAGTGGGAGGAATCCTAATTAGATTTGAGAGTTGGCATTTATATTGAAAATTATTAAAATGAGTGAAGGCAACAATTACCAAAATTTCGTAGACTTGGATAGGAACAATCGGTCGAACAGTGGGAAACGCGCACCGCGGAACCCATTGTTCAGGGGCAGGCGGCTAGCATGAAAGACGCGTACGCCAAAACGCAACAAAGAGCAGAAATGGAAGTCCAAACTTTAGAAAATGTTTCGGAATCGGAAGTGAAAATCAAATCTGAACCCCTTGATGACAAATACGGGGGGGGGGGGGGGACAATTAAAGAGGCACCCGCTACGGAAGTAAAACCGCTGGTTTCCGGGACTTTAACTGATTTATTGAATGTTTTGATTAACGAAATCAAGGCTCAGTCCAGCAAGATAGAAACTCAATCGGCAGAAATTAAAGCTCAGTCTGCCAAACTAGAAGCTCAGTCTGCCAAGCAAGAAGCTCAGTCTGAAATAATTGACAGGAAGTTAGACAATCAGAACAAAGCTATTAATGTTTTTAACAACAATGCTGGAGTTGTTGACAGAAAAGTTGATAAAATAAAAGAATACATTGTTGCAATTAATACCGAAATCGGTAATCTTAAACAGGAAATGATAGGCGTTCAGTAGTGCTCATAGCCATTTTTTTTATTGCTTTTCCCAAATTTCCATTAGGTGCACGCGGTTTAATTTTTCACTGTCATTATGGTCGAAAAGTGTGGGGTATCTTACAGACTACCATGCTGGCATGAGCGACAAACCAGCGACAAAACCGTCGCCGCGACGGCAAGTCCGTAGGTAAGAAGGCCTGCACGCGTTGTCCGTGATAAGGATAGTGGCAGCTCTCGCGGAGGTCTCTGCCGTATTTCACCTGTCAGGCCGATTGCCTCGTGCTGATATTAGGGGCACTGTCAATGATCGTTTAGCTCCTTGTTCAAGATGACCGAGTTTCTGACCGTATGAGCATTTTTATTTCTTATTCTCTCAAGGTTCGTTTCTGTCAGTCTCTCCCCATTTACCAAAATCATCGTGTGCGTTAAAATGAATTTATGTACAACGTATACGGGGTGATTCCGTGATGTTGCTACAAACTTTCAGGGATGGCGGAGAAGGGAAAATGTATCAATTTGGGGTAAGGGACCCTGATCCGGAAATGATTGGGGTGAAATTTATAAGATAAAATCGTTCTGATATCTCTGATAGCGAGGACTGTAGAGTAGGCAGCTATCGGATGTGGTAGTATGGACCAAAACAAGGAAAAACTGTCCAGTAAACATGGTCTCCAAAATGCGAACCTTAAGAGCTATGAATACTTGTTCAGTAAAAGAGATGTGTTACCCAGCAGCGAGGATGAACAAGTGCCCATAGCTCTTACGGCATTCATTTCAGAACTCATGTTAACAGTTTTTTTTTCTTCTGGTACATACAGCCGCCTCTGAAAGTTGCTTACCCTACAGTCTTAGCAACATCAGGACCAGTACACGTCTTCTATTGTCAGACGCATCAGAGCGATTTTTGCCTATCGCTTTCGATCCAGTCGTTTCTGGACCAGGGCCCTTTACCTTAAACTTGAAGATTTTCCCATCTTCATCATCGCTGAAAGTTTTTAGCATCATCACCAAATCATCACCTAAAACTTGCACCACAAATGTTACGGAAATTGAAAGTGCTGTTGACGTGCGGTTTTCACAGAATGGATTGGTAGTCAGGTGCTCGTACTGTTAGTCAATCAACAGATTGTAATAATACTTAGAAAGTGTACATTTTGTGCTAACACACATTTTTTAAATGTAACAACACTTATTGACACTAACAAACTAAAAGTACTGTAAATTAGAATGTCAGTGGTGCTTCTTCCATCATTCTAGTTCAAGTCGTTTACAATGTATCGTATTGTGCAAAGTTTCTACACCGACACTTGTTTGTGCCATTCAACCTGCGTAGTTGCTAGGTACGATGTCGCTATGATGGATTACAATGTGCTTGTCTGTTCCTTGCGTGCTTGCGACTTGCTAGTCAGTTAGTACATGACAGCAGTCCAAGCAGTGGACGATGGGATTCCAGTGCAGAAAAGGCCAACATGCTCATGATGTATGGAGAGTGTAGGAAGAATGCAGTTCGTTCTTGTAAGGTGCATACGACAAGATATCCCAATAGATCTCAACCATCTCGGCAGTTATTTATCAACCTCTTCAACCAGTTATGTGAAAGTGGTAGTGTAACACCTAGACGACGTTACAGAAGAAAACAAGTGACGACAGAAGACGTGAGAATTAATGCTTGTGAGGTAAGGACCATTGCGCTCTCATTTAAATATATGACCGAAAGAGTCAGCCTACAGGAATTGTGAAACAAACCCTGTATTCCAGGACCACGTGCCACAAGGGGCGCAGATTCACCAGGAGATGGGAAAACTCACAGGCGTCTGTTGTCTATTGAGGCCTAAGCGCTGTATTGTGCGAGAGAGACAGACGAGAACGTACTTCATAGAGAAACACAGTAGAAGCAGTTTGTGGCCAAGTAAAAATAGCAGTGTTAAATATGGCGGATCTAAGATCGGCTATAAAAGGAAAGATTTATGATAAATGGTTCAAATGGCTCTGAGCACTATGCGACTTAACTTCTGAGGCCGTCAGTCGCCTAGAACTTAGAACTAATTAATCGTAACTAACCTAAGGACATCACACACATCCATGCCCGAGGCAGGATTCGAACCTGCGACCGTAGCGGTCGCTCGGTTCCAGACTGCAGCGCCTAGAACCGCATGGCCACTGAGGCCGGCTTGTGATAACTATTTAATTCTGTTGTAATGCAAGGAATCAAGCCACATTAATTTTAATCTGCCATCCTCCATACGTTCTCATGGTGATCCCAACAAAACTTGAATATTGACCATATCTGTAATAGTTTAGGATGTAGTGTTAAAGTGAAATTAACAAGTTTTGTTACAAAGACCTGAATGCTAAAATCTGAACGCTTTGGTCGATCTTAACGATCGACGTTTCATATAGAAACGCACCATTAAAATGATAAACGTTGTAAATATCAAGTCTGTAACTTTATTTGTTTAAAAGATATAGTAAATTTAAATTGTCAGTATAACAGTTGAGCATCAGATCATGATTTCCTCCACACAAAACACATTGAAATATGACACCTTATTGAATCATTAGGTAACAGAATATTTGTTGTAAAGTTTAGTGCATAATACTTACTTTGTTCTTTGCTTATTTATCAGAAAGCACATTGGTACAAGGCTACTGGCCGTGACATTGAGAGTTAAGAAGGAAATTGAATTGGTTTTATGTAAAAGAATTTAACGTTTATTATGAAATGAATATTATTGTTACTTTATTTAGAACGTGGAAGTGGTCAAGCTTTGATTATTTAAATATGTTAAAATGTAAAAGAATGTAGAATAAGCTGTAGCCAATCAGATGGACGGCTTCAGCAAAGGGAACTGCCCTAGTCAGTTGTGCGAGGATATTCAGCGCGGCCGGCCAGGGTGGCCGAGCGGTTCTAGGCGCTACAGTCTGGAACCGCGCGACCGCTACGGTCGCAAGTTCAAATCCTGCCTCGGGCATGGGTGTGTGTGATGTCCTTAGGTTACTTAGGTTTAAGTAGTTCTAAGTTCTAGGGGACTGATGACCTTAGAAGTTAAGTCCATAGCGCTCAGAGCCATTTTATTCGGTGCGCGGGAAATGCGGCCGGGACGGGTGGAGGGACAGTGCTGGTGGAAACTTGAAAGCGGGCGGTCAGTCTTTAGGCATCTAGGCAGTGAAACGACTTAGATAATTTCGCGTTGTGTAGTATCGCGGGCGCGTTGTATGGTATCGCTGGACTTAGTCTCTGAGCGGTGAGCAGCCGCGCGCCTGGTGTGAACTCCACTTTTTGCATAGTTAACGAGGTGGAGCATCGAACTTGTAACTCGCGATGAGATTGAGAATGATCGAACTGTGTCAAATGGATATGCGCTCGAGCGTAACAGTAACTCGAAATACTACCACTTTCGCTATTTTTTGCTTTCTGAGTAAACGTTATTCTAACCAAATTGCAACTGTGTGGCCTACATCATTTATGGGTCGTTAATTTAGTTCCCGATATTATTACTACTACTATAATATGTTGTGTTAACTTTGTATTTCGCAAACTTGCCATCAGCCAGACAATTTAACCAATGGGTCACAAGTGTCTAATTTAGGGCGTTTAATGCGACACGTGCTGTTCAACCCCTAGACGAGTTTTAAATTCCTAAAGTTGTGGCATTCTTTTTGAATCACCCTGTATAACAGGTATCGTATTTTGAAAAGTTCCTACGCCGGCACTTGTAAAATACATGTGGTAGCACGTGCTAAATAACGCCACAAGTCCATACACTAGCTATGTGAATTCTAACCAGTAACGAGACAACTGACCACCACAGGTTGGTTCAAAATGACCGTCGGTAGCGGCAATTACACGCTTCCAGTCTGGTGCGGAAAGACTGCTGCACACATGCTAGCATTTCAGCGGAGACGTCCGAGCAGGCTGCAGCATTTCGTCGTTCCATATCATTGGGTGTAGTTGGTATGGCCTTGAAGACAGCCTTACAGCCTCCCATCAAATAAAAGTGTATAGGTGTCAAATTTGGCGAACGGACCGGCAAACATCCGGGTCACCTGCATCCAATCCAACGATCTGGAAACACTCGTGAAGACATGCTGTAATACTTCGTGCACTACTGACGGGACTGCTGTCTTATTGGTACCACAGGTTTTTCCTAGTCTGCAAAGGAACGACCTCTAGCATCCGTAGAAGATGGTCTTTTAGCGATACTTTTGCGCGTTCAGTGGTCCGTGTATGAAAAACAGGACTATGATGTGATGATACACTATCCGACACCACACCTTTACACTCCATGGACGCTGACGTTCCACCTGACGAAGCCCATGGGGATTGTCAACATACCAATAGCGCATGTTTCGGCGGTTTACCTGGCCATGGTTGGTAAATGTGCAAAACGAGGTGTATTCTGGAGTATTCAGTCTTGATGCCCACATGCAGAAGTTAACACTATTCTCATAATTCTTTCCATGCAACTCTTGATGGAGAGAAATGTGATAGAGATGAAGCCTATATCGAATGCGTAGAACACTTACCTGACTCAAACCACTTCCTCGCGCGATTGCACGAGAGCTAACGTCTGGATGAACTGCAACTGCAGCATGCGGGCTCACAAGCGGTTCCTCTGACAAAAGGCAGAGCTAAGCACTATCTGTCGGCGAATTAAGGGAGCTATAAAGTTTCATTTAGTTGTACATTTGTTCGCCATTTCAGCCAATAAAGTTTTTGGTCCCTTTTTCTTCGAAGGTGCTACTGTAACTGGACTACAGTATCTGGAGATATTAGAGAATTGGCTGTTCCCTCAGCTCGAACAAGAAGCACAACAATTCATATTTCAGCAGGATGGAGCGCCACCACATTGACACTTATCTGTCCGTAACTACCTGAATGTCAACTACCCGAGGCGATGGACCGGCCGCCAGGCAGCCCGTGACAGAGCACTTCATCACTGGCCTCCAAGAAGCCCTGATCTTACCCCCAGCGATTTTTTCTTATGGGGGTATGTTAAGGATATGGTGTTTCGGCCAC
Source organism: Schistocerca piceifrons (assembly GCF_021461385.2). NCBI lineage: Eukaryota > Metazoa > Arthropoda > Insecta > Orthoptera > Acrididae > Schistocerca > Schistocerca piceifrons. The sequence goes on along the minus strand of NC_060140.1, from coordinate 778,365,888 downwards.
CTCTCCCAGCCACCATTGATGATTTGAAACGAGAAATAACAGCAGCTATCCAAACTGTTACGCCTGATATGCTACAGGGAGTGTGGAACGAGTTGGAGTATCGGGTTGATATTGCTCGTGTGTCTGGAGGGGGCCATATTGAACATCTCTGAACTTGTTTTTGAGTGAAAAAAAAAACCTTTTTAAATACTCTTTGTAATGATGTATAACAGAAGGTTATATTATGTTTCTTTCATTAAATACACATTTTTAAAGTTGTGGTATTCTTTTTGAATCACCCTGTACAATTCGCATTAGAAACTGACATTCTAATTTACCCTACTTTTACTTTAGTAATATCAATAGGCATTGTTTAATTTAAAAAGGTTATGTTTGTAGAAAAAATACACTTTTTAAGTAATATTAGAATGTGTTGATTGGCTAAAAATACGAGCCCCTGACTACCAATCTTTTATGTGAAAACCGCACAGAAATAGCACTTTCCATTTACACAATATCTACGGTGCAAGTTTTAGGTGATTCACGTACTTGTGATTTAGTCCAAGATACCTCTGGGACGTCTATAGTATTTTTAACAGAACTTGATACACATATGTAACAGTATATGTGAGAATATCTTGTCGTGGTAAGACACCGCCAGCATCTTCAGGAGTGAGTTGGAGGTGTACAGGGGATGACACTGAAAAATTACCGAAATCGATGTCTCGAATCTATATTTTTGGGAGTACTGGGCTGGTTGATGACAGCACCGATGCATATTTTGTTCATAGTTATTGTTCAACTGTAGTTATATCTGATGGCTGATTTTTGTTTAGGAGAAAAGTACCTATGAAATCTATTCAGAACTCAAAGGGGGACATTTAAAGCATTATTCAGCAACAATTTCGACCAAACTTGGTAGAAGTACGACTTCTTATCCGGACACAATAACTGTCGGTCTACATCACGCCTAGCACTGTTATTAATGGGGCGGTGGAGGGGGGAGTGGAAATAGGAGAGAAAATTTAAGTGAATGTGACACATATATGGCACTCTACCTCAGAAAAAAACGTTTTTTGCGAGTGAGACACTGCTACCGTCCCTTGGAGAGGATGTGAGAGCGGAAAGAAAGAGAGATGTAAACAGAACTGGAAAAGAGTGATGTTGGTGACAAATGCATGCATAGCCCTACTAGTCAGGTGTAATGACGACCTGCGAGTTGCTTAACATCAAACCAGGATATGACCCAGTAGTCGGAGAAGTGAACGAAACCTCCTATATAGGACGTAAGAATGGCGAAGCCAGAAAAATAATAGAAATGTATAGATACAATTGAAGAAGGCTTCTTTTCATGAAAGAGCTCTACTGGTATCATATATAAACTCTCTGATCAAAAGTCTCCGAATACCTGTTAGCGGTTATTAATTTGTGGTGAGTCCACCCTTCCTCTTTATGACAGCTTAGATTGTGTTGGGCTGCTGAGGACACATTCAGTGAGATGTGTGGATGTCTGTGGGTGGATGGCAGCCGATTCATCCTCAAGAAAGAGCCGAGACCAGAGAAAGTAGTGGCTGGACGCTGGGATCTGGAGCGAATTCAGCATTATAAAACATCCCAGGGCAGTTCCACTGGGATCATGTCGGTGCTATCGGCAGGGTGGTTCATTTCAGGCATGTTACTGTCCACAAACCAAGACTTTGCTTTATGATGGGATGCACTGTCATGCTGATACAATCGTCGTCACTGGACGGTTCCTCTCCTGTAAGCTGTAGATAAAGCTGTACGATACGTTCACATGCATCAAATTTTCGCATTTTGTTAAGAGAAACGCACCTTCACTAGAGAAACACCCCCACACTGTAACACCATCTCCTACGTGATACACTGTTGGAACCAACCCGAGGGCAGGTAGCGTTTTTCAGGCATACGCCAGACCCAGAACTTTCCATTGGTTTGCCTCAAAGTGTAGCGTTCCACTCAACTACTGTGCAAAATCGCACGACTTCCACGAGGAGCTGCTCGACCGTTTTCAACTCCATAGGCATAGTCGTTGTGTTAGTTGGATTGCTGGTAACGCTTTTGAACTCACGACTGATTCCTTCCGCCAATTTCATGCTATTTCTGACAGTCATCCTCCAGAATGACGACAGTCCCTGTCCTTCAGTACATGAGGTCTGCCTGGTCTCGATTTAGCTGCGGTTGTTCCTTCGTGTCTTCACATCAGAATCGCTGTCTCGAGAGTCTACTTGGGCAGCTCTGGGATGACTGAAATGTCCCTAATGGATCTGCTACACAGATGACATCCAATGAATAGTCCACATTCGAAGTTGCTGACCTCTTCTGAGTGACACACTCTGCTCTTACTGCATCTATACTCTACTGACAACGCAGCAGCCTGTCCTTTTCTATTGGAGGGATCCGCCTGTCGTGACATCTAGCGCTGAGTTTCTCATTACATACTGGTATCCGGATACTGTTCCTCAGATAGTATATATCTCAATCAAAATAACGAAGTTGTTGACTGTTGCAGGTGTCAGGCGGTGTGTCTTCGCACACACTACGGCTGCGACAGGAACGACCCAGCGTTTCTTTTGTGAATACATACACACACTAACCTATAATGTGCATTCTTGCGAGTGCTTAGCAAGCAGGAGTTAGTCTTATCGCGTTTATGTACACTTTTGGAACCCATCCTCTGTTATGCCAGCGTTGCTTGGATTTCCGCCCCTCCTGGGTTCTATAAATCACTCCAAATCCTCGAACGCCATGCACTCCGCCTCACCTTCTGCATCTGGATCCCATCCCCCTTGCGCATCCTCTATGACTTCATCCCCTCCCCCATCTTCTCCTTTTCCTTGAACACATCCGCACACTATATATTGTCTGCAGCCTTGATCCCCCTCACCGCCTGGTGTCTCCCTTCCTCTCCACCCCCAGCCCGTTGCCACACCTTTACTGTTGTGTCCTACCCTTTCTCGATCTCCACACCCTCCGCCTCCTTTCCCAACGCAACTTCCACCGTCTACCCCTCCCAGATGGTGAGCTTCGCCCTGACATCTACCCCTCCTACGAACTCTAACCCCATCTTCCTCCTGCCTCCTCCTCAGGGCTCCCTCTCCTCCCCCTCCCTTCTCCTGAGTGGCTTTCCAATCCTACTCCCCCTCCCTCTCTTGTGCTCCAGCGCCTCTGCACTCCCTCCTGCCCTGTCTTCCCTCTTCATCTCCTGCCCCACCTGTCTCCTGCCTCTTGGAGCACCCACTGGCGCCCCTACTCTTTTCATCTCGCCCCCACCCCTGCTGCACCTTGCTCTCCCCTCCATTTTCATCCTCTCAGGCCTCTCCCTCGACAGGTCCCACCTGGCAGTTTTTTTTTCATCGTGTGTGCTCCAAGTGGGTTTAAAGTGTGTTGTTCTGGAGTGTTTTTAATACTGTGGCCAACTTTTAACCTGTGCATGTGACTTCCGTGTCTTTTTTGTGTTCTATGAATCGTCAACTGTGTTTTTTAACTCTATGTCAACTTTTTAATTGTCCCCATGAACGTCTCCTTGTTAGTGTATTTTTACCTTCATTATCTCCCATTACTCTGTTTTATGTCCCCCTTTTTTATTGCCTTATATGTAACATTTTATTGTTGTATTAGTTGTCATGTCACTCAGCTGAAGAGTGGCGGATTGCGCCGCTGACAACCCTCCCATGACCATATGGGGCAGGGGAATGAAATCACAATAAAGAAAAAAACTTTCAGAACTAGTTTAGGACTATCTATGACGTGAAATAAACACAACACACAAAGAAATTATCTAAACGACGAAAGCGTATCACAGCTGTCATGTTACTGGCCGCATGAATTGACTGAGGTTGGCAGTGCCATCGGGAAACTCTGTAGTAGAGCGATATGACAATGGCTGACAGAGTAGCAGGCATGACCGAGCTCGTTATCTGATAGAGTTTTGCTGTTGTAGCTGTCTTCTAAACAACTAGCTATAAATAAAATTGTTCTTCTAATTCAGGTATAAATACGGGAATAAGAGAGAAATCCTTGAAAGTGTACATCTGGGGCCTTTCATTGTGTGCATGAGAAATACAGTTGGAAGTGCGAAGAAGGGGACACTCGAAGCTCTTGGTATGTGGGGTTATCAGGGAATGTTAAAATTTAAATGGATAGGTGCAGTACGAAATGAAGAAGTGCTAAACAGAATAGGCGAAGAAACAAGTGCATGGAGCATGTGCATCAGAAGGAGAGAATGATTAGTAGAACATGCTATGGTATTTAGGACTCGTTACCATAGCGATGGAAAGAGCACTAGAAAAGAAACGGTATGGGCATATAAAGACTAGAATTTGCAAAATACAATATGGGCTGCATACGTTATAAGGTAGACATGTTATTTTGATTTTTTTAAGTTATCGATGTGCACGTGAGAGAGAGAGAGAGAGAGAGAGAGAGAGAGAGAGAGAGGAAGTTACGATACTGTTAAAGAATATTCGGTCTTGTCATGGCACAGGCAGTCTTTGCCTCTGCACAGTCTGATACATTCTTAGTTGAAGAGTGGCAGTTGGTAGACGTAATTACTAGTGGTGTGTTGACTTGTGATTGCATCTGTTAGATGAAGAAAGATTTATTGTGAAGGACAGCAAGAACGTATATGAAGGGCTTATTTCAATAGTGGTACAAGTCCATTTTTGTTCATATTGAGATACAGAGTCCTAAATTTAAATGAGCGCTGAAAATCTGTAGTTGAGATACCAGAAATATTCAAGCATATGGCTTCTTGCTAGAGATGAACCTTTCTTTCTGTTTGTTTTGAAACGTCCCCTTAGAACAATTGTACAGGACTGTGCTTAACCTGACACACAATATTTTTAGCGCAACGCAATCTGACTATCAAACATCCCTGCAAAAGAATGGCCCTTACTAACATTAACCTGTACCTTTCACAAATCACTTACCTCACAAAAATCTTCGTTACTCAAGCTACTGCAATACAGCGAGCGCCACTACTGCCAGCTAAATAAAAGATTCAAACTACGGAAGGCACTAACTACTGATAGGCATAGTTAGCAAATGAAAGATTTTTAATAGAGAACAAACAATGTATTTGCCTTAATAGTCATAATATATATAGCAGTTCATGACAAATTACAAAACTCCGCCATCTCTCTCCCCACATCCACCACTGCTGGCGGCTCACCTCCAACTGCGCAATGCTACATGCTGTTCACATCCAGCTGCCGCTGCCCAACACTACAATGGCAGACAACAATGCAAATCAGCCACAGACTTCACACAGCACAGCCAGTGATTTTTATACAGAGGTGGCGTTACCAATAAAAAAACCTAAACAGCCTGCTTACATAGCCCCCATGCTCCCCACAAAAAATTTTACAAATTGTTTTGGGCAGTGGCCGATAACGATTTGATAAAATTTTTCATAATTACAATAATAAAGAAATCAAATGCACACACTTATTGATACAATGTTGGTCAAAAGTTAAAATTTTCTCACAGTCCCTAAAGACAGTCCTGATCGTTTCTATACAATAAAATAGCACTGTTTTTCTCAAAGTCTGAGCAGTAAAAGAAAATGCACACGGAAGTAGTGGATTTCCATGCAGTCTTGAAGAAGTAGTGTTGTCCTTCCAACAGAAAGACAGTGCTGACTCTTGACATGCTGACAGATAATGGGCCACAACAGAGCAAACCCACAGCAGAGTCATTCGACGTTTTGAAGGATATTGGTAGGTAGGTCATCACAGAGTAGACCCACTGTAGTCCTGGTAGAGAGTATGGTATTGGTGGGCCACCAGAGGTGCAGACCCACTGTAGTCCTTGTAGAAATAATGGTATTGGTGGGCCATCAAAGATGCAGACCCACTGTAGTCCTTGTAGAGATGGCTAGCAGCCATCCGTTGCGACTGTGCAGGTGCACAATCACCATCGACGATTCTTGTGGAGAATATAGCAAGTCCATAAACCACCACTTGTGCACACGCAGAAAAATTTTTTTGAAATGTCCTTAGAACCAGCAATGCTGTTATCCAGTCCCTTGCTGAATTATTGACACACGTGCAAACACTATCAGTCCCTACTTCTCACATATTGTCCATATACTATGACCAACAGAAACGTGTGCAGTGAAATGTAACTTAATTTGAAGAACTGGTGTCTATACAATTGTAAATTTACAACATAAGAAAACAATTACAAGGTACAAAATACATCATTAAGGAATATAACAATACAGATAACATTTGTAGTAACACAGGATTTACAAAAGAATTGAAATAAACAGACACATCAGTGTTACAGGAATTATGACATAAGTAAATACATAAAAGATCAGAATAACTTTCGAAACATCAACTTCACACCTAAGCATTAAAACAGAACAGAATAAATAATGTCTAAACATCTTTACAAAGAAAATAACATATTATTAATGCAAATTATATTTCAGGATAACAGTATTCCTCATCATAGTGAATGTAGCTTAGTACTAGAACAGAAAAAAAATTCTATGAAACAGTACACAGAGACAGGAAGAAAAGAAATACACAAGGGTACACAAACACATAGTGGCATAACACAAAAGGAAAGGACGGGGTTTGTTTTCAGTGTAACATTTGGTACTGCAGTCCAACCCAGAACTTCATTCCATATATCTTTCCTCTTATTTCAATATTTGTTTCCACCAAAAAAATTCTATCCAAGCATGCTTTCTGTATTTATATGTTCACACATTTCTTACCTCATTATTTATTTTCCATTATCTTACCTCATCATTTATTTCCAAGAAAATCCTACCTAAACCTGTTGTCCCTAAACCCTACTTTTTTGGTTCATATCCTCTTTCAAAATACTTTTTTTTTGGCCAAACCATTTTGTTATAGCTTCTAAATGCATTTCTTCCAATTCATCATAGTTAGTTTCTTATATAGTCTACCCCCTCTTAAGCTAACTTAAATCTACTGAGCTCAGATGTTAAACTAAGGGACGAGGCAATGCAGCAGCACAAAACAATTAACACAAACAGTAATGATAAAAAAATACAAATGCCAAAGGAAGCAGCATAAATTAGCAGAGCAATTGCAATATTACAACTAATATAAGGCAATGTGCAGCAAACAATAAAAATAAATCAATAATAAAACTGGCTTAACCCAGTAATACAAAGTCAAATTCAGTAACACTATGCCTGGCAAGCAGCAGCAGCAAGTGCTAAAAACCTAAACATGACAAAGCTCAAGCAGAAAGAATATTACACTAAAAAATGGCCATGGCTAATACCTATGTCACATCTTAACACTATAGTGATGCATCACGAGAACTTACACTAGCAGATAAGTTACCAAATCGTAAAGAAATTATTTATGCAATTCCTGTGAAGGGAAATGTCTATTTATGTGCCCTAGGTTTTCTTGGAAGTAGATCATAAATTTCTTATTGACTGGATCTGTAGGCATAAAATAACTATATTAGTACATATATTAAATTTTATTTTAACCAATGCTGCAGTGCAACTAGAAACTAGATATCAAATGAAATAAGCAACTATGTACAAAGAAAAGCATAAGAACATCATTCAGTAGTCATTAGGCATTTCATAAGTTAGTAGAAAAATCTCTCAACTAGAGAGACAGTAGTCATAATCAGGTGTATAGACATAAAAATATTTCTCATCATTTCATTAGGCATTTCAGTAAATCATAAATTAAGAGTTCCACAGTGTAATCATATGTTATCAAGTTCGACCGTGTCGTTTTTCCGATGCTTTCTACAAAGGAACGTCAATAGCAAGGATAATGGCCTCCCTTTTTTTTCCACCTGTGCCTCCGGAAGGCACACGCTAATGGCTTTTTTTAAGGCGACTGTCGCCCAGCTGGGTGCCCACGACGCATTAGGTGCAGGTGGTCACTTAACTTTCTTACCGAAATATTTATGACACCAGTTTCCGCTACAGTGACAGTCTCATATAAAAATATTTCACAGGTCAAGAATTTGGTTACAAATCTGTAGAAACAAAATCCTATATATATAACAGCGTCCAAAAAATTTTCGCCAGCATTGTGATACATTCACGCATATACACACATTTCATAACTCTTAAAATACGATTCTTGGTTTCCAACAACCTTTTTCACAAACTAGAGTCCCTAACCACTACTCATTATTCCTTACCTTATTACACATATACATATTCATCGACACTTCCTCAATATTTCATCATAAAAAATACATAGCATACTCAAATAACTCATATAGCATCAGCTTATTAATCATAAACATACCTCAATAGCATAATACACATAGTCATCGTAATAATAACATCATAACATCTCAGTAAACTCTCAAAATCGTCGTAGCTTCCTCCAATAATTTCAAAACCTAAAAAAATTCTCTGCTCATGTCAAAAATGTCATCTGCCTCAAACGCACTTTAAAAATCATAATCCCATACCAAATACATCATTCAAAGCTCTCATAGTATCACAATGGTTCCGAAAAAATATGAACAGTTTACAAAGTACAGACAATATACAGTTTCATAAGTGTGAAGTTATCCAACTGTGAAAATACGTAAACATGTGTCACTGATGTAGTAAAAAAATGTTTGTTACTTTGTTAAATAATCAGATAGCTGTGTAATTTATGTGTTAGAGAAATATGGTACTGGTGTGTAAAGTTGTATAAGCAAATACCATATTAGCTAGGGCTCCTTGTGCTTGCCAAACATATGGTACACAAAGTAAGCGTGTACCCCCGTGAGGATTAATGTAATTATACCCTCAGGTGTTACAGATTACACCAATGGAATGAAATGTATCACGGAAAACTGTCTTTGTAATTCAAAAATCTTTAAAAATAAATGTTTTAAGTATAAAATTAATCACTCAAATACGTGTACTGTAGCGCTAAACTGTGCGTCTTGTAACATAATCTCTGTGGAAGTGTCGTAGTTATCGTCCTCCGAAAGCTAAGTTCTGCAGAAGTCAATGTACTTACCTCATGATAAAAGTGAAATGCTTTGCGTATAGATATCGTAGTTATTATGCTTATTGGCGTGATGAAGAAAGTACTGTACAGTAACGTATTGTTGTGCCACGAAAAAGGCTGTCTCATTGTTGCTATACCACAAAAGTTTCTACTAAAACATGTTTTTCTTTCCAGAAGAATTCAGAAAACTGTGCAGATATAAAACAGATACACCGCAAAAGCAACATTGTAAATTGTCACTCATTAGTAGCGTCGTGATATAATCGTGTAGCTGTCAAAGAAACCAAATGCTAAGTCATCTTTAATCCCACAGAAAGTACTTCAAATAAAGGATGTATTTTCAAGCAAACCAAAATGTTGCATTAAAATCTCATTAGCAGTACTGGTAAATATTCTAAGTATGTAAGCCTTATAGTTGTTACGTAATCGTGCAACTAACAAGCAAGAATGTACACATACAATAACACTGTGACGTCTGTTCACTATATCAATGCATTCGTAATTTCTGTTTAAAAATGTTCCCTAGGTTCTAGACTGGATATTTAACTTCAAACATTGTTGCATGTTAACAGTTTCTTAAGTCTGACAAAGCATACTAGAAATGTGAAGTGAAAAGTTTTATGGCAAAGACTAAGTTAAACAGCAGATTATCTTTCAATAAACGGTTTTACATGTGAAATGTGGTGTAAACCTTTACTCTTCCTAGTACACAGAGTCTCAACTGAAAAGCAATTGTCATGTTTTATACGTCCGTAAGGAATGTTAAAATTTTTCTCAAGGTTAGCGTCTATATAATTTTTCTCTGAGTCAGCTGGCTTACGCGGCTGCCTGCTGTGCGAGTCATTGTCTGTCTCTTTGTTGGCGCACGTCGTTATTGGGATTAGGAGACCTAGCTTCTACAAATTCACGTTGTCGAAAGTGCCCTGCTCTGTTTGAATCCCGCCAGTTCTGATGAAATTCAGGTCTGTCGTTATGATTATCTCGTCTGTCGTCATGTCGGTAGATTTCATAATTTCTTTCTTGTCGGTCATGTGGTGGAGAATTTCTTCCTGAATCGTAACTGCGCACTGGACAATTGCGTCTGAAGTTATTCTGTCTCCCGTGATAATAATAGTTCTGGTTGCCAAATTGTCTGTTTCTATGATTGTCTCTGTCATATTCATTACTACGGAAATGCGATCTTTCTCTGTAACTATTACTCTGCCAGTGGTTGTCATACGGGTGGTGTCTGTTTTGGTCACGATTTACGTTATAAGAATAGGCTTGTCGTATCCAGTTATTGCTTCTGTCGTCACGGAATTGTGACGGATGTGACCTGTAGTGATTGTTTTCCTGTTTTCGCATCCCGCGACTGTCTGTGTCAATTTCTAATTCTTGTAAGAGTCCTTGAAAAGCTTCAATGTCGTCTTTGCAACGCCCTGCCAAAATAATATTTCTTAAATGTTCAGGGAATTTGATTAAGCAAATGCGGATGAGTTCTGAGGGGCTGTATGGGTTTGAAAGATACTGATTCTTATGCAACGTGTCTTCAAAATACTTGACAAGACTGGAAAATTCAGATTGTTCAAAGTGTTTCATCATCATGATGCTATGTTTTACTCGGTCTTGTGTAGCTTGAGACCAATATGCTGAGAGGAAGGCATGATAAAATTCTCCTTCACTGTGACAATCGTGAATGACCGATCGCATTCTTACAGCTGGTTCATTCTCTAAATAGCCACACATAAATTCTAATCTGTGCTCTAATGACCAGTTGGGAGGAAAACAATGAGAGAATTGATGGAGCCACGCTTGTGGGTGAATGTCATTGCCAGAATTCTTAAACGTTTTGAATTTACGTGTAGTAATGAACAGCTTATAGTCAAAATCATCATGTCGGCGAGTTGCATTTCGGTCATTGTTACGTCGTGTCGGCGGTTCAATCTCAAAATTCGGTGCACATTGCCAATTTCTTTCAAAATTTCCGAAGTGTCCTGTGTTATTATTTTGTGGTTGTTCCGTATTTCTAAGTCCCTCTTCCCGTATTGGAGCGTGAGTGGCCTCTGAAATACGTAATTCTTGTATTACTTGAGTCAGCTGATCTTGTACTTCCCGGATTTCTCTTTGGTGTTGCGTATTAATTTGATTCTGATTTTGTTTGAATTTCCTAATTTGTTTGCACTCTTCTATGTCATTAAAAACTACCGGTTTTGTGTCGTTCAGATTATCATCTACCTTCGTAGATAAGTTAGTGAACTGATCCGAAAGTTCGGCCACTTTCTCCGATAGTGAACACATTTCCTCAGTGTGTTTTTCTGAACCAAGTTTAAGAGTGTCCATTTGTGTTGAAATCGAATCTACTGTGTCCATTAAGTTTTCTTGAGTTTTTGCAAGTTGCGTAACTGAATCGGTAGATGCAACTGAGTCAATTTTAGCCGACAAGGTCTCATGATTATCATGAACAATGGTATGCAGTTCTTTTATGGCTGCTTCGTGATTCTGTAATGCATTTTCATGCCGCGAAAAAATAGGTTGAAAATGCTCACAAATTTGTGTTTTTACGTCATTACAGACTTTTTGACATTTCGATTCAATGTTATGTAACTCAGTAGTTAAATCTTCACGTGTTTTTTCAAGTGTGGTGTCTAACTTTTGAAGCTTTTGCTGTGTTTGTCTCTGATTTTGTTCCATTGCGTCTAACTTTTGAAGATTTTGTCCCATTTGTTTCTGATTTTGTTCAAGTGTTGTGTCTAACTTTTGTAGCTTTTGTCCCATTTGTTGCATTAACTGTAATAACAATGCACTGGTGTCTGAAACATGTTCCTCAGTGCTTTTAGGCAGTGAAGTTACACCGGCAACATTCACATTTTGACAAGCAGAAAATGTGTCTTGACTCATTTGAGAAAACGGTGAGAACCCAAAACCTGAGTCTACAGTATTTGCAATATTGTGCTCTGTCATTCCTGATTCCTGAGGCGAGCTGTTGCCGACCGATCGATCGATAATGCTTCCCTGTTCACTACCTGTTTCACTGTCTACACCATTATTTGATGCCCGCTCCATTTCCCTATGCACAGTTACCAAATTACAACTTTGAATGTCTGTTAATTCATTACACAGCGGTGCTGATAAGCTACGCTCGTCGTCACTATTATTTCTCAGTTTACTTTGGAGCCTAGTGTTACGGTTTTCACACGCCATTGTTGTCACAATATTTCACACAACAACACAGAAAAACACAGTTTGAAGAGCAAAAATAAGAGAACACATTAACATAGCACTGAAAATAATATCTAGTTAATTGCAAGCGCAGCTGCGAAATACTTGCTGCAAATCTACATGCATGCCACAACTGTTTTACTGTACAACAATGAAAGACTGCAACTACAAAGGAGATTTTCTCTACAATTACGCGCTAGCAATAAACAAAAGCTACACTAATTACACAAACTACAAGAAAAAAATCAGAAGATTCCAGTGAGGTATCATAGGCTAAGGGTCGACATATGAAACGTCCCCTTAGAACAATTGTACAGGCCTGTGCTTAACCTGACACACAATATTTTTAGCGCAACGCAATCTGACTATCAAACATCCCTGCAAAAGAATGGCCCTTACTAACATTAACCTGTACCTTTCACAAATCACTTACCTCACAAAAATCTTCGTTACTCAAGCTACTGCAATACAGCGAGCGCCACTACTGCCAGCTAAATAAAAGATTCAAACTACGGAAGGCACTAACTACTGATAGGCATAGTTAGCAAATGAAAATTTTTTAATAGAGAACAAACAATGTATTTACCTTAATAGTCATAATATATATAGCAGTTCATGACAAATTACAAAACTCCGCCATCTCTCTCCCCACATCCACCACTGCTGGCGGCTCATCTCCAACTGCGCAACGCTACGCGCTGTTCACATCCAGCTGCCGCTGCCCAACACTCCAATGGCAGACAACAATGCAAACCAGCCACAGACTTCACACAGCACAGCCAGTGATTTTTATACAGAGGTGGCGTTACCAATAAAAAAACCTAAACAGCCTACTTACAGTTTGACTCATTAATTTCAGAAGCATTATAGGCAGAAAAGTGGAGGTAATGGACTTGTACCACTATTGAAATAAGCCCTTCATATGATGTATATATTGCAAAGCGAAAAGTATACAAATAATGAGTAATGTTGAATAATGTTATTATTTTTGAAGAGAAGAAGTTTGAGGTAAGACTACAACACTGCGCTGCTGATTTGGTGGAATAACTGTCAGCTAGTTAACTTGCTCAGAGCTGAAAGAGAGACCGCCCCACCTCCGTGGGTCATGCACTAAGATATCAACTGATTAAGCTGTTTGGTTTTTATAGAAATCCTCTGTTAACATTATACCCTTCTCAAATCATTGTTCTCTTTGTTAAGCATAGTACTGTTCAGACCAATGCTATGTGTGAAGATTACGCGAAATTCTACTCTGTCTCTTTAAATACACACTTCTTTCTAAAATCGTTGTCTTGGAATATCATTTCATAGGAATAGTTGCTCTCCTCATTTCACTGTTTAAAGAAGGTTTGTCAATACGCATTACCACAATGCGCTATGTGCCATCCAACAGTTTGAATATTTATTTAGAAACAGAAGTCTGACCTAGCCGCTTCCTGCTTGCTGTTTGCTGTTGTGCTTTTGAGAAATCAGCGACAAAGTTGCGAAGGCGCAAGGTAAGTGGAAATTTTGATCAGAGTCAGACAATTGTTTTACTTGAGTTATGCGTTTAAAATAAAGACATGTTGTATTCAGAACAGTTACAGTTCAATTCAAATTCGGCTCTGTTTACTCAAAGGTTAGCATACGAGTTTAAGTTGAATAATGGTTTGTGAGTACATAGTTCTCGTAATACGTAGATTTTTTTTATTTTTTTTTATTTTTTGAGTGGGAGGTAAGTCTGAGCTAAATTTCATACGGATACACATTTAGTGGCAAGGTTACAACGTTTCACGCTTCTCTTCCGTTACGCAGATTTGTACAGACCTGCCATCATCGTCGGATTGACAGTTACTGCGATGATTGAGCCGTTAATGCCGTCCTTATTTCTTCAACTATCTAGTTGCACGATCTTGATTTAATGAGTTGCACCTGTCTGTAGAAGTAGTGGATCGTTCTGATACGTGGTATGAGAAGCCATTTTTGCGGGTACCGAACTAAAGGCAAACCGCCCAGGCAGGGAAAGTGCTGTGAGCGCTTATCGGCAGGTAGGTTTTCTGCCGCCACCTTGCCTAGTGCACAACGACGCCAGCCTGTCGCGTGCGATTCCAAGTCTTCCAAATTGCGATTTTCATCCTGTACGGCAGACGCCCCTTTCTAAAGAAACCAGCTCTGGGAATAACGTAGAGCGTCTGGCCAACAAAAAATAAATTGAAACTTCCTGGCAGATTAAAACTGTGTGCCCGACCGAGACTCGAACTCGAGACCTTTGCCTTTCGCGGGCAAGTGCTCTACCATCTGAGCTACCGAAGCACGACCCACGCCCGGTCCTCACAGCTCTACTTCTGCCAGTATCTCGTCTCCTAACTTCCAAACTTTGGAAGGTAGGAGACGAGATACTGGCAGAAGCAGAGCTCAGATGGAACGGCCAACAGTAAGGGAAATGCCTCGGGTTGTAAAACCTCCATATTGTAGCGGTTCCTGTACAGATTGCCCTCAAGATGTACGAGGCGAGATCGTGTGCTATAGCCAATGGCACTCCAAACCATCACACTTGGCTTTGTCCTCTACGTCGCTCAACAATACAGTCTGCCTGACTGTATTCACCACGGCGTCGAACGCGTATGCAGCCATCGCTATAGGACAAGCTGAAGCAAGACTCGTCCGAAAGCACTAAATTTTACCACTCAGCAGTCGGCGTTCAAGTGCAGTCCTCAGTGTTGGTGGGTTCTGGTCAATGGAACTGGACGCAGTGGCACATGTGCCATAGGTACGGTTCCCAGAAGACAGCGTCGAACCGTCAACGCCGACGTGTCCACACCCGTTGCAGTGCCCAAAAGTTGCTTCGACACTGTGGACCAAGCTGTTCTGCTAGTTACGGCCAAGTGGATAAGATGGCGGTTATCTCGCATTGCGATCAAATTGCGTCGCCCGGTACCGTGTCGGCAGTGTTTACGGACCTCTCCTCTCCAATTGTATCACATACTCTCATTATTGAAGCAGCGTGCCCTGCACGAGCCGTAGTCGGTTGTTAACGACAGTCGGTGCAAAGCCTAATTTAACGTGTTGGAAGTGCCTAGTAACCAGGTTGTAACGATTATGCGAAA
Organism: Schistocerca piceifrons; assembly: GCF_021461385.2. Lineage (NCBI taxonomy): Eukaryota > Metazoa > Arthropoda > Insecta > Orthoptera > Acrididae > Schistocerca > Schistocerca piceifrons. Next base: position 778,350,632 of record NC_060140.1, on the reverse strand, counting down.
ATTTATTTGTATAAAATATAAAGAAATAATGCATATAAAAAGAATAGGTGAGAAAAGAAAACTGTGAATTAAATTACCACAAAAAGGGACAGGTGTGTGGGACTCGCTATTATATCTAGAAATAGTTAACTTGATGCCGAAAAGAGCAGCAGTGGGAAGAAATAGTAGGGTCAGGCAAGGATTTAAAAGATAGTTTATAGAGGATGTTGGGAATAATAGCTTTAGAATGATGTAATGTGATCTACAATGGTGACAGCTGAATCGTCCCACAGTTCTCCTGCTCTCTAAATTTTCATAACAGGATTTCGGGTGAAGTACGTCACCTTTCTTCCTGTTGAAATTCCATGATAATTTGTACTACGGTTTCGGAGAGGCCAAACCTGACCTTCATATTCGCAGTTTAGTAGCACGTCTCTGTACTCGGATTTCCGCCGTCATGCGTACTTGATGAGGACTGCAAAAGCTGGAACAATAATTTAGAACTGGTCGCAGTTGTATACAGGTTTCTTTATGATTGCATTGTACTTCACTTTTTCTAGAAACCGTCCAACAAACCTATGTCTTCTTTGCACTTCACCTCAGATTTACTAAATATAAACTAGACCGCTCACTGGCGCTAATGTAACGTTCCCATATTCAAATCGCCTTTTGCAGGGCGACGCTGTGTTTGCACTTAGCAAATGATGTCAAACATCAAATAAAACGTTGCATATACAACGAGTTAACAGATGAAAATGATGTTCATATGGACTCTGTACGCCTGTTAGAAAAAAATTTGTGAAAACGAAGTGACTAGTTCAAGTTCTATTGCAGATTACAATTATTCAAGTAGAAGCTCGTTGTACCACAAATGCAATAAAATTGTGGAAAGAAGGTAAATAAAATTATTCTATCAAAAAATAAAGACTGAAAAATGAACACAGAGTACGTGCCAGCAAACATTAAACTTAGCGAATGAAAATTAATCTCACTATCTGCTATTTCGTAAGTTTCATGCAACTATCTTGAATAGATAATTTGATACATTTCAGCTCCTACGAGTTAGGAACGGACCCGACGTTCTTGAATAGATATTTATTACTTCCCGTCTTTCGAAGAAAACTAGGAAGATACATTCGTTTAAGATAGACTTGATTACTCAGTAGGAATAGTGAAGTAAACATCCTTTTACTTTCTTCTTAGGCTTCCTTTCATTGTCTCTCATACCCTTTAACTCACAGGCCAATATTCATATTCGTTCCTGAAAATGGCGGCCGTCAGTTCGGGAACAGTTGCCTCATTTCTCCCTACGGCGTGGTAGAATCATGGCATAAAGTACTAGCGATTTAATCTATTCGCCCCATTTAATAATTGCTTCTCAGTCTTTTCCTTCTTCTTTTCGTTGGCGTTTGCCGCGTTTTTAGTTGCGGACTCCCTTGTACACACATCAAAAAAGTTTTGGATCACGTCGGTTACCAGAATTCCTGAAGATAGACGTTGACTGTGCATATACAGCTTGACAGACACAGTGCCTTTCACTGTTCAGAGATGTCACTAAACCCGCCCAAAGATGTAAACAACCATGCATGAGCAGCGCCTATTAGATGGAGGGGGTCCGACAGTCGATCAGTTCCAGTAATTCCACCAGGAAGTAAGTAGACGGCTAGTGTTGTCTGTAGTTTAATCATGAGTAGACAGTCAATACCGCGGTTCGATCGCGTCCGCATTGTTAATTTGTGCCAGGAAAGGCCCACAGTAAGGGATGTATCCAGTCGTCTCGGAGTGAACCAAAGCGATGTTGTTCGGACATGGAGGAGATATAGAGAGACAGGAACTGATGATGACATGCCTCGCTCAGGCCACCCAAAGTCTACTACCGCAGTGGATGACCTCTACCTAAGGATTACGGCTTGGAGGAACACTGACAGCAAGGGCACCATGTTGAATAATGCTTTTCGTGCAGCCACAGGACCTCGTGTTGCGACTCAAACTATGCGCATTAGGCTGCATGGTGCGCAACTTCACTCCCGACGGCCATGGCGAGGCCCATCTTTGCAACCACGACACCATGCAGCGCGGTAGAGATGGGCGCAACAACTACCGAGTGGACCGCTCAGGATTGGCAACTTCACCGAAGAGTGTCGCATATGCCTTCAACGAGAGAATCGTCGGGGACGTGTTTGGAGGCAGCCCGGTCAGGCTGAACGCCTTAGACACACTGTCCAGCGAGAACAGCAAGATGGAGGTTCCCTGCTGTTTTGGGGAGGCATTACGTGGGGCCGACGTACGACGCTGGTGGTCATGGAAGGCGCCATGAACGGCTGTGTGATACGTGAATTGCATCCTCCGACCGATAGTGCAACCATATCAGCAGGATATTGGCGACGCATTCGTCTTCATGAATAACAACTCGCGCCCCCATCGTGCACATCTTGTGAACGACTTCCTCCAGGATAACAATATCGATCGACTAGAGGGCCAGCATGTTCTCCAGACATGAACCCTATCGAAGAAGCCTGGGATAGATTGAAAAGGACTGTTTATGGAAAACGTGACCCAACAAAACATTCTGAGGGATCTACGCCGAATCACCGTTGAGGAGTGGGACAATCTGGACCAACAGAGTCTTGATAAACTTGTGGATAATATGGCACGACGAATACAGCTATGCATCAATAGAAGAGGACGCGCTACTGGGTATTAGAGGTACCGGTTTGTACAGCAGTCTGGACCACCACCTCTGAAGGTCTCGCTGTATGGCGGTACAACACGCAGTGTGTGGTTTTCATGAGCAATAAAAAGGGCGGAAATGATGTTTATGTTGATCTCTATCCCAGTTTTCTGTACCGGTTTCGGAACTCTTGAAACCGAAGTGATGCAATACTTTTTTTCAATGTGTGTATTTAAATTTTGGCAATTTCATTGTTTTTATTTGACTTTGCTGCTGGATGCCCTTCCAATCGCGGCAGGTGTCAGTGGCTTAAGGGAGGGAAGTCGTGTGAGCCACCTGTCTGTAAACTGTGTACATTTTGTTCTCTATCTGATCGTACTCGAACTGTTTATGTGTCGTATTCTCTGAGGCATAGAGTGGGTACTAGGGAGCCATTTGTCTAAAATAAAGCGAGCGTGGAAAACCGCCTAAAAACCACACTCATACTGGTAAGTGCACCAGCGACAGTCGGTGATACCCAGCACGGAATCGATCAAGGTCTGGCTCACAAGCAGCGCGCTGCGCTTTACGCTACACACTGAGGTGATATAAGTCATGGGATAACACTTATATAGATAGCGGCAGTATTGCGCACTTAAGGTATAAAAGGGGAATGCATAGGCAGAGGTCTCATTTGTACTCAGGTGATTCACGTGAAATTGCTTCCGATGTGATTGTGCCCACACGACGAGTATGAACACACACTGAACGCGGAACAGTAGTTGGAGCTAGACGCAGGGGACATTCCATTTCGGAAATCGTTAGGGAATTCAATATTCCTAGATACACAGTGTCAAGAGTGTGGTGAGAATACCAAATTTGAGTTATTACCTTTCACCGCGGATAACGCAGTGGTGGTAGCTTCATAATAGTTGTGGGCTGAGTTTGTATGGAATGGGCTCGCTCCTGTAGTCCAACTGAACCGATCATTGACTGAAAACGATTATGTTCGGCTCAGTCCGGAACCGCGCGACTGCTACGGTCGCAGGTTCGAATCCTGCCTCGGGCATGGATGTGTGTGATGTCCTTAGGTTAGTTAGGTTTAATTAGTTCTAAGTTCTAGGCGACTGATGACCTCAGAAGTTAAGTCGCATAGTGCTCAGAGCCATTTGAACTATGTCCGGCTACTTGGAGAGTATTTTCAGCCATTCATGGTCTACACATTCACCGAATTTTTATGGATGACAGTGCACGATGTCAGAACTTTCTGAACAATTCGAGCGAATGGTTTGTCTACCCTTATCGCGCTACATGAATCCCATCGAACATTTATGGGGCATAATCGAGAGGTCAGTTTGTGCACAGTATCCTGTACCGGCAACACTTTCGCTATTCTGGACTGCTGAAGAGGCATCGCGGCTCGATGTGCCTGCAGGAGACTTCCAACGACTTGTTGAGTGCATACCACGTCGAGTGTCTGTATTACGCCGGGCACGATATTAGAAGGTATCCAATGACTTTTGTCACTGCGATATAAAATTGTTTCTTTATTTCGTAAACAAACGTGAGTGTCCTTGCGCCGTACTTTAAGTACGCCATCAAACGCAGCTGCCGTGGTCACATCGACAGTAACATTGGGATCATGTGAAGGTAACTCCATGTTTTAATACCAAATTTATTGTGTGGAAAACCCATTCAACTAGGGACGTAGCAGATGCTCTAAACAAGACTTAAGTAATGTGTAGCACTGAATGCGATTCTCTCCTCGAGTGACGTGTTGGGGTGGAGGACAGCAGAGGCTACGCTGTGGGAAATGTCCGCTTGTGCTATCTGACGCCACCGTGTCCACCTGACAATCATCCAGATAAGGGCGCCGTCATTATAAAAAGCTCTGTCCATCCCACACGGCGGTCCACAGTCAGCCAGATAACACTCGCAACCGACCGCGCACACGGATCCGCGATGCTTCCTTAGTCGCCGCTGCCGACGTCGGACTCAGTTGCAGCCCTGCTCCCCGCCTAGTCTCTTCTGGTTTCACCGTGCCGGGGATCCTCAGCAGCATTTCGTTGTTATTCTCTGTTCACGCAGCCACGAATCAACAAGACAAAACCTCCTTACAAGAGGAGGGCCGTGCCGTCCACCTTATCCCTACAAGATCTGGTGTAGAATTTAGAGTTAGATTAAACCCTGTGTCGTAAAACATGACATCAAATTCTTCGAATATGAATAGTGCTGGAACTCGTGATCTGTCTCCTCGCACGGACGTCGACGTCGAGGATACCACAGGTGAGCAAACAAACAGCGGCTGATTTGTACTGATTGATACTTTCATGTAAATTGAAGGTGGGGGGGGGGGGGGGAGAAAGGACTGCATCGGGACTTTATACGGAATCAGCGGCTACGAGTGAAAATGCGTGTCAGACTGGGCTCGCACTTGGGATCTCCCGCTCATTAGGTAGTTGTGTGAACCAATGGGCCACAGAGACACGGTGTTCATCGCACTTGCGCGGACTGTCTCGGCACGCTTTTTGCCGACCCACGTTCCCACCTAGCGCCACGTTTGCGCAGTCGGTGGTCATGTCCTCCAGGCTCGCTACTTAAAGATTCCCGCAGGAGGTCGGATGTAACTGTGTATCCGCACTGAAGATGTTGCATTCGTTGCCCATTGAGGCGAATCAATTACAGGACTGTGTAGTGTCCGTTCTTTTGGACAGGTATCTTGCACTCATACAAATGACTGCCAGCGCCAGTGGTGACTGAATCGCTTATTAGCTGACCGCTGCTTTGTACTTCTTGTTGTTCTTTGGTGTCCATACAAGACTTGATAATAGAAAGACTACAGACTCCCTCTCTCTCTCTCTCTCTCTCAGCATTTAATATCATATTTCTTATTATTTTATGGTAATTTTCTCACACCTACATGTACACTACATTACTCCCCACGTCCTCTAAAGTCTATTTTACAGTGGTTTCTAATCTTTCGAACATTTTCGTAATGTGAGATACCACTGGTGTACATGGATTCCACTTCGGATGTTGTTGATCATTATTCACTTTGTTACATCTTGACGATTGGCAAATTTCGGCTTTACAGGCTCTTTTCAAGTTCAATAGGTCTCAATGTATCGTAAAATTATCCGACAATAAACCGGCGCACAAAGCCTATCCGAGAGCAGGCACACAAGGTGCAAGCATCAAAATTAAAACTCGAACGAGATTTTCACTCTGCAGCGCAGTGTGAGCAGAAATGAAACTTCCTCGCAGATTAAAACTGTGTGCCGGACCAAGACTCGAACTCGGGACCTTTGCCTTTCGCGGGCAAGTCTCTACCATCTGAGCTACCCAAGCACGACTCACGCCCCGTCCTCACAGCTTCACTTCTGCCAGTACCTCGTCTCCTACCTTCCAAATTTTACAGAAGCTCTCCTGCGAGCCTTGCAGAACTAGCACTCCTGAATGGAAGGATACTGCGGACACATGACTTAGCCACAGCCTGGGGGATGCTTCCAGAATGAGATTTTCACTCTACAGCGGCGTGTGCACTGATATGAAACTTCCTGGCAGATTAAAACTGTGTTCCGGACCGAGACTCGAACTCGGGACCTTTGCCTTTCGTGGAGTAGATGAGTAGAGGAATTAATATTCGCAGTTTCTACAATGATACGGGGTTCATAAGGTTCGATAGATTCTCGGTAGATGTCTTGCGAATTTCTTAGAGAGTCTGCCAGTTGAGACTTTCAGCATTTACGTCACGCTCTCTCGCTAGTCAAAGAAGCCTGTGACCATTCACTCCGTCATCCTTCACACACCGGGGTCCCCGCGCAGTGAACTTGTGACGTCACACTAATGGGCTTGTCCGCCACATTTCATGAACGCTCGGGTCCGTTCAGGGCCCGTGGGAAATGTATGTAATTGAAAAGGTACTATAACAGATCTACACTTTCGGATAATTGAAATAATCGATGGCACGTGATCCTAATGTCTTTGTTTGAGAAAGCATCGGTTTCGAAGAACAAATTAAATAAAAATATGTAGAATCAGTTATAACCGAATCGTTATTGCGCGACTGTCCACCCCGATAGCTGAGTGGTCTGTGTGACTGATTGCCATCCTACGAGCCCGGGTTCGATTCCCTGCTGGGTCGGGGATTTTCTCCGCTCAGGGACTGGGTGTTGTGTTGGCTTCATCATCATTTCATCCCCATCCGGCGCGCAGGTCGCCCAATGTGCCGTCGAATGTAATAAGACCTGCACCAAGGCGGTCGGACCTGCCCCGCAAGGAGCCTCCCGGCCAATGATACTAAACGCTCATTTCCATTTCCATTCTGACAAATAATAAAAACTGCAAAGTAGTTAGTGAAATTTCAGATAATGAAGCTAAATATTTTTTAGTTTGGTTGCAATGCTTATCGAAAATGATCGCTAGCTCACGGTGTGAGCGAACAATATTATGTAGCTATTAATCAATTTGGAAAAGTATTTATGTAATCATTAATTCAAGACAATCAAGCGAGAATGGACATAATAACACTGGCTCGAGCTCAGATCCAAAATCATGGTTATCAACATGAAATAAATCTAACTGTGAAATCAGTAAAGCAAGTTGCGCTAAGCGTATGCACTTCACTGCTAATTGTTTGTCACTCAGTTTACGTAATGAACACCTTCGCGCAGCCTACCATAATTCCTATTGTTAATATTTCTACAATTGTAATTGTTCTTAAACGTTTTCCGTTAAGCATATAAGCGCTTAATTTTCATTAAATAAATGTTTATTAGCTTTTGCATAACACTGTTAAGCATTTCGGAAATTAGAGCAGAAATTATTGATCACAGAAAGATATTAAACATTCTGATCTACAATAATCTCTAAAAACTCACTGAAATTACTTTTTCATAATCACTAAATATTAATAATGTTCTTTAAGTGAAGATTTCGCGTAGTAACAAAGTCCATTATTTTTAATTGTCAGTCTCGATTATTTTTTATGTTTTTATAACTTTCACTTCTTTCAACAAATCATTAAAATTAAATTATCTCAGCAATTTTAGTCTTTTTGTCGTCCACAGTGACACTCAGTTTTAGTTAATAATGACAGGTTAGCACTTGTAACACAGTGTCACCGTTAAGTTGGTAATTATTTAAAAAATGAACCTATAACGCTGGCTGGCCTTGATATGCTTATAAGTATACAATTGAATCTGCTCTTACTTCAGTGAGCGGCTGCTGGTGCTGCGTAAGGCAATAATCCCCGGCAATGAACGCCAACGGGCTCTTCTTAGTGTCGATTTGGAATGAACAAGTTTGAGCCCAAGTGCTCTTCTTTCATATTCATTCCTCTTGATGCTTTTTGCACTAAGCCCAAATAATACCGCATTTATGCGTGGCAATAACAAAAAATTCTTCCAGTTTCGTACGTTACAATGTGCCGGTAGCAAGCACAGGGCCTGATCGCTTCTGTCAGACTCCGCTGCGCGAGAGCTCGCGCCAGACTCACCTGTTCTGTGCGCGTCCACACCCAGAGACAATGTTCCCTACTTCAGATATACCCTTTGACTCTTCACAATAGCAAATTGCCCTTACTAGACCAGCGTGTTTACTACACGCTATTACGCAATTCTTTTTCATATATTGCATTTAAATTACATAATCGTGTTCATTCGTAAGAAAATATTTACAAAATAATGACAAAATATATTCTACAAAAAATTACTCCATTACTCAAAATTACAAATTAATACTGCTTAATTTTTCATGTCAGACACTGTGTTGTTGTGTTACAGTACTCACTGAAAGTCTTAACTTTGTTGTGTGCTATCAAGAGCATGCATTCATTTAAACGCGCAGTCAAGAATTATAAAATTCGTCTGAGATAGTTACTCGCTCCCCGCCGGACACGGCTGCTGGCACTTGTAGCATTTGCAGCATCACACGCTGTGACATACGCACCATGGACCGTCTTTCTCGTACACCTCGTTGCGTACGCTCCATGTCCCTTGTTAGTCCGACCTAATGTCTGCTCCAGACACACCGCAGCAGCGTTTACGCACGGGCCGTACAAATGTTTTGTATGCGATCTCTTTCGTAGACAAACAGCAACTACCTAGTCTCCTACCACCGAATTGTAACCTGGCACATGCTTTGCCTACAACTGAGCCTACCTGGTCGTTCCATTTAACATCCCTATTTATCTTTACTCCCAAATATTTACGTGACAAGACTAACTAACTGTGCCATGTTAATCCTGTGATCAGAGTATACCACTGTTTTTCCTTTCATGAAATACACAGTTCTGAATTTTTCTACATTAAAAAGAAATTAAGAGTCTTTGCGCAAGACTGATTTTATGTCGAGATCGAACTGGATATACTGCAGTTTTAACCAAGCACAATTCTCTCACAGGTGACTACATCACTTGTGAAAAGCCTGTGGTTGCTATTAACACCATAGGTTAAATCACTGAAGCATGAATGGCAACGTGCTATTAAACTCCCCTGAGGAACACCAGATCCTCTTTCAGTGTCTCTACGTAACTCTTTATCCGGGAGAAGGTGCTGTGTTCTGACTGACAGGAAATTTTCGACCCAGTCGTAAACAATGTTACATGCTGTGGGAACTTGTTTCCTACAGAAAGCTTTTCTAAATTCTGGAAATACAAAATCGAGCTGGTTTCCTCTATCCACGCCGTTAACAACAGCAGAGGGCGATTTGAGTTTCTTATGACTGACGATTTTGAAATCCCTTCTGATTTACATGGAGAAGGTTAAATCATCATCACCGTCAACAACATATACACGACATTACACTACATTTACATAACTACGTATATTTCTCGATCACCCACGCGAGACAGTCTTGACACATTAGCCGCCTCAATAACAAAATGCTTTAATCAGATCTTGTGCGACGCGAGGCCTTCATAAAATTCAAGGTATTTGTAGCTAAATGGTACTCCAACGCCTACTGTACAGCTTGATAAGAGTTCAGAGAAATATTGTTGCCACAGTTTTATCAGTTACTGATATGTCTGTGGGAAATTATACATGCGAACACTTCAGTGTGATGAACATAACGAAGCATTAGTATCTACGTCGAAGAATGAGTGCAGACAACTTATTTATTTACAGAACTGCATTCACGACAATATGGCAATACGAATATGGAAGTCTGAAATTAAAATTTAGATATGTCTGAGGATAAAAAAGTGACACAGAGGTGTACTAGAGCCGGCCGTTGTGGCCGAGCGGTTCTAGGCGCTTCAGTCTGGAACCGCGCGATCGCTACAAAAAAAAAAAAAATGGCTGTGAGCGTTATGGGACTTAACTGCTGAGGTCATCAGTCCTCTAGAACTTAGAAGTACTAAACCTAACTGACCTAAGGACATCACACACATCCATGCCCGAGGCAGGATTCGAACCTGCGACCGTAGCGGTCGCGCGGTTCCAGACTGTAGCGCCTAGAACCGCTCGGCCACTCCGGCCGGCGCGACCGCTACGGTCGCAGGTTCGAATCCTGCCTCGGGCATCGATGTGTGTGATGTCCTTAGGTTAGTTAGGTTTAAGTAGTTCTATGTTCTAGGGGACTGATGACCTTAGACGTTAAGTCCCATAGTGCTCAGAGCCATTTGAATCATTAAGGTGTACTAGACAGTAACACAGTGTATTGACAATATAATGAATCTATACATGTTACTAAATTAAAGTTCAATGTTGCGTTTTTCTGTATATATGTGAAGGCTAATCTCAGGAACTACTGTAGGAATTTTGATACAGTCCTCACTAATAGAGTGGTGCACGAGGAAGGTCTGTGCATACAGGGTGAGTTAGGAGGAAAGGTACATACTTTGTAGGGTGGTAGTGTTAGCGATTCTGAAAAAAACGCTTCAAATTAACACACGCCCTTTTCTTAACCGTATCAGGCATGCAACTGTTTATGACTGCCGTCAGTCGTACGTCCTTCTTCACCAGCTTTCACATGCGAATACAATCAAAGCAACATTATGCTACGTAGTGTTGTCTTTACTAACGATTGTATTTAATGGTGCGGTGTTATTGATGACCAACTCATCGGTCAAGTTGTTTTAGATAACCGTCTTACCTTGATACCTTGATTTCCTTCCAAATGTGTTACCAGAATACTTAGAGAATAATCCTTTGGTAATACGAACCGTATGAACTTTCAGCACGACGGAGCTCCTACACATTTCGTATGGCCAGTGACACAGCACCTCACTGACACGTATCTTGGGCGCTGGACCGGTCACGTGGGGCCATTTCTTCGCCACGGAGGTCACCCGATCTTACCCTATATGATTACTATTCGTGGGGTTTGTGGGGTTGGCTGAACAGCGAAGTCTACAAGCGCAGAGTGGACACAAAGAAGGAACTTCTCATTCGTACTTTACACGCGTGTGCTCACGTAAAGAATCATACGAAAGAGCTCAGATCAGCAACACAGCAGGTGTCTACAAGAGCTGCAAAATGGATTGCAGTTGACGGTGCACTTTTTCAACATCTTTTGTGAGGAAATGTACACATTTAAACAAAACGTTAGATCAATATTTGCGTTTGTCCTATTCCCTACTAGTTTCATTAGTTTCCTCCGAAACTGTTAAGAATAGGACATGTTCATATTACGTTTCTTGTTCAGAATCACTAGTGCTATTACCCTTCAAAGCACGTACCTTTTCTGCTGACTCATCCTGTGTAATTTATTACCGTTACGCTAGACAAATCGTTCGTCGTAGATAGTGAACGCTACCCTTGCGAAGCCGGGCAGGTCACTTGTAAACTTCTAAAGTATTCGTAAGCTGATGTCCAGCAAGTGTGTCCATTGTGAGTTGCTGGTACAGCTTCTACAAATTCAACCTATTCCTCTTATATACTTTCTGACCATGTGGTAGATAGTTACATGAAGGTTACGGGAGAGAAGTGTGTGACGAGAATATGCGCAATTTTCGTGACAAGTCCGCATATTGTGCAGTCCAATCCAGATCTTGAGCGGTGGTTCTGATCTGGCGAGAGAGTTCCTCGAGTGAAGGCACCTTGCAGATGTGTTTCTGAAACAATGGTTGCTTCGTTCCTCAAATAAATCAGTTTTTGTTCAGGTGAATGTTTGTGTGTCCCTGTTAAGTGATTGTCTAGATTTAAGTTTGTATCGTTTGAGTGGCAGAAGTTATATGCTGGTCAAAATTCTATTGTAGTCTCTCATAAGGCCATACGTTCTTAGAAAATCGATTTCCGACGCTATCGGAAGCCACTGGATTGAAGTAGATTTGGTCGTTACCGTGATCATCCTTACTGTCTCGTTGGGTTTCACGTCAGTCGGTTTGATGTTGTAGGTGTATAATCAGACGAGAACGTAGCGTTCTGCACAGGATTAGATAATGGCAAAATAGCTGATTCTCAGAGTATAGGTCGTATATTCCCCAAGTCGAGCAGCACAGTTTCTGTGTAACGTTGTTTGTGGACCAGAGTTTTCCAGTAGTATTGATTAGATTTTTCATGAATAATAGAGATAAGGCCAAAAGACTCAGTTCGGTCTTCAGCGATTGTTTTAATCACGGTACGAACTTCGAATCGGAAGATATTTAGATAAATATAAGCAGAATAGAAAATGAATTACAACCGCTCAACAATGGAAAAGCATCTGGACCGGATGAGATATCTCTGAGATTCTTCAGAAATGATGTGAATGTAATCATTACCCACCTAACTACTGGAAGGACGAAGATTTTTTTAAGCACATTAAATTAGTTAGGCATAAATTAAACGCACAAAAAGCAACTTCCTGGGACATCGCGTTGTGGTTTCGGTACTGAGCTGACACCGCATGTGTGGACCACGTATCCTGACTGTCAGTGTACAATGTCGACCACTTTTGTCACTGGGTGTGCACTTGCTTTAAGATATTTTGGGAAATGTATGTATGACAGTGACAGATTCGGGAATGACATCTAGGACAAATAGGAGCCGGCCGCTGTGATCGAGCGGTTCTAGGTGCTTCAGTCCGGAACCACGCGGCTGCTACGGTCGCAGGTTCGAATCCTGTCTCGGGCATGGATGTGTGTGATGTCCTTAGGTTAGTAAGGTTTCAGTAGTTCTAAGTCTAGGGGACTGATGACCTCAGATGTTAAGTCCCATAGTGCTTAGAGCCATTTGAACCATTTTTGGAAATAGGAGACTTCAATTTTGCCGGCACTGGTCAGTAAACTCTATGTTTCTTAAACCTATTTTTTTCAATACTTATTCGTTGGTCAAGGTATGGTCATTTTCACATTTTGACGAAATTTTTTCAGCGGCGTCCAGAGAGAATAGCTCACGATTGCAATATGAAGAATAACTAGACAATGAGGTACTACATTTTGCCCTCGGGTTGTCGACAGACAAGCTGAAGGCTCGCTACATCTTCGGCGGCCTGGGCATGTGCGGCATCGCCATCGGCTACGCGCTGCGGGTGAACCTGTCGGTGGCCATCGTGACCATGGTCAACTACACGGCCATCCAGTCCGGCACCACCGAGCAGGACACCGGGGTCTACGCAGAGGGCACGTGCTTCGCTGGCGAGAATATCACCACTCAAAAGACGGAGGTAAGGACCCCGAAATACTTCACATCAAGAGAAGACTCAAGGGCTGCATGTACAGGATCTCTCTTCGTACCACATACATATGAAGTCGCAGTGATTTGGTTTCCTTTTATAGCAGGCAGTATTTTGGTACAGTGTGTGGATGTTCGTCGGCGATGAAATCACTGATGTTCCATACATTTCGATTTAGAACTGAAGAAATTATTTGAATACATGCTACTGAAATACAAAAATCCTGCTTTTTCTCAAACGGTACCTAAACTATGTGAGCAAAAGTATCCAGACACCTGGCTGAAAATGGCTTTCAAGTTCGTGCCGCCCTCCATCGGTAATGATGGAATTCAATATGGTGTTGGCCCACCATTAGCCTTGATGACAGCTTCCACTCTCACAGCCATACGTTCAGTCAGGTGCTGGATAGTTTCTTGGGGAATGTCAGCGCATTCTTCAAGGGTGGCTGCACTGAGGAGAGGTATCGATGTCGGTCGGTGAGGCCTGCCACGAAGTCGGCCTTACAAAACATCCCAAAGGTGTGCTATAGGATTCAGGTCAGGGCTCCGTGCAGGCCAATCCATTACAGGGATGTTGTCGTGTAACCACGCCGGCACAGGCCGTGCGTTATGAACAGGTGCTCGATCGTATTGAAAGATGCAGTCGCCATCCCCGAACAGTGGGAAGCAAGAAAGTGCTTAAAACATGAATGTAGGCCTGTGCTGTGATAGTGCCAATCGAAGCAACAAGGGGTGCAAGCCCCCTCCATGAAAAACGCTACCACACAATAACACCACTGCCTCCGAATTTTACTGTTGGCGCTACACACGCTGACAGAGACGTTCACCGGGCATTCGCCAAACCCACATCCTGCCATCGGATCGCCACATTGTGTACTCTACACAACGTTTTTCCCCTGATCAAATGTCTAATGTTTACGCTGCTTACACCAAGCGAGGCGTCGTTTGGCATTTAAAGGTGTGACGTGTGGCATATGAGCAGCCGACCATGAAATCCAAGTTTTCCCACCTCCCACCTAACTGTCACAGTACTTGCAGTGGATCCTGATGCAGTTTGGATTTCCAGTGTGATGGTCTGGATAGGTGTCTGCCTATTACACATTACGACCATCTTCAACTGTCGGCGGTCTCTGTCAGTCAACAGACAGGTCGGTCTGTACGCTTTTGTGCTGTATGTGTCCCTTCACGTTTCCACTTCACTATCACATCGGAAACAGTGGACCTAGGGATGTTTAGCAGTGTGGAAATCTCGCGTACAGACTTACGGCACAAGTGATACCCAATCACCTGTCCACGTTCGAAGTCCGTGAGTTCCGCGGAGCGCTCCATTCTGCTCTCTCGCGAAGTCTAGTGACTACTGCGGTGCTGATATGGTGTACCTGGCAGTAGGTGGCAGCACAATCCACCTAATATTAAAAAGGTTGTTTTTGGGGCTGTACGGAAACTTTTACTCACATACTGTAGGTGGAATCGAGTTGCTATCAGGAAATATATTAATATACGTACATAAAAAAGTATATTTGCTTGTATTATAATTTTTTACTTACTTTAGAAGATCTTCAGTGCTACTTTTCAAATATGATCTAGTTTTCTTTTGTCATATTTGTGCATGATTTTTACATTATCAATTGCGTATCAGAAATATGGTTTGTTAGAAACTTTTACCTTTAATGAATATCAATTTATGTGTTATGTCAAATTCAGGATTGTCTTTTGTTCTGAATTATCTGTCACAGATAACAATTTTGTCGAAGTTATCAATATATATTTTTACGTCTGAGTTCCGTTTCTACATTTAAGTTGTTATTCGAATTTTTTGCGGAAATAAAAAACATAATTAAGGGTGAAAGGCAATTGTGAATTTAAGATGCGTTAAAACAGATGTGCATGAGAGACATAAATTTAATGCAAACAGTATCTCTGATACAGAAATAGATAATGTAACATCCAGTCACAAATATGGCAAAACAAAAGTAAATCATATTTGAAAAATAGCATCTAAGATCTTCTAAAGCAAGTAAAAAATTGTAATATTATCAAATATTATAGTTTCAATTTGTTTTATCATGAAGATACGAAAAATTCCATCTGTTACAACTGAAATTTGTTCTTGGGTACCAGAGATATTTCACCTGTACATGGTAGGCATCTTCAGTCCCCTATGATACGCACAAATTATTTAATTACACGTATTTTGATGTGAGATATAGAGTGACTCTTTTGCATTTTGTTTAGCTCTTATTTCTTTTTACAATTAAATGTTTGTTGTTTTCATTTATATTCATTTTTGTGTCCTGTTCATGCAGCTATGTATTGTTCAATGCGTGCTGAACGCACATGGTGTAGATTTCTTCGAGTGAATATTTCTTTGCGCCTAGCCTATACAGTAGAAAACTGTACATGCTTGCACTATTCTTGGTCAAATGCTTTAGAGTTGAGCGAGGAATCGGGAACTGACTAATGGATTCTGGGAGAGTGGTATGGAGTGTTGGGAAAAGTGGCAGCATACGTTAACAGTGCAAATATTATCCATTTATATGTACATATACAGATATATGAGTATATACTGGTAATATCTTGATTATATCTTGGTACCGGTCTAGAATGAGCCATCGCTCGAAAGCGGGAGCAGCAAAAAAATATTAAAAAAAGGTCTGGTGTATTATTACTACAATAACACGCATTTCATCCAATTTGTTGAAGCTGCAGAACAGCATTCTGGAGGAATATTCAAGGTTTGCTTTTGTTCTACAATATTACTTTTATTGTTAACCGGTTTTCGGCTTATAAGGCTATCTTCGGACATTTACTGAGTATTATCACCAAAGAAGTTAAATGTTAGCAGGCAACATTGGAAGAGAAGTAACACATCTAGACTGAAGTAGAAACATACATCAAGTAACATCTTTGCAATGAAATAGTAAAAACTGAACAGTATATAAATAACAATGGAGTTGACAGGAAAACCTTTAGCACAAAATAGGAATAGCATGCCTACATAACAGTTTCTATTAATAAACAAAACTAATAAAATAAAATAAAATTAGTACTGGACAAGGCTGCATCAGGAGGTATGAAACATTGAGAGTGATACACAACCAATTAAAAGAAGAGACAGTTGTCAATGTAAATACAGAATACATAAGGAACTTAAGCACTATCAATAAGTTAAACTGAAATTAATAAATGCAGTAAAATGGAGGTGTTTGAGGGAACCTACAGTTTGAGAGTGTGGTGGTACTGCATTTTAGCATTACCATTATAATCAAAGCAGTGGCTGTGTACCAGTTATCATTAAATAAATGAGCAAAGTAAAATATGAACAGTATTTGATGAGACAACTACAAGGGGTGTTAACAATAAAAGTAATATTGTAGAACAAAAGCAAACTGGTGCTTTTCATTTATTATAATGTTGTTCTACCAAGAACTGACGGAAGATTCTGTTAATATGAATATTCAAGGCATTCAAGAAAGCCAGATACGTAGATATTTAATTCATCGAAACTATGTGATGGAAGTAGACTTGTACTCTCTATTAGTGAAGCATGTAGGAGAGCTTTTGTGAAGTATGTAGAATTAGGACAGCGTTGCTAGGACATTTAAACCTTGTATGACCACGACAGGCATTCGAATGCGAACGTTGTCAACAAAAGACAAAGGTCCTGGTCCGATTTTAGGTCATACAGCCTGTTTTTACCTGTCAGCGAGCTGACTTACTCTGGACATTCCGCTGCAAAATGAAATATTTCAGTTACAATATTTCTTAACCTTTATTTGAATATTCTGTGCACTGGAGAACCATGGCACTGGAGATTTTTCACATTATCTTCCTGGTCTACAGTAAAATACGAAATAGTAAACTAGAAAATTAATTACCAAGATGCGCTTATCAAAGAACTAAACACCATATCCAAACATTAGTAATGGTAGCAGTGAGGAAATTGAGTCGGACAAAGAGAAGGGGAAGATAAGTGGAAATACAGGCCATTATCTAGGCTAGATGTAACGATACACATTAATAGCGTTATATGTCACGGTGGCGAATGATTTTTTTGTCTGGTTTGCTTATAAGGTCCTGCTGCTGTCTCTGATCTGCCTCCAGAGAATGAGGGCGAATCTTGGACAGTGCTAGCCACTCGTTCTAGCGAGACGTCCGAACAACCTCTAGATGACGCTTGTCCGGGGCTCCAAGACGAGCGCCAACAGGCAACTGGTCAGACAGACAAGATGGACTAGAGTGCAAAATGAGAGCACCTCGTGTCACTGTTGCAGGACGGCGAGTTCGCTTGGGACGAGGCGCGGCAGGGCTACATCCTGGCGGGCTTCTTCTACGGCTACGCGGTGGGGCAGCTGCCGGGCGGCCTGCTGGCCGAGCGCTTCGGCGGCAAGCTGGTGTTCGGGCTGGGCAACTTCATCACCGCCGTGCTCACCGTCGTCAGCCCGTTCGCCGCCTGGCTCAACGACGACCTCTTCTTCGCCGTGCGTGTCCTCGAGGGGCTGGCCGAGGTTAGTACGATCCGACCCAGGCCAACCCTCCCTCTGCACCGCACGCTTAGTTTCACGTTCCGTTGATCGTTTGCACAATAAATCGTTGTGATGTGGAACCTGTCATTTTATATACACATCACGATTTAATTTATAAATATGGCTACATACTGAACATACATAAAGTACTCTACTGGCCTTTAAAATTGCTACACCAAGAAGAAATGCAGATGATAAACTGGTATTCATTGGACAAATATATTATACTAGAACTGACATTTGATTACATTTTCACGCAATTTGGGTGCATAGATCCTGAGAAATCAGTACGCAGAACAACCACATCTGGCCGTAATAACGGCCTTGATACGCCTGTGCATTGAGTCAAACATAGCTTGGATGGTGTGTACAGGTACAGCTGCCCATGCAGCTTCAACACGATACCAGAGTTCATCAAGAGTAGTGACTGGCGTATTGTGACGAGCTAGTTGCTCGGCCACCATTGACCAGACGTTTTCAATTGGTGAGAGATCTGGAGAATGTGTTGGCCAGGGCAGCAGTCGAACATTTCCTGTATCCAGAAAGACCCGTAAAGGACCTGCAACATGCATTATCCTGCTGAAATGTAGGGTTTCGCAGGGATCGAATGAAGGGTAGAGCCACGAGTAGTAACACTTCCGAAATGTAACGTCCAATGTTCAAAGTGCCTTCAATGCGAACAAGAGGTGACCGAGACGTGTAACCAATGGCACCCCATACCATCACGGCGCGTGATACGCCAGTATGGCGATGACGAATACACGCTTCCAATGTGCGTTCACCGCGATGTCGCCAAACACGGATGCAACCATCATGATGCTTAAACAGAACCTGGATTCATGCGAAAAAAATGACGTTTTGCTCTTCGTGTATCCAGATTCGTCGTTGAGTACACCATCCCAGGCGCTCCTGTCTGTGATGCAGTGTGAAGGGTAACCGCAGCCATGCTCTCCGAGCTGATAGTCCATGCTGCTGCAAACGTCGTCGAACTGTTCGTGCAGATGGTTGTTGTCTTGCAAACGTCCCCATTGTTGACTCAGGGATCGAGACATGGCTGCACGATTCGTTACAGCCATGCGGATAAGATGCCTGTCATCTCAACTGCTAGTGATACGACGCCGTTGCGATCCAGCACGGCGTTCCGTATTGCCCTCCTGAACCCACCGATTCCATATTCTGCTAACAGTCATTGGATCTCGACCAACTCGAGCAGTAACGTCGCGATACGATAAACCGCAATCGCGGTAGGCTACAATCCGACCTATATCAAAGTCGGGAAAGTGATAGTACGCATTTCTCCTCCTTACACGAGGCATCACAACAACGTTTCAGCAGGCAACGCCGGTCAACTGCCGTTTGTGTATGAGAAATCGGTTGGAAACTTTCCTCATGTCAGCACGTTGTAGGTGTCGCCACCGGCTCCAACCTTGTGTGAATTCTCTGAAAAGCTAATCATTTGCATATCACAGCATCTTCTTCTTGTCTGTTAAATTTCGCGTCTTTAGCGCGTCATCTTTGTGGTATAGCAATTTTAATGGCCAGTAGTGTATATTTGTCCAATGAATAACCGTTTATCATCTGCATTTCTTCTTGGTGTAGCAATTTTAATGGCCAGTAGTGTAGTTTCTTTAATATCTCCAGAAGTGTGTAACTATATCCCAGCCACCACCTTTTACACATTCATTTACGTCTACATAGTACACTTAAGTGCCTGGCAGAGTTCTCATCGAACTAACTTCACAATAATTCTCTGTTATTCCACTCGCGAACAGCGAGCGGAAAAAAACGAACACCTATATCATTCCGTGCGAGATCCCATTTCCCTTATTTGATTATGATGCTCGTTTCTCCCTATCACGGTTGCCGTAAACAAAACATTTTCGCACTCGGAGGAGAAAGTTGGTGATTGAAATTTCGTCAGAAGATCCCGCCGCAACGAGAAACGCCGTTGTGTTAATGATGTCCACCCCAAATCCTGTGTGACGTCCGTGACACTCTCTCCCCTATTTCTCGATAATAGAAAATTTGCTGCCCTGCTCCGAACTTTCTCGATACACTCCGTTAATCCATCCGGTAAGGGTCCCACATCGCGCATTGCAATTCCAAAAGTGGACGAACAAACGTTTTTTAGGCTGTCTCTTTAATAGGTCTGCTGCATCTTCTAAGTGTTCTGCCAATAAAACGCAGTCTTTGGTTCGCCTTCCGCACAACATTTCCTACGTGTTCTTTCCAACCTAAGTTGTTCCTAATTGTTGTTCCTAGGTATTTAGTTGAATTTACGGTCTTTGATTTGACTGATTTATCGCGTTACTGTAAGTTTAATGGGTTATGACGATAACCTCACATTTGTCATTAATGAAGGTCAACTGCCAATTTTCGCACTATGTAGTTATCTTATCTAAATCGTTTTGCAATTGGCTTTGATCTTCTGATGACTTTATTAGATGATAAACGACAGTATCATCTGCGAACATCGTAACACTGCTGAACAGATTGTGTTCTAAACCGTTTATATAGATGAGAACAGCAGAGAGCCTACAAAACTACATTGGGGAATGCCCGAAATCACAACACTAAATTGGGGATTGCCCGAAATCACTTCCGTTTTATTCGATGACTTTCCATCGTTTACTACGAAATGTAACCTCCTTGAAACAAAATAACGAATCCAGTCACATAACTGAGAGGATCTTCCAAGCTACTTACAAGCTACTTCTGATGTATGGTGTAAAAAGTCTTCTGGAAATCAAGAAATACGGAATCAGTTTGAAATCCCTACCCGATAGCACTCAACACTTCGTGTGAGTAAAAAGCTAGTTCTGTTTCACAACAACGATGTTTCCTAAACCCGTTTTGACTCTGTGTCAATAGGCCGTTCTCTTCGACGTAACTCATAATGTTCGAACACAACATAGTTACAAAATCCTGCTGCATGTCGTCGTTAATGACGTTGGCCCCTAATTTAGTGGAGTACTCCTGTTGCCTTTCTTGATTATTTGTGTGATCTATGCAACTTTCCAGCCTCTGAGTACAGATGTAACTTATTCATGTTGGCAGCTGTTCTTGATTCATATTCTGGAATATTTGCTTCGTCTTCTTTGGTGAAACAATTTCGGGAGGCTTTGTTTAGTAACTCTGCCTTAGCAGCACTTTCTTCGATAGTATTTCCATTGAAATCGCGCGGAAAGGATACTAATTGTGTCTTACCGCTACCATACTTTACATACGACAGGAATCTCTTAGGATTTTCTGCCCGGTTTCGAGACAAGCTTTCCTTGTGGAAACTATTATAAGCGTCTCGCATTGAAGTCCTCTCTAAATTTCGAACTTTTATAAAAGACAGACAGCATTTGGGATTTTTCGTTCGTTTAAATTTGGCATACTTTTTTTCTTTGTTTCTGCAACTGTGTTCTGACCCGTTTTTTGTACCATGGGGGATCAGCTCCGTCGTTTCTGAATTTATTTTGTATAAATCTCTCAATTGCTATGTATACTATTTCTTTGTAATAGACATTCTTCTACGGAATGTGAGGAGTTGTCAAGGCGAAACGTTTTCAGTTTGCCTTACAACTTTACTTTGCTACCTTTTCAGGCATCATATACCCCAGGGTAAATTACCAAAACTTCTTGTTGCAGCATTGCACAACCCTTTTCGCACTAAACTCAACCTTAAGGTGGAGTAATGAAGGTCATTTTCTTTTCTGGTTTTGTAATTATGTACATCATTGATCCTTTTGAACTGCAATGGATTATTTACAACGAACTTCATATACTTTGAAGCAATAGTCAGAATGCCCATCTCTTTAAACAAATTCCCTCACGATGATCGTGTGTGTGCACTACATATTACTCTTACAGCACGCTTTTGAGCAATTAAGACTTTTTTTCTGAAAGGTGTGTTACCCCAGAACCTTATTCCATACGACATTGCTGAATGAAAATATGTCAACTTACTGATTTGTCTCTCCACAAGATTTGCAATGATTATAAGTGCAAACGTGGCTAATCTAAGTTGTTTTGGGGACTGGTGACCTCAGATGTTAAGTTCCATAGTGCTTACAGCCATAAGTTGTTTTACGAGTTCCAAAATGTGCTTTATCCAATTAAATTTCGGGCATGCAGCCTAGCAAATAAAATTTCTTCCACTGATATTTCGGCCGCGTATCGTCCGGCCATCCTCAGAGTAAGTCCCAAGTCTTGCGACTAACTCTAATGATGAACGGACGATACGTGGCCTAAATATCAGTGGAAGAAATTTATTTGCGCTGCTACATGCCCAAAATTTAATGGACTGTTCATTGCGCTGCGAAAAGTTGAAAATGCACATGTGCTTTATCCAATTTAAATTTTCATCGATATAACAATCTAATGATTTTGAACTTTCCGCCCTATTTATTATTTCCTCACTATGTGCTACACTTATCACTCGTGTAATACCCATAGATGTGCAGAGCTGAATATTGTTGTATCTTTTTAGAATTGAGGGTGAGACCATTCGCAGAAAACCAGTCAACGATACTTTTAAAAATCTTGTTTATTATTTCCTTTGTTTCTGTATGTATGCTTGGAGTGATTACAATACCAGTGTCATCTGCAAGAGAACTAATTCTGCTTGTTGTATATATGTATGTTGTATCTATGTTTGACAGAAGATTGTTTACATATATGAGTAACAAGAGTGGACCTAAGGCTGAGCCTTGGAGAACCCCATACGTGAATTCTGCCCAGTGGGAATAATGTTCGCACACTACATTGGATGGTTAACTTAGTATAACTTCCTGCATTATTTGGGTAGATATGACATTATCCACTGGCGGCTGTACCATAAGTTCCATAAAACTTCAATTTATCTAGGAAAATACTGTGATTCACGCTGTCAAATGCATTAGATAGGTCGAGAATATACGAACCAGCTCTATTTTGTTATTTAATGCTTGTAAAATTTGGTAAGTGAACATGTAAATGGCATTCTCAGTAAGGCAACTCTTCTGAAATCCAAACTGTGATTTGCTGAGGCTATTATTGTTGCTCAGATGAGATGATATTCTAGAATACATCTCAAAAGTTTTGGAAAATGATATCAGCAGGTAGGGACGGTGGTATCACACTGGTCTTCCGTTAAGTTTCCCGAGGTTGCCTTGACCTTTTAAGGCAAATGGCAGGTGGAAATCTTGAGAAGGATATGGCAGATTTCCTCTCGCACTTTTTCCCAGTCGGAAGATGTGCTTCATCTAACAGCGTCGTCATCGATGGAATATTAAAGGCTAGTCTTTCGTCTTCCTTTCAAACGTACGCAGCTCTGTTGTCGATGTCCAGATTTAAGCAATATGATTGGACAAGACATCTTTTTTCCCGGTATCCTCATCATCGTCAGCTGCTTGCAATACACTAATCAAGACAGACCTGCTTTAAAAATTTCCTTAAATTACTGCTTTCTGCTCTACACATCCTTGTTCCCCTCGTAAATTTTCCAGCTGCTATCCAATGTCTAGCGTAAATATCCCGCCTACCTTCATTTCGTTTTCATCATCATCGTCTTCAAGGATTTGGCCTTTTCGTCTGTTCCGCTCAGAACTGGTCACGCTATCTCTTTGAGGGACGTCAAACGTTTGTCTTTCCTATTGTGTTATATCGCATTGCAGTGTAGTTATCCTGTTATTAGATATACGCTTAACATGCTCTCTCCTGTTTAGTCCGTATTTTTCAGTTCTAGTTGCACTGGGTTCTACTTTTAATTCTTGTCTAATAGGCACATTTTTTTTTATAGTCCAGTAAAGAACAATCCTCTGTGGAGTGGAGGAACTTCATTTCAAGTCTGTCAAAATCGAGTATGAATTCCAAATCATTCTCACTCATTACACCGTTCTGTGCTTCCGCAGATGACTTGTAAATGGCTCGTAGTATCACACTCACTTTCACAACCCAGCTTTTTTCTGTGCAAGAAAAAAGAAAAGAAAGCAACAATTTCGTCATCACTTGTGGTGGCAAATACAGAGAAGGTGGTAATGCACAGTTATTGATAACAATACTGGGTGCCAATGTCATTGTTTAAATTTCAGCTCCATTCCCCGTGTCTCAAGCATAGAGCGAATATACGAATATGACACTACTCTCATAAAGCGTAAGACGATGTGAAAAATTAGAGTGGTGAAATTGGCAGCATAAAAAAGCAGTATTATTTGGACTTGAAAAAACGACGTTTAGGTCGTACTGCAGAATTCCGTTCAAGAAGAAATTACCCTTTTCGATCCTGGCTTTCAGTCTTCAGACAATGAGACGGACGCTGTAGTTCATACCAACCGCCCAGAAAAGCGCATTTTCAGTCCACTTCAACTGCTGAAGAAACGGCAGTCTCAGTGGTTGGAATGAAATGATACATCAGTCTTATTATCTGAAGTCGGCAGGTCAGGGTTGAAATGGATAATTTCTTTGAATTAGTGTGTGACATCATATTTTATACAGAGTTCGGACAGTTGTTGAGTTAAGCTTCGTCTTTAAGCTCCGTTTGTGTTGATAAGTGGGGAGACCCTAACTTGTTACTCTTTCATGTATTTCTTCTACTAGGATTCACACGTTTCAGAAAAGTTTAATTTCCATTTTGGTAAAAGGAATGTTGAATAATATTAGCAGCACACCAACACAGTAACCATCGTCTTCTCCAGTTCCACAAGTATTCCCAGCTTTTACCCATTATGTAGACAGATATGATGATGATACCGTCATGTCTCAGTGAAGGAATGGTACGCTTCAAAGAAACACATATTGCATTGTCTCTTTCGTAAACAGAGATATTTTCAAAGTTAATGACAAGGGCAAATTAAAGATAGCACAATGTCCCTTAAATATAGCGAGTCTTTGGCTCTCAATTCGATATCATGAATTAAGGATAACAGCATGAGTCCCTTTCAAGGACTACAGCGCTTCAAGTGATATTCTGAACCGAGGTTGGATGATTAGTTAAGTTCAAACATTCTCCTACTATTTTTTTATGGCTGTAACGTCTAGGTCAAATTGAAACACCTGAAGTCATTTACTGATTCCATGTTTTAATGCATACAAGATGAACCAAAATACACGCTACAGTGCAAATACTGCGTACTAAAAGCACAAAAAGTCTGTAACAAAATTTCATCCTCTGCGTATTTTCGGTAGAAAATGGACTTGAAAGAGCGGCAGTTTGGCAACACTGGAACCACATCTGTGAGAAGCACCGCATTTCAAGAAATATTTCACTCATAATGTATTACCATTAAGGTAAAGACGAGTAGCAGAAAACAAAAATCATAAAAATTAGTTTATTTTTGCGTTATGACATAATACGTGTTTTGTTGCAGGGAGTGACATTCCCTGCGGTGCAGTTCATGATTTCTAAGTGGGCGCCCCCTCAAGAGCGAAGCAGGTTCTCCATAATCTTTTCTGGTAAGTCGCGCTGCATTTATGCATGACAAATTAACATTGTGTCTGACAACGACGAATTGTCGACGTTACTCATCGGAACAAACTCCTACTTATTCCACAACATTGTGTACAACTACTCTCTTCACCAAACCTGGAAAGAGATGTACGTGCCTCGGACACAGAAACACTGAGCAGCGCCTCTACAATTTTCATTCCCAATCACGTCTGCAATCATTGTTGTTTAAACACGAACTTATTTTTTCGATTTCGTCTAAGATGTACGTCATCTTACTTTACCTACGGAGGGTTTTTGTTTAAAAAGTTGCAAAGAGTCTCTGTCAAAATACGTGAAATGTATATGGACAGCCATCATCTGTGTAATGGAATGACGACAATGAAAATTCGTGCTGGACCAGGGCTCAAACCTGGATTTCCCGCTTATCGCGAGCGGTCGCCTTACAATTAGGCTATCCGAACGCGCTTCACGGCCGCATCCGAACTTCCGTATATCGTCAACCATATACTGCAATGTTCCTTTGGACATGCATGCATACTGCAGTATCGTGTCGTCTCTGTGAAAACTCTTCTAGATGAAATGATCAGCAATACCTTATAAATCATACAACAAGGATGTTGCAACACTAGTTTAAAGATCAGTGGATCTAGTTTGTTCCCTGAAGGCCAAAGGGAACCAATGATTTTACTTTTTACCTTTTTAAATAGTGTAGTAACTATCATGTGGTTACTGTTCTTCATTTTTTTTCTATAATGTGGAAAACTCTACAACTCAGGGTGCATTTTACACCTTCCGTACTTAATAATATGTTATTTATTTCAGATTTTGTCCGTCGAACTATTCCCCATCCTAGTCGCTAGCTAAACATGCCTCTGCATCTTAGCACATGTGACGTTAAGCTGACGATTTCGTCGTGATGGATTTCCGTAGACTTCATTCCTTTCCCGTTATTTCCAATACCTATACATAGTGAGCCTCATTCAGTTAACTTTTCGCATACTTCTGGAGTCCCAGACTGAGAGTCCGAAAACTTCAGCTTCTTCAGCATTACAACTGCTAGAATTTCAAAGGCAAAGTTTCAAGAGTACTGTGTCACAGTACCTTTATTTCAGGTCCGCACTGTTGTTACTAAATCATTTGAGGTATAACATCATGGTCGGGTAAACGTTTTTGAAAAACATGTGTAAATAATTGTTAGCTTTGTTAACATTCTATTGAAATAAATTAAAACAATATTTCAATGTTCACTAGAATTCTCAGTTCACTCGTGCAACCTTACAAAGAAGTGAATAAAATACGAACATATTGCATAGTATTATCTACAACGTCTAATGAGAATCTTGGAAGATGTTGTTAAGATGAAACAATACATTCGCCGGAAGTGTGTTAAATTATGTAATCGTGTAGGAGTATTTCAGGCTCATGTAATAAATGTGAAAGTCTTATGCCCTTCTCTACTAAGAATAAATACAGATAGTTTGTAGTGAAGCAGCCACGACAGCACATCGCGCGTTAACCGACTTTGAACAAGGGATGATCATCAGAGCAAAATTCGAATTAGGATGATCATCAGAGCAAAATTCAAATTAGGATTTCCGAGAGTAAAATCGTCTAGAGGAGGAGGGAGGGCATCTTCAATATCGCAGAGACAATGTTTCCACACAGGTGTCTGATGAAGCGACGTTATGTAGCCTCTGCAGAGGTATACGAGGCGTTGGACAGATAGCTGTGAGCCAGGTCGACTGCAGGGAGAAAAATGCATTGCATAGGCTCCAGCAGGCTACGATGCTATCGTGTTCCTTTGCTGACACCATACTGAGCACAACCTTTGACACAGGCCCGCGAACATCGTTACTGAACTATGGGAGTGCGGCGCCATTACAGTGTTTCAGTCGTATAGAGCGCAGAGAAGCTAGGCCAATGAAGCTACGGACCCTGTATGTCCTGGAAGGAGGTGACTAAGTTATGTTCTGGCTCTGCAGGGACCAATGACAGGTGCATTTTATGTGGACGTTCTTTCTGACTATCTGCATACGTTTATAGCATTAGAGCAAAGAGAGCTTCACTGCAAGTTTAAACGCAGCCAAAACCTCTCAGACAAACAGAAGCTAAACGATGTAAAAGTTAGCGTAAGGAGGGCTATGCGTGAAGCGTTCAGTGAATTCGAAAGTAGAATTCTATGTACGAACTTGACAGAAAATCCTAGGAAGTTATGGTCTTACATTAAATCAGTAAGTGGCTCGAAACAGCATATCCATACACTCCGGGATGATGATGGCATTGAAACAGAGGATGACACGCGTAAAGCTGAAATTCTAAACACCTTTTTCCAAAGCTGTTTCACAGAGGAAGACCGCACTGCAGTTCCTTCTCTAAATCCTCGCACAGACGAAGAAATGGCTGACATCGAAATAAGTGTCCAAGGAATAGAAAAGCAACTGAAATCACTCAACAGAGGAAAGTCCACTGGACCTGACGGGATACCAATTCGATTCTACACGGAGTACGCGAAAGAACTTGCCCCCTTCTAACAGCCGTCCACCGCAAGTCTCTAGAGGAACGGAAGGTTCCAAATGATTGGAAAAGAGCGCAGGTAATCCCAGTATTCAAGAAGGGTCGTCGAGCAGATGCGCAAAACTATAGACCTATATCTCTGACGTCGATCTGTTGTAGAATTTTATAACATGTTTTTTGCTCGTGTATCATGTCGTTTTTGGAAACCCAAAATCTACTTTGTAGGAATCAACACGGATTCCGGAAACAGCGATCGTGTGAGACCCAACTCACTTTATTTGTTCATGAGACCCAGAAAATATTAGATACAGGCTCCCAGGTAGATGACATTTTCCTTGACTTCCGGAAGGCGTTTTACACAGTTCCGCACTGTCGCCTAATAAACAAAGAAAGAGCCTACGGAATATCAGACCAGCTGTGTGGCTGGATTGAAGAGTTTTTAGCAAACAGAACACAGCGTATTGTTCTCAATGGAGAGACGTCTACAGACGTTAAAGTAACCTCTGGCGTGCCACAGGGGAGTGTTATGGGACCATTGCTTTTCACAATATACACTCCTGGAAATTGAAATAAGAACACCGTGAATTCATTGTCCCAGGAAGGGGAAACTTTATTGACACATTCCTGGGGTCAGATACATCACATGATCACACTGACAGAACCACAGGCACATAGACACAGGCAACAGAGCATGCACAATGTCAGCACTAGTACAGTGTATATCCACCTTTCGCAGCAATGCAGGCTGCTATTCTCCCATGGAGACGATCGTAGAGATGCTGGATGTAGTCCTGTGGAACGGCTTGCCATGCCATTTCCACCTGGCGCCTCAGTTGGACCAGCGTTCGTGCTGGACGTGCAGACCGCGTGAGACGACGCTTCATCCAGTCCCAAACATGCTCAATGGGGGGACAGATCCGGAGATCTTGCTGGCCAGGGTAGTTGACTTACACCTTCTAGAGCACGTTGGGTGGCACGGGATACATGCGGACGTGCATTGTCCTGTTGGAACAGCAAGTTCCCTTGCCGGTCTAGGAATGGTAGAACGATGGGTTCGATGACGGTTTGGATGTACCGTGCACTATTCAGTGTCCCCTCGACGATCACCAGTGGTGTACGGCCAGTGTAGGAGATCGCTCCCCACACCATGATGCCGGGTGTTGGCCCTGTATGCCTCGGTCGTATGCAGTCCTGATTGTGGCGCTCACCTGCACGGCGCCAAACACGCATACGACCATCATTGGCACCAAGGCAGAAGTGACTCTCATCGCTGAAGACGACACGTCTCCATTCGTCCCTCCATTCACGCCTGTCGCGACACCACTGGAGGCGGGCTGCACGATGTTGGGGCGTGAGCGGAAGACGGCCTAACGGTGTGCGGAACCGTAGCCCAGTTTCATGGAGACTGTTGCGAATGATCCTCGCCGATACCCCAGGAGCAACATTGTCCCTAATTTGCTGGGAAGTGGCGGTGCGGTCCCCTACGGCACTGCGTAGGATCCTACGGTCTTGGCGTGCATCCGTGCGTCGCTGCAGTCCGGTTCAAGGTCGACGGGCACGTGCACCTTCCGCCGACCACTGGCGACAACATCGATGTACTGTGGAGACCTCACGCCCCACGTGTTGAGCAATTCGGCAGTACGTCCACCCGGCCTCCCGCATGCCCACTATACGCCCTCGCTCAAAGTCCGTCAACTGCACATACGGTTCACGTCCACGCTGTCGCGGCATGCTACCAGTGTTAAAGACTGCGATGGAGCTCCGTATGCCACGGCAAACTGGCTGACACTGACGGCGGCGGTGCACAAATGCTGCGCAGCTAGCGCCATTCGACGGCCAACACCGCGGTTCCTGGTGTGTCCGCTGTGCCGTGCGTGTGATCATTGCTTGTACAGCCCTCTCGCAGTGTCCTGAGAAAGTATGGTGGGTCTGACACACCGGTGTCAATGTGTTCTTTTTTCCATTTCCAGGAGTGTATATAAATGACCTAGTAGATAGTGTCGGAAGTTCCATGCGGCTTTTCGTGGATGATGCTGTAGTATACAGAGAAGTTGCAGCATTATAAAATTGCAGCGAAATGCAGGATGATCTGCAGCGGATAGGCACTTGGTGCAGGGAGTGGCAACTGACCCTTAACATAGACAAATGTAATCTATTGCTAATACATAGAAAGAAGGATCCTTTATTGTATGATTATATGATAGCGGAACAAATACTGGGCCGGCCGAAGTGGCCGTGCGGTTAAAGGCGCTGCAGTCTGGAACCGCAAGACCGCTACTGTCGCAGGTTCGAATCCTGCCTCGGGCATGGATGCTTGTGATGTCCTTAGGTTAGTTAGGTTTAACTAGTTCTAAGTTCTAGGGGACTAATGACCTCAGCAGTTGAGTCCCATAGTGCTCAGAGCCATTTGAACCACTTTTGAACAAACACTGGTTGCAGTTACTTCTGTAAAATATCTGGGAGTATGCGTGCGGAACGATTTGAAGTGGAATGATCATATAAAATTAATTGTTGGTAAGGCGGGTACCAGGTTGAGATTCATTGGGAGAGTCCGTAGAAAATGTAGTCCATCAACAAAGGAGGTGGCTTACGAAACACTCGTTCGACCTATACTTGAGTATTGCTCATCGGTGTGGGATCCGTACCAGGTCGGGTTGACGGAGGAGATAGAGAAGATCCAAAGAAGAGCGGCGCGTTTCGTCACAGGGTTATTTGGTAAGTGTGATAGCGTTACGGAGATGTTTAGCAAACTCAAGTGGCAGACTCTTCAAGAGAGGCAGTCTGCATCGCGGTGTAGCTTGCTGTCCAGGTTTCGAGAGGGTGCGTTTCTGGATGAGGTATCGAATATATTGCTTCCCCCTACTTATACCTCCCGTGGAGATCACGAATGTAAAATTAGAGAGATTCGAGCGCGCACGGAGGCATTCGGGCAGCCGTTCTTCGCGCGAACCATACGCGACTGGAACAGGAATGGGAGGTCATGACAGTGGCACGTAAAGTGCCCTCAGCCACACACCGTCGGGTGGCTTGCGGAGAATAAATTTAGATGTAGAAATGTAGATGTAGATGTAGATGTAGAGTACTCCGACGTAGATGTCGTGTTTCAGAGGGAGAAAATGACTTGCCACCGCTCTTTGTTGCAGTTAGGTGCCTTGATGTAGACTCTAATGAATTCAGGATCGTGACTTGATCCTCCAGATCACCCAAACCCAATCGAGCATTCACACGATGCTGTCGATACCTGTATGCTTGATATTCCTTTGCAGATGCATTTTGAACTGCATGTGCGGGATCAGTACTTCTCCAGAAAGATTGCAACACCTCGTAGAGTCCATACCTAGACATCTTACTGCTCTGGTGAGGACTCACTGGGGAGCGACTCACTAGCGATACATTCAGTGCCTTTCCATCACTTTTGGTCACTCAGTGCATAAAGGGTGTCTATTGATAGTGACCGGGCCAAATATCTCACGAAATAAGCAACAAACGAAAAAACTACAAAGAACGAAACTCGTCTACCTCGAAGGGGAAAACCAGATGGCGCTATGGTTGGCCCGCTAGATGGCGCTGCCATGGGTCAAACGGATATCAACCGCGTTTTTTTAAAAGTAGGAACCCTCACTTTTTATTACATATTCGTGTAGTACGTAAAGAAGTATGAATGTTTTAGTTGGACCACTTTTTTCGCTTTGTGATAGATGGTGCTATAATAGTCAAAAATGTATAAGTACGTGGTATCACGTAACATTCCGCCAGTGCGGACGGTAATTGCTTTGTGGTACATTACCCGTGTTAAAATGGACTGTTTGCCATGGCTATTGTGATCAAAATGCCCAACGGGCGTGTGCTGTGTATGCTGCTCGGTATCCTGGACGACATCATCCAAGTGTCCGGACCGTTCGCCGGATAGTTACGTTATTACGTAATTTAAGGAAACAGGAAGTGATCAGCCACATGTGAAACGTCAACCACGACCAACAAGAAATGAAGATGCCTAAGTAGGTGTTTTAGCTGCTGTCGCGCCTAGTCCGCACATCAGTAGCAGACAAATTGCGCGAGAATCCGGAATCTCAAAACCGTCGGTGTTGAGAATGCTACATCAACATTGATTGCACACGTACCATATTTCTATGCACCACGAATTGCATGGCGACGACTTTGAACGTCGTGTACAGTTCTGCCACTGGGCACAAGAGAAATTGCGGGACGATGACAGATTTTTTGTACGCGTTCTATTCAGCGAAGAAGCGTCATTCACCAACAGCGGTAACGTAAACCGGCATAATATGCACTATTGTGCAACGGAAAATCCACGATGGCTGCGACAAGTGGAACATCACTGACCTTGGCGGGTTAATGTTGGTGCGGCATTGTGGGAGGAAGGATAATTGGTCCCCATTTTATCGATGGCAATCTAAATGGTGCAATGTACGCTGATTTCCTATATAATGTTCTACCGATGTTACTACAAGATGTTTCACTGCATGACAGAACGGCGATGTACTTCCAACATTATAGATGTCCGGCACATAGCTCGCGTGCGGTTGAAGCGGTATTGAATAGCATATTTCATGACATGTGGATTGGTCGTCGAAGCACGTTCACAGGATGTGACGTCCCCGGATTTCTTTCTGTGGGGAAAGTTGAAGGATATTTGCTATCGTGATCCACCGACAACGCCTGACAACATGCGTCAGCGCATTGTCAGTGCCATGTGTGAACATTACGGAAGGCGAACTACTAGCTGTTGAGAGGAATGTTGTTACACGTATTGCCAAATGCATTGAGGTTGACGGACATCACTTCGAGCATTTATTGCATTAATGTGGTATTCACAGGTTCTCACAAATGATAAGTTCATAAAGGTACAAGTATCACATTGGAACAACCGAAATAAAATGTTCAAGCGTACCTACGCTCTGTATTTTTGTTTAAAAATCCTACCTGTTACCAACTTTGAGGTTCGCCGATGACATTTTAATTCTATCAGAGACAGAGAAGGACTTTGAAGAGCAGTTGAATGGAATGGACAGTGTCTTGAAAGGAGGATATAAGATGAACATCAACAAAAGCAAAACGAGGATAATGGGATGTAGTCGAATTAAGTCGGGTGATGCTGAGGGAATTAGATTACGAAATGAGACACTTAAAGTAGTAAAGGAGTTTTGATATTTGGGGAGCAAAATAACTGATGATGGTCGAAGAAGAGAAGATATAAAATTAAAATGTAGACTGGCGATGGCAAGGAAAGCGTTTCTGAAGAAGAGAAATTTGTTATCATCGAGTATAGATTTAAGTGTCAGGAAGTCGTTTCTGAAAGTATTTGTATGGAGTGTAGCCATGTATGGAAGCGAGACATGGACGATAAATAGTTTGGACAAGAAGAGAATAGAAGCTTTCGAAATGTGATGCTACAGAAGAATGCTGAGGATTAGATGGGTAGATCACATAGCTAATGAGGAGGTATTGAACAGAATTGGGGAGAAGAGGAGTACGTGGCACAACTTGACAAAAAGAAGGGATCGGTCGGTAGGACAGGTACTGAGGCATCAAGGGATCACAAATTTAGCATTGGAGGGCAGCATGGAGGGTAAAAGTCGTAGAGGGACACCAAGAGATGAATTCACTAAGCAGATTCAGAAGGATGTGGGTTGCAGTAAGTACTGGGAGATGAAGAAGCTTGCACAGGATAGGGTAGCATGGAGAGCTGCATCAAACCAGTCTCAGGACTGAAGATCACAACAACAAAAACAACCAACTGTTCCTCTAAAATTGTGAGCGATATGTTTGTGACTATTACATGCGCCATCTGTCATCAAGCGAAAAAAGTGGTGCAACTGAAACATTCATATTTTTTTTACGTACTACATGAATACGTAATAAAGAATGGGGGTTCCTATTTAAGAAAAACGCAGTTGATATCCGTTTGACTTATGGCAGCATCATCTAGCGGGTCAACCATAGCGCCATGTGGTTTCCCCCTTCAAGCTTTATAGTTTTTTCGTTTGACGCTTATTTCGTGAGATATTTGGACCGGTCACGATCAATGGACCACCCTGTATACTTCTGCGACCAGGACGTGACTAGGTCATGGAAACCTGCGATTTGAAGCTGTTTGTATGTCTCAACGATACACCGTGGAAACGGACATCTATGCGCTGTGTGCTGTTAGATACAGTTAGTAGGGAAGGATGAGTGCCATAGAGTGGTGTGCACGCAGGAGGGTACCTGGGCACGGTGATCACGATGCCGGTGTCGGGCCTGCTGTGCAACACGAGCGTCGGCTGGCCGCTCGTCTTCTACGTGTTCGGCGGCATCGGCATCCTCTGGTACATCCCCTGGCTGTTTCTCGTGTACGACACGCCGGCCAAGCACCCGCGCATCGACCCCGCGGAGCGGCGCTACATCGAGGCTTCGCTGGGCAAGGTGCCCGCCAAGGTGAGTCACTGTAACTTCTAACAATACCACCACTTGCAAAGTAGGTTAGAAATCACATTAATAATGTTGCTCACGCAGCATATGTTCGCTTTATCGGGCAGCAACAAAGTTGTTGACTGTGGATGGTATCGTCAGAATGGAAATAATGAAGTCACTGTAAAAAGTCATTAATTTAGGCACTTATCTTGAATGGATTCCCACGTAGATTTCGTCGACGTTGTTATGGCGCATCTTGTTGAGTCTAGGGTGATTCCACTTTGACTGCTAGAAGGTCCAAATCTGTATTTTAGCAATATTTGAAGACCTAACAAATGCGTTTTTCAGGAAATTCAGATCAGAACAATGGTATGGTAGAAATAATTTTTGACTTGGTGTTCACAATCCACAGTTTTATTAAACTTCTTGTAAATTCATATATACTTCTTCTTAATAGTCACGTTATCAAGAAAACAGTTTTGCATCAATCTTCATACATTTAATTTCCACTTTAACCAAACCCAAGACTTGACTGTTCTTTTACAAAGCCAGATGACAACTTAACTTCTGCAAAGTGAAAAAAAGACTGCTCTGTGCGCATTCGCGCCAAAACGGTTACAAGTAAGTCAAAGATTATGACGGTCTCACAGAAATGAATACACACAAGAACCATATCGCTGTAATATATCGATGCATCGGAGTACCTATACATTAATAAAACCGAATGTGAATATTGGCACAAAAATATGTCTGTTACTTCGCAGAAAAGTAGTACGATATTACTGGTATCGAGAACTGGGGTTGGAGTGCCGTAATCGTCACTTAAATAAAGAACCATTACAATCTGTAACACATAACCGTCATAGCCTAGACTATGTTTCTCGTATTCTTCGTTTGCTGCAATTATTGACTAATGAAGAATTATTTATAATGTTTTGCCGAATACCTTTGCGAATAAGTGGCACCAACTCCCATCTAGCAAAAATTTGGCTCTCGAAATGGAAACAATGGACGGAAGTGCAAAGTTTATCGTTGCGTCTATATCGTGGTCTCTGGAGATGGATCACTAACGAAACAGAGGCAGAACAGGGCAAAACAGAGGCCTTAAATCGTCGAGAATTATCTTGCTAACAACACAAAATCTAACTCGCGCTATTCGTAAGGGGTCTTGAGCCCTGTTCCTTTCCGATTACGGATCCATATCACAACAGCTGTGTGATCTTTTATAAATGAGGAAATAACCCTTTATTGGACAAATAGAGTGACTACAGGCACAAAATGAAAAGCTGAATGTATTGCCGTAGATTCACAGTCCGTTGAACCCTACGTGGTGTAGCGCAGACAGAAAGCCCAGTGGGACAGAAAATTCGCGTTTATTGTAATAGTGCACTCAGTCCAAAAACAAGGTCCATAAGATCATTCGTTGCAGTTTGAAAAGTTCCAAAATCAGTGCTAACGCAGTCACTATCGCATGCCTGTCTGTTGGCGCTCGACTCGGAGATAAGCCGGTTCCAATCCTAGTGATGGATGAAATTTTCACTGCCGGTTTTTGGTCGGCAATGCGAGCAGAGATGGTGGCGTGAAGTTCCTGATCACCAGTTTGTGCAGCAATGTCCTCGATTAAATTTCAAGCGTCTCCGCAGGGTGTCACGAAGTGAGAGTATGTGAGATTGCTGATGGTGATCTGTGTGTCGGATGGAAACGTTTAGCCTGGCCGTCTTCTTGGTGTTGTTCGAGAGGGCTACGTGCCCGCACCAGGTTTCACTTTCTCCCTTCTCTCATCGTCGTACAACACAAATGTAATCACACAACATCACGCTGTACATATATCCTTTATACTTAGCTATATTCTTCAAATACATGTATGACCCAGCTCTAATAAACGATACGGTAAGGGGACACTGTGACCGAAGGAATAAAACCATTTCGAACACGGCGGCTGTACCTAACAGTTAGCGTCGCCAGCCAACAATGCCATACGACTTTACTGTCATGGCCTTCATTCGTGTTTTGTAGAATCCTAGAACATATGAAGAGCTAACATTCTAAACGTGCTGTGGACCAAAAGTACTGTTTTGAGATATAATAAAGAAAAGATATTGTATGACATACGAAATACAAGGTGTTTCACAATTCATTCTACACACTTCTGGAGGCACAGGATCCCACATCCGGAAACGTCATCCAACAACGCCATGAGACGTCAAAATAATAGGCGTCGACACCTGTTAATGTATGTGTATAAAGTGTGATCCCGTGATGATGTTACAAACTTTCCAGGGTGATGGAGAAGGATAAATGTATCAATTTGAGCTAAGGATCCCTGTACTGGAAACGAACGCGTAGAAAGTCATAAGCGTAAACCGTTCTGATACCTCTGACACGGGAATACATGTACTGGTACTGTGATTGCTAAGATTGTAGGGTAGTTAACTTTCAGAGGTTGTAATATGGACCAAAACAAGGAAAAAATGCCCAGCAGACATGGACTCTAAAATGCATACCTTAAGAGCTGTGAGCA
Source organism: Schistocerca piceifrons (assembly GCF_021461385.2). NCBI lineage: Eukaryota > Metazoa > Arthropoda > Insecta > Orthoptera > Acrididae > Schistocerca > Schistocerca piceifrons. The sequence goes on along the minus strand of NC_060140.1, from coordinate 778,314,016 downwards.
CTTGTTCGATACAGATGTTTTTCACAGCAGCAAAGATGAACCAGTTCTAATAGCTCCTCGGGTATGCATTTTAGAGTCCGTGTTTATCGGACATATTTTCCTTTTTTGCCCATGAAATGTTACCTACCCTACAATCTTAGCAACAACAGCATCAGCACATGTATTCACATGTCGGATGAGAACAGTTTTAGCCGGCCGGAGAGGCCGTGCGGTTCTAGGCGCTACAGTCTGGAACCGAGGGACCGCTCCGGTCGCAGGTTCGAATCCTGCCTCGGGCATGGATGTTTGTGTTGTCCTTAGGTTAGTTAGGTTTAATTAGTTCTAAGTTCTAGGCGACTGATGACCTCAGATGTTAAGTCCCATAGTGCTCAGAACCATTTGAGAACAGTTTACGCTTGTAACTTTCGACTCGTTCGTTTCCGGTACAGGGACCCTCACCTCAAATTGACACCTTTAACCTTTTACATCATTGTAGAAAGTCTGTAACATCATCAAGGAAACACCTTGTATCTACATACATTCATAGCCGCAGGCGCCTATAATTTCCGAACACGGGTTCCTACGTAAAACTTGACCTATTAATTCCCCCCACAACGTCCAGAAGTGCGTAAAAGGAATTTTGAAGCACTTTATAGTATTAAACATTTATTATCATCCATCAAATACAAACTATAGTGAAAGGTCAGAAAAAAATTACATTGAATTGTTCAGGAAAAGAAAATTTAAAAGTTCAGAGCAAAAGGTGTCTTACGCATTACATTATTCAGACTAAATAGGCTAAGTACGTCCAGCGGAGATATCATGCTATAATCGATGACAAAACATACCAAAATATAAATATTTTAACACTGTGAGATTGTCCGCACTTTGTATCTGTAAAGAGAGTGGACTAATTTGTGCAAACTTAGCTTACCGGCTCGCAGCCTAGCCCTGTTAAAGCCGTCCAGCCACTTACCCTCGGTCCCAGCCGTATTTACGTTAAAAGGAACAATGTATTGTTCTGGCCTTATCCCTTTCTGTGCTGAAGCTTGCCGTTCTCTTGTTAAGTGGGGTTTTCCGATACCATGAACCACCTGCTCGGTTTGTCTCCAAAATGCGTTTCACTTTAACTTATTTATTCATGCCCCTGTCCATATATTGGTAGATATTGTTTTGTTAGTTTTCGGTACATGAGATTACTGCAATTGCCTTTTGTTGCTATAATATATTATTATTTTCTGAGGATCTCATACCGTATCGTGCTGTCGTTATGGATCAAGTCATGTAAGGTCCATAAAAACCGGACGCCTTACAACACATGTAACAGTATGAAGCCAAAACCATCAGTTCGCAGTATCATTCAACAAATGAGTAAAAAAAACTGCCGATGGTGATGTGGTATGAAGAGCATCATAGGAAACATGTCCTTTTTTTCGGCAGACAATCGTGAACTATTTTTCGCTACTGAAAGTTATATATGAATATCGTCAACAGTTTTGCCTCTCTTTTGAATGTTTGCACTTTCCCACTGTTCAGTGTCACTAAGTGTGCTTTTGATGTGCACTATTCTACGTGAGATGATTTTATATGCAGCAACACTGATTCGTAGCTTTATTGTTTGATGACTTTATGAGCAGCGGTCTGGAAATCAATAAAGCTCATTTCCTCCATTGTGAATGTACTGGGCGGTAAAGTAGGGCGTGTTGAAATAATTACTTCTGTAAATCATCACTTCTTGCATTTTTCCATAAAGGCAAAATTTCAATGACAAGATAGGAAACTGTGATCTGAGACCAGATTCTTATGTTATATCCAATCAAATACGCCACAAGGCACTACGAGGATGTACATACAAGTAAATATTAGCACACGGATTTTGTTTAGTGAACACCAGTTAGCACTCCAAATTACTGGTTTCCTTTTGTTATCAGTTATATTTGCGGTAGTGTTAGTACAATTTATAACGTGGAATAGGCATGATGTTTTGTTGTTAGCTCCACGAGCACCTTCACGCTCACGTCACAACCACCCTACTTAGTACGTTTAGAATGTTAGGACCTCATATGTGAGGTATATCGAACAGAGATACGCCAACCAACATGGTTTCAGAAAATATCGGTAATGCGAAATCCAACTTGCATTTTTCTCCGTGCCGTCTTGAAAACCATGGGTGAAGGCTAAAAGGGACACGCAATATTTCTTGGAATCCAAAAAGCATTTATCGGAAGAACTGTGTGTCTGGTTTGCAGAGGAAGCTGCCCATCCCGTGGAAGAGGCTGCTGTCAACCCCCGGGCTGTGGGCGTGTGCCTCTATGCACCTGGGCATCGGCTGGGGTTTCTTCACGCTGCTCACCAGCGGGCCCACCTACCTCGCCAACATCCTGCACTTCGACATCTCCAGCGTGAGTACTCGTCACGAGTGCGTGTGATTTTTCTGCGCGCACTTCCGCACGCTGTCTAAGCGCGTCCATGCGTCCTTTTTCGGCTGTTTCACGATGTTAGCATGTTGCCACAGATACATGTTTTTTATTATATGTATATTTATATTATATATAAAGTTGTGCTTCTCGTTGTCGCCCAGTAGTAATCTACAAAATGCACAATAGGAAACGTTGTTCACCGGAGCGTTAAATACAAGAACAATGAATCCGAATAATAAAATTTCGTCAACTACATCAGGGCAATGGCAGCGAGGCAAAAATAAAAATGAAGAAATGGTGCTACTTTTTGCTGTAGTAGATGGAGCTAATCTGAAAAACAAATCTCAGTCACCGGAAATGATGTACGCGATGAATCAAATAACACTTCTGACATGCCACAGTTCAACGTGTCTGAACCAATATTTCTCTTAGTGATAGTGTGCAAAGAATCGAGTATTTTACAGCAAAAGTTAATAATCCTATTTTTTTATATTTATGGAGACATTGTATTGTATTGTATTGTATGTTAACCGGGGACCTAGAAACGACGGAGAGGTTCCGTCCCCGCCGCAGCCCCAGTGGTCCACAACCCCACGACGACTACCGCAGTACACTTCACCCTCCGCCGCCCTACACCGAACCACTCTTTCAGGGTTATTGTGCGGTTCGGCCCCCGGTGGACCCCTCCAGGGAACGTCTCACACTAGACGAGTGTAACCCCTACGTTTGCGTGGTAGAGTAATGGTGGTGTACGCGCACGTGGAGAACTTGTTTGCGCAGCAATCGCCGTCATAGTGTAATTGAGGCGGAATAAGGAGAACCAGCCCGCATTCGCCGAGGCAGATGGAAAACCGCCTAAAAACCATCCACAGACTGGCCGGCTCACCGGACCTCGACACAAATCCGCCGGGCGGCTTCGTGCCGGGGACCAGGCGCTCCTTCCCGCCCGGAAAGCCGTGCGTTAGACCGCACGGCCAACCGCACGGGCTATGGGGACATAAAATATGTTTTCGTAGTGATGAAATAAATTTTTAGTGATGCCGGAGAAGGACTAAAGTACCCATTTGAGATACGAAACCCTTGTCTGGAAACGAATTGGTTGAAAGTTAGAAACCACAAAGTGTTATAGGATAACTATACCAGTGGAGTACGATCGAATACGAGTCGTGTTTTCTGCTGTATAGAAAACTAATTTATTATGTATGCCGTTGATACCTTTGTATGCTATGAAAACTCGACTAACACGTAGGCGCACACCACAAGAAGAGGCGATAGTAGGGTGACGTTGTTGAGAAATATTCCCCTTGATCTCAGCGCACATACGTGGTTCCAGGAATGACGTACTTATCACATTACACGTATTTCTCTTGGACGGACGCACAGCACTATAACCCTCCTACATCTCCGGCTAATTAAGCTTTTTTGCAATATATGACCGAGTACCTAAATTCCCTAAACTGTGGGAAAAAGGCATCTATTCCGAAGAATAATGCAAAACAGAGAAGTAGATGAAGTTATAACCGAATCACCAGTGCTCAGTACTTTGGCAATGACGATTAGAAATAAGGTTCGGTTAACTTTACATACAGGGTGATTCAAAAAGAATACCACAACTTTAAAAATGTGTATTTAATGAAAGAAACATAATATAACCTTCTGTTATACATCATTACAAAGAGTATTTAAAAAGGTTTTTTTCACACAAAAACAAGTTCAGAGACGTTCAATATGGCCCCCTCCAGACACACGAGCAATATCAACCCGATACTGCAACTCGTTCCACACTCTCTGTAGCATATCAGGTGTAACAGTTTGCATATCTGCTGTTATTTCTCGTTTCAAATCATCAATGGTGACTGGGAGAGGTGGCCGAAACACCATATCCTTAACATACCCCCATAAGAAAAAATCGCGGAGGGTAAGATCAGGGCTTCTTGGAGGCCAGTGATGAAGTGCTCTGTCACGGGCTGCCTGGCGGCCGATCCATCGCCTCGGGTAGTTGACATTCAGGTAGTTACGGACAGATAAGTGCCAATGTGGTGGCGCTCCATCCTGCTGAAATATGAATTGTTGTGCTTCTTGTTCGAGCTGAGGGAACAGCCAATTCTCTAACATCTCCAGATACTGTAGTCCAGTTACAGTAGCACCTTCGAAGAAAAAGGGACCAAAAACTTTATTGGCTGAAATGGCACAGAAAACGTTCACCTTAGGCGAGTCACGTTCATACTGAGTTGTTTCCCGCGGATTCTCAGTGCCCCATATACAGACATTGTGACGGTTGACTTTCCCGTTAGTGTGGAAAGTTGCTTCATCACTAAACACAATCTTTGAAACGAAAGATTCATCTGTTTCCATTTGAGCAAGGATAAAATCACAGAAATCGATTCTTTTAATCTTATCAGCCGCAGACAGTGCTTGAACCAATTTCAGACGATAAGGTTTCATAACTAACCTTTTTCGTAGGACTCTCCATACAGTTGATTGTGGAATTTGCAGCTCTCTGCTAGCTCTGCGAGTCGATTTTCCTGGGCTGCGAACAAATGCTTGCTGGATGCGTGCTACATTTTCATCACTCGTTCTCGGCCGTCCAGAACTTTTCCCTTTGCACAAACACCCATTCTCTGTAAACTGTTTATACCAACGTTTAATACACCACCTATCAGGAGGTTTAACACCATACTTCGTTCAAAATGCACGCTGAACAACTGTCGTCGATTCACTTCTGCCGTACTCAATAACACAAAAAGCTTTCTGTTGAGCGGTCGCCAGCTTAGCATCAACTGACGCTGACGCCTAGTCAACAGCACCTCAAGCGAACAAATGTACAACTAAATGAAACTTTATAGCTCCCTTAATTCGCCGACAGATAGTGCTTAGCTCTGCCTTTTGTCGTTGCAGAGTTTTAAATTCCTAAAGTTGTGGTATTCTTTTTGAATCACCCTGTATTTTTAATTACGTAAACTAGTTTTTTAATTAACAGTAGCGAGTGAAAAATTTGGAAGAACGGTTTTCAAAGTATGTCATTAATGAAATAACCAACGGTCGCCAGCTCCTCACCGGAACAAGAACAATTAAACTGAAACTGAAGCCGCGCGGAGTGGCCGCGTCGTTTGAGGCGCCCTGGCACGGAATCCGCGACCCCTTCCCCCGGAGGTTCGAGTCCTCCCTCGGGCATGGGTGTGTGTCTTGTTCTTAGCATAAGTCAGTTTAAGTAGTGTGCAAGTCTAGGGACCGATCTCCTCAGCAGTTTGGTCCCTTAGGAATTCAAACACATCTGAACACGTATAACACTGAATTTTGTACTCGTAAGCAATCTTACATAACAATAGATATTGGCGTCATGGCGTAGGAACAGTACCTAACGCACACTTTCCAGTACTTCACACCACACACGTCATAGTAGTTAGATAGTAATCAAATAGCAAACATATACAAAATATTATATTAATTTTCAAGGGTCAATTAAAGTAAGATTGTTTACTGGCTGTGGAAAAAAACTTTTTGTTACGTTAAAACCGTAATACTGACTGTCGTAATAACAACAAGCAGAAATATTGTTTGAATTTAGCAGTTACTTTGCTATTTCTTTGTAATAAAATTTACAAATTATGCCACAAGCTATAAATTAGAACTGTGCTTTGACAATGAAATCCAGTGTCCGAGTTACGTAAATTTTCACTACAAATTTTTTACTTTGAAAGTTACTCTATTTTTAGCAAGTGAATTAATACTGGCTTTTGCATCATTCTGTTTCTGATATCATTCATACTATAACCAAAAATTTCATTACTACGCAACAGTCCAAAAGGTTGGAAAAATTATGTTTTGATAATTAATAAATCGATGTTCACTTCATTTTCAGTTCATTATCTGATTATCTCGGTTCATACAAAGGGATAGTATGGAAACTACTTGGATAATGACTTACGAAAATTATTTACGTGACAATATGCACGAGAACAATGTTATTCAAGCAATAAAATTCCAACTACGCTGATCAGTCTATTGCACTTCTACTTATAAAAAGTTTAGTTCTTACTTCACTTTATGATGCCGTTGCTTTGTCGAGTGGCTTCATTTAGGCACAGGGCACAGGGCACAGGTTAATCTTCTTGCCGTACCATAGACAATAACAAGGGCCCACAGTACTCTTGATGTTACGTGAATTACTGTTGCTGCGTTTGTACTGTGCCCAATAAATGCCATAGCTTGCCCATATTAATCATCCGCCAACACAACTAATTCAATTTTCACTGCTCCGCACTTCGGAAACAGACTTTTTGACTCCGCACTTTTGCATAGTCACATCAGCGAATACACACAACCAACGGCACCAATCGTCTCCTCACGACTCTCAACTGCTACTTTTTTGGCGCGCTCGGACGCCCAGCGATAATGCATTTTCAATTTACTACACTCTTTGACCATAACTTTTCCCTGACTAGGCCGGCATGTCTACTTAGAAAATGTCAACATTCCATGCGTATTCTCTTTCTTAAATATCAAGTAGCATATGTAACTTTACAACTTATTTACAAGAATAATATTCAGCACAACTAACGGCGCAAACTTCGCAAAACACGTAAAAAATGTATGATCATCCACAGAGTTGTGGTGTTAACGTACATTCTGTGAAAGGTACACAGGAAGAGATCTTTTTTCCGTGATCGATCCATTAGCCTCTATTGATCTCACTTGACATCTGTTTGTGTGTTATATACGAATCATCTGTAGAGAGTTGCAAAAATTCTAGTCGTCTGTGACAACACTGGATTTGTGCGAACTGCATGTGACAGAGATTTTTACGCCCATTACACGTGCCAGCATAGAAGGTGAGGATCCTGTGAAAGTTTTGCAGACAAATGAAACAATTACAAAAAATGTGTCCACCTACAATTTACCCATTGTCATCAGACGTGCGTTAAATTACAAATTTTGTCATTTTCGCTTCTGACATTCGATTCAGTCGTTTCAGCAGCTCTGCTGCCCACCCCAATTATTCCTGGAACTCTGTTGCGTCTTCACGGAAACACTTTGTATGTATAAATATGTTTTTGTTCAATAGGAAGAAATACTTTCCAAAGCGATTCGATAGCTTACGAAACTAAAATTACAGTTACGCAGTATGCGTCATTGTTCACATCGAAACTTTTCCCAAGCAATCTGCTAATTTAGGAACGGAGTACGCGACAAAGCGCAGTTTCAGCTCGAGTAGGTTACATTCACAAGGAAGTGATGTCGGTAAATATTTCACAAATTTTCTTGCTTTTTCTTTGCGGGAACTTTCTCTTCGTGGACTGACACACACTTTTTCTGTCTTTACGATCTTCTACGTGATCTCAAAACACTGTTTCAAGGAAAAAGCCTTAATTACTGCTGTATACCACAACAAGAAAAAGTTTCAAATGTTAACCATATAAAAAAGCTTGCCCCCTTCGCTTGTTATCGCTTTCTATATGCCTTATTTCCATATTTTGAAGTAATTATGAAGAATTGAGGGTGTGCTACCTTCAGGGACTTATCTGTAAATACCCTGTTAATAAGTGCTAACAGGGGAACCTCCCCATCGCACTCCCCTCAGATTTAGTTATAAGTTGTCTCAGTGGATAAGCCTTGAAAAACTGAACACAGATCAATCGAGAAAACAGGAAGAAGTTGTGTGGAACTATGAAAAAATTATGCAAAATATACAAACTGAGTAGTCCATGCGCAAGATAAGCAACATCAGGGATTGTGTGAGCTCAGGAGCGCCGTGGTCCTGTGGTTAGCGTGAGCAGCTGCGGAACGAGAGGTCCTTGGTTTAACTCTTCCGTCGAGTGAAAAGTTTAACTTTTTTTATTTTCAGAGAATTATTATCTGACAAACTCTTATGTTTTCATCACTTTTTTGGGAGTGATTGTCACATCCACAAGAAAACCTAAATCGGGCAAAGTAGAAGAATCTTTTTACCCATTCGTCAGGTGTACAAGTTAGGTGGGTCGACAACATATTCCTGTCATCTGACGCACATGCCGTCACCAGTGTCGTATAGAATATATCAGACGTGTTTACCTGTGGAGGAAGCGGTTGACCTATGACCTTGCGATCAAATGTTTTCGGTTCCCATTGGAGAGGTACGTCCTTTCGTCTACTTATCGCACGGTTTTGCGGTGCGGTCACAAAACACAGACACTAAACTTATTACAGTGAAGAGAGACGTCAATAAACGAACGGACAGATCGTAACTTTGCGAAAATAAAAAAAGCGAACTTTTCACTCGAGGGAAGACTTGAACCAAGGACCTCGCGTTCCGCAGCTGCTCACGCTAACCACAGGACCACGGCGCTCCTGAGCTGAGGCTACTCTTGATGTTGCCTATCTTGGACATGGACTACTCAGTTCGTATACTTTGCTTATTTTTTCGTAGTTCCACACAACTTCTTCCTGTTTTCTCGATTGATCTGTGTTCAGTTTTTCATGGCCTATCCACTGTGCCAACTTATAACTAAATCTGAGGGGGGGTGCGATGGGGAGGTTCCCTTGTAAGACCTATAGCTGTTTGTATGGCAAGCAGCAAGTGGTTAGCCAGCACACCTTATTTTCGAAAATAATAGATACAAGGCAATATACACACTGATATGATCATTCTTATTATTTTCTGTGGGCTATGTTTTTTAACATAACTATTTACAGCTGGTATGGTTTGAGGTTATTCCTAGTTCTATAGAGCTTTAAAATGAATCTCTAATTGGACGTTAAATATTTCTTCACAATAAAAATTCGCCAGGTGTGAGTAATCCATCACTGGAATTGACAATCTCAACGATTGTTGCCTGTTAACGACATTGGTACTGACAAAATATTGATGCTGGAAATTCCTAGACTTCCGAGAATGCTTAAATTTTAATTAAATGGAAATATGTGGTTTGAGAGACCTTTTAAGTCTCAAATATCTATGATTTGTATATGTAGACCGAAGCGACGAATAAAAACTTGTACCAAGGCTGAGGGCAGAACCTAGGTTTCCTGCTCACGGGGCAGTGCTAATATTCTTAAAGTTTCTGAATTCTTCAGCTTCCATTATAGAGATTGTAAAGGTATACGATTATGAAATACTACTAAATATGTGAATGTAGACATTAAGTTATGTTGACAGCCCCAGATAACAATTGAGCAGCGCAACAAAATTATACTTTTGTGCTTTAGGTCCATACAGAAACGAATAACCTTGTTCATTTAGTTCAGGAGCCCACACGAAGCGTAAATGATAGCGATAACATACTAGAGCTCTTAGAACAAAATATCCTGTGCAAATAGAGATCGTGATGACGGATACAGGGATGACTACACCGTCGTACCAAGACAGATACCGTAGGATTCAAACTCACCAAAAGTTATCGCAAAATGTATCTATTTAAAAAAGTAGGAATAAATTCACTTGACGAATTCCTAAGAGATAGTCTCCATTCGTTCTAAACTATGTAAGTGTAGACCTAAGTATTGACTTAAATTAAGAGCTTCATACTAAGTACACTCCTGGAAATTGAAATAAGAACACCGTGAATTCATTGTCCCAGGAAGGGGAAACTTTATTGACACATTCCTGGGGTCAGATACATCACATGATCACACGGACAGAACCACAGGCACATAGACACAGGCAACAGAGCATGCACAATGTCGGCACTAGTACAGTGTATATCCACCTTTCGCAGCAATGCAGGCTGCTATTCTCCCATGGAGACGATCGTAGAGATGCTGGATGTAGTCCTGTGGAACGGCTTGCCATGCCATTTCCACCTGGCGCCTCAGTTGGACCAGCGTTCGTGCTGGACGTGCAGACCGCGTGAGACGACGCTTCATCCAGTCCCAAACATGCTCAATGGGGGACAGATCCGGAGATCTTGCTGGCCAGGGTAGTTGACTTACACCTTCTAGAGCACGTTGGGTGGCACGGGATACATGCGGACGTGCATTGTCCTGTTGGAACAGCAAGTTCCCTTGCCGGTCTAGGAATGGTAGAACGATGGGTTCGATGACGGTTTGGATGTACCGTGCACTATTCAGTGTCCCCTCGACGATCACCAGTGGTGTACGGCCAGTGTAGGAGATCGCTCCCCACACCATGATGCCGGGTGTTGGCCCTGTGTGCCTCGGTCGTATGCAGTCCTGATTGTGGCACTCACCTGCACGGCGCCAAACACGCATACGACCATCATTGGCACCAAGGCAGAAGCGACTCTCATCGCTGAAGACGACACGTCTCCATTCGTCCCTCCATTCACGCCTGTCGCGACACCACTGGAGGCGGGCTGCACGATGTTGTGGCGTGAGCGGAAGACGGCCTAACGGTGTGCGGGACCGTAGCCCAGCTTCATGGAGACGGTTGCGAATGGTCCTCGCCGATACCCCAGGAGCAACAGTGTCCCTAATTTGCTGGGAAGTGGCGGTGCGGTCCCCTACGGCACTGCGTAGGATCCTACGGTCTTGGCGTGCATCCGTGCTTCGCTGCGGTCCGGTCCCAGGTCGACGGGCACGTGCACCTTCCGCCGACCACTGGCGACAACATCGATGTACTGTGGAGACCTCACGCCCCACGTGTTGAGCAATTCGGCAGTACGTCCACCCGGCCTCCCGCATGCCCACTATACGCCCTCGCTCAAAGTCCGTCAACTGCACATACGGTTCACGTCCACGCTGTCGCGGCATGCTACCAGTGTTAAAGACTGCGATGGAGCTCCGTATGCCACGGCAAACTGGCTGACACTGACGGCGGCGGTGCACAAATGCTGCGCAGCTAGCGCCATTCGACGGCCAACACCGCGGTTCCTGGTGTGTCCGCTGTGCCGTGCGTGTGATCATTGCTTGTACAGCCCTCTCGCAGTGTCCGGAGCAAGTATGGTGGGTCTGACACACCGGTGTCAATGTGTTCTTTTTTCCATTTCCAGGAGTGTAAATCAATAACAAGCGGAGCAGATCCTCAATGGCACAAGAAACAGGTCAAGATAGTGTTGCAGAAGGAACGAAAAAGGATAAGATTTAAAAAGCAATGCGAAAGCACCAAGATTGGCAACAGTTTTCAGATGCTCGAACTAGTGCGGACTTCAATGTGAGATGCTTTTAATAGCACCCATAATGAAACTCTATATCGAAATCTGGCATAAAATCCAAAAATGTTCTGGTCGTATATAAAGTACACCAGCGGTACGACACAACCACTACCTTTATTGCATGCTACTAATGATAATGTCAACCATGACTGCGTCACTAAAGTAGAGTTACTAATGACGATTTGCCAAAATTCCTTCCCCAAAGAATATGCAGTAAATATTACATGATTCGGATCAAGAAAAGTTGCCAACATGAGCAACATGGAACTAGATAATTTCGGTGCAATGAAGCAACGTATTCATTCAATAAAGACGAGTTTTCAGGTCTCAATGGTATACCATTTAGGTTTCTTTCGGAATATGCTGATGACATAACTCCATTTTCACCAATCATTTGCAACCGCTCGCTCGATAAAAGATCCGTACCTAAAGCTTGGAAAGTTACACAAGCCACACACAGATCACACCAAATCCCAAAAAAAGGATATAGAAGTAATCGACTGAATTATAGGCCCAGATTAGTGATATCGATTTACAGTAGGATTTTGGAACATATTCTGAGTTTGAAAATTATAAATAGCTCGAAGAAAACTATCTATTGGCCTTAGCCAGCTCGGATCCAGCAAATATCATTCTTATGGAAAACAACTGGCTCTTTATTCACTAGAAGTAATGAGTTCTATCGACAGGCGATGTTGATTCTATATTTCTAGATTTCCGGAAGGCTTTTGAGACTGTTCCTCTCGAGCAGCTTCTAGTAAAATAGGGTGCCCAAATTCGAATCTTTCATAACCTCTCGACCATTGAGCACGTATTTCTGACAGCTATGAAATACATTTCACATGTTTATTCTCATCAGTGTTCAAAAAGTCCACTTGCCATTGAAGGCATAAATTGTAATTTCATGCACAGGATTGAAGTATAATTAGCATATGCTTGTACTAATTTAACTTTTCTGTAATCCCCTTTCCATGTTTGCTGCGCTTTGAACAAGAATGTACCTGCTGAAAATTTTAGTTGGGTACAAAATGGGAAGTTTTATCTCAAATTTATGTAGTGATACTGAGGATCAACATATCGTTAGCATATTTCACAAATCGATACAAAGTCCATGAGAACGACATGGAACTTGAAGGCTGCGACATAGAATATCTTAAATGTTTACTTGTGGGATAATGTAGTGATTTTATGTCAAGGTTATACGTGAAAGATAATTTCAAGAGCTGTAGTAAATTATCTGTTATCGCCAGAGTGCGTATCTAGCATGGAAGAAGTATTCTTTGAATTGCTAACTGATTGCTCTGATAACTGTAAATAAAAAGTTATCTCCTGGGAAATAATGTTTCGAGGTATATTAAAATTACTGCAGTATCTGGATGTACGTCGTGTCACACGGCGCTTGAAAAATTTTCAAATTCACCTAATCTTTTTGATTTTCGTCATTTTACACATTTGTCAGAGGCTAGGCGCAGATCCAGCGTTCGGTGCTGGAGGGAATGGGGATGGTTGTTCGTTGCTGCTACCTCCCCCCCCCCCCCCCCCCCGGTCTAACAAAATTTAACTTGGAGTCACTCCCACTTTTAATTAGACACTAATGCCTAAGATAATAATTTCCTTTTCTTGTGCATTTGTCCCGCATCGACACAGGGTAGGCAGGGTTATGAACGGATTTGGCATTGTTACTTTATGAATTGGCCGGATGCGCTTCCTGTTGCCAATCCGCTTACCTCCCACAGCCCCATCCCCCCCCCCCCCCCCCCCCGGAACGAAATATGTGTATCCCCCCCTTCCAAACTGTCTGCGTGTAGTGTAATTCATGCACAAAATGTTGTGAATTGTGTAACTCATGCGGGACTTGGTACCTGCCCGGCATTCAGCTACAGGGATGGGGGAAACCGCCTAAAAGCCACATCTAGGTTGGCCGGCACGTCGACGCTTGTCGTTAATTCGTCGTGCTATTCGATTGAACCACAGACGCTGATACATAAATGTCGAAAGATATCTGGGAAAACAAAGAAAAGAAATAAATTGTGTTTTACTTTAGGCAGAGTTTAAATAATACAAATTTAAATCTCAAAAACGGAAACGATTCGCCGTGTACATACTTTGCGGCGCTTCATATTCAGTAACCCCAAGAACACACGATCACAAACTTTCGATTACTCACTAGGTCCTCAAACATATCGCGGACACAAGAAGGAAAATAGAGCGTCACTTAGCCAGCTTCAGTCATGGTAAAGGAAGTTAACAAAACCCTCTTGTAAGGCAAATCTACAAGAAGGAAACATACGCCGTAATACAAGTAACCAAGAAATATGTCTATGGTGCATAGACACGTCACAGATAGATTAACGAAGTTCCAACAAAAACTACTGTTCAAATGAACTCATATTACTTCATGACAACAGTGTTGCACCGCATACTGAATAAACTTATATATAAACTACAGTTGCAAAACCCCTACACCAGCATTTATGCACGTACATTAACCTATACTGTGGTAATAAAAATTTCACTTAAAGGTAATCTACTAAAAAATTAAGGATGAAATTTCGACCATATGGGTAAAAATACTGGGCTGATGGAGTCAGCAAATAGAGAGACCACAAAGACTTTACTAAACGAGGTACAGAAAGCATATTAAGAGCTGAAAATCCTGCCCCATTCATCCCTCATCCGACCTTTCTGCACACACCCAGCGCAACATCAAAGTCAGTACAAAAAGAATGCTGTGAATGGGAATCAGAGAAGAGCAAGTGTTAATGTCGTCATGAGGCGGGCCCGATCGTAATTGCTGCGTCCTGTCTGTGCAGAACTCTGCGCTGTCGGCGGTCCCGTACATCGTGGGAGGTCTGGGCAGCGTCGTCTACAGCGGTATCCTCGACTACCTCATCACGAGCGGCAAGGTGTCCAAGATCAACGGCTACCGCATCTTCAACGGCATCAGTAAGTATTCCCAGCACACTGTCTCAGTGACGTACCACTGAAGTAATGTATTTCTACAATAACCAGAAAATCCATGTGGGACTTGTAAAAGTTAGGCAAACCCGCGTTAAGAAGGATGCAAGACCTTGTTACAGATTGAACGTCGAGCAAGCAAAAAAAGAAGCAAAAGTTCGCAGACGATATAGCTCTCGGTCTGGATGTAAGGAAGGGTTAGAAAGGTTGAAAGGAATAGAGCTGATACAAAGCGCAGAATATGTCTAAAAGACAAACAAAGCAAAGACGAGGCCGATGAACAGTAGCCAAAGAGGAGAATAACGACGAAATTGGGAATGACTCAGTACAGGAAAAAAATTAAAGAATTCATGTATCTAGGGAGCAATATTATAAAGCAGGCTGAAACGAGGAAGAATAGGGAAGACAATATACTTAAATAAGAAAAGACCTACTGGTATTAGATAGTGACGTTGAAATTAAGTATTTCCGGAGCATAGTCTTGTTTTGAAGCAAAATATGGACAATTGGGAAATCGGAGAAGGCACTGGAAGTATTTGAAGTGTGATGCTATCAAAGAACGTTAAAAATTAAGTGGACAGATAAAGCACAAAATGTAGACGTACCACAAAGAATACGTGGAGAAATACCTATATCTCTCACGTCGATCAGATGTAGAATTTTGGAACACGTACTATGTTCTAGTATAATGACTTTTGTGGAGACTAGAGATCTACTCTGTAGGAATCAGCATGCGTTTCGAAAAAGACAATCGTGTGAAACTCAGCTCGCGCTATTCGTCCACGAGACTCGGAGGGCCATAGACACGGGTTCCCAGGTAGATGCCGTGTTTCACGACTTCCGCGAGGCGTTTGATACAGTTCCCCACAGTCGTTTAATGAACAAAGTAAGAGCATATGGACTATCAGACCAAATGTGTGATTGGATTGAAGAGTTCCTAGATAACAGAACGCAGCATGTCATTCTCAATGGAGAGAAGTCTTCCGAAGTAAGAGTGATTTCAAGTGTGCCGCAGGGGAGTGTCGTAGCGCGGTTGCTATTCACAATATACATATATAAATGACCTTGCGGATAACATCGGAAGTTTACTGAGGCTTTTTGCGAATGATACTTAGTATTGGAGAGGTTGTGACAATGCAAAATTGTACTGAAATGCTGGAGGATCTGGAACGAATTGACGCATGGTGCAGGGAATGCCAATTGAATCTCAATGTAGACAAGTGTAATGTGCTGCGAATACATATAAAGAAAGAGAAAGATCCTTTATCATTTACCTACAATACAGCAGGTCAGCAACTAGAAGCAGTTAATTTCATAAATTATCTAGGAGTAGGCATTAGGAGTGATTTAAAATGGAATGACCATATAAAATTAATCGTCGGTAAAGCAGATGCCAGACTGAGATTCACTGGAAGAATCCTAAGGAAATGCAGTCCGAAAACCAAGGAAGTATGTTACAGTACACTTGTTCGCCCACTGCTTGAATACTGCTCACCGGTGTGGGATCCGTACCACATAGGGTTGACAGAAGAAATGGAGAAGATCCAACGGAGAGCAGCGCGCTTCGTTACAGGATCATTTAGTAAACGCGAAAGCGTTACGGAGATGATAGATAAACTCCAGTGGAAGACTCTGCAGGAGAGACGCTCAGTAGCTCGGTACGGGCTTTTGTTGAAGTTTCGAGAACATACCTTCACCGAGGAGTCAAGCAGTATATTGCTCTCTCCTACACGTATCTCGCGAAGAGACAATGAGGATAAAATCAGAGAGATTAGAGCACACACAGATGCATACCGACAATCTTTCTTTCCACGAACAATACGAGACTGGAATAGAAGGGAGAACCGATAGAGGTACTCAAGGTACCCTCCGCCACACACCGTCAGGTGGCTTGCGGAGTATGGAAGTAGATGTAGATGTAGAAGGCTGGTATGGAAGACACTTACCAGAAGAAGGGAGAGGTTAGTGGGACATGTAATGCGACTTCTAGAAATAGTTAACACCGTGCTGGAAGAAGCAGTGAAGGGGAGACACAGTAGGAGCAGAGGAAGACCAAAATATACCAAAGAAATTATTGAGGATTTGGTGTGGCAGTTAAGTAGAGGTCAACAGCCTGGAATGAAAGGTAAATTACGAGAGTCTCGACAACTGGAAGTATCAGAGCCGCTATATGCGTAAACAGCGTGGTAACTGAATGCCAAAGACAGTAGGAATACAACTTTATAAAAGCAAAGTGCAATATGTACTCTGCTCTACAAAACCTAAGGACGAACTAGATAATGTAACATAACATATTAACTACTAGGAGGAAATGAATGAAAATGCGGGATCATTTTGCCCGAAATCTTCCGACTTAAGCTCCACAGAGCACGTGTAGAATGCGTTGGAGAGACATATTGCAGCACATCCACGTGCACCGACGAATATCCAGCAGTTGTCAATCGTGCTGGTGGAGGAATGAAAAGCCCGACCACTAGAAACCTTACTAGACTTCTGACCAGCATGTGAGTGCATTGCAGAGCATGTATAGCTGTCTGTAGTGCTAACATACGCTATTAGCAACTATGTCCCGCCTTTTGTAGTTTCCAGGGGGCCGTCATGAATCGTGATGTTTTCAGTGTAATTATTGTCTTCGAATAAAAGTGTAAATGCCGGCCGCTGTGGGCGAGCGGTTCTAGGCGCTTCAGACCGGAAACACGCTGCTGCTACGGTCGCAGGTTCGAGTCCTGCCTCGGGCATGGATGTGTGTGATGTCCTTAGGTTTAAGTCGTTCTAAGTTCTAGGGAACTGATGACCTCAGAAGTTAACTCCCTTAGTGCTTGGTGCCATTTGGATTTAATTCTTTCTCATTGGGTATTTCTTTCAGGTACTTTCTGTGCTGCGTAGTACTGTAGTATTACGTTCTACATATTGTCCAAGTTTATTCCAACTATGTTATTTCGCAGTGACACATCTTGCGAAAGTTGTTTTCGTTATTAAGTTTTGCACACCAGTGTATTCCAAACTGAGGTGAAAAAAGTCATTGAATACCTCCTAATATCGTGTCGAACCTCCTTTTGTCCGGCGTAGTTCAGCAACTCGACGTGGAGTGGACTCAACAAGTCGTTGAAAGCCCCGTTAGCAAAACTGAGCCATGCTGCCTCTATAACCGCCCATAATTGCGAAAGTGTTGCCGATACAGGATATTGTGCACAAGCTGGCCTCTCGAAGATGCCCCCAAAATGTTCGACGGGATAGTCAGGCGATTTTGGTGGCCAAATCAATCGCTCGAACTGTCCAGAATGTTCTGAATGGCCCATTGTCATCCTTAAAGATTCAATGAACATGCAGACCATGAATGGCTGAAAATGACATCCATGTAGCCGAACATAACCATTTACAGTCAATGATCGATTCAGTTGGACCAAAGGACCGAGTCCATTCCATGTAAACACAGTCCGCACCATTATGAAACCTCTACCAGCTTGCAAAGTGTCTAGTTGACAACTTGGGCCCATAGCTTCGTGGAGTCTGCGCCACACTCGAACCCTGCCATCAGCTCTTAGCAGCTGAAATTGGGACTTGTCTGACGAGACCACAGTATTCTAAAGTCCAACCGATCTGGTCACGAGCCTAAGAGAGGCGCCGCAGGCGATGTCGTGGTGTTAGCAAAGGCACTCACGTCGGTCGTCTGCTGCCATACCACATTAATGCCAAATTTCGCCCCATTGCCCTAACGGATACGTTCGTCGTACATCTCGCATTTATTTCTGCGGCTATTTTACACAGTGTTCTTTGTGTTTTAGCACTGACAACTTTACCCAAATCCCGCTGCCCTCAGTCGTTAGGTGAAGGCCGTCGGCCACTCGTTGTCCATGGTAAGAGGTAATGCCTAAAATTTGGCGTTCTTGGTACACTCTCCACATTGTGAATCTCGAAATATTGAGCTCCCTAACGATTTCCGAAATGGAATGTCACATGAATCGCCTGAGTACAAATGACAGCACCGCCAGTCCACCTTGTGTTCGCGATACTACCGCCATCTGTACTTGTGCATATCGTTATCACATGACTTGTCACCTCAGTATATAAACGTACCCGTTACAGTCTGAATTCTATTATAAGGTATGACGTGTATAACATCCGCTATAACCGGCCAGTGCTCAGTATAGCCAATGTTTCGTAATATTCACAAATGCGAATTTGATTCTCGTTCCACATGACTGATGTGCTGGTGTCATTTGCAGCCGCTGTGCCGCCGGCGCTGATGCTGATCGTGATCACGCTGGTGGGCTGTGACGTGGCGGGCATCATCGCCCTCCTCGCCATCAACGGTCTGTGCATGGGCGCGCAGTACACGGGCAACTCCATGAACCTGCTCGCCATAGCGCCCAACTTTTCGGGCACCATGCTCGGCATCTCTAACACGTTCGCAAACGCCGCTGGCATCTTGGCACCGTACGTCGTGGGATGGCTGACGAATGGCAACGTAAGTACTTCAGCTATCTGGAGTTCAGATTTGATAGCACTGAAACATCCAAAAACTTATCGTAAGATGAAGATTTCATTGTGTGTCCTCCAAGGAAAATGTATGGCACCAAATCATGTGCTACATCTCAAATAATAAAAAGGAGTAAAAATAGGATTTAATGTACTGTCGATAACGAGGTCCGAACACAGTCTCGGATTGGACAGGAATGGAGAAGGGAAACAGCTCTCAATTTTATAAAACAACCGTCTCGGCATTCGGCAGTCCGAAATCGTCTCGATTGAAAATTCGTCCATCATCGACAGGTTTAACTCTGCTATGGAAAGGAGGACTCTAACCCAAAGGTAACTCATCCAAAAAAGGTGGAAATACGTCTGTCACGTCGAACGTGGCCAATGCATTACATCTCTGCAGTTGCGTGTAAGAGAACATAACTTTTTCACTATGTTTGCAGCAAACTTTGTAGTGCCCACGTTGAGTTATTATTGCTAACAGTTACAAAGTAATTCTTCAAACAAGTCGCAAGTGCGGTGGTCTCCTCTCATTAACTTTTCTTTTTCACTAAATTTTTAATTACTTTGGTGCAGTCCACTTCTATGACAGTTTCTTCATCGCAGATTAACACAGTGTCCTCAATTGTATATATGTTCTTGCATATGTATGAGGGGGTGCTGGTAAGTCCTTGGCTTTATAAAGAAGAAATGCTGTTGCGAGTTTGAAAAAAAATGCACTCAACATATTCCTCCTTGAGCTCAGCACATTTATGGCATAAGTCTGGTTCACACACCAATCTGCTCTTGTCATCTCCAGGATTACATGGATAATACTCTTCCGAAAATCCGATGGTGTCTCTACTGTTATAGATTCTACACACTAACTTGAATAATCGTTTGATTGCCATTCTCCTAATGATTTTAGAAATTCAAAAGAAATTGTCTATTCATTCTATCTTCTTTAGTCGAAAGTCTTCCAAAGCTATGACAAATTCTAGAAACAGAGTCCTTGTATCCATATAGAACCTGTTTATTCTTTTAACACGTTAGGTAAGTATTATCCCCCTTCCCCTCCCCGCCCCGACCCTCGTAATACCTCCGAAGGGTCACATAGTATACTCTTTCTTCTGTCCGCTCAAGGCTCAAGCCTTTGCGTTTAACTGTGGAAGTATTTCCCACTCATAACATTGACACCGTTACTTCTAAATTCTCTGAAAGTTATTTTGGCCATTCTAAATATCCTTTCTGCAGCTGTTCCTTTCTCGATTTCGTCGCATTTTTCCTGTATTGTTTTTCCTTTAGCGTCCTTGGTTTTCTTGTTTAATTCATTTCTAAGCGACTTACATTGCTTTATTCTTTTTTCTTAACTGAACTTGGTTTTCTTTCCCTCTCTACCCCTTCAGTTGGTGCATTTCTTACGTTACACATATTTTCTTCGAATTCACTTTTCTTATACTTACTTTTGTCTGTCAAGCTTGTGCGATTACCCTTTTATAGGGCCTTCCATTCCTCCCCAACTGAACTATGAGCATATATCTGTTCCTGAGTGCGTTTTACATACCGTATCAGAATTTGGAACCTGTGTCTCGCCATGATGTAATCTTCTTGTGCCTCTTTTCCAAGTAATTCTTTTGGTCTTGCGATTTTTGAATAGTACGGTTACCATTACTAGCTGACATTTATTGGAGAATTCAACTAGTCTTTCTTCTTTCTTGTTCCTGTCACCTAGGTAATAGTCACCCGGAACTCTGCCTTCTGTTCTGTCCCACTAGATTATTTGATTTTCATTTTCCTTTACATACTGAATTACCTGTTCATATATTGTCATGTATTATGTCTATTCACGTTCTCCGTGTGATATCGATTGTATACTTGAACTATGATTATTAGCATAGGTTTGTTTTCGATTATAATGAGAATAAACCTATCGCTGAATTGTTCACAGTAACTCAGTCTACGCCCTACTTTTTTATTCATAATGATATTGCATGATTAATCATAACATATTGCTTTCGTTGTAACATTTTCTGTTAATGTTGATATTATCGTGTACTGTCTGACATTACTGATAGCTATTACATCTTGCTTCAGCTTTTGCATATGATTTTTCAGATTTCCTAGCTTCTCTGCCACAGTCAGATATTTTGCATTCGAGGCTCAGACTCGTAGAATACTTCCCTTTCGTTGCTTTTTTAATATTTTCCTCATGTTCACCACCCTGTTGTCTGTTTGAATTGGGGACTACTTCAGAATCTTCTCACCTTGGAGCGACAACTTCGTTTTTATTTACAGGGTACATTTCCTAGGTATACAGATTGTGTCTCTTTAAGGCAGAGGTTTCCATTGCCATTTGCATTCTCAAATCGCTGATCATTGGTGATTTTTCCGGCCTTAGGTGGAGCTACCCACCCGAAGAATAAGAGGATGCCATAACCCTCTGTCCACTCCTCTGCTCTATTTTGGCGAGGCCATTAGCGGAAACAGATTTCTTATACCTGAAGTCTCCGGCTGTCTGAGTTGTTGATTTTTATTCAGAATCTAAGGTGTGCCTTCGATCCAACATTGGACTTCGTACGTTTGGAAAAGTAACCAGACGCTAGCCCTTAAACACGGTACGTTTCTTTAAAAAGGAATTGAAATGTTTATGCTATAGGTAAATAAATAACATGTAAAATATAAACAAAAAAATATATTCATGTTTTTAAACTGCGCTACAGAATTAAAAGATTACCTTTTCGAAAGCCGCCAACGGCCTTACCGCAGTGGTAACACCGGTTCCCGTCAAATCACGGGAGTTAAGCGCTATCGGGCTTGGCTAGCAGTTGGATGTGTGCCTGTTCGGTTCCGCGGAGCATTGTTGGCGGCGTGGTGCACCCAGCCGCTGTGACGCCAGTTGAGGAGCTACTTGAGTGATGAGGAGCTGCCTCGGTCACGAAAACTGACAAAGGCCGGGAGAGTGCTGTGGTGACCATGTTGTTGTTGTTGTTGTGATCTTCAGTCCTGAGACTGGTCTGATGCAGCTCTCCATGCTACTCTATCCTGTGCAAGCTTCTTCATCTCCCAGTACCTGCTGCAGCCTACATCCTTCTGAATCTGATTGGTGTATTCATCTCTTGGCCTCCCTCTACGATTTTTACCGTCCACGCTGCCCTCCTGTACTAAATCGGTGATCCCCTGATGCCTCAGTACATGTCCTACTAATCGATCCCTTATTCTAGTCAAGTTGTGCCACAAACTCCTCTTCTCCCCAATTCTATTCAATATCTCCTCATTAGTTACGTGATCTACCCATCTAATCTTCAGCATTCTTCTGTAGCACCACATTTCGAAAGCTTCTATTCTCTTCTTGTCCAAACTATTTATCGTCCATGTTTCACTTCCATACATTGCCACACTCCATACAAATACTTTCAGAAACGACTTCCTGACGCTTAAATCTATACGCGATGTTAACAAATTCCTCTTCTTCAGAAACGCTTTCCTTGCCATTGCCAGTCTACATTTTATATCCTCTCTACTTCGACCATCGTCAGTTATTTTGCTCCCCAAATAGCAAAACACCTTTACTACTTTAAGTGTCTCATTTCCTAATCTAATTCTCTCAGCATCACCCGACTTAATTCGACTACATTCCATTATCCTCGCTTTGCTTTTGTTGATGTTCATCTTATACCCTCCTTTCAAGACACTGTCCATTCCGTTCAACTGCTCTTCCAAGTCCTTTGCTGTCTCTGGCAGAATTACAATGTCATCGGCGAACCTCAAAGTTTTTATTTCTTCTCCATGGATTTTAATATCTAGTCCGAACTTTTCTTTTGTTTCCTTTACTGCTTGCTCACTATACAGATTGAATAGCATCAGGGAGAGGCTACATCCCTGTCTCACTCCCTTCCCAACCACTGCTTCCCTTTCACGCCCCTCGACTCTTATAACTGCCATCTGCTTTCTGACCATACGCCCCTCCATATCCGCATCAAGTGACGGCTATCGGCTAAATATGACACGGCGGTCGGTGGGTACCGTTGGGCCTTCCGAGGCCTGTTCGGGGGGAGAGTTTTTTTCGAAACCCCGTAATTGTTTCCCATTGCGATGCGTAAGTCTGAAATGGCTCCGAGCACTATGGGACTCAACTTCTGAGGTCATCAGTCCCCTATAACTTACAACTACTTAAACCTAACATGCCCGAGGCAGGATTCGAACCTGCGACCGCAGCGGTCTCGCGGTTCCAGACTGTAGCGCTAGAACCGCTCGGCCCTTCCGGCCGGCGCGTAAGTCTGAAGTTTTGCTCAATTGTGCCTTTTTCGCCATTACAGAAGCAGATTGTAGTTACTTTTGAGCCAAATTTCAAACTTACACGTCTCAATGGAAAGCAACTACGGAGTTTCGACAAAATGATCCTTTAATTTGGCTGTGCTGTATATTTGAGAGTTGAATGAACACACCTGACTTTGGCCAGTAGTGGAAGATTTAGAAGAGTAGCATGATTCTGGGTACTCTGGTCTTGGAATCAAGCAGTAACAGCTTCTTTTATTGCTTCTTCCAGCAAACGCGGACGGCGTGGAATACTGTGTTCTACATCTCAGCGGGCATCGGCCTCGTCACGTACGCCCTGTATGTGGTGCTCGCCACGGACAAAGTGCAGCCATGGAACGATCCGCCCCAAGGTACGTAACTACCCCACAGAAGATCCACTCGCTAGGTTGCACTAAGAGAGATGAAACAGTACAGTAATGTACACGTCGTTGAAAGCACGGTCTATGTTGTTCGTTTATATTCCTTTTGTTTCATGTACCCGTCAGATCTACGTGAAAAGTGTAGATTTTCCAACGTCTCTGCACCACATAATTATTCAAAGCAAGGCCCATAACAGGCTAAAACTACTGACTGGCCGAATGAAGGAATCTGAATCCCTTGAGCATCATCCGTAAATATGAAGCTCACGCCTGGCCCATCCATACCTGCCTTCTGCTCCTCCTCGCACGCCACCTCGCTTTCCACATGCGATTATCTCCTCACTCTCGCATCTTGCATTAGATCATAAATTTCTCACACACCCTTGAAGTTCTTCGCCTTTACTTCATCTCCTATAGCTGCGAGTCCCAACACCTTACAGTCTCCATCATTATTGAAAACTCTAGCCTTTACCGCACCTCTATCAACACATCCCCTCATTCCTCCATTTCCAAACACCCCCTGTCTTTTGACAGCTTAATTTCAGACACTTTCCTTTCCGGATCATGGATTCATTCCTGTAATCTACCGTTTCTTACAATCAAGACTTACCCATCCTATCCTGAATGAAGATTCCAGTTCACTTGCGGCGCGGGGTAGCCGAGCGGTCTCGGGCGCCTAGTCACGGTCCGCGCGGCTCCCCCCGTCGTAGGTTCGAGTCCTCCCTCGGGCATGGGTGTGTGTATTGTCCTTAGCGTAAGTTAGATTAAGTAGTGTGTAAACTTACGGACTGGAGACCTCAGCAGTTTGGTCACATAAGACCTTACCACATTTTACACTTTGCTTGCCCACCTACATCCTTATCTTTTATCCAGAGAACACCCTCCTCTGTAATGCTGTCAACACAAACCCACCTCATAGTTAGCAGAAGGCCCCATCTCATCATGAAAAGAATTTTCATCACATCATAAACATCAACACTTAATTAAACCTGATAAATTATTTCGTATTTAGTTTAAAGTTGAGACCTATGGCAACCGAGCAGGAGATGTATTTAGACAAAGACGGAGAATCACTCTGGTATTCTCTTCAGTCGGTACGGGGAAGCACGAAAACACAATACGAGTGGCCGGACGCGGATTTGAGCTCCACTACTCGATAGCTCCTTAACCGCTTCTCAGACACCCCACTGCATACAATCTCAAAAGAAATTACCTAAGTTCCATATTTGTTAGTGGCCCATTATTTGCGGTTTTTCCTTTCCGAAGATTTAGCTGAATCAACCACTAGTGCTCCTCATTCACACGTTTCGTCATGAAATTAGTATGAACGATTAATTAGAATGACGCTGTGTGTAGCTACTGTCAATGTTTGGCTGAAGATGTTTTGCCATAAGACAACTTCAGTTTTGCTAGAGCTATGTAAGGAAGCATTAAGCTTGACACGATTTGTCATTGTATCAGGAATGCGATCTGACATTTGAATTCATTGAAAACCATTCGTTAATATCAACATAAACCCAAGAACCTAACTGGATTGAAACGTTATTATTTGTATCGACAGTGCCGCTTCTAACCAGTTGGGTGAGAAATTATTCTGTGTAAGCAATTGGGCCATAAGAACAGAGAAAGGCTGAATGGAAAAGTCTGCTGGTAGATGAGCTAAGTACAAACAACGCCGTGCTACAGCAGACTGTTTCATCAGTATACGGCTATATGATTCGCTGAAGATGGTGCAGGAGTGATTGCACCGAGCGAGATTTTCAAGACAGTATACTTGCATTCGGGAGGATCGGGATTCTACCATTTATCTGGTCATCCAGAGTTACCTTTCCTGTGTTTTTAAGTGAGTGGCGGGATGGTTTTTTCCGAAAAGAAAATTACGATTTCACATCCCATCCTTGTACAATATTAACTTGTGTTCCGTGTCTTACGATCTCTTTTATTCCTCCCTTTACTGTCATCTGCAAGGATTATTTTCTCATAGATAAATGACTGTGAGTGCTTGGAAGATTTTGCGATCTTTATTCTGTCTATCTAATTCACGTGAAGTTCCATACGTGCAGTTTCTGTTCAAATGCCAAACATTTCTTTACATTTCACTGTTATTTAGATCCAAGCTGCTCAGTTACTAAGAAGGCAGTCTGGAATGCTGTAGATTTTAACAATAAGTCTTCCACAACATTTCGATAAGAGAATCGTTCAAATGATCTATTGAATATGTAACTAACTAACTAATAAATCTACAAATTTTATTTCACTTACCACTTACGATGTTTGGTTTATTTTTACAGAGGAAGAGTCCAGAGAGGAAGGAAAACAACAGAGTGGACTTGACAACCCCGTCTTCGAGACAGAGCGATTCTAACAAAATTCATGTCATTTGTCACTATTTATTTTCTCATGAGTTTTGTATGTCATCATTATCATTCATATGTAATAAAATCATCAGTTTTTTTTATTTATTGTCTTATTTTTATCAATTGCGCTACCGTTTAGCTTCACTGAATTCAGCGCTGTGAGCCACTAAACGTTTCAGTTTCCTTATTTATGTGTGCTTTGAATAAAAAACACTGAAAATCTTTTAAAGAAAGTAATTGGGTGATATTCTGATTGTCATTGCAACATGAGAATAAACGCTATCAGTTTAAATGAAATATTACGAAGAGTTGAAAAGATATCAGTTAACTAAGAAAAATCTGAGACCACTATTTAAAAGCTAAGTTTTAAGGGCGTACAGAACTATCAAGTGGCATCTAGCCCGACCAGTGGGGGAAAGCAGTCATGCAAAATAAATACCTATTAAAACATATACTTTGAATCTACGGAACTGTTTGTGATTGAATTTTACCTGCTTAACTATGCCCTGAATACAGTGTAATGTGCCATCTATGAATATTGACTTTTGCTACCTGGTCGATCTTACTGATGAGAGCAAGCAGCAGACTATTACGGTGAGTTGGGCTGGTATTTGTCTGTCAATTATAGTAGCCGATATAATTCGTCGTGGAGATACTTGCCCTACAGGTGTTATAGCTGAAAATACGGCAGGTTTAACTTTTATCTTTTTTCACAAGTGGTCATTCATTCGAAATAATGCTAAGTCAGGAAAAAATTACATATTCAGATAGTAATAGAATGAATGCAATCCAGAAAAATCAGTGACGGTAGCCAACAACAAAAATGTATGGATAAATTAAATCACATATGTAAACCAATCACAGCAACAGACTTGTGAATGGCGGTCTTACATGCGAGCAAATAGTGGAAATAGATGGATCGCTTAATTAACATATGAAATATAACCAGTGCACATATAGCTTGCACATATGCGAACATATGCTAGCAGGTACCCTTAAACAACAATTTATTTAACTGACGCCCAGTTGCGAAGTCTCGAAGTACCTCAGCGTCGCTAAACATTAAAAGCCCAGAAAAAGACAGTTTAATACCTGGCAATAGTATCCTTCATCCACAACGAAATAGATTCCATCACTAAAAGCAGCAGAAGTAATTCCGTATTCCAGGCAGCTGCTCAGTGTTAACACTCGTGAAATGTTTAATTATCTGTTCACAGCTAAATGCTTTCTCCGAACACTGAAGCAACAACATAGAATTGTAAGCCCTGAACTGACGTCGAGAGACAATCACTAATAGTGTGTTAAAGTCTGAAAGATTCGTGGCCAGTGTGCCTGCCAAAAAACATTATACTTTTGCCACTTCGACGAGTAAATAGCCTCAATTACCCTTGCATCGCACAAAGCTCCCACATAAACGCCGTAATTTAAGAAATGGAACACCATTCAGATTTACAATAATTTAGACCTACGACCAGCATGTTGAAAGGATCTCACAGATCGTTCTAATTCTACTGGTTTAGTATTAAAGAATAAAAATACATGCTAAATATGCTATTGACTCACTGAGAGTACCAAAACTTGGTCAGAATAAGATTTCTTTAACGATTAATAATATTATTACGAATAAGGTTAATAAACCTGCCCCCAATTCTATAAAGGAGAAGAGAGTCGTTGAAAGTATCAATTCTAAGCTTTCTGAAAGCGATGGCATAGTAACTGAGGCGCACAAAGGGGAACTATTGTGATCGTTGCAAAAGATGTCTATATTGCCAAAATTATAAAGTTCTTTGAGGACAATAATATTAAGAAAATCGATAAGGATTTAATGTCTGTAGCTCAGAAGAAATTGCTTGATCAGTCAAAAAGCTGCAGTGATATAATATTACCTAGGGAGGTACAGAGGCTAAAGGTTATGAGCCCCCTGGCACCCACACTTAGCGCACAAATAAAGGTACAGAAAGAAGGCTATTCGATACGCCCGTTGGTGGATGGTAAGAGTAGACCTTTCTGTAAAGTAGCTGGAAAATACCTACGGTTTCTTAAAACTCATTATAAATTCTATAACCAATTTTCCATTAACAATAGTTACGAACTTTTCAATAAAATTAGAAATACACCAGTAACTGATGAAATGAAATTTGTTTCTCTTGATATCGCCAACTTATACACAAACATACGTATTGATAAAACTGTGCAGGTCATTCAGCGTAATTTGGTGGAACAAAACAAGCTTTCTATGAGGGAAGTAGATGAGTTCATTGGATCACTTACCATAATTTTGAAATTTAACTACTTTAAATTACATGGGGACACTTATTCCCAATAAGACGGTCTCAGTATGGGAAGCTCAATATCTGGAATGCTCGCTGACATCTTTATCAATTATCTAGAAAACAGATTCTTTTCTGAAAATCCTTCGCTGGCAGACAAAATTGTATACTAATTTAGGTACATAGATGACACACTGCCGCTAATACAGAGTAACGATGATGTCATCAACACTATAGTAGCAAAATTTAATAACTTGCATCAAACAATTAAATTTACATGTGAGACTGATACAAATAAATCTACAGGGCGTTTCAAAAAGAAAGAGCAGATTTCAAACATTTATTTCTCAAAAACTACAAATGATAGAAACACAATTCAAACGTTTCTTGTCAGAGAAAGGTTCAAAGTTTTTCAATGGTCCGCGCAGAAGTTCCATGCAAATCCGCAGTGGCGCTGGCGTTTGTTTGTAGGAAAATGGCGACGACACCACAGGAACGATCATTTTGTGTGCTGCAATTTGCAAAGTTAGAGTCCATTGTTGGTGTGCAACGTGCATTCCGCCGTCAATTCAACAAACAGCCGCCTCGTCATAAGCAAATTTATGAGTGGCATCACAGATTCGTAGAAGATGGTTGCATCTGCAAGCGAAAAAGCACGGGTCGTCCACGCACATCGGATGAAAATGTCGAGCGTGTCCGTGCAGCTTACGAAAGGAGCCCTAGAAAATCCACGGCACGGGCAAGTCACGAACTAAACATGTCTAAAACAACGGTATGGCGCGTTCTGAGTAACCGTCTGCACATGAAGCCGTACAAACTGCAGTTATTGCAAGCATTGCGTCCTGACGACCACAACAAAAGGTTCGAATTTTCAACTGCAATTCTACAGGACATGGAAGAGGACAATTTTGCCGAACGATTAATTTTTTCTGATGAATCAACGTTTCACATTTCTGGTAAAGTTAATCGGCATAACGTACGAATTTGGGCGAGTGAAACTCCGAGGGACGTTATTCAACATGAAAGAGACTCACCAAAGGTTAACGTCTTTTGTGCAATTTCGGTAAACAAAGTTTATGGACCTTTCTTTTTCATGGAGAAAACTATCACAGGAACCATTTACCTGGACATGTTAGAAAACTGGCTATTTCCTCAACTTCAGGAAGATTCAAATCACTTCATCTTCATGCAAGATGGCGCCCCACCACACTTCTCTGAACCTGTACGACGGTACCTAAATAACACCATTCCAGGACGGTGGATTGGAAGAGCAGGAGCACAAGATCAATGTCATCGTCTGTGGCCTCCCAGGTCACCAGACCTTACTCCCTGCGATTTTTATTTGTGGGGGTACATAAAGGACTGTGTTTATGTCCCACCTATGCCCGCTACTCTTCAAGAGGTACGACATCGAATTGTTGCGGCCGTGAATTCGGTAACTAAAGACCAGTTGCGTCGTGTGTGGCAAGAAATGAGATACCGGTTTGATATTTGTCGTGTAACAAATGGTGCTCATATTGAGGTACAGTTTTGATATTTGTTGTGTAACATTTGGTACTCATATTGAGTGAAGGACCGTTGGAATTGTGTTTCTATCATTTGTAGTTTTTGAGAAATAAATGTTTGAAATCTGCTCTTTCTTTTTGAAACGCCCTGTATTACTTTTCTAGATCTATCAACTCGGAATGAAAATGGCAGACACACATTTGGTACCTTTCGCAAAGAGACTTCTACTGATGGCATTGTGGATTTCACTTCAAACCACCCAGTTCAACATAAAAAGTCATTTTTCAACTTTGCTATCAATCGGATGTTCAAAATTACGTTGTCGGAAGACGAATACGATGCTGAAATGGCAACAATAAGGCACATTGCAAAAGTGAATAACTATCCACATGGCTTTATAGGTACTATATATACTATATATAAGAACATCGCTAGTAAATAAAAAACGCTTTACAATAATATGTCTTCTAAAGAAAACACTAAGTTTGTTAGTTTACCTTACTATGGAAAAATGAGTACAAGGATAGCAGGGTTAAATCTGACTTTGGCACAGAAATGGGTAAATTATAATGCCACAAAAGTCTTTGGTCACCTACTAAACAGCATCAAAAGCCTGACAGATAGCCAACTAACATTTAAGAATAAATTAAAATAATTTCTAGATGACAATTCCTTCTAACCATTGGCTGAATTTTTAGATATAAATTAAAGGAAAAAATAAAAAAAAACAACAACTTAAACATTAGCGTCATGCAATATTTTGTGTAATGTAATATCTTGTACAGACATTTTCTATTAACCTGACACTTCCACATCGTTATGAAGTGTCGTATTCATCTTCTATGGAACAAGTATTAATCTAATCTAATCTAATCAACTATCTTTAGAAAGAACAATGTGACAGTGTCTTTTGGAATCAAAACTAACTTAGGATATATTTTGCAACGCACTATAGGTGGAAAGAGAATATTTCATGCTTCTGGAGTTTATAAAATTTATTGGTCGGACTCTAAGGCCTGTTATGTTGGCCAAAAGGAAGGAGGCTGGAAATTAGATTTGAGGAACATGTCGCGTTGGGCAGAAAAGATACCACGGAGAAATCGAGTATGACTGTTCTTTTACATACAACGAAAACAAAAGTTGCCGAGTTTGACATTTAATGTGAGGTTTCTGCATAAATGCGAGAAGAGCTGGCGACCTCTTGCCATCACAAGAATGTCAACAGCAAGCTGATTAATGATCAGGTCGTTATAAAATTCCACTGTTCTGGGAATTGTTTGAAAACTCGTTGCTAGCAAACAGTATAAGGTTTGACCCAGGTGGAACGAAGTAGCTCCTTGCCGTCTTGCCAACGTGTAGCAGCCATTAGCATAATACTGTACGAGTATGATGGTTATAACATTGAACCTACAGAACTTTCTCCATCGTACCTTAGTTTAGATGCATGTACACTGCTCATAACATCATTTCATTGTATTGCTTTTATTGTATTTACATTTAAAATCTGTTTGAAGTGACAGAGACCAGTAATCTCTACATCTGTAAGTCACACCAACTAACTATCTTACTGACAATTGGCGTCATCTACGAACTATTCAGTAAAAAAGAGGACCAACTTACCCGTCATGATGTTTAAATAAAGAGAAAAATAATAAAAAGATAAAAACATATAAATCAGATCAATTCTAATAGTTGCATATAGCATGTGTCTCCTTGTGTCTTGTAAACAAATTACAAAAAAAGGTTTTACCATCTGACGTTACATATGTGTTTAAAGAATAAAAAACAACTGACTCACAAGGAGTGAACCTGGAAATTTTCTTACATTATCTCTGTTTCCTAGCAAATGTGGAAATAAGTCGGACAGCAATGTAAAGAATTTTAGTTATGTTTTATTTTATGTAATCCCCATGCAAATTTGAAGTTTTTTTACTTTCCTTTGAGTGATCTATAATACGTAGTTCATATGAAGGGCACCACACAGCTTACCTTCTTTACACAGTGGTATTCAGTGAACTGTGGCCGACGCCCGAACAACAGGGAACTGCCATGCATTGAGACTAGAAAGTTTTTTTTTCTTTATTGTCATTTTGATACCTTACAAACAAGGTAGGGCGGCAGCGGCCTATTTATGCCCCCCTTCGGCCACAGAAAAGACATACCGTACAACAGGAATACAGAAAAACAAACATACATGGAGGGCAAAAACGGGAGACAAACATAATAAAATAAACGAAGTCGTTCACTGACGCACTGCTCGGGAAAAAAACCTTCAACACTGCACACAACGGAGAATACAGAAAGTCACACGTGAACGGGGGAGCTCGGACAGAGAGAAACTGATGCACTGACAGGAAGATAAACACAAGCACTGCGGCGACGATTTCTGGTGCACGAAGACGCACTGTTCCACACAAAAAATCTGGGACCAGCCAGTGGGAAGAGGTGAGGGTAGGAGGGAGAAGGGGAGGGGATTGATTCCAGTGAGAGGAGAATGGAGGGGAAGGGGAGAGGGTACGGGGGGGATGTGGAAGCCCGAGGAGTGGGGTGGGGAGGGAGGGAGGAAGAGAGGATGGAGAGAAGGGAGAGAGGGTGCCCTGGAGGAATAACACAGGGGGAGGAAGGGGAGGACCAAAGTTGGTAGGAGGGGTAGATTGGGGGGGATGAGGGCATCATCAGGGAGGGGGAGTTGGTGGAAGCCACCTTGGGGAAGGGTATGGAGTGTGGAGAGATGGAGAGTGGGCGGGATGTGGGAGTACAGGCGTGGCAGCGGATGGGGATGGGAAAGGATGGGAGAGACAAGCAGGTGAGGGGGATCAAGTTTGCGGGAGGTGTAAAGGATCTGTATCCATTCGAGGAAAAGGAGGAGGTGTGGGAACGGAATTAAGTCATAGAGGATCCGCGGATTTGATAGGCGAGGCGGAGCACATAGCGTTCCAAGATTTGAAGGGATTTGTAGAAGGTAGGAAGGGCGGCGATCCAGGAGGGATGGGCATAACAGAGGAGACTAGAAAGTAGTGGTATGTAATCTAATGTGTAAGCCATATAAGTTATGCTATGAGTTGTAACTTTTTATAAGATCGCCTGACCATGTACTTCTCGTATTTTTTAGCATTGATAACGGCTAGGCACTAGCACTCTATAATTTATAAATCATATCACAGTAGCTGAGTACATCCACGTTCCTAATGGAAGGTAACCTGATAAAAATGTTTTGCACATACAGCATCTGATGGAAAGCATCCGGACACCGTTATATCACGAGTAACTGACCGCTATATGGCACGCGAGGCGGACTCGCCAGAACGGAAGAAGAGGGACAGTAGTGTATTGTCACTAGGGAAGCGGTAACAGCAGAGTGTCTCGGTCAGGAAAGTTCCAACGTGCAGTAGTCACCGGATGCCACCTGAGGAACAAGTCCATCACGACATTTCAACCCTTCCAAAGCTGCTTAAGACGACTGATAGTGATATAACATCGAAATGGGAACGTGGTTGTACAGCCACAGAGCTCATATATTGACGGATATGGTCTGTCGAGCATTGCTAATGGTGGCTGCAAAAAATCGCATCAAATCAATGGAAGGAATCACTTGTGAGTTCCAGTGCTACCACCAGTACAGCTAGAACAATGTGCGTAGGGAGTTAAAAACAATGGGTTACAATAGTCGGGCAGCTCCTCAAGAGCCACACATTTTTGTAGACAATGCTACGAAACCCTTGTGAAGGTATAAAGAGAGAAGCTGGCCGGTGTGGCCGAGCAGTTCTAGGCGCTACAGTCTAGAACCGCGTGACCTCTATGGTCGCAGGTTCGAATCCTGCCTCGGGCATGGGTGTGTGTGATGTCCTTAGGTCAGTTAGGTTTAAGTAGTTCTACGTTCTACGGGACTGATGACCTTAGAAATTAAGTCCCATAATGCTCAGAGCCATTTGAACCATTTTTTAAAGAAAGAAGACATTGGGCAGTGGCTGACTGGAAACGTTACCTGTCATCATATGTAGCGGCAATGCTGAAGTAACTAGGAGGTGGTATTTTAATATAGGGGTGTTTTTCGTTCTTAGGGTGTTGTCCCCTCATTGAGCTCAAGAAAATGGTAAAGGCGGAAGGATATGAACGCATTTTACAGTGTTAAGTGCTGTTTACAGTAGCGGAACAGCTCGGAGACAATGACTGCATCAGCATGACACCGCACCCTGTCATAAAGCAGAATCTATGAGACATTGGTTTGTGGGCAGGAACAGTCCTGAAACATACTGGCCTGTCCAGCGTCATGAGCTGAACCCTGTGGAACATTGAGTATCACTTCATTCTCTGGTGTCGTCTCTTGAGGAACATTGGTGTGCCATTGCTCCATAGACATTAACACAGCTTATTGAAAGTGTCGCCAGGAGAGCTCAGGCCGTCATGAAGGTGTATGGTGCACACATCCCACATTAATGTCCACTTATAGGTGGACGTGCTCATCTCTTGACATGCAAGAAACATCAATAAATAATAGTAAAAAAATTAACATCGATTCCTTATATTGAGTGTATTTATGCGCTCTTCTCAACAGCCCTCTCAATATTTACATACCACATTTAAATGAAGAACATCTTTCCTTAATGACCTAATGAATAATTACTCGATTAGGAGAAAAGAATGGATCAGGGCTACATTATGTTATATTAATAAATCATCAGACGATCAATTCCAATTACAAAATGATCTGGAGAGAATTTCTGTATGGCGCGAAAAGTGGCAATTGGCACTAAACAAAGAAAAGTGCGAGGTCATCCACATGTGTACTAAAAGAAATCCGATAAATTTTGGGTATACGATAAATCGCACAAATCTATGGCCTGTCACTTCGACTAAATACCTAGGAATTACAATTACGAGCAACTTAAATTGGAAAGACCACATAGATAATATTTTGGGGAAGGCGAAACAAAGACTGCGCTTTGTTGGCAAAACACTTAGAAGATGCGACAAACTCACTAAAGAGACAGCCTACATTACACTTGTCCGCCCTCTGCAGGAATATTGCTGCGCGGTGTGGGATCCTTACCAGGTAGGATTGACGGAGGACATCGAGAAAGTGCAAAGATGGGAAGCCCGTTTCGTGTTATCGCGCAATAGGGGTGAGAGTGTCACTGATATGGTACGCGAGTTGTGGTGGCAGTCACTGAAACAAAGGCGGTTTTCTTTGCGGCGAAATCTATTTACAAAATTTCAATCACTAACTTTCTCTTCCGAATGCGAAAATATTTTGTTGACACCCACCTATGTAGGGAGAAATGATCATCATAATAAAATAACAGAAATCAGAGCTCGAACGGAAAGATTTAGGTGTTCCTTTTTCCCACGTGCTATTCGAGAGTGGAATGGTAGAAAAGTAGTATGGTTCAAATGGCTCTGAGCACTATGCGCCTTAACTTCTGAGGTCATCAGTTGCCTAGAACTTAGAACTAATTAAACCTAACTAACATAAAGACATCACACACATCCATGCCCGAGGCAGGATTCGAACCTGCGACCGTAGCGGTCGCACGGCTCCAAACTGTAGCGCACTGCCACTCCGGCTGGAAGAAGTAGTATGAAAATGGTTCGATGAACCCTCTGCCAGGCACTTAAGTGTGAACTGCAGAGTAACTATGTAGATGTAGATGTTATTTGTTTATGTAAAGGATTTGGCGTTCTGGCACACTGGAATAAGCAGCTGTTATTACAACAAGCTATGGTACGAGTAGTAATTGTGCTTGTGATCGTGATACTTGGTTAGTGTTGACAACTGACTTCTTCAACTATGGTCTGACGCCTCATTTGTGATCGTGGCCGCATGCAGCTGCATTCTAATAAATTTTATTTGTATAAGGGGCGATCAGTTCCGGTTCGGAAGTCGTACAATCCGGAATCGGCATGCCAATCGGGCAATATCACCATAAGCACGGCTTCGTCCGACAGGAATCGTCGACCCTTCAGGGCCTTGTTCGAGATACCGAAGGAGTGATAGTTGCACGAGGAGAGATCAGTGTCTTTCACTTGAGTTGGCGTAACATTTGTGATATGGGGACGTGCGCTATCATGAAGCAGAAGCACCTCCTGCCGCGTACCATTCCACAAAGGTGGTTTTCGGCAGACATGCTGCCTCATGCACATTCTTTATTCTCCGCTGGATGTCTAACGGCGCTCGTCCTTCGGCAGCCGAGAAAAGAATAACAGCACGTTGGTCCTGTTTGGGCGCATTTGGTAATAACGTCGCTATAGTTCACATTTACGCATTTACCCCACGCACGCCGGAAAAAAACGAATGTCACAGTGACCCTTTGCTTGCATATCACTGGTAATAAACCCGCATCGGAGTCGGGCTACGTTGCATATACGCTGCAGCAACTCGTTCAGACGGGAACTTTTTCATCGTCCCTTAGACTTTGTGAAAGTTTTGATTTATGCAAAGTGTGTGAATTTCTAAATTTTCGTAGTACAACTGTCGGCTGAGCGGCAGTAAGCGTTTAGGTGTACCTGTGATTGCTGTAGGATTACTCTAAATTGAGGAACTAGATTTCTGATACCCACCAGTGTGGCTTCGCGCAAATTATGGCTGCAGTGTGGGTAAAATAACCTTTCCCGAAGCAGCTAGCAAAATCCAGCGATCGACTGGTCTGTCACTGCTGGCCAAGACGCTCGCTCCTGCCTGCCTTCCCAGGCGAGGTCGGTCACTGCCACAATCCTTTGTTTAAAACTCTCGGTCGCTGACGGCCAACAGTGGATTTCACATCATAGTAGTCCTGTGGACATAATGGAGGCTATTTGTTATGGCAGGCAGATTTTCGCGCTCGTATTGATCCTCAAGGACTCCAAAAGTGTGGTGCAGAAACTGCAACATCTGGGATTTGATAAACAGACTAACAGATATGTCTTGGACGCCTTGGAGACCATAATAGACGCGCACTGACGTCCACTTACCTTGGATAAAAGGGCATCATGGGATTCTCCATAATGAAATTGCTGACCGCCTCACTAATAGGAGCGCTAGAGATCTCAGCTCGACAGTCAGTTTGAACTGTGAATGGCACGCCTTTATAATGCGGCTACCTGGCTGTCCAGAACTAAACGTCTCTTTTCGGCCATGGTTCACGACGTTGAAGCTTCGTACGCATAGACATCATGTGACCTCTCTCATCTGCACCAGGCTGGGACACAGGTGTTGGTTGGTTGGTTGGTTGTTTGGGGAAGGAGACCAGACAGCGTGGTCATCGGTCTCATCGGATTAGGGAAGGATGGGGAAGGAAGTCGGCCGTGCCCTTTCAGAGGAACCATCCCGGCATTTGCCTGGAGCGATTTAGGGAAATCACGGAAAACCTAAATCTGGATGGCCGGACGCGGGATTGAACCGTCGTCCTCCCGAATGCGAGTCCAGTGTCTAAACACTGCGCCACCCCGCTCGGTTACACAGGTGTTATCCCGCCCACCTACACCGACTGCAAATCATCTCTTCTGAGCACTGTGATCAGCACACAGTGGCGGTGGCGAAAAACCACGTCATATTGGCGGATACCAAGTACTCGGCAGCACAGGCGGTCCTATATAAGAAATTGGTTGTGGCCGGATACTCCCTCCCTACAAGTGTAACTGCTTTACTTCACTAGTACAATATCTACAGTGTGAATCATCAAAAACCTGTACAGCAAACATTGCGAAAATGCAAAGTGCTGTTGATGTGCGCTTTTCACCGAACCGATTGATAGCTGGGGATTCGCCTTGTTAGCCAATAAAAAGACTGTAATAATATTTAGAAAGTGTATCTTGTGTGTAAAAATATACTTCGTTAAATTAACACTGCCTGCTGACATTAACAAACCAAAAGAGGGGCAAATTAGAAGTCAGTGGTGATTGCTGCAGGATTCTAGTGCGATTCGTTTACAAGATACCGTATTATGAGAAGTTCCGTCACCGACACTTTATACAATACCTGTTGTAGGACGCACTAGAGAACAATACAAGTGCATACACTAGTTATATGAAATCTGACCGGTAACGACACAGCTGACCATGACAAGTAGTGTTCAAAATGACCGCCATCAGCTGCAATGCACTTTTCCAGCCTGGTACGGAACCACTGCTGCACACGTGCTAGTATTTCAGCGGAGATGTGCGAGCAGGGTGCAGTAACACGCCGTTGTCTATCATCGGGTGTAGTTGGTATGCCCTTGTAGACAGCATCTTACAGCTTTCACCATAGAAAAATGTCTACAGGCCTCAGATCCGGGGTAGCCAAGATACAGGGCCTCTGCGTCCAGTACGATATGGAAACAATTCGTGAAGACATTCTGTGGAGTATGGGCTGAACAGCTATCTTATTGCTTCCACAGGTGCCTTATAGTCTGCAGAGGAACGTCTTCTAGCATCCGTGGAAGTTAGTGTGTTGGCAGACTGCGATGCCTGTGCGCGTTCAGTGTTCCGTCTATGAAAAACGGGCCTACGAGCTAATTGTCCCACACCACATGTTTACACTCCATGGAAGCAGACGTTTCACCTGACGAAGCCAACGGGGACTGTCAATAGACCTACAATGCATGTATCGGCTGTTCAGCCGGCCGTGATTGGTACATGTGGCTTCATCATTAAACAAGATACATGATACACCTGGAGTATCCTGCCTCAA
Source organism: Schistocerca piceifrons (assembly GCF_021461385.2). NCBI lineage: Eukaryota > Metazoa > Arthropoda > Insecta > Orthoptera > Acrididae > Schistocerca > Schistocerca piceifrons. The sequence continues at coordinate 778,275,656 of NC_060140.1, read as the reverse complement.
AGCCCATGTACAGAAGTTAAAACGATTCTCATAATCGTTTCCATGCAGCTCATGATAGAGAGAAATGTGATAGAGATGGAACTTATGTCGATGAAAAATGCATGGGACACTTGCCTGATCGCTCCACTTTCTCGCGCAATTGCGCGTAAGCCAACGTGCGGATCAACTGCAGCAGCAGCAAGAACATTAATTTCCGTCTCTTTTGTCGGGATTTGTTTCTTTCTGTAGCGTTGTCTATGTGTTACAATACCACTTTCAGGTGACTGCTTGAAGAAGTTGATAAATAACGGCCGAGATTGTTGACGTATATTTGCATGTCTTGCTGCATACACCTTATAAGAACGAGCTGCATTCTTCCTACACTCTCTATACACCATGAACATGTCGGCTATTTCTGCATTGGTAAATCCCATCGTCCACTCACTGCCTATTGCTTGGACTGTCACACACTAATTTACTAGCAAGTGGCATTACACTCAAGGAACACACAAGCAATCTATAAGCAAACATAACAACACCGTACCTAGCAATAACGAAGACTGAATGGCACAGACAAGAGTCGGTGTGGAAATTTTTCAAAGCACGATATTTCGTAAATGACTCCCACTAGAATCCTGCAAGAAACACCACTGTTATTCTAATTTCCCTACTTTAGGATTCTTAGTATCAATAGGCATTGTTCCATTTTAAAAAAGAAGTATTTTTTCACAAAAAATACAGTAAGTATTATTGCAATCTGTTTATTAGCTAAAAATGCGAGCCCGCAATATTTGGGGTGTAAGCTGTAGGTGATTCATCTTGTATAAGTATTATTTGCTCGCTGTTTAAAACACGCCGGTATTTAGCTTATTTAGCTTTGATTGGTTGGTTGGTTGATTTGGGGGGGGGGGGGGGGGTGACCAAACTGCGAGCTTATCAATCTCATCGGATTAGGGAAGGATGGGCAAGGAAATCGGCCGTGCCCTTTCAAAGGAACCATCCCGTCATTTGACTCAGTCGATTTAGGGACGGGTTTGGACCGTTGTCCTCCCGAATGCGAGTCTAGTGTGCTAACCACTGGGCCACCTCGCTCGGTAGCCAGGTTTGCCCCTCAAGTTGTGTCGATCTTGTCCTCCCATGGAACCAGCCCTGTTCGAAAACTGAGACGACTGTTTGTGTTTTTACTTTCCATTAAGAACTTACCTTTGAAAACGACGCCGATGTCCAGCTTTCAACCTCATGTTCCTGTAGATGTCATTCTCCTACGGAACCAACCCATTTCGAAATCTGGGTCATAATTTTGTGTTTTTAATTTATATTACGAACTTATCTTTGTACTTCAGACTTTTATCATTGTTCTGTTGTGAAAATCGCACTAATATTAACGTGGCACTATTACAGCTACTGAGGGTTACATTTTTTATTAAGAATTTAATGTTTGCACGTCTAATTCTTTCTATTCTTCTACTGTGAAAATTTCAATTATGTTAACGTGACACTTTTGTAATTACAGTTGGCTGTATGGTCTTTGCTGCCCAAAGGCAAATAAATAAAATCACAGCAGTCAAAATTAAACGTACCCTATACATGTCTTCCCAGGTTTGCTAGATGTGTCGACAAGAATTAATCAGCTTTAGTGATTTCACGACGACAGGGCGCTGAAATAGATTATGTGACGATGGACTGGTCGTCGTGATCTTGTTTCACGGTGAACCCGTAAATAAGAAACGATTTACACTTCCTCATGCGTAAACCGCAAGCCACTTGTCAGCGCTTATTGGAGAGTACATTGTGCCATTGCTACACTGACGGAAATATTAAATGTTACACCATGAACACCTTGCCTGAACGCTCGTCGTCTGCTGGTCACTCGTCAAGGTAGGAAAGGCAAAGTGTTTTGCGGCGGAAAATTAGACGCCATTGTTTCAGATGTGAAAATTTTAGGAGTGATAGACTCTGGACTTCAGTTCAGGACTTAAAAGCTTTGCTGTTGTTTCGGTGTTCGGTGACAGCGCTTAGCTGCAGTTACTGTCACTGTACGTGTGGAGATCGTAACAGATGGTGCCCAGAGTAAGTGCACATGCAGCTTACTATGGCCTTAAGGGGCTTGAAAAAGGCCGAATCACTGCACTGGACATAGCAGCATCATGCCAACGTATCACTCAGACCATGAGCTGTACTGCAATGGCTGAGAACGAGTGATGACCAGATGGGCCCAGGACAATAGCATAACAAGAAGAGTAGGCACGGGTCCTTCCAGAGGAACTACAGCACACGAAGATTATAGGATCGTCCGAAGGAAATTTAACTAATAGACGAATTAAAACAGTTCTACTGCAGATGCAAGTTAAGGACTGAGTTTAGCCACGGACCTTCGGGTACAGAGTACTGGAAAGTGAGTTGAGAGGTCGGGTTGCTGTATATCTTTTACCACTGATCGCTTACCAGAGGCAACAAAGAGCAATGTCTGGAGCCTTCACTGGCCACTCCGGGCGGATTGCACCACCAAGTGACGTTGACAATAGACGTCAGTTCCGAATGAAACATGAAAGCTTAATCATTTCATATCCGTTATGTGATAAATATCTCCATGAAGTTTGAGAAATATCAGACAGGTGCTTCTTGCTGCAACGTACTCCTTTTACTATTCCCTTCTTAAATTAACGAGGAGCGTCTAATAAGCAATGCAATACATTTTTTTCCTGAAATAAGGTTGGTTTTATTCAGTATTCCAATACACCATCTTATTTCCCAAAATGGTTCAAATGGCTCTGAGCACTATGGGGTTTAACATCTGAAGTCATCAGTCCCCTAGACTTACAATTACTTAAACCTAACTAACCTAAGGACATCACACACATCCATGCCCAAGGCAGGATTTGAACCTGCGACCGTAGCGGTCGCGCGGTTCCAGACTGAAGCGCCTAGAACCGCTCGGCCACAACGGCCGGCCTTATTTCCCACTCTGATTGTTACAAAACCGTATTTCTCAACATAATCTCCGTTCATTTCGACAGCCTTACATCATCTTACTGGGAGGGCCTGTATGCCTGCATGGTACCACTCTACTGGTCGACATGGGAGCCAACGTCTTGCTGTATTAATAGCCTTCCCATCATCCACGTAGTCTACTGCTTCCCGCGGACTGCATCCTTCATTGGGCAAAAAAGATGAAAGTGGGGAGGTGCGAGATCTAGGCTGTAGTGAATTTGAGGAAGAACAGTCCAGTGAAGTTTTGTGAGCTCGTCTCGGGCGAACAGACTTGTGTGAGGCCTTGTTCATGGAGAAGAAGTTGGTTTGCATATTTCTGGCAACAACAACGCTGAAATCGGTCTTCAATTTCTTGAGGGTACCACTTTACCTTCAGAGTTGATCGTTACATCATGCTGGATAAGGGTACGGCTTTGACCTTTTTCTTCGGAGGAGGTATGGCCTGGGGCCACTGCATGGATTGTGGTTTTGTTTCCGATTCGAACTGATGAACCAATTTTCACCTCCTATAACGATGTTCGATAAAAAAATTGACACGATCAGCCTCGTAACACGCAATAAACTCCAACAGATGGTCCTTCGTTGCTCTTCGTGGTCTTTTGTTAGGCGTTGAGGAACACAGCGGGCACACAACTTTGAGTGCGTCAACACTATCGACAGAGACGTCCAGTTGGGCAGTGAGGTGTTTGGTTGTGATCAGTCCATCACCTCGAATGAGAGTGTCCACACGTTCCAACATTGCAGGAGTCAGAGCTGTGTGTGGCGGCCGGCAAGCGGGAAATGGGACAAGTTGCGCGAACTTCTTGTGCTGATGACAGACGCCTCCAACGACTCACCGTGCTTTTGTTCACTACCAGGTCTCCATGAACATTCTGCAAACGCCTGTGAATATCTGCGAAGCTCTGGTTTTCTGCCAAAAGAAACTTAACGAAAGCTCCCTACTTGGAACGCACCTCTGCTACAGTCGCTATTTTGAAGCCTGCTTATAATGACGCCACATACCGGAACTTCACAAAACTGTAGGTGCTGAAGCGGGAATATTCCACGGTGTGCCGAAACTGGCCGAGAAAATATTGTGTTGCATTACTTATTGAATGCTCCTCGTAGCAAAGGATAAGTGTTGCCTGTATGCCTTTGTACGTAGTAATCTCTTTTATCTTCTGTTTACGCTACTTGGTCGAGATGCAAGTAGCGTGCAGTGGAAACGTTGTGTAAACTGTCACAAATGCTGCTTCCAGAAATTTTCTGAATAACATTTCGCGGAATAACGTCTTCTTCGCTCCAAGGATTTTCATTTAAGGTATCGGAACCCATCCGAAACACTCTTGTAACTGAACAGACCAGGGAAAATGTAGACAGGAGCCTCGAAATTGATTCGATGTCTTCCTGCAATACAAATCGGAGGATATGGAAGACTCGAGCAGTATCTAAGAACGGTTCTCTGTGCGTGCTCTCGTTTGCAGGTGCCTTACATTTTCCCAGAATTATCCCAATAAATTGAAGTCAGTCATTCCTCTTCCTTACAATAAACCCTACATGATTTTTTCATGCCATGTCGTTTGGCAACGGCACACTACATATTCAGTCGCCGCGATTAAGCATCACACCATGTATTTGAACATTACTGCAAAGTTTATCCTATCTATCACCATTTAGTATACATCTTCATTTGTAGCAAGCTGCCGTACAACACGCTCAATAAAAATTTTGTCAAAGCCACCCTAAATCCCCATTCACTCAACCACGTCATTTTCTGCTTCTCGTCTCCAGTCGATACTTGCATGGACGTTTTTTCTAGGTCTGTTGTAGATGTTAAATTTGTAAGCAAATTACAAAGATTTTTGATCGCATTGCGTTACTGTACAAGCTCTTACGATCATCGTAGATAACATTTTTAACAGCTCCGCATACAAAACGTTCTATTTTTATGTAGCGTTGACAGGGTTACGACGTTCCTCGAAGCTTTGTAATTTTTCGTTATCTGTGGTTGTCTGTGTAACAGTGTCTTACTGTTGTCAGAGTTCAAGCCTTCTGGCAAAGAGGAAAGAAGGAATTTACCGTGTAATAATCAGTAAGTAAAATGAGTCAGTGGAAATATTTACACAACGCTCATATCGTGCTGTACGTCTTTGATTGTAACAGCGCGAGAAATTGCAGAACGCAACGGGACTTTAAAGAGCAACATTTCTGTATCTTCCTTCGCACAGACAAAACGAATTGCAATGCAAAGACGTACTGGAAGCCAAGGAAACAATAAGAACACTATCCTGTTATTCTATCGTTACAGTTCCAACTCACTCTACAAGTACAGAATATCCCAAACTTCCAGCATCAAAAGTATACAGATCAGAAACTTCGTGCTCTGAGACTATGAAATAATGGTCGTAATGAATAGTTGTTTATTGATACAACCAACTAACGGCTTATACCAATAGTATAAGCTCGTAGGAAGTGTTCAGTTTCAAAGGATAAGTAGCACAATAAAACAGCCTGCTAGGACGCTTCTTCAGTTTATACTTGGGTTTCTAACAAGTACGACATCTCTTTATGTATCTTTTAGATCCCGTGCGACCATGCGAGCCAGAGCTACTTGTTCAAGGAACGGGTCGGTACATACACTGATGGAAAAGAAACCGCAATACCAAGAAGGAGTTGTGTGGCTTAAACGAAAGTTGGTAGACGTGTTTCTACATCTGAAAGATAATGTCTGTTCAGATTTCACGCCAGTCATGTAACAGTGGCGCTATAAGCATCACTATGAAGATGCAAAGCGGGATTCACGAGAAAGTACGGTCGCAACAAAACCAGACTCCGAACGGCCACATTGCACTCCCGCGAGGGAAGACCATCGTGTGCGTAGTATGGCTCTGAAGCATCCTATTGCATCTGCAGTAGCATTTTCAGCAGCAATTGGCACCACAGTGACACAACGAACTGTTATAAATCGGTTAGTTCAAGGAAGACTCCGAGCTAGACGCCCTGTAGCGTGTATTCCACTGACCCCAAACCACCGCCATTTGCACTTCAGTGGTATCACGCTAGAGCCCAGTGGAGGGCAAGTTGGAGGTTTGTTGTGTTTTCGGATGAAAGATGGTTCTGCTTCGGAGCCAGTGATGGCCCTGTGTTGGTTAGCAGGTAGCCGGTAGTGGCCCTGCAACGAAGCTGCCTGCCTGATAGACACACTGGACCTACACCTGGAGTTATAGTGTGGTGTGCGATTTCGTAGGACAGCAGGAGCAACCTCATGTGTATCCCACGCACCCTGACTTCTAATTTCTACGTCACTCTCGTGATTCAACCTGTTGCGCTACCATTCATAACAGCATTCCAGTGAGTGTTTTCCAACAGGATAACGCTCGGCCACGTACCGCTGTTGTAATCCAGCATTCTCAATAGAGTGTCGACAAGGTGCCTTGGCCTGCTCAATCATCAGTTCCGTCCCCAATCTAGCACCTGTGGGACACATCGGACGACAACTTCAACGTCAACCACAAACAGCATTATCGGTCCTTGTACTGGCCGATCAACTGCGACAGTCATATCCCATAAATTGACATCCGGCATCTGTACAACACAATACATGCCCGTTTGTACGCTTGAATTCAACGTTCAGGTGGTTACACCGGTTATTAAGATAAGAGCATTTCACATTTGCAATGGATTATCTCGCGCTTACATAGCCTGTGATCTTGCAATGTTAATCACTTAAATGTGTCACCTAGAGAAACGTATTCCCGAAATTTCATTACTCTTTATTAATATTTTTTATGTTGCGATTTTATTCCGTCAGTGTAGTTTATACACTGCTGATTATAAAATTTATAAGCAGAGAATTAATAAAACAGGAAAAAATATGAGAAAGTTTTGTAATAAACACCTTGCAGAGGAAATTTCTGGACTTCTGGGAGGAAATCCCGTAGAGAATAGAACGAATGTGTGCCACAAAGAAATCTTTCAACTCGGATTGAATACTTGAGGTTTATCAGCGTTTCTTTTCCCAGTTGTGCTGGACGTCCACTGAAAATGAAACCTGATGGATAAAACACTCCTTTCTGTACATTGCTTAAGAATGTATTATCCAAGTGCATACATTCCTTCGGTCTAATATTCACTGAATAAATGTTGCAATTTCTTCTGAATGAGCCAATATTGTCAACAACAATCCCGTGATGGAATATTTCGACATAGATGTCAGAGTTAGAATTCCGAGAAACCTAAACGGCTGCCTACACGAAATTTTCGAGCAGACTCCGCAGATCAGTGTAAGAGTCCTTTTTTGGGCTATCAGTATTCTTGGTGAGTGAGCAGAGTTGCCCAGAATAAAGCACCATACGAGATTATAGCGTGAAAGCAAACAAGCTTTCGCATTTCATTACCAGAGGCAGTGGAGACCATTCTTATTGTGAAGGTAGTTCTGAGTAAGATCTCTAAAGCGATAGTTCCAAGAAAATGTTCTAACTATCCTTAGTCCTAAGAATTGAAATAGTCTACTTCAATGACTGACGAGCTCGGGAATATAAAATTTCCTTCCTACACGAGTACCATGTCAGAAACTGTAAGCATAGCACTTTGTTCTGGATAAGCATTTATCTGTTCTCTGAAAGCGACTTGTTGATATTACAAGCTACCGTATCAATTATATTACATCCCATGTTTTACACAGTAACATTTGTGTCGTCTAAAAGAAAATGTGGCATCTCTGACGTTTGGAGGCAGATCTTACAGTGAGGTGACAAAAAGTCATGGGATACCGATATGCACATACACAGGTGGCGGTGGTGCCGCATACACAAGCTATGAAAGGGCAGCGCATTGGCGAAGCTGTCATTCGTATTCAGATGATTCATGTGAAAATGTTTACGACCTGATTATGATGGCCGCAGGGTGGGAATTAACAGACACCGAACGAGGAATGGTTGTTAGAGCTAGACGAATGGGGTGTTCCCTTTCGGAAATTGTTAGGGATTCAGTACTCCGAGATCCACAGCGTCAAGTTTGTCCCGAGAATACCACATTACAGGCATTACCTCTCACCACGGACAACGCAGTGGCCGGCAGCCCTCACTCGACGACCGAGAACAACGACGTTTGCTTAGATTTGTCAGTGCTAACAAACAAGCAACACTGAGAGAAATAACCGCAGAAATCAACGTGAGACGTACGGAGAACGTATCCATTAGAACATAGCGGTGAAATTTGGCCTTAATGGGCTATGGCAGCACCCGACCAACGCAAGTGCCTTTGCTACCATCACGACATCCTGGCCTCGGGACCATATCGGTTGGACCCTTGACCACTGTAAAACCGTGGCGCGGTCAGGTGTGTCCTGATTTCAGTTGGCAAGAACTGTTGGTAGGGTTCGAGTGTCCCGCAGACACCTCGAAACTATGAACCCAAATTGTCGACAAGGTACTTTGCAAGCAGTTAGTGGAATGGACTGGGTCCTCTGGTCCAGATGAACCAACTGAGACCATTTGAGGCCAATCGTGGACTCCATATTCCCGAACAACGATGGAATTTTTATGGATGACACTCCTCCATTCCACCAGGCCAAAATTGTTCGTGACTGGTTTGAAGAACATTCTACACAGTCCGAGCGAAAGATTTGGCCATTCAAATCATCCGACATGAATCCCATCGAAAATTTTTGTGACATAATTGAGAGGTCAGTCCGTGCACATCGTCCTGCACCGGCATCACTTTCGCAATCATAGACGGCTATAGAGGCAGCATGGCTAAATATTTTGGTGCAGGGGATGCTTAACGACTTTTTGGCTCCTTGTCACGCAGAGTGGCTACACTATGCCCGACAAAAGGAGGTCTGTCATGATACTAGGAGGTATCCCATACTTTTGTCGTCTCAATGTACATATCTGTGTGAATTTTTTCTGGTAGGTTAAGAGTTTTACAGTCGACGAGACTGGTGATAAGCCGGAAAAGCCAAATATTGGAGAATACTTTAGATTAGATTCAGTTTTCGTTCCATAGACCTAAAAACTGAGATGATTCTCGTGCGTGTGGAACATGTCAGAAAATATAACATAAAATCATAAAACACTTGCACGTAATACATACTACCTTGACAATTTGTCAGTAGATTGCAGAAATAAGTGAATACAATGCGGTAAACTGTTATACACACGCTGAAAGAAAACCTCTTACAGGTTCTGAACTGCTTATAGTGGGTCTTCTCAAAGTTTAATGACAGTTAATTAGCTTTAAACCACTTACTAATGTAAGTGAAAATATGATGAGCAGCTATTTCTAAATCCTTACCGGACTTGCTACTTATTGCAATGTTTGTATAATCTGCAAACAAAACTAACTTAGTTAACTTAGTATCTAGCAATGTAACAGATTAGAAGTCATTAATGAAAACAAGAAAAAGCATTGGACCACCAGTTGTGATAGCACTTATTGGCATCGGTTACCTGGGCTGTAGATGGTTTTTGAGCAGGCGTCTGTAGCAAACTCTGACATCAAACAACGATAGATACTATGTGCTTACAGGTGATACACTTTTTAAACTCCTATCTGTCTAACACCAGCATCTCGTCAGTTGAATATATTTCTGACCAAAAGGAATAAAGATAGTACCTTACACCCCAATCTTTTTCCCGCCACCTTGTAGGTGTAGGGCAGAGTTTGAGGGTGTCTGTCACTAGTTTCGAGTGATATTGCGAAATTTTTTCCCAGCAGGCTAACACCAGTTGTATGGTATCGTCAGTTGTTGAGTTATATGGCGATTTTATGCTGTCCTTGTTTAGCGCTATCCATATAATTGTCTAATTAGGACCGATCTTTGTGATTAATTATGTAATTAGGATCGATCTTTGCATCAGTTTACCGACCAAAATCAATAAACTACACTAACCTAAACTTCCTCTCCCGTATCTGGACAGTTTCCATGCTTTAGGGGGTGCACTTGGGCTTTCCATTTGGGAGCACCTGGGTTCGAGTCCCAGGAAGAGTACTGTCAATTTTAATTTCCCATCAATTCCAAGCGCTTCTCGTGGTTTAATTGTGTTATGGGGTACACTTGGGATTTCCGCCCAGGAGAACCAGGTTTCGAGTCCCGGAAAGGGCTCTGCCATTATTAATTTCCCCTCAGTTCCCAGGTGGGAGGTGATGTGAGATGTCAGCACAGTCCTGGGACAAAGAAATTCTCACCAAAATTCGAAATTTCCGCCAAAATTCGAAATTACCATCAATAGGGTAGATTGCCAAGGACGGTGAGTGGGGGAGGAGGGGCCTGGGGCACATGTGCAGCTGAGAGAACAGGTGGCGTCATCCAGGGGCGGGGTTGGGTGTGGTCGGGGGCAGGGATGGGTGGCGTTGGCGGGAGTGGGCAGGTGTGGGTGGGGGTTTATTAATTGATCAATTTAATTCGACATCAAAAGAGTGCTCGTAACCCCACTACACTATTACTCTCAAGAGCTTTTCCTTTCTTTCATGTGACGTTTAAGCCGAAAATATACCTCATTTGTTAAACAGCCAGGGCAGTTCCAGTTCAGGAACTTCGACTTGGATTATCAATTTCACCTGCTGTGTTAAAGCGTTTTACAAACATTTTTGATTTTTTGTGCATTGACTTGAAAGAACATCCTGTTGATTTACATGGAGAATATTGTAATAATAACAGAGAGTGATGATGAGGAGCTTCAGAGGCTTGGTTTAGTGATAAACCTGCAGCAGAATTTGATTTGAAATTTAATTTTGCAATATGCCCTTTCTTGAATGTAAACCGTTGAGTTTCTTGTATACGTTACACAATGTGGACAAATCTGACCTTCTTCTGAGAAGATAATAGCTGTCTACTGCAGCAGTACAAAGTTTCCGAGGACTAACAGTATACTTTAGGAAGTTTATCTCAAATTGTCCTACAACTGCCAACCTCTGAGTGATGTAAAGAGACATAATCTAATGTATAAGTTCGAAGGAGAGCACAGGAAAGGATTCTAAACGTTCAAAAATATTCTGTCATTGATTTTGGTTTTAAAAAACTATAACCAATAATGCAAAACAACCACACACAGTTGCAAGCAAAAAACGTTTTGGGGCTATGTTATTCAAAAAATCTCTAACTGATGACAAGTTCCATCTAGTCTCGTGTATGAGTAAAAAAACATCTCAACAAGAAAAATAAGCCAATTATCAGCTTGAAGTTATAGCTATTGTTAATTCCTTAAAGAAATTCTTGGTGTATTTAAAAATAATACATTTAAAAATTCTAATTCTTCATTCCAAGATTATGGATGAGAAGGGTTTGTCATCAGGAATAGCAAAAGGTATTTTAATCTTTAAAGAGTATTCCTACACCATCAAAGATCGATCCCGTTTTAGAATGAAACAAGTAAATGCCTAAAGTAATTGTGCAAATGCACTATTTGGTTTTGCAGATGATTTAATAGTTAGAACCAAGTCAGGATACCTCTAGAGTAGTGTGGTAGTAGTCAAGAACATTCTCAAACAATGGCCTTATGAGAACATTGTAATGAGATATGGAATTCTTTCCAAGTTCTGTGACGGAAGCCGGCTTTAGTGGTTCCACACACTATGCAACATGAATTCATCACACTTGTGGATGAGAAAGGACATTATGCCACTAAGCGAACAGAAGAGGAAGCAAAACAAGATTATTATACACCAGATTTGACTGACAAGGTGAAAAGAATGATTTCCAGTAGTGTAAAATGTTTAATTGTGAATAAGGAATCAAGGAAGGTTTCCTTCATCTCTTATTCAAATAATATGAGTCATGTAGATCATGCTGGACCACTTCAATCAACTAACAAACGGCACAACGACATTGTAAGTATTATTGATACAATTACCAAGTTTACCTGGCAGTATCTTGTACATACAAACAAACTTACACATACATATTCTAAAGAATAATGACTTGTTTATGCAACCACTTCCTTCTGACACTGGCTGTTCGTTTCAGTTCCATGTAATTATCGCATCGATTTCTCTTCTCGATGTCTTCCAAATAGTTCATCCTAGGCTGTTCTCTTCCTCTCTTTTCCAGCAGTTTCCCTTCAAAAATCTTACTGATGAAGGTGTCGTGTCTGTGGCATATCCAATAAAGTTTATTTTTCTCTGTTCCATTTCCTTTAATAGTCTTCTCTGTTCACTGACTTTCCATAAGTCTTACAGATTGTTTTTTCTTTCCATACAGCTCATTCTTGTTATTCCGCCATATCCACATTTCACCAGGTTCAAGTCGATTCTTATAGAATTCGTCCAGAGTCTAACTCTCACTTCGATAGATCAGTATACTCCTTAAAGATGATTTTTAAAGGATTTTCTGATATCTGTGTCCTTATGTTTGCTGTTTAAAATGTTTTCCTTACTCATGAATGTCTGTTTTGCCAGTGCAACCGTTCTCTTCACTTCCATTAAACATATGCTGTCCTATGTGATTATACTACTGAGATAACAAATGGGTTTCACCTGATCAGTTCTGATGTCATCAATTTCTATATTGTTCCATAAAAACATGGGAGAACTGCCGGATATCAGTAACTTCCTGCCACGATATTTCGGCGCAGAGTCTTCTGGCCATCTTCAGGTGAATGCCACTGTAGTAGTACTGGCGAGTACGCTTTTTTTTTTTTTCTTTATTGTATTTCAATTCCCCATCGGGGCGGGCTGGCAGCAGCATATGCGCTGCTCTTCAGCCGAAAGACATAGAACAAAACAATAGAAGACATTTAAAAACAGCAAAGGAGAGAAGAAGGCGAACATAGATATAAAAACGGGAGAACATCATGGAAGGCAATATACAAAAAACGGGGTGACTGTAAAATGGAGATAAAAAACTGTTTAAAAGTAGCACACACAAAAAAGCCACACACTGCGATGATTAAAAGAACACAAGGCACAGTATGACTGGAGCATAAAGGTGTTGACGGATGGCATAGCACACAACGTAACACTGACGGCGAACCTCAAGGCAGTACACAATTAAAATCACACCTCTTGACGCACACGAGAAACAGCACTAAACACAACACTGACGTGGCACACTGATGATGATCAATACAGAGGATCTGCCAGGTTCAAGGAGATGAGGGAGACCTGAAGAAGGGAGGGAGGGGAAGAGATGGGGGAGGGGAATGGGGGGCGCTCGGAAGAGGGCCAGGTAGGGAGGGATGTGGGAAGGAGAGAGGCAAGTATGGGGTGCAGGGTCTCAGGGGAGGGGGAGATGGAGGAAAATCCGCTCTGGGAGAAGGAGGAAAGAGGAGAAGGGGGCCCTTGGGGGGGGGGGGGGGACAAGGCCGGGTTATAGTTGGAAGGAAGGGTATATGTCACGGCGAAGTTCGTCATCCGGGAGGGGGAGGCGTTGGAAATTGCCCTGATGAAGGAGATGGAGGGTGTGGAGGTGGAGAGAGGGAGGGATACAGCGATAGAGGCGCGGCAACGGGCGGGGGGTGGAGAGGAAGGAGGAAACCAGAGGGTGGGGGGGATCAACCCTGCAAACAATGTAAAGGATGCGGAGATGTTGGAGGAACAAGAGGAGGTGGGGGAAGGGGATCAGTTCATACAGGAGCCGTGTGGGGGAAGGAAGGCGGATACGGAAGGCAAGGCGGAGTGCATGGCGTTCAAGGATTTGGAGAGCCTTGTAAAAGCGGGTGGGGGCGGAGATCCAGGTAACGCTGGCATAACAGAGGATAGGACGGATGAGGGATTTGTAGGTGTGGAGGATGGTAGAAGGATGCAATCCCCATGTCCGGCCGGACAGGAGTTTCAGCAGGCGGAGGCGGGAATGGGCTTTCTGCTGGATGGTCAGGAGATGAGGGGTTCAGGTGAGGTGTCGGTCTAGGGTGAGGCCAAGGTATTTCAGGGTGGGGGTGAGTTGGATAGGACGACCATAAAGGGTGAGGTAGAAATCTTGGAGGCGAAAGGAGCGAGTGGTACGGCCTATGATGATTGCCTGGGTTTTGGAGGGGTTGAGACGGAGGAGCCACTGGTTACACCAAGTGGTGAACTGGTTAAGGTGGGTTTGGAGGGTACGTTGAGACCGTTGAAGGGTAGGATAGAGAGCCAGGAAGGCGCGTCATCAGCATATTGGAGAAGGTGAACTGGTGGGGGTGGCTTGGGCATATCAGCTGTATACAAGAGATAAAGGAGAGGGGAGAGGACAGAACCCTGGGGGACGCCAGCCGTGGGATAAAAGATACGGGAGTTGGTGTTGTGGAGGGTGACATAGGAAGGACGGTGCGAGAGGAAGGAAGCGACCAGACGGACAAAATTGATAGGCAGGGCGTAGGTTTGGAGTTTAAAGAGGAGACCGGGATGCCATACACGGTCATAGGCATTTTGGAGGTCAAGGGAAACAAAAATGGCGGAGCGACGGGAGTTGAGCTGGAGGGACAGAAGGTGAACAAGGTTGAGGAGTTGGTCGTCAGCAGAGAAGGAGGGTCAGAAGCCACACTGGGTAAGGGGGAGGAGGTGGTGTTGAGCAAGGTGCCGATGGATACGGTGGGAGAGGATGGATTCAAGGACCTTACTGAAGACGGAGGTGAGGCAGATGGGACGATAGGAAGAGGCGGCAGAAGGGGGTTTGTTGGGTTTGAGGAAGAGGAGGACGCGGGAGGTCTTCCACAGGTCAGGGTAGAAGCCAGTAGAGAGGATGACATTATAGAGATGGGCGAGGACAGTTAGGAAGGAATAGGGGCTTTCTCGAAGGTGACGGTAGGTGACACAGTCGTGACCAGGGGCCGTGTTGCGTTTGGACTGGAGGAGAAGTTTAATGTCTTGTGCTGTGATGGGAGTGTTGACGTCGGAGGGGGGCAACTGCCCCAAGTACTGGAGACTAGGAGCAAGTGGAGCGACTGAGGTATCAGCACGTTCCATGACGGTGGGGAAAAGAGAATAATCAAAGTGGGGATCATCGGGGATGGAGAAGACCTCGGAAAGGTGGGAAGCGAAGTGGTTGGCCTTACTGAGGTTGTCTGGAAGGGGGCGATCGTTATGGAGAAGGGGGTAGTGGGGAGCGGAAAGGGAACCAGTAAGACGATGGAAGGCAGACCAGTACTTGGAGGAGTTGATAGGGAGGGTGGCATTGAGTCGTGTGCAGGTCTGGCGCCAGTCCCGGCGTTTCGTTGCTGTAATAAGGTTCCGTACGTGTCGCTGTATTTGCCGGTGGCGTTGGAGTGTATCCCTGTCACGAGTGCGGAGGAAGGAGCGATAGAGGCGGCGGGATTCACGGAGGAGGAGGACAGCCCGCGGAGGGAGAGTGGGACGGTGTGGGTGGATGGTTTTAGTAGGAACATGGGCCTCCACGGCGTCAGTAATTACCGTCTGAAGGAAGGACGAGGCGCGGATGATGTCGTCAGGATGGCGATAGGTAAGAGGGTGGCTTTCGACCTGGGTGGAGATGGAGTCCCGGTAGGCATCCCAGTTGGCACGGCGATAGTCATGGACGACCTTGGGAGGGGGTGCAGGTTGCGGAGCCGGAGGGGGGCGGTTTGCAGACGTTATGGTGAGAAGGACAGGGAGGTGATCGCTACCTGTGGGGTCAAGGACGGCGACAGTGATACGCCCAAGGAGGTTGGTGGAGGCAATGACAACATCGGGGGTGGTGTTACTTTCGGGTCGGGTGTGCTGGGGAATGGGAACAAGGTCACCCTGGATTGTAGAGAGGAATTGATGCCACCGCCGAAGGGCAGCAGGAGTGCGGCTATGGATGTTGAGGTTGGCGGCAATCACATAGGTGGAGAAGGTGTGGTCAATGTGTGAGATGAAGTCATAAGGAAGAGGAGCAGTGGAGCGGACATAGATGGTGGCACAGGTAATGGTGAGGGAGGGGAAGAAGACGCTAAGGATAAGGTGTTCAGTGGGGTCATTGAGGAGAGGTTGTGGCCGGACGGGGATATGCTTAAGGTGGCCAATCGCGACTCCATCCTGCGCACGAGGACCAGGAGCATCAGTGCGGTGGAGGATATAGGGGGAGGTGCGGATAGAATGGTGGGGCTGGAGAAAGGTTTCGTTCAAGAGGAAGGTGTCGACCTGGTGGTGGGAGAGGGTGTGCATGAGGAGGTATTTGTTGGAGCGGAAGGAGCGAATGTTCTGGAAGAAGATGCGAGACTCGTGCCGCGCCATGACGGGAAGGAGGGGGGGAAGAGAGGGAAGGGAAGAGACTTAAACTAGGGTGTCGAGGCGGGTGAAGGTGAAGTGGGCTTGGTTGTGGGAGTAAGTGGCGAAGGTGTTCAGGTGGAAAACAGAGCGAGCAGCAAGGGATATTTGTTGGAAGGTGTGCGGGCGCTGAAAAGGGTGAATGTTTTGGAGTACAACGGTAATGAACCGGATGATGTCCTCGGCTGTGGGGGGTGGACGGAGGGAATTATTAGGATGGACAGGAGGATCGACGGGACGAACTGGGACTGTAAGTTCAGGGGTGGCTGGAGGGGGTTTAGCTTTACACTTGTGGGAGTATGTGGGATGGGGGCCATTGCAGGTATTACAGGAAGGAGGAGCAGCGAGGTTGGGGCAGTTCTTGAGAAAGTGAGAGGCCTTGCAATGGGGACAGGTGGGGGGGGTTTTGCAGTTGGGAGTCAGGTGGTCATTGTACATCAGGCACCGCTGGCAACGGTAGGATTGGGGAGGGGATTTGGAGGAGTCAACAGGGTGGCGACGGTGGTATATCAGGGCACCCTGGGTGAGGAGATGGTCTATGGATGGGGCGGACTCTGAGAATACCCGCATGAGGTAGGTGGGACCAGAGGCATTGTGGATACGGCGGGCAGAGCGGATTTCCAAGTCCGGGTGGGAGTTCAGTTCTACCAACACTTCATCCTCTGTGATCACCGGGCTGAGCTTGGTGATCACAGCGGTGTAGGTGGGGGGGCGACGGGGAGGCTGGGGCTGACGAGGAGTGGAAGTGGAAAGGAAGGGTGTCAGAGAGGCGTGGGGGCCAAACATAACACGTGGGAGTTTTCGCAGGAGGTCTGTGTGAAATGATGGGGACGGGGACTTGATAAGGACTGAGTCCCTGCGGGGAATGAGTTGGGAGATGGGAGCACCAGGTAAGTACTTTCGTATTTCCTTGGTGAGGGTACGAGCGTCGAGGAACTTAGGATCGGGAGTTGACAGGACAAAGGTGTGGAGGGTGGGGGCCAAGGTAGGGGTGGCAGGAGGAGGGGTGGTGTCCATGGTGACGGCAGGGGGAGGGGGAGGTGGCGTTGATTTTTTGTGGGAAGTGGCGGGAGCAGAGTCGGTAAGGACGCGCTTTTGGGGTTTTTTGGAGACTGGAGGCTGGGAGGAGGGGAGAGGGACGGGGAGGAGAGGGAGGTGGCGGGTGGCAGATCCCTGTGGCGTAGTGGAGGCACCGGGAGAAGCAGCTGGTTCAGTGGTGGCGATGGTGGCTCGGCGCAACGTGATGCGTGCGGGAGATGCAGAAGACGACGCGACGGGGTCGGTGAGAGAGGGGAAGCCAACCACCTGAGGGGCGGCAGCAGAGGCGGCAACAGAGGCGTACGTGAGGGCGGGGGTAGTAGTGGGAACTGTTGAGGGTGTGGAGGCCGGAGGAAGGGTGTAGAGGTGTGGGTATACAGCAGGGGAGGAGATAGGGGGGTGGGTAAGTGGAGGAAGGGAAGGGGAGGTGGAAGGAGGGAGGCCAGAGGCGGCACTCCAGGAAGTGACTGTGGGAGAGGGGGAGGGGGAGGTGTAGATGACGGTGGAGGTGGGAGTACTCATTGCAGACGAACGGCGACGGACGTGCAGCAGGCGGCGTCGGCGTCGGCGATGGGCAGCGGCGAACAGCAGGCGGCGTCGGCGTCGGCGTCGGCGGCGAACAGACGGACGAACAGCAGGCGGCGGCGGCGGCGGCGGCGGCGGCGGCAGCGGTTGCGACGACGGCGATGGACAGCCAGCAGGCGGACGGACGGACGGACGAACGAACGAACAGCGACAGCAGCGGGCAGACAGACAGACAGACAGACAGACAGACACACACACACACACACACAATCTTCGAAGACGGAGATTCCACCCTGAGAGTAGCCCAGGCTTTGCAATCTGACGCTTTCGAAGGAGGGGATCCAACCCTCTAGATGTTCGGGCGAGTACGCGCTGAGCTCCGCTATTTAAATCCTTCTGAGGTGACATTGCGCATGCGCTGCTCAGCGTGCGCGTTCATAACGGCTCCGTGCGCTGCGCCTCGCGCCCTCCACTGTGAAAGCCTGGCGTATCGGTGTCAGGTCGATTTCCATCTTTATGCAGATAACTACGTCGACTACGAAGTTTCTCTATAACAGGATTCCAAGCAGAGTTTAGCTGATAACCGCTATCTCGATTGATGAGAGTCTCGTTGTCAGACAATCGTATTTCCACAGATTCATTGATAATCGAGCTCCAAGAGTTTGATGTAAGGGCCAAAATTTTTGTGTCGTTGTAATTCATGGAATGGTCTGTGGAAATACAATGTTCGGCGATTGCGGACTTGGTGGGTTGGAGAAGGCGAGTATGCCGTTGGTGTTCCACAATGCGTTCGTGCACAGTTCGTGTTGTTTGCCCTATATATGATTTGCCGCATTCACACGGCATTTTGTAAACACCTGGTTTACGCAGGCCCAGGTCGTCTTTAACGGATCCCACCAGTGATGAAATTTTGGAAGGGGGGTGAAAGATGACTCTCACTTGATACTTTCTCAATATTCTGCCTATCTGTGGAGAAATATTCCCAATAAATGGTAGATAAACAGTCGACCTAAAGGCCTCTTCCTCTTCCTTGTTCCGTCGATTGCGCAGTGTCACCTCAGAAGGCTTTAAATAGCGGAGCTCAGCGCGTACTCGCCAGTACTACTACAGTGGCACTCACCTGAAGATGGCCAGAAGACTCTGCGCCGAAATATCGTGGCAGGAAGTTACTGATATCGTTCAAAGTTCTCCCGTGTTTTTATAGAACAATCAGTACGCCGGGAAAGCTTTAAACATCACACAATTTCTATATTGGTGTTGCTTTCTTCCGTATTTTTCTGCACTACGATTTCTATTAGTTCACTTACAATTCCCATTTTTCAAGAATGTCTGACAGGACTTGCAGTATTCTATTCATTTCTTTTTTGGAGTCTGCAACTAGTACCGTGTTTTCAGCAAATCTGATACGATGTATTATTTAGTCCTTCGTCTCCTCCTTCATGATTTGAATAGCTTCCTCTAAGAACACATTAAAGAAATGTGGGTGAGGAGACATCCTCATCAAACGCCTTTTCTAATCTTGGCTTCTTCCTCTATTTTATTGATGTTTATTTTTGTGCATCGGTTGATTAATCATTCTTCTCCATTTCCAGTTAAGTCCTATTTTTCCTTAGTTCTAGTTGTCAAAAGCTTTTCCTAAGACAGTGAAGATAAGGTAAGTTCTTCCAGTTCGCATCCATTCTTCTCTCCAATAGCATACTCCAGGACAAAATTGCTCCTCTTGTTTGTCTGCTTCTTCTAGTTTGCACTTGGTGTTCTCCAACATACTTATCCACTTTTCCTTTTATCCTGCTTTTAATTAGATTAGTGAAAATTTTGGAGGCAAGTGGCAACGTTGATAGTAATATACAACTGATGCAATCAACTAACTTTCCTATTCCAGGTATGATCATGTTTCTACATTGTATGAAGTATTCTGGCATGATTCTTGTTTCGTAACTGTCATTTATTACTTTGAATAATTGATTCTTCATGTTGCTACCTTGCTTTACCTTCTTTGAGACTACAAAAGCCATGTTAAAAAATGGTTCAAATGGCTCTGAGCACTATGCGACTTAACTTCTGAGGTCATCAGTCGCCTAGAACTTAAAACTAATTAAACCTAACTAACCTAAGGACATCACACACATCCATGCCCGAGGCAGGATTCGAACCTGCGACCGTAGTGGTCGCTCGGCTCCAGACTGCAGCGCCTAGAACCGCACGGCCACTCCGGCCGGCAAAAGGCATGTTAAAATTCATGTCTAATGAGTGGAAGGTCGTACACTTCTCTTTCACACTCACTGATGTCTTCAAATACATTACTTTCATTCTTGAAGTCCACATCATCGTACAGTTCTCCTATGCATTCTTCCCAACCCGCACATATCTCAGCATTTTCCAGCAGTAATATTCCCTCTTATCTTTAACTACTTCTGTTTTCGCTCGAGGTTCGTGATGAACGGCAATAATTTTTTTACACGTGGTCCTGTTCTTCTGCGTCTTCAGCAATGCTTTTTGTCCGTTTCTAATTTTTCTGTCTGCATTTGGCTGTGATGTTATTTTTGATTCTTTTGTAGTCATGGCAACGCGCAAATAGCCAGAATACATTCATGCAATATTTGAGAATGAGAGCACGTAGTGACTTACAACAAACTTTAGACATATTTTAAAACCTTTACGACACTTTTCTCCTGTCTCAGCCCCCACCCCCCCACAAAAAGATGAAAGCCAAAAAAGAAAGGGTTTCGTTGTTCATGTAGTAAAACTGCCGCATCGTGCATGATGTTTTAATTTACTACGTCTTTACTACTAACTCTGTTCGCAACACATGTCGTAGACAGTGTCCACCATTTGTTGTACTTGCTAAGTTATATTGTACGGGACGTGATTTTGGAGATATGACGTCATGAACGTTACGCTGCGTGAAAACGAAACTGCAGGACGAAATTCACTAGAGATACAGGTGAAATATATGTACAAACATGTGTGAATTATGTTAAATATATGTGAAACGTAAGTGACTTGTGCGTATTGGGGCAAAGCCACGACCAAAAAACTCCTTCTAAACCCCTGGATTGATTTCAACCAAACTTCGTACATATACACTGATGAGTCAAAACATTATGACCACCTGCTTAATGGGTTGTTTGTCTGTCTTATTCTGCGTATCAGGGAACCGAGAGTTTATTAGTACGTTTGCGGAGATACGTGGTATTAGATGTCTACGCACATGTCATATAATTCGCGTAAATAACGGGTCACTGATTTGTGTACGCAGTGATGGCGCCCGATAGCGACCCAGATGTATTCCAAAGGATTTACATCAGGCGGATTGGGTCGCCGAGACATCAACATGAGTTCACTATAATGGTCCTCAAATCACGGTTCTGGTTTCCAGATACGGACAGTTATACTGCTGAAAGATGATATCACCGTCGAGGAAGACATCAAGCACAAAGGGATGCAGGTAATTCGCAGCCATCTGCAATTACTACCAAAGTTCCCGTGCAAGCGCTGGCGAATGTCTCCCATCGCATAATACTTTTCCTACCAGCCTGCGTCTGTGGAGTTCTGCAAGTTTCGAGCCGCCGTTCACGTCGATGACGGCGTTTGTGGAGACGACCAGCGGCTTAGTGTAGCAAAAATGTAATTTTGCAGTGAACACATAGTGCGTAGTTGGGCGATCACATTGTTGTAGAAATAATTCAAAAGCCAAGATCGCTTAAATACTGTTTATTGGATAACCGGTTTCAACACACTAAAGGTGCCATAATCGGATCTGAATGTAGATTAACATTTACTAACTATTTGGATATAACGATACATGAGGCAGACCAACTAATATAAAATCATTGTCACAAAAAATAAATAACAAATGCTCTTATGGTCATTCTTTTCCATAAGATATGTAAAACCGCAGCCACGGAAAGGAAATGGACAAAGAGAGGGAACAGAAGGGGATGGACACAGAGAGGGGACGAGGTATTTATTTCATTTAATCGTATGGCTAGGGCCCCCCGTCGGGCAGGCCGTTCGCAGGGTGCCCGTCTTTCAATTTGACGCCATTTCGGCGACCTGCAGTCGATGAGGATGAAAGGATGATGATGAGAACAGCACAACATCCAGTCCCTAGGTGGAGAAAATTCCCCGACCCAGCCGGGAATCGAACCCGGGCCCAGAGGACTGTCACTCCGTCACGATGATCATTCAGCTACCGGGGGCGGACGGGGAGGACGTGATGGACAGAGACAGTGGGGGAAGAGGAAATGGGCTGAGAAAGGAGAGAGGAAGAGGTGAACAGAGGGGAGAAAGGAGATTGGCAGTGAGACAGGGGAGAAAGAGATGGACAGACAGATGAGGGAGGAGGAAGTTGACAGAGAGAAGGGGGAGAATATCGTGCTTACTCCCACAGTACTTCTTGCCAGATAGTGCATAATACACTGATAAGTCGATACATCATGACCTGAACCCATTGCAACGTTGGGCAGTATATTGCCCAGTAACTGACCACATTGTATCTTTCACTTTTTTCTTATAAATTTCACCATCGATTACTTCAGTCTGTCACGAAACTGACCACATCTAAAACACACACTGCGCGGGTGATTCACTACAGAACTAATTTACTGTGCAATGATCTTCATAACCACATAAAATTTCAACACACCCATTAGAGTCTTTACTTGTCTATGATGTCGTAATTGACTCGGTTTCGTCTTTGTTTATTCCCTGTCCCTGCACGTGATGCGGCTGCCTTTGCAAGCGTTCCGCATATTACCTGTGTAACCTCCCCACACTAAATTGTGTTAAATGAAATAATGAAAATATAGCCAGGAACCAACATCAATATTAATTAAATAGTGAACCATGACGCAAATGGAACCTCTGAATAGAAATAATTAAACCTGATAAATTTCATAAGGGCAGCAGAGCTGACCTTCGGCCCTGTGAAATAATTAAACCTGATAAATTTATAAGGACAGCAGCGCTGACCTTCGGCCCTGTATTCTGAATAAAAAAGCAAAATTCTTACCTCAATAAAAACTGCAAATATATCTGCTCTTATCTATCGACACAGCTTCGTGCAATGCCGGCCTATATATATATATATTTTTTTTGATTCTTGCAAGGAATGCATAGGAAAAAATACTTTAAATTGAAATGAATACTTTTTCTTCAAAAGAGTGGAAAAATTCTTTAAATTGAAATGAATACTTTTTTTAAAAGAGTTACTTTATAAAAAAATTATTATTGGGGCATTTTTTTGAACAAATTAATTACAATTAACATACATTATTAGATTTGCACAATGCCGCTTCATTACCTTCTATAACAATACTCATCGTCCACCACAATCCTGACCAGAGTCGCAAGAAGAGCACGCCGCTGAGGCATGCCGACTTCTGCTCGGTACAACTGTCCACTCGCTACTACTGTCGACTGACTGCTCCCTCTCCCGACTCGCTACATACTAGCACTGTCGTCTCGCGCGGTCAAGCGCAGACTAGCAACGATAAATAACTCTCTGGTCAGATATTCTGTCATGCCTCGCCATCACTGGTAATGAATACATACGTGTTTCATAACCCTCAACTGGGGGGGGGGGGGGGGCAATAATTTGGCAGCGATGGTGAGTCATTTTGGACTTGCCATGAGCAACAAATTTTTGTTAACTAACTAACTTTACAATTACAGAATATACAGATATATAGGTGTAGAACATGAAGTAAATATAGTGCACATGCACCGAGTACAGAACATATCAGGTAATGACAAAATATATATATACAATGAGTACAAAACAAATTAACAAATGACATAAGTGCACATGCACTGTAGTTCAGAACATATCAGCAAATCAAAATTTTATATGCAATTAGTAGAAATCATGTTAACAAATGACAAAAGTGCACACGCACTGTAGTTCAGAACATATCAGCAAATCAAAAAATGTATAGATCATGAATACAAATCATGTTAGCAAAAATGATTTTCACTATGTTACAAGAATTAGGATAGGAAAGGGAAGGATTGCATCATGGTTGTAGCACTTTAGGTTGCACGCAGCTGCACTGAAAGTCCATATCTTTCTACAGAAGCACAACACCAAGTGAGACAATCTGAAGTTCTTTTCCCAGAAGTATTAATCAGCGTAGCCAAGACACTGAAATGTCGTAGTAATATTCCACGTTATTTTTTGGTAGTACATTATGTACAACAAACAGTGGGACCATAATAGCATCTCCATCGCTCACGGTGGTGGACAGCATGTCGTGTCAACACCACGTTCTTGTAAGGTACATCAACGTAGAATTAGTGCAAAAACCAAATATAGTGCTCCATGATCATGAGGATATACAGGACAAACGGATATTGCAGTAATTCCAGGTAATTAGGTCAGAAGGTGAAGGACATTAAGTCACATACTAGTCTTCATTGAGAATTACACTAATAGTTGGTGGCACTCATTGCCCAGTCATTGAACATTTCTGTACCATGTATGTAGTATTACAGAATAATGTTCATGAGTTGTTTGACAGAGAACATTTGCACTCATTGCCTAATTATAAACCATCAGAAGTCATCATTGAAAACAGGAGCTAATAAGTGGCATAGTATTACAGAATAATGTTCATTAGTCGTTTTACAGAGAATATTGGCACTCATTGCCTAACTATAAACCATCAGAAGTCATCATTGAAAACAAGAGCTAAAAAATGACATAGTATTACAGAATAATGTTCATGAGTCGTTTTACAGAGAACATTGGCACTCATTGCCTAATTATAGACCATTAGAAGTCATCATTGAAAACAGGAGCTAATAAATGACATAGTATTACAGAATAATGTACATAAATCGTTTTACAGAGTACATTGGCACTCATTGCCTAATTATAAACCATCAGAAGTCATCATTGAAAACAAGAGCTAATAAATGACATAGTATTACAGAATAATGTGCATGAATCGTTTTACAGAGGACATTGGCACTCATTGCCTAATTACAAAGCATTATATATATATATATATATATATATATATATATATATATATATATATTAAGCAATGCATTGCGTTGGGTAATTACTGAAGCATGAAAATATTTGCTTTTGAGTTGTTGCTGCAAATGAAGATGTGTAACATCATTCATCATGAGTCAGCTGTAGCAAGATTATGAAACAAGTAGAGTATATGTAATCACATTCATAAATGACATAGGTTTAGTGAACAACTGCTTATAGCACATTAATTTCATAAATAATTTCTCCTGCAAAATACAAAAATGGATTATTAAACTGAAAGAAGAAACGCATTTTATGCTGAAAAGTAGTGAACTTCGAATTAACAGGTAATGAAATGTGGATAAAAAAAATGTGTTCCCTAGCTGTCCTTTCCAAAACCTTCAGTCATCATACTATGCAATATAACACATACTGTCAAAACGAACTGCAACAAATACTTAAATAACTACATAGCATCTCTTAACTAACAGCAAATATATAAACTTCATCATTATTTTCATCTGCATAACTCCATTATTATCATCACCTGTAAAGAAAAACTTCATTATCCATAGTAGCATACTCTTCATCATTATTCATCACCATTTATTATCATCTGCAAAAAAGTCACTTCATTACTCATTACACAACTATTCCTTATTTCTAGCATATTTCATCACTAAAACTAAGATGTGTAGTTCTGTCTGACAGCCTGCATCAATCGCCTTGTATTCTGAAAGAAAAAATTAGTTAAGACTGCTATTCTACGATGTGTATAGTATATTCTTGTTAATGCTTGTTAATTCTGATCCATTTACTCTTCATCACGAAGTATTGCATCCTCTTTCGTTCATTCCGAAGGTGAAATTCCCATTTCTGTTTAATTTATTTCTTTGACATGTTATTTCTTTCTGAAAATGATGAACAAAGATTAATGTCTTGCATTTAATTCATATACCCATTAGATAAAAACTGGTTTATAGTAGCATAATTCAGCATACAGCATAGCATGACAGAAAACGTAATATGTCAAGAACATAGATAGTGTTCAGAGGCAAAAATGTACCCAGTGTATCACAATGTAGCAGCAAAAAAAAGAAGTAAAGTAGTCACAATGTTGAGATATCATAAGGCAAAAAATGTCAAAGACAACTGGTGTTTGCTATATCTTAACTATTTCATAGTGCATACAAACAAAACAGGAAAGCAATCGTACATACATAAAAAATGATGACAAGAAAAGTGACTTTCTTTGTGTTCAGCTTGTATGTTGTGTAGTTAATAGAGGCGAGAATTAAAGACTTTAATGGAGAGAGAATTTAATAAAATTAATATGTCACTAGATAAAATTGCATAATTATTCATAAGATACATAAGTTTATCTGGAAAAATATGCACGGTCTGATGTGTAACGACAAGAAGAGCGACCTGCTAACCTTACCTTGCCGGGCACTTGCCAAGAAAAATACGACAATCATCAGTAAGTAGTCACATAAATATAATTGCATAAATGGTCATAAAATGTGTAAGTTCATCTGGAAAAATGTGCACGGTCTGATGTGTAACGACAAGAAGAGCGACCTGCTAACTTTACCTTGCCGGGCACTTGCCAAGAAAAAATACGACAATCATCAGTAAGTATTCATGTGAATATAATTGCATAAGTGGTCATAAAAATGGGCAAATGGCATTACAGCATGTTAAATCATAAAGTATCTTCATTCAATAAAAGGTTTGATATTCGATATATGGTGGTTTCCTTTGGTCTTTCTGGTTCTCAAAGTTTCGACGTGTACAACATTGGGGTGAGGAATGCTGCGAATCCGATATGGACCTGCGTACAGAAGTTCAAATTTACTGCACCTACCTTTTACTCTATTGGATAAATAGTGTGTACGTACTAATATCTTCTGTCCAATGTGAAAGTCACGGCGTGTACAAACCTGTTTTTGCTGTCTTCTCCGGCGCTCTGCGGCACGTATGATGTTGTTCAGCGCAATGTCAATTATTTCATGGTGTCGTAGTCGACGAGATGTAGGAAAGTTTACTAATTCTTTAATTTTGTTAGGTGGTTCAACATTTTTCAGTATAACAGATGGAGATAGCATAGTGGATTTAATTGGTATGGAATTAATTACATCCTGGAATGAGAGTATGTGTGTGTCCCAATCAATATGTCTTTTATGGCAGTATATTCTACACAGTTTACCAATTTCTTTCATTAATCGTTCACAAGGGTTCGAAGAAGCATGGTACCTAGATATATAGATCGGAGAAATGTTTCTAGCTCGTAACATACGAGTCCATATAACAGATCGAAACTGTGATCCATTGTCGGAAATTACTTTCAACACATGCCCTACATGAAATAAAAAATGTTTTACAAATGCTTTCGAAACAGTTTTAGCAGTAGCTCTGCGTAACGGAGTGAAGGTAACAAATTTTGAAGTGAGTTCAACAGCGACAAAGACGTAGCAAAAACCTCTATTAGTTCTGGGGATCGGGCCAAAAATGTCTACAGCGGCCATATGTCTCAATTTAACAGGTACAATGGTATGTAATGGAGGAATATGTGAAGTTGTGTCTGACCTAGCTTTCTGGCAGATTTTACATGACGCTAAAAATCGTCGAATACGTTTCTCCATGTTGGTAAAATAACAGTTCTGTCTCAGTATAAGAAAACATTTTCTGGCTCCGAAATGTGCGTAGCTTAAATGAGTATACCAGATCAATTTGTTAACAAGTTCGTCAGGAATGCATAATAACCAATTGTTGCTGTCAGGATGAGAGCGGCGAAACAGAATGTCATTGCGTACAGTGTAATGGTTTCTAATAGTAACATTACTCTTATCTTGCCAAAGGTGTTTAATCTCTTTCCATATGTTGTCTTTACTCTGCTCTTGTGCTATGTCTTGTAATGACGACGAAATGAAATTTTCAAATGCAACTTGTTGAATGTACATGACGCTGAAATTTGCTTTGCAGAAGTTGGTTGCGATGTCTTGCTGATTGTTGCTGAGAGAACGCGATAGTGCATCTGCTACAATATTTTGTGTGCCGGGAATGTGAACAATTGTAAAATTAAATTCCTGTAGATAAAGTTTCCATCAGCTTAATCTGTCGTGTGTAAATTTAGCCGAAAGTAAAAATTCTATCGCTCTATGATCTGTGTAAACTGTAGCGTGTCTTCCATAAAGCAAATGCCTAAATCTGGTAAAAGCCCATACAACACATAATGTTTCAAGTTCTGTAACAGAATAATTACGTTCAGCAGGTGACAGAATGCGACTTGCAAAAGCGATGTTTTTAATTACTGTAGAGCCATCTTCTTCAATTTCCTGAAAAACATGTACGCCTAAAGCGGTGTTAGAACTGTCGGTGGCAATAGAAAAATTTCTGGTAAGATCTGGGTGCGATAAAAGTGGTGCATTCAACAAAGCTTGTTTCAGGTTCACAAATTCAGAATGTGCTTGCTTATCCCAGGACCAAATAGTGTTTTTACCTGTCAATTGACATAATCTAGGTGTGTCTAAAGCAGAGTAATGAGTAAATTTACGAAAAAAGTTAATTAAACCCAAAAAGCTGCGTAGTTGTTTCTTCGTGGTAGGAACAGTAATGTCACGTAAAGCTTGAAGTTTTTCCGGGTCAGGCGCAATGCCTTCTGCTGAAATTACATGTCCAAGAAATTTTATAGAAGTTTTACCAAAGTGCGATTTACTGAGATTAACTGTGAGTCCTTGTGCACGAAAAGTTTGCAACAGTTGTTCTAGAATCAGATTGTGTTCAGACCAATTAGCTTCTGCAATAAGAATGTCGTCTACGTACGTTGTGATTCTGTCTTTAAGTTCTGTCGGAAGTATTGTATTCAAACCGCGAATAAAAGCTGCAGAAGAAATAGTTAAACCAAATGGTAATTTACAAAATTGATAACAGTCATCAAAACAGAGAAATGCTGTGTACTTTCTGCAGTTCGGATGGAGCTGAATTTGCCAAAATCCCGATTTCAAATCTAATGTGGAATAAATAGCAGTACCATGAAATTTCTGTAAAAGTTCTTCTAGTGTCTGTGGGCGATCTGTTTCATTAATAATTATGTCATTGATGTGACGCGAATCAAGTACGAGGCGAAGTGAACCATCTTTTTTCTTAACAATATGTAGCGGGTTTATGTACGGACTAACTGCCGGTTCAATAATTCCTTGGTCAAGCATAGCTTGCAATTCTTTCTTAACTTGTTCTCTATGAATATACGAAATGGGATAATGCTTGGCTTGAAATGTGTCGTGCTGCTTAACTTGAAATTCATACATAAAACCGGACATAGTACCAGGAACGTTGTCAAAAACTGGAGCTTGCTGTAAAAGAATTTTGTGTAGTTGTGTGCGTTCGTGGTCTGTATTTGCACTGCTCTGTTTAACTTTATCAGAAATCATCTGTATAACGTCATAGTCGATTTCGTCTGGACTATTATAGTTATGTACGTACGTATCTGTGAACAATGTGGAATTACAATCTATGTTACGTGATGCGGAAATGACCTCTGTACGATTAATTGTTTGTTCTTCCGCAGATAAAGAGTGCTGAAATTCTAAAGCCAGTTGTACATTTTCATCCTTTAACATTAAATAGGAATTTTGAAAGTCAATAATTGCTTCGTGTTGTACCAGAAAATTCGTACCTAAAATAACGTCTGTTGTCAATAAGGGAACAATCCAAAGATTTGAGTGAAATGTGTGACCTGCAATACAAAATGATAAATGCGTCTGTAATTTAACATCTACTCCTTTACTCGATACTGCTCCTTTTACTTTCGTTTTGCCTAATGGTAGCGTAGGATAGGTATTCTCTTTGTTACACTCGTTGAAAGTTTCTTCATTTATAACTGACATAGGTGGTCCAGAATCGATTACTGCCGAAAATTTCGATAATCCAATTTTAATTTCGATGACAGGGTGTGAAATGGTTTTTTGAACAATTGGTCTTTCCTGCAAAAGAGTGTCTCGTATGTCGTCAAAAGTAATAACATTTTCGTGAACAACATTCTGCATGTCAAAAGTAGTGCTTGCGTTGCTGGAAGATGCAACCTGTACTGTATCTAGTCAAATTCTATCTGACGTGTTATTATTTTCAGGAGGATTCTGTGGCATTTCGACTATTTGAACTGTTCTGTTATTTCTTCCAGACGTATTACGCTCTGGATGATACCTACTGTCTGGTTCATTCATGAGAATATGTTGTTGCTGATCATTTTGCTGCTGGGAAGACCGACTGTTATTAAACGTATGTTGATAATTATGCTCATTGTTTTTACGTCTGTCGTGATAGTCATTTCTATACGGTGCATTGCGATAGGAATTGAAATACTGTGTTTTCTGTACGTAGTTATTTCCTTGCTGCCGTGCATTACTATTTGTTGGAGCTGAGACTTTTGTGGCGGTGTTCGCAGCGACAAACAACTCGCGGTAGAAACGGCTTACGAAGTCACCGCCACACTCCCAATAGCGGGCCGACCGGTCCGCTGGAACAGTGAACAGAAAGATGAAAACCCAAACACTCTGACCAAATAAAAGTCGGTACCCATCTTTATTGTCGAAGATACAGAAACACAATAGTGAACTCCGTGTCTACAGAGATCAGTCTAGTTCGAGTCGGAGCGGCTAGGTCAGCGTCGCCTGACGACAAACAACAACTCTGCTGCGATGAACACACAACTGACTAGCAAGTACACAATTCGGTGGCGAGTATACAACTGAGCGGCGAATACAGAACTGTCCTAGCGCTCGCGACTCCAGCGCTTAAGAAGCCAGAAGCCAGCGGTGGCGCGCGCAGACTTGCGGCGATTTGCTGTCTCGCTGGCGCTGCTTATGCGGACGGCGTCCGGACTTTGATGCTGCCAACCTTTTGGCAGCGGGCTCGGGTGGCATTACTGGCTAGGACATAACACTCCTCCCCCCCAAATCGCCGCACCGTCGTTGAATAATGACGTGGCGAGCGTCGACGGCGGGGGAGGGGTCTGGCCGCAGGCGTAGCAGAAGAGACCGGGGCGGAGACTGTTGTCGGTGGCAGTCCCCGGTCCGCACCCCAGCATTGGCTGCGCGGGGCCTCGGGAAACACCGACTGAAAACCGAGGTCAGGGTGCACGCCTGTGACCACGGACGCAGCTTCTGGTACTGGACGCGACGGGGCGTCGGGACCCACGAAGAGAGGCAGCGTCTCCTGACGCTGCGTCGACGGCTGCTGAGCGGGCGCCGGACAAGCGCTGGGGTGTCAGACTCCTTGGGGGTGCCCAAGGAAAGCGGCTGCAGGACAGGCTGCACAGCCACCGCTTGGGAAGGCGGCCCGGCTGAGGGGTCGACGTCCATCAGCTCCGAAGGCGGTGGCGACTGAAGAGGGACCGCAGGCGCCGGAGCGACCACCTGGGGCGCTCCCGGATGAAGCTGCGCGGGAGGCATCAACGGGACGGGCTGTCGGCGTGGTAGCGGCGACGGCTGCTGCTGCTGCCCTGGGGGCGGCAGCGAAGTCGGAAGGCGCGGCTGGAACCCGCCGCGGACCAAATCTGTGGACAAAGAACGAGCGGCAGAATCCGGGCGGCCAGCGCGGCGCAACTGGTTTTGATGCCTCCTGTGCACCCCAGTAGCACCTTGAACAGTATAAAAACCGCGACCCTGGACACTTATCACGGTACCACGTTCCCAACGACGGTGACCGTGATAAACTCTGAAAAAAACGGCGTCGTTGCGCTGAAAACGCGTGCGATGCTCAGAAGCGGCGGGTCGATCCGGGGGGTGCAACAACCGTAGTAGGGTGCGATGACGACGGCCGTGGAGAAGCTCCGCAGGCGAAGGGCCGTCGCGTGGCGTGGTCCGGTACGACTACAGGAACGTGATGAGGGCCTGCTGACGAGAGTGCGTAGCACGAAGGCGGTCCATATGATCCTTGAATGCGCGTACAAAACGTTCCGCTGCACCATTCGATTGAGGGTGGAACGGCGGAGTAAGAACATGGCGAATGCCATTGGCAGAACAAAAACTTTCAAATTCAGCAGAGGTAAATTGTGGACCATTGTCAGACACTAAAACTTCGGGAAGACCCTCAATACAAAAAATTGAAGTCAACGCCTGTATAGTTTGTGCAGACGTTGTAGACTGCATGGGCACAACAAACGGAAAATTACTAAATGCATCTATCACGATGAGCCAACGAGAATTCCAATATGGACCAGCGAAATCAATATGTACTCGCTGCCAGGGACCGGCAGGGCGTGCCCACTCAAAATAGCGTTGAGGCGGAGCAGCTTGGTGTTCGGCACACGTCGAACAATCTGTAGACATCTGCGTAATCTGCTTATCAATGCCGATCCATGTACAATGACGGCGGGCAAGCTGCTTGGTGCGGACCACTCCCCAATGACCTTGATGCAACAAGTCGAGGACCTTGGATTGGAGCACTTGGGGAACCACTACACGAAGCTGGTCACTCTCGGTGCGTAACAACAAAACTCCGTGCGAAACAGACAACAGATGACGTTGCGGATAATAGCGACGAACCACAGGATCCAATATGTCCTTTGCCTTGGACGGCCAACCACGTTGAACAAAACGTAATAGTAAACTCAGATGAGGATCCGTAGCTGTCTCACGTGCCACCTGACGATAATCAATCGGAAAAACCCGGAGGGATTGATGCTCATCGGCGTCAATCTGATGGCAAGAGTCGTCAGAGGAATCGAAGACATCATTCGCAGCAATCGGCAATCTAGAAAGCGCGTCAGCGTTTGCATGCTGAGCTGTAGGGCGATACAGTATCTCATACTGGTATTGTGATAACAAAAGAGCCCAACGTTGTAGTCTCGGAGCTGTCCGCTGAGGAACTGGTTTAGACGGATGAAACAGCGACGTCAGGGGCTTGTGATCTGTTACTAAATAGAATGGTCTACCATAGAGGTAGTGATGGAATTTTGTGACACCGAACACAATAGCCATCGCTTCCTTGTCCAATTGGCTATAATTACACTGAGCTTTGTTTAGCAATTTAGATGCGAACGCAATAGGACGTTCGGTGTTACCGACTCGGTGAGACAACACAGCACCGAGGGCGAAAGAAGAGGCATCACAAGCTAACACCAGAGGCTTGTTAGGGTCGTAATGGACCAGACAACGATCATTCAATAAAGCCTCTTTAAGCTGCTGAAAGGCTGATTGGCAATCAGCTGACCACACAAACGGAACATTCTTACGGCGGAGACGATGCAACGGTGCAGCAATCTGTGATGCATTAGGTATAAACCTAATATAATATGTCAATTTGCCAAGAACTGCTTGCAATTCATGCAGATTGCGAGGGGCGGGCAAATCACGAATAGCTGCTAAATGTGACTGGGAGGGATGAATGCCTTGAGCATTAATAACACGTCCCAGATACTCCAGCTCCGTAAGGAAAAATGAACATTTATCGATGTTGCAACGTAGGCCTGCCTGAGACAACACTTTAAACAAACACTCCAAATTACGGAAATGTTCAGCAGGCGTCCGACCGGACACAACAATATCGTCTAAATAGTTGCAACACGATGGCACATTAGCCAGAAGTTGTGACAAAAACCGCTGAAAAACAGCTGGAGCTGGCGCACAACCAAAAGGCAAACGCAGAAAACGGAACAACCCCAACGACGAAGTTCATCTTCTACAGGTGCCCGGAGAGCGTGAGGCACTGGACGAGCACGACAAAATCGAGGCTGAGCATTATCTTTTAACGTAATATGAGCGGCAAAGTTCGCAGCACAACCTAGTTCGTCTTTAAATATGTCACTGTATCGTTTACACAAATCGGTTATGCTGTCTTGAGGAACAACAACAGAATTAATTTGCAACACATTGTCTTGGATAGACAGGCCAAACAAGTCAAAACAGTCTAATCCGAAAATGTTTACACTGTCTGTAGCGCGGAGCACTGTGAATGAAACTGTTTTTGTATTGCCACGGAATGTGGCTGGCACGCTACATACACCTAACACAGGAATTTGTTCTCCACTATAAGTAGCCAAAGAATGTTTAGCCGCTGAAAGTTTAGGGCGGCCGATAGCCGCATACGTAGCACTATTTATGAGAGTCACAGACGCACCAGTGTCTAATTGAAAATTGAAGGTCTTATCCTGGATGCGTAGCTTCACAAATAGTTTATTACACTGTCTCTGGATCGGTGCAGTGGAGTCGGAAGACACAAAATCAGCGCGTTTAGCGCGTGTTCGCTGCTTACGACAACTCGTGGGTTGGGCGGGTGGAACAACAACTCCCGCTGCACTTGCAGTCTGTACATTACTTTTTACAGCGTTTGAATTACGCTTGGGTCGCATAGCAGAGGGCTGGGTGGGTGGCTTGTTGCGAACAAGTTTATTACCCACACGAACCGTGGAAGAGTCATTAAACGCGACCTTCTGGGCGGGCTGGTTTTGAAGAACATGAATATCCATGGGCTGGGCAGCACTAGAATTGTTCTTGCGTTTACGCAAACAAACAGTCTGGATGTGTCCTTTCCTTTCACAAAAGTGACAAACCGCGTTTCTTAACGGGCAACGTTCACGAGGATGAGCAAGAACACACTTAGGGCAAGACTTAACTCTATCATTTTGCACACGCGGCTGACGAATGTGTTTAACATGACGCGGCCGGCTAGTGTTTACAGTCTGACTCTGCCGGTGGGGCCGCTGGCGTGACATAACTTGCTTAGCACAGGCAATTTGAGAAATACACGGCTGATCTAACTCACACTCGGCATAGTCAAAAGTATCTTGGGCTTCAATGATGTTCATCACAGTCTCTAATGACGGGTCAGGCAACTTTAAGATAGCAGCACGAATACGAGAATCTGCAATGTTTTGAGTAAGAGCGTCTCGTAGCATGACATCACTGTAGGAAGCTCCACACACACAATTAAATCGGCACTGACGGGTGAGGCCCCGTAAATCTGTTAACCACTGTTTATTAGATTGATGTGGCAGTTTCTTTAATCTGAAGAACTTGAATCTGGCTGCTGCCACATGAACTCGCGACTCGAAATACTCAGCAAGCTTGTTAACAACAACGTCATAGTCTAAAGCTTCTGGCTGGGATTCCGGGAACAACTTACAAAGTAGTCGATAGACTTCCACGCCTGCAGTGGAAATTAAATAAAGCTGCCGCTCAGTACCTGTGATTTTGTAGACTGTCATGTGCGCCTGCAACTGCGCGAAATATTCTCGCTATTCTTCTCTTGATGCATCAAAAGCACGGAAATGTGGTGCTGCCTGTGCTTGTTCCTTTTGTGTTGGAGGATTAGCCGCTTGTTTGGCGATTGCTTCCACCAGACTTTGTATTTGCTGACTCTGTAACAAGATCAACTGTTGTAATTCGGCAGACATAGTGAACACAAATTAAACCAGCCCCCAAAAGTTTATCGCTATAATTAGTATAACCAGAAACAAGTTGAACCAGCCCTGCACACGGGTTCGGAAGTCCTCGTCGCCAGTTTTGTGGCGGTGTTCGCAGCGACAAACAACTCGCGGTAGAAACGGCTTACGAAGTCACCGCCACACTCCCAATAGCGGGCCGACCGGTCCGCTGGAACAGTGAACAGAAAGATGAAAACCCAAACACTCTGACCAAATAAAAGTCGGTACCCATCTTTATTGTCGAAGATACAGAAACACAATAGTGAATTCCGTGTCAACAGAGATCAGTCTAGTTCGAGTCGGAGCGGCTAGGTCAGCGTCGCCTGACGACAAACAACAACTCTGCTGCGATGAACACACAACTGACTAGCAAGTACACAATTCGGTGGCGAGTATACAACTGAACGGCGAATACAGAACTGTCCTAGCGCTCGCGACTCCAGCGCTTAAGAAGCCAGAAGCCAGCGGTGGCGCGCGCAGACTTGCGGCGATTTGCTGTCTCGCTGGCGCTGCTTATGCGGACGGCGTCCGGACTTTGATGCTGCCAACCTTTTGGCAGCGGGCTCGGGTGGCATTACTGGCTAGGACATAACAGAGACTATATGTGCACTCGGCGAAACATTAAAGTTTGATTGACCTTGTAGACTGCATTGTTGGTTAGGTATGCTAACCGGTTGGTTTTGTTGCTGTTGTTGGGAAAAACGTCTATTGTTACCAAAATGTGGTTCCTGTTGCTGATAATTTTGACGATATTGATAATTAAAATTTTGGCCGTTATTAAAAT
This sequence comes from Schistocerca piceifrons, assembly GCF_021461385.2. NCBI lineage: Eukaryota > Metazoa > Arthropoda > Insecta > Orthoptera > Acrididae > Schistocerca > Schistocerca piceifrons. The sequence continues at coordinate 778,239,785 of NC_060140.1, read as the reverse complement.
TCTGTTGGTTGTCGTTCCTGAAACGTCTATTACCTTTACTATTGAAATTGCGTGGCTGATCGTAATTACTGTACGTTTGTTGACCTTGGTTATTATATGAAAAATTTTTGTTTATAAAGGAATAATCCGATTGCTGCAGTTCCAAAAGCTGTAACAGATCCTTGAATGCCGAAATATTTTCTTTTTGCTGACCCGTTAAAAGTGACACTCTTAATGATCGTGGCAATTTAGAAATACATAATTGAATGAGTGCAGATTCACTATATGGTTCACTTAAGTACTGGTTTTGTTGGACCATATGCTCAAAAAATTGCGTGATACTGGGAAAATTGAGTTCTCATAATTCGGTAAACTAATTAGTTGATCCTTAATTCCGCACTGTGTCGTCTTCGACCAATACGCTGACAGAAAAACATTCTGAAATTCTTCTACCGAGTAACATTGTCTCGCGATCGGTCTCATACGAGTTGCCGGTTCGCCTTCCAAAAAACTGCAATTAAATTCAAGTTTGTGCGTTACAGGCCAAGTCGGTGGAAAAGCAAAGCTTAATTGTTGTATCCAATCCAGTGGGTGAATCTGTGTTCTGTCATTTGTAAATACTTTAAATTTTCTCACTGATAGAAAATGTTTGTAATCAAAATTATCGTCTCTGTATGTCGGAACAGCTTCAGGATTGTATGAGAATCTACTTGTCTGTGACTGTTCGGAATCTAAGTCGCGCACTCTCTGTAGATTACCCAAATTATACACGCTGCGTGAATCTGACAAATGTTCGCAAAGTGGTGTCTGCTGTGATGTGTTAAACGCTGAAACATTTTTCATCTCTGTTACTTCTTGCTGTAAACTTGACAATTTTCTACGTAATGTATTATTAGACGAATCTATCTCACTGATCGTCTGCTGTAAATTTTGGAATTCAGGTGTTTGGTTAAACGAAATCGGCGAAGTGTCGTCTGATTTGCTGTCATTATTACTCTCAATAACGTCAATACGACTGGCCAATTCATCATATTTTTCAGACAGTATTTTTACCTGATCATCGTTTTTAGTGTCAGAAGCATTAATCTGTTTTTGTAATTTACGTGTGCTTTCGTTTAATTTTTTAACGTCAGCTTTAATGACATCAGAATCGTGCGTTAGTTCTAATTGTTCGAGTCTGTCGGTCACTGTTTGAAAATCTACTGTGTATGTATCTGTTTTTGATTTAAGATCAGAAATCTCATCACGCAATTCGGTGTTCAACTGTTCGATGGTATTAATTTTGTCCGATACTCTAGCAATATTGTTGTCTACGTATGTTTTTGCTTTCGCAAACAATTTACCTTTGTCTTCCTATCTCTGTGCAGTAATTGTTTCCATGAGTTGTCATTTTACTTTATTTTGTTCCTGTATAAATTTACGGAAACGCGTATCACTGTTTTGTAGGTGATGATTAAAACGCTCGTCAATCTGACTGTTCTGTTGTTCAAATTCCGCGTCTATCTTTGCATCCATTGTGCGCCAAAGTTCTGCTGTCATTAATTTAAACTCGTCGCGTAATTGTGTTGCTTTTTCAGAGCATTGTTTACCGACTGCACTAATTTCGTCTCTAAGTGATTCTGTTGCAGCTGTTTGCATATCCCTTAGTTCTTGCGCAACAGATCTAATTTCTTCATTACTTTTCCTAGCACAAGCCTCAATTTCCTCACGTAATTGTACTTTAGTATCATGACATTGTGAGGCAACGGCTGTAGTCTGTTCACTAAGCTGTCTTGAATTGTTGTCTAATTTTTCATTAAGGTTATCATGTTTTTCATTAAGTTGTTTGAAATTTTCATTAAGTTGTTTGAAGTTTTCACTATTTTGTTTGTGATTGTTGTCTTGTTCCTTTTTAAACTGTTTGAAATTTTCATTAAGGTTGTCTTGTTTTTCACTCTGTTGTATGGAATTTTCATTAAGTTGCTGTTTGAGATGTTCTTTAAGGTTGTCATGTTTTTCATTAAGTTGTCGTAAAACTTGATCCAAAGTAACATTACCTACTCTATTCTCTGTGCTGTGTGATGGTGTACCTGCAAGTATCACGTTTTGTGTGACCATTTGGTCATTCAGTGATTCACAAAATGGTTTGCCCATCGGATGCGCACTGTTAGTCACTACCTCGGAATTAAATAAATCTGTCGTATTCTGATTACACTGTTCATTTTCATTAGAAAAATTTGTCTGTTCATTACGTAAAATATGCAAACCGGGTGTTTCAAGCTGGGCAGCGTTCATTGTAACAGAACGTCCCGCGTATTCAATTGTCGTCAAATTAACAGAGGACACAATTGAATTCGTTTGTTCATCGTTAAGATTAAAATCATTATTAGTGGTCGGTACGCACTGATTGTCCGTAAATGGCGGATTGTCATCATTACACTGCGTGTCGCAAGTACTATTGGTCAAGTTGTTTAAGTCGGCTATTTCACTCATTATACATCGCGATGTACTGTTAACAGTTTTTCGTGGCATTTTTACACAAATCACAATTATTCACAAATGAAACAAAGACAATGCAAAATCCAACAAATACAACAAAGAGCAACGAATTGCCGATGATCTGTGAAAGAAAGTGACAAAGTTAGTAAATGCATTGCGCCAAATGCTAATTATATTAAGTAATTAAGAGCAGATATATGAATACTTCTCAGAAGATTCACAAAGAAATACGATCCTGGTCCGGATGTCGCCAAGTGTAACCTCCCAGCAAAATATTAGTGTAACCTCCCCGCAACATTTTAATAAAAATGAGAATGCCAAATGGTGCCAAGTGTAACTTCCCAATAAAAATTAAGGAATCAAAATTGACCAAAAACCCACACAATAATATTGATTAAATAATGAACCATGAATCGTATCTAACATCTCAACAGAAATAATTAAACTTGATAAATTTCATAAGGGCAGCAGCGCTGACCTTCGGCCCTGTGAAATAATTAAACCTGATAAATTTATAAGGACAGCAGCGCTGACCTTCGGCCCTGTATTCTGAATAAAAAAGCAAAATTCTTACCTCAATAAAAACTGCAAATATATCTGCTCTTATCCATCGACACAGCTTCGTGCAATGCCGGCCTATATATATATATATATATATATATATATATATATATATATTTGATTCTTGCAAGGAATCCATAGGAAAAAATACTTTAAATTGAAATGAATACTTTTTCTTCAAAAGAGTGGAAAAATTCTTTAAATTGAAATGAATACTTTTTTAAAAGAGTTACTTTATAAAAAAATTATTATTGGGGCATTTTTTGAACAAATTAATTACAATTAACATACATTATTAGATTTGCGCAATGCTGCTTCATTACCTTCTATAACAATACTCATCGTCCACCACAATCCTGACCAGAGTCGCAAGAAGAGCACGCCGCCGACGCATGCCGACTTCTGCTCGGTACAACTGTCCACTCGCTACTGCTGTCGACTGACTACTCCCTCTCCCGACTCGCTACATACTAGCACTGTCGTCTCGCGCGGTCAAGCGCAGACTAGCAACGATAAATAACTCTCTGGTCAGAGATTCTGTCATGCCTCGCCATCGCTGGTAATGAATACATACGTGTTTCACCTGTACCAATAAAATTATGATTTAACTTGGCGGCTATTGACAAGTGATTAAACTATGTGCACAGCTGTGAAGGGTCACTAAAAGCTTCATTCCTACACAAGTGATGCATGATACGAGATCTGTTCAGAAAATTCCGGTGCTTTGTCCACAAAATTTTTCTACGCTTAGCTTTTACCTATTGTGGATGGTCGCCTTCGAAATACTCTCCTCCACAATTGATACACAGCTCCCAAAGCCATTCCCACTTCCGGAAGCAGTCTTGGTACGCCTCTCTCTGGATCGCGTGAAGCGCCTTCCGCGAATTTTCTTTTATCGCGTCTATCGTTGCAAATCTCCGTCGTTTTAACGGGGTTTTCAACTTTGGAAATTAAAAAAAAGTCCGGAGGGGCCGAGTCTGAAGAGTTCGGAGGATGACGGAGTACAGTGATTTCATTTTTTGTGCAACAGTCACGCACCAACAGGGATGAATGTGCTTTCTTTGGTCTTTGAGAACCTTTCCCGACCCATTGTGAAGATTATTGAACCTTAGTCTCAACATCATAACCGTAGACGCTCGTCTCATTGCCAGTTATGATTCTCTTAAAGATTCTCATTTGCGCAATCCAAAAGCTCTTCACAGGTTGCGAGACGAAGGTCTTTGTGGTCTTGACTCATGAGCCATGGGTCGAACTAGGCGGCAACAAGATGCATTCCAAGATGCTACGTCAGGATTTCATGGCATGATCCAGCTGAAACGTTACATTCTTCTGCAATCTCTCGGACAGTGAGTCTTCGATTGGCACTCACAATTTCGTGGACGTTCCAGGCATGAGCGTCGTCGGTAGATGTCGAAGGCCATCCTGAACGAGGCTCATCTTTAACTTCCGTCCGGCCATTTCTAAGTTGTGTGAACCATTTTAACACCGAGTACGGTCGAAGCACTCGCCACCGTAGGCTTTCTGCTTCATTTGGTGTGTCTCTCTGAACATTTTCTTGAGTTTCACGCAAAATTTAATGCAGACGCGTTGCTCCTCTAACTCTGCCATCTCGAAATTCACAGACTGTGCGACTCAACCTTCTACTCAATACACCATTGAACAATAACTCACAGACATACAACGATGAAACGTCCGGCAGTTACACATTAAACACGTGCGTGAGCAGGGACGCCAACAGCATTTCGCTACAACTGGCGCGAAATTACGAATGTTCCGGATTTTTTTTTAAACAGACTTCGCATATTGAGCACCCACTTTCTGCCTTGATATCTCTTTCACAATTAGCCGCATACTTTTAATGCATATATTAAAACACAAAAAGTTCAAAATGGTTCAAATGGCTCTGAGCACTATGCGACTTAACTTCTGAGGTCATCAGTCGCCTAGAACTTAGAACTAATTAAACCTAACTAACCTAGGGACATCACACACATCCATGCCCGAGGCAGGATTCGAACCTGCGACCGTAGCGGTCGCTCGGCTCCAGACTGTAGCGCCTAGAACCGCACGGCCACTCCGGCCGGCAATACAAAAAGTCCAATCCAACAACGACATTATCTGTCGTCGAGGGGCTCACGAAATTAGTATCGAAGTGCGTCGTGGAAATCACATCCTCTCGCATACAAAAATAGGAACAGTGTCCGGTAACTAACGTAGTACATCTCAAATGCAAACCAAGTAATGTGCACCATTCAAGTCTGCTGACACCAAATAACGTCCTATTAACTGACCTTATGCAAACCAAGCCCACAAGTTAATAGAGGATCGGTGATATTAATCTGAAAATATGAGTTTGCATCGCTCGAGAAATATGAACAAAACACATGATATCATTCAAGTTCTCTGGATTCGAAAAACTCGGAGTACGTGCAGAATATCGTTATGGCTTAAACATCAAACTAATCACACGCTTACGCCTTCAGTCTTGCGCCTTTTCAAACGTTTTCCTCTTTTGTTTAAGTGTACAACAGCTATTACTATAAACTTTCACAAAAATCTAATCGCCTGCCTACAAGGGAGGAGCAATATCGCCGGTTACCGCATGGGTTTTCTCCGCTTGACTTCGCAGTTCTGGCGCCGGATGACGCAACAAGAATACAGCGCTCAAGCAGACCTGTGAACCGGAGCAGCTTTCATATGTTTGCTCTTCGTGATAATTAAACGTAGTGGCTAAACGATGTGCCTCCCTGTACGTATTGTGTCAACACCGCAAAGAACAGTCTACCCGAACCTCTTCAGCAAATCTATGATGCGGCGTCGGTAACACATAGTACGGCCAGCAATCACTGGAGTTATCGGCGGGGAGTTTAAGATCAGATCACTCACGCTGGACACAGCACTGGACGTCACTGGTAAGTCGAGTCTTTGTACCGTAGGCGCCTTTGTACCCAGCAGACAGACCAGTAATGTGTCTCGAGTTATTCCAGATTGAGAAATAAATGTGGTGCACTCATTTTAAATCCTAACAGAAGAGATTTTGTCTTTCTGGTCTGCATAAAACTAATCTCCATGGTAAGGCAGTAACATTTTCATCGACAGTGAACTCATGTAGCAAGCTTTCACACCATAACTGCTTCGAAATGATGGAAAACTAGAGATAATTGAATGGATAGCCAAGATCTTTTCATTAGCAGTTTATGTTTTGATATTGAGCAGAAAACAATGAAGTTCTGCTAACTAAGTGTCAGTTTCCCTTTTCGTCGTTGTAGTGTTTGGAAATGTCGAAATCTTTCATTTCTTTTTTCAGTTTTTATAATTTCAAATATACCCATCTACACCTGCATCAATACTCCGCAAGTCACCTGACGGTAGGTGGCGGAGGGTACTTCTGGCACCAAACTGATACCCCCTTCCCTGTTCTACTCGCGAATGGCGCGTGGGAAGAATGATTGTCGGTAAGCCTATTAGCTCTAAATTCTCGAACTGTTCATCGTGTTCATCTCGTGATATGTGTATAGGAGGAATTAATTTGTTGTCTTACTCTTCCCGGAAACTACTCTATAGAAATGTCAATAGTACACCTCTCACAGATGCACAACGCCTCTCTGTTAGCGTTTGCCACTGGAGTTCGTTGAACGTCTCTGTAACGCTCTCACGTAGACTAAGCGCCCCCGTGACGAAATGCGACGCTCTTCGTTGGATGTTCTCTGTCTCTTTTGCGAGGGCTATTCGGAAAGTAAGGTCGCGAAATGGAAACCACTGTAAAAATCAAAAATGTTTTATTTGCAACTTTTTGCTACAACTTCCAGCTACTTATCTACATAGTCGTCGTTCCGACTTAGACACCTGTCAAATCGTTGTACCAACTTTCCAATACCATCGTCACAGAAGGTAGCCGCCTGTGCTTTCCACCAATTCTCTACGCTGGTCTGTAGTTCGTTGTCTGTGCCAAAACGCTGTCTTCATAGCTAGCGGTTTATGTGAGCAGATATGAACCTGAGGGGGAGCCAGTTATGGGCTGTATTGTGGGTGATCAAACACTTCCCATCGAAAAGGCTGCAGGTGCATCTTCATAGCTTCAAGCGAAATCTTTCACCAGGCCCTCATGAGAGGGTTGGAACTTTAATAGTGGCAACTATTTATTTACAGCTCATGCAAAACAGGTACACGTTTGAAAGTTTTACTGACCTTCAAACCAGTCACCAGCATTGTGTATAACCCGTTGCCAGCGATGTGGAAGTCATAGGATACTCTTAGCAGTGCAGCTGCATTGATAGTTCGAGCTGTGCAGTCTATTGCCCGACGAATTTGTAGCTGTTCTGAAGCGAATGCCGTTTGAAGTGTTTCCTACAGCTTAGAAATCGAGTTGAACTCACGAGGGCTTAAGTCAGGGGAGTGCAGTAGGTGGTACAGCACTTAGCAGCCCCGTCAGTCAAACAAATCAGTAACAGCTTGCACTGTACGTGCTTGAGCATTGTCTTGCAAAATGATGGTCAGGTCCTGCAGAAAGTGTCAGCACTCCTGTCTCTATACTGTTCATTTTTGGAACACAATCTACGACCAGCTTAGAGACAGAAGTGATGAAACTTTCTGCAGGACCTGACCATCATTTTGCAGGACAATGCTCAAGCACGCACAGTGCAAGTTGTTACTGATTTGTTTGACTGATGGGGCTCCTAAATAATATACTCCCCTGACTTAAGCTCTCGTGAGATCAACTCGATTTCTAAACAGAAGGAAACACTTCAGGGCATTCGCTTCAAAACTGCTACAAATTCGTCGGGTAATAGACCGCGCCGCTCGAACTGTCAACGCAACTGGCACTGCTAAGAGTATCCTACGGCTTCCACTTCACTGGCAACGGGTTATACACAATGCTGGTGACTACTTTTAAGGTCAGTAAAATTTTGAAACACGTATCCATTTTTTACGAGCTGTAAATAAATAGTTTCCACTATTAAAGTTCCAACCCTCGTACTTGGCGGGAGACTCTGCGTTCTAGGCATCTTTACGCTCTCACTGTGAGCTCAGAACTAAAAAGCGCGATGTGACACGACCGACGAAGATGCTGGAGACGCTGCCCAACGCATCTGTGCAAAGCTTCATCGGAATTTCACTGTGGTTTCCATTTCGCGATCGATCGGACCTTACTTTCCGAAAAGACCTCTTTTGAGTCCTACCTGTTAAGGGTCTCAGATTGATGATTTATCAATAATCGGTTGATCAAGCTGTCTGTAAGCCTTTCTTTCGTGGATAGTTATATTTCTTTAAGATTCTTGTGGATAGTTATATTTCTTTAAGATTCTTCATACGAATCTCAGTCTGGTGTCTGCTTTTCCTACTATTTGTTTCATGCGGTCATTCTGGTTAAGGTCGCTCTGGTTATTACTCCTAGATATTTTACGGTATGTAATGATTCCAACAATATATCACCAATAGTCTAGGTGTCCTGTAGTGCATTTCTTTTTCTATGTATGCGCAGTGTGTTATCTTTACTGACTTTTACGTCAACTGCCAGAGACTGTTCCATTCATCTGTCTTATATATGTCATTTTGCAAATCGACGCTGTCTTCCGGCATTGCTAATTTCTTATAGACAACCGCATCATCTGCGAATAGTCTCAGAGAGCTTCTAACGCTTTTACTATATAATTTACATACATTTACATACACTTCATTTGGTTACTCCGGAAATAACCTTTACATTAGTACATTTTGTTCCGTTAAGAGTTTCATGTTGAGTTCTGTCTGCAAGGAAGTCTTGAATCCAGTCAAAAATCTGGTCTGATAGTAAGCTCGTAGTTTTTCGCTAGACGGTGTCAAATGTCTTGCTGAAGTCAAGGAACACAGCATCAACCCGAGTGCCGTTGTCTGTAGCGCTGTGGATCTCACGGAGGAACAGAGAGAGATAAGTTGCGGATTCCTTTTTGATTTTTATAGAGGAGATTTACGTTCCCCTAAAACGCAACAGATTGGCGTCAATATTATAGGCTTGTAATGTTATAACCGGTCGTTCCTTCAGAGAACTACGATAAACTGCTCCTACAAGGGGACACGTTCTTTCGCGTAATGTTGGTAGAATCTTGCAGGTATCTCATCTGGTCCTGATGCCTTTCCACTACTAAGCGATTCTTGTTGCTGTACTATTCCGTGGTCGATGATCTCAACATTAGCCATTTCGATGTTCATACGGTTATTGGAAGAGGGACTGTTTTACGATCTTCTGCGGTGAAACTATTTCTGAAGATCGCATTTTTACTTCCTACAGGACACTTCTGAAGTATTTAAGCGCCTATAACGATGGAGGTAATGATTTGGTTCTTGGAGGTTTGAAAGCATGACCGTAGCATCGGTAATAAATCATTCGTGATATTCGAAATACTTCATTAACAGAATAAAAATGTGGACACATCATCAAAACCTTAATTTTTTAAAAAGTGAAATTGTAAATTATTTTCCTCTATTTTCTTCCCTTTCTCTACCACGCCGCATTTTGAGCGACAAGTGCCCTAGTGTAGAATGTACTGCATTCTAGAAACAACACAGGACAAAAGATTAAATGAACGCAAAAGTGCGCCAGAAAAGTTCAGTGAATGATCTCAGAAGATAAAGGAAACAAGAGTTACAAACAAAATACCTTTATTGACCTTCAAAGTAATCGGCGTTAGCTACAACACTCTTCTGACATCGGTTGTAAAGCTGATGGAAACCGTGAGCAAACGCTTTTTATAGACTCGCTTGACACACCGTGGTCAAGCGCTAGGTCTGCAAAAGAGCCTTTCAGGGCTAATTCAAGGCACGGATACAAAAATAAGTCTGCCGGAGTCAAACGGGGAGAATAAGGAAGATGTTGGAGAACATTTGAACCACAATCTTCTCGAATCCGAGTCCATGTTACAAACCACCGAGTTATCCAGCTCAGTGTCTACATGGAGTGTCCCACCGCTATTGTCCAGACAGCGCAACATTTTACCTTCTTTTCTGGTCAGCTGTGGATCGTTGAAAGATACTGAAAACTAGCCAATTGAAGCAATTAGAGAAAGCCATACATACAAGATGTTAGGAATGTAAGTGCAGATGTGATCATTGGTGCCTTGATATGTACCCACTTCAGTGTGTTAGTTGTCTAACAGTCTTCCCGCAAACACGTCATAAAATTTAACACCCCGTGATCTCTGCGTGGTCGTAACTCCACCATTGAGTAGACTACGTTTGTCTGTAAAGACGAACTGTTTTGTGTCCACGTTTCCACACTTCAACATCTGACCTGCTGCTCAGGGGAAAATAAGCATTAATGGCTTACTGTAGCCACATGAACTTGGCGGTACTAACCAACCTAAAAATATACTACTCCTTGTAGCTATAATTCTTAGTCTGCGAATGAAGTAAATACTGATGTAATGTTGTTCAGTACACTGTCCTCAGTAAGCAATAAAAATACCTGAACTCACATCCCTAACATCCTATATTCGTGCCATGTTGTAGCATGCGAGTGTACGTTGGATTCAATAAACCGTTTTATAGTGAAATACTGTTCTAATAGAAAAGGAAAGCAGTCTGCGAAGAGCAGACATAGAAGGCTATCTAATTTTGAATAGCGTATAATACCAGTTCCATAGTGTCACATTTTTTTGTTGGCAGTGTGTTTATACTAGAATTCATATTCGCGTGTAGAAGAAGCAGTAGAAAAATTTGTAGAAACAGAAGTTTTCTCTGATATTGTCATTTAAAAGTGATTTCAGTTCGCCCGGCGGCTTATCTTGCTACCGTTTGGATCCTTTCAAGTACGATTTTGTGATGCGATACTTTACCAAGGTTGCGGAGACTTATGTCCTTCATAGTATTCACAAAGCGCTGGAATGTTATCCAGAATATTAACTTAACGCTCGTTATAAGGAATCAAGCAAGTGAGGTTGCCATTGCATTGTCTCTGCACAGACTATTCGACGCGTGTGTCAACACAAAAATCTTCTTTTATGTATTTTCTTTAGTGTTATGTTTTATTCAGTTCAGCCTCTTATGTCTGTAATACTTGGTCACAGAATGTAAGCTATAATAGGTTTATCAATATGTATTTAAAAAAATGCAGAATAAAGAAGCATTGAATTATGTAATTACAGAACGAAAATATCAATGAGACCACAACAACAACAACAACAACAATAATAATAATGAGTAATATATACAATAAAAATTTATTTATTTTAATAACACGGATTATGTCGATTGGTGGCTATTAGTATAACTCTCTCAGCAATTACGTAAAACGATTTGCGTTGCCCATGGGAAATCAATTTTAGTACGGCCAGATCAAGTGATCAAGCTCCTACCATATTTTCATTACCATTTCTTGAACTTTACAATACATTTTACAGTTAACAATAACACGATCAATTGTACATACAATACATCAAAATGTTTCAAATGGCTCTGAGCACTATGGGACTCAACATCTGAGGTCATCAGTCCCCTAGAACTTAGAACTACTTAAACCTAACTAACCTAAGGACATCACACATATCCATGACCGAGGCAGGATTCGAACCTGCGACCGTAGCAGTCACGCGGTTCCGGACTGAAGTGCCTAGAACCGCACAGCCACCGCGGCCGGCATACAATACATGTACGAACAGTAGTCTCTACGGATTTTTCAGTAGCTCATCGGGATATGATTACAAAAGGTTCCGTCAGACACTTCCGCAGTAGTGGTTGTCTACAGCGAGTTCGAAAATAGCGTGTGTGTTCTTTTAAACTAAATCTCTTTAATTAAATCAAGTACAAATATTGTTGTGGGTAATAATTCAAAAGGCAGTGAAAAACTTACGAATGCTCCCATTTGTTGCTGTATTGGAAATAAATATGGCATTATCGTTCGAAGTGGATTCTAATGTGTTACCGGAAAACAGAGAATGTGAGCGATATTATTCTGGAGCAGTGCCACCTTCACGGTTACACTTACAAGGATCTGAGACGAGTTTGAAGTCAATGGAACACAGCATGTTGTGAATAAGGCAGGTAGTGGAACAAAGAGACGTTCAACTGAAAAGGAAACTATTGGTGTAGTGATTTAGCCGAATATGCAATCCTCGGAAAACGTCTGTGAGGCATTGCTCTCGTGAGACTGCGACAACGAAATCAGGATTTACAGAATTTTGCGGATCGGTGGTGGAACGTATGTATTTCGAGTTTTCCATGCTCTGAACGAAGCGAAGTGAATTTTGCGAGTGGTTCATCAACATATGTGAAAACGATGAATGTTTCCAAGATGTAATTCTTTGGTCGGATGAATGAACACAATTGCGTGTACTGGGCTAACGAAAATTCGTACGTAACTGAAGAAAATGTTAATCAACTAGAGGTACCAGTCTTCTGTGGTCTATCGTCTAGATGGTTGATTGGGCTGTATTTATTTGAAGAGACTGTCACAGGTGGTTCACGCCGAGAAATGTTGCTCATAATAACTCCTGCTAATATTATACATGTTACATCACCGATACTAACCCATCACCAGGCGATTGTCTTTTCCGATGAGTGACGTTTTCGCACCGACTGTTCACCTTGTCTTGTCTGATTATTCGTACCAGCAGCACACACATTTCGACTACTCCCATATTGTTAAAGGAACAGTCCTAGCAATCGCCTAAAGTGAATTAGGAAGATCACGGAAAACCTAAATCAGGCCGGCGGGTAAGTTATGTGGATACTGCTTTTCCCGAATGCAGGCTCGGTGTACAGGCCACAAGAGATCTGTTTTAGATATAGGCAGGACGACGTGAGTAAGCTAACATCTGCCGTAATTACTCCTGATAAAGGGTATCCGCAGCCGAAATATTGCAAGATCGGCAGTACGAATCTAAGATCTTCACGTTGAAAATAGATTGACAGATTGATACTTTCTGAAGGATAATTATATGAGAATTACATTCAAACAACTTACGATTTTTGGAGCTTGTAGTATCCATTACCACATTCATTTCATTAAAGCGATTGTATGTGAGCTTTTCTCATTAATCACTCGTAGACGATCCAAAGCTAATATTATACATGTTATATCGCCGATGCTAGACCATCACCAGGCGTCTGTCCTTTCTGATGAGCGACGTTTTCGCACAGACTATTAATCTTGTCTGGTCTGAGTACTCATATCAGCAGGACACACATTTTGACTGCTCCATATTCGTACATATAAGAAAAAAGGCGAGTCATTCTTGCAATGTTGACGTTCTTTCAAGAAGATTTTTTACATAAGGTCTCAACTACTTATTTGTAATTCATGCAATTATTACTAATATACCATGTGTTTGAGCTCAAGCTTAGAACAGGAACTAAAAATTTACAGTGGAGTTCACCTGATATTTTCTTGACAACTAACTGCGAGAGGATACATTTAACTGTGTCCTCGAAATTTTGTCATTGCAGAATAACTTTCATTGTTGTAAGATACTTGCCTGCAAAACACACACATAGTGAAAAAGATACCAAACTCTACATCATAATTATTATCAACCTCCATTGAACTACTTTCTTATTTATTAGTTCCCATTTTCGTCTTCAAATCAAATTTTTCTTTCACGCCATGCTACGGACTTCCTTGACCTATTACTATTCCGTCAAAGAAATTTCGCCAATTTAGTGCTCAAGGGACACGATGTTACCCGAGAGCTCTTTCTTCTCTCACATAACGTGACACTCAGAGAGAGATAGAGTTAGTGAGAGACATCCATTTTGTATGTATTTGAGACCTTGAGTGGGTCGTAGTGCTATATAAATTGTAAACAAGAAAAATAAGAAAAAATAGAAAGTGAAGAAGACGTATCAATCATTATTCTAAAGGCTCAAATTCATATTTTGAAAGTTCAGGACTGGTTATGTAATACCTCAGTAGAAATACCAACTAAAGCCATAGTTGTGGACTTCTCACTCTAATACGTATTTCATGTGTAGCGGAAAATGCTGTTGCTGTCTCCTGCAATTAGCGAGTAATGCCGAGGTTACGATAATCAGTCAGTATTCGGCAAATCTCTGTGTTATCATACCTATTTAGGTTCCGGGTTGGTTGCCTGACTCTTGTCAGGTGATTTCTGAATCAGTGCCTCCAAAATAGTCGGGGCCAGTGTACTCCAGTATCTTTATCCAGATCTCCTAACACTTCGCCCTAATGGCAGGGCTTTAAATTTAATACAGCGTTTAAGCTGTTTAGTTTGATCTTGAACACCACTATTGTTTCCCCTCTTTCCTGTGTGTGTGAAGAACGACGATCGGTAGATCGCGTAACCTCGAACTTCTCATGGCCACCTCGTGAGAGCTCCATGTGGGAGGGAGTAAGACATTGATTGACTCTTCCTAGATCGTAAACTCTCTCAATGTTTACAGTAATTCTCTGCGTGACGCATAATGTTTCTTATATAAGGCCTGTTACTGGTTTTTCGAACATTTTCATAACTGTCGCGCGCTCACTAAATGAACATGTGACGGAAAGTGCTGCTCTCCTTTGGCTCCTTTGTGCCTCATCTATTAATCCTACTCAGTACAGGCCCTAAACAACCGAAAAATGATGATTTTGCAAGATTCGTTTCTTGTCCAGCATTTGGTACATGTTGACGCAGGTTCTGCGCATGTGGTATTGCTTTAGAATAAAACTCCAGCACCAGTTACACTTCAATTCTTATTTAAGGGACGACGACCGTCTTCGGTCCCCAAGGCCATTATCCAGTGATTATATGTCAGACGACCTGAGAGAGCACAGAACGAATCGTTACTTGTTAGACGATACCATTGTCGAACGGCATTGTTGAGCGGCACGGTGGACAAAAAACAAGTGTGACGGTTTGGGATGCCATTGTGTATAACGTGTGACCTCGCCTCCTACGTACAGGAGAACACCTGAACAGCAACAGCTATGTCAGGGAGGCTTTAGAGCCCGACGCACTGCGCCTATGCAAGCAGTTAAACATGCCCTATTTCAGCAGGACAATGACCGGGCACATAAGGCAATTGAAGAAGAACGACAGATACCAATGTCTCCCCGGCTGCACGTTCGTCTGACTTATCACGCATGGAACATGTCTAGGATGTGGTTGGTGGACAACTCGTTTGTTCTGATCCTTATGATATCAATGTCTGTGCTTTGTGGAAGCGCCTGCAAACTTTGTTGCAGTGTTATAAGTTCTAAGGCTTTCAAGGTCAGTGTCATTTTGAATAAAGTAATCTTCAGTGTTGCGCCGCATCATTGCAAAATACTAAAGCAACTGAGGTGGCAACGTTTCGACCGACTTGCTTCAGTCATCTTCAGAGCCCTCAAGAGGATCACAGCAAGTCGGAAGAAGTGTCAGCAATTTAGTTGTTTAGTATTTTACAGTGACGCCACCTAATACCCAAGATTATGTTATTCAAAATGTGTTGCAGTGTGCTCCCCAGCAGCATATCCACGCCCTCTCTGATTCCACGTCACAACGTCTAAAGACTCTGCTAGCAGCACGTAGCGGCTTCACACCGTACTGAATTCTCACCGCCAAAGTGCATGTACACTTCTGCAATTAGAATCATTTTGTATATTGTCGTATCCCTAATCTGTGGAATAACTTTTATTGAAATCACATGACTGTTTCTTGGTGTTGCCATTTTCACAAACAGTTGTGTATGCCTGCGTCATTTCGACACCTTACGTGTTTTGTATTGTTTTCTGTTTTCATTGTCTATTTTTTGCATATCTTTTGCCGGAAATATCTATGAGTCAAATATTACTTTTTAAAATCAATGGTTACATTGTGAGTATAATAACATTTAGTGAAGAGTGTATGATCGGTACATTCCGGGCTTTATATTCTTGCAGAATCAAAACAATAGGACAACAAGTAATATAATGTTTAACGCTACACAAGAGAGCTAAAATCCCACGGGTCGGCATCTTCTGCCTGTAAAAAGCCTCGCAATACTTCTACGTGACTAGGAACACAGCCACACGTCAAGATCACAGTTTCCAGACAGTATATGGCTTTGTTGGTACCACAACAGTGAAACGCATTTGCCTTAGGGAGTCGTAAACAAGGTGATAAGGACGGATATACTGTAAGTCCGCTGAGTCAAAATGAGCAGCAAGAAGAATGTCTCCCCGCGGACGCTCGTAAACATCAGGTGTCGTTGACGGAACCATGCAGTACAGGTACGGAAAAACACCAAGGTAACTGAAGAAACCCGGGAGTTTTAAATCTTTGATGAAAAAAAGAGAATGTTTCTCCAAAATACTGCGGGATCTTCGTAATTTACCCCTACAAAGGTTAGAATTTTTGGCTACAATAAAAACCGTACTATTTTGTTAGTCTAGATTTATTATAAAAACTATATTTGTTATGTAAATTATTTAAATTACGAATCAAAAGTGAAATGGATTCGGAGTGCTCTGTAATTCTTCTGCAAACTATCCAAACAGTCCATATTAACACCTCTTGCAGTTGCTGAAATCTGAGTTGGCACACATTGATGGAGAATATTTAATAGAAATATTTTATGTAATGGAAGTTATTCTCAATGAAAGATGCAGTGCGATGATATATAGGAGTGAAGAGACGTGACAAGAAGGAGGATCTTGTAACGGATGAACGTCGAGTAGAGATAAATAGTTTACGACTCTTGTTGTCCACATCTCAAGGAATGAACAAAGGAACACATTGTTGACAATAACTGAGTAAGACATGAATCCCATGCCAGTTCAAAAATTATCATTGAGCGAAAGTGCCAGCAAAATGAAAAGATTTGTCTTACGTCGCCGGCCGGTGTGGCTGAGCGGTTCTAGGCGCTTCAGTCTGGAACCGCGCGACCGCTACGGTCGCAGATTCGAATCCCGCCTCGGGCATGGATGTGTGCGATGTCCTTAGGTTAGTTAGGTTTAAGTAGTTCTATGTTCTAGGGGACTGATGACCTCAGATGTTAAGTCCCATAGTGCTCAGAGCCATTTTTTTTGTCTTACGTCGTAATCATTGTCAGATAAAAATAAGATTCGGCTATTAAATAAACGAAATAAGATTGTCAGACATCACTGCAGCACACGACGTACGTATAACGTACGAGATTTTGCTGCTACGACACAACAGCGCAGGAATACGTGTTCTTATTTTGTGCCATTAGGGTGTGCCGAGTGCATTAAATTACTTCTTGCTCTTCGCGATGAGATGAAATGCGAGGTTTTACAGCCTCAGCATATCATTTGTTATTAAATATCGAGACACGAAGTTTTCAGTAGCCGCTAACGATACGTATCCTGGCGGCACATTTTTCTACTATGCTTTTGGAAACAGTTGGTGGAGAAGCTGGTCGTAGTACTGCCCTGGAGACACTGATTTACAGTCACAATTTTGCAATGATTCCGAGGATGACGATCGGTGATCCGAGTGTGAAAAAGAAAGTCTTTGTGCTGTTCACTCAAAGATGGACGTAACTGCCACCATTTGTTATGTTTGCGGTAAACACTGGTCAGGTGCCTACAAATGCTTTGATGACTTGCGCAGTTTTTATGATCAACTCCAAATTATCAGTGGACTTTCGCGTTTCTTGCCGAATTTTCAAATCTGGGGTACGGCGAATGGCCGTGTCTCTGACGAGGGACTCTTATAACAGCGCTCCCCGTCGGGTTTCGAATATAAAGCATTTTCGGTTGAGATATTGCAGAGACGTGATCGAAATACGACACGAATGACCGGGCTGTGGAACACACTGATCATACTATCCTGAGCACGTAGCTGTAACGTGTAAGAGGGCATCACCATCTCTCCATGCCCTACAAAATTGTAAAGAATTCTTCCCCTTGGCCTGAAAAAGAAACGTACAAACTCATTTACTTCCAATTCCTGATTGCAGCGATGTTATCCTGCAAGATGTTTCTCAGAAAAGCGAGCGGGGCTTGCAACTGCTGATGAACGCCTCCGTACGATATAACTGTGATGTTTGATTTTTTGGTCATACTTCAGCATCTTGTGCACAGCTATCGGTGCTATGTACAGTAGAGCTCAGTGATTTCCGTACACTCTGTCTCCTCTAGTGCCTTATAATGTACTGTCCCTCATGTCTCTCCTCAGTCTTAACGCTCTTTTCTGTACAACACAGCAGAAGCACTCGTTCCGTCAGAACAAGATCCTTTCTGTCCCACTCCATCACTCTTTCACTCTCTCGAATCACTTTCAGTAGCAAGGACCCGATTGGAATATCCTCGCTGATTACATCTCAGAACAGAATAAAAGCTCCAGCTTCAAAAGATAGTTAATGACATGTGTACTGAAGCAACGTTAATGTCTGTATTTGTTCCTGTCTGCATTAGTACCACCAGCATTAGCATTACATTTATGCACATTGTCATTATACACAAATAATTTTTAATTATATTAATATCATTTTATTAGTATTTATTGCGTTAAAGTTATTGTCATTTTTAAAGTAATATTTGATGTAATAAAAATACTTTATGTATAGATCTTAATCCGATGTAAGAGAGGGCCTGAAAGCCATATTGTGATTTGGTGAAATAAGTAAGTAACATTCCAGCTTAGCTCCTACAATATAGTTGCTCTGACAGCAACAAAAATTTTCACGAAGGATCGAAACAGGGGCGTACTCGCAGAACTAAGACTGTTTCTGATCTATCCTGAAATTTCAATAACGCTTTTGTGTTGTTATAGGTGCTGCAAATAAATTCTTTCGCATCGCAAAACACGAGCACACACGAGTGCGCGTTGGTTTTATGGCGAAAGTTTTCTTTGCAACAAGTGTCCAACTCCTCCATCTCTAGTTTATGCCATTCTTCATTACACGTTTTTGTTGTGCAAAGAGGTTGTTACCACAGTATCCATTTCTGAACGCAATGTAAAGAGCGCCGTTTGGTGCCATCTGTCTTTATTACCCTGAAAGACATTAGGATATACAACAGAACAGATAACAAGAGGAACAAAAGCAATAAAACAGTATTAAACTCCACTACAGATAGAGAGAGAATTATTTCACAGCCCTAAGCTTGTTACCAGCACAATATAATAGAGTCTCAATCGTTATGCCAGTCAAAGATGTTTGGACCAGCTTCGTGGATTGAAAGTAGACCAACAGCAGCGCCCATTGTACAGGCTTATATGCCAATACGTATCACTTGATGACGATGATGAAATAGTGGACAGATATTAGGAAACAGATCAAGTATCTTTTGGGGAATGAAATATTAGAGTCCTAGTGGTGTGAAAGGATATTGTAGGAGAGAGAATGGAAGGTAGGATTACTGGAAAACATGGGCAGGGAGAAAAGAATGAGTGGAAGTTAGAACGGGCATAGTTCTCAACTGGTTGCAATGAATCTCCTCTTTCAAAGCAGGAGGTTTCAACTGACTGATGCAAATTCACTCTACCAAAATCACAAGAGAAGGTGAGGCAGTCAGTAAGAGTTAAGTAAAAGGTCGCGAGCAGTTAGAGGAATAGAATAAAGAAGGAAATAATTAAAGCAGCACAGGAAATTGTAGGTACAGGCAGAGTGGAGGCGAAGAAGCCATGGATGAAGAAGGAACTACTCGAACTTATGGAAGCAAGAAGAAAATGAAAAAAAAACTTTAGAGTGTGATAGGCTTATGTCGCTTAAAAGAGCAAACAGGTTAAATTAAAGTGCACGGGAGAAACATGTAAAGGTATTAAGAAATATCTCATTGTAGGAATAATTGACATGATGAACAGGAAGATTGAACGTAACTTCTAGAAGTAAATAGTAAAGGTAAGATCCAGTGTTGATGTAAAACAGCTATTATTTTGTATGGGAGACTTAAAAGATGTATTGAAAGAAATGGACAAAATACTTAACGCGAAGTATGGCTTAGGTACAAATAAAGGGAATCCAAAGTTGATGAAAAGTTCAATACGTTTGTCTGTTATGATACAATCTTATCATCTGAGAGCTACTTTCATTTGTTGTAGAAATAATGAGAATATTCACTTGTATTTGTGAACTTCAGAACCAGAACATCTAATTAAAAGTGCTAAGAGTGATATATCAACATTTCATTGCAGTTGTTACAAATAATTATGTAGTTTATCCAGTTACCATGTTGTTGACTAAGTACTTGAACAGCTGGAGGCCATGTAGTAAAATAATTAGAAATAAAGCTTCGCACCTTCTCCTTTACTAAGTTTTCCATGTTGCTCATTAACATTGCCCCTGTCTATTACTCGAGTGCGGCTAAAATCAACAATCCTCGCAATTTTTACCTGGCCGAAATTCCTATTAAACAATCCTTTGCGCACATTATCGTAATCGTGATAGGCTGAGTCACGTGTCTTTATTCCACAGGACACTACGAAGAGATTTATAATTTAACCCAGTACACTGGTACGTCTTCTGTTAATCAGGAACAGTACATCACCACATCAGCTTTCTAGAGCTCCCAGTGCTAATGATGAAGATTTCATCCTATCTTCATGATATGAAGAGGCTACCTTTGGGTCCGTCTTTATCATAGCAGAGTGATTTAACGACTTCAGCTAAAGAGACGGTGTGCCACTAATGTGAGATGTTACAAATAAAATCTTTGCCACGGGCGGCTAAGATTCCGTCGCTCGGGTCAGGATCGTGATTTACTGTCACAATGGCTTAAATCTGCGTGGAATCAGCTAACAACCGATTGCACAGAAGTTGTCACAGCTTGAGTATACTACGGCGAAGATCACGCGCCGTGGCACAAAGCCTGAATTGTTTGCCAGCAACTTGAGTCTCGTCGTCGTCGCCGCCAAGTAAATGTTTTTATGTAAACAAGCAAAGCACTTGCCAGACGTAAACACGAATTCACACAGGTTAAATCCTCCCTCAGGGAACACGAAAGGATTCCTTCGGCGTACGCTAGCAAATTCTCTTGTCTTACTCGTCTTCAAATACAATTCGGTACTATCTCAATTTCCGCTAGGGAATTTTATACAGATAAATGTTTCCCAAATGTTTTTCTGCAAACAATCAAAGCGCCAGCCATGCGTAAATTCGAGTTCACAGAGGTTAAATCCATCCTCAGGGAACAGGAAAGGATTCCTTCGGCATACACTAGCAAATTCTCTTGTCCTACTGGTCTCTAAATACAACTCGGTACTTTCTCAATTTCCGCTAGGGAATTTTATACTGATCAAAAAACTTTGTGTTCTGCCTTAAGGTACGTCTTGTCAAGGGGGGAAGCCTCCTTAGACAGGTGCTCCGCATGAGCGTCTAGGGAAGTGATTCCAGTGATGGTTCCCCGTTGCCTTCCACTGATGATGAAATGATAATGAGGACAACACAACACCCAGTCCCTCTGAGCGTAGAAAATCTCCGACCCAGCCGAGGATCGAACCCGGGCCCTTTGGTGTGACAGACCACCGCGCTCATAACTTTTTTTTTAATCTCATTTTGTTCGTTTTCGTTCGTTCTATCTGCTCCGGACGGACGTCGCCAGACCCCCGTTTCAGTTCGTCGTTGATCCATTAACTCAGTTTTTTTTTATTGCAGAGGGTAGCTAACCCCTCTGACCGAACACGCTGAGTTACCGTGCCGGCAATCACTCAACTATCGGGGCGGACTTAATAAATGTTTCCCAAATGTTTTTCTGCAAACAAGCAAAGCGCCAGCCATACGTAAACACGAGTTCACACAGGTTAAATCCACCCTCAGGGAACACGAAAGGATACCTTCGTTATACACTAGCAAATGCTCTTGTCTTACTGGTCTTCAACTAAAATTCGGTAGTATCTCGATTACCGCCAGGGAATTTTGCGCTGATAAAAGTTTACTATCACTGAATCATAAAAAGCGTAGTGATTCATTGGTCACAGAATCACTGAACATTACAGGCACTAGAAACTATCCCGCACTGGCTCTAACCAAAAATCTGAGTCCTTGTCCATAACGTGAGACATGCAGGGAAGTTCAGATTGCAAGAAACCCGTATACCTGAGGGCGAATTTTCACATGGGTGAAGTTTCTAAACTCGTCTAAAAGAAAAACTCCAGGTGTATACACAGGACAAGTGGCCTGTGATTCAAAAAGTATCATGATGATATCTCCATAGGCACAAGATTTCGTATTTGTCCTCCATTCATATATCGGCAAGGGGACTGCAAATCGGTGAGTAAATGTGAGAAAAAGGTCGAATAAGCATCGAAAAGTAACGTTCTATGATTCGGAACGTGGACTGTCTGCGGTCTGAATGTCGTAGGGAAACGGGAAAAACTGAAAAGGGAGTTATAAAGCCTTCATCTGGATATATTTGCAATCAGCGTAACAAAAGCGAAAGATGATATGAATTTCTAGCCCAACGAGTATAGGAAATTCAGTAAACGACCGTTTCTGTAAATAATCGAATCCCACGTATGAAATAACTTGAAAATTCCGATTACTTCACAAATGAGTTAATGTGTTACAGATCTGACGTTAGGCATGTAAACGGCAAAACTTTAGAAGACGTCGTAAATTATGTTTAAAGTTTTTTAAGTCGCTAAGTGCTCCCATTATGAAACACTGGATGGGTATAGTTTACGTAATCTGCGCTCAGTTTTGAGTGAAAGCTGGTTTTTTCACGTTTCTCAGTGTTTAAGGCGTCATGTCTCGTGAACTTTGTGTCGTACAATGATATTTTTCAAGTACATTCAATGGTACGTTGAAACTTAATTAATAAGAAGAAATAAATTAAAATGTAGTGCATGATGCCGAAGTTTTACTGTGTGAACAGCGAATATGTTGTGGGGCTGCTGGCGGAATTATTGTTGTTATTTAAATGTAGAATGTAATGTAGAAAAGATGCATTTCCCTGCCGTTTAACCATATGTGGCGCGGCGGGTGGAATTAATTGTTATATAAATGTTCCTATTAATTATGCTGTCTTTTGCCGTTCTCAACACTGGCTCACTAACTACAATATTGGCAACCAGAAAGTGATTAGCAAAACGTGAAGCCTCTATAACTGTCCAAATCAAATGTTTAAGTGAATGCTTGCCATAATTTGATGATAATGTTCATCAAACGCCACGCTAAATAATGGTAGAATGTTTGTCCCACGACGACATACGCAAACTGAAGATATATCATTAAAGTCATCCCAGAATTAACACTTCACTCGAAAATGATTTCATGGTTACGCGTATCCCGAGTAACTTAATACGGCATCCGAGGCTGTTTTTGGCAATGATACCGACGCGACGCGACTCCCGACACAGATGGTGTGTTATTCAGAGTCTGGAGAGAACTGGGGCCTTTTCTCCTCGCGCAGCGTTCATATATATAAAGCCGCGGTGCGGACGGCTAAGGGAACGCCTGATCAAATCGGCTCTCCCGACTAGCCGCTGGGCTAGTAATGCACCACATTAAGTTATTGAATAAATCATCGCTTCCTTTTCTGATGGCCGATGAAGCTCTCAATTTAAATGTGCATTCAACACACAGGTAAGTAATCATAATAAAAGTTTGACGTGGCTAAGTAAAATATTTTGGGTGAGAGAATTAATTTAATTACACTGCACGCAGTAGACGAGATCTGAACTTGACCTTTGGAGATACGCTATCGCTATAGTTGTATAGTTATTCAAATGAAACTTCTCACATCTTTATGGTTATAGCGGATCTCCATTCTACTTAAATATAAACATCCTAGCCTTATTTATTAGCCTACTTAATCTATCTTGCTTCCTTAATTTTTAAGACAAAAACCAGAAAATCATTAATTTCAACTAAAATCTTAATTTGTGAGATCAAAAGTACAGTTTCTATTAAATTATTATGAAAAAGGAATCTAAATATAAATTTTTAAGTGTCTAGCTCTTTTCTGTTGCGCCAATTATTTTTACAGAAAAATGTCCTAATTTCGGAAATTGTTAAAGTTATTGAACTGACATTCAACACATGTTGATTTATTATTACTCCTGACATGCTAGAAACGTTTCAGGTTATTTACTTGATTTTTAAAGTATTGCGCAACATTTATGACGTCAGAGCTAGTTACAGCGGACTAGGCTGGCACACAATGGAAAGACTGATGTGAATTTTATACAGCGTGAGTAGGCTGCTTCCCTACATCACCCTCTACTTAAATTTTTTTTTGAATGGTAATGAACGAAAAAAAATTTAATTACAAAAAGGGAAGCAAGAGTACAGCTTAACTCCCTATGAAAATTAAAATTGAAATGTAAACATATAGAAATATTAAAAGAAAACTGATTACCTATTTAAATTATTTAAATTACAGGCATGTTCACTTCCTCTTAAGCAATATTATCCCTCAAAATTTAAGCAAAATCAATGAAACACTTTGGCATACATATTGCTTTAGAGAAACAAACACATAAAAAAATGTAATATTATGAAAATCTTAAATCCATTAAATACATTTTTACATACACAAATTCAAAGAAAATAACACAGTTATTCATAATACATAAACAGATGATTATATCTTAGCAGTCTTTTCTAAACCTGAAAGAGAATTTCACAACTCATGACAATTTCGTTTTTACACACGTGGTTGTAGCCGCTTTGGCTTGCGTTCTACACTTCCATTCACAAGGGTAGAGGAGGGAAAGTTGCTATGGTGTGCATCCTTCACGTTCACTCTTAGAGTGAAAGGGGAGGGGTCACTGTGATTTGTGTCCATGTCACTCCACGTTTTCACGGAGCTACCAGGCTGCCATTATCTGGTTTGTCCTGTAGAACAAACAAAAAGAGTGCCTCAGACTCTGCTCACTTAATATCTAAGGGTGGGTCACATGAAATGGGGATATATACATTTTACCCTTCAATATGTTACTGGAACAAAGTTAACAGAACTTTTTCAATTTTACTCTCGCAGTTACTTAACTGTCATAAAATCGGTAAACAAATGGCTCAAAACGCCGTTAGTCACGTACTAGAGAAAATTTATGCTCAAGGCATACAATCATGAATCCTATTTAATCTCAATTTATTATTTCTGGGCCGGAACACTGAACCAATGATCGGTACATTCCTGAAAAATCTGTATTTTATTTATTTAGCTGACTCATCTTCAATTACCTTATTCTTAGAGATAGTATGACTATATTTGATTAGTAGTTGTATTCTCAGCTTCTGTGTACATGTGAGTAACTTGTGGTAATAGGACAATTCTGAGTGTTCAAAACACACTACGTTTAGTTGACTACTCAATCCACTTATTGGTCCTCTGCTGCTGTGTCAGTTCCACATCTGCAATTATCTACTTACTTCATCGAAGTGTATTTATGCTGAGCTATAAATAATGTTTCAAGTCCGCCATTATGTTACTCAATTATGTTGCTAGTGTATGTACGTATTTAACACTCACTCTATTAACATTTAAAGCATAGGATAGCACTTTATTTCATATCTATAGTGTATTGTAGCTTATCATTTTGCTCACGTGGCAATCCATTTCCACTCGATCGGACGCTGAAACCACAGGTAGTCTCTCTCGACCTACCACTAAGGTGCATTAAGTAATTATGGACGAACGTAATGCTAAATTCCTTAAACCTATAGGACACCATGAGCTACTCTGTCTCATCTAACATAAGGGTACCTATGACCGCATTCACGCCCCCAACTCATAACCTCAATACCTCTAGGTGTGTCACCGCACACCCAACACCAAAATAATGGTCAGCTCCAACCTCATAAATACTTCAGGGACGTGTCCTTCACGTCTCAACCACAAACACTGTTCAATTCTATTACACTGCCATTCCATGCTACACAAAGTGAGTTCATTCTTACAACTTATCTGCATATTTTTCATAACACTAAGCAATCTCTTAGCTCTACAGCATACAATAGGTTTCACTGCCACTTCAGATCCTGCTTATAAACGAACTTGTATATCTTTTTTAAATATTGTTGGTGGACCATTTCCAATAACACAACACTTTGTACTTACAATATTACCAGGGTTCTATACATACTTGTTACTCAAATACACTTGTATCTTAATTACATCATACTTCTCTGTTGTTTATGTCATAGTTAGATTTGCCACAATAGGTTTTTTTTCACTAATCGGTGGACAGAATGGTTACAGAAATGATGGCTTGATAGCCATGACGGAAAATTTTTGTATTGCGAAGTAGGAGTCGAAACTTTGGTGGATAGGAAAGATGAAGAATGGGTGAGACCTGAAATGGGAAAGAAGATCTCACACAGCTGGGACTGCACAGCTGCCACACTGTGTAGAGGTTACAGAACAACCTCCTCCCTACAGAGTTAATTGGTTTCAGAAAATTTTCATATTGGAAAGAAGGGGTAAAAATTTTGGTGGATAGGAAAGATGAAGAATGAGTGAGACCTGAAATGGAAAGAAGATCTCACACAGCTGGGACTGCACAGCTGCCACACTGTGTAGAGGTTACAGAACAACCTCCTCCCTACAGAATTCATTAGTTTATTATTGGTTTGATAACCATAACGGAAAATTTTAGTGTGTTGGAAAGAAGAGGTCGAAATTTTAGGTGGATAGGAAAGATGAAGAATGAGTGAGACCTGAAATGGAAAGAAGATCTCACACAGCTGGGACTGCACAGCTGCCACACTGTGTAGAGGTTATAGAACAACCTCCTCCCTACAGAATTCATTCACTACCTATGAACTTCTTTAGGTCGATCACGTTCCTGAGACCTAATAGCTTTTTACTCTTAGGGTACTCTAGCCTATATGCATTGACATGTGGTTTTCCTATGATCCTGGAAGGTCCTTGGTATACGAACATGAATTTCTTTGTTTCTGCATTTATTTTCTTTGATTTTTTCTTGGTTTTGACAAGGACTAACTGACCTATTTCGAAACTAGTGGGTACAGCTTTTGTGTCATGACGCTTCTTCCTTTCCAATGTGTTTTGCTTACTTTTACTAAGATTAACACCTTTGTCCCAATATCTACTATTTTTCAGAACTCGTATAGGCAGTTCCCAAGTTTCATCATTAGTTACTACATGTTTATCACTAAAAGGTACTGTAATTACTCCAGTTATCGGCAAGACCATTTTTAATTGGCTTCTTTCAAAGTCCACAACACTCTGATATTTCGACAAGAAATCCATGCCAATTAAAACCTCAATACTGAGATTGTTTACAATTAAGCATGGATGATCAATTAAATTACCATTAAAGTTAAAGGGCAGCAAAGCTTCTTGCTTTACCGTTTTTGACACTTTGCCAGTAGCACCAATTATTCTTAATCCTGATACACTCATTACTGTATCTTTTCCAGGTAATGCATCAAAGAAGGACTGAGATATCACACTCACCTCACTTCCAATGTCTAAGAGACAACGTACATTGATACCCAACATATTCACTATTGTTATAGGGTGGCTTATTCTAGGTTGTACAGGTGGTTCCTCAAATTCATCCAATAGTTCCTTTTGGATTTGTCTCCAACTAAAGTGATCGACATCTGTCTTCATTACATTTAGGTCAAAGTGTGTAGGGGTTTCCTGAATTACATTTTCAGCTGCCTTTTCCAGTCGGTCTATTAATTTCAAATCGAAACACCGCACGACTTTATTACATTTAGTTTGCTGAACATGACCCAAATTACTGTAGTCTGAGCGATTCTGCGCCTCCAGACCGGGCATAACACTAGTTACAGCTAAACCAATTTCACTATTATCGTCGGGTTCCTTCTCAAGTGACAACTGGTCACAGCTACTGGGTTCATCGACCCCCAACAGGCTACCCTCTACATTCTCACTTACCTCCTGTCCTAAATCTATTAGTACAGTATCAACATCCTGCACAGGCACTTTAGATAAGAGCACATCATCCTCATCGTAAATATAAGCATGAATTTCTTCTGCTTCTTCACCTGACAATTCAGTATTTTGTAGCTCCTCCCTGCCGTTACACTGCTGCGCCTTCTCTTTCTCTTCCCACTTAGAAAGCGTCTCCAAACGGTATCTATCAAATACTGCGAGTTTTCTACTGTATCCTTAGATGCTACCGACCCCTCATCCACATGTTCAGTCTGAGTATTCTGATCTGTCTTACCAATTACTGTAACTACTGGCTTAGGAAAAATAACCGCCTGGTGAGCGCCAGTGTCCTCATAGACGGGAACTAGTTTTCCTGCCTCGGCCTACTACTGTTCCCTTGTTTTCCATTATAATTAACTGGCACAGCATTGCTTTCCGCACTGTTATTTACCTGCATAATTTTGTTCTGAACAAAATTACTATCATTTGGATGAGATTGTTGGTTCTGATAATTATTTCTCCAATTCCTACCTCTCTTAGGATGGCGAACACCTACTGTTCTGATGTTTACATTGCCAATCTGCTCATTCTTAAAATTACTGCTAGTGTTATTAGCATTTCTGTTATTACGTGCTTGCTCCTCATTGGCAGCAACCCGTTCTACACGTTCCAAATATTCAATGAAACGATCCAGATTGTCTCTAGGGGCAGATATTATTCTAGTTTGCCAATACCATGGCAGTTTGGCTTCAAGACCTAGTATTATCATTTCAGGTTTCAGCTTTTCGGCCAAATGTGACAAACGTGAGATCCATGACCTGGCAAACTCTTTAATAGATTCCTTGCCTACATTGAAGCGTTTCCCACTCCAAAATTCTCTCAACACTTCATTTTGCTTATTACTAGACCAATACTCATTAATGAAAGCTGTTTTAAATTCCGCAAATGTTTTACACTTCAACATAACATCAGCTGACCAACGCATGGCGTCACCTGCTAAATGGCTTCTAATAAATGAGATTTTCTCTCGTTCAGACCAAGTTGGTGGAATCACATCTTCAAAATCGTTCCAGAAATCTAGTGGGCGGATATTTTTATCTGGATCGAACCGCAAGAACTGCCGACACCCGATAAAAGCGGCGTTTGCAGCTACAACTTGTTGCATACTACCATTACCAGAAGTTACTGAAGCTACATTACTCTCAATGTTAGCAATGTTAGTACTAATATTTTCTACTCTCATTTCAACATTATCTACTCTTTGCACACTATGAGTAGTATCAGTTTTGATTGCATCTACTTCTGCTTGACATATGTTTACTTTTATATTAACATCTTTAAACCTATCTGAGCGCAGTTCAGATTCCGCCTCGATATTTTCTGTTAACTTGTGCTCCAGCTTCGCATCTTCCATTTGGAAGTCTTTGCGAACCTCAGCAACTTCGGATTTTACTGTTTTATACATTTCAGAAAATTGTTGAGCAACCTTTTTCTTAATATCCTCATGGTTTAATCAATTTTATAATTCAAACTGTCCAGATCCTCTTTCAACTTATTGCAACCAGCCTTGAAGGTATTGTCCATTTCCTCCAATCGTTTATTAAAATTAGTTTGGCTGGCCACAATTCTGTTATTTACCTCAATTATATCAGATTTTAATTCAGCATTCATTCTAGCATTACTGGCTGACATTTTTGCATTACTGCTTTTGACCTCAGTTATTTCAGACTTTAATTCAGCTGTCATTCTAGCATTACTGGCAGCTATTGCTTGTAATATAACATTTAAATCAATAGCCCCAGTATGTTTGGGTTGCTCACTAGCTGGTTTTTTACCACACTCAGGTGACGAAAACCTAGCTCCAACACCAGAATCATCAAAACTAAATGAAACTTCTGCTTGATCAGTCATATCTAACTTCTCCTGTTTAAACTCTACCACCTCTGATGACCATTTCGTTTTTAACTCATCAGATAAACTATCATCCATTAAATTAACAATTTCTGATTTCTGCTTTACTACAGGGGTCTCTATTATTGAATCATTGCCCTTTTTCACACTACTGTCAGGGGACGATACTTCATATTTCACTTTAATATTACAATTTTCATGGATATTTACACTTGAACTGTTGTCTGGATTTACAGTTCCCTCAACAGACATAGGTTCTGATTTAAATTTAACCTCGGCTTCTTCTGGCAGTTCCATCGCTGACAGTCTTTTAGTGCAGGTTAGTAAAATTTTTAACAGCTTTTCACTTAACTTAGTTCCTCCTGCACGACGTATGGCGTTGCCGGCGCGGCGTACCAGGATTACTGATGCGACGCGGCACGTTGAACTGCAGACGGCACTCCAACGGATGCTGTGTGGCCCGCAACTGCAGGCGCGGCTCCGGTTGCTCCGGCGGACGACAGCGACGACTGCGGTGAGGCGAAACTGGCTTCTTGCGATGCCGGCAGCGCCGCTTGACTCAGTGCCAGCTCCATCAATCCAGATGCTTCGCTAATTGCGTCGTCCACATACACACGTAACACTATCGCTGTTCTATTACTCAGTTGCATGTCGCATTTCACTCCCGAATCCGAATATTTAAAATCACTTTCACTTTTATTCAGTTTATTTTCCAGTCGATGCACCATATGTGGGGCGGCTGGCGGAATTATTGTTGTTAGTTAAATGTAGAATGTAATGTAGAAAAGATGCATTTCCCTGCCGTTTAACCATATGTGGGGCGGCGGGTGGAATTAATTGTTATATAAATGTTCCTATTAATTATGCTGTCTTTTGCTGTTCTCAACACTGGCTCTCTAACTACAGTATTGGCAACCAGAAAGTGATTAGCAAAATGTGAAGCCTATAATTAGAATTCCTAGTGCCCACTTCATCTGAGAAATACACTTATAGCTACAGCGTATAGCTCTGAGGAATTAGGAGATTGTCTGGGATTCATAATCAAAAACGATCGTGAAAAATCGTTCGCTATATTCTGAAAGTCACAGATAAAAAAAAAAGAAACCACACAATCCAACTACCAGAGCAGTTCAGAGTCTAATGCGCTGATGCAACTATAACTGTCCAAATTAAATGTTTAAGTGAATGCTCGCCATAATTGGATGATAATGTTCATCAAACGCCACGCTAAATAATAGTAGAATGTTTGTCCCGCGACTTCACGTGAAAATAAGACATATGCAAACTGAAGATATATCATTAAAGTCATCCCAGAATTAACACTTCACTCGAAAATGATTTCATGGTTACGCGTATCCCGAGTAACTTAATACGGCATCCGAGGCTGTTCATAGCAATGATACTGACGCGACGCGACTCCCGACACAGATGGTGTGCTATTCAGCGTCTGGAGAGAACTGGGGCCTTTTCTCCTCACGCAGCGTTCTTATATATAAAGCCGCGGTGCGGACGGCTAAGGGAACGCCTGATCAAATCGGCTCTCCCGACTAGCCGCTGGGCTAGTAATTCACCACATTAAGTTATTGAATAAATAATCGCTTCCTTTGCTGATTGCCGATGAAGCTCTCAATTTAAATGTGCATTCAACACACAGGTAAGTAATCATAATAAAAGTCTGACGTGGCTAAGTAAAATATTTTGGGTGAGAGAATTAATTTAATTACACTGCACGCAGTAGACGAGCTCTGAACTCGCCCTTTGGAGATACGCTATCGCTATAGTTTTACAGTTATTCAAATGAAACTTCTCACATCTTTATGGTTATAGCGGATCTCCATTCTACTTATATATAAACATCCCAGCCTTATTTATTAGTCTATTTAATCTATCCTCCTTCCTTAATGTTTAAGACAAAAACCAGAAAATCATGAATTTCAACTAAAATCTTAATTTGTGAGATCCAAAGTACAGTTTCTATTAAATTATCATGAAAAAGGAATCTAAATCTAAATTTTTAAGTCTCTAGCTCTTTTCTGTTGCACCAATGATTTTTACAGAAAAACATCCAAATTTCGAAAATTGTTAAAGTTATTGAACTGACATTCAACACATGTCGATTTAGTATTACTCCTGACATGCTAGAAACGTTTCAGGTTATTTACTTGATTTTTAAAGTATTGCGCAACATTTATGATGTCAGAGCTAGTTACAGCGGACTAGGCTGGCACACAATGGAAAGACTGATGTGAATTTTATACAGCGTGAGTAGGCCGCTTCCCTACAATGTAGTAAGCAATAAACTTTTTTCATATAACCATTTTGTGGTAGTTGTTAGCTAGAAAAAGATAAAGATTTCAAACTAAGTATGAAGTTTGTTGGTAACCGCTAAGTGCTCTCATCCTGAAGTACTGGATGAATGTAGTCTGCGTAATTTGCTACCTTGAGCTACGCTGATTCATATGCAGATACGCAAATTCTAATAGTTGTCTTACTGTAGTAAACCTTCAATATAAGACTATACTGTTTAGTGAGTAGATTATGACAAAATTTTAAGTTCTTATTTTCGGTTAATAGCCATATGAATAATAAAAATCAAACTTTTGTTGCCCCTGGAAGCCGTTAGATAAGCAACATGCATCTAGGATTGTGCACCATAAACCAGGAGCCATGAATCTGGTTAGCCGTTACGTAATATCGATATCAACAGCATCAGAAATAAAATAACGGGAGTACGGTTCATTATGAGTCGGAGGGTAGGCCGGAGAATGTACTTTGAACGGGTCAGTGAAAGGATTGTCGTCATCTGAATCTACAGCAGACCTACAGGAAGAATAATATTTCACGTATGCTGCCGACGTGATAAGCAGAAGATAAAGAAATGGAAAAAGTGTATAAGGATATGGAACAGGAAATTCAGTAGGTTGAAGGGAGATGAGAACTTAATAATAGTGGGGGGTTGGAACGTGGTAGCCGGAGAAGGAATTGAAGAAATAGTTACGGGAGAATGTAGGCTTGATTGGAGGAATGAAAGAGGAGAAAGACTAATGAGTTCTGCAATAAATTTCGGTTGATAACAGCGAATACACTGTTCTAAAATCACAAGACGAGGAGGTACAATTGGAAAATGCTTAGAGACACTAGATATTCCAAATGAGACAGATATTCCGAAATCATATAAATGATTGCAAGGTGTACGGAGGAGCAGTTATGGATTGTAGATCACAATTTAGTAATGATGAAGAGCGGTCTGCAGTCTGAGAGAATCATCCGGAGAAGTGAATGTGGAAGAATTGGGAGACTGAACTGCTGAAGAATTATGAGGTCCGTTTCAAGTTATCTAAGGCTCTAGCTATCGCGATAGTGGAAACAACAATTGGCAGTTCAGTTGAAGAGGAATGGACAAAACTAATGAGGGTAATTTCAGAAGTCTGTCCAGACAAATATAAGAACGCGGAAGGTAACTGCAAAGTAATCTCTAGTAATAGAAGAGATACTTCTACCGATCGACGAAGAAGGTAGTACAAAAACGTTCAGGGAAAGACAGAAATACAACAATTTAAGTCACGTAGAAATGAAATAAACAGGAAGTACAGGAAAGCCAAAACCAAATGACTGCAGGACCCTCGTAAGGATTGGTTCAGCACAATATGTTCAATAGAACCATCAGTGAAATGAAAATAAAGGGTGGCAACGTTGAGATTGCAATGACAGTTCCAGTGTTAAGCACAGAAGAGAGAGTGGATGGATGGAAAAATATAGTGAAGGCCTCTGCTCGGGGAGAGAACTCGTATGATGACTTGACAGAAGAAACATGAGTCGATATAGAAGACATACGGAATTCGGTATTGGAGGCAGAGTTTAACAGAGCTGTGGAAGACTTGCAATCAAATGAGGCAAAAGGGATGGACAACATTCCTATGTAGTTTCTAAAATATTTTGGGGAAGTGACAATCAAACATCAATTCTCGCTGGTCTGTAGAATCTGTGAGACAGGAGGCACACCATAGGATTTTCAGAAAAATATCCCGCAAACAGCAAGTTAAGACAAATAGCAGGAGCAACCAGCTAGTTCCGGCGTTGCGCTTGATACTAGAACCAAGACGTAAGAAAAGTCAAGAAACGTTTATAGAATTTTTCTGCCTAAGGAAAAGTATCGATAATGTGAAATAGTGCAAAAAGCTTGAAATCTTGATAAAAATAGTAGTAAGCTGTAGGGATAGACAGGTAATACACAGTGTGTACAAGAACCAAGAGGGAGCAATAATAATGGAAGTCCAAGATCGAAGTGCTCAGATTAAAAGAGTGTGAGCCAGGGATGCAGTCTTTTGCCTTTGCTGTTCAATCTATACATCTAAAAGGCATGACGGATGTGAAAGAAACGTTCAAGAGTCAGTATAAATTCAAGGGGTAAGAATATCATAAGTTTCGCTGGTGACATTTCTATTCGCAGTGAAAGTGAAGATGAATTACAAGATCTGTTGATTAGACTGAGCAGTTTAATGCGCACAGAATACGGATTGATAGAAGACCGAAGAAAGATGAAAGTAATGAAGAGCAGCGATAATGAGATGAACAATAAACTTAACAGCAAAACTGGTGACCATGAAGTACACGATGTGAAGGGATTCTGCTACATTGGACGTAAATTAACCCATGACGTACGAAAGAAGAAGGACGTACAAGGCAGACTAGTAGAGGCAAAGAGGGCTTTCATGACAAAAAAAAGCCTACGAGCATCGTATATAGGCCATAATTTAACAAATAAATTTCTGAGAATGTCCGTGTAGAGTACATAATTTCATGTTAGTTAATCATGGGCTATGGGAAAACAGAAACCGAAACGAAGCGAAGCTTTGGAGATGTGGTGCTACAGAAGGATGTTTAAAATTATGTGTACTGATAAAATGAGAAGGTTCTCCGCAAAATCGACTAGGAAAAAAAAAGTGGGAGACACTGAAAAAATAAAGGACAGTATGGTAGAAACATGTTTCAAGACATCAGCAAAAACACCTGCAATACGAAAGGTTGTTGTAGAGGTTAAAAACTACAGGGAAGACACTCAACAAATATTTCATGGCGTTTGGTGCAAGTGCTACTACTAGATGAAGAAGTTGGCACAGGAGAGGAAATAGTGGTGGGCCGCATCAAACAAGTCACAAGACTCGAAAAATTTACAACCGGTATAACAGATATCAGAAGTGAGATGTTTAAGATGTGACAATGAGCAAGTTGATGTAGTGTATGAGGCACGGTACATGCAACGGTAGCTTCTGGCTCTCTTAACTGTCTTGAACCGCTTAAGTCATTACTTTAAGTACACAACGGATTTCCTGACCCATGTGAAATCACAGAGTACGAACTCGTATTAGATGTTTAATGACCACATTGCCGACTATGTGTTAAACAGTGATCTTCATTCCTTTTATAGCATATGACAAATATGTAAGTAAGTCTGTTTGTATGTATGTATGTATGTGTGTGTGTGTGTGTGTGTGTGTGTGTGTGTGAGAGAGAGAGAGAGAGAGAGAGAGAGAGAGAGAGAGAGAGAGAGGGGAAGATGGAGACAATGAAAGCCCATACTCTTCTAGATAGGCAGAAGAATGGACAGATAAGACAACAGCTGCACATAGATGCTCCACAGGATTTAATTCGGTGACATACACATAAATGGTGAAGGCATAGAGAAAGTATAGGTAATGAACGATTTAATAATACGCGGAATTATGTAACCCAGCGGCAAGAGCAATATCCACAGATCACATACGAGGTGGCTGAAGGTGTAAAAAACAGGCAAGCAAAATGAAAAGAAGAAATTTAATACTGGGCCTTCACACGTCGCGTTAATTGTTCTTGGTTTTTATTCCAATAATCAGTTCTTTGTTTGATATAGCTTGGCGATAGGATTTTGTCCTCAATCACATATTTTTACGTCTTCGGATAGTACTTTATTTATCCATTTGCTATGAACGGAGAATAGAAAGTATACTCAACAGAAAGTATACTCTGCAGCATGTCTGGTTTTAAAAAAGTCTCTTCCGTTTTCAAATGCACAGAATAATATTTGAAAAGGGAAATTAATCTTCCAAAACAGGTAATACAAGAAGGGAAGCTTTGATGATTAAAGTAGTTGTAAGTGATTTTGATCCAGTACCAGCCAATTTCGCCGTGAAGCCACCGAGTGTTTGAGATAGATTCGTCCATTGAGTAAGTAAGACTCTTCTACAAATCACGTTACAAATGTCTGCGGTTTTTCCTGTCTGCCTCTATCTTCAACACACTCCTGTGCTCTAGATGTACTGCTTCCGATAATTCTTCATCGGGGCTTCCAGCAGCAAGGTGCAACAAGCCATACTGCTGCAGTTTCACTGTATATGCTTAGACTCATAATTCCTGGTCGTGTTATCAGCGATATTCCACGGCCTCCCCATTCAATAGGTTTATCGGGTCCCGTCTTTTTTCTTTGGCATTACCACAAGTCCAAAATTTTCCAAGAAAAGCATCCAAGAATCAGATATGAAGAGGCGAATTCGTCATGAAATAAACAACATTCCGTTGGAGATGACGGTCGAACTCACCCACAGACTCTGTCAACGTGTGCGAAGGCAAAACGTCATCTGAGTGCTATCATATTCAAGAAATGATAACCTTCAAGATACACTATTAATTTCCACCAGTGTTCACTACGTTCACGTCAAAAAATAAATAAAATTTATTTAAATCCTCAGTTTCGACGAATTTTTTATCTTCCTGTTTGACTGCCTCACACTGTACGTATGACGTGGCAAAAAAACGCACACAGAGGAAATTCGATTTTTACAATATTTTTTGCAATTACATAACAGTAATTTAAATTTATAATTCCCATTTACAATTATCTTTCATAAATTTTATGGTGGCAATGTTTTTGCAGTGTACATTCGTACGTATTACGTATTACTAGCAACTTACCGCAGCAACCAGGTTACGAATTTAACGAAATTTCCTGTCTAACAGTGTAGACATTCGGATTACATAGCAATGTACACAACAATGTTAAACATTTTATTAAGTAGTACATTTCACACGTAACCAGGCGAAACCAATGTAGTAATAAAAGCATAAATTGATACAAACAGTAATTCACACGATAAACTCACTTTATAATAGACACTCATTACTTGCTGTACGAACTTTTGGAAGGTCTGATTGAACATTGAGCTCCCTGTTTTTTTTTTTTTTTTTTTTTTTTTTTTTTTTTTTTTTTGGACACTGAACATTTGATGTTCTCGGTGCATTGGTTTTTCTTTTGTTACTTTAGACTTGCTACTTCCACCCACAGCATGTGTCTTCGATCGACATACTAATATAATACTAATATATACACAATATGCACTAGTCTTGAAGTTAATTTGTTACACATGCGACAGAGTACGCAGTACGCACATGAGCAAATCTGTTTCAGCAGATAATGCTGATTGTTCGACCGATGAAAGATTTATTGAAAGCATAGCCGAGAAAGAAGACGTTTTGTAGCGATAGTGCGTACATTTGTCGTTTCAGTATTCGAGTCTGTCACGTTTGGCTACATGTTCATGGCTGAGGATAAACCATGTCCTAGGTGATGGCCGACGACGTTAGATGGTTGTGCTGAAAGACCACATTCTCTGTCGCCTTCGATTCTTCGTCTTTCCGAATTAAAATCTGACCAACCTCGCTATTTCTTATACTTCCAAGCTTACTTCCCATTCAGTTTTCCCAGAAGAGGCAGTTCCGTACGGGAGGAAATCGGCAATCGCAGTGATCCTAGCTTTGTACGCCCGATTTATTGGTATTAGAGCACAAATTTCGTTTTTGCTCGGAATCTTCCAAACTACAATGCTATCAAAACTTAAGGACGAAAGTAACTTTCACATAACGTGTCACTGCCAAATAACAAATCTCGATGTAACGTTGACCACACATAGAAAGAACTGATACAATACAGTAAGGAAGGTGATTGAATGAAATACCCAGTGAGACTGATACTATAGGAGCGTGGGTGGTGGAGTGTGGCAGGTGCTGGGGGTTTTATTTGACATAGTTCCAAGTTATGATTTGTTAATAAACATAGTTTCATCATATTACACTTCGCGGTAAGAGCTATTTTACAAACATCAACCATAATGTAGCTCTATCACAACAGACACGGGAATGAAAGGTTCGAAATATCGTTTGCCACAATACGTACACAGAGACAGATTGTGACGCTACGTGTGATTTACGTATGAAAATCCAGTGCGTCCGCCCAACTTTTTCTCGTAACTGCATTGTAACCATCTTGTTTACATCGCGTCTCGTAGACGTTCCCCCCGATGGTTTCTTCTCCGTCGGTCGCGAGCTCTAACACTCGTGCAATAAACAGCGCATAATAATGTGGCAAGTGGGTAGGTTTAAATGCTAAACGTAATGAGAATCTTAAAATGTTAGGGTGCCCACTAATTCTGTTTTATTCGTCCAATTGTAAAATTAGTAAAACGATTTATACACTCCTGGAAATGGAAAAAAGAACACATTGACACCGGTGTGTCAGACCCACCATACTTGCTCCGGACACTGCGAGAGGGCTGTACAAGCAATGATCACACGTACGGCACAGCGGACACACCAGGAACCGCGGTGTTGGCCGTCGAATGGCGCTAGCTGCGCAGCATTTGTGCACCGCCGCCGTCAGTGTCAGCCAGTTTGCCGTGGCATACGGAGCTCCATCGCAGTCTTTAACACTGGTAGCATGCCGCGACAGCGTGGACGTGAACCGTATGTGCAGTTGACGGACTTTGAGCGAGGGCGTATAGTGGGCATGCGGGAGGCCGGGTGGACGTACCGCCGAATTGCTCAACACGTGGGGCGTGAGGTCTCCACAGTACATCGATGTTGTCGCCAGTGGTCGGCGGAAGGTGCACGTGCCCGTCGACCTGGGACCGGACTGCAGCGACGCACGGATGCACGCCAAGACCGTAGGATCCTACGCAGTGCCGTAGGGGACCGCACCACCACTTCCCAGCAAATTAGGGACACTGTTGCTCCTGGGGTATCGGCGAGGACCATTCGCAACCGTCTCCATGAAGCTGGGCTACGGTCCCGCACACCGTTAGGCCGTCTTCCGCTCACGCCCCAACATCGTGCAGCCCGCCTCCAGTGGTGTCGCGACAGGCGTGAATGGAGGGACGAATGGAGACGTGTCGTCTTCAGCGATGAGAGTCGCTTCTGCCTTGGTGCCAATGATGGTCGTATGCGTGTTTGGCACCGTGCAGGTGAGCGCCACAATCAGGACTGCATACGACCGAGGCACACAGGGCCAACACCCGGCATCATGGTGTGGGGAGCGATCTTCTACACTGGCCGTACACCACTGGTGATCGTCGAGGGGACACTGAATAGTGCACGGTACATCCAAACCGTCATCAAACCCATCGTTCTACCATTCCTAGACCGGCAAGGGAACTTGCTGTTCCAACAGGACAATGCACGTCCGCATGTATCCCGTGCCACCCAACGTGCTCTGGAAGGTGTAAGTCAACTACCCTGGCTAGCAAGACCTCCGGATCTGTCCCCCATTGAGCATGTTTGGGACTGGATGAAGCGTCGTCTCACCCGGTCTGCACGTCCAGCACGAACGCTGGTCCAACTGAGGCGCCAGGTGGAAATGGCATGGCAAGCCGTTCCACAGGACTACATCCAGCATCTCTACGACCGTCTCATGGGAGAATAGCAGCCTGCATTGCTGCGAAAGGTGGATATACACTGTACTAGTGCCGACATTGTGCATGCTCTGTTGCCTATGTCTATGTGCCTGTGGTTCTGTCAGTGTGATCGTGTGATGTATCTGACCCCAGGAATGTGTCAATAAAGTTTCCCCTTCCTGGGACAATGAATTCACGGTGTTCTTATTTCAATTTCCAGGAGTGTAGATTCAGTCTACCATTAACATTCACAAAAAGATTCCAGGACATTAATCATTAGTTACTGAGCACCGCAAAACTCACAAAATGCTTCTCACGGTCTTAGAATCCAAATGAGATCGCAAAAATCTGTTTTCCGACGCAACATTAAAAATTAATAACTTTAATTTCTTTAAGCGCTTCACACACTAGTTCGCATGTTGCCACCTCGAAAGTCGATCGTAGACAGTAACACAGCATCGCACAAGTACGTCATCCGACGCAGTTTCACGAGAAACTGTGCCATCTTTACATGAGATCACATTTTATACACGGATTCATGTATTACTTCCTCGGAAACTGATCGTAGACTAGTCACCAGCAATCTTAGCAGTTTGGTGCCTGCTGTCTCAGGACGTACTTGTTTTTGTATCTAGGAATCCTGCGTACTCTGTTCGCTAGACAAACAATCAACTCGTATTAATAGTTTTTATTATAACAAGACAAGCACAAATACTTAACTTTGATAGATGTGCCGTAAGCAAAGGGCGACATTTAAAATAATCATTCTTCTTCAGAACAGACAAACACAAATCTGTGCTACATAGAGATTGTTAATGAAGAGGCTACGATGCGGCCGCTAACGAAGTGGCTATCGTTGAAGCTGCTATCGAAGTGGGCTGCCACAAGTCGCTCGCGGCGCTTATGTCGTCTTCACCCAGAGGCCGCTGCTATCGCGTTCTTGTTCTGGAGGGAAGTCGGTCAGCGTGCGATTGGCTGACCTCTCCTCACAGCCCCCTCTCCCACCCCCTTCTCGGTCGTTCCCGACTGGCGTGCCGGCGCTGACTTACAAAATCATCCTGTACTGTGCACTAAAACATAGAAACAAAAATGTAATAAACATGTACAGGGATGTGGTACGTATAAACACCAAAATGACCCAAAAAATGGTTCAAATGGCTCTGAGCACTATGGGGCTTAACTTCTGAGGTCATCAGTCCCCTAGAAGTTAGAACTACTTAAACCTAACTGACCTAAGGCCATAACACACATCCATGCCCGAGGCAGGATTCGAACCTGCCACCGTAGCGGTCGCGCGGTTCCAGATTGTAACGCCTAGAACCGCTCGGCCACCCTGGCCGACAAAATGACCCAATTTAGACGGCATTTGCATCTGGTCTTTAATGGAGGTGCTGTCATGTCTCAGAATATGTCCTACCTACCGATCCTCCTTTCTAGTCAGGTTTGTGCCACAAATTTCCTTTCTCCCCAAGTCTATTCAGTAGTCCCTCATTAGTTACGTGGTCTACTCATCTAATCTTCAGCATTCTTCTGTAGCACCACATTTCAAAAACTTCTATTCTCTTCATATTTAAACTGTTTGTCATCCATGTCTCACTTCCATGCATGACTACACTGCATGCAAATACTTGCAGAAAATACCCCCTAATCATCAAATCTATGCTCTTCGTAACAAATTTCTCTTCTTCAGGAACTCTTTCCTCGTCATTGCCAGTCTACATTTTATATCGTCTGTACTTTGACCATCATCACTTATTTTGCTGGCCAAGCTAGCAAAACTCATCTACTGCTTTACGTTTCTCATTTCCTGATCTAATTCCCACAGCATCAGCTGATTTAATTCGACTACATTCCGTTGTATACATGGAAGAAGCCTGGATATACTGGAAGGTCTCAGATAGATTATATAATGGTAAGACAGAGATTCAGGAACCACGTTTGAAATTGTAAGACATTTCCAGGGGCAGATGTGGACTCTGACCACAATCTATTGGTTATGAACTGTAGATTAAAACTGAAGAAACCGTAAAAAGGTGGGAATTTAAGGAGATGGGACCTGGATAAATTGACTAAACCAGAGGTTGTACAGAGCTTCAGAGAGAGCATAAGGGAACAATTGACACGAATGGGGAAAAGAAACACAGTAGAAGAACAATGGGTAGCTTTGAGAGATGAAGTAGTGAAGGCAGCAGAGGATCAAGTAGGTAAAAACGAGGGCTAGTAGAAATCCTTGGGTAACAGAAGATATATTGAATTTAATTGATGAAAGGACAAAATATAAAAATGCAATAAATGAAGCAGGCAAAAAGGAATACATCCGTCTCAAAAATGAGATCGACAGGAAGTGCAAAATGGCTAAGCAGGGATGTAGAGGCTTATCTCACTAGGGGTAAGATAGATATTTCGTACAGGAA
The DNA here is from genome assembly GCF_021461385.2 of Schistocerca piceifrons. NCBI lineage: Eukaryota > Metazoa > Arthropoda > Insecta > Orthoptera > Acrididae > Schistocerca > Schistocerca piceifrons. The sequence continues at coordinate 778,198,038 of NC_060140.1, read as the reverse complement.
CATTAAAGATACCTTTGGAGAAAAGAGAAGCACTTGCACGAATATCAAGAGCTCAGATGGAAACCCATTTCTAAGCAAAGAAGGGAAAGCAGAAAGGTGGAAGGAGTATATAGAGGGCCTATACAGGGGCGATGTTCTTGAGGACAATATTATGGAAATGGAAGAGTATGTAGATGAAGATGAAATAGGAGATATGATAATACGTGAAGAGTTTGACAAAGCACTGAAAGACCTAAGTCGAAACAAGGCCCCTGGAGTAGACAACATTCCGTTAGAACTACTGACAGCCTTGAGAGAGCCAGGCCTAACAAAACTCTACCATCTAGTGAGCAAGATGTATGAGACAGCCGAAATACCCCCAGACTTCAAGACGAATATAATAATTCCAATCCCGAAGAAAGTAGGTGTTGCAGGTGTGAAAATTACCGAACTATCAGTTTAATAAGCCACGGCTGCAAAATACTAACGCGAATTCTTTACAGCCGAATGGAAAAACTGGTAGAGGCCGACCTCGGGAAAGAGCAGTTTGGATTCCGTAGAAATGTTGGAACACTGGAGGCAATACTGACCCTACGACTTATCACAGAAGAAAGACTAAGGAAAGGCAAACCTACGTTTCTAGCATTTGTAGACTTAGAGAAAGCTTTTGACAACGTTGACTGGAATACTCTCTTTCATATTCTGAAGGTGGCAGGGGTAAAATACAGGGAGCGAAAGGCTATTTATAATTTGTACAGAAACCAGATGGCAGTTATAAGAGTCGAGGGGCATGAAAAGGAAGCAGTGGCTGGGAAGGGAGTGAGACAGGGTCGTAGCCTGTCCTCGATGTTATTCAATCTGTATGTTGAACAAGCAGTAAAGAAAACAAAAGAAAAATTTCGAGTATGGATTAAAATCCATGGTGAAGAAATAAAAACTTTGAGGTTCGCCGATGACATTGTAATTCTGTCAGAGACAGTATAGGACCTGGAAGAGCAGCTGAACGGAATGGACAGTGTCTTGAAAGTAGGGTATAAGATGAACATCAACAAAAGCAAAACGAGGATAATGAAATGTAGTCGAATTAAACTGGGTGATGCTGCGGGAATTAGATTAGGAAATGAGACTCTTAAAGTAGTAAAGGAGTTTTGCTGTTTGGGGACCAAAATAAGTAATGATGGTCGAAGCAGAGAGAATATAAAATGTAGACTGGCAATGAAAAGGTAAGCGTTTCTGAAGAAGAGAAATTTGTTAACATCGAGTATAGATTTGAGTGTCAGAAACTCGTTTCTGAAACAATTTGTATGGAGTGTATCCATGTATGGAAGTGAAACGTGGACGATAAATATTTTAGACAAGAAGAGAATAGAAGCTTTCGAAATGTGGTGCTACAGAAGAATGCTGAAGACTAGATGGGTAGATCACATAACGAATGAGGAGGCATTGAATTGAATTGGATAGAAGAGAAATTTGTGGCACAACTTGACTAGAAGAAGGGATCGGTTGGGAGGACATGTTCTGAGGCATCAAGGGATCACCAGTTTAGTATTGGAGGGCCGCGTGGAGGGTAATAATGGTAGAGGGCGACCAAGAGATGAATACACTAAACAGATTCAGAAGGATGTAGGTTGCAGTGGGTACTGGAAGATGAAGCTTGCACAGGGTAGAGTAGTATGGAGAGCTGCATCAAACGAGTCTCTGTACTGAAGACCACATACACACACATTCCGTTACTCGTTTTGCTTTCGTTGATGTTCATCTTAGTGCTTCATTCTGTTCAACTGCTCTTCCACGTCCGTGTATTGTACTACCCTCAGGAAATTGATGAAGCTATTTCAGCGTGGTCGTCGCTACAATTGTGCGAACGAACTTCTCCTAGTCCATGAGAACGCAAGGGCTCGCACAAGTCTGCACACCCAAGAGAGTGTGTCGACCATGTTCGAAAATGTTCCTGGGCGTATTGCGTATTAAGTTTTACCATATGAGGGAATTTACAGCACTGTCGGACATTATCGTTTGTGTAGTCCAGACATTGTGCTATTGGGAGGGATAGTGTTGCCTCCAGATATGAACATATACAATCGCCGGTCAAAGTTATTGCGATGCTGTACTCATTCCCCTTATGCCTCTTTTCAGATTTGCATTCGGCCCTGACTTCGTTTTCGTTTTTTGGATGTCGATGGTGCGGGTTTTCAAATACTACTACGCACCCTCCGACTCAGAGTTGCAATATTAAAAGTTTTGGCTGGTTTCGTTGTCTAGGGGCTGGGATACGTAGTTGCCGCATTACAGGCCAAATACTGCTGAGTCTTCAGTATACGATAACAATACACACATGAATGGAATGGTCGAAGGTTCCTATAACTCGGCAATTGCGAATTTCATAAATGAAAGATTTCAATTAAATGAAATCTGCAGGTACTATCTTAACGACTTTAAATGATGAGCAGTAGTTGAAGTACTTTTGCGAATGCGGTATATTTCTGCAAAATACTTACTGGAGTCGATGGTTCAGCAATTAAATAAAATATAAGTTGAATAACAGGGAAAAATAGATTAGTTATGAACAACAACATAGGTCGCGAGATATTCACTTCTAAACGCACACTACGTCTTCACTGCAGAAGCCACGGAAATCACAAAAGAGCACAGGTCGGCGCTCCGAAATATTTCTATTCTCCGCGACCACGCGCAAATTGCCCCACTGTCCAAGTCTTTGCAGCGACTCTCGCGCCCTGCACCGTACCGTCCGGGTACTTCCCGTGTCCTGTGTCGCTCCGTCCAGAACCTCTCGTGTCCTCTGTCCTCACCCGAACTCGCTTCCATCCAGTCTCCCCATTCACGAGCGCTGTGATTGGCTAGAGCGCTCGCGCTTTGTCTTCAAGCCAACGCACCCACACACATATTTAAACACATACGAATTACTGGAGTTACATTTAAATAACTTGAAATTAAATAAATATTCCTTCGGCTGGACCATAAACACGCTCTAACACACATTATTAAATACATAAACAATTAAATAAACATATATCAAAAGAAAGGAAGCAGAAGTTAGGCCAGGAGCCTAATGTATCTGTGCCTTCTAAAACATAGTAAATAATTGACCAGTTTCTTGATGAATAGCATATATCGGATATTAACAAAGATATGGATGAATAAATATATTTGTAAGCATGCTGCTACCGTTTTTTCGTGTAACTGTGGAGTACTTATGGCCTGACGCGATCGATAGTAATCGGCCACTTTGACCTCCAATAACTCATGTACTATTCAAGTTGCATGCCTGTAATTCATACCAATTTAGGTTTACACTAATACACTACTGGGCATTAAAATTGCTACACCACGAAGATGACGTGCTACAGACGCGAAATTTAACCGACAGGAAGAAGATGCTGTGATATGCAAATGATTAGCTTTTCAGAGCATTCACACAAGGTTGGCGCCGGTGGCGACACCTACAACGTGCTCACATGGGGAAAGTTTCCAACCGATTTCTCATACACAAACAGCAGTTGATCGGCGTTGCCTGGTGAAACGTTGTTGTGATGCCTACTGTAAGGTTTCCGACTTTGATAAAGGTCAGATTGTGGCCCATCGCGATTGCGGTTTATCGTATCGCGACATTGCTGCTCGCGTTGGCCGAGATCCAACGACTGTTAGCAGAATATGGGATCGGGGATTTCAGGAGGGTAATACGTAATGCCGTACTGGATCCCAACGGCCTCGTATCAATAGCAGTCGAAATGACAGGAATCTTATCCAAATGGCTGTAACGGGTCGTGCAGCCACGTCTCGATCCCTGAGTCAACAGGTGGGGACATTTGCAAGACAACAACCATCTGCACGAACAATTCGACGACGTTTGTAGCAGCATGGACTATCAGCTCGAAGACCATTGCTGCGGTTAGCCTTGACGCTGCATTACAGACAGGAGCACCTGCGATGGTGTACTCAACGACGAACCTGGGTGCACGAATGGCAAAACGTCATTTTTTCGGATGAATCCAGGTTCTGTCTACAGTATCGGGATGGTCACATCCGTGTTTGGCGACATCGCGGTGAACGCACGTTGGAAGCGTCTATTCGTCATCGCCATACTGGCGTATCACCCAGCGTGATGGTATGGGCTGCCATTGGTTACACGTCTCGGTCACCTCTTGTTCGCATTTACGGCACTCTGAACAGTGGACGTTACATTTCAGATGTGTTACGAGCCGTGGCTCTACCCTTCATTCGATCCCTGCGAAACCCTACATTTCAGCAGAATAATGCACGACCGCATGTTGCAGGTCCTGCACGGGCCTTTCTGGATACAGAAAATGTACGACTGCTGCCCTGGCCAGCACATTCTCCAGATCTCTCACCAATTGAAAACGTCTGGTCAATGGTGGCCGAGCAACTGGCTCGTCACAATACGCCAGTCACTACTCTTGATGAACTGTGGTATCGTGTTGAAGCTGCATGGGCAGTTGTACCTGTACACGCCATCCAAGCTCTGTTTGACTCAATGCCCAGGCGTATCAAGGCAGTTATTACGGCCAGAGGTGGTTGTTCTGGGTACTGATTTCTCAGGATCTATGCCCCCAAATTGCGATAAAATGTAATCACATGTCAGTTCTAGTATAATATATTTGTCCAATGAATACCCGTTTATCATCTGCATTTCATCTTGGAGTAGCAATTTTAATGGCCAGTAGTGTATTTCCAGGGCGTCTCAACTCGCCCGTTCCCGGGTTCGATTCCCGGCGGGGTCAGGGATTTTCTCTGCCTCGTGATGGCTGGGTGTTGTGTGATGTCCTTAGGTTAGTTAGGTTTAAGTAGTTCTAAGTTCTAGGGGACTGATGCCCATAGATGTTAAGTCCCATAGTGCTCAGAGCCATTTTTTCAACTCGCCCGTTACCTCACAATGGGATGCGCATGTGGAGTAGCTCTTGGAACTAGAGAATATTCAGCGAATGACCTGGCCTGACTGCTCCCTGACTTAAATACCATCGAACACTTGTGGGTTGCGTTGGGGAAACATGTTACATAACGTCCACCTGCACCAACGCCCATCTGGCAGTTTTCAGGCCCGCTGACAGAGGAATGGAACACCATACCGCACGAATTTCTTACCTGCCCTACGGTCAGGATAGGAACACTTTGCAGAGCATCATTGGTGTCTGCGGTGATCCCACACCCTATTAAGAACAATATCTCGGTTTTCGCAATGTCCAGGATACCATCATATTTAGCAATTATGTACCCACTCGCTCACAGTAAGATCCGTACCTAAAGACTGGAAAATTGCTCAAGTCACTCCAATACCCAAAAAGGGAAGTAGGAGTAATCCGCTGAATTACAGACCTATATCACTAACGTCGATTTGCAGTAGGGTTTTGGAACATATACTGTATTCGAACTCTCTGAAGTACCTCGAAGAAAACGATTTATTGACACATAGTCAGCACAGTTTCAGCAAATATCGTTCTTGTGAAACACAACTAGCTCTTTATACTCATGATAAATAAGTGTTATCGACAGGGGATGGCAAATTGATTCCATATTTTTACACTTCCAGTAGGCTTTCGCCACCGTTGCTCACAAGCGTCATCTAACCAAACTGCGGTGCCTATGGAATATCACTTGTGCGACTTGATTCGTGATTTCCTCTCAGAGAAGTCACAGTTCGTAGGAATAGACGGAAAGTCATCGAGTAAAACAGAAGTAATATCCAGCGTTCCCCAAGGAAGTGTTATAGGCCCTCTATTGTTTTTTGATCTACATTAACGACATAGGAGACAATCTGAGTATCCGTCATAGATTGTTTGCAGATGGTGCAGTCATTTATCGCCTTGTTAAGTCATCAGATGACCAAAACAAATTACAAAATGATTTAGATAAGATATCTGTATGGTGCGAAAAGTGGCAATTGACCCCGAATAAAGAAAAGTGTGAAGTTATTCACATGATTAGTAAAAGAAATCGGCTAACTTTCGATTATGCGATAAGTCACACAAATCTGAAGGCTGTAAATTCAACTAAATACTTTGGGATTACAATTACAAATAACCTAAATTGGAGCGATCACATAGATAATATTGTGGGTAGAGCAAACCAAAGACTGCGATTCATTGGCAGAACACTTAGAAGCTGCAACAGGTCTACTAAAGAGACTGCTTACATCACGCTTGTCCGCCCTATTCTGGAGTATTGCTGTGCGGTGTGGGATCCGCATCAGGTGGGAGTGACGCATGGCATCGAAAAAGTACAAAGAAGGGCAGCTCGTTTTGTATTATCGCGAAATAGAGGAGATAGTGTCACAGACATGATACGTGAACTGGAGTGGCAATCATTAAAACGAATGCGTTTCTCGTTGCGACGGGATCTTCTCACGAAATTTCAATCACCAGTTTTCTCCTTCGATTGCGAAAACATTCTGTTGACACCCACCAACATCAGGAGAAATGAACATCACCATAAAATGGGAGAAATCAGGGTTCGTACAGAAAAATTTAAGTGCTCGTTTCTCCCGCGTGCCGTCCGAGAGTGGAACGGTAGAGAGACAGCATGAAGGTGGTTCATTGAACCCTCTGCCAGTCACTTTATTGTGAATAGCAGAGTAATCACGTAGATGTAGATGTAGTATTTCCGTTCGCCTCACTGGGTATTGCTTTCAGTTACCTTCTGCACTAAACAGTTGCAGTTCTTTCAACGTATGGCCCAAGTTTCATCGAGGTATGTTATTTGGCAGTGACACAACAGGGCGAAGGTACTTCCGTCCTTGAGTTTTGCTCACCTGGATCCCCTGTTAGCTGCCGCCTTATTCCATTTTCCAAGTGCTTAGTCGCTAAAGCGAGGCGTGCGTACGCATGTGACACATTCATGCTCAGTGCGTGTCATAACCGGGGATTTTCTCACTGCCTGAGAAGGTTTCGACATACTTACTGCAGTGACGCTGTGTCTTCTGCAAATAAAGCTCACAGAATGACTTACGAAATGTTGATTCCTTAAAATTGGACTGGATCTGCGAGACAGTGTCACATGGATTTTAACAGAACATTTGCAGTCCACAACTGCATTGTTACAAACTTAAACTGCTATTCTTGCGACTTGATCACATGATGTCCTAGGCATTATAAGTACGATTCAAACATTGAGCACGATATTGGTGTTGAAGTATCTAAACCACTAGATTCTATCTTTCAATGAAGCTAGATCAATGTATATTATTTTTGATGGGGTAGTAAGTAATTGTGGGAGCATCACATTAAAGTGTAGCTAAGTGTGTTATCCAACGGAAAGAAAAGAGCGTAAAGAAAATTCTGAAAAGTAGATTTGTATTAAGGCAATAGGTGAAACCTCGAGAACAAACACTGACCGTGTAGACTACACTGGATTCTCTCAATAAAGCTACAATCAATTTATAATATTTCTGGAGGGACAGTAAGTCAATGTGTGACAATCGCATTACAATGAAGGTAATTGTGTTATGTAAAGGAGAGAAAAGAGCAAGAAGAAAATTGTGAAAACTAGGGTTGTATTCAAACAATACTTGACGGTCGTGACTATTCAAGTCTCCACACTAAAGGGTGATTACGCGATGATATTACAAACTTTCAGGGATGATGTAGAGGGCTAATGTATCAATCTGATATAAGGGACTCTGGTCCGGAAAAGACGGAGTCGAAAGTTTTAAGCGAAAATCGCTCTGATAGCCCTGCCAGTGGAATACATGTACCGGTTTGTTGCTGCTAAGACTGCGGGGCAAGTAACTTTCAGAGGTGGCAGTATGGACCAAAACAAGAAAAATATGTCTAGTAAACATGGGCTTAAAATACATACCCTAAGAGCTATGAGCACTTGTTCATCTTCGCTGCTTTGAAACACGTAACTTCTACTGAACAAGTGCCTACAGCTGATAAGGTACGTAGAACCCATACTTACTGGCAACTTTTTTCCTGCTCATTCCATTCTACGTCTTCCAGATATATGTAAACCAAACAGCTTGCCGTAGAGGAGATGTGTTTCACAGTATCGAAGACCAAGGACTCTCATCGCTTAGAGAGTACATTTTAGCCGGCCGGAGTAGCCGTGCGGTTCTAGGCGCTACAGTCTGGAGCCGAGCGACCGCTACGGTCGCAGGTTCGAATCCTGCCTCGCGCATGGATGTGTGTGATGTCCTTAGGTTAGTAAGGTTTAATTAGTTCTAAGTTCTAGGCGACTGATGACCTCAGAAGTTAAGTCGCATAGTGCTCAGAGCCATTTATTTTTTGTACATTTTAGAGCCCATTTTAACAGACTTTTTTCTTTTTTTGGTCCATACTACCTGCTTTTAAAATTTCTTACCCTACAATCTTAGCAACAACAATGTCGGTACACTGTTCTACTGTCAGAGATATCAGAATGATTTGCGTTTATAACTTCCGACTCGTTCGTTTCCGAGCTAGGGTCACTTACCTCAGACGGATACACTTATCCTTCTCCACCACCCCGAACGTTTGTATCACCATAACTGAATCACCCACTACATTTACCTGTCTCCATCATCACTAAAAATCTGTAACATTGTCACTAAATACCACGTACACTGAAAGTAGTAGCCTACATACGTTCTCACAGGCTTCGATAATTTCTGTGTTTAGTTTATGGATCATGTCATTAATTTAATTGCCTTCGCTTGTAACAATTTATGCAAATTTCTGTTGCAGTGTTCTATGATGAGCTATACCTGGAAAACAGTTTTACATAAATATATAGCGCCGAGCGGTTCTAGGCGCTTCAGTCCGGAACCGCGCTGCTGCTACTGTCGCAGGTTCGAATCCTGCCTCGGGCATGGATGTGTGTGATGTCCTTAGCTTGGTTAGGTTTAAGAAGTTCTAAGTCTAGGGGACTGATGACCTCAGATGTTAAGTTCCATAGTGCTTAGAGTCATTTGAACCAAATAAGATATTTCACAAATTTTGCTTCTCTCTCATTTTTTGAGAATCATAGTTAAAGAACGCCTATAAAAATCATTTAGTGACAAGAGACCACGAAAAGAAAAACTGTAAACCAAACTATTAAAAGGAATGCATCATAATAAAAATGCACTACTACGGTAAAGTGTAAAAACTGGGTACGCTAAGCTCCCTTCCAATTGCGCAAACCGAAAGTGGAGAGTGGGGCTGGTGTAATTGGCTACTACAAACCATTGAGAAATGTACGGAAGTATGATTTTCAACCCATACTTATATTTTTTTAATGGAAATCTTGTATTATTTTTAGCACAACCGAAAATAGACAAAAATATTTAATCAATGCGGTTTCTTACATTGTAAAATGTTAATTACATCCAGAGTAATTTGTAACGTAAAGTTGACGCTTGAGTAACTCCTCAACAGTTCAGTAGTGTATATCGGTAAGAACCGAATTAATTAGGGATACAAAAAGAACAGTGATGTAACGTAGGTGCAGAAGAGACTTGAACAGCACGTTACGTCCACATGCTAACGTTTTTATTAGTCTGTTTCTCCGAAGAATACTCTACGGCACTGATTTGTTATAAGAAAATGTCCATTAACATGAGAATGTAGTTAAAATTAAAATTTATTTTTTGTTTTCATTTACAGAATGTAAAAGAGTGTGTCCTGGCATTTCAGGCCAATAAACGTTCAAAGTGGTGCCCATCATTTGCTGCACACATTTGCAATCTACCGCGTAAGGAATGTCTTACACGACGCAGTACATCTGGCACAGGCTGCCTCAAAACGATGATTCATATCCTCAGGAGTTGCAGGCACATCACAGTAAACGTTCTCCTTTAACGTTCTCCACGCAAAGAAATCTAAAGGCATAAGATCAGGAAAACGGGCTGGCCAATTTATGCATCCGCCACGTCCTATGAATCGCCAGTCGAACATTCGGTCAAGCGTCATTGCAGAATGTGCAGGAGCACCAACATGTTGGTACCACATACGTCTACGCGTTTCCAGCGGGACATTTTCTACCAAAGTTGGCAGATAATTTTGTAGAACGTCAGTGTATTTTTCAGCTGTTTGGGTGCCTTAAATGAAGTGAGGACCAATGAGATGGTCGTCAATTATTTCGCACCACACTTTTACATTCCACGGTCGCTGTCGCTCTACCTGCCGAAGCAAGCAAGGATTGTCCACGGACCAGTAATGCATGTTTCGTAAATTCGCTGCACCGTGGTTCGCGAAACCTGCTTCATCGGTAAACAGGTAGAACCGCAACGCATTCTCTGTTAACGCCCACTGACAGAAATTCACTCGATTATTAAAGTCATCTCCATGTAATTGCTGATGCAGCGACACATCATACTGGTGAAATTTGTGACAATGAGGTAAGCGCATTACACTACTTTAACTCATTGCACTGCCTCTAGCGGGAGTGGGCGTGCGGTTCTAGGCGCTACAGTCTGGAACCGAGCGACCGCTACGATCGCAGGTTAGAATCCTGCCTCGGGCATGGACGTGTGTGATGTCCTTAGGTTAGTTAGGTTTAATTAGTTCTAAGTTCTAGGCGACTGATGACCTCATAAGTTAAGTCGCATAGTGCTCAGAGCCATTTGAACCATTGCCTCTAGCGATGTCACGTGAACTCATGTGTGGGTTCAAGTCAACAGCAGCTAACATAAAAACTGCACCTGCTTCTCCTGTGATGGGTTTGTTACTGACGCGTTTGCGTGCTACGACCATACCTGTTGCATAAAAATTGTTTGCAGATGTTTTCAAATGTGTGGCGCTGTCCGGGTACCTTTCTGCATACAACCTGCAGGCTGCAGCTGCATTGTGTCTACACTCGCCATAGATGAGTATCATCTCTGCTTTTTCAGAGTTAGAATAAACCATTTTCACAGTTCTTACGGCACCGTACACAGTGTTGTATTTGCGACCTTCTCACGTTCCTACTGTGCGTACTTCTGTTCTTACAAGTGTGTACAGTACACTATCACAGACGTCCGGTAACACAGTGTACTACAGTTATTCTGAGTACAAGGACTAATTCAGCAAGCGCTACATGCAGACATTGAGACAGCCAAACTCGTAAACATCGTAGTCTTCGTAAACATACCCCTACAGATCTTGCTTGTTACAACACGCGACTGAACGTCTGAGGTTTCAAGCGTCAGCTTTACATTGCAAATTACTCCGGATGTACTTAACATTTTACAATGTAACAAACGGCATTGTTAAGTATTTGTTTCTATTTACAGTTGTGCTAAAAATAATAACAGGTCTCTATTTAAAAAAGATATATAAATATGTGTTGAAATTCATACTTCCGTGCATTTCTCAGTGGTTTGTATTAACCAATTCCACCAGCCGCTCTCCTCACTTTCAGCCTGTGGAATAGGTTATTCAGTGTTGTGGTTTGGGAGGTGTTTCCAGTGGTAAAGTCATGTGACTCGCTATATATATATATATATATATATATATATATATATATATATATATATATATATATATATACAGGGTGGTCCATTGATCGTGACCGGGCCAAATATCTCACGAAATAAGCGCCAAACGAAAGAACTACAAAGCCCGAAACTTGTCTAGCTTGAAGGGGGAAACCAGATGGCGCTATGATTGGCCCGTTAGATGGCGCTCCCGTAGATCAAACGGATATCAACTGCGTTTTTTCAAATAGGAACCCCCATTTCTTATCACATATTCGTGTAGTACGTAAAGATATATTATAAGTAGGCTGTTTAGGTTCTTATATTGGTAACGCCGCTGCCACGTAGCGCTCTCTGTATGAAAATGAAATCACTGGCTGTGCTGTGTGCAGTATGTGGCTAGTTTGCATTGTTGTCTGCCATTGTAGAGGGGCAGCTGGATGTTAACAGCGCGTAGTGTTGCGCAGTTGGAGGTGAGCCGCCAGCAGTGGTGGATGTGGGAAGAGAGATGGCGGAGTTTTGAAATTTGTCATGAACTGCTATATTTATATATGATGATATCAAGGTAAATACATTGTTTGTTCTCTATTAATATCCTTCATTTGCTAACTACTCTCTCAGTAGTTAGTGCCTTCCGTAGTTTGAATCTTTTATTTAGCTGGCAGTAGTGGCACTCGCTGTATTGCAGTAGCTTGAGCAGCGAAGATTTTTGTGAGGTAAGTGATTTGTGAAAGGTATAGTTTAATGTTAGTCAGGGCCATTCTTTTGTAGGGAATTTTGAAAGTCAGATTGCGTTGCGCTAAAAAATATTGTGTGTCAGGTTAAGCACAGTCATGTATAATTTTTCTAAGGGGACGTTTCAATATGAATGTTTTAGTTGGACCACAATCGTGTATAATTTGTTAATAAGGGGACGTTTCATATGTCGACCCTTAGCCGAGGATACCTCACTGGAATCTTCTGATTTTTTTCGTGTAGTTTGTGTAATTAGTGTAGATTTTGTTTATTGCTAGCGCGTAATTATAGAGAGAATCTCCTTTGTAGTTGCAGTCTTTCATTGTTGTACAGTAAAACAGTTGTGGCATGCATGTAGATTTGCACCAAGTATTTCGCAGCTGCAATTAACTAGATATTATTTTCAGTGTTATGTTAATGTGTTCTCTTATTTTTGCTCTTCAAATTGTGCTATTCTGTGTTGTCGTGTGAAATATTGTGACAATAATGGCGTGTGAAAAACGTAATACTAGGCTCCAAAGTAAACTGAGAAATGACAGTGAAGACGAAAGCAGTGTGTTAGCGCCACCGAGTAATGAATTAACTGATGTTCAAAGTAGTAATTTGGTAATTGTGCATAGGGGAATGGAGCGGGCTGCAAACAATGGTGTAGACAGTGAAACAGGTAGTGAACAGGGAAGCATTATCGATCGATCGGTCGGCAACAGCTCGCCTCAGGAATCCGAAATGACAGGACACAATTTCGCAAATACTGTAGATTCAGGTTTTGGGTTATCACCGTTTTCTCAAATAAGTCAAGACGCATTTTCTGCTTGTCAAAATGTGAATGTTGCCGGTGCAAATGCACTGCCGAAAAGCGTAGAGAAACAGATTCCAGACACTAATACATTATTATTGCAATTAATGCAACAAATGGAACAAAATCAGAGACAAATGGGACAAAATCTTAAAAAGTTAGACACAGTGGAACAAAATCTCAAAAAGTTAGACACAGTGGAACAAAATCTCAAAACGTTAGACACAGTGGAACAAAATCTCAAAAAGTTAGACACAATGGAACAAAATCTTCAAAAGTTAGACACTACACTTGAACAAACACGTGAAGATTTAACCACTGAGTTACATAACATCGAATCGAAATGTCAAAAGGTCTGTAATGACGTAAAAACACAAATTTGTGAGCATTTCCAACCTATTTTTTCGCGTCATGAAAATGTATTACAGAATCACGAAGCAGCCATAAAAGAACTGCAAACTATTGTTCATGAAAATCATGAGACCTTGCAAGCTAAAATTGACTCAGTTGCATCTACCGATTCGGTTACGCAACTTGCAAGAACTCAGGAAAACTTAAAAGGACACAGTAGATACCCTGAAAATTGGTTCAGAAAGACACATGGAGGAAATAAGTACACTATCGGAGAAAGTAGCCGAACTTTCGGATCAGGTCACTAACTTATCTACAAAGGTAGATGATGACCTGAATGACACAAGACCCGTAGCCTTCACTGACACAGAAGAGTATGAACAAATAAGAAAATTCAAACAAAATCAAAATCAAATCAATACACAGTACAAAAGAGAAATCCGGGAAGTACAAGATCAGTTGACGCAGGTAATACAAGAATTACGTATTTCAGAGGACACTCACGCTCCAACACGGGAAGAGGGACATAGAAATACGGAACAACCACAAAATAATAACACAGGACACTTCGGAAATTATGAAAGAAATTGGCAAGGCGCATTGGATTTTGAGATGGAACCGCCGAAACGAAGTAACAATGACCGACATACGACTCGCCGACATGACGATTTTGACTATAAGCTGTTCATTACTACACGTAAATTCAAAACATTTAAGAATTCTGGCAACGACATTCATCCACAAGCATGGCTCCATCAATTCTCTCATTGGTTTCCCCCAACTGGTCGTTAGAACACAGATTAGAATTTATGTGTGGCTACTTGGAGAATGAACCAGCTGTCAGAATGCGATCGGTAATTCACGATTGCCACAGTGAAGGAGAGTTTTACCATGCCTTCCTCTCAGCATATTGGTCTCAAGCCACACAAGACCGAGTAAAACATGGCATCATAATGATGAAACATTTCGAACAATCTGAATTTTCCAGTCTTGTGAAATATTTTGAAGACATGTTGCATAAGAATCAGTATCTTTCAAACCCATACAGCCCCTCAGAACTCATCCGCATTTGCTTACTCAAATTGCCTGAACATTTACGACATATTATTTTAGCAGGACGTTGTAAAGAAGACATTGAGGCATTTCAGGGACTGTTACAAGAACTGGAAATTGACACAGACAGTCGTGGGATGCGAAAACAGGAAAACAATCACTACAGGTCACTTCCGTCACAATTCCGTGACGACAGAAACAATAACTGGACACGACAGGGCTATTCTTACAACACAAATCGTGACCAAAATAGACACCACCCGTACGACAACCGTTGGCAGAGTAGTAATAATTACAGGGAAAGATCACCTCTCCGCCGTAGTGACTATCACAGAGACAATCAGAGAAACAGACAATATGGGAACGAAAATAATTATTATTACGGGAGACAGAATAACTTTAGACGCAACGGTCCAGCGCGCAGTTACGATTCAGGGAGAAATTCTCCACCACTTAACCGACAAGAAAGAAACTACAGGAACTACCGACATGACGACAGACGATGTGATCGTAACGACAGACCTGAATTGCATCAGAACTGGCGGGATTCAAACAGAGCAGGGCCTTCTCGTCACGGTGAATTTGTAGAAGTTAGGTCTCCAAATCCCAATAACGACGCGCGCCAACAAAGAGACCATAGGCAATGACTCACACCGCTGGCTGCCACAAAACGTACTTATGAAACTGACGACGCAGCTGCCGTAGCTAGTAATTACGTAAAAATGGAAGACATTAGGGACATCTTACTCCAAGAACACGACGTAAAACATAACAACATTGCATATCCTGTGATTCACATTACAGTAAATGACGTAGAATTTGCGGCAGTACTTGACTCTGGCAGTTCCATTTCAGTAATCAGTGAAACAGTCTTTAGCAAATGCAACAAATCGAACGATTGCCCCACACTTCCGTTACGTAAGATTAAATTACAAGGTGCAATCTTTGGAAAAAGTGTAGATGTACGCCAACAAACCAACTTAGAATTCTTTTGTCAAAGCCACAGCTTCTCTATGAACTTTCTTATTGTTCCATTATTGTCGACGGAAATTATACTGGGAGTAGACTTTTTGAATGAATACAAAGCAATCTTAAACTTTCACGATGCTGAAATAACTTTAGAAAAAGAAGGTAAGTCAGTAGCTTTGAAATTTGAAGATTGGCTCTCAAACCATGACGAAGAAATTAATCGGCTTTACCTCCTGTTAGACAACAGTTCGGAATTTTCGACGGAACTTGACGCTAACAGTCATTCTGCAAGTACTGACAGGGATGATATCGACGGCGCATTTGACACTAATAAGTTAATTCAGAATAAAATTCAAACAATTGAGAATTGTAATGACACTGATAGGCAGGACCTTTTTGAGATTTTACAAGCACATTCCACAGTTTTTACTCACAAAACAGGAACAATCAAGGAATTTCAATACCAATTTCTTGTTCGTGAGCATACTAAATTTTGTGTTAGACCATACGTAATTCCAGCACATTATAGGGACCGTGTTAGAACAGAAATACAATCTATGCTTGACGAAGGCATTATTGAGCCTGCAGTAAGCTCATACAACAATCCGTTACATGTTGTTGAGAAGAAAAATGGATCGATCAGGCTTGTCTTAGATTCGAGACAAATCAATACTATCATTATTCCTGAAACAGACAGGCCGCAGACGATGGAAGAACTTCTTCAAAATTTTAACGGTGTAAAAGTATTGTCTTCCATTGATCTCAGATCCAGCTTTTATCAGATCGAACCTCATCCAGAATGTAGAAAATACACAGCTTTCCTTTGTTTCGGCGTTTGTTATCAGTTTCGGAAACTTCCTTTTGGTTTGAACATTTCTTCAGCAGCATTCATTCGCGGGCTAAATTCCATATTACCTGAATTCTTAAAACGTCACATCACCTTATGTGTAGACGATATTCTGATAGCAGAAGCCTCATGGGAACAACACAATCGCATCCTCAACAGCGTGTTACATATTTTTGCAGAATCTGGAATTACAGTTAACTTGGAAAAGTCTGAATTCGGTAGGACAAAAGTGAAGTTTTTGGGACATATTATTTCTTCTGAAGGCATTCAGCCGGATCCTGAAAAGTTAGAAGCAATCAGAGCCATTCCAGTTCCATCTACAAAAAGACAAGTCTGCAGTTTTCTAGGTCTCGTAAATTTTTACCGTCGTTTTCTGAATATGAAAATTCTTGTTACACCAAAACTTTGTTCTCTCACTGGAAAAAATACTATTTGGAACTGGGACGAACAAGCACAGTTGGAATTCAATTCTTTGAAAGAATCGCTACTTAATGCGCCAATACTAGCTCATCCAGATCTGTCACAAGATTTCTGCCTTAGCACGGATTCTTCTAAAGTCGGTCTTGGTGCCCATTTATTTCAAGAAGCCATAGAAAATGACACCACCGTTCAGAAAACCATTGCTTTTGCTAGCCGAGTGCTAACAAAATCTGAAAAAAATTATTCCGTTACTGAATTAGAAGCTTTGGCTATCGTTTGGGCATTTGACAAATTCCGTTTCTTTCTTTCTGGTAAGCACGTAAAAGTATACAGTGATCATCGTGCATTACAATTTCTTATGTCTTCAAAATTAAATCATGACAGGTTAAAACGTTGGGCATTGTTTCTGCAAGAATTCCGCTTCACAATAGTCTACATTCCCGGCAAGGAGAACATTGTTGCGGACGCACTGTCACGCGCACCGGCTAGGCTTGAGAAAAGTAACACAGAAGGCAACCTCGAGAAAAATTTCAGTATTCTTTACATTCAGAAAGTCGCCTTTGAAAACTTCATCACCACATCTTTAAAGGACATTGCTCATGAACAAGATAAAGATCCGATTTGGAAAGACATCAAGAGCAAATGGCATGAAAATACACACACACAGATTCGGCATTATTACCTGGTAAGAAACAACATACTCTTCAAACGCTGCACTGTTGATGACAAGCTATGGGTACTTTGCATTCCAGACGATTTTGTTAATAAGCTCATTTGGTACATTCATTTCAGCTACGCACATTTTGGTCCACGAAAATGTTATCATATTCTTCGAACGACTTGTTATTTTAACAATATGGAAAAGAGAATTCGAAGAGTCTTGTCTATTTGTAAACTTTGTCAAAATGCGAAACCATCTACTGTCTCACATCGTGCTCCGTTATTTCCTGTTATTCCTTCTAAATTAAAAGAATTTGCTGCTGTTGATCTCTTGGTACCGCTTGTCAGAACATCTAATGGATTTTCGTACGCTTTAGTCGCTGTTGAACTTACTTCAAAATTTGTTTCTTTCACTCCGTTACGTAAAGCCACTGGACGATCTGTATCGAACGCCTTTGTTAAAAATTTCTTACGTGAAGTTGGACACGTTAGCAAAGTCATTTCAGATAACGGACCTCAATTCAGATCTGCTGTTTGGTCACGCATGCTTCGGAATCATAAAATCAAACCTGTTTTTATTTCATTGTACTCACCACATTGTAACCCGTCTGAACGGATTATGAAAGAAATCAATAAGCTTTGCAGACTTTATTGTCACAGAAAGCATCAGCATTGGGACAGATATTTACACTTATTTCAAAATGTGCTGAATGAAATGCCTCATGATTCCACTGCTTTACCACCTACTCTTGTACTAAAGAATGAAGAACCACCGAACAGAATCAGAGAGCTTGTACCTTTCCCAAATACACGTAAACTTCGACACAAAGACATAATTGATTTGGCTCTTAAAAATATAAAATCTGCAGCAGACAAAAGGAGAAAACTACACGGTAAAGCAAATGCAAAGAAATTGTATATTGGTCAGAAAGTTCTCATTAAAGCTCATTCATTGTCACATAAGAAGAAACACTTGAGTCACAAATTCTTTCTAGTTTACAATGGACCTTACAGAATCCGACGTATACCACATGATAATTGCGTTGAAGTTGAAACTCTGCGTACTAGGAAGAGTAAAGGTTTACACCACATTTCACATGTAAAACCGTTTATTGAAAGATAATCTGCTTTTTAACTTTGTCTTTACCATATAACTTTTCACTTTACATTACTAGTATGCTGCGTCAGACTTAAGAAACTGTTAACATACAACTATGTTTGAAGTTAGATATCCAGTCTAGAACCTAGGGAACATTTTTAAACAGAAATTATGAATGCATTGTTATAGTGAACAGACGACACAGTGTTGTATTTGTACATTCTTGCTTGTTAGTTGCACGATTACGTAACGACTATAAGGCTCACATACTTAGAACATTTACCAGTACTGCTAATGAGATTTTAATGCAACATTTTGGTTTACTTGAAAATACATTCTGGGTTTAAAGTACTTTCTGTGAGATACCAGACGACACAGTGGTTAGTTTATGTGACAACTACACGGTTTTATCACGACGCTACTAATGAGTGAAAATTTACAATGTTGCTTTTGCAGTGTTTCTGTTTTATATTTGCACAGTTTTCTGTTTTATTCTGGAAAGTAAAACAGGTTTTAGTAGTAACTTTTGTAGTATAGCTACAATGAGACTGCCTTTTCCGTAGCACAACAATACGTTACAGTACAGTACTTTCTTCATCACGGCAATAAGCGTAATAACTAAGACATTTATACGCAAAGCATTTCACTTTTGTGTATTATGAGGTAAGTACATTGACTTCTGCAGAACTTAGCTTTCGGAGGACGATAACTACGACACTTCCACACAGATTATGTTGCAACAAGACGCACATTTAGCGCTACAGTACACGTATTTGAGTGATTAATTTTGTACTTAAAACATTTATTTATTGCTGTAATCTGTAACACCTGAGGGTATAATTACATTAATCCTCAGGGGGGTACACGCTTACTTTGTGTACCATGCGTGTGGCAACCACAAGGAACCCTAGCTAATATGGTATTTGCTTATACAACTTTACACATCGGTACCATATTTCTCTAACACACAAATTACACAGCTATCTGATCATTTAACTGAGAGATAAACATTTTTTTAATACATCAGTGACACATGTTTACGCAATACACAGTTGGGTAACTTAACACTTATGAAACTGTATTTTGTCTGTACTTTGTAAACTGTTCATATTTTTTCGGAATCATTGTGATACTATGAGAGCTTTGAATGATATATTTGGTAAGGGAGCATGATTTTAAAGTACGTTTATGGCAGATGACACTATTGAAATGAGCAGAGAATTTTTTTTAGGTTTTGAAACTATTGCAGAAAGCTACGACGTTTTTGAGATTTGACTGAGGTGTTATGATGTTATTATTACGACAACGATGTGTACTATGCTGTTGAGATATGTTTATGATCAATAAGATGATGCTACCGTATATGAGGAATAAGAAGTATGTTGGAAACCAAGAATCGTACTTTAAGAGTTATGAAATGTGCATAAATGCGTGACTGTATCACAATACTGACGAATATTTTATTTGGACACTTATATTTATAGGATTTTCTTTCTACAGATTTGCAACGCTAATTCTTGACCTGTGAAATATTTTTATGTCACTGTAGCGGAAACTGGTGTAAGAAAGTTAAGTGACCACCTGCACGTAATGCGTTGTGGGCACGCAGCTGTGTCAAACACCTGGAGAACAAGCCATTAGGGTGTGCCTTTCTGGAAGCACAGGTAGAAAAAAAAAAGAAAGAAGGCAGGCCTTTATCCTCGCCATTGACATTCCTTTAGAGAAAATATTGCAAATGCGACACCCTCATTACTTCCATTAACCTTGCTATTGACATTCCTTTGTAGAAAGCATCGCAAATATTACATGCTCATTACCTGAAAACATATGATTACTCGTACTTTGTTCTAATTACTGCAATGCTAATGAATTGATGGGAAATATTCGTACATCTGCACACCTGATTATGACAAGTGACTTTCTATGAGAGTTGAGAGCTACTGACTTACGAAATGCCACATGACTATTGAATGATGTTTTTATGCTTTGGTTTGCGTAATTGCTTATTTCATTTGACATCTGTTTTTCAGCTGTGTTCCATCATTGGTTTCATAAAATAAAATTAAAAGCATTTGCTAATGTGAACACTTTCTGTCAACAGATCTATTAAATAATAATTTTGTGATCCACATTCTTCAAAAAAGGAGCACTTGGAAAGGAAAGAACAAGAAGAAGGGACTAGTAACAGTAACTGCATACATAATATTCTTTTCAAGTACATGGTAATATTTCTTTTACAATAAGTTGTTGTGGTGCACCACTTTAATTACTTAGACATTAAGATGTGATTATACATTTCCCTTATCTGCATTGTTATCTTTAGTGTACTATTTTTTTTTTTTTGCTTGAGCTATGTCATGTTTAGATATAAGCTGCTGTTTGCCAGGCATAGTGCTACTGAACTTTAATTTGTGTTACTCTGCTAAGCCAGATTTATTTTTTTGTTTGCTGCGCATTGCCTCATATTAGTTGTAATGTTGAATTGCTTGGTAATTTAGATTTACTGTAGCTTGCTTTGCGATTTTCCATTTTTTTCATTGCTGTTTATATTAATTGTTTTATGTGCTGCTGCATTGCCTCGTCCCTTAGTAGCATCTGAGCTCAGTAGATTTAAGTTAGCTTAAGAGGGGGTAGACTATATAAGAAACTGACTATGGAGAATAGGTAAAGAATGCATTGCGAAGTTATATTTGGGCCCAAATGAGTATTGTACAATTAGAAATAATTATTTTGAAAGAAATATGAACAGAATACAGAAAGCAGGCTTAGATAGGACTTTTTGGGAATGATGATGAACAAAGGGAGATCTCCATGCAAAATACTGCAGTAAAACAAACCCTGTCCTTTCCCTTTTGTGTTAGCCCACTATATGTTTGTGTACCCTTGTGTATTTGTTTTCTTCCTGTCTCTGTGTACTGTTTCATAGAACTTTTTTCTCTTCTAATACTAAGTTACATTCACTATGATGAGGAATACTGTTATCCTCAAATACAATTGGCATTAATAATGTGTTATTTACTTTGTAAAGCTGTTTAGACATTATTTATTCTGTTTTGTGTTAATGCTCATGTGTGAAGTTGGTGTTTCGAAAGTTATTCTGATCTTTTATGTATGTACTCATGTCATAACTCCTGTAACATTGATGTATATGTTTATTTCTATTCTTTTGTAAAGCCCCTATTATCTACGAATGTTATCTGTATTATTATGTTTCAATGATGTTTTCTTTATCTTTGTAATTGTATTCTCATGTTATAAAATTGTACTTGACACCATTTCATCAAATTAAGTAACTTGTTAGTTACATTTCACTGCACACGTTTCTGTTGGTCATAGTACATGGACAATATGTGAGAAGTTGGGACTGTTAGTGTTTGCACGTGTGTTACTGATTCAGCAAGGGACTGGATAACAGCATTGCTGGTTCTAAGGACAATTCCAAAAACTTTGTGAGTGCACAAGTGGTGGTTTATGGACTTGCTATATTCTCCGCAAGACTCTTCGATGGTGAATGTGCACCTGCACAATCGCAACAGATGGCTGCTGGACATTTCTACAAGGACTACAGTGGGTCTGCACCTCTGGTGGCCCACCAATACCATTATTTCTACAAGGACTACAGTGGATCTGCATCTTTGATGGCCCACCAATACCATTATTTCTACTAGGACTACAGTGGGTCTATACCTTTGCTGACTCACCAGTACCATTATTTCTGCAAGGACTTCAGTGGGTCTGCGACTCTGATGGCCCAGTAATACCGTAATCTCTACCAGGACTGCAGTGGGTCTACTCTGTGATGACCTACCTACCAATGTTCTTCAAAACGTCGAATGACTCTGCTGTGGGTTTGCTATGTTGTAGCCCATTACCTGTCAGCATGTCAAGAGTCAGCACTGTCTTTCTGATGGAAGGACACTACTTCTTCAAGACTGCATGGAAATCCACTACTTCCGTGTGCATTGTCTTTTACTGCTCAGACTTTGAGAAAAGAAACGGCAGTTTCACTGTGATGAAGGATCAGGACTGTCTTTATAGACTGTGAGAAAATTTGAGCTTTTGACCAACATTGTATCCATAAGTGTGTGCATTTGATTTCTTTGTTACTGTAATTGTGAAAAATTTTTGTCAAATCTGTATTGGCCAGTGCCCAACACCATTTGTAAAAATTTTTTGTGGGGAGCATGGGGGCTATGTAAGTAGGCTGTTTAGGTTCTTATATTGGTAACGCCGCTGCCACGTAGCGCTCTCTGTATGAAAATGAAATCACTGGCTGTGCTGTGTGCAGTATGTGGCTAGTTTGCATTGTTGTCTGCCATTGTAGAGGGGCAGCTGGATGTTAACAGCGCGTAGCGTTGCGCAGTTGGAGGTGAGCCGCCAGCAGTGGTGGATGTGGGGAGAGAGATGGCGGAGTTTTGAAATTTGTCATGAACTGCTATATTTATATATGATGATATCAAGGTAAATACATTGTTTGTTCTCTATTAATATCTTTCATTTGCTAACTACTCTCTCAGTAGTTAGTGCCTTCCGTAGTTTGAATCTTTTATTTAGCTGGCAGTAGTGGCACTCGCTGTATTGCAGTAGCTTGAGCAGCGAAGATTTTTGTGAGGTAAGTGATTTGTGAAAGGTATAGTTTAATGTTAGTCAGGGCCATTCTTTTGTAGGGAATTTTGAAAGTCAGATTGCGTTGCGCTAAAAAATATTGTGTGTCAGGTTAAGCACAGTCATGTATAATTTTTCTAAGGGGACGTTTCAATATGAATGTTTTAGTTGGACCACTTTTTTCGCTTTGTGATAGATGGCGCTGTAATAGTCACAAACATATGGCTCACAATTTTAGACGAATCTTTGGTAAAGGTAGGTTTTTTAAATTAAAATACAGAACGTAGCTACGTTTGAACATTTTATTTCGGCTGTTCCAATGTGATACATGTACCTTTGTGAACTTATTTCTGAGAACGCATGCAGTTACAGCGTGATTACCTGTAAATGCCACATTAATTCAATAAATGCTCAAAATGATGTCCATCAACCACAGTGTATTTGGCAATACGTTTAACGACACTCCTCTCAACAACGAATAGTTCGCCTTCCGTAATGTTCGCACATGCATTGACAATGCGCTGACGCATGTTGTCAGGCGTTGTCGGAGGATCACGATAGCAAATATCCTTCAGCTTTCCCCACAGAAAGAAATTCGGAAACGTCAGATCCGGTGAACGTGCGGGCCATGGTATGTTACTTCGAAGACCAATCCACCAGTCATGAAATATGCTATTCAATACCGCTTCAACCGCACGCGAGCTATGTGCCGGACATCTATCATGTTGGAAGTACATCGCCATTCTGTCATGCACTGAAACATCTTGTAGTAACATCGTTAGAAAATTACGTAGGAAATCAGCATACATTGCACCGTTTAGATTGCCACCGATAAAATGGGGGGCCAATTGCCCTTCCTCCCATAATGCTGCACCATACATTAACCCGCCAAAGTCGCTGATGTTCCACTTGTCGCAGCCATCGTGGATTTCCCGTTGCCCAATAGTGCATATTATGCCGGTTTACGTTACCGCTGTTGGTGAATGACGCTTCGTCACTAAATAGATCGCGTGCAAAAAATCTGTCATCGTCCCGCAATTTCTCTTGTTCTCAGTGGCAGAACTGTACACGACGTTCAAAGTCGTCGCCATGCAATTCCTGGTGCATACAAATATGGTACGGGTGCAATCGATGTTGAGGTAGCATTATCAACACCGAAGTTTTTGAGATTCCCGATTCTCGCACAATTTGTCTGCTACTGATGTGCGGATTAGCCGCGACAGCAGCTAAAACACCTGCTTGGGCATCATCATTTGTTACAGGTCGTGGTTGACGTTTCACATGTGGCTGAACACTTCCTGTTTCCTTAAATAACGTAACTATCCGGCGAACGGTCCGGACACTTGGATGATGTCGTCCAGGATACCGAGCAGCATACATAGCACACGCCCGTTGGGAATTTTGATCACAATAGCCATACATCAACACGATATCGACCTTTTCCGCAATTGGTAAACGTCCATTTCAACACAGGTAATATACTCGTATACCGTCCGCACTGGTGGAATGTTACGTGATACCACGTATTTATACGTTTGTGACTATTACAGCGCCATCTATCACAAAACGAAAAAATGGTCCAACTAAAACTTTCATATTTCTTTACGTACTACACGAATATGTAATAAAAATGGGGGCTCCTATTTTTTAAAAAAAACGCAGTTGATATCCGTTTGACCTATGGCAGCGCCATCTAGCAGGTCAACCATAGCGCCATCTGGTTTCCCCCTTCAAGCTAGACGAGTTTCGTTCTTTGTAGTTTTTTCGTTTGATGCTTATTTCGTGAGATATTTGTCCTGGCCACTATCAATGGACCACCCTGTACACATATCAAAAATAGATTTGTATCATAACGGATCCGAGAGTTCCGGAATCTGTACAAAAAAATTGGAATAGAGGTTAACAGAAACATCATTTTCGGCCTTTTTATTGCTCATGAAGACCACACATTGCATGTTGTACCAGCATACAGCGATACCTTCAGAGGTGGTGGTCTAGATTGCTGTACACACCGGTACCTCTAATATTCAGTAGTATGTCCTCTTGCATTGATGCACGCCTGTATTCGTCGTGGCATACTATCCACAAGTTCATCAAGACACTGTTGGTCCAGATTGTCCCACTCCTCAACTGTGATTCGGCTTAGATCCCTCAGAGTGGTTGGTGGCGTAGATCCCTCAGAGTGGTTGGTGCGTCACGTCGTCCATAAGCAGCCCTTTTCAATCTACCCCAGGCATGTTCGATAGATTTCATTTCTGGAGAACATGCTGGCCACTCTAGTCGAGCGATGTCGTTATTGTGTAGGCAGTCATTCACAAGACGTGCACGATCTGGGCGCGGATTGTCGTCCATGAAGACGAATGCCTTGCCAATATGCTGCCGATATGGTTGCACAATCGGTCGGATGGTGGCATTCACGTATCGTACAGCCGTTACGGCGCCTTCCAGCGGCGTAAGTCGGTCCCACGTAATGCCACCCAAAAACAGCAGGGAACCTCCACCTTGCTGCACTCGCTGGACAGTGTGTCTAAGGCTTTCATCCTGACCGGGCTGCCTCCAAACACGTCTCCGACTATTGTCTGATTGAAGGCATATGCGACACTCATCGGTGAAGAGAACGTGATGCCAATCCTGAGTGGTCCATTCGGCATGTTGGGCCCATCTGTAACGGGCTGCGTGGTGTCGTGGTTGCAAAGATGGACCTCGCCGAGGACGTCGGGAGTGAAGTTGCGCATCATGCAGCCTATTGCGCACAGTTTGAGTGGTAACACGACATCCTCTGGCTGCACGAAAAGCATTATTCAAGATGGTGGCGTTACTGTCAGGGTTTCTCTGAACCATAAGCCGTAGATAGTGATCATCCACTGTAGTAATAG
The DNA here is from genome assembly GCF_021461385.2 of Schistocerca piceifrons. NCBI lineage: Eukaryota > Metazoa > Arthropoda > Insecta > Orthoptera > Acrididae > Schistocerca > Schistocerca piceifrons. Next base: position 778,172,262 of record NC_060140.1, on the reverse strand, counting down.
CCCTTGCGTGGCCTGAGCGAGGCATGTCATCGAAAGTTCCTGCCTCTCTGCATCTCCTGCATGTCCGAACAACATCGCTTTGGTTCACTCCGAGACGCCTGGACACTTCCCTTGTTGAGAGTCCTTCCTGGCACAAAGTAACACTGCGGGCGCGATCGAACCGCTGTATTGGCCGTCTAGGCACGGTTGAACTACAGAGAACGTGGAATGATTGGATTGATCGGCTATTGGACCCCCTCCAACTAACAGGCGCCGCTCATTCATGGTTGTTTACATCCTTGGACGGGTTTAGTGACATCTCTGAACAGTCAAAGGGACGGTGTCTGTGATGCAATATCCACAGTTAACATCTATCTTCAGGAGTTCTGGGAGACGGAGTGATGTAAAACTTTCTTGATGTGTGTATACATGAGAGATAAGGCATTACAGAAGTTAAAATTGGTGTGAAAAAATTAACGGCAAATGTAACTTTCACATGATGTTTCACGTCCAAGTAACAAAGCTCGATGATACTGTGACCATACATAGAAACAACTGCTGCAGTATACTACAGAAGGTAACTGAATGAAATACACAACGGGACGAACAGAAACGACATTTCATTCAAAGACAATAATTACATTGAGATCATAGCAATTCATTATAGTTCCCTGGACATTACAAACGGCGGTACCCGGATGTTGATCACAACGAACGTCATTGTATCCTCTAAAAAGTGGTGCCAAGCTAGGCACAACGTTGGTAAGGAGTTGTTGTATGGCGTTCCACCCCAACGTGGTTGACAGTTCCTGAATGGTCGTTGGAGCATGTGGGGTTGTTGCGATATGTCTCCCCAACGCATCTCACGTATGTTCTGGGACACGAGCAAGCCAGTCCATCCGCCGAATATCCCCTCGTTCCAAGAACGCCTCTACTTGTGCTGTTCGATGCAGCTGCACTTCGTCATCCACAAAATGAAGTCAGGAACGAATGGACTTTTGAAAAAACGTACATGGTGAAGGAGTATAGTGTCTCAATAATACTGGCCGGTGAGTGTACCTTGTCCCAAGATTTGGACGTCATAAGCGCATCTAACATTTCCCTAACCACACCATGACTTCGGGACCATAAAAACGATCATATTTGTTCCTGGGTACATTACATGTTCTTTCTGTGCACAGCCCAAGGTTCATCGAGCTACATCACTTGACAATGACATATCATACGAAAGGTTTTTTCGTTATAAGTTTTTTACGTCAGTATATATTACCAATACATTTTAGTTTACATATCGCGGTGACTTCAATGGAATTATTGTCTTTGAATAAAAGTGACATTTCTGATCTTTCAGTTGCCGTCCATCGTACTTTGTAGTAGTGCTTTCTATGCATGGCCTAACAGGGGATATAGCACGAATGGTCAGGGGTTTGTTTCATCTGTGGGAGAATGTCACAGAGATACTGAAGGAACTGGACTGGAAGAGTCTTGAAGATAGAATTAAACCATCCCGAAAAGTTTGTTAACAAACTTTGAAGAACCAGCTTTAAATTATGACTCTAGGAACATACTTCAGCCCCAACGTATAGCTCACATAGAGATCGTGAGGATAAGATTAGAGTAATTACTTCACTGTAAATGATGACAGCCAAAACAGTTGCAGGATAATGATTTATTAAAATTCTTGACCAAGGTTTCGGTATATATAAATATATCTTCATCAGAAGTAAAATATCCTGAACAGAAAGACACTTTCATTAACAAAAACTTAGCATCGGAAACGAGAAAGAAAAAAACACTATAGCTTAAGTAACCGTAATTACCAGAGTATTACAGGCACAAAACTTTTAGTCACTTACTAAAATTACATTCGCCGAGAGAGGGCACTTGTGGTATGTGCCAGACACTGCCGCCACATAAATCCATCGATACATACACATGCGCATCAAAATTATTTAAAGTTGTGCCAATTCAAACCTTCTGTCTCAATAAATAAAACATATCAGAACCATTTAAAAACATCTATGTAAAATAAAAAATATGAAACCAATTTACCTGTGTCCTAGTGTCAAACAGATGAAGCTTGCGCTATGGAACTCACCTAACGAGAGAGGGCACTAGTGCTATGCGCGAGAATCTCGCGTAACGTAAATGGTAAAATACATACTAGCGAAAACAACAAAAATGTTAAAGTAAAACGAAACGATCTGTCGTTTTGAATAAAAACATAACAGACAATTAACCACACATACACATCGAAAATCACAAACAACAAACATCAAAAATACGTAAAATCCCAACAAGACAGGAAAAGTGCATTTCACCGGCATCAACAGGCAAGAAAACTAGCTTCTAGTCAGCCAGACCATATTACATTAAAGAAAGGAGGCGTTTGAAACTGTCTAAAAAATGTTTACCTGTCTGTCCGATGTAATAGTTTGGGCAGTCGTTGCAAGTAATTTTGTAAACTCTGGATTTATTGCCAAGTTCTTCCCGTGCTCCAATAGTATGAATCACTCTTTGTTTCAGGCTATTATTTACGGAAAAGGCAACTCTGTAACCGTATTGTTTCTGTAGAAGTCTTCTTATCTTATATGATACGTTCCCCAAAAATGGAGTAGAAATAAAGTTATTACCCTCATTCTTTTTCGCCGTGTTATCTCCTAAGGTTGAACATTTTACAGCTCTTTTTTTTCCTAACAATTTGGTCAATTAATTTAGGGTCGTATCCATTGTTAGTAGCTATTTCTTTCTCATTTCCGATGCTAAGTTTTTGCTAATGAAAGTGTCTTCCTGTTCAGGGTATTTTACTTCTGATGAAGGTATATTCATATATAACGAAACCTTGGTCAAGAATTTTAGTAAATCTTTATCCTGCAACTGTTTTGGCTGTCATGATTTACCGTGAAGAATTTAAACAGTTGCTGTTTCAGCCATGTTTAAAATCTTAGAATAATTTTACCACGCCCAGAGGCATTCAAACTGTCATTCTTCCCGTGCTCCATACGTGGATGGAACGGTAAGAAACCTAATAACTGGTACAGTGGGACGTACCCTTTGCCGTGAACCTCACGGTGGTTTGCTGAGTATAGATGTAGATATAAATGTAGAAGGTTCTTTGAACTATGTTACCTGGCAGTGACACATCATGTGTAATGTACTTTCATCCTTAAGGTTTTCACACCAGTGTATATTGCCAATACATTTTAGTTTACGTAGTTAACTTTCCCAGGAGTTACTAATGCGTAATGACTCAGTTTAAAGCTCTTTAACTTAATTTGCATTTTAACCTGGCTGTGTTACAAATGTGGTCAGATAACAGAATTGAATAATTAATTTCATAACAGAATTAAATAGGTACTACTTTATATAAAATAATTTCAAATTTTTAAATAGAAATTCTTCTATGAAAGTGGGGGACCTGTCCAAAGGGAAAATTTTCTTTTGCCAATTTTAGCTTAGCTTTGACGTCTGTCGGGCATTTAATGTCGTTGGGTATTTGATCAGGGGTATTGGTAGCTCTTTCTGAACTAAAGTAAATCTTAATAATAAGTAATGAAACCCATGTTTTCTTCTAGTATTGTAATAAGTCATGTAATATCGTTGGTTGCGTATTTCTTCGGGTCTGTTACATCATCTGGCAGTTGTTACAGGAGTTCCCCAAATCTCGTCATAAATCACAAGAACATTACGTGCACACATTCAGCCTTTGGATATGTACGTCGTTCGTTACCATCACTTATCGCTTTTAGTGTGTTGTCAAAACACACTTTATTCTTGTATACTGATTCTGTTCGCACTTACATTCTGCTCTGGTCTGCAGAACTCATGAAAACTTCCTATGTGTACCACGCGCATACAGTTTCAAAGTTCAGTGGAAACTTTAATGCAAAGATGTTTGTTTGAGACGAGAAATACTTACAGAATACTAAATGGATGTCTATAAAATAAAAATACAAAAGTTTTCGATCACCTTTCACAGCTGTGCACTTGTGTTTAAAACAGGGATTTGGTTTTGAATATTCTATTATATGTCAGACCTGATAATAAATTAAGTATAAATATGTAAAGATTAAGCAGCGCCTTCGTTGTGTATTTGACTGGTTACTGACACTGAGGGCGCTGATGAGAATCAACAACACTTACGTGCCTTCACCTAAAACGGTTCTGTTAGAATTGACCAAATTTCTTCAGCTGTCTGTGTAGCAATCAGGTTGCCTTAGTTTGCAGTACATTGTGTGCATCTAGCAGTGTGGTTATATACTTCGTCAGGTTCATACCATACTACCTTCTAATGGGACAGAAGAAGGAGACTGGAACTGAAAACGTGCTGTAATTGTAGCTCTGCAAATAGAAGGCTGTTTTAGCAAGACAATAGGAAGAAAAGTCGGCGCAGCACAGTCTACAGTGCTGCATACGCTGCAGCGGTTCAAGTAACCTCGTGCCAATGCAAATGTTTCGCGATCTGCAACATCGTAAAGGGAAGATCAGCTCATCCCTGCAACTGAAATTCGTGAGGAAGTAAACAGAACGCCAGCGATTCCAGTCTCTGTCTCAACAGGGGTGCTTAGCGGCCAGAAAACCTTAATTACGCAAAGAAAATAAAATGAAAAGATTGCAGTGGGCACAACAACATAAAAACTGGAACGTGCATCAGTGGTCCAAGGTGTTATTCACGAACGAATCTATGTCTGAATTATCTGGAAGCCATCGTCGAGTGTTGTTCGTCGACTTCCCGGAGAACGTATGGAGTGTCAGTGTGTGACGGTAGCGGTGAAGTAAGGTGGAGGGTCGGTTATGTTGCGGGGATGTTTTTCGGACGACAAAGGCGGTGATGTAGTGAGTATTAACGGAATATTAAAGAAGGACGGATATCACAGGATACTGATCAACAATGCCATTTGGCAAGAGACTTGTTGGTTTTGGGTTTGTTCTGCAGGAAAATAATGATCTCAGCTATGCTTCTAAACTGTGCAGAGGGTTTGTGAATCGAAAAGAGAAATACGGGGAACTGAAAATATGATTTGGCCAGGGTAGTCGCCTGACTTAAATCCTATTAAACTATTATGAGATGAACTTGACAGTAAGCTTAGGAAACTGAGGTCATCTATTGTCTAAGACCTGTGGTATCGATAGCTACGATGCCACAACGTAGGTGCGCCCTGCTAGGTTGGCAGTACGACAGACGCCGACGACAGCGCACTCTAGCCGGAGCAGGAGAGCTCTACGAGCTCCGCTCCAGATTCTGTCCATTTTCATCAAGAGAAGACGGCCTAGAAAAGTCGCTTCAACCTCAGCTTGCTATTGTGACTGTGTACTACTTACGACGGGTCTAAGGCTTCGCACCTCAGTACAAAGTGATGTATTCAGTTAATATTTTGATATAGTAAAACCATTTCTAAGAGCAGTACCGAGAGATTTTCACCTTTTCCTGCTCCTACTCACTTCCTGAATTCGGCCAACCTTTCAGTTTTCAGGAGCAGACCCACGCGCCGCCTTCCAGGTGGGATACAAAAAGACCTACGGTGTAATTTTCAGATATGTTGAACTGCAGTATCTGTAAAAACACTCCAGAATGTCAAGAGTTTGTGTAGCTGTTTCGAGAGCAAAGGGTGGATACTGTGAAGAGGCTAAAATATAGACGATATTTACCGAGAGAGGAAATATTTATTTTGTTGGTCTATTTCGTTTTTTGCGATGTGTTCGTATATTGATTGAAGTCTACAGCTTTTATCATAGGTAATATAAAACTTTTCATAGCTAGTGTACATTACGTCTTATAAGTAATATGAATACAAAATTATCCTGAAAGTGCTGCTAAGAAACACTACATATCTAAATTCAAACGACTCAAAACAAAACATTTATGGTTAAGCACTTTAATATTCTTATAACGCTTTCCTTTGTGGAGCACTGATGATGCGTTAGACTATTAGATGAAACACGTTCATTAAAAAATTAGTTGCAAATGATTAGTTATGGTTATTCTCGCCTACAAGATAAACACCATTTAACTAGCAACTCAGGAAAAATGGGTGCATAATTATAAATACAATTTGGAAGGGACTTGCAGGTTTCTCTTTTTGTTTACAAAATTCGAAGTTTACAGTCGATGACATTTGGGCATTATATTTGATGGTGTAATCAATGGTATATAATGTAATTAGGCGATGAAAAAGTGAAAATTATCGTATTTGGTAATAATTATGCAGAAAGTGAATTTGTAACTCAATAAAACGTTCTCGGTTTTCAATAAATAAAATTTTATTCAAATTGACGCGGCTTGAAAAGCGAGAGCGTTTTATCCATGTATGCCGTCGCGAAAGACTCCGAGGACACATAAATCTGTAACTTTCATCAAAATAAAATCGCAGCAGAACCGCTGGGAGTCAAATACAACAGCAATGGGAAGAATTGATTATACTGCATTGCTAAGCGTTACAAAAATTAACGCGAGTGACATGTTAATGCCATCTCAGAAGAACTGTCAAAATACCGATTTCAAACATCTTTAGAAGGATCGTTCCTTTCCTTTTGAGATAGCAAGGTGAACTTTGTTTACGTGAAAACAGCACAGAACAATTTTTAAGTTTACAACGTGTGTGATGCTGCCCACGTGTAGGTGCCGGGTTAATTTCCGAACGTCATTGATTCAGTTACGCAATTGTATCTAAACATAGTTGTACAGGGTGAACCCGAACACCGACAAAATTTCGTCACTCAGGGATATTTTCAGAATATTTTAGTACAAAGCGATACGTGGTATCAGGTGGCGCGTTAAAGAGTAATTGGATTTCGTTTCCTTTCCTAGCCCTTTTATCTTTCTACCCATATTGTAGAGTGAACATGCAAATGTTCACTGTACAAACCGTGTTTCTTGCTTGAAAGCAAATTTGTTTCCTTCCCACTCGTTACTTGCCGTTGACAACAGTAATTCCCAATTTACGCTTCGCTCTCAAGCCTGCGTTCAGTGTTGCTCGGTTCTGTCTTGGATTTATTTCCCTCGCAGCGTTGTTGTACGGTAACGTTAATACTCAACGATACATATAGGTTTTTCTGTTCAAGAGTTGGCCGTTATGCCTATCGTGTATGGATTCACTGAATGCGATGGAAGAGATACGGTGAAGTGTTCTCACAGCAGCATCTGTACATATACGCCTGCGAGGAAACGGACCTTTCCATGTTTAGAAACTGCATATTTACAGGCTTTATCAGTGTTGTGAAAACGTGTTCACGCAAACAGAGATAATTAGGACAACAAACCGAGTAAGTCACAATTCCATTATTACTTTGCAATGAGCTACCGGAGACCCGTAGGTACCTGATTCCATATCACTCACAAAATAGCTGTGAACGATCTCAGAAATTTTTTGGGTAAATTCTGGATTAACCCGTACTCGTACAAACAGGATAAGAACATGAAGATATGTTTTTAAATACACTTCTTGAAGATCACTGATGCTCTCTCCATCAGAAAAGCCTTCGCTATCACCCAACGGATATGGAGGCCAGCCACCGACGTAATTCCGCAGCTGGACGCTGCAGAAGTACTGACACACAGTCTGCAACGCCGCCTTCTGCCTTCATTGGTTGGCCGGATTGCTGCACGGTTTAGCACAACGCGGTGTTTCCACAGCCGATTACACCATGTGAGCCTACCTCCTGTCATAACACACTCGAGGGTGTATATATCCTCCCAGCGGAGCCAGCGGCGGCATTGCTTCGGCGTCAAGCAGTCGACCACGCAGCATCCACGCCAGTCACCAGTAGGGTATACCCCTAAGTCTCTCCAGGCTCATCGAACAGCCTGAACAGCTGGGCAGATTCGCTTATCCACGAGCTGTCAACTATCCCCGAAGGTGTGGGCTTTGATCTGAATTCGTCTAGGTGAGGCCTGCCACTGGATTCCACCACATGGCACACCAGCCAGTCTCCAAGGGTACTGGGTTCGACGTGGGTTCTGCACACTTTCCCCTGGCATCGGAGCTATTCCGCCGCCTCAGTTGGCCTTGCGCCAACGAGGTGACGAGCGACCAATGGTCCGCTGTCACTGAAGTACTGTGTGCAAACCATCAAGTAATAAGGAATGGTCCTGTTGAGTTATCGTTCTTGAATCTGTGCCGGCCGCAGTACTTTTTTTCGCTTGCTGCTGTTTTAACGTCATAATTCCTTACAGTAGGCCATTTTTAGCTTTATAGTCACAATGACTGACCATGGTTTCCGAGGGAACTTTTGCCCTCCCACACCGTAACAGCTGCACCACCAAAATGAACGTGTTCCACAGTTTTCCTGTGTGCATTTCGCGTTCTCACCTCCCACCGTATTAGGATACGTAAGCACTGCCAAACATGATCGTTTGGCTGTTCCAGGTGATGTGCTGTGGGGAGACATAATGTTGCATTGGCCTACTCACCTCCAAATCTTTGGAACACAGTACAACGTTGTTGCGACACTGAACTCTTTCCCTATGTGCACATTTTCGTGGGTGCAGTGGCCTTGACTTCATGTGTAGATGACAGTGTGAGACCTCACCGAACAGCGCAGTTGGAGGAGGTCTCAGAGCGAAAGGATACTGACTGGCGTGTACCTGTCCCCTGACCTTAAGCCCATCGAGCACGTGTGGGATTCGTTGCAGAGACGTACCGCAGCATGTCCACGTGCACCACCTGACGTCCTTCTGTTGTCTACCACTCTGGCGGAGGAATGGAACGTCCTACCACAAGAACTGCTTGCCAACTTTCTGACCAGCATGGGAGTACGTTGCAGAGCTTGCCCTACTGTCCGTGGCGATCACTCACCCTATTAAGAAGCATGTCACTCCCTTTGTAAAGTCCAGAGGACCATCATGGTTTGCTGTTAATTCAATGTAATTGTTGTCTTTGGATGCAAGAATCATTTCTGTTGGTGTCATTGCGTATTTATTTCAGTTCCTCTCTTCTTCTTCTTCTTCTTCTTCTTCTTCTTCTTCTGCCATTCTATGGTTGGGCTAGAGCCTGTTCCGAACTAACCATCTTATCTTCGGTCTTTCCTCACTTTTGTTGTTCCATGTTTTATAATCCATTTCTAGTATTGGATTACCTGTTGGATTACTTGTTGCATTCGTAATTCTTTCCTTATTACTTCGTCTCTTATTCCAGTTATCTTCTGTGCTATACTGTAGCAGTTCCTTCTATGTGTTGTCCAAGTTTCATAGAGTTACGTTACTTGGCAGTGACAAATCGTGCGAAAGTTACTTTCGCTCTTAAATTTTGCCCTCCAGTGTGTATGTAACGAAAAGTAACTACTGTCACGTAACTGTACGTTAGGACATTTCTGAAATTATTGAGCCTTGGCGACTGGCGGTAGGGTATTCTACTTGCATCGCTGATATCTATATTCGGTTGTCTTGCTATCTTTGACTGCTCTCCCCGGTGGGTTTTCCGGGTGAACGTGTGACGAGAGAGTCTCCGATCGGCGTTCAACGACCCAAATTGTCTTGAAAAAAAGCCTGCGTCCCTAACCGTGGTGCATGGGGCCTCGCCGTGCCCGCCTCCCCTGTCTTTTGTCGCGCCGGAAGTACGGTGCCGATCGCTGGGCGCCTTGACGTGGAAAATTGTGGTGGGTTCGTCGTCTCATGCTGAACAGCTTTCCAACTCGTAATTTGCAAGCTACAAGTTACGTATGACTTTTATTCAGTGTTTAACTGAAAAGATTGTTGAAACTTATTGTGGCGTGGGTAGCTGCCGGAGATGGTTCTGAACGTGGTTCCACAGTGGTTATATTAAGGAGGCTGATGCTCCTCATTTCGTTTCCCACCATCTGTGGAGTGTGTGTTTTAAGTGGTTTCCATGCAAATTTTAACTTGTTTTAGGACATATTGACCGCTTTGAGACTGGTTGTGGTTGTGTACGCGCCCAGTAGCTGTAGAGTTAATGGTTTAATCATTTGGCACGGCTGGATTTGGTGTGTTAATTCAATGTTGAAAGTGCCTTAAGGCAACTGGTAGTGATCTCTAAGTTTCCTGCCAATTTACTGGGAGACGGGTAATGTTAGGGTATTGCTCCATAAGAGTTTGGGAGCATACTTATTATATATTCCAATGTGGCTGTGATTTGACCTTGTTTTCATTGCAATCTATTTGTGCTGCAGGCCGCTTGTTAAGACTGCTCGTTCCCTGGCGTCGGTGCGGTTATGCATTCTTGTCAGGGCCGCACATTGTGAGGCCGGTCGGACCATATATAAATATATACCACCTGCTAGTGAGCCTGCGCACAAGCCGTGGGGAGTGAATGCTCTTATTGCCTGCCGGCCGTAGCGTTATTGCTTCCAAATACTGCTGTGGGCCTTAACGCTGTTCTCTAAAGTTACGTGCAATTTTGGGAATCATTCTGAGTCATTATATCTGTTAGTTAAGTGAGGCCACTTTGTTAATATTAGCGTTTCTGTAAGTCATTTTACTGGCTGAGTTATTACTAGCCATTCTTATTTAATACTTACGTTCATCATATGTGTATGTTTAATGAATGTGAAATTTGTTATTTTTCCTGTGTGCCAGTTTTGCGACCTTGGTTGGCTCACTTTGCATTTTTAGTATATGCGTGTTTCACTGGGGTCCTTTATGTGGGCTGTTCAGTTTTATTAAGCTTTTAAGATCTTTGTTTTTTTAATGAAGTTGTGGTATTATGTGGCTGTGTAAGTTTGGGTTGGAAGTGTATAGTGTTACTAGTCTTTTGAGGTATGCTTAAACAAGAACGATTGTTTATGATTGATTATTTCACCGTGGCTACTATCTATGAATTTGGTTGCGGACGTAAAATATGATTCTTATTCGTGTGTATGTAATTCAATTAAAAGTGAAGATTTGTATATTGCATCAGTAAGAGGGCAAATGTCCGAATTGAAGTTTATAATAAAATCTGTTTTGAGTCAAATTAAAATTGTAAAACAATCACAAGCTTGTCCATCACTAGTGATCCCGGGCTTCCTATTTCCTTTAAATAACTGTGGTGAGATCGTAATTTTTGATTTTCTACAGAATTGAGTAGTGCCACAGTTCAGTTATATTTTCATGTGATCATTTTGCTCCGTTAATAAGGAGGAGTTAACTTCTGTCTATAAAGAATTTCAGAATCTAGGCACAAAGTTGATCTGATATTCCGTAAGTTAGTATTGTATTCACTAGGTGACAAGATACTGGCATGAGACAATCCACTGACTGCTTCTCTGTCTTACCGTAATTTTTTTTTGCGATTACAGAGCATTAAAGGTACAAAGTAAGTGGAAGAGAGACTGCTTTTTTTAAGGAATTAAATATATTGTCTCTGATACATTATACATCATACCGGCAACTAGTGCAAGTGGTCAACGTGACTGCCGCTAGGAAGGAACAGTGAGGAGAAGAGTACGAAGGAGTCAGTCTGTAGATAGCTAAGAACGGGAAGTGTTTCCCGCAGTTAGTGCGCCCAGGAGTCGAGTCGGCGACATCACTAGCGGTCAGCATGGGGTATGGCGCCGCTGTGTCAATACAGGCAACCCAAGGTTAAGCAACTGGTCTCTTTTCTCGGGGCGAGAGGACAGCCATTCTATAGGAGACGCGGACAGAGGTTTTCCACATTACAAGGGGAGCACTAACAGGGTGGTTTATTGACTGAAAATCTGGAAATTTGCGGTAAGTTCCTATGAGACCAAACTGCTGAGGTCATCGGTCCCTAGGCTTACACACTACTTAATCTAACTTAAACTAATTTACGCTAAGGACAACATACACACACCCATGTCCGAGGGGGGACTTGAACCTCTGACGGGGAGGCCGCCCGATCCTTGGTAAGATTGTAAGTAGGCTGTTTATGTTTTCTCTATGTAAGTAGGCTGTTTAGGTTTTTTTATGGTAACGCCACCTCTGTATGAAAATCACTGGCTGTGCTGTGTGCAGTCTGTGGCGGCTTTGCATTGTTGTAATACTCGCCATTGTAGTGTTAGGCAGCTGGCTGTGACCAGCGCGTAGCGTTGCGCAGTTGGAGGTGATCCGCCAGCAGTGGTGGATGTGGGGAGAGAGATGGCGGAGATTTGTAATTTGTCATGAACTGCTATATTTATATATGATGATATCAAGGTAAATACATTGTTTGTTCTCTACTAATATCTTTCATTTGCTAACTATCCCTATCAGTAGTTAGGGCCTTCCATAGTTTGAATCTTTTATTTAGCTGGCAGTAGTGGCGCTCGCTGTATTGCAGTAGCTTGAGCAGCGAAGATTTTTGTGAGGTAAGTGATTTGTGAAGGGTATAGTTTAATGTTAGTCAGGGCCATTCTTTTGTAGGGAATTTTGAAAGTCAGATTGCGTTGCGCTAACAAAATATTGTGTGTCAGGTTAAGCACAGTCAGGTACAATTGTTCAAAGGGGACGTTTCATATGTCGACCCTTAGCCGAGGATACCTCACTGGAATCTTCTGATTTTTTGTTGTAGTTTGTGTAATTAGTGTAGATTTTGTTTATTGCTAGCTCGTAATTGTAGAGAAAATCTCCTTTGTAGGTGCAGTCTTTCATTGTTGTACAGTAAAACAGTTGTGGCATGCATGTAGATTTGCACCAAGTATTTCGCAGCTGCAATTAACTAGATATTATTTTCAGTGCTATGTTAATGTGTTCTCCTATTTTTGCACTTCAAATTGTGCTTTTCTGTGTTATCGTGTGAAATATTGTGACAATTATGACGTGTGAAAAACGTAACACTAGGCTCCAAACTAAACTGAGAAATAATAGTGACGACGAGCGTAGCTTATCAGCGCCGCAGAGTAATGAATTAACTAATGTTCAAAGTAGTAATTTGGTAACTGTGCACAGGGAAATGGAGCGGGCGTCAAACAATGGCGTGGACAGTGAAACAATTAGTGAAGAGGGAAGCATTATCGATCGATCGGTCGGCAACAGCTCGCCTCAGGAAGCCGAAATGACACGACACGATCTCGCAAGTACTGTAGATTCAGGTTTTGGATCCTCACCGTTTTCTCAAATAAGTCAAGACACATTTTCTGCTTGTCAAAATGTGAATGTTGCCGGTGCAACTTCACTGCCGAAAAGCACTGAGGAACATGTTTCAGACACCAGTGCATTGTTATTACAGTTAATGCAACAAATGGGACAAAAACTACAAAAGTTAGACACAACACTTGAACAAAATCAGAGACAAATGGGACAAAATCTTAAAAAGTTAGACACAGTGGAACAAAATCTCAAAAAGTTAGACACAATGGAACAAAATCTTCAAAAGTTAGACACTACACTTGAACAAACGCGTGAAGATTTAACTACTGAGTTACATAACATTGAATCGAAATGTCAAAAAGTCTGTAATGACGTAAAAACTCAAATTTGTGAGCATTTTGAACCTATTTTTTCGCGGCATGAAAAGGCATTACAGAATCACGAAGCAGCCATAAAAGAACTGCAAATTATTGTTCATGAAAATCATGAGACCTTGCAAGCTAAATTTGACTCAGTTGCATCTACCGATTCGGTTACGCAACTTGCAAAAACTCAGGAAAACTTAAAGAACACAGTAGATTCGATTTCAACACAAATGGACAATCTGAAACTTGGTTCAGAAAAACACATTGAGGAAATGTGTTCACTATCGGAGAAAGTAGCCGAACTTTCGGATCAGTTCACTAACTTATCTACGAAGGTAGATGATAATCTGAACGACACAAAACCGGTAGTCTTTAATGACACAGAAGAGTGCGAACAAATTAGGAAATTCAAACAAAATCAGAATCAAATTAATACGCAACACCAAAGAGAAATCCGGGAAGTACAAGATCAGTTGACTCAGGTAATACAAGAATTACGTATTTCAAAGGCCACTCGCGCTCCAATACGGGAAGAGGGACTTAGAAATACGGAACAACCACAAAATAATAACACAGGACACTTCGGAAGTTATGAAAGAAATTGGCAAGGTGCACCGAATTTTGAAATGGAACCGCCGAAACGACGTAACAATGACAGATATGCGACTCGCCGACATGATGACTTTGACTATAAGCTGTTCATTACTACACGTAAATTCAAAACATTTAAGAATTCTGGGAACGACATTCATCCACAAGCATGGCTCCATCAATTCTCTCATTGTTTTCCTCCCAACTGGTCATTAGAGCACAGATTAGAATTTATGTGTGGCTACTTAGAGAATGAACCAGCTGTAAGAATGCGGTCGGTCATTCACGATTGCCACAGTGAAGGAGAGTTTTACCATGCCTTCCTCTCAGCATATTGGTCTCAAGCTACACAAGATCGTGTAAAACATACCATCATGATGATGAAACACTTTGAACAATCTGAATTTTCCTGTCTTGTCAAATATTTTGAAGACATGTTGCATAAGAATCAATATCTTTCAAACCCATACAGCCCCTCAGAACTCATCCGCATTTGCTTACTCAAATTGCCTGAACATTTACGACACATTATTTTAGCAGGACGTTGCAAAGACGACATTGAAGCATTTCAGGGACTGTTACAAGAATTGGAAATTGACACTGACAATCGCGGAATGCGGAAACAGGAACACAACAATTACAGGTCACATCCATCACAATTCCTCGATAATAACTGGACGCGACAAGGCTATTCTCACAACACAAATCGTGACCAAAGCAGACACCACCCGTATGACAACCGTTGGCAGAGTAGTAATAATTACAGGGAAAGATCACCTCTCCGCGGTAATGACTATCACAGAGACAATCAGAGAAACAGACAATATGGGAACCAAAATAATTATTATCAAGGGAGACAGAATAACTTTAGACGCAACAGTCCAGCGCGCAGTTACGATTCAGGGAGAAATTCTCCACCACTTAACCGACAAGAAAGAAATTACAGGAACTACCGACATGACGACAGACGATGTGATCGTAACGACAGACCCGAATTGCATCAGAACTGGCGGGATTTAAACAGGGCAGGGCCCTCTCGTCACGATGAATTTGTAGAAGTTAGGTCTCCAAATCCCAATAACGACGCGCGCCAACAAAGAGACAATAGGCAATGACTCACACCGCTGGCAGCCACAAAACGTTCTTATGACACTAACGACGCAGCTGCCGTAGCTAGTAATTACGTAAAAATGGAAGACATTAGGGACATCTTACTCCAAGAACACGACGTAAAACATAACAACATTGCATATCCTGTGATTCACATTACAGTAAATGACGTAGAATTTGCGGCAGTACTTGACTCTGGCAGTCCCATTTCAGTAATCAGTGAAACAGCCTTTAGCAAATGCAACAAATCGAACGATTGCCCCACACTTCCGTTACGTAAGATTAAATTACAAGGTGCAATCTTTGGAAAAAGTGTAGATGTACGCCAACAAACCAATTTAGAATTCTTTTGTCAAAGCCACAGCTTCTCTATGAACTTTCTCATTGTTCCATTATTGTCGACGGAAATTATATTGGGAGTAGACTTTTTGAATGAATACAAAGCAATCTTAAACTTTCACGATGCTGAAATAAGTTTAGAGAAAGAAGGTAAGTCAATAGCTTTGAAATTTGAAGATTGGCTCTCAAACCATGACGAGGAAATTAATCGGCTTT
Source organism: Schistocerca piceifrons (assembly GCF_021461385.2). Taxonomy (NCBI): domain Eukaryota; kingdom Metazoa; phylum Arthropoda; class Insecta; order Orthoptera; family Acrididae; genus Schistocerca; species Schistocerca piceifrons. The sequence continues at coordinate 778,156,701 of NC_060140.1, read as the reverse complement.
ACCTTCTGTTAGACAACAGTTCGGAATTTTCTACGGAACTAGACACTAACAATCACTCTGCAAGTACTGACAGGGATGATATCGACGGCGCATTTGACACTAATAAGTTAATTCAGAATAAAATTCAAACAATTGAGAATTGTAATGACACTGATAGGCAGGACCTTTTTGAAATTTTACAAGAAAATTCCACAGTTTTTACTCATAAAACGGGAACAATCAAGGGATTTCAATACCAATTTCGTGTTCGTGAGCATACTAAATTTTGTGTTAGACCATATGTAATTCCAGCACATTATAGGGACCGTGTTAGAACAGAAATACAATCTATGCTTGACGAGGGCATTATTGAGCCTGCAGTAAGCTCATACAACAATCCATTACATGTTGTTGAGAAGAAAAATGGATCGATCAGGCTTGTCTTAGATTCGAGACAAATCAATACGATCATTATTCCTGAAACAGACTGGCCGCAAACGTTGGAAGAACTTCTTCAAAATTTTAATGGTGTAAAAGTGTTGTCTTCCATTGATCTCAGATCCAGCTTTTATCAGATCGAACTTCATCCAGAATGTAGAAAATACACAGCTTTCCTTTGTTTCGGCGTTTGTTATCAGTTTCGGAAACTTCCTTTTGGTTTGAACATTTCTTCGGCAGCATTCATTCGTGGGTTAAATTCCATATTGCCTGAGTTCTTAAAACGTCACATCACCTTACATGTGGACGATATTCTAATAGCAGAAGCTTCATGGGAACAACATAATCGCATCCTCAACAGTTTGTTACGCATTTTTGCAGAATCTGGAATTACAGTTAACTTGGAAAAGTCTGAATTCGGTAGGACAAAAGTGAAGTTTTTGGGACATATTATTTCTTCTGAAGGCATTCAGCCGGATCCTGAAAAGTTAGAAGCAATCAGAGCCATTCCAGTTCCATCTACAAAAAGACAAGTCCGCAGTTTTCTAGGTCTCGTAAATTTTTACCGTCGTTTTCTGAATATGCAAATTCTTGTTACACCAAAACTTTGTTCTCTCACTGGAAAAAATACTATTTGGAACTGGGACGAACAAGCACAGTTGGAATTCAATTCTTTGAAAGAAGCGTTACTTCACGCGCCAATCTTAGCTCATCCAGATCTGTCACAAGATTTCTGCCTTAGCACGGATTCTTCTAAAGTCGGTCTTGGTGCCCCTTTATTTCAAGAAGCCACAGAAAATGACACTACTGTTCAGAAAACCATTGCTTTTGCTAGCCGAGTGCTAACAAAATCTGAAAAAAAATTATTCCGTTACTGAATTAGGAGCTTTAGCTATTGTTTGGGCATTTAAAAAATTCCGTTTCTTTCTTTCTGGTAAGCACGTAAAAGTATACAGTGATCATCGTGCATTGCAATTTCTTATGTCTTCAAAATTAAATCATGACAGGTTAAAACGCTGGGCATTGTTTCTGCAAGAATTCCGCTTCACAATAGTCTACATTCCCGGTAAGGAGAACATTGTTGCGGACGCACTGTCACGCGCACCGGCTGGGCTTGAGAAAAGTACCACAGAAGGGAACCTCGAGAAAAATTTCAGTATTCTTTACATTCAGAAAGTCGCCTTTGAAAACTTCATCACCACATCTTTAAAGGACATTGCTCATGAACAAGATAAAGATCCGATTTGGAAAGACATCAAGAGCAAATGGCATGAAAAGACACACACACAGATTCGGCATTATTATCTGGTTAGAAACAACATACTGTTCAAACGCTGCACTGTTGATGACAAGCTATGGGTACTTTGCATTCCTGACGATTTTGTTAATAAGCTCATTTGGTACATTCATTTCAGCTACGCACATTTTGGTCCACGAAAATGTTATCATATTCTTCGAACGACTTGTTATTTTAACAATATGGAAAAAAGAATACGAAGAGTCTTGTCTATTTGTAAACTTTGTCAAAAGGCGAAACCATCTACTGTCTCACATCGTGCTCCGTTGTTTCCTATTATTCCTTCTAAATTAAAAGAATTTGCTGCTGTTGATCTCTTGGGACCGCTTGTCAGAACATCCAATAGATTTTCGTACGTTCTAGTCGCTGTTGAACTTACTTCAAAATTTGTTTCTTTCACACCGTTACGTAAAGCCACTGGACGGTCTGTATCCAACGCCTTTGTTAAAAATTTCTTACGTGAAGTTGGACACGTTAGTAAAATCATTTCAGATAACGGACCGCAATTCAGATCTGCTGTTTGGTCACGCATGCTTCGCAACCATAAAATCAAACCTGTTTTTATTTCATTGTACTCACCACATTGTAACCCGTCTGAACGGATTATGAAAGAAATCAATAAGCTTTGCAGACTTTATTGTCACAGAAAGCATCAGCATTGGGACAGATATTTACACTTATTTCAAAATGTGCTGAATGAAATGCCTCATGATTCCACTGCTTTACCACCTATTCTTGTACTGAAGAATGAAGAACCACCGAACAGAATCAGAGATCTTGTACCTTTCCCGAATACACGTAAACTTCGACACAAAGACATAATTGATTTGGCTCTTAAAAATATAAAATCTGCAGCAGACAAAAGGAGAGAACTACACGGTAAAGCAAATGCAAAGAAATTATATATTGGTCAGAAAGTTCTCATTAAAGGTCATTCATTGTCACATAAGAAGAAACATTTGAGTCACAATTTATTTCTAGTTTACAATGGACCTTACAGAATCCGACGTATACCACATGATAATTGCGTTGAAGTCGAAACTCTGCGTACTAGGAAGAGTAAAGGTTTACACCACATTTCACATGTAAAACCGTTTATTGAAAGATAATCTGCTTTTTAACTTTGTCTTTGCCATATAACTTTTCACTTTACATTACTAGTATGCTGTGTCAGACTTAAGAAACTGTTAACATACAACTATGTTTGAAGTTAAATATCCAGGCTAGAACCTAGGGAACATTTTTAAACAGAAATTACGAATGCATTGTTATCGTGAACAGACGACACAGTGTTGTATTTGTACATTCTTGCTTGTTAGTTGCACGATTACGTAACGACTATAAGGCTCACATACTTAGAACATTTACCAGTATTGTTAATGAGATTTTAATGCAACATTTTGGTTTACTTGAAAATACATTCTGGGTTTAAAGTACTTTCTGTGAGATACTAGACGACACAGTGGTTAGTTTATGTGACAACTACACGGTTTTATCACGATGCTACTAATGAGTGAAAATTTACAATGTTGCTTTTGCAGTGTTTCTGTTTTATATCTGCACAGTTTTCTGTTTTATTCTGGAAAGTAAAACAGGTTTTAGTAGTAACTTTTGTAGTATAGCTACAATGAGACTGCCTTTTCCGTAGCACAACAATACGTTACAGTACAGTACTTTCTTCATCACGGCAATAAGCGTAATAACTAAGACATTTATACGCAAAGCATTTCACTTTTGTGTATTATGAGGTAAGTACATTGACTTCTGCAGAACTTAGCTTTCGGAGGACGATAACTACGACACTTCCACACAGATTATGTTGCAACAAGACGCACATTTAGCGCTACAGTACACGTATTTGAGTGATTAATTTTGTACTTAAAACATTTATTTTTAAAGATTTTTTGAATTACAAAGAAAGTTTTCCGTGATACATTTCATTCCATTGCTGTAATCTGCAACACCTGAGGGTATAATTACATTAATCCTCAGGGGGGTACACACTTACTTTGTGTACCATGCGTGTGGCAACCACAAGGAACCCTAGCTAATATGGTATTTGCTTATACAACTTTACACATCGGCACCATATTTCTCTAACACACAAATTACACAGCTATCTGATCATTTAACTGAGAGATAAACATTTTTTTAATACATCAGTGACACATGTTTACGCAATACACAGTTGGGTAACTTAACACTTATGAAACTGTATTTTGTCTGTACTTTGTAAACTGTTCATATTTTTTCGGAATCATTGTGATACTATGAGAGCTTTGAATGATATATTTGGTAAGGGAGCATGATTTTAAAGTATGTTTGAGGCAGATGACACTATTGAAATGAGCAGAGAATTTTTTTTTAGGTTTTGAAATTATTGCAGAAAGCTACGACGTTTTTGAGATTTGACTGAGGTGTTATGATGTTATTATTACGACAACGATGTGTACTATGCTGTTGAGATATGTTTATGATCAATAAGATGATGCTACCATATATGAGGAATAAGAAGTATGTTGGAAACCAAGTATCGTACTTTAAGAGTTATGAAATGTGCGAAAATGCGTGACTGTATCACAATACTGACGAATATTTTATTTGGACACTTATATTTATAGGATTTTCTTTCTACAGATTTGCAACGCTAATTCTTGACCTGTGAAATATTTGTATGTCACTGTAGCGGAAACTGGTGTCGTAAATATTTCCGTAAGAAAGTTAAGTGACCACCTGCACGTAATGCGTTGTGGGCACGCAGCTGTGTCAAACACCTGGAGAACAAGCCATTAGGGTGTGCCTTTCCGGAAGCACAGGTAGAAAAAAAAAAGAAAAAAGGCAGGCCTTATCCTCGCCATTGACATTCCTTTAGAGAAAATATTGCAAATGCGACACCCTCATTACTTCCATTAACCTTGCTATTGACATTCCTTTGTAGAAAGCATCGCAAATATTACACGCTCATCACCTGAAAACATATGATTACTCGTACTTTGTGCTAATTACTGCAATGCTTATGAATTGATGGGAAATATTCATACATCTGCACACCTGATTATGACAAGTGTCTTTCTATGAGAGTTGAGAGCTACTGACTTACGAAATGCCACATGACTATTGAATGATGTTTTTATGCTTTGGTTTGCGTAATTGCTTATTTCATTTGACATCTGTTTTTCAGCTGTGTTGCAGCATTGGTTTCATAAAATAAAATTAAATGCATTTGCTAATGTGAACACTTTCTGTCAACAGATCTATTAAATAATAATTTTGTGATCCACATTCTTCAAAAAAGGAGCACTTGGAAAGGAAAGAACAAGAAGAAGGGACTAGTAACAGTAACTGCATACATAATATTCTTTTCAAGTACATGGTATTATTTCTTTTACAATAAGTTGTTGTGGTGCACCACTTTAATTACTTAGACATTAAGATGTGATTATACATTTCCCTTATCTGCATTGTTATCTTTAGTGTACTATTTTTTTTTGCTTGAGCTATGTCATGTTTAGATATAAGCTGCTGTTTGCCAGGCATAGTGCTACTGAACTTTAATTTGTGTTACTCTGCTAAGCCAGATTTATTTTTTTGTTTGCTGCGCATTGCCTCATATTAGTTGTAATGTTGAATTGCTTGGTAATTTAGATTTACTGTAGCTTGCTTTGCGATTTTCCATTTTTTTTCATTGCTGTTTATATTAATTGTTTTATGTGCTGCTGCATTGCCTCGTCCCTTAGTAGCATCTGAGCTCAGTAGATTTAAGTTAGCTTAAGAGGGGGTAGACTATATAAGAAACTGACTATGGAGAATAGGTAAAGAATGCATTGCGAAGTTATATTTGGGCCCAAATGAGTATTGTACAATCAGAAATAATTATTTTGAAAGAAATATGAACAGAATACAGAAAGCAGGCTTAGATAGGACTTTTTGGGAATGATGATGAACAAAGGGAGATCTCCATGCAAAATACTGCAGTAAAACAAACCCTGTCCTTTCCCTTTTGTGTTAGCCCACTATATGTTTGTGTACCCTTGTGTATTTGTTTTCTTCCTGTCTCTGTGTACTGTTTCATAGAACTTTTTTCTCTTCTAATACTAAGTTACATTCACTATGATGAGGAATACTGTTATCCTCAAATACAATTGGCATTAATAATGTGTTATTTATTTTGTAAAGATGGTTAGACATTATTTATTCTTTTTTGTGTTAATGCTCATGTGTGAAGTTGGTGTTTCGAAAGTTATTCTGATCTTTTATGTATGTACTCATGTCATAATTCCTGTAACATTGATGTATATGTTTATTTCTATTCTTTTGTAAAGCCCCTATTATCTACGAATGTTATCTGTATTATTATGTTTCAATGATGTTTTCTGTATCTTTGTAATTGTATTCTCATGTTATAAAATTGTACTTGACACCAGTTAATCAAATTAAGTAACTTGTTAGTTACATTTCACTGCACACGTTTCTGTTGGTCATAGTACATGGACAATATGTGAGAAGTTGGGACTGTTAGTGTTTGCACGTGTGTTACTGATTCAGCAAGGGACTGGATAACAGCATTGCTGGTTCTAAGGACAATTCCAAAAACTTTGTGAGTGCACAAGTGGTGGTTTATGGACTTGCTATATTCTCCGCAAGACTCTTCGATGGTGAATGTGCACCTGCACAATCGCAACAGATGGCTGCTGGACATTTCTACAAGGACTACAGTGGGTCTGCACCTCTGGTGGCCCACCAATACCATTATCTCTACAAGGACTACAGTGGGTCTGCATCTTTGATGGCCCACCAATACCATTATTTCTACTAGGACTACAGTGGGTCTACACCTTTGCTGACTCACCAGTACCATTATTTCTGCAAGAACTGCAGTGGGTCTGCGACTCTGATGGCCCAGTAATACCGTAATCTCTACCAGGACTGCAGTGGGTCTACTCTGTGATGACCTACCTACCAATGTTCTTCAAAACGTCGAATGAATCTGCTGTGGGTTTGCTATGTTGTGGCCCATTACCTGTCAGCATGTCAAGAGTCAGCACTGTCTTTCTGATGGAAGGACACTACTTCTTCAAGACTGCATGGAAATCCACTACTTCCGTGTGCATTGTCTTTTACTGCTCAGACTTTGAGAAAAGAAACGGCAGTTTCACTGTGATGAAGGATCAGGACTGTCTTTATAGACTGTGAGAAAATTTGAGCTTTTGACCAACATTGTATCCATAAGTGTGTGCATTTGATTTCTTTGTTACTGTAATTGTGAAAAATTTTTGTCAAATCTGTATTGGCCAGTGCCCAACACCATTTGTAAAAATTTTTTGTGGGGAGCATGGGGGCTATGTAAGTAGGCTGTTTAGGTTCTTATATTGGTAACGCCGCTGCCACGTAGCGCTCTCTGTATGAAAATGAAATCACTGGCTGTGCTGTGTGCAGTATGTGGCTAGTTTGCATTGTTGTCTGCCATTGTAGAGGGGCAGCTGGATGTTAACAGCGCGTAGCGTTGCGCAGTTGGAGGTGAGCCGCCAGCAGTGGTGGATGTGGGGAGAGAGATGGCGGAGTTTTGAAATTTGTCATGAACTGCTATATTTATATATGATGATATCAAGGTAAATACATTGTTTGTTCTCTATTAATATCTTTCATTTGCTAACTACTCTCTCAGTAGTTAGTGCCTTCCGTAGTTTGAATCTTTTATTTAGCTGGCAGTAGTGGCACTCGCTGTATTGCAGTAGCTTGAGCAGCGAAGATTTTTGTGAGGTAAGTGATTTGTGAAAGGTATAGTTTAATGTTAGTCAGGGCCATTCTTTTGTAGGGAATTTTGAAAGTCAGATTGCGTTGCGCTAAAAAATATTGTGTGTCAGGTTAAGCACAGTCATGTATAATTTTTCTAAGGGGACGTTTCAATATGAATGTTTTAGTTGGACCACTTTTTTCGCTTTGTGATAGATGGCGCTGTAATAGTCACAAACATATGGCTCACAATTTTAGACGAATCTTTGGTAAAGGTAGGTTTTTTAAATTAAAATACAGAACGTAGCTACGTTTGAACATTTTATTTCGGCTGTTCCAATGTGATACATGTACCTTTGTGAACTTATTTCTGAGAACGCATGCAGTTACAGCGTGATTACCTGTAAATGCCACATTAATTCAATAAATGCTCAAAATGATGTCCGTCAACCTCAGTGTATTTGGCAATACGTTTAACGACACTCCTCTCAACAACGAATAGTTCGCCTTCCGTAATGTTCGCACATGCATTGACAATGCACTGACGCATGTTGTCAGGCGTTGTCGGAGGATCACGATAGCAAATATCCTTCAGCTTTCCCCACAGAAAGAAATTCGGAACGTCAGATCCGGTGAACGTGCGGGCCATGGTATGTTACTTCGAAGACCAATCCACCAGTCATGAAATATGCTATTCAATACCGCTTCAACCGCACGCGAGCTATGTGCCGGACATCTATCATGTTGGAAGTACATCGCCATTCTGTCATGCACTGAAACATCTTGTAGTAACATCGGTAGAACATTACGTAGGAAATCAGCATACATTGCACCGTTTAGATTCCCACCGATAAAATGGGGGCCAATTGCCCTTCCTCCCATAATGCCGCACCATACATTAACCCGCCAAAGTCGCTGATGTTCCACTTGTCGCAGCCATCGTGGATTTCCCGTTGCCCAATAGTGCATATTATGCCGGTTTACGTTACCGCTGTTGGTGAATGACGCTTCGTCACTAAATAGATCGCGTGCAAAAAATCTGTCATCGTCCCGCAATTTCTCTTGTTCTCAGTGGCAGAACTGTACACGACGTTCAAAGTCGTCGCCATGCAATTCCTGGTGCATACAAGTATGGTACGGGTGCAATCGATGTTGAGGTAGCATTATCAACACCGAAGTTTTTGAGATTCCCGATTCTCGCACAATTTGTCTGCTACTGATGTGCGGATTAGCCGCGACAGCAGCTAAAACACCTGCTTGGGCATCATCATTTGTTACAGGTCGTGGTTGACGTTTCACATGTGGCTGAACACTTCCTGTTTCCTTAAATAACGTAACTATCCGGCGAACGGTCCGGACACTTGGATGATGTCGTCCAGGATACCGAGCAGCATACATAGCACACGCCCGTTGGGAATTTTGATCACAATAGCCATACATCAACACGATATCGACCTTTTCCGCAATTGGTAAACGTCCATTTCAACACAGGTAATATACTCGTATACCGTCCGCACTGGTGGAATGTTACGTGATACCACGTATTTATACGTTTGTGACTATTACAGCGCCATCTATCACAAAACGAAAAAGTGGTCCAACTAAAACTTTCATATTTCTTTACGTACTACACGAATATGTAATAAAAATGGGGGCTCCTATTTTTAAAAAAAACGCAGTTGATATCCGTTTGACCTATGGCAGTGCCATCTAGCAGGTCAACCATAGCGCCATCTGGTTTCCCCCTTCAAGCTAGACGAGTTTCGTTCTTTGTAGTTTTTTCGTTTGATGCTTATTTCGTGAGATATTTGTCCTGGCCACTATCATTGGACCACCCTGTACACATATCAAAAATAGATTTGTATCATAACGGATCCGAGAGTTCCGGAATCTGTACAAAAAAATTGGAATAGAGGTTAACAGAAACATCATTTTCGGCCTTTTTATTGCTCATGAAGACCACACATTGCATGTTGTACCAGCATACAGCGATACCTTCAGAGGTGGTGGTCTAGATTGCTGTACACACCGGTACCTCTAATATTCAGTAGTATGTCCTCTTGCATTGATGCACGCCTGTATTCGTCGTGGCATACTATCCACAAGTTCATCAAGACACTGTTGGTCCAGATTGTCCCACTCCTCAACTGTGATTCGGCTTAGATCCCTCAGAGTGGTTGGTGGCGTAGATCCCTCAGAGTGGTTGGTGCGTCACGTCGTCCATAAGCAGCCCTTTTCAATCTATCCCAGGCATGTTCGATAGATTTCATTTCTGGAGAACATGCTGGCCACTCTAGTCGAGCGATGTCGTTATTGTGTAGGCAGTCATTCACAAGACGTGCACGATCTGGGCGCGGATTGTCGTCCATGAAGACGAATGCCTTGCCAATATGCTGCCGATATGGTTGCACAATCGGTCGGATGGTGGCATTCACGTATCGTACAGCCGTTACGGCGCCTTCCAAGACTACCAGCGGCGTAAGTCGGTCCCACGTAATGCCACCCAAAAACAGCAGGGAACCTCCACCTTGCTGCACTCGCTGGACAGTGTGTCTAAGGCTTTCATCCTGACCGGGCTGCCTCCAAACACGTCTCCGACTATTGTCTGATTGAAGGCATATGCGACACTCATCGGTGAAGAGAACGTGATGCCAATCCTGAGTGGTCCATTCGGCATGTTGGGCCCATCTGTAACGGGCTGCGTGGTGTCGTGGTTGCAAAGATGGACCTCGCCGAGGACGTCGGGAGTGAAGTTGCGCATCATGCAGCCTATTGCGCACAGTTTGAGTGGTAACACGACATCCTCTGGCTGCACGAAAAGCATTATTCAAGATGGTGGCGTTACTGTCAGGGTTTCTCTGAACCATAAGCCGTAGATAGTGGTCATCCACTGTAGTAATAGCCCTTGCGTGGCCTGAGCGAGGCATGTCATCGAAAGTTCCTGCCTCTCTGCATCTCCTGCATGTCCGAACAACATCGCTTTGGTTCACTCCGAGACGCCTGGACACTTCCCTTGTTGAGAGCCCTTCCTGGCACAAAGTAACACTGCGGGCGCGATCGAACCGCTGTATTGGCCGTCTAGGCACGGTTGAACTACAGAGAACGTGGAATGATTGGATTGATCGGCTATTGGACCCCCTCCAACTAACGGGCGCCGCTCATTCATGGTTGTTTACATCCTTGGACGGGTTTAGTGACATCTCTGAACAGTCAAAGGGACGGTGTCTGTGATGCAATATCCACAGTTAACATCTATCTTCAGGAGTTCTGGGAGACGGGGTGATGTAAAACTTTCTTGATGTGTGTATACATGAGAGATAAGGCATTACAGAAGTTAAAATTGGTGTGAAAAAATTAACGGCAAATGTAACTTTCACATGATGTTTCACGTCCAAGTATCAAAGCTCGATGATACTGTGACCATACATAGAAACAACTGCTGCAGTATACTACAGAAGGTAACTGAATGAAATACACAACGGGACGAACAGAAACGACATTTCATTCAAAGACAATAATTACATTGAGATCATAGCAATTCATTATAGTCCCCTGGACATTACAAACGGCGGTACCCGGATGTTGATCACAACGAACGTCATTGTATCCTCTAAAAAGTGGTGCCAAGCTAGGCACAACGTTGGTAAGGAGTTGTTGTATGGCGTTCCACCCCAACGTGGTTGACAGTTCCTGAATGGTCGTTGGAGCATGTGGGGTTGTTGCGATATGTCTCCCCAACGCATCTCACGCATGTTCTGGGACATGAGCAAGCCAGTCCATCCGCCGAATATCCCCTCGTTCCAAGAACGCCTCTACTTGTGCTGTTCGATGCAGCTGCACTTCGTCATCCACAAAATGAAGTCAGGAACGAATGGACTTTTGAAAAAACGTACATGGTGAAGGAGTATAGTGTCTCAATAATACTGGCCGGTGAGTGTACCTTGTCCCAAGATTTGGACGTCATAAGCGCATCTAACATTTCCCTAACCACACCATGACTTCGGGACCATAAAAACGATCATATTTGTTCCTGGGTACATTACATGTTCTTTCTGTGCACAGCCCAAGGTTCATCGAGCTACATCACTTGACAATGACATATCATACGAAAGGTTTTTTCGTTCTAAGTTTTTTACGTCAGTATATATTACCAATACATTTTAGTTTACATATCGCGGTGACTTCAATGGAATTATTGTCTTTGAATAAAAGTGACATTTCTGATCTTTCAGTTGCCGTCCATCGTACTTTGTAGTAGTGCTTTCTATGCATGGCCTAACAGGGGATATAGCACGAATGGTCAGGGGTTTGTTTCATCTGTGGGAGAATGTCACAGAGATACTGAAGGAACTGGACTGGAAGAGTCTTGAAGATAGAATTAAACCATCCCGAAAAGTTTGTTAACAAACTTTGAAGAACCAGCTTTAAATTATGACTCTAGGAACATACTTCAGCCCCAACGTATAGCTCACATAGAGATCGTGAGGATAAGATTAGAGTAATTACTTCACTGTAAATGATGACAGCCAAAACAGTTGCAGGATAAAGATTTATTAAAATTCTTGACCAAGGTTTCGGTATATATAAATATATCTTCATCAGAAGTAAAATATCCTGAACAGAAAGACACTTTCATTAACAAAAACTTAGCATCGGAAACGAGAAAGAAAAAAACACTATAGCTTAAGTAACCGTAATTACCAGAGTATTACAGGCACAAAACTTTTAGTCACTTACTAAAATTACATTCGCCGAGAGAGGGCACTTGTGGTATGTGCCAGACACTGCCGCCACATAAATCCATCGATACATACACATGCGCATCAAAATTATTTAAAGTTGTGCCAATTCAGACCTTCTGTCTTAATAAATAAAACATATCAGAACCATTTAAAAACATCTATGTAAAATAAAAAATATGAAACCAATTTACCTGTGTCCTAGTGTCAAACAGATGAAGCTTGCGCTATGGAACTCACCTAACGAGAGAGGGCACTAGTGTTATGCGCGAGAATCTCGCGTAACGTAAATGGTAAAATACATACTAGCGAAAACAACAAAAATGTTAAAGTAAAACGAAACGATCTGTCGTTTTGAATAAAAACATAACAGTCAATTAACCACACATACACATCGAAAATCACAAACAGCAAACATCAAAAATACGTAAAATCCCTACAAGACAGGAAAAGTGCATTTCACCGGCATCAACAGGCAAGAAAACTAGCTTCTAGTCAGCCAGACCATATTACATTAAAGCAAGGAGGCGTTTGAAACTGTCTAAAAAATGTTTGCCTGTCTGTCCGATGTAATAGTTTGGGCAGTCGTTGCAAGTAATTTTGTAAACTCTGGATTTATTGCCAAGTTCTTCCCGTGCTCCAATAGTATGAATCACTCTTTGTTTCAGGCTATTATTTACGGAAAAGGCAACTCTGTAACCGTATTGTTTCTGTAGAAGTCTTCTTATCTTATATGATACGTTCCCCAAAAATGGAATAGAAGTAAAGTTATTACCCTCATTCTTTTTCGCCCTGTTATCTCCTAAGGTTGAACATTTTACAGCTCTTTTTTTCCTAACAATTTGGTCAATTAATTTAGGGTCGTATCCATTGTTAGTAGCTATTTCTTTCTCATTTCCGATGCTAAGTTTTTGCTAATGAAAGTGTCTTCCTGTTCAGGGTATTTTACTTCTGATGAAGGTATATTTATATATACCGAAACCTTGGTCAAGAATTTTAGTAAATCTTTATCCTGCAACTGTTTTGGCTGTCATGATTTACCTTGAAGAATTTCAACAGTTGCTGTTTCAGCCATGTTTAAAATCTTAGAATAATTTTACCACGCCCAGAGGCATTCAAACTGTCATTCTTCCCGTGCTCCATACGTGGATGGAACGGTAAGAAACCCTAATAACTGGTACAGTGGGACGTACCCTTTGCCGTGCACCTCACGGTGGTTTGCTGAGTATAGATGTAGATATAAATGTAGAAGGTTCTTTGAACTATGTTACCTGGCAGTGACACATCATGTGTAATGTACTTTCATCCTTAAGGTTTTCACACCAGTGTATATTGCCAATACTTTTTAGTTTACGTAGTTAACTTTCCCAGGAGTTACTAATGCGTAATGACTCAGTTTAAAGCTCTTTAACTTAATTTGCATTTTAACCTGGCTGTGTTACAAATGTGGTCAGATAACAGAATTGAATAATTAATTTCATAACAGAATTAAATAGGTACTACTTTATATAAAATAATTTCAAATTTTTAAATAGAAATTCTTCTATGAAAGTGGGGGACCTGTCCAAAGGGAAAATTTTCTTTTGCCAATTTTAGCTTAGCTTTGACGTCTGTCGGGCATTTAATGTCGTTGGGTATTTGATCAGGGGTATTGGTAGCTCTTTCTGAACTAAAGTAAATCTTAATAATAAGTAATGAAAGCCATGTTTTCTTCTAGTATTGTAGTAAGTCATGTAATATCGTTGGTTGCGTATTTCTTCGGGTCTGTTACATCATCTGGCAGTTGTTACAGGAGTTCCCCAAATCTCGTCATAAATCACAAGAACATTACGTGCACACATTCAGCCTTTGGATATGTACGTCGTTCGTTACCATCACTTATCGCTTTTAGTGTGTTGTCAAAACACACTTTATTCTTGTATACTGATTCTGTTCGCACTTACATCCTGCTCTGGTCTGCAGAACTCATGAAAACTTCCTATGTGTACCACGCGCATACAGTTTCAAAGTTCAGTGGAAACTTTAATGCAAAGATGTTTGTTTGAGACGAGAAATACTTACAGAATACTAAATGGATGTCTATAAAATAAAAATACAAAAGTTTTCGATCACCTTTCACAGCTGTGCACTTGTGTTTAAAACAGGGATTTGGTTTTGAATATTCTATTATATGTCAGACCTGATAATAAATTAAGTATAAATATGTAAAGATTAAGCAGCGCCTTCGTTGTGTATTTGACTGGTTACTGACACTGAGGGCGCTGATGAGAATCAACAACACTTACGTGCCTTCACCTAAAACGGTTCTGTTAGAATTGACCAAATTTCTTCAGCTGTCTGTGTAGCAATCAGGTTGCCTTAGTTTGCAGTACATTGTGTGCATCTAGCAGTGTGGTTATATACTTCGTCAGGTTCATACCATACTACCTTCTAATGGGACAGAAGAAGGAGACTGGAACTGAAAACGTGCTGTAATTGTAGCTCTGCAAATAGAAGGCTGTTTTAGCAAGACAATAGGAAGAAAAGTCGGCGCAGCACAGTCTACAGTGCTGCATACGCTGCAGCGGTTCAAGTAACCTCGTGCCAATGCAAATGTTTCGCGATCTGCAACATCGTAAAGGGAAGATCAGCTCATCCCTGCAACTGAAATTCGTGAGGAAGTAAACAGAACGCCAGCGATTCCAGTCTCTGTCTCAACAGGGGTGCTTAGCGGCCAGAAAACCTTAATTACGCAAAGAAAATAAAATGAAAAGATTGCAGTGGGCACAACAACATAAAAACTGGAACGTGCGTCAGTGGTCCAAGGTGTTATTCACGAACGAATCTATGTCTGAATTATCTGGAAGCCATCGTCGAGTGTTGTTCGTCGACTTCCCGGAGAACGTATGGAGTGTCAGTGTGTGACGGTAGCGGTGAAGTAAGGTGGAGGGTCGGTTATGTTGCGGGGATGTTTTTCGGACGACAAGGCGGTGATGTAGTGAGTATTAACGGAATTTTAAAGAAGGACGGATATCACAGGATACTGATCAACAATGCCATCTGGCAAGAGACTTGTTGGTCTTGGGTTTGTTCAGCAAGAAAATAATGATCTCAGCTATGCTTCTAAACTGTGCAGAGGGTTTGTGAATCGAAAAGAGAAATACGGGGAACTGAAAATATGATTTGGCCAGGGTAGTCGCCTGACTTAAATCCTATTAAACTATTATGAGATGAACTTGACAGTAAGCTTAGGAAACTGAGGTCATCTAATGTCTAAGACCTGTGGTATCGATAGCTACGATGCCACAACGTAGGTGCGCCCTGCTAGGTTGGCACTACGACAGACGCCGACGACAGCGCACTCTAGCCGGAGCGGGAGAGCTCTACGAGCTCCGCTCCAGATTCTGCCCATTTTCATCAAGAGAAGACGGCCTAGAAAAGTCGCTTCAACCTCAGCTTGCTATTGTGACTGTGTACTACTTACGACGGGTCTAAGGCTTCGCACCTCAGTACAAAGTGATGTATTCAGTTAATATTTTGATATAGTAAAACCATTTCTAAGAGCAGTACCGAGAGATTTTCACCTTTTCCTGCTCCTACTCACTTCCTGAATTCGGCCAACCTTTCAGTTTTCAGGAGCAGACCCACGCGCCGCCTTCCAGGTGGGATACAAAAAGACCTACGGTGTAATTTTCAGATATGTTGAACTGCAGTATCTGTAAAAACACTCCAGAATGTCAAGAGTTTGCGTAGCTGTTTCGAGAGCAAAGGGTGGGTACTTTGAAGAGGCTAAAATATAGACGATATTTACCGAGAGAGGAAATATTTATTTTGTTGGTCCATTTCGTTTTTTGCGATGTGTTCGTATATTGATTGAAGTCTACAGTTTTTATCATAGGTAATATAAAACTTTTCATAGCTAGTGTACATTACGTCTTATAAGTAATATGAATACAAAATTATCCTGAAAGTGCTGCTAAGAAACACTACATATCTAAATTCAAACGACTCAAAACAAAACATTTATGGTTAAGCACTTTAATATTCTTATAACGCTTTCCTTTGTGGAGCACTGATGATGCGTTAGACTATTAGATGAAACACGTTCATTCAAAAATTAGTTGCAAATCATTAGTTATGGTTATTCTCGCCTACAAGATAAACACCATTTAACTAGCAACTCAGGAAAAATGGGTGCATAATTATAAATACAATTTGAAAGGGACTTGCAGGTTTCTCTTTTTGTTTACAAAATTCGAAGTTTACAGTCGATGACATTTGGGCATTATATTTGATGGTGTAATCAATGGTATATAATGTAATTAGGCGATGAAAAAGTGAAAATTATCGTATTTGGTAATAATTATGCAGAAAGTGAATTTGTAACTCAATAAAACGTTCTCGGTTTTCAATAAATAAAATTTTATTCAAATTGACGCGGCTTGAAAAGCGAGAGCGTTTTATCCATGTATGCCGTCGCGAAAGACTCCGAGGACACATAAATCTGTAACTTTCATCAAAATAAAATCGCAGCAGAACCGCTGGGGGTCAAATACAACAGCAATGGGAAGAATTGATTATACTGCATTGCTAAGCGTTACAAAAATTAACGCGAGTGACATGTTAATGCCATCTCAGAAGAACTGTCAAAATACCGATTTCAAACATCTTTAGAAGGATCGTTCCTTTCCTTCTGAGATAGCAAGGTGAACTTTGTTTACGTGAAAACAGCACAGAACAATTTTTAAGTTTACAACGTGTGTGATGCTGCCCACGTGTAGGTGCCGGGTTAATTTCCGAACGTCATTGATTCAGTTACGCAATTGTATCTAAACATAGTTGTACAGGGTGAACCCGAACACCGACAAAATTTCGTCACTCAGGGATATTTTCAGAATATTTTAGTACAAAGCGATACGTGGTATCAGGTGGCGCGTTAAAGAGTAATTGGATTTCGTTTCCTTTCCTAGCCCTTTTATCTTTCTACCCATATTGTAGAGTGAACATGCAAATGTTCACTGTACAAACCGTGTTTCTTGCTTGAAAGCAAATTTGTTTCCTTCCCACTCGTTACTTGCCGTTGACAACAGTAATTCCCAATTTACGCTTCGCTCTCAAGCCTGCGTTCAGTGTTGCTCGGTTCTGTCTTGGATTTATTTCCCTCGCAGCGTTGTTGTACGGTAACGTTAATACTCAACGATACATATAGGTTTTTCTGTTCAAGAGTTGGCCGTTATGCCTATCGTGTATGGATTCACTGAATGCGATGGAAGAGATACGGTGAAGTGTTCTCACAGCAGCATCTGTACATATACGCCTGCGAGGAAACGGACCTTTCCATGTTTAGAAACTGCATATTTACAGGCTTTATCAGTGTTGTGAAAACGTGTTCACGCAAACAGAGATAATTAGGACAACAAACCGAGTAAGTCACAATTCCATTATTACTTTGCAATGAGCTACCGGAGACCCGTAGGTACCTGATTCCATATCACTCACAAAATAGCTGTGAACGATCTCAGAAATTTTTTGGGTAAATTCTGGATTAACCCGTACTCGTACAAACAGGATAAGAACATGAAGATATGTTTTTAAATACACTTCTTGAAGATCACTGATGCTCTCTCCATCAGAAAAGCCTTCGCTATCACCCAACGGATATGGAGGCCAGCCACCGACGTAATTCCGCAGCTGGACGCTGCAGAAGTACTGACACACAGTCTGCAACGCCGCCTTCTGCCTTCATTGGTTGGCCGGATTGCTGCACGGTTTAGCACAACGCGGTGTTTCCACAGCCGATTACACCATGTGAGCCTACCTCCTGTCATAACACACTCGAGGGTGTATATATCCTCCCAGCGGAGCCAGCGGCGGCATTGCTTCGGCGTCAAGCAGTCGACCACGCAGCATCCACGCCAGTCACCAGTAGGGTATACCCCTAAGTCTCTCCAGGCTCATCGAACAGCCTGAACAGCTGGGCAGATTCGCTTATCCACGAGCTGTCAACTATCCCCGAAGGTGTGGGCTTTGATCTGAATTCGTCTAGGTGAGGCCTGCCACTGGATTCCACCACATGGCACACCAGCCAGTCTCCAAGGGTACTGGGTTCGACGTGGGTTCTGCACACTTTCCCCTGGCATCGGAGCTATTCCGCCGCCTCAGTTGGCCTTGCGCCAACGAGGTGACGAGCGACCAATGGTCCGCTGTCACTGAAGTACTGTGTGCAAACCATCAAGTAATAAGGAATGGTCCTGTTGAGTTATCGTTCTTGAATCTGTGCCGGCCGCAGTACTTATTTTCGCTTGCTGCTGTTTTAACGTCATAATTCCTTACAGTAGGCCATTTTTAGCTTTATAGTCACAATGACTGACCATGGTTTCCGAGGGAACTTTTGCCCTGCCACACCGTAACAGCTGCACCACCAAAATGAACGTGTTCCACAGTTTTCCTGTGTGCATTTCGCGTTCTCACCTCCCACCGTATTAGGATACGTAAGCACTGCCAAACATGATCGTTTGGCTGTTCCAGGTGATGTGCTGTGGGGAGACATAATGTTGCATTGGCCTACTCACTTCCAAATCTTTGGAACACAGTACAACGTTGTTGCGACACTGAACTCTTTCCCTATGTGCACATTTTCGTGGGTGCAGTGGCCTTGACTTCATGTGTAGATGACAGTGTGAGACCTCACCGAACAGCGCAGTTGGAGGAGGTCTCAGAGCGAAAGGATACTGACTGGCGTGTACCTGTCCCCTGACCTTAAGCCCATCGAGCACGTGTGGGATTCGTTGCAGAGACGTACCGCAGCATGTCCACGTGCACCACCTGACGTCCTTCTGTTGTCTACCACTCTGGCGGAGGAATGGAACGTCCTACCACAAGAACTGCTTGCCAACTTTCTGACCAGCATGGGAGTACGTTGCAGAGCTTGCCCAACTGTCCGTGGCGATCACTCACCCTATTAAGAAGCATGTCACGCCCTTTGTAAAGTCCAGAGGACCATCATGGTTTGCTGTTAATTCAATGTAATTGTTGTCTTTGGATGCAAGAATCATTTCTGTTGGTGTCATTGCGTATTTATTTCAGTTCCTCTCTTCTTCTTCTTCTTCTTCTTCTTCTTCTTCTTCTTCTTCTGCCATTCTATGGTTGGGCTAGAGCCTGTTCCGAACTAACCATCTTATCTTCGGTCTTTCCTCACTTTTGTTGTTCCATGTTTTATAATCCATTTCTAGTATTGGATTACCTGTTGGATTACTTGTTGCATTCGTAATTCTTTCCTTATTACTTCGTCTCTTATTCCAGTTATCTTCTGTGCTATACTGTAGCAGTTCCTTCTATGTGTTGTCCAAGTTTCATAGAGTTACGTTACTTGGCAGTGACAAATCGTGCGAAAGTTACTTTCGCTCTTAAATTTTGCCCTCCAGTGTGTATGTAACGAAAAGTAACTACTGTCACGTAACTGTACGTTAGGACATTTCTGAAATTATTGAGCCTTGGCGACTGGCGGTAGGGTATTCTACTTGCATCGCTGATATCTATATTCGGCTGTCTTGCTATCTTTGACTGCTCCCCCCGGTGGGTTTTCCGGGTGAACGTGTGACGAGAGAGTCTCCGATCGGCGTTCAACGACCCAAATTGTCTTGAAAAAAAGCCTGCGTCCCTAACCGTGGTGCATGGGGCCTCGCCGTGCCCGCCTCCCCTGTCTTTTGTCGCGCCGGAAGTACGGTGCCGATCGCTGGGCGCCTTGACGTGGAAAATTGTGGTGGGTTCGTCGTCTCATGCTGAACAGCTTTCCAACTCGTAATTTGCAAGCTACAAGTTACGTATGACTTTTATTCAGTGTTTAACTGAAAAGATTGTTGAAACTTATTGTGGCGTGGGTAGCTGCCGGAGATGGTTCTGAACGTGGTTCCACAGTGGTTATATTAAGGAGGCTGATGCTCCTCATTTCGTTTCTCACCATCTGTGGAGTGTGTGTTTTAAGTGGTTTCCATGCAAATTTTAACTTGTTTTAGGACATATTGACCGCTTTGAGACTGGTTGTGGTTGTGTACGCGCCCAGTAGCTGTAGAGTTAATGGTTTAATCATTTGGCACGGCTGGATTTGGTGTGTTAATTCAATGTTGAAAGTGCCTTAAGGCAACTGGTAGTGATCTCTAAGTTTCCTGCCAATTTACTGGGAGACGGGTAATGTTAGGGTATTGCTCCATAAGAGTTTGGGAGCATACTTATTATATATTCCAATGTGGCTGTGATTTGACCTTGTTTTCATTGCAATCTATTTGTGCTGCAGGCCGCTTGTTAAGACTGCTCGTTCCCTGGCGTCGGTGCGGTTATGCATTCTTGTCAGGGCCGCACATTGTGAGGCCGGTCGGACCATATATAAATATATACCACCTGCTAGTGAGCCTGCGCACAAGCCGTGGGGAGTGAATGCTCGTATTGCCTGCCGGCCGTAGCGTTATTGCTTCCAAATACTGCTGTGGGCCTTAACGCTGTTCTCTAAAGTTACGTGCAATTTTGGGAATCATTCTGAGTCATTATATCTGTTAGTTAAGTGAGGCCACTTTGTTAATATTAGCGTTTCTGTAAGTCATTTTACTGGCTGAGTTATTACTAGCCATTCTTATTTAATACTTACGTTCATCATATGTGTATGTTTAATGAATGTGAAATTTGTTATTTTTCCTGTGTGCCAGTTTTGCGACCTTGGTTGGCTCACTTTGCATTTTTAGTATATGCGTGTTTCACTGGGGACCTTTATGTGGGCTGTTCAGTTTTATTAAGCTTTTAAGATCTTTGTTTTTTTAATGAAGTTGTGGTATTATGTGGCTGTGTAAGTTTGGGTTGGAAGTGTATAGTGTTACTAGTCTTTTGAGGTATGCTTAAACAAGAACGATTGTTTATGATTGATTATTTCACCGTGGCTACTATCTATGAATTTGGTTGCGGACGTAAAATATGATTCTTATTCGTGTGTATGTAATTCAATTAAAAGTGAAGATTTGTATATTGCATCAGTAAGAGGGCAAATGTCCGAATTGAAGTTTATAATAAAATCTGTTTTGAGTCAAATTAAAATTGTAAAACAATCACAAGCTTGTCCATCACTAGTGATCCCGGGCTTCCTATTTCCTTTAAATAACTGTGGTGAGATCGTAATTTTTGATTTTCTACAGAATTGAGTAGTGCCACAGTTCAGTTATATTTTCATGTGATCATTTTGCTCCGTTAATAAGGAGGAGTTAACTTCTGTCTATAAAGAATTTCAGAATCTAGGCACAAAGTTGATCTGATATTCCGTAAGTTAGTATTGTATTCACTAGGTGACAAGATACTGGCATGAGACAATCCACTGACTGCTTCTCTGTCTTACCGTAATTTTTTTTTGCGATTACAGAGCGTTAAAGGTACAAAGTAAGTGGAAGAGAGACTGCTTTTTTTAAGGAATTAAATATATTGTCTCTGATACATTATACATCATACCGGCAACTAGTGCAAGTGGTCAACGTGACTGCCGCTAGGAAGGAACAGTGAGGAGAAGAGTACGAAGGAGTCAGTCTGTAGATAGCTAAGAACGGGAAGTGTTTCCCGCAGTTAGTGCGCCCAGGAGTCGAGTCGGCGACATCACTAGCGGTCAGCATGGGGTATGGCGCCGCTGTGTCAATACAGGCAACCCAAGGTTAAGCAACTGGTCTCTTTTCTCGGGGCGAGAGGACAGCCATTCTATAGGAGACGCGGACAGAGGTTTTCCACATTACAAGGGGAGCACTAACAGGGTGGTTTATTGACTGAAAATCTGGAAATTTGCGGTAAGTTCCTATGAGACCAAACTGCTGAGGTCATCGGTCCCTAGGCTTACACACTACTTAATCTAACTTAAACTAATTTACGCTAAGGACAACATACACACACCCATGTCCGAGGGGGGACTTGAACCTCTGACGGGGAGGCCGCCCGATCCTTGGTAAGATTGTAAGTAGGCTGTTTATGTTTTCTCTATGTAAGTAGGCTGTTTAGGTTTTTTTATGGTAACGCCACCTCTGTATGAAAATCACTGGCTGTGCTGTGTGCAGTCTGTGGCGGCTTTGCATTGTTGTAATACTCGCCATTGTAGTGTTAGGCAGCTGGCTGTGACCAGCGCGTAGCGTTGCGCAGTTGGAGGTGATCCGCCAGCAGTGGTGGATGTGGGGAGAGAGATGGCGGAGATTTGTAATTTGTCATGAACTGCTATATTTATATATGATGATATCAAGGTAAATACATTGTTTGTTCTCTACTAATATCTTTCATTTGCTAACTATCCCTATCAGTAGTTAGGGCCTTCCATAGTTTGAATCTTTTATTTAGCTGGCAGTAGTGGCGCTCGCTGTATTGCAGTAGCTTGAGCAGCGAAGATTTTTGTGAGGTAAGTGATTTGTGAAGGGTATAGTTTAATGTTAGTCAGGGCCATTCTTTTGTAGGGAATTTTGAAAGTCAGATTGCGTTGCGCTAACAAAATATTGTGTGTCAGGTTAAGCACAGTCAGGTACAATTGTTCAAAGGGGACGTTTCATATGTCGACCCTTAGCCGAGGATACCTCACTGGAATCTTCTGATTTTTTGTTGTAGTTTGTGTAATTAGTGTAGATTTTGTTTATTGCTAGCTCGTAATTGTAGAGAAAATCTCCTTTGTAGTTGCAGTCTTTCATTGTTGTACAGTAAAACAGTTGTGGCATGCATGTAGATTTGCACCAAGTATTTCGCAGCTGCAATTAACTAGATATTATTTTCAGTGCTATGTTAATGTGTTCTCCTATTTTTGCACTTCAAATTGTGCTTTTCTGTGTTATCGTGTGAAATATTGTGACAATTATGACGTGTGAAAAACGTAACACTAGGCTCCAAACTAAACTGAGAAATAATAGTGACGACGAGCGTAGCTTATCAGCGCCGCAGAGTAATGAATTAACTAATGTTCAAAGTAGTAATTTGGTAACTGTGCACAGGGAAATGGAGCGGGCGTCAAACAATGGCGTGGACAGTGAAACAATTAGTGAAGAGGGAAGCATTATCGATCGATCGGTCGGCAACAGCTCGCCTCAGGAAGCCGAAATGACACGACACGATCTCGCAAGTACTGTAGATTCAGGTTTTGGATCCTCACCGTTTTCTCAAATAAGTCAAGACACATTTTCTGCTTGTCAAAATGTGAATGTTGCCGGTGCAACTTCACTGCCGAAAAGCACTGAGGAACATGTTTCAGACACCAGTGCATTGTTATTACAGTTAATGCAACAAATGGGACAAAAACTACAAAAGTTAGACACAACACTTGAACAAAATCAGAGACAAATGGGACAAAATCTTAAAAAGTTAGACACAGTGGAACAAAATCTCAAAAAGTTAGACACAATGGAACAAAATCTTCAAAAGTTAGACACTACACTTGAACAAACGCGTGAAGATTTAACTACTGAGTTACATAACATTGAATCGAAATGTCAAAAAGTCTGTAATGACGTAAAAACTCAAATTTGTGAGCATTTTGAACCTATTTTTTCGCGGCATGAAAAGGCATTACAGAATCACGAAGCAGCCATAAAAGAACTGCAAATTATTGTTCATGAAAATCATGAGACCTTGCAAGCTAAATTTGACTCAGTTGCATCTACCGATTCGGTTACGCAACTTGCAAAAACTCAGGAAAACTTAAAGAACACAGTAGATTCGATTTCAACACAAATGGACAATCTGAAACTTGGTTCAGAAAAACACATTGAGGAAATGTGTTCACTATCGGAGAAAGTAGCCGAACTTTCGGATCAGTTCACTAACTTATCTACGAAGGTAGATGATAATCTGAACGACACAAAACCGGTAGTCTTTAATGACACAGAAGAGTGCGAACAAATTAGGAAATTCAAACAAAATCAGAATCAAATTAATACGCAACACCAAAGAGAAATCCGGGAAGTACAAGATCAGTTGACTCAGGTAATACAAGAATTACGTATTTCAGAGGCCACTCGCGCTCCAATACGGGAAGAGGGACTTAGAAATACGGAACAACCACAAAATAATAACACAGGACACTTCGGAAGTTATGAAAGAAATTGGCAAGGTGCACCGAATTTTGAAATGGAACCGCCGAAACGACGTAACAATGACAGATATGCGACTCGCCGACATGATGACTTTGACTATAAGCTGTTCATTACTACACGTAAATTCAAAACATTTAAGAATTCTGGGAACGACATTCATCCACAAGCATGGCTCCATCAATTCTCTCATTGTTTTCCTCCCAACTGGTCATTAGAGCACAGATTAGAATTTATGTGTGGCTACTTAGAGAATGAACCAGCTGTAAGAATGCGGTCGGTCATTCACGATTGCCACAGTGAAGGAGAGTTTTACCATGCCTTCCTCTCAGCATATTGGTCTCAAGCTACACAAGATCGTGTAAAACATAGCATCATGATGATGAAACACTTTGAACAATCTGAATTTTCCAGTCTTGTCAAATATTTTGAAGACATGTTGCATAAGAATCAATATCTTTCAAACCCATACAGCCCCTCAGAACTCATCCGCATTTGCTTACTCAAATTGCCTGAACATTTACGACACATTATTTTAGCAGGACGTTGCAAAGACGACATTGAAGCATTTCAGGGACTGTTACAAGAATTGGAAATTGACACTGACAATCGCGGAATGCGGAAACAGGAACACAACAATTACAGGTCACATCCATCACAATTCCTCGATAATAACTGGACGCGACAAGGCTATTCTCACAACACAAATCGTGACCAAAGCAGACACCACCCGTATGACAACCGTTGGCAGAGTAGTAATAATTACAGGGAAAGATCACCTCTCCGCGGTAATGACTATCACAGAGACAATCAGAGAAACAGACAATATGGGAACCAAAATAATTATTATCAAGGGAGACAGAATAACTTTAGACGCAACAGTCCAGCGCGCAGTTACGATTCAGGGAGAAATTCTCCACCACTTAACCGACAAGAAAGAAATTACAGGAACTACCGACATGACGACAGACGATGTGATCGTAACGACAGACCCGAATTGCATCAGAACTGGCGGGATTTAAACAGGGCAGGGCCCTCTCGTCACGATGAATTTGTAGAAGTTAGGTCTCCAAATCCCAATAACGACGCGCGCCAACAAAGAGACAATAGGCAATGACTCACACCGCTGGCAGCCACAAAACGTTCTTATGACACTAACGACGCAGCTGCCGTAGCTAGTAATTACGTAAAAATGGAAGACATTAGGGACATCTTACTCCAAGAACACGACGTAAAACATAACAACATTGCATATCCTGTGATTCACATTACAGTAAATGACGTAGAATTTGCGGCAGTACTTGACTCTGGCAGTCCCATTTCAGTAATCAGTGAAACAGCCTTTAGCAAATGCAACAAATCGAACGATTGCCCCACACTTCCGTTACGTAAGATTAAATTACAAGGTGCAATCTTTGGAAAAAGTGTAGATGTACGCCAACAAACCAATTTAGAATTCTTTTGTCAAAGCCACAGCTTCTCTATGAACTTTCTCATTGTTCCATTATTGTCGACGGAAATTATATTGGGAGTAGACTTTTTGAATGAATACAAAGCAATCTTAAACTTTCACGATGCTGAAATAAGTTTAGAGAAAGAAGGTAAGTCAATAGCTTTGAAATTTGAAGATTGGCTCTCAAACCATGACGAGGAAATTAATCGGCTTTACCTTCTGTTAGACAACAGTTCGGAATTTTCTACGGAACTAGACACTAACAATCACTCTGCAAGTACTGACAGGGATGATATCGACGGCGCATTTGACACTAATAAGTTAATTCAGAATAAAATTCAAACAATTGAGAATTGTAATGACACTGATAGGCAGGACCTTTTTGAAATTTTACAAGAAAATTCCACAGTTTTTACTCATAAAACGGGAACAATCAAGGGATTTCAATACCAATTTCGTGTTCGTGAGCATACTAAATTTTGTGTTAGACCATATGTAATTCCAGCACATTATAGGGACCGTGTTAGAACAGAAATACAATCTATGCTTGACGAGGGCATTATTGAGCCTGCAGTAAGCTCATACAACAATCCATTACATGTTGTTGAGAAGAAAAATGGATCGATCAGGCTTGTCTTAGATTCGAGACAAATCAATACGATCATTATTCCTGAAACAGACTGGCCGCAAACGTTGGAAGAACTTCTTCAAAATTTTAATGGTGTAAAAGTGTTGTCTTCCATTGATCTCAGATCCAGCTTTTATCAGATCGAACTTCATCCAGAATGTAGAAAATACACAGCTTTCCTTTGTTTCGGCGTTTGTTATCAGTTTCGGAAACTTCCTTTTGGTTTGAACATTTCTTCGGCAGCATTCATTCGTGGGTTAAATTCCATATTGCCTGAGTTCTTAAAACGTCACATCACCTTACATGTGGACGATATTCTAATAGCAGAAGCTTCATGGGAACAACATAATCGCATCCTCAACAGTTTGTTACGCATTTTTGCAGAATCTGGAATTACAGTTAACTTGGAAAAGTCTGAATTCGGTAGGACAAAAGTGAAGTTTTTGGGACATATTATTTCTTCTGAAGGCATTCAGCCGGATCCTGAAAAGTTAGAAGCAATCAGAGCCATTCCAGTTCCATCTACAAAAAGACAAGTCCGCAGTTTTCTAGGTCTCGTAAATTTTTACCGTCGTTTTCTGAATATGCAAATTCTTGTTACACCAAAACTTTGTTCTCTCACTGGAAAAAATACTATTTGGAACTGGGACGAACAAGCACAGTTGGAATTCAATTCTTTGAAAGAAGCGTTACTTCACGCGCCAATCTTAGCTCATCCAGATCTGTCACAAGATTTCTGCCTTAGCACGGATTCTTCTAAAGTCGGTCTTGGTGCCCCTTTATTTCAAGAAGCCACAGAAAATGACACTACTGTTCAGAAAACCATTGCTTTTGCTAGCCGAGTGCTAACAAAATCTGAAAAAAAATTATTCCGTTACTGAATTAGGAGCTTTAGCTATTGTTTGGGCATTTAAAAAATTCCGTTTCTTTCTTTCTGGTAAGCACGTAAAAGTATACAGTGATCATCGTGCATTACAATTTCTTATGTCTTCAAAATTAAATCATGACAGGTTAAAACGCTGGGCATTGTTTCTGCAAGAATTCCGCTTCACAATAGTCTACATTCCCGGTAAGGAGAACATTGTTGCGGACGCACTGTCACGCGCACCGGCTGGGCTTGAGAAAAGTACCACAGAAGGGAACCTCGAGAAAAATTTCAGTATTCTTTACATTCAGAAAGTCGCCTTTGAAAACTTCATCACCACATCTTTAAAGGACATTGCTCATGAACAAGATAAAGATCCGATTTGGAAAGACATCAAGAGCAAATGGCATGAAAAGACACACACACAGATTCGGCATTATTATCTGGTTAGAAACAACATACTGTTCAAACGCTGCACTGTTGATGACAAGCTATGGGTACTTTGCATTCCTGACGATTTTGTTAATAAGCTCATTTGGTACATTCATTTCAGCTACGCACATTTTGGTCCACGAAAATGTTATCATATTCTTCGAACGACTTGTTATTTTAACAATATGGAAAAAAGAATACGAAGAGTCTTGTCTATTTGTAAACTTTGTCAAAAGGCGAAACCATCTACTGTCTCACATCGTGCTCCGTTGTTTCCTATTATTCCTTCTAAATTAAAAGAATTTGCTGCTGTTGATCTCTTGGGACCGCTTGTCAGAACATCCAATGGATTTTCGTACGTTCTAGTCGCTGTTGAACTTACTTCAAAATTTGTTTCTTTCACACCGTTACGTAAAGCCACTGGACGGTCTGTATCCAACGCCTTTGTTAAAAATTTCTTACGTGAAGTTGGACACGTTAGTAAAATCATTTCAGATAACAGACCGCAATTCAGATCTGCTGTTTGGTCACGCATGCTTCGCAACCATAAAATCAAACCTGTTTTTATTTCATTGTACTCACCACATTGTAACCCGTCTGAACGGATTATGAAAGAAATCAATAAGCTTTGCAGACTTTATTGTCACAGAAAGCATCAGCATTGGGACAGATATTTACACTTATTTCAAAATGTGCTGAATGAAATGCCTCATGATTCCACTGCTTTACCACCTATTCTTGTACTGAAGAATGAAGAACCACCGAACAGAATCAGAGATCTTGTACCTTTCCCGAATACACGTAAACTTCGACACAAAGACATAATTGATTTGGCTCTTAAAAATATAAAATCTGCAGCAGACAAAAGGAGAGAACTACACGGTAAAGCAAATGCAAAGAAATTATATATTGGTCAGAAAGTTCTCATTAAAGGTCATTCATTGTCACATAAGAAGAAACATTTGAGTCACAAATTATTTCTAGTTTACAATGGACCTTACAGAATCCGACGTATACCACATGATAATTGCGTTGAAGTCGAAACTCTGCGTACTAGGAAGAGTAAAGGTTTACACCACATTTCACATGTAAAACCGTTTATTGAAAGATAATCTGCTTTTTAACTTTGTCTTTGCCATATAACTTTTCACTTTACATTACTAGTATGCTGTGTCAGACTTAAGAAACTGTTAACATACAACTATGTTTGAAGTTAAATATCCAGGCTAGAACCTAGGGAACATTTTTAAACAGAAATTACGAATGCATTGTTATCGTGAACAGACGACACAGTGTTGTATTTGTACATTCTTGCTTGTTAGTTGCACGATTACGTAACGACTATAAGGCTCACATACTTAGAACATTTACCAGTATTGTTAATGAGATTTTAATGCAACATTTTGGTTTACTTGAAAATACATTCTGGGTTTAAAGTACTTTCTGTGAGATACTAGACGACACAGTGGTTAGTTTATGTGACAACTACACGGTTTTATCACGACGCTACTAATGAGTGACAATCTACAATGTTGTTTTTGCGGTGTATCTGTTTTATATCTGCACAGTTTTTCTGAATTCTTCTGGAAAGCAAAACATGTTTTATTAGTAACTTTTGTGGTATAGCTACAATGAGACTGCCTTTTCCGTAGCACAACAATACGTTACAGCACAGTACTTTCCTCATCACGGCAATAAGCGTAATAACTAAGACATTTATACACAAAGCATTTCACTTTTGTGTATTATGAGGTAAGTACATTGACTTTTGCAGAACTTAGCTTTCGGAGGACGATAACTACTACACTTCCACACAGATTATGTTGCAACAAGACACACATTTAGCGCTACAGGACACGCATTTCAGTGATTAATTTTGTACTTAAAACATTTATTTTTAAAGATTTTTGAATTACAAAGAAAGTTTTCCGTGATACATTTCATTCCATTGCTGTAATCTGTAACACCTGAGGGTATAATTACATTAATCCTCAGGGGGGTACACGCCTACTTTGTGTACCATGTGTTTGGGAAGCACAAGGAGCCCTAGCTAATATGGTATTTGCTTATACAACTTTACACATCGGTACCATATTTCTCTAACACAGAATTACACAGCTATCTGGTTATTTACCTGAGAGAGACAAACATTTATTTTACTACATCAGTGACAGACGTGTACGTAATTACACAGTTGGATAACTTCACACTTATGAAATTGTATTTTGTCTGTACTTTGTAAACTGTTCATATTTTTTTTGGAACCATTGTGATAGTATGAGAGCTTTGAATGATGTATTTGGTATGGATTCATGATTTTTAAAGTACGTTTGAGGTAGATGACACAATTGAAATGAGCAGAGAATTTTTTTTTTAGGTTTTGAAATTATTGGAGGAAGCTACGACGATTTTGAGATTTGACTGAGGTGTTATGATGTTATTATTACGACGACGATGTGTACTATGCTGTTGAGATATGTTTATGATCAATAAGATGTTGCTACCGTATATGAGGCATAAGAAGTATGTTGGAAACCAAGAATCGTACTTTAAGAGTTATGAAATGTGCGTAAATGCGTGACTGTATCACAATGCTGACGAATATTTTATTTGGACACTTATATTTATAGGATTTTCTTTCTACAGATTTGCAACGCTATTTCTTGACCTGTGAAATATTTTTATGTGAGACTGTCACTGTAGCGGAAACTGCTGTCGTAAATATTTCCGTAAGAAAGTTAAGTGACCACCTGCACGTAATGCGTCGTGGGCACCCAGCTGTGTCGGACGCCTGGAGAGAGGGCCATTGGCGCGTGCCTTTCAGAGCACAGGAAGAAAAAAAAAAAAGGGAGGCCATTATCCTGGCCATTGTCATTCCTTTAGAGAAAGCATCTCAAATCCGACACGCTAATTACTTGGAAACATATCGTACTTTCTGATATTTACTGAAATGCCTAATGAAATGACGAGAAATATTTTTATGTCTATACACCTGATTATGACTACTGTCTCTCTAGTTGAGAGATTTTTCTACTAACTTATGAAATGTCACATGGCTATTTAACGATGTTCTTATGCTTTGCTGTGTACATAGTTGCTTATTTCATTTGATATCTAGTTTCTAGCTGCACTGCTGCATTGGTTCAAATAAAATTTTATAGATGTACTAATATAAATATTTTCTGTCTACAGATCGAGTATATAATAATTTTTTTCCAAAAATGAAGGAGCACAAAGCGACATTTACCTTCACAGGAACTGCATTCATAATTTTCTTTTCAAGTACTTGGTAATTTCTTTTGTAGAATAAATTGTGATGCATCACTCTAGTGTTAAGATGTGACATAGGTATTAGACATGGGCATTTTTAGTGTAATATTTTTTACTGCTTGAGCTATGTAATGTTTTGATATAAGTTATTACATTTGCTGCTGCTAGCTTTGCCAATCTGTATTTTTTGTCATTGCTGCTTGTGTTAATTGTTTTGTGCTGCTGCATTGCCTCATCCCTTAGTTTAGCATCTGAGCTCAGTAGATTTAAGTTAGCTTAAGATGGGGTAGGCTATATGAGAGAACGAGATGTGATGAATTGGAAGAAATGCATTGAGAAGCTATAAGAAAATGGTTTGGCCAAAAAAAGTATTTTGAAAGAGGATATGAGCAAAAAAGTAGAGTTTAGGGACAATAGGTTTACGTAGGATTTTCTTGGAAATAAATAATGAGGTAAGAAAGATGTGAACATATAAATACAGAAAGCATGCTTTGATAGGATTTTTTTGGTGGAAACAAATTTAGAAATAAGACGAAAGATCTATGGAATGAAGTTTTAGGTTGGACTGCAGTACCAAATGTTACACTGAAAACAAACCCTGCCCTTTCCTCTTGTGTTATTCTGCTATGTGTTTGTGTACTCTTGTATATTTGTGTTTTTCCTGTCTTTCTGTGTTTAGCGGATATGAGTTACATTGTAGAATTTTTCTGATACTATGTTATTTACTTTGTAAAGATGTTAGACATTATTAATTCTGTTCTGTTCAATGCTCATGTGTGAAGTTGATGTTTCAAAAGTTATTGTGATCCTTTATGTATGTACTCATGTCATAATTCCACTGATGTATATGTTTATTTCTATTCTTTTGTAAAGCCTGTGTTACTACAAATGTTATCTGTATTGTTATGTTCTTTAATGATGTATTTTGTACCTTTGTAATTGTATTTTCATGTTGTAATTTTATAATTGTACAGACACCAGTTCTTCAAATTAAGTTACATTTCACGGCACACGTTTCTGTTGGTCATAGTATATGGACAATATGTGAGAAATAGGGACTGTTAGTGTTTGCACATGTGTTGATAATTCAGCAAGGGACTGGATAACAGCATTGCTGGTTCTAAGGACAATTCCAAAAACTTTGTGAGTGCACAAGTGGTGGTTTATGGACTTGCTATATTCTCCGCAAGACTCTTCGATGGTGAATGTGCACCTGCACAACCGCAACAGATTTCTGCTGGACATTTCTACAAGGACTACAGTGGGTCTGCACCTCTGGTGGCCCACCAGTACCATTATCTCTACAAGGACTACAGTGGGTCTACATCTTTGATGATCCATCAATACCATTATTTCTACAAGGACTGCAGTGGGTCTGCACCTCTGGTGGCCCACCAATACCGTAATCTCTACCAAGACTGCAGTGGGTCTTCTCTGTGGTGACCTACCTACCAATGTTCTTCAAAACGTCGAATGACTCTGCTGTGGGTTTGCTATGTTGTGGCCCATTACCTGTCAGCATGTCAAGAGTCAGCACTGTCTTTCCGATGGAAGGACACTACTTCTTCAAGACTGCATGGAAATCCACTACTTCTTTGTGCATTCTATTTTACTGTTCAGACTTTGAAAAAAAAAAAGAAAAACACTGTAATTTTACTGTAATGAATCAGGACTGTCTTTATAGACTGTGAGAAAATTTTAGCTTTTGACCAACATTGTATCAATAAGTGTGTGCATTTGATTTCTTTGTTACTGTAATTGTGAAAAATTTTTGTCAAATCTGTATTGGCCAGTGCCCAACACCATTTGTAAAAATTTTTTGTGGGGAGCATGGGGGCTATGTAAGTAGGCTGTTTATGTTTTCTCTATGTAAGTAGGCTGTTTATGTTTTCTCTATGTAAGTAGGCTGTTTAGGTTTTTTTATGGTAACGCCACCTCTGTATGAAAATCACTGGCTGTGCTGTGTGCAGTCTGTGGCGGCTTTGCATTGTTGTAATACTCGCCATTGTAGTGTTAGGCAGCTGGCTGTGACCAGCGCGTAGCGTTGCGCAGTTGGAGGTGATCCGCCAGCAGTGGTGGATGTGGGGAGAGAGATGGCGGAGATTTGTAATTTGTCATGAACTGCTATATTTATATATGATGATATCAAGGTAAATACATTGTTTGTTCTCTACTAATATCTTTCATTTGCTAACTATCCCTATCAGTAGTTAGTGCCTTCCATAGTTTGAATCTTTTATTTAGCTGGCAGTAGTGGCGCTCGCTGTATTGCAGTAGCTTGAGCAGCGAAGATTTTTGTGAGGTAAGTGATTTGTGAAGGGTATAGTTTAATGTTAGTCAGGGCCATTCTTTTGTAGGGAATTTTGAAAGTCAGATTGCGTTGCGCTAACAAAATATTGTGTGTCAGGTTAAGCACAGTCAGGTACAATTGTTCAAAGGGGACGTTTCAAGATGCCTTAGACCGCGCGGCTACCCCCCGCGGCTTTATTGACTGACAGCGGTATTTTCATCGGTTGGGTGATGCGGCATAGTGTACAGCGAGGCCAACGAGAAAGACAGGCATTTGCGCAAATGTCACAGCACGTGACACTACAGGTCTTACGAGTGCCAGCAGCCGTCTCCAGCGGGGAATGAGTAACTATTTCAGAGTAATTTAATAATTATTAGTTGGTCGTTTAAATGCATGCGAGCTCTCATAATACACGACAAAGTTAAGACCGTTGGCGGGTACCTTTTCATTGACACATTGATTTCCCGTGGGGCCTGCACGGACCAGAGCATTTACGAAGTACGGCGCACAATGCGACTAGTGTCACGCCACTAGTTCGTTGCAGAACACGTATTTCTCGTGGGCGCCAGTGTACAGTGAAGAGTGCAGGCTGTGCATTCAGTGTCACTAGTTATCAGTAATAATTCACACGGAACGTCTGTGTGCACAGTGCAGCGTGTTGAGGTTCTTCTGTATTGACACGCGGGAGGCGCCCGAAGTGGCCGAGCTGTTCTAGGCGCTACAGTATGGAACCGCGCGACCGCTACGTTCGCAGGTTCGAATACTACCTCGGGCATGGATGTGTTAGTTAGGTTTAAGTAGTTCTAAGTTCTAGGGGACTGATGACCTCAGAAGTTAAGTCCCATAGTGCTCAGTGCCATTTGAACCATTTGACACGCAGGACGTGCAGTTGTTTCTCCAAGTGAAAGATATAATGATGTTGTGAATTTTACGCTGTGAGCGTAACTTATTTCGTATGTGCCGTACAGAAAATTATTTTATTATTACTATACTGTGAATGTCATTGTGTATGTGACATTATACAAAACGTTGTCATCTTATTATCATGTTTTGCGGGTGATTCATTTTGTATGTGGTATTGTACAGAAAATTGTAACTGCGAAATTTACATAGGAAGTATTGTAGTGAGTTGACGGTAGCATTGTTTTGGTGTGTTGTTAGTGATGAGAGTGGAAGTAGATCTAGATTTAGTTGAGTGCCAAGGTACGTAAAGCAATAATTAAGCCAGGTAGTTGTTTTCTCATTCTTTGCTTGTTCTAAGTCGTTATCTGTGGAAGATAATTGCATTTGCCATTTTGTTGTCTGTCGGCAAGGGTATATCTTGTGAACTATTGTTTTCGTTGGCAGAATTTTCCTTAGTGGAGCGAAGCATAATGCAAATTTTGTTAAATTATGCTAAAGGAATCTTACGTTGTTATGCTCTTATTTGTAGCCCTGCCTTCGAGAACTGAAATTGGGCTGCCTATTAAGTCCAGTTGCATTGATTATTATTATTTGTCAAGATGTATGTTTTATGTCCAAGAACTTGTCTCTTAAATTGAGCCCACACCTGCACGACTCCAGCCCGAAACCCACGTCTCCAAAACCCTACTCTCCAAGCCAGATAGAGCTCATAAAGAAAACAGAGGATATCTAAGGAAGAGCAGCATCTCGGAGATGCTCAGTCAACTTCTTTGGCAAACGCTGTAAGAGAGGCGTTATGCGTCAGGATGTCGCTTATTGTTTAAGTTTCAAGAGCCTACATTTTTAGAAGATGGAATCAATATATTGCTTCCTCCTACCCATATCTCGCAAATCGTCTATGAAAGTAAAGTTAGAGAGATTCGTTGTCTCTTGGAGGGGTACCAGCTGTCGTTCTAACCCACGCATTATTTGCGACTGGACTGAGATAGGGGGGAATTGACAGTGGTACACAAAGTAACCTCCGCCACACATTACGTGTGTCACATGCAGATAACTGATGTATATTTAGCTTTACTGTAACACCGTGGACCTTGCCGTTGGTGGGGTGGCTTGCGTGCCTCAGCGATACAGATACCAGGTACCGGAGGCGTAACCACAACGAAAGGGTATCTGTTGAGAGGCCAGACAAACGTGTAGTTCCTGAAGAGGGGCAGCAGCCTTTTCAGTAGTTGCAGGGGCAACAGTCTGGATGATTGACTGATCTGGCCTTGTAACATCAACCACAACGACCTTGCTGTGCTGGTACTGCGAACGGCTGACAGCAACAGCATGCAGCTCTATTGTATGGTTAAATGACGATGGCAAACTCTTGGGTAAAATATTCTGAAAGTAAAATAGTCCCCGATTCGGATCTCCGGCCGGGGACTACTCAGGAGGACGTCGTTATGGAGAAACGAAACTAGTGTGGAATGTTAGATTCCTTAATCGGGCAAGTAAGCTACAAAATTTAGAAAGGGAAACAGACAAGTCGAAGTTAGATATAATGGGAAATAGTGAGGTTCAGTGGCAGCAGGAACAGAACCTCTGGTCAGTCAATACAAGGCCATAAATACAAAAACAAATAGGGGTAAGGCAGGAGTAGGTTTCCAAATCACAAATACGGGTAAGCTACTATGAACAGCATAGTGAACGCATTATCGTAGCCAAGGTAGACACTAATGCCACACATACCACAGTAGTAGAAGTTTATATG
Source organism: Schistocerca piceifrons (assembly GCF_021461385.2). Classification (NCBI taxonomy): domain Eukaryota; kingdom Metazoa; phylum Arthropoda; class Insecta; order Orthoptera; family Acrididae; genus Schistocerca; species Schistocerca piceifrons. Next base: position 778,120,859 of record NC_060140.1, on the reverse strand, counting down.
CCAACCAGCTCCGCAGAGAATGAACAGATTGAATAAATGTATGACGAGATAAAAGAAATTAATAAGATAGTTAAGGGAGACGAAAGTTAAGGGTGATAGAGGACTGGAATTCGATGAATAAGTAAAGGAAGAGAAATAAAAATAGTAGGGGAATAAGGACTGGGGGAGGGGTGGGAAAGGAATAAAAGCGGAAGCCGACTGTTAGAATTGTGCATAGAGCATATCTAATGAAAGCTAACACATGGTTTAAGAATCATGAAAGAAGGTTGTATACGTGGAAGAGACTTGGAGACACCAGAAGGTTTCAGATTGATTATATAATGGTTATACAGAGATTTAGGAACCAGGTTTTAAATTGTAAGACATTTACAGGGGCAGATGTGGACTCTGACCACAATGTATTAGTTATGAACTGTATATCAAAAGCGAAAAAACCGCAAAAAGGTAGGAATTTAAGAAGCTAGGACCTGAATAAGTTGAAAGAACAAGAGGTTGTTAAGAGTTTCAGAGGGTGCATTAGGCAACAACGGAAAAGAATTCAGTAGAAGACTAATTGATAGTTTTTGAGAGATGAAATAGTGAAAGCAGCAGAGGATCAAACAGGAAAAAGACAATGGCTACTAGAAATCTACAACTACATCTACATCTACGTGATTACTCTGCCCTTCACAATAAAGTTTCTAGCAGAGGGTTCAATGAACCACCTTCAAGCTGTCTCTCTACCGTTCCATTCTCGAAGGGCGTGCGGGAAAAACGAGCACTTCAATATTTCTCTGTGAGCCCTGATTTCTCTTATTGGATATCACAGGGGAAGTGGAATTTAATTAATAATCGGAGAAAATATAAAAAGGCAGCAGTTAATAAGAGATTGAAGGTACAAAATGGCTAAGCAGGAATGGCTGGAAGAGAAATGTAAGGCTTTAGATGCATATTTCACAAGGGGAAAGATAGATACCGCTTACGGGAAAATTAAAGAGGGTTTTCGAGAAAAGAGGTGCAGCTGTATGAATATCATGGGCTGAAATGGAAAACTAGTACGAAGCAAAGAGGGGACAGATGGAAGGTGGAAGTATACAGAGGGTCTAGAAATGAGAGGTGAACTTGAAAGCTGATTTATAGAAAGGGAAGACGACGTAGATGAAGATGAGATGGGAGATACAATATTGCGAGTAAAGTTTGATACAGCACTGAAAGACCTAAGTCGAAACAAGACCCCGAGAGTAGACGACATATTGCTAGAACTAGCAATATCCTTGGGAGAGCTAGCCGCGACGAAACTATTCCATTTGATGTTTAAGACGTATGAGACAGGCGAAATACACTTCGAGAAGAATGTAATAGTTCGAATTTGAAAGAAAGCAAGTGCTGAGAGATGTGAATATTACAGAACTATCAGCATATTAAGTCATGGTTGCAAAAACCTAACGCTAATTATTTACAGAAGAATGGAATGTCGGGTAGAAGCCGAACTCGGGAAAGATCATTTTGATTCCGGAGAAACGTAAGAACTCGCTAGGCAATACTGATATTACGACTTCTCTTAGAATACAGACTAAGGAAAGGAAAACCTAGGTTTATAGCATTTGTTGACTTAGAAAAACCTTTTACAGTGTTGACTGGAATACTCTCATTGAAATCCTGTAGTTAGAAGGGATAAAATACAGGGAGCGAAAGGTAAGTATAGCTTGTACAGAAAGCAGACGGCAATTATAAGAGTCAAGGAGTATGAAAAGGAAGCAGTGGTTGGGAAGGGAGCGAGACAATGTTGCAGCCTATCTCCGATGTTATTCAATCTGTTGACTGAGCAAGCAGTAAAGGAAACCAAAGAGAAATTTGCAGTAAGAATTAAAGTTAAAGGAGAAGAAATAAAACCTTTGAAGTTTCTCGATGACATTTTACTTATGTCAGAGGCAGCAAAGGACTTGGGTTGGGGTTTGGGTTGGGTTGTTTGGGGGAGGAGACCAGACAGCGAGGTCATCGGTCTCATCGGATTAGGGAAGGACGGGGAAGGAAGTCGGCCGTGCCCTTTCAAAGGAACCATCCCGGCATTTGGAGCGATTTAGGTAAATCACGGGAAACCTAAATCAGGATGGCCGGTTGCGGGATTGAACCGTCGTCCTCCCGAATGCGATTCCCGTGTGCTAGCCTCTGCACCATCTCGCTCTGTCAAATGACTTGGAAAAGCAGTTGAACGGAATGGACAGAGTCTTGAAAGGAGGGTATAAAATGAAAATCAACAAAAGCAAAGCGATGATAATGGAATGCAGTCGAAATACATTAGATGATGCTGTGAGATTAGGGAATGAGAAACTGAAAGTAGTAGATGAGTTTTGCTATTTGGGAAGCAATGTAACTGATGATGGTCGGAGTAGGGAGGATATGAAATGTAGACTGACAGTGGCAAGAAAAGCGTTTCTGAAGAAGAGAAATTTGTTGACATCGAATGTATATTCGTGTGCAAGGAATAATTTTCTGAGGTTATTTTTATCGAGTACAGCATTGCACGGAAGCGAAACGTGGACGGTAAACAGCACAGACAAGAAGATGGTGTAGTCGTGTATGGAAGTGAGACATGGATGGTAAATAGTTTAGATGAGAAGAGGGCAGAGGCTTTTGAAATGTGGTGCTATAGAAGAATGGTGAAGATTAGATGGGTAGAGAGTGTAATTAATGTGAGGTACTGAACAGAACCGGGGAGACAAGAAATTTGCGGCACAGCTTTTCAAAAAGAAGGGGGGTTCAGTTGATACTGCACAATCTGAGACATCAAGCGATGGCCAGTTTAGTATCGGATGGAAGTGTGTGATGGAGGGATTGGAGGGAGAGGGGGTAAAAATTGTAGAGGGAGACCAAGAGATGAATACAGTAAGCAGATTCAGAAGAATGTAGTTTGCAGCAGCTATTCGGAGATGAAGAGGCTTGTACATGAATAACGTAATTATGACTTACTCAGTTTGATATCCCTCTTACCTTTGTTTGTGTGAGCACATTTTCACAGCACTGTTAAAAGCTGAAAAGTTTCTATAGCATCGAAAGATTCTGTTCCTCGTAGGTACATTCGTACAGATACAAAAGTACTGTGATGTGGTTGACACCGCCGGCCGCTGTGGCCGAGCGATTCTAGGTGCTTCAGTCGGGAACCGCGCTGCTGCTACGGTCGCAGGTTCGAATCCTGCCTCGCGCATGGATGTGTGGTGTCCTTAGGCTAGTTAGGTTTAAGTAGTTCTAAATCTAGGGGACTGATGACCTCAAATGTTAAGTGCCATAGTGCTCAGTGCCACTTGAACCATTTTTTTGGTTGACACCGCTGTGAGGGCAACTAACCATAGGACTTGCATATCAGTTAGTGAACCCATACACAAGACGCATATCGGCCAACTCTTGATCGGAAAAACCTACATGCACCGCTGAGTATTGGTTTTCACGAACAAGAAACACTGCTCGGCAAACAGATCCTAGACAGAACCGAGCAATGCTGAATGCAAGCTTGAGAGCGAAATATAAATTGGGAATTACTATTGTCAGTAACAAGGACCGTGAGTGAATATAACACATTTGTTTCCAAGCAAGGCCAACGGCTTATACTGTCGACATATACCTGTTCAAATTGCAGTATGCGTACAAAGATAAATGTGCCAGGACACTAAACGTAATTCATCTACTCTGCAAGGCTTCATCTGATACCACGGATCGCTTGTACCTAAATACTCTGAAAATTGAACAACCTCCGCAATGTTTAGATACTGCTGCTTGACTAGATCTATGACGCTTGAAAATTAACCGGGCGCCTACATATTCGCGGTATCACATTCTTAGTGAACTGTGCTGTGCTGTTTTCGCGAAAACGAAGTTCGCATTGCTGTCTCGAAAGGGACAATCTTTCTAAATATGTTTAAAATCGGTATTTCGGTAGTTCTTCGGAGATGGCATTAACTTGACACTGGCATCAATTTTTTTAACGCCTAGCAAGAAAGGACAATCATTTTGCGGCCTTGCCATAGCACTTGTGCTACGATTTTATTTTGTTTTTTGATGAAAGCTACAGATTTACTTTTCTGGTGGGCTATTACTGAAATCCGATAATTTTCAATTTTTCATCACTCAATTACATTATTTACCATAGATTACACCACCTTATTTAATGCCTTAATGTCATTGACTGTATGCTTTGAATTCTGTAAAGAAAAAGAAAAATCTGCAAATCCCTTCGATACTGTACTGTTAATTCTCGTGGAGAACTGCGTCACTCACACCAGTCTTTGGACTGAAGACCATAAGCACAACATGACAACATGTAATGGACCGTTTTCCTCTAGATACACAGGACAAATAAGCACTTACACAATATCTTTAATAGGTAATACTTTTCGAATTTTCTATCAGAAATTAAAATTATTAATTTTGGCTTATGAGCCAACATAAATTAATCAATTGTTTTATTCATTGCACGTATAAAGTACAGCTAATACTTCTTCGATTTCAAGTATTGTTGTAACTAAGTCTATTTTGTAGCATCAGGCAAGTTGAGTTTAATTGTTTCACGCCATCCGCAAAGTCTTAATTAATATTATTACATACTTTATCAATACCACTGAACAATACCCATAAATGTTTATTTATTTTAATGGGATTCTCGTAGTTTACACATCAGCAGACAGAGAAATTCTCGCAGGTCGAAGTCAATGGCTGAATCCATGTTATAAATGCGTAGTGTTTGTATGAATAATGTGCCCGAGAGATTTTATGAAAGGAATTAGTGGTAGTGGCCGATGTTTATGGCTTCAAATTATTCTGATCATACATGTCAGTCTATGTTTTGTTCACAAAAAAGAAGATTAGACGTTTCTTTATGGAGCATGAGCATGCATCTTTAGTATTATTTTTGTATACATTTCGTTGTAGCGATATATCATTTAAATAACGTTGTGTAAGATGGTTAACAATTGACACGATATTAGTTTAAGAATGATAAAACAATAATATAGCAGTTGTTATTATAGGTCTATGTTTATTTCTTCCTTCTAAGAAATTGTGACGGAATTGTTTGCGACATAACCCCAATTTTCAATCCACTTGAGAGAGAAGCGGTTTCCTGGAAACGACTGTTGACATACATTGGCGCCATTTAATGTTTGGCGTGAGTGCGCGAATCGCTGTTACACGTAAATTTCCATTCGCTTATCACAGTTCGTGGAGGATTCCCAGCACGGAAGCTTAGTCGTCTAAGACCTCCAAAGCTTGGCGATTACGCTATGTTGACAATCCGGCTAGCACGTGGTCCCAAATGTCAGGCAAATAGAGGTTCGTGTAACAATATTTAGCGACGCAGCAGACAGCACAAAACAGGTGTTCAGAAAAAGACGACAACAGAGAGCCGTAGTACGAGGTCTGTTCGGACAATAAAGATACATATCCAATGACTATGACTATCTAATAACAATTAGTTCTCTGTTATGAGCGTGACGTGCTAAAAATTGAAGTTGTGACCCAAGAGTAAGCCCGAACTGATGAAAGAACGTAAATTCGTAGCCTTCTAGGGACCAGAGACAACGCGGGTTTCTGGGTATGGTGGTGTATCCGTGGCCGAAACGTCAGTTTTATCAGTGAGTGTACTACAAAGTATGATGTGAGATCACACCCAGAAAACTTGTAGAGCGAATTGTATAATGTCATCTGATTTTTTCTTCGAGTACGCACTGTCATGCAACTTCACTTTTTTTTTCTGCCGATAGACGCGTTTCCGTAGTAGTAAAAAATGATTTGCAGCAGCAATTTGACATTTTGTATTTAAAATAGTGATTGTTATATGCTATCAACCGATTTTAACCAGTATGTCATATTCGAGGAATTATCTTACAATGCATCAAGCCATTGTGTAAGGCGATTCCATAAATGGAAGATTAGAAGTACATATACAGTGAGGTGACAAAAGTCACGGGTTAGCGATATGTGCTGTATTTACACGCAAGGTATGAAAGGGAAGTGCATTGGCAGAGCTGACATTTGTACTCAGGTGATTCACGTGGAAAGGTTTCCTACGTGATTATGGCCGAACGACTGGAATTAACAGACTTTGGACGCGGAGTGATAGTTGGAGCTAAATGCATGGGACATTCCAGTTTCGAAATCGTTAGGAAATTCCATATTCCGAGATCCGCTGTGTAAATATTTTGCCAAGAATGGCAAATTTCCGGCTTTCCTGTCACCACGGACAATGCTGCTGCCGACGACCTTCACTTGACGACAGAAAAAAAAAGGTTCAAATGGCTCTTAGAACTAATTAAACCTAACTAACCTAAAGATATCACACACATCCATGCCCGAGGCAGGATTCGAACCTGCGGTCGCTCGGCTCCAGACTGTAGCGCCTAGAACCGCACGGCCACTCAGGCCGGCGACGACAGAAAGCAGCGACGTTTCGGTACGGCTGTCACAGAGCCGACACTGAGTGAAATAACGCAGAAGTAAATGCGAGTCGTACGACGAACGTATCCGTTAGGTCAGTGCTGCGTAATTTGGCATTAGTAGACCGTGGCAGCAGACGACCGACGCGAGTGCCTTTACTAACAGCACGCCATCGCCTGCAGCCCCTCTTCTGGGCTCACGTCCTTATTGGTTGGACTGTAGACGACTGGAAAACCGTGGCCTGGTCGGATGAGTCCCCATTTCAGTTGGCAAGGGTTGCTGGTATGGTCCGAGTGTGGGGCAAACCCTATGGCCGCGTGGGTAGCCGTGTGATCTGAGGTGTCTTGTCACGGTTCGCCCCCCCCCCCCCCCCCCCCCCCCCCCCCCCGCCCATCGGAGGTTCGAGTCATCCCTCAGGCACGGATGTGTGAGTTGTCCTCAGCTTAAGTTAGTTTAAATTAGATTAAGTAGTGCGTAAGGGTAGGGACCGATGACCGCAGCAGTTTGGTCCTACAGTCCTTAACACAAATTTCCAAAATATTGTAAACCCTACGAAGCTATGGAGCCAAGTTTCCAACAAGCCACTGTGCATTTCCACGGGCAGATGTGGACTCTGACCACAATTTATTGCTTATGAACTGTAGATTAAAACTGTAGAAACTGCAAAAAGGTAGGAATTTAAGGAGATGTGATCTGGATAAACTGAACGAACTGAAGGTTGTAGAGAGTTTCAGACGGAGTATTAGGGAACGATTGACAAGAATAGGGGGAAAGGAGCACAGTAGAAGAGGAACAGGTGTCTCTGAGAGATAAAATACTGAAGGCAGCAGAGGATCAAATAGGTAAGAAGATGAGGGCTAGTAGAATACAAGAGATGTTGAATATAATTGATGAAAGAAGGAAATATGAAAACTTTTGTAAATGAAGCAGGCAAAAGGGATATAAAAGTCTCAAAAATGAAATCAATAAGAAGTGCAAGATCGCTAAGCAGGAATGGCTAGAGGACAAATGTAAGGATGCGGAAGCAAATATCATTAGGAGTAAGACAGATGCCGCCTACAGGAAAATTAAAGAGACCTTTGGTGGAAAAAGAACCACCTTTATAAATATTAAGAGGTCAGATGGAAAACCAGTCCTAAGCAAAGAAGGGAAAGCAGAAAGGTAGAAGGAACATACAGAGCGTCTATACAAGGGAGATGTGCTTGAGGGCAGTATCCTGGAAATGGAAGAGGACGTATATGAAGATGAGATGGGTGATATGATACTACGTAAAGTATTTGACACTGCACTGAAATACTTAAAGTCAAACAAGGCTCTGCGAATAGACAACATTCCTTAGGAGAACCAGCCATAACAAACTAGTTAAAAACCTGATGGTACATTTCTGTAGATACACGACCACAAATAAAACTTAGTACCTTAGTGCACATGGAAGAAAAACGTTACTCCTGTCATTTTGCCGAAAACTGACATTTTTGAGACCGTGGCTGTGTAGAAAATATAAGTTGATTCTTGTAAAGAAGAGAACAGTAACCAGTCACAGTTAATAACGCTGTTCATTTACACAAATAACGCCTTTATTGGTTTTGCACCATTAGATTGGCTGTTCATGTTTATAATATGTTTGTTGTTTTCATTCGTTGTTGAAAAAAAGAGGCTAACAGAAATCTGATATAAACATGAACAGCTATCTTCAGACGAACCTGTCGGTTTGAAAACAGTAATGACGTAATTTGCGTAAATGAATAGCATTATTAACAGTGGTTAGTTGCTGTTTTCTTCTTTACAAGAATCAACTCGTAAAAACTTAATTATTGGTGTTTAGAACCAGTAATCTTGCAGTTATGACACTTACAAAGTTCTCAATAAAGTATTTACTTTCTAGTTTGTCTCATTATTTTTGCGGCGATGCGGTGAACATACTTTTGTGGTATCATAATATCTTCTAAACTTTTTGGATACAAATCGGTTATGTACATACAGAGATACATTGGAGGTTTGTTTGTGTGGCCACTACACGCAACAAGTTCATAAATATTCGTTTTATAAACTTAAACGCCTTTATCTTGGAGCAGTGCCAGAGTACAGCGTTTAAATTTATAAAATGAGGGGATGCACTGTTTTTACATTACCCTGGAAAGTATCAGATTTGGGAGTTTGAAGGTTTTCCACTTCTGCTCTTCATATTTTAGCCAACATCGGTCAATATTACTTTAAATTAAAGATTCTGCAGCTGGGTACTAGGAATGAATTCTTATAAACAATTTCCATTGCGAATAAACTTTTTCTGGGTTTGAGACCGCATTGTCAATATTTAAAACTAACGACGTTTCGGTCACTGTTGCAAGTGACCTTCCTTAGTGTATTTTAGCTTACTGACTGTGTTTATAATTCCCATTGTCTTCCACTAAAGTAATTCCCTACACATTGGTTGGATAGTTGGGATTTATTCACTGAAAATACATAAGAACAGAACTGCTCAGGATGTAAAACTTCCTCGCAGGTTAAACTGTGAACCGGAGCTGGACTCGTACCTAAACTCTTTGCCTTTCGCGGACAAGTACCCTACCGACCGAGCTGTCCAAGCATGACTGGTGAATCTCCCAAACAGGCCTACCTTCCAAACTACGTGTAGTGAAGCCTTGAAGGACAAGCATGAAACGAGATTGCGAAGACATGGCTTAGCCACAGGTATCTGTGAAACCTACTCCATACTATCAGCCGAGCTGATGTGCTGCAAACAGAAGCACAATAACACAGGTGTCCCAATATTAAGCATACACTCTTTGAAATTGATTGTCTCTTTACTTAAAGGAGATAGAAGCATAGTTTGCGATGCACGTAAAGGTCCAACTACAGGTTGTAAATGTTCATAATGGCCTCCTTCCATCGCAATACACCGTCGATAACGACTTACAACAGAGCGACATGCTAACTGGGTTGTCCTTAATGGAATAGCGTCACAGGTTTGCTCAATTTGTTTTTTAAGGTCATCTAGTGTTTGTAGTCTTGCACTGTAAGCCGTGTCCTTGAGAGAAACCCACAGCTAGAAGTCTAGAGAAATCAGGAGATCGAGCTGGTAACCCCACAACGCTTATCCGTCCGATTCATTTGGCTGGGAATGTACTGTTGAGAAATGCCCTCACACCAATGTGAAAGTCTAGCGCCCCATTTATTTTTTAAAAAAGCCGTTAAGACCAGGAGTTATCATATGCAATATTTCTTAGTAAGTCACCTGTGACAGTATTTTCAAAGAAACACGGCTCGATTAACCCTCTAGAAGACAGACCAGGCCAGACTGATACTCTTAGTAGACTAACATGCCTTTCCGGTTACGTATGGGTTCTCACTGGCCCAGTTCACGCAGTTATGGCGGTTAATTGTACCGTTAAGTTTAAAGGTCCCTTCATCCGACCAAAGACTTAGATCTTGGAAACGTTGCACTTCTAAACATCTGTTGATGAACCACTCTCAAAATTCACTTAACCTATCGGGAACATCCTCGTTGAGAGCATGGAAAAGCCTTGGAATGTAGGGGTTAAATTTCTTAGTTCGCAAAATTGTGTGAATACTGCATTTGCAGATCCCAGTCGCCGAGATCATTGCCTAATAGATTTCTTTGGGGATTATGTTTACGCCTGGATCTCTGCATCGACACTTTCATTGACTGTTGAACGTCTCTTCCTTCTGCAGTGTCCCTTCTTCTTATCCTGCACCATTCCTTCGACGTCAAACTTATCTCTGATCCTTGTAATTGGTACCCTTGTTGGTGGTGGTGGTGGTGTTCCAAATCGAACTCTCCTAAATTGTCGTACCTTACTGATATGCTCTGCTTTTCAGTAACAGTAAAACTTTAGCATCCATTTCCGTTGATCCAACAACAACGCCATGTTTGTTTACAATCCTGAAACAATAAAAGCAGTGTTGTTTCTCACCGCCTTCTGAATAATTACCCGTAAAAATTGTATTTCTGTCTCCTTTAATTAAAGAGGTATTCAGTTTCAGTGTATTCATTACTTTGGGACTCCCTGTATAAGTTCCGCGGACGCCGATGGTTTCTGCTCTCTTTACTAGAGATACGGTGGTGATGCCCGTTCAAAGCATGATCACCTATGTTACAGAATGGCCTGAAGATGGTGCGTTGTATCATCGAAATCGGCTGCAATTAAATAAAACTATTGCAAACAGCTTATAGTGTTGTCGTTTCTGCTCTAGACTATTTTTACTGTTCTGTTTATTTCAGTCTTTACGCATCCAGTAGTTGCGTTCAGCTGCCCTAAATACGAAAATGAATCAGCTGATTGTTGATTTGTACGCCGCTGTCCATTAAAATTGCAGCACCATGAGAGTGCACGTGACAAATGTCAAACTGACATGAGGTGTACTAGCAACAAACTAGAATATCGCCCACAGCACCGACCATCTTAATGTTTTCACTTGTAAAATATGAAAAATTTAAAAATTCGGGAGTTTAATACATTATATGGTACTTAAACTATTGCCTTACGGATGTTCATGTATGATTTCGTTGAAATTTTACAAAAGTGTAGAAGTTAAAACAGGTAGATATTCAGTCAGTACAAAAAGTTTTCTTCCAGTACCGCCCAGAGCCACTTTGGGAAGAGCTTCAGGCTTTATTGATATATAACGTTAGACAATTAAAAAAAAATCATTAAACACATTATTATATGAACAAAATTCACTACATCTACATCTACTTGATTACTCTGCTATTCACAACGAAGTGCGTGGCAGAGGGTTCAATGAATCACCTTCAAGCTCTCTCTCTACCGTTCCACTCTCGAAAGGCGCGCGGGAAATACGAGCGCTTAAATTTTTCTCTGCGTGCCCTGACTTCTCTTATTTCATCGTGATGATCATTTCTCCCTTTGTAGGTGGGTATTAACAGAATTTTTTCGCAATCGGAGAAGAAAACTGGTACCTGAAATTTCATGAGAAGATTCCGTCGCAACGAAAAACGTCTTTGTTTTAATGATTGCCACTCCAATTCACGTATTATGTCTGTGGCACTATCTACCCTATTTCGCGATAATACAAAACGAGCTGCCCTTCTTTGAACTTTTTCGATGTCATCCGTCAGTACCACCTGATGCGGATGCAACACAGCACAGCAATATTCCAGAATATGGCGGACAAGCTTGGTGTAAGCAGTCTCTTTAGTAGACCAGTTGCACCTTCTAAGTGTTCTGGCAATGAATCACAGTCTTTGGTTTTGCTCTTCCCACAGCATTATCTATGCGATCGTTCCAGTTTAGGTTATTTGTAATTGTTATCCTTAAGTATTTACTTGAATTTACAACCTTCAGATTTGTGTGACTTATCGCATAATCGAAATTTAGCGGATTTATTTTAGTATTCAAGTGAATAACTTCACACTTTTCCCTTCAGGATCAATTACTACATTTCGCACCATTCAGATATCTTATCCAAATCATTTTTCAATTCGTTTTGGTCATCTGAGGACATTACAAGATGGTAAATGACAGCATCATCCGCAATTTCTAAAACAATCGTTCACTTACTGCAATGGTCACAAAAGAAAACAATGTACTTTCTTGGTCTACATAACCAACATGCGTTCGCTCTTTACATTTAGTGCATAGTACCCATTCTAACTGAGTTCTGTAATAAATTTTAGCTAGTTATAGCGAATACTCTCTTCAAGAATCACTAGACGAGAAGGTTTACTTGAAAAAGGCCGACGATACGGGAAGAGTGCAGTTAGAGTACATGGTGGTAAGACAGAGATTCCGAAATCAGATACTGGATTGTAAGGCGAACCCAGGAACGGACATAGATCACAATGTAGTAGTGACGAAGAGCAGGCCGACAATTTGGAGATTAGTCAGGAAGAATAAATATGCAAAGAAGTGGGATATAAAAGTGCAAGGGAATGAGGAGATACGCTTGAAGTTCTCTAAGGGCCGGCCCGGGTGACCGAGCGGTTCTAGGCGATACAGTCTGGAACCGCGTGACCGCTACGGTCGCAGGTTCGAATCCTGCCTCGGGCATGGATATGTGTGATGTCCTTAGGTTAGTTAGGTTTAAGTAGTTCCAAGTTCTAGGGGACTGATGACCTCAGAAGTTAAGTCCCATAGTGCTCAGAGCCATTTGAACCATTTTTCTCTAAGGCAGTAGATACGGCAATAAGGAATAGCTCAGTAGGCACTACAGGTGAAGAAGAATGGACATCTCTAAAACGGACAGTCAGAGAAGTTGGACAGAAAAACATAGGTACAAAGAAGGTAACTGTGAAGAAACCATGGGTAATAGAAGAAAATTTTCAAACGATCAATGAAAGAAGTAAGTACGAAAACGTTAAGGGAAAATTGAGGAATACAGATATACAAGTCGATGAGGAATGAAATAAAAAAGAAGTGCAGGGAAGCTAAGACGAAATGGCTGCAGGAAAAATGTGAAGAAATAGAAGACGAAAAGATTGTCGGAAGGACTGATTCAGCATATAGGAAAGTAAAAACAACCTTCGGTGAAATTAAAAGCAAGGGTTGTAACAATAAGAGTAAAATGGTGAAGGATGTTCGAATTTCTGAGAAAAGTAGGGGTAAGCTATACGTACAGACGGGTAATATACGATATGTACAAGAGCCCGGTATGAATAATAAGAGTGGATGACCAAGGACGCAGTGCTCGGATTAAAAAGTGTAAGACAGTGATATGGTCTTTCGCCTCTGCTGTTCAGTCTGTACGTCGAAAAAACAATGATGAAAATTAAAGAAAGGTACGCGAGTGGGATTAACATTCACGATGAAAGGATATCAATGATATGATTCGCTTATGACATTGCTATCCTGAGTGAAAGTGAAGAACAATTACATTATCTGCTGAATGGAATGAGGAACCTAATGAGTACAGAATATGAATTGAAAGTGTATCGAAGAACGATGAAAGTAATGAGAAATAGCAGAAACGAGACCAGCAAGAGGCTTAACATCAGGATTGACGGTCACGAAGTAAATGAAGTTAAGGAATTCTGCTACCTTGGTAGCAAGATAACGAAGAACATACGGAGCAAGGAGGACATCAGAAGCAGAATATCACAGCCGAAAATGGCATTCCTGGCCAAGAGAAAAAAATCTGAGGAAAAAATGTCTGAGAATGTACATTTGGAGTACAGCATTGTGTGGTAGTGAAACAGGGACTGTGAGAAAACAGGGACAGAAGAAAATCGAAGCATTCGAAATGTGGTGCTACAGACGAATCTGGAAAATTCGCTGGTCTGGTAACGTAAGGAATGGGGAGATTCTGCAGAGAATCGGAGAGCAAAGGAATATGCGGAAAACGCTGACAAGGAGAAGGGACAGGATAATAGGACATCTGGTAAGACATCAGGGAATGACTTCCATGACACTAGAGGGAGCTGTAGAGGGCAAAAACTGTAGAGGAAGACACATATTGGAGTTCATCAAGAAAATAATTGCGAACGCAGGTTACAAGTGCTGCTCTGAGGTATCGGAAGACTGATGACTCAAAAAAAAGTATTCTTCCTCAAACGATTCAAAACTCAAATATTGTGCTTTCGTCTGTTGTTAGAATTTCCCCACCAGATTCCAGTTTGTTCTGACGCTTCCTGTTTGTTGCGTCACTATTTGAACTATTGCCTGTTTGCTTCTATTAAATGCATCTGACGTATCGCTGTTGAACACATGACCTGACTTCAGCTCTCTTTCTGATTTCCTTTTTTCTGCTCTTTGTCTTTTATTCGATCACCTGAAGTGCTCCTCTGGACAAGACAGACTCAACTGCCTGCCTTGCCGCCGTTTTCTCCGATATTACTTCATTTATTGCCATCCTCATATTCTTTTCAGTCTATTTTTCTTATTCTCAGCCATTTCACTGTGAGAAATGAAGAGAAAGTGTTATTACTGGTTTTCCCCTAATGTTCTGACTGAACGGTACTGGAAGGCAACTGGCCGGCCGGTACTGTACGACGATCACGCAGTAAAAACGATATCGATTGCGTATTGATTACTACACGATGTCGTTAAAGTTTTACGGCTACAGTATCCTTAAACAATACAATTAAAATAACTAAAATAAATTCAGTTACTCCACTCATAAACTTGTACCACAGTCTGGAATCTAATTTCTTGCGCGCTCCTCACACATATTCAATATTAAACGCTCACTTCTCACAAACAACTAAACAGAGGACAAATTGCACGATGACTCATGAGTAGGATCATGGCATCTTTTAGCTCACCGCCGGCCGGGGTGACCGAGCGGTTCTGGCCGTTAGAGACTGGAACCGCGCGACCACTGCGGTCGCACGTTCGAATCTTGCCTCGGGCATGGATGTGTGTGATGTCCTTAGGTTAGTTAGGTTTACGTAGTTCTAAGTTCTAGGGGATTGATGACCTCAGAAGTTGAGTCCCATAGTGCTCAGAGCCATTTTTTTTAGCTCACCCCTTATATGTGCTGCCACCTAGCACTAGAAACGAGAACTAGTGATGGCTGGTACCAAGGACACAGCCAAAGGGGGTCTGAGGCGTCCGGACCTCGCCATCGCCTAAATTTAAACACGGCCTAGCTGCCGTGTTGAGAAGATATTTTGATTTTCAATAATACAACGAAAAAGAGATACGCAGTATTAACAGTCAACATGGCCATAGGTATATTCAAACTATCGATATATCGACAGCATTATTACCTGTCGCTCATCCCTGCTTTATCCACGTCCAACTGTTGTTCATTGTTGGCCTCACATGAACTCAGTAGCGTTAATGTCAGTACACCATCCTCTTCCTTTTACAGCAAATGATGTCTTAAATGTGACAAATTTCAGCAAACATGTTTTTAAATAATTAATTATCTGAGACATCTAGCTTTCATTTAAAACAAATGGTTCAAAAACGGTTCAAATGGCTCTGAGCATTATGGGACTTCACATCTGAGGTCATCAGTCCCCTAGAACTTAGGACTACTTAAACCTAACTAACCTAAGGACATCACACAACATCCATATCCGAGGCAGGATTCGAGGCAGGAACGTGCAGGATTCGGTCGCGCGGTTCCAGACTATAGCGCCTAGAGCCGCTCGGCCACCCAGGCCGGCTTAAAACAAATGGTTGTTTACTTGATAGATCTGTGTAATCTTCAATCAAGATTCTGCTTTTATATGATAAGGATAGGCAGGGAAATAATAGCTTTA
Source organism: Schistocerca piceifrons (assembly GCF_021461385.2). Lineage (NCBI taxonomy): Eukaryota > Metazoa > Arthropoda > Insecta > Orthoptera > Acrididae > Schistocerca > Schistocerca piceifrons. Next base: position 778,105,264 of record NC_060140.1, on the reverse strand, counting down.
TTTCGCTGTACTACATTAACATATTTTAGTTAAATTGCTTTACTCAGTTTATAATTTGCCTATTGCTATCAAGTAAAAATAATTGATACACAAGACATTCATGCAATGAACTTTGTGAGTGAACTGTGTGTTAAATATTGCTCAATGTATTTAAAATCAATAAAAATAATTTTTTCCACTGATACTCTTTTGTTTAGCAGTTTTTATTCTTTTTCAGATACTCTATTTTTATCTTCAAACTGTAATGTTCGTGGTTGTGAAAACAATGATATAAAAAAGTTTTCGTTACTTTTGTAACAATACTTATCTTGATTTGAGAAATACTTATTTATTTCTCAGGCAGACAGTATTTAATCTGAATGTTGCCTTGTGTAATATTTCTGCAATAGGTGTAGTTCAGCGATATTTACTAGTGATCGGCATTTTGCACTACATATCCGTGCATAAAGATGGTTCACTTGCGGAACAGCGATATATCATGTCTTCAAGTTTTACCACAAGAACGATGTTGTAGTGTTAAATGTCTTATTCGTAATATCCTTGGAACATTGAGGCCAACTATCGCAAATCTAACGTATTTGTAAACAAAATCAGACAAACAGCAACATATTTTGAATGTTATAGAAGAGCTAAATAGCTTCATAGAGTATATAAGCATATTATCATGAATAATTTGTTTTTGAGGTCGAATATATTAGAAGTCTATTCAAAATCAATGTGTGAGTTAATGTCAAGATCCCAAAACTGTAGCTCCTAATTTTGTTTTGTAAATAAGTTTGGCTGCAATAGTTTCAAGTTGACTGTTTGAATAATAATTTTAAGAAATTTCGGCATCACTTAAGGAAACTGAATAATTTTAACTGAATGAAAGTCACTTTAATAAAATTTGAGACTGAATTGAGAAACTTAGGATACTTGGATGTACTGAAGGAATTCTGGCTTTGTTACAATTTTTTTGCAATAAAGTGAAGTTATCATATTGCCAAATAAAGAAATATTTAATTGCACTTGGGTATTTGGGTGTTTCTCATATATATATATATATATATATATATATATGTGTGTGTGTGTGTGTGTGTGTGTGTGTGTGTGTGTGTTTTCATAATAAACGAAAACCATGAGCCTTTTTAAACTCATCTTTAACAAATTGCCCCCCCCCCCCCCACCCCTTTGACAAAATCCTGGCCATGTTCATGCCAGTATTATAAGATGGTAGGTACTGTTGGACTCTCCCCTATGAAAACGATTTAGCATTTGAGCACAACCACACAAAGTAGGCAGAAGTAACACCATCTACATTCTTTTACAAGAAAAGATTATGCAGCGCGTTTCTGGTTCAGAAATCACATATCAAAGTTGTTCTTTCATGAGAAATTCGTGTTATGCCTCACAGAAGAAAAACGAACATCTACCAGCACGTACCAAATTTCCATAGCGGCAGGATCGTGGACAATCGAGACGGTATCTTATAGTTCTGCGGTAATCATCGGTGCACTCACGATAGGTAAGCGAAATGCGAGCCGATGGTTTGAGGAGGGCTTCAGTTAACGCCATCTGGATCTCATCTTTCCCATGCGACCAGCACCCGAGAGAACCCAGCGTTCACTCAGCTGTACAGGATCTTACAGCCATGTCATGTACGTAGTCAGGAAATGACCTAGTTTGTAGCAAGGCAAGTATCCACACGGACACTGGAGGTCGTCCAGACCAGACCTGTTCACTGATCGGCTCCTCTGAGCTGGCTCATTCTGACGCCTCTGCAGTGATCAAGCGCCCGGCTCACGGCGAGTAATGGCAGGGTTTAAGGGGGGGGGGGGGGGGGAGGAGGAATCGGAACAAAGCAACTCGTCACAAGAAACTGCTGTCAACGAGTCTATTCTACGGCTGCTAATACTTCTACTGAGATCTACCACTTCAACATGGCTAATTAACGCCTTTCGTCGCAAATTTATTTCCTATAACAGTTGCAACTAAATGAAACTTACATTTCTTCTAATTGCTGAGGCGAAGAACGTGGGGTAGCTGACTATGAAATATTTGTCACGATTGATGCAGCCTTATTATGAATGTCGTTTTCGGACGAAGTTTTAATTGACATTAACTTGGTATTTCGTAACTATTTTATTTGCATGTGAAACATAGGAAGAGATAAATATTACTCATTCTGCTTTTCACTAAATCATCAATGTCTCATATTATTTTCCAAGCACTGTTCATTCGAAACTAAGCTTTTAAACTGAAGTCTGTCAGCGGGTTTCTGTGTGTAGATTTCTTCCTCTTAATCGGGCCAAAAAGTTGCTTGCAGAAATATGTAGACCCAAACATCAACACATTCGTAGATGCATGCTTGTGAAGTTGTGGAAATTTATGTTGAAGCACAATTTTATAGGGTCTGTAAGACTTGTTATGTTATGAAACTGACTGTACAACTGCCTTTGTACAGGTTGATAAGTTCTAAATGTCGTTGCCTGCCTTTAACGTTGAAGTCCCTCTCCTGGCAATAATTCTTTTCATCGATATTAAATCAGCTGCTGTCCACTTTAAGCACTGCGCCATTAAGTTTATACGCCTGCACTTAAAACTACGGCGAAATTAACGTATTATAATTTCTCTGAAGAAAGTGCACAGTTTGCACTCGCCCTCGGGTACATAACGACTTCTGACAGCCACATTGTACCGCGAGCGAGCACATCTCTCACGCTCGCCTAGCCATCTATCCACCTCCTAAACAGGCCTGGTCTACTCGTAGACCACTACCGACCCACGGACTGTCGGCGCTGCCATTTTCTTCCACGCGGCAGCAGATGGAGGTTCGGTGACAGCTGCTAGCCCAACCATAACATTGAACACAGATATAGCGCGTCTTCTTTCCAGGTGTTCCGGTTCTGCGTACAGCATCACAGATGTGTCTGTGTTTGGAAACTCCGAGGGGAAGAGACACTGTCATATTGCGTCGTCATACGGGGTATACCACTGGATACACGACTCGATAAATTCAGGTTATCATTGCTGGCGATTTTGACAATAGCCATTACATTTCTGACGTGTTACCGCAGGTGGGTACATCCTGCCTTCGAGGAATAAGTGGTGTTACCTTTCAACAAGGTAACGCAAACCCACATGTGACCAGTTCTGCTACGACCTACCTCTACAAAGATGGTGTTTGACTTTTGTCCTGGCTATAATGCTCTCCAGATCTCTCATGTTTACCGTCACATCTAAAACTTCGGATAAAAAAGAGAAATTTCATGTAATGATCTGCCGGCTGGTGTGGAACCGTGCGACCGCTACGGTCGCAGGTTCGAATCCTGCCTCGGGCATAGATGTGTGTGATGTCCTTAGGTTAGTTAGGTTTAAGTAGTTCTAATTTCTAGGGGACTCATGACCTCAGAAGTTAAGTCCCATAGTGCTCAGAGTCATTTGAACCATTTTTGAACTTAACATCTGAGGTCACCAGTACCCTAGATTTACAACTACTTAAACCTAACTGATCTAAGGACATCACACACATCCATGCCCGAGACAGGATTCGAACCTGCGACCGTAGCAGCCGCGTGGTTCCGGGTTGAAGAGCCTAGAGCCGCTCGGCCATAGCGGCCGGGTGCATCGAATTGATATCTTATCAAGGTCTGCACAGGTATTTGTGCAAAATTCCTCACACAAGGCTTCATTATAAGTAAGGTTATCATGTTCCCGAGAATGAAGTTACTATTAATATTATCTGTCACTTTATTAATATGTGACACCAACAACACGTGTCCCAACTTCGCTGGGATACGCCTGAAGTTACCTGTAATTCCGTTGACTCTCCATCCAAGATAACATCGTTTCCTCTCCACCAACGAATCTTCAGTCCCGTCATAAATTTAGTTTGAAACCTCACTCTGCAGCGGAGTATGCGATGATATGAAACCTCCTGGCAGATTAAAACTGTGTGCCGGACCGAGACTCGAACTACGTGGCGTGAGTCGTGCTTGGGTATGGTAGAGCAGTTGCCTGCGAAAGGCAAAGGTCCAGAGTTCGAGTCTCGGCCGGGCACACAGTTTTAATCAGGCAGGAAGTTTCATATCAGCGCACACTCCGCTGCAGAGTGACAATCTCATTCTGGAAACATCCCCCACGCTGTGGCTAAGCCATGTCTCCGCAATATCCTTTCTTTCAGGAGTGCTAGTTCTGCAAGGTTCGCAGGAGAGCTTCTGTAAAGTTTGGAAGGTAGGAGACGAGATACTGGCAGAAGTGAAGCTGTCAGTACCGGGCGTGGGTCGTGCTTGGGTAGCTCAGTCGGTAGAGCACTTGCCCGCGAAAGGCAAAGGTCCCGAGTTCGAGTCTCGGTCCGGCACTCAGTTCGGCGCTAGCGGCCGTGCGAAGCGGAGGTCCGATACTTCCGCCTGTGTGGCGTGTGCGAGTGTTTGTTTACTTGTGGACTTAGTCTGCGCGCGGGCTAGTAACAACGATCATGGCGAACAAGTACAGGAAAACTACATTACGATTCAATTTCTGCAAAGACTACGAATGACCAAAGGCTTTAGCAGTGGAACGATTCATTCGAGAGTACGTCAAGATAGCGCCAAACGATATTGTCGGAATTCATCTGTCCATCGTTAGTCCCACGGTGTATGTTAAGATGGTAAATGACGCGGCGTGTGAGAGAATTCTACAGGCGACAAAAGCAGGTCTCCGATTTTGCCATAGTGACAGGAATGTCGGCACGGTAACTGTAGAACATGCTGGACTGGGTGTACGGACAATACGTGTTTTTGAGCTGCCATTTGAGCTCCCGGCTGACGAAGTTATCGAGGCTTTTAAGCCATACGGCAAGGTACATGGTCACACAGCAGAACGCTGGACACAATTCGCCACGTACCCAGTTCTTAACGGAGTGCAACAGATCACTATTGATCTTCAGAAGCATGTACCGTCCTATCTGACAATTGGTGGTTGTCGGGCGGTGGTGATTTACGATGGTCAACCACGTACATGTTCTGGCTGTGGCCAGGAGGGACACCTCAGGTGGAACTGTATGGAACGGCGGATTACGCAACTGCCTTCAGATGTGCGGGAGCCGTCGCCGGCGATGACAGTACTACCGATCACCTATGCCAAAGCCCTCACTGCGTCAGCTGATGACCGAAAAGACACAGCCCCGGTGGAAGATCAAGATGGCACTCTCCGAAACCTTGTAGCAGACGTCGGGATGACAGAGGATGCTGCTCCATCGAGCATACAATCTACGGCGACAACATCAAATGAGACCCAACTCTCACCAAGCACACCGATAGTACACGAAGCAGTTGCCACTACGGATGCTGTTCCGTCTGGAACGCACTCTATGATAACAACATCAGTTTCGACCGAACTCCCGCCAAATACAACGATGGGACTCGAAACACTTCCTGTTCCTACGAATGCTTTTCTGTCGGGCAGCCGTGATTCCCTACAATCTGAGGACACGGAAGGAAGATCACGCAAACAACGTTCCCCGAAAAGGAGCCGGCCGAAGTGGCCGTGCGGTTAAAGGCGCTGCAGTCTGGAACCGCAAGACCGCTATGGTCGCAGGTTCGAATCCTGCCTCGGGCATGGATGTTTGTGATGTCCTTAGGTTAGTTAGGTTTAACTAGTTCTAAGTTCTAGGGGATTAATGACCTTAGCAGTTGAGTCCCATAGTGCTCAGAGCCATTTGAACCATTTAAAAACCCGAAAAGGAGGAAACGGCGTCGTCGCACGACACCTCCTAGGGATGACTCCCCATGCCCCGACGACGATGTGCCTGTGGACCAAGACGACACAAGAACCTCTACGAAACAGGATGAGGCAATGGAAACTGCTCGATCAGACCCGCAGCGGTCTGTCACATTGACGGTACCGGGACGTGGTGATGCTGAAGAGGAATCACAACCACTTGGCTCTCCAGACGCAGATGCTGTGGCAATGGACACGAATATATCACTGCCTGCAAAGATGTGGTATGACGATATTGAGGAGGCGCCGGACGACATACAGAGGCAGCCGGCACTCACGAAGACGGCCTAATAATTGCTGACGGTGAAGGGAGATGGGCGAGAGAACGTCTTCTAACTCAGCCCCCAGCGCCGATGCAGGGAGATGCTGTTGCGCATCGACAGAGTGGGATTCAACGCCATGCGAACCGTATTGCGACATTAAATATAAATGACGTGCGTTCACCGGCCGAAATACACCTATTGAAGGAAACGATTTGGGCATCTGATGTGGATATTGCTTTGCTGAAGGAAGTCCACATAGCTGCACTCCCATACATCGCAGGCTACCAATCCTATTCGTCACATGGAGATCACAATGGGAGTGGGGTGGCAGTTTACGTGCGAGATGGCTTTCCAGTGGAAAACGTGTGTTACCTTCCGTCGGCCAGGGGAATGGCTTTCACGACGTTTGGGACACGCATCATCAATCTTTATGCACCGTAGGGAAACAATCGACGGCGGGAAAGGGCGCGATTTTATGCAGAAGACATTGCCCCACTTTTCCATGGACGTTATGAATGTGTAATAATTGGTGGAGATTTCAACTGTGTTCTCAGCCAGATAGACCAATGGCCGCAAGCAAACATCAGCCAGGAGTTGCGAATCGTTGTCAACGACCTTGTACTTAGTGACACTTGGGAATTACGACATGCAGATGCACCGGGATACACCTATGTGACAAGTCATTCGGCGAGCAGGTTAGATCGCATTTATATCTCACGGGCTCATGCAAATGATATCCAGGACGCGGAACGCTGGCCATTGGCATTTTCCGATCACAGCGCTTCCATCTGTACGGTGCTTCTTCCCCGTAGAGAGGTGTGGAACAGTAAGGCCCCGTGGAAATTAAACATTCAACATCTACATGATCCTGAATGCCGTCACCGGATCCTTGAGACATGGACGATGTGCGAGCGAAGGGTTGGAAGGTATGCGACGAAGCTTGATTGGTGGCTGACTTGTGCTAAACCGGCGCTTCGCCGTACGTTCATCGCATATAGTAGGGAGATGGCAGAATGGCGCCGCCGTACGACCGACTTTACTTTTGCAGCGCTGCGCGACCTGGACGATGGTCCGCCGGGACAGGACGTCTGGATCGAACGCAAAAGGATAAAAGCTAAACTAGTGGCTTTGGCTCGGAAACATCTTCAGGGAACCATGGTGCGCGCCAGATGTCACGATACGATAATGCACGAGATTCCTTCCATGCACCACGTCGTGAATGAACGAAAGCACCGACGACGCGTTTTGATACGGGAATTAATTACCCGCGAAGACCGAAGAGTGACGCGTCAAGCGGACATTGTCTCAGCATTCGTCGACCATTACCAACACATCTATCGGGAAGAAGCAGCCCCTGTCGATGACCTCGAACGTATAGCCACGTACGTCTCCCGTACACTGACGGTGGAAGCCGCGGGAACCTTACTGGAAGCCATTAGCTGTGATGAAGTACATGATGCGATCGCAAAGGGTGCGTTGAATCGGTCCCCAGGCATTGATGGACTTCCTGCTGAATTTTATCGGGAATTTCGCAACGAAATGGCACCGCGATGGACGGAAATGTACAACGAGTTGTTAAATTCCGATGGGCCTATTCCACCGGCTTTTATGGAAGGCCTCTTGGTGCCAGTACATAAACCGAAGCCAGGAATTGCGGTCACACATTATCGCCCCATCACCCTGCTTAATGTTGACTATAAGATCTTTGCACGGTTGCTACCGTCCCGATGTCGTATGTTAATTCGTAGCGTTCTCTCTCCAGAACAGACGACACCGGGTGGATCGGTGAACGTGCAAACAGCTACTGGCGAATGCCGTGATTTGATAGCGCTGGCGGAGGAGTGCCGGCTTAAAGCGGCGATGGTGGCGGTTGATTTTGACAGTGCTTTTGATAAGGTGCGCCACAACTATCTGTACGCTGTACTGGAACAAATGGGATTTCCAGACCGTTTTACTGGTCTCATTAGAAGGATTTATGGGGGCGCACAATCCTTGGTACAGGTTAATGGGCGTATAGCAGGGCCCATTCAAATTCGACGATCCATTCGCCAAGGCTGCCCTCTTTCGATGCTGCTGTTCGCGATAGCGTTGGAACCATTAATTGGGAGGCTAACAAATTCTCTTTCTGGGATAGAACTGCGGGGCTACGCCTTCAAATGTCGTGCCTATGCGGACGACCTCCTGCTGCTCGTTCGTTCTGAAGAAGAGGTGAAGACGGTTCTTGAACAGTTGTTGGACCACAGTGTGACGGCGGGTAGTACAGTGAACATGAACAAATCGGCAGCAATGCCGGTTGGAAGGGGCCTTACGGCGGAAGAAATCAGTCCGTTTCCTTATGTGCAACGATTCCGCTATCTCGGCATAGACTTTACCTCATCTGTAAAACATACTGCGGCAGTTAACTACCGACGTATTTTACAGACAACACGTACCATGGTCCGACAACATCTCCTACGGCGCCTTGATCCTTTGCAGCGAGTCGAATATCTGAACACTTACGTGGTTTCTCGAATGGTGCATATTTCGCAGATCCTGCCCCTACCACTCACGCTCGGACGTCGACTTCAATCAGCACTAGGCTATTTTGTGATGATTGGATCGCCCCTCAAGGTGCGATACACAACGCTTACGCTCCCTACGGACAAGGGGGACTCGGACTTACGAATGTTCACTGCCAAGCGACGGCGCTCCTTCTAGCCACGATGTACAAGCAATGGCGTAGCGGGCGTGATTCCCTTACATCCCGCCTACTGGATCTCCTAGTTCCAGCGTCCCTCACACCTCTGGTAGCGGTGGGCAACATTACGCCACATTTTGCGCATGTATCAACATTTATCGTGGAACTTAGTTATATCAGAGACGAGCTTCCGCGCACGAGACCACCATGCGCGAAGGATTTTTATGTTTGGCTGCTACGTCGGATAAGTCGTAATGTCATTGAACTCAAACACCCCAAGTTGCATTGGCCGAAGATTTGGAGACATGTGCACCAAAAATTCCTTCCTACCTTCGTTCGGGCACTGTGGTTCTCTGTCACCTGTGGCAGGTTCAACACCAACCAACGACTCCATGCAATTGGACTAGTGGACACTCCACTATGCCCTAAATGTCGCCAAGTGGATGACGACCATCACCGCTTAACTTGTATCGCGGTGGAGGACGTATGGTTCCTAGGAAGACAGATGGTGGCTTGCTACCTCCGTGTGACCCCGCAACATATTACACCTGCTTCCTTCTTACATCCGGAGAGTGACTACTTTCCGGCGACTAAATCACGCTCGATCATCTGGGTCAAAGGTTGGACGATCGTGTACCTCTATGGGGATGCTGTCAAGTCGCGACTCGACTTTTGGTATTTCTTGCAGCAAGCCCACAATGAGGTTCATAGATGGTCACACTATCGGAAAACCTTTGCCAACTATCTTCAGGCAGTCTTCCTCGACCCCCCACGCAGTTGGAATGTGCCGGTTGCAGTCGGTGTGCACATTTGACAGCTGATAATGAACCTCACGCTTCTCTCACCGCTCCATATATACTGCACATACTATGCCATGAAATGATCTACATGTTCCTTTTAACGGAGTGATCTTTATGGAAAATAAATAAATAAAAACAACATCCCTGTTCCTTAAAAAAAAAAAAAAGTCGGTAGAGCACTTGCCCGCGAAAGGCAAAGGTCCCGAGTTCGAGTCTCGGTCCGGCACACAATTTTAATCTGCCAGGAAGTTTCAAATCAGTACCACTTTCTGCTATATCTGTCGTCTCAAAGCAGAAAATAACAGCTGGAACATCAGGTATGCGTGCTGAAGTGATGGAAGGATAACTTGTTTCTATCAGACTTTTTAAAAACATGTGGTTCACTTTCGTTATCGAATCTTAAAAACTGAATAGAAGTAGGGAAAGCCTTGATATCCACAGCGAACCATTCAATCGACGTTTAACATCACGTTTCATCATCAGTCATACATAAGTTCCTAGACCTAATTTGCCCAGTTTAGTCTCGGTTCCCGCAATTGACGTTTCTCCTAGTTCGACAATTGTTATGATAATCTTCAGTTTTCCACTCGTGTCATGTGCCAAACATTTCCATCTGTACTGTGTTGTTACGTCATTAAGTATAGTTACATGGTTTTCCGATATCTTCCTTTTTCTGTCGGTCTTTATATACTTTTAGCTCCTTTTTAAATCTCATTTCAGACATTGTCGTCTCGTCAGTTGATTTTGTGCGATTGTTTGAAGATGTCGTGTTGTAGCCGCCGCGTCTTAATGCTGACGAAAAGAACGTCTATACGTCGAAATTATTGAATACGATGCGAACTGCACGAACTGCAAAGGAAAAAGGAGTGATACATTGTCTTAGTCAAGTTTAATTGCTATCTGATGAGAGTAACTGCCCTGTGCCGTACGATTTTACTAATTCTTTCCACTGAACTGCTCATTTTTATTTTGTTTAAGTGTGTGTGTGTGTGTGTGTGTGTGTGTGTGTGTGTGCGTGCGTGTGTGTGTGTGTGTGTGTGTATGTGTGTGTGTGTGTGTGTGTCGTGTGAGCGTGTGTATGTGTATGTGTGTGCTTTGTGTAAATGGTTCTGTGTTTTAAGGGCATTTTTATACGTTCGTGCTAACTGTCTTTTTCTGTTTTCTTGCCACTTTTATTCGCATTCGCCTTATGAAAATTTTAGTACGGGCACCCAAGTCCTCGCTGTCGTGTGCCCAGAGCAATACAATGTACAGGGTATTTCAAAAGATACGCTACAACATGAATGTGCTGTAGCACACAAGCGAACTAAGATATGGTTTATGTGAGAGACAAATTCACAGAGCTTTGTTCGTGTGTGTTCAAAAAAATGCCTCTGAGCCCTATGTTCCTTCAACCGTGTATTCACACTTCTATTTGTAGTTCCATGCTGTAGGGTCTACATTCGAACTACAAAGACAAGTGTGAATACACGGTTGAAGGAACATGAAAGTCTTTGCCGACTAGGGAAAACAGACAAGTCAGCCGTGGCGGAACATGCTCTGCAGTCGGGGGATCACGTAGTGAAATTTTAGGAAACTGAAGTTTTATATAGTATTACGAACTATTATCCACGGCTATATAGAGAAGCCATCGAAATATATAAACCTGGGGATAATTTTAAGAGAAAAGAAGAAGCTGTGAAACTCAGCGATATATAGACAGTGGTGCTACATAATCGACGAGAAGTTTTTATCTCTGACGTAGTATGATCGATAGTTATATTTTATACTTGACAAGGTTTATCTCTGCTATCAGGAGCACTTCCTAAGATGTCCTACGTGGCTTTGGACGAAACGTCAGGGATAGAAGAGTTCCATGGACCACGGGCATTGTGGCGCGCGCCCCCGGACTCCAACCGCTTGCTGATGCAGTCGACGCCGTAGAGCTGCTACTGCCACAGCTCTCGCAGCAGAGTAGAGACACGATGCGATATAACGTCAGTCCCCGTAGATTAACGGGAGAAAAAACCTGAAAAACTTCCGAAAAGGCGTTCTTCGCGTAGTTGTTGTATCTCAATTACAAGTCCGCAGCGTTTCCAATTATGCGAACTCGTGTAATTGATGCTTTTTATTATTAATATTGTATTGTTAATTGCCCGGATTTGCAGTAGTTATTAATTCTTCTCTCGTTCGCATAGCACACACCATTTATTGCGAAGAAATATTTTAGTTAACAGTTTTTTCTTACGCTGTTGTCTCGTTGCTATGGAATTGTTGTGCTGGTATGCAGCGAGATCCAGAGACACTCTTTGATTCAGTCTTTGTAAGATTGCGTCGTAATACGAAAATATTTTAAAGTTCACTTCTCAACTAATGACGTGAATATTTGCACGTCAATGAAATAGTCTTTCATGAGTAGTCGTTGATTTTTTCATTTATCAAACTATTTAATGATGTAGTCCACACCGGGTATTTAACTGGTAACGAACAGTTTATTGTTATTTTGTCACTAAATACTCCCGCACCACACGCACACGGAGTAGTTTAGTTAAGTCAGTCCGACTGAGTTATAGTTTATTGGCAATTACCACAACTCAACACTTTAGCGTAATTGTTTTATCTTCATGATGTCGTGTACTTGGGTCCTACTCAACACTAATTGCGCGTATTCTTTCATAGAATGTTCACTGTTCCTTAAGGTCCAACTAATTTAAAGTCAAGTCCAATGTTCACTAATTCCGTTATTAGATTTCAATCAACCCATAGTGCACGGTTAAATGAGTCTATCTGTTCCTGTCTCAGTTCATAAAATCAGTTTCTTAAGCCGTGAATCCCGTCACGCAACAAACACTTCTAAACTCGAAAACAATCTCGTCACGATTCGCAATCTCAATAATTCAGATCAGAACTGCTCTCGTACGTCTGCACTGGATGAGTTCTAGCAAGCGACTTCTTCTGTGGAAGAGCATTGTAGGCGCATTGAATTTCTTCGCTGCGCTTACAACTCTCTTCCACATAAAAGTTATCTCTGATGACATTACTTTGGACTTAACTTTTGAGATATTAATTTCACATTTGTCACACGGATATTTGTCCATTGTTGAAATACGACGTCTCTTTTTTCTCTTTCGCTAACAAATATGCTCAGTGGTGTACAATGTAGTTGTTGACAAAACTCTTTCGTGTTAGCTCATCGACGAAGATGTTGTAACTGCCAAGATAACTTTCCCTACTTCATGTTCTTTCTTCATTGACTTTAAGGTGATCGTTGGGGCGTTACAGCATACAACCCGGAAGAATTCTCGGTAACTGGGACAAACTGTTAATCGATGTTAATATCGGGATGTGTTGCGACGCCTACGAGAAAATATGAGAAAGAAACGACTTGAAATGTGGCGAGACAGTTCATAGCTCTTGCATCGCGATAACGCACGCGCACGTTCAACCCTGTTCGTGCGTGACTATTGCACGATAAACGAAATCACTGTGCTCCCTCATCCTCCTGTACTCTCTGGACCTGGCCCCTGCGGACTGTTTTTTATTTCCAGAGTGGAAAGACCAGTTGAAAGGATGAATATCTGAAAGGTTGGACGAGGTAAAAGAAAATTCGCAGACGGAGGTTCGCGCGATCCAGCAACGGGCCTACCAAGACAGCCGCCGGAAGTGGAAACGGCTTTGTGAGCGGTGTATCAGTAGTGGAGGAGAGTATTTCGAAGGAAACCATGCACAATAAGTAAACAGTAAGCACAGAAAAATTTTGTGGACGAAGTTATAGGTACAGGAAGTGTACTGCAGGACTTACGCTAAGCGAGGTACAGGGTGCGCGGCAAATGACGCGAAGTTCGCTTACAAGCGTTTCTGAGAATCTGGGTGGAAGATTTCTGTCCTTTTGCCTTGAAAGCGCTAACAAACAGCCTAAGGTGAGTCATGCGTAATGTAACGTTTGCCGTGTAACAAGGTGCGTACAATGGGCACCAGGCTACCGACGCAACCTCAGCAGGGGCGGATGACGCCGTGCGTGACAAACGGCGTCGCTCCCCCTCCTTCGCCGGCGCGGATTCCCGCGCAGATAAAAACATGAAATACGCCGCAGGCTCGTACTCGTAGCCACAGATCCGCCTGGGCGCAGGACAGAGCGGCTAACAACGTCTCCAGCTGACGAGAAACGCAAACAGCGCACCGCACTCGCGACCGACATGGCTGTAGCGGCGCCGCCGTCCAAACCGCAAGACAGCGTCGGTAAGCAGCGACAGACACACACACACACACACACACACACACATACACGTCACTGTTCAGAATAAGTTACTTTTGTTTATGTCTGTTGTTGTTGTTGTGGTCTTCAGTCCTGAGACTGGTTTGATGCAGCTCTCCATGCTACTCTATCCTGTGCAAGCTTCTTCATCTCCCAGTACCTACTGCAGCCTACGTCCTTCTGAAGCTGCTTAGTGTATTCATCTCTTGGTCTCCCTCTACGATTTTTACCCTCCATGCTGCCCTCCAGTACCAAATTGGTGATCCCTTGATGCCTCAGAAACCAACCGATCCCTTCTTCTAGTCAAGTTGTGCCGCAAACTTCTCTTCTCCCCAATCCTATTCAATACTTCCTCATTAGTTATGTGATCTACCCATCTAATCTTCAGCATTCTTCTGTAGCACCACATTCTGAAAGCTTCTATTCTCTTCTTGTCCAAACCATTTATCGTCCATGTTTCACTTCCGTACATGGCTATACTCCATACAAATACTTTCAGAAACGACTTCCTGACACTTAAACCTATACTCGATGTTAACAAATTTCTCTTCTTCAGTAATGCTTTCCTTGCCATTCCCAGTCTACATTTTATATCCTCTCTACTTCGACCATCATCAGTTATTTTGCTCCCCAAATAGCAAAACTCCTTTACTACTGTAAGTGTCTCATTTCCTAATCTAATTCCCTCAGCATCATCCGACTTAGTTCGACTACATTCCATTATCCTTGTTTTGCTTTTGTTGATGTTCATCTTATATCCTCCTTTCAAGACACTGTGTCCGTTTATGTCTATGATCGCAAAAGTGTTTGGTCCTTAGAATACCGGTTTTGGTCAGCGATGACCATCTTCAGATCTGTACTTAAAACGTGGCCTAATATACGTGTCTGAAGGTCACCGCTGACCGAAACCGATAGTCTAAGGATCAAACAATTTTGTGATCATAGATGTAAATTAAAAAAAAAATCTATTTTCTGGATCACTGTCCTACTCGCAACTGTGTCGCAGCTTGTGACGCCTATGTGCTGCACGCGCATTTTATTATTTACTTTGCTTTTTTGGCCTTTGTTGTAGATACTGTACAGCGAGTGGTAATACATACTAAGTAAATCTGATGATAAAAACAAGTTTATGTAAGTATGTACTGAGCACATAGTAGCTGGGAGATTTAAGTCTTTCCCATCGGGCGACTTAACGGTAAAAGTCTATGGTATTACGCAAAGATGTGTGTCAAAGTCGCATAATCTTTCGTGGTCAAATCGAGACACAAGGATGATGTGATTCACCCAGATCCACATCTCGTAACCATGGGATCTCGGTTTGACTTCTCGATATCGTTCTACTTTGACACTCACATCTGATGTGATAGCCTAGATTTTCAAATCCGCATCTACATCTACATTCCAAAGGCCACCTTACCGTGCGTGGCAAAGAATGCTTCTGGTATGGCTATCTGATCCCCCTTCCCTGTTCCAGTCGCGCATGCTACGTGGACTTAATGACTGTCCATAAATCTCCTTACCAGCTGCAGCACCTCTGATTTTTCCATAGTGGTCATTTCGGGAGACGTATCCGGTAGGAAGTGACATATTGTTTGACTTTTCCTGGAACGTATGCACTCAGAATTTCAACAGTAAACATCTCCGCGATGCATAAAGTCCCTGGTAGCGTCTGCTGTTGGAGTTTGTTGAGAATCTCAGTAATGTTCTCAAGCTGACTAGTCGATTCTGTGACGAAACGCATCGCTCTTCGTTTGCATCTCTCTAACTCTTCTATTAATGTAACGTGGTAAGCTTCCCAGACGAGAAACACTTAATAAGGGTTTCTTAAGCCATTTCTTTCGTTACATTTGCTTAAGATTCTCTCAGTCGATCTCAGTCAGGCATCTGTTTTTCGTACAGTTTGTTTCACATTGTCATTCCACTTTATGTCGCTCCAGATGTACGGTGATTGTGGTCTCCAGTTTTTTGCCACCAAAATTGTAATCGAATGGTAGTGAAACTGTTTGCTTATTTATGCATATTTAATAAGTCATAATAGTAATGCGAAACAAATACAATACCGTTAGATCACTGACACACAAAAAAGTGAACAACAATGCAGAAACTCTAACTGGTTCTCGAGTGATACTGCAACATTATCTTCTGCTCATAGCAGGGCTTGCATAAGGTACCAAGTCTGATAGCCCATGGTTTTGGAACAGTTCTCCTGGGATAGAGTCTCAATTAACAGGCAGGATAGAAGCTCTAGAAAAGTCTACGATGATACTGTAAACTGTATTTCCTGGCGCAAAGCGCATAATTGAAGTTTCATCTTACTGAGTTTTTTCCACAAAGTTATTTAGTGATGTTGTTTTCATACACTCGAGAAGAAAATGTGATTTTCATTAATTCTGATGTCGAGTCACACGAACAAAGCGAGGAGTCTCTAGCGCCCATCTTGAAGACTTGGGCAGTCTCTGTGATGGAAATGCACCAGCGTCACTGACGTTATGTATCGCTGGTATATGTGCAACACGTAAACCACGCACTACCGAAGGCGGGGCAGCTGTCAGATTGTAGTACTGGCGGCTTCTCTGCCTCCTGTGTCTCGCTACTCTGCTTCACGTACGTTATATGAACTCGCTTTCATTAAGCGACGAAGTCGAATGCAAGGAAATCGGGGATACATTAGTGCTTGTCTCGTATTTCATTTTGGTGAGCGGTGGGACTGCGATGTGAGACTTTCTTCCAACCTGCCTACAACATTTTCATCTAGAGACAACTCTGACTTCCCGAAGCTCCTCACACCATAACTAATATTTATAGTTGGTGAAGTCCTTCATCTCTTGCACCATTTGAAATTGTGTTTAAGTGAGATCTGAAATTCCGGGTTAACTTTTTACTTACCCACAGAAGAACCGCTTAAAAACTTTCCTCTCTGAGCCACCATACGCCCATGTAGAATTTGATACAGCAAGGGTATTCGACTCTGCGTGACACAAACTGACTTACGGGGTTGAATGGCTAGGAATACTTGCTTTGAATAAAACTGTAACAAGTTTTATACACACTGACAGGAAAAAAATCACAACACCAAGCGATGATTAAAGCAGAGTAATGATATTTAGAGTATACATTTGTCTAGGCAACATACGTAAGAGATGACATTGCAAGATCACGGATTAATCTACGCGCGAGATAAACCATTGTACGTAAATTTGAAATTCTGGTACCTTAATAACCGGTGCAACCACCAGAATGTTGAATGCAAGCATGCAGACGGGAATACATTGTGTTGTACAAGTGCCGAATGTCAGTTGGTGAGATGAACTTCCATGCCTGTTGCACATGGTCGGTTAGTACACGTACGGTTAATGTTGTTTGTGGATGACGCTGGAGTTATCGTCCGATGATCTCCCATATGTGCTCGATTGGAGACATATGTGGTGATAGAGCAGACCAAGGCAACATGTCGACACTATGCAGAGCAAGCTGAGTTACAACAGTGGTATGTGGGCGAGCGTTATCCTGTTGGAAAACACACCCTGGAACACTGTTCATGAATGACAGCACAAAATATCGAATCACCAGACTGACGTACAATTTTGCAGTATGGTTCGTGGGATAACTACGAAAGTGCTCCTGGTGTCATATGACATGACATCCCAGACAGTAACTCCAGGGGTGGGTCCAGTGTGTCTAGCACGCAGACGGGTTGGCTGCGGGCTATCAATTGGCCTCATTCTAACCAACACAGAGTCATCACTAGCTCCGAGGAAGAATCGTCTTTCATACGAAAATACAACAATCCTCCACCTTGCCCTTCGATGAGCTCTCGCTTTACATCACTGAAGTCGCACATGGCGGTGGTTTGGGGTCACTAAAATGCACGTTACAGGGTATCTGGCTCGGAGTTGTCCTTCAAGCAACGGATTTGTAACAATTCTATGTGTCAGTATGGCACCAACAGCTGCTCAAATTGGTGCTGCAGATACAGTACGATGCACCATATAGTGGCTACATTTCTGCCAAGTCTTTCTGCAATATCGCAGAAGGAACATTCAGCTTCTCTTAGCCCTATTACACGACCTTGTTAAACTCAGTGACAGGTTGACAATGGTGTCTTTGAAACTTCCTGGTAGATTAAAACTGTGTGCCGGACCGAGACCAGAACTCGGGACCTTTGCCTTTCGCGAGCAAGTGCAAGTGGTAGAGCACTTGCCCGCGAAAGGCAACGGTCCCAACTTCGAGTCTCGGTCCGGCACACAGTTTTAATCTGCCAGGAAAATTTCATATCAGCGCATACTCCGCTGCAGAGTGAAAATCTCATTCTGCAAACATCCCCCAGGCTGTGTCTTCGCAATATCCTTTCTTCCAGGAGTGCTAGTTCTGCAAGGTTCGCAGGAGAGCTTGTGTAAAGTTTGGAAGGTAGGAGACGAGGTACTGGCAGAAGTAAAGCTGTGTGGACGGGGCGTGAGTCGTGCTGTGGTAGCTCAGATGGTAGAGCACTTGCCCGTAAAAGGCAAAGGTCCTGAGTTCGAGTCTCGCTCCATAACACGGTTTTAATCTGCCAGGAAGTCTCATATCACCGCACACTCCGCTGCAGAGTGAAAATCTCATTCTGGAATGGTGTCTTTGTCGCCTCAAAGTCATTCTTGACTAACATCAACTCACCACGTCCAAATGAATGGTAACTAACGTTCATAACCGTTGCAATGTGTGTTTAAATCAAGCCTGATTTGCATCCTCATAGTGGCGCTGCTACGGTCAATCTCATGCGACTGGCGCGAAATTTGAATAGACATCATCCTTCAGATGTAGAAACACGTCTACCAACTTTCACTTGTATCGCACAACTCCTTGTTGGTCTTGCTATTATTTTCCGTCACTGTATATTTCAGTTCTCTCCCTGATCACTTGTTACAGTCTAACTCGTTCATTTTTCATTGGTCTGAAACTGCAATGCACCCAAACTTGGATGTTATAGATGCTGATCTACGAAGTCGAACGGCTCAGTATTGCCAACATATTCTAAGGCGCAACGCGTCGCAGTAGTGGAGTCTGCTTCTGAAAAGTATTTCAAAGAAAGAACCATTAAGAAAATTTCATTTCACTGAGTTCCAGATCTCTCACAAACCAGGAATGCTGCCTTAGGGACAGACAGCAGCCGTCTTGTGTAGCTTGGGACTGAAATACCTAACAATAAAGTTCCTAATCGTCATTTTTATGTTTTCTGTCGTTTCGTAGTTGCTTTCATTTTAATATTTTTATCAATATCTTGGATTGTGAACCGACTATGCAACTAAACAGAAGGCTTTTTGTTTCAATGACGTAGGCTCTTCGCTTGGTTTCATTTGCCAAGCAATCTCAGTGGGCTATAAAACAGATATACTACTATATCACAGTTAGTATTTTATTATTATTGTCTTATTGCTAAATAAGAAACAGCTTTCTGGACCCCAAGTTTCGTAAGATGACATTGCTGTCTCATTCTGCTTACGATTTTCTGGGAGATTGGTATCAGATGTACGCCGCCCTAGAATTATACCTCGTTGTCCTGCGTACACCAGGGTTTTCTACTTTCAGCGTTCGCGGCACATTTCACCCCGTTTTCAAAAATACATGCTGTAAAATGTGCTCGCAAACGGCGAAAATCGGACGTCCTGGATGTTGCCAGGGTCAACGAGGTGTAATTATAGGGCGACGTATGTCTGATTACAGCGTCCCACAAAATCGTAAGCAGATTCAAAGAGCAGTTGGTAAAATCTTGCACTCCAAAATTTTTTTCTTATTTAACGTTACGACAATAACGAACAAAACTGTAATATAACAGTATTCTGTACACACTTTTATTATATGTGTGCAACATACATGTATTACAGGCAACGGAGGATCCTTCGCCAATAAAAAGAAAGTGAAACGTGTATGTCGTAAAAACAGACTTTTATTCGATTTCGCAGGCTGATCACGCCTTCAAGAAGGTATTAATAATAATAATAATGAAGTCTCTAAGCCTTGACAAATAATGAAAATTACCTACGACTAACCATACATTTTTCACAGCTTTTAAATTCTCCGCAACCCAAAGAGAGATTCCCGAAATTACATCCAGAAATCACATCAGAAAATTCGTCACCACTAATACAAGAAGAAGGCTATTCACACATAAATAAATTCAAAAACATCAAAGCATCAGTGGAGGACGGAACTGTATCTCAACTCTTGAATTATTTAGGTTCAAAATCACTCAAATAAATTTCACAAATAATAGGAAACATTCGGCATGGGGGACCTCCCTCTTAACGGTCACCTGAAAAATCCTATCAGCTTGTTTCTTGAATAGAACACAAAAGCAATTGAAACCATAATTAGCAGAATATCAAGTAGGATTCAGATCGAACAAGTCATTCCCAGAACAAATTTTTAACCTCAAAACCGTACTCAAAATGAGTATGTGTTGATTTAAAAGAAACTCGACAGGCAAGCCATCACAATTCCAAATTTTAGAGGAGAGAGGACTAAATACCACAACACAAGAACTCATGAAACAAACACAAAGTGGCACGAATGTAAAATTTATGGGGAGATCTCAGAACCCTTTGACAGTCAAACAGGTGCCAAACAAGGTGATGGACTCTTTCGTATTCTGTTCCACGTCGGTCTAGACAAGCCTATGAAATAATGGGAGAAAGAACTCAAGAAACGTGGGTTTTGGAAACCAATTCTACTGGGCTTTCGCAAGAATAACCTCTGTATACCGTACGTCACGTTTACAGACGACCTGGCGATGCAAGAGGACGAAGAGACAGCCGTCAAACAGTTCGAAATACTACAGGAACGTGAAGAAAAGGTAGAGTTACAAATCTCATTCGAGAAAACTGAATTCTTCTGTTCAAAGACAAAAATGGCATGCCCGAAAACAGCGTCTCGCACTTTAAAAACGGAGAACTCGTCGAACCGACAGGCCTTGAAAAAATCTCACAACAAAATCGCCCCCAAAGGATCACAAAAGCATTATTGTTACAACAAAAAATCCATCTCAAGACAAGCAAAAATCGACAATACAACACAGTCACAAAGCCGACAGTCCTCTGCGCAAGCGAAAATACTGACATTTAATACAAAAAAAGAATTGAAGAAATCAAGAAAGAAGGGAGAGAGATCATACGGAAAATTTTAGGAGCAAGACATGCCCAAGACGGTTACAGGCTACAATCAATCAACACAGCAGATAAATTTTCAAATATCGAAAATAACATTAAGAAAATGCGAATGAAATTCTTTGGTCGTCTCAACATATTACCAGAAAAGTGATTGACAAACAGGATAATACCTTATTATATCACTTAAAAATTCAACACATCGGCTGAACGAAATTCGAAAGGACCTCAAAAACCCAAGAATATGACCAACCAACGTTTTAGAAAGAGACAACTTCAGACATAAAGTAGACAAATGGAAAGTTAGATCAGAGCAATCAAAATAAAGTACAGACCAAACTGGTCGGAAAAACATTAACAGGCCTTTTTGGAAAGAATAAAAGCCTACTGGAGCACCAAGAAGAACCTAAACCAATGTTTGTTTAGTTATTTGTTTAACGTCTTCTATTTACAGCAATAATTCGCTAATAATAACAATAATAACCATAGTAATGAAGTTCCTAATCTCTTAAAAATTTATCGATACGAAAGATTAGAGGATAAAGAATAACGACTG
Organism: Schistocerca piceifrons; assembly: GCF_021461385.2. Classification (NCBI taxonomy): domain Eukaryota; kingdom Metazoa; phylum Arthropoda; class Insecta; order Orthoptera; family Acrididae; genus Schistocerca; species Schistocerca piceifrons. The sequence goes on along the minus strand of NC_060140.1, from coordinate 778,083,856 downwards.
GTACCTCCATGTTTCATACAACAATTAATGAATAAATTTGACAAATACTTTGATGAAGAATTACCTGAAAAGGGGTTGACATAAATATGAAGTGTCTGCTATGATCAAAACAAGACCTCCAGCATTGTCTGGGCGAGCGAAACGCGGACTATGGAAGTGAGGATAACCAACGTGGATGTCTGAGATACGTTTATGAAGATTGAAATAACGTATACAATTCAATTTCGGAAATTGTCATTCTGACTAACATTATACTTTCATTGAACTCTATAAATGATTGTTTCTTTTTCGACAGATATTTCAGGTTGTTTGGCTTTTTGTCTACTGTATATTAGTATTACAATGTTATTGAAAATGGGAATATACTTCAGGTTAATGTCGTTTCAAATCTATCTTGCATTTAATGTTGTCAAATTATTAGTGATTAATTGACTGTCAGTAACTGCTTTTTACTGAGTTAAACCTTTCTGAAGTACGATTAATGTTTTGTGCTACGCTGTTATTATGTACTCTGGAAAATTTTGCATTGATAAGCAGAACCGATACGTTTGTATACGTGTTCTGCTGCTTTCATTCTTCCTAAGCTTGCCGGTCACGAATAGTTAGATTGAAATATCTTTTCCCAATTCCGGAACTGTTGTTTTTGATACAGTGTGCTACATATATAGATTTCTGATTTTATTGATATGTAACGCTGTCAGTCCCCTTCTTCTGTTTGAAGTAATAATGGCGATCTGTGCAGTGTGTACAACAGAAGAAACAGAAATTTTAAAAATGTAAGAAATGTTTTAGGGTAGATAACATGTTTCCGACTGTCAACCCTGCAAACACCCTTCTGTAATCATACGTGCTAAATACTAAACTTATTTAATATACGCTGTCTGTTTTAGCTATTTGTATGCGTTGTTCACATGAATAATACATATTTCGGAAAGAAGTTTGGCGATGGAAGATATTGCAAGAATTGAGACATTCATCATCACGAAAGTTCTCAAGGGAAATGGAACAGGACAATACAATTTTTTCAAGTACGCAAACTGCACACATATTTTGACAAGAAGATTTGAATTTAACGATTTGTCTAACATTAAGTTATTAAATACAAAGTAGCAGTATCTGTGTTATTAACAAGTAAGGTGCAGTGGTCCTTCGGAGATACATGCACGTCTGAGCGTACATTAAATCATATTTCTTAATAACATAGGCACTTTTATTTTGTATTTATTCGCCTATGCCAGACCTTCGACTCTCATTATAACTCCTTGTTGGTTGGGAATATAGGTAACGTACGAGTGCAAGTTGTGACAGAAGGACGGCGATATACGGAATTTTGGGTCCGGCTGCGTTTCTTGCACGGATAGCCGCAGCGGTTGAGGCGATATCTCGCGTAAAGCAGCAAATCCGGGTTCGAGTACCGGTCCGGCACAAATTTTCATTGTCGTCATTCTAATATACAGTCGAAGGTGGCTCATATTCGCAACTGCGAATACATTTCATGAAGTCATTACGGACGGAACATTCGCAAATACTGGACATAAACGGAAAAGGGCAACATGCGTGTCGCATTCGTGGAATCTACCATAGGCAGTGTAGTGAAACTACGAAAATCTTAAAACATAATGGTCGAACAGAATGTCGTACATTATTTCCTGAACACTGAATACTAATTTTTGGATAAAGTACACCGTTAGCACTAGCTTCAATCACTGTATGGGTGGAGCAAGAAACAAGGCACGCTCGCATGCACTTGAATTTCTCCTATCTTGTCTTTTTAGATTTTACATGACAGATATGAAGACGGCGGTAATACTGCTCATCGAAGAGTGTGACGAACTTCATCAACAGCGTCTCGACCACCTTGTGGACAGTATGCCAAGGAGAATCCAAGCATGTCAAAATCTACAGGATGGGATAACAAATCACTGAATGTTACCAATCACAAGAGTGCATTTTTGAACAGACTTTATTATCTTCTTATTTATTTTTATTTCACCTATATCTCTAACGTCGATCAGTTGTAGAATTTTGGAACACGTATTATGTTCCAGTACAATGACTTTTCTGGAGACTAGAAATCTACTCTGTAGGAATCAGCATGGGTTTCGAAAAAGACGATCCTGTGAAACCCAGCTCGCGCTATTCGTCCACGAGACTCAGAGGGCCATAGACACGGGTTCCGAGGTAGATGCCGTTTTTCTTCACTTCCGCAAGGCGTTCGATACAGTTCCCCACAGTCGTTTAATGAACAAAGTAAGAGCATATGGACTATCAGACCAATTGTGTGATTGGATTGAAGAGTTCCTAGATAACAGAACGCAGCATGTCATTCTCAATGGAGAGAAGTCTTCCGAAGTAAGAGTGATTTCAGGTGTGCCGCAGGGGAATGTCGTAGTACCGTTATTATTCGCATTATATATAAATGACCTTGTAGATAACATCGGAAGTTTACTGAGGCTTTTTGCGGATGATGCTGTAGTATATCGAGAGATTGTCACAATGGGAAATTGTACTGAAATGCAGGGGGATCTGCAACGAGTTGACGCATGGCGCAGGGAATGCAATTGAATCTCAATGTAGACAAGTGTAATGTGCTGCGAATACATAGAAAGAAAGATCCTTTATCATTTAGCTACAAAATAGCAGGTCAGCAACTGGATGCAGTTAATTCCATAAATTATCTGGGAGCAGGCATTAGGAGTGATTTAAAATGGAACTATCGTCAGTAAAGCAGATGCCAGACTGAGATTCATTGGAAGAATCCTAAGGAAATGCAATCCGAAAACAAAGGAAGTAGGTTACAGTACACTTGTTCGCCCACTGCTTGAATATTGCTCACCAGTGTGGGATCCGTACCAGATGGGGTTGATAGAAGAGATAGAGAAGATCCAACGGATAGTAGCGCGCTTCGTTACAGGATCATTTGGTAATCGCGAAAGCGTTACGGAGATGACAGATAAACTCCAGTGGAAGACTTTGCAGGAGAGACGCTCAGTAGCTCGGTACGGGCTTTTGTTGAAGTTTCGAGAACATACCTTCACCGAGGAGTCAAGCAGTATATTGCTCCCTCCTACGTATATCTCGCGAAGAGACCATGAGGATAAAACCAGAGAGATTAGAGCCCACACAGAGGCATACCGACAATCTTTCTTTCCACGAACAATACGAGACTGGAATAGAGGGAGAACCGATAGAGGTACTCAAAGTACCCTCCGCCACACACCGTCAGGTGGCTTGTGGAGTATGGATGTAGATGTAGATGTAGATGCAGAGCTAGTTTCTTAGTTCTCCTTGAATCAAAAACAACACAACTTCGTATACTTCGTATACATATAGGAGGTGCGAAACTTTGAATAGATTAGGTATGATACAAGAGGCTCGCCGATATCCGCAAGTAACATTCCTGCTTGTTTGGCGGCGAGCACAGGCTTCTGGAAGACGCGGTACACGCTGCTGGTGCTCAACCTGGTGGGGCTGGCCATCAGCTACGCGACCCGCGTCAACCTGTCCATGGCCATCGTCGACATGGTGAACAACACGGCGCTGCGCGAAATCTACTCCTCTGAAGTGGACACGGAACTGGAGAATCTGGGCATAGCCGACTGGGCTGACCGCAAGGTAAGTCCCGCGCCGCCTGCGAACGCAGATATTGGCACGCGTCGCGACTCGCGAGAAGAACACAGCAAGTGCCATAACGCGATTTCCCAGAATCTTCAGTCCGTGGCTTGGCCTATCTGTAGATTGTGAGATGGACATGCCATGAAACTTCCTGGCACGTTAAAACTGTGTGCCGGACCGAGACTCGAAGCCGGGACCTTTGCCTTTCGCGGGCACGACTGACGCCCCGTCCTCGCAGCTTCACTTCCGCCAGTACCTGTCTCCTACTTTCCTGCTTGGGTAGCTCAGATGGTAGAGCACTTGCTCACGAAAGGCAAAAGTCCGGAGTTCGAATCTCGGTCCGGCACACAGTTTTAATCTGCCAGGAAGTTTCATATCAGCGCACACTCCACTGCAGAGTGAAAATCACATTCTGGACATGTCATTTCGATTTTTGCATGTTAGCGGCGTGCAGCGCAGGTCAGAGAGAGAGGGAAATACGTTACTGTTGAACAGTCTTTGGTCTTGTCGTGGCACAGTCTTTGGCTCTGTGCAAGCTGATACATTCTTAGTTGAAGTATGGTAGGTGATGGACGAATTTAGTAGTGCTGTGATGAATTTTGAATAATACTCTCTTTTTTAAAAAAGAAAAAAAAAGAGAAGAAGTTTGAGGTAAGACTGCAGCATTGCGCATCTACACTGCTGACCATTAAAAACGCTACACCACGAAGATGACGTGCTACAGACGCGAAATTTAACCGACAGGAAGAAGATGCTGTGATATGTAAATGATTAGCTTTTCAGAGCATTCACACATGGTTGGCGCCAGTGGCGACACCTACAACGTGCTGTCACGACGAAAGTTTCCAACTGATTTCTCATACACAAACAGCAGTTGACCGACGTTGCCTGGTGAAACGTTGTGATGCCTCGTGTAAGGAGGGGAAACGCGTACCATCACGTTTCCGACTTTCATAAAGGTCGGATTGTAGCCTATCGTGATTGCTGTTTATCGTATCGCGACATTGCTGCTCGCGTTGGTCGAGATCCAATGACTGTTAGCAGAATGTGGAATCGGTGGGTTCAGGAGGGTAATACGGAACGCCGTGCTGGATCCCAACGGCCTTGTATCACTAGCAGTCGAGACGACAGGCATCTTATCCGCTTGGCTGTAACGGATCGTGCAGCCACGTCTCGATCGATGGTGTACTCAACGACGAACCTGGGTGCACGAATGGCAAAACGTCATTTTTCGGATGAATCCAGGTTCTGTTTACAGCGTCATGATGGTCGCATCCGTGTTTGGCATCATCGCGGTGAACGCACATTAGAAGCGTGTATTCGTCATCGCCATACTGGCGTATCACCCGGCGTGATGGTATGGGGTGCCATTAGTTACACGTCGTGGTCACCTCTTGCTCACATTGACGGCACTTTGAACAGTGGACGTTACATTTCAGATGTGTTACGACCCGTGGCTCTAACCTTCATTCGATCCCTGTGAAACACTACATTTCAGCAGGATAATGCACGACCGCATGGTGCAGGTCCTGTACGGGCCTTTTTGGATACAGAAAATGTTCGACTGCTGCCCTGGCAGATCTCTCACCAATTGAAAACGTCTGGTCAATGGTGGCCGAGCAACTAGCTCGTCACAATACGCCAGTCACTACTCTTGATGAACTGTAGTATCGTTTTTAAGCTGCATGGGCAGCTGTAGCTGTACACGCCATCCGAGCTCCGTTTGACTCAATGCCCAGGCGTATCAAGGCCGTTATTACGGCCAGAGGTGGTTGTTCTGGGTTCTAGTTTCTCAGGATTTATGCACCCAAACTGCGTGAAAATGTAATCACATGTCAGTTCTAGTATAATATATTTATTCAATGAATACCCGTTTATCGCCTGCATTTCATCTTGGTGTAGCAATTTTAATGGCCAGTAGTGTACTTTGTAGAAACGATTCCTGGCAGCTAGTTAACTTTGTCCACTTTCTGAGAACTGAGAGAAAGACCACCTCACTTCCCTGCATCACGCATTAAGATATCAACTGACCAAGCTGTATTACCGCCCCCGGTAGCTCAGTGGGCAGCGCGACAGAATGTCAATCCTATCGTTTCCCCGCTGGGTCGGAGATTTTTATCCACTCAGGGACTGGGTGTTGTGTTGTCCTAATCACCATCATTTCATTCGGATCGACAGGCAAGTCGCCGAAGTGGCGTCAAATCGAAAGGCTTCCACCCGGCGGACGGTCTACCCGACGGGAGGCCCTAGTCACACGATATTTACTTTATAAACGTTCTCTGTTAACAGTGTCCCCTTTTCAAATCATTCTTCACTTTGTTAAGCATAGTATTATTCAGACCAATGTTAATGTGTGAAGATCACGCGGAGTTTTACTCTGTTCGCGTGACTACACAGTTCATTCGAAAGTCGTTGTTTTGGAATACCGTTTCATAGAAATACCTCCCCTCCCTATCCCACTGTTTTACATTACGCAGTACCACATTGCACCATGTGGTATGAAACAGTTTGAATATAGTTTGGTAATTTTATTTAGAGATAAATCTGGCTTAACCGCTGCCTGCTTGCTGTTCGTTATTATGCTTTCGAGAAATATGCAATAATGTTGTCAAAACTCGAGATTAGTGTAAATTTTGATTAGGGCCAGATTATTGCTTTTACTACAGTTGCGCCTTTAACATAAAGACAAGTTGTATTCAGACCAGTTACAATTCAATTCAAATTAGGTTCTGTTTAGCCAAAGGTTAACATATGAGTTTAAGTTGGATAATTGTTTCTGGATACATAGTTTTGGTAATAGGTAGATTTTTATAGAGTGGGAGGTATAGTTGGGCTAAATTTCTTAGAAACAAATATAGTGGTGAGGTTACAACTTGACATTTTCTGATAAAACGACGGTCAAAGTTTTCGACGTACTTTATGAGCCTCTTAGACAGAAAGTAGTGAAATGAAAGCAGTGGCACAATGGCTAGGGTCGTGAACTGACAGTTTTACTCCCCGTGCTCGAAACACAACTATTTTTACTTTTGGTTTTCGTATGTCTATCCATTTCCGTAGAAGATGGCAACACGTGTGTTTTCCAATGTATAGTGAATTATGTTACCCTTATTCATCTACTAATTTACGGATAGTAAATGAATTAAAAAAATAAAAACAATAAATGAATGGAAGAGTTATTTGCAACTATTTTCGGCAAAATTCCTGTAGTATATCTTGATTCGTAATCAGCTATATTCATCAGTTTTCGGAAAAGTGATCCATTATGCTTGGTTAGAGGCGACATTATTGCCAATGATTAACATCTTCAGCGATGGTAACGACGTTTCTTTCTCGAGGGCGAGGCCTACTAGGACGACAGGCCACAGTACCTACGTCACAGCAAGTGACACTGCAGATCTGACGACTGCCAGCAGCCATCTGCAGCGGGGAGCGAGTAACTATTCCAGGAGAATCTAATAATTCTTGACTGCGTGTTTAAATGCATGCAAGCTCTCGATAGCATGCGACAGAGTTAAGGCCTTTAGTGGATACTTTTCAATTAAATATTGATTTCGCATGGGTCCTACAAGGGGCCGAGCGTTCGCGGAATATGGAGAACAAGGCGACTAGGGTGACAGAAGTTCGTTCCAGGACCAGAATATTTCGTTGGCCCCACCCGACAGAGATTCAGACGAAGAAATGTCACTGTGGCAAACCTGCTTTCGCGCAATGCTCCTCATGAGAATTTTTCACACTCTGTATCTCCTACATATTGCACTACACCTTCTTGAAGAATTAAATATAAGAAAACCAAACAAACCACTCAAAGATCCAGCAAGCAATAGCATTACTGAGCGTAAGCTACGAATTGCTAGAACGATTCATATACAACCGTATCTATAATGCTGTAGATGAAGTGACACCGCCATTCCAGGTACGATTCCGCAGTAATCATAGCTGCTGCGAGCAAGTACTGGCTTTGACATCATACACGGAAGCTGTCTTTCAAAGAGAACTGAAAACATAAGTGGCATTCGTAGATTTAACAGCTGCCTACGATAGTGCCTAGCTGGATGGACTCTTGCTGAAACTCAAGAAAGTGATCCCATGCCTTCGGCTCACGACTCTCATGAAGAACATGCTCACCAATCGCAACTTTAAAGTGACAAGACTATTGGACGTCAGTAAATCTTTTAAGATCTAGAATGGACTAGCTCAAGGCTCAGTCCTATTATTCAACCTCTACACCACCGATATGTCTTAGTGAGAAAAAAATTCGGATACGCTGACGATCTGGCCATAGCAAAGGAAATCTCTCGAACGAGGGGCAAAGACTTTAGCGGATGACCTTGAAGTTCTTAACAAACATTGCAGAAGATGGCGTCTGCACACAAACCCTTCTAAAACAGAAATCTACGCTTTTCACCTCGACAATAAAGCCGCCAATGAAAGGCTGACCGTGTTATTTGACCAACAGAGGGTGAAACACAACTTCCATCCTAAAATATTTCGGCGTAACACTGGACAGGACCCTAACTTACAAAGAACATCTTAAAAATGTTGGTCAGAAGCTCAAAACATGGAATAATATTAGTAGGAAATTGCCGGATAGTTCTTGGGATGCACGTGCATCAACTCTACGAACAGCAGCAACATCAATAGTGTACACCACTGCAGAATACTGTGCTACTGACCGACAGAGAAGTAACCATACGAACATGATAGACGTGCAGCTACGCGATACCGTGTGTATTATCACTGGGACATTAAAATCTACCCCTATACCATGGCTCTCATCATCGCCAACATAGCACCGCCAAAACTAAGACGCCAAAAAACATCTATCAAAGACTGGGTAAAAATAATACAGATAGATGACGCAAAATGCCTACCTATTCAAGAGGTCATTAGAAATTTACCAAATCACACATTGAAGTCACGAAACCCGATATGGAATAACAGCTACATAAGAGGAGAGGATAGCTTCAACCTTACAGACGCTTGGAAAAAGGAATGGGAGAACTCAGTCAGTAATTATCACGTTATAATTGACCCCTCAAAAGCACTAAAAGGGTTCGACTCAGCTAGGAAAGACTGGGTTAAGCTCAACCATATCCAAAGGGACCACACTAGATGCAAGGCCACGCTCTGTAAATGGGGATTCGTAGATAACTCAAGCTGTGACTGTGGGGCACTTGAGAGAACCCTGGACCACATCACAACGATTTATTTAACAGCGCCAAAACGATCAGTTGTTTCTGCTCTAAACTGAATGAGCCGGGGATCAGGTGACTTTCATTCAGTTGCTCCCACAAACTGGATTCACTCGAAAGAATAAATCAGTAGTTCTACTGGCGAGTAAAACTCCAGCCGAATGTGCCAATTTTCATTTTAAAACAACCGACTAATTCAGTTGTTTTCGTTTTGTTGTTACCCTCACTAACCACAGGCTCAAAAGCTTAAAGATGACGATGTGTGTAGAGTTCCTTACAATATATGTATACGAACACTTGTGCATCCAGTCGTAGCTGGCTGTGTGTCGTCTGATGTCCTGGCCATCTAGTGACTATTCTGCTAAAGCGCAGACTGCTACAGTTCGCCGCCTCGTGTTCCAGGACGGGCATTTCATCTGGGACAGACAGGAGCAAGGCGAGCTGCTGGCTGCCTACTACTATGGTTACGCGGCGGGCCACATCCCGGGGGGCGTGATGGCCGACCGTTTCGGAGGTAAAATCGTCTTCGGGCTCGGTATCTTCATCTCGTCCATCCTCACAATCCTGACTCCTGCGTCAGCATGGGCTGGCTATTACGTCCTTTTCGCCAACAGGATCGGACAGGGATTTATTCTGGTACGTATTTTCCGCTCCTACTGCCAGTTTCCTTACGCATTAGGTATGGTGCATGCTTCATAATATTTACACTAATGAAAGCATAGCTTCTATACAAAGGCACAAAAACCTTGGACATTTGGAACAATTACAGAATGGTCGACAAACACTGAACGCATCTGTCAACATTGGTGTAGAAATATTAAACTGTTTCGTTTAAAATAAAAAATTGGTGGCCTTTATACAAAAAAAGGGATTAATTGCAAAGAATAAAATTTTCGAACAATCCTTCATTTATTTTCCACAATCCTTATTTTTTATTTGCTTAAAGTTCACTGATATATTTCACAATTTGGTATTTATTTATATATAAAGGGATTGTATGTCATTTTTGTTTCTCTTAACTTCTAGGGCGGCGTTATACCAGCGATACAGACAGTTATATGTCGATGGGCCCCTGACCACGAGAGAAGCAAGTTTTCCGTTATCTATGTTGGTGAGTTTCAAATTACGGATATATCAGAGATTCGTCTTTTCCACAAACAGTATTTCTCACATGCGCTTTTTAGTCGTAGGTTAATTACCCAACTCAACAAATTATTATAATATTGTGAACAGGTAACTGAGAGCTGGCTGTCGCCGTAATTTGGTCACTGATGATTCTTTGGAACTACGAGGTGCAGACATCTGAGCTACTTTTCGCTATCCCGAAATTTCCAAAAGGGTTACTCGATAAAAACTTCCTTTGCCGCGTCCCACATTCTTCTCCCATTATTTTGGCCGGCTGTGATGCATGTTATTCCAGACAGGTCTTTATGCGAACTTTAACTTGCAACCAGTAAATTCACCTTCTTTTTTATTCTTCGGACCATGTCTTGCCAAACTTTTCGTTTTCTCGAAATGCTGGTGTGTTCTGAGTTGTTCAGAAGCGCATATTTATTTGTGTTTCATTTGTGATACCAAATTATTGGGTATATTGTTGAACATCAGAAAACAAGAGCTCTTCGTGTTTTTTCCAGATATTAGGTATAAATGTGTCTTACTATATTCCGACTCTTTTCGTCTTATGCATCCACTGAAAAAAAAACACAGCTTTCCCAATTGGTGCCTGTTACCTTATGCACATAGAAGCATTCTCTCTTGTCGGTCTATGGTCGCCCTGAGACCTTCCTTTCTTTCTTTGGCTCCTAACTTCTCGTTCAGACCCGTTCCTATTCATCACGTGGCATCCTGTTGTTCTGGTTGAATGACTGCATAATAGTGTCTGAGCTTGCATGAAACGGCACGAATCGCCATTGTAAACACCTCTAGTCAGCTAGTGTAGAACAGCCACGTTGTTGATCATAGTTGCAGAGGCTTCTTTGAAAGAAATTTTTGGTTATATTGATTTTCTTAGATACTCGAACATTTTTCGCGTTTAATTTTTCTACGATGTAAATTTAGCTCTATGAGCACTTTGTTGATGTTTGTTATAAGCCACATTATCGGAGTGGAAATTAGAGGTTCGGTAAGGCCTCTATGGGTATTAAGTTCATTGATTTGTTTTGTGACTGTCACCACATGATGAGAAATATGTACACGACCATCAACAGAAGCTACGCAGTCAGATGTCTGCTCTACGCTCATACAATCCATTCTGACTCCATTTTTCACTCCTCCCTTGAATTCCAAGAAGTTCGGCAGTAAAGGCAAGAGCCAGTCTCCTTGCTTGATCTCAAAGGCTTCTTAAATCTCTTTTCTATATTTAAGTCTGAATGTGATCTCAGTCAATTTTTGTTGGATAATCGCTGTTATCTTGTTGTTTAAGTTCATTTTTTTCGCGATTTGGAATAATGTCATAAACTTCTGTTAGTGGGACATCCACAGGTGTTATATAAATTGTTTATAACTGAAAGTTCCGTTGCAGCTCTACAAGATATTTATTACTGAAGTCATACACAAACCGTTTCGGGGTCTCAGCTCAATCTTCAAGTAGAACTGTAAATTAAAAATGAAGCCAAATGTCTGAGCAGTAAGACCCATGAAAAACCTACCAGTATTGCAAAAGCAAATAAGATAAAAAATATATAGAGGAAAAATCAACACATCTAAAACCAGTACGAGGTGTACATGACCAAGTTAAGTTAACGGCAGCACATCTACCGTGCATGGCTGATCAGTGGGAGTATGGAAAAGTGACCACGTTAAAACCATCTCTCAAATGTGATTGATGTAAATCAATCATAAGCTGCAAGCACAGTCGAAGGCCTAGAGTCTAAATAAACGCAAACAGAGCCGGATTATGGACTATAAGGGAAGTCAAGAGCTATAATGTAAGGCTAAAACTGGTCCAAAGATTACGGAAGGCCAACAGATGCCAAGATTGCACAGCGCCGTCATTGATGGTAGCACGCAAATTGACATAACTGTAATAAACGAGAAAACTATTCACTTAGCCATAACTAAACAACTAAACGACTGGGAAATGATGTGGCCGCAAAGTCTGCCACATACCAATTACTCGCAGGAAGCAGCAAAGTGTCCTCCACAACAGTGGATCGAAAACTGAGTAACGTGATTACAAGCTGCACTGAAGTAAGCACGGCGTGAGGACGGCCCCACCCGAGCAAAGGAGAAGTTAAGATAAAGTTCAAAGTGACGAAAATAGTAATGAGCAGCTGAAAATAAAGCGGATGTACGAGAGATGAGCGCCCCATAAAAACGTAGTAGACCAAGCCCAAAGTATTAAAAAGCTGGGGTGAAACCAATAAAATCAACCAACACAAAAATTTTCACGGATCACATGTAATGTCAAACCAGCGCTCTACGCAAGACGGATATAGAAGTCAAATACAGTAAACTCTCGCTAACATGGCCCTCAGTAGTCCGGCCTCTCAGTAATCCGGCACACTTCAAGCATGTAGTCGTTCAACCTGAAATGACACCTACAATAATGAAATTTCGTCTGCAATCATGTTGTTAATTAATTATAATGTTCAAGATTCCTGTACACTTAGAAATTGTGGCTTTCCTTGCGGATCATTATCGTGGATTCTAAAGGGAAAGCGGAAACTCGAAATTAGATATAAACTGAGCTGTTTCTCGCAGAAAATTATTGTTGCCCGTAACAGTGTTGGACGGGCAACTATTTATGACCAGACTTCAGCAGAAAAGTGGTAATCATAAGCTCACAGTGAAGTTGCGATGAAACTGATGAAGAAGAGGACATAGGAGTAGAGAACATGAGGATATCTCAAACTGCTGGTGCTGAAGCTGGAGACGTCTTCGTGGAGTTCATTATGCAACAATCAGAAACATGGCAGCACCTATGAAATCCTGTTGAGGCCGTTGTGTGATCAAGCATACTACCGTAGCGTATCATGATGGTGACAACCAAAGCTTCGGGACATGTTTAACAGTGAATTTCCAGTGATACTAACATGCGTGTAGACACTCAAGGACTAAGTTTTCTGTAAAAATGAATGTATCTTTTGATTTGATAAAGCACAATCCCTATGTACACTACTGGCCATTAAAATAGGTGCACCAAGAAGAAATGCAGATGATAAACGGGTATTCATTGGACAAATATATTATACTAGAACTGACATGTAACTACATTTTCACGCAATTTGGGTGCATACACCCTGAGAAATCAGTACCCAGAACAACCACCTCTGCCCGTAATAACGGCCTTGATACGCCTGGTCATTGAGTCAACACAGAGCTTGGATGGCGTGTACAGGTACAGCTGCCCATGCAGCTTCAACACGATACCACAGTTCATCAAGAGTAGTGACTGGCGTATTGTGACGAGCCAGTTGCTCGGCCACCATTGACCAGACGTTTTCAATTGGTGAGAGATCTGGAGAATGTGCTGGCCAGCGCAGTAGTCGAACATTTTCTGCATCCAGAAAGGCCCATACAGGACCTGCACCATGCGGTCGTGCATTATCCTGCTGAAATGTAGGGTTTCGCAGGGATCGAATGAAAGGTAGAGCCACGGGTCGTAACACATCTGAAACGTAACGTCCACTGTTCAAAGTGTCGTCAATGCGAACAAGGGGTGACCAAGACGTGTAACCAATGGCACCCCTTATCATCACGCCAGGTGATACGCCAGTATGGCGATGACGAATACACGCTTCCAATGTGCATTCACCGCGATGTCGCCAAACACGGATGCGACCATCATGGTGCTGTAAACAGAACCTGGATTCATCCGAAAAAATGACGTTTAGCCATTCGTGCACCCTGTTTCGTCGTTGAGTACACCATCGGAGGCGCTCCTGTCTGTGATGCAGCGTCAAGGGTAACCGCAGTCATGGTCTCCGAGGTGATAGTCCGTGCTGCTGCAAACGTCGTCGAACTGTTCGTACAGATGGTTGTTGTCTTGCAAACGTCCCCGACTCAGGGATCGAGACGTGGCTGCACGATCCGTTACAGCCATGCGGATAAGATGCCTGTCATCTCGACTGCTAGTGATACGAGGCCGTTGGGATCCAGCACGGCGTTCCGTATTACCCTCCTGAACCCACCGATTCCATATTCTGCTAACAGTCATTGGGTCTCGACCAACGCGAGCAGCAACGTCGCGATACGATAAACCGCAATCGCGATTGCCTACAATCCGACCTTTATGAAAGTCGGAAACGTGATGGTACGCACTTTTCCTCCTTACACGAGGCATCACAACAACGTTTCACCAGGCAACGCCGGTCAACTGCTGTTTGTGTATGGGAAATCGGTTGGAAACTTTGCTCATGTCAGCACGTTGTAGGTGTCGCCACCGGCGCCAACCTTGTGTGAATGCTCTGAAAAGCTAATCATTTGCATGTCACAGAATCTTCTTCCTGTCTGTTAAATTTCGCGTCTGTAGCACGTCATCTTCGTGGTGTAGCAATTTTAATGGCCAGTAGTGTAGAATAGTTGTTTCGATAAACAGAGTCACAGGGTTTTACGTCTTCAGTATAATTAACTGTGACGCGTGCCGTGCGGCAGGCGTGTTCGGAGGGACGCTGATATCGATGGCGCTGACGGGCGCGCTGTGCGTGACGTCTGTGGGCTGGCCGCTGGCCTTCTACTTCTTCGGCGGCGTCGGCCTGCTGTGGTGTCTGCCCTGGTGCTTCTACGTCGCGGACTCCCCGGCCCAGCACAAGCACATCGACCCGGCGGAGCGCTACTTCATAGAGGCCAACATACAGTCCAGCGCCAAGGTACCGTTGCACTCGAGGCTAAATAAGGCATATTTCGGGTTCGGTGCCTCAATCTGTGAAAACGGAACCCATATAAAACCGATTTGTCGTCCGTCTGTCGGCCTGTCCGACTGTTAAGAACCCTTTTTCTCAGGAACGAGTAGACGTATCAAGTTCAAATTTATGTCAAAACATTAAGCTCTATGGCTCCTTGACGGTGCAAACATTTTAAGCTTCTAAGCCAATTCATTCAAAAGATTCGGCGACTCATGTCACGTATTTTGAAACTCGAAAACTAGCTCATCAACACCTATACGGTAGTTCCCGTTAACCTAGAATCATAGAATTTGGTAAGGAGCAAGGTTTCACAGTAAAAGCAAAGGAAAACATCGGACATTGTATCACACAAAAAAATCTTCTTTTATCGTTTGTTGCTGGCCAATGTGCTCGAGCGGTTCTAGGCGCTTCAGTCTGGAACCGCGCGACAGCTACGGTCGCAGGTTCGAATCTTGCCTCGGGCATGGATGTGTGTGATGTCCTTAAGTTATTTAGGTTTAAGTAGTTCTAAGTTGTAGGGGACTGATGACCTCAGATGTTAAGTCCCATATTGCTGAGTGCCATTTTTGTCATTTGTTATCCGACTTCAAATCAAACTTAAAATTTAAACATTCTCGAGACTCTTGGAATTCCTGGGGCCGATATCTTGCCAGTATCGACGTCTATAACAGGCAAAAATTGTCAGTATCCTCGATTCCTGGAATGTATAAAGTGTCTATACTGTATACATTGTAAAGTTTGTACGGATCTAAAAAAATGTGTGTGAGTTCTTAGGGGACCAAACTGCAGAGGTCATCGGTCCTAGGCTTACACACTACTGAAACTAACTTAAAATAACCTATGCTAAGAACAACACACACACCTATGCCCAAGGGAGGACTCGAACCTCCGGCGGGAGGGGCCACGCAGTCACTGACATGGCGATCACTCCGTGCGGCTGTAGGGAACTCTCAGAGCGCGAGTGCTACTCGCATCTCGCCAAATTTTATAGATACGGTTACCACTCAACGCTGTTTTCATCAGATTTTCACTAGGTTACAACAGCAGTGAGGGGATGTAGCCGCACTGAAATTCATTTGTAATTGCCACATGTTTCAAAAAGCTCTACAATATTTGCTGTAGGATAAGGTGCCGATGATAACGCAAATGCGGTGGTAATTCCTTTATTACTTGTATGCTTCACAAATGATACAAGATTCGACAACACATTTCAAATTGCGGCGTTCACAAATTCTCCCCGAGCTCACTCGGGTCATTGTAGTGATTTTTGTGCATTATTAGTCATTATTTTATCGTATGCTTTGTTTTGGTGACGTTTTGTAAAGCTTCCATGAGGACTTAGAGAGTTCTGCAGCAGAGAAGCCAAATACCTGAAAGAGAAAAATAATTTAGGTTTTACAGTACCTAGGAGAAGGAAAAGCCTGTAGCGTGCATAAAAAAACATAAACAGATGAAACGGCTTTTATTAAATAATATTCTTTGTACGTGAAAAAGTCTGTTCTGCTGAAGAGAGAAATATAGCTTGATGCTTAGAAAGAGAAACAACTGCTGGGGAAAAGTAAAACTGTTCTGCCTGTAGGGTTCTAAATACTATTTTATCAGTTTGCGTGTATATATTTATCCAAGCAAATGCGAGTAAGTGTTCATTTTTTTTAAATATTTGGATATTCTTCTCTTGTTTCATTTAGCACCTGTTTACCACAAAAACTTTGTTAAGAACATCAGTTATAAATTCTGCTTCGGCCATTTATAAACTTTGTCATTGCTAGCGCATTAATTATTACACCAGCTGAGCAAAAATATCCCAATACCTTTCAGCGGATGTTCATGAAGAGTTTCCGCCTTCATGACGCTTTGAACTCTGCTGGGCACTTTCAATGCGGTGTCTGAATGTCTCTGAAGGAAAGGCATCCTATTTTCCTCAATATCCAAAACCAGAGAACCTAGTGATGTAGGACGCTTGGGTCTGAAATGAAGTTAGCGTTTTACCTCATACCAAGACGATTCATTGCATTCAGGCTGAAAAAAAAAGCACTCCGTCTTCATGCCACAAGTGGCCCATCGGGACCATCCAACCGCCGTACCTTCCTCAGCTGAGGATGCAGATAGAAGGGGCGCGTGGTCAGCACACCGCTCTCCCAGTGGTTATGATGGTATTCTGTAACCGGAGCCGCTACTATTCGGTCGAGTAGCTCCTCAATTGGCATCACGAGGCTGAGTGCGCCCCGAAAAATGGCAACAGCGCATGATGGCCTAGATGGTCACCCAATTCAGGCTGGAAGCAGGGACGTTACTGTGCACAACACTTTGCCTCACAGATGCTACTTTACGACAGGGCGCATCGTCAAGATGATACAAACAGCCACCGTCTCCGAACTGTTCCTCTAGTGGACGCAGTACAAAATGCTGTAAAATGTGTCTATACCCTTCCGTATTTAGCGTTTTGTCAAGCCTAATAATGGGGCCACTCACTAGCCACGTAAACCACACACCCCCTACCTCCCCCCTCCCCTACCACCGTGTTTCCTGTTGGCACTGCACATGACAGGTGACATTTTCCACACATTCGCCAAACCTAAACCCTTCCTTGAGATTGTCTTAGAGTACGCCGTGATTCATGATTTCTAATCATTCATTTCAGTCATCCACTGTTCAATGCAGTCGCTCTTTACACCACTTAAAGCGGCGATTAGCACTGATGACAGAAATGTCTGGCTTATGAAAACCTCCTGGAGCATTGTACCCCACTCTTTTTAACTACACTGAAGAGCCAAAGAAACTTGTATACCTGCCTAACATCGTTTAGGGCCCCGCGAGCACGCGGAAGTGCCGCAACACGACGTGACGTGGACTCGACTAATGTCTGAAGTAGTGCTGGAGGGAACTGACACCACGAAGCCTGCAAGGCTTTACATAAATCCATGAGAGTATGAGGGGGTGACGATCTCTTCTGTACAGGACGTTGCAAGGCATCCCAGATATGCTCAATAATGTTTATGCCTGGGAGGGTTTGGTGGCCAGTGGATGTGTTTGCTGTCAGAAGACTGTTCCTGAAGCCGTTCCGTAGCAATTCTGAACGTGTGGGGTGTCGCATTGTCCTGCTGAAGTTGCCCATTACAGAGCCTCCACCTGCTTGGTCAGTCCCCTGCTGATATGCAGGGTCCAAATATTCATGACGTTGTCTCCATACCAGTATAAGTCCATCCTTTCGATACAATTTGAAATGAGACTTGTCCGACCAGGCAACATGTTTCCAGTCATCAACAATCCAGCGACGGACCCAGGTGAGGCGTAGAACGTTATGTCGTGCAGTCATCAAAGGTACACGAGTGGGCCATCGGTTCCGAAAAACCCTATCGATGATATTTCGTTGAATGGATAGCACACTGACACTTGTTGATAGCCCAGCATTGAAGTCTGCAGCAATTTGCGGAAAGGCTGCACTTTTGTCCCATTGAACGTGTCTCTTCAATCTTCGTTGGTCTCGTTTTTGCAGGATCTTTTTCAGCCGCAGCGATGTCGGAGATTTGATGTTTTATCGGATTCCTGATATTCGCGGCACACTCGTGAAATGGTCGAAGTGGAAAATCTCCACTTCATCGCTACATCGGAGACGCTGTGTCCCATCGCTCCTACGCCGACTACAAAATCACGTTCAAACTCACTTAAATGTTGATAACCTGTCATTGTAGCAGCAGTAACCGATCTAACGACTGCGCAGGCGCTTGTTGTCTTGTATAGGCGTTGCCGACCGCAGCGCCGTATCCTTCCTGTTTACATATCTCTGTATTTGAATACGCATTGCTAAACCAGTTTCTGTGGCGCTACAGTGTACCTACTCACAGCCATTTTGCTAAGTGGGTTGCTGGTAGCACTTTGCAGGTCACGGGTGATTTCTTCCGCTGATTTCATGCGATGGCTCACAACGCCCCTCCGCTGTGCTCGACGTTCCCTGTATATGTCTGCCTAGGCTTGGTTTAGCTATGGTTTTTTATTCGTGTTTCCACTTAATAATTACATCACTAACCGTGGACTCGGGCGGCTTTAGAAAGGCTGAAATGCACGTGATTGATTAGTTAGTCAGGTGACATCCAATGACTAGTCCACTTTCGAACCCATTGAGCTCTCCTGGCAGAACTGTTGTGACAGCCCAATACTCCCCGCCTCCTTTTATGGTGATGGTTCCGCCTCTTGTGACATCTAGTGGTCAATGTCACGGTACATAGGAGTGTCCGGATACTTCATCAGCTAATGTATATTCCGACTGTATGTACCACGGATAGTATGTCATAACCTGACGTTCATTGTTCGGAACTTGGCTAAGCACAGTGCACAGTGACGTTGTTTTTGCTGTTACGTCTCGCGTGAACACACCTCCATCTGATGTGATGTCACATTCCGTTCCTTTTCGCTGACCTGAAGACAGACAGACGAAAGAGTGAGAGCGGTCTTGCCTTTGTTCTACAGGCGAATGTCGGCAGCTGTCATGTCACGCTGTGGCCGAGCGGTTCTAGGCACCTCAGTCCGGAACCGCACTGCTGCCACGGTCGCAGGTTCGAATCCTGCCTGTGGCATGGATGTGTGTGATGTCCTTAGGTTAGTTAGGTTTAAGTAGTTCTAAGTCTATGGAACTGATGACCTCAGATGTTAAGTCCCATAGTGCTCAGAGCCATTATTGTGTCATGTCACATTACTTCCACGGCTGCGATTGTCTATTCAAAGAATGCAGTGGAAATGACTGTGACTGCACAGTGGAGTGAGCACTATTTCGAGACGTCCTGCTGTGCTATAAAGGTACGACCTATGCTCGCAGCTCACAGCCTCATTGCATTGGTAAGAGCAGTGCCCATGGAAGGGAACTCTCTGGATTCGAGGCCCGAACCTTGCACATAGTTTTAATCTATCAGGAAGTTTCAGTTCTGCTTAGTGTTTGCTTCTTGACTTGTCTTGTCCTAGAATTATGATCTGACGTCTAAATGCTCATGGTCTGTATATGAAGCTCCAAAAATGAACAATATAATTCAGTAAATAAACTTTAATTGTGATCATGCCAAGACCAGCTATAAGGATTGTTTGTTATGAGAAACTCATTGACAAAGCAAGAACAGTTTCAGTGGATTTTCGCCTCTAACAAAAGAGACCACTGTCAATAAACTGCTTTATCTACCTTGTGTAAGGAATATAAAGTAAAAAATAAATCGGAGAGACAGAAAGTGCATAACCAAAATTTTCTTCGTAGTACTTTCATAGCTAATCTCTTCTGAACCCAATCGAGCGAAAGAAGGGAATACTGGTAAAGAGAAACATACAATGTACTCAGGCCAGTCTATGTCACAATGTTCCCTTTTGCAAGACGTGTTTAACTATAAAAGCACTAGGGAACTCTTAGGACACAGACATATTTACCTCAGTGAAACGTATCAGAGAGAGTTTTCGCTTCGACTTTACAGAAAGGAAATCTATCACGGCGTACGAAATCATTTTATTTATCGCTTTCACTGTACGACGAAAACATTGTTTCCAGCAGGTATTACATCTTCCAAGACGCTCATTCCGCCACTTTTATGACTCTGTTGACCATGCGGTTGAAGTACTGTGGCTCACCTGGCTTGACAATTAGCAGATACGAGTACAATAGAGCCAAATGTTCTCGAAAAAGGAAACAGAATCAGGATCCTCTAATGGAAACGAAACAGCTCCTTTGCCACAAATACAAGAATCCTATTGTCCGCCATTCAGGTTTTATTTCGCCGGACTAGGCAAAGTTACTTGGGTGTCAAAGATGACATTTGACTGTGTTAGGTGAGAGTGAGTACCAGTTAGGTAGCGTGCACCTGACCACAGTGTTATGTTTCCTGTGCAATATCCAACCATCATACACAGGTTTTCTGGTTACGTTGTACGTCAACAAAAAACTCGCACAGAGTCTGCCTATACACCACTTATTGATCGATGGTCTCTTTTGTATCCCTCTGATATAAACACAAATTGTTCTTTAGATGCACGATAGTTGAATCCACCTGCGTGGTACTTGGAGTAAAATTTAAACTCACGACGAACAAGTTCAGAAACAATCGGGTGACAAGGCGCGACTTTGCCCAGGAAGCTGCAAGCTGATAAGTTCCATAACGGATCTCAAACCTGTCCCCCCCAGGGGCTCAGCATTCATTTGCTGAGTACGGGCTTGGCGACCCCGGGGTCCTGAGCTGGGGACTGGTCAGCGCCGCCAGTCTCCTGTCACCGTAAACCCCGGACATGCTTCAGCGACCACCGCATGGCGCAGCGGTGGAATGTTGTATGCTGCGGGGAATGGTAATCTTGGCTTGACCGCCTGGATTGCGAGGAAGGTAAACCTCTATAAAAACCCCTCAATCTTATGGTGTGCTGCGCGCCTATAAGATGCATGGCTGTTGGGGTGGAACAGTCGCAAGCGGGCAACCTCTGGGGCACCTGCCGCACCCCAGTTGTATAAGGCTTACTCAGGCACGCGGGGCTCTGTCTGAGCGGACCTTTAGTTCCCTAGCTGCTCGTGGGACCACAATGGACCCTTCGACCTCTACGTTTCCCCCTACCAGTGGATTGGGTGGGCCACTGGTAGGAAAACACACCCAATCGAAAAAGCGACTTCGTGCTGCGAGTCCTCCAGCGCCTGGTGTTACTAGAGATTTATCAGACTGTCGTAACAGAGCACATGCTGATATCCAGAATGTGTTTTTGATTGTCAAACGGAAGGAAGGTAGCTTTGAGAGAGTTTCTCCCTTTTACATCCACAAGGGTCTTGAGGGAATTGCAGGAACACTGAAATCTGTGAAGCGTCTGCGCAATGGGACTCTGTTAGTTGAAACTTCTAGTTCCCGTCAAGTCACTTCTCTTAGGAAAGCAACCTGTCTCGGAGAGTACGCTATCGAGATCGAGCTCCACTCCACTTTGAACTATAGTAAGGGTGTTGTGACATGTAGGGACTTGGTGGATATCCCCAAGGACGAGTTGAAATCTGAGTGGGCTGACGAAGGTATTGTCGACGTGCAGCATATTATGAAACGAGTCGATGGGGACCTAGTCAAATCCGACTCGTTTATTCTCACGTTCAATCGTCCGAGACTCCCAGAGCATGTTAAAGCGGGTTTCTTACGTTTGCCAGTACGGCCATATTTCCCCAACCCAATGCGCTGTTTTAAATGTCAGCGCTTTGGGCATACTACGTTGGGCTGCAATCGGATAGCCACTTGTGGTAAATGTGGTCAGCCTGCCCATGAAGGAGCCGATTGTTCATCGCCTGTGAAGTGCGTGAATTGCTCTGGGAGTCACCCTGTCTGGAGCCGGGTCTGCCCCATCTATCTCGAGGAACGGAAGATACAGGAGATCAAAATATCTAAGCGCATCCCCTATGGTGAGGCCAAGAAGCTCTTTAAGGCCATGCAGCCTCCTGTGTTTACAACATCTTTCGCTTCCACTCTGCAGAAACCGGTACAGTTGGCCACTGTTGCTACACAAACGGAGGTTGCTAGTGTCAGCACTAATACCTGCATTTGCCAGTGCACTTGTGCTGCTGCGGTTGTTTTGCAACCTGCAGCTCTCCCCACAACATCGGACAAGGCCGTGGTTGCTGACATTGGGGTACTTCCTGCACCTCCCCATATGGCACCTTCTGCCCAGGCGAGTAAAGCTCCAACTGTTGACAAGGTTCTGCATTCTAAGCCCCCCAAGACGAAGACGCCAAAGGTGAAGGTTTTGCCACCTGAGGAGACTAGTCACGGTCAGTCCGATGATGATGCCATCGTACTATCTGACATCTCCCTTGGGTCACCATCGGAGCTGATGGACATTGATGTCGACGGGGGGCGATCTTCTCGCCCCAGGAATAAATCTCCGGCCAGTACGGGCTCTCCTCCAAAGCACAGGGGCAGGGTCAAAATTCAGCCACCCTGATCACTGGCTCCCATATTACAGTGGAACCTGAATGGGTTCAGGACGCATGTGGCCGAATTACAACTCCTTGTACGAGAGCGCCCCTTGTGCTTATGTCTCCAAGAGACACATTTCCGGGCCACTGATGCTCCTTCTTTACGGGGCTATACCGTGTATCGAAAAGATGATCTGATGGGGGAAAGGGCAAAGGGTGGTGTTGCGGTTTTTGTCCATGACATGCACCACTCATCTGAGCTCCCTCTCGTTACGGACTTGCAAGCAGTTGCAGTTGACCTTCTTGTGGGGCAGAGGCTCACAATCTGTTCCGTTTACTTACCGCCTCAGGACGCCATAGACTGTGAGGCTCTCACAGACCTTATTACCCAACTCCCCCGCCCATTTCTCCTTCTGGGGGACTTCAATGCTCATAATGTCTTATGGGGCTCTACGACTACTTGCCCCAGGGGTCGCATTCTGGAAAGCCTCATGGCATCCGAAGAACTGTGCATCCTCAACTCTGGTGCTCCCACTCATTTCTGTACTGCTTCTGGGTCGTCGTCAGCTATTGACCTTTCCTTTTGCTCTCCAGCACTCGCGGATTCTGCTCTGTGGGAGGTTGCCGCTGACCTCCATTCTAGTGACCACTTCCCCCTTTGGATTCGCCTCCTGGATGAGACTGTAGCATTACCAGTGCCACCCAGGTGGAACCTCTGCAGAGCTGACTGGACACTTTTCAGCGATTTAGCTGTTTTGGAACACCGTGCCAGCGTCCACGAATGGGTCGACCATGTTACAGCCGTGATCTCCCATGCTGCTGAATTGTCGATCCCACGGTCCTCAAGTCATCCCAAGAGGCGCCTTGTCCCTTGGTGGACCACTGAGTGCCGCTCAGCCATCCGAGCCCGCCGTGCAGCTCTGCGCCGCTTCAAGTGCCGTCCCTCAGCTGACAATCTTGCGGCCTTTCGGGTGGCAAGGGCCAAGGCCCGGCGAGTGATTAAAGAGAGCAAACGACGGTCATGGCAATCGTTCTTGAACTCCATCTCCCGCTCCACTAGTTCTACAAAAGTGTGGGAAGCCATCAGGAGGATCTCCGGGAAACGCAGCCAACTACCTGTCACGGCATTGCTGCATCAGGGTAGTCTACTCACGGCGCCGAGAGACATTGCCCAGACACTGGCCACGTATTTTGCCGAATCTACTGCCACTATGAACTGTGATCCAGATTTCTGCCGCTACCGCACTGCTATCGAGAGGGATCACTTGGACTTCCGGTCTCCAAATTCTGAACCCTACAACTGCCCCTTCACAATGTGGGAACTGGATTCGGCGCTGTCTGTGGCTCATGATACTGCGCCAGGTGCTGATCAAATCCTGTACAGCATGCTGCAGCACTTGTTGCTGCCATCCAAGGAAGTACTCCTGAATTGTTTTAATATGATATGGTCATCCGGCACGTTCCCTGACTCGTGGAGGGAGGCGATTTTGGTTCCCCTCCTCAAACCGGGAAAGGACCGAATGCATCCCAGTAGTTATCGGAGTATTGCTTTGACGAGCTGTGTCGGGAAGACATTGGAACGCATGGTCAACCGTCGCCTGGTTTGGCTGCTCGAGACCAGGCAGCTCCTTAGCCACTCTCAGTGTGGCTTTCGGAGATGTCGTTCAACTATAGACAACTTGACCCTGCTTGAGGCGGTCATCCAGCAGGCCTTCCTACGTAACCAGCATTGTCTAGGTGTATTCTTTGACATTAATAAGGCGTATGACACTACTTGGCGCCGCCTTATCCTCAATCAACTCCATCAGTGGGGCTTTCGTGGCCATCTCCCCATCTTCATTCGGTCCTTTCTTTCCCGCCGCGTCTTTCGATATCGGGTTGGTAATGTGCTATCTGATTTGTACGTGCAGGAGAATGGTGTTCCTCAGGGAAGCGTTTTAAGTGTCACCCTCTTTGCCGTCGCCATTAACAGTATCACGTCCACAATCCGGAGTCCTGCCCAGTGCTCCTTGTTTGTGGACGATTTTGCTGTTTTCTGTTCTTCCTCCAGTCTTGTCACTGCTAGTCGGCAGCTGCAGCTTACGATAAAGCGATTAGAGGCATGGACTGCAAAGACGGGTTTTACCTTTTCTGCAGCCAAATGTGTGTGTGTCCATTTTAATCGTTCTCGACGTGCTTTTACCTCCCCTGAATTGCGTCTGAGGGGCACCATTCTTCCTTTTAGAGACAGTGTGAGGTTCCTGGGCCTCACTTTTGATTCCAAGTTGTCGTGGTTGCCGCACCTTAAAGACCTCAAGGTGCGGGCCCTGAAGGCGCTGAATATTTTGAAGTGTTTGAGCCATCGGTCCTGGGGAGCAGATCGGGCGCGTCTGCTGCAGTTTTATAGGGCTTCCGTCCGGTCGCGTCTTGACTATGGATGCACTGTGTATGGGTCAGCGAGGCCTTCGTATCTGAAGATTCTTGACGCAGTACACCATGAGGGTATCAGGTTGGCTACTGGTGCCTTCCGTACCAGTCCCATCCCCAGCCTGTGTGCTGAGGCAGGGGAACCGCCGCTCGCCATCCGGCGGAAACTCCTCATGGTGCGACGAGTGTGTCAATTCCTTGCCTGTCCTCCCTCCCCTGCATACCCTACTGTTGCCCGACCCCCTATGGAACGTCTCTTTTCCAGTCGTCCAAGGGCAACGAGACCATTTGGGATTCGTGCCAAGCATTTGCTTGAGTCCCTTGGTGTGGAGCGTGTGGCACCCCAACTCCAGGGTTTTACCCGCCTGCCTCCCTGGTTGCTCCAGAGGCCCAGCGTCCTTTTAGACTTGTCAGAGTACCAGAGGAGCTGCACTCCGGCGTTTGTTTTTACCTCCTTATTTTACGATATTTTAAACCAGCATCCTGACCATGTACCAGTATTTACGGATGGCTCTAAACAGGGGGACTCTGTAGGTTGTGCTGTGGTTTTCCCTGATCGAATCATCAAATTACGGCTTCCTGCAGCGTTTACCATCTTTGATGCCGAATTGTTTGCGATCTTGCGGGCATTAGAGCAGATGAGATGTGTTCCCAGTCTTAAGTTTCTCATCTGTTCTGACTCCCTGAGTGCCCTTCAGACCATGCAACACTTGTATCCAGCGGATACGGTCGTCCAGAACATCCATGATGCCCTACTCCACCTGCAACGGCAGGGTAAGGAGGTTTCTTTCTGCTGGGTGCCGGGGCACGTGGGTATTAGGGGAAACGAACTGGCGGATGTGGCTGCCAAAGATGCATGTTCCCTCCCTCACGTTGTTGAATGTGCCGTCCCCCTCCATGCTGTTACCTCCCTTTTGCGTTTTCGTGTTATGCGTCAGTGGGAAGAGGAGTGGCTGGCAGTCGGTGAAAATAAGCTGCGTCTGGTCAAGGCCACCACGCGGCCATGGCGTACATCCTACCAGTCATGCAGGCGGGATGAGGTTCTCCTCACCCGCCTCCGCATCGGGCACAGTCCCTTAACGCACGGTTTTTTACTCCGGCGGGAGGACCCCCCAATCTGTAGTGCTTGTGGCGTCCAGATAACTGTCCGCCACATTTTACTTGACTGTCCTTTATTCTCTGACCAGAGGGCGGTGGTTTCCTTGCCACCGGATTTGCCCTCTATTTTGCAAGACGACGCAACGACTGTGGTTAAGGTCTTACGGTTTTGTGTCCTGTCCAATTTGTTGCCTCGGATTTTAGGGAGAGGATTTTAATGTGCTGCTGGGTGACTGGTTCACCCAGGCTTTAGGTAAGAGGTCCGCCAGTCACGATTACCTACTTGTTTCACTTCGATTTCTGTTCTCTTTTCCTTGTGTTTCCTTTCCTTTTTTAGTGCGTTTCTTCTCCTCTTGTCTTGCCTCTGTATGTGAGGATTTGTAACTGCGTCAGGCCAGTACCTTTTAACCGTTCTCCTTGTTCGCTGTCCGTCTTCGTCCCTTCTCCGCATGTGTTCCCGTTTCTATGCGTTTGGGCGCTGATGACCACGCTGTTTAGCGCCCGAAAACCTCAAACCACACACACACACACACAAACCTGTCGTAACCAATATAGGAATAGTCCCAGCTGCAAAATAAAAAAAAAATAAAAAAAGACTACAACCAAATCAAAAGTGAAGTAGTCAACACAATACTATAATGACGCGCAAGGGAGTGCTTCATGTAAATAAGCGAACTGCCTTCCAGTTACGTAGCGCGCTTATGTAAAACGGTCATGACCAAAGGATTTACCCAGCTGAGCTGCGTTTTCTTGTTGTCTCAGCTGCTTTGCAGCTCAATAACTTTATGCTCTGCCCGCTGTCGAGCCGACTAACCCATTCCACCTCTGTAACGCTACCCGCTGGTGGAATATCGTCATCACGCCTTTACGGATATACGATAGTCTCCTCATGAAATACAGTACACAGAGTCTGAGAATTATTGTTCCAAATTAACACTTTTTCATACTCACTAACTACAACTATCATGACAACACATTCTCGTATGATAAATGACAATGAGGTCTTTCGCCACATTAACTGAGTCAGGATCTTAAACTAAGCAATCTACCAGTTGTCTTATAGCATTATCTAAACTGTATACCTTTTCACTGATGCAGAAAAAACTACCGATTCCCTGGAAGAGCATCTTGACGTCTCCAGTGCTGTGGGCCTTCGCTGCACTCTTCGTCACCTTGGACTGGACGTATTACCTCCTGATCACGTCGCTGCCACAATACGTCGCCAACGTTCTGCACTTCAACATAGAAAGTGTAAGTAGAGGACTCAGAGATGCCAGTGGTGCGTTCTTCCAAGGATAGCAGTCGAGTGTAAATATTCCCATTTCATACAGGAAGCACTGCTGTAGCATCTACAAGCTATAAGCGAGTATTAGAAAATTTTAAATTTACCGGTGGTCTACTGACGATGAGGAAAATCATTTGCTAATACTGATACACAGCAATTCTTCAACTTCCATTATACATCAGTACAGTGGGAAATTCAAGGATGATGTCCACCCATCACCCCTGAAAGAAAGTTCTATGTCACCAAAAATTATTTTCAGTAGTCCTAAATGAAATGTTCAGCTTCTTAACCTGTGGAAATGTAGCAGTAATATGTGTTAATAGGTCGTACCTGAATTATTGTCTTTTCTGACTAAATTGTGCTGTTTCTCTCCAGAGAAGATAAAAGAGAAGAACAATTAATAGAGTTAGCTTAAAAACATAACTATCACCTAATTACGATGAAGCAAAAAATCGCAATAAACACAAAGAAGGAAAAACAACAGAAATTGTCTATCAAGTTACAGAACTTGAAGAAGAGTTTATTTATTTTTTATTTATTTTTAATTTTTAAATTGAACGACTTGAAAAAGAGTAAAATCACATTGAGTGTTTTTGTAAAATATATAGAATTCTCAAAACTAAGCTTGCCATGTGACTGAAATAGAATTTACAATACGTGTGTGTTATCGACCGCGACGAGTGCCAGTAGCATACGGAGTTTTTATATAAAAGCCTTTCAAAAACCGATGGATTCGTCGTGTGCGTTTGAGGGTTGCATGTTGGGTATGTCTAGCAGAGACCGGTAAACTTACAAATGGATCAGGGAAAACTGGTGTTGAAATTGATCAAGAAATCTCTTCACCGGATTCCTACAACGGGACCTATCGGGAAGCGGAAGAATGACACTGGAAAACATGCAGGAGTAACAGCGATTCATATGACCCATGTTCAGGAAGCAGTCCTAGGTCCTCAGCTGCTTTCTTCTTTTTCTCAAAAAGATTAAATTTGCCCCTCTTGTTCTTAGATTTTATTTTCCTACTGTATAAACACTAAGGTGCTTGCGAGTACGTGGCCAAAAACTTCTTTCAGTGCGTAACCTTTTTATAACTCACTCTCTCCACTTCTACATCTATACTTCTCAAGCCAACTTTTGGTGTCTAGCAAAGTGTACTTTGTCGCCATATGTCCCTCCTACATCTTTCTCTTCATAATCCGCAACTGTAGCATCAAACTTTAGCACCCTTTATGCAAACACTGGTTCGTGTAAATCTCCCCTTCAAGCAACTTCCACATGCATTACGAGGATATTCGCCTGTCTTGAATATTTTCTCCCTCTTCTTGCCGCATCAAGTTTAAATAAGGGCTCAAGTTTTCGACGACTTTCTCCGTAGTCATGGTGTGTCCTTTTTCATACGTGCCTCGTAAGGTGTCGTATCGGGAAACATCTTTCGATATTCACCTGGTTCCACCGTTTAGAAGTTTCATTGTCTCCCTGTTTGCTCCTTCAGCTCGATTTTGTCATCAGTTCAGTTAACGAACCAATTTTCACTGGTGTGAAAAACTTTCGCATCGAGTTTCACTTCCAAATAACGTAGCTCGATCGAACTTGGAACACGAAGAAAGAACTGCTACAGTAAAGTACTACTCAGAGAAATGCGAAATGAAACGAATAGAAAGACACTTTTATTCAAAGACAATAATTACACGCAAGTCACTGGTGTTTGTGTTGGTGTGTGATCACCACGGACAGCAATGCATGCCCTCCAATGTCCTTCATTACTGACCACAAGGTTGGTAAGGAGTTTTTGTGGTGGGGTGTTTCACTCTATCATCAGTTCGGTTTATAACCGCTGCATCGTCGTTGATGCACGCCTTCTCCCACAACACATCCTCCATGTGGGGGTTTTAAGTCAGTGGAACGGGCTCGTAAATCCATTCGCTGAACATAGTCTCGTTCCAAGAGAGCCTCCATATGTGCTGTTCGATGCTGCAGCGCTGTATCATTCATAAAAATGCATTCAGGCTGAATTTACTCCTGAAAAGGTGCACATGGGAAAGAAGTACAGTGTCAGTGATTACTGGTAAGTGTATGATGTTGAAAGATTTGGGGTCGGTAGGCCCATGTAACTTAATGCCTCCCCACACCGTAACACATGGAGCTCCAAAACGATGATGTTCGAGGGTGGTCCTCGGTGCAATACATGTTGCCACCTCTGACCAGGAATCAGTACTCAGAGTGAAGCTGTTCTCATCCCAGAACAGCAGTGACCCCACTCGTCACAGGGCAGGTCCCTATGCACTTGGCACCATCGGAAGCAGTACCGCGGACGTGTCGCCTCAATGGAACACAAAATACTGGCCATCGGTCAAAGAGTCTACCCGCATGCAGTCACCGTGCAGCGAGAGGTTGCCTGCCTTGCAGTCCTGTTAAGTGTGGTCGCAGTTGCACCGACTGTTTCATGTGATTCCCCTTTTGCCTGTTGCACAATGTAACCGTCATATACTGCAGCGGTTGACCAAGTCGACTATTTTCTCTCCTTACGACAGTAGCGCCTGTGGCTTGGAACGCCCCACGCACGTGAGAAAAAGCTATGTGCAATACGAAACTCGTTAAAGGTGGTCCTTCTTCCAGTTTCTCGATTAATTACACAACTGGCCATTAAAATTGCTACACCACGAAGATGATGTGCTACAGATGCGAAATTTAACCGACAGGAAGAAGATGCTGTGATATGCAAATGATTAGCTTTTCAGGGCATTCACACAAGGTTGGCGCCGGTGGCGACACCTACAACGTGATGACATGAGGAAAGTTTCCAACCGATTTCTCACACAAAAACAGCAGTTGACCGGCGTTGCCTGGTGAAACGTGTTTTGATGAATCGTGTAAGGAGGAGAAATGCGTACCATCACGTTTCCGACTTTGATAAAGGTCGGATTGTAGCCTATCGCAATTGCGGTTTATCGTACTGCGACATTGCTGCTCGCGTTGGTCGAGATCCAATGACTGTTAGCAGAATATGGAATCGGTGGGTTCAGGAGGGTAATACGGAACGCCGTGTTGGATCCCAACGGCCTCGTATCACTAGCAATCGACATGACAGGCATCTTATCCGCATGGCTGTAACGGATCGTGCAGAGATGTCTCGATCCCTGAGTCAACAGATGCGGACGTTTGCAAGACAACAACCATCTGCACGAACAGCTCGACGACGTTTGCAGCAGCACGGACTATCAGCTCGGAGACCATGGCTGCGGTTACTCTTGACGCTGCAACACAGACAGGAGCGCCTGCAATGGTGTACTCAAACGACGAAAGTTGGGTGCACTAATGGCAAAACGTCATTTTTTGGGATGAATCCAGGTTCTGTTTACAGCATCATGATTGTGGCATCCGTGTTAGGCGACATCGCGGTGAACGCACATTGGAAGCGTGTATTCGTCATCGCCATACTGGCGTATCACCCGGCGTGATGGTATGGGGTGCCATTAGTTACGCGGCCCGGTCACCTCTTGTTCGCATTGACGGCACTTTGAGCAGTGGATGTTACATTACAGATGTGTTACGACCCGTGGCTCTACCCTTCATTCGATCCCTGCGAAACCCCACATTTCAGCAGGATAATGCACGACCGCATGTTGTAGGTACTGTGCGGGCCTTTCTGGATGCAGAAAATGTTCGACTGCTGCCCTGGCCAGCACTTTCTCCAGATCTCTCACCAATTGAAAACGTCTGGTCAATGGTGACCGAGCAACTGGCTTGTCACAATACGCCAGTCACTACTCTTGATGAACTGTGGTATCGTGTTGAAGCTGCATGGGCAGCTGTACCTGTACAAGCCATCCAAGAGGTTTGACTCAATCCCAGGCGTATCAAGGCCGTTATTACTGCCAGGAGTGGTTGTTCTGGGTACTGATTTCTCAGGATCTATACACCCAAATTGCGTGAAAATGTAATCACATGTCAGTTCTAGCATAATATACTTGTCCAATAAATACCCGTTTATTATCTGCATTTCTTCTTGGTGTAGCAATTTTAAGGACCAGTAGTGTATTTCCGTATTTATGTAGCATATCAAGTACAGTTCTACCCCAGACAGCGATCTTATATCGAGGACATGCCCACGCCTCTGGGGAACCTCTCTCTGTCCATACTCCTCGAGCACTTGCGTGTGGCACCCTCAACGTCAGGATGTAACTCGATACCCCACCCACTACTCTCGGGTAATTGTGTGACATAAAAATGAAGATCAGCCATTCATTGCGCTTTCTCTAGCCTGGGTAATGATCAATCTGAAGGTCACCCTCCCCCATAGATCTAGGTCGATAGGATGCCTTAAAGAAAGCGGTAAATTCAGCTCCCTTCTCCCCATTGAGAATAGACCAGTAGGATGATTTAAAACTGGTGGGTTCCGCCATACCCTCCCCCCCCCCCCCCACTTCTTTCTAGAACGATTGCAAGGATGTTATCGGCGAGAAATATCAACATAATTTATGATGTAACACGCTTTGGTACAATTCTTCAGGCTTTTCCGGCGATTTGTTGACATTGAAAAATCTGGACCTCTGCCGGATGTTCGCGTTGTTCTCGCACGGTATTTCGACAGCGTAACTCGTTGTCTTCTTCAGGTGCTACCCAAGAATGATCCTTGGGTGGATCTAGTCCAGTATTTATGCCTGAATGGAGTAATCCTGGCGAAAAGTGGAACTAGCTCTCCCTCTCGGCGTTCTACGCATCTCGGCAGGAAACTCAGACAACTCAACATCCTCTCTTTGTTTGTGAAAGCTTATCCACCTGCTTGATGTTGCGGTACATCTCCTCCCTGTAGAGTCTCCTGATATAATTCTTCAAGTGGTTTCCCTCATCACCCTCCCTCACAGCGATTTATTCCGTCGAAATATCGTGAGAGAACGACACGCAGATGCGGCAGAGATCCCGATTATTCAACATGCCAAAAAGAATAAAGATTGTAATTAAAGCGTACAGGACTTCGTATTCCATTGGTTTCATTTTCACCTTGGAGCACACTGCATCAAAATACAGTACATCAGCATCTATCCTCCCCCATATTTGGAGAAATAATGCGTCATGCGTGGTTTGCTGCCACATTGCGTGATAGAACCTTTTACGAATGTAAACTACGTTTGTTTTCTATGGAAACTTTAAAACAACCACGTAATTGTAAAAATGCGGCGTTTGTAACGTGGGCCAGACGCTGAGAAAATTATTGCTTCCCCCATTTTCATGTCGATTATCACACCAGCACATGTAAACGATCAACGGAGTTATTTAATTTCAAATACGAAACCCTCGTGTACGCTTTACAGTCTCTTGTTGGGAATTTATTTGCAATGCCAAATTTTTCTTTGCCTTTTGTTTTCGTACCTTTCATGTAAATATGAATAACAAAGTATGCTGAGAATTTTTTTAATTAATTTGCAATATAAATAACAGAAAATTGAAAATAAAAAGAATCCCGCTTAAGAATTCAATCCCACAAACTTCGGATTTTGTTTATGTTTCCGCTGCGCTAACCGCTGCCTGGATCCGATATTAATATAAATATTTCAAGTCACCCGACACTCGGCAAAAAATACTATTTTTTGTTAATGCTTGGCCATCTAGAACACCTGCCACTGTCAATTTCATTTCAGCCCTTGCTCTGCATATACAATAAAGTTGGACGAAATCGGTGATGACTAGTAGGATCGGTTGCAAATTGACAATAGCAAGAAAACATCAAAACTGGTGATCACGAAGCAGACAAAGTTAAGAAATTATGCTACCTAGGAAGCGAAATAATCCATGACGGACGAAGCAAGTAGGGCATAAAAAGCAGACTAGCACACGCACGGCGTACATTCCTGGCCAAATGAAGTCTACTGTTATCAAATACAGGCCTTGATTTGAGGTAAAAGCTTCGGAGAATGTTCGTTTGGAGCACAGCATTGTATGGCTGTGAATCAAGGACAGTGGAAAAGCTGGAAAAGAACTGTGGTGGAAGACCGTTCACGAAATTACGAGGAGTTATCGCCCTAGCCGGCACATCCTGTGTTCTGTAAAACACAAACGAAAAAGAGTCACAAATTGCAAGGAAGACACTATTGCATTTTATTCAAAAGAATAAACTCTACTGTTAACAGAAATAGTTTTTGTTTTTATCTACGTACTGGTACAAGAACGAGGATGAAAGAGACATAAGTTTAGGCACGTATATCGAGAACTAAAATCGATGTTTTTGACATCTCTTTGCAGAATGGACTCCTGTCCGCCATTCCACAAATCGCCGCGGTGGTGGGGAGCCTGCTCTTCGGCTGGCTCGGCGACCCGTGGTTCCGGAAGGGCTACATATCCAAGCTCAACGGGTTCCGCCTCATAAACGGACTGAGTAAGTGCTGCTGACGCTCCTGTTTTGCAGTGTGTTGCTGCCAGACTAAAATCTTACGTCTCTGTCGCCATTATTTAATTGTACTTCTTCTACTGAGCGTTAATCGCGTCTACTATAAGTTCCGCTGTGTTCAAGACTTGGTAAATTTATTTTTATCCAACTTTGCGGTCGGACGCCCTTTCTGTCGCTGCAGCCGTCAGTTACCTGAGGGGAGAGGGGAAATTGGATGGGCGAACAATGTAAACTTTGTTCGGTGTGTGATCGCATTTTAAATGTTTGTGTATCGTATTTTCTGAGACGGTAATTAGGGCCAACCCAGCATTTGCGTAAACGAGCGTGAGAAACTGCCTCAAAACCATACTCAGGTTGATCGATGTACCAGCCACAACTGATAATCAGCTACGCAGATTCGATCCAAGTCTGGCTCGCCTTCCTATCTCGAAGGCTAGCGCACTGCACGTTACGCTATACGAGCAGTTGTCGACCTTACGTAATAATTGAAAAATGTTAAATGTTTGACGAGTTCCTGTAGCTGTGGGTCACTAACTGCAGAGGGAACACATGAAAAAAAATATGCTGCAAAAGTGGGACAAGTAAAATCTATATCCTGTGGAATACCAATGTCAGATAAAGGAAAAAGATCCATATGTTCAGTTTATTTGTATAGGTCACTGTTATCTATATATCGGAACATGGGTGTAAATTTACAACCAAGAATAAGCAATGTAGACAACTTTCTTTGGGGTGGGGAAAGAGGATTGAGAGCGATACTGCTGGGCGACTTTAGGAGATAAAATTACGAAGACGAGAATTAAGGAAACAATGGGAATCTAAAGAAAACTTTATTCCGTATTGCAGAAGAACAGCATTTATCATGGTACGGTCACGTAAGGAGTTTAACCAAAGAGAGGTTGCCAGAATCGTTTGGAAGTATTTTCCTGCAAACAGACAGAAACGAAGCAGACCAAAACCATGGTTGCAAGGAAGTCGTTATGGCAATAAATTTCTGGAAGGCGAGCGGTAAAATAAAAATGTTATGTCGCTTTCGGGTGTGACATTGTAAAGCAAAATCGCTCATTCGTTACGCTCTCTAAGTAGACGGAAGACAGAAAGTGTACTCTGTGAGTTGTATGTAAGCATATTATGAACCGTGTCACCGAGTATTTATATGGTAAGTAGACTCTGCCTTCCAGAACACCCGCAAAACAATTAGCCATGTACAGTGTTGCCGGTTGGTAACGAAAATACGGTATTACTAAGTGTATTAACAAAGGTAAGGATGACTGAAAGAGTTTTAGATGAATAGGTATCTCATAATTGATGACGAATGTTTAACAGAAACAAATTTCACTTTGAATATGCTCCAAGGTGACGTAAAAAACCCTTTAATTTTCTTTCAAATAGCGTCACCAGCACTACCACGGTGTTCACTAACAGCGCTGCTGAGTAGGAGAAAGTATCGTTGCTGAATAATTGTAACGAATCGCAGAAGGACTTGAAATTTCTAGTTAGTATGGTTAATGAGAGCCCTCTTTAAACGCAAATAATTGTCATAAACAAGATGAAAAATCAAAAGTACACGAAAAACAGCTTTGGAGGTAAAATTTCGGAGCCCCTCAGGCACTTTAAATATCTAAGTGTAATCGGTGCGATAGGAAATGGAATGAACAAGCACATCATGTCCGGGAAGGCGAATGTAACATATATGTTTGTTATGATGATTATGTTTAAGTGCAGTGAAAACTTCATGCAAATCACCGCAAGATACTGACCAACACTCCAACATTTGGGATTCTTATAACGCATGTGTCATCATGAAGGAATACAGAGATACGCTGCTAAGATCGTGATAGATCGTACGAAAGAGTTATAGAGATAAAAAGGAAACTGAAGTGCAAATCGTTGGAAGGAAGTCGATGTTGTTCTTGCAAATCCTATTGGGTAAATGTGGAGTACCAATATTTGATATAAATGACGCAATAATGCTACTGCCTCGTACACAATTTGACTGAAAGCGTCCGAACACCATTATGTAATTCGAAATTGACCACCAGATGTCAGGTGAGGCGGACCCACCAGTGTGGCAGGAGGCGGGGAATACTGTGTTGTCAGTAGGGGGGGCAGGAACAACAGAATGGGTCGGTCAGCGGAGCTCAGTGACGTCGAAAGTGGGTTAATCATCGGATGTCGTTTATCAGACATAACCTTTGTAAAGCTGCCCAAATCGACAGATGGTGATGTGATTGTGAAGTGGAAACGCGAAGGAATAACAGCTAAGGACAGAGCAGACAGACCTCATGCAGTGACGCACGAGGACCATCGAGCATGGCGGAGATTGGTTGTAATGACTCGCCTGAAATCAGCGGAAGGAATCATTCTTGAGTTTCAAACATGTTCCTAGCAGTCCATCCAGCACATTGATTGCACGTAGGGACATGAAAAGAATGGGGACAATGGTCGAGCAGATCCTCATAAACCACACATTTTTGTAGCCAATAGAAAGTGACGCCTGAGGTGGTGAAAGAGCGACGACACTGGACATTGGATGACTGGAAACGATTGACTTGGAGTGACGAAGTACGTTATAGCCTGTGGCAGTCCTATGGAAGAGTTTGGGTCTGGCCAGTGTCTGGACAATGTTACCTCTATCTCGAGCAGTGCCAAGAATGAAAACAGAGTACTCTGTTTCTGTATTACTTTTCATATGTAATACATGTTTCAGCAATTCTTTAGCAATCTTGTCAAACACTAAGCTACTCTTAAGTAGGCTTGTCAAGTCTAACTTTATTTAACCCAGATTGTTAATTTAATTTCAGTTTTTATATAGACACTGTTTTTCGCGTTTAGTGATAATGTTTTTTCTGTTTCGCTTTGTTCATATTTACGAGTATTTCCGGGTTCGATTCCCGGCAGGGGACTGGGTTTTGTGTGCCCATCATCATTTTTATCATCATTGACTCGCAAGTCGCCGAAGTGGCGTCAACTAAAATGGACTTGCAATACGGCGGCCGAACTCCCCCGAAAGGGGCCTCCCGGCCAACAATGCCATACGATCATTTCCATTTCCATTGTTCAACTCTTTAAATTTTTAATTGCATTACTATCACCCCATTGTCAAAGATGACATTTACTGTTTGTTGGTTCATCAGTCTAATGAGTAACATTTTTCCGATATTATTTACAAATATTGTAACTTCTTTGTCGACAGTAGTCCAAGTCTGATGATGCTCTTGTAGGCTGAAAACCGGTTAACTGAATACATTATTCCTGTAGAACATACACAGTGTTCTGCTTTTTCTTTATTATTATGCCTGTCTGCTAAGAAGCGACGGAAGAAACAGTTAATAGTAGAATTAAGTTGCATGGTGAGGCATAAGGTATTTTTCCCTCGCTACATGCGACAATGTAACAGGGCAAAGAGTGTTCACTATTGTCCGAATATTAATATGATACAGGGAATTCAGCAGCCGTGTAACTGTGATGGCTAGTATGACTGCTAAAATCAGTTTCATGCGGGATCAGCATATATCAACAATAGAAACACACACTCGCTCATGATTTGAGAATGCTTGTACAGTGAAACCGCTGATTGAGTATGCAAAGCGAATTATATAGAGCGTCTAAGAACGAAACTTATAATTTCCGTGATGTTACAGACAGATAGGGAACGAAACTGGTTTGCCTTGTTTGAGAAACCATCGCAGCACACGTCTAGAATGGCTATCAAGAATCCACTGAAAAGTCTTAAGAGAGAGTAATAAACGCTCATGTTAAACATTGTATTTATGTCCATTTAAAAACAAGAGTAGTCACTATGTTGATTGGGCAAATCTGAATTTTGTTATAAGATGAATCTGTGCCCTTGTACAACTGAGAACCATAAGCAGACTGGAGCATAAGTGGGTTACAAAAGTAACTGAATACATTTTAATAGACTGAAATACATTAAACATATCAGGAGCGATCAAATGTATCCTTCTGAAGCGTTATTGTAACATATATACAACCCCGAACGACTCCTATGCTGATATATAATCACCGACATCTAGGCAATGGGATAGTTTGGCCTTCAAACCTTGATCGACCCTTACAGTATCGAAAAGTCTATGGGAGCGCGTGAAGGTGACGGTGGGATAATTAACCTATGTCATACATTGTCTTTACCGGGATAGTCTGAAAAGTTCACGGATTCGGCAAACATTCACTTCACAAGTTAGTCCTCGTGGTTGTCCTGTGATTCGCGCGTAACCGTGTACTTACGAGAATCAAGACTCAATTTAACCTCATGCTGAGAAATGTCCTGTAGTCCTTCAAAGAAAATAACCTTGTACTTCCAGATACTTCTGAAACATCTGTTTATTTAAGATACTCTTATAACCATATTTTGTAGACTGCTTATAGCAGAATAAAGGGCCCATAGTAGTGAGTAGATAGATAGTCTCAAAATTACGATCATTTCCGCATATGAAATGTGTTTAGCATAACATTTTAATAATAATCATTGTGTTGAACTCTGTCACTTTTACTTTTCAGTGTATCACTAAGATTCGTATCTACCGTTGCTAGTCGTGTTCTTGATTTTTTAAGACTGGTTTGATGCATCTCTCCATGCTGGTTTATCATGTGCAAACATTCCTCTTCCTCTCTGCATAACTACTTTAACCTCAGTCCACTTGTTTGTAGTCAAACGTTGGTCACCGCCTAGAAGTTTTACCCTCAAACTTCCCTCCACAAACTCACTCTTCTTTGATGCTTCAGGATGTGCTCCATCAATCGAGCCCTTCTTTTGAATAAGTTGTGCTATTAATTTCTTTTCTTCTCGATTCGATTTTGTACTTCTTCATTATACTAAATGGTTCAAATGGCTCTAAGCACTATGGGACTTAACATCTGAGGTCATCAGTCCCCTAGACTTGGAACTACTTAAACGTAACTAACCTATGGACATCATACACACCCACGCCCGAGGCAGCATTCGAACCTGCGACCGTAGCAGTAGCTCGGTTCCGGACTGAAGCGCCTACAACCGCTCGGCCACAGCGGTCGGCTTCATTATACTCTTGGGCATTCAACGCACGACGAATATGAGCTCTCAGCCAAAAATGTTCCTCCAAAATTTAGTGTGATGCGTTGCCCTAGCTCCAGAATTATGATTTTATGACCAGTGGCTACCGAAAAGTGCGCCGCAACCGACTGGACAATACTCACAAGCAGTTACTCCACAGGGAAATGAGGCAGCTAGAATTTTACTTCGCGCAAAGCTCTTGCAATGTAAAATCATCTTTAGATGTGAAATCTTTTTCGACTGTAGCAAACGAGACAAGGATTCTTAAACGAATGCTGTAAATATGAGAACATGCTCTGGTAAACAGTATCTCGTTAAGAATTTTCGGTATGTACTGCCACAGTTCACATGTTTGAGTTGTATCTTCAAGTTAATTTTGATTTTGGTCAACATACATCAGGTAAACGTGTTGCCGAAGGCACTGAAATAAATTGTCTGGAGGGCAATATAACGTGGTAAACAACTATTGCCACCTGTTTCTGCTGACCTCACTCGTTATCACCAAGGAACAAATAGGATCATCCAGAAACGCGCTCCAAGGTCACTGCGATATTTCAGTATACGAGACCTGTTTTGGGATTTTCATAGAGAAGAAAATAGCTCTCTGGCCTTGTAGTTTTATTGCAAGACAAATATGAACTGCCACGTTGTCCGAGCAAAGTCTTCGCAATGATACCTTCGTCACGGAATTGAGGCACTTTTGCAGATTCACGCAGCTAAATTTTCCGTGCTGTGGTTTCGCTTATCTCACGACAACGCCGCTAACTCGTGCTGACTCTGTGGCACTTACTAAGCGGTTATATATGTTACGCTTCATGCAGACGGGGTACACTCGTATGCCCAGGAGGGAAAATGTAAGGGAGGAGGCTAGCGGACGAGCAAAGCGGTTAGCGGCGGCTCGAACAAACATAAGAAAATGGTAGCGGGTTTACTTTACAAGTATAGCCATGTGAAACGTACAGTTTGGTTGCAAACAGTAATTTCTCCGTTAAGATGTTAACAGATCTTTAGAGCAATTGCAGACACAACTGCACATTACAAATAGTACAGGCCGTCTCTGTTTCGCTTTCACTGGCAGCGTCAGCTCGTTCACTGTTATATTCGCTTGCGGAATCAGTATTGCTTCCATAACTATAACTATCACTATTCGAATCTGTACCAATTCCCACATTTATAATCATCTCCAGTGCTTCGTCCAGTAAAAGTTCTCTTACTTAAGGAGCTCACAGCTTTTTTCCAATCTTGTTATGGAAGCAATTTGTTCATCTATAAGTTTTAATAACGTGTCCATTCTGAATGTCTCATTGCGTTCAGAAACGCCGTAGTTGACTCTTGCCCATATCAGCTCTGTAGTATTCAATTCTGGGCGCCATGTAGGTAGTCGTAACAGTGTGGACTCATTTATGTCTATTTTATAAGTGATGTTGCCTGGTTTGTTCATTTTCATCAGTGAATACAAATGGGATCTGAGCGTGTCTTTGTGGAAAGGGATTCCCTTTCCTGTTAGCCATGACAACATGGCAAGGAGCGTTGTCTATAATGAAGATAGTATTGGATAGTAGAATAGGTATATAAACCTCTCTCTGAGGCACTTCTCATAATATGGGAAATCCACGAAATTTTGGTAATCCCCTATTTTCTGGCCAGATTTAAACCATACGTAGGCCTTCGGTACAAAACCGTCGTCCCCGCCAGCATGGATGACGATAATTCTGCTTCCTTTCGAAACAGGTTTCAGCAGACCCTGTAGTGAACTGTTGCTCCATCCGTACGAAGCTGTGTGAGAAGTGAGAACGTAAATTGGAGCTTACGGGTGCTCTATGCCGAGGTTATCAGCGCAGAAGGTATAGACAGTTGGGTGACACTCATATCTGCACTGTGGGATACTTTTTAAGGAAGCAATTGGTTTTGCCCTAAGCAATTCGTTTACCCTGATACTACTTTGTTCCAGGAGAACTTTTTGGTTATCTGCCTCTCTTAAATTGCGAAGAATTTTACGAGACGTATTTATACTGCCTTAAAAATTTATTAAACTCTGTAAATTTTAATGAATTTCCTACATATTGAGTCTTCTTTTATCTGTAATGTAGAAATTATTCACCACGAGGCGAACGACTTGCTCATCAAAATTGTCTAAACTGGCCATTCAAGATCTGGGTTTTTCCATATGAGGTGTTAAAAATGTCGAGGATTCACCTGCCTGGACTCTTTTCAGTTCTCTCTTGATTTGCTGAACGGAAGCAAAGGACACACCAGTTGCTTTGGCCACTCGTTTCAATGTGGAGCACCTAACACAGCTTCTTTCTCAATAAAGTGACAGACATTTGCAACTACATCACCTGTTTGTCTAAAAGGAAATTTGCTCTTTAACTTGCTTTATTTGGTGGTATCTTCAACTTCGAATGGGTCTGTACTAGTGGAGCGCTCCGCTCTGCCTAACAGGAAGGTAATATGTCCGACACTGGCGATCGCCTGTACGGGGGCTACTGTGCATCGTGTTTACATCCATTTGCATGAACTGTACCTCGCGTTTATTTTACTACGAAGCTTTTGTTCATTCTCAAAACATGTTCGACTTATTCTCGTCTACATACATTAATTTTGGCTTCTACAGAATAGATGTCGTTTTCTGGTATTCCCATTTTTGTACGGCATCTGTTAGGTTGTTCAAATGGCTCTGAGCACTATGGGACTTAACGTCTGAGGTCATCAGTCCCCTAGAACGTAGAACTAGTTAAACCTAACTAACCTAAGGACATCACACACATCCATGCCCGAGGCAGGGTTCGAACCTGCGACCGTAGCGGTTGCGCGGTTCCAGACTGTAGCGCCTAGAACCGCTC
Organism: Schistocerca piceifrons; assembly: GCF_021461385.2. Classification (NCBI taxonomy): domain Eukaryota; kingdom Metazoa; phylum Arthropoda; class Insecta; order Orthoptera; family Acrididae; genus Schistocerca; species Schistocerca piceifrons. The sequence goes on along the minus strand of NC_060140.1, from coordinate 778,042,233 downwards.
GGCCACCCCGGCCGGCCCATCTGTTAGGTCAGCAATTGATTGCACGTAGGAATAATATATAATTTCACCTAATTTTGTTTTTATTCTTATATTTGCCGAATCAGTCCTTCAGATGACCATTCTTTTCTGATTTCTTCACACGTTTCCTGTAGGAGATTCGTCTTAGCTTCCTGCACTTCGTATTTATTTCATTCCTAAGTGAGATATTTGTTTATTCCTGTCTTTCCCTGAAAATTTTTGTACTAGTATTCTTTCGACGATCAGATGACGTACTTCTTCTGTTACCCAGACTTCTTCAACTTCTTCACAGTTATGTATTCCTCGTACATGTGTTAACCTGTCCAACGTCTGTGATTGCCTTCTTTAGTGATGTCCACTGCTCTTCGACTAAACTGCTTACTGTAGTATTTATTATTTACTTATCTTCATCCTTAGAGGACAGCAAGCGAGTCTCGACATTCCTCAGTAGTTTAGTATTCCACATCTTACCGCATTGATTCGTCCGAAGGAGTCTCTTAATCTTAGTTGTTATCCATCATTACTCAACTGTGACCTAACCCTATATCTGCTGCCCCGTAAGCAATTCAGATATCTGATTTCGGAATCTCTGTCTAACCATGGCGTAATCCATCTGATATCATTCGTGTCTCCATCCATGCCTTTTGCAAGTATATGTGTCAGTATTAAAACTGTGATGGTCACCAACAGAAATAGATTTGGCCTGCTAACTTGTTCAGATATTACTACGTTTAAGATATTTGACGTGTAGGCCTGTAGCATGTTGTTCTCAATGGAGAGACGTCTAAAGACGTTAAACTAACCTCTGGCGTGCCACAGGGGAGTGTTATGGGACCATTGCTTTTCACAATATATATAAATGACCTAGTAGATAATGTTGGAAGTTCCATGCGGCTTTTCGCGGACGATGCTGTAGTATACAGAGAAGTTGCGGCATTAGAAAATTGCAGCGAAATGCAGGAAGATCTGCAGCGGACAGGCACTTGTTGCAAGGAGTGGCAACTGACACTTAACGTAGACAAATGTAATGTATTCCGAATACATAGAAAGAAGGATCTTTTATTGTATGATTATATGATAGCGGAACAAACACTGGTAGCAGTTACTTCTGTAAAATATCTGGGAGTATGTGTACGGAACGATTTGAAGTGGAATGATCATATAAAATTAATTGTTGATAAGGCGGGTACCAGGTTGAGATTCATTGGGAGAGTCCTTAGAAAATGTATTCCATCAACAAGGGAGGTGGCTTACAAAACACTCGTTCGACCTATACTTGAGTATTGCTCATCAGTGTGGGATCCGTACCAGGTCGCGTTGACAGAGGAGACAGAGAAGATCCAAAGAAGAGCGGCGCATTTCGTCACATGGTTATTTGGTAAGCGTGATAGCGTTACGGAGATGTTTAGCAAACTCAAGTGGCAGACTCTGCCAGAGAGGCGCTCTGCATCGCGGTGTAGATTGCTGTCCAGGTTTCGAGAGGGTGCGTTTCTGGATGAGGTACCGAATATATTGCTTCCCCCTACTTATGCCTCCCGAGGAGATCACGAATGTAAAATTAGAGAGATTCGAGCGCGCACGGAGGCTTTCCAGCAGTCGTTCTTCCCGCGAACCATACGCGACTGGAACAGGAAAGGGAGGTAATGACAGTGGCACGTAAAGTGCCCTCCGCCATACACCGTTGGGTGGCTTGCGGAGTATAAATGCAGATGTAGATGTAGATGTATTACCTATGAATCGGGTTTCCTACGGCTTATTTCATGCCCTGTATCGTTGTTATTGTCTGGATCTACTCCTGTGGGAGACACTCGCATGCTTCGTTGTCCATGATAGTATCGCTGCTTGTTTGATTTTCTGTCATTTGCTGCGCCGGGGACGTTAATGCTTTAGAGGACCCTTGTGTAAGATTTCCCGATCATGCGTTACTCCTGTGTGATGAATTACTTTGTTGTTATTCTAGTTGTTTTTGCTTCTTTCTCGCTTTTTTGGTTGAACATCGTCACAGGGGATGAAACATGGGTTCATTACTTCGAACCGGAAACAAAACGGCAATCCATGGAGTGGTGCCATACCACCTCTCCTCCAAAGAAAACGATCAAAGCCGCACGCTCAGCAAGTAAACTCATGACGACGATCTTCTGGAAGTCTGAAGAGGATATTCTATTTTATATCCTCCCTGATGGTGCAACGATCAATTCTGAAGTGTGCTGTGCTACCCTCAGCAAAATGAAGAAAAGGCTTCAGCTTATTCGCCGCCACAAAAATGCAAACGGAAGGCAAGGCCTCACACAGGTCTGCGCACCCGAGAGGAGCTCGCAGATCTTCACTGGACTGTTCTTCCTCGTCCACCCTACAGAACGGATCTCGCACTTTCCGACTTCCATCTGTTTGGCCAAATGCAGGATGCTCTCCATGGGAAGAAGTACGTGGATGATCGGGAGGTTATTGATGCAGTAAGACGTTGGCTCCAGCAGTACCAGTAAGGTGGTACAATGCGGGCCTACAGACCCTCCCAGTAAGATGGCGTAAGGTCATCACATTGAACTGAGATTATGTTGAAAAACAGGAGTTTGTAGGCAAAAGAGTAGTGAATAATATTGTGTATTGGAGTCCTGAAGCAAACAGCTTGCTTTCAGAGAAAAGTATCGCATTAATTATTGAAGGCGCCCCGACATTGTTAGAGGGTGTCTAATGAAGATATCTAAAATTCACTTATATTATTAGATTTTACTCGAGACATGTGAGTCTCATCTTTATCTATGATAATGATGGAAGCTGAAAAACTGAATTAAAATGTGTTCTACCTTCAGGACTTGACCCCAAGACTTCTGGTTTACCATACAGGTATGCTAGCCATTACACCACCACACCCTTATAGGTAACATAGCTGCACTTTTAGTCCAATGCCCCCCCCCCCCCCAACATAAGCTTCAATTCACATCTTCAGCTTATTTTCCCCTTCTGAAGATGTGATTTGAAGTTTGTATTGGGGAAGGGAGGGGGGCATCGAACTAGAAGTGCAGCTATGTTGCCTATTACGCTGTGGTGGTGTAATGGCTTGATACCTGCATGGTAAACAAGAACACCCGGTTTGAAGTCCTGGGGATGGCACAAAATTTGATTCATTTCTTCAGCTTCCATCATTATCGTAAATCTCACTTGTTTATGATGCCATAGAGGAAATGTCAGTTTGAACGGCGATCAATCCTCGCCTCCGACAAATGTGTTTCTGGCAAAATCTTCTTGAGACGGCTGTCTAAATATATTTAGTGGGACACTGTTTCCCTGCTTCAGTTTTTCAACACTAATGATGAATCTGTAGGCGCATTAATGACTGCGTTGATGAATGCATATTAAGTTAGGAAAAACTTCCAAGAATTACTTTCGAAAGACGCTGCTATGTCATCGAAACGCATCTGGAAGAATCGTTGGTTGCAATACTTAAGCTTCGCACTTGGCACGCAGTTTGTGTCATATAATTTAAAGCCTCAAAGTTTCAAAGCGTAGTTGCTCCGCTACGAGGAAGGCTTTTCTGCTATGAGAAGTGTGATTAACGCTTCAGTGACATGTTCAGTTTGAAAAAGTTTATCGCGGAGAAGGGGTCGAAATTGCCTACAGCAGAGTAGGCCTAAGAGTTGGTGGCTCTGCCAACAGATGTCAGTGCATTGTTTGACATTTGACCAGTAGTCAACCTTAGGATTATTTTTGCCGTAAATCCAAATCTTAATTGCAAAAATGTTTTCTGTACGCCGTGATCGCGATTCCACGTTATAGATCCCCTTCAGCACTCTAGTTTAGCTGGTTCTCGATGAGGACGGAGGAAACGGCATTCCTTGTCCAGTAGGATACCGTCCAGTACTGTGTAAGTCAAGTTAATGGTAGGTGACCCCTATAGTTGACAAATATATGTAAGAGTTACCTTAAGAGATAATCAAAATTCAGCTAATTTCAGATAAGGACCACGAGTCCTCTTTTTCAAAGGAATCATGCCAATATTTACCTTCAGCTATTTAGAGAAACAACAGAGAAATTAAATAAGGCTGACAGAATGAGGGTGTGAGTCCTAATCATCCAGAATGCAAATTCCGAGTCTTAATTACTATTGTACCCGGTGCCGTAAATCGTCAGTGACATTATCGACGTCCTTCAAAAAATAAGTGAAATATACACTGCAACTATTTTCATATTCTCAGTTTCGTTAAAGTACGGAGCCACCCATGGCATCTGGGTAGCTCCATTGACTAATAGTCAAAACATCTTGAGTCCCTGGTTTCAAATTCAGCTATTCCTTAGATTTTGAATAAAAATAACCACCAATGGTGACCCTCGTTCTTCCAATGGCCTCATCAGAAAGGGCGGAGGAGTGGACATAGTTTCAGTTGCCCGTGGAGGGGGGACTAACTCTGAAAGGCGGAAGAATCAGCAATAAACTGCATGAGCATGCAGAAGGCAACAGAGACCCCTGAATTAAAAGAGAAATAAAGTGCGTCCGTACACGGAATGTGTACCCAAACACATGGTATGTTATTGAAATAGTACCATGCTGACTTTTCGATTGGCGAAAGACCCCGAATTGGTCCTCTGTTCTGATCTCAGGGAGGAGACTCCCAAGGGGAAGTAACAACGAGAAAAATATTGAATAACCAACGAAAGGGTAACATTCTATTAGTCAGACCGTCGAATGTCACAAGTTTGAATGTGGTAGAATAACTACAAAACGTGAAAAAGGAAATGGAAAGGCTCAATCTGGATACAGTAAGGGGGCGCTAAAATTAAGTAGAAAGATTCTAAAAATTTCTGTTCCAATGAGCATTAGCAAAAATGATATAAAGGGAGTAGATTTCGTCGCGAATAGGAAGGTTGGGCAGAGAGTACCTAACTGTGAACAGTTCAGTGACAGAGCTGTTCTCATCAGGTTCAACAGCAAATCAACGTCAACAGTAATAAGTTTAGGCAAAGTGCCGTTGTCATAAGCAGAATATGAAGATACAGAGAAAGTATGTGATGATATTAAGCGGGCATTTCAGTATATAAAGAGAGATGATAATTTAATAATCGTGGGGAATTGGAACGAGGTAGTAGATGCAGGAAGAGTAGACGCAGAATATGGGATTGGTAGTAGAAAAGACAGAGAAGAAAGCCTAGCCGAGTTCTGGAAGAAATATGAATTAGCAACAGCGAATACATTGTTCCAAAATCGCAAGAAGAGAAATTACACTTTCAATCAGCCTGGAAACACGAGAAGATTCCGGTTGTATTACCTCATACTCAGACAGAGATTCTAAAATCAGATATTGCATTGTAAGGCGTACTCAGGAGCAGATACAGACTCAGACCACAATTTAGTAATGATGAAGAATAGACTGAATTAAGAGAATTGTCCGTAAAAATCAGTGTGGAACAAAGTGGGATATCAGGAACCGATAAATGATGAGGAGAGTTTGAAGGTCTCTAAGATTGTAGAAGTTTCAGTAACGGATACCATGGTACATAAACCAGTTGAAGACGAATAGACATGCATAACAAAGTCAATCACAGAAGTACGACAAACAAAGGTACATGGAAGGTAATTAATAATAATTTCGTGTGGCTTAATCGCCAGATAAGGTGTAACCTTTCAATTGGGCGCCTCTTCGACGACTTGGGTGTCCCTAATCTGAAAGTATCTGGCTGTAGCCACCCTCATGTTTCATTCTACTTTTTACTCAGCACACTTAATCCATCGATAAGATAGGTCTAATTAATCAATAAATTCCGATGTATAGGCAAAAGAGAGGTATTATTAGTGAGAGTGGGTGATGATTGTATAAGATTTCCTTTTAATTTCCCCTAATTCAAAATCGTACCCTGAATTCTTCTTGGTAGTTAGTGGAGAGTAAAAGCATGGCCCTTACAGTTTCTACTCATCTTGGCAGAGTGCGTTGAGCGTCTTTGACAAAATTAGCCACGCACGGGGAAAAATACACTTGCGTGATAAAATGGAAATGCCGTGTGGCTAGGGCCTCCCGTCGGGTAGACCGTTCGCCTGGTGCAAGTCTTACGAGTTGACACCACTTCGGCGACTTGTGTGTCGATGGGGGATGAAATGATGATGATAAGGACAACACAACACGCAGTCCCTGAACAGAGAAAATCTCCGACCCAGCCGGGAATCGAACCCGGGCCGCTAGGCATGACATTCCGTCGTGCTGACCACTCAGCTACCAAGGGCAGTGAACTCGCCCTGTCCTCGCCAGTTGACGAATATTAATACAGAGGTTTCACCGAACGACAGACTACCCACGCAAATGGCGTGTTCCGTGCGATAACAACGCAATATTGTGCAATAACCACCGGGTGCCTCCACAGGCAAGCCCTTTGTGCAGTGCCGACGGATCGCTAACACCCTGAGCGTAAACATCGAGAAGACAATGTTATGGAAAGTTTTAGGAGGAACGCCGTGTGATAGGCTGGATCTCGGAATCTTTGGGAACGGCAATGTACCATAGGATGACGTTGCAAGTTGCCAGAAAGAGCAGTTCAGATAAGTCAGCCTCCGGAAGCTTTCAAAATAACCGATGCCGAACCTTCCAGCACAATGGTGGGCTCACACCGATAAGGAACAGGAAAGTAAAGTATCAGAGACTTCCTAGCTGGGAGCCATAGTAAACAATTTTTCACCAGTAGCCATAGTCGTCGAGAGCCGCAGAGAGTGGTCTACATCACGCGAGGAGAAGGCAATTCATGAGCCGACAGGTCGCGCCATAGTGACGTCTGGCGACACGTACAACCTCACCGCGCCTTGTCTTGCGCAAACGATGCAAGTGTCGCAGCCACGGCGTACGAGATTAATACGGGATAATAGGCGCGCTGGTTCACATTGGTCGATCAGTCACTGTGTAGCGACCTTTCGGCCATGATTTTACTCTTTGGGGTTCTACTTCTCTTTACTCACTAACCTTCCGATGCAGTCACCACCAATTCAGTTCCTCGATTATCATCAGTTAACACGATTTCTTGTTCGTTTGGTCTATTTTATGAGAACTTTTCGGGTTCCTTCCCTCTGAAGATGCACAATTATATGTATGTGCACTCATTCTCTCGTGACGAGTATTTAATCGTTTTTCAGTGCAGTCATTGAATTCATAAACAATAAATGTACGTAATTTGTAACCCGTGTTTAGTTACAGTGGTTACTCAGTGCATGTCAGTAGTGAAGCAGATTGACTAGGACCATACACTAGTGGAGCCTTGCAAATCTATCCCAGTTACCCAACAGGGGAAAGAAGACTTGCAGTTTAACTTGGAATTTGAACCACGTATCGTTCCTGGAGACGCTCACATCGTAGAAAGGTGAATGATAGATTAAAGGCAGCCTGAAAATTTCCTTGGTTTGACTTATGTGCTTCCATGCACGTGTTTTACCACTAGCCCATCAGGCACTACTTGACAGATAACTGCTAAGAAACGGTGGATAACAGGAGGTACACTTCAATTGATCAACAAAAGAAGGAGATATAAAAATGTTCAGGGAAAGTCAGAAATGCAGTAATATAAGTCAGTTAGGAATGAAATAACTGGAAAGTGCAGAAAAGCAAAGGTGAAATGGCTGCAAGAAAACTACGAACAAATTGAAAAGGAATTGATTGTCGCAAGGACTGATTCAGGATACAAATCAAAACAGTTTTCGGCGACATAAGAAAAATAGCATAAACATTAAGAGAGGAACAGGAGTTTCACTTTTAAATGCAGAGCCGAGATTAGATAGGAGAAAAGAGTGCATTGAATTCCTCCCACGATGAGGAGGAACTTTCTAATGACATGTTAAAATAAAAGATTCGGGTCGGTATGAAGACAGAGTGCACCTTGTATTTGAATTTAGCAGAGCTTTGGAGGATTTGAGATTAAATAAAACAGAAGGGATAGACAATATTCCTATAGAACATCTAAGATCGGTGGGATATGTGCCTACTAAAGTTTATGTGGGGAATCTATGAGACTGACTACATAAAATGTCGTGTACTAGGGCCTCCCGTCGGGTTGACCGTTCGCCGGGTGCAAGTCTTTCGATATGACGCCACTTCGGTGACTTACGCGTCGATGGGGATGAAATGATGATGATTAGGACAACACAACACCCAGTCCCTGAGCGGAGAAAATCTCCGACCCAGCCGTGAATCGAACTCGGGCCCTAGACTGGATACATGACATCAGACTATAGAAAAAAGAAGAAAACTAAGTTAGTAGATGTCGATCAGTTTGGCTTTCGGAAAGATACCAGAGAGGCAGACATGACAGGTTTGCGATTGATAATGGAAGACTTCAGAAAAATTAAGCCATGTTCATTGGAAGTGACTACGTTGAAAGCGCATTCGACAATGTACTGAATGTAAAAAAGGTGCAAGATGTTTGAAACTTTAAGAAAAATAGGAATAAGGTATAGGGAAAGACGAAAAGTACACAATACGTACAAGAACGAAAACGGAATAATGTGAACGGAAGGCCAAGAACGAAATGCCCGGCTTAAAAAGGAAATTATAAGAAATGGAATACCAAGAAAGAAGTGCCCAGGTTAAAAAGAATGTAAGACATGAATGCAGTCTCTCGCCCATACTGTTCAATACATACATAAAAGAAGTAATGGCAGAAACAAAAAGAAAGGTTGAAAATAGGGATCCAATTTTAGGGTGAAAGGATATCAGTGACAAGATCCTCTGATGACATTACTATCCTCAGTGAAAATGAGTAAGACTTACAGGACCTTTTTACAAGGAAAGGTCTAATGACTACAGAATATGTCGAGAGACTTAACTGTAGAAATACAAAAGTAATGAGGAGTGGCAGAAATGAGTTTAGTGATAAACTTAACATCAAAGTTGGTGCCTGCGACGTAGACGAAGTGAAGAAATTCTGCTACATTCCAAGCAAAATAATATATGACGAAGCAAGGAGGACATTAAAAGCAAACTACGAAAGGCATTGCTATCCAAAAGGAGTTTACTAGTATAAAACATCGGCTTTGCTTGGAGGAAGAAATTTCTGAAAATATAGGCCTTCGATGCAGAAAATTTTGTGGTAGTAAATCGGAAAATCGTGAAAGAAGAGAATCGAGGCCTACGCGACGCGTTGCTATAGAAGGATTTCGAACATTATGTGGAATTGATAAGGAATGAGGATGTTCTCCACAGAAACGGCGAAGAAAAGAACGCATGTAAAACATTGACAAGGAGAAAGAAACGGATGATAGGACACGTGTTAAGAGATGGGCCAATAACTTCTATAGTACTGGTGAGTGCTGCAGAGGATATGAACTCTAAGGAAAGACAGAGATTGGAACACATCTAAAAAATAATTGAGATACACTGTGTAGGTGCTGAGATGTCGACGCTGTACCAATCATATAACGAAATAGCACAGTGTGGGAGGATTTTGAGCATCTGCAATATACATGTATGCAACTAAAAACAATTATTTCCTTGACGTCAGCGAACTTTCCTTCAATTTGATGTAATCCGTGAAAGATGTTAGCTTGACTGAAATATTCGTTACAACAGTTTTGATGCTTCCATCAGGCCTTTCTTAAAATACTTTGAATACTTCTGTCCACAGAAGACATATTCTGGTTGTATCCAGGAGTAAGAAAGTAAAATGGTAGATGTAGATATAGATGCAGATCTATATCAGTAGTTCCCAAACCTTTTGAGGCCATTACCCCTCAATGAAAATCAGATATTAGGTAGCATCGCCCTCCGCCCCACCCACACTACGATCAAAATTAGCACCCAACTAAACTTTGGAATGAAAAAGAACTTTCTTTGAACACTTTTACTTATAAAATGACGGAAGATAAATGATATTTAATTGATATAATACAAGTGATGTTATGTAAATAATGATATTTCGTGTTTGTAAGTGTTTTATTAAACCAAGAACTAATGAATTAGCGAGATAATTGGTAGTGTTTATTAACAACTTTTTCTTGTAGAAGTAAAAAGCAATCCATCCACACCTTGCACCCCCTTTTAAAATAAAATAAAAATGGCTCTAAGCACTGTGGGACTTCACATCTGAGGTCATCAGTCCCCTATACTTAGAACTACTTAAACCTAACTAACCTAAGGACATCACACACATCCATGCCCGAGGCAGGATTCGAACCTGCGACCGTAGCAGCAGCAAGGTTCCGGACTGTGGCGCCGAAGTTAAAATTTATGCACCCTACTTATTGTTTGTATTGCTGAACTCCTTCCTCCTGAGCCAAAAAACTGGCATAGAGGGTGGTTAAGTTAAACTTTCGGTACTTGAGCCGGGGAATGATGTTCAGATTGTGCACTGCAAAATTTGTGTTATTAGTAGCGTTAGTGTCGTGACTTGCCGTTAGGCGCCCGTATGTAGGTGGAACTCGGACGGCAAGGACCAAGGACATATGGCGTGAACGGCACACATTAGTGTTACCTGCTTCTCTACCTGTGGAAGAGAAGTGCTTTTGACTCAACTGCTTTGATGCTCTGTGAAGTTCCACCTCACTCTGCTCATGACATCCGTTCTCCGTGACAAATTTGGAGAAAACCGCATCACTGACCAATCGTTGCAACTATGTGCCCACCAAAATCACCGGGTTTGAACCTGTTTGATTTTTAGCTGTGATTACCCGAACGACAGGGTTTATCAACGGGACGCTTAACACACATTGGAGGTTGAAGATGAGCATAGCGAAAAAAAAATGGCTCTGAGCACTATGGGACTTAACTTCTGCAGTCATCAGTCCCCTAGAACATAGAACTATTTAAACCTAACTAACCCTTGGACATCACACACATCCATGCCCGAGGCAGGATTCGAACCTGCGACCGTAGTGGTCGCGCGGTTCCAGACTGTAGTGCCTAGAACCGCTCGGCCACCCCGGCCGACTAAGCATAGCGAGGGAACATCCCACCTGAGATGTTTCGAGCAGCAGCCGAGCAATCTCTAATGGGGTTCCAGGTTGTCGTGGATGCAGATGATCGTCACATTCAACAAGTTTTGTAACCTGCAACCTAAATAACATGGAACCTAAACATGGTACGCAATTCAAAAGTTGACCCTACCATGTGAGAATTAAAACGTCTTTTTGTTTCAATGGTTTATTTGTTATTTCTCTTCCGCACGTCCTTACAAATATTTCCACAACGTCCCTTTGTCGTACGATCTCTCGTTTTACTTGGGGGCCTCTCAAGTAGGGAAGGTTTAGTTATAACTGCCCTGAACTTCAGGCTGCCAAACTCTGTGTCCGACACCGAGCGAGATGGCGCAGTGGTTAGCACAGTGAACTCGCATTCTGGAGGACGACGGTTGAAACCCGCGTCCTGCCATCCGGATTTAGGTTTTCCGTGATTTACTTAAATCATTTCAGGCAAATGTCGGGCTGGTTCCTGTGAAAGGGCACGGCCGATTTCCCTCCCCATCCTTCCATAATCCGTACTTGCATTCCGTCTCTAATGACTTCGTTGCCGACGGGACGTTCAACACTTCTCTCCTCCTCCCCCCCTTATGTCTGAACACTGCCACTAACAATAATAATAGTAATAATAATAATAATAACAATAATACCTAGGCGCTACAGCAGTATGTTGTGCTGTCATTTAGATCGTGTAACTGTTGTGAAGCGAGTAATTAGTCAATTTATGGTCAATTGCGTGAACTAGGAGAAGTCATTTTCACGAGATATTCAAGTATAAGTGAGGCGCATGTTTCAGTTTTACTCTTATAGTTGCACGGTACGTAGTTGAAAGTACTTCTATAGTGACGGAATCTGTGAGGAAGATACACTTATTTTACAAGCTTCAACCTCCACCACATTGTCTTATGCGTTAACTCTAGTATTTGAAAAAATATTATTATTGGTAATTTACGTAATCAGTGTTACAGTATTACGAACTATTGATAATATTAATGATCTCTTAAAAATGAATAACTTCGTTTTGTGACGGAAACACAATCGAATCCTTTTGTTTTTAACCCTTGGAAAGTTTCTTTTTACCCCGAGGTTTGGAGCCACTGATGTACGTGATCGTTCAGTGAGATTGCGTCTAGATCTTCCGTTGTTTTTCTTTTTCAGTTGGAGGTTTTTAATTTGCAGTATTTCCAGTCCTGATTAGATACAAGAAAACCAGACTGAAATTTCGCCCACTCTCGTTTTCTCAGCTAGATTATCCTTAAATACTGTGAAAATTACTGATTCACTGTTCTGCTGGAAATACACTGCTGACCACTAAAATTGCTAAAACACCAGGAAGGATAGAAAATAACGAAATTTTATTTACTGTGCTTATAAAGACTACTTGAAGATTACATGACTAAATAAGTTGGTGATTTGGGAGTACACTGGGTGAGGAGTTAGAGCACATACTTGCCCCCTCTAGCAGCAACAGTGGCTCCAAACTCACTGGACATAGTCGAATTTAACTTGGATGACAGAAACGGGTACGTCGTTCCATGCAGCTTCAGTCCTAAGCCAGAGTTCATCAACGACAGTGGCGGACAGTCTCTCAATAACGTATGACCAGATTTTTTCAGTGGGTGAGGTATCTGCAGAGTATGCTAGCTGGGCAACAGTCGAACACTGTCTGTATCAAGGTAGGTCAGGACGGCACGAACAACATGTGGCCTTGTGCTGTCTTGTAGAAAAATAGCGTCACTTGCACCTTAGTGATAGGGCACGGTCACTGGTCTCAACAAATTAGAAATTCGACGTTTAGTGTCAAAGTTACTAAACCGAGATGTCTGTGTTGCTTACCCAAAGGCAGGTCATATAATCTTGCCAGGTGCTGGGCTCGTATTACATCTACATCAACACAAATACGCAGCAAGCACCCGACGGTGTGTGGCGGAGGGTACTTCTCGAACCGTTAACTGATGCCCCCTTCCCTGTTCCATTCACGAATGGCGCATGGCAAGAATGATTGTCAGTAAGCCCCTGCATTAGCTCTAATTTCTCGAATTTTCTCGTCGTCGTCATTTCACGAGATATCTGAGAGAGGAAGTAATACGTTCAGGTGTCTTCCCGGAAAGTACTCTCTGCTCCCTTGCATCATCTGCTACTGAAGTTTGTTTAGCATCTCTGTAACGCTCTCTCGCCGATTACACCATCTCTATCGCTTCTATCATTCCTTCCTGGTAAGTGTCCCAGATCGATCAACAATACTCAAGAATCGATCGAACAAGCGCCTTGTAAGCCACTTCTTCCTATGAATCTCAGTGCGGCATCTGCTTTCCTACTATTTGTTTTATGTGGTCGTTCCACTCAAGGCCGCTCTGGATAGTTACTCCTAGATATTTTTCAGTACACACCGTTTCCAGCAGTTTATCATCAATAGTGTAGCTGTACAGTAATGGATTTCTTTTTCTATGTATGCGCAACATGTTACATTCATCCACGACCAGCGTCAACTGCCAGAGCCTGTAGGTCATTTCGCAAATCTATTCCGTTTTCTGGCGTTGCTACTTTCTTACAGACAAACGCGTCACCTGGGAACAGTCTTAAACAGCTTCCGACGCTTTCTGATAGATCATTTATAAACACTGTAAACAGTTCCCTGGGGTACTCTAGAAATTAATTTTACATCTGTCCTTTTTTCGGTTAGAGCGACTTGCTGAGTTCTGTGTGAAACCACTCGTAAATCTGGCCCGATATTCGGTAACCTCGTAATTTTTTTCACTACACAACAGTGCGAAACAGTGTCAAACGCCTTGCTCCAGTCAAGGAACAAATCTACTTGTGTGCCTTTCTCTACAGTGCTGTAGATCTAATGCGGAAACAGAGCAAGCTGAGTTTCGCAGGATCTCTGTTCGCGGATTCCATGTTGATTTTTATGGAAGAGATTTTCGTTCCATGAAAACGTCATATCAAATACGCATAAAACATGTTCCATAATTATACAACAGACTGACGTCAACGACATAGGCCTATAACAAAGGCGAATACAAACCATGAACGTTCGCTGTTGTTGGAGATTCCACACATGCACGCGTCTACAGGGAGGATTAGTTTCATTGAAATACTTATAAACGAAGATAAAAGATTACCTTTTTCCAGATGAGCTTTCTCTCCATAAACTCGTCTTAAAAATCATCCTTTATCTTTAATTCTTAATTAGACATTAGGGAGCATCTCAAATAAAATTCGTTCTCTGTGCGGCACGTCCGTTAACCAGGCTTCTCAGTGTACCATGACACAACACTCTCAAAAACTCTCTCCTCTCTCTCTCTCTCTCTCTCTCTCTCTCTCTCTCTCCCTATCTTACTCACTGGCTCGCCCGAGCTCCATTCAATAATACATCTGGTATCTAAAGAATACGTCTCACTTATGTGTTCAGGTGTCAAAGATGCTTGTAATGATGACAAACATACCAAAACACATCGATATTTTTAGTTATATATACGCCTTTCAAACTTTCGCTACTTCAGTCAGTGTAGAAGGAAAACTATCGTATGGGCACCTCACAAGGTCCCGGCTTCGATTCCCAGCCGGGTTGGGGATTTTCTCTTCCCGGGGACTCGGTGTTTCTGTTGTCCTCATCATTTCATCATCATTCGTGAAAGTGGCTAGATTGGACTGTGTAAGGATTGGGACTTTGTAAGGATGTTGGTAATCGCACTGTTGAGCGCCCCACAAACCAAACATCATCATCATCATCATTATCATCATCATCATCGTATGGGCACCAGACTTTATAGGAAAGGTGTTCAGACTGTGTGCTTCAAGGTTTACGTTGTTTGTAGTGCTTTAGGCGCCGGTACTAATACGGTGACCTAGGGTAGAAACACAACTATCAGTGTGCATTAGGGTTGCAGACAGACAGTCTGGATTAGCTTTTTAAGCTTTATCCAAACAACAGAAATAGTGCCTCTGCTCTTTGCGAAATCGGAGATGTCCTCTTTGCACATGGGGTTTGAAGAATATGATTTGGAAATTCAAATTAACTGCCGATCAGAGCACCACTCCTGCAAGAGGCCGACGGCCAATTTCGCCACAAAATTGTTGAAGAAGTTACTGTTGCCGTGGCTTGGAATGCTGGACGCAATGCACGAGCTGTGTCACGATCGTTGATCGTTCCATGCACCACCCTTTGAAAATTGCTGTGAAAAATAAGTAACATGGCATGTCCAGAGCTTTTCAGGGCTGTCGTAGATGCATATGGTGGTCACAATGAGCAAAGTTTGTAAACTGGAACGTATACACGGTACGCAATTAACAAATCTTATCCTCTCATGTGGAAATTAAAGTGTGTTTCTTTCAATAGTTTATTCATTATTTTTCTTCCGCTCGTCTTTACAAATGTTACCACAAAGTTTCGTTGTCCTACGATCTCTCGTTTTTCATGGGGGCCCTCTCACGTAGCGAAAGTTTAATGATAAGCAGCCCGTTCTTCTTAATGTTTAGATTATGACAGCTCTTTTTGATGCTGAATAACAAGTGCACTCTTTTTGTTCTACTGCTCTTTGTTCATTTCAAACTAGTTTTCAGATTATTGAGCCATTTTCAGGAAATAAATGAGTATCGTCTGGAAGAGACACTAGTTCTTAGGTAACCAAACATTGTAAGCAGAGATATAATATTTCATATCAGCGCACACTCCGCTGCAGAGTGAAAATCTCATTCTAGAGATATAATCCACTTACATAGAGTGCTGTGCATGAACTTGTTTCTGAACACTGAAATTACCCTTTATACAATGGACACTATTAAGCACAATAAATAATTAAACTACACAATATTACGAGTTATATGGTTATAATGCTGAAGTTTGCGAGATCATTTATGGTGTGCAACAAACATGTTTTTTAACATTGTAAATTATACTTCAGGCAATAGACAATGTTATACAAAATAATTAAAATACACAGTGTTACAGTATTACAGGTTGTACTGTTATGATGCCATAGTTTGTGATCTCGCGACATTGGTTGAGAACTGTCTAGCTGAGCACTAGTAAATTATACTGTGCAACAAACATGTTTCACATTGTAACATTTTATGCAATGGATAACGCTAAACACAGTACACGGTTAGAATACAGATTATTACAGTATCACAGTTTATATTTTGAATTCTGTATGGGAGGTTCTAAATGTTCAATTATAGCTATGCGCATCTCCACTTTTAAGTTTCACATGCTGCAATCAACCAGCCCCATACCCACAGTCAGCCACAATGGCACAGAGCCATACACAAAATTGAAACACATTAGAATTTACTATTCCTTACCTTGCCTTCCCCACAAACTTTAACACTATAAATTGTAACACTGTAATAATGTGTATTTGAACATTGTACTGTGTTTAATATTATCCATTGCATAAAACGTAATTTACAAAGTAAAACATGTTTGTTGCACAATATTAGTTACAGTTAGACAGCTCTGAACCAATGTCACGACCTTACGAACTGTGGTATCATAACAGTATAGCCTGTAATGCTGTAAGATTGTGTATTTTTATTATTGTGTATAATATTGTCCATTGCCAAAGTATAATTTATAATGTTAAAAAACATGTTTGTTTCACAACATAAATAGAGAGTATTCAGTCTGACAGTTTTTCAGCCAATTCCAAGAACTAACAAATTTCAGCATTATAACCATTTAACGTGTAATATTGTGTAGTTTAATTATTTATCGTGCTTAAAATCGATCATTGGATTAATTGTAATTTCAACGCTAAGGAACATGTTTGATGCACAACACTCCAAAGCAAGTGGATTGTATCTTTGCTTATAATATTTGGTTACCTAAGAAATACTGCCCCTTCCCGACGCTAGTCAGTTGTTTCCTAAGATGGCGCAATAAGCTGGAGACTTGTTTGAAATACACAGAAATAAGTAGAACAAGAACAGTGCACTCGTTATTCAACCTTACATATTGAATTGTTCTACCAAGATGTAACGGGAGAATCTATAAATAAGATTATGCCAGAATTTAAAAAAATTTTAATACGGTCAGTAACTATAGGATATATTGAAAATAAAATTTTTGTTGGCCCTGGAAGCCGTTGGATAGGCAAGCTTCAACCCTATATGAGCACCATGCACTGGCTTATCCATTCAGGAATAGATACATGTCACCCATAACCTACAGTCAAATCGGTTAAAACAATTACTAGACAATATGTGTTTTAGAAAGAACGATATTTTTTTCGTACTGGAGACGCGTGTGATTGCTTGTTTTGGAAATAATTTATTGTCCAAAACAATCACTACAATTTCAATATAAAATTTTCGGTTTCGGCCGTTACCGGCCATCCTCAGGTCATAAAACGGAAGCCATGATTCACTTCCACCACGGCAGAAACCACATCGTGGTTTTTGTACTGGTGGGCCGGCCATTGTGGGCGAGCGGTTCTAGGCGCTTTAGTCTGGAACCGCGCGACCGCTACGTCGCAGGTTCGAATCCTGCCTTGGGCATGGACGTGTGTGATGTCCTTAGGTTAGTTAGGTTTAAGTAATTCTAAGTTCTAGGGGACTGATGACCTCAGATGTTAAGTTCCATAGTGCTCAGAGCCATTTGAAACATTTTTGTGCAGACACTCTGGTGCCGGCCGCTACGCTGATCGTGGTGACTCTGGTGGACGACACGGCCGTGGTCGTGACCATGCTGGCCATCAGCGGCTTCTGCCTGTCCACCTACTGCGCGGGGCCCTACATGAACATGCAGACGACCACGCCCAACTACTCGGGCACCGTGACGGGCATCGTCAACAGCATCGCCAACCTGACGGGCATCGCAGTCCCTTACGTTGTCGGAGCCTTCACGAATGCCGATGTACGTAACTTGAAGTGTCATTGCTTCCGAGCGATTTGGCTGCCCCGCTACAGAGCGGGCCTGTCTTCTACTGGATACAACGCTAATGGCTTGATGATACGTACGTCGAAAACAGGCAGCCCTCAGCATCACATAAGGAATTAGAAAAATGACTTGATATCTGTCGCAGTAAGTGCCGCTCAGACGTTAGAGATTCCACTACCGCCAGTCCTGCGGTTATTGCTGCCATTTAGCTGATTTTGACATAATTTCAACTGAAGGCGAGTGGCTGATGTCAGAATGTAAATAAAAGTACAAGTAATTGTTTTGCATTAATCTGTTACCGAATTCATTGCATTGGCGTTGTAGGTTGTGTGCGATCTAAAAGGAAGTAGTGATAGCTAAGCCCTAAGCCTTTGAGCTACGCTACAACAAGTATGAAGTTTATGCCCCAGAAACACACACACACACACTTGCACAATACATTTCATCTGAAAAAGGGCTTGATACAGCTACCGTTTAAATATTGAACAATTCATCAAAAAAGTGTTCGAGAGATGAATAAGTGTCTTCCTTCTGCTTATAGCGTCCATCACTGCTAATGACGTTGTTTCCTCGTTTTTTTGTCATTGACTGCGAACACAAAAGAGTAATTAACCCATCAAAATAACCACATAATTCATGAGTATAATTTCCACCTAAGATCACAATAATGTGCGGGATAGTTCTCCAACGCATTCAGCAGGCAGCGATCGTTGAAACACCACTCGTCGATCTGTCTTGCCTGCATCTGTAACCTGATAGTATGCAAAAAGGAACTACCTATTAGTAATGTTTTGCTCCTGCCGTCCAATATGTGGCATCTGATACATCAGAATATTCACAGGCCACGAATCGAATTCTGAAGTTACAACAAGATGGCGACAGTATCAGGCATAAGTGCTCAAATTTCTTGTGCTCACATTAAAAGTGTTAAGGCTGCATGATGACGATGATGACGATATTTGGTGTAAAATCTCGTGTGGCATTCATGGCTAGGGCGTCGCACGAGGTGGCTTCAGCCGACCGTCGGAATGTATGTTCTTTGTGCGCTCACATTGGCTCCTTCCCTTGACGATAAGTGAGGGCTGTGTCTTATGTGCGCATATTTGTGGTGAATGAGTGTAACGTTGCAAGACCAAGAACTAACTGCTCGAATTAAAAAAGGTGTAAGAAAGGGATGCAGTACTGTTGAATCTATACATCGAAGAAGCAATGACAGAAACAAAAGAAAGGTTGAAGAGTGAGGTTAAAGTTCAAGGTGGAAATTAACAGTAAGATTCGCTCATGACACTGCCACTCCCAGTGAATGTGTAGAAGATTACAGGATCTGTTGGATGACTTGAAATGTCTCCTGATTACAGAATACTGATTGAAAGTAAAACCGGCAATAAGATAAAGGTAGTGAGACGTACTAGAAAAATGGAATAGCGAGAAACTTAGCATCAGAAATGGTGATCTCGAAATAGACGAAATTAAGGAATTCAGCTACCTTGGAAGCAAAATTAAGCGTTACGGGTAAGCAATGAACGCAAGAAACGTAGCCTAGCACAAGTAAAGAGGGCATTCCTGGCCAAGAGTAGTCTACTGATATGAAACATAGGTCTTAATTTGAGGAAGAAATTTCTGAGAATGCACATTTGAAGCACAGCATTGTATGGTAGTAAACCATGGATGGTGGGAAAACCGTGACAAAAGAGAATCGAAACTTTTGAGATGTGCTGATGCAGAAGAATGTTAAAACTTAGGTGGACTGGTAAGATATAGAATGATGAGGTAAGAAACTTACAGAAAACAGTGAAACGTAGAAGGGACATGATGATAGAATTTGTGTTAAGACATCAGGAAGTAACCTCTATGGTACTATAAGGAGCTGTAGAGAGTAGAAAGTTTAGAGGCAGACTGGTATGTTAATACATGCAGCAAGTAATTGAGGAGGTAGGTTAGCGCAGGAGAGGAACTCGTGACAGGCCGTATGAAACCAGTCAGAAGACAGACGATTCAAAAAAAGGGAGTGTAATGGATGTGTGTACAGTGTTGTGTTATCTTTTGTGTCGTATGATGTTGCTAATAAAAGGAAGAGAGTGTAGCTCGGCACATAGCCTACTTGTCTCGAATAGCTTAACGTACCAATCCGAAGGACAGATCGCCACCAACAGTGTCACATGCCCTCTTTTTGTGAGTCAAAAAATGTTGATCAGGAACTTTACGTCATCACTTCTCCCTTCCCTCCAGGCTATAAATGCCATCCATCACCAGGATTCGAACCAGCTTGTCTTCGAGTCGAGCGCTACCGCAAGGGAGTTCGTTAAGGACTTTTTTTTTAAATCTCCTTTTGTTCGTTGTATTCGTTCATGGCGGACGTCCCATCACACCCGTTCAAATTCATCGTTGCTCCGTTCACTCAGTTTTTTTTTATTACAGAGGGCTGCTAAACCTCTGACCGAAAACGCTGAGGTACCGTGCCGGCAAAACCTCGGCTATGGAGATGGCAATATTTGGTAATGAGACCGTAGCCTTGAAACTGGAAATGACAGAATAAATACATAAAGGAGTTAAACGTAGCTGCAGAGGTTTTATTTCTTGAATTATTCTCAACTATGGGTCCTTAAGAACGTTCCCTACAAAGAGGGGAGAACCATGAAGTGTTCTGACATTGTGTGGCAAAATGCTTTCTCTCCTGTCTTCATGCCTGTCTGCACATCGACCATCACATGCTTTGCCACAGAGACATCCTCTCAACGAAAAATAAATTAACATTCTCTTCCGGTACACGGTTAGTTCTCTCTGTTACCCATAACAGCAGTAAATATTTCATACAGCCTTTGGGCTCATTTAAAAATCCCTTGCACATCACGAGACATAAAACCCATAAGGTACCTGCTGTAGACGTAGCCGTGCAGCATGTCTGACCGCTCTCTAATCATTTCACATCAGTGCTACTTCCTTCATTTCAGGGCCAGTGATCCATTCATTTTATTTCAAGAAAGTAAAGAGAAAGATTAGGATTTACGTTCGCTCAACGACGAGGACCATATGATCGGATTGGAGAAGAACGGGGAAGGAAACAGGCCGTGTCCTGTCAATGGAACCATCCCAGCTTTCGTCTTATGAGATTTAATGAAATAATGGAAAGCGTAAACACGGATGGTCGGACAAAAATTTGAACCGCCGCCTTCTCAAATACGATTGCAGCGTCTTAACAGTGGGACACATGGCTCAGTTCATTTCCTTTTACTGAATATAATTCACACTGCAAAGACTGCCCAACAGAATCTGAAGCACTCAGAAGGGGAGGAGGAAAAGAAAAAAAACTTCACACATTGATAGCACATGTGATGTTACTTCAGTGATTACAAAACTGAGTCAAATTTAGTAGCATGAGTCAGTACGACGTTGCACACTTCCTGTCCTGTATGCAGGCACTGTTCATTTGGGAAGGGTATCATAAAATCGTTGCATCTCCCCTGAAGCATTCGGGAGGACGACGGTTCAATCCCGTCTCCGGCCATCCTGATTTAGGTTTTCCGTGATTTCCCTAAATCGCTTCAGGCAAATGGCGGGATGGTTCCTTTGAAAGGGCACGGCCGATTTCCTTCCCCATCCTTCCCCAACACGAGCTTGCGCTCCGTCTCTAATGACCTCGTTGTCGACGGGACGTTAAACACTAATATCCTCCTCCTCCTCCACTGAAGCACGTTGTCCCACAGTGGTTGTAACTGCCTGTCACATCCTGGAAACTAACACTGGAACTGAGTTGACGTCCGAGCTGCTTCCGCACCTGCTTTGTCGGAGACAGGTTTGCGGATCTTGCCGCCCACTCGAGTTCCTCAGCATTATGCAGACAGTTCATAGACACACATTCCATGAGTGGACCGGTACAGTCCTGTTGAAAACAGGTACCACTGTACTGTAGTATGAAAGGTAACACCTAAGGACCTAGGATGATGGCGACTCACTGTTGTGCCGTCTGAGCTCCCCCAATTGCTACCAGCCATGATCTGAGGTCACACGCGATAACTCCCCGCATTATGACTCCAGGAGCAAAACCACTGTGTCTCTCCGAAGTACTGGAAGAATGGGAGCTCTCCACAAGTTGCCATCATACTCCGTAGTAGTGCAAAACCGCGACGCTTTGCTCAACACAATGCGAAGCCATTATTCAACAGTCCATGCACCCCAGGCACAGCACCACTATATATTAGACCTTCGTGTTGTGATGTTAACGGCAACCTGTGTATGGGAGGGTAATTCCCTAGTTTGATTGCTCCTAGTGTCCGACAAATAGTGTGGGATCACACAGAATGGTGCACGGAGTCCGTTACTCTTCCTCGGATGACAGGCATAGATAAGAAGTGACGATGTTCTTGCTGCACAGTAGGCCAATATTACCCTGCTGTGATCAGACGTTGTCGACCGGTAACTTGACGCCGAGTACTGCAGCCCTAAAGTTGCCATACAGTGCAACATCGGGCCACTATAATATTCGAACGCCACACAAATCTGTATATAACATCATTCGCCCAGCAGGCCAAATGGAGACCCACAGTTCCGCCCCTTTCAAACTGTCAGGAGCTGATAACGCTGCTTCACATGAGTACGCGGCATCTCCGTGTCGTTCGAAGTGCACACTCAACTTCCAACGCTGTTCACTAATTGACCGATTTGGGACTACTCTATTGAATGGGCACGTAAAATCCTGCTTTAAAAATTATTTTTCTTGAAAAGGTAAACACATTGAAACTTTCCTCTACGCTAGGCATCACATGAAATTGGTGATTTCTTTGAGCTGCTACACACTGTAAAAATCAAATTCTAAGTATCTGCTGAAATACGAGAGAAAATGAGGCCTTATGATTCTTATGAGGGACATGTGGTATATACATTGACGTGGAATCATAATCCACATCCCTCCACTGACTAAATTCCCCCAGGTGCGCTATTATCACATGTCCCATGGGACAAATTGTGTTAGTTAGTTGCATGGTCCATAGATTGTTTGAACGAATCTTTTATTGAATGTCGGCCGCTGTGGCCGGCGGTTCTAGGCGCTTCAGTCCGGAACCGCGCTGCTGCTACGGTCGCAGGTTTGAATCCTGCCTCTGGCATGGATGTGTGTGTTGTCCTTATGTTAGTTAGGTTTAAGTAATTCTAGGTCTAGGGGACTGATGACCTCAGATGTTAAGACCCACAGCGCTTAGAGCCATTTGAACCATTTTTTTTTTTTTTTTTTTTTTTTTGTATTGAATGATGTGGAACGATTCAGTTCGCAGGATAGTGTACATGATTGGTGTTAACATTAACGGACACATTATTTTTAGTCCTGGCTGCGATTTTTTTAAGTGGAAATTCATCAATGGAGTAGAATTGTCCACGAGTAATGGTTTTAAATTATATTTAAAACTTGCTTCTCTACCTGTCAGGCATTCTGTGTTATTGGTCCAATGATAAAAAATTTGGTTGCTACAAAATTAACTCCTTTCTGGCCACTGACAGATTTAACAATAAGTAAAAAATAAAAAACCTGTTTTCCCTCTAATGTTTTGGGTATGTACATTACTGTTCTCCTCAAGTTATGATGGATTATTTATGACGAATTTCATTAGCTAATATATGTATTGGGACGGCTCAGCTTAAATGCCTACCTCCTTGAACACGCCTCTAGGTGAACAGCAAGTGCTATTCTTACTTTTTTAATTGTTTGAGAAGCTTAGTAATATCCTTGTTTCAGTTCAATTTTTCGTGAATATTTACACCAAAAAATCTGGAGCATTCAATCTATTTACTGATCGCTGCTCATGTGTGAAATCAGTTTTTGCTATGACTTTACTTGTTGCTCAGAAGTGAATATAGTGTTTTTTTTCTTTTTCCAAATTTATGGAAAGCCTATTTTCAGAGAGCACTTAATAATTCTTTGGAAAATGTCTTTTAACAACTATTCTGTTGATTTCTCTCATATGGAATTTATTATAACACTAGTATCACCTCCAAAAATACCAGTTTTTCTTGTTGAATCTTAGGTGGAAGGTCATTCACTTATATAAGGATTAGCAGTGGACCCAAAATTGAACCCTATGGGACTCTTTCTGTGATTGTTTTTTCCTGAGCCACTAAAATTTTCTACCTTTACGACATCGTCTGCATTATTCAGCATAACTCTTTGCATGCTGTTTGTTAAGTGATTCAGATTAGATGTGTGTAAAGCCATCAGTTCCATAAA
Source organism: Schistocerca piceifrons (assembly GCF_021461385.2). Taxonomy (NCBI): domain Eukaryota; kingdom Metazoa; phylum Arthropoda; class Insecta; order Orthoptera; family Acrididae; genus Schistocerca; species Schistocerca piceifrons. The sequence continues at coordinate 778,018,200 of NC_060140.1, read as the reverse complement.
ACTTGAGTTTTTCTAAGAGAGTATCATGTCTACTCAATCAAACGCCTTGCAAGGATCACCAAAAATACCAACTGGTGATGTGCTATTATATAAAGCTTGAACTGTTTGATGAGTGAACGTATAAATAGCATTCTGAGTCGAGAAATCCTTCTGGAATCAAAGTTAGTTCTGTTGTAAATTCGTTGGTGCAAACATTATTGACAATGAAAACTTGATACAGGGCTGGAGACGTCTTCAGATGCCCTAAAGGTTAAAGGATCTCTTCAGGAAAAGAAGAAAATCCGTATACGAGTTCTGTTACGGTTCAAATTTTCGTTGTTTTGCAGATTCAGTAGTTCTGACCAGCCAGCGGCCCTTTCAGTAAAGCTGCACGGTGGGGTAACTCCTGTGCTTGTATGTCTACAGAGGACGCGATCAGGATGGGACGCGGTGTTCTACCTGTCAGCAGGCCTGGCCGTGGCGGGCTACACCATCTACGCCACGTGCACCAGAGCTGAGGAGCAGCCATGGAACACGCCCCCTCCAGGTAAGCTCCCCAGGGAACTCGCCTTCTGCAGGCGCCATATACCAAGTTGTTCTCCATACTCTTAAAGATGCACATTAGTTCGTCTGGCAGCTAGAACAGTCCACCACAAACGCAGGGTGTTTCACACTTTTTGGGTCAAGTTGAAGAAGGTGATACCGGATCCACAACCGATTGTATTGAGATAAGCATAGTTATTGTGTTATGGACATAAACAGTGTTCATCACTTAACAACAATGTAGCTCATAGAAATTATTAAAAAGTGGTGACCGTCAGTCTCAATGAAATGCAACGGCGCGTGGAGTTCTGCCACACTCTCTCAAAGATCCTTGTTGTTTGTTGTACCAGTAGAGAGACAGCTCTGATCTTAACAAGCAGGTCTTCATCCGCTTCTACGGAGGTTTCATACACCAATGGATGCATAGTGCTAGGTGGTCGCCCACGACCTGACACCATCTCCTCAAAGTCTGGTGAGATATGGAGATCGTGCTGACTGTGGGACAGGACTTCCCCTTTCAATACTATGACGAGGGTCCGTGTTGTTTAGGTGCTCATGGACATTGACATCGAAGTGTGTTGGTGCACCATTGTCTTGAACGCATATCCTTTCACAAACAACAGGGGAACAGTCTCCAAGAACTGTGTCAGCACATCTTGCAGCTACACCTGGTAACGTGGGCCAGTCAGATGGAGAGGCAGCAAATAAGGTCCTAGAAGGTGATCTTGGAAAGTGCCCACTCATATGTTGACAGAGAATCATTGTTAGTGGTCACCGATGTGGGTGTTGCAGCTGTTGTAAACACTATCACGGGTGAATGAGGCCTCATCTGCGAACAATACAAACTGTACTAAGTTTGGCAATAAAGCACTGCTGCAGATAATCCATTGATAGAAGTGGCTGCAGGGATGAAAATTCTTTAGCCCTGTTGTTTGCACATGTTCATTATGATAGGGATGTAATAACTGTTCCACCAGTACTCTTCACATTGTGTCCTTAGAAGTGTACATTTCACAGGCGTAATCACGGATGCGTAGTGCTAGGTGGTCGGCCACGATCCAACACCATCTCCTCAAGGTCTGGTGTTAGGACACATCTTTGACAGGAAGCTTTGCCTGCTCTCTGTGGCATGAATGACCCCATCTCTCGTAATCTTGTGTGCACATAGATAAACTTCTTCCAGTTGTCGTACATTCAACCTTTGTATCTGCACAGCGTGTGTACTAATGTATGCAAACTTCGCTTACCACTTAGCATGCAAATAGACAAAACATCTTAACTGTCTTCTCAAACTCAGGGTGTCAAACAGGCATTGTAAATGAATGTGGCACTGGCCCTGTAAGGCAGCTAATATCAGGTGCGAATCATAACAAAAATCATTAGTAATGCTTTTGTCACGTACCTAGAATGCATGAATTAATAAAAATGAAAGTTTGGGGTTTATTCTAGTTCAAATGGTTCAAATGGCTGTGAGCACTATGAGACTTAACATCTGAGGTCATCAGTCCCCTAGACTTAGAACTACTTAAACCTAACTAACCTAGAACCGCTCGGCCATAACGGCCGGCGTTTATTCTAGAAAGAAAAAACATCTATTCCCTTTCTTTTTATTCTACATATAATTTATCAACTGTTGCTCTCAGGCGTCAAGTAATAAACAACAGTCATGTTCAATTACTTTTGACACTCAGTAACAAAATATTTAAGTCTTGGACACATTGAAAAGAAGATTATTGAAGTCGTTATCTCTACACACGAAAATTTTTTGTCACAGGAAAGAATGATTATGAAAAATCTTCGTTAGCTCATTTAAATCTTCGTTGTCGTAGCTGGACAATGCACTGAGTTGGTGGAGAATAAATTTTCTTTTTGAACCAATGAAAAAAATCTCTCATGTACTCAGTGTGAGGGTAAGTCAGTATCCTAGCTTTTGATATTCTAGGCACTACAGTCTGGAACCGCACGACCGCTACGGTCTCAGGTTCGAATCCTGCCTCGGGCATGGATGTGTGTGATGTCCTTAGGTTAGTTAGGTTTAAGTAGTTCCAAGTTCTAGGGGACTGATGACCTCAGAAGTGAAGTACCATAATGCTCAGAATCATTTGAACCATTTTTTTTTTAATATTCATTGGTCAAAGTGTACACAAGTTGTAGTCAGCAAATTCTAGACTCAACATTTACTTTGGCCTAATGTGCAATGGTACTTTACCAAGCGGCATCTGCAACGGTGTTTTCTCTGTGCTGGATCTGAAACGCTAATTCTTTACTGTGGCCTTGACTGAATTCACTCAGTCGCAACTTTCCTGCATTCTGTAGAACGTTAATCTTTCCCTTGTCGAAATAATGGCTGTTGCACACTCGATATCGTCCGCAAAACATCCCAAAGGAATAATTAACTACCGCTTTGCTGTCTGTCGCCACAATATGTGGAACATATCGTCCTCACTTCGCAGAAAGCAAACTCTCAATGCCTTCGCTTATTTCCACACACTTGTGCAGTCTGCTGCGAGGCGAGAGAGAGAGATTTTAAGTCTCAAAATGATTTTACGTAATGGGGATCTCACCACCGTGTCGTGTCTGCGTCACCAAGTATTGCTTCAGTCAATCACCGTCTCGCTAGAGGTGAACATATTTTTATTTTTCTTGTTGCATCGCAGCCTAGCCCTTTTAATGACATACAGCCACTTATCCTCGGTCCCAGCCTTATTTAGTTAAAAGGAACAAGGCACTATTCTGGCCTTATCTATTTCTGCACTGAAGCTGGCCGTTCTCTTGCTAAATGGGAGTTTTACGATATCATTAACCATCTGCTCTGTTCGTCTCCAAAATGCGTTTCACTTCAACTTGTTTGTTCCATGCCATTGTCCATATTGGTAGAGTTTGTTTTGTTAGTTTTTGGTACATGAGATTAACTGCAATTGCCTTTTGTTGATATAAAATGAAGTTCACTCCAAAAGAAATGCACACTATTTTTTTTAAATCCATCTTTTATTCTACATGTTTGAAAGTTTTACAGTGTGTAGATACATCCTTTAGGAACAATATTTTCATTCCTCCACATAATTTCCATCCCTTTCAACTGCCTTACACCATCTTGGAACCAGCGCCTGTATACCCTCACGGTAAAATTCTGGACCTAAATGTCAGAGCCGCAGTTTGGCAGCGTGCACAAAGGAGTCATCATCTTGAAACCTTGTTCCATGAAGAGAGTCTTTCAGTTTCCCAAAGAGATGATAGTCACATGGAGCCAGGTCAGGACTGTAAGGCGGGTGTTTCAGTGTTGTCCATCCGAGTTTTGTGATCGCTTCCATGGTTTTTTGACTAACATGTGGCCGTGCATTGTCGCGCAGCAGAAAAACATCCTGCTTTTGCCAATGTGGTTGAACATGACTCAGTCGAGCTTGAAGTTTCTTCAGTGTCGTCACATATGTATCAGTATTTTTGGTGGTTCCACTTGGCATGATATCCACAAGCAAGAGTCGTTCGGAATCGGAAAACACCGAGGCCATAACTTTTCCAGCAGAAGGTGTGGTTTTGAATTTTTTTTTTCCTTGGGTGAATTTGCATGACGCCACTTCATTGATTACCTCTTCGTCTCCGGTGAAAGATGATGGAGCCATTTTTCATCACCTGTCACAATTCTTCAAAGAAATTCGTCTCCACCATTCTCGTACTGTTCCAAAAGTTCACTGCATACCGTTTTTCTTGTTTCTTTGTGAGCCACTGTCAACATCCTGGGAAACCACCTGGCACAAACCCTTTTTAACGCCAACACTTTCAGTGTTCTGCAAACACTTCCTTCCCCCATCCCAACGTAGCGTGACAATTCGTTCACTGTGATGCGTCTGTCAGCAGTCACCAATTCGTTAACTCTCTGCACATTGTCTGGAGTGTGTGCTGTACGAGGCCTGCCTCTGTGAGGACAGTCCTCAATATTGACGTGCCTGCTTTCATCACATAACCACTGACTAACTGTACTGCGATCGACAGCAGCATCTCCATACACCCTTTTCAACCTCTTGTGGATGTTTCCCACTGTCTCGTTTTCACAGCACAGGAATTCTATGACAGCACGTTGCTTCTGACGAACGTCAAGTGTAGCAGTCATCTTGAAGACATGCTGTGACGGCGCCACTCACGGGAACAGGTTGAACTAAGTTTGAAAACAAGCAGGAAGGATGTATCTACACACTGTAAAACTTTCACACATACAGAATGAAAACTGTATTTTTACAAAAATAGTGTGCATTTTTTTTGGAGTGACCCTCATATAATTATTATTTTCCGAGGATCTCATACTGTTCGTCCTGTCGTTATGGATCAAGCTCATGTAAGGTCCATAAAATCTGGATTCCTTATACAGTTAGGATAACACCTCATTGGGAAGCGTTCTCTGTATATTCGCTTTGTTTTACAGGTACTACATCCTGCCACACCACACATTAAATGATTGTATGGCAACTCTCCTGACGACTAATGTTCAATCTTTGACTTCGCATCATGCGTTGATCACAGTTACACACCTCACCATGGACAGATCACAAGCTGCCTGATGCAATGGACATGTGACACCAATGATAGTGGTGTGTGTGTGGCACAGGTTAATGCACTGAGCGATGCATGCATTTGTCACATGACGACGTGCTAGGAGCTGGGATATGTACAGTATGTTTGTTTCCAGTGTGCAACACCTGGGATACTTTCGAGAGTGAGGCACAACTGCACGAACCGTTGCAATACATGCACTGAGACTTGAGGTCATCGCTTTAAACAGTTACTACGAACCAAGGTGTTGTTCCGTGGTGTACACTGTGTATGTCCATAACACAGTAACTATAGGTTTTCGACCATTAGTTACCTGTCTCAATATAATCGGTTGTGGGCCCACTATCACCTGTCTCAATTTGACCCAAAAGGTTTCAGACAACCTATATAACCACTACGAGGTCTATGTTGATAAGTGAAATCATTTAGGCTACCAGACATCAGTAGACTGAACACGGATGAGCGTCACTGCGGGCATGTGATGCAGTAAGAAAATTATGTAAACAGAGTGGAGATGAATGGGAAATCATTCCAAGGGAGATACGGGTCGCAAACTGGAAAAATACGAGCTGACGCAAACGACCTTGACAAAAGGGCAGATTGTAATGATCTGACGCCTGAAAACGAGCATTTCCCAAACCGCGAAGCTGGTCTTTGGTTCGTGTGCTACTGTGTTGAGCACATATAGAAAGTAGTTCAAGGACGGTGAAATCACGAGCATTCGACACGCTGTAAGATATCCACACCTCATCACAAAAGTTGGGGGTCGGACGCATACCAACTCGATAAAACAGGATGGGCGGCGATCTGTGGAATATTTGACGCGAAAGTACAATGAGTTTCAGGCGTAAGTGGTTCGGAGAACACCGTTCAGTGCACATTGATGAACAAAAAAATGGTTCAAATGGCTCTGAGCACTGTGGGACTTAACATCTATGGTCATCAGTCCCCTAGAACTTAGAACTACTTAAACCTAACTAACCTAAGGACAGCACACAACACCCAGTCATCACGAGGCACAGAAAATCAATGACTCCACCGGGAATCGAACCCGGGAACCCGGGCGTGGGAAGCGAGAATGCTACCGCACGACCACGGGCTGCGGACCATTGATGAACAGGAGGCTTCGAAGAAGACGAGTGCAACGTATTGCGATGTTGGCCCAACGGCATCATCGATTACTATTGCAGTGAGAACAGGATGATCGAGATTGGATCATGGATCAATGGAATCACGTTTCTTGTTACATCAGGTCGATACACCGTCATCCAGGAGTATGGCTGCTCGGAAAATGTTCCGTGCCACGGACGCGAGCCATTAGTAGCTTTACGTTATGTGGACATTCACTCGGGCTTCCGTAGGACCTGTGGTAGTAATCGAATGCACTATAACAGCTGCGGATTTCGTGAAAGGGACTGTGGACCACCTGCATTCCTCCAGGCTTGATGTTTTCTCTGAGGCGACATCATCTTCCAGCAGAATAACTGTATGTGTAACAAATTCAGAATCATAGTACAGTCTTTTTCAAGAGAATGCCAGTGCTCATGTTGATGTCTTGGCCACAAAATTGACTTGATCTGAACCCTCCTGAAAACATGTGAGGATTTTGAACCGTTCACATATATCACGGAATATTTGTCACACATTGAATCATACGGTTGAAAGTGAAACACAGGTGTTAAGTCGTAGTTTTTTTGAACGTGTAAAGTCATTGCTTTGGCAAGTTAAGTTATACAGGGTGTTACAAAAAGGTACGGCCAAACTTTCAGGAAACATTCCTCACACACAAAGAAAGAAAATATGTTATGTGGACATGTGTCCGGAAACGCTTACTTTCCATGTTAGAGCTCATTTTATTACTTCTTTTCAAGTCACATTAATCATGGAATGGAAACACACAGCAACAGAACGTACCAGCGTGACTTCAAACACTTTGTTACAGGAAATGTTCAAAATGTCCTCCGTTAGCGAGGATACATGCATCCACCCTCCGTCGCATGGAATCCCTGATGCGCTGATGCAGCCCTGGAGAATGGCGTGTTGTATCACAGCCGTCCACAATACGAGCACGAAGAGTCTCTACATTTGGTACCGGGGTTGCGTAGACAAGAGCTTTCAAATGCCCCCATAAACGAAAGTCAAGAGGGTTGAGGCCAGGAGAGCGTGGAGGCCATGGAATTGGTCCGCCTCTACCAATCCATCGGTCACTGAATCTGTTGTTGAGCACTTCGACTGAAATGTGCAGGAGCTCCATCGTGCATGAACCACATGTTGTGTCGTACTTGTAAAGGCACATGTTCTAGCAGCACAGGTAGAGTATCCCGTATGAAATCATGATAACGTGCTCCTTTGAGCGTAGGTGGAAGAACATGGGGCCCAATCAGGATATCACCAACAATGCCTGCCCAAATGTTCACAGAACGTTCACACAAGCACCGAAGTCAACATTACCTGGACCAACTGGTTGTGAACCGAGGAAGTACAGTACATACTGACGAAACACATCTTTTCTTTATTTGTGTGTGAGTAATGTTTCCTGAAAGATTGGCCATACCTTTTTGTAACACCCTGTATATTCAGTGCATCATGTAAAAGAATTCTGTGAAGTATTTGTAAAGGCTTCGTCAAAAAAAAAAAAAAAAAAAAATTCACAGTGACTGCATTGCATAACAAGAATTTCAAAAAACAAATGATAAATTACTCTTGGTATTTTCTCTTGCACTTTATTGCTTTAGCAAGCATGCTTCGTACATTTCTTTTCCTTCTAGTATTACGAATCTTCTTTCTTTTTATATAATTCACGTGTTTACGTCTTTTTTCTTGTTTCAGACGAGCAACCCAAAGAAAACTCCGGAAGAGGAATCGACAACATGATCTTCGATGGTGATCAGAGATCTCCAAGCTCTTCTATTAAAGCCAACCATGACACTGTAGAAAATACCACGTCCTCTTCTATTAAAGCGAACCAGCACACTGAATACAGTACCACATCCTCTCCTAGTAAAGCCAACCAGCACGCTGTAGACAGTACTACGTCTGTACCTGTTGTTTAGAGCAAGCACAAAGGATCGCTAACCCGTATCGGGATGAACGATCTGAACAGATGTTCAGAGACTGGAAGCATTTAGATGCTCGTGGACATATGAAATACTCATTTACTCCAGTTTAAATTATGTTCAAGTCTCCATAGAGTCGCATACATCAATTTTTGTAGTCCTTCAAGACAAGTATCTGGTGCGTGTAAATTTAGTAATGTTTACAGTTTAGCATTATACGTAGTGTACAATGTCTAAGTAAGCGTCTTATTTCCAAGTTTTCTCATGTACTTTCACGGAGTGTGACTGCCGTTTTCCATATCAGTTTCGTAGACATTCCAGTGGTCTTTCTGATGTAGATACGAAGCAATGTTAGAAATATGGCCCACATTGCAGGAGCCTAGATTATAGCCTCTGGCCCTAAATCTGTCAGTATTATTTACAATAGTTGTTATATTTCGCTATTGCCGACATATTCGCGCAAGATATTTAACAGCTTCGATTAATAAAGGGAACAGCCAATCAGTTACCGGTACAGTTCCGGCAATTGATTGGTTGTTTACTTTATGATCGAAGCTTACCCGCAGTTGCTCTTAACAGCCATTTTAAAGATTATGATATTCAGCAAATTAAAAATTTATCCTTTATTTCACCGCCACAGTCGCATATTTGTTTTTGTCAGGCACAATTTCGATCAATGTTTTATCTTCTTCAGAGCAGTGTAGTTCCGTAAGCAAAGCTTCGTATCGCTGTGGAACTACACATCAGACAGTACACAACTCCACTGTTCTGAAACTGATCAAATATTGATAGAAAATAGTAGTCATAAAAATAAATGTCCAACTGACACAGTGAAATAAAGGGTAAATTTTAAAGCTGTTATGTTTAGTGGCACTGTGTATCTTATAACAGCAGTTAACTGCTTATTACTCAGAATGACCTGCACCAGAGCCTATTTCATTACTGTCACGAATCTCTTTTGTAACTATCCATGACATACCTAATCTTCTCAGCATAAAATGATTTAAAAGTCACAAGAATACCATCTGCAAAACTGTATTACTGACCTGTGTGTGATGGAATTCAAAGCATCACTCTTTGCCCGCTCTGGTAGCAAGCATTACAACTACAATATCACGTGAAAGTAACAGTATAAATGTAAGCAGACTTGTGCATTTTACTCATGTATAACACGCCAACATAAGTAAAGTGCGATCTAAACTTATCCTGACAACAACGTAAAGACGATTTCCACTGCATTTGTCCGATCTGTGTTTATTGTGTTAAATGTGTGGAGTGTATGTAGTGAAATATGATGATTGAATCGTTGTGGTATATTTATACTGTTACGAATGGACCTCGTATACAGTGGGTGCAATTTTTGTACATAATTTATATCAATAAATAAAAAACATAAAAATTGAACTACCTATGAACAATTCATCCCTCTTCTTTTGAGAGTGGTAATTTTTGCCGTAGTTACAATAGTTTCAGGTAGAATATATTTAACATTCTACATTACACATTCCAGCATTTCTCCTGTTACTCCAAGATTCTTCTTACGAGTGTTGCTCCTACTACGACTACATTAACCAATCTCTATTTCTTTAGAAAATAGCCATCAATACGTCTCTACGACTAAATGGTGCACTACGACCGCTAAAAAGAAGCAAAGACTGGACGAGGTGATGCTGTGGACTCGGGTTTGCTAAGAGCTGATTTAGAATTCCTTTCTGACTGCCGTGATTTTGGTTTCACATGTTTCCCCTAAAACAATCTAGCAGGTTTCTTTTTTTCCAAAAACGTTACTGCCGATTTCCTAAATCATTTACTTAATAAGAAACAGCGTTTATGTCTTACAAAATTCTGGGACTTGTAGAGGGGAGTGAGTACATAATAGTTTGAACAGGAACCATGTCAGGAAACGCACCGTTTTGATTCTATTATGGTTTTATTGAACTTCTGCTTGAGGAACTGAATTAGGCGTGATGCAGTACAATTATTAAATAACAGTTCGAAAGCAAACATAATGAAACATCGGGTTATCAACTAAGCAGATTTTTTTTTGTATCAACACTTAGACATTGCATGTTTACACTATTCCAAAACAAAAAAGAACCAGCATATTCTACGTACAGAACAGTACTGATGCGGCTCGTTATGGCGACCACCAAACGTTGTCACAGACACGGTGTCCACGAAGTATTTTCTGATACACATTCTCCATCCCACACGGTGTCTATTCAGTTTGTGGTGCAGCGACCATAACTCGCGCCAGCGGATCGTCATCTCTCTCTACATGAGTCTCACAAATTAAACTTTGGGTAAGGTCAGCGTTTCTCGACAAAGGTTCCTATTCAGAATATTGCGTACTCACCCCCTCTAAAATTCATTTAAGTTTGTAGCGGGAATTTCCGAACACCCTACATACAAATGGCGACAATATCGCGTACACAAGTTATCAAAGGGCAGTGCATTGACGGAGCCGTCATTTGTATTCAAGTGATTCACATGAAAAGGTTTCCGACGTGATTATGGCAGCACAAAGAGAATTAAGAGACTTTGAACGCGAAATGGTAGTTGGGACCAGATCCACGAGACATTCCATTTCGGAAATCGTTAGGGAATCCAATACTCCGCGATCCGCTGTGTCAAGAGTGATATCAAATTTCAGATAATCCCCTCACTGTGGTCAACGCAGTGGTCGACGACCTTCACTTAAAGATTAAGAGTAGCGGCGTTTGTGTGCAGTTGTCGGTGCTAACGGATAAGTAACACTGCCTACAGAAATCAATGTGGGACTTACGACGAACGTATTTGTTAGCACAGTGCGGATAAATTTGGCGTTAATGGGCTATGGCAGCAGGCGACATCGCCTGCTGCGCCTCTCCTGGTCTCGTGAACATATCGCCTGGAACCTAGACGAGTGGAAAAACGTGACCTGGTCTGATGAGTCCAGATTCCAGCTGGTAAGAGCTGATGGTAGGGTTTGAGTGAGGCGCAGACCCCACGAAGCCAAGGACGCAAGTTGTCAACAAGGTACTGTCCAAGCTGATAGTAGTTCTGTAATGGTGTGGGCTCTGTTTACGTGGAATTGACTGGGTTCTTCGGATGTTCGACTGCTTCGAGACCATTTGCAGCTATTCGTGGAGGACACGTTCGTAAACAACGATATAATTTCTATGGATGACAAGCACCATCTCACACAGTTGTTTGCGATTGGTCTGAAGAACATTCTGGACAATTCGAGCGAATGGTTTGGCCACCAATATCACTCGACATGAATTTTATCGAGTATTTAAGGGACATAATCTAGAGGTCAATTCATTATGGACGGCTATAGAGGCAGCAAGGGTAAATATTTCTGAAGAGGACTTCCAGAGACTTGATGAGTCTATGCCACGTTCTAAGACGTCGTGGTCTCCTGACCTTCATTGCTTACATATTCCGCCCTCACAATCATATGCTGTACATCAAGACGCTTCATTCGAACCCAAACTCGATAAGATGAAGTCAATGTTGTATGAATTCATGTAAACGATATGCAAATAACAAATAAATCGCAAATGCGCACCGTGGTTGAAATACTCGAGGCTTGCGAACACACACACATTCAAGACACGACGGTCACAAAAGCTTTCAGCTCGGAAGAGGCGAATCGCACGCCAGGAGGCCAGTCCCTTCAGAGGACGAGTCAACCTATCTACGTCAGCCGGCGACCGCCCATAGAGCAGACAGCGTTTGCCCGAGTGAAAGGGAGAACGACCCTAAGTTCGGCTTAAAAGCAAATTCCGCTACATAGTGTGGGAGCACCCAGCCTACCCATTCTTTATAAACATAGCACGCAGTTTCAGAGGTTTCCACAGGGAGACAGCAAACGCCAAACGCCGATGCTACATATTTCCGGATTGGTCGCCTTAAACGAAACGTCATTCTCCCGTTTTAGAAGAGCAATGCTGATTGGCAGACGATATTCCTGACGCCTTGAGCTGAAGGAGTAATGGAAGAGACCTAAAGATATACCCCTTCATGTCTGGCGTGCAAAGTGGCCGTTCCATTGTCGCTCTTGGAGCGAGAACATGGAACGAGAGCGTGTGCGCTCGTACGTATACTCAAAGAGTGAGGAACAAGTCTCTCCTCAAGAGGGAATTGGAGTGTGACTGTATATTGAGTCCTTGCGATTAAGCATTGATCACTGTATTGGCCTCCACACTTATTGTGCTCGGGAGGACGACGGTTCAATCCCGTCTCCAGCCATCCTGATTTAGGTTTTCCGTGATTTCCCTAAATCGTTTCAGGCAAATGCCGGGATGGTTCCTTTGAAAGGGCACGGCCGATTTCCTTCCCAATCCTTCCCTAACCCGAGCATGCGCTCCGTCTCTAATGACCTCGTTGTCGACGGGACGTTAAACACTAATCACCACCACAACCACCACTTATTGTGCGGTGTAAATGGACAGAGTTATAGTTAAATGCCTGCGAGCGAATTTTTGAGTGGCATCGCGGTGGGCTTGTTATCTGAACAGTGTACCACACCAATAGACTAGGGGCGAATAGGAGACCTTGACTTCATCAAGGCGTAGGGAGAGTTGATTGGCGAAGGTCAATCCAGATAGAACGAGAGTTATCTTATTTGTCAGCAGCGAGCGGAGCAAACAGCAGTCATCGCAGCTTACGGTGTTGTGCGCTACAGCTCTTGCGAGCCCCATATTTCCTCCACAGCAGTACACTTCACTGCATTTCACACGCAATAGCCTCGACCGTACCTAGCAACATTCTAAAGGATAATTATTCAAGTTGAATCGGCGCGCCTCTCAGCCATTCTGACAAGTCAATAACAATCTTAAACTTTGTATAGAAATATCAGACATGCTCGGTTCTACCAAGGATGCAGTTGACAAACTACACACAGCTGGCGTGTATGAAATTGGTTGTGCGTGTGGATTAGTCTACATAGGTGAGACGGGACGTCCGATTAGCACAAGGCTCTCGGAACATGAAAGATATATCCGCCTGAAACAACACACTAAGTCAGCAGTGGCGGAACACCGAGACGAGTGCGGGAAACCAATATTTTTTCAAGAAGCCCGCGTCCTGGCGAAACAGCCTCTCACTTTCAAAAGAAAGATTAGAGAGGCGATAGAAATAGCCAAAAGACCCGCCAACATGAATAGAGAGGACGGGTACAAGCTTCCGAGGTCTTGGCTGCCTGCAATAGCAGGGCTACGGAGCGGCGGCAGAGCCGTGGCGGCCCATGCAGACACGCGGAGAGCCGCAGTAGTGGTCGCGAGCACACAAAGCAATGGCACGCCGCAGCCGGCTTCTGGACGGCATGGAAACAGTGTGACGTCACAGCCATCACCTGTTCGCTATTCGTCCGTCTCCTCCAATGGGGTGGATTAATATAAAGACCAATAGAAAACAGCTATTTCAGCCAATGACAGATAATAAAGGAAACACCAATAAAGCATACCTTACACCCCTCCTCCTCCTCCTTTTACAGCCAATCAAGTAACGACACGGTTTTTTTTTTCGTGCAGCTATTTAAGGAACCAAGTGTGTTCATTTAGCATGTGCTACTTTTAAACAGTTTTTTATCTCCATTTTACAGTCACCCCGTTTTTTGTATATTGCCTTCCATGATGTTCTCCCTTTTTTATATCTATGTTCGCCTTCTTCTCTCCTTTGCTGTTTTTAAATGTCTTCTATTGTTTTGTTCTATGTCTTTCGGCTGAAGAGCAGCGCATATGCTGCTGCCAGCCCGCCCCGATGGGGAATTGAAATACAATAAGGAAAAAAAAATTCATTTAGCAGTTAACGTAAGGCCCTGATGAAGGCTAGCTGCAACGCTGGCCGAAACGTTGGCGCATTTTAAATTATGACGATGCGGTCTGATACCCCAAAGAATTTTATTGAAGAAGACAACGGCCGCGGAAGCCTACGCTTACATTTGTATAGAAATTTAATTAGCGAATCCTATCCTTAAGAGATAACTTCACATTCTGAAAAGAACCCGGAAATAACTTTTTCAGTTCATAACTAAAAGTGCCATTGTGATTTCTCAGAATTTTTGAAAAAAATAATAATTTTCGTTAGTTTCATGTTTTTCTTGCACTAAATAGCACTACTACAGTACCCAAGTATCCCACTAGTTACGTAAGAAATTTTGTGGATTTTTGTGTCATTTCCTTACAGCGGACGGCTTCAGAAGATATTTATTGCTGAAAGTTTTTCAGGCATTTCTCTTTAGAACGTTAGGAGCGTCTGTCTGACTTCTGTAGTAGTGTGGGGGTGGAAATTGCATCTTGCAGGAGCCACAGGGTAAAGGGTACATCTCAGATTAATCCATTGCACAGAATGACAGAATAGCACCCACACGTTCACCACAGAATGTCGAGTTGCTGTACTATGCTGGGCAAAAGGAGGTCCGACACGATATTAGGAGGTGTTACGTGACTTTTGTCACCTCATTCTGTAGCATTGTGTACCATTTGCTAGTCGTAAGTGAAACATGTAGTATGAATTACAGACTGATCTGGAACACATATCTTAAGAGAGAGTTTTTTGTTCAGGTTGAACAAAACCATTACCCACAGCTCTTGAAGATCAAGGCTTGCTGAAGAATATATACGTAAGTTCTACAGGTTCCACCAGACTTCACCAGAAATGAAAGACGAGTCAGAAAAATCACCAAAACTGTTCTCGCCAGCCAACACACTGAAGCGAAAAAAGCATAAATCAAAAATTAAGCTACCAACCTGTAAATGAGATTTTATATTTACAGCAGCCGAAGACAACGGCTGAATGGCGCAGAGAAAGAAATTAACAGAAGAGGCCTGGAATTGGTTTGTTAAACTAAAAAGTTTTTCAGCTTAAGCTTTAATGTGTCTATAAAGAAGAGTTTGCAGGATTTCAAAAAAATTAATGGTGGCCCTCAACTACGTACCCTCAGACTCAGAGTTGAAATATTTAAAGTTTTGGCTGGTTTCGTTGTCTAGGGGCTGAGATACGTAGTTGCCGCATTACATGCAAAATACTGCTGGGTCTACAGTATACAATATGAATACACACATGAATCGAATGGTCGAAGGTTCCTATCACTCGGCAATTGAGAATTTTGAATGTAACATATAAATTTATAAATGAAAGATTGCAATTAATTAAAATCTGCAGGTACTATTTTAACGACTTTAAATGATGAGTACGATAGCAGAAGTACTTTTAAGAATGTCATTTATTACCGTAAAACACTTACTGGTGTCGATGGTCCAGCAATTAAATAAAATATAAGTTGAATGACAGGGAAACAATAGATTCCTACATAGCTCGCGAGATATTCACTTCTAAATGCATACTACATCTTCACTGCAGAAGCCACGGAAATCTCACAAGTGCACAAGTCAGCACTATGAAATATTTCTATCTCCCGCGACCACGCGCAAACTGCTGAACACTATCCAAGTATTTCCTGCGAGCGTCCGTCGCGCCTTCGCGTCTAGCACTCCCCCACTTCCATCCAGACTCTCAACTGACTTCGGCAGTCGCCTACCATAGTAACGAGCGCTGTGATTCGCCAGAGGGCTCCCGCCATGTCTCCAAGGCAACACACACTCACAAACATATTGAAACCCATACTAACTACTGGATTTACATTTAAATAACTTGAAATTAAATAAATATTCCTATGGCTGGACCATAAACACGCTCTAACACACATCATGAAATACATAAACAAATCAAATAAACATGTATCAAAGGAATAGAAACAAAAGTAGGCCAGTAGCCTAATGTCTCTGTGCTTTCTAAAACCCAGTATATATTTGACCAATTTCTTCATGAATAGTATATGTCGGATATAAACAATGACATAGACGAATAAATATATTTATAAGCATGCTACTACCGTTTTTTCGTGTAATTGTGGAGTACTTATGGCCTGACACGATCAATAGTAGTCGGCCACTTTGACCTCCAATAACTCATGTACTGTTCAAGTTACATGCCTCTAATTCATACCAATTTAGGTTTACACCAATAGCTTGTTAAAGACACGTCGATCGACAAAATCGGATGAACCATTTAGATTTTGGAAATTCGTTGCTGGGTGTCACTTGTATTATTTACAGTCAGACACTAAAGTTTAAACTAATAAAGATATTGAAAATCTGATTACATCATCACAAGGGTCGTGCAAATAATGTCAACGTACATGTTTCTTTTTAAGGTATCATGATTCCTCTGGCTATTATTAATATCTACATGTACTGTGAAATGTCTGCCATTATGGTTTCACAAAGTCCAGCCCTCCTGGCATGCAAATCTGCTTCATCGACACAATGCACAGTCCTCGACACAGCATCAACATGGAATTCCCAACCACGCGATCGGCCTGGACCACACGCTAGGGCTACCCCTCTTGCTCTGGCTAATGTTCGGCACCACGCAGTTGCAGACGATCCCCGGCTTGCCGAGCGGCCCGTGCTGTCACGCCAACTCCGAGCTTAGAATATTTTCAGGGCGCCACAACTCGCCCATTACCTCACAAGCTTACAATCAGTATAACATATGTTACCAGTTCTCACTTTTAAAACAAAAACCATTCGAGAGATGAGAACTGCTCAGCTAACAGTAGAGAGTTACATGCAGGCAGAGTTGAGGAAGAGAAAGAAGGAAAGAAGAAACCGATTAAGTTAACTGAAGTTAAAATCTTCTGAGTTATTAGGCTGCGTCGTATTTCCTTTAAAATAATCGACGTTTCTACCCCTCTGCTGGGATCTTCCTCAGGATCTTCCTGTGTCCACTACTGCTAGAACAGCAGCTATAGCAGTAGTGGATACCGGAAGATCTTGAGGAAGATCCCAGCAAAGGGGTCGAAACGTCGATTATTTTAGAGGAAATATGATGCGGCCTAATAACCCAGAAGATTTTACTTCAGTGGCAACGGCCACAAAAGCCTGCATACTTGCAAGAAACCGATGGATCAGGATACGCACTGGAGAGGTAAATGTAACTGTTACCGCAGTGAGTATCAACAGAGATGAATTGGTTATGGAGCTACGCGTATAGGTAGACGAAAAGTTTCTTTGAGGGATTATAAAAGACAAGGACGGACCAAGTAATGAAAGGTAGGTATATGACATTACAAAAGTTGCAGAAGCGCCATGGAAAGAGACGCCAGCAGTGGATATCAACCGCTTGCCGCTTTTCCTGCTGCTGCTGATGAAAAGATGACATTCCGTCTCTAATGACTTTGACGTCTACGAGAGGGTTTCTTGTCCTTTCTTGTCATTAGCTCTGTAATAGCGGATTGACGAGTCTTGAACAGACACGGCGAGGTTTCAAAAGAAACACACAGAATTTCTCATTTGCTCATTTGTCAGATAGGAGAGACCCATAAGTCATCGAATCGCAGTTAAGCACACTGAAGAAGCGGCTCAGGTAGTGGAAAATAACTGAAGGAATTCTTTTTTCTCGCAGAACCTGAGTATGCAGAAAAACATTGATTTCTAATTCGCATAACTGAACACACTTAGAAGAACTGTTATGGACGCAGATGATTGAATTTGCAGTATTAGCTGCTATCCCTCTGAATCCTCGCGTAACCTGAGATTGCATATCACTTATTCTATTATGTATTGGATAACTATTTTAAGGCTTATTAAAAAGGAATTTTTATAAAATAACAGAAAAAACTTGTTTTCATAAAAAGATTTTCATTTTTCTCGTATAATGTAAAAATCAACCCCCCCGCCCCGTTATACCGATTCCCGCGTCCCCCAATGACCCATGGACTTACCGAGATCAGGTGATCTGCTGTGTCTCAGCGATACAGATAGCCATGTCTCCGCAATATCCTTTCTTCCAGGAGTGCTAGTCTTGCAGGATTCACAGGAGAGCTTCTGTGAAGTTCGGAAGCCACGAGATGAGGTACAGGCGGAAGTAAGACTGTGAGGACTGGTCGTGAGCCACGCTTGAGCAACTCAGTCGGTAGAGCACTTGGCAGTGAAAGGCAAAAGTGCCGAGTTCGAGTCTCGCTCCGGTTCACTGTTTTAATCTGCCTTCATGTTTTAGCCATACCTTAGGTGCTACCACAATGGAGGGACAGACAAACGTGAAGAGGGGCAGCAGCCTTTTCGGTAGTTTCGCGGACAAAAGTCTAGATGATTCACTGACCTGGCCTTGTAACACGGCCTTGCTGTGTTGGTACTGCGAACGGCTGAAAACAAGGGGAAACTACAACCGTAACTTTTCTCGAGGACCTGCAGCTCTATATGGTAACATGACGATGGCATCCTCTTGTGTAAAATATTCCGGAGGTAAGGTAGTTCCCCATTCGGATTATGGAGACGGGTGGGGGGATTGGAGGGTGGGGGGACTACTCAGGATGATGTCGACATCATGCAGGTTAGAAAATTTGAAAAGGAAAATAGAATAGCTGAAGTTAGATACAGTGGGAATTAGTGAAATTCGGTGGCAGGATGAATAGGACTTTTGGTCAGGCGAGTACAGGGTTATAAACATAAAATCCAACAGGGGATACGCAGGGGTAGATCTAATAGTGAATGAGAAAACAGGAATGCGTTTAAGGTACTATAACAGCACTGTGAACGCTCTTTCTTAGCTCACATAGACACGAAGCGAACACCCACCGGAGTGTACAAGTTTATATGGCGATTAGGTCCTCATATGATGAAGAGACTGAATCAAGGAATAGGGCTGTATGCATGGATCAAAACCTGGAGACATCGGAAGGTTTCAGATTGATTATATAATAGTCAGGCAGAGATTTGGGAAACAGATATTAAATTGTAAGACATTTCGAAGTGCAGATGTAGACTCTGAGCATAATTTATTGGTTATGAACTGTAGGCTAAAACTGAGGAAAAAGGTAGGAAACTAAGCAGATGTGACCTGGGTAAGGTGAAAGAATGGGAGCTTGTTGAGAGTTAGAAAGGGAACATTAAGCAACGACTGACTCAAATAGGGGAAAGCAGTACTGTAGAAGAGGCATGGGTAGTTTTGGGAGATGAAATAGTGATAGCAGTAGAGGATAAAATAGGTAATCAGACAAGGTGTAGTGGAAATCCTTGGATATCATAGAAGATGTTCGACTTACTTGATGAAAGGAGCAAAATAATAATGTGGTAGGGAACGCGATTGGTCGAAGTCAGTTTATTGGGAGAATTTCAGAAAAGTGTGATTTATCTGTAAAGGTGACCACAGAAAGGATGACAGTGCGACCTATTCTTGAGTCGTGCTTGAGTGTTTGGGATCTGCACCAGGCCATTGAAGCACTTCAGAGGCGGGCTGCTAGATTTGTTCAAATGGTTCAAATCACTCTGAGCACTATGTGACTTAACTTCTGAGGTCATCAGTCCCCTAGAACTTAGAACTACTTAAACCAAACTAACCTAAGGACGTCACACACATCCAAGCCCGAGGCAGGATTCGAACCTGCGACCGTCTTGCGGTTCCAGACTGTAGTGCCTAGAACCGCTCGGCCATCCCGGCCGGCCTAGATTTGTTACCAGTTGGCTCGAATAACAAGCAAGTGCAAAGCAGATGATTTGGGAACGCAAATGGGAAAATGTGGAGGGAAGTAAGCGTTCTTTTCGAGGAACATCATTCAGAAAATTTAGAGAATCGGTGTTCGAAGCTGACTACAGAACGATCCTACAGCCGCCAAGGTACATTTCACGTAGGGACCACGAAGACAAGATACGAGAAATCAGAGTTCTTATGGAGGCACGTAGACATTCATTTTTTCCTCGTTCTGTCTGCGAACGGAACAGGAAAGAAAACGACCAGTAGTCGCACAGGGAACCCTTCGTCACACACCGTATGGTGGTTTGCGCGGTAAGGATGTAGATGTAGATATAGAGTAGCATGGAGAGCTGCAGCAAACCAGTCTTTGAACTGAAGACCACAATAACATCAACAACAGCAACAATACAAAAATGTTGATTATCCTCTGACTTACCGATTTACCAAGAACAAGCGCCATTTAGGAAAACGTGGATAACATTATACTGAACTGTACTGTTTTGCCTGTTGGATTTATAGCTATCGAGAGCTTTTGAGTCATTCAGTGTTCCGTGGGACGTAGGTATCTGGCGTATAGAAAGTTTCTTACAAACCTAGTGTATTTAGGTTCTGAGTGCTTCCAGTGTATATGCCATACCATGTAACATTGGCCCTTAAAGCCATCAACACGAAGAGATAACATACTTCAGTTTATGTAGGTAATACAGAATTTGGTTGAGCTGCAGCAGTATCGAGCTTCGGTGAACTTTCGGTAGCACAGCTAACATCCATATTAAGCATAAGCTTTTATCAAGGAAATTTCTCAATTTACCTCCAAGGATAGCCATCATAGGCTCTCCAACTTGTTTTTTCGGTGCAGCTTCAAAGTATAAATAAAATCGCCTGTTCTTTTCGTGCAAGAGGTATCACACTAAGGAAGTTACTTTGTGCAAGACAGCAAGGTGAAGGGCAAGTTTACAGTAATAAACATATAATCACGCACCAAGAAATACAACAATACACAGGATCACAATGAAGTTTTTAACAGACTATAGGCTCCAGAACGTCGATTCTAATTGTGAACTTCTGTATCATCCTACGGACTGTACGTCGGGCAGTAGTATCATACATACTAATTTTTACATAATCGAAGTAATGGTACTGCTATATGATTATGTGGCAACATTGATTCAGAAAAAATTTGTGAATTTGTACTTTTATTAATACTTTTTCCTCAATAATCAAAAAACATTGTATTCATTGTCAGGTACCATGCTGTTTTTTATGATTTGTTATACTCTATTATGCGTTAAACAATATTGTTTTTAATTTAACAATGGAGAGGAATTCGAGTACAGAGGAAATAGTGTATTTATCCTTCAAAGGAAATAGCGGACCTTTCAACAACAGCCGTAATAGCCGAGTTTAAATAGCATAGTGCCAAGTGTGTTATGTGTGGGTGACGCTTTTACCCCTTCCTTAATTGGATGTTCCTGTGGAGTGAGTTTATTTTGTTTCTGTGCTTTTTTTAATCATTTTTCTTTTAGGGAAATTACCAATGAGGCTAGTAATTCATCAATGAGTCACTTTATTCGATTCCATAGCATATATTACCACTCTGTGTTTTAAATGGCTTACTGTAGCAACGCAAGAAATGACAATAAATAAATAAATAAAATGGCAACTGTGACGTTGGCAGGCGACATGACGCAGGCTGATGGCAGCGGAGACGGTGTTGTGGAAGCATCGACGACTTCCTCGGGGCGTCGAGTTTCCTCTGCTGAAGCATCGCCTTGTTACCACTGCGACAGTTGCAGTGACCGCCAGCGAGATCTTCGTGACACCGTGTGATGATGACGTTTCCGCTCGCCAGCGTCAACGCTCCATCTCTGTGACGTCCACCACGATATCTCTCAACATTTCTCTTCTCAATAGCGAGAATTGCTGCAGAAACAAGAGAAATAATAAATACATTATTAGCCTTGAAAGCTTTGTGAGAAACAAGATGTGCTACAACTCCGAACAGCCGCCGGAAAAAAAAAAAAAACAGAAATTACCTAGCATCTAAAACTGGCAATAGTAATTACAACAAACTAAGAATTCTTTGATGACAGTGTAAGTAGGCTGTTTAGGTTTTTATGTTGGTAACGCCATGTAGCGCTCTATATGAAAATCACTGACTGTGCTGTGTGCAGTCTGTGGCTGGTTTACTTTGTTGGAATTTGATATTGTAGTGTTGGGCAGTTGGCTGTCAACAGCGCGTAGCGTTGCGCAGTTGGAGGTGAGCCGCCAGCAGTGGTGGATGTGGGGGGAGAGATAGTGGAGTTTAGAGAGCGGATGATCTGGACGTGTGTCCATCAGAGACGGCAAATTTGTAAGACTGGATGTCATGAACTGATATATATGCTGCAGGGATGTTCATATATTCGTAAGAGTACGTTACAAGGCACGTTACAAGGCATCCCAGATGAGCTCAATTATATACATGTCTGGGGAGCTTGGTGGCCAGCGGAAGTGTTCAAACACAGAAGAGTGTTCCTGAAGCCACTCTGTAGCAATCCTGGATGTGTAGGGTGTCGCATTTTCCTGCTAGAATTGCCCAAGTCCGCCGGAATGCACAATGCACATGAATGGAAGCAGTTGATCAGACATGATGTTTAAGTACGTGGCACCTGTCAGCGTCGTATATAGTGAGGTACACGTACACACGTGGTTTCCGTTTTCAATTACGGAGTGGAATAGAGTGTGTCCCGACATGTCAGGCCGATAGATGTTCAATGTGGTGGCCATCATTTGCTGCACACAATTGCAATCTCTGGCGTAATGAATGTCGTACACGCTGCAGTACAGCTGGTGTAATGTCGCCGCAGGCTGCCACAATACGTTGTTTCATATCCTCTGGGGTTGTAGGCACATCACGGTACACATTCTCCTTTAACGTACCCCACAGAAAGAAGTCCAGAGGTGTAAGATCAGGAGAACGGACTGGCCAATTTATGCGTCCTCCACGTCCTATGAAACGCCCGTCGAACGTGTACCTCACCCCTCATGGTAATGTACATGTGCGTCAGTGAAAAAGACCAATAAAAATGTGTTAGCATGTTGACGTAATGTGCTGTTCCAGTCTCTTCTGTACCTAAGGTCCATCACCGTTCCCTTTGGATGCCTACGTAATTCGGTGCTCTCCGATACACACGATCGAACCGCGGAGGAGTGGTACTCAAGCGTCAACTTTAGGTTACATTATCTCCGGATGTAATTAACATTTTACAATGCAACAAACGGAACTGATTACGTATTTGTTTATATGTTCAGATGCGCTAACAAAAGTAACGGGGGTTCCATTTAAAAAAACGGAAGTTTGTGTTAAAAAACATACTTGTGTGCATTTTTTTATGGTTTGTATTAACCAATTACACTAACCCCTCTCCTCACGTTCGGTCTGTGGAATCGGTTCGTCAGTATTTGATGTGGTTTTCGGAATATATCCAGCGGTAATGTTAGGTGACTCACCCTGTATATATATATGACTTTTGAACACTATTAAGATAAATACATTGTTTGTTCTCTATCAAAAACTTTCATTTGCTAACTATGCCTATCAGTAGTTAGTGCCTCAAGTAGTTAGAATCTTTTATTTAGCTGGCAGTATTGGCGCTCGCTGTATTGCAGTAGTTCGAGTAATGAAGATTTTTGTGTGGTAAGTGATTCATGAAAGGTATAGGTTATTGTTAGTCAGGACCATTCTTTTGTAGGGATTTTTGGAAGTCAGACTGCGTTGCGCTAAAAATATTGTGTCAATATAGTGATGATCAGAATAAGTAAAGAGAGAAATGTCTGATTACGTTCAGTTTTGCTGAGCTGTTTGAAAATCAAATAACGTAAGGGGTTTACCAGCACAATTATTCATAAATTTTTTCTAAGGGGACGTTTCATAAGACCCCTTACGTTATTTGATTTTCAAACAGTTGAGCAAAACTGAACGTACTCAGACATTTCTCTCTTTACTTATTCTGATCATCACTAAACTGACACACAATATTTTTAGCGCAACGCAATCTGACTTTCAATAATCTCTACCAGGCCCTGACTAACAATAACCCCTTTCATGAATCACTTACCTCACAAAAATCTTCGTTACTCGAACTACTGCAATACAGTGAGCGCCAATACTGCCAGCTGAATAAAAGATTCTAACTACTGAAGGCACTAACTACTGATAGGCATAGTTAGCAAATGAAAGATTTTGCTAGAGAAATAACAATGCATTTACCTTAATTGTGTTCAAAAGTCATTATATATATATATATATATCAGTTCATGACATCCAGTCTTACAAATTTACTGTCTCTGATGGTCACACGTTCAGATCATCATCCGCTCTCAAAACTCCACCATCTCTCTCCCCACATCCATCACTGCTGGCGGCTCACCTCCAACCATGTAACGCTACGCGCTGTTAACAGCCAACTGCCCAACACTACAATAGCAAATTCCAACAATGCAAACCAGTCACAGACTGCACACAGCACAGTCAGTGATTTTCATATAGAGCGCTACATGGCGTTACCAACATAAAAACCTAAACAGCCTACTTACAACAGTTTCACATCCATAGAAATCCTTGACATTATATATCCTGAGAAATAAAGGAATAAATTTTGGGCCCCCGCGACTAATCTTCAAGAATTACCTAGTGCTAATTGTAGTGATATGAAGGGTAGCACTGCTCTGAAACACCTAAATCAATAGGACTTGGTGTATATTTGACTTGCTACAACAACATGATTACTGTGGAATGAAGCAGAACGGAGAGATGAACCCTTGGTCTAGGGGTATCGTCTTTCACTAGCGCTCAAAACACCCTCGGTCCCGTGTTTAAACCGCGCCACAGCTTTTATTCTGAATAAAAATTATGAGCAATGGCAGCCGAAGACTTCCGGCCTAAGAAGTCACCCTCTCTCTGCCAAAGGCCTTGTCAAAGAGGGCGCTGAAGTGGACAGAGCTTCAGGGCACTCTCTTGCCCTTGGGGTGGTAAACTACTCCTAAAAGATGGAAGAATTATCAATGATCAACGGCATGAGGATGCAGAAGGCAATGGAAACCACTGCATTATAGACACGTAATGTGTATCCTCCGAACATATGACCCATAATTGAAAAAGTATCATGATGATGTCTCCAGTGGCAAAAGATTCCTGACACGTCCCCATTCGGATCTCTGAGGGACGACTGCCGAGGTGGAGGTGACTATGAGAGGAAAATTGAATAACCAACGAAAGGATAACATTGTACGAGTCTAGGGGTGGAATGTGAGAAGTCTGAACGTGATAGGGAAGCTAGAAAACCTGAAAAGCGAAATGCTAAGTCCCAATCTAGATATAGTGGTGATCAATGGAGTGAAATGAAAAGAAGACAAGAGTTTCTGGTCAAATGAGCATAGGTGGTAATACAACAGCAGCAGAAAATTATGTAACGGGTGTAAGATTCATTATGAATAAGAATACAGGACTGAGAGTGAATTACTGTGAGCAGTTCAGTGATGGGATTGTTCTCATCAGATTCGACAGCAAACCATCACCGACAACAATAATTCAGGGTCGCGTGGGATTAGCCGAGCAGTCTACGGCGCTGCAGTCGTGGACTGTACTGTACGAGTGCTCCCTCGGGTATGGGTGTGTGTTTTTGTCCTTAGGATAATTTATGTTAAGTAGTGTGTAAGCTTAGGGACTGATGACCTTAGCAGTTAAGTCCCATAATATTTCACACATTTTTTTGAACAATAATTCAGGTACACATGTCGTCGCCGCAAGCGGAAGATGGAGAGGCAGAGAAAGCATATGAGGATACTGAACGGCTAATTCAATAGGTAAAGAGAGATGAAAATCTAATAATCATGGGAACCGTAATGTCGTTGTATAATAAGGAATAGGAGAAAGGGTTATGGGAGAATGTGGGATTGGTATAAGGAATGAGAGAGGAGAAAGACTTTATGAGTTCTGCAGTAAATATCAGCTAATAATAGTGAATACTCTGTTCAAGAATAACAAGTGGAGGAGGTGTATTGGGAAAAGGACGGGAGATACGGAAGATGTCAGTTATATTATAACCAGGCAGAGACACCAAAATCAGGTATTGGTGTGTAACGTGCACCCAGGAGCAGAGAGTCTCAGTTCACAATTTAATAATGATGAATAGTAGGATGAAGTTCGCAACGCATTAAATTTTATTCTTAACAATTTTTTCTCATCGCAAACTACCCTGGAACACCATTTTAAGCGTTTCAGTTTCTGACCACCTTGTACACGTATATATGTACATATGACCACATTCCTGAGGGACGTATACACAGTGTGTTTCAGAAGTGACGGTCAATAGTCAGGGATATGACAGGAATGATCATTCGAAACAAAAAAGTCAAGTAAACATGGACCCTAAAACGCATATCTTAAGAGCTATGACCAATTCTTAATCGTCGATGCTGTGAAACGAATCTGTTCTACTGCAAGCTCTTTGTTTTCCGTATTTTGGGAAGTGGTAGTATGGAACAAAACAAGAAAAAATGGCCAGTAAACATGTGCTCTAAAACGCATACTTTAAGAGCTATAAGCACTAGTTTATTTTCGCTACTTTGAAACACAACTCTTCTAATGAACAAATGCTCACAACTTTTAAGGTACGAATTTTGGAGCACATGTTTACTGGACTTTTTTCTTGTTTTGGTCCTTACTACCAGTTCCCAAAACATGGAAAGCAATGAACTTGCAGTAGAAGAGATCTATTTCACAGCATCGAAGATTAAAAATTGCTCAAAACTTATTACCTGTTTCGATTTGACGAACTTTGCATGCTTTCCTTCTGTAGTGTAGACAGTAAATCGAGCTTTTTCGGGATATTACTCTCTTATGAAGCAAACCTGCAATTGTATACAATAAATCAATGAACTTTCGTTTTACCGCCTCTGTAGTCTTCGTTGGCGGCCATCTGATCCCGAGAGTCATTTTCGCTTTACCATTGCTTCACTACAAAAGCAATATCGTGCACCGAGCTTTCGTGCTACGTCAGAGCGTTACACACTTGCACGATTTAGTAAGGGGGAAAGAGTCCACGAGTAGGAAGCGACCGCAGACGCGCCGATTTCACTTGTCATACTCCGCAACTGCAGTGAGGAAGCCAGTATAGCGCTGAGGTGACAGCAGCAAGTTGATTTACATTGTATGCAACCCTCATCCTTGCGTTTGTACTAGCTGTGTAGTCGGTAAACGACGCCGGAACAAAATATGTGCTACCGGCGTATGCGTGCTGAACTCGTGAGACTGCATACCTCCGACATATATCGCTACCTGGCCACATCCACATTCTTCTACGTCTGTTGTCAGGCGTCAGAAAAATCTTGCAGTCGTCGATGAAGGGAACGCAGTCTCATTGATACAGGTTACATTCCAGGAGTTCCTCGGTAACCTCAAACGAATATGAACACATTCCTGAGGGACTTGTACGGTCATTCGTAGTAGATGTATAGAGGCCAAACTGATAGCATACTGTTTGACAGCCCTCCCAGTTAGCTCCAAAAAGACAACGTACAGTTCTGTTGCAATCTCCTCGGGGAATCTGCTACCAATAAATTCTAGGCAGCGGTCATTAACGGTTGTAGATCGCTACGAGGCAAATATCAATGCTTTGTGTCACACGAAAGTGGTTGAGTCTCCGAAGACCCGCTGTTGAAAACTCTTCTCGCCGTAAAATGGCTCTGTCCAAACCTGAAGTGCTCCGTCGGTACTTGATGACAGACAAAGCAGTGAGCAAACGCGGCATTAACTGAAGATTGGATACAAAGCTTGCTCTACTGCGGCTTTTCTTTTTCGTCCATTGCTTAGCGATGTCTTGTTTCTAAAAGAGAATCGACAAAAAGGCCGGCTATAGAAAAGCACAAGCTAGGTGAATAACGAAGATGGTATAAAACATTTTTGAGCACTTTATATGCTTTTTCGGCTATATAAGAAGTAAACTCACTCCCTAGCGAGCTTTATTAAGCTATCGAAGATAAAGCTGCGTTTAGCTGCTGCTGAGCGACCGCGAGGAGGCGCTGATGCTGATGGAATCAGCGAGCTACGCCACCTTCCTTGGAATGTGGAATGAGGTGTGGAAGCACTTCGAGTTCCAGAACCTTAGCCGACCATTCATCCAGTTATTTTTATAAAAAATGAATAAAAACTATGGCAGTCGATTATGAAGATGAGGCAAGTCACTTGTACATTTTAAATAATAAGGCAAAGCAATCACATAGAGGAATAGGAAAAATCAACCGAGATAAAAGACTACCACCAAAAACAGCAACAAATAATAAACCCAACAGAAAACCTTGATATTTATAATTAAGTACTTACCACAGTAACACGGTGCACAGTGGATGAAGACTAAGGAATAGCCGGTCTTTGTCCAGTATGCCGCGTGACGTCACACTCGAAAGCCGCGTTGTCAGTACAGAACTCGCTTCTTTCTTTGGATTCCTTCGCTGGAAGAGTGAAAGGATGGAAAGCTCCATTTACTGTATTTTTTATTGAATTTTGATAGTTTTCTGTTGAGAATTTACAATTTGCGTAGCAGAAGATGATTTGAAATTGTATTGTTGGCCATGAAGAGTAAACCCTGAACATAAATAAATAATCTTCCAGGGCCTGATAAGCTAAACGCACTAGCCGATAATGCTAACGATCATTAGTGGGTCTACCAACTGACTACCTGATGAAATTCTAGAATTTACGTCACTAGCTTTCTTCATTATAATGGCTAAAACAGTTCCGCACTGTCGTCTAGAAACAAAATACGAGAGTTCGGAATAACAGGGCACTTTGTACTGAAGAGTTCCTACCAACAGAACAGAGCATGTGTTCTTAATGGAGAGAAACCTTCAGAGCGTAAAAGTGGCTTCGGATGTGGGCCGAGGACGTGTTATAGAACCAGTACTATTCACGATATTCACTCATCAGCCAGAACATAATGGCAACCGATCTACTATCCATTTAGACCTATCCAGGCGATAGCAGCGTTACCGGGCGAGGAATGACTGCTAGCCAGACACATTCACGGTGCATGTAGAATCAGTAAGCGTGCTGCCCATGTGCAGAATGGGAAAAGAGCGCGATCTGTCTGAGTTTGACCAAGGGCAGATTGTGATGGCCCGGATGCTCGATATGAACGTTTCGGAAACTGCACAACTTCTCGGGTATTCGAGAAGCGCTGTCGTGAGTGTCTTCAGCACGTGCTGGAACTATGGTGAAACCACGTCCAGGAATGGCTCTGAGCACAATGGGACTTAACATCTGAGGTCATCAGTCCCCTAGAACTTAGAACTACTTAAACCTAACTAACCTAAGGAATCACACACATCCTTGCCTGAGATAGGATTCGAACCTGCGGCCATAGCAGTCACTCGGTTCCAGACTGAAGCGCCTAGAACCGCTCGGCCACATCGGCCGGCCACTGGTCAGACATATGTCGGACGTCATAGGTTGGGCAGACTGGCAAAACAAGACAGGCGGCGAACTGTGGTGGAGCTAACACCAGAATTTAATGCTGGGCAGAGTACAAGTGTGTCTGAACACTCAGTGTACCGAACACTCCAATCGATGGGCCTCTGTAGCCGACGACCCATGCATGTGACAGTGTTAACACCATGACATTGGCCACTGCGACCGAAATTGGCACGTGACGCTCGTCGCTGGACATTGGCACAGTGGTAGAGCGTTACATGATCTGACCAATCACGATGCCTTCTTCATTACGTCGATGGAAGGGCGCGAATCCGTCATCTTCCAAGCGAATAGCTAGTTGACACCTGTACTGCGAGACGGAGACTGCGGCTCAGTTATGCTCTGGGGAACATTCATATGGGCATCCATGGGTCCAATGGAACTCGTGCAAGGCACCATGACGGTCACGGGGTATCGTACTGGTTGCAAACCACTTACATCCCTTCATGACGATCATGTTTCCTGATAGCGGTGCCATTTTCCAACAAGATAATGCGCCATGTCATGAGTCCAGGAGTGTGATGGAGTAGTTCGAGAAAACATTAGTGAGTTCCAGTTGATGTGCTGGCCCCCAACTCGCCAGACTGAGCTCCATCGAATACATCTGGGATGTGATTCAACATAGCTCAAAGCTCATTGTCCCCCTCCCCGAATTTACGGGAATTAGGTGACTTGTGTGTGCAGGTGGTTCCATCTCCCTCCAGTTAGCTACCAAGGCCTCATTGCTTCTATGTCACGAGGCGTAGCCGATGTTATCATTGTCAAAGATGGAGATACAGGCAATTAGGCCAGTGGCTATTATGTTCTGACTGATCAGTGAATGTACGAGACCGCGGTGAAAAACTACCTCCGAATTTTTTATTCTATTCGGAATATGGATCGAGGTACTGCATGCCATGCATATTATTCAGTCGACCTTTCCGTTTCGCTGGCGTAAGTAGCAACCCTTCGCCCCTACAGGGCTCCGATTGTAGCATGTAACATGGTGGTGTGTATTATAACTATGGTGACACGTTAGAAAATCTCAGATCACTGAAAGCTCGAACTCGAAAAGTTAGTCCATACATGGTGCACCATCTCCTTCAGCATGACAAAGCCAGACTACACTCGAGTGCTGCAGTATCTACAGCAATCCGCGCCCTTGCGTGCCCTGTCATCGATCATTGTTCGTACAGTCCCGACTTGGCCCCATCTGATTTTCATGTTTCGGAAACTTAAAGAACACATTCTGCGACTTAATTTTGATAGTTATGAAGCGGCACAAGCAGAGGTGACATTGTGTCTCCCTCAACAAAGTCAAACATTCTACAATGGCCGGCCGGGGTAGTCAAGCGGTTCTAGGCGCTACCATCTGGAACCGCACGACCGCTACGGTCGCAGGTTCGAATCATGCCTCGGGCACGGCTGTGTGTGATGTCTTTAGGTTAGTTAGGTTTAAGTAGTTCTAAGTTCTAGGGGACTGACGACCTCAGAAGTTTAGTCCCATAGCGCTCAGAGCCGTTTTTACACATTCTACAGTGACTGTATTAATAAAATGATCTATCGTTGTGATAAATGTGTTACTCGCCAGAGTGGCTATGTTAAGAAATAAGTATGTAGACACGAAGAATAAAGATGTAGAATGTTAAAACGTTTCTGTTATTTAAAAAGCTTTATGAGGTTTTACATAAAACATTCGGAAGCATTACTTTTCACCACGAGTTTTTATAAATGACCCGCTAGATAACTTTAGATGCTCCATGAGGCTGTTGTTGTTGTATGTAGAGAAGTAGTAACGCTAGAAAATTGTACGGAAATTCAGGAAGACTAGCAGAGTACCCGACGCGTGTTGTACGGATTGGCAGTGGTCTATCAGTATAAACAAATGTAACATACTGCCTATAAATAGGCGTAGACACCCGTTATTGTGTGACTACACTGTTGCCAAATAGTCACTGAAAGCATTCGCATCCATTAAATATCTGGGAGTATGAGTACGGAACGATTTAAAGTGGAACGACGACATAAAAATATTCTTAGAAAAAGCACATGCCAGAATGACATTCTTTGCAAGAATACTTGGGAAGTATAATCCGCACACAAAAGAGGTGGCTCTCAAAATCCTCGTTCGACCGATACTTGAGAATTACTCGTCAGTCTGTGACTCATATCTAGTAAGAGTAGATTGACGCGTAAAATACAGAAGAACGAAAGAAGAGCAGCGCATTCCGCCACGGATTTGTTTACTAAGTGTGAATGCATCATAAAGAAGCTCACCCAATTCTAATAGCAGAAGTTACAAAATAATCATTGTGCATCTTGGGGGAGCTTATTGTTAAATTACCGAGAGCGTGCTTTCCTTAGAAGAGTCAACCGACATATTACTTCTTCCTACGTGTATTTCGTTAACAGACCATGAAGGCAAGATCAGAGAGATTCTACACCGTTCGGAGGCTTCCCGTTAATCGTTTTCCCTGCGCACCATTCGTGGCTGGAACACGAAGGTGGGAAATCGCAGTGGTGCACAAAGTATCCTCTGCCACACACGATACGGTGGCTTGCGGAGTATAGGTGTAGAATTAGATGTAATTGTAGTAACATGCACAGACCACTACGAACCATGAACACGTACTCTGAATCATATCCAGTTGTTTCCCATGCAACGTCTGCTGGGCACACCCCGAAAGTGTCGCGGCGTACATACAACACTGAAGATCGCCAGCGTCGCATCCGTGAATTTCCGTCAGAATTCTTGTCTGTATATGAGTAAATGATGGCATTATTCGATTTCGGTGTTTGACGACCTCTATATATTTCAAAATATTGTTCCGATGCCTGAGAAGACTATTGTTAAATAAAGTAGGAATTCTGTCTTTAAAATACGAAGTCGGATGTATTTGTGTTCAGAAGAAACAACAGTAAGCGAGTGAAACGTGACGTGCAGAACTGAGAAAGAAGTTGAAGTATATAGTCTGCCGATCATTTCTGAAAAGCTGAGACGCAGCTTTACTTTCCAAACGCTACTAGCATATTGTTGCGGATTGTGTGCTGATTCGAAACTTCCTAGCAGTTTAACCGTGTGCCGCACTACCTCTTGCACTGTGATTTTTTTTCGCAGGTTCCATATTTTGTAAGCTCATTATTCTGGAACTCAACTATTAGTCTGGCACTACCTGCAGATTTTCTAACGAGATATGTGACTCGTCGACATAACTGTGTGTTCACTTGATGTCTCTTTTTATTTGATTTG
Source organism: Schistocerca piceifrons (assembly GCF_021461385.2). Taxonomy (NCBI): domain Eukaryota; kingdom Metazoa; phylum Arthropoda; class Insecta; order Orthoptera; family Acrididae; genus Schistocerca; species Schistocerca piceifrons. The sequence goes on along the minus strand of NC_060140.1, from coordinate 777,985,814 downwards.
TTTCCGTAAGTCTTTCCAATCTAACGAAGTATACTGTGCAGCGAAATTAAAAGATCACTCTTTCGAAACCCCTTAGTTATTTCCCACTGCGACGCATAAGTTTGTGATTTGGCACGAAGGTGCCTACAACCTCTGTCTGTAATGGTGCAAATACATGGCGCCCTGTCACACTACATTCGGCCTCGCCGACGCTTCAGACATCAACGTCTTGACACATGCGAGAAAGAGGCCAGGGCTCAGAAGTTCAACGTGAGTTGATGATGCCACACTCACACCAAATTTGACCACAATTTTACCCAACGTCACCGTGGCCACGTCACACTACGAGAATGTCGTCACAGCCCCTCTTAGCCACATCCACCCCTTTTTATGACGCCTCTGCACGGCTACGATGTCCTTAGAGAAGGGTTGAAGCGCTAGGGAAACATCATCAGTACCAAAGACTTCTCAATCCACTGCAAACTGTCATTCTCGACCTCGAAATGTGTGGGAATCAATGTACCAAGGAAAGAGGTAATTTCATTGACTCCCGTTATGCCACACCCTGGGGCCTTTTCGTGTCGATTCTGAGCGGCAGTGCCGGCCGGAGTGGCCGAGCGGTTCTAGGCGCTTCAGTCTGGAACCGCGTGACCGCTACGGTCGCAGGTTCGAATCCTGCCTCGGGCATGGATGTGTGTGATGTCCTTAGGTTAGTTAGGTTTAAGTAGTTCGAAGTTCTACGGGACTGATGGCCACAGATGTTAAGTCCCATAGTGCTCAGAGCCATTTGAACTATTTTTTTTAGCGACAGTGTGTCCGAAATGTTTCCCTCGGCCACTAAAAAAAACCGCATGATTCCAACACTGGGTATCGCAGTTCTGATCTCCGTCACAGAGGCGTCCAAATAAGTGGTGAGGGGTGTGACGACCTTCCCCCATCACGTGACACGTTCACGGCGATGTCGATCAAAATTGTGGTGAAATTTGGTGCCAACGTGACATCAATAACCCACTTCGAGCGTCACATGAACTTTTGAGCTCTAGCCTCTTTTTTTTTTCCTTGCGTCGAGACCTTACCGTTTCAAGTGTCCTCGAGGCAGAGGGTGATGTCGCAGGGTGCCACGCTTTTGCAGAACAATAGAGAAAGCTTGTAGGCACCTCTGAGCCAAATTTCAAACTTCTGCGTCGCAAAGGGAGAGAATTATAGTACGTCGAAAAAGCGCCCCTTTGATTCTGTTGCACAGTATATATGATGAAATTCAAATCACTGTTCATTCTAGTTCTCTTTCTATCTGTGTATGCGTGCGCGCGCGCGCGCGCGCGCGAGTGTGTGTGTGTGTGTGTGTGTGTGTTTGTGTGTGTGTGTGTGTGTGTGTGTTTGAGTGTTAAAGAGAGAGAAAGAGAGAGTGTGATGTGTGTACGGAAAGGCTTTTTCTTTCTAAATATTATTGGGATTGGGCTGTGCTTAGTCGTGGTGGAGGCAGAAAGTTGAATGTCGATGTAACAGCTGCCAGAGATTGGTCGAAGTTTTAGGTGTCGGGAGCAAGTAAAGTACGCTGTAGATAAAGGGGTTTAAATGTGTGTAACGAAATTATGTACTCATTGTGGATCATGGCCACGCAGACAAACTTGTTATAAATCCTATTTAATACAGTTTGAGCAATGAAGAAGAAATGTTACACAAGTTGTCGAGAACAGAGCAAATGTGGACTGAACTGCAGGAACATCGGTTGCTTGTATCGTCTCACGTAAAGTGTGAGTTCAAACGCCAGTTGAGTCGACTAGAGCGCGTGCCACTGCAGTAAGGTGGGTTGCCGTAGAAGCATCGTCAGGCGCATATGCGGCTCTCGATGCCTGTGAAGTCTTCGAAATCGGCAAATTCCAAGTCTCATGTTACACAAAGGGCATAATCACGATCGATGAAGCCTTTATAATATGTTAAACCTTTCCCTGTTTCCTTTAACCGTCCAATCATTGCAGGCATACGTGAAACTAAAGACATGCTTGTCTGGTAGTTGTCCTAAAGGCAGCTCATAGAAGTTCAGTAGCTACAAACAGGAAGATTCACTTTAAGATAGAAATTCCACTCCTACTCTTTCATTAGTAGCTACTACTCCTGTCATATTGCGATGATTTATTAATTATTTCATTAGTTAACGTATAGGAATGTGCAGTAGCATGCCTGCCGCCATTATAAGGGCCCTACAAGATGGCAGAGGCCCATCTTTGTAAGAATAAAGTCGCAGGGATGTGTAAGAACGTTACATTTTCATCCCTGTTATTCGGTGTTGTGATCTTTATTCCGAAGACTGATTTTATGCAGCTATCCTCGCTAGTTCGTTCAGTACACGCCTCTTCATCTCTGTATGATTATTACAGACTACTTCCGTTACTCCTATCTCAAGGCGATTTATTCAATTGGTCTCCAATTTAACCCCCTCCTCCCCCCCCCCCTCCCAACACACACACATGTCCCCCACCATTATCAAATGGACGATTCCTTGGATCACTCGATCCACTCTTTCATACAAATTTTGTCATATATTCGTTTTTTCCCGACTTGACTCAGTATCTCAGTATCTCATTATCAGTTATCCGTTCTACTCATATAATCTTCAGCATTGTTCTTTAGTGCCACAAGTATAAAGCTCCTATTCTCTTTTTTCCTGATTTGTTTATTACCCATGTTTCAAATCCGTAGAATGATAGACTCCAAACAAATACCTTTTGAAAATCCTTCATAATATTTAAATTTTATATTCGATGCCAACAATTTTTTATTTTTCAGGCACACACCATCCTTCCAATTTCCAGTTGCATTTTTTATTCTTTCTGCTTCAGCCATCGTTAGTATTTTGCTACCCACATAAGAACACTCGTTTAATACTTTTAGCGTCTCGTACCCTAATCTGATTCCCTCAGTAACCCCTGATTTAGTTAGACTGTATTCCATTACCTTTGGTTTATCTTTTTTATATTCACCTTATAGCCTCTTTTCAAGACTCTTGCCATTGCCATCAGCTATTAATCCAAGTTGGTTACGTGTTAATAATCTGTTAATAATACTGAGAAACAAATATTTCTGATAACTTAACCCCTTATACAGGGTGTTACAAAAAGGTACGGCCAAACTTTCAGAAAGCATTCCTCACACACAAAGAAAAAAAATATGTTATGTGGACATGTGTCCGGAAACGCTTACTTTCCATGTTAGAGCTCATTTTATTACTTCTCTTCAAATCACATTAATCATGGAATGGAAACACACAGCAACAGAACGTACCAGCATGACTTCACACACTTTGTTACAGGAAATGTTCAAAATGTCCTCCGTTAGCGAGGATACGTGCATCCACCCTCCGTCGCATGGAATCCCTGATGCGCTGATGAGCCCTGGAGAATGGCGTATTGTATCACAGCCGTCCACAATACGAGCACGAAGAGTCTCTACAGTACATTTGGTACCGGGGTTGCGTAGACAAGAGCTTTCAAATGCCCCCATAAATGAAAGTCAAGAGGGTTGAGGTCAGGAGAGCGTGGAGACCATGGAATTGGTCCGCCTCTACCAATCCATGGGTCACCGATTCTGTTGATGAGAAGCGTACGAACACTTCGACTGAAATGTGCAGGGGCTCCATCGTGCATGAACTACATGTTGTGTCGTACTTTTAAAGGCACATGTTCTAGCAGCACAGGTAGAGTATCCCGTATGAAATCATGATAAGGTCCTCCATTGAGCGTAGGTGGACGAAACTAAAATGAGCTCTAACATGGAAATTAAGCGTTTCCGGACACATGTCCACATAACATCTTTTCTTTATTTGTGTGTGAGGAATGTTTCCTGAAAGTTTGGCCGTACCTTTTTGTAACACGCTGTATAAGGGGTTAAGTTATCAGAAATATTTGTTTCTCAGTATTACTAACAGATTATTAACACGTAATCAACTTGGATTAATAGCTGATGGCAATAGCAAGAGTCTTGAAAAGAGGCTACAAGGTACCTTTTTGTAACACCCTGTATAAAAGCGAATAGGTTCCACTAACACTGAGAAGTGCAATAAACAATTTGGCACCACCAGTGGTGATTAGAAATGGGCGTCTGTGACTTACTGTCTACACGAGAGGCGTTCAATAAGTAATGCAGAATGCTTTTTTTTTTTAGTTTTTCTGAAAGCAGGTTGGTTTCAGTCAGGATTCCAACACACTGTATTATTCCCCACTCTTTTGAATACAAAACCCCATTTTTTCAACATAATCTCCGTTCAATGTGACGGCCTTACGCCACCTTACTAGGTGGGCCTTTATACCCGCATGGAATCACATTACTAGCCGACGTCAGAGATAACGTCTTGCTGCATCAGTAACCTCCCCGTCACTCGTGTACTGCCTCCCGAAGAGTGCATCCTTAATAGGGCCAAAGAGATGGAAGTCGGGAGTTGCGATATCCGCACTATAGGCTGGAGGAGGAAGACAAGTCCAATGAAGTTTTCTGAGCTGCTTTTGGGGTGGACAGACTCGTTTGGCGCCTTCGCTGCCACGGGAAGGTATTTGATTACATTTTTGTGGCGACGAACATGCTGATGTCGTTTCTTCAGTTTCGTAAGGGTAGCACAGTACACTTCAGGAGGTCATCAAATAGAACAATTCCTTCAGAGTCCCAGAAGACGGTTGCCATGACTTTACCGGCTAAGGGTGCTGCTTTGAACTTTTTCTTTGGAGGAGAGGTGATGTAGCGCCACTCCATGGATTGCTATTTTATTTCCGATTTGAAGTGATGAACTCATTTTTCGTCACCTGTGAGGATGTTCGACAAAAAATATTCGCTATTAGCCCTGTAACGCCCAAGCTATTCCGCATGGATAGTCCTTCGTTGCTCTTTACAGTCTTCTGTTTGGCGGCGAAAAACTCTTCGGGCACATGCTTTTGAGTACCCTAACTGGTGGACGAGTGTGTCAGCACTACCAACGGAGACGTCCAATTGAGCAGCGAGGTATCTGATTGTGATCCGTTGATCATCTCGAATGAGAGTGTCCGCACGTTCCAACACTGCTCGAGTCACAGCTGTGTGCGGCCGGCCGGCAAGCGGGAGATGGGACAGGTTTGCGACTCTCAGTTCTTTTGTTCACTGCCAGGTCACCGTAGACATTCTGCGAGCGCCTACGAATATCTGCGATGCTCTCGTTTTGCGCCAAAAGAAACTGTATGATTGCTCTATGCTTGGAACACATTTCCGTCACAGACGCCATCTTGAAGGCTACGATAGTGCCGTCACCCATCGGAACTTCGTGAAACTATGGGTGCTAAAGCGGTAATATTCATCGATGCCCGACAAAAATATTCCGCATTTGTTAAACTGAAATTGGCCGAGAGAAGAAATGTGTTGCATTACTGATGGCCGAGTGCACCAACCCCGGTCAAATAGCATGATAACCAAGGTCCTGCGATCATGGTTAAACGTACATCGTGTTTAAAATGTTTCTGCAGTGCACCAACGTTAATCGCTGGTCAGCAAACCGTCGTCAGCCAACCGTGCATTTGGCCGCGGTAAACTCTGTACATTGCAATGGAACGTGCCCTGGTGACGCAAAGATGTTAGTAAACACACAATTGCACAGATAATCGCTGGTGCCACATTCTCTCTTTGCTGTCTTTTCCGTCGCCAAGCAGAAGTGTGTATACGTACCTCGGTACCTATTTCCGATCTGCTGTTTTTTTTTTTTTTTTTTTTTTTTGGAGAGCAAAAGAAAAACACCGAATTTCTCGAAGCACGAGATAGATGTACTTCTTGAACTGGTGGGTGTAAATGCACCCGTTCTTGAAAATAAGAAAACTGACGGCTGCAGCTTGAAAGAAAAACAGGCAATGTGGTCCCATGTGGAGGCGCAATTTAATTCTACTCCTTGTAAGTTTACTCATAAATTAATAACTTTTCTGGGTTCATCGTAAGCATAGGATACGGCACACTCTGGCTTTTAGTTTGAAATTTGAAAGTGTTATTGGAGTACCACTGAATTTCTCATCACACACCCAGTTCAGTGAGTACTTTTGTGTGCCCTAGATAACAGAAAAAAATAGATTACATGCTGAAATAATCGAAAAAATTAAAAATATGGCGAAATCCTGTAACTATAATCGTAAATTTTCATTCTGAACAATGTCTGAATTTATTTTACCTTATCGGAAATGTTCATTAATTATAGAACGGCGAACTGCTCTTCCTGGTAACGTGTCATCACGATACATCTGCTGTCCAAGTAGCACAGGTTCGTTATCTTCAATGTTGGGAACTCTCTCGTCACGTAACTGACTTAAAAGTCGAGAACTTTCTGGGTCTTCTGGTGGTTCCTAATTGCTTGTACTCCTCGGAATATTATGCAAGACAGTTGTATCCACAATTATTGACATTGCTTTCTGTGGATTACGTCTTATTCCCCACAGATAATATGGGAAATCTTCTCTTCCACAAGCCATATTTTCTCTCAACAGTGTTTCTAGTTTTAATATGAGACCTGTTATATTGATGCTCTGCTTCATTTTGCGGATTTAAAAGTGGAGTTAACAAGTAGGATCTACATGCGTAACCACTATCTTGTCTTGTGACAGCCAGAGCGAGAGCACCAGCAGCAGCGAGTACTGTTTGTATAAAGCGTTTATTTTGCATTTTGTTTACGACCTTCCACTAAGGAAGGGATTCTATTTGTGTTTATCTGCTCTGCATAGTAACTAACAGTTCTTGATAAAACTTTACGTAGTTTTCGTGTTACATTTCTTAGTGTTTTCTTGATCGTTTAGAACAGAAAGCGCCCTAAAACCGTCTTTTGTTTGTTTCGCGGCCGTTAGCCACTAGTCACTTGAATCAGCAGTTCTCTTGTGACAGCCAGAGCGAGAGCACCAGCAGCAGCGAGTACTGTTTGTATAAAGCGTTTTTGTACTTATTTGCTGCGCTTAGCTTTTAAATAGTTTTTCTGGGAAAACCTAGCGTAGTTTTCGCGTCTCGTATTTCAGTGAGTGTTTCTTGATTATCAGAGTAGCTCATCAGAAGATTATCTTGGGAATTTGTCACCGTATAGAGTAGGGTAAACATAGTCATGTGTAGTGACTGTGGTTGTTGTGAGCGGACGCAAGGAGAATTGGCCACTCTTCGGGGGCAGGTGGAGGCTTTGTCTGTTAGGCTCATCGAGCTCGAGGCGCAGGCGTCGGCTCGTAGTGGCGTTGGGGCAACTGTGGTGAGACCTATGCCTACTTCGGTGGCCTTGGAATCACATGGAACCCCTGATGTCGCTGCGTCTTCCGGCAGTGAGCATCTTACCGGTCAGCCATCACTCCAGGGTGAATGGCGGACAGTGGTGGGCTCGCGCGTGCCTGGCCGAAAGGCGAAGGTGGGATCCGGCCGCGTGGCAGCTGCCTTACCCCTTTCCAACAGGTACGGGGTGCTTCCTAGTGGTGATGACATCGTTTCCGAGCCACCACAGGATGCCTCGCCTGTTGGGCCAGTGGCCGATTCTCCGGCAAGGTCCCGACAGTCACAGAGGGCGGGCCTATTAGTTATAGGGAGCTCCAATGTTAGGCGGGTTATGGAGCCCCTCAGGAAAATAGCGGGTAGGTCGGGGAAGAATGCCAGTGTGCACTCGGTGTGCTTGCCGGGGGGTCTCGTCCGTAATGTGGAGGAGGCCCTTCCGGCAGCTATTGAACGCACTGGGTGTGACCGGCTGCAGATAGTAGCACATGTCGGAACGAATGACGCCTGCCGCTTGGGTTCTGAGGCCATCCTTGGTTCCTTCCGGCGGCTGGCTGATTTGGTGAAGACAACCAGCATCGCACGCGGAGTGCAAGCTGAGCTTAATATCTGCAGCATAGTGCCCAGAGTCGATCGCGGTCCTCTGGTTTGGAGCCGTGTGGAGGGTCTAAACCAGAGGCTCAGACGACTCTGCGACTATAATGGTTGCAAATTCATCGACCTCCGTTATTGGGTGGAGAACTGTAGGGCCCCCCTAGACAGGTCAGGCGTGCACTACACACCGGAAGCAGCTACTAGGGTAGCAGAGTACGTGTGGCGTGCACACGGGGGTTTTTTAGGTTAGAGGGACCCCCCCTTGGGCGAAACGATAAAATACCTGACGGCTTACCAGAGAGGACATTATCATCGTTGATAAAGAACGTCCGTCCTCAGAGACCAAAAACAGGAAAAGTTAACGTAATATTGGTAAACTGCAGGAGTATCCAGGGCAAGGTTCCTGAATTAGTATCTCTTATTGAAGGAAATAGTGCGCATATAGTATTAGGAACGGAAAGTTGGTTAAAACCGGAAGTGAACAGTAACGAAATCCTAGACACAGAATGGAATATATACCGCAAGGATAGGATAAACGCCAATGGTGGAGGAGTATTTATAGCAGTAAAGAATTCAATAATATCCAGTGAAGTTATTAGCGAATGCGAATGTGAAATAATCTGGGTTAAGTATCAAAGGTGGGTCAGATATGATAGTCGGATGCTTCTATAGACCACCTGCATCAGCAACCGTAGTAGTTGAGCGCCTCAGAGAGAACCTGCAGAACGTCGTGAAGAAGTTTCGTGATCATACTATTGTAATAGGGGGAGACTTCAATCTACCAGGTATAGAATGGGATAGTCACACAATCAGAACTGGAGCCAGGGACAGAGACTCTTGTGACATTATCCTGACTGCCTTGTCCGAGAATTACTTCGAGCAGATAGTTAGAGAACCAACTCGTGAAGCTAACGTTTTAGACCTCATAGCAACAAATAGACAGGAACTTTTCGACTCCGTGAATGTAGAAGAGGGTATCAGTGATCATAAGTCAGTGGTTGCATCAATGACTACAAGTGTAATAAGAAATTCCAAGAAAGGAAGGAAAATATATTTGCTTAACAAGAGTGATAGGGCACAAATCGCAGAATATCTGAGTGACCACCATCAAACGTTCATTTCTGAGGAAGAGGATGTGGAACAAAAATGGAAAAAATTCAGAAACATCGTCCAGTACGCCTTAGATAAGTTCGTACCGACTAAGGTCCAAAGCGAGGGGAAAGATCCACCGTGGTATAACAATCATGTACGAAAGGTACTACGGAAACAAAGAAAGCTTCATCATAGGTTTAAGAGTAGTCGAATCATAGCTGATAAGGAAAAGCTGAACGAAGCGAAAAAGAGCGTAAAGAGAGCAATGAGAGAAGCATTCAACGAATTCGAACACAAAACATTGGCAAACAATCTAAACAAGAACCCTAAAAAGTTTTGGTCATATGTAAAATCGGTAAGCGGATCTAAATCCCCTATTCAGTCACTCGTTGACCACGATGGCACCGAAACAGAGGACGACCGAAGAAAGGCAGAAATACTGAATTCAGTGTTCCGAAACTGTTTCACTGCGGAAAATCGTAACACGGTCCCTGACTTCAGCCGTCGCACGGACGCCAAAATGGAAAATATTGAAATAAACGATATCGGAATTGAAAAACAACTGCTATCACTTAGTAGCGGAAAAGCATCCGGACCAGACGAGATACCCTTAAGATTCTACAGTGATTATGCTAAAGAACTTGCCCCCTTTCTATCAGCAATTTATCGTAGATCGCTGGAAGAACGTAAAGTACCTAGCGACTGGAAGAAAGCGCAGGTCGTTCCCATTTTCAAGAAGGGTCATAAATCAGATGCGAATAATTATAGGCCTATTTCGCTTACGTCAATCTGTTGTAGAATAATGGAACATGTTTTGTGTTCTCGTATTATGACGTTCTTAGATAATACAAATCTCCTTCATCATAACCAACATGGATTCCGCAAACAGAGATCATGTGAAACTCAGCTCGCCCTATTTGCCCAAGAAATTCACAGTGCCGTAGACACTGGCGAGCAGATTGATGCCGTATTCCTGGACTTCAGGAAGGCATTTGATACGGTTCCGCACTTACGTTTAGTGAAAAAAATACGAGCTTACGGAATATCGGACCAGGTTTGTGATTGGATTCAGGATTTCCTAGAAGAAAGAACACAACATGCCATTCTTAACGGTTCAAAATCTGCAGATGTAGAGGTAATTTCGGGAGTACCGCAGGGAAGCGTGATAGGACCTTTATTGTTTACAATATACATAAATGACTTAGTTGACAACACCGGTAGCTCCGTGAGGCTATTTGCAGATGACACGGTTGTCTACAAGAAAGTAGCAACATCAGAAGACTCGTACGTACTCCAGGAGGACCTGCAGAGGATTAATGCATGGTGCGACAGCTGGCAGCTTTCCCTAAACGTAGATAAATGTAATATAATGCGCATACATAGGGGCAGAAATCCATTCCAGTACGATTATGCCATAGGTGGTAAATCATTGGAAGCGGTAACGACCGTAAAATACTTAGGAGTTACTATCCGGAGCGATCTGAAGTGGAATGATCACATAAAACAAATAGTGGGAAAAGCAGGCGCCAGGTTGAGATTCATAGGAAGAATTCTAAGAAAATGTGACTCATCGACGAAAGAAGTAGCTTACAAAACGCTTGTTCGTCCGATTCTTGAGTATTGCTCATCAGTATGGGACCCTTACCAGGTTGGATTAATAGAAGAGATAGACATGATCCAGCGAAAAGCAGCGCGATTCGTCATGGGGACATTTAGTCAGCGCGAGAGCGTTACGGAGATGCTGAACAAGCTCCAGTGGCGGACACTTCAAGAAAGGCGTTACGCAATACGGAGAGGTTTATTATCGAAATTACGAGAGAGCACATTCCGGGAAGAGATGGGCAACATATTACTACCGCCCACATATATCTCGCGTAATGATCACAACGAAAAGATCCGAGAAATTAGGGCAAATACGGAGACTTACAAGCAGTCGTTCTTCCCACGCACAATTCGTGAATGGAACAGGGAAGGGGGGATCAGATAGTGGTACAATAAGTACCCTCCGCCACACACCGTAAGGTGGCTCGCGGAGTATAGATGTAGATGTAGATGTAAGTGACCTTGTGGTATTTCTCCGTTTTCAAATGGAGCTCTGCGAGCGCAGTTGAGAAATATGGTACTGTCGTGCACAGAGCCCGGCCATCGAGCGACAATATCTCTTATTAACAAATTATGATCACTAATGGTTTGACAGTTAAAGGAAAAATATGATTCCCTATTGTGGAAAAGTTCCGCATTATGTCCTCCAGGAGACTGTATTCTTATATGGGTACAATCCAATGTACCAAGAACGCCAAGGAATCGGTCCAGTTGACTAAAATCATACATCACAGAGCGCACTACTTCTCTTGTAGGAAATTTTATAAAGCGAGGAGACATTGATGCTATGATGTCTGATACATCACTGATGATTCGTTGTGCTGTTGTACGATGTACATTACTGTTGTCCCCAATAAAAATGTTGATTGCACCTGTTGTATTTGCCCTTAAAGTAATCAAAAGTCTGTTCATCGGCGAAATAGGGTTATTGCGATCAGTAGGAAATTCTAACCTATCATTAATTTGGTTTAATAACCACCACACTGTTTCTTTTGACGGACGAAATCTCTCTCCAAACTTCCTGTCACTATAATCTTCAAAAGGGCTTCCCCTTTCCAGAATCACTCCAGCACGGTTTTGGCCACGATTTAAATGGTCAAGGTATAACAATTCTTCCTCAGTGCCGCCCATAACATCAGAACGCGCAGCCATCTTAATAGCGTATGCTTCTAAAACCGCGGTTATGTCGAATAAACCGGGAAAAAGCACCGGTTAAATATAACCGCGGACGATTCCCTCGTTTAACTTAAATCGATGTTGTTGCACCAGAATTTTGCGTTGAACAAGATTATATATCGACTTAATCGCGGTTAACTGCTAATCGAGATTGGTGCACTCGACCATTAATGAACGCCTTTCGTATTAATGGTTGACAATCTGGCTTTCTCACCGTGTTCTGTGCGTTCGTAGACATTTTGCACTGCTAGTTATCGGGAAATTCGTCTGTTTTGTCAACAAAGAAATATCGTGGCATTAATGATTAGATACAGAGAACGTTGGTAGCTATGTCCTTTTCGGAACGACAGATATTTCGTGTTGCTCGGCCACTGAGCTCGTGAGGCAGCCACTCACCTGGGGGAGGCTCATTCCAAGGCTGGACATCGGCGCTGGTGAAGACAGCGTAGACGGTGTAGTTGACGGCAGCGAGCGCCGCCGTCACGTAGAACACAGAGTTCCACGCCCACCGCGTTTGCTGCCGACATCAGAAGAACATCGACTGTGTGGCAGGTTCTGCGGCATTTCGACTCACTAATTTATTAATATTAAATGACTAACACTCGTAGATTGTCTTTACCTTTCTACAGCGGCATAATTTACCTACAGGTTCTACTGTAAGCTTGAACAGCATAAACAGTATCAGATTCTATTAGAATAAGAAATCTAATGACACCGCTCAAACTTCATTATGTAAACAGACAGTTAATACACTTCGGGAATCGAGGATATTGACGAAGTTTGCCAGTTATCGACATTTATACTGGCACGATTTCAAGACTTTCGAGAATATAAATATCGTCAACATTCCGCGACCCTGTCAGCAACTGTATAAATATTAATTATAATTTTAATAGTTAACGGCTTCAGTTGCACCGTTTACCTAGAAATTTACCTAGATTTCAGTCGGAATAACCCAACCTTCTTCAGAATAACAGTAACTAGATACGCCATACCTTGTAAGCACATGATGTCTTCCTCATATCGCGACCAATGAATACTTCATAAATGTTGAGACAGTCGATCTAAGTACGTTCTGCACAGGTTAACATAAACGCCCTTGTCCTCAGTTATAACTTTTATTTCACTTTGCTAGTAAATTCAAGGCCAGGAGTTAGGTTCACGTGTTGTCCCAACAAGCAACTATCATACAGTTTATGCGGAGGCGCAAGGTATTGTGTCCGCCTAGGCGGGCCTCGTAACGCTACGGTCAGTTCCAGTACAGCACTCGTGGCTGCCGCATCGCGGTCGCGAAGTGGGGCCGAGGCAGTTGCAGATAAGTTTTACAGTCTGACGATAATTCATGGATTTGTAGTTTTAACTTGACGATGTCCACTATGGACAAACGGTAGTTACTGTTATTCTGAAGAAGGTTGGGTTATCCCGATTGAAATCTAGGTAAATTTCTAGGTAAACGGTGCAACTGAAGCTGTTAATTATTAAAATTAAAATTGCTTTCGAGAATGTTTTAATTTCAAGTTTGAAGGCGGATATCAAATGACAAAAAGGAATATTTTTTCCTGTGATATAATTACAAATTAACAGTTTCGGATTATTACCTTTACTTGTACTGTGAAACCTTCCTTGTTTCAAAATCTCATGAGTCTGGATCAACGGAAAGTAACCTATATGTTCTGATGACTGGGTTTGCGAGTATCAATACATGTGACATAAATGGCCGCATCTTTTGATTGCATTGACTTGCAAGCTCCACCTGTTTACGTCGCCAAGGGCCCGTAGACCTTAATACGTGGCTATGTGGCGCAAATTTCAGCGTGACACGTCTATCTGTTCTTAAGAAAAAGAGTTTTGAACAGTCGGACACATAGTTAGACACACGGGCAACAAAGTAATCTTACACGGGTTACGTTTCCACCGACTGAGGTAGGGAACCATAATTAGTATCCCACAGGAGACCTGACGCTAATACCGTGTAACACCGTCTCTAACACTGGGAATGACCTCAATTCGTCGCGGAAGAAAGTCCACAAGTTTCTGCAGATATGCGAGACCCATTGATCACTATATGCCCTAGAGCTACTAAATTTCAGGGATGCTGATTGCTTCACTTCCGCCGCTGTTCGAAGTAATCGCACACATTTTTATGTGATTAAGATAGGGTGGCTTAATGGACCAGTCGACGTGCGACAGGGTGAATCAGTGTTCGTCAACCCAGCAACATCTTTCCGCAACTCTGTGAACACGGCTGATATCGTCTTGTAAGACGGAAGTATCGATAGCATAATCATCATAAAGGTGTAGAAGGAAGGACAATACTTTTCGACCTACAGTGCTGAAATAATCATCCCGCATCGCTGTCGCAGTAACCTGAATGGGTGCGCCTAAAGCATGGTAAGAAAGATAACCGCAAATCAACACGGAACAATCTCTCGTCTTAGTTACATCTTCCGCACACTTGGTTAAACGCCTTATTACACCGTCGGTAGACTGTACGACTGGCCAGACCGTACTGCAGGTTCCAGGCTGCAATTAAAGTCACTAAATCTACGTTTCGGGAGAAAGTTTTCACACGAAATGAAAGGTTGGAAATTTTATCCTTAATTAATATATCCCGAAACTTAGGTGAACAATTATCACTGCCAATCCCATGCTAGTCTTAACACAGTCACTCACTATCCCTTTCACTCACGTTAGCAAGTTTATGGTGTTGCATTTCCAGAAAACGTAATAGCTACAAAAATACGGATTGTTTTTGATTAAGAATGCTCGACAAATATTAAGTCTGTCGGTACCAAATGCAGTCACAGTTTTTAGCCACCGACCTGCTCAATACGCCACGCGGTATTTATGTCTTTTCTCGTCACAAAATTCACTTATAAATTCCGAAATTTCTACACACCCATCGGAATAATTATGCCGTCACTTTACAACACTTTTGATGTATGAAACACTGCTAGATCCGGCAACATATCATTTCCCTCGAACTACTACTACTACACACGTCCGAACTGTTTCATGGCTAGGCTCCGACTCCTCTCTAGAATACTCTAAGACCTCTCTACCAGCAGAGAAAGGCGCGCGGAGAATATTGCTTTACCATTGGTCAGTTTACTCAACAGCCAATAGCAAACCAACATTCTCCCACGTCAGTCCGCGCTTTTCATCAATAACCAATCGCAAAATAGTAAACCTAACGGCTGCACTTTTTACCGACGTAATTACCTAATATGCTGAAGCTTTGTTTATGCATAAAGTTATTTACTATTGTTATTTATACCTGAATTAACTTTCCCTTTACCATAAACTTACTTTACAAATCTATTCTACAAAAATCCCCTTTGTCCACACCCATACTTTTCTTCGAAATGTTCCCACACTAAATCCCGCTACATAACTCGTTAAACAATTATCTTCATATTAACCTTAAACCACACTCACGCATCATTCATACTGTAAAACACATTTATAACATTTTACATACACAAAAAGACATAATAACACTTCATGAAAATACTAGAACAGTTTATGAAAAACATTCTATTAGGTTAGTGCACTGTAGTGGGCACAATCGAAACTAAAATCACAGTCCCCCTATCCAATATTGTCCTCTATCGGCTGATAGTAAACTACTTGCGCGTCCAGTCTCGCGTCGCCATCTGTCACTATCCAGCTCTGAGACACATCTCCCACTTAACCGCCTCCAAGGCAGGATCGGTATACGGCGCTACGCCTCACCGTCACTGTCCAGTTTTTGTGTTGTTTGGTCCGATGAATACCAGCAACTCCATATGCCCCTGTGAGGAAAGGCCTCTTGCGCGGGTCCAAACATCTATTGCATGCTGCAGCTTTCACGTCGCTGGCCTGGGAACTGACTGTGACAGACCTGCTTTCACTAGCAACAGAAGTTCCTGTCGCTTTTGAAACCATCTATCAACGCCAAGGCGTTGCGTTCTATCCGGTCACTGTCGCTGTGGACCTCTCAACGACCACTGCCCCTACGTCACATACGAGAGGCCTTCAATAAGTAATGCAACACTTTTTTTTCTGAAGCCAGGTTGGTTTTATTCCGGTTTCCAATACACTGTATTATTCCCCACTCTTGTAGCTACACTTTTCAACATAATCTCTGTTGAATGCGACGGCCTTACGCCACTTTACTGGGAGGGCCCACAAGTTACCACTCTACTGGTCGACGTCGGAGCCAACGTCTTGCTGCATCAGTAACCTACCCGTAATCCACGTTCTGCTCCTGCAGAATGCATATTTCATCGAACCAAACAGCTGGAAGTCAGAAGTTGTGGGATCCGAGCTGTAGGTTGGATGCTGAACAACAGTCCAATGAAGTTTTGTGGGCGCTTCTCGGTTGCGCAGACTTGTGTGAGCCCTTGCGTTGTTAGGGAGAAGGAAAAGTTCGTTTTTATTTATGTGGTGGCGGACACGCTGAAGGCATTTCACTTTCCTGAGGTAGTTTCCGGTTGAAAGTGATGAACCCATGTTTCATCACCAGCTACGATGTTCCACAAAAAGTAGTCACGATCAGCCTCGCAAACATTTCCGCACAGACGGTCCTTAGTTGCTACACTACTGGCCATTAAAATTGCTACACCAAGAAGAAATGCAGATGATAAACGGGTATTCATTGGACAAATATATTATACTAGAACTGACATGTGATTACATTTTCACGCAATTTGGGTGCATAGATCCTGAAAAATCAGTACCCAGAACAACCACGTCTGGCCATAATAACGACCTTGATACGCCTGGCCATTGAGTCAAACAGAGCTTGGATGGCGTGTACAGGTACAGCTGCCCATGCAGCTTCAACACGATGCCGCAGCTCATCAAGAGTAGAGACTGGGGCATTGTGACGAGCCAGTTGCTCGGCCACCATTGACCAGACGTTTTCAATTGATGAGAGATCTGGAGAATGTGCTGGTCAGGGCAGCAGTCGAACATTTTCTGTATTCAGAAAGGTCCGTACAGGACCTGCAACATGCGGTCGTGCATTATTCTGCTGAAATGTAGGGTTTCGCAGGGATCGAATGAAGGGTAGAGCCACAGGTCGTAACACATATGAAATGTATCGTCCACTGTTCAAAGTGCCGTCAATGCGAACAAGGGGTGACCGAGACTTGTAGCCGTTCGACGTGTAGGGGCTACAGTCTGGAACCGCGCAACCGCTACGGTCGCAGGTTCGAATCCTGCCTCGGGCATGGATGTGTTTGATGTCCTTAGGTTAGTTACGTTTAAGTAGTTCTAAGTTCTATGGGACTGATGACCTTAGAAGTTAAGTCCCATAGTGCTCAGAGCCATTTGTATCATTATAATTTGACCGAAACGTGTAACCGATGGCAACCCATACCATAATACACGCTCCCAATGTGCGTTCACGCGATGTCGCCAAACATGGATGCTACCATCATGATGCTGTAAACAGAACCTGTATTCATCCGATAAAAATGACGTTTTGCCATTCGTGCACCCAGTCTCGTCGTTGAGTACACCATCGCAGGCGCTCGTGTCTGTGATGCAGCGTCAAGGGTAACCGCAGCCATGGTCTCCGAGCTGATAGTCTATGCTGCTGCAAACGTCGTCAAACTGTTCGTGTAGATGGTTGTTGTCTTGCAAACGTCCCCATCTGTTGACTTAGGGATTGAGACGTGGCTGCACGATCCGTTACAGCCATGCGGATAAGATGCCTCTCATCTCGACTGCTAGTGATGAGAGGCCGTTGGGATCCAGCACGGCGTTCCGTATTACCCTCCTTAACCCACCGATTCCATATTCTGCCAACAGTCATTGGATCTCGACCAACGCGAGCAGCAATGTCGCGATACGATAAATCGCAATCGCGACAGGCTACAATCCGCCCTTTATCAAAGTCGGAAACGTGATGGTACGCATTTCTCCTCCTTACACGCGGCATCACAACAACTTTTCACCAGGCAACGCCGGTCAACTGCTGTTTGTGTATGAGAAATCGGTTGGAAACTTTCCTGATGTCAGCACGTTGTAGGTGTCGCCACCGGCGTCAACCTTGTGTGAATGCTCTGAAAAGCTAATCATTTGCATATCGCAGCATCTTCTTCCTGTCGGTTAAATTTCGCATGTGTAGCACGTCACCTTCGAGGTGTAGCAATTTTAATGGCCAGTAGTGTATTTAGCGTCTTCTGTTAGGCGGCGAGGAACTCAGCAGGCACACACTTTTGGGCACCCCAACTGATGGACGAATGTGTCAACACTATCAACAGAGGTATGTAGTTGAGCAGCGACGTGTTTGATTGTGATCAGTTGATCAGTTCGAATGAGAATGTCTGCACATTCCAAAATTGCAGGAGTCGCAACTGCGCGAGGCCTGCAGGCACGCAGAAGATCGCACAGGTTTGCACGGCCTTGTTGCGATAATGACAGATGGCTCT
The DNA here is from genome assembly GCF_021461385.2 of Schistocerca piceifrons. NCBI lineage: Eukaryota > Metazoa > Arthropoda > Insecta > Orthoptera > Acrididae > Schistocerca > Schistocerca piceifrons. Next base: position 777,967,713 of record NC_060140.1, on the reverse strand, counting down.
CCCAACGACTTACCTTGATTTTGTTCACTGCCAGGTCTCCATAGCCATTCTGCAAGCATCAATGAATATCTGCGATGCTCTCGTTTTCCGACATAAGAAACTCAATAACAGCTCTCTCTTTGGAACTCACCTCCGTCACACACGCCATTTTGTAGGCTACGTATAGCGCCGCCATCTATCGTGACTTCATGAAACTACAGGGGCTGAAGCGGGAATATTCCACGATGTCCCACAAAAAATTCTGCATTTTTCCAACCGAAATTATCCGAGCAAAAAAAGTGTTGCCTTCTGTGGTGAACGCCCCTCGTCAATAACTGTAGGTGGTACACCATTTCTTGTAGACACGTTGGACAACCCACATTGCTACACAGACAAATCGGGAAACTTCATTCACGGTGCGGTCAGGGATCACGTCCAAACACAGTAGCTCGTTCTGACATTCAGTCACTCCTAAACGTAGACCTACCTCGCTGCGCTGATCTCATACAAGCGACTGCCACTTTATTGCTATGACTTATCTCAGCTGCGAAGAGTAACACGACCGACTGGTACCAGTTCTGCAGCACCTACAGCGCTCCGAAGCAACCAGTCTGCTCTTCTAAGAGGGTGAGTAGTTTTCTGTCTGGTGAGCTTATCAGAGTCACCTTACACACAGGTGCCACGCGCACGTTCTGAAATAGGATAAGAGCTTCCTGTACTTATACGACTATGACATTTTACTTGCTAAACGGCAGCCTAAATTTCTCATCAAGTGCTGTGCAATGGCGTCGCCCATACCTGACGTCTCGCCAGCAATACCTTATGTCCAGCACCATAAAGTCACAGTGGAGGCAATCATTGCATCTTACTGTGCCATGGCTGACACCAATCAGTTTTGCACCGTGGCATTTTCGACCAGAGCCTCCCCCATTATTTCGGCTTCCTTTGACCGTTGGAAAAGACAGGACTAAAATATTTGTGATCAGGAAACACCACGTTTACGTCGCGCTATGCAAAGCCCACAGTCGGGAAGCATGCGGCACCATACAATCTGTTCAGTATGATTTTACTTTTTTTACTGAATAAAAAAAGCAAAACCTCAAAAGTTAAGAAGAAATTCTGGGTGCATCAATTTTTTTGAGTCAATAGTCTTCTGACTAGGTTGATGCGGCTCGCCACGAATTCCTCTCCGTTCCACCCTCTTCATCTCAGAGTAGCACTTGCAACCTACGTCCTCAATTATTTGCTGGATGTATTCCAATCGCTGTCTTTCTCTGCTGTTTTTACCCTCCACAGTTCCCTCTGACACCATGGAGGTTACTCCAGAATCTCTTAACAGATGTCCTTGCATCCTGTCCCACCTTCTTGTCAATGTTTTCCGTACATTCCTCTCCTCGCCGATTCTCCGGAGAATCTCCTCATTCCTTATCAATCCACCCAATTTTCAACGTCCTCCTGTAGCACCACATCTCAATTTCTTCGATTCTCTTCTTTTCCGGTTTTGCCACCGTCTATGTTTCACTGTCATACAATGCTGTGCTCCAAACGTACATTCTCAGGAATTTCTCCCTCAAGTTAAGGCTTATGATACTAGTGTACTTCTCTCGGCCAGGAATACCCTTCTTCCAGCTCTAGTCTGCTTTTGATGTCCTCCTTGCTCTGTCCGTCATGGGTTATTTGCTGCCTACGCAGCGGAATGTCAACTTAATCTACCACAAGTTGTGATGTTACGTTTCTCAGTATTTCTCATTTCTGCTACTTCTCATTACTTTCGTCTTTATTCGATTTACTCTCAGTCCATATTCTGTGCTTATTATACTGTTCATTACATTCAGCAGATCATGTAATTCTTCTTCACTTTCACTCAGGATAGCAATGACATCAGCGAATCGTATCACTGATATCCTTTCAACTTGATTTTTAATTCCACTCCTGAAGCTTTCTTTTGTGTCCATCATTGCTTCTTCGATGTACAGATTGAACAGTTGTGGCGAAAGATTACATCCCTGTCTTACACCCTTTTTAATCGGAGCGCTTCGTTCTTGGTTCCCACTCTAATTTTTCCTACCCGTCTCTCCCTACAGCTTATCCCAGTTTTTCTCAGAATTTCTAACACCTTATCCCATTTGACAGTATTCAACGCTTTTTACAGGTCGACAAATCCTATGACCGTGTCTTGATTTTTCTTCAGTCTTGAGCCACCGTAGTGTCAGGATTGCCTCTCCGCTGCCTTTACCTTTCCTAAAGCCAAACTGATCATCATCCAACAGATCCTCAATTTTCGTTTCCATTCCTGTACATTATTCTCGTAAACAACTTGGATGCATGAGCTGTCCTCGCACTTGTCGGCTCTTGCTGTCTTCGGAATTGTGTCGATGATGTTTTTCCGGATGTGAGAAGGTATATCGCCAGACTCATACATTGTATATAACAACGCCAGCGAGTGTAGTGCAAACAGTAAAATTCGGAGAGGGTGGTATTATGGTGTGGTCATGTTTTTCATGGAGGGATCTTGCACCACATGTTGTTTTGCTTGGCACTATCACAGCACAGACCTACATTGACTTTTTAAGCACGTTCTTGCTTCCCACTGTTGAAGAGCAATTCGGGGATGGCGATTGCATCTTTTTTATCCTTCGCCCAATCATTTTAGAAATTCCGGTAGAATGTTATCAATCCCTACTGCCTTATTCGATGTTAAGTCTTGCAAAGCTCTTTTCAATTCTGATTCTAATACTGCATCTCCTTTTCTTCTCCATGGACTCCTGTTTCATCGTCCATCACGCCATGAGACAAGTCTTCCCCTCTCACAGAGGCCTTCAGTGTACTGTTTCCATCTATCTGCTCTCTCCGCTGCATCTAACAGTGTAATTACCATTGCAACATTAATGTACTCCCCTTGCTTTTAGTGTCATCAAAGGTTGTTTTGACTTTACTGTATGCTGGGTCAGTCCTTCTGCTGTGACAGTCACAAATACTGCATTTCGCAATAGTAGCCGCCATCTATACGCAATTTACGTAATTCTACATTTTTGTACGTTAACTAAAGTTCATTCTTGGTCACAACACTTATGTCTCAATAACACAGGTGACCGGTTTCGGTGATATTTATATAACCATCTTCAGACATGTGAATTAATTTTAGAAAATACTAGAGACCAAGGTTGTATACATGGAAGAACCCTGGAGATACTAAAAGGTATCAGATAGATTATATAATGGTAAGACAGAGATTTAGGAACCAGATTTTAAATTGTGAGACATTTCCAGGGGCAGATGTGGACTCTGACCACAATCTATTGGTTATGACCTGTAGATTAAAACTGAAGAAACTGCAAAAAGGTGGGAATTTAAGGAGATGGGACCCTGATAAACTGACTAAACCAGAGGTTGTAGAGAGTTTCAGGGAGAGCATAAGGGTACAATTGACAGGAATGGGGGAAAGAAATACAGTAGAAGAAGAATGGGTAGCTCTGAGGGATGAAATAGTTAAGGCAGCAAAGGATCAAATAGGTAAAAAGACGAGGGCTAGTAGAAACCCTTGGGTAACAGAAGAAATATTGAATTTATTTGATGAAAGGAGAAAATATAAAAATGCAATAAATGGAGCAGGCAAAAAGGAATACAAACGTCTCAAAAATGAGATCGACAGGAAGTGCAAAATGGCTAAGCAGGGATGGCTAGAGGACAAATGTAAGGATGTAGAGGCTTATCTCACTAGGGGTAAGATAGATACCGCCTACAGGAAAATTAAAGAGATCTTTGGAGATAGGAGAACCACTTGTACGAACATCAAGTGCTCAGATGGAAACCCAGTTCTAAGCAAAGAAGGGAAAGCAGAAAGATGGAAGGAGTATATAGAGGGTCTATACAAGGGCGATGTACTTGAGGACAATATTATGGAAATGAAAGAGGATGTAGATGAAGATGAAATGGGAGATACGATAATGCGTGAAGAGTTTGAGAGAGCAATGAAAGACCTGAGTCGAAACAAGGCCCCCGGAGTAGACAACATTCCATTGGAACTACTGAAGGCCTTGGGAGAGCCAGTCCTGACAAAACTCTACCATCTGGTGGGCAAGATGTATGAAACAGGCGAATACCCTCAGACTTCAAGAAGAATATAATAATTCCAATCCCAAAGAAAGCAGGTGTTGACAGATGTGAAAATTACCGAACAATCAGTTTCATAAGCCACAGCTGCAAAATACTAACACGAATTCTTTATAGACGAATGGAAAAACTAGTAGAAGCCGACCTCAGGGAAGATCAGTTTGGATTCCGTAGAAATACTGGAACACGTGAGGCAATACTGACCCTGCGACTTATCTTAGAAGAAAGATTAAGGAAAGGCAAACCTACGTTTCTAGCATTTGTAGACTTACAGAAAGCTTTTGACAATGTTGATTCGAATACCCTCTTTCAAATTCTAAAGGTGTCAGGGGTAAAATACAGGGAGCGAAAGATTAAGGAAAGGAGTATATAAGATGAACGTCAACAAAAGCAAAACGAGGATAATAGAATGTAGTCGAATTAAGTCGGGTGATGCAGAGGGGAATTAGATTAGGAAATGAAACACTTAAAGTAGTAAAGGAGTTTTGCTATTTGGGGAGCAAAATAACTGATGATGGTCGAAGTAGAGAGGATATAAAATGTAGACTGGCAATGGCAAGGAAAGCGTTTCTGAAGAAGAGAAATTTGTTAACATCGAGTACAGATTTAAGTGTCAGGAAGTCTTTTCTGAAAGTATTTGTATGGAGTGTAGCCATGTGTGGAAGTGAAACATGGACGATAAATAGTTTAGACAAAAAGAGAATAGAAGCTTTCGAAATGTGGTGCTACAGAAGAATGCTGAAGATTATATGGGTAGATCACATAACTAATGAGGAAGTATTGAATAGGATTGGGGAGAAGAGAAGTTTGTGGCACAACTTGACCAGAAGAAGGGATCGGTTGGTAGGATATGTTCTGAAGCATCAAGGGATCACCAATTTAGTATTGGAGGGCAGCGTGGAGGGTAAAAATCGTAGAGGGAGACCAAGAGATGAATACACTAAGCAGATTCAGAAGGATGTAGGTTGCAGTAGGTACTGGGAGATGAGGAAGCTTGCACAGGATAGAGGAGCATGGAAAGCTGCATCAAACCAGTCTCAGGACTGAAGACCACAACAACAACAACAACATGCATTTTTTACGAATTTGACATCTACTACTTTATTAATTTTATTCATACTCGATAAATAGGAATACACAGCTAACTTATAACCAGTTACATTAAGACTCTGGAGACCGAGCAACTTACATTGGCGCTGGTGAAGGCGCCGACGACGTACGGTACTGCGATTCCCGTTAAGTTGGCGAACATGTTGACGATCCCGACGATGGTCCCCGCGTAGTTGGGCGCGATGGCCGACATGCTCATGGAGGGGCCGGCGCCGTTGGTGGAGATGCAGAAGCCGTTGATGGCGAGCAGCGCGATGATGACGCCCGTGTTGCAGCCGACCGCCGACACCACCAGAAGCGTCGCCGCGGGCACCAGCGTGCCTGTGCGTCAACACGGCAGTCACGCCTGGCTCCTGGCTCACTCACAGGGGTGAAATGTGACAGGTCTCTATCAGTGTGTACGCTATGTGATCAAAAGTATCCAGCCACCCACAAAAAACACACGTTTTCCATATTAGGTGCATTGTGCTGCCACCTACTGTCAGGTACTCCATATCAGCGACCTCAGTACTCGTTAGACACCGTGAGAGAGCAGAATGGGGCCCTCCTCGGAACTCAAGACTTCGAACGTCGTCAATTGATTGGGTGTCATTTGTGTCACACGTCTGTACGCGAGACTTCCACACTGCCAAATATCCCTACGTCCACTGTTTCCGACGTGGTAGTGAAGTCGAAACGCGAATGGGCACGTTGAAAGGTGGCTACACTGAGTCACAGCGCCAGAGATTGCGCCAGAGTTTTATTCCGCCGCCTCCACTGGCAGTACTTGTTCAGAAGTTGCTGTGGGCAGTAGTAGTTCTGAGGTTGCCGTGGTCAGTGCTTGTTGAGAGGATGTCGATAGCAGTACTAGTCGTGAGTATGTCGTGTGCAGTTGTTCTGATGGGATAGACAGCCGATGCTGTTCGATTGGGGATGTTGTAATGACCAGAGTGTATTTCTCGTCAATATATATGAGGTAATAAAAAAAATTTTGTATTTCAAATTTCCTAAATAACAATGCCTCTTGGTCACAGGTTCAGTCAACAAAGCATCTGGCTTATGTTCATGTATTAGAGTGTAATTCTGGTTTCTATGTGCAATCATAGTATTTCTGTTTTTTTTTAATTACTCCATTGTAAATGGCGTTTAAAGCATCTTGTCGTATTGAGGAAGAACCGTGCCAGATGTGTACGTTGAATCACACTTCCACACACAGAAGAGTTACACTTGTGCTTTGTTGTTTCGTAGCTTTTATAGTTGCTGGGGACTTAATTAATCAATTGTTTTAACGGAAATTTCCTTTCATTCTTTATTGTTATTCTATGCAGTCAGATTGCGTACTAATACTACTCAGGGCCAACCGGTTACGAGACTTCGTAATCGGACAAACAGCGACTAAAATTAAAATTATTTGCATTTTATTTAATTAAGCCCCCATGCAACGTACAGCACAAAAGCGTACAGGCCGAACTCGAATGTTGACTGACAGGGACCGCCGACAGTTGAGGAGGGCCGTAATGTGTAATAGACACATCCATTCAGACCACCGCACGGGAATTCCAAACTGCCTCAGGATCCACTGCAAGTACTTTGACGGTTGTGCGGGAGTTGAGAAGACTTGGATTTCATGATCGAGCGGCTGCTCAAAAGCCACACATCACGCCGGTAAGCGCCAAACGACGCCTCGCTTGCTGGAAGGAGCGTATACATTGGACGATTGAACAGTGGAGTGACGAATCACGGTACACAATGTGGCGATCCGATGGCAGGGTGTGGGTATGGCGAATGCCGGATGAACGTCATCTGCCAGCGTGTGTAGTGCCAACAGTAAAATTCGGAGGAGGCAGTGTTATGATGTGGTCGTGTTTTTCATGGAGAGGGCTTGCACCACTTGTTGTTTTGCGTGGCACTATCATAGCACAGACCTACATTAACGTTTTAAGTACCATCTTGCTTCCCATTGTTGAACAGAAATTCGGGGATGGCGACTGCATCTTTCAACACGATCGAGCATCTGTTCATAACGCACAGCCTGTGGTGGAGTGGTTACACGACAATAACATCCCTGTAACGGACTGGCCTGCACAGAGTCCTGACCTGAATCCTATAGAACAAGTTTGGGATTTTTCGGAACGTCGACTTCGCGCCAGGTGTCACCTACCGACATCGATACCTCTTCTCAGTGCAGCACTCCTTGAAGAATGGGCTGCCATTCCCCAAGTACCTGATTGAACGTATGCCTGCGAGAGTGGAAGCTGTCATAAAGGCTACGAGTGGGGCAACACTATATTGAATTCCAGCACTACCGATGGAGGGCGCCACGAACTTGTAAGTAAAAAAAAATGGTTCATATGGCTCTGAGCACTATGGGGCTTAACTTCTGAGGTCATCAGTCCCCTAGAACTTAGAACTAGTTAAACCTAACTAACCTAAGGACATCACACACATCCATGCCCGAGGCAGGATTCGAACCTGCGACCGTAGCGGTGGCGCGGTTCCAGACTGTAGCGCCTAAAACCGGTGGGCCACTCCGGCCGGCCACTTGTAAGTCATTTTCAGCCAGGTGTCCGGATACTTTTGATTACATAATGTATCGGTCTGCTTACACTTTGTTTCATCAAACATTGAAGACTGCGTAAAACTGTGATTTGTGAATAACCTTCTAGGAAAACTACAATATAGTTTCCATTCTGCAGTGCCGGCCGCGGTGGTCTAGCGGTTCTAGGCGCTCAGTCCGGAACCGCGCGACTGCTACGGTCGCAGGTTCGAATCCTGCCTCGGGCATGGATGTGTGTGATGTCCTTAGGTTAGTTAGGTTTAAGTAGTTCTAAGTTCTAGGGGACTGATGACCACAGATGTTAAGTCCCATAGTGCTCAGAGCCATTTGAACCATTTGACCCATTCTGCAGTGGGCTAGTTTTGAAATTTTGCTCCACACTAAAACTGTGTACCGAAGCGGAACCGGACCTTGCGGTAATGTTCATAGGGACAGGGGTATCCACGATGGATCGAATACCCACTCACCCTTCGAGCTTCATTTCTGCCAGTACCTTTCGAAATCTGGAAGCAAGTTTGACAAAAACTGCATACTCTGTGGTGAAGGTTCGTTCAGGAAACCGCCCTAAGGCTGTTGCTAAAGGCCCCTGCAAAAAAGTTTGATTTTACTGACACGTATTCGGCCACAATGTATGGGACTCGACTAGTGATGTATGTTTTGTTCGGCCAATTAAATAACGTAGGATCCGGGTATCGGGTGAACTGTAAAATTGCAGCTACCGACCAAGTTGGTTGGTTCTGTTGACCAGCGCTACTGTCGATACCTCAGAAGAATCTCGGCCCCGTAATCACTGCCAATGGTAGGTCGGGGAGAGAGTAACATCTTTGCCTCTCGTTCACTGTCCCTTCCGAGACATTGCGCAATTCGTTTCCACATTCCTGTTGGCGCTCCCTGAGGTCCAGTAAGTCATTGCGAGTGTAAATCCAGCCTGACATCGCATCCGGATACCGGGACCGACAAATCGTGCCTTCTCTAGGGCCTTAAGCGCTGTATATTTTTTCTGAAGTGCTAGTCCAGCAAGTGCAACTATCCTCAAACGTCTAGTGCAGGCTGTAATTATCGTGTAGCAGCGAAACTTGGAAGATATTCTAATGCGGTAATGCGGAACCGATTTATCCTGGCAAAAAAAGTACCAATTTTGGCCATCAGGTGCAAATCTGTGAATGCAATTAGATCACGACTAGGCAGATCCGACCCCGAATCGAACACGCCCGGCTGGTTAATGACGAGGGCCGGTGTGTCGGGCAGCTTGGGTGTGGTTTTTAGGCAGTTTCCCACGTCCGACTAGGCGAATATCGGCTTGATACCCACGTCCTGCCACAGTTACACGATTCCCAAACATTTCGAAAACGTTAACTCATATACACGTGGGTTAACACTAGACGCAGATGTATGACATATAAAAATTTGGCCTCAGGGGACAAGTGGGGAGAGGTGGAGGATGGAAGAGGTATGGGGATTGGGGGGGGGGGGGGGAGGGGGCGGAATGGGTGATGACAGAAAGGTCATACAACCAACCTCTAACACTAACATTGCCAAATCCAGATTAATACACCGACCCTGTGAAGACATAGAATAACGTCAGGAAGAAGGAGGAAAGAAGACTGAAAGTACGTTTTAGATGCTCAGTCCACAAGGTACGGCTGGTGTGAAGAAAAACTGAGTAAGTAGACGCATGAAAATCATTAAACTGAATGCAACATCAAAGTGACTTACCTAATCCGTTTGCTATACGAAGACCGTTGATCTTGGATATGTACCCTTTTCGGAGGACGTAGTCGATAAGCCAGCCACTGAACAGAACTCCGACGCTGCCAGTGATTTGAGGAATGGCAGAGATGAGTCCATTCTGCACAGTATGCAAGCGTATTGCAGGTTACTCTGAAGTCTCTTAGAGATCCAGCGTTCTAAAACTACAGTAATTAATTTTCTAATTGCTGTGTGCATTGTCATCTCAACGATAGAAATCTAGTATGTCTCTAGATACAGTGTATACTGTATAATATTTGTTTCCAAAATTATACAGCTGCAATGTTACTTCTGGCATATGGTTTATTGTATAATACTTTTAGAAATTGCTGTTTCTTGTCCTACATTTCGTACTTGACACAAAACACACCTCAGCGAATTTGTCACGTATAGTACAGTAGTCATTAGGTATCTTTCTCTAAAAGTTTTCCAAAATATCTTCCATATTGACTGCTCTTAGTTGACAGAGATGATAGTACTGAACACCACGAATAAAAAGTTAACACCAACTTTTGGTCTGCTTGTCAAGGTTACTGAGGTTCAATTGTTTGAGTGTAACCGTAACCAGCTTACCGTTTATTCCTGGTCCTACATAGCACACAATAAAAAAAATGAGTACTTACTATTTCACTTGATTTTGACTATACTGTTCTTTTAAATTTGAGCATTTCGCGGGAAAAAATGTTTTTTTTTTTACTTTTTTTAACAGTTAGTGGCGCAGGAAATAGTTACATAGTCGTAAAAGCAAATACCGTGTGCCTCTGTGCTATAGAGATATTACCTGTTTGTAACTTTCATACGTCTACATCTACGAATGTACTGCGCAAGTGGATTCTAGATCAGTTTTTCTCATACAGTACATTTTATATTGCCGTGAGGTAACAAAAGTACAGAGTATGTTGATATGATTGACAAGAGCGATTAAGGCTGAAACTTGGAAAATGTTTATTTTTCTTGGATGACGTCGCGAGTAACTTGTAAGAAAGAGGATTTTGTACGTAGCCTTCTGGGATCGCGATTTTTTTCTCGTATGACCGACTCCGGATTTAAAAACCAACCGTCATTTCTGTTTAAGAAATGACAGGCTTTCTTAAATGCAGAAGCTTACTAAGTTGCATTAATATTCAATTTACAAAGACAAACGTACCTAGCCTTGTTAGAGCGAGGCCACGTTCGCTTACAATTCTATATTTTAATCTTATGTGCTATTGTAATTTCGGAATTATGTCATTTTCATGACAATCAATTTTTGCAACTCCATATTATAAATATAACTTACAAATGACAGAAATTACGTCGCAGTACATACCAATTTATAAATTCGGGAGAAGCAATAGGCTCAATCACTAACGAAGTACATGAAAGCACTCCTGGTCGCTCGTGTGAGGATACGAGACTCAGAATGACTGCACTTGAAAAAGGGATAAGGGTGAAACTGCATCAATACATAATAAAATATAAACAACCAGGAGCGGACATGATCTCACTTAAACAATTTATAAAGGCTTTGGTCCCCTACCGCAAGAAATTAATAGGTTTCTTCTTCTTCTTCTTCTTCTTCTCTTTCCCCTTCTTTTCCTTCCTCTGTGTTCAATCCGTAGTTTTATATGCAGTAAACATTTTCCAACATGTTCAATTTTAAGCTAGACTCCTCCGCTCGGTGTAGCTTCTACAAGCTTTTTTTTTCTTTATTCTGTTACTAATGTACGAGGGGTGTTCGATAAGTAAAACAACACGCGTTTTCTCGGCCATCGTGGAATATTCCCGCTTCAGCTCCTATAGTTTCTTGAAGTTCCGATAGGTGGCCTTGGTGTACGTAGCCTTCAAAATGGCGTCTGTGGCGGAGGTGCGTTCCAGCCTGAGAGCTGTCACTGAGGGAAGCAGTACGTGGATAATCGGGCAGCAAGACCCTGGCTCCGACGTAGACCAATAGAGTGGTACAGTGCCTTTACACAGGGCCTCCCAATAAGCTGCCGTAAAGCCGTCGCATTGAAAGGAGCTTATGCTTAAAAATAGGGTATTGTAGTCAAAAGCGTGGGGAGTAATACAGTGTACTGTAATCCTGAATAAAAATAACTTGCTTTCAGAAAAAAATGTGCTTCATTACTTCTTAAACGCCCTTCGTATTTCAGTTTGGGACACTCTTAGCTATTCTTCCATTCTAATTGTCTACAGCAGTCTTTCATGACAAAGTATCAATGCAACCCTCCTTCTAATTGACACCTCCCATACATCAGCTTTTCTCTCAATCGTACCAAATCTTCTTCATTCGTTATACTGTCAACCCATAATATTTTTGACGATCTCCGACAACACCACAGCTCAAATGCAATAATTCCTTTCTTTCGTGCTGCTTCTTCTTGGCACATGTCGTTTCCGTGAACTATTATGTGCCATACAGACTTCTTTACCAGATTCATTCTTATTTCAGTTACAATACTTTTTTGAAGCAAATCATTTTGTGTTCTTATCGAAAGCTAATTTTGTTGGTTGTATACTATTAATTTCCTGTTTGCTTCTACCATCAGATGTTATTTCGCTTTCCAAGTAGTTGAATTCCTCTATATTTTCTGGCTGCCTATTACCCTAACATTTCTGTGCTGTGATTTTTATTTTCCTTATTTACTTTTGGTCTTATTTAATTTGGAATCACATCACGAAAGTTTTGTATCTGAGTGATCAGTTGTTGCAGCTGATACTAACTTTCTCACAGGACAGCGGTATCGTCTGCGAAGTGTGACATATCTATTTTCCGATCGCGAACTTTTACTACAGTTGCTACTAAATTTCCACTTATTCAGTATTTGTTTAAATTAATGCGGGTGACGGCAAATATTTCTGCCTCATTGCTCTTCTGATTTTCGTCTGTCTTTTTGTTGTTCGCATCTCAGCAGTGCACTTCCTTCTCTTCAGAGACTTCAGATAAAACCCCGAATTTTTATACATTGTTCTAGCGTCTTTCAATATCTTGAAAAGCTGAGTCTAGTCGAGGCTATCCATAGTTTTCTCAAGTTGACCAGAAGCTATATAGGGATTCTATCTTTGATCTTTTTTTATATTACTATTGTAAAGGCAAATATTTGGTTCCCTTGTTCCTTTGCCCCTTCTAAATCCAAAATAGCCTCCACCGAGTCTCTGCTTAACATAATGTTCATTAATATTTTAGGTACATGGGAGATATTTTTCACTGTGTGCTACTGTTCACAAATGTTGGCTGATGTTTCCTTTGGCAGTGGTACCATTACGCACTCCAGAAATTAATTTAGTGTGTTACCAGTTCTATACATTCGTTCACTAACGAATTCTTCGCCAGTCATCCTTACGACGAATTCGTGTTTTATAAGACAATTGGGGACCGTTAGCCAACAGTCATACAGAAAACCTAGTGACATCAGTTGAAGGAAGGAAAGAAGATTGGGATTAACATTCCGTTGACAGGGAGTTCATTAGAGACGGAGCACAAGTTCGGATTGTGTCAGGTATGTGGAAGGAAATTGGCAGTGCCCTTTCAAAGGAACCATCCTGGCCTTTGCCTGGAGCGATTTGTGGAAATCACAGAAAACCGAAATCTGGATGACTGGATGTGGGTTTCAAACGTCGTCCTCTGAATGCGTGTCCAGTGTGCAAACCATTGCGCCACCTCGCTCGGGACCATCAGTTGATGTTCTCCAATTACATTACAGTACGTAAGTACGGAACCTGTATAATAACTCTATTACCGAACGAGGTGGCGCAGTGGTTAACACACTGGACTCGCATTCGGGTGGACGACGGTCCAAACCCGAGTCCAGCCATCCTGATTTAGATTTTCCGTAATTTCGCTAAATCACTTCAGGCAAATTCCCGGATGGTTCCTCTGAAAGGGCTCGGCCGATTTCCATCCCCATCCTTCCCTAATCCGATGGGACCGACGACCTTGCTGTTTGGTCCTCTCCCCAAACCCAACCAACCAGCCTCGATTCATGTACTAATTCTCGCTCCTTCGAAACGAGCATATCTAGCTCCTAGACTGACGAGTTACTTTGTAACAGCAGGTACCATTATAGAGTGATAAGTAAAAAACTCTTACTGACGTAATAGCTTGTGTTTCTTCTTTAGATATAAAAGCCTATCTTTTTCATGATGTTTGTGTTGATTAGCAGGGCACTCCGCTACATAAAAGAAGAGCTACCACACACGATGCGTGTTGTACTATCTCTCTTGCATTTCTGAGCTTCTCATAAATCGGCATTGAACTGGATTGCACCTGTATGCAGCACCGGGCAAATGTTTCTCTAGTATGTCCTCTTAAGGCCGTGAATAGGTCTAATTATTTCATTTAGTAACTGGGACTCTAGAAGAACTCTAATGATATTTGTTTTAGAAAAGGTTATAGTTGTTGTTGTTGTGGTCTTCAGTCCTGAGACTGGTTTGATGCAGCTCTCCATGCCACTCTATCCTGTGCAAGCTTCTTCATCTCCCAGAACCTACTGCAACCTACATCCTTCTGAATCTGCTTATTGTATTCATCTCTTGGTCTCCCTCTACGATTTTTACCCTCCACGCTTCCCTCCAATACTAAATTGGTGATCCCTTGATGCCTCAGAACATGTCTACCAACAGATCCCTTCTTCTAGTCGAGCTGTGCCATAAATTTCTATTCTCTCCAATTCCGTTCAGTACTTCCTCTATAGTTATGTGATCTACCCATCTAATCTTCAGCATTCTTCTGTAGCACCACATTTCGAAAGCTTCTATTCTCTTCTTGTCCAAACTAGTTATCCTCCATGTTTCACTTCCATACATGGCTACGCTCCATACAAATACTTTCAGAAACGATTTCCTGACACATCTATAATCGATGTTAACAAATTTCTCTTCTTCAGAAACGCTTTCCTTGCCATTGCCAGTCTACATTTTATATCCTCTCTACTTCGACCACCATTACTTATTTTGCTCCCCAAATAGCAAAACTCTTTTACTGCTTTAAGTGTCTCATTTCTTAATCTAATTCCCTCAGCGTCACCCGACTTAATTCGATTACATTCCATTATCCTCGTTTTGCTTTTGTTGATGTTCATCTTATATCCTCCTTTCAAGACACTATACATTCCGTTCAACTGCTCTTCCAAGTCCTTTGCTGTGTGTGACAGAATTACAATGTCATCGGCGAACCTCAAAGTTTTTGTTTCTTCTCCATGGATTTTAATACCTACTCCGAATTTTTCTTTTGTTTCCTTCACTACTTGCTCAATATAGAGATTGAATAATATCGGGGAGACGCTACAACCCTGTCTCACTCCCTTCCCAACCACTGCTTCCCTTTCATGTCCCTCGACTCTTATAACTGTCATCTGGTTTCTGTACAAATTGTAAATAGCCTTTCGGTCCCTGTATTTTACCCCTGCCACCTTCAGAATTTGAAAGAGAGTATTCCAGTCTACTATTAAATAACTCATATAAACCATATGTACAAATAATTAATTGAATGTTACGTTGTATATCAGACTGTTGCTTAACGAAGAAGCAAGGCTTAAGAAAATTCTCTCCTGAACAGATAATGTATTTTCTCCGAAAATGCTGTCTGAAAGTAGAAGGGTATGTAGCCCTGAGAAACACCTCGCTTCCATTTACTGCAAAAAGAACTTGGAGAGAATTAAAACGCGGTTCCCGTGGGACGTCATGACTAAATGAGAACATCCACTCCATCTTCTGGAAGTCATAGAAAGCTCATACCGTCGCACACAAATAATGATGGAAACAGAACATATGCTGTCTAAATATCAAGGAATATGTCATGGCTGCAGCTTATCCACTACAATTTTTAATGTTTACGATGGCGATATAGTTAGAGAACGGCAACTCAGAGAAAGGCCATTAATTAAAATCAGCGAAACAGAGCATTTAAATAAAATGCTATTTGCAACACATCAAGTCATTATTCAGAGCGCTAAGGATGGCACTCAGAGATCTGTGATTTAACTGCAGCAGATCAGCTCAGAATATAACAAAAAAAGATCTCTGCACAAAAGAGGACGAAAATGGCATTTGGAGGTAAATATCCGGTCCGAACAAGAAATATTTCGAGGTAATAGGCCTACTGAGTAAACGTCTCGCTTCCAACTCCTTGGCAGTGACATAACTTATGACATCTATCATGATAACGATCATCAATTGAGTACCAGGTTATAAGTGGAATAATCTAAAAAGATTTATCTAGGTAAACGATGAAAGAAAGAAGAACGAAATTTTATCAATCGATAGCTATGGCTGCTTTGTTCAGGGACATGGGTGACAAATTCTAAATATCTTAGTAAGGTACAGAGATCAGAAGTGTGATTCCTGGGATCCGTGCAAGGCTCCGAAAGACTGAACAGATTTAAAAATTACGATATTTAGAGATAACTGAACTTTTTAAAATAGAAAGAGAAGGATGAATGCTGATAAAAATGTCATCATATAAATCTAACAGCAGAAGAAAAATTGGAATACCAGTGCTTCCAATAACTTCCTCTGTAATCAAAACCAGAAAATAGCTTACTTCTTGAATAAGAAGATGAGGAAGAACAAATATAATTGCAGTGGACCTAAAACACTAATGATAACTATGAGTGTTGTACTTAAAAATCTAAAATATGAAGTATTTACTATTTATGGTGAGGTTCGAAAATCGATGGCAAGTTAGTGTAATATGCAGTGTGTCCCACATGTGTTACGACTAACTTCGAGGGGTTGTAGCCTGTCTCGGGGAGTAAATTGAGGACTGGAATCCGTGTTCGAACACGTCGTCCAATGACACTGCAGAGCATCGAAGTTGCGGGCTCTGGCGCCTGCCACTAGCCTACCCCTTCAGCAGCAACCGTGACTTTGTAAGCTGACGGTCCGCAATGTTGTGAGCGCTTGCCACGATCGCCAATGGCGAAGACCGACATAGATGCAGCCTAGGCAAGCCTGGTCTCCTTTGAATGCGAGCTCTATTGCCTCGGTGGATGATCGTTTTAGTCACGGGTTTCCACACTCCGTCTTCAGGCCACGAGTGGCCTACCGGCGCCATCCGACCGCCGTGTCATCCTCAGGGAAGGATGCGGATAGGAGGGGCGTGGGGTCAGCAAATACCTCTCCCGGTCGTAGATGGTATTCTTGACCGAAGCCGCTACTATTCGGTCGAGTAGCTCCTCAATTGGCATCACGAGACTGAGTGCAACCCGAAAAATGGCAACAGCGCATGGCGGCTGGATGGTCACCCATCCAAGCGCCGGCCACGCCCATTAGCGCTTAACTTCGGTGATCTCACGGGAACCGGTGTATCCACTGCGGCAAAACCGTTGCCTCACAGGTTTCCAGCTGCAGTTTATTTTTCTCCTGGAACCCTCTAAAATCTCCAGTGTTTTTCGGTATCCAGTAGAAAAATAAACTGCATCCGGCAACCCGTGTCCAAACCCGTCATCCAACGAGGCAACAGAGAATATCATTCAATAGACCAGGCCTGTCTACGCATCAGCTGGCTTCATCTCCTCCACTGGAAATCGTAGCAATCAGTCGCGATCACTGAATAACAAAAAACATTGCGAGACGTTCCGACTACCGTTCGTCAGCGTGCGACGCCACGTTTGCTGCCGGACGGGTGTCCTAGTGACACGCGCCGTCGCCTGTTAACTTCGCTCTGTGGCGCCGTTCTATGACGTTTCTGGTCACGGTTTCCTATCCTCGATTTGTTCCGCAAGGCACGCTCTATAGGCCCTCGAAGTTTGTCGCAACATTTCTGGGACACCATGTACTACCTTAGCCTAAAACTGTAGACTAATCTATGCAGCCACCGGCAATGTTTGCTAGGCTTTTTTGAAGTGCAGTCCTTGCATACTCACACTTCGTGTATCGAAGAACAAGACGTTGGCGATGTAAAGCGGCAGTGAGGTGAGCAGCAGGTAGAACGTCCAGTCGAAGGTGATCATGAGCGACACGAGCGCCCACAGAGCTGGTGACGTCAGAATGCTCTTCCAGGGCACTGGCAGGTTCTTCTGCACAACCAGCCACAAGAAAACGATATTCAGTCCTCGAGGCGATATTCCACTTCCGAAATCAAGGAGCATTTGCGAACAGAATGGAGAGGAGCAGGCAGTGCGCATTATCTACTCAAATTGAGTCACCACCTCAGCAATAATTTGCTTAGCTAAAATATGATGCAGTTAATATTAAAGCAAGTGAATATTTCTGATAAGTTTAAATTGGGTGTTAGACCGGTGTTCTAATACGGGTTTCTTTCGTGCAATAATGCGCTACCAATTGCACTAACCTTCTATATTTTATGTTAACATATGTCTCATTTCCGAAAAAAAAAAACTTTCTTGTTATTGTCTGTCTGCATTTCATATACTCTTGTTCAAATGGCTCTGAGCACTATGGGACTTAACAGCTATGGTCATCAGTCCCCTACAACTTAGAACTACTTAAACCTAACTAACCTAAGGACATCACACAACACCCAGTCATCACGAGGTAGAGAAAATCCCTGAACCCGCCGGGAATCGAACCCGGGAACCCGGGCGTGGGAAGCGAGAACGCTACCGCACGACCACGAGTAGCGGACTATCCTCTTGTCCGCCCCCTGGTAGCTGAGTGGTGGATGTTATACCTGACGGCCCGGGTTCGATTCCCGGCTGGGTCGGAGATTTTCTCATCTCAGGGACTGGGTATTGTGTTGTCCTTATCATCGTCATTTCATCCCCATCGACGTGCAAGTCGCGAAGTGGCGCCAACTCAAACGACTTGCACCAGGCGAACGGTCTACCCGACGGGAGGCCCTAGCCACACGGCATTTCCATTTCCATATCCTCTTTCCCTCTGCCGTGGTCAGCCGTTCTGCTGCCCTAATATCAAAACTTCTCCGCCACTTTTGTCTTTCCTGATCTAACTCCATCCGCAACAGCAGACTATATTCAAGTAGATTCCATTACCCCTCTTTTACATTTATTTAAACTCTTTTTTTGCTCTTTTGAAGACCCTCTTCAATTTGCCTTCCAAGTCCTTTGCTGTTTCAGCTAACCTACGAGTTTTTATTTCTTTTCTCTGAATTTTATCTTCTTTTCTAATCTCTCTTTATTTTCCATTATTGTTTACATTTAGACTGTACAGGCTTCATCCTGTCTCATCCCAACCTCTACTATTGCCTCCCTTTCATGCCCTACGGCTATTATTAATCCTATCATGCATATATGCTTGTAAGTACATTCTTTTACTTCTGACTACTCTGTAAAAAACAAACAAATGCTTTTCTTACAAACTGCCCTGTTATTATCATTTACTGTTCCAGATCATGTGTTGCTGTGACTCAGTCTGTTTAAATCGAAAATAAATATGAATGGGATTGTATATACATATATCCTTATCTCCTTCTCCCCCTGTCTCTGTCCATCTCTTTTCCTCCTCTCTTTATCTCCTCTTCTTCCTCCCCCCTTTCTGTCTATCACGTCCTCCTCCTCTCTCTCTGACAATCTTCTCCATCTCCTCCCGCCTCCTCTCTCTTTCCAAAATCTCCTGCCCCACTCTTCATATCCTCCTGCCCTCTCTCCCCTCCTTTCCGCTTTCTATGCCCATTTCCTCCCACACCTTTGTCCATCTCCTCTTCCACCCATTCTCTGACCTTGAGACTTTATTACTGTTGTCGCAATTTCATATATATAGGGTAAAAACGTGCAAAAATTTAACAGGATATAGAGTATGCTCCACTGAACAATTTGAGAAAGAGAACCTGGGGTCGGAGAGCCAGCTTAAAGAGATAATAAGTATAAAATCACATTACTGTGTACTTTCTTATTTACGCTTATTAACTGCAAATACCATCCTTGACACAATGAACGTACGTTTTGTACGGAATCTTACAAAATGCGCTGAAACTGACGGACATCAACCTCAATGCAAGTATGACACCTGTGAACAATATTCTGACGCACCCTGAGAAATTTCCCTTTGTGTTTCGAATCGCATCACAGGTGCTACAATTCTGGCAACTAATTCCATCTCCGTATCCACTGGGGTCTCTTCTCCGGAAATAATTAAGGGGATTCAGGTCGGGTGACCTCTCAAGACATGGAACAGATCCTCCCATTCCAATCCAGCGACCAAGAAATACTGCTCCATCGTACTGTACTGTATGTCTCTGAATAACACTGAGTTATGAATGGGTCTGTCGTTGATTCATAGCATGGTCTATCATGAGACAATGTAAATACGATTCAACACAGCCACCATATCGACAAGTAAAGAAAACAAAACCTGCTTCATAACTGCCTGGTAATCAGGCCCGTTCTCCTTGTATCCTTGCAGGAAATAAACAACGTACATGTAAACAAACAGCACAGTACGTGTAAACTTGTACGCATCTTAATCGTAAGTACGATGGAGAACAGTAAGGCTAGAAAAAGCATTAGACAAGTTTACTTCCGTATCTCCTTAAGCTGTCTTCTCCGACCCCAGGTTCCCTATCTCAAATTGTTCAGTGGCGCATTCTCTACGTCCTATAACATTTTTGCGCGCTCTTACCGAAGCACCCAAAATATTACATACACAGGGTGCTAAAAAAAAGAAGTATCGAATATTCTGAGAGACGGCAGTACTCATCGAAACGAGAAAAATGAGTCTCATAAACATGGGTCCGGAAACGCATACTTTCCGAGGTAAACATGTGTTTATAGGAAGGGTGGCGAGACGCTTGGTTGCGGATATTGGCACAATCGTTGCACTGGCGCTCCGTCAAATGTGTCGGCAGGGTATTACGAGAGTCACTCTAAAAGAAATGCGCACTTTTTTTTTAAATCCATCTTTTATTCTACATGTTTGAAAGTTTCACAGTGTGTAGATACAGCCTTTAGGAAAAATATTTTTATTTGTCCACATAATTTTCATCCCTCTCAAGTGCCTCACGCCATCTTGCAACCAGCGACTGTATACCCGCACGGTAAAAAATTTTATAGGTTAATTCGCATGATGCTACTCCATTGATGGCCCCTCACCTCTGGTGAAAAATGATGGAGCCATGTTTCATCACCTGTCACAATTCTTCCAACGAATTCATCTGCACCATTCTCGTACTGTTCCAAAAGTTCGCTGCATACCGTTGTTCTTGTTTCTTTGTGAGCCACTGTCAACATCCTGGGAAACCACCTGGCACAAATCTTTTTTAACGCCAACACTTTCAGTATTCTGCAAACACTTCCTTCCCCCATTCCAACGTAGCGTGACAATTCGTTCACTGTGATGCGTCTGTCAGCAGTCACCAATTCGTTAACTCTCTGCACATTGTCTGGAGTGTGTGCAGTACGAGGCTTGCCGCTGCGAGGACAGTCCTCAATATTGCCGTGCCCGCTTTCATCACATAACCTGCTTGCCCACCGACTAACTGTACTGCGATCGACAGCAGCATCTCCATACACCTTTTTCAACCTCTTGTGGATGTTTCCCACTGTCTCGTTTTCACAGCACAGGAATTCTATGACAGCACGTTGCTTCTGACGAACGTCAAGTGTAGCAGCCATCTTGAAGACATGCTGTGACGGCGCCACTCACGGGAGAGGTTGAACTAAGTTTGAAAACAAGCAGGAAGGATGTACCTACACACTGTAAAACTTTCACACTTGCAGAATGAAAACTGTATTTTTACAAAAATAGTGTGCATTTCTTTTGGAGTGCCCCTCGTGTGATGTGTTACAGTACTCGACCTACCATTAGGTGGGCTGCAGGCAAGTGCGTGGTTCGGATGGTGTTGTAGGCTACGTAAGTTTTCGTCATGTTTGTGTGCCTTATTGTACAGTACTGTCAACACTGGGTACGCGCTGTTTCACCTCCTTCCAAACATGGAGTCACTTATGTGTTAACTGTTATTGCCCTGTTTGAACGTACAAATGGTGTAGTATATTTATATTTCCTCTCTCGACAAGTGAAATGGCGGATATGATATATTGCTATTGTTTAGCAATTGGACGTAGCCTGCAAGCCGGCGCCCTCTACGCTGAAAAATATCCAAAGCGCTGAGTGCCCTCTGATAAGCTATACGGCAGACTTTTCCAGTATCCGAGGGGCACAGATACCCTTGCATCTCGGAAGACTAACAGTGGTAGGCCCCGCACAGTCTGACATGGAGGAGTGTGTGCTACGTTTGGTGAAAGAAATCCCTGGGACCAGTGAACGACCATTGATAGCAGCAGAAGGTAGGTCTCATTCTTTTATCTAGGGGGTATTTCATGAACAGTTGCTGTATCCATACCATCTAAAGCGAGTTCAGGCCCTAACCCCACAGGATCATCAAGGCAGACGGTGGTTCTGTCAATGGCTGTTGCAGAAGTGTGTCGTAGATCCACAGTTCATATCGAAGATTTTATTTACTGATGATGCACGGTTCATATGAGATGGTTTTGTGTAAATCCCCATGCAATTCAGGAAAGAGGTCATCAACACCGATTCTCAATCAACGTATGGACAATCCTCTTGACTTTTGGTTATGGGGATACTTGAAGGAAATGGCGTAAATCACGCCAGTCAACGATGTGCGTGCACTACAGGGTCGCGTCTTCAATGCGTGCCAGCAGGAACAACAACAACCGGGTATATTCAAAGGGTGCATCATTCTTTATGCCGGAGGGCAGAGCGGTGCATTGTCATGAATGGACACCAGTTTGAATACCACCTGTGAACACGTGTTTATCGCAGAACGTATGCATTTCCGGGTCCTTTTTTACTGATCTCAGAAAGTATGCATTTTTGGAATGATAGCCTACGTCCGTCCGAATGTTCATTACATTACTGTGTAACGTTTGAAATAAATCTGTGAAGAATTTTTCAATATTTTGGTGAAGGCGTTTGTGTTTTATATATTACCTTTTAATCCTATATTGCATATATTTAAAAAATAGATATTTAAAAACTCGTGCTTGTCCGTATGTAACATTGCGTCAAAATTTCAAAGCATTCGGTGAAGAGCTTTCGGATATATACGATTCTGAACAAACGAACCCTTACGTTTTTATTTATATAGATTGAGGTTAAAATGTTGAGCGTGATATTTGGGGCATATGTTAATCTATATCCATAAAAAGAAATCAATTTGCATTTCTCCTCAGAGCTTTGTATACAACTGATAACAAGAGAGAAAATAGAGTCTGGGTCGCATTTTGCGTGATTTTATCAGCAACTCAGAAGGAATTTATTTGTGGTTCTCATAGGAAATCACCTGAAATGCACTTTCCTCGCTGGGCACAAATACATCTTCAAAAATGCGAAAAACTTAGGTAACAGTGTTTAGTCAGATACAGAGTCTAATAATTTTAAAGTTTTTTTTTTTTTTTTTTTTTTTTTTTTAAATATCATCATTGTATCGCTCTGCTGTTCAGAGAAAACAGTCTTTATTACACAACCAATTGTAGTCTGAAATCAAGGATTATCACTTTACATAAAACTGCGACACGTTTAACTAAGCTCTAGGTTCAATCGTAATCGTAGTCTTAGTAAGACTCGATATGTCCAAAAATTTGATCACATATTTCATTAGCCACCTTACCTAATCCATGTAGTGTGACCTACTGTAAACTGCACGGAAAGTAAAATACAATAGTATGGGTATTACGCCCGCACTAGAACCAGGACTTCCGTCTTTAATGAGAGATGGTTGACTGAGGTATGTAGTCATACTTCACGATTCCATTCAAAATTTGAGGGTTCAGTACGTCGCAGAAGTTCAGCATCACACTTGGTGGGAATAATCCTCGACAGAGTAGAAGATCGCTGTGCCGTAAGCTACAGAACAGATCTTTCATGCTGTAGCGATATGTACATTGCAACTATGTTTCCTGATAGTTTGAAAAATTGTATTCCTGTTTTGGAATCAAACACCTGCTCTACTCATGTCAGCTGAGTCTTATGGAAATTCTCGAATCTGATAACTCATCTGGTACACCGTCTCGCTTTCGTCCTAATCTTAACGAATCAACCTCCCAACAAATTTTGCCTATTCAGGCTCAATAATGTCTTCTCGAAGAACTTTCTGAGGTAATTCGTCACTTAGGAAGAAAGTGTTGACAGCAGAAAAGCGAGCAGGAAGAACAGTTTTTGGTGTTTACTCGCTATCTTGTAGGTAACTCTTCGGGGTGGTACTTCATCACAATATCTACATTCGCTAACGAAATTCTTCTTATATAATCCATCACAATTTGAGAAGAATAGTAATGTTCATACTTACAATATTAGAGGAAAAATGACCTTTATTGCCCATTACTAAATCTATCTATGGTTCAGAAAGAATTCAGTGTGAAGAAATAAAAATTTTTGATCATTTGCCCAGTAACATAAAGTACGTGACAGGTAGAAAAGCAATTTTTCAATCCAACCTAAAATAATGTCTTCTGGACAACGCCCTGTATTCCGCGGACGAATTTTTATTTTAAAACTGGTAGCCTGTGAAAAAAAAACTAATTTTTAAGCGTAGTTGCATGAGTGGGACATTTACTGTATGTTTAAATTAGTCAGGTAAACATATCCTGTAAACTGACTCATTCGACATCATTTCGATAAACGAATCATGCAAATGGTATATGAAACATGTAACTGACTAACTAACTGACATCGTTTAGGGAAATAGTTTTATTCTTTGATGAAACATTTCAGTTGACACTCTGGGAAGAGCTACCGATCAGTTTGGACGGGAGAAAACTGTTTGAGCTGTGAGGCGTTACCTTGGCACTCGACTTGATAGTAGCCTCGATGTAGCGACGCTCTGTTGGGTCTATGCGTGGGTGTTTCGCTGGCGTGTCGGTAATCATCAGGAACCATGGCAGGCACCAAAGCACACCGGCGCCGCCGATCACGTAGAAGGCCAGGGGCCACCCCCCCGCCGTCTCACACAAGGCGCCTGTCGAAGCCATCGACACCAACGGCCCAACGAACATACCTGCAACCGAATAAGTGGCACGGGTGTCATTTGTGTTCAGTGGATGATGAAGACATTTGTGGAAACTGTAAATACGTAGACAAATTCTTATACAGGACTTGTACCTAAATGAGATTTCCACTCTGCGGTGATGCTTACAGATATGAACACATTCAAATGAACGCATAGCTAACCGTTTCTATTGTATAGTGCACTAGTTCCTGTGCGATTAACTCGCAGTCTATCCTGATCAGTCACCTATAGGTAATACAATAATGGACAAATATGTAAATGGAAGTATTAATAATAAAAGATGATATGCTAATATTAATGCAAATCCCAAATAAAGCAATTGTTGACAGATGTGAAAACTACCGAACTATCAGTATAATAAGTCACAGCTGCCAAATACTAACACGAATTCTTTACAGACGAATGGAAAACCTGGTAGAAGATCAGTTTCGATTCCGTAGAAATGTTGGAACACGTGAGGCAATACTGACCTTACGACTTATCTTAGAAGAAAGATTCAGGAAAGGCAAACCTACGTTTCTAGCATTTGTAGACTTAGAGAAAGCTTTTGACAATGTTGACAGGGATTCTATCTTTCAAATTCTGAAGGTGGCAGGGATAAATTACAGGGAGCGAAAGGCTATATACAATTTGTACAGAAACCAAATGGCAGTTACAAGAGTCGAGGGGCATGAAAAGGAAGCAGTGGTTGGGAAGGGAGTAAGACAGGGTTGTAGCCTCTCCCCGATGTTATTCAATCTGTATATTAAGAAAGCAGTAAAGGAAACAAAAGAAAAATTCGGAGTAGGTATTAAAATCCATGGAGAAGGTTCGCCGATGACATTGTGATTCTATCAGAGACAGCAAAGGACCTGGAAGAGCAGTTGAACGGAATGGACAGTGTCTTGAAAGGAGGGTACGAGATCAACATCAACAAAAGCAAAACGAGGATAATGGAATGTAGTCGATTTAAGTCGGGTGATGCTGAGGGAATTAGATTAGGAAGTGAGACAGTGCTATTTGGGGAGCAAAGTAACTGATGATGGTCGAAGCAGAGAGGATATAAAACGTAAACTGGCAATGGCAAGGAAAGTGCTTCTGAAGAACAGAAATTTGTTAACATCGAGTATAGATTTAAATGTCAGGAAGTCGTTTCTGAAAGTAGTTTCTGAGAGTATTTGTATGGAGTGTAGCCATGTATGGAAGTGAAACGTGGACGATAAATAGTTTAGACAAGAAGAGAATAGAAGCTTTCGAAATGTGGTGCTACAGATGATTATATGGGTAGATCACACAACTAATGAGGAGGTATTGAATAGAATTGGGGAGAAAAGAAATTTGTGGCACAACTTGACTAGAAGAAGGGATCTGTTGGTAGGACATATTCTGAGGCATCAAGGGACCACCAATTTAGTATTGGAGGGCAGCTTGGAGGGAAAAAACCGTAGAGGGAGACCAAGAGATGAATACACTGAGCAGATTCAGAAGGATGTAGGTTGCAGTAGGTACTGGGAGATGAAGAAGCTTGCACAGCATAGAGTAGCACGGAAAGCTGTTTCAAACCAGTCTCTGGACTGAAAACCACGACAACAACAACAACAACAAAATTATTATTATTATTATTATTATTATTATTATTATTATTAGCGGCAGCGTTCAGACGTAAGGGGAGGAGGAGGAGATTAGTGTTTAACGTCCCGTCAGCAAAGAAGTAGTAAAGGAGTTTTGCTATTTGGGGAGCAAAATAACTGATAATGGTCGAAGTAGAGAGGATATAAAATGTAGACTGGCAATGGCAAGGAAAGCGTTTCTGAAGAAGAGAAATTTGTTAACATCGAGTATAGATTTAAGTGTCAGGAAGTCGTTTCTGAAAGTATTTGTATGGAGTGTAGCCATGTATGGATGTGAAACATGGACGATAAATAGTTTGGACAAGAAGAGAATAGACGGTTTCGAATTGTGGTGCTACAGAAGAATGCAGAAGATTAGATGGGTAGTCACATAACTAATGAGGAGGCATTGAATAGAACTGGGGAGGAGTTTGTGGCACAACTTGACAAGAAGAAGGGACCGGTTGGTAGGACATGTTCTGAGGTATCAAGGGATCACAAATTTAGCATTGGAGGGCAGCGTGGAGGGTAAAAATCGTAGAGGGAGACCAACGTGACAAAAGTCATGGGATACTTCCTAATACTATGTCGGATCTCTTTTTGTCGGGACAGTGCAGGAACTCGACGTAGTACGGTCACAACACGTCGTTGGAAGTCCCTGAAGAAATACTGAGCCATGTTGCCTCTACAGCAGTCCATTTATGCGAAACTGTTGCCTGTGCAGGGTTTTGTGTACGAACAAACCTTTCGATAACGTCCCATAAATGTTCGATGGCTTCGTGTCGCGCGATGTAAATGACCAGATCATTCGCCCGAATTGTCCAGAATGTTGTTAAAACCAGTCACGAACAATTAGACCCGGTGATATATTTGGGAACTAAAGACTCCAAGTAGCCAAGCATATCATTTACAGTCAATGATCTGTTCAGTTGGATTAGAGGACACCGTCGTTTCTGTGTAAACATAGTCTGCACCATTATGGAGCTATCACTAGCGTGCACATCGCCTCGTTGACAACTTGGCTCCATGGCTTCGTGGAGTCTCCGCCACTCTCGACCCCTTCCATCAGCTCTTACCAAGTGAAATCACGACTCATCTCACCAGGCGACGGTTTTCCAGTGGTCTAGGATCCAATCGATACAGTCAAGAGCCCAGGACAGGTGCTACAGGCGACGTCGTGATGTTAGCAAAGGCACTGGTGTGGTGTCACCGCCAGACACCACACTTGCTAGGTGGTAGCCTTTAAATCGACCGCGGTCCATTAGTATACGCCGGACCCGCGTGTCGCCACTGTCAGTGATTGCAGACCGAGCGCCACCACACGGCAGGTCTAGAGAGACTTACTAGCACTCGCCCCAGTTGTACAGCCGACTTAGCCAGAGATGGATCACTGACAACTACGCTCTCATTTGCCGAGGCGATAGTTAGCATAGCCTTCAGCTACGTCATTTGCTACGACCTAGCAAGGCGCCATAGCATTTGATATTGAGATTATAACAAGTACCGTCAAGAGCGATGTACACCAATTGTGGATTAAAGTTAAGTATTATATCAACTACGTACTTTATTTGCTACTATTAATTCCCTTAACTGTTCCAGACCTCACGCCAGTCAGCGTGTAATTAAACGCGTGCATTTCGGCCTCCTCTAGCAACACAGTGTTGGCTCTTCAGCCAACACTTCAATTGGCATAGATCATCTGCTGCCATAACCCATTAACGCCCAATTTCGCCGCGCTGTCATAACGGATACGTTCATCGTATGTCCCACCTCGATTTGCGCGTTATTCCTCTCAGTGTTCCTTGTCTGTTACCACTGGTAACTCTACGCAAACGCTGCTGCTGTCGATCGTTAAAAGAAGGCCGTCGGCCACTGCGTTTCCGTGGAGAGAGGTAATGCCTGAAGTTTTGTATTCTCAGCACACTCTTGAAACAGTGGATTCCCTAACGATTTCGGATATGGAATGTCCCATGCGTCTGTCTCCGACTATCATTTCACATTCAACGTCTGTCAATTCAACTCGTTTGGCCATATGCACTTCGAAAACCTTTTCAAAATCACCTGAGTGCAAATGACAGTCCCGCCAGTGCACTGCCCTTCTGTACCTTGTGTACACTACAGGGTGGTCCATTGATCGTGACCGTGCCAAATATCACGCGAAATAAGCGTCAAACGAAAAAACTACAAAGAACGAAACTTGTCTAGCTTGAAAGGGGAAACCAGATGGCGCTATGGTGGGCGCGCTAGATGGCGCCGCCAAAGGTCAAACAGATATCAACTACGTTGTTTTTAAAACAGGAACCCCCCATTTTTATTACATATTCGTGTAGTACGTAAAGAAATATGAATGTTTTAGTTGGACAACTTTTTTCGCTTTGTGATAGATGGCGCTGTAATAGTCACAAACATATGGCTCACAATTTTAGACGAACAGTTGGTAACAGGTAGGTTTTTTAAATTAAAATACAGAACGTAGGTACGATTGAACATTTCATTTCGGTTGTTCCAATGTGATACATGTTCCTTTGTGAACTTATAATTTTTGAGAACGCATGCTGTTACAGCGTGATTACCTGTAAATACCATATTAATGCAGTAAATGCTCAAAACGATGTCCGTCAACTTCAATGCATTTGGCAATACGTGTAACGACATTCCTCTCAACAGCGAATAGTTCGCCTTCCACAATGTTCGCACATGCAATGACAATGCGCTGACGCATGTTGTCAGGCGTTGTCGGTGGAACACGATAGCAAATATCCTTCAACTTTCCTCACAGAAAGAAATCCGGGGACGTCAGATCCGGTGAACGTGCGGGCTATGGTATGGTGCTTCGACGACCAATCCACCTGTCATGAAATACGCTTTTCAATACCACTTCAACCGCACGCGAGCTATGTGCCGGACATCCATCATGTTGGAAGTACATCGCCATTCTCTCATGCAGTGAAATATCTTGTAGTAACATCGGTAGAACATTACGTAGGAAATTAACATACATGCACCATTTAGATTGCCATCGATAAAATGGGGGCCAGTTATCCTTCCTCCCACAATGCCGCACCATACATTAACCTGCCAAGGTCGCTGGTGTTCCACTTGTCGCAGCCATCGTGGATTTTCCGTTGCCCAATAGTGCATATTATGCCGGTTTACGTTACCGCAGTTGGTGAATGACGCTTCGTCGCTAAATAAAATGCGTGCAAAAAATCTGACATCGTCCCGTAATTTCTCTTGTGCCCAGTGGCAGAACTGTACACGACATTCAAAGTTGTCGCCATGTAATTCCTGGTGCATAGAAATATGGTACGGATGCAATCGATGGTGATGTAGCATTCTCAACACCGACGATTTTGAGATTCCCGATTCTCGCGCAGTTTGTCTGCTACTAATGTGCGGATTAGCCGCGACAGTAGCTAAAACACCTACTTGGGCATCATCATTTGTTGCAGGTCGTGGTTGACGTTTCACATGTGGCTGAACACTTCTTGTTTCCTTAAATAACGTAACTATCCTGCGAACGGTCCGGACACTTGGATGATTCGTCCAGGATACCGAGCAGCATACATAGTACACGCCCGTTGGGCATTTTGATCACAATAGCTATACATCAACACGATATCGACCTTTTCCGCAATTGGTAAACGGTCCGTTGTAACACAGGTAATGTATCACGAAGCAAATACCGTCCGCACTGGCGGAATGTTACGTGATACCACGTACTTATACGTTTGTGACTATTACAACGCCATCTATCACAAAGCGAAAAAGTGGCCCAACTAAAACATTCATATTTCTTTACGTACTACACGAATATGTAATAAAAAATGGGGGTTCCTATTTTTAAAAAGGCAGTTGATATCTGTTTGACCTATAGCAGCGCCATCTAGCGGGCCAACCATAGCGCCATCTGGTTTCCCAATTCAAGCTTGACAAGTTTCGTTCTTTGTAGTTTTTTCATTTGACGCTTATCTTGTGAGATATTTGGCCCGATCACGATCAGTGGACCACCCTGTATACTACGGCCATCTGTATATGTGCATATCGCTTGTCACTTCAGTGTACTCTCATCGTAAAACATCGATTGCATTATGTACAATATGGATAACTGTAAAACATATGTAAACAGATATTGTCTTTCTCAGATTAATTTCATTTTTTACAATTTCTTTATTTTAAAAACTTCTTTGAAACCGAACTAAGCAGCCTTAATGTGAACATCGTTTACTTTTGACTACATGTGACTTTACCACAAAACCAATCTTAACAGTAATAATGTGATCATAGTTTACTTTTTGGCTACATGTGTCTTTAGCACAAACATAAGCATTACTGAATATGCAAACTCGTGAAAAAGCCAAATATAACTGTCCATGCGAAAAAAAAGTTCTGGTCAAATCAATCCCGCCCTTTGAAGCGTCTGACCTCGTGCTTTGTTAATAGTCATAGCGAAGCATACTTTTATTGGGAATTGTTTTCTTGTCATTTGGAAAGGAATGATTGGTTCAGAAGGTGTGATGTTAATGCATGATATGAGAACATTTTTATCGGAGTCAATTAATTTAGCAGTGATGATGAACTCGACTAAGTGAGTTACTGCTAATCCTGCACCACTAATTAGTCCCTGATCAGCGACAGGATTTCTTACTGCTGTTAAAGCTTTAAAAGTAACTGATGAGGTTCAGTTTAAAGAGTTCAAGAATTTCTTGGGGTACAATTAGATGCTGTTTATTTCCTTAAATTGGATAGAATCAGAACAGAGGTAAATCTTTGCCTTTCCTGGCAACGAATTGGAAATGACATATTCATTAATTGTTGTACAGTCGTCATTTTCTTGGACATGCAACGCAGTTGAATAGAATACGAAAGATTTTGTTCGTTGTTTCTTTGGCGCTGAATGTTGTTTGTTGTTGTTGTGGTCTTCAGTCCTGAGACTGGTTTGATGCAGCTCTCCATGCTACTCTATCCTGTGCAAGCTTTTTCATCTCCCAGTACCTACTGCAACCTACATCCTTCTGAATCTGCTTAGTGTATTCATCTCTTGGTCTCCCTCTACGATTTTTACCCTCCACGCTGCCCTCCAATACTAAATTGGTGATCCCTTGATGCCTCAGAACATGTCCTACCAACCGATCCCTTCTTCTGGTCAAGTTGTGCCACAAACTTCTCTTCTCCCCAATCCTATTCAATACTTCCTCATTAGTTATGTGATCTACCCATCTAATCTTCAGCATTCTTCTGTAGCACCACATTTCGAAAGCTTCTATTCTCTTCTTGTTTAAACTATTTATTGTCCATGTTTCACTTCCATACATGGCTACACTCCATTCCATTCAACTGCTCTTCCAAGTCCTTTGCTGTCTCTGATAGAATTACAATGTCATCGGCGAACCTCAAAGTTTTTATTTCTTCTCCATGAATTTTAATACCTACTCCTAATTTTTCTTTTGTTTCCTTTACTGCTTGCTCAATATACAGATTGAACAACATCGGGGAGAGGCTACAACCCTGTCTTACTCCCTTCCCAACCACTGCTTCCCTTTCATGTCCCTCGACTCTTATAACTGCCATCTGGTTTCTGTACAAATTGTAAATAGCCTTTCGCTCCCTGTATTTTACCCCTGCCACCTTTAGAATTTGAAAGAGAGTATTCCAATCAACATTGTCAAAAGCTTTCTCTAAGTCTACAAATGCTAGAAACGTAGGTTTGCCTTTCCTTAATCTTTCTTCTTAGATAAGTCGTAAGGTCAGTATTGCCTCACGTGTTCCAGTGTTTCTACGGAATCCAAACTGATCTTCCCCGAGGTTGGCTTCTACTAGTTTTTCCATTCGTCTGTAAAGAATTCGTGTTAGTATTTTGCAGCTGTGACTTATTAAACTGATAGTTCGGTAATTTTCACATCTGTCAACACCTGCTTTCTTTGGGATTGGAATTATTATATTCTTCTTGAAGTCTGAGGGTATTTCGCCTGTTTCATACATCTTGCTCACCAGATGGTAGAGTTTTGTCAGGACTGGCTCTCCCACGGCCGTCAGTAGTTCCAATGGAATATTGTCTACTCCGGGGGCCTTGTTTCGACTCAGGTCTTTCAGTGCTCTGTCAAACTCTTCACGCAGTATCATATCTCCCATTTCATCTTCATCTACATCCTCTTCCATTTCCATAATATTGTCCTCAAGTACATCGCCCTTGTATAGACCCTCTATATACTCCTTCCACCTTTCTGCTTTCCCTTCTTTGCTTAGAACTGGGTTTCCATCTAAGCTCTTGATATTCATACAAGTCGTTCTCTTATCTCCAAAGGTCTCTTTAATTTTCCTGTAGGCGGTATCTATCTTACCCCTAGTGAGATAGGCCTCTACATCCTTACATTTGTCCTCTAGCCATCCCTGCTTAGCCATTTTGCATTTCCTGTCGATCTCATTTTTGAGACGTTTGTATTCCTTTTTGCCTGTTTCACTTACTGCATTTTTATATTTTCTCCTTTCATCAATTAAATTCAGTATTTCTTCTGTTACCCAAGGATTTCTACTAGCCCTCGTCTTTTTACCTGCTTGATCCTCTGCTGCCTTCACTACTTCATCCCTCAAAGCTACCCATTCTTCTTGTACTGTATTTATTTCCCCCATTCCTGTCAATTGCTCCCTTATGCTCTCCCTGAATCTCTGTACAACCTCTGGTTCTTTTAGTTTATCCAGGTCCCATCTCCTTAAATTCCCACCTTTTTGCAGTTTCTTCAGTTTTAATCAACAGTTCGTAACCAATAGATTGTGGTCAGAGTCCACATCTGCCCCTGGAAATGTCTTACAATTTAAAATCTGGTTCCTAAATCTCTGTCTTACCATTATATAATCTATCTGATACCTTTTAGTATCTCCAGGGTTCTTCCATGTATAAAACCTTCTTTCATGATTCTTAAACCAAGTGTTAGTTATGATTATGTTGTGCTCTGTGCAAAATTCTACAAGGCGGCTTCCTCTTTCATTTCTGTCCCCTAATCCATATTCACCTACTATGTTTCCTTCTCTCCCTTTTCCTACACTCGAATTCCAGTCACCCATGACTATTAAATTTTCGTCTCCCTTCACAATCTGAATAATTTCTTTTATTTCATCATACATTTCTTCAATTTCTTCGTCATCTGCAGAGCTAGTTGGCATATAAACTTGTACTACTGTAGTAGGTGTGGGCTTCGTATCTATCTTGGCCTCAATAATGCGTTCACTATGCTGTTTGTAGTAGCTTACCCGCATTCCTATTTTCCTATTCATTATTAAACCTACTCCTGCATTACCCCTATTTGATTTTGTGTTTATAACCCTGTAGTCACCTGACCAGAAGTCTTGTTCCTCCTGCCACCGAACTTCACTAATTCCCACTATATCTAACTTCAACCTATCCATTTCCCTTTTTAAATTTTCTAACCTACCTGCCCGATTAAGGGATCTGACATTCCACGCTCCGATCCGTAGAACGCCGGTTTTCTTTCTCCTGATGACGACATCCTCTTGAGTAGTCCCCGCCCGGAGATCCGAATGGGGGACTATTTTACCTCCGGAATATTTTACCCAAGAGGACGCCATCATCATGTAATCATACAGTAAAGCTGCATGCCCTCGGGAAAAATTACGGCTGTAGTTTCCCCTTGCTTTCAGCCGTTCGCAGTACCAGCACAGCAAGGCCGTTTTGGCTAGTGTTACAAGGCCAGATCAGTCAATCATCCAGACTGTTGCCCTTGCAACTACTGAAAAGGCTGCTGCCCCTCTTCAGGAACCACACGTTTGTCTGGCCTCTCAACAGATACCCCTCCGTTGTGGTTGCACCTACGGTACGGCTATCTGTATCGCTGAGGCACGCAAGCCTCCCCACCAACGGCAAGGTCCATGGTTCATGGGGGGGGGGGGGGGGGCTGAATATGGTGGTAATAAAACTATCGTCATTGCAATAACAATAGTTGGTTCAAATGGCTCTGAGCACTATGGGACTTAACTTCTGAGGTCGTCAGCCCCCTAGAACGTAGAACTACTTAAACCTAACTAACCTAAGGACATCACACACACCCATGCCCCAGGCATGATTCGAAACTGTGACCGTAGCGGTCGCGCAGTTCCAGACTGTAGCGCCTATAACCGCTCGGCCAACCCGGACGGCTGCAATAACAATGTTCAGGAATTTTGAACGCTTCAGTGAAGTAATCTGTTTGATTTTCTAAGTCACCGTTACCCAATTTGCCGTGATACTTTAAATTAACTTATGAGTTTTAATGTGAGAACATAGGAGTGATTCTTTAACTTTAGTTTCAAAAATGGCTGTTCTATTGCCATGTCTAACGACGGGTAGTACTTGATGGAAATCTCCACCAAACATAATTATTTTACCTCTATAACGGAGATTATTATTCATGATATCCCTTAAACGTTAATCGAAAACGCTTAGCGCGTCTTTGCAATCGCTGAAATCTCGTCCCAAATGATGAGATCAGTTGCCGAGAAGTTATGCATCCTTGGTGTCAGCGCAAATCGGTGAGACGGATGTGCTCAAGTTGGGTACAGGTAGTTCGAAAATCGTATGTGAGTACGTCCTCCTGTTAGGATACTGACATCAAACGCCTGTCCAAGAAACTGTTACAGCAAATTCGCTTTCATCCCGTAAAATGTGACACTAAGTTTTGTAGACAAATGTTTTACCGCTGCAAACCCTGTAAAGTAATGATGAATTATAAGTTCAATAAACTAAGTTATAAAAGTAGACTGTACTTTCCTGTAACGGTGAATATTGATGTAATTTAGTTTATTCACGCAGCAGACGATGCTTGCTTAAAGACAGCAAACAACTCCAACCGCTGTTGTGCGTAATAGAAAAATTAGGGACCTCGTTCCTCGAACGATACCACACTAATATTGCCACAGCAGTCAGTGAACAACACGACGGCAAATTATCCAGTCTACCTATGTTCAAGTTCCATCTGATCCCAATCTTACAAGGCGCACCATCGTAGCTCATCCAACAAATGATGGCTCAGTGTCACTGGGCCAAGTTACGTCGAAGTACTGAGCTAACTGCCACTTTTCTGCCATACTTTGGTCTGATAGTATACATATAGATAATGTAACAATCTTAGAGGGGATGTACAAGGTGTCTTGAGGAACAATCTGAGGCCGGCCGTGGTGGCCGAGCGGTTCTAGGCGCTTCAGTCCGGAACCGCGCGACTGCTACGGTCGCAGGTTCGAATCCTGCTTCGGGCGTGGATGTGTGTGATGTCCTTAGGTTAGTTAGGTTTAAGTAGTTCTAAGTTCTAGGGGACTGATGACCTCAGATTTTAAATCCCATAATGCTCAGAGCCATTTGAACCATTTGAACAATCTGAGGGTAGAGACTCGTTCCTGGTAACATCCAACGAAGATACAGAGCGGCGAAGTAAAAGGAGTCAAACGCCCCACCCTGGGCTACCCCTTCAGCAGGAAACGTGAGCTGTAACGTCGACGCTACTGCCGTCACCGCGCTTAGCGCACGATATAGTATTGTTGTGACAGGCGTGGACCGTGGACGCTTCGGACGGCACCAAACGCCCTCAGTACTGTCATCTCCGCTGCGACGAGTTCGTAAGCGTCAACACTCACGTTTGTTGCCAAAGGGTTGGCCTAACGGAAGGCTTTTTTGTCAAATGGTTCAAATGGCTCTGAGCACTATGGGACTTAACATCTGTGGTCATCAGTCCCCTAGAACTTAGAACTACTTAAACCAACCTAATTTAAGGACATCGCACACATCCATGCCAGAGGCAGGATTAGAACCCTCTACCGTAGCAGTCGCGTGGATCCGGAGTGAAGCACCTAGAACCGCTCGGCCACCGCGGCCTACTCTGGTCAAATGTTTGAGCAGATCAAAAACAAGAGTCGCTAGAAATTACACGCTGGATTTTTGCACGAATTTTCATGGGTAGAAGAAAAGTGGGAAATGGACAAATGGGCTTTCAAATTGACCAGTGTGAGGTCTAGTTTTGCAAGAAAACAAAAAAAAAATATTTAATTGCTTGGAAGTAATCATGGATCCGCCCGGATAGTGGTGCGTTTAAAGTGCTGATTCCCTCACGGGAAGGTGCGCCGGCTGGAGATCAAATCCGCCTGGCAGATTAACGAAGAGTGTGTGTGTGTGTGTGTGTGTGTGTGTGCGCGTGTGTGTCGCCCAGCCTGGACGAGGCTTTTAGGCTGTTAGGCTGTTTCCCACATTCCACTAGGTGAATACCGGGCTGGTAGCCATGTCCCGCATCAATTACGGCATTCGCAAACATTTAGAAACTTTCGCCCACTTTCACAATAACAATACTGCACGTAGACAACTGGGATACACATATTCCGTCCTGGTGAGAGGTACCGTGAGCCAGGGGCGGGGGGGGGGGGGGGGGTGGCAGACATTTGGCCACCCCTTAAACTGACTATGCCGAATCCGTTTGACAATAGTGCCGACCATGCACCGATGCGGAACAAAGGCACAGGGAAAAGCAGACGAAGAAGAAGTAGAAAGTAATCAGAGCGATTAAGAAAAACTTAGTGATTTGAGGTATTTTTGAAATATTTCACGGACAGCTGCTGCTAGTGGTAAAGTGTCAAAAAATATCACATTACAACATAAAATTAAACTTGTCTGCTTTCTCTTGATCTACATACTCTTAAGTAATAATAAACTAATAAACACCGGCTGATACATAATTCATGCTTTCTGAACGAAGCTGAGGTCAGATATTTTTGAAATGATTTGTCTAAAAGTGAGACATAAAAGATATAGAGAAACATTCGACGAGCCTTTGGATGATGCTTGTAATCATCTACATCATTTGTGCTGACGATTGAGAATTTAAAGTTCAGTGCTTGACTTGAAATATTAGAACTTTAAAGATTACTGGGGCACATTTGGCTGATGCAGTTTCACTCAGTGGTCTCCTTGCGTCACTAACGCATGAGCATCTCAGCTCCTGTACATGATTTTGAGCATCATTCAAATCTACTGCATTTCTTACGTTTAGACAAACCGTTTCACAAAATATTTGACCGTTTTTGTTTCTTCAAACTTTTCTTTTCATATCCCAGTGACTTCGCCGCTATGTAGTGTCGATCGATGGCGTTTCTGAACGTAGGTTCCTGCCCTCAATTCGTTCCTCAGGACACTGATTACAGTCCGTCGAAGTTTTTCAATATATTTCTATATTACCCTGCACATCCATGCGGACTGAAGAGACCCACGGTATAAAGGGTGATCAGAAATAGCCTGAAAGGCTTGTAAGGGTGTTGCAGGTTAGCTTGTGCTGAGAAATAACTGTTAAGAAAGAAATTCGATACGTTGCGCCGTTTCCGAGTCAATTAGCATTGAGATTAGCCAATTACGGCGCTACGTGCGCGAATTCAAGCGGCCCTCCGGAAGCAATGAGTAGTGTCAGTTATTCTTATAGCGTACACTGCTCGGCTACCCTGCATTGGGGCAGTTTTGGGGATCACTATTAAGATGACAATTATCTTTAGTGAGTGTAATAATATATTTTCTGACAATATTTAGCAGTGAGAAATGATCGTTTGTCAAGCAAACAAAATTATCGCTATGAAGCCTGTGTTATCTGCATTGCTGTTACGGAATAAAAGTCAGCGATACAATGGTGACATCAGTGTATGAAGTTTAACATTTCTCAGAGTCATAGTTAGCGCTTTTATTCGACAGATAACCTTAAAACAACATAGAGGGGAGACTGGGGCAAGTTGAGGACAGGGGTAAGATGGCTTATCACCTAGTCTACGTTCATACTTACAGATAGCAGCACCATACGGGTGGTACTAACGCAAGGGCGAGTCACTAAAACCTCACACAGTGAAAGCGCTGTCGCCAGTTCAATCTGCGAAGATAACTGCCGTACGTATTCCTTGGTGTATTATGATTCTTAAGACATTCAGCATAAGCTCTCGTGGAATATCTGGTAAGATATTTAGTTATTATTTATTAAAGGAGGCGAAACAGACAATAAGTGTCACATAGCCCGTATTTATTTATGTCTTATCCTTGTTAACCCTATTCCAAAGATCACACACTTTTTAAGAGAGTCGACTGGGGCTAGTCGACTCGGGCAAGTTGACGACTTACTGTTAGTCACCTACTGAGCACTACTTATTTCAGAGCAGCTACAATCGTTAATGCAGTTAATGGATTTAAAAAATGAGAGACAGAACCTTATTATCCTGTTGTGTTTAATGAGCATTATTTTGCTGCGGCGAAAATCACCGATCGTGGATTTTTTACAGACCAAACCGAAACTGAAGTGCTCTAGCCCAGGCCACAGAACCTACAGGCTAACACACAGAATCTCCTAATTACTCTCCTACTGAAGACGGAGCAGATAATAATGAGGAACCGGGTCAGCAATTTCTGCTCCCATTAAGACACGATGTTTCTGAAGTTTTTCCATTTTAAACTATTGCAAAAAGAAAGGTCATTTGTGAACAAACGGAAAAGTCAGAGTACGCAAAGTACCTCACTCACATATAACTCCGTTTAATTAATTAATATTCTATCTCAAACATCATAAGAATAAAAAAGTGTTCAAAGTTTATCACTATTGTCAGCGCGGCCCCTGGTCGAAATAATTTTGGCTCCTTCAACAGATTTGAAAATTGGCATAATAATTGTCATGGTATTAAAGCAAATATTTATACAACCAGATACAACACAATAAGAAATCAATTTCTTAATATGTTTAAAGAAAGCCAAAGTATCTCCATAAATAAACTTAATAAAAATCGATAACAGTTAACATCGTCAATTTGGCCCGTCTCCTCCATGTTTAAACGAAATTTGAGTGCCAGAAAGGTACAAGATGGAATTTGGAAATTTTGCACTTACCGATGTAAATAATGGCAAACTTGCTCCTTTCGTGATCGGGTGCCCATCTGCAGATTAATGTCTGTACGGCTGGTACTATACCACCCTAAAAAAAGGTAAAGGGGTATTTAGTTAGTCGATCAGAATTATGTAAATTGAATGGTATATGATCTGTGAACTAGTAGTTCCAACTTGAAACTATGTAAAGGTATGTTGCTCATATTATTTTCTTCACGTTTGCTTCTTCTCAGTCTTAATACAATATTCTATTGGACACCACTTGTTATGATGCTGTAACAAAGACCTAAGCATTCCTGCCAGTTATTCATCATAGACCTCTCCAATGATGCTACATGACTGTCATCGGTAAATCATACGCTATGTGATCAAAAGGATCCGGACACCTGGCTCAAAATGACTTACAAGTTCTTGGCGCCCTCCATCGGTAATGCTGGAATTCAGTGTGGCGTTAGCACACCCTTAGCCTCGATGACAGCTTCCACTCTCGCAGGCATACGTCCAATCATTCTTCAGGGATTGCTGCGCTGGGGAGAGGTATCAATGTCGGTCGGTGAGGCCTGGCACGAAGTCAGCGTTCCAAAACATCCCAAAGGCGTGCTATAGGATTCAGGTAAGGACTCTGTGCAGGCCAGTCCATTACAGGGATGTTATTGTCGTGTAATCACTCCGTCACAGGCCGTGCATTATGAACAGGTGTTCGAACGTGTTGAAGGATTCAATCGCCATCCCCGAATTGCTCTTCAACAATGAGAAGCAAGAAGATGCTTAAAATATCAATGTAGGCCTGTGCTGTATAGTGCCACGCAAAACAACAAAGGGTGCAAGCCCCTTCCATGAATAACGCAACCACACCATAGCACCACCGCCTCGGAATTTTACTGTTGGCACTACACACGTTGGCAGATGACGTCCACCGGGCATTCGCCATACCCACACCCTGTCATCGGATCTCCACATTGTGTACCGTGATTCGTCATCCCACACACCGTTTTTCCACTGTTCAATAGTCCAATGTTTACGCTCCTTGCACCAAGCGAGGCGTCGTTTGGCATTTACCGGTGTGATGTGTGGCTTATGAGCAGCTGCCCGACCACGAAATCCAAGTTTTCTCACCTCCCACCTAACTGTCATAGTACTTGAAGTGGATCCTGATGCAGTTTGGAATTCCTGTGTGATGGTCTGGATAGATGCCTGCCTATTACACATTACGACCCTCTTCAACTGTCAGCAGTCTCTGTCAGTCAACAGACAAGGTCGGTCTGTAGGCTTTTGTGCTGTACGTGTCCCTTCACGTTTCCACTTCACTATCACATAGGGAACAGTGGACCTATGGATGTTTAACAGTATAGAAAGCTCGCCTACGGACTCATCACACAAGTGACACGTAATCACCTGACCACGTTCGAAGTCCGTGAGTTTCGCGGAGCGCCCCATTCTGTTCTCTCACGGTGTCTAATGACTACTGAGGTCGCTGATATTGAGTACCTGGCAGTAGGTGGCAGCACAATGGACTTAATATGAAAAACGTATTTTTTTTTTGGGGGGGGGGGGGGGGGTGTCCGGATACTTTTGATTACATAGTGCATGTCGCCAATTGCATTATTGCGTGCAACCACGACACAGGTTCGTTCCCCGCACTTTTCAGGAATTCTGCACAAGTTTCCACAATTCCAACGCCAGATCAGAGTTTAATTACAAATACGGCAGAGATCGCTCTTCTGAGTATCTTAAGTAACAGGGATGTGAGACAAGCATTGATGATATAAAACGTATCTTCACTTGTTTACTTTAGAGATACAATATTAAAAACATCACTAGTTAACACAGTCTAGTTACATAGCATCGAAAAAATAAAATTTTCCGCCAGCTGGGCAGAGCTCCTTTCTAGTTACGCGCAATTTTCGCCTTCTTTACAGTTCAAATCATTTTTCCCCAAATATGTCCGTGGAGGCTTACCTTACTTATATCTAAACTAAGTTCCGCAGGAATTTGTTCCTATTTTCCATTACAGAAGCATAATTCTTTCGAAATTTTGTACGCTGCGGTACTCAGAGGCCAATTTTCTGGAGTTTCTCTCATCCATGGAACTGGGATCCCCTTTCTTCATTCTTCAGCCGAGTTTCTTCAACTCAGATGACGTCTGTGACTTAGAAGAATCTTTTTCGTTGTGAGCACTTGTAACGGTACTTTGACTACCGCGCCTCCGCCAGAGCAAAGATGGGATTTACGATCGCACATGCAGAAGAGCGCTGCGCCAGCGACAGATTTTCGTAAGTAATTTTGTTCTTCTTTTACTTTTGCGTAGGTGCTTGTTTTAACAACTAGTTCATTACTCTCTTGTTATCTTGTGTTCATACGTTTAAGACGTGTATTTTTGGGCGCTGATGTTAGAGAATGATTTTAAGTGGAAATTAAAACTATATTATGAAACGAACACACGGCGTCTTCGAGTTATTTCAGTAGTGATTCGCAATGGTTATCGCCAAATTTATAAATTAATCCAGACAGTAAGAACTTCAAGAAATTTTCATCAGACGGAGAATAAGAGGTCCAGCGAACAATGAAAAAAGGACATCCCACAAGAAAATCAAGAAGTATTCCAGATGCAGCCACGAAGACTATATTATAATAGATACTACGTTTCTGTCAGATTTATAAGGTAAATTTCAACTTATTTCTGATGCTATTTCCTTACAATCGCTTTTTGAAGTGTTGCCGATCCAGTCTGCCATTCACGGTCAAATTACAGCACTATCTTAATCGGTAATACGAAGTCCGCCTTATCCGTAACTTATTCCATCAAAATTCAAACCCCAATCAGATTTTCTATTTTGTATTTTCACGGCAGAATCCCGAGGAAATGGAACACTACACACTCCAAGTACACTGGGTTGCATGCAGTGCTGTATCCCGTTCCTATCCCAAGATGAAGAATAACTGGGCCAATGGGGTAGCACTATCCAGGTACGAAAAATTCTCCAGAACCACTGTTCAAAAGAAAGATATGGTTCAAATGGCTCTGAGCACCTTGGGAATTAACTTCTGAGGTCATCAGTCCCCTAGAACTTAGAACTAATTAAACCTAACTAACCTAAGGACATCACACACATCCATGCCCGAGGCAGGATTCGAACCTGCCACCGTAGCGGTCGCGCGATTCCAGACTGTAGCGCCTAGAACCGCTCGGCAACACCGGCCGGCCCAAAACCACTGTTCTGCTCAGAACTAAATACAGTCCTCCAGTGACCCCTGGAAAATTCCGGCGTCCACTGAAGACAAACGTTGTTGGCCTCAAGGAGTCTCCCTTCCCTGGCTCAGTATCCGCATTTGCTGCTCAATCAGCGTCAATTGCCTCGTGTATCACATGCAAGCTATTAATTACCGCCTCTCAATAAAAGTGGATCGCAGAGTCCCCTCGTCCTCCGTTTCATATTCTGCACCTAGAGCAACGTTTACATTAACCTCAACAAAATCGCACACTACAGGAAAGTACCCAAGTACTACAAAACATGGGAATTGCTTGACCTAATATTATAAGTCACGCACTTCCAGAAATATAACAAAGATTTATCGACTCCATGCCATGTAGAACCGCTGTTGTACTGCGTTTCAGAGGTACACCAACGTGCTATTTAGTACATGGTCATATTGGTTGACCCATCAGTGTATTTGGAGGGTGTGCTGGGGAAGTTCGAGACATAAGCATACTCAGGACAGAATAGGATATTTGACGTTTAACAATTTCTGTAAAATAAAGGAGCACAAGAAAACACTTCTTAGAGATATAAAAATCACCTTGTAATATACCCTACGGCACTTTACTTGAAAATTACTTAAAACTTTATGTTAAGTAACTTTTTACGTTTTTCCAAAGAAACTCTTCCATTACTCTCGTTTCCCCCACCCACGGGGTAGGGTGGAATAAAGCAAATTTTTGTGAAATTTTTGCATTAATCTTGTAATAATTAGGAATATATCTTAAAACCAAGACCTAAAGTTGTTTAATGAACGATTCATGCTAAGAAATATGGAATCATAAAAAGTTAACAATAAGAAAAAAATTTAATGTCATTCTTAAATATACAATTAATTTTTAATGATTGTAGAGCTACACTAAGCTGATGATACGCAGAAAGAATAGTAATACCACACAGATACGGTAGCGCACACTTTTATTCATAAGGCCGTACATGCGAGATACAACTGTACATACAGAAGCTATTAAGAAATCTACGTCTAAGTCTTCATCTACATGGCTACTCTGCAAATCACATTTAATGACTGGCAGAGCGTTCATCGAATAATTCTCTGTTATTCCACTCCCGAAAAGGCGCGGAAAAAATGCAACACCTGTATCTTCCGGTGCCAGGTCTGATCTCACTTATGTTATTACGACGATTGTTTCTCCATATGTGTAAACAAAATACGAGTATATTCGCATTCGGAGAAGAAAGTTGGTGATTGCAATTCTGTGAGAAGATCCCGCTGCAACGAAAAACGACTTTGCTTTAATGATTTCCGCCCCAGATCCCGTATCATGTCTATGACACTCTCTTCCATATTTTTTCGATAATACAGAACGTTCTCGCCTTCTTTGAACTTTCTCGATGTACTCCGTTAGTCCTATCTGATAAGGATCCCACATCACGTAGCAGTACTCCAAAAGAGGACGCACAAGGTCCCGCGCCCGGGTTCCCGGGTTCGATTCCCGGCGGGGTGAGGGATTTTCTCTGCCTCGTGATGACTGGGTGTTGTGTGATGTCCTTAGGTTAGTTAGGTTTAAGTAGTTCTAAGTTCTAGGGGACTGATGACCATAGATGTTAAGTCCCATAGTGCTCACAGCCATTTGAACCGTTTTGAACGGACAAGGGCAGTGTACGCAGTCTCCTTAGTAGATCTGTCGCATCTTCTAAGTGTTCTGCCAATAAAACACAGTCTTTGGTTCGCTTTGCCAGCAAAATTTTCAGTGTTCTTTCCAATTTAAGTTGTTCACAACTGTAATTCCTATGTATTTAGTTTAATTTACGACCTTTACATTTGAGTGATTTAACGTGTAACCGAAGTTTAACGGATTCCTTTTAGCACTCATGTGGATAACTTCACACTTTGCATTCCATAGGGTCATATGCTAATTTTCGCACCATATAGAGACCTTATCTAAATCGTTTTGCAGTTGGTTTTAGTCTTGTCATGACTTTACTAGACATAAACGATAACATAATCTGCAAAAACCTAAGATGGCTACTCAGATTGTCTCCTAAATCGTTTATATATAAACAACAGAGGGCTTGTAACAGTACCTTCGGGAACACCAGTAATCATTT
Organism: Schistocerca piceifrons; assembly: GCF_021461385.2. NCBI lineage: Eukaryota > Metazoa > Arthropoda > Insecta > Orthoptera > Acrididae > Schistocerca > Schistocerca piceifrons. The sequence continues at coordinate 777,923,504 of NC_060140.1, read as the reverse complement.
CTGATTTACTCGATGCCTTTCTGTCAGTTACTACAAACTGTGACCTCTGCCAGAAAATCACGAATCCAGTTGCATAACTGAAACGATATTCCACAAGCAAACAATTTCTTTACAAGCCGATTGTGGGGTACGGTGTCAAAAGCCTTCTCGAAATCTAGAGATAGGGAATCAGTTTTAACTCATTTGTCGGCAGCACTCAGCACTTCGTGTCAGTAAAGAGGTAGTTATGGTTCACAAGAACGATGTTTTCTAAGTCCGTACTGACTATGGGTTAATAGACCGTTCTCTTCGAGGTAATCCACAATATTCAAACACAATATATGTTCCAAAATCTTGCTGCATATCGACGTTAATGAGATGGCCCTGTAATTTAGTGGATTATTCCTATTGCCTTTCTTGAATATCGGTGTGACCTGTGCAACTTTCCAGTCTTTGGGTACGTATCTTCCGTCGCGCGAGCGGTTCTATATGATTGTTCAGTATGCAACACTTGCATCAGCATATTCTGAAAGAACCTGACTGGTAATCAGACTGGACCTTCGAGTTGCTTTTATTAAGTGAATGAAGTTGCTGTTCTTGAATAGAATTCTGGTATATGTACTTCGTCTTCTTTGGCGAAGCAATTTCGGAAGGCTGTGTTTAGTAACTCTGCTTTAGCGGCACTGTCATCGATAGATTTACTACTGCTAACGCGCAGAGAAGGCATTGATTGTGTCTTGCCGCTAGCATACTTTACATGCGACCAGATTCTCTTTGGATTTTCGGCAGGTTTGGAGACAATGTTTCGTTGTGGAAACTGTGATAAGCATTTCGCTAAATTCCGAGCTTCTGTGAAACATCACCAATCTTGGGGATTTTAAGTTCGTTTAAATTTACCTTTTTTTTCGTTGTTTCTGCAACAGTGTTCTGACTTGTTTTATGTACCATGAGGGATCAGCTCCATCGTTTGTTAATTTATTTGGTGTAAATCTCTCAATTGCTTTCGATACTATTTCTTTGAATTGAAGCCTTATCTGGTGTACTCTTACATTGTTAACTTGGAAGGAGTGGAGACTCTCTCAGAAAGACGTCAAGCGATTCTTTATCCGCTTTTTTTGAATAGATACATTTTTCGTTTATTTTTGGTGGATTTGAGAGTTACGGTGTTCAGTTTTGCTACGACAGCCCTGTGTTCACTAATCCCTGTACCCGTTTTTATGCTCGTTATCTGCTCATGATTATTTGTTGCTAAGAGGTCAAGTGTGTTGTCGCAACCGATTACTATTCGAGTGGGATGATGTTTTACATGTACCTCCGGATTTAAGCATATATAACGGATATCGAGGGTAAATTTGAAGTCGCCACCAACTATAATTGTATGAGTCGATTATGTGTTTGAAATTAGATTCAAGTTTTCTTTGAACCATTCAGCAATTGCATCATGACTTGGGTACTCGGTATTATTTTGTTCCTGTGCCGGTGACCTCTAATCATACTAACTGACAGCAAATATCTACTTCAATTTCGCTACAAGATAAACTACTTCTAACAGCAACAAACACGCCATCGCCAACTGTACTTAGCCTATCCCTTCTGAACACCTTTAGGTGCTTTGCAAAAACTTTGGTTAAACTTACCTCCGGTTTTAGCCACCTTTCAGTGCCTATAATGATTCGAGCGGCAGTGCTTTCTATTAGCGCTTGGAGCTCTGATACTTTCCTAAAACACCTGCGACAATTTACAACTGCTATACCGATGGTTCCTAGATCTACGTTGTTCCTGTGCTCGACCTGCACCGTTTGAGACTGAAGCCCTTTCTGTGTTTCCCCGAGGCCTTATAACCTAAAAAAGACTGCTCAGTCCATGCCACACAACCCCCGCTACCCGTGTAGCCGCCTCCTATGTGTAATGGACTCCTGACGTACTTAGCGGAACTTGAAAGCCCACCACCCTATGGCGCAACTGACTGTCAATGATCACGGACGTGGTCTCCGTCAATCTCCAGCGATTATTCTTTGTAGTTGCGGAGTTCCCATATGCTTAATACCGAGTTACTGCTACTTTACTGAATCCCATCGCTCATCTGTCAGATTTTTTTTTCCTTCGCTTACGAACAGACAATAGGACGCTTGCTAATAAATCCTATCACCCAGTCTGCCCAGCTAAATAAGTTTCTTTGTCAAATCTGTTAGTCATTTCATTCTGTGACTGACAGGCCAATGATCTGAAAGTGAGCTGTTTCATCGTTGGGCTAAGAAATCTATTCTACTTTGCCGTCAGATACGCTACCATCTCTTTTGTTCTGCACTGAATACAATTTTACATTTCCCATCTGACCTATCAACTCTGTAGTTGAAAGTTTTCTTAGCTTTACGAACGTTTCTGGTTAACAACTTTTGTGGAGCATAATAACTGACGGATTTGAAGGTATTATGTAACTAACGCATACCGAATGACATGCACTTCAAGATTACCTGTCATTTAAAGGTGCACAGTTAAGAATTAGGGGCTTATCTTGCGTTTAAATTCAGCAAAAGTTATAAAAACAGAACAGTAAAAGTGAATGACAAACGTTCACTTAGAAGTCACACTCCGAGTCAAAGTCGGAAAGAAGCAAGTTAGCGTCTCTTTGCCGCTGTCCGCGCTCAGTCGCTGCCGCGACCTGGCGGCCGTTATTCGAACTATTTGCTGGGGTCGGTGTCGTGTGGCCAAATAGTTCTTTCTGTTCCTGCCATGTGCAGCAGAATTGTGCGTGCGACTTGCGATCGTTTTTGCGCTTCTAGAGACTGAAATTGCAATCAAAGCTTGAATGCATGCCCATTTTCTTCCCTGATTATATCCACAGCTCCAAGCCAAACACCAGTCCTCAAAAAACTTTAACAGCAACATTAATCTTTTTCAGTAATATAGTGGAAACGTCTGAACGTCTAAAATCTATGCTATGCTCAGGAGAGCAATTAAGTAAGCAAATTGCAAAATGGAAGCAAATTCGAAATAAGAGGAAAGCCAAACAGGCAGAACGGTCACAATGGTAACGTTCTTGGAGAAAGGAAGAAGAATAAAAAGGAAGGAAGAATAAGGAAGATATGAGGTCTGTTCAAAAAATTCCGGAATTTTGTCCACAAAATTTTTCTACGCTTACCGTTTACTTATTGTGCATGGTCTCTGAAATACTCTCCTGCACAACTGATGAACTGCTCCTAACACCGTTTCCACTTCCGGAAGCCAGTCTTGGTACGCCTCTTGCTGGACCGCTCGAAGTGGCATTAGCGAATTCTCTTTTATTTCGTCTGTGTTTGCAAAATTTTTGTCTCTTCAACGGGGCTTTCTACTCCGGAAATAAAAAAAAGTCCCCAGGATCAGGTTTGGATAGTACAGAGGATGAAGCAGCACAGTGATTCCGTTTTTCTGTGCAATAGTGACTCACCAACAGGGATGAATGCGCGGGTGCGTTATCGTGATGCAAGAGTCACGAATTGTCTCGCCACATTTCAGGCCTTTCCCCCCTCAAATTTTCTCGCAGGCGTCGCAACACGTCCCGATAATGCCGTAGATTAACAGTTTGCACCTGTGGCAAGAAATTCAGTATGAACTAATCTTTCAAAGTCAAAGAAAACTATCAGCATCGTTTTGACATGCGACTTTTCCTTAAGAACTTTTGTTTGGTCTTGGAGAACCTTTCCCGGCCCATTGTGAAGACTGAAGCTTGGTCTCAACATCATAGATGCAGACCCACGTCTCATTACCATAATGATTCTCGTAAGGAACATCTCGTTCTCATTTACGAGATTCAAAAGCTCTTCACAGATGGCGAGGCGAAGGTCTTTCTAGTGTTGACTCATGAGCCGCGGGATGAACTTGGAGGCGACACGATGCACTCCAAGACGCAGCGTCAGGGTATCATGACATGGTCCAACTAAAACGTTACAGTTTTCTCCAATCTCTCGGACAATCAGTTTCGATTGTGACGCTCAGTTTCGCTGACTTTTCTGAGATGAGCGACATCAGTAGACATCAAAGGGCGTCCTGAGCGAGGGTCATCTTTAACTTCCGTCCGGCCATTTTTAAACCGCGTGAATCATTCGTAACACCGAGTACGTCTTAAGCACTCATCAGCGTAGGCTTCCTGCATCATTTGTTGCGTCTCTGAAAAGCCTTTTGAGTTTCACGCAAAATTTAATGCAGACGCGTTGGTCCTCTAACTCTACCATCTTGAAATTCGCACACTGTGTGACACAACGTTCTACTCGATACAGCACTGAGCAATAACGAAACAAACATACAACAATGAAACTTCCGGCAGTTACACATTAAACACAGGGGTGTGCAGGGATGCCAACCGCATTTCACTCCAACACACTATTGGCGGGGAATTACGAATCCTCCGGAATATTTTGAACAGACCTCGCAAAACGTTTCAGCAGAAGATGCTTCTGAATATCTAAAATCTATGCTACGCCCAGGAATACAATAAATAAGAAAACTGCAAAATAGAAGCAAATTGGAAGTAAAAAGAAAACGAAAAGGCAGAGCAGTTAAGATGGTAACGTCATTGGAGGAAGGGAGGAATATAAAGAAACCACAAATAAAGAAGATATAAAAGGTTTTGGGAGCAGCAGCTAGAAAACTAAAAAGTACAGGTGAATAAATGTTTTCCAAAGAAATCCCAATCGCACCTAAACCGAACCATCTCTATCGAACAAAAAGAACTCACATAACTAATAAAATTATAAACAGCCCACCAGTTGCAATGGATAAAGAAATTCTTTACCTAGGTTTCGACAAATACAAATTTGTCTTCTTCAGAAGGTAACCTAATGGCAATGAACATCATAGCTTACATTAGAATTTTTTTTTCTTTATTGTATTTCAATTCCCCATCGGGGTGGGCTGGCAGCAGCATATGCGCTGCTCTTCAGCTGAAAGACATAGAACAAACAATAGAAGACATTTAAAAAGAACAAAGGAGAAAATATGGTGAACATAGATATAAAAAAGGGGGAACATCATGGAAGGCAATAGACAAAGAACGGGGTGACTGTAAAAAGGAGATAAAAAACTGTTAAAACTGTTTAAAAGTAGCACACACAAAAAGCCACACACTGCGACAATTAAAAGAACACAAGGCACAGTATGACCGGAGCATAAAAGGTATCGACGGATGGCGTAGCACATAACAAACACTGACGGCAAACCTCAAGGCATTACACAATTAAAATCAAACCTCTTGACACACAGGAGACACAGCACTAAACATAACACTGATGTGGCACACTGACGATGATCAAAACAGAGGATCTGCCAGGTGCAAGGAGATGAGGGAGACTCGAAGAAGGGAGGGAGGGGAAGAGATGGGGGAGATGAGCGGGGGGCGCGCTGTGGAGGGCCAGGTAGGGAGGGATGTGGGAAGGAAAGAGGCAAGTATGGGGTGCAGGGTCTCAGGGGGGGGGGGGGGGGGGGGAAGGAGGGAAATCCGCTCTGGGAGAAGGAGGGAAGAGGAATAAAGGGGGCCCTGGGGAGGGGAGGGGGAACAAGGCCAGGTTATAGTTGGAAGGAAGGGTAGATGTCACAGCGAAGTTCATCGTCCGGGGGGGGGAGGCGTTGGAAATTGCCCTGATGAAGGAGATGGATGGTGTGGAGGTGGAGAGAGGGAGGGATACAGCGATAGAGGCGCGGCAACAGGCGGGGGGTGGAGAGGAAGGAGGAAACCAGAGGGTGGGGGGGGATCAAGCCTGTGGACAATGTAAACGATGCGGAGATGTTGGAGGAACAGGGGCCGTGTGGAGGAAGGAAGGTGGATACAGAAGGCAAGGCGGAGCGCATGGCGTTCAAGGATTTGCAGGGCCTTGTAAAAGCGGGTGGGGGCGGAGATCCAGGCAACGCTGGCATAACAGAGGATAGGACGGATGAGGGCTTTGTAGGTGTGGGGAATGGTAGAAGGATGCAATCCCCATGTCTGGCCAGACAGGAGTTTCAGAAGGCGGAGGCGGGAATGGGCTGTCTGTTGGATGGTCTGGAGATGAGGGGTCCAGGTGAGGTGTCAGTTGAGGGTGAGGCCAAGGTATTTCAGGGTGGGGGTGAGCTGGATGGGACGACCATAAAGGGCGAGGTAGAAATCATGGAGGCGAAAGGAGCGAGTGGTGCGGCCTATGATGATTGCATTAGAAAAGTATGAAACTTATAAGCCAAGAATAAATTTTAAGACAAATTAGAGAACTCTTGCATTACAGAAGTATGATAACGACGACTGGTACTTACAATTTTACATTAGTAAGGAATGATGTACCATCGCCGTTTTTACAATTGTCGGCATAGATACATGTGTCAAAAATAAAATATAGCCCTACAATTAGGGTTTGTCATGTTAATATAAAATAGTTCATGGATCTTGCAGAGCTCACAAGCTACTGAGTGTAATCGGCGAGCGTAGTCACTCTGAAAACAGGGCAGGTGGCGCTCGTGCCGAGAAACATGTGCCAATTGGCGTACAAAGGCAACGTGTAAATTATCAGTATTAATAACGTCCTTAGGTAGAGTAACAATAAAAAAAAGGAAGGAAATTAAAACTCCCGTTATAACAGTATGGGAGCATTGGTACAAATAATGTAGTTATACTAAGTGAAATTCAGATTGCAGAACTGATTAGTTTGTTTAAAGTCGTTTTGAAATACAATTACTTCACGTTCAATGGGAAAATGTATATACAACCACATGGTTTAGCAATGGGTAGTCCCTTCGCTGGTATTTTGGCAGATGTTTTCATCAACGCTCTGGAAATAACGTTCTTCAATTCAAGTTCAGAAATACGCCACAAAATCCGTTATTATGCACGTTATGTTGACGACATTATCATTGCATTTGACGGTACTGATCATGAGTTAGAGTTTCTCTTCAATACTTTCAATGGTTACATGAAAAAATTTCCTTCACAAAAGAACTTCAGAATGAAAAAGGTGTACTTAACTTTCTTGATTTAACAATTTGTATACAGAATAGTTCCTTCAATTTCAACATTTTCCGTAAGGAAAAGTATTCAGATAATGTCATCCCTGCTGACTCAACTCATCCAAAAGCTCATAAACTGGCGTTTTTCCATTCTGCCATTCACCGTATGGTAACTACTCCTTTATCACCTGCCGATCAACAAAAAGAATTGAATGTCATCAAAGCGATTGTGGTTAATAATGGGTACAATCACAATATGATTGATTACATGTTCAGTAAGAAAACTTCCCAAAACTGTTCAACTTTGAGCAACAACCTCTCCACTGAGCAAAGAAGCTAAAAAATTTATTTCTATTCCTTTCTTGGGCCATATATCATCTAGGATAAAACGTCTTCTAATGAAAAAATATAACTGTAACGTCTCCTTCTCTACAGATAACAGTTTAAAGAGAAATCTTGTACATTCAGTAGAGATCGCCGGCTATTGGTTTTCCAAGTCAGGGGTTTACAAACTAACCCGTAACAACTGTCCTTCATATTATATTGGTCAAACAGGCAGAGCTGTGAGAACAAGATATAAAGAACACCTATTAGGTAAAATAGGAGCGAATATACACAATTCTACTTTTGCGGAACACCTCCTGATAGCCAGTCATACGCCAAAACATTTAGAAGACACTGTTATCCTACGCAGAGAAGACAAAGGGCGTAGATTAGATCTGTAGGAAGAGTTACAAATTTTCAAACATCTTGGGCTCAAGGACGGTAATATACTGAACGACCAGTTGAACCTTGCTTGTAGACAAGTTTTCGAAGGCTTTAAACCCGTACTGTTTACGGTATAACATTAATGTTGGTAACCTTATTTTTTTATTTCCTCAGGAAGCTATGATGCACCTTCAGTTAGTGAGCTTTAAGCTCACTACCCCTTATGTAATGGTAGTTTTGTCACGATGTATGTTTGCTACATCAGCCCTTATGTGATTTTGCCTGGCTCTAAAATTTTGGTTTTCCCTGTGAATGTGTATTAACAGGATCGTTTACCAGTGTTCGTAATTCTTTCTTGACTTGAGCCATTATTGTCAGTTTTAAAGTTCTGACCTGTATACCGTTTGTGGGCTTCACCCGGCAGTAATGTAATTTTTTGTATTTTGGCTGTATATGCCACTGGGCGTAAGTTTCTCGGCATATGCGCCACCTGCCTTTTTTTTATGTATAACTACATTGTTTGTACCAATGCTCCCATACTGTTATAACGGGAGTTTTAATTTCCTTCCTTTTTTTTATTGTTACTCTACCTAAGGACATTATTAATACTGATAATATACACGTTGCCTTTGTACGCCAATTGGCACATGTTTCTCGGCACGAGCGCCACCTGCCCTGTTTTCAGAGTGACTACGCTCGCCGATTACACTCTGTAGCTTGTGAGCTCTGCAAGATCCATGAGCTATTTTATATTAACGTGATAAACCCTAATTGTAGGGCAATATTTTATTTTTGACACATGGATGTATGCCGACAATTGTAAAAACGGCGATGGTACATTATTCCTTACTAATGTAAAATTGTAAGTACCAGTCGTCGTTATCACACTTCTGTAATGCAAGAGTTCTCTAATTTGTCTTAAAATTTATTCTTGGCTTATAAGTTTCATACTTTTATAATGTAAGCTATGATGTTCATTGCCCTTAGGTTACCTTCTGAAGAAGACAAATTTGTATTTGTCGAAACCTAGGTAAAGAATTTCTTTATCCATTGCAACTGGTCGGTTGTTTATAATTTTATTTCGCGAAACAGTTGCTGTTGTGCAGCTATGTTTGAAATATCACATAACTAACATCAGACCATTCAATATCATTATTTTATAGCTGTAAAAATTAAATCTCAATCCGTAAAAAGACTTCTTTTTTGCAGTGAACACACAGCGCGTAGTGGGGCGTTCACACTGTTGTAGAAATAATTTAAAAGCCAAGATCGCTTAAATACTGTTTACGGGATAATCGGTTTCAACACTCTTCAGTGTGGCACCTTTAGTGTGTTAAAACCGGTTATCCAGTAAACAATATGTAAGCGATCTTGGTTTTTGAATTATTTCTAAAAAGGCTTCTGCCAGCCAGCCTTCATCAGCGAAAATGTAAGTGACGACAAAATTTAATAAAAAGTAAAAATGTTATTGTTCTTAAAGCATCATACCACCAACGAACCGTTGAGAATTATAAGAGGGCAAGTAACTCTTATCAAGAGATGTTTTTTCAGCCTGCCGAAAGGTTACCTGGGCTTTGCCGTTTGTGGTCGCTGTCTAAGGCCTTCCTTCCCAATCAGCGTCGCCCACGTCTCAGCGGCCTTTGTCACATTGTTGCCACCATATCACTAGGACTGAACGCAACATTGCATTTGACCATGTACCACCAGATTTTCACGCTGAATCTGTGTGCATTTTAGACGTTCTTCCTACAAGAATCGTACTATCCCGCGTTCTTCAACACTGGAGTTAAGTTTACAGCTGCTGCGTCATTTCAGTCGAACACAGTGGTCCACCTCGTATCCGTACTGCAACTAATTTCCTTTCTCAATTCCCTACATACAATCAAGCCTTCAAAATTCGATATTCACACTGGTGGAAACAGTTAATATTTGTAAATTATAGATTGCACCAATCAGTCGTCCTTTTTAAATTTTATTATGCAGATATAGATTTCGGCTAGAAACTAGTCATTCTTAATGCTAAGAATACAAGAAGAACATAGTCAGATGATGTCATAAAAAGTTACAAATAATGGCTTAACTCACATGGTTTGTATATTACATACCACTATTATTTTCGCTCAAAGTATGTAAGCTCCTGTTGATCGGGCTTCTCCCAGAGTTCATTGAATACTACTGTTTGCGGAAGGCAGGCTGTATGGAAAACACATCGGTTGGCTACATGGCGTCATCTATATGAACTACGTATATAAGACTCAAGGGAAGTAAACCACTTCAAATTTGCATGAGAATTGCATAAAATGAAACATAAGTAAAAATCTTTACATTGTAGTCCGATTTATTTCATATTTGCATAATACTGTGCGAGTACGATGATTATACTTCTGAACGAATATAACTTCTTCCATGATACGTTAGCTCAGATGTATAATCAGTATTATTAACAGCAATTCAGTATATTGGTTGTTTTGCATTTACAAGTAAAATCGGTTTACAGGGATAATGAGGTTAGTCTCCTCTATATGTATAGCGGAATAACCAAATTGCGCCAACCATGCATCTGACTGACATTTGGCGCCATCTATGAACTATTTAGTAAATATGAGTTAAAAATATTTAAGAAATATTTAAGCCATATCAAATAATAGTTGTATACAGCATGTGTCTTCTTGCGTCCTGTAAATTTTTAAAAAAATTATAAAGTTTTACCCATCTGACGTAATTTAGATTTTTTAATAACAATAACGGACTCACAAGGAGTGAACATGGAAATTTTATTACTTGCCGGCAAATATGAAATACGGCGGACTACAGTGTACAGAATTTTACTTATGTTTCATTTTATGTAATTCTCATGCAAATTTGATGTCGTTTACTTCCCTTGAATTTTATATACGTAGTTCGTGTAGATGGCGCCATGTAACCAACCGATGTGTTCTCCATACAGCCTGCCTTCCGCATACAGTGGTACCCAATGAACTGTGGGTGAAGCCCGATCAACAAGGACTTACATACTTCGAAAGACAATAATAGTGGTATGTAATATAAGAGGGCTATCCACAAAGTACATTACGTTTTGGAATTAAGAATAAATAAAGTTTTGGGAATTTTTTTTTATTATACACAGATGAAAGCCACAATTAAATACTACTTTTCTACATAGTTGCCATTTAAATTAAGGCACTTATCGTAGCGATGGACGAGCTTGGAAATTCCTTCGTCGTAAAATTCGGCCGCCTGCGCCTTCAACCACGTAATGACTGTCTTTTGGGACAGAAAAGGTGTGAGTTTTGTGGATTTCCTGGAAAGAGGCACTACAACAAACTCTCAAAGGTATTGTCAAACTCTGTACAACCTCAGAAGAGCAATACAAAACAAGCGCAGGGGAAAGTTGGGCTCAAAGATCTGGCTGATTCACGACAACGCCCGGACCACACGGCAAATGCCACTCGTGAAGCCTCGAATCTTTTAAGTGGGAGTTGTTTCCTCATCCGCCGTACAGTCCCGACCTGGCACCGAGCGACTTCCACTTATTCCCAGCAATGAAGAAGTGGTTGGCTCTGCAGCGTTTTGCTGACGACGCGCAGCTTCAAGAAGAGGTAACCACGTGGTTGAAGGCGCAGGCGGCCGAATTTTACGACGAAGGAATTTCCAAGTTCGTCCATCGCTACGGTAAGTGCCTTAATTTAAATGGCAACTATGTAGAAAAGTAGTATTTAAGTGTGGCTTTCATCTGTATATAATTTAAAAAATTTCCAATACTTTATTTATTTTTAATTCCAAAACGTTATGTACTTTGTGGATAGCCCTCGTACAAACCATATGAGTTAAGCCATTACTTTTAACTTTTTATGACATCATCTGACTATGTACTTCTTGTATTCTTAGCATTGAGAATCGCTAGCTTCTAGCCGAAATCTAGATCCGCATAACAAAATTTAAAAAGGACGACTGACTGCTGCAATCTATAATTTACGTCGGCCGGAGTGGCCGTGCGGTTCTAGGCGCTACAGTCTGGAACCGCGCGACCGCTACCGTCGCAGGTTCGAATCCTGCCTCGGGCATGGATGTGTGTGATGTCCTTAGGTTAGTTAGGTTTAATTAGTTCTAAGTTCTAGGCGACCTCAGAAGTAAAGTCGCATAGTGCTCAGAGCCATTTGAGCCATCTATAATTTACAAGTCAATGTAACAGTCGCTGAGTGCAACCTATTTCCGAATGAAAGGTAACCTGATGAACAGTTAATATGTTTCCTTGTTATCAGTACTGCATTCGAAAATATTCAAGACACCGGACACGAACTAAAGTCGTCGGCACACGGGGCGAGGCAGCTAACGTTGACACGCACGCAAACGGGCTAGGTCACCTCACGAGACGCCGCGCCGGTACACGCCACGAGCTGGTTGTGATTTTTCGCTGTCGGCGCTCTGTAACGGCAGTTGTCGGCTTTATTTGTGTCGCAAACCATACAGGATGTTCATGAAAATGGATACCGTAGATTTTCTGTACTAGCTCTAGTAAAACGCACATTTCTTTCTTGACCAAACGCTAGTTATGTTGGTCTGTCTGTTGCGGTATACATAAATATAAACTTCAGTATCCGTGAACGTGCAGTAAGACCAAAATGAAAGATACATGTTCAATCAAGAAGGACATCAGCCTATAAAAGTTCACCAATTCGAACAATCTCAATCCTGGCAGAGAACACACATTTACGTAACATCAAATATTATAGGAATTACTTCAATTACTTTCTCGTCATTTTATTACAACAGATCGTGCCAAAAATGATTCGTTCACGAGACTTTCAAAGTTATGGTGCTTAAAAACAGCTTAATATTGACGGGGTGTAACGTATAACATAAAACCCCCGCAATATGGGCGTCTACAAAACACGACAAATACAGTGTCCCGTCTTGCTTGTGACCCTGGGAGCGTGCTTGCTTCCTACTGGTTCTTATTTTGTGTTTTACTTGACGAAATGGCTCAACAATAACAAACAGCAGGAAGTGACTTCACAAAACTCGCAGAGCCCCGTCAAGGTTAACTAAATCGTCCCGTGCGCCGACGGCTGCAGTCGCTCTCCGAAGACACCGTGCTTAACCGCCTCTAGCTCCGATAGAGGTCTCAGTTCGGAGAGGAAGTGACCTTGAGTATGCCGTATCTAGCTGAAGCCCCTCATTGATGATTAGACACTGTAGAACTACCAAACTGCGGGGCTGTTGATCGTCGCTTTTTCACCTGCTGTTCCAAATAGTCCTAGAAATTTTCTAAGGGTCTAATATCGGGTAATTTAGATGGCCGGACGAAATGTGATAGCGTGTCTGTCCGTTCGTCTATGCAGGAACGTACGCGTGAACACAGCTGTTGTCATCTTGGAAAACGGGAATTCCCACACCATACTCGTAATGAACCTGTCGAACAATGAGACCATTATCAACGAGTGCAATCAGATATTAACAAGAATCCCTGCCCTCCCGAACCCCTGCCCTCCCATCACCATCATCACCATTAGCGCCCAATCGTAGAAAAGAATTTACTTTGAACACTTTTATTTTTGAAGACGAACGATAAATATTTAGCTTTTGTAGATGTTTCATTAAATCACTACCTAATGAGTCAGTGGGACGGCTGATACTGCTTATTTCTAACGAACTTTTTTAACCTGAGTGCTACGTACAACTCCTTCTCAGGAGAGGAAGCTAATCGCCAGAGTTGAGGATAGATACTTACTTTATACGAAACCTACCTCATCCGCACGACTCCCCTCTCTAGCAACTCTCTCTTCATCCGCTCCCTGCACCCCCATTTAAAATCAATCGAATTAAATTTCATGTACTATACTCTGCCTTCTGCTTGTAAATCACTTGATTGCTGGGCTCCTTACTTCTGAACTGGTAAAAATTGGAAAAACTTCAGCCTGCCAATGCTTTGTGTCTGGCACTACCACTAATAATAATAATAATAATAATAATAATAATAATAATAATAATAATATAGTGTACAGCACTATAGTAACCATTATGTTGCTGCTATTGTGTTGTGCTCTCTATTTGTTGGTTTATCTGTTGCGAAGTAAGTAAAGAAGCAATTTCTATTTACAACTCGAGAAGGCATTATTAACCGTTTCTTATATGTAAGTCTCACTTCTATTGTCATAGGCGGATGGTACGAAATGTTGTTCATACATTCATTTCACAAGCTGTAACCTTCAACACATTGCGACGTCCGCACATAATACTTTCTCTGTGAGCTTTCTGTAAAATGTCTCCCACTGACGGAAAAATTCTCTGTCTAACGGTTGAATTGCGCCTGTCGTGTCGGGTGGAATCTGGAGTACCTCGACTTCTTTGTCAGGGTGATCTCGAAATATAGCTTTTAATGAACCACAGCTTTTATGGCCTGACCACAAATCTAGAAGAAGCAGTGATTAGTCCACGCAGAACGGAAGAAAGGCATGACGCATGAAATCTGTAACGTTTTCATATCTCATGTCCTGTATCTCGACTTCAATGCGTCTATCATAAGATTACTGCGTAGAACAATGTTGATTTGACGTGTGGTCCAAAACATCTCATTGATTCTTGAAGACATATATATAGTTTAGGCAGCAATGAACCATCAAGACTAATTACGAGCATTAAAGTTTGTGAATGTGTGAATGCAGTCTTACATTGCGCAGTGGCCTGTGAGTGTTTTTCCCCTTTTAATGACAGTATTGCCTTAACACGCGTTTAGTTTTGAAAACGCCTGATCTGCACTGTAAACGTAAGATCCACTAAAACTAGTGGTCTTATGCTTTTCATTCGTAATGAAAGCTTCCAATATTTCGTTGTGAATCACCACATTTTCCGACCTGTTTCTCGATTATTATTTTTCTTGCTATAATTTTATGTGATCTTTTGAAGCTACTAACCCAACTTTCAGAAACTGTAAATTCTTAGCGTCTATCGCGTTGGCAATATCTAACGCCCACTCACGTATTAGTTGTATCGCTGATCCGAAATCACATTTGTCTGCCTTTGGCAAATAGCTCAAAAAGGTCGCGCAACTTCCAGTCGACTCTTACGTCGTCCAGCGACTTCCTTTTCCCATCGATACAATTCACGTTCAGAGCGGGCAGAGCGATATTTATTTTGAACAGTACTGACGCGTAGGAGTTTCTTGTCACTGTCGTTCAATAACTACAACACCGCGTTTTTTTGCCCGATAAAGTAATTTTAGTTGCTGGTGTTGCTTTGGGAGATAATTGTTTTTATACGTGGCACTATCACTCGAAAAGTCTTCATGAGTACTACTTTCTTCAGTTTCTTTGCCATTTCTGGATTCGCAGTCTGCAATATCAAGTGTTTCAGTCGTTTCTCTATTTACATGCTCGTCTGCAACTACCATTTCGCACATCACATAGTCTTCACGCGTGTTTTCTGTTGTTGGCTTCATTTGGCATATGTTGTATATCTCCACAGCAAGTAGCAAATATTTACAGGGTTCGTCATCAACTGTGAGGGGAGATTGAATGTTCAGCGTAAAGTGGTCTGTGGAGTATAGATGTAGTTGTACAGAATATTTATCACAATTCGAACTAGCATCAGAACGATATATTCCGAAATACGTACCAGAAAGTAGAAGATGCTGCATCCCAAAGAATCGAATATTAATTTCCTCTTTTTAACAAAACCTTGCAGCGATATTCGTCTTCAGTGAATGCTGCTGTAAGACGGCCGCACTTCCCGACCATGAGCGAATCGCTCATCACACCAACATTTCACGAGTCGCGAATTCCAGAGGTGGCCAGTCTTCGCTGCAAGCGCCGAGCAAGAAAAACGCCGTTTCCGTGTTTTTTTGTGGGTGACTTCCAGCTCATGTCAGCAGGTACAATCTTGTGTGCGGAGCTTTTTCACAGATAACTCTGGTAAGAAAATCAATACATGTTTCGACATGACAAGCCTGACCATTCTGCTGTTAGTACGAAAAACATCCCCAAAACATCGCCCTGCTACAGCCTCCACACACTGCGGTTGAAACTCCTCACTGTGCAGTCGGTACGCTGGACAGCTTGCTTCTTTTGAAAAGGGCCAAAGTTGCGATTGGTCGGCCACACCGCACGCCTCAAACCAGCTAGTGCCCAGTTTCTGTGTTGACGCAGGTTTGGGTACCGCTGTGAGCAATGGCCGTTTGCGATATGACCGACACAAACTTCCATTGCTTGCAGTTCCCTCCAATCCCCCCTCTGGTCTGAAAATGATCGTCAATGACAGGGAATGACAGTCTTCTCTGGTCTCTTTTGTTTAGGATCTATTTACGACAGCTGCTCTTATCTCGCGTTACGTGAGTGTAAGTGGTACACCATTCCTTATAAATACTATGGGGAGCCAACGTTGATCAACATCATAATATCCAGTTCTGGTTTAAGATCCTTGCCTGTCCAGTTTCAAGTAGACTGCAGTTGATCTGTCCGTCTCTCGTGGTTATTCCACTCACCCTGACTGCAAATTTGTACGTCAGTTTGGTGATACGACCTGTTGTGCTGCCAATCGTGAACAGCATACCAAGGGATGTTTTCCTACAGAATAACGCTGTTGTAACCCAACGAGTTCTACAGGGAATCGACATGTTGCCTTGCTCTAGTCGACCATCAGATCTGTCTCCAATCAACCACATAAGGGACATCATTGGACGACAACTCCAGCGTCATCCACGTCCAGCGTTAGTCGTCCCTGTATTCACCAACCAAGCAGAAGGCATGGAACTCCATCCCACAAACTGATATCCGTCAACTGTACGACGCAATGCAGCACGTTTGCATGCGTGCATTAGCAACGGGCGGCTACACCGGCTATTAATGTACCAGCATTTCACATTTGCAATGGCTTTTCTCGCAATTACGTTGACCTGTTGCAACACCGAAAATGCAGGATGTATGGCACCTGCTACCGATATATAATTTTGTTTGCTGAATTGTGTGTAAATATTTGTATTTTAAATGCTTTCTTTTAATAAGTAAGTCCATTACTTCACTGCATGTGTAAATTTAGGTAGAAGTCTTGACATTTCATTGTATTTATCTGTGTCTTACTGTGAAGCTAATAAGCTCTGGGGAAATGGCAAAAGAATTGTTATTTGCATCGACTAGCAACGATTGTAGCAGTGCTTATGCGTTGTAAAATCTTTGGGTGGGGAGTTGCTGCGCGGAGCATGCGGAGAGCGTAGTGTTAACGCTCTCGCAATAGTGTACCATTTCGGTGGCATCATGTACGCGCGCCGGCCAGATATCTAGGAGCAGGAGTAAGGACAGTGGACGGGTGGAAGAGGCTGTATTAATTACAATTGCCCGTTCCTGTAATTAGCCGTGCTCCACAAGATGCTACCGTCTTCAACAACAGCAGCAGTTCCAGCAACACAGATTCGTCATCGGCTCATTTATGACATTTTGACACATTTTAATGACAATTTAATGACACATTTTGTAAGAGTGACTTTTCAGTTTTTTTATCATTACATACTCCGATTTCGTCGTATGCACAGCACTGAAATAAGACTGTTCGGTGGTAGAAAGTATGAACGGCTAACCCAGCAGCACTACTGCATGTGATTTGATTGATAAAATTTATTTAAATAATAATCAGCTAAACTCAGGGCGGTTGTGTCCTCATTGTCCTCAGACATTGTTACCAAGCAGGGTCCTTGTCCCTTTTTTTCCCTTATACGCTAACCGAGTGTCATAAGAAACAAATTGACTAGTTACAGCCAGTTTATTAATGAATAATATCTCTTTTAAGAATTTTAGCCTCAGTCTACTTTCAATTAACTGTTGTACAACAGAGGCTTCAGTACATGACTAAAGTAAAGCAATTTCATTTTTCAAGTTTGCGAATCAATCACAGAAAAAAAACCAATTCTAAAGGAATGCACAACTTAAGAGTGCGGAAGTTTTATTTATTTTAAATATAGCTTGGAGCACATGGCTGTCTGGTTTGGTACGTATTCTATTATTTATTTCTGTTCAAGTCAGTAAAAAAGGCTCAGCTATTCAGATAATTTGAAATCCAATTTGCAAAATAAGTAAAAGCAACGTAAAAATGCTTGCTTTTTATCTAAATTTCTTTGATGACGTTCCGTTGAGGCCACTGAACGTCATTGTTCACGTAACGAAGCTCAGTACTAACATACAGTTTAATTGCATATTTTCAAATCATTACTCGATCTTTTTTTTTCAAAATTTAATGACATTTTGTAAGAGTGACTTTTCAGTTTTTTTATCATTACATATTCACTTAAAATTAGTGTCAAAAAAGGTGACAACCTTCTGTTGCCACCTCAATGTTTAATAATTTTGGATGTAAATTACCCTAGTGGGCTGGTGACCGTTAATGATTTCCTTTTCGTTCGTTAGTGTAACTTTTGGATTCATGATCAGTAGTACCCCTTTTCTGTCCAGTGTTGTTCGTGAGTGAATGCACAAAATAACTTTCATTTTTCCAAATTATAACCCTGTTCAGTTTAATTACTTTTTATTTTTAGTAGACTTTTCCATCAGAAGTGTCTGTTCTGCACTCTCCTCCTACTTATCGGTATTATTTCTTCGGGAAAGACAGCCTTATCCAATTAGTAAAAATCCATTAGGCATACATGCGATCCACGGTCGTATTTTATATCGCAAGCGCGGTAGACTGATTAGTAAGGGGGAGGTTACACTGTGATCTTGCAAAGTTAATCAGTTAAATATCTTATCTAGTCAAATACAGGGTGTGTCAAAAAAATGTATACACAGGTTGAACTGTCATAGACAATTTATTTCCCGTTCTACAAGGTTAAATATCTGTGAGAAAGTAATGTTATGTTTCTTCAACAGGTGGCAGTAGTGACAAGGAAGTGACTGCAACATGGCGGACGTGCGTTTGAGCTCTGAAGTGCGGAAGCAGATAATTAAGTGGTACTGGAAGTTTGAGAATGTAGCTGCGGTTCGAACACAGTGGAGAAGTGCTTAAAGGTCGATTAGGGCGACATTGTACAGCTACAAGTGATGATTCCACAACTGCGGTCTTGGAACTGTTTCAGCGTTCGCCTCAAAAATCTTCAAGGCAAGCGGCGGGTGAGAGTAATGCAAGTGCTAGTAGTGTGCTACGCGTTCTGAAGACAAGCAAGTCTCGTGTGTACGTTCCAAGGCTGGTGCAACAGCTAAGTGACGACGATCCAGATCGAAGGTTAGAATTTTGTGAATGGGTTGAGGAGATGGTGAGATGTGAACCGGGATTTATGGGTACCACAATTTGGTCAGATGGAGCCCAATTCAAACTCAATGGAACTATCAATAGGCACAATTGTGTGTACTGGGCCGAAGATAATCCTCACATTGCAGTTGAAAAGGCTGTGAATTTGCCTGGTGTAAATGTGTGGTGTGGTTTCTCTGCAAGGGGACTCATTGGGCCTTTCCGCTTTGAAGGTACTGTTACTGGAGAAACGTACCTAACAATGCTTGTTGACTCCATATTCCCTGCCATTCGTCCATTATACGGTAATGATGAGTTTTATTTCCAACAAGATTGCGCCCCGTCGCACTATCATAGGGACGTACGAGCATACCTGGATCACAATGTGCCAGGCCAGTGGATAGAACGCAGGGGACCAATCGAGTTTCCTACACGCTCTCCAGACCTCACGCCGCTGGATTTCTTCTTATGGGGCACAATAAGAGATGAGGTGTACAAACGTAAACCACGTAACCTGGACACTCTTTGGAATGAGATTCAGGCGGTGTGCGCAGAAATCTCATTGGACACTTTGGTACAATGTATGGCATCAGTGGTGACTCGTACTCGGAAATGTATTGATGCTGAAAGCCACCAGTTTGAACCTTAATCACATTTGCAAAGTACATTTATTTTTCCAACTGGACTTTAAGCTTCCCATTTCCAGAAATTTAACATCGTAGAACGGGAAATAAATTTTCTATGACGCTTCAAAGTGCGTCTACATTTTTTTGACGCACCCTGTATATTGCCGACATTTCATTACTGTACACTAATTATTTATTGGTGCTGAGATTTTTTTTCCGTCAGGGTATGAGAGGGAATGTAGTCTACGTGTTCTTTGGTACATACCTGTGCGAGGCCCTGTGCCAGCCTGTTGGTGAACAATACGTAGTCGCCAGCCCATGCAGACAGCGGTGTCAGAATTGAGAGCGCTGATGAAACCAGCACGCCAACGCCGAAGATAATCTTACCGCCGAAACGATCTGCAAGCAGGCCGCCGGGGATGTGTCCGACCGTATAGCCATAGTAATACGCGGCTAAAATCTCGCCTTGCTTCTGTTTATCCCACACGAACTCTCCGTTCTGCAAAATATAAGTGATGTAAGACATTAACGAATATCTGTGTGTTTGAAAATGCTAGCAGAACATTATCATGTTAAGCGATGTCTATATCTTCTGTTAACTTCTTGTACGACAAAGGTCTATCACTTAATTAATCCTTAGGCTAAGGTCTATCACTTACGTAAAATCTACGTAAGTAATCTCCAATAAAGATGGCATACACATGGGTATTTTTTCACACATCAGCTCTCTGTGAATTCCATATATTTGCAACAGGAGACTTACGTGTACCAAGAAAATTTTAGTTATTTTTTGTACATGTTTTGTAATATCGTAAGTCAAGCGAGAACCATCAACCGAGTAATAGTTTTATATAAACGGCTTTTTAACTGAGTTGTGTTGTGTGATTTTTTTCAAACGGACCAGACTATCGCGTTGTAGTTAAATTTTCTTACTACAGTCAGTTTATGCCAACAGAAATGAAAAAAGAGTTGGCAAAGTTATACATGTGATTCAGCTGTCTCTATCGATGTCGTTTTATGCAACCCGAAATTCTATATCTGGCGTTCAAAAACCACGCGCGATATTTTCGTATTCTCTCGCTCGCTACGCGCAAGCTATTGGTTCTATAGAAAAAAAATGAACAGGACCTTCTTGTAAGAAATTTAATTTAGTTAATTTTTTACGGGGGAATGTTTTTTCTACAGACCGTAGTTTTCCAGTTGCTCAAGAAAGACAAACGGAAGTGACCTTCAAATGGACCTCCACTCTTACACTCAGTCAAATGGCTCTGAGCACTATGCGACTTAACTTCTGAGGTCATCAGTCGCCTAGAACTTAGAACCAATTAAACCTAACTAACCTAAGGACATCACACACATCCATGCCCGAGGCAGGATTCGAACCTGCGACCGTAGCGGTCGCTCGGTTCCAGACTGTAACGCCTAGAACCGCACGGCCACTCCGGCCGGCTACACTCAGCCCCCACGATCATGTTGTTCATGGCACTCCCTTCTAACACTGTACTAATATTTGCCACTGCACGAATTATTTCCAGCATTCAACCTTTCTTTGGTCTTCGTTGATCGGCCTTGTGATGCCAATGGCTTAGTCGAAGACATCGTTTCCGAGCCACCACAGGATGCCTCGCCTGTTGGGCCAGTGGCCGATTCTCCGGCAAGGTCCCGACAGTCACAGAGGGCGGGCCTATTAGTTATAGGGAGCTCCAACGTTAGGCGGGTTATGGAGCCCCTCAGGAAAATAGCGGGTAGGTCGGGGAAGAATGCCAGTGTGCACTCGGTGTGCTTGCCGGGGGGTCTCGTCCGTAATGTGGAGGAGGCCCTTCCGGCAGCTATTGAACGCACTGGGTGTGACCGGCTGCAGATAGTAGCACATGTCGGAACGAATGACGCCTGCCGCTTGGGTTCTGAGGCCATCCTTGGTTCCTTCCGGCGGCTGGCTGATTTGGTGAAGACAACCAGCATCGCACGCGGAGTGCAAGCTGAGCTTAATATCTGCAGCATAGTGCCCAGAGTCGATCGCGGTCCTCTGGTTTGGAGTCGTGTGGAGGGTCTAAACCAGAGGCTCAGACGACTCTGCGACTATAATGGTTGCAAATTCATCGACCTCCGTTATTGGGTGGAGAACTGTAGGGCCCCCCTAGACAGGTCAGGCGTGCACTACACACCGGAAGCAGCTACTAGGGTAGCAGAGTAGTGTGGCGTGCACACGGTGGTTTTTTAGTTTAGAGGGACCCCCCTTGGGCGAAACGATAAAATACCTGACGGCTTACCAGAGAGGACATTATCATCGTTGATAAAGAACGTCCGTCCTCAGAGACCAAAAACAGGAAAAGTTAACGTAATATTGGTAAACTGCAGGAGTATCCAGGGCAAGGTTCCTGAATTAGTATCTCTTATTGAAGGAAATAGTGCGCATATAGTATTAGGAACGGAAAGTTGGTTAAAACTGGAAGTGAACAGTAACGAAATCCTAGACACAGAATGGAATATATACCGCAAGGATAGGATAAACGCCAATGGTGGAGGAGTATTTATAGCAGTAAAAAATTCAATAATATCCAGTGAAGTTATTAGCGAATGCGAATGTGAAATAATCTGGGTTAAGTTAAGTATCAAAGGTGGGTCAGATATGATAGTCGGATGCTTCTATAGACCACCTGCATCAGCAACCGTAGTAGTTGAGCGCCTCAGAGAGAACCTGCAGAACGTCGTGAAGAAGTTTCGTGATCATACTATTGTAATAGGGGGAGACTTCAATCTACCAGGTATAGAATGGGATAGTCACACAATCAGAACTGGAGCCAGGGACAGAGACTCTTGTGACATTATCCTGACTGCCTTGTCCGAGAATTACTTCGAGCAGATAGTTAGAGAACCAACTCGTGAAGCTAACGTTTTAGACCTCATAGCAACAAATAGACCGGAACTTTTCGACTCCGTGAATGTAGAAGAGGGTATCAGTAATCATAAGTCAGTGGTTGCATCAATGACTACAAGTGTAATAAGAAATGCCAAGAAAGGAAGGAAAATATATTTGCTTAACAAGAGTGATAGGGCACAAATCGCAGAATATCTGAGTGACCACCATCAAACGTTCATTTCTGAGGAAGAGGATGTGGAACAAAAATGGAAAAAATTCAGAAACATCGTCCAGTACGCCTTAGATAAGTTCGTACCGACTAAGGTCCAAAGCGAGGGGAAAGATCCACCGTGGTACAACAATCATGTACGAAAGGTACTACGGAAACAAAGAAAGCTTCATCATAGGTTTAAGAGTAGTCGAATCATAGCTGATAAGGAAAAGCTGAACGAAGCGAAAAAGAGCGTAGAGCAATGAGAGAAGCATTCAACGAATTCGAACATAAAACATTGGCAAACAATCTAAGTAGAGCAATGAGAGAAGCATTCAACGAATTCGAACATAAAACATTGGCAAACAATCTAAACAAGAACCCTAAAAAGTTTTGGTCATATGTAAAATCGGTAAGCGGATCTAAATCCCCTATTCAGTCACTCGTTGACCACGATGGCACCGAAACAGAGGACGACCGAAGAAAGGCAGAAATACTGAATTCAGTGTTCCGAAACTGTTTCACTGCGGAAAATCGTAACACGGTCCCTGACTTCAGCCGTCGCACGGACGCCAAAATGGAAAATATTGAAATAAACGATATCGGAATTGAAAAACAACTGCTATCACTTAGTAGCGGAAAAGCATCCGGACCAGACGAGATACCCTTAAGATTCTACAGTGATTATGCTAAAGAACTTGCCCCCTTTCTATCAGCAATTTATCGTAGATCGCTGAAAGAACGTAAAGTACCTAGCGACTGGAAGAAAGCGCAGGTCGTTCCCATTTTCAAGAAGGGTCATAAATCAGATGCGAATAATTATAGGCCTATTTCGCTTACGTCAATCTGTTGTAGAATAATGGAACATGTTTTGTGTTCTCGTATTGTGACGTTCTTAGATAATACAAATCTCCTTCATCATAACCAACATGGATTCCGCAAACAGAGATCATGTGAAACTCAGCTCGCCCTATTTGCCCAAGAAATTCACAGTGCCGTAGACACTGGCGAGCAGATTGATGCCGTATTCCTGGACTTCAGGAAGGCATTTGATACGGTTCCGCACTTACGTTTAGTGAAAAAAATACGAGCTTACGGAATATCGGACCAGGTTTGTGATTGGATTCAGGATTTCCTAGAAGAAAGAACACAACATGTCATTCTTAACGGTTCAAAACCTGCAGATGTAGAGGTAATTTCGGAAGTACCGCAGGGAAGCGTGATAGGACCTTTATTGTTTACAATATACATAAATGACTTAGTTGACAACATCGGTAGCTCCGTGAGGCTATTTGCAGATGACACGGTTGTCTACAAGAAAGTAGCAACATCAGAAGACTCGTACGTACTCCAGGAGGACCTGCAGAGGATTAATGCATGGTGCGACAGCTGGCAGCTTTCCCTAAACGTAGATAAATGTAATATAATGCGCATACATAGGGGCAGAAATCCATTCCAGTACGATTATGCCATAGGTGGTAAATCATTGGAAGCGGTAACGACCGTAAAATACTTAGGAGTTACTATCCGGAGCGATCTGAAGTGGAATGATCACATAAAACAAATAGTGGGAAAAGCAGGCGCCAGGTTGAGATTCATAGGAAGAATTCTAAGAAAATGTGACTCATCGACGAAAGAAGTAGCTTACAAAACGCTTGTTCGTCCGATTCTTGAGTATTGCTCATCAGTATGGGACCCTTACCAGGTTGGATTAATAGAAGAGATAGACATGATCCAGCGAAAAGCAGCGCGATTCGTCATGGGGACATTTAGTCAGCGCGAGAGCGTTACGGAGATGCTGAACAAGCTCCAGTGGCGGACACTTCAAGAAAGGCGTTACGCAATACGGAGAGGTTTATTATCGAAATTACGAGAGAGCACATTCCGGGAAGAGATGGGCAACATATTACTACCGCCCACATATATCTCGCGTAATGATCACAACGAAAAGATCCGAGAAATTAGAGCAAATACGGAAACTTACAAGCAGTCGTTCTTCCCACGCACAATTCGTGAATGGAACAGGGAAGGGGGGATCAGATAGTGGTACAATAAGTACCCTCCGCCACACACCGTAAGGTGGCTCGCGGAGTATAGATGTAGATGTAGATGTAGACTTACAAATGTAAAATTGACGTTTGTATAAATTTCACCTAAAAATTTTGTAAATTGAAACAGCATAAATTAAACAGTTACATTGTTATACTCACCAGGCCTTCTGACTACGAAACTATTGTACTTGTAAGGGTTAGGTTTGGATCGAACTCTTAACGCAGTTAGTTGTAGTGTAATGTTTCGAAAAATCGTTTTTCTTCGGTTACCCTCACGGGCACGCTTATGTTAATGGTTTTAACGAATTAACCGCCCATACTGGTGGCGTAATAGCCCAATCACTAGAGACGAAAGAAGTCCGAATATCGGGAATAATTCATGCAGTCGGAAATTTGGGTACAGTGGTAGGAGGGAGTGCCACGAACAACAATCCTGAGCGGTGAAGTGTGAGCGTGGGATTGGAGGTGCATTTGAAGGTCAGTTTTGCAAGCTTTTCTTCAATAACTCTAAAACCGTGGCGTGCAGCGAAAATGTATCCCAGTACAAACTTTAATTACATAAAATTTTCTAGAAAAATGTCCTGCTTATTTCTTCTGTAGGACTAATAGTTTACGCTTAGCGAGCGAGAGAATACGAAAGCCTCGCACGTAGTTTTTGAAAACCAGATTTAACATTGTGGATTGTATAACACGACATCGACAGGGGCACCTGAACCAGCCTATGTAAGGAGTCTACTCCTGCATTCAACGGTTAAGAAGTAACGGCTGAATTCAAATGTAGCCGTATTCCTCTTGAAGACAGCTGAGAGAGGAACGCTGCAAGTGCAAGTTTCATTTGTCCTATATTTTGCAGAACATCGCGTCCTTTTGTCACATAAAATTTTATTAAATTTTTTGTGTGGTACTTTCCTATAGCGCCACTATCTTACTTCATCATTCCGTCAGTGACAGCAACTCATTCGCAAAGAGGCAGATTTTCAGTATCGAGACAGAAAATTTACAAGGATATCTGTAAGGTAGTTAATAACAAAAGCTATGAGAGACAAGTGACGCACGTGTTACACTGTCAACCAGTCGTGAATTGGGTGAGTGATAAAAATGACGACGTGGAGCACAAGTCTGCAGCTTTATCACATTACGCAGCAAGTATTTACAATAGGTCTGGTATTCTGAAGAAACTCGCTGTGAAGCGCGTTCTTTCATCACCTAAGACTAGTTCTTTTCAGGCTTTGTAAAGGATGATTTTGTTTGCGTAATGCGGCTACCGTAAACAGTGCAGTTGTGGTATGTTGTACATACGCCAGACCATCGTCAGACCATCAGGACCATCGAAGACCTGTGTATAGAGCATAAGCGCCACATACCCTTACAACAGCCAATCACATAAGCGCCACATACCCTTACAACAGCCAATCACGTCTGAGACGGCGGAGCGTTGCCTTGATAATGGTCATGGAATATAATGACAAAGAGATTATGGTATGAACTTCCAGTTACTGGGATAGTACGACTGAGAAGTAGGTTTTTACTAACTTTCAGAATGTTGGATGCGGGCTTTCTAATAATAAACTGAAATGATGTGAGGTGGCGGCCCTCAACTACGTACCATCCGACTCAGAGTTGAAATATTAAAAGTTTTGGCTGGTTTCGTTGTCTCGGGGTTGGGATACGTAGTTGCCGCATTACAAGCCAAATACTGTTGAGTCTACAGTAAATGATAAGAATAAACACATGAATCGACTGGTCGAAGGTTTCTATCACTCGGCAATTGCGAAATATGAATGTAAAATATAAATTCATAAATGAACGATTGCAATCAAATAAAATCTGCAGCTACTATCTCTACTACTTTAAATGTTGAGTACGATAGTAGAAGTACTTTTGAGAATGTGGTATATTTCTGCAAAACACTTATTGGTGTCGATGGTCCAGCAATAAAATAAAATATAAGTTGAATAACAGGGAAACAATGGATTCCTACTTCACGTAATTAGTTATGAACAACAACACAGCTCGCGAGAGATTCACTTCTAAACGCACACTGCGTCTTCTCTGTAGAAGCCGCGGAAATCTCACAAGTGCACAAGTAGGCACTCTGAAGTATTTCTATCTCTGTCGACCACGCGGAAACCGTTCTACACTGTCCAAGTCTCCCCCGCGACTCTGCGTCCGCCGCCGTCCAGCACTTCCCGTGTCCTCCGCGACTCCCAGCACTCTTCACCCGAACTCGCTTCCGTCCAGTCTCCCCATTCACGAGCGCTGTGATTGGCTAGAGCGCTCGCGCCGTGTCCTCATGCCAACGCACCCACACAAACATAATAGAACACATTCGAAATACTGGATTTACATTTAAATAACTTGAAATTAGATATATTCCTGCGGCTGGACCATAAACACGCTCTAGCACACATTATTAGATACATAAATAAATTAAATAAACAAATGTCTAAGGAATAGAACTAAAGGTAGGCCAGTAGCCTAACGTCTCTGTGCTTTCTGAAACACAGTAAATATTTAACCAATTTCTTCATAAATAGTATATATCGGATATAAACCAAGACAGAGGAATAAATATATTTATAAGCATGCTGCTACCGTTTTTTCGTGTAACTGTGGAGTACTTATGGCCTGACGCGATCGATAGTAATCGGCCACTTTGACCTACCTTCACTCATGTACTATTTAAGTTACATGCCTGTAATTCATACCGCCGGCCGAAGTGGCCGTGCGGTTAAAGGCGCTGCAGTCTGGAACCGCAAGGCCGCTACGGTCGCAGGTTCGAATCCTGCCTCGGGCATGACTGTTTGTGATGTCCTTAGGTTAGTTAGGTTTAACTAGTTCTAAGTTCTAGAGGACTAATGACCTCAGCAGTTGAGTCCCATAGTGCTCAGAGCCATTTGAACCATTTTTGTAATTCATACCAATTTAGGTTTATACTAATAGCTTTCTATAGTCACCTAGATCGACGAAATCGGATGAACCGTTTAGATTTTGGAAATTCATTGCTGGGCGTTACTTGTATAATTTACCATCAGATACTAAACTGTAAACTAATAAAGATATTGAAAATATGATTACACCATCAGAATCGTCGAGCAAATAATAGTTATGTACACGTTTCTGTTTGAGGTATCATGATTCATCTGGCTACTATTAATTTCTATACCAAGTGTGAAATGTCTGCCACTAAGGTTTCACAAAGTCCGCCATCTTTGGCCCTCCCGGCGCACAGCGTCACCAAGGAATTCCCAGCCGTTGTGAGGCACCATGCGGATGGTAAAGAGCTCGTTCCTGCCGCGTGGCCAATGCAGCCACGCCAACTCCGAACTTAGAATATTTCCAGGGCGCCGCAACTCGCCCGTTACCTCACATGGAGTAATTGCGGGGCAGAAACTTGTGTTAATCAGTGCAACAGAAAAACAGGAAACGTTGTAAATTTCACTTTTATCTATTTGATGGCTAATGTCAGGTCGGGACCCACTTCCAAATCATAGAGATAATTAAAAAGGGTCTTCCCAAAACATAAGAACCATGTCAAGATAACAAGCAAATACGCATAAAAAAGTACAAATGAATGCATAACTGTATGCTTTATGCTCTGAAAATGTTTATTCCAATTTTGTTATATGTACATGTTTGTTACCTTGGAATGATTCTTATATGTTCGGAAACACAATGTTGATTATTCCATTCTCACTACCTGGATAACCTGAAAATGGGTCCACACCCGTGACTAGTCATCAAGTAAAAAAAGTGAAATTTGGAACTTTGGCTGTTTTTCCATTGCCCTGACGTACGTTTTTGTTTCGATTCAGCCTCGAATATTGCTGTGTCCCTAGTCAGACAACCGAGAGACAGGGATGCTGCCACTTGCTTTGCTTCAGGTCGACGTAGCGCCGGCCACCGGGGGTTCGTATTGTCGTGCACAGTGGTCTGTCGTTTCATTTCTACCTTGAACATTACGGTGTGTTCATCCAGTGTCGTGTCGGCTGTTGTATACTTCTACATCTACATCCACATCTACATCTACAACCACGTAGGTACTCCGCAAGCTTGGCGGAGGGTCCCCTGTACCACTACCTGTCATTTCCTTTCCTGTTCCATTCACAGAGAGTCCTAATTTCTCGTATCTTATCTTCTTGGTCCTTACGCACAATACATGTTGGCGGCAATAGAATCCTTCGGTAGTCAGTTTCAAATCCCGGTTCTCTAAATTTTCTCAATAGTGTTTCTCCAAAATAACGTCGCCTTTGCTCCAGAGATTCCCATTTGAGTTCCCAAAGCATCTCCGTAACACTTACGTGTTGTTCGAATCTACCGGTAACAAATCTAGCAGCCCTCCTCTGAACTGCTTCGATGTCTTCTTTCAATCCGACGTGGTACAGATCCCAAACACTCGAGCAGTACTCAACGATAGGGCACATCAGCGTCCTATATGCGGTCTCCTTTAGAGGTGAACCACTCTTTCTGAAATTCTACCGATTAACCGAAGTCGACCATTCGTCTTCTCTACCACAGATCTCACATGCCCGTTCCACTTCATATCGCTTAGCAAAGTTATGCCCAGATATTTAAATGACATGACTACGTCAAGCACGACACTAGTAAAAATGTATTTCTAAGTTGTCTTACATCTTCCTACAGTCACTCAACTTCGACACCTTACCATACACTATGGATCATCAACAAACAACCGCACATTTCTGCTCATCCTATCAGCCAAATCGTTTCTGTATATAGAGAACAACAGCGGGCCTAATACACTTCCATGGGGCACTCATGTCTCTGAGGAACAATCGCCGTCGCGGTCAACATAGTAGGTTCCATTATTTAAAAAGTCTTCGAGCCATTCGTACCTTCGTTAACTGCCTGCATTGGGGCACCGTATCAAATGCTTTCCGGAAATCTAAAAATATCGAATCTACTCGTTGCCCTTCATCCATAGTTCTACATCTACATCTACATCTACATCTACATGATTACTCTGCAATTCACATTTAAGTGCTTGGCAGAGGGTTAATCGAACCACAATCACACTATCCCTCTACCATTCCACTCCCGAACAGCGCGCGGGAAAAACGAACACCTAAACCTTTCTGTTCGAGCTCTGATTTCTCTTATTTTATTTCGATGATCATTCCTACCTATGTAGGTTGGGGTCAACAAAATATTTTCGCATTCGGAAGAGAAAGTTGGTGACTGAAATTTCGTAAATAGATCTCGCCGCGACGAAAAACCTCTTTGCTTTAATGACTTCCATCCCAACTCGCGTATCATATGTGCCACACTCTCTCCCCTATTACGTGTTAATACAAAACGAGCTGCCCTTTTTTTGCATCCTTTCGATGTCCTCCGTCAATCCCACCTGGTAAGGATCCCACACCGCGCAGCAATATTCTAACAGAGGACGAACGAGTGTAGTGTAAGCTGTCTCTTTAGTGGACTTGTTGCATCTTCTAAGTGTCCTGCCAATGAAACGCAATCTTTGGCTCGCCTTCCCCACAATATTATCTATGTGGTCTTTCCAACTGAAGTTGTTCGTAATTTTAACACCCAGGTACTTAGTTGAATTGAAAGCATTGAGAATTGTACTATTTATCGAGTAATCGAATTCCAACAGATTTCTTTTGGAACTTTTGTGGATCACCTCACACTTTTCGTTATTTAGCGTCAACTGCCACTTGCCACACCATACAGCAATCTTTCTAAATCGCTTTGCAACTGATACTGGTCTTCGGATGACCTTACTAGATGGTAAATTACAGCATCATCTCCGAACAACCTAAGAGAACTGCTCAGATTGTCACCCAGGTCATTTATATAGATCAGGAACAGCAGAGGTCCCAGGACGCTTCCCTGGGGAACACCTGATATCACTTCAGTTTTACTCGATGATTTGCCGTCTATTACTACGAACTGGGACCTTCCTGACAGGAAATCTTGAATCCAGTCGCACAACTGAGACGATACCCCATAGTCCCGCAGCTTGATTAGAAGTCGCTTGTGAGGAACGGCGTCAAAAGCTTTCCGGAAATCTAGAAATACGGAATAAACTTGAGATCCCCTTCGTGCGAATAAAGAGCTAGCTGCGTTGCACAAGAACGGTGTTTTCTGAAACCATGCTGATTGCGTATCAATAGATCGTTCCCTTCGAGGTGATTCATATGTTTGAATACAGTATATGCTCCAAAATCCTACTGCAAACCGACGTCAATGATATAGGTCTGTAGTTCGATGGATTACTCCTACTACCCTTCTTAAACACTGGTGCGACCTGCGCAATTTTCCAATCTGTAGGTACAGATCTATCGGTGAGCGAGCGGTTGTATATGATTGCTAAGTAGGGAGCTATTGTATCAGCGTAATCTAAAAGGAACCTAATCGGTATACAATCTGGACCTGAAGACTTGCCCGTATCAAGCGATTTGAGTTGCTTCGCAACCCCTAAGGTATCTACTTCTAAGAAACTCATGCTAGCAGCTGTTCGTGTTTCAAATCCTGGAATATTCCATCCGTCTTCTCTGTGAAGGAATTTCGGAGAACTGCGTTCAATAACTCCGTTTTATCGGCACAGTCGTCGGTAACAGTACCATCGGCACTGCGCAGCGAAGGTATTGACTGCGTCTTGCCGCTTGTGTACTTTACATACGACCAGAATTTGTTCGGATTTTCTACCAAATTTCGAGACAATGTTTCGTTGTGGAACCTATTAAAGGCATCTCGCATTTTCTGTTTCTCAGCACATCATTTGAGAAAAGGACGCGCTGAATTTGGAGCGAGCGACACTTTATAAAACCATTTGATTCGTTTCGCGTAAGCTTATCAATCTCAAGAAAGCTTATTATATTCGAACTGAGAGTATGCTTAAGGATTCTGCAGCAAACAGAAGTTAGGCATATTGGTCCGCAATTTTGCGGGTCTGTTCTTTTACCATTCTTATATACTGGAGTCACCTGCACTTTTTCCAGTCGCTTGAAACTTTGCGCAGGGGGAGAGATTCACGATAAATGCAAGCTAGGTCAGGGTCCAACGCCGTAGAGTACTCTTTGTAAAATCGAACTGGGATTCCATCCGGACCCGGTGATTTATTTACTTTCAAATCTTTCAGTTGTTTCTATACGCCAGGTATGTCCGATGTTCAAGTGACGGTATGCTTGTACTATTCTCCTGTGTGAAAGATTTCTTGAACGTGAAATTTAAAACTTCAGCTTTCGTTTTCTATCTTCAACTGCCACACCAGACTGGTCAACAAGGGACTGATAGGAAGCCTTATACCCACTTAGCGTCTAGGATGTGATCTGTCGACATCCCTAAGGTATTTGAACAACCAGAACTTTGTGCACGAACTGACAGCTGACAAAAAAAGAAAAAAAGTTATTGTATTCGCACAAAGAGACGAAAAGAACCGAAATCTTGACTATACGAGAGTCAATTAGAAATCAACCACAACTCTCAAGTTTCTGGGGCTATGCTTTTGGAGCGATTTAAGGTGGAAATTAAACGTAAAGAGTAGCCCTCTTTGAAAACGTCAAAAGATTGATTTTTTTTGCTTAAAATGTTCTCTAGGCTGTCAACTTCATTGTAGTGTTCATCCCAAGTTCGCCAGAAACTCCACTATCGAGTTATAAGGCGATTTGAGAAAAAGTGTCTCCAAAAACCAAAACCATTCACAGCGAGAAAAAATTAGTCGCCATCGCGGCCAGTGTGACACCAAGTCACTTCAACGACGGCCTAACAGGCATTCTGGAAATTATGAAAGTGTTCGAATTGAGATTGAACCAGCCTGTTACAAACCTCTGCACAAAAGTGAAAGAAAATCATATCGAGCGAGCAGTGCAACGGATGACAGAATCTGTCAAACGGCCCGCAGGACTACCATGGCTGTGAAGAAGATGGAGGAGGACCTCCTTTGGGATCTGGTAGAACTGTTGTATGGTCCAGCGATCGCTGACTTGAGGTCTGTTTACCTTAACTAGGAAAACCGTAACTCAAAACTTAAAACGCGTTTTTCTCGTATTTTTCAAATTGGCGGAAACATTACTTTAGAATGGTACATACGATTTTGAACGGAATTTGATGCCGGGATTCTAAATTGAGTTCCCTATCAGCATACCCAGCCGAAGTCTGTTTTCGGTGCACATTTTTGTCTCGATTGTTTGGGCGAAGGACAGGCCTTTTTTGTTTTCAAGGCTTTATCATTTTGTTAGAACTTTATATTTTTCTGTTATCCTATACAGGATGACAGAACACGTATTGAAAATGACTTATACAGAATTATTTTGGTACAGGACCAGTCGAAGGGCTTCGGGAATTCCCACCAGCAGGAAGGGGTCTTTTCATCTAGTGCAGTGGATGCAAGGAGCGTCCGACGCGGACACAGAAATAATTTGTTAAAGACAAAAATGTAAGGAATAAAAATATCAAAACAATTAAAATCGCTCAGAAAACGAAAGGCCGCTGGACCTGATGGGATACCAGTTCGATTTTACACAGAGTACGCGAAGGAACTTGCCCCCCTTCTTGCAGTCGTGTACCGTAGGTCTATAGAAGAGCGTAGCGTTCCAAAAGATTAGAAAAGGGCACAGGTCATCCCCGTTTTCAAGAAGGAACGTCAAACAGATGTGCAGAACTATGGACCTATATCTCTAACGTCGATCAGTTGTAGAATTTTGGAACACGTATTATGTTCGATTATAATGACTTTTCTGGAGACTAGAAATCTACTCTGTAGGAATCAGCATGGGTTTCGGAAAAGACGATCGTGTGAAACCCAGCACGCTCTATTGGTCCACGAGACTCAGAGGGCCATAGACACGGGTTCCCAGGTAGATGCAGTGTTTCTCGACTTCCGCAAGGCGTTTGCTATAGTTCCCCACAGTCGTTTAATGAACAAAGTAAGAGCATATGGACTATCAGACCAATTGTGTGATTGGATTGAAGAGTTCCTAGATAACAGAACGCAGCATGTCATTCTCAATGGAGAGAAGTCTTCCGAAGAAAGAGTGATTTCCGGTGTGCCGCAGGGGAGTGTCGTAGGACCGTTGCTATTCACAATATACATAAATGACCTTGTGGATAACATCGGAAGTTCACTGAGGCTTTTTGCGGATGATGCTGTAGTATATCGAGAGGTTGTAACAATGTAAAATTGTACTGAAATGCAGGAGGATCTGGTGCATGGTGCAGGGAATGGCAATTTAATCTCAATGTAGACAAGTGTATTGTGCTGCGAATACATAGAAAGAAAGATCATTTATCATTTAGCTCAATATAGAAGGTCACCATCTGGAAGCAGTTAATTCCATAAATTACCTGGGAGTAGGCATTAGGAGTGATTTAAAATGGAATGATCATATAAAGGTGATTGTCGGTAAAGTAGATGGCAGACTGAGATTAACTGGAATAATCCTAAGGAAATTCAATCCGAAAACAAAGGAAGTAGGTTACAGTACACTTGTTTGCCCACTGCTTGAATACTGCTCACCGGTGTGGGATCCGTAGCAAATAGGGTTCATATAAGAGATAGAGAAGATCCAACGGAGAGCAGCGCGCTTCGTTACAGGATCATTTAGTAATCGCGAAAGCGTTACGGAGATGATAGATAAACTCCAGTGGAAGACTCTGCAAGAGAGACGCTCAGTAGCTCGGTACGGACTTTTGTTGACGTTTCAAGAACATCCGTTCACCGAGAAGTCAAGCAGTATATTTCTCCCACCTACGTATATCTCGCTAAGAGACCATGAGGATAAAATCAGAGAGATTAGAGCCCACGCAGAGGCATACCGACAATATTTCTTTTCACGAACAATACGAGACTGGAATAGAAGGGAGACCCGATAGAGGTACTCAAGGTACCCTCCGCCACATACCGTCAGGTGGCATTACTCGTGTGCAAGGACCCTTTACAAGTTGGATTAACGATAGAGATTTAGCTGTGCGACTCATCTAAGAACGTTTAGTGAACGCAAGACCGTCACGGAAACTCTTAGAAGCATTCCCGTGGACGACATGTCAAGAGAGAGATGGCGCGCGTGGTGCGCCTTCGAGAGTTGGCAGCTCGCTATTCGCTGCTGGCACATGGCATCTCTCTGCTGGCCAGGAGTCTCGTTACGTTTCCGCTGCAGCGTCGCTGTTGACACATCGCTGGTCGCCGGTCGCACAGGCATCTTGCTTCTCACCGAGAATCTTTACCCTGCAGGACTTCACGTCGCTAGTGGATTACTTGTAGTGCGTGAAACATAAACTATATTCTCTGCATCGTCATACTACGGTGATAGTATCCAGAATGAGATTTTCACTCTGCAGCGTAGTGTGCGCTTATATGAAACTTCCTGGCAGATTAAAAATGTGTGCCGGACCGAGACTCGAACTCGGGACCTTTGCATTTCGCGGACAAGTGCTCTACCATCAGAGCACTTGCCCGCGAAAGGCAAAGGTTCCGAGTTCGAGTTTCGGTCCGGCACACAGTTTTAATCTGCCAGGAAGTTACAGTGATAGTTCGTTCGCGCCAAAAATTTGAGGAGAAAGAAGAAGAGGCATGGTTACACGCTTTGAATGCAGACGGCTCACACTGCATATATTTTCACTTCTAACAACAGCTCAAAAATTACCCACGTCATTTTTCATACTGTTACGAAAATGTAGCTGTTCATGCCTCGTGACCACTCGAAAATGGTTCAAATGGCTCTGAGCACTATGGGACTTAACTACTGAGGTCATCAGTCCCCTAGAACTTAGAACCACTTAAACCTAACTAACCTAAGGACATCACACACATCCATGCCCGAGGCAGGATTCGAACCTGTGACCGTAGCGGTCGCGCAGTTCCAAACTGTAGCGCCTAGAACCGCTCGGCCACTCCGGCTGGCCGTGACCACTTTACATTTTGCCTACTGGTCTCTGTCTCGAATTCTTCGGCCGACGCTTATTGACGATTTTTTTGACGTTTCTCCTGCACGAGTGGCTGGCATTGACAAAGTTTCACCTTCAATTACGAATGTCGCAAAAATTTCCATTTATTTTAAAAATTGTGAAATCAGAATAGTTCAAGATACGAATATTCTATGTAACACTATTAATGTAATTTCTGGGGAAAAACGGATCATAGGACTACTCACTCTGATGTAATATTTCGTCAGTTTTTATAAACATCTACTTCATGCACTATATCCATAACTTGTCGATTTTCATGCCGATATTCTACCGAAACAAAACAACGAATTTCCCAAAATTATTACACCTAATATTATCTGTCATGAAGCGGTTGGGATGATCTGTATGCCTCTAGTTCCAGATAGCTTTGCGACGAAAACGACTGAAATTAGTGCCTAGTTAGAATCGTTGCTTTTAGTTCTCTCTTAAAATTATTTTATAAAATCGCAATGAAGTACTGTGTGTGTATGGCGGTTTCATTCGTAGTATACTACGAAAATACAGCCGCACTGCGAAAGAGATTCCTTAAAAAACATTCTTGCGACCCGTCCTAGAATAGTGCAGAAGGTTGTGGGATCCACACTCAATATGACTATCAGCAAGGACTGAACATGCACAAAGTAGGTACCATCAATAGTCATGTATTTTTCGGATCCGAGAAAGAACGTCATGGAAATGTGGAAAAACCTGAGTTGGCAGATGCTTGAAGACAGACTCAAACTATCTATAGAAAGAGACAAAGTTTCAAGGACAAGCATTAACTGAGGACTCTAGGAATGTACTGCAACTTGTGGTAGTGATGGTGAAGACAAGATTAAACTAGTTACAGATTGCACAGACCCATTAGGAAGTTATTCTTCCCACCCTCTGGAGTCGAATGATACAGGAAAAATCCTTAATACGTGGTACAATGAGGAACAAGAGCGCTTCAGTCTCGAGATACCACACTCAGAACTAGTCAACAAAGATATTACTTTCTCCGACGTACACTTCGCATGGTGACCAAGACAAAAAAATTAGAGGAATCCGGGAAATACCACACTCATAAATAAAAAATAAAAATTTAAAAGTTAACGCTAAAATCAGTAATTTAAGAGATGTTTTTGATTTTATAGCACCAGTATCTTTTCCAGGAGGAAGAGTCTTTCACAAGGACAATGGGCCATAGTATCACATATTTTTCGACTGCAACTTTTGTCTCTTGGCTAATCAGATTTGGTTGTCGTCTTCTGTGTCATTGTTGCACTGGAGCTGTTTTAAGACTCTTACTTTTGTTATGTTGCTAGTTGTAGCGGCCCTGTTGTCTAACCATCGATTAAGGCTGTTGTTATTTTTAAAAATATTGGAAATCCGATATATCGATACTTAAAAAGGTATCATTACCTCCCTCGATACATCGAGTAAAAATATTGAAATACCGATACATCGACGGAAAAAATATCGACGTACCGACCTATAAAGATATTGACTGCAGGTGAAAAATATACTGCCAGTTTTAGAGCTGTATATTTAAATACTGATTTATTATTAGGTATTCTGTACATTAACAAGCTAGCAGGCTGCTTGTCCCCCTCAGAGCAATAATTGAAACGAACGATGCACGTTCACACTTGGCGATAACCACTTTGCTAACAACGGTAACTGCATATGAGGGGCACAATAGAAGGTGCCCGATGGGACCGTCGCTCGATTCTTTAACGCAACTGGTATGCTAGTAATTCACATCGGAAATCTTGTTATTCCATTCACACCACTACCCCCCGATGCAATCAGTCTTCTTCTTTTTTGCCACCTTTACTTGCTTCTGTCAAAGAGAAAGACTGGACGTGACGAAAGTTCAAAAAGTAGTAAGACTCCATTCAGTGGTAGTAAAACTATGTTCTGTTACAATTTCAAAATAACAATTTCAAATGTCTCCAGAATGAAAAAAAATCGACGTACCGACCTATAAAAATATTGGCTGCAAGTGAAAAATATACTGCCTGTTTTTTAGCTGTATATTTAAGTATTGATTTATTATTAGGTATTCTCATTCTGTAAACATTCCCCAGGCTGTGGCTAAGCCATGTCTCTGCAATATACTTTCTTTCAGGAGTTCTAGTTCTGCAAGGTTCGCAGGAGAGCTTCTGTAAAGTTTGGAAGGTAGGAGACGAGGTACTGGCAGAAGTAAAGCTGTGAGGACGGGACCTGATTCGTGCTTGGGTAGCTCAGTTGGTAGAGCACTTGCCCGCGAAAGACAAGGGTCCCGAGTTCGAGTCTCGGCCCGGCACACAGTTTTAATCTGCGAGAAAGTTTCAACAATTTCAAATATTTGCTGAAAATTGCGAAAGAAATATAATATAAAATAAAAATATCGTCACTCGATACTGCCATTCTAGACCGACATATAGATATAATATGGCAGAAATTCCAGAGATTGTTGTCGACATTATAACGCGGTATATCGATATATCGATATTTTATCGACAGCCCTTGTTCAAATATACCGAATGTCCATAAAAAAGTCCCAGTTTTAATGATAAACTATAAGATTTTAGTTCGGGCTATTTACAGCAAATCATACATAAAACTAAGGTATAGCAACCTAGTTTCAAATGCTCAAAATGTGTACCTTTACTTACACGGCACAAATCCAACTTTAAAATGCAGTACTTCCCAAACCCTAGTTAACAAGTCCGGAGTAATCAAAGCAATAGCCTCTTTAGTTCTGTATCTCAACTCTAATAAATCATCATTAAGCAGCCCCAAAGCAAGAAGTCGCATGGCTGAGGTTAGGTGAACGTCGAGGTCCTGTCGTATTGACCATTGCGACCATTCCAATGATCAGGGGCTTCGACGCTCAAAACATGGCTCTGAGCACTATGGGACTTAACATCTATGGTCATCAACTTAGAACTACTTAAACCTATCTAACCTAAGGACGTCACACAACACCCAGTCATCACGAGGCAGAGAAAATCCCTGACCCCGCCGGGAATTTCAACGTTCAACCACTCTCAAACATGTCACTGTGAAGGGACTCCATCTTCTTGCCAAATAGCCGGCCGGGGTGGCCGAGCGGTTCTAGGTGCTAGTCTGGAACCGCGCGACCGCTACAGTCGCAGGTTCGAATCCTGCCTCGGACATGGGTGTGTGTGACGTCCTTAGGTTAGTTAGGTTTAAGTAGTTCTAAGTTCTAGGGGACTGATGACCACAGAAGTTCAGTCCCATTGTGCTCAGAACAATTTGAACCATTTTTTTCTTGCCAAATAAAGCTTTCGGTTTCACCTTCTAATTGAGGTAAAGGGCATTCTTGCAACATATCCAGATAAGTCACCCTCGTTACGATAGTTTCAGCGAAAAAGAAATTAAAAAAGTTCGTACACTTGATGTCAGCCACACCGCCGGAAACGTTTAATTTTGGGAAATCTCTTTGATATTCTACAGGCTGTTGGCGATGTTCTGACCCTGTAAGTGGTCTGGGTTAATGTAAGCGTTTCCTTAAAACCTTTCACACTGTCGTGTTTGGCAACTGAAGCTCAAGATTTGCTTTCCGAACATACTTCTTAGGATTACGAAGGTAAGATGCTCTGACACGATCAACAGCCTCCTCATACACTTTTGGTCGTCCTGTCCTTTTCCCTTTACACACACATCTTGACGTTTCGAACTGACTACATCATCGGTGGACGTTATGGCCACATAGGAGGACCACAATTAGACTATAAACGAAGCGGACGTTGAACTGAAATTACAGATCACTGCTAGCAAAAAAACAACAAAACAGTTACCTCGCATGTGCTTGTATAAAACTGTTTGAGTTACTCTTGAACTGTGACACTGAACCAACGCTTTGCAGTGGTTAGCGTTGATACTGTTAGAACCTACAACTGGGAGATTCTTTAATGGGCAACCTGTATTTCGATATAGGTATAGCTGAAAACACGAAAAGTTAGTGTAAACAGGATAATGACTTCGAAACAGTTTCTACTACTGTCAACTGTTGAGCCTCGAGTACCGGCGCCTAGAGGCACGCTCTATACGGTATTGGAATCCCGTTGCTGTTAGTGACAGGTCACTCACCTTGCGCCCAATATCGACTGCTTCTATTGGTCCTCCGGGGCAGGCGTCAGGATCAGTTACGACGGAGGAGCTGTTAATACTGTCGCCTTCACTGTAGAGGCTCGCCACAGCCGTATTGTTCACCATGTCGACTATGGCCACCGAGATATTGACGCGTATCGCGTAACTGACGGCCAGGCCCAGGAAATTCAGCATCAAGACGGTGTGGCGGGTCTTCCAGAAACCTGTAAACATAAGCACGCATCGAACTTCAACAGCAAAATTCCGGCTGACACAGGCACAGGTCGTCAGACATACGCGTTCACTGGTAATAACTTAGCGCGTACAAGAGAATTGACTGCATCTGTGACTGGTAAGAACTCTGCTCATACA
This sequence comes from Schistocerca piceifrons, assembly GCF_021461385.2. Taxonomy (NCBI): domain Eukaryota; kingdom Metazoa; phylum Arthropoda; class Insecta; order Orthoptera; family Acrididae; genus Schistocerca; species Schistocerca piceifrons. The sequence continues at coordinate 777,883,550 of NC_060140.1, read as the reverse complement.
AGGGAGTTTTATTGTCAAGAGCGTTTATGTAACGTAGCAGCCACTACTTTTTTTTCATTTTTCATCTGACTTGTTTGACGTAAATCACAATGACTTCCTCCATAATTTTTTGGATGTACTGTAATCTCTGTCCTCTCCTGCAGTTTGTGCCCTCTACGGTTACCTACACTACCACGTTCGTTATTCCTTAATGTGGTAACAAATGTCCTACCGCCCTGACACTTCTTCTAGTTAGTGTCTTCCTCATACCTAATCTTTGCATCACCATTTGTGCAGAAGACCACGTTTTATCAGTCCACATAATTTTCGGCTTCGTTCTGTAACGCCACATCTTAAACTCACCGTTTCTTTTCTTTTGCCGTTTCCCCTCAATCCATACATCGCTTCGAGACAATTTTTCTCCAAACGTACATTCTCAAAATTTCTTTCTAAAATTGAGTTTGATGCTAGCAGATTTCTTTTACCAAAGAAAGCTCTCTTTGCCTGCAGTACAATTTAATTAAGCGCAGTTTTGAAAACCGCCGGCCGCTGTGGCCGAGCGGTTCTAGGCGCTTCAGTTTCGAACCGCGCGACCGCTACCGCTACGGTCGCAAGTTCGAATCCTGCCTCGGGCATGGATGTGGGTCATGTCCTTAGGTTAGTTAGGTTTAAGTAGTTCTAAGTTCTAGGGGACTGATGACCAAAGAATAAGTCCCATAGTGCTCAGAGCCAAATAAGGCTAAAAGGTAACAATGCTAAAAAGATAAAATACCATAGCATAAAGGTGACAAGCGACCAAGACCCTTGTAATAAAAAGCTAAAAACTAATATATTGTTTGAAAATGGGAAACATACAATTATAAAAGCCTTATTTTTGCCGGATTACAGGTCATTGAGGTACATATACTTATTAGCTTGTGAATGTTTAACAATTTCGGTCTTTCAAGTGGACTGAGTCTTTCCTTTGAGAGCGTGGTGTAAAGCCCGAGTGTAGTGGATGGTGGCCACTGGATCTATGATGGTCAGCGAAGATGGAATTATACTTAACCTGTCCCATCTTAGTGAGTAAATGCCTCTAATACCTAATTTTAAAAGCGCTTCTCCCGTCAAGCCAATATAAGCTGCTTGACATTCACATGTAGAAAAAAATGGCTCTGAGCACTATGGGACTTCACTACTGAGGTCATCAGTCCCCTAGAACTTAGAACTAATTAAACCTAACTAACCTAACCTGAAGGTGGCAGGGGTAAAATACAGGGAGCGAAAGGCTATTTACAACTTGTACAGAAACCAGATGGCAGTTATAAGAATCGAGGGGCATGAAAGGGAAGCAGTGGTTGGGAAAGGAGTGAGACAGGGTTGTAGCCTTTCCCCGATGTTATTCAATCTGTATACTGAGCAAGCAGTAAAGGAAACAAAAGAAAAATTTGGAGTAGGTATTAAAATTCATGGAGAAGAAGTAAAAACTTTGAGGTTCGCCGATGACATTGTAATTCTGTCAGAGACAGCAAAGGACTTGGAAGAGCAGTTGAACGGAATGGACAGTGTCTTGAAAGGAGGATATAAGATGAACATCAACACAAGCAAAACGAGGATAATGGAATGTAGTCTAATTAAGTCGGGTGATGCTGGGGGAATTAGATTAGGAAATGAGACACTTAGAGTAGTAAAGGAGTTTTGCTATTTAGGGAGCAAAATAACCGATGATGGTCGAAGCAGAGAGGATATAAAATGTAGACTGGCAATGGCAAGGAAAGCGTTTCTCAAGAAGAGAAACTTGTTAACATCGAGTATAGATTTAAGTGTCAGGAAGTCGTTTCTGAAAGTATTTGTATGGAGTGTAGCCATGTATGGAAGTGAAACATGGACGATAACTAGTTTGGACAAGAAGAGAATAGAAGCTTTCGAAATGTGGTGCTGCAGAAGAATGCTGAAGATAAGGTGGGTAGATCACGTAACTAATGAGGAGGTATTGAGTAGGATTGGGGAGAAGAGAAGTTTGTGGCACAACTTGACTAGAAGAAGGGATCGGTTGGTAGGACATGTTTTGAGGCATCGAGGGATCACAAATTTAGCATTGGAGGGCACCGTGGAGGGTAAAAATCGTAGAGGGAGACCAAGAGATGAATACACTAAGCAGATTCAGAAGGATGTAGGTTGCAGTAGGTACTGGGAGATGAAGAAGCTTGCACAGGATAGAGTAGCATGGAGAGCTGCATCAAACCAGTCTCAGGACTGAAGACCACAACAACAACAACAACAACCTAAGCACACCACACACATCCATGCCCGAGGCAGGATTCGAACCTGCGACCGTAGCGGTCGCACGGTTCCAGACTGTAGCTCCTAGAACCGCTCGACCACCCCGGCCGGCATGAATGTATATGTATTGGATTCTATTAGGGACGGTATACACTATTCTTATATTTAGACCACGAAAGAGTTTACAGTGGCATAGGACACATTTCCTAAAAATGGATACTTAGCAAATCTGTAATACTGCCCTGGGAATGGTTACTCGCTCGCATAGCGATTTTTTAAAATAATTTATCAATGATGGAGGGCCGCTATCCATTACAAAAAGCGCGCTTGTATAAGGCTTACGATAAATGTCAAATTTGATGACGTTTTAGTGAGACAAAGCTGCAAATCAAAGAAGTTGAGAATACTATTGCTATTCATGATTTCATGCATAAAAATAATTTCTATGTGAAGGTTGTTATACTCTTCGACCACAAACGTAATATCAGATCCTTCACCGTCAAAAATAATTGTTATGTTGTAAGTAGGCTGTTTAGGTTTTCTTATTGGTAACGCCACGTAGCACTCTGTATGAAAAATGACTGGCTGTGCTGTGTGCAGTCTGTGGCTAGTTTGCATTGTTGTCTGCCATTGTAGCGTTGGGCAGTTGGCTGTTAACAGCGCGTAGCGTTGCGCAGTTGGAGGTGAGCCGCCAGCAGTGGTGGATGTGGGGAGAGAAATGGCGGAGTTTTGAAATTTGTAAGACTGGATGTCATGAACTGCTATGTATATTATGATTTTTCAACACTATTAAGGTAAATGCATTGTTTGTTCTCTATTAAAATCTTTCATTTGCTAACTATGCCTATCAGTAGTTAGTGCCATCCGTAGTTTGAATCTTTTATTTAGCTGGCGCTCGCTGTATTGCAGTAGTTCGAGTAACGAAGATTTTTGTGAGATAAGTGATTTGTGAAAGGTATAGGTTAATGTTAGTCAGGGCCACTCTTTTGTAGGGATTATTGAAAGTCAGATTGCGTTGCGCTAAAAATATTGTGTGTCAGTTTAAGCACAGTCATGTATAATTGTTCAAAGGGGACGTTTCAATGTCATCGATATATCGTCTTTAACAGCGGATTTTTTTGGAAATGGCAGAGGCCCGGGTTGTATAGTCACATTCCACGTAATACTCGAATCTATCACTGAGAAACGCCGCAAGATAACTGCCAAGTCCAAGCCATCCGACTGCATATAAAATTTGTTGTTAAAAGTGAAGCAATTGTACGAAGTCAAGAGCCTAATAGGAGCTACATGCTCCAAAGTTTCATCAGTTCACATACGTCAGTGCTTCAAGATGTTATCCTGAGTAACTGAAATAGTCTCATCTAGTGAATGACAGTAAAGTGCAGCCTGGAGAGAAATAGTTATTATGTAAGAGTTGTGCAAGTTCCGTTCTATTAGAAATGGCAAAATTTTCGCGAAATGTGAACTCTTTGCCAATCAGTTGAAGCAAATATTTAGAGACCGGCTCGCCTGGTTTCTCGATCACATTAATGACAGGAAGTGAAGAGAAATTATCTTGTGAGCCTTTATTTGTGCATGCATGTGAGGGGCCTTAGGATTCATCACTCTAAAACTGGGTAAAATTTCGGGGGGGGGGGGGGGAGAGGGGAGGGGGATGATATACGTGCACCCATCTAAGGAAGCCTTAAGCTCTTTAACAAAGTTCTCGACAGGATTGTAATCTATTTCGCGAATATCATCGTCCTGGAAAAACCGCTGTGTTTTTATCTGTGTAGTCAGCTTCATGAACAACGAAAGTGGGGAAACCTGTGCCGGACCGAGACTCGAACTCGGGACCTTTGCGGGCAAGTGCTTTATCATCTGAGCTACCCAAGCACGACTCACGACCGGTCGTCATAGCTCTAATTCCGTCAGTACCTCGTCTCCTACCTTCCAAATAAGGACAGTGAAATCCCTTTTGTCAGTGCGGTCTATAATGACATTATGCCAGAATTGTATGGTCTTAATCATGCTTAGCATATGTGGCCTTCTCAGTGAGTTCACTGGCTTTACAAGCGAATCTCAGTTTATCAGATCTGTTACAGGTAGAAGCACCAAGAGCGATTATACCACGTGTTACCAAGAACGTGGCAGTAGTATCGTCAAGCCTTGGTTGGATGCTATACTTAAGGCCTTTGTTGAGCATGTTCAGTTGCTTTTCACTGAAAACAATATCCGTTATGTTGACAATACGCTCTACAAAGGGAAAGGGGGCCTCGGGTCTCTTAATCCTGTGATATTCTGAGTGACAATAAATTTTTTGAGGCTTATTTAGTTTATGCTGTTGTGCCCTGATAATCAGTTGGGCACTCTCCCATGCAGAAATGTTTAAAATTACAAGCAAATCACCAAAATCAGCCATGGTCATATGCAACACAGCATTAAAATGTGCAATGAAAATTAGAACATTAATCTTATCTTTCTCTGTGAAAAATATTAATCAGGACCTAGCACACTTATGCGTATAAGCATACTCTAAGTATATCCTAAGATGTTTATGGATGAATAACGGAACAAGTTTCTCAACGAATCACTGCTTACTAAACCTTACGCTCATATTTATCTTCACAATATTGTAATTCATTTTACGGAGGAAAGCCGCCGGCATTCTGGATGCCTGACAAAGCAAATCATCATAAAAATTATTCCATTCCATCTTGGCGTGGTGGTAAATCAACCTCATTATTGCTACTATTTAGAAAAAAAAAGGTCGTAGGTTGCACACTGTTCTTTATTAAAGGAGATTCTTGAGCTAATAAAGATCATTGTGCAACATACGACTTTTTTTTTTTTTAATAATAACGTAAGTTTATGTACTACCGTGTTCCTGCGATGCTTGCTCAGATGAGGGGATGCCCTTCTACCACTCAGTGTTTCCAAACACCAAAGAACATAGAAAACCACAGCCTTAACAGTGCACTTACTTTTTGAACATGCCTCGTACTTTGGAGAGAAGGGCGCCAGATCGCTATCCACCTCCATCATCGTTAAGTAAACTTGCCATTATTTTCCAAGAAGAATGGTATAAGAGTCCCTTGGAAACTACACAGGGCCTGTATTTATCCACTCGGAAACGACTGTCCGCAGCTCGTGGTCTCGCTTCCCGAGCACGGGGTCCCAGGTTCGATTCCCGGTGGGGTCAGGAATTTTCACCTGCTTCGAGATGACTGGATATTTCTGTTGTCCTCATTATTTCATCATCACTCATGAAAGTGGGAAGATTGGACTGAGCAAAGGCTGGGGATTTGTACGGTCGCTGATAACCGCGTAGCTGAGCGCTACACAAACCAAACATCATCGTCGGATACGACTGAAAGGTGTTTCAAATGCTAACGGTTTTCCTACATCGTACTGGACACAGCAGTGTATATCTTCCTTGTTACGACTTTTACTTTTCTTCCAAGGTACTGGAATTCCATCACTCCGTCTACCACATGGATCCCAATTTTGATGTCAAATTTACCACTATTTCTGCTCCTCTTCATACTTTCGGCTTTCTTTGGGCTAAAATCAGACCATATTCTGCGCTCATTAGTTACGCTTGTCAACTGTATAGGTCAAACCTGCGCTCTCTTGCAGTTAAGAGGAACACGTCTCTCGTCTCGTCATCTGAAAAAAAATGGTTCAAATAGCTCTGAGCACTATGGGACTTAACATCTGAGGTCATCACTCCCTTAGAACTTAGAACTACTTAAACCTAACTAACCTAAGGACATCACACACATCCATGCCCGAGGCAGGATTCGAACCTGCGACCGTAGCGGTCACGCGGTTCCAGACTGAAGCGCCTAGAACCGCACGGCCACACCGGCTGGCCTAACTCTCAACAGAGAATGTGCCGAGGAGCTGAGATTTACCGATTTAAGCTGTTTTCAGCATCTCGAGTATTGATAAGCATGTAGCACAGCAAAGGCTAGAGTATTAAATAATTAAAATTCTCACTGACTTTCGTTTCAGATAAACATTTGAAGACAAAAGATAACATTTCGTTTTTTTGTGTATTTCGGTTTCTGGCTAGCCCTCAGGTATCTGGGCACTGATTATTGTTACACTGACAATCTAAAAATGCGATCAAAATTTCTTAGGGTTCTGAGGCAGCCGCTGTTAAAATACTCTAAATTAATGAGCCTAAATACATTTCGTCATTATGAAATATTACAGTCTTAAGAAACGAAGTTATGAGCTGGATGTATAGCAAAGCTGACAAATGCCGTTAAAAGAAAACAACAAAGTTGCAAAACAGTTTGACACAAAGCGTAATAGTTTGGAGTGACCTGCTAAAGACCTGGTCCGTCGTACATGGCTACGCCTTACGGCGTCTTGTTTACATAGGCCGCGTCGCTTTTAACACTCTTCACACGTAATACTCCGTGACGCCATGGCAACACCGTCCCCTGATTCCCACGGTGACTCAGCACTGATGGCAATGCCACGTGCAATACACAAAGCCTTCCGTTGTCGTTTTGGTGCTGCTACATAATATGTTCCACTCTGCCGTTTATCTTTGTCTTCAGTGACTTTCTTCAGAAACTTTGCTATTTGCTTCAATAATAACTATATTTTTGAGGATTCCGCATTGAACAAATTATTATTTCTTGTTTATCTGGACCGAGCGAGGTGGCGCAGTGGCTAGCACACTGGACTCGCATTCGGGAGGACGATGGTTCAATCACGCATCCGGCCTCATGATTTAGGTTTTCCGTGATTTCCCTAAATAGCTCCAGGCAAATGCCGGGATGGTTCCTTTGAGAGGACACGGCCGACTTCCTTCCCAAATCCGATGAGACCGATGAGTTCGCTGTCTGGTGTCCTCCCCCAGAGAACCCAACCCAACCTTGTTTATCTGGCCCATTCTGGAAGCTGATTACTGTGGAAAGGCTTAAATAGTCTACGACTTTTTGTGGAAAGTGCGTCCAGTCGCCTTTATAATATATTTAAACCTTTTAGTGTCCAATACCTAGCTTGCGAATATCAGCAGATGTTGGTTCAGGTATTTCATATTATATAGCTGGGCGACGGGATTATGGTGACGTCATACAGTAAATGAGGTTGTAAGGATGATAACTAAACCGGCGGATTATATACCAGGGTACACAACATGCACCTAGATGGCCATGGTATAAGACACAGTTGGATGTCACTTTCACGTCAGCTAAGTTTGAGAAATTGTTTTAGAGATCGTTCTTACGACAATTGTGTGATTTAAGCCAGTGAGTTCCGAGGTTATGGTTGACAGAAGATTATTTACGGATGGTCGATTGAGATGATTATATTGCAGAGTCAGATGGGGAACAAACCTAAGGCCATCGTTTATTGTCTCTGGCATAAATTGGTAGGTCTTGTGTGGAAATATTGTGTAGATAACTGAAATCCTCAATCTCGTCTGGACATCGGAATCTACTATTTTAATTCTTTGCTATTTTACAATATGCCTAGTAATCAACTAAATGTAATGTACAGGTGCCTCACTCAGTTTATTGCTTGAGAAACAACCAGTAAGAAGTGGTATCACTCTACGCTCTCTAGCGAAATGTTTCATCCACACACAGATGAGCCAGATACTATGACAATCTCCTTTGTACCGCGTTAGTCTATCTTTGGAACGCAGTACAGCAGCGATCCTATGTGACATGAATTCGACAATTCATTGACAGGTTTAAGAAGATATATGGCACGCAGACATGTGTCACCAGGTGACGAAATCCCGTAAATTATGGGTTGTTGATTTGTGGGCCCGGAACTGGCACCGATAGCGTCCGAGATGTCTTCCATCGGGTTCAGATCAGACTAATTGGTGGCCAAGACAACGCGAGATCAGTATCGTGCTCCTCAAACCACTGTAGGTCAGACCTTGCCATGGGTCACGGGCAGTTATGGCATCGCCTTCGGTGTAGGCGCCAGATATGGAGGGATACAGGTAGTCCGCAGTAATGTTCACGAATCCCTCTCCTACCCAGGTGCCTAGGATTACTGCCGTACGTCTATGGAAGCTCAGAAGAATATCCGCTGTGGCATAATACTGCTCGCAGGGCCCTACGTTCGTGGCGTGGTGCATGTTACGAGCGGCCGTTCGATTGGATGATGGCGTATCTGCATCTACATCTTTGTCGACATGGCTACTCTGCAGTCAGACGTAAGTGCCTGGCAGAGGGTTCATCGAACCACCTTCACACTAATTTTCTACAACTTTCACTCTCGAACAGCGCGCGGAAAAAGAACACCTACCTCCATATCTTTCCGGGGCAACTCTGATTTCGCTAATATTATTATAATGATCGTTTCTCCCTACGTAGGTCGGCGTCAACAAAATATTTTCGCGCTCGGAGGAGAAAATTGAAACTTCCTGAGAAGATTCCGCTGCTACGAAAAACTTCTTTGTTTTTATGATTTCAGCCCCAGATACTGTATCATATCCGTAACACTCTCCCCCCTATTTCTCGGTATTACAAAACGTGATGTCCATCTTTGAAATTTATCGATGCACGATGTACTCCGTTAATCCTATCTGATAAGGAACTCTCAACGCGCAGAAATACTCCTAAGTAGGACGTACAAGCGTAAAGCACGCAATCTCTTCAGTAGATCTGTTGCATCCTCAAAGTGTTCTGCCAATGAAACACATTTTTCGTTCACCTTCCCTACAACATTTTCTATGTGTTCTTACCAATTAAGTTTTTCGCAATGGTAATTCCTAGGTAAATAGTTGAATTTAGCCGGCTTCAGATTTTGATTGATTTATAGTGTAACCGAAGTTTAACGGATTCCTTTTAGCACTTATGTGGATGACCTCACACTTTTCATTATTTATGATCAATTGCCAATTTTCGAACCATACAGATATACTTTCTAAATCGTTTTGCAATTGGTTTTGATCATTTGATGACTTTACAACTCGGTAAATGACAGCGTTATCTGCAAACAACCTAAGACGACTGTTCAAATTGTCTCCTAAAACGTTTATATAGATCAGGAACAACAGAAGGCCTACAACACTACCTTGCGGAACACCAGCAATCACTTCTGCTTTACTCGATCAATTTTCGTCAGTGACCTCTCTGACAGGAAATCATGAATCCAGCCGCATAACTGAGACGATATTCCAGAAGCACCCAATTTCACTTCAAGCCGCTTGTGGAGTATCGCGTAAAAGCCTTTCTAGAAACCTATAAATATTATAACAACTTGAAATCCCTTGTCGGCAACACTCAACACTTCGTGTGAGTAAAGAGCTAGTGGTGTTTCACAAGAACGATGTTTTCTAAAGCCGAATTGACTATGTGTCAATAGACCGTTCTCTTAGAGGCAATTCATAATATTCGAACAGAATATATTCCAGAAGCCTGCTGCACATCGACGTTCTTGATACAGACCTGTAATTCAGTGGATTACTCTTACTTCCTGTGCAACTTTCCAGTCTTTGGGTACGGATCTTTCGTCGCGCGAGTAATTGTACATGATTGTTAAGTATGGATCTGTTACATTAGCTTACTCTGAAAGGAACCTAACTGGTATACTTTGTGGACTGGATGACTTGTTTTTATTAAGTGATTTAAATTGCTTCACTGCTCCGAGGATATCTACTTCTAGGTACCCGGACACGACCGCACACACTTTCTATGATGAGGTGTGGACGCTCCACCCCTGATCACCTACCCGTTGTTATACCGTCCTTCAGCCTTATCGCCGCAAGAATGACTTCCCGATCGCTTCTGCTCCACTTATACTTTCCTTAGCGCGTCATGTGCCTGCAGTGCAACCAGGCGGCATTCAGTCTCGCGTTAGGCATTGCTCATAATGTTTTGGCGCATGAATGTGTATCGGAGGAAGGACACTTTCCTATCACTAAGACGCCGCGAGAAGAGAGTGCATAATTTTATCCTGATTCCATGAACTGTGCGTCTATCATATTGGGTGGTTCAAAAAAGAGCTGTAAAAGATAGAAACACATAGCGTATGTCACTAGTTATAGGAAGGTTCAAAGTTTTGACACTGCTGCGCTGTTTTTTGTTTCTAGCTACATGGCAACTACACGACAAGAAAAATCATTTTGTGTGTTGGCATATGCGGGAAGTCAATCCAGTGTTCAAGTGTAACGTCCATTCCGCCGCCTATTTAGCGTGAGGCTGCCTCTGCACAAGCAGATTTAAGACTGGTGTAAAAGTTGATTGCACATGCAGAGGGAAGAGCTCACTGATCGGCCACGCACATCTGATGAAAATATCGAGCTTAGCCGAAATGCGTTCACACGGAGCCCTGAGTAGTTCACAAGACGTGCATATGAGGTCTTGCGCATTGCTGTTACTGCGACAATTGCGCCCCGGCGACCCCCCCCCCCCCCCACCACCAAAAAAAAAAAAAGAAATAATAATAATAATAATAATTTGCATTTCAGTTCGCCGGAATACGGTAGAGGGCACTTCCTCTGAGTGACTCATCATTTCGGACGACACGGCGTCTCATCTATCGGGTAAAGTATACCTCCATAACGCAAGTATTTTGTGCTCACAAAATCCCGATGTCGTCCTCGAACCTGAAAATCTCACAAAAATTGATTGTCTTTTGTGCCGTTTCTGTTCACAAAGTTTATGGCCCTTTCCTTTTTTGTGGAGGAAACTGCGATAGGAATGTCATACCTAAACATTTTGCAAAATTGGTTGTTTCCTCAACTTCGCGAAGATTCCAATGATATCACTTTTATGCATGGCGGCGACCAGCCTCAGATTCACCTTGAAGCGCGGCGTTAGCTTAACAACACTATCCCACAACGTTGGATTGGAAGAGATGGACAACAAGATCTTGTTCATTACTTCTGGCGTCCTAGGTCACCAGAACTCACAACTTGCGATATGTTTTCTGTGGAGGTGTATAAAAGACAGTCTTTGTCCAACCTATGGCAGCTACTCGAGTTGAGAAATCGAATTGTTGAAGCTGTCGATTCGACAAATAGGGATCTGTTGATTCGTTTGTGCAATGAAGTGAGCTACCGTTTCAATATTTCTCAAGCAACCCATTGTGCTCACATTGAGTGTATGGTACAGTGTCTGCGCGAACATAAAACTTTCAACCTTCATCTATCTAGTGACACAGCAAAAGTATTTTTAACTGAAATCTGTTCTTTCTTTTTGAACCAGCCTGTATAAACATGATTTCACTGAGTTTCTTTTAGTACAGCATCTCCGGAACTTACATGGTGTATTAAGAACTTTTTGTTAGAAAGTTTCTGATTTCGTTTCTTTAACATTCTTCTGATGCAGCATTCAACTACGTCACGAGTAAGCCCCTTTAATCACTTCTGTACTGCACCAGTTAACTTCTAGAGTGTTCTTTTGCTCGTTTCAGGCGTTTTGTCTGTGAATTATCTACGTAGACCTACAGACGGAGAACCTACTGAATGAAATGATGTCGTTAAAGAACAATGCACAGCAACAATTCGAACCGAAACGAAGTGGTTTAAAAGTTACAGTATATAGTGGGCGCGTTACTGTTGGTGACAACGTCTCTGGTGTTGAATCCCTCGCAGGTAATAATTCAGTGATAACTCACCCTGGAATCGACGCCATAGTGTGCCACGGCAATTACTATTTGAGTACAGCTGAACAATATGGTACGAATCTCAACATCTTCCGACTTCATATTTCCTACATGTTTTACATCTATGTGTTAGGTACGAATCAGCTATTTTATGGTCACAATGAGGCAGTTACTTAAGAATGAACAAAATGAAGAGCAAAATTACATTAATACGAAAATAATGTACAGATCGTGCTCGAATCATCCATTCACTCTAGTGCAGTGGTACTCACTGTGTATTTAAGTGGTTTGGATGATAGTGAAATAAAAACAGTATCTGACTGAAAATAGATTCAGATCACCTGAGTATACAAAAATCCAATGGATTTAATCTCAGACCTTCGCCCCATGTTACCACGAAAGAGAACGTATGACCTAAGGAGACCTGTCTGAGGTCCATTTGGTGCTTTTCAATAGAAGAGCCATGCTGCAGAGACACAATGCTCAGCGAGCAGTCACTTGTAGGAGAAGTAGAGAGTTGCTCCTATATGTATTTTGATGTCTGATGTGAGTACGGAGCAGGAGTACCTGGAACGTATCCAGCCCTAGCCGCTAACATTAGCTGCGAAGTGTGAAATCCTGCACAAGATAAAATGCTTAGTTTCTGGATTCCACAGGGCATTGCTTCGTTAGTAGCAAGGCCAGTTAGCAGTCATGAGAGAGGAGCGGGGATTCCAAAGATCCGCAACACTCGTAGACTTTGTCGATAGTGGACAAGAACATACACAGGACGCAAGCTGTTGGGGGTGAATGACGAAATAAGAAATAATCGCGAGAGTTCATATAAAAGTGTGTAGGTACACTTGCCAATAGTGATATCTATGTTTCTTTGGCGGGGACAGATGTAAATCCTATTAACAAAGCTCCTTTTTCTCTAATTGAGGGAGAGGGTTGGAGGGGGGGGGGGGGGTCCATGAGAATGTGGTAGGTATGGGAATCACAACACCAATGAAGAAGGCTGGGAGACCGGTTTGCCAGTGCTTGTCAAGGAGGTAAACTTTGTTGCTGTATCTCATTATGATGTCTCTCCAATAGCTTGGATGATATATTAACTGGCAAACCGTTTAGGTACACAATTACCAACAGAGAGCACGCTGTAGCAACAGAAGTACAGGCTCCATCAAGTTTCATCCAAATTCTTCTTTCTTCGTCAACATAAAGCATGACCCCACACTCTGTCAGGCATGCCAAACTGCGAACTGAAGTTCCCGCAAAAGCGACAACCATCAGCACACAGATAGCTGTTGAATTTGCGTTAAAAGATGGTCTTATACACGTCCGGAAAGTGCAGCAACAATTAAACGTTGACTGATACTTTTGTTTGACAGTACACCGTTTTGAAACAATATCTTCTCGTTCATACATGAGAACTCTTAATCTGGAGCCTTTAACACTTAAGTCTATAAATAGAATAATTTTTCTTACAGTTTCTTTGCTAATGTTCAATAGATTTAAAACAATAAAATAACAGAAGACGTAAGTGTTCTTTTAAATAACTAAGTAAAATTTTGTATTGACGCTCTTAAAAACTATTAGCGGTTAATTATAAATTAGAAGCACAAAAAATGAGGATGTATTACAGTGTACTGAGTGTTTGTTTTAACTTGAGACAAATAAATATTTCGAAAACGATGCATCATACGAAAAAAAATGTTCAAGGTGAAAAGTTAATGTCAGTAAAGGTGACATATGTCAGAGCTAGAACTGGCCACCTCCTAACCATTCCTCCTGTGTGGGCGGGATCAACTTTGCATTTTCAGATGGGAACCACCACATTTTATTACATATTCATATCCTACGCCAAGAAATGTACTGATTTTCATTCGTGGTAGATGGAACTGCAATCGCCAAATATCAAGTCTACCTGTTTTTTGCAATTAAGAAGCGATGTATTTGATTTAACCTTTCATTTACAATGTAAATGTACACCTTTGTGTTCTGAATTTACGACGAACGTATCCGTTAGGACAGTAGGGCGAAATTTGGGGTTAATAGGCTATGACTGCAAACGACCGACGAGAGTGCCTTTGCTGACAGCACATCGCCTGCAGCGCCTCTCCTGGTCTTGTGACCAAATCGCTTGGACCCCAGACAAATGGAAATCCGTGGCCTGGTCAGATGACTCTCGATTTCACCTGGTGAGAGCATATGGTAGGGCTCGAATGTAGTGAAGACCCCACAAAGCCATGGACCCAAGATGTTAACAAGGCACAGTGTAAGCGGTAGTGGCCCGGTAAGAGTGCGGGCTGTGTTTACATGGAATAGACTGGGTCCTATGGTCCAAGTAAACCGATCATTGATTGGAAATGATTATGTCCGGCTACTTGGAGACCATTTTCAGCCATTCGAGGACTTCATGCAGCCAAACAAAGATAGAATTTTTATGAATGACAATGCGCCATATCAGCTGGCCACAACTGTTCGCGTCTGGTTTGGAGAACATTCTGGACAATTTGAACGAAAGATTTGGCCACCCACATCGCCCGACATGAATCCCATCGAACATTTATTGGAAGTAATCGAGAGGTGAGTTCGTGCACAAAATCCTGCACTGGCAACACTTTCGCAGTAATGGAAGGCTATAGATGCAGCATAGTTCTTTACCTCTGCAAGGGGATTCCAAAGTTGAGCCCATGCCACATCGAGTTTCTGAATTACGCCGGGCAAAAAGGAGATCCGACTCTATTTAAGGAGGTATCCCATGGCTTTGTCATCTCACTGTATTACTTTTCACACAGTGTCGAATGGTTGCTTGTGCTTACGTATACGCAACGGTGACAATGTAGATGGTTCATAGCATAGCACGATGTTTGCTTTGTACAAACGAGCCGTAACATACACTATCGGATCGCTTTGCAAAATTATTTTTTCCTATAACAGCTTATTATAAGTTGCACATTAGCTGTTACAATAAGATGCTACATAGATGATGCATCATTGACTGTACAGGATGTTTCACAATTCTTATTACAAGCTTCTGGGGTTGCAGGGGAGAAACAGTGCATAAACGTCTTGAATAATAACCGCTTGGCTGCACTTATAAATAATTTGTTTAACTACCTGTTTCGTAGCTTCTAAGCCAAATCATCAGGTTATATGTTAAATGATGACATTTAACTTGCGAAGTGGACAGGACCGAACATTCCTTGTCAATGAACAAACGCAATTATCGACTCGTCAGGTAAGCAGGAATTATGGGTCCACGATTCCTCAACCGCACCATGACGACGACAGTAGGCCGAAAGTAGCCGGTTAACCATTAGATCGAAGGTCACAATCCATCAAAAGTGCCATAAATAGAGCAGACTGGGATGCAGGGACATGCAAGCGTGAGGGTACTCAGGTAAGGAGCGGTAGATAAAGCTCTGATAAAAGAACACAAGTCTGGAACTTTTCCGTTAGGACGTAAATTAAATTTGAAGATTGGATCATTTCAAACCTCCCACTTCACGGTACACCCACAGCGGAGACAATTAGCTCTGAGTTATGTGTCCTACAGGAGTTTCCCCATGCGGCTACCTTGCTATTAGTTATGGAAGGCATATCTGTGACGCACGATTTGATAGGCACTACCCACAAATCCTGGTGCACGTTCGTGGAGCGCCACGGTAACCACTTCTAGTTGCGAATATACCAGTTTCTCGCAGCCGTTGCTGTAGTCGGTCGAAAATGGTATATGCTGGACTCAGACGATCCGGAAAACCATGATGAGTAAGACCGCTTCATCTATATGATACATCTTTATTTCTGATCCAACTAGGTTCACGAGGTTTTAGCCACATCTTCAGGAATGCAGATTTATAATTTATTCCAAACGATAAGTAGTAGAAGACGTACCATCTTTGTCCAGTTGTGATAAATAATTTACTCGAAATGGAAAACATTCTCCATACACGCGTTATTCAGAAGTACCATAATGTATCATATCACGAAGCGTGAGATTTGAAAGCGATCCAATCTTCAAACTTATTTTGTATCTGAATTGTACATTTTCCTCATGCATTTAATTTATTCTCAATGGACAAACATCAGCTGAAGAATGGAATAACGACAAGAAAAATTTGTGCCTGATCAGGACTCGAACACGGATTTGCCGCTTATTGCGAGCGGGAGCCTTACAATCTGCTAATCCGTGCATGACACACGGGCGCAACAAAACTTCCATATGTCGTCAATCATGTGTCTACAACCTGTGCTCGTACATCCATTACGTATATTCCCGCACAGGGGAGATATTTTACTTGAAAGTCGCTCGCAGGTATCGGCAGTTAAATACGATATTGCAGTGCGTGTATTACTCCAAATTGTGATGCAATGTCGGTCAGGCACAAATTTTCACTGTCGTCATTCCATTCTACGGCTGATGGTTGTCCTTATTCGCAATTGCCAATACATGAAATGAATTTCATAATGGCTGCAGTCCTGTACCTCCAAAGGAACTTTGCATCGTAATTCAGAATAACACAGGGACTGAGATATCGAATTTATCCGCCGACAGCGGGCAAGCGACTTTGACGTAAAATGTCACTTGTACGGGAATATACATAATGGACGTACGAGTACAGGTTGTAGACTCACAATTGACGACATATGAAAGTTAGGGTCTGGCCGCGAGACGATCACGGATAGCCAAATGGTAAGGCGACTGCTCGCGATAAGCGAGAAATCCGGGTTCGAGTCCTGGTCGGGTACAAATCTTCACAACATGCACTCCATTGATGATGGTTGTACATATTCGCAATTGCGAATACATGAATACATGAAATGCATTTCATGGCACCTGTAGTCTCTGCAGTGCCTTTTCCTTTAGATATGCATGAATAACACTGGCACTGCAATATCGAATTTCCGTCATGTGTTCCTTACCAAAAATTTATTTACTAAGTCCACTCTACAACCCTAGAAGGCTGTTATAGGCGTTGTCAGACACCCTGCATATGATCCTGCCTCATAAGATTGGCGGCAGTACACAGTCTACTCCGGCAAATCAGTTGGAATAAATAATAGAAAACTAATAGAAATAGCTTTTGTCGACACTTACATGCCCAACACAGAGATAATTCAAAGCCATTTCATACCATTTAAGTTGCCAGAAGTAGAGTCACCATGGCGGAATCATTTCTTTCACTGGCCTCATCTTGCGATTACGACTTCGGGCTACATCAATGGCGAAAAACCTGTCCGCGAACAGTGAGAATAGACCTACCAGGCAACTGCACATTGTGTAAGCTCTGTATCCCACATAGGGCTTGAATGGTTGAAAAGAAAGGATATGGATTCGAAGAAGGCATCAGTGGGGAAAGCTAAAAATTGCGGCTCTTTCTGTGTGAGAATGTAGAATATTTTGCTCTGCTATTTCGGCACGTACTTGCAATCTGGTGTTTGCAATTGTAGATGGAGTCGGCCAATGAATAATTTCATCTTTTACAATAGCCAAAGTAAGTGCCTTACCATGAACAACAGAAAGATATAGCCCATTATCCATAACAATGGTTGACAGCCTTGTGAGAGATGGCATACAGATGTTTCAAAAAGCTTCTGAAAATACCATCAAAATAATCACTTGTCTTACAAAAGTTTGATTTTCCAACAGGCACTCTTTCCTCTTGGATGCCATCACTCCAATGTCAGACAATGACTGGCACTGATCCAAGTAGCTAAAGCCTGTGGTTTTCAAAACTGCGCGTAATTAAATTGTACTGTCATTAAAAATATCAATTTTCTGAAACACGAACACTTTCAAATGTGTTGGATGTTCCACAGATAATGTAGAGCGTCTTTCTGGAGTCTATCCAAAACTATCACGTCTTTCTTCCTCAACCGCTTTTCCCCTAGAGTCTGCAGCTTCTTGCTGTTAGGACCATCGCAATCTACAGCGTAACACCGAGCGAGGTGGCGCAGTGATTAGCACACTGGACTCGCATTCGGGAGGACGACGGTTCAATCCCTCGTCCAGCCATCCTGATTTAGGTTTTCCATTATTTCCCTAAACCACTCCAGGCAAATGCCGGGATGGTTCCTTTGAAAGGGCACGGCCGACTTCCTTCCCTGTCCTTCCCTAATCCGATGAGACCGATGACGTCGCTGTCTGGTCTCCTTCCCCAAAACAACCCAACCCAACATACAGTGTACCGTTCTTTCCCTATCATTATAACTATAAGGTGGTTATGGGTTTTGTGTCCTCAGCTGACGACCTCCCTTGTTATTTGTCAGGATTATACAGACACTGGGTTCATGAGATCCCAAAACTCGCGAACATCGAGTCATTTACCGTCACCACTTCATTTCCATAAGAACAGTATAACAACGCGCTTGCTACGCTGACCCGTCATAGGTGTCTCTGACGTCCTACCACGAGTAAGTACGGGTTTGTTGCGAGACGATGACGACAAATTCCGCGTTGGAAACAGTTCCACCCGTGCAGCGACATGACGCGACGCGACGCGACTACTGCCGGCGTATACTGACACCGCAGTTCATCGGCATTCCGAGATAGCGCCAGCTCGCACTCGTTCTCGCACTAGACGGCTGCGTCCAAGCCTGTAACCCTTACATCATGACAGCGGTTCTGCTTTTTTCGAACGTGTTGCAATCCTCGCTACAACCGAAGCAACAGGGGTAAGGACTCACAGTTCTTTTTGTTCTCAACGTTCTCTTCCACCGAACAACCGAATTGGTGGATCTGACTATGTAACACACATTTTTCCTCAGTTCTCACTTCATGTCTTGGGTTTGTACCACCTGTCGTACTATATATGGTTTGAGGTGAAATGGAAGTGGCAAAATTGTTAAGGCTTTCGAGGCCACTTGTTGACAAACTGCCTGTTGCCTTCTGTCTCTGGTTCTTCGGAAGAGATTTGTTTGACGATTTTTCTGACGTTTCACTAGCACCAGAGAGTGTAAGAAGGTGGAGATTGTGGTGTGCGTACTGTAAGACCTTCGGTACACACACCATCAGATTATTTGACTTGTCGCTCTAACGAAGGAGGCGAGTGTCAGCAATATGTCTCGTGGTCTTATCGTGGCGTGTTTATCTTCTGCCGTTAGCTCAGACGATAGAAACGCCATTTGCACGCTTAGAGTAGCAGATTGACGGTGACCAACTTTAAACAGAACTTGATTAATTTTCACACACATTTATTAAAATAATAAAAATCATAGACATTACGTAACTTGATTCTGGATGCTGTTTACAATTGACAATCTGAAGTTCCTTTGGTCTTGGTACGTTAATCTTATTCTCACATATCTGTGATACTTGACGAAGTGTCTATACATTTATCTTCATGGCTATGTACAGGAATATGGTAATCTTATTAGGCGCAAACTGAAACTTGACTATAGACTGGTACAGACTAATGCAGACTGATAAAGACTGACTAATCGGAGGCCTGTACACTCGTTATAATACCTCGCGCGTTCAGATATCACTGCGCGAGTGTGATCCGCGAGGAGAAAAGGTTCTACGTTAGCAGCAATCTCATTGGCTGCGTTACATATTAATACGTGGATCGGCGGAAGCAGAATTTGGTCCGTCTCTAAGGCAGCGCCATCTCGTAGTGCGGAGATGGAAGAGCGCTGCGCCTATTGTGCTTAGCGGGGAACGCTCTAGTGGGTAAGTTGTGTACGCACTGACTACGCGGAACTATGTACACAACAGAGATACAATTGAAATACTAACGAGAAACCATAGAGATAATAAAACTGATACTTTTAGTACAGAATAATGCAAACAGATAGAGCAGCGGCCATTTGAAGCCAAAGTAGTAACTGGTAAATAGATACCCTGACCGGTAAGAACTTTCCCTGATTGACTGAATGAAAAACTAAGAATTATGATATACAGTGTAGAATAACTGCTATTTTACTGATAGTTGTGTCAAATTAAACATATTGAAAACTAATGATATGCAATATGTAATGTCCTTAAAACTAACGTAAGAAACATCCAACAGATTCCAAACTTACGTCGACTGAAAAACATATATTCTCTTTTCTTCATTCTTGTTTTACATTTGTTGCAATCAATAAACATGCTGAAACGGAGTACTGAAGGTATTTTAACGTTTGCACATTTAACTGTACTAAGCTAGATGTAGCAAATTACTCTTCAGCCTCGCAGCAGCACAACGTCAAACAATACCGATACGATCACCTGTCCGGCAGAAGCAAGGTGATTGGCGTTCTCTATTAATTTGAATGTACTTGACACTATGCCTTTCCTTGTCACAAATTTATAAGATATCGATCGTTCAAAAGTGGTTGAAATGACTCTTAATACTATGGAACTTAATATCTGAGGTCATCAGTCTCCTAGACTTAGAACTATTTAAAACTAACTAACCTAAGGACATCACACACATCCATGCCCGAGGCAGGATTCAAACCTGCGACCGTAGCAGCAGCGTGGTTCCGGACTGAAGCGCCTAGAACCGCTCGGCCACAGCGGCCGGCATCGCTCGTTACTCAACATTTGCATGTATGTAACTTTTTCATAAACAACAATGCATTCTAGACAAATACCAGCAAATGATAATAGCGATAAAATAAGTGGAGTAGTCAAAGAACGATATTCATATCAAATTAAGGTTCTTGTAATTTTTAACGGTATGTGATTCATTGAACTGACTACACAACACCGTTGAATTTGGGAAGGAAACTAGAATGTAACGAACCTACAACAGCTGATACAAGGAAAACTTTACAATTTCGACATCACCTTTTTAAAGGATTTGTTGGCCGATTTCAACAAATTCCACAACTAAAACCTTCGCTGATTTTATTGCGAAACTCAACTCGTCACTGAGAACACTGCTAGTAAATGCCACCTCGACCACACTTTTACCGCGACAAAATCGACTTTCATCGCGTATTACACAATATTTTTGAATATTCGTTTGTACTCCACTCCTTCGTCTGATGAGGTGAGTGTTTGTTGTTGACTATTCAGAAGAGCTGCAGTATGTTTCCCGTCATCCTTGCTAAGGAAAAATACGTTCCGAATATTCTCAACACTCCTTTTAACACGTGTTCTCAACATTCCTTTTAATACGTGTGGTCCTTGATGTGGTTTTGTGAAATAATTGATCCGTCTAGGTCACAACAATTAATTCCACAGTAAATTATGAAATTCTAACAAGGCAACCTCCCCATCGCACCCCCCTCAGATTTAGTTATAAGTTTGCACAGTCGATAGGCCTTGAAAAACTGAACACAGATCAACCGAGAAAGCAGGAAGAAGTTGTGTGGAAGTATGAAAAAAATAACCAAAATATACAAACTGAGTAGTCCATGCAGAAGATAGGCAACTCGAGGGAAGGCTTGAACCAAGGATCTCTCGTTCCGCAGCTGCTCACGCTAACCACGGGACCACTGCGCTCCTGAGCTCTGATTATCCTTGATGTTGCCTATCTTGCGCATGGACTACTCAGTTTGTATATTTTGGTTATTTTTTTCATACTTCCACACAACTTCTTCCTGCTTTCTCGATTGATCTGTGTTCAGTTTTTTAAGGCCTATACACTGTGCCAACTTGTAACTAAATCTGAGGGGGGTGCGATGGGGAGGTTCCCTTGTAAGAGGATTTTTAAAACAATTACAAGGACCGCAGTTCGTCCATAATATTGTCTTATTTGGAAGCATTTATGACGCTACACACACATTCAAAAAATAAATGTGTTCTAAGACTGCTGATATAAAAAACCTATACGACGTGGAAGGCTGATCTCATACGGGACTCGCCAGTCAACGATGCCATGCAACATTCCCGTTTGCTTTCGGGGAAGCACGAGGGGCGACGTGTTAACAGAAACTACAAGAGCAAACCACGCAGGGTTACCGTTGACGTCGCGCGGCTTCTGCTGCGACACTTGCGCCGTCATGTCTTCTGCGGCTGTCATTGCGAGGGCGGGCGGCTGCGGTTCGGTACGTAATGCCTGCGGCGCGGTGCTCGCTGTACTGCGTACGCAGCGCAGCAGCTATTTTTATATACTCCGTGGAGAGGAGTGGGGGGACAGGGTAGCGGGGTGGGGCAGGGCACGAGCTCACGACTGGGCTTCACAAATCTCACAGCTGCTTACTGACAAGGTCGTGTTCTTACTGACAAGTCCACAGACACACCGTTGTCCTGTACACGTTTTGTCTCAAACGGACCAGACATACCTTTCACCTTAAGGGGGTGGGGGGGGGGGGGGCTTACAGCTTTGCAAGATTAAAATATACAGAACAAGGCTCGAATTCTTCCATGGTCAGTGTTAATATGTACAAAATCGTTTTGGACATTAGATTTCATCATCTTAAAACCAAAACTACTATTAAACCCGAAGTTTCCACCTTCTTTGCAGCAGTCCTCTTCAGGCCGAATAAAATAGTTTAGTAGCCCTGAAGAGGGCCGTTGCAAAGACGATAGAAACTTCGGGTATAATAGTAGTTTCACTTCCAAAAGTCGCGACGTAATGCCAGAAAAGAATTTCATTCACATCAAGTTGTTATATTTCCGTACTTCCTGTTTTAAATGTTTGTTGAATGTTCAAGTAATGTCAAACACGCACATGTATTGATATTAAAGATCTGAAAAGTGTATTTTATCAGTAATATACAGTGTGTTTATAAACTAGTTATAAAAAGCAACATTTAATTCTGAAAAAGGTAAATAACTTACACAAATGTTCGATAGAGCAAGGCATGCAGTCTATCTTCAACCAAGGTGATGTCGTCACTGAACAGCATCTTCCTTCTACACAAAACACAGCTAATTTTTCTCCGTCACCCTATCTCAAAACTTGCAACAGTTCCAGTTTGCGGAGTTTGAACTACAGGCGTTTCCGTAATAAGTTCCACGCTGTGACACCAGCCATATACGATTCTGAGCTGGCAAATCTGGTTGATTTACTCAGACTACGAATGTAAGTCTGCCGAACTTGTTCAACTGCTGCGTCAGAGGCTATCCTGTCCCGGGGCCCTATGTGATACACACCAGTTTTATTGAAACGATTGTACCAATTAATAACAGTTTGTCTTCGATGTGTTGGCTTGCTGTGTGTAGTCCTGAATCGTCTCTGAATTGTAGCGGATTTGGATTCATGAAACCGAAAACAACACTACACACGCTCTGCACCATCATGCGACTCCGTGATGATTGTAGGAATAACTCACAAGCGCATACCCTCCAGCAGGAACGTCGGAAACTGACAACGATATGCGAGAATGATACGTGAAGAGACACTTCGTTCAGTGCTGTATGAAACATTTCTGTAAGAAAGCCGGCAGCGGTGGCCGAGCGGTTCTAGGCGCTTCAGTCCGGATCCGCACGACTGTTACGGTCGCAGGTTCGAATCCTGCCTCGGGCATGGATGTGTGTGATGTCCTTAGGTTAGTTAGGTTTAAGTAGTTCTAAGTTCTAGGGGACTGATGACCTCAGATGTTAAGTCCCATAGTGCTCAGAGCCATTTGAACCATTTTTCTGTAAGATATTTTCCATTTTCATTACTAAAGCTTACTTTTGTATAATTAATTTATAAACACCCTGTATTATAATTATTATTATATATCCTTTTACGTTCTTTTTCCCGTAATAGCCACGCCTCTCCACACGAATCAAACCGATGACGGCCAGTTGTAAAATCCAAAATACAACTGCTGTCGGGGTTATTGGCGAGCAATACAGACTGGCGCGATAAAGGAAAGGATGAAAGTTGTGGTACCAACGTTCGATACCACACTTGTTAGGGATTGCAGTTATCGACCGCGGTCCGTATTAGTATCGTTGGACCCGCAAGTCGCGGCCAGCGCCGCTCCGCGACTTGTGTCAAGTTTTTAACGAGCTCTCGTCCACTCTTGCTCGGGACGTCAAGTAGTAGAGTAGCATAGCCTTCAGCTGATGGGAAGCAGCCTCTAACAAGGCTCTTATTAACCTATGGCCTAAGTGAGGCCTCAATGGCTACCTGTTTATAATTTAATGTATGCATCCAAGAAGAATCCTGTACAACCAGTTAAGTACAATATATATTATTTTTTACAAACGACTTCAAATTATTTTAGTCGTTGCAGATCCAGACCATGCAGCCAGCACCTTACCGACGTTACTGACAAACCTGCTGTGGTTTATATGTTCCTATTTAGCATTGGTCACCAGTCAACACTGGCGACGAGTCGTTCGTCGTCATCACAACAAAAATGACTTGTTGGTGGAATCATCCTGCCTCGAGTGATCTGTGAATACTGATGATGATGAAGTCCTATGCTCCGTGCCAGAGCGTAGGTGACGATGCGGGAGGAGACCCGCACCGCTGTACTAGGTAAGGTCCTAGTGGAGGTGGTTTGCCATTGCCTTCCTCCGATCGTAATATCCATGAATGATGATGATGAAAACGACACAACACCCAGTCATCTCGAGGCAGGTGAAAATCCATGACCCCGCCGGGAATCGAACCCGGGATCAGGTGTTAGGGGAAGCGAGAACGCTACCGCGAGAC
Organism: Schistocerca piceifrons; assembly: GCF_021461385.2. NCBI lineage: Eukaryota > Metazoa > Arthropoda > Insecta > Orthoptera > Acrididae > Schistocerca > Schistocerca piceifrons. The sequence continues at coordinate 777,859,227 of NC_060140.1, read as the reverse complement.
CAAGAGCTGCGGACTTGTGTGAATACTAAGGAAAAAAGAACAGTTATCCGTATCCGTTCGTTATACAAGTGTATCGAGCTGGTTCTCATTTGACAGATCATAAGTTTTCCTGAACCGTCGACCTGAAAACTAATATACTGGTAACGGTCCTACTGCATGTGGCACGCTCGATCTTCGTGTCTGGTATCTGTTTTCCCGTTCACTTATGACGAAATTGCAGTTTAAACTAGAATCCAAATCATTTTTCAAATACGAGAAGTATTGCGAGTCGCAAAACCCTTCCCTTGTTCCTTCTAGTGATTGGCACGTTCTCATGGAATTACCAAGATCAGGCAGACTCCACTACGCCACAATTTTTGATGATACTCTTCCTGCCACCAAACTTGTCGGATATCCTAAGGGAGCGATGCCGAGTGCACCATCTGTGTATGAGTCGTCTAAAGCTTTTTCTGTCTATTAGTCCGTAGCTCGTGGTCTTGCGGTAGCGTTCTCTCTTCCCGCGCGGGGTCCCGGGTTCGATTCCCGGCGGGGTCAGGGATTTTCTCTGCCTCTAGATGACTGGGTGTTGTGTGTCTTTCATCATCATTTCATCCTCATTCACTCGCAAGTCACCGTAGTGACGTTAAAGAACTTGTGGAGCGGCGGCCGAACCGCCCCGTGAGGGGTCTCCCGGCCACCAATGCCATACGCTCATTATTATTATCTGTCTATTACATTATTTTAAATACACTGTAAGACAGTAAAAAACGACGCAGCACAAAGGAACTATCCGAATGAGATGGAAATCGGTAGATGTGATCTACATGTATCAGCAAACAAATGATTACGATTTTTGAAAAATTGGATGATTTATCCTCGAGAAAGAGTTTCACAAATTGAGCAAGTCAATAACGTGGTGGTATCTCTGGCCCTTATGCAGGTTGATAGAGGTGCTGGATATCCTCCTAAGGGATACCGTGCCATATTCTGTTTAACTGGCGTATCAGTCGCCAAAATCCCATAATGATCGGAGAGCCCTGCCCACACTGCTCCAAAAGTTTTCAGATGGGGAGGAGATTCGGCGACCTAGCTGGGGAAAGTATAGTTTTTGCAAGCACTAAAACAAGCAGTAGAAACGCTCGCCGTTTGCGGGAGGGCGTTATCTTGCTGAAATGTAAGTTCAGGATTTGTTGCCATTAAGGGCAACAAAACAGAGCTAAAATATCGTCGGTACCGCTGTGCTGTAAGGGTGAGACGGATGACATCCAAAGGGGGCCTCCTAAGGAAATAAATGGCACCACTGTCCGAGGCTTGTCCAGACACGTCTTCGCAGCTCATCGCGGCTCAGTTCGAAACGGCACTCATCACTGAAATAATTTTTCTCCAGTCAACGAGATTCCAAGCCGAAGACGTGTCTGGAGACTCTCCAGACAGCGGTGGGATATCAACCTGATTGTCGTCCGCATTGCGGCCCGACAACCCTGAGTGATGGTCTGGGGTGCCATTCCTTTTCATAGCTGGACTACTTTGGTTGTCATCCGTGGCGCCCTTACAGTACAGCGGTACGTCGACGATATTTTAGCTCTGTTTTGTTGCCCTTAATGGCAACCCATCCTGAACTTCATAAGCAGCAAGATGATGCCCGCCCGCACACGGTGAGAGTTCCTACCGCTTGTCGTGTTTGCTAAACCTTACCTTGGCCAGTCAGACCGCCCGATCTCTCCTCAATTGAATACGTTTGGAGCATCGCACACAGGCCCAATTGGACAAAATATGGCACGATATCCCTCAGGAGAGACTCTATCAGTCAATGCCAAGACGAATAGCTGTTTGCATAATGGCCAGAGGTTGACCACCGCCTTATTGACTTGCTCAATTTGTGAACCTGTGAAACGTCCCCTTTGATCAATTATACATGATGTGCTTAAACTGACACAATATTTTTTTAGCGCAACTACTTTGAATGTCTGTTAATTCATTACACAGCGGTGCTGATAAGCTACGCTCGTCGTCACTATTATTTCTCAGTTTACTTTGAAGCCTAGTGTTTCGTTTTTCACACGCGATTATTGTCACAATATTTCACACAACAATACAGAAAAACACAGTTTGAAGAGCAAAAATAAGAGAACACATTAACATAGCACTGAAAATAATATCTAGTTAATTGCAAGCGCAGCTGCGAAATACTTGCTGCAAATCTACATGCATGCCACAACTGTTTTACTGTACAACAATGAAAGACTGCAACTACAAAGGAGATTTTCTCTACAATTACGCGCTAGCAATAAACAAAAGCTACACTAATTACACAAACTACAAGAAAAAAATCAGGAGATTCCAGTGAGGTATCCTAGGCTAAGGGTCGACATATGAAACGTCCCCTTAGAACAATTGTACAGGACTGTGCTTAACCTGACACACAATATTTTTAGCGCAACGCAATATGACTATCAAACATCCCTGCAAAAGAATGGCCCTTACTAACATTAACCTGTACCTTTCACAAATCACTTACCTCACAAAAATCTTCGTTACTCAAGCTACTGCAATACAGCGAGCGCCACTACTGCCAGCTAAATAAAAGATTCAAACTACGGAAGGCACTAACTACTGATAGGCATAGTTAGCAAATGAAAGATTTTAATAGAGAACAAACAATGTATTTGCCTTAATAGTCATAATATATATAGCAGTTCATGACAAATTACAAAACTCCGCCATCTCTCTCCCCACATCCACCACTGCTGACGGCTCCCCTCCAACTGCGCAACGCTACGCGCTGTTCACATCCAGCTGCCGCTGCCCAACACTACAATGGCAGACAACAATGCAAACTGGCCACAGACTGCACACAGCACAGCCAGTGATTTTCATACAGAGCGCTATGTAACGTTGCCAATAAGAAAACATAAACAGCCTACTTACACCTGTTTCTCTTAAACAAATCATCCATTTTTTTTAAATTGTATTCGTTTGTTTGTGCGTACATGCATATCACATCTATCGATGTCCTTTCCATTCGGATAATTCCATCGTGGCGGTTTTTTTCTTTTTAATAAAGAGTATTCGGTTGCATTTTATCAGGTGGAAATTGGGAAACAGCCCGCAATATGAGATTTCCACTCTGCAGCGGAGTGTGCGCTGATATGAAATTTCCTGGCAGATTAAGACTGTGTGCCGGACCGAGACTCGAACTCGGGAACTTTGCCTTTCGCGGGCAAGTACTCTACCATCTGAGCTACCCAAGCATGACTCACGCCCCGTCCTCACAGCTGTACTTCTGCCAGTACCTCGTCTCCTACGTGGCAGAAGTAAAAATGTGAGGACGGGGCGTGAGTCGTGCCTCAGGTCAGATGGTAGAGTACTTGCCGGCGAAAGGCAAAGCTCCCGAGTTCGAGTCTCGGTCCGGCACACAGTCTTAATCTGCCAGGAAATTTCATATCAGCGCACACTCCGCTGCCGAGTGGAAATTTCATTCTGGAAACATCCCCTAGGCTGTGGCTAAGCCATGTCTCCGCAATATCCTTTCTTCCAGGAGTGCTAGTTCTGCAAGGTTCGCAGCAGAGCTTCTGTAAAGTTTGGAAGGTAGGAGCCGAGGTACTGGCAGAAGTAAAGCTGTGAGGACGAGGCGTGAGTCGTGCTTGGGTAGCCCAGATGGTAGAGCACTTGCCCGCGAAAGGCAAAGATCCCGAGTTCGAGTCTCGGTCCGGCATACAGTTTTAATCTGCCAGGATGATTCAGCTCACAATATGTTTAATTGAGAGTGAGAATCCATCAAAAAACCACACCCGGTCTGGCTCGCGTAGCAGAGGAACGATTGCTAACCCAGCACGAGGAGAAGGAGAAGGCAAACCAGCCAATAGCGTCGACAAACATGCTGGTCTAAAGTTCTGTTTCCTGCCCTCTCCTATACACCACCTGAAAGATATAACAGTTTACTTTGATAATTTGTAATCAAATTAAGGGAACACATTATCACCAACCCGCAGCGTGAATGTGGCGAACTGTATGATATTCAGTTCTTTTTTCTGTTATTGCTTTCATATTGCTGGGAGAGGTTATTACGGAGAACAAAAAGTACATAGCAGTAATGTCTTCAGTCTTAGAACAAGTATGTCACTAAATCCTCTAATTCCACTTGTTTTTTCTGTTTGTTACTACGTAAACGTATCTTATGCTCTTGAATTTATGTCCTCGCATGTCAATATCAAAGAGAATCGCTGACTGTGCGGATGGTGACTTCAGTACTTTGTCGTGCAACTGCTACGACATAAATGACTGTGTAACACGAACAGTGACTGGTGTCGCTAGCGAGTATGATACAGGCACTCTGCTCCATCGTTCGAAACGTGAGATGATTGGGAAAGAGGACGAATGTGAGAAGAAGAACAACAATGACAATAAAAACAACAAAGAGAATGAGGTGCCAAATACGCCATTTGGTAGAAAACTGACGACGATGAAGATGTTGGTAACAAATCATGCATTCCCCCCTCTCCTAATTGCTATTTAAATGACATTGTAGTTTTCTTTGACTCTTCTAATGTGTAATCAAGCTGAATGTGAATGTGGTGAACTGCATGACATTCCATTCGTTTCTGTCTTGTTGCTTTCATAGTACTGACATAGAAGAAGACGATAGCTGCTAAATATCTTCCTATAGAGAAGAAAAACTATTTATCACTTTTTACTGTTATTTTTATTTACTACCAGTTGTATTTATCGATTTTGATAGTCTGCGATGGATTTCAAAGCACTTCACAAAGATCTACAGAAACATAACGTGGTATTTAATTTATTATACATCCGAAAATGAATAACGGTAGTCATAACAGGTCAGGGCCGACGTCAAATTGGAGATGGATTGCCACCTTTATTCAACATAGCGCTAGACGAAATGAATAGGCAGTGCAGACCAGTAAACTAAAAAATATGGCAAAACCAAGAAAGTACCGAGGGCGGGGGGGAAGAGGGGGAGGAGATGATAGGGCCCAATTGGACTGCCTAGCCTTTGCAGACAACATAGAGATAGTACGTGAGGCAGAGAAGGACGCAAAGACACGATTAGACAACCCAAGCAAGGGCTGAGGATCGAACAAGACAGTCACTAAATACCGCTGGGAATTGCAAGGCTCCAGAAGGCACCAAGCACGAGGTGGATAAATTTAAAAACAATGGAAAATATGTAACAAGAAGAAACAGGGGAAAGGATGGAAGAACAGGGAGGATGAAGAAAATGAGGTCAGCCTTCCGTGTGAACAGAGATAAAAATTATATATCTACAGATGCGAAAGCAACCGTGGAAAATGTGGTACTATATGCAGCTGAAGCGATGACACTAGGAAGAAATTGTTTAGAACAATTGTAAAAAGAAGTGAAAATAATACAAAGGTGAGAAATGGGTACGAAGGTCTGGGGAAGAACCGTAATGGAGTATGAGCACTATATCAGTAAAAACCAGACTGAAAATGGCCAGGTTTGCCGGACATGTATTCAGGATTAATATGGATAGGACGTCGAAAACAATATGGGTAACTACAGGCAGAGCAAGAAGAAACATGGAAAACAAGTCGACTGTTGAACACCAGAAGGATTTGCGGGATTGGGGTCAAAGTCGAAGGGAAAGAAAATTTAAGAAGCAAATACTCATCGATCAATAAGCCAGAGATCAACAGAAAATCGTACAGGAAAAGGAGAACCATCAGTGGAGCAGACAAGGTGAGAGGATACTGAAGATCTCGGAAGAAGAGCGGGAGAGAAGAAAAAAAAAGCATAAAGAAGTTCTGGGAGGAGAATAAGAAAATGCAGTCTGTTGTGCTGCAGAGTCCGTAACACAAGAAAAAGACGAAGAAAGAGAATAACGAAGCAGCATCATCTGGTATTTCTTGAGAAATCAAGAAAGACGTTACACGTCCGAAAAAGAGATGGACTTATAAGGCGTGACAGTCTAAGTGTCCTATGAAGATGAAGGTTGTGATTGCAAGGGGAATTTAGAAACGTTCTATTGCGACATGAACAGAGAGGCACGTAAAGATATGAGTAGGAACGCGTGCCCCATGTGCCGATTTGTGCTGCGGGAAATATGTGAAAAATGTAGTCCTGTCTCACAGTCTGTCTATTGAGAAAGTGATATTCATGCACTGCGACTCTAGTGATCACTGCATCTATAATCATTACTGGCGACAACTCCCGTTGCTAATGTACAATATTTCCATGTCACACGGGCGCCCTTTCCACAGACGGTTCGCCTCGAGTTCAACTATGTAGAAGACTTCTTATCACATTGTTTAGTTGAAAATGTAAACATTAACAGAGACACAGTAAATTACCGTCGTTTTTACACCTAGCGTGAACCGCATTCTCTTATATGTTCGTTCCTGAAGCATGGGGAAACAACGTCTCCATACATATTCCAATATTTAATTAGTCATAACACTTTACATGCTGTAAGTATTAGTAAGACGGATTTAGAATCGCTTCGTAAAGGAAAATATAACTGTGACGGTTGTAAGTAACATATCGGGACAATATCATTGTGATGTCAAGATTTTCAGTTTTGAAAAAGCAGGTGATGCCTCAATGACCTAATACAAGGCGTTGCAGTATACCTACAGAAGGTATACAGCTATGGGCTACTTCGAAAATAAACACAGTAAGATGCCTTTAAAATCATACTGTCTTGCTTCTGTGATTATAAATTCTTACCTGAATTACATTGTATTAGTTGTATTCTACGGATTCCATGGACATGCGTCTCCAGGATATCGAACGAAGGGAAAATGTTACTTTACTCCAGTGCTACGATAATTATAAATAACGTAAAACCGTAATTCTAAGAGCTTCTGTGAAACTTTTCAGTAGAAGTATCAAAATAAAGTTCTTCAATCCAGTGAAACCTCACAAGATTACCTACAATAAATTTAATATGCGCTTGCAGGTAGTAGAATACACGTGTACCAATCTGCTTTCTGCAGTAATATTAAGCCCGCAGAACCTTCGTACAGGCGGTTTTCATCCTGGTGTTCAAGCCACGTTTTACACTTTTTTTTTTAAAAAAGAGGAATATTGGTGGCAACAAAAGCCATTAATGAATGTGTATACTGTGAAGCAGCTCTCAAAATGCGAAGTTTTATGAATCATTCTCAGACGGATGTTCTAGCACTAACACTAGATGATCTCTGTCAACTCTCACAGCTGCGACTCTGGTAATCGACTGACTCGAAGCGATATTTCTGTTAACCCCACAATAGAAGTTAAGTGTGTGGTCAGAGGCTAATCGCTGCATCGGTTGCGAAGACGACACAGCGCACATGGGATATCAGAATTTTTTAGATAAGCTGTGGAGGCTGTTTCATCTAACACAAGGAAAATACTCTCGTGATCGTACGACTCGGATCTACAGTTTCACATTAGCCTTGGCAACGGTATCCTCGTTAAAAAACAATCGTTCCCAATAAATTTCATTGTGTATATCCGTGATAAAAGTTTATGTATTGAAAATTTTCGGACGCTCGCGTATTTCGCAGCAACAGTTGAGTGTTTTATAAACTTTCGCAGCAATATCTTCTAAGAAAATCATTTCCTCATTGTTTTACTGTAGATAGTACAATATGTATACGTTTCCCCTCATGCTTATTGTCAGTGTTTTGCGTCTTACGACAGTGACGTAAGCTTTCGAAACGCTCCGTTCTAATATCGTTATACGAGTTTGTTAGTAAGCATAACCTTGATAAAAGATCGAGGCATAAATTTATCTTAAGGGAATCTGTAAATTTTGTACTAGACTTTTCTTTATGTGGAAAGAAACAGAGTAGTACCGTACTAAAAGCTCTGAAGAAGTACATGATATGATGTTCCATGTAAAAGACTCTGAAGGTAAATTTTCCCCTCACTCGGATATCCGGGAGGAACTACCTACCAAAGAAAGAAAAATCGAGAGAAGATCAGAACTGTAACATGGAATTTGCTAACTTTACTGTACAGCGGAAAGTTAAGGAATGACAAACAAGAGATGAAGAAAAACAACCTAGATGTGCTTGACATGTGCGAGATGAGTTGGTGAGTAAACTAGGCTGTACGATTTGGGAGAGGAAAAAAGTGGAGCAATCGTGGCGGGAATATTGTTATCACAGAAACTAAAAATTAGTTTAAAAGTAGAATATGTAGATGAAAGACTGATGATAATAATATAAGTAGAACCAAATGATGCATTATTTACTCAAATATACATGCCAAACTGCTAGTACAAAGATGATGATATAGAAGACTATGGAAAGATAGACCTTACGGAAAGAAAAAGGGGAGATGCTTGTATTATTGATACGGGGGACTCTAATGCTGTCGTTATTGAATAAAGCAAAGAAAATGTACTATGAATATTTAGACTAGGCACTAGAAGTGGTAGAAGTGAAAGGTTAATTAATTTTTGTAAAGACAAGTTTTTAATTGTTGGCAATACTTTGTTTTCGATCCACAAATATATACAGGAAAAAGAACTACGTGAAAAATGCTAAAGCATACCCAATGCTGGCGACAACCTGCTGAAGGGGAAACACAAACAAATAAAGTTGAAAGATGTAAGGATAGGAACGACTGAGGAGACATTAAATATAGGGACTGTGAAAGAAGCAGGTAAAGTACTGAAAATGTGAAACAGGATTGTAGAAGAACGGCTAAAAGGTAATGAGGACGAGAGCATAAATGAAAAATAGATATAAATGAGGGTTACTAGCGTGACAACTGCAAAAGAAGTTGTAGGAAATGGAATGTCTAAAACAGGGAACAAATGGGTATGTGAAAACGCGTTAAAAAAGGAAGAGCACAGAGAATGGAAAGTAGGGAAAGAAAAATCATATATGGGAAGTTGAATAATAAATTAAGAAAGGAAACGAAACATGCAACAGAGAAATAGACGGACGGGAAATGCGAGAATGTAGAAAGGAGGGAAGTACGAAATTATGTACAGATTAGGTAGGAAGATAGCTTTTGAAAACAGGAAGAGAAATAATAATATAGAAGTCGAAGGTAAGAGTGACGCGATAGTTAAAGAACCTCAAGAGATGTTAAATAGATGACTATAACGTGCACAGTGCCCGTGGGAGATGGACGAAAGATCGAGCAATATAGTGAAGAAGAGGTGAAGATGCCAGATCACTAACATTTTGGGTGCATAAGTACAAAAGTCACTGAATGAGATGGAAAATAACAAACCATGTGGACTTGACGAGTTTTCAGCAGAAATAATGAAGAGCTTGGGAGATAGTGGGATGAGGGAGACAGGTCGCCTTTGCAATCAGATATCCGAAACAAGAGAACGCTCATTGAACTTTATCACGATAGTAATGACAACCAGTGAGAAAGAGAATATTATCAAAAAGTGTGAAGCACGTAGATCTGTTTACTTTTTAATGTAGCCAAAATATTATTGAAGATGATGAACAGAAGGTTATATGGTTAAGTTAGATTGGTAGACTGCAGAGAAACAGTTTGGATTCAGAAAGGGTAAAAGGACAAGAGATTCAACTGTACTAAGAATTATAGCTGAGAGATGCGAGAATTGGAGAAATTTGTACGGTATTTGTTCACTTGAGTTTCATTTTATGTGTGCAACCAGCTTCGGCGCTGCATTACGCCTTCTTCAGGCCCCTTGACTGACGTGTAGGAAGAATCCCACCTCTGGTCCCGGGGCGTAATGTAACGCTGAGAATAGTTGCATAAATTAAATAAAACTGGAAATTTAGACGGCTGAAGGTGTTCTGATTTGACATTTTTACTGAACAGTCGAGGTCCAGACATCCTGTCCATTGGTAGACGGACTGTGACTTTTTTCCTCTCATTATTTTGTTTTGTTCATTATATTTATTAATAAATGCCAGACAATTTAAATATTACAAGAACATAAATGTTCCAGTGTATCTTATATATCTTTGATAACAGAGAGCGTGTTTTCGACTAGCTCAACTGAATAATCGAGACGAAAGGCGGAGTGGAATTACAGACGCAGATTTTTGATTTGACGGTATGGCTTTTGTGTGAGGACACGGACAAAACATTTAAATTAATAAGTCCACCACCTTTGTGAAGTGCAGAGAGAAAGTAATTGCTATTCAGTAAGCTGTGAATGTACTCCGTAAATTCGTTAAAGCCGCATATTTCTGGAACTGCAGTGACAAGACATAAAGCGCCTGATGACAGCTTCATCTGTACGTGAGTCGTATCATTACCTGGAACATATATATAACGAATCTGGGGACGTTACTTTACCAGCATAGCGCTTCGTCGTCGCCACACCATCTTGGAATACTGCAATGAAGTGAACTGCAGTAAAGGCAGACAGTTTTGAAACCGTCTGCTAAATAAGAGCAGATTGTCAATTATAAAAGTCATGTATAATGAGTTTTATCTTTAAAAAAATGTTGTTGCACTGGTATTTTGTAATCTGTCGATCTACGATGACACTGTCTTTGCAACAATACCAGTGTATGCAAGTAGTGGTTGCTCTACACCCCACGCCACGGTTTTTCTACAATCGTTCAGTTATTTTGCGAAATAGTAGCCATACATGATCCTATTCATCCAGTCTACTAACCATATTTCGCAGTTTCTGATTTCTCACACAGAAAATAAATATTTCTTTTTGTGAAATAAGCAGATTTGTAAAACGCCAATATTGCTTTTGTGCATGGTCCTATCATAAATGTATTTTTTTGTGATTGTCCGAGAACTGCAGACTGCAGGGTATTCGTATTAGATGCCTGTTGTAGCTGTGTTGGTTACAGTATTAGGCGAGTTGCATGGGTTGGACGCGCAATATATTTATAGTGACTAAGTGTGTTTCTGGGTGCTACTCATTGTTCAGTGACATTGGTACTACGCTGGTATGCAAAACATCAGGACGAACGTAACTTTCGCATATGTCACTGCAAGTAACACAGATGCATGAAACTTGGATCATAAATACAAAGAATTGCTCCAATAAACTTCAGACGGCAACTGAAAGAAATGCGCAATGAGACGAAAATATATGACACTTCCAGTCAAAGATAGTATTTGCCATACACTGAAGCCACCTCGATTTCTGATGGTCCCTTGGACTTTACAAAAGGTGGGAATGAAATATCGGCAATGCATTCTCTCTTTGCAACGTGCTCCCATGCTCGTAAGGAGTTCTTGTGACAGGGCCTTCTGTTCCTCCACCAGCACAGTTGGCAACTCTTGGATGGTCATTGGTACATGCAGACGTGCTGCAATATTCCTCACAAGTGCTCGGTGGAATTTAATTCCGGGAATGAGCAGACCAGACCATTCGCCAAATACCATCTCGTGCCAAACGCACCTCCATCTACCCTGTTTGATGGGGTCCCATATTCTCATCCATAAAATGGGTCGAATGCACCCCTGAAAAGATGCACATGAGGAAGGAGTACAGCCTCACTATAACGTTCTCCGGTGAATGTACTTGTTCAAAGATTTGGTGGTCAGTGCGCCCATCCAACGTTATGCCTCCACACACCATAATACGTGGACGATTAAAACGATCATATTCGACTGTCATTTACAATATTTAAACTTAGGTCGGCCACCCTGCTGCGTTATAAGTACTTTATTCCTAAATGATGAGTTAGCCCAAAAAATTACGCCTTAGAACTTACATGTGTTGAAATATGGAAGGTATATCAAGACGGTGGGTCGGTTCTTTCCAAAAGTCGAAATTATGCAAAGAACAATTGTTGCTGAATTTAAATGTTTACGTAGCGCAATCACATGTTTCTTCCACTTCAAACTTTCGGCAGTTTCTGCACCGAAAAATTTGGTAAATTTTCCCTATTAAACGATTTCTGTTCATGTGCTAGGTTAATTGTTGACGTTATTCTACTTGTTGTACATAACTTAATATGCTGTGGTTTTTTTCCAAAGTCAGGAAGAGAGCATTTGTAGAGAAACAGCTATTAAATCTTTGAAAAACATTATTAACACTTTCATTACTGTCAATTTAATCATACTAATTGTAACCCTTGAGTTATCTGCAAAGAAATATGAATTTGATGTATGAAAGCAGAATGTGATTCAAATATGCAACGAATAGAGTTAGATCTCAAACTGAACGCTGTATGATTTCATTAATGGTCTCTTTCCAGTCTCTACACTGTTCTTTCTATCACGCTTTGTTTATTCAACATTACATTTTAGTTCTTTGACGTAAAATGATTTAACTTAATTATTGGTAGTATCACTAATTCCACAAAATTTAAGCATTTCTGTGAGAAAGTCATAGCTTATATAGTCAAATGTCTTGGACAGGTCACAAAAAAATGGCAATCGACGGTATTTCAACTGTGTAACGCTCTTCGTTTTGTTGAGTAAATGTGTAAATGTCATTCTCAATTAAGTAAACATTCTGGAACACAAATGCGATGTACTTCATTGTTTCTGTGTAAGCCTGAAACTGTTCCTAAGAGCATAATTTTCTCCAATATTAAAAAAAATATGTCAGTCAGAAAACTGGACAATAATTATTCAGATTTTCCTGTTAATTTTCTTACAACGATGTTTAACACTGCCATGTTTTAATCTATCTGGAAAAATTTCCTAATTTAATGCTGCTTTTCATCTATCACCGAGTATATTAAGTTATAACAATTTTTCAGGATTCGGTTAGAAATTTCGGAAACATCACGTAAGCCTGTGATTATCGTAACCTTTATAATACATTAGCTTCTCCACCTTATATAACTACCTCAACATTAAAATACTTTTGTTTTTCTTTTTGCTTCCACACACAGCAACAAAATTGACATGTTCGGCTGTAACCAAGCTGAAGATGATGACCACAACTGTGACAGCAATAAATAACCAGTTACAGTTTAAAAATGTGGTTTTCTATTGAAACTGAAAAATTATTGATTGTGTGATCACTTTAAAGAATCTTCTAGATAACGTTCATAATGTCGTCATTTTAGCCCTACACATACTTTAAGTTATAAACAATCGAACACCACCGAACAATGCCGAAAGTTTCCGCATGTTTCTGTACTTCGTTGAAGGTATGTCTGTTCCGGCATGTCCATTGCATAAACTAAGTCTTTTAGATGTTGTGACAGATACATATCCGTAAGACTGAGTTAGAAAACTGTGCAAGTCACGTAGTTCTTCCCTTCCCAACTGTTAGGGCAGCCATCGACTTGGTCGTGTAAATATAATACGACTACAATACTTTTGAATCTCGTCATGTTTAAATGACACGATTCTGGTTGTTAGTGGCACTTTCTCTAGAAAGGATGAAGGTATTTAATGGGAGAAGATGTGAGAAGAGATAGAAAAGAACTTTTATGTGCAGTAGTGAAAAACCGAGACGATTTGACTTTAGAAACATTGCAATCGAAATTATTATTTTCTTAGTTCAGGTACGAAAGTTCCTTTTGATTCTGCAAGAAATATTCGTACTAGCTTTTATGTAGCTAGGCATTCCGGAGCTCATAAGGTGGCCATTCAATATGCAACAAACGTGAACTCTTATTGGTATATTTCTCATCAATAAACGCGATCCATTGCTTATATAATCCAATTGTCAAAAGATGACGGTATACTTACACTGGGACGCCCTTCGAGTGTCCTCTCTGTGTTCACCTGGGAGACGTCACGTACTACGTCACTCACAAACAGCTGGTATATTACGTAACTTTTTATCGTACTTTACACGTTTCTTTTATTTTCTAGGCTATATGATTAAGATTTCGTAATATGTATGCAGTTGCTTTCTTTTGTGACAGCTGAGGGTATTTTCTCAGCAAATAAGATTACGACTTGTAGCAATACGTCGCCACAGTGTTCCTTTGAATACTGTGACGTCGTACTGTGGTACTTGCCAGCAATCTCAGCCCACAATTGTTCTACGACAGCTGTGGAACTACCCGTATGACAAGAGTCTCAGCCGCTAGCATTTTTTTGTATTAAGTTTTGTAATTGAGACAGTTGTCGTAAAAGGTCTGAACTTCTACTACAGATAGAAATACGAGTCTCTGTAATCGGGTACAGTTACTTAGAGGAGTAACAATAGTGTCAACAGAAACAGTGAACACCTGTCTTCCTGTTTATTCCGCCGCTTATCATTGTACTATGTCAACGTTCCAAGCGGCACCACTGCAATCTCTCCGTCAGTCAAAGTGAAGCAAAGCGCCACGTGTTCAAGCAGCTGTAGAGATATTTTTGCATTTCCGCACATTATCTTTTGCTCAGACGACACTAACGATATTGAGAAAACAGTAAATTAAGCATCTATGCAGATGAGACCTCTGTACAAAACTGTGACCAGAGCCCAGGGACTCTGACTTCAGCGGACAATTGCTCTACCGTCCCGGCTACTCCCGAACACGTCCACTTGCGACAGTACCTCTCTCGTACTTTCCAAACTTCACAGAAATTTTCCTCCATACCTTGCGGGACTAGAATTCCTGGGGAAAAGGATGTTGCGGAGAAATGGGTTAGCCACAGCCTAGGGGATTATTTCCAGAATGAATTTTCATTCTGCAGCGGAGAGCAGATTAAAACTGTCTCCCGAAATGGGATGCGAATCTGGGAGACAACTGCTCAATTGAGGTACCCAGTCATGACCACGATCCAGCCTCCTTCACGCGGAGCCAGCCACTGCGAGGGCTTTTCGGCGGAGAATCAGCTGGTTTAGACGGGCGCCTTTAAGTGTACAGCGCCACCGCGCTTCTAAGGCGCTCAGTGTCGAATTGCTGCCATGAGGTGCCACTGGGCCACGCAAGCGGAACATTGCCTGCAACAGCGGCCTTCACACGACGTCACTCGGAGGCGCTGAGGCGCTGCAGACGGGCCAAGCAGTGGTTAATGCCGCATATGAACAGTCGGCACGTGACAGACTGGGATCGCTACTCGTCGTTATTATGTATCTCGGTCGTGCAAGTCACACTGGTAGCTAGAGATGGAATTCAATACAGAATATTTCATCTGTCAAGTTGAAAAATATATTCGAATAAACTGGAGAAAATTAAAGCAAGGGAAGCAGTCATTAGTATGTTTTCTCCGGCCTTTAGGCAAAAGTGCTGGAGAGAAGACGACAGCTGAAGGAAAGAAATGGAAACAGTTCTAAGTGTCATTTTCTTCACAAAACGCAATTTCAGTGCTGTTGTGTTCTCGATATTTTTTACACGTCCCTAGACTTGACCCAGGAGTGAAATCACTGACAAGGGGAGGCCACGACGTTTGGAACGCGGATTTGCTGCAAACTTCGTACATTCGTAGCACTCCATGAGGACAACAAAATGTGTAAGCAGTAGCGCGTACTTCTCAAGCGTTATTTAGAAAATCGCAAGATAATTTCGGTCGTCAAATATTTATGGCTGTGCGTGGCCGTTATTACCGCGAAGCGGTGGCAGCCGAGTGGCGCCGGCACGGTAACTCGGCGTGTTCGGTCCGAGGGTTAGCGACCCTCTGTAACAAAAAGCTGAGTTAATGGATCAACGACGAAATGAAACGGGTGTCATGCGACGTCCGCCCCGAGCAGATGCAAAGAACGAAGACGAACAAAATGAGATTTTAAAAAAAAAAAAGAGGGCCGCTCGCCCTCTGTAATAAAAGAAACTGAGCAAAGGACTCAACGATCAACTTGAACGGATGTCTTTTGACGTCCGCCCAGACCATACGCAACGGATAATACCGTACAAAATGAATTAAGAAAAAAAAGTGGTCAGCGTTCAAGCCCCGTAATCGCTGGATCGCAGGATCGAGTCCTGTATTTCTAACACAGTCATTTTCTTTACTATTTATATTACAATTGATCTAATGGGAAAAATACGTGTAATCGGATGAACTTTTATTCAATTTACACTGTTATTTGGCAGTCTACAAATGTTTATTATCACAAATAATATAATATTCGTAACTATAGTAAACGACCAAACGCATTAAGTGATACTGAAAATGTATGCTTGTTCTCGATTTTAGAAATCCCTTAACCTGGAAGGAGCCCGAAACGACTTGTTACCTCCAGGTTTTCGCCGGCAAAGACGGCTTTCGAAAGATGTACAATTAATCGTCACATTCGACATCACGAGTACAAGTTGCAGGATGGTATTTTTCGTAAAAACATGGAAAACTAAAGTTAAACGGCACCAGTGGTATTGAATAAATGCTATGTTTCCGCATACGTAAGGTCTTTTGAGGTTTTCCGTGGAAAAACAAACCTCGTTAACATTTTCAAAAACATCTGTTTCAGCCGATAATTTGGAAGCAAACCATGCATAACGCAGCATTTCCTTAAATATCGGTGCTGATAATTGGACATGCAGTATCGAGTGTATTTTAATAGAGTCTTCACGAGAAGCAATTTCTCGTTCTCTTTCGATTAAATACGAACAATTTTGAAGACACGGACAAGCATACATTTTCAGTATCACTTTATGCCGAACTGTCTTTCTTATAACCAGTCAGCTCCCTGGTATCACAGAACGTTCTTAATAAACCATTTACTTTCTCATTTGTCTCATTATTTTGTGGTGAGGTGGTGAGCAATACAATTCTGCGCTATCAGAATATCTTCTCAAGCCTTTGGATGTAAATCACTCTTATGTAGAAACATTGTTTCTTCATTCTGCTGACAAGTGTCAGACTGGAACTTAGAAGGTTTTCCATTTCCACTCTTTAGTTGACGTGTGTCACAACAACGATGTTATCACTTTTATTAAACGATTAAGCATACAAAATGTACTTCATTTAAATGAAAATTTGAGCAAGGTGACCTCATATTTTTTGAAACTACCATTATAGTTTAAACTTCCTGGCAGATTAAAACTGTGTGCCGGACCGAGACTCGAACTCGGGTCCCGAACAAGGTATAAAATGGAAATGTCGTGTGGCGAGGGCCTCCCGTCGGGTAGACCGTTCACCTGGTGCAGGTCTTTCGATTTGACGCCACTTCGGACGCAGAAGGCAATGGAAACCACTTCATTAAAGACACGTAACGTGTATCCACAGGATATGTGGCCTGTAAGTGAAGAAGTGTCATGATGATCTCTCCATTGGTAAAAGATTGCAGATTAGTCTCCCATTCGGGTCTCCGGGAGGGGACTGCTAAGAGCCGTGGGTGGAAACTAGGGAAACTAGATAATCTGAAAAGGGAAATGCAAAGGCTCAATCTAGATGTAGTAGGGGTCAGTGAAGTGAAGTGGAAAGAAGACAAGGATTTCTGGTCAGATGAGTATACGGTAATTCTTATCAGAATCGACAGCAAACCAACACCGACAATGATAGTTCAGGTATACATGTCAATGTCGCAACAGTGGTGGCGGATCTGGTCAAACGACAGACTGCGAAGCCTGTTGGTCGGAAGTGCCACTGTACCCGCGGCACCTACAAAAGGGCAGGAAATGCCACGGTCGGGCAGCCCACAGAGCCGATAAAGACGGCGGCGGCGCAGCAGTGGGAGTTGCAGCAGCGGCAGCATCAAAGCTGCTCGCAGCGACATAGGCTGTGCTTCCTCTCAGTGGGGACCTCGCAGCAGCCTGTGTGAGGGTTCGGTGCGCTTCTCTGGCACGTCGTGTGAAGCCAGCCTAACTTCCGCCTGTACAGCTCTCCTTTCAAAACTTCAGTTACAGGGTGTCCAGAAAAGGACTCCCTGATTTCAAAATTAAATATCTCGAAAACAAAGATCGATAGAGGAGTGCAGTAAACGGTATGTTTATTGTGAAAGCTGTAAGAAGTTTATGCAGCAGTTTGAAATAATAGTTACAAAAGCTGCTAACAGATGGCGCTGTAATCGCCATACGCAATTCCTAGTATAAATAGTGATCCAAAGCCCAGAGCGATCAGTTCCACTATTGAAACGTGAAAGGAGGTTAGCGTACCGAAGGAAGAGATTAAAACCATGTACTCCATTGAACAACGCGTTTTTCTGGTGCTAGAGTACCACAGGTTAGAAGAGAGCCCTACGGCAACAAGGCGAAGTTTTCAAGTACGATTTAATGTTCCAAAAGGACCCGATGCGAAAACCATTCGTACGCTCTTCGCAAAATTTCAACGAACAGGCAGCGTAACTGATGATTTAGTGGGGCATGTTGGTCGCAAGCAAACCGCAGTTACGCCTGAAAATATCGCCACAGTTTCTGGAATTATTCAGCGAAATCCAATGTCATCCGTCCGTAGAATTGCATCTGAGACTGGTTTGAAGCGTTCCAGCACGCAGAAAATACTGAGAAAGAGCCTACACGTGTTTCCATTCAAAATTCAAACGCACCAGGCCATACCCGCACGAGCTGTGCAACAAAGGGTTGCCTTTGCTAATCAGATGCTCACAATGATTGATAGTGAAGGATTTGATGTTGGCTGCATCTGGTTTACAGATGAAGCACACTTCCGCCTGAATGGATACGTGAATAAGCAGAACTGGCGATTTTGGGGTTCCGAAAAGCCATATTGGTGTGAAGCGGTGCACGTTACGTTGCAATTTTGGAACAATTTGTCGCCACACAGCAAGCGTTAGAGGATCGACCAGGTACTGAATGGTTTATGCAAGATGGAGCCCGACCACATCGGACCGAAAAAGTGTTTCGCTTTCTTGACGAATACTTCGGGAATCGAGTCATTGCTTTGGAATATCCCAAATTTACTGGTGCAGGCATGGATTGGCCTCCATATTCTCCGGATTTGACTCCCTGTGACTTTTTGTTGTGGGGCACAGTGAAAGACATGGTCTACCAGAAGCACCCCGCCACGCTGGACGAGCTTGAATCGGCGATCTCTGTGGCATGTGAATCCATTTCGGTTGCGACACTACGAAATGTGATGGCGAATTTCATTCTTCGTTTGCGCCACCTCTGTAGTGCCAATGGTGAACATTTTTAAAACATTGTGGTGTGATTGTTTGCAAAGATTGTTTTCATACGATTATTTCACTTATGTATGCTGATATGAGCTGTACAGCGTACAGCGCCATCTGTTAGCGGCTTTTGTAACTATTATTTCAAACTGCTGTATAAACTTCTTACAGCTTTCACAATAAACATAACGTTTACTGCATTCCTCTATCGATCTTTGTTTTCGAGATATTTAATTTTGAAATCAGGGAGTCCTTTTCTGGACACCCTGTATAATCTCTCAGGAAGTTTCACACCAGTGCACACTACACTACATCTACATCTACATCTACATTTATACTCCGCAAGCCACCCAACGGTGTGTGGCGTAGGGCACTTTACGTGCCACTGTCATTACCTCCATTTCCTGTTCCAGTCGGGAATGGTTTGCGGGAAGAACGACTGCCGGAAAGCCTCCGTGCGCGCTCGAATCTCTCTAATTTTAGATTCGTGATCTCCTCTGGAGGTATAAGTAGGGCGAAGCAATATATTCGATAAATCAATGTAAAACGCACCCTCTCGAAACCTGGACAGCAAGCTACACCGCGATGCAGAGCGCCCTCTTGCAGAGTCTGCCACTTGAGTTTGTTAAACATCTCCGCAACGCTATCACGCTTACCAAATAACCCTGTGATGAAACGCGCAGCTCTTCTTTGGACCTTCTCTATCTCCTCTATCAACCCGACCTGGTACGGATCCCACACTGACGAGCAATACTCAACTATAGGTCGAACGAGTGTATTGGAAGCCACCTCCTTTGTTGATGGACTACATTTTCTAAGGACTCTCCCAATGAATCTCAACCTGGCACCCGCCTTACCAACAATTAATTTTATATGATCATTCCACTTCAAATCGTTCTGTACGCATACTCCCAGATATTTTACAGAAGTAACTGCTACCAGTGTTTTTTCCGTTATCATATAATCATACAATAAAGGATCCTTCTTTCTTTGTATTCGCAAGTACATTTGTCTCTGTTAAGGATCAGTTGCCACTCCCTGCACCAAGTGCCTATCCGCTGCAGATCTTCCTGCATATCGCTGCAATTTTCTAATGCTGCAACTTCTCTTTATATTACAGCATCGTCCGCGAAAAGCCGCATGGAACCTCCGACACTATCTACTAGGTCATTTATATATATACACTCCTGGAAATTGAAATAAGAACACCGTGAATTCATTGTCCCAGGAAGGGGAAACTTTATTGACACATTCCTGGGGTCAGATACATCACATGATCACACTGACAGAACCACAGGCACATAGACACAGGCAACAGAGCATGCACAATGTCGGCAATAGTACAGTGTATATCCACCTTTCGCAGCAATGCAGGCTGCTATTCTCCCATGGAGACGATCGTAGAGATGCTGGATGTAGTCCTGTGGAACGGCTTGCCATGCCATTTCCACCTGGCGCCTCAGTTGGACCAGCGTTCGTGCTGGACGTGCAGACCGCGTGAGACGACGCTTCATCCAGTCCCAAACATGCTCAATGGGGGACAGATCCGGAGATCTTGCTGGCCAGGGTAGTTGACTTACACCTTCTAGAGCACGTTGGGTGGCACGGGATACATGCGGACGTGCATTGTCCTGTTGGAACAGCAAGTTCCCTTGCCGGTCTAGGAATGGTAGAACGATGGGTTCGATGACGGTTTGGATGTACCGTGCACTATTCAGTGTCCCCTCGACGATCACCAGTGGTGTACGGCCAGTGTAGGAGATCGCTCCCCACACCATGATGCCGGGTGTTGGCCCTGTGTGCCTCGGTCGTATGCAGTCCTGATTGTGGCGCTCACCTGCACGGCGCCAAACACGCATACGACCATCATTGGCACCAATGCAGAAGCGACTCTCATCGCTGAACACGACACGTCTCCATTCGTCCCTCCATTCACGCCTGTCGCGACACCACTGGAGGCGGGCTGCACGATGTTGGGGCGTGAGCGGAAGACGGCCTAACGGTGTGTGGGACCGTAGCCCAGCTTCATGGAGACGGTTGCGAATGGTCCTCGCCGATACCCCAGGAGCAACAGTGTCCCTAATTTGCTGGGAAGTGGCGGTGCGGTCCCCTACGGCACTGCGTAGGATCCTACGGTCTTGGCGTGCATCCGTGCGTCGCTGCGGTCCGGTCCCAGGTCGACGGGCACGTGCACCTTCCGCCGACCACTGGTGACAACATCGATGTACTGTGGAGACCTCACGCCCCACGAGTTGAGCAATTCGGCGGTACGTCCACCCGGCCTCCCGCATGCCCACTATACGCCCTCGCTCAAAGTCCGTCAACTGCACATACGGTTCACGTCCACGCTGTCGCGGCATGCTACCAGTGTTAAAGACTGCGATGGAGCTCCGTATGCCATGGCAAACTGGCTGACACTGACGGCGGCGGTGCACAAATGCTGCGCAGCTAGCGCCATTCGACGGCCATCACCGCGGTTCCTGGTGTGTCCGCTGTGCCGTGCGTGTGATCATTGCTTGTACAGCCCTCTCGCAGTGTCCGGAGCAAGTATGGTGGGTCTGACACACCGGTGTCAATGTGTTCTTTTTTCCATTTCCAGGAGTGTATTATGAAAAGCAATGGTCCCATAACACTCCCCTGTAGCACGCCAGAGATTACTTTAACGTCGGTAGACGTCTCTCCATTGAGAACAACATGCTGTGTTCTGTTTGCTAAAAACTCTTCAATCCAGCCACACAACTGGTCTGATATTCCGTAGGCTCTTACTTTGTTTATCAGGCGACAGTGCGTAACTGTATCGAACGCCTTCGGAAGTTAAGAAAAATGGCATCTACCTGGGAGCCTGTATCTAATATTTTCTGGGTCTCATGAACAAATAAAGCGAGTTGGGTCTCACACGATCGCTGTTTCCGGAAACCATGTTGATTCCTACAGAGTAGATTCTGGGTTTCCAGAAATGACATGATACGCGAGCAAAAACCATGTTCTAAAATTCTACAACAGATCGATGTCTCTCCGCAGATAGAGAATTTATTCTGGAAACAATAGCTGCGGCGAAGCCACTTCTCGGCATTATCTTTCATCCCAAATTTGTTACACCTGCAACGTACACAGGAGAACTTTGAGGTTGGTAAAGCAGGACAGCGGTACTGGAGAACGTGAAGCAGTGAGTAGAAGGCTTCACGAGTTGTGCCTGAAGAGCTCAGTAGGTGGATATCAATGTAAAATTATGATTCCGCTTGAAGACTTAAAATATTGTCTTCTTCTTCGGAGATTCCCCGTGAGAGCTGTTTCCGACTTCCACAGGCCTCTTTCGTCCCAGTCACCTGCTTTTAGATTTCTGTCTTCTATTGTCTCGTGCGTGCATTTTTTTCGAGCTTAGAGCTGGATTTTCTATCCTTCTTCTTTCGGACGGCTCCCACTTTAAAATCTTGGCCATCTACGGTTAGACTTTCATTGCACGTAGCCGTGTCACGAAGCGCTCCATTCTCCAAGGTTTCTGTTACCTAGCACGTTATCCCCGCTGGCCCCATCATTTCTAATCGTATCTTCTCTCGTTAAATGCAGACATCTTCTTGTACAGCCCATTACCACTGTTCTGATCTTCTCCCTACGTTTCCTTGTTTCATACATCTCCGCGCCATATAGAATTATGCTATCCACCGCAGTTTCGGTGGATATCAATGTAAAATCATGATTCCGCTTGAAGATTTAAAATATGGACTTTTTCTTCTTCTTCGGAGATTCTCCGTGAGAGCTGTTTTCGACTTTCACTCAGTGTCTTGCGGAATATTCTTATCCCGTATTATACCATGCAAAGCTTTAGTAGCTCTCTTTCACAGTGCTGCTCCGGGACTAACATCCTTCTCCCATGTACCGTAGCTATCTATTACTGTCCCCAAACATTTGTACACGACTGGCCATTAAAATTGCTACACCACGAAGATGACGTGCTACAGACGCGAAATTTAACCGACAGGTAGAGGATGCTGTGATACGCAAATGATTAGCTTTTCAGAGCATTCACACAAGGTTGACACCGGTGGCGACACCTACTACGTGCTGACATGAGGAAAGTTTCCAACACACAGCAGTTGACCGGCGTTGCCTAGTGAAACGTTGTTGCGATGCCTTATATAAGGAGGAGAAATGCGTACCATCACGTTTCCGACTTTGATAAAGGTCGGATTGTAGCCTACCGCGATTGCGGTTTATCGTTTCGCGACATTGCTGCTCGCGTTGGTCGAGATTCAATGGCTGTTAGCAGAATATGGAATCGGTGAATTCAGGAGGGTAATACGGAACGCCGTGCTGGATCCCAACGGCCTCGTATCACTAGCAGTCGAGATGAGAGGCATCTTATCCGCATGGCTGTAACGGATCGTGCAGCCACGTCTCAATCCCTGAGTCAACAGGTGGGGACGTTTGCATGACAACAACCATCTGTACGAACAGTTCGACGACGTTTGGAGCAGCATGGACTATCAGCTCGGAGACCATGGCTGCAGTTACCCTTGACGGTGCATCACAGACAGGAGCGCCTGCGATGGTGTACTCAACGACGAACCTGGGTGCACGAATGGCAGAACGTCATTTTTCCAGATGAATCCAAGTTCTGTTTACAGCATCATGATGGTCGCATTCGTGTTTGGCGACATTGTGGCGAACGCACATTGGAAGCGTGTATTCGTCATCGCCATACTGGCGTATCACCCGGAGTGATGGTATAGGGTGCCATTGGTTACACGTCTCGGTCACCTCTTGTTCGCATTGACGGAAGTTTGAACAGTGGACGTTACATTTCAGATGTGTTACGACCCGTGGCTCTACCCTTCATTCGATCCCTGCGAAACCCTACATTTCAGCAGGAGAATGCACGAACACATGTTGCAGGTCCAGTACGGGCCTTTCTGGATACAGAAAATGTTCGACTGCTGCCCTGGCCAGCACATTCTCCAGATCTCTCACCAATTGAAAACGTCTGGTCAATGGTGGCCGAGCAACTGGCTCGTCACAATACGCCAGTAACTAGTCTTGATAAACTGTGGTATCGGGTTGAAGGTGCATGGGCAGCTGTACCTGTACACGCCATCCAAGCTGTGTTTGACTCAATGCCCAGGCGTTTCAAGGCCGTTATTACGGCCAGAGGTGGTTGTTCTGGGTTCGCATTTCTCAGGATTTATGCACCCAAATTGCGTGAAAATGTAATCACATGTCAGTTCTAGTATAATATATTTGTCCAATGAATACCCGTTTATCAACCGCATTTCTGCTTGGTGTAGTAATTTTAATGGCCAGTAGTGTAGCTGCTGCAGGATTTTACTTCTCCTTCTTCTGTGTCAGCTTTCACAGTGTCCTGTCCCATATACATACACTCATTCTTGTCCAGATTTATTCCCAAACCCCATTTGTTATACTACTCCTTAAGTTTTCTCAGTACGTATATATTCCGTATCCTCTGCACTTGGTCATCCGAAAACAAAAGCTATTCCGCTACCAGTCATCCAGTGCCTGTTCCATATACATGTTAAACAAAATAGTTGGCATTCTACAACTTTAGTCAACAAAAATACTACGGGTATTGTCCTTTCCCATTTTAATCATTAGTTTTGTGTTCCTGTATAACTTTTTAACCAAGTGAATGCATTCTTCTCCTTCTGATTGCTTCCCATACTATCATTCTAAGGACATTGTCGCACACTTTCCACTTTCTGCAGGTCCACAAAGGCCGTCTAAAAGCTTTTATTTTTTTTCTCCATTTTTTCCCAAAAACTGTCATATCGAAACATGATAGTCCTTGCCTAACACAATTTTGCTCTTAACTTAAAACCGACACATCCTTCTTCTATTTTCTTTCTCAAAATCTTGGAGAAAACCCAGCAGTTGCTGGGCTATCTCTTATTGCTCCGAACTCATAGTCTGTCCGTACCATCTTGCTGCATTTTTATATATCGAGGGGACATACGACAGATTCCAATCCATATCGTAGTCTATGTAATATTCTGCGAGAGATGAGTCTTAACCCTCGCAATACCAAGTGGGACAGGGGGGCGGGGCGCAGTACTTTATGCCCACCTTTTAAAATTAATGTAATTTAGTTAAGTACTTTATAGTTTGAAACTTTGAAAAAATGATTATTGTTTTTGATTAATTCTTGTACCCGATTCCAGAAATGTTTTAAACATTTAAGTCTGCGGGCCGGAGTGGCCGAGCGGTTCTAGGCGCTACAGTCCGGAACCGCGCGACCGCTACGCTCGCAGGTTCGAATCCTGCCTCGGGCATGGATGTGTGTGATGTCCTTAGGTTATTTAGGTTTAACTAGTTCTAGGTTCTAGGGGACTGATGACCTCAGAAGTTAAGTCCCATAGTGCTCAGAGCCATTTAAATCTTAGTAATAGAAGTTACTTTTCCCATTGAATCTCATATTGCATATTTTCAGGTTCAGGAGCTTACTTACACGTCAATATTTCTTTAAAAAGTATGCTGCGAGTAAAAGCCAACAACAATTTACGAATTTTGCTTTCAGAAAATTTTTTGTGGTCATAAAGTTTCGGCCCCTTGACAGTACACGTTATTAAAAGTGCATTCGTATGGAGTGGCGGCGCGGTTAGAGGCGCCATGTCATGGACTGCGCGGCCACTCCCGCCAGAGGTTCGAGTCCTCCCTCGGGCATGGGTGTGTGTGTTGTTCTTAGCATAAGTTAGCTTAAGTAGTGTGTGAGCCTAGGGACCGATGACCTCAGCAGTTTGGTCCCTTAAGAATTCACACACATTTGAACGTTTTTTGAAAAGTGCATTGATATTGGTAAGAATGTGGTAAAAGATATTTTCAGGTTCTGAGCCGTACATACATATCTACATATCAGTATCTCTTTAAAAAATGCGTTGTTAATATAAGTCAATAACAATTAAATACTTTTGCTTCTTTTTAAAGTTGTTAGGGCGGGCGTAAGGTACTTCCTCCCTAGCCCCCCCCCCCCCACCCCTTCTGGTAACGTGCGCCTTGGAAAAGTACTGCTAGGGTTAATAAATATCGCTAGGTCGCTGCGTGTAGCAGTAAACAAAGAATGTTTGAGAGAGTTGCACACATTATTGTCGTGCATGAGCCAGAAAATGGCGTTTTGTAGCAGCAGTTGTAAACAGTGTTTTCGGCGTGTTCCCTAAAAACTGTTGTGTAGAAGCAAGGAGTAAACATAAATATGTCCTTCCAAAAGAAAAATCAAAGAGTAAGACGACAATTCAAATTAAGCAAAAAATAGTCACAACCTCCAAGAAGAGCATCAACATCTCTCCATAAACTGCTACCTTATGGCTCGTAAAAGAAAAAGATGGAAAGACTTGTTCGTATAACTGTCGACCATACCGATGTAACTCTGCGAGGACTGCATCAGGAAAGCTCACGGTAAATGGATCTAGTAGCGAACGGCTGCTGAAGACGTATCTGTATCCTTCGTCTTTTTTTATCATATCTCGCACTTGGTTCAAATGATTCAAATGGCTCTGAGCACTATGGGACTTAACAGCTGTGGTCATCAGTCCCCTAGAACTTAGAACTACTTAAACCTAACTAACGTAAGGACATCACACACATCCATGCCCGAGGCAGGATTCGAACCTGCGACCGTAGCAGTCGCGCAGTTCCGGACTGCGCGCCTAGAACCGCGAGACCACCGCGGCCGGCAATCGCACTCTTAAGACAAGTTTACACAACATTAAGCTGCGCAACTCATTTCGTGGTACGAGTTTTCGCAAGTGGTTTCGTACGAGTCTACATTTCAGTTTCGTCGCCTTATGAGCGCCATAGTCGTGTGTAAAATGTAAGTTTTGGTAGCTGCACGAGTTGTTGCGGAGTTAATGCTTGTCTGCATGAAATCACAGCATAAGAAAAGAAGTAAGAGACCTGCCTGTGTTCGTGATTGGGTTTTGTGTAAAGAAGAGACGTTAGGACGATTGCTCAGCGATCGTGCTGAGAGAATCATCTGATACGTCACCACAGCGGCTGACATTTCTTCTAAACATAGTTAAGAACACAAAATTGTTAAGGCTTTCGTCACCATTTGAAGACAAACTGTGTGTTGATTCTGTCTTGGGTTCTTTGGTCGACCTTTGATAATTTCTCTGGCGTTTCGCCACAGTCAAGACTTCACCCCCTATTGCTCGGTGGTGGACTGCTCGCGGGCGCAGATTATACACCGCCGGAAACAAATTAGTACACTTGAAAAGTGTACTAATTTTATTCCATCAGAATTTCTAAAATCATGAGAGGAAGTGGCAACAAAACGACTATTCACATTGGCATGTACAATGTGTGAGTCTGGCGACATACCATCTGACTTTCGGAAAAATATCACCCACACAACTCCGAAGACTGCAAGAGCTGACAAGTACGAGAATTATCGGACAATCAGCTTAACAGCTCATGCATCCAAGTTGCTGACTAGAATAATATACAGAAGAATGGGAAAGAAAATTGAGGATGTGCTAGATGACGATCAGTTTTGCTTTAGGAAAGGTAAAGGCGCGAGAGAGGCAATTCTGAGTTGCAGCTTATAATGGAAGGAAGACTAAAGAAAAATCAAGACATGTTCATAGCATTTGTCGACGTGGAAAAAGCGTTCGACAATATAAAATGGTGCA
The DNA here is from genome assembly GCF_021461385.2 of Schistocerca piceifrons. Taxonomy (NCBI): domain Eukaryota; kingdom Metazoa; phylum Arthropoda; class Insecta; order Orthoptera; family Acrididae; genus Schistocerca; species Schistocerca piceifrons. The sequence goes on along the minus strand of NC_060140.1, from coordinate 777,831,774 downwards.
TGATGTTTGACATTCAGAGAAAAATAGGGGTAAGCTATAGGGAGAGACGCGTAATATACAATATGTTCAAGAGCCAAGAGGGAATAACAAGAGTGGAAAACCAAGGGCGAGGATTTAGACAGGGATGTACTCTTTTCCCCTAATGTTCAATCTGTACGTCGAAGAAGCAGTGATAGAAGTAAAAGAAAGGTTCAGGAGTGGAATTAAAATTAAAGGTGAAAGGATATCAATGATACAATTCGCTGATGACATTGCTATCCGGCATCCGCCTGCTTAGCTGGGTGGTAACGTGCTTGCCTCCCATGCATTGGGCCCGGGTTCGATTCCCGGCCGGGTTGGAGATTTCCTCTGCTCGGGGACCGGGTGTTGTGCTGCCATCACCATCACTTCATCCTCATCACCGGCAGCAAGTCGCCCAATGTGGCGCCAACTGAAATAAGACTTGCACTAGGCTGCCGAACCCGACTGGGACATCCCGGCCAACAATGACATACGATCATTTAATTTCATTGCTATCCAGAATTCGAAGAAGAATTACATGATTCGTTGAATGATGTGAACAATCCAATGAGTACAGAATATGGACTGAGAGTGAATCGACGAAAGACGAAAGTAATGAGAAGTAGTAAATGAGAACAGCGAGAAACTTGACATCCGGATTGATAGTCACGAAGTAGATGAAGTTAAGGAATTCTGCTACGTAGGCAGCAAAATAACTAATGACGGACGGAGTAAGGAGGACATCAAAAACAGACTAATAATGCCAAAAAGGGTATTCCTGGCCAAGAGAAATCTGTCAGTATCAAATATAGGCCTTAAATGGTGGAAGAAAGTTCTAAGAGTGTACGTCTGGAGTACAGCAATGTACGGTAGTGAAACATGGACTGTGGGAAAACAGAACAGAAGAGAATCGAAGAATTTGAGATGTGGTACTACAGAAGAATGTTGAAAAATAGGTGGATTCATAAGGAATGTGGAGGTTCTCCGGAGAATCGGCGAGGAAAGAAGGTATGGAAAACATTGACAAGAAGGATGGGCAGTATGGTAGGACATCTGTTAAGACATGAGCGAATGACTTCCATGGTACTAGAGGGAGCTGTAGAGGGCAAAAACAGTAGAGAAAGACAGAGATTGGAATACATCCAGCAGATAATTGAGGACGTAGGTTGCAAGTGCTACTCTGAGATGAAGAGATTAGCACTGGAAAGGAATTCGTGGCGGGCCGCATCAAACCAGTCAGAAGACTGATGACCAGAAAAAAATATTGTGTATGGCCTCAATCGCAGTGAAACCCCGCTGCTTGTTTTCAAGTCAGCATCATTGAAATCCCGCAAACATCTTTGCATAGCCCCTGGTGTCCGCACAAATTTATCTCAGAGGGGAAAAATTTTAAAACTGCCGTTTTTAATACAACCAATTCGGAGAATTTAAGGATGCATCTTGTCCCATGATTTAAAATTGATAGAAAGTGACTGATAGGTATCCACTCAGTGTTTCTGAGGTAGATTAGTTTGATAAGTGAATTACGGAATAGAGGGTGGAGCAAATGACTGTCTTGCCACTCCTCCCCCCCCCCCCCCCCCCCCTTGCGGACTCCCATGTGCAGAGTATAGATATTTAAAAAGGCAAATAATTTCCTCCGTTCCCCACTTCATATTTCAGTTTGCCACTCTGCCGACACAACCAACCAACCTCAAAATACTTGTAACCAGTGTCGCCAAAGAAGCAACAAGCCGTCACTTTTTAGATAATTTCACCAAGGCGCTGCCAACACGCGTCCCGTTTGATCAGTGACCGGTAGGGCAGTTGCGCGCAACATAGTTACGCGTGTAAACAAGGGTTTATGCACTACTCTTGACTACGCGCCGAGGAGCGCAAATACTTCCTTACAGTCTGTCTGCTTTCGCCGGCCGCTGTGGCCGTGCGGTTCTAGGCTCTTCAGCCTGGAACCGCGTGACCGCTACGGTCGCAGGTTCGAATCCTGCTTCGGGCATGGATGTGTGTGATGTCCTTAGGTTAGTTAGGTTTAAGTAGTTCTAAGTTCTAGGGGACTGATGACCACAAATGTTAAGTCCCATAGTGCTCAGAGCCATTTGAACCTTTTTTTTCTGTCTGCTTTACGGTCTGCTTTGCCTCACAGCCGTATTCAGCTCCGCCATCGCTCCTCGACATTCGACTCTTATCCGAAGAGTGCAGCACGAACATTTGTTTCCGTCCCACTCCATCGTTCTTCCGTATTTTTGATTGATAATGGAAAGAAATTTGCGGAGACGAAATTGTACAGAGAGAGCAAGCCTTGAATTCGCTTCTTCATAGACAGAGGTCTGCTCTTCTGCCATACATCGAAATCCGGCGCCACAGTACGCCAGTCTGCCATTAGAGCAGCCAACAACGGAATGCGAAATGGTGTACCCAGTTTATAAAGTGGTAATCGGCTGCACCATTTTATTTTATTTGTTTCGTGTTTTATTGAATCGCACGATCATTTCGGACGCACTGAGTCCATCATCAGGTGAAAATCGTTTTAATACATCATTTACTTCTGTTGCTGAGCGAGGTGACGCGAAATGTATGTTCCTGTTGTGAGAAGGTTAGATGTTAGGTTATGTAAGTCGCGAATCAAATGACTGCAAACGTGACGATGAACAGTGGAAAACGCTCTGAAAAATCTAGGAGGGACATTTATTAATGTTTTAATTCCAGCTAGACGTCGGTTTATAAGTTCTGTAATGACACATCATGTCACTCAAGGAGCACACCTCAAAACATAGATGTAGTTTAATATCGGATGACCGAAGATGAACTTCATTATGTAATGACCAATAAGACAGTATGCCAGAGAGAGGCAACGCAGCGACGAAAGTGAAGCAAATTGTGCAACCCTCTGTCATTTTTTATGCTGTGGAAATCGAAAGGCGTGCGTGATATAGGAGAAAGGCAGATAACATCTCAAAGAAGCACGAAATAATGTCCAACTGTTGATCTTTAGCAGTTAGAGCCAGAGGCGAAATTAAATGGTTCAAGTGGCTCTAAGCACTATGGGACTTAACATCTGAGGTCATCAGTCCCCTAGACTTAGAACTACTCAAACCTAACTAACCTAATGATATCACACACATCCATGCCCGAGGCAACATTCGAACCTGAGACCGTAGCAGCAGCGCGGTTCCGGACTGAAGCACCTAGAACCGCTCGGCCACAGCGGCCAGCTGAAGCGAAATTACCTCTGATTACAACTGGCTACCATTTAATATACATTATCACCCTTCACTACGAATAAATCACATCCAATACAGAAAAATTTCAAAATGAGTTGCAGATATGTTTAACTCAGAAGTTCTGGAGAGCGAGTTAAGAGAAAAAAATTATAGCGAATGATTGCTTTTTCGTAAACTTTGTGTAGAAATATGTTTAAATTGTGTCTGAACTTGTATTTCAATAACTGTGTGTTACAATTTACGGATAACTGAACTCCAACTAACGGGTCACGTACATTATGACCTAATCCACTCAGCCAGTCGAATATACCACAACCAGAGACGTAGTAAAATGTGAAAGAAACCTGATGCTTGAAACATGTGCTTCAAAATGATCCACAGTTGAAAGTGACTAATTGCACAGATAATAAACAGAGTGCATCCTACTTGACCTATGTTTTCATTCTCAAAATACAATGAAATTGTTAGATGATCGTAAGTTATCAGGCTTCTCCATTGTCACAAAATTCTGGGAATATGGTACAGCTTAAGGCACATACTATGGAGAACTAGCATGAAATTAGCTTTTTACACGTGTGAACAAATGCAACAAAGTACACAAAACAGAACATATGTAAAACGCGTACACCAGTCTTTAGTGTTTTTATACTGTGAGTAAACGATAGGCATGATTCCTAAAAGAAATTTAGCATTTGTGAAGCTTACAAAACCATACTCTGTCAATTTCAGAGGAACAGAATTATGACTTCCCAAAACATGGGAGCTAAGTGTATGGCTTGGCATCGCAGGAAGGGCTGCATAACATGGCACAACCTCTCTATGTATCTCTGCTTCTTTGGTAATATCTGATAACAGAGTTTCAAATAAACTGACATACGCACGAAAATAAATTTAAAATGAGTTTTTAAAATTACTAAAATAACTATAGCTAACAAAATCTGCTCATTTAACATGTATTCAGGCTTTTGGATTTATGAAGGAATATTTGCAGTTGTTCTAACATACTTAGTTTTACCGTTGGCTTCATTTTGAAGTACTACCAAATTGCTTTATACCCTGTTTCCAGCACATGATGTTCAGTGACTGATTTTCCCTAGTGGTTAAGTCTGAATGCACACATGTCTTCTTGAAAACTTAAACTAAAAACTTAACTCGTTCCAAACAGACCTCGGGGGGCCTACCGGTACTGACCAACCGCCGTGTCATCCTCAGACGACAGGCGTCTCTGGATGCTGATATGGAGGGGCATATGCTCAACACATTCCTCTCTCAGCTGTCGTCAGTGTTTGTGAACGAAGTGGCTGGTTCTCAGTCAAGTAGCTTTCAATTGGCATCACAGGGGATGAGTGCACCCTGTATGCCAACGGCGCTCGGCGGACCCGGACAATCACCCATTCAAGTGAGGTCGAGCCCGTAACTTCCATACTGCAGTGCCTGAGTTATCCCGAATTACGATGCAAAGGCACTGCGCGACTACAGCCGTCATGAAATACACGAAATGTGTTCGCAGTTGCGAATAAGGACTACCGTCAGTTGGATAATGGGATGACGACAATGAAAATTTGTGCCGACCGGTGAGGCCGTGCGGTTCTAGGCGCTTCGGTCCGGAACCGCGCTGCTGCTACGGTCGCAGGTTCGAATCCTGCCTCGGGCATGGATGTGTGTGATGTCCTTAGGTTTACGTAGTTCTGAGTCTAGGGGACTGATGACCTCAGATGTTAAGTCCCATAGTGCTTAGAGCCATTTGAACAATGAAAATTTGTTCCTGACCGGGGCTCTAACCCGAAGGAACACTGTATAGTAATTCGGAATAACACAAGCGCTGCAACATCGTTTATCTCCACCAACAGTGGACACGCGACTTTCAATTAAAATGTCTCCCCTGTATGGGAATATACATAAAGGATGTACGAGTACAGGTCGTAAACACATGTGTAACGACATATGGAAATTTGGATGTGGCACTGAGTCGCTCTCGGATAGCCGAAAGGTGACCGCTCGCGATAAGAGGAAAATCCGGGTTCGAGTCTCGGTCTGGCACAAATTTTGACTGTCGTCATTCCATTATACAGCTGGTGGAAGTCCTTATTCACAACTGCGAATACACTTCATGTATTCATGTACTTTATGACAGCTGTAGTCGCCGCAGTGCCTTTGCATCGTAATTTGGAATAACACAGGCATTGCAAACAGTATTTATCAGTCGACACCGGGCAAGTAAAATGTCTCCCCTCAACGGAAATATACAAAATAGATGAACGAGTACCGGTTTTAGACACATGCTTGAGGACATATGGCAGTTAGCGTGTCTCGTGAGTCGTGGTTTGTCAGCCTAATGGTAAGGCGACCGCTCGTGATAAGCGGGAAATCTGGGTTCGAGTCCCACTCAGGTTCAAATGTTCTTTGTGGTCATTCCATTACACAGGTGACTGTAATCCATATTCGCAAATGCGAATACATTTCATGCGCTTAACTTCCGTGATCTGGCGGGAACCGGTGTTAACACTGCGGCACGGCGTTGACCAGTGTCCTTGGAAATAGGTTTTGAAATTTCTGCTTCTTTTCCGTACATAGTAGGCAGAATAACTGCTGCATGACATACTGGTTTTATGTTGTAGACTAGTAAATGCCCTAACAACTTATTATATGAAGAAACTTGCACAGGGTGAACCAGCAGGGAGAGGTTCAGCAACGCAGAGTTGAGAATCAGAACTCAACAACATGATGATAGTCATTCTTATCGCGCAATCAAACTGCTTTGCACAGGCCTCCTTTTTTAAAAATCTAATGCAATTCCAACAAATCTGCACACAGCCATCCATAACGTAAATGCTAACTTACTCGGTCTATCAGACTGGGCGCAGAACATAGGTGTGGAACTTAACTAAAATGCAAGCAATCTCAGTCGCCGAAAAAACACTTATTACTCCTCAGTTCAGCGAATCTTTTTCCACCCTTAATCCTGAAGGGCACAGAATCACATCTTCTTCTTCTGCAAAGAATTTAGAGATGATTCTAGACCCTCACGTAGATTGGACTGGACGCACAACTGCAGTTTGTAAGAAGGTGTTGGCATCGCTTCATTCATTGCAGAAACGTGAAAAAGTATTTCCTCTTGAGCTGAAAATGAAACTCGTAGAGTTATTTATACTCCCCATCCTTGATTGCGGCGATCCTAAGATGCGGCTGAACAAAATTATCTTGTCCTCAATAGGTCCTATATTACAAACAGATAAAATGTAATAGTGATACTGAGCAGGTGAGTGAAGCAGCTGTGATTATACAAAGTACAATTTTTTAACACAACGAAAGAAATTACAGGAACACCTTTGGAACATGTTACCAAAGTTTATTGTTTAGTTATTTTCTTCTATGTACAATTGTTGTAGTCTGCTTGTAGTTCATTAGTTAATGTGCCATATATTTTATATTCGTTACATAATCTTACATCAGATTTACACTGAAGTAATCCCTCTTCTTTTATTTCTAATTCTACCATTAACATTTTCATCTCTAGAAATGGACACACACTACACATACACTAGCTTAAAATCTTAGATCCAAGAAAATTTCACTGCACCACACACTTAACTTTGAACCTAAAGATGGCGTAATAGCAGAAAACCAGTTCCTGCAATAAATAATAAATGTTGTAGAGTATTAAACCAGTGTTGTGTGTGTTTCATTCGAAATGTATAAAATGTGCCAGCAAGAACCGATGGAACAGTAAGTAGCCGGTCGCTGTGGCCGAGCGGTTCTAGGCGCGTCAGTAAGGAACCGCGCGACTACTGCCGTTAGAGATTCGAATCCTGCCTCGGGCATGGATGTGTGTGATGTCCTTAGGTTAGTTAGGTTTAAGTGGTTCTAAGTTATAGGCGACTGATGACCTCCGGTGTTAAGTCCCATAGTGCTCAGAGCCATTTGAACCACATGAACAGTCAATAAATGCAAATAAACAAACAGACCGATGTAATTATATTTTGGGAAGGGAAGTTGCTACTCACCATATAGTGGAGATGCTGAGTCGCAGATAGGCCTATCTGCGACTCAGCATCTCCGCTATATGGTGAGTAGCAACTCTCCTTCTCAAAATATTGTTACATTCCACCCTGGATTTTCTACTGTTCGATTTAAGTATGTAATTAGCTGGATAGCTGGCTTGCGCCTTTTACTGCCACGTCAGAGCGCTCTGGTGTTTTCTGTGTTGCTGCCCCACCCGGTGGAAGTACTGGCAGAGTGGCGAGCAGGCCGGTGCTGTCCGCGGCCACCTGCCTGCAGATAAGGCCGCCCCCAGATAACCTCCGACCACTCTGCCTCCCATGCTTCCTGTTGCTCGCTCAGCACCCTCCGATCTCTGCCCAATCTTTTCTTGGAATGCCCTCAGCCTGTGCGGTAGAGTGCAGATGTCAGCTGGGCCTCCTCCATGCCCTTGGCTGCGACAGCTATGCACAAAGAGCAGACAGTGAGGAAACGGAAACGCTCCCTTCAGCGTTCCAACCATAAGAGATTCATTTCGGCTCCCTGGACACGATGGACTGTGTGGGTGAGATGCAGACGCAAGGCGTAATTCATCCCGACTAGGAAAGGAATGTCAAAGACGAAGCGTACAGGCAGTCCGTGTTGTAAATAGAGCTCCTCAGCAGGGCCGAGGAGCTTGAGAGTGAACACCTAAATAACGATTGTAGGTGCGAAATGAGAAAGAAAGAACGGAAGGAAAGGGCTACACATAGGAATAAGCAGAAACCACGTCTATCACTGTCCAGAGATGAACGAAGGAAGCATTACATAACGCCATCAGCAGATCATACGACAGTTACGTTTATGAAAGAACAAACAGTCTTGACTGCAAAACTGAATTTTTTGTTTTATTTATCCTCCAACGACACGTTTCGCCTCGCACAAGGCATCTTCAGACTGGCTGGCAAAATACAGCGTTCAACTTTTACGATACCCAGCAGGAAACCGCCGTGATCATAATCTGAAAAAAAATTATTTTGAAGTGTTTGATATAGGAGTTATTAGTACACAAGAAACCGCGCCTAAAGCCGCATGGAATCCCCAGTGGAGAGTTGCCCTTGTCCATTTTTTTTTCAAAAAGGCATCGTACTGAGCCCTTGTCAGATATGCGTCGCCGTCTACATCCACCAAAACGGTATCAGGGGGTTGGGGTTGGGTTGTTTGGGGGAAGAGACTAAACAGCGAGATCATCGGTCTCATCGGATTAGGGAAGGACGGGGAAGGAAGTCGGCCGTGCCCTTTCAAAGGAACCATCCCGGCATTCGCCTGGAGCGATTTAGGGAAATCACGGAAAACCTAAATCAGGATGGCCGGACGCGGGATTGAACCGTCGTCCTCCCGAATGCGAGTCCAGTAAAAACGGTATCAGGCCTACAACTTCTATATCAGATACCGCAACAGCATAATGCTTTTTCTTATTTTTTAATTTTTTCAAATTCTGACCACGGCGGTTTGCTGCTGTGACATTTGTATGCGCAGCATTCTATGTGCTTAACAGCGTATTTTGCCAGCCAGTCTTAAGATGACTTGTATAAGGCGAAAAACGTCATTGAAGGATGTTGTTGTTGTTGTGGTTTTCAGTCCCAAGACTGGTTTGATGCAGCTCTCCATGCTACTCTACCCTGCGCAAGCTTCTTCATCTGCCAGTACCTACTGCAACCTACATCCTTCTGAATCTGCTTGGTGTATTCATCTCTTGGTCTCCCTCCACGATTTTTACCCTCCACGCTGCCCTCCAATACTAAATTGGTGATCCCTTGATGCCTCAGAACATGTCCTACCAACCGATCCCTTCTTCTAGTCAAGTTGTGCCACAAACTTCTCTTCTCCCCAATCCTATTCAACACCTCCACATTAGTTATGTGATCTACCCAACTAATCTTCAGCATTCTTCTGTAGCACCATATTTCAAAGCTTCTATTCTCTTCTTGTTTAAACTATTTATCGTCCATGTTTCACTTCCATCAATGGCTACACTCCATACAAATACTTACAGAAACGACTTCCTGACACTTAAATCTATACTCGATGTAAACAAAATTCTCTTCTCCAGAAACGCTTTCCTTGCCATTGCCAGTCTACATTTTATATCTTCTCTACTTCGACCATCATCAGTTATTTTGCTCCCCAAATAGCAAAAGTCCTTTACTACTTTAAGTGTCTCATTTCCTAATCTAATACCCTCAACATCACCCGACTTAATTCGACTACATTCCATTATCCTCGTTTTGCTTTTGTTGATGTTCATCTTATATCCTCCCTTCAAGACACTATCTATTCCGTTCAACTGCCCTTCCAAGTCCTTTGTTGTCTCTGACAGAATTACAATGTCATCGGCGAACCTCAAAGTTTTTATTTCCTCTCCATGGATTTTAATACCTACTCCGAATTTTTCTTTTGTTTCCTTCACTGCTTGCTCGATACACAAATTGAATAACATTGGGGAGAGGCTACAACCCTGTCTCACTCCCTTCCCAACAACTGCTTCCTTTTCATGCCACTCAACTCTTATAACTGCCATTTGGTTTCTATACAAATTGTAAATAGACTTTCGCTCCCTGTATTTTACCCCTGCCACCTTCATAATTTGAAAGAGAGTATTCCAGTCAACATTGTCGAAAGCTTTCTCTAAGTCTACAAATGCTAGAAACGTAGGTTTGCCTTTCCTTAATCTAGCTTCTAAGATAAGCCGTATGTCAGTATTGCCTCATGTGTTCCAATATTTCTACGGAATCTAAATTGATCTTCCCCAAGATCGGCTTCTACTAGTTTTTCCATTCGTCTGTAAAGAATTCGAGTTAGTATTTTGCAGCCGTGACTTATTAAACTGATAGTTCCGTAATTTTCACATCTGTCAACACACGCTTTCTTTGGGATTGGAATTATTATATTCTTCTTGAAGTCTGAGGGTATATCGCCTGTCTCGTACATCTTGCTCACCAGATGGTAGAGTTTTGACAGGACTGGCTCTCCCAAGGCCGTCAGTAGTTCTAATGGAATGTTGTCTACTCCAGGGCCTTGTTTCGACTCAGGTCTTTCAGTGCTCTGTCAAACTCTTCACGCAGTATCATATCTCCCATTTCATCTTCATCTACATCCTCTTCCATTTCCATAATATTGTCCTCAAGTACATCGCCCTTGTATAGACCCTCTATATACTCCTTCCACCTTTCTGCTTTCCCTTCTTTGCTTAGAACTGGGTTGCCATCTGAGCTCTTGATATTCATACAAGTGGTTCTCATTTCTCCAAAGGTCTCTTTAATTTTCCTGTAGGCAGTATTTATCTTACCTCTCGTGAGATAAGCCTCTACATCCTTACATTTATCCTCTAGCCATCCCTGCTTAGCCATTTTGTACTTCCTGTCGATCTCATTTTTGAGACGTTTGTATTCCTTTTTGTCTGCTTCTTTTACTGCATTTTGATATTTTCTCCTTTTATCAATTAAATTCAATATTTCTTCTGTTACCCAAGGATTTCTACTAGCCCTCGTCTTTTTACCTACTTGATCCTCTGCTGCCTTCACTACTTCATCCCTCAAAGCTACCCATTCTTCTTCTACTGTATTTCTTTTCCCCATTCCTGCCATTTGTTCCCTTACGCTCTCCCTGAAACTCTGTACAACCTCTGGTTTAGTCAGTTTATCCAGGTCCCATCTCCTTGAATTCCCACCTTTTTGCAGTTTCTTCAGTTTTATTTTACAGTTCATAACCAATAGATAGTGGTCAGAGTCCACAGCTGCCCCTAGAAATGTCTTACAATTTCAAACCTGGTTCCTAAATCTCTGTCTTACCATTATATAATCTATCTGAAATCTGTCAGTATCTCCAGGCTTCTTCCATGTATACAACCTTCTTTTATGATTGATTGAAGGATAAATGAAACAAAAAAATCCAGTTTTGCAACCAAGACTGTTTGTTCTTTGATATTGCTCACACTGGTTGCTGTACCACACCGCCTGTTGTTGAAGACAGGCAGTTACGTCTGTCTCAACAGGCGTGATATCATGAGATCATAAAATCAGTAGTACTATCTCGCAAGTGCTCCACGCTTTCATCGTTGTCTCTATGGCTGTTATCAGTGCATCACATTCAAGTCAGAACGAGAACACCACTCAAAGTGCCTCCCCGCTCTCCCCAGTGCCCTCTGCTTCTTGTAGCAAATCACCAAATACCTCCTGGGCGGCTACATACACCGCAAAGACCGAAGAACCACTCAAAGTTCTTTTCTGTACGTCACATCACATAGTGCCCGAGCAGGAGCCCTCAAAAGACCGTTGCTACGTGAAGACGCCATGCACAGCGCTTCACCACACGTGTCTCCTAGAGCATCTCAAGTTCCACTCGTACTGCTGCCTCTGCAAGGAGCCCTCCTAAGGCCCAGTCAAACGCCTCCAGGGCTGCAGGGATTGGTTCAACGGAAGGTAGCGGTAGCAACCAACAAGCAGATAACTGAAGAACGTTAAATGAATCAGTGAGCTGGGAAAAGTTTTTTTCACATTACGTTTACCGGATATAGCTGACGAATTATTTCGTATAATAACTTCTCATGTCCCATCAACATAAGTGTTCGTTAAAAGAAGTACAGAAGGGGCCATATCTATAAAAGCAAGTCGCGTGGTTCCGGACTGAAGCGCCTAGAACCGCTCGGCCACACCGGCCGGCCTCCTCAAGTTCGAAAAGGATCTCGTCGATAGCTAAAGTACATTACTGGCTATTAAAATTACTACACCAAGAAAAAATGCCCATGATCAACGGGTATTCATTGGACAAACATATTATACTAGAACTGACATGTGATTACATTTTCACGCAACTTGGGTGCATAGATCCTGAGAAATCAGTACACAGAACAACGACCTCTGGCCGTAATAACGGCCTTGAAACGCCTGGGCATTGAGTCAAACACAGCTTGGATGGCGTGTACAGGTACAGCTACCCATGCACCTTCGACACGATACCACAGTTCATCAAGAGCAGTTACTGGCGTATTGTGACGAGCCAGTTGCTCGGCCACTATTGACCAGACGCTTTCAATTGGTGAGAGACCTGGAGAATGTGCTGCCCAGGGCAGCAGTCGAACATTTTCTGTATCCAGAAAGGCCCGTACTGGACCTGCAACATGCGGTCGTGCATTATCCTGCTGAAATGTAGGGTTTCGCAGGGATCGAATGAAGGGTAGAGCCACGGATCGTAACAAATTTGAAATGTAACGTCCACTGTTCAAAGTGCTGTCAACGCGAACAAGAGGTGACCGAGACGTGTAACCAATGGCAAACCCATACCATCACCCCGGGTGATACGTCAGTATGGCGATGACGAAAGCACGCTTCCAATGTGCCTTCGCCGCAATGTCGCCAAAGACAGATGCGACCATTGTGATGCTGTAAACAGAACCTGGATTCATCCGAAAAAATGACGTTTTGCCATTCGTGCACCCAGGTACATCGTCGAGAACACCATCGCAGGCGCTCCTGTCTGTGATGCAGCGTCAAGGGTAATCGCAGCCATGGTCTCCGAGCTGATAGTCCATGCTGCTGCAAACGTCGTAGAACTGTTCGTGCAGATGGTTGTTGACTTGCAAATGTCCCCATCTGTTGACTCAGGGATCGAGACGTGGCTGCACAATTCGTTACAGCCATGCGGATAAGATGCCTCTCATCTCGACTGCTAGTGATACGAGGTCGTTGGGATCCAGTACGGCGTTCCGTATTACCCTCCTGAACCCACCGATTCCATATTCAGCTATCAGTCATTGGATCTTGACCAACGCGAGCAGCAATGTCGCGATACAATAAACCGCAATCGCGATAGGCTACATTCCGTCATTAATCAAAGTCGGAAACGTGATGGCACGCATTTCTCCTCCTTACACGAGGCATCACAACAACGTTTCACCAGGCAACGCCGGTCAACTGCTGTTTGTGTATGAGAAATCGGTTGGAATCTTTCTTCATGTCAGCACGTTGTAGGTGTCGCCACCGGCGCCAACCTTGTGTGAATGCTCTGAAAAGCTAATCATTTGCATATCACAGCATCTTCTTCCTGTCGGTTAAATTTCGCGTCTGTAGTACGGTCATTTTCGTGGTGTAGCAATTTTAATGGCCAGTAAAGTATGTTGTAGTGGTGTGCATTGTTTCACTCGGGGACCTGCACCTGCACAAGACTCGTTGTGTAGTAAAAAAGTTTTTTGTGTCTCCTGAAAAATTTACTGTCTAGGACATGGCCCCTTTCCAGTCATGAAATGAGACTAATGACATTAAGTAAACTAGAGACTAAAGAAATATTTCAGACTGCACAACGACCCTTAAAGCGGCCAGCAGAACCCAACGGGAACATGATCTGCTACTTTACAACAAAGCAAACAGACCAGACAGAATGACAGCTATGGGCTGAAAACTTACCGACAGACAACGAAAGTTGTGTGAACTCAAAAGGTAAGGCTTTCACAGGGCGGGCCGAAGTACACAACACAGACAAAATATACGGGGACCCTGTGATGGGACATGGGCGAATGTATCTCGACCTCTCGAAATCCGGATTGCATAGCTACACATTCACTAAGCTTTAGTAAGTTAGTAAGCCATATTAGGATTCTACAACTGATGCAGTATGGTGAACACAGAACTACGATAGTGAATGAGGTACATAAGGATATGGCGTGCCTTGAACAAAATGGCTCTGAGCACTATGGGACTTAACATCGGAGGTCATCAGTCCCCTAGAACTTAGAACTACTTAAACCTAACTAACCTAAGGACATCACAAACATCCATGCCCGAAGAAGGATTCGAACCTGCGACCGTAATGAGCAAAGAAACTGGTACATAGACATAATATCGTGTAGGGCCCCCGCGAGCACGCCGAAGTGCCGCAACACGACGTGGCGTGGACCAGACTACTGAAGTAATGCAGGAGGGAACTGGTAGCCTGAGACCTGCAGGACTGACCATAAATCCGTAAGACTACGAAGGGGTGGAGATGTCTTCCGAACAACACGATGCAAGTCATCCCAGATATGTTCATGTCTGGAGAGTCTGGTGGCTAGCGGAAGGGTTTCAACACAGAAGAGTGTTCTTGGAGCCACTCTACCAATTCTGGAGGAGTGGGGTGTCGCATTGTCCTGCTGGAATTGTCCAAGTCCGTCGGGATGCACAATGGATGCAAATGGATTCAGGTGATCCGACCGGATGCTTACGTACTTGTCATCTGTCAGAGCCGTATATAGACATATGAGGTTCCCATATCACTCCAACCGCACACTACCCACACCATTACAGAACCTCCACCAGCTTGAACTCTCCCTTGCTGACATGCAGAATCCATGGATTCATGAGGTTACCTTCATACCCTTACTCGTCAATCCACTCGATACTAATTGTACTAATTGTAACGAGATTCGACCGACTAGGCAACATGTTTCCAGTCATCAATAGTCCAGCGTCGGTTTTGACGGGCCCAGGCGAGGCGTAAAGCTTACTGTCGTGCTGATATCAAGTGTACACGAGTGGACCTTCGACTCCGAAAGCCCATATTGATGATGCTTCTTTGAATGGTTCGCACGCTAACACTTGTTGATGGTCCAGCACTGAAATCTGCAGCAATTTGCGGAAGGGTTGCACTTCTGTCACGTTAAACAATTCTCTTCAGTCGTCGTAGGTCTCGATCTTGCAGGATCTTTTTCCGACTGCAGCAACGTCGGAGATTTGATGTTTTATCGAATTCCTGATAAAAAGTGTTCAAATGAGTGAGAAATCTTATAGAACTTAACTGCTAAGGTCATCAGTCCTGAGACTGGTTTGATGCAGCTCTCCATGCTACCCTATCCTGTGCAAGCTTCTTCATCTCCCAGTACCTACTGCAACCTACATCCTTCTGAATCTGCTTAGTGTTTTCATCTCTCGGTCTCCCTCTACGATTTTTACCCTCCACGCTGCCCTCCAATGCTAAATTTGTGATCCCTTGATGCCTCAGAACATGTCCTACTAACCGATCCCTTCTTCTTGTCAAGTTTTGCCATAAACTCCTCTTCTCCCCAATCCTATTCGATACCTCCTCATTAGTTATGTGATCTACCCATCTAATCTTCAGCATTCTTCTGTAGCACCACATTTCGAAAGCTTCTATTCTCTTTTTGTCCAAACTATTTATCGTCCATGTTTCACTTCCATCGATGGCTACACTCCATACAAATACTTACAGAAACGACTTCCTGACACTTAAATCTATACTCGATGTTAACAAATTTCTCTTCTTCAGAAACGCTTTCCTTGCCATTTCCAGTCTACATTTAATATCCTCTTTACTTCGACCATCATCAGTTATTTTGCTCCCCAAATAGCAAAACTCATTTACTACTTTAAGTGTCTCATTTCCTAATCTAATTCCCTCAGCATCAACCGACTTAATTCGACTACATTCCATTATTCTCGTTTTGCTTTTGTTGATGTTCATCTTATATCCTTCTTTCAAGACATTGTCCATTCCGTTCAACTGCTCTTTCAAGTCCTTTGTTGTCTCTGATAGAATTACAATGTCATCGGTGAACCCCAAAGTTTTTATTTCTTCTCCATGGAATTTAGTACCTACTTCGAATTTTTCTTTTGTTGCCTTTACTGCTTGCTCAATATCGGGGAGACGCTACAACCCTGACTCACTCCCTTCCCAACCACTGCTTCCCTTTCATGCCCCTCGACTCTTATAACTGCCATCTGGTTTCTGTACAAATTGTAAATAGCTTTTCGCTCCCTGTATTTTACCCCTGCTACCTTTAGAATTTGAAAGAGAGTATTCCAGTCAACATTGTCAAAAGCTTTCTCTAAGTCTACAAATGCTAGAAACAAATGCTAGATAAGTTGTAAGGTCAGTAATGCTTCACGTGTTCCAATATTTCTACGGAATCGAAACTGATCTTCCCCGAGGTCAGCTTCTACTAGTTTTTCCATTCGTCTGTAAAGAATTCGTATTAGTATTTTGCAGCTGTGACTTACTAAACTGATAGTTCGGTAATTTTCACACCTGTCAACACCTGCTTTCTTTGGGATTGGAATTATTATATTCTTCTAGAAGTCTGAGGGTATTTCGCCTGTCTCATACATCTTGCTTACCAGATTGTTCAGTTTTGTCAGGACTGGCTCTCCCAAGGCCGTCAGTAGTTCTAATGGAATGTTGTCTACTCCCGAGGCCTTGTTTCGACTCAGGTCTTTCAGTGGTCTGCATCTACATCCTCTTTCATTTCCATAATATTGTCCTCAAGTACATCGCCCCTGTATAGACCCTCCATATACTCCTTCCACCTTTCTGCTTTCCCTTCTTTGCTTAGAACTGGTTTTCCATCAGAGCTCTTGATATTCATGCAAGTGGTTCTCCTTTCTCCAAAGCTCTCTTTAATTTTCTTGTAGGCAATATCTATCTTACCCCTAGTGATACATGCCTCTACATCCTTACATTTGTCCTCTAGCCATCCCTGCTTAGCCATTTTGCACTTCCTGTCAATATCATTTTTGAGACGTTTGTATTCCTTTTTGCCTGCTTCATTTACTGCATCTTTATATTTTCTCCTTTTATCAATTAAATTCAATATTTCTTCTGTTACCCAAGGATTTCTACTAGCCCTCGTCTTTTTACCTACTTGATCCTCTGCTGCCTTCACTACTTCATCCCTCAGAGCTACCCATTCTTCTTCTACTGTACTTCTTTCCCCCATTCCTGTCAATTGTTCCCTTATGTTCTCCCTGAAACTCTTGAAAGGTGGCTACACTGAGCCACAGCGCCAGAGAGTTTTGTTTCGCCGCCTCCACTGGCAGTGATGATTGAGAAGTAGCGGAGGGCAGTGCGTGTGGAGAACTCATGGTAGGCAGTGATTATTGAGAAGTAGCGGAGGGCAGTGCTTGTTGAGAGCTCGTAGTAGTGAGTGCTTGCTGAGATGTCGTAGTGAAGAGTTCTTGTCGAGAGGTCGTAGTAGTCAGTTCCTGTTGAGATGTGGTAGTAGCGAGTCGGTGTGGACATATTGTAATGATCAGAGTGCTTTTCATCAATATATATGAAGGTAAAAGAAAAAAAAAATTCCTTTTCTTTTTATTATCTCAATGTTTTAAATAATGCCTCATTACAGGTTCAGTCAACAAAGCATCTGGCTTGTGTTCTTGTATTAGAGTGTAATTCTGGTTTTCTTGCGCAATTATAGGATTTCTATTTTTCTTAATTACTTCAGTATAAATGGTATTTAAAATTTCTTGTCTTGTTGAAGAAGAACCGGGCCAGATGTGTACGTTGAATCACACTCCCAGACACAGAACAGTTACACTTCTGCTTTGTTGTTGCGTTGGTTTTATAGTTGCTGGGGACTTAATTAATTAATTGTGTCAACGAAAATTTTCATTGCATTCTTTGTTGTTGTTCCATGCAGTCAGATTGCGTACAAAAACTAGTCAGGGCCAATCGTTTACGAGACTACGTAATCGGACATACAGCTATTAAATCAAAAAATAAAAAATTATTTTCAAACTTAATAATTAAGCCCCCATGCACGTGGCGACCGCTGCTTCGGATCGTCCCTTGGAATTCTTCTGATTGTAAAAATAGTAGACAGTAGTATTGTTGTAGTAATTTGTAGTTTAGTAATTGTAGTCTATTTTGCATGTGTAGATTTGGTAATTGTCATTCTTCTAATGGCATTTCAGAATTTAATTTTGTTGTCTTGTCTATGGGTTTGACAATTTAGTGCAATTATTTCAATTGTTCGTTAATCGTGTTTGAGGGAAACATTTCGTGTGAATGGTATTGTTGGAGATAAAGAGTCATAGTGTGTAATTTTCGTACAGTGACGAGTTTTGTATGTTTTGTAAATGATTACGCGATCGATGAAAAAGGCAAAAATGACGGATAGTCAGAATGACGAAATTGTTGACATGGCGAACTCGCCAACACAGGAGAACAGTATGATGAATAATGAAGTGGAAAACAATTTAATAAGTCGAGAAGATAGTCCGGAACCATTTCAAAATTTTTCTCAATCAGAAAATTCACAGAATACGAGATTAACGATAGAAGATTCTGGAATGGTATCGAACACAGATAGCTTTACAGCTATGACGAAGGAAACTGGTTTTGCGGGAAATGTTAGGGGCGAAAAGAATTTCGAACAAGTTAATATGGAGCAGCTGATGAGTGCAATATTAAATTTGGGATCACAGTTACGATCTGAATTAAAAACATATAGGGAAACAATGGAAACACGGTTAGACTCACTGGGATCACAAATAGGAACAATTAAAACAGAGATGAAAGCACTGACAACACGGTTAGACTCACGAATAGGGACGTGTTTCAAAAACATGAAAGATGAATGAAAGAAAGAAATCAGAGAAGAAGTACAACCAATTTTGAATGCTCACAATAATAGTTTAATTTCAATAGAAATTAGACAAGAGGAACAGGACAGAGAACAGGAAGAAAGAGATCGCGTGATAGTACAAAAATTTTCAGAATTAAATTTACAACATGCACACGATAAGGAAGAAATAATTGAAAGAATCGAGGAATCCGTACCAAATGATAAAATAAATAACTTAACGCAACAGTGTGAACAGTTAGCTACTAAATGTGACAACACCGAAACCCGAGTCGCGACATTTACAGAAGACTTAATAACCAGAAAGAACAATTAAGTGACTCAGCGGAAAGAGTTGAGGAGATCTCAGATAAATTGACAAGTGTTAGTTTAGCAGAAAGGTTTGAAGAAAATAATTTGTTTCATTTACGGGATGCAACAAGAGAGCGCCAGGTGCGTGAATTTAACAATAATCGTCATTGTGACTGGGACAGACGCGGTAGGTCTTTGTCGCCACGAGGAGAAAACTTTGACTATAAACACTTCTTAACTGTTCGGAAATTTAAGATCTTTCGCAATTCTAAGAATGACATACATCCATGTTCAAGGTTAGATCAATTTACGTACGCTCTTCCGCCAAATTTGCCACTAAGTCACAAACTGGAATTTATGTGCAGCTATTAACGTCCTCAGGGGATTCACTACACTAAGTGAATATGTGCGGTAGCGTGCATAGGGCCCCGAGCTGTAGTGGTGCTATTTCCCTTTTAGTTTTCTGCACCGCTGCCTACTCTTTTACTATTCTTTGCATCTGTCAAAAACAACTCTTCTACTATCAATCTATCTAGAGAGTAAGTAAACAATAACCGGATATGACTATTTTACCTAAAAGTGATTTCGGAAATTACCGTTTGGACTTACCGTATCTTCAGCAGCATTCATTCGTAGCTTAAACGAAATTTTACCTGTTTATCTTCGTGACAATATTACTTCATATGTTGACGATATTCTTATTGCTAAACGTTCTTGGAGTGAGCATAACAAAATTTTGGATTCATTATTACGTATCTTTGCAAGAGTTGGCATTACAGTGAACTTAGAAAAATCTGAATTTGGTCGTTCTCAGGTGAAATTTCTCGGTCACATTATTTCTACAGAAGGTATTCTTCCTGATCCAAAGAAACTAGACGCTATTCGTAATTATGCTGTTCCTACCACAAAACGTGATGTTCGTAGTTTCCTTGGTGTCTGTAATTTTCTTAGACGCTTTGTTAGATTGGACAATTTGGTCACACCTCGTTTATGTGAACTATCTGGAAAGAAATCTAATTGGTGTTGGGATGAGGAAGCTCAGTCAGAATTTGAACAGCTTCGTGATGCTTTAGTTGCTGCTCCACTTCTTTCACATCCGGATTTATCTAAAGATTTTTGTTTGGCGACGGACTCATCATACAAGGGCCTAGGTGCACACTTATTTCAAGAGATAGAAGAAGACGGCGTTGTAGTACAGAAAACTATTGCATTTGGAAGTCGTGTTCTCTCTAAATCAGAAAAGAATTATTCGATTTCGGAACTTGAAGCTTTGGCGGTTGTTTGGGCTTTCACAAAATTTCGCACATTTTTGTTTGGCAGACATACTAAGGTTTACACCGATCATCGAGCTCTGGAATTTCTTATGTCAACAAAATTAACTCATGGCAGATTGTCACAATGGGCGTTGTATCTACAGGAATTTGATTTTAGTATTGTTTACATACAGGGTTCTTCAAATATTGTTGCTGATGCTTTATCACGTGCACCTATGGGTTTGAAACAAAGTGCTGAAGAGGACTGCAAAGAAAACAATTATTGTTTGATGTATATTCAAGGTGTTGCGTTTGAGAACTTTATTTCGTTTTCGCTCCAGGACATCGCTAAGGAGCAAAATAAGGATCCAATCTGGAAGGACATTAAGGAGAAGTGGAGAAGAAAGGAAAGTGTAGCGATTAGACAGCATTATTTAGTTCGCAATGACATTCTTTTTAAACGAAAATCGGTTGACAACTCTGTTTGGTTAGTTTGTATTCCTGATGAGTGGGTCAATAAATTGATTTGGTACACGCATTTCAGTTATGCACACTTTGGTCCCAGAAAATGCTTTCATAAATTACGAGAAAATTGTTACTTCAGTAATATGGAAAAACGTATTCGATCTGTTCTTGCCAAATGCAAATTATGTCAAAAGGCTAAGCCGCCAACTATTTCTCATAGAGCACCGTTGTTTCCTATCATTCCAGCGAAATTAAAGGACATGGCTGCAGTCGATTTGTTCGGTCCAGTGGTTCGTTCTACTAATGGTTTTGCGTACATTTTCGTAGCAGTGGAATTGACATCAAAATATGTGTGTTTTACACCTTTACGCAAAGCAACAGCTCGTTCAGCATCTAATGCTTTCATTAAACATTTTCTTAAAGAAGTGGGTCATGTTGATAAGGTTATATCAGACAATGGATCACAGTTTCGTTCTAAAATTTGGCTTCGTACTCTACGGCGTCGTAAAATTAAACCAATTTTCATTTCACTTTTACACCCTCAATGGATGAAGGAAATCAATAAATTGTGTCGTCTTTATTGTCATCAGAATCACAGAATGTGGGCTCAGTACCTTCATATTTTTCAAAACATCCTGAATGAACTTCCTAATGACTCAACTTCTTTACCGCCTATACTGATATTAAAAAACAAAGCACCGACAAATCGCATTTCTGAAATCGTTCCTTTTCCACCTACACGGAAACTGCGGCATTCTGAAGTTGTCAACCTGGCTCTACGAAATATTGTATCTGCGGCTGCTAGAAGAGAGAAATCAGCTAAACGTCCTGGTCGTTTAAAAACTTTGTCAGTTGGTCAAAAGGTATTAATTAAGTCCCACCGTTTGTCTCACAAAGGAAAGGGATTGTGTCGCAAATTTTTTCTGCTTTATAACGGTCCATATAGGGTTCGCAAAATTATTCATGATAACACTGTTGAAGTAGAAACTCTTAAATCTCGACGCTCTAAGGGAATACATCATATATCTAACGTTAAAATTTTTGTGGAATGACATACTTCTGAGAAACTAACAACTACATGTAAACACGCAGAGAATGCAAGGATACCGCGCCGTGTTCCGGCGGCGGCACATACTCAAAACAACAGTCAAGTCTGCGCGCCGCACAAGGCAGTCGTTGACCGCAAACAATTACTTCTTAGGTCACGCGCCTACAGCTGATCGAGCGCTCGGTGCGAATGCACTGACAGCCGTAAACAAATACACAGTCTAATTTCTCCGATTAAATTCAGTATAAAGCTATAGTGACTTGATGAATTATGTTATTAACGTTCAGTATTTTTCAGGATACGGTTGTATATAATATTTAAGAACTTCAGGTAAATTCTGTGTGTCTCCGACGTTAAGAGGACTTGCTATCGAGAAAATTTCAGAAAGAATGTAATTTCCAAGAAGAAACTAATAAACTAAAAAGGTAACTATTAATTGAGTTTATTTTTCAGGTAACATATTTCCACTTAGGTACGTACTTTAGACGTAATTTGCTGCTCGCGATTACGTGATTCATACTTTGTGCTAATTTCATGTTCTATGAATTTACTTGTGAAGCGACGTGCTTGCGTACATTAACTGATTTTGACAATGATTGATTAATGAATAGGGTTGTTACTTGTGTATATTATGCATCGCTTGGCTGCTATGCTCTTTTACTGATGTCACATTTTTTTATTATGTGCCTGCTGTGCTTATTTATTTAAATTATAATTGTCACCTGATTAGTTGTGCTGATATGGTTATGTATGTAAATTATACTTTGTGATTTATCTGCTTGCGCCTTCATGTTTACTTATTAAGATTACATATGAACATTTATTTGCTTATGCTGATATGATGTTAATGACCTGTTTATTATGTAAGATACATATTTGCTGCTTTGCGTATGGATTGCATATTTACACATTTCTGTTTTGTTGTCATAACTACTCTTTAATTTGGTATATAGAAATGCTCACATACTGTGTACGAACATAGAGTTTAGGTCACACTATGGTATTAATTATAGATTGTTCGCTTGGCAGAGCCTCGCTGTAGGGATTGTGCTGCATCCACTTGTTGACATTATGTTCTCTACTGGTATATTTACTCGCTATTGCATGTTTTGCTTACGCTCAGTGCCTTATATTTTTAAGATAAGAAAATGAACTGCTATAATTCGACGAACGACATTAGCACAAGAAACTTCATAGAAGTCACATGAGCTGGAGGTTTTATGGAAGCTGTATAAATTTGTGCTAATAGAAAGGAAGCTAACGACATGACATACCAACACTAGGGTTAGACCATTGACAATTATTACACTGCATTTTTCGTGAGCAATTGAAATAGGAAGTGACACTTGACACAAGAAATACTCCACATGTTTGCTTCTGTTTGCCATAATTCTTGAAGTGGTGTACACACTGTGAAATATTATGATCATTCACACTCCGTAATCGTACTTAATTACTGAGAGTTATTCGAACTAAGTCTGTTAGAGGTCATGTATGCATTTCTTTTATTTGATGATGGACAAGGTAACCAAAATCCATCTTATAATTTATAATGAGTAGAAGATTTGGGTCAGATGGATTACACAGAGGTTGTGTGTTGACAGTGTGTCTTCGGATTGTATGGGATGATGAGGTTTGCATTAGGATTTTATCTGTACTTGTTCGAGGAGACTGACTAGAGGAAAGAGTTGTTATGGAAGTGAAATGATATTGGCGATAAGGTTTATATGTGTCGACGTATTGAAGAGGTATTATTGAGGTATTGAGATTATATGAAGTTGATGATTATTGGAGTTTTTGTGGACAAGAGGTAAGGTAAATGATATTGATGATAAGATTTATATGTATCGACGTAAGAGGTATTATTGAAGTATTGAGATTATGTGATGCTGATGATTATTGGAGTTTTGGTGGATAAGAGGTAAAGTAAGTGAGGTGCATATTTTTTTTGTTGGTCTATATGGAACAAGGAGGATAAGGATAGCAGACTAGAACACTCAAGTGGAAGGAAGATTGTCTACACACACTTTGTTAAATCGATAAGCAGTACATATTTTTATTTTGGAGAGAGGAAGTAATTGCATATCTTGGCTCACTGACAGTTGTTCAGCAACCATACATTTTGATCTGGCTTGGCAAACATTGGTCTTGACATGATGACTATGACGTTGACTAACTATTATTGACTGTTATACATTGCTGCCACTACTACTTGATACACATGATGAACATCAAATTTTGACAGAATTGCATTTACACAGTTAACACTATTCAATTACACAGTAGTACTTAATGTGGATGAAAGATGATTGAGTGTGTTTTGTGTGTTTTCCTTTCCTAATCCTACCCACCTATCTCCTAAATATTATTTTATTTGTTTGTAGTGGCTTGCACTGACACCCATAAATATTATAGGTTTACTAATATTTGAGTATTTGTAATAGTTAATATGACAATTATCTGATATCGTTTGTGTGTTTATTAGAATTTGTATGTTTAGTGTAAGAGCATTGAGAATAATTTTGTAAAAGCATTTGTATGTGCATTCAGACTATTGTTCATGCCTGAACTGTCTGATTAGTGATGGTGAATATTATGAACTGTTACCTGCACTTGTTCAACATTGATGTGTGACACTTAGAAATGTTTAATTTCTGCTGATGAACTGTGTGATTAGGATAGTGAATATTATGGACTGTTACTTGTACTTTTCCTACATGATTGGTGGCACTAGGACATGTTTAATTTCTGCTTATAAACTCTGATGAACAGTGTGATCAGTGATAGTGAATATTATGGACTGCTCTCTGGACCTGCTCATCATTGCTAGGTGCAACTGATGGACTGCTTCTGCTGAATGATGTCACTTGTTGGTGTCTGCACCTGCTCAACTTTGCTGGGTGCCACTGATGGACTGCTTCTACTGAAATGATGTCACTTGTTGGTGTCTGCACCTGTTCAACATTACTGGGTGCCACTGATGGACTGCATCTATTGAAATAATGTCACTTGTTGGTGTCTGCACCTGTTCAACAACGCTGGGTGCCACAGATGGAACTGCTTCGACTGAGATAATGTCACTTGTTGGTGTCTGCACCTGCTCAACATTACTGGGTGCCACTGATGAACTGCTTCTACTGAAATAATGTCACTTGTTGCTGTGTGTACCTGCTCAACATTGCTGGGTGCCACAGATGGACTGCTTCTACTGAAATGATGTCAGTTGTTGGTGTCTGCACCTGCTCAACATTACTGGGTGCCACTGATGAACTGCTTCTGCTGAGTGATGTCACTTGTTGCTGTCTGCACCTGTTCAACATTGCTAGGTGCCACTGATGAACTGCTTCTACTGAAATGATGTCACTTGTTGGTGTCTGCACCTGTTCAACATTGCTGGGTGCCACTGTTGGAACTGCTCAACCAGTGATGAGATGTTACTTCTTGCTGTCTGCACCTGCTTAACATTGCTGGGTGCCACTGATGGAACTGCTTCTACTGAAATGATGTCACTTGTTGGTGTCTGCACCTGTTCAACATTGCTGGGTGCCACTGATGGACTGCATCTATTGAAATAATGTCACTTGTTGGTGTTTGCACCTGTTGACCATTGCTGGGTGCTACTGCTGGAATTATCAACTACTTGTTTTTTTTTTTAATAATTAAAAGAATTTTATGTGAACATTTGTATAAACTGATTTTTTGTGTATTGTGTAAAATATTATGTAAAGTCACATGAATGAAAGAATTTGTATTGCTTATTGTATTTTTATATTAGGTTATTGAAAGGTCAGTGCAAAGCCAAAATTTTATCTAATTATGTGATATTTACGTATTAATATTATCTTTTATTTTTGTCTGTATTTTTTTGACGAATTTGGTGGTATTTTCACCACCAATGCTGGCAAAAATACCATCAAATTCTAGCCCGTGGAGGAAGGGCATATGAAAGGTGGCTACACTGAGCCACAGCGCCAGAGAGTTTTGTTTCGCCGCCTCCACTGGCAGTGATGATTGAAAAGTAGCGGAGGGCAGTGCTTGTCGAGAACTCATGGTAGGCAGTGATTATTGAGAAGTATCGGAGGGCAGTGCTTGTTGAGAACTCGTAGTAGTAAGTGCTTGCTGAGATGTCGTAGTGAAGAGTGCTTGTCGAGATGTGGCAGTAGTCAGTTCTTGTTGAGATGTGGTAGTAGCGAGTCGGTGTGGACATATTGTAATGATCAGAGTGCTTTTCGTCAATATATGAAGGTAAAAAAAAATCCTTTTCTTTTTACTATCTCAATGTCCTAAATAATGCGTCATTACAGGTTCAGTCAACAAAGTATCTGGCTTGTGTTCTTGTATTAGAGTGTAATTCTGGTTTTCTTGCGCAATTATAGTATTTCTAATTTTTTTTATCACGTCAGTATAAATGGTTGTAACGGAACTGAAATGATGGTGGGCTGACAGTAATTTGGAGCCCGCCCGTCGGAAACGGGCGCGCTGGTGTGAGACTGCCAGGGAGTGCACCCTGATGCCATCTATTGTCGAAACTGGGAATTAGCGCTGCCTGTCAGACAATGCACTAAGCTCTCGGAGTCAAATGTATTCCTTTTCTTGGTAATTATAAGTTATTACTGTATGATTTAATGTTATAAGGCGCTAGTAGTAAATTTTTATGACTGGTATGAACTCCAGGGTAATAAACATAAATATTCTTAAATACTAAATGATTTCGGTGAAAAGGTGGTAGGGGAACGCCCCCACTCTTGGTGATACGAGCGTAGCTAGAGGTAGCTGGAGACACAGGGACTGAACAATGGAATGGCCTGGGGAGGGTTGATGTGATCGGACGTGCGTAACTGTGCTCACGCAAAAGTGATTGTGCAACAGCGAAGAGGCGAATATCGTCGCCGTTTGTGGAGTGGAACGCGACGAATGGTTGTCGAAGCCGTCTCTATGCCACTGGTGCTGGTTGTAAGAGTTCCTGCGCCCAGATTTTATGGCGGACGTGCAGTAGCTTATACGAGTGCTACAGCTCGTAGTTCCAGCCGCCATTAAGGGCATGAGGCGTGAAGAGCTGCGTTAGCCACATGCATCTCACCACCAGCACCGACACATCTACCCAAGGCAAGACTGCTTGCAATTGTTAAGTCGTACTTTGTATACATGTAAAAGGAGAATACCAGTTTTCTTTTATGCAAGTGCAGAGGACAGAATATATTAATGAGTAAAATTACGGCGCATGTTGTTCATTGTAAAGTGTAGTAACCTCAAATATAGTGTAGTGAAATCAGACTGAGGCCACCATCGCCTCTTTCATTTACAATTCTTTTGGTTGTAGAATACTTTAGCGTATAAGAATGTTGAAAAGAGCAATGGTCACACCAGAATGAGTCGCCTATTTATAGTTACTTAAATTTTTCTGAGTAACCTTTCAAGTAAAGTCACTTAACTAATTCTATATCAATTGTCCAAAGAGTAATATCCAAAATCATTAAATAAGTTGAAGGATAGAATTTTGTTAACCTAAGTTGCATAAATTGTCTTGGTAGTAATTACCAAGCCAACTCACAGAAATTGAGAGAGTATTTGCTTTGTAAAATCACCTAGAATGATCAGAAATAGTAATATTCAAAATTAAGTTTAAATTCAACTCAAGCCGTTTCACTTTGAAACGAGCCAAAAAATTGATTTATTCTTTTGCTCCTTCAGAGCTGGCGACCGTAGTTATAAGTATTTTCAGGAGGATTCGACGGTAAGTCTGCTGCTCTCGTCGTGCTGATAGGATTATCCACTGCTGCTAGCAGTGGTGATTGGATACATAAGCTCACTACCAAGTTATGTGGGTCAGGTAGGCAGTGTTACCGTGTGAACGGTAGGGCACTGTAGGCTGTGGATCGAACCCGTTCAATCATCACAGCTCTTTGGGAAATAGTCCGGTTAGGAGTGTACTAATCATTAGGTGAATACTGGCGAGTAACGGTCAAAAATGTATACGCAAGTGAATTTAGCAAGGTCCATGTAGCACCTAGTTACTGTGGTGCAATGGCGAGGGTAAGAGTGGAGTAAAAGTGAGCTGAGCTTGTGGCAGCTGTGCTGTATTCAAAGATTAATAACGTGAATCCACTACTACCTCTTACCATTAGGACTGAGCTATTTACGGTTAAAATACGTAGCAGTAAGCGCAAAGGCGTGACAGCTACAAGTCAGTATTGGCTTTATACAGACGGAATTAGGAAGCGGGTCATTCTGTCAGTGGAGGGGGTTAAAACAACCGAGTCAGTTGAGAACATATCCCATTTACTGATGGAAAGATTCGGCGGTTCGGTCGCATGTGGCGACCGTGACAGGACTTACCAAGTTTGTAGAATAATGGCTGCAATAAAAGTGTTTTAGATAAACTTGTAGTTTCAAGAAAATTTTAAATTTAAAATTCTGTTGTAGACAGGTATACCACAATTGGTAAGTTCAAGACGACAACCTGCAAAGCAGCAAAAGAAAGTCCAATAGTAGGAGTTAAACAAGTAATACTTGGTTTAATAAACATTTCTATTAGGCACGAAATACAGTAGCTGAAGATGGAGTCGAATAGTAACAAGCAAGACGAAAACATTACAAGGTCAGACCCAGAGTTAGGGACCATAGATACTGTTGTAGGGTTGGAAAATCCTATAGATGAATCCACACCCACAAGACAGGAGGAACGGTAAGTGAAACCAAAGGTAGTGAAAAGAGAACCCAATGTATCTGTGGATGCAAGTCACAAGGGAGAGGATATGGAATTAACAAGTTTGTCAAATAGGATGATGGCGCAAATTCGAGAAGGGAATGCTAGTTTGAAAGCAGAAATGGCTAGTCATATATCCCAATTAGATGAAAACCTATCTGGTAAAATAAAAGCCAATTTAGATATTTTGAATACGCAAAGCCAGCGTATTACAGAGGTAAACAAATCAGTAAATAGCATTAGGGCTGAAATAACAAATGTTCAGAGAAAAGTCACAGAAATAGAGAAAAGATTTGATACTGAAATTCAGAGAATAGAGAAATCAGTGGAACCTTTGGTTAGTGAAAAATTAGAACCGATAATTGAAAGTAAATTACAGGTGATAGTACCAGTTGTAAAGAAAGAGGTTGTTAAAGAAACGGCAGCTGATATTGAAACACTGCGCAATACCATGTTGAGTTTTGATGCATGTGTGCAGGAGCAGGAAAATACACTACGTAATGAGATAAAATTGTTAAGTCAGCAAGTTCAGAATCAGACGTTTCTTAACTGTAGTGGTATCCCATTGGTAATGCAAAAATCGGAAATACTGAGTAGGGAGGAAAAATACGATCCTCAAAAGAAACAAGGTGGATGGCATCCAGTGGATTTTATAAAAAATTGTGAACGTGTCTTACCAACAGACATGTCGGATAAAGAGAAAATTAAGTTAGTAATAGACGCTTTAGTAGGTCATGCTAAACGTTGGGGATTGAATTTGGATATCGACAATTTGAAGTTTACAGACTTCAAAGAAAAGTTCCTTGAGGAATTCTGGAGCACACAACAGAGAGATAGGTTGTGGAGAGAATTCGTTGTCGCCAGAATGCCAGAACATGGGCGTGGGCTCATGAAAGAATACTGTGAAGGATGGTTCAAGCGTTTGGAGTATCTTAAAGATCGTAGATTAGAATCGGAGATAGTGTGGGAGTTGTGGAAAAAGCTACCTGACGATTCAAAGCGTTATGTAGGAGGCACTCATCGAACATTCGATGAATTTTTAGAAAAAATCGAGAATGAAGATAGGTGGCGTGAAACTAGAGAGTTTCGCGGTTTTAGAAATCAGAATGGAATAGTAAAAGGTGGTAGGAATGAACCGCAAATTAACATGATGAGAGGAAGAGGTCGAGGAGGTAACTCTCAGCGAGGGAGAGGACACTATCAGGGAAACGGGATGCATCATCAAAATCAGGAAAACTAAATACCGCGCAGGTCAAGGGCCTAACGCGCGCGGAAAGAAAGAAATGGCCCAAATATAGGGAAGATCGGAGTAGTCAGTACTATAGTAGGATAGTGCGTCGTTCGCCTGAAGAGCAGTTACATAAACGAAACTTTGCGAAGTATAATGCAGGGATACAAACAGAGGAGAGAGAGCAGGGAGGAATTATTAAGGGAAATGAAGTAGGAAAAGAATATCGGTCGGATGTGAAGGCTCACGTGAATGAAATAAGTACAATTCGAGGTCAGAGTGACGAATTGATGAAGGAAGAGTCAGAGAAGGCGTTGTTTGTCGGTAGGGATGGCAACTGTGCAGAGAGGCAGGGGCAAGGTAGGAGTGATGTGACTTATGGTAAAAGGTTCGTACGAATAGTCGACGAATCGCATCGAGAAGTAATTAAAGAGGAAAGGGTGGATAAGAAAAAGGGGCATAGTGCAGAGACGCATGCCGATTCAGAAATTACCTCGTATGCAGAATATGTACATCAGCTCAAAAGCCAGCCAGCACAATTAGAAAGATCTTCCACTCAAGTGATTAATTTGGAGCCGAATATGACAGTGTTAGAGAGCCATACCGATTATGATGTGTACCTAGTGACAGCAAGAGTACATGACTGTGATGAGGATTCTTTTAAAGAAATTAGAGAAAGTGTATCTAACCAAGAGAAAGAGTGTTGTGATCCCTGTAGTACTGAAGCAAATGAGTTGAGTGTGACTGGAATTCCATTAGTAGGGGAAAATAATGAAAGTAAGAGTGGCGAATGCACTATCCAACAAAGGGAAAGTAGAGAAATGGATTATAATTTGCGAGAATTGTTTGAATCCGAAGAAGGTCATATTTCTAAGGAGGAGGAATTATCGTCAGAATCATCAGAAAGCATCCAGGGAGAAAAAGAAGTAGAGGAAGTTTCCGATCCCGCAACCGAGAGTTCAGGCATGACAGATTCGAATGAGAACGAGATGGCATTAAAGAGCCTAGACGAAGGACTATTGGAAAAAGTGGTGAAGGAATTTAGGATGAAAAGGAGAAAGAAACCTCCAGATGGAATGGTCAGTATAAAAACCGGAAAAATAATATGGCAAGACTTGGCGGTGGAAAAGGATTTATTATGGGAAGATAAAGAAAGTATGAAAGAGGCCAATAGGATGCAAACAATCCTGCCCATTAATGTATGTGGGTACGATTTATAGGTATTGTTGGATACGGGTGCTCAAATAAGTGCTATTTCGCACGCATTTTTTGAGATGATCAAAGAGCAACGAGGAGTAGTCATGATGCGAGTAACGGGTGTTAAAGTGATAGGGGCGACAGGGAAATGTAGTAAACCTGTTAAACATCAAGTGATGATGGAATTTAAGATAAAAAACAAGCTATTTTCGAATGCATTTTTAGTAGTTCCAGAGCTCAGTGCCAAGATCGTTTTAGGCATTGACTGGTTAATAAAACAGAAAGTAATTATAGATTGTGACAAAGGGATAATAGTTTGTTAAGTTGATAGTGCGGTATTAGAAATACCATTTGAATCATCTAGAGTAATGGAAGAGAACCAGCTGGGATGGGTAGAATTTAGAGATGATCATGATTCAGGAATAGGTCAAAAATTCGATTGGTTTCTGGTGAGGCGGATAGTTGAAGATGGAAATAAGGAGACACTCCTTCGAAATGTAGTGGATAAAACGGAAGGATTATCTGATGCCCAAAGGGAGGATCTATGGCAAATTCTGAAAGAAAATCAGGAGGTATTTTCGGACAAACCGGGACGAGTGATAAATTATGAGTACTGCATGGAGGTAGAGGAGCAGGAACCTTTCTTTAAACCATCATATAATGTACCCTTGTCTAAGAAAGAAGCAGTTCAAAAAGAAATAGATAAAATGGTTTCATGTGGGGTCATTGAACGGAGTTCTAGCCCATATAATAACCCATTGGTTATAGTAGGTAAGAAGGATGGAAGTGTACGAATAGTGATAGATGCTCGTACTCTGAATAAAGTAGTGAAGAGGGAGTTGGATCGTCCAGAGAACATAGATAATTTGTTGCAGAAGTTTAATGGTGTAAAGTACATGACTAGTTTAGACCTAACTGCGGGATACTGGCAAGTCCCATTAAGTGAGGAGTCTAGGAAGTACACGGCATTTTTATTCAATGGCAAATGCTACCATTTCACAGTGGTACCATTTGGCCTAAATACTTCCGTTTCAGTGTTCATTCGGGCTTTAGACAAAATTTTAGGAAGTGAACTTAGTTTGCTAATCACGGTTTATGTAGATGATCTGTTAATTGCTACAAGGACATGGGAAGAGCACATGGAGTTATGCGACAGGGTGTTCAAAGCTTTAATTAAAGGAGGAGTGACCCTGAACCTGAAAAAATGCGAGTTTGTGAAGAAAGAAATAAAGTTTTTAGGTCACATAGTAACACCAGAGGGAATTGAAAAGGATCCCGATAAAGTCAAAGCAATAAGAAATTGTCCGGCTCCCAAGAATAAAAAACAACTAAAGTCGTTTATAGGACTTTGTTCCTTTTATCGTAAGTATGTGGATGATCAGGTGTTCAATAGCCCACATCTGAACAACCTACTTAAGAAGAACAGTGTGTATATATGGACTGAGGAATGTGAAACAGCATTCAACCGGCTAAAAGACAATTTGGCTAAAAACATAAAGTTATGGCACCCTGACCTGTGTGAACCATTCCACATGGCAACAGATAGTTCAGATTATGGTTTGGGAGTATCCATATTTCAGGAGGTAATGATAGATGGGGAAAAAACTCATAGACAAATAGCATTTGCGAGTAGAACCATGTCTAAGTACGAAAGAAACTATACGGTTTCAGAGAAGGAGGCTTTAGCTATAGTATGGGGTTTTAGGAAATTTCAACTTTTCTTATGGGGACATAAGACTGTGGTCCATACAGACCACAAAGCTTTAATATTTTTGAAGGACTGCAGATTGTTACATAACAGGTTGACCAGATGGGCGCTGTTTTTACAACAATTTGATATAGAGATCAAGTATGTTAAAGGGAAAGAACATGCAGTACCAGATGCTTTGTCGAGATTACCGGAAGGATGTGAGACACTAGAAAGTGTAAAGAATAGGGAAGATGTTTTTGAGCTGAATTACTTCAAAAAAGTGGAAGGAAGAGAAAAAATTAGGGAAATATGTCGGAATATGCGAAGATATCAAAGTGATGATGATGCTCTGAAGTCGGTAAAGGTCAAGTTTGACAATCCGGACGCAACTAACATAAGGGCTTCATATAAAATACATAAAGGTGTACTGTATCTTCAAAGATTAAATAATCCAGGGAAGTGGAGAGTATGTTGGCCGGAACAACACACTGAAGTGCTGATAGATTATGTTCACTTGGCATATGGCCACTGTGGTGCACGGAAGTGTACCGATAAGTTAGATGAATGCATTACCTTTAACAACATGGCACGAAGGGTAGCACAGAGGATAAGATCTTGTGATCTATGCCAAAAGGCGAAAGTAACAAATGCAACTAATCAAGGGCCCATGCAATCAATAAAACCTGATGAAGTATTAGAAATAGTAGCAGTAGATATCTTTGGACCATTACCGAAAACCATGGGGGGTTTTGTGTACATATTTGTAGCAGTTGAACTTTTCTCAAAGTATATAAAGCTATATCCCTTGAGAAAAGCTACTGCCAGAGCTGTGTATGATAAAATGGTGTGTGATTATTTTGTGAAAGTAGGGAAGCCAAAGAGAATACTATCAGATAATGGTGTTCAGTTTTGCTCAAAAATGTGGAAGGATGGGATAACTGAGAAACAGGTAGAAGTAGTACATATCTCAGCTTATCACCCATCAAGCAATCCGGCAGAAAGATATATGTGTGAGATAGGTCGGTTATTTAGGACGTACTGCCATAGTAACCACAAGAAGTGGGGCATGTATGTGAGTGAATTCGAAGAAATCATGACTTCATTAACAAACGAGAGCACTGGATTTACTTCAGAAGAAATCCTGAAAAAGACGAGAAGTAAAAGTCTAGTAGAAGACCTACTAGAATTTCCAGATAGAGTTGAATTAGATTATGATAGTAAAAAGAACTTAGTAAAAGACAAGATGAGAAAACATGCAGATGCGAGAATTCGTCGTCATGACGAAAAAGTAAGGAATCCTAAATTCAAAATAGCTGATCTCGTTCTTGTAAAAACACATGAAAAGTCAAGTGAAATTAATAACGAGATCAGCAAATTTAAATATATATATAATGGACCATTTAAAATAGTGTCCATACCCAATGTGAATGCTTATTATTTAGAGTACCCATTAACAGGCAAACGCCTGGGAGTAAGAAACATAGTGGATCTCAAAAGGTATAAACCACGAATTCTACCAGATTGAAAATAAATATATAAATAAATATTAAAGTAAACCAATATGTAAATAGTTTTGTTTCTTTTGTTCTATGTGAAAGGTAAATGTTCACTAAAATATGTTGCAGTATTGTAATGAAACTTCTAGTTTAAGTAGAGACTAAACAGACTGGGAAAGCCTGAGCTTCTAAGAAAGCCTTAATAGATGTGTAAATAAGTGTTGTGGAAGAGGTAGAAAAGTGAGGAGGTAAAGTGAAAAGGACGGGCTATAAAGTCATAGGCGCATAACGTGTGTTTTACTTGCCTGAGATAAAAGAAGTGTATTTAAAATTTTTGTAGAAAAAGGATGTTTAAAGTGTACTGTGTTTAGAAGTAAGAAAATTGGAAAGAATATATGTAAATCATTTATGTAACGTTTAGCAGGAAAGATAGAAAGAATTGGTGTTTAATTTTAAATATGTAATATAAGTACCGAGGTGTATCAGTAAGAAAGGGAAAACCCTTGGTAAAAAGCTTAACGAAAATTTCAGATTCATTATAGGAGAGACTTCTTATTGAATTATCACTGTTAGATACTTCAATAAGAAGTGGGGCATGTGTAACGGAACTGAAATGATGGTGGGCTGACAGTAATTTGGAGCCCGCGCGTCGGAAACGGGCTGAGACTGCCAGGGAGTGCACCCTGATGCCATCTATTGGCGAAACTGGGAATTAGCGCTGCCTGTCAGACAATGCACTAAGCTCTCGGAGTCAAATGTATTCCTTTTCTTGGTAATTATAAGTTATTACTGTATGATTTAATGTTATAAGGCGCTAGTAGTAAATTATTATGACTGGTATGAACTCCAGGGTAATAAACATAAATATTCTTAAATACTAAATGATTTCGGTGAAAAGGTGGTAGGGGAACGCCCC
Organism: Schistocerca piceifrons; assembly: GCF_021461385.2. Lineage (NCBI taxonomy): Eukaryota > Metazoa > Arthropoda > Insecta > Orthoptera > Acrididae > Schistocerca > Schistocerca piceifrons. The sequence continues at coordinate 777,796,899 of NC_060140.1, read as the reverse complement.
CACTCTTGGTGATACGAGCGTAGCTAGAGGTAGCTGGAGACACAGGGACTGAACAATGGAATGGCCTGGGGAGGGTTGACGTGACCGGACGTGCGTAACTGTGCTCACGCAAAAGTGATTGTGCAACAGCGAAGAGGCGAATATCGTCGCCGTTTGTGGAGTGGAACGCGACGAATGGTTGTCGAAGCCGTCTCTATGCCACTGGTGCTGGTTGTAAGAGTTCCTGCGCCCAGATTTTATGGCGGACGTGCAGTAGCTTATACGAGTGCTACAGATCGTAGTTCCAGCCGCCATTAAGGGCATGAGGCGTGAAGAGCTGCGTTAGCCACATGCATCTCACCACCAGCACCGACACGTCTACCCAAGGCAAGACTGCTTGCAATTGTTAAGTCGTACTTTGTATACATGTAAAAGGAGAATACCAGTTTTCTTTTATGCAAGTGCAGAGGACAGAATATATTAATGAGTAAAATTACGGCGCATGTTGTTCATTGTAAAGTGTAGTAACCTCAAATATAGTGTAGTGAAATCAGACTGAGGCCACCATCGCCTCTTTCATTTACAATTCTTTTGGTTGTAGAATACTTTAGCGTATAAGAATGTTGAAAAGAGCAATGGTCACACCAGAATGAGTCGCCTATTTATAGTTACTTAAATTTTTCTGAGTAACCTTTCAAGTAAAGTCACTTAACTAATTCTATATCAATTGTCCAAAGAGTAATATCCAAAATCATTAAATAAGTTGAAGGATAGAATTTTGTTAACCTAAGCTGCATAAATTGTCTTGGTAGTAATTACCAAGCCAACTCACAGAAATTGAGAGAGTATTTGCTTTGTAAAATCACCTAGAATGATCAGAAATAGTAATATTCAAAATTAAGTTTAAATTCAACTCAAGCCGTTTCACTTTGAAACGAGCCAAAAAATTGATTTATTCTTTTGCTCCTTCAGAGCTGGCGACCGTAGTTATAAGTATTTTCAGGAGGATTCGACGGTAAGTCTGCTGCTCTCGTCGTGCTGATAGGATTATCCACTGCTGCTAGCAGTGGTGATTGGATACATAAGCTCACTACCAAGTTATGTGGGTCAGGTAGGCAGTGTTACCGTGTGAACGGTAGGGCACTGTAGGCTGTGGATCGAACCCGTTCAATCATCACAGCTCTTTGGGAAATAGTCCGGTTAGGAGTGTACTAATCATTAGGTGAATACTGGCGAGTAACGGTCAAAAATGTATACGCAAGTGAATTTAGCAAGGTCCATGTAGCACCTAGTTACTGTGGTGCAATGGCGAGGGTAAGAGTGGAGTAAAAGTGAGCTGAGCTTGTGGCAGCTGTGCTGTATTCAAAGATTAATAACGTGAATCCACTACTACCTCTTACCATTAGGACTGAGCTATTTACGGTTAAAATACGTAGCAGTAAGCGCAAAGGCGTGACAGCTACAAGTCCGTATTGGCTTCATACAGACGGAATTAGGAAGCGGGTCATTCTGTCAGTGGAGGGGGTTAAAACAACCGAGTCAGTAGAGAACATACCCCATTTACTGATGGAAAGATTCGGCGGTTCGGTCGCATGGTATTTGAAATTTCTTGTCTTATTGAAGAAGAACCGTGCCAGATGTGTACGTTGAGTCATACTTCCACACACAGAACAGTTATACTTGTGCGTTGGTTTCGTAGGTTTTATAGTTGCTGGGGACTTAATTAATTAATTGTATTAACGGAAATTTTCATTTCATTCTTTGTTGTTGTTCTATGCAGTCAGATTGCGTACAAAAACTAGTCAGGGCCAACCGTTTACGAGACACAGCGTAATCGGACATACAGCTATTAAATCAAAAAATAAAAAATTATGTTCCAATTTAATAATTAAGCCCCCATGCACTCTGTGCAACCTCTGGTTTAGTCAGTTTATCCAGGTCCCATCTCCTTAAATTCCCACTTTTTTGCAGTTTCTTATACCTTGCACACTACTTAACCTAAATTATCCTAAGGACAAACACACATACCCATGCCCGAGGGAGGACTCGAACCTCCGCAGGGATCAGCCGTACAGTCCTTGGCTGCAGCGCTCCAGACCGCTCGGCTAAAGCCGAGCGGCCGAATTCCTGATATTCACGGTACAATCGTGAAATGGTCTTATGGGAAAATCCCCACTTCATCGCTACCTCCGAGGTGCTGTGTCCCATCACTAGTGAGCCGACTATAATACCACGTTCAAACTCACTTAAATCTTGATAACCTGTCATTGTAGCAGCAGTAACCGATCTAACAACTGTGCCAGACGCTTGTCTCATACAGGTGTTTCTGCACGCAGCGCCGTCTTCTGCCTGTTTACATATCTCTGAATTTGAATAGCATGCCTATACCAGCTTCTTCGACACTTCAGTGTATATTTGTACTGAACCTGAAACCACAGTTATAATGAGTTGGATGTTGTTATTATGATCAGTACTGTGCACGAAGATTAAAATTCGACCCGTTGAAGTAATCAGTGAATCCACTCCTCGCAGTGAATTCCTCAGCTTTGGAGTAACCGCCGACACCTACCGGCGGATAGTTCATTAATTTCTGATACATGTGCGTTATAAGGCAGTGGGGACTGGCATTCCTCCGAATCATCGAGCAGCTGTTTCGTTACTAAAATGTTATACGCCCGTTCTTTTTCACGACTGAAGAACGTTTGCGTGACTACCTTGCGCTTCCTGAGTACTTTTCGCAATAATATACAGTCCTCCTCCTCTTTCCTAACTTCCATGAACTTTCAGAGTACCAAAATTAAACGGTTTTTAGATCGATCACTGCGCTGCATGTTTCGTCTTTGTGGCCTCCACTACTACTGTCGCGTCGCACTGCACCGCGCCTATACTAGCAAAGTAGTCCTCGCAGCACGCTGGAACTTTGGTCACCCCAATGAACCATACGATGCTGCTCTCGTCTGGGGAACTGTAGCAACCACCGACATCGACCAAATTGTAAAAATAAATCCAAACCTTCCCAAAACTTTTTCTCTCTTTAACCCCACAAAAAGTGTAAAGGGAAAAAGTTTGTCGCTTGCTGCATTTCGGATGTTGGCTTGCTAAACATTCTGGATCGTATGTGCCATTTTAATTTATTTCTTCATTGTCACTGACTCTATGGGCCAGAATGGTTGAAATGGCTCTAAGCACTATGGGACTTAACATCTGAGGTCATCAGTCCCCTAGACTTAGAACTACTTAAACCTAACTAACCTAAGGAGATCACACACATCCATGACCGAGGCAGGATTCGATCCTGCGACTGTAGCAATAGCGCGATTCCAGACTGAAGCGCCTAGAACCGTTCGGCCACACCGGAAGGCCGCCAGAATGTTTGCATACGTTATCAACATGTACTGCTGAAGTCAACTGTAAAATTATGTTATTGTGCGACACATAGTTTAGGAGACATGATGTGATGAATATTGAGTAGCGCGAAAAGCCAACTTTTCTTAAAAGCTTAAATATTTCTCTATTTCAATCTTATAAAATCTTCATTAAATTAAAGACGGTGTCAGGAGGTAGTTTCCGTATCACTCTATGAAGCCTAGTTGTCAAATTATAAAAAAAAACGCCACTTTAATTTTTTACGTTCTGACGTGTGCCGCCCGGCGCCGATGAAAACGTTTAACGCAGTGCCCTGCGGGTCGCATCGGACAGCGAAAGACGCAAGCGTACTCCGCAGCACGCTACGGTAAATAACCACACCTAGTAAAACATATATTAATGCACAATTTCAAGAAGCGTTATTCCGAGTTAGAAGGAGGCACTTGGACAATCCCTGAGGAGAGTCATAAAAACTCCTCATCGGGAGAATAAAAACGCCTTTATTGTTACCAACATTGAGACAGTATAATGGTAAAATGCAGCGCTGTCCGTACATTCGTGCCATTCTTCGATGAATTTCCGTTCCCCACACTCTTTCCTCTGTCAGGAAACGCGTTACACCCCTTTGCTCTTCTCTTGAAGCCTCCATTTCTCTGCTTTCAGCACTACTGACATGGGAAACTCACCATCACAGCCCACTCAGATGTAGTGTTCAGATGGTTCAGTGGACAGCCCGTCAAAAACTGAACACCAGTCAAGCTAGAAAACGGAAAGAATGTGTACTAAACAGTGAAAAAAGAAGAAAAACAAAAAAACAGAGAACGATACTTGCTCAAGATGTGCAACATCGAGCGAACTGGAAGAGTCACACAGCGTAATAGTTACGTGGTCACACTGTTGGACTGCAAAGCACGAGGTCCGTGTTCATATCTCTCTAGCATCCCCGTTTTTTCACAAAATTATAAACTGTCCGTCCATTTATTGATGTGTCTGTTCGCTGTAGTCAAATACATTATGAATCTGTGTCAAGATGTCTGTTTGAGACAGCGAGATGTACGAGAGGGACCTATAATGAAAGTTGATTCTGCACAACTACTCTGTTAGCAGCCGAAAGGAAGTAGCCCTCGAACGGGAACCGCAACCATCCGGTGACAAGGCGACAAGTGAACCGAATCCTCCACACGAAAACACGTCTGGTGTATGATACACGACACTGGTAACAGTATGTGTATCATATGATAGGAATCTCTATTGTACACGAGGTGAGTGAGTGAGATACGCCTCTTTGACCGATTTAGGGGTTCATGTGAATGTGAATGTGATCACTCCCAAATAAATGATGAAAACATGACAGTTGGTCACATGTTGTTGTTGTTGTGGTCTTCAGTCCTGAGACTGGTTTGATGCAGCTCTCCATGCTACTCTATCCTGTGCAAGCTTCTTCATCTCCCAGTACCTACTGCACCCTACATCCTTCTGAATCTGTTTAGTGTATTCATCTCTTGGTCTCCCTCTACGATTTTTACCCTCCACGCTGCCCTCCAATACTAAATTGGTGATCCCTTGATGCCTCAGAACAAGTCCTACCAGCCGATCCCCTCTTCTAGTCAAGTTGTGCCACAAACTCCACTTCTCCCCAATCCTATTCAATACCTCCTCATTAGTTATATGATCTACCCATCTAATCTTCAGCATTCTTCTGTAACACCACATTTCGAAAGCTTCTATTCTCTTCTTGTCCAAACTAGTCATCGTCCATGTTTCACTTCCATACATGGCTACGCTCCATACAAATACTTTCAGAAACGACTTCCTGACACTTAAATCTATACTCGATGTTAACAACTTTCTCTTCTTCAGAAACGTTTTGCTTGCCATTGCTAGTTTACATTTTATATCCTCTCTACTTCGACCATCCTCAGTTATTTTACTCCCCAAGTAGCAAAACTCCTTTACTACTTTAAGTGTCTCATTTCCTAATCTAATTCCCTCAGCATCACCCGACTTAATTCGACTACATTCCATTATCCTCTTTTTGCTTTTGTTGATGTTCATCTTATACCCTCGTTTCAAGACACTGTCCATTCCGTTCAACTGCTCTTCCAAGTCCTCTGCTGTCTCTGACAGAATTACAATATCATCGGCGAACCTCAAAATTTTTATTTCTTCTCCATGGATTTTAATACCTACTACGAATTTTTTTTGTCACATAAGCTTCAACAAATTAACGCAGTAGTTTCACAGTCATAAATTTTCTCTGAGCTCTAACAAAACATACATTTTTAACATTTTTGAAGTTTTCCACATGTACACCATGAAATTCTACGAATGTCCAAGCATATCTGAAAATGTCCGGCATTTTCGGAGAGCGAAACTGATTGTGTGTGAAAGCTTGGCCTTTGATACTAGATGCTCCATCACATTAACAATACATCCTTGTGTATTTGTGGAGCTTTGCAGAATCGCAGCGTCTTTTCATTTAGTATTTCACTTCTCTAAAGCCAAACACATCTAACGGTTGCACAAGAGATGTACAATCTGTAGGAATGATAATCATGTCTAGCACCACACCAAAATTGTACAGTAACTGATTCTTCTGTCCTGTGGAGCAGTCAAGTAGTAAAGCTCAATCTTTATTCGCGAAATGATCAGTCACACGTTCATTAAAACCTTTCACCAGTTTTTCCTCCATTTTGGCTGATGCATTACAATTCAAAATGACACAGGGGGTCATTGTGCAAGTACCGTATTACCTGTTGCTGAACTTGCGGTCCAGATACACCATTTTTTCCTAGATACATAAATAAAACGTAATTAAAACTAACCCTGCTTTGTTAGGGGCATATTGTTTGGTGTAACTGTGGGGAGTGGCATGCAGCTGGTCTATACTGCATTTAGTGTCGTCTCCTCAAAATAACGATAACTGGACTGAGGTGTGTGGATGGCATATGCGTCATCATACTGTTGAAAATCGACGTTAGTTGCTGTAACAGAATTCTTTGAGCAGTCTACAAAAAAATGGTTCAAATGGCTCTGAGCACTATGCGACTTAACTTCTGAGGTCATCAGTCGCCTAGAGCTTAGAACTAATTAAACCTAACTAACCTAAGGACAGCACACACATCCATGCCCGAGGCAGGATTCGAACCTGCGACCGTAGCGGGCGCTCGGCTCCAGACAGCAGCGCCCAGAACCGCACGGCCACTCCGGCCGGCAGCAGTCTACAAGTTTTCTAGTTTATTGGCATAGTTTTTGCTCACATATTTTGTAATCATTCTGCTCATAATTTTGTATTCCCTTTTGAAAGTGAATAGCCAATGAGATAAAGCTTTGAAGTCCAGGCTTTTCGTTTAGCAAAACGTAGTCCACAAATTTGTTAGTCTGTATCACGCACTGCACTTCATTATTTTCTGGCTTGCATAAATTGTTCGTATACATTGTATTTTGATATACTAAACATCTGTTTTCAGGTTCTATCTCGTTCTTTACAATATTTAACTGTGCTTCTTTCCTCCGTCTCTTTAAACTTCTTGAATTTATTTATAACTTCACTCAATAATCTGTGTTTGCGTCTTTTAATTTGTTTGGGCAACAGATTTGAACAGGTGCGGCTCTTAATAAAGGCTCTGATGCAGAACTGCCTCAAAATATATACTAAAATAAATTTCTCAGTAAGGTATTACAGAATTTAAATTTTCAGCCCACATTTTTCGGATTTCTCTCACCGGTTTAAATAACGCCGATCAACGATTTAGGAACTGTTGGTATGTGATATGACGCGATGTTTTTCGAACAAGCAGCAGCTAGTTTTAACGCTGAGCCTTGAAATGCCGCTTAACTTCATGTAGCGCAGGTTTGGGGACGTGGCTTCCTCGGAGTACAGCTCTTTTGGGTGTCCAAAGGCACTTGTGTTTCAGCTTAAGGGTGTCCTACCAACGGGCACACTTTTCACGGTCCACTGCTTACAACAAAAGGGAATGAACGGAGTTGCTGAAACATCGCTATAGAATTCCTGTCTCTGCATATCTCTGTTACGCTTTGATACGTCATTAATCGATGTTCAGTATTGTTGTTTTGCTCATTTTACAGATAGTTCTTTTTGTTTCAGCCATTGGCTATTTTATCCACTGTTGGAATAAGTTCGCAGATGTCTCACCAGAGTTCACTAGAGTACAGAAACATGAGTATCACCACCTAGCGAGAGTTTCACGAATGATTAACGCAAAAAGTGCACGAAATATGCCCCTTGCCCGGAATACACCGAAGAGCCAAAGAAATCGGTATACGTGCTCGGTGTCGTGTAGGGCCCCCGCGAGCACGCAGAAGTATCGCAACAGGACGTGGCGTGAACTCGATTAATGTCTGAAGTAGTGCTGGAGGGAACTGACACCATGAATCCTACAGGGCTGTCCATAAATCAGTAAGGGCACGAGGTGGTGGAGATCTCTTCTGAACAAAACGTTGCAAGAGATCCCGGATATGCTAAATTATGTTCATGTCTTGGGAGTTTGGTGGCCAGCGGAAGTGTTTACACTCAGAAGACTGTTCGTGGAGGCACTCTGTTGCAATTCTGGACCTGTGGGGTGTCGCATTGTCCTGCTGGAATTGTCCAAGTCCGTCGGGATGCACAATGGATGCAAATGGATGCAGGTGATCAGACAGGATGCTTACGTATGTGTCACCTGTCAAAGTCGCTTATAGACGTATCAGGGGTCCCATATCACTCCAACTGCATGCGCCGCACACCATTACAGAGCCTCCATCAGCTTGAACAGTTCCTGCTGGCATGCAGGATCCATGGATACATGAGGTTGCCTCGTTACCCTTACACGTCCATCCGATCGATACTATTTGTAACGAGACTCGACCGACCCGGCAACATGTTTCCAGTCATCAACAGTCCAATGTCAGTGTTAACGGGCCCAGGCGAGGCGTAAAGCTTCTGTCGTGCTGTCATCAAGGGTACACGAGTGGACCTTCGACTCCGAAAGCCCATATTGATGATGCTTCTTTGAATGGTTCGCACGCTGGCACTTGTTGATGGTCCAGCACTGAAATCTGCAGCAATTTGCGGAAGGGTTGCGCTTCTGTCACGTTAAACAATTCTCTTCAGTCGTCGTAGGTCCCGTTCTTGCAGGATCTTTTTCCGACTGCAGCGACGTCGGAGCTTTGATGTTTTATCGGATTCCTGATATTTACGGTACACTCGTGAAATGATCTTATGGGAAAATCCCCACTTCATCGCTACCTCGGAGATGCTGTGTCCCAACGCTCATCTGCTGGCTATAACACCACGTTCAAACTCACTTCAGTCTTGATAACCTGCCATTGTAGCAGCAGTAACCGATCTAACAACTGCGTCAAGCAGTTGTTGTCTTATATAGGCGTTTACATATCTCTGTATTTGAATACTCATGCTTATACCAGTTTCGTTAGCGCTACAGTGTATGTCTAGTTAATTTAGTTTTCTTCCCTGCTGACTGCAGGTAATCTGTGATGCTAGCACGTTTCTTCTTGTGAGTGTATTATGCGTGAATAACAGCAGCATACCACGACTTTGAAAACGACAGAATACGAATTCAGTGCGCAATTTACCACGCATTATTTTGGAACATGCGGTTAGGACGAAAATGAAGGCAGGTGGTGTGCCCAGACCCATGTAAACACGAATCAAGAACAAAAACATTGTAAATCCAGGCAAGAGTATACACACTGTGCAGCTGAGAGGTTTGTGCGCTGCACCAATTATAATGCATGTTTTTGTAATATCCAACTATAAATACGACAAATACAGTATATAACTTATCATGACAGTTGCTCAGGCTGCGTATGTCAGCCAATCACAGCACAAGATCCGTGACCTCATGGGGACATAATTGGTTCGTCACGCGAACTCATAAATGCCCCGGTCTGAGGGCACAAAACAGTATTAAACGTCTTAAATTTAGAAACGAAACATTAAGCATGCAGCGAAGCTAAAATACATCGCGTTAAAGATATCTCCAAAACGCGTGTTTTATTACGATTTGTTGTGGTAAACTGTCGGGAAATGTGACGTTGGGGAATTAATAAGCTACCTATAGCTTTTATGTTTGAGTTATCTTTTGATGTTATTACTAGTTGATTTTGAAACGGAAAGAAGATACAGTATGTAAACGTTTGGCCAGAGTGTAATAGTGCCCCTCCTCCTCCTTCCTGAAATCTTGGTTGTGATGACAGACTGATCTGTAGGATAGCCCGAGGTCTAGGTTAGTTCAGATCTATAAATGTCATAGCCTTCCCCAGTATGGAAAGCAAGAGCCGCGCCTGTATTAGAGTATTTCCCAACGAAATGCCGTCAGATAGGCGTCGCGGCATCTCCTCTTCGTGTTTTTCTTACAGATCATCAATCAACATTATCGACGTCTTGTACATACGACCCCGCAGTAATCAGAAATGTATCTTCATCACTACGTTTACTATTTATTGACAAATGTAGGAAATAATCATACAAATACTGCACAATCATCCGATCCCTTAAGGAAGCAGTAGATCCTTAGGATTCGGAAAATTTTTGTGGATCTTGTTATTCAAGTCGCGAGCTATATTCTCTGGATTCATCTTACAGACGAAATATCACTCTGTGTTTAACACGCCCACGTTCAAGGGCATAAACAATCCACTGCCGGCCAAGCAACTTCATCAACAGGAATCCTCTCTCCGCCATGCCCTACAGTCAACTGACGTCCGTCATGTATTTGTTTCGTTCTGTTTTGACCATTGTTTGTTTAGGCGTAGAGTCCTCATACGACAGTGTGGTTATCTCGCATCGGACCTACTGCTTACAGTGCGGTCTGAACCATTATCAGGTTCTCGTCCGAGATATTGTGTGTTTTCGTCGGTACTCGACACTGGGATCCCGTGATTACAGGGCGATGAGTTTCAATATGTACGTATCGCCTATTTGTTTAACATGTTACGACTCTTGCGTTCCGTTTTGCAAGTTTTGTATCTTAAATGCCTTTGTTGTAGCATAGTTCACGCCCGTTTATTGCTGTGAGAGGTCTACGCGGCATCTCGCCTGTTCTCGCCATTCATCTCATTTACTTGCGACGCTAATATATTCTTACTGCGTGAGTCATATTCTATAATCAGTGTATAGTATGACAACTATCAGGACTACAGGACAGACCTCTAGCAATTTTGAAAAAAAAAGAAAAAAACGGGGTGCTAGGGATATTTGAACACGGATCTCCCGCTTTGCAGTCCATCACCGTGCCCACACTATGTGGGCGCTGGCTCTTCCAATAAGCTCTAAGCTGAACATCTCGAGCTGGGACCGTTCACGGCTTCTTTTTTTGCTTTTTTTTCACGGTTCAGTACACCTTCTTTCTGTTTTCATGCTTGATCTATGTTCAATGTTTGACGGGCTGTCCACAGAGCCATCTTACCATTAAATGTGAAAGGGTAGGGGCAGTGCGATGGGAGTTTCCCTTGTAAGTGCAGTGCGCGGACGACGGATGTACGTTCTCGACCTGTCGTCACAGAGAAAGAGAGTGTGTGTGCGTGTGTGTGTGTGTGTGTGTGTGTGTGTGTGTGTGTGTGTGTGTGTGAGGGAGAGAGAGAGAGAGAGAGAGAGAGAGAGAGAGAGAGATCTGGAAAGGGTGGAGGGCTGGAATGAGATTAAGGAGACAAATGTTTCTGGATATTTGAAGGAGTTTGTGTAGTTCGTTGACTGTTCCAATCAGTGTTTTGTTGCACAGTGTTGTATTTTCATTCAAGCCTTTTTGTTCCCTTGTATCATTGTTATAGGTGATAATTTTGCTCTGTTATGAGTTTTTGATAGAGACTATTCTTTCTCTGAGGATCAGTCTCAATGTTGTTTGGGTGGTTGGTTTCTTGAACGAGATGATCTGCAAAACTGGAGTGTGTACTTTCACTTTTTAAGGCTCTGAGTTGTTCAGAATATCTCGTTTTGAAATATCTGCGTGTTTGACCTATGTAGACAGATTGGCATTAACTACATTTTACCTGATAGATTCCAGCTTTGTGGTTCATTTACATTTTTCTGCGTTGTGTTGTTTGTGCTGTGTCGTAAGAAAAAGACACAGCCAGAGCAAAAGCACCAAGGGCGCAAAGATACGAGCTCGTGCCAGTGCCATAGAGACTCGCCACTTGCGCGAGTTCTACCAGCACCACGGGCGGCGCTGAGCATGAAGATAGCGACTTCGCTTCGGCCAGTTGCCGGCAGAGTACAATCCGTCAATGACCTGATGGTAACGGGCAGAAGCCTACTTGGAAGATAGAAGAGCAGCTCTCGCCCATCCAGGGCTGACTTAGACAGGGAATGTCGTTTAGTGAACTATTAGAAGTGAACAGGCAGTTGTTGTAAATTGCAGTTGCTATGTGCTGTGAAGTTTGCCTACGATAATTTGCATTTAATCGTTGAGGGCCTTTTTTGCTATATTATATGCAGTGTTGCAGACTTCATCATTCAACAAGTCACAAAGATAAGTAAACTTTTTTAACTCATTTGTGTGACTTAGTTTCTAATTTGTTGGAGTGCTGTAGAACCTTCCTTCTCCTATCCTGTAACCTGACCCTGGATCACAGTTGTGTAGTAGTGGCAGGGAGAAATTGTCTCAGCGGTGTACTGCACCAGAAACCGTTTCACGAACTCACAAACTCAGCCTACTGTAACAACAATGGCATATCGGCCTCCACAGCAGTAGCGACAAGGCCTTTACAAAACTGGCGACAAGGGCTTGAAAAGTTTGTACGGAATATTACTTGTAGTCCTTTTTTTTTCAGGGTGTTCACTACTACAGGTAACACATGACTATAACAGCAACATACCATTGCGCTCCATTCGAATCGACAATATGTTTTGCTGACTGCGTGTGGGCACATCGACACTGAACCGCGGCTAATACAATGGCGGTAAGGCGCGGGCAGAGGTCATTCCTGTGGCTGTCGAGAGCTTTCGGCGTGGTGCTCAGTATGTTCCCGATGGACATAAGTGGCGCGACAGCTTATTGGCTGGAGACAGGCAGACAAGACACAGAGACCTCTTAGAGGAGGAAATCGTGAGAAGCTCAAAAGATGGAGAGTGAATACATCGCAAATTAATTGTGTAGCTACGAAAAGACCCTTAAGGTTTTTGTATTCTTCCCCAATATCAGGGAGCAATTTAGGATGAAGTTTGTCAGCCCCAGCCGGGACGTAGTTCGTTTCTTAACTGCCCATGGACCATGCTGCACGCGTTTGCTGTGTGTAAACCTCGATTACGAGGCTGAGTGTACCTGTGCAGGGAGGAGGACCACAAAAAAACCTCTATACTGTGACTGTTGATAGCACACTCACACGACGACGTAACACAATAAGTTAAGAGCCCAGACCTTGTGGACTGCCAGGCAGGGTATCTAGAGCGCTATAAAATAGTAGGGACTATAGTGCAGGGGCAACGAGCGCAAGCAACGAATAAGTCGGCAGACAATGCTATTGAGACAACAATAGTAGTGGTAGCAGATCAGACAACAGCGGGACAGGCGAAGGCGAAAAAATATGGAAAAGGATAATTTGTAATCACCAGAATATCACGTGAAACAAATTTTCATTAGACGGCAATATTAGAGTGTAAGAGAAATATAGGAGTACAGGACAGCAAACACTACTGTGTATGGGAACCTAACTTTGATGTAGAATCACACCATCTGAGGATGAGAGGCTCAAAGTACCGTTTAGGTCCTCACCCTTGCATGGTGAGTTGTAATAAAAAAATGGCTCTGAGCACTATGGGACTTAACATCTGTGGTCATCAGTCCCCTAGAACTTAGAACTACTTAAACCTAACTAACCTAAGGACATCACACACATCCATGCCCTAGGCAGGATTCGAACCTGCGACCGTAGTAGTCGCGCGGTTCCGGACTGAGCGCCTGAACCGCTAGACCACCGCGGACGGCTGAGTTGTAATAAATTTTAAGTTATTTTAAATCTGAGACATTGCCAAAACTTTATTAAACTAACAATAAATCAAATAAACTTCATATTACCTGTATGTACTATCTTTAGATGGCAGATCATTTCTAAATGACAGCAAATAAGAATTGTTGTTATTGTTGTGGTCTTCAGTACTGAGACTGGTTTGATGCAGCTCTCCATGCTACTCTATCCTGTGCAAGCTTCTTCCTCTCCCAGTACCTACTGCAACCTACATCCTTCTGAATCTGCTTAGTGTATTCATCTCTTGGTCTCCCTCTACGATTTTTACCCTCCATGCTGCCTCCAGTACCAAACTGGTGATCCCTTGATGCCTCAGAAACCAACCGATCCCCTCTTCTAGTCAAGTTGTGCCACAAACTCCTCTTCTCCCCCATTCTATTCAATACCTCCTCATTAGTTATGTGATCTACCCATCTAATCTTCAGCATTCTTCTGTAGCACCACATTTCGAACGCTTCTATTCTCTTCTTGTCTAAACTATTATCGTCCATGTTTCGCTTCCATACATGGCTACACTCCATACAAATACTTTCAGAAACGACTTCCTGACACATAAATCTGTACTCGATACTAACAAATTTCTCTTCTTCAGAAACGCTTTTCTTGCCATTGCCAGTCTACATTTTATATCCTCTCTACTTCGACCATCATCAGTTATTTTGCTCCCCAAATAGCAAAACTCCTTTACTACTTCAAGTGTCTCATTTCCTAATCTAATTCCATCAGCATCACCCGATTTAATTCGACTACATTCCATTATCGTCGTTTTGCTTTTGTTGATGTTCATCTTATACCCTCGTTTCAAGACACTGTCCATTCCGTTCAACTGCTCTTCCAAGTCCTTTGCTCTCTCTGACAGAATTACAATGTCATCGGCAAACCTCGAAGTTTTTATTTCTTCTCCATGGAATTTAGTACCTACTCCGAATTTTTCTTTTGTTACCTTTACTGCGTACTCAGTATACAGATTGAATAACATCGGGGAGACGCAACAACCCTGACTCACTCCCTTCCCAACCACTGCTGCCCTTTCATGCCCCTCGACTCTTATAACTGCCATCTGGTTTCTGTACAAATTGTAAATAGCCTTTCGCTCCCTGTATTTTTACCCCTGCTACCTTTAGAATTTGAAAGAGGGTATTCGAATCAACATTGTCAAAAGCTTTCTGTAAGTCTACAAATGCTAGAAACGTAGGTTTGCCTTTCCTTAATCTTTCTTCTAAGATAAGTCGTAAGGTCAGTATTGCCTCACGTGTTCCAACATTTCTACGGAATCCAAACAGATCTTCCCCGATGTCAGCTTCTACCAGTTTTTCCATTCGTCTGTAAAGAATTTGCGTTAGTATTTTGCAGCTGTGGCTTATCAAACTGATAGTTCGGTAATTTTCACATCTGTCAACATCTACTTTCTTTGAGATTGGAATTACTATATTCTTCTTGAAGTCTGAGGGAATTTCGCCTGTTTCATAAATCTTGCTCACCAGATGGTAGATTTTTTTTAGGCCTGGCTCTCCCAAGGCTGTCAGTAGTTCTAAGGGAATGTTGTCTACTCACGGGGCCTTGTTTCGACTTAGGTCTTTCAGTGCTCTGTCAAACTCTTCACGCAGTATCATATCTGCCATTTCATCTTCCTCTTCCATTTCCATAATATTGTCCTCAAGAACATCGCCCCTGTATAGACCCTCTATATACTCCTTCCACCTTTCTGCTTTCCCTTCTTTGCTTAGAACTGGGTTTCCATCTGAGATCTTGATATTCATGCAAGTGGTTCTCCAAAGGTCTCTTTAATTTTCCTGTAGGCAGTATCTATCTTACCCCTCGTGAGATAAGCCTCTACATCCTTACATTAGTCCTCTAGCCATCCTTGCTTGCATTTCCTGTCGATCTCATTTTTGAGACGTTTGTATTCCTTTTTGCCTGCTTCACTTACTGCATTTTTGTATTTTCTGCTTCCATAAATTAAATTCAATATATCTTCTGTTACCCAAGGATTTCTACTAGTTTTAATCTACAGTTCACAACCAATAGATTGTGATCAGAGTCCACATCTGCCCCTGGAAATGTCTTACAATTTGAAACCTGGTTCCTAAATCTCTGTCTTACCATTATATAATCTATCTGAAATCTGTCAGTATCTCCAGGCTTCTTCCATGTATACAACCTTTTTTATGATTCTTGAACCAAGTGTTGGCTATGATTAAGTTGTGCTCTGTGCAAAATTCTACAAGGCGGCTTCCTCTTTCATTTCTGTCCCCCAATCCATATTCACCTACTACGTTTCCTTCTCTTCCTTTTCCTACTGTCGAATTCCAGTCACCCATGACTATCAAATTTTTGTCTCCCTTCACTACCTGAATAATTCCTTTTATCCCATCATACATGTCATCAATTTCTTCATCATCTGCAGAGTTAGTTGGCATATAACCTTGTACTACTGTAGCAGGCGTGGGCTTCGTGTCTATCTTGGCCACAATAATGCGTTCACTATGCTGTTTGTAGTAGCTTACCCGCACTCCTATTTTTTTATTCATTATTAAACCTACTCCTGCATTACCCCTATTTGATTTTGTATTTATAACCCTCTTTTGACCTGACCAAAAATCTTGTTCCTCCTGCCACCGAACTTCACTAATTCCCACTATATCTAACTTTAACCTGTCCATTTCCCTTTTTAAATTTTCTAACCTACCTGCCCGATTAAGGGATGCGACATTCCACGCTCCGATCCGTAGAACGGTAGTTTTCTTTCTCCTGATAACGACGTCCTCCTGAGTAGTCCCCGCCCGGAGATCCGAATGGGGGACTATTTTACCTCCGAAATATTTTACCCAAGAGGATGCCATCATCATTTAATCACACAGTAAAGCTGCAAGCCCTCGGGAAAAATTACAGCTGTAATTTCCCCTTGCTTTCAGCCGTTCGCAGTACCACAAGAGCACAAGGCCGTTTTGGTTAGTGTTACAAGTCCAGATCAGTCAATCATCCAGACTGTTGCCCCTGAAACTACTGAAAAGGCTGCTGCCCCTCCTCAGGAACCACACGTTTGTCTGGCCTCTCAACAGCTACCCCTCCGTTGTCGTTGCACCTACAGTACGGCTATCTGTATCGTTGGGGCACGCAAGCCTCCCCACCAACGGTAAGGTCCATTGTTCATTTGGGGGGGGCGGAGGGGGGAGAGGGGGGGCAAATAAGAATAAAGAAAAAAAAATGTTGTCGAGATGGCGCACCATCCTGCGCCTGTGATACAGATTTCTGAACACACGCAGGACATACAATGAGGTGACAAAAGTCAAGGTATTCCTCCCAACATCGTGTCGGACTTCCTTTTGGCCGGCGTAGTGCAGCAGATTGACGTGATATGGACTCAACAAGTTACTGAAAGTCCCCTGTATAAATACTGAATCATGCTGCCGCAATAGCCGTCGATAATTCCGTAAGCGTTGCCACTGTAGAATTTTGTGCATGACCTGATCTTTCGATTATGTCCCGTAAATGTTCGATGGGATTCACGTCGGGCGATCTGGGTGGCCAAATTATTCGCTCGAATTTTCCAGAATGTTCTTCATGCCAGTCGCGAATACTTGTGGCCTGGTGACATGGCA
This sequence comes from Schistocerca piceifrons, assembly GCF_021461385.2. NCBI lineage: Eukaryota > Metazoa > Arthropoda > Insecta > Orthoptera > Acrididae > Schistocerca > Schistocerca piceifrons. The sequence goes on along the minus strand of NC_060140.1, from coordinate 777,779,968 downwards.
TCCATAAATATTCCTTCATTGTTTAGGAAGATGAAGTCCATGAATGGCTCCAAATGGTCACCAAGCAGCTGCCCGTAACCCCACAGTATAGCCTCCGGGCCCATAAGTTTTTAGTGAAAAAGTTGCCGACCATGAAAGCTTACATTGTATGGTTTGTCTGATGGTTTTTTCTCAGTGAATCAAGTGTTAACAGCCGTTTCGAAGGGTGAATATTTCAGGAGCTCATTCATGGACTCTGCAGATGACTTTAAAACATTATACTCAGGGAACCACACATTAAAATATCTTTCCGGCTGAGTGTCTGACGAATAACTATTTTTAAATGTGTCCTACTCCGAAAATCGGTTCTTCGACTTCTCTCAATGGGTAAATACATTTCTTCAGCTTTTACTGATGCTGGGACTGCGGTAAAACTAAGTATAATTACAGAAACAACAGTTACAAAGCGCCAGATTTTTGGCAAGTAACCAATTCTATAATTTTTAACTTGATAAGGGACAAACATGGATGATATGTTCCATTGGAATCTGGTTTCTCGCTCGTACATGCACGTAATGTTCTAGTATCATACCAGCTAAACAAAGATTCGAACGTGCTTCGTATATACTTCGCCTGTATGAGAACTTTGCTTCAACTCGGCCAACCGATCTAATGGATTGTTAAGACACTGTACTCGTTTTCGACAGGAGTGAGAGCAGAAGTAATTAAATACGTTGCTACAGAGGACTGCTGAAGATTAGACGGATAGTTAGGATGGCCAATGAATATATAGCTAATCGAACTGCGGGGAATAAAAATATGGCACAACTTGACTAAAAGAGGGGATTAGTTGATTTAACTCAGCCCGTATGGAGACAAAGACTTCACTACAGTAGTCAGGCTCAAGTTGATATAGGCGGCAATAGCTATGCAAACATAAAGAGGCTGGCACTGTGTATACTACTATGCAGAACCGCATCAAACCAGTTTCCGGCGGACTGAAGACCACAACAACAACAACAACAACAACGACAACATGTACTTATTCTTTATGTATTGCGGACTATGACGTTGAAAGCTGAACTCATTTAAGTGCCTCCTGTCGTCGACTGTCATTTCACAAAGTAATTTTGAAGATTATGATGTGCAGACAGTGGAGTGACGTACTTGCTGAGTATGCAGTTTTTGGTGAATAGTGCGTACTGCGAAATACAAATGTGTTGACGTGCTTCTCGCTCTAAAATAGTATGTTAGAAAGTAATATAAAAACATTAACGCTCGAACAGTGCTGACAAATGGATACTAAGTGAAGCGACGTCAGTAAATGTCATGTTTTTCTGAGTGAAGCAGTGAAGCACATTTGGACTACATCACCAACAACAGATACCACAGCTGACAGAAACACTGTAAATAACGCACTGTATTGTGCATCTTCATACGAGTGGTCATTTTCAATAGGACAGTTTAAGCGATAATTCTTAATAAGGGTTACACTAATCTGCTAAAATTTAAAAGTTCAATTATTTTATTAATATTTTTTATTATGTCGCCAGTTCCTGCCTAGCTTAGTGCTACACAAACCTTACACTTGCTCTGAGGCCATTTTGACATTTCTGCGGTAGAAATGAATTTACAAAAATATCTTCCAATGTGTCTGTTTACAGGTAAACTATTTTGAATGGAATTAGATTCAACCAGGGCTCATTAGTTTATCAAAGCTGCTGCCAATTAAGTAACGAATTCAACAAGGTGCTTGTTAGCAGGCAACGACTTTTTTTCATTTTACTGAAAATGTGGAGAAAATACATTCTTCCACTTCTTTACTTGCTTCATTTCATAGGGGTGTTAGTCCATTTATTCACTCTGGTGCACACCAGCCTTGTTTTTATTATAATGCAAAATACAGGAAGGTTTCATTTTCTCTATAATTCGTAATTTTGTTTTGATATTGACAATGGATGTAGTGATTTTGTGTTTTTTCATGAGAACAAATACATTCCTAGTGTCTATCTATTTCAGGATCAGCAGATGTTCTCATCTGTGAAACGAAACTTCATTTTATTTTCAGCTTCTGGGTAATCAGGTTTTTAGCTAGCAGTGCCCTCTGCGCTATGTGTAACCCTGTTATGCATGGCACATGTCAACAAGGGGAATGTAGGTGCTGCGAACTAAGTAATACATAATATCGTCTGTGTACCTTTCCTCTTAGTATGAGTGAAAGGTGCTGCCATGTGTGTTTTTTCGTGGTGGTAGAAGCATCATAAATTACATTTACACAAACGAAAAATGAAGACTAATATTTTAATACCTTTACAAAGCTGAAAAACAGCTGACGTAGGTCGTACATCGCTCGTCTTTTTAGAGTACAATCCAGGCAATATGGAAGCTACATCATTCACCTACAAAGTGATAAGAGTGAAAAATATTTAGACTTTCTAATTGAGTGCATGATTTTGGACATAACTTTATGTAGTGCCTGGGTCAAGTGTAGGTGTGATTCTAGGTATGGACTGGTTAACAGAATGTAAAGCAGAGATTAATTGTGCAGGCATTTTTGTCAATACTCAGTATGAAGGTTTACAAATGAGTGTGAATTTGCAAATATTATAGTAGATGACAATAATAACAATTTATTGGGGCATCTCATTATTTATGTTAATGATAAATAATACGTTGAAAAACTACCTGCAGGTTTTCTTTTATGATGCAACCATGTCCAAGTACGAGAAGCAAATTTTTATATGAGGATTACAGACAGCAGTACTGAATTTGGGAACAACTTTTATGCAACGACTGAAAAAATAAGGCATGTTATGAGAACGTTATTCTTTTGGTTGTTCAGTGTAATGACATTTTTATTTCCTAATATGCATATTATATTTGTCAGTTGGAAACTGACAAATATAATATCTTAGTTATGTTGGATTGCATGAACACAAGAAGTACACTAAACAACATACTTCATTCATGTTAGAGAGATTTTATCAAGAGTGTTTCGTGAGAACATCACATGAGAAAACACAGGGCATGTGGCAAAGTATTACTGTAGTATGATTTAATTTGTCTTCTTCTTTTTCTTACTATTTTTATTTCCTTTTCAGATCAGACGGTATTGCAACAGTGCAGGTATTATGTTGTCTTAAATACATGTTATGTAACTGCTATCTTTAGCACTGTTATATTTCATTTTCTGCTGTAATTTGCTTAAAATATTTCTATGTGCGAAACATTGTAATTACCCTTAATAGGTCAAGATGTTTAATATTAAATGCGAACATTTTAGGTTGGGCATTACTATGACTGTTACTGACATTAAATGAGACAACAACTATACTGTTACCAGTCTTTGTTTATTTATCTCCACGACGCGTTTCAAAGGTTTAAACCTCCATCATAAGGTGGATTTGCATTTGGTAGTATGACATTTGTGTGTGTTGTGATTTTTGGAAGAACTTGTGGCACCGTCTAATGGAGAAACAAAGCACTATTTCAGAACAGGGTTTTAGGTTTCTTTTGACAAAAAACTAAACGTGTATCTTACGGTACAAATAAAATAAGTAAAATAGAGTACCTGCAGTGGTCATAGGTTCCTTTCACTGTTGTAACACATTACACGTATACTGTCACATTTTATAAAAAATTATGGCATCTGGACTCTATTAGCCGCAAGGATTGTACAGCAGAAGAGAAAACATTATCACAAAGTACAAACAATATACACCGTAAAACAATATTACAGAATACATTTTAAAGGATTATGTAGATGTTTGTTTTGAGGTGTCGAATGAATGTGTTGGGTGGTATACAAATCCAGTTTTGACAAATTAATATAGCTTAAACGTCATATTCGTTTATACAGTCAGAAGCCATGTTAAAAACTTTAAGTACAAAAATTATGTTGGCTAGAGTGGTAAAATTATACACAAATAACAGTTTTGATTGGAATTCACCGTTAGGCTGGAGGCAGAAGGAGAGGAAGAGAAAGAGAAAGTGAGAGGCAGCGAGAGGGTGGAAGGAGTGATTGTATGAAAGCAAACTTTACAAAGCAGGGGATCTTAAGATTATATCTGTTATATGTAATAACTGCCTAAAGGTTGGGGTAATACATTGGTTAATGCTTTAAAATATGCAGATGGATGTACAATTTGTGTCAGTAGTTGATGTACATATAGTTGTACGTATAGTTTAAAGCTGTTGGTGTGATGATATATTTATAAATGAGGTCAGTCCCTTGACATTTTGGGGCTCTCGTGGTAACATAAATAAATATTTACGGTAAATATTAAGGTGTGTGTGCGTGTTTGTGTTTATGTGTGTGTGTGTGTGTGTGTGTGTGTGTGTGTGTGTGTGTGTGTGTGAAACGTACGCAGTTGCTGAAAACAGAGATGATACTATTGTAAATATACTCATTTTTGTCATTTAAGATGTATTCAGGTTGTTTTGTTTGGTGTTTGTATATTTGGAGCATTTCAAGGATGTACAGTTTTTTGCCTTTGGCTTGGATGTGTTGCTCGTATGCTGATACTGGTGTTGTTAACATGATGTTTTGTTTTATGCAGGTGGGTGGCTATTGCTGATGTGTGGTATTTTTTGTTTTTTAGTGCTGCCATGTGTTCTTTGAATCTAATCTCAAATGATCTGCTTGTTGGCCTATGTAGAAGCAGTCACAGTCCAGACATTCAATTTTGTTCACACTTGTGTAATGAAGTGAGTTTTGTGTGCTGATGTTGGGGAGTGATGTCTGTCCAATCTTGTTGTCTGTGTAACGGATATGCTTATGCCTTTCCGTTTGAAGACATATTGGCAGCCTGATATGAAATGCTACCTAAAAATAGGATTGTATGGAAGATGTAGTTTTCTTTTTGTTTCTTGTGATATGATTGCTTTGCCACTAATGAGTGTTTTAGGGTGTCTACTATGGAGCTGTTATAACTATTGGCCTTAGCTGTTTTTTTTATTTTTTCAATTTCTAGTTCACATTTGTCTTCATGGAGTGGTAGTTGGATAGCTCTACTGATCATGTATCGGAATGCTGCCATTTTGTGGTCTGTGGGGTGACAAGAAGAGTTGTGGATAGTTGTACGTGTTGTGGTAGACTTCTGATAAATTTCAATCTGATGTCTGTTTCTCTTCATTCTAATGATAAGGTCTAAAAAATTTATACTGTCATCTTCTTGGTGTTCAACTTTGAATTTATGTTTTCATGGGAGTTGTTGAATAATTGGTTCAACTCACTGATGTCATCTTTTGTGCCTTTGATTAAAATGATGGTCTCATCTACATATCTGTAGTAGTATATGATATTTTTGAGGAGGTGGAGATTGGAAGTCAGGATTTTGTCTTCTAAATTACTTATAAATATTTCAGCTAACAATTGAAAAGTGTTTGAGCTCATTGTGAGGCCATCGGTTTGTTTGTACATTTTATTGTTAAATTTAAGGCAGTTGTGTGATAGTGTGAATTCAGGCAAGTCCATTAATTCACAAATGTGGGTAACGGGATGTTTCGTGCTTTTGTAGGTTAGCACTGATTGTCTGTAGTGTAGGATCTATTGACGTAGAGGAATAAATGTTTTGTATGTCAAATGAAGAAAGTGAGGCTCCATCAGGTACTTCTATGTTTTTGACTTGTTGTGTAAATTCTGCTGTGTTTTTAAGTGTTCTCTCATTATTGTATGTGCATGCTTCTTTGAGAAATTTGGAGAACGTTTTGATGAGTTAAAATGTTGGGCTGTTCCTACAGTTCACTACAGGCCTGATAGGGGGTCCCTTTTTTGTGCATCTTTGGTTGTGATCTAAGACAAAGTGCTTGTGAGCTCATTGTTACAATGTTTCTTGCTTCTTGGATGGTGAGTAGGAAGTTGATGGTGTTTGAAATGTGTTTAATCTCTTTTTGTATTTTGGCTGTTGGATCTTTATGTATTTCTGTTACATTGTTGGTTTGGAAGAAGTCTAAAGTTTTTTCTGTGTATGTTGCTCTGTTCATTTCAACAGTTGTATTACCCTTGTCAGCTCTTACAATTATTGCACTATTCATATTTAATTTAGTCTTAATGGTAGGTGTAAGTGCTTCTTCTCTTTTCTTGTATTCTGGGAATAGTTTTGCAATTTCCTTCACAATAATTTCGTTAATTTTGTGGCAGGCTGCTATTCTACCATGTTGCTTCTTAAAGGCGATTGTTAAAATCTGTGTGACACTAGTGATCAGCTTCTCTTGGTTCTTTTGATCCAGTGGTGCTTGAACGTTGTGTTTCAAACCTTTGCTGAGTATTGTCTCTTCTTCTGCAGTGAATATTATATCGGTGTTGTTGAGGAAAGGTGTATAGAATGTGTGTTTCCTTCAGCTGTTTTGGTTCACGTTGGGAGGTGACTGTTGTTTTATAACGTTGGCAAGCTTTACCCTCTGTGTGCTTTTGTTTTCTGTACGATGAACTCGGAGTATTTTCTGACTGTTTCGGTTATGGACTCGTATCCTAGTCTATGAAGCAACTTTCCTAACTATAATTTTGCTTTATACGAGTAAAGCTTTGTGTTAAACATTTGTTTTTTAATGTAAAGTTTTATCAGTTCGTTTTTCACCCAGAGTTTCCATGCATTTTCCAATGTTTTCTTTGCAGTTCTTGTGTTTGTTTTGATGTCAATCTTGACATAATTTGGAATGACGTTATTTTTTAGACAATTTCCGTTGAAGTTAATATGCTGTGTCGTCATTGCGAGCTGTTCTGAGGTGTTTTTGTACTCGAAAATAGCCTTGTTTGCCTGATGGGCAGATTAATAGAGCTTTGTTTCTCCACTAGACAGTGCCACAATTTCCTCAAAAAATCGTAAGAAAATACACACACACAAATGTCATGCTAACCAATGTAAATCCACCTGATGATGGAGGTTTAACCCTTTGAAATGCGTCGTGGAGATAAATAAACAGTGACTGGTAACAGTAAATTTGCTGTTTCATTTAAGTTCAAAATGTTGTAATCTATACAATATTCTGTGAGAGATGGGCATTGAAAAGTATCAACAGGTACTATGTGTAATAGTAACAAAGGAGTCTGGAGTGAGTTGTGGTGGCTGACATATGTCGTGCATGAGTAAGGCAATAGCATATTCGGAGCAGGAGTTACACAGTATGTAACGTGAACCTTTTAAGCACATATCATGGACTGTGAAGTTGGAAGAGGAACGTCTTAAATTGTTTTCTCTCATTAATAGCCCTATGTTAAAATGGTGGGAAATTCAAAAAATGACAAACTGAAGAAAACCCAATTGTACTAATTGTAAAATGGAGAAAAACTTGTACAATGCGATGGGCCTAACCCAATAGTCCTAAGTATAAAATCCAAAGTGGCTGACCTGAGCGCAACAAAGATGTCGTATAAGTCCACAAATTCAAGATGGTGGACATGGGAGTATGAGGACTGTCCCTAAAACATCAGAATCCAATATGGTGATCTATTATGGCTACTGGCTTTTTTTCTAGCCCTATAATGCTAGAATCCAAGATGGTGAAGCCAAGTATACAAGGAGGAGCCCACCCGGTTAACCTTATGGTCTAACTCAAAGCTTCCCAGATTGGGAAGGAGTGCCTGGTCCCTGGCACGAATCCGCCCAGCGGACTTGTGTCGAGGTCCAGTGAGCCGGCCTGCCTGTGGATGGTTTTTAGGCGGTTTTCCATCTGCCTCGGCGAATGTGGGCTGGTTCCCCTTATTCCACCTCAGCTACACTATGTCGCAATTGCTGCGCAAGCAAGTTCTCCACGTACACATACACCACCATTACTCTACCACACAAACATAGGGGTTACACTCGTCTGGTGTGAGATGTTCCCTGGGGGGAGGGGGGAGGGGGGAAGTCCACTGGGGGCCAAACCGCACAATAACCCTGAAAGAGTGGTTCGGTGTGGGGCAACGGAGGGGTGAAGTGGACTGTGGTAGTCGTTGTGGTGTTGTAGACCACTGCGGCTGTGGTGGGGACGGAGCCTCTCCATCATTTCTATGCCCCCGGTTAACACACAGTACAAGGAAGAGTGTTTACGTCTTTATTTAAACAAAATTCGGGGCAGTTTTCCCTTCCACTGTCAGAGCATCCACGCAGTATACATGGAAACTTTGCTGCATGTGCCCTCGCGTGCCCTGCCTAGTTGGCTCGGCTGCAGAGCAAGACACTAGATGTGTACTTCCAACTTGACTACATGACAGAAGTTGTAAGATAGTTGTTCCGACTTACACCACAAGTACGTTATTTGTGACAGCGCTGCAGTCACAGCCCACATGACCTAAGTCAAAATGATAGGGAAATTTGAAATGCAAAAAGCCCTTTGTGTCACATAGTCAAGTCAGAAGCAAGTGTTGCGTGTACTACTGTGACCCAGCAGCCTTGGCACAGCATGTGAGGGCACATGGGGTGGCGGCCTGCACAGACACACTGACCATGGGAGGGAGCTTGTAACGGCATCCACTTTTTTCCTTGTCAAATATATATTAATGTATATGCCTTGTGTATGCTCTCCCTGTAACAATACGTACACTTTTGTCTCTAAACTATCATGTTTTGAATAGCTACTTGTATCCGTTCACATGACCTTGACCCGTTAACGTTCCATAATTGTTAAACTCATAACAAGCTGTTAATTAAGATTTTTAATGTTTCTAGCACTCATTTGGACTTATATCTTGTTACTAATTGTGCAGATGCGTCACTGAAATCAAATTTTACAACTTACAATCATGTTTTGATCTCTGTTGAAAGTGCTGTAAAAGGCTATCATTTAATTTGTCGGTAGTCTTGGGTGGATAAAGGGTTTGGTTGTTGCCACACAAAATTCGTTTACAGTACACTTCACTCCACTGTCTAACTATGTTATCATCTTAATAACTGTTTCATATCCACTTAACAAACAAAGCTTGCATTCGGCATCACATTGAGAGCAACTGCTAATTCATCATTAGTATTTTCATCTGAAATAAATACTTAATATAAAATATGACAGCCGCCAGTACTTAAGGGAAAGATTCTGAATATTACTTTTGTAATGAGCTGAAATTACTTGCTGGAAATCAAGATTGATGCCAGAAAGATATTTACGGTATAGCTTTGTAGCTACTGAATTTGAAAATTTGATCTTAAATAATTATTAAATATCATTTGTGATAAATTTGATAAAGACAGCAAAACAAAATTAATCATTGTAAGTAGAAAGGTGACCACTCCACACAGATTTTCTCATTTTTGGTCATAAATACAAATATGTACTTGGTTAAGAATACAATACAATAATGTTGTCGTTTCAGTTAGTAAAATTTATTAAATCGTTCTTTTTTGAACAACACACAAAACAGAATAGGAGCTGAAACTTATTGGTTGATTAAAGACGTGTGGCAGATTAGAACTCAAACATGATGCCTTTGTCTAACATCTCCTACCTTCAACACTTCACAGAAGTTCTCCAGCATACCTAGAGAGATGTGGAAGGAACGATATAGTGCAGACATATCTTAGCCACAGCTTCAAGTATTGTTTCCAGAATTAAAATTGCAGAGTAAAATTAATTCTATAGGATAATAATTATAATAATTGTTTGTAGGTAATAATATAACAGAGAACCATGGAGAATTGATAATCTATATTGTTTCAAAATTCAGTGCTCAGTTACATTCACTAATATGACTGATTCCCCTATCCACTTCTAGACATGAGAGTAAATAAAATTTCTTGCTTTGTAACAGATGAGCAGTCGAAATTTGTGATGATGAACAGTGTTACACAATTTCTTCATGTCTTTATTAATGTAGACAAATATGGCTCACCATGACTCCATCCAGAGCATAATTTATGTTTGGAAAATCTTGCATCCATGACAAACATTTTTTTGAGTTGGCTTGTAAGTGTGCAACTTATTGTAGCCCCACTTTCATAACCCTTTCATCGGAGTTCCAGAGCACTATAAGGAATAATTTTGACTGCACACTTCAGAACATCAGCTGCATGACTTACCCACCTACAACATAATCTTTCTCTCCCTCCAGTTCATGTATGCCTTTGGCTGCTAAGTCCATCAATGTCATCCAAAATACGCACCACTGCTTACATGGATGACTATCACAAACATGAGTTTAATATAAAGTAAGACCCTTGGGGGCCGATCAGTCACATACACTTTAAACAAAATGACTAATCTATTTTACATCATATTCCAGTTAACAAACTATATATATATTGGAGCTGGGGTAAACCCAGTGGCCATATAGAATCTTCATCTTGGATTCTGACAATACAGGGATTGTCCTCTTATTCCAAGATCAGCCTTCTTGGATCACAATCTCGACTTCATGAGTCTATACAACACACTGGATTACCTCAGGTCAGCCATCTTGGGTTTTGTACATACAACAACTGGACTAGTTCGCCATCGTGAATTGCGCCATTTTGCAGAGAACAACTGAATTATTTTGATTTTTCCACCATTTTGTGCATAGGGCAACTGACCTATCTCGTGAGAGGGGACCTCATCTGTTAAGTGATAGGTGGAGGGGGGGAAATCTGACCACAATGCAGGCTGTCCTTGGGCTCTCTCTAGTTATTGCTTAAGGGCCGCTAACATGGGACGATACCACGCCATTTCTCACAGATAAGAATACGACTGTTGCGAAGCTCCCCACTCACAAATTTATTTCGTAAAGACTTAGACGTTAAGCACACAATTTTTCTGCTAATATTACTTTTACGACTTATCATTCTTGTTACCTATCTCACTTATCTTAAATCACAGGGATTTTATAGCATATTTAGTAAATTAAAAAGGCAAACTGAATTTAATTTCTCTCATTAAATACTATTTTGTAACAAAATACCATATTTTGCAAGTGTTTCTTTCTTTTGGCATTGTTTGTATTCTTCTAACATTTATAACTGCAGCGATAAGTAATTTTTATGTTTTCTCCATCTTCTTTCTTTTGCATGTTTATCCAAATGGCATGTAGAATTTTGTGCTGTTCTGTGCAGTGTGATACTAAAGTATGATGTGTATGTCACATACTGCCCATCATTAAAACAGTTGGTTACGAGCAATCAGGAGAGACTAGGTGGATTTTCATTGCTGAAGTATTTAGACTGCGTGAAAATTTTCAGTTTGACAGATGTGTGTTGGTTGACATTTATTTAATCAGAACTCGTCATACTACAGCCAATGTGAATTCTTAGTTGTTTGGTGTATATTAGAAATTGTTTTAGTCTCAGTGAGCGTAATTTTCAGCGAACTTTGGAAATAGTCAACAGTTTTTGCTTTTAGTGATTCCAAAATTACCTGCATGAGATCCTATGTTCATGTAATTAGAAATAAAATAAGTTTCCTCCGATTTTAATATATTTTTTGGACCGAATTCTGCTTTAATTTGAAAGATAAATTAAATTTTACTAAATTTTTTGTATGAAGATGGTCATTTCTGGTAGGAAGGGTCCTGTTTAGTTACATATTTCACTAAGAACTATTTCTATACTGTAGTTTTTTTGTCTTGTATTCTTCTGGCAGCACAGTAAGCTCCCCGACTTAAATGGAAACATACCCTGAGAGAAATTCTGCATACGAAGAAATTGAAACTGGGTTTGGTGCCGCGTTTGTTGTCTCCATACAAGCAAATAAATGTGGAAGGAAATTTCCAGACTGTCTAGACTTTCGACGCACATTTCAAAGGCATCTGCCGTCGTATTGCTATTATAGACAAAATATGGATGTCTCATGCCACAGTGTCAAAATTACTGCGAAGAAAGTGGATTGAAACAGATGAAAGAGCGTGAAGAAAAAATTTAACTATTTCGTAGTCGAAAAAGTGATGGTAACAAAATTTGAAGGCAGTTGACTCCCTGAAAATTGGTGAAACAGTGACTTTTATTAAGCAGTATTCAAGCTGACCTGAAGGGAGGGTAGAAAGGAAAAATAAGTTTGACGTCCGTCGAAGACAAAGACATTAGAGACATAGCACAAATACAGCTTTGCGAAGTAAAGGATAGTAGATAGGCTGTGTCCTTTTCAAAGCAACCATACTGGCACTTGTCGCAAACTTTTGAGAGAACTCATGGAAAGCTTAACTCAATGTGGCTGGTTGTGCACTGAAGCCTGCTCCTCCCACCGTCTCCCCTCTCCCCCGTCATTCGCTCCCCAACTCGCCTCACACCAGCCCTCACCCTGATCACGAGTAATGAGATGAAGCAGGGAAAGCCAAGTTCAAATGACAGAAATATTATCTTTCTCAAAGAACATTATGTCTCTCACATAAAGTTCTCTGTGATGATAAAAATGTGTTGGATGGTCAGGATATAGTGCCTCCCAATGCATGTTCACCAGTTTCATACCAAGTTACATTTTTCCATTTCCTAATCTAAAAAGATCTGACGGAATGAAACGATTGCATCGAATGAAGAGATTTGCTTTACAGATACTGTCCAAAGATGGGAAACCAATACACATGTTTTCTGAGAGAGTAAGACAACGGTACTCTTGTTGGAACAAATGAGCATCGAACTACATGACCATAACGTTGATAACTCATGTGAATAACAAAGTCGCTGCCTATAGTTTCAGCCTTGGAAAGATACATTACGTAAATAATGTATATATCCTTGCAGGTCTAATATTCCAGATACGAGGCAGTTTTTTTTAAGAACAAAGACACGTTCGGCTTAAAACAGTAGATAGCAGTTGCCGGAGTGTCGAAAGTCGCTATGTTAGATTAGCGTAATGCGAACCGCTATTTTGTAAGGCTGAATGTAATCTGTGAGCTCTATCCGCCAACAACTGCTCTCTAAGGCACCTGTTGCCAAAAGATTAGGGGAAAGAAAGCTGCAGCACGGTCTCCGTGTCTTCTGCAGAGTGTAGTACTCAGAGATCTTCGGTGGCCTAACAACATGCAGTCAAAATAAAGCAGGAAGATTTGTCCAGGTATTTACTTCTTAAATAGGCAAAAGGAAATACTGGCAATAATAACATTATTTACGTGGATAAATGGTGTATTGCCGAGAAAAGCAATGGTATCACACACAACAAAAGAATACCACCGAAGTATGACATTGTGATTCGCAGTTATCACAAACTAACTAGAATGAAAAAGACATGATTGTTCTTCTAGTCGCTGTTTGTCCACTACTTGGATAAGCATTGCATAGTGCCAACCACACTGTCCAAGCGTACTCGCCTCCGTGGCCGAGGACGCTGACTCACGCCTGTGCGCTGGCGCTCGACGAGGTGGTTCGAATCCTCAAGGTAGAAAAAATTTTCTCCGCCAATATCTGGCGGGCAAGTGGAGGAGAGCAGGTGACGTAAAGTTCCTGATCACCAGACTTTCCCCCAGTGTCGTGATTTAAATATCAAACATCTCCGCCGTGTCTCATGAAGCGAGGGCACGTGACACTTGATGGTGATCCATCCGCCTTGATGTAGACGTTAAGTCTGGAGGACTCCTTGGTGCTATTTGCGAGCAGTAGGCTGTGTGCTGGCGCCGGGTTTCACCCTTTCCCTTCTCTCATATCATCGCCATCATGTCCTCCACGATAGCCTCCGGGAGGACGACGGTTCAATCCCGCGTCCGGTCATCCTGATTTAGGTTTTCTGTGATTTCCCTAAATCGCTCCAGGCAAATGCCGGGATGGTTCCTTTGAAAGGGCACGGCCGACTTCCTTACCCATCCCCTAATCCGATGAGACCGATGACCTCGCTGTTTGGTCTCTTCCTCCAAACAATCCAATCCAATCCGCCCCGATAGCTGAATGGTCAGCGTGACGGACTGCCGTCCTAAGGGGCCCGGGTTCGATTCCAGGCTGGGTTGAGGATTTTCTCCGCCTACGGACTGGGTGTTGTCTTCATCATCATTTCATCTCCATCCGGCGCGCAGGTCGCCCAATGTTGCGTCGAATGTAATAAGACCTGCACCAAGCGGCCAGACCTACCCCGTAAGGGGCCTCCCGGCCAGTGAAGCCAAACACTCATTTCCATTCGTCACCATCATACAACACACACAGACACACACACACACAATACGTACATGTGATATTACAAATATAATAGTGGAGCATGTTGCAAATAAATAAACAAAGAAAATTATCCAAGCGTGTCCTTGGAGAAATGTATCTAGTTCTGCAGAGTCACTGTGAGGAATTAAATCCGGGTCTTTCGTTACTCTTGGATATTATGCCTTTTAGGCATATTGAATATTGCAGTTATCAGACTAGCATTCCGATGATTTCAGCACTTTAGTTGTACTTGCTCCATTTAATTCTTGGCCTCACAAATTTTATGCGTTTATTTTGTAAGAGGTATGTCCTGCCTGCGATATGTAAGCTATAAGAGAATCTGAGAGCAAAGAACAGTGTTGACTGCAGTACGAACTGTGTAGCAGTAGCAGTAAGTTGTTGCTAGCGAGCAGTCGCCTGTCTGCGCTTGTCAGTCCTGTCTGGTGTATCATATTGGCTGGGCCGGTCGCGGTGCAGCGATGCCGGAGCCTGAGCATTATTGTACAAGGTAAAAAAAAAGCAGCCTCGCACATATCTAGTAATATTATGTAAACTCACATGTAAATCTTTTAAAAATGTCCTAATAATAATCTTTGTCTAATTTCTAACAAGCATTCATTTCAATTTAACGAATTTAATATATTTTTAATGCATGATCATTCCGATTGTTGCAAAAGAAAAATCATTTGCTTCCTTTCATAAATAACAAATGTATAGGCCAGCATTGCACTGAGCTGTCCCGGAAAAATTTTATACAAGAGCAGATATATTCGCCGTTTTTATTGAGGTAAGAATTTTTCCTTTTTTTATTCAGAATGATCTTACAGGGCCATGACGCAGCGCTGCTGTCGTCCAGATTCTACCAGGTTACTGAATTTATTTTTTATTACAAGGTTTAAGAATTTTTCTGTTTCGAGCTTACATTAAATGGGAAACAAATTTTGTGTGGAGGTTAAATGAAAAAGAATTTCTGTAGAGAGGTTACACTAAATAAGAATCACATTAATTATATTCATTAATTTTTCTGTGGGGAGGTTACACTGAAAGAATTTCTGTAGGGAGGTTACAAATGCGAAACGAATGAATTTTGTGGGGACGTTACAGTTAAATTAGAATCATTAACCCAATAATATTCATTTTATATTTTTTTGTGGAGAGGTTACAATTTGTTGTGTACGCGTAGTCTTTGTAGTGGTATCAGTGGCAGTGATAAGTCGCAGTCTTGGAGGTGAGTAGGCATGGTTCTGCACAACAGAGAGTCGTTCGTTGCAAAAGGACACGGGCGCATGCCATGTATGCCCTGCTCGACAAAAAATGGTTGAAGCATTTTTACTTAAAAGTGCCATTGCGCAATATCCGTGGTATATGCAAGTGTATCTTTCCTTAATTGCTTAGTGTTTACTTTCCTCTTCCACAGGGGATAGCCGGCCCAGTGCCGTCACACGTGGATCGCTTGGGCTTGATGGGACAGAAGCGTCTTTGAGTGACTTGTGGCATAATCACCGGTGATGGGCTAGGCGTGGCACAGTACCACGTGACTGTAGTGGCCTAGTAAGCAAGTTCGTCTTGACGCCATTCTATTTCTGGTGCGTTGCTGCAGTCCAGGCATGATTGTTAACTAGGTGGAGCGCTTTGAGAAGGTAGTTAGCATAAGTGCTTTGGGTTTGGCACACATGGAAGATTATGACTCTATTACTTCAGGACGATTACGGAAGAATAATCATTCGGTGAGAAATTCATGTTAAACTTCTGTTCCGGCGTAACCACAAGCGCAGGCACGAAGACGAAGAAAGCAAGAGAAGAGAAGACGCTGAGTCGACGTCAGCCAATAGCCCGCTGACTAGGGCCGCACCACGACAGGTGCGGCCTCTACAAGAAGAGAACATAAGCGCCGCTCCTGCCAGCCTCGCCCGGACAGTATTAGCAAAGTACCAGACCGGGACTCGCAGACCAGCACAGCTGTAGACCGACACTACGATAGCAGTTATTATTGATCCACAAACTGTGTGACAAACTTGCGTGAACATTGTATATAGCAAAGGACTCTGACTTATCTGCATGTCACCCATCGCTTGCGACACCTTTGTAAATTCAGAGTTCAGTATTGTCAATCTCCTTACCTGCAATAAAAACTAATAATTTGATTTGCTTACATTGTTGCATAGCATTCCGAGAACGCAGCATCCTTTACGCACCCTATACGAGACGAGTGGGCAAGACCCCACAACTTCTGTCGTATCTCAGCCAAAATTTAACACTGAACGTTTATCTCTTCTGCCTGTCATGGTTAGTATTTTACATGCGTCTCTTCCAGCTGCCAAATGTTGACAACAATGTTTTAATTTACCATCTCATCTGGTTTTTTTTTTTTTTAGCGTAACTGGTTGTGTAATTTAGTGTTTCAGCGATGTAAATTTTCCTAACTGTTTCTCTCTCTGCTACAGTTCTTCATCATTCGTTATCCTGATTATTTTCCACAGCTCCAGTGGGCTTCGTATATGAACGCCTCAGAAATGTGTTAAAGTAAAGATTATTTAATTACTTCAATTCATTTCAGGCCTTCATTGCTTAGTGAATATTGTTCTTTTATTAAGTGATGAGTTTTGTTTTTCAGAAATTCTATGTTTTGGAAGTTAATTTCTGCATAACGTTAAGCTGCTTCGTGATTCAGTTAACTATGAAATGTTGTTCTACTATTAAATGTCGGGATTTCTTTTTGAAAAATTCTGTGTTGTCAAATTTTATTTCCGAAGAAGGCTAAGATGGTACAATTGTTTGTGAAAATGTGCTTTTTCATGGCCTGGAACCTTACCACTTAATATTATTTTCCTGCTCCCTATCAAAAGTGATTTATTACGATCAATTTCAGCTGTAAAATTAGTTAGTTTCATCGCACGCTGGAGGTAAAAGTTTACTGAAGCATGTGTTCATGAGTGTTGACAGTGTTGGCAGCCGCATCATGGTGGTTCCGTGAGAGATAAACACTATCCTGTCACATTACTGTGACCACCTGTCAAAAGCCTGTATAACCACCCTTTGCAGCGCTAGAGATGCAGGAAGGGAGTTAATGAAGTTCTGGAAAGAACGGACAGGGATGTGGAGCCATGCTGACTTGACTCCAGTGCAATGGCCAGCTGTGCCACGTTTGTCAGTGGAGGATCCACAGTGCGAACAGCGCCATCGAAGTGGACCGACAGTCTCGACTGGGTTTAAAACCCGGAGAGTTTGGTGGCCAGGGGAGCATGGTGAACTCATCGTCCTGCTCTTCGAACCACGCAAGTACTCTGTGAGCTGTGCGATATGTTGCATTATCCTGCTGGTAGATGCCATCGTGCTGAGGAAAAATAAACTGTATTTAGGGTTGAACATGGATAGATGCATACTTGTCTTGATCCGCTATGCGTTCCAGAATATCACGAAAACATTCCCAAGACCATGACACTCCGTCTTGGTTGCAGGCTGTTTGCTTTCAGACGTTTCACACCATACACACCGACGGCCGACTGTCCAATGGAGCTTAAAACGTGATTCATACGAAAATACCACGTGTCACCACTCGGTGGACGCCCAGTGACTTGTAGATTCCAGCTCTCGTCACCGCTTAACAGCAGTCAGCACGCATGGATGAAACAGGCTCTTCGGTGGAAGCCCATACGCAGCAATGTTCGCTAAACGGTCTTTGAAGAGACACTATTGATAGCCCCTTTGTCCATCTACCCGGCCAGTTGCTCAACAGTTGCATGTCTGTTCGCCCGTACAGATATCCGCAGCCGTCGTTCATACATGTCATCTATGGCCTGTGGTGCACCACAATTGCCTCAGTGCTGGTTTTTGATAGTGCCATTTTACCATGCACAGTATACTTTACCCATGGTGGCATGCGAACTGTTTACAATTATGTAAATGCTTCCACCCGTGCCCCTAAAGCCAATGATTCTGCCATTTTAGACGTCATAAATCGCTCCATTTCTGAATTACGACAACGACTGAAGCTATTTCCCCTTCCCCCGACACCCTTTATATCCCTCCATTGCTAGTACTGCCACCTACCGTTTGTGAGTATTTACTGCACAACATCGTCGAACATAGCGGTGGCCACATTAATGTGTAATAGTACAAGGGGTCTCAGAACACAGCATGTGCTTCTCAATGGAGAGACGTCTACAGACGTTAAAGTAACCTCTGGCGTGCCACCGAGGAATGTTATGGACCATTGCTTTTCACAATATATATAAATGACCTAGTAGATAGTGTCGAAAGTTCCATGCGGCTTTTCGCGGATGATGCTGTAGTATACAGAGAAGTTGCAGCATTAGAAAATTGCAGCGAAATGCAGGAAGATCTGCAGTGGATAGGCACTTGGTGCAGGGAGTGGCAACTGACCCTTAACATAGACAAATCTAATGTATTGCGAATATATAGAAAGAAGGATCCTTTATTGTATAATTATATGATAGCGGAACAAACACTGGTAGTAGTTACTTCTGTAAAACATCTGGAAGTATGCGTACGGAACGATTTGAAGTGGAATGATCATATAAAATTAATTGTTGGTAAGGTGGGTGCCATCAACAAAGGAGGTGGCTTACAAAACACACGTTCGACCTATACTTGAGTACTGCTCATCAGTGTGGGATCCATACCATGTCGGGTTGACAGAGGAGATAGAGAAGATCCAAAGAAGAGCGGCGCTTTTCGTCACAGGGTTATTTGGTAAGCGTGATACGTTACGGAGATGTTTAGCAAACTCAAGTGGCAGACTCTGCAAGAGAGGCGCTCTGCATCGCGGTGTAGCTTGCTGTCCAGGTTTCGAGAGGGTGCGTTTCTGGATGAGGTATCGAATATATTGCTTCCTCCTACTTATACCTCCCGAGAAGATCACGGACGTAAAATTAGTGAGATTCGAGCGCACTCGGAGGCTTTCCGGCAGTTGTTCTTCCCGCGGACCATACGCGACTGGAACAGGAAAGCGAGGTAATGGCAGTGGCACGTAAAGTGCCCTACGCCACACACCGTTGGGTGGCTTGTGGAGTATATATGTAGATGTAGATGTAGAATGGCTTGTGGAGGACGATGGGTTACATGCTAACAGCTCCCAGTTGCTCTTGAAAACAGAAGAAAATGGTTCAAATGGCTCTGAGCACTATGGGACTTAACATCTCAGGTCATCAGTGCCCTAGAACTTAGAACTACTTAAACCTAACTAACCTAAGCACATCACACACATCCATGCCCGAGGCAGGATTCGAACCTGCGACTGTAGCGGTCGCGCAGTTCCAGACTGTAGCGCCTAGAACCTCTCGGTCACCAGCGGCCGGCAAAACAGAAGAGCTCAATTAACAATAACCTTCTGAATTCAGTATGACGGTAAAGCAGAGGTTGATGGAGGCGACTTGGTGGCGTGCTAGACCCCCAGGCACCTGCTGCTACCTCAGTGGCGTAGTTAGCCGCAGCACACCGGGCAGTCGCGTTGCCTCAGTGGACTTGCTGCGGCTGTTGGGATCTCGCTGTCTTAAGACTGACGTAAGGCATCCAGAGGTTGGCATACACATTTGGTGGATAGCCAGCCACTCTGGAACAATGGTGGGCAAGCGCCGAACTCACGACCCTCTGGATATACCCAGAGATGAGATGACATCACCCTGGAGGCGGTCCCCTCTTGGTGGCTCCAGCTCGAGCACCAGAATTGTCAGGTCTAGCAGAGGCTCGTAGACCAGCTGCGAGTGGATGAAGTGGCTGGACGCAAACGAAGATGACTGGCCCACACAGGACAGACGGGTGGAGTGGTCTCGGGGTCGGCAGTAGTTGAAAACAGGGATTGCTAGGATCTGAGTGGCGAGTATTTATAGAGGCTCCGCCCAGCTTTGTTGTGGCAAAGTTGCACATTCTGTCCCATAAGTTAACAAGCTAGCACAGCGATGTGCCACAGCATGAGAAATTCTGCTCGCCACTCAGACTCTACACTAGAAGGAGTGTGTCGCAACACATTTAAATCTGTGAAATGGATAAACGATGTGTTAAGTGCTCTGGAAGGAAGGGCTCTGGTAGTTTCTTAATGAATTCTAATTGCTTGCTG
Source organism: Schistocerca piceifrons (assembly GCF_021461385.2). Taxonomy (NCBI): domain Eukaryota; kingdom Metazoa; phylum Arthropoda; class Insecta; order Orthoptera; family Acrididae; genus Schistocerca; species Schistocerca piceifrons. The sequence continues at coordinate 777,759,916 of NC_060140.1, read as the reverse complement.
ACAAATGGAGACGTATTTGAACGTGATCAATGACTCAGGAGAGGCTTACATTCCTGGATTTGGGGTAGTGTTTGAACTTTATCAGCTATCAATATAAGAGTGAGCAGTTAAACTCTCATTTAAACCTTGAGAATATAGTAGTTTTTCTTAATTCTGTCTGACTTCAAGTACGGATTTCCCTCTAGGATACTGCATTAATGTGAAGTGCGGATTTCCCTCTAGGATACTGCATTAATGTGGAGTTGGAAGAATACAGGATCTGAGCGATACAACATGCCCAATGAAAGAGCTGTTAGGCCACAATCGTGAACCATCTCGACTGTAAGTCTCTACCTGCAGGGTGTGGATTGACTCATATGAACGTTTTTCCAAACATAAAATGTGTTTACTAAAAAAAGCCTCAACAGCTCGCTAAAGGCATATAACAACCTACTTTGTTGTTGTATGAAGCACATGTGATAAAATGTGTCAAATGAAAGTTTATTAATCATTGATCGATATTTGATGAAATTTTCAGTATATCATAATCTGATCAATATACGGCATATTTTTTCTATCAGTGAGCTTTTATGTGTTGAGGGACTACTCGTTTATTCTTTCATTCCTATTCATATTGCTTCAGTTTCTAGAACATTCTTTTTTTATGTATATTTAATTATTATTGGGGAACAAATTAGAGTTTAATGCTTCCTTAAGTTCCATATATATCACACACTTTAGCTAATAAATCAATTCATTTTTCAGTGCAGAATCTAATTATTCCGGCTGATCCCGGCGGAGGTTCGAGTCCTCCCTCGGGCATGGGTGTGTGTGTTTGTCCTTAGGATAGTTTAGGTTACGTAGTGTGTAAGCTTAGGGACTGATGACCTTAGCAGTTAAGTCCTATAAGATTTCACACACATTTTGAACATTTTTCTAATTATTTGCGCATCACATTACATCAGGCGCATACCACAAAACCTTGAGGAGAAGGGTCCCTGGGCCGCAGACAGAACTTAAGAACATATCAGTTCGTGCACAACAGTGTACGGTACAATATGTTCTAAAAAACTGCAGACGAAAATGCGATTTTCAGAGAGTCATATTTCGGGTTTCATTAATCACAGAGAGAAGGGGCCAAGTGTTTTGGATAGTCCTTGGCCTGGCGACCAGTTGTGTACTTACTGGAAGAACGGGCTTACCGTAGCTATCGTACTGTGCAGAGTCAAAATTTAAACATTACACACTTCCTGCAGACCGCACTAATTGAGCAAGCCGATTGATTCTTTTCTGTTAAGTGTGGTCTAGAGTGGGCTTTAGACAGCATATAAAACCACCACTTGTTCATTGGCGTTTTCTGATAAAACCGGGAAAAACCATGGTTTTTGGGTACCAAAAGTACCAGATGTGGGGACGGCCAGTTCTATTCATGGTAAACGAAATTTTTACCATATGTTCTAAGCTGATGTTCTCGGAGAACCCTAAAACGTTTTTTGATATCATCATCCGTTACAGAGATCCAGATGTTCATAGTTGCCGCACTTCTGCACGTAAAATACGCATGTATTATCCGGGTTGAGGCGTACGTATAGTTCTAACCGACGATATCTATGAGGCGTACATATAGTTCTAACCGACGATATCTATATAAACGATTTGGGAGACAATCTGAGCAGCCGTCTTCGGTTGTTTGCAGATGACGCTGTCTTTTATCGACTAATAAAGTCATCAGAAGGTCAAAACAAACTGCAAAACGATTTAGAAGAAATATCGCAATGGTGCGAAAAGTGGCAGTTGACTCTAAATAACGAAAAGTGTGAGGTCATCCACATGAGTGCTAAAAGGAATCCGTTAAACTTCGGTTACACGATAAATCAGTCTAATCTAAAAGCCGTAAATTCAACTAAATACCTAGGTATTACAGTTACGAACAACTTAAACTGGAAGGAACACATAGAAAATCTTGTGGGGAAGGCTAACCAAAGACTGCGTTTTATTGGCAAGACACTTAGAAAATATACAGACCTACTAAGGAGACTGCCTACACTACGCTTGTCCATCCTCTTTTAGAATACTGCTGCGCGGTGTGGGGTCCTTACCAGATAAGACTGACGGAGTACACCGAAAAAGTTCAAAGAAAGGCAGCACGTTTTGTATCATCGCGAAATATGGGAGAGAGTGTCACAGAAATGATACGGGATTTGGGCTTGAAATCATTAAAAGAAATGCACTTTTCGTTGCCACGGAATCTTCTCACGAAATTCTAATCACCAGCTTTCTCCTCCCAATGCGAGCGAAAATTTTTTGTTGACACCGACATACATAGGGAGAAACGATCAGCACGATAAAATAAGGGAAATCAGAGCTCGTACGGAAAGATATAGGTGTTCATTCTTTCCGCGCGCTATGCGGGATTGTAATAATAGAGAATTGTGAAGATAAGGGAAATCAGAGCTCGTACGGAAATATATAGGTGTTCATTCTTTCCGCGCGCTATGCGGGATTGTAATAATAGAGAATTGTGAAGGTGGTTCGATGAACCCTCTGCCAGGCACTTGAATGTGATTTGCAGAGTATCGATGTAGATGTAGTGAACACATAGAAAGAGTTCTAGAGACATCGAAAGGGTTCTGAGGTCACAAAACTACGTTTTTGGTAAACATTTTTATGCCAGTAAATATTATGTTGCTCTGTCTCTTTATAACGGGCACTTCACGCCTATAGAAAAATGCCCGAAGTGGTACTGATGCGACGGAATAGGGGCTACAAAGGGTCTTAACATGCCTGAAAAGAACCTAAATGACTGCCAAAAATAATGTTAAATTGGATAGGCTGAAAATCAGTATAATATTTTAATAGCATTTTAAGTATTTTGAGATACAAACCAAAAGCTGGACGTTTTAGATTAATTGCCATCGATGAGGAAAGTATCCTGGCAGCCCCACCTCCACCGACCGCAGAAAATCCTGAGAAATTTTGGTCTTATGTCAAAGCGGTAAGTGGATCATAACAAAATGTCCAGACACTCTGTGACCAAAATGGTACTGAAACAGAGGATGACAGACTAAAGGCCGAAATACTAAATGTCTTTTTCCAAAGCTGTTTCACAGAGGAAGACTGCACTGTAGTTCCCTCTCTAGATTGTCGCACAGATGACAAAATGGTAGATATCGAAATAGACGACAGAGGGATAGAGAAACAATTAAAATCGCTCAAAAGAGGAAAGGCCGCTGGACCTGATGGGATACCAGTTCGATTTTACACAGAGTACGCGAAGGAACTTGCCCTCCTTCTTGCAGCCGTGTACCGTAGCTCTCTAGAAGAGCGTAGCATTCCAAAGGATTGGAAAAGGGCACAGGTCAACCCCGTTTTCAAGAAGGGACGTCAAACAGATGTGCAGAAGTATAGACCTATATCGCTAACGTCGATCAGTTGTAGAATTTTGGAACACGTATTATGTTCGAGTATAATGACTTTTCTGGAGACTAGAAATCTACTCTGTAGGAATCAGCATGGGTTTCGAAAAAGACGATCGTGTGAAATAGACACGGGTTCACAGGTAGATGCCGTTTTTGTTGACTTCCGCAAGGCGTTCGATACAGTTCCTCACAGTCGTTTAATGAACAAAGTAAGAGCATATGGACTATCAGACCAATTGTGTGATTGGATTGAAGAGTTCGTAGATAACAGAACGCAGCATGTCGTTCTCAATGGAGAGAAGTCTTCCGAAATAAGAGTGATTGCAGGTGTGCCGCAGGGGAGTGTCGTAGGACCGTTGCTATTCACAATGTACATAAATGACCTTGTGGATGACATCGGAAGTTCACTGAGGCTTTTTGCGGATGATGCTGTAGTATATCGGGAGGTTGTAACAATAGAAAATTGTACTGAAATGCAGGAGGATCTGCAACGAATTGATTCATGGTGCTGGGAATGGCAGTTGAATCTCAATGTAGACAAGTGTAATGTGCTGCGGATACATAGCTACAATATAGCAGCTTAGCAACTGGAAGTAGTTAAGTACATAAATTATCTGGGAGTAGACATTAGGAGTGATTTAAAATGGAATGATCATGTAAAGTTGATCGTCGGTAAAGCAGATGCCAGACTGAGATTCATTGGAAGAGTCCTAAGGAAATGCAATCCGAAAGCAAAGGAAGTAGGTTACAGAACACTTGTTCGCCCACTGCTTGAATACTGCTCAGCAGTTTGGGATCCGTACCAGATAGGGTTGATAGAAGAGATAGAGAAGATCCAACGGAGAGCAGCGCACTTCGTTAGAGGATCATTTAGTAATCGCGAAAGCGTTACGGAGATGATAGATAAACTCCTGTGGAAGACTTTGCAGGAGAGACGTTCAGTAGCTCGGTACGGGCTTTTGTTGAAGTTTCGAGAACATACCTTCACCGAGGAGTCAAGCAGTATATTGCTCCCTCCTACGTATATCTCGCGAATAGACCATGAGGATAAAATCAGAGAGATTAGAGCCCACACAGAGGCATACCAACAATCTTTCTTTCCGCGAACAATACGAGACTGGAATAGAAGGAAGAACCGATAGAGGTACTCAAAGTACCCTCCGCCACACACTGTCAGGGGGCTTGCGGAGTATGGATGTAGATGTAGATGTAGATCTTCCAGCAGCTGGCGGTGCCCGCCTGCGTGGCTGGACGGTGGCAGCGTTCCGGCGGATGGCTACTGCGTCGTCTCGCTGGGCATCATTGCCACTGCGGCAGCCCTGCACACAGCCCTTTCGTGCTTCAGTGGACTGTTCGCACATCCACTGGGACATGAGAGCCGTCCGCTTGCGATCTTTCACCCCCCCCCCCCCCTCCCCGGCCCTTCATACAGCTCTTGTCGTCTGAACTAACCAGTCCTGCAGGCGACTTCAACGGTTTGGGTATTTCAAAAGCATACGCCTGTGACACACAGCTATGACGTCTCAATTTCAGGTCGACATTGTTCATGCTCCATCTTCATTTAGGTAGTAATATACCTTATATTAACAGTCGGCACAAATATTGCAATAAACGTACTTACAAATTACATTTTTCTTTTCCCTGCATCCACCTTCTTTCGTCACATTCACACATCTGCTGTTAGACAACACAATGTTTCTTCCAACTTGCACTTATCAACTATTTCCTAATTAATTGCTATACACTTCATTAGTTTTGCTCATTGGTAACGATGACGCAAGCGGCATGACATCGATCCCTCACGGCGAGGTCTTACTTTCAGTATTTCAGCTCCCGAACGAGAGTATTGCAGACAAATTGCTTTCCTCTAGCAATGAAATTGTTTTTCCTTAATACTGCCCATGAGTCACTGGCCGAACTAGAGACTGAAACTGATACTGATGTTCTTTGCCTCCAGTGTACCCACTCATGTCTATTATATTATGGATCACATTTCCAATCCTTTCGCTGCTGTTGAGACACAGCAATGCCTCACTATCTCCTCTGATTAACCCCTTCTTCCTTCCTAAATGTTTTCTTCTCTCGGTTCCACATAACCCCTTTCTACAGCGGTTCTCTACGTTCCCATTGTGACACAAAATAGTGTATGAGTATTTGTGATTTACCGGCTGATCAAAAAGTCAGTATAAATTTGAAAACTTAATAAACCACGGAATAATGTAGATAGAGAGGTAAAAATTGACACACATGCTTGGAATGACATGGGGTTTTATTAGAACCACCTCATATTGTTAGACTCGTGAAAGATCTCTTGCGCGTCGTTTGGTGATGATCGTGTGCTCAGCCGCCACTTTCGTCATGCTTGGCCTCCCAGGTCCCCAGTCCTCAGTCCGTGCGATTATTGGCTTTGGGGTTACCTGAAGTCGCAAGTGTATCGTGATCGACCGACATCTCTAGGGATGCTGAAAGACAACATCCGACGCCAATGCCAGACCATAACTCCTGATAAGCTGTATAGTGCTGTTCACAACATTATGCCTCGACTACAGCTATTGTTAAGGACTGATGGTGGACATATTGAGCATTTCCTGTAAAGAACATCATCTTTGCCGCCCGGAGTGGCCGTGCGGTTCTAGGCGCTTCAGTCTGGAACCGCGCGACCGCTACGGTCGCAGGTTCGAATCCTCCCTCGGCCATGGGTGTGTGTGATGTCCTTAGGTTAGTTAGGTTTAAGTAGTTCTAAGTTCTAGGCGACTGATGACCTCAGAAGTTAAGTCGCATAGTGCTCAGAGCCATTTGAACCATTTTGAACATCATCTTTGCCTTGTCTTACTTTGTTATGCTAATTATTGCTATTCTGATCAGATGAAGCCGCATCTGTCGGACATTTTTTTTTACTTTTGTATTTTTTTTGTTATAATAAAACCCCATGTCATATCAAGTATGTATGTCAATTTGTACCTCTCTATCTACATTATTCCGTGATTTACTCAGTTTTCAAATTTATACTGACTTTTTGATCACCCGGTATTTTGATTACAGGCGGCGCTTCGTTTGCGTGGACTGTAGGTGAGTGCGCCTCTGATGGGCAGCTTTTGGTGTGGTTGGGCGGGACGACACAGCAGAACCAACATGTGCCCTGATCAGATTTTGAATGCTCCAGACGAGACGCTAGATCTGATCAGTAGCGCACACAAAGAGAAGAGTTAAAAAAATGGTTAAAATGGCTCTGAGCACTATGGGACTTAACATCTTAGGTCATCAGTCCCCTAGAACTTAGAACTACTTAAACCTAATTAACCTAAGGACATCATACACACCCATGCCCGAGGCAGGATTCGAACCTACGACCGTAGCGGTCGCGCGGTTCCAGACTGAAGCGCCTAGAACCGCTCGGCCACTTTGGCCGGCAGAGAAGAGTTATACGCTCATATAACAATAGTCGTGGCGTACCTCCTAATATAGTGTTGGAGCTCCTCCTGCCAGGCGTAGTGAAGCGACTCGACGCGGCACGGACTCCACAAGTCGTTTAAGTCCCCTGCGCGTATACTGAGCCATGCTACTTCTATACCCGTCCATAATTGCGAAAGTATTGCCAGTGCAGGATTTTGTGCGCTGACTGATCTGTCAGTTAAGTCTCCTAAATATTGGGTGGGATTCGTGTCGGGCGACCTTGGTTGCAAAATCATTCGCTCGAACTGTCCAGAACGTACTTCAAACCATTCTCGAACATTTGTCGTCCGATGACATAGCGTATAGTCAGCCACAACAATTTCATAGTGGTCTGGGAACTTAAAGTCCATGAATGGTTACAAATGGTCTCCAAGTAGCACAACATACTCATTTCCGGTCAATGATCGGTTCGGTTGGACCAGAGGACCCAGTCCATTCCATATAAACACAGACCACAGGATTAAGCAGCCACCACTAGCTTCCAAAGTATCTTGTTGATAACTTGGGTCGATGGCTTCGTGAGGTCTGAGCGACACTCGAACCCTACCATCACCTTTTACCAACTGAAATAGGAACACGTCTGACCAGGCCATGGCTTTCCGGTCTTCTAGTGTCCAACCGATATGGTCACGAGGCCAGGAGAGGCACTGCATGTCATGTGATGAAGTTCGTCGACAGAGCCTGAAGTTCGGTATTCTCAGCACAGTCTTCACACTCTGAATCTCGGAATATCGAATTCTGTAACGATTTCCGAAATGGAATGTTCCATGCGTCTAGCTCCACCTACCACTCCGTGTTATAAGTAATTTAATTCCTGTAGTGCGGCCATAATCGTGTCGGAAAGCTTTTCAAGTGAATCACCTGAGAATATAAAACAGGTCTGCCAATGCACTACCCTTTTATACCATAATGTGCGCGTTATTACCACCATCTGTATACGTGCAAATCGCTACCCCCCTAACTTTGCATCTCCGTGCACTGTTCACAAAAGCGCACGTACAGTACAAACTAGTATAGATACGGAGAAGCATGATACACCATGATAAAGAAGAGAAAAAGTCAATTCCGCTGATACGAAGATTTTTTTGTCGTCAGTCTTCGGACTGGTTAATGCGACCCGCCACGAATTCCTCTCTTGTGCCAACCTCTTCATCTCAGAATAGCACTTGCAGCATACGTTATCGATTATTTCCTGGATGCATTGCAATCTCTGTCTTTCTCTTTTCTCTACAGCTTTTACTCTCTACATCTCCTTTTAGTCCCACGGAAGTTATTCCCTGATGCCTTAACAGATTTCGTACCATCCTGTTCCTTCTTCCTGTCAGCGTTTTCCATACATTACTTTCCTTACCGATTCTGCGGAAACCCTCCTCATTCCTTAACTTACCAGTCCATCTAATTCTCAGCATTCTTCAGTAGCATCTCAAATGCTTCGAGTCTCTTCTGTTCCGGTTTTCCCACATTCCATGTTTCACCACCATACAATATGCAGATATGCTATGTAAATGATGTGTGAGGGAAGATATAGCGGCGAGCAGCTTTTTTAAACTGAAATCCACAAAGTAATTAATAAAGTTTACAAAGAGGTGTCCGTAGCCAACATAACTTGGGGAGGTTGCAGAGCCTGATTCTTCAAATGCATGGGCAGTTGGTGTACCTACACCTCAATGTGCTCTCTGGTCAGCTCCAACTTTAAGAAAACATGCTGTCTTGAGTGATTTTAATATTAACTGGATGGTCAACAGCAAGAATGTTTAACTCACACCACCCGATTACCTGCCATGCAGACATCACGTCGGTGGTGTCTGTTGGCCAAAGGAAATTTGTTTTGATACCCTGATTGATTTAATTAGGGAGATTTTTAATTATGCAGTTCACAGATCCATACTAAGTATCAATAAACTTCCCATTTTTTCAGCAACATAAATCTGTAAAGGGATTTTGTGGACTAATTTTATTTCACTCTTTGTTTTGTGGTACGATAAAGGACAGGGTTGGTGGCTTCGCCAGATGCTTGCTCACGAAATATCAGTGGGCTACAAGCATCAGGAACATATTTCAATTTTTCCTAGAATAAGACTTCACATAGGTATACGCTATGTAGCGTTAACATCTTAAATGCTTTAGATGCTGACCTGCATGATTTTCTCCATTTAAGGTTGTCTAGCATTCATTTTTTTCTAGTCTATTAGAGTTTGTTAGAGGTTCCTCCCCACGAAAGTATTCCATAATTGACTAGGAAGAAACATCAAGTGTGGTAGCCTATATAGTACGCTCTGCCTTGTACTTTACGGGAAGTCAGAGGACAACATGTTGATGTTCTATCATTACAATAGGAATATAGTTTCTTCGACATTGTTCACTAATGAGTGTTTCAGATTCACATAGAGTTACAAGTAATCTATTTTTAGCATATTTTTAAAGTTGGTCGTTATGTTAGATAGTTTAGATGGCAAATATGATGATAACTGTCAGATTTTCGCATACTTACTGTTTGGTATTTAATCTTATTTCAGTATCTGGTTGAAGTAAATTTTGTCTTTATTATACCTTGGTAGCAGTTATTCTTTGTAGGTGTTGCCAGCGTTGTAACACGAGCTATTCTTAGCCTTGAATGAAATTTTTTTGACATCATCATGTTTTTGCTTTGTAGTGCAGTCGGCCTTAATGAACATTTTTGGTGAATCCTCAATGGATATTTTGTTCTTCAGTGACTTCACAATTTATGAATTCTGTAATTCTCAAGTTAAGACAAGATTATTGATTTTAATTATTTTTGTTTTGACTTTAGAGCACTGCCGCCTTACTCTTACAGCAAATTATTTTGTAAGATACACAGTAATATTGTTTTGTTGTTTGTACAGTTATCTACACTACTCCCATGCAAGTCACTTCACGCTTCCGTCCATTACCAGATTAACTACTCCTCCATGGCCTAGGAAGTGTTCTATTGCTATTATATTTGTAAAAGTATGCATAATTTCTTTTTTCTCTTATTCAGCGCAGTACCACCTTATTAGTAACCTGCTTTACCAAATTGATCTTCAGGAACACATTTCAAAAGCTTGTATTCTACTCTTTTCCGTGCAGTTCATCATCCATGTTTCACTTCTCTGTACCACTACACCAGGGCAAATTCCTTCAGAGAAGACCTCCTGACACTTCAGTTTATGTTTGATGTTGACTTTTTTCTCTTTTTCAGAATAACTTTTCTTAATATTTGCAAGTCGGCATTTTATATGCTCTTAATTTCTGTCATCGTTAGTTTTTTGTTCCACAAATAGAAAAGCGGATTCCTGCTTTCATTGTCTCATTTCCAACTCTAATTCTTTCACCATCAGCTGATTTAATTCACTTCTTTTCCATTACCCTTGTTCTACTTTTGTTGTTGCTTATAACTTGATTTCACGACAGTATCTTTTCCGTTCAACTGATCTTTTAAGTTCTCTGCTGTCTGACAGAATTGCACCGTCGCTGGCAAACCATTAGTTTTTTTTCTTGAAATATTTCTTCATTCGCAGCTACTGCCTGCTTTTCATAACCTTCGACTCTTATAACTGTATTCTGATTTCTGTTGTAGTTTTACGTAACTTTTCGTTCTCTGTTTTATCCCTGATAACTTAGTAATTTCATAGCTCGTGTAATTCACTGAATATTGTCAAAAGCTATCTCCAAATGTACAAATACTATGTGTATAAGTTTTCCTTCGTTCTTGCATAAGGCTATTGTTTCACATGTTCCTACAATTCTTCTGAACTTGAACTGATCTTCCATGAGGATCTCTTCTTCTAAACTTTCCATTCTTCTGTGAATAATTTGTGTTTGTATGTTGCAACCATTACATGTTCGGTGATATTCACAACTTTCAATACCTGCCTTCTTTGAAATTACGATTATTACATTTTTTGTGTAGGCAGTGTGAGCATATTCTAGAAAGGTTACATCCTTTTTGAAGAATAGTGGTATACCGTCTGTCCCATATATTTCATAGACCGGATGAAACAGTACTTTTCATGTTTCTGCTCACAAATATCTTAATAATTTTGTAGTTACTCTGCTGTATCTGTGCCCTCAGACAGTGAAGTCAACAGTCGGTGATATACGCTGCCAAAGACTTCATTAGTTGCTAGTAAGGATCACATGGGTCTGTCCTCTGTCACGCAGCAAGTAGAACCGGCCACCTTGCAAGCAATAACTCCTTCGTACCGCTTAATCCTCTAGTAGTTATCACACTGTGGACATGTGCATACATGGAAGCCGAGGAACTTGCGTGATCACGACTACGTGCTTCTTCTCTTGGTGAGTGTCTACCCTTTTTCAGCGACCCAGCGCGACTGTCAACTGTTAAGTGATAGTTGTGCACCCATCCTTACTGTGGAATAAAGATGTTTGCTACACTTTAACATGTTGTAGCCACCACCTTCGCAACAGAAATTATTCTGACGGAGTGTCGTCTACTCCTAGTGCCTTGTTTTGACAGACATATGTCAACACTCTGTCAAATTATTCTCGTATTCATAAAGATGTATCTCTTGTCTCCAAAAATCTAGTTAGCATGTACGAGGCATCTGTTTTTCCTACCATCGTGTATATTTCTACAGCTTTGCATTTCTTCTCTAGCCACAACTGTTTTGCCATTTTGCTCAATCTGACAATCTCATTTTAAGGTGCCTGTATTCTATGCTCGCTGCTTCCTGTGCTGCATTTTTGTATCTTATCTAATCATGTATAAAGACATAATTAAATATTTAATCTAAAAACTCAACAGTTGTGTTGATTTAAAAGGGGAGCAATTGCTATACGTCGTAACTTTATATTACAGTTTATAGCAGATGCTACATTTCAAAGCTGAGGAATATTGGAAAACGATTCCATCACAGAATTTTGCTATTGAAGTCGTTTAAAAAGTGCAGACAATGTGAGGTACGGGTTATTTTTTGTGTACCACACGAAAGACACTATGATCGTATCCAACTGAAATCAGTGTGAATAAGTGAGCAGGAGACTAAAGGTCCAGTACTTTTTGGTTGTTTCTGTTTCATTTTGTTTGCTATTTCATTCTGTTTTCTTCGTAAATTTTAACTAGGAAATTTAACCGCTTTAAAACATTTTAAGGTAGTATAAGGAGAACATTTCCAAGGACAGATATCGAATCTGACCATCATTTATTGGTTATGGATTGCAGGTTAAAACTGAAGGAATTGCAGAAAGGTAGAACATAAAGGAGACGGGATAAAGTGAAGTAACAAGAGGTTGTCGAGAGTTTCAAAGGGAGCGCAGGCAACGTTGAACTGAAATAAGGGGAATCAGTACAACAGAAGACGAATGGGTACCTTTGAAGGATAAAATAGTGAAGCAGCAGAGGATCAAATAGGTAAAAAGACGAGGCCTAGTAGAAGCTCTTGAATAACACAGTTGGTACTGAACTCAACTGAGGCAAGGAGATGTTATAAAAATGTAGCAAATGAAGCAGGCGGAAGGGAATACAGATTTCTAAAATGAGTTTGGCAGGAAGTGCAAGCTGGCATAGCAGGAACGGATAGAGGAGAAATGCAGAGCAGCAGATACGCGCATCGCTAGTGAAACGAGTGTCTTGTAGACGGCATCTACGTCGACTGCATCGAGAACGCCGCGTGCTTTTCATAGTTACACGAGGGCGGCACTTCCTAACCTCTCGTCATTCTTCGAGGGCTTTCGCCACACATACGGCAAATGCCGGGATGGTTCCATTGAAAGGGCACGGCGACTTCCTTCCCCATCCTTCCCTAATCAGACCGATAACCTCGCAGTTTGGTCTCCTCTCCCCAATTCAACCAACCAACAAGCCACACATACACTACGACTAGAGCACGTAGAAATGACATAAGCTCACTCCACACAACTCTGATTGATCGGGGCACCTTTAAAGCTTTATTTACTGGCAGGACTTAATACGCCTGCATGGAATGTGAACAACTGTTTTGATCCATTATAAATGGTTTTTGAAAGCCTGCGACTGTAGATACAATAGGTTTGTTTATAAATAAATAAATCTTCTGCTACCAGTCACGATTTTCTTTATTTTACTATTTGCACGATGCGTTTCGAGAAATAATTCCCATTTTCAAGTGCGTTTTTATGATGTGTGTTAAGCCATTTCTTTTGATGTTGTCAGTGTGAGTGAGTCTGCTTCATTTTGTTGACTTTTACTGTAATACATAAGAAACGCGATTTTTAGTTGGGTATCAATATTTTCTGTGAGGTTAGTGGCTAAAGTTTGAGAACAATTTGTACTTACAATTTTCTAATGGTCCATTTGTGTAGAGAGTCACACACACTTAACATCACACACAACTTGTACATTTTACACATCGAAAATATCTTATATAAACAAAACAGTTACAAAGATCTTCTTATAAGTAGTTCACAGAGATAACATTATAGGTCTTCCACAGATTATGATATGCTTTTGTACAGAGGTTAATTTATCTTTACAATTTGGCTCATGAATTACTTATACTGATTTTACAATTGTGCTTATTTCTATGTTTTACTATTTTTATTTAAGTATATTATCGAAACATCTGAAGAAATTCACTGAGTCACTTTCAAGTTTTTCATTTAATATTTTATCTTCATATTTTCTGTAATGTGAATATATCTCCAGTTCTTCAAGCAAATCCATTTTATGTCCTTTATCTAGTCGGTGGAGTACTTTGACATTTTGCTCTATTTTTCCAAATGGGTGTCCTGTATTATGTATGTGTGTTGCTATTGCTGATGTAGCGTGTTTGTTGTGGGTGTATGCTCTAATGTGCTCTGTGTACCTGGTGTTGATATTTCGGCCTGTTTGTCCTATGTAGAACTTGGAGCATTCCTGGCATGTTACCTTGTATATTCCAGAGTCTGAATATGGATCATGATTACACTTTATATTATGTATTAGTTTTTGGTGTAGTTTATTGGATGTAGAAAACCCAATTTTTACTCTGTGATTTTTGAAAATATTTGCAATCTTCTGTGATACATTGCCTATGTATAGAATGCTAGATATATATTTGTTTTTCTCTTTTTCTTCTGTGGTGCAGTTTGTGCCTGTGTTTCTCTTCATTTTGTCTAAAATTGTGTCAACCATGGACGCATTGTAACCATTGGCAACTGCAATCTTCTTCACTGTGTTTATTTCTTGTTGCATATTTTCTTGGTTCAATGGTATTTTTGTTGCCCTATGCAGCATTGACCTGTAAGCTGCCTGTTTATGAATATTTGGGTGACATGAGGTTGCAGGGATTGTGGTGTCAGTCATTGTGTTTTTCCTATAAATTTTGAATGTGCATGTGTTGTTGTGTCTTGTAAAATTTAGGTCCAGAAAGTTGATATTTTTATTTTGCACATGTTCCACTGTAAATTTGATTTTCTCATTTCGATTATTGAAATGATTAAGAATGTCTGTGATGTCTTTGGTATCTCCTTTCACTAACAGTAGTGTGTCATCTACATATCTCCTATAAAATTCTATTTTCCTTAGGCAGGGTTCTTGGCTGTCAAATAATTTTTGTTCTAAGTGATTTATGTATATGTCAGCTATGGTACCGGATATACATGATCCCATTGCTAGGCCATCTGGTTGCTTATAAATATTGTCATTAAAGGTAAAGTAGTTGTAACTTAGGGTTAGCTGAAGGCGTTCCATAAATTCGACAATCTCTGTGTATGAAAGTTTCTTGTGTTGCATAAGGTTCTTTTGTATTACTGTTAGAGCTTCTTGTATGGGTATGTTTGAATAAAGGTTGGTGATGTCAAGTGATATAAACTGTGCATCTTGGGGGAGCTTTCTGGTTCTTAGTTCTTTGGCTAGAATCATGCTGTTTTTTATGGCATATGTTGTTTCATATGTATAATTTTTCACCAGTATGTTATTCAGTTTTTGAGACAGTTTGTATGCTGGGCTGTTTATAGAGTTGACCACAGGACGTATCTGGTATCCATTTTTGTGTATTTTTGGCTGTGCTCTTAGGCGTGGTGCTTTTGGATTCATACATGTAAGGTATTTTTTTCAGTTTCTGTCAACAGGAAATGTGTGTTCTTTAATTGTTCCTTAATTTTACTTTGGAATTGTTTGGTTGGGTCTTTTTCAATGTGCTGAATGTTATTAGCAGCAAAGAATTCATTTGTTTTGTCTATGTATTCTTTTTCTTTCATCACAACTAATGTATTACTTTTGTCTGACTTTATAACTATAGATTGGTTGTTTTTCAGTTTATTATTTATAGATTTTAAAGTTTTTGTATCATTTATTGTACACTCCTGGAAATGGAAAAAAGAACACATTGACACCGGTGTGTCAGACCCACCATACTTGCTCCGGACACTGCGAGAGGGCTGTACAAGCAATGATCACACGCACGGCACAGCGGACACACCAGGAACCGCGGTGTTGGCCGTCGAATGGCGCTAGCTGCGCAGCATTTGTGCACCGCCGCCGTCAGTGTCAGCCAGTTTGCCGTGGCATACGGAGCTCCATCGCAGTCTTTAACACTGGTAGCATGCCGCGACAGCGTGGACGTGAACCGTATGTGCAGTTGACGGACTTTGAGCGAGGGCACATAGTGGGCATGCGGGAGGCCGGGTGGACGTACCGCCGAATTGCTCAACACGTGGGGCGTGAGGTCTCCACAGTACATCGATGTTGTCGCCAGTGGTCGGCGGAAGGTGCACGTGCCCGTCGACCTGGGACCGGACCGCAGCGACGCACGGATGCACGCCAAGACCGTAGGATCCTACGCAGTGCCGTAGGGGACCGCACCGCCACTTCCCAGCAAATTAGGGACACTGTTGCTCCTGGGGTATCGGCGAGGACCATTCGCAACCGTCTCCATGAAGCTGGGCTACGGTCCCGCTCACCGTTAGGCCGTCTTCCGCTCACGCCCCAACATCGTGCAGCCCGCCTCCAGTGGTGTCGCGACAGGCGTGAATGAAGGGACGAATGGAGACGTGTCGTCTTCAGCGATGAGAGTCGCTTCTGCCTTGGTGCCAATGATGGTCGTATGCGTGTTTGGCGCCGTGCAGGTGAGCGCCACAATCAGGACTGCATACGACCGAGGCACACAGGGCAACACCCGGCATCATGGTGTGGGGAGCAATCTCTTACACTGGCCGTACACCACTGGTGATCGTCGAGGGGACACTGAATAGTGCACGGTACATCCAAACCGTCATCGAACCCATCGTTCTACCATTCCTAGACCGGCAAGGGAACTTGCTGTTCCAACAGGACAATGCACGTCTGCATGGATCCCGTGCCACCCAACGTGCTCTAGAAGGTGTAAGTCAACTACCCTGGCTAGCAAGATCTCCGGATCTGTCCCCCATTGAGCATGTTTGGGACTGGATGAAGCGTCGTCTCACGCGGTCTGCACGTCCAGCACGAACGCTGGTCCAACTGAGGCGCCAGGTGGAAATGGCATGGCAAGCCGTTCCACAGGACTACATCCAGCATCTCTACAATCGTCTCCATGGGAGAATAGCAACCTGCATTGCTGCAAAAGGTGGATATACACTGTACTAGTGCCGACATTGTGCATGCTCTGTTGCCTGTGTCTATGTGCCTGTGGTTCTGTCAGTGTGATCATGTGATGTATCTGACCCCAGGAATGTGTCAATAAAGTTTCCCCTTCCTGGGACAATGAATTCACGGTGTTCTTATTTCAATTTCCAGGAGTGTGTATTTAGATCTAAACTTATCTTTATTCATTTCTTTCTCAAGAAGCTTGCTTACTTTGTGACCTATTGCTGCTTTTGTATTTGAATTTAATTTTGCGGCATCTGCTGCACTTCTAGTTGCAGCTATAACCTGTTTCAGTGTATGGTTGTTGAGGTTAGGTTCTACGTTGTATTTTAGTCCTTTTTGGAGTAGATCATTTTCTCTTTGGTTGAACTTTATGTCAGTGTTGTTTACCAGTCTACTGTAAAATGTGTGTTTGTTTTTGTCAGTTATCTCAAGGTTGGATCTCTTGTCTTGTTTGGATGTCAAGGTCTGTAGTTTCTTGTTATGTGTGTTGCAAATCGTCAAGTACTCCTTGTCGACTATTTCCTGGATATGCCTGCAAATTCTGTCATAAACTGTAGGTTCCATGTTGTTTGCTGCTTCTATCTGCATGTTGAGTAGCTTTCTGTTTAGTAAGTCCTTTTTCTTATGTAACTGCCTTATTTCGGTTTTCAGCCAGAGTTTTTCTGCTTTATGTTTTATAAGTTTTGCTATGTTGCTGCTACAACATATTTTCACTTTTATATATTTCGGAATTATGCCTAGTTGTTGACAGTGCTTGTTGAATCTTATGTGTGCAATTGTTTTTAGTACTTTCATTTTGAGGTTTTTGTATTTATATATGGCTTTCAGTGAAGAAGATTGCAGTTGCCAATGGTTACAATGCTTCCATGGTTGACACAATCTTAGACAAAATGAAGAGAAACACAGGTACAAACTGCACCACAGAAGAAAAAGAGAAAAACAAATATATATCTAGCATTCCATACATAGGCAATGTATCACAGACGATTGCAAATATTTTCAAAAATCATAGAGTAAAAATTGGGTTTTCTACATCCAATAAACTACACCAAAAACTAATACATAATATAAAGTGTAATCATGATCCATATTCAGACTCTGGAATATACAAGGTAACATGCCAGGAATGCTCCAAGTTCTACATAGGACAAACAGGCCGAAATATCAACACCAGGTACACAGAGCACATTAGAGCATACACCCACAACAAACACGCTACATCAGCAATAGCAACACACATACATAATACAGGACACCCATTTGGAAAAATAGAGCAAAATGTCAAAGTACTCCACCGACTAGATAAAGGACATAAAATGGATTTGCTTGAAGAACTGGAGATATATTCACATTACAGAAAATATGAAGATAAAATATTAAATGAAAAACTTGAAAGTGACTCAGTGAATTTCTTCAGATGTTTCGATAATATACTTAAATAAAAATAGTAAAACATAGAAATAAGCACAATTGTAAAATCAGTGCAAGTAATTCATGAGCCAAATTGTAAAGATAAATTAACCTCTGTACAAAAGCATATCATAATCTGTGGAAGACCTATAATGTTATCTCTGTGAAATACCTATAAGAAGATCTTTGTAACTGTTTTGTTTATATAAGATATTTTCGATGTGTAAAATGTACAAGTTGTGTGTGATGTTAAGTGTGTGTGACTCTCTACACAAATGGACCATTAGAAAATTGTAAGTACAAATTGTTCTCAAACTTTAGCCACTAACCTCACAGAAAATATTGATACCCAACTAAAAATCGCGTTTCTTATGTATTACAGTAAAAGTCAACAAAATGAAGCAGACTCACACACACTGACAACGTCAAAAGAAATGGCTTAACACACATCACAAAAACGCACTTGAAAATGGGAATTATTTCTCGAAACGCGTCGTGCAAATAGTAAAATAAAGAAAATCGTGACTGGTAGCAGAAGATTTATTTATTTATAAACAAACCTAGTGAACAACTGTGTTGCAAATGTCTGCTTGGTGAGTGAAACAACGCTGCAAGGTTACGTAAATTATAGTAACGTTTATATGCGAACTGCGTTAAGGTGCGTTATGTAAATGAATTTTTTTGTTTCACAATATTTTCGATTTTGGCTGAGACCCAGTGTACACAATTGTGTGTACAAAGTATGTTTTGGAAACGGGTGCATGTATTTGTATAATTCTTGCTTGTAAAATCATTAGAAAAACACCTAAGAGAATTAAATCGTTAAAAACGAAGTCATTCCTCCAGAAAAAGGTCATGTCTGAAAGTGTTAATAAGCAGCCGCAGATCAGAACCCCAAACCCCTAGGATAAGTGCCACACAGACGTGTGAACCGTAGTGTGGAAGACTATTTGTTACAATCAAGAACATTACTATCATTTGCGTACCACACAGCACCAAAGAAGATCCTACAGCGTTTAAATTTATATTCAGCTCAGTTATTAATTGCACGTTGTGTAAGTAAAATTATTAATGGGTTATTGTTTTTTCGATGTCTGATTGTACGTATTGCCTCCTCGCCTGCTGATAGAACGAGAGAGATGCCGCTTGTAGGAAAATTAAACAGATATTTGTAGAAAAGAGAAGCAGCTGTATGAATATCGAGAGGTCAGATGGCAAGCCCGTAGTAAGCGAGGAAAGGAAAACTGAAAGGTGAAAGGAGCATCACGAGGAGCTATGTAAGTGAAACGAACTTGAGGAAAATATTAAAGACAGGAAGTAGGTTAGATAAGTTGGGATATATGATATAGTAACTAGAATTTTACAGAGCACACAAGGACCTAGGCCGAAACAAGGACATTGTAGCAGCGACAGTTCCTCAGAACTGTTGATATTCTTGAAATATCCAGCCATGAAAATTTTAAACGTGGCTGCGTAGTCAGCAACCGTTTACAAATCAAGCAATTACAGACCTCGGTCGCAAAAATGAAGTCTTTTTACCTGGTTTCGACACTATTATGAGTGACTTCATCAGAAACCAAACTTTCAAATTGGCCTATAACGTGAGTACAAAATGATGGGAAATTTTTTTATATAAAAGTGTAAGTACTGACAAACAGTACAAGAAAGAAACAGTACTTACATTTCACGTATAAAATAAATATCAAACGATAAAGCATTAGTCAAATTTTTTAAAAAGAATGCATGAAAGGCGAACTACTATGGACTGCTGATACATGTCAAGCCACAGGTAGCAACAGACTGATGCGCCCGCTCAAAAATAGTTCAAATGGCTCTCAGCACTATGGAACTTAGCTTCTGAGGTCATCATTCCCCTAGAATGTAGAACTACTTAAACCTAGCTAACCTAAGGACGTTACACATATCCATGACCGAGGCAGGATTTGAACCTGCGACCGTAGCGGTCGCGCGGTTCCAGACTGAAGAGTCTAGAACCGCTCGGTCACAACGGCCGGCGAGGCGCCCGCGTTACCAACTGCGGGCAGGTGAATATTATACCAAGAGTGCCTTCTAGTAGCCCCAAATGTAAGTAGGCTACTTAACATTTAAAATATAGACAGATGAATGTAAAGATGAATTTTATTTAGTACATGAACTAAGAGGCAATGTTTTATTTCACAGCAGCAGACGTAACTTTTTGTCTATATAAAAGCTTAGAAGTGCAGTTTTAAGACTGAAAACTGATTGACAGTACAAAAAAAGAAACAGTACTTACATGTCAAGTATAAAATAAACATGAAGCGATAAAGCTTTAGTCACAAAATTTTTAAAGTAGAATGCGTGGAAAGCAAGCCACTGCGGGCTGCCAGCATATGAGCTACAGGTAGCAGCAGATTTGAGGCGCCCGCGTTTACTACTGCGGGCAGGTGAATATTATACCAAGAGTGGCTTCTAGTAGCCGCAAGTACAGACTGGCTACTTCATATTCAAATAAAGACAGACGAATATTATGATGAACATTATTCAGTACGTGAAGTAAAAAGCAATATTTTGTTTGGCAGCAGCAGATAAGGTAACATTTTGTCTACATCAGAGCTTAGAAGTACAGTTTAAACGCTGAAAACACCGTTCTAGAAAATACAAAGAACATTGAATGACACAGCCTGTAGAAAAACAATATAACATGATATGCAGCCAATATAAACCATTTAATAAACGAAAAATTATGAGTCGATTTAGATAGGAAAAGCACTTCGGTAAATGCCCGAGGAAACCCGACATCAAATATCAAGTAACGGCTTTACACCGTTGACGAAGTTTTTATTACGTAGTTGTAGCTGCTCATTGAGAATGAGGCTATAATTTCGAGAAAGATGTTTAAAAATTTCTAATTCTTCGAGAATATCTAATCTACGCCCTTTCTTCTAGGTGTGCAAAATGTTGATATCGTGAACATCTTTAGGCGAATAACCTGTAATCAGAAGGTGGTCAGCAAAAGACGAATTAAAAGATATATATCTGGTTGTAAAGACACGTTCTGTTTGTCCTATGTAGTAAGAAGAGCAGGTGTTGCAGAAAATCTTGTAGATGCCAGAGTTTTCCGATGGGGAACGAGTCGATTTAAAATCATGAATAAAGTTTGTTTTCAAATTATTATTGGTGGAAAAGGCCTTAAATCTAATAGGAGATGGGCCCCAAGAAAGGAATAGAAAAATACTTTTTTAGATTAGAGTCAATGGTAGAGGTGCCGAAAGTAGTAGCTCTTTTAACAGTTTTCTTTTTAAGGATGTCATCCACTATGCTAGGTTCATATTCGTTGTTAACTGCTATCGTTTTGAGTAAATTAATTTTTTCAATGAATTTTTCTTTCTAGAGCGGAATAGAAGTAGCTCTATGACTAGCAGAGAGAAAGAAATCGTTTTTATAAGATTGTGGGTGCATGGAAGACGCAGGTACTACCTGATTACTGCATGTTTCTTTACGATAAACATTGAATGAGGTTTTATTTTCTCATCGACACACTCGAATACGTACTTCAGTGCAGATTTGAAAATGAACGGCTACGTTCGAAACTAGTCACCAGTATAGCAATCACGCAACTGTGACAAATTTTGAATAAAGAATTATCAGATCTAATTTGCTAGCCCTTTTCCAACAAAATGTCGGAACTGTACAACGACGAATTTGTTAAGATCTAACGTCAGTTGCAATTTTAGGGAGTCTTTTCTACAGACAGTCTGGAGTGTGTCCCTACACAAAAGAGGAACGTTAACGATACGCAGTTCAGACAAGAAGTGAATATAAACTTATGAATGGTGGGGCTACAGAAATCAGACGAATAAATCGAATAACTAATGAGGAATAGTGAATCGAATTAGAGACAGAAGAAATTTGTGGCATTACTTAAGTAAAAGAAGGGGTCGATTGATAGGACGCTTCCTGTCGCTTCAAGGTATAGCTAGTGTGGTAAAGGAGGGAAGTGTTGGGGGTAAAAATTGTAGAGGGAGACCGAGTCTGCAATACGTAAGAGGGTTCAAGTGGGTGTAGTGTGCGGAAATTTCGCAGAGATGAAGAGGTTTTCACAGGACAGACTAGCGTGGATAGCTGCATGAAACCAGTCTTCCGACTGAAGACAACAAAGTCAATAATAAGATTGTTGATAAAACTTAATTTTGTCTTAAAATGTATTTTTCGCTGACAGCTATTAATTCCTGCAGTGTATAACTCAAAACTTTAAGAACAGACATGTTGTATCTCCACCTGCAGTTTGTAATGGTACTTGAATTACGTAACCATTACGGCAGCTCACCTGAACTTATCGATACCAGTAATATTCCACTGTGTTTCTGTAGTTGACAGATTTCTGAGACAACATTCAGATTTGATTTCATTAATGTAGAGGTACTTTGATACATCGATGTGTTTATATTGCAATGATATTATTCTTATGTGTATTCTTTCTTTTGTCACTATGATCTTTGACGTACTTGTAACTCTGATTTTTGGGTTCGTAAGCGATTATTAGTTGTTAGAGAGTCGGACCTTGAGAAAGTCAAGTCTTGGACGTCTTGTTGGAAAGACGCATATTGTAGTCAGCTTATAAAATGTGAACTTTAACAGTGACTGTGAGGAAGATGTTTTCAAGTGTGTTTTGTATTGTGAAGTGATGTTTTGTGTGTTACGTGATATTGCAATAAAAGCAATTAAAAGGAAGTGTAACTTAAATTCGGAGTGCTGATTATTTTTTTTACATCACCATTGTGCTAGCTTTGAAAGGTTTAATCTTCAAGAATGGTCTGTGAAGCGCATCTACAAAACTTTTGAATATAGCAGAATAAAACCTAGGCCTCTTTGCATCCGAGCTTGAAATCATCACCACCTAGATTTTCGACGATTGAGCCATGATTTTACAACGAGACCAGCGTGGGAAACTCGAAAAGATGAGTGCCTAGTTCATTCATTATTACATGAAATGACTTAATTAACTGTGCTCTTATGACACCTGCGACATAATAACTTTGTTGTTGCCAGAAAATGCAGTATTTAGCAGCGTGAGCAACACCACAATCAATATTAAATTTTGACCATTGTTGTGGTAGGGTTGTTAGAAGTTCAATAACGCAGTGTCTAAGATGCTTGAAATGGCTGATAACATATGTCGTGACAGAGGAAACATGTCTGTATCAGTAAGTAAAAATCTTATAAAGAATACTCTGTATAAAATTTGTGACCTTACATATCTCAATGCCAGGACTATGGATCAGTGTCGTAAATAGCATTTCCCAGGAGGCTGCACTATATGTTGAATGAGAGTTGGATGGAAATTTTTTTGGCGTTGCATAGGTATGCTATTGTCATCAACGAAATTACATTTATGATACGAGTACTACTCGTTGAAAAGCAAATAAGTCAGGTGTCGACGTACTGAGCGACTTACAAATCTGTGATAATCCTTAGTTATTGTAAGATTGATGCTGCGCAACTGGAAAGCTGAAAGTGATGAAATATTACCTCTGCCGTGTGCCGAAGCCGTTCTGAGCTTACTCATCTTGACTTACCAGGAATCGCCATGTAGTACAAGCGGCTGTTGCATCTTATAGTACTTACCTCTATCCGAATGAATAGGGTGTAAAAAGCGGAGGAAGGTTGTGAAATTGGTATTGAAACACGTATGTTCTCAGTAGCAGCGATGGCGAGGCATGACAGAATCTCTGACCAGAGAGTTATTTATCGTTGCTAGTCTGCGCTTGACCGCGCGAGAGTTCAGTGGAGCTGCGAGGCAGTTGTTGTACGTAGCGAGTCGCGAGAGCATGTAGTAGCGCGCGAGAGACAGTCGGAGTCGTGTGTGAGGAGTCGGCGGGCGTCGACATGGGCCTCTGGTCAAGATTTAGGACGAGGTATATTTTTTAAATAAGGTAATGAAGCAGCATTGCGCTCATCTGATAATGTAATGCATCTTAAGTGTAATTAATTTGTTCAAGAATCGCCCCAATAATAATTTTGTTTTCAAACCAAGCATTTTAACAAAACAAACATTTTATTGAAAGAAAGTTTCCCATGCATTTCCTTAAAGAAAAAATTTACTTAAGTTCAAAGAAGTTTTGCGATGCATTTCCTCCAAGCTACGGCGAAAAATAAGAGCAGATGCAATTTTACTGAGGTAAGAACAGGGCCTAAGATCGACATTTCGGTCTATTTGCGT
Source organism: Schistocerca piceifrons (assembly GCF_021461385.2). Classification (NCBI taxonomy): domain Eukaryota; kingdom Metazoa; phylum Arthropoda; class Insecta; order Orthoptera; family Acrididae; genus Schistocerca; species Schistocerca piceifrons. The sequence continues at coordinate 777,735,903 of NC_060140.1, read as the reverse complement.
TTTCATTGTCACTGGGATTTCATTATTATTGAATTGACTTTCATTTTTGTGGGGAGCTTACACATGGCTCAGATTGCTAGTTCTCATTTAATTGTCATTGTCAATAAATTATTTTATTTGCTGGGAGGTTACACTAGGTTCTATTCTCGTTAACATTTAAATATTGTCTTTCAATTTTCCCTGGGGAGGTTAACTTGGCGACATCCGGTCCAGGATCGTATTTCTTCGAGAATCTTCTGAAAAGTAGTCAGATATCTGCTCTTATTTACTTAATATAATTAGCATTTGGCGCAACGCTTTTATTAATTGTATGACTTTCTTTCGTCAGATCATCGGCAATTCGTTGCTCTGTTGTATTTGTGTTTGTTGCTTGTTGCAGTGTGCTTATTTCATTTGTGAATAATTGTGACTATTGTAAAAATGCCGCGAAAGACTGTGAATAGTGTATCGCGAGGTATAATGAACGAAACTACCGACTTAAGCAACTTCACCTATAGTGCTTGTGACGCGCAGTGTAATGATGACAATCCTGCGCTCACTGACAATCAGTGCGTTCCAACCACTAATGATGACTTTTGTCTTAATGATGAACAAACGAACTCGGTTATGTCCTCTGTTAATTTGACGACAATTGATGACGCAGGGCGCCCTATTGTAATGAGCGCTGCCCAGCTTAACACAACCGGTTTACTAAATTCACGTGACGAACAGACAAATTTGTCTAATGAAAATGAACGGGATACACAAAGTAGGACGGATTTATTTAATTCCGAAATAGTGACCGACAGTGTACATCCCACTGATAAACCTTTTTGTAAATTACAGAATGACCAAATAGTCACACAAAACGCGACAATTGCAAATACACCGTCAAACAGTACAGAGAATGGAATAGATAATGTTACATTGGGTCAAATTATGGCAATATTGCTACAAAATAGTAAAAAACTAGACAATAATGATGAAGATCTCAAACAACTTAGAGAACAGAACAAACAAAATAACGAAAATCTCAAACAACACTTAAATGAAAAATTAGACAACAATTCCAGACAGCTCAGCGAACAGATCAAACAGCTTAATGAAAAACATGACAGCCTTAATGAAAAATTAGACAACAATTGTAGACAGCTTAGCGAGCAGATTAGAGCCATTGCTGCGTAGTGTCATGACACTAAGGAACAGTTACGCGAGGAAATTGAAGCTTGTTCAAGAAAAAGTAGCGAAGAAATTAGATCTGTTGCGCAAGAATTAAGGGAAATGCAAACAGCTACAATAGAAACACTTAGAGAGGAAATTAGTACAGTCAGTAAACAATGCTCTGAAAAAGCTACACAATTACGCGACGAGTTTAAAACAATGACAGCAGAACTTTCGCGCACAATGGACGCAAAGATAGACGCGAAATTCGAACAACAGAACACTCAAATTAACGAGCGCTTTAATGAGCACATACAAAACAGTGATACGCGTTTCCGCAAATTTATTCAGGATCAAAATAAAGTAAAACGTCAAGTCATGGAAACAATCACTGTACAGAGACAAGAGAATAAACGTAAAATGTTTGCGAAGGCGAAGACATACGTAGACAACAATATTGCTACAGTGTCCGACGAAATTAATACCATCAAACAGTTGAGCACCGAATTACGTGATGAAATTTCTGATCTTAAATCAAAAACAGATACACACACCGCAGATATTCAGACAATGACAGACAGATTCGAACAATTAGAACTAACACAGGATTGCGATGTCATCAAAGCTGACGTTAAAAAACTGAACGAAACTACACGTAAATTGCAAAAACAGATTAATGCTTCTGACAGTAAAAACGATGATCAGGCAAAATTACTGACTGAAAAATATGATGAATTGGCCAGTCGTATTGATGTTATTGAAAGTAATAATGACAACAAATCAGATGATACTGAACCGATTTTGTTTAACCAAACACCTGAATTCCAAAATTTACAGCAGACAATTAATGAGATCGATTCAGCTAACAATACATTACGTAGAAAGTTGTCAAGTTTACAGCAAGAAGTATCAGAGATGAAAAATATTTCAGTTAATAACACATCACAGCAGACGCCACTTTGCGAACATTTGTCAGACTCACATAGCGCATATAATTTGGGTAATATACAGAGAGTACGCAACTTAGATTCCGAACAGACACAGACAAATAGATTCTCTTATAATCGTGAACCTGTTCCATCATACAGAGACGATAATTTTGACTACAAACATTTTCTGTCAGTGATAAAATTTAAAGTGTTTAAAAATGACAGAACACAGATTCACCCACTAGCTTGGATACAACAATTTAGCTTTGTTTTTCCACCGACTTGGCCCGTAACACATAAACTTGAATTTATTTGTAGTTTTTTGGAAGGCGAACCGGCAACTCGTATGAGACCGATCGCAAGACAATGTTACTTGGTAGAAGAGTTTCAGAATGCTTTTCTGTCAGCGTATTGGTCGAAGACGACACAGTGCGGAATTAAAGATCAACTAATTAGTTTGCCAAATTATGAGAACTCAAATTTTCCCAGTGTCACGCAATTTTTTGAGCACATGGTCCAACAAAACCAGTACCTAAGTGAACCGTACAGTGAATCTGCACTTATTCAACTATGTATCTCTAAATTACCACGGCCATTAAGAGTGTCACTTTTAACAGGTCACCAAAAAGAAAATATTTCGGCATTCAGGGATCTGCTGCAGCTTTTAGAAGTGCAGCAATCAGATTATTCTTTCGTAAACAAAAATATTTCATATAACAACCAAGGCCAACAAACGTACAGCAATTACGATCAGCCACGTAATTTCAATAGTAAAAGTAACAGACAGGTTAGGAACAACAACCACCAGAACTTTAATAGCAGACAAAATTTTGATTATCAATATCGTCAAAATTTTCAGCAACTGGAACCACATTTTAGTAACAATGGAGGTTTTTCACAACAACAGCAACAAAACCAGCCGGTTAACATACCTAACCAACAATGTAGTACACAAGGTCAACCTAACTTTAATGTTTCGCCGCGTGAACGTATATTCCCAACTGCAACAAATAGTAAGGCACGCCGGCAAGGAAATAATTACGTGCAGAAAACACACTACTTCAATTCCTATCGCAATGCACCGTATAGGAATGACTATTACGACAGACGTAAAAATAATGAGGACAATTTTCAGCGTACATCTAACAACAGTCGGTCATACCAACAGCAAAATTATCCACAAGAACGTATTCTCATGAATGAACCCGACAGTAGGTATCATCCAGAACGTAATACGTCTGGAAGAAATAATAGAACAGTTCAAATAGTCGAAATGCCACAGAATCGTCCTGACAATAGTAACACGTCAGATAGAATTTGACTAGATATTGTACAGGTCGCATCTTCCAGTAACACAACCACTACTTTTGACACGCAAAATGTTGTTCACGAAAATGTTATTACTTTTGACGATATCAGAGACACTCTTTTACAGGAAAGACCAGTTATTCAGAAAACCATTTCACATCCCGTCATCGAAATTAAAATAGGTTCATCGAAATTTTCAGCAGTAATCGATTCCGGATCACCTATGTCAGTAATAAATGAAGAAACTTTCAACGAGTGTAACAAAGAGAATACCTATCCTACATTACCTTTGGGCAAAACGAAAGTAAAAGGAGCAGTATCGAGGAAAGGAGTAGACGTTAAATTACAGACGCATATATAATTTTGTATTGCAGGTCACACATTTCACTCAAATTTTTGGATTGTTCCTTTATTGACAACAGATGTTATTTTAGGTAATAATTTTCTGGTACAACACGACACAGTCATTGATTTTCAAAATTCCTATTTAATGTTGAAGGATGAAAATGTGCAGTTGGCTTTAGAATTTCAGCATTCTTTATCTGCGGAAGAACAAACAATTAATTGTACAGAGGTCATTTCCGTATCACGTAACACAGATTGTAATTCCAGATTGTTCACAGATACGTACGTACATAACTATAATACTCCAGACGAAACTGACTACGACGTAATGCAGATGATTTCTGGTAAAGTTAAACAAAGCAGTGCAAATACAGACGACGAACGCACGCAACTACACAAAATTCTTTTACAGCAAGCTCCAGTTTTCGACAACGTTCCTGGTACTATGTCCGGTTTTATGTATGAATTTCAAGTTAAACAGCACGATACATTTAAAGCCAAGCATTATCCCATTCCGTATATTCATAGAGAACAAGTTAAAAAAGAATTGCAGGATATGCTTGACCAAGGAATTATTGAACCGGCAGTTAGTCCGTACATAAACCCGCTGCATATTGTTAAGAAAAAAGATGGCTCACTTCGCCTTGTACTTGATTCGCGTCACGTTAATGACATAATTATTAATGAAACAGATCGACCACAGACATTAGAGGAACTTCTACAGAAATTTCACGGTACTGCTATTTATTCTACATTAGATTTGAAATCGGGATTTTGGCAAATTCAACTTCATCCGAATTGCAGAAAGTATACAGCTTTTCTCTGTTTTGGGGACTGTTATCAATTTTGTAAATTACCGTTCGGATTAACTATTTCTTCAGCAGCTTTTATTCGCGGCTTGAACACAATACTTCCGACAGAACTTAAAGACAGAATCACGACGTACGTAGACGACATTATTACTGCAGAAGCTAACTGGACTGAACACAATCTGATTCTAGAACGACTGTTACAAACTTTTCATGCTCAAGGATTCACAGTTAATCTCAGTAAATCGCATTTTGGTAAAACTTCTATAAAATTTCTTGGACACGTAATTTCAGCAAAAGTCATTGCGCCTGATCCGGAAAAACTTCAAGCTCTACGTGACATTACTGTTCCTACGACTAAGAAACAACTACACAGTTTTTTGGGCTTAATTAACTTTTTTCGTAAATTTATTCATCACTCTGCTTTAGACACCTAGATTATGCCATTTAACAGAAAAAAACGGTATTTGGTCTTGGGATAAGCAAGCACATTCTGAATTCATGAACCTGAAAGAAGCCTTGTTGAATGCACCACTTTTATCGCACCCAGATCTTACCAGAAATTTTTCCATTGCCACCGACAGTTCTAACACCGCTTTAGGCGTACATATTTTTCAGGAAATTGAAGAAGATGGCTCTACAGTAATTAAAAACATAGCATTTGCAAGCCGCATCTTGTCGCCTGCTGAACGAAATTATTCCGTTACAGAACTGGAAACATTATGTGTTGTATGGGCTTTTACGAGATTTCGGCACTTTCTTTATGGCAGACATACCACCGTCTACACAGACCATAGAGCTATACAATTCTTACTTTCGGCTAAATTCACTCACGACAGGTTAAGCAGATGGAAGCTTTATTTACAGGAATTTAATTTTACAATTGTTCACATTCCCGCCACACAAAATGTTATAGCAGACGCACTATCTCGTTCTCTCAGCAATAATCAGCAAGACGTCGCTACCAACTTCTGCAAAGCAAATTTCAGCGTCATGTACATTCAACAAGTTGCATTTGAAAATTTTAGTTCATCGTCATTACAGGACATAGCAAAAGAGCAAAATAAAGACAACGTGTGGAAAGAAATTAAACACCTTTGGCAAGATAAGAATAATGTTACGAATAGGAACCATTACACTGTACGCAATGACATTCTGTTTCGCCGCTCTCACCCTGACAGCAATAATTGGTTACTATGCATTCCTGATGAACTGGTTAACAAATTAATATGGTATACTCATTTAAGTTATGCACATTACGGAGCCAGAAAATGTTTTCTTATACTGAGACAGAACTGTTATTTTACCAACATGGAGAAACGTATACGACGAGTTTTAGCGTCATGTAAAATTTGCCAGAAAGCTAAGTCAGACACCACTTCACATATTCCTCCATTATATCCCATTATACCTGTTAAATTAAGACATATGGCCGCAGTAGATATTTTTGGCCCAATTCCGAGAACTAACAGAGGTTTTTGCTACATCTTTGTCGCTGTTGAACCCACTTCAAAATTTGTTACTTTCACTCCATTACGCAAAGCTACTGCTAAAACCGTTTCGAAAGCATTTGTAAAACATTTTCTATTTCATGTAGGGCATGTGTTGAAAGTAATTTCTGACAGTGGATCACAATTTCGATCTGCTATATGGACACGTATGTTACGAGCTAGAAACATTTCTCCGATCTATATATCCAAGTACCACGATTCTTCGAACCCTTGTGAACGATTAATGAAAGAAATTGGTAAACTGTGTAGAATATACTGCCACAAAAGACATATTGATTGGGACACACACATATTCTCATTCCAAGATGTAATTAATTCCATTCCAAATGAATCCACTATGCTGTCTCCGCCTGTTATACTGAAAAACGTTGAGCCACCAAACAAAATTACAGAATTAGTAAATTTTCCTACATGTCGTCGATTACGACACCACGAAATAATTGACATTGCGCTGAACAACATCAAACGTGCCGCAGAGCGCCGGAGAAGACAGCAAAAACAGGTTTGCACACGCCGAGACTTTCACATTGGACAGAAGATATTAGTACGTACACACTATTTATCCAGCAGAATAAAATGTAAGTGCAGTAAATATGAACTTCTATAAGCAGGTCCATATCGGATTCGCAGTATTCCTCACCCCAATGTTGTACACGTCGAAACTTTGAGAACCAGGAAAAGTAAGGGCAACCATCATGTGTACAATATTAAACCCTTTATTGAATGAAACGACTTTATGATGTAACATGCTATGATGCCATTTACTAATTTTTATGATCACTTATGCAATTATATTCATATGACTAATTACTGATGATTATCATATTTTTTCTTGGCAAGTGCGCGGCAAGGTAAGGTTAGCAGGTCGTTCTTCTTGTCGTTACATATCAGACTGTGCACATTTTTTTCCAGAGACACTTACGTATCTTATGAATAATTATGGAATATTATCTAGTGACATATCAATTTTTATTAAATTTTCTCTCCGTTAAAGTCTTTAATTCTCGCCTTTATTAACCACACAACATACAAACTGAACACAACGAACGTCACATTTTGTCCTTCTTATGATTGTTTCATGTTTTGTTTGTATGCACTGTGAAATAGTTAAAGTATAACACACACCAGTTGACTTTGACATTTTTTGCCCTATGATATCTCAACATCGTGACTGTTTTACATTTTTCTCTTTTGCTGCTGCATTGTGATATTCTCAGTACATTTTTGCCTTTGAACACTGTCTATGCTTTTGACATATTACGTTTTCTGTCATGTTATGCTGTATGCTTAATTATGTCACCATAAACCAGTCATTATTTAGTGGGTATATGATTTAAATGCAAGACAGTAATCTTTGTTCATAATTTTCAGAAATAAATAACGTGTAAAGGAAATAAATTAAACAGAAATGAGAATTTCACCTACCGAATAAACGAAAGAAGATGCAAAAACTTTATGAGGAAGAGTAAATGGATCAGGATTAACAAGCATTAACAAGAATATACTATACACATCGTAGAATAGCAGTCTTAACTAATTTTTTCTTTCAGAATACAAGGCGATTGATGCAGGCTGTCAGACAGAATTACACATCTTAATTTTAGTGATGAAATATGCTAGACATAAGGAATAGTTGTATAATGAGTAATGAAGTGATTGTTTGCAGATGATAATGAATGCTGATGAATAATGATGAAGAATATGCTACTATGAATAATGAAGTTTTTCTTTACAGGTGATGATAATAATGGAGTTATGATAATATAAGTAATGAAGTGATGGATAATGAAGTTTTTTTCTTTACAGATGAGGATATTGTTGCAGTTATGTATTTATGCTATGTAGTTATTTAAGTATATGTTGCAGTTCGCTTTGACAGCAGGTGTTATATTGCATACTATAATGACGGAAGGTTTTGGAAAGGACAGGTATGGAACACATTTTTATACACATTTCACTACCTGTTAATTCGAAGTTCACTACTTTTCAGCATAAAATGCATTTCTTTTTTCAGCTTAATAATCCATTTTCATATATTTTTGGAGGAGAAATTATTTATGAAATTAATGTGTTATAAGCAGTTGTTCATTAAATCTATGTCATCTATGAATGTGATTACATATACTCTACTTGTTTCATAATCTTGCCACAGCTGACTTATGACGAATGACGTTACACATTTTCAGTTACAGGAACAACTCAGAAGCAAATTTTTCTTTTTCTCTTCTTGCTTTCCCCTATTATTACCCAAATCAATGCATTGCTAACAAAAAAATGTATTACCAGTTCCAAATAATGCTACCCATTTAAGAGAGTTCTGAATAATATTGAATGATTTTTTTTTAGTCACAGACGTTGAGTAATAGTTACAGTGTGTTACATTTTGAATATGTCCTATGCCATTCATTAGCTCCTGTTTTCAGTGATCACTTCTGATGTTTTGTAACTGGCCAATGAGTGCCAATAATTAGTATAACTAAATGAATTATGTTAATACTATGCCATTCATTAGCTCCTGTTTTCAATGATGACTTCTGATGTTTTGTAACTGGCCAATGAGTGCCAATAATTAGTATAACTAAATGAATTATGTTAATACTATGCCATTCATTAGCTCCTGTTTTCAATGATGACTTCTGATGTTTTGTAACTGGCCAATGAGTGCCAATAATTAGTATAACTAAATGAATTATGTTAATACTATGCCATTCATTAGCTCCTGTTTTCAATGATGACTTCTGATGGTTTATAACTGGCCAATGAGTGCCAATAATTAGTATAACTAAATGAATGTTGACTGTAATCAGATGATTTATGAACATTATTCTGTAATACTTCATACATGGTGCAGAAATGTTCAGTAACTGGGCGATGAGTGCCACCAATTATTTAAATCAGTTGTTAGACTAATGTAATTCTCAATGAAGACTAGTATGTGACTTAATGTCCTTCACCTTCTGACCTAATTACCAGAAATTACTGCAATATCCGTTTGTCCTGTGTATCCTCATAATCATGGAGCACTATATTTGGTTTTTGCACTAATTCTACGTTGGTGGGCCTTGTAAGAGCGTGGTGTTGACACGACATGCTGTCCACCACCGTGAGCGATGGAGACATTATTATGGTCCCACTGTTTGGTGTACCTGATGTACTGCCAAAATGATAACAGGGAATATTACTACGACATTTCAGTGTCTTGGCTACGCTGATAAATACTTCTGGGAAAAGAACTTCAAATTGTGTCACTTGGTGTTGTACTTCTGTGGAAAGATATGGACTTTCAGAGCAGCTGCGTGCAACCTAAAGTGCTACAACCATGATGCAATCCTTCCCTTTCCTATCCTAATTCTTGTAACATAGTGAAAATCATTTTTTGCTAACATCATTTATATTCATGGCCTATATATTTTTTTTCGATTTGTTGAACTCCAGTGCAAGTGCACTTATGTCACTTGTCAACATGATTTTTTGCCATTATGTTTTTTTGTTGTGAAAATGCTAAAGACATTTTTTTTCGATTTGTTGATATATTCTGAAGTACAGTCTATGTGCACTCTTGTCATTTATATTGTATATACATTTTGTGATTTGATGATTTTTTTGCCATTACATTTAATTGTTGTGAAAACGTTGAAGAATTTTTCAGTGCATGTGCACTTATGTCATGTGTTAATATGTTTTGTGCTGAACGTCAGTAAGTGTGCACTTTTGACATTTATCAATCTGATCTGTGTATACATTTTTCTGATTTGCTGATACCTTCTGTACTCATTGTATATATTTTTGTCATTGTCTAATGTTTTGTACTCGGTGTATGTGCACCACATTTAATTCATGTTCTACATCTGTATATATGCTGTAATCTTAAAGTTAATTAGTTGAGAAAAAATTTGTTGCTCATGGTAAGTACAAATGACTCACCATCGCTGCCAAATTTTTGCCCCCCCAGTGGAGGGTTATGAAACACGTATGTACTCAGTAACAGCGATGGCGAGGCATGACAGAATCTCTGACCAGAGAGTTATTTATCGTTGCTAGTCTGCGCTTGACCGCGCGAGAGTTCAGTGGAGTTGCGAGGCAGTTGTTGTACGTAGCGAGTCGCGAGAGCATGTAGTAGCGCGCGAGAGACAGTCGGAGTCGTGTGTGAGGAGTCGGCGGGCGTCGACATGGGCCTCTGGTCAAGATTTAGGACGAGGTATATTTTTTAAATAAGGTAATGAAGCAGCATTGCGCTCATCTGATAATGTAATGCATCTTAAGTGTAATTAATTTGTTCAAGAATCGCCCCAATAATAATTTTGTTTTCAAACCAAGCATTTTAACAAAACAAACATTTTATTGAAAGAAAGTTTCCCATGCATTTCCTTAAAGAAAAAATTTACTTAAATTCAAAGAAGTTTTGCGATGCATTTCCTACAAGCTATTTACTGAGGTAAGAACAGGGCCTAAGATCGACATTTCGGTCTATTTGCGTTTTCATTGTCACTGAGATTTCATTATTATTGAATTGACTTTCATTTTTGTGGTGAGCTTACACATGGCTCAGATTGCTAGTTCTCATTTAATTGTCATTGTCAATAAATTATTTTATTTGCTGGGAGGTTACACTAGGTTCTATTCTCGTTAACATTTAAATATTGTCTTTCAGTTTTCTCTGGGGAGGTTACACATGACAGAATCTCTGACCAGAGAGTTATTTATCGTTGCTAGTCTGCGCTTGTCCGCGCGAGAGTTCAGTTCAGTTGCGAGTAAGTTGTTGTACGTAGCGAGTCGCGAGAGCATGTAGTTCGTTCGTTGTCGATCTTAGGCCCTGTTCTTACCTCAGTAAAATTGCATCTGCTCTTAATTTTCGCCATAGCTTGGAGGAAATGCACCGCAAAAATTCTTTGAACTTAAGTAAATTTTTTCTTTAACGAAATGCATGGGAAATTTTCTTTCGAAATCTCAGTTACAATGAAAACGCAAATAGACCGAAATGTCGATCTTAGGCCCTGTTCTTACCTCAGTAAAATTGCATCTGCTCTTATTTTTCGCCATAGTTTGGAGGAAATGCATCGCAAAAATTCTTTGAACTTAAGTGAATTTTTTCTTTAAGGAAATGCATGGGAAACTTTCTTTCAATAAAATGTTTGTTTTGTTAAAATGCTTGGTTTGAAAACAAAATTATTATTGGGGCGATTCTTGAACAAATTAATTACACTTAAGACGCATTACATTATCAGATGAGCGCAATGCTGCTTCATTACCTTATTAAAAAAATATACCTCGTCCTGAAACTTGACCAGAGGCCCATGTCGACGCCCGCCGACTCCTCACACACAACTGCGACTGTCTCTCGCGCGCTACTACATGCTCTCGCGACTTGCTACGTACAACTGAACTCTCTCGCAACTCGACCGCAACTGCACTTGCCGACTCCCTACATGCAACTGCACTCTCACAACTGAACTGAACTCTCGCGCGGTCAAGCGCAGACTAGCAACGATAAATAACTCTCTGGTCAGAGATTCTGTCATGGCTCGCCATCGCTGTACTAAATACATGCGCGTTTCATAACCCTCCACTGGGGGGGCAAAAATTTGGCAGCGATTGTGAGTCATTTGGACTTGCCATGAGAAACAAATTTTTTCTTAACTAATCAACTTTACAATTACAGAATATATACAGATGTAAAACATGAAGTAAATGTGGTGCACATGCACCGAATACAAAACATATTAGACAATGACAAAAAATATATACAATGAGTACAGAACGTATCAGCAAATCAGAAAAATGTATATACAGGTCATATTGATAAATAACAAAAGTGCACACTTACTGACGTTCAGCACAAAACATATTAACACATGACATAAGTGCACATGCACTGAAAAATTCTTCAACGTTTTCTCAACAAATAAACGCAATGGTAAAAAATCATGTTAACAAGTGACATAAGTGAACATGCATTGCAGTTGAGAATATATCAGCAAATCACAAAATGTATTAATAAATGGCAAAAGTGCACACGCACTGTAGTACAGAACATATCAGAAAACCACAAAATATATACGTAATGAGTAAATATGGCATAAAGTGCACACACACTGTAGTACGCTCTAGTATTCTTCTACAACAAACAAACAAATCAAGGAGTGTAATTAAGTGCACATGCACTATAGAAGTCTTTAGTAATTTCAGGATAACTGATCTTATTAACAAATGAAACGAAGTGCACACGCACTGTATATGACTTCTTCATTTTACAAGAATTAGGGAAGGAATAGGAAGTATTGCGTCATGGTTGTAGCACTGAAAGTCCATATCTTTCCACAGAAGTACATCACCAACTGAGACAATTTGAAGTTCTTTTCCCAGAAGTATTTATCAGCGTAGCCAAGACACTGAAATGTCGTAGTAATATTCTATGTTTTCACTTTGGCAGTACATTAGGTACACCAAACAGTGGGACCATAATAACGTCTCCATCGCTCACGGTGGTGGACAGCATGTCGTGTCAACACCACGCTCTTAGAAGGCCCACCAACGTAGAATTAGTGCAAAAACCAAATATAGTGCTCCATGATCAGGATGTACAGGACAAATGGATATTGCAGTAATTCAGGGAAGTTAGGTCAGTAGGTGAAGGACATTAAGTCACATACTAGTCTTCATTGAGAATTACATTAGTCTAACAGCTGATTTAAGTAATTGGTGGAACTCATCGCCCAGTTACTGAACATTTCTGTACCATGTATGAAGTATTACAGAATAATGTTCATAAATCATCTGATTATAGTGAATATGTCATCATTGAAAATGAGTCAATTAATGGCATAGCATTAACATAATTCATTTAGTTATACTAATTATTGGCACTCATTGGCCAGCAGGTATTGAATAGTACAAAATATTTTTAATTATTGGCAGTCATTGGCCAGTTACAAAACATGAGAAGTCATCATTGAAAACAGGAGCTAATGAATGGCATAGTATTAACATAATTCATTTAGTTATAGTAATTATTGGCACTCATTGGCCAGCAAGTATTGAATATTACAAAACATTTTTAATTATTGGCAGTCATTAGCCAGTTACAAAACATGAGAAGTCATCATAGAAAACAGGAGCTAATGAATGGCATAGCATTAACATAATTCATTTAGTTATACTAATTATTGGCACTCATTGGTCAGTTACAAAACATCAGAAGTCATCATTGAAAACAGGAGCTAATGAATGGCATAGTATTAACATAATTCATTTAGTTATACTAATTATTGGCACTCATTGGCCAGTTACAAAACATCAAAAGTCATCACTGAAAACAGGAGTTAATGAATGGCATAGTATTAGCATAATTCATTTAGTTATACTAATTATTGGCCCCCATTGGCCAGTTACAAAACATCACAAGTCATCATTGAAAACTGGAGCTAATGAATGGCATAGTATTAACATAATTCAGTTAGATATACTAATTAGTTACAAAACATCAAAAGTCATCATTGAAAACAGGAGCTAATGAATGGCATAGTATTAACATAATTCATTTAGTTATACTATTTATTGGCACTCATTGGCCAGTTACAAAACATCAGAAGTCATCATTCAAAACAGGAGTTAAAGAGTGTAGAGCATGCATGCATTATTACAAAATATCATTGACTGTTACTCAGAACTCATCATTTAAGTGACATAATTAAAATGTAACACTCTGTAACTATTACTTAAGGTCTGTGATTAGAAAACATTATTAAGTATTTTTCAGAACTCTCTTAAACTGGTAGCATTATTTGGGACAGGTAATACATTTTTTTTGTATCATTAAGAAGTCACTATTGAAAATCAGTTAATTACAGTCATAGCATTAATAATCATGGGCATTATAAGTAGTCTCATTACAATAAACAGTGGCATTTGTTAGCCAGTTACAAAGCATTATTTTATATATATTTTTTTGTATCATTAAGAAGTCATTACTGAAGTGACATACTATTCAGAGCTGATCAGCATTATTCAGAATTCTCTTAAACTAGTAGCATTATTTGGAACTGGTAATACATTTTTTTGTGCTAGCAATGCATTGCGTTGGGATCGATAATTAATTGCTGAGGCATAACAATATTTGCTTTTGACCTATTGCTGCAAATGAGGATAGGTAACGTCATTAGTCATGACTCAGGTGTAGCAAGATTATGAAACAAGTAGAGTATATGTAATGACATTCATAGATGACATAGATTTAATGAACAACTGCTTATAGCACATTAATTCAATAAATAATTTCTCCTGCGAAAATATACAAAAAAAATGGATTATTAAACTGAAAGAAAAAGCGCATTTTATGCTGACAAGTAGTGAACTTCGAATTAACAGGTAGTGAAATGTGTATAAAAATGTGTTCCATAGCTGTCCTTTCCAAAACCTTCCGTCATCCTACTATGCAATATAACACCTGCTGTCAAAGCAAACTGCAACAAATACTTAAATAACTACATAGCATAAATACATAACTTCAACAATATTCTCATCTGTAAAAAAAAACTTCATTATCCATATTATCATAACTTCATTATTACCATCACCTGTAAAGAAAAACTTCATTATTCATAGTAGCATATTCTTCATCATTACTCTTCATCAGCATTCATTATTATCTGCAAAAAAATCACTTCATTACTCATTACACAACTATTCCTTATCTCTAGCATATTTCATCACTAAAACTAAAATGTGCAGTTCTGTCTGACAGCCTGCATCAATCGCCTTGTATTCTGAAAGAAAAAATTAGTTAAGACTGCTATTCTACGGTGTGTTTAGTATATTCTTGTTAATGCTTGTTAATTCTGATCCATTTACTCTTCCTCATAAGGTTTGCATCTTCTTTCGATCATTCCGCAGTTGAAATTCCCATTTCTGTTTAATTTATTTCCTTTGCACGTTATTTCTCTCTGAAAATGATGAACAAAGATTAATGTGTTGCATTTACATCATATACCCACTAAATAATGACTGGTTTATGGTGACATAATTAAGCATACAGCATAACATGACAGAAAATGTAATATGTCAAAAGCGTAGACAGTGTTCAAAGGCAAAAATGTACAGACAATATCACAATGCAGCAGCAAAAAAAAGAAAAATGTAAAACAGTCACGATGTTGAGATATCATAGAGCAAAAAATGTCAAAGTCAACTGGTGTGTGTTATACCTTAACTATTTCACAGTGCATACAACCAAAACATGAAAACAATCGTACATACATAAAAAATGGAAAATCTGCACGGTCTGATGTGTAACGACAAGAAAAGCGACCTGCTAACCTTACCTTGCCGGGCACTTGCCAAAAAAATACGATAATTATCAGTAATTAGTCATGTGAATATAATTGCATAAGTGGTCATAAAATGTGTAAATGGCCTCATAGCATGTTACAACATAAAGTGGTTTCATTCAATAAAGGGTTTAATGTTTGACACATGATGGTTCCCCTTACTTTTCCTGGTTCTCAAAGTTTCGACGTGTACAACATTGGGGTCAGGAATGCTGCGAATCCGATACGGACCTGCGTATAGAAGTTCAAATTTAATGCACTTACCTTTTATTCTGCTGGATAAATAGTGTGTACGTACTAAAATCTTCTGTCCCACGTGAAAGTCTCGGCGCGTACATACCTGTTTTTGCTAAGGTCTCACATTCCACTAATTGATGTGACTCCGTAGATCTGTCCTAAATTTAAAGTCAGTACTTTCTACATATTTGTCCTTTTAACATTGGTACTCTCTCGGAAATCATCAAAGTAGGTTGCGGAGTGCCAGTTGACAAAATAAACAATACCAAAAAGAGTGTTCTTACCATCGTGGTTCTAAAAGTGAGAGTTCTTGTGCCTTCGTCAGCGTATTCTCTCATGAGTTGATGTTACCTGTATCTATATCAAAACTGCAGCCGGAAAGACTTAAGAAACTTTAGCTAGTTGTTTGGTTAAAATGTATCACATGCAACTGATAGTGCCTTGTCCTAACCATGTCACTACCAAGCTACTATGGAAAATGTGACATCAAGCGCGCAGTGTAAGATCTTGATACCTCTAGGGACACCAACTATCACAGCTGCCTTCCTGTCTATAGTGATGATTCACCGGTGCAACAAAATTGCTACTCTGCACGAAAATTGAAGCCACCGAAATAAATGGATGTGCCGTTATACAGATTGATTCTGTGATGGTGTAACAAACTTTCAGGATGATGAAGAAAGGTAAATGTTTCAATCTGAGCCAACGGATCCGGGTCTGGAAACGACCGAGTCTACATCTACATCTACGTGAGTACTCTGCTATTCACAATAAAGTGCCTGGCAGAGGGTTCAATGAACCACCTTCAAGCTGTCTCTCTACCGTTCCACTCTCGAACGAAGCGTGGGAGAAACGATCACTTAAATTTTTCTGTGCGGATCCTGATTTCTCCTATTTTATCGTGATGATCATTTCTCCCTTTGTAGGTGGGTGCCAACAGAATGTTTTCGCTATCGGAGGAGAAAACTGGTGATTGAAATTTCATGAGAAGATCCCGTTGCAACGAACAACGCCTTTGTTTTAATGATTGCCACTCCAATTCACGTATCATGTCTGTGACACTATCTCCCCTATTTCGCGATAATACAAAGTGAGCTTCCCTTCTTTGTACTTTTTCGATGTCATCCGTCAGTCCCTCCTGATGCGGATCCCGCACTGCACAGCAATACTCCAGAATAGGGCGGACAAACGTGGTGTAAGCAGCCTCTTTAGTAGACCTGTTGCACCTTTTAAGTGTTCTGCCAATGAATCGCAGTCTTTAGTTGAATGTACCCACAATATTATCTATGTGATCGTTCCAATACAGTTTATTTGTAATTGTAATCCCTAAGTATTTAGTTGAATTTACAGCCTTCAGATTTGTGTGACGAAATTTAGCTAATTTCTTTTAGTACTCATGTGAATAACTTCACACTTTTCCTTATTCAGGGTAAATTGCCACTTTTTGCACCATACAGATATCTTATCTAAATCATTTTGCAAGTCGTTTTGATCATCTGATGACTTTACAAGACGGTAAATGACAGCATCATCTGCAAACAATCTAAGACGGCTACTCAGATTGTCTTCTACGTCGTTAAATAGATGAGAAACAATAGAGGACCTCTAAAATTTCTTTGGGGAACGCCGGATATTACTTCTGTTTAACTCGATGACTTTCCGTCTGTTACTACGAACTGTGATCTTTCTGACAGGAAATCACGAATCCAATCGTACAACTGAGGCGATACTCCAAAGACACGCAGTTTTGTTAGAAGACGCTCGTGAGGAATGGTGTCGAAAGCCTTTTGGAAATCTAAAAATATGGAATCAATTTCACATCCCCTGTCGGTAGCACTTATTACTTCACGAGTATAAAGAGCTAGTTGTGCTTCACAAGAACGATATTTTATGAATCCATGCTGACTATGCGTCAATAAATCGTTTTCTTCTAGGTTCGGAAGTTACAAATGAAAACTGTTCGGATACCTGTAACACTGGATCTCTTCCTCTGCAAGCTCTTTTCTTTCCGTATTTTGGGAAAAAGATCAAAACAAGAAAAACATGTCCAGTGAACAAAGGCTCTAAAGTACGTACCTTGCGTGCTATGAGCAATTGTTCATCCTCGCTACTCTGAAACAGTCTGCCCGCTTAGCTGAAAGGTCAGCGCGTTTCACAAGCCCAGTTAGAGGCGTTGTTGCTTTCAGAAGTGGAAGGCCTGAGTACTAAATTTCTCTCTCTGCGTTCCCCAAAATCACCTACAAATGAAGCGACAAAAGTTGAGAGATACTTCCTATTATTGAGTCGGCCCTCCTTTTGCTCTCGTAGCGCAGCAACTGGACGTGACTTGGACTCAGCAGGTCGTTGGAAGTCCCCTGCAGAAATATTGACCTATTCTACCCCTATAATCGTCCATAATTCTGAAAGTGTAGCCGGTCCACGAACTGATCTCTGGAGTATGTCCCGTAAATGTTCGATGTGTTCCTTGTTGGGCGATCTGGTTGACCAAATCATTCGCTCGAACTATCCAGAACGTTCTCCAAACCAATCGTGAACATTTGTGCCCCGTGACATGGTGTGTTGCCACCCACAAAAATTCTGTCGTTGTCCATGAAGTCGATGAATGGTGGCAAATGGTCTCCATGAGTCAGTTATCGGTTCAGTTGGACCAGAGGACCCAGTCCATTCCATGTAAACACAGCCCACAGCATTGTGGAACCGCCACGAGCTTACATAGTACCTTGTTTCGTGAGGTTTGCGCCACATTTGACACCATCAGCTCTTACCAACTGGAATCGGAACTCATCTGACCTGGCCATGGCTTTCGAATCACCTATGGTTCCGAGCCCAGGAGAGATGGTGCAGGTGATGTACTGTTAGTAAAGGCACGAGCATCGGTCTTCTGCTGCCATAGCTAATCAACGGCACATTTCACCACATTTTCCGACGGATACGTTCGTCGTACGTCCGAGATTGATCTCTGCGGTTATTTCACGCAGTGTGGCTTGTCTGTTAGCGCTCCCAACTCCAAGCAAACGCCGCTGTTCTCGGTAGTTAAGTGAAGGCCGCCGCCCACTGCGTTGTCCGTGATGAGAAGTATTGCCTGAAATTTGATATTTTGACAGTGTACATCTCGGAACATTGAATTCTCTCACGATTTCCGAAATGGAATGTACCATGCATCTAGCTCCAACTACTGTTCCACGTTGGAAGACTGTTAATACCCGTCGTGTGGCCATAACCTCGACGGAAACCTTTTGATATGAATCACCTGAGTACAAATGACAGCTCTGCCACTGAACTCGTCTTTTATACCCAGTGTAAGCGATACTACCGTCATCCATATATGTGCACATCGCTATCCCATTACCTCTGTCAGCTCAGCGTATATGTACAATATGTAAAATTTCGTTATGTGTATCCTCCTCGTTTTGCAGTTTTAAGAGCCAGAACTGCATTTTATTTACCAGCATCTTAGAACCATAGCGTGTTGAGTTATTTAATTTGGAACACTTTTTCGTAGTTTATGTTTGCTGATAAACATGTAACTATCTCTGCGATGCTGAGTGGCTGGCTTTGACAAACCGACTGGGAACCAAGCGCAGCTGGCTTCAGCAAAAACACTAAAATAACCGCAAAAAGAGGGAAAACTTCGTAGTATATCATAACGTCGAGGTAATCTACATCTGCATGGATACTCTGCAAATCACATTGAAGTGCCTGGCAGAGGGTGCATCGAACCACCATCACAATTCTCTATTATTCCAATCTCGTGTAGCGCGCGGAAAGAATGAACACCTATATCTTTCCGTACGAGCTCTGGTTTCCCTCACTTTATCGTGGTGATCGTTCCGCCCTATGTAGGTCGGTGTCAACAAAATATTTTCGCATTCGGAGGAGAAATTTGGTGATTGGAATTTCGTGAGAAGATTCCGTCGCAACGAAAAACGCCTTTCTTTTAATCATTTCCAGCCCAAATCTTGTATCATTTCTGTGACACTCTCTCCCATATTTCACGATAGTACAAAACGTGCTGCCTTTCTTTGAACCTGGTAAGGATCCCACACCGCGCAGCAGTATTCTAAAAGAGGACGGACAAGCGTAGTGTAGGCAGTCTCCTTAGTAGGTCTGTTACTTTTTCTAAGTGTACAGTCAATAAAACGCAGCCTTTGGTTAGCGTTCCCCACAACATTTTCTATGTGTTCTTTCCAATTTTAGTTGTTCGTTATTGCAATACCTAGGTATTTAGTTGAATTTACGGCTTTTAGTTTAGACTGATTTATCGTGTAACCGAAATTTAACGAGTTACTTTTAGTACTCATGTGAATGACCTCACGCTCTTCGTTATTTAGGGTCAACTGCCACTTTTCGTACCATTCAGATTTTTTTTTCTAAATCTTTTTGCAGTTTGTTTTGATCTTCTGGTGACTTTATTAGTCGATAAACGACAGCGTCATCTGCAAACAACCGAAGACGATTTTCTTCCAGATCGTTTATATAGATAAGGAATAGCAAAGGGCCTATAACACTACCTTGGGGAACGCCTGAAATCACTTCTGTTTTACTCGATGACTTTCCGTCAATTACTACGAACTGTGACCTCTCTGACAGGAAATCGCAAATTCAGTCACATAACTGAGACGATATTCCATAAGCACGCAATTTTACTACGAGCCGCTTGTGTAGCACAGTGACAAGAGCCTTCTGGAAATCCAGAAATACGTAATCGATCTGAAATTCCTTGTCAATAGCACTCAGCACTTCATGTGAATAAAGAGCTAGTTGTGTTTCACGGTAACAATGTTTTCTAAAGCCATGTTGACTGTGGGTCAATAGACCGTTTGCTTCGAGGCAATTCATAATGTTCAAACACAATATATGTTCTGAACTCCTGCTGCATATCGACGTTAACGATATGGGCCTGTAATTTAGTGGATTACTCCTACTACCTTTCTTGAATATTGGTGTGACCTGTGCAACTTTCGAGTCTCTGGGTACGGATCTTTCGTCGAGCGGACGGTTGTATATGATTGTTAAATATGGAGCTAATGCATCAGCATACTCCGAAAGGAACCTAATTGGTATACAGTCTGGACCAGAAGACTTGATTTTATTGAGTGATTTGAGTTGCTTCACTACTGCGCGGAAATTTACTTTTACGTTACTCGTGTTGGCAGCTGTTCTCGATTCGAATTCTGGAATATTTACTTCGTCTTCTTTTGTGAAGGCATTTCGGAAGCCTGTGTTTAGTAAATCTGCTTTGGCAGCACTGTCTTCGATAGTATCTCCGTTGTTGTCGCGCAGAGAAGGCATTGATTGTTCCTTGCAGCTAACATACTTCACATGCGACCAGAATCTCTTTGGTTTTTCTGCCAGGTTTCGAGACAAAGTTTCGTTGTGGAAACTGTTATAGGCGTCTCGCATTGAATTCCGCGCTAAGTTTCGAGCTTCTGTAAAGGTTCGTCAATCTTGGGGATTTTGCTTCTGTTTAAATTTGGCATCTTTGTTTCGTTGTTTCTGCAACAGTGTTCGAACCCGTTTTGTGTACCAAGGAGGATCAGCTCCGTCGTTTGTTAGTTTATTCGGTATAAACTTTTCAATTGCTGCCGATACTATTTCTTTGAATTTAAGCCACATCTAGTCTACACTTATATTATTAATTTGGAATGAGTGAAGATTGTCTCTCAGGAAGGCGTCAAGTGAATTTTCATCTGCTTCTTTGAATAGGTATATTTTTCGCTTATTTTTCGAGGATTTGGGGATTACAATATTCAATCTCGCTATGACAACCCTGTGTTCACTAATCCCTATATCAGTTTTGATGCTGGTTATTAACTCAGGATTATTTGTTGCTAAGAGGTCAGGTGTGTTTTCACAACCGTTTACTATTCGTTTTCCGTATGGGCCTTACCTTGCACATCTCTTCCGGCAATAAACGCAAAATCTGTAGTTTCCCAGTTTATATTACATTCCACAGTCACCAATAGACGTAACACTGTTGCAGTATCAGAATGTTCTTTAAATGAAATATAGACGCAGAGATGTAGGAAGTTCTAAATAGCATTGCCGATGACATTTTTAGTCTATGATGTAAATAATATTTCTTTAGACATCAGGACCATCCATGAACTACTTTTGCGCATGTGATGTAAGACAGTTGTTGTTGTTGTTAATGATGATGATAACGATGATGGTGAAAATGATTATAGGATTTTACTTGGCACTCTACACGTCTCTTTAGTGCCCACGTAATACATGGGTAAATGAAAATGTGAGCAACCTCAGCAATCTAACTGGCGAAAACAGATGTAATATCTGGTGTGCACCAAGGAAGTGTTTTGGGCACTTTGCTGTTCCTGATATACGCAAACGATTTAGGTGACAATCTGAGCAGCTGTCTCACGTTGTTTGTAGATGATGCCGTCATTTACCGTCTTGTAAAGGGATCAGATGATCAAAACCAATTGCAAAACAATTTAGGCAGATTTCTGCAGGGTGCGAAAAATAATGGAAAGTGTTCAGTCATCCGCATGAGTACTGAATGGAATCCGCTAAATTTCGGTTGCACTATAAATCAGGGAAATCTATAGGCTGTGATTTCAACTAAATTTTTAGGGATTACAATTACCAATAACTTAAACTGGAACGATCTTATAAACCATATTGTCGGGAAAGCGAACCAAAGACTGCGATTATTTAGCAGAACACACAGAAAACGCAATAGGCCTACTAAACAGAATGGCTACATTACGCTTGTCCATTATCTTCTTGAGTGGGATCCGCTTCAGGTAGGATTGGCAGAGGACAGCGAAAAAGTACAAAGGAGGGCAGCTAGTTTTGTATCATGGAGAAATTGGGGAGAGAGTGCCACGGTCATTATACGTGAACTGGGATGGCAATCATAAAAAAAAAAGGCGTTTCTCGTTGCGGCAGGATCTTCTCATGACATTTCGATCACCAGCTTTCTTCTCCGAACGCGAGAACATATTATTTGACCCCCACCAACAAAGGGAGAAACGACCTTCATAATAAAATAAGAGAAACCAGAGCTCACAAAGAAAGATTTAAATATTGGTTTTTCCCGCTAGCTGTTCGAGAGTGGAACAGTACAGAAATGACTTGAAGGTGGTTCGATGAATCCTCTGCCAGGCACTTAATTGTGAAATGCAGTGTAATCCTGTAGATGTTGATGTAGAAATGTTTTTTGAATCAACATCGGAGGATGAGAAGGCATCACGTTGATGTTTCACCTTCGATTGTATCACCCAAACCGTCGAGATGGTTTCACTGTCACGGTACACCAAAACGTCGACAACAGCAGACGGCACAGCAAATGGAGACCGAACGTTTATCTTAATGTCAGAAACAGCACTGAGTGTATAATTGTGCTGTTATAATGTTTTTGTTTAGAAAATACTACACATCTTAATGAGATCTCACTACGGAAATTACGCTAGAATCTCGCGGTTCTGGTGGCATACAGTGTTAGATCATCATTGAAGAGATGCTGTTTCACCAATCTTTCAGACATTTACGCCGGCAAGTTTCATGTTACCACTATTAACAAAGTTTCGAAGTTATCAGGGGAGATAGTTGTCCTCGATCATTCTGCATGTTTAAATTATTTATTCGTCATTTATTTAGTAAAAAAAGAACCACAAAGCTGCGTGTACGAATAAAGTTGGTATTTGTCGAACTTGCACGGATGTCTGAGCGTTAGCGCAATTGTACTGGTTGTAAATGGGTAGCCTGCGATCAGTGTTCGGTGACGTAAGTCATCTCACCGAGGCACTACATTGTTTAAATTTAGTTACCAAAGTGTCAATAACTGAAAGTTTCGAAAAGAAATGGTAACAGTAATATATTACCATTAGGTTTCGTTAGTTGTTGGAAATTCTGATGCAATACTACGTACAAATCAATTGTTGTGTTTTAATAACAAATAGTTTCCAAGCAGTAACTGCAATTAGTATTCATTTATCGTGTTTTTTTCTGAATAGGTACAGTAAAAAACACATGGCACTTCACTGGGTAGCCTTTGGGTAGGAAGAAGATACGACGTTTGTACAACGCTTCAGGTGAGTTAGAGACAGTTGAGGTACTACTGGAAGGTTTATTGCGACTATCTAGCACTCTGTTGGGCGTAGTACTGGTTACCTCTGTACGGTTTGATCCGCTCGTACATTAATTATAGATGTGACGTCAGTTAGAACGAATATTATCGTAATAAAAGCTTTTCGTTGAGAATAGTCGAAATCGTAATTTTTGATTGTTTATAACTGGTTTAGATTTAACGTAACAGTCTTCATATTTGATTAAGACAAAAATTCTTACATGCTGTATCATGTTTAGCGCTCAGCTGGAACCCACTATGATGTATTTTATAATTCTCTTCAGTTATATGGACGTTGCGGAAACACCTATGTATAATTTCTTTTCCCCACTATTCTCGAAAGCATACTATATGCTACCTGATCTTTCAATGTACTTTGGACGTAAACGTTTCCACCGTGTTGTTGAAACAGACTGAAATACTGAGCTTCACCCCGTCTTCTAGGCCCAAGAGAGTCAACTGTATTGTTCCCCTTTGGGTAGACGTCTCTAATCACAGCTTGTTTGGATCATTCTGTTCTGCAAATCAGAGGTGTGAGGGCGAGATAATCTGACTCAGATACTTGCCAATCTTCAAAGTATAGGCACAGTCTCATTACACCTTGGACGCCAGGCATTCGAATCTTGCTTTGGCTACGGCTGTATATTTTAACTGTGCTGTTACTCTGTGTATTTGTCAGAAATGTACAGTGCAAATGAATCATACTTAATTGGAATAAGCAAGTAAATTTTAACGTTAACATGAGAAACTCATATCCAAAGATGGCTTATATTTAAATATTGACGTTCCGGCTGACGAGAGTGAAAGACAGGAGAGAGAAATAGTTGGACGAATGGCTCAGCTGAGAGAGAATAGGCCAGAAAATGGTTCAAATGGCTCTGAGCACTATGGGACTTAACATCTGAGGTCATCAGTCCCCTAGACTTAGAACTACTTAAACCTAACTAACCCTAAGGACATCACACACATCCATGCCCGAGGCAGGATTCGAACCTGCGACAGTACCGGTCGCGCGGTTCCAGACTGAAGCGCCTAGAACCGCTCGGCCACAGCGGCCGGCTAATATAGGCCAGAAACAGGGTGCACACTCGTTTCCCATCGCCTTGTATACGCCTACATCAGATGGCAAGGCAAGGCAACAAATCCTCTGGTCCCGACAAGGTCTGTGTCCCACACCTAAAACATCTAGCTTCTTCCACAATCACCTACCTCATCATAATCTACAACCAATGTCCTCCGTAACCTACTTCCCAACCTCCTGGAAAACTACTTAGGTTATCACCTCAACACATAGGAACCTCAGCCTACCCCAAAGTTACGGACCCATGTCACTACTGTGCTTTCTAGGGAAAATACTGGGAGTGTGTCATTCACAGAGTCCTCACCACTGAGCAGCTTCGCTTCTGGCCAGAACACGGCACTATTCACCAATCCATGCGTCTGTTGCAATACACATGCGGGGCGAGAGACAGGAGACACAGTACAGAAGCGTTCTTTCTCGACATCGAGAAAGCGTTTGATAAGTTTGGCATGCCAGCTTAATATAAAAATTATCCCAGATAGATATTCCAGAACACATGATCAGCGTGACTGATTCGTTTCTAGCGGGGAGGCATTACACTGTTAGCAACGGCAGCACGACTAAGAATGCTGAGGCTGGGAACCCTCAGGGCTCGATTCTGGTACCTGTGCTTTACACGCTGTACACCAAAGACGCACTAAAATTGACGGGAGGTGAAACTGCCCTCTTTGCGGATGATATGGTGGTGTATAAAACAGCAGAAACCTAAAATTTCTTGCACAAGAAGTGCAGCAACACTTAAATATCATCATCCAATGATGCAACATCTGGAAGATTCAAATCAAACCATAAAATTAAAATAAATTCAGAAAAGAGTATTGCTGTGATGTTCGCAAGTTAACTACTCCAAGCCGACAAATGTCCGTGGCTGGCAGAGTGACTCCGCAACATACCTGGGCTGCAGCTCGACAGGCTCCTGACATTCGTGATACAAATGAAAAGAGCAAGAAGTAATGGTTGTGCTGCTTTTTTCGAATTGTACCCGCTCCTAAAGTGTGTGGGGTTATCGCTAAACGAAAAACTTGGATTGGATACCGGAGTGTATCCTGCCAACGATTCTGTACGGATCAGACATACGATGAGTGGTACCAACCACAAACCTGAAGAAGCTACAATCATTAGTAAAATCCTCGGCATCATCGCAGTCGCAGACCGGTACACGTCAAACATTCATGTTAGGGACCTGTTAGGTGAACCATCCATCTCCACATACCTACAGATGAAGTCCGAAAATCTTTATGGGAAGGCTTCCACTTCACCCCACCGTCTTATTCAGCCAGGTACAAATTAAAGGAAAGTCCTTAATGCTCGATACATAGTCGTTTCCAGTAGTAGAAAAGGAACAACAAAACTTGAAGTTACGCTGTGACAGAAGGATCATCATCAACAATGTCACATGCCTTCATTCAGTATGGCACTGTGTAAAGATATGGCGTTGATGCAGGGCATCACTCAAGCAACAGTCTATCAGGTAATTTTGGCATTACCTCTCTCCCCTCTGCCCATTAATTTCTGGTATTGAAGTGTCTTCAGCCGGCCGTTGTGGCCGAGCGGTTCTAGGCGCTTCAGTCTGGAAATGCGCGACCGCTTCGGTCGCAGGTTCAAATCGTGTCTCGGGCGTGGATGTGTGTGATGTCCTTAGGTTAGTTAGGTTTAAGTAGTTCTAAGTTCTAAAGGACTGATAACCTCAGATGTTAAGTCCCATAGCGCTCAGAGCCATTTGAACCATTTGAAGTGTCTTCAGCATTTAATATAAAAACCCACTACATGCGGATGGAATGTTAACACACTTGTACCCACAAGTAAACTGGATATGAATGCTCGTTACTGAATAATTAATCGCTTTACGTACGCTATAGAATTTCTAGATGATTCGTGAATAGCATGTGGTCATATTAACGAGTTAACGGGTGACCAGGGTGGCCAAAATTTATTGATTATATGCTACATGAGTAAGACTTGTTGAGGCATGAAGAATACATGAGCACTGTGGGCAGCGATTGGGTGAAGCAGGAAATACCAAAGAAATATTAAAACATTTGTCTGAGCATCAAATGTCGTCCATCGAATAAAATAGAAACTAGACTCACATATGCATCAAATCAGGAGGCAGTCTAAATATGGAACTCTAGGATACTATATTTGGCTTGAACACCACTCCTTTATTTTAAATGTCAAAAGATACAGTCCGCAAAGTAATGAAACGTTGATGATATCCAGGTGAGATTCAAGTCACAGCTTAAGGGATTTACATCAGTGCCTTCTCTCAACGACAGCCCGGAAACATGAGTTTCATTTTGAAAATTTTGCCCATTGGTTGGCACAGTCCTAAAAACTGCAAGGTTTAATACATTCATAGGAAAGAACAGGTACTTCATAGGAAGTTGACAACTTTTCTCTTTGCAGACACCACCGAGTGCCTAGTAACTAAGTGCAACAATCCACACATTTGGAGAGTCCATCTCCAGACAACATCCACGCCGATTGTGCCACCATTACCTTCGTGCAGCCCGCTGGTGACACATTAGAATGTGCTGAAGATATCGATGGCTAAAAGTCAAGGGATTTATGCCCACTCTCTTCCACGACTTCATCTTCAATGGTTGCTGTGTCAGCGGACCCGTCGCTCTTTGCTTTGGATTCTTTTCCTGAAATAAACAGAAATAAATCATCAAAAAATAAAATGTTGTTTTTCTACTACATTTTTCTCTATGCCTGACATATGCATTTGTATTAGTGTACGTTATGTTGTTGCATGTAAGGTGGATCTTTCTAGCAAACACAAGAAAGTGCACAAATAAAATAAAAGTTAAGTACCGGGATTTGCTGTGTGTTTTGACTCGTTCTTACATTTCTTTATGCATGTCAGAATGATCAGTACAAAGAAATACAACCAGAAATTTTAGAATATACAAAACAAGTAACTTAAACACGTCTGGATAGAAGTGTACGGAAGATCACATCATGAAGAACAAAAAGCAGGCAACCTCAAGAGAATTTGGAGTTGCGTAAAGTAGATCTTTCTGGCTGCAAGAGGGGGAGAGAGCCATGGCAGAACAAGTGGTCCGTGGCTTGCGCTGTGCTGCAATCGCAGTCTTAGCAGCGACAACCGGAAATCTCCATTTTGGAGATTACATTGGGATCTTCTGACGTCAGAGCGTAGACTATTGTGAGCATGCCACGTAATGCACTTCTCTTGGTGGCCACGAGGGAGATTTTTAGATGGATGAACATCGTTTACAACTTGTGCATTCCACATTTACATATTGGTTTCGATGGAGTCGTTTACAGAACGCTGCTGATTTTCATGAAGCTTTTCCTGGCCATCCACCTCTGGACGGCTGGTACATAATCATGCAGTTAATGGCTAGGCATCGGAACTGGTTTGTGTTTTCCACTTCACGAAGTGGACTGATGTCTGGGGAAACACTATCTGCCAGATGTTAGCCATTGGCGAATACTGTAGGCCGTAGACATCCAGTAACAATCTACCACGTCTCATTCAATTCCCTGTCGACTTCTTAGGCGTGCACAAACCCGTACCACAAAGGGCATGCGTATTCTGCCGCTGCTCTTGAAGTTCGTGGCTAAGAGACCCATGTACACCCGATTATCTTCCTTAGGATATTATTTCTGGCCTCCACTTTCAACCTCATATTATGGAAAAGCCGTTCTTACTCTCATGCGTAGCATCCACGTTCATATATGGCCAACATGCTGCCTACCAGCAATGAAGTTGCATAAAAAAGGGGATAGATCTGATGCTTACAACTACCGCCCAATCTCACTTCTGACAGCTTTATCCAAAATTCTTGAAAAAGTAATGTATTCAAGAGTAGCATAACATACTCGTATTTGTAAAATGAAGTACTAACAAAATGTCAATTTGGTTTTCAGAAACTCTTTTCAACAGAAAATGCTATATATGCTTTCACTGATCAAATATTAAATGCATTGAATAACCGAACATCACCCATTGGAATATTTTGTGATCTCTCAAAGGCTTTTGATTGTGTGCATCATGAAATTTTTCTAGATAAGCTGAAGTATTGTTGTATGTGTCAGACAGTGCACAAATGGTTTAATTCATACTTAACTGGAAGAATGCAGAAGGTTGAAATTAACAGTATAGATAGTCTGCAAAAACCAGCAGAGTCCTCTAACTGGGGAGGTATCAAGAATGGTGTCCCACAGGGTTCAGTCTCAAGTCCCTTATTGTTCTTAATATATACGAGGTGTGGCTAGAAAAAAACCGGACTAGTACTGGTGAAACAATAAAACGAATGCAATAAGGCTGAAAGTCGCGTGGCCTGTCACGTGACTCTCGCTCTGCCTACTGCTCGAGTTTCATCTGCCTCCTGCACTCAGTCTGCCCGTGGCGTCTGTTTTAAGTAGTTGACGTTTTGTCTGTGCGTCGGAAAATGTTGAGTGTACAGAAAGAACAGCGTGTTAACATCAAATTTTGTTTCAAACTAGGAAAATCTGCAAGTGAAACGTTTGTAATGTTACAACAAGTGTACGGCGATGATTGTTTATCGCGAACACAAGTGTTTGAGTGGTTTAAACGATTTAAAGATGGCCGCGAAGACACCAGTGATGACACTCGCACTGGCAGACCATTGTCAGCAAAAACTGATGCAAACATTGAAAAAATCGGTAAACTTGTTCGACAAGATCGCCGTTTAACAATCAGAGCAGTGTCTGAGTTAACAGGAGTTGACAAGGAAAGTGTTAGGCAGATTCTTCATGAAAGTTTCAACATGAACAAAGTGTGTTCAAAAATGGTTCCAAAGTGTCTGACAATTGAACAGAAGGAACGCCGAAGAATGATTTGTTCTGACATCCTGGAAAACATTGAAAGTGATCCCACCTTCTTACAAAATGTTATTACTTGCGATGAATCGTGGTTTTTTACTTACGATCCCGAAACTAAACGCCAATCGATGCATTGGAAAACTCCTGGTTCTCCACGACAAAAAAAAGCACGAATGTCAAAATCGAAATTCAAGGCAATGATGATTGTTTTTTTTTGACATCAAAGGGATTGTGCACATTGATTGGGTACCAGAGGGACAAACAGTGAATCAGCATTACTACATTAGCGTCCTGGTACCCTACGTGAGCGAGTACGGAGAAAACGGAACGATTTGTGGAGAAAAAAGTCATGGATCCTTCACCAAGACAATGCCCCAGCTCACAGTGCGTTGTCAGTGAAGACGTTTTTGGCAAAACACAACATTCCCATCTTAGATCATCCACCCTACTCACCTGATTTGGCCCCCTGTGACTTTTTTCTTTTCCCTAAAGTCAAGTCAGCTTTGAAAGGAACTAGATTTGAGACTGTTGAAGCAGTAAAAGAAAAAGCGACGAAAGTAATGTATGGACTTACCGAAAATGATCTGCAGCATTGCTATGAACAGTGGAAAATTCGTATGGAGTGGTGTAGAGACCGAGGAGGAGAGTACATTGAAGGAAATAACATGAAAGTGTAAATAATTGTAAATAAATGTTTTTTCCAGCATCAGTCCGGTTTTTTTCTAGCCGCACCTCGTATTAACGACTTGCCACTCTATATTCATGAAGATGCAAAGCTAGTTCTTTTTGCTGATGATAAAAGTATAGTAAGGACACCCAAGAAGCAAGAATCAGCTGAGGAAATTGCAAATTATGTCTTCAGAAAATTATTAAGTGGTTCTCTGTAAATGGACTCTCACTAAAGTTTGAGAAAACACAGTTTATACAATTCTGTACAGTAAATAGCAAACGGAAGTCTGTTGCTAAGGCAGAATACTCAAAATTTGTGGGTGTGTGCATTGATTAGGAATTGAATTTGAAGAAACACATCGATTATCTGCTGAAACGGTTAGGTTCAGCTACTTACACTATTAGGGTTATTGCAAATTTTGAGGATAAATGTATCAGTAAATTAGCCTACTATGCCTATTTTCGTTCACTGCTTTCATATGGTATCATATTTTGGGACACATCGTCATCAAGAGAGAAAGTATTCATTGCACAAAAGCTTGTAATCAGAATAATAGCTGGAGACCACCCAAGATCACCTTGCAGACGTTTACTTAAGGAACTCGGGATATTCACAGTACCTTCACAATATATATATATTGTTATTGTTATTAATGACAAATTTCATAAGTGAATATATATGTATATATATATATATATATATATATATATATGTATATATATTTGAATTGGGATGTGTTATTAATGACAAATTTCATAAGTGAATATATATATATATTCACTTATGAAGTGAATATATATATATATATATATATATATATTCACTTATGAAATTTGTCATTAATACCACATCCCAATTCAAAAATAACAGCGAAATGCATAGCTACAACGCTAAAAGAAAGGAAGATATTCTCTATTATGAATTAAATCTCACTTTGGCACAGAAAGGGGTGAATTATGCTGCCACAAAAATCTTTGGTCATTTGCCAAATGGTATTAAAAGTCTGACAGATAGTCAACAAACATTTATAAGCAAATTAAAAGAATTTCTGAACGCAACTCCTTCTACTCAACAGATGAATTCTTAGATATGAAGTAGTAACTGTAAAACAATAAAAAAACAAAAAGAAGAATTAATTACTTTGTGTAAAGAAAACTCATGTTAAAGTCACACGTTCCACATCATTACGAAATGTCGTGTTCATGATCTATGGAACAAGGATTAATGTATGTATGTATGATTTGTTTCAGACAATAAACGTTTATCTTGCAGTGACAGACTGATTTTACGCTTCCGTGATAGTTTTGCACGTTTGTATTGCTTGGGTTCTGGTATCCTAAATTTTAAATTTCAGTCCTCTGGTGTAATGAATATACCGGATATTTCAGGGTTTTCCCCGATTACAAACATTCGTAATACATAAAATATGACACATGGACATATACATTTTGTCTTGAATTGAATGTGATATATTCAAGGTTATTGTACATGCATACCTACTGTTGTACTGTTGCGTTATTTGTTATAGGATCTATTGATGTCCCCCCATGAACCATCGACCTTGCCATTGGTGGGGAGGCTTGCGTGCCTCAACGATACAGATATGCGTACCGTAGGTGCAACCACAACAGAGCGGTATCTGTTGGGACGCCAGACAAACTTGTGGTTCCTGAAAAGGGGCAGCAGCCTTTTCAGTAGTTGCAGGGGTAACAGTCTGGATGATTGACTGATCTGGCCTTGTAACACTAACCAAAACGGCCTTGCTGTGCTGGTACTGTGAACGGCTGAAAGCAAGGGGAAACTACAGCCGTAATTTTTCCCGAGGGCATGCAGCTTTACTGTATGGTTAAATGATGATGGCGTCCTCTTGGGTAAAATATTCCGGAGGTAAAATAGTCCCCCATTCGGATCTCCGGGCGGGGACTACTCAAGAGGACGTCGTTATCAGGAGAAAGAAAACTACCGTTCTAGGGATCGGAGCGTGGAATGTCAGATCCCTTAATCGGGCAGGTAGGTTAGAAAATTTAAAAAGCGAAAGGGATAGGTTAAAGTTAGATATACTGGGAATTAGTGAAGTTCGGTGGCAGAAGGAACAAGACTTCTGGTCAGGTGAATACAGGGTTATAAATACAAAATCAAATAGGAGTAATGCAGGAGTAGGTTTAATAATGAATAAAAAAAATAGGAGTGCGGTTAAGCTACTACAAACGGCATAGTGAACATATTATAATGGCCAAGATAGACACGAGGCCCACTCCTACTACAGTAGTACAAGTTTATATGCAAACTAGCTCTGCAGATGACGAAGACGTAAGATGAGATAAAAGAAATTATTCAGGTAGTGAAGAGAGACGAAAATTTAATAGTCGTGGGTGACTGGAATTCGAGAGTAGGAAAAGGGAGAGAAGGAAACATAGTAGGTGAATATGGATTCGAGGTAAGAAATGAAAGAGGAAGGCGTCTGGTAGAATTTTGCACAGAGCATAACTTAATCGTAGCTAACACTTGGTTCAAGAATCATAACAGACATTTCCAGGGGCAGATGTGGACCACAATCTATTGGTTATGAACTGTAGTTTAAAACTGAAGAAACTGCAAAATGGTGGGAATTTCAGGAGATGGGACCTGGATAAACGGACTAAACCAGAGGTTGTACAGAGTTTCAGGGAGAGCATAAGGGAGCAATTGACAGGAATGGGGGAAAGAAATACAGTAGAAGAAGAATGGGTAGCTCTGAGGGATGAAGTAGTGAAGGCAGCAGAGGATCAAGTAGGTAAAAAGACGAGGGCTAGTAGAAATCCTTGGGTAACAGAAGACATATTGAATTTAATTGATGAAAGGAGAAAATATAAAAATGCAGTAAATGAAGCAGGCGAAAAGGAATACAAACGTCTCAAAATTGAGATTGCCAGGAAGTGCAAAATGGCTAAGCAGGCATGGCTAGAGGACAAATGTATGGATGTCGAGGCTTATCTCACTAGGGGTAAGATAGATACTGCCTACAGGAAAATTAAAGAGACCTTTGGAGAAAAGAGAGCCACTTGTATGAATATCAAGAGCTCAGATGGAAACCCAGTTCTAAGCAAAGAAGGGAAAGCAGAAAGGTGGAAGGAGTATATACAGGGTCTATACAAGAGCAATGTACTTCAGGACAATATTATGGAAATGAAGAGGATGTAGATGAAGATGAAATGGGAGATACGATACTGCGTGAAGAGTTTGACAGAGCACTGAAACAGTCGAAACAAGCCCCCGGGAGTAGACAACATTCCATTAGAACTACTGACGACCTTGGGAGAGCCAGTCCTGACAAAACTCTACCATCTGGTGAGCAAGATGTACGAGACAGGCGAAATACCCTCAGACTTCAAGAAGAATATAATAATTCCAATCCCAAAGAGAGCAGGTGTTGACAGATGTGAAAATTACCGAACTATCAGTTTAATAAGTCACAGCTGCAAAATGTTAACGCGAATTATTTACAGACGAATGGAAAAACTGGTAGAAGCCGACCTCGGGGAAGATCAGTTTGGATTCCGTAGAAATGTTGGAACACGTGAGGCAATACTGATCCTACGACTTATCTTAGAAGAAAGATTAAGAAAAGGCAAACTTACGTTTCTAGCATTTGTAGACTTAGAGAAAGATTTGGACAATGTTAACTGGAATACCCTCTTTCAAATTCTAAAGGTGGCAGGGGTAAAATAAAGGGAGCGAAAGGCTGTTTACAATTTGTACAGAAGCCAGATGGCAGTTATAAGAGTCGAGGGGCACGAAAGGGAAGCGGTGGTTGGGAAGGGAGTGAGACAGGGTTGTAGCCTCTCCCCGATGTTATTCAATCTGTATATTGAGCAAGCAGTAAAGGAAACAAAAGAAAAATTTGGAGTAGGTATTAAAATCCAGGGAGAAGAAATAAAAACGTTGAGGTTCGCCGATGACATTGTAATTCTGTCAGAGACAGCAAAGGACTAGGAAGAGCAGTTGAACGGAATGGACAGTTTCTTGAAAGGAGGATATAAGATGAACATCAACAAAAGCAAAACAAGGATAATGGAATATAGTCGAATTAAGTCGGGTGATGCTGAGGGCATTAGATTAGGAAATGAGACACTTAAAGTAGTAAAGGAGTTTTGCTATTTGGGGAGCAAAATAACTGATGATGGTCGAAGTAGAGAGGATATAAAATGTAGACTGGCAATGGCAAGGAAAGCGTTTCTGAAGAAGAGAAATTTGTTAACATCGAGTATAGATTTAAGTGTCAGGAAGTCGTTTATGAAGGTATTTGTATGGAGTGTAGCCATGTATGGAAGTGAAACATGGACAATAAATAGTTTAAACAAGAAGAGAATAGAAGCTTTCGAAATGTGGTGCTATAGAAGAATGTTGAAGATTAGGTTGGTAAATCACGTAACTAATGAGGAGGTATTGAATAGGATTGGGGAGAAGAGAAGTTTGTGGCACAACTTGACTAGAAGAAGGGATCGGTTGGTAGGACATGTCCTGAGGCATCAAGGGATCACAAATTTATCATTGGAGGGCAGCGTGGAGGGTAAGAATCGCAGAGGGAGACCAAGAGATGAATACACTAAGCAGATTTAGAAGGATGTAGGTTGAAGCAGGTACTGGGAGATGAAGGAGTTTGCACAGGATAGAGTAGCATAGAGAGCTGCATCAAACCAGTCTCAGGACTGAAGACCACAACAACAACAACTATTGATGTAACAACACCGGGATCGGACACCATACGCAAACGGTGTGTACTCAAATCAGGAGAAATCCAATGTGTCCTCTGATATCACGAGACAGAGTCACCAAAAACAGACCAGAGAAAATTCCATACGGCGTATCATAGACAGCCATCAGATGTTAAAAGCATCAAGGTATGGTTTGCGAAGTTCAAGCGCCTGTGATCTCCCTATCATTGGCAGGCCTTCACCCAGTACGCAGCCAGTTCAGACAGTGAGAGATGCCTTTGTGAGTCGTCCCAAGAAGGCAGTTCGCAGAAACTCACGTGAGTTGCAGATTCCGAAGACATCAGTGCACGGCATCGTACATAAATAAATTATTTTTCGTGGGTACAAAGTTCAGATCATGCAGCCCCTCCAACGATCGGATAAAAGAGCTCGTTTTGACTTTGCTGTTGCGATGCTGGCTGAGACTGAGGAAGATTATGACTATCTGAAGCACGTCCTTTTCTGAGATTAGATCACATTTCATTTGAACGGTGTTATCTACTGATACAGTACTATGATCTGGGGGTCCGAGAATTCCCACATTGTGTTTGAGATAGTCAGAGACCACCCTAAGCTGGAAGTATGGTGCAGTAGTATGCAAAACAAAATCACAGGATCTTTTTTCTTCAGTGAAACGCCATTCACAGCCAATACTTATCTTGATGTATTGCAGTTATTTTTTGTACCACAGATTCAGGACATTGCCGTCTTACTTTTCCAACAAGGTGGTGCGGCACGTCATTGGGGGTTGGATTTTCATACCTATTTGGATACATCATTTCTTGGAACATGGATCGGGTGTGGAGGTCCTGTCAATTGGTCTCCGCGTTCACCGAACGTGACACCACTGGATTTCTTCTTTTGGGGTTAAGACAAGCACCAAACACCAGTGAATGACAGCAGAAGCACTCTCGTGGTTATTCCGCTCACTCTAACCGCAAATTTGTACGTCAATCTTGTAGTGCGACGTGTTGCGGTGACATTCACGAACAGCAATCCAGGGGGTGTTTTCCAACTGGATAACACTCACCAACATACCGCTGTTCTAACCCAAATTGCTCTACAGAGTGTCATGTTGCCTTGGCCGTCTCGATCACCAGATCTGCCTCCAATCAAGTACATATGGGACATCGTCGAACGACAACTCCAGTGTCATTCTCAAACAGTATTAACCGTGCCTGTATTGACAGACGAAGTGCAACAGACATGGAACTCCATACCACAAACTGACATCCGCCGCTAGTACAACGTTTCTTAAATGAACTCAGGACTAATTATGCAGTCCCCAATAATCTCACACCAACCATGTGCCCTCTGCTAAGGGTTACACTGATTATAAATTTACCAGCGTTTCATATTTGCAATGACATATCTCGTGTGTCCTTGCAATGGTAATCACTTAAATATGGTTACCTAGACGTATTCCCGAAATTTCATTACTCTGCAATAACTGTTTTTTGGTGCTGACATTTCTTTCCGTCGTTGTGTATTTTCCAGTAGCTGTTGTTCATAATCTACATCTACATCTACATCCATACTCCGCAAGCCACCTGACGGTGTGTGGCGGAGGGTACCCTGAGTACCTCTATCGGTTCTTCTTTCTATTCCAGTCTCGTATTGTTCGTGGAAAAAAGGATTGTCGGTATGCTTCTGTATGGGCTCTAATCTCTCTGATTTTATCCTCATGGTCTCTTCGCGAGATATACGTAGGAGGGAGCAATATACTACTTGACTCTTCGGTTAAGGTATGTTCTCGAAACTTTAACAAAAGCCCGTACCGAGCTACTGAGCGTCTCTCCCGCAGAGTCTTCCACTCCGTTGGATCTTCTCTATCTCTCCTATCAACCCTATCTGGTACGGATCCCACACTGCTGAGCAGTATTCAAGCAGTATAATCCACTTGTTACTCTCAATCCAGCGTTTTCTGCATTTTGTGCGCAAAATGGATCCATCCTTATCATGTGTCTTTTCACCAGCAATTTAACAGGCGAAATTGCACAAGATACATGTAATTTTGCCACATGGTTCTAATATTACATCGTCAAAGGGTTATATTTACCGATGAAAGAAGCTTTAAGGAACACAGCAATAGAAAAGCTGAATATAAGAAATACGAATTATTCGGAGTTTAGAGTCCTTATTGGCTCATGGAAGCTGAATATAAGAGGCAGCAGAGGCTGAAAGTTTGGTGCGAGATTATTGGGGACTGCATAACTACTCCTTAATTCATTTAAGAAACTGTAACAGGTAAAAGATACGCACAGTATCGTACCGAAATGCTCCTAGCTCTTCTACGGAAGTGCTACATCAAACGCGTAGAGGTATACGGTAGGAATAGAATAAGCGCCTAGATCACTACAAGCTCCCACCTACCTCTCTCCTGATCGTTGGATTGGACGTAAAGACGTTCTCCTGATTTGTTGCCACCCGACTTTTTTTTCTCTGGGATAGACTCAAAGATGAATCCCAAACTCAAGTTCCGACGAAACAAGAGGATTTAAAACATCGCATTGTTGTATCGTGGGCAACGGCATCGAAACAACCTGTTCAGTCTGTATGCAAGTCCATCATCAGCTCCAGCAAGTGCAATTGACGGTTGACATTTTGAACACTTGATTATGCAAACGGAGCATTATGAACGTGTTTGAGTTTGCGTTTTTGCTGATGTAATTTTACAAGTTTGTCTGTAGAAATTAAACACATTTTAGCTTCATTGTACAAACGAAATTATCGTTTAACGTTTTTACACCTCTTTTACCCGTTTTACAAATCCATTCAGTTCTTGTCATTTGCCAATCTTTCAAAATCCCGGCAAAAAGCAGAACTCTTTACCGTAGTTAACAGGTGAATCATCATTCGATGCCTATTCATTTACCTAATATCTTGTTTTGATCCGACCACATGTAGCCAAGTGTGATTAGTATTAATTTTAAGTCTGAATTTGTAATTAGATCCTCTTAGCTGCATTAGACTAGAAAGCCACATTGGCTGGACGTGACAGTTCCGTACGTAACACCAACTTCCGCAATAGATAGCAATTTGTTCGATGTTCACAATAGACACATCCGAAGTTTCAAAAATTTTTATTCTATTTATATGGCATGTAAA
The DNA here is from genome assembly GCF_021461385.2 of Schistocerca piceifrons. Lineage (NCBI taxonomy): Eukaryota > Metazoa > Arthropoda > Insecta > Orthoptera > Acrididae > Schistocerca > Schistocerca piceifrons. The sequence continues at coordinate 777,697,802 of NC_060140.1, read as the reverse complement.
AAGTGAACGCTGTTTAAGTCTTCTCTTTAAGATCTACGATATTAGCAGCAAAACTTAGTGTAGTTTCAAGTGAAAAAGCTGATACCATATCTCTGTAATGAATAAAGCTAACATAAGAGACTACTCATAGTTTAATGAAGGCTGAAAAAAAGAATCATTGTACCATAAACGGATGCGTGGACAATACAAGTAAACGCCTTAAATGACCCGCCTTGTATGGGTACCCAACACTGATCTTAACTGGCACTATAAATGTGACAATGCTGCAGTTGCTTCCAGTTCAAGGTGATAGCATAATTTCCAGCTCTGAGCAACGGAGAGTTTTGCATTAGATGTTGTACATGATTGAAAATTAGGCGAGGAAACTATTGGTTATTCGTGTACTTGTTAAACAATCAAGACTTCCCACATGATCATCTGCATCCTCGGTTTCAAAGTTTCCTTGAAAGTTTTTGCGAAACCTTAGCCAACATTGAGCGCTTCGAATTTATCTGGGATCTCAGTGTAATAACCCACTCGCTCTATTTGGAGAAATAACATAAATTTTTTTAGGGAAACGAAGATTCTTTTAGTCACAGTAATGTAAAATTGCTTAATTTCAGCTTCACTAGTAGATGATAAAGGCTTACAGTGTTTAAAATCGTATTATTTGTGTTTCCAGGTAACGATCACATATGTATATAATGTTATGGCGAAAGCGAACCAAAGATTGCCCTTTATTGACAGAAGTTTAGAAAATGCCGCAGGTCTGCTAAAGAGACTGTCTACACTACTCTTGTCCGTCCTCATCTGGAATATTGCTGCGCGGTGTGGAATCAGCATCAGATAGTATTAACAGAAGACAGCGAAAAAGTTCAAAGGAGGGCTGCTCGTTTTGTATTATCGTGAAATAGTGGGGAGACTGCCACGGATGTGATGCCCATCATTAAAACAAAGTTGTTTTTGCTTGCAGCAAGATCTCATAAACTTTCAGTAACCAAGTTCATCCTCCGAATGTGAAAACATTTTTGGCGCCCATATGCATAACGAGAAATATTCATTTTAATAAAATGAGAGAAATGACAGAGGGATAGAAAAACAATTAAAATCGCTCAAAAGAGGAAAGGCCGCTGGACCTGATGGGATACCAGTTCGATTTTACACAGTAAATGGTTCAAATGGCTCTGAGCACTATGGGAATTAACATCTGAGGTCATCAGTCCCCTATAACTCAGAAGTACCTAAACCTAACTAACCTAAGGACATCACACACATCCATGCCCGAGGCAGGATTCGAACCTGCGACCGTAGCGGTCGCGCGGCGTCTAGAACCACTCGGCCACACCGGCCGGCGTACACAGAGTACGCGAAGGAACTTCCCTCCTTCCTGTAGCGGCGTACCGTAGGTCTCTAGAAGAGCGTAGCGTTCCAAAAGATTAGAAAAGGGCACAGGTCATCCCCGTTTCCAAGAAGCGACGTCGAACAGATGTGCAAAACTATAGAGCTATATCTCTAACGTCGATCAGTTGTAGAATTTTGGAACACGTATTATGTTAGAGTATAATGACTTTTCTGGAGACAAGAAATCTACTCTGTAGGAATCAGCATGGGTTTCGAAAAAGACGATCGTGTGAAACCCAGCTCGCGCTATTCGTCCACGAGACTCAGAGGGCCATAGACACGGGTTCACAGGTAGATGCCGTTTTTGTTGACTTCCGCAAGGCGTTCGATACAGTTCCCCACAGTCGTTTAATGAACAAAGTAAGAGCATATGAACTATCAGTCCAATTGTGTGATTGGATTGAAGAGTTCCTAGATAACAAGTCAGCATGTCCTTCTCAATGGAGAGAAGTCTTCCGAAGTAAGAGTGATTTCATGTGTGCCGCAGGGGAGTGTCGTAGGACCGTCGCTATTCACAACATATATAAATGACATTGTGGATAACATCGGAAGTTCACTGAGGCTATTTGTGGATGATGCTGTAGTATATCGAGAGGTTGTAACAACGGAAAATTGTACTGAAATGCAGGAGGATCTGCAACGAATTGACACATGGTGAATGGAATGGCAATTGAATCTCAATGCAGACAAGTGCAATGTGCTGCGAATACATAGAAAGAACGATCCTTTAAGCTACAATATAGCAGCTCAGCAACTGGAAGCAGTTAACCCCATATATTATGTGGGAGCAGGCATTAGGATTGATTTAAAATGGAATGACCATATAAAATTAATCGTCGGGAAAGCAGATGCCAGACTGAGATTCATTGGAAGAATCCTAAGGAAATGCAGTCCGAAAACAAAGGAAAGACATGATAGCAAATGTAGTTACAATACACGGAATAAATGAATGGATTACTTACAGACTATCCGCATTGGAAACGAATGAAGGTGGCGAAATGGTAAGATTCTGTACTCGCATTCAGTTAGTTAGTCAGTTAGGTAGTTAGTTTCATGTCCCAAGCATTATTTGTATGATTAATTACAGTGATGTGGAACGAGACATTTTACATTCACATTAAACATTCGTATGTAAATATAACTATATGATGACCATTTAGAAGCGTGATTCATTTCTTATCATTTTGATTTTATTTTTCAAAATGCAGTTCTGAATTAGTTATTCATACTCACCATCTTTTACACACTACAAAAATTGAAATTCCTCTACGGAATAGAAGAAATTTGAAGGAGAACTTTTTGTCTTTGTTTTCAAATTTAACCTTACTGTCGGATATTTTATATCAGTGGGTAAGTGATCCAAAATTTAGTGGCACCATTGTGATACCCTGGAATGAGATTTTCACTCTGCAGCGGAGTGTGCTCTGATATGAAACTTCCTGGCAGATTAAAACTGTGTGCCAGACCGAGACTCGAACTCGGGACCTTTCCTTCCGCGTGCAAGTTCTCTACCAACTGAGCTACCCAAACAAGACTCAGTCCCCGTCCTCATAGCCTTACTTCTGCCAGTACTTTGTGTCCTACCTTCCAAACTTTACAGGAGCTCTCCTGCGAACCTTGCAGAACTAGCACTCCTGAAAGAAAGGATATTGCGGAGACATGGCTTAGCCACAGCCTAGGGGATGTTTCCAGAATGAGATTTTCACTCTGCAGCGGAGTGTGCGCTGATATGAAGGTAGGAGACGAGGTACTGGCAGAAGTAAGGCTGTGAGGACGGGGTCTGAGTCGTGCTTGGGTATCTCAGTTGGTAGAGCACTTGCCCGCGAAAGGCAAAGGTCCCGAGTTCGAGTCTCGGTTCGGCACACAGTTTTAATCTGCCAGGAAGTTTCATATCAGCGCACACTCCGCTGCAGAGTGAAAATCTCATTCTGGAAACATTCCCTAGGCTGTGGCCAAGCCATGTCTCTGCAATATCCTTTCTTTCAGGAGTGCTAGTTCTGCAAGGTTCGCAGGAGAGCTTCTGTAAAGTTTTGAAGGTAGGAGACGAGGTACTGGCAGAAGTAAGGCTGTGAGGACGGGGCGTGAGTCGTGCTTGGGTAGCTCAGTTGGTAGAGCACTTGTCCGGGAAAGGAAAAGTTCCCGAGTTCGAGTCTCGGTCCGGCACACAGTTTTAATCTGCCAGGAAGTTTCATTGTGATACCATTTTTGTGCTAAATGGTTCAAATGGCTCTGAGCACTATGGGGCTTAACATCTGTGGTCATTAGTCCCCTAGAACTTAGAACTACTTAAACCTAACTAACCTAAGGACATCACACACATCCATGCCCGAGGCAGGATTCGAACCTGCGACCGTAGCAGTCGCGCGGTTCCGGACTGCGCGCCTAGAACCGCTAGACCACCGCGGCCGGCTTTTGTGCTAAAGACATACTTAATGTGTAATAATGAATGTCATTTTATTTTCTTGTAATTATGTAAACCATTTTTCCTTTTGGACTGTGGTGGGTTAATTATGTAAAAAACTTCATGGCGAAATGAATATACTCTGAAGCAGTAGTCGAAATGATTAACTGTTTAGACAAACGTCTAGACAACGATCGTGGATGAGCTCGGCACATTATTCTCACAATACGTAAGACAGCGATCCAAATTCCTATCCCCCACAAATTCCTGCCCCCATAGATTTAGATTTTCCGCTATTTCCCTAATTCAGTGTTGGAATGGTTTCTCTGGAAAAGTTGCAATCGATTTTCTTCCCTTTTCTTCACCAGTCCGAATTTGTACTCCATCTGTAATGACATCGTAAGCTTCTTTCTTTTGCCATATTGGAAAGCAAGGGTGCAGTCTTGTTGTGAACTCAGCTATGAAGTCGAAAGTACTACCTTTTCCTGTGTACCCTTCATCAGAATGAACATTAGTTATCTTAAATTACTGTGAAGTGCGAGGCTCAAGTTTGCTCTTGCCACAATCTAAAATTGAGGTAGCCTGCCAGAAAATATAGGCACTAAAGTCGTGCAGACTGCCTACATCTTCACTTGCAGGTGGCCCAATGGACGCCCACGGAAGATGACTACATACACTGAAGCGCCAAAGAAACTGGTATAGGCATGTGTATTCAAATACAGAGATATGTAAACAGGCAGAATACGGCGCTGTGGTTGGCAATGCCTATATAGGACAACAAGTGTTGCCGCAGTTGTTAGATCTGTTACTACTGCTACGATGGTATGTTAAGAGTTTCAACGTGGTGTTGTAATCGGCGCACTAGTTATGTGACACAACATCCCGAGGTAGTGATGAAGTAGGGATTTTCCCATACGACCATTTCATGAGTGTACTGTGAATATCAGGAATCCGGTCAAACGCCAAATTTCCGACATCGTTGCGCCCGGAAAAATATCCTGCAAGAACAGGACCAACGACAACTGAAGAGAATCGTTCAACGTGACAGAAGTGCCACCCTTACGCAAATTGCTGCAGATTTCAATGCTGAGCCATCAACAAGTGTCAGCGTGCGAACCATTCAACGAAACTCACCGGCTGGGGATTTCGGAGCCGAAGGCCCAGTCGTGTACCCTCGATGACTGCACGACACAAAGTTTTATGCCTTGCCTGGGCCCATAAAAACCGACATTGGACTGTTGATGACTGGAAACATGTTGCCTGATCAGACGAGTCTCGTTTCAGTTGTATCGAGCTGATGGACATGTGCGGGTGTGGAGACAACCTCATGAATCCATGGACCCTGCATGTCAGCAGGGGACTGTTCAAGCTGGTGGAGGCTCTGTAATGATGTGGGACGTGTGCAGTTGGAGTGATGTGAGACCCCTGGTACTTTTAGATACGACTTTGACAGGTGACATGTACGAAAGCATCCTGTCTGATCACCTGCATCCATTTATTTCCATTGTGCATTCCGACGGACTTGGGCAATTACAGCAGGATAATGAGACACGCCAGACGTCCAGAATTGCTAATTGCTACAGAGGGTCTCCAGGAACACCCTTCTGAGTTTAAACACTTCCACTGGCTACCAAACTCCCCAGACATGAACCTTACTGAGCATGTCTGGGATGCCTTACAACGTGCTGTTCAGAAGAGAACTCCACTCCCTCTGACTCTTACGGATTTATGCACAGCCCTGCAGGATTCATGGTGTCAGTTCCCTCCAGCTCTACTTCCCATGTAAGTCGAGTGCATGCTACGTCGTGCTGCGGCTGTTCTGCGTGCTCGCGGGGGGCCCTACACCATATTAGGCAGGTGTACAATTTCTTTGGCTCTTCAGTGTATGTTAGTCCCCCGCACAGAGAGTGCGTCTAACTGAGATGTAGACTGACCTTGCGGTACAGGCACTTGCTAGAGGGTTAATAACGTGACTAAAGGATTACTAGCGTGAATTCCGTTTGTGATGAACGACTATGAACTGACAGAACTTCTTTTTATAACGACTGGAACACCATTCCATGTAGACTTTCACGGCCGGCGTCTTCATCAGTAAACACTTTCGGGCTAAGTTGCCGTGGTCGATCTGTAGAACTTCTTCTCCCTGACGTTTCGTTCTCAACTACGGAGAACATCTTCCGGGGTGAGTCAACGACTGGCTGCTAGGAGCTGGGGCCGCCACTTATATGGATATCGTAGAGAGCGCCACCGCACGTCACGTGGCGTCGATGTGCAGCTATCTCTGGCTATCGTCTGTTCTCTCGATTGCAGGCAATCGATTGTCACGTGATTGCTGCAACGTCGACCGCCATATCTTATCCAATTTTAATCCATCTTCTTTACGATTAAAATTGTATTGATGTTTGTGGATTTCAATTGCCTCTCTATACATACGTGTATAATAGTGTGACGTCCTCGCTAGCACGCTTGTTTCACAAAAGAAACTGTCGCTTGGGACATATCGACAAATCGGCTGTAGCGGAACATGTTTTTAAGGATGGAGATCACGAAATGAAATTTGGTGAAACAAGCGTGCTAGCGAGGACGTCACATTATTATACACGTATGTATAGAGAGGCAATTGAACTCCACAAACATCAATACAATTTTAATCGTAAAGAAGAAGGATTAAAATTGGATAAGATATGGCGGTCGACGTTGCATCAATCATGTGACAATAGATTGCCTGAAATCGAGAGAACAGACGATAGCCAGAGATAGCTGCACATCGACGCCACGTGACGTGCGGTGGCGCCCTCTACGATATCCATATAAGCGGCGGCCCCAGCTCCTAGCAGCCAGTCGTTGACTCACCTCGGAAGATGTTCTCCGTAGTTGAGAACGAAACGTCAGGGAGAAGAAGTTCTACAGATCGACCACGGCAACTTAGCCCGGAAGTGTTTACTGATGGTGACTGGAACACCCTTTCTGCACTTGATTTTTGGAATTCTTCAGAAATATTATCGTTTTGTTTTGGTCGACCCAGAAGCATATAGTGATCTGTTGTATTGGTGGATTATTTTTAACATTACAAAAGACATCACGTCCTTCAACAATTAACTTCAAGATGTCGGCATATTTCTTCCACTTCACCCACATAAATTTATCCAACAAAATAACACGATGAATTGATGCATTATACCCAGCAAATCCGAATTCGGAACACATTGGTCGAAATACTCCGACAAACTTGCCAACGACAAGTATGTTGTATTAACTGCGTGTCTACCTCTCACGTGCGTCATAGTTGCGGTGGAACGAACTCCTCCACCACAAACACGAAAGCTTGCAGGCGCGAGCATTCACTCACCTGAGGGGCAAGTGTTCCACGGCTGCTCCTCGGCTGTGGTGAACACGGCGTAGGCGACGTACCCAGCTGCTGACAGCGCCGCCGACAGGTAGAACACCGCGTTCCAAGCAGACCGCTTTTGCTGCAGGCATACAAAACACAAACGTACAAATAAAAACGGCCAAGTCGCAGCTATTCGTATAGGTCGACGAAGCGAAGTGTAATGAGGGCCGTATTATACAGTATCATTTCTAACTAATTTATCTTTTTCCTCGGTCGATTGAGAAATGCGACACTAAATTTATACTTTTAATGTCCAAAATGATTGTTTCTTGGGAGAAGGACCACAGAATAAAAAGTAAGCGCTGCCCTCAACATACCGAACCTCTGTTCGAAATGGAGAGTTATTTTTCCGCCGGCCGCGGTGGCCGAGCGGTTCGAGGCGCTTCAACCCGGAACCGCGCGACTGCTACAGTCGCAGGTTCGAATCCTACCTCTGGCATGGATGTGTGTGATGTACTTAGGTTAGTTAGGTTTAAGTAGTTCTAAGTTCTAGGGGACTGATGACCTCCGCTGTTAAGTCCCATAATGCTCAGAGCCATTTCATCCATTTTTTGAACCAGTTATTTTTCCAATCAGATACACCCCGTCGGATGGGCTATAGCTCTGGGCAGTAGAACGAATATTTTTTCGAGTGTATCAAATGATTGAGCATCAAAGTAAAGGTCTTCTTACTTTTCTGAAGTCTGATCTATCTATTTCTTTACCAATAACAATTGTTAAAATTTATCCTCTGTTTTTCAACACACATGACATGGCTTGTATTCAAAACTTTCTTATGGGCCATTAAAATTGCTACATCAAGAAGAAATGCAGATGATAAATGGGTATTCATTGGACAAATATATTATACTAGAACTGACATGTGATTATTTTTTCATGCAATTTGGGTCCATAGACCCTGAGAAATCAGTACCTAGAACAACCACCTCTGCCCGTAATAACGGCCTTGAAACGCCTGGGCATTGAGTCAACCAGAGCTTGGATGGCGTGTACAGGTACAGCTGCTCATGCAGCTTGAACACGATACCACAGTTCATCAAGAGTAGTGACGAGTATTGTGACGAGCCAGTTGCTCGGCCACCATTGACCAGACGTTTTCAGTTGGTGAGAGATCTGGAGAATGTGCTGGCCAGGGCAGCAGTCGAACATTTTCTGTATACAGAAAGGCGCGTACAGGACGTGCAACATGCGGTCGTGCATTATCCTGCTGAAATGTAGGGTTTCGCAGGGATCGAATGAAGGGCAGAGCCACAGGTCGTAACACATCTGAAATGTAACGTCCACTGTTCAAAGTGCCGTCGGTGCGAACAAGAGGTGACCGAGACGTGTAACCAGTGGCACCCCATACCATCACGCCAGGTGATACGCCAGTATGGCGATACGAATACACGCTTCCAATGTGTGTTCACCGCGATGTCGCCAAAGACGGATGCGACCATTGTGATGCTGTAAACACAAGCTGGATTCAGCCGAAAAAATGACGTTTTGCCACTCTTGCACCCAGGTTCGTCGTTGAGTACACCATCGCAGGCGCTCCTGTCTGTGATGCAGCGTCAAGGGTAACCGTAGCCATGGTCTCCGAGCTGATAGTCCATGCTACTGCAAACGTCGTCGAACTGTTCGTGCAGATGGTTGTTGTCTTGCAAACGTCCCCATCTGTTGACTCAGGGATCGAGACGTGGCTGCACGATCCGTTACAGCCATGCGGATAAGATGCCTGTCATCTCGACTGCTAGTGATACGAGGCCGTTGGGATCCAACACGGCGTTCCGTATTACCCTCCTGAACCCACCGATTCCATATTCTGCTAACAGTCATTGGATCTCGACGAGCGCGAGCAGCAATGTCGCGATACGATAAACCGCAATCGCGATAGGCTACAATCCGACCTTTATCAAAGTCGGAAACGTGATGGTGCGCATTTCTCCTCCTTACACGAGGCATCACAACAACTTTTCACCAGGCAACGCTGGTCAACTGCTGTTTGTGTATGAGAAATCGGTTGGAAACATTCCTCATTTCAGCACGTTGTAGGTGTCGCCACCGGCACCACTCTTGTGTGAATGCTCTGAAAAGCTAATCATTTGCATATCACAGAATCTTCTTCCTGTCGGTTAAATTTCATCTTCGTGGTGTAGCAATTTTAATGGCCGGTAGTGTACATACAGATGGGTTTTCAAAGGGAAATACTTTCTAATAATCAAAATAAAATGTGCAAGAAAATTAAAGATGCACGTCTTCGATACCATGTCATTTTTCTCAGTGCGACGAAGAGGTTCGAAATTTGTCTCGAACTTGCCTACAGCGTCCCTCTGTAATGGCGCACAACCGTGACGCCCTGCGACGCCACCCTAGGGTTCGGCAATGCTTCAAACAGCGAGGTGTCGCACGTGCAGGAAAAGGTACGAGCTCAGATATTCGTGTGAGATGTAGTGTGGGCCAATGATGTCACATTGGCACCATATTTCATCACAACTCTGCCCAGCTCCACTGTCGACGTTTCACAACATGGGAAGGTCGTCACACGTACGGAGGGTCAGAAAGGCGTCGCCCAGCATTGAAATCACAGTTTTCGTTATGGATGACAGAAAAAAACATTTCGGAAACTCCTCCGTTCTGAACTGATAGAACCCCCTCCCCTCCCCCTTCCACATGAAACACTTCCCCAAGGGCAACACATGGCTGCAAAGTCTTCAATGTGATTTCACCTCCTTGGAGTATACTGTGATCACAATTGTTGGTGTGGTGCACAGGGTGGAAACACTAGAATCCGGTCAAAACTATTTAACGAAATTTGATGGCGGCCCGAACCAGAAAAGGGTGTTATGCCTTTTCACCCCTTCTTTCGGGCCACCGTGTGGCATGTGCACAGCAGGGGGGGTGGGGGGGGGGGGAGGGTGACGTTGCAACGTTGATACACACCTGAATGAAATGGCTAAGTTCGGCACCATCCTCATGGCCGCCTCCGCATCTTTCTTGGGCACTTTAAAACAGTCACTATATAGAGACACCCGTCCACTGTTCTCTACCACCCCTCAGGGCGGGTGACTGTCTCGACACTACGCCTGCTGCCCACGTGTGAAATCTGCAGAGTGTTAAAAGAGTTGCGGAGGATGGGTATCCCTGTGAAGAGACATTTCTAAAGCACCTGACGTAGGTGCGTAGATGGCACTCAGGGCGTTGCCGAACAGTGGACTCTTTGACCGACACTTTTGTCATTTTATTGAGTGTGTGCCAGTAATCAATTTCCCCCCTATCCCCCTACCCCCCCCCCACCTCTTCTGCGCTCACGTCACAGGTGGGAGCCAAAGGGAAGATGAGAAAGTAACTCAGTAACTCCCTTTTCTGCCTCGGGTCGCATTCAAATTTGGTCGAATTGTTCTAAACAGTCCTTTCAGTCCTGTATTCCAGAACAAAAAAATCGGACCTGCGACACTCAAAAGGTGGGAGATCACGTCCAGAGGCGTTGTATTCAGGTGATGGTCTCAGAGAAAGGCTGCATATTCGTAAGATTAAGGTAAAGGCTAAGTAAAGGCATTGGCGCCTAATATATCGTTAATTCTTCGCAGAAAAGTTCAGCTCCCCCACAAGTACAGTCATTTCCATTTAGTAGAAAAAAAACAGTATCTTCAAATATTGCGAAAACAATAAGCAATGAATATTCATTGACACTGGCTCTTGTTGATTGCAGGCAATTACAATAATCCTTCTCATTCCAGTAATGCTTTCAACAACTAATCGCTAACGGTCCAGTGTCATAGACCAGATATTGCTCGAATGGTATTGCACGGATCTCCAACAAAAGTCTGATCTGAAAGACTTAAATTTGAGTGTTCCCAAAAGTATCAGTGTCAACTTCCCTACACATAAGCGACGTATATTGCATGCAACCTTCCTCTACACCTGAGTGCCAAAGATATCTTTATATATAATATACTGCCGAAAACTGTTTAGGACTGAAGCATCAATTCATGACTTCAACTGACTAAATGCAAGTGAAGTCGATCGAAGTCTTATCAAGTGAACTTTTGTATGAAACAGTTCCACACATCGTTATAAGAAATAAATAAATTCCTTTTAGTATATAGCAGACTTTACAGTAGAATACGAGACGAAAACATAAAGTGAAATGAAAAGGAAAATATTTGCGACTCTTTATATCTTACAAACATTACGCATGATGATGGTCCGAAGAATGTCACTGAATTTGATTATTAATAAGCTGGGTGTCGAAGTAGATTGATAATAAATAAAATATACAGAGATCGCAAAGATTATACACTCCGAACTATGCAAATGAATAAGCTTTGTATGGATTTGAGAAACATGTACTTCATATTTAATACTGCAGAACACAAGATTCGATTTGTAACACTTTAGTAGTCCTCATTCGGAAATTGGGAAATTTTTAGGAAAACATTTTACACTGTGTTGTGCCATTATATATAAATTTCGTTTCATATATAAATGGATGTTTTGATATACATTTCTTAAACTTAACAAAAAATTGATTTCCAAATGTCAGTATAATCTGATAAATCATAACTTTCTATGGGTAAGTAGCCCAAGATAATAGCACTATGGCAGATGACGTTTACATTCAAAATGTTGACGTTAAACAAACTGAGGTAGATAGATTTTCTAATTCTGATGCATAGTTAGTCACATTATATAACATACTTTCGAGTGAAGAGAGTTAATTAAAACAACGAAAATATTTATAAAGGTTGAACAATATTTACTAAGTTGCACCTTACAATGAAAATAATGCTAGCGCAAAATTCAGAGTTACTTTCAAGAGCTCCTTATAAATTTTTCAGAATAGTTCCCAACAAAATAATAAAATAATTACAAGAAAATTATTAAAACACCATTGAACAGACGAAGGAGACAGAGTGTTTTCAAAATTAAGAATGGCTGAACGTAATGATCTGGATATACTTTCAAATTATAAATTGTATCGTGCTGATGTTGCAGTCTTCAGTCTAAAAGACTGGCGTGATGTAACTCTCCACGCTAGGGATTTGAAATTTATATTCAATATTAACCAACTTCCCTTTGTCAGAAACTCTTTTCTTACTTGCTGGTCTGGAGACCATCCTCTCTACGTCGTCCGTCGTCAGTTATTTTCCTACTTTCTCTACTGTTTTTAGTGTCTCATTTTTGCAAATAGTCATCTTGTAATCTCTTTTTTAGGGCACTATTCTTTCCTTTCAGCTGTTCTTCCATGTCCTATGCTGTCTTTCACAAAATTACAGTGCCATCGGCAAACCTGAAAGTTTTAATATCATCTCTCTCAACTGAATCTGTCTTTCTAAATTTTGAAACGTCCCCTTTAAACAATTTATATATGGCTGTGCTTAACCTGACACACAATATTTTGTTAGCGCAACGCAATCTGACTTTCAAAATTCCCTACAAAAGAATGGCCCTGACTAACATTAAACTATACCTTTCACAAATCACTTACCTCACAAAAATCTTCGCTGCTCAAGCTACTGCATTACAGCGAGCGCCACTACTGCCAGCTAAATAAAAGATTCAAACTATGGAAGGCACTAACTACTGATAGGGATAGTTAGCAAATCAAAGATATTAATAGAGAACAAACAATGTATTTACCTTGATATCATCATATATAAATATAGCAGTTCATGACAAATTTCAAAACTCCGCCATCTCTCTCCCCACATCCACCACTGCTGGCGGCTCACCTCCAACTGCGCAACGCTACGCGCTGTTCACAGCCAGCTGCCTAACACTACAATGGCGAGTATTACAACAATGCAAAGCAGCCACAGACTGCACACAGCACAGCCAGTGATTTTCATATTGAGCGCTACGTAACATTGCCAATAAGAAAACATAAACAGCCTACTTACATAGAGAAAACATAAACAGCCTACTTACATAGCCCCCATGCTCCCCACAAAAAATTTTACAAAATTTTTTTTGGGCAGTGGCCAATAATGATTTGATAAAATTTTTCATAATTACAATAACAAAGAAATCAAATGCACACACTTATTGATACAATGTTGGTCAAAAGCTAAAAATTTCTCACAGTCCATAAAGACAGTCCTGATCATTCATTACGGTAATCACAGGTTTTTTTTCACAAAGTCTCATTAGTAAAAGAAATTGCACACAGAAGTAGTGGATTTCCATGCAGTCTTGAAGAAGTAGTGTTGTCCTTCCAACGGAAAGACAGTGCTGGCTCTTGACATGCTGACAGGTAATGGGCTACAATGGAGCAAACCCACAGCAGAGTCATTCGAAGTTTTGAAGAGTATTGGTAGGTAAGTCATCACAGAGCAGACCCACTGTAGTCCTGGTAGAGATTACGGTATTGGTGGGCCACCAGAGGTGCAGACCCACTGCAGTCCTTGTAGAAATAATGGTATTGATGGATTATCAAAGATGTAGACCCACTGTAGTCCTTGAAGAGATGGCCAGCAGCCATCTGTTGTGACTGTGCAGGTGCACAATCACCATTGAAGAGTCTTGCGGATAATATAGCAAGTCCATAAACCACCACTTGTGCACTCACAAAGTTTTTGAAATTGTCCTTAGAACCAGCAATGCTGTTATCCAGTCCCTTGCTGAGTTATTAACACACGTGCAAACACTAACAGTCCCTACTTCTCACATATTGTCCACATACTATGACCAACAGAAACGTGTGCAGTGAAATGTAACTAACAAGGTAATAATGTCATGAACTGGTGACAATTACAATTTTATAACATAAGAATACAATTACAAAGGTACAAAATACATCATTAAAAACATAATAATACAGATAACATTTGTAGTACAGGCTTTACAAAAGAATAGAAATAAACATATACATCAGTGTTACAAAAATAGTGACATAAGTACATACATAAAATAATGAGAATAGTTTTCGAAACATTAATTTCACACATGAACATTGAAACAGAACAGAATTGTAAACAACTTTACAAAGAAAATAACATATTATTAATGCAACTTATATTTGAGGATAACAGTATTCCTCCTCATAGTGAATATAGCTTAGTATTAGAAGAGAAAAAAATTCTATGAAACAGTACACAGAGACAGGAAGAAAACAAATACTCAAGGGTACACAAACACATAGTGGGATAACACCAATAGGAAAGGACAGGGTTCGTTTTCAGTGTAACATTTGGTACTGCAGTCCAACCCAAAACTTCATATACCTTTCCTCTTATTTCATCCTTTGTTTCCACCAAAAAAAATTCTATCTAAGCATGCTTTCTGTATTTATATGTTCACACATTTCTTACCTCAACATTTATTTCCAAGAAAATCCTACCTAAACCTGTTTTCTCAATGCATTTCTTCCAATTCATCGCAACTCATTCTCTTAGAGGCTACCCCCTCTTAAGCTAACTTAAATCTACTGAGCTCAGATGCTAAACTAAGGGACGAGGCAATGCAGCATCACATAACAAATCAACACAAACAGCAATGCAAATAATGCAAATTGGTAAAGCTAGCAGCATAAATGAGCAAAAGTCAAATTCAATAAAACTATGCCTGGCAAACAGCAGCAACTTATACCTAAACATGACATTGCGCAAGCAGAAAAAATATTACACTAAACAACAATGCAGATAAGGGAAATGTATATTCACATCTTAATGTCTATGTAATTAAAGTGGTGCACCACAAGAAGTTATTCTACCAAAAAGTTACCAATTACTTGAAAAGAAAATTATGAATGCAGTTACTAGTTCCTTCTTATTGTTCTTTCCTGTCCAAGTGCTCCTTTTTTAAAGAATGTGGATCATAAAATAATTATTTAATAGATCTGTTGACAGAAAGTGTTCACATTAGCAAATGCATTTCATTTTATAAAAGCAATGCTGCAACACAGCTGGAAACCAGATATCAAATGAAATAAGCAATTACGCAAACCAAAGCATAAAAACATCATTCAATAGCTATGTGGTATTTCGTAAGTCAGTAGCTCTCAATTCTCGTAGAAAGACACTTGTCATTATCAGGTTTGCAGATGTAAGAATATTTCCAAGGATAATGGCCTCCCCTTTTTTTTTGTGCTACCGGTGCCGCTGAAAAGGGCTCGCAATAATGGCTTTTTCTCCAGGCGTCTGACACAGCTGGGTGCCCGCGACGCATTACGTGCAGGTGGTCACTTAACTTTCGTACGGAAATATTTACGACAGGAGATTCTGCTACCGTGGTAGTCTCATATAAAAATATTTCACAGGTCAAGAATTAGCGTTGCAAATCTGTAGAAACAAAACCCTATAAATATAACAGTGTCCAAAAAATTTTTCAGTGGCATTGTGATACATTCATGCATATACACACACATTTCATAACTCTTAAAGTACGATTCTTGGTTTCCAACAACCTTTTCATAAATCAGAGTCCTTAACCCCTACTCCTTATTCCTTACCTTATTACACATATACATATTCATATTCATCAACATGTCTTCAATATTTCATCATAATAGCTACATAGCATAATCAGATTCCTCATATAGCATCAGCTTATTTATCATAAACATACCTCAACAGCATAGTACACATCGTCGTCGTAATAATAACATCATAACACTTCAGTCAAATCTTAAAATCGTCGTAACTTCCTCCAATAATTTCAAAACGTAAAAAAAATTCTCTGCTCATTTCAACAGTGTCATCTACCTCAAACGTACTTTAAAATCATGATCCCATACCAAATATCTCAAAGCTCTCATAGTATCACAATGAATCCGAAAAAATATGAACATTTCACAAAGTACAGACAAAATACAGTTTCATAAGTGTGAAGTTATCCAACTGTAATTGCGTAAACATCTGTCACTGACGTAGTAAAAAGAATGTTTGTTTCTCTGTCAAATAATCAGATAGCTGTGTAATTCTGTGTTAGAGAAATATGGTACCGACGTGTAAAGTTGTATAAGCAAATACCATATTAGCTAGGGTTCCTTGTGGTTGCCACACACATGGTACACAAAGTAAGCGTGTACCCCCCTGAGGATAAATGTAATTACGCCCTCAGGTGTTACAGATTACAGCAATGCAATGAAATGTATCACGGAAAACTTTCTTTGTAATTCAAAAATCTTAAAAAATAAATGTTTTAAGTACAAAATTAATCACTCAAATACGTGTACTGTAGCGCTAAATGTGCGTCTTGTTGCAACATAATCTGTGTGGAAGTGTCGTAGTTATCGTCCTCCGAAAGCTAAGTTCTGCATAAGTCAATGTACTTACCTCATAATACACAAAAGTGAAATGCTTTGCGTATAGATATCGTAGTTATTACGCTTATTGTTGTAATGAAGAAAGTACTGTACAGTAACGTATTGTTATGCCACGAAAAAGGCTGTCTCATTGTTGCTATACCACAAAAGTTACTACTAAAACATGTCTCACTTTATAGAAGAATTCAGAAAAAACTGTGCAGATATAAAACAGATACACCGCAAAAGCAACATTGTAAATTGTCACGCATTAGCAGCGTCGTGATAAAATCGTGTAGCTGTCACATAAACTAACCACTGTGCCGTCTGGTATCTCACAGAAAGTACTTTAAATCCGGAATGTATTTTCAAGTAAACCAAAATGTTGCATGAAAATTTCATTAGCAGTGCTGGTATGTTCTAAGTATGTGAGCCTTATAGTCGTTACATAATCGTGCAACTAACAAGCAAGAATGTACAAATACAACACTGTGTCGTCTGTTCACTATAACAATGCATTCGTAATTTCTGTTTAAATAATTTCTCTTGGTTCTTCACTGGATATTTAACTTCAAACATTGTTGCACGTTAACAGATTCTAAGTCTGACAAGCATACTAGTAATGTAAAGTGAAAAGTTTTATGGCAATGACAAAGTTAAAAAGCTGATTATCTTTCAATAAACGGTTTTACATGTGAAATGTGGTGCAAGCCTTTACTCTTCCTACTATGCAAGCTCGAGCTTCAAAGGAATTATCATGTCGTATACGTCGGTAAAGAATACTGGAATTTTTCTCAAGGTTAGCGTCTATGTTATTTTTCTCTGAGCCAGCCGGCGCACGCAGCTGCCTGCGGTGCGAGTCATTGTCTGTCCCTTTGTTGGCGCGCTTCGTTATTGGGGTTTGGAGACCTAACTTCTACAAATTCACCGTGACGAGAGGGCCCTGCTCTGTTTGAATCCCGCCAGTTCTGATGCAATTCAGGTCTGTCGTTACGATCATATCGTCTGTCGTCATGTCGGTAGATTCCATAGTTTCTTTCTTGTCGGTCATGTGGTGGAGAATTTCTTCCTGAGTCGTAACTGCGTGCTGGACCGTTGCGTCTAAAGTTATTCTGTCTCCCTTGATAATAATTGTTTTGGTTCCCATATTGTCTGTTTCTCTGATTGTCTCTGTGATAGTCATTACTACGGAGAGGTGATCTTTCCCTGTAATTATTACTACTCTGCCAACGGTTGTCATACGGGTGGTGTCTGTTTTGGTCACGATATGTGTTGTGAGAATAGCCTTGTCGTGTCCAGTTATTATTTCTTTCATCGTGGAATTGTGACAGATGTGACCTGTAATTATTGTGCTCCTGTTTCCGCGTTCCCCGATTGTCAGTGTCAATTTCCAATTCTTGTAACAGACCCTGAAATGCTTCAATGTCATCTTTGCAACGTCCTGCTAAAATAATATGTCGTAAATGTTCAGGCAATTTGAGTAAGCAAATGCGGATGAGTTCTGAGGGGCTGTATGGGTTTGACAGGTACTGATTCTTGTGCAACATGTCTTCAAAATATTTCACAAGACTGGAGAATTCAGATTGTTCGAAATGTTTCATCATTATGATGCCATGTTTTACGCGGTCTTGTGTGGCTTGAGACCAATATGCTGAGAGGAAGGCATGGTAAAATTCTCCTTCACTGTGGCAATCGTGAATTACCGATCGCATTCTTACAGCTGGTTCATTCTCTAAGTAGCCACACATAAATTCTAATCTGTGCTCCAATGACCATTTGGGAGGAAAACAATGAGAGAATTGATGGAGCCATGCTTGTGGATGAATGTCGTTGCCAGAATTCTTAAACGTTTTGAATTTACGTGTAGTAATGAACAGCTTATAGTCAAAATCATCGTGTCGGCGAGTAGCATCTCGGTCATAGTTACGTCGTGTCGGCGGTTCCATCTCAAAATTCGGTGTACCTTGCCAATTTCTTTCATAATTACCGAAATGCCCTGTGTTATTATTTTGTGGCTTTTGCGTATTTCTAAGTCCCTCTTCCCGTGTTGGGGCACGAGTGTCTTCTGAAATACGTAATTCTTGTATTACCTGTGTCAGCTGATCTTGTACTTCCCGGATTTCTCTTTGGTGTTGCGTATCAATTTGATTCAGATTTTGTTTCAGTTTCCTAATTTGTTCGCTCTGTTCTGTGTCATTAAAGACTACCGGTTTTGCGTCATTCAGATTATCATCTACCTTCGTAGATAAATTATTTAGCTGATCCGAAAGTTCAACTACTTTCTCTGATAGTGAACACATTTCCTCAGTGTGTTTTTCTGAACCAAGTTTCAGAGTGTCCATTTGTGTTGAAATCGAATCTACTGTGTTCTTTAAGTTATCCTGAGTTTTTGCAAGTTGCGTAACCGAATCGCTAGATGCAACTGAGTCAAATTTAGCTTGCAAGGTGTCGTGATTTTCATGAACAATGGTTTGCAGTTCTTTTATGGCTGCTTCGTGATTCTGTAATACATTTTCATGCCGCGAAAAAATAGGTTGAAAATGCTCACAAATTTGTGTTTTTACGTCATTACAGACTTTTTGACATTTCGATTCAATGTTATGTAACTCAGTAGTTAAATCTTCACGTGTTTGTTCAAGCGTGGTGTGAAGATTTTGTTCCATTGCGTCTAACTGTTGCTGTGTTTGTCTCTGGTGTTGTTCCATTGTGTCTAACTTTTTAAGATTTTGTTCCACTGTGTCTAACTTTTGAAGCTTTTGCTGTGTCTGTCCCATTTGTTGTATTAATTGTAATAACAATGCATTGGTGTCTGAAACATGTTCCTCAGTGCTTTTCGGCAGTGAATTTACACCGGAAACATTCACATTTTGACAAGCAGAAAATGTGTCTTGACTTATTCGAGAAAACGGTGAGGATCCAAAACCTGAATCTACAGTATTTGCGAGATCGTGTCGTGTCATTTCGGCTTCCTGAGGCGAGCTATTGCCGACCGGTCGATCGATAATGCTTCCCTCTTCACTAATTGTTTCACTGTCCACGCCATTGTTTGACGCCCGCTCCATTTCCCTGTGCACAGTTACCAAATTACTACTTTGAACATTAGTAAATTCATTACTCGGCGGCGCTGATAAGCTACGCTCGTCATCGCTATTATTTCTCAGTTTAGTTTGGAGCCTAGTGTTACGTTTTTCACACGCCATTATTGTCACAGTATTTCACACGACAACACAGAAAAACACAATTTGAAGATCAAAAATAAGAGAACACATTAACATAGCACTGAAAATAATATCTAGTTAATTGCAAGCGCAGCTGCGAAATACTTGGTGCAAATCTACATGCATGCCACAACTGTTTTACTATACAACAATGAAAGACTGCAACTACAAAGGAAATTCTCTCTACAATTACGCGCTAGCAATAAACAAAAGCTACACTAAATACACAAACTACAAGAAAAAATCAGAAGATTCCAGTGAGGTATCCTAGGCTAAGGGTCGACATATGAAACGTCCCCTTTGAACATTTTATGCATGACTGTGCTTAACCTGACACACAATATTTTGTTAGCGCAACGCAATCTGACTTTCAAAATTCCCTACAAAAGAATGGCCCTGACTAACATTAAACTATACCTTTCACAAATCACTTACCTCACAAAAATCTTCGCTGCTCAAGCTACTGCATTACAGCGAGCGCCACTACTGCCAGCTAAATAAAAGATTCAAACTATGGAAGGCACTAACTACTGATAGGGATAGTTAGCAAATCAAAGATATTAATAGAGAACAAACAATGTATTTACCTTGATATCATCATATATAAATATAGCAGTTCATGACAAATTTCAAAACTCCGCCATCTCTCTCCCCACATCCACCACTGCTGGCGGCTCACCTCCAACTGCGCAACGCTACGCGCTGTTCACAGCCAGCTGCCTAACACTACAATGGCGAGTATTACAACAATGCAAAGCAGCCACAGACTGCACACAGCACAGCCAGTGATTTTCATATTGAGCGCTACGTAACATTGCCAATAAGAAAACATAAACAGCCTACTTACATAGAGAAAACATAAACAGCCTACTTACAATTTATCCTTAGTTTCCTTTATTACTTGCTTAATATACAGATTGAATAACACCGGGATACGCTCAACTTTGTGTCACTCCAGTCTCAACTACTGCTTCTCTTTCATTTGCTTCGATTCTTATTACTACGGTCTGTTTTCTGTACAAGTTGTAAGTACCTGTTCGCTTCGCTTCCTGTACTTTATCACTGCAACCTTCTGGTTTTAGTGTATTTCAGTCAACATTGTCAAAAGCTTTCTCGAACCTATAAACATAAAAAACATAGGTTTTCCTTCCTTCAGTATCTTCTAGCATAACAGTAAGTTATGTACTGCTTCGCGTGTTACTATATAACAGTACCGTGCCTTCCATCTATCTTCTCTACTGTCTCTTTCCCTTCTATAA
This sequence comes from Schistocerca piceifrons, assembly GCF_021461385.2. Classification (NCBI taxonomy): domain Eukaryota; kingdom Metazoa; phylum Arthropoda; class Insecta; order Orthoptera; family Acrididae; genus Schistocerca; species Schistocerca piceifrons. The sequence goes on along the minus strand of NC_060140.1, from coordinate 777,676,927 downwards.
TCTCATCTTCATGTCCGCTTCCTTCCATCTTTCAGCCTCCCCTTCTTTCCTTAGCATCGACATGCGATTTGAGCACTGGATATTCTTACAACAGTTTTCTTTATTTTTCTTGTAGGCTGCGTCTTTGTTTCTCATAGTCACACATGCCTCTAGGGCTTTGCATTTCTCATGCCATCAGACTTATAAGAAAACGTCAACTGCACTATTCTGGCCGGCCGCGGTGGCCGTGCGGTTCTAGGCGCTCCAGTCCGGAGCCGCGCTGTTGCTACGGACGCAGGTTCGAATCCCGCCTCGGGCATGGGTGTATGTGATGTCCTTAGGTTAGTTAGGTTTAAGTAGTTCTAAGTTTTAGGGGACTGATGACCACAGCAGTTGAGTCCCATAGTGCTCAGAGCCATTTTTTTGCACTATTCTGAAGGTAGTAAGTTCAGATGAATGAGTAAACTGTTACAAAATCTGTCCGACAGCTCACGCATCCAAAGTGGTGGGCAGAATGATACACAAAAGAATGTAAAAAAAGAACTTGCCAACTGTTAGATCAGTTTCGCTTATCAAAAGATATTGCCGTTATTCCAAATAATGGAAGTTAACATACAAAAAATAAAGGCACTTTCACAGAAATTATTCACTCATAACAACCGCTCGACAAAGTTAAGTGGTGTAATAGCTTACAAATCTTTAAGAGCTCTAGGGAAAGACGGGTAACATACAATAAGCGCAAGAATTTAGATGGATCCACATAGAAGTATTCGGATTATAAAGGCCGTCAGGCAGTGATGTAGTTTTTCTCCTTTAGTGTTCGACCTGTATAGCGAAGAAACAATCAAGAAAATAAAAGAAGTCACACAAATCAGATAACAGTTCAAGGTGAAAGAATATCAATGATAAGATTCGCTGATGAGACATATCTTCCGTGAAAGTTACAGAACCTATTGAATGAAACGAACTGTCTAATGAGCTCGGAATATGGCTTAGGAGTTAACTAAAGGAAGCCGAAATCATTGATGAGGAGCATAAAAGAACGTAGTGCCTCTATTAGTTACAGTTTTTGGTCTCTGCGGTTTAGTAACGTGGACGTTATTCTCTGGCGTTTTAATACATGACCTATTATTCTGTCCCTTCTTCTAGTCAGCATTCCTATTCTATGAAGGTAACTTGCTCCATTATCAGCCGCAACTTCAGAAGTGCCTCTCTGGTGTCTTTACCTTTCTTGTGGCCAACTGATAGTAATCTAGCAAATCCTCAGTTCTCTTTCCATTGTTCTGTATATTACTCCTGTCAGCAACGTAAATTCATGAGTCGTAAATCTGACTGTGTGATAATTCTCTTATTTATGTCCCTTTAATATCCTCAAGATTGTGTTGATCACATTGTAACGAATGTTTGACGGTATGTCTCACAGATTCTGTACAGGAACTTTAATAATCTTTTGGTTGCCGCTCCCCCCTCCCAATGATTTTAGAAATTCCAAAGGGATACAAACTATGCCTTCTGCCTTGTTTCATTGCAAGTCTTCCAAGCTCTTTCACGCTCAAATTCAAATATAAAATCAACTACGTTGCATAAATCGAACTGATTTCCTTTCTTGTTGCGCTAGCCAACAGTTCCTCGTCCTTGTTCATGGCCCCCTCCTCGCTTTCTCCTTTACTTTGTACTCCTAATGTTGGCATCCTTGCTTTCAATTCTATCAACGGTTATACTGATTTTTCTACGTGCTGAATCTGTTCTTCCGACGGTCATTACTTTTTCAGTAATTTCACTTTTTTCCTGCAGCCATTTTGCTGTAACTTACCTGCTCTTATTATGACTTCATTCGTAAATGATTTTCACTTAATTTGCTGTATTACTTTTCATCCTGAACATTTTTTTATTTGGTTCTTCCGACAATAAATTGAAGTATTCCTTCTATTACCCAAAATTCTTTCACTTAATTTGCTGTATTACTTTTCATCCTGAACATTTTTTTATTTGGTTCTTCCGACAATAAATTGAAGTACTCCTTCTATTACCCAAAATTCTTCGCAGCTATCACCCCTGTACCCATATTGGTCTGTCCAACAGTTATTGTCCTTTGTAGGAGTGTCATTCCTCTTCAAACGAATTGCCTACCGTGGTATGTGTTATCGCAGTATCTGCAGCTTCAGAGAACTCTAAACTCACATCATGATTCGTCAGCACTTCAGTATTCTAGTTCCGTACACACTTACTCTTCCTGAATATTCTCTTAAAAATTCGGTCTACTCATTACAAAATTACGATGTGAGTCTATATCTCCTCTTGGGTACTCTTTACAATCTAATATCTGATTTCGGAATCTCTGACCGACCTTGATGTTATCTAGCTGGTACCTTCCCGGGTCTCTAAGTCTTTTCCGAATATAACTCCTCCTCCTTTGGACAGTGTATTCGCTGTTACTAGCTGCAGTTCCTTGCAGAACTAAAGGAAACTACCTCCTATTTCGTTCCTGCTGCCGAGCTCGTATTCACCCATAATTATGTCTTGTATTGCTTTCCCTACTAAAGTGCTGATTATTAGATTTTCATCTCCCTTTACATATTGAGTTACTCTTGCAGTGCTCTCATATAGTCTCTCTATCTCTTCGTCTTTTGCTTGTGACGTCGGCATGTATACCTTAACGACTGTTGTTGACATTAGTTTGCTGTCGATTCTGATGAGTCATGGCATCACTGAAATGTCGCTGTAAACCTTTACCCTGTCGTTCTACTCATGACGATTGCTACCCCCACTAAACAATTTTCTGCTACAGTTAATATTACCTTATATTTCCCTGACCAGAAATCCTTACATTTTATCTATTTCACTTTCTGACTTTTACTGTATTTGCATTCTCCATTTCAGATTTTCCAACTTTCCAGCAAGTTCAGACTTATGTCATTCGGCGCTGCGACTCTTAGAATGTTACCTTTTTGTTGTTTTTTTTTAATCATAGTCATCTCCCCCTTCGGAGTCTTGCATTGCACATCCATACAATGGGCTAAACCGGAATTTTTTGCCAGTGATCTTCATGACACTTTCTCAGTGATATGCTACTTATCCTAAGTTTACACGTTGTCTTTAATGCAGTGGTTTCCCTTACTTTCTACATCCTCAACGTACTGATCAGTGATGACTGTATCGCCTTTAAGGGCGTTTTCTCTCTCTCGGACAGGAGGGTGGCCGTAACATCTATCTTATCCTACGCCCTGTTAGTACAAGGCCTTTGGCAGAATTACCTTGACTCATACGAAAAACGTTCGGTCGTTACTGCTGATGATTTTTATCCATAATCTAACCAGAGATTGGGATCGAACCCAGCACCCAATATTTTTTATTAGGATTTCGAAGACGTTTGCCTTAGACCTCGGTGGATTAATACATATCCAGTTTGGAATAATTCTCAATTATTGAGAACGTACTGTGGGTGTAAGTGCTACTTTGAGATGAAGAGGCTTGTACATGAGGGAAATCGTGGCGTCCGGCATCTAATCATTCAGAAGACTAATTAAACCCAAAAAGTGACTACAAATGCGATCAGTGCTGTGCGTAAGGTGCCCAACAGACGTGGAAGCTTCATTGCAACGCAGACGCGCAAGTTACCTGCTAGTTGTGTTTCGCCTCGACCAAGAACAAGGACGAGGACGTTTACGTCACTATCAGATTTCGTAGTGTACAACATTTAGTGACGTCTCTTATCTTGCGGCAGCAATCCTGCTGCACACTCTCCTTATCTTGTTCACAAACCATGTAGATTAAAAGACAAGACTTTAAGTGACACACTATCAGCTAGCGGATGATAAGAGTGATCATGTCTGAACTGCTGCACCTCGTATATCTTTGTGTGACATATTAGACCTTCTTGTTGGATATGAAATTTAGCCTCTTCCCTCTGCAGGGTGACATTGTCTACATTATGTAATATTTGGAAGTCAAAGCACGTAGTTATCTTCAAAGAGTGTTAAGGCGTTCACGACTGCGTGTCATGCAGCTAACACCGTCATCAAGAATAAACTAGAATAATGTATTAGATTGGGGCATAGGTTCGTAGCTTTTTTGTTTTTCATGTTAATATTCCGGTTGCTACGGGTTTATTTATCAATCGTCATTTTTTATTTGTAGTTCAATTTTGCTATTTGAGTTTACACATTGTCATTTTGTGATTTGGAGATAGAGAGCGAAGCTGTGGATGCAAGAAGATGGAGTGCCAAGTGGATAAAGCGGAACATTTCCGACATACTCTTCTGTTTGAGTTCGATACAGGCGTGACAGCAGCGGAGGCAGTTGGAACATTTGCGCCGTGTATGGAAAAAATGCCATTGGACAGAGCACAGCAAGAAATTGGTTTTGTGGTTTTAGCGAAGATCGTTTCGACAGTAGTGACACTTCACGTTGAGGAAGACCTTCGGAGTTTGATGAAGATAGTTTAAACGCATGAATCTCCAATTGCCCATGTCTGTGTGCTCTAGAACTACCAAATGTCATGAACTGTGATCATTCCACCATCGTACGACATTTACGTGCAATGGGGCAGGTTCACAACTCGGATGTATGAGTACCGCGTGCTCTAAGCCAAAATCAGAAAAGTCAGCGGGTAGCCGGCCATATGTCCACCTCTGCTTGCTCGTCATGAATTGGCTCGTGAACAACACCGACCATTCCTATCCAGTTGCTGGTGACAATAAATGGTTCTTCACGCCAAAGCCCAAACAAAGCAGCAGTTCATAGTACAAAGACCTGCGCGCATCCACAAAACAATGTTGTGCATTTGGTGAAACAGCGAAGATGTGATGTACTACGAACTGCTTCTCCGAGATGTAAAACTCACTGCTGACACTTTATTATCAAAAACTGAGGCGTCTTGAGCCTAGTTTACACGACGACACTAAGTTGCAGACAACAGCGCAACCGGCCACTGCGCATGCGCGCCGCATGTTTGCGCAACTCGTCGGTGAAACTAAACACTTTCGGCGTCTTCCAACTTTGGTGACACTAGTTGCATGAGTTTTAAGGTTATATGTGTTCGTAAGAGTGTAGATAAACTGAAATATGAAGTGGGGAACGGAGAATAATGTTCGCTTTTTGGATATCTATGCTTTGCATAGTTGTCTGTGGGATTTCACTGATGCTGATAACAAAAGTAAGCAACATATTACTGCTCCTGAGACCGTCACGCCCGATCAGAACATAGATAGTTTGACAGTATTTGAGCTGCAGGGCAAAATTTATTGAATTAGGAGCACATGTGCAACTGAATTAAGAAAAATACAAGCAAATGTAATTCTAGCTGTAGAAATGCTCTCGTCTACAAGACTAAAATCCCATCGTTCGAGTTGGCCGACTCTTTTTTTAAAGAATATTGTTGATAGGAGGGAAGTCTACAAAAATCAAGAAGCTACATTCTTTATTTAATATTCATCTATTTAAGACGTCGCAGCAGTGCTTCCCACTCACGTATGTTATAATTTTGAAATATTGCCACTGTACAGATCTATCTTCAAGAGAGTAGTTTGCAAACCATTCTCTTCTTAATGCGGCCTGCTTCGAATAATTACTGCTGTTAATGTTAATAATTATTACTGTTAATAATTATTGGTGTTAATGGAAAAGCGTCATCAACTAAAATCGCATCTTATAGCATGCCGAGTGTTCTCGATTGTAATGCGTGCAATGTGATATGTGATTTAAGTTGTGGCGACAGTGCTTCATGCATTACAATAACTTTATTCCTTATCGCATAATTAACTCTATTTAGAAGAAAGGTTCTGGTGACATTCTAAGATAATTAAAAGAACTTCTTGGGTCTTCCATTGCAAATTATTTCAGCAAGGATGCTTAGCAACCGAGCAGACGTCTTTTCTTCATCCAGTCACGAATCGAAACACATTTTTTATTTTTTTCTCATGCAGCGATTCCACGCAACAAGCTTTAACTCCAACACAACTCGTGCGACGTGCAGCTGCCAAATCATTCATTTCAGACAGGACTCAGGAACACACAAAACGAGGTAACTGAAGTGTATACTGGTCTCGCCGTGTCTACCACTTGCGTGCAACTCATTCCACGCAACGAGTGGCGCAACCCAATGTCGTCGTGTAAACTAGGCTTTACAGACGCAATCCGAGAATAACGACCAGGAAGAATGTGTGATGTGATGCTACTCCCTGATTGGGAAGTCATTCTGCACCCACCTTATTCACCTCGGCATGCGCCCTCAGATTTTCAACTCTTCAACTCTTCCGTGCTCTATCGAGCAGCCTCCGAGGAACTCCCTTTCCGGATGAAAATGTGCTCTGAACATGGCTCGACGAGTACTTCGCCTCAAGATCACGTGATTTCTACTTTGGCGGAATTGAAAAGTTACCCCAGTGTTGGCAGGCTTTTGTACGTAGTGAAGGAGAATATATTATTGATGACTAATGTTTCTGTTATGTGTGTCTGTTGTGTTTATTAAGTTGTGGAAAAACGCTGCGAAGCGGGCTCTGACGTGTGTGCTCTTCAGGAGTTACTCGACGAGGCGACCCCACCGCGCAGTGTGTATCGGCGACTCATGCTTTCATACACACGGTTGGTAAACAGTGGCGAGTGTCCGCGGAGGAGCAAAGCCAACCCTACCAATTGCGAACATACGTGTTTCTCGCATCTGTTGTACTTGGACGAAAATGATGGACATTTGCGATCCGGAAACGTTTTCGATACATGCGTACTGCAGCTCTACGATTATGTACCGTACCGTGAAGTGGCAGATTTGAAAGTGATCATTGTGGTGTCACCACCAGACACCACACTTGGTAGGTGGTAGCCTTTAAATCGGCCGCGGTCCGTTAGTATACGTCGGACCCGCGTGTCGCCACTGTCAGTGATTGCTGACCGAGCGCCGCCACACGGCGGGTCTAGAGAGACTTCCTAGCACTCGCCCCAGTTGTACAGCCGACTTTGCTAGCGATGGTTCACTGACAAATTACGCTCTCATTTGCCGAGACGATAGTTAGCATAGCCTTCAGCTACGTCATTTGCTACGACCTAGCAAGGCGCCATTATCATTTGCTATTTATCTTGTGATGCATGTACCGTCAGACCGATGTTCACCAATTATGGATTAAAGTTAAGTATTCCAGCAGCTACGTACGTTATTGGCTATATTCATTACCTTGTCCTGTTCCAGACCTCACGCCAGCCTGCGTGAGCTTAAACGCGTGCCTTTCGGCTTCACCTCCTAGTAGCTTGGCTGTCTTGCCAAGTCACAACGATCATATCTTCAAAGTTATTTGACATCCAAACGGTGCATTTCCGAAAATGGATTCCTCATCAAAATTACCAAGACCCTTCTACAATCCCTTGAAGGCTGTATTCAAAATGTGTGCCCCATAATGTCGTTGGCAACATGACCTATTCAACTGGCAGTTACTGGAGAATACAAATTCTGGCAGGAATTAGGCATCACTGAAATGCAATTATTATCATCCAGTCATCCGGCTACATGGAATGCAACAACGCTGCCGTTCGTATAGTTATTTAGTGGCCATTAGCCTTTTTTTTTTCACTCAGCATCCTGGTAACCCCCCCCCCCCTCCTCCCGCTATGGCATTCAGACTGCTTTGAATGTATTTAGTTCATCATTGTTAATTCTGCCACCACTCATTAGATAAGGTCTACATTACCTGAATACTTTTGAATTTACAAATTTTAAGCTTGATTTACAGCGGTTTCTAGGTTTTGCAGTGATTTCTTTGCATCTTTAGGGCAAATTCCAAATTGCTTGCCTGGAAAAAAGGACCCAGCCAATTTTAGTCTGTATCCTTCTCCAGCTCTACACCGTGCCTCGTCTCTAACGACCTCATCGTCGAGCGGACGCCAAACCCTAACTTGGTCTGGAGCGTTCGTTTCGTCCCTCCTCGGAGCTTCCTAGGCGTCGCGCAAAATCCCAATTACAGTTGCGACCAGAATACAACCGTGATGAACGGTGCGCGATAAAAATTACGTGACGTCCTGCTAAGCTGACTGTCGTCCTGCTACGCTGATCTGATCACAAGAAATTACTGGCGGACATGGATTAATTCTCTGTACCATTCTGTGCAGCATTATATGTCTAACTGAAGGTCACCAGCGTCGCTTTAATCCACGAGACAGGGTCATTCCCACATCATTCAGAAACACCCTGTGGCACTCCAACTATTTTTCTAAGTCTTTCAGGTCCGACAAACTCTGCAAACAGTGTAGTTAATACATCGTGTCCAACTGATGTCTAACAATTCCCACAGGTAGTCTCCTCCATAAACAAAATAGAATTAAACTCTAAAAGTCAAAAGGAAAGCAAACACACACGCATACAAAAACATTACACATCAGGCAAGAGGAATCTGTTGTTTTCTGTCAGACTTCGCCAAGTCCGCCTCGTTAGTTAAGTAGTATCTCCAGCTGGCTAACGGCTGCACGCTCTACTTTTCAGTCTAGCTTTCTTCTCCCGGATACTGCAAACTGGCGCTTGTGAACACAACAGCCAAAGGATTAGGGTAGAGATGCTGGTGGGGAATCATATGTTCACTTTCTTTCTATGTCCAAAATGAGTGAGCCGTTCGTTGAACGAGTGGTTTTTGTTGTTTCAGTTCCTTTCTAGACGAATTAGATGCAAGAAAAGGCATATTAATTTGATGTCTCACCTGATGGTGTCTATGCCCGATGTGAGTTTGTAGTGGTAACAGAGTTTGGGCTGTATCATTCCACGATGCATTGAGAAGTATGCTGTTGTATATGTATGAATGTCAACGATTTTTGTAGTAGTAACTTGAATACGAACTATGGAGTGTTGGTTTTGTGTTTTCTTTGTTGCACGAACAACACTCGGGCGACCGCGTGGCACGGGAATTGCTCGTCACTGGTTTAAATCTTCACCGGGACGACGCCCGTCTACCACAGGAATTCCGAATCCGTCTCAAATCTTCAGCAGCTATTTTTACTAATAATGAAAGAAAAATGAATTTTAGAAAATTGTAATGTTGATGTTAATGTTGTTATCAGTTACGTACTGGTTGGTTGAAATGGCTCTGAGCACTATGCGACTTAACTTCTGAGGTCATCAGTCGCCTAGAGCTTAGAACTAATTAAACCTAACTAACCTAAGGACATCACACACATCCATGCCCGAGGCAGGATTCGAACCTGCGACCGTAACGGTCGCTCGGCTCCAGACTGTAGCGCCTAGAACCGCACGGCCACTCCGGCCGGCTACGTACTGATCACGGAACAGTCTACATGCATGTTTTCGAGTACGCATTTTTATTTGCACTCCGTGGTAAAACAAATCAAGTCTTTGTGAAGCTAAAAAGTTCTTGAAGGTGTGAATATTGCTGAAAATATACATGAGAAACGTTTTAAATTTGTGTCTTCATGAATATTCAGTACAACGATTGTTGATGTTGAAAAGAAAAAGGATTTAATGAAGATCACTGAAAGTACTAAACCAATAATGTCTCTGAATTTTGAAACGGGAGGACAAAATACGTTTTAAGCGAGTAATAAGTGTTTTTAAAGGAACAGGTACTGCGGCATCTACAGACGTTACGAAATACGTGAAATGTATTCGCAGTTGCGAATATGGACAATCATCAGCTGTTTAATGGAATGACAAGCAACGAAATTTTGTACCGGACCGGGAATCGAACCCAGATTTCCCGCTTATCGCGAGCAATCACCTTACCGTTTTTTTCGGTTGATCTCATTTCTTTCGTTATTCTTTTTTCGGGGCGGACATCCCATAACGCTTGTTCAAGTACTTCGTTGATCTATTAACAGAGGGTTGTTTTTTGTTATTATTATTATTTATTAGAGGGTAGCTAACATTCTGACCAAACACGCTGAGCTACCGTGACGGCGTATCATTTTGCTATCCAAGCACAACTCACGGCTACCTCCAAACTTCCATATGTCATCAATGATGTATCGATAAACTGTACTCGTACTAGCATTATGTATATCGCCGTACAGGGGAAACATTTTTCTTGAAAGTCGCCTGCCTGGTGTCGGCGGATAAATACGATGTTGCAGTTCCGGCGTTATTGCGAATTTCGATGCAGTGTTTCTTCGGTCATGCCAAAAAGGTCGCATTGTCAGAAGAACAGTTTTACCGACCACACATATCTTTAAAATACAGTAAGACTATAATTTTGAACTGGAAATACTGTCTGAGAGGTTGTTTCAGGTTAAAACAGTAACAAAACGAAATAAATAGTCCACACGCTAAAAAACTCTTACGCGAAAATGTAATGTACAGTATATCCTGTATTGTAAAACACGTCTGTATCTGTAGCGTATGGTAAGATATTGTTACTGTGAGTGAAAGTTTAACAACTGCACATACCTCATTACAGTACTGCATTGACACACAACTGATTAACACTGAACTGTTTAAAATATAAGGAATCATACACTGAAAAATATTATGTTCTTAAGCAGGACGCGATGTTCTGCCATTTTCTACTTCACAAAATCTCTAATTGGGCCGGCGTAGAGCTTTGCTCGAATGCAATGCATTTTTAGGATCTGTATGTCACGTTCGAGCCGTTGGTTCATTGTCTTCGTTGTCGTCAACAACTCTCTCCTTCTAATCGGTTCTTCGAGTAACAGCGTCAATGGTTTGGTCGACAGTTAATTCTTGTTCCGTTGTGCAGTCAGCGTCAGGTGTACTGATCCACTCACTCACATAACTCTGCCAACGTCGGGTTGTAAAGTTTCCAAATCTCTCAAAGTCGCTGGAGTGTCTACGACTTGACTTTCATCGCTTGTTTCATGGGGCTTTTCATCTTGGTTTTCTTCAATCGCTTCTTTTGATTTTTTTTTCCACGGGTTGCCGCAAGATTTTTCAAGCGTTGATGCCGGAATTTTTTACCAGATTTCGGTAATTATATACATTTCACCGCTTACATTTATTGATTTCGTTGCTTGAAACAAGCTCTTGCCTTCTTGTGTGCTCTCTAAAATTGATGCTGTGTTTTCGACGGTATTGCCTCTTCAGCCACTCACTCCGTGGGTTGGATTGGGCATGTTACGTTGGCAGGAAAAAATAAAAGCCTTTAGTTCACCTTTTTCAAGTTCATCTCCAAATGGATAGGACGTCACACTGTCGAATATCGACATGACACGCTTAGAAACTTTTTTTCTTTTAGGTGTTTTTAAACTGTATGGACGAACTGGTCATAAAACCATTCCATAAAGAGGCTAGATTCCCCCCATGTTGACTTTTTGTTATGATAATATACGGGGAGTGACGCCATATTAATGTTTCTGAACGCCCTTGGTTTTATTGCTTTTGCGATCACAAGCAATGGCATCTTGTGTATCCCATTAGCGTTACTACAGAGAGCATAGTTGTTCTATCTTTGGCAAGTATTGTAGCCGTTACAGACTCGTTTTGTGCATGTAGGGTTCTTGTAGAGAACATTTCGTAATTTCAGACTCTCAATGTAATACACTTGATCAGGGGCCAGCTTAAGCTCTTTAACTAAATTTTCAAATTTCAGAGCAAATTCATTAGCTGCAGTTTCGTCAGCAGGCAGCTTCTCTCCAGAAAGAATTACGTATTGAATTCGATGTCCTTTTTCCACTCGCTGTAAACCTTTCATTTTCATTGTCTCTCTCAGTGTTTGACATACAAAATCAGTGCTTTTTCTCTCCTTTTCAAACCACACCCACAAAGCGTATTTTCTGTCCTTTCTCAACATCAATCTTACTGTACGACATTAAAGTGTTTTCCTATTTTTTTTCTCCAGTCTTTAAGAGTTCTTATGCCAACCCCTACGCACTTTCAGTTTCTCCGCTAAAGACAGCGTCACATCTTTAGGTTTATAGCTGATGCCATAATTTAGGTTTACAAATAAATAAATAAATGGCTCAAATGGCTCTGAGCACTATGGGACTTAACTTCTGAAGTCATCAGTCCCCTAGAACTTAGAACTACTTAAACCTAACTAACCTAAGGACATCACACACATCCATGTCCGAGGCAGGATTCGAACCTGTGACCGTAGCGGTCTCGTTTTCCAGACTGTAGCGCCTAGAACCGCTCGGTCACTCTGGCCGGCTTTAGTTTTACACACTCTTATATTGTATGCAGGAGAAACACTTTCGCTAATTTAGAAAACAAATGTGTGTTCAATAACGCTTATTAAGCGAGTTGGAAACAAGTTGTTCCATGTTAAAACTGATGTAACTACCGCAATTATCAATGATCTACCACCTACTGACCAAATCGCAAACGATTAGCCATCGACTGACAATAGCGACGACCCGTGAACGTAAATAATCGCCGGAAATAAGATGGTAGGACTAAGCGGGGAGTCGGATCATCCGAGGCCGAATTGGCAAGGTTCTACTGTATTTAGACGAGCGCTATATTAAACACAATTGACGGCTGTCTAATCAAGGACTGTGGTATGACTTTAATCCAAAATCTTATGACAAGGAATCATCATTGTTTCTCGGTCCTATTCTATCTAAAGAAAGATGAACCTGCAAACCAACACATGTAAATACGTGGTTGTGTACACGTAGCAGGGCACGGTACAAATAGAAGTCCAATACATTATCAATTTTAAAGATGTATAAATAACTAAACTGAGTCCGAACAGGCATTGGGAGGACCAACGTACCGACCGACTGTCGTATCGTCCTCAGCCAACAGGCATCACTGGATGTGGATATGGAGGGTGCAATGGTTCTTTATTTACGTGACCATTACGGCACTCCAACCCCAGTTCTCGATACCAGTAATATCGTACTACTTTTCTGCGAAGTAACAGACATATTTTTGAGACAATATTCACATTTGGTTTTATTAACGTATAGGTACTCCGATGTGTCGATATACTACAGTGATATGGTTCTTGTGTGTATTCATTTCTGTGAGACTGTCATAATCTTTGACTTACTTGTAACCGTTTTGGCGTGAATGCGCAATGGGCAGTCTTTGTTTCACTTTGCAGAAGTTAAGTTGTTATTTCGCTTTGTAAATGAACAGTCAAGTCTTGTGTTTAAAGTGGAAATTAAGTATATGAAGATTGATACAAAACTGTTTTCTTGATGATGTGACAATTAAGAAGAAGTATATGCGAATTTACAAGAAGTTTAATAAAACTGTGGATCGTGAGCACCAAGTCAAAAATTATTTCTACCATACCATTGTTCTGATCTGAGATTGTTTGATCATTAAGAATTTCCTGAAAAACGCTTTTGTTAGGTCTTCAAATATTGCTAAAATACAGATCTGGACCTTCTAGCAGTCAAAGTAGAATCACCCTAGAATCAACAAGATGAGCCATAACAACTTCGACGAAATCTACGTGGGAATCCATTCAAGATAAGTTCCAAAATTAATGACTTTTTTGCAGTGACTTCATTTTTCCCATTCTAACTATACCATCCACAGTCAATAACTTTATTTTTGCCCGATAAAGCGAACATATGCTGAGTGAGCAACATTATTAATCTGATTTCTAACCTACTACTTTGCAAGTAGAGGTATTGTTAGAAGGGGCATGTGGTCAGCACACCGCTCTCCCAGCCGTTGTCGGTTTTCGTGACCGGAGCCGCTACTTCTCGGACAACTGGCTCCTCCATTGGCTTTACGAGGGCTGGGAGTATCCCACTTGGCAACAGCGCTAAGCAGACCCCGACGTTCACCCATTCATGTGCTAGACTAGCCCTACAGCGCTTAACTTCGGTGATTTGACGGGAACCAGCGTTACAGCTGTGGCAAGTCGTTGGCAGAAGTATAAATGCTAGGTGTAATATCACTACAAATTACAGATATCTTTTACGAATTTCCATACCTCTCTACCTCTCTGTTTTTAGGCAGTTTGGAATTGCTATTGCATGCATACTAGCACCTGCTCTCCTAGGAGAGACGATTATTTATCAGGTTCTGGCCAAATAATGTCACTTGTCTCAAGCCAGCATGTGTATGTCATAACAATGCCGAGGACTCTCAAAATTATTCTATACAGTTACTTTGTTGACAGAAGAGGTGGAGACGTACGTTGGCGTTGGTGAACGCACCGACGACGTAAGGAACGATGATACCCGACAAGTTGCCGAAGGTGTTGACGACTCCCACTATGGTGCCGGCGTAGTTGGGCGCTATGGCCTGCATGTTCATGTAGAAGCCGGAGCAGTTGGTGGCCATGCAGAAGCCGCTGAGCGCCAGCATCACCACGATGACCGCCGTGTCGCAGCCCACGAGCGCCACCACCACGAGAGCCGCCGCCGGCCCCAGCAGACCTGCACACAGGAGGCACCAGCCACTCCTGTTTCAACTGCGATACACAGTCACGATACACAGGGCACAAAAAGAATTAACTCATAGGCATTGTTTCCTTCTCTGAGGTCTCGTGCGAAAAACCTCTGCCATCTACACGTGCAAAGTAAGAAACCCACTATCCCCAGATGAACTATCCATTGTTGTTGTTGTCTTCATTCCTGAGACTGGTTTGATACAGCTCTCCATGCTACTCTATCCTGTGCAAGCTTCTTCATCTCCCAGAACCTACTGCAGCCTACATCCTGCTGAAACTGCTTAGTGTATTCATCTCTTGGTCTCCCTCTACGATTTTTACCCTCCACGCTGCCCTCCAATACTAAACTGGTGATCCCTTGATGCCTCAGAACATGTCCTACCAACCGATCCCTTCTTCTAGTCAACTTGTGCCACAAAATCCTCTTCTCCCCAATCCCATTCAGTACCTCCTCTTTAATTACGTGATCTACCCATCTAATCTTCAGCAATTCTTCTGCAGCACCAAATTTCAAAAGCTTCTATTTTCTTCTTGTCTAAACTATTAATCGTCCATGTTTCACTTCCATACATGGCTACACTCCATACAAATACTTTCAGAAGCGACTTCCTGACACTTAAATCTATACTCGATATTAGCAAAGTTCTTTTCTTCAGAAACGCTTTCCTTGCCATTGCCAGTCTACATTTTATATCCTCTCTACTTCGACCATCATCAGTTATTTTGCTCCCCAAATAGCAGAACTCCTTTACTACTTTAAGTGTCTCATTTCCTAATCTAATTCCCTCAGCATCACCCGACTTAATTCGACTACATTCCATTATCCTCGTTTTGCTTTTGTTGATGTTCATCTTATATCCTCCCTTCAAGACAATGTCCATTCCGTTCAACTGCTCTTCCAAGTCCTTTGCTGTCTCTGACAGAATTACAATGTCATCGGCAAACCTTGAAGTTTTTATTTCTTCTCGATGGATTTTAATACCTAGTCCGAATTTTTCTTTTGTTTCCTTTACTGCTTGCTCAATATACAGATTGAATAACATCGGGGAGAGGCTACAACCCTGTCTCACTCCCTTCCCAACCACTGCTTTCATGCACCTCGACTCTTATAACTGCCATCTGGTTTCTGTACGAATTGTAAACAGCCTTTCGCTCCCTGTATTTTACTTCTGCCACCTTCAGAATTTGAAAGAGAGTACTCCAGTCAACATTGTCAAAAGCTTTCTCCAAGTCTACAAATGCTGGAAACGTAGATTTGCCTTTTCTTAATCTAGCTTCTAAGATAAGTCGTAGGGTCAGTATTGCCTCACGTGTTCCACATCTCTATGGGATCCAAATTGATCTTCCCCGAGGTCGGCTTCTTCCAGTTTTTCCATTCGTCTGTAAAGAATTCGCGTTAGTATTTTGCAGCCGTGACTTATTAAACTGATAGTTCGGTAATTTTCATATCTGTCAACGCCTCCTTTCTTTGGGATTGGAATTATTATATTCTTCTTGAAGTCTGAGGGAATTTCGCGTGTCTCATACATTTTGCTCACCAGATGGTAGAGCTTTGTCAGGACTGGCTCTCCCATGGCTGTCAGTAGTTCTAATGGAATGTTGTCTACTGTTGTCTACTCCCGGGGCCTTGTTTCGACTTAGGTCTTTCAGTGCTCTATCGAATTCTTCACGCAGAATCATATCTCCCATTTCATCTTCATCTACATCCTCTTCCCTTTCCATAACATTTCCCTCAAGTACATCGCCCTTGTATAGTCCCTCTATATACTCCTTCCACCTTTCTGCTTTCCCTTCTTTGCTTAGAACTGGGTTTCCATCTGAGCTCTTGATATTCATACAAGTGGTTCTCTTTTCTCCAAAGGTCTCTTAATAAGTATTTGTGATGTACATGTACATTTCAGAAAAACTGGATAATTTACTCAAGGGAAAGAGCTTCACAGAACTGGACAAGTCAATAATGCATTGTTCCTCCTCTGGCCATTAAGTAAGCGGTTATTCGGTTGGGTATTGACTGATAGCAAGCATGCATGCAAGTCCAAAGGAACTTTTTGTTGTGATTCGGAATAACACAAGTCCAGCAATATCGTACCAGAAGCGATGGTCTGGGGTGCCATTTCATTTCATAGCAGGACCTCTTCCGTTTTCATCCGCGGCACCATTACAGCACAGCGCTATCTCGACGATATTCTATGACCCTTTTCGTTGTACTTCATGAAAAGCCATCTTGGAGTTACATTTCAGCAAGATAATGCCCGCCTGCATATGGAGAGAATTTCTACTGCTTGTCTTTGAGCTTGCCTAGCCCTGCCTTGGCCAGTAAGGTCGCCATACCTCTCCCTGACTGAGAACGTAGGCATAGGTAGCATATGTGTGACGGCTGCTGGTTTTTAAGAATATTGGTGGCCTGATTTCTTGTGTGTAGCTGCCTCTTATATAAATATATTGAAGCTGTGTCTGTAGTTGGATTTAGTTGTTTCGAGGTCAAGCAAGGGTATTGTTTCTTCTGTTTCCATTTGTGAAGCGGGCTAAATGTTACGGTGCATATTACATATATGCATGTTTAATCTGTTTGTATATGCTTGTGGTGTGTGCATGATGTATAATGTCATCTACATACACATGGCAGTATAAGACTTAATATTTCCTGTTTCTATTATTCTGAAAAAATTCTGTTTTCAATATGAATCATTATGATATTTGCTAATATGTATGAGAATTGGCTTCCATTGGAGGACTTTAAACAGATGTTGTGCTGAAGGTAGTTCTGCAAGTTATCATTTGTATAAGTTCTTCTGTAGTGGTATCTTGGAGTTTTGTGTTTCCTGTCAGTTTTTCTTTTATGATGATTGCGTCACTGTGTGGGATTAAAGTGTACATGTCTTGAACATCAAAGGAAATTGGTTTTGCAGTCGGTGGGATGTGTGGAACTTTTATTTTTTGGATTAATGCCAAGGAGTTTTACATACATACTTCTAGTTTCTCCAGTTTTTAACGTGCATGTAAATATTATTGTGCAAATTTTAAAATGTGGTATGTCACGAGGACACTGTCTTTTTGTATTTTGGCTGCCTTCTAAGTGCTGGTGTTGCTGAATTTTTTTTTCTATGTTTTGTTTCTGTGGATAAGTGCTTGACATTTTTAAATTTTTTTTCGGTGTTATTTGAATCTCATTGTGGGATCAGACTCAGTTCTTCAACATAATTTTTTTTATATTTTGTTTCGTTCATACATTCCTGTGTAGCCATGAGCATTAGTGCTACTTTTTCCACTTTTTAATTTGTTTATTGGCTAAATAATGGTAGTATTTTGTCATTTTCTCCTTGTTTTTTTTCTATGAGTTTTCTTGTTTTGGTGAACCACACAGCTGTTTTATATCAGTCCCAGTTTACTCTTGTATTTATATCATTATTTTCCTTCTTGTGCTGCAATATGTCCTGTTTCTATTATGATGTCCGTAATGTCTACTTTTCGTAGTTTGCTCTTATTAAGGTTATATTCAAGATTTGTCTCTAATAATTCCCTCAGATGTATGCCACTGAGGATCACTATTCTTCAGTAAAATTGTGTGTGTGTGTGTGTGTGTGTGTGTGAGAGAGAGAGAGAGAGAGAGAGAGAGAGAGAGAGAGAGAGAGAGAGAGAGGTATGTGTGTGTTCTCCTACAGTTGTTCCCTCATGAGCGCATTTCATTTCTTTTCCTTTGTGTCTCCTGCTGTTCTGTTGATATGTTCTGAGCAACCTATTCTGCTTTGTCTATTACATGCTATGGGACTTAGTATTGTTCAGGTTTGTTGTTATCTGAAGATACAAATTGTATACATTTTTTGTTTAGTCCAGATGTTTTTTGGATACTGTTACCTGATGTAATTATTTAACCTATATCTGTGTGCTTCTAACTTATCTTTGTTTGCTACTTGAAAATCACTGCTTAACATTACATAAGAGTAATTAGGGATAATTGCTAAACCTTCTGTTGAGTTTCAAATTGTCTATTATCCTGTGGAATTGTATGAGGATCTTCTTGTGTGTGTTGCATGTCTGCAATGGAAATGCTTGACAAGAAGTAATAATATTGTCAAGATTTACAGCTATGCTTTCTCATTTGCTACTCCTTTTATATTTACCATGTAGATAAGACGAAGTGCTATTTACCCCAGAGGAACACAGTCTCATCTAGGCCTAAAATCGGTGCTAGCAAAAATCTATGCTAGCCAGTTGATAAAGTCGATGATATTTTGATAGTGTAGAACATTATGTATTATGCTATTTTGTCTAAAACTGACATGGTGAGACTGTGGCTGTGTACAATTAATGCAGGTTAATTCTTACAAAGAAAAAACAGCAACTAGCCACTATTAATACTGCTATTTATTTAGGTACATAGCAATCTCTGTGATAACTTCACATGTGGCAAATTCTTTTTGGTGTGTGTGTGTGTGTGTGTGTGTGTGTGTGTGTGTGTGTGTGTGGTGTTTTGCACAATATGGTGAAGTACAAGTTACGTAAGTGCTGGATATATTTAGGAATATGCGAAAAATACAATCCAGCAACTTCGCATCTAAATCGCGCGGAATTTTCGACGGCAACAACACACCAAAAATACTTCGCCACAGTGGAATAATAAAAACCGAAAACGGACGATAATGTAAAGTGTATCTTGAAAATCATGTCAACAGCCGTCTGATGATGAACTTGCCAGTTCATAAACGGTAACGGCGCTATTTACCTAAATAAATAACAGTATTAATAGCGACTGGTTGCTGTTTTCTTGTTTGTAAGAATTAACCTACATTAATTATCTATTATCACCTTCTCCCCTAAAGTTTTGTTTCGTCAAGTGAACTATTACTGAAAAACTTCTAAAATTATCAGATGATAATAGTTTATTTTTTGAACCCACCATTCCTCAAACATTATTTGCAATAATATGCTCTACGTAGTACATTTTCCTTGGAATATAATGACTTAATAGTGCAAAACTGTAATGTATAGTAAACAAACAAATTGCTTTACATATTACTCATAAACACATAACTCATTTGTTAAAGGACGTCGTGTATAAACCATGAGCGCATTTAAAATGTTGGATGGCCATTTTTTACAATATGTCCTTTAATAAATATTCACAAGCTGTGGAGCACAAAGTATACAAATTTTTACCTAAGACTCATTTTCAAATATAGCTACACAAATATAGGTTATTTCTTTCACTGTGGAAACATTAAAATATGAAATAAAGCTTACATCTATTTGCGACACCTACAAGTTTAATATACATTTGTTTAGATAAATGCTGCTCACAGAAGTTATGTCCAAAATGGAATAACTAATAAGCCAATAATATCCTTTCAAACTACTCAAATTTGATGTTTTATTGTTGTAACTATGGGGTAGAGAAAACATTCTAAACCGAGCGAGGTGGCGCAGTGGTTAGCACACTGGACTCGCATTCGGGAGGACGATAGTTCAATCCCACGTCCGGCCATCCTGATTTAGGTTTTCCGTGATTTCCCTAAATCGCTCCAGGCAAGTGCCAGGATGGTTCCTTTGAAAGGACATGGCTGAATTCCTTCCCCGTCCTTCCCTAATCTGATGAGACCGATGACCTCGCTGTTTGGTCTCTTCCCCATACAATCCAATCCAGTCCAAAACAATCTAACATTAGTGACTGAGCAAATATATCAGATGCCATGTTTACATTATGCAATTGTCAGCACACTGGACTAAAATGATGTTATACATTACTGATGTTTGCCATAGGAAGCTCTCTGATTGGCCTGCTTCCAAGTAGCATTTTGATTAGAAGAGCTCATAAAGCAACAGAAAACTTATTTATGTCAGGGCATAACATGTGTGTTGGTTTAGAAGCTCTCTGGCTGACCTTGTTCCAAAAAAGGAGCTTGGCTTAGGAAAGGTTAGAAAAGGGGAAGGGTCACAGCTTAGGAAGGGGAGAGATAAAGCGAGTGGAAGGCAGTAGAGACAGGGGAGTGGAGGGATGTGGTTTAAGAAGAAGGTGTGGCTTAGGACAGAGATGAGGTATGATGACAAGCCTATGACCCTGCCCCTGCATGTAGGCAACTTGACGGTAAGAGTTTAGATTTGATCCACAATGTCCACTGCTTTCCTCCTATGCTCGAAAGTGTATTTTGCTCTCCTCCTGAGTATTTGAGTGTTTGACACACCTATTTCTGAAGCGAGCATGACGAATGTCCTGAGAATGGTGCTGTGTACTGAAACCAGTATCCAACAGACATAATAAGAAAAAGTGCGACTATAGACCAAATATATATTTTTTCTACTTTCTACTACTGACAGTGAAACCAAGAGTAGATGACAGGTGTTGGTCGTCCAGACAACATCTCAGAACACGGAGGTTAGAGGCTAGCCTGCTCCGTAAAGTAGCATAAATGGCGATCTGTGGCACATCTGACAGCAGAGACGTTTTGGAGCATACCGTTCAGCACACCTTGTTGAAGATGTGGCTATAACAGTCCCCCATGTTGATCCAATGACTCAATCAGATATGAGACCAGTGGGCACAAGATCTTCGAGATTGGACTGTAGGTCGTTAGAAACATGTCGCCTGCTTGGTTGAACCACATTTGTTATTACACCAGGCTGATGGTCGTGTCCAGATTCACAGTCATCTAGGTGAGTGGCTTTTCAAAACATGCACTGCTTCACGATACAGGCCGTTAGTGACAGATCTGTGCTATGGAGGTATTCACCTGCTCAGTTGTGGGACATGTGGTGGTAATTGAAGGTAATATGAAATTTGTAGCCCATGTGAATACCAGTGCAGTCCATTTTTATCCCTTCGTGCTCGTTGCCTTCCCTGACATTGTTGACACAAATGTCAGTGCCACAAGTTTAGAATCGTAATGCAGTGGTTTGAGGAGCATGCCATTGAATTGGGGGCTATGTCTAGGCCAAAAAATGCGCCTGGCGGAATACATCTGGGACACTATCAGATGCGAGCTCCACATCCATAGATCAGTCGCTGGTAACTTGAAGGTATTTCATGAGTGATGACCTGTGGCAGATATTTGGTCGCAAATACCTCCAGGAAGCTAGTAAAGTCTTATCGATTCCATGCAGAGTCGCTGCTGTATTCCATTCCAAATATGGATCAAATGCTGTCAATCAGGTGGTCATAAAGCACTGGGACGACAAAAGCCACGGGGGTACCACCTGATAAAGTGTTGGATCGCCTGGCTTGGTGCAGCAGCTCGACGTGGCATCGACTCCACAAATCGTTGAAGTCCCCTGCAGAAATACTGAGCCCTTATGCCTCTATGACCGTCCATAATTGCAAAGATGTTGCCGATGCAGGATTTTGTGCAAGAAGTGACTTTTCGATTATGTTCCATAAATGTTCGATGGGATTCATGTCGGCCAGTATGGATGGCCAAATCATTTCCTCGCATTGTCCAGAATGTTCTCCAAAAAAGTCACGAACAACTGTCGCCCGGTGACATGGCGCACTGCCTCCCACAAAAGTTCCATCGTTATTTGGGAACATGATGTCCGTGAATGGCTGCAGTTGGTCTCCATATAGCTGAACATAACAATTCCCAGTCAATGACCAGTTCAGTTGGACCAGAGCACCCAGTCCATTCCATGTAAACACAGCCCGTGTCATTATGGTGCCACCACTAGGTTGCACAGTGACTTGTTGAGAACTTGGGTCCATGGCTTGTGGGGTGTTCGCCACCCTCGAACCTAACCATCAGCTCCTACCAATTGAAACCGGGACTCAGCTGACCAGGCAACGGTTCTCCAGTCGTCTAGCGCCCAGCCATATGGTCACGCAAACGCCGCTACTCTGTCGTTACGTGAAGGTCGTCGGCCGCTGCATTGTCTGTGGTGAGAGGTAATGTCTGAAATTTGCTATTCGCGGCACACTCTTGACACGATGGATCTCGGAGTATTGACTTCGCGAACGATTTCAGAAATGGAGTGTTCCATGCGTCTAGCTCCAACTGCTATTCTGGGATCAAAGTCTGTTAATCTGTCGTGAGGCCATAAGTACGTCGGAAATCTTTTCACTTGAATTACATCTACATCTACATCTACGTGATTAATCTGCTATTCACAATAAAGTGCCTGGCAGAGGGTTCAATGAACAACCTCCAAGCTGTCTCTCTACCGTTCCACTCTCGAACGGCACGCGGGAAAAACGAGCACTTAAATTTTTCAGTGCGAGCCCCGATTTCTCTTATTTTATCATGATGATCATTTCTCCCTATGTAGGTGGGAGCCAACAGAATGTTTTCGCAATCGGAGGAGAAAACTGGTGATTGAAATTTCATGAGAAGATCCTGTCGCAACGAAAAACGCCTTTGTTTTAATGATTGCCACTCCAATTCACGTATCATGTCTGTGACACTATCTCCCCTATTTCGCGATAATACAAAACGAGCTGCCCTTCTTTGTACTTTTTCGATGTCATCCGTCACTCCCACCTGATGCGGGTCCCACACCGCACAGCAATACTCCAGAATAGGGCGGACAAGCGTGTTGTAACCAGTCTCTTTGGTAGACCTGTTGCACCTTCTAAGTGTTCTGCCAATGAATCGCAGTCTTTGGTTTCCTCTACCCACAATACTATCAATGTGATCGTTCCAATTTAGGTTATTTGTAATTGTAATCCCTAAGTGTTTAGTTGAATTTACAGCCTTCAGATTTGTGTGACTTATCGCGTAATCGAAATTTAGATGATTTCTTTTAGTACTCATGCGAATAACTTCACACTTTTCCTTATTCAGGGTCAATTGCCACTTTTCGCACCATACAGATATCTTATCTAAATCATTTTGCAACTCTTATTGATCATCTGGTGACTTTACAACACGATAAATGACAGCATCATCTGCAAACAATCTAAGACGGCTACTCAGATTGTCTCCTATGTCGTTAATATAGATCATGAACAATAGAGGACCTATAATACTTCCTTGGGGAATTACTTTTGTTTTACTCGATGACTTTCCGTCTATTACTACGAACTGTGACCTTTCTGACAGGAAATCACGAATCCAGTCGCACAACTGAGGCGATACTTCGTAGGCACGCAGTTTGGTTAGAAGACACTTGTGAGGGACGGTGTCGAAAGCCTTCTGGAAATCTAAAAATATGGAATCAATTTGACATCCCCTGTCGATAGCACTTATTACGTCATGAGTATAAAGAGCTAGTTGTGTTTCACAAGAACGGCATTTTCTGAAACTGGGCTGACTATACGTCAATAAATCGTTTTCTTCGAGGTACTTCACAATGTTCGAATACAGCATATGTTCTAAAACCCTGCTGAAAATCGACGTTAGTGATAAGGCCTGTAACTCAGCGGATTACTCCTACTTCCCCTTTTTGAGTATTGGTGTGACTTGAGCAATTTCCCAATCTTTAGGTACGGATCTTTCTGTGAGCGAGTGGTTGTATATAATTGATAAATACGGAGCTATTTTATCAGCATACTCTGAGAGGAACCTGACTGATATACAATCTGGACCGGAGGCCTTGCCTTTATTAAGAGATTTAAGCTGCTTCGTTACTCCGAGGATATCTACTTCTATGTTTCTCATCTTGGCAGTTGTTCTTGATTGGAATTCAGGAATATTTACTTCGTCTTCTTTGGTGAAGGAGTTTCGGAAAACCGTGTTTAATAACTCTGCTTTAGTGGCACTGTCATCAGTGACTTCACCGTTGTTATCGCGCAGTGAAGGTATTGATTGCGTCTTGCCACTGGTGTGCTTTATGTACGACCAGAATCTCTCTGAGTTTTTCTGCGAGATTTCGAGACAGAATTTCGTTGTGGAAATTATTAAAAGCATCTCGCTTTGAAGTACGGCCATATTTCGAACTTCTGTAAAACTTTGCCAATCTTGGGGATTTTGCGTTCTTTTAAATTTGGCATGCTTTTTTCGTTGCTTCTGCAACAACGATCTGACCCGTTTTGTGTACCATGGTGGATCAGTACCATCAGTTATTAATTTATGTGGTATATATCTCTCAACTGCTGTCGATACTATCTCTTTGAAAATATTCCACAACTTTTCTACACTTACATGATCAGATCGGAAGGAGTGAAGACTGTCTCCTAAAAAGGCGTTAAGAGCATTTTTATCAGCTTTTTTAAATAGACATACTTTGCGTTTCTTTTTGATCGTTGTAGGTGTTACGGTATTCAGCCTAGCAGCAACTGCCTTGTGGTCGCTAATCCCTGTATTCGTCACAATACTCACTATTTGTCCAGGATTATTTGTTGCTAAAAGGTCAAGTATGCTTTCGCAACGAGTTACGCTTCGAGTGGGCTTATGAACTAATTGTTAAAAATAATTTTCTGACAAAACTTTCAGTACAATTTCGGATGACATTTTATACCTGCCGCTGGCTTTAAACGTATAATTTTTCCAGCATATCAAGGGTAGATTAAAGTCACCATTGTTTGAGCGGGTTACTTAATTGAAATGAGACTCAAGTTTTCTTTGAACTGTTCAGCAACTATATCTTCTGAGTCGGGGGGTCGCTAAAACGATCCAATTAATAGTTTAGTCCAATTGTCGGGTATATCCTCTACCCATACTATTTCACACGAACTACCTACTTCAATTTCGAGCACAAATGACAGCTCGGCCAATGCACTGCCCTTTTATACCTTATGTATGCGATACTATCGTCATCTGTATATCTGCATATCTTTATTCCATGACATTTGTCACATCAATGTATGTTGTGTCACCACTATAGATATGCTGACACTGTTCCTAGAGACGCCACTGCATGTCACGTGGTGAATCTGTGTGCCACTCATTCACACACTATAAGGGCAAGCATTTATTAGTTAGGAAATCAGTAGGTTGGAGATAAGCTTGGAATAGACTACAACGAGGCCATTGTGAACATAACTACGTTACTACAACAGAAAGAAGACAGAGTAATAATAAACAGAGTAGACAATGACATGCCCTCTATTTTAGGAAACACTGACTGAAGCATACAAAAAAGTTGTACAGTACGGATATTATACTTTGGTGTATCTCAAAGAGGACACTCGTCTCACATTTTCAGCGATCTGTCAACCATCTTTATGATAACACATTTGGCTGTTTGCTTCCCCGCTATATAAATGTTAACAAAGGCTTGTAGGTTTGAATACTTTCTTGTATTTATACACGGTATAAAAAAGTATTCCATACTTAGAGAGTCGGTAATATGGTCCAAAACAAGAAAAAATATATATTGTCGATAAGCGCTCTAAAATGCCTACCTTAAGAGCTATGAGCACTTGTTTGTCTTCGTTATGTGGTTTGACATATCTCTTTCACTGCAAGATTCTTGCTATTACGAATTACCTATAGAATGCAATATAAAAACGAATAAACAAAGGAGAACACATAATTTTGCAATTTCCCGTACTGAATAATGGGCTTCCTTTATGCTGGCAACTGCAAAGGTAAAACTGCAATGTAAAATAATTTCACGAACTTCTCAAAACAAAAACACATTGCACTAGAACTAATGTATTCGCTGTATTTATCCAGAACTGTGAATAAGATTTGCAGTAACAACACTAACAGATGTTTTGTGCTTGGTGCATGGATGGATAATAACAGAGGAATGTGTCGTCATTTGTTTACTGCATTATGTAGTCGTTCGTAATAGCAAATAGCACGCAGTAGAAGTGATGTGTTTCACAGTAGCGGAGATGAAAAAGTGCTCATACCTTATGCTTACTGAACGTTTTTTACTTGTTTTGGTCCATACTACCACCTCTCAAAATATATTCTTCTTTTAACCCCTTGTATACAGAAAATTGTACTTGAGCATATTTTTACTTAACTTAACTACCACGTTCCATTCTAAAAATGGTACAGCCCGTAACGTACAGGCAGTTCTGTGATAAAGTTCGAAAATAAATTGCCTACACAAAGACTTCAGGAAAGCGTTAGAGGTTCGCCATGTTTCACGAATTAGGATACACGACTTTTAAAAAATAAATGGCTGATAAATTGCAGCTGTTCTTTCCAAAATGGATTTTCGTTACATAAATGCAGCAAGGCGCATAGGTGTTTGAAGTGTTTCTGAGAAGCTACTTAACTTATTGTTCAGATTATCTGGCTTCCAGTTGAGTTTAATCGTTCTATGTGTCTTGTCCAGCAGTCTAAAGTGGATAAAGCTTCCACGTTCCTGTCGAAAGATGTATTGGTAACAGTGTAAAGGAACAATTTGGACCATTTTCTAGAAGCAATTCGACAGATTGTGGAAAGACAGGAACAGAACAATGTATATATATCCACCTACATCTACATCCAAACCCCCCATACACATGGCGGAGAATATTTAAGGTTCACCACATAACAGATTTTCCTTCCAGTTCCAGTGGCACAAGGACAATGACTGCTTGGTTGCCTCTCTGCGTGTGGTGAACACTCCAACCCTGTCTTCACGGTCGCTACAGGAGCGATAGTTAGGGGCTGAAGTTCGTTAATCAGTAACGGTTCCTGAAGTTTTGTAAGTAAGCTCCCGCTAGATAATCGCCGTCTGTCTCTACGCGTCTACCATTTCAGGTTTCTGTCCATTTCCGCGACGCTCTTCCGTAAGCGAGACAAAAGTGACACCATTCGTGGTGTCCTTTTCTGTAGCCATTCAAATTACACGTTACTCTTATCTGGTACAGCTCCCACGAATTTGAGCTATATTCTAGGTAGGGTCGCACGAGAGTTTTGTAAGCGAAGTATTTAACATTAAGTCGTCCATATTAAACTGTGTTTAGGAAACTGTAACTGTTTATGACACCAAAAGGTAAATTAAAATAAGTGTCTTTCATTTTATTTACTCCCACGACGCGTTTCATGGTCTTCCTCCCGCTTCTTCTTGTAGCTCAGAGGATACATTGCAGTTTTGCTTGTTGGCTGGAGACGGAGCCTCATTTCGATACAGATAACGCGGAATCAACACTTGTTAACGTAATATGGCACTAGGTTTACAAATTTTGGATCAATGATAAAGCTATTATAATATGTTCCCGAAGAGAAAAACAATTAAGTTAGTTAGGAGTACACATTTCCATCCTTAGAGGTCACACAAACACGAATCAGTAACATAAATAGTCCAGAGATTGTCCATACATTGAGATACAACGCCTTGTAAGTAAATGATCTTTCATTACTGCTTACATTGCGAATCAAAGATACAAGTAACAATTATTTAATTAATTAATATCTTAACGTTTGAGAATATTATTATTGCCAAAAATATAAATATTAAAAATAAAATATACAAACCTAATTTTAGCATATTTACTTGATATGTTTCGGTTTGATAATTTGGAAATTATTTTACGATTTAGGTCATTGCAAATAGATCGTGGCAAAAGTTATGGTGGATCGTGTAGTATGCTTTAGAACCTCCTAAAGAAGCTCGTTGCCACTGTCAGCTTTGTCATTGTGTTCTGCCCAGGCTTTCTATTTTGAAGAAAATTTCCAAATTATCTAACCAAAAAATAACAAATAAATATGCTGAAACTAGGATTAGATGTTTTATATTTTTTACATTGTTATTATTTGCAATAAATCTACACAACTTCTGAACTATTTATGTTATTGGTTTCTGTTTTTGAGGTATCGAAGGATGGAAATATATATTTATGACGAGCCTCTGTGTTCTTTCTGCTGAAACAAATTGCAAATAGCTTTATTATTGTTTTAAGAGTTCTTGTCTTGGTGCCATATTACTTTAATAAGTTCTGATTATACCTAATTTGCAGCGAACTGAAGTGCAAAAGAGAGAGCTGTCTACAGCCAGCAAACAAAAATGCTATGTTATTCCCTGAGCTACTTGAAGATGAGGGTGTACGCCCTCGTAAGTGTAAATAAAGTGACTGACACATACGATTATTTTAATTTTTCTTTTATTAGGAAAGTACTTTATAGAGTGATTGTATTTTCCCAGAATCCTACTTGAAAAATGTTCTGCAGCAATGAAATACCTATTTCCATTCCTCATTACATGGCCAGGACATTGCAGTTTTCTGCATTTTATTATGTTTACGACTTCTTTTTCTTCCTTCATTTTGCGGAGAATGTGGTAGTAATTCCATCTCTTCTGGCACTCTTAGCATTTCCTGTACAGCAACATCTCAAATGCCTCAAGCTTTTTGCGCTTCGTCCTGGTCAAAGCGCAGTGCTCACCTCCAGTTAACAGTTTTGGCGATTACTTTTGAAATAATAAATAGCTTACTTACTTTTTCCCGTCTGTCTCATTTTCATTTGACTTTCTCTTTTAACACACTGTTAGCAACCATATATAGAACTGGATGTGGGGATACGATTTTGTGTAATTTAATCATAATCGTCTCACACTAAAACAATATTGCCTGGCTTCGTATGTTCAGAACACGATACTATACCAGAGGACCCTTTTCGTTCCCATGTCAGTGTGCCCTGATGTATGTAGTACATTTCTGCACCTCCCCGAAACCATTGATATCTCTCCGCAACTGGCTAATTTTGTGGGTAGTTGTACGTTCTCTTACGTGCAGCTATTTTCCAGGTCCCCTCACACCCCAACTCCATTCGCTGTGTTCACTGAGCGAGCTCTAGTATTTTGAGGGACAGTGATTCAAATTCTCGTCCGGCCAACCAGATTAAGGATTTTTGCCGTTTCCCTAAACCCTAAACCGCACAAGGTAAATGTTGATATAGTTCGTTTCGAAGGGCATACATAAAATGAAAAGCAGAAACTTTTCTCAAAATAGTGGTTCCTCTGAGTGTTTGATGTGCAAACATAATAAACCTAGTTTCGTTGAGTAATACGGCATGTCCGAAGCCCTCTGATTGGCGCCGGCGTGAACATGAGTATTGAATACACAACAGCATTTATTTACCTGCGTGGGTCAACTCAAGAACAGTCTGGCTTCAGAACAAAGCAGACGTCGTCTCATCTTAACAACACAATTTCTGGGACTGAACTAGATAAAATCATAGCGAACTCCGTCGTTGGAAAGTAGTATGGCAAAAATAAACGAAAAAGAGAAGGATTCGCTTACTGTCTTTGTGTTTCATGCCTACGTGATACATACTCTCTTCGTCAACTGGAGACGATGCATCTTTTTTACTGAAGAACATTATGACATAGCTTCTTTTGTCGTTAATAAGAACAAATTTTCAACAAGCAATGTGTGAAAATACAATAAAGAGACAGAAATTAGCTTACCTATTGCATTTATTAGGCGGAAACCGGTGATTTTGGATACGTAGCCCTTCCGGAACACAAAGTCAGCGAGCCACCCAAACAATAGACTGCCAACGCCACCGGTGATGTGAGGTATGGCGGACAGGAGCCCGTTCTGCATAAAACGTGGCTACTTTGGTGACTGTTCCCAAACAGTGTTTAGGAATCTCACAAGTCACACACATCTCATTCCTTAATGGAGGTGAGTTTGACATCGTCTGCAAACAACGATGTTGTTACATTCTGTGTCCCCTACTCACATAAGAACATATTTTAAACTCATAAATAGCCACACTTATCCTGAATTGCTTTACTTTCAGCTAAAAAGAAATTTAATTCAAAATAAAGTCACGTCGAGTTCTGCGAATTAGTCTTGAGATTGAGTTTACTTTGTGTAAGACCGTCAGTGATGTTGAAATATTTCTGTATTTGTGACTGTTGAGCAGACACCATTTAACTAGCACTGCAACTCAGCATAACGGGTAAGTCATTTCAATCGAATCCAGTAAAAATCATTCTCAGAACAATCTCTAAATATAACGATTTCTGTCCGACAAATTGTCTCTCGTGAGGTATATGGCTTTCACCAATTCACATTTTCTCTGCTACTTAAGCAGATATTTAAAATTTCGTTTATAATTTGGAGCTAGCCCATACAAATACCGTTCATCACGTGAAACTTCCTGGTAGACTGGTTGGTTCAAATGGCTCCAAGCACTATGGGACTTAACATCTGAGGTCATCAGTCCCCTAGACTTAGAACTACTTAAGCCTAACTAACCTAAGGACATCACACACACCCATGCCCGGGGCAGGATTCGAACCTGCGACGGTAGCAGCAGCGCGGTTCCGGACTGAAGCGCCTAGAACCGCTCGGCCACAGCCGCCGGCACCTGGCAGATTAAAACTATATTTCATTGTGGAAACATGCCCCAAGCTGTGACTAAGCCATGTCTCCGCAACTTTCAAGAGTGCTACTCCAGCAAAAATTTCGAGAGGAGCTTCTCTGAAGTTTGGAAGGTAGAAGATGAATTACTGGTGAAAGTAAATCTGTGAGGACGAGTCTTGCGTCGTGCTTCGGTAGTTCAATCGGTAGAGGAATTACCCACAAAAGGCAAAGTCTATAGTTCGAGTCTCAGTCCGGCACACAGATTAATCAGCCAGGCAGTTCTATATCTGGGCACACCTCGCTGTCGAGTGAAAATTTCCTTCTGCTCTTCACGCGTTTCACGAGCCACTCAGTTGTTTCTTATTGCAAACCAAATGCTTTTATTATGGGATTGTGTGAGCCCATTGTGGTATCAACGTTCGGTACCCCACTTGTCAGGGGTTGCAGATATCGACCGCGGTCCGTAATAGATCTACATCTACATCTACATCCATACTCCGCAAGCCACCTGACGGTGTGTGGCGGAGAGTACCCTGAGTACCTCTATCGGTTCTCCCTTCTATTCCAGTCTCGTATTGTTCGTGGAAAGAAGGATTGTCGGTATTTTTCTGTGTGGGCTCTAATCTCTCTGATTTTATCCTCATGGTCTCTTCGCGAGATATACGTAGGAGGGAGCAATATACTGCTTGACTCTTCGGTGAAGGTATGTTCTCGAAACTTTAACAAAAGCCCGTACCGAGCTACTGAGCGTCTCTCCTGCAGAGTCTTCCACTGGAGTTTATCTATCATCTCCGTAACGCTTTCACGATTACTAAATGATCCTGTAACGAAGCGCGCTGCTCTCCGTTGGATCTTCTCTTTCTCTTCTATCAACCCTATCTGGTACGGATCCTACACTGCTGGGCAGTATTAAAGCAGTGGGCGAACAAGCGTAATGTAACCTACTTACTTTGCTTTCGGCTTGCATTTCCTTAGGAGTCTTCCAATGAATCTCAGTCTGGCATCTGCATTACCGACGATCAACTTTATATGATCATTCCGTTTTAAATCACTCCTAATGCGTACTCCCAGATAATTTATGGAATTAACTGCTTCCAGTTGCTGACCGGCTATTTTGTAGCTAAATGATAAGGGTTCTATCTTTCTATGTATTCGCAGCACATTACACTTGTCTACATTGGGATTCAATTGCCATTCCCTGCACTATGCGTCAATACGCTGCAGATCCTCCTGCATTTCAGTACAATCCTCCATCGTTACAACCCCTCGACACACCACAGCATCATTCGCAAAAAGCCTCAGTAAACTTCCGATGTCATCCACCAGGTCATTTATGTATATTGTGAATAGCAACGGTCCTATGACACTCCCCTGCGGCACACCTGCAATCACTCTTACTTCGGAAGACTTCTCTCCATTGAGATTGACATGCTGCGTTCTGTTATCCAGGAACTCCTCAATCCAATCACACAATTGGTCTGATAGTCCATATGCTCTTACTTTGTTCATTAACGACTGTGGGGAACTGTATCGAACGCCTTGCGGAAGTCAATAAACACGGCATCTACCTGTGAACCCGTGTCTATGGCCCTCTGAGTCTCGTGGACGAATAGCGCGAGCTGGGTTTCACATGACCGTCTTTTTCGGGACCCATGCTGATTCCTACAGCGTAGATTTCTAGTCTCCAGAAAAGTCATTATACTCGAACATAATACGTGTTCCAAAATTCTACAGCTGATAGACGTTAGAGATATAGGTCTATAGTTCTGCACATCTGTTCGACGTTCCTTCTTGAAAACGGGGATGACCTGTGCCCTTTTCCAGTCTTTTGGAACGCTACGCTCTTCTAAAGACCTACGGTACACCGCTGCAAGAAGGGGGGCAAGTTCCTTCGCGTTCTCTGTGTAAAATCGAACTGGTATCCCATGAGTTCCAGCGGCCTTTCCTCTTTTGAGCGATTTTAATTGTTTCTCTAGCCCTCTGTCGTCTATTTCGATATCTACCATTTTGTCATCTGTGCGACAATCTAGAGAAGGAACTACAGTGCAGTCTTCCTCTGTGAAACAGCTTTGGAAAAAGACATTTAGTATTTCGGCCTTTAGTCTGTCATCCTCCGTTTCAGTACCATTTTGGTCACAGTGTGTCTGGACATTTTGTTTTCATCCATCTACCGCTTTGACATAAGACCAAAATTTCTTAGGATTTTCTGTCAAGTCAGTACATACAACTTTACTTTCGAATTCATTGAACGCCTCTCGCATAGCCCTCCTCACACTACATTTCGCTTCGCGTAATTTTTGTTTGTCTGCAAGGCTTTGGCTATGTTTATGTTTGCTGTGAAGCTCCCTTTGTTTCCGCAGCAGTTTTCTAACTCGGTTGTTGTACCACGGTGGCTCTTTTCCATCTCTTACGATCTTGCTTGGCACATACTCATCTAACGCATATTGTACGATGGTTTTGAACTTTGTCCACTGATCCTCAAAACTATCTGTACTTAAGACAAAACTTTTGTGTTGAGCCGTCAGGTACTCTGTAATCTGCTTTTTTTCACTTTTGCTAAACAGAAAAATCTTCCTACCTTTTTTAATATTTCTATTTACGGCTGAAATCATCGATGCCGTAACCGCTTTATGATCACTGATTCCCTGTTCTGCGTTAACTGTTTCAAATAGTTCGGGTCTGTTTGTCACCAGAAGGTCTAATATGTTATCGCCACGAGACGGTTCTCTGTTTAACTGCTCAAGGTAGTTTTCAGATAAAGCACTTAAAAAAATTTCACTGGATTCTTTGTCCCTGCCACCCGTTATGAACGTTTGAGTCTCCCAGTTATATCCGGCAAATTAAAATCTCCACCAAGAACTATAACATGGTGGGGAAATCTACTCGAAATATTTTCCAAATTATCCTCCAGGTGCTCAGCCACAACAGCTGCTGAGCCCGGGGGCCTATAGAGACATCCAATTACCATGTCTGACCATGCTTTAACCGTGACCTTCACCCAAATCATTTCACATTTCGGATCTCCGTCAATTTCCTTCGGTACTATTGTACTTCTTATCGCTATAAACACGCCTCCCACTTCACTGTCCAGCCTGTCTCTGCAGTGTACATTCCAATCTGAGTTTAGGATTTCATTACTGTTTACGTCTGGTTTCAGCCTACTTTCTGTCCCTAGTACTATATGGGCGTTGTGACCGATTATTAATGAGAACAGTTCTGGGACCTTTCTATAGACGCTCCTGCAGTTTACTATTAGCACATTAATATTGTTATTCCCTACTCCTACCTTGCCACGTCTCAGGAGGCGTCTTGTCGGGCCTAGGGAGGGAATTCTCTAACCTAAAAAACCCCCATGTGCTCTCCACACGTACTCCGCTACCCTTGTAGCCGCTTCCAGCGTGTAGGGCACGCCTGACCTATTCAGGGGGACCCTACATTTCTCCACCCGATAGCGGAGGTCGAGAAATTTGCACCCCAGATCTCCGCACAATCGTCTGAGCCTCTGGTTTAAGCCTTCCACTCGGCTCCAAACCAGAGGACCGCGATCGGTTCTGAGAACGATACTACAAATTGTTAGCTCTGATTCCACCCCGCGAGCGAGGCTTTCCGCCTTCACCAATTCCGCCAACCGCCTGTACGAACTGAGGATGACCTCCGAACCCAGAAGGCAGGAGTCATTGGTGCCGACATGAGCAACAATTTTCAGTCGGGTGCTGGACCCGCGAGTCACGACTAGAGCTGCTATCGCCGCTCCGCTGCTTGTGACAAGTATCTAGCGAGCTCTCGCCCACTCTTGCTCGGGACGTCAACTAGGAATGTAGCATAGCCTTCAGCTGATAGGAAGCAATCTCTAACAAGGCGCTCTGTCAAGTATGATATGCGTAATGCCTCTCTAGATATGTTTGTAATTATATGTATGCAGCATATGAAGAAACCTGTACCACAAGTTAAGTACAATATATATAATTTTTTACCAACGACTACTACTTTGAGGTTCGCCGATGACATTGTAATTCTGTCAGAGACAGCAAAGGACCTGGAAGAGCAGCTGAATGGAATGGACAGTGTCGTGAAAGGAGGATATAAGATGAACATCAACAAAAGCATAACGACGATAATGGAATGTAGTCGAGGTAACTCGGGTGATGCTGAGGGAATTAGATTAGGAAATGAGACACTTAAGGTAGTAAATGAGTTTTGCTATTTGGGGAGCAAAATTACTGATGATGGTCGAAGTAGAGAGGATATAAAATGTAGACTGGCAATGGCAAGGAAAGCGTTTCTGAAGAAGAGAAATTTGTTAACATCGAGTATAGATTTAAGTGTCAGGAAGTCGTTTCTGAAAGTATTTGTATGGAGTGTAGTCATGTGTGGAAATGAAACATGGACGAAAAATAGTTTAGACAAGAAGAGAATAGAAGCTTTCGAAATGTGGTGCGACAGAAGAATGCTGAGGTTTAGATGGGTAGATCACAAGACTAATGAGGAGATATTGAATAGAATTGGGGAGAAGAGAAATTTGTGGCACACCTTGATTAGAAGAAGGGATCGGCTGTTAGGACACGTTCTGAGGCATCAAGGCACCACCAATTTAGTATTGGAGGGCAGCGTGGAGGGTAAAAATTGTAGAGGGAGACCAAGAGAGTAATACACTAACCAGATTCAGAAGGATGTTGGTTGCAGTAGGTACTGGGAGATGAAGAAGCTTGCACAGGATAGAGTAGCATGGAGAGCTGCATCAAACCAGTCTCTGGACTGAAGACAACAGCAACAACAACAACAACAACAACAAATTATTACAGTCGTTGCAGATACAAACTATGCAGCCAGCTCCTTACCGACTTCACTGCCAAAACTGCAATATTTTTCTATTTAGAATTTGCCACCTGTCACATAACAACTGACAACGAGAATCATAACAACCATTTGATAGAGTGGACGATTGTGGCTTCTTTAAAGGTCACATCCTGTCTCGCTATTGATAGACACAAAGGTCCCGAGTCTCGGTCCGGCACACAGTTTTAATCTGCCAAGAGGTTTCATATCAGCGCACACTTCGCTGCAGAGTGAAAATCTCATTCTGAAAACACCCCCCAGGCTGTGGCTAAGTCATGTCTCCGCAATATCCTTTCTTTCAGGAGTGCTAGTTCTGCAAGGTTCGCAGGAGAGCTTCTGTAAAGTTTGGAAGGTAGGAGGCAAGGTAAAGCTTTGAGGACGGGGCGTCAGTCGTGCTTGGGTAACTCAATTGGTAGAGCACTTGCCCGCGAAAGGCAAAGGTCCCGAGTTCGAGTCTAGGTCCGGCACACAGTTTCTAATCTGTCAGGAAGTTTCACATCAGCGCACACTCCGCTGCAGAGTGAAAATCTCATTCTGGAGACGTAAACCTCGTTTCCACGTACTCCCAAACATAACCGTGACGTAACATGTTTTCAAAATTCGAGCGCAGTTAGCTGTTGCCTGTTACTGTCGTCCGCCTTTACATTCGCCCCACGGTGTAAGACCGGTGCACATCTTCTTCAGCACCGGAAACAATGTACCATACATACGATATCGCAGTGCCTGTGTTGTTCGGAAGTACGGTGCAATCAATGTTCATTCGGGCATATGGAAGCCTGGGACTGATCGTGAAGCGTGCCCGGATAGCTTAGTGATAAGGCAACCACTCGAGGAAAGCGGGAAATCCGGGTTCGAGTCCCAGTCCAGCACAAATTTTCATTGCCGTCATTGCATTGTACATTTGATGGCTGTCCACATTTGCAAGTACGAGTAGATTTCCTGTATATCACATCCAATTTCACGACCTCCAGACTAAAATTACTGGCGGTTTTAGTAATCTGTTTGTCGCTTTGTTTACCCTCTGGTAGTGACCGCTCATAGGAGCCAGGACCTGATTTATCAAATGGAATCTGATGGTTTCCTGGTTGAAAAGCGTGTTCCGCAACAGCTGATCTGTCTGTTTTTCGCCTCCTACAGTTGTCCTTATATTTTTAGAGTCATTTTTCCATCTGCATCCATATTCTACAAACCACTGAGAAGCACATGCCTGGGGGCTCTTCCCATTATACAAATTATTAGGGATTCTTCCCATTCTATTCACGTATGGAGTCCAGGTGAAATCGTTTGCTTAAACGCATCTGTGTGTACTGTAATTAGACTGCAAGACGGCAAATCTTCTAGCCTCTTTATACACTCATTAAGGACTATCATAGCACCCTATCGTGCATTTCTAAAATCTCAATTTGCGTACATGCACGTTAACGTCATTTTGCTGCTATACAACACCATCAGGCAAACGGGAGGTACACTGCGTGATCAAAACTATCCGGACACCCCCAAAAACATACGTTCATATTAGGTGCATTGTGATGCCACCTACTGCCAGGTACTCCATATCAGCGACCTCAATAGTCATTAGTCATCGTGAGAGAGCAGAATAGGGTGCTCCGCGGAACTCACGGACTTCAAACGTGGTTAGGTAATTGGGTGTCACTTGTGTCATACGTCTGTACGCGAGATTTCCACACTCCTAAACATCACCAGGTCCACTGTTTTCAATGTGATAGTGAAGTGAAAAGGTGAAGGGGAACGTACAGCACAAAAGCGTACGGGCCGACCTCGTCTGTTGACTGACAAGAGACCGCCGACAGTTGAAGAGCGTCGTAATGTATAATAGGCAGACATCTATCCTGACCATCACACAGGAATTCCAAACAACATCAGGATTCACTGCAGGTACTATGACAGTTAGGCAGGAGGTGAGAAAACTTGGATTTCATGGTCGAGCGGCTGCTCAAAATCCACACATCATGCCGGTAAATGCCAAACGACGCCTCGGTTAGTGTAAGTAGCGTAAACATTGGACGATTGAACAGTGGAAGAACGTTGTATGGAGCGACGAATCACGGTACACAATGGAGCTATCCGATGGCAGAGTGTGGGTATGGCGAATGCCCGGTGAACGTCATCTGCCAGCGTGTCTAGTGCCAACAGTAAACTTCGGAGGCGGTGGTGTTATGGTGTGGTCTGCCCCGATAGCTGATTGGTCAGTGTGACGGACTGCCGTCCTGAGGGGCCCAGGTTCGATTCCCGGCTGCGTCGGGGATCTTCTCCGCTCAGGGACTGGATGTTGTGTTGTCTTCATCATCACTTCAGCCCCATCCGTCGCGCAGGTCGCCTAATGTGGCGTCGAATGTAATAAGACCTGCACCAAGGCGGCCGGACCCGCCTCCCAGCCAATGACGCCAAACGCTCATTTCCATTTTTTTTTTATGGTGTAGCCGTGTTTTTCATGTTGTGTCTTGCAATCTTTCATGTGTTGTTTTGCGTGGCACTATCACACCACAGGCCTACATTGATGTTTTAAGCAATTTATTGCTTCCCACTGTTGAAGAGAAATTCGGGGATGGCGATTGCATCTTTCAACACGATCGAGCAACTGTTCATAATGCACGGCCTATGGCGGAGTGGTTAGACGACAGTAACATCCCTGCAATGGAGTGGCCTGCACAGAGTCCTGACCTGAATCCTATAGAACATCTTTGGAATGTTTTGGACCGCCGACTTCGTGCCAGACCTCACCGACCGACATCGATACCTCTCCTTTGTGCAGCACTCCTTGAAGAGTGGGCTGCCATTCCCCAGGAAACCAGATTGAACGTATACCTGCGAGAGTGGAAGCTGTCATCAAGGCTAAGGGTGAGCCAACACGATATTGAATTCCAGCATTACCGACGGAGGGCGCCACGAACTTGTTAGTCATTTTCAGGTAGGTGTCCAGATACTTTTGATCACATAGTGTAATTGGTTAGATACTGGCATGCACATGACAGGGCAGAGGGTGCATATACGTCATAATTCAGTTCATCTCACGTTAGAGACGAACGGTAACTTTTGGGTTGTGCGGAGGACAAATGCTCAAAATAGCAGCGAATGGGCAGAAGGTAGGGAAAACATCCAGTACTGGGAATTGCAGATGGAGTCGTGGCTGCCGGCTTTCTCATTGATGTCGGGTCTCCGGAGCTAGAGCGACGCACGATCGCTATTTTTACAATGGCTGGTGGTAGTTTTCTCACAAAAGCCTCATGTTTTCGTCAGGATAGAACCAGCTCGGCAGCATGACTGTGCTTTTGTTTGGGACATTTCGGAGAAATGGTCGCTGTGCTCCACGGGGTAGCCAACAGAACTGCGCCACATGTAGCACCCCAACCATATTCCATTGGCGGCCATCGTCAGAAAGCTTTCCCAAAAAGTCCTGGCAGAGGCTGTGGGAGGTTACTCAACTGTAACGTCAGCACACGTTTGCAGTCACCACCAGAAAATGGCGCGAAGGAATTGTGTTGGGCCTAGATCGACGGGATGTATTAGTGAGACTCCATACGAATTTGTTGTAAGGCCATAGTTGGCGAAAGCTTTGTTTATGGGCGATGATTGACGAGTTCTGACTCAGTGGAAAGGTCGCTCTCTGACGCGGGGCGGAAGAGAAATATAGAAGTTGGTTTCTGGCCGCCACAGAAGTCGGTCGAGTACTTCGCTGCCCTTATTCCAGAGTAATTTCATTCGCAGTTTCACTTGGCCGGCCACAGGGACGAACAAGTTTTTTCACGCTCGTGCATCGATCCGTCTCCAAGGCGGAGCCCATTTCCATGCAGCGGAGCCGACCACGAGTAGCAGCACGCAGCCCTGCACCGTACTGTCGGTAATTTACGCAGCTTCGGGAGGATTTCAGTTGATTTTTCAGCCACCCAAAATTCGAACTGAGGTTTCGCAGTGGTTGCATCCACAGAACCACTTAGTATACATAGGATATCGTGGATCTGCAACCAATTACCCACTTGTTTATCGATAGTATAGATTCCACCTGTTCTCTTTGCTCCCTCTTCTCGTAATAAAGATTCCATGCATTGTGATTTTTACTAGATTCTTGCCAATACCTCTATCACATGAGGACTATCTACATATTTGGTTAATGTTCACAACATTATTGTTCCTTGTACAAAATCAGGATCAGTTTTGTGTTCAATTTTAAGAAAATAAATGTAATTTTAATTTTCACGATAACATTTATCTGTTTAGCAGTCACACACACCAGAATACTTTCTCATCATTGGAGGGTAACATTGATCAATTAATTTAATGAATAAACTATTTGAGCGGCTAGTCATCCTACGTAGTATTTATGCCAAAGCCATTATAATATTGCTTACAAACGTTGCGCAGATTCAGTATCTGTATTACATCATGATTCTGTCCCCTAACTTATATGTCTGTTAAGGGTCCCATGACAGCAAACATGCAGCTAGTTTCCATAGTGGCGACCCTAGCCATAGGATTCGCACACAACGGGTCACATTGATACGAGGGTTGAAACTTTAATAGTGACAACTATTTATTTACAGCTCGTACAAAATAGATACGTGTTTCAAAGTTTTACTGATCTTCAAAGTAGTCACAAGCATTGCGTATTACCCGTTGCCAACGATGTGGAAGTCGTAGGATACTCTGAGCAGTGCCAGTTGTGTTGACAGTTCGAGTGGCACCGTCTATTGCCCGACGAATTTGTAGCAGTTCTGAAGCGAATGCCATGAAGTGTTTCCTTAAGTTTAGAAATCGAGTTAAACTCACAAGGGCTTAAGTCAGGGGAGTGCAGTACGTGGTATAGCGCTTAGTAGCCCCATCAGTCAAACAAATAAGTAACAGCTAGCACTGCACGTGCTTGAGCATTGTCCTGCAAAATGATGGTCAAGTCCTGCAGAAAGTGTCATCACTTCTGTCTCTATGCTGTTCATTTTTGGAACACAAAATCGTATTCTATTTATTACAAATATTACGAACGTACTGATGTGCTCACTTCATCGTGCTGACGGAATAGCAAGAGGTTAGTTACAGACATTGTTCACTAAAACAATTAACGCTCGAAAATCCGATATTTGATAACGCTAGCAAAATAAGAATTTGTCTTAAGCAGGTCATAAAATATCCATTGCCAAAATTGAATTTTTGGCTTCCCCAACTTATTTTGCATGTAAACATGATGAGGAGTGTCATTCGCTTAAGAGTATAAATACGAATGTCTTGGTCATGACCGTCGATTTGTAGTCCATAACGATCACGTACATAAAACTGAAAAATTAAGTGAAAACCTGTGTTTCACGGTATGTCAACGATCGGACAACTGCTCACAAGTTCTGTCCTCTTTAGGTTCCAAACCTTCTTTATGAGAACCACAAAATTCAACGGATGATTTATTCTCTGCATTTTCTTTTTCGTTACGATACAGGAACAGGTCTACTGCACGGAACTATGCCTGGTGATGAGAAACGAGTTTCCTATGGTGGCGCAGTTATAAACCACAACATGAAGAGCACGCACGCTTTCGTACTGTTTTTGGAATGTAAAGGAATCTCGTTTATGGGTGTTTTGGAAGCCTGTTGTGACACATTAACTGAGAGAGGCCATTCGGAACAAACGGCGTGGTCTCTTGACTGAGGTTGTCTTGTTTTTGTACGAGTACCTTCTGTCACATTACACTCTGGACGGAACAGAAGAATTGTTGCCTCCTAGTGTAGACTTGACTTCCAGTTATTTCCAATTCTTATGTTCATGAAAAAGTGGACAGGTGCCGATGGCTTCAACCCCACCAAAATACTTAAAGATGCTGTCACAACTATCTCAGTCGACAGAATTTTGTGGAGAAGGAATTTGGCAACTCGTTAGAAGTTATACACATTATTCTAACAAATTTTGCTTCAGTTATTCCAGTATTTTATTTAGCCCCTAAAGCTTAAGGGATGGTACTTTCTGTACATCCGTGATACACACCGCACGTACTTTATTCTTAATCTGCCGTCACATGATTTGAGTCTAAACTCAACCACGTAAGACATTTCGAATACATTAACACTAAATTAAATTCTTCTTAGTATTCTGTTTACGGAACATCGATGGATTATGACGGAATACACGTAATTCGCTTCAAAAACATTTTCCCCTAAGTCTCTTCGTTACATACCGCTGCGGAAGCCTGCAGTCCTGAGTTCATACATCATGTTCTGCCAGGCTGTTATATTAAAGACTTTTCATGGGTTTTGGTGCTGCATTTTTCAGAAATTAAAATGTCTTAAGCAGCCAGTAGCTAACATAAAAAAATGAACAATTTTGCAGAGTTAACAAAACGATAACCAAAAGTTGTCATTGTGGACAACAGAGAAGATGACAAGACTCAAGAGAGGATGTAGTTTGCATGCAACTTTCTTTTTAGTGTGATACAAAGCAGAGAGAAAGTAATGGTGCCTGTATGTGTTTTATGTTTAAAAAAATTACCGTAGCTCTGAATCACCTACTTTATGTGTTAGTGGATAGTGGTAACAGGCACGACGTGACGTGACATAGAAACAGTATTCGCAAGGGAACTGATGAGTTCCAGTAAATTTGATGGAATCGCCATCTTGCGGAGGGAGTAGGAATCTTGTGCTAAGCATAATAAAAGTCAACATCTAACAGTATTATTTCATGTGCTGGAAGAATGGACCGTCGTTTCGACCAATGTAGTTCATTTTGTGTGCCTACTGGCGGCTGGATGGCTGTTCTGGGAATCTGTCGAAACTTTGACTGTGAGGTGTCTGCTCTGTTTAACTGTGGATGCTGTTCGCACCATTAGTGAAGTT
This sequence comes from Schistocerca piceifrons, assembly GCF_021461385.2. Taxonomy (NCBI): domain Eukaryota; kingdom Metazoa; phylum Arthropoda; class Insecta; order Orthoptera; family Acrididae; genus Schistocerca; species Schistocerca piceifrons. The sequence continues at coordinate 777,634,865 of NC_060140.1, read as the reverse complement.
GTGTACTCACGCTGTGCATATCGAAGTGCATGATGTTGGCGAGGTAGAGCGGCAGCGAAGTGATGAGCAGGTAGAAACTCCAGTCAAACGTGATCAGGAAGGCGACCATGGCCCAGACAGCCGGCGTGGAAATTACACTCCTCCAGGGCACAGGGAGTTTCTTCTGCAAAGTAAAACAGAGTACAGCTTGTGCCACGCTACTGATGTTAAGTGCTAGTTGCTGTTTAATTACTGCACAAAACTGAGTACATTATCACGGATGGACAGTTTTAATAAAATACAGTCTCACGACTTGAAAATAAAGAGAGCGAGAGAGAGTTTGGAATCAAATAATGAAAAATGATCCATATAAATATAAAAAATGAAGCATAAGCCTCGTGTATGGCCACTAGCGCAACTCATCCCATTACGACATTTTGGTTTAAAAAGCTCGCTTCTGGTAAAAAATAAATGAGAGAGGAAACAAGAAGCTCCGTGGTCACAAAGAGATGTGATTGCCTATGAGGAAAATGATTTTGCAGGTTTGGGCAAGTGGTTAACTGCTGTCATGTCTGTGTAAATGGAAAGAAGGAATAACTGTATCACACCGTTGGATAGGAAACACCAAGGCATTGTTCAGCTGCCTAATCCGAAAGCCATTTCATTAATCGTAAACAACGAATGGTTCGAATGGCTCTGAGCACTATGGGACTTAATATCAGAGGTCATCAGTCCCCTAGAACTTAGAACTACTTAAACCTAACTAACCTAAGGACATGACACACATCCATGCCCGAGGCAGGATTCGAACCTGCGACCATAGCGGTCGCGCGGTTCCAGACCGACGCGCCTAGAACCGCTTGGCCACACCGGCCGGCCGTAAACAACGGTCCGTTTCCACGCGACGTATGAAAGTTCTGTCTCATGAGTGTGTGTTGAGTGTAGGTGACAGCAGTAGAGCAGTGGATGAGTGTATAGTGAGGTGTCACGTCACATAGCCCACTCACTCTAACAGCATCAAGGGAACTGCCGGCATTAAGGTACCCATGCGAGAGTCGCATCATCTCGCTTCATGAAGCACTGTGGAAAACACTGGTAAAAACTTCAAGCCACCACCTCTCCTCCCCTTGTAGGAGGAACACTAGTGATGAGTATTTTTGGGCCGCCATTTATCGAGAAGAAATTTGAAAGCAACGAGAATCAATTAGCATATTTAGGGGATTACTGAAGAATGGGACACAGCCCATCGGCTTTGACCAATGATATCAAAAGTTACCAGAGATGATGTATTGTACAGATTTAACAGCCAAGACGAATGTTGAGAAACAAAGGAATATAGGACAGAGAGAACAGATGGTAGACATATTATGATGTATCATGCAGCGTAACTTGCTGTGACAGTGCGAGAGAGAGACAAAGATATTGTTTATTACTCTGTGGCGGTCAGCGCTCACATAATTATTCTTAGGATATAGAGTTTTTTTTTTGTTCTTGTTAAGAGTAATTTTAGGTGAGGAGAGCCATTCTTGTGATGTAAAAAATCGACGCCATTGAGAGTTTTTGATTCACATTGTAAAATATAAGTGCATATGGAAGGAAATCAGTTAATAGAACAATAAAATATTGTTCATTTCAAGAAGGTACGTCTTATTATACATCCAGCGATATACTGCTATTGTGATTTACTAATAAACAACAGCTGAGAACAGTTCCGACGGGAGCGTTCAGTTCTAGTGAAATAGTTCGATGTTTTCTTCGGAAAAGAAGTCACTTCATGGATCATTCAAATCCACAATAGTAACTGGACATTTCCCAGAACTGAAAGCAATCTGATTGCTATGCAACAGAGCCCCGAAGAATATTTCTCCGTACTTTGGTTACCACTTTCAGCTCAACACGGTATCTGCAGCATCTGGAGCAGATTTCTACAACAGCGGAAGAGTGTAATCGCTATCAGTTTCACACACCGCCCTGTGTACGCTGTATGTATTTACCCACAACAGTGAACATACAGTTACTCACACACATAGAAAGACAATACTAGGTGGTGTGGGGAAACATTTCAGTATAAAGGCCCTGTAGAGCTAAACAGTAATTAGCCTAGTAAGAAAAGGAGTCTTTATGTAAGTCTACCGTTAGACAGGACACGATCCTGATACAACACTCATAGTGAACATGAAATATAACCATGTTAGTAATTTAGTAATTAATGTTTCATTGTGTGTATATATGTCTAGCTTTATAGAGTAACTACATTATGGTCCTTTGTATGTTTCATGCTAACTGAACGTGCGGGAGTATCTTGTGAAGAGAACGAGTACGCCGTCCCAGCAGCCGAGCAGAAACTTCAAAAAGGCCAGAACATTTGAGTTACTAGCTTTCTGGAGCATTTATGCATTTAGGACCTTTCATCTATTAATTTTCTAAGTATAAATAGTGTTGCTATATTACTTTTACTAGAATTACAGTATTTCAGTAGATATAGTAAGACAATATTTTATGTGTTATCTATGTACTGTGTTTGTGTCACATTGTAAAGTGTACATTAACAGCATTAGGACATTAACGTTTTTGCTTGTGTAAAAGTTCAATAGTCACTTTTGTAGGACTTCAAGAGGAGAAACTGTCAATTGCTCATTTACATGGTGATAACTAGATCTATGTTCAAAGCCAGTAAGCAAGCACGCATTACAATGCCACAAAATGAATTAAATAGTGTGAATGCATCGTCAACTAGTGCCACAGAATTTAATACCGCCGTAGTTAGCGATATGTCGATTACGGCTGAGCAACCAGCAATAATTAATGCGCTCACGCCGTCGACACAAACGGTTGCTAGTTCTGACATTCATATGTCGAAAGAAGTCCAGAGAAATATACAGCAACCAACAAACAACATGAATTTCATCTCTGACACAGACGCGTGCGAAAACGAAATGACTGTACCGAAAATTGTGTCGGTACAATCCTCATTAAGCCCAGTGCAATCGCCAATTGCTGAGAATACCGATTTGTTATCCCAGCTGATGTCAAGTTTGACTGTCATAACACAAGGGATTAAGGCATTGGAAACATCGCAATCTAATCTTGCAACGGCACAATCCACGTTTGCAAACGACATGAATCGTAGATTCCAGGCATTGGAAACTACGCAATCCACTTTTGCAAATGACATGAATCGTAGATTCCAAGTATTGGAGAGTGCGCAATTTAATTTGGCTCAGGAGCAATCTAATAAACTAAAAGAAATAAATGATAAGATTACTGAAAAATTCCAGAGTTTGGAAACAAAGCAGAGTCACTTGATTACCAGTCAGGCACAACTCATAGTTACACAAGAACAACAGTATCAGGAATTAACAAACAAATACAAAGACATCTTATGTCGTCAAGATACACTAAATCATCAAGTGCAGGAAGTTATTCATGTACAGAACACTATTGCGCAAGACGTGAATACAATTAAGCACGATAACGAGCAAGCTGTCATTGAGCTTACTCGGAGGATAGACACTCTCAGTCTCGAAGGCGAGAAACACATAGAGAAACTTTTCAATGAACATAAGATCGCATTCTCTAAGGACATTGAAGATTGGGCGAAAGAGCAAACCGAGACAGTGCAAAATTATGATGACAAAACCTTGAAAAAAACGGTTTCTAACGTGCAAGTTAACAACGAAGCTGCACAAGAACAACTTAAAGCAGAAGTTAAAGAGATTAAGGAGAATATAGGAGATGAATTTCCTGCTTGGAAAGCAAAGATAGAAAATACATTAAAAGCATGCCAGCAAGGTCTAGTTAATACTAGAGGGGCACATACTACTTGCAGTTTATCAAAAGCAGACATTATTCCTGATGAAACCAGTGAAACCGAATCCATGCAACAATATCCATGTATTGGTGCATATTTACGTAATCAACCAGAAACAAATTATCGAGATTATCATTCACCGCGAAGTAGCCACCAGAATACACCTGTGACTATGAATGAAGAAAAAATGCTTAAATATCGTCAATTCCAGATATTTATTCCCGAAAGGAAGTAGATCAATCCCGTGGTGTTTATCAAGCAATTTAAAGGGATATTGCCGCGAATGTGGACTGAGCAACAAAAAATTATGTACGTTGCAGGATTCATACATGGAGATGGATCGATGTGGGCGTCAGAAGCATCCGATTGGTGTCAAGATTATGACCAATTTGAACGCGCTTTCTTGCACAAATACTGGAATAAGGGAGTACAAGAAAGACTACGTAAGGAAGTTTTTGACCCACAACCTTTTTCTTTCAAAAATGGATCTTTAAGAAAGTATTTCGAGAAGTATATAAATAAAAGCAAATACTGGAATGAACCAATCCCGACGCAGGATACCATTCGAATATTAAAGGGCAAACTTCCACTTGAAGTTAAGGAAAAACTTCTACATGTGCCTGAACAACATGTGGAAGATTTTCTAGCCACATTGGATTCAATAGACATTCTGTTCGAAGAATCACGTGTGCGCTATAACCAGCCAAGTTACCAACCTAACAAATACAATAGTAACAACAAACAGTATGGAAACAAACCTTTTGCACACAATTCACCAAACCCACAGGTGAATTATTTCCAGAAAAACGTGAAATTTGGTAACGAAAATCCCGACCAGTGTAATCATGACCAACAATGTGAACAAACATATAAACGGAAATGGAGGAAGAATAATAAGAAGGGGAAAGGATACTATCAAGAAGGGAATTATCAGCAAAAACGCCGGTATCAGCAACCAACCCAAGAATATCACAACCAACCACAAACTTCAGGTTGGGTACCAAATGATAATGCAAATGAATGGAGAAATCAACCACCAATAATAACCGACGTAACGGAGCAGACATCTACTAATAATGGACAATCGTCAAACTAAACTCGACTGTCAGAAGCCCCGACGGTGCAGTCGAGGAACTTTTCAGGGGCGAAAATTCAAGCGTCAATTTCTTTCGGTACAATGATGGTAAATTATTAATAGAAGAATTTCAGCAGGATATGATGCCTTGTCAAGAGGAACATATCACTGAACCTGTTGCGAAAATTCAGGCGGCAATTGAAGGCATTACTGTGCAAGATACTTTAGATACAGGAGCAGCAGTAAATGTCGTTTCTGAGAAGTTATTTCAAAGAATACTTCAGAAAGCAAATCCACCGATTTTTCCCGTTCAATGTTGTAGAATTGTAGGTCCTACTGGTCATAAGTCTTCTCAGGTTAAAGTGCAGACTCAACTCCAGTTAGATATAGGAAATGTAGCTATAAATTGCACGTTCCTTGTAATAGAAAAATTGGTTGAGGACTGTATCCTGGGTATAGATGAATTTAGAGAGAGAAATTGGCATATCGATTTTTCTCTAGGCCGTGCCAGTTTTACAATAATGGATCAGAAACATCAAGTGAATCTTCTCAGGGAATATAGTACCCATGGAAAGTATTGTCAGGGACGAAAGCTGCAAATAAAGTGGATATATAGCAAACCTGTACGGTATTATCAAATTAATTACTTGCAACCAGTTTTAAACCCTGAAGATATGGTATATGAAAAGGTACAAGAACCTGAATATTTGCAACAACATCAAAGAAAGCAATTATATGATCTTATACAGGAATATCATGAAGTCTTTCAAGAAAGACCTGGTGTAATCAAGGGATACACATGCCATTTAGATGTGATACCACACCAAGTTTTCTGCCGTATTTTTTATCCAGTACCGTGGCACCAACGAAAGGCAGTTGGTGCGGAAATCCACCTGATGCTTGAATGGGATCTGATCGAACCTTCGACGAGTCCATACTGTAGTCCGCTTCATGTTGTCTCGAAAAAGGGAGGAAAAGTTCGTCTCGTGCTAGACGCACGGCAGAAAAATAAGATTATCGTGCCCGAGCGAACTCATCCGGAAAATATCGATGAGCTAATTCAAAAGTTCGAGGGGATGAAATACTTAACAAATATTGATTTGAGAAGTTCATTTTGGCAGGTGGCTCTAGACGAACCATCAAAAAAGTACACCGCATTTGTACATGCAGGTAGAAGCTATCAATTTAAGGTTTTACCTTTCGGGCTAAACGTGAGCTCAGGAGTTTTTATAAATGCTCTAGATTATGCATTGGGACTGCACTTCGAAGCAATTTAACTTTGTTTGTGGACGACATGCTCATAGCTACGACCACATGGAAGGAGCACATTGATTTATTGAGAAGAGTGTTAGAACGTTTCAAGGAAGCAGGCATAACCGCAAATCTGCAAAAGTCCCACTTTGCTCGAGATAAAATGAAATTTTTGGGTCATCTTATAAATGGAAAAGGCATCTTACCGGACTCGGAGAAACTAAAGGCAATCAAAAACTTTGCACTTTCAACAACAAAAAGGCAGTTAAAGGGCTTCCTCGGAGCTGTCTCTTTCTTCAGGCGTTTCATTCACGACCACTCTATTAATGCAGAACCGTTGTACAGCTTGTTGCGCAAAAATACTCCGTGGGTGTGGACGCAACAGTGTCAGAATGCATTTGAAGCAATAAAACATGCCTTAGTCAATTCACAAATATTATATCATCCAGATATGAGCCAAGAATTCGGTTTAATGGCAGATGCTTCGGAAATTGGAATAGGTTCATGCCTCTTCCAAGTAAAGATGATAGACAGAAAATCAACTTTCTGTCCAATAGCTTTTGCTAGCCGACTCTTAACTGCTTGTGAAAGAACATATACGACTACCCAAAAGGGAAGCATTGGCCGTAGTCTGGTCATTTAAGAAATTTTACTATTACTTATATGGAGCGAAGACAACAGTATACTGTGACCACAAAGCGTTAAGTTTTTTGCAAACGTGTAAATTATTACAACCAAGATTAGCAAGATGGACGCTCTCACTCCAAGAGTTTCAATTTGAAATTAAATACCTAAGCGGACAGGATAATTTCATCGCTGATGCACTGTCTAGAATGCCAGATGGAGATTTGTCAACTATCAACATCACGGACAATCCGTCCGAATTTAATGTTCTTATTATGACTGATGGAATATATAGGAAACATTTTCTTGACATGTGTAAGAACATGGAAAAACTACAGAATGAAGATCCTCGTTGGCATTCAATAAAGGAAACTTTAGCAAAGCCTGGAAACGATGATCTGAAGAGACTGTACAAAGTTGAGGACGACGTCTTATTTTTCCAAGGGCATCTTGATTCAGATAATTGGAAGGTGTGTATTCCCGAGAAGAATGAGAATGACTTAATTTTGCACACGCACATCACTTGAGGACATTTTGGAGTATTAAAGTGTGCTCTGAAGATTCAAGCATATTGCTACTTCCCAAACATTCGCAGGAAAGTGCACAGACAGTTAAGGAAATGTAAAATTTGTCAGCTAGCCAAACCAGGAAATTTTTGTGTGAAAGATTTCCTACATCCTATTATACCCACTAAACCGCTGTCAATTATTTCGGTCGACGTCTGTGGTCCTCTACCATCATCAAGGGGAGGATGCAAATATATTGTAGCTTTTCTTGATATATTCACTAAATATGTCAAACTTTATTCATTAAAATCAGCTACTGCTGCATCCATAGCCAAGCTGGTCAAGGATTATATAGTCAAGGTAGGCAAACCAGAGGCTATTCTTTCTGACAATGGGTCAATGTTCACTGGATTTCGTTGGAGGCAAACATTAGCCAGTTGTGGTATAAAACAAATTCTAACACCACCCTTCGGCGAATCCCGTGGAACGAATTTTTCGTGAATTAAACCGGTTCATGAGAACATATTGCCACAACCAGCAACCCAAATGGATCGATTATCTTCACGATTTTCAGGAAATTGTAAACAATATGCCACATACTACGACAGAATACACCCCATACGAACTGATGTTTGGAAAACAGGAACAGAATGACTGGATTCGACCAATTCCTAAAGTAGCTATTAACAAAATAGACCTACAAAATAAAGTACGACAATCCTTACTCAATATAATGGACAAGGCAAGAAAAAGGAAAATATATTTTGACAATCGACTTGGAAAAATAAAAACATATAAAGTGAAAGACCAAGTTTTAGTAAAAACTTATCCTAAGGCTTCACTTATACAGAGGAAGAACACAAAATGGCAATTATTGTATCAAGGACCATTTGTGATTACCAAAATACCCCATCCAGGAACTTATGTTTTGAAGGATGTGAAGAATGGAAAGGTGAAAGGAATGTATCCTCATCACTTGTTAAAGCAATTTCATGACGACTGAAGATTATGAAGATTGAAAATACTATTCTTATCAAATAATATTGATTAGAGAATTTTCATTAAACCTATGAATCATACTTAAGACAGTTTCTTTCTTTTTGCAATTTAGTAGTTAGTTTTTCTTTTCAGGCATAATGTACGAGAGATATGCAGACATTATGTATTTGTTTTCCACTGTAAAGATAAGTTTTCTTTTCAGTATGCAGAGAATTTAGCTACAGTATGAATGATTTCTTTTAAATTTTTTTTATTTAGTTGATAGTAACTTCAATCAGGTTTCACAATGCATAATGACCATGGGTTAGTGACTCAAATGAATCTGGTCTATGGCAAGATATTTTTTCTTATGTCAATTTAACAATCTCAATGTATGTTTGTATTTGCTTTTTTACTCGCTGAGCTGAAGTCATGCTGTTCGGAAGGGGTAAACCGTTCTCAGTTTTAAAAGGACGCCTATTACTTTGTTTCAATCTTTTGTGATGAACATTGTCTTTAGAACTGTACTATTGTTGTAACATACCTGTGTATGTAAATTATGTTATATCAATTGTTGCTCGCGAAGTTACCAACTGAGCGAATGCCTTTCAGTTATAAGCACATCAACAAGTGTTAAAGTCCATCTGAAAGATGACGAGCATAAGTTGACACGGCAGCACCAGTTGGATTTGTGTATAGTGCATTCTAGGGTTGTTGATAGAAATGAAGAACACCTTACGACTTCCGAATATTTTGAATTCAGGACTGAGAATTAGAAAGAACTTTAGATTAGATTCTATTTCAGCTCAGCATAGATCAAACACCTTTTCCACGGAACTTACACTGACTCTTATTTTCATGTTAACCATATGCGGAAAACCATAATACCCACGAGGAGACGGTGAAATGGGAATAGAATTCAATCAGTTACCCGGAGATGACAGATAGAAGGGAATCGTAGATGGACGTAAACCAACGCGTCGACGGTTCACCTCAAAACACAGAAGATTAACAGTGTTGTGTTTCTTTTGTGAACAGTGTTTAAATTCATTAAAAAAAAACTCCATATTGTAAATATTTTTTTTATTTTCCATTGTAATTCAATCAATTTTCTTTGTAAATGAGAAATACGAGGATGGTATATCTACCCAGAGGTTTTCCTTGGTTTTCCTTTGTGGGGCTTGGCCGAATGGCTAGATTATCCGTTTGAGACATCCCAAGGCGAGTGACAGAAGCTTTGAGTGATGATGAAAAAGGTTTCTGATCACATCTCATGCCATCCTCGACAAATGAATAAAACCGAGCATGTAAGCTATGCATATATGCTGCATCAGGAATTCAGCACAGGCTTTGTCAGCAGTATATGCACCCAAATCTATAATTTACATTTAGATAGTCATTCACTAATACCAAAATATCGTAAGAAATACAGTGGACATTAATACTCTAGTGGACATTAATACAGCGTCATAAACAATCACCGATATAGTGTTGTGTGAACGCTCGTGTTTGTTTTTGCCCAAAAACGTTCGTCCACAAGAGGGGCATATATGATGTATCATGCAGCGTAACTTGCTGTGACAGTGCGAGAGACAGACAAAGATATTGCTTATTACTCTGTGGCGGTCAGCGCTCACATAATTATTCTTAGGATATAGAGTTTTTTTTGTTCTTGTTAAGAGTAATTTTAGGTGAGGAGAGCCATTCTTGTGATGTAAAAAATCGACGCCATTGAGAGTTTTTGATTCACATTGTAAAATATAAGTGCATATGGAAGGAAATCAGTTAATAGAACAATAAAATATTGTTCATTTCAAGAAGGTACGTCTTATTATACATCCAGCGATATACTGCTATTGTGATTTACTAATAAACAACAGCTGAGAACAGTTCCGACGGGAGCGTTCAGTTCTAGTGAAATAGTTCGATGTTTTCTTCGGAAAAGAAGTCACTTCATGGATCATTCAAATCCACAATAGTAACTGGACATTTCTCAGAACTGAAAGCAATCTGATTGCTATGCAACAGAGCCCCGAAGAATATTTCTCCGTACTTTGGTTACCACTTTCAGCTCAACACGGTATCTGAAGCATCTGGAGCAGATTTCTACAACAGCGGAAGAGTGTAATCGCTATCAGTTTCACACACCGCCCTGTGTACGCTGTATGTATTTACCCACAACAGTGAACATACAGTTACTCACACACATAGAAAGACAATACTAGGTGGTGTGGGGAAACATTTCAGCATAAAGGCCCTGTAGAGCTAAACAGTAATTAGCCTAGTAAGAAAAGGAGTCTTTATAATATACCACGTACATTCATACCTCGAACATTATGTTAAGTAAATCATATGGTTCAAATGGCTCTGAGCACTATGGGACTTATCATCTGGGGTCATCAGTCCCCTAGAACTTAGAACTACTTAAACCTAACTAACCTAAGGACATCACACACATCCATGCCCGAGACAGGATTCGAACCTGCGACCGTAGCGGTCGCTCGGTTCCAGACTGAAGCGCCTAGAACCGCTCGGCCACTCTGGCCGGCCGTTAAGTATATCGCTTACTTGTGTCATGTCCGCCCCCGGTAGCTGAATGGTCAGCGTGATGGAATGTCAATCCTAAGGGCCCGGGTTAGATTCCCGGCTGGGTCAGAGATTTTCTCCTCTCAGGGACCGGGTGTTGTGTTGTCCTAATCTTCATCATTTCATCCCCATCGACGCGCAAGTCGCCGAAAGTGGCGTCAAATCGAAAGACTTGCACCAGGCGAACGGTCTACCCGACGGGAGGCCCTAGTCACACGACATTATTAATTAACTTGAGTCATAGTATCCTATTCTTCAGTTGACCTATATTGCTAAACTGAAAAGTGAGATACTAGTACAAAAAAGAAAAAAAAGGGACAGAAGTAACGTCAGCATGGAATACCTCAGTTGATACATATGAGTTGTGTTCCGAAATTCAGTTTATCTCTATAGCTTAGCTGCAGTACGGGATACAAATTCAACGTATGCCGACTTTTTCGCCTTTGCTAGCGCTAGCATCCTATTCTTCAGTCGACCTATATAGGCCAGCTGAAGTATGGGGTACAAATTTTTTGTACGTCGGTCTTTTTGCGTACTCTACTACTACTATCGACTGAAAACATCGTAGTAATATTAGTGATAGCGAAGGCGAAAAAAAGCGACAACTGTAAAATTTTTATTCTGTACTGCAGTTGACGAACCTTGCTTCAAATCTACCATATTTATAGGAATAGATAAATCCATACCCACAAACGAAAATCAAAAAGAAAAAATTGTCCAGAATGAAAAGCATTTCTCCCAAAATAACTCAAACTGACTAAGAATGAAAGTAAGTACCGAATGAATTGGAATGCACAAACGATTTAAATTAATACAAACGACAAAAATCGTACGAAATGTCCAGCCCTGTCTTTTGGAACACATTCATTTATTTCCATTTACAATGATGACGCCTCGCCCCAAAAGATAACGGTTTTATTGTCTATGGCTTGAAAATAAAGACAGTAATACCTGCGAGTAAGCTATGAAGTCGCTGGTCAAAGCCGACGGGTTGTATCCCATTCTTCAGTGACCCATATTTAGAAGCAGAAAACGAGAGTGGATCGTTTTAAGTGAAAAGAGAAAATGCACTTTTTTATACTTTGACATCCAATAAATCGTCTACAACTTTGGCTTATCTGGTTGTTACAAAGTCTTATTTGTAGTAATATCTAGAACTGGAAAGAAAAGATGTTGTTTACTATGCAGCGCCGGTGTACAATAACAGACGATTATTAGCCACATGCATAAAGAGAAGAACCGAATATTTTCAGTTGCTTCCAGTTGAATATAGCTGCAGTATCCTGCGGAACATCGCGGTGAGTATGACAGTTGGCTTGTATATGGGGAACGTAGCCTTGAAGAACCCATCCAACCACGTTAATTTCGGTTCCTTATTGGTTTCATAAATCATCTGGGAATTCTAGCAAATTTCTGAAAAGTTCTTCAAATAAGCCACGGTCGTTTCCTTTCCCTTATTCGTTTTTTTAAAGCACTGTGTACTGTGTACAGCAGAGGAACAGTTCAGAGATTATGATTGTTTTTTCTATCAGCCTGATAGAGCACGCTATCATAAAGCAGCATATGTGAGGAAATGCTTTGTGAACAGTAATATTCCTGAAATGGACTAGCATGCGCTGAGTCCTGATATGAATCCAATGGAACACCTATAGGATAAATTAGAATTGTATATTAGTACCTTCAGCTGCTACCGGGCGTTGATATACACTCCTGGAAATGGAAAAAAGAACACATTGACACCGGTGTGTCAGACCCACCATACTTGCTCCAGACACTGCGAGAGGGCTGTACAAGCAATGATCACACGCACGGCACAGCGGACACACTAGGAACCGCGGTGTTGGCCGTCGAATGGCGCTAGCTGCGCAGCATTTGTGCACCGCCGCCGTCAGTGTCAGCCAGTTTGCCGTGGCATACGGAGCTCCATCGCAGTCTTTAACACTGGTAGCATGCCGCGACAGCGTGGACGTGAACCGTATGTGCAGTTGACGGACTTTGAGCGAGGGCGTATAGTGGGTATGCGGGAGGCTGGGTGGACGTACCGCCGAATTGCTCAACACGTGGGGCGTGAGGTCTCCACAGTACATCGATGTTGTCGCCAGTGGTCGGCGGAAGGTGCACGTGCCCGTCGACCTGGGACCGGACCGCAGCGACGCACGGATGCACGCCAAGACCGTAGGATCCTACGCAGTGCCGTAGGGGACCGCACCGCCACTTCCCAGCAAATTAGGGACACTATTGCTCCTGGGGTATCGGCGAGGACCATTCGCAACCGTCTCCATGAAGCTGGGCTACGGTCCCGCACACCGTTAGGCCGTCTTCCGCTCACGCCCCAACATCGTGCAGCCTGCCTCCAGTGGTGTCGCGACAGGCGTGAATGGAGGGACGAATGGAGACGTGTCGTCTTCAGCGATGAGAGTCGCTTCTGCCTTGGTGCCAATGATGGTCGTATGCGTGTTTGGCGCCGTGCAGGTGAGCGCCACAATCAGGACTGCATACGACCGAGGCACACAGGGCCAACACCCGGCATCATGGTGTGGGGAGCGATCTCCTACACTGGCCGTACACCACTGGTGATCGTCGAGGGGACACTGAATAGTGCACGGTACATCCAAACCGTCATCGAACCCATCGTTCTACCATTCCTAGACCGGCAAGGGAACTTGCTGTTCCAACAGGACAATGCACGTCCGCATGTATCCCGTGCCACCCCACGTGCTCTCGAAGGTGTAAGTCAACTACCCTGGCCAGCAAGATCTCCGGATCTGTCCCCCATTGAGCATGTTTGGGACTGGATGAAGCGTCGTCTCACGCGGTCTGCGCGTCCAGCACGAACGCTGGTCCAACTGAGGCGCCAGGTGGAAATGGCATGGCAAGCCGTTCCACAGGACTACATCCAGCATCTCTACGATCGTCTCCATGGGAGAATAGCAGCCTGCATTGCTGCGAAAGGTGGATATACACTGTACTAGTGCCGACATTGTGCATGCTCTGTTGCCTGTGTCTATGTGCCTGTGGTTCTGTCAGTGTGATCATGTGATGTATCTGACCCCAGGAATGTGTCAATAAAGTTTCCCCTTCCTGGGACAATGAATTCACGGTGTTCTTATTTCAATTTCCAGGAGTGTATATCAACGGGGACAGGTGAAAATGTCCGAAAGAACAGACACCATATCCGTATAAGTACATAGCTCTAGCAACACCGGCCATGCCCTTCTTCTTCTGTGCGGATGCACACATACTCCCTGAACTCTTACGGGACTCGGTAAGAATGTCTTCCACGAGTAACGAGTGTGTTGGTGTGGGACACTACAAATGTAGTGTGTGGACATACAAGGTGAGAAGTGGGTCCCGCGAGAGGCGTGCGCGAGATAGTCCCTCCAGTCGCGCTACCCTCTGTGCTCTCGGTGGCTCAGATGGATAGAGCGTCTGCCATGTAAACAGGAGATCACGGGTTCGAGTCCGCGTCGGGGCACACATTTTCAACGGTCCCAGTTGATGTATATCAACGCCCGGTAGCAGCTGAAGGTTGTTGTTGTTGTTGTGGTCTTCAGTCCTGAGACTGATTTGATGCAGCTCTCCATGCTACTCTATCCTGTGCAAGCTTCTTCATCTCCCAGTACCTACTGCACCCTACATCCTTCTGATTCTGCTTGGTGTATTCATATCTTGGTCTCCCTCTACGATTTTTACCCTCCACGCTGCCCTCCAATAATAAACTGGTGATCCCTTGATGCCTCAGAACATGTCCTACCAACCGATCCCTTCTTCTGGTCAAGTTGTGCCACAAACTTCTCTTCTCCCCAATCCTATTCAATACCTCCTCATTAGTTATATGATCTACCCATCTAATCTTCAGCATTATTCTGTAGCACCACATTTCGAAAGCTTCTATTCTCTTCTTGTCTAAACTAGTTATCGTCCATGTTTCACTTCCATACATGGCTATACTCCATACAAATACTTTCAGAAACGACTTCCTGACACTTAAATCTATACTCGATGTTAACAAATTTCTTTTCTTCAGAAACGCTTTCCTTACCATTGCCAGCATACATTTTATATCCTCTCTACTTCGACCATCATCAGTTATTTTGCTCCCCAAATAGCAAAACTCCTTTACTACTTTAAGTGCCTCATTTCCTAACCTAATTCCCTCAGCATCACCCGACTTAATTAGACTACATTCCATTATCCTTGTTTTGCTTTTGTTGATGTTCATCTTATATCCTCCTTTCAAGACACTGTCCATTCCATTCAACTGCTCTTCCAAGTCCTTTGCTGTCTCTGACAGAATTACAACGTCATCGGCGAACCTCAAAGTTTTTATTTCTTCTCCATGGATTTTAATACCTACTCCGATTTTTTCTTTTGTTTCCTTCACTGCTTGCTCAATATATAGATTGAATAACATCGGGGATAGGCTACAACCCTGTCTCACTCCCTTCCCAACCACTGCTTCCCTTTCATGCCCCTCGACTCTTATAACTGCCATCTGGTTTCTGAACAAATTGTAAATAGCCTTTCGCTCCCTGTATTTTACCCCTGCCACCTTCAGAATTTGAAAGAGAGTATTCCAGTCAACATTGTCAAAAGCTTTCTCTAAGTCTACAAATGCTAGAAACGTAGGTTTGCCTTTCCTTCATCTAGCTTCTAAGATAAGTCGTAGGGTCAGTATGCCTAAAGTGTTCCAATATGTCTACGGAATCCAAACTGATCTTCCCCGAGGTCGGCTTCTACCATCTGTAAAGAATTCGCGTTAGTATTTTGCGTCCGTGACTTGTGAAACTGATTGTTCGGTAATTTTCACATCTGTCAGCACCTGATTTCTTTGGGATTGGAATTATTATATTCTTTCAGACTTCAGCTGAAGGTATTAATGTATAATTCTAGTTTCATTCTAGACGGCTGCAGGTCATCAACGGTGTCTGTTCTTCCGGACATGTCCGCAAGAATAGACACCATATCCGTATAGGTGCCTCTAGTATAAGCTACGTTGACTTCCTTTCAAAACCCAGCAGACAAAATCACTACCTTATCTGTTATCCGCTGTTGAGGTAGAATGGGTTGCCATTGATCGGCAGATATTAAGACACCTAATAGGAAGTGTCCCCAGCAGATTTGCACCAGTCATAAAGAGGAGGAGTGGACTTAGACTATATTATTGTCCACTATTACGTGTCCGAATAGTTGTGTGTGTGTGTGTGTGTGTGTGTGTGTGTGTGTGTGTGTGTGTGCGAGGAGGAGGGTGGGGGAGATCAAGCTTCGATTGCAGCAGTCAGGTTTCGTTAATTTTGCTTGCCCAGAATAGACTGCACCAGACCGGTATTCAGACTGAAGACCGCAACAACCAAAACCTCGTATTCATACCTAAATTCGGTGGTGTGATTCAGTGCAGTCTAGTATATGGTTTGTAATTTGCGTACCCTGGCGCTGGACACGATGCTGGCCTCTATGTAGCGGCGCTCGGCCGGGTCGATGCGCGGGTGTCGCGCCGGCGAGTCCGCGACCAGCAGGTACCAGGGCACGCACCACAGCAGCCCCAGGCCGCCGAACACGTAGAACGCGAGCGGCCAGCCCGCAGCCGTCTCGCACAGCGCGCCCGTCGCCGCCATAGATGCGACGATGCCCCAGTACATGCCTTGACACAAATAACGTGCCTTCACTAACACCTACTTTACTACTACGTACCATGGCTGCCAGCTTCTTACACCGACTGTTTAACCCTTTCAGAGCCGAATTTTTTCTGGAGGAATAAAATTTGTCTTTCGTGCTGTAATTCATATAGAAATATATACTCGTTTTCAAAATATGCTTTGTACTGTTGGCTTCCTTTTATGGACTAAAATAACTAATTTTGAAACATTCACTCTTGTAATAAACAAACTGGCCATTCAGTGATGAGATTTTCACTCTGCAGCGGAGTGTGCGCTGATATGAAAATCCTTGCAGATTAAAACTGTATGCCTCTCGCGTGAAATCGCGCTACCAACTGAGCTACCCAAGCACGACTCACGCCCGCTCCTCGCAGCTTTACTTCTGCCAGTAGTTGGTAGAGCACTTGCCCACGAAAGGCAAACGTCTCGAGTTCGAGTCTTGGTCCGGCACACAGTTTTAATCTGCCAAGAAGTTTCATATCAGCGCACACTCCGCAGCAAAGTGAAAATCCCATTCTGGGAACATCCCCCAGGCTCTGGATAAGCCATGTCTCCGCAATATCCTTTCTCCCAGGAGTGCTAGTTCTGCGAGGTTCGCAGGAGAGCTTCCGTAAACTTTGGAAGATAGGGGATGAGATACTGGCAGAAATAAAGCTGTGAGGACGGGGCGTGAGTCGTGCTTGGGTAGCTCAGTTGGTAGAGCACTTGCCCGCGAAAGGCAAAGGTCCCGAGTTCGAGTCTCGGTCCGGCACATAGTTTTAATCTGCCAGGAAGCTTCTGGGCATTCAATAATTACCATGCAATACAACAATAATAAAAATATTTACATATGCAGTGGAATATAACTAACCAACCTAAAAAGTACAATACTAAACTACCCGAACAGGCCATGAAGGCCCAACGTTACCGACCGGCCGCCGTGTAATCCTCAGCCCACAGACGTCACTGATTGCGGATATGGAGGGGATGTAGTCAGCACACTGCTCTGTCGGCCGTATGTCAGTTTACGAGATCGTAACTAACCAACCACTTCCATATATTCTGGCGGTTACAAGCTGCTGCGTACTGCTACAGTTGGCAGCACTTGTACGTGATAAAAATATTGAACACTCGCAAACGTGTACATGAAGTTTCCACTGGGGAAAAATATTTCTTTTCCAGCTACGGGACAGTAATATTTAATGTACACAGTTGTAGTCAGACGGTCTGAAAGGGTTAAACACCACACACACACACACACACACACACACACACACACACACACACACACACACATTGCGGTGGGCAATTCATGAGTTCCAATATGTCACAAAAAAGTAAAGTACTTGCAGACAGTGGAGTAACTAGGGCAACTGGCGCCCAGGGCAAATTTCACACACCCCCGTCGCTGTCCATATTTCGCATTGCTTGCAACAATAAAACGATTACAAAAATATTGAGGCTTTCGTTGCCACTTATTGACACATTGACTGTTGGCTACTATCTCGGATTCTCCGGCTGACGTTTGTTTGACGAGCACGAGTGGCGGACTGGTCCGCCACCAGCAATGGAGACTGATGCTCGGGCAATGCCAACCACTACTGACGGTGAAACGTCAGAAAAATCGTCGGCCGAAGAACCCGAGACAGAAGCCAACAGCCAGTATGCCAATAATACGATTCCTTTTTGATTGTTTCGATGCCAATCAATGGAAAGCCGTAACAAGCAAAACAACAAACACAAGATATACTCTTTACACTTTCGTTTAGTTGACTCACTTGGCTCACTGAAAATGGCTCCAACCAACAGCCGACAACATGAAACAAGTGTCTGCATACCAGGGAGAGGTAGGTCTCATGGAACTGTTGTTCAACACAGTCCGGTACGAAATTCACGCGTTTATATCTATACGATGTTTCACAGTTCCTATTACAGGTTGCTACGAGTTGTCCAGGGTTTTGGTGCGGAACCCTTGTCTGGAAATGCACCATCTGAATATAAAGTAAGATTAGAAATTTGAAAATTTGTGTTAAGGTCTTACGGGATCAAAGTGCTGATGTCATCGGTCCCTAAGTCTACACACTACTTAATCTAACTTAAACTAACTTACGCTATGGACAATACACACACACCCATGCCCGAAGGAGGACTCGAACCTCCGACGGGGGGAGCCGCACGGACCGCGACAAGGCACCTTCAACCGCGCGGCTACCCGCGCGGCAAAATAAGATTACAGATCGAATCACTTTAAAATGTTCCGCCTAACCGTTGGTAAGTAAAGGCAGAGCTGCACAGAGATTCCGGATGGTTCGTTACACACAATTTTTGTTCGATTAGAAAAACGACTGCGGGAAACAGGTACATTCATAACTAGGAAGGTTAACTTCCAAGCTCCATGGACGCACACCAAGTTTCGTCCACCATGTGTATGAAAGTATGAGTCACGGATATCCCTTTGCAACGAACAGGATCTCCGCGTGGACTACACAGGTTAGAGCTCACTCTTTGCGTGCAGTGAAGTACGCATTTCCGGATTTGAGTTCCTCGTTAAAACTTTATCTACTAACTCCCCTCTACAACCAGAAGAAGTCTGTAATAAGAATAATATAGATCCACAGGGATACATCCATTCTTTGAAGACGAGTGCAAGACAGAGGGTAGCTCCCAATGTACCGGTAACTATGGATTTTGCCCGTTCCATTCACATATGGAGTGCAGGGAAGAAGACTGTTTAAAAGTCCCTGTGTGCACTGTAATTTTATTTTTATTTATTTATTTATTTATTTATTTATTGTTCCGTGGGACCACATTAAGGAGAAGTCTCCATGGTCATGGAACGAGTCAATACATGAAATTATAACACGATTGTAGAAACAGATAAATTGAAATATAAGAAACATATTCAGTTGTAAATTGTAGAAACAGATAAAATGAAATATAAGAAACACATTCAGGCGACACGTCGTTAGTTTAAATAAAGAAAATCAAGAATGTAACACTGGAATTTGCTTAATTTTTTAGCTCTTCCAAGAGCTCCTCGACAGAATAGGAGTGAGCCATGAGGAAACTCTTCAGTTTAGACTTAAAAACGTTTGGGCTACTGCTAAGATTTTTGAGTTCTTGTGGTAGCTTATTGAAAATGGATGCAACAGAATACTGCACTCCTCTCTGCACAAGAGTCAAGGAAGTGCATTCCACATGCAGGTTTTATTTCTGCCTAGTATTAGCTGAGTGAAAGCTGCTAACTCTTGGGAATAAGCTAATATTGCTAACAACAAACGACATTAAAGAAAATATATACTGTGAGGGCAATGTCAAAATTCCCAGACTATTGAATAGGGGTCGACAAGAGGATTTAGAACTTACACTACACATAGCTCGAACAGCCCGTTTTTGAGCCAAAAATACCCTTTTTGAATCAGAAGAATTACCCCAAAAAATAATACCATATGACATAAGCGTATGAAAATATGCGAAGTAGACTACTTTTCGTGTTGAAATGTCACTTATTTCAGATACTGTTCTAATGGGAAATAAAGCGGCATTTAGTTTCTGAACAAGATGCTGAACATGGGCTTTCCACAACAGCTTACTATCTATCCGTACGCCTAGGAACTTGAACTGTTCCGTCTCGCTTACAACATGCCCATTCTGTCTGATTAAAATATCAGTTCTTGTTGAATTGTGAGTTAGAAACTGTAAAAACTGAGTCTTACTGTGATTTAGCATCAAATTGTTTTTCACAAGCCACGAACTTATTTCATGAACTACATTATTTGATAATGTTTCAATATTACACACAAGATCCTTCACTACCAAGCTGGTGTCATCAGCAAACAGAAATATTTTTGAATCACCTGTAATACTAGAAGGCATATCATTTATATAAATAAGAAACAGCAGTGGCCCCAGCACCGATCATTGGGGAACGCCCCATTTAACAGCGCCCCATTGGGACTGAACATCATTACCACTCTCAATATTGCGGAGAATTACCTTCTGCTTTCTGTTCTTAAAGTAAGAGGCGAACCAATTGTAAGCTACTCCCCTTACTCCATAATGTTCCAACTTCTGCAGTCATATTTTGTGGTCAACACAGTCAAAAGCCTTCGTTAAATCAAAGAAAACACCTAGTGTTCGCAACCTTTTATTTAATCCGTCCAACACCTCACAGAGAAAAGAGACTATAGCATTTTCAGTTGTTAAGCCATTTCTAAAACCAAACTGTACATTTGACAGCAAATTATGTTAATTTAAATGCTGCAGTAACCTTGTATATACAACCCTCTCGATAACTTTAGCAAACACCGATGGCATAGAAATAGGTCTATAATTATCAACATTATCCCTGTCTCCCTTTTTATAAAGTGGCTTCACTATCGAGTACTTTAATCGGTCAGGAAACCGACCACTCCTAAAGGAAAAGTTACAGATATGGCTAAGTACTGGCCTAATATACATGGAACAATACTTCAGTATTCTGCTAGATACCCCGTCATATCCATGAGAGTTCTTGGTCTTTAGTGATTTAATTATTAACTCAATCTCCCTCTTGTCAGTATTATGGAGGAGCATTTCAGGTAACAGTCTCGGAACACTTTTTTCTACGAGCGCTATATGACTCCCTGTTGGGACTAGGTTTCTGTTTAGTTCACCTGCTATATTCAGAAAGTGATTATTAAAAACTGTACATATATGCGACTTATCAGTAAGACGGACATTCCCACTACGCACTGATTCTATATCCTCGACCTGTCTCTGCAGACCAGCCACTTCCTTTACGACTGACCATATGGTTTTAATTTTATCCTGAGACTTAGCTATTCTGTCTGCATACCACATACTTTTTGCCTTCCTAATAACTTTTTTAAGCACCTTACAATACTGTTTGTAATGGGCTACTGCATTTAGATTGTGACTGTTTCTAATGTTTTGATATAATTGCCACTTTGTTCTACAAGATATTCTTATACCTTTAGTCAGCCACCCAGGCTGCCTGTTTGTGCTAGTACCCTGTTTTGAACGTTCTAACGGAAAGGAACTTTCAAAGAGCACGAGAAAAGTATTGAGGAAAGCATTGTATTTATCGTCTACTGTATCAGCACTATAAACATCTTGCCGCTCTTGTTCCTTGATAAGGTTTACAAAAGTCTCTACAGCAACTGGATCAGCTTTCCTAAAAAGTTGGTAACTATATTTAACATGTGTTGCAGCACAAAAATCTTTTAGACTTAAAATTTGTGCATCATGATCTGAAAGGTCATTCACCATTTTGCTAACAGAATGCCCTTCTAGTAATGACGAATGACCAAAAATATTGTCTATGGTTGTTCTACTGTTCCTTTGCACTCTCGTTGGAAAGAATACGGTTTGCATAAGATTATATGAATTAAGGAGGTCTACCAGCATCCTTTTCCTTGCACAATCACTTATACAATTTATATTGAAGTCACCACATATAACTAACTTTTTGTATTTCCTATAAAGTGAACCAAGAACCTCCTCTAGCTTTAGCAAAAATGTTGTGAAATCGGAGTCTGGGGATCTATAAATAACAACAGTAAGACGTTTAGCTCCACTAAATTTAACCACACCTGCACAACATTCAAACACCTTTTCAGTGCAGTACTTTGAAACATCAATTGACTCAAATGGGATACCGTTTTTCACATACATGGCTACTCCCCCACACCCCAAAGAGCTCCTAGAAAAGCTGCCAGCCAACCTGTATCCTGGTAAAGGAAGCCTCTGAATTATCTCCTTATTTAAGAAGTGTTCAGATATACCGATAATTTCAGAGTCAACATCTATAAGCAGTTCACTAACTTTATCTATAATGCCTTGTATGTTTTGATGAAATATACTAATTCCCTCATTAATCGGATACCTAAGCTTTGTCGAAAGTGGTTTCTTTGTTAGAGAGACTTCCCTTAAGCAGGAATACCTGTCAGCTGACTTCAATCTAAAAAAGGTACAGCTCTAACACCCACAACTACCGGAATTTTCCCATGAGTGATCCCACCACCCCCACCTATGCTGTCACCTATAAGCTTTGCCAGCCTCCCCTTTCCATACCTGTTGAGGTGCAGGCCATGTCTAGTGAAACCCGTCCTGCTGATAGACCCCACCGACACCACTGAAATGTGACTCATGCCTTCTGTCATTAGCTCACCCCCAAGTCTCATGTTATTACGCCTGACGGCTGTATCAAGATGAGGCCGATCGTGACGCTGAAACAGTTCCACGAAATGCACATTCGTGTTGCCAGTCTGAGTGGCTATCTTTTCCAGGTCACCATCTATGTCATACTCCACATCCCTATCAATACTATTACCAGCCCCACCCACAATCACTACCTGATCCTCTTTTGTAAAATCCCTACATAACCCCTCTATGTTAAAAGTCACCTGAGCCAATCCTGCATTAGGCTTCACAATGCTGGTGACCTGGTACTCACTCCCCAAAACTTCCTGCAACTGCTGGCCTACACCTCTACCATGAGAACTACCTAACAGCAGAACCTTCTTCTTTCTCTTAGACTTTGCAACTGTCCTAGCCACCGTAACTGCTGAGGTCTGCTGCATACTTCCTACATCTACAGCTACTAGAGATTCCTCTCCACTAGACTCTGACAGTTGGTCATATCTACACTCCTGGAAATTGAAATAAGAACACCGTGAATTCATTGTCCCAGGAAGGGGAAACTTTATTGACACATTCCTGGGGTCAGATACATCACATGATCACGCTTACAGAACCACAGGCACATAGACACAGGCAACAGAGCATGCACAATGTCGGCACTAGTACAGTGTATATCCACCTTTCGCAGCAATGCAGGCTGCTATTCTCCCATGGAGACGATCGTAGAGATGCTGGATGTAGTCCTGTGGAACGGCTTGCCATGCCATTTCCACCTGGCGCCTCAGTTGGACCAGCGTTCGTGCTGGACGTGCAGACCGCGTGAGACGACGCTTCATCCAGTCCCAAACATGCTCAATGGGGGACAGATCCGGAGATCTTGCTGGCCAGGGTAGTTGACTTACACCTTCTAGAGCACGTTGGGTGGCACGGGATACATGTGGACGTGCATTGTCCTGTTGGAACAGCAAGTTCCCTTGCCGCTATAGGAATGGTAGAACGATGGGTTCGATGACGGTTTGGATGTACCGTGCACTATTCAGTGTCCCCTCGACGATCACCAGTGGTGTACGGCCAGTGTAGGAGATCGCTCCCCACACCATGATGCCGGGTGTTGGCCCTGTGTGCCTCGGTCGTATGCAGTCCTGATTGTGGCGCTCACCTGCACGGCGCCAAACACACATACGACCAGCATTGGCACCAAGGCAGAAGCGACTCTCATCGCTGAAGACGACACGTCTCCATTCGTCCCTCCATTCACGCCTGTCGTGACACCACTGGAGGCGGGCTGCACGATGTTGGGGCGTGAGCGGAAGACGGCCTAACGGTGTGCGGGACCGCAGCCCAGCTTCATGGAGACGGTTGCGAATGGTCCTCGCCGATACCCCAGGAGCAACAGTGTCCCCAATTTGCTGGGAAGTGGCGGTGCGGTCCCCTACGGCACTGCGTAGGATCCTACGGTCTTGGCGTGCATCCGTGCGTCGCTGCGGTCCGGTCCCAGGTCGACGGGCACGTGCACCTTCCGCCGACCACTGGCGACAACATCGATGTACTGTGGAGACCTCACGCCCCACGTGTTAAGCAATTCGGCGGTACGTCCACCCGGCCTCCCGCATGCCCTCTATACGCCCTCGCTCAAAGTCCGTCAACTGCACATACGGTTCACGTCCACGCTGTCGCGGCATGCTACCAGTGTTAAAGACTGCGATGGAGCTCCGTATGCCACGGCAAACTGGCTGACACTGACGGCGGCGGTGCACAAATGCTGCGCAGCTAGCGCCATTCGACGGCCAACACCGCGGTTCCTGGTGTGTCCGCTGTGCCGTGCGTGTGATCATTGCTTGTACAGCCCTCTCGCAGTGTCCGGAGCAAGTATGGTGGGTCTGACACACCGGTGTCAATGTGTTCCTTTTTCCATTTCCAGGAGTGTATTACAAATACCAATAGTAAAACTATCTTAAAATCTCCTTCTCCTAGCAGATCTCTTGCCAACTGCCAGCTCCCATTCCCCAACCCCCTTCTCCCTCCTCATCCTATCTAGCTCCTCCTGTGCGTTTTTCAACTGCACCTGAAGGGCACAGATCTTACGCTCCTGCTCCTCTATCAACTTACTCTTGCTACATAACCTGCAGTTCCAGGAGAGGATCTCACCAGAATGCCCACTGGCTTCCCCACTGCATTCCCCCCCGGTGAAAATACTTCGAACAAGTCTCACACCGCAATCCACTACTCATTAACCTACGGCAAAGCCCACACTTCTCACTCATGGTAAAATTTTACAGTTATTGAAACAAGAAAACAACTTTATCTAAGTTCGGCTACTACAATAAGAAGATGTTAAAAACTGACTACAATAATCACAAACTTGCTCTACAAGGAAAGTAACTACTATTATTGATAGTATTAATCAACAACAAATGAGAATATAACAAAATACTAACACAGAAAGAAAATCAAACGTCTAATGACAGTAACGAAACTGAAAGCAGTTCGCAAAAATTTCTTCTGAAGTTATTTCACCGGAAAACACCAAGAACACCGGTTGAAGACTACTAAAGTTCCTAAATAAACTACTATACACAAACAATTAATTAGTACTTAGCTTTCGATGCGCCGCTACAGCTGCAACTGGTCAGCGCGGAATGTAAACACGGGTAAGAGGTTAAGTTGCTCGATACGAAACACTCACAAATATCAGGTCACAACACAAGAAAGGCAGAGGTGAATGAAGAAACCACTAATAAGTCACTTATATAGTAAATATTATCACAAAAACCGTAAAAATATATATCTGCAATCATGCAGTCTTGTCTTCGCGATCCCTGCGGAAGCGATACGTAGGGGGTTGTAGTATGTCACTGAGAGTTGGTTGTTGAAACTATCCAACGAGGCTCTCACGGGATTGTGTCTAAGTGATTGCCAGATCAAGAATCCCTTTCATACATCACCCACTTCCCATTTTAGTACGGTTCAATCCAATCCTTTCCTCTTCTGCTACTACTGAAATGATCAGAATAACAAACTGACTCACAGTTGCTCATGGAATGAGGCTCACTTTGTTGTCTTTTCCGCGTTGCTCGTAAGCGCAGTATGGCTGTGGCAAAGAGTGTCGTTTCAAATGGTTCAAATGGCTCTGAGCACTATGGGACTTAACATCTGAGGTCATCAGTCCCCTAGAACTTAGAAGTTAGGACATCACACACATCCATGCCCGAGGCATGATTCAGACCCGCGACCGTAGCGGTCACGCGGTTCCAGACTGAAGCGCCTAGAACCGATCGGTCACAACGGCCGGCAGTGTCTTACACGATTCCCGTCTACGTGCAGTACTGAGTTCGCTTCGAAAGAGCGTATGCGCTTCGTCATTTTTCCGCGCAATTTCGCTGCTAGTTTCAAACATTCCATTGTGTCAAGAAAAAAATAAAACAATCAGCGTAGTGAAATCAAACCACAAGTTGATGACAGATCACAAAAACTACGTTCGCAGCAGCGATTGTTATTAGCGTTTGACTGTGATAACCGGAACTTGACGAGCCGGCCGGGGTGGCCGAGCGGTTCTAGGCGCTACAGTCTGGAACCGCGAGACCGCTACGGTCGCAGGTTCGAATCCTGCCTCGGACATGGATGTGTGTGATGTCGTTAGGTTAGTTATGTTTAAGTAGTTCTAAGTTCTAGGGGACTGATGACCTTAGAAGATAAGTCCCATAGTGCTCACAGCCATTTGAGCCGGAACTTGAGGAAGCAGAGCGATATGAGAATGATGAAGAGAATGACAATGGTGAGCAGGTCACAAGGCGCTGTTAGGCTCGCTCACGGGCTGGTTGTTACTGTAGTAGGTGTCATGGGAGCAAATAGCTGTTTATCATTTTGTTATTCCTATCAGGCTATACTACTTGTACAACTTCCTATTTCTTTTAGCACTAAATTGCACCCTCTCGGAAAGGCACCCGAGGCCTGCACAAGATCCCAAAAGATGGTGTAGGTTAGGGTCCCAGGATCATAACCTTTGCCATTCACCCTGGTGGACCTATTTTGGGAGTAGTTGACAAAAAAATTCAGAATCTCTTGTAATCCACTAAAGCCTTGAAAATAACATTATAAACGTCGACGTAACAGGCGCGTAAGTCCTCTAAGTTTGGTTTTTATGTTACCTTTAAGTTTTGCAGTGGATTGGGAACAACAATCAGTTGCAAAATGCAGATTTATTAAACGTTGACTATGGTTCAAATGGCTCTGAACACTATGGGACTTAACATCTGAGGTCATCAGTCCCCTAGAACTTAGAACTACTTAAACCTAACTAACCTAAGTACATCACACACATCCATGCCCGAGGAAGGATTCGAACCTGCGACCGTAGTCGTCGCGCGGTTCCAGACTGAAGCGCCTAGAACCGCTCGGCCACAGTGGCCGGCTCGTTGACTATGGTTTCAATTGTTTTACATATGTCTTCTTCAGAAGGTATTGTACGTAGAATCACATAATCTATATCGAATGGGGGAGTCGTTGACTCTATCTAGTACATGTACGTGTCACCCACATAATCACCATTTAAAAAACATTATTTAAAAATAGTAGCTCTCTACTGTAGAGCTTGTTTTATTTCAAGACAAAGCTCCTCAGCACAGAACTCCTACTTCTAAATAATTTATTTTAAGTGCTGCTTAAGTAGATGACAGGTACATGTAATAGGCAGAGTCATGGACTCCTACATTGGATATAGATAATGTGATCTATCGAAACCGTGGTCAAGGTTTAATAAACCTGTATTTTGCCACTGGTTGGCTGTTATTCCCAATCCATTAAAGCCCTTGCATGCACAGTTGCCGAAGCGCAAGGCTAAATAGGAGGATGGAGGACCAGCTTTCTTTTTTTTCTATTTCCTTTTTTTAAAAGGTTTCTTATGTAAAATGTTGTGGGTTCGAATCCTGTCGAGTGCAACACCCTTTCTTATTTTAGTATTGTGGACCCGGTGGTGGGCAGATATGTGAGGCAGCGAGCTCTTCCCCTACAGTAAGCGTCGGATACCAGACGGAGACAGTTGATGCCTTTGGAGTACGTCTTCTAATTCTGACGTGGATCAGTTGAATAGGAAGACAACCTTTAAATTCACATTTCCTTTTGATAGTGAACGACCTAATGTTTCGGACCTGGATATTTCGTTTCATGATAAAATTACGTTTGGAGATGGTATTAAGTTTTGCATATGATTTATTGGGAAATGCCGCTTATGTTAATTTAAGTAACGAAGAAACTTGTGTGAGAATTAGGGAAACCACAGGGGAGTCATACGAATTTATCTCGCTGTTTTAGAACTATGCAATGTACATACTGAGCCGTGCCACGAGAACTGACAGGTCGCTCGTTGCTAGATATTGCTCTGCATGTTCGGAAAGGCTCCCCAACGTTATTTTTCGACACTATGACGTCAGAAACTCGGCACGCTCAACGCTCAACGTTTAGTGCACTGTCCGTGTGTCAACGGCTTTCTGCACCAAGCAGTACGTTCCCGGTCGGACGGAATCAACCGATTCAGAAAGATTTTCTTCTGGTACTGAGACGCGGCACCCGGAAGACGTCAGTTCAACTGCTTCCAGCCTGCCGAGGCGTGGACAGGAGACTGTGCGGCGAGCAACCCACGGAGGAAGGAAGTATTTGCCGCGGGACAACGCCCACTACGACTATGCTAGTCTACTATCACCGGCAGACCCCTGCCAAAGGACTATACTGACTGAGCGTGTTTTAAGGTGGATAAATTGTGGTTGTGTTGTAGTAGTGTGTCGGCCGCAATGAACTCATTATACCTGGGCATTTAGTTAAGCGGTTATATGCATGATTAACGTCTTTTGATGTTCTGTTTTATGTATCATTGTCCTGGTCACCTTTGAGGTGTAGTTTCCAGTGGTGCTTGGCAAAGTCTGTAAATTCTAAAGGATCAAGAGGAACAGCTTCCTCTCTGTGATACAGCTCGGTCAACCTTGTACATTGTTAACAATTTGTTCTGATTATATTGCCCGGCTTATTAGCCAGCAAAATTCCCTATACTGGAAGTTAATCCAGTAATTGCAATTGTTATTGACTTTCTGGTCGATTATTGGCCATTTACAAAATATGGAGAAGTTTGTTACATAAAAATTCTTTGTGTTGTGTTGTTTTAAAAGAATACTTTATGAACCTTATTACGTTAAAGGAAATTTACATTTTTTTAAATTTTTTGTTAGATGGGCGGGTCGATCCGTGTTCTTACATTTTTATTTTTATTTTTTAAGTTACCTTGTACATGTGTTTTAGAAGTGCTCGGTGTCTGCATAACTGAATGGGTGTTTCCCGGGTGCTTCCAGACTATTGGACGACATCACGGTTGGAGTCCGGCCTCCCGAGGTGCACCAGGGATCGGCAAGATTGTTTATAACTCGAGCGTTTGCACTTTCCTATTATGTTCATAAAATTGTTATCTTGTCGGAATTCTACACTAGCCTTTGAGATAAAATGAATTGTGTTCCTATTAAAAATGATGTTCAATTTCCTTTGCCCAGTATTTCCACTTCCCAAGCAACCACTGACGACAGACTGCATTTCACATATGCATGTGTTTAATTTGCCCTTAGAGATCGATCTCAACAAGATAACACCGAAACTTCCTCAGTACGGTGATGTCATACAGGTTTGGGCTGAAAAAGTACACGAATACGTTTTTTTAGTTAGTTGGTGGTGTAAACAAGTTCGTCTTAAAAAAAGAGACATACCGTCTTGTGTTATGATACAAGAGTTTCACGCGTAAGTAATTTATGACTGGCAACCGAGAACTTGAACAACCTGTGTGTCTGCGGACCACCTGGGGGCAAATTGTCTCGTAGCAGGCAAGCATACAGAAGGCTTGAAAACTCATGAATTAGGGGAGACCAGTACCAACAGGACTTATAAAGCTATGCTCACGTGTACACTGAACAACTTCACGTGCCTACCAACACGGCGAAATAGGTTGTGGCGCGTAACCAAAACGACCCAAAATGATAGAAGGTGGAACGCGAAATGTGACAGCCAAAGAATTCAAGTTTTCACGCCCTAATGTGTCCCTTGTAATACCATACAGCATTGCGATACAGCTAAGATATTCTTACACCAAGATACCAGCCAACACAGATCGTACTCATGCCAGTCAGTGGCAGCACTGCAGGGTACGAAGGGAACCCCCCCCCCCCCCCCCCAGGGGGATCATGCTTCTTTCGTGAGTTCGTGCATGGCGGTCACGGGACTCTAGGCTACTGCAGCCCATACCTCCCCAGGCTGCATTTCCTTCCCCTTGTCTCTCCCTCCCTATTCTCGCTCCTCGCCCTCCTTCCCCTCATTCCATGCTCTTACTTATGTTTACTTGGCTATCCACCTGTTTTCCTCTACTCCTTGCGGTTTTGTTCCCCGTGCCCTTTCTCTGTCATCCTTCCTTTTTGGCGTTTTTGGTCCCCTTTAGGGGTTTGACCTCCACTTCAAAATTTTCTCTAGATAGTGTGAACCATTTGGGGAAGAACTCTCTCCCTAGCGTCTGCAATGTGGGTTCCTCTCACCTCTTCCTTCCCAGTCATAGACCCCTCAGCCCCACTAGGTCACAATCACACGTTGCCAGTCAGTGTGGTGGAGCTGGTATGTATCCATCTGGCTGAGCCCCATGACAGCATAGGGATCACACTTCTGACATCTGAGCTGTTGCCTCCCCATGCATGCTTAGGAGTGGTTGCTTGTCATTGTAGAGCATCGGAACTCCCGACAACAGCCGCCATGCCAGATGATCCTTGCTGTGGCTGGGTGGCGCCCATGGAGAGAGACCCTGATTGGAGTGGATGGTAACAGGGAGAATGCTTTGCACATGAAGCATATCAAGCTCCAAAAATCTAGCCTTTACCCTATGGCTGTGTCTTCTAGTGATAGTGGATCACTGAATGCTACTACTTCTTATGATCCTGCAGCCTTCCCTTCCCTAGTTATACCATGGGAGGAGAGCCACTCTCGCTGTCTTGGGGTGCCACGCTTTACCCACTGGTCTGTAATAGGATGGACAGGGTCACATTCACCACCGCAAAGCCGTTATTTTTTAAGAAAAATATAGAAGACAAGTTTGGTGAAGCGGAGTCTCTCAGTAAGATGCAGTCGGGTTCCCTGTTGATCAAAACTTCTTCTGCTGCCCAATCTGCAGCTCTTCTTGCTTCTAATCAAGTCGTCGACGTCTCGGTGTTCATTAAACTTCACTAGTCTTTGAATATGGTCCA
This sequence comes from Schistocerca piceifrons, assembly GCF_021461385.2. NCBI lineage: Eukaryota > Metazoa > Arthropoda > Insecta > Orthoptera > Acrididae > Schistocerca > Schistocerca piceifrons. The sequence continues at coordinate 777,604,017 of NC_060140.1, read as the reverse complement.
GGAAGTCATTTTTCATAGGAACCTCATCCTTCAAACTAATGAGGAGCTTTGGGTCAGTTTGGAACGACGGAGCGTTCATTTTGTTTGGCATGTGCAGAAAGGTTGCAAGAACAACCACACCAGTATCGATAGCTTTATTCTGGCTTTCGAGTAAGATATAATCCCAGAGAAAGTCAAGGTTATGTGTTATCAGTATGAGGTGAAGCCATAAGTCCCGCCACTCATAAGGTGCATCCGGTGCTTATGTATCGGGCACATTACTTCCTGATGTACAGCAAACTATCAACGTGGAGGGAAGCCCCTGTGTTCTGCCACCTGTGTGTGTAAATTGTCACAATAATCACTCTCCACACTTCCACACTCGCCAGATTGTATGGCTTATAAGAAGGCAAAGAATAGACAAAGTCCCTGGATCGTTTATCTTATGCAGAGGCTCGTCAGAAATTTGACCGACTTCATCTTGCATCGATTACTTCTACTTTTGCCTCTGTTATGGCCTTACCCCTCCTCCCTCTTCGTTACCCCCGTTCCGACCCCCTCTACTCTCCCCCTCCCCTGCAGTTCTCTGATCCTCCCCTCCAGGTGCAACTCCCCTTCCCTGCCAAAGCAGTGCCCCCCTTCTTTGGCGCCCGTCAGTGGTGGGTCTCCCTCCAAGGACCACTCCTCCTTGCGTCCCTCAGGACAGACGCCTGCTACCACAAACTGGTCATGGGACACACAGTCTCACACAGTCTGTGCACCCCAAAGTTGACTGCCCATGAGTCCAGAACCGTGCTGCTGCTACAGTCGCAGGTACGAATCCTGCCTCAGGCATGGATGTGTGTGATGTTCTCAGGTTAGTTAGGTTTAAGTATTTCTAAGTCTATGGGATTGATGACCTCAGATGTTAAGTCCCATAGTGCTTAAAGCCATTTGAAGCATTTTATTTGACTATCTGTTGGTGTTTTTACTGGCATCCCTTGGTCTCTGCCACCTTCTGGCTGACCTAGATGATGCTGCTTGTTCAGTCAAATTCCTCTGGGTTCCTGGCCACGTTGGCCACGTACGTATCCTGAGTAATGAACTTGCTGATCATCTGGCTGGCTGGGGGGGGGGGGGAGCGATCACCTATCCCTCTTTCTCTGTGACCCCCCCTCCCCCTCTGTGAGGCAGATTTGCAGCCTTACATCATATCCCTTTTTGTTTTTGCACAATCATTGGCTGATTCTTAGGAGGCTACCCTCGTGTCTAATAAACTTCGCACTATAAAGGAGACCCCTCTGCCCCTCCCGGCAGGAATCTAATATTCTCTGCCATCTTTGTATTGGCCATACTAGGTTGACCCATGGTTTTCCTACTCTGCACACCCCCTCTCCCCCCCCCCCCTCTTTGTAGTTGTGGGGCTCTGCTCATGGTGATCCATATTTTGCCGGACTGCCCCCGGCTTTTGGCTCTTCACACTAAATATACCCTCTCACCTTCGTTGTCTCAGGTGTTAGGAGAGATCCTCACATGGTTATGTCTGTCCTTGGTGAAAGTGGTTTGTCCTCTCAAGTTTAAGTCCTCGAATTTTCCTCTGGAATTGGAGTCCAACAATTGGCTTAGGTGTTGGCAATGGAGGCCTTGACCTTGCTTCTATGCTGGTCAGGCTCTCCCCATGTTTTCTCTCAATTTTCTCTGGGCTATTGTGCACTTTCATTTCCCCTTTTCTTGTGTTTACTGCACTGGTGTTATCCCCGGTATACCGTGATAACGGTTTAGTGTCGGCGTCAGGAAAGGTTAGTGGCAGTGCTGGTGACCCACTGTGCCTAGCGTTTCTGAGGCACCTCTGCTTTCCACATTTCCACCAACCCCCTCCTGTTCTTTCTTCTTCCTGCTGCCCAGACATCCACTTTCCCTCTCTGTTTGCACGTTATCCCTTTCCCTAGACTAAACTATGTTGTTTCTGTTGTTCGCCCCTTGGTTTCTGTCATCCTAGATCATGGGACTGATGACCTCACTGTTTAGTCCCGTCTTCCAAATCAACCAACAACGGGAAGAAATAGGGATACACAACAACACTGATAGCGTAAAACCCGGTGAAAAGCAAAATACGCACTGTACGACACTGGAAACAAACTAAAACGAAACTCGTAAAAAGGAGCCAAAAAAACAACTAAGAGACTCATGAAACTAACAGGAGGTTCGTAAGTTGGAATAAAAATTAAAAGTAAGGAAGGTGAAATGAGGGCGTTGGACTATCTGAAGGGATCAGTGACTTTTGTATCAAATTAAATCATAAAACACAAAGGGATTACAGAACTTGACTGCAAGCAGGTGCTGACTATAATCAATTGGGAAAGTTGAAAATATGTGTCAAATCGGAATTCGATCCCTTCACTCAGTTTTTCTTTTTAATTGCATATGTGAACCAGCCCTCTGACTGATCTGACTGTGCTACCATGGCAGCTTAACCTTTAGACACAGTAGTCATTGCAACTGCACAGACTACCCTAGCACACTTCCTATCAGACCTAAATTTTCAACTTATCCATGCACTGCAAATGTAGTGCCCCTTGCCCATTGTCCTCATTACTCGTGTCATTTCGCCTATTTCCATAAGAATTCGTGCCTGGCATGCATTGCACTGAAGAGATCATTCACCACCTCACCTTATATACAGGGTGAGTCACCAACTATTGCCACCTATAACTCTGGATGTATGATAGTAGCTGAAAAGTTTGTGAGACAAATGTTGCATGGGACAATGAGGGCCATAATATGACGTAGGGTTTTTGTTGCTAGGTGGGGTCATGTCAGAGATATGAAGGTCAACTTGTTTTTTTTTTTTTTTTTTAATAAGATGCTATAGTTTGGCACTTATTTTCTAATAGCGGCTATCGAGACGAATCCAATTACGTGTAACAGTAAGTTCTTTGAAGGTCAACGAAGATCACAAAGGTGCATGAACGTCCATTTACAGAAGGTGTTCGAAGTGATGAACATTGGTATCAATGCAGTGCTGCAATCTGCTCCTTTCCTTATCGCTTCCACTGCCCCCCTCCTGGTTTCCCCATACCGCCTCTCCCCCCTCTCTTTTCTTCCCCCCCCCCCCACTCCACCTGACGGTAGGTACCTCCTTCGGTGCAGTGATTTTTAACGTTTCTGTTGTGATCCCAGCGTTTCTCCGGTGCCGTGTGCAGTGCTACGTTTCATCGCCACCAACAGCGTCACCAGTGTCACTCATTTGTGTTCCCGCTGTGGTGCTTCTTTGTTTTCACTTTGGTCTACAGTGCTCATTCTCCCCATGTGTGTGTGGCTCTCATCTATGTTTTTTGATCCACCTTTTATACTCATCTGTTTTTGTTATCGTTTATTCATCCACTTTTACCATTCTCATTTATGTATTATTTTCTCATGTCCCTATGATTTTTGTAACTCTCTTGGTTGAAGAGCGGCGTATTGTGCTGCTGCCAGCCCACTCCATTATGGGGAGTGAAATGACAATAGAGGAAAAAAACGCGTTATAATATCTACCAAATTTCGCTGCTGAACGTAATACAGCTCACACCAGACCTCTGTGAGTAGCTGCACTTAAATTATCCGGTACATGTTTAACAGATGGATCAGGATTTTCATACCCTTAAATATTAGAATAGGTAAATAAAATTACTTATAACTACTTGGACAGAGATTCCAAAAGAAGAAAAGAAGAAAAGGAAGTAAAAAAGACAGCAAATAAAAAAGTTGCTAATGTTATTAAAATGCTGCAGCATAGTATTAGAAATTTTAAAAAATATGTATTTAAACCAATTAAAGGAATAAAAATAATGATCGCAGTAATTGCGATAGAGATATAAAAGAAAAAGGTAAATCAACCCGGCAAAGATTCGAACTCACACGCTTCATCATGATCAGCAAATAACATAATCACTATGCTACAGCACTGTTCTGAAACCACTGCTATTTCCAACCTAATTTGAAGAAATACTGATTGCTGATCTTTAGGACTGGTAGTGAAACAGCTTTTTAGCGAAGAAAAATCTGAAATCTTATGGTATTGTAGGGTGAGAGACAGAGGCATACGTACAGCTTTGGGGTACTGGCACGACATGCTAACTCTGCAGAGAGGCACACGTACAGCCGCCTAATTGTGAATGTTCACTGCTTTGGAGAACTGGCACGACATGTTAACTCTGTGTCGTGATTTCATGTGTTTACTGTATATGACTGTAGTGACTGTGACGTGTTTCTGTTGTGAATGAGGATGACAGAGAGATACGAATACCTGCTCTATCAAAGGTGGTGGTTGTAACAGCCACGTATAACAGCCATGTATGAACGATCATATTATGTTCTGTGCTTTTTCTTTTCAGGTAGTTTCGGGGTATCATCACTAATATCCCGTCGAATAGTTTATCACACCACGTAATTTGTATCTACTACTGTATGGATGCTAATGACCTAGCTGTTGTGTGTCCCTGTTGGATTCTTAAGTTCTCATATGGTGACAGATTAATGGAGCCCTACAGTGACCACAGGCGTAATGGCGTTCTGTCTGCTGGTATCACTCTCAAAGGTACTACAGTACAAAGTCGAAGACGTTTGTAGTGTGTAGAATGAAAAACATAAGTTTCAGAAAAGAGATACGCATACCACAGTTTTCATTTTGTGGAATATGTGTACACAGCATTACTGAAGGATCGAGAAGAGACATTATGTCAATATTTCAGCTGGTAAAACGTGGTTCAGCTGCTTGCAACTTACCCAAGAATACTATTGAGAACCTGCTTCTTTCGTGGTCAGGGGCCCAACTGCATATGAGAGTCTGTACTGTCGGTACAATGCCGCCCTAGAAGGCAAGAGGAGCGAGCGTAAATAGCGTGTCTAGACAGTAACGTTCAAAAACGAGTATTTCCGTAGCTGCTGTGGAAAAGTGTTCTTCAAATGCCCAAAAAGACAACAAATAGGCATTTGTAAGAGTTGTTAAAGCAGACAGTTTAGAGTTAGGCTTACTCCACTGTGTAAAACAATAGTATAAAATAATAAATGGTATACTGAAACCAGTCATAATTTCGTTTAGTAATACTGTACTACTCGTTTTGAGCATTAATATTTCGTGAATGACAGACGTTATTAATAGCTCAACTTCATAAAGTCATGTGATATGGATGGAATTACATTCAGAAAAAAGGTTCTGAAATTAGTTGAAAATTTTCGTTGTTTGGTAAGTGAAGAGGATAGCAAAAGCAGACTGGAAAATATCTTTAACCTTTATTATATACTCTAAGACAAAAAAGAGCACACACCACAAATATATTATCTGAATGGGACGGAATTTGGTAGATGTGATGTACATATGCAGACAAACAAATAATTCCAGTTTCAGAAAATTGGATCCTTTATTCAAGAGATGTCCTTCACAAACTGAGCAATTCAGTAACGCGTTGGTCCACCTCTGGCCTTCAAGCAAGCAGTTATTCGGCTTGGTGTAATGCATATGTGCATTCCCTTCACGTGTTTAAGTCAATTATTATGCATATTTATGCGATCGGGAATGTTCGGTAGCAGCCAGGCAACATTTACATTTAACAATTAAGCGTCAGCAAGGAGCAGTAGTGATGAAATCATAGGAGGCAATGTTGTGCAACCTTTCTAGGGACAAGATCCGACTATTCGGGAGTAGGATCTTACAATCTGAGACAGTGTTCCGAGACACACTTCCGTCACAATGTCCGCAAACTTGACGTCAAATCCACCTAGCAACAGCTATTTGAACGCCCATTGGCTGGATATGTAGGGAACGAGAGAAGTGCCCTTATTGGCTGAGAGAGAAAGGTGGGGTGGTCTCTCTTGTCCTTCGGGAAGACAGGGCGAGTTTGTCGCGAGGAGCCACTCAAAACGCACGGTCGAATAGCCGGGGCGGCTCTAAAAGAACGGTCGCCAGTACACATTTCAGCTGTTAAACAAGATAGAAAGTGAAGTTATTAGTTATCAGAACGCCACGTGTCGTGGGCAGTGTCTATCATTATGTTAAGTCAGAAAACTGTGTTAATATGATGTAAAGGGTCGAATATAACGGCACAGCCCAGAGGCGCCATATTGCAAATTCTGATTCTGTGACGTGTGTGACAAAGCAATTCCTGTATTAAAACAAGTATAGTACAAACGTTGTTGATAATTAACAACTAGCATCCCTAAACACTCCACTTCAGCAGGATCACCACCTACATGGAACCTGGCGACTGAGCGCTACTACTGTGCTACGAGGGACTTGCCGAAGCAGCAAGACACCAGCTTAGTGATACCACCTAGAGAATCACGTCCTTCTCGCTACAATGTCACTTAGGGCGTTGTATTGGCATTGATTGATAGAGTTGCTAGATGCCCTCCTGAGGAATATCGTGTCAAACTATGTATAATTAGAGCATTAGATAGTCAAAACCTCGAGATGGCCGCAGCGCCCTGCTCGTAAATGGCATTCCATACCACCAGTCCTGGTTGTAGGTCCGTACGGCGGCCGACAGTTAGGTTGGTAACTCACCGCTGTCGGGGGCGACTCAAGACACGTCCTCGCTCTGAAATCTCAGCGTCTAGAGTAGAATTGTCCAGCGCGATGAGCCCCTCTTCGAGCTGAGCCCCGATGACGTGTTTGGAGACGTCTTGGACATCGACGGGACAGGAGGCCTCACTCTCTTTTCTCAGTAGGACCTCTTTAGTTGCATCCGCGGCAACCTTACAGCGCAGCGGTGCATCGACGACTTTCTACGCCGCGTTTTGTAGCCCTTCATTTCAAGACATCCTGGGCTTACACCTCAGCAAGATAACGCCCGCCCACCCTCGGAACGAGTTTCTAGTGCTTGTCTTCGTGCTTGCTAAACTCTACCTTGGCCAGTAAGGTTGCCAGACCTCTTCTCAGTTAAGGCCGTTTCGAGTATATGGGGGGGGGGGGGGGGGGGAGGCTCCAACCAGTTCGGGATTTTGGCACTCTAACACGCCTATTGCACAAAATTTGGCACGATTTCCCTCAGGAGAACATCCAACAAATCTTTCAGTGGCAAGATCAATAACTGCTTGCATAAGAGTCAGAAGTGGACCAATGCGTTATTGACATTCTCAATTTGTGGAGCTCTCTCTCTCTCTCTCTTGAATAAATCACCACTTTTCTGAAATTGTAATCATTTGTTTGTTTGCACATCTACGTCACATCTACCTATTTCCGTCTCATTCGGGCAACTCTTTCGTGGTGCGACGTTTTATTTTTTTATTTTTTATTTTCCTTACAGTGTACAATTTCGGCTAACAGTTCACCTGTTCTGCGTTCTTCCACTGCCCTAATCATCTTTTCGTGATGAACATTAAATTCATATAGTAATATTTTAGCAGTGATAAACATTACTAACAAGTTTTTCATCATGGCTTGTTTTTGATACCCATAAACGGTAAATAGATCGGCAACATGGCTCACCTATATAAAGTCGTTCTAACTGGTCCAGTAAGTGAGCAGTAGTGTTCATTCCGTACTATACTAACAACTGCCTCCCTCTAAGTCTATCCTTCCTTAAGCCACAAATTATATTGTATCCGAACATTATGAAGAGCTCGTTCTTGTTAACCATCGAATCAAACATATGAAAATGTTGCTTTTGATGGAATTCGCAGTCCACTGAATAATTTGGTTAATAGCTACAACCACTCTAGGAACAAATGTCGCCTAATGATTCTTAGCAGCGCAGATTCAGACGACAACGTCCAGTGATGATCCTATTCGAGAGTTTAACAACACCCCCTTCTTTGTGCTCACTGCTATTGGCAGTATTTAATTTAATTAGGAGTAGTTTACTAATCTTGCGATCCGATCGACCGATGTGCGACGTCAGTGGATAGTAGTTGTTAGCAAAAACCCGTCTTCAGCTTGTATTCCATAGATTTTTACAGTTAATATCTGATGAGCTGTTTGCATGTATTTTGTCCGAGATTTTTGTCATATTATCGATACTCGTTCGCAGTTAAACTCTGTGCTGGGTCCTGTATTTAATGTTTCCTTCCTTCTTGGCAGTCGTAAGCCACCGTACGCTCATTATGTGGCAAAAAAGTTAGTTTGTTCTTTATTTATGGATCCTTCCTGACTCACGCACACACACTTTAAGTCTGCGTATTCGCTTCAGTTAGTGAGGTCTATAGCGACCCTAGTGCTATATTACGAAAAGACTTAAAAACAGTATTTATAAAGAAGAGAAATTTAAAAATTGAATAATATATTTTTATCATGTAGCCGTAAAATAATAATTTCTCTGTGTAGGTTTCGAGTGCAAAGAAATATAACAAAATGATCTAAAGAGATGACAAGATACGCTCTTTTGTTAATTTTTTTAGTCATCTTCACTTCTTCTCTTGTCTTGGTTGTGTGTAGACGGACATCTTGCGAGTGCTGGCAAATGTAAGCATATTTGTATGAGTTAAGCAGATAATATATTGATTTAATATTATTGTGCACTTTTAATTTGTAAGAGGTGATCCCGATTTCATGACCGCCTTCCTTGAATTAACCTGCATTCAAGTAATTTACAGTTCAACAATCGCAGCGGCCGATGCAGCCAACGACGCCATTACGTGGCGATATTAACTTATGAAAAATTAGCGGAAGCGAAAAACTCGCCCGCTATTAACATAATATTAATTTTTCTCCACAGCCGCCCGACGTTGCAGAAAATACGTAGCTTTAAGATTCTTATTTTCAGTACCATAGCCGAGAGCCAGAGCCAGGACTCCGACTACAATACAATGGTTAACGGAGGTAAGAAAAAATACTCTCGCGCGTGTGTGGGCCGCAATTGTAATTAATAACTAAAGATCTTTTGCTTTAAAGTGAACTGACTAGCCGAGGAAATTAACATGGAAAGTTTATTCCAACGTTCAACTTGTATGCTCATGTTTTAAGATTCAGCGAGTCTAACATTCATTAACGTAACAAATAATTTAAGAATAATATTGTTAAAAAGGAGACCTTCACAAAAGCATTTAACCGTAAATCCAAATTGAATGAAATATCATTTTTATTAAGGCCCACCACGTAAGTCGGCAACAATCAAAATAATATTAATAATATATTAAATTACGACGGCCGACGGACGCGAGAGGTCGCTTCTTAGCTAGTACTGTCTGCACGGCTAAATGGTTCAAATGGCTCTAAGCACTATGGGACTTAACATCTGAGGTCATCAGTCCACTAGAACTTAGAACTACTTAAACCTAACTAACCTAAGGACATCACACACACCCATGTCCGAGGCAGGATTCGAACCTGCGACTGCAGCAGGCGCGTGGTTCCAGACTGAAACGCCTAGAACCGCTCTGCCACAGCGGCCGGCTCTGCACGGCTGAAGGTCTGTATTTCACACGGTATATTGTCACAGCCGATCGTCAACGTTGCGCATGGCCTTAGTGACATGAATCCGGTGATCTTATTGGTGAAGGATGTTTTGTGGTTACTGAAAAAAAATTTCTCCAATTTGGAACAGTTGAGTCCAAATGCTGGCCCAGCAGAAATGAGACACATTCAGACGCCACTTTTTGGTATGCTGGACTGATATCCTCAACTTATAGTACTCGTCTAAGCTCTACGGATGCGTCCAAAGTTGGCACAGTCGCCAATGGCACTACAGAAGGCAGGGTGGATGGTAGCAGCATACAGTACCTGTCCTCTCCAAGTGACACCGCCTTAAAGTAGTACCGTGCGTGCGGCCGGAGAGGTTTGCATGTTCGTACAACACTAAGGGCTATGCCGGCGGTAGCACAAATACTGATAGGGTCTCCCAGTCGAGACAGGTCTTAGTCGATGAACCAGACGAAGTGCGTCTCACAAAGCACGGTCTTCCCACTCGCTGTCCTTCATCCTTTCACATTCTTAAGAGAAAAGTACACGAACTTGACAATTGTAGAGAAAACAGTTCATTTAAGGGAAGGCTACTCCAAATCAAAAACCGCTATTCTCCAGGATAGGGGTTGGCTATGGATTACCACTCCATCACAGAGAACTTGTTAACGGTAAATGAACTACAAGGAAGCAACGGAATTTGATAGTACGAAATATACGAAAAGTGCGGGAACAAGGTATACGATTTGGAAGATGGAATATTCGTAGTTTATATAAAACAGAAACCTTAATCAGTCTAGTCAAGGAGATCGAAAGACATAGGATGATTTAGCTACTTTACAGGAAGTTTGTTGGGACGACACTGGTACACAGTATATTATAGAATCTGTGACAGAGGACAGACAGCGCGAGCTGCAGAGTGCTGGAATGACTGCTTCCTAGTAAAAAAGCTAGATACCAGTACAACCCACAGCCAGAGTTAGAAGCAGCCTTAAGAGAGTAGTACGCTACCGTGTCGGTGCACTCAAGGGTACTAAAAAGAAAGGCAAATATCGACTCTAGCTCAGCAACCGATTTAGAATTCTGCAGGAAGCGGATTCACAAAAGAAAAGAGAAGAAGTCGGGAAAGAAATCATGAATGTAGTAACTGAGTTGGCAGATGCACTCATCAAGAAGCGGATCACGGCAAGAAGATTTGGTTAGCTGACGAATGCATTAAGCTATTTTGTGGAGAGAAGAGAAGCCAAGGACAATTGGCTACGAGGCGCAGATTTTGCTCAATGCAAAGCACAGTTCGAAGAAATGCGGAGAACTACCTAAGCAACCCTGAGGAGAGCAAAGAGAACGTATGTCAAAGGAATGATAATGGAGGCTCAACAAGATTTCTTGGGAAAAGAAGCACAAACGGTGTACCGTAAAGTTAACTTGCTCAAGAAATGATTTCAGAGCTGCCAAAAATTCGTCAAGGAACATAATAGAACTATACTAACCAATGAGTTCAACATTGTTGAGAGATGGGAAAAAATACTTCAGGGAGCTCCTCAGCTGTGGTGAACCTAAAGATGTGTCCGAATTTCAACTTCCTGGCATTGTAGATTCAGATTATCCGCCACATACATTGGAGGAAATAAAGAATCTGATAATGAATCTGAAAAAGGACAAAAGCCCAGGTGAAGATGGAATCCAGGCATATGTCCTTCAAGTTGGAAGGAAGAGACTCCACAAGAAAATTCAAGGCCTAATCAAGAGAATCTTGATTTTGGAGATTCCAGAATACTGGATGATAGCTGTCTTCTGCTCTATACACAAGAAAGGTGACAAAATAGACTGCACCAGCTACAGAGGAATCACCCTCCTGAAAGTCTGCTATAACATCTTGTCCAACTGTGTACTGGATAGAGTCCAGCCGTCTGCAGAGCTGAATATCAAGAGGATTTCGAAAAGGGTTGTTCGACTCCCGACAACATCTATGGGCTGCGACACCTCGCCGACTCCCCCCCGTCAGAGGTTCGAGTACTCCCTCGGGCATGGGTGTGTGTTATCCTTAGCATAAGTTAGTTTAATTTAGATTAAGTAGTGAGTAAGCCAAGGGACCGATGACCTCAGCAGTTTGGTTCCATAGTCCTTACCACAAATTTCCAAATATTTACCTCATCGAGATGTGGGGATATGTGCTCTTCATAGATTTTAGGAAGGGTTCAAATGGCTCTGAGCACTATGAGACTTAACAACTGAGGTCATCAGTCAGCTAGAACATAGAACTGCTTAAACCTAACTAACCTAAGGATATCACAGACATCCATGCCCGAAGCAGGATTCGAACCTGCGACCGTAGCGGTCGCGCGGTTCCAGACTGAAGCGCCTAGAACCGCTCGACCACACCGGCTGGCTTTTAGGAAGGGGTCTGACCGCATCCACCGGGAGAGCCTGATGAATTGCCTGGCCGACTTTGGAATACACACATTGATTCCAAAGGCAAAGTGAAGCTCGGGGACCAATCCGCGGAGAGTTTTCACATAAAAAGAGAGTTAGGACAAGAAGATGGTGTCCCACCGATATTGTTAATCCTGGCGCTCTGAAAGATAATGAGGGAAGCTTTCCATAAGAACTTCGAGGACATCGAGGGTAAGAAAATCACACATCTCGCATTTTCCAAAGATGTGGCCCTGTTGTCCAGCCCTAAGGAAGAAGTGATGCGTATGAGTGACAGTGTGTGGGTGGCAGCGAGTAGACTCATTCTCCTTGTGAATGGATCGGAGACCGAGAATCTGGTGATGAACAGGACTCACATCTATTCAAGAAATCTATTCCACCCTCTGCTAGTCGGAACCCGATCATAATGTACGGTTTTCATATGCTTCCTGCCATTATAAATAATTCACCTTTACTGTACTGGGACAAAGATGAAAGAGAGTACTGCACGATTAGTGAGTAAGATCCTTGATTCTATGTTTAGCGTTATTTGTGGTTCACTTACTAGTCAGACAGTTGTGCAGCGCAATGTTATTTGACACATAGTCGCGAGCGGTTGAGCTTTTCAGAGAATTAGATCCGTTATTAGTGAATATGGGAGAAACTACCTGGAATACTTAATTGTAGAGAAGAAAACTTGTTTATAAAGCTATTTCATTCTTTGTATCAGCCGAGAAGGTTTTTGAAGGAACTTTTGAAGGTAACCCATGCATACGCAAGAATAAAATGTTTGTTTGTCGGAACTATCATTGAAGGGAATCTTTGTCCCTCAGATAAGTAATAATATTTACGATTAGTGTTAATTTGTCCTCTTTGTTTTCATTACGTCGCAAATTACGCAACTGGTTGATGTGTCTGTAATTTTTGTAATGAGAGAATTTTGCAATTCTTAGTCTTCTTATGTTGTTCATTCCTTTGTGTCAATAGTCAGAGTTTAATTTTTCAAGAAAGACTTTCTTTAAAGTAAAACTCACATCCATCATTCTTCGTAAAGTTTTGAATATTTTCGTCGTATGTACATTGCACCTTATGCCAAACGCAGCAACAGATCGTTTCTCACAAGCAAAAAGAAAATTACAGTAGATTATTTTTCTTTATCTGCTGAATCTGCTGATTTGTATTTGCATTCGAGAACGTCAGTAAATCAGACACAAAGTAGCATGCTGAGCAAGAGGTAAGTACGTTTATTTCAGGGCAGATCTCATCTTTGCATTCTTATGATGAAACAGCACGTAGCTTCAATTATCAGGTGTTGTGCTAAGCAAGGAGATTAATTTCATACAGTTATTTTTTCTGATTGTAGCAATAATTTATCTTTTTGGTTATCCCAAGTCAAACACTGCACTTCATATCAAGCATCTTTCATAGTGTACTTCGATACTGAGCTTCAGTTATATAGTTTTCAATGAGCACACAATTATCTTCTGTTGGTAGTAAATTAGATTCATTTTCATTATTTCAAATTCTGCATTTAATTAAGTTTAAAGTTTTGTTTCAAGACGTTGTTCACATGCGCAATCCAGGGGCAATCAACAGTCGCTATTGCTTTGCAGTTGAACGCGACACCTAAAGTACACGTTACACGGGAGAAAGTTTTGGAAAACAAAATATTCAGTATTCACATATATAGACCAATTATTTATAGAAAGCTTACAATACAAAAGGCTTCATAATTTTAAATATCTGGGGCTATCTGTACAGAGGACACATCGTGTGAGACAGAAATCAAAATGAGGAGTCAAGCCGCAAACTGATCATACTGCGGTCTGAGTGAGCTTATTACATTACGCAGTCTGTCAAGGAATTTCAAACTCAAGGAATTTCAAACTCCAGCTGTACAAAACACTTATTCAAGCCGTGGGGCTGTATGGTTGGAAAGCTTGCAGTGTACGGAAAAAAGACTCAGATAATCTTCTCGTTTTCTAACGGGAAATTTTAAGGAAGATCTATCTTCTCGTACAAAATGAGATCACTGGGAGCGTGGAGGATCTGGCATAATTGTGAGCTGTATGAAAGCTACAATAGATCAAATATCAGAGGCCTGATGAGACGCAAGTGGCTAGTATGGACAGGACATGTCGGTCAGATGGATAAACAGCATAGTCTCTGGAATTCATGGATTTTACTCCCTGCGTAAGAAAACCGCTAGGAAGACCGATGAAAAGGTGGAGACATGGAATCGATGAGGATTTGCTGAAGATCGGGGTAGAGGGTGAATGGCGACAGAAAGCAGGAAACAGAATCAAGCACCTTGTAGATGCGCGCGGTCCTCTGGTCCTGATAGTGTAAAGTAATAACTGGCCTGTTACGCGTCTCTACGCAATCTTTATTATGTCTCAAAATATCTATCTTTCCTTAATTATGCTGGGACAACAGACACATGTAGAGACTGTGGGAGCCAAATTGCAATATTTTCTCTTGACGTGAAACAGTACAGGCGAGTCGGCATCGTGCCTAGGATTGCTGGGCCCTTCGTTTTACATGGAGCGTTCCGTAAAACCTCTAAGTTCCGCAAAATTCTAAGAACGCACATGATACCTGTGAGCAGTGTCGTCGTAACTGCTGTCTGTGTCACGTCTGCTGTGCAGCGAGCTAAGTTAATTTTAAGTATTAACTGTATTTTTCTTACTTGTCACTTCTTCTTACGTGTGTTTTTGCTTTTAGGAAGCTTTAATTGTCGAGTGCTAGTAACAGTGTTCCATGGAGTTCGTGTTTGTTTTGAATACAGTCAGAGAGAGTTCCTTCAGTCAGCCACAGTGCCAGTAGTGCTAGTGTTTGTTTTGAATACAGTCCAGAGACAGGTAGTGCTATTTTCATTGTTTTCTACAAGAAGTGTCTAGTAACCACAGTTTAGTCAACTATCAGCCGTCTTTAGTGATTTAGCAGTCTAGTTAAAAGTTGATTTACTCTCTACAGTAAATTGATTTCTTAGGATGGATAGGATGTGTGACTGCTGTGTACGGACGCAGGAGGAGCTGGCCACTGTTCGCGAACAGCTGAATGTGTTGATGGCCGCGGTCAGCCGTCTTCAGGCTGCTGCCTCGGAGTGTAGCAGCAGTGGGGAGTCTGGTGCATCGCATGGTACACCCCAGGTGTTACATGCTTCACCCACTGTCCCTGCTGTCGAGACATCTTCGCGGGTACCGGGCACGGTTGGGCCACCCTCTCCCCAAGGGGAGTGGCGGGTTCAGTGGCGTTCGCGGCGCAAGAGGCGGAGGGTCAAAGTGGAGGCTGGCCGTGTGGCATCGCCCGCTCTGCCTGTGAGTGGACATGTGGCTGCTCCTTCAGCAAGGTCCGAGCAGGCACACGGGGGGAGGGGTTTATTAGTTATTGGGAGCTCCAACGTTAGGAGGGTGATGGAGCCCCTTAGGGAAATAGCGGAAAGGTCGGGGAAGAAGGCCAGTGTTCACTCTGTCTGCTTGCCGGGGGGTCTCATCCGAGATGTGGAGGAGACCCTGTCGGCGGCGATAGAGAGCACTGGATGCACCCGACTGCAAATTGTTGCTCATGTCGGCACCAATGACTCCTGCCGTCTGGCTTCAGAGGTCATCCTCAGTTCATACAGGCGGTTGGCGTAGTTGGTGAAGAAGGAAAGCCTCGCTCGCGGGGTGGAATCTGAGCTAACTATTTGTAGTATCGTTCCCAGAACCGATCGCGGTCCTCTGGTTCGGAACCGAGTGGAAGGCTTAAACCAGAGGCTCAGACGATAGTGCGGAGATCTGGGGTGCAAATTTCTCGACCTCTGCTATCTGGTGGAGAAATGTAGGGTCCCCCGGAATAGGTCAGGCGTGCACTACACGCAGGAAGCGGCTACAAGGGTAGCGGAGTACGTGTGGAGTGCACATGTGGGTTTTTTAGGTTAAAGAATTCCCTCCCTAGGCCCGACAAGACGCCTCCTGAGACGCGGCTAGGTAGGAGTAGGCAAAATGCAACAGGGAATAACAATATTAATCTGCTAATAGTAAACTGCAGGAGCTTCTATAGAAAGGTCCCAGAACTGCTCTCATTAATAAACGGTCACAATGCCCACATAGTACTAGGGACAGAAAGTTGGCTGAAACCAGGTGTAAACAGTAATGAAATTCTAAACTCAGATTGGAATGTATACCGCAGAGACAGGCTGGACAGTGAAGGGGAAGGCGTGTTTATAGCGATAAAAAGTGCAATAGTATCAAAGGAAATTGACAGAGATCCGAAATGTGAAATAATTTGAGTGAAGGTCACGGTTAAAGCATGCTCAGACATGGTAATTGGATGTCTCTATAGGCCCAATTGGCTCATCAGCTGTTGTGGCTGAGCACCTGAAGGATAATTTGGAAAATATTTCGAGTAGATTTCCCCACCATGTTATAGTTCTGGGTGGAGATTTTGATTTGCCGGATATAGACTGGGAGACTCAAACGTTCATAACGGGTGGCAGGGACAAAGAATCCAGTGAAATTTTTTTAAGTGCTTTATCTGAAAACTACCTTGAGCAGTTAAACAGAGAACCGTCTCGTGGCGATAACATATTAGACCTTCTGGTGACAAACAGACCCGAACTATTTGAAACAGTTAACGCAGAACAGGGAATCAGTGATCATAAAGCGGTTACGGCATCGATGATTTCAGCCGTAAATAGAAATATTAATAAAGGTAGGAAGATTTTTCTGTTTAGCAAAAGTGAAAAAAAGCAGATTTCAGAGTACCTGATGGCTCAACACAAAAGTTTTGTCTCAAGTACAGATAGTGTTGAGGATCAGTGGACAAAGTCCAAAACAATCGTACAATATGTGTTAGATGAGTATGTGCCAAGCAAGATCGTAAGAGATGGAAAAGAGCCACCGTGGTACAACAACCGAGTTATAAAACTGCTGCGGAAGCAAAGGGAACTTCACAACAAACATAAACATAGCCAAAGCCTTGGAGACAGGGCTGCAGACAGGGCTATGCGAGAGGCGTTCAATGAATTCGAAAGTAAAGTTCTATGTACTGACTTGGCAGAAAATCCTAAGAAATTTTGGTCTTATGTCAAAGCGGTAGGTGGATCAAAACAAAATGTCCAGACACTCTGTGACCAAAATGGTACTGATACAGAGGATGACAGATTAAAGGCCGAAATACTAAATGTCTTTTTCCAAAGCTGTTTCACAGAGGAAGGCTGCACTGTAGTTCCTTCTCTAGATTGTCGCACAGATGACAAAATGGTAGATATTGAAATAGACGACAGAGGGATAGAGAAACAATTAAAATCGCTCAAAAGAGGAAAGGCCGCTGGGCCTGATGGGATACCAGTTCGATTTTACACAGAGTACGCTAAGGAACTTTCCCCACTTCTTGCAGCGGTGTACCGTAGGTCTTCAGAAGAGCGTGGCGTTCCAAAGGATTGGAAAAGGGCACAGGTTATCCCCGTTTTCAAGAAGGGACGTCGAACAGATGTGCAGAACTATAGACCTATATCTCTAACGTCTATCAGTTTTGGAACACGATTATGTTCGAGTATAATGACTTTTCTCGAGACTACAAAACTACTCTGTAGGAATCAGCATGGGTTTTGAAAAAGACGATCGTGTGAATCCCAGCTCGCGCTATTCGTCCACGAGACTCAGAGGGCCATAGACACGGGTTCACAGGTAGATGCCGTGTTTCTTGATTCTAGGCGCTCAGTCAGGAACCGCGCGACTGCTACGGTCGCAGGTTCGAATCCTGCCTCGGGCATGGATGTGTGTGATGTCCTTAGGTTGGTTAGGTTTAAGTAGTTCTAAGTTCTAGGGGACTTATGACCACAGATGTTGAGTCCCATAGTGCTCAGTCATTTGAACCATTTTGTTTCTTGACTTCCGCAAGGCGTTCGATACAGTTCCCCACAGTCGTTTAATGAACAAAGTAAGAGCATATGGACTATCAGACCAATTGTGTCATTTGATTGAAGAGTTCCTAGATAACAGAACTCAGCATGTCATTCTCAATGGAGAGAAGTCTTCCGAAGTAAGAGTGATTTCAGGTGTGCCGCAGGGGAGTGTCGTAGGACCGTTGCTATTCACATTGTACATAAATGACCTTGTGGATGACATCGGAAGTTCACTGAGGCTTTTTGCGGATGATGCTGTGGTATATCGAGAGGTTGTAACAATGGAAAATTGTACTGAAATGCAGGAGGATCTGCAGCGAATTGACGCATGGTGCAGGGATTGGCAATTGAATCTCAATGTAGATAAGTGTAATGTGCTGCGAGTACACAGAAAGAAAGATCCCTCATCATTTAGCTTCAATATAGCAGGTCAGCAACTGGAAACAGTTAATTCCATAAATTATCTGGGAGTACGCATTAGGAGTGATTTAAAATGGAATGATCATATAAAGTTGATCGTCGGTAAAGCGGATGCCAGACTGAGATTCATTGGAAGAATCCTAAGAAAATGCAATCCGAAAACAAAGGAAGTAGGTTACAGTACGCTTGTTCGCCCACTGCTTGATATACTATTCAGCAGTGTGGGATCCGTACCAGATAGGGCTGATAGAAGAGATAGAGAAGATCCAACGGAGAGCAGCGCGCTTCGTTACAGGATCATTTAGTAATCGCGAAAACGTTACGGAGATGATAGATAAACTCCAGTGGAAGACTCTGCAGGAGAGACGCTCAGTAGCTCGGTACTGGCTTTTGTTGAAGTTTCGAGAACATACCTTCACCGAGGAGTCAAGCAGTATATTGCTCCCTCCTACGTATATCTCGCGAAGGGACCATGAGGATAAAATCAGAGAGATTAGAACCCATACAGAGGCATACCAACAATCCTTCTTTCCACGAACAATACGAGACTGGAATAGAAGGGAGAACCGATAGAGGTAATCCGGGTACCCTCCGTCACACACCTTCAGGTGGCTTGCGGAGTATGGATGTAGATGTAGATGTAGATGAAGATGAGCGCTCTTGTTTGTCAGCAGGGCAGAGTGCACCCTTTGAAGGCAGGAAGTTCCGCTGAATCCCGGAAGTGTTCGCAAGCGTGACGAATCTACTCTCCCTGCAGGGTACTGAAGTATGCGACTTCTCCATTTTATGCATCCGCAGTGTGAGAACGCTTCGTATTCTGGGAGCTCCAGCAGCCGCTCCCTCCATTTCTGGTTTGCCCAAAGAGCGGCTAGACAGCAATCGGCGTACCAACCTTCAGACAGCAAAGGAATACAAAGTGGGCATTATTCAAGAGTTTTAGCGGTTTCCCCCCTGCGAACTGTGCTATAAAGAGAAATCGTATGTGGCCCAGCGGTTCTAGGCCCTTCAGTCCGGAACCGCGCTGCTGCTACAGTCGCAGGTTCGAATCCTGCCTCGGGAATGGATGTGTGTGATGTCCTCAGGTTAGATAGCTTTAAGTAGTTCTAAGTCTAGGGGACTATTGGCCTCAGATGTTAAGTCCCATAGTGCTTAGAGCCATTTGAACCATTTGAGAAATGGTGTGTTGTCAGGCTGATAATTGGGATAGACTCTTCCCTCGATGACGTTGTGTTCTGAAGCGAGAGTGTGGTGGTGACGAGGGCGGAGAGCTACGAGTGAGTCCGTGATGTCCGATTTTAGTTCGTCGAGACGCTGTTCTGCAATCTTCCTTGGATGTATTTTCTGTTTGAGTGAGTGTCGCGATTACGCAGCAGCACAGTCCTTATACATCTGAGCAACTGACAATTTCGTATCCTTTAAATGGCAACATTTTTGTATTTGTATTAACTCAGAGTCGGGAGTTAGTATTCAACAGTTTCCTTTAATTGTGTTTGTGAGCTGCTCAAACCTACTGGAACGTCACTTGCACGTTCCCTAACAGTCTTCCTTGTTGCCAGATTGAATTGCTCATAAATAATTAATTGTGTATAATCTCGTTTAATATATCAGTATTCTTTATGAAGAGATTTATTAATAAATAGTTTAACGGTGTTGCACACCACAATTTAAACATCTTTTAGCGTTTTGAGGATGGTTAAGAGTACACGATTTTTAGTTTCAAGCTACTTTTTCTTATTATACCATTCTTACAACATAATCATTTTTTTAAATGAGTATCATTGGCACCAGAGTATATTGTACACTCTACATCAAAGAAATACGAGTACACCTGATTAAATAAAAGTGACCACTTTCGCTCACCTTCAAGACTTTGAACAGGCGACCCTTCATCATTTAAAATCTTATAAATATGTTTAGGCACATCGGCAGATCTTAATTTGTGTTTTCATAGTGCCCTGTATCCTTTGGAATACAGGTGTCTCCACTGCGATCAATTTGAGGACATTTCAGTGGATACGTTTGATTGTTATATTTTATATGAATGAATAATTTTTTGAAGACGTGAAATTGCTGGTAAAGTTTTCCTCTTGTTTATAGTGATTGCGGCTAGCAGCTTGCAGGACTGCTGCCGAACTTCAGATCGTCTCGGGCCATATGGCGGACGAGAATCAGGTTGGCACCCCACTGGTGTCCGAGCCATCTCCAGACACGTTTTCGGCCTGTGATCTGGAATAGAATTGTCTTCAGCGAAGAGTCCTGCTTCGAGCTGAGTCCCATTCACTAGTGAAGACAGCGGTGGAATACCAACCTCGCTGTTACACGTCATACGGCGCGACAACCAGGAGTGATGGTTGGGGATGCCATTTCTTTTCATAGCAGGACACTGTTGGTTGTCAGCCGCGGCAGCTTACAGCACAGCGGTATGTCGACGATATTCTACTCTCCGTTTTGTTTCCCTTCATTGTAAGCCATCCTGGGCATGCATATTATCAAGATAATACCCGCCCGCATACGGCGAGAGGTTTTTGCTGCTTGTCTTTGTAATTGTCAAACTCTATCTTGGCCACCAAGGTCGCCAGATCTCTCCACATTTGAGAACTTTTAGAGTATTGTGGGCAGGGCCCGCTCACTATCTCGGGATTTTGACGATGTGACTCGCCATTTGCGCAGAATTTGGTACGATATCCTCCAGGAGGACTTCAACGGCTCTGTCAATCAATGCCAAGCCGAGTAACTGCTTGCATAAGGGCCAGAGGTGGACCAATGCGTTTTGACGTGCTCAATTAGTGAAGCCATTTCGGTTTAATAAATCTTCCATTTTTTTCTGAAACTGTAATAATTTGTTTGTCTGCACATGTACAACATATGCACCGATTTCCGTCTTCGGAAAATTCCTTCGCTGTGCGTCGCTGTTTTGTCTTAACAGTGTGTTTTAAGCAAGTAAGCGAGTTGCCATTAATACATTCTTAGATCCCCTAATCCACAACTTCCGTGGATATACTTACGTTTTTGATGTCTTTCTGTAGTCGAGAGGTACTTAGAGTGTATATATCACACAGAACTCAATCCCTAGATGTTTGTTTGAAGAAAGAGGAAATAGGAAAACCTATCATATTTACCTATTATGATACTGATTATTGAATACAGATTCTCACATCAGATATCAGCATGTATTTCGTTGAAACTTCCTGGCAGATTAAAACTGTGCTGGACCGAGACTCCCCTAAAGCGACCCCCTGGTCTCTTGGCACTGCATCCTTAATCTGTCAGGAAGTTTCACATCAGTGCACACTCCGCTGCAGAGTGAAAATTTCATTCTGGAAACATTCCCCAGGCCGTGGCTGAGCCATGTCTCCGCAATATCCTTTCCTCAAGGAATGCTAGTCTTGCAAGTTTCAAAGGAGAACTTTTCGGAAGTTTGGAAGGTAGGAAACTAGGTACTGGCGGAAGTTGAGCATTGAGGTCGGGTTTCTGTCGTGCTTGGGAAGCTCAGTCGAGTCGATAGAGCACTTGTTGCCCGCGAAAGGCGTAGGTTCTGAGTTCCAGTGTTGGTCTGACACACAGTTTTAATCTGCTAGGAAGTTAGCGCACACTTCGCTGAGGAGTGAAAATTTCATTCTTGATTGATTTAATTGTTTTCTGATTTCCAGAAAATTGTAAATATTTAAAGTCGTAGGATAAATTCATAAGCACGATGTGCACATTAAAGCGAAGAGAAAAAAGTAAACAAACGTGAGCAATGAGTAAGTACCTGAAAGAGTCCAACGCCTAACCTGTTGACGAAAAGAATGTGGTCACCGGCCCACGCGGAAGCCGGTGTCAGGACCGTCAGCAGAGACGAGAGGAAGATGCCGATCCCGAATATGAGTTTGCCTCCGAAACGGTCGGCAAGCACTCCACCGGGGAGGTGTCCCACCGTGTAGCCATAGTAGAAGGCCGCCAGGATCTCTCCTTGCTTGTGCTTGTCCCATACAAAGTAGCCCTCCTGCAACACGGACACAAACTGGTAAACTTTCATTCTTTGTTGCTAAAGTAAATAAGAGAAACAGCGGCAGTTCAGAGACACTGATAGAGACCGGATTATATGCATCATAAAACCCTTAAAATATGCACGTAAATATGCATGGAAAATGCTTAAACATGCATGGCAAATGTCGAAATATGCAAGAACAAATAATAAAAAAACATGGTAGTTACTGCGTGCATTATATCTCAAAGTCGAGCCTGTGCATATCAATTTTCAGGAAGAGCCCCGGCTACGCGAATAATCGGTACATTCAGAACGCAGATATCATTTTCTGAATGCTTTCTGCTAGAGGTTAGGAAGGAGGCCTTTCCGGGATTATTTTCTAAAAATTTGCTAAATGGGGGCCCATAATATCGTATTTCAAGAATTGTTCCCTCTTTGGTATTGTTGTCGGTAACAATACCATGCGAGTGGTCGCAGCGAAACAATCGATATGTACAGGACCAACTTCGAGATATATCGCACGCAGAGGGTCACGCTTAAAAGCTCCGTAGTAGTTTATTTAAAAAACAACATACAATCATAAATTGTTTTTGAACAGCTTCAACTTTTAGTTTATACTATTGGACCAAAGCATCACTTACAATTTATTTTACGTTTTTCTACTGTTGTAAACATAAACGACGAAGTGCTGTTCCAAATGTTCGATCATTCAAAACATTTTTAGAAGCAGAAAAGGACCGTTCCACATCAACTGAGGCAACTGGGCAGGAAGATGGCATTCCGGTCAACGGACAACCATGCCAGCGATGACGTCAGGGCACCTATGAAAGGAGGTAGTGTTTGCTGGGTAGTCCCACATCCACAATAGCTACGTACACAGTCACAGACGGCGCAGTATGGCATAGAGAAGATGCCTATCAGACTCTCTGCGGTGGAGGGCCATAGAAAGAACGGAAGGAGGGCAGTCGCAAACTGATATAGGCTGGTGGCTTAGTGTGATTCGCTTTGTTGTTTCTCGGATGTGGCGACAGTTTATAGAGATTGCATCCCAAAGACCGAGACAGGGTCGACTACGTGTGACTACGGAAGAGAGGACCGTCATTTGGCTGTAAGGGCACGGCAGTACCGCCTTAGTACTGCATGGCAACTGGCATGTGACCTCGAGGCTACCACTGGACGGGTAGTATCGAGGCTGTATGTCTACGTCTGATGCGTCTACACAGAAGGGAACGTCTAGAACGGAGTCACGAACATGCCACCTGGACGGTCGAAAGGTGGGCCAATGTTGTTTTCACACATGAGTCCCGATTTAGTGTGGAGAGTGATTCTCGGTGGATTCGCATCTGGCGGGAATGTGGAATACGATTTCAGACCCAAACATTGTGGAAAGAGACCGATACCGAGGAGGATCTTTAATGGTGTGGGCAGGGACTGTGTTGACCACTCCAACCCCTATTCATGAAATTGTATGGGTGAATCCTTTAACTGCTGTCAGATATCGTGACGAGATCTTGGGAACGAGATCTTGGATCCTCATTTGTGGCTGTTGCGAGGTACTGTGGGCCCAGACTTCGTAGTGATGGAGGATAATGGTCGGCATTATAGAGCACGGGTGGTTGATGTTTTCGTGGAAACGGAAGATATTGTACGCAAGGCATTGCCTGCTCTCTCTCCCGATATGAATCCCATAGAGCATGTCTGGGATGATATAGGGAGATGGCTTGCATCGCGTTAGCGTCCACCAGCCACTCTCCAAGAGTATGACAGCTCTGCAGGAAGAATAGCCGTTATTGCCTCAACATGAGACTGATGACATCATTTGAGCATACCCCGTCGTTGTTAGGCCTGTATTGCTGCCAGAGGTTTCCCCGACTCACATTAAGAACATTAACAAAATATCGAAATGTTAAGTTGGAAAAAACGAAGAACATTGTAGTCTACCATTATGCACGTTGCAGCTGTTTACTTTCTGAATTCTTTGCATTGTCTATACTTTAGTGTCTCTCGTTTACACAGTTTTGTGTCAAAATAAAAGCAACCTTGCAAGATTTCGGTTTGTTGCTTTAATTTTGGTCACCAGTGCATTTTGTAAATTCGCTATGTGTAACATTTTTGAAAATAACTTTTCATAACCAATTTGTATAAGAGTGAGATTAAATGGTGTAAGAGGTCCATGACTAAGGGATTTATTGCTAGCGCACTCGAGTAGATGTAATTTCAATGGATTGCTCAAACGCTGCCTGCGATATGTAAGCTATAAGAGAATCTCAGACCAGAGAGCAGTGTTGTATGCGCTAAGAGCAGTGTCAGTAGCAGTAGGAATAAGTTGTTGCTAGCAGTCTGGTGTATCGTGTTGGCTGGGCCGGTCGTGTGGAGCGATGGCGGTGCCTGAGTGTTGTAGTATAAGGTAAAAGCAGCCTCGCGCATATGTACTATTGTACTATCAAGTCCCATGTAAATGTTTTAAAAAAATCTCTTAATAATAATCTTTCTCGTAAAAATTAACTTTTGACTATCATTCATCTCAATTTAAAGAATTTACTTATTTCTCCAATCGATGGTCATCCCTATTATTGTAAAGCAAAATCAGTTATTTCTTTTTATACATGACAAATCTATCGGCCATCATTGCACAGGGCTGTGCCAGAGAAATTTCTTATAGGAGCAGATATATATGCGTTATCCAGCGACTTAATTGAGGTAAGAATTTTCATTTTTTATTCAGAATGATCTTTCAGGGCCATGACGCAGCGCTGCTGACATCCAAAATTTACCAGTTTAAATTCACATTTAATTATTGAAAGGTTATAAGTAAGCCACAGTTTTACTGAGAGATCAGTCACATTGTATTATTGGTAAGTTACGGAATTCATTTAGTGGGAGGTTACGCTGAATGTGAATTATAAATAATTATATTTTTACTGCTGGGAGGTTTGGGAACTTTTCTGTTGGGAGGTTACAATGGTGCATAACTTTATAAAGCAAATATTACATGGTTCTAAAACATACTTTTGTTATGTTTTGATTAAACGCAAAATGAGGGTCCGGTTTGGGACTTTCCTCTGCACACAGAGACAGTGCATCAGAAATATTTTCGTTACTAACATAGTTTGTTCGCTTATTTCTAGAAACATAGCGATAGGCTCTCGGCTCTTCATTATTATAACTGTGGGAATCTGATCAAATATATTTCATAAATGTTGAAAATATCAGGGTTCGTTCTGTCTTTTTTGGACGTGTGAGTAGTGGGGTAATGGGTCTCACAAATTAATTAAATTGATCAATTAATTACCCCCACCGACTGATGACGTCACAGGTTTCTCCAGCCAGCATATGGGTCCCTCCTCCCTTCCCTCCCAACCTCACCCCCACCCCTGGAAATGACGTAAAATTGAAATTCTGGTGGGAAATTCAAATATTGGCTGGAATATCAAATTCTGTGTTTTCAACTTGAGGTCCGGAGACCATCTGAACTAGTTCAAACCACTCCCAACGGAGGACACTGTTAGCTATTTCCCATTACCCTCTGCTTCCCCTCCCTACACCTTCTCACCCCTCCCAACCCCTCCCACTGCCTCCCGTCCCCTCCTCTTCCCTACTTGAAATTGACGAGTAAAGAACTCAGATTGTGCTGGGCTGACAGACAGAACGCACTTAAGTCCTTATTATTATTTACACATTGCAGAATACACAGACAATCTGAGTTACCAGTGACCGAGCACTAGACAATAGCTCCATCCAATTTCGTCAATAAATATTAGATGTAGAGTGGATATTTTCGCTATTAGTGTAGCACTAGGGAGTTGCTTAAGGCAGTCTAGCCAATAGCCCTATATGGGAAGTATGGGTGGTAGTAATAATAATAGGAGAATAAGCTGTCAGTGAAGTAGAGGGGAGTAGCCGTCTGCCAATCTGCAAGTGAAACCTGGTGGATGTGGAGAGGATGTTTTCGCTATTAGTCAAGCACTAGAGAGTTGCTCCAGCCAGTCTAGCCAATGGCCCTATGTGGGGAGGAAGGGTAATAATGATAGGACAGAAAGTTATCACTGAGGTACAGGGGAGTAGCCGCCTGCCCATCTACAAGTGTACAGCTGCTGCTGGGAGGAATATAAGGATGTCTAATAATAATATTAGAACAGAATATTTGTCCCCTTTATTGTGGCCAGCAGCGACACATTGACGCAACTCTTCAGCCGAGCCGAACGTACAGATGTAAAAAAGAGAGATTTAAAAATGACATGGGGAGATAATATTAATTAAATACACAAAACAAGGAGAATGTAAATGGGAGGCATTGTCACAAGTTAAAACCACAGAGAGCACAAATAAAAACCACGCTACATGAACATGTTGATGAACACTGGCGTCACTTATAATAAAAACACAGATCACAGCTTTAAAACCCACGTGGTACAAAAATATTTTGAAACATTGTACTCGTAGCAGAAAACAAAAGGAAATCATGAAGCATTTCACAAGTAAAACGGGAAGGACCTGCCAAGGGTGGGGAGGCCATGGAGGGAGAAGAGAAGCGAGATGAGGGGAAGGATATAGTAGGAGGGGCAGGTGGGATAGGGCAGCAGGGGAGGAGGATCTGGGAGCACACCAAGGGAGAGGAGATGGAGGAGGGGGGGGGGGGGAGAGGGAGCAATCTGGTAGGGAGCGAAAAGACAGGGAAAGGAGGGGAAGGAGCAAGATAAGGATGAGGGAGGAGGAGGTAGGATGCAGCAAAGGGAAGGGAAGAAGAGAAAGCCTTAGGAAGGATGGGAGCCCAGGATTGGGGTCAGATTTGGAAGGAAGGATAGATGTGAGGATGAAGTTCATCATCCAGGATGGAGAGACAGCGAAATTTCTTTGGGATAGAACATGGAGGATATGGAGGTGCAGGGTGGGTGGGATTCATAGGTGTAGCAATTTATAGTGGTGTTTGAGGTAAGTAAGGAGATGTGGGATGGAGGCCGGATACAGAAGGCAAGACAGAGTACATGGCGTTCAAGGATGTGGAGCGGTTTATAGAATTTAGGAGAGGTGGAGACCCAGGCGTCACTGGCATAACAGAGGAGGACACAGATCAAGCATTTGTAGGTATGGAGGATGGTGGAAGGATGCAATCCCCAAGTCCAGTTTGACAGTAGTCTCAGAAGGCAGTGTTTATTGCAGGCTTTGTGTTGGATGGTAATGAGATGGGGAGTCCAGGTTAGGTGGCTGAGTAAGGTGGATAGGATAGTCATAGATGGTAAGGTAGAAATCAAGGAGCCAGAAGAAATGGATGGTGTGACCTGTAACGACTGCCTGGGTTTTGGAAGCTTTTATTTTAGAAGCCACTGGTTACACCAAGTGGTGAACTGTTTAAGGTGGGTTTGAAGGGAACACTGGGACCATTGAAGGGTAGGATAGAGTGCCAGGAAGGCGTTATGATCAGCATATTGAAGGAGATGGACAGGAGGGGGGGGGGATACTGGGCATATCGGTGGTGTACAGGAGATAAAGGAGAGGAGAATGGACAGATCGTTGGAGGGCACACGTCTGGTGGGGTAGAAGGTACAGGAATTGATGTTATAAGTGGTGACATAGGAAGGATGGTGCGAGACGGAGGATGCAATGAGACAGATGATGGGAAGGACATAGGTCTAAAGTTGGAAAAGGAGACTAGAATGCCATACATGGTCATAGGCGTTCTGGAAGTCTAGGGAAACAAAAACGGTGGAGCAACAGGAGTTGAGGTGGAGGTAAAGGAGATGGGGGCCGGCCGCAGTGACCGAGCGGTTCTAGGTGCTTCAGGCTACGGTCGCAGGTTCGAATCCTGCCTCAGGCATGGATGTGTGTGATGTCCTTAGGTTAGTTAGGTTTAAGTAGTTCTAAGTTCTAGGGGACTGATGACCTCAGATGTTAAGTCCCATAGTGCTCACAGCCAAAGGAGATGGGTGAGGTTAAGGAGCTGGTCTTCAGCAGAGAAGGAGGGCCAGAGGCCACACTGAGTAATTGGAAGGAGGTGGTGTTAACGTAGGTGGTGAAGGACACAGTGGGAGAGGATGGATTCGAAAACCTTGCTGAACACTGAGTGGAGGCATATGGGACAGTAGGAGGAGGTGTCAGAAGGGTGCTTGTTGAGTTTAGGGAACAGCAGGATGCAAGAGGTCTCACACAGCTCAGGGTAAAAGCCAGTGCAGAGGTTGGTGTTGTGCAGAGTGGCAAGGGCAACGAGGAAGGCGGTAGGACATTCTTTCAGGTGACAGTAGGTTATACAATCATGATCGGACAGAGGATGAGTTAGTGTCGTGAGCTGTGATGGGAGTGTTTAATTCTGTCTGTGGCATATGGCCCAAGTACTGGAAGCTAGGAGCAAGTGGTGGGGCAGTGTTATCAGTACATGGATGTTGGGGAAGAAGGAGTTGTCAAAGTGAGAATCATCGTGGATGGAGAAGATGTTGGAGAGATAGGATGGTAAATGATTAGTCCTACTGAGGTTATTAGGGAAGGAGCAATTATCGTGGAGGAGCAGGTAATGCAAGGTGGGGGTAGCTGACAGTAAGGCGATGGAAGGTGGAACAGTTGATAAGGAGGATGGCATTGAGCTGTGTACATGTCTGACGCCAGTCCTGGTGTTTATTTGCTGCCAAAAGTTCACAGATGTTTCTCAGTATTTGCTGGTGGCAAAGAAGTACATCCTAGTCATAAGTGTGGAAGAAGGAACAGTAGAGCCAGCAGAATTCATGGAGAAGGAATATGGCCCATGGAGGAAGGATAGGGCGATAGAGATGGATGGCTTTGGTAGGAATATGAGTTGCCACAGTGTCAGATGGAGGCTTTTGTTAGAAGGAAAAGGCGTGGGTGATGTCATTATGGTATTGGAAGGTGAGGGAGTAACTTGCAACCTGGGTGTCAGTGGATTCCTCGTAGACATTCCAGTCTTCCCAGAGGTAATCATCAATGACTTTGGGATGGATATCTAGGCGGGGAGCATTAGGAGGGTGAGGGGCAATGGAATTGGTGAGGAGGCCAGGAAGGTCACCACTGCCAATGTGATCATGGACTTCACTGGTAATGCACCCAAGGAGGTTGAGGGAGGCGAGGACAACATCAGGGCTGGTGTTACTTTCAGGACTGGTGTGCTGAGGGAGGGGACAAGATCGCCTTGGATGGAGTCAATAAACTGATGCCACCGCTGGAGGTCTGCAGGGTCACGTCTATAGATGTTGAGGTCTATGGCAATTACATAGGTGGAGAAGGTGCAATCAATATAGGCCAAGAAGTCATGTGAGATGGGAGTAGTGGGATGAACATAGGTGGTGGAGCAGGTTGATGGTCAGGGTGGGGAGAAAGATGCTGAGGACAAAGTGTTTGGTAGGGTCATTAAGCAGTGGTTGTGGCTAAACAGGGATATGCTTGAGGTGGCCAATGGCAACCCACCCCATGCTAAGGGATGGGAATTGTCAGTACAATGGAGGACATAGGGGGAGGTGTGGACAACATGGTAAGGTTGAAGGAAGGTTTCATTGAGGATGAAGGCATCTATGTGGTGGTGGGAAAGGGTTTCCATGAAGAGGGGCTTGTTAGCAGGGAAGGAGCTATACTGCTGTTGCACCATGAGGATGAGGGGTGGGACAGAGAGAGGTTAAAATGAGGGGGTTGAGGTGGGTGAAGATGAAGTGTGGTTGGTTCTGGTAGTAGGTGGTGAGATGTGTTGAGATGGAAGACAGAACGAGTGGCAAGGGAAATCTGCTGTAGGGTGAGAGGGTACTGGATGAGGTGGGTGTTCTGGAGGACCATTCTGAGGAAGTGGATGATGTCTTTAGCAGTAGGGGTTGGATGGAGAGAATAGTAGCAGTGGATTGGCTGATCTATGTGATGAATGGGGACAGTGAGTTCAGGTTTGTAGAAGGGGGTTTAGCTTTACACTTGGAGGAGTAGGTTGGATGCACCTCATTGCAGGTGTAAGTCTGTAGGCTTTTGTGGCCATTGTCACTAAAGTTAAAATCTTCTGGCTGTTAGGCTGCATCATATTTCCTTCTAAAATAATCGACATTTCTATCCCTCTGCTGGGATCTTTTTTTTACAAGGAAATATGATGTGGCCTAACAACCCAAAAAATTTTAATTTCAGTTTAGGTGTTGCAGAAAGGAGGAAAAGTGAGGTTGGGACATTGTTTAAGGATGTGTACGACTTCGCAGTGAGGGGAGATGGGGGGATTTTTGCAGGTGGACGTGAGGTGGTCATTGTAGACAAGACACTTCTGACACACTAGGGGGGGGGGGGGGTGGGATAGGCCAGCTTTATGGTGGACGTTTTAGATGAGGACTCCCTCAGTGAGAAGGAGGTCAATGGAAGAGAAAGAGACAGTAAACACTTTCATAAGGAACGTGGGGCCAGAGTTGGTGTAGATGCAATTGGTGGAGCAGATGTCGAGGTCACGACTGGTATTTAGTTCCACCAACACCTCTGCCCAGACTTCAGGGTTCAGATTCATGATCATGGTGGTGAGAGTTGGAGGATGGCAAGTGGGTTGTGGGTGATAGGGAGAGGAGGGGGTATGGAAGAGGGTGAGGGTCGCATGGATGCCAAAGGTGATGTCAGGGATCTTCTAGAGAACGTCTGTGTGGAAGGTGGGATTGAGAGACTTAATAACGATGGATTCTTTGCAAGGAATAAGTTTGGAGAAGGTGATGTTGTGGATTACTTTCTGATGGCAAGGGTGTGGGCTTTGAGGAATTTTTAGTCGGGATGAGAGAGGAGGAAGGTGTACACAACAGAGGGTTGGGAGGTGGGAGGAGTAGAAGTGTCCATGGGGTCAGAAGGATCAGGATTTGTCTGCAGTTTTCTGGTAGAGGAGGTAGGAGCAGGGTCCACACTGGGGCATTTGGAGACGCTTTTTGGTGTGGATGGGTGGGGAGGAAGTTGAGGGGTGGTGTTGAGTAGGAGATGATGTGGGGCAGGTCCTAATTGTGGTTGTGGCGGCGTATCATTGGGTATGGTGATGGTGGCCTGGTGGATGACGACCTGGGTAGGCAATGCATGAGTTGGGGGCTTATGGAAATTGGGGACAGGGGGATGAGACGCCCTCTAAACCCACTGGGCAGAACAGGTGATTAGGATTGTGAAAAGGGACAAATAAGGTGTTGGGCAGTTTCACTAAAAATTGTAATTTAATAACACCCTTAAACCAAAACAGCACATAGCCAAAACTTTCCAACTACGAGTTTCAAAATCCAATTCTTTCACAGCTGAAGGCCTCGAAACAAGAAATATTAAAAGCAAGAAGATAAATTTCAAGTGACTGAAGACATGCAGTTAAAATCGCAAATAAAATACTTTATATATATATATATATATATATATATATATATATATATATATATATATATATATATATATATATAATCTCACAGCTAGGCGAAAAGCCTCAAGGCAAAAGTGGATAGAACAAACATATAAAAGGTGCAATACAAACGACTGAAGGCCACATATAATTTCAAAATTTTAAAATATATTACATCGTAATATATTTTAAAATTTTCTTTTAAGGCAGAAGGCCGCAATGTTTACGCTTAAGGAGAAATTTTGAGAATAAGGCTTTAAGCGGCTGAAGACCCACAGTTGATTTTCCAAGAATTCAACCTTTAAGTTTTCAATGGGGGAACGCACACTAAATGAAAAAGCAACGCAATGACATTAACTAAATTTAAGAATAAGGTTTTAAGCGGCTGAAGGCCCACAATTGATTTACATAAATTGATTTACAGAAAACACAATACATTTTTTTTCTTTTAAAGCATTGGCAATAATAGAGTACCAACAGACCATTAAACAATCATGAAAAGGACAGTATAGACAACAGCACTCAGACGCCTCCAGGGGATGTGGGCCTGCCCTCGAAACATTAACGTTCACTTAAGTGAGACAGGTGGTGGGCCCAACTACACTTTATCTGTCGATAAACCAACCAAGAGATAGTCACGGTCCGACCAACCAAAGACCTGCTAGCCACCAATCAGTACATAAAAACTCAAAGACCAAACTGTTACGGATGCGATTATCCACAATGAAATACATATTAAGCTGTCAAAACCACACACCATGTTGGAGAGTGACAACTGGTGACGAAAGGACGCTGCCTGAAATTACGTTAGTGGCCAGGGCAGGTAATCGGAACACTAACGGCCACAAGGCAGAAAATTTCGCTGGTACACTTGAATTTGAAATAATGTAACATAGTTAACTTCACCAAAAAGGAACACTGCCTGAATTTATGTCAGTGGCCAGGGCAGGTAACCAGTACACTAATGGCCACAAGGCAGAAAATTACGCTGGTGCGCCGGCCGGTGTGGCCGAGCGGTTCTAGGCGCTACAGTCTCGAACAGCGCGAGCGCTATGGTCGCAGGTTCGAATCCTGCCTCGGGCATGGACGTGTGTGATGTCCTTAGGTTAGATAGGTTTAAGTAGTTCTAAGTTCTAGGGGAGTGATGATCTCAGATGTTAAATCCCATACTGCTCAGAGGCATTTGAACCATTTGAACAATCCGCTGGTGCGCTTGAATTGGAGTGAACCAATATAGTTAATTCCACCGCATGGCAGCTCGATTTCACCACTACAAACACTCGGTGTTGCTCACAGGAAAAGCTCCCCAACAGCGAACCACCGATATGAACGACACTACATGAACGAACGTGGCTTCGGTACTTAACACACCAGTCAACTTTGACGTCATGGGTCAGTGAGCCACGAAGATCGTAGCGATCGGACAGCTCCAGACACGTTTCGACACTGCACAGGGACCGCCAGCAGACCCAGCCGACTGCACCGCGTGGAGATAACTTCCCTGGTCCGCACCAACCGATCGACCACCCTCAGAATGCCGACAACATCTAAAATAGACGTCAGTGGAAATTACGCCAACTACACACACAACCTGACAAACACTTGCACGAAGACCTGAACGATACCCAACACTAACTAAGCACTCTCAAAGACAAATCGGGAGTCAAAAAATTGGTTCAAATGGCTCTCAGCACTATGGGACTTAACTTCTGAGGTCATCAGTCCCCTAGAACTTAGAACTACTTTAACCTAACTAACCTAAGGACATCACACACATCCATGCCCAAGGCAGGATTCGAACCTGCGGCCATAGCGATCGCGCAGTTCCAGACCGTAGCGCCTCGAACCGCTCGGCCACAACGGCCGGCAATCGGGAGTTGATGCACACTCAAACAGCCGACTCATGAACTATCAGCGAGCCAAAACGCGTCGTCCAGTAGGACGACCAACCGAAGATCCACCAAGACTGTGGCCCGGCTCAAGTGATGCGTGGCAGCAACAGTCGAGGGAGCCATGTCGACGCAGAGCTCACTGCTCCAACGCGACTGCACTATTGCCGCATTGCAACTCCCTGACTGGCAGTTCCGGACTGCGCTCCAGATGTGTTCCAACTGACTGGCAGCCCGAATTCGCGACCTGAACTGGCTTATGACAGACAGTGAGTGGGAAATAATTGCAGTCGAGCAAAGATACTACGAGGGGGGATATATTGATACACGCTGCTAGTGCCGCTCACGGTCAGGCAAAGCAGCAACTTAGTGACACCTGTAATTTAAATTAATGTAGTGAGGTGGTTGTACGTTAGAAACAGGGTGTAAAATACATTATGGCGGGAACATGAGCCACGCACAGCTCAGGGGACAGTTGCCAGCGCAACTGGCAGGGGGGAGGTGGTCTGGGAGAGATGAGGTTGCACAGCAGAGGAGGTGGAAGAAGTGTAGGAGACTGTAAGGAGAGGGGGTTGGACATCGGTCGGGGGGGGGGGGCTGTAGAAAAGCTCCAGAGTGTAATGGTGGAGACTGGGGAATGGGAGGTGTAAATAATGGTGGTTGTGGGAGTATCCATGGCGCGGCGTCGGGACGAGGGGAGAGGAGGGGGAGACTAATGGCGACGAATGTCGCCTGGGTATGAAGGTGACGAAGGTGTGACGAATGTTAACGCAGGAAAGGCAGACGAAGACGACAAACACAGACACGAGGACGGTGATGGAGACTGAGACGAGGACATGGATGAAATAAAGGTAAAGGCGGCATCAGGCATCCCCAGCAGGGCGACGACTTCCGGCAGCGGCGGCAAGCGGCAGAGGGCAGCTGATGGCGGCGACGACGCAACAGCGGCAGTTAGCAGAGGTAGGCTAGGCGACAGGCAGCGCATTCAGGCAGCGCTGGGCAGCGAAAGGTGGCGGCTAAGGGAGCGGTCTCTGGCGGCAGTGGCGGCTGCGGCGACGGCGACAGGCAGTGGCGACTAGCAGCGAAGAAAAAAATGGTTCAAATGGCTCTGAGCACTATGGGACTCAACTGCTGAGGTCATTAGTCCCCTAGAACTTAGAACTAGTTAAACCTAACTAACCTAAGGACACCACAAACATCCATGCCCGAGGCAGGATTCGAACCTGCGACCGTAGCGGTCTTGCGGTTCCAGACTGCAGCGCCTTTAACCGCACGGCCACTTCGGCCGGCAGCAGCGAAGACTCTTGAAGACTATTAGATCACTCCAGAGAACAGCCCCGGCAAGCGAAACAATGAAGGTGGATGCTGCCCCTGCAACGTCCTGCCTCCTATACCCAGGACATCGTTTGGGAATGAAACACACAATACTTATTTACATGTCGCAAGTCACGCACGGAACTTATAGTTCCACCACCATTCCTTCAACTTGTTTTTTTTTTCCTTTATTGAATTTCGACTCCCCCCCGAAAGGGGCGGGCTGGCAGCAGCCTATTACGCCGCTCTACAGCCTACACACTTTTTTAAAACATAAGAAGAAGATAAGAAACAATAAAAGCAGGCGATAAAACGGTGACTTAAATTGGAAAACGGCGGAAAATTGTGGAAAGTTAAAACATAAAGCAAAGGGTAGGCAAAGCTAATAAAATACACAGGAAGCAGACAGGTAACATAGTAGACAGACAATTAAAAAAACATGGCGACAGTCTAGTTTCTGTTCGCAAGAGATATAAAAATCACACCCAGCGACAGTATGATGTCCGTTCGCAACACTTTGGAAAAGACACACAACACTGAACACTCACTGTAAACACTGCACTAAAATGTCAGCACAAAGATGACACACCATAGCCAATGGCAGATGGGGGAGGGGGGACCTGGACAGATGGGGGGGGGGGGGAACAAGGAGGGCGGAGAGGAAAAAAGAAAGGGGGGAACCAAAGGAGGGAGAGGACCCATAAGGGGGGGAGGGGCAGGGCAGACACGAGAGGGAATGGGAAAACGCAGAGGAGGGAAATGCAAAAGGACTGGGGGGGAGAGAAGGGGGGCAGAGAGAGGGTAGGTGGGGAAAAAAGAGGATGGAAGGGGGGGAGAGGGAGCCCAGGGAAAGGACGGAGGAAAGGAGGGGGAGTGAGGATCAGAGTTGATAGGAGGGATAAATGGAGGGAGAGAGGGCATCATCTGGGAGGGGGAGTCGATTGGAAGCCACCTTGGGAAAGTAGATGAAGAGTGTAGAGATGGAGGGTAGGGGGGACACAACAGTGAAGGAGTGGCAGGGGGCGGGGATGGGAGAGGAGAGGAGCAACCAGGGGGTGAGGGAGATCAAGGCTGCGGGAGGTGTAGAGTATGCGGATATGTTCGAGGAACAGGAGCAGATGGGGGAAAGGAATGAGGTCATGGAGGATCTGTGTGGGGGATGGGAGGGGTATGTGGAAGGCGAGGCGGAGTGCATGACGCTCAAGGATCTGGAGGGACTTATAGAATTTGCTTCAACTTGCTATGCTCGGCTGTTATTCAGCTGTTACTTTGAGTATCCTCTCACTAGTCCAACGAGACAGTTGGACCGGATCTGAACCGGTGACGCTGTGTATTAGTAAACTGACACAAAAAAGGGCAAGTCACGCCCTAGCCTACAGAAACATGGAAAATGTATCGTACGCTATATTTTACGAATGTAGTGCTCATTAACTTACCTGGACATTGTGTCTCAAGAGAAAACTAAACTTGATCAGTCACATCCAGTCTAGTCCAGCGCCATCTACCAAGTGTATTGTGTACCTGAAGAGCTGCCCAGCCAGGAAGCCATGGCTCACACAGCCTTCTTAAGCCTCTACTTCCCATTGTCACTGCCGCTGACTGTGGCTCCACCTCTGACATAAACTCCCCAGTTTAAAAAATCCGAAACGGGAATGTTCTTTTGCCAATATACTTCGAATTTCTCATGTGAAATTTAGATTTCTCCCCTTTCATACGAGTTATTTTCGATGAAATCAGACCATACACGCGTTTTCACGTCGCTAAACTATCGTTACTTGTTGTGAAAATCCTGTACAGCACAAAGGCATAAGCTATATTTCCTCTAAATATTTTCTCATCACAGAACTAGAATATTAAACTCATTTTTGGTTCATGATGGAGTGCTAAGAGGATGCTCTGCCTCTGTCACAGGATGATTCCTCACTTTCAAACTCTCTCTTAAAGTAAACTAATATGTCAAACAAAGTTTCACAAGGTAACAGTCCAGAGAAGTTGTAAATATCAGGTTTATACTAAATATCACTTTATAAATTCGATAATACAGCTGATTTTATTACGATATTCATCTCACCCTGTGTACGTGGGAGATTGAAATTCCATTAAAAGATCTCACCGCAAAGAAAACAGTCTGATTACCGCTCTATCTCATGACTCATACCTGTGGTACACTCGTCCTCGCTTCCACCCGCCTAGTAGCACGTCATTGATATCGAACAGATACACTAATTAATTAAATTGCTCGCCAGTCGGAGTGGCCGAGCGGTTCAAGGCACTACAGTCTGGAACAGCGCGACCGCTACGGTCGCAGGTTCGAATCCTGCCTCGGGCATGGATGTGTGTGATGTCCTTAGGCTAGGTAGGTTTAAGTAGTTCTAAGTTCTAGGGGACTGATGACCTCAGAAGTTAAGTCCCATAGTGCTCAGAGCCATTTGAACAATTTTTTAAATTGCTCGTGAGAGTCCCTTTGCATTGTGAGTGACTTTTTTCCTGTAATCGTATTACACTCACCAAGTAACCGTTACAGACGCTTCTGTGTGTCTATGGAGGCTTCCCACTGGGCTCAGACACGTCTCTGGAGCAAACGTCCTAACTCGCTGCTCGTTTCCCCACAGTATGACAGGAAAGAAGCCAGCTTGACCTCTTCTGCCAACTCACAAGGCGTCCTTCTTCGGTAGCACCTGAAATCATTTGCAATGTCTCTCTTGCTATAATCATTCTTTCTGAACGCATGTTTCAAGTGCTGCAATTCAGACTGTAGGTTATCGTAGTCAGAAATCATTTTGTTCTGTTTACCAACGTGTTCAGAACCGCTGTGTACATGGTGGTGAAAACTATCTCTGTTCAAGTACCGATCATTGTGCATCGGTTTCCTATACACTAAATGACGAATCTGGCGTTCTACCTTCTGCTCAACTAAAACGTCCTGCAAGGGTAGCCATCCTTCTCGATCTCATGGTAAATTTAATGTTTGGATGGACGCCATTCATGTGATCGACGAGTTGTTGCGGTGCATTTTCACTATGAGGTCATGTCAGGGTGGTGTGATCAACATACCTTAGGAAGCAAGGCGGACGAACGCCGCACAGTTCAACGCCTGCTCCTCAAAGGGTTCCATGAAGAAATTCTCGACTGCTGGAGACAGTGGTGATTCCATCGCTGCGCCATCTGTCATTTCACAATATTCGGCATGGTACAAGAAGTACGCTGTTGTCAGAATATGATGGAACAACTTGACGATTCCAGGTGGAAACTGTTGGGCCAAAACATCCAGCATGTCGCACTGGCACCCTCCTAAAAAGTGACACAACTCCCAGACTAGCTATTACATGGTTTCGGCCTATTTTCCTGAGTGTTTCATTGAATGTCTGCTAGTTTACAGCATGGTGTTCACAATGTCCCAGTTGGGCGCTAATAATACTGCAAGATGTTTTGCCAGTCTGTAGGCGGGCGAACTGTTTGCACTAACAATGAGCCTAAGAACGTCATTTTCCTCATTTATCTTCGGCAATCCACAAAGCCTGCGAGTTCTGGCAACACAAGGCATTAATTTCTTCACCTCTTCCTTTAATAACTTCCCTGTCTTTCAGACGATGTCTCGTATCAGATCGCGACTAAGTTTTTAGTATGCGTCATCTAATAAATTCAGCACCTTCAGGTGGTAGTCCTCAGTGTTCAGGACCACGGTGGCATTTCCTTTGTCGGCTGGTAAGACAACCGAGCCCTCATCCCCATGCAATATGCTTATGCCACGTTGTTCCTCCTCGCTAATATTAGATTTCGGTGGCTTAGGTTTTGTCAATACATGGCGGCGGTGGTTAGTCTGACGTTCTCAACTTCGTCGTGCGAGATTTGTCAAATGTGCTGCTCTAATCTATTTATAATATCCAGAATTGGCAGATGCCGCGGGGCTGGTGAAAAATTAAGGCCTGTATTCTAACGCTGCCACAGAGCCGTGGTCCAGTTCCTTGCTGGAGAGAGCAACAACTGTTCTATGGGCCCTATCATTCTCCACGTCAGTGCACCCGTGAGTCAAACTGTCAAACTTTTTACATTACTTAGACATTGTCTTAGACAAACTCGCACACTGTTGCGCTGCCGTGGCTTCATCCAACCAAACCCCAATAGAATGGCTACGCTGTTGATGACAAAATTGGATGATAATCGAATAGATTTCTTGCATTATGATCAAGCTCATACCTTTTCGCCCATTTCGCTGACTCGCTATGGCGTGATGTGTCCGCTTCAAAAAGTCAAAATATGTGTCCTCGGAGTCTTTCGTGGTGGAATGTCTAAATAAAACCTTCTCGGTTTTCAGGTCGCGTCAGTTCGAATAAAAATCTCGAACTTTCGATCGCCATAGTTGTTAACCACTGACTGCCAGGGTTGGCACGGCTCTCTGCTTATATAGCCACATATGTTTCCTCTACGGTGAGGATGTAATGCGTAGCGTCAGACTGCTGAAAAAACTGCGGAAATCACATTTGCTGAACCCTTTAGCATTTTTGCAACGCTACCGGGATAAGAAGATAGTTTCCCGCTTTGCTGTAGTTAAACACGACATTAGAGAATGAAACACGTATGTATTCAGTGTATTCAGTAGCAGCGATGGCGAGGCATGACAGAATCTCTGACCAGAGAGTTATTTATCGTTGCTAGTCTGCGCTTGACCGCGCGAGAGTTCAGAGCAGTTGCGGTCGAGTTGCGAGAGAGTTCAGTTGCATGTAGGGAGTCGGTAGTTGCAGTTGCAAGGGAGTAGTTGTACGTAGCGACTCGCGAGAGCATGTAGTAGCACGCGCGAGACAGTCGGAGTTGTGTGTGAGGAGTCGGCGGGCGTCGACATGGGCCTCTGGTCAAGATTCGGGACGAGGTATATTTTTTAAATAAGGCAATGAAGCAGCATTGCGCTCATCTGATAACGTAATGTATCTTAACAGTAATTAATTTGTTCAAGAATCGCCCCAATAATAATTTTGTTTTCAAAGCAATTTTTTAAGAAAACAATCATTTGAATTGAAAGAAAGTTTCCCATGCATTTCCTTAAAGAAAAGTTTCACTTAAATTCAAAGTTGCACAGGGCCTAAGATCGACATTTCGGTCTATTTGCGTTTTCATTGTCACTGATATTTCATTATCATTGAATTGTCTTACATTTTGTGGGCAGCTTACATTTGGCTCAGATTGCTATTTCTCATTTAATTGTCATTGTCAATAAATTATTTTATTTGCTGGGAGGTTACATTTGGTTCTATTCCGATTAACATTCAATTATTGTCTTTTCAAATTTCTCTGGGGAGGTTACACTTAGCTCTATGTCCATTTAGATTTGAATAAAGATTACCAAGCTTTTCTGTGGGCAGGTTACATTTGGTTCTATTCCGATTAACATTCAATTATTGTCTTTTCAAATTTCTCTGGGGAGGTTACACTTAGCTCTATGTCCATTTAGATTTGAATAAAGATTACCAAGCTTTTCTGTGGGCAGGTTACATTTGGTTCTATTCCGATTAACATTCAATTATTGTCTTTTCAAATTTCTCTGGGGAGGTTACACTTAGCTCTATGTCCATTTAGATTTGAATAAAGATTACCAAGCTTTTCTGTGGGCAGGTTACATTTGGTTCTATTCCGATTAACATTCAATTATTGTCTTTTCAAATTTCTCTGGGGAGCTTACACTTGGCGACCCTGCCAGGATCGTATTTCGTTGAGAATCTTTTGCTTAAATATAATTAGGATTTTGCGCAACGCTTTTACTAATTTTTTGACTTTCTTTCCTCAGATCATCGGCAATTCGTTGCTCTGTTGTATTTGTGTTTGTTGCCTTTTGCATTTGTGCTTATTTGTTTTGTGAATAATTGTGACTATTGTAAAAATGCCGCGAAAGACTGTGAATAGTGTATCGCGAGGTATTATGAACGAAATTACCGACATAAACAACTTTACTGATAGTACTTGTGATACACAGTGTAATGATGACAATCAGTGCGTTCCAACCGCTAATGATGATTATTATCTTACTGATGAACAAACAAACTCAATTGTCTCCTCTGTTAATTTGACGACAATTGATGACGCGGGACGCCCTATTGTAATGAGTGCTGCCCAGCCTAATACACCTGGTTTTGAAAATTCAAGTAACGTACAGAGAAATTTGTCTAATGAAAATGGACAGTGTACTGAAAGTATGACGGATTTATTTAATTCCGAAATAGTGACTGACAGTGTACATTCGACTGGCAAACCTTTTTGTAAATCACAGAATAACCAAATGGTTACAGAAAGTGTGACAATTCCAGATCCACCATTAAACAGCACTGAGAATAGAAATGCTAATTTTGGCTTGGATCAAACGACGGCATTATTGCTACAAATTCTTGAATCACACAAACAAAATAGTGAAGAAAACAAACAATTTAAAGAAGATCTCAAACAACAATTTAGTGAAGATTTCAAACAACTTAGAGAACAGAACAAACAAGATAACGAAAATCTCAAACAACACTTAAATGAAAAATTAGACAACAATTCCAGACAGTTAAATGAAAAATTAGACAACAATTCCAGACAGTTAATTGAAAAATTAGACAACAATTCCAGACAGCTTAGTGAACAAATTAGAGACGTTGCTGCGCAATGTCATGATACTAAGGAACAGTTGCGCGAGGAAATTGAGGCTTGTTCAAGAAAAAGTAGCGAAGAAATTAGGTCTGTTGCTCAGGAATTAAGGGAAATGCAAACAGCTGCAACAGAAACACTTAGAGACGAAATTAGCGGTGTCGCTAAACAATGCTCTGAAAAAGCTACACAATTACGCGACGAGTTTAAAGCAATGACAGCAGAACTTTCGCGGACAATGGATGCTAAGATAGACGCGAAATTCGAACAACAGAACACTCAAATTGACGAACGCTTTAATCTTCACATACAAAACAGCGATACGCGTTTCCGCAAATTTATTCAGGATCAAAATAAAGTCAAACGTCAAGTCATGGAAATAATCACTGCTCAGAGACAAGAAGACAAACGTAAAATGTTTGCGAAGGCAAAATGTATGTAGACAACAATATTGCTACATTGTCCGACGAAATTAATACCATCAAACAGTCGAACACAGAATTACGTGACGAAATTTCGGATCTTAAATCGAAAAACCGATGATCAGGTAAAAATACTGACTGAAAAATGTGATAAATTGGCCAGTCATATTGATGGATACACAACAGATTTTCAAACAGTGACCGAGAGACTCGAACAATTAGAACTAACACAGGATTCCGACGTCGTCAAAGCTGATGTTAAAAAACTGAACGAAACTACACGTAAATTGCAAAAACAGATTAATGCCTCTGACACTAAAACCGATGATCAGGTAAAAATACTGACTGAAAAATGTGATAAATTGGCCAGTCATATTGATGTTATCGAAAGTACTAATGACAATAAATCAGACGATACTTCACCCGTTTCATTTAACCAAACACCTGAATTTCAAAATTTACAGCAGACAATTAATGAGATCGATTCGTCTAATAACACGTTGCATAGAAAATTGTCACGTTTACAGCAAGAGGTAACAGAGATAAAAAATGTTTCTGGGTTCAACACATCACAGCAGCCGCCACTTTGCGAACATTTGTCAGACTCACGCAGCGCGTATAATTTGGGTAATCTACAGAGAGTACGGGATTTAGATTCAGAACAGACACAAACAAATAGATTCTCTTACAATACAGAACCTGTTCCGTCATACAGAGACGATAATTTCGATTACAAACATTTTCTATCAGTGAGAAAATTTAAAATGTTTAAAAATGACAGAACACAGGTACACGCTTTGAACTGTATACAACAATTTATTTTTGTACTTTCACCGCTATTACCTGTATTTCAGAAACTAGCTTTGAACTCGATATGACAATTTGCCATTTTATTTTCACCGCTATTGCCTATAATGCAGAAACTGGAATTAGCATGGATACAACAACTTGCTTTTGAAATTTTACCACCATTGCCTGTAACGCAAAAGCTAAAACTTATTTGCAGTGCGTAATAGACCTCAGGGGATTCATTACGCTTTAATGAATATGTGCCGTAGCGTGCATAGGGCCCCGACCTGTAGTAGTGCTGTTTCATCTTTAGTTTTCTGCACTGCTGCCTTCTCTTCTACTATCCTTTACATCTATCAACACAGCTCTTTAACTATTGCTCTACCTAGAATTAAGAAAAATGACTAATGAACACCCGATGTGACAAATTTTTTTTACCGAAAGTGACAATTTTCATTAGGCACTCCAGAACTAGCGCCGTAATTTTAATATCAGATAAAATTGTAATCATCAGTATGTATAGCATTTACAGCAATCGTCAAAATTTTCAGCAACAGCGAACGCATTTTTATAACAATAGACATTTTTCTCCACAACAGCATGAAAGTCAGCTGCTTAGCATACCTAACCAACAATGCAGTCTACAAGGTCAACCTAACTTTAATGTTTCGCCGCGTGAACGTATAGTCCCTCGTACAACAAATAGTAACGCACGGCAGCAAAGGAACAACTACGTACAGAAAACACAGTATTTCCAATTCCTATCGCAATGCACCGTATAGGAATGACTATTACTACAGACGCAAAAATAATGAGGACAATTTTCAGCGTACGTTTAATAACAGTCGGTCGTACCAGCAGCAAAGTGATCAGCAACAACATATTCTAGTGAATGAACCAGATAGTAGGTATCATCCAGAGCGTAATACGTCTGGAAGAAGTAATAGAACAGTTCAAATAGTAGAAATGCCACAACATCCTCCAGGTAATAATAACACGTCAGATAGAATCTGACTAGAGACTGTACAGGTTGCGTCTTACAGCAACGTAAGCAATACTTCAGATACACAGAATGTTATTCACGAAAATGTTATTACTTTCAACGACATCCGAGACACTCTTTTGCAAGAAAGACCAGTTGTTCAGAAAATCATTTCACATCCTGTCATCGAAATTAAAATAGGTTCATCGAAATTTTCAGCAGTAATCGATTCCGGATCACCTATGTCAGTTATAAATGAGGAGACTTTCAACGAGTGCAACAAAGAGAATACCTATCCCACATTACCATTAGGCAAAACGAAAGTGAAAGGAGCAGTATCGAGTAAAGGAGTAGACGTTAAATTACAGACACATTTATCATTTTGTATTGCAGGTCATACATTTCACTCAAATTTTTGGATTGTTCCTTAATTGACAACAGACGTTATTTTAGGTACTAATTTTCTCGTACAACACGACGCAGTTATTGATTTTCAGAATTCCTATTTAATGTTGAAGGACGAAAATGTACAATTGGCTTTAGAATTTCAGCACTCATTATCTGCAGAAGAGCAAACAATTAACCGCACAGAGGTCATTTCCGCAACACGTAACATAGACTGTAATTCCACATTGTTCACGGATACGTACGTACATAACTATAATACTCCAGACGAAGCTGACTACGACGTAATGCAAATGATTTCCGATAAAGTTAAACAAAGCAGTGCAAATACAGACGACGAACGCACGCAACTACACAAAATTCTTTTACAGCAAGCTCCAGTTTTCGACAACATTCCTGGTACTATGTCCGGATTTATGTATGAATTTCAAGTCAAACAGCACGATACATTTAAAGCAAAGCATTATCCCATTCCGTATATCCATAGAGAACAAGTTAAGAAAGAATTGCAGGATATGCTTGACCAAGGAATTATTGAACCAGCAGTTAGTCCGTACATAAACCCGCTACATATTGTTAAGAAAAAGGATGGCTCACTTCGCCTCGTGCTTGATTCACGTCCCATCAATGACATAATTATTAATGAAACAGATCGACCACAGACATTAGAGGAACTTCTACAGAAATTTTGCGGTACAGCTATTTATTCCACACTAGATTTGAAATCGGGATTTTGGCAAATTCAACTTCATCCGAATTGCAGAAAGTACACAGCTTTTCTCTGTTTTGGTGACTGTTATCAATTTTGTA
Organism: Schistocerca piceifrons; assembly: GCF_021461385.2. Taxonomy (NCBI): domain Eukaryota; kingdom Metazoa; phylum Arthropoda; class Insecta; order Orthoptera; family Acrididae; genus Schistocerca; species Schistocerca piceifrons. Next base: position 777,559,449 of record NC_060140.1, on the reverse strand, counting down.
AATTACCATTCGGATTAACTATTTCTTCAGCAGGTTTTATTCGCGGTTTGAACACAATACTTCCGACAGAACTTAAAGACAGAATCACGACGTACGTAGACGACATTCTTATTGCAGAAGCTAACTGGACTGAACACAATCTGATTCTAGAACAACTGTTGCAAATTTTTCATGCACAAGGACTCACAGTTAATCTCAGCAAATCGCACTTTGGCAAAACTTCTATAAAATTTCTTGGACACGTAATTTCAACAGAAGGCATTGCGCCTGATCCGGAAAAACTTCAAGCTCTACGTGACATTACTGTTCCTACGACAAAGAAACAATTACGCAGTTTTTTGGGCTTAATTAACTTTTTTCGTAAATTTATTCATTACTCTGCCTTAGACACACCTAGATTATGCCAATTAACAGGTAAAAACACTATTTGGTCTTGGGATAAGCAAGCACATTCTGAATTTATGAACCTGAAACATGCTTTGTTAAATCCACCACTTTTATCGCACCCAGATCTTACCAGAAATTTTTCCATTGCCACCGACAGTTCTAACACCGCTTTAGGCGTACATACTTTTCAGGAAATTGAGGAAGATGGCTCTACAGAAATTAAAAACATCGCATTTGCAAGTCGCATTCTGTCACCTGTTGAACGAAATTATTCCGTTACAGAATTGGAAACATTATGTGTTGTATGGGCTTTTACGAGATTTCGGCACTTTCTTTATGGCAGACATACCACCGTTTACACAGATCACAGAGCTATACAATTCTTACTTTCGGCTAAATTCACTCACGACAGATTAAGCAGATGGAAGCTTTATTTACAGGAATTTAATTTTACAATAGTTCACATTCCCGGCACACAAAAAGTTATAGCAGACGCACTATCGCGTTCTCTCAGCAACAATCAGCAAGACGTAGCAACCAATTTCTGCAAAGCAAATTTCAGTGTCATGTACATTCAGCAAGTTGCATTTGAAAATTTTATTTCGTCGTCATTACAGGACATAGCACAAGAGCAAAGTAAAGACAATGTGTGGAAAGAAATTAAACACCTCTGGCAAGATAGGAATAATGTTACGATTAGAAACCACTGCACTGTACGCAATGACATTATATTTCGCCGCTCTCATCCTGACAGCAACAATTGGTTATTATGTATTCCTGACGAACTGGTTGACAAATTAATATGGTATACTCATTTAAGTTATGCACATTACGGAGCCAGAAAATGTTTTCTTATACTGAGACAGAACTGTTATTTTACCAACATGGAAAAACGTATGCGACGAGTTTTAGCGTCATGTAACATTTGCCAGAAAGCTAAGTCAGACACCACTTCACATATTCCTCCATTATATCCCATTATACCAGTTAAATTAAGACATATGGCCGCAGTAGACATTTTTGGTCCAATTCCGAGAACTAACAGAGGTTTTTGCTACATCTTTGTCGCTGTTGAACTCACTTCAAAATTTGTTACTTTCACTCCGTTACGCAAAGCTACTGCTAAAACATTTTCTATTTCATGTAGGGCATGTGTTGAAAGTAATTTCTGACAATGGACCACAATTTCGTTCTGCTATATGGACACGCATGTTACGAGCTAGAAACATTTCCCCGATCTATATATCCAGGTACCATGCTTCTTCGAACCCTTGTGAACGATTAATGAAAGAAATTGGTAAACTGTGTAGAATATATTGCCACAAAAGACATATTGATTGGGACATACACATACTCTCATTCCAGGATGTAATTAATTCCATACCAAATGAATCTACTATGCTAACTCTGTCTGTTATACTGAAAAATGCTGAACCACCTAACAAAATTAAAGAATTAGTAAACTTTCCTACATCTCGTCGATTACGACACCACGAAATAATTAACATTGCGCTAAACAACATCAAACGTGCCGCAGAGCGCCGAAGAAGACAGCAAAAACAGGTTTGTACACGCCGTGACTTTCACATTGGACAGAAGATATTACTACGTACACACTATTTATCCAGCAGAATAAAAGGTAAGTGCAGTAAATTTGAACTTCTATACGCAGGTCCATATCGGATTCGCTGCATTCCTCACCCCAATGTTGTACACGTCGAAACTTTGAGAACCAGGAAAAGTAAGGGCAGCCACCATGTGTCGAACATTAAACCCTTTATTGAATGAAACCACTTTATGATTTAACGTGCTATGATGCCACTTATGACCACTTATACAATGATATTCACGTGATTAATTATTGATGACTATCGTATTTTTTCTTGGCAAGTGCCCGGCAAGGGAAAGTTAGCAGGTCGCCCTTCTTGTCGTTACACATCAGACCGTGCATATTTTCCAGATGAACTTACACATTTTATGATCACTTATGCAATTATATTTATGTGACTAATTATTGATGACTATCGTATTTTTTCTTGGCAAGTGCCCGGCAAGGTAAGGTTAGCAGGTCGCTTTTCTTGTCGTTGCACATCAGACCGTGCATATTTTTCCAGACAAACTTACGTATTTTATGAATAATTATGCAATTCTATGTAGTGACGTATTAATTTTATCAAATTCTCTCTCCATTAAAGTCTTTAATTCTCGCCTCTATTAACTACACTACATACAAGCTGAACACAACGAACGTCACATCTTGTCTTTCTTATGTATATACGATTGTTTCATGTTTTGTTTGTATGCAATATGAAGTGGTTAAGACATAGCAAACACCAGTTGACTTTAACATTTTTGCCTTATGATATCTCAATATCGTGACTGTTTTACAATTTTTTTTTTTTTTTTTTTTTTTTTTTTTTTTTTTTTTTTTTTTTTTTTTTTTTTTTTGCTGCTGCATTGTGATATTCTGTGTACATTTTTGCCTTTGAACAGTGTCTATGCTTTTGACATTTTACGTTTTCTGTCATGTTATGCTGTATGCTTAATTATGTCACCATAAACCAGTCATTATTTAGTGAGTATATGATGTAAATGCAAGACATTAATCTTTGTTCAGCATTTTCAGAAAGAAATAACGTGTAAAGGAAATAAATTAAACAGAAATGGGAATTTCAACTGCGGAATGATCGAAAGAAGATGCAAACCTCGTGAGGAAGAGTAAATGGATCAGAATTAACAAGCATTAACAAGAATATACTATACATCGTAGAATAGCAGTCTTAACTAATTTTTTCTTTCAGAATACAAGGCGATTGATGCAAGCTGTCAGACAGAACTACACATCTTAGTTTTAGTGATGAAATATGCTAGAGATAAGGAATAGTTGTGTAATGAGTAATGAAGTGATTTTTTACAGATGATAATGAATGCTGATGAAGAGTAATGATGAAGAATATGTTACTATGAATAATGAAGTTTTTCTTTACAGGTGATGATAATAATGGAGTTATGACAATATGGATAATGAAGTGATGGATAATGAAGTTTTTTTCTTTACAGATGAGGATGATGTTGAAGTTTATGTACTTATGCTCTGTAGTTATTTAAGTATTTGTTGCAGTTTGCTTTGACAGCAGGTGTTACATTGCATACTATAATTACTGAAGGTTTTGGAAAGGACAGCTATGGAACACATTTTTATACACTACCTGTTAATTCGAAGTTCACTACTTTTCAGCATAGTATGCGTTTCTTCTTTCAGTTCAATAATCCATTTTGTATTTTTTCCAGGAGAAGCCTTTCATGGTACTTACTAAACTTGTTACTTATTAAACCTATACTAGTACTTGTATTTTTTTTTTACCCAGTTGTGTGACACCCTTGCTACAGCTGACTCATGACGAATGACGTTACACATTTTTCATTTACAGGAACAACCCAGAAGCAATTTTTTTTTCTTTTTCTCTTCTTGCTTTCCCTTATAATTACCCAAAGCAATGCATTGCTAGCAAAAAAAAAAATGTATCACCAGTTCCAAATAATGCTACCCATTTAAGAGTGTTCTGAATAATACTGAATGATGAACAATGTTTTGTACTATTCAATACTTGCTGGCCACTGAGTGCCAATAATTAGTGCAACTAAATGAATTATGTTAATACTATGCCATTCATTAGCTCCTGTTTTCAATGATGACTTTTGATGTTTTGTAACTGGCCACTGAGTGCCAATAATTAGTGTAACTAACAGAACGTATGTTAATACTATGCCACTCATTAGCTCCTGTTTTCAATGATGACTTTTGATGTTTTGTAACTGGCCACTGAGTGCCAATAATTAGTATAGCTAAATGAATTATGTTAATACTATGCCATCCATTAGCTCCTGTTTTCAATGATGACTTTTGATGTTTTGTAACTGGCCACTGAGTGCCAATAATTAGTGTAACTAAATGAATTATGTTAATACTATGCCATTAATTAGCTCCTGTTTTCAATGATGACTTTTGATGTTTTGTAACTGGCAAATGAGTGCCAATAATTAGTATAACTAAATGAATTATGTAAATACTATGCCATTCATTAGCTCCTGTTTTCAATGATGACTTTTGATGTTTTGTAACTGGCCAATGAGTGCCAATAATTAGTATAACTCAATGAATTATGTTAATGCTATGCCAATAATTGACTCTCCTTTTCAATGATGACTTCTGATGGTTTATAATTGGCCAATAAGTGCCAATGTTCACTATAATCAGTTAATTTTATGAACATTATTCTGTCATACTAAATATGCTTTGTAACTGGCCAAGGACTGCCACTGTTTATTGTAATACGATTACCCATGATGCCAATAATTGGTATATTCAGTTAATTTTATGAACATTATTCTGTAATACTAAATACATGGTACAGAAATGTTCAATAACTGGGCTATGAATGCCGCATACTACTAATGTAATTCTCAATGAAGACTACTATGTGACTTAATGTCCTTCACCTTCTGAGCTAACTACCCTGAATTACTGCAATATCCATTTGTCCTGTCCATCCTCGTGATCATGGAGTACTATATTTGCTTTTTGCACTAATTCTACGTTGGTGTGCCTTGTAAGAGCGTGGTGTTGACACGACATGCTGTCCACCACCGTGAGTGATGAAGACGTTATTATGGTGCCACTGTTTGGTGTACCTGATATACTGCAAAAATGATAAAAAACGATAACAGGGAATATTACTACGATATTTCAGTGTCTTGGATACGCTGATAAATACTTCTGGGAAAAGAACTGCAAATTGTCTCACTTGGTGTTGTATTTCTGTGGAAAGATATGGACTTTCAGTGCAGCTGCGTGCAACCTAAGTGCTACAACCATGACGCAATCCTTCCTATTCCTTCCCTAATTCTTGTAAAATGAAAAAGTCATATACAGTGCGTATGCAATTCCTTTCATTTGTTAATAAGATCAGTTATCCTGAAATTACTAAAGACTTCTATAGTGCATGTGTACTTTATTACACTCCTTGATTCGTTTGTTTGTTGTAGAAAAATACTAGATAGCATTACAGTGCGTGTGCACTTTTGTCATTTGTTAATATGATTTGTACTCATTGGGTTTATTTGTCGTAAAAATATTAGAGAGTTTTACAGTGCGTGTGCACTTTATGCCATTTGTACTCATTACGTATACATTTTGTGGTTTTCTGATATGTTCTGTACTACTGTGCGTGTGTACTTTTGCCAATTGTGAATATGTTTTGTATATATTTTGTCTTTGCCTGATATGTTTTGTACTCGGTGCATGTGCACGACATTTAATTCATGTACTACATCTGAATATTCTATAAATTGTAAAAGTTAATTAATTAAGAAAAAATTTGTTGCTCATGGCAAGTCCAAATGACTCACCATCGCTGCCAAATTTTTGCCCCCCCAGTGGAGGGTTATGAAACATGTATGTATTCAGTGTATTCAGTAGCAGCGATGGCGAGGCATGACAGAATCTCTGACCAGAGAGTTATTTATCGTTGCTAGTCTGCGCTTGACCGCGCGAGAGTTCAGAGCAGTTGCGGTCGAGTTGCGAGAGGGTTCAGTTGCATGTAGGGAGTCGGTAGTTGCAGTTGCAAGAGAGTAGTTGTACGTAGCGACTCGCGAGAGCATGTAGTAGCACGCGTGAGACAGTCGGAGTTGTGTGTGAGGAGTCGGCGGGCGTCGACATGGGCCTCTGGTCAAGATTCGGGACGAGGTATATTTTTTAAATAAGGTAATGAAGCAGCATTGCGCTCATCTGATAACGTAATGTATCTTAACAGTAATTAATTTGTTCAAGAATCGCCCCAATAATAATTTTGTTTTCAAAGCAATTTTTTAAGAAAACAATCATTTGAATTGAAAGAAAGTTTCCCATGCATTTCCTTAAAGAAAAGTTTCACTTAAATTCAAAGTTGCACAGGGCCTAAGATCGACATTTCGGTCTATTTGCGTTTTCATTGTCACTGATATTTCATTATCATTGAATTGTCTTACATTTTGTGGGCAGCTTACATTTGGCTCAGATTGCTATTTCTCATTTAATTGTCATTGTCAATAAATTATTTTATTTGCTGGGAGGTTACATTTGGTTCTATTCCGATTAACATTCAGTTATTTATTGTCTTTTCAAATTTCTCTGGGGAGGTTACGAGAACTGCTGCAGCTGACAGAACTGAACGGCAATAGTTTTCACCACCCACAAGAAAGCGGTCCTGAACACGTTAGTACACAGAAAGAAAATTATTTGTGACGAAGATCATCTACAGTCTGAACTGCAGCACTTGAGACACGTGTTCAGAGAGAATGGTTATAGCAAGATTTCAGGTGCTACCGAAAAAAAAGTGTGTCAAAATCTTATGGGACTTAACTGCTAAGGTCATCAGTCCCTAATCTTACACACTACTTAACCTAAGTTATCCTAAGGACAAACACACACACCCATGCCCAAGGGAGGACTCGAACCTCCGCCGGGACCAGCCGCACAGTCCATGACCGCTCGGCTAATCCCGCGCTGGTGCTACCGAAGAAAGATACCTTTTGAATCGGCAGAAGAGGCCAAACAGGCTGCTTTCCTGCCATACTCTGGGGCAACGAGCATAAAGTTAAGACAGGCTGTGACGCGTACGTGACAATGCAGGTCTTACGAGTGCCAGCAACCATCTCCGGCGGGAGGCGAGTAAGTATTTCACACGAGTTTAATAATAATTCTTGACTGCATCGAAGCTGCTTACAAGAATAATATACAGAAGAATGGAAAAGAAAATTGAGAATGCGCTAGGTGACGATCAATTTGGCTTTAGGTTCAAATGGTTCAAATGGCTCTGAGCACTATGGGATTCAACTGCTGAGGTCATTAGTCCCCTAGAACTTAGAACTAGTTAAACCTAACTAACCTAAGGACATCACAAACATCCATGCCCGAGGCAGGATTCGAACCTGCGACCATAGCGGTCTTATGGTTCAAGACTGCAGCGCCTTTAACCGCACGGCCACTTCGGCCGGCTTTGGCTTTAGGAAAAGTAAAGGGACGAGAGAGACAATTCTGACGTTACGGCTAGTAATGGAAGCAAGGCTAAAGAAAAATCAAGACACTTTATAGGATTTGTCGACCTGGAAAAAGCGTTCGACAATATAAAATGGTGCAAGCTGTTCGAGATTCTGAAAAAAGTAGGGGTAAGCTATAGGGAGAGACGGGTCATATACAATATGTACAACAACCAAGAGGGAATAATAAGAGTGGATGATCAAGAACGAAGTGCTCGTATTAAGAAGGGTGTAAGACAAGGCTGTAGCCTTTCGCCCCTACTCTTCAATCTGTACATCGAGGAAGCAATGATGGAAATAAAAGAAAGGTTCAGGAGTGGAATTAAAATACAAGGTGAAAGGATATCAATGATACGATTCGCTGATGACATTGCTATCCTGAGTGAAAGTGAAGAAGAATTAAATGATCTGCTGAACGGAATGAACAGTCTAATGAGTACACAGTATCGTTTGAGAGTAAATCGGAGAAAGACGAAGGTAATGAGAAGTAGTAGAAATGAGAACAGCGAGAAACTTAACATCAGGATTGATGGTCACGAAGTCAATGAAGTTAAGGAATTCTGCTACCTAGGCAGTAAAATAACCTATGACGGACGGAGCAAGGAGGACATCAAAAGCAGACTCGCTATGGCAAAAAGGCATTTCTGGCCAAGAGAAGTCTACTAATATCAAATACCGGCCTTAATTTGAGGAAGAAATTTCTGAGAATGTACGTCTGGAGTACAGCATTGTATGGTAATGAAACATGGACTGTGGGAAAACTGGAACAAAAGAGAATCGAAACATTTGAGATGTGGTGTCATAGACGAATGTTGAAAATTAGGTGGACTGATAAGATAAGGAATGAGGAGGTTCTATGCAGAATCGGAGAGGAAAGGAATATGTGGAAAACACTGATAAGGAGAAGGGACAGGATGATAGGACATCTGCTAAGACATGAGGGAATGACTTCCATGGTACTAGAGGGAGCTGTAGAGGGCAAAAACTGTAGAGGAAGACAGAGATTGGAATACGTCAAGCAAATAATTGAGGATGTAGGTTAGCACAGGAAAGGAATTTGTGGCGGGCCGCATCAAACCAGTCAGTAGACTGATGACCAAAAAAAAAAAAAAAGTTTAAATTCATACAAGTTCTCGAAAACACACAACGAAATTAAGACCTTTAATGGGTACCTTTTCAATGAAATATTGACTCGTCGTGGGGCCTGCACGAAGCCGCCCGTTCATGAAGTGTAGCGAACAAGCTGACTAGTGTAACGTCATAAATACGTTGCGGGACCCGTATATCTCTTTGGTCCGGTCCCGCGACGGGTCGGAACTGCTATGAGCTGCCCAAATCACCTTTAGCGCACGCGTCGTTCCTGTCCTCTCTGACTAGCGCCAAGGGCTGCAATCCTGGCTACACAGGGTGGTCTATTGATCGTGACCGTGCCAAATATCTCACGAAATAAGCGTCCAACGAAAAAAATACAAAGAACGAAACTTGTCTAGCTTGAAGGGGGAAGCCAGATAGCGCTATGGTTGGCCCGATAGATGGCGCTGCCATAGGTCAAACGGATATCAACTGCGTTTTTTTGAATAGGAACCCCCATTTTTATTTCATATTCGTGTAATACGTAAAAAAAAATATGAATGTTGTAGTTGGATCCCATTTTTCGCTTTGTGATAGATGGGGCTGTAATAGTCAAAAACGTATAAGTACGTGGTATCACATAACATTCCGCCAGTGCGGACGGTATTTGCTTCCAGATACATTACCCGTGTTAAAATGGACCGTTTACCAATTGCGGAAAATGTCGATATCGTGTTGATATATGGCTATTGTGATCAAAATGCCCAACGGGAGTGCGCTCGGTATCCTGGACGACATCATCCAAGCGTCCGGACCGTTCGCCGGATAGTTACGTTACTTAAGGAAACAGGAAGTGTTCAGCCACATGTGAAACGTCAACCACGACCTGCAACAAATGATGATACGCAAGTAGGTCTTTTAGATGCTGTCGCAGCTAATCCAAACATCAGTAGCAGATAAATTGCGACCAGGATTTACATGGCGATAACTTTGAACGTCATGTACAGTTCTGCCACTGGGCAGAAGAGAAATTACGGGACGATGACAGGGTTTTTGCACGCGTTCTATTTATCGACCAAGCGTCATTCACCAACAGCGGTAACGTAAACCGGCGTAATATGCACTATTGGGCAACGGAAAATCCACGATGGCTGCGACAAGTGGAACATCAGCGACCTTGGCGGGTTAATGTATGGTGCGGTATTATGGGAGGAAGGATAATTGGCCCCCATTTTATCGATGGCAATCTAAATGGTGCAATGTATGCTTATTTCCTACGTCATGTCCTACCTATGTTACTCCAAGATGTTTCACTGCATGACTGATTGGCGATGTACTTACAACATGATGGATGACCGGCACATAGCTCGCGTGCGGTTGAAGCGGTATTGAATAGCATATTTCATGACAGGTGGATTGGTCGTCGAAGCACCATACCATGGCCCGGTTCTGACGGCCCCGGATTTCTTTCTGTGGGGAAAGTTGAAGGATATTTGCTATCGTGATCCACCGACAACGCCTAACAACATGCGTCAGCGCATCATCAATGCATGTGCGAACATTGTTGTTGTTGTGGTCTTCAGTCCTGAGACTGGTTCGATGCAGCTCTCCATGCTACTCTATCCTGTGCAAGCTTTTTCATCTCCCAGTACCTACTGCAACCTACATCCTTCTGAATCTGCTTAGTGTATTCATCTCTTGGTCTCCCTCTACGATTTTTACCCTCCACGCTGCCCTCCAATACTAAATTGGTGATCCCTTGATGCCTCAGAACATGTCCTACCAACCGATCCCTTCTTCTGGTCAAGTTGTGCCACAAACTTCTCTTCTCCCCAATCCTATTCAATACTTCCTCATTAGTTATGTGATCTACCCATCTAATCTTCAGCATTCTTCTGTAGCACCACATTTCGAAAGCTTCTATTCTCTTCTTGTCCAAACTATTTATCGTCCATGTTTCACTTCCATACATGGCTACACTCCATACGAATACTTTCAGAAATGACTTCCTGACACTTAAATCTATACTCGATGTTAACAAATTTCTCTTCTTCAGAAACGCTTTCCTTGCCATTGCCAGCCTACATTTTATATCCTCTCTACTTCGACCATCATCAGTTATTTTGCTCCCCAAATAGCAAAACTCCTTTACTACTTTAAGTGCCTCATTTCCTAATCTAATTCCCTCAGCATCACCCGACTTAATTTGACTACATTCCATTATCCTTGTTTTGCTTTTGTTGATGTTCATCTTATATCCTCCTTTCAAGACACTGTCCATTCCATTCAACTGCTCTTCCAAGTCCTTTGCTGTCTCTGACAGAATTACAATGTCATCGGCGAACCTCAAAGTTTTTATTTCTTCTCCATGAATTTTAATACCTACTCCGAATTTTTCTTTTGTTTCCTTTACTGCTTGCTCAATATACAGATTGAACAACATCGGGGAGAGGCTACAACCCTGTCTTACTCCCTTCCCAACCACTGCTTCCCTATCATGTCCCTCGACTCTTATAACTGCCATCTGGTTTCTGTACAAATTGTAAATAGCCTTTCGCTCCCTGTATTTTACCCCTGCCACCTTTAGAATTTGAAAGAGAGTATTCCAGTCAACATTGTCAAAAGCTTTCTCTAAGTCTACAAATGCTTTGCCTTTCCTTAATCTTTCTTCTAAGATAAGTCGTAAGGTCAGTATTGCCTCACGTGTTCCAGTGTTTCTACGGAATCCAAACTGATCTTCCCCGAGATTGGCTTCTACTAGTTTTTCCATTCGTCTCTAAAGAATTCGCGTTAGTATTTTGCAGCTGTGACTTATTAAGCTGATAGTTCGGTAATTTTCACATCTGTCAACACCTGCTTTCTTTGGGATTGGAATTATTATATTCTTCTTGAAGTCTGAGGGTATTTCGCCTGTTTCATACATCTTGCTCACCAGATGGTAGAGTTTTGTCAGGACTGGCTCTCCCACGGCCGTCAGTAGTTCCAATGGAATATTGTCTACTCCGGGGGCCTTGTTTCGACTCAGGTCTTTCAGTGCTCTGTCAAACTCTTCACGCAGTATCATATCTCCCATTTCATCTTCATATACATCCTCTTCCATTTCCATAATATTGTCCTCAAGTACATCGCCCTCGTATAGACCCTCTATATACTCCTTCCACCTTTCTGCTTTCCCTTCTTTGCTTAGAACTGGGTTTCCATCTGAGCTCTTGATATTCATACAAGTCGTTCTCTTATCTCCAAAGGTCTCTTTAATTTTTCTGTAGGCGGTATCTATCTTACCCCTAATGAGATAGGCCTCTACATCCTTACATTTGTCCTCTAGCCATCCCTGCTTAGCCATTTTGCACTTCCTGTCGATCTCATTTTTGAGACGTTTGTATTCCTTTTTGCCTGTTTCACTTACTGCATTTTTATATTTTCTCCTTTCATCAATTAAATTCGATATTTCTTCTGTTACCCAAGGATTTCTACTAGCCCTCGTGTTTTTACCTACTTGATCCTCTGCTGCCTTCACTACTTCATCCCTCAAAGCTACCCATTCTTCTTCTACTGTATTTATTTCCCCCATTCCTGTCAATTGCTCCCTTATGCTCTCCCTGAATCTCTGTACAACCTCTGGTTCTTTTAGTTTATCCAGGTCCCATCTCCTTAAATTCCCACCTTTTTGCAGTTTCTTCAGTTTTAATCTACAGGTCATAACCAATAGATTGTGGTCAGAGTCCACATCTGCCCCTGGAAATGTCTTACAATTTAAAACCTGGTTCCTAAATCTCTGTCTTACCATTATATAATCTATCTGATACCTTTTAGTATCTCCAGGGTTCTTCCATGCATACAACCTTCTTTCATGATTCTTAAACCAAGTGTTAGTTATGATTATGTTGTGCTCTGTGCAAAATTCGACCAGGCGGCTTCCTCTTTCATTTCTGTCCCCCAATCCATATTCACCTACTATGTTTCCTTCTCTCCCTTTTCCTACACTCGAATTCCAGTCACCCATGACTATTAAATTTTCGTCTCCCTTCACAATCTGAATAATTTCTTTTATTTCATCATACATTTCTTCAATTTCTTCGTCATCTGCAGAGCTAGTTGGCATATAAACTTGTACTACTGTAGTAGGCGTGGGCTTCGTATCTATCTTGGCCACAATAATGCGTTCACTATGCTGTTTGTAGTAGCTTAGCCGCATTCCTATTTTCCTATTCATTATTAAACCTACTCCTGCATTACCCCTATTTGATTTTGTGTTTATAACCCTGTAGTCACCTGACCAGAAGTCTTGTTCCTCCTGCCACCGAACTTCACTAATTCCCACTATATCTAACTTCAACCTATCCATTTCCCTTTTTAAATTTTCTAACCTACCTGCCCGATTAAGGGATCTGACATTCCACGCTCCGATCCGTAGAACGCCAGTTTTCTTTCTCCTGATAACGACATCCTCTTGAGTAGTCCCCGCCCGGAGATCCGAATGGGGGACTATTTTACCTCCGGAATATTTTACCCAAGAGGACGCCATCATCATGTAATCATACAGTAAAGCTGCATGCCCTCGGGAAAAATTACGGCTGTAGTTTCCCCTTGCTTTCAGCCGTTCGCAGTACCAGCACAGCAAGGCCGTTTTGGTTATTGTTACAAGGCCAGATCAGTCAATCATCCAGACTGTTGCCCTTGCAACTACTGAAAAGGCTGCTGCCCCTCTTCAGGAACCACACGTTTGTCTGGCCTCTCAACAGATACCCCTCCGTTGTGGTTGCGCCTACGGTATGGCTATCTGTATCGCTGAGGCACGCAAGCCTCCCCACCAACGGCAAGGTCCATGGTTCACGGGGGGGGAAACATAGTAGGTGAATATGGATTGGGGGACAGAAATGAAAGAGGAAGCCGCCTGGTCGAATTTTGCACAGAGCACAACATAATCATAACATTACGGATGGCAAACTACTAGCTGTTGAGAGGAATGTCGTTACACGTATTGCCAAATGCATTGAGGTTGACGGACATCATTTTGAGCATTTATTGCATTAATGTGGTACTTACAGGTAATCATGCCGTAACAGCATGCGTTCTCAGAAATGATAAGTTCACAAAGGTACATGTATCACATTGTAACAACTGAAATAAAATGTTCAAACGTACCTACTTTCTGTATTTTAATTTAAAAAACCTACCTGTTACCAACTGTTCGTCTAAAATTGTGAGCCATACGTTTGTGACTATTACAGCGCCATCTATCACAAAGAGAAAAAAGTGGTCCAACTAAAACATTCGTATTTCTTTACGTACTACACGAATATGTAATAAAAATGGGGGTTACTATTTTTTAAAAATGCAGTTGATATCCGTTTGACCTATGGCAGCGCCATCTAGCCGGCCAACCATATCTCCGTCTGGTTTCCCCCTTCGAGGTAGACAAGTTTCGTTCTTTGTAGTTTTTTTCCTTTGACGCTTATTTCGTGAGATATTTGGCCCGGCCACGATCAATGGACCACCGTGTGTAAGCGGGAAACCGTGCTAGCACCAGCAGTTAGTGGTTTTATTCACGACGATGGCGGAGACAGACAACGAAAGCTCGAGATTTTTATTCAGATTGACTCGGCTTGAAAACCCAGAAGATTTTATCCATGTTACAAAAGTTTTAGTCACACTACCGGACCATCTGGAATCTGAAGCAACCTCAATGGCCCCCAAACATACAATTTCTGGGTGCAGAGTTTCCGAGTAGGTGGGCTGGACGAGATGCTTCGACTCGGTGGTCACCACAATCTCCCAACGGAAATCCTTGATGGCTCGAGGAAAGAAACCGAATGCAGACTGCGCACTTTCCGCGCCACTAAAGGCAGTCACGTTAACTTCTCTGAATGAGGAAATTAAGTAGAAAGCTTTTCAGTCCTTATTATCTAGCGTAACTAAATTCTAAACTGGTAAAACTTATTTATGAACACACTGGACTACAAACAAAAGGATAGACACATGTCTGAAGCTAAAACGTTAAAATCTCATCGGCTCTGCTGACGACAACGGCGATTCTTGACTCTGACGGCCTGTGGAACTCACCTTGCGTGAGTCAACGCCCTCCGCAGCCAGCTCTCCAGGACACGCGAGTGGGTCGCCAGCCACGTAGTCGCTGTCGTTGCCGCTGCCGCCGCTTTCTAGGAGGGCCGTCTGGTTGACCATGTCCACAATGGCCACGGAGATGTTGACGCGTATCGCGTATTTTACAGCAAGTCCCAGCATGCACAGAAGCGCCAGCGTATAGCGGCTCTTCCACAGGCCTGCACACAGATATACTTCCATTGGACATATCGGACTAGAAATATTCATCGATTAACTACAACTCTATGGCCACCTGCTTAACAGCGTATTATTTCACCTGTGGAACGCAATACAGCATCGATTTTGTGGGGCATTGAATCGACAAGCCCTTGGTAGATTTCCGAAGTATGTAGCAGCCGGGTCACGCAATTCCTTTAACTGACAGGCCAGTGGTTTGCGGCACGAAGCTGACGTCCCCGATATATATGCCACCGTGTTCACAGTAGGCGAATTTGGTGGCCAAGACATCGTGAGCTATCATACTCCTAAAACCACAGTAGCACGATTCCGGTCTTGTGACACGTTCAGTTACACTGCTGGAAATTGCCATCGTCGTCGGGGAAGACGTCAAGCACGAAGGGATGCAAGTGATCGGCAGTCATGTTTGCGTAGTCCCCAGCTGCCAAGGTGCCTTCGACCACTACCACAGGCACCAAGGAAGTCCATGCGAATGTCCCTCATAGCACACAACTGCCCGACTGACCTGTATCTGTAGCGTGGTGCATGTTTCTAGCAACCATTCGCCTAGATGACAGCGGATCTGGATAGGACCATCAACCTTGTGTAACAAACGAGGTTCTTCCGATCATGTGGTATGTTTATATTGATCCAGGGTCTAACCTCGATGATTCTGTGTCCACTGCAGTCGTAACTGACGATGCCTTTGGGTCAACTTGTGAACACATAATGGCTGTGAGCTCTACACTCCCTTATTCAACAATGTATGCTGAGTGGTGTGCTCCGAAACACTCGCGCCTGCACGAAATTTGTATTCTGTCGCGAGATCTTCCACAGATCGCCGTCTGTCGTGTTTTATAGAGGGAACAGGCCTCCAGCCTCCACGTTCTGTGATGAGGCGTGGACAGCTAACACCTTGTGGTATACTCTCGGTTTCACTGTCCATCAACCAGTTTCTGTAGATTCTCGCTGCGGTACCACGCAGAAAGCCGTCCAGCATCGCCTTTCACGAGACAGTAGTTCCCAGGCGCTGAGCCCTAATAATCTGCCTTTGTCAAAGTCGTTTATGTCAGTGGATTTTCCCACTTCTTATTCTAGCTATAATCATACCCAATTCATCTTTGACCTGCTCATATGCTTACCTTACTGCGTTACGTGCCCCTAACGCCATCAAGGGGCATTCAGTCTCGCAGTAAGCAGTAGGCGTAATGTTTTTGCTCATCAGAGTACGAGGTGCTAGAAGTAACAGGCACGAACTCAGCAGCTTCGTCTTTCGAATAAATCGCATACTTACGAAATGACACCCAGGCGAACTCAACAAAAACTACATTAGGTGTGAACGCAGTACATTGGGCAGACACAGTGATGTGACTCACAGTACTGTCCGTAGCACATCAGGAACATACGATGAAGAAAGACAGACAAGTCCGCAGCAGCAGAGCATAGCATCAACGAGAGACATGCGTTCGAATTTGAAAGAACGAAGAAGCTATGGAGAGTCAATGGTTCCTGGGACTCAGTTGTCAAAGAGGCAGTGGAAACAAGTTCGCACAAAACGCTAGTAAACTGTGTTAGTGGATTTCAGCTTAGCACGGCACAGGATGCCACAATTGAGAAAATACGTCAGGAATGCTCCGTTTTGATGGCGGCGGCGATTTGACGCCCGTATCAATGGTCGCATCGTGCTCTCACACCACAGACACGGCACCGCCAGTGGAGGGACTAGGATGTTAGTGCGGGTTGCCTACATCAGGGGCAGGTATGCACTCAGGGGAAAACTTATTGATCTCTTTTGATTGACAGGTCCTTAACCTATTCTTCTGTTAAGTGGTTTTCCATGTCACCCCCATTTCCTTTTGATTGACAGTCACTTATCCTATTGTCCCCCTGCCCCCTCCCCTTCCCACAACCCCCCTCCCAACTCACTGCTACAGGTACACTTTGACCTCTGAGTTATTGGAATAGCTCTCCTCACTCTTTTAATTTGATTGACTACTTAATTAAATTGATCAATTAATTAACCTTTCACCCACTGGTAAACCCCCCTCCCCCAGAAAATGGCGGTAAGTTCAAATTCCATCAGAACAATGCAACACACCATGGCTACCTCCACTAACATAAGAAAATGGCAGGAAAAAAGGGCACTTTGGCTACCTCCACTAACCTAAGTCATCCAACTGCCACCTTTTCCTGTGGATTGGTGGGAAAAGGACTCTTCATGTGCTGGACAGAAGTCTTTATTTTCAGTCTTCAGTTAAACAATTAGAGGCAGTACCACCATCAAGTGTGTTCACCCCAAGGTCCAGAGTCCAACTGTGCTAGTACACAGTACTGCCACCAGAGAGTGCTGTCATCCCTTCCGTGATGTAATCCAAGATGGCGGTCTGGTGGTGGTGGAGAGGAAGGATCTCATAACAGGAAATTCAAGGGTACATTGTTTATTTATAAAAAAATTCGGTTTGTGGGATTGGATTTCTCTTGCTCATCAGTCTCTGCTGTTTGGAAACATGTAGGTCTTGTAAGAAGCAATTACATGGGGCAAACATGTTGCATAACCTAATGTTTGGCACTATACTCTGGATGTCTTAATATAATGTTTGGGCCTTTGTCGGCACTTAACCTATTGTTCTGTTAAGTGGTTTTCCATGTCACCCCATTACCTTAAACTATTGTACCATCTTTGATACCAAATTAAGTAATTAGTTATGTCCTCCCACAAATTTCTAGAACACTTTTCGAATTTCACATGCATTTGAACGCCATTTCTGGCTCATTCTTCTTTGTCACCCACCCCCTTAATATACTGTACTGCGTTTTACATAAAAATTATGCAAATTAATCTATTGTTCTACAGTTAACCTGCTGTTCTGCTCCATGTCACCCACTCACACACACCCTCCCCTTAACTATTGTACCACTAGCGTGACGTTGATATAAAAAATCATGCAAATTAATTAAATTGGTATTTTTCACATGTATGGGGTAGTTTTTCTTAATTCACAGAATCCTAACGGTCGGTGAAATCGATGGAATATAGTTTCAACAAAAGATCGCTAATAAAATACACGTACGGCCACCCGACACCTGACGCCAGTGCAGGAGTCTGGGTGCATCAGCGGGCCCCACAAAGTGGCGACGTGGCCGTCAGCTGCCCAGTGTCCATTCAGGCCCCGCAAGCATGAGGCGGCGGCATCCCTTTCGTACTTGACACCCAAGAAATTCCTGTTGAAATGCGTGTTCACCTAGGCACCATTGCTGGTGAGATGACGCATAGCCAAGGCGTGGGTCCAGCGCCGAGAGATGTTGCAATGCTTCCCAGAATAGCACAGGGAGCATTATTTCTAGCAATCCTAATGGGACAGCCCGTCCATCACTGAATTTACCTGTCAAACTGCTGCTGCTGCCAGTGTGGGAGCACTATGTGTCCTTTTTTTTCTGCAGATGAGACTTTCAGTGGCAAAAAAACTATCATCGCCATATTGCACTGGCAGTTAAACCCAGCAAAAGTTGTCTACAGATCATCAAATACATACAAGACTCACAAGAATATTGGGAACCAGGAACATATTTATCAGTGTAACTACAATTAAATATTACGATTGCTGCTACAGTCTGACACCGATCGATGTACAGGTTATGTCTCCTCTTGACAGCTGTGGTTCTGGAACGAACCCCAGTATCTATAGTGCACATAATTTTCCATGTAAAAATCTCTCTCATACCTTCACGGTCATCGATGTGGTGAATCTATACATGCCTCACGATAGGACACACAATCATTTTCTCTGATCATGCCACGACATAAGCCACAGTAACTTTGGACTGCAACATACAGGGTGTGATTCAGAAGTTTCAAGACATAACTCAGAACTATAAATTTATTGGACATTTAAGTACAGCGGCCTAAAATTCTTCAAAATATGATCCTTCAGCATCAACACAGCGCTTCCAGCGGAGTAGTCAAGCAACTTCAACCACTTAATAAAAGCAATTCTTCCAGTACAGATTGTATACCATTTAAGGTCCTTTCAGAGTATGCTGATGCAATAGCTATATACTTAGCAATCATATACAACCGTTCACTCGATGAAAGATCCGTACCTAAGGACTGGAAAGTTGTACAAGTCACACCACTATTCAAGAAAGGCAGTAGGAGAAATCCACTAAATTACAGGCTCATATCTTCAGCGTCGATATGCAGTAGGATTTTGATACCTACAGGTACATTGTGTTCGAACATTATGAATTACCTCGAACGGAACGGTGTATTGACACATTCAAAACGGATTTAGAAAACATGGTTCTTGTGAAACATAACTTGTTGTCCATTCACACGAAGTGATCAGTGTTATCGACAAAGGATTTATAATTGGTTCCCTGTTTCTAGATTTCCTGAAGGCTTTTGATACCATACCTCAAAAGCGGCGCCGCGCGGGATTAGCCGAGTGGTCGACGGCGCTGCAGTCATGGATTGTGCGGCTGGTCCCGGCGGAGGTTCGAGTCGTCCCTCGGGCATGGGTGTGTGTGTTTGTCCTTAGGATAATTTAGGTTAAGTAGTGTGTAAGCTTAGGGACTGATGACCTTAGCAGTTAAGTCCCATAAGATTTCACACACATTTGAACACTATCAAAAGCGGCTTGTAATCAAATTGAGTGCTTACGGTATATCATCTCAGTTATAAGACTGATTTCGTGATTCCCAGTCAGAGAGGTCACAGTTCGTAATAACTGACGGAAAATCTTCGGATGAATCAGAAGTGATTTCTACCGTTCCCCAAGGTAGAGTTATAGGCCCCCTGCTGTTCCTTGTCTATACAAACGATTTAGGAGACAATCTGAACAACCGTCTTAGGCTAGGCGCAAATTTAGACGCATATAGCGCGTGTGGCGCGATGCAGCGCAGCGCGAGTTTTTGTAGCTTCACAGGTTCATATCGGACCACGCATATTGCGACGCGACGCGACTGGGACGCGACACGCGCCTGCGCCAGGTCGCGCGGCGTTGTGGTTGAGGCACAGGTTCTCGCGCCGCGCGTCGCGCTTGCCTCGCTAGCACCGTAGGAAATTTGAGGCGGGGAGCGGAAAAGTAACCCGGCCATATGCTCACATCAGAACGGTGCATATCAGCAGTGGTAGTATTGCCAATACGATAAATTTTGCCCTACTGTGTACTGAATTTTATGGCCTTTGGGTTGTGTTTCGTTTTTCGCCATTTAAATTTTGTTGAAATGTACTGCTGACAAAGGCAGATCTACCTTCATGACAATGTTTTTCGAAGTCCATCTCACAAGGCGCACATACCTAGCTTATGCATTCCTGTCGCGCGCATTATCCTACGCTGCTGACAATACACTGACCATTGTGCTGTGCAACAGATCAATTGTTTATTTTTCTCAATAACAACTATTTTATTCGTGATCACGCATTGTCAGTTTGGCAAGCCATAGGTGAGTAACCAGCATCTGGCATGTGCCTATCATTCCGCCTGAAGGAACGCTCGTCATTATTTTAATACTGCTCAGATCAAGAGAAGCAATAAAATCTTTTGGTAAGTTTCCATTCCAGTCGCTCAGTGTTAAAAATATGGTGGGTTACGGGGATTACACCAAAATCCCAACAGAATTGGCAATCTATTTTTGTGTGAGTTGTTATCCTTTTCTCATTCAAAGAAGCATCACCGTTTGTGAGTAACGACCACATTTCTCTTGGTGACTGGTTTAATTGTACTTCCTTTTTCACAGTGTAATTTGCCAAACTCGTCTCACAGCAGCTATTGAGACGGAATTCCGGAACAGAGTGCCGCATTAAACAAGTAATTGGCAATCACAGATCTCAATAGCTTACGAAGAGCCTCATAGTGTCGGTTTGCAGTAACATAAAAGAAGAAATTTCGTGTTTATTTTCATACTAGGAAGCTCTTAGCCGGCTACTGTTGCCGAGAGGTTCTAGGCGCTTCAGTCCGGATCCGCGCTGCTACTACTGTCCTTAGGTTAGCTAGGTTTAAGTAGTTCTAAGTCTAGGGGACTAATTACCTCAGATGTTAAGTCCCATAGTGCTTAGAGCCATTTGAACCATTTTTTTAAGCTCTTCTTCCGCTAGCTGTCGATAACTCTTCAAAAATTACAGTCACTGGAGTGAAATAAATAAAAAGGGAAGTATAAGTACAGATATATCGATATAGATAAGAAAGTTCCGTGTGTTTAAGAATTGGCAAAACACTCTCCTCCCTGTGTGCTATCATTCGCCAAACTATCGTATCGATGTCTCGAGCGGTTTAGGAGCTATGAGAGATGTTGCGAGTATTTCATTCTCGCGTGCGTGAGATCAGAAGTGAGCGCGCTACATGGGATCCATTTTCTCGAGATCGGAGGCAGATAGAGACCTCCTCCCAAGTCTAAACAAAAATTCATGTCAGCTAAATTTCATACGCAGCAACATATGGTGTAATAACGCACCAAACGCAAAATCACAGCGACCCCTAATTTTCGTTGCAAACTTTTTGAGTTTTGCGTAGTGTCTTACTAAAATGTGTACATTACAATAAGAATGGTCATTAGCGAGATGATGGGCTCTTCGCCACGAAGCTGACATAACGGTACAAGTAAGGCAAAAATCAAAAATTTTCAGTGAACAGTTTCTGTCAGCGCAGAGCGTTGCCAGTCGGCGTGTGCGAGGTATGGTGTACGCGTCGCAATATGCGCTGCACCCGCGCGACTCGTGCGTGTCGCAACGTAGTGTCGTGTCACGTCTCAAGTGCTATACGCGTCTCAATTTGCGCCTTGCCTTAGGTTGTTTGCAGATAACGCTGCCGTTTGTCGGCTAGTAAAGTCATCAGAAGATGAAAACAAATCGAAAATCGTTTTAGATAAGTTATCTGTGTGGTGCGAAAATTGGCAATTGACCATAAATAATGAAAAGTGTGAGCTCATCCACATGAGTGCTAAAAGGGATCGGTTAAACTTCGGTTACACGATAATTCATTCAAATCTAAAGGCTGTAGATTCAACTAAATACTGTACCTTGTAATTACAATTACTAACAGTTTAATTTGGAAAGAATACGTAGAAAACGTTGTGGTGAAGACGACCCAAAGACTGCGTTTTATAGGCAAAACACTTACAAGATGCGACAGACCTACTACACTGCGCTTGTCCGTCCTCTTGTGGAGTTCTGGTGCGGGGGTTTGGATCCATACCAGATAGGACTAACGGAGTACATCGAGAAAGCTCAAAGAAGGGCAGCACGTTTTGTATTATCCCGAAATAGGTAAGAGAGTGTCACGGACATAAGACAGAATGTAGTGTGGACATCATTAAAACAAAGGCGTTCTCGTTGCGGCATGGACTGCTCACGAAATTTCAATTACCAACTTCTTCTCCATATGCGAAAACATTTTGTTGACGGCGACCTACATAGGGAGAAACGATCATCGTAATAAAGTATGGGAAATTAGAACTCGCACGGAAAGATACAGCTTTCGTTTTTCCCGCGCTCTATTCGGGAGTGGAATGAAAGAGAACTATGCTGATGGTGGTTAGACCAACCCTCTGCCAGGGCACTTGAGTGTGATTTACAGAGTAACCATATAGACGTATATGTAATGCTATTCTGTTTCTTGCTACTTGCTGGTTGGATAATGAATGATACTTTCTGAAATGAGACTTTTATCTGTCAAGTTGTAATTGGAACTTAATGAAATGCTTTTACAGCCTGTTGCCGAACAAACAGCAGTAGGGCCGGCCGAAGTGGCCGTGCGGTTAAAGGCGCTGCAGTCTGGAACTGCAAGACCGCTACGGTCGCAGGTTCGAATCCTGCCTCGGCCATGGATGTTTGTGACGTCCTTAGGTTAGTTAGGTTTAACTAGTTCTAAGTTCTAGGGGAGTAATGACCTCAGCAGTTGAGTCCCATAGTGCTCAGAGCCAAACAGCAGTAAACAATTCTGAAATAAGTTTTGTAGGAAACTTAATAGTAAATGTTCTTAGTTGTGTTTTCTTCTCAGTGGGAAACCTTACCTCTCCTGTCTTCTGCGAGGTCATCTCGAATACAGCCGCCGTAGAAGTTGCTAACTGTTGACCGTGTCGCCTAGTGAAAGAAACTTCTATTAAGTTGCGGTGAGATAAACTGTTTGTCAAATATATAGACAGGTACTGTGTTTCACTTCCCTTTTGTATTAACCCAAAATACAGCCTTATTCATTAAACTGTTACAACAGAAAGAGAGATAAAAATGTTCGCGTCCCCTCCTCATCAAGACACATTAGAGACTCTTCTCTTGGTACCGACTTAAAAAAATGTGACAGTCACATTTCTCTCATCTAACAGCATATGTACTGCAGCGCGTAGCTTTCTTTTTTACCTTACGTATACCTCTTTGGAAACATGTAGCAAATGCCATTGCAATGTTGTGATATTGTGTTAAACATTGGATTATGTTCATTGTTTATTTATGTCTATATGAGTCTCAAACAGAGTGCCTTATGAAAATCTGCCATTTATCAGAGACAGCACACTGCACCCAGCAATGTCGCATCCACCTCCACTACATCTACCGTCACCACCATCGCAGTCACCAAAACAGCAACAATGAAATTTCCTACCAGATTAGATCTGTGTGCCAAACTGGAAAAGTAGGAGATAACGCATTGGCGCAAGTAAAGCAGTGAGGATGGTTCGTGAGTCATGCTTCGTTAACTCAGTCGGTAGAGCAATTGTTCGTGAAAGGCAAAGGTCCCGGGTTCGAGTCCCGGTGTGTCACACAGTTCCAACCTGCCAGGAAGTTTCGTATCAGTGCACACTCCGCTATCGAGTGAAAGTTTCATCATGGCTACAACAGCAATAACTGGCAACCAGCAGAGCTCGCTTTTGAGCCCTTTCCCAAGCCCGTCCTACCAACAAAATAGTTGTCAGAAGATATTCTTCATTGATCTGTGCAGATATTGCAGTTCTACTGTATTTTTTTATGAGTCCAAAGTGCTTTAATACTAGCACTGATGATAGTCACGCAGTAATTGGAATCGATTTGCAACAGAAACAACGATTTCTGCTTCAGCGACCAATGCTGACCCTCCTTTTGTTATCATTAGTGGTGTGGTGGTCGTGACGCACCCAACTCCTGATAGAATCTCCATTCAGCCAATATTCGTTGTAGTTCATGTTTTATAGTTAGTTGTAGGCTATTTAAGTAACATATATTTGAATAATTTCGTATCTGTATGGAGATATGTATGATAAAGTGCTAAACAAGGTAGAATTGCGGTGCCGCATATAAGAAATAAGGAGTAGCAGCGACCGTAGCATGACGTAGAAGTAGAGTAGAAACAAACATTAAAAATTTTCCTGTAACAGCTTTCTGCATGTAGATACGTTCTTTAGCATACATAATTTACAAGGAGCATTGGTAAATATAAGTACTACTTTAAATACTACACACAGATTCATTAAGTTGTTTTCCAGGGAAGCCAATTAAATATTTCAGTGGCCTCATGATGGTACCAATGTTTCCTCAATGATCTACAGAAACAAATGGTTCAAATTACTTGCAAGCATAAAATAACGTTTGCGTGAACCTCAGTCAGAGAACGTGGATCAATTCCTCCTTATAAAAAGCAACGTAATTTTCTAGGTTGAGTTGAAAGGTGGCTAATGAAACGCTGTTCATCTGCAAAATTAAAATTAAATAATTTAAACTTTAATTCAGTTTGTTTTATTCTCATTTTGAATCTGTTTGAATGAGCATTGGAATGGATGACCTATAATGAACTTGGAAAATCTACTTGGAGGTCAAAAACGGACGACATCGATGTATCTGAACATCTTTATTACTGCGTAATGGGGTTTTAATCCGGGAAGTCTACGATCGTACAAGTCTCGCCAAGCCTTCAGACTGAGGTTAACATCAATGAATGAAACCTTAAGATGAGTGGGTGATATTTATTGGTGCTTCCGACATGAAACTGTGTTCATGCTCCTTTCGGAATAGTATCGTACAAAAACTTTATCTCAGCTGTACAGTTCGCTCAGGCCACTTAACCCTTGCCTCTTGCTAGCCACAGCGCTGTCAATTGGAGTCAATATCTGTCAGTTTATACTATAGGCGTCACTAAGCAGTTATGAACTGCGTTGGTCACCAATGTGAACTTCATACGACCCGAATTCAGAGTCCGTCACTAACGATACACTAACTTTTGTCACGGTGTGCTGCAAGAATAAGAAATTATTCGTTTTAGAATAGCTGATTCCACATGCTTCTGTACAATGAGTGTGTTTTTTCCGACGATATGGAGTGAACGTGTAAAATTTTATAGCACAAAGATTGAGGGTAGCAGTAAAAGTGAAATTGATCTCATATGTACTCCACTTTGCATTCTAGAGCTACGTACTTCACTTCTCCTCTGTGACATAGATTTACCATCGGAGATACTGATATGTTTTGCTTCTATTATTCTATTGGTGAATTTCTGTATTACTCTCAAACTGCAACGAAATATTGATAGCAAATTTCATTATTAATTAAATACACTTTGAGGTTGTGACTAATATTCCCAGTGACCTAAATAAATGCATGTGTACATAAATAGTTCTAATAACTATATTTTGTGTAATGAATGCTTTTTGCTTGACTGAGGAGTTACCTCAGTGCATTAGACCCTACGAAACTAGTAAATGAAAATATGCACAGTATGGTAACTTCATGATTTCTCTTTTTACGAAATGAAAAAAAAACATTCTTATGGTAAAACTGGATGAATCCAGGAGTTTTACTGTACAAAAAATGAGGGTATATTAGGCTTTAACGTCACGTAGACTATGCAGTCATTAGAAACAGAACAAAAACATACGAGCATATCCCATAAACGGCTTAGTGAAATCACAAATTGTCTAAATCATTTTGGCCAGACAGGGAGTTGAACCGTCGTCCTTCCTAATGCGAGTCCAGTGCACTATATGCATTTTCAAGTTTAAGTTTTCATCAGTATGCACCCCAGAACTCAGTAATATCTGTCCTGGTCAGCATTTTTAATAATACGCCACGTCAGTTGGAGGCGAAGGGTTTTTGAGAGTACCAAACTCAGTAAGTTGTGATTTTATAAATTTTAGGGACAGCCCTTTGATTTTACAAAGTTTATGGGCAGCTCTTTGCACAGAAATTGTTAGTAAATTTACTAAAACATGATTTATTATTTTCCCTGTTTATTGTTCTCTGTTTAGCTTGCCAATAAAGCTTGTCTCGTCTGCAAAAAATATCGATTGTTTATCTTGATACAAATAAAATGGTAGAACTGTAATTAAGGATCGATAATCGAACCTTTTGGAAAGCCCAATGTCGTTTCTCCTGACTTTGGTAATGTGGACTCTCTCTATTTATATTATATGAATATCATAATGTAGCCGCATGTGTCCTGTTTCTCAAACAGGAACCAAGCGAGACATGTAGTTAACCATTGTATCTCATAAAGTGATTATGACAAAATGAATGAAGACAGTAGATGTAACGTACAACACGGGAGAATTTTCTTTGGAGCACTGCATTTCCCACACTGGTGTATGTCTACATGTAAAGTATTTCATTGAAAGCGATATCTTTTTGAAAATAGCCTCTGCTGAAAGTAACTGCATCTTCATTGCACTTCTACACAGACTACCACTTAACAGTAAGTTTAAGAAAGATTAGCAATTCTGTCTTTTGCTCCTTATAATTTTCTGCTTTCTGTGGTAATGGAGAGTCTTGGACTTGTTCTGTACATTGAATGTGCATGTGTGTGTTGTTGTAAAAATTATCCAACGTATTTCTTTTTCTTCAATAAATAAAGTAATCAAAACTAAAGTTTCATGCTTGCATCAACGTTCTGCTACTAGTTTTTCTTCATCAATTTTCATCATACCACTCACTGACAGCAGAAAAATGTTTATATTTTGGAAATTTACAGATCACGAAATTTCATTTCTCCCTTCAGTCCAAATGGCAATACTAATTTCAAAACAAAATCATTTAATGTGAAAGTAAGAAATTCCAAGATTCGGTAAGTGATGAGGAAACGAATTTCAATTTTAGTGTTGAGTCTGAAGAGACATCAATAAATTACTCTAATTCTTCAGTTGTTAAGTGTTGACGGAAGTTTTGTGCTAAAAGCACCATTGATTCAGTTATGTTGATCAACTTCTTCTGGAAAGTACTTCAGAAAGTAATCAACGAGTTCAGTTAAATGATCCACAAACACAGACTTCAATCCTTCACTCAACTGAAATTTGTGTCACGTTCAGGGAAAACGTAATGTATAGCTTCATCATTAAACTTTTACTTCCACAATAAGGTCTTCCACTATGATGTGAGCTTCTTGCTTCCTGCTACAGATTAGGTGGCTTTGTAAGTTGAAGGGAGAGACTGTGTAGGAATCGAAGCTTTTTTAGCGATTATTTTTTTCTGACATTTCTTTTAACTTGAGAGAACGGTATTCTCGTGGTTTGTTTACAAAACCATCCTGATTTGACTCCAAATGTCGTTTCATTTTATTATGAAGCACGCTTTCAATAACTAGGACTGTGAAACATATGACAGATTGTGATCGTCCTCCATTTCCGAGCAGTACACGTAAAACCGAAATTCAAGTAACCAACGTCATACTTCCTGGATATTCGTCTATACATTTCTTTCGAACTCCATGATGCATTTGAAACATAAAATTTTGTATTTACATTTAAAAATTGGTTCATGCCAACAGAGAAACAAAAATTGAAACGATATACATTCAACGGATGTAATTTTCAAACTGATTTTTACTGAATAAAAATGAATGAGCCTTCAGTACGACTCAACCACCTACCACAGTGCCATGTTAACAACACTTATGTGACGACCAGTTATACATCATCACTAGCGTACACGTTGTTCTTTAACTCAGAAAGCAAATAAGCCAAATTATTACTTTTATGAGGCCATTGTGCCACCCCTGCTGTAATACTACAACATCCCTGGGAGCCGCGACGCACAGCTTGAAAACCACTGAGTTAGCCAAACCTAATTTGATGCGCTCTTCCTGAAGTGAACTCGAGCTTATCTTAATTCGAAGGTGCCAAAATGTCGTATCTATTATGCCAGTGACTTCCCACTTTAGACGTACTAGAACTGGAGGACACATTAAGTAACGTCACTGTGATCCTTCCCAAATCATTATTAAATATTTCGTCACACATTCTGTTGCTCTGTGCTCTTTAGTAATAACGTCGAACATATGACAATAAAAGGAAAACCAAAGAGTAAATCATCTTTATATTTATAAACGTAACATGTGGTTCAAATGGCTCTGAGCACTATGGGTCTTAACTGCTAAGGTCATCAGTCCCCTAGAACTTAGAACTACTTAAACCTAACTAACCTAAGGACATCACACACATCCATGCCCGAGGCAGGATTCGAACCTGCGACCGTAGCGGTCGCGCGGTTCCAGACTATAGCGCCTAGAACCGCTCGGCCACACCGGCCGGCTATACGTAACATAGGGATCACTCATGTGGAGTGATGCTGTTAAAATATTAAAAAAATAATCTAGTTTGTGAAATTATCGTGAAGCTTGCTTTACAGTACATCGAGTTACTGTATAAGTTGTAGACATTCCTTCTGTCTAAGTATGAATCGTTATATCTGACGTATTGAAGCTGTTGATGGCTAGCACCAAGTGTCCCTACCGATAAATTTCCAAGTTGAGTGAATTCTATTTATCAGTTGGAACGCATACGTAAGTAAGTCTTGTCAGTTAAACAAAACCAAACTAGGATAACAGTGACTTACTGTCTCAAGTTTAATTGCTACCCGCACAGCAAATACTTAACTCCCTTTCTTCGGATGGTCACTGAACGTCTGAGTTTCTATGGTAGTTGGATACACCACGTTACTCTACAAAGAATATGGCAAATTGGATAAAAGTAAATTAGGGGAAAGCAAGTAGATATGATGGTTATGTTCAGCTATACTGTTCTTTTTCACAAACTGAAGAGACGACTACTACTGAACAAAGAAGAAAGTAAGAATGAAGGAAACAACCTTCACCGAAGATCAAACAGGTGCAACAGAGAGCGGTATCGTTCAAGATGTACGATACGTGATAGCCATTGCTGACAGAAATTCGAATAGCACGATTGATTTCGTGTTGTTCTTACCACTACCATGCTCTGACTGTACATCTCAATTTCACTTTTTTCTGTAATTTATAGTATTCGCAATTTACGGCTTACAAAGACCTAAGAGGAGCCTAGGAACTTTTCAGTAAGTAGCAATTCAGTGACATAGCACCAAGAATTTTGTAACACATAGGAGAAACTATTGAGATGTTGAGGCAGGGCCATACCAGTAACAATAACTCACCTTGGCTGTCCTGTAGCCTTGTGGCAGGTTCCGTCGTCATGTTCTGTTCGTGGGCACCGCTTCCTAGGCCGCACTGCGCCCCTGATGGCTAACTGTCCTCTGGTCTGATGCTGTAGCTTTGTAACTGTTTTTACCGCGTAGTGGAAGGCGCTGTGAAGGGACTGAAGCGGTGGAAGGGTGGGGAGACGCGAACGTCCTCCAGGGCTCACCTCACTTGTCCTCTGAGGCCTACGTCACACCAGCGGTGCCACACAAACACTTCTTATTTGGCAGGAGAGAAACGGAGGAGAGAGAAAGAGAAGAGGGAGAGGGAGTAAATATGTGCACACTTTTTTGTTTTTTACTTAAATATACTTCCTTTTAGAAAAAAATTCTAGATTTTTGACGTTCATGAAGAACGACAGTGTGACGCACGAAAAACCGGCCCCGAGTACAGACTGCTCGCAAATTGCGCACGAGTTGTTGCCCTCCACGATCAGATACAACAAGAAATAGATAAACACGTAATAATCAGATAATAAAGGTGTAATATACAAGCTAATACAAAGGTCTATATTTACTGAATTAATCTTGTCTCTCATATTACATGACATTAGGTGCTGAAAATGACCACCTTGTGCGTTCAGTGGACTTTTACGCGCGCCCTATGTTATTATACACTTTGCGCAACTCTGCCGCCTCATTTCTTAAAATTTCGTCAAAAATATTGTCCTGTAAGTCTCCTAACGTTCTTGGGTTATTTTGGTACTCTTTTCCCTTAAGACTGCCACAGCGATAAAGGTCACGAGTGGTCAGCTCCGACGAACGCTTCGGCAGCAATCCTTTGCTGACAGTACTTTCTTTTCTGAACCTTTCATGAATTCGTGAGATTGATTCGCGTGGAGTGTGACAAGTCGCCCCATCTTATTGAAAGACTGCGCACGTACATTCATATTAGGTCAACAGTGCGTAAAATTCCGCAAAAGTTCGCTTACATACAGCAGTGCTTACTGTTGTTTCAAAAATTTTGGGACCCACATTCCGACTAGCTGACACGGTACGTCCACTCCGATTTTTTTTAACCATGAAGACATTCGTCATTAATCGTATAGAGATTGTTTGTTAACCAATATCCGGTGTTCTTGGAGTTCAAATGTCCTGTCAGGTGGAACCAGTCTTCATCACCTACGAAATACAGCAGCGGATCCAACATTCCACTCTCAGTTGTTTGACATAGCCACATACAGTAATTCGCACGTTTTGCCTTATCCTCCTCCTTCAGTTCTTGGACACTAGTTATTTTGTAGGGCTTCATCCCAGTATGGTTTAAAGCACGTTGACAAGATCTACACGAAAAGTTCACTTGCGACAATTTACGTGCCGTCTTCTTTGGTTCATTCGTGCTCGAATATCCGCCATCACAGCAGCTGTAGAACGGACGGGGCTCGAATCTTTTTTGCTTTTGTAACTGATCCTCCATGTGCCATCCCTGCCACATCCTTTTTTTCATAAGTGACGGAACAAAGACTGAAAATAAGTTAAAGAGACTGTCAGAGACAGTAATGACAAACATTGAAATATAAGTCTGATGAAAACATTACGTCATTAAAAGAACCAACGTGTTTATATGTAATTGAAATAAAATCACTGATAGTGTAAAATTATTATTATCATTGTTCTTGTTCGTTTGATGAAGAAAGACACTTTCGTTTGTCTCATTTCAAGGAAGTAGGTCTCAATCGCCGCCATTGGTACGAAACCTGTAAAAACGCTGTCTGTCTGCTCTCGTCTGAGAATGTAAGTGTAATTCTGCGGAATATAGATTCTAAGGTTTATGTGCTAACTTTCATAAATCCAAAAAGTCATTTTCCGCTTCCTCATCCCATCATATCAACTGATTATCGGATTGGTCATTTTCTTAGTCAATGGCGGTTAGACGCCTTTGAACTAACAGTAAATATAAAGTCATATTACACGGCAGTAATAACCTTGAGAGCTGAATATAAATATTATTTATATCTGCAAGATTAAAGTGTACGTAATTAAAAGTATTTTCTTGTTCAGAGAGAGAAAATTAGAGCATTGCACAAAGTTTGTGGCAAAGATTAACTTTCTTGGCGGCCTGCAGTCGCATTTCCATTCATTACGTAAAAGTTATTAATATCAAATACAAATTAGTGAGCGTGAATGTTTATATCAGCCACTGCCAAAGATATGTTCAAAATATCCGGGACACAAAAATTAATATCATACGCACATGTGCTTGCTTGTGATTTGGGAAAGGTTAATTAAACGGCAACCACAGCCACGCAATTTATCTTTTCGCTTCGTAAAAAGCCAGTTCGCGCTCACGGTCGACTATTGCCCGATCGCAAACGCAGCGACTACCAAGTTAGCAGCAATATCAATTTCTATCGCGATCGCCATAATTTGAAGCGAGCGCGAATTTCGGTTCTGCTAATGCGCTACACGCTCACAAAATCAAATAAAGGGTAGTCAGGGGCTGGTATATCCAGTATGCCACTTTGTCACCGAATCCTGCATACTCCTCTCTGCTGGTGAGGAAGCGCCAGGAAACTTCCTTGCAAAAATGTCCCGAGTTGTCGTAAATAAACGGTAGACATATACGCTTCCACTATTGCGATTCTTTCTTGAAGAAATATGTACCTCACACGCCTGAACCAAGCCGCAACGACTTTCATATTGACAACATAAAATGTAGTCGTAACGGCTTCGAAGTAACAGTTGACAATTGGCGAGAGGAAGTGAACAGTCTAGTACTCGGAGCGGTTTTTTTGTGCACCACCCTGTAAAACATGTTTATTAGAGGGTAGGAGTCAAAAAGATGAATAGTATCAATTATATGCGATTGCAGGCTTTCTCGGCGTATTTCAGCTATGAAATCTTCACGGGCTATCAGCCGAGTGGCGTCGTCTTCTAGTCGCAACGTTTCAATGGACTGCGTATCCATCTTCGCCTGAAAATGAAGGATACGCAATCCATTGAAACGTTGCGACTAGAAGACGACGCCACTCAGCTGATAACCCGTGAATATTTCATAGTACCAGTTAATTCTATTCGAAAACGACGGTTCACAAAAAGCTCATAAAATAGCAATAAAAAATGTGGTGTAGATATGGCTCCTGCCCTAAGAGTCATCAAAAATCTTTTAAAATGTTTTAATGAAACTGGATAAAACAATACAATACAGTTCACTGTTCTATAAACTTGTGTACTTAAGAATTGTAAAACACCACCAGTTCAATAATTATTTACAAAATGGTTCAAATGGCTCTGAGCACTGTGGAACTTAAATCTGAGGTCATCAGCCCCCTAGAACTTAGAACTACTTAAACCTAACAAATCTAAGGACATCGCACACATCCATGCCCCAGGCAGGATTCGAACCTACGACCGTAGCGGTCGCGCGGTTCCACATTGAAGCGCCTAGAACAGCTCGGCCACCCCGGCCGACAATTATTTACAGAAATCGCAAACATAAATAGCTCTTTCAGGCCCAGCTCAATCTAACAGTGTCGACATGTGGCTGGTAACACAATAAACACATACTTCCTCGCTTTTTTTGTGTGTGTGGAGGACTTTTCATCACAAAAGAAGCAAGCTGCGCGGCTCGAGTCTAATGAATTCCCATTATTGATATCCAGTGTACCTGCATAGCAGAGCGTGGAGCAACTAGCTAGCTGCAAGCCTTGTTTGATAACGACGGGACGGATTCGGCGAGGATTATTAGAGGATAATAAGTACCGTGGGTATTTGAATCGTGGACTTCTTGTGTGTGTCGCTATCCTTTTTAACGTTAGACTGTAATTCTGTGTTGCTTATACAGGAGATGCTAGAAACCAGCTGGAAACGGAATAGTGGCTGATTGTGGTGCTCCTTTTCCGGTGCCGCGGTCGGATCCGAGAGTTTTTTGAAAGTAGTTGGATTCCTACAGGGCACCGATGAGAGGTATAGAAGAACTGATTATTTTTGCGCTGTCTCGTAGGCCAAATCTAGCCTGGCGACCCTAATTTACCTTGATAGTATATGTGTAGTTGTGCAGAGAAGCAATCTGGATCCGCTGACAATCTTTCCGGAGGAAGTCTACATAGGGTGATTAATCTCACTCACCGCAAACCGCTGAATCCCCATTACGCTGAAAAGGACCTTTGTCAGACGTCTTTTATAAAAGATGTATTATAAAATCTTTGACCGTTTACTGGTGTACTATGATTGTTAGAGGATGGCTCTAGCTTTCATAAACGATCTTTCAAAGAACTTTCACAGTGTAATATGGGCTTAAAAGTGAGAGAGTTTGTCCATTGTCGCGAGTGTGAGTTTACCACGTGGACAGGACGAGGAAAAAAGTTTCGTGTAGTGTTACAGGAGGCTGCTAAAAACTAAGTGAACTGTTAAGTTAATAAATTGCAGACTCGCAGAGGATAGGAAATTGTGGGAAACCTTGACTAGGACAAGTGACAGTATGGTAGGATATGCGTGAAGACACCAGGGAGTATCCTCCGTGCTACTAAAAGGCGCAGTAGAGGCAAAAACTGAAGAGGAAGACAAATATTGTTACGTATATTACTGCCGAATCAGCCTAACAGCTCATGCGTCCGTGTCGCTGACAAGACTAACATAGAGAAGAATCGAAAATAAAATTGTGGATCTCATAGGTGACGATCAGTTTGGCTTTAGGAAAGGAATATTCACGATAGAGGCAGTTCCGACGTTGCTGTTGATCATGGAAGAAAGGTTGAAGAAAAATCAAGGAACATTGATAGAATTTGCCTATCCCGAAGAAACGTTCGACAATGTAAAACGGTGCGACATGTTCGAAGTTCTGAGAACAATAGGGGTAAGATAGGGAAAGACGGATGGCACAATATGCACGTGAAGGAAGAGGGAATGACAAGAGAGGAAGACCAAGAACGAAGTGCTCGGCTTAAAAAGTGTGTAAGCGAGGGATGTAGTTTTTCGCCCCTACTGTTCAGTCCATACATCGAAGCAGCAATTACGAAAATAAAAGAAAGGTTCAAGAGTGGGATCAAAACTCAGGGTGAAAGGATATCAATGCTAAGATTCGTCGATGACATTAATATCCTCAATGAAAATGAAGAAGAATTACAGGATGTATTGAATGGAATGAACAGGCTAATGAGTACAGAATATGGATTGAGGAGTAAACCGAAGAAAGACGAAAATAATTTGAAGTAACAGAAACGATAACAGAGATCAAAATTGGTGATCATGAGATAGATGAAGTGAAGGAAATCTGCTACCTAGGCAGCAAAAAATCCATGACGAACGGAGCAAGGAGCATATAAAAAGCAAACTAGCACTGACAAAAAGGAAATTTCCGGCCAGGAGAAGTGTACTAGAATCAAACACAGGCCTTTATTTGAGGAAGAAATTTCTATGAATGTACGTCTGGAATACAGCATTGTATGGTAGCGAAACATAGACTGTGGGAAAACCGGAACAGAAAAGAATCGAAGAATTCGAGATGTGTTGCTACAGAAGAAGGTTGAAAATTAAGTGGACTTAAAAGGGAAGGAACAGGATATTCTGTGGACAATCGGAGAGGAAAGGAATATACGGAAAACATTGAGAAGAAAAAGAGACAGGATGATAGGATATCTGTTAAGACATCAGGAAAGAACTTCCATTTTACTATAGGGAGAAGGTAAAAACTGTAAAGGAAGACAGAGATTGGAATACACCCACCAAACAGTAAGGACGTACGTTGGAATTGCTACTCTGAAACGGAAAGATTGCCACAGGACAGGAATTCGTGGCGGGCATCAAACCAGTCAGAAGTTTGATGACACAAAAAAATCCAATAAATAACAATTTTGGCGTTGGCAAAGGGGGGGAAGTCGTATCAGGCCGTAACAAATCATTAATGAACCCCGCCCCCCCCCTCTCCTTCCCCTTAAAGACCTCTGAGATCAGGATCCCCTACTAAGACTTTGTTCGACAAAGTTACAGAAAGCCACGAACCTTGGTGGAAGATTTGTGGCGGCGACATAGTAAATCAGGGTCGATTAAAGGGCACTGCCTGTCCGTGACTCAGATACAGAGGAGAGACTCTGATTTGACAGCCGCTGTTCCCTGGACCACCAATAAAATTTTTGACACCGTGTTGTTTACTCCATTTCGAACTATGGCGCCATCAACATCGCCTTTATTGACGTAGTAACTGCCATACCACTTGTCTCATTCAATTGGCGGGATACCGCGAAATGTATATTGCGGGGTGCTCTGACGAACTTCCGTTATTGCTAAACTGGAATACATATCTACCAACATTTCAAACGTCGTCACTATACTTTTTGTAAGTAAATGCAGAATGCTCTAAATTTAGATAAATTTGCAGGAATGATGTAGGAGGAAATGAGAAGCACATTTTTACATGTTAGTCAGTTAGCACATTTTCGCTCTATAAGCCTGGCCAATAGACGTACACATTACCATCCACTTATGTTCTGATTGACTCAGCTGCAGGATTAATTTTTCTCCTTAGTTAACTTGGTCACCGATGCGGCACTTCAAACTATTTTCACTGATCGTAGTTGCATCTCTTGGCGATTTGCGTGGGTATAATATGCCGCCAGTCCCTTTTTTTGTATTTTGAGACGATTTATTTGCTGTGCCACTAACTAGTTTACAAGTACTGGAGGCTCATCGCCAGAAGAAGGTTTTACAGGAACATCATCATGGCCATGTGCAGCTAGACGCTATAGTCATGGTAACTGTACTGCTTCGTGGAATCCATGACTAATGCATTGTGAAAATGTACATTTTCCAGGAGATTCGCACATACTACAGTTATTAGCTGCATTTGGTTCAAAAATGGCTCTGAGCACTATGGGACTCAACTTCTGAGGTCATCAGTCCCCTAGAACTTAGAACTACTTAAACCTAACTAACCTAAGGACATCACACACATCCATGCCCAAGGCAGGAGTCCAATCTGTGACCGTAGCGGTAGCGCGGTTCCAGACTGTAGCGCCTAGAACCGCTCGGCCACCCCGGCCGGCGCTGCATTTGGCTTCACACTCATTCGAAAATAAGTAAACACTTTTTACTCGTTCCCAGAAAGTAAACATTACGTATTTGCTATAAATGAGTGTGGAATCAAGTGCAGTTAAATAATGTGTATGTGTGTATGTAAAACCTGCAAAATGTACATTATCATAAACAATTTCTCAGCCGGCCGGTGTGGCCGTGCGGTTCTAGGCGCTTCAGTCTGGAACCGCGAGAGCGCTACGGTCACAGGTTCGTATCCTGCCTCGGGCATGGGTGTGTGGGATGTCCTTACGTTAGCTAGGTTTAAGTAGTTCTAAGTTCTAGGGGACTAATGATCTCAGATGTTAAGTCCCATAGTGCTCAGAGCAATTTGAACCACACAGTTTCTCATGGATTCCACGAAGCAGTACAAAAACCGCGACCACAGCATCGAGCTGCACATGATTCAGATATTGTTCCTGTAACAACTCCTTCTCATGACGAGGCTGCAGTGGCTCGAAAACTAGTTAATTCTACAGAAAATAAAAGTATCAAAATACAAAAAATTGCCTGGTTACATATCATACCCATACATCTCTCCAGTTTCAATGACGGTATCAGTTCGCCATCCACAATGAAATTTACTCTATCTCTTCGTAGATATAGGGCGCTTTGTATAAAATGCAGGGAATGTAGTCAAATTAAATCTGCCGATACAATTAGCTTAGGAAAGTAGTCGATGAGTTTTGCTAACTGAGAACTGCCTAACCAAAGCGAATATAAACCGCAGATTGACAGTAACAATAAAAGTATTATTTCAAAAGAGAAATTTGTTAGCACCGAATATAAATTCGATCGTTGGGAAGTCTTTTCTGAGTCTGGAGTGTATGAAAGTGTGTGAATGTGAAACGTGGACGATAAATAGTGCAGAAAGAAGAGAATGAAACCTTTTGAAATGTGGCGCTCCAGTACTATGTTGAAAATTGAAGAAAAGTAAAGGTGATCTCGGTGATTGCAACTGCCATCGCGGGATTTCACTGCTGAGTATTGTCGAAGAAGCCTTTGCCCGTGTGGTGCTGGGCAGATTGGAGAAGTTTGCCGAGCTCGTGTACCTTCATCTTCTATGTGGACATGGAACATTTCGTTGAGGATGATCCGCTATGCGAAAATCTCGCTGGACTGCATTTAGAAAGGACATGCGTCATCGCGCCAGCAACGGTGCCTAGCTGAACTCGTATTTCGACAGGTATTTCTCAGGTGTTACGTATCAAAAGGATGCCGCCACCTTATCCTTGCGGGACCCGAACTGACACCTGCGTGTGGTTCAGCAGCTGGCGGCCACTTCATCACCTCACGGGGGCTGCTGGTGCATCCCGACTCCTGGGTCTTGTCCCGTCCAGTGGACAGGGTATGGTGGGTGGTGCGTGCTTCGCAATCGAAAGATTTTTAATTGTGTGTAATTACGTGTGATGTGTGTTTTATGTCGGTATTCCTTGGGCAATCAGAATAAAAAAAGAAATGCCATCGATGTAATTACTTCTCACAAGATCTGCAACTTTCCAAACAACAGAGAATGATGAGCAAGTGAAAGCCAAGTTCTGCAATCTGTTTTTTTTTTTATTTTTATTTTAATAAAAAAGCAATATACCTTTGAATTTCCCTTTGTGAGGTCCTTCCTCAACACCACAGAGCCGTCAGTTTCCAGGTAGAGGAGGCGGCGAGGGGGGGATGGGATGGTAGGAGTGGTGATCGTTTTCCTGATTCTATACACTGCCTTGATCCTCTAAATTGTTTAAATAAGCAAAGTACCACACATTGTCTAAATTGTTTGAACATTAGTCCATAAAGTGCAATCGAATTCTCTCCAAATGACCGATCAGCTGAGTCTTTTTTCCCGCCAATTTCAGAGAGAGCGCGTGCGAGGGAAGGGGTTTACCAGGGGGGAAGAGGTTTATTAATTGATCAGTCTAAGTAAGTAGTCAATTAAATTGATAAGAGTGAGAGGAGCTATTCCAACAACTCAGACTTGAAAGTGTACCTGTAGCAGAGAGGGGAGGTTTCCTGATGGGGGAGTGGAGTGGGAGGGGGTGGGGGAACAATAGGTTAAGTGCTTGTCAATCAAAAGGAATGATCCTTTTAGCAGAACAATAGGCTGTGGACCTGTCAATCAAAGTAGAACAATAGGTTAATGACCTGTCAATGAAAGGAGATCAATAGGTTTGACCCTGAGTGCATACCTGCCCCTGATGTAGGCAACCCACACTAACAAAATGCATTCTTGGCGGCTTTGGTCCACTACTGACACCTCCAGTACTTGTTTCCTCTTACAGCCCTTAGTGGCGTACAATGTACTTTCGTCTTGTAGCTACTCGTATAATTTTTACTGACAGGTATCATAGTTACATCAGTTCCAGTACCTGTAATTTTGTATGATTTTAAATATGATCTTAAGAAGTTATTTTGTGTGACGAGAGCAGTTTGCTCGTAAATCTGTGTTTATCTGTCATTACATGTGAGTATAGTCACCTCATAAATTTGTTCAGTATAATAACCATCTGTTCTTCACGCCCAGTTGGAGTCGAAACCAGGGCAAGGTAAATCTTGTTGCTACCGTTGACTATATTGCATAAATCATATTAAATCGTAGTCAGTTGTCACTCACGGATTTGCGTGTGCTGAGGACAAATGATACACCTAAAAACAGCATATGTCGGTTTGAATGCAGGAAAAATACAAAAGACTGTTTCTTACCTTCCTCTAAAAATCTCGATACATACAGGGGATTGTGTCATCCGCTTCACTAACCATTACATAGAAAAGTGTCGGGAAAATGCGTTGTGCGTGAAAATTCTATTAAGGGGGTACATCAGTGCAGAATTTTTTTTAGCTTAATTTTTATTCGCTTAAAATGTCCCTTAGATAGTCTGTTCTTAAGACGTATTGCTATATAGTGTGGCATAAATGTTAACATGTGTTAAAACAACGATTTACTGCATGGAGATATGGTGCATCCGAGCTCTGGAACCCAACGGATACTATAATAGTTACCGACGGAATATGAGTTGTCTTAGTTACGGACAGTATCACCAGACGACATTAGGATCAACTAAATACTTTCTCAACAAGATTTCTCTTCGTAACATGATTCGTTTATGATAAACAGTCTGAAGTCACGCGCTTGTTAATCGTCTGCTTAACTTGTCATTTCCCCTATTTCTTATACAAAGTGAAACGCGATTGCTTGAAAATGGCAGAGGCTTTTATACGGACGGAAAAGGTTCTTTAAAGTATCTTTAAAGTAATTCCCATCGTGAAAAAAAGCTTCGATTGGTGAGCGGAGCAAGTTAATCGATATTATTTCGTCAAAATGAGAGTGTTTCGACATCGGTGAAAAGGTAAACTGTACGATGCTGGCATTGCCGATTAAATGATTGTTCAGTTTCAGTATTAAAAACCACAAGCCGAAATTTTAAAAGCTTGTTTTTCAAAACAACATTTTTAAAGTTGGCTGGAGGTTTAACTCACGAAATATAGATGCTTTTACATTACATCTTTTTTAACTTGAGTAAGCGTTATTTCTGCTTTATCATGTAGGATTTTTGCAGTAAATTTAATTTCGATTTTTGGTGCACGTTTTTGTAAAGATTCTCTTGTCGAAAAAATTGACTCTTATTTCAGAGTCTCGCCGTTTTGTTAAAACCATTTTTATTTATCCGCACGCACTATGTTAGACAATATCATCAATTTCAAAGCAGTTTTTGAAATTTTGTTCTAGATTGAAAATTGTGGCCTTCACAGCTCCCACCAATCGCCCCCACACTCCGCGAAGGCCTTTCCTCGATGTTGTGCAGTGACCACTAAGTTGAAGAGTTTTTATTTAAAAAAAATATATAATACATATCTTAAGGATGTACAAATAAGGTCTAAAGTCAGTTTCGTAATTTTTTGATATTTTTTTGATAAAAATCATGAACTTGGTTTCCAATCCATCCGGTCTTTTTCTTGTCAGCAGCTGATGTTGTCATTTCGACGTCTTCAATTGTTTTATATATTGTCTGTCTTACACGACAATATATAAAACAATTGAAGACGTCGAAATGACAACATCAGCTGCTGACAAGAAAAAGAATACTATCAAATCTGTCGCTGCACACTCTCTACTCGATGGCCCCGCAGTCTTTTGTGGTTGCAGACTGGACTTCAGCATTGACATCAATGATTCCTTCACCCATGGCAACGGATGGTTAACAGTCGCTATTGTACGAGGTGGTACAGGCGTGCCCAATGTATCAGGACTGGAAAGCTTCGTCGATCGTGACGTCATAGCCTATCGAACATATCATGTTACTGAAAATGCAAATAAAGACTTTGGCAAATCATCATATATGTCACCCTCACCTTTTACCTTGTATACACGTAGTACACGTAAGATATCTGTAAATGAAACTGTATTTATATGGATCAAAGGGAAAGGTACTTGTGAATATGTTAAATTTGTGGGCGATATAAACGGAGTGTTGCCTTTCATAATACAGGATGGCGCAAAACACGTATTAGACAGTGTTTGTCTACGGTGGTTTGATCGTATGCCGTAAATGGTTCTCCTTGTCATACTGTTGTATTATAGTTCTGAAAATTCTATAGCTCACTCACTGATGTCTCGATTCACATTTCAGAATGGAATCAGTAACAGTGGAACAGCAGTACTGAGAACTCACACGTTCTAGCTGCTGCTCCACTTCATCCATAAAAAGTCACTCTTTGGTGCACAATCTGTTCACACTGCATTATTGGGCCCATCTTTATTGTGCAACCAGTCACAAAAGACAAATACAGACAAGTCCTGGAACGCGAATTTTCACCGGTTGCCCGATGACATAGAATGCTCTGAAACTACCGGTTCATACAGGATGGAGCACGTCCACGCAATAATGCAGACGTCTCCCGTTTTCTTCAGACGACATTCAGATATCGGATATTGGTCTGGACAGTGGACACCTTATCATTCATTGGACATGGTGTGGAATGACGGCATTACAACTCCCATCTCTACCCGTGCGAGTATTTCTTAGGCGATTATGTAAAGGACATAATCTTCAAAGATGTACCTGCAACACTCTAAGACCTTCTTACTGCAATTTCCAGAGACATTCGCGCAGTCGAAAATGATGTTCTTCAGAAACTTATCACGGATTTCAGCTCAAGGCCCTCCAATCTTATTGTAGCTAAAGGAAATCACTTTTAAATCGTTCTGTACTAAATTTCAGGTTGTCTGGTATAGCATAAATAGCTTAACAAGAGTACATCATCGCTTATTACGTCGTACTAGACAAAAACTTTCTAACACCTATTTTGCACCACCCTGCAGTAATCAAAACAGAACAATCACGGCATCTAGACAAAAATTCAATTGCTTTGTGAAAAGTTAGTAAAGAAAACTCAACGTTAAATTCATTTATCATCAATGTGATGTGTAACTGTTTTTTTTTCAAATTTTTTGTTTAAATGACGATTTAGAGACATGAAGATGGGTTAGACAAGAAGAAAAAATTTCAGTCTGAGATTGAAATAGTCATGTAAGTTCCCTGGATACAGAACTGGTTATTTTTTGAAACCTAACACAAACACAAAAAATCAGAAAAACATTCTTATAAAGTCTAAGTTGTATCAAAGAGCGAACGTTAAAAAAATGAAAATCATTTGTAATATGGCTGAAGAGATTAACCGTAGTTACTGTAATGTGTGTGAGGACCATTTTTAACAAGCAGATTTTGTAAACATTTCTTGGCAAACGCTAAATCCTGGGGTTGTTCCAAAGCATTTGTGACATATAACAGCCTCCTCCTATTTATCTTACACGGAAGGCGGTGCTGGTGGTGATGGTGATGTAGCAGTAGTAGTAGTAGTAAGAGTGATGTTTTCACTGCAACTTAAAATCCAAATATAAGTGTGCATAATATAGGTTGCAGCGCAAGCTCTAAATTATTTGAAGAACCAACCCTTGCCCTTTTTCAGTGCACAAATGATGGTGAAAGCAGCTTTTTCTGCACACCAATTTATGATGATCAAAGTAGTAAGGTGGTATTGGGATCCGGAGTTTCAAAATGCGATTCAAGTAGGCTGCAACAGAAGAAAGATGTGTAAACTGCATCGGAATACACTTTCCAGAGTAGATAAATTGAAAAATAAAAACAGCTACAGAATAGGGGAACCAGTGGTTGTTGTTGTTGTGGTCTTCAGTCCTGAGACTGGTTTGATGCAGCTCTCCATGCTACTCTATCCTGTTCAGGCGCTCAGTCCGGAACTGCACGACTGCTACGGTCGCAGGTTCGAATCCTGCCTCGGGCATGGATGTGTGTG
This sequence comes from Schistocerca piceifrons, assembly GCF_021461385.2. Lineage (NCBI taxonomy): Eukaryota > Metazoa > Arthropoda > Insecta > Orthoptera > Acrididae > Schistocerca > Schistocerca piceifrons. The sequence goes on along the minus strand of NC_060140.1, from coordinate 777,516,929 downwards.
ATGTCCTTAGGTTAGTTAGGTTTAAGTAGTTCTAAGTTCTAGGGGACTGATGACCACAGCAGTTAAGTCCCATAGTACTCAGAGCCATTTTTTTTTGAACCAACCCAGTACCTACTGCAGCGTACATCCTTCTGAATCTGCTTAGTGTATTCATCTCTTGGTCTCCCTCTACGATTTTTACCCTCCACGCTGCCCTCCAGTACTAAATTGGTGATCCCTTGATACCTCAGAACATGTCCTACCAACCGATCCCTTCTTCTGGTCAAATTGTGCCACAAACTCCTCTTCTCCCCAATTCTATTCAATACCTCCACATTAGCTATGTGATCTACCCATCTAATCTTCAGCATTCTTCTGTAGCACCACATTTCGAAAGCTTCTGTTCTCTTCTTGTCTAAACTATTTATCGTCCATGTTTCAGTTCCATACATGGCTACACTCCATACGAATACTTTCAGAAACGACTTCCTGACACTTAAATCTACACTCGATGTTAACAAATTTCTCTTCTTCAGAAACGCTTTCCTTCCCATTGCCAGTCTACATTTTATATCATCTCTACTTCGACCATCATCAGTTATTTTGCTCCGCAAATAGCAAAACTCCTTTACTACTTTAAGCGTCTCATTTCCTAATCTAATTCCCTCAGCTTCACCCGACTTAATTCGACTACATTCCATTATCCTTGTTTTACTTTTGTTGATGTTCATCTTATACCCTCCTTTCAAGACACTGTCCATTCCGTTCAACTGCTCTTCCAAGTCCCTGACAGAATTACAATGTCATCGGCGAACCTCAAAGTTTTTATTTCTTCTTCATGGATTTTAATACCTACTCCGAACTTTTCTTTTGTTTCCTTTACTGCTTGCTCAATATACAGATTGAATAGCATCGGGGAGAGGCTACAACCCTGTCTCACTCCCTTCCCAACCACTGCTTCCCTTTCATGTCCCTCGACTCTTATAACTGCCATCTGCTTTCTGTACAAATTGTAAATAGCCTTTCGCTCCCTGTATTTTACCCCCGCCACCTTCAGAATTTGAAAGAGAGTGCTCCAGACAACTTTGTCAAAAGCTTTCTCTAAGTCTACAAATGCTAGAAACGTAGGTTTGCCTTTCCTTAATATTTCTTCTAAGATAAGTCGTAGGGTCAGTATTGCCTCACGTATTCCAACATTTCTGCGGAATCCAAACTGATCTTCCCCAAGGTCGGCTTCTACTAGTTTTTCCATTCGTCTGTAAAGAATTCGTGTTAGTATTTTGCAGCTGTGACTTATTAAACTGATAGTTCGGTAATTTTCACATTTGTCAACACCTGCTTTCTTTGGGATTGGAATTATTATATTCTTCTTGAAGTCTGAGGGAATTTCGCCTGTCTCATACATCTTGCTCACCAGATGGTAGAGTTTTGTCATGACTGGCTCTCCCAAGCCTGTCAGCAGTTCTAATGGAATGTTGTCTACTCCCGGGGCCTTGTTTCGACTTAGGTCTTTCAGTGCTCTGTCAAACTCTTGACGCAGTATCGTATCTCTCATTTCATCTTCATCTACCTCCTCTTCCATTTCCATAATATTGTCCTCAAGAACATCGCTCCTGTGTAGACCCTCTATATACTCCTTCCACCTTTCTGCTTTCCCTTCTTTGCTTAGAACTGGGTTTCCATCTGAGCTCTTAATATTCATGCAAGTGGTTCACTTTTCTCTAAAGGTCTCTTTAATTTTCCTGTAGGCTGTATCTATCTTACCCCTCGTGAGATAAGCCTCTAAATCCTTACATTTGTTCTCTAGCCATCCCTGCTTAGCCATTTTGCACTTCCTGTCGATCTCATTTTTGAGACGTTTGTATTCCTTTTTGCCTGCTTCACTTACTGCCAGTTGAACATCGTAAAAGAAGTATATGGTGAAAGGAAATATCAGTTAATGGAAGAAGAGTTAAATGACATGACAAAAACATTTTTAATGGCCAGTTAAGGAATAGCAAGAAACCATCCACAGCAGTGTGATGGTCTACACAAGACAAGGCATTTGCTTTGTCTCTTTATACGCGTAGTCCTCGATTGTAAAAATACTTGAACACATATTTGTCCCATGCGTCCAATTCCTCAGGTCTGTGCTTTCCCACATGCCATGTCACACAGCGCTTAATTCGGCTTTTTTAAGCATGTTAACAATGGAAATAAGTAACTTGCATGAAAATGCATGAAAATGACAAGCCAGATTGCCCTTAAAGAACTGTGTGAAGAAAATTTGTCAAAGCCCACTATATTTCATTTTCTACTAAATAATCAGCCTAATGCTATCGTTTTCGAAGAACCACATCTACTCAAAAACACAAGAAATGCTTTGGAAGGTAATAAAATCCAATTTGAACATTACAAGGAATCAAAGATTGACTACATTAGTACATTTTTCTTTTTGGATAACGACAAGCGGTTCAATATCCTACCGAAACTAAAAGTAGAACACTTTAACATTCCTGATTCCTGTGTCAAAAACTAAGGTACAAGTTGTTGAGGCACAAATGAGCCACAGAGTTGCAACAGAAATAAATGACGATAACAGCCGTTTGAAATTATTTCGAAATAAATTCACTGAATGCGAGTATCTTGGCATCACGTGCGTTAGGTACAGATGCATTACCTAAAAGATACATATGAAAATTTATGTCGGATCGGGACCCAGACCCGGATTTCCTGCTTATCGGGAACAGTCGCCCTAACCACTTCGGGTATCTGTGGACGCCTCCATGACGGACCCAAACTTCCGTATGTCACTCTGTCTGCATCCCTATATTATAGTCATCGATATTCATCGGTTAATGCTCGCAACTCTGCGCTGTATTCTCTCACCAGTGAGGAATAGAGACCCTCGTGTCCACCTCAGTATGTATTATTCACTTGCATCTCTGGATAAAAAGACTGACAGCCGTCATAAATTCTTCTGAAATAAATTCGCTGAACGCAAATATATTGTCATCAGCTGTGTTAGGTATAAATATTTTACATATAGGAAAACTTAAGCCCGTTAGGGGTCCGAACCCTGGTTTCCTGCCTATGGCTAGCGGTCGTCTTAATCGCTTTGGCTATCCGTGCACGCGTTCTGAAAGTGATGTACAGTGTGACATGTTGAAGTTTGGGTTTGTCCTGGAGGAGTTCTGAGATAGCCGAACTAGTTAACGTGGTCACTCGCGATAAGTGGAAAATCTGGGTACGAGGCCCGGTCCCGTACAAATTTTCGGATGTCATTAATATGTTGTATATACAGCCGATGCGAAGATATTCGCACTCAGTGAATTTATTTCGAACTGACTGAAATGTGTATTTCTATAAAAGGATAGCAGATTACATGTTAATGACCTTAAAAGAAGCTGTCCTTAAATAAATAAAAGGAAAGAGGTCTTCAGCCATGAAGCTCTGGAGAATGTTAGTGCAAATGGAACTTGCTTTCTGTTTGTATAACTTCTTAAAACTTTTACTGTGAATTATATATCTTTGCCTTTCAAAACCAAGAGTGTAAGTAATTGTGAAAATGATGATTACACTCCAATGGTCAATTGTGTCACTTTTGGGAAGTAATGCAAGAAATGAACATTTAAATGAAAGTGAGCTGAGTAATTGTAATTACTCTGATATGCCTCAGCTACTTCTTAATTCTTATTCAGATGATGTTACTGAGTCTGTAGAAGATCAGCAGACTATATAGTGAAAAATATAGATGTGCAGATGACTGTGAAATATGTAAAACCATTCTCTGCATATTTGTTGTAACTGAGAATCATTTACTTACATTATTCAAAGATAAGAATGAAGTGTCTTCTCATCTGAAATATGTAAGTGAAAATATTATAATTTTCCCAGGGATTCTCCATGATCTGCTGTGTGACTATCTAAATAGCTATATTCACAATGCACTATGAGTTTTAAAAAAATATTCTCTCTTCTGCATATAATATTTTGTAATAAACATCCAACAGAAGAGGCACTTCTAAAGATATGCATGCCAATTGTCATGAAAAACCGGAAAAATTTGAACAAACGAAAGTTTTGTGTGAAACATCTTCAAAAGAGAAATAAATTAAAATCACTTACATAAACTTTGCATTTCACTATTCATCATATGAAAAATTACAGTAACCTCCCTACAAATATATATAAATGTGTTGTGTTGATTGTAGTTAAACGCCGTTCCGGGCGCCGAGAACTACCATGGACTACCAAATGACAAAACAAAGAATAAATAACGGCTCCAGCTTCACTCAGCAATTAGAAAAACTGCATACTCTGCAATTGACTGTCACATTTGTGTCATATTTCATAATACACTGGCAGTATGCAACAAGAAGTTGGAGGAGGAAAGGGATTTCAGAGCACATTAAAAAAATTCTTCTTTAGTACTGTTTCTACCATAAAAAACGCGAAGTACTCATGGTATTGGTTAGTGTATTTTTAATTTTATAATAAGTGTAGCTCTACGTAAAAGAATGTTTCTGCTGTTGTCTTTACTTTTTCTCAGTTCCAGGTGTAGCTGTCAATACATGAACCTACGGATGAAAACCTGGTAGAGTTGTGAAGGGCAATGGTGACAGGTATTCGTGTGTTCATTTTCAGTAGTGTACTGAACAAAGTTTAAAAAAGGAAGAAATAAATATTTTTTAGGAATAAAAGCTGACCAGTTGAGGTAAAATGATAAATAATCGATAAAAATTTGTTATGTTGTACGTTTTCTTTGTATTTGTCACCAACAAAAAATTTTTACTGCATTCACGCAATGTGTACTTCCTCTATCCCCAACTTGCTTTTCAGTTGATGTGGATAAGTATTTTTTGAGTTTCGTAAATTTAATTCGTTGAAAGTGACTGTACAGTAGGATGATTTCAGGTGATTGATTATACGTAAATATTAATCAATAGAAATTAAAATAAATCAGTTATAGTAGACATCAGAAAACATCCTTCTTTTGCACTATAGACTGTTACTTTCGGTCTTCTAAATGACAACATAGTCGAGTGTTGACTGTAAAATTATTTATTTGTGCAACCGTCTTTCCAATTTTGTTCGTTACCAAGTGGAGATAACTGTGCGTTCCATTCGATAGTGGCCACACGAGAGAAACTGCAATACTGGGTTCCACAAATAAATAATATTATATTCAGAAGGCGGCCACTACGTCATTTACAAAATTTTACATGAGTGTGGGCTACAAGAACTTAATCTTAGTTCTTGATTGATATTTCTTGAAAATATTACTTTGTAAAGTGAGAAAAACGGTTTCACGCACACACATTACCGACAGACAACGAGAGCCAACCATAAAGGATAACTGAAAAACATTATCATCCAAATCACATATGCCGGATTTTCTCGTGCTCAAAGTTAACTGCAAAGCCACTCGGAGCGCTACTGTCGTTCTCTGTTTTCGTATACAGTAACACGGTCCGGCTTCCTTCTTTGTGTTCTGTGGATACAGTATCCGGAAAACTGATGTTTATGCGGTGGAGGCGCAGAACAATACACCAAAAGGCACGGAATCCACCACCCACTGTTGTCACAAAGAAAGAAGGAAATTTTATAACTGTACCCGCATATGGAGATCTTCAGTTCAGTGATGATAGTTTGCTTTACTGAGCGAATATATCTGACAGAGCAGTTACTTATTTTCAGTCAGTTGCAGAGTATACAGTTTTTTATAATTGCTGAGTGAAGCTGGGGTCTTTATTTATTCTTTGTTTTGTCATTTAGTAGTCCTTGGTAGTTGTCGGCGCCCGGAACGGCGTGTAGAAAGCAGTCAAATGTGAATTCTTGCGCCCCAGTTATGACTTTTATATTGGTAAATTAACTTTTCCATGTGATTTTTATTTTGAGGATCTTATAGAGCTGTTTCACCCGAGACATACTGGAATAATGTAATTTATCTGAACTACAGCGCCTGGGATTCAGCTATTAATTTTTGAGAAACGGAGCCGTAACACAGCAGTACGACCGTAACCTGACGACCAAGTCATCCAGCTGCCGTTGAGGTAACGCTAAATGTTCTAATGTCGTATCATCATTTGATAGAAAATCTTTATTTATTATTGTGTGTGAGTTTCTCTTTCTTCTGGAAGTGACTGCAGATCCAATATCCTCATATAACAACCAAGATAGAACAGTTTTAGCACGATTTGCCACTCATTTCAGTGCTGTCGCATTACCTGAGTAGCAAGTTCCTTATATCTGTAATTGAGGAGTTTATTCAATAATCTGATTATCTGAATCCATGAATGACTTTATTTACGTAGCTTTGTAGTCTTCTCAATTGTGGCTAATTTCTGTTAATAATTTCATTAAAATTGTGGTGACTAAGCGAGAGACAAAGATTAGCAACGCCTGCAGGTATGATAGATAGCTGATAGCTGGAACAGGACAGGAAGCGATAAGGTGCCCATTTTAGAAAGAAATGGTAGCAATGAGTGGAGCTCCATTACAAATCCAATTTCGTTCTTAAACATAACTTTTTGTATCTGGTCAGCATGTAAATCTGCATATTTTTACCTAAGACTAAAATTTCTCATTTATCCTTTGCATTGTTTAATCACTCAGATCGTCAGATGTTAAGGTGAGTTTCTGTTTTCACCTACGAAAAACAGCAGCATACTGTGTTCTTTTTACCTTAATGAATAGGAATGACAAAGGCAATAATCACCTTCTTGGAAGAAAGATAAACGTGTCTCTAAGAAAAATAGTGAATTTTATCGTGTGGTGCAATAAATTATGTTGGTGATATTCACTTTACACAAATTATGGTACGTTACATTCGCAAGGGACATGCGAGAGAATATCAAGGCCAGATAAGCTTTTCATATGGAAATCTTTAGACGTTTATTACGTTTCGATTCAATACAGTAATTAAAATTATGGTTAAAAGAATGAAAAAGTAAATAAATGTGAGTTTATTGTTTGCAAATCCATCCCACTATGACAGCCCATTTGGGTATCATTATTGCATGTATACGCTATGAGCTCACATAGACTGGTACAAAGATAGAGGATTCTGTCAACTGTGTTTGGAATTCTTTTATTTTAAAGTTATAAGTTTCTGACATATTATCCATACGAATAGTTACAAAATAACAGTGAAATAATACAAGATTTTCACAAGAATTTCGTTTATAAAATATATATCAGCACGTTTATAGCCTTCTAACTCTAAACAGTGATAAAAAATTTTATTCATTTTAGAGAATGGACTATATTTTCACAAATTTCGTGAAATCCAAGACAATATCGGGAAATATTATTTAAATAACAGTGTTTCTGAAATTAAATATTTCGTCATATTGTTACCATTGTTACAACATTAAAACACATTTTGATATTATTACTGAATTCACAGTGAAATCGAAAGATACAAGTTAACAATTTTGAATTCAAATAGAAAACCACCAATAGATGATAGTCTGCATAAACATTTTTGAAAGTGTGGAGCTTTATTGAGTTGGTAGGGATGACTCAATCGAAAACTTCTTGTTTTGCAAAGAACGATAAGAATGTCAATCCAAATTTCGTACAAGAATACGAATAGGTAAAGAAAGGGAAATAGAGCGTCAGTATTTCCTTTTTCATTGCTTTGTGGAAGAGACTATATTGATTAAGAAAGTTCTATTCATCGTCGATTGCTTGTATCCCATAACCGTAGTGAAATTCGCGCATTTTTTTCACAATTACATTAAGTATTAGATAATATCGTTACAGTCTTATGAGCATCTAACTGCATTCACATTAACATTTTCGGAAGACACTGCTTGTACAAGCGAAGATAGAGATTTATGTGGGAGTGAGCGACTATGCTCAGGTTTATGCTTTTCAAAAAGATCTTTTCGTTTTTCGACAGTGGGACACATCAGCACAAATATGTACGGTATGCATTTTATTTACAGAGGACAGAAAGTGCAGTGTTCCACGAAGTGACCATATCGCTCATGATAAAGTCAATGGAAACTATGTACACAGTTGTATTGCAGGTGACAACTCTTGCTCTTCAGCTACGATAAAGTCGGTATGTTAGTGGTAGATAGTTTCAAAGGTGGTCGCAGCTGATGCCACTGTAACTGATGGTAAACAGCTTCATCCGACAGCCGTAACTGCGTTTCTCGAAATCACCTCTTTCAAAGCCGGTTGTTCTGACTAACTGACGATAGCAGTTGTGCCATTGATTCAAGTTCCGCTAGCCTTGGAAAAGCGATGACTGGAACGTCGAGGGTGTAATCTGAGTTATTTTGAATGTCAGTATATCAACTGACGACACCGATGACACTAGTGTGACGGTGCATGATAACTGTGTTCATGAAATGATGGTGACAAAAACACTTGCAATATTTGTAATGAAATGTCTATCGATAATGGTCCTTAGAATTGTGGTAATCATACTGAGCGCAGAGCTCCCAAATCGTTAATATTGTTGTCTGAGTCACGCCAGTACTGAAGGCATTCGTTCTAAATAAGAAAGAATCACGTCTATTATAAAATTTTATTTACGTGTGGTTGTTAATGGAAATACTGGATGTGACGTTGAAGGACTGTGATGATACACACTTTTTGGGCTGGGTGTGACTAATGAAATACGGTCAGAAGATAGTTAATAAAGTATAGTGTGCAAATTAATGGGTTCTTTCGGTGTAGTTCATGGATGTGCAGAAGGCCTTTGTTTCACAACAGACAACACAATTTACCAAGCGTTTCAGACGATTGATTGACCAGGAAATATGTTATCGTCTAATCTTAGTGTGTGCAAGACTTGCAAATCTGTGTATTGGTCGTGACCATATACACCATTCTGTATGTCATACAAAAGCGTCTAAGTAACAAACTGAGCAGACGCTAGCTATAAAGACCACGTGCTACGGATCTAGAGACCTCTGCCCACCAGGCTGAATGCCGTCGTTGTCGTTGTCAAAAGCGACGTTGTCGACACCTCTCTCATGATGTACTTTGGTTTCAATATCTGAAACAGAAAAAGAAAGAACGTCAGTTGCTGACATTTCCTCTAGGTGAATCACTAACTATTGCCAGCAAGAATAACTCCGAAAGCATAATAGGAGCTGAAAAGCTTGTGGAACTGAAGTTGCATGGGACAAGGGGGGCCTTAATATGACGTTGGGTTTTTTTTTTTTTTTTTTTTTTGCTAGGTGGGATCGCTTCAGAGATATGAAGGTCAACTTTTTTTTTAAAAAAAAAAAAAAAGACGGGGTGCTATAGTTTGGTACCTATTCTCTGCTAGCGGCTATCGAGACAAATCCAATGATGTGTAACAGTAAGGTCTTTGAAGGTCACGAAGGTCACAAAGGTAGCATTCACTTTCATTTACAGAAGGTGTTCGAAGTGATGACCATTGGTATCAATGCAGTGCTGCAATCTTCCTATCATGGATTGAGTGGTATTGTTTATCACATCGGCACTTATTGGAAAACATGCTCTGACATTTATCTCTCGCATGTCTTCAGGTGTAGTTGGAACGTCTTTAAAAACAATGTCTTTTACGAATCTCCACAAGAAAAAAATCCAGAGGCGTCAAGTCTGGCAAACGAGCCGGCCACGACAAATCTCCTCCGCGTCCAATCCAACGATTTTCGAATTGTCTGTGCAACTCATTTCTAGTCATCAGCGAAAAATGTGCCTGACATCAATCTTGTTGATACCACATTCTGTTCCTTGTTCCTAAAGGTATTTCTTCCAATAACAGGCCTAATGTTTCTTGCAGGAATGTGGTGTACTTCCTGTCATTAAGATTTCCTTCGATGAGATAGAGCCTATAATTCTGTCCTCCAGAATCCCACGCCATACTTTCACCGACCGCGGTTATTGATGTGCAACTTGCCGCAGAAAACATGAATTTTCAGTTGCCCAATAATGCATGTTATGCAAATTAACTTTTCCATGGTTCGTGAATGTAGCCTCGTCAGTAAACAAAATCAAATTAATAAGTGTGTCATTCCTCTGAATCTGAAGTTGATCCCATCGGCAGAATTCAATAAGAAGCATACAATCCGTACCAGTTAATTCTTGGTGGAGACTGACATGGTAAGGATGATATTTATGGTAATGCAGAACACGAACAACACTGCTCTGGCTCATGCCAGATTCCCTTACGATTTGACGCGAACTAACACAAGGATCTCGAACCACAGTGGCAAGAGTACTGGTTTCCGTTTCCTCGTTAGTAACTTTCCTTTGCCGGATATGTTTCCGATGCGTTAAAGGTCCAATTGTTCTCAGTTTATCATACACATATTTAAATGTAAAAGGTGTAGGGTGAGTACGTTGAGGATATCTTTCAGGGTATAAGTCTCTAGCTCTCACTGAATTTCGTTGGCATTCTCCGTAAATGAGAAGCATATCGCCTCGTTCTTCGAAGGAATATGTCATTCACATTCACTTGATTCAACGATACTAGTCTTACCGTTCCTATTAGTATTGTACTGCGAAACCGTCGAATGGTGTTTACATGTCAATGGCACGTTAGATGGATACGCTGTATTTGGCGCATATTTACTATTTGCACGATATACGAGAGAGAAGTGTCAGTGCATGTGCTTCGATAAGTGCAGAAGTGATAAGGAATACCACTCAATCCATGATGAGAAGATTGCAGCACCCCACTAATATCAATGGTCATCACTTCGAACGCCTTCAGTAAATGGACGTACATGCCAGCTTTTTGACCTTCGTCGACCTTCAAAGACCTTACTGTTACACATCATTGGATTCGTCTCGATAGCTGCTGTCAGAAAGCAGTACCAAACTATAGCATCCCATTTAAAAAAAAAAAAGTTGACCTTCATATCTCTGCCGCGAGCTCATCTAGTAACAAAAAGCCAACTACATATTATGGACCCCGTTGTTCCATGCCACAATTGTCCCACAAACTTTTCAGGTACCATCACAGTTCCGGAGTTATTCTAGGTGGTAATGGTTAGTGGCTCACCCTGTATATTATATATAATGCTCAATGAACTGTGATCAAATGCTGTTCTTTCATGGAACTAGCAAGATAAACCATTAAACAGAATGCTTATCAATCTCATATGATAGCTGATCGTGCCCACAAAATAACACAATATGAATACTTTAATTTCGAACACGTTTTTATACATTTTGTTGTGTCACGCCTATGTTGACATCATGCAGGAAGTATTTCATTGGTTTTTCGAAACTTTTTTTCTGTTGTTAGGTAATCAGTCTTTCGGCTGGTCGAATGTTGTCCTCCATCGTTTGTTACGTTGTGCAAATCTTTTCCCCACCATGTGACATTCTCTATAATGTTTTGCATATTTTGGTCTCTGGCCCTACTATTTTTCTCCTCTTCTGTTCATTTCAGATTCATATAAATAATTGAAAGTAACAATAGACACATGTATATTAATTACTTGTATTTGTTGAGAGACTGTCAGATGTATAGATATAGTTGCTGAGAGACTGTCAAATGTTTAGATATAGTTGCAGAGAAATCTTTTTGGTTGTTGGGGATGTGGCCTATCGATTAAAGTGAACTTTATTCTGAGACGTGTCAGAGTGATGTCAGTGGTAAGATTTTTGTGATGAGTGGTGCAAAAGTAACGGTTTGTCTACAATCTTTGGCTTTTCACAAGTTACGTTGGACAGTAGACCAACCTGAGGCAGGCTCGTTCCAAGGCTGCACCTCGTCAGTCGTGAAGACGGCGTAGATGAGGTATCCGACGACAGCCAGCCCCGCTGACAGGTAGAAGACGGAGTTCCAGGCTGAGCGTGATTGCTGTGAACACGACAAAAATGTCAGACAGTAACCTGGATAAAACTGCACGTCTCTAAAAGAGTATTATCATATACAAAGGCGAAATGAAACTTCTTGCTCATAGCCAGGGTCGAGCATTAGACATGTAAGTTATGATTTGTCATTCCTTTTGAAGTGCATACTGTGTCCAAATGCATTGTCAGATGGCATATTTTGGTGACAACATTTAGAGCCAGGGTGGTTTAGTCGAAGGAGCCGAAGGTTTCCATGTACAAGGCTCACGACAAGGCTCTCCATAACTGACGACCATTTCACAAAAGTCAACATTTACAAGAAACAAAATTTTCAGGAAACACGTGTTATTAAATTACTTGAACAGTATACGCTGCTGATGTCTTACACAATGATATTTCACAAATAAACTCTAGATACATAATACAACGATGGAAGTATATTTCTATGAGCTTTCAGTCGTAAATAAAAAATTGTAAAAATCATGAATTTTTCCCAAAACCAGAACATCTACAGATGAATTATTTTATAGCAGTAATGTTCCAGTTTGTTTTAACCTATTAAACAAATAATAATTTAATAAACTGGTTCATTACAGTACTGTACTTAATTACTTTCATTTTCATGTTCACGGCAACACACTAGGGTCTTCCCACAGACCTCTCTGGCTTCTTCTTGTATGAAAAAAATCTCTTTAGTTTCTTCACATCGTCAGCTCTTTTGACATCGACATAATTTCTAGGTTTTGATGAATTTCTAGGTTATTGATCAATGTCCTCGAAACCATCTTCACTTCAACAGTGATCGGAGAGGAGCAATGTGTTGTTTCGGCTTTGCAGGTGGCACTCTCTTGGTTTTTTTTTATGAATAACAACTCTTGCATCAGACATTTAGAATGGTAGCTTATCTTTTGTTAATCCGTTCGCAGTGGTCTAGAAATCGTACAGACAGTACGGCAGTCACCGCCTACAACCATACAGATACCATGGTTGCTCAAAACCTCATGATAGAGTGATGTTAAGGCTGTGGTTTCAAATTGTCTCAGTTAATTTTTACTGGTGTAAAATATCCTAGCAGCGGGCACGTAACTGTGATTGGGAAGTAGTGATCTACTTTGTCGAAAACTTATGTCAACCACACGCAGTAGATGTTCACGTTTGGTAAACTTGTTTTTGTAGATGTTGAGTTTAGAAACACTTGAAACACTTCACGGTTTGTATACAAGATTAAACAGGCAAATAGTAAGTTTTCATAAAACCTATATACTAGAATGAATTCGTCTCATTTAGAAGTACACAAATACATCGATAACTCATTATTGCAAGTTTTGAAGTTGTTAAGTTTTATGGATACGGTCCTCAATTGAGGCCCATTCAGTGTGCATGGGGCTTATTGCAGTGTTCAGATAAAACCGAGTTACTGTACAAATTGCGACTATTTACCGTTATAGACAGATACATGACGTGAAGGCACCATTAAGTACCTTGCCTTGTAACATTGCTTCTAGTTAGCTTGCTCAGACTTTCACATTTGTACTTTATCAAATGTTCTATGTCGTGAGAAATACTGAAGAAATGTTTTTGCAGGGATTTGTAACACACGACGCATCTGATACATACAGAAGTGTGTATCCCCAATGAGATCCATAAATATTCACATATCGCGCTTCACTCGCATTTTTGTACTTATTCTCAACACATGAGCACCAGTTTCTATGTTTTTCACTATGGAACTCCTACTTCCCTCCATCCATCTTGGACAGCACGTCAGCATTTCTGAGAGCAGAGTTGTGACGTATCAATACCGCGGTTGTAGATGACCAGATACTTTCTGGCAGCTTAAAACAATATGCCGGACCGGCACTCGAACCTGGAACCTTCGCCTTTCGCGAGCAAGTGCTCTTCCGACTGAGCTGTTCAGGCACGACTTCCAAACCCCCGTCCCCCGTACCCAAAGCTTTACTTCCTGCAGGACCTCAACTCCCACGTTCCAAACTTCACAGAAGCTCTATGTCTCGCTGGACTAGTATTCGTGGAAGGCCTGAGGGACTGCTTCCAGGATGAATTTTCACTCTGCAGCAAAGTGTGCGGCAAAGGCAAAGGTCCCAGGTTCGAGTCACACAGTTTCAATCTGCCTGGAAGTTTCAGATCAGCGCACACTCCGCTGCTGGATGGTAACTTATTCTAGGTGCTTTCAGTGGTTGAGGAATCTGGAGAACTTGCTGACCAGGACAACAGACGAATACCTTCTGTAACTTATCCTGTGGACTATGGACAAAGAGCAACAGGCGAATTCCATACTGCTAGATTTCCGTAAAGCGTTTGACACGCTGCCACCCTGCCGACTGTTAACGAAGGTACAAGCATACAGAATAAGTTCCCAGACAGGTGAGTGGCCCGAAGACTTCTTAAGTAACAGAACTCAGTATCTTTTCCTCGACAGTGAGTGTTCATCAGAGACAAGGATATCGTCAGGAGCGCCCCCCAGGGAAGTATGCTAGGACCTCTGTTGTTCTGTATATACATAAACGATCTGGCACACAGGGTAAACAGCAGTCTGTGGCTGTTTGCTCATGATGCTGTGGTGTATGGCAAGGTATCGGCATTGAGTGACTCTAGGAGGATACAAGATGACTTAGAGGAAATTTCTAACTTCCTGGCAGATTACAACTGTGTGCCTGACCGAGACTCGGGACCTTTGCCTTTCGCGAACAAGTGCTCTACCATCTGAGCTACCCAAGCACGACTCACACCCCGTTCTCACAGCTTGACTTCTGCCAGTACCTCGTCTCCTACCTTCCAAACTTTACAGAAACTTTACAGGTTCGCAGGAGAGCTTCTGTAAAGTTTGGAAGGTATGACACGAGGTACTGGCAGAAGTAAAGCTGTGAGGACGTGGCGTGAGTCGTGCTTGGGTAGCTCAGATGGTAGAGCACTTGCCCGCGAAAGACTAAGGTCCCGAGTTCGAGTCTCGGTACGGCACAAAGTTTTAATCTGCCAGGAAGTTTATCAGCGCACACTCCGCTGCAGAGTGAAAATCTCATTCAAGAAATTTCTAGTTGGTATGATGAATGGCCGTTAGCTCTAAATGTAGATGAGTGTAAGTTGATGCAGATGAGATGGAAAAACGAACTCATAATGTTTGGGCATTAGTACTGTGCTGACTGACACAGACACGTCGATTAGATAGCTAGGCGTAAAAAGTCGATATGGAATGAAATGAGCTTGTAAGGATTTTAGTAGGGAAGGCGAATGGTCGACTTCGGTTTATTAGGAGAATTTTAGGAAAGTATGGTTCATCTGTAAATGAGAGGGCATATGGGACACTAGTGCGACCTGTTGTTGGGTACTGTTCGAGTGTCTGGTATCTGCATCAGGTCGGATTAAAGGAAGACTTCGAAGCAATTCAGAGGCGGGCTGCTAGATTCTTCACCGGTATGTTCGAACAACATGCAAGTATTGTGGCGATGCTTAAGGAACTCAAATGGGAATTCCTGGTGCGAAGTTATTTCCGAGGTGCACTATTGAGAAAATTTATAAAACCGGCATTGACAGGTGACTGCAGAATGATTCTAGTGCCGCCAACATACATTTCGCATAACCACCAGGAAGATGAGATACGAGAAAAGCGATCTGAAGTTTTCCCGGCGTATTTGCAATCTGAACAGTTCTCGAGTATCCGACCGGGTAGCGTCGTAATTTCTCCACAATATTTCGGCAGACGTACACGCTACCATCTTCAGGTGGTTCCTGACGAATGCTGTGCTGTTCCTCTCGGCGCCCCATATATACTAGCCGTTACGTCTTCGGTGCGGCCGGCGTGGCGGCAACTGGAGGTGGCGGGGGAAGCGGCGCCTGGGTCTGAACTGGGGTCTGCAGTCTCCCTGCTGCCGCCGTCGGGGCGGTCCTCGATCTCTGGGACCGCATCTTTCTCTCCAGGCTGAGTACAGGCTTCCAAGCCTGACTAAGTTGAAGACCGCTATCTTTACTAATTAGATCGTCCTGTAATCGGATTTCGATGGCCTCTTTAGTAAGGCAGTCCCAGAAGTAGGAGGATTGACAGAGTATTTTTGTTTTCTCATAGTCCATAGTATGGCCAGTGTTTATACAATGGTCAGCCACGGCTGGTTTAGTGGCCTGGCGTAATCCGGTATGGCGCTTGTGTTCGCGGCACCTCTCTTCTACATAATGCAATTCCATCCACTTTGTGCAACGTATGCAAGAACTTCGGCTCCAGGATAGCGACTTGTTAGTGAGCTTCGACGTAGTGTCCCTCTTCACTAGGATACCACTGAAAGACTCCATCGATCTGATAAACAAGAAATTCGACAACAACCCAACAAGGCTCTTCGAGTTCGTGCTCGCCTCAACAAACTTCTTGTTCGACGGAAATTATTATGAACAGACAGATGGCGTCGTCATGGGGTGCCCGCTTTCATCAGTTGTAGCCAACTTTTTTATGGAGAATTTCGAGGAGAAGGCACTAGGACAAGCCAAACAAAAACCAACTTGTTTCTTCCGCTACGTGGATGATACGTTCGTTGTTTGGCCACATGGACGGGACAGCTTAAATGAATTTCTCGAACACCTCAACTCGCTGCACCCCAACATATAGTTCACTATGGAGGTGGAGCAGGATGGTGCCCTACCGTTTCTTGACGACCTGGTGAAACGGAAACCTGACAGCAAGCTGGGACACAGTGGATACAGAAAACCTACACACACCGATTTGTACCTAAATGCCTTCAGTTGCCTCCACAGCTCCCAGCGTGAAGGTGTTTTGCGCACACTTGTTCACAGGGCACGATCGATCTGCGATCGGGAGAGCCTTCCAGCAGAGCTTCAGCACCTTGAGACAACATTTCGGAAAAATGGGTACAACCAGAAGCAAATAAGACACGGACTCAGACAGACTGCGCCAAGAGAACAAGAAAAAGAAACAGAAGAACACAAGTCATTGCCGTGCATTCCGTTTGTCGGAAACACCTAAAAAAAAAAAAATCGGTAGAATCCTGGGGAAACACAATGTCAAATGTGTATTCCGACCCCCCCTCCAAAAACCTTCACTCTACTGGGTTCAGTGAAAGATGACCTAGGCCTTCGAAAACCAGGCGTTTATCAAATTCCCTGTCAGTGCGGAAAATCATACACTGAGAAGACAGTCCGCACTGTAGAAGAGAGGTGCCGCGAACACAAACGTCGTACCGAATTACGCCGGGCCACTAAATCAGCCGCGGCTGACCATTGTATAAACACTGGACTATGAGAAAACAAAAATACTCTGTCAATCCTCCTACTTCTCGGACTGCGTTGCTAAAGAGGCCATCGAAATCCGACTACAGGACGATCTAATTAATAAAGATAGCGGCCTTCAACTTAGTCAGGCTTGGAAGCCTGTCTCAGCTTGGAGAGAAAGATGCGGTCCCAGAGATCGAGGACCGCCCTCGACGGCGGCAGCCGGGAGACTGCAGACCACAGTTCAGACCCAGGCGCCGCTTCCCCCACCACCTCCAGTAGCCGCCGCGCCGGCCGCACCGAAGACATCAGGAGAGGAACGGTGGATGGGGTAACGGCTAGTATATATGGGGCGCCGAGAGGAACAGCACAGCATTCGTCAGGAACCACCTGGAGATGGCAGCGTGTACGTCTGCCGAAATATTGTGGAGAAATTACGACGCTACCCTGTCGGATGCGCGAGAACTGCTCAAAAAAGATACGAGAAATCACGGGTCATACGAAGGCATCTAGATAGTCGTTTTTCCCTCACCCTATCGGCGAGTGTAACAGGAAAGGAAATGACTAGTAGTGGTACAGGTTACCCTCCGCTAACCACCATACGATGGCTTGCGGAGTATGTCTGTAGATGTAGAGGTATAGGTAGTTCGGTACAGCACGGGCAACAAGCAGCACTGCGTTATCTTGTTGAAAGACCTAGATGATAGGGCGCAGCCAACGGCTCCCGCGTCCGGCCATTCTGATTTAGGTTTTCCGTGATTTCCCTAAATCGCTCCAGGCAAATGCCGGGATGGTTCCTTTGAAAGGGCACGGCTGACTTCCTTCCCCGACCTTTCCTAATCCGATGATGAAACCGATGACCTCGCTGTTTGGTCTCCACCCCCAAACAACCAGAACCTCCCCCCCCCCTCCCCCAACGGCCTTACACGTTAGAAGTATAACAGCTGGGCTGTCCAGATTAATGGCTAAGTCAGCCAGAAGTGACCGTGTTGTGTTTCCTATAGCTCACAATACCATCATGCCAGGTGCTGGGCCCATGTGACGATGACGAAAGCAGTCTGGCAACGTTTATTCCCCTCGGAGCCTCTAAACACGGATACCGGCGCACCACTTTCCGCAGCCGCATCGAGGGAAGCTGCGACAGCGGTAGCTCCAGACGCCGCCGCATTGTCCGTGTGGACCGTGTAATGAAGGACGCACTGAATATCCGAGTTCGACTCTTCCACTGTTCGAGTAGTTCCGTGTTATAATCGATCGCGTTTACTCTTTAAAGACTATAAATCGGTTTCAAAAATGCCGCTCGCTATATCGTTACAGTATCAACTGCATCGTGTTCATCTTTCTTAAAAATCAGCGTGTGAAGTACGCGACTGCGTGAACCATGCGAACACTCATATTCGAAATTTGGGCCATACATATTTATGTGCCAGCATCTGTAGCGATCAATGTCTGAGTGGCTTCGTGTCTTCTGTGATGTAGAATATGTTTTAAAAATCTTAGTGGAGGCGTGCACACAGACCAGAGTTTCATAACACAAGTATCGGTAATGTACGAGCTATGCGACTATGTTCCGGCAAAGCTATTACGTTATAAAACAAGCGTAACTTGAGGTGTGCCCCAGGGCAGCGTAATAGGTCCTCTGGTCTTTACGATTTATATAAACGATCTGGTTGATGGTATTGACAGCGGCCTTAGACTGTTTGCCGATGATGCTGTAGTCTACAGGAAAGTAGTATCACACAACAGTTGTGAACAAATCAATGAAGATTTGCAGAAAATAAATACGTGGTGTAATGACTGGCAGTTATCTCTCAATATTTGTAAGTTTAACCTACTGCGTATAACAAGGCGAAAATCCCCATTAATGTACGAGTACAAAATAAATAAATGCCCAGTCTTTGGAAGCGGTAATGTCCGTCAAGTACCTGGGTGTGACTATTAGAAATTATCTCAAATGGAATGATCAGATTACACAAGTAACGGGTAAGGCGAACTCTGGATTGCGGTTTATTTGTAGAATCCTGAAGCGATGCAGTTCTTCAACAAAGGAAATAGCTTACAATATGTTAGTTCGTCCAGTCTTGGAGTATTGTTCGTCTGTATTGTTCGTCAGTTGGGTCTGATTCAAGAGATTGAGAAGGTCCGAAGAAGAGCTGCAACATTCGTGACTGGTACATTTAGCCATTGCGAGAGCGTTACAAATCTCATAGAAAGTTTAAGTGGGACACACTTGCAGATAGACAGTGCGCTAAGCAGAAGGGGCTGCTCACTAAATTCCGAAATCCGATCTTCACCGAGGATGTAGAGCATATATTATTACCACCAACTTTCAAATCGCGCAATGATCACCATTCAAAGATAATGGAAATTAGATCTCGTACTGAGGCGTTCAGACAGTCGTTTTTCCTACGCGCGATTCGCGAGTGGAACAGAGGGGTGGGGGGATATGACTTTTATGACTTTGGCGCGAATTGTACCCTCCGCCACACACCGCTTGGTGGTTAGCGGAGTACATATGTAGATGTAGATAATTGATAAACAGAGGAAGTGAAAACAACTGAACACCTGTGATATATACTGGTCGTCTATTAGATAGCGCTAACATAATACCTGACAGCCATTACGGTCATTTCTTCTAGCACTTGTTCCCACAACGTGGTACTGACAAGTGCGTGTCTACGAAGGCATTCCACACCGCGAGTGGGTACCAACGCCCCCTGGTGAGGGAGAACTGTGGCGCTCCTGCCACAGGGTCTGGTTAGCGACAGTGGTCGGCCAGCTTCGCCTGCGAATGCTGCCAGTCCCTGGTGGCGTCTCGTTTCGTGACGCAGCGGTCGGGGTAACCTATACAGTACACGAGACTTCCCGCAAACGTGACGTCAGTTTGACGCCACACACTGTATGGAAGACGAAAAGAGCAGTCGCGATCGTTTGTTCACAGCACGCGAGGTAAACGCCAGGTTGGAAACGATAACATTGACCTCCATTAGAGAGAACTGAAAGTTACGCTTTTTCTTGACTTCAGAGTGCGTTAACCCCAAAATTGCATCCTTTGTAAATGTATAAAGGTGTGCTTTAAATTGGGCTGGGGTGTGGATAAAAAGGAGATTGAAGTGTTGGCAAGATTTGTCTCAGAAACTTGCTGAAATAGTCGTACTAACTATTTTTCCATTTTTCGTAATACGCCTTCATCAACTCCGAAAGTGAGACGACTTGCTGATATACGAGGGCCACTCCGAAAGAAATGCACACTTTTTTTGTAAAAATACAGTTTTCATTCTGCATCTGTGAAAGTTTTACAGTGTGTAGATACATCCTTCCCGCTTGTTTTCATACTTAGTTCAACATGTTCCCGTGAGTGGCGCCGTCACAGCATGTCTTCAAGATGGCTCCTACACTTGACGTTCGTCAGAAGCAACGTGCTGCCATAGAATTCCTGCGATGTGAAACGAGACAGTGGGAAACATCCACAACAGGTTGAAAAAGGTGTATGGAGATGCTGCTGTCGATCGCAGTACAGTTAGTCGTTGGGATGCAGGTTACGGATGAAAGCGGGCACGGCAATATTGAGGATTGTCCTCCCAGCGGCAGGCCTCGCACTGCACACACTCCAGACAATGTGCAGAGAGTTAACGAATTGGTGACTGCTGACAGATGCATCAAAGTGAACGAATTGTACTCTACGTTGGGATAGGGGAAGGAAGTGTTTGTTGAATACTGAAAGTGTTGGCGTTAAAAATGTTTGTGCCAGGTGGTTTCCCAGGATGTTGACAGTGGCTCACAAAGAAACAAGAAAAACGGTATGCAGCGAACTTTTGGAACAGTACGGGAATGGTGGAGATGAATTTCTTGCAAGAATTGTGACAGGTGATGAAACATGGCTCCATCATTTTTCACCAGAGACGAAGAGGCAATCAATGGAGTGGCATGATGCAAATTCACCCAAGAAAAAAAAAATTCAAAACCACACCTTCTGCTGGAATAGTTATGCCTATGGTGTTTTTCGATTCCGAAGGGCTCTTGCTTGTGGACATCATTCCAAGTGGAACCACCATAAATTCTGATGCATATGTGACGACACTCAAGAAACTTCAAGCTCGACTGAGTCGTGTTCGACCACATCGGCAAAAGCAGGATGTTTTGCTGTTGCACGACAATGCACGGCCACATGTCAGTCAAAAAACCATGGAAGCGATCACAAAACTCGGATGGACAACACTGAACCACCCACCTTACAGTCCTGACCTGGCTCCATGTGACTATCATCTCTTTGGGAAACTGAAAGACACTCTTCGTGGAACAAGGTTTGAAGATGATGACTCCCTTGTGCACGCTGCCAAACAGTTGCTCCAACAGGTTGTTCCAGAATTTTACCGTGCAGGTATACAGGTGCTGGTTCCAAGATGGCGTAAGGCAGTTTAGAGTGATGGAAATTATGTGGAGAAATGAAAATATTGTTCCTAACGGATGTATCTACACACTGTAAAACATTCAAACATGTAGAATAAAAGATGGATTTAAAAAAAAAATAGTGTGCATTTCTTTTGGAGTGACCCACGTATATCCCAGCCGTTGAAGTGTCTGTCACCTGAAGCCGCTACTACTCGCTCAGATAGCTCCTCAGCAGACCTCACCAGGGCTGGGCGCATCCCCGCTTACCAACACAGCTCGGCACAAACGGGACGGTCTCCCATCCAAGTGCCTGACTTCGTTAATCTGACGCGATCCCGTGTATCCACCGCGGCAAGGTCGTTGGCTGTCATAATTACTTCATTCGTGTTTATCTCAAAAGGTTGACATGGCTTCAATTACAATGGTTGTCCACAAATTAAATACCATTCTTTATTTAAAAATCAGGAGCATTTTATTCGTACAAAATTTGTACGTGGCATTGCTCGTACATGGCTACGCTATTTTTCTACATAATCCCGGCAAGTTCGATGCACTTCTTGAATCGAGGAACGAGGTCCTCGATCCCTTTGTCAAAAACATCTCCCGCTCCTGTCCGCAACCAACTTGACACTGCTCCAAAGACTTAGCTTGTTTTGTATCACTCATCGAAGTTTTTTTACCAATTCACATCAACGGGAGAACAACTCCTTTTCGATCCAAAAGACGCTGAATATAACTTTTTTGGCGGAGATAACCTCAAGAAATTTTCAAACGGGAGGTGAACTGGTGTGTCGCCATGTATTGATTGCCTTTTGGACTCAGGCGTATGATGGAGCGCTCCTTTTTCGTCATCGTCACCTGTAATGACCGAGTCGAAAAACTCGTCTCTTTCCCTTTATAAACGGCCCAAAACTTTCTGAGCACACTCCACACTCCATTTCAGATCCAGCATAGCTCAAAATATCTGGGTTGCTTTTCTTCCCTCACCAGTACACCTCATGACATAAACAAGGCGAATATTCACTTCACTATATTTTTTGCATTTTACAGAATATATCGTTATACATTTCGGTACTGTACCCACTTGACATTCCAATACGATATTGCTGGATAGGCCTTTTACCATACTTATCTCATCACGAAACGTAAGGGATTCTTGATTATTACAGTATTTGCGTTTAGCAACAGGCAGAAGTAATTTTGAAAAGTTGTTCTTACTAATTAAAAGGTAACCGTTATTTTCACGTTTTACAATACCAACATATTGTTCATTTTCGATAAGGTATTTCATCTTTTGTTTTGAAGCACTGCCTGGCGAACTTTCAGGCCTAACATTATTTCGCTGTGGCGTAACAGTTTCTTTATTTTCACGGTTTCTAACAACACTCTTCAATTGATCATCGTAAAATTTACGACTGTAATGAAACTTCCTCGTTTTTGACATTTTACGAAGAAAAATGGTTGAAATATGCAGTCACAACAACAAGTTTACAACAAGAGCGCATGCAAAAAACGTAAGTAAACTCAAGTAATCTCTTGTATCGACAGAAAGATGTATTGCAATAAATCCCTGCTAGTAGTACTGTCGATATGTTCTGCAAGGACGGAGCGGTGTAGCTGAGTGGTTAGCACAATGGACTCGCATTCGGGAGGACGACTGTTCAAACCCGTGTCCAGCTATCCTGATTTAGTTTTTCCGTGTTTTTCCTAGATTTTTTAAGGTATACGCCGGGATGGTTCCTTCGAAAGGGCGCCGCCACTTTCCTTCTCCATCCTTCCCAAATCCGAGCTTGTGCTCCGTCTCTAATGACCTCATTGTCGACGGGACAATAAGTAATGAGACACCGTAGGCAAGGTTTTTGCCTTTGACACTATTGTGACATTTAGGCATTCATACGCCGTAACTGCTTTAGAAAGGCGTTTAACACGAAAATGATGAGGTACTACACATAATGTTTATTTTTTTAGAATCAGGAAGAAACACAGAATTTTATTGAAAAAAAATTACCATGTTTTGGGTCCTCGCCTTAAGAAAGCGAACAACCGCGCACACCTCACATTTGGCGGGAAACGGTGGCACAGTGTCCACCTCTAGCAGCAATCACAGTCAGACAACAAAGCACCGAGCCGCGAGACAGCCCGTTATGGTGGGGGATGCCCATACTTCAAGCTAGTGTTGCCAACTAATGAAAAATTGGTGCATTCCACCGCAAATGACAGGCGATTTTTAATTCGTGGACAACACACTTGTTTCTGTTTAATAATCATGTAAACGCAGAAACTGCAATAGAAAAAGTGAAAGCCTTGACGTCCACAAGCATAGTTTGATTCCCTGTAAAGTATTTGATTAGGTGTCTCGCGGCTGGTGTTAAATTAAGGCGAATGTGTAAACCAAATAACAAGGATGTACTGTTGTGGCTGAGGTCACTAACTGACAGCAGAGCGCAACTAAGTACATTGGCGTTGGTGAAGGCGCCGACTACGTAAGGGACGGCGATGCCCGTCAGGTTGGCGATGCTGTTGACGATGCCGGCGATGGTGCCCGAGTAGTTGGGCGCGATGGCCTGCATGTTCATGTAGGGCGCTGCACAGTACGTGGAGATGCAGAAGCCGCTGATGGCCAGCATGGCCACCAGCACACTGGTGTTGCAGCCCACCAAAGTCACCACCAGCAGCGTCGCGGCGGGCACCAGGGTACCTGCAAGTGGGGCCAGGGTTGCCACAATATAAATGTCTAACACTAGCACGGACAGTCAGATTATACACTACTGGCCATTAAAACTGCTACACCAAGAAGAAATGCAGATGATAAACGGGTATTCATTGGACAAATATATTATACTAGAACTGACATGTGATTACATTTTCACGCAGTTTGGGTGCATAGATCCTGAGAAATCAGTACCCAGAACAACCACCTCTGGCCGTAATAACAGCCTTGATACGCCTAGGCATTGAGTCAAACAGAGCTTGGATGGCTAGCTTGGATGGCGTGTACAGGTACAGCTTCCCATGCAGCTTCAACACGATACCACAGTTCATCAAGAGTAGTGACGAGTATTGTGACGAGCCAGTTGCCCGACCACCAGACCACCACTGACCAGACGTTCTCAATTGGTGAGAGATCTGGAGAATGTGCAGGCCAGGGCAGCAGTCGAACATTTTCTGTATCCAGAAAGGCCCGTACAGGACCTGCAACATGCGGTCGTGCATTATCCTGCTGAAATGCAGGGTGTCGCAGGGATCGAACGAAGGGTAGAGCCACGGGTCGTAACACATCTGAAATGTAACGTCCACTGTTCAAAGTGCCGTCAATCCGAACAAGAGGTGACCCAGACGTGTAACCAATGGCACCCCATACCATCACGCCGGGTGATACGCCAGTACGAATACACGCTTCCAATGTACGTTCTCTGCGATGTCGCCAAACACGGATGCGACCATCATGATGCTGTAAACAGAACCTGGATTCATCCGAAATAATGACGTTTTGCCATTCGTGCACCCAGCTTCGTCGTTGAGTACACCATCGCAGGCGCTCCTGTCTGTGATGCAGCGTCAAGGGTAAAACCGCAGCCATGGTCTCCGAGCTGATAGTCCATGCTGCTGCAAACGTCATCGAACTGTTCGTGCAGATGGTTGTTGTCTTGCAAACGTCCGCATCTGTTGACTCAGGGATCGAGACGTGGCTGCACAATCCGTTAGAGCCATGCGGATAAGATGCCTGTCATCTCGACTGCTAGTGATACGAGGCCTTTGGGATCCAGCACGGCGTTCCGTATTACCCTCCTGAACCCACTGATTCCCTATTCTGCTAACAGTCGTTGGATCTCGACCAACTCGAGCACCAATGTCGCGATACGATAAACCACAATCGCGATAGGCTACAATCCGACCTTTATCAAAGTTGGAAACGTGATGGTACTCATTTCTCCTCCTTACACGAGGCATCACAACAACGTTTCACCAGACAACGCCGGTCAACTGCTGTTTTGTGTATGAGAAATCGGTTGGAAACTTTCCTCATGTCAGCACGTTGTAGGTATCGCCACCGGCGCCAACCTTGTGTAACTGCTCTGTAAAACTAATCATTTGCATATCACACATCTTCTTCCTGTCGGGTTAAATTTCGCGTCTGTGGCTCGTCATCTTCGTGGTGTAGCAATTTTAATGGCCAGTAGTGTACCTTTTGCATAAAATCTTCTGATGTTCTTGACGCGTCAACCGGGAGCAAAGAATCAAGCTTTCGATGATAATCTCTGTCGTCTCCACCAGGAGCTTAAGCTGCGACATAACGTCGCGCAAGAGGCATCGGACCTGCTGAGTATGTGGCTAGAATGAACTGGTCTCTTGCTGTTCAAAATTTATTTGTTACATTGACGCGCTCCGGGCGCAGTCCATCATCAGAACGTCAAAAACAAAAATCTTCATATCAAGTATGGAGTCACGTGCGTCAGTCCACATTTTAGTACTGATGTTGAGGACTGACACATGTGACTACATACCTTATATGAAGACTTTCCTTTTTGATTTTATGACGATGGCCTGCGTCCAAAAAGCGTCCGTAATGTAAATAAATTTTCAAGAAGTGACCAGTTCATTGTAGCACCCTATTCAACACTGCCCTAAGTCTCCTCAAGTTTTCATCGGGAGCAACTGATTCTTGTAACTACTTTTTTCTCTTTGTAATAATGGCAAACATTAAGATAGGAAATACAATGCTAATGCAAATAGCCCCGCCCGACTAAGCGCGGGGTCTAACGCGCTGCTTCCTGAGCGGGAAGGCGTGCCGGTCCCTGGCACGAATCCACCCGGCGCATTAGTGTCGAGGTCCGGTGTGCCGGCCAGCCTGCGGATGGTTTTAAGGCGGTTTTCCATCTGTTTCGGCAAATCCCCTTATTCCGCTTCTGTTATACTGCGCCGGCGACTGCTCTGCAAACACCGTTTCCACGTACGCGTACACCATAATTTGGGGTTACACTCGTCTGATATGAGACATACCCATGAGGGTCCACTTGGGGCAGAACCGCACGATAACACTGGGTTCGGTGTGGGTGGGTGGACTGCTGTGGCCTGTTGTGGGGTTGTGAACCACTGAGAGCTACGCCGAGACGAAGCCTCTCTGTCGTTTCTAGGTCCCCGGTTCAATACAGTACAATGCAAATAAATGAATTTTGCTGCTTCTGAAGTACAACAACAGATTACAACAGAAGTGCGAGGGGCGTTCAATAAGTAATGGAACACTTTTTTTCTGAAGGCAGGTTGGTTTTATTGAGGATTCCTATGCATCATATTATTCCCCACTCTTTTGGCTACAAAACCCTATCTTCTAACATAATCTCCCTTCCCAAGTTGCGACATGGTCGCGAATAAAACAGTGACCCGTATATACAATAAGTTTCCTTTAATTTACATCTATGGTCACAAACTTTTTGTTAACAGGTTACCGCTTCCGTCTATAATGACCATCATCAGATATGTTTACAGGACTTTGTTTTTATAAAACAGATCTGGTGATGGTCATTATAAACCAATACCGGTAATCTGTTACCAAAAAGTTTATGACCATAGAAGTAAATTAAAGGAATCTTATAATCTCCCTTCAAGACGACGGCCTCAAGCCACCTTACTGAGAGGGCCTGTATGCCCGCATGGTATCACTCTAGTGGTCGACGTCGGAGCCAACGTCTTACTGCATCAGCAACCTCCCCATCACACACTATCTGCTCCCCGCGGAGTGCATCCTTCATTGGGCCAAAAAGTTGGAAGCCGGAAGGTGTGAGATCCGGGCTGTAAGGTGAATGAGGAAGAACAGTTCAATGAAGTTTCGTGAGCTCCTCTCAGGTGCGCAGACTTGTGTGAGGACAGTTGTACTGTGAGGTATTTGAGTGTGATCCATTATCACCTCGAACGAGAGTGTCCGCACTTTCCAATATTGAAGGAGTCACAGCTGTGTGTGGTCAGCCAGCACGCGGGATGCCGGACAGACTTACACGCCTTACTGAAATGATGACTGAACCCTCGCCCAGCAGCCGGCCGCGGTGGTCTCGTGGTTCTAGGCGCGCAGTCCGGAACCGCGCGACTGCTACGGTCGCAGGTTCGAATCCTGTCTTGGGCATGGATGTGTGTGGTGTCCTTAGGTTAGTTAGGTTTGAGTAGTTCTAAGTTCTGGGGGACTGATGACCACAGCTGTTAAGTCCCATAGTGCTCAGAGCCATTTTGAACCTCGCCCAGCAACTCACCGTGATTTTGTTCACTGCCAGATAGTGGATATTCTGCGAGCGCCTTGGAATATCCGCGGTGCTCTGGTTTTCCGCCAAAAGGAACTCAATGACAGCTCTCTGCTTGGAACGCACCGTCTTTACAGACACCATTTTGAAGACTACGTATAGCGCCGCTATCTATCGGGGCTTAACAGAGAATCTTGCACGATGTCCCACAAAAAATTTCGGATTTTTTTGAACCGAAATCTACGAATAAAAAAATTTGTTGCATTACTTATTGAAAGTCCCTCGTATAATGGATATTAAAAGAAGAATTGGAAGACCAAACAAGAATTTAGAAAGAAGAGTAATTTATTAACAAACAACTAAATAATATAGAAACAAGAAAGAAATTCGTCAATACATTGACCTGGAGCTTTTTAAGCTCTGGTTGTGAAGGGTGGGTTCTGGGTACAGAGGTAAAGAACATAGTAGAAGTAGCAGAAATTTGATTGTGGAAAAGAGCAATAAAAACATACTAAAATGAAAGAAAATCTAATGAATAAATACTAAAATAAATTAATTAACATGGTACAGAGACGAATAGCAAAATTAACTGAACACCAAATTCGACATAACAACTTCATAAAAAATCTTAGAAGGTAAAATCCTGGGAATAAAATCAGGAGGCAAGCCCATAAAATCTCTATTACATGTTATTAGTGGAACGAAATGCATCAATCCCAACCAAATGGTAAAACTGCGAGAGACAAAAGGATTGCTACAGCAACAAACTTATGATTTTTACTCCAGTTTCCGACGATGGGGGCAGGAGAGGGGGGGGGGGGGAGGGGTTGGGACGTTTAACATGTTGAAGTGGTACATGTTACTATAAAGCATAAAACACGTCTCACTTTCCTTTTACTAGACTGATGAAGATGTGCCCGTAAAAACGTGACTTTAATTAGTAGTAGCGAATAAAGCATGTTCAGTGCCCGGGCTACTTTGAATTTATGTGCAGAAATGAGAAAGAAAAACGCTGTCACAGCGCTGAATGCGGCGACGGATGTATAATTTGGACTGGACAGAGATGGGTCGCTTGCACTTTGCAGTCGTGCTTTGAGGACTCTGTGGACTCCGAAGAAGAAAGAGGCCTGACGACAATGGTCGAGAACTAAAGAAAATTGGATGTTGTTATATAGATTCTAGGCTATGCTGTCTCAAGTTACGTACGAACTTATGGTTTTGGTCAATCACTGAAGCATCATGTATGAACGTCTTGTCTGAAAAGCTTCATAATTATCAATTGTTGTGAATTAAGAACTTATTCGAATGTAGAAGAATTACGCAAACCGTGTTTTGTGATTTCGTAATGATTTGTTTAAATGTAAAAGTTCTCTTATAACCCTCGACCCTCTACAATCGGAAAGGAAGTCATCGTTCAAATATGTGGCAATGCATAGCAGGACCGCAACATCAAGAGAAAACAAGACGGCGACCGGGAAATTCGGAAAAGAAGGTAACTGTTATTACAGGGAACGAGTAAAGACTTGGCTTGTCGAAATATATCGATCACTTAAAATCAAACCACAACAAGAAAAACACCTCAATGTGTAACAAAAGTTTTAAGTATTTAAAACACTAGTGCTTTAAAAATATACCTTATGCTGAATTACACGATTTTTAAAGAACTTTGAGATGATTTAACACTGTGGTTAAAACTATTTCATTTATATTGATATAATGGTAATGTTGGTGGTGCATAAAACTGATCATACTTATGTTTGTTAGCTATTCCAAGCAAAACATGTGCTTTGTTTGTGCTCCACAATTTTAGTAAGTTTGACCGTAATAAACTGATGCTGGCAATTTACGCGTTTATTTACATATACAAACCGACTTCCGAATTTTCCTGTGTGTGAGCGTGCGTTTGCCAAATAGGTCCGATTCAAAATACTAGATTCTAATATTTTTTTGTTCATGTCGTTTTCGCGTAATCTTTGACTGATTATGTCAATACTCATGTACATCAGAATATATCGTGTATTTTCGAAAGAATTTTACTATATCGTCGATTGTAAACTTAATTTCTTCCTTTTAGAAACTTTTAGTAACAAGACCCCGTTCAAAAACAATCGTTTCTTAACTGTCTGGTGTATTTCAGTGCACATCCACGTGGCTAAACTTATATTTTGAGAATTTTCTTAAGTTAAGGGTGTTGTGCATAATTGATTTCGTAAAAAATATGCGTTTGTGTTTTGCAGTTATTGTAACTATCATATCGCGTCACAGGCAATAAATTTTACACCATGTTTTCCAATTGTCATAATAGGTATCTGGTTTTGGCTGTTAAAGGCAACTGGTAACACTTGTAGCGTATCAGATTCATTCATTAAAATGGAATCAATAAGTTTATATTAGAGTTATTTGTTCACCGCCCTGTAAAACATTGCACCAGCCACGATTTGGCTGCACTATAGCTGCTGTTCCAGAACACGGGATAAGTTAGTGCCTGTTCGTAAGCAGCTGGAATTCACCCTGACTTCTGTCAAGAGATTGGAAGCTACTGCGGGTGGCGGTGCTGGGAGGGATCCCGAGAGTCGCGTACCAGAGATATCAAAGGTACCTCAAGATCGTATCGCTCCCGTAAAGACCGCGAGGACAAGATAAGATCAATAACAGCTCACTCAGAGGCGTTTAAACATTCAGCCTCCCCGCGCTACACACGTGAATGGAGGGGGCACCCTAATAACTGGTACATTGGGATATAACCTCTGCTATACACTTCGCAGTGGTTTGCGAAGAGCAGATGCAGATATAGAAATGAGTACTACAATGGGATCCTGTGGAACCACGGTATGTTATTGATGGAGGAGGAGGAAAAATGAGAAAACGACAGACGAAGTGAGATGGGGTGTGTTGTGCAGGGCCAGAAGGAATGGTTTATCTCAGAGCGAATTTCACCGTTTGGCAGTGCAAGTTTTCTGGAATTTCGGCGCGAGAGGATAGACACGTAAGAGTATGGAAAGTTTGATAGGGGAGTAGTGGTGTAGCGACGTACCTGAATTGATGATTACTGGATATGATTTTCGATGACATTGGCTGCTGGGAATGAGTTTTCCAGTTAGTTTATTGCTTGGGACGGAGCTCCAAAAAGAGAAGAATGTGTGGTAAACGGATGAGTTGGTATAGGATGCGAGAGGAGGGACGAAGGCGTATGCGGAAGTGGAGGTGGAGTGCATGTATTTCTAGGGTTTCAAGGGCTTTGTGTGATTTAAGAGAGGCGGATTAGATATTTATGGGTGATGATAATAGTAGAAGCGTGTAGAGCACGAGTGCGGCCTGTGAGTAGTTGTAGTTGTTTTTGGACTGTAAGGAGGTGTGCATTCCATGATAGTTTTCTGTCAAGGGATAGTCCTCAATGCTTTGTTGTGTCAGTGAGAGGAGTGTGTTGGTTGTGGATAGCGAGGACGATGGACTCGCTGTGTGTTGCGGCCAAAGACAGCGGCTTGGCTTTTCTGTGGATTTACGAGTACTTAAAGTTCCCTTTTTTTGTACCACTCAGTCAGAAAGATCAAGTGGAGATTGGGGCGGGTAGATATGTAGGCAGTGTTATCAGCTTCAGGAGGTTGTGGGGGTGGAAACTTGGGAATGTCAGAAGTGTACATGATGTAAAGGAGTGGGGGGAGAGGGGGGGCTGGAGGAGGCAGAAAAGAGATTGTGTTACACTATCAATAGGGTGAAACACCTGTGTTCTACTGCACGGGTAACGTACTAAGCTGATCACTCATTTTGTTTTCTTATGATAACATTAACAAAAAACATATCACAGTATCGTAACCGATTGTGACCATCCAGTACTCATTGTCAGACTAATAGCGCATGTTGCGAATGGTGACATAAGGTTCCTTGTGTTTACAACGCAATATGACTTGACGTCACCACCTGTATGGTGCACTTCAGTCTGACGATGAGCACGGGCTGGTCCAAATTGGTTATGGCACTTAAAACGCTTTTGTGATTGTTCTCGTAAGAAAATAAAAGAGGAATATTTTGGTGGTTGCTGTTGAAAGAACGAAAGAATATAGTTAGTCAATCACACAGTCTGCATTAACGATATGTTCTTTCTTCGATACAGAGAACTACAGAGTGCATAAATGACGTGACACATCTGTGAATATATCGTACTAGATTTTCAGGACTTGAAAATTACGAAAAAAAATCAAAGAGTTCCAACCAAACATCATAAAAACGCAACACCTTCAAGAACTTACTGAGCCCATTGACGACGCGGAGTCCGTTTATTTTGGAGATGTAGCCCTTGCGAAACACTACGTCGCCAGCCCAACCAAACAGCAGGCTTCCAATCACACCAGTGATTTGCGGAATGGCGGACAGGAAACCGTTCTGCGGAAAGAACAGACATTTGAAGATATCGGAAATGTACTTGGCAAATTCGACTGTAAAATTGCGCTTATAAACTACTCGTAGCGTCCTGCGCAATTTTTTCCCATATTTCAATTAAAAGTAAGGGGTGGGTGTACATATAAGAAAACTGATTTGTAGTGATACTTCGAAAACGTCTTAAATACTCAGAGTTGAAGTTCTGTTTTATCGCAGTGTTTTTCTAGCCAGAATTCTTCTGGAGATGATATTCACTTGTTTCCTTCGACGCACTTAGTCTCTTACATTTGGATTTACAGTTTAAAGTGGAATACCGACCACGGTACAGCTCGGCTTTTTGACAGAAAAACCATTGTGAGAGGTGAATGATTACTGAACCGGCTGGGGACCGAATTCTAAAGCTTTAGATTTCTTTTTATAGCTTTAACCGACACTTTAATAACACAAATGTTTAAAATACGTACTTTTCGTGATGCTGTTCTGTAATTAATTGTATTCAGTCTGCCTTTTTCTCAATGCTTCCTCCAAAAGACAAAAAAGCCATCCGTCTCCTTCTCTCTTATTTAACATTTTCTAATTCGTCGCATTCCAAATAAGGTGACTTGATTCTAATTGACGAAGATTAGAAATAAGCAACGTGTTACTAAATGTGGGTGAGCAGATAATCCGAAATTATTTCAATTACAATTTTACAGCAAGTGGCTTACGTTTAATATTTGTTAATTAAAATCAAGCCACCTGATATAAAATGTGACTAGGTATATAATTTGAAATTAGAGGGAAGGAAGTTGGTGGTTATGGCTAGCCAGTGATACTGATAGATAAATATTTTCATTCCTTAAATTCATGTCAGAAGCATCAGACAATAAATTGAAGGAATAAAGAAGTAGGGTCTACATGCTAAGGGAATATAACTGGCTGTCCGCTGTGGCCGAGCCGCTCTAAGCGCTTCAGTCCGGAACCGAGATGCTGCTACGGTCGCAGGTTCGATTCCTAACTCGGGCATGGATGTGTGTGATGTTCTTAGGTTAGTTAGGTTTAAGTAGTTCTACGTCCAGGGGACTGATGACCCCAGATGTTAAGTCCCATAGTGCTTAGAGCCATTTTGAATATAACTGACAAGAATACTTATTAGTGCTTATAACATTTACAGCAAGTGACAGATACTGTAAGAAGCGATCAAACAGTTTGCTTATAAGAGCGTTGCTGCAGTATATATGTAACGTAGAGTGATTCTGGTGAGGGTATATAAGCACCGACGTATAGGCAACGGATTAGGGTGACATTCGTGACTTTCCGACGTGAGTGTGGTAAATGGTGGAACGTAAACTATGATGACGCTATTACCAAATGTGTCCTAACAGAACCAACGTGCTGTTATTCTTTTCTTCGTTGTCGAAGAACAAACAACCTGTAGACATACATCGGAGAATGAAGAATGTGTATGGAGCAGTATCTTCGTTGAAAAGCACCATTGCGGAATGCTGCTGCTTCATGATAACACAAGTCTTCATATTTCAAATGTCGTACGCAGAAGTTATGACAACTTAAGTGGGAGGCACTGGAGCATGCGCCCTGTAGTCCTGGCCTCTCCCCGTGCGATTATCACGCAACTGGTCCCTTAAAAAAGGCTGTGAACGGTCGACGATTCCAGTCGGGCGAGGATGTAGAGCAGGCAATTACGGACTTCTTCACGCAGCAGGACACGGTGTTTTGCCAATCGGTATCTTCAAACTGTTGCGTTGATGGCGTGATTGCCTCAATATTTACGGCGATTTTGTCTGATTGGCATACCGATCCTGGTCTGCATGGCGTTTGAGCAGAAACTTTTTGATCGTCCATTATAATAACAGTTTCCTTATAATAATGTGTAGGAACTTTATGAAGAACAGTTTTATTAAGCAGCAATTTTCCGCAGTCATTACAACATGTTTCCTTCAATTCCAGGCATAAAAATTAAATCCCTGATTTGTTTCCAGTGCCCGCATACATCACTAATATTGTGCATCATGTATTACTTTCTAGTTTAGTTAGAGCACTCATATCACACGGCCTGTGACATATTTAACAGATTCTTTCTAGACACAATTCACTAATGCCTCAAGATAAACTCCGAGTACCTACCGAGCGAGAGGGCGCAGTGGTTAGCACACTGGACTCGCATTCGGGAGGACGACGGTTCAATCCCGTCTCCGGCCATCCTGATTTAGGTTTCCCGTTATGTCTCTAAATTTCTCCAGACAAAGGCTGGGATGGTTCCTTTGAAAGGGCGCGACCGACTTCCTTCCCCACCATTGAAGCAGTGTGAGTTTATGCTCCGTCTCTAATGACCTCGACGTTGACCCGACGTTAAACCCTAATCTTCTTAATTTCCTTCTTCCCACTATCTAGAAAAGAGAAATCTGAATGGGTTGTGAGGACCAGGAATGTAAGCCGCGCGGGATTAGCCGAGCGGTCAAGGCGCTGCAGTCATGGACTGTGCTGCTGGTCCGAGGTTCGAGTCCTCCCTCGGGCATGGGTGTGTGTGTTTGTACTTAGGATAATTTAGGTTAAGTAGTGTGTAAGCTCAGGGACTGATGACCTTAGCACTTAAGTCCCATAAGATTTCACACACATTTGAACTTTTTTTTTTTTTTAACTAGGAATGTAAGGAATTCAATGAGAAAGGTCGTGGTACTGTGCTGATATGTAATCATCTCATTGTATTCCGATCAGTGCGGTAATCCTATTTGAAGAAGGGCTGTAACTACATTTCTCTCAAGGCGATGTAGCTCTGATGAAGTGCGTTGTTTGGTCCACTGAGAAATAAGTTTTCTTCATTAACGTCAATTTTTTATTTTAAGCAGTTGTGACGTCCTGTAATTGCTTAGTGATTGTAACTGTCAGAGTGAAAAGAACGGAAATTTACGTATTCTGCTAAAAAGGAATTTGTAGTTTGCGAGCGAAAAAAATGTGCGGTACGACTGGTCAGTCTCCTTTCTGAATTTGTGGTCTACGTTTCTGCTATTAACAGTGACTTGCGCTACGCCAAAGAGAGTCGAACTGTGTGCTATGCGGTTTTCTGAATCTGTATCCGCGAATGATTAATGACAGGTCTCGTGAGGCACTCTACACTCTGCATTAGAACATTACGTATCTTTACTAGGGTAATATAATGCCAGATATCTACAGCCCACGTACTCAATAATACAACACAGCTACTATTCGAAAAAATTGTCAGAATGTGGAAATATAAAGCAACGTAGAGTTGCAGTTGATAGAAAACGTTTAGCAGTTTGTACTCCATAGTAAATAGATAACTGATTTCATACTGAATTACATACAAACAATAGTTTCTACTTTCCAAACGATCCTCTGGCTCTTGGCTTAGCGCTTAGTTAAGGAAGCCAAGTAGACCGACAAAAACGATAACTACTATTGCCGAATAATTATTTGTGGTATTATGGACTGACAACACAATTAAAAAACAAAACAATATTGTCAGACATGTCTGGAGAATGTTTTAGCCAGATTTTATGGTAGACAACTCACGCTTCGCACGTCGAAGTGCAGAATGTTGGCTATGTAGAGCGGCAGCGAAGTGATGAGCAGGTAGTACGTCCAGTCTAAGGTAATCATAAGTGAGACGAAAGCCCACAGGGGTGGTGACAGCAGGATTCTCTTCCAAGGCACAGGCAGCTTCTTCTGTAACATCAGAGGAACACTTTCACTCACCTGATTTGACTCAACGCTTGAGCCAGACATACATGTATTTCCCCCATTACTTCCTAATCTAACAACAACCGTTTTTATTCAAACTGTTGAATCATAACCTTGCAAACATATTATTAAAATATGAGGGCTGCTGTAAATTTTAATTAATATGCTCGTGAAGGGAACGACGTTAATAAGGCAAGCGGAGACTGTCAACGTATTCACTGACCAACTTTCATTGTGCAAAATTACAGGACAAGTCTAGTGAACAAAGAGCCAAGATAACAATCTGAAGGTGAGTTTAGAGCCCTGACGTCTCTTTTGGAGTCTTAGGCCGAGGGATATAAGCTGAAGAGAAAAATACTCCTTAGTATTTCTGCTAGGACACCTACGACGCACGAGGCCACGCTGTGTCCAGAAATTTTGCCACCTATTTCCCTTTGCTACTGTATTATCGTCATGCAGAACTGAGTATTGTGAGCATTGTACAGACAATAAAATCGTGCACTCTAGGAGCAGATTTTAGACACGTTGTGAGGAGGAGGAAATATTATAAACTCAACAAAAGCCCAGCTTCGATCAGACGAAGAGGATCGAGCTGGTGATTGACGGAGATAGTCGCCCGTGTGAGCACAGCCTGCTTTGGTCGCATCATCCCACGCCTCCATCTTCAGATCGGGAAAGGAGCTGGACACAGCTGGAACCTATCGCAGTTGCTGACTTCACTGTTAACTGGTTATAGACTGGTTTTACGTCCATGTTCCTTACATACCATGTTTTTCATAGTAGCTTGATAGCCAAGTGACAAAGACACAAGGCCTTGATTTACGTGTGTAAGTGGGCGCACTCTAGCCGAATCTAAGATTTTCTTTCTTTTTTTTTTTGTACTTTTATCCCGAGGGAACTTTCATCTACATCAACTCTGAGCTAGGTGTAAGATTGTCGCCTTTAAGACCCCAGAAGTTTCAGCAAATTTTTAATTAGCCTATGTACTCTAACTGATACCTCACTGTGATAGTCCCCGATATTGCACCATACTAAATGGCCACATAACCACATTTCAGTAGCTTTACACTTAGGAGATACGTGAAGATTTCAGTTAGATCACATCATGGTCCGACAGAAATTCCGAAATCAGATACTGGATTGTAAGGCTTAATC
This sequence comes from Schistocerca piceifrons, assembly GCF_021461385.2. Classification (NCBI taxonomy): domain Eukaryota; kingdom Metazoa; phylum Arthropoda; class Insecta; order Orthoptera; family Acrididae; genus Schistocerca; species Schistocerca piceifrons. Next base: position 777,480,087 of record NC_060140.1, on the reverse strand, counting down.
AGGAACAGATATAAACTCAGATCACAATTCAGTAATAATGAAGACTACGATCAAGTTTAAGAGAATAGTCAGGAACAATTAATGAACAAGGAAGTGGAATACGGAAGTTCCAAGGAATGAAGAGATTCACATGAAGTTCTCTAAGGTTATAGATACTGCGATAATGAACAGGTCAGTAGGCAGTTTAGTTCAAGAGAAATAGGCATCCCTTAATAGGGCAGTCACAGAAGTTGGAAATAAAACTGTAGGTACAAGGAAGGTAACTGCGAAGGAACCATGGATAACAAAATAAATACTTTAGTTGATCGACGAAAGAAGAAACTACAAAAGTATTCAGGGAAATTCAGGAACAGAGGAATAGAAGTCACTTTGGACTGAAATAAGTAAGAATAGCAGGTAAGCTAAGGCAAAATGGCTGCTTGAAAGATATTAAGAAATCTAAAAAGAAATCATTGCCGCAAGGACGGACTCAACATACTGGGGGCCGAACCGCACAATAACCAGGGGTTCAAAGTGGGGAGGCGGCGGGGTGGGTGGACTGCTGTGACCTGTTGCAGGGTTGTGGACCACTGTGGGCAACGGCGGGACGAAGCCTCTCCGTCGTTTCTAGGTCCCTGGTTCCATACACAATATGCACAACCCCTAGGAGCCTGTGATAAGAATTGTGAAACACCCTTATACCATGCCCTCTTGGCTTTTTGTAGATGTTATAACTATACAGCCACGCGGAATGGCAGCGCGGTTTGAGGCGCCTTGTCACGAATTGCGCGGTCCCTTCTACAGGACGTTCGAGTCCTGGCTCGGGCATGGATGTGTGTGTTATTCTTAGCATAAGTTAGTTTAAATAGTGTGTAAGTCTAGGGACCGATGACCTCAGCAGTTTGGTCCCTTAGGAATTCACACACCTTCGAACATTTTTTATAAGTATTCGTCTCACCACTTTATCTCCATTCGTTTCGATACTGCCAACATTTGACGCAACCTTATATTTTCGAAGGCTTTCTCTTTTTCACAAAGGATAGGAACGTATTGTGACTTCTCTTTGCTTTTACTGTACTTCCACTACTAAACGCAAAGAAAGAATTGCTTCTCCTGTATGTTTTTCCGCCTGTTTTGACACCTTATTGCTTTTTGTGTAGTGTATCTTCAGCTTTTCACTCCCTTCTTTTCTACATTACTCTCGTTATGGTTCTGATTAACACAATTCCGAATGTGTATCGTAGGCACCTTTTGATTTATTTGAGCTCTGATAATTCAATGCTGTATGAAATAAGTAACACATTACACTAATAACGATTTCTTACTTTTCAACCTTCTTCCGCTCTTCTGTTACATTTCGGCAGTATTCTCCAGCTAAGACACTGTACTTGTATGCGAAAGGGGCAGAGTTCAATTCCGTAATCGGCGATCTCGATTTAGGTTTTTCGTGGTTTCCCTTGCCGGAATGGTTCATTTGCAAAGGAAGTTCAGCCATACAAATTCTTTCCTTCCTTCTCCGAGCAGGCTTTGAATGTACAGCTCTCTTTTATTTTCTCTTTTTTCTACGCTTGAGATAGATTACCCCTCTGAAGCTTTACGTTTTACTTGCCCGGAATTACATTTCAACTTCACCCAAGCGGAATTGATTTTGTTATGGCCATATTCGTCTCAATTTCTTTACATACCTGTCTCGTACTTTATCAGTTAAGGCTTAACACTTTCTGTTAACCTCATTTGGTCCGGTTGTCCATCCTTTATATTTTCTTTTATTTTCTTTTTTTTATCGATAGGATAGTTTCCTGTTATTGAAAGCATCGTCATCTCTGTTTTCGTTATACCTTTGGTACTAGTCTGCTCTGTTTGGTTTTATGTTCCAACTCTTCTAATATATTACTCTCAACAGTTACTTGTGCTATTGATCATTGGCTAGGGGAATTTTCCATAGTCTCATTCTATCATGGTTTTCTAGTCATTGAATTTTCTTCTCCCTTTTTAGCAGTCTTCATATACACTACTGGCCATTAAATTGCTACACCAAGAAGAAATGCAGATGATAAACGGGTATTCATTGGACAAATATATTATACTAGAACTGACATGTGATTACATTTTCACGTAATTTGGGTGCATAGATCGTGAGAAATCAGTACCCAGAACAACCACCTCTGGCCGTAATAACGGCCTCGATGCGTCTGGGCATTGAGTCAAACAGAGCTTGGATGGCGTGTACAGGTACAGCTTCCCGTGCAGCTTCAACACGATACAACAGTTCATCAAGAGTAGTGACTGGCGTATTGTGACGAGCCAGTTGCTCGGCCACCATTGAACAGACGTTTTCAATTGGTGAGAGATCTGGATAATGTGCTGGCCAGGGCAGCAGTCGAACATTTTCTGTATCCAGAAAGGCCCGTACAGGACGTTGCAACATGCGGTCGTGCATTATCCTGCTGAAATGTAGGGTTTCGCAGGGTTCGAATGAGGGGTAGAGCCACGGGTCGCAACACATATGAAATGTAACGTCCACTGTTCAACGTGCCGTCAATGCGAACAAGAGGTGACCGAGACGTGTAACCAATGGCACCCCATACCATCGCGCCGAGTGATACGCCAGGATGACAAATACACGCTTCCAATGTGCGTTCACCGCGATGTTGCCAAACACGGATGCGACCATCATGAGACTGTAAACAGAACCTGGATTAATCCGAAAAAATGACCTTTAGCCATTCGTGCACCCAGGTTCTTCGTTGGGTACACCATCGCAGGCGCTCCTGTCTGTGATGCAGCGTCAAGGGTAACCGCAGCAATTGTCTCCGAGCTGATAGTCCATGCTGCTGCAAACTTCGTCGAGCTGTTCGTGCAGATGTTTGTTGTCTTGCAACCGTCCCCATCTGTTGACTCAGGGATCGAGACGCGGCTGCACGATCTTTTACAGCCATGCGGATAAGATGCCTCTCATCTCGACTGCTTGTGATACGAGGTCGTTGGGTTACAGCACGGCGTTACGTATTACCCTCCTGAACGCACCGATTCCATGTTCTGCTAACAGTCATTGGATCTCGACCAACGCGAGCACCAATGTCGCGATATAATAAACCGCAATCGCGTTACGCTACAATCCGACCTTTATCAAAGTCGGAAACGTGATGGTGCGCATTCCTCCTCCTCACACGAGGCATCACAACAACGTTTCACCAGGCAACGCCGGTCAACTGCCGTTTGTGTATGAGAAATCGGTTGGAAACTTTCCTCATGTCAGCACGTTGTAGGTATCGCCACCGGCGCCAACCTTGTGTGAATGCTCTGTAAAGCTAATCATTTGCCTATCACAGCATCTTCTCCCAGTCGGTTAAATTTCGTGTCTGTAGCATGTCATCTTCGTTGTGTAGCAATTTTAATGACCAGTAGTGTATTATCTTTCCTTGCTCAACGTCATACTGTTACATTTACCGTGGAATGTGCCGTCAGTTTCTTTTCAGTCTTCAGAGAACAATCCTGTCGTAACAGAAGAACCATAAAAATAATATGGAGGGTAATGAAACCTTGGCACTAGACACGATTGTAGCCTCAATGTAGCTCCGCTCCGCTGGATCGATCCTCCGGTGCTGCGCTGGTGAGTCCTGAGCGAGCAGACACCACGGAAGGCACCACAGCAACCCAACGGCGCCGAAGAAGTAGAAGGCCAGGGGCCAGCCGACCGCCGTCTCGCACAGCGCGCCCGACACAGCCATCGACACCAGAGTTCCTCCAAACACTCCTGCGGCAAACCAATGACAAACTGTACTACACGACTGCAAATTCGATTATACAGGGTGTTACAAAAAGGTAGGGCCAAACTTTCAGAAAACATTCCTCACACACAAAGAAAGAACATATGTTATGTGGACATGTGTCCGGAAACGCTTACTTTCCATGTTAGAGCTCATTTTATTACTTCTCTTCAAATCACATTAATCGCGGAATGGAAACACACAGCAACAGAACGTACCAGCGTGACTTCAAACAGTTTGTTACAGGAAATGTTCAAAATGTCCTCCGTTAGCGAGGATACATGCATCCACCCTCCGTCGCATGGAATCCCTGATGCGCTGATGCAGCCCTGGAGAATGGCGTATTGTATCACAGCCGTCCACAATACGAGCACGAAGAGTCTCTACATTTGGTACCGGGGTTGCGTAGACAAGAGCTTTCAAATGCCCCCATAAATGAAAGTCTAGAGGGTTGAGGTCAGGAGAGCGTGGAGGCCATGGAATTGGTCCGCCTCTACCAATCCATGATGTTGTTGTTGTGGTCTTCAGTCCTGAGACTGGTTTGATGCAGCTCTCTATGCTACTCTATCCTGTGCAAGCTTCTACATCTCCCAGTACCTACTGCAACCTACATCCTTCTGAATCTGCTTAGTGTATTCATCTCTTGGTCTCCCTCTACGATTTTTACCCTCCACGCTGCTCTCCAATGCTAAATTTGTGATCCCTTGATGCCTCAAAACATGTCCTACCAACCGATCCCTTCTTCTAGTCAAGTTGTGCCACAAACTTCTCTTCTCCCCAATCCTATTCAATACCTCCTCATTAGTTACGTGATCTACCCACTTTATCTTCAGCATTCTTCTGTAGCACCACATTTCGAAAGCTTCTATTCTCTTCTTGTCCAAACTAGTTATCGTCCATGTTTCACTTCCATACATGGCTACACTCCATACAAATACTTTCAGAAACGACTTCCTGACATTTAAATCTATACTCGATGTTAACAAATTTCTCTTCTTCAGAACGCTTTCCTTGCCACTAACAGTCTACATTTTATATTCTCTCTACTTCGACCATCATCAGTTATTTTACTCCCTAAATAGCAAAACTCCTTTACTACTTTAAGTGTCTCATTTCCTAATCTAATTCCCTCAGCATCACCCGACTTAATTTGACTACATTCCATTATCCTCGTTTTGCTTTTGTTGATGTTCATCTTTTATCCTCCTTTCAAGACACTGTCCATTCCGTTCAACTGCACTTCCAAGTCCTTCGCTGTCTCTGACAGAATTACAATGTCATCGGCGAAAGTTTTTACTTCTTCTCCATGAATTTTAATACCTACTCCGAATTTTTCTTTTGTTTCCTTCACTGCTTGCTCAATATACAGATTGAATAACATCGGGGAGAGGCTACAACCCTGTCTCACTCCTTTCCCAACCACTGGTTCCCTTTCATGCCCCTCGACTCTTATAACTGCCATCTGCTTTCTGTACAAATTGTAAATAGCCTTTCGCTCCCTGTATTTTATCCCTGCCACCTTCAGAATTTGAAAGAGAGTATTCCAGTCAACATTGTCAAAAGCTTTCTCTAAGTCTACAAATGCTAGAAACGTAGGTTTGCCTTTTCTTAATCTTTCTTCTAAGATAAGTCGTAAGGTTAGTATTGCCTCATGTGTTCCAACATTTCTACGGAATCCAAACTGATCTTCCCCGAGGTCCGCTTCTACCAGTTTTTCCATTCGTCTGTAAAGAATACGCGTTAGTATTTTGCAGCTGTGACTTATTAAACTGATTGTTCGGTAATTTTCACATCTGTCAACACCTGCTTTCTTTGGGATTGGAATTATTATATTCTTCCTGAAGTCTGAGGGTATTTCGCCTGTCTCATACATCTTGCTCACCAGATGGTAGAGTTTTGTCATGACTGGCTCTCCCAAGGCCATCAGTAGTTCTAATGGAATGTTGTCTACTCCCGGGGCCTTGTTTCGACTCAGGTCTTTCAGTGCTCTGTCAAACTCTTCACGCAGTATAATATTTCCCATTTCGTCTTCCTCTACATCCTCTTCCATTTCCATAATATTGTCCTCAAGTACATCGCCCTTGTATAAACCCTCTATATACTCCTTCCACCTTTCTGCCTTCCCTTCTTTGCTTAGAACTGGGTTGCCATCTGAGCTCTTGATATTCATACAAGTGGTTCTCTTCTCTCCAAAGGTCTCTTTAATTTTCCTGTAGGCAGTATCTATCTTACCCCTAGTGAGACAAGCCTCTACATCCTTACATTTGTCCTCTAGCCATCCCTGCTTAACCATTTTGCACTTCCTGTCGATATCATTTTTGAGGCGTTTGTATTCCTTTTTGCCTGCTTCATTTACTGCATTTTTATATTTTCTCCTTTCATCAATTAAATTCAATATTTCTTCTGTTACCCAAGGATTTCTATTAGCCCTCGTCCTTTTACCTACTTGATCGTCTGCTGCCTTCACTACTTCATCCCTCAGAGCTACCCATTCTTCTTCTACTGTATTTCTTTCCCCCATTCCTGTCAATTGTTTCCTTATGCTCTCCCCGAAACTCTGTACAACCTCTGGTTCTTTCAGTTTATCCAGGTCCCATCTCCTTAAATTCCCACCTTTTTGCAGTTTCTTCAGTTTCAATCTGCAGTTCATAACCAATAGATTGTGGTCAGAATCCACATCTGGCCCTGGAAATTTCTTACAATTTAAAACCTGGTTCCTAAATCTCTGTCTTACCATTATATAATCTGTCTGATACCTTTTAGTATCTCCAGGATTCTTCCAGGTATACAACCTTCTTTTATGATTCTTGAACCAAGTGTTAGCTATGATTAAGTTATGCTCTGTGCAAAATTCTACAAGGCGGCTTCCTCTTTCATTTCTTCCCCCCAATCCATATTCACCTACTATGTTTCCTTCTCTCCCTTTTCCTACTGACGAATTCCAGTCACCCATGACTATTAAATTTTCGTCTCCCTTCACTACCTGAATAATTTCTTTTATCTCGTCATACATTTCATCTATTTCTTCATCATCTGCAGAGCTAGTTGGCATATAACCTTGTACTACTGTAGTAGGCATGGGCTTTCTGTCTATTTTGGCCACAATAATGCGTTCATTATGCTGTTTGTAGTAGCTAACCCGCACTCCTATTTTTTTATTCATTATTAAACCTACTCCTGCATTACCCCTATTTGATTTTGTATTTATAACCCTGTAATCACCTGACCAAAAGTATTGTTCCTCCTGCCACCGAACTTCACTAATTCCCACTATATCTAACTTTAACCTATCCATTTCCCTTTTTAAATTTTCTAACCTACCTGCCCGATTAAGGGATCTGACATTCCACGCTCCGATCCGTAGAACGCCAGTTTTCTTTCTCCTGATAACGACGTCCTCTTGAGTAGTTCCCGCCCGGAGATCCGAATGGGGGACTATTTTACCTCCGGAATGTTTTACCCAAGAGGACACCGTCATCATTTAATCATACAGTAAAGCTGCAAGTCCTCGGGAAAAATTACGGCTGTAGTTTCCCCTTGCTTTCAGCCGTTCGCAGTACCAGCACAGCAAGGCCGTTTTGGTTAATGTTACAAAGCCAGATCAGTCAATCATCCAGACTGTTGCCCCTGCAATACTGAAAAGGTTGCTGCCCCTCTTCAGGAACCACATGTTTGTCTGGCCTCTCAACAGATACCCCTCCGTTGTGGTTGCACCTACGGTACGGGCATCTGTATCCTTAAGGCACGCAAGCCTCCCCACCAACGGCAAGGTCCATGGTTCATGGGGGGGTACCAATCCATCGGTCACCGAATCTGCTGTTGAGAAGCGTACGAACACTTCGACTGAAATGTGCAGGAGCTCCATCGTGCATGAACCACGTGTTGTGTCGTACTTGTAAAGGCACATGTTCTAGCAGCACAGGTAGAGTATTCCCTATGAAATCATGATAACGTGCTCCATTGAGCGTAGGTGGAAGAACATGGGACCCAATCAAGACATCACCAACAATGCCTGCCCAAACGTTCACAGAAAATCTGTGTTGATGACGTGGTTGCACAATTGCGTGCGGATTCTCGTCAGCCCACACATGTTGATTGTGAAAATTTACAATTTGATCACGTTGGAATGACGAAACTAAAATGAGCTCTAACATGGAAATTAAGCATTTCCGGACACATGTCCACATAACATCTTTTCTTTATTTGTGTGTGAGAAATATTTCCTGAAAGTTTGGCCGTACCTTTTTGTAACACCCTGTATGCTCTGTAGAAACATACGAGGCAAATAAAAAAATACTTATATTTTTATTTCATATATTTACACTAAAGCAACCATCTGGTAAGCACATCATTTGCCTGTTTGGTAGCCTTCATTCGATGCTCATACTCCAGCTCCCGACAATCTTTTGTGTTGTTTCGCATAATAAGGCGTCCCAGTGGTCACACAACCATGTAGGCACTGCTTTTCGTTCTTCATTTACAACTACATCTGCATGATTGCTCACAATTAAGAGGTTGGAAGAGGTTTCATAGAAGCACTTACAGAGTATTGCTCTATCGTTCCACTCTCGAAGATTGTGTGGGGAAAATGACTATTTTAATCTCTCAGTGGCCGTAGAGAATCTATTATCTCGACGCCACTGATTCGTGCAAAGCTATGGTCGTCGAAAGTACCACCAGAAAGCTAACAAATGGATTCAGCAAAATGACTGGAGCAGTATACAACAGAAACAACTCTTTTCTAGAAAACAGACTTTCTCGAAAACAGATCTCGAAATCTGGTGTTTGAATTTCTTGTTTCGGGTTACTGGCTGGCATAGCACTGAAATTTATAGTTTTGATGGTACTCTGCTTCTAAGGCAATTTACCTGGATATACAGTAATTGAATTAAATTCAGTTAAACGAAATAGAATCCAGAATCAATAAAGACGCTATAACATAAAATGATATCACTGAATACGTCCAGAAATGCTGAACCTGCAATGCGATGATATGATACTTACAAAAGAAAATTCGTGTCAGCTAGGATTCTAGCTCGAATTTCCTGCTTATCATGACTAATGGCCTTAATTACTGAGTATTGTTTCAAGGCTCATTCAAGTTTTCGCTGTCACTGACGTTTCCACTTATTGGTTTTGAATACTAAAACCGCAGGCTCTCCCATGTAGTGAGAACAGCACCTCTGGGTGAACAGATTTACTGGAAGGCTGCAGCTTACCTTGTTGCAGGAATATATACCAACAGCATTAAACTCACTAAATAAAATGAATAGAAACGATCTGAATGAAATATATCTGTGGTCATCAGTCCCCTAGAACTTAGAACTACTTAAACCTAACTAACCTAAGGACATCACACACATCCATGCCCGAGGCAGGATTCGAACCTGCGACCGTAGCAGTCGCGCGGTTCCGGACTGAGCGCCTTAACCGCGAGACCACCGCGGCCGGCGCTGGTATTTACAGCTAATCACGCAGTTACAGCATGCGTTCTCAGAAATGATAAGTTAACAAAGGTACATGTATCACATTGGAACAACCGAAATTAAATGTTCAAACGTACCAACGTCCTGTATTTTAATTTAAAAAACCTACCTGTTACCAACTGTTCGTCTAAAATTGTGAGCCATATGCTTGTGACTATTACAGTGCCATCTATCACAAAGCGAAAAAAGTGGTCCAACTAAAACATCCATATTTCTTTACGTACTACACGAATATGTAATAAAAAATGGGGGTTCCTATTTTTAAAAACGCAGTTGATATCTGTTTGACTTATGGCAGCGCCATCTAGCGGGCCAACCATATCGCCATCTTGTTTCCCCCTTCAAGCTAGACGAGTTTCGTTCTGTGTAGTTTTTTCGTTTGATGCTTATTTCGTGAGATATTTGTTCCGGTCACTATCAATGGATCACCCTGTATACTCCCGCTGCCCCATCGACAGTTAGTGGCCACCTCATCAATACTATCACCTGAACTTTTAGATCCATTGTGTCTTCTTTTTGTTTCCCCTAAAGTTTATCCCCTCATGAGGTCGGCTTTTTCAGGATTTGGCAAGTTTTATTTTTGATAACTTCGTGGCCGGATGCTCTGCCTGACGCTGCTGTCGTCAAGGCGACCTAAGGAAGGAAAATTATGTGCTCCGTCTGTCTTCGAATATATAAACCTCGTTCTGTATGCTATCGTATTTTAACTGTTCGCATATCGCATCCTGTGAGTTGAAAGTTAGGATTAACACAGTATTTTTGTAAACGAGAGTGAGAAACTGCCTAAAAGTCACACTCAGGCTGGTCGATGTGGCAACCCATGGTCATTAACACACCTGCGAATTCCATTCGGGAGTGGTCACCTCTCTAAACCGCAGGATAGCGCGCTGCGCATAATGCTGTACGGACTGGTCTTGCTGAGCCATTTCGTCAGTGGTGGAAAATAACGTTCTGTACTCCTTTGTGGGTTACACTTTAATGGCCATTTTCAAACTACTTAATGAGACATTACATTACGGCCAAGGAAAGTGGTTAACAACCGATGCAGGCGCCACTGTGTCAACTTTTCCTCTATCCAATCACATTAAGGGGAGGTTTACTATCTTTTGGTTTAAAAAATCGATTTTTTAAAATTGCATTTTTGGATACATAAAAGTGTTTAGAATCCACCCCTGAATCGGTTTTTCCGAATACAGAACGGAAAAGTTTGTTATTCGCGGTTGAAAAAAAATGCACCTGCCTGAAATCGGCCTTTTTTACGCACCAGTGTTTTTCTTTCGGAGGACAAGTTATTGTACCGGTGCTTGGGAGGAAACACACAAAATTCAAATGAAAGTTTGAACGCGTGTGTTTGGAAGTTAGCCACCAAGCATATGCATTCCGGTGCGAAGACTGCGGAGATTGCGACTTTCCTGGCAGTGAGCAGCTTCAGCGAAGGGTATTCACCAATTCTGAGGACCATGACAACGATGGTCGTCACTCTGGGACTCTATTAGATGCAGTTCGCCAAGCATTCGGACGACCACCGGATTCAAGCCGCCGTACGAGCGGCTCTGGAGCAGTGCAGGATGGCCCAGGTCGAGCAGAACGCCCTGTATGAGGAAGAGGAAGGACTAGTTTATGGAGCCGGAATAGCAAATTGAACGTACGTTGCATAATATTGCATTTATATGTAGTCAAAACTTCAAACGCGTTTTTCTCGAAATAACGTTTTTTAATTGCGCGATGTGGTAACTTCAAATCTACTGAACCGATTGGCATGGTTCTTTGTTTCCGACGAAGCTAACTAAATTGTCTAGGAGTTGTACCACTTTTATTCCGACCCATCAACTATAAATATTTTTACTTGGCCGACGAAGTCGAAAAATCGATGAAAAAGCCCTATTTTTTTTCAAATGGCCGCCATTTCGTTTCCTATGGTCCAAATAACTTAAGCGAGATACAACTCCTAAAGAATCTTATGTACTTCGCTAACGTCAACTCCATTTTGATTTCAGACGAGCAGGCTGACCTGTGACATACCGCGCGTGGAGGTCTACTTCGAAATTTTGTTTCGTTCCGACGGCACTTCCGCCTTTGCTCTTCGACATTTCCGGTCGAAAAAAATTCCAGTTTGTAGAGGAAATATCAATAAATATTTTGAGAAAATTTGACATTGATATCTATAACACATTTCAAGAAAAAAATTCTCAAAGAACATGCTTTTTTCGGGCCAAAGATAGTAAACGTCCCCTTAATGTGACCACCGCCTATGTCCGACGTCAACGTACTTCACCCACTCACAGACGGCAGTTGGTAGCTTGTCGGGGGCGGGGGGTGGTGGTAAACAGTGCAGCCGTTGTCCCAATGCGATTTATCTGACGTCCAAACGCGCATGATCATTGGCTTTCGAGCCGACGATGGAAGCATTTCCGAAACAGCTGAATTTGTAAACTGTACATGTGCCGCCATGATTTAAGTATTCCGTGTACGGCAAAATGGCCCAGCCAAAAAAACGGCGCCGCAGCAACTGTGGTGGACCACGAGTAATCCCCTGACCACCAAACACCCCGTATTTAACCCCAATCGAGAATCTGTAGGACAACTTCAGTCGGGCTGTTCGCGTCGTGGTTTCTCAATCGAGAAACTTTAAGCCGCTGGAAATGGCACTGGAGTCAGCATGGTTCCACATAACTGTTGGTACCCTCCATAGCCTCACGACTCTCTTCGTACATGTCTCGCAGCGGCCCGTGCTGCAAAACGTGGTTATTTGGGCTTTTGAGAGGTGGTCGAATTAATACAACTGGGCACTGTATTAAAATGTGACCCCGAATGGGAGCCAGTTGGTCCAGAGAGTAATGACACAATGTTCTCGTCTTCCACACAGTGTAAGGTCCACCACTATGCCACGTTAACACTAGATTGCCCAGTCAGTCAGATTTAATTTCAAATGCGTTAATTTTGTGTGTCTGTGTGACGTTGCTGCAGCCCTCCTCCACCATGTAAGGGACGTAAGAGGCAGGTGTAGCGTTGGATGAGGCATCGGTAAGGCTATCACTGCTGCTCCTGATTTATATAAATGATCTAGGTGATAATCTGAGCAGCCCCCTTAGAGTGTTTGCTGATGACGCTGTAATTTACCGTCTAGTAAAATCATCAGACGATCAATTCCCGTTACAAAATGATCTAGAGGGAATTTCTGTATGGTGTGAAAAGTGGCAATTAGCACTAAACAAAGAAAAGTGCGAGGTCATCCACATGGGTACTAAAAGAAAGTAGATAAATTTTGGGTATACGATAAATCGCACAAATCTAAAGGCTGTCAGTTCGACTAAATTCCTAGGAATTACAATTACGAGCAACTCAAACTGGAAGGACCACACAGATAATATTGTGAGGAAGGCGAAACAAAGACTGTCCTTTGTTGGCAGAAAACTTGGAAGATGCGACAAACCCACTAAAGAGACAGCCTACATTACACTTGTCCGTCCTCTGCTGGAATATTGCTGAGCGGTATGGGATCCTTACCAGGTAGTATTGACGGAGGACATCGAAAAAGTGCAAAGAGGGGCAGTTCGTTTCGTGTTATCGCGCAATAGCGGTGAGAGTGTCACTAATATGATACGCGAGTTGGGGTGGCAGTCACTGAAGCAAAGGCGGTTTTCTTTGCGGCGAGATCTATTTACGAAAAATCAATCACCAACTTTCTCTTCCGAATGCGTAAATATTTTGTTGACACCCACCTACGTAGGGAGAAATGATCATTATAATAAAATAAGAGAAATCAGAGCTCGAACGGAAAGATGTAGGTGTTCCTTTTTCCCACGCGCCATTCGAGAGTGGAATGGTAGAGAAGTAGTATGAAAGTGGTTCGATGAACCCTCTGCCAGGCACTTAAGTGTGAATTCCAGTAACCACGTAGATGTAGATAAAATGTGAGCCCGTGCCAACATTTCATTATCGATACTATCGTCTTTCTCAGTAATAAAAAAACTAAAAAAAAACAGATAAAGTACGTTAAGTCTAACAAAGTCAGGTAACGTTAAGAAACGTCTGCAAGATATGTAAATAGTAATAAAATGTTAATTATTAGGAACTGCAGGGAGAGGCTAAGTTACGTCGTAGTGTCAATTAATGGAACCAATCAGAGAAGACCCCAATGTCCTATCCAGACGCTCATAGCTTGTAGCTGTTAGTATCCACATGAACGCAAACTTAACGGGTCGCTACACAGGTTGGGCTGCTCATCAAACTGCACTCCTGACTGCCACACGATGTTGGTTGGAAACTTTAGAGTACATGATCGACATGCAACTTTGTCGTGTTGGTGATTCAGAATTCTGGTATGGGTTGAAACTGCTGCAAGAATTAGCAGTGTTGTCGCGTCTCGCCAAACTCTTCTCTTCGGACCCTGGAAGGCTACTGCACCTTGGATGGGCTCGTCCGAGATCTTACTGACGCGTGGGAATGTGAAAGAAAACTGCGAGTGATGTTAAGAGGGAATGCAGGCTACTTAATACTACTTCCGCACAGATAGCTGGCTACATTACGTTTGGCTAAACAGATAATAACATGGACCTTAGACGTCCAAATGCAATTGCTTTTTTTTCAGTTTTGTCTGATATGAAGTACTTCGAACTCCAAAAATAGTGAAGTCGGAAATACAGTGTGATGTAATTGGATCATTAAAAGTGCGGCGAAAAAGAGAGGGACAGAGCGAGGAGGAAATTCTGGTTTATACTTTGCTACAAATAAGAATATTATAAACAATACTATGACCTATGCAGAGAGTTAGAGAAACTGATGGAAGACATAAAATCTGTCCCCCACGTGATAATTAGATATTTTAAAGCGAAAATTTGAGAGAATCTAAAGAGCGAGTTATCACAGGAAAATTTCAGGTATGGTAGGAGAAACGTCATAGATTAGACGTAGTAGAACTTTCTGTGAATAGCAACATGTTTGACCTTAACACATTCTTACAAACGAAATAAAAACGAAAGAAGTCTTACCAGGACGAAATTAAATTAAAAATTATGTTGAGTGTTATGAAACAATGAATACATCTGATGGTTATAAACCTCTTTAGAATTTCATGTGACCGTTGACTCTTTGCACGCACAGTGAAAATTGATACGAAGAAACTATAAGAAGAAAAAGGAAGATTAGTGTTTAAAACCCCGTCGATAGCGATGCCATTAGAAGCAACCATGACCTCAGAGAGGGCGAGGATGGGAAAAGAAGTCTGCTGTACCTACCCTTCTGATGAGAACAGGCTCTGAATTCGCCTTAGAGAAACCACGAAAAACTTAACTCTGGTAGTCGAACAGTTATCTGAATCCCACTTATTCAGAATGAGAGAAAGTGCCGACGGTAAAAGCAAAACAGACTAGCGAAGAATACCAGTGAAAATGTTTCGTTAAGTCAGTTGGAGTATAGAGGCGTCCATGGAAATCAGACAACAGTGAATAAAGTAACAGAAGCTACTCATGGCAAAACTGATAGAGAAACTGAGAGTATATTTGGGAAGTAATTTAAAAATTGCCAAACCACCTGTAGATATGAAACCCTCGCTGAAAGTTCAGCACTGATCGACGTATTCTAGACTGCACAATCCCACAATTACTATTATGTCATATTTAAAACATTTAACTTACCAAGATAAATGACAGAAAACTTGCTTCTCTCGTGATCAGGCGCCCATCTACATATAATTGTTTGTATAGCCGGTATAATACCACCCTGGAAATAAAAAGAAAGTATTTTATGAATTTTCTCTGCAAAAAAATGTGAAGCTATTACTTGAGCTAAATAGAGGATATGCACCTCAACTCTTAGACGGAGTTTATACAATATAGACTGCACTTATTCACCTCATTAACATTCTCCAGCCATTTCTGCTCTATGATAACTGGAGTGCATTAAACAGTACGGGTTTACGGACAACCTCAACAGAGAAGGTAATAGAGTGCAATGGTATTGTCATTGACAGAGGTCCTGATGGATCGAAACGGTATACTTGCATATCTTTGATAAAATGTAGGCCGGCCGAAGTGGCCGTGCGGTTAAAGGCGCTGCAGTCTGGAACCGCAAGACCACTACGGTCGCAGGTTCGAATCCTGCCTCGGGCATGGATGTTTGTGATGTCCTTAGGTTAGTTAGGTTTAACTAGTTCTAAGTTCTAGGGGACTAATGACCTCAGCAGTTGAGTCCCATAGTGCTCAGAGCCATTTGAACAATTTGATAAAATGTAGCTTCTCGGGTGTGTCACATGCTGTTGATATATTTCAGCATCGTCAACTTGCTTAAACTTTTAATGTGATTTTTTGTTTCATGGACAATAGTACGTCGGCGTTTAGTGATTTGTGCGTATAGATGAAGAAAATACAAGTAATTAATCACCAGATAATTAGCAAGTTATAATTTCTGGCAAATGTTAGGTAAACATCTCCGTGTTACAGCAAAGTCACACAAGTTTAGTGACAGAATTTCATCTTAAACGAAGGTCAGCTAATAGAAGAGGAGGAATTTGAAGTGCTAGGTGATTGTGATTAAACTGACGGTGTTCCGAGTGCTACAGTGTGGGCGGTGTACGTCGAAGGACGCTGAAATATTGTAGAAATGTTCATTAATCGGTACGCTCTCGGAGTATACTGAAAAAATAATAGTTCCACTCTCTGCCAAAAGTGACAATATGGCGCTGTAAGCAGGCAGAATGTGTTGTGGTTGCAGGAAAATTGGACGAACGATCAAATACATCATAACCGTGATTGTAGAATGTTTATTAGGATATGGTCACAAGCTACAACATGTGTTCAGTATGGTCTCCCGACTCAGCAACCTGCTGCATCCGTAACAAGGCGTGGTCTCGCGGTCACGTTCTCGCTTCCTGAGCACGGCGTCCTGGGTTCGATTCCCGACGGGGTCAGGGATTTTCATCTGCCTCGAGATGACTGAGTGTTTGTGTTGTCCTCATCATTTCATCATCATTCAAGAAAGTGGCCAGACTGGACTGAGCAAAGGTTGGGAATTTGTATGGGCACTGATAACTGCGCAGTTGGGCGCCCCACAAACCAAACATCATCATCACCGTAACACGGCACGGTCGACAGCTGCTTGCAGTATATGCAGTGTAATCAGAGCGATATGTCGCCGTATGCCAGCCTTCAGATCAGGAATAGTCCAGGTACATTCCTGATAGACACGATCTTTCTAACATCCCCACAACCAGAAGCCACATAGATTTAGGGAGATCTGGAAGGCCACACGTCTCAAAATTTGCCTATAGATGATGCAGTCATTACCGACGATTTTGTCAAAGCAAATCTTTCATGTGGCAAGCGACAAGTGGTGTCGCCCCATCTTGCATGAAAACAGTGATGTGAACAAGGTTGCATTCTTGCAGCGCTGGAATCAGGTGTTGCACAAGAAGGTCCTTATAACGTGCAGATTTCACTATACATCTAACTAGTCCACAAAGTGTCATCTCCTGGAAGAAAAATGAACCGAGAATGAAGGAGCTTGTGAGACCACATCTCACAGTCACGTAAGCTGAGGGCAGTGGATGTTCCTGTATGCCATATGGCGGAGTAGAACCCCGCATGCGACAGTTCTGTGCTTCAAGGCATCGCGCAGAGTAACATGTGCCCCGTTCATCCAAAGAATATTCCCCAGCCACATGTTATCCATTTCCATGCGTGCTACAAAACGAAGGGAAGAGTGATGGCGTTGTAGCCTGCCCTGGGGCTTCATTTTGCGCACGTTCTGAATCTTGTAGGGATGCCAGTATAAGCCACAGGAGAAACAATTCTTGGGACAAATCTCGTGCGTTGGTTGCAGAATTTGAGGCATGTTCTGCACAGTCGACTGTAGCTACAACTGCTTCATCGAGAACTGTCGGGGGAATGGGCCACCGCCTTTCCCTGCTGCACCACCTAATTCACCTATTTCTCCAAATTATTTAATCATATTCTTTAACCCGTTATTGACATTTGCAGCTGTTTCTGACAACGAGATTCAGTACTGCAGCGCTGCTATTGCTGTTGTTCTGATAAAAAAAAACCTTCATCAACAGTGCACTGTCTCTCTTCTCTGCAGGCACTGCGCTTCGTACGGAAAACTTCAACCTTCTTAACTCGTTGCAGCAATAGTCACTTCACGAAAGAAATCAATACGCGTTGCCAACCGACAGACAGCATACTGATGGAAAAACAGAAAATATTTCATGTGCTGATTACTTACAGCGACCTATTTTCACCTGGTGGCGGAAAGTTGAAGTATTATTTTTTCAGCGTACTCGACGAGCGCACCGACCGATGAACATACCTGCGATGTTTCAGCGTCCTGCGATGCATACAGCTCACATTGCAGAATTCGAAACACCGTCAGTTTAATTATAACCACCTGGTTTATACGAGTACACAAAATGGCTGTCATTGATAGAGCGCTCAAGAACACTGTGATACTCTTAATGTTTTCGATATCTCAGAGACCGGACAGTCAATATTCTAACCTCCACTTAATTCACTGTCGTGGGAATGCTAAGTGAGCCGATGAAAGTTTTTGTGATGTTCTCGGTAATATAAGAATAAGTGAACTTTAGGCATTGTAAGGAATTACATTGTAGTTAACAGAGTAATAGGTATTAGTGTTCCTGGTAAAACATTTTTTACCGGAACTGAATTTTGAAGGCAGAACTCTACAGATCGTCGAGGTGCATCAAGGATAATAGTAAAGGATATAGCTAACTTTCCGACCCTTTTGTGTTCTCGAGATGTAAGACGTTCTCAGTGTGTTGCAAGTGTTCAGACTGTGGTTTAGTCACAAACAGCAATATATAAAAGAGGTACTTCCAGCAACCGTAAACTGTCGGACTTGAGAATTGCGGCAACCTGTGTCATTGCTAGAAAAACGGAATCATTGCCTTTCAACGTATAAGGCCTTTAATTATTGTTATACGTCATGTAAAAGCATGTTGAAGCAGTTGGCTCACACGCCAAGGTGAACAAACGACCGAGCTACTGGAATAACACTTCATAGGATTTCTTGGTTGTGCACCAACAGTATGGACATAAGAAATATTCTTCTTGCGCGTTAGGGATAGTTCTGCTACATACAATGTTACAGGTGCCTAGTGTTAGGCGCAATGAAGAATTGTTACACCATCATTTGTGGCCAAAAACCCCAAGGGAAATATCTAGTACACAAAAATAAAATCATTAAGCTTACAGAAAACATTTTGTCTCACTGTTCCTTTCGCCAGTTTCTATTCTAACTGAAGTGTTTAAAAGGTACCAAGTAACGTTGATGATCCAAAGGTAAAATTTGGAAAAGGAGTTAGTTTTATTCTTACGGCGATCCACAAAAGCATTAAAGTGCCTGATCATCAAATGCGATGGGCTACTGTTCTTTATTGCAAAGTGTCTTGCAAAACTGGCATCCTCTAGAGTCCATTGCCCTCCTTCGTGCATCTGTCGAGACTACTCTAAAAAAATTAAAAAAAGAAGAAGAAGAAAACACATCAGAACATTCCGTAACTCAACTGCCAACTCCTTTGTGATGAGTGTAAACAACCTTACTGTACCGTTATTCTGATTACTATGTTAGGGAAGCTATACCTCATAGAAGCTTCACTTTAATCCCTTGCCCGTTTATCTAAGTCCTTTTGCAGCATATTTGAGCATATCTGCCTTCACCTATCGGCATTCTTTCAATAACCGTACCGTTTGCTATTCACATTTCTTCGCGCTGTTGTTCACGCCGAAATGTGAGCTTTTGTGTGGTGATGCTGTTGTTACATTATTGAAATGTATCTTCAGTAGTTTATTAATAAGCTCCCTTTTAGCGACCTTAGTAAACGTAAATGTGAAGCTCACTCTTGTTTATTTTATTTATACGAGCATATTTACAGACGAAGCTGACGAAGACATTAGTTCCCATTTCTCTTGTGTGCGGAAACTGTAATCTACTTGCAGTTTCCTGACATCACTGCAGGCAAATGCGCGGCGCCTCTTTCCGCCAGAAACCTGCTCAGTGTAAAATTGTCGGTTCACTCCATGCCTTGTGACAAATTCACTTTAGCCACGAGATCTTTGAGATTATCTGGCTGTCTCTGCTTCTCGGCTTTAGATATTTGCTTTGAAGTGACTGTTCGTTAGCACCACCCAGAGTGCACGCGTGACGTATGGTATGTCACGGACGCAAACAGATGCTCTTTACAAGTTGGGCAAATCTTCACCACCGTCGTGTGACTGTGGTGCGGAACGACAAACAGTTGCTCGTGTTATATCGATATGTCCCAAACGTGCCTACAAGGGTCCTTTCGAATATTTCTTGACAGCGACGAATGGTGTTATAAAATACATAAAAGACCTCAATATCCGTATATATCTGTTGTCATTTCTGTTATTTTATGCCGGAGAGCTGTGCTTACATGTTGACGTGTAATAATTTTGTTACCTTTATATATGTGTTATAATAAGATAAATAAATAAATGTGGTTCGCTCTGTAAAAGTCATCAGTGTTTCACTAGATTTGACGGCGTCTGTTCTTATCTCGTCGTCTTTTCACACACACTATACGTAATGTCCTCTGAAAGCTATGCTGTCCTGTTTTGAGGTCTTTAGTCAGAAAACTGATTTGAGGCAGCTCTCCACTCCAGTCTACGAGTCGTACTTTCTTTTAGTAAGTACTGTTTTGAAATAAAAATAAAACATGTAGACCTTTCTTACCAATTTTATTTTTACATGAAAGCCTGTGCTTTAATATACTTTTCTACATAACTGACACCAACAGTAAGGCACTTATCGTATCGTACAACCAGCTTTCAATACCATTCTTGTAGATATCTCCCACCTGAAGGTAGCTTTCGATAATTCAAACGTTCTGTACCAGTTGCATTAATCACACGTCTTGACACTTGAGGAAACTCATCACACAACGTCGTAATCGCAAAGCGTCTGTTCTGTGTCAGTTTTAATCAACTTTCTGTTCCAAATCGTCAGTAATGACTGAAGGTCGCCCTCTTCGTTCCTCATTATGCACGTTCGTACGAACACCTTTAAAAGCTCTCACCTATTCAGTACCATCCCATGGCTCTTAAAGTATCAAGATGTGTACTTTATGCAGTTGCTGCACAACGTTCAAATTATCGAAAGTTATGCTCAGGCGGCAGATTTCTGCGAGGATGGTATTCAGACGTGATTGTACGGTACGGTAAGAGCCTTAATATTGGCAGGAATTACGGAGAAAAGTAGATTCAAGTACAGGCTTTCATGTAAAAATAAAATTGCTAAGGACAGTCTACTTGTTTTATTTTTATTTCAAAACGGTACTTACTTAAAAAACACGTCCCTCGTAAGTTGCGCAAGCCTATTTAGCTCTGCACCCTACATCCACTTGAATTGTTTTACTGTAACCAAGCCTTGGCCCCCTCAATAATTTTTATAACTACAGTTCCCTCCATTGCTCAGTTAATATATTGAAGCTTCAGAATGTGTCCTACCAACCAATCAAGCTCTTTTTTCTTCATGATTCGATTCGGTACCTCTTCGCTAGTTATTCGATTTTCCCTCTTATTTTCGGCATTTTTTACAGCACCACATCTCAAAAGTTTTTATTCTCTTATTGCCTGTACTGCTTATCGCCCACCTTTCACTTCTATACAAGGCTATACTTCAGAGAAATACTTTCAGAAAATACTTCCTATCATTTAAATTTATGTTACATGTTAAAGAATCTCTTCTTCCTCTTTTTAGAAAACCCATTCCGAACAACTAGTCTTCTAAGGTCTTTGCTGTCTCTGATAGAATTACAGTGCCATCGACTAACCTCAATATTCTTATTTCTTCTCCATGAACGCTAATTCACTTTCCGAATATATCTTTGAGTTCCTTAACTGCTTCCTCAGTGTAGAGATTGAATAACATCGGAGAAAGGTTATAATCCTGTCTCACTCCCTTCTCGACCACTGCGTCCCTTTTCATGTCCTCCGACTATTTCACTTGCTTTCTGGTTTCTGTCCAAGTTGCAGATACCGTTCGTTCACTATACCGACTACCTTCAGAATTTCAGTGAGAATATTACAGTCTACAATGTCAAAAAATAAATCACATATTCTAAATTTTGTTCTACTTATCTCTCCCCTTCTATTGCTCCTTCCAGCCCTGTTACCCTGTTTCCTGTTCCGTTAACAACGCTCTATATTTGCCTACTTGCCATTTCGCCTATTCTTTTTCATATGTCTTTGTATTGCACTTTATCTTTCTGCTTAATATTGAATATCTTCTAATGTGGGACAAACTATCAAATATTCCGTTTCTTCAACAGCCTTCATAAAACGCTGTGTTCCCGGAGTACAGTAACACAAACTTCTGCCATGTCTACCTTAGGACTACCTCACTTATTTTTTTAATATAATTTTCTTCGTTTGCGTCTTGTGGAAAATTTTATGCCTGTTAGACTGTCCAGCATCAGTTTTTATATTCTATCTTTCTTATGTCCATAATGCCTCTGTCGTCTCTTGTCAGCCGGCCGAAGTGGCCGTGCGGTTCTAGGCGCTGCAGTCTGGAACCACGAGACCGCTACGGTCGCGAGTTCGAATCCTGCCTCGGGCATGGATGTGTGTGATGTCCTTAGGTTAGTTAGGTTTAACTAGTTCTAAGCTCTATGGGACTAATGACCTCAGAAGTTGAGTCCCATAGTGCTCAGAGCCATTTGAACCATTCTTCTCTTGTCATCGTTTTACTTCCGTTCAAAAGGTTTATTTCAGTTTAATATCCTTTTAATATTATCTTGGTGAAAGTATGCAGTTGGTTCCACTGTGTCATAATCAACATGAGGCTCCGTGTGCGACAGACTAGCATGTAGACTCGCCAGACACAGCAGGCCGGCGCTGCTCAATTAGCAGTGTGCAGCCGACTAGTTAGGAACTCGTAGCTGTTAATTTGTGTGTGCATATGTGTGTCGTGTGTGTGAGTGTCGGTTAATCATCTCGTCAGTTATCCGGGGTGCACTAAACTAAGTCTTGTAGCTATCCGTATCGGGGATAGTGATGATGCTCTTCATTGCCAGGCCGTTAAGAATAGGCACAGAGCATCAGATCCGTAAACAGCCTGTTGACTTCAGACATTTAGCCGCTTGGCATACTACTATCGACGAATTTCATATCTTTAATGTGGAGCTTGCGGACGTTTTATCTGCAGGCTTCGCTGCTTTGGAAGCAGTGAGGGACATTAATTCCTTATCCTAATGCTGCTGTACACACCCAGGCTCAGCACGGTGTTCTTGCCGTAACAGACCTACACAGAGGTGCTTAACTGTTATTACAAAGTGAAACATTCTGATCTTGTCTGAAGAAATATAGATTTAACAATACGTTTGTTATGGTCTCCTTACAAGATCCTGCAATTTTACCAGTGTTATTAAAACAAATATGTATTGATCTTTTTAAGTGTGCTTTCAGTAGGTCCACTGTGATTTCTTCAATAGAGCCAAAACATTCTGGTCAACAATATTTTTAGATGTGATAGTTGACAGGAGTCTGAGAGCGCTAAATCTACTAAATGAAATGGTTATTCCAGCAATTAGCGCCCCAAATAGCCGTTCTCCCATTGTGATATCTCCTGTGTAGACAGGTGTATCCTAGTGATAAAATACTGTTTTTTTTTAATTTTTAAAAATCTTTCCCTTTTTTACCAATAACGTGTCGATTAACAGAATAAGACTGATTCCTTTTAAAATGGTCCAAACATTGCTGAAAAATGGTTTTTTTAAATTTTTTTTCTTGCGAGTATTGAAAAACTGCAGTATACAAACAATTTCTGATAGTTCGCCAAGTTAAATGCAACATTTGTTTTTAAGCCTACAGGGTCAGCTACTTAACGTTTAGGCAACTGATGATCGTTCAAAATCATGTTTTGCACTTGCTCGGTCTTTCCACGTGTGGTTACATATTGAGACGCCCTTCGTGTGCATAAGTACTGTAGATTTGAATTTAGCATCTCATTTCCTAATTGCATAAAATAAAGAAATAGATTTCTTTGGCAATCAGCTGTCCAAGCCAAAGAATTTTACAACAGCGTGGCGTCCCAGTTTATGCATTTGAAAGAATCATGGGATAGCGGTATGTACATATACAGATGGCGGTAGTATCGCGTACGCAACGTATAAGAGGACAGTGCACTGGTGCAACTGTTTTTCGTACTCAGGTGATTCATGTGAAAATGTTTCCGACATTTATGGCCGCACGACGAAAATTAACAAACTCTGAACACGGAATGGCAGCTGGAGCTAGACGCATGGGGCATTCTATTTCGGATGAGGGAATTCATCATTCCGAGAGCCACAGTATCAAGAGTGTGCCGAATGAAATAACAGCAGAAATCAATGTGGGACGTACGACGAACGTATCCTTTATGACAGAGCGTCGAAATTTGCCGTTAATGGACTATGGCAACAGACGACTGACGCGAGTGCCTTGCTAACCCGCAGCGCGTCTCATGGGCTCATGACCTTATTAGCTGGACCCTAGACGACTGAAAAACCGTGGCTTGGTGAGCTGAGTCCCTATTTCTGTTGCTAAAAGCTGATGGTGGGGTTCGGCCGCGGCGCAGACCTCACGAAGCCATGGGTCCAAGTTGTCAATAAGGTACTGTGCACGCCGGTGGTGGCTCCATAATGGTGTAGACTGTGTTTACATTGATTGTTGACTAGAAATGGTTATTTCGGTTACTTGGAGACTATTTTCAGTCATTCATGGACTTCATGTAACAATAAAACGATCACCACGTCACCGAACCACAACCGTTCGCGATTGGTTTGAAGAATATTCTGGACAATTCGAGCGAATGATTTGACCACCCAGTCAGCCCGGCATGAATCCCATCGAATATTTATAGAACATGATCTAGAGGTCAGTTCATGCACAGAATCCTGCACCGGCAACACTTCCGCAAATATGGAAGGCTATAGGAGCGGTCTGAGCCATTATTTCTGCACGGGACTTCCAACCACCAGTCGAGTCCATCCGACTTCGAGTTGCTGCTCTACACCGGAAAAAATATCCGACGTGATAGTGGGAGGTACACTATGTGATCAAAAGTATCCGGAGACCTGGCTGAAAATGACTTACAGGTTCGTGGCACCCTCCATCAGTAATGCTGGAATTCGATATGGTGTTGACCCACCCTTAGCCTTGATAGCAGCTTCCACTCTCGCAGGCATACGTTCAATCAGGTGCTGGAAAGTTTCTTGGGGAATAGCACCCCATTCTTCATGGAGTGCTGCAGTAAGGAGAGGTATCGATGTCGGTCTTGAGGTCTGGCAAGAAGTCGGCGTTGCAAAACATTCCAAAGGTGTTCTATAGGTTTCACGTCAGGACTCTGTGAAGGCCAGTCCATTACAGGGATGTGATTGTCGTGTAAGCACTCCGCCACAGGCCTTGCATTATGAACAGCTGCTCGATCGTGCTGAAAGATGCAATCGCCTTCCCCGAATTGCTCTTCAACAGTGGGAAGCAAAGGTGCTTAAAACATCAATGTAGGCACGTCCCGCGATAGTGCCACGCAAAACAGCAAGGGGTGCAAGCCCCATCCATGAAAAACACGACCACACCATAACATCACAACCTCCGAATTTTACTGTTGCCACTACACACGCTGGCTGATGACGTTCACCAGGCATTCGCCATACCCACACTCTGCCATCGGATCGCCACATTGTGTACCGTGATTCGTCACGCCACATAACGTTTTTCCACTGTTCAATCGTTCAATGGGTTTACGCTCCTTACACCAAGCGAAGCGTCGTTTGGCATTTACCGGCGTGATGTGCGGCTTATGAGCAGCCACTCGACCATGAAATCCAAGTTTTCTCACCTCCCGCCTAACTGTCATAGTACTTGCAGTGGATCCTGATGCAGTCTGGAATTCCTGCGTGATGGTCTGGGTAGATGTATGCCTATTACACATTTCGAACCTCGTCAACTTTAGGCGGTCTCTGTCAGTCAACAGACGAGGTCGGCCTGTACGCTTTTGTGCTGTACGTGTCCCTTCACTTTCCACTTCACGATCACATCGGATACAGTGGACCTAGGGATGTTTAGGAGTGTGGAAATCTCGTATACAGACGTATGACGCAAGTGACACCCAATTACCTGACCACGTTCGAAGTCCGTGAATTCCGCGGAGCGCTCCATTCTGCCCTCTCACGATGTCTAATGACTACTGAGGTCGCTGATACGGAGTATGTGGCAGTAGGTGTCAGCACAATGCATCTAATACGAAAAACGTATATTTTTGGGGGTGTCCGGATACTTTTGATCACATAGTGTATCTCTTGACTTCTGTCACCTCAGTACATGTGCAAAACAACTGTACTGTTACATGTGATCTCTAAGGTTTTCTCGGTGAGATTGATTAAAGCTGAGCGTCCGGGCGTTCTGTCCAGTTGTTTCCCTTTTATTTACAATATTTCGGCGACCGACACAGACGTCTGCTTCAGGTGTGAGTTTTGCTGTTATGTGCACTCGCTGCCCGGACTCCAAATTCTCTCCGATGGATGTGATGGCCGGCGAGATTTTAATAAACTGAGTGACGGACCCCAAGCGTTATTTAAATTGAAAGTGCGATCTCTGTTTATTAAGCTTTCTGACATCTTTATTTCGATAGACTCCTTAATTACGCTGTGTCAAGAACATGTTGTTTGCACCACGATACTAGTCTCATCGCATTAAATGAATCGTGAAATGTTCGTGGTTATATTCGAAGCAATGTTGGGTGACAGCTGATTTGGTCGGTTGTTTCAGTCGGGTGTGTCACTGTTGTTCCTTGCATCTCTCCTTGACTGATCTGACGGTCTGCCGCATGCATGGACAGCGATATCCACCCGACTTTCGGAGAGCTAGATCGTCCTTAACGTTACAAATAATATGAGTCCTGGGTCACAGTAGATGCGAGGGCTGGATTACATTTACTTAGAGTTGATCCGGACATTGTTATTTTACCTGCGGACAAGGGCAATTTTACCGTTTGTTTTGGTCGAGCAGGATTGATTTCGGAAGACGCAGTGTTTACTGTCTGATTCAGCGTATCACGGGATCGGTGCTGAGCCCACAAAAAGTGTTGAAAGGCCAACAGCCTCCTGAACAAAAGTTTCTTATCACAAGAGACTACCAAGGGTCTTAATTCTTATTGTGCTGTTCCCCCTAGGTTATATGGCTTCCCTAAAGTCCGCAACGAAGGGGTTCCTCTTCGTCAGATAGCGAATAACGTTGGCGCTCCGACATATCGTGTAGCATAACACCTTGCCTCTCTGTTGAGCCCTGTAGTACTCGTAGGTCGGCGCGAGCACCACATCAAGATTTCGGCGGATTTCTTAAATCTGTTAGGGGAATGCGTTTGAATGACTCTGATACTCTAGTAAGTTTTGATGTGGTCTGTCTCTTTGCTCGTGATCCTCTGATCTGTTACGGCAGACTGAGATTAGGTTTGGTGAGGAATTAACAAACTCCCACTTACTTTTTATTCAATGAGTAGTACTACGAGCAGACAAATGGAGTTACAATGGGAAGTCCATTGTCACCTATTATTACCGATTTGTTTACAGAAAATTTCGAGAAACGTGCCTTGGAGTCGGCGGCTTTGAAACCTGCGCATTTTTTTTTTTTTTTCAGGTATGTGGACGATATTTTTGTTGTTTGATTTCATGACAGTAAGAATCTGAGCGGTTTTTAGAACACCTGAATATTTGTTTGACAATAGAGGTGGATAAGGAAGGCTATCTTCCCTCCCTTGATGTGTTGATCACGAAATCAGGAGGGAGGTGGCTGGTACGTTGGGACATGCCGCTTATAGGAAGCCCATTCACAGTGACTTGTATTTGCAGGCAGAC
This sequence comes from Schistocerca piceifrons, assembly GCF_021461385.2. NCBI lineage: Eukaryota > Metazoa > Arthropoda > Insecta > Orthoptera > Acrididae > Schistocerca > Schistocerca piceifrons. The sequence continues at coordinate 777,452,983 of NC_060140.1, read as the reverse complement.
AGTGAAGGCGTACTTCGTACCTTGGTTCATAGGTCTCATGTGATGTCGGACCCTGAGCATTTGTCAGCTGAGCTAGCCGATCTCGAAGTTACCTTTCGTCGGAATGGTTATAGTGAAAGACAGATCAGACCTGCGTTGCACCACCGACCAACTATGCACCAAATGAGTGATGATAATACCAAGTCTGCACAAAAGTCTAGGTCTTCTCGCCTTATGCAGGGAGCTTTTAGAACAAGGTTGGCCGTATTTTGCAGAAATATGGTGTGAAGTGTTTTTCGGCCATTATCTAACATCAGGTCCTTTTAGGTTCCGTAAAGGATGATCTTGGTTTGCGTAAGGCGGGTGTCTACCGTACTCCTTGCAGTTGTGGCAGGTCAAGTATTGCTCAGACTATCAGGACCTAAGGACATCACACATATCCATGCCCGAGGCAGGATTCGAACCTGCGACCGTAGCGGTCGCGCGGTTCCAGACTGAAGCGCCTAGAACCGCTCGGCCACACCGGCCGGCTGTATAAAAATGTAAAAGTACATAGAGCAGCGACATGAACTTGTGTGATTTGCTTGCGTAGAAACTGTATATCTCGAAGGACATTGATTGTTTGCAGCCATTTGGTTGCGATGATTATTTCCACGTCGGTATTTGCTTGCGACCCATCTTTGTAGAAACGCAAGCTAAGTATTGTCATTTGACTTATCGTAATAAACTCCAATCGCTTTTGTTTAACTATCCAAGAAAGCAGCATCCTAGGCACCCTATATTACACGAGTGGGCAGGATCCCACATTAACTTTCACACATCGACAGTTCACCAGAATGAGAGTTGTAGAGAAGGATCACACCACTGGTCCAGGAGTAGCGTCACGGATTAGTAATCTAAACGTCCTCGGTCGCGCTTACATTTTGAATAAAAATTTCCTGCGTAAGAAGTCACTCTCATTCTGCCAACGACCTTGTCAAAAAGGCGGAGGAGAAGCGGACAGAGGTTCGGGGTACTCCCTTGCCCTCGGGATGGGAAACTGCCCCTAAAGGCGGAAGAATCAGCAATGATCAACGACGTGAGGATGCAGAAGACAATGGAAACCACTGCATTAAAGACACACGACGTGTATCTTGGCGATAACATATTAGACCTTCTGGTGACAAACAGACCCGAACTATTTGAAACAGTTAACGCAGAACAGGGAATCAGCGATCATAAAGCGGTTACGGTATCGATGATTTCAGCGTAAATAGAAATATTAATAAAGGTAGGAAGATTTTTCTGTTTAGCAAAAGTGACAAAAAGCAGATTACAGAGTACCTGACGGTTCAACACAAAACTTTTGTCTCAAGTACAGATAGTGTTGAGGATCAGTGGACAAAGTTCAAAACCATCGTACAATATGCGTTAGATGAGTATGTGCCAAGCAAGATCGTAAGAGATGGAAAAGAGCCACCGTGGTACAACAACCGAGTTAGAAAACTGCTGCGGAAGCAAAGGGAACTTCACAGAAAATATAAACATAGCCAAAGCCTTGCAGACAAACAAAAACTACGCGAAGCGAAATGTAGTGTGAGGAGGGCTATGCGAGAGGCGTTCAATGAATTCGATAGTAAAGTTGTATGTACTGACTTGGCAGAAAATCCTAAGAAATTTTGGTCTTATGTCAAAGCGGTAGATGGAACAAAACAAAATGTCCAGACACTCTGTGACCAAAATGGTACTGAAACAGAGGATGACAGACTAAAGGCCGAAATACTAAATGTCTTTTTCCAAAGCTGTTCCACAGAGGAAGACTGCACTGTAGTTCCTTCTCTAGATTGTCGTACAGATGACAAAAAAATGGTTCAAATGGCTCTGAGCACTATGGGACTCAACCAACATCTTAGGTCATAAGTCCCCTAGAACTTAGAACTACTTAAACCTAACTAACCTAAGGACATCACACACACCCATGCCCGAGGCAGGATTCGAACCTGCGACCGTAGCAGTCCCGCAGTTCCGTACAGATGACAAAATGGTAGATATCGAAATAGACGACAGAGGGATAGAGATACAATTAAAATCGCTCAAAAGAGGAAAGGCCGCTGGACCTAATGAGATACCAGTTCGATTTTACACAGAGTACGCGAAGGAACTTGCCCCCCTTCTTGCAGCGGTGTACCGTAGGTCTCTAGAAGAGCGTAGCGTTCCAAAGGATTGGAAAAGGGCACAGGTCATCCTCGTTTTCAAGAAGGGACGTCGAACAGATGTGCAGAACTAAAGACCTATATCTTCAACTTCGATCAGTTGTAGAATTTGGAACACGTGTTATGTTCGAATATAATGACTTTTCTGGAGACTAGAAATCTACTCTGTAGGAATCAACATGGGTTTCGAAAAAGACGGCCGTGTGAAACCCAGCTCGCGCTATTCGTCCACGAGACTCAGAGGGCCATAGACAAGGGTTCACAGGTAGAGGCCGTGTTTCTTGACTTCCGCAAGGCTTTCGATACAGTTCCCCACAGTCGTTTAATGAACAAAGTAAGAGCATATGGACTATCAGACCAATTGTATGATTGGATTGAAGAGTTCCTAGATAACAGAACGTAGCATGTCATTCTCAATGGAGAGAAGTCATCCGAAGTAAGAGTGATTTCAGGTGTGCCGCAGGGGAGTGTCATAGGACCGTTGCTATTCACAATATACATAAATGACCTTGTGGATGACATCGGAAGTTCACTGAGGCTTTTGCAGATGATGCTGTGGTGTATCGAGAGGTTGTAACAATGGAAAATTGTACTGAAAGTACGCTCAGTAGCTCGGTACGGGCTTTTGTTAAAGTTTCGAGAACATACCTTCACCGAAGAGTCAAGCAGTCTATTGCTCCCTCCTACGTATATCTCGCGAAGAGACCATGAGGATAAAATCAGAGAGATTAGAGCCCACACAGAAGCATACCGACAATCCTTCTTTCCACGAACAATACGAGACTGGAATAGAAGGGAGAACCGATAGAAGTACTCAGGGTACCCTCCGCCACACACCGTCAGGTGGCTTGCGGAGTATGGATGTAGATGTAGACACGGGATCTGTAATTGAAAAGGTGTCGTGATGGTCTCTCAATTGGCAAAAGATTCCGAAATAGTCCCGCATTCAAATCTCCGGAAGGGGACTGCCAAGGGGTAGGTGACCATGTGAAAAAGACAAGGGGTAGGTGACCATGAGAAAAAAAAATCGAATAACCAACGAAAGGATAACATTCTACGAGTGAAGGCGTGGAATGTCAGAAGTCTGAACATGTTAGCGAACTTATAAAATATGAAAAGGGAAATAGAAAGGCACAATCTAGATTTAATACGGGGTTAATGAAGTGAAGTGGAGAGAAAACAAGGAATTCATGGCGAGCAGCATCAAACCAGTCAGAATAATTATGACTCAAAAAAAAAAAGAAAAAAAAAGAAAAAAGAGCAGATAGGTCGAAGAAAGGCACACCTCCGTATTTTAAAATAATTTTTCTCTGGTTCAGCTGTTCCAGCTGATCTGTCTCCCTTATTGTTGTTGTTGTTGTGGTCTTCAGTCCTGAGACTGGTTTGATGCAGCTCTCCATGCTACTCTATCCTGTGCAAGCTTTTTCATCTCCCAGTACCTACTGCAACCTACATCCTTCTGAATCTGCTTAGTGTATTCATCTCTTGGTCTCCCTCTACGATTTTTACCCTCCACGCTGCCCTCTAATACTAAATTGGTGATCCCTTGATGCCTCAGAACATGTCCTACCAACCGATCCCTTCTTCTGGTCAAGTTGTGCCACAACTTCTCTTCTCCCCAATCCTATTCAATACTTCCTCATTAGTTATGTGATCTACCCATCTAATCTTCAGCATTCTTCTGTAGCACCACATTTCGAAAGCTTCTATTCTCTTCTTGTCCAAACTATTTATCGTCCATGTTTCACTTCCATACATGGCTCCCTTATTAGATTACACTAAATACCCCCCGCTCTCTCTCTCTCTCTCTCTCTCTCTCTTTCTCTCTCTCTCTCTATCTCCCGATTCTTCAGAGACTCGAACTCCCATTTATAAAACAGCTGCATACGTCTAATTACTTTACCAATGAGTTAATGTTTTAAATGTCGGAGTTAAACATGTAAAACTTCAATGTTAAACACGAAAAACCCTAATTATATCGATTTTATAAGTTTCGGATTATTCACTGGAGCTGGCCGGTGTGGCCGAGCGGTTCTAGGCGCTTCAGTCTGGAAACACGCGACCGCTACGGTCGCAGGTTCGAATTCTGCCTCGGGCATGGATGTGAGTGATGTCCTTAGGTTCTAGGGGACTGATGACCTCAGATGTTAAGCCAGCCATTTGAACCATTTTCTTCACTGGATGAGTACACTCTGCAGACTTGCACTCCTTCTTAAGAACAGTTTCACACGCATCTCGTAGTTTGTGATACCACATCTCCTGAATTATCTGTCGTAAAGTAATATAATTTCGCTGGCACATCGAGTAGTGTGTGTGAATAGTGTCCGCAAAATGTGTTGTGAATAGATTTAGTAGTAATGAAGTAATAAATTAAATCATGAACAGCGAAAATGTAGTAAGCAATATAAATTTTTCCTGTAAGTACTTTACACTGGCGTTAGGGACAAAAAGTTTCGAAAAGATTTGAAATTATATGCAAAGTTTGTGGGAAATTGCTAAATGCTCTCATTCTCAAATACTGGACGACTATAACCTGGGTAATTTGCGCGCCGTGAGTAAGCTGCCTCAAGACATACACAGATCTTAACTTTAATATGCGTGTTTCAAAAAGAACGACCTGATTTTGGACGTAATAATTACTAAACATTGGATGTGGCGGCAACCAAATGTGTATTATTCGAATGGGTGTTGCCTAAGATTCAGAAAATCGTCGTAAGATACCAGTCAGTGCGTCTTCTCAGTTTGCAGTCAGTCAGAAGCAAAGACGGCGTCTGCTCAACCGATGGCGTTTTGTGTGCTGCTGTTTGCAAAGTGTGAGTTAGTGATATCGGTCCAGCGTGCTTTTTGTCGGCCTTTTGGCATTGATCTGCCTGCAGCCAAGCACATTCGTCGCTGGCATCGCCAGTTAGAAGAGACAGGATGGTTGTGTAAAGGTCTCCAATTCGACCTCGAACTGCTGATGACATGGTGAAAAGAATTCGGTAAACATCTGAGCGGGGTCTACTCGCCGCATAAGCAGAGAACTGTCAATGTCTCAAACGATAAAGTGGTGAGTGTTAAGGCTTCGTTTGGTCTATAAACAATAGAAACAACAATTAGTGCAAGGTCTTCGAGTTGGTGGTAAGAGGAAACGGGTCGACTTCAGCAACGCTCTGATACAGGACATGGAACGCGATACATTTTTACCACGGTTCAGTTTCAGCGATGAAGCAACCTTTTATGTTAACGTAAAGTAAACCGTCCAAACGTGCGCATATGGGGACTCCACATCCTTCGGGAGGACTCTGATGACTTCATTTTCCAACAGGATGGAACTCTACCACAGTGACCAACAAAGTACGTCAGTTTCTCAATGGCACTCTGCCTCAACGCTGGATGGGGCACATGGGACCTCGAGACACTGACCTGCGTTGTTGACCTCCAAGATCGCCAGACATGATCCCGTGTGATTTTTTCTATGGAGTTCTGAAATCAGGTCATTCTTTTTGAAACATCCCATACTTGACACATCGTATTAAACTTTTAACGTAAGACTATATTTCTTCATGAGTAGATTATGCAGTATTTTAAATTTTTAAATTTGGTCACTGATTGTGCAAAGTATAGAAAATCAAATTTTTGTTTTCCGTGCAAGTCATTAGATAGACATCCTGCAATTGAAGTTTTTAACCACTTTATAATATCGATAAAAACAGTCAGAAAATGAAAATAAGAGGATATAGACCCTGTGCAAACAACAGAAGATTTTGACCTAATGTAAAAAAACTGGTGTTGATTGTGGTCTGCCACAATCTTTTCCTACAACGTCGTTGGTAAAGAATCCAGATGGTATTTGTTAGCTTTTGTAAACTGTCAAAGGTAGTACTCACAGATGCTCAGCGAGAACTCAGTGTTAACTTGGTCATCTCAAATCTTGCTGCCCTCACATTATCGTCTAGTCTACGCTTAGCTACAGAAAAGGAAGAAAATAAACGAGAGGACGATATACATACCTGTACTAGTCCTTGGCCGACCCTGTTGGCGAACAGCACATAGTCGCCAGCCCAGGCTGACAGCGGAGTCAGGATAGTGAGGACAGACGAGAGGAAGATGCCGCACCCGAAGACGAGCTTGCCGCCGAAACGATCGGCCAGCACGCCTCCAGGCACGTGTCCGACAGTGTAGCCGTAGTAGTAGGCCGCCAGGATCTCGCCCTGCTTCTGCTTGTCCCACACGAACTCCCCGTCCTAAAACACGAGAGCAAACAATCAATACCACTGGGAGAGACTATCGTAGTTCAGTTTTAGGGTCAAAAAACACTACTGGCCATTAAAATTGCTACACCAAGAAGAAATGCAGATGATAAACGGGTATTCATTGGACAAACATATTATACTGCAACTGACATGTGATTACATTTTCACGTAATTTGGGTGCATAGATCCTGAGAAATCGGTACCCAGAACAACCACCTCTGGCCGTAATAACGGCCTTGATACGCCTGGGCATTGAGTCAAACAGAGCTTGGATCGCGTGTACAGGTACAGCTGCCCATGCAGCTTCAACAAGATACTACAGTTCATCAAGAGTAGTGACTGGCGTATTGTGACGAGCCAGTTGCACGGCCACCATTGACCAGACGTTTTCAGTTGGTGAGAGATCTGGAGAATGTGCTGGCCAGGGCAGCAGTCGAACATTTTCTGTATCCAGAAAGGCCCGTACAGGATCTGCAACATGCGGTCGTGCATTATCCTGCTGAAATGTAGGGTTTCGCAGGGATCCAATGAAGGGTAGAGCCACGGGTCGTAACATATCTGAAATGTAACATCTACTGTTCAAAGTGCCGTCAATGCGAACAAGAAGTGACCGAGACGTGTAACCAATGGCACCCCATACCATCACGCCGGGTGATATGCCAGTACGGCGATGACGAATACACGCTTCCAAAGTGCGTTCACCGCGATGTCGCCAAACACGGATGCGACCATCATGATGCTGTAAACAGAACTTGGATTCATCCGAAAAAAAATGACGTTTTGCCATTCGTGCACCCAGGTTCGTCGTTGAGTACACCATCGCAGCCGGCCGGAGTGGCCGTGCGGTTCTAGGCGCTACAGTCTGGAGCCGAGCGACCGCTACGGTCGCAGGTTCGAATCCTGCCTCGGGCGTGGATGTGTATGATGTCCTTAGGTTAGTTAGGTTTAATTAGTTCTAAGTTCTAGGTGGCTGATGACCTCAGAAGTTAAGTCGCATAGTGCTCAGAGCCATTTGAACACCATAGCAGGCGCTCCTGCCTGTGATGCACCGTCAAGGGTAACCGCAGCCATGGTCTCCGAGCTGATAGTCCATACTGATACAAACGTCGTCGAACTATTCGTGCAGATGGTTGTTGTCTTGCAAACGTCCCCATCTGTTGACTCAGGGATCGAGACGTGGCTGCACGATCCGCTACAGCCATGCGGATGCCTGACATCTCGACTGCTAGTGATACGAGGCCGTTGCGATCCAGCACGGCGTTCCGTATTAACCTCCTGAACCCACCGATTCCATATTCTGCTAACAGTCATTGGATCTCGACCAACGCGAGCAGCAATGACGCGATACAATAAACCTCAATCGCGTTAGGTTACAATCCTACCTTTATCAAAGTCGGAAACGTGATGGTACGCATTTCTCCTCCTTACACGAGGCATCACAACAACGTTTCACCAGGCAACGCCGGTCAACTGCTGTTTGTGTATGAGAAATCGGTTGGAAACTTTCCTCATGTCAGCACGTTGTATGTGTCGCCACCGGCGCCAACCTTGTGTGAATGCTCTGAAAAGCTAATCCTTTGCATATCACACCATCTTCTTCCTGACGGTTAAATTTCGCGTCTGTAGGACGTCATCTTCGTGGTGTAGCAATTTTAATGGCCAGCAGTGTATTAGGGGCAGTAGAGGATTCCAAAATGAGTAGTTTTCGATAAGAAAGTCCTTGTAGAAAATGAAGAATTCCGACGATACGAGATCTTGAGTGTGCAATGCAATTTAGGCTTGTATTTGTAAACTGATCATGTTTCGTAACAAGCCGCTGCCGGCCGAATCGAAGTTGGTGGAGCTATCTTGAAAAACAGTACAATTACATCTTTGATCATCGTAGAGTTGGGCTTTTAATGTACGAGATCAACAAACCGAACTTAGAATTGGTGCATTTTGAACGGTCCAGATTACCTGGTGTTCGTTGGGGGTGTGCTGTCACAGTTTCTGGAGTTTGTGCGTCCTCTTGCCCGTGAGAAGATGTGGTTTCAATGCGACGGTCCTCCATCTTACTTCGATATTAATGTCCATACCTCAATCGGTAAAAACTGAATGCTTATAGTATAACTTTGTTGTTTGTCCTTCTCTTAAGAGCCTTTTTATCAGAAACGGGTGTCCGCCCCTCGTAGCTGAGTGGTCAGCGCGGCGGAATGTCATACCTAACGGCCCGGGTTCGATGCCCAGCTGGGTCGGAGATTTTCTCCGCTCAGGGACTGGGTATTGTGTTGGGCTTATCATCATCATTTCATCCCCATCGACACACAAGTAGCCGACGTGGCGTCAACTCGAAAGACTTGCACCAGGCGAGCGGTCTGCCCGCCGGGAGGCCCTAGCCACACGGCATCAGGAACAGGTAGAGGTATAAAATTTAAATTTATGTCAAATACCAAGGTCTATGGACCTTTGACGGTGTTAAAAATTTAAGCTTCTAAGTCAACGCAGTCAAAAGACACGGCCATTCATGCCATATATTTTGATACTTCAAATTCACTCATCAAAACCTATAGATGAACTATTTGTATACATATGTAAGTTTGTACGAACCCTCAGAGCGCATGTCCTACTCACACTTCAACACTTCTCCAGGTTTTTTTTTATGGCTCTGGGAATATCCACGGCTTCCTGTGCAGTCACCCATTGTGATACACAAAGGTTACGAAAAAGAGTATATTCTCGGCTGGAGTAACACATGTGAAAAACTATAACAAGAACTTCTCCAGTGTGATGAACAGGAAATAGCGGATGAGCTTTTACTCATCCTATATGGCACATACAGATAAAAGTGAAATGAAACTGTTAAGGTTGTGGACTCCAAGCAGTATAGCAGGAAAGTAACGAAAGTTAGGAAGTGCAAACGCGCCAATCCATTACAACTCTGCCGTTAGCCATATTGTCTAGTTTTAGGGAACCAAAAGACCGAGAGCTTACTATCAGAGCTGCAGCTTAATAACCTAAAATCCGCTACCAATTCACAGTTGAAGTACTCTCAACCCTTCATCCCTGAAGGTAATACGAAGCCACTATAGGCTGTCAAATCAGGCAAAGCTCTGTGATTTCACGGTATTCAACCAGAGTTTCTCATAAATCTGTTATATTATGGCCGTAACTGACTAAGTCCCTCACTAATAAATCTAAAGTCGGTCCTAAAACCAGGAAAGCTAACTGACAGGTTAGAGGCTTATCATCCCTTTGCACTTCTATAACCTGATTCAAAGTAGTCAGCATCTGAGAGCGAGAGCGCAAGACAGGTTCCCGCCGGTAATACACCAATGAGTGTAATGCTGGCGTTGTCGACTCGCTCTGTGTTGGCTCTTCCACTGCGCAACGCGTAGTGCATCCAACTCTCACGTAGGAACTTCTCAAGTCATGTCAAGTCTAAGTCGTCCCATACTCAGAGAATAACAGAGCAGACGCAGACATGCAGAACTCCTGCATCGGTGTTCTAGGCAAGCTATCGAGCCATCGAGCTGAACGTCCGCGTCCGATGAACGGATCGTCATTAACAGCATTACACGCCCTCTCTTCATGAGACACTACTGAAAGGTTTGGAATTTAATCCAGGACATTAGTGCAATGACTGGTGATCAGGAACTTTGCCGCGCAGAGTGGCCGTGCGGTTTGAGGCGCCCTGTCACGGATTGCGTGGCCCCTCCCACCGGAGGTTCGAATCCTCCCTCGGGCATGGGTGTGTGTGTGTGTTGCTCTTAACATAAGTTAGTTTAAGCAGTGTGTAAGTCTAGGGACCGATGACATCAGCAGTTTGGTCCCTTAGGTATTCATACACATTTGAACATTTTCAGGAACTTTGCACCACCACCACTCCTCCCAATATCCGCCAAACACTGGCTGTGAAAATTTTTCACCAGCAGGATTGGAACCAGCGTGCCTCAGAGTCGAAAGCCACTGCACAAGCGTATGTTACCGACCCTGACTCCGAAAGTAGGTAGGACCTTTCCCTCTTGCCAAAACTGCTCCTATCTGATGAACAAACGTAGCTCTAACGTACTTGCAGGCGCTATAGAGATCTACACCCTTCGTTTCATAGTTTTTGTGCAGTTTTTGTACGTGATAGAAACTGTCGGTTTCACACTTATTCTGATTTAAATATTGGAAAAATGCACAAAAGGCTGATTTCCGTAGCTTATCATAGCAAACGCAATGTGATACGCGACGTTGGAAATATTCGTTGTCGAGCGAGGTACTTTTGTAACCAATGGAAGGAAAGGATTTCGGTACGTTGAGTTGTTTTCGAGACGTGGCGAGATAAGTTTGGATCTCTCTTCTGAACAGGAAGATTTCACAAAAACTGCCACAGGTCTGGTCATAAAATTAATAATTTTTGGCGTATTTAAAGACTCTGTCGAGTTATGCCGTACGTGTATTTCAGATTTTTGTGACTTTTGAAGGATACAAACTGAAAAGCGATCTATCACCTTGTTGAGCAGAGCGCTGTGACGCCTTGCAACGTATAGTATTGCGATAACGTCGCTAACATTAAACATCAGGTGGTTTTACTTTGATTCGAGTTCTTATGCAACAAAATATGACAAAGGATCCATGAAAGTATACCACTGGAGCATGCTGGTTTCAGGTTAAAGTGTAGCTACGTCGGTCAGTTCCTGGCACCAACAATCTACGAGTATATTGAGGCTGGATATAAGAAGCAGCTAAATACCTGCGTTGCGTTCATCGAACAAATTGCAACATACGACACTTTCTGGGAAAAACAACTGCTCTACGAACTCCTTCGTCAAATACCCTGTAAAATAACTCTCAGGTAAATAGATAGTATTTTGAGTAATATCTTTTTGTGTTTTATAGGTAATTCATGGAGCGCCTCGAAAAAAACCACAACAACAGCCTTCTTCAAGGTTCAATTTGAGCAGCTCTTCTGCTACGTTAATACGTTGCTGGTAATCCCACAACCAGATCCACAAAATTTGGCTATACTGATGATTTTTCAAGAGCAACCGCTACCAGATTAGTGGAAGAAACAAGGAAATGCTGATGCCTTGAACGTCCTATAGAAATACAGTTCCTCCGCAATAGGAGCCCCTAACCCAGTGAGAGTAACATGCAGGTGGCATGCTTCATTTAAACAACCTCATGACTCATAGAGACTCTGTGTGAACTACAGCAACAGGCTCCTGCACCACAATCGATACCAGATTATGTAAAGTCGCGTTTGATAGAACTCTGTATTTTAAACGACACCTAACTAACATTGCCTCACATCTTCAGACGATAAATAAACATTACGCAAAAAGTAGGAGATGTTTCGTATGGTGACTTCACTGCGACGCTTCGCTATTCTGCCTTGGGACTGGTTTATTCTGTGGTAGAAAATTGTGCTTCTGAGTGGCTGATTAGATCACGTACAAAAAAGGTCGTCTAATTGAAACATCTGATAGTTTCCTTTCGTGCACAATTAGTTCAACACTGAGCCACTGATTACCAGTTCTAAGCCATATCGTATCTCCTACGATAGTGAAGTACACTACACTTGTCAGAGAGTAAAACAAATGTCCTTCAAAACCAACAACTATCATTAATCAAAGGTATCAGTGACATACAAAGGAACAGATGACGGTTCGCATCCGAAGAAGAGAAGCTTCCATATTTGGATTGGAAGGGTGGGAGGGTGCACTCTCCTTTAGTCAACGTGATCGTCACATTTCACTCCTGCAGATTTCTACATTTGGAGTATGTGAAGACGTTGGTATATGAAACACCAGTATAAACATGAATAATTCGTTGTTAGAATCTTAGCTGCCAGTCTCGTGATAGTGAGAGAGTTTGGTGAAATGTAATGCAAACCATTACTGGCGGTAGTCACTTTGAACTGTGGTATGAACCTAAGATGTTACTACAATAAATAATTTGTCATTTAAAAACGATATTCCTTTTCAACCTTTAGTTAATTACGTCAAGGATCTTCTGCCATCTGTATATCGTTTACCTTAAAAGTTTGGAACGTCCTTTATGTGAGTAGTGGCAACTGAAATCAGTTCATGATATCGAGTCATGACCGCTAGCATAAATTTTAGTATGATGTTCATCCAAAAGCAATAAAGAAAGAGATACTATAACAAGTATTGTAAAAAAGGTATCATCATCATCATTATTAGTTGGTTTGCTCTTTGGTTAGTGTCGTTATCTCATTTCTTCATTCATTTCTTAAGCAACTGAATCCTGGACTAGACATCATCCACAGCGATCTTCAGCTCTTCTTGCGTGATATAATGTGAAGAGGAAGACCGGCCATCTACTTCACTCGATCCAATCCTCCATCTACATCACGGGTGTGCAACTGGCGGGCTGCAGACCGCATCCGGCTCACGACTGGTTTCAGTGCGGCGTGCTGAAGAAATTCGTGGGAGAGAAAGCGTGGCGTTCGCATTGAACTTCGCCCGGGACACGTTTTCCATATTTCCGCCGACGCTCGGCTCGCCTCGGGTTTGCAGCTCATGACACAGAGAATTGAAGGTTTTTATTAATTTGCGCATGCGCAGTGCTATTTCGCCGCCATGGGATCTGAACAACAAAGAGAAACACGTTCCAGTCTGAGCGCGAAATTACAGACCATGTTTATATGTGCATGCGGAGAATGATGGAAAAAGCACACTACTTTGAAGGGTACGGGAAGTATTTTCGCCTCTTAGGTCAGTGCTAACAACACATACACACACACAAACCTTATTTACTGCCTACTGCCTACGTCTCAGCTACACACTGATGGATTTCAGACGTTGGTAGTAGGCGACAGTGCCACGAAAATTATCGACTATTCGCAATTGTGCCGATTTGAACAGCGGCAGCATGGACAATAACTTGGTGAACAAACTGGTTATCGGTTGGTTCTCGTGTAAAGTTCTGTGCTAGTTGGTTGTTAATTTCTTGTGTTTCCGTTTATCTTTGCTGACTTTATTCGCAAGAAGTCTGGCAATAAGAAGAGAAAAGTAGCTGCTGTATGTCGCCAGTTCGAGGAGAAACGGACGGTGGATTACTTCTTTACCGTCTAGAAAGATAAACTTCTTTGACTGTTGTGTACTGAATCACTATCTACTGTGAAAAAATATAACGTGAAAAGGCACTTTTCTATGAAACACATTGCTCAGCAACAGCTTAGAGGACAATTGCGGGAAGACAAAATTAAAGTATTAATTTCCCATTTGGACAAGCAGTAGCATATGTTTCCACAACCGGGGACACAGTGTGACAGTTCAATTAAAGTTAGTTTTATAGTGAATAGAAAAATTGCCAAATCGATAAAGTCTTTTGCTGAAGGTGTGCTACGACTGACAAAAAACCGAGCTCTCACAAGTAAGTTTATCGATGAATTTTTAGCATCATAACCATCTGAAATGGAGACTGTTTCTTAACTAACGGCGTTGCAGAATTTTGCAACGGAAGCATTTAAGGTACTGCTGCAAAACGTCGTAAGTAAAGAAACAATTACAAGACGTATATACAGCCACTTCGGTTGCACAAAATTCTGTCAATTGACCACGATTTCGACTATACAAGTGAAATCATCAGAATAAAAAGTTACATGGAATACATGTAATCACACCGTGTTTTAAAACGTCTGAGCAAAATTATATGTATTTCATGTAACTTTTTATTCTGATGAAAAAAGTGAAATGATGGTACCGCATTGCCGGCCGGGAGGCCCCATCCGGTGAAGTTCGGCCGCCGAGTGCGAGTCTTAGAGTCGATGCGACATTGCGCCTCGCGTTCCGGTGATGAGAATGGAATGATGATGAGGACAACACAACAGAGAGTCCACGAGCAGAGAAAATCTCCAACCCGGCCGGGAATCGAACCCCGGCCTCCTGCATGGGAGGCAAGCACGTAACCACTCAGCTTTTCTTTTTTTTTTTATCTCGTTTCGTTCGTTATTTTTCGTCACATTTGTTCGGGGCGGGCGTCCAATGACTCTTGTTCAAGTTCATCGTTGATCTATGAGCTCAGTTTTTTCATTACAGAGGGCAGCTAACCATCTGACCGAACACGCTACTCACCTAAGCAGGCGGACTGTTCTGATGAAGATTGCTCTAGTGTCATCTCCATCAGCATAAAAAGTTACGTGGAATACATGTAATCACGCCACGTTTTAAACGTCTGAGCAAAACCATGGTGCGATTACATGAATTCCAGGCAACTTTTTATTGTGATGAAGATTGCCCTAGTGCAATCGAAACCGTGATGAATTGACATAATTTTGTGCAACCGAAGTGGCTGTATATACGTCTTGTATATACATCCACGGTTGCTAGCTCACAGCCAAAAAAATGTTTAAAATTGAAAGAAACAATGTGAACGACGCGTAAATTAATGAAACTTCTGAAGACGGAGTGAAAGTAAAACAAATATACCGTCAAAAACGCGTGTTTTGAGGCATAATTCGTTAGCGCGGCGTGTCGGGAAAGGGGTGCCATTCATATGGGTGAGTTATCCCATAAACAACAACGTCACGGACGCTATAGCTTTGACTTCATACGCTAGCAGCGCTGCTGTCGTGTCACGTGACGAGGTGGCCCGCGAGCTTGCGTTAAGTACGTAAACTGGCCATTGCGTCAGCAGTGTCTGCCTATGCCTGATATACAAGTTCCTCTTCCTTGTGATATTCTGCCTTCGATTTTGCCTTGCAAGATGGTCTTTTCTAAATTATCCTCGTCTCTTCTCAAAATTTGCTCAGTGAACTGGAAGTATCTTTGATTGTCACGAGAAGTAAAGTTCTCGTGTTGTAAAGTTTTTCTGTAATGGAAGCATTGATTCTTCTTTCTGCTCATGGCACCTGTAACATCTTCCGCCAATACCAAATCTCGAAGGCATCAGTTCAGCATGTCAATAGCTTTCACAGTCCAGGTTTATTTTTTCTTTATTGAATTTCGATTCCCCCCCCCCCTCCCCCCCCCCCCCTCCGAAGAGGGCGGGCTGGCAGCAGCGTAGTATGCTGCTCTTCAGCCTACAGACTTTGTTAAAAAGATGAAGAGAATAAATAATAAAAACAGGCAATATAATCGGAGAATTAAATAGTAACACGGCGAAAAAAAGTCGTGGAACTTAAAACATAGAACAAAGGGATGATGATGCTAATAAAATACATACGAAGCAGACAGGTAACACAATAGACAGACAATTAAAAAACACGGCGACGGTCTGGTTTCTGTTTGCAAAAGACATAAAATTCACACCCAGCGACAGCATGGTTTCTGTTTGCAACACGAGAAAGACGATCAACACTGAACAATCAATGGGACACTGCACTAAAAAGGTAGCAAATGTGACACACCACAGCCGAGAGCAGGTGGGGGGAAACTGGACAGATGATGGGAAAATAAAAAGGTGGGGAAGGAGAGGAAAAGCGAAGGGGCGAGGCGGGAAAGGAGCCGATGGAGGATGAGGACCCAGAAGGGGGGGGGGGGTGCTGGGCAGACGCGACAGGGAGTGGGGAAGGCAGAGGAGGGGAATACAAAAGAACTCGAGGGGGGGAGAAGGGAGGTAGGGAGAGGTTTGGTGGGGAGAAAACAGGATGGAAGGGGGGGAAGAGGGAGCCCAGGGAAAGGACAGAGGAAAGGAGGGGGGGTGAGGATCACAGTTGATAGGAGGGATAGATGGGGGGAGAGAGGGCATCATCTGGGAGGGGGAGTTGATGGAAGCCTCCTTGGGAAAGGAGATGAAGGGTGTAGAGATGGAGGGTAGGGGGGACACAACAGTGAAGACGTGGCAGGGGGCGGGGACGGGAGAGGAGAGGAGCAACCAGGGGGTGAGGGGGTTCAAGGCGGCGGGAGGTGTATAGTATGTAGATATGTTCAAGGAACAGGAGAAGATGGGGGAAAGGAATGAGGTCATAGAGGATCCGCATGGGGGACGGGAGGCGTACACGGAATGAGAGCCGGAGTGCATGATGCTCAAGGATCACAGTCTCGCAGCCATACAGGAACGCTGGGAAAACCAATGATTCCAACAAGAACATTCCCGTTGTTTTGAATATTAGCTGGCTCTGCCATATCTTAGTGAGTTTAACCGCTGCTGTTCGAACAACGATGATTCGTTGTTTTACGGGGGGCATTCAGTACCTATTGCAACACATTTTTTCCTCGGCCAATATCTGTTGAAGAAAATGCAGAATTTGTTGTGGGACATCGTGGAATATTCCCGCTTCAGTCCCTATAGTTTCATGAAGTTCCGATAGGTGGTGGTGCTATACGTAGCCTTTAAAATGGCGTCCGTAACGGAGGTGCGTTCCAAGCAGAGATCTGTCATTGTGTTTATCTTGGCGGAAAACCAGAGCAAGGCAGATAGTCATAGGTGCTTGCAGAATATCTACGGAGACCTGACAGTGAATAAAAGTGCAATGAGTCGTTGGACGAGGCGTCTGCCAGCATCGCAACACGGTCACGCAAAGCTGTCCGATCTCCCGCGTGCTGGCCGGTCGCACACGGTTGTGAATCCTGCAGTGTGTTCATCTCCACAAAACTGCAAACGAACTTCTTCTCGATGACAGCGCAGAGCCTCACACAAGTCTGCACACCAGAGAGGAGCACACAAATCTTCATTGAACTGTTCTCCCTCATCCACTTTGCACAGCCCGGATCTCGCATCTTCCATCAGTTTGCTCCAGTGAAGGATACATTCCGTACGAAGCAGTACGTGAATGAATGATGGGGAGGTTATTCATGCAGCAAGACGTTCGGTCCGACGTCTACCACTAGAGTAATACCAAGAGGGCATACAGGCCCTCGCAGAAGGTAGAGTAAGGCCGTCACATTAAGCGGAGATTATGTTGAAAAAGAGGGTTTTGTACCCAAAAGATTAGGGGATAATATGGTGTACTAGAATCGTAAATAAAGCCACCTGCTTTCAGAAAAAGAATGTATTGCATTACTACGGGACGCCCCTCGTATTTCTTTTTCACACTTTTCTGCGTCATTGAGCAGAGATACCAGATACACACAAGCATTCACTACCTCCTGATCCTTTAAGAATCCTTGTCGATCAGTAACCATCAGTTTGGGTCTTTTCATGTTGATCTCTAGATCCAAACTGTAACTAGTACTCTTCACTCTGGGGAACAAATCATTAAGTTGTCCGTCACTCGTGGCTGAGCGGTCAGCGCGACGGAATGTCATACCTAACGGCCCAGGTTCTATTCCCGACTGAGTCGGAGATTTTCCCCGCTCAGGGACTGGGTGGTGTGTTGTCCTTATCATCATCATTTCATCCCAATCGACACACAAGTCGCCGAAGTGGCGTCAACTCGAAAGACTTGCACCAGGCGAACGGTCTACCCGACGGGAGGCCCTAGCCACAAGGCATTTCCATCACTAAGTTCTTCCTCCCTTTCTGCTATGAAGGTAGTATCCTTAGCAAAGTGTAGATTGTTGATTTTCCTGCCACTAATACAACTAATCGAATTCTAATTGATCAATTAATAAAATTTTTAAAGAACCATACAGGTAATAAATATAAACAAACAACGGAAGGAAATTGAAGAAGTTCCAGTATCATTTACCATGTTTTCAAAAATGGAGAAGTTGGACAAATCAGGACAATTTGCAGATATTCTCTGAGAGCTAGGACTTTTCAATTAATTTATAGTAAACGCTGTGTTTCCTCTTCGGTAGATCTGTAGTTCTCGCCATGAGAGACAACTGTATGTGTTTTATTGGCATAGTACTCTGTTCAGAGCATATTATGTTCTTTATTGCTGCCGACCAAGCAAGACCCTTGATGTTAGCTCGATACACCTGCGGTGGAGTCAGTTCCTCATCGAATTCGACCAACGAATTATCGACAAAATATTTGGATGGTGGCATGCATGAGTATCATTTTTAAAAAGTAAGCAACACTCCATTTAGATTCTGAAACGCAACACACAATTAAAATGCAAATATACACAGATATCATTAACACTGGAGCGTTTACACTTAACTGGACGAGAGAGAGGGAAGAAATAGACAGTCCACCACACACCGTAGGGAGACATGCGGTAGATTTGGAGGCGTATGTTTAAAAAAACACGGTATGCAAAACTTAAGGACGAAATAACTTTCACATGATGTGTTGCTGCCAAATAAAAAATGTCGTGTGACTAGGGCCTCCCGTCGGGTAGACCGTTCGCCGGGTGCAAGTCTTTCGATTTGACGTCACTTCGGGGATGAAATGATGATGATTATTACAACACAACACCCAGTCCCTGAGGGGAGAAAATCTCCGACCCAGCCGGGAATCGAACCCGGGCCCTTGGGATTGACAGCATGTCGCGCTGACCACTTTTTTTTCCTAACCTCATTTTCTTCGTTTTCGTTCGTTCTATCCGTTCGGTGCGGACGTCGCAAGACATCCGTTTCAGTTCGTGGTTGATCCATTAACTCAGTTTTTTTTATTATTATTACAGAGGGCAGTTAACTCTCTGACCGAACACGCTGAGTTACCGTGCCGGCATACCACCCAGCTATCCGGCGCGGACTGCTGCCAAGTAACATAGCTCGTTGAAACTTGGGCCATACGTAGAAAGAACTGCTACAGTATGGTACAGAAGATAACTGAAAGAAATAGACAGTAAGACGAACGGAAATGACAGTTTTATCCAGAAACAATAGTTGTACTGAATTCACCGCAATTCATTATGGTTCCCTGGAAATTAAAAAAGGTGGAACATGGTTCTTAATAAGGTGTGTGGTCATCACAGACAGTAGTACATGCTCAGAAGCGTGTTCCCACACTGATCACGAGGTTGGTTGTGGGTTCTCGTGTTAAGGCGTTCCATTCATACAACAGTGCGGTTGAGAATTGCTCTCCGCACCGTAACATCTGGACCACTAAAGCTGAATGTTCGATAATCTTCCTGGGTGCATTATTTGTTCCCACCTTTCGCTATCACAGGGTACGTCCAGCACTGTCGAACACGATCGTTTTGGTGGTCCAGGTGATGTGGTGTTGGGAGGCATACTGTTGTATGGGCGTACTGACCTCTACATCTTTGAACACGATATATGCATCGGTCAGTGTTATTGTGACACTGTACTCCTTCACCATGCACGTCTTTTCTGGGGTGCTCTCGTCCCTGACTTCATTTTTACGGATGACAACCTCCGACCGCATCTGCCAGCGCAGGTGGAGGAGCTCCTGGAACGAGAGGATATTCGGGGAATGGACTGCTCTGCCCGTTCCCCCGACCTAAATCCCATCGAACACGTGTGGGTTGCTTTGGGGAGACGTACTGCAAAGCGTCCACTTGCACCAAAGACCTTCCACCAGGTGTCAGCCGAGCTGGTGAAGGAATGGAACACCCTAACAAGAGAACTCATTACCAGCCTCGTGGTCAGTGTGGGAAAACGCTGCAGAGAATGCACTGTTCTCTATGGTGATCACACACCCTGTCAAGAACCGTGTCCCACCTTTTGTAATGTCCAGGGGACCATCATGGATTGCGATTACTTCAGTTTAATTACTGACTTTGAATAAAAGTGTTATTTCTGTCCTTTTATTGCGAATTTCTTTCGGTTACATTCTGTACAATAGTGTACTGTAGCAGTGCTTTCTATGTAACGAGCTATGTTACTTGGCAGTCACACTTCATGCGAAAATCACTTTCGTCCTTAAGTTTTGCACACCAATAAGATTTAGCGACGCCAAAGAAACTAGATGTCTGGAACAGGGTCTAATCCGTACATCTCCCGATTGTGTCTCAACCTCTGCGTTGCTCATCAAGCGGACCCTGTTGGAGCCCAGAAAGTGCAGCAAGAAAATTTACCCTTACATCAGTCTAGAATTATATTAGTTCGATTACAGTGCAGTGAAAAGAAGTTCTTACTGTGCATCCAAACTATTGCCCTAATATATTAATCATTATTGCATGCTGCTGTTAGGTACGTGCTCAGTTTGGTCAATTTCCATGACACATGAGGATCCGACGAATCGTCATCAACCAGCATGGATTTTCGAACCATTTGTCGTGTCATGATGACCATAACACCGCGTGTCATCAGAACAAAAGCGGATATTCGATGCTTTACCTTGCTTCATCAAACGTATTAATATTACTAACACTAAGTAGTACAACAGCCGAAGTGGCGAGGCACGTCAGCGCGTGTCGTGCGTGCCGGACGCATCCCGTTTGAATCCTGTCACTGCAATAAAATATCATCAGTAGCATTTGGCAATCAAGGGTTGCCGCTTAAAGTTGCATATCACCGAACTGGAAGACAATCACTATGTTTACATTCACACATCTTCCGGAAGACGAAAACCGAATTTGGGAAACAGTTTTTCGCTGTCGCTTTTACACGTTAAGGTCTGAAGCGGATTCGCTACCCCGGTTAAATATGAGCCTGGAAAACAGCTGATCCAGTTTCAGACACAGTCAACACAATCGTTATTTCTCTTCACTTAATCATTACAGGTAGGCAGCTCTATGCTCATTCTAATATTTCTACTTCTCCTTAGTTGCACAACAAGTCCATATTAACAGAATATGCTAAAAACAAGACTTATATTGAGCGGCTGGGGTGGCCGAGCGGTTCTACGCGCTACAGTTTGGAACCGCGCGACCACTACGGTTGCAGGTTCGAAACCTGCCTCGGGCATGGATGTGTGTGATGTCCTTAGGTTAGATAGGTTTAAGTAGTTCTAAGTTCTATGGGACTGTTGACCTCAGAAGTTAAGTCCCATAGTGCTCAGAGCCCTTTGAACCATTTGAACTTAATTTGACAACCCAAGCACATTTCAGTACCGCTTGTGTTTACATGGAAGTGAAAATCGATTACGGAATTGGAAAACCCGTTACTAGGAGTGGATTTCCAGAATCGATTTTGAAGTGTTTACATGAACACTCAGAAGCGGTTTTGGAAAATCGGTTTACGAAATCCAGTTTTGGGTGCCTCATGTAAACGGGACGAATGTGCTGAGTTAAGTGACAAACGTCTGTTCTGTGTCTCACTTTTAAATGCAATATGACTCTTTTCACTGCGACTGGGAGAAGATGAGGATTTAACTAAACTTTGAAGCCATTAATTATGGAGAACACTCAGCTATGAAGTTATTGTTAACACTGTTAATGATATTGTGACTGATATCATACCTTTCAGAGGTTCGCAAACATCGGCTCATTTAATTAAATCCGGCCGCTGTGTCCGAGCGGTTCTAGGCGCTTCAATGTGGAACCGCGCGACCGCTACAGTCGCAGGTTCGAATTCTGCCTCGGGCATGGATGTATGTGATGTCCTCAGGTTAGTTAGGTTTAAGTAGTTCTAAGTTCTAGGAGACTGATGACCTCAGATGTTAAGTCCCATAGTGCTCAGAGCCATCTGAACCATTTAATAAAATGACGTGCTCCACCACATACAATATGCTCTCAAATCGTCTGATTATATAATTCTGAAAAATTCTTTCTTTTAATAAAAGAAAAAAATTGTAACAAATCGTCGATGACTTAAAATAGGTAAGTAATGTATGTTGACAAACAAATTTTTGTAATACAAAGATTTAATCACGGACAAGATCATTGCGAGTTGCAACTGGGAATATCTGTCATATTTCCATTAGAAAATAAAACAAAATAATTCTGGACGCAATTTTGCAAGAAGCAACTGGAAATAACTTTATTATTACAGTACCGTGAGAAAATAAAGCAAGAAATGTAAAGAAAGATGTGATAGAGTATGTTCGACGTCGTACTGCATTCCTAAAACCATGCAGAGTGGAGAGGAGAATTACCCCACTGTCTTGCAGGCAGCATCGTACCTTTCTAGCGGCTGAGGCCGCAGGGACCACCTCTCTCGGACAGGAGTCGTCGACAGCGGCGACATCGACGCCGGTGGCGGTGTAGTGCTCGAGCAGCGCTGTGTTGTTGACCATGTCCACAATGGCCATTGACAAGTTGACGCGAGTCGCGTAGCTGACGGCCAGCCCCAGAAGATTTAACAGCAGCACAGTGTAGCGCGTCTTCCAGCACCCTGTGAACATCATGCAGTGACGCCCGAGACCACAACTTTGCAAGGCGGGAGCTAAGTATTTTGATGCCTTAAACTCTAAATTTGTTAGGTGTCTGCTCAATTCGCAGTCATATCCACTTTGTCGTTCGGTCTAACCCCGTCTCCCCAGAGCAACAACTGTAAATGGTTATATACACACATCAAAAAAAGTTTTGCATCACCTCAGTTCCGAGAGTTCCGGAACTTGTGCAGAAAATTGGAATAGAGATCAATATAAACATCAGTTCCGTCCTTTTTCTTGCTCATGAAAACTACACATTGCATGTTGTACCACCACACAGTGACACCTTCAGAGGTGCTCCAGATTGCTGTACACAGCGGTACCTCTAATAGCCAGTAGCACGTCCTCTTGCACTGATGCATACCCGTATTCGTCCACAAATTCATCAAGGCACTGTTAGTCCAAATTGTCCCACTCCTCAACGGCGATTCGGCGTAGATCCCTCAGAGTGGTTGGTATGTCACGTTGTCCATAAACAGTCCTTTTCAACCTATCCCAGGCATGTTCGATAGGGTTCATGTCTGGAGAACATGCTGGCCACACTAGTCGAGCGATATTTTCCTCAAGGGAGACATTCACAAGATGTGCACGATGGGGGCGCAAATTGTCGTCCATGAGGACGAATGCCTCGTCAATATGCTGCCGATATGGTTGCACTATCGGTTGGAGGATGGCATTCACGTATCGTACAGCAGTTACGGCGCCTTCCATGACCACCAGCGGCGTACGTCAGCCTCATATAATGCCACCCCAGAACAGCAAGGAAACTCCACCTTGATGCACTCGCTGGAAAGTGTGTCTAAGGCGTTCAGCCGGACCGTGTTGCCTCCAAATACGTCTAGAACGATTGTGTGGTTGAAGGCGTATGCGGCACTTATCGGTGAAGAGAACGTGATGCCAATCCTGAGCGGTCCATTCGGCATGTTGTTGGGCCCATCTGTACCGCGCAGCCTGGTGTCGTGGCTGCAAAGATGGACATTGGCATGGACATCAGGAGTAAAGTGGCTCATCAAGCAGCTTATTATGCACAGTTTGAGTCCTAACACGACGTGCTGTGGCTGCACGAAAAGCATTATTCAGCATGGTGGCGTTGCTGTGACGATTCCTCTGAGCCATAATCCGTAGGTAGCGATCATTCACTGCAGTAGTAGTCCTTGGGCGGCCTGAGCGAGGCATGTCATCGACAGTTCCTGTCTCTCTGTATCTCCTCCATGTCCAAAAAATATCGCTTTGGTTCACTCCAAGACGCCTGGACACTTCCCTTGTTGAGAGCCCTTCCTGGCCCTAAGTAACAACGCGATCGAACCGCGGTATTGACCGTCTAGGCATGGTTGAACTATAGACAAAAGGAGCTGTATACTTTCTTCCCGGTGGAATGACTGGAACTGATGGGCTGTCGGACCCCCTCCTTTAATAGGCGCTGCTCAAGCATGGTTGTTTACATCTTTGGGCGGGTTTAGTGACATCTCTAAACAGTCAAAGGGACTTTGTATGTGATGCAATATCCATAGTCAACGTCTGCCTTCAGGAGTCATGGGAACCGGGGTGATCAAAACTTTTTTTTATGTGTGTGTATTAAGTTGTTATAATGGATTACACAAGGATCATAAGACATCAGAAGTTCATTTAGTAACAATAAGCGGGGTTTAATTGCAAACAGGAGAAACAGCAGAGCAATAACAAATTAACAGACTGTCAGAATTATGGAAAGACATGAAACGATGACGACAATAACAATAATTATAATATAATAATAATAAAACATTGACTACGCCTTAATTACTTTGTGAAAATACAGTTGCCTCATAGCAGACTATTTTTTTTCTGCGTCTGCTGCACGGATAACAAATTTGACGCGGAATCCGCCAATTAAATTTTGCCGGGGGTATACAAAATGTAAATGCAGACTGGCAGTAGCTAGAACAACACTTCTGAAAAAAACCGAATATAGATTTAAGGGTTACAAAGTCTTTTATGAAGTTATTTGTCTGGAGTATGATCTTGTACAGAAGTAAAAAGTGGTCGGTAAACAGTGCAGACAAGAAGAGGATGGAGTCTTTTGAAATTTGGTGCTACCGAGGAATACTGAAGATTAGGTGAGTACGTGAGATAAATAATCAAGAGGCATTGAGCCGCCGGCTGCGGTGGCCGTGCGGCTCTAGGCGCTGCAGTCCAGAACCGCGGGACTGCTACGGTCGCAGGTTCGAATCCTGCCTCGGGCATGGATGTGTGTGATGTCCTTAGGTTGGTTAGGTTTAAGTAGTTCTAAGTTCTAGGGGACTGATGACCTAAGATGTTAAGTCCCATAGTGCTCAGAGCCATTTGAACCATTTGGCATTGAGCCTAACGGGGAAAAAAGGAATTTATGGCACATCTTGACTATAAGAAGCGATCGATTTTTGGATAGATCAAGGTTGGGTGTTGAACGAATCGTCAGTTTAGTAACTGAGGGAAATTTGGAAATTTGGCGTGGGGGTGATGGTGGTGGGGGGGGATGGCGGGTAACAATAGTAGAAGGAGAGCAAGACTCCACTTATTAAGAAGATTCAGAAGAATGTAGGTTGTAGTAGTTATGCAGAGATGAAGTGGTTTGCAGAGAACATATTATGGTAAAGAGCTGCATGAAACCAGTGTTCGGACTGAAAACCACAATAACATCATCAATAATAATAATACCGACTGCCCCTCGGCTATTTTGTGAAATTACGGTTGACCTATTGTCGCTAATTTCAATTCTGCATCCATGCCAAGAGTAACACTTTAAAAGCAAATATCTAAGGACACGTTTTTGCTGGGAGTACACTAACTGTTCCACCAAAGTTGTTTTAGAGTTTGGGGATCGGAAGTAAATATCAGACTAAAGATTAAAATGTCTGGTATTCACTCCACAGTCTGTCCCGAGAGTTTTTTTCTCTCAAGTACAACTTCTTTCAGCTGTATCAAATGATTTCTTAACATCAAAAATGCTTAATTACGAATGTGGTTACGGTTCACGTAAAACCGTGGGACCTCAAATAACTGGGTATGTCAGTTCAGTCATGGGACGGGAAGGACATACCGCCTCCCACTGGAGGATACCTAGGAATGCTCTATGGCGTTCAAACCAATATTCGAGCTTTACTTTTATCCTTAATCTACAAGGCATGCGTTGCGTTAGTTTAATTCAGGAAATAAAGCTGCCGATCCCAACTGTTGATCTATTCTCATTACCAATACTTTCAACTCTTATTGATACACCTTCGGCATTCTACGCTGTGATCTGGCGTTCACTTAAAGGCTTAAGCTCGTAAGTATTTCTGCAGTATCAGTAAATAATTGGCAACTTTTTACAGATAATTAAGAGGTCGCTCAAACCTTGCACTAATGTCTAGAGGGTAGTCAGTCAATTCAGTTACCTTCTCACACTTCAATACAATGCAGAAAACACCAATATCGATTTATCAAAATTATGTATAAATCAGTGGAATGAAGTAATTACATACTTCAACCATAAACATTGACTCTTCCGTTCACGTTAGTCGGCAGAAGATCAATGAATTCTGGAGGGCAGTAGTTAGAATTATCGTTTGGTGGCCCATACTTAGGTTATCAGTGATTTTACTAAAACGCCAAGGCAAATGTTGGGACAATGCTTTTGATAAGGTCACTGCCAATTTCCTACTCCCATCCGGCTCCAACTCTCTGAGAGTTGTCCATTCCTTATGTTATGCCGTGGACAGAAACAGTGACAACAGTAAAACAATCAAAAACACTCCTCCAGAGAAACCTAAAGTGGACGACCATATAAACCTAGGTCCAGAAAATTAGACGCCAATTTGGAATTTATTGGAAGGATCACAAGGAAATGCATTCTCCTTCGGAAGAACAGCTTATGAATCACTCATTCGGTAGACCCTTGAGTGTTACTCGTGAGTCTAGGACCCGTAGCATGTAAAGTTAATAGGTGGGTTCATTTAGTACGCGAGAGAGTGTTACGGAGATAGTCAAAGAGCTCAAACGGTAGCCGCTGCAAGAGAGGCGTTGTACGTCACGGAGAGATTTACTGATAACATTCTGAGTCAGCGAACATGTTCCTTCCTCCATCGTACATCTCGCGATATAAACATGGCAGGAAAAATCAAAGAAATTATATGGATCACGCATCATTCGAGAACGGAACTGGAAAGGTGCTTACTCTCTGACATACGCAGTAAAGTTGCATGCTGAGTTAATATGTACATGTAGTAGAGGTAGACCAGAAGCACACAGTGCTTAACGTGTCCTTCTACATCTACATCGACATGACTACTCTGTAATTCACATTTAAGTGCTTGGCAGAGGGTTCACCGAACCACAATCATACTATCTCTCTACCATTCCACTCCCGAATAGAGCGCTGAAAAACGAACATCTAAACCTTTCTGTTCGAGCTCTGATTTCTCTTATTTTATTTTGATGATCATTCCTACCTATGCAGGTTGGGCTCAACAAAATATTTTCGCATTCGGAAGAGAAAGTTGGTGACTGAAATTTCGTAAATAGATCTCGCCGCGACGAAAAACGTCTTTGCTTTAATGACTTCCATCCCAACTCGCGTATCATGTCTGCCACACTCTCTCCCCTATTACGTGATAATACAAAACGAGTTGCCCTTTTTTGCACCCTTTCGATGTCCTCCGTCAATACCACCTGGTAAGGATCCCACACCGCGCAGCAATATTCTAACAGAGGATGAAAGAGTGTAGTGTAAGCTGTCTCTTTAGTGGACTTGTTGCATCTTCTAAGTGTCCTGCCAATGAAACGCAGCCCTTGGCTCGCCTTCCCCACAATATTATCTATGTGGTCTTTCCAACTGAAGTTGTTCGTAATTTTAACACCCAGGTACTTAGTTGATTGACAGCCTTGAGAATTGTACTATTTATCGAGTAATCGAATTCCAACGGATTTCTTTTGGAACTCATGTGGATCACCTCACACTTTTCGTTATTTTGCGTCAACTGCCACCTGCCACACCATACAGCAATCTTTTCTGAATCGCTTTGCAACTGATACTGGTCTTCGGATGGCCTTACTAGACGGTAAATTACAGCATCATGTGCGAACAACCTAAGAGAACTGCTCGGATTGTCACCCAGGTCATTTATATAGATCAGGAACAGCAGAGGTCCCAGGACGCTTCCCTGGGGAACACCTGATATCACTTCAGTTTTACTCGATGATTGGCCGTCTATTACTACGAACTGCGACCTTCCTGACAGGAAATCACAAATCCAGTCGCACAACTGAGACGATAGCCCATAGGCCCGCAGCATGATTAGAAGTCGCTTGTGAGGAACGGTGTCAAAAGCTTTCCGGAAATCTAGAAATACGGAATAAACTTGAGATCCCCTGTCGATAGCGGCCATTACTTCGTGCGAATTAAGAGCTAGCTGCGTTGCACAAGAACGATGTTTTCTGAAACCATGCTGATTACGTATCAATAGATCGTTCAAATGGTTCAAATGACTCTGAGCACTATGGGACTTAGCATCTGAGGTCATGAGTCCCCTAGAACTTAGAACTACTTAAACCTAACTAACCTAAGGACATCACACACATCCATGCCCGAGGCAGGATTCGAACCTGCGACCGTAGCAGTCTCGCGGTTCCGGAGTGAGCGCCTAGAACCGTTCGGCCATCGCGGCCGGCAGTTGATCGTTCCCTTCGAGGTGATTCATAATGTTTGAATACAGTATATGCTTTAAAACCCTACTGCAAACCGATGTCAATGATATAGGTCTGTAGTTCGATGGATTACTCCTACTACCCTTCTTAAACACTGGTGCGACCTGCGCAATTTTCCAATCTGTAGGTACAGATCTATCTGTGAGCGAGCGGTTGTATATGATTGCTAAGTAGGGAGCTATTGTATCAGCGTAATCTGTAAGGAACCTAATCGGTATACAGTCTGGACCTGAAGACTTGCCCATATCAAGCGATTTGAGTTGCTTCGCAACCCCTAAGGTATCTACTTCAAAGAAACTCATGCTAGCAGCTGTTCGTGTTTCAAATTCTGGAATATTCCATTCGTCTTCCCTGGTGAAGGAATTTCGGAAGACAGCGTTCAATAACTCCGCTTTAGCGGCACAGTCGTCGGTAACTGTACCATCGGCACTGCGCAGCGAAGCTATTGACTGCGTCTTGCCGCTTGTGTACTTTACATACGACCAGAATTTCTTCGGATTTTCTACCAACCTAATACGAGAGCAACGTCTACGTCGGGAAACGTACATTCGTAGCTCATTCGCTCACTTTCCCTAGGCATATTTTCAGTTACAAATAATATCTGCAACGTTTTAGAAGGGCCAAGACAAAGCTGCACCTGAGAGCGACGTATCTCGACACCTCGCTCCTGCACACCGGGCGCGGCTACGCACAGTGCGTGTGGTCACCGTGCAGTGTGTAGGCGCCGCTAACGCTTACCGTCGCAGTCCTGCGGCTTGGCTGGCGGTGCGGTCGCCGACATGCTGCGTTCGCGCGCGCTAACTGCCTCCTGCGTTGCCAGCGTCCTGACGCGCCTGCCCCACGTGGCTTCGCTGCCGCCTGCATTTATCCGCTCGGCCGAGTGAGTGCACCTCGTGCGGCTGCGGTGACGCAGCAGGTGCAGAATCTCCTCTGAAATAGCACCGAGGGCCCTCTGAGCCTCACTACTTTAACCGACATAAGCGTTAAAACAACGTTCTGTCACTCCACGAAACACTGCTGAAACATTCGGAACCCGGCCCAAGACTTAAGTACAGTCCCATAACAGGGAAGATGAGGCCACCACCTCCACTACGATTGCTGACTTAAAAGAGCCGATAAAAAATTCGGCTATGCTTTAGGCCTCCGGAGGTTCCACTCAAGTACTCTTTGGGAAAACACCGCCGTCTTATTACACTGCGTGACAAAAAAGGTGAAGCACCCAAATGTGGAGGAGGAAACGAAGTGAAACTTTACAGGTTCAAAGATTCCTTTAGTGAAGAGGAAAGGCCGCAGGACCTGATGGGATACCAGTTCGATTTTACACAGAGTACGCGAAGGAACTTGCTCCCCTTCTTGCAGCGGTGTACCGTAGGTCTCTAGAAGAGCGTAGCGTTCCAAAGGATTGGAAAAGGGCACAGGTCATCCCCGTTTTCAAGAAGGGACGTCGAACAGATTTGCAGAACTAAAGACCTATATCTCTAACGTCGATCAGTTGTAGAATTTTGGAACGCGTATTATGTTCGAGTATAATGACTTTTCTGGAGACTAGAAATCTACTCTGTAGGAATCAGAATGGGTTTCGAAAAAGACGGTCGTGTGAAACCCAGCTCGCGCTATTCGTCCACGAGACTCAGAGGGCCATAGGCACGGGTTCACAGGTAGATGCCGTGTTTCTTGGCTTCCGCAAGGCGTTCGATACAGTTCGCCAAGTCATTTAATGAACAAAATAAGAGCATATGGACTATCAGACCAATTGTGTGATTGGATTGAGGAGTTCCTAGATAACAGAACGCAGCATGTCATTCTCAATGGAGAGAAGTCTTCCGAAGTAAGAGTGATTGCAGATGTGCCGCAGGGGAGTGCCATAGGACCGTTGCTATTCACAATATACATAAATGACCTTGTGGATGACATCGGAAGTTCACTGAGGCTTTTTGCGGGTGATGCTGTGGTATATCGAGAGGTTGTAACAATGGAAAATTGTACTGAAATGCAGGAGGATCTGCAGCGAATTGACGCATGGTGCAGGGAATGGCAATTGAATCTCAATGTAGACAAGTGTAATGTGCTGCGAATACATAGAAAGATACATCCCTTATCATTTAGCTACAAAATAGCAGGTCAGCAACTGGAAGCAGTTAATTCCATAAATTATCTGGGAGTACGCATTAGGAGTGATTTAAAATGGAATGATCATATAAAGTTGATTGTTGGTAAAGCAGATACCAGACTGAGATTCATTGGAAGAATCCTAAGGCAACGTAATCCGAAAACAAAGGAAGTAGGTTACAGTACGCATGTTCGCCCACTGCTTGAATATTGCTCACCAGTGTGCGATCCGTACCAGATAGATAGAAGAGATAGAGAAGATCCAACGGAGAGCAGCGCGCTTCGTTACAGGATCATTTAGTAATCGCGAAAGCGTTACGGAGATGATAGATAAACTCCAGTGGAAGACTCTGCAGGAGAGACGCTCAGTAGCTCGGTACGGGCTTTTCTTGAAGTTTCGAGAACATACCTTCACCGAGGAGTCAAGCAGTATATTGTTCCCTCCTACGTATATCTCGCGAAGAGACCATGAGGATAAAATCAGAGAGATTAGATCCCACACAGAAGCATACCGACAATCCTTCTTTCCACGAACAATACGAGACTGGAATAGAAGCGAGAACCGATAGAGGTACTCAAGGTACCCTCCGCCACACACCGTCAGGTGGCTTGCGGAGTATGGATGTAGATGTAGATGTAGATTACAAAATCGAGTCACATTTACAAAGAACTTGATAGTACGAGTCAAGTTATCAGTTTGAATTCCACTACCCTGTGGCCTGGATACACACACGATTCGCATGGGAAGCTTATCATAAAGCCGTTGCATCCTCTCCTGAGCAAGCTGGCCCACAACTATTGTAACTCTCCCTCGGTATCCTGGATATTGGCGCAAGGGGGGAGTTGACGTCCTAGGTGGCCCCACAGATGTGCGAATCTCGCTGGCCATGGGAATGGGCGCGCAAACAGTTCAGAGACACACGCCATGTTGTAGACATTGTCCTGTTGAAAAGTGACACCACGGTACTGTCACGCCGTCAGAGTTCCCTCAGTCACTTAAATGATTCAAATGGCTCTGAGCACTATGGGACTTAACATCTGAGGTCATCAGTCCCCTAGACTTAGAACTACTTAAACCTAACTAACCTAAGGACATCACACACATCCATGCCCGAGGCAGGATTCGAACCAGCGACCGTAGCAGCAGCGCGATTCCGGACTGAAGTGTCTAGAACCGCTCGGCCACAACGGCCGGCCCCTCGGTCACTACCAGTCGCGACTTGAAGTCGTACCTGATACCTCTCCACGCCATGACGGCAGGAGTAGTCAAAACATTGGAAGAATGCGACCTCTCCCGCCACCATTATATTCGGCAATGATGGTCATTCGGGGTGGTACGGAAGCACTATTCATCAGTGAACACAAATCGTTGTCATTCATTAAAAGTCAATGCTACCCAGTCATGACACCATTCCCAATGCAGCCTGTTTGGGTTGTGCTGTTAACGGCAGCCTACACATGGGACTGTTATCCCCCAGCCCGACTATTATTAGTCTCTGAACAATGTTCCAGGGTGACAGGAGCTGATGTGAACGGGTTTCAATGTCCTTTGTGCACAGAACAGTGATTATTCCTTGGACTTTATCGACCAGTAACTTGACGACGACTATGTCTACCCTCACGTTCCCGAGCAGTACAACAATGGGCAACTGTCACATTCGAAATGGAGACCAACACTGAGGTTCCTTTCAAACTCTGTCAAGTGCTGATAACGCTATCCCACACGGTTACGCGACACCTTCGTGTCCTTCAAAGTGATCACCCTTCATATGACGCTGTTCACGTCCCTTATAAACACCTAGTAACAACACTGAACACGAAAACACTAAAGCACTCTGGTGATTATTCTACCTGTCACAGAGAATAGCTTCTGTACGTATATGTGTAAGAAGTTACATTGACACCCGGCCATGACTTCTGAGCGCTTCACATTTTTTGTCAGACAATGTATATTATTCATTGCATTGAAAGTTTTACTCTCTCGTGTTTTGTCCTTTATGGACAACGAAGATCTCTTCCACCGAAATCATATGGATGCCGCAACAGAGATCTTAGAAACTCAAGTTGCTCCGTTCGTCCATGAGATACAGAGGGCCGTAGATACAGGCACGCAAGTTGATGCTTTTTCCTTGACTTCGGAATACAATGGATACTGTTCGCTTAATGAACTTCAGAGTATAGGACCATATGTAGTCGTGCTTGACCAGGCAACAGCGTCAGATCTAAAAATAACAGCATAAGCTTCGCTATGGAGACAGGGCCCTGACTGTTAATGAACTACAATATATAAAAACGATCTGTTGAATAACGTTGCAAGCTCCCTGAGGATGTTGGCAGATGGTACTACCGTCTATAAAAAATATGATTTGCAAAGGATCGACTCTTGGTGCAGGGAATGCAGTTAACTCTTGGAGTAAATGAAAGTAACGTACTGAGTAGAAACACGAGGAAAGCCCCAATAGTGTGCAAATACACTATTGACAGTAAATCATGAAAAAGAGTCCTAAATGTAAAATAACAGGGAGCAACCGTCCAGAGCGACCAAAAATGGAAAGCCCACTCAGATTTAGTCGTAGGAAAAGCAAATGGCAGATTGATTGGAAGAGTCCTGAAGAAACTCGTGCAAGAATGCGGTGGCTTATGAAACACTCTTTCGACCTATTCTTGAGTACTATTCGTCAATTTTGGAAGCTTATCTCGCAGGGTTAATAGATTAGATCCAAAGAGGAGCGACGAGGTTATCACACGTTTCTTTAGTAAGCACGATAGCGATACAGAAACGCTCAACAGAAGAGTTGGCATAACGGAGAGATTTGCTGTTGAAATTCCGAGAGTTAATTTTCAATCAAGAGTCGGCTTTTCTAAGAGAGAGGGAAAAAAGACACATCACGAAGGAATTATCCGAATGTGTTGTAAATCGGTAGATGTGATCTACATGTACAAACAAACAAATGATTGCAATTTCAGAAAGAAACTGGATGATTTATTCAAGAGAAAGAACTTCACAAGATGAGGAAGGCAATGACGCGTTCGTCCACTTCTGGCCCTTATATAAGCAGTTATTCGGTTTGGCACTGATTGATAGTTGTTGCATTTGCTACCGAAGGATATAGTACCAAATTCTGTCCAATTGGCGCGATAGGTCGACAAAATCCCGAGCCGGTTGGACAGACCTGCCCATAATGCTCAAACGTTCCCAATTGGTGAGAGATCCGGTGACCCTGAGGGCCAATGTAGGGTTGGGCAAGCACGAAGACATGAAGTAGACACTCTCGCCGTGTTCGAACGGGCGTTATTTTGCTGAAGTTTAAGCCCAGGATGGATTGCCATGAAGGGCCACAAAACTGAGCGTAGAATATCATCTCCGTACCGCTGTGCTGTAAGGGTGAAACGGATGACAACCAAAGGGATCCTGCTATTAAAAAAAAATTTAAAAAAGGAACTCCAGGTCATCTCACCTTGTTGTTGGGCCGGGTGGTGGATGAGTGTCAGGTTGGTATCCCACCACTGCCCAGGGCGTCTCCAGGCGCGTCTTCGCTGATAATCGAATATCTGTTCAAAGGCACTGAAGACACTTCTATTTCAGTCAAAGGGATTCCAGGCCGAATGTGCCCGACACCAATTTAAACCGGCTCATTGGTGTACGGGGTCAGCTCAGCTCCCTCTCTGTGCACCGCCTATGACTTGTGGTCACTGAAGCTCCCGTTGCATTTCGTATCGGTGATAATGCAGAATCCGGACTTCTGTCGTCTTTCTAGGTCGACTGCTTCCTTCTTGACGCTGTGTTTGCCATGGTTCGCCCATTCCGGTCAACATCGTCGAATAATGGCATTGCTCCTATTCAAATGTCGAGCTATTCACCGATTACTCCAACCGGCTTCTTTGGGCCCAGCTACACATCGTCTCTGAAATGATGACATCTGTGTGCATTGTTCATGCGCCTGTCTGCGAGGCATTGTTATTGCATAATTGAGTTCATGGAATGCAATTCGGCACTTGCCAGAAACTAAATCACGCAAATTTGCATATGCAGATGACCTGGCCATCGCATATCAGAGTAAAAACTACAACGATCTCGACGAAACACTGAATGCAGATCTTGAAGTCTTGAACACCTATTACTCCAAGTGGCACCTACTTCCCAACCCCACCAAAACAACCAGCACCATAATGCACCTCAACAACAGAGAGACACACAGAAAATTACAGATCTCTTCGAATGGCCAAAGCATAAGACATGAGGATAAGCCTAAATATTTGGGAGTGAAACTAGACCGGACCCTAACGTACAGCTCACGACTCGAAGACACAAAGCAAAAACTAAAATCCCGCAATGCTATCCTTTCGAAACTGGCTGGAACAACATGGGGATGTGGAGCGAGCACTTTGAGAACTTCAGCACTAGCCCTTGTCTACAGTGTAGCTGAATACTGTTCACCAGTCTGGAGGAGAAGTGCACACGTATCTAAAGTGGATGTCCAGCTGAGGAAGACAATGTGAATAATCTCGGTAACACTCAGGGCCACCCCCTGTGCATGGCTTCCTGTACTAGCGAACATAGAGCCTCCAGAAATCAGGCGATCACAGCTAGCCCTAAAAACCTACAGGAAAATTATAGACAACCCGGACCTCCCTATCCACCAAGATCTGACACCGACAAACAGGCTTAAATCCAGAAGAACTACAAGCCTTTGAGCCGAGAACGGCCTGGAACGAAGTGTGGTCGGCAAGTGAATTTAAGAACAAAAATTTAGTACACGATCCGAAAAAGAAGATTGATGGCTTCAACCTACCAAGAAGAGTGTGGACAGCTCCAAACCGGGTCAGAACGAGTGTTGGGAGATGTAAACACCTGATGAACAAGTGGGGCCTGGCAGACAGCGCTGTATGTGAGTGCAGTGAAATACAGACAATGGACCATCTACTGGTGTGCAAAGTGTATGGCTATGGTGGTGAACTCATGGACATACATAGACTCAGCCATAGAGTGGCTCAAAAACATATCTAATATAGTGTAGAATTATATTGTTTTCTTTTTTAGTATATAGTGATAAGAATATTGTAAATTATGCCTCTGTGATGCCGAACGAGTAAGTAAGTAAGTAAGTAATTCGCGAAGACGCCATGCGCTTCCCAGCTACGCGGTGAAACTGCACTGCACTGCCACAAATTCATCCAACGGCCGCCAAAGTTTACAGTTTCGTATTTTCCGACGATACCTTTATGAATATGACATTGTGACCAATTTGCATTTTTAATGTTTTCCTTTTTCTATCTCAAAAAAGTCAAAGCAGTCGGGGAATGAGCGTAGGGGAGCAGATCCAGGGATCTGTATCGCGTACTAGGCAAGGTCCTTGTGGATGTGGTTTGCCATTGCCTTCCTCTGTTGTGTTGTTGCAGTTTCAAGTGTGTGTCTGTGTCGTGTGGATGACAATGGTGAGTGGTTGTACACTGTAGTGTTCGTATTTCTGTGGATAAAGGGGAGGGATAGGGGAATCTGGTGTCAGTACATGGCCTTCTTTTCTCGAACTGTTGGTCAGGAACTTTGCTCCACCACGTTTCCTCCACACAGGCGTGTTTTGGCGACTGAAGCAGGGCTCCTCCCACCTATATGTCGCTAAATGATCATGACTGGGAAATAGGAGCAATTATTACTGATGCTGAAGGACAGTCCTTCTTTCCGTGTGCTATCTTGAAACGGACAGGAAAGGAAGAAAAAAATGTTCAAATGTGTGTGAAATCTTATGGGACTTAACTGCTAATGTCATCAGTCCCTACGCTTACACACTACTTAACCTAAATTATCCTACGGACAAACACACACACCCATGCCCGAGGGAGGACTCGAACCTCCACCGGGACCAGCCGCACAGTCCCAGGAAAGGGCGAAATGATATTAGTATCAGAAATACCCACCACCACACAACACAAATTGGCTTGACGAGTACAGATGCAGATGTAGCAAGACGTTATTACCCTCGAAATTTCAAACATTTGTACGATGCCGAGCCAGCATCAATACATTCCCTCTACCTTGCCCGAAAACATCTTGCAAATCATCACGCACGCAATTTTAAATCATTTGCACTTCCCCCATTCCTCTTCGTGTTGTCTTAAAGCGGTGATCAAATATTTTCTCCACATGCCCGTTAAAGATGTAATTACCACCATTTCTCATAAGAGGGTAACTATGTTACGTTGACAAAGTACGCGGTGATGATACACTCGGTAGCAGATAGTTCGAATCCCACTGGTAGAAAAATTTTTCATACTATGTATATGTGCTGAACTACCTTCCAGATCTCTCTGTAGTGTCTCAGGGAGTGAAAGCATGTGAGAAAGATGATGATAAGACGAATGTCGAATGAGATCTTTAGGCCTGACGGTGCTGCTTCAGAAGAGTGCTGGTACACACCCTCCGCTCCCTCTCATCTTCATCATTAACAGCACACATACGAGACTGCACTCCACAAGCAGTCAACACACTCAACGACAACACTAAAGACCGAACTAGGCAACGACCCATCTGAGAGTATTATTTCGTCTGCACTTCGAGCATTAGGCATTTGCCTGCTGCGGAACCCATCTTTCCCTGACCATCAACTGTTCGCATTAAAGCCAACTTCATAACCTAACCTGCTTGGTCCATTCCTGTCTCACATTCTACAGCTCCATACAAGCAATCAACCTCTTCTCTATCAAATCATCCTTCAGTGCTGCAGTCGTCATATTCATGTTCCTCATTTATTGAATTCCGGTTTTCTTATAAAATACCAGCGGTTCAAAGCAGTTTTTAGTGGCGTTTAAGATTACCATCTTTCCAGCACGTTCAAAATCAAGCTAAGCCGCGCAGTCTTGAAGGCAACTATGCGGTGGAGAAACAAAGTTCAAATCCTCATCCAGCCATCCATATACATACAGCTACTTTATGTGGTTTCTTGCAGATTAGGCAAATGGCGGGAAGACGCTTGAGTAAAGGGGGGGGGGGGGTGTACTACGACCGATTTCCGATTTGCTGTATCATCCTTCTCCAGCCGATCATCTCTTACGTCCTTCACGCCACATTGACATTTCTAGGTTACTGGTTTTAAACATGTAAACACATAATAAATTTTGCGAAATATTTCAAATTTATTTTTGTATTTCTTCTCTCCTGTAGTTATGGGATTCGCCTCTCTGTTTCATTATTGGGCAGCATTTATTTATTGATTTTTAAAACTATAGACAGCTGACATAGAAGACGAAAGTCTTATGCGTCATGAGTCTGTGAATCGAAGAACTTCGATCTGCTTGTTATCATATTTTAACTGTTTTTCTATCATGTTTTCTGAGCCGTATGTCACAGACCCGCGCGGCATTGGCTCTGAGCACTATGCGACTTAACCTCTGATGTCATCAGTCGCCTAGAACTTAGAACTAATTAAACCTAACTAACCTAAGGACATCACACACATCCATGCCCGAGGCAGGATTCGAACCTGCTACCGTAGCCGTCTCTCGTTTCCAGACTGTAGCGCCTAGAACCGCACGGCCACTCCGGCCGGCCCCGCGCGGCATTAGTGTAAACGAGAGTGTGAAAGAGCCTAAGAAGCACATTCTGGTTCGTCAGTCTACCACAACGAAGGTCGTTAATCCGACAGGGGGCGTCGACAAACGCCTAGCCCAGATTCTCCAGATCTGAAGACTGAAACAAACGTTTCGCTCAGTATTATCTTCCTGAATCCGACGAAGATTTGTGCGGATGGCTCCAAGACCATCGACAGCGATTAAGTGGGATGTGCAATATACAACCCTGCAGAAAATTATCATTTCCTATTTCTCTACCTAAGGAGACAACAATATATTACGTGGGAGCCATTGCAGTTGAGAAACAGTAAAACACAGTAGATCTTGCAGACGAGGCAGTGCTGTGATGTTAACAGATTCCCTAAGTGTACTAAACAGCCTTAAAAAACTAAAATGGATCAAAAGTATGTCGTCTAAAATTATAATTATTATGAAAGAAGTCGTTACAAATGAGCGAGAGGAACAGTAACAATTTCTTGTGGATTCCAGGGCACAGTGCTACCTTTCATAATGAAATAGCAGACAGCTTAGCGAAGCGAGCATGCTAAATAACACATTTCCTTATCAAGAAATGCTGAGATTAATTAATGAAAAAGCGAGGAACGACTGGCAGACGAAATGGGATTCGTTCCTGATGTCAAAAGGAGTAAATACGGCTAGCTGTACCCTAAAATGGTGTTAGCCCCCCTTGGTTTACTGATTGAAATAGGAGCAGACGATTCATAATAACGATGACGCGCACGCGCTTAAATAATGGCAAATTCCCAAACCACTTGTTCCGAATAGGATTGAAGGAATCTCCATTATGTGATTTATGCAGTGATGAAGGAGATGTGAATCATCTACTGTTCTCGTGTACCAGATACAGGAGACAACAAAAACCCTTTATCAGAGTGTCGGTTGGTGCAAAGGTTCCTCTTCCAACGTAGGCTGCTGCGTTGCTATCGACCCAAAAGAGGGCACTGTTTTTAAATGTGATGTCAACCTCGTAAATATATGTGACGTGACTACAGAGGTTGTTCTCGAAGATATGCAAATATTTTAAAGGAGCAAAGATTATTATACAAGTAAATTTGTTTACTTTCCATTAAGAATGTAGAAACGTTTATGTCATTGTTGGCAACCGTTAGTGAATTGTTTCAGTCGTTTCCTAACCTTGAATTGAGTTAGTTTTCTGTATTGTTCAGTGAAAGAACATAATAACTACAGTGTATTTAAGTGAAACCACATAGTAACTGTTGTAGTTTGTAGATTATTTATGAAATAGGGATGCCTTTCAAATTTACGAAAGAGGAATACGCCGATATAGTGTATATTTTATGAGGACAAAGTCAATACACGCGAGGCATTACTTGCTCGCATTATGACTGCAATAGACGAAATTAAGAACAATCCTGTGAAACTGAAACGAGCAACAAAATATATTCATACACGTGCAGCTAAATGCATTGAACTCGGTGGAGACATTTTTGGACAATTATTGTGTACACTATACAACTTCCTTAACAATGAGCTTTGTTTTTTTCGGTTAAACATGAATTCACGTGTGCTATGGTATTAATAACAGCAGATTATCTGACACACTCGTACAGTTTCATTAAACGTTAATATTATCATTTTTCCAAAATTCAATTCTCTACAACTTCTGTTGAAAACTTTGTGCAATTATCTGGAATTTAAAAAACAAATTGGGCCAAGTAGTTAATAAATTAAAAATTTTACGAAATTACGTCTTTGCTTCTCTGGATGTTCTGGAAAAACTACTGCAGATACACGTCCGGGACATGTTTTACTAGATTCACCAGTTCAATAACAAAAAAAAAAAAAATGGAAATCGTGCTTTACTTTGAACACGTACAGTTTTGCGATATCTTCATATTAGCGAAGTTGCTAAATTTCAGGCAATATCTTTTATTAGCCGTAATTCCGTAACTAAGCATTTGCAGTCCTATGTTTACTTGAGCTTTTTTTCTTTAGTTTTATTTGTAGAATAACATATTAAAATATTTGCATAGCTTCGTGAATCGCCCTGTACAGTATAGAGCTAGACACAGCGTGTACATCATGTGTGGATTTTTGTATGCTATATTTCGTTTTTTTTACTATTGTGGCATAATCACATTATGAGTAGTTTATAGTGGTGGCATGTATCAATCATTTATTCACACCCTAAATATTTTTGTAAAAAATAAAATAAACGCCTAGCCCATCTCCCTGTCTCGAACCACAGCGAGCTGCGCGTTAAACGGCACAGCAGGTCCCGCCTTCAGTGGGCGCCCAGGCAATGAAATTACAAGACAGAAAAAACAACAATATTCTCCAGCTAGAGACCTAATTTTTGCAAGAATGATAAGTAAACGGGATTTTTTTGAACCCAGCAATACTGGTAGCAGTAGTAACTGTAATACTTCGCTGAGTTTTTAACCGTGGAGTCTTTATTATACATATAACGTGAAGTACAGTTAGAAATATAATTGTAGACGGAAAATACAGCCTATTGAAGAAATCTAGTTGACAGCTTATAATTTGTAAATAAACAAATCTTTAAGCACAGTTTCTTAGACTTACCGGATATTTTTTCTTTAAACACTTAACAATCGTCATGATTGGTACGCTGTGTCATTATAAGATGGTTATTTTATCTGTTGCACAATGTTGTACAATAAACTGAAACCTCTTACGTCACGTGGGTTACATACCATTCACAATTTGAACTGCAGTGTTAATCTCATTGCCACTTACTTGTGAGTTAACGTAAGTTTCGTTGATAAAGTGTTAATTTTATGATAATGGGTCAACATCAGAAACATATTAACAATCTGGATCGTTGCCAACTTTCGCGTTGCTAGGCAAGCTCGCTCCGCGTCAGCGGTAAACTGCAGCATGTTGTTCGCGGCGCCTCACGCTGAGCTAATTGTCGCGGGGGCACAAAGTTACGAGTTCCCTGATAGCGGTGTGAAAATTTGTTGCAGGCCTTCCCACAACACACGCATTGAACACAATGATATGTTATTAACTAGAATCAATGACATTTCGTCGAAGTCTTTCAGCGAAAGAAAAGAGCAGGTCTCGTAAGTCTTGCCTGGCTGTTAAAAGGATTGTTATTGTGTTCACACGAAGTTAATTGTTTTGAGGTCACCAATCTTTCCACAGCTTTTATGTTGTC
Organism: Schistocerca piceifrons; assembly: GCF_021461385.2. Classification (NCBI taxonomy): domain Eukaryota; kingdom Metazoa; phylum Arthropoda; class Insecta; order Orthoptera; family Acrididae; genus Schistocerca; species Schistocerca piceifrons. The sequence continues at coordinate 777,411,986 of NC_060140.1, read as the reverse complement.
TCTCTTTATCTATCCACATTCAACACCCTATATAACATGCTTTGCATGTCAGTAAGGAGGGGCCCGTGGTCTAGGGGTAGCGTCTTTGATTCATAATCAATACGTCTTCGGTCCCGGGTTCGATCCCCGCCACTGCCTAAATTTTGATAAATAATCAGCATTGGCGGCCGAAGACTTCCGGCATAAGAAGTCAGCCTCATTCTGCCAACGGCCCTGTCAAAGAGGGCGGAGGAGCGGATATAGGTTCAGGGCACTCTCTTGTCCTAGGGGTGGGAAATTGCCCCTAAAGGCGGAAGAATCACCAATGATCAACGACATGAGGATGCAGAAGGCAATGGAAACCACTGCATTAAAAACACGTAACGTGTATCCACAGGACATGTGGTCTGTAATTGAAGAAGTGTCATGATGATCTGTCCATTGGCAAAAGATTCCGGAATAGTCCCCCATTCGGATCTCCGGGAGGGGACTGCCAAGGGGGAGGTTACCATGAGAAAAAGATTGAGTAATCAACGAAAGGATAACGTTCTACGAGTCGGGGCGTGGAATGTCGGAAGCTTGACGTGGTAGGGAAACTAGAAAATCTGAAAAGGGAAGTGCAAAGGCTCAATCTAGATATAGTAGGGGTCAGTGAAGTGAAGTGGAAGGAAGACAAGGATTTCTGGTCAGATGAGTATCGGGTAATATCAACAGCAGCAGAAAATGGCATAACAGGTGTAGGATTCGTTATGAATAGGAAGGTAGGGCAGAGGGTGTGTTACTGTGAACAGTTCAGCGTACCAACACCGACAACGATAGTTCAGGTATACATGCCGACGTCACAAGCTGAAGATGAACAGATAGAGAAAGTGTATGAGGATATTGAAAGGGTAATGCAATATGTAAAGGGGGACGAAAATCTAATAGTCATGGGCGACTGGAATGCAGTTGTAGGGGAAGGAGTAGAAGAAAAGGTTACAGGAGAATATGGGCCTGGGACGAGGAATGAAAGAGGAGAAAGACTAATTGAGTTCTGTAACAAGTTTCAGCTAGTAATAGCGAATACCCTGTTCAAGAATCACAAGAGGAGGAGGTATACTTGGAAAAGGCCGGGAGATACGGGAAGATTTCAATTACACTCCTGGAAATGGAAAAAAGAACACATTGACACCGGTGTGTCAGACCCACCATACTTGCTCCGGACACTGCGAGAGGGCTGTACAAGCAATGATCACACGCACGGCACAGCGGACACACCAGGAACCGCGGTGTTGGCCGTCGAATGGCGCTAGCTGCGCAGCATTTGTGCACCGCCGCCGTCAGTGTCAGCCAGTTTGCCGTGGCATACGGAGCTCCATCGCAGTCTTTAACACTGGTAGCATGCCGCGACAGCGTGGACGTGAACCGTATGTGCAGTTGACGGACTTTGAGCGAGGGCGTATAGTGGACATGCGGGAGGCCGGGTGGACGTACCGCCGAATTGCTCAACACGTGGGGCGTGAGGTCTCCACAGTACATCGATGTTGTCGCCAGTGGTCGGCGGAAGGTGCACGTGCCCGTCGACCTGGGACCGGACCGCAGCGACGCACGGATGCACGCCAAGACCGTAGGATCCTACGCAGTGCCGTAGGGGACCGCACCGCCACTTCCCAGCAAATTAGGGACACTGTTGCTCCTGGGGTATCGGCGAGGACCATTCGCAACCGTCTCCATGAAGCTGGGCTACGGTCCCGCACACCGTTAGGCCGTCTTCCGCTCACGCCCCAACATCGTGCAGCCCGCCTCCAGTGGTGTCACGACAGGCGTGAATGGAGGGACGAATGGAGACGTGTCGTCTTCAGCGATGAGAGTCGCTTCTGCCTTGGTGCCAATGATGGTCGTATGCGTGTTTGGCGCCGTGCAGGTGAGCGCCACAATCAGGACTGCATACGACCGAGGCACACAGGGCCAACACCCGGCATCATGGTGTGGGGAGCGATCTCCTACACTGGCCGTACACCACTGGTGATCGTCGAGGGGACACTGAATAGCGCACGGTACATCCAAACCGTCATCGAATCCATCGTTCTACCATTCCTAGACCGGCAAGGGAACTTGCTGTTCCAACAGGACAATGCACGTCCGCATGTATCCCGTGCCACCCAACGTGCTCTAGAAGGTGTAAGTCAACTACCCTGGCCAGCAAGATCTCCGGATCTGTCACCCATTGAGCATGTTTGGGACTGGATGAAGCGTCGTCTCACGCGGTCTGCACGTCCAGCACGAACGCTGGTCCAACTGAGGCGCCAGGTGGAAATGGCATGGCAACCCGTTCCACAGGACTACATCCAGCATCTCTACGATCGTCTCCATGGGAGAATAGCAGCCTGCATTGCTGCGAAAGGTGGATATACACTGTACTAGTGCCGACATTGTGCATGCTCTGTTGCCTGTGTCTATGTGCCTGTGGTTCTGTCAGTGTGATCATGTGATGTATCTGACCCCAGGAATGTGTCAATAAAGTTTCCCCTTCCTGGGACAATGAATTCACGGTGTTCTTATTTCAATTTCCAGGAGTGTAGATTACATCATGGTCAGACAGAGATTCCGAAATCAGATACTGGATTGTAAGGCGTACCCAGGAGCAGATATAGACTCATATCACAATATAGTAGTGATGAAGAGTAGGCTGAAGTTCAAGACATTAGTCAGGAAGAATCAATACGCAAAGAAGTGGGATACGGAAGTACTAAGGAATGACGAGATACGTTTGAAGTTCTCTAACGCTATAGATACAGCAATAAGGAATAGCGCAGCAGGCAGCACAGTTGAAGAGGAATGGACATCTCTAAAAAGGGCCATCACAGAAGTTGGGAAGGAAAACATAGGTACAAAGAAGGTAGCTGCGAAGAAACCATGGGTAACAGAAGAAATACTTCAGTTGACTGATGAAAGGAGGAAGTTCAAACATGTTCCGGGAAAATCAGGAATACAGAAATACAAGTCGTTGAGGAATGAAATAAATAGGAAGTGCGGGGAAGCTAAGACGAAATAGCTGCAGGAAAAATGTGAAGACATCGAAAAAGATATGGTTGTCGGAAGGACAGACTCAGCGTACAGGAAAGTCAAAACAACCTTTGGTGACATTAAAAGCAACGGTGGTAACATTAAGAGTGCAACGGGAATTCTACTGTTAAATGCAGAGGAGAGAGCAGATAGGTGGAAAGAATACATTGAAAGCCTCTATGAGGGTGAAGATTTGTCTGATGTGATAGAAGAAGAAACAGGAGTCTATTTAGAAGAGATAGGGGATCCAGTATTAGAATCGGAATTTAAAAGAGCTTTGGAGGACTTACGGTCAAATAAGGCAGAAGGGATAGATAACATTCCATCAGAATTTCTAAAATCATTGGGGGAAGTGGCAACAAAACGACTATTGACGTTGGTGTGTAGAATATACGAGTCTGGCGACATACCATCTGACTTTCGGAAAAGCATCATCCACACAATTCCGAAGACGGCAAGATCTGACAAGTGCGAGAATTATCGCACAATCAGCTTAACAGCTCATGCATCGAAGCTGCTTACAAGAGTAGTATACAGAAGAATGGAAAAGAAAATTGAGAATACGCTAGGTGACGATCAGTTTGGCTGTAGGAAAAGTAAAGGGACGAGAGAGGCAATTCAGACGTTACGGCTAATAATGGAAGCAAGGCTAAAGAAAAATCAAGACACTTTCATAGGATTTGTCGACCTGGAAAAAGCGTTCGACAATATAAAATGGTGCAAGCTGTTCGAGATTCTGAGAAAAATAGGGGTAAGCTATAGGGAGAGACGGGTCATATACAATATGTACAACAACCAAGAGGGAATAATAAGAGTGGACGATCAAGAACGAAGTGCTCGTATTAAGAAGGGTGTAAGACAAGGCTGTAGCCTTTCGCCCCTACTCTTCAATCTGTACATCGAGGACAATGATGGAAATAAAAGAAAGGTTCAGGAGTGGAATTAAAATACAAGGTGAAAGGATATCAATGATACGATTCGCTGATGACATTGCTATCCTGAGTGAAAGTGAAGAAGAATTAAATGATCTGCTGAACGGAATGAACAGTCTAATGAGTACACAGTATGGTTTGAGAGTAAATCGGAGAAAGACGAAGGTAATGAGAAGTAGTAGAAATGAGAACAGCGAGAAAATTAACATCAGGGTTGATGGTCACGAAATCAATGAAGTTAAGGAATTCTGCTACCTAGGCAGTAAAATAAACAATGACGGACGGAGCAAGGAGGACATCAAAAGCAGACTCGCTATGGCAAAAAAGGCATTTCTGGCCAAGAGAAGTCTTCTAATATCAAATACCGGCCTTAATTTGAGGAAGAAATTTCTGAGAATGTACGTCTGGAGTACAGCATTGTATGGTAATGAAACATGGACTGTGGGAAAACTGGAACAAAAGAGAATCGAAACATTTGAGATGTGGTGTCATAGACGAATGTTGAAAATTAGGTGGACTGATAAGATAAGGAATGAGGAGGTTCTGTGCAGAATCGGAGAGGACAGGAATATGTGGAAAACACTGATAAGGAGAAGGGACAGGATGATAGGACATCTGCTAAGACATGAGGGAATGACTTCCATGGTACTAGAGGGAGCTGTAGAGGGAAAAAACTGTAGAGGAAGACAGAGATTGGAATACGTCAAGCAAATAATTGAGGACGTAGGTTGCAAGTGCTACTCTGAGATGAAGAGGTTAGCACAGGAAAGGAATTCGTGGCGGGCTGCATCAAACCAGTCAGTAGACTGATGACCAAAACAAAAAAAAACAAAAAAAGTTCAGAAAAGAAGTTACACATGTAGGCCCACGTTAAGATCATTGCGCAACGAGAATGGTGGAGTGTCGGAAGAGGGTGCATCGCAATTGGACGATTGAAATGGTGCGGCTACTGAAACGTATTCCGCAGCTGAAGTGCGAGGGGCAGTACGATTCTTGGGGGCAAAACGTCCAAATTGCATACAGATACCGTGAAATTCTGGCAGCACATTAATCAAATTCAGTGTCGCGTCCAGCCGTAATGAACTGACGTCAGCAGCAATTTGACCAAGGTCGCGCAGGGAGTGGGTTATGCTGACCGGGATGTCCAGATCTTGCAACATACAATTTCCATCTTGTCGGCAAGCTGAAGAATATCTGGAGGGAAAGAGCTTTCCCGACGACGAGGACGTTCACAAACAGCGGTTCTCGAATGATTCCGTGACCGAGAAGTGGATTTCTAACGTCGAGGAACTGAGCTGCCGCTTTCCACAGTGACTTGGTGAGTATGCTGAAAAATATCAGTGTGACTTTGAAGTGTAGTGCAGCATTCAACAAAAAGTTACATGGCCTGTCGTAAATAACATGCAACCTATTTTTTGAAATCTTTTCATAAAAACTACTCATTTCAGAAGAAATTGAGGCCATCCAGCAATTATCTCCTGGAACAGCGATCATAGCGATTTCTATAGCGGTGCACTGGATCCACTTGAAACACTTGAAAAAATCCTAAGACCGTAGGGGTTATCATTGGCTGTTTTGAAAAGAGCACACCGATGAGCGTTGTAATGCCACTTCCTCGGAACGAAATGAAAATCAAAAAATTAGCTCCGAAATTCCCAAATATTTCCCAAAAACAAGTTCCAAATTCCATGAAAAATGAACAAGCAAACAAATTTCTAGTTAACACTATTATTTGGATATTAACCAGTAATTAAATTAGGAATCTAATACTTAATAACTTATTAACATACGAAAGAAAGATAGGATTGCAGTAAAATCAAACTCAAAATTCAAAATCATAGTAAATCCCAAAATCATTATAATTAAAATTCGCTAAGTAGAACCAACGTTCCCAAATAACACTCCGTGTGAGTACCCTTTGAGATTCGTGAGTAATGGCTAAGGATAATTCAATCCATTGTCACTACGTTACGAGAGTTAGCCGAAGCCGGTCATACTTTTGAATGCTCGTATATGTAGGCGCAATTAGATTGTTTCTTCAGAATTGATCATTGCGATCTACTATGACGCAGTGAAACGATACTTCGACTTCAAATATTACGTTATTTAGAATTCAGATAGAGGACTTGCATATATTAGACAGAAGTGACTTTTAATTAGATAACCTGAAGTTAACACTATTTAGGAAATGAACACAGATAGATAATTTCATTCGTAATAACTAATGGACTATGGAACTTGGCGGTAGTTACGAAGCATATAATTTATAATTCCCCTCAACACCTGGGAAATCATCTTCCTCACGGCTCTGTTAGGAAGTGGCTAATATTGTGTAATAAACCAGCATATCGTGTCAATTCACTCAATTATCATTCAAGTTTTACAATGTTATTTATAGAGATAACGTACTGCGATATTATTTTACTGAAGCGCTCGGCGCTTATATAGAAACTCCTTGACGTTAGGCATTAATAACACTATTACGGCTGATTATAGATTTGAGATTACAACCAGTCTATAGGGAATTTGGTGTCGCTGGAACTAATTTGAACTTATCATTAATATTTAAATAGCAACTGATAAACCATCGATTATAAACGATTTAATTACGAATTTGGTGAAGTAAATAACTCGCACAAGTCGCGAGTTCAGTTCATCAATGTTCTTTTTGTAACGTCGATACCAATACATAAGAAATAACAATCTCATTGCTCTACGGCTGAGTGTTAGCCAAGACCGAAGATCCGAAGGACGTTATAGCGATGATCAACAGACTCATTGTTACGTCCTGCTCATCATAGCCAAGCACCAGTACATCTATTGCCACGTACTTACTACGTGGGGGAGTTGGAAAATAAGTTTCCCCTGTCGACAGTGGTCAGAGTTGTGTGTGAAAGGAAAAAAAAGAGAATGAGACATTAAAGATAAGACATATCTTTATTTTTATACATAATTTTCAAGTACGTTGAGACATTTGTCATACCGCTTTATAAGCCTTGCAGGAAAAAATCAGGGCGTTGCGTACGGAAGAAGCGTTGAACGGCTTGCTTGGCATCAGCATTGGTGCCTAAGTGCCTTCCGCCAAGAGTCGTCTTCAAAGCTGGAAACAGATGGAAATCACTTGATGTGAGATCCGGACTGTAAGGCGGATGGTGTAGGCGCTCCCAGCCAAGAGTTGCATATTCCGAATCGCCTCTTTCAATTTCGACAGAGTGGCACAGCACCACGCAGCACTGATGGTTGCATCCTCCAGAAAGTCCAGCAGCAAAACTCCTTAGGCATCGCAGAAAACGGTGAGTAGCACTTTATCTACAGACGGAGTGCTTTTGAACTTCTTTCGGACAGGTGATGACGGATGTTTCCACTCCATGGATGCGGCCTTCGATTCGGGTATGTAATGATGAACCCACGTTTCATCCCCCGTCACAATCCGAAACAGAAGGTCATTGCCAGATTCATGGTAATGCACGAGCTGTTCCAGGCTGAACACCATGCGTTGTTCCATGTGTGTCGGGGTCAATTGGCGGGGTACCAATCGTGCTGACACCTTCCTGTATCGAAGAATGTCGTGGATGATCTTGTGAGCTCGCTCATGTCCGATTCCAAGTTCTGCCGCTACCCCATCGATGGTGATACGCCGGTTCGCTTTAATCATGTCATCCACCTTCCTGACATTTGTATCTGTAGCGGTCGTGCGCGTCTGTCCAGGTCTCGGTATGTCCTGCACCTGCTGACCTCCATCACTGAATTGCTGGCACCATCTCCGCGCCATTTGCCTCGACATCACTCCTGACCCATACACCTCAACAAGGCGGTTATGATGTTCTGTGCCTGATACTCCACGTGCCCATTCATAGCGGATAACAGCTCTTACTTCCGCCTTTGACCACGACACCAAAACGCAACTTCTCTCCATAGCTCAGGGAAAAGACTGAGCGGCTGGTCTCCGCTTTGCGCAGGCACCGCGACAGCACCATCTGCTTGATGGCGGTATTATCGGTATCGGTGTCCTGCACGTGCGCGTTCACCTGCCGTGTCGTCTTTCGCCCATATCACACAACTCTGCCGACAGTCCACAGGGGGAACTTATTTTCCAACTCCCCCCTCGTACATCATCGGTTTGTCACGTACGCTGAAATTTCTCCAGACTTGAATGATATGGACCTAAGAGCGCAGAAGTGATCAACAAATCATAGAAAAATGTTACACATCAACCAGTGACTTCTCAGACTCCACAGTGCAATGTTTAATTTTGTATTAGAAAGTAATTTTTATTTCTGGGATCCAGTAATGTTGTGTTGTAGACAATTCCAAAAGAGAATGAACACACAGAACGAACGCACGCTTGCCTACACTGGCAAGCGGGTATCCATTCTGTATCTTCTTTGTCCGTAATGTGTCCATATCAGACACAAGAGATTCTGGTCATACATAAAGCACACCAGTGGCAAGACACAATCAATACCTTCACTGCGCGATAACAACGGCGAAGTCACTGATGACAGTGCCACTAAAGCAGAGTTATTAAACACGGTTTTCCGAAACTCTTTCACCAAAGAAGACATTTACATCTACATGACTACTCTGCAATTCACATTTAAGTGCTTGGCAGAGGATTCATCGAACCACAATCAAACTATCTCTCTACCATTCCACTCCCGAACAGCGCGCGGGAAAAACGAACACCTAAACCTTTCTGTTCGAGCACTGATTTCTCTTATTTTATTTTGATAATCATTCCTACCTATGTAGGTTGGGCTCAACAAAATATTTTCGTATTCGGAAGAGAAAGTTGTTGACTGAAATTTCGTAAATATATCTCGCCGCGACGAAAAATTTCTTTGCTTTAATGACTTCCATCCCAACTCGCGTATCATTTCTGCCACACTCTCTCCCCTATTACGTGATAATACAAAACGAGCTGCCCTGTTTCGCACCCTTTCGATGTCCACCGTCAATCCCACCTGGTAAGGATCCCACAGCGTGCAGCAATATTCTAACAGGGGACGAACGAGTGTAGTGTAAGCTGTCTCTTTAGTGGACTTGTTGCATCTTCTAAGTGTCCTGCCAATGAAACGCAACCTTTGGCTCGCCTTCCCCACAATATTATCTGTGTGGTCTTTCCAACTGAAGTTGTTCGTGATTTTAACACCCAGGTACTTAGTTGAATTGACAGCCTTGAGAATTGTACTATTTATCGAGTAATCAAATTCCAACGGATTTCTTTTGGAACTCATGTGGATCACCTCACACTTTTCGTTATTTAGCGTCAACTGCCACCTGCCACACCATACAGCAATCTTTTCTAAATCGCGTTGCAGCTGATACTGGTCTTCAGATGATCTTACTAGACGGTAAATTACAGCATCATCTGCGAACAACCTAAGAGAACTGCTCAGATTGTCACCCAGGTCATTTATATAGATCACGAACAGCAGAGGTCCCAGGACGCTTCCCTGGGGAACACCTGATATCACTTCAGTTTTACACGATGATTTGCCTTCTATTACTGCGTACTGCGACCTTCCTGACAGGAAATCACGAATCCAGTCGCACAACTGAGACCATACCCCATAGGCCCGCAGCTTGATTAGAAGTCGCTTGTGAGGAACGGCGTCAAAAGCTTTCCGGAAATCCAGAAATACGGGATCAACCTTAGATCCCTTGTCGATAGCGGCCATTAATTCGTGCGAATTAAGAGCTAGCTGCGTTGCACAAGAACGATGTTTTCTGAAACCATACTGATTACGTACCAATAGATCGTTCCCTTCGAGGTGATTCATAATGTTTGAATACAGTATATGCTCCAAAACCCTACTGCAAACCGACGTCAATGATATAGGTCTGTAGTTCGATGGATTACTCCTACTACCCTTCTTAAACACTGGTGCGACCTGTGCAATTTTCCAATCTGTAGGTACAGATCTATCGGTGAGCGAGCGGTTGTATATGATTGCTAAGTAGGGAGCTATTGTATCAGCGTAATATGAAACGAACCTGATCGGTATACAGTCTGGACCTGAAGACTTGCCCGTATCAAGCGATTTGAGTTGCTTCGCAACCCCTAAGGTATCTACTTCTAAGAAACTCATGATAGCAGCTGTTCGTGTTTCAAATTCTGGAATATTCCACTCGTCTTCCCTGGTGAAGGAATTTCGGAAAACAGCGTTCAATATCTCCGCTTTAGCGGCACAGTCGTCGGTAACAGTACCATCGGCACTGCGCAGCGAAGGTATTTACTGCGTCTTGCCGCTTGTGTACTTTACATACGACCAGAATTTCTTCAGATTTTCTACCAAATTTCGAGACAATGTTTCGTTGTGGAACCTATTAAAGACATCTCGCATTGAAGTCCGCGCCAAATTTCTCGCGTCTGTAAATTTTAGCCAATCTTCGGGATTTCGCGTTCTTCTGAACTTCATATGCTTTTTCCGTTGCCTCTGCAACAGCGTTCGGACCTGTTTTGTGTACCATGGGGGATCAGTTCCATCTCTTACCAATTTATGAGGTATGGATCTCTCAATTGCTGTTGCTACTATATCTTTGAATTTGAGCCACATCTCCTCTACATTTGCATAGTCAGTTCGGAAGGAATGGAGATTGTCTCTTAGGAAGGCTTCTAGTGACACTTTATCCGCTTTTTTAAATAAAATTGTTTTGTGTCTGATTCTGGTGGATTTGGAAGAAACGGTGGGTCGACAGAAGCGTCCGATCCAATGCGTCGTCTTTGACCCGTGACGTAAGGGTGTTGTCGTGTGTGACGTCATGACGGCGCGGAGTTTGGTTTGAGTGTGGCTGTCTCCAGTTCTGTTTTATCTTATTTTATTTACTTTTCTGATCTGTTCGTTCTATCTCGCGAGATTTTTTAAAATTTAAAAACACTTATTACTTATTTTAATTATCTGTTTCCTCGAATTTCTGTTTTAGTTTATTATATTTATCTTTCTGATCTGTTCGTTCTATCCCGTGAGATTTTTTTTTAAAAAGACAAAAAACACTAATCAGCTACTGAGGCATCTTTATCTTCTATGGGTTGCAGGGGTTACGACCCCAGGGGAGGTGGGTGGGTATTCATGCATGGCTGTCTTCCCTTACACGTTGTAGCTACGCAAGGCGTCTAAATTTGTTTATATTTAGTTTGCCCCCCCACCCAAAACACCCCATTTCCCGCGCTTGTCCCGTTAGTGTCATTAGGCTTCTTGTGGAAAGTGTGTGTGTGTGTTTTTGTTTCCGCCATATTTGTGACGTCATGGGTCAAAGCTGACGGGTGGGATCGGACGCTTCCGCATTTCCGAAACGGTATTGAGCCTAGCTACAACGACCTTGTGATCACTAATCCCTGTATCAGTCATGATGCTCTCTATTAGCTCTGGATTGTTTGTGGCTAAGAGGTCAAGTGTGTTTTCGCAACCATTTACAATTCGCGTGGGTTCGTGGACTAATTGCTCGAAATAATTTTCGGAGAAAGCATTTAGGACAATCTCTGAAGACGTTTTCTGCCTACCACTGGTTTTGAACAAGTATTTTTGACAACATATCGAGGGAAGGTTGAAGTCCCCACCAATTATAGCCGTATGAGTGGGGTATTTATTTGTTACGAGACTCAAATTTTCTCTGAACTGTTCAGCAACTATATCATCAGAGTCTGGGGGTCGGTAGAAGGAGCCAATTATTAACTTAGTTCGGCTGTTAAGTATAACCTCCACCCATACCAATTCGCACGGAGTATCTACTTTGACTTCACTACATGATAAACCACAACTGACAGACACAAACACTCCACCACCAATTCTGCCTAATCTATCTTTCCTGAACACCGTCTGAGACTTCGTAAAAATTTCTGCAGAACTTATTTCAGGCTTTAGCCAGCTTTCTGTACCTATAACGATTTCAGCTTCTGTGCTTTCTATTAGCGCTTGTAGCTCAGGGACTTACCCAGCACAACTACAACAATTTACAACTACAATGCCGAATGTTCGTTGATCCAAGCACGTCCTGTATTTGCCATGCACCCTTTGAGATTGCAGCCCACCCCGTACTTTCCCGAGGCCTTCTAACCTAAAAAACCGCCCAGTCCACGCCACACAGCCTCCGCTACCCGTGTAGCTGCCAGCTGAGTGTAGTGAATTCCTGATCTATTCAGCGGAACCCGAAACCCCACCACCCTATGGCGCAAGTCAAGGAATCTGCAGCCAACACGGTCGCAAAACCGTCTGAGCCTCTGATTCAGACCCTCCACCCGGCTCTGCACCAAAGGTCCGCAGTCGGTTCTGTCAACGATGCTGCAGATGGTGAGCTCTGCCTTCATCTCGTAAGCAAGACCGGCAGCCTTCACCAAATCAGATAGCCGCTGGAATCCAGAGAGAATTTCCTCAGATCCAAAGCGACACACGTCATTAGTGCCGACATGTGCCACCACCTGCAGCTGGCTGCACCCTGTGCTCTTCATGGCATCCGGAAGGACCCTTTCCACATCAGGAATGACTCCACCCGGAATGCACAAGGAGTGCACACTGGATTTCTTCCCCTCCTTAGCCGCCATATCCCTAAGGGGCCCCATTACGCGCCAAACATTGGAGCTCCCAAAGTAAATATTCCTGAATTCCAATGAAGAACAACTGCCAAGATGAGAAACATAGAAGCAGCTTAAATCACTTAATAAAGGAAAGGCCCTGCGGTCCAGATTGTATAACAGTCAGGTTCCTCTCAGAGTTTGCTGATAAAATAGCTCCATATTTAGCAATTATATACAACTACTCGCTCACAGAAGGATAACTACCTAAAGACTGGAAAATTGCTCAAGACACACCAATACCCAAAAACGGAAGTAGGAGTAATTCGCTGAATTATAGGCCTATATCATTAACGTCGATTTGCAGTAGGGTTTTAGAACATATACTGTATTCGAACATTATGAAGTACCTCGAAGAAAACGATTTATTGACATATGGTCAACACGGATTCAGAAAATATCGTTCTTGTGAAACACAACTAGCTCTTTATACTAATGAAGTAATAAGTGCTATCGACAGGGGATGTCAAATTGATTCCATACTTTTCGATTTCCAGAAGGCTTTCGACACCGTTCCTCACAAGCGTCTTCCAATCAAACAGCGTGCCTACGGAGTATCGCCTCAGTTGTGCGACTGGATTCGTGATTTCCTGTCAGAAAGGTCACAGTTCGTAATAATAGACGGAAAGTCATCGAGTAAAACAGAAGTAATATCTGGCGTTCCCTAAGGAAGTGTTATAGGCCCTCTATCGTTCCTGGTTGGCAACACTGCGCCGACGCGGACTCTTCGAGTATTTGCTGCACTAAATAATTATAAAAAGCGTTGTTATTAAGCTATTTTTAAACGTCTACAAGTGTTATAAATATGTTGTTAAATTAGTGGAAGTGTTAGTGAAGTATAAAACAAGATTAAACGGTGTAAGAAGCGTATTTTTCTTCTCGTGCCTGTAGCACGAATCCTAGGCCTAATTTCACGCGCGCGATTCGTAAGTAAGCAGTGAATTAAACTTAAATGTAATCACCAGTTTTTTTATTCATTACTCTTTCAATTTATTTATATCTGCCTGAATAGTTTCTAGGGTCCTTTGTTTACGTATTAGTCAGTACTTAAATCAGTTTATACGATTTCTGTTTTTGCCATGAGTGAGAAGTGTGTGACATGCCGCAGGATCGTTAGTTCCGGGGTATGGTGTGATGGGTGTTGTAGTTTCTTTCATTGGGGCGAATGTAGTGGCGTGGGAAATGGGGACATAAATGAGGCTCACCAGTGGTATTGTGGGATCTGCTGTAGAGATAGGAAAGTACTGGAACAGGAAGGGAAAATGACAGCTCTTCAAGCTGACCTAGACAAGGCAAGGGAGGATCTGGACAGGTTAAAGAGGGAGAAGGGTGAACAGAGGTGGGAAGTGGCAACAGGCAATAGGGGGAACAGGTAAAGGAGAGCATCAGACAGCTTTGTGATAAATCTTGAAAATAGATTTGACCTGTTGCCTCAGTCAGAATCGGATGAGCCTCATGTAGCTGAAGCTGTAGAAATGGCACAACAAGCTTTCAAGGACTTGAAAAAGGTAGGGAAATTTGTAAAGAGAAAGAAAGTTCTGTTGTTAGGTACTTCCCATGGTAGAGGTGTTGGCCAACTACTGCAGGAAAATCTAGGTCCAGAGTACCAGGTCACAAACTTTCTCAAGCCTAGTGCAGATCTGGGTCAGGTAAAAGAGGATATAGGTTCTTTATGCAAGGATTTCACGAAGGAGGATGCCGTGGTTATAGTGGGTGGTCCAGGAAATAGCATTGACAGAGAATCTGAATATTCCATAGAGAGTGACCTGGTGACGATAGCATCAGCAACGAAGCATACGAGTGTGGGATTTGTGTCTGTGTTGAGATGCCATGATCGACCTCTTTTGAACTCTTCTGTAGGAAGGGTGGCTGCTTAGGACGGATGTAGGGTCCCATATTGGTTTGATTCCTGCGGATGCTATCGATAGGTGGGACTACACTAGGCATGGCCTTCACCTCAATAGGAAAGGGAAGGGAAAACTGTCTGGGTTGATTGCAGAAAACTTAAGGGGGGAAACTGTCACAAGTGGTAAAATACCAGTGGTCACAGGTGTCAGAGGGATGCCTTTTTTAGGATAGGGAAGGGGGATAGAAAACGAGTTTTAAGAGAGATGGGCAGACACGCTCAGTTTGAGAAAACAGATGAACAGGTGTCAGATTTTAGCATACAGCCTCCATTTAAACAATGTTTAACAGAAAGTAATCAGAAACTGCCAGTTCATCTTCACCAAAGCAGTTATAATCCCATTAGTATGCAGTATCAGTTATCCTTATTACACCAGAACATTCCGGGACTCAGAAGTAAAGTTACACCAGGACATTCCGGGACTCAGAAGTAAAGTTGATGAACTACTCATTTGTATCGATGAAATGAATTCATCTAACCAAATTGACATAATCTGCCTCTCTGAACATCAAGTGACCGCTGGTATAAATATGTTAGACATTTCAGTACTTAAGTTAGCTTCCCACTTCTGCAGAGTACATATGGATGGAGGAGGAGTTGCCACATTTATTAAAAACTGCCATAAATTCAAGAACATTGACATTAATAAAATCTGTTTAGAGCAGCATCTAGAAGCATGTGCAACAGAAGTAGAGTTCCATAATAGATCCTATATAATACTAACTACTTACCGAGCACCTGCAGGAAATTATAATCTGTTCATAAATCATCTAGAAGCCCTTTTGGGTTATTTAACAGGAAGAAACAAAGAAATTTTGATTGCTGGTGACTTTAATACCGATTTTCTAATGCAATCTTCCAGCAAACATTTACTGCAGTTAGTAATGTTGTCTTTCAATCCAACTCACACTGTAAAGTTTCCAACTAGGATCACTAAATCCTCAAGGACAGCCATTGATAACATTTTTATAGGCAAATCAAATGAACAAAATCATATCATAAAACCTGTAATAAATGGACTATCAGATCATGACATGCAGCTCCTTGTTTTAGATGTAAATTCTAAGCAGATTATCAAGACTGCTAAATCTGAATACAGGAGAGTATTCAATCAACCAAAAATTGAGTGTTTTAGAAAACTGCTCAAAGATATGAACTGGAAAGATGTTTATTGTGCTCATGACATGAATGAAAAATATAACACATTCATGAACAATGTCAGTACCATGTTTGAAAACTGTTTTCCTCTAAAAGTTACTCAAATTAAACAGAAGTCTATAATAAAGCCATGGATCACACAAGGAATAAAGATTTCCTGTGAGACAAAAAGGAAAATGTATCTGTCGACCAAGAATAGCTCCAATGCTGATGATTTAGCTAAATACAAGGAATACTGTAAAATATTAAAAAAAGTAATTCAGACATCTAAACAAATGCACTAGGAGAAGAAGATAGCAATGTCAGGGAACAAAATAAAAACAATATGGGATATAGTGAAAGAGGAGACTGGTAGAACCAGAAAGGAACAGGAGCAAATAGCACTAAGGGTAGATGACACATTAGTAACCGATGGGCATAGTGTGGTAAATCTATTTAACAAGTACTTTATATCCGTTACTAATAGAATGGGATTGTCAGGATCAGTAAATAATGCCCTTGAATATCTGAAACTAGCCTTTACAAATAGCTTCAGGTACATGAATATATCACTCACGTCACCAAAAGAAATAACTTCCATAATAAAATCTTTAAAAACAAAGCATTCTAGTGGTTACGATGAAATATCAACAAAGTTAATTAAGGCATGTTCTTGTGAGTTTAGTACAATTCTAAGTTACTTGTGTAACCAGTCAAATATAAGTGGGACATTTCCTGACTGGCTGAATATGCAGATGTTAAGCCTCTATTCAAGAAAGGGGATAAAGAGATGCCATCAAACTACAGACCGATTTCACTTTTGCCAGCATTCTCAAAAATTTTAGAAAAAGTAATGCACAGGCAGCTTCTCAACCATCTGACCACAAATAACATATTATCAAGAACACAGTTCGGATTTCTCAAGGGTTCTGATATCGAAAAGGCTATTTACACCTACAGTGAAAATGTATTTAATTCATTAAATAGCAAGTTTCAAGCAGCAGGTATTTTCTGTGATTTGTCAAAGGCATTCGATTGTGTAAACCAGAACATCCTTTTAAATAAATTAGCATTCTATAGTGTCACGGGCAGTGCTGCAAAATGGTTCAAGCAGCACCCCCTGTAAAAGAAAGCCTGTCAACGTAGTGCGTGATGTCACAAGATGGCTACACACATAGTCCTTTCTTCAACAGTTTCACGGAACAGTGCTTGTGAATAGTCGTTCGGCGAGTTTCGCGTCAGTTTACTATTATAGTGAATGGTGTTCCTGCGTTAGTGTACGTGATTTGGTTGTTTAGTTTCTGTGCACTAAACTGGTGATCTGTTTTTCTTGCCTGTGAAAATTTCGTTGCCTGCAAAATGCCGTATCGTTGTTGTGTGCCGAATTGTAGAGGAAATTACGACGGTGGACCAAAAGTAACCGTGTTTAAATTTCCGGAGGATGAAGCAATGAGAAAGAAATGGTTGTCAAGTATTCGCAGAGATAACTTCACTCCTTCTTCAAGTTCAAGAGTAAGTATTTGTTTTGTTTATTTCTTAAAAGAGGTTAAGTGTGCTAACAAAGAATAGGCACTTATGCAGTAAGGAAGGTCAGCGACATTTTGACTAATATATCAGATCTTAACTGAATAAGTGCCGAAGAAAATAGCGTTTCGTTTTCTTGCCCTGGCAATTCTACAGTTTAGCTGGTATAGGTTATATGAATTCTGTATTCTGAAAGTTCAACCAGTATAGCCTAAGCACAGTCATACTTACGTAGTTAAATATCTCAGTATATCTTTATACTTACTGTTTATGCTGCCTGTTGTTAGGAATAAAAGTCGGTTTATAATTAAGTACGTGCACTTAAGATACAGACGATTTTCGATGTATTCTGCTTCTGTATTTAGTGTTTCTTTTTGCTGTAAAAGTCTTCAGGAAGTTGCCTGTTCAAAAACAAGTAATGTGGTGTACCCAGAAATTGAAAATGAAGTAAAAACAGTGTCTCAGTCGCTTGTTTTTAATAAATTATTGGTGGGAATTTGAAGTCATTGCAAGGAATGTTACTATTAGGGAATATAGTAGGCTTTAGACTTAACAGTGAACCATAGACAGGAAAAATGAATGAGTACATGAATGGATTAACAGGCCATCACAAAATGCAAAGGGAGAAACTGTGAAAACATATAAAAATACTTGTGGATTTTACAAATTCTTACTTTCTGGGTCTGGAATTTCAGATACATGCCAGTGGCCTACACAGCTGTCTTATAGATACACAGCTAAAGTACTTGAAAGCAATTGTGTGCTCATGTTTAGCCTAATAGGTAGCACATAAGTGGCAATGTATTAGTTCATCATACTGTCAGTTTTTATGTAAGTTATGAACTGATATCAAAAGCAAAACAGTGTCTATCTGATAAAAAGCACTACCTTTAAGTATTTCATAGTTCTAAAGGTTACACAGTGTTGACAATTACTTTGTATTATTCTGTTACTGTGTCACAGTTGCTTCTTGGATTACACCTGTGTGAGTTTGGTGTCATCATGCTTTCTTGTGTCCGAGGTGTGTGTGTGGGGTGGGGGTGGGGGATGGGGGGGAATAGAGCAAGACATTAAGCAAAAATCCCACCCCTCTTGTAAATATGAGCTTCAAGGCTAACTTATAAAAAAAATTGTCACTGTTATTGAATTATGCTACAAACATTAGTCAATGTTTGTAATTTTTGATGGGGAAAGTACTTTCTTCATTTCACCATCTCTTTAAGAGCTTGTCGCCATGACATGTAACTGCATGTGTTTTGATATTGTAGTGTTATTGTTTTATAGAGTTACTATGCCATGGCCACATTTATCACTTGAGTATTCTTCTGCATTTTAGTTGGGAGTCTATTTGTATTTTAGAACTAGAAACTAACTTTATATTCATAAATTGTTTTCACACTATTAATATTGTCATCACATTCAGTTGTAAGCACCTTTTTCATTTTTTATTCATTTTTAATTACAGGTATGTCATGTTCACTTCCACAAGGATGATGTTATTTGGGAAACACAAATTGTGGATGAAAGGACTGGTCAGTTATTAAGAGCCCCCCTTCTCAAACCACGTTTGAGACCAGATGCAGTTCCATCACTACTCCCAAACTGTCCTTCCTACCTTTCAAAGGAAGAAAGTAGACGTGAAGGGCCAGAGGAGAAAAAGCAAAGGCTTGAAAATGAGCAGTTAGCTGCAGCGTTACAATATAGTTTAGCATCACAGAAGGACTATGAAAACACTTTCAGCTTCAGTTCTTTAGAAGAGTTGATGTTGCGTACGAAGGAAGTGGATTTGCCCAACGAGTGGAGTGTGATCGAAAAACACAGTGATTTTGTTTGTTTTTTAAAGATAATAAGAAATCCAGCCCCATTAATCACACATTCTGTCGTTACAGATAGTAATTTAAATGTTTCATTGTTTAAGAAAGATGTACAAATTAAGACATTAGGAAAAAGATCTTTTCCTGTAATTGTAACCAATATCCATGAAATTGTCAGTGTACTGCAGGAGTTTTCAGACACAGATTGTGGGCACTCAGAAACTTCTATAGATAGTATTGTAGAGATAGTGAAAGACAGTCTAGGAGAGCTGAAAGACAGTTTTCAGGAGAGTGAAAAGGAGATGGTAGACTTTATATATGAACAAGTTAGTCTCATAAATGTAAAGAAATTTAATCATAGGTTTAGTTCTACATTTATGATACTGTGTTGTTTGCTATTTTCAATGTCATCTCATGCTTACAATTTTTTACGTAGCAGCTCATTAATGAAAATGCCACATCCAAGCACTCTGCGTAGGATCTGCAGCAAATTTAATGTGAATCCATCTCACGAAAGGCTTGGGGGAAGTAATTTCCTGTCCTATGCAAAACAGAAATTTCAATACTTCAACAGCGATGATGTCAATGTTGTTTTGAGTGTAGATGAAATTCATCTAAATTCTTATTTGGAATATAAAGGAGGTAGTGTTTTGGGCATGTCATATAACTCTGAATGTGCTGCAAATTCAGCATTTGTATTTATGTTGCAGAGTGTCAAGTCTTTGTACAGGGATGTTGTTCACATTTTACCGGTGAAAACCATTTCATCTAATGCATTATACGATGTGCTACTGGCCATAATAAATGGCCTTGAACTAATAGGCTATAGGGTTTTTTGTGTGGTAACTGATAACAACAAAATCAATAGCAAAACCATGTCAATGTTTTCTCTGGATAAAGCTGTTAATATAGTTTTTAAACATCCATCTGATCCTAATCGCCCACTTTTCTTTTTAATTGATGCCATACACATTGTTAAATGCATAAGAAATGTGTGGCTGAACCAAAAAAATGATGGTAAAGATATGTTTTATCCTCAGTTTCCAGTTAGAAAAGAAGTGGAAGAAAATAAGTTTTCTGTAGCTTCTTTTAAAACACTGAAACAGATTTATGACATAGATTCCAGTTCTTTAGTAAAATATTGTCACACATTGTCTCTCAAATCACTTTGCCCTACATCATTAGAAAAACAGAGCATGAAATTAGTGCTGCAGATATTCAATCGACATGTGTCAGAGGGCCTTGAGGTAGCTAGTGATAAATTTGATTTCAGACATGCACCATCAACAGCAGAATACATTCGAATAATAACAAAATGGTTTGATGTCATGAATGTGAAATCAGTGTTTAAAGGGAAACACAAACAGAATCCTTATATGGATCCGTTGACAACTGATAGCGTTTCTATGCAATTTTTGCTAGATTTTCTAGACTGGCTTGATGTGTGGAAAGCAAAAGGTTTGTCAAGTGGGTTTCTCACAAAAGAAACATTTTTTGCTATTCAGCATACAACATATGCCGTTGTAGAGATTGCTCGATACTGTACTGAAGAGCTAGGTATGAGCTATTTACTGACAGCCAAGCTACAAACAGATGTGCTTGAGCGGCGTTTTGGAAAGTATAGACAGCTTGCAGGTTCCCAATACAATGTTTCAGTGACACAAGTCTATGAAGCAGAAAAGAAGCTTCGAATTCAAAGTGTAATGCCTTTAGTTTTATGTTCTCCTTCCTATGGCAATATCACAGTAGGGGCCATAAAAAATTTTATGTTTTCTGAAGTTGAAGAAACACACACATTAGATATAGAAGTCAGTGTAACTCAAGACGATGTTCTTTCAGTGAAAGATATTGCAACGTCTTTAACTTTCATTGCAGGCTACTGTGCTCATGCAGTGATTAAGAAGCTGAAATGTGAGAGTTGCCTTAATGAAATTGTGATTGAAAAGGAGTTGCCAATAAACGAACATTTTAGTTTGATACAGAGACTTGATCATGGAGGACTAAAATACCCATCAGACACTATTTTAAATATGATTGTCTACACTTATATTGTCATCAGCAAACTTCTCAAAGAACATGAAAGAGATTTTCTTGCCTGTACGAATCAACATGCTATTGCCTGTGCAGTAGCACTTGCTACTCTTCACGAAAATGACTTTTTATTATTTGATGGGGTATGCTGCAATGGACATTCATCCCAGGCAATAATGAAAAGTGTTGTTTGGGTTGGTGTCAATATATTTTTAAACAACTACTGTAAAAAGGTTAATGGAAAAAAAATTTCAAAAAACACTCGTCGAAAACTGCAAACTCTTACAACATAACTTTGAAATCTTTATCTTAGATTCTTTTTAAATCATTAATACACAACCTCTCATCAGTAATATTGCCACATCAACAAATGCCTCTTAAGCTGAACTAGTCAGGTTAATCTGAAACTAGTCAAACTTACCAAATTGTAACTTATGGCTGAGAGTTTGTATAAATATTTTAATATACAGCTGCTAACAGCTATCAACACTAATAGCCTAACGTGAAATTTTTATCAAAGAAATTAATCTTTAATATAAAGAATCTTACACTAATTTTTTCTCAGTTGAAGTTGGGTGGTGAATGATACATACAGGAGGGAGGGGAGGGGGTGTGGCAGGCAGAGAGGACCAATAGTAATCTTTTTATAGTATGTGAAACCTAAAAATCAATTCGCTTGCTTTTCCGAGTATGACTTAAACCACTTCTTTGCTGCATGCCTTATTCATAGTATTTCTAATTTGTGTAATAAAGTTATGTGGCCCAACATGGCACATGCCTTTGACAATGACAAGACAATGCCATTTTGATCACTTTCCTTTATTATTTTGAGAAAAACTTACACAAACTGTGCTATAGCAGACTCCAGTTTTTTTGCAAACAAGGTTACTTTGTTTTGGTGATAAATGGGATACAAGAGCAAAATTGCTCTATAGTTCTCTACATTCTTTGCAACACTTTTCTTTGTATACTGAAGTTATTACTTTAGCTTGTGATACATGTGAGAAATCTGCCAATTTGTAATGATTCATTAATTGTTACTGTTGAAAAAGCTACTATAGTATTTATGGATTCTTTAGGTAGACAAATTTCGATTTCACGTAGTGTTTGTGGTGTTCCTCTGTCTTCTACTACTGTCACTGCTATGAGTGCAGATGTGCATGCTGTGACAATTGCCTCTCTCTTTCTGAGTTTACTACTTTCTCTGCAGCTGTTATAACTGTTGTTTTCTCAACATTTTCTTATGTAGATCATGTTTGCGTATATTTTACTACTAATACAAATGGAGAAGCCGTTAGGGGAGGGCTTTGCAGTACTTTCATGGCCTTCTTTGTGTATAATGATTGGCAGGTCTCCTCATCTAATAGTAATGTAATTGTGGAACAGCTCTCACTTCTGTTACAAGCACTATTGAGTGCCACTAATTCTCAGGTTGACTAATTACTGAGCTCTTTAAATAGATGCTTGCTCTGTGCCATAAAGTGCCTTCTTGTTAGCTCATCTTTGCTGAGGAGAAAAATATCTGAGGTGGACTCTCAGGTATGCCCTTCTGTTGGCTTTTTGAATATATTTGTTTATAAAAGAATATTAAAAAAGCTTAAGCCTGTCACAATTGCTTTTCACTCACCTAATCTAATTAATGTAACCAGATCATATTCCAACACCACTTGACACATTTTTGCCACATAACATACACTTACAGTTGGTAATTACTTGCAATTCACAGGGTGACCTAATATAATGTCTATATGCATCGCCATTTTTCTACTACAGTGCTTTCATATGCATTCTTCCTACACAAAACTTTATGGTGCAGTGTTTTATTTGCATTCTTTTAGTGTCCCACTTAAAGACCTTCCATTACTACCCTGGAGATTATAAAATAGCAATTTAATCATTAATGTTGTTCAAAATTTATCATTATTATTCCTAAAATTATGAAACTTAAGTCTCAAGAATGTGGTTATTGTTAATGTTTGGCCTTGGTGTCCATAAGTCTTAATTATTTTGTCACTACATAGTATTCATGCTGTACATCTATAATTTTCTATTGTGAACCACTATAATCTAAAATTTTTCTCATTCCATGTGTTAGTGATTATTGACAAGAGTGTATGGAAGATGAACAAAAGAAATAAATAAATTCATTCATACACAGGATTTGTTTACTTAATTTGCATTCATTCATATCAGCATGGTCAGTAGATGAAACTTGTTTTCCACTTTTAAACAATTACCAGTATATATATTTTGGAATGATGATCTGTTAAAGTATTGCAACTAAATAGAGCTGAACCATCACCCCCACCCCTTTCCCCAAACTTACGGAAGGATGAAGTATCTAAGCCACTGGTGAGTGCAGCCCAAATGTGATGCCAAATGAAGGTAAGTGTTCATTTTTCACAATTATTTCATCACAGGTCACATCACGTCATAAAACTTCTCAACAGATGAAATGAAAGTTTACTTTGTAGTTGAAATTTATTTATGTGCAATTCATGCAAACAGTTTGTTTCAAAGTATATACTTCTTAGTACAGAAACATTCTTTCTTCAAAGGTATTCAGTTTAGAGCAGCAAAATTCTAACCTGGTAATCTGTATTTTGAGACCTCTTGTAATTTCAATACATAATGGAAATTTAGTTAACTTACTGGGAAAAGAGAATTCATTGAAATTTGTATTGGCATACCAAAACTTTATGGCAATACCATTACATACTCATCTCAGGTCAGTGAGATTTTCTTAATGGAAAGAAACTTTCTTAGGGAAAGGTGCACAAACTCAGAAGAGATATCATATCATTCATTAGAACTGCATTTCACTTAAAAAATATTAACAGGAGAAATTTCTTTAAATTTTAAAAAAAAGCATGAATACAAGGTTGCTGAAATGGTGGACTAAAACATATGTAGAACATGTCTTTCAGGGCAGTGTTAGTGTTTGAAACGACTCATACTATTGCTTATTACCAGTGCCTCTCTATAGGGGGTGTTATAATCCGAACACTATTTGCCCAATTTTCGTGTTTCTTTTTTTAATTAACAGGTATATCATCCAATCAGGTTTTAAAATGGATTTTGCTACATAAGGAATAAACAGCGGCAATAACAGTGTCCGTAAAATGTTAGCTGCCAGTGTGCTACTTTGCAAAGTGCCGTCCACATTATTAGACCTGCGTCAAAGTGATGCAATATTTAACTTAAAAAACAGAACAAAACCCCTAAAAGAAAGTCCGCGAGAGCATACGAGAATCTTTCGCGGATGGCTTTCAATCAAAATTTTTGTCATTAAAAATCGTCTTACACAGGAACTGCAAAACGGAAGAATGGTGAATGGTGGTCAGCCATAAAAGAGAAATGTATACCGTTGCAGACGTTTAGATTGGCCTTTTCGAGATTTACAATTTATACTACAGCACTTACAGTTTAGGAATGGTATTGGGAAAGAGCACACTGGTGGCAAACACTTGCACTTTGTGTAGCTGACGAGCTTTGAACGGCTAACCAGACTGCCATCAAACAAGTCGTGACAATCCCCATTAAAGCACCTTTAAAATAAACTACAATGAAATGGGTCCATTCATTTGGGAGTTTTGATGCCTCAGATAATGAAAGTTATTACAGCCACTTTTTACATCGGGGCTAAAAGGTATGCAGAAATAAGTTACAGACAAAAGAACTGGGTCATTTGAGAAAGGAAATCTTGTAATTCATGAGAGAGGTACGTCAGATTTCTTTACGAATTTTCCTCGTACGGTTCCCGTAACAGTCTATTGCTGTGGCCAAACGGACTGCGAGCACCGGCACCAGACTACGTGCGTGACGTCACTGAGCGGGCGCGCAGGCTTTCCTCTATAGGAGGTGCTGGTTCAAGTCATACCTCGCTAACAGGAAACAAAGGGTGTCAGTGCAAGGGATTAGTGAATTAAATCATCAGTCATCATCAAAATGGAAAGAAAATTACATGTGGTGTCCCACAAGGATCCATCTCAGGGCCATTGCTTTTTCTTGTGTACATTAATGATCTCTCATCAGTTACACTGCCAGAAGCAGAGTTCATTTTGTTTGCAGATGACACAAGTATCGCAATAAATAGTATGTCGAGTGTAGTTCTAGAAAGATCTGCTAATGATATTTTCATGGATATTAATAAATGGTTTAAAGCAAACTCACTGACATTAAACTTCGAAAAGACTCACTATATGCAATTCAGAACCTGTAAGAGGTTTCCACCCAGCATATGCATAAAGTACGAAGAAGAACAGATAGATGAGGTTGACAGTCTCAAATTCCTGGGATTACAACTTGATAATAAATTCAGTTGGGAGGAGCACACCACAGAATTGCAGAAACGCCTTAACAAATCTGTATTTGCAATTCGAGTGTTAGCAGACATAGGTGACATAAAAGTGAAAAAGCTTGCATACTTTGCCTACTTTCATTCCATAATGTCATATGGCATAATATTTTGGGGTAACTTTTCAAGTCAAACAAAAGTTTTCAGAGTCCAAAAGCGTGTAATACGTATTATTTGTGGAGTAAATTCATGGACGTCCTGTAGAAACCTCTTCAAAGAACTGGGTATACTAACTACTGCCTCTCAGTATATTTACTCCTTAATGAAATTTGTGCTAAATAATATATTTCTTTTTCCAACAAACAGCTCAGTTCATACACACAATACCAGGAACAAAAATGATCTGCACAAGGACTTAAAAGCACTTACTTTAGTTCAAAAAGGGGTCCACTACTCAGGAACATTCATCTTCAATAATTTGCCAGCAAACATAAAAAATTTAGTTACAAATAAAGATCAGTTTAAAAGGAGGCTGAAAGACTTACTAATGGCCAACTCTTTCTACTCCATTGACGAATTTTTAATAGAAACAAATGATGTATTGTATATATTCATACTATTAATATTGTTATTTCAGCTTTTTTTTTTAAAAAAAAGTGACATGTTCCACATCCACGAGGATCTCCTCAACACGGATCTATGGAACGAAGAACTAATCTAATCTAATCTAATCTAATCTGATCTATGTTAACGACATAGGAGACAATCTGAGTAGCCGTGTTAGATTGTTTGCAGATGATGCTGTCATTTACCGCCTTGTAAAGTCATCAGATGATCAAAACGACTTGCAAAATGATTTAGATAAGATATCTGTATGATGCGAAAAGTGGCAATTGACCCTGAATAAAGAAAAGTGCTAAGTTATTCAAATGAATACTAAAAGAAATCAGCTAAATTTCGATTACGCGATAAGTCACACAAATCTGAGGGCTGTAAAGTCAACTAAATACTTAGGAATTACAATTACAAATAACCTAAATTGGACCGACCACATAGATAATATTGTGGGTAGAGCAAACCAAAGACTGCGATTTATTGGCAGAACACTTATAAGGTGCAACAGGTCTACCAAAGAGACTGCTTACATTACGCTTGTCCGCCCTATTCTGGAGTACTGCTGTGCGGTGTGGGATGCGCATCAGGTGGGACTGACGGATGACATCGAAAAAGTACAAAGAAGGGCAGCTCGTTTTGTACTATCGCGGAATAGGGGAGATAGGGTCACAGACATGATACGTGAATTGGAGTGACAATCATTAAAACAAAGGCGTTTTTCGTTGCGACGGGATCTTCTCATGAAATTTCAATCACCAGTTTTCTCCTCTGATTGCGAAAACATTCTGTTAGCACCCACCTACATAGGGAGAAATGATCATCACAATAAAATAAGAGAGAGCAGGGTTCGCAAGGAAAAATTTAAGTGCTCGTTTTTCCCACGTGCCGTTCGAGAGTGGAACGGTAGAGAGACCGCATGAAGGTGGTTCATTGAACCCTCTGCCGGGCCCTTTATTGTGAATAGCAGAGTAATCACGTAGATGTACATGATGTAGACACGGACGTATCAGCAGCGGCAGAAAAACTGACACGAACTAAATTGGTTTCCATTAGATCACATCGCTGTCCGCAGCTTCTTCTCACACTCGTATGAACACGTCTTTGCTTATGCATTCCAGCGTTCTACAACGCTTTCTTTGGCTCTACGAAACAATGCAGCGATTAGCATGTAGTCGAGCTTCATATTGTCAGAGGCCTGCTGCTATCAGGTAAGATTAGAAGAATAGCTGAAACAGTACGTCTTTATCTGTACACATGTCAAAATTGTAATTCCGCTTTGCGCCAAATATTAATCATATGCAACTTTCCTCCACGTAATACGTCCTATTACGAGCTTCTATTTGCTACCTCCAGGTGGTGTCGGAGTCAACATACGGTAATCGCCTAAATTCATAGGTCACGAAGTACTAAGCTTATGAGATGGTAAAATTATGTACTCTCTGATAAGCAAATGTAAATTTGCAGAGTTGTCTTACGTACGCTACAGTCAACAAGAAAGACGCTTGAATACGAGCCGATGAGAAGCTTAGTTGCAGACGACACTATCGTATTTGTTTCCTACGTGACGTCTAGGATAAAGATATGGCTCTTCTGGTTCCTTATTTTCATATACTGTGTTTCGTATGCCTTGTCAATGGTTTTTCGTTGTGATGCGTAGTAGATCATAATATTTTACGATACGCGAAATTATTTGGAGCCACTATCTGATTTTGTAAATGATACTCAAAACAATGTTTCTCTTCACACATCAATAGGCTCTACACATTTAAATCTGAACTTTCTGATGCCTGCTAACAATAACTTGCCCTTGTAGTGGACAATTTATGCAGAGATCGAAGTAGCTGAAAATGAATTTGCAATCGCTCTCCCGTTCGGTTTTAGGAAATCAAACGAATAACTTGTTTGGTGACACCGTCACGGCGGGCCCCTTGAATTTCCTCGTGCAACCGCCTGATTGGCTAACTTCAGTGATAATTGACTCGAAAACGGCTCAGCGTGTCGAATTTTTTTCTTAACAGTTATTTTTCAGCTCAGCCTACCTGCAACACTCTTACAGGTTTTTTAGACTGTTTCTGACCACACTGTGTATATTTCGTTACTTATCGTTTACGTATCACTGCGTCTATTGGCGGTATTCCTTTGAGCATATATTTTATTAACAGTACTGAATACTTGGTTTTATCAGCATGCCAGTAACGATTTACACACTTAAAAACAAGTGCAGTATGCGGTACTTATTTATGCACTCAGGGAGACTAGACAAATCGAACAGCCATTGCTCATCGTATTCAGTGCAGGCATCATACCAACAAAGTAAAGTCTGGTGTAGGTAAACCCAAGTGGATGAGAAAATGTAAACTATAAAATAAAGAAATACGGAACGAATTGATACAGTGTTCAGAAAACTACTTGAATAAATAAATGTACATGTATGGAATATGTTGTGGTTATGAAAAATTATTGTCCACAATCCGAGGTACACTGGTCTAAAAACAAAGGCAATGTTGGCTTCATAGTCTTGGTGACTGTAAGGTGACTGACGAGATGGAAGGATCTTCGACCGGCAAATAAAAACACTACGGAATATGTATTCGAAGCACAGGGCGGTTATAATTAAAAATGCAGCTGCTACTCACAGAGGGCCAGTGTGGGTTGTAATTACCATATGGAAGCGGAACTTAACACGTGTTCTAACGCGTTTTTATTTTGTTTTGTTTTAGGACGCAAAAACAACTAGGGTCGTACGCGCCCTTATGTCAAAACTGTGAAACATGAAGACAAAGAGAGGCGCTAAAAACGACTGCACGTCAGTCCGAATCGACGGAAGAGAAGACAGCTAAAAACAGTGACGCGGAGAAAGGCCGATAAAATACGCCCTAGAGAAGCGGAGGTCCGGAACTAAAACTTAAGTGGTCTTCGCCACACTGCTACGAGGAATGAAGAGTAAAACGCGGTCGGCAGCCGGAGCGTCGTTTGCTAAAACAGCCGGTAACTAAGACGCGAAAGCCAAGCGGGAACTTAAACTGTTAAAATATGGGTATTCCGTCACGAAATGGCGGACAGTTAAAAGTTGGGCGCAATGTGCACAAAGCGCCACTTAACAAATGGCGATGACTAAAAAGGCAGTGCTGAATATGCAACCTAGTTAAAATGACCTCCTCGGCGGGAGGGCCGAGTGGAGGTCGTCCAAGCCTCTGGGAGAGGCTTAATAACTTGGAGCTTATTCCCATGAAGGAGGATCAATGGCGACGCCAAAATGACACCACCTCCTGACAGACGGCAACACAGAGATCATCAGAGGGAATATAGGAACTAGTGGGCTGAGATACGAGGACTGCAGCCTTGGCAACAGCGTGAGCAGCCTCGTGTCAATGCGGAACTGATTTACGCTGGAAAAAGGTTAGTTCCAATTTTGGCCATCAGTTGCAAATCTGCCACTATGAATGCAAAAAAAGACAAATAGAAATGTTTCCGTTTGTAATGGATTAGGAACGGGATGTGGGTAGAAAAGTTCAAACCAGTGAGATTATTATTAACTGCCACTTACAACATTTTTTTCAGTACGAGACGTTGACGAGATGTTGCACAGCGTCAGATTTGCACCTGGTGGCCAAATTAGAACTAATTTCTCTGTTGTAAGCCGGTTCCGTGTTAACGGATTAGAATCTCTACTAAGTTTTGCCGTCATAAGACAATTACAGCCCACACTGGACCTCTGTCAGTTGCTGCATTTTAATTATAACCACCGGGTACATCTCTTCGTAGAGGAAAGGATAAAGTTGTTAGGTATCAAATTCACCAACAAAGGATAAGGTATTCATGTAATAACATGCTGACTTCCGTTGAGAAACCAGTGTTAGAGGTTTTAAGAATGAAGAAGAATATGATCGAGATGCGAATTACCTAAATAAAAGATTCATTAGTAGAGAAACGAAGAACAGATTTTAAGGTATCTCCTAAGTCCGAACGCAGATAACTAAAAGGCTGTTCAAAAGACTATCCAAGATGAAATACCAATTGTCCATTAGAATGACGTCTATCCTCGCACCAGAAAATGCAATGTACAGAATTTCATGGATATTTTGAGAGATTGCAACATGAACGTTTAATGTGTGCTGTATGAATACCAACATGGCTTTATTTTAACCATCAGAGGAATAAGGTGCTGGCTGTATAGTATGTACATCAAATCCCAATAAAATTAAGTACAGAAAACGATCCCCAAGCTTGCTGACTGTTCCTGCTCTCGCCAGTTTCCGCAATACATTCCACTGACTCTGAAAGATGGATGAGAGTGTACCTAATTTAGAAACCTTTTTGGCTAGAGGAGCCTTCATTTTAAAGTCAAATGTGCTCCTACAGCATGACTTCGGCATTACATGTCATCTTTCAATGCGTACTTGTCCTGCAAACCTATTAGCATAGGTCTCGTTGAGTGATTTTTTTTTTCCAGTTTCCTTAAAGCACTTATAATCAACAGAGTTTGGAGAGAATGTACTCCTTTTTTGTTTTTCAATGAGCATATAAGAAAATATCTTGCTGTCGTCCTTTTCTAAAGTTGTACTCCTTTTCCAGATGAAATTCATAGAGCAATATCTCTTTATGGCGAATGGTAAACATAGCTGCACATTTCAGCTACACGTATACTCCGCAAACTACCTTAGGTGTAAGTAGTAGATGAAAGCAGTATCCAGAACAGACAATAGGAATCCACCTACATCAGTGTCATAAGGGTTCGACTCGTCCCCAACCTACCCTCAGTATCACCCCTCAAGGACATCCCCTCCAATTCTCAGCTCCCCTGTTACCCATTTCCCTCTACTTCCTCCCATACACCACTGTCAGATTTTAGATACACTCTAACATAAAAAAACGACGTACCACGAAAGAACTATTCAAATGGGACAGAAACCGATAGATGTACTTGTAGAGGTATACAAACTATTACAATTTCGGAAAAAAGCTGGATGATTTATTGAAGAGAAAGAGGTTCACAAACTGAGCAAGTCAACAACGCGCTGGTCCACCTCTGGCCCTTTTGCAAGCAGTCATTCAGCTTGGCATTAATTGACAGAGTTGTTAGATTCCTCCTGACTGATTTCATGCCAAATTCTGCCCAATTGACGCTTTAGAGCGTCAGAAACCCGACTTGGTTTGAGGGCCTTTACCATAATGCTCCAAACGTTTTTTATTGGGGAGGTACACGGCGACTCTGCTGGCCAAGATAGGGTTTGGTAAGCATGAAGACGAGCAGCAGAAACACTCGCCGTGTGTGGATGGTCATGATCTTTCTGAAACTTAAGCCCAGGACGGCTTACCACGAAGGGCTGTGAGGTGACCAACGAGGACGTGTCTAGAGACGTCCTGCACAGTGGTGGGACACCAACCAGCAGGCAGCATCCGAAGCACAAGCTTCCAGTCGATTGGGTTGCTACAAGAGGGACGCAGCAGTCGGCCGAGTAAGCATTAGAGGGAGCGTGGTCAGGGCCTCTGTCCATAACTCCAGCGCTCTGTGGCCAGGATCCAGGACAATTTTTATTCGGATGATCTGCGACTATGTAGCACTCTTGCATAAGCTAAAAAGACCGGGAACACGTCCTACATTTTTCCACATGAGCATGAACATGAGCTGAAAGAAAAATGGTACAGTGGGGTATGGCCCTGTGTATGTTGCATGTCTCCACATACAGTTAGTTAGATGTGATCTTGATGTGTGAGTCCTGTGAATAGGTTGCATAGCAATGAGATGTCCCAGTGATGGATTGCAAGGTTGTATTGCTCCGAATTTTTTAAAGTTGCAATAAGGTGGATGTGCTATGGAGTAATAATAATAATAATAATAATAATAATAACATGCTAGAATGAAACATTATCAGTTACATATGAGCAGCCAAACTGCAGGCAAGAAATGTGCGGCAGCAGCATCATTTCCATCTGTCGTATTACATCAGCAAAAAAAAGAAGCTTCAGACAGAATGAAAATATTAGTTCATGAATTGTAATAAATAACTAATAAATGACTGTCGACGTGTGTGTGTGTTTGCGTGTGTTTAGCTCATTGTTGTCGTTGTTGCAGGTGACAACATTGAGTATCTTCTGATGAAACCACTCTATGAACCTTCAGTGGTGAAAAGTATAACTCTTTAATATAACATACAATTTGAATGTCAACAAGAATAAACGAGTTCATGTCAGAATAGCATCAGAACGCCTGTTCAGTCCAATAATGGTTTTCGAAAATCCTTGATATTGCGCAAGTAAGGGGACATTATGCAACAATAAGTGGCTCCATCTATGCAATAATTCTATGCTAATTAGAGCCATGTTCAGCAGAGATACTCAAAATTCCTTAGCAGCATAAAATTTTTGAGGCTTTCGTTAACCAATTCTTGACTTCTGTCTCGGGTTCCTCAGCCGAAGTTTGTTTGACTTTTCTGACGTTTTGCCAGAATGAGTGGCTACATTTTCAAAGCTTCACCCTCCACTGCTGGTGGCGGACTGGAGTCGAGCTTGCGGCCAGAGATGATATATACCTGTCGTTTCAACGTTAGTTCTCTTGGCGTTACCGCTGTGGTTCTCCAATTGCTATCTGCTACAATCGTTCACTGTCGCACAGGAATCCAGGATTCATTTATCTTGAGGCTTTCCTCTCTCTCTCTCTCTCCCTCTCTCTCTCTATTGTTGAAGCTATTGTCATGTTCGTGGATTTCTAAGGCTTCTCTGAACAAGTGGACGTCTAGCTCTTCTCCACAGATGAACGTCCATGTCGGTTGTTAGTCTCACACAGCGCATGCTCTGCCGCACTGATTTTTCCACCCATCCCAACTTGCAATATCATTTATATTTGGTGATCCTGGTGTTGTTGGATCGTCCAGTCATCCTCTCGTAGACTTCTCCACATGTACTGAGTATGCAATATATTCTAGACATTGAACGTGGGCCCCTTTTGTCCCTTACCCATCCGAGACACTCTTTGATCTTCTTGATCAGTTTGTAAGTAGCCGTTACGCCGTATCTGCACAATATACAGCCGATTTTTTAAATTACACTGGAGATGTATGGCAGAAAGGCTGTACCTAATATTTGTTCTTCCGACGTGTCACTTCGCCAACTGCTAGATCTCATGACAGTCCTTATGCAAATGGTGACGTATACATTGCTCATCTGAATGCTTTTCAAGTTTTACATTTGGCATCCGATGTGCTGCCGCTTACACATTCGTCTTGCACACATTATGAGCTTATTAATCATTTCACTTTCTGGCTCGGCTGATGATTTGACAGGATGTGCAGGTATAAGTCCGCAGTGTGCCAGGTTCCCACCATTCCTCGTAACCAGCATATCTAGAAATGGTAGCTGTTGGTCCTTTTCTACCTCCAAAGAGAATTTTATGTTGGCATGGAGACTGTTGAGGTTGCTTAGGGTGTCACTGAGCCATTCCTCACCATGGCTCCGCATGACAAAACTACCACACCTTAGGGCTGCAAAATGCCAAATTCAGCATCTGTCAGTCGAAATGCTCCATGAAAAAATTGACCACCTCTGGACTGAGTGGACCAGTCATGGCGATGCCTTGCAGCTGTGCATAGAAATCGCCATTCCACACTAAGAAGTTCATAGCAAGATATGTCTGAAACAGCTTGGTGTTGACATGTAGGAAAAAAGGATCTAATGTGCTCCGAGAATCACAGAGCGACACTTTGATAAAGATAGAACACCAGAAAATGCGTCACACAAATGTCGGCCAAAGAACCAGGACCAAAGCCAACTGACAATATGTCTCTCACTTGTATTAGATGACCGAAGTGTCTTCAGAGTCGACTTCCAGTGGACAGTGAATATATGTAACGACACAGAATGTGCGCATTGACAAGAACACAATTTAAGAATTTAATATATGCAAGCTATGCAGTCCAGTACACTGTTGATAAGGCATCCGCTAACAGCCACATGTAAATAGCTTTCTATGAAAAGCAAGGAAGAATTTTAGTGGAGATTGCATATCAGAATATACAACCAACAAAAGAGGCCATTATCTATCATTCTGATGCATGTTGTGCATCAGTATGTAATAATATGAATGAATCCACTACTCCAAATGCAGTCACGAACTATAATCATATTTAAGCATTTTCACATATCCATCTATAGGTGAAAGCTTATAAAGTATCTATGCACAGTATATAAAAAAGTGTAAATCATGTTTTTTCCCTTTTTTCTCTCTATAAAAGCAGTTTTCTGCAACTGTAATCCAATAGTTAATGTTGTGGTTGGATGGGTGGAACACTCACATCACAGGACTTCATAGTATTGGTCCTGCAGTACTAAAAAAAAATTCCCCAGTTCTGCCTAGCAATATACAGTTTGTAATTGAGGGACTATCACATTGTGGTGGATGTACATTATCGTGCCATAGCTACTCATCATCACGAAGTTCACTTTAGCATGTACACATATTTTCAAATACTTTATTTCAGCACAGGTACTGACTATTACAAGAGACATTGTCACACACTGATATTGTAACATACAAGATATTTCATGAAAGTAAGAGATGTATTCCATCACTTCAAAGTGTATAGCTGAATATTGTATTTTTGACAATGTCGCTGTAGAAAACCAACAACAGGTACAAAAGTATTTCTGTTTCAGTCATCATATAGTGGTAGATGTTTTACATTCGAATCAAACGTACTTAAGGATCTTAAAACAAGGTGAAACACAATCCTCATTATCTCACTCAAACAAGAGAATATAAATTGAACACTCTTTAATCAAGCACACATAGGAACTGACATGACATTCAACGAATTTAGAACTATATGTAGAGAGCGCTGAAATCACACACAGTATGTGTTTTTTGTTACTGACTAAACATGACAGCTGTTGATAGACATTAGATATGAAAATTCTAGGAGGTTTTCTTTAAGGTAACACAGCAATATATAAGCGCATCAATATTTAACATACCATGGACAACAACGATCAAATGATGCAAGCTAATTTACATAACCTTCAATTAATGTTCTTGTAGATCTACAAAAAATATTACATATTGATATGAAGCACAAAATATGTGTAAAAGGAACGCAATAGAATAATTTAATATGGTAACAGACAGGGTGATAGATCTCGAAGCTAAAGTATATATATATATATATATATATATATATATATATATATATATATATATATATATGTGTGTGTGTGTGTGTGTGTGTGTGTGTGTGTGTGTGTGTGATTATGTTGAAAAGTAACCATAAATGAACAAAACTTACTTTTGTTGTTAGTAAAATAATTGTTTTCTATGAACTTGTATTTTATGTATAGCCTATCGGCGGCAAAATGAATAACGGTCCCCATACACACACACACACACACACACACACACACACACACACACACACATCAGTACA
This sequence comes from Schistocerca piceifrons, assembly GCF_021461385.2. Classification (NCBI taxonomy): domain Eukaryota; kingdom Metazoa; phylum Arthropoda; class Insecta; order Orthoptera; family Acrididae; genus Schistocerca; species Schistocerca piceifrons. The sequence goes on along the minus strand of NC_060140.1, from coordinate 777,376,718 downwards.
TATATACCCAATATAAGTAGTAGGACAATATAAGTACCACCCCATATTGCACTGTTGCCAAATTTATTTCAGATTACGGATCCAAGATGGCAGCGATAGATGTGGCAACATTGCAATGAAGACTTGGTGGAAAGTTCAAATTTTGATGGTAAAATAGGTCTATTGGGCTACAACCACTAACCTAACACAATACCCTCCCCTCCCAGTGTCCTCCCCCCAGAAAGTGGCGGGAAGTTCAAATTTGGTGGAAAAATGGCAATTTGGCTTCCCCCACTAACCTGAGAAAATGGCAGGACAATAGGTCAATTAGGCTGCCTCCACTAACCTGAGAAAATGGCATGAAAATAGGTCACTTGGGCTACCTCCAATAACCTAAGTCATAGACTGCCTCATCTTCCTTGGAATTGGTGCGAAAAGGACTCAGGCTGTGCTGGGCTGCTGGACAGGATGGATATAGGTCTTATTTTGCAGGTACTCTTTATTTGAACAATTTGAGATATCATAGGCAGTAGCTCTGTCCAGTGTATTCACCATAAGGTCTGGAGACCAACTGACCTAGTACACAGTACTACCACCAGAGGGTGCTGCCATCCCATGGCGCTCTGGGGGAAAATGGCACGAAAAGGACTCAGTCTATTCTGGACTGCTGGATGCAATGGACTGTACTTTATTTATTTTGGAACAATTTGTTTAACGATGGATTTGACATGGTATATTTATTACACTGAAACAAAACACTCGCTCTGGCGTGCTTGGGGTCACACTACATAGCCTAAGATCTGCAGACTACTCATAAATCAACAAAATAATGCAATGCACTGATGTGCAGACACCAAAACAACTCGTAAATTATCAAAAACACGCATGTAAAACGCTCTGCAGGGACGGTCGCTAATTCTAAACTGTCCAAATAATGCAGTACACAGATTACAGACCTGAAAACTACTCGTAAATTACCGAAATAATGTAGTATACTGATGTACAGACATGCAAACAACTTGTAAATTGTCAAACAATGCATCTAAAGGGCTTTGCAAACATGCTCACAGTGTTTAAATAGGCGAAAATGGTGCAGTGCACAAACACTCAGTGCACGTAAAAAATGCTTTCAAACTATCATCCATCACAACGTATCAGCAAACTGTCCCCTACAATGATTCCAACATATGCACGCACTGACATCGCCGACTCAGGACGCGAGCCACAGTTGGAGAGACAAATTATGGGGTGCAAGCCATTGCTCTCTGGCTGCTGCCACCTACAGCCAGTAGGTGAAAGTTGCGTCTACTTTCGGGTATACAGTTAGAATTCTTCGAATGTTATACTGCCTTCACATGCCTAGGTGCATAAGAGACAAGTCACCCCCTGGAAGTGCACATGTTCACCTAACCACTGTGGATGAGGCGTACCTGCCAGTCCAGCGCCAAGAGAGATGCTTGGATAGCAGCTCACCCTCGCAGATGCAGCTGAAAGGTTCTCAATGCTATACTACTGACACCACATGTCTATGTAAATAAAAGCCAAGTCTTCCTCTGTACGCTATATAGAAATGTATTGCAATGCTTCCCAGAATAACACAGGGTGCATTCTCTCTAGCGATCCTAATGGGACATGCAAGACACCTCCGGCCACATACGTGTTTACTCAGCCACCACATGTACCTGCCTGTCCAGTGCAGGTCTAATTGCCAAACACGAGATGTTTGTATAGCGATTCACCTGTACCGGTGCAGCTAAAAGATTCTCAGTGTTACACTGATGTCAAATGTTTATGTAAATAAGAGCCAAGTCTACCTTTCGGAAATAGTAAAGTGCCACAGAAATAGTTGACAGAAGCTTTTGTAGGAGCTTCCGTGATATCTCAGCTATAATTTTAATTAATATTGTGTTTATACTGGTTGCTGGTGAGGAGCAAAGTTGTTATTAGTATTTTATTACATCTACATCTACATATCTACATTTATACTCCGCAAGCCACCCAACGGTGTATGGCGGAGGGCACTTTACGTGCCACTGAGTGTTTTAAAAAGATTCAAGTGATTTTGCAAGACTATGGGCTGATTGTATAAAGCATTTGACCACCTTAGATGAAGCTTAACTTGGGAATCTGCACTGTATAAACATAAAACCCAGATCATATTGGCATGGAGCGGGACCATATTTGACTGGTGAAAATTCACCAATTAAAGTAAGGTTCAACTGTAATTGTCAGTTCACAATGCAGTGACATTACAAAACAATACGGTTTTGAGCCAATGCAAACTACTGAAATAATAAAGAAGTTGCTGTTAACAAAAAATAGTAAACATGTAACTAGGCCACTCCCATACTGCTGAAGCTCGAAATATTTTTTCCACCTGTAAGGTTAGGTTAACGAAATTATTGCCTATGTACATAATGAATGCAGATAATAATTGATCTCATAACAAATCTTGGAGGCAACTCTTAGTTTATGTGATTAGTTTAAAAGCATTTTATAGACACATACTGACGAAGTAACATAGGAAAGGAGAAAATAATCAAATACAGATTTCTTAGAGAGAGAGAGAGAGAGAGAGAGAGAGAGAGAGAGAGAGAGAGAGTTTAGATGTGTACATCATAAAAGAGCGAAATGATTTTCTGTTTACTTTCCTCAATTTTATAACACAACACATTCAGTAATAAATGCTGTGTATCTGAGATGTGTGTGCAATAGCTGCGACAGAAGCACAATAACTGTGTCAATAGCCAAATTTCGCCATGTTTCCAAGCATGTTTTGTTCTAACTTAGATCAACACTGAATCTCCTTTGGTGGATTCAAGTTTAGTATTATACAACAGAGAAGAGTCCAGGATTCTAATTGGAACCTACTTCAACATGTGTTGACTTCCACTTACCAAGCATGGTGATACACCAGTTAGCACTCTGGACTCCCTTCACATAGAACAACAACAGTTCAAATCTGTGTCCAGCTACTCATTAATGATCTTATTCATAAGCAGCCATATTACAGTCATCACAGTCGCTCAAGAAAGTTATAATTAAGCTTTACTTGTTTAATCAGAATCGGACGATGACTCTCCTTGTCCACAGTCTCGATGATTCGAAGCGATCTGCAATCCCGTGTAAATAAAATCTCTTGGTTTTCTTGCGTTGCATAGTCAGTCGGGAAATCTCAGATCAAGCGGAAAGTTTGCTTTGATAGAGTTTAATTATCCGATGAAATAATGGAGCTCTTGAATTTAATAATTGCAGGTTCATTTCCAATTCATCGGAAGTTCCCTTCTGATTACCAACGAAACGACACCTCCGTGCAAATTTCCAATTAGAGAATACATATATATATAATGAAATTCCTTACATACCTTTGATGTAAATGCTCAGTATATATTTTCTTGAGTATAATACTGTACTACCTTGCGCATCGATTCTGCGAGTATATAGATGGTCAAGTAGGAAACGTAATACACTCATAAAATTGTGCAGGGATAATTAGTAGAATATAAAGAGATATTACACAGCTTATCTGTATGGAAATTCTTTCCCTAACAGGTGCTGTTTCCGAAAATAGCTCAGAATAACACTGAATACATTCTTCCTGATAATGCTAACAAGACATCCCCTGCTACCCTTCTTGGAAATCATAATGTCTTGCTTTCAACATACATCTCAGAAACAGTTAACGTTCTCACCATTATGTAGAGGCTCCTACGTCCCAGCACAAATGATGTCTTGTGAATGAATGGGGCATTCATATTGGCTCTTACTGAATTTCCCCACCAAATTACTTATACTACTGGTGCGGGGGCACTGTCCGCCATTTTTTTCTGCAAACGAGACTTTCAGCAGAAAAACTGTTTTGTACAGATCGCCATATTGCACTAAGAGTTAAACTCTACAAAAATGGTCTACAGATCGTCAAATATGGAAACATACTTGCTCAATTACACTGCTCTGCTACTGAGGATGGAAGTGTGAAACTGACCTCCACGTACCATATCGATGTACTAAACATACAATTCGTATCCTGCATCATGCATATACCTATCGACTGCCAGACACTCGTACATATACCGCTAAGACATACAGCGTAAGCACATGCACCATATATACTCCTCGCAGCACTAGATATTTCTCACGAGGTCGGGCGATCATCCACTGCAGCCAACAGTAACAAGTCATCCGCTCCCGACGGGTGACCAGAGCGCCTTCAGCGGACTGAAGTCTCAGAACTGTTGTACAAAGTCGGGCTCATTTCCCCTTGGTACAAAGGCGTTACTGTTTGTGGAGCCCGACCTTCTAGCTTGCTTGCTTCCTACACCCATCTCCAGACTCTGGTATCACAAGAACATATTTAATTTCACGTGGTTTGTCAGAATATCATACCATTTACGCGATTCTTTTCGATATCGAGCACATGGCAATATAGCTTGCATAGCAGTATCATACATGCAACATAATTCCTAAGATATAGACTGGAAATTATTTCTTTAGAAACCCGAAACTTTAGCGAGGTGGAGCGTGCTGTAAACCACTGAGTGACTAGAAACTTATCCTGTCTGCAATGACCTTTACGTGAAAACTCGAAAAAAATAGAGGAAACTGATATTTCCACTCACAAATACCGATTTCGGTGATGTAACAGATTCCAAATCATCCCTACAGTTTACAAAGTCAACTAAGGTGTTTCTCATGTCTATAGAACCAGAATCGTGTCTTCCATGCATCTTTCACCTACTAAATGCACATACCACAATCAATGTTCTCTCAACTAAATAAAGGCATGAAATGTGCAGAAGCAGTCAACTGGACAATTCACATGGGAGGGAATAATGGTCCAGTGCAAACACATGTCCATATTGAATCTTTTGAAATTTCCACGCGATCATGAAACCAGCCCAACACATAAAAAGTATTAGTTCGCTATTGGGTCGTCTAGAGGATGACACGGTTAAGTCAGCTTCATTCCTGCATCCCAACAAGTCTCTCCATTCGGACGGGTGCTGCCGTTAGCGGGAAACGTGAATCTTTCCCGCCACAGGCCACCGCCGCCACCCCTAGAGAGAATCGTCCTAGGAAACCGGCCACATACATATTTGATCGTTATACTTACAATTAAATGTTACGATAGCGGTCTCAATTGGATGCCATCCGACAGCGAGCAAAGTATCGGAAATACACCCTGGTGAAGCTGTAGCCCTGGAAGTAGAAATATCGGTACCATTCTTATGACTTGACATACTTTTCCCTTTGCTATCACAGTATTCCACGTCACATCCATACCATCCTTATGAGTGGACATAGTCATTTCCTTTGAACATTTCGGAACACACATACATACTTTATAAGCCTGATGCTCATGGCGAGCCTATCACACACCCCCTATTACTAAGTATAACAGTCTGTCAATAACTATTTGCCAGGGATACGAAACAGTACTGACCGAAAATCAGCGATGGGAGGACTTGTCTCATAAGTTTTTCCTGTGAGTGGTACCACTGTGTCAAGATGCCTAATCGTCTTACAAACCACCAGATGCTAAAAAGACACGATTGCAACGACCATATTACTATCACAATCGGTCCTGGTTCTACAGGCACACACAACTATCCATGTTAAAAGCTATACTGGCTTTTTAAAAGGAGGTATGGCATTACCTCCGAATGAAGTGGTCTTTCCTGTCAAACACTGCGACACTGAATATAGATGGTGATCGCTGGAGAGTATGTTATCAGACCAGCAGTGCAGTTACACATCGCCAACGATGCAACCTCATGATAAAATCACCGAATTTAGAAAGTGATTCGGCTAAGGAACGTGTTATGAAGCCGATATTTGCAACTCCCTCACACCGCCGCTAGATATTTCTCCAGTATTTGTAATACATTCTGGCTTAATACCACGTCAGAGATTCGGTGATAAATCCACTGGGTTATAGGCGATGGTTAATTGACAAGGATCACAAACAATAGATGGTGTGCTGGTTGAGGCCATAAGAAATGTACACTAGCTTTTCAGATCTCTAGCGTTACTCTCTCTGGTAGAAATGCTGTCTGTGATTTGGAATCAAGTCTTTCCAGTCAACCACATTCCTGTGTTGTATCCGATGGAGAAGTCTTTCAATGACTACAGAAAATAGTGAATCATATTTCTGGCACTATCATATCTCAAAACGAGTCACCTTTTTCGAACCTATCTGCTACAGTAAAATTCCAACGTGGCTTTTTAGGCAATTCCTATGCCTCTTGCAACTGCTGCCATTTCTGCAGCTTTGTGCATGTGATCGTTCCAATTGAAGTCAGAACTAAGCAGACGTCGGTGAGAGACATATCTACCACCTTCTGCAACCCGTGTAGAAACAGATTGACCTGAGTTACTGCGACAGGACTATGTTTTGACTGTTCGGTGGAAATGTGAACATGTTGTCGCAGCTCCACGAACAGTGTACGATGTGTAAGGTCAGCGCCAAATGAAGCCTGCTCATGTAACACAAGGTAGTATAAAAGACAATAAGGAAACTGGGAGAAGGACGAGGATTTTGCTACTGCATTTTGGTGTGTCCCCAAACTACATATGGGTACTGCAGTCCAAAGCAGATCCGTGTCCCTCAGGGCCCATTCACATCTATCACCCCAACATGCTATCATCGTTATTCTGTATCATCCAACAGAGAAAAATTACGAACTATAAAAGCTCAAATAACTTCATCCAACAGATAACTCGATAAGAACTTTACCACATCTCTCTCCTCCCATATGTCGAAAGCAAATATTGTCTGTGTACTGGCATCTAGCACAGGTGATGATCCTATTAAAAATATAGATGTATTGATCCAGTGATCTGAGACAGCAGGACATTGCGATTTCCAGGTAGGGTAACACCGGATGTCTCATTAACACCATTAGGAAGAATGCATTCGGTGTCATTCTTAGCTGTTTTCGTAAACAGCTCCAGTTAGGGCAAGAATTTCCATGCAAATAAGCTGAGACATCACGAAAGCTCCTACAAAAGCAATCATTAACTATTTCTGTGGCACTTCACTATTTCTGAGAGGTAGGCTTGGCTCTTATTTACATATACATGTGACGTCACTATAGTACTGAGAACCTTTCAGCTGCACCTGCATGGGTGAGTCGCTACATAAACATCTCATGCTCGGCAATTAGGCTTGCACTGGAGAGGCATGTACATGTGGTGGCTGAGTAAACATGTATGTGGCCAGAGTTGTCTTGCATGTCCCGTTAGGATCGCTAGGGAGAATGCACCCTATGCTATTCTGGGAAGCATTGAAACACATTTCTGTAGAGCGTCACATAGACATGTGACGTCAGTGTAACACTGAGAACCTTTTAGCTGTGTCTGCGAGGGTGAGCCGCTATGCAAATGTGTCTCTCGGTGCTGAACCAGCAGGTACACCTCAGCCATGGTGGTTAGATGAACACATGAGTGTCCAAGGGGTGACTTGGCTCTTATGTACCTAGACATGTGAAGGCAGTATAACATTCGAAGAAATCCAACTGTATACCCGAAAATAGACCCAACTTTCCCCTGCTGGCTGTTGGTGGCAGTGGCCAGAGGGCAATGGCTTGCACCCCGGTGTTTGTCTCTCTGGCGGTGGCTCGCATCTGGAGTCGATGGCGTCAGTGCATTCGCATGTTGGAACCTTTGTAGGGGACAGTTCACTGATACATCGCGACTGATGATAGTTTGGAAGCATTTTTTTACGTGCACTGGGTGTGCACTGCATGATTTTCGCCTGTTTTAGCTTTATGAACATGTTTGCAGAGCCTTTTACATGCATTTTTTGACAATTTACGAGTAGTTTGCACGTCTGTACATCAGTGTACTGCATTATGTTGTTGATTAACGAGTAGTTTGCAGATCTTCGACTACATAGTGTGACCCCAAGGATCTCAGGGCGAGTGTTTTGTATCGGTGTAAGAAATATGCAACGTCAAATCCATCGCTAAATTAATTGTTCCGAAATAAATAAAGTACAGTCCTTCCTATTCAGCAGCCCAGAATAGGCTGATTCCTTTTCCCGCCATTTTTACCCCAGACCGCTAAGGGATGTCAGTGCCCTCTGGTGGCAGTACTGTGTACTAGATCATTTGGACTCCAGGCCTCATGATGAACACACTGGATGGAGCTACTGCCTATGACAACTCAAATTGTTTGAATAAAGACTGCCTGCTAAATAAGACTTACATCCATCCTACGCAGCAGCACAGCATCGGCTGAATCCTTTTCCTGTCAATTCCAAGGAAGAGGTGGCGGTCAGATGACTTAGGTTAGTGGAGGCAGCCTAACTGAACTATTTTCCTGCCTTTTCTCAGGTTAGTGGAGGAAGCCTAATTGACCTTTTTTCCACCAAAATTTGAACTTTCCGCCATTTTCTGGGGGAGGAGAGGGGGAGGGGAGGGAAGGGTGTTAGGTTAGTGGATGTAGCCCAATAGACCTATTTTACCTTCAAAATTAGAACTTCCCACCAACTCGTCATTGCAATGTTGCCTTATCTATCGCTGTCATCTTGGATCTGTCATCTTGAATACATTTGGCTACAATGCAATGTGGGGTGTTACATAGGTTGTCCTGCTACTTATACTGGATATATATGTACTGATGTGTGTGTGTGTATGTATACGAGGACTGCTTTTTATTCTACCTGCGATAGGCTATAAATAAAAGACAAGTTCACAGAAAACAATTATTTTACTAACAGAAGTTTTGTACATTTATGGTTATTTTTCAACATAATCACCGAAAAGATTTAGACAGTTATCGTACCTGTGGACAAGCATTGCAAAAATGATGCTGACAATGATTGCAAATGAGCATTGACGTTGTTTTGAAGATCTTCATTGGTTTGAAAGTGCTGCCCTCCTAGCCACATCTTCAGTTCAGGGAAAAGGGTGCCAGGTCAGGAATGTATGGTAGATGATCGAAAATGTCCCATTGAAATTGTTCAAGGAGCCGTTGTTTTGTGCCTGCAGTGTATGGACGAGAGTTATCACGGATCAACACAATTCTTGAAGTCAGCATTCCTCTTCATTTGTTTTGAATGGCTCTCCGCAAATGTCATAAAGTTTCAAAATAAGCAGCTGCATTGATAGTGGTTCCGGGCTGCATCAACTCTACAAGCAACACACCTTTTTGGTGCCAAAACACGTTAGCCATAACCTTTCTGTTGTTGAATGTTTGTTTGAATTTTTTTGGTTTGTTTGGTGAATTTGGATGCATCCATAGTTGTGACTCTCGTTTTGCATCCAAGTTTTATCTCCAGTAACAATCGATTTCAAAAAGTTCTCTCCTTCATCTTGATAACGGCCAAGGAAATTCAAAGCTGCATCACCCTGGTTCCCAGAACTCCTGAAGGTAGACGTCTGTGGATAGTGTATCATAGACACAGTCCCTTTGACTGTTCAGAGATGTCACTAAATCCGCCCAAAGATAAAAACAACTATACATGAGCAGCGCCTGTTAGATGGAGGGGGTCCAATAGCCGATCAGTCCTGTCATTCTAACGGGATGGAGGTACACGGCTCGTGTTGTCTGTAGTTCAACCATGCCTAGACGGTCAATACCGCGGTTCGATCGCGTCCGCATTGTTACTTTGTGCCAGGAAGGGCTCTCAACAAAGGAAGTGTCTAGGCGTCTCGGAGTGAACCAAAGCGATGTGTTCGAACATGGAGGAGATTCAGTGAGGCATGCCTCGCTCAGGCCGCCCAAGGGCTACTACTGCAGTGGATGACCGCTATCTTCGGATTATGCCTCGGAGGAATCCTGACAGCAACGCCACCATGTTGAATAATGCTCTTTCTGCAGCCACAGGATGTTGTGTTATGACTCAAACTGTGTGCAATAGGCTACATGATGTGCAACTTCACTCCCGACGTCCATGGCGAGGTCCATCTTTGCAACCACGACACCATGCAGCACAGTACAGATGGGCCCAACAACATGCCAAATGGACCACTCAGCACTGGCATCACATTCTGTTCACCGATGAGTGTCGCATATACCTTCAACCAGACAATCGTCAGAGACGTATTTGGAAGCAAACAAGTCTGGCTGAACGCCTTAGACACAATGTGCTACGTGTGTAGCAAGGTGAAGTTCCCTGCTGTTTTTGGGTGGCATTATGTGGGGCCGACGTATGCCGCTGGTGGTCACAGAAGGCGCGGTAACAGTTGTATGATACTTGAACGCCATTCTCCGATCGATAGTGCAAGCATATCGGCAGCATATTGGCGAGGCATTCGTCTTCATGGATGACAATTCGCGCCTCCATCATGCACATCTTGTGAATGACTTCCTTCAGGATAACGACATCGCTCGACTAGAGTGGCCAGCATGTTCTTCGGACATGATCGCTATCGAACAAGCGTTGAATAGATTGGAAAGGGCTGTTTATGGACGACGTACTCATCAACCACTGTGAGGGATCTACGCCGAATCGCCGTTGAGGAGTGGGACAATCTGGACCAACAGTGCCTTGATGAACTTGTGGATAGTATGCCACGACGAATACAGGCATGCATCAATGCAAGATTACGTGCTACTGGGTATCAGAGGTACCGGTGTATACAGCAATCTGGACCACACCTCTGAAGATCCTGCTGTATGGCGGTACAAGATGCAATGTGTGGTTTTCATTAACAATAAAAAGGACGGAAATGATGTTTATGTTGATCTCTATTCCAATTTTCTGTACAGGTTCCGAGGTGATGCAAAACTTTTTTTGATGTGTGTAATATAGATTTCTCTTAGTTTTCTCTTCAGTTCCCCTAACTGAGAAATTTATTTCTTGTAAATCCTTCATTAGTTTCCGAAGCTTTCATTTATTGCTTTGTTTCTCCTCTTGATTCACAATTTCAGCTCTTCCATGTTCTTTGCTTGCCTGCTAAAGTGGTTTTTGCACAATTTTATGTATTAAATCTGCTTCTGTCTTTATCAGTTCAATGTTCAACATACATGATCACACTTCAATCATGTCTCTTTCTGTTTCTTCCCACCCTGTCGTTTGCGGTCAGGTCGCGTGTCCCACACATATTGTTCTGAGTGTGGTCATGTTTCCCTCACTTTTCTCCATTATGCTACCTACTACTGAAAAATCTCTGTCTAACTCCTTACTGATAAAAACTAAACGCCGCCCAAACAGGCCATGAAGGCCCAATGGTACCGAACGGCCGCCATGTCATCCTCAGCGTACACTGGATGTGGATATGGAGGGGCATGTGGTCAGCACACCGCTCTCCCGGCTGTACATCAGTTTACGAGACTGGAGCCACTATTTCTCAATCAAGTAGCTCCTCAGTTTGCCTCACAAGGGCCAACAGCGCTCGGCAGACCGGTGGGTCACCCAGCCAAGTGTTAGCCCAGCCCAACAGCGCTTAAGTTGGTGATCTGACGGGAACCAATGTTACACTGCGACAAAGCAATTGGTAGAATTATAAATGCTACCTGTAATATCACTACAAATTACAGCAATGTTTTGAGAATTCTGAGTTATTTGTAGGATTCCATATCTCTCTACCCCTCTTTCCCTCTATGTTTAGGCAGATTGGTTCAAATGGTTCAAATGGCCCTGAGCGCTATGCGACTTAGCTTCTGAGGTCATCAGTCGCCTAGAACTTAGAACTAATTAAACCTAACCAACCTAAGGACATCACACACATCCATGCCCGAGACAGGATTCGAACCTGCGACCGTAGCGGTCGCTCGGTTCCAGACTGTAGCGCCTAGAACCTCACGGCTACTCCGGCCGGCTAGGCAGATTGGAATTGCTATCATACACACACTGTCTCTCGCACTGCTAGGTGATAGATCCTCAGTGATTAAGCCTTCTAAATATGACAGAACTGTTCCTATTTATTGTCTGATTTGCACAAAGCGCTGATCGAACTATTATGCCATACACAATAACTACGACAATTCTGTTACACTGGATTTAGTCAGACGCATTTTTGATACACTTCATAGCCTACTGCAACTAGTATAAATACTCACCTGTTGCAGCACTTCTAACTACTTGTTACAGCAGTGAGTTAAAGTTATTAATAGCCAGAGTAAAATTGTGTCATTTACAATCAGTCGTATTCTGCTACTGCTGGCTGTTGCGTGTTGCGAAGTAGCCTCTGCTTTATCCGTTTGTTCGTTGTGTTATCTGGCTTCTTCTTCAATCATCTTTTTGTGGGGGTTCCCTCCATTGATTTTGGACAGTTCTTGTAGTCGGCGTATGTGGGTACTGGAACAGTTTATTTACTCCTCACACTTGTAGGTCATTTTCCCCGCAGCTTGAAAAGTAGTTCGATAACTTACCATTGTAAGGTGGCTCCTCATCTTTGTTTCCACGATCTCGTCTGAGAATTAAGGTATTTCAAGTCTTGCCACGAGACGACACTTGCAAGTGGCAAGTGAACAGATAAACATAAACAGATGAAGGGAGATGAAAATCTAATATTCGAGGGCCACTTGATGGTTAAATATATATTATTAAGGTGTCTAGGAGTAGCTTCTTTGACTGGTAATCGAAACAGTCCTCCGACCCAGGTCAGAAAACTGCCGCTAAGTAAGTTTTGAGTAAAGATTATCAGCAATGGAGGACGAAGACTTCTGACATAAAGAGTTGCCCTCACACTGCCAACCGCCTTGTCAAAGAGGTTGGAACAGCAGACAGAGGCTTAGGGCACTTCTCTTGCCCCTGTGGTGAGAAATTGTCCCTAAAGGAAGAAGAATCAACAATGATCAATGGCAGGAGAATGGAGAAATTAATGGAAATCACTGTATTAAAGGCATATAATGTGTATCCACAGGGCATGTGGTCTGTAATTGAAAAAGTGTTATGAATGATTTCGGAATAGTCCAGCATTGGATCCCCGGAAGGTGACTGCCAATGGGCAAGTGCCCATGAGAAAAAAATCGAATAACCAACGAAAGGATAACGTTCTACGACTCGGGGCATAGCATGTCTAAAGTTTTAATGTGGTAGAGAACCTAGAAAATCTGAAAAGGGAAATGCAAAGGCCCAATCTAGATACAGTGGGGGGTCAGTGAAGTGGAATGGAAGGAAAACAAGGATTTCTGCTTAATGACTCAAGGCTAATATCAACAACAGCAAAAAGTGGTATAACGGGAGTAGGATTTGTTATGGATAGGATGGTATGGCAGGAGAGAGTTACTGTCAACAGGTCAGTGATACTGTTGTTCTAACCAGAATCAACAGCAAACCAACACCGACAACAATAATTTGGGTGTACATGTCAACGGCACAAGCAGAGGATAAAAAGACAGAGGAAGTATATGAGGTCTTGAATGGATTAACCAATACGTAAAGAAAGATGAAAATCTAATAGTGAAGGGGGTTGGAATGCAGTTGTAGGGGAACGAGTAGAAGAAAGGGTCACCTGAAAATGTGAGCTAGGGGGTAGGAATGAAAGAGGAAAAAGACTAATTGAGCTCTGCAATAAATTTCAGCTGGTCATAACGAATAACCTGCTCAAGAAGCACAAGAGGAGGAGGTATACTGGGGAAAAGCCAGGAGATACAGGAAGATTCCAGTTAGATTATCGTGATGACTGGGTGTTGTGTGATGTCCTTAGGTTAGTTAGGTTTAAGTAGTTCTAAGTTCTAGGGGACTGATGACCATAGATGTTAAGTCCCATAGTGCTCAGAGCCATTTTGAGCCTGTTAGATTACATCATGGTTAGGCAGATATTCCGATATCAGACATTGGATTGTAAGGCATACCCACCATCATTTATATACTCAGACTAGAGTTTAGTAATGATGAAGAGTAGGCTGAAGATCACAGATTGGTTCAAATGGCTCTGAGCACTATGGGACTTAACATCTGAGGTCATCAGTCCCCTAGAACTTAGAACTACTTAAACCTAACTAACCTAAGGATACCACACACATCCATGCCCGAGGCAGGATTCGAACCTGCGACCGTAGCAGTCACGCGGTTCCAGACTGAAGCGCCTAGAACCGCTCGGCCACACCGGCCAGCTCAGACATGTCAACACGAACTGTTGTGAACCAGTTATTAGCAGTGGGAGTACAGGCACGCTCACCTCTATCCCGTCTTCCACTCACGCCACAGAATCGACGACAACGGCTTGACTGATGCCGTCAGATGACCACTTGGAACATGCAATAGCGCGCCGTGGTCTTCAGCGATGAAAGCAGATTCTACCCGCACGAAGGTGACGGTGATTTGCGCATACGACGTAGACCTGATGAGTGCTGTCTCGTAAAGCACATTCGTCCAAGCACACCGGCCCCATCCCAGCTTATGGTCCGGGGTGCGATAAGCGACAACTGCCGTTCACCTTTGGTGTTTCTGGAGTGGACACTGACCAGCGCTCGGCACTTGCAGAATGTTGTTAGGTCCATCTTCTGTCATTGCTGCAACAGGCTGGTAATGTGTTGTTCCAACAGGATAATGCTCGCCCACACACTGCCCGTGAAACTCAACGTGCTCTACAAGACGTGCAGCAACTTCCCTGGCCAGAGCAATCTCTGGACTTCACGAGCACGTGTGGTATATGATAGGACAAGAGGTAACTCGTCGATCAAATACTCTCACAGAACTACGTGAACAAGTCGAGCAGGCGTGGGGTAGCGTATTGCAGGACAGTATTCGACATCTGAATGATAGACTGGATGCCAGAGTCAGTTCCTGCACTGTCACCCGTAGACGCTACACCACGTAATAATATGTATGTTTCAGTGTGGGTCGATATTTGGTACCTCAGAACCGCTCGTGCTAGGGATCCGTAAATGTAATCAATTCATGTACTCCATATCACTGTTACAGAAATAAATCTTGAGTAAATTTGAAACCTGTAAAAGGGTAATTGGTGGGTGCTCCCCAGTGTTGATGCAATGTTTTACCGTGAGTCCCTTGGTCAGTCCTTTCTTCACTATAGATCTGGAAACATCCAAATTTTTCACGGAACAGCCAATACTTGCGGATGTTGTTGCTCATCAAAACCAGATCCTATTGGCAATTCAATAGTATCTTCCTCCAGTGCATTGCCTGTAGTGGTGGTAGAGCACGATTCTTATCAGTGGCGCTGAACTGTTCATCCTGGACTAATTCGGCTGTTCCTACATACGTATTTTTAGCGACGAACTGTGGCTGCACATGACAGTTTGCTATTCAAAGTTCTCCTTGATCACCTGCAATGCTTGTGATCATCTGGTATGTACATTTCTTTTGTGAGCCTGAGTAGCATTTTGTAGTCGACCAAAGATTCACAGTTTAAGTGAGTACCTGGACTGGCGACTGGAACTCCTCTTGTTTATAGTTAGTTACATGTTCCATGGAGCATTTTTCACGATAGATCATAATGATATGGAACGAGTCATTTTACATTCACATAGCAAATTAATTAATGCATACGTTTACATTGTGAATATTTCTAAGATTTTGTTATTTTATACAAAAAGAAATAAGATATACAGATGTGAGTTAGTAATTCCCATCCACCACCTTTTACACATTACAGTAATAGAAATTATTCTACGGAATACAAGGACTTGTCAGGCAGAAACTTCCTCATTTTGCTATCAAATTGTACTTTGCTTTCTGTCAGACATTTTATATCAATCGGTAAGTGATCAAATTTTTTTGTTGAAGCGTTGTGCACCCCTTTTAGTACCATCTTAATGTGGAGTAATGAATGTAATTTTTCCTTCTGGTATTATAATTATGTACCTCATTGTTCCTTTTGAACTGTAGTGCGTTATTTACAACTAACTTCGTGAGGGAATAAATATACTGTGAATCAGTAGTCAGAAAGCCCAGCTCCTCAAATAGATGTCTACAAGACGATTGTGGGTGAGCACCAAATATTATTCTTGCAGCACGTTTTTGTGAACATTATTTCATATGACATTATTCAGCGAAAATATGCAGAATACGTCAACTTACTGATTTGTCTCTCCCCACGATTTGCAATGATTCAAAGCGCAAATGTGGCTGAAATAAGTTGTTTTAGGAGTTGCAAAATGTGTTTTCCCATTTAAATTCTCATCAATACGGACACCTAAAAATTTTGAAGTTTCCACCCTGTTTATTATTTCCTCACTGTATGTTAAACTTCTTGGTGTAGTACCTCTAGATGTGCCGAACTGAATATGTTGTGTCTTTTTAAAATTTAGGATGATACTTTTAAAATCTTTGTTTACCATTTCTACTCTTTCTACTCTATGCTTAGATTTATTACAACTCTAGTGTCATCTGCAACAAGAACTAATTCTGCTTGTTTTATTCTATTCGGAAAATCATTTACATATATGACAAACAGTAGTGGACCTGAGACTCAACCCTGGGGACCCCCATACGTGATTTCTTCCCACTCAGAATTATATCTGTGGACTATAGTGCTTGAATTACTAAGTACAGCTTTCTGCATTCTTTTAGTTAGATATGCCTTTATCCACTGGTTGGCTATACCATCAGTCCCATAAAAGTGAATTTATCTAGGATAATAGTGTGAGTCACACAGTCAAATGCCTTAGAGAGGCTGCGGAAACTTCCAACCAGTGTTATTTCATTATGTAACGCTTGCAAAAACTGCTGAATGAACACATAAATAGCATTCTCAGTATAGCAGCCGTTCTGAAACCTAAACTGTTATCTGCTAAGGATACTATTGTTGTTGAGGTGAGATACTATTCTAGAATACATCATAACATGATTGTAATGTCTTCATCAGTAAATAACTGTTCAGTGTGATCTTTGTTACGTGTGCTTGTTGGAAGAGTTTCATAAGAGTGGAGCTCTGGTCTTGCACAGTCTGCGACCGTTTGTAATGCTTGCAAGAAGTTCCATCCAAAAATAACGTTCTGATTACATTCTGCTAAAACGACGAATTCGAAGGGTTGTGTTCTCCCATTAACAGTTATCCTTGTAATACATGTTCCCTTCGGCTGGACGTATTTCCCATCTTTGTCCTTCAGCACAGTCACTTTTGTTGTGTCCTCGGCAATGGACGCAACCATAGCTGGCACGCTGACTGGCTCCACCGGCAGCGCTGTGAAGCTAGCCGCCAACCACAAGCGCGGTCCAATCAGCAACCTCTGCGCCGCCGCCGATGTGATGGACTTCTGCGTTATGATAAGCGGCGCCCACGGGTAGCAACAGACTGCTCATGTTCAGCATTGGCCATATGACAGTTCTAGTACGGAGTTCCAGGATCGCGGTTCGTAGCTACAGTTGGTAGTTCAGATCAACCTGCGACATTTAGTCTACACGTGGAGTCGCCTACACCCTTCACACAGACACAAGTATTTCCTACGGTGATTGACAGTGTGGTGCCCAGGACGGACATAATCTTGTTGACATTGTATTCAGTAACGCACTTCTTGACAGGCCACAGCTTAGTTGTATCTGTACGCAAGCACATCCAACGAGTTGCTATACAACTTTAGTTAAGTATCATGTCCAATAAAGTATATGTTTGTGTGTCACTAATTTTTTGCACTGTCACAGTTACTCCATCCACGTCAGAGCACCTAAACCTAATACGATGTGTGCAAGTCGTTCTACCCAGGCGACCCGTACACATCAACTTTCGGATCATTTTGAGCTGAGAATGGTTAACATTCGACTTTACAGAAAAAGAAGCCTCTGCCTCGACTAGTGACTGGACAAGCTTGCCTTTGATGATTACGTCAGTGAAATTTCCTGTTGTCTTGGTAACTGTTGTCCATGGAAGATATTAATCTGTGGCGCCCTTATCTCCATGGTTGTTTTTCTTGCTTAGTTTTCGTGAATTTACCGACTAGGCGAATGGCTGGTACCCCTGTTCAGTGATGGGAAACAGTTATGACGTGTTGGGGACCGACCTCGTCCAGATTATGGCAATGGGCTTCTTCCAAGAGTTCGACTATAGCACTCTTGAATAGAATTGTTGTTAGGGTTGACTTCTTGCGGCCTAATATTCTTCGAACACTCGTCTTCTTTCCCTGCAGCAGTGTGCAACGTCTCTAGGGCATGCACAGAGGAAACATACCGACGTGTTAGCTTCCTTCCTCCAAATGCCGGTTCGTTTGTGGGGTGTTATACTTGGCGGAGGAGTTGGTTGTACCTGCTTTTGTCGGATGCTGAGTTGTCACCTGACGGCTGCGGCGCAAGTCCGAGTCGGAGGAGTCCATTGGTGGCGGAGATTGGTGCTAAAGATCGATACACCTCTTTTTCATCATTCTCTATTTCCTCCTGACGTATGAGGGTGACATTCACGGCTGCTATCTCCTGCATCCTCTGTCCAACAGTTCTGGCTGTTACAAACTGCTGTATCACTTCTCTTACTCTTTGGCATAGGAGATATGCGAGATCATGGTGTTCTTCCACAACTGCCATAGGGTCCACACTTGGCAGTTGGTCATATATCTTTCATCTGATTTCCTCGATGCACTGGCACTAGTTGACGAATTCCTCTGGTATTGTGACATCCCTTGTCATAAGAGCTTGGTATATGTCTTCTGTGACTCCATCTTAAAGCGTGGGACTCTGTTGGCTTCTGTCATATTCGAATTCACAATATGGCATAAGGCCAAAACTTCCTGTATCTAAGACTGTCGTTCCCCCATGACGCTGGGCCTATAGCTGTTCTTCTGCCAAGTGGACATACTACTGATTGTCACCCATTTCGGCCTTGATTTTAGCCCAGCTATTATTATTCTCTTCACTGCTCTCGAACCACTGTTGGATTGTAATATCCAAATAAAATACATATTTCTGAAACACATCATGTCATCCCACGTGTGGTATCTGGCGACTTGGTCGAATCCTTTCAGCCATTCGTCGAGTCCTGGCAGCGTCTCTAGAATACCCTGATGGATGCCTGATGTGCAGCTGACTTACCGCTATTTTGGAATCCATTGGTCTCCTAAATATACAGACCTTAGGAATGATGTACTGTTTGTATTCCACTTCCTCCCATCTGTGTGGGACAAGGCCTCTACATCGCCTGATCGGAGGCATGGTGATGTAGATGGTATGAAGTACCGGGCGTCTCCACCTAACAGTGTCACTTCATAAACACAATCAAGTTACATTCATTAAATTCTCTTGATCGAGGTGCAGAATTTTCTAAAGGACATCATATTCGACGTTGACTGTAGAACTTGTTTATTTCACAGTTGTAATTTGGGCCTTTTGGCCATTTTCAAGTGGTACTGCAAAATATTTTGGTTCTGCTCGTCTTTTCACGATGTACAGAGCTTCAGATATTACGGTATTTCTACAATGAAAAGGCTTATTTTTGGCAATGGCATCTGTACATGTCGGAGGATTTGAAAGTTTGACTTACGCTGGAGATAAACCTTTTGCAGTATAGCTTGAAAATGGCCAAAAGGACGAAATTGCAATTGTAAGATAAACGGTTTCTACAATCAACGACGAACATGATGTCCTTTGAAAAGTTCAAATTCGAAAGCAGGTTCGTCAATGAAGTACAACACTCAATGCACATTTTATAACAGACGTATTTACGCCAGTGACTGTAACACTTCATTTCACGATTGCAATTTTGGCCTTAGGCCATTATCAAGTGAAGGTGAAAAATATAGAATGTTTTTAAATTTCAAATACCGTATGAGTTTGCTGCCGGGTGACGTCGTCAACAACCGCCGATATTTCGACAGGAGCACACCCCACCATTCTCAAGGCACAACTGCAAGGAGGAAGCAATGTGCAAGGGAATTTAATACCCCGGTTCACAGACGAGAAACAAGGAAGATACCACACACAGAACAAGTAAACGCAGAGTCAACACACAACCAAAGATAACCAACATCAGAAATATCGATAGTAACTATTAATCAGCAGGTGAGGTAGCACTAATTCTGTGCCTCTGTTTTTTTATGAGAGACAGAGCCGGACTCCAAGCAGAATTCAAACAAAATCCACCATCTCCGTTAATAAGGTTGCTTGATAGTTTGATTTCAACAGCTTCCTTAATAACACTATCGCAATAGCTGGACGTGCAAGCCAGAATCTCCGTGTTGTTGTATTCCATAGGATGGCCGGTGTCAAGGCAATGTTCTTCAATAGCGGATTTGCTCGGCTGTTGTAAGCGGGTGTGATGCTTATGTTCAATACCCTGGTCTTCCACAGTCCTTCCACTGGGGCCCGTCCACCCAAGTGTAACATTACAGCAGCTGAGGCGGTTGCTTTACTTTCACTCAGAATGGATCCTGATATTGTTATTTTACCTGCAGACAAGGGAAATGCCACGGTTTTATTGAACAAGCACGATTACATTCAAAAGATGCAGTGTCTACTTTCTGATTCGGCGTATCGCAAAATCGGTGCTGACTCTACTAAGAGTGTTGAGAGAAAGACTAATAACTTCCTGAAGAAGTCTTCCTGAAGAGTCTTAATTCTTACTGTGTGGTACCACCTAGATTATATGGCCTCCCTAAGGTCCATAAAGAGGCTATCCCGTTGAGGCCTATTGTTTCTAATATTGGTGCTCCGACATATCATGTAGCCAAACATCTTGCTAGTTTGTTGAGCCCACTAGTAGGTAGGTGTGAACACCACATTAAGAACTCTGCAGATTTCTTTTGTCGATTGCAGAGATTGCGTTTGAATGACTCTGATATTTTAGACAGTTTTGGTGTGGTTTCTCTTTTCACTCACGTTCCTCTCTCTGATTCGTTGCAGCTAATTGATGTTAAGTTTGGTGTCGAGTTAACAAATTTGTTTCGACGTGTGCTGACTTCCACTACTTTTTATTCAATGGTCAGTACTACGAACAGACTGATAGAGTTGCAGTGGGAAGCCCGTTGTCACCTATTGTGGTCAATTTGTTTATGGAGTACTTTGAGGAACGTGCATTGGAGTCAGCGACCTTGAAACCTGCGCGTTTTTTCAGATATTTAGACGATACTTTTGTTGTTTGTCCTCATGGTAGTGAGAATTTAAACCGGTTTTTGGAACACCTGAATTCAGTCCGCACGAATATTCAGTTCACTATGGAGATGGAAAAGAATGGATGCCTTCCCTTCCTTGATGTGTTGTTCAGAAGGAAGACTGTTGGTACGCTGGGACATTCTGTTTATAGGACGCCTACTCACACTGACTTGTATCTGCGAGCTGATAGTTGTCACCATCCAGCTCAGCGTGAAGGAGTACTTCGTACCTTGATTCACAGGGCCCACGTTATCTCAAACCCTGAAAGTTTGGCAGCAAAGCTATTACATCTCAAAGTCACCTTTCGTCAGAATGGTTATAGTGAGAGGCAGGTCAAACGTGAGTTGCGCTATCAGCCTTCTGTGCAACGGGTGAGTGACGATAGCAATGAAGTGGCACCTAAGTCTACGGCCTTTTTGCCTTATGTAGGAAGCATTTCCAACAGCATTGCCCGTACTTTGCGGAAATATGATGTGAAATGCGTTTTTCGACCACCTTCTAAGATTAAGGCCCTCTTGACATCCGTAAAAGATGATCTTGGTTTGCGTAAGGCTGGTGTCTATCGTATTCCTTGCAGTTGTGGCATGTCATATATTGGTCAGACAATCAGGACTGTGGAAGACCGGTGTATTGAACATAAGTGTCACACACGCTTACAACGGCCGAGCAAATCAGCTGTTGCAGAACATTGCCTTGACACCAGTCATCCTATGGAATACATCACGGAGATTCTGGCTAGCACGTCCAGCTATTGGGATAGCGTTAATAAGGAAGCTGTTGAAATCAAACTATCAAGCAACCTTATAAACAGAGATGGTGGATTTTGTTTAAATGCTGCTTGGAATCCAGCACTGTCTCTAATCAAAAAACAGAGGGACAGAATTAGTGCTACCTCACCTGTTGATTAATAGTCACTATCGATATTTCTGATGTTGGTTATCTTTGGTTGTGTGTTGACTCTGCGTTTACTTGTTCTGTGTGTGGTATCTTCCTTGTTTCGTCTCTGTGAACCGGGGTATTAAATTCCCTTACATTGCTTTCTCCTTGCAGTTGTGCCTTGAGAATGGCAGGGTGTGCTCCTGTCGAAATATCGGTGGTGATCGACGACGTCACCTGGCAGCAAACCCATAAGTTATTTGATCATTCAATTCGCCGGGGAAAGTTAACGTCTCACATTTTTTTAAATTATTTAACATAATGGTTGTGTATCTTGATATTCTACTGATTACACAGGATAAAAATCCAATTGCGTAAGCGTGTTACGTACATCTTATGGCTTTTAGGCCATGTCAACATAAAATGAGCTGACACATTTATATGTCGTTGTCATTACTATTAAATACATTAGTGACGCTGTTACATATTGCGAGCACACATATCCATATGTCATACAACAACATAGTCTGTAGACACTCATGTTCGTTGGCCCATCACTAGTCAAATGGTTCAAATGGCTCTGAGCACTATGGGACTTAACATCTGAGGTCATCAGTCCCCTAGATCTTAGAACTACTTAAACCTAACTAACCTAAGGACATCACACACATCCATGCCCGAGGCAGGATTCGAACCTGCGACCGTAGCGGTCGCGCGGTTCCAGACTGTAGCGCCTAGAACCGCTCGGCATCACTAGTCATATATGCACTAAACTGCAGCGCAGATTACTGTTTACAGGCTACTGGTGGCCGTATTGGCGCGTAAACGGATTACAGATATTGTTTTGCTCTGTGTGGAGCGTCATAGCCGTCCAGCTACTGTAATAGGAAGCACAGAGTGTGCCATCGTTGTGCCACTATAATATCTTACGTAACCTATTTTTAATACATCGTACAAAGTTAATTGAATGCACATTTATTAGAGGCACCGACGTACAGGCGCAACAGAACTGCCTCCTGGATGGAGAGTGCTCCTATTTATACAAACATAGAATATTCTATAATATACAAACATTCTAACCATAAGAAATTTCGAGAAACTCTAGAAATGATAAATATTAAATAACAAATATTTGACGATGTTTGGATTTGAACTGTCGACCTGGAGCACGCAAGCCAGCAACCCTAACCGCTACTCTACACCACACACAGCACAGCTTGAGGCAGTATTACAACATGTGAGGATACAAAATCTTCATGGGTTACAATGTATTTGTATGCTGAGGATGGCAGTGTTGTAAATGTGATAGTTCAGGCAACACCATATGCAACCACAGTGCAAAACAGCCTTTACCTAAAACTACCATGTTCAACATCTTCTATGTTTCCTCTCAGGACAGTCTTTGGTCTATTACAAGACGCAATGATTTGACTCTTTGATTCTCTTTTTTTGCACTATTAGATTAAAATAAATTGCCATTGCTTTAGACTCATTTAATCATAGCTAATCAGCTTTATACCAGTGGTTACTATTCTCAACTATCTTTCTGTTTTTTTGCTAAAACTACTTACAGATTCTAACCTGATGAGATCAGTGTCAAGTCATCAGTATAAAGGATGTATTTGCAATCGCCGGCTGAAGTGGCCGTGCGGTTAAAGGCGCTGCAGTCTGGAACCGCAGGACCGCTACGGTCGCAGGTTCGAATCCTGCCTCGGGCATGGATGTTTGTGATGTCCTTAGGTTTAACTAGTTCTAAGTTCTAGGGGACTAATGACCTCAGAAGTTGAGTCCCATAGTGCTCAGAGCCATTTTTTTTTTTTTTTTGCAATCATATAGTTTGAGATGTCATCAACATAGGCAATGAATAGGAAGGGCATAAGAACAGAGCCCTCTGGCTTTCATCTTTTTCTTTTCGTGAGTTCTGATCTCTTCTTATATACCTTCACTAGCTGTTGACTGTTGTTTAGATGGGACCTAATTAAATGCGGTGGCTTATCTACAGTAGCGTAACATACTAGCTTTTTGTACTAAAGTCATACATTATAGAATCAAATGCTTTAGTACCTAGGCTTATAACAGTCTACAAAAGCATTAATCAGTGACAGCCGCTTTCTTTTTAAGAAATTAAAGGCACATTAACATGATACAAAAATTTAATTGTGATATTAAAACATTTACTGCATGTGCTACTTTTGCTACTCTTTTTCCTCAAATATGCCAAATCAGTGTGGTATTCTTGAATTTTATTAATCTTTCATTAACCTAACTTATTTTCCCTGCAACGTTTATCATTTTTCTTATTATTTCATTCAATTCACATTAAAAATGAACTTATGGAATATTAGTAAGATTTTAAAAAACAACACGGAATTTATTTAACGTGTTAAACATTACTGCTTACATGTTATAGCGCCACCAATGCAGAGAGGGGCAGCTATGAGCCAGGATACCGGCACCAAGATTTTTGTGCCAGCAGACCAGCTGTCTGTATATTTGACGATGCGGACCCGGACAGCAACTCAGATGCGTCACGGAGAGGGAAGCCCGCCACGATAAGGTGCTCGTCCTGAGATGGCAGAAGACGGCTGTTATGCGTGGGAAGCGACCTGCTGCCCTCTAGACAGGAGTCAGACACGCTGCTGGAGTATATCTGCAATGGCCTAACTCTGGGAGGGACTTAGTGCATAGAGTTGTTGCCCCATCATGCCTTTGAACCAGTGACTTCTACTGTCAGGTCCATGTGGCGACCTCACCCAGCACAACCCTTTTGCCCTGGTAGAGCTGTGAGATTGACAACAATTTCGATACAAAATGTCCAGCGCTTATAGGCGTAAGTGGCGCGCTTGTTGTGCATATACATCACTGCCATCACATATCCTAAAACACCACTGTTCTGTCAGCGTGGAAATCCACCTCATTCCTTGTTGCAGTACAGCTAAGTCTGCTATTTCAGTCAGCTAACCTCTCTTGCATCATTGCGTGCACGTTGTAGAATTTTTACCACAACATTCTGCGCTCGCCTGCTATCAGTGTGACTGTAATACATCAATCACCCCACACTGCCGGCCGGAGTGGCCGTGCGGTTATAGGCGCTACAGTCTGGAACCGCGTGACCACTACGGTCGCAGGTTCGAATCCTGCCTCGGGCATGGATGTGTGTGATGTCCTTAGGTTAGTTAGGTTTAAGTAGTTCTAAGTTCTAGGGGACTGATGACCATAGATGTTAAGTCCCATAGTGCTCACAGCCATTTGAACCATTTTTGAACCTTCTTCTAGTCAAGTTGTGCCACAAACTCCGCTTCTCTCCAATTCTATTCAATACCTCCTCGTTAGTAGCACCACATTTCGAAAGCTTCTATTGTCTTCTTGTCCAAACTATTTATCGTCCATGTTTCACTCCCATACATGGCTACACTCCATACGAATACTTTCAGAAATGACTTCCTGACATTTAAATCTATACTCGATGTTAACAAATTTCTCTTCTTCAGAAACGCTTTCCTTTTTTTCTTTTTTTTCTTCAGAAACGCTTTCCTTGCCATTGCCAGTCTACATTTTATATCCTCTCTACTTCGACCATCATCAGTTATTTTGCTCCCCAAATAGCAAAACTCCTTTACTACTTTAAGTGTCTCATTTCCTAATCCAATTCCCTCAGCATCACCCGATTTAACTCGACTACATTCCATTTTCCTCGTTTTGCTTTTGTTGATGTTCATCTTATACCCTCCTTTCAAGACACTGTCCATTCCGTTCAACTGCGCTTCCAAGTCCTTTGCTGTCTCTGACAGAATTACAATATCATCGGCGAACCTCAAAGTTTTTATTTCTTCTCCACGGATTTTAATACCTACTCCGAACTTTTCTTTTGTTTCCTTTACTGCTTGCTCAATATACAGATTGAATAACATCGGGGAGAGGCTACAACCCTCTCTCACTCCCTTCCCAACCACTGCTTCCCTTTCATGTCCCTCGACTCTTATAACTACCATCTGCTTTCTGTACAAATTGTAAATAGCCTTTCGCTCCCTGTGTTTTACCCCTGCCACCTTCAGTATTTGAAAGAGAGTATTCCAGTCAACATTGTCAGAAGCTTTCTCTTAGTCTACAAATGCTAGAAACGTAGGTTTGCCTTTCCTTAATCTTTTTTCTAAGATAAGTCGAATGGTCAGTATTGCCTCACGTGTTCCGATATTTCTACGGAATCCAGACTTATCTTCCCCGAGGTCGGCTTCTACCAGTTTTTGCATTCGTCTGTAAAGAATTCGCGTTAGTATTTTGCAGCTGTGACTTATTAAACTGATAGTTCGGTAATTTTCACATCTGTCAACACCTGCTTTCTTTGGGATTGGAATTATTATATTCTTCTTGAAGTCTGAGGGTATTTCGCCTGTTTCATACATCTTGCTCACCAGATGGTAGAGTTTTGTGAGGACTGGCTCTCCCAAGGCTGTCAGTAGTTCTAATGGAATGTTGTCTACTCCTGGGGCCTTGTTTCGATTCAGGTCTTTAGTGCTCTGTCAAACTGTTCACGCAATGTCATATCTCCCATTTCATCTTCATCTACATCCGCTTCCATTTCCATACTATTGTCCTGAAGTACATCGCCCTTGTATAGACCCTCTATATACTCCTTCCACCTTTCTGCGTTCCCTTCTTTGCTTAGAACTGTGTTTCCAACTGAGCTCTTGATATTCATACAAGTGGTTCTCTTTTCTCCAAAGGTCTCTTTAATTTTCCTGTAGGCAGTATCTATCTTACCCCTAGTGAGATATGCCTCTACATCCTTACATTTGTCCTCTAGCCATCCCTGCTTAGCCATTTCGCACTTCCTGTCGATCTCATTTTTGAGACGTTTGTATTCCTTTTTGCCTGCTTCATTTACTGCATTTTTATATTTTCTCCTTTCATCAATTAAATTCAGTATCTCTTCTGTTACCCAAGGATCTATATTAGCCCTCGTCTTTTTACCTACTTGATCCTCTGCTGCCTTCACTATTTCATCTCTCAAAGCTACCCATCCTTTTTCTACTGCATTTCTTTCCCCCATTCTTGCCAATTGTTCCCTAATGCTCTCCCTGAAACTCTGTACAATCTCTGGTTCTTTCAATTTATCCAGGTCCCCTGGTTCTTTCAATTTATCCAGGTCCCATCTCCTTAAATTCCCACCTTTTTGCAGTTTCTTCAGTTTTAATCTACAGGTCATAACCAATAGATTGTGGTTAGAGTCCACATCTGCCCCTGGAAATGTCTTACAATTTAAAACCTGGTTCCTAAGTCTCTGTCTTACCATTACATAATCTATCTGATACCTACTAATATATCCAGGATTCTTCCAGGTATACCTTCTTTTATGATTCTTGAACCAAGTGTTAGCTGTGATTAAGTTATGTTCTGTGCAAAATTCTACCAGGCGGCTTCCTCTTTCATTTCTTAGCCCCAATCCATATTCACCTACTATGTTTCCTTCTCTCCTTTTTCCTGCTATCGAATTCCAGTGACCCATGATTATTAAATTTCCGACTCCCTTCACTACCTGACTAATTTCTTTTATCTCATCATACATTTCATCAGTTTCTTCATCATCTGCAGAGCTAGTTGGCATATAAACTTGTTCTACTGTAGTAGGCATGGGCTTCGTGTCTATCTTGGCCACAATAATGCGTTCAGTATGCTGTTGGTAGTAGCTTACCCGTACTCCTATTTTTTTTATTCATTATTAAACCTACTCCTGCATTACCCCTATTTGATTTTGTATTTATAACCCTGTATTCACCTGACCAGAAGTCTTGTTCCTCCTGCCACCAAACTTCACTAATTCCCACTATATCTAACTTTAACCTGTCCATTTCCATTTTTAAATTTTCTAACATACCTGCCTGATTAAGGGATCTGACATTCCACGCTCCGATCTGTAGAACGCCAGTTTTCTTTCTCCTGATAACGACGTCCTCATGAGTAGTCCCCGCCCGGAGATCCGAATGGGGGACTATTTTACCTCCGGAATATTTTACCCAAGAGGACGCCATCATCATTTAATCATACAGTAAAGCTGCATGCCCTCGGGAAAAATTACGGCTGTAGTTTCCCCTTGCTTTCAGCCGTTCGCAGTACCAGCACAGCAAGGCCGTTTTGACTATTGTTACAAGGCCAGATCAGTCAATCATCCAGACTGTTGCCCTTGCAACTACTGAAAAGGCTGCTGCCCCTCTTCAGGAACCACACGTTTGTCTGGCCTCTCAACAGATACCCCTCCGTTGTGGTTGCACCTACGGTACGGCTATCTTTATCGTTGAGGCACGCAAGCCTCCCCACCAACGGCAAGGTCCCGGTTCATGGGGGTGTTGAACGTGGTAATAATTAATTAATTGCCGTTTCGGAGATGTCCGGATAACTAAAATTTGTCCAAAAACACTCCGAAAAATGTTTATTTCAATTTCTGTCCGCTTTCAAATCTGCTAGCTCTTCTTGTGAGCCTAAACCTGAATTATTCAGAAGATGTTTCGGATTCGTGACTGGATCACAAATCCAAACAAAATCTTCAGTATTTTCTGGATTTTTTTTTAATTCCCCTGCAGGAACCGTAATGTCCGTAAATCAAGTGGATCAACACCTCATTGTCATCATTAAGGGGCCATACAGATGGGTACATCTCACACGATCCATTTCCAACCGTCTGTATCCACAATTTAACTTATTAATAAATCCTTGAATATTATCCATACTAGTCAGAATATCTTCGTTTCTACCTTGCATTTTTCTATTCAGTTCATTTAAGTCAGAAAGAAATGACAACGTCGATAGTCATTCATCATGTGCAAATAAACCTGCATACCCATGCCCCTCGGCAGTAAAAAATGCAAGTACCTCATATATAAGACTAAACATTCGCGTTAACATTTCACCTCGAGATAACCATCGTCCTGTACCCGTATTTTCTACACTGAAGAGGGCAAATAATTTGGTATAGGCTTCGTCATACGTCTGTATGTAGCGGAAGTATAGTGTGCTGTGGTCCCGTTTCTTGACACAAAATGTTAAAAAGCAGCATATTTAGGGGCCACGATGCGATTAAGTTCACAGCTTTTATTTAGCAACAATCAACGTGGTGAAAATAGGATTTACTTCGCGTACTTTACCCACGAATCCTTTCATTCGGATTGTTACGCAAGCCTATACCCAATTCTTTGGCGCTCCAGTGTAGAAAATACGGGTACAGCAATGATAATATTCGCATTACTGCAGAATACAACTGTGGTAAAACCGAACTGAAATGTCCAGGGTGTATCGTTTAACTGAAATCCCGTATTGTTGTTTGACAATGTGTGAGGTCTGTGGTGGCAAATGAAAAGAACAATGAAATTTAAGAAGTACAAACCCGAACAAATATCAAAATAAGGCAATAAAAATAATACGAGGGACGTTTCTGCTAATCGCCAGAATGTTAGGAAAAATCACGTGCATCCAGTCATTGACAAAAGATGTTGTTTTACAAAGTGCTCTCGCCCTAACGACATACCCGGTGCACTGGCACAGACGATAATACAATTAACTTAAGATAAGCAAAGTGTAATAATAATAATATTGAGTAAATAAATTGTATTTAATTTCTTTGAAATAATAACAGTTATATGCATGCATTAAATAATTAAAAAATAAACAGTCCTTACTTAAAATTTAAGGAAACTAATTACATTTCATAATTTTAAAAACACAAAAATTCGCGGTATGTCTAAAACAAAAATCCCTCTATTTCTTACATCAATACGTAAATGTTTGCGTCACACCCTTCATTTTGCGGCTGTACACCAATGTGACACGACACACTGGTTGTGGAACACTGCACTACAGCGCCCTCTACAACGAACAAGACTCGGCCCCTCAGGTAGTTCTTGAAACCAGTTCCGTGTTATACTTTATATTTGTACAACATACAGAGAAAATTTACAGTCAAATCAACTGGCAGCTTACCCACGTGGATTAAATACTGTATCCAGTTTAATTTACTATGATACTGTACTTGAGAGTCTATTTGTTATAGTTGTTTTGCGCTTCTGGTATCTTAACCATCACAGCTTGTGCCGTTGCTTCCTTTTCAGTTAGCTCTAAATTTACACTTTTTTCTGATTTCGTGCCACGGGGCCCCACTCTCACTCTCCAGTCAACTGGAGTCTGGACTATCCCATGCCATAGGCAACTGATGTGTTGGCACATCCCATATTACACCACAGAGGACGAGGTAGTCTATGTCCAAGGTGTACCGAAAGAACCACGGTAAGCCGACCGGGGTGGCCGAGCGGTTCTAGGCGCTACAGTCTGGAACCACGCGACCACTACGGTCGCAGGTTCGAAACCTGCCTCGGGCATGGATGTGTGCGATGTCCTTGGGTTAGTTAGGTTTAAGTAGTTCTAAGTTCTAGGGGACTGATGACCTCAGAAGTTAAGTCCCATAGTGCTCAGAGCCATTTGATTTGAACCATGGTAAACACCGGCTATTTACATACAAGATATTGGAAACAGACATTCTGAGCACTACTTCCTGCAGGGGAAGCTCGAGCCACGATCTGCAGGAAGTATCACTGCGCCAAAACCTGATTGGCTGGAGACAATTATTTAAGGGTTAGAACCAGCCCAGAAGTTCAGTTCACTCCGGATGCTGACCTAATGTACTTCGACCGCAGAAGATTACGTCTTCGTGTCTGAATTGGACTTTTACTAACGTGTGTGTGTTACCACAAACCGTTGTGGAAACTTAGAAGTGAACTTTTGTTTGCCTCAATTATGAGACTTTAACTGGCATCGATATTGTTACCTTTCGTTTGTTGTTCAGTGAATCTTGTGAACTTACATCAATAAAAGTTGTGTTTGTGAAAAATTGCGAATTGTCAGTCACAACACATAAGACATCCTCAAAAATTTCCGATAGTTCACTCTGCCCCTATCTAGTTCTCTGAACCGAAAAAAAAGTCTCCCCCATACAATGACAAAAGTAAAGCAACAAACAAGAAACACGCAACTATTATCGGACCCACCAAAACGCGAGAAAAAGAGAGAGAAAAAGAAAAAAACTCGCACACAAAAAACGCAAATTATCCCTTGATAGAAAAACACAAAATGTAAACATGCCATACAATATTACACATACAATAATTTACTCCCTCCGTGACCATAATGCAGACGGAACGCAATGCGTCTGTTGTTGTTCTTCCTCCTAGACCTTCTTCCTCTGCTTTCTTTGCCTAGCCTCTGCAATCGGGTCATTTCCTTGTAATTGAGGTAAGCCGTCCACCATTCCTTGAAAAGGCTTTTCTCTACTCACGTGCATAATGGATGTTTTTGTTGGCAGCTGCACTTTAACATCTCCACGACCTGGTATGGTCCGTGGTACTTCGTCAGGAATTTTTTCGTCTTTCCCTTAGGTGTATATGGATTCGTAATTAATACCCATTGACCTACCCTGTAGTGTGGTAAAGTTTCTAACCGCTTATTCGGTTCTTCCTGCCTCTCTAACACTTTCGTATTGGCCTTCTGTACCCTCTTCCAGACTTCCCATATTGTTCGTGCAAATTCCCTCACTGCGTCTCCTTTAGCTCCATCAAATGGCGATGGCATCTTTCTTCCAAAGACCACCTCGAATGGTGACATTCCGACCCCTGAATGTATTTTAGTGTTATAACTCGATACCACATATGGCAGATAAATGTCCCAGTTATCATGGTTTCCATTCACATGATAACTTAGCATTTTCGAAATTGTCCTATTTACTCGCTCCATTCTCCCATTCACCTGAGAATGGAATGGACTGGTCCATAATTTTTTAATTCTCAGTAAAAGACACAACTGTGACATTAATTCGGACAAGAAGTTCGTTCCCTGATCTTTAATTATGGTATGAGGCAACCCGAACTTCAATAACCAGTTATTGACTAAAGCTTGTGGTACTGTACTTGCCTGTTGGTCTGGTATTGCGACCATGTCTAGAAACCGCGAAAAGTGATCAATTATAGTTAAAACGTAACGATTCCCTGCCGGTGTTTTGTTGTAGGGCCTGCAAATATCTAGCCCGATAAACTCGAATGGTTTTGCAGCCTCTGGTAACCGTTACAATGGAATTTTTGCACGTCTCACATCCGCTCGCTGTGCACATGGCACACAATTTGCTATGCATTGTTCCACATCCCTTCTCTGAGTGTGCCACCAAAATTGTTCTGCTACTCATCTTCCCATTGCTCAACGACCACCATGCCCCGAGAGCACACGATCATGGAACCTCCTTTAAGACTTCCTCTCTCAAACTCTCTGGTACTACTACCCATGGTATGCACATGGTAACTCTACACAACAAATTTCCCTCCACAGTGAAATGTGGTCGAGTTCTGAAACTCTGGCACTCCTCATCCTCTGCTTGTGCCCTTTGCCATTCCGCGACATTCTTACCCATTACTTCTAATGTGTCTACTTTGCGACTTAATGCATCTGCATTCCCGTGTTTCTTCCCTGGCTTATGAATTACTTCAAAGTCAAACTCACTTAATTTTAGACCCCACCGTGTTAATCGGCTAGAAGGATCCTTGAGTCCTAGTAACCATCTCAACGCTGCATGATCCGTCACGACCTTAAACTTCTTACCGTAAAGGTAACAACGAAAATATGTTACTCCATATATTGCAGCCAACATCTCCTTTTCTGTTGTGGACTAATTCCGCTCTGCCCTATTTAACTGGCTAGAAGCATACGCCACCAGATGCCCCTGTCCATTCACCATTTGCCCCAAAACACATCCTACTGCGCCATTTGAGGTGTCACATGATAAGATGAAGTCTTCTTCAAAATTCGGAAACACCCACATCGGACCAGAAACTAATCTCATCTTTAATTCATCGAAAGCTTCCTGACATTCCTCCGTCCATTGAAATTTAACCCCTTTCTTTAAAAGCTTTGTTAAAGGTTCGGCTATTTTAGAAAATTCTTTTACAAATTTACGATAATATGAACATAACCCAATGTAAGATTGTAATTGCTTCGTTGTACGTGATGTCGGAAAATTTTCAGATGCCTTTGTTAACCGAAGGGTCGGTTTGAACCCCTTGTTCACTGATTACATGACCTAAATATTTGACCTGCGTCTGAGCAAATTTACATTTTTCTAAACTTAATGTTAACCGTGCCGACCACAATCTTCAAAAGACTTCTCTTAAATGCGATACATGTTCTGGTATATCCTTCTAAAATACTATAATGTCATGTGTTTGGTTTCAGTCCCCTTAAAATCCCATCTAATAATCGCTGAAAAGTTGCCGGTGCATTCTTCAACCCGAACGGCGTACGTATATACTGATAGTGTTCCTAGGAACAGTAAAAGCTGTCTTTGCCCTATCCTCTGGCGCTACTTCCAACTGACGGTATCCACTACGTAAATCCATCGTCATAAAATACGTACGTTGTCCCAGATTGTCCAATGTGTCCGTGATATTCGGAATCGGATACGCGTCCGAAATGGTTATGGCATTCAGAAACCGATAATCACAACAAAACCTATATCTCCTTGTACCATCCACCGACTTCTTAGGTACGAGAACTACATTGCTTGAATATGGACTATCGCTATGGCCTATGATTCCATCCCGTAATTGTTGTTCTATAAACTCCTCTAGTAGCGGTTGCATATGATGTGCTATCCTATATGGTTTCCTAAACACTGATGTATTATCCTCCGTTGGTATGTGATGCATCATAATCTGTGTTGCCGGTAACCTACCCTCCGTTCCGAATAAATCGCTAAATGTAAATAACAATTCCTCCAACGCGACCCTGTCGTCTGTCTGCAAATGCTGTAATTTTCCCCTTAACTGCGCTGCATCGACGTTTTGCTTATGCCTCGCCTCTAAATCCTCCCTATCGAGGTCATCTTCATCAAAAAACACCAACGTGGTCAATAACAACCCTTTCGACAAGCTAAAATCCGCTCTGTCGAAGTTATCTACACTTACAAGAACTCTATAATCTCCTTCCACATAACTTGGGTGAGCTAAACTCCTCCACAGAAAATAGTGTCCATTATCCAACTCCTCACTACTCTAGAGTGTCTCCACCATGTACAACGTCTCCTTTCGTAAGTCGGTATTTATTGAAACCCAAACTACCTTCCCTGTACCTGCCGGTATGTTATCGACCTTTAATGAATCCGTTCCCAATTTAGCCGGCGTCAGCTTCATATTAAGAGCGCCTTGCGACATTCGTCCATTTGCAACCGTTTTCCCCATGCGAAACATTGTTCCACCGAGTTCCACTGTTTGTTGCCAAAGATCTATCCTCGCACGATGTTTGTCGAGTAAGTCCAGTCCGAGAATCGCCGAATATCCCTCACCCACACATGGTAACACTTCTACCTGGTCATTAAACTTAGTTCCTTCGATCACGAATTGAAGTACCGTCGTACCCTATGACTCCACTTTATTATCTCCCACCCCAAGTAATCTATAACGTGGTGGCTCAAGCCTTCTCCTGCTAACCAGGTCTAGACTAATAACAGACACGTGTGCCCCCACGTCAACCAGAAACCATCGTTCCCTTCCGTTCAGCAAGCCTAATAAGCAGCATTCCGTCTGTGCACCTACGAGCGCATTACCTAATTTCACTGGGACTGCTCTCCGACGGTTGAAGCAATCCTGTTCTCGTTTAACGGCCGCTGTCGCCGAGGTTTCTCCCTACTTTTGCTCCTGCAGTTCACTGCTCGATGACCCATTTTCCCACATGAGTAACACCGAAACTGACGCTGACATTGCCTCCTAATGTGCCCTACCTGGCCACAACCAAAACACTTAATTTCCTTAGCCAGAACTCTATGCTCCACCCTTTGCTTCGTCGCATAATATACCTCCTCTAAGTATGTGACAATCCTTAGAGATCACTGGGATTCGCCACTCTCACCAGACGTGACATCTCCGGTGGTACTGCCCACAAAAGCACATCTAATGTCCTGTTCTCGGCCTCTTGTAACAGCACTCTATTAGTCTCCCCATTCTGTTACAGTTCGAACGTTTGTGCATTCAGTTTTCGAATCCTGTCTGAGAAAACCTCTACCGTCTCCTTTCTCCTCACAACTAACGCACTTAATTTTTCGCTAAAAACCTGGTACTATTCTGTTTTCGGTACCTCTGGCGTAACCCAGCCTCAAGCTCTGAGAACGTCCCCACATTATTCAACGTTTCATGGTACAATACGTACGACTTAGCATCCCCTATCAAGTGTAACTTCGCTACTCTTAACATTACAACATCCGACCACCCATTGGCCTCAGCCATTGTGATAATGTCAGTAAGTAATACCGACACATCCTCCGTTGCTTTACCTCAAAAGGGGTTAATCAATGCCGCGATTACCATCTCAAACGGTCTATGACACTCCATGACCTGTAATTTACTTTCACCTGACGTCCTTTCCACTACTCGCAATGCCTCAAATCTCCCTGCTAATTCTTCATATTTTTCTTTGTCACTGAACCTCGCCTCTGACAATACCCGAATTTGCTCTGTTAGAGTTGCTACAGCTTCCGCTGTAGTCACTACCGCAGCCTCCGCCACTTGCCGTGTTTCATCCATTCTTGCTTATAGCTCCACTGTTGCCATTAATTTCGCTCTGCTATTCCTTAAACTTAGTTCTTGCGGTGAATCATCGCCCATCTACATTCTGAACAATTGCGTGCCAAATGACCAAATCTCTTACAAATAAAACAATTCTTTGGCGCCCACTTCATACACGGTAATCCTTGGCCTGACAGGTTACAAAAATTACTTCGCTTAGGCGCTATGTTATCATGTCCCCCATTTCAACTGAATGCAGATAAATCTACAAGCACCTCCAACCTTACAAAGACACTTTTAAAAAGTCCATCCCAATTAACAAAAGAATGACACATAAAACATAAATCAAACGTCACTTACCCATCATCATCGTGCTCGTGTGCAGGTGAACAGTCCTGATTTCCTCCCTATACTGGTATGGACGAACACCTCCCGAATGACAAGACGTAACGAGAAGTGCATGACAAACAGTCACGAACGCAACCAAACACCTCAACTACCCCTCTACATAGGCACACCTCAGCGCTTCTTGCTCAACATAAAATGTGGGAGTCGAAGTCTGGTGCCAGCGTTGTAACCGGCACCACTTCTGACACCACTGTTGTGGGGTTAGGGGTCGAACCCGGGACTCAAGATGGCAGAGCTGAAACCGGGACCCACCACGCCGTATTTCGTCAGGAGGCCGAGCAAGTTCAAGAGTGTAGAGGGCCAGTGCAGAGGGATATAGCGGTATTCGGTAAGATTGCTTTATTCATATAATTTACAATATTCGGTGGGTGCAGTGTAGTGTCGGCTTGAAGTCCGCAGCACTGTCCCGTGAGTCCAGCCGGCTCAGCAACTCCTGGTACACTGCCGCTGCTGTCATCAAGGCCGCTCAAATGGAAGTCGGCCTCGTTCTCCTCACCAGTCGCCACCCACCGATGCACTGCTGCCTGTGATTCCGGAGACCGCTACAGTCCCTGGTCCTCGTTGCCATCCGCCCCGTTTGGCCTTCTCTGTCCGACCGTGGGACGAAGGTGGATGCACTGGTCACCAGTGGCCCTCGGGCCGCTGCTGCTGCCAAGACAGGACCTGACTAGCACCCACGCCCTCCTGGGCGCTGTGCTGCAACTTGCTGCTAGTGGTGCTTGCCAGATGGCAACACCCACCGCCATCTCTGGTGCTGTCACAGTGCTGCAGCATCTGCCGCAGCGTACGTCTCACCAGGATCCCGGTACGCTAGGTGGGAAGCAAACATGGCCCATAGACTAGAGGAGAACCAAGCCCCTCATGGACCTATTGCAGACTGCTGTCACTGCCCTCTTTCAGGCAGACCAATCAATCTCCAAGTTCCAGGCTGCCATTCCATCCTGCCCCATTGTTGTATCCCTGGGGGTGGAATATAGCCCGAACAAGTACATAGCAACAAAGTACAAGTTTATGCCAAATACTCATAACATTACTGCCAGACCAGCACAGATCCGTTCCGACGCTCAACTGACCTGGCACACCCTGTCAAGCTAAAATTGCCCGTATATTTATACTGGTTTCTCCCTCGCTTCTCTTGTAGTGTCAGAAACTATGGCAGGGATAAATTCCCACATGTCAGCCATTTACAAATCGCCACTCCTGGCTCTGGCCTACTGCCTCACCTCATACATCGCAACAACTTAACACAACACTGCAGTTTCCTGCCTCGTTGTTGCTCCACTCAAAACAAATTGTGCGTGCAATACTGCCATCGCAGCTCCGCGTCCACGAGTGCCATATTTACCTTTCCTAGCCTGCTGGTTATCGTCTGTTACCACACTCTGCCAGCGGCCCCAGATTTCATTGCCCAACCGCGCCTTCATTGAATTTTGATAAAATTTCCCTTTCCCTCGACTAGGACTTACACTAGCGCAGCATATAGTAAAATGTTGAGAACTGGAACAACATTAAAAGCAACGTCCAAACATTTTAAAACATCAACATTTAATTGCTAGCGAAAATATATACATACAAGGGAATAAAACAATATTTATAAAGTGATACATAGAGGCTGTTTACGTTATTCTTTCTTTCTAAGTAACAAATGACGTCAAAAACAACAAAATCTCTCTCTATCAATAAAGCTGATATTATCAGTGTAAAAAAAGGTTAGTTTAATCATATAACTTTGCCATTTAATCTTCTTTTTCGTATAAATGCAGACCTTTTCTGTCTCGAGTTGCAAAACCTAAATAATTGTCACTTTCAGATATCTGATCTGTCTTGTGGATGAACACTTCATAGAAAAAATATCAACTCATTATAGAGGCCAGATAACTGAAGGCGAAAAACTTATGTTTTGCATTAACTGAATGGAACCGATGCTTACACTGAGTGTAAATAACAACATATGACCTAGTTTTCATTGAGTAACTTTTCAATAAGCGAAAACGTGAGCTCTACTGAAGAATAAAAATACAGTTGTTTACGACATTATTAGTTGCTAGCAAATCTGACAATGCTGCACAGCCGCACGAGTGGCTGCGCCGTTTGAGGCGTCATGTCACGGACTGTGTGGCCCCTCCCGCTGGAAGTTCGAGTCCTCCCTCGCGCATGGGTGTGTGTAAGTAGTGTGTAAGGCTAGGAACCGATAACCTAAGCAGTTTGGCATTCACACACATTTGTACGTTTGAATGCTTCACAATTGCTAAATATATATAGAAATGGATATACATCCTAAACTCATCCCCCACCGTCTCTCTACCCACCTCCTCCTCACCCCTCTCTTTGTCCAGCTCCTTCTGCCACCCCTCTCTCTGTCCATTTACTACCTCTCCCTCTCACCCTTTACACCTCTTTTACCTTGAAGTCATTTAAGACGAATGGGTAAATCAGTCGCGATCATTGGTACATGGGGTACGAGAGACACATCGCTAGCTGCAGAATCTTTGAGCATCGTCGCTTCAATGACAGTATTTCGCGTAGTTTTAATATGTGAATGGCTAGAATTACAAAACTTCAGACGATCCAGATTCTGTAGTTGTAAACTAATGATAGATCGATAAGCTGTAAGTAACACTCTCTTGTTTTCTGTAAAAATGATGGTGAGGAATATTACAAAATAGCACATTGCTGTCTATATAGATTTTTTTGAAAATATATGTAAGGACAAAAAATATATAGAGAAATAATGGTCTAATGATTTATATGCCCTCCTATCGCAGTTGAAACTGGCTGTGAGAAAGAAATCTAAACTGCACGTTTTCATATCACAGCATTTTACTTCTTGTAGTCGGTTTTAACAGAAAATTTGAAGTTGATCGATCAAGAACTTTCTGAGGTTTTAGATAACAACATTGTCCCTGTCTATATATATATACATATATATACATATATATATATATATATATATATATATATATATATATATATATATATATATATATATAGGGTGTCCCAGCTATCTTGTCCACCCAAAATATCTCTGGAACAATAACAGCTATTGGAAAACGACTTTCACCGGTATCAATGTAGAGCTGGGGCCCATGAATGTACATATTTGGAAACATTCTAAAACGAAAGCATATGTGTTTTTTAGCACAAACTTACGTTTTTTTTAAATGGACCTCCTATATTTTTTCTTCAGCAATCCATAGCATGACAAAGCACATACACAATGGCGTTGATTGCATCACAATATTCCCATTACATCCCGAAATATTGAGACGCGAAGTTGACGCTTGAAACACCCGACATGCGCTGCTAGCGCACGTCCTGAGGCTCAGGCGTGAACCCCATGCTGCCCGTAATCGCGATGTGATTGACATGTGTAATCACACCTCCATACTTATCAAGAGGTCCGAAACGAATAATACGGTCTGCTGCCATCAACTCTCATAAGCACATAATGGTTTCCCTCTTGCACGTTTTACGTATGTACGTACACAATATGAACCAGTACCGATCGGTGTACACCCGTCAGGTTGTCTTATTTATCCTGCACACCCAAAATAAGGTTTATCTAATGCGTTATATGACCCATTGTGCCTGTCGCGCAGGGCCTGGCTCTACCTAGTCAAGTGTCCAACGTAGTTCCCACTACTGCCACAGTTACCACTTCGCCTTGTTTATGATTTGCGACCCATGCAAGCTCCTGTACTCCACCACCCTCCGAGCATCCCATTTGTTGTTGCTTTGGCGTGCAGTACACCGCTTGCCAGTGTAGTCGTGCATCAGAGTAATCTAGTGACGGCACAGAGGCAGTACACATTGTGAATAAACGTTGTGTTGTGGAACTTATACTGTACAGTATAATGTACACACATGAAGATATGGTAGAAATGCTGCTGATCTATGGAGAATGTACGTTGACGGGAAATACGTTATGATAGTGCTTGTTTGTTGATAGTACTGTTAGCGAACATTATGATTATTAAGTTAATATGTCTGTTTTCTACCCTACTCTACATACCTGTACTGTACCCTGTTGTAGGTGGACGAAATGCTGTTCAGGCAGAACGACTGTACAGAAGACGATTCCCTGACAAGCCATCGCCTTCGCGCCGGATGTTTGGTCGTCTCACATCTCGTCTACGTGAAACGGAAAGCTTAAATCCAAGACCTCGACATCGTCCTAGAACACGCACAGATGAACGTGCTGAAGTTGCCGTGCTCGCTACCATAGCTGTGAATCCTCAAATCAGCACACGTCAAATTGAACGTGAAGTTGGTGTGTCGAAATCAGGTGCACAGCGTATTCTTAAACGTCATAAATTTCATCCTTACCATGTTCATTTACACCAGGATCTTCATGGAAATGACTTCCGCAATGGGGTAACATTTTGTCGGTAGGCTCAGCAAAAACTTCTGACTAATCCAAATTTTTTTGCAGATGTTCTCTTTACTGACGAGGCATCATTCTCCAACGAAGGAATTGTCAATATGAGGAATATGCATTATTGGTCCGCAGACAATCCAAAATGGCTCCGTCAGATAGAGCATCAACGTCTGTGGAAAGTTAATGTTTGGTGTGGGATTATTGAAGATCCATTATCGGACCTTTCTTTATAAATGGCATCCAAAATGGCAGACAATACTCCAGATTTATACGACACAATCTTCCTGTTCTCTTGGACACCGTACCTCTGAACCGGAGAATGGTCATGTGGTATCAGCATGACGGATGCCCTGCACATAACGCCTTACGAGCACGACGACTTCTGAACCGTAAGTTCCCTGGTAGGTGGATTGGACGAGGTGGCCCAGTTAGGTGGCCTGCACGATCTCCGGACCTTACACCGCTGGATTATTTTCTTTGGGGGCAGTGAAGGATGCTGTTTACCAACATGAACCAAGAACACCAGAGGACATGAAGCAACGCATTATTGATGCTTGTACAGCCATCAAAGAGGAAACAGTAGCACGAAGTAGGGCATCCTTCAGCTGCAGAGTGACCCTATGTATGCAAGCCAATGGGCATCACTTTGAGCATGAGATGTGAACGCTATGTTTAGTATGTAGTGCTGGTATCACAGTGGAAGTTTCTACAAAGGGCCATTTTACCCAGTGATGTTAAGAAACATTTGTTTGCAACAATTTGTCATTTAACGCATTAGATAAACATAACATTGATAATTATGTGATAATAAAACTAATTGGTTAAACATGTTTACATTCATCTTCTATGTCCTACCTGAACTTCCCAAATCAAAACATTTTTACCTAAACAACGGTAAAACATTTAGTCCACTTGCTCGTTTCACTAAAACTATCAACATGAATTTTACTATTATGAGTGAATGATTAACTGTCACTTGCGCTAGATCTACAGTAAAGTAAAGTTCTAACGTTGAACGGCATTACCTTTTTAGTAAAGGGTTAACGATAAGCGAAGTTAATTTTGTGACTAACGTTGCGGTACACAGATATGTTACAGAATCGCATCACCCCTAGCCTATGAGATAAATACCTGTTGGAATGTTCGACGTTAATGCAGGATGGCAGCAGACCGTATTATTCGTTTCGGACCACTTGATAAGTATGGAAGTGTGATTACACATGTCAATCACATCGCGATTACGGGCAGCATGGGGTTCACGCCTGAGCCTCAGGACGTGCGCTAGCAGCGCATGTCGGGTGTTTCAAACGTCAACTTCACGTCTTAATATCTCGGGATGTAATGGGAATATTACGATGCAATCAACGCCATTGTGTATGTGCTTTGTCATGCTATGGATTGCTGAAGAAAAAATATAGGAGGTCCATTTAAAAAAAAAAAGGGTTTGTGTTAAAAACACATATGCTTTCGATTTAGAATGTTTCCAAATATGTACATTAATGGTCCCCAGCTCTACATTGATACCGGTGAAAGCCGTTTTCCAATAGCTATTATTGTTCCAGAGATATTTTGGGTGGACAAGATAGGTGGGACACCCTATATACACTCCTGGAAATTGAAATAAGAACACCGTGAATTCATTGTCCCAGGAAGGGGAAACTTTATTGACACATTCCTGGGGTCAGATACATCACATGATCACACTGACAGAACCACAGGCACATAGACACAGGCAACAGAGCATGCACAATGTCGGCACTAGTACAGTGTATATCCACCTTTCGCAGCAATGCAGGCTGCTATTCTCCCATGGAGACGATCGTAGAGATGCTGGATGTAGTCCTGTGGAACGGCTTGCCATGCCATTTCCACCTGGCGCC
Organism: Schistocerca piceifrons; assembly: GCF_021461385.2. Lineage (NCBI taxonomy): Eukaryota > Metazoa > Arthropoda > Insecta > Orthoptera > Acrididae > Schistocerca > Schistocerca piceifrons. The sequence continues at coordinate 777,334,682 of NC_060140.1, read as the reverse complement.
TCAGTTGGACCAGCGTTCGTGCTGGACGTGCAGACCGAGTGAGACGACGCTTCATCCAGTCCCAAACATGCTCAATGGGGGACAGATCCGGAGATCTTGCTGGCCAGGGTAGTTGACTTACACCTTCTAGAGCACGTTGGGTGGCACGGGATACATGCGGACGTGCATTGTCCTGTTGGAACAGCAAGTTCCCTTGCCGGTCTAGGAATGGTAGAACGATGGGTTCGATGACGGTTTGGATGTACCGTGCACTATTCAGTGTCCCCTCGACGATCACCAGTGGTGTACGGCCAGTGTAGGAGATCGCTCCTCACACCATGATGCCGGGTGTTGGCCCTGTGTGCCTCGGTCGTATGCAGTCCTGATTGTGGCGCTCACCTGCACGGCGCCAAACACGCATACGACCATCATTGGCACCAAGGCAGAAGCGACTCTCATCGCTGAAGACGACACGTCTCCATTCGTCCCTCCATTCACGCCTGTCGCGACACCACTGGAGGCGGGCTGCACGATGTTGGGGCGTGAGCGGAAGACGGCCTAACGGTGTGCGGGACCGTAGCCCAGCTTCATGGAGACGGTTGCGTATGGTCCTCGCCGATACCCCAGGAGCAACAGTGTCCCTAATTTGCTGGGAAGTGGCGGTGCGGTCCCCTACGGCACTGCGTAGGATCCTACGGTCTTGGCGTGCATCCGTGCGTCGCTGCGGTCCGGTCCCAGGTCGACGGGCACGTGCACCTTCCGCCGACCACTGGCGACAACATCGATGTACTGTGGAGACCTCACGCCCCACGTGTTGAGCAATTCGGCGGTACGTCCACCCGGCCTCCCGCATGCCCACTATACGCCCTCGCTCAAGGTCCGTCAACTGCACATACGGTTCACGTCCACGCTGTCGCGGCATGCTACCAGTGTTAAAGACTGCGATGGAGCTCCGTATGCCACGGCAAACTGGCTGACACTGACGGCGGCGGTGCACAAATGCTGCGCAGCTAGCGCCATTCGACGGCCAACACCGCGGTTCCTGGTGTGTCCGCTGTGCCGTGCGTGTGATCATTGCTTGTACAGCCCTCTCGCAGTGTCCGGAGCAAGTATGGTGGGTCTGACACACCGGTGTCAATGTGTTCTTTTTTCCATTTCCAGGAGTGTGTATATATATATATATATATATATATATATATATATATATATATATATATATAAAATTTACATTAAAGCCTATATCCATCTGAATGTTCATTAGAGGATCACGGAAAATTTTGAAGTACATTGGCCCAGACATTTTTGGGATTCTTTTACATAACAATGTTATCTCTTTATGTATTACATATACATTTATATGTATTATATATATGAAAAATATGTAGCCTATGTCCATTCAGTTGTTCATTAGAGTATTATGTAAAAATCTGAAGTCAATTGGTCAGGAATTTTTTGAGATTGTTGATAACAACATTTTCCCTATTTATATCATGCATTTATTTATGTAATTTATGTATTAAAAATACACAGCCCATAGCTGCCTGAATGTTCATTACAGACTCATGTAAAAATTTGAAGTTAATCGTTCAAGAAGTTTTTGAGATGTTTGGTAACAATTTTTTCCCTTCATGTGTTGTATATATGTTTATATGTTACACACATTAAAAATATATAGCCTATATCTATCTGAATGTTCAACACAGTATTGGTTTAAATTTCAAGTAAAAATGTAAATGTTGTGTAGCTAGGGTATCCCGTCAGGTAGACCGTTCACCTGGTGCAAGGCTTTCTATTTGACGCCACTTCAGCGACTTGTGCGTTGATGGGGATGAAATGAAGTTAATTGGTGAAGAGCTTCTTGAGATTTTTGATAACTGCATTTCACCTTTAATATTACACATGAATGTAAAGAAATATGTACCCTGTGTCTATCCAAAAGTTCATGTAAAAATATGAAGTAAATTGGTCAAGAACTTTTCGATATTTTTACTAACAATGTTTCCCCTTCGTACATAACATACATTTTTATAAATTGTATACAATAAAAAGGTGCAGCTTATATCCCTCTGAATGTTCAACACAGTATCACGTTTAACCCTTTGCACTCTGTAAGGAGATACAGTGCGACTCCACACACTCATATTTAAATTGCCGCCGCCTGAGCGGTGAGTGCGTCAAAGAGAATTACGCGGTCTCTTTGTGGAAAAATGAGGCCACTGACCAACAGGTAGTTTTACGCTAAAACAAAAAATTCGCTTTCATTCAAATATATTTTCAAAATGTTACAACAGAAAACCTCGCAATGTCTGATATTTTTTGAAACACTCATCAGGGTGGAGAGCTGGATTTCATGTGCATGTTTCGCAGTAATACATAGTTTCACACCTGCCACCTTTCTTTTTTCTGTCTGAACACACTGGAAAATCCTTACACTTGTTCCCCAGAAGCTTGTTGATAGTATGCAGCTGTCCATTCAAACATTCATCGTCATCAGAAGTTGGACGATGTGCTCGTTTCTGCCCTGGATTTCTGTCTTCACCAACTAAGTCTCTTATAACACTTCTACAGAATACTTTGTGAGAAAGTTTTTCCAAGTTGTTTTTCTCGCTGTTATTGTTGTATAGCAAATAGCAATTTACAAGTCCTGTCTCCAACAACCAGAAGTATAATTTTCTCCACCACTTCAGACCTTTCTTTAGAAAACCACAACTGGAAATAAAATGCTCAGATCGATCAACTCCATTCATCTTCGAAGTATAACCAATATTCACATTTTGTTTCATTATTTCTTCCTCTTCCTTTCTGTTTCTTTTTTATAAATGATACTAAGTTAATTGCTTTTGTAGAAAGCATGAGAACAGCTCGTTTACCTTACCATAGCAGAACCATCATTTTATAATTGCAGAGGCATTTTATTTCATGCTTCTTCTGACACAGAACTCCTTTCTTGATTGTAGCTGGAAGATTTTTGCGATTGGCCTCGATCGTTCCTGTGAGATGCAACTTCTGTTTCGACAGTTCATCAGCTAATGCAACACCTGTATAAAAACGGTCAGTGTACAAATAATACCTTGATTACCTTGTAGCATTTATGACAGTAGCCAGCAACTGAAGAACTACTCTCTCAGAAAATTCCAAGTCTGGATGAATCAATGACTCTGTTGTTACAGCACCAAAATAAGGTATCGAACTGCAAATACAGCCGTTTGAGGAATCCGAAATCACATAAACTCTGAGTCCCCATTTTGTTGGTTTTTTAGGAATGTATATTTTCAATATGAAAGGGGGCAAGGCACCAGGTTGGGACGAAGTAACAGTGGATATGATACGAGCAGCAGGAGAAGTAGGAACCCAGTGGCTATACAGAGTGCTGAGGGTGGTGTGGAAGGAGAACAGAATTCCTGAGGATTGGAAGAAAGGAATTATAGTCCCGATCTTCAAGAGAGGGGATAAAAGGAGATGTGAGAACTACAGAGGAATCACCCTGCTATGCCACTGTGGAAAAATCTATGAAAAGATGCTGGAGAAGAGAATAAGAAGCAGTATTGAAAGTAGACTGCAAGAGGAGCAGTACGGTTTCAGACCGGGAAGATCAACAACGGACCTCATATTTGCGGTAAGGCAACTGCAGGAAAGGCACTATGAGTACGGGAAGGACTTAATCATGGCCTTTTTGGATATTGAGAAGGCGTATGATAGTATCTGTAGGGACAAGCTCTGGGATGTGCTGAACGCAAAAGGGATAGATGAAGAGATTACACGAAAAGTCAGAAAAATGTATGAGGGAAGTGAGAGTTGTGTGAAAGTGGGGAGGGAACGTACTGCATGGTTCAAGCTGGAAAATGGGCTGCGACAGGGAAGTGCACTTTCGCCTTTATTGTTTATTATTGTTATGGATGAAATCCTACAGCAAGTATCAGATGCAATTGGAGATCATAAAATGAAAGCAGTGCTTTTTGCCGATGACCTGATGTTATGGGGAAATTGCGTGAAGGAGGTGCAAGAGCAGATAGATGCATGGGAGGCAACGGCAGCACAATATGGAATGCATTTCTCTGCAAAGAAAAGTGAAATAATCGTCACAACAAGGAAGAAGAATAGGCCAAAGGTGGATATAACTTGTGGAGGGGAAAAACTACAAGTGGTAGAGAACTTCAAGTACCTGGGAAGCGTGATTGAAAGTAAGGGGGGAAACGCAATGGAAATAAATGAAAGATGCAGAAAAGCAGGGCAGTTCTACAAATGCATTAGGGGGCTTATTTGGAGCAAGGAGGTGCCACAGAAATCCAAGGGAATTATATACCGAACCTACTTTGTCCCCATATTGACATACGGAAGTGAGACATGGGTAATGCACAAAAGCGACAAAAGTAGAATACAGGCTAGTGAAATGAAGTTCCAGAGGAGCAGGTTGGGTGTAACAAGACGAGACAGATTGCGAAATTTGTATGTGAGGGAAAGACTAAAGGAGGAACCAGTACAGGACAGGATAGAAAAATCAAGACTGCAGTGGTATGGACACATGAAGAGAATGGATGAGGGAAGAATTCCAAAGAGGATGTTTGATCTGCAACTGGAGGGGAAGAGGCCCAGAGGAAGACCAAGAGATAGATGGGTGAAGGGAGTGAAGGAATGTGTGGTGAGAAGAGGAGAGAACTGGACGAAGGTGGAAGAGGGGGAATGGTGGAAAGACAGAACACGGTGGAGAGGCTTGTGTTCCCGACAGACCCAGCCAGTGGCTGGAAACTGTCCAAGATGATGATGATATTTTCAATAACATACTACCCTTGAATGATACTGTAGATTCATCAGCAGCTAAGTACCTGTATGGACGATAAATTTCGAGAAACTTTTGAGACAAGTAATCCAACACATTCTTCACTTTATTCAGACATGACTAAACCTGAGTGCTCATATGTGCAGCACTCGCTACATTAGAAACATGAAGAGCTCAGAAAATTTGCCTGACTCGTCTGCGATTAAAACAGTCTGAAAAGAAGTAAGGTGATTGTAACCACTCTCTCGAAAAAAAGTCCTGCAAGTTCTTACAGTTTTGTAATGCCATATTCAGTAGCACAGCATGGGAGCGTATCATTTCTTCCTTGGTAATATTTCTCCAGTCTCAAAACGCAGAATGTTGTGGAAGTGGTGCCACTTTACATATTCGTGCTGTAGGGTACCTGTGCATTTGGGCTATTACTTGTTGAAATAGGTTTCTGTAAAATTAACTGAAAGAAACCAACTGGCGATGATGGAACATTACCAGTTTTGGTCATAAAACCATACTTTGAATCATCAAAAAGAAAATCTGTGAAGTCAGAGTCATTTTCGCTCCACATTCGCCACGAATCTTCTGCTGAAACACTAGAAAAATGCACATTTTCGCGGTTTTCATCGTCATCTCCCCTAGAACTGTTTATAAATGAATCACTCGGATCATCAAAATAAATCTCACTATCCTTTTCACGTAGAGGTTCCTCTAAACGCTGTCTTCCTCAGAAAGAACTAAACGTGGGGAATTAACCACTGCGCGCTCGCGAACTTGAACGTAATAATTCCAACATTCCTTTCAATACAACTGCAACAGTTTGACATCGAGTTAATACGGTTCCCCCAGATGGCAGCACTAAGCACCATTGATGCCTAGTACTGTCAGAATAGAGAATTGAGCACGTGAGAGCTGCGAAAAATCGTGTCGAATGAGGCTCGATATCGGAGGAGAAATCAAAATTCACGGTGTCGAGCGCCAGTCGACGTTGGAGTGGAAAGGGTTAAATCTGAAGTAAACTGATTAAGTACTTTTCAAGATTTTTAGTAACGTTAGACAATGATTTTTCTTTATATAGCGGTATAGATGTAGGAGAAAAAAACAATGAGTAATTTAAATGGGCTCTATGCATTTCCTCACAAATATGCCAAGTGGAATTCCTGTTTGTGGCTGAGTTAGCCCCTGTTTTGACTATAATCTATCATAGAGCCTTCAAACAAAAAACCGTTCCCACCAGTTGGAAGAAAGCACATGTCTACAGTGTTCCGCTATAGATATCAGTCACAGCCCAGTGCCATGTGCAGAGTGCCAAGTTCCAGGCACTTACGGCTGCTGCTGGGCCACTCTATGCCATTCTCCTTCTGCAAAGCAACGACTGCCAGGAACTCTCCACCCTTTTGGCTAGCCAGAGGGTTAATTCGACATGGAAGAATTCAGCCAACAAGCGTCTTCCATGTAGTCACCTCCTGACAGCTGTATTTAAGCCACCAGGACAGCTGAGCAAATCATCAGTATGACAGGACTCTGCTGTGTGTCAGTTGCCACCACAGGATCAACAACACTCTACTGACACAGTACTTATTAGTACAGCTGTGCCCTGCTGTGTCAGATAACACCATAACTGTGACGTGACCAATACTCCACCATCACCTCCATGAGATCACCCACCAAGTAACCTGCTGCTGCCGGCCGTAGTGGCCGAGTGGTTCTAGGCGCTTCAGTCTGGAACCGCGCGACCGCTATGGTCACAGGTTCAAATCCTCCCTCGGGCATGGACGTGTGTGATGTCCTTAGGTTAGTTAAGTTTAAGAAGTTCTAAGTTCTAGGCGACTCATGACCTTAGAAGTGAAGTCCCATAGTGCTCAGAGCCATTTAACCTGCTGCCACCCCATGGTCTGAGGTACGAATGGATGACCAGCCAGCTCCATGCCCTGGCTCCACTGAGCACGCACGTTTACTTGTTCAAGCCTCAGACAACAATAAAAAATTGTTATGTTTAAAATCATGCATGCCTATAGTTTGTCTTTCTCGCCCACCCACACTTCTAAATTCTCTCTCCCTCACCATCACATGACCCCAGGAAGTCCGAGAAGGGAGTTAAACGACAAACATGAAGGCAGCTCCCATCATCCAGCAGCGGTCATTACATCCCGTTCTGTCACAATGAGAAGGGTAGCACGAGTGATTCACAAAACTACTGTACAATACCTTTGACATTCATTCATTGTAGAATCTTAGAACGTGTTCTGAGCTCAAAAGTGCTTAGATATCTTGGTTTGAATGATTTGCAAGACAACTGTCATGGATCCTGAAAACAACAATCATGTGAAACACCAATTGCACTTTTCCACATAGTATTCTGAAAGCCACTGGTCAGGGCAGTCAGGTAAACATGGTATTTCTCGATTTCCAAAAAGCATTTGATTCACTACCACGTCTACACTCATTATCAAAAATTTGATCATAGGGGCATCAAGCGAAATTTGGGACTGGAGTGAGGACATTTTCGTAGGTAGGATGCAGTAAGTTATTTTGGATGGAAAGTCATGTATAAAAGTAGAGGTAACTTCGAAAGTACCCAGGAAAGAGTACTGGAACCTTGCTACTTATGTAATATATTAATGATCTTGTGGACACTAATAACAACAACTTCAAACTTTTCACAGATGCTGCAGTTGTCTATAATGAAGTCTTAAATATTCAATCAGATCTTGATAAGATTTCGAAGTGGTGCAAAGATTCTCAATTTGCTTTAAATGTTCAAAAATGTAAAAGTATGCACTTCACTAAACGAAAAAACGTAGTATGCTATGACTACAATATCAGTGAGTAACAGGTGCAACAGGTCAATTCATACAGACACTTGGGTGTAACACTTTCTAAGGATATGAAATGGAAAGATCACATAGGCTTATTCGTATACCAAGCAGGTGGCACACTATAGTTTTCGGTGTATATTCAGTCTACAAAGGAGATAGTTTACAAATCACCTGTGCAATCCACCCTAAAATATTGCTCAGGTGTGTGGGACCCATACTAAATAAGGATAACAGAGGATACCGAACTTATACAGGACTTCGGAACGAACTGGCGGACTAATGAAGATAGACTTAAAATATCCCAAGAAAACACACCTACAGAGTTCCAGGAACTGGCTTTAAATGTTGAGAGGATTTGGGGTGGACATCTTTAAAACAAAGGCGTTTCCTGTTGCGGCGGGATCTTCTCATGAAGTTTCTATTACAAACTTTCTCCTCCGAATTCGAAAATGTTTCAATGACGCCGACTTACATACGGGGAAACAGAGAGAATAATAATAAAACAAGAGATATCAGACTTCGCATGGAAAGATATAGGTGCTCGTTTTATCCGTATTCTGTTCGAGATTGGAATAATAGAGAACTATTGTGAAGGTGGTTCGATGAAGCCTCAACCAGGCGTGTAAGTGCGATGTGCAGAGGATCCATGAAGATGTAGATGCCGGTGTTGTGCAAACTTTTCGAGTTGGTGATGAAAGGAAATGGGTTGACTTCAGCAATGCTCTGCTTGAGGACATGGAAGAGGATGCATTTTTACCACAGTTAATTTTCAGTGATGAAGCAACGTCTCATATTAGCAGTAAAGTAAACTGACATAATGTGGGCATATGGGGACTCCAGAACCTTCATGTCAATATCGAGCATCAAAGAGACTCACCTAAAGTGAATGTTTCTTGTGCCAGATTTTGTGAAAAACTGTGTGATCCCTTCTTCTCTGACGAAAACACAGTGCAGAATTGGTTTTTTCCACAAGTCTAAGAGGACTCCAAATGTCTTCATTTTCCAACAGGATGGAGCTCCACCACACTGGCACAACAACATACGTCAGTTTTCTCAATCACACTTTACCTCAATGGTGGATAGGGTGCATGAGACCCCAAGACACTGTATCCTGACACAGCATTCTTGGTCTAAGATTGCTGGGCATGGCCCCATACGATTTTTCTTGTGGCATATGTGAAGGAAAGTGTGTTCATCTCTCTTTTACCTTGTGACATAGAAGAAATGAAGATCAAAATAACAGCCACCATAACTTCTGTAAAAGCAGATACGTTGTGTAAAGTTTATGATGAATTTAGCCATCATCCAGATGTTGCTCAGGCTCCTGGTGATAGACACATAGAGCATTTGTAATAATACAGCTAAAACGTTAAGATTTTGTGAGAATTTTGTAACCCATTGTGAGTTTTTAGCATGTTTTTATCAATGAATACATAGTTTTAAAATCAAGTCATTCTTCTTGAAACAAGCTGTGTAATGTAACAGAATTAAACCATGCACTAAACATTTTATTAAAGAATAGGGTGTTGTCTACAGGAAAATTGTGTTATTAATGCAATGATATTTTACAGATGTTAGAGAAGTGTTGTGTCCCAGATGTTCAAGCAGTTTTGATAAAAGCTTCATTACAGTGTTCCTGTTCCTAACAAATAAGGACACATACTGTGAATGGTTGAAAGTAATTCCTCGGAAAGACTAGTTACCTTCCAAGAGGTCTGTGGTCTGTTTTAAGCATTTTAGAGAAGAGGATATAATAAACTTTGATATGTTTAAAAATAGCAAGGAAACAAGCAGAATTCCCAAGTGTTCAGCTAAAATTAAGAAATAGCACAATGCCGATGATTTTCATCAATATACTTCATTATTTCATCACAGCACCTAATTCTGACTCTAGGAAAGATCCAAACGTAAAAAAGACTGAAATGGGAGGTAGATCTTCATCAGAGAAATGAATAATGACTTGCAGAAAATGTGATTCAGTTTTACAGAATTGAGTGGAAATATAGGTAGAATTATGTGAAGTGACATATGGTGCTATAAATGTAATTAACTTTCAGTATATTTCTATATGTTATCAGTGGAAGGCATTCCAAACATTCAATTAGTGTAAACATTGATATATTTACGTGTGTTCAATTATGTGTTGGCAATAATAGTCTAAGTGCCTCAAAACCTGAAAGTAAGTCAGTAGTCACAACTTGAGAGTATTCTGCAAAGATATGTAACCAGTGCAACATCCAATTTTTGTTTATGTTTGTATGTAGCACAGAAGGCTATAAAAAGAGGTCCTGTGAAACTTGTGTTGCACTTATAATGCCACATGAATGCTCTAGTCCTTATTTTGACATTCTCAATATGGGTGGTTTAACTTTACCATCCTAAGCTGTCATAAAATTATGTCATGTAGCTTCGAATATTGTTTGTGTACTAATATCGAATCACTGTGATACACGCTTTTGAAAATGAGTGTCCAAAAGCAGGTTCTTAAATTAAATTTGAAAAAAAAATAGCTTCTTCAGACAACAGTCTACACTTCTTACATCACGATCCTTGTCTGGTGACGCACTAAGTGACTTTTATGAAGAGTTATCCAATACAGTTTCAAATATTCTTCTGAATGATTATATAAAACGAAAAAGGATAGCCTAAAGTCGAACAAAGGACATATTTATAGAAAATAAATAATTTGTATTGCTTGAAGCTTTCCCATAGGACCAACTGTAGAAATGGTCTCACGCGAGATGTTGGATGTCGTTATGAAGTTCTCAGTGTTATCGGTGCAACTGACTGACACCTCCAGCTGCAGTAAACACACAGACGAGCTGTGACAGAAGCCTCTTATTGTGTCTAAGAAGAAAATCTGCAGGTATGAACGTGGTAAATTCGGAGGCCAATAGCAAAGATATCATGATCAGTAGCAGGAGAAACAGCTATGCCACCTGTCAGATGATGAAATGAGAGCTTCTGTTAAAACAAAATGGCTGTCAGTCATACTGTGTGCTACAATCGCCCACTCAGCAACCTTTTTCACGAGCCATGTGCCTATACACATGTCCATGGTGGTGTGTGCCCATCCTTGCATTGTCGTCTGAACATCTATGTCGCCACATTAGTGTTATCCCTTGTGTGACCAATAGTTCCTCTTTGTGGTCGCTGTGAATTTAAAATTGCAGCGCTTGATCCCAAGCTATGCTAAGTTGTTATCTTGTATCTCTGTTCAACAGATTTGTCGAGCTGCGAATTTAACATTGTCTAAGTATGGCACACAATACAGACTACAAAGATATCAAATCGATGTCTTTGTACTGGGACAACGCTATTAAAGAAGCACTGAAAAGTCGCAAGTCGACAAATCTGCTGAATGGAGATATAGGATACCAACTTAGAACAATAGGCGATCCAGTTCTGGTCATTTTAATATGACAGCTTCCACAATGAGGAACTATTGGCCATACAAGGGATGACACTTTGGCTACATAGATATTTGAATGATAAGAGTGAGGATAAACACACACCAATGTGAACTTGTATATTGGTATGCAACCGTCCACAGAGTGCACTGGGGGAAACCGAGAGCAGTGCACGGTATGACTGACAGCCTTTGCACATGGGCCAAAGCTCTTGGCTCAGTATCTGACAGGTAACGTAGTTGTCTCTCTCCCACTATCATTCAGGAAATCTTTGCTATTGCTCACTGAATTTGCCACTTTCACACCTGTACATTTTCTTGTTAGACTGGCATAAAAAGGAGGCTTCAGACACAGGTCAGTAGTGTGTTCACCACAGCTGAAGATTCGGGAGGTTACACTGATGACATATTGTGGTAATTTCACAATGACATCGAATGCCTCACATGAGAACTGTTTCTACAAACAATAAAATTTAATTACTTACTTGTGTGATTTTATTTTTACAGCAAATCTGTAGCCAAATAATGTCATGCTTTGCTCTTATATATCTGGTTCTATATGAAGTAACTGTTCTTTTGGACATGTGCAAAACAACAGACTCCATCTTTGATGCTGCAGTCACTATCAATAAATACACAAAGTAATTAAATACATTAGCTGCCAGTGGGCATTGATTTAAATTAATGGGGAAAGACATCTACATCTACATCTACATCCATACTCCGCAAGCCACCTGACTGTGTGTGGCGGAGGGTACCTTGAGTACCTCTATCGGTTCTCCCTTCTATTCCAGTCTCGTATTGTTCGTGGAAAGAAGGATTGTCAGTATGCCTCTGTGTGGGCTCTAATCTCTCTGATCTTATCTTCATGGTCTCTTCGCGAGATATACGTAGGAGGGAGCAATATACTGCTTGACTCTTCGGTGAAGGTATGTCCTCGAAACTTTAACAAAAGCCTGCACCGAGCTACTGAGCGTCACTTCTGCATAGTCTTCCACTGGAATTTATCTATCATCTCTGTAGCACTTTCGCAATTACTAAATTATCCTGTAACGAAGTGCGCTGCTCTCCGTTGGATCTTCTCTATCTCTTCTATCAACCCTATCTGGTAGGGATCCAACACTGCTGAGCAGTATTCAAGCAGTGGGCGAACAAGCGTACTTTAACCTACTTCCTTTGTTTTCGGATTGCATTTCCTTAGGATTCTTCCAATGAATCTCAGTCTGGCATCTGCTTTACCGACGATCAACTTTATATGATCATTCCATTTTAAATCACTCCTAATGCATACTCCCAGATAATTTATGGAATTAACTGCTTCCAGTTGCTGACCTGCTATTTTGTAGCTAAATTATAAGGGATCTATCTTTCTATGTATTCACAGCACATTACACTTGTCTACATTGAGATTCAATTGCCATTCCCTGCACCATGCGTCAATTCACTGCAGATCCTCCTGCATTTCAGTATAATTTTCCATTGTTACAACCTCTCGATACACCACAGCATCATCTGCAAAAAGCCTCAGTGAACTTCCGATGTCAGCCACCAGGTCATTTATGTATATTGTGAATAGCAACGGTCCTATGGCACTCCCCTGCGGCACACCTGAAATCACTCTTACTTCGGAAGACTTCTCTCCATTGAGAATGACATGCTGCGTTCTGTTATCTAGGAACTCCTCAATCCAATCACACTATTGGTCTGATAGTCCATATGCTCTTACTTTGTTCTTTAAATGACTGTGGGGAACTGTATTGAACGCCTTGCGGAAGTCAAGAAACACGGCATCTACCTGTGAACCCGTGTCTATGGCCCTCTGAGTCTCATGGGACAACAAATGTTTCCTTCAGTGTAGGTGCACACCAAGCTCAAACTCATATGGAAATCGGGGAAACACTGTGAGTAATGAGAATAATGGGCAAGATGCACTAAATCAGCAGTGTGTGGTTAAGTTAATAATTTGGATGTGACAGAAGGCATACTAGGATAGTCTGTGGAGTTGTGATGACCACTATGCCCAGATGGCATAGTGGTCAGGACATCTGCCTAGTAAGCAGGAGACTTGAGCCTGAATCCTGGTCTAGCAGAAATATTCAACTTTCCCCGTTGATTTAAATCAGTGCCCACTGCCATATAACGCCTTTAACTCCTTTGTGTCTTTATAGCTGGTTCTGATTTTGCCTTTTCTTTCTACTGAATTAACAATATGTGGTACAGTGGTAAGAAAAGCAGCTTATAGTAATGTCAAACTACATAATATGAAATTTTACTACCATGAAGCCTTCAAGTCAGTCACTTAGAGGGAAGCTGTGTTCCAATAGCTTCTGTTCCTTGCACCCCATAACTGTTGAGAATTTCTTTGAGTAACTGAAAATGGATTTACAGATACCAGGAAACCTATCAATACAGCTCATCAGAAGTATATTACCTTTTTTCCAAAATAGAAATGTTACAATACACAATGAGGAAACTCTTATCGAAATTCTTCTGCATTAAGTGACTTTGCAACAACATTATAAATCACTTGGTGTGTATTACATTTAATACATGATAGGAAGTTACTGTTATCTTTCACATTTATTGGCATGGAAAATTTGAGTTTTAACATGTAATGTAAGTGTATACTGATCATATTGTCCTATATATAACAGCTGTACAATATTTTAGTTTCATGTAAAATAATTTTTATCTGTCAAAATTCACTCTTGGCCATTTAAATGGGAAGAGTAACAGTGATTTCTTCTTGTGCACATCTACTAACCCTAGACTTGCGCCAACGAGTGTACATTCCACATGAACCACAACTTACTTCTGCACTATAGTAAATTCTCGTGTGTGACAGTTTTCGACACTTGTTAAAACTCGAGTTGTTGCTATTCAAATCAGAAAGGATAAATGATTAACTCTTGTGTACATGTTATGAGCGTACAATTGCACCTAATGCAAAGAAAACAAGTTTTTAATGTACAACAGGATGTGAGTCTGGAGACCCAACCATCTATTTGACAGGTGTGTATTGCTACCACATTGAAGACTATGGCTTGCGTAAAGCCAGCTGTGTGTGAACCATCTGCTATTTGATGGTGATGCCATTCATTGACATATAGTGTGAATGGGTCTCAATAAAACTTTCTCTTCATGAGAGTACAGTTACAGGCCAATTCACTCTGCGCATTACGTCACATCACAGCACACCACCACCCTGTCAGGATACTGTCTGCACATCATGTCAGTTTCCTTAGGCCAGTAGTGATCAGTGAAAGTGAAGTAATGAGCTACCATCTGTGGTACAAAAAACCAGAATGTGGTACTGGAATTGAGGAACTAGCAAAATAAAGTTTAATATTTATTTTATCAGGCAGATTTGGATGTACATATAAGGATCAGCTCCAACTACATAATTTCATTGTCAGTTTTGCGAAATAATAATCACATGCTCAATTTAATTAATACAGGTACATCATTTTTAAACACAATAACACCATACATAATTACACATTTTGTATCTACTGTACAACCTATCTATACACAGTTTAATTCTGTTATAAAAGACATTAATTACACATTTTGAATCTACTGCCATTCTGGCTAACACATTTTAATTCTGTTAGACCATATGCCTATTTAGAATTTTTGTGGGTAGCGTGAATTCACTGACTGAATAGAAAGGACTTTCTACAAGTGTTTGTGTAAATTCCTCTTTGAGGCTTGAAATATGAAGCCTTAAACAGTTGAAGAAAAATTCCTAATGTGTGTTTTTCAACGCTTTTGTGTGGTAAAATGATGATAAGTAAAAAAAAAATTTTAAAACATCGACATTTCTTTGCTAGCGAAAATATATTCATACATATACATCAGACAATGTTTATAATGATGTAAATAGAGCCAAGTTACCTTTCGTTTAACGAGCTTAACTTAAACATATTATGGTGTGTATATGTGGATTAGTAATTGTTCTCGGTGAGTAACTAAAAATACGGCGATCTGTTGAAAGAACAGGGACATACTGTGCTTTGAAACTAACTAGTGCACAATGGCCGCGACCAGTTCGGAAAATTTGAATACTATTTACGAAATAAGTGAGGAAGCGTGGAATAAACCGTGTTCCTGTAACAAAACAGCAAGAAAAGGCGTGTGTTGTGTAAAGTGTAACAGGAAATTCCATTACTCGTGTGTAAATTCAACGAATAGAGTGAAAAGCTGGAAATGCAGTGATTGTTTTCGTACTGACGGTGACGATATGGACGAAATCAAAACAGACCCGTTAAAAACGTGTGTGTGCGAAAAGTTACAGAATGAACTCAGAATAGTAAGAAAGGAACTTAAGTATTCGAAAACAATTATATGTTTGCTAACAAACGAACTACAGAAGCGAGAATCAGGCAAGATAGAAATGAGCAAAAACTACAGATTTGATGCACCCAACATAAATCACGATTCACAACACAGTGTGCATACCACAACACAGAATGCAGTTCAAAAAGGAAATCAATCTATGGGTGCAGCAATGAAAATGCAAACCTTTGCTCCTGAGAGTCAGTCAGATCATAGGAGACCCAAAATATTCGTTGCCTCAGATAGCCATGGCAGAGACTGTGCAAGAAACATTTTAAACTTAGCTTCAAATAAATATAATGTTGAAGGGAAGGTGATACCAGGTGCCCCCACTGGTGTAATACTAAAAAAAATGCAATGACCTCCATAAGTTGACAAGTGAATATTTTGCAGTTATCTGGGCAGGGGCTAATGATGTAGCAAAGAATGAAACCAAGTTGGCAATTCGTTCACTACATAAAGCCTTGTCAGCAGTACAAAATACAAGTACAAAGGTGAATATAGTTTGTGTACCACATAGACATGACCTGCTTGAATGGTCTTGTGTAAACCAAGAAATTCAATCTGCAAACAGAAAACTAAAAAAAATAGTGAAAGGCTTCCATAACCCTGGTTTTATTGATACTCCTAGTAACAAGGAGCTTTATACAACACATGGACAACACCTTAATGCAACTGGTAAAGAACTAATTGCCACAAGGATTTATGAATCAGTGGAAACAAACAGGAAAGTGTACAAAACAGCAATAGAACTTAAATGGAAGGATACTGAAGTCTCAGATAAAGAATCAGTGAGAATTGTTAATGACACAACTCCAGCACAAATAACAACAGAATCCTTAAAAGTGAACTCTGTTTGTGTGGAGAGAACAATTACTGAAGCAATAAACTTACCCAAGAGGACAGTGCAAAAGTTTGAAGAAGCAGCAAATGAGGTGGCAGGAAAGAAGGTGCCATATAAGAAGAGAGACCTACTTGCAAAAAGAAGAACAGCAAATCAAGCTCAAGAGATGAGAATACCAACACGTGGAGTACGGCAGTCAACCCGAAAAAAGAAACCACAACCGAGGGACCAGGATTTTTGGTGGGATCAGCAGGGGTTTCACAGACGAAAGCAGTTAACAAAGTGAGTCATCAAGTGGATGAACAGGTATGTGACTATCATAACACATATGATCACAGTGTGTCAAGATTAAAGACATTAACGGAACCTACAACTTCAAATATAAAGTCAAATTGCTCTCAGAGGAATACAGACAGAAACAAACTATTTACTTTTCTACAAGTTAACATACATTGCATTAGAAATAAAATTTTAGAATTAGAACATTTATGTAACACTGAGCATGTAGATGTTATATGTGTATCTGAGCACTGGTTAACACAAGAACAAGTAAATATGTTCATTCCCCAAGGGTATGTTGTGGTAGACACGATATGTAGAAAACAGAGAAAGAACGGTGGGGCGGGAATTTTTGTCAAAGAAGGAATAATGTTTTCCAGAATTGATGTATCTACATACTCCTCAGAGCTAGATGGGGAGTTTAGTTGTATAAAACTAATGAATGAAAATATAGTGGTAGTTAGTCTATATAGGTCGCCAGATGGTGATGTAAATTTGTTTATTGAAAAATGTGAAATAATAATTTAAAAAATATTGAAGAGTAAAACGAGAATTGCTATATGTGGTGATTTCAACATAGAAATGGTAAACACACAGAGACCAATTGCTAGGACATTTTTGAATATGCTAAGATCATTAGACCTCTATTGTACAAATAACTGAGCCACACGTAAGAATGCCTGTATAGACAATATTATTGTGAATTTCCATAGGGAGGATTTTACAGTTAGACTTGCAGGAAGTGGACTTGCAGATCATGAGCCACTACTCCTTACACTCTGTAAGAAGCAGCCAGTTAAAACTGAAGAATCTAAAGTAGTAGTGGTACGAACACAGAAGGAAGAATACATAAATATGTTTGTTGATAGATTAGGAAGTGCAGATTGTGACTTTATATACAATTGTCAATCTGGAAAAAGGGAAGCTGAAATTAGCTTTGGTAACTTCTTTAAAAAGTACACAGATTTATGGAATTCTTGCTCACCAGTAAAAAAAATTAGATATCCAAATGAAATGAAAAAGAGAAGTCTGAACTGGTTCACACAAGAGCTAGTAGAAATTAGAGGAAACTTGCATATGCTGTACCAGATGCATAAACAAGCCTCTGACCAAGGGGCAGAACAGAGCGTGAACATTCATAGGTCATATCTGAAATGCAAAAAATACTATAAAGCTAAACTTCTTCTGGCAAAAAAGCAAGCAGTGGAGAACTATATAGAAAGAGCTCCCAATAAATGCAAGGCAGCCTGGCAAATAATAAAACAAGAGAATACACCAAAACGCACAGAAACAGCTCTGCTTGATCCTGAAGAATTAAATGAGTACTTTTTAAACTCAGTTAAAGAAATAAGTAACAGTATCAAAGCAACAAATTCATCTGCAATGAACCTTGCTGGAACACCACTGCCTGTTAACCTGGCATTTCAATGGAGGGCTGTCACACCTGCTGATGTTATAAAAGCTGTATCCAAATTTTCAGGTTCTAAAAGTATGGACTGTTATTGGTTATCAAATAACGTAATTAAAAAGACAATACACGCAATCGCCAAACCATTATTAGAGTATATGTTTAATAAATGTGTAGAATTTGGAGTTTTTCCGGATGCACGCAAGGCATCAAAAGTTGTCCCAGTTTTTAAAAAAGGAGACAAACAGCTCCCCCAAAGCTACAGACCAGTCTCCATTGTTCCAATATTCTCAAAGGTATTTGAGGCGCTGATACACACTCAAATAAGCAACTTCTTTGAAAAACACAATATCCTATGTAACAATCAGTTTGGCTTTCGAAAGGGGAAGAACACAACAGGGGCAATCTTGGAAATCATTGACCAAACCTTAACAGCTTTTGAAAATAATAACATGGTATCACTGGTATTATGTGACCTAAGCAAAGCTTTCGATTGCATTCCTGTTTACATACTACTGGGGAAACTAGAGTTTTATGGAGTGAGAGGGAGCACTTTATCAGTGATAAATTCCTATTTAAGTAACCGAAAACAATTCGTTTCTGTCCGAAATTTAAATTCTTCCATCATGGAAATCAGCACAGGTGCACCACAAGGGTCTATCCTTGGACCCTTCTTCTTCATTGTCGCTATTAATGATTTACCTAAAAAATATAGCTCACCCTGTTATGTGTTATGCTGACGATACAACACTACTTACCACACATCAGAACATTTCAGATCTGAATAACCTAACGAAAGAAACACTAGATAAGGCCCTGGACTGGTTTGCAGCCAATAAGCTCCTATGCAACCCTGACAAACACAACAACTTTTAATGGGAACATCAAATGAAGTAGGCAATAAGTCGGTAAAACTCTTAGGTATTCACATTGACTCAAAACTATATTGGGAGGAACATGTCAATCGTGTATGTGAAAAAATATCTTGGGTGGCATACCTTCTCTTGAAACTAAGGGAGGTAGTGAGCTTGGAGTACCTCAGGGTGACGTACTTTGGGCTATTCCAGTCACATATTTCATATGGTCTGATTATATGGGGGCACTCCCGTCACATCAAAAATGTATTGAAATTACAAAAAAAAGTCATATGTATAATATGTAAAAGAGGTCACAGGGAGCACTGTCGTCCTCTTTTTTCCAGACTCAGAATACTTACAATTATAAATATATACATTTATACGTCTGTACTCTATATTAAAAATAATATTTGAGAATTTATTGCCAGAAGGGAAATACATGAACACAACACAAGGGCTAACGGTAATTTAGACATACCACGCCACAGATTAGCGAGAACAGGAAATTCCCATAAAGTTAACTCACTCAAAATGTTCAATAAACTGCCAGTTCATGTTCAGTCTATGGATACAAATTCTTTTAAAATTAAATGGTACAGCTGGCAGTCAGATCATCCATTCTATGACATTAAAGAATTCTTTGTGATGCCTGAGGAGAATATAAGCATTTAAAAGTTGTCTGTAGTTAAACATATTATTTTGTGCTGTGGTTAATCGTGTGTAATTACAAAGTTTATACTATAAACAATAAAATACCATGTTATATTAGATTACAAGATAGCTTGGTGCATTAACTTTTAAAAGCTATCGTTTGTAATTTGGTACACTGCCATGCTTCAAATGTATTCTATAATGTATTGACAGAAGTTTATTTTATTATTCTGTATGTACTAGTACATCTTGTATGACGAAGCCAATATCATTGTAAAATGATCTACGGTGAATAAAATTCTTGATTCTTGGTTCCATAAGTTTTTTTGTTACATAACTAATAGCGTCATAGATTACTCCATTTTTATCCTCCTTTAGAGCTGACTTTTTCATTTAAAACATTATTTAATGAAAATTCTTTGATTAACTTATATTATTATTTACATACAGTGTGGGGGTCGGCTCTGTTCTGTTAGTGTAAAACCTAAATAAGTTTTCGCTCTCCAATATCTGACTCCACTTGTGGAGGAAGGCCCAGTGGAAATAAATATCCAGATTGCCATGGAATATTTGAAATTCGCCATGCAAACAAAGCCGAATAGTGAAATAAAGGTTAAGACAACAAATCCACTCCCAAAACGTCAGTGAACATGACAAAAATAGGTTAAAGTATGAAAGCTTTCACGACCGGATGACATATCTTCTGGTAAACCTTCCGGGATGTAAGGTCGTGGTCCATGAAACTCTTCAGCTCCTAACGTTTCGTCCAGAGCTGCGCTGGACACCTTCAGAGGGGTGTTTCTCCTCTGGTGAGTCTTGCCGACTGACGGGTCGGACATCTGAGAGCGACTTATATATCGTAGAAAGTGGGCGTGACCAGAGTTACACGTGATACGCAGAGATAATCTTTGTCAGAGATAAAACTTAACTATCGATCGTAATCTCGTCACGGATAAAACTGTCTAGCAATTCTGTAGTGCTACTGTCCAAATATCACTAAGTTTCATGGTCTCTTCTTTCCGATTAAAATTATCCCTATCTTTATATATTTCAATTGCTTCTCTACAAAGCCGTGGGTAATAGTAGCACTACAGAATTGCTAAACAGTTTTATCTGTGACGAGATTACGATCGATAGTTAAGTTTTATCTCTGAAAAAGATTATCTCTGCGTATCACGTGTAACTCTGGTCACGCCCACTTTCTACGATATATAAGTCGCTCTCAGACGTCGACCTGTCAGTTGGCAAGACTCACCGGAGGAGAAACACCCCTCTGAAGATGTCCAGCGCAGCTCTGGACGAAACGTTAGGAGCTGAAGAGTTTCATGGACCACGACCTTACATCCTGGAAGGTTTACCAGAAGATAATAATAGGTTAACTTGCGATGTTAGCAGACGACGACGCCGTCAAAACTTTCTACCCAAGGGATCTTGATGTGACACAGCATGACATGAAGGTCTGTTGACGGTCCGTGTGAAGGCTGCCGTTTGCTATGTATTCTAGAAAGTTTAGACGTAATGTGACGGCCAAACAAATATTTTTTAGTATTTGTAATTTACCATGTACAGAAAACCCAGGTAGTATTAAATTTTTGGGCTTAAATATAGACAGTAAACTCTCATGGGAACCACACATCAAATATTTAAGTGCTAGGCTTTCTAGATTAATTTATTTTCTGAGGAAATTAAAGAGCTGTGTCTCAGTTAATTATGTTAGATCAGCATATTTTGCATTTTTTCAGACTATCATTTCTTATGGAATTCTTTTCTGGGGGAGCTGCAGTCATGTCCAGGATATTCTTCTGCTACAAAAAAGGGTGGTCAGAAATATTACAGGTTCAAACAAGTGGGAACATGCAAAGCCACTATTTGTAAAATTAGGCTGTCTTACAGTTGTTAATCTGTATATATATCATGTTCTAATTTACATAAAAAATAATTTATCTATCCACCTCTTAAAGAAAGACGTTCATTGTTGTAATACCAGAAATAGCAAGAAAATAGATGTGCCATTCTATAGATTGTCAAAATCATTAGATAGTTATAATGTTTTAGGCTTAAAAATGTATAATAAGTTACATTTAGAAATAAGTAATTTATCTTTAAATTTATTTAAATGCAAGTTGTATTACAGATTAGCTGGTCTACCTTTTTATTCTGTTACTGAATGTTTTGAATGCAATTCTATGGGAAATTGCAGTATGAAGCATGAGTGAGGAGATATCTGTCGACATACTAAAAAAGTCTATCCAGCACAACTTGGTGTATAAACTTATATATATGTACAGTCTTTCAATTATTAATATTGACTTTGTCTATTGCTTGTAAAGTCCAATGACAATAAAATTTATATTATTATTATTATTAGTGGGAATTTGTGTTAATAATTCCTCAATACAGTACCTAGAAAGCTACTTCTTGGAACAAAGATGATCATTGTAATCAGGCTATCAACACCATACGTCAATTCGACATGAATGAAAAATATAACACTTTTGCTAATAAAGTGCTTACTTTATTCGAACACTGTTTTCCCCAAAACCTTACCAAGGTTAGAGCAAAGTCTAACCATGGATTACTCAAGGAATAGCGGTATCTTGTAAAACAAAAAGAAAATTGTATCTGTCAATCCGAAACAGTTCTGATGTTGATGCTATAGCACATTACAAGAAATACTGCAAAATATTAAAGACTGTAATACAGACATCAAAGCAAATACATTACAAGGAATAGATAGTCATATCGGATAACAAAATAAAGACAATATGGGATATAGTGAAGGAGGAGACCAGTAGAACCAGACATGAAGAGGGACAAATAGCATTAAGAGTAAATGATACACTGGTGACAGATGTGGATGGTGTTGCAGAACTTTTCAACAAACATTTCATAACTGTTACTGAAAAGATGGAGTTGCCAGGTTCTGTAGATGCTGCTATGGAATACCTCAGACCAGACATTTCAAGTAACTTGCATAATATGAATTTGACCCTCACTACGCCGTCCATCATAAAATGTTTAAAATCAAAAACATTTAGTGGGTATGATGAAATATCAACAAAGCTAATTAAAGAATGTGGTTCTGAGTTAAGTAACATATTAAGCTATCTGTGTAACCAGTCGCTCATCAGTGGAATATTTCCTGAATGGTTAAAATATGCTGAAGTTAAGCCACTGTTTCAGAAGGGAGATAAAGAAATAGCATCAAATTTCCGTCCAATTTCACTTTTATCGGCATTCTCAAAAATTTTAGAAAAAGTTATGTACAATCGGCTTTATAACCATCTTATCTCAAATAACATACTGTCAAAGTCACAGTTCGGATTTCTAAAGGGTTCTGATATTGAGAAGGCTATCTGCACTTACAGTGAAAATGTGGATAATTCATTAGATAAAAAATTGCAGGCAACTGGTATATTTTGTGATCTGTCAAAGGCATTTGACTGTGTAAATCACAATATCCTTTTAAGTAAATTAGAATATTATAGTGTAACAGGAAATGCTGCAAAATGGTTCAAATCTTATATCTCTGCAGGAAACAAAGGGTGTTATTAGGCAAGAGACATGTATCAAGCTATCAGGCATCATCCAACTGGGAACTAATTACATGTGGCGTCCCACAAGGTTCCATTGTAGGGCCCTTACTTTTTCTTGTATATGTCAATGACCTTTCATCAGTAACATTACCAGATGTCAAGTTCGTTTTGTTTGCCGATGATACAAACATTGCAATAAATAGCAAATCAAGTGTAGTCTTAGAATGATTAGCTAATAAAATATTTCTGGACATTAATCACTGGTTCCTAGCCAATTCCTTGTCACTAAACTTTGAAAAAACACACTACATGCAGTTCAGAACTTGTAAGAGGGTGTCCCATGAGTATATGCCTAACTTATGATGACAAGCAGATAGAAGAAGTGGACAGTGTTAAATTCTTGGGATTACAGCTTGATAATAAATTCAACTCGGGAAAGCACATCACAGAACTGCTGAAGCGTTTTAACAAATCTCTATTTGCAATGCGAATTGTGTCAAGCATAGGTGATATAAAAATGATAAAGCTGGCATACAATGCTTACTTTCATTCCATAATGTCATATGGGATTATTTTTTGGGGCAATTCATCAAGCCAAGCTGATGTTTTCTGGGCACAAAAACGTGCAGTAAGAGTTATATGTTCACTGATCAAATATTAAATGCTCTGAATAACCGGACATCACCCATTGATATTTTTTGTGATCTCTCAAAGGCCTTTGATTGTGTAAATCATGGAATTCTTTTAGATAAGCTAAATCATTATGGTTTGAGGGGGGGCAGTGTACAAATGGTTTAATTCATACTTAACTGAAAGAATGCAGAAAATTTAAATAAGTGGTTCATGTATGTTAGAACAACAGCTGATTCCTCAAACTGGGGGGGGGGGGGGGGGGGTTTATCACGTACGGGGTCCCACAGGGTTCGGTCTTAGGTCCTTTACTGTTCTTGATATACATTAATGACTTACCATTCCACATTGATGAAGATGCAAAGTTAGTTCTTTTTGCTGATGATACAAGTATAGTAATAACATCCAAAAACCAAGAACTAAGTGATGTAATTCTAAATGATGTTTTTCACAAAATTATTAAGTGGTTCTCAGCAAACGGACTCTCTTTAAATTTTTATAAAACACAGTATATACAATTCCGTAGAGTAAATGGCACAACTCCAGTAATAAATATAGACTCTGAACAGAAGTCTGTGGCTAAGGTAGAATTTTCAAAATTTTTAGGTGTGTCCATTGATGAGAGGTTAAACTGGAAGCAACACATTGATGGTCTGCTGAAACGTCTGAGTTCAGCTACGTAAGCTATTAGGGTTATTGCAAATTTTGGTGATAAGAATCTCAGTAAATTAGCTTACTATGCCTACTTTCATTCACTGCTTTCGTATGGTATCATATTCTGGGGTAATTCATCGTTGAGTAGAAAAGTATTCATTGCTCAACGTGTAATCAGAATAATTGCTGGAGACCACCCACAGTCATCCTGCAGACATCTATTTAAGGATCTAGGGATCCTCACAGTAACCTCACAGTATATATATTCACTTATGAAATTTGTTCTTAATAATCCAACCCAGTTCAAAAGTAATAACAGTGTGCATACCTATAACACCAAGAGAAAGGATGATCTTCACTATGCAGGGTTAAATCTGACTTTGGCACAGAAAGGGGTAAATTATGCTGCCACAAAAGTCTTCTACTCATTGGCTGAATTTTTAGATATAAATTAAGGAGAAAAAAAGAAAAAAACTTAAACATTAGTGTCATGCAATATTTTGTGTAATGTAATATCTTGTACAGGCATCTTTTATTAACCTGACACGTTCCACATCGTTAAGAAGTGTTGTATTCGTGATCTATGGCACAAGTATTAATCTAATCTAATCTAATCTGTGAACTCAAGAACATCTCGCAGAAGCCTGTTTAGGGAACTAGGGATACTGACTAGTGCCTCCCAATATATTTATTCTTTAATGAAATTTGTCATTAAACATATATCACTTTTTCAAACCAACAGCTCAATTCATGGAATCAATGCTAGAAATAAGAATAATCT
Organism: Schistocerca piceifrons; assembly: GCF_021461385.2. Taxonomy (NCBI): domain Eukaryota; kingdom Metazoa; phylum Arthropoda; class Insecta; order Orthoptera; family Acrididae; genus Schistocerca; species Schistocerca piceifrons. Next base: position 777,309,729 of record NC_060140.1, on the reverse strand, counting down.
TCACAAGGATTTAAAGTCACTTAGTCTTGTACGAAAAGGTGTGCATTATTCAGGAACACATATTTTCAATAACTTGCCAGCTGCTATAAAAAGCTTAACAACCAATGAAGTTCAGTTTAAGAGAAATCTAAATGATTTATTGGTGGCCATCTCCTTCTACTCCATTGATGAATTTCTCAGTAGATCCAACTGATTTGTGTGTGTGTGTGTATATATATATATATATATATATATATATATATATATATATATATATATAACTTCTGCACAATTTCAGTGCAGTAATGTGTTCATTGTAAATAAGTGTGTGTGTGTGTGTGTGTGTGTGTGTGTGTGTGTGTGTGTGTGTGTATGTGTATGCGTAAGTACAATCTAACTTCTGCACCATTTCAGTGCAGTAATGTGTTCATTGTAAATAAGTATTACAGTAGTTGTATTACATGTTTATTACCTTATAAATAAATAAAAAACTTTTTTATTTTAAATTCAGTGCATTAGTATTTGTAAAATGATTCTTTCACATAGTGTTCATTAAAAAATGACAATCATACCACTTGGGACCTGTGGAATGGTACATTAACTTATTTGTTTGAGTTGTAAATATTTGTCTTGTATTGTTGTTTTTCTTACATGTTCTACATCTTGGAGGACCTCCTCACTACGGATCAATTGGAATGAAAGTAAATCTAATCTAATGACATAACGGTTATATTACGTCTCGATTTCACGGGACTTTCCCAGGTTCAGTGGAAATCGACCCTCACACGATCTCCTGTTCACAATACTTCACTTTAGATATCTTTGATTAAAAGTGTTTGGCTTGTACCAAACGTGCGGTCATGGCGGCATTTACTAGCGGTGTGTTTGATGTAGAGTTAAGTTCTGCATTAAAAACAGCGAAGGTTTTAGTTGTTGGGGCTGGTGGAATAGGCTCAGAAATCCTTAAAAACATTGTTCTTACAGGATTCAAGGATATCGAAATCGTAAGTATTGCTGTAACAACTGTAGTAGGTTTGTTATATTCTAGGTGCCTTTTCAAACTTAGCGTTGTTATGGAAAGTGAGTTAAGCACCTATTGTTGAAAAAAAGGTGAGAACGTAGAGGTGATGCTTAATCGTTTTGTTACTACTCTAGTTGCTTCTAGTAAATAACTTTATTTAAGCCACAACCCACAAGAAAAAAATTGCGTATCGTAAACAATACACCCAAATGACGCTTAGGCAACAACTGAGACAGATAAATAAAAATAAATAAACACACTAGCTATGCGACATTATACTACACTTCAGAGAATAAATTGTTGACATGTGTTGATCACAGCACTCAAGAGTTGTTTCCTTACACTTTGCCATTTCTTGGAGTAAGCAGTTGTAATTAATTTGACACATAAGAACTTATATCAGTATCACTATATTGACAGTGTTTTATACCTCCAGATGTCTGGCTGCTGCTTTATTTATGTAAAGCTTTGAGCATTTGCTGTTGTACTGTGATAAGATGAGACATAAGCTCATATTGTTGCGGTGAAACATATTTAATTGCTGTTTTCTCAGTCAATACTTAAGTCAGCTGTTGACACAACCCTGTTTGTTTCCGTCACACCTTACGATTGCTGCCTAGATAGTAAGCTACGTCATTCGACAAGTTTTTAATTTTTACCATCGTGACTTGTGACCTATCTCATTCCACGATATACTTCAGTGTGTTTGGCATTGTAATGCAGGTTGGCTGTTAGGAACAACTTCTCTTTTCCATACTGATCAAATCTGGTTGTGAGGATTTCTTCCACTATGTAGCTTTGAGTTGGTTACCTACAGACAGAAATATTACATTCTGTGTTAGTGACAACTGCAGAGGGCTAGTACTGAGCAGTGTTGGGTTTTCACAAATATCCTGGACTGCACTTGGGCAGTGAGTTTTCCCCTAAGTGTTCAAGATAATTTCCAATAATGTGGTGAACTATTTTTGAGGGAGGATATCAATTTCCAACCAACTAAGTGTGCTGGATTAGCTAGTCCACACTTTGAATTGGTCGCAAAAGCCAAACATTAAGTAGTAGCGGAACAAAGATTGCTCTAGTTTCCAATAGGAAAATAGATTCAAAGTGATAGAATTTGTTGGAGACAGTTATCTAAAGGGAGATTTATGGTATAGGTGTTTCTGATGAAAGCTTTTCATTCCTACAGCTGTTTTTTCAGTGGTTGTTATTTCCCGTGGCATTCCCGCCATTCGTATTTTTCATAATTGAAGTTTAGAATCTGTATCAGTAAATATTACACTTAAAAATTCTAATCAGAAATTTCTCTTGTTATTTGATTCACCATTTCTTGATTTACCTTGTTACATATTTAGAAGAGTGTAGGCCTATAAAAATTAAATATGTAGCAAATATTATCAATTGGACCTTCAGCTACATTACTGTTCAGTCATCATCACAATGTAGATTTCAGGGAGTAGGGAATGTCTTCTACTGTTTAGTGAAAGGAAAATGCTGACAATCTGGGTTCAACAAGAGCATTATGGCAATTTAAGGAACACTAACAATAAGCACAATCTTTGATTCTTAAGACCAGTTCAGAAGGTGGTTGAAGCCTGGGCTTCAAAGTGCAGCAGCTAAATTGCAGGCACATTAAAATCTTCAACCTTCTCAAGACAGCCAGTAAATTTAATGAATATTACCAGTGTAAAACTACCAGACTTGTAAAATTACCGCAGGAAGTAATTTTTTGTATCTCCACAAAGAAACATGGTAGTGTCGTGTTTTGTCCAATCTCAAGACTGATTTGATGAAGCACTCTGCGCTAGTCTATTTTGCTGAATCTGTATCACGTCTGCAACCTACATCAATTTGCACTTTCTTAGTGCTCTCAGATGTTAGTTGAACGTTACTTGATGCCTTATAGTGTGCCCTCGATTTTGATGCCTTATAGTGTGCCTCGATTCTGGTTTTTTTTCTTTTTTTTTTTTTTTTTTTTTCCCCATCCCCAGTTATATTCAGTACCTCCTCGTTAGTTGTCTGCTCTACCCATCTAATCTTAAACATTTGTATGTTGCACCGTATTTCAAAAGCATCTACTCTCTTCTTGTTTGTGCTGTTTGTCATTGTCGCTCTTCCATACAAGCCTACTCACCAAAAAAATACTTTCAGGAAAAAAAATCCTTATATTTAAATGTATACTTAATATAAAAATATTTCTTGTTCCCTACAATGTCTATATGTGGATCAAATTTGATTAACATTGGTTGCCTAGATGAAAAGATATGCATCTGCAAAGTTGGCCAAAATTTTCTTCTTGCAAATTTTAGGGTATTTTTGGGGCGCAATATTTTTTTTTTTTTTCTTTCCACGGCTGGAAAGAACACGCTTTAAGCTTTCAAAGTTACATAGTTTAATTTCTGGATCTTTCATATTGATGAATAAGAATACATATCAAAAGTAGAGAAAATAATTATTGATAAATACAAAAAATTAATACAATTTGAAGCTGTTAAGTAACAAAAAATTGTAATTGTACTGTCTTTTAATAGTTTAAGATTTGTCTGAGGTTTAGGGAATGTAACTATGCTATTAAGAAGTGTTTTACACCATGGATTCCTTCCAGGAAGAATAGGAGGAGGACCTCCATGCAGCGGTAGTCTTCTTGATATTGCGGAGTTTGCTCTCCAAGTCAGCAGAGGTCTTATTTGCACCCATAGATCTGCACCTGGGTCGGTCACAGCGAAAGTGGGGCGAGTTATCACTCCTCTAGCCAAATGATCAGACAGTTCAGTTTCTGACATAGCCAGTTGAATGTAAAGTGTAGGATATAAATATAATAAAACTTCAGAATATGTTCGTAAGATTATAAAATCTAGATGATCATAATGGAATGTTGTGTTGCTTTAGAATGTTTTAACCCTGCAATGCATGGTGATGCATATATGCATTGTCACTCAGTTCCATCGGCATTATAAAGCAGCAATAGTTTTTTTAAGGCTCTATCCTCACAGTGCTGGTACATTTCTGAATCACCACTTTCAGTTTTTGCTTTCAATATTGCGTTTTCATAATGTCAGTCTTCTGTGCGGTGTAATCTTTGGTGTTGACATTGTACAATCTTCGTGTTGAGTACTGAGTGTTTGAATAATCAATACTCACTGTTGTAGCTGAAGGTAAGCACTAAAGCAATATGTTTTAATACGCTAATTTGTGTGTTATATATACAAACAATCCCGAATCTACTATGCTTCAAACCAGGATATTCATGAGCTTTCAAAATTGCTTGTTATGAGTTAATAGACTATTGTGTAAAATGAACCAAGAGACCTTGCACCCTGCTACTTTGGTGGATCAGACAGAGTTGATTGTCACAAGTCAACACCTTTCTATTACGGGAAAAGTCAAACACAATCAGTTGAGGGAAATGTTACCAGTGGACAAGGAGCTTCTATGATGTGGGTCTGGGTTTGATTTTACTGAAGGTGCCCAAATTTGTCCGTAACATAATAATGCCTTGTTGATGACACAATTTCAGTTCCTGCAGAAGACTTGTTGCAGCCTGTTTGTAGTGAAGAAGGCTTTAACATCAGTAACAATTGCAATGTCTGACAAGTTGAAGTTACTGACTAATGAAGTTTTCAAACCTGGTTGGAAAATTTGTACCAAATGTAGACATGAAGTGACCCAAAAAGAATAATCCCACCAGGATAAGCAAGAATCACCATCCACTGAAGACAAGGATGATTTTGATTCTTGCTTTACTGCGAATACTTCATTATCATCAGTTGGAGAGTGGCCATTATAGCTTCAAGGGATCATCAAAGGGGATTCAATGGGATACATGAAGCGCAAAGTTCAGAAAGCCCAAGGCACCATTACTGAGGTAATTGCCACGACTGCTGTCGTGAGCCAAGTAGATATTGCTCAAATGCAAATGGAAGAGTGCCAAAAATGTATAGACATGGACATCTTAATTAAAGAACTTAAGATTAAGCGTCAGACTTAAGGCAATTACAGTGAAGTTCAGATTTTGACCCTAGCCCCAAATAGCTCAACTATCGAAAAAAAAAGTCTGACAAATTTGCCGTTTCAACTAAAATGGTGAAGAAGGCTAGGAAACTAAAGATGGAAGATTGGATATTTGCAACATCTACAAACTGTAAAGGGGAAAAAAAAACTCAATGTTGAAGTAAAACAAAATGTCCTCACCTTTCTAAAGATGAGTTTTCTCATTTATGTCCTTGCAAAAATGGTTGTGTTGCAGTAAGAATAAATGGGGGAAAGATTCACAGAATTGCCTGCTCCTTTATAACCTGAAAGAAATGTCCATTGCTTATTGTAAGCAATATGGAAATCAACTGAGATTCTCTAAATTTTGTGAGCTCAGGCCGAAATGGTGTACTGTAGTTTGTTTTTCTGGGTCACACTCAATATGTGTGTGTGCAATTCATCAAAATGTTGGCGTCAGCAACATCCATCCAAGATGGCTACAAGAATTATATGAAAAAACTGCATGCAGTTTGGACTCAAAAGATCGTATGCTGCAATGTTGTGAGGAATGACCAGGAAAAATGCAACTAGAGGCTTTTCTTGAAGACGCTTCTAAAGACGATGATTCTGAAGAAACAATGGAATACAAGCAATGGTCCACACTGACAGTGAAATGTCCGAGAACTGTTGAAGATTTCATGGAGGCACTGATTTTGAAAATTACCGGTTTAAGACACCATCACTTGTGTCGAAGCACCGAAGTTTATACCTTGAGTAGCTAAAAAGAAATCTTACAGAAAATTAATTATATTGATGTAGTTTGCTGAGAATTATTCATTTGTTGTTCAAGACACTGTGCAAGGATTTAATTGAGAGAATAGTCAGGCTACGTTACATCCTTTGTAGTCTATTTTGGTGTCAAAGAGTGTCAGAGTATTAGCATTTGTACGATCAGAAACTCCATCATGATACCATTGTTGTTCATACCTTTCCGATAAAGTTAATAGCACATTTAAAGACGAAGATTGAAAACGTTAAGAACATTTATTACTTTAGTGATAGTTCAGCTGCTCAGTATAATAATTTCATCAATTTATGTTTGCACGAAAATGGTTTTGGCATTACAGCCGAATGGAATTTTTTTGGAACAAGCCACGGTAAATTGCCTTGTGATGGCATTGTAGGAACAGTAAAAAAGACTAGCAGCCCGTGCTAAATTAATTGTATTCAGCACAGACCAAGCAGAGTTTCCAGTGATGCTACAGCATTCAAGTTCATGCCTTTGAAGTAGTTAAAGAAATTTCAGCAATCTCAGTTGCAAGTTTACCACAAGGACAATATATTTCATGTATGTATGACTAATTTTGGTGGGTTGGAAGTGTGTGTGAAGTTTCACATGAACAAGCTTGATGCACCCACAAGGTTCTGCCCGTTCCCTCCGCTTTGCAACTCCTCTAAAGACACGTACTGGATTCCTGAGCAACATATTTTCATGATTTTAGAAGCACCATGATCATCATCATTAGGGAGATAATACAGTAATCCACAATCTGCCCTTGACAAAATTGTAGAACTGTTAAATCAAAAATGGAACTGACTCTATAGTATTTTTGTTTCCCAAATTTGCTGTATTGTGTGTTATATTTGTTTTATGGTATGTGTTAAATTAATGTTTGAAACTGATTTATCTGCTGGAGTAAAAAATTAATTATGGGACTTAATGAGCAAAATAATTCGCTTTTCCATCTTGTCAAAGTGCTAAAATAATAACTTTCGAAACATATTCTTACTCGTCAATACGAAAGATCCAGAAATTAAACTATACAGTTTTGAAAGCTTAAAGCATGCTTTTTCCAGCTGTGGCAAGAAAAAAGGATTGTACAAGACACAGTTGAGATATTCCCCCCCCCCCCCCCCCCCCCCCAAAAAAAACACCCTAAAATTTGCACGTAGAAAATTTTGGCCAACTTTGCAGATGCATATCTTTTCATATAGGCATCCAATGTTAATTAAATTTGATCCTTATATAGACATCATGGGTAGAAATAACTCTATGAAGTTTTGATGCGATTGGTTCATATGAAAAGTACCAGTGGCCGGTCAAACTTTGGCACTCAGAATAGTCTGACAAATTTTTCAGCCACTTGAGAGTCTTGTATCTATATTTAGATATGGCTAAATCCCTAATTTTTGCCATGGTGTGATTCAGCATAAAAAGGTGTCTATGTATCCCCGTGAACCATGGACCTTGCCGTTGGTGGGGAGGCTTGCGTGCCTCAGCGATACAGATAGCCGTACCGTAGGTGCAACCGCAACGGAGGGGTATCTGTTGAGAGGCCAGACAAACATGTGGTTCCTGAAGAGGGGCAGCAGCCTTTTCAGTAGTTGCAAGGGCAACAGTCTGGATGATTGACTGATCTGGCCTTGTAACAATAACCAAATCGGCCTTGCTGTGCTGGTACTGCGAACGGCTGAAAGCAAGGGGAAACTACAGCCGTAATTTTTCCCGAGGGCATGCAGCTTTACTGCATGATTACATGATGATGGCGTCCTCTTGGGTAAAATATTCCGGAGGTAAAATAGTCCCCCATTCGGATCTCCGGGCGGGGACTACTCAAGAGGATGTCGTTATCAGGAGAAAGAAAACTGGCGTTCTACGGATCGGAGCGTGGAATGTCAGATCCCTTAATCGGGCAGGTAGGTTAGAAAATTTAAAAAGGGAAATGGATAGGTTGATGTTAGATATAGTGGGAATTAGTGAAGTTCGGTGGCAGGAGGAACAAGAATTCTGGTCAGGTGACTACAGGGTTATAAACACAAAATCAAATAGGGGTAATGCAGGAGTAGGTTTAATAATGAATAGGAAAATAGGAATGCGGATAAGCTACTACAAACAGCATAGTGAACGCATTATTGTGGCCAAGATAGATACGAAGCCCACACCTACTACAGTAGTACAAGTTTATATGCCAACTAGCTCTGCAGATGACGAAGAAATTGAAGAAATGTATGATGAAATAAAAGAAATTATCCAGATTGTGAAGGGAGACGAAAATTTAATAGTCATGGGTGACTGGAATTCGAGTGTAGGAAAAGGGAGAGAAGAAAACATAGTAGGTGAATATGGATTGGGGGACAGAAATGAAAGAGGAAGCCGCCTGGTAGAATTTTGCACAGAGCACAACATAATCATAACTAACACTTGGTTTAAGAATCATGAAAGAAGGTTGTATACCTGGAAGAACCCTGGAGATACTAAAAGGTATCAGATAGATTATATAATGGTAAGACAGAGATTTAGGAACCAGGTTTTAAATTGTAAGACATTTCCAGGGGCAGATGTGGACTCTGACCACAATCTATTGGTTATGACCTGTAGATTAAAACTGAAGAAACTGCAAAAAGGTGGGAATTTAAGGAGATGGGACCTGGATAAACTAAAAGAACCAGAGGTTGTACAGAGATTCAGGGAGAGCATAAGGGAGCAATTGACAGGAATGGGGGAAAGAAATACAGTAGAAGAAGAATGGGTAGCTTTGAGGGATGAAGTAGTGAAGGCAGCAGAGGATCAAGTAGGTAAAAAGACGAGGGCTAGTAGAAATCCTTGGGTAACAGAAGAAATATTGAATTTAATTGATGAAAGGAGAAAATATAAAAATGCAGTAAGTGAAACAGGCAAAAAGGAATACAAACGTCTCAAAAATGAGATCGACAGGAAGTGCAAAATGGCTAAGCAGGGATGGCTAGAGGATAAATATAAGGATGTAGAGGCCTATCTCACTAGGGGTAAGATAGATACCGCCTACAGGAAAATTAAAGAGACCTTTGGAGATAAGAGAACGACTTGTATGAATATCAAGAGCTCAGATGGAAACCCAGTTCTAAGCAAAGAAGGGAAAGCAGAAAGCTGGAAGGAGTATATAGAGGGTCTATACAAGGGCGATGTACTTGAGGACAATATTATGGAAATGGAAGAGGATGTAGATGAAGATGAAATTGGAGATACGATACTGCGTGAAGAGTTTGACAGAGCACTGAAAGACCTGAGTCGAAACAAGGCCCCCGGAGTAGACAACATTCCATTGGAACTACTGACGGCCTTGGGAGAGCCAGTCCTGACAAAACTCTACCATCTGGTGAGCAAGATGTATGAAACAGGTGAAATATCCTCAGACTTCAAGAAGAATATAATAATTCCAATCCCAAAGAAAGCAGGTGTTGACAGATGTGAAAATTACCGAACTATCAGCTTAATAAGTCACAGCTGCAAAATGCTAACACGAATTCTTTACAGACGAATGGAAAAACTAGTAGAAGCCAACCTCGGAGAAGATCAGTTTGGATTCCGTAGAAACACTGGAACACGTGAGGCAATACTGACCATACGACTTATCTTAGAAGAAAGATTAAGGAAAGGCAAACCTACGTTTCTAGCATTTGTAGACTTAGAGAAAGCTTTTGACAATGTTGACTGGAATACTCTCTTTCAAATTCTGAAGGTGGCAGGGGTAAAATACAGGGAGCGAAAGGCTATTTACAATTTGTACAGAAACCAGATGGCGGTTATAAGAGTCGAGGGACATGAAAGGGAAGCAGTGGTTGGGAAGGGAGTAAGACAGGGTTGTAGCCTCTCCCCGATGTTGTTCAATCTGTATATTGAGCAAGCAGTAAAGGAAACAAAAGAAAAATTCGGAGTAGGTATTAAAATTCATGGAGAAGAAATAAAAACTTTGAGGTTCGCCGATGACATTGTAATTCTGTCAGAGACAGCAAAGGACTTGGAAGAGCAGTTGAATGGAATGGACAGTGTCTTGAAAGGAGGATATAAGATGAACATCAACAAAAGCAAAACAAGGATAATGGAATGTAGTCTAATTAAGTCGGGTGATGCTGAGGGAATTAGATTAGGAAATGAGGCACTTAAAGTAGTAAAGGAGTTTTGCTATTTGGGGAGCAAAATAACTGATGATGGTCGAAGTAGAGAGGATATAAAATGTATGCTGGCAATGGCAAGGAAAGCGTTTCTGAAGAAGAGAAATTTGTTAACATCCAGTATTGATTTAAGTGTCAGGAAGTCATTTCTGAAAGTATTCGTATGGAGTGTAGCCATGAATGGAAGTGAAACATGGACGATAAATAGTTTGGACAAGAAGAGAATAGAAGCTTTCGAAATGTGGTGCTACAGAAGAATGCTGAAGATTAGATGGGTAGATCACATAACTAATGAGGAAGTATTGAATAGGATTGGGGAGAAGAGAAGTTTGTGGCACAACTTGACCAGAAGAAGGGATCGGTTGGTAGGACATGTTCTGAGGCATCAAGGGATCACCAATTTAGTATTGGAGGGCAGCGTGGAGGGTAAAACTCGTAGAGGGAGGCCAAGAGATGAATACACTAAACTGATTCAGAAGGATGTAGGTTGCAGTAGGTACTGGGAGATGAAAAAGCTTGCACAGGATAGAGTAGCGTGGAGAGCTGCATCAAACCAGTCTCAGGACTGAAGACCACAACAACAACATGTATATTAAAGCAAATGACCAAATTTTTCTAGAACTTCTGAAAAAGCCGAGCAAACTTGGTACATTTGCACTTTCATATGTGGTGCGAAGATGAGTAGCCTCTCTTTAAAAGGCCCTAAAAATTCAACCACCGAAGATACTGGACTGAAATTTGATACACAACCGTCCAAGACCATATACAACCTTCACACCAAATTTCATTAGATTTGGAGATGGTATAGTGGGGACTCCTGGTCCCTTTGAGGTGGAATGACCCAAGTTTTAGCATTAGGCAAGGGGAAGAGGAGGTTGTGTCACTCCAGTTCTGTCCCTGAGGGATGCCACTTCTTACTCTCCTTGTTTTTTCCCCCATCAGTCTTCTGACTGGTTTGATGCGGCCCGCCACGAATTCCATTCCTGTGCTAACCTTTTCATCTCAGAGTAGCACTTGCAACCTACATCCTCAATTATTTGCTTGACGTATTCCAATCTCTGTCTTCCTCTACAGTTTTTGCCCTCTACAGCTCCCTCTAGTACCATGGAAGTCATTCCCTCATATCTTAACGGGTGTCCTATCATGTTGTCCCTTCTCCTTATCAGTGTTTTCCCCATATTCCTTTCCTCTCCGATTCTGCGTAGAACCTCCTCATTCCTTACCTTATCAGTCCACCTAATTTTCAACATTCGCCTGTAGCACCACATCTCAAATGCTTAGTCTCTTCTGTTCTGGTTTTCCCACAGTCGATGTTGCACTACCATACAATGCTGTACTCCAGACATACATTCTCAGAAGTTTCTTCCTCAAATTAAGGCCGATATTTAATATTAGTAGACTTCTCTTGGCCAGGAATGCCTTTTTTGCCAGTCCTCAGCTCGCGGTCGCGTTCTTGCTTCCCGAGCATGGGGTCCCACGTTCGATTCCCAGCGGGGTCAGGGATTTTCACCTGTCTCGAGATGACTGGATGTTTGTGTGTCCTCATCATTTTATCATCATTCATGAACATGTTGAGTTTGGTCTGAGCAAAGGTTGGGAATTTGTACGGGCGCTGATAACTGCGCAGTTGAGTGCACCACAAACCAAACATCACCACCACCTTTTTTGCCATAGCTAGTCTGCTTTTGTTGTCCCCCTTGCTCTGTTGTTCATTGGTTATTTTACTGCGTAGGTAGCAGAATTTCTTAACTTCATCTACATCGTGACCATCAATCCTGATGTTAAGTTTCTCACTGTTCTCATTTCTGCTACTTCTCATTACCTTCGTCTTTCTTCGATTTACTCTCAATCCATACTGTGTACTCGTTAGACTGTTCATTCTATTCAGCAGATCATGTAATTCTTCTTCACTTTCACTCAGGATAGCAAAACTCTCCTAAAATTCAACATATCTAAAGATTTGAATCATTCTTCCATTCCTCATGTCATTCTTCCTTTACTGTAGACTCTCCGTGATGACAGTAAAAGTTTTGGAATGATCCAATCCCAGACAGATTTAGAAAAGTGGTGTTGGCATTAGCAAAAGTTGAGGGAAATGGTAGGTGGTGTAGTGTGTCCAACTTGTTTTGCCCTGACGAGCAAAACTCCTATCTTAGTGTAGTCAGGTAGATGAGTAATTGATAATAACAGCTAAGTAGCATCATTTACTGCCTAGCAACTGCAAGAAGCCAGCCAGTGACAGGGTTTGCTTGAGCAGGTGGCACAAGCCGTGTAGCAGCACTACAAAACAGATGCACGTGTGTGTTAAATTTAACAGTGAGTTTCTTGTATGTAACTGGTGGTGTCTTCGTTTAGCTGAAATCTAGTTCACATAATATTTTATTTTTGGGGTTTATTCACTTCTATTTCCTCTCAGAACTATTTCCAAATATAGGTAACTGGATACATTTAAAAAATCTACTCATCAAGCAGCAGCAGCAGAACACACATGTAGAAAGGTATTACAGTTTGCGAGCTTTTGGAACCAGTGATTCCTTCTTCTGGCAGAAGGGTTGAAGGGGAAGGAAGAGGGGTTGAGGAAAAGGACTGTTGAGGTTTAGAAAAAGGGGTAGGGTTTGGAAAAGTTGCCCAGACGGGAGGCTTACTGGACAGGAGGAGAAGGAAAGACTGATTTTTGGGGACTGCACTGGACAAGATTTTAAAACCTAAGAGCTTAAAGGTGGAAGATAGGGTAATAAGCAAGACAAGGATTACTGCTAAAACATCGTGCAAAAAGATGATAAGAACAGAAAGCTAAGTGCATTGTATGTGACATAAGAGGTGGGAGGCGGGCAGCGAAAAATAGACAGGTCAGAGAATGAAAGATTTAGAAAACTAAAAGGGAATGAAGAAAGGAATAGTTACTGTGAAGACATGCTGAGATCGAAGAAATTAACGGATATAAGGCCCAGATTGGTGGTGAAAATCAAGGACGTGTTGTAGTGTCAGTTCCCATCTACAGAGAACTAGGAACTAGTGTCTGGGGCAAGAATTCAGATGGCACGTCTTGAAACAGGCACCAAGGTCATGACTATCGTGTTGTAGAACATGCTCTGCAACAGGATATTGTGTGTTGTCAGTATACACCCTCTGCCTGTGTCCATTTGTCCTAACTAATAATTTAGTGGTAGCCATGCTAATGTAAAAGGCCAAACAGTGTTTGCAGCACTTGATCCATACACCACTACCTTGAAATCATCCCTTGCAAGCCTTACGAGAATTCCTCACATCCAGCATTGCTTGACAACCCTTCCTCGGGTCTCTACAACATGACCGTAACGTGTCCTCTCTAGAACTTCAGGCTCTTCTCTCCCCAAAAGCTAAGAACTCCATCATCATCCTTCCAGCGGGCAAGGGTTGTACCACTGTGGTACTTACTGACAGGAGTACGTAAGACAAGTTCTACGCCAGCTGTCTGATTCCTCTACAAACAGTGCACCCAGGGCCTCAGCATTTGGTTGTTGGGTACGGGCTTGGCGACTCCAGGTTCCTAAGCTGGGGACTGGTAAGCGCCACCAGTCTGCTGTTACTGTAAGCTCCGTGCATGCTTCAGCGACCACTGTGAGGTGCAGAAGTGGAATGTTGTGTGTTTCAGGGAATGGGGGCCTTGGCCTCGCTGCCTAGACTGTGAGGAAGTACACACATATGTATAAAAACCCTTTCACCTCAAAGTTCACCATGTACTGATGAGATGGATGGCCGTTTATGTAAAACAGTGTATAGTGAGCAACCTCTGGGGCTCCTGCTGCCCCCCAAGTTGTATAAGGCTTGCTCAGGCATGCAGGGCTCTGCCTGGGTTGACGGTTGTTTCCCTAGCATCTCGTGGGATCCCTAAGGAACGGTCTCATCAAACTACTACTACTACTACTACTACTGTTGTGACAGGTGTACCATCGGGTAGTACCTACACCCACTCATCAAAGAGAGCTCGGTTGGTCAGTCCTCCCGAAAAGAAGTCTCAGACTCATAGTAACAGGGCATTAGTGTGCCATAACATTATCATTGTAATCAAACAAACAGGGGGAACCTTTCAGAAGGTCTCCACTTTTTGTATTCACAAGGCATTGGAAGGTATTGCTGGGTCTTTAAAAAGTGTCAAAGGACTACATAGTGGAACACTTCAAGTTGGAATTGATAATTCAAACCAAGTATCTAAGCTTTTGGTATGTAAGGCATTAGGTGACTAACCAGTCGAGGCTGAGTTGCATAACACCCTTAACTTCAGTAGGGGCATGGTTACCTGCTCCAATATGACGGAGGTGGACCCCGCGGAGTTACGTGAAGAACGGAAAAAATATGGGCATCACGGAAGTGCAGAACTATGTGAGGATAGTCAATGGCAAATTGGAAAACTCTGCAACATTTATTCTAATATTTAGTAAGAATTACCTGAACATATCCGTGCAGGCTATATCTGTCATAAGGTTTGCCCGTTTGTTCCTAACCAAATGGGATGCTTCAGATGTCAAAGATTTGGCCATACCACTATGGAATGTAATGGGAGGACTATGTGTGGCAATTGTGGAGGCTAAGCTCACGAATCGGGCTATTTTTGTACTCTTCCTCTGAAACGTGTAAACTATTTCCTTTGCATAAGTCCTTAAGACACCAATCGCCAAGTGTGATGCTTCAACATAAACTCAGTTCTCAGATTCAAGTACGAGCACATGCACTTGTTGGTGTACTTGTGGGGAAATGCTACACTTGAAACAGAAGTCATTCAGAAGCTATCGGCAATGGACTTACCACCTAAGCCCCATACCACTGCCCACCATCAGAAGCCTACTAAACCATCCCTTCAACCCAAGCAACCACCTCCTCCCATAAGTAAAGAAAACGTCTTTTGAAAAGTACTTCCAAGTCGAAGAAAGTGATGGTTAAACCTTCAGATCGGCGAGCTCTCTTCCTCTCTGATGGGGCACGTACTCTGGAAGAAATGGACTTCCAATTGGAGGAACCGGCTAACATTCCCGCTGACCTCCCCGGTAAATACTGCCTCCGAGGGAGAAAGAAAAGAACAACCTTTGCTAAACAGTGGCGTCTGCAGGGACTTCTGTCGTGCAGTGGAATTGTAGTGGATATCTCTCACATTTAGAAGAATTACAACTCGTGGTCCAAGAGAAACTGTCCTGCATCTGCTTACAAGAAACTCACCTTAGTCACCGACACACCTGCGTTACGTGGTTACCACCCCTACAGGAAGGACTACATTACTGGAGGCAGGGCTAAATGTGGAGTGGCTGTTTTCATTAATGACAAATGCCAGTCCTCTTCTGTCTCTCTTACCATGACCGTATTGGTTGCCATGAAAGTTCTAGCACAGTATGTTATTTGTATCTTCCACCTAATGATGCTTCAGATGAAGGCACAATGACGGAACTCCTCCGGGCACTCCCACATCCATTCCTCCTTGTGGGGGACTTAGTCCACACAGTGTGCTGTGGGGCTTGGCTACCACTTGCTTCAGGGATTGAATGATCGCGCGACTTGTCCAGTCTAAGAATATCTGCCTTCTGAGTGCGGGTCAGGTGACACACTTTTCCTCAGCTGCAGGGTCTTTCTCAGTAACTGGTCTTTGTTTTTGTTCCCCAGCTATTGCAGACTCAGTTCAGTGGGAAGTGGCTACAGATCACTTCCCAGTTGAATCATTCTGCCGACTAGGATGGTGGCTGACAGGAGACCATGAAGATGGATGATACAAAGGGAAAATTGGTTGCAGTACAGTCGACAGGCTATTTTTGAACAAAAGAATTATGCACAGGAGAAGGTGGCCCATATCACTTGTGAGATCCAGTGGGCTGCCGCAGAGTCCATTCCCCAGTTAGTAACCACCTCAGACAACGGCGTGTACCTTTGTGGAATGGCGACTGTCGATTGGCCATCAGGGCCAGTCAAACAGCTCTGTGGAACTTCTGACACCATCAGACTACAGGAAACCTTCATGCCTTCAGATCTGCGAGAGCACATGCGAGGCGAGTGATAACAGAATGGAAGAGGGCTTTCTGGAAGGAATTCACGACTTCCATTAATCAGACTTCCACCGCGCAAGTTTGGGATTCAAAAAGGCGGATTTCAGGCAAGGGCAGTACACATCCTCGTATGGCCTTTACAAGTAATGGGGTGTGGTGGACATGCCAGAAGACATGGCTCACATTTTAGCTAAACACTTTTTTACTTCAGCTATGTCATCCAAACAACGTCCTGCTTTTCAGATGTTCAGTAGGACTGCGGAGTTGAGGAAGCTCGATTTCTTCTTGCATAATAAGAAAGACTACAACCTTCCATTCTCATTGTGGAAACTGGACTCTGCTTTGTCTGCAGCCAGAGACACTGCTCCCGGACCTGATGAGATCCATTATGCCATGCTTCGCCATCTGCCCTGAAGTGAAAAGACATGTCCTCTCTTGCAATCAGATCTGGTTTGATGGACAGTACCCCACAACATGGAAGGAGGCAATATTAATTCCAGTCTGGAAACCAGGCAAATATCATTGTGCCCCTAACAGTTACTGGAGTGTAGCCCTCTCCAATTTTATAGGTAAGGCTCTTGAATGCATGGTCAACTGCCACTTCGTCTGGTTGCTGGAATCCCTAGGTCACCTGTTCCGCTCCCAGTGCAGTTTCAGGCACTGCCATTCCACCTTTGACAACTTAATTCTACTGGAGACAGCTAAACTGGAGTCCTTCTTATGCTGAAACCATTTGGTTTGTGTGTTTTTTGACCTCGGAAAAGCATATGACACTACTTGGAGGTACAACATCGTTCACCCACTTCATGAATGGGGACTATGTGGATGCCTGGCACTTCTTATCCAATTCTTTCTCGAGGTCTGGCGTTTCTGATTTAGCGATTCATGTCAGTGATGGCTTGTCTGACTGTTATGTTCAAGAGAATGGGGTTCCCCAAGGCAGTGTCCTCAGTGTCACATTGTTTGCCATCGCTATCAGTGGGATTTCCTCCGCAGTCAGGAGCCCTGCCGTATGCTATTTGTTTGTGGGTGACTTTGCAATCTTCTACTCTTCCTCTGATATTATGATGATGACGAGACAACAACGGCTTACCATTAGGAGTTCGGAAACCTGGGCCAGGACCGCTGGTTTCAGTTCTCACCAGAGAAGGCTACATGTGTCAGTTTTAACCATGCTCGTTGAAGTTTTAATCAACCAGTGCTGACAATGGGTGACAATTTTTATGTTTTCAAGAAACTATGCTCTTCTTGGGTTTATAATTTGACTTGAAATTAACTTTGTTTTCACACCTGAACGACCTATGAATAAAAGGCTTCCAGTCGCTGAATATTTTGAAATGGCTTGGTGGAAAAACATGCGGAGCTGACAGGTCCCACCTCCTGTAGTTTTATAGGACATTTGTTCAATCACATTTAGAGTATGGCAGGTGGTCTACGGATCAGCCTGTACTTCCTACCTCAAGATGTTAGACGCTGTCCACCATGAGGGCATTTGAATATTGACTAGAATCTTTTGGACCAGCCCAGTTCAGAGTCTGTGTGGGAGGCTAGTGAACCGCCACTCTGGATTCAGCGACATATACTTTTGGCTCGACAGGCACTGAAAATCTCAGCGTTACCTCAGTCATTGGCATTTAGTGCAGTGGTCCAACCTACATTTGAATGGCTGTTCAGGAGTCAGCCCCATGTTATCAGGCCATTTGGGATATGTGCTACTGACTGTCTCAAGGCTCTGCATCTATCAGACATCAAAATTCCCCCTGCGGGTCCGGGGATTAGAATAGGCCCGAGGTATTCCTGCCTGTCGTAAGAGGCGACTAAAAGGAGTCCCTCCCCCTCAAGGGGGTAGTTAGCGCCTGCGTCCGGAGACGGACGGTTCCACGACCTATAATTGCGGTCATTTTGGTTTTTCACTTCTTCTGGTTTCTTCCTTCCTTTGGTTGGTTCCTTTCTTTGTTCTTCTCCATCTCACTGTCTTACTTACTCTTTCCCTTGCCTCCTTCTCCTTGCCTCCTCCTCCTCCTTGCCTTCTCTGGTCTCCGCCTCGGCGTTTGAGACAGTCTGTCCTTTCTCTCCCTCTCTCCCTTCTTTTTCCTCTTCTTCCTTCCTCCCTGTGCGTGCCTGAAGGCCAACCCATGTGTTTGCACGCATAGCTGGTGATGGGGTAACGCGTAATTCCCCGTCCTGGGTAGACAAGTAAGGCACGCACGTACCCCCTGGTAAAGGCCAGGCCCAGGGAGGGGTAATTGCCTGAGCTGACACCATCCGACCATGCCAATTGGTCCCTCCGTCCGTTTCTCGGGAGGTGTGACCTGAGGTGTTTACATTCACCTAAGGCAGGAGTGCCCTCGGAGAGGGTCCCCACAAGGAAGGAGCGCGCCATCGGAGACGCTGGCAATCATGGGGGATTCCTCCGCAATGGATTTCTCTTCTTCTTCTCTCTCGACTTCTGCCCAAAAACGGAAACTTGACCAGCCACCAGTGACAAAAGTACTGCCGCCTGCCCCACAGTTCCTCGTAGTTTCTCGATCTGAGGACGGAAAGGGTTTTTCCTCTGTCATCCCTTTTGTTATCCAGAAGGGCGTAGATGCCATAGCCGGATCTATCAAGTCTTGTACCAGGTTGCGTAACGGTACCTTGTTACTAGAAACTGAGAGCGCCTTTCAGGCACAAAAACTGCTTCGGGCCACACACCTGTACACGTTCCCTGTCCGAGTGGAGGCTCACCACACTTTGAATTCGTCTCGTGGTGTGGTATATACTAGATCACTCGACGGATTGACTGACGAGGAGATTCAGTCTTTCTTCGCTGAGCAGGGCGTGACGGCTGTCCATAGGGTCATGAAAAAGGTCAACAATGACCTTGTACCGACCCGGACACTTTTCTTGACCTTTGATAGTGTTCAGCTGCTGTCGCACATCAAAGCGGGCTACGAGGTTACTTCTGTTTGCACCTATGTCCCGACACCTACGCGCTGCTACCAGTGTCAGCGTTTTAATCACACTCGCCAGTCTTGTTCCAATGCGGCTAAATGTGTCACTTGTGGCAGGGATGCCTGTGAGGGTGACTGTCCACCTCCATCTCCTCATTGTGTGAACTGTCAGGGTGACCATGCAGCATCCTCCCGCGACTGTCCCATCTACAAGGAAGAACGCTGTATACAGGAAATTCGGGTCAAAGAGAAAGTGTCCACCTCAGCTGCTCGCAAGCTATTTGCTAGTAGGAAGCCCACATTGCTCCCAGCGGGGAAATACAGTACTGTCCTCGCCTCTCCTCAGACTACCAGGTAGGTGGCGACGCAGACATGCGATCTGACCTTCAGCACTACGGTCGTCCATTTGGTCAGTGCTAAGATCGCCCTGTCGACGTCTCCTCTTCCTCCCGTCACCCCTCAGACACAAGCACCTTCATCAGCTTCTGCCAAGACAAAGACCCAGAAGTCAGATGCACAGACCTTCAAGAAGGAACCGTCCCGTGCAGACTTCCTACGTACCTCGAACTCCCAGCCATCGACCAGTACTTCCACTAAACGACCTTCCAAGAAGGCTCATAGGAAGCACAGTTCTCCTTCTCCGCAAGCCAGTGCTCAAGATGGCCGATGAGCCTATAGAACCAATGGACGATGACTGTCCGCCTACTGATAGCGGTGGCAGTGCTCGCTCGAAGCCAGGCCCTCAGCGGCCTTCAAGGTGACCCCTTCTTGCATCTTCTTTTTCTTCTCACGATGGCACTTATTCACTGGAATATTCGCAACATTCGCTCCAACCGAGAGGACTTAAAGTTGCTGCTCCGCTTGCACCGTCTGCTCTTCGTAGCCCTCCAAGAAACGAGGCTACGCCCATGCGATCAAAAAGCTACGCCCATGCAATGAAATTGCCTTGGCACACTACACCTCTGTGCGTTTTGAACTACCCCCTGTGGCAGGTATTCCGGCTCATGGAGGGGTTATGTTGCTGGTCCGGGATGATATTTACTACGATCCCATCACATTGCACACCGGCCTGCAGGCAGTTGCCGTCCGAATTACTCTCCCCACTTTACATTTTCCATTTGTACTGTTTACACCCCATCGTCGTCTGCTGTTACCAGGGCAGACATGATGCAAATTATTGCTCTGCTACCTGCACCATTTTTGTTAACTGGAGACTTCAATGCCCACCATCCCCTTTGGGGCTCTCCAGCATCCTGCCCGAGGGGCTCCCTGTTAGCAGACCTTTTCAACCAGCTCAATCTTGTCTGCCTCAATACTGGCACCCCCACTTTTCTTTCGGACACAACTCACACCTAATCCCATTTAGACCTCTCTATATGTACTACCCAACTTGCACGGCGGTTTGAGTGGTATGCACTTTCTGATACATATTTGAGCGCCCACTTCCCGTGTGTTATCCATCTCCTGCATCATACCCCCTCTCCGTGCTCAACTAGTTGGAACATCTCCAAAGCAGACTGGGGGCTCTTCTCTTCCAGGGCGACCTTTCAGGATCAAACCTTCACAAGCTGCAATAGTCAGGTCGCACACCTCACGGAAGTCATTCTCACTGCTGCTGAATATTCCATCCCTCACACTACTACTTCTCCACGTCACGTACCGGTCCCCTGGTGGTCCGCAGCATGTAGAGACACTTTACGTGCTCGTCGATGTGCTTTACGCCACCCTACAGTGGCGAATTGTATTAATTATAAACGATTACGTGCGCAGTGTCGTCGTGTTATTAAAGAAAGCAAGAAAGCCAGCTGGGCTGCTTTCACAAGCACCTTCAACAGTTTTACTCCTTCTTCTGTTGTCTGAGGTAGCCTGCACCGGCTATCTGGCACTAAAGGTCCACTCACCAGTTTCTGGCTTGACGGTCGCGAATGACGTCCTTGTGGCCCATGAGGATGTCTCCAATGCCTTCGGCCACTTTTTGCAGAGGTTTCGAGCTCCGCTCATTACCACCCTGCCTTCCTCCCCCGAAAACAGGCAGAGGAGGCTAGGCCACCTAACTTCCGCTCCTTGAATCGTGAAAGTTATAATGCCCAATTCACCATGCTGGAACTCGAAAATGCACTGGCCCGGTCACGGTCCTCCGCTCCAGGGCCTGATTCTATTCACATTCAGATGCTGAAGAACCTTTCTCCTGCAGGTAAAGGTTTCCTTCTTCGTACTTATAATCGCATCTGGATTGAGGGACATGTTCCCGCATGCTGGCGCGAGTCTATTGTTGTACTGATTCCTAAGCCGGGGAAGGACAAGCACTTGCCTTCCAGTTATCGACCCATCTCACTTACCAGCTGTGTCTGTAAGGTGATGGAGCGAATGGTTAACTCTCGTTTGGTTTGGCTGCTCGAATCTCGACGCCTACTTACCAATGTACAATGTGGATTTCGTAGACGCCGCTCTGCTGTTGACCATCTGGTTACCTTGTCGACCTTCATTATGAATAACTTCTTGTGGAAGTGCCAGACCACGGCTGTGTTCTTTGATTTGGAGAAGGCTTACGACACCTATTGGAGGGCGGGCATTCTCTGCACCATGCATACATGGGGTCTTCGCGGTCGCCTCCCTCTTTTTATTCGTGCATTTTTAATGGATCGACAGTTCAGGGTACGTGTGGATTCTGTCCTGTCAGACACCTTTCGCCAGGAGAATGGGGTGCCACAGGGCTCAGTTTTGAGCGTCGCTCTCTTCGCCATAGCGATCAATCCAATAATTGATTGCCTCCCAGCTGATGTATCAGGCTCCCTTTTCGTGGACGATTTTACCATCTATTGCAGCGCGCAGCGTACATGTTTCCTGGAGCGCTGTCTTCAGCGTTCTCTTGACCGTCTTTACTCCTGGAGTGTCGCCAATGGCTTCCGTTTTTCTGCCGCTACAAAGAGTTTCTCCCACAGTCCTTACGACTCGGTCCCGTTGCTCTCCCATTTGTGGAGACAACAAAATTTTTAGGTCTTACATTTGACAGGAAACTTAGCTGGTTTCCACATGTGTCATATTTGGCTGCCCGTTGTACCCGTTCTCTAAATGTCCTCCGTGTTCTCAGTGGTATGTCGTGGGGAGCGGATCAAACCGTCCTACTTCACCTGTATCGGTCGATCGTCCGCTCCAAGCTGGATTATGGGAGCTTCGTATACTCCTCTGCACGGCCGTCCATCTTACGCCACCTCAACTCCATACAACATCGGGGTTTACGTCTTGCGATCGGAGTGTTTTATACTAGTCCCGTCGAGAGTCTTCATGCTGAAGCCAGTGAATTGCCACTCACCTACCAGTGCGATATACTGCTTTGTCGGTATGCCTGTCAGCTACTGTCAATGCCCGACCACCCGTCTTATCGTTCCTTTTTTGACGACTCTCTCGACCGTCAATACGGGTTTTATGTCTCTGCCCTGCTACCCCCTGGAGTTTGCTTTCGTCACCTCCTTCAACACCTTGATTTTTCACTCCCTGCAACTTTTAGAGTGGGCGAGAGCCACACGCCACCATGGCTCCAGGCTCAGGTTCGCATTCACCTTGATCTCAGCTCGCTCCCAAAGGAGGTTACCCCCGGTTCGGTATACCACTCCCGTTTTGTCGAACTTCGTTTGAAGTTCATTAATATGACCTTCATTTATACAGATGGCTCTAAGACCAATGACGGGGGCGGGTGTTCTTTTATTGTCGGGACACAAAGTTTCAAATGCCGGCTCTATGGCCATTGTTCGGTCTTCACAGCTGAGCTCTTTGCCCTCTACCAGGCTGTTCTTTACATCTGCCGCCACCGACATTCTGCTTATGTCATCTGCTCTGATTCCCTGAGCGCCATCCAGAGCCTCAGTGATCCGTATCCGGTTCACCCTTTCGTGCACCGGATCCAATGCTCTCTTCAGCAGCTGGTGGACGACGGTTCTCCGGTTAGCTGTATGTGGGTTCCTGGCCATGTCGATATCCCTGGGAACGAAGCTGCAGATGCCGCGGCCAAGGCTGCGGTCCCCCAGCCTCGGACAGCTTCTTGTTGTGTCCCTTCATCAGATTGTAGCAAGGTCATTTGTTGGCGCATTTTATCGCTGTGGCATGCCGATTGGGCTGCACTTACGGACAACAAGCTTCGGGCCTTGAAACCTCTTCCTGCGGCTTGGACGTCTTCCTCACGCCCTTCTCGGTGGGAGGAGGTCGTTTTGGCCTGGTTACGAATTGGACACTGCCGGTTCAGCCATCGCCATCTGCTGACGGCTGTGCCGGTGCCGTTCTGCCCATGTAGGCAATTGCTGACCGAGACTGTAATTCAGGGCCCTTGCCGTAAGCGGGCATGTTATCTTCCAACTGAGCTACCAATGCACGACTGACGATCCTTCCTCACAGCTTTACTTCCGCCAGTACCTAGACTCCTACCTTCGACTGGAAAGGTCCCGACTTCGAGTCTCGTGTTGCGGCGGTACGGCATGGCTGTGTGCTTCGTGCGGCTGCCTCGAGTCGAATGAGCATGCTGCTGCCTCAGAACAGGATGTACTTCCTGCCCTCCACCCGTGCGCGCAGCGCCAGAGCGCATTATCAGTCCCGATTGCGCAACCGCCAACTTGATTTTCCAGCAACACAGGCCTAGTAATACTAGGGCCCGTGTTGCCCGGCTGCCTCGTCACCCGCCAATATACAGTATATGCACACAGCCAATGCGCTGCGGATTTTAATACACTGCATCTTGATCTTGGCCTGCCATGTACTCTGAATGCCATTTTAGTGGATGACCCAGGAGCAGCTGCTCGCGTTCATTGGCTGTGTGCATATACTGTATATTGGCGGGTGACCTTGAGTGGGACTTAGCCGCTGGACGAGGCAGCCGGGCAACACGGGCCCTAGTATTACTAGACCCGTGTTGCTGGAAAATCAAGTTGGCGGTTGCGCAATCGGGACTGATAATGCGCTCTGGCGCTGCGCGCACAGGTGGGGGGCAGGAAGTACATCCTGTTCTGAGGCAGCAGCATGCTCATTCGACTCGAGGCAGCCGCACGAAGCACACAGCCATGCCGTACCGCCGCAGAAGATACTACAGGAGGAGCAGACTACCAGTCTACAAGACAGTGGATACATTCACAATCACACCTAATGAGACAGGTCAACAGGAGTTACTACAAGGCCCAATTACTTTTGTTGGTTGCAAGATTCAATTTTCTTGTACTACAACAGAAGTAGTTAGTGGCAATGCATGGCTAACAGTTGCTATTGTTAGAGGTACCGACAAACCTCTTCAAGGATTGGAAGCCTACAATGAGAGAGACATAATTTCTTATCGCACTTTTGCAGTTGGAGTTGTACCTAATCGGGATTATGGCACATGTATTGTTACAACAGACAACCCATTTTCTCTCTACACAAGGAATCGTAGGAGGATTAATGCAGATGACAAGTTGAATGTTTGGTGCAAATTGTCTGGTGTTCTTCGTTTTATCAACTTGACAAACCTGTCTAAGGACATTTGATTATGCTGTTTTGTAAATTTTTTGTAAATCCTCTGCCTGTCTTTGTCTTTTATAGTATTGGCCCTTTTAGTTGCTGTTTTAACCTTGTGCCTCGCGGCTCATTCCTAACTTAGTCTGGGCACTATTGACCATTGTAGTTGTGCGCCCTAACACCCAAAAAAAAAAAAAAAAAAAAAAAAAACAGCCAGGGATGGAATGCATTGCCACCTTGGTGTCTTCAGAGGCCCAAAATGATTTTAAGCGTGACACAGTACAAGAAAACTTGTACTTCAGGTTATGGTTTTACAACTTTGTTTTCATTCATTTTAAGTACGTACCAGTTTTATCATCGTTTATACAGATGGATCCCAGCAAAAGTATGTCCTCGGTTGTTCTGCTGTTTTTCCTGATAGGGTTTTTAAAGCGCATCTTCTGGAACAATTTACAAATTATGATGCGGAATCGTATGGCATTCTGATGTCACTGGAGAGGATTCACAGATATCACTGCACAAGGTTTCTTGTCTGTTGCAACTCACTTAGTGCACTACAAGCACTTCACCAAATGTATCCAGTAGACCAGCTGATTCACCACATTCGTGACTCCTTACAACGGCTCCAGCAGTGTCAAGTAGGTATCTTTTGCTGGGTACCTGGGCACATCAGGATACAGGGAAACGTCATGGCCGACAAAGCCACCAAGGAAGCATGTTGGGATGGTGCTGCCCATCAATGTCCCATCCCAATGCATGCCATTATCTCATTTTCTGACAGATGTGTCATGCGTCAGTGGGAGACTGAATGGTTGTAGGTGACAGAAAACAAACTGTGATCGCTAAAATTGACCACACAGGCGTGGTGGACTTCATTTCAGCATCATCACTGTGAATGGTTGCAGGTGACAGAAAACAAACAGTGATCGCTCAAATTGACCACACAGGCATGGTGGACTTCATTTCAGCCTCATCACTGGAAGAAGGTTCTGCTTACCAGACTCTACATCGGCCATAGCCCTTTAACATGTGGCTTCCTCCTCTAGCGGGTGGATCAACCACTCTGTAAAGTTTGTGGTGTGTCACTTCCAGTTCAGCATATTTTGGCAATGTGTGTCCTACTTATTGATATTAGGGCAGCCCTCAGTCTCGATGGAGATCTGCCCACCATCCTCGCAGATACTGATTCCAGTGTGGCAAGATTGGTGAAATTTTGTGAACTGTCAGGCCTCATCCCTAAATTGGTGGGAAAGGGAAGCAGCCTTTAATACATTATAAACTGCTCAGCTTGTGGGGACAGCTTTTGTCCCCACCCATGAGATTTGCATATTGACTTTTTGTCAGAGCGCCAATGACCATGATGTTGAGTGACCCTCACCTTAAATCATCATCTAAATACAGCATCTGCCATCAAGATCTCATCACTGTGATTCAAATTGACCTGCAGTCCCTCCTTAAAACCTAAGGTCCCTCGTAAGGACTAACACAGGGCTTCACAACATACGTGCTCGCGGAGCAAGCTGTGAGCAGCAAGGCGCGAGCACGGAGCAGCGCGAGCAGGCTACCCCCACTACCGGACCAGAGCGGAGAGTGGGGAAAGTCACGTGGGGCACACAACAGCTGCCGCCAGTCAAATGTAAATCCGCGGCCACCTGCAGGCATATCACTCACGAATTATTACTGCGACAAATGAAACAAATAAAGGAGAATGTACACATGCCACATAATTTTATTAGCTTAGTGTATGCCTCTACATTCGCATTAATTTGTGAACTGTTACACAATAAAAGGTGTCACTGAAGTGTGGGATTCTCGGTTATCTTGTACTTTTTGCCCTTTACAATTGCGTCTATGTTCTGAGTAATTGTTCTTGTGCATTTTAGGTGCAGCGTGCAGTTCAAATTTCAATCAGACAATGCGTTTCTCAGGCGCGTCTTGTTACATTTCATTGCAGAGAACAGTTGTTCACAAACATACGTGGAACCGAACATTGATATTATTGTAGCCGCCAGTTTGTGCAAACGAGGAAATCTATCCTGAGGGAAGTGTCTGTAGAATTCCAAAATGTTTTTCTTGTTCTGAAATTTGTCTCTGTATTCTCTGTCACACTGCAGGTCAATAATTTCTTGCTGCAGCTCAGGACAAATCTCTTAAATATTCGCTGAATATGGAGAGAACAGATCAAAATCACTGTCTAGTGCTGTCAGATCTTGAAAGCGCTGATCAACTAAACTATGTGAATAACGTTAACAGTGTTTGTGAACATCTTGCATGGATGATAATTTAGGAAAATGAGCTAGGTTTCCTGTTTCCAGCTGACTCGCCCAAAGTATCAATTTCATTTTAAGAGCTCGTATTCGGTCTATGAAATGAGTAATTAGCAGATCTTTACCTTGTAGTAAAATATTCAAAGCATTCAGATGGCTAGTTAAATCTGCTAAGAACGCGAGATCACATTCAAACGTGCGCGCGCATTTCCCCTCCCTCCCCTCCCTCCCTACTCCGCGACCTTGCACCTGCTCACGAGCACGTGCCTGAGCAGACGCGAGTACTCGCGCTCAAAACAGGCCAGTTGTTAAGCCCTGGACTAACACCTCAATCCATGGAACTTACGCTACCCAAACCATGTGCCCCCCCTCAAGACTCCCACCAAACATTTATCTGCATTAGCTGATCAGCACCTGCAACCCATAGTAGAAAGACTTCCCTCATATATTAAAGACACCAATCACTTCCTGGACTGCAATCTGTGCTCATTCCACTCCTTGCTTGTCACCATCAATTCTACCCTCCCTCTATACCAGCATCCCTCATATATGTGATCTGTGTGCTGCTGAACGTTTCTACATTGATGACATCTTTGTTCTATGGATTCGTGGTTATGCTGACGTGTTAAAATTTCTGGAATCTCTTAAATACATTTTCCCAATTAATTTCACAGGGTCCTATTCCAAATCCCATGTCACTTTCCGTGACATTGATATCATCTTCACCATCGATCAGCTACACGAACAAACAGCACTTTCATTTTGACAGTTGCTATCCTTTTCATGTCAAACATTCGCTCTCATACAGCCTTGGCATTCGAGGCAAATGTATTTGTTCGGATGCAGACTCTTTACTGTAATACACCAGCATTCCCACCTCAGTCTTCACTGGATCTAATTAACCCACCAGACAAGTTCAAAAGCAGATTTCTCGGGCCGTAACATCCAATCCTGGCACTGACAATACCTCCAAAAAACAACTTCGGAATACACCACTTGTCACTTGGTAGTCTCCTTGTCTTGAATGTATTAATCAGCTACTTCGACAAGACTATGACTTTCTAAAATCAGGTCCATTCTGTCGGAGATTTTGCCTGCCACAGGTAGAATAGCTTTTCATCACTCTCCCAATCTCCGCGTTATCCTTGTCAGACCCTATGGTCCGTCTGCACTCGTCTCCCTACCCTACATCTCGACTGTCCCCGCTACAAGATTTGCTCCATGCAGCCTCTTACCACCATCTATACCAGTCCTGTAACTAGCAGAACATATACTATCAAAGGAGAGCCACCTGTGATAAAACATGTATACCAGCTGTTGTGTAAACACTGTTCGGCCTTTTACATCATCATGACTACCACCAGTTATCAGTTAGGATGAGTGGACTCATGCAGAAGGTGTACATTGGCAACACACAATATCCTGTTGCAGGGCATGCTCTACAACGTGACAGTTATGACCTTGGTGTCTGTTTCATAGCCAGGCTCGCTAATTCATTTGTGTGATAAGTGAGAACTGTGAGAATGAAAATGACAGTGATGATGTAAGAAAAGTACCCCTTAGATTGTAATGGGCCTTGCACATCGAAGCTGCAGACACTAGGAGAAAACTGGTTGAGGGAAAATAAAGTGATGGCTTTGGGCACATCTAGAAAGGTGACTTGGTGATCTGAGGAGGAATAGGTAAAGCAAATGGGGAGAAGGTATTGAAGTTCTAGAAAAATGTGGATAGTGTGTCCTCACTCTCGGTCCAGATCATTAAGATTTCACGTGATTAGGAAGAATTCCTCTAAATGGTCCCTAGGGGGCTGACCACTCTTTGGTGAGTACATGCCTGGCTACCACCAGACCCCAACTTTTGGAGTGCTACTTCCCTTTATGTGCTGCATGTTTTTTCTCCTGCTGGTCTTTTCTCCTCCCTTGGGGACCAAGTCGTATGCCGTCTTCAAGAAAATGAAGTTCCTGATAAAACTGTGTATGCATTCATCCTGTCCACCCATCTTTCTTTCCCTGCCCTTCCTTTTCTTACCGTTCCTCTGCTTTGGTGTTTGAGGTCTCTCTTTTTCCTTTTCTTCTTCTTCTTCTTCTTCTCCCTCTCTGTGCTTTCTTGAAGGCCGGTCTACACATTTGACATTTAAAAGGTGACTGGGTAATGCCTAATTCCCAGCCTCAGATCGACAAGTAGGGCTTGTACATACCCCAATGTAAAGGCCATGCCCAGGGAGGGGTGACTGCCTGAGCTGGTACGTTCCTCTGTGCTGATTGGCCACTCTATCTGGAGTCTGCGAGGTGTGACCTGTGGGTGAGTGGACCGGGATCCTGCAGCCTCTGAACCTTTTGGGGGGATTCATGTTGCTCATTTAAGATGATGTCTATAGTCACGCCATTTCCTTACACATCTGGCTTCAAGCTGTTGCTGTCTTTCCCTTCCTGATTTCACCTTGTCTGTTTGCAGAGTCTACTCACCCTCGTCTTCTGCCATCACCATGGCAGACATTTTGCTACTTATTGCTCAACTTCCGCCTCCCCATTTGCTGCTCGGCGACTCCCAGTGCCCACCATCCCCTTTGGGGCCCTCCACACCCCTGTCTGAGAGACAGTCTCCTAGTAGATATGTTCAGCCACTCAGTCTAATCTGTTTGAACGCAGGTACACCCGTATTTCTTTCAGATTCCACATACTCCTTTTCCCACTTGAACCTTTTGATCTGTTCTGCTCAGCTTGCTGATTGTCTCGAGTGGTCTGTTCTTTGCAACACACACTCAAGTGACTATTTCCCCCGTGACATTTGTTTGCTAATGCCTATTCCATCTGTGCATCCAACCAGTTGGCAGCTTTCCAAAGCTGACTGTAGCTCTTCTCCTCACTGGACACTTTTGATGAACACCATTTCCCCTGCATTGATGACCAGGTAGAATACTTTAAACATCCTACCTTTACTGCCACGGAATGTTCCATACGTCGCACCGCCTTGCTGTGACATGCCTTTGACCCCTGGTGGACTGAGGCATGCAGTGACACAGTCCATGTGCATAGACAACCTCTCCGTGTTCTTAAACATCATCTCCCGATGGCAAACTGTATCTGTTATAAACGGCTCTGTGTGCAGTGTCGCCGGGCCGGCCGAAGTGGCCGTGCGGTTAAAGGCGCTGCAGTCTGGAACCGCAAGACCGCTATGGTCGCAGGTTCAAATCCTGCCTCGGGCATGGATGTTTGTGATGTCCTTAGGTTAGTTAGGTTTAACTAGTTCTAAGTTCTAGGGGACTAATGACCTCAGCAGTTGAGTCCCATAGTGCTCAGAGCCATTTGAACCATTTTTGCAGTGTCGCCTCATTTTCAGGGGTAGCAAAAAAGCTAGTTGGCTTTCTTTTCAAAACTCTTTTAACAGTTTTACTCCTTCTTTTGTTGTTTGGAGTAATCTCCATGTGCTTTCAGGAACTGCAATTCATTCATAAGTTTCTGCTCTGACCATAGCAAAAATGTCATTGCAGACACTCTTGATATCTCCAATGCCTAGGGCTGATATTTTGCAGGCATTTCAAGTTCCACCCACTACCATCCTCCCTTCCTGCCTCTTAAAGGGATGGCGGAGGCAAGGACGATACCTTTCTCCTCCCATAATCGTGATAGTTACAATATTGCTTTTACTATGAGGGAGCTTAAACGTGCACACTTTTGTCCAGGTCATCTGCTCCAGGACCGGACTGCGTGTACGTTCTGATGTTGCAACACCTATCTCCTGAGGGCCAACACGTTCTCCTCTATACATATAACCACATTTGGGCAGATGGCACATTTCAAGCCATTGGCATGAGACCATTATCATTCTCATACTTAAGCCTGGTAGGAACAAACACCTCCCTTCCAGCTACTGCCCAATTTCCCTCACCTGTAGCGCCTGCAGGGTTATGGAACATATGATTAATGCTCGGTTGGTGTGATGGCTAGAGTCTTGAAATCTCGTCACTAACACCCAATGTGGATTGCGTAGGCACTGCTGTGCAGTTGATCACCTCCTCACCTTGTCAGCTCATATCACGAACAATTTTCTGTGGAATTGCCAAACTGGCCATATTTTTTTATCTCGAGAAGGCATATGACACCTGCTGCAGGATGAGTATTACCCATATTATGTAAGAGTAGGGCTTCCAGGGTTGTCCGTCCTTTTGTATCCAGCAATTTTTAAAAGACCATTTTTTCAAGGTACATGTGGGATCGATTCTGTCGGACATTGTATTCAAGAGGACGAGTGCCACAGAGTTTTGTGCTCAGTGTCATCTTATTTGCCATCTCCATCCAGGTATCTCAGGCTCTCTTTTCATCGATGATTTCATGATCTACTGCAGCTCTCAATGAACCTGTCTACTTGAGCAGCGTCTTCAGCAATGTCTTAATCGTCTTTAGTTGTGGAGCATCAATAATGGCTTCTGCTTTTCTGCTGACAAGACACTCTATGAATTGGTGGCGCCAGGAGTTTCATACCCTGTCCCAACGTCTTGGCCCATTCGTTCTTCAGTTTGTTGACACAATGAAATCCGTGGAACTCACATTTGACAGGAAAATCTGTTGGTCTTCCATGTCTCTTACCTGGCAGCTCATTGTACTCATTCCCTCAGTGTTCTGCATGTTTTATGCAGTACCTCATGGGTTGTGGATCGGACCATCCTCTTCCGTTATATCAGTCCCTTGTCGTTTTGAAACTGGATTATAGATGTATCATATATTTATCCGCATGTCCGTATATCTTACATCATTTTAAGAGCATCCACCATCAGGTGGGATACGTTTAGCCACTGGTGCTGTCTATAAGAGTTCCTAGCGGCAGGATATTCTCCTCAGTTATTACACGAGCCGTCTGTGTTTTGGGGAATGATGGTGAGGCAATGTAAGAGGTTAGGAAACTGGAAAGTTAGCAGGGGGTTGTTTGGGGGGGGGGGGGGGGCAGTGATGGTGGATCATGGTTGGATGGAGAAGTAGACTAAGTCCAGCAGGATGTAGTATTGGTTTCAGACTCAGTTTGATTGGGTGATGGTTTTGTAAATGTAGAGACCAGGAGAAGGAGAGAGAGTCTGTAACAAGTGTAGCATAATTGAATCCAAAATCAACAATACCTCCTATGTCTTTCATACCCATTTCCCTATTATCCACGAAGTTGCTACCTGATGAAAGGAACTGTCCATCATTCCCTCAGTCTTTCCAAAATGAGTAACTAACGACAAATAGAAACAGAAACAATAGCAACAAAAACCTGACAATAAACCTAAAAAGAAAAATATGCATGGATATGACATGAAAACAGTAAATCCACACGAGCACAACACAGTGCAAAATATACCCATAACACAAATATCAGAACTGAACGTAACATTGCTATGAATCTAACAACATAACTAATTGACCCCAAAGCATAAGACATTCCATGGGCCATGCACTGTCTAACTGCTAGAACTTCCTTCTTTCTACCTGCTGCATCTCTGCGTAGTGGATTGGTTGCAGCTAATTGTGGTACTGCTTCAACCATACCCATAAATCGTTTCATCTGTCTGATGCGAACAACAGACATTGTAGTAGGTAACAGCACTATTCCGTTAACCGGTGATGTAACTCCACGACCTGATATGGACTGTTGTATTTGGTCAAGAACTACTTCGCCTATCCCTTCGGTTTATAGGTGTTAGTGACCAATACTCACTGCCCTACACAATGCTGTGGTAGTTTGCCCATGCGCCTGTTCAGCTGTTTATGGCGTTCCGGAGCCTTCGCATTTGCCTTTTGTTTGTTTCTCCATACCTCCCATATTCTTCTTGCAAATTTCTTCACTATTTTGAAGTTCAGTTCTAACTTATAACTTGAATCGCCAAAGGGGGATGGCATCATCGTCCTGTACACTGCCTCAAATGGTGACATGCTTGTTCTCATATGAACCTTTAGAGTTGTATGTGGAAACAACATATGAGACATAGGTATCCTAGTATGTGTGTCTAGCATTCACATAAAAATTTAGCATTTCTGAAATAATCTTATGGATGTGCTCCATCCGATTGTTAGTTTGAGGGTGGAATGGACTCATTTGGAAATTTAGAATTTGTAACACATGGCGTTGCTGTTTCATAAGTTCAAGTACGAAGTTCATACCCTGATCCTTGACTAAGGAATGAGGCACACCAAACTTCAATATCCAAGTGACCTGCTGGACTGGTATTGCTGCCTTTACTAGAAATCGTGATACTGATGATAGTAAGCACATACCTACTCCTTGCAAGTGTTCTGTTATATGGTTCACAGATATCAAGCGCAAGTGTTTGAAATGGCTTTGACACCTCTGGGAACCTATGCAAAGCAGATTTTGTGATGTGAAATATCTGCTCTTCGCACGCATGGTACTCAGTCACTGACATGCTAGTCCACGTCGCACTTCCTATTCCTCCGCCAAAACTGTTCCACAACATGCCTATCTGTTGCTCCTCGTCAGCCACTGTGACCTGTTATTACATGGTCATGAGCCTGTTGTAATATTTCCTTTTGAAAAATTGCGGGGATCACTCTGACTGCACAACAAATCATTGTACATGATGAAGTGTGACTGTGACTTTAAAGCCTTATCTTCTGCCTGTGCCTGTGCCTGCAGCCATTCCACTACACTCTTGCCAAATATCCGCCTGCAGGTTTGGGGTTAGAATATGCCTGAGGTATTCCTACCTGTTGTAAGAAGTGACTAAAAGGAGTCTCTCATGTTTCGGCCTTTATGTGATGGTCCCCTGTAGGGTTTGACCTCCATTTTCCAAAATTTTCCCAAAGAGCGAGCCAATTGGGGAAGGGCACCTTACAAGGTGCATCGTGTCAATCATGCGCTGAGACCTATCACATCCTTCATCAACGTGGATCTGCACTTCCACTCATTCTCCAACTGTTGGGCGAGGTCACCTTCCTGGGTGCATATTTTTCTATCAACTGTGCAGTATAGTTTTCTACGCTGACGATGATAATGGACTTGTTTGCTTGGTTGCACCTGATAACCAGCATGGTAGCCAGTCCGTTGTGGTGTGGCCACCATGTACCCTGTTGGTTGTAGCCCCCTGACCACACAGGGATCGCTCTGCTGATGCCGGCACTGTTAATTTCCCATGTATGCAAAGTAGATGCCCGTCACCCTGGAGCATTGAGACTCCCGGCAATGGCCATCCTTCCAAGTGGTCTTTGCTGCGGCTGGGTGGCGCCTGTGGGGAGGGCCCCTGGTCGGAGTGGGTGGCATGAGGGCAGATGACACGCAATGAAGCATAATCCATCGTCTCTTGCTGGTGGTGAAACACCAGCAGCCTCTAAGCGATCACAAGCTCAATTCAACGCACAAAAGTATGACCCCAAATCGTTTCCCTCCCTGGCCACACCATGAAAGGAACGTCATGCTAAGGATGGCAGCAGGTCTTATTCGCCCCGGTATCTTGTATGTTTGGGAGCTGATGGGGAATCTTTCATGATGATGAAGCCTCAGTTTTTTTGTTGAGCATTTAGGACAAGTTTGGGGAGGTGGAGGGATTGTCCAAAATGAGGTCTGGGTCAGTCTTGATCAAAACGGCATCCTCTGCCCAGTTAAAAGCGTTACTTGCTTGTGACAAGCTGGGGGATGTTTCTGTAACCATCACGCCCCATAAGTGCTTAAACATGGTCCAGGGTATCTTATTTCACAGGGACCTTCTTTTGCAGTCTGATGATGAGCTGCACGCCAATTTAGAGCGGTGAGGTGTACATTTCGTTCGGCGTGTCCACCAGGGTCCAAGAGATAATCAGGTTGCCACCGGTGCTTTCATCTTGGCCTTTGAGGATGCTGTACTTCCAGCTTGCATGTCGAGATTGTGGACACCCATCACATCCCAATGTGCCCCACCTCCCATCTGTGTCAACTGTGGAGAGCACCATTTGTCTTGCTTGCCTGACTGCAGAATTCTCCAGAAAGTAAAACACCCTGGATTGACTGACCTACACTGAGGCTAAGAGGAAATTTGAATGCCTGCATCCTGTGTGTATGACATCTTACACCGCCACTACAACAGTTCTAGCCCTGTCAGCTCCGCCAACCCCAGTCACCTCTCAGAGCTAGAAGACTACACCTGCCCCCTTGATGGTGGGAGGCACTTTCCTCCCTGTTGCTCCTGCACCATCTACTTTGGGAGCAAGACCCCCCCCCCCCCCCACCATTGGAAATATCAGTCCCTACTTCTATACCAGAAAAGTGTAAGTGTTCTTCAGCTCCTCTCACTAGGAAGGGGTGCCTTGAGTCACTCCCTTCTCAGGTTTCTGCTGGTGGGAAAGATGACACCCGCCAGTGGCTGAAGAGCCCAAAAGCCGCTGGTTCTAGGGCTTCACACTCATCCTCAGTCCCGGAGACTGAATCAGTAAAGTCCTCCCAGCCAGGGAAACTCGAGGAGCAGTGAGAGAAATCCAAAAAGATGATCCCCAAGACCAAGGGAATTGCAGTGACACCCACACCACCGCTACCTACAAGCTCTGCATCTGCTGATGAGGTGGAAATTCTTGCATCCGCTTAGGACCTAGATCTCACCAGACCCTCAGACACAATGGATATAGACTGCTCATGCAATAAGTCGGGGGCAGCAGGTGACCCTGAAGTGTAAACTGCCTCATTGAATGTTCTGTGCATTCCCAGTCTCACGATGACGTCATCCTCCAGTGGAATTACGGTAGTTGTCAAGCTTTACACGTGCTTTCTGCATTGCCCTCCAGGAAACCTGGTTCCTGGCAATGTGGACCCCTGCCGTCCACAGCTATAAGGGATATTACAGGAACCGTAGTGGCTGTAATCGAGTGTCTGGTGGAGTTTGCGTTTATGTCCTAAGCTCAGTCTGTAGTGAAACTGTGCCCCTTCAAACCCTTCTTGAAGCTGTGGCTCTCAGAATAAAGACAACGCAGGAAATAACTGTGTGCAATGTATATCTTCCTCCAGATGGTGCAGTACCCCTGAATGTATTAGCTGCACTGATTGACCAACTTCTTAAACCTTTCCTACTTTTGGGAGATTTTAATATCCATAACCCCTTGTGGGGTGGCACCGTGCTTACTGGCCGAGGCAGAGATGTTGAAACTTTACTGTCTCAGTTCGACCTCTGCCTGTTAAATACTGGAGCCACCAGACATTTCAGTGTGGCTCATGGTAGTTACTCGGCCATTGATTTACCTATTTGCAGCCCAGGACTTCTCCCATCTATCCACTGGAGAGCACATGACGACCTGTGTGGTAGTGACCCCCATCTTCCTGTCAGGCCCATGGACAACTGCCCAGATAGGCTTTAAACAAGGCAGACTGGGAAACTTTCACTTCTGCTGTCACCATTGAATTTCCCCCCTACAGGAACATCAATGTGATGGTTGAGCAGGTGACTGCAACCTGCAACAATCCTTTCTGCGGCAGAAAACGTGATCCCTCACTGTTTAGGGCACCCCCAGCGAAAGGCAGTCCCTTGGTGGTCTTTGGAAGTCGCTGAAGCAATTAAGGAGCATCGGCAAGCTCTACAGCGGCATAAGTGGTACCCCTTGCAGGAGCACCTCATAGCTTTTAAACGGCTCCATGCCCACATTCCCTAGCTTACCAAAAGGCGGAAACAGGAGTGTTGTGAGAGGTACGTGTCGATCATTGGGTGCCATACGTCACCTTCCCAAGTCTGGGCAAGGATCAAATGTTTTCGGGTACCAGGCCCCAAAGCTGTTCCTGGTGTTAACATAAATGGCGTATTACCTACAGACACGATTGCAATTGCCGAGCACTTTGCTGAGCACTATGCTCGAGCCTCTGCGTCAGAGAATTACCCCCAGCCTTTCACACTCTCAAACATCAGCTGGAAGGGAAACTCCTCTTGTTCACTACACACCACAATGAATCCTATAATGCCCCATTTACAGAGTGGGAGATCCTCAGCGCCCTTGCACATTGCCCCGACACTGCTCCTAGGCCAGATCAGATCCACAGTCAGATGATGAAACATCTCTCATCTGACTACAAGTGACATCTTCTCATCATCTTCAAGCGAATACAGTGTGATGGCGTCTTTCCATCGCAATGGCGGGAGAGCACCATCATTCCGGTGCTGAAACCCAGTAAAAACCCAATCAATGTGGATAGCTATCGACCCATTAGCCTCGCCAATGTTATTTGTAAATGACTGGAACGTATGGTGTGTCGGCGGTTGGGTTGGTCCTGGAGTCACGTGGCTTACTGGCTCCATGTCAGGGCGGCTTCCGCCAGGGTCACTCTACCACTGATAATCTTGGGTCCCTCGAGTTTGCCACCCGAACAGCATTTTCCAGATGCCAACATCTGGTTGCCATATTTTTTGGTTTGCGATAAGCGTATGACACCACCAGGTGACATCATATCCTTGCCACATTGTATGAGTGGGGTCTCCGATGCCCACTCCCAATTTTTTTATCCAAAATTTCCTGTCACTTTGTACTTTCCGTATCCAAGCTGGTGCCTCCCATAGTTCCCCCCATATCCAGGAGAATGGGGTCCCGCAGGGCTCTGTATTTAGTGTATTAATGGTCTAGCAGCAGCTGTAGGGCCGTCCTGTTTCACCTTCTCTGTATGCAGACGACATCTGCATTTTGTATTGCTCCACCAGTACTGGTGTTGCTGAGCAGCGCCTACAGGGAGCCATCCACAAGGTGCAGTCATGGGCTCTAGCCCACAGTTTCCAGCAAAGTTGTGTATTACACACTTCTGTCGGTGTCGTACCATTCATCCGGAACCAGAACTTTACGTTAATGACAATCTACTCAGTGTAGTGGAGACATATGAATTCTTAGGACTTGTTTTCGACACCCGATTGACTTGGCTTCCTCACCTTCATCAGCTTAAGTGGAAGTGCTGGCAGCACCTCAGTGCCCTCCGCTGGCTGAGCAACACCAACTGGGGTGCAGATCGCTCTACACTGCTGCAGCTCTACAGAGCCCTTGCTCAATCCCGCCCAGACTATGGGAGTCTTGTTATGGTTTGGCGGCGCCCTCAGCATTGCATTTACTTGACCCAGTGCACCACTGTGGCGTTCGCCTAGCGACAGGAGCTTTTAGGACGAGTCCGGTGACCAGCGTCCTGGTTGAAGGCGGAGTCCCTCCATTGCAGGTTAGGCATGCACAACTGCTGGCCAGTTATGTTACACACGTTTGTAGTTCTCCTGCACATCCGAATTACCGTCTCCTTTTCCCACCCACTGCTGTTCATCTCCAGCATCAGCGGTCCACGTCGGGGCTTCCAATTGCAGTTTGTGTCCGATCCCTTCTTTCAGAACTGGAGTCCTTGCCTTTACCACCTATACTTGAGGTCCATTCACATACCCCTCCGTGGTGTACATCTAGGCCGCGGCTTCGCCTGGACCTTTCACATGGCCCTAAGTACTCGGTTAACCCCATGGCTCTCCACTGGTGCTTCCTCTCGATTTTTGGCATGTACCGAGGCCATGAAGTGGTTTACACCAACGGCTCGATGGGTGATGGATCATGTTGGCTTCACGTATGTCCATGGAGGACATATTGAACAGCATTCTTTGCCCAGTGGCTGTAGTGTTTTCACTGCCGAGCTGGTGGCTATATCTCGTGCTCTTGAGCTCATCCGTTCATGCCCTGGGGAGTCTTTTCTTCTGTGTACTGACTCCTTGAGCAGCCTACAGTATATTGACTAGTGCCACCCTCATCATCCTTTGGTAGCGACCATCCAGGAGTCCATCTATGCCCTGGAATGGTCCAGTCGTTGAGTGGTGTTTGTCTGGATCCCCGGTCACATCGGAATTCCAGGCAACGAACTTGCTGACAGGCTGGCCAAACAGGCTATACGGAAACCACTTATGGAGATCGGCCTGACCTGCATTCAGTATTATGCCTGCAAGGTTTTGGAGCTTTGGGAGACGGAATGGCATGACCTCAGTACACGCAACAAACTGCATGCCATTAAGGAGACTACGAATGTGTGGAAGACCTCCATGAGGGCCTCTTGCAGGGATTCTGTGGTTCTCTGTCGGCTCCGCATTGACGCTGCTTGGGTGAGACACGGCTACCTCCTGCGCCATGATGACCCACCTCAGTGTCGATGCTGCGCAGTGGCCTATATCTTGTTGAGTTGTCCGTCTTTGTCTGCCCTGTGACGACGGACCCTTCAGTTACCGGACTCATTGCCTTTAATTTTAGCTGACAATGCCTCATCAGCTAATTTAGTTTTATGTTTTGTATGTGATTGTGGGTTTTATCATTCTGTATAAGTTTCGCGCATGTCCTTTGTCCTTTTGTGTCCTCCATTCTAATGCTTTTAGGCTGGATGTTTTAATATGTTGCAGAGTGGCTGGCCACAAATGGTCATCTGCTCTCTTGTTTTATCCCTTGTACCTGTTTCTTGCTTCTCTCTGTGGTTTTCTTTTCCTGTTTTGTCCATAGTAGTGTTAGTTGTCCTTCTGTCGTTCTTCTAGTTCTTCCATTCTCCTGTTATTGTGCTGTATGTCTCCTTTATTTTCTTCTTT
Organism: Schistocerca piceifrons; assembly: GCF_021461385.2. Taxonomy (NCBI): domain Eukaryota; kingdom Metazoa; phylum Arthropoda; class Insecta; order Orthoptera; family Acrididae; genus Schistocerca; species Schistocerca piceifrons. The sequence goes on along the minus strand of NC_060140.1, from coordinate 777,270,628 downwards.
CCCTTGTGTAATTATTTTACTGGGAACAAGGGACCAATGACCCCCCCCCCCCCCCCCCTCTAAACCAACCAACCAGTCTTGCCAAGTGCACTCATCATGGCTCTTTGCAGGATAATGTGTCCATATTTGTGTGTTTTCTACCTGGCTTATCAAAACCTCGTAATCAAACTGAACAAGCTTGAGAGCCCAACTTGTTAGACAAATAGATGGGTCTTTTAGACCAAGCAACCTTTTCCATGATGTATGGTCAGTCACAACTTTGAATCTTCTACCATACATGTTATACAGTATATTGGCCACTGACATTTCCTTTTCAGTTGTTTAGTAGTTATGTTTTGCCTTATTTAATTGCCTCGAAGTGTACGGTACTGTATGGTCCTGTCCATCAATCATCTGACACAAAATACAGCTGACCACTTCGTTAGAAGTGTCACAAGACAGGATGAACTTGTTTCCAGAATCTGGAAAAACCAACATAGGATCCGAAATAAGTGCGACCTTCAGTTTCTCCAATGCTAGCTGGCGCTCCTGTGTCCACAGAAACTTTTCACCCATGTTGAGTAGCCTGTTCAAAGGTTCAACTATTTTTGCGAAACCTTTTACAAATTTACAATGGTAATTGCACAAATTGATGAATGATTTTATCTGTTTATTTGTCCGAAGTGCTGGAAATTTTGAACTGCTTCTGTAAGACAAGGATCAGTGTGCATACCACACTTGCTAATTGTGTCCCAGATAGTTGAAACATGTAAGGAATTAAATAAAAACAGTTCTTTTATTTAATTTAATTTAATTTGATGGTTTGTTTAAGAAATCGGACCTTTCTTTCCAAATAACTCTTGGGGGTAAAAAACACTATAATAGGGTTGGATGCAGGTGGATGTGTGTGGAGAGAGAGAGAGAGAGAGAGAGAGAGAGAGAGAGAGAGAGAGAGAGAGAGAGAGAGGTGTAATTGGGTTATGTGAGGTCATTAAGGTGTATGCTCGAATTACTTCTCCTTTTAAGGCATCGCCTATAATTATATCAATGATGTAACAATCGGCACCTGCAAAGCACTGTCATATGCTAGCCTAGTTATGGACAAGCTAGAGGAATCCGTCCTAACCAACCAGAATCACAACCCAGTCACCTTGTTCAGACTCATATATCATCATGACCTGGACCAAGAGTGTGAGGACACCCTATCCACATTCCTCCAGAATCTCAACACCTTCTCTCACATTTGCTTCACTTGGCCCTGCTCAGCCACCTTCCTCAATGGCTACTTCAGTACCTCCATCGACATCAGACTACCTGTCACCAGCAATTAGAGATGGGCAGACTCGTTCATCCTTGGAACTGGTTCACTGGTGATCGCTCTTTTCTGGGAACCGTTCATTTTTACTCGTTCACCGTTCATTTGTGAGGTTCTTATGAAAAATTGAAAATTAGCAGCGAAGGTGATTGAAGATGGAAGGCGCCAAGAGGGGGCACTTGTCTCCCCTCTGGAGTACAGAGTTTTTATTCATTACAGAATTCTCACACACTTGTGGAAGTAATTTTCGTGATTCTGCAAAATGTAAGATGGCGCACGAAAAACCGACCCCGAATACAGACTGCTTGCCAATTACGCATGATTTGTTGACTGCTACAAGCAAAATAGATAAAAATGTAATAATTAGGCAGTAAAGAAATAACGAATAAGTTAATGCAAACAACAACTTCAAAACAATAGATGATGTTTGGTGGTCGACAATGAGCAGTCTAGTACTCGGGTCCGATTTTTCATGCGCCACCCTGTACCACTGAAATAATATTGTAGAAGTTATTGTATTCTCTTTAAAAATTTAGGCACCAGGCACTAGATTTTAGAGCACGGGCTTCATTCAGTTGTAAGTTGGTCTGTCTTCCATAACAATGAACATGCTGTTTTACCTTGGCTCAAAAAAAGATGGAAAATTGCCACTCCTATGTGCCGTGCCGACTTCCTTTGCATGTGTAATAACAAAAATACTTGTCTTTTTATTAGTATGTTTTCTGCTGTTTATCGAAATAGTGAAGTAAGCTGATATGCCCTTTTGTTGTCTGAAAATATGTATGTATTACATACGACGTAATTTTTATGTAGTTTACGTAATTATAAAATACATTTTAATTACCGGTTGTGGACACTGAATAGAAATGAAAAGAGCCAGAGTCCAGAGTTCAAAAACGGTTTGAAACTGACCTACAATGGGCGAATGAAACAAACAACAACTCGATACTGAATTAACTAGGAGTGGTCGGCAGTGGAACTGAGGCAAGTTGCCACGCGAAGGAGGATGAGTCCGGCCGAGGGAGACTGAGACTGAGGCAGACGGGAATGGGACCAAGACTGGAATGAGACCGGCCGATGTGCCGTTGCAGGCATGAAATCTACAGTTTCCCATTCCCGGGAACTGTAAGTAGAAAGCCGCGACTGAGGTGAACTATGAAAGACTTAGAATTTGTTCCTCAGTCCTTCCGTTCATTTTGGTGAACTGTTCCTTTGGACCCATTAGTTCGTGAACGATCCATCTCTACCACCCATTCCACACAAAGAAGTCCCTTCCATACAACCAGCTACCTGTGGTCATCACACATTTAGTGATGTATGGTTGCTCTCCAAATATGCCAAGAGTCTTAATTAGGCTTTTGCAGAAGTACATTTCCATCTCGACCTTATTCTGTCACTATTACACACCTGCTCCCAACCCCATCCCTCGTGGCTCATATTCCTGCAGTAGACCCAAATGCAGAGATTGGCAACTTGCTCAGAATGGACAGAAATGTAAAATTTTGCCCTATACAAAGGGCCATTCCGTGCCAAGTGGTCTAATACCGAGAAATGTTCCCACATGACCCTCATGGATTTTGATGAAATTTTGTATGAACATTCATACATGTTCTCAATGAACACTGGTAAAGCTTCAGTTTCAGAAATTAAATACTTGCAGAGATATAGTCACTTGTTTGGAACCATAGCACAGCTTCCAATAGTGCATCCTTGAATTTTCGGCAACTTTGAGATGAGATATCTCTGTAAGTATTTGCATGAAAGAAACAAAACTTGGCCATCTTATACAACTTTTAGAGCTCTTTAAAGTAAAATATTAAGAAGAGGATTTCTGAGCAATTTTCATATAGAGAATTTGAATCAAAATTGGGCAAAAAAATAGCTGTTTAAAAAAATGCAAACTTTAGTTTTTTTATATCTCCAAAAGTAATTGTGGGATGTACATGAAACTTTGCACACCATAACTCACCAACACAAGGTCTTAGAATATAAAATTTCATTCTCCTATTGCTTTCCATTATTTCACAAATCTAGGGTGAAGTTGACGATTTTTCAAAATGTGCTAAAAAGGGGAATTTTTTGTCAAATTTTTCAAAAAAGTGTTTACTCCAAACTCTTCTAAACTAGGGTCATTAGAAAGAGCATATTCTAAAATATCTAGAAAAGTGGATTTGGTTTTGCAATGCAAGCATATAAGGCCCTAAAAAGTAGCATCATCAAAGAGGTGCACTAGAAGTTTGAACACATTTTTCTGGCACTCAGATTATACCTGAAACCTTTTATTATGCCTGATAAATGTTTATTAGTGCCTTGAATAATTGAAATAAAAAGATCTGGTAAATAGGCAATGAGACTGTCAGAAAAACTTGAACTATAAGTAGCCCTTCTGCTTTTATCGTAAGCGTTCAACTGCATAAAACTCTTCTCATTTGTAAAAGAGAGAGAGAGAGAGAGAGAGAGAGAGAGAGAGAGAGAGAGAGAGAGAGAGAGAGAGAGAGATCATAAAGAATTCCATGAATAATAGCTTCATATTTTTTGTACTTCTCAAAATTGTAAAAATTTACAAGTGGAAAATGAAGACCTAATTTTTGGATTCAATTGTATAAAACATTTTTCCAAAAAAGAATCTGTTTGCTTGAATCACACATCAAGTGATGTAAATTTTCCAGTCAATATTGCAGAGATTTTAATACCTAGCTGTTGTAACCTGTGAATTTTTGTCTTAAAGTTATTAGGGAAACATTTAAAATTGGTTGGTTAAACATCTAAGAGTTTTAATTTTGTATTTAATCACACTTAAATGTAGCCTACTACCTTGGTAAATACGTAACCACTAGTTTCACAGAGAAAATTCACAAGACTCACTGTTTATAGAAAATATAATGACAACAATTAATTTACCAATCAGATTGTTTCATTATTGTGAGCCTTGTTTGAACAATCAGTATTTCAGTGGTGTGTTTGCAGCATTGTGAGTGTGTTCTCTTGACCGAGTGTGGCTTGTTAAGTGATTCGTAAGACCATCAAAGTTTGTGATCTAATTTACAAAAAATTGTTTTGATTGTATCTTTTATAGCATATATCTCTTATTAGATTTTTTCATTGGTATTATACATTGTGTATAATTTCATTCAGTAGCAATTTGTCTGAAATTTAAGCAGATTATAATTTGCACTTGGAGGCCAAATACGTTATTTAGTTACTGATTAGAGATGGATGCAGAACAGAACAGCATACGTTCCTGCTCAAGAGCGAGGAGATAGTGAAACAAAGTGTCATGTCACTTTCTTTGCCAAAAAAAGCTGCTTTAAAATGGTTTGCGGATTTTAGTGATGAGGAAAAGAGTTGTTGGTCTGACGTTCTGAAGCAAAGCTGGACAATACCTCTCAAGTTTGCCTACACCATGAAGCCCTGTTATTGACACAATATGAGAGGTTACCAAAAAAATGCTTCAATCCCTTTGGGAAGGTGAATCATAATGTTAAGGTAGGAATTCACAATCTTGATATTGAAACAGCTAATATGTTGAAGAAGCAGCTTGTTAATAACATAAAGCCAAGGCAGAAAATTTGTCCGGCTTGCAGGACTACCTTAAATGAACACTTGGACGAAGCTTGATCAGCCCCATCACTTTCTGATGAGGACTTTACACCAAAAGAAGAATTAAATAGTAGCTTATTGTCTATCGGTATTTCACCCCTGAAGAGAACAGTAAGCTACAGAGATTAGCCCCAATATGTGAAGAAGAAAATTCAAAAGGCTCAAAATGTGATTAAAAACAGACTTGTAAATGCAATGAGAGTAAACAGACAAATTGAAGATGCTAGTGAAATTAAGGAATGTGGAAACTGTGCCGACTATGCACATTTGCTGACTGAACTGAAAGCCAAGATGCAGAATGCAATTCATAAAGAACAGATGCAAATTTTAACCTTGGCACCTGCAAGTTGGACAGTCAAACAGCAGCTCAGTTCGGCGTGTCCGAAAGAATGGTGAGAATGCTCGGAAGCTTAAGGCAGAGAAGGGCATTCTGGCACTTCCCGAAAATAGGCAAAGTAGGAAATTACCAGCAGAAGTTGCTAGCAGAGTGCAAAATTTTTTTGAAGATGATGAGTATAGTAGGGTGTGCCCTCGAAAAAAAGATAGTATTTCAGTTAAACTTTTAGATTGAAAGACATACATGCAGAAAAGATTGTTACTTTGCAATTTAGGGGAAATGTATGTTATCTATAAGAATATAAATTGTCCCGAAATAGGGTTCTCAAAGTTTTGTGAACTTAGACCCAAATGGTGCGTAACAGTAGGATAAGCTGGAATGCATGCAGTTTGCGTCTGTGCAATTCACCAAAATGTTAATCTTATGCTTAGTGGAGCTGGTATATGTGAAAATTATAAGGAGATTCTCAGTGAGGCAGTTTGCAGTTTGAACTCTAAACAGTGCATGCTACATCGCTCTGTAAGGTGTCCTGGGCCCGAAGCTATAGCATCTGAAATTACCAGCTATTTCCTAGATCATGAGCCACAGGAAGTTATTGTGTTTAAGCAATGGATACATACCGATCGGGCCACACTGGACATGAAGCAAATGGTAGTGGATGAATTTATTGAAGATGTAAAAAATAAAATATGGAGTCTGTCGTGCCATCATTACATTGCCAAGCATCAAAGCTTGCATCTTAAAGGCCTTAAATGTCATCTGAAAGACGAAGAACTTGTTGTCCTAATGGATCTTGCAGAAAATTATTCTTTTATCATTCAGGATGCTGTGCAGGGCTTCCACTGGGACAATAGTCAAGCAACAATTCATCCATTTGTTATCTACTTTCGTCAAAATGAGAAAGTAGAATCTTTAAGTTTTTGCATTATCAGTGATTGTTTGCGGCATGACACTATTACAGTTCACGTTTTTATCAAGGAGCTTGTCAAATATATAAAAGCATGGTTTGTACTGATATCCCACATTCGTTATTTCAGTGATGGCTCCAGTGCTCAATATAAAAATTTCAAGAATTTCCTAAATTTGTGCTATCATAAGAGTGAGTTTGGAATGACAGCCGAATGGAATTTTTTTGCTACTAGTCATGGGAAATCACCTTGTGATGGGATTGGAGGTTCAACAAAGCGGTTAGCAGCAAGAGCAAGCTTGCAACGGCCACTTAATGGACAAATTCTTACTCCCCTAGATCTGTTTCACTTCTGCTCTGAAAACATTAATGGAATTAAATTTGTTTTCGTCAGTAAAGATGAAATTGAAAAAAAAAAATATTGTGTCGCAAGAAGAGAGGTTTAAACTTGGACAAACTGTAGCAGGCACTAAGAGAAAATCATCACTTTTTACGTATTGATGAAACAACAATTCAGGTCAGCAGAGTTTCAAATGATTGTTAATCTTTTCTAGCTAAAATGGGTCACAGTAATGAAGGAGGCATATTAATTGTTGTGACTTGGCAAGACAGCCAAGCCACTAGGAGGTGAAGCCGAAAGGCACACGTTTAAGCTCACGCAGGCTGGCGTGAGGTCTGGAACAGTTAAAGGAGTTATACTAGCAAGAAAAGTACGTATCTGTTGGAATACTTAACTTTGATCCATAATTGGTGAACATCGGTCTGACGGTACATGCATCACAAGATAAATAGCAATTGATAAGGGCGCCTTGCTAGGTCGTAGCAAATGACATAGCTGAAGGCTATGCTAACTATCGTCTCGGCAAATGAGAGCGTAATTTGTCAGTGAACCATCACTAGCAAAGTCGGCTGTACAACTGGGGCGAATGCTAGGAAATCTCTCTAGACCTGCCGTGTGGTGGTGCTCGGTCTGCAATCACTGACAGTGGCGACACACGGGTCCGACGTATACTAACGGACCGCGGCCGATTTAAAGGCTACCACCTAGCAAGTGTAGTGTCTGGCAGTGACACCACATTAATGTCTGCTCTCCAACCAGGACAATATGTTGCATGCATCCATGAAAACGTGTGGTGGATTGGGATATCTGTGAGACCTCCACAGAGCAAAGGGATGCATTAATAAACTTTATGCACCCACATGGCCCAGTAAATTCATTTTATTGGCCACCAATTCCAGCTCCATCAGTAAATTTGTCTGGCCGGCAATACACCATTCCTCTTGATATTCATCAGAAAATTAATGTAGCATATCAAAAATTGAACTAGGTTAGAGGAAACAATCTAAGGAATCCAAGAGTGCCTTCTAATTTTACACAAGGCCTTAAATAATTTTACTATCAGGCTTGGGAACCTTTCTAAAGAAACCCTTATCAGGCTTGGGATCCTGTGGTAAAGAAACCCACCCGTGGCTGTTGTTGCCAAGCTATTGGGCATGGCCCCTATGGCAATGGGAATGCTGGTTTTCTCAGGTGAAATGAAACTAGCAGTGGTTAAGCCACCATGGACCATAGCAACTCATTTATACACTTCTTTTCCATCAGTAAGCTGGTGTTGTTCATTAAACAGGCAACTAATAATTAGATGATTATGCAAATAAATCTTACGATTTACATTCATTCTTAATAATAATTGTGTGTGTGTGTGTGTGTGTGTGTGTGTGTGTGTGTGTGTGTGTGTGTGAGAGAGAGAGAGAGAGAGAGAGAGAGAGAGAGAGAGAGGGTGGGGGAGGGGGTGACAATTAAGAAATAACATTGTTTCTATTTTTATTCTTTTGCTATTCGGACTTAAGCTAGGTCATATTCATCAGGACTTTTTATTTCACTTATCCCAGACATTAATAAACATGTATAAAGCAAAATAAAAGATTTCAGGTATAATTTGAGTGCCAGAAAAATGTGTTCAAACTTCTAGTGCGCCTCTTTGATGATGCTACTTTTTAGGGCCTTATATGCTTGCATTGCAAAACCAAATCCACTTTTCTAGATATTTTAAAATATGCTCTTTCTAGTGACCATAGTTTAGAAGAGTTTGGAGTAAACACTTCTTTGAGAAATTTGACTAAAAATACCCATTTTTAGCACTTTTTGAAAAATCGTCAACTTCACCCTAGATTTGTGAAATAATGGAAAGCAATAGGAGAATGAAATTTTATATTCTAAGACCTTGTGTTGGTGAGTTATGGTGTGCAAAGTTTCATGTACATCCCACAATTACTTTTGGAGATATAAAAAACTAAAGTTTGCATTTTTTTAAACAGCTATTTTTTTGCCCAACTTTGATTCAAATTCTCTATATGAAAATTGCTCAGAAATCCTTTTCTTAATATTTTACTTTAAAGAGCTCTAAAAGTTGTATAAGATGGCCAAGTTTTGTTTCTTTCACGCAAATACTTAGATATATCTCATCTCAAAGTTGCTGAAAATTCAAGGATGAACTATAGAAAGCTGTGCGATGGTCTTAAACAAGTGACTGTATCTCTGAAAGTATTGAATTTCTGAAACTTAAACTGTACCAGTGTTCATTGAGAACATGTATGAATGTTCATACAAAATTTCATCAAAATCCATGAGGGTCATGTGGGAGCCTCTAGACCACTTGACATGGAATGAGACCACTTGACATGGAATGACCCCAAAATGAAAAAGCATAGTATCGTATAACTATAATATCAGTGAGTCACTGTTGGAATCGGCCAACTCCCCTAAATGCCTGATGTACCACTTAGCCTTAGCAGGGATATGAAATGGAATGATTACATAGGCTCAGTTATGGGTAAAGCAGGTGGTGGACTTTGGTTTATTGGTTGAGTGCTGGGGAAGTGCACTCAATCTACAAAGGAGATTGCTTACAAATCACTCGTTCAACCAGTTCTAGAATATTGCTCAAGTGTCCGGTACCTGCCCCAGATAGAACTAACAGGGGATGTTGAATGTATACAGAAAAGGATAGCACGAATGTTCACAGGTTTGTTTAACCCGTAGGAGAGTGTCGCAGAGATACTGAAGGAACTGAACTGGAAGACTCTTGAAAAACAGACGTAAACTACACCGAGAAAGTCTAGTAACAAAGTTTCAAGAACTGACTTTAAATTACTACTCTAAGAATGTACTACAATCCCCTGTGTATTGCTCACATAGGAATAGTGAGGATAAGATTAGAATAATTACTGTATGCACAGAGGCTTTCAGTCAAACATTCTTCCTGTGCTCCATACATGAATGGGTCAAAAAAATGGTTCAAATGGCTCTGAGCACTATGGGACTTAACATCTGTGGTCATCAGTCCCCCAGAACTTAGAACTACTTAAACCTAACTAACCTAAGGACACCACACACATCCATGCCCGAGGCAGGATTCGAACCTGCGACCGTAGCAGTCACGCGGTTCCGGACTGAGCGCCTAGAACCTCTAGACCACTGCGGCCGGCTGAATGGGTCAGGAGAAAACCCTAATAACTGGTACAATTGGGTGTACCTCAGCCGTGCATATCACAGTGGTTTGTAAGAGTATAGACGTAGATGTAAATGTAGACATGTCCCATACATCCTCCCACTTCCACCTACTCCAGTCCTGTCATTGGAATCCACTACCCCATTAAAGGTAGGGCCATCTGTGTAAGCAGCTATGTGAGTTACAAACTGAGGTTTACTTTAACAACTTATTCACACCCTGTGCCATTTGGATTCTTCCCGTCAACACCATATTTTCTGAGCTGCGATGGTGGGAACTCTCCCTACAACATATTCTTTGTTCCTCTAAACCCTCCCCCTGCCCTCTACCTTTGCTAGTCCCTATCCACCTGCCTATCCTCTCCCCTGTTCCTGCACCAATACTACATACGCCTTCTACAAGGTGTGTCAGTAAAGTATTGAGACTGACAGTAATGCAAACAATCTTGCAATGCTGTGTTCTGCTTGTGTAGATTGGTGTGTTCATACCCTCCAGACACTCTGTCCAAGTTTCAGCTCCATACAACCTCCACATGATTTTTGAGAGTGCCATCAGTAAAGATGCGCTTTCATTGTGTGTTATGAAAGTAGAACGGTGGAATTTAGAGCAAACATTATGCAATTGAATTTTATGTTAAACTTTGGAGATCCACGAGTGTGGCCTTTGAAAAGCTGAAACAGGCCTATGGGGAACATTTCTTATCAAGGGTACAAGTTTTTCTCTGGCACAAATCATTTTTTTTAAGGTCGGAAACATGATGGAAGTGAACCTCGCTGAGGGAGACCTTCAACTTCAGAAAACGTCGAATGTGTGCTTGCTTCTGAGAGATCAGACTAGCGTTTAACAATTAGCATGATGAGTGACCTGTTAAACTTAATTACTTTCACCATACATCAAATTTTTACTGAAGATTTGCTCATGTGAAAGGTTTGTGCCAAAAACATCACAGTCAAGCAGAAGGACAACCGAAGAAACGTATGTTTATCTTGAGAAGATTGCCAATGACCCTGAATGGTGCAGTCATGTGATCACAGGTGGTGTATCCTGAATTTTTGTGTATGATCCTTGGACAAAATGGCAAAGTGAGGAGTGGCGTAGTGAGACATCTCCATGACCAAAAAAAGCTCGACGAGCGTGTGAGGACTGTGGAAGGGAAGGCAAATGACTAACTTTGGCTTATTGGGAGAATTTTGGGAAAGTATGGTTCATCTGTAAAGGAGACTGCATATAGGACACTGATGTGCCCTATTTTTGAATACTGCTAAAGTGTTTGGGATCTCTGCCAGGTCAGGCTGAAGGAGGACATCGAAGCAACTCAGAGACAAGCTACTGGATTTCTTACCAGTTGGTTGAACAACACACAGGTGTTACAGAGATGCTTCGAGGAATACTATTGAGGAAATTTAGAGAACCAACATTTGAAGCTGCCTGCTGAATGGTTGTACTGCCCCCAACATACATCACATGTAAGGACCACAGAGATAAGATCCAAGAAATTAGTGCTGAAATGGAAACACACAGACAATCGTTTTTACTTGCTCTATTTGTGAGTGGAACAGGAAAGGAAATGACTAGTAGTGGTATGGGATACTCTCTGCCATGCACTGTACGGTGGCTTGCAGAGTATCTTTTAGATGTAGGTGTAGCAGATCAAAGATCAAAACAATGCTGACTTACTTTGTTAACAGTAGGGGTATCGTGCACAAAGAATTTGCTCATCCAAAACAAACTGTCAGCCAAGTATTTTACAAAGATGTCCTTGAAAGGCTCAGGAAAAGGGTGAATCAAGTGAGACTGGACATTGCAGATAAGGGGTGCTGCACTTCCATCATAGAATTTTTTACCCCAAAAGGCATTCCAGTTTGTTCTACAGCGCCTTTATTCATCTAATCTGAGGTTTTTTTTTTTTTTTTTTTTTTTTTTTTTTTTTTTTTTTTTTTTTTTTTTTTTTTTGAAAAAGACATCATATTAGACTCTGGAGAACATTCAAAAAACATTCATTGCTGCTACCAAGACTGGGAACAGCAGCTCCAATGGTTCATAGCTGCCCACAGGAACTACTTTGAAGGGGACAATACCGTTATTTGAAAAAAATTAAAACTTTCGTTAATAAAAAGTCAGACTCGTTACTTTTCTCACACACCTCATATCCTTATAACGCACCTATATAATCCTTTTCTCTATTTATCTCCTCTCCCTTTACCCTGCCCCCTCCCTCACTACCCAACTTGTTCATTCCTTCCCCCCCCTTCCCCCCCCCCCTCCTCCTCCTCCTCCTCCTCCTCCTCCTCCTCCTCCTCTGTGTGCACATGCACATGTTTGGTGCTTCTGAAGAGTGATTTTCTCTGAAAGCTGAAATATTTCTAACATTCTTTTTCGTTGTACGTGGCTACTACACTATGCCTCCTTCCCCTATGTAGTGAGTAGCAGTCTATCGTTTCCTCATTTTTAATTATTCAATCCTGGACTTTCCATTGGAGTTTACTGTTAGATAGAGTCAACAAGAATTGTGCGAATTGCCGAGAAACAAAAATTGCTTCATACAGAAGTGTGATTAGACACTGATACTTTTAACAGTCTGTACATTCCTGTTTCTTTGTTTACTTCATTTAAATGTTAATGTTCATCGTGTATAACCATATATTTTTGAACCAAAGTTCTTTTGTTGATTATATTTCACGTTTTACAGGTTGATTTAGATACCATTGATGTTAGTAACCTCAACCGACAATTTCTGTTCCACAAACGCCATGTTGGAGAATCTAAAGCTAAGGTGGCTCGTGAAAGTGCACTCAGATTTAATCCAGATGTCAATATTAAGGCTCACCATGCCAACATAACAAGGTAATAAAACTCAGAGTAAATTTTTTTTTATATATTAAATAACTAAACTGCTAATCAAAACCGAAAAATACTACTGCAACACTATCTTGTACTTTTGTCAGAAAGTTTTTGTCACTGTTAATGCTTTGGATCCGAAATGCTGGGGCTGCCTGTTTCAAGCCAGAATTGTTAATTTTATATTCTTATGAGTTTTTCATTTCCATAGTGAACGAATCTGCAATTTATCTTCCTATATATTAGCAACCATCACTGAACTTGCAGCAGGTTTTTATTGTGCAAACTGATTTTGAATCATCATTGTCAATTCTCGTTGTGCTGTATAAGATAAAATTATTTGCACCCTGTATTACACATGTCAATTATATTCAGTCCCGCAACTCCGACCAGTTGGCAACTTGCCCATATTGCCCCCTGTGAGCCAACCAACACAGTTGTTTCTAAACACTCTATATTTCTAAACTGCTGTGCCATGGCATTCCTTCTGTTGTATAAGCCCCCAGAAGCGATCCTATTTCCCCGTAACCTGGATACGCTCTTGCTGTGTTTGTCAGAAATATCGGGAGAGTGTCAGGAGGGTCAGTTTTTCCTCAGAAGTTCAAGTTATGGAAATATCGATATTGGAAGAGTTAAGAGTTTGTCCTTACCTCTTGGATGCCTCTCTCTTTTTATCAACAATTGCACAGATTCCACAAGCATTTAGTATTGTGTGTGGACATATGTATCATCTTATGACACCTATTCAACGGAATGATTCACAAATTCATGATGAAATCCTTTTTTCATTAAGGTATTGTATGGCTTCAAGCCATCCGTTATCACTTTCATGCCTGGCAATATAAAGTGCTTTATCATAGAGACTAAAGTTTTCTTCTCCCTCGAATAAACTCTACCTACAAAGCACTTGCGAGATTCTACTTCAGTGTCAGCAAATACCCAAATATGTTCAACTTCATTTTTTAACGGTCGTCCTCTCTGGTATGTTCCAGCTCATGCTTGTCTGTTTCAACTACCTTGTTTTGTCCACCGATTGGAACACTCTCGTTTGTGACTATGCCATAACGGACTTCCCAGCAGAATCCATAGTAGTCACACACACTGTTTGTGTGCAATTGTTTTTCAGAAGCTGTCGTTTGTAACCTACTGTCTCTTATTCAACAAGAAACTGAAACGATGTTCTTCTCGATGGATAACTTGGAACTGTCAAACCATGTGTTCTTGCTTATACATGTTCTCTTGTGATGCTGGGCACAGAATAATTGCTAAGTAAATTCGGCGCCTGCACCTTTCTTGTGAAGTTTTCATAGACTTGAGTCCTCGATATTCTGCACAATTTGTGCTGTCTTCATCTGTAAGCAATTCGTAGTCCCAACAAAATCTCAACCAACTTTCTACACTACATAACTGAGAAATTAGATTTTGCCATGTGAGACTATCAGCATTTGAAACTGCAGTGCTTTTAACTCATTGCTGTCCACAACTGAAACTGATAAACTGTGTTACCCTGGCAAAACGCTAAACATTTACCACCACCAGAGTCATACGGTGGATATAGTCGCTCATTCAGTATATATCATTAGAGGCCTGCATATTCGGTAGGCAATAACTCTTCGAAATTACCGTATTGCCCGTATGTGATCATCTCACATACTTCCACATTAGTGGTAGCTCAGTTGTAACGTGACTGAGCCCAAAGGAATATGACACACCTCTATCAGTGACCTACAGCCTAATAGTCCCTCAACTTAGCTGCAGATGCTGAAGCTTGATGACTCACCACATCTGCTGTCACATGATGATCTGGTTTTACATTTGATCCAAAAGAGTAGTTTATTTACGCTCATTTGAAGTTTGTCACCATGGTCTTCTCACCTCTTTTTACCATTCTGTGGTACAAGGATTCTGCACAGTGACTGGAAGATTGTCCGTCAACTGTGCAAGTTACCCTCACTTAGCAGGACTAGGCTGGGTGGGGGGACTGTTGCTGGTGCACCTCCCCCACCTCACTGTGTCTTATTACTTTTTTATGGTTGATTTTCCATCCCTCTACTTTTTACCAGGTCCCTTGCATAAAATAATACTAAAAAAGATCAAATTGATGGGCAGTCCTTTTGCCCACAAGGAATCCTTTAGGCTGTGATTGTTAAAGGAAGAATGGACTGAAGACCTTACTCTTTAGTATTTTCATACAAGCTAATCAGTCAGTCATCTTGTATACTATTCTTGTCAGAAACTTGGATGCATGAGTTGTTAAGCTGTTCGCATCATAATTGTCGCATTTATCTGCCATTGCTGTCTTTTAGAATTGTGTGAATCAAGATCTTCCTAAGGTCCCCACAACACCTTGCTGTAGATTGTAGCAGTATCACCTACTTAGTTGTTTTTGTCAGGAAATTGGGACATATTTTAAAAATATATACATTGGATCCTTCTGAAGCAATAATATGGCATCATCAAGCAAATACGTAAAAAATTTAAAAAAATTAAGAGAATATTACAGCGACACCACCACTACCACCACCCACCACCACCACCACCACCACCACCACCACCACATGCTATACTAATGCTCTGACAAACTTATTTATTTAAGAGAATAACACAGCAGCAAATACCAACTAACCATTACTGTATATTACCTTAGCTGGCCCAGGTTTTTCAGGACTCCACATTGTGAGGCTGGAAAGACTGCAATTTCTTTTATCTGACAACTTGTTTAATAGTTTTTCCACTGATACAACTTACCCATAAGATATCCAGAATCACAACTGCTCTGGCATTCTACAGAATTCTACAAAGCTGAGTAATGTCCCCATTTCTAACATTGCAGAGGTTCTAAATGTTCACTGCAGTTGTCACTGCTTCCATATCGTTAAATTTTTTACAGAGGCATTACATTATATTTTTGCTCTCCAAATAATGTAATGAGTGCAGATAACCACTCAGGCTATAGTTAAAGCATGGAATAGTGGACAGACTCGTGAAAAAGGCCAAAAACATTGCTGGGCCTTTGGACGATGTATTTCTTCAGAATTAACAAGGAACACACCCGTCCATGGCTACATTATCCTGGCTAACTACATTGTCCCATGTGCTGTAGACCTACTGAGGTAAATAATTGTCAGGTTTAGTGGGTGAGAGAAGAAAGGAGATTAGGAGTAGGGAGCTTAAAGAGAATGAGTGAAAGGAATAGAGGCAGATGGGTGGAAAGGTGAGGCAGCAATGGTATGTGACAGGAAAGCGCTGTTGGGAAACATTTCATGTCACAGGCTGTAGAAGTTGTCTACAATAGAACAGAGGAAGAGGAAAATAAAAACACTACACGTAGATTAATGTTGTGAAGGGGAGACATGAAGGCAGGGGTGTATGTGATTGTGGATAAGAGCTAGAAGCAGCTCAGGCTAGGAGGACTGATAGATCAAATTACACATTTTAAGGACAATTCCTGTCTTTATAATATAGAGAAGCTGTTATGGAGTGAGATGCAAATACTGTGGATTGTGAAGTGGTCATTGGAGTAGACCATGTTGTTTTCAGGAAGTTTTGCCACTGGGATTAAACATATTTGGGTCATAGTCATAGTTGTCACTGTCTCTTACACGATAGGATAAGCCTGTGATAAGTAGTCAAAGTAGGATGTAGTGAATAGATGCCTCGGATTGGTCTTACTCCTGGGTCTTCTACAGGATGCATCCCTTGTGGCAAGGGGTTGGGAGTAGGAGTGGCATTTGGATAGACCAGGATATTTTGTATACATTGGAAGGGCAGCAGAATGCCACATTGAGAAAGAAGGATTATGGGAAGAATGTTTCCCATTTAAGGGCTTGATGAAATGTAGCTGAAGCCCTGGTAAAGGATGTGGTTAAGTTGTTGAAATAGTTCTCTAACAGCCACCACCACCACCACAAACCAGCTGCAGAGGAGCATCCTGTCATTATTCACCCTGGACTATACAACAATTGATAGTACAGCTTATGTGCTTGTCAGTTTAAATACTTTTTATTGATTATGACTATTGGAATGGAAATGTTAAAGAAGGCTGACTGAGTATAGATAAACACTGAACATTGATACCAGATGAAATTTTGACTTGTATTTCTGAATGTTACATTGTGATAAATTTTCAATTGATGTTTCTTTTTCAGCTCTGAATATGGAATACAGTTCTTCAAAAAATTCAGTTTAGTGATGAATGCCCTGGACAACCGTGCAGCTCGCAATCACGTCAACCGTATGTGTCTTGCAGCAGATGTACCACTTATTGAAAGTGGTACAGCTGGGTACGATGGTCAGGTTGAACTTATACTGAAAAACCGCACTCAGTGTTATGAATGTCTCCCAAAAGCTGCTCAAAAGACATATCCTGGGTGCACAATTCGCAACACACCATCAGAACCAATCCATTGCATTGTTTGGGCCAAACATCTTTTCAAGTAAGTAATATTTCAAGACCATCTGGGTTATTGGACACTTTATGTAATGGTAGAAATGTACCAGCTTGTTGATTATGTTCTATCACAATACGTTTGCTGTATTACATATTAGCCATCAAAAAATTTGTATAGGAATTTATTCTGTGATGTACTGTAAATTACGCCCTATGTCAAATCTTTGCGATCTTGTCGTAAGATTGAGTTTGTTAAAGAAAATAGAGAATAGTACATAATCAGTGAACATGTTGTGTACTTTTCAGTCAGTTGTTTGGAGAAGATGATCCCGATGAAGATGTATCGCCGGACACAGAAGATCCTGAAGCTGCAGGTAAATAGTTTAGTTCGGCTGCTGGTATCAAACATTTCTCTCTTTCGGATTTTAGTGTTCTTTCTCTTATAATTCTTTTTCTCTTCACTTTGTTGAACAAAATTACCAGAAGTTTAACTATTTTGCTGTTATTGTATTTGTGAATTACTTAAGGCAGTATCTGTTTTCTATTAAAAAGACTGAAATTGCGAAGGGGAGATAACTTAGTGTGACACAGTGAGGTGGCTGAACACTGGTAAGTAAGAATTTCAGACTACAGAAGTACACCAGATCCTGTTTTCATGGTTTGTACAAATTATTCCACATGAATGCCAGGGTTGGGTCACTTCGGTACAAACTATACCCAGTGTCATCCTGTCCATGACCAAATTGCTGGCATCCTACCTTGAATTACCTTGTTGTTAAAACTACAGCAAACATTATTAGACTAAATGATTCAGCATGTCGTGCAATAAATTGATTGGTTGAATCAACCTGTTTATACACATAAGCATTGTTACTGTCACCATTCTACAGAGCATTGCATTATTAATGGTAAGACATCTGTCACCACAATCTCCTTCATCTGATATTTTTCTGGTTAGTGGCAGCCTGTGTTTCTTGTGGGGATTTATATTTCACTTTTCTCTGTATTAAGTTTGTTGGACGCTGAATCTGTGTGGATGTAGAAGTATTAGAATTCATAAGCTTCTTGAAAATAGATAAGTGATCAAGAAGATGAAGATAATAATGGACTAGAAATGTTGGAATCCTGTTACGCGAAGGGCAGTGTAGAAACAGAATAAAGTAAATGGATTGATGATGAATGCTCATGAACAGTTACTCACACCCATTTCCAAACTGTTAAATTTCTGATTAAACTTGAATTTACTTTTGCTGTATCATTTTATTTTGTCAGTTTGTGCCCAACATATGGAAGTGAGTAATCATGTGTGTATTTAGAATTTGTCATACGAAATGCATTTTTAAATGAACAAATGAAGTTAACTAATAATCTATTTGGGTAACATTTTGGATTAATATTTTTGTTGAAATGGCGTAACAGTGTTCTATAATGACGTGCTTCTGTAGTTTGAGGACAGTTATGACAGAGAAAGATAAATTAGCTTCAGTTTGATGTAGTCGCTCACTACAAGAATGCGTTGGCCACAGAGTGATCTCTGTTCAGGGGCAGAGGATACCAATTACAGAAAGCTACAACTAACACATTTTGAAGCATCTTGTAAGAAGATACTGTCCAATGACATGGCAATTTCTCTCTCTGGATTGATTTTGACACACACACACACACACACACACACACACAGCTCAAGGTGGGGGGTCGTCAGTAGTTACAGCATCTTTTTAAAATACGTATTGATTTATAGCAGTCTCTAAAATGCATTCATATTTGATTATATAACATCCTATTGTACACTGAGGTGACAGAATTCGCGGAACAGCAATTTGCACATATACATCCTCAATCCTTGGATTGAGTGAGACCAAGTGGAACAGAAAGAACTCTTAAATTGCTGAGAGATGGGTGCAAATTATACTGGCAGGGTCACAATAAAGAGGCTAAAAATGGAGTGGTGTTTGTGTTTCACAAAGACATTGATCCAGTTACAGATGTGAGCTTTGTAAGTGAAAGAATAATTAGAGCTCGAGTGAACTTGGGAAATAATAGTTTTACTATACTACAATTGTACGCACTTCAGCAAGGGTGCAGTGAGGAAGAAAAAACAAAATTCCTTGAAGAACTGGAAGACCAAGTAAGAAAAGATAACATTATGATAATTGGAGATTTGAATGCTCAGATCGGCTCGAATAGAAATGGATATGAGGAGGTGGAGGCTCTTTTGGATATGGAAGACAAAATGTTGACGACGAAGAAATTCTAAAGCTGTGCATAAGGAATTGTCTTTTAGTGAAGAATACATTCTTCAAGAAACAAGATAGTCATAAGATTACTAGATATGGCTGGGATGGCAAATCCAAGACAGTTATAGACTATATATTAACGGACAAATTAATTGGAGGAAAAGTAAGGGACATTAAAGTCATACCAAGTGAGCACTTGGATAGTGACCACAGGTTACTAGTTGCTGATCTAAATTATAAGATGAAAAGTTTAAATGCTTGTGAGGTAACGGGCTAGTTGTGGCACCTTGAAAATATTCTAAGTTCGGAGCTGGCGTGGCCGCACGGGCTGCTCAGATTGCAGGGGCTCATCAGCAACCGCGTGATGCTGAATGTTAGCCGGAGCAAGAGGGGTAGCTCCAGCGCCTGGTCCAGGCTGACTGCGTGGCTGAGAATTCCGTGTTGACACTGTGACAAGGTCTGTGCTTTGTGTCGATGAAGATTTGTATGCCGGGAGTGCCAAAGATGGCAGACTTTGTTAAACCATAAAGGCAGACATTTCACAGTTAATGTAGAAATTAGTAATAGCCAGAGGAATCGTGACACCTTAAAAGGAAATCTGTACATTACCATTATTTGCACAACTATTCTGATGGTGTAATCAGATTTTCAATATCTTTATTAGTTTAAACTTTAGTATCTGACTGTAAATTATACAAGTAACACCCAATAACGAATTTCCAAAATCTAAATAGTTCATCCGATTTTGTCAATCTACGTGTCTTTAGAAAGCTATTAGTGTAAACCTAAATTGGTATGAATTACAGGCATGTAACTTGAATAGTACACGAGTTATTGTAGGTCAAAGTGGCCGATTACTATTGATCTCGTCAGGCCATAAGTACTCCACAGTTATATGAAAAAACGGTAGCAGCAAGCTTATGAATTTATTTATTCATCTATGTCTTAGTTTATAACCGATATATTCTATTCATGAAGAAATTGGACAAATATTTACTGTGTTTTAGAAAGCACAGAGACATTAGGGTACTGGCCTATCTTTGCTTCTACTCCTTTGATATATGTTTATTTAATTTGTTTATGTAATTAATAATGTGTGTTAGAGCTTGTTTATGGTCCAGCCATAGGAATATTTATTTAAATGTAAATCCAGTATTTCGTATGTGTTTCCATATATTTGTGAGTGTGCATTGGCTGGGAGACATGGCGGGTGCACCCTAGCCAATCACAGCGCTCGCTACTACAGTAGGCGACTACCGAAGAAAGGAGAGACTGTATGGAATTGGGGGGTGGGGGGGGCGCATCGGGTCGCACAGGACACAGGGGAGTACTGAACAGGACGGTGCGACAGACGGTCTCACAGGACATGGGGAGTGCTGGCCGGGGAGGCGAGACAGACAGTCGCAGGAAATACTTGGAGAGTGGAGCAGTTTGCGCATGGTCGCGGGAGACAGAAATATTTCGTAGTGCCAACTTGTGCACTTGTGAGATTTCCGTGGCTTCTGCAGTGAAGACGTATTTTGCATTTAGAAGTGAATATCTCACGAGCTATGTTGTTGCTCATAACTAATTACGTGAAGTAGGAACCTATTGTTTCCCTGTTATTCACCTTATATTTTATTTAATTGCTGGACCACTGCCACCAATAAGTTTTGCAGTAGTAAATGGCATTCTTAAAGGTACTTCTGCTATCGTACTCATCACTTAGTCGTTAGAAATAGTACCTGCAGATTCTATTTAATTGCAATTGTTCATCTATAAATTTTCTATGTTACATTCAAAATTCGCAATTGCCGAGTGATAGGAACCTTCGACTATTCGATTCATGTATATTCATATTGTATACTGTCGACTCAGCAGTATTTGCCTTGTAATGCAGCAACTACGTATCACAGCCCCTAGACAATGAAACCAGCCAAAACTTTTAATATTGCAACTCTGAGTTTGAGGGTACGTAGTTGAGGGTCACATTTTCGTTTATTTGAAAGCCAAAAATTAAGGAGTAGAAGTTGAAAGAAGAAGAAGAAAATAAGAAAAGTTTCTAAAATCTAGTAACACAAAAATTGCCAAAAACTGAAAGGGGTAGTGTAGAGGAAGAGTGGAACCTATTTAAAACATCAATAGTTAACAGTGCTGTGCAGATAAGCAGCAGAACAAATGGTAAAGTGAAAGACAAAGAAGCCACATGGTGGAACAGTAGAGTAAAAGATGCAATTAAAAAACATAATATGTCAAAGAAAAACATGGAGTTTGAAAAAGAAATCAGAACCAGGGGCTGGTGCCAAAAGATGAACACAAGTTGACAACACTGAGGAAGGAATACTGACAAAAGAAACTCCAAGCAAAGAGAATCGTGAAAGAAGAAAAGGAGGAGAGTTGGGAAATATTCACCCAGAAACTAGAGCAGGATAGCAGAGGGAACCAAAAACTGCTATATGGGTTATTGAAAAGTAAGAGAGCTGATAGAGAAGACATAAAAGTGATTGAAACAGAGAATGGGGATATTATCAGGGACATGGAAGGTATCAGAGAAGAGATGAAGAATTATTTTGAAATCTTACTGAATGGGGAAGGTGCACAAGAAGGTGCCATCGAAGTCATTGAATTGGAGCAGGAGCAGGATCCAGTCTCTTGGTTAGAAACTGAGGATTCCCTGAAAAAGATGAAAATTGGGAAGGCGGCTGGAGTAGATGAGCTGACAGCAAATATGATTAAAGCTGCAGGAATCCATGGAATACAGTAGTTACACCGGGTGCTGGGGGTGATATGGAAAGAAAACAAAGTGCCAGGTAAATGAAAAAAAGGAATTAAGATACCGCTGTTCCAGAAAGGTAGTAGAAAGAAATGCACAGACTACCAAGGAATCACACTGTTATCACACTGCCTGAAGATAATGGAAAAGGTCATAGAAAAAAGACTGCGAAAAATTCTAGAACCCCATTTAGAGGAACAAGAGCATGGGTTCAGAAGTAATAGGGGAACAATAGATCTCATTTTATCCCTCCGTCAGTCAATGGAGAAGTATTGGGGAAAAGGAAAAGGACTTGATAGTAGTATTCATGGATTTGGAAAAAGCATATGACAGTGTACCAATGGATAAAATATGGGAATACTTGAGAAAACATAATGTTCCTGATCCATTAATTTAAAAAGTCCAGATGCTGTACGATGGTTGTGAGAGCAGTGTACAAGTAGGAAGTGAAAGATCAAAATGGTTTAAGACAAAGAGAGGTGTTCAACAAGGCAGTTCGCTTTCTCCTATACTCTTCATTACTCTTATGGACACAATCATGAAAGAAATCAAGGAAGAAGAAAATGAAGATCTCAGTGCTTTTGCTTTTCCTGATGACATCGTCATTTGGTGAGAGACGGAAACGGAGGTTCAGAGGAGACTGGATTACTGCAACACAAAATTTAAAAAAAAAAATCAAGTTAACTATGAGTAGGAACAAGACAGCGGCAATGAAGATGAGCAGGACACCCACAGCTTGTCACATCATACTGGAGGGGGAGAAGATTGAATATGTGAAAAGCTTCAGTTATCTGGGTAGCATCATATCACGCGATGGAAGTTCCAGAATAGAAGTCTTAAACAGAATAACAAAAGGTGTAGCTTCTTGCACCAAGTACAAAATCTAATCTGTGACAAGGAAGTCTCTCAAAGAGCCAAACAGACCACGTATAAAACTTATCTCCTGCCAATCATGATGTATAGTCTAGAGGCCTTTGTCATAAATAAGAGAGAAGAGAGACAAATACAAGCGTGTAAAATGAAGTTCCTTAGGTCAGCTCTACAAAAAACTAGGAGAGTCAGGAATGACCATGTAAGGAGAGACCTGCAGGTGACATTGACTGCAGAGGAGAGGATGAGTGCTTTGAAATTGAATTGCTTTGGTCATGTGAAGTGAATGCACCCGACTTGTACTCCACGCCAGTATTTGGAGATGGAGGTACCAGGAAGAAGACCAATTGGGCGGCCTAGAAAGAGATGGACAGACCAGGTTAAGGAAGATCTCAAGAGGAGAGGAGTAACATGGGATGTAGTGGAGAGGGAAAAGCTATACCAGAACAGAAACCAGTGGAGGCACATTGTTCACAAAGTTCCTACCCGGCTCGCTGGAAGGAAATCCTGATGATGATGACAGGTGATGGTTAGCATTGCGGACACAAGGTATAAAAGGGCAGTGCATTGGTGGAGCTCTCATTTGTATTCACGATTCATGTGAAAAAGTTTCTGATGACATGATGATCGCACATTGGGTATTGACAGACTTTGAACGTGGAGTGGTAGTTGGAACTAGATGCATTGGACATTCCATTTCCGAAGTCGTTAGGTGCTAACAGATAAGCAACACTGAGTGAAATAACTACAGAAATTCAGTGTAGTACATACGATGACTATATCCGTTAGGACATTGTGACAAAATTTGGCATTCACAGGCTATGGCAGCAGGCGACATAAGTGCCTTTGCTAACAGCACGACATCGCCTGCAGCACCTCTCCTAGGCTCAGGACCATATCAGTTGGACCCTAGATAACTGGAAGACTGTGGCCTGGTCAGATGAGTCCCAGTTTCAGTTGGTAAGAGCTGATTGTAGTGTTTGACTGTGGCACAGGCTGTATGAAGCCATGGGGCCCAAGTTTTCAACAAGGTACTGTGCAAGCTGATAGAAGCTCCATAATGGTGTGGGCTGTGTTTACATGGAGTGGACTGGGTCCTCTGGTCCAATTGAACTGATCATTGATTGGAAATGGTTATGTTCAGCTATTAGGAGACCATTTGCAGCAGTTCATGGGCTTCACATTTGCAAACAGCAGTGTCATGGCACTGGGCCGCAGTCATTCGTGATTGATTTGAAGAACATTCTGGACAATTCGAGCAAATGATTTAGGGATCCACATTGCCCGACATGAATCCCATCGAACGTTTATAGGAGGCATAATCTGTATCACTTCAGGCAGGGGCGTTACCTTTACAGTCTCGGATGTTATTGAATTTAGGATACGTTAAAATTCAGGAGTGAGTAAGAGACATGTTGGCCATTTATTTATTTATTTATTTATTTATTTTTTTCCTACAAAAAAATTCCTGCCTCGAGATACAGGCCTCCAAAGATGACACTGGGAACACCGTTTTGAAGATTCGAATTTCAGAAAATTTTTTGAAATGCTGTATCTCTGTAACAGTTCTAGATATTTTTTTTATTTAAAAGATGATTACAATGGTTTCCCTCATTTGGACATACCTGTCAAAGTTCTTTTACTGTCACCTTTTGAAATTTTTTTTACAAAGACCTTCCTTTTCTAAATCCTGCTTGATATTTCCCTAGTTTTGGACCAGGTGCTGCTTCAGCATTTTTTTTTTTTTGTCACTGGCAAGAGGAAGAGTCTTCTATAATTGTTAGGATTTCTTCCCCTCTTTTTTTTTTTTTTTTTAATGGACGTGTTAAAACTGACGTCATTCTGTTGTTAAGCTGTTGTCCATTTTTCATTAATGATGTCTACTAGATGTAGAAAAATCAAAGAGAAAAGTTGGATTCTTTTTCTGTTGATGAGTACCTTGTAGTACTATATTCTCTGTAAAGGAGGGCTTCCACTTTTCGGGGGTAATATATGTCTTCACCGAAGTTGTTTCTTACTGATTTCTTTGCTACAATGCTTATTTCTATTGTCTTTGCTGCAGTTTGATAAATAACTTTGTTGTGGTTTCTTGTCAGTTTGTCGTGGTTGTTCATTGCAGGTTTCTGTATTGCAGTTGTTCAGTTCTAATTTGTTTATTGAAGAGGCTTCTAAGAAATCTGAGACCATCCAGTGAGTTCTGTGTTTTCCTGAGGAATTTGCCAGTTGAGAGAGTTGCAGTGTGTTTTGTGAAAAGGACTGTGTGAAATGTCTTCTGACTGGGGCCACAGAAGAGTGAAGTGTCCTGACTATTTGCATATCCATAAAAGAGTGATGTACACTATGTGATCAAAAGTATCCGGACACCCCCAAAAGCATACATTTTTCATATTAGGTGCATTGTGCTGCCACCTACTGCCAGGTACTCCTTATCAGCGACCTCAGTAGTCATTAGACATCGTGAGAGAGCAGAATGGGGCACTCCGTGCAACTCACAGACTTTGAACGTAGTCAGGTGATTTGGTGTCACTTGTGTCATACGTCTGTACATGAGATTTCCACACTCCTAAACATCCCCAGCTCCACTCTTTCTGATGTGGTATTGAAGTTGAAACGTGAAGGGACATGTACAGCACAAAAGCGTACTGGCCAACCTCGTCTGTTGACTGACAAAGACCGCAGACAGTTGAACAGTGTCATAATGTGTAATAAGCAGACATCTATCCAGACCTTCACACAGGAATTCCAAACTGCATCAAGATCCACTGCAAGTACTATGACAGTTAGGCGGGAGGTGAGAAAACTTGTATTTCATGGTCGAGTGGCTGCTCAGAAGCCACACATCACACCATTAAATGCCAAATGACACCTTGCTTGGTGTAAGGAGCGTAAACATTGGACGATTCAACAGTGGAGAAACGTTGTATGGAGTGACGAATCACGGTACACAATGTGCGATCCGATGGCAGAGTGTAGGTATGGCGAATGCCTGGTGAATGTCATCAGCCAGCTTGTGTAGTGCCAACAGTAAAATTCGCAGGTGGTGATGTTATGGTGTGGTCGTGTTTTTCATGGAGGGGACTTGCACCCCTTGTTTTGCGTGGCACTATCACAGCTCAGGCCTACATTGATGTTTTAAGCACCTTCTGTTGAAGAGCAGTTCGGGGATGACGATTGCATCTTTCAACAAGATCGAGCAACTGTTCATAATACACGGCCTGTGGCGGAGTGGTTACATGACAATAACGTTCCTGCAATGGACTGGCCTGCATAGGGTCCTGACCTGAATCCTGTAGAACACCTCTGGGGTGTTTTGGAACGCCGACTTCATGCCAGGTGTCACTGACAGACACAGATACCTCTCCTCAGTGCAGCACTCTGTAAAGAATGGGCTGCCATTCCTCAAGAAAACTTCCAACACCTGATTGAATGTATGCCTGCCGGAGTGGAAGCTGTCATCAAGGCTAAGGGTGTGCTAACACCATATTGAATTCCAGCATTGTCGATGAAAGGCACCACGAACTTGTAAGCCATTTTCAGCCAGATGTCCAGATACTTTAGATCACATAGTTTATAAGACAAACAAAAAACAGACTTTGTTCAGGTTGGGAATAAGTGTTCTCATTTGAAGGCTCTGTTTCAAAGTGAAGATTTTTCCGGTGATGAATTTCTGTGTTCTAAATGTTTTGCCAGAATAACAACAGTGATAATATCTGAATAAAGTGAAGCATCCCATGGTGAAGATGATGTAGATTTTGCATCAATAGAGGGAGAATTAAAAACCATGTATCAGTCAACTACAGAGGTAAGTGTTAGTCTTGTTAAGAAACCGTGGTCAGTAAAGTCAAGTCATAAGCTACATGCATCAAGAAAGTGCAGAGAAATTACTAAAGCTATGGATGAATACACTACAGCAAAACTGACCACACTCTTCAAAGTAGAAATTCCATCTTCAGAAGAAAATGAACCAAAGCACTCTTGCACCACTTGCCAAGAATTTTTCACAAATATCAATTCAGCTGTTGAATATTGTGCATCCTACAGTGAAATGGTGCAAGTTTTAACTATTATTCCAGAGACATTTTCAAAGAAAACAATTTTGAACCACATTCCATCAGTATCAAAGTACATGGTAGATAAATCAAGAAAAGTGAGGTCTGTAAAGAGTCTTTGGAAGACCAGATCCCTATTATGGTCACCCTGTAGAAGCAGCTCATGTTCAAATAGTACAGTCATTTAATCGGGAAGATAAATGAGACTGTTCTTGCCAGAGTACCAACAAAAAAGACACTATAACTGTTATAGTTGCAGGTTAGAAAAGTTGTGAAAGTGAAGAGGTGCATGACTCGAAGTATTAAAGAACCTTTTTCAATTTATTAGAGCAACTATACAACTTCTCATATTGGAAGATCAAAATTTTATGCACTACAACCTAAGTGGGTAGTTCCATACCCACCTAGAGATGTCTTGTCTGTGTGTACTGCGCGAATTTTGAACTTTGTGTGATAACTTGAAGAACTTACTGGAGCATGTGACACGACGTCTTGGTTGGGCGTGTGAAGTCATTGGTAGTCTGTGACAAAAAGCGAGAGACTTGTTTGTTTGAAGAATGTAGTGAATGTCCTGGAAAGGGAGGACTGTCTTTACAGACACTTGGCTTGGAAGACGTAGCAGATAACTCTGCAGAAATTACATATGTGACATGGGAGGAAAATATACTAATTAAGAAAACTGTTACCTTTGACAGTTTCATTGATGAACTTCGTAAATGGTCAGTGAAAGCAGTGACACACCAGCATCTGGAGAAATTGCAACAACACATTGTAGAAGTGAAAGGATGTGTACAGGCTGAAGAACTATGTTTAGTACTTCACTGTGATTTTGCTGAGAACTGGTCTGTAATTCTCCCACAAGAAGTGCAAGGATATAATTGGAGTAATTACCAGGTTTCGATTTTTACAGGAGTGACATATTTTCAAAACAAGACCACACTTGTTGCACTTATAAGTGATGACTCAGCACATGTTTTGCTAGCAGTGCGCAAAATTCTTCAACTGCAAATAGGGGCAGAGAAGATCATCATTATTTCTGATGGTGCTCCTAGTCATTTTAAAAATCATTACCAGCTGTTTGAATTGAGTAAGTTGCCTGTGCCAACTGACTGGGTATACAGTGCTACTGGTCACAAGAAGTGGCCCTGTGATGATTCAGGTGATCTGCTGAAGCACCATGCTACAAAACCTAATCTTTCCATACCAAATACAGCTGCGACTCAGGATGATGAGGGTTTTACGATAGTCATTCTTTTGTCCAAAGAGGAAATCGAAGAATTCCACGAGCAGAAAAAAGAAGAATGGTCCAAACAAACTTCTCCTGTGGAAGGAATTTAGAAGAGACATTTTTGGACTCAAAGTGATGCGTGCACTTTAAAGAGCAAGAAAGAAGAAATTTCCTTCGTTTAGCCAACACCTCAGAAACAGCAGGATAATATTGAGATTCACAACCTGAGGAGGAGGAGGATGTTTGTGGCGTTTGTGTATGACTGTGACTGGTGGATTGCAGAGATTATAGACACCAGTTATGAGTTAAACGAGGTAGTTGTGAACTATATGCTACCACATGGACGAGCTGCTGGATATAGGTTTCCAGCTGGAGGAAAGCGCCATCAGTGCTCACTTCCTGTTCACAATGTTGTGAAGATTGTAAGTGCTCCAGTTCCTCTTGTTTCAACAGAAAAGCATCACTCTATATCAAAGGAAGATATTGAAGCAGTGGAGCACATTTTTAGTTCATTGATTGGCTAATTTCAGTACGAAACAGAAGTCACAGAAGCTGTATAAATTGAAACTTTTAAGCC
Organism: Schistocerca piceifrons; assembly: GCF_021461385.2. Lineage (NCBI taxonomy): Eukaryota > Metazoa > Arthropoda > Insecta > Orthoptera > Acrididae > Schistocerca > Schistocerca piceifrons. Next base: position 777,242,037 of record NC_060140.1, on the reverse strand, counting down.
TGTGGATCATTCACATACATTTTGGAACCATTGAAAATGCTTGAAAAATGAGTCTCTTATCTTTCAAAACTAAAATTATGTTAAATGAGGTTAGGTTTTGATTTTTATGAGCCCGTTATGTCATAATGTGGTAATAAAACCGGTTTTATGTATGGCAAAAATTTCAATTGTTTATAAAACCTGTTCAGCCTAAAAGTGGAAGCTCTCCTTTTCTGGGAATGGAATCAACAGAGAAAAAACAAAATTTTATGGATTGTCATTTTTGAAAAAAAAAAAAAATTTCCATAAATTATAAAGTTCAGAATGCTATAGTAAAAGAACAGATAAGATCAAATGGAAGATTTCTTTATCATGAAGCAATTATCTTTCAAATAAAAAAAAAAACAACAAAATGTCTAGAACTGTTCCAGAAATACAGGATTTTAAAATTTTTTCCAAAATTCGCATCTTCAAAATTGTATGTGCAGTGTCATCATTGGAGGGCTGTATCTCGGAGCAGACATTTTTTTGGAGAAAACAAAAAAATACTTGTCCCTTACTTAATCCTTCATTTTAACATATGCTAAATTCAATAAAATCCGAGACTGTGAAGGTAAGATTTTTTCCTAGCCTGCCTGAATTGATAAGGACTATGCCAGGACATAATCAAGAAATCACTTTGTGCACAACATCCTGCACCAGCAACACTTTATCAGTTATGGATGGCTATGGCTATAGAGGCAACATGACTCAGTGTTTCTGTAGGGGACTTTCAACGACTGTGTCTATGTAATGAAACTTACTTCTTGGGTATGAATGGCATTGCTGTGGTGAAATCTAAAACACTATCATAGAACAAAAGAAAGAATATATATGTGACAGTTGAGATCCACTAATTTGTAATATTTGAGTCATGTCTCCCTCACTTAAAAAAATGGATGTCTAAAAAGATTGTGAAGTTTTTGCAGTGATGTTATGTCCTTTCAGGGTGTATACGACCCGTGACAACCGGGAGATCCGGGAAAAACCCGGGAATTTTTCATTGTTTTAGTTTTCAGTTAAATTTTTGTAATTTTGACTAGTAAGAAACGATACGCTAACAAAGGAGATTACTGTATCCCGCTACTGCAGAATAATACTTCAACAATAAAACATAAATGAGAGAAAATAACTTAATTTGCAAAGGAAATGTGCCATATACGACGACGACACACAGTGCTCATGCAAGCGTCTGCCAATTGAAAATATGCCAAAGGCTGTAGGAAGACTGTGCAGTGCTTCATAACAACAAATTGCCTCCAATGAGCGTGAAGTTGCAACTGTTTATGTTCAATTTGTTTTAGCAGTTACGTGCGGGCTCATGCGCATTTGCAGTTGAGTCACGTTTGAGGAGTAGATTCTCCCGCTTCTGGCTACAGGAATGTGGCTGTCGGCTGTGCAAGCAGTCGCAGCAAGTAGCTAGATGCTACCGGCAAAAGGGGAGGGGGGGCCTAATTCATATTATTGAAGAAAAAAAACTTGTTTCACAAAGTGCCTAGCATCCAGCATACTTTTGTCTATTGATTATTCATATGATTTTGAAATGCTTCCCTGTTGGTTTTTGAACATTTTTGAACACATTTTAAGTTGATTTCTGAATGAATCATAAGTTGACTTTTGAATGCATGCACGACTGTCAGGAGAATCATCGTCGCATCTAGAAATAAACTTTCTGCAGGCAAAAGGGGACGGGGCTATACGAGCTGAGGGAGTAAAGCCGAACAGATGATTGCCAATCACTGTCTGATTATGTGGTTGATCGGGTTTGCGAATGATCAGCATTGTTATAATTACTTGCGAAATCCATAGATTCAGACTACCAGAATCTAAATAAACGACGACAGGAATAACAGGTGATAAAGATTATGTATTATCTTTTTGGTGGAGGTTCGAGTCCTCCCTCGGGCATGGGTGTGTGTTTTTGTCCTTAGGATAATTTAGGTTAAAGTAGTGTGTAAGCTTAGGGACTGATGGCCTTAGCAGTTAAGTCGCATAAGATTTCACACACATCTTCTCGGTGTATCCAAGAAAATGAAATTTTGACAAAATTTTTGGCCAGATCGCCACACTAGTAAGGACCAGCAGTACAGTCCCCGGCTTGCAGCCACGGAAGTTCTATTCTGGAAGTGACGCGGGAAACGTGTTGTTCGAACACGTAATAACGCCTAACCGGAAAATAATAGCGGGATAACTAAACCTGTGATTCTGGCAGGGTTAGTGAAGTTAATTGGCCAACAAATTTTGACAATGGCAGCAATAGCTACAGAATTGGTGATGACAAGATTGTTTGTTAGAAGGAGGAAGGAGAAGAAACGAGGACATCGCACAAATTATGGAAGAATAAGACGATTTCAAATTTTTATAAAAATTTCGTAACGCTACTTTTCGATCTCGTGCTTGAGAAGCTGGTGCGTATGAATGAAATGTGAAACTATTTCCTAACATAAAGCTTTTGGCTTGGTGCCAAAACAGCCTTGTTTATTTGGTGTGTAACAAAATTGCTGTCATATTAGAAAAGCCTATTTTGTTTTATCTAGCAGACAGTGACAAAATAGACGTAATCAGATCGAGAAACGACACCAGTATTGGGTATTTATTTGTATTAACAGCTTTTTCAGTATTAGATAACGACATTTCGATTTTTCATGTAGCAAAACGTTTGACGAACTTTGATGAGGTAATAGATTCTTTCGCAGAAAGGAAAACACGCCATAAAGCGGTAGCAAGATTAGAGAGAAAAAATGCTAGGAGCTAAGGTTTGAAGAAATGTGTGATTTCTTCCTTATCTCTTGTCAGTATTGATTTTATATATCCTATATTTAATTTTATGTCGCACAAAACAGCAAGTTACTAACTAATAGGCAATAAAGAGCTCAGATTTTCTGAAGAGTTCTTGTTCTCTCGATTACAAATAATCCCATCCGCTATTATTTGCGAGATTCTTCTTTTTTAAAAAAAAAGAAAAGAGAGAGGGCAGGCTGTCAAACCGGCCGACTGGGAGCAGGAGAGGCACTACAGGACATTTCAATTTCCACTCTCCTGAATATAGTTTGGATGTGCGGTAGAAAAATGCTTCGTGAAGAGGCGTGGCACTGCACTTTGGTATACTTAAAACTAAATAATATGTCTTACATTTCCTCGAATACGTATGCTTTATGTTTCAGACTTTTCAGAAAGATGAGCCCTACGAGACGAACATATTTTGAAAATTCGATTTTTGTTTTTAGTATTGACCCGGTTCGCAAATGTCGTAGATCCAGGGCTGATGCCCAGAGCAGTTTGAGTTATAGTGGGTAGTCTCCACGTGACCCGTGTTTACATTTAGTGATTTTACTGTTTCCCCTTCGTTTACTCTCACGTGAAATAAAAGCAAAACGGATATCTGTGGCTGGGAGCTATCAAGTGAATTAAAACACATTCACGTAATTACGGAAGTCTAAAATATGTCATTAGTTTAAGATTTTATTTTTCCATGTTTCTGACAGTCAAGCATTAATCGCCTTGCGGAACAATGAAGTTATTTTTGTCTGTTTGCTAAAGAAATTTGACTTATGTTAACCTTTTCTGCAGAGGCAGTCAATGTCGTTGTTGTTGTTGTTGCCTTCAGTCTTGAGACTGGTTTGATGCAGCTCTCCATGCTACTCTATCCTGTGCAAGCTTCTTCATCTCGCAGTACTTACTGCAACCTACATCCTTCTGAATCTGCTTAGTGTATTCATCTCTAGGTCTCCCTCTACGATTTTAACCCTCCACGCTGCCCTCCAATGCTAAATTTGTGATCCCTTGATGCCTCAGATCATGTCCTACCAACCGGTCCCTTCTTCTTGTCAAGTTGTGCCACAAACTCCTCTTCTCCCCAATTCTGTTCAATACCTCCTCATTGGTTATGTGATCTACCCATCTAATCTTCAGCATTCTTCTGTAGCACCACATTTCGAAAGCTTCTATTCTCTTCTTGTCCAAACTATTTATCGTCCATGTTTCACTTCCATTCATGGCTACACTCCATACAAATACTTTCAGAAACGACTTCCTGACACTTAAATCAATACTGGATGTTAACAAATTTCTCTTCTTCAGAAACGCTTTCCTTGCCATTGCCTGTCTACATTTTATATCCTCTCTACTTCAACCATCATAAGTTATTTTGCTCCCCAAATAGCAAAACCCCTTTACTACTTTAAGCGCCTCATCTCCTAATCTAATACCCTCAGCATCACCCGATTTAATTCGACTACATTCCATTATCCTCACTTTGCTTTTGTTGATGTTCATCTTATATCTTCCTTTCAAGACACTGTACATTCCGTTCAGCTGCTCATCTAAGTCCTTTGCTGTCTCTGACAGAATTACAATGTCATCGGCCAACCTCAACGTTTTTATTTCTTCTCCATGGACTTGAATACCGAATTTTTCTTTTGTTTCCTTTACTGCTTGCTCAATATACAGATTGAATAACATCGGGGAGAGGCTACAGCCCTGTCTCACTCCCTTCCCAACCACTGCTTCCCTTTCATGCCCCTCGACTCTTGTAACTGCCATCTGGTTTCTGTACAAATTGTAAATAGCCTTTCGCTCCCTGTATTTTACCCCTGCCACCTTTATTTAGAATTTGAAAGAGAGTATTCCAGTCAACATTGTCAAAAGCTTTCTCTAAGTCTACAAATGCTAGAAATGTAGGTTTGCCTTTCCCTAATCTTTCTTCTAAGATAAGTCGTAGGGTCAGTGTTGCCTCACGTGTTCCAACATTTCTATGGAATCCAAACTGATCTCCCCCGAGGTTGCTTTCTATCAGTTTTTCCATTCGTCTGCAAATAATTCGCGTTATTATTTTGCAGCTGTGACTTATTAAACTGATAGTTCGGTAGTTTTCACATCTGTCAACACCTGCTTTCTTTGGGACTGGAATTATTATATTCTTCTTGAAGTCTGAGGGTATTTTGCCTGTCTCGTACATCTTGCTCACCAGATGGTAGAGTTTTGTCAGGACTGGCTCTCCCACGGCCGTCAGTAGTTCCAATGGAATGTTGTCTACTCCCGGGGCCTTGTTTCGACTCAGGTCTTTCAGTGTTCTGTCAAACTCTTCACGCAGTATCATATCTCCCATTTCATCTACATCTACACCCTCTTCCATTTCCATAATATTGTCCTCAAGTACATCGCCCTTGTATAGACCCTCTATATACTCCTTCCACCTTTCTGCTTTCCCTTCTTTGCTTAGAACTGGGTTTCCAGCTGAGCTCTTGATATTCATGCAAGTGGTTCTCTTTTCTCCAAAGGTCTCTTTAATTTTCCTGTAGGCAGTATCTATCTTACCCCTAGTGAGATAAGCCTCTACATCCTTACATTTGTCTTCTAGCAATCCCTGCTTAGCCATTTTGCACTTCCTGTCGATCTCATTTTTGAGACCTTTGTATTCGCTTTTGCCTGCTTCGTTTACTGCGTTTTTATATTTTCTCCTTTCATCAATTAAATTCAATATTTCTTCTGTTACCCAAGGATTTCTACTAGCCCTCGTCTTTTTACCTACTTGAACCTCTGCTGCCTTCACTATTTCATCCCTCAGAGCTACCCATTCTTCTTCTACTGAATTTCTTTCCCCCATTCCTGTCAATTGTTCCCATATGCTCTCCCTGAAACTGTACAACCTCTGGTTTAGTCAGTTTATCCAGGTCCCATCTCCTTAAATTCCCACCTTTTTGCAGTTTCTTCAGTTTTAATCTACAGTTCATAACCAATAGATTTTGGTCAGAGTCCACATCTGCCCCTGGAAATGTCTTACAATTTAAAACCTGGTTCCTAAATCTCTGTCTTACCATTATATAATCTATCTTATACCTTCTAGTATCTCCAGGATTCTTCCATGTATACAACCTTCTTTTATGATTCTTGAACCAAGTGTTAGGTATGATTAAGTTATGCTCTGTGCAAAATTCTACCAGACGACTTCCTCTTTCATTTCTCTCCCCCAATCCATGTTCGCCCACTATGTTTCCTTCTCTCCCTTTTCCTACTCTCGAATTCCAGTCACCCATGACTATTAAATTTTCATCTCCCTTCACTACCTGAATAATTTGTTTTATCTCATCATACATTTCATCAATTCTTCATCATCTGCAGAGCTAGTTGGCGTATAAGCTTGTTCTACTGTAGTAGGCATGGGCTTCGTGTCTATCTTGGCCACAATAATGCGTTCACTATGCTGAATTTCAACCTACCTGCCCAATTAAGGGGTCTGACGTTCTATGCTCTGATCCGTAGAATGCCAGTTTTCTTTCTCCTGATAACGACGTCCTCATGAGTAGTCCCCACCCGGAGATCCAAATGGGGGACTATTTTACCTCCGGAATATTTTACCCAAGAGGACACCATCATCATTTAACCATACAGTAAAGCTGCATGCCCTCGGGAAAAATAACGGCTGTGGTTTCCCCTTGCTTTCAGCCGTTCGCAATACCAGCACAGCAAGGCCGTTTTGGTTAGTGTTGCAAGGCCAGATCAGTCAATCATCCAGACTATTGCCCCTGCAACTACTGAAAAGGCTGCTGCCCCTCTTCAGGAACCACACGTTTGTCTGGCCTCTCAACAGATACCCCTCCGTTGTGGTTGCACCTACGGTACGGCCATCTGCATCGCTGAGGCACGCAAGCCTCCCCACCAACGGCAAGGTCCATGGTTCATGGGGGTGGGCAGTCAATGTATTTGAAACGAAATGTTTAATTCCACAGTAGTGGCTAGTTTCAAATGTTCGCTTCATTTCAAGTGCACGTTTTCATTTTCTAGCAAGTATGGCATTCTGCCATAATAAAGAAACAAACATGATATAATACAGTACTGGTACTCCAAGAAAATTTATATCCCGAAACCCACACTGAAAAGCTTAATGTCAGGTCGAGATCTACTTCATTGGGAATCTGGACATACGAATGTGCACATTTTAATATGGTTCACGAAATTCCGATGCTCTTGCAGTATCCTCTGATGTCTTGTTTCTTTTATGACATAATATATGATCTTTCAATGTTTTACATGTACATACATATGGGCTTCCTACGTCATGATAGCTACCCAAGCGTGGTGTCGCCTGTTATCTGCGCTCTCTGGAACTGCTGAAACGAATCTTATTTCTAACAGGTCTCGGAAAAATATTGCGAATAGTAGTTTGAATAGCGTTACTTTCAAAGTAAATATCCTTTTACGTAAGTAGAACTATGTGCAAGAATGTACCATGAATTTATTACATCACGGAGTGTTAGACTCTCATTTAAAAATCAACTCTTTGATGAAGAGCCATTTAGAAGAATTTCGAACCCTGAAGATCAGACATGTATGTCATTAAAAATTTTACTGGCACATTTGTGTGATATATCTTAAAGTGTAACACGCGTAAAAAGATCAATAGTATATGCGAAAGCCTAGCTTCTCTTGCAGCTTGAGACCAATATTATATGTGAAAGCTTTGCTTTTCTTGTAGCAACACTATGAATATTAATGTAAACTATTAACTTTCCCTGTTTGTGTGTTCTTGCAACTTAACAGTGATATTGCTGTTGGCTGACATCACGTGTCCTATGCTATGAATATCCACTGTCATCGGCTGGCGAGATCACGTGAGATGAGCTACGAACGGCTTACAAAAGCGCATCAAAATCTCGATTTCAATTATTCGGAAAGTAACCTGCGGTGTTTGGTGGAATTCCAATGTATACTTTCGTAATACGAAAATATGCAGCGTACGTGTTGCTGCACATCACAGATATTTCCAAAACATATCTTTTTCCCCGATTTTCGTTTTATAAAGTGCCGGGAAATTGTACGCCCGTGGATTGATAAGGGAAAATATACTGTCACCCGGGGAGAAAGTGTATTTTTAACCGGGAAATCGGGGAATTTTTTTTCCTTGCTGACGTATGCACCCTGCCTTTAAAAGTGAAACATATTTCTTAGAATAACCCTTTGAGGGTGAGGGTGCGATAAATCAGCTGTGGTTTTGCTTCTTTGTGTTTTGTTTTCTTTGCCCCCAGACTTCCATTATCCTTAGTGTGTGTTCTTTTGTTGCTGTGTTGATGTCCTTCCATTAGCAGACTTCATTTCCTGAAATCCTGCCTCTTATGTTGTGTGTGTAATAAGTATTGTTATCTATTATGTCCAGTTTAATTCCAGGGCGTTTCATATTTGTGTCAATTTCAGTGAACCATTTGAGTTTGGATTTGTGGCTGTTTATTAAATTAAGATCTGCTAGGTTAGTCTGTTGTTATCCAGTCGGTATGTGTATCCATAAAGTTGTAGTTTTTTTTTCCCCTCATTAAATCGATTAGCTTTTCTCTGATTGATCAAAATTTGTATTCAGTATTCAGCATTACTATTACTTTTAGATCCCAGTATTCTGCTTAGAATTCTTCTTTCAGCTTTTTCCAGTTTCCAAGATCTCCAAATCTTGTTAGTTTAAATGTTCCTGAACATACAGTGTTTCAGGCTTTACCACTGTAGTGTCTTGGTTTTCTGTTGCAGGAAAAGATTTTTTTGTTATATAGGTTGACCCAAAAGTCTGTTAACATTTGAAAATGCTCTAATTCATGCAATAATGTAGATAGAGAGATAGAACTTGACACACATATCTGAAATTACATGGGGTTTTAATGCAATCAAAATGAGTGCAAACACTGGCTGACAGATGGAGTTGGACAGCAGCAAGTCAGTGATGCCACACATGAACGATGTACAAAATGACCTGTAGTTAGAGTCATATGTGCCACAAGTCACAGCATGTTGACTTTACCAGAAAGCTTTACTCTCAGAATGGAAAATCCGCTACTGCAGCTTTATGATCCCATTGCCATAAGGAAGGTATTTGAATAGATAAAGGTCCTGTGACAAATGTCACTGTGAAGAAAATAGTCATAAAGTTTGAAGCCATGGGTTATTTAGATGATCGGCCCCATAACGGGCCACCATACACAAGTGCTACTGCTGTTAGGTTAGTTCAGGAAGATATGGAGACTTTAGCAGGTTCGTTTCCACATGTTGAAGTCAGCGTTCGTTGAAGGTGCATGTCGCACCAGCATTCCACGCACTACTGATGGAGAGCACTAAGATCTACCTTCAAATGTTATCCATACTAAATCCAGCACCATCGTAAACTGTTAGCCACCGATTTTTATTACGTGAACAGCATTTGCAACGGGCCCCTTCAAAAAATGGGGGAAGGTGGTGATTGGTTGTCTGACATATTGTGAACCAACAAAGCCCATTTCCCACTGTAAGGGTCTGCCAACACTTACAGTTGCAGAGTTTGGGCTACTAAAAACGCTAGAACTGTCACAGAAATCCCATTGCATGATGAGAAAGCTACAGTGTGGTGTGGATTTATCACGTCAGTCATGATCAGACCCTTTTACTTAGGGGAAGTGCTGGGTACTGTGTGTCAAACTGTCTGCATGACAGGTGCAAGGTACGGTGATGTGTTACAGAATTTTATCATCCCTAGCGTGGTTGATAAGCATGGATGGCGCTCCACTCTGTACTGGGAAATGTGTGAAATATGTCTTTGGGCACATTGTTTGATGAGGATCATGTGCTGAGCTGCCACTTCTGTCATGCTTGGTCTCCCAGGCCCCGAGGCCTCAATCTGTATGATTATTGTTTGCGGGGTTACCGGAACTCGCAGGTCTACAGCGACCATGTGACCTCATTAGGGATGCTAAAAGACAACATCCAACAGCAGTTTCTCACCGTATCTACTGACGTTCTGTACAGTACTGTTCTCACCATTCTCCCTTGAGTATGGGTACTGTTGATGAATGACATCGAGCATGATGAGCGTTTGTTTATCTGTACTAAAAATCAATTGTCAGGCTAATTATCGCTTTTGTATCATGTGTAGCACCAAATAAACTATGAAACTAGAGTGAGACAACAGCAAACGCGGAAGAATATACATATCGTGTCATGTTTATATTCGTATTATTCTTATGCCTAATAGTCATACAGTCAGAAATGAAACACGGCAACTGACTAGATTTTTAAATCTAAGATGACTCTAATTTCTGTGCAGAATTTGATGTTCTAAAGAAGCGGCCGCAAAGATTTTCAAACGGAGAAAAATTTTCGCGTAACTCTCGTTCAGAACATGTTCTATCATACACAGTCTATTATTTTGTTCTTGATGGTAATTATCAAAGAAAGCAGCAGTGTAAGTAACAACAAATAGCAGTCTCTTGCCATTGTTTCGCTAATGAGACGATTCCTCTCTTCTTTCTGTTTATTGTAGGCGGCGGTAGCGCGCACAAAAGCAAGACATGCCGCGAGCAGCGACAGGCCGTAAACACGCACTACCAGAATGCGACAAACAATGCATGACACAGTACAGTAATGCATTTTCAGCTTAGAGTGACGTAAACACCTATAACAAAGAAAATGACACTTATCAGATCAAAGCAAAATAAACAATCGATTCAAACCAGACGAAGCACATGAAAAAGGAAGGGTACCCATATAAATATGGACGGAGCGCCTGACGCATAGCAATGGCTACCTGGTAAAGCTTAACTGCTAAGCTTACGACTCGAACCAAACTACTGTAGCTGTATCGTCATTCATTCGACCTAAATTGTGTCTCGTATTACAATGGGCCAACTTCGTTTCGAATTGGAGGTGCGGCCCTTGAATTTCGAGTCGCAAATTTCACGTGCAGCGTAGATTTGGGAAATTTTTTTCCCTTTCTTTCGAGTCTCATTTTTCAGGTGCGGCTTAGATTCAAGTGCGGCTTAGATTCGAGTAAATACGGTATACCTCCCGAGGAGATCACGAATGTAAAATTAGAGATATTCAAGCACGCACTGAGGCTTTCTGGCAGTCGTTCTTCCCGCGACCCATATGCGACTGGAACAGAAAAGGGAGGTAATGACAGTGGCACGTGAAGTGCCCTCCGCCACACACCGTTGGGTGGCTTGCGGAGTATAAATGTAGATGTAGATGTCAAAGGGCTTATACGGTTCCCTCATCAATTTTACTTTGGATGGTTTTTTAAGTACCTTAATTTTTTTCTGCTGTTCCATTATCAAGTGCCTATTCCTTATAATGTTGATTACTGTACTTCTATCAATTGAGTCGTAGGTCTTTTTACAATCTACAAAAGTTATCACATTTTTTCAAGTTTCCAATTTTCCTAATTTCTATTACTTTCTATAGATTTAGTATTTGCTCCACATAAGACCTTCCTTTTCTAAATCCTGCTTGATATTTCCCTAGTTTTGGACCAGGTGCTGCTTCAGCATTTTTTTTTGTCACTGGCAAGAGGAAGAGTCTTCTATAATTGTTAGGATTTCTTCCCCCTTTTTTTTTTTTTTTTTTTTTTTTTTTTTTTTTTTTTTTTTTTTTTTTTTTTTTGGACGTGTTACAACTGACGTCATTCTGTTGTTAAGCTGTTGTCCATTTTTCATTAATGATGTCTACTAGATGTAGAAAAATTTTTTCACTGGTGTTTCCGTAATTCAGCAATAATATTTTTATTTTTATGTTTTGTGATTTTTCTGATTTCCTCTGTCATTTGGTGGCTTTGGGTCTTGTATCTGGATTATGTTATCAAAATTAAATTATTCTTTTGGTGTTTTGTTTAAAATGTTGCTCAGTTGACATTAGTTGATCTTTTATATGTTGTACTCTGATCTTAGATGCAGGCCCCTGGCTTCTACAAAATTTTCCCTGTTCTCATTTTAATTTTCTTTCCAGATATTCTGCACTCGAGTTACAAATAACTCACCACACTCATCATTCCACCAGATATGTTTCACTGTCTTTTTAAGAGGAATGGTTTCTTCTGCAGTCTGAATAATATCTTTTTGAAGTTTTTCCCAACTTCCACGAGTTCTTTCTTCCAAAAGCACTTAAAGATCATTTTGTCTTAGATAACTTTTGTATGCAAACTTTTTGGTTTGGTATTGCCCTTCTTTCTAAATCTTGGTCTGACCTTGAATTTAATGATAAATAGTGATCTGAATCTAAACTGGCACTCTTAGACACTTTTACATTGGGACGTCCATCACAGAGTGTCTACTTACAGCAAAGTGATGGAGTTATTTTTCATCCAAATCGGATTTGATAACAACCATATAGTTTGTTGTCTAGGGAGTTTATCGAAGACTGCAGGTTTCAGTACAGTGTTATGCTGTCTGCACAGACTTCAGTCTTTCTCAATTTGTGTTTGCGTTGGTTCTTTTAAGTGCAGGGAATTTTCCTACTGTGGATCTGTGGTGATGTTCCTTGTCAATTTGTGCATTAATCTCCAAGTGGTAGCATTGCAGTTTTTGCTGGAATGTGATATAGGGTAGCTGACACATTTTACCAAAAATTTTCTGTCTACTCTTTCTGAGGGGTTTTCTTTTTTTTTTTTTTTTTTTCCATGTACCTGTAAAACAGTTTAAGCTTTGTGTGGCGATTCAAATGTTAGTGTGTAAAGTCTTTCATTAATTTATTTAAATTCTGTTAAGATTTGATTTTAATGTGTTTCCTTTATAGTTAAACCTGTTCCAAATTGAGGTTTGTCGTTTAGAACTTTTTTCCCTGGTTTGTGTTAAGTACCCTGAATCCTACTGGATTGTAGGGTGTTCATCAGTAAATTTTGTTTCTTGCAGTGCTGTTATCATTGTATTTTTTTCCTTATGAAAGGAAAGTAATTCATGTTTCTATGTTTCATTCTATGGATTTGTTGTTCATGCAGGTTTCAGGATGCCCAGGCTCATTCTTTGCATAATGCTGTAGGCCACCAGAATACAAATGCACACTTTTCACTTCTGTGGAAGTGAGAGATTAGTTATTCCCGGGGGTAAAATCTCTTCCACAGTGCACATCTATTGTCAGCTGCTATATGTATGCTGGTACAGGGTATGTCAGTGTACTCTACGCACTCTCATCAATCACTGACTGTGGAATAAGTTAACTAACATGGTGGAAAAGCATATCACTAAAACAGTATTCATTGTTCTACAACAGAAACTGGTCCGCATGGAATATAATGTAATGAGATCTGAGTAGTTAAGAATTATGAATCAGAGCTAAAGCTGTTAATACTTATATTACTCAAAGATCCCTCTTTGTTTGGTTAATAATTGTTGATGGTTGGTTCATTCTTTAATGTTTCTGTCTAGTTTTATTTTTATGATTTGTGTTTATTCATATGCAGCTGCCCAGGAGCTGACATACCATTTTGCTGCATGAAGATAGTAACTGTTCCGAAAGAACAGATACCTGTTATGACCAAGCAGCTTCTCTAGAAAGAAACGATAATTAATCAAAACCCTCAGCTGCCAACAGGTGTAGTTGACATACCTCAGTGGGTACAGCTGAAGATGTGTGCCCCGACCGGGACTCGAACCCGGGGTCTCCTGCTTACATGGGCTGTTGGGAATGTGGGTCTCACGGGAAGCATGCAAGGGATAAGTCCCTGCAGTTGCGCTATCCTGTGTGCCCTCAGTGGCTCAGATGGATAGGGCGTCTGCCATGTAAGCAGGAGATCCCCGGCTTGAGTCCCAGTCAGGGCACACATTTTCAGCTGTCCCCATTGAGGTATATCAGCTACACCTGTTGGCAGCTGAGGTTTTGATTAATTATCATTTCCATATTTCTGCATTTGCTGAAGACAGGGAAATACAAAACTGACACTTTATACCACCACTTTGAGTAACATCCATGTTTAACTGTTTATGGTACTCAATTCAGTAACTGTAAACAAAAGACAAAGCCATTTGTATAACATACAATTGTCCAGTGTACAATATTATACTGATAAAGTTTGATAAATATATAAAAAGTTGGTTATAGAAACTTATTTGGTTGTTGTTAAGCTTGTATTGTAAGTAATAGTGAACTTATTGTTATTGGTCAGTAGAATTATAGGACAGAATTGTTCCTCTTTACAGGTGAAGCTGGAGAAGGTGCTCTGAATGCTACCAAGACAGATGGTGCAAATATAGACCGTGTTTCAACACGATCTTGGGCTGTTTCCTGTAATTATGATCCTAAGAAACTGATGAATAAGCTTTTCTGTGAAGATATTCGTTACCTTCTTAGTATGAAGCATCTATGGGAAAAGAGAACACCGCCAACTCCTATAACATCAGAATCAGACCTTGATGAAGGTAATGTAGCCTTGTAAGAAAGTTCAGGAAATCACTGACTTAATAAAATATTATTTGCAGTAATTTTAGTGAAACTCTACAATCTGTTGTGTAAATTTTATTTCTTAATAGCTTCAGAGGTTACTCATTTGAAAGGTTAATCTAAAACTGACCTGTTGCTTTAGAACTCATTTATTCACTGCAAATGCAAAGCTGTTTTGATAAGTCTGGTAGAAAAAGCGAGAAAAAAATGTTTGTTTTATAAACAACTCCCCTTACTTTTCTACATAGTCTCCTTTGAGGGATATACACTTGGTCCAGCAATCCTCCAACTTTTTCATCCCATCTGAAAAAATAGGTTCTTTCAAGCTACACAAAATACTCGTGGGCTGCTACTATCAGAACAGAAGAACTCATTTGGGCTTAAGTCTGGCGAATAGGGTGGATTAGAAACCAAGTCAAAGTGCAGTTCATATGCTTTCGCTATTGTTATTGCTGATGTGTGGGATAGCGCATTATCCTGGTGAAAGAGCACTTTTTTTGCATGCTAACCAATGCAAGTTTCAAATGATTCAATAATTAAGCATAATAGGATCCATGTATGGCTCCACCTTTTTCCAAGTAATCTATGAGGATTATTCCTTGGGAATTCAAAAAAACAGTGGCCATCACCTACCAGTTGACAAATGGGTTTTTGTCTTTTTCGGTGCTCTTTCATCAGCCTTTGTCCACTGTTATGACTCTAGTGTGTAATGATGGACCTAGGTTTCATCAGCAATTGCAGATCGACACAAAAGTTTTGCTGATAGCGATTAAACATTGCCAGACATTATACTGAAATGGTGTGCCAGATGCACTTTTGGTCGACTGTGAGCATTTGTGGCATCCACCTTCCACACAGCTTGTTCATAGTGCATTATCCATGCAGCATATTATACGCTCACTCAGTTGAGATGCCTACAGTCTTAGCAGTCTCATGAATTTTTATTAGGTGGTCTTGCATTACCTTATCATGGATTTTGTCAGTGGTTTCCTATGTGGTGACGTCAACTGGACAGCCGGAGTGTGCTTAGTCTTTGGTGCAGGTCCAAATGTGTTTAAATTCATTAATCCAAAAGTAAGTGGTCATCAATGATTGTGCAGATTCCGCATGAACATCATCCAGTTCTGTTCCCAGTTGTGTGGCTGTCCTACCTTTCAAATGAAAATGTTTAATAACAGCATGAAACTCAGTTTTCTCCATTTTCAATCTCAGTTGACACACGGACCATTACAGACAGCTGTCAACAGTGAACTGTACACTGTACATGTAGAATTTTTTTTTATACGATCCTTGGAATAATCAAGCTTACCAACCATGAAGGCGCAACAAAAATGTTCCATTCTTTCATGGAAATATACCAGAAGTATCAAACCACCCTCATAATTTCATTGCGCCATGGAAGCAGATGTCTTTTAGAATAATAGTTAGATTTTGCTGTAAAGTGTTTGCACTTCCATTTAGCTCAGTCTATGAATATAACAATGTATCCAATCAGTCGCTTCATTTTCAGACTTCTACCAAAGTACTGAATTTTATTGGCATTAAAATACTTCCACATTAAAAAATATTTTTCTGTGTAATTACAGGTAGTAGTTCCAGTCTCTCAGCTGATGGTGACAGATCAAAAGATTTGTGGAGCTTAAAGGAATGTGTCAGTGTGTTTACTAATTCCTGTATGAATCTGAACAATAAATTAAAGGTAATAGTTTCCATTTTGGTATTATATTGATCACCATTTTAACAGTTTGATATAACTAATGGTGAAAAATTATTAGTTTTAAGCACCATGAAATTTGTTGTGAAAGATATGCTGGCAGCTTACTGAGATCATGGCATCTAGCAGCAGTGTCCCTTAATTCAAGAGATGCAAAGTTTCTCCTTCAACACCTATTATTGTCCCATTACTCACCACACTGTCTTGTTTATCCACTTCATCTTAAAGAGAACTGAGCTCCTAAACTGATAGGCATACATCAGGGCAGACAGTGTATGCCATTTTGGTAACCATAGTTAAAAGCAAGGCTGTAGCAGTTTTATTTAAAGTGTTGTTGAGTGCCTGTGAGAGGGTTAACTCTGTAAGTTTGCCTCTCACCCTTCTTGTCCCCTTTCACCGAGTTAGGTGGTGCAGTAGTTAGCAAACTGGACTTACATTAAGGAATACGACAGTTTAAATGTGCATCCGGTCATGCTGATTTAGATTTTCGATAATTCTTCTAAATTACTTCAGGCATATGGTGGGATGGTTCCTTTGAAGGGGCAGGGCCCATTTCCTTCACTATCCTTTCCTAATCCGAAACCTCTTGTACATCTCCACGACCTCCCTCCCTCATTTGATTATGCTCTCCTCATATCCATCCACAAGTCTCTCCTTCACAATCACTGTCACATTCCCTTGCCACATGGTTAACGTTGTTTAGCCTCAAGCTTTCGCAACAAACTGTTGCCTCATCAGGAAAGAGGGAAGGAGAGGGGAAGACGAAAGGAAGTGGGTTTTAAGGGAGAGGGTAAGGAGTCATTCCAATCCCGGGAGCGGAAAGACTTACCTTAGGGGGAAAAAAGGA
The DNA here is from genome assembly GCF_021461385.2 of Schistocerca piceifrons. Lineage (NCBI taxonomy): Eukaryota > Metazoa > Arthropoda > Insecta > Orthoptera > Acrididae > Schistocerca > Schistocerca piceifrons. The sequence continues at coordinate 777,225,301 of NC_060140.1, read as the reverse complement.
CAGGTATACACTCGCACACACGCACATATCCATCCACACATACAGACACAAGCAGACATATTTAAATATTGGTCTTTAAATATGTCTGCTTGTGTCTGTATGTGTGGATGGATATGTGCGTGTGTGCGAGTGTATACCTGTCCATTTTTCCCCCTAAGGTAAGTCTTTCCGCTCCCGGGATTGGAATGACTCCTTACCCTCTCCCTTAAAACCCACTTCCTTTCGTCTTCCCCTCTCCTTCCCTCTTTCCTGATGAGGCAACAGTTTGTTGCGAAAGCTTAAATTTTGTGTGTATGTTTGTGTGTCTATCGACCTGCCAGCGCTTTCGTTCGGTAAGTCACCTCATCTTTGTTTTTATATATAATTTTTCCCACGTGGAATGTTTCCTTCTATTATAATGATATATCAGTGGATCGTGAATCTCTTTTCCAAATTGTGAAAGAACAAGGCCTGGATCCTAAAACCACGGCAATTATCAGAGACACGCTAACTGGTACAAAATCAAAAGTAAAGTTCAGAGGAGAAATTTCAGAATCCTTTGAAATAAAAACAGGCGTGAGGCAAGGTGATGGACTCTCTCCGTTGCTATTTAACTGCGTTCTAGAAAAAGTAATACAAGAGTGGCGCGAACGAAAATTGGAGTTCAAAATTGACCAACCAGTGAAATTAGGACGAACAAATATTCGAATAGACTGTTTGGCCTTTGCAGACGACTTGGTTATTCTAACGCAGGACATCCAAATTACTCAGAAACAAATAGAAATTCTTAAAGAAACAGCAGAAAGAGTAGGTCTCCAAATCTCTTTTGAAAAAACACAGTATATGACTAGCAACAAACTGGCACCCAAACTTTTGGAAACTAAGTATGGAAAAATCAAAAGAGTTTCGCAATTCAAATATTTAGGTGAAACAATCTCAGAGACTGGTCTAGAAAAAATTGGAAATGAAATTCGTTGTCAAAAGATGGAGACAGCTTTTAGACTTACAAAAGACATCTACAACAAAAAATGTCTCTTGAGGTACTCTAAATTGAGACATTACAACACGGTCATAAAACCAGAGTGCCTTTATGGGGCTGAAACGCTAATTTTAAACAGAAAAAAGGACATTCAAGAAATCCAAAAAAGAGAAAGAAAAGTAATCAGAAAAATTCTAGGTCCAAAATATACTGAAGAAGGAACATACAGGCTAAGAGCAAATAGTGAAATTCAACAATACACCAGCATATATTTGGATATGAAAAAACGCAGATTAAAATTTTATGGGCATATTAAAAGAATGGATGCTACCAGACTAACTAAACAAGTAGTGGAATTCTACGAAAATCGAAGTAAAGCTAAATTTGAGACAATAAAATGGATTGCTGCTATAAAAGAGGACATGAAAGAGGCAGATATAAAACAAGATGAAATTCAAGACAGAAAATTATTTAGGCAAAAAATTCATGACTGGGTAGTTGGTCAAGCTGAAAAACCAAAGAAAACTGGAACCACATGGTCTGATGAAAGGAAAAGAGCTCATTCCGAGAGAATGAAAACAATTTGGGCAGAGAGAAAGTCTAAAAGAAAATAACTGAATGCCCCGTGATTGTACTTCGCGTGGTCCAGTAGGGCCCAAACGTGAATAATAATAATAATAATAAATATATATAAACAAAGATGATGTGACTTACCAAACGAAAGTGCTGGCAGGTCGATAGACACACAAAAACACACACACACACACACACACACACACACACACACACACACACACACAAAATTCAAGCTTTCGCAACAAACTGTTGCCCCATCAGGAAAGAGGGAAGGAGAGGGAAAGACGAAAGGATGTGGGTTTTAAGGGAGAGGGTAAGGAGTCATTCCAATCCCGGGAGCGGAAAGACTTACCTTAGGGGGAAAAAAGGACGGGTATACACTCGCGCGCGCGCGCGCCCGCACACACACACACACACACACACACACACACACACACAAGCAGACATATTTAAAGACCATATTCAATTCAGCTTTAAGGTCATGCATTAATTTTATCCCGCCATATTTCTTCATTGCTTTTAAAAAGAGGCCATCCACCAGCATGGTTTCTTTTTCTGATATTCAGCTTCATGCAATAAAATAAATGCTGCACATGCAACAGCTGCTAAATTCTCTTCTTTCCTTATGATATTGGACAAGGAAATTGTAATTAAAATGCTACTTTATAACAATGATGAAGTGGGAGCAACTTCAACATGTTATCAGAGCCAACTGTGATTCCACTTGTCCCTTGGCCCCAACCCCTTCATTTGCTGAGGATGAGAGGCAGAATGTCAATGAGTTGGCAACCTGTGTTCGACCTAATCCATTGGCTGTCGTTCATTTGCCTAGAGAGAGAGAGAGAGAGAGAGAGAGAGAGAGAGAGAGAGAGAGAGAGAGAGAGTGTGTGTGTGTGTGTGTGTGTGTGTGTGTGTGTGTGTAACATGGAAAAGAAAGTCTTCATTAACATCTTTCTGCTGCGGGTCAAGCTATCCTAAAAGAGGTGTCATCTTTATCAAATGTGTGACACTGGTTAAAGTCATAGGCATGGTTCTGAGTCATGGGGGTTGAGATAGCATTAGTTGCAGTTTGACTGTCTCAATAAAATTGAAATTAACTCTCACTCATATGCATTAACAGAAAAATGTCTACTGTCTATTGTTGAATACTGGCAGGGGAAAGAAGAATAGGAAAAAAGGGGAAAAAATGTATCATGGTGGTGCACGTTATTGAGAACCATATTTCAACTTAGTTAACTGTGCCTTGAACATTTATAGCATGCATGCAAGTAGCACATCAGTCTTACAGAAATGAGCTGCTCTTTCTGGTGCTGTCATCCAAAGTTTTGTAGCTCTGGCAGAATTTAAATTATAGTAGGGAGTATAAAAAAACTGCCTAATTAACCAAAAATGGCAATTGAACCCTGAAAACTTACAATTTAAGTCTTGTTCATAATGTATGATGTTGTTTCCCAACACATGCGGCAATGCTAATTGGATGTTATTTGTTGTGTGATACACAAACACGAGCCAAACCATGAAGCAAAGATTCCTTTGGATGGGATATCCAAGAACAGCCTTCATATCCCTTGTAGGCAGTTTCTGATAAAAGAGGTTATTGATCTCTGTTACTGCTAACAATACAGAAATGACTCAGTCATAAGGCAGCATGTTAGATTTAGCAGGAAACCAGGAAGAATTAAATGTCCTACATTAATATATATGAACACTGCATCTATCTCCTCCAGGATACTGCTGATATAATACTTACTATTATTAGTATCCTCGTCATTATCAACAACAACATCAATCCTATGTAATGTAAGCACATTAAAAGGATGATGTTGATGTTGTGTTTTAACTTTTAAACGTAAAATAATCATATTGCAAATAACCGGAGATACATCGGCATGTATCTGCATCTATGCAGCCCTCTAGCTGTGGTATGGGAGCAACATGGGACTTGTTTCACATGAATTGCCGAGTTACACAGACTGTATAAATGTGGCTGCACTGATAGGCTTGCGTTAATTGGAAGGCAAGTCTCCAATTCACACAAACACTCAGTCTGTTGTTGCAGAAGTTGATTTGGTCACTATTGATTGCTGTCACAGTACGCCACACCAATGAAAGCAGTAACCATTTTAGTTTTGAGGGCTGTAACAAGCTGCCTGCTGCTCAGATCCCACTCGGTCCAGTTGTTGTCTTTCTGGATCACAAGAAAAATCTTTATCAATTTTTATCTGACATAAATTGGAGGAAATGTTGCATAAATGGTTATGCAACAAATTGAAAATTTTCCTCCAGGCAGAAATATTCAGTCTTGTGAATATTAAACTAGTTACATTGCAGGAAGGACCTCGTGTAGAAAAATTATCTACTTGTATTCATTAGATATGTGCATAAATAAAGTACAAAGACAAAAGTGCTGATAATGTTGTACCTACTCCCATAATATCTGTGAGGTGTTGAGAGAAGAACATTATGTATAAACCACTCAAATCCAGTATGAAAATGAAATCCTCAATGTCTTTAAAGATCAGATGTGATAGTGAAACTTGTTGTTTTTGTAACAGTAGACAAAAAATTTACAAATTGAAGGAAACAGTACTACTGTCTATTGTTGAATACTGGCAGGGGAAAGAAGAATAGGAAAAAAGGGGGGAAAATGTATCATGGTGCAAAGAGGGGGGGAGGGGGAAATCAGAAAAATAGCTGTAACTAAAGCCAAGCAGCAGTTCAGCATCTGTACTCTCCGAAAGTTCTGTCTACGTCTAAGTTGTGAACCAAACAAAACATACCTGCTCTCACCTTTGTGCCTCTGAAATGTTCTATCCTCCAACTTGCTTTTGATGCAAAAATGAATGCAGTTAGGCTGATTTTGCTCCTTGCAGTGTAGCAAGAGGGCCGACCCTTGTGGCCCAGCGGTTCTAGGCGCTTCAGTCTGGAACCGTGCTGCTGCTACGGTCGCAGGTTCGAATCCTGCCTCGGGCATGGATGTGTGTGCTGTCCTTGGGTTAGTTAGGTTTAAGTAGGTCTAAGTCTAGGGGACTGATAACCTGAGATGTAAAGTCCCATAGTGCTTAGAGCCATTTGAATCATTTTTTGTAGCAAGAGGAAAATTTCTTCTCTAATTGATCGGCTTAGGAAATGATGTTGGGTGATATGTAAACATAAACAAGACTACCCTAGAAATTTTTCAAAATTTTTAATGTGTCTTCATATACTTTTTGTCATAATTTTTTGTATCGTTTTCAGTTGCAGTAATTTTTTGTAGCTATGTTCATAGTACCTAATTGCAGGCAAACCAATCAGTGTTCTCTATTTGTAATTTTGTTGTTGTAAGTAAACAGCAAACAAATGACAAAAAGAAGTTGCAGTGGCAGCAATAGGATAGACCTGTGATTACCATCACAGGTGTACCATTAGTAAATTAATTGTCCGTAAATAACTTCTGCCCTACCAACGTGTTGTTGATTCAAACTTGTTTCGGTTTTACATATAATAGTAGATGCAGAAGAGGTACATAGACAATGGTGGTCTTATCATCTTTTAACTAATATTCATGTAGTTAGTTTATATTTTCACATATCAGTGTCATGAATTTTGTGTCAATAAATAAATGTTTAATTATTGTTTCAGTCTTTGGGTGAGGGTAGTCAGTTAATATGGGATAAAGATGACAAAGATGCTATGGACTTCGTTGCTGCATGTGCTAATATCAGAGCACATATATTCAAAATTCCTCGGAAATCTCGATTTGAGATAAAGTGTAAGAATACTGTTACTTTCAATTTCCTTTGTGTGCCACCATTTTTTATATCCTGTGAGAAACAGGAAAAAATGAAACTAATGAGTAATTATCATTTACAGCAATGGCAGGCAATATTATTCCTGCGATCGCAACAACAAATGCTATTATTGCTGGTATTGTGGTCCTTCATGCAATAAATATTCTTCAAAAACAGGTGGAACGCTGTCAGTCTGTATACCTTCGTTTGAAGCCCAATCATCGCAATCAATTGATTGTACCAGAAAAGCATATGATTCCACCAAATCCAAAGTGTTATGTCTGTTCGCCAAAACCAGAGGTTAGTTTTACTTACTTTATTTATACAGAACTTTTATGTTTGCTTGTTGATTGAAGTAGAGCAGCTTAGCTCTCCCTTCCTTATGAAGTGCTGCCAACAAAAGTATTGTAGCCTATATATTATGTTTTACACTACACATAAACATGAGATGTGTGAGAAAAGTAATGAGACTGACAACACTGTGAGCAATCTGGCAGTGCTGTGTTGTGTTGACCGATGTGTTCATCCCCTACAGATGCTCAGTCACAGTTTCAGCTTTGTACAGCCATCATGTGGTTTTTGAGAGTGCCGTCAGCGAAGTTGTGCTTTTATTGTGTGTTACAAAAATGGGCAAAAATCCTTTTTGGGGAGGCTGAGAACATGTGAAGATGAACCTCACTCAGGGAGATCTTAAACTTCAAAAACAGATGGAAACATCAAATGTGTGCATGCTCTTGTGAGATTAGACGCATGAACATTAAGGATGATGGGAGATCTGTTCAACTTACACTTTCTCTGTACATCAAATTTTGACTGAAGATTTGCCTGTGCAAAAAGTTTGTGCCAAAATGCAGCCAAAAAACCTCACAACTGAGCAGAGGACAATCAAAGAAACATGTACGTAGATCGTCTTGAGAGGATAGCCAATGACACTGTATGTTTCAGTCGTTGATCACAGGTGGTGACTTATATTTTTGAGTATGATCATGAACAAAGTGGCGAAGTGAGGAGTGGCATACTTCGACATCTCAACCAGCAGAAGGTTGAATGAGCAAATCAAAATGGAAGGGTGGGGTAAACCTGTGACAGGACACAGGTTTATCGACACCATCAGGGGCCGGGCCACCTACGGAAGCAGCCATGTCATTCACCAGTTCTGTTTCAATCATTGCAAGCTTTTTATACTGGTTTGATGACCAACCAGCTGACCACCAGGATAAACGGCCACTGCCAAACTCTGACCAAGAACAAGGTAGACCACCCTGTTGCACAGCATGCAGCTGAACATAACACACTTGATGTCAATGGCTGCTGCACTACTCAAGCCATCTGGATGCTTCCCTCCACCATCACCTTTTATGAACTGTGCAGACGTAAGTTAATCCCTACTACACTCTCTCTGCTCCCTTAATTATCCCGCCCTCAACCTGTGGTAATGTATTGTCACCACACACTCTGCCCAGCAGTTTCCACCCCTCTCTGTCCTCCCCACTCTAATCTCCCCCCCCCCCCCCCCCCCCCCCCAGTTTATGTGCTGCCTTCAGCCAACACATCCCCCTGCCTTACACTGTTCCTTTCATTTTTTGCTTCTTTTTTCCTCACTTCCCTGCCCACAACCTCCTGACACTGCACATGTTGGCATTCTAGTCCCCACACTCTCCACCAGACAGCAGTGCTAGTCTCTCCCCACAGATACACTACTACTATCCCAACCCCTCCAGATTGCTGCTTGCATCCCACATGATAACTGCATTCCGGCTGGAGATGCTGGAATTGGCAGTTAAGTGTTCATGAGATGTACTTGCTTGCGTGTATGACTGGTGTGTGTTTGTATTTAACTGATGAAGGCTGTGGCCAAAAGCTTCATGTAAGTGTCTTTCAATTGAGCCTGTCTGCAATTTAACGTGTCTTCTTTACTGTAAGAAGCAATCTGTCTTTTCCTTCATTGTTGATAACTGTTGTTGAAATATTTCAGTGATACATTTTGTATAAAACTCTTATAGAAATATTTTAAGTTTGTGATCGTGGTCTTCTGAAGTAAGTTGCTGTAATGGTCAGCAAATATTGTGTGAGCCGAGACGGGCCAGTTTATAGTGAAATGCCATTGTACCAATTTACGGGGTCTTTCTGTAAGAGCATGCAAAAATGTAACAGGGCATAAAGGATGCTCTACTGAACAGTTTGAGGTAGGGAACCTGGGGTCAGAGAAGCCAGCTTGAGGAGATAATAGAAATAAAATCACGTTACTGTGTTCTTTTTTATTTACATTAGTTACAATTAACTGCAAATACCATCATTGACACAGCAAATGTACCATTTGTACTGTATCTCACAAAATATGCTGAAACTATCAACCATCAACCTCAATGCAAGCATGACATCGGCGAACAAGATTCTGACAAACTCTGACAAATACCCCCAGTGTGTTTTGAATCACATCACAGGCAGCTACAATTCTGGCAACTAGTGCCATTTCCATTCCACTGGGGGCTCATACACAAGTGACTTTAGATATCCCCACAGAAAATAATCAAGTGTATTCCAGTGAGATGACCTCACAAGCCATGGAATAGGATATCCCTTTGCAGTCCAGCGACCAGGAAATACTTCCTAGTAATCAGCCTCATTGTCCTCTTGTCCTTGCAGGAAATAAAGAATGTACATGTAAATAAACAGCACAGTATGTGTAAACTTGTATGTGTGTTAGTTGTAAATAAGCTGGAAAGTGTTAGCCAAGTTTACTTCCGTACCTTCTTAAGCTTGGCTTCTCCGAGCCCAGATTCCCTACCTCAGATTGTTCAGTGGAGCATTCTCTATGCCCTGTTATATTTTTGCACACTCATGTGGGAACACCCTGTATGTGTGTAAATCACCCATGTCCAGCTTTCCCTCCAGCAATGATGGTTTTTTGAACTAAAACCAGTGGAGGGGTAAAGTTGTGTTGGATTATTTCAAGTACTTGACAGCTGTAGACCATTTCTCCATGAAAATTATTTTACTAGTTTGGGGGAAAAGTGAGTTATGACAGCGTTCCAGTGCCTCTGACACAAAAATGGCTACTCAAAATGAAAAAGGGCCAGACATGAGAATTTTAGAGCATCAATAATTGTGTAAAAAATCTCCTAATTTTTAAAATTCACTAGCCTCTTTTCAAAGATACAAGTAAAAACCTGAGAGTATTCTTAGCACTAAAGAAGAAACATACATAAAAATGTGGATATTTTGAGTTTTGAAACAATTGTACTTTCTAACTTTTTTCTCAATGAAGGGGATTAGTGACGAACGTAAGTTCTTCCTTCACCAGTTGCTACATACATTGTTGACCAGTATTATATTTCTGAAATTTTTTGAATAAGTGATATTGAGTAAAACTAAAAAATACCTCTCTTGTAAAATTCTGTAAACGGCGTTTGTTGAGTTTTGTTAAAATGGCCATCAGCTTTTATCTTCAACTTTCTGTGAACTCAACTGTTGCGTGTTGATCGGTATACCGACAGTCCCCAACAGATCTGAGTGAATTGTTTCCTTTGGGACCCAGGGTTTAGTGCTATACTTGCCTTATAGCCGTCAGTGGACTTCTGGACTGTCTGGGTCTGGTGGTCATTCCCACACTCTGTGTCGATGATTTATGTATTTGGTACAGTTCCCAGTCGGTAGGCATTGCCAAGCATCAACTCCAAGGAGCATAAAGAGGTCAGCTTCTTGAACCCTCTCCAGTAGTAGCTTCCAATTTTCTCGTGCTATATCAAGGGTCATGTACTTTAGTCGCCGCACCACAGTCCACCCCGACACATACCTTAACTTGGAGAACCAGTGTCTAGAGTAACAAAATTGAATTTTTGAGCTTTCCCTTTCGCCATAAACTGACATGGTTGCTACATCTACCAGCTTAAAACATCTTGTGTAAAGAAACTTAATGCTCTCTGCTTTCTTAACTGCACCTTCCATGGACAATGAGTGCTCCACTCTTGTATGCTTCATAGGGCACTGGTCTTGTCACAGTTACATTATAGTAGCCAGATATATGGTTTGGCGGCACTATTAATTATGTGACTGTTAGACCCCATTCATTATTATGGGGTACATATAGCCACTAGAACCTTTCCTACTAGCCTCACCACAGTCTTCTGGTGTAAGCCAGGATTCTACCTCTATGGTTTCAAATCCACGAACTGCTACTCAGTTACACCATCTGCCAGTTGCCTAGCCACTCAAAACATCACTTTGTTTTACTCTCAGAAGGGTGTTACCACCCTGACAATCTAATTAGGGCAGGCTTCAAAAGTGAAGTGTCTTTGGAAATTCTTAAGAGTCCTTCATTTTCCAACTCCCAAATGGACGTGTGCGGTGACTTAGTCCTTTCTGGTGCATACCCAGACCACAGACCTAGTCAGGCTTATGTCATGGGTTTAAAATCTCGGACACCCATAGTGTTTATCAGTGTAGCGTCCTCTGTCCTTCAGCGGTATCATAGTGCTTGAATATTTATGCTGATTGCTCAAAAGACGCAGAAAATACAGAATATGCTTTGATGCATGTTGTGAAGGCCATGAACAAATTTCATCAGATGCCTGTAGTGTCTTAATGGCACAACTGGTGGCTGCTGCTAGAGCCCATCGTTTCATGAAGAAGAAAACTCTCAACAATTGTTAATATGTAATTACTCTAGGAACAGTCTGCAGGCTATTGACTGACACTACCTTCACCATCCGGTTGTGTTGCATCTGTAATCAATCCATGACATCATTTATGAGCTCAGCCATACTGCATGCTCTCCCATTTTCCACTGGATTCTGGCGAATGAGCTAACTGATCATTTATCCAGAATGGTGACCACAAGCTTGATGTTGAAGATATTGGGTACAGATAAGACTTGGAATTCACTACAATTGGAGCATGGAATGGTAAACTAGTGTCCCTCCAACCAACTGCACACCATTAAGGAGACCTCTGCTGTGTTACATTCCTCCTCCTGTTTGTTACACGAAAATAGTGCACTCTCTTGTACGAACTTACGTTGGTCATATCTGCCTGACTCCTGATTTTATTCTTTACTATGCTAGTTGCCTCCCCAATATGACTTCGGTTCTTTATTGACGGTGACTCACATCATTATAATATGCCCCCTTTGTACGGCACTCTGAATGAACTTTAACCTCGGAATTAGCTGATTTTGACAGGAGAGGTGCATAAATCTATACTTTCTCATAGGTTGTGACTTTTGTTCCTAACTTTAATGATTCAGCACTGTCGTTGGGAGTAGGGTGGTTGTGGGAGAGATGTTTCTGCTGCAGGTGGGCATTGAGAGGACCCGATTTTGAGCCTCTTTATACATTTCCTGAAGTTGTTTTAAATTCTTAGCATTCTCTGTGTCTCTACTTGAACATTTTCCATACTACGTTGTAACGCACTTGGATGGCTTTTGTTCCCAGTTAGTGATGCTGTTCCCCGTTAAATTGTTTAATGAATAAGGGGCTGAGGACTATCTTTGTATGGTCCTTAATCACCATACAACCTTTATGAAATATTAACCTCTCCTTACACTTGCCCTCCACATAAAGCGGTTAACTTTCATTAAAAAGTTTCCTATTTGTGGCTGGTTAGCCATGGTGTAGCTGTCATTAGTGTAGGGGCAAATGATGTCTACATTAGAGATGTAGAAATGTCTACAGGAGATATTTTTATGAGCTATCTGGGACAACCATTTATCTCTATAAAGGACTGGGTTGGACTTCAAGTCTGTCTGTAAAGTGACTCCTCCTCAGTGCCCACAAACGAGCGGCTGCGGAGGGGAAGAGGGGGGGGGGGGTGTACATCTGAAGCAATGTTCAGGTAAGTAGATTCTGACTTGTTAGGAAGCAGCATGATCAGATACATGGTCCAGTCACATTAATATGACCATCATCACGGAAAAACCACTCACCAATGGCATGTGGCAGCACTAGCAATGGATGGTATATAGAATGTGTTGGGGGAGATGTGGAAAACAGTGCAGTCACTTTTGTAAAGCAGAAATGGAGCAATTTATCTGACATTCAAAAGGACGTGATCATTGGATTTCGAGCCAAAGATGGAAGCATTTGCAAAACGGCCAAGTTTGTAAAAGGTTTGCTTGCCACAGGGGTTAAAGTATACCATGCCTGGCAAAATGTTGCTATTCCAAACTGGTGGTGAGGCAGTGTGGTGGACAATGGGCCATAGATGAAAGGGGTGAATGATAGCTGCAGAGATGTGACTGGTAAATAGAAATGCAACTGTGTTGTGAAACTGAGTGCCCAGATGAACCAGGGGGCAACCAACAGTCTCTCCTCAATGATCATACAGTGAATGTTGCTGCAGGTGTATTTGCACAGCAGTCACCTGATTCATACACCCATGCTGACTGCTGTTCATCGACGACAAAGGCTGGAATTTGCATGCCAGTATCACAACTGGACACCTACTGAGTGGTGACAGGTGGTCTTTCCAGATGAATCATGTTCTACACTCCATCGGACAGATGGATGTTGGCATGTATGGCATGAAACATACGAAAACAGAGGGTCCAGGCAGGAGGAGAGAGCGTTATGGTCTGGGGTATATTGTCATGGGATTCCGTGAGTGATCTTGCCATTCTGGAAGGCAATTGGATCAACACAGATATGCATCTATCCTTGGGGATCATGTCCACCTCTGCATGTAGTTTGCTTCTCCTCGACACAGTGGCATTATCAGCAGGACAATTCAATGCGTCACACAGCTGGCACTATACATGTGTGATTCAAGGAGCACCAGGATGAGTTTAGTACACTCCCCTGGGGGCCCCAAACACCTGAATTTAAATCCAGTTGAGAACCTGTGTGACCACGTGAATCAGGTTGTTCACACTGTGGATCCTCAGCCAAGAAGCCTAGCACAGCTGGCCACAGGCACTGGAGTCAGCATGGCTCCACACCCCTGTCGGCACCTTCCAGAACCTTATTGAGACTTTTCCTGCACATCTCGTTGCAGTCCACACTGCAAAACATGATTATTTAGGGTTTTGACAGGTTATCACATTAATGTGACGCTGGGCTGTGTAGATAAGATTTGAGAGAAGGTAATATGTTTGTAGAGAGAGAAATTAATAGTGTGATTTTTTAAATAAGAAAGTCCTAATTTTAAATGTCATTTTCTCTTACGTAGCAGCAGTCCCTAATACGTAAATATTAAGGACTATTTTAGGTTGTGTACAGGCAGTTTCACATACAAGGATGCATTGTGAGACTATGAACCCTGCCTAGTTTTGTTGAGAACAACTTCAAAATCTGGAACTCCCTTCCCATCCCACCCATTGTCACACTTGATTTTCCTAGAAGCAGTTTCCCAAATCAGTTTACTTTTCCTTTCTCTGCTTGACAAACTGCCTTCAGTGTTGTTGATGTATGACTCAAATTACCCATAAAAAGTTTAGATCACATTAAATGCACTAACTGTGAGCTGCACTTGGCTCTGAAAATTATTTCGTCTCAGCAATGAAACATTAGCCTCCTACAGTGACTGAACATGAAGCGGTATGACCAAGCACTTTTTTTGTGGAGTACTTTCATTTTACAGTGTACAAAAAAGTGTCTTACACTATATCCTCCAACATCAGTGACAAACACCTGAACTACTGCTAGGCTGTAACAAACAAGAAGTTTTCTTTTTACATAGTCTTAGCCTTAACTCATAAAGTTTATCGTAAAAATCACAACATTTTTTTTAAGGAAAACACAATTTTTTGTTTTAAAGGTACAATGGCTAAGTGATTCACATTTTCCTTCCATTCTGTGTATGAGAGTAAGTCGATTATTATCCACAATTTAGTTATATTTTTGTTATTTTGGTAGTACTGTTGTTTCACATTCATGATGCATGCTTTGTTTATTTGTTGATATATCTTCGCAGTTTTAAAGCTGCTATGTTACTTTTGTTGATATATCTTCGCAGTTTTAAAGCTGCTATGTTACTTTTGTTATTGCTGCTTTGATGTTAATCATGGCTGCTCCGCTGTCTATTTGCACCAAAGAAGAGCAATGTTCAGTGATTCATTTTTTTGTAGTCAGAAGGTGTATCAGGGGCTGAAATTCATCAAAGACTTTCGGTATGGTATGGGAACAGTGTTTTGCCACAATGGAGTGTGTACAAATGGATTGGAAAATTCCGAAAGAGTTCCGCAAGTGTTACACGCTATGAAGGAGCTGGACGACCGTTCATTGCCACAAATGAAGACACCATTGAGCATTCACATGAAATGATTCTCTTAGACGATTAACTGTTGACAAAGTGGCACATCGTCTGCAAATTAGTCACAGTTCTGCCTACGAAATCATCCACAACAGGCTTGGGTTTAATAAAGTTTGTGTAAGATGGGTCTCAAAACAACTCACACAGTTGCATAAACAAACACGGTTGGACATCTGCAAAAATATTTGGATCATTATGGTAACGAAGGGGACAACTTCTTAGACAGGATCATTACTGGTGACGAAACATGGATCCATCATTACAAGCCAGAGAGTAAACAGCAGAGTATGGAATGGAAACATCCAACTTCACCGTGCAAGAAAACGTTCAAGGCCCTACCGTCCACAGGAAAACTGATGCTTACAGTTTTTTGGAACGCGCAAGGTCCAGTACTGGAACGTTATGGGGAAAGGGGCACAACAATAAACAGTGTACATTACAGCGAGATGTTTTCTGCCAAATGAAAGCCTGCAATTTGAAGCAAACATCAAGGATTGCTGTCAAAAGGTGTTGTGTTGTTGCACTATAATGCCCATCCGCATACTGCTGCCCACACTGCTGAAACGCTCCAGAAACTCGAATATTACTGGATCATCCTCCATATAGTCCCAGTCTTTCCCCTTCTGACTATCCCTTGTTGGTCCACTCAAACAGGCATTAAGGGGCCATTGATATGCCTCGGACGAAGCAGTGAAAGAAGCGGTTCATTCCTGACACTCAGCTCAACGGAGAACCTTTTATTATGAGGGCATCAGGAAGCTTGTACAAAGATGAACCGATTGCATTGAAATGCAAGGAGATTATGACAAAAAATTATGTTCTTGTAAATTTCCTATTTGATTACAATAAAATTTTATAACTGCTTTGCCGATAATAATTGACTTACCCTCGTATGTTTGAGGGAGAGGGAGTTTGATCAGGTAATTCATGCCAGCAGTGTGTCCTGTAGACTTCCTCAAATGCGATAAGCTTCCTGTATTCAGTATTGTCCCGACAACATGTTTCTTTGCTGGTCCATCATTAATAACATTTGTTGGATTGTAGAAATCATCATATAAAGTTCTTTCATGCTCAAATTCAGTTACATGTATATCAGTTTACGTCTTGCACTAGTGTTTGTAGTTACTGTCAGCAAATTACAGTAAACTTAGTCCTGCCAGATAATTCTGTTCAGTGTTCTACAGGAAAGTGTTATTCATTTTGCACCTCATACATAATCAAAACTTGTATTAAAAAAGAAACTACTTTTATATTTCCAAGAATTTGAGGATCACACATCTCACAATAGCAGTCTCTCTCTCTCTCTCTCTCTCTCTCTCTCTCTCTCTCTCTCTCTCTCTCTCTCTCTCCCCCCCCTCCCTCCCTCCCTCCCTCCCTCCCTCTCTCCCCCCTCCCCCCCCCCCCAAATAGAATAATATTTGAAGAAAACTTAACAATTACATGTATATGTTTTATGCCTTTTGTAGGTCACTGTATTTCTAAATGTGAACAAAGTTACTGTGAAAGAATTGGAAGAACATATCCTTAAAAAGAGACTGAATATGGTTGCCCCAGATGTCATGTTGGATTTGAAGGGTACTGTCATAATATCGAGTGAGGATGGAGAGACAGCTGAAAACAACAACAAAACACTGAGTGTAAGTAAAAAAATAATTGTATTATAACATAAATTTTAGTACATTTTGTTTTCACTCGACGTTTCCATACAAAAGTCATGATCCTGGTCTATTTTCTGTACGTTTTACAGAACTCCTGGTTATTCAATAGTTGTGATTCAAATCTCTCAGGTGCTAGAATTTTGAAAGCCATATTAACTTATTCTGCATACATTGATTTCTTGATTGTTAAATATGTTAGCTTTAAAATGTATACTCATTACAACATAATTGTTTTGTGATTATTATGCATGAAATGTGCCAGAATTTTTTATTGATGAGATCTATTTACTGACCTGACAAATGAAGAACAGAAAGTGAGAGATTGTACATAGTCCATAAGAATTGTTAATAAATATTTTTTTCTTCAAAAGCATACAGGTAGTCATTTTTTCCAAAGTGCTGTCTGTGAATGGAATATGAGAGGGCAAATAATACTTCCACATACCCTTCACTAGATATTATGCAGCTGTTTGGAAATGGAGATATAATACTGCTGAATGATTACACTGAATAGTCAGTTATTTACTTCACAGTTATGAAATACTGTACTTGCATAAAAGAGGGAAATATGCTTTGATATGGACTAAAATGTTAACGTTTCATTTTGCACATAATACTGTGCACAGTATTTGCTAACGCCAAATGGTAGGAAGTTCCATCTCTGTCCACAGCGAATCTGTTTGGGTATTAATAATTTATTTGGAAAGTGCTGAATCGTGTAACAAGGATTATGTGAAATTTTAAAATACATTATATCAGCCTCACACTTTTTGGGTAGGCCACAGAAACAGACAGATTGAAGAAATGTTTTTAGAGCTACGTCAGTGAGAAGCTAAATTACTTGGAAGCTGGATGAAGTGGTACTTTCAGCAAATTTAAACTCAGCTCTGTACATGACTAAGTTTTAAGTGTTTATGATTGTAAGATAAATATTTTATACTTACAGCTGCCAACATGACTTTTCATTTCTAAATTTAAGCTACATATAAATAAAGAGAAAGACAAATGGAAGGGGATAAATACATGTGAAATAAGCTGATAGGTACACTAGCTTTTGAAAGCGTGTTTCCTTCATCTGGCATTTGCTAGGGGAGGTGTGGAGAAAAATACAGTGAAACCCCACTTTTACGCTTTTCAAGGGACTTTGTAAAAATGGTGTAAAATACAGGAAAATGCAAAATGTGGGAAATAATGTTTTAAGTGGTAAAAGTTACATATAGGATCCCCCTTTGCATTTTCGCACTTCATGTATGATATATGTACATCATAGGCTTTGAAATACTCGCCAAGGACTTGTTAATTATCTAATAAAAACCGCTGATGTAACAGGAACTGGTGATTCTCTGGGAAGTAGAAATGTTTTGCTTAATTTCATGCATCATAATCAATGTTTTTCGAAAGTCTGCAGCTGTCATTCATTATTTAAATAATGAAACACTGCACCAGTTACGTATTTATTCATGCATAGCATGATGCATTTCGAGAATTTTTTCATGTCAGATGCAAATGTTGATTATTACATAAGTATTTTTTGAGGTCTTAGCATATGTGTTGTTCTGCATGTCTTGCGTTGTAGTCATCTTTTTGAGGTTATCAGGTACTGTGTCTCCTCAATTCTGTAGAAAACCACACATGTGCAAACTCACATTGTTTGTGAAACACCTCAAAAAATACATATGTTAATATTGCACTTAGCAATCAGAATAAATTCTCAAAACATTTCTTGTTAAGCATAAAAAATATGTAATTGGTGCTGTGTTTAAACCAAAAACATTTGAATAATGCTAAGTCCTCAAAAGTGTCAACTAGCGCTACAAGTGGCCAAACGATGAAATATGCTAAATATGATTTGACAAAGGTGTCATGACGATCACAACAATCAGGAAGCTATGCATGTGCATTAGAGACAGTTTTGGAAATGGTCATAATATCTTGATTTAAAAAAACCTAGTTACTCCCATCAGCCTACACACTGAGTAATGCTTGGCAGCAGGAGATACAGCAAGAATTGTTCCAACTTTTATCCCATTTACCAGTTCAGATCCACTGAGTAGAGTGCCGTGGTGTCAAGAAATTTAACCATGTAACGTTTGTAAACATTACTTGACGACCAGTGCCATGCCAGCATCATTTTACATCAGTTTTTTCTCCACAAACATTTTTTCATAAAGAGTAAATTGCAGGAAAATTATAAATAGGTTAACACAAAATCGGATGAGAGTTAATATTGTGGACATAAGAAATTTGACAGAAGTGATTAAAAAACATCATAAATGGCAGGAAAACATTAATTCTGGGAAAGTAAATGTGGGGTTATACTAAAACACTCTTAGGATTAAGGAAGATATTTATGAAGAGCCCAGATCATGTCTCTTTTTTGTTGCTGAATCATACAGTAGTTTCCTTCATTACATTTGCACAAAATTTTCCTTTGTTTTTGCCATATGAAGTAACTGATTGTTGCAAAGAAAATGAGCAGTTATTATTTTTGTGTGTGCCATTCTTCTGTCACAAGCCAATATAATCTTGTTCTGCCTTTGAGTGTAGTTTTAAAATGAATATTAGATTTTGTACTAATTGTTTTTCTTTCTTAAAAAATAATCTGTTCATGTATCAGTATCATATAATTAACGATATTATGAAAAGGATAGTTGCTACTCACCATATAGCAGAGGTACTGAGTATCATGTAAATGAGATTTCTCTATTTTCTGTCTAGGTGTTTGCAATAAGAATTTTTTTATATTTGAATCACTGATTATTCATAGAGTTTACTCCTTACTAATCTACTGACTATTTATTGTACAGGAAATTGGAATTACTGATGGAACAGTGCTGAAAGCTGATGATTTCCTTCAGAATTACGAGCTTTCTATTACCATTATGCATAAGTAAGTAAGAAGTGAATGTTTGATTATGTAAAAATGTAGAATATTATGACTTAGCATCTGCTAGTATGTAGGTTCATGTTTGGCATAAAAAATATGCTGCTATTCGTCATGGCACATATTCTAAAAAGCTTGATGTGCAGCTTAATGTAAATGTCACCAGAAGTCCAAGTCCAGAAATTAAAAACATTATTCCTTTCCATTTAAAAATTCTATAATTTGTAAAATATGCCATATGAGTGAATTTGCAAACCAGCACATCAAATGAAATTCTTTCTAACTACTCTCAAACCTTTTCAGTAGCTTGAGGCGTCTCACATGAACTTGAAGACAATGAAGTATGCTGAGGGAAAGATATCCATCATTATCAACTGAATATTATCTCCAGTAATATGGACGTAATACATAACTTTCACACTGTGTTCTGTGAGAGTAACAGATGGGTCATGCAAAAGGGTCCTGCATCAACAGTGATGGACTGTGAACTCTGCACCATTTGTGCCATGTGTCCGTCAATGGATTGCAGTGATGTTAGTTGTTTCACAGACACAGCTGCCTGTTCTGCTTCATAGAGCAACGCCCTAAAATACACTACTGGCCATTAAAATTGCTACACCAAGAAGAAATGCAGATGATAAACGGGTATTCATTGGACAAATATATTATACTAGAACTGACATGTGATTACATTTTCATACAATTTGGGCGCATAGATCCTGAGAAATCAGTACCCAGAACAACCACCTCTGGCCGTAAAAACGACCTTGATATGGCTGGGCATAGAGTCAAACAGAGCATGGATGGCATGTACAGGTACAGCTGCCCATGCAGCTTCAACACGATACTACAGTTCATCAAGAGTAGTGACTGGCGTATTGTGACGAGCCAGTTGCTCGGCCACCATTGACCAGACGTTTTCAATTGGTGAGAGATCTGTAGAATGTGCTGGCCAGGGCAGCAGTCAAACATTTTCTATATCCAGAAAGGTCCGTACAGGACCTGCAACATGCGTTCATGCATTATCCTGCTGAAATGTAGGGTTTCGCAGGGATCGAATGAAGGGTCGTAACACATCTGAAATGTAACTTCCGCTGTTCAAAGTGCAGTCAATGTGAACAAGAGGTGACAGGATGTGTAACCGATGGCACCCCATACCATCACGCCGGGTGATACACCAATTTGGCGATGACGAATACACGCTTCCAACGTGCGTTCACCGCGATGTCGCCAAGCACGGATGCGACAATCATGATGCTGTAAACAGTACCTGGATTCATCCAAAAAAATGACGTTTTGCCATTCGTGCGCCCAGGTTCGTCGCTGAGTACACCATCGCAGGCACTCCTGTCTGTGATGCAGCGTCAAGGGTAACCGCAGCCATGGTCTCCGAGCTGATAGTCCATGCTGCTGCAAACGCCGTCGAACTGTTCGTGCAGATGGTTGTTGTCTTGCAAACGTCCCCATCTGTTGACTCAGAGATCGAAACGTGGCTGCACGATCCATTACAGCCATGCGGATAAGATGCCTGTCATCTCAACTGCTTGTGATACGAGGCCGTTGGGATCCAGCACGGCATTCGTATTACCCTCCTGAACCCACCGATTCCATGTTCTGCTAACAGTCATTGGATGTCAACCAACGCGAGCAGCAATGTCAAGATACGATAAACCGCAAGTCCGATAGGCTACAATCCAACCTTTATCAAATTGGAAATGTGATGGTGCGCATTTCTCCTCCTTACATGAGGCATCTCAACAACGTTTCACCGGGCAACGCCGGTCAACTGCTGTTTGTGTATGAGAAATCAGTTGGAAACTTTCCTCATGTCAGCACATTGTAGGCATCGCCACCGGCGCCAACCTTGTGTGAATGCTCTGAAAAGCTAATCATTTGCATATCACAGCATCTTCTTTCTGTTGGTTAAATTTTGCGTCTGTAGCACGTCATGTTCGTGGTGTAGCAATTTTAATGGCCAGTAGTGTATTATACAGAGTCATTCAGTAAGAAAGAACAGATTTCAGTTGTTTATTACAGACAAACTCTGAAAGACAGGAATGCATTGCACATGACCACACACACACACACACACACACACACACACTACGCTGTACACTCAACATTAGCACCATGAGTTGCTCGAGAAACATAAAAACCACAGTCCACTCATTTCATACATGAATCAACAGGTCCCTGTTGATTGAATCAACTGCTTCAACAATTCAGTTTTCGGCTCTTGAAGTGTAGCTGCCATTGGTGGTACAAGGACCCCCTGTTCATGTATGAGTATCATATAATTAACAATATTATGAAAAGGATAGTTGCTACTTACCGTGCTGACCTGGTAGGCCAAAAGCAGTATACAAGATCTTGCTGTCCAATGCAATAATGTGGGATGGTTTTTTAAGATAATGATCCACCTCAATGTGAAAGTGAAGCAGAGCTCTATCAGGCATAAAAATTAGATCAGTGGTATGCTTTTAAAGTTGAGTTCACAACAAATTTTGCATGCCAAGGTATGATATTGCTGCCAGTTTCCTCCACAAAAAAGAAAAGTCCATAAATTATGTGAACAGAAACAGCACAAAAAACAGTCACTTTTGGTGAGTCCCTTGTATGTTTAATGACGATGGCCAGGGTTTTGTGACCCACAAATTCTTACATTATGGCAATTTACTTTACTCGATAGATGAAATGTTGATTCATCCAAAAAGATGAGTCATTAGTAAAAAGTGTCCTCTGCCATATCCTGGAGAACTGAAATGCAAAATTCGTACCTTTTGTTACGGTCGCCGTTTGCAATTGGTGCAGTAACGGCACCTTGATGCTTCACATGCAGGTGTCGTTTCAGAACATGTTTGAGGAAGTTGAAGTTCCTGGCCTGTCCATCTTGTAGACTTCCAAGGGCTCTTTGTGAATACATCTCGGATGTAGTAGACATTTAAATCTGCTCTTCTCTTTGCATATGCAATCGACTTTAAAGAATTTTGCGCTCATGGGCTAAATATTCATTTGCTGAGTACAGGCTTGGCAACCCTGAGGTTCCTGAGCTGGGGTTGCTAAGTGCCACCAGTCTCCTGTTACTGTAAGCTCTGGGCATGCTTCAACGATCAGTGTATGGCGCAGCAGTGGAACATTGTGTGTCGCAGGGAATGGGGATCTTGGCTTGTCCGCCCGGATCGCGAGGATGGTGAAAAACTCTATAAAAAAACCCTCAATCTCAAGGTGTGCTGCGCACTAATGAGATGCCAGGCCGTTGAGGTGGGAGAGTCGTTAGCGGGCATCCACTGGGTAACCTGCCACACCTCCGTTGTATAAGGCTTACTCAGGCACGCAGGGCTCTCTCTGAGTGGAGCCTTGTTTCCTAGCTGCCCATGGGACCAAGATGAAACTCTCGAAATCATCATCTTCTCCTCCTCCCAGTGGGAAAGGTGTACCAACCCTCCAGACGAATGAGGGAGGCTAGCCCTCCTGGTAACCTGCCTCAATTGGATTATAGTAACAGGTCTCAAGGAATCATAAATCAGAATGTGATTTTGGTCATTAAGAGGAAGGAGGCAACGTTTGAAAAATTGCCCCCCTTCTAATATATCCATAAAGGCTTGGAAGGACTTGCTGAAAGCCTGAAGTCTATTGAATGGCTGTGGAATGGTTCCCTACTGATAGAGACTAATAGGGTAAAGCAGGTGGAACTACTTATGAAGACTGAAAAATTGGGTGAATATGATGTAACTGCATAACTCCCATAACTCTAGCAAGTGTGTGGTCACATGCTGTGACATTATGGATATCGACATAGCCGAACTTAAACAGGAATGGGCATTACAGGGGATAGTGGACATAGAGCAAAAGATGTGTATGAACAATGGAGTAATTGAGAAGAATGCCACCTTCATTGTGACCTTCAATTCTGCAACGTTGCCGGAACATATCATGGCAGTTTTCCTCCGACTTAGAGTTAGGCCTTACGTACCTAACCCTATGTGATGCTACAAATGTCAGCATTTTGGTCACACAACGCTGAGTTGCGGGGGTGAAGTGAGTTGTGTGAAATGTGGATAGGTAACTCATGAAGCTGGGATTGACTGTCCGTCTCCAGCAGTCTGCGTTAACTGCTCTGGGAGCCACCCAGTCTGGAGCCGAGACTGCCCTGTTCTTGCAGAGAAACGAAAAATTCAGGAACTAAAAGTCGCCAAATGAATCCCCTATGCTGAAGCCATAAAGGAATATAAGGCGACGAAACCTTCCGTCTTTACTACATCTTATGCTTTCATGGCGCAGAAACCTGTTCCTAAGGTTGACGCCTCGACACAAACATTGTCCAGTGTACAGCTATCCACCACCACCACCTGTACTTGCATGTGTACATGTCAAGGCAAAAGGAGTAAGGATAAAGCAGTCCAAGCAGCCGCCAGAGAAAAGACCAGCAACAGTTCTGTAGTGAGTGTCAAGAAGGCACACAAAAAACACAGTGCCTCTCAATGCCCCCTTTCCCCCTCACCCTTGAAGGTACAGTGTGTAGGGAAAGGTTCACGACAATCAGGTCAAAAGCTGTTCCCAGCACCGTCAGATGTCATTCTTTCACATGTGACTGATGAGGAGGACATCATGGAGTTACATGCCTTTTGGATCCAGGCAGCCCCTCCACTCCCCCTCGCCTCTACAAGTGCTTCACCTCCGCGGTGCAAAGATGGGGGTAAATTAAAACCACATTGATAAAATGGCTCCCATCCTACAGTGGAACTTCCAGGGGTTCAGGATGCATGTGCAAGAACTTCATCTCTTATCTCAGAGTAGACCACTGTGTCTGTGTCTCCAGATAGTCATTTCCATCAATGGTGCTCCCCTGACGTATGAGGTTATGTACTCCACAAAAAAGACGACCTGAGTGGAGAGAGCTAGAGGAGGCGTAGGTATTTTCCTCAGTACTGACTACCACTCCTCCTCTCTCTCTCTCACTTACAACAACTTTACAAGCAGTTGCTGTATCAGTGCACATGCATCATCTGTTGACAATGTGTTCCCTTTACTTGCCCCCACATGATGCACTTGATGAAGAGGCCCTAACCGACCATATTACACAGCTCCCCCACCCCTTCATCCTCTGTGGTGATTTTAATGCACACAATGGGCTTTGGGGCTCTGCATCTACTTTCCCCCAGAGGTAGAGCAGAGAGGCTTCTTGTGTCATCATGAGCATACTTGCTAAATGGGGGACACAACACTCACTTCTGCACAACTATGGGTTCGTTCTCTGCCATTAGTCTCTCTCTTTGCTCTTCAGGTCTTGCTCACACTGCTCAGTGGGAAGTGGTTCACCTGCCAGATTGGGTGGAACCCAAAAGGAAACCACCGAGATGGGTGCTCGATAGAGCCGACTGGACAACTTATAGCCAGTTGGCCCAGTTTGGACATTGTGCGAATGTCTGGATCATATTACCAAAATGGTCCACCGTGCTGCTGCAGCATCCATTCCACAGTCACGGGACAGCAGAGGAGACAACCTGTCCCTTGGTGGAGTGCCAAATGCTGCTCTGCAATCGGTACTGGGTGTGCAACTCTGCGTAGGTTCAAGTGTTGGCCAACTGCAGAGAATCTTGCAGCATTTCAAGTGGCGAGGGCAAAGTGTTGCCAAATTATTCGAGAGAGCAAGAAGATGTCGTATCAACAGTTCCTGAACCCCATTAATTGTTCCACCAAAAGTTATGTTGTGTGGGAGACCATTAGGAGAATTTCTGGGCGAGGAGGCAGGTGCCCCGTGGCTGCTGTAATGGAGAACGGCACTCTCCAAACCAAATCCGCGAGACATTGCCCAGACTATGGCGGCATATTTTGCCACAGTTACTGCAACAGCCAGTCAGGATCCAGGTTTCCAGCGCCATAGAGCGGTTGCTGAGAGAGGTGTAGTTTGGACTTCTGATCCACCTCTGATGAAGATTACAATTGCCCATTTTCCATGTGGGAGCTGGATTCTGCATTGTCTGCGGCTCGTGACACATCCCCTGGTCATGACAGGATCCATTACAGTATGCTGCAGTACCTCACAAGGCGAAACAAAGATATCCTCCTCACACTATTTAATGCCATTTGGGCATCAGTTCACTTTCCTGGCTCATGGCATGAGCCAATTTTAATTCCTCTGTTAAAACCTGGGAAAGACCGCACAAGCCCAAGTAGTTACCATACTAGCTGCCTGGGGAAGACCTTGGAGCGGATGGTCAACCGCCTCCTTGTCTGGATCTTAGAATCCAGGCAACGCCTTAGTCGCTTTCAGTGTGGTTCAGGAGGTATTGCCCTCCTGGAGGCAGCTATACTACAGGCTCTTCTACGCTGGCATCACCTTCTCAGTATATTTTTTGACATTGAGGTGGCCTACGATACTACTTGGAGGCATCTTATCCTGGAGCAGCTTCACCAATGGGGTTTTCGTGGTTGTCTTCCCATTTTTATTCAGTCCTTCCATGATGTTTTAGATACCGAGTCGGTGATGCCCTGTCTGATCGCTTTGAGCAGGAGAATGGTGTCCCTCAAGGTGGCATTTTATGTGTGACTGTCTTTGCCGTAGCTATTAATAGCATTACAAGTCCAGTCCAGTGTTCTTTGTCTGTGGGTGACTCCTCTGTGTTTAGCTCTTCTTCAAGTCTCACAACGAAAAACACGTCAGTTTGCAACAAACTTTTCGACGTTTGGATGAATGGGCACAGAAGAGTGTTTTTAAGTTTTCCACCATGAAGTCTGTGTGTGTTATTTTTAGCCATTCTCGTTCCATTTTAAACTTTCCTTAGTGGAGGATGAGGGACACTGTCCTTACTTTTAAGGACACAGTGGGGTTTCTGGGCCTCATATTTGACTCTAAGCTTATGTGGTTGCCACATCTTACAGACCTGAAGAAACAGTCACTTAAGGCTTTAAGTATTTTAAAACGTCTTAGCCACAGTACATGGGGAGCAGACAGGACTTGTCTGCTCCGGTTTTACAGGGCATATACGCGATCTCTGCACAACTATGGGTGCAGGGTGTATGAGTCTGCAAGGTCCTCTTGTTAAAAGATGTTGGACTTGGTGTACAATGAAGGGATTCAATTGGCCATTGGGGCATCCAGAACAAGCCCCATACCAAGTGTCTGTGCAGAGGCTGGTGAACCGCCTCTTTACGTCAGGCGACTGCTATATATGGTGCACTAGACATATAAAACACTGTCCACACAATATACACACATCTACCATACTGTTGCTCAGCCTCCATTGGAAAGGCTTTTTCGTAACAGGCAATGAGGCCCTTTGGGATTTGTGCACAGGTACCTTCTAGAGATGGGTGTGGCCAGTCTTCACGTTTTACATTACAGTGGGGGCAGATTTCCACCTTGGCTTCTGCTGAGGCTCAGACTTATTTTAGACTTTACGAATTTTAAGAAAGATCGTACACCAGATTTTACATTTCAATCTCTGTTTCTTAACATTTTAGATATGCATCATGGTTTCGCAATAGTGCATACTGATGGCTCCAAGCAAGGGAGTTCTTCGTCGTCTTGACATTTTCTCAAAAGAGCTCCATGCGATCCTGGAGGCACTGGAGCAGATGCCTCGTATTCAGGGCAAATGGTTTCTCATTTGCTCAGATTCCCTTAGTGCCTTACAATCGTTACAGCTGGTCCGGCTGATATATGACCAAATGCACTTGCTGCAACAACAGATAAGCAGGTGTCATTCTGCTGCGTGCCAGGTCATGTAGGGATATTGGGAAATGAACAGGCTGACTGGGCTGCCAAGGAGGCCTGCAGAGGACAGGATGTGGCACAATGTCCTATTCCCTTGCAGGCTGTCATTTCTGTGGCACAGTGTCCTATTCCCTTGCAGGCTGTCATTTCTGCGCTACACAGGAAGTGCATGCAGTTGTGGAATGAGGAGTGGCTGGCTGTGATGGCCAACAAGCTACAGTTGGTGAAGTCAACAAACCAGCCATGGCGTTCCTCCTATCAGTTGCTCAATCAGGATGAAGTGGCCCTTGCGCATCTTAGAATTGGGCACTGCCGTCTCACAAACAGCTTTTTACCAGGGCGAGAGGATCCCCCGTTTTGTAGTGCTTGTGGTGTTCACATCTCTATCCGCCATTAATTATGTAGTGCATTTTATATCGTGATGCAAGGGCAGAAGCAAATGTTTGTGGGGATCTGCCTTCTATTTTAGCTGATAATGAGACGAGTGTGACTAAGGTGTAAAAGTTTTGTGATGTGACTGGACTCTGGCCTAAACTTTTAGGCTGGAAGTTTGTGTTTTGCAGAGTGGCTGGCTTCTCATTTTTTGTTCTTGTGATCAGCCAGCCACGTCCATATGCTGTATTGTTTTAGCTCTTTATATCACTTTCTTCCTGTGTCGTTAATGTTTTACTACTGACACAATACTTCGTTCTGTGGTTCTGTGTGGGTATGCACTTAGTTTTCCAACAGAACTGTGTTTTACGTGCTGTTTTATCTTCCTGTTTTGTGTGATTTACTGACACTCATTTCAATCTCTTTTTCATGTGGGTGCTAAAGACCTTGGTGTCGTTGCACCCATACAAACCTGTCCATGTCCATGCTCAAGAATTTTGCGTCCCAGTCATAAAACTGCTTGTACAGAGGTGGCTCCTTGCTGAATTGATGGCAAAATGCACGTTTCACTTGAACAGTGGATTGATTTTACAAAAATTCCAACACACAAAATGATTTCTCTTGTGGCGCAGTTTTCATGTCGCTACAAGCAAGCAGACAACAGTATCAAAACTTTGAACACTCCTATGTCCAGTGACATACTTCTGTTCTTTCTTTTTGAACCACCCGGTACAGTTACAACATTCTGCATAGTTACTGAAATAGGAAATCCACCCTACAGTGATACCTGTTTACAGTGATTTTTCGTTTGTCCATCATTGTATGTGCCAGTGGAAAGTAATCGGACTGTAATTTGTCACCTGAAGGGTTAAGTATTCAAAGGATGTAATGTTATTCAAGCGGTATCCAACATACACTATGGTGTTCAAAAAGTAAAAGCTGTGATAATCAACACGGCCTCCAACCTTATTGGGCAAAAGTAATTTCAAGTAAATGTTAATAAACAAAGCAAACCATCTGCTTAATTGAACATCGCTCCCAAGAGACCGTTTGTTTGGTAATCAGACGTGAAAGCAGCAGCACACTGTAGGATGTAAGAGCAAAATAACTTGTCAACAGAGTTGATGACGGCAGTTTTAGTTTAATGGCAACAAACTACTTTACACTAATGTCTATTGCTTGCTTTAGTGTGACCGGCCACTGTGGCCGTGCGGTTCTAGGCACTTCAGTCCAGAGCCGCGCGACTTCTGCAGTCACAGGTTTGAATCCTGCCTCAGGCATGGATGTGTGTGATATCCTTAGGCTAGTTAAGTTTAAATAGTTCTAAGATCTAGGGGACTGATGACCTCAGATGGTAAGTCCCATAGGGCTCAGAGCCATTTGAGCTTTAGTGTGTAAAGAATAATGCCAATTACAATGCACCACTCAACTGGGGAAAAGTACTGATAATTTGGACATAAGGTGGCCCAAAAACTTCACTGTTGAAGGACAGCAATTTTGATATGGTTACCAAGTTGTTATTTTAACTGAAATGGACACTAATGGTT
The DNA here is from genome assembly GCF_021461385.2 of Schistocerca piceifrons. Classification (NCBI taxonomy): domain Eukaryota; kingdom Metazoa; phylum Arthropoda; class Insecta; order Orthoptera; family Acrididae; genus Schistocerca; species Schistocerca piceifrons. The sequence goes on along the minus strand of NC_060140.1, from coordinate 777,197,572 downwards.
TTCAGAGATTTTATGTAAATCTTTGCATTGCGCTGAATGAGTTGTATGTGGGGATCCTGGTTATGTTATAGTTTAAGTAAGATAAGACCACTCGTGATTTTAAGAGCACAAATAATTCTGTAATAATTAAGTTTTGTATGAACTTTCACTGTTTAACTGTCTAAGACTTTGGGATGTGGGATTAAAACTGTTCTGTCTCTCAACACATTTCTTGATTAACTTTTTCAGTAGTAACAATGTACATAACAAGGATATGTACATAAAATCACTATTTACAAATCTGTTACACCAATGTAACTGTTCTTTCAAGTTATTATGGTCTAGGCTTTTTTTCTGTAATCACAGTCTTCTAGTAAATTTTAGATCTTGAGAAATGATTTTAATAACCTCAGAGTGAATATGTAATTCAGTATTCTTTTACTATAGATTCAACTTATGAACTTTTACTACTATATGGATCACATCACTTGCAGGACTATTTGCAAAACCTAATTCTGTTCCCAGAATGAGATTTTCACTCTGCAGCGGAGTGTGCGCTGATTTGAAACTTCCTGGCAGATTAAAACTGTGTGCCCGACCGAGACTCGAACTCCGGACCTTTGCCTTTCGCGGGCAAGTGCTCTACCATCTAGCTACCGAAGCACGACTCACGCCCAGTCCTCACAGCTTTACTTCTGCCAGTATCTCGTCTCCTACCTTCCAAACTTTATAGAAGCTCTCCTGGTTCGCAGGAGTCTCGGTGGGGCACACAGTTTTAATCTGCCAGGAAGTTTCCTATTTCTGTTATTCCACAAAATTTTGTAATTCTTTTAATTGCTGTAAATAATTATTTAAACACTTCTTCGTAATAGGAAAACTCTGAACAGTCTTGTAACAGGAACAGTCCTATCAAGGTGAGCGACTTAGGATAAAACACAGTTCATGAAACAACATTAATCACTTATTTAAACGCTTGTACTAACACTGGTCCATCCATGCATTTACAAGATTACTTACTACTTTGCCTGAAGATGGATGCAGCAGTGATAGAACAAATCCATATGATGCAATTGTGGCTCTTCATACAATATGCTCTGTAAAATACCTTCTTGGTGTTGAAAATGCAGATTTTATGGCAACCCAATAAATGCCATGATACACTGGTTAGTAACAGTTCTCATCCAAGGTATAAGTTGTACTTTTCCAGAAATCTTTTTCTCATTGATCACTCGAGATGTTGACTTGTTGAGAGCTAGCTACTGACTGTATGCACCACAAAAACTTCTCACACTATCCCAGCTTTCACATTCCTACATAAATCTTTTTGTTGTGGAAAGACTTCCCTCCAGCTATTCTATCCTATTCAGTTCTACTTTCTCTAAGCATGAACCAAATGGTTCAAATGGCTCTGAGCACTATGGGACTTAACATCTGAGGTCATCAGTCCCCTAGAACTTAGAACTACTTAAACCTAACTAACCTAAGGACATCACACACATCCATGCCCAAGGCAGGATTCGAACCTGCGACAGTAGCGCTCGCGTGGTTCCAGACTGAAGCGCCTAGAACCGCTCGGCCACACCGGCCGGCAAGCATGAACCAGTTATGTACATGAAGTAACATAGCTTCATAAAAGATATTTACAGAATATTTCCAGGTTACATCAAATTACAGAATGAGAAAAAAATATTTACTTACAGATCAAGTCAAAGGTGTTACAGTATCGATAATCGACATACTTGTTTTTAGCTTGCTCGTGGTTTAACAATCATTAGCCAAATTTTTATGGGTTCGTTAGCAGTAGCTTAAAGAAATTCAAAGAAGTTTTTCATTTCATGATATTGTCACAATTATTACAATGTGCCCTATTCAAGAGTCTTGATGATCAGCAGCGATCTTGTAATCTGAAGGGACTAAATCAGTCACAATTACAGTGAAACGCTGCTTTTACACTTTTCAAGGGACTTCAAAAAAATTGGGTAAAACACAGGAAAATGTAAAATGTGGGAAATAACGTTTTAAGCTGTAAAAGCTACTTATGGGATACCCCCTTGCACTTTATGTATGATATATGTACATAACCATCATTGAAGACTTGTCAGGGTCTTGTTTATTATCTAATGTAGATTTGCTATCTGATAAAATCTGCTGATGTAACTGAATCTGATAACTGCCTGGGAAGTAGGAGCATTTCACTCCATTTCATATGTCTTAATCAATGTTTTTGAAAGCCTGCAGCCACCATTGATTATTTAAATAATGAAATGCTGCACTAGTTACATATTTCTTCATGCTTAGCATGATGCATTTTGAGAATTTTTTTCTCATTGTCAAGTGTAGATACGTATTAAAGTATTTTGTGTAGTGTTTGAATATATATTTTTTGCGTCTCTTTCACTGTAGTCATCTTTTAGGTTATCAGGTACTGTGCCTCATCAATTATGTAGAAAACTACACACACACACACACACACACACACACACACACACACACACACACACACACACACTATCACTCACATTGTTTGTGTAACATCACAAAAAATACATGTGTAAATACTGCACTTGATTGCGAGAATAAATTCTCGAAACACGTTTTGCTTACCATGAATGAAATACATAATTGGCACTGCGTTTAAAATAAAAAACATTTGAGGAACGCAAAGTGAATGACGGTGTCACCTAATGCTCCAAGTGGCCATACACCGAAGGTTGTCATGATGAAACTGCGTTTGCGCAGTAGAGGTACTTTGGAAATGGTTGTTATTGGTCATGATATCTTCATTCGAATGAAGCTAGTTACTCCCATCAGCCACCACACCAAGTAGAATTTGGCAGCAGCAGGAGATACGGCACGAATTTTTCCAACTTTTGCTTGTAAAGACTACTGGACGGCCAACATCTAAGCCAGCGTCATTTTTTCATAATGCGTAAATCGCAGGAAAATCATAATTATGTTGTCGCAAAATCAGGTGAAAATTGACATTGTGGGCATAGGAAATGTGACGGAACCAATAAAAAAATGTCGTAAACGGTGGGAAAACGTTAATTCCGGGAACGTAACAGTGGGATTATACTGTATTTTTAAGTGCCCGAAGCATTTTTTAATGTTTTATTTGGAAGGATATATATGTATTCCAATGATATTGGTGTTTATAGTGTGCTGACTAATAGTGAAATAACCTTACATTTCAGAATGAAGTATTAGAATTTTAATTTTTTATTTTCCAGAGTACCAGGCAGGGATGACCCAGAATTTGAGGTTGTTGCTGACAAAGACTCTCTTAAGCCAAAGGAAGAAGACCGAACGAGTGTTAATGGTAATTTTTACACATCTCTTGTTATTCTCAAGCTTTTACGTATTACAGATACAATTTTAATGCAAGGCTTCAGACAACTTGTTCTGTGAGCAGACAATGAGCACAGGCCTGTGAGCAGCAAATACTGTACTCCCTCCATCTCCGTCATCACAGCACAGGGTAGGGAGTGGAGAGCCATGTGGAGACTTGAGGGGGTATACCACATATTTCGCCGCTTAATTAATTTTGCAGTGAGAACCATCTAAGTCACTGTAAATGACATTTCACTGCCATAAGTTAATCAAAGAAACTAAAAACGTAATGCTACCATGTAATTTTATTATTAAGTAGTTACATATATCTCATTTTACTTAATTAGCCATTGCAGTGTAATAATTTTTAACCAACGCTTGCACTCTCGATCTTCTTGATCTTCTTCCCTTTTACAAGAGTGTCTATATTCGATAAAATCATTTGTGTGCTTTGTAGACATAACATACAGTTCACATTACGATGAAACAATGAGTTTCTCAAATGCATTTTATTGTTCTTCGTTGTCGAAAAAAGTCATTCAGGTGTATGTGGAACCAATCATTGATATTGTCCCTGCTGCTACCTTGTGTTAAACAGGAAATTGATCCCAAAGGAAATGCTTATAGGAAACTAGACTGTTTCTCTTGTTTGTCTTTATGTTGTCTGTCATATTGCAGGTCAATTACTTCAAGCTGCAGATCACGTGTCATCCATATTCACTGAATATGGAAAGGAAAACATGAAAATCACCCTCTAGGGGTTTAACATTGTTAAATCAAAAGTGGAATTCTTCCTTAGAATTACATGGAATGTGTGAATAGTGTTCTAAGTCTGTTAATCCAGTCCTTCAATGAAAACAATTTTGGGAAGTGAACTTTTATTTCCTTTTTGCATACAATTCTCCCAAAGTGGTAGTTTCATTTTGAATGCTTGTCTACAGTCGATGAAGTCTGTTATCCTGAAGTGAAGTGTTCAAGTTGTTCAAATGACCGTAATGGCTCTTGTCCATTAAGGCTGGCTCAGTTCAGGAACATATATTACTCATTTCTGTAAACATATTTATCTCATCCATAATATAGTAAAATAGATCTAACGGTTGGCCACAACTAAGCCAGGTCACCTCTTTGTAATAAGGTAGACTGGCTGTCGATTCAAGGAAGTTCTTAAATTGGCAGTGTTTAGAAGTCCACACTTCCGTATATGATTAGTCGTGCAAAAACTACCACTCATCACATTTTTCAAAGAGAAACTCGTCGCGCACAAATTTTCCTGGTGAATTGTGTAGTGGGCATGACATACCCATATTTTCTATGCTTTCTTCAACATTGCTAAGAATATCACATCCAGTTGCCGTGTTCTTCATTGCTACTAAGTCCAGGAATTCTCTGACATCAAGTTCACTGTGTACACTGCAGATGAACATAGCTAGTGGGCCTGTGCTCAATGTTATCTGCACTTTCGAGTTGTAAGGAGTGTGCAACAAGCTGTGCAAGTTGATTCTGAATGTTATCTGCCATATCCTGTTTGCGACATGTGATTGTCATGTTTGATAACAGCAACCTCCTCTTCAGAAAGCTTTCTTTTAAAGTCTAAAATCTCTGGCACATGCTGAGGTTTCTCACATTTCCCTTTTCCATATTTTTTGATGTGTTAAGATATGTAGTGCCTTAGTAAATTGAACTTCCAAAAAGTATTCAGTGTCTTGTGACACACTTAACATTTTGCTAACCCATCTTTTTGTATAGAAAGATGGGATTCCTTTCTCTGCAGACTGAAGTGTGAAGACATTGTCAGTGTTATTCAGTGCTGCCTTGCAATTACTGCTATTAGGTGATACTGCTGTCAAAATGTGCCCACACCCCACCCACCCAGCCTCCCAGCAACCAACCAACCTAACAACCCACCCACCCACCCATTTCGCAGTTGGTGCCCCTTCTCTGTTGTCATGACCTGACTGTGCACACATCTCTCTCACTCTCCACCATGGCCACTACTGCTCTCCTCTCAAGCAGACGCCTGAGCAGCTGCGGGTACTCTCACTCAAAACCAGTGAGTTGTTAAGCTCTGTTTTAAGAATTGAAAGTGAACAGCAGTTTATATTTTGACGATCGGTGCATGTTCTAAAATACTGGAAATTCATTTTGTAATTATATGCCGTTATTGGGTTTGGTATTTTTGTCATGAGGATTTTATTTATGCCAAAGGGACATGGAAAGTTGCGTATTTTAATACCTCTGTCTTCTATAACTTCAAGTTTTCTCTTATAATTTGTTTTGTATGTGGCATCATATCTGATAATATTCCCTCAGTCTCATCTGGCATCTTCTCAGGGAAGATATTCAGAAAGTTGTGTGAAGTCCTGGTTGTACCTCCTTACAAGCTCAACTAGCCTTTCAAAACTTTCCAGAAGCCCAAAAAAGTAAACATGAGGAAGCAGTTCTGGTAATGTTGTGTACGCACACAGCCTCTGGATATGTCTCGGATATCTTACTTCACCCAATTCCTGTAGCCTCTAAGTTATATAGACCATTGTTAAAAATTCATTTCTGCTGTAGAAATTCATAGTAACCTCCAAAAGGGATTAATTATCTGTGAAATAGGTGTCATCATTTTGTTTCATAACCTTGTCCTTCTCAGCTTAAATATTACCTACATTAGATAGAATAGTGTGCAAATTAGAAGGTGAGTGTGTGACTCATTTCTTACTGCGAGAGGAGGGTGGTATATTGTGGTGGCACTTGTGTGTTCTCTTAAAATTCCACACCACACTATTCAACTCTTATCTGCCTGGGCAGTAGCAACACTGGGTTATGCACTACTAGAAGACTTGTTTCTGTTTCTCGAAAAACTTTGATGCTCTGAAAGATAGCATTATCTTTTGTTAATTTAATACTTGTGGTATTTATTTTACATCACCCAAAAGTAACGCTATAGTGTCTAAATAGCCTCACTGCTGTTAAACTAGCATAAAAAGTCTATGTAAATGTTCTGACTGTACCCCGAAGCTCAAATTACAGCTAAGTGTTACAGAAAGGTGCTTTTTAGCAGATACATTATGCACTGTCCCTGGCCACTGTACATCACTTAACCATTTGTTTCTTATGTGCACACCACTTATTGAGGAGCACAGGCATATATTGCCTGAAACTGGCTTCTAGTTGTTTACAGTTAAACTTTCTACGCATGTTTTTGATGCAGCAGTAATTTTCATAAGTTTTGTTTTTATCTGTATAAAATTGATTATACTCTGCTCTACTTGATATTTTATTTGTTGACAGTGGAAGCGGAATAGATTTATATTCATGCATCACATTCTCTAAAATTTATACTTAGGCCTGATTTATATTGTCTGCAGTAATTATTGGAAGGTTTATAGTTGAACACAGTTTCACAACCAGAATGTCTACTGGATTGACTGCCATTGATCTTGTGCAACTCTGATCATGGACGTGACGTAAGGCTTTCGTCTAGTTTTCCCCCACACTTCTCCAATAAAATGCTATAGTAATGTCCCATTAGTTTCCCATCTTAGTCTTAGATGCACAACAAAGTTAACTTGAATACACATAGATCATAGATGACACTATTCATGCTCATGGTACACATGACTTCCATAGGGAGACTTGGATTTTTTATTGTAGAAATGACAACCACTACAGTATTAATTGCCAAATTGTTAGTAAGTCATGTCCCATCAACAGTTATGTATTATAAATATGTCAGTTATTAATTAATTGTTTGATAAAAGCTGCTTTGCGACAGGGTGTGTTCCCCTCCCCCCCCCCCCCCCCCCCCCCCCCCACTGGACTAGTTTCATCAGCATTACACAAAAGACAGATATTTCTTTTAAGACATTACTTTTTGTATGTTGTATAGTTTCATGTATCCACTTCATTGTAATTCGACTTGCTTTATATGTAATGTTCCCTAGTTTCCAGAATGAGATTTTCATTCTGCAGCGGAGTGTGCGCTGATGTGAAACTTCCTGGCAGATTAAAACTGTGTGCCCGACCGAGGCTCGAACTTGGGACCTTTGCCTTTCGCAGGCAAGTGCTCTACCATCTGAGCTGCCGAAGCACGACTCACGCCCGGTCCTCACAGCTTTACTTCTGCCAGTATCTCGTCTCCTACCTTCCAAACTTTACAGAAGCTCTCCTGCGAACCATGCAGAACTAGCACTCCTGAAAGAAAGGATATTGCGGAGACATGACTTAGCCACAGCTTGGGGGATGTTTCCAGAATGAGTTTTTCGCTCTGCAGCAGAGTGTGCGCTGATATGAAAGAGCTTCTGTTAAGTTTGGAAGGTAGGAGACGAGATACTGGCAGAAGCAAAGCTGTGAGGACCGGGCGTGAGTCGTGCTTCGGTAGCTCAGATGGTAGAGCAATTGCCCGTGAAAGGCAAAGGTCCCGAGTTCGAGTCTCGGTCAGGCGCACAGTTTTAATCTGCCAGGAAGCTTCAATGTTCCCTAGTGTTTACCAATGGGGCCCTTGCTGTGGCTGGGTGACACCCATGCAGAAAGCCCCCCCAATTGTTGTGGGTGGTATCAGGACGGATGCTTTCCGTATGAAATGTATCAAGCTTCAATAATCTGGCCGTTCTACAGCCATCTCTTTGCTTGGTAACGGATCATTGAATGTGCCCTTTTGTGACCCTACGGCCTCCCTTTTCCTGGCTACACCCAGGGAGGAGGGACAGGGACACTTTGCCGTCACAAAGCCATTATTTTTGGGTGACAATATCAAAGACAATTGTATGAAGCCTCTCAGTAAGATGCAATCGGGTTCCCTGTTGCTCAAAACTTGTTTAGCCACACAATCTGCAGCTATTTACGCTTGTGATCATCTTGGCAAAGTTCTGGTGTCCATTACATCTCGACAGTCTTTGAATATGGTTCAGGGAGCCATTTTTCATAGGGACCTCATTCTTCAAACTAAGTCTGGGCCAATCTGGAATGACGGGACATTCATTTTGTTCGGTATATGCAGAAAGGCCATAAGGACAGTCACACAGATACCAGTGCCTTTATTCTGGCTTTTGAGGGAGATACCCTCACACAAAAGGTCAAACTTGCGTGTTATCGATGTGACATGAAACTGTACATCCCGCCACCCATGAGGTGCTTCTGGCGCTCGGCTCATCTTCTCGATGTATGGCAGACCCTCAGTGTGGTGAATGTGGACACCCACTCCATGAGAAGAGCCTGTGTTCCACCACCCGTGCTTGTTAATTGTCATGAACATCGCTCTCCACACTCAGCAGATGCCTGACTTATAAGAAAGAAAAAAGGTGCAAAAGTATAAGTCGCCTGATTGTATATCTTGCACTGAGGCTCATCAGAAATATGACAGACTTCATCCTGTACTGATAACTTCTAGTTTTTGTTATGTCCTTAACCCAGTTCCATCCCCCTCTCCTCTTCCCCCCCCCCCCCCCCCCTCCCCTTCAGTTCCAACTCTCCACCCCCTCCAATTTCTGATCCCTCTCCCCAGCTGAAAAAGTTTCCCCTTCATCGGCACCCTCCGGTGATGGGGCTCCCTCCTGGGACTCTTCTCCCCAGCACCTCTCAGGCTGTGGACCTGCTACCACAACTCAGCCACAGGACACAGTCTGTGTGCCCCAAGGTAACCTGCTCTCTTTCGGTTCCCAGTCTTGGAGCATCCTGCTCTCACTCCATGCATTAACCCCCCCCCCTTTCCCTCCCCTCCCCAAGAGTTGCCATCTCCCCCCTCGCAACCCGAGTCAGGCAGCAGTAGCCGACCGAGACAAGACGCAGCAACAGGGAAGTGAACGGCTTTTGTCATTTACGAGTTCCTAACCGGGAGCGAATTTTATTATATCACCTGTGTGCTTTAATAGTTCAGTTTCTTGTGTTTCAGCGTGTAAATTTAATATCCAATAGCCACAGTTGTCGGGTTTTCATTTGCGTCGGAAAGTAAACCAATTTTGTGACATTTTAAAACTTCCTAATCAGGGGCAAATTATTTAGTTCCACCTGAGTGCTCAGTAGATAGGTTTTTGAATATTTGCGTATTACTAGTCTCAGTTCATGCGTTTTCGTCAGGATCTACAGTAGAGTTGCGCAGCACGTGCCGATAGTCCGTTTATCTGCATAGTTTAGTTTTCCATGGCCTTTAGTATGGACAGGGACTGCGATTGTTGTGTGTGGATGTGAGCCGAGTTGGTGACACTTCGCTCTCAGCTTCAGGCTGTGATGGCTTTGGTTACACAGCTTGAGGCTGCAGTGGATGGGTACCACTGTTGTGGGCTGGTCGTGGGGATCCAACGGACGTCCAGCATGTCTGAGTCCTCCGATCAGTCCTCTCCGGTGGCCAACCCAGTTACTGCTAGCACTGAGGCTGACCCCTCACCTGTGGCCCAGTGGGAAGTCACCCCAGGGTGAAGCAGGCGGCGAAAGACTTCCCAGGCAGCCGCACATAAGGCCTCCCTAGTTTGTCTGACAAACAAGTTCCAGGCGCTGTCTGTGGCTGACACTGTCTCCGAGCCAGATGCTGTCACCTGTCCTGTTTCAGAGGAAACCACTCAGCCTGCAAGATACGGGCAAACGCAGATGGTGGGATTATTGGTAGTTGGGAACTCCAACGTTAGTCACATTATGGGGCCCCTTAGGGACTTGGCCGACAAGGAGGGTAAGAAATCCAATGTGCACTCCGTGTGCATACCGGGTGGAGTCATTCCAGATGTGGAAAGGGTCCTCCTGTATGCCATGAAGAGCACAGGGTGCAGCCAACTGCAGGTGAGCTGACCATTTCCAGCATAGTTGACAGGACCGATTGCAGACCTCTAGTACAGAGCCGAATGGAGGGTCTGAATCAGAGGCTCAGACGGTTCTGCGACCGTGTAGGCTGCAGATTCCTCGACTTGAGCCAAAGGGTGGTTGGGTTTCGGGTTCCACTAAATAGGTCAGGTGTCCACTACATGCAGGAGGCTGCTACACGGGTAGCAGGGGCTGTGTGGCGTGGACTGGGCGGTTTTTTAGGTTAGAGGGTATTGGGAAAACACAAGAAGGGCTTCAGTCACAAAGGGTGCAGGCTGAACACAGGAAAAACGTAAATACAGGAACCATTGGTGTAACAGTTTTAAATTGTCGCAGCTGTGCTGGGGAAAGTAGCAGAGCTCCAAGCACTAATAGAAAGCACTGATGCTCAGATCGTTATAGGCTCTGAAAGCTGGCTAAAGCTGGATATAAGCTCAGCTGAAATTTTTGCGAAGAACCTAACGGTGTTTCGAAAAGATAGGCTAAACACGGTTGGCGGTGGTGTGTTTGTTGCTGTCAGAAGTAGTTTAACTTGTCGCGAAATTGAAGTAGATATTTCCTGTGAGTTAGTATGGGTAGAGGTCATTGTTGGCAACCGGAATAAAATAATAATTGAATCCTTTTACCGACGTCCCAATTCAGATGATACAGTTGCTAAAAGGTTCAAAGATAACTTGAGTTTGATTTCAAACATGTACCCAACTCATACGATAATGGTGGTGACTTTTATTTCCCCTCAATATGTTGGCGGAAATACATGTTTAATTCTGGAGGTACGCATAAAATATCATCCGAAATTGTGCTAAACGTATTCTCTGAAAATTATTTTGAACAGTTAGCCCACGCAAATGGTAAACGGTTGTGAAAACACACCTGACCTCTTAGCAACAAACAATCCTGATTTAATAACGAGCATCAAAACCGATTCAGTGATTAGTGAACACAGGGTTGTCGTAGCGAGATTGAATACTGTAATCCCCAAATCCTTGAAAAATAAGCGAAAATTATACCTATTCAAAAAAGCAGATAAAAATTCACTTGATGCCTTCCTGAGAGACAATCTCCACTCATTCCAAATTAATAATATAAGTGTAGACCAGATGTGGCTTAAATTCAAAGAAATAGTATCGGCAGCAATTGAGAGCTTTATACTAAATAAATTAACAAACTACGGAGCTGATCTTCCTTGGTATGCGAAACGGGTTAGAACACTGTTGCAGAAACAACAGAACAAACATGTCAAATTTAAACAGAAGCAAAATCACAAAGATTGGCGATCTTTTACAGAAGCTCGGAATTTAGTGCGGACTTCAATGCGAGATGCCTATAACAGTTTCCACAACGAAACTTTGTCTTGAAACCTGGTAGAAAATCCAAACAGATTCTGGTCGTATGTAAAGAAGTAGTAAATATTCCAGAATTAGAATCGAGAACAGCTGCCAACATGAGTAACGTAGAAGTAAATATCCTCGGTGTAGTGAAGCAGCTCAAATCACTTAATAAAAGCAAGTCTTCTGGTCCAGACTGTATACCAATTAGGTTCCTTTCGGAATATACTGATGCCTTAGCTCCATACTTAACAATCATATACAACCGTTTGCTCAACGAAAGATCCGTACCCAAAGACTGGAAAGTTGCACAGGTCACACCAATATTAAAGAAAGGTAGTAGGAGTAATCCACTAAATTACAGGCCCATATTGTTAACATCGATATGCAGCAGGATTTTAGAACATACATTGTGTTCGAACATTATGAATTACCTTGAAGAAAACAGTCTATTGACACACAGTCAACATGGGTTTAGAAGACATTGTTCCTGCGAAACACAACTAACTCTTTATTCACATGAAGTTTTGAGTGCTATTGACAAGGGATTTCAGATCGATTCCGTATTTCAGGATTTCCAGAAGGCTTTTGACACTGTAACACACAAGCAGCTTGTAGTGAAACTGAGTGCTTATGGAATATCGTCTCAGTTATGTGACTGGATTTGTGATTTCCTGGCAGAGAGCTAACAGTTCGTAGTAATTGACAGAAAGTCATCGAGTAAAACACAAGTGATTTCTAGCGTTCCCCAAGGTAGTGTTATAGGTCCTTTGCTGTTCCTTATCTATATTAACGGAGCGTGAAATGTCAGATCCCTTAAGCGGGCAGGTAAGATAGATACGAAGCCCATGCCTACCACAGTAGTTCAAGTTTATATGCCAAACGAAGAGATTGATGAAATGTATGATTCGATAAAAGAAATTATTCAGATAATGAAGGGAGACGAAAATTTAATACTCACGGGTGACTGGAATTCGATAGTAGGAAAAGGAAGAGAAGGAAACGTAGTAGGTGAATATGGAATTGGGTTAAGGAATGAAAGAGGAAGCCGCCTGGTAGGATTTTGCACAGAGCATAACTTAATCATAGCGAATACTTGGTTCAAGAATCATAAAAGAAGGTTGTATACGTGGAAGATACTGGAAGGTGTCAGATAGATTACATAATGGTAAGACAGAGATTTAGGAACCAGGTTTTAAATTGTAAGACATTTCCAGGGGCAGATGTGGACTCTGACCACAATCTATTGGTTCTGAACTGTAGATTAAAGCTGAAGAAATTGCAAAAAGGTGGGAATTTAAGGAGATGGGACCTGAATAAATTGAAAGAACCAGAGGTTGTAGAGTGTTTCAGGGAGAGCATTAGGGAACGATTGGCAAGAATGGGGGAAAGAAATGCAGCAGAAAAAGAATGGGTAGCTTTGAGGGATGAAATAGTGAAAGCAGCAGAGGATCAAGTAGGTAAAAAGACGAGGGCTAATAGAAATCCTTGGGTAACAGAAGAGATATTGAATTTAATTGATGAAAGGAGAAAATATGAAAATGCAGTAAATGAAGCAGGCAAAAAGGAATACAAATGTCTCAAAAATGAGATCGACAGGAAGTGCAAAATGGCAGAGCAGGGTTGGCTAGAGGACAAATGTAAGGATGTAGAAGCATGTATCACTAGGGGTAAGATAGATACTGCCTGCAGGAAAATTAAAGAGGCCTTTGGAGAGAAAAAAGCACTTGCATGAATATCAAGAGCTCAGTTGGAAACCCAGTTCTAAGCAAAGAAGGGAAGCAGAAAGGTGGAAGGAGTATATAGAGGGTCTATACAAGGGCGATGTTCTTGAGGACAATATTATGGAAATGGAAGAGGAGGTAGAAGAAGATGAACTGGGAGATATGATACTGCTTGAAGAGTTTGACAGAGCACTGAAAGACCTAAGTCGAAACTAGGCCCCGGAGTAGACAACATTCCATTGGAACTACTGATAGCCTTGGGAGTGCCAGCCCTGACAAAACTCCACCATCTGGTGAGCAAGGTGTATGAGACAGGCGAAGTACCCACAGACTTCAAGAAGAATATAATAATTCCAATCCCAAAGAAAGCAGGTGCTGACAGATGTGAAAATTACTGAACTATCGGTTTAAACAAAAGCAAAACGAGGATAATGGAATGTAGTCGAATTAAATCGAGTGGTGCTGCGGGAATTAGATTAGGAAATGAGACGCTTAAAGTAGTAAATGAGTTTTGCTATTTGGCGAGCAAAATAACTGATGATGGTCGAAGTAGAGAGGATATAAAATGTAGACTGGCAATGGCAAGGAAAGTGTTTCTGAAGAAGAGAAATTTGTTAACATAGAATTGGGGAGAAGAGGAGTTTGTGGCACAATTTGACCAGAAGAAGGGATCAGTTGGTAGGACATGTTCTGAGGTATCAAGGGATCACCAGTTTATTATTGGAGGGCAGTGTGGAGGGTAAAAATCGTAGAGGGAGACCAAGAGATGAATACACTAAACAGATTCAGAAGGATGTAGGGTGCATTAGGTACTGGGAGATGAAGAAGCTTGCACAGGATAGAGTAGCATGGAGAGCTGCATCAAACCAGTCTCAGGACTGAAGACCACAACAACAACAACAACACCTAAATTAACGATTTTGGAGACAATCTGAGCAGCCGTCTTCGGTTGTTTGCAGGTGATGCTGTCATTTATCGACTAATAAAGTCATCAGAAGACCAAAACAAACTTCAAAACAATTTAGAAGAAATATCAGAATGGTGCGAAAAGTGGCAGTTGACCCTAAATAACGAAAGTGTGAGGTCATCCACATGAGTGTTAAAAGGAACTCGTTAAACTTCGGTTACACGATAAAGCAGTCTAATCTAAAAGCCGTTAATTCAACTAAATACCTTGTTATTACAATTACGAACAACTTAAATTGGAAGGAACACACAGAAAATGTTGCGGGGAAGGCTAACCAAAGACTGTGTTTTATTGGCAGGACACTTAGAAAATGTAACAGACCTACTAAGGAGACTGCCTACACTACGCTTGTCCGTCCTCTTTTAGAATACTGCTGCATGGTGTGAGATCCTTAGCAGATAGGACTGTCGGAGTATATCGAAAAAGTTCAAAGAATGCAGCACATTTTGTATTGTTGCGAAATATGGGAGTGTGTGTTACAGAAATGATCCAGGATTTGGGCTGGACATCATTAAAAGAAAGGCATTTTTCGTTGCGACGGAATCTTCTCACGAAATTCGAGTCACCAACTTTCTCCTCCAAATGCGAAAATATTTTGTTGACACCGACCTACATAGGGAGGAACAATCACCACGATAAAAGAAGGGAAACCAGAGCTCGTACGGGAAGATATAGGTGTTCATTCTTTCCGCGCACTATATGAGATTGCAATAATAGAGAGTTGTGAAGGTGGTTCGATGAACCCTCTGGCAGGCCCTTAAATGTGTTTTGCAGATTATCCATGTAGATGTAGATGAGCCTGACATCTTATTTGTGGATATCATCCCATCCTTGTTAATGACGGATGGTAACCCAGTGGCATGGTTGGCTCCAGCCTGTTTGCCTCCCATTTGGATATCCACTCTGTGCTTTTCAATGGAACTGTAGTGGATACTACCGTCATCTCCCAGCGTTGCAATCCCTTATTGCCTTTTACTCGGCAGCTTGTGCCGCTCTCCAGGAATCTCGTTTTACTGATGCTCACTCACCAACACTTCATGGGGTCCATGGTTTTTTTTTTTTTTTTTTTTTTTTTCAGAACCGGGTGGCCCTTTGAGGGCTTCCAGTGGTGTTTGCAGATTGGTCTGTATGGATATTGTTAGTACTTGGTGCCCACTCTGTAGCACATTGGAAGCAGTTGCCGTCAGAGTCCACTTACTCTCTGCAGTCAGGGTTTGCAATCTCTATTTCCCTCTTGACAGTCTGCTGCCCTAACTGCCCTACTTCAGTACCTTGCCCGCTTCCTTCCTCCTCCTTGGGGATTTTAATGCCTATCACCCTTTTTGGGACAATACTTTTTCATCTAATCGGAGGCTCCATATTGAATAATTTCTTGTGGACCATGACCTGTCCCTTCTTAATGATGTTTCCCATACCCATTTTGTTGCCACGTATGGCACTTTCTCTGCCATTGATCATTCACTCTGTTCCCCTCCCCTTCTTCTTTTCTTACACTAGTCGCTACAGGACGACCTCTATAATAGTGACCACTTCCCGTTGATTCACTTAACAATGTTCTCTGTGTCCCTTCCAGCGGTGGATTTGCAGCTTTGTATCATATCCCTTTTTGCTTAATCAAGGGCCAACTCTTGGGAGGCTACCCGTTTCTAATAAACTTTGCATAATCAAAGAGACTCCCACCACGTGATGTTCTTCCCTCTACCTCACCGGCGGGAATCTGCCATCTTCTGTCGTCTTCGTATTGGCCATACTAGGTTGACCCATAGTTTCTTACCCTGCAAAGAGCCACCCCCCACCCCTCCTTTGTAGTTGCGGAGCTTCCCTCACGATGGTCCGTATTTTGCTGGACTCACCCCCGCCTTTTGGCCCTTCACACTAAATACACCTTCCAACAACCTTCCTTGTCAGAGTGATAGAGGATGACCCTCATATGGTTATGTCTGTCCTCGGTTTTCTTTGCAAAAATGGTTCGTCCTGTCAGGTTTAAGTCTTTTAATTTTCCTCAGGAATTTGAGTCCCTCAGTTATCATAGAAATTGGTTACATAGGCCTTGATCTTTTCTTTGCACCAGCCAGATTCTCCCTGCTTTTTCCCTCCATTTTGTCTGGTCTATTGTTCAGTTTTGTTAACTCTTTTCTTGTGTCTTCTCCCACTAGTGTTGTCCTTGTATCGTGATGCTGGTGTGGTGTGGGTGTCAGGAGAGGTTGGTGGCATTGCTGGTGCCCCTCCTCACAGTGTTACTGGGGCACCCCTGATCTTCCTGTTTCTACGTACCACACTCCTGTTCTTCCTCTTTCTGCTGCCCTGATCTCCCTTTTCCCTCTTTGTTTGCCAGTTATCCCTTCTCATTAACTGGACTGTGCCCTTTGTGTTGTTTCTCCCTTGATTCTGTCCTCTTAGATCATGGGGCCGATGACCTCACTGTTTAGTTCCTTCCTCTCATCCCCGCCCAAAAAAAGAATCAACCAACCATATACATATGTATCAGAAAAGGAATTATTTATGAATTATATGCAGTTGTCATTGGGAATTGCCGTGGTGAAATGTTCAAATTATTTATTTATTTTTTAAATTGGCCTGTTCGTTTAAAGTGATGTCAAAATGTTTTGTTATATATGTTAAAATTACATAAAAGGCAAGTCAAATTACAATGAACTGAAATCACAGATACATTGAAAGTAACTTATCGTAAAATATTTGTGTAATACAGATACCACTGATGATGCGCAATGCCGGAAATTAGTCTGGTGAAATAAAATACTACCACAAAGCAGCTTTTGTTGAATAATTAATTAATAAAATTACAAATTTTACGATTTTTCAAGCTGCAGGGCACCAAATGAGCAATACATTCTTGCTCTAGAATTCACTGTATTACACGAGATAATTACTATGCCAATTGAGTTTTTCCACTCCATCCATCCCTGCCAGGTGCAAAAATTATTCTAAGTCATCTGGTTGAAAGTCAGAACTTTTTCCATAGCAAGCCCAGTGTATTTTAATTTTTCTTCATATCTTCTACGATCCTACTTTTAGTGATGTTTTAGAACACTACACTTTGGAATCTAATGTCATCCTAATAATAATGAGACCTTATGAATAAATCACATCATAAAATTACCAAGTACATTACTGTATCAGTCGGTTCAGGTGAAGGAGTATTGTGTATTTATTCAAACAAGTCAGCTAGTGCTCTAAAATTATGCTGATGTCTTATCTCCAAATGAAATTTTTACCATATTGTTTGTGAAACAGTTACGTTTATAGACCTCTGGTTACATTACAGATTAGTCTGACATAAACAACTAAGAATTCAGGTGGAGGGGGGTGGGCAGATCACTGTCTACCCATAATTTTACGTACTGTGTCTTCTATAATCAGGTATTAATTTATTAAATATCATTAGAAGCTAACTTCAAGTTAAAATCTTTGGTTAGTGTTTTTATACGTCGTCATTACATTTTCTGACACTTTGCAGCAAATCGTATGAAAAGACGCGTTTCGGAGAGATCTTTAATGCGATGAATGTTAACTTTGCGGTTGCTTAATATTTTTGGTGTTTTCAGTTCTAAATTTAAGGCGTTTAATGTAGTTTACCTCCAAAGCTCGAAGTTAAATGTTTTCTGCTGGAGTTATGCTTTTTCACCTTTGCGTGAAAATTCTTTAAGTCAGTGATACCAGTTTCAGTCCAGGCACTATCAGTACTGTTTGTACGAAGACAGGTGAAACAGAAAAATGCATTTTCCACTTCACAACCACACAACCACTCAGCTGCATCGTACATTGCTCTATTAAAACTGTGTTTTTATCCTTGCCTAGATTTGCATTGTTTCTGTTCTTGATTGATCGTTAGATCGGGTCTGGGTGCACCAAGTTCTTTCACTTGCATCCTATGGCCGTGTTCCAAGTTTTTACCTATTAAATTGCACACTGAATTCATATTGTGCTGGTTTCACACTCGCGGTATGTCGCAGATATTCACAAGCAAGTAAAACTCACTAAAATCTTGCAAAATACACTCCGAAAAAGAAACTTGCTAATATCACACGATATCAACAAAATCAGTCAGCATCAGCAAGCACGGAAAGTAAAGTCACGGGACAAATTTCGCGTACTTTGTCCTCTAATCACTTATGAAACTCTCGCTAGATGGCAGTACTGTGGTTACGGTTAGAGAGCCTGTAGTTACAGTAGTCTAGTGCACTTTGGCGGGATATTTGCAAACTTATTGTAAATGTGGATAAAATAGCCAATGGTAGAAACAAAACAACCATGTAAAACATTATCAAAACAATAATACTTAACGTCGATTAATGACGCATTGAAGCGTAGTAGAGATGTGCAGAGACAGAGATTAGATAGCGAAGTTTCGGCTACTCTGCATTCCTTTATTACATAGATAGTGGAACGTGAAAAACATGTGGTGGTTGGTATGACACCCTTAGGCAGCAAGCTCTGAGCCTTCGGGTCGCCCATAAAGAGCAGTACTATGTAGAAGCCACGCCCCCATACCGCTACTACATGCAGCTTACGGACGTTCCAAGGCGCAGCCTTAACACTACTAACCGTTCGGAAAACATCTATCGATACAAACAGTTCCAAAAACGTTGACTGTCGTTATTTTAATCGGAATGGGAAATGTGCGAAATTCGTCCTGATAATTTAAATTTTGTAATATGTTCTAGCGAAATTTACTTTAACAAATATTTTGGGGCGGCTCCGCCTCAGAGCCTTTAATTACGAGCCGCGCCTGCTGCAGATAAATCTGTTATCACAGTGTGCAAATTAATTGTCAGATTGTATATGCTGCCATTCCACTCCTTAGGCCCTCCAGTATTATGCATTTTTATAATAATTTTTCTTACAGGCACCACGGACAATGATGATGACGACATTGAAGTTGTTGATGCTGATGGTGTTAATGAAATAACCAAAACTGACCGAGAAGGAAAGAAAAGGAAGTCAACCAGTGATGAAGAAAACAGTATTTCAAAGAAACCTAAACTTCAAGACAGTGATATTGAAATTGTTGAGGTCTGATTATGGGACACCTGAATTGTGATATATATTATACTGCCACCAGTTGTCAGTTGTTGGCAAACTACATTATTACTATTAAGACTCAGGTACTGTTTTAACCTTGAATGTAAGGATATTCCTGAATTGATGTGTGAGTGATAAGGATTTCAGTGTCATAATGTGTAATAATGCTGAATACGTGTCTCTTAGTATTACTTGTGAAACATTGTATGCAACAGTACATGACGATGATTATTACATAAGTAGAAACAGATGAAATATTTCATTAACACAGTAGCACCAATCCTGTTTGAATCTCCTAACACAATCTATTGATAACTGAATTATGGAAAAAAATGTGTATAAGGTACTGTGTACTTTCCAGTTTATACAGAATGAATTTGTGCAGTATTGAATATATGAGAATTTCCTTTTTTTGTTTTTAAAATATAATACTTCAGATTTTGTCATTTATTCATTATTTACAAACTAATTATTTCATTGGCCACTTTTCTTTAACCTACACTGCTTAAAATGTAGTGTGTAATGTGCTAACGAATGGAGAGAAAAAAGATAAAAATTGGATTTTTTCAGTCACATTAATGTGAACACCACACACATTCGATGTCATTGTGCAATAACCACTCACGGACTGCAGGTGGTGGCTAGTAGCGCTGGAAGGTGTGTAAAGTGGTTCTTTTTTTGGGGGGGGGGGGGGGGGGGGGGGGCACAAGAAACTGTGCAGTGCACTGCAGTCTTTGTCATAATGTGTAAATGGAGTGATTTATCTGATATCCTAGAGGGCACGATCGTCAGCTTTGGGACAGGGGTGGAAGCATTCCCACGATGACAAAGTATGTAAACTGTTCACAGCCTGGTTAAAGTATACTGTGTGGGGCAAAATGTCAGTATCTAAAACTGGTGCCATTGCAACCGTAGTGCAGCAGTGGCCATAGATGACAGGGGTGAAAGATGGCTGCAGCAGACGTGTATTGGCAGACGTGCAACTGTTGAATGACAACAGCCCAGATGAACCAAGGACTACCAATGGTGTCGCTTTAACAACCATTAAATGAACGTAGCTGTGTATGTGCCTCTGCAGCAGGCGCAAGCTCCATGCACTCATGATGACTGCTGTTCATGGGCACTGAAGGCTGGAATTCGCACTGGTGGCCTTTTCGATAAAACATGAGAAATGTATGAAAGCAAACACCCTGCAACAATCTTTGGAAGGGTCCAGGCCAGAGGAGAGAGCGTTACAGTCTCGGGAATGTTTTCGTGGAATTTCATGGTGATCTCGTCATTCTGGAAGGCACAGTGGATGAATAAAAGTTTGCATCTATCACTGAGGACCATCTCCACCCCTACATGCAATTTGTTGCATGTTGGCACGATGGCATCTACCAGCAGGACAAGGCAATGTGTCATCCAGCTTGCAGTGTATGTGTGCAGTTCGAAGAGCACCAAGATGAGTTTACTATACTGCCCAGGCCATAAGACTCACCAGATTTAAACCCTACTGAGTATCTGTAGCACCACGTCGGTTGGGCTTTATGCATCATGGATCCTCAAACCGAGAAACCTAGTGCAGCTGGTCATGGCACTGAAATTGTCATGTCTCCACATCCCTGTTGATACTTTCCAGAACCTCACTGGCTGTTGTCTTGCATATCTTACTGTGGTTCACGCTGCGAAAGGTGGTTATTCAGGCTTTTGACAGGTGGTCTCTTTAATGTGACTGGACAATGTACTTGCAACTGATAGCAAGGAAGCCAGAGAATAGTTCCTCCTGGCTTTGTGATACATCTCTCAGATTCGTATCAATTGTAATGTAATTTAAATATCTTGTGACTGACATTTTAGCGAGGAAAGTGCTAGGGTGTGGCTGCCAGCTAATAATACTCCTTTCACAAGCACTTAAATGTTCGTTGTGTTTGTCACCTGTTTTGTAGGTACATGTATAGCCTTGTCAAGCAATTCTGGCTGCCTACGAACAGTACTGTTCCCCACATCTGCATTCTGTCTATTACAAAGCACCTTTATTCCATAGGAACATTCATTAAATCCTTTAGTTTTATCTTTTGTGAATGATTTAAGAGTAAAAAAACTGGAAATGACAATCACCTCAGTTTGCATGAAGTACCAGAGCCCTGCATTTTCTGACACCATTCCTGGCCCCAATGCCTTCCTTGAGTGTTAAATTTTTCCACAGAGTTTAACTGCACAGTTTTGGCCACAGAAAACTAAACAGTACTTTCAAGCACGTATGTCAGTTGCCAGCTCCTGACAGGACTGAACAGAGCTCCTAACATGTTGGCACTTGAGGGAAATGTGAAGGCTGCAAACAGTTATTTGCTCAGGTTCTGAACATATCTGCAGCCCCAGTTATTTACCACTTGTTTCAGATGTTATCATTGTTTTCCCGATTCATTGAACAGCCACACATCACTAAGTTGTGTTGCAGTGAGGTTAACAGAATTGTTGAGAGTCTCATTGAGGTTCACTTGTGACTGACCGAACGAACAGTGATGGATGACTGGTGAAGCATGAGAGGTTAACTTCATTTAAAAAAGTAAGCTTATCTGTAATGTCAGTTTCAAGATTGTTTAAGGTGCTGGACATATTTAACTAAACATGTAGTGCTTTTAGTGAATTGATCAAGACCTGGAAGATGTGGTTAAAAAGTGGTGTTACTGCCAAAACTGGAAATTCCTGGAGCAAAACTGCCCTGGCCAAGAGTGTGTACGTTTGTGTATCTGTGTGAGTGAATGTGTGTACTACTGCATGAAACCGAGCGAGGTGGCGCAGTGGTTAGACACTGGACTCACATTCGGGAGGACGACGGTTCAATCCCGCGTCCGGCCATCGTGATTTAGGTTTTCCGTGATTTCCCTAAATCTCTCCAGGCAAATGCCGGGATGGTTCCTTTCAAAGGGCACAGCCGACTTCCTTCCCCGTCCTTCCCTAATCCGATGAGATCGATGACCTCGCTGTCTGGTCTCCTTCCCCAAAAACAATCAACTAACTACTGCATGAAAAAGAGCTAGTGCTCGAAAGCTAATGTGAATGCTGTTTTCTGTTGTATGTTACTATGCTCGGCGCATCAATCTCCTGTAGATGAGAGAGTGGTTGCCATTCTGTTATTTTATGAAAGTTTACCAAAATTTCATACTGGTTGCATTTCAACCTCTGTATTACATTCATAAGAAAAAAAATTGTTGCCATCTCAATACTGCTGGGATGTTGAGAGCTTAATGTGTCATACAGGTGTATGGTAAAAATCTGCTGATTGAGCTTCTGTGATGACCACTGTTTGCTATAAATACTACTATTTCTGAGAAAGAGATTATGAGCCTTCTGCTAAAGGTGCTACCCACTATTTTACAATTCATATGCTATCACTTGTGTTATGTATTTTTACTACACTGAAAACATGCTGTGCAAAGTAATTCACACCTGCACTAATTTAGAAGTTCTTTATGAGAACTACACACAACAGAAAAATGTTAAAAAATTGTCATCCATGCATTATCACTTGTTTTGAAGTGCTTGGGAAAACAGGACAAGCATACGATCAAAAAAAGAAAAAAAAAAAGCAGTTGGTCACTGTCAGAGTAACTAGATGCAAGACAATTAAAGGAAATATTTTTAAATACTAATAAGTGTACTTCTAACCTTTACACATTTTAACCCTTTGCTCCCAAGGTACCATCGACAAGTTTAAGCACGACCTCAGGGTTTTCCTTCACTGCAGTTGAAAAGTTACTTGTGGCCTCCTTGCTGACCAGTGACAATAAAACAGGGTGTCCCAGGAGGAATGGTCATTATTCAGTAACATGATAGGAATGGAACGATCATTCGAAGCCAAGAAGTCTAATAAACATGGACTCTAAAATGCATACCTTAAAAGCTATGAGTACTTGTTCATCTTTGATACTGTGAAACACACCGGTTCTACAGAAAAAGTGCTCATAGCTCTTAAGGTATGCATTTTAGAGCCCGTGTTTATTAGATTTCTTGCTTCAAATTATCATTAACTGTCATATCGCTGAATATTGAGCATCCCTCCTGGGACATCCTGTAGAAGAGCCATCATGTGGATAAGCAAGTACTGCTGATGAGTTTAAGCATTTAGCAGTATTTCATATCTCAGTAGCTTTTCACATTTCTGCCTTGTAAATTGTGTTTGAATACTTTATTTGGTGTCATTTCGCTGCATTCAGCTTTTCTCTACATCAAACTGTTCATCAGGATTGGCAGGACTGTTTTTCTCTTAATCATATTCTACAAAGAAAATGACAAGGTGGCGCGGTTCCACTGAAGAAAATATAGAGGTAGACATACTCACAAGAGCGGCAATGAGAATAAATTTCAGCGTAATTGAAATGTCTTCAAAAATTTTGGAAGCTACAGTCCTAAGCTGTCTGTGTCAGCAGGTGTAACACTGCAATTGTATGTTGCGACAAGAGTTCTCCCCGATCTGAATAATCTGAAAGTGACAGTAACTTTCAGACTGGTTTACTAAAATCAGTTCAGAAATTACAGAAAATGAAATACATCTTTCCGGATTTGTAGCAGCTGTGAATAGGCAGAAAAGCTTCGAAGTAACTAACTAGTTTTACATCTGCAATAATGTTCGTCGTGGTGGTGACAAATCTTTGAGTGACAGTAGTAGTGTGGTGTTACATAGATCTCCGGAAGAGTAATGTGTATCCCTATGTATTCTTACTGATAAATGATATTCACAAACGAAAATGTGTCAGATGAGTTGTTACATAGGAGACCATAATTATTGTGGGGACTTATTGTTTCATTTGTATTTGGAGAATTGTGCCAAGACAAGATACATATCTTCAAGATAAGATGGCGCCCACAGTAACTTCTCAAGAGGAGATCCTTGAATTGCCAGCCCTTTTTGGACAATCTTATCTTCCTTGGAGTAAATGCTTGAAACAATGAAAATGGATGTAATCTTTGTTGAACCAGTTTACAGTTATTTCAACTGTCATTCTGAATCCTCCTTTCTATGTAAAAACTTGTATGTAGTGGTTTCATGTTGGAAGTTTGATGTTGTTTGAAGATTATTGTACATGATTATGAATAGTATGTGAAATATACATAAAAGATTAAAACTGTCCGCCAGACTGACACCTAAACCCTGTAACTTTGCCATTCGTGGGTAAGTGGTCTACAGGTGTTACTAAAAGGTATGGCCAAACTTCCAGGAAACATTCCTCACACACAAATAAATAAAAGATGTTATGTGGACATGTGTCCGGAAACGCTTAATTTCCATGTTAGAGCTCATTTTAGTTTGGTCAGTATGTACTGTACTTCCTCAATTCACAATCAACATGTGTGGGCTGACGAGAATCCGCACGCAATTGTGCAATCAAGTCATAAACAGATTTTCTGTGAACATTTGGGCAGGCATTGTTCGTGATGTCTTGATTGGGCCCCATGTTCCTCCACCTACGCTCAATGGAGCACTTTATCATGATTTCATACGGGATACTCTACCTGTGCTGCTAGAACATGTGCCTTTCCAAGTACGACACAACATGTGGTTCATGCACGATGGAGCTCCTGCACATTTCAGTTGAAGTGTTTGTACGCTTCTCAACAACAGATTCGGTGACCAATGGATAGGTAGAGGTGGACCAATTCCATGGCCTCCATGCTCTCCTGACCTCAACCCTCTTGACTTTCATTTATGGGGGCATTTGAAAGCTCTTGTCTACGCAATCCAGGTACCAAAAGTAGAGACTCTTCGTGCTCGTATTGTGGACGGCTGTGATACAATACGCCATTCTCCCGGGCTGCATCAGCACATCAGGGATTCCATGCGACGGAGGGTGGATGCATGTATCCTCGCTGACGGAGGACATTTTGAACATTTCCTGTAACAAAGTGTTTGAAGTCACGCTGGTATGTTCTGTTCCTGTGTGTTTCCATTCCGTGATTACTGTGATTTGAAGAGAAGTAATAAAATGAGCTCTAACATGGAAAGTAAGCGTTTCCGGACACGTGTCCACATATTTTCTTTCTTTGTGTGTGAGGAATGTTTCCTGAAAGTTTGGCCGTACCCTTTTGTAACGCCCTGTATATATACAAAGATGATGTAACTTACCAAACGAAAGTGTTGGTATGTTGATAGAGACACTGACAAACACACACACACAAAATTCAAGCTTTCGCAACCCACAGTTGCTTCATCAGGAAAGAGGGAAAGACGAAAGGATGTGGGTTTTAAGGGAGAGGGTAAGGAGTCATTCCAATCCCGGGAGCGGAAAGACTTACCTTAGGGGGAAAAAAGGACAGGTATACACTCGCGCGCGCGCGCGCACACACACACACACACACACACACACACACACACACACACACACACACACACATTTGTAAAGGCAAAGAGTTTGGGCAGAGATGTCAGTCGAGGCGGAAGCACAGAGGCAAAGATGTTGTTGAAAGACAGGTGAGGTATGAGCGGCAGCAACTTGAAATTAGCGGAGGTTGAGGCCTGGCGGATAATGGGAAGAGAGGATATAATGAAGGGCAAGTTTACAACTTCGGAGTTCTGACAGGTTGGTGTTAGTGGGAATTATCCAGATAACCCGGACGGTGTAACACTGTGCCAAGATGTGTTGGCCGTGCACCAAGGCATGTTTAGCCACAGGGTGATCCTCATTACCAACAAACACTGGACACAGGCCTTCCAGCCAAGCCTGTTGACATCCCACTGACCTGTTGCCTGCTGCCACCATATCCTTCCCAGCCATCCCTGTTGCTGCACTGGTGTCAGGTGCCTGCAGAGCTGCCTTCTCCTCCAACACCACTAGAAGGTTCCAATCAGTCCCAGCCACCAGTGCCACTCCACTCACCACCACCACCACCACCACTGGGCCTCTCAATGCCACTGTCACATTTTCTGTGTTACCTCCTTCTTCTCTTCATGCATTGTCACCTCCTGCCATGTCACCCTTGGCTGAGCTGTTGCTTACTTTCCCTGTGGCATACAACGAAGAGCTCGTGAAAGTTTGGATGCAAAATCCTGGGCTACACTATGTCTCATCACCTTTGCTGTCCTCCAGCAGCCAGCTTTCGTTCATTCATGACAACCGTGCCCAGATCCCTAATCATGGTAGCCTTTCCTATCACGCATATCAATGCCCCGAGTCACGCCTTGCCAGCACGTTGGCTTCGTAGTATCTTGTGCGGCCGTCGTTAGTTGAACGTTGTCCTCTCATCGGCAGTCAATGCCATTTCGCCAGTCCTGGGCACCTTCACCGAGCAGCAGCCACTTCACCTTTGGGTTGTGTTCATCTCATCTTTTTAAGTGGGGAGGTGCATTGTATCCTGTGGGAACTACCAGTATGCAACATCATTGTGTACTATGGTCTTTGTCGGTACCATAGCAGTAAATGCAGGATAAACGATACGACCAAAGCATAGGCACACCAAATTTGTTGTTGTCCACATCACCTGCAGTCACCAAAGTTCTTTTATTTCTTGTTTCCTGGGTCACATTTATTGGCTTTCTTGGCCATGACACAAAAGGAGGGTAAGAGATAAGGTTCTGGCATCAGTAAAGCTGTAAGGGAGGGATCATAAGTCGTGCTTGGATATCTCTGTGGGCTGAGCACTTCCTGCAATAGACAAAGTTCCCAGGCTTGTGTCTTGGTCCAGCACTTAGTTTTAATCTTCCAGGAAGTTTCAGATTGGCACACTGCACTACAAAGTTAAAATTCATTCTGGAACATATGAAGGATGTCGACATAATTACTCAAGAAAAGTAGAAGTTGCTTTATTACATTTCCTTCCAGAAAGAACTGATCTAAGAGAATTCTTTTATCGCTGCATCCAAGGTAATTTTCAAATAAAATAAGGAAGAAAGGAGAATAATATTGAATATCCACCAAATAGAAACCTGATGCCCTGTATTCTGGCAACCATGATAGGATGCAGAGCTAAATTATTAAGACAGCAAGTCAGAAGTTTGGCAGCCAGCAGCTTTGGGTGGGGATAGATAAGAATGATTATTGTACATGCTTATGGACAGTATGTGGAATATACATGAAGAATTAAAACTGTGTGCCAGACCAACACCTAAACCTGGCAACTGTACCATTCGTGGGTAAGTGGTCTACAGACTGAGCTATTCAAGATTGACTCAGGACTTGCCCTCACAGCTTTACTTCCACCACTACATCTCCTATCTCCCCAATATCACTGAAGTTCTCCTGCATACCTTGTCGAAATAGCATACCTGGAAGGCTAGCATGCAAGATATGCAGCAGAACTTTTGTGAAGTTGGGAGGTAGTATATTGCCTGGGGTCCATCATTACACAATACAGATGTGTTCTGTGGGTTGCCACCTCTCCGGGCCACTTGTAACACAACCACAGGAGATGAAGGATAAACATTACGACCACATCATAAGCACACTGTGTTTGTTGTCAACCACAGGTGCCAGTCGCTCATGCCAAGCACCGACCACAGTTGCAGGTCCCTCAAAAGGAACTCTCTTCACTCTAGTACAGCCGTTCACTCTGAGCCACTTCCGAATCTTTACTCCGCGTACACAAAACATTAGCAACAAGAGATAAAAACTATGAATGAAAAGAAAAGAATAACATTGCTGCCCATTTTAGTCTAGATTTTTTTTTAGTTAAATGATATGCCAAAGGGTTATTCCACTCAGAGAGAGAGAGAGAGAGAGAGAGAGAGAGAGGTATGTGAATTTGCTGGAGTAATGTTTCCTTTGCCATCCAACAATTATCGTTCACACTCTGTACCACTAAAGATTCTTTTGCAACATTATATAGATAATTAATAATGTTTCATTGCAAACTATGGTGAATTATGTGTTATGAGGATGTCAGCAAGATGACTGTGACAAGGACTGGAATAGACAAGGTACGTGACTGCAAATCAAATTTATTACACTCTAGTATTAAAAATTGACAATACTTTCGTGCCTCTATAACAGCAAAAATATTCTGGCAAACTAATTGATTGATTTTTTTTTTGTAATAAGTAACTTAAGTAGTGGCAACTGAAATCATATACATGTAAGGTAATTATAAGGATTGTTGGCTAAGGTGGTATAAAAGGAAATGTAAGAGATGTAGCTAAGATAGAGCCATGCAACAAAAAGTGTTTTTATTTGTGAAATAGGAGCACATATCAATGTAATAAATATAGAGGGTGGTCAGAAACAGTCTGAGAAACTTTTAAGGATGTTGAAGGGTAGGTTTTGCTAAGAAATAATTGTTAAGAAACAATTTCCTTATGTTGCACAAGTTCAGAGTTAATTAGCATTGAAAGCCGACCTGGCCATTGTGCACGCAAATTCAGGCAAGCCCACCAGATACAGTTAGTGTCATTTGTACTCATAGCATAGATGATAGAGACTGTTCAACCATTGGCTTGGGTTCAGTCCTTATTACCATTCCATGTCCAGTTTTTGTATCGCTCTCGTTTCGTTTTTGGTAACCAAACGAAGAACACATGTGGCACATCACTGTCTCTTGGCAGGCCACTTGTAGTTGTGCATGCAATAGACCTATTGGATAACTCATATGCTAATTAACTCATAAATGGTACATCATATCAGATATTTTTCTAAGAATTATTTTTCAGCACAATCCACTCTGCACCACCCTTACAAGTTTTCAGACTGTTTCTGACAACCCTGTAAGTTGAACAGAGAGATATGACTCTTAAACAGAATGCTGTGCACTAATATGTGTAGTATGGTAGGAAATATGTTAGATATACAAAGGAAGAAGGACCTAAACTCGCGTTGAGGAAAGAGAGGAATAATATATAAATATAGGGACATCATCTCGGTGGAAAAAAGGTATGGTTAAATAGGAGAAATGTGTCCGAGGAAAGAAGATCGACTGATTATTTTTATAGAGGTGAATTGTTTAATATTTTGAAGACTCCCCTTGTTCTACAGAAGGAAATTTGTAAAAAGTGTTGAAGATTGACGGGTGTAATCAAAGAGGAAATCATTGAAGAGGGGAGAAAACATTTGTCGCTCTGTTTGTATTCATTGAAATGGAACAAGTTTAAGAAACAAAAGAATCAAGATAAGCAAACAGTAAGAAATTTTTAAGGTTTCTAAGTACTCTTGATGTGATTCCACCTGTACGGTTATTAAGACTTAACTGTAAAATTATTATAGAAAGTTGAGGCAGCCTTAATCTGCTATGTTCTCATGAAAGCTGAATGCTTTCAACAAAAATTCTTTCATGAGATTATGCTTTTAAAGAACCTCATTACAGTTTTCCTGCAGCAGTATTAAGAGCAAATAGGATATTGAGGCAGTACAGGCACATTAACACAAGTATACTGTAGCGGACATTAAGGTCAAAAGTTAGTCATGTTGAGACTATAATGTCTGCAAAGATAAAAGCACATCCATTTAATTTTAAATGATATATGACTGCTTTATTATAAATTATAGTAAAACCTAGAGTAAAGAGAAATGAGAAGCCTAGTACTACACTCATGAGATAAAAGTTATTGATTTTATAATGCAGCTTTATGTAACAGATTTATTGATACTATGAAAAGCAGTGCTAATTTTCAGAAATTTAAAATGTGAATTAAGCAAAGTAGCTATATTTACTGCAAGATCATTCATCTAAGTGGAGTATATGTGGTGGTTTGTATCACTCAGGAAGAGTGATGTGTTCCCTTATGCATTCATACCAGTGGCTGATACTTGTGAACAAAGAACTGTGAAACAGCCTAGCCACGTGTGGTCGTCGCATCTGCAGTGACGAGCAGTCCCTCTCGAAATATGCTAAGGATCTCACTGAAACCTTCACTGACTAATTATCCTCCCAACCTTGTACAAAAACTAATCTCCTGTGCCTTATCCTTCCAGTCTCCCACCACCTCCTAAAGCCCCACTGTCCGGCCACAGAAGAGCATTCCCCTCGTAACTCAGTGCCACCCAGGACTGGAAGCAACTGAACTACATTCGCCACCAGGGTTTCAATTACCTCTCGTCATACCCTCAAATGAGAAATGAACTGCCCCGTATCCTTCCCACCCCTCCCGCAGTGGTATTCTGCTGTCCACCGAACCTACACAATATACTCGTCCATCCTTACACAACCCCTGCTCCCAGTCCCTTACCCCATGGCTCAAACCCCTGTAATAGTCCTAGATGCAAGACCTGTCCCATACATCCTCCCACCACCACCTGCTCCAGTCCACTCACTAACATCACCTATCCCATCAAAGACAGAGCTACCTGTGAAACCAGTCATGTGGTCTACAAGTTAAGCTGCAACCACTGTGCTGCATTCTATGTAGACATAACAACCAACAATCTGTCTGTCCACATGAATGGCCACCGACAAACTGTGGCCAAGAAACAAGTGGACCACCCTATTGCTGAACACGCTGCCAAAAATGATCTCCTACATTTCAGTGACTGCTTCACAGCCTGTGCTATATGGATCCTTCCCACCAACACCAGCTTTTCTGAGTTGCGCATGTGGGAATTTTCCCTGCAATACATTGTACATTCCCGTAACCCTCCTGGCCTCAACCTTCATCAGTCACTGTCCTCAACCATCCAGCCTCTTTCCTGTTCCCATTCCAGCACTACACAACCGTCATTCCACCACCACATCCAGTCTTTTTATTTCTCTCCTTTTCCACTACTTCCTCCCCCCCCCCCCCCCCCCCCCACCTCTCCTCTGCTCTCAGTATAACTACTTGCAGCACTTTGCTGTGCACCATCCCGACTGTACTATCGCTCCCCGTCCCCTCTTCAGCCTCCTCTTTACCCCCACCCAGTCGCCACTCCCATCATGCACCGGTGCTGCTTCTCACAGTGTGGTTTCAGTTGCCTGAGACTGCAGTCTCGTGGGTGTGTGTGTGTGTGTGTGTGTGTGTGTGTGTGTGTGTGTGTGTGTGTGTGTGTGTGTGTGTATTGTTGACAAAAGCCTTAACAGCCAAAAAGAGTCTTTTTGTTGTGCCTATCTGCAACTCAGCATCTCCTCTATATGGTAAGTAGCAACTTTTCTTCTCATAACATTGTTACATTCTGTCCTGGATTTTCCATTGTTTGATTTTTGCCAAACAAATTGATATATGGAAGAGCATAACTATTTGATGGATTTATTGTTTTACTTGAATGGGGAGAACCATACTGAGGGACAATGAATGTCTTCATGATGGGATGACATTCACTGTAACTTTGCTAGAGGAATTATCTGTATGGGCATGTAAAGCATTCCTTAAATTGGGGAAATGTGATGTCTGCAGAGCAAATGCATGAAATAATGAGTGTAGTCTTTTTCGAAGAAATGAGCAAGGAGTTGAACTTCGTTTTGTGCAACAGTTTGTATGTATATTGATTTAGAGTTGGAAGTTTGATGTTATTTGAAGATTATTGTACATTATTTTTGCCAGCATATGAAAGATGTCCACATAACTATTCAAGGAAAGTTGCTGTTGTATTACAATGCCTCCCAGCAAGAACTGATCAACAAGGGGACTATGAGGGTAAAATCAGAGAGATTAGAGCCCACACAGAGGCATACTGACAATCTTTCTTTCCACAACCAATACGAGACTGGAGTAGAAGGGAGAACCGATAGAGGTACTCAAGGTACCCTCCGTCACACACAATCAGGTGGCTTGTTGCGGAGTATGGATGTAGATGTAGAGACAATTCCCCCCCCCCATCCAAGGTAACAGTTGAACGAAATAAGAAAAGTAAATTAATTTAAAAACTCCACTGTATCAAGTGTGGCAGTTTCAACCCAGTATCCTATAGGAGACATCACAGAAAGCTCTCCAATAATAGTCAAATGGTTCAAATGGCTCTGAGGACTATGGGACTTAACTGCTGAGGTCATCAGTCCCCTAGAACTTAGAACTTCTTAAACCTAACTAACCTAAGGACATCACACACATCCATGCCTGAGGCAGGATTCGAACCTGCAACCGTAGCGGTCGCACGATTGCAGACTGTAGTGCCTAGAACAGCTCGGCCACACCGGCCAGCCGAGTAATTGTCGGCTCGGGGCGAAGTAGGCAGCTCAGGTAGCGCGATCCCAGATAGAAGCCGAAATGTAGGCAACTTAGCATGGGTAGATGCACTAGGTGACAACGATACAGCACTCAGCTCAGCATCTAGCAAATATGTCTGCAACAGCCAAAGGGTTAATTGTTTATTATTGGACTCGCAAAATTTGTGAAAGTAACTGTTATGTGTATGTAGATGCATAGACAAAAATTGTATTGGAATTGATGTAGATAGGTTTCTAAGATAGAGCCTTCAAACTCTTTTATCCCGAATGTTAGCAGTATTGAAAGAAAGATTGTTCTTTGAATCAGTAGGTATAATTTGTAATTAACTGTCTGGATACTTTCCAAAGGCCAGTAAAATAAAAATAAGCTATTGCTGATCATGCTCATTAAGAGCAACTTTTCAAAGGTCACTGATGAAATGCAGTTTTCCTGTTCACTGACTGCAATATTAGTGTCATTCAGTTCTTGAATGTTGAGATGAGTTGGTAGTAGGTCTTCAATTTTGTCTGAATCTAGGTAATACATTCAACACGCTAGATGGTTCCCTGATAGGCTGAAGTTTTGTTCACTGAAGGCATTAGTCACAGGAATGCACAGAACTATTCATTGGGGAAACAGCTTTTCACACATTTTCCACAACTGCAAAATGTGTCCTTCCTGAAAAGTGTACTGTCACTTACATAATGCTAAAGATCTCACTAATTCATCACACATTGGGCTTCTAATCATAATTCCAATAGAATAAATTTTTAGTGGCGAGTTCTTGTTACTTGTTATCAGAATCTATCTGAAGAATTATCATATTCACTGCTATTTCAGAGCATGTTGTACACACTTCTGCATAGGCTTGTTTTTGCGGTATCCATATTTCATCAGGTGATGTAAAGGCCATACACAGTAATGTGCTTTGGCCATTATTTACTTCTCCTTGATAGAACTTGATCTCCTTTCAATATTCCTTATTGCTTTGTCTTCATTGCTTGCTGTTTCTCAGTGTGCTTAAAGTTTCTTGTATCAGAATTAATCACTTTTCACTGTAAACATTGTCACCATAAATCTGTGAGGATCCAACATGGTGGCAGATTTATGGTGAAAGCATTTGCAGTAAAAAGTTATTAAGTTTGTGACCAGAAAGGAATTAAAATGGAAGCTGCCAGTTGGATATTAAGTACAAGAATGTTTGTACTGCCACTAGTCAATGCCCAGCATCATGCTAAGAAAATAAATATGTGACTTCTGCATGGCCTACCAGAAGATAAGCCTTGAAAAGGCTTAGTAACTAGTTAAGGAAACAAACCAATGTTTCAAAAGTCCATAGTCATGCTTACCTGTATTTCTCTTCCGTTACACGTATTTGTTTTAAGTCGACATATCTATTGTAATGTTTGGGTAATCTGTCTTGATCCTTTTCATTGCACTCAATAGTACATATTTCCTGACAAGTTCCTTGTGTGTTACCACAGTTTATCTTAAAATTTCCTATCTTTCAGATATCTATATTTCTAAAACTCTGGATGTATATAACTGTGGGTGGTCTCAATTGCCTTGTGCTGTATGAGTCCTGTAAAATTTGAAAGGCTACAAGTCCTTTGGGCTCACCTTTCTTTCACATTAATTACTCAGATCATCCAAATGTATGCAATTAGGGCACTTGTATCCAATTAGGAAGGCACTGTGACCTATTTGATGCTTACTAAAGAGAGTTGACAGTGAGGTAATGAGTTCATTAGTATCTAATTGGATGGAGTAATTTGAAGTGACTGAAATTAGTTTATGTTTGGTAGAATTTTTGTTGGACAGTTAAGGCTGCAGTTGAGTGAAGAGAAGCTTGCCGGATGTAGATGGCAAAACAGCCGCTTTATTGATGTCACTTCAGACAACAAGGAAGGGGGTGTAGGCACAGGAGCTTCAGCTCAACCTGGGAGACTTGGTCCCTGCTTTCATGCAGAAGGAAGGCACACTGGTGGACATGGGCTGGACAGCAAGGGGAACCACCCAGTCATGTGCAGAGAAGGGCTATTAATGGACCACCGTACATTGTCACAGAGGCTTGCGTCAGAATGTTTTACAACTTCTTTAGCCAAGTCACGAAGGACAGGCACCCAGATAATTGATGCTTGTCGAGGAAAGTGTATTCTTCAGGCTCTAAAGGTATCCATTTGATGTTTTTCGTGGAACTTCGTGTGAGATCCATATCTTATGTAAGGATCATGAAAATTCCTCTCCACTGACTGAACTTGGCCAGTGCGGCAGCACGCCCGATACACTGTCTCCTGGATAGCTGTTGAATTTTTAAGGAGTCATGTAGCACCTGTGCCAAGTGGTTTCCTGTGTGAGCAGAAAAATGGAGACTTGACTGGAAATCTGATGGTGATGTCTGATGACATGCTAGAGGGCATCTGTTATCTGTCATGGAAAGCATTAGGATTGGCAGAAAGGAATGTGCCCATCTTCTGTTTGGAGGCTGTACTGGGAGAGAAGTGTGTGACTGGTGTTAATAAGTGCTGCCGCATTTCGATTCTTTGTTTGTTTTTTCCAGAGTACTCCAAATTGAGTGTTTTTTGAAATGATAGAGAAGAGAAAGAGAAATTTTTTTATTCGGGCTATGGCCGCAAGGTGAGTGAGTTAAAAAATTGGTTTTACCCTTGAGGTGAGTTACATTGTAGAGATTTCAGCTTTGGCTGTGAGTCACTTTACTAGATCATGGTACAGTTTTTGATCTGGAGGTGTGATAACAAATTGCAAGTCTTTCTGTTCTTCTGTAATCTTCTGTAATCTTCATGTTAGTATTCTGCAATAGTGACTTATTACACTGTTTGTCCAGTAATATTCACAGAACGCAGATGTCCACCGTTCAAATGACATAGAGGCACAGCAGCACTGTAGACTACAGTATGCATATGTATTTTCCAGCTTCGACACATTAGGAACCTTTGAGGTAAATTTTCTCTGCCCATGGCATACTCGTTCAAACAGAAGCCGTCATTGTTCAGTGTATGCGTAGAACTTTTCAACCATACATCAATAAGTACTTTATTTCATTAGGCAGGTGCTTCAATGTAATCAGCATGCTCTACTTCTGTTTATATCTGACGTCATTCTTATGCTTTTGTAATAAATGTATAGTTACCTCGAATGTCATCTCTTACTCCAGAAGATACCATTGGTCATTTATTAATTTTGTTTATTAATGTGGGAGAGAAAAGTATTTTGGAGGGTAATACATTACATCAACTTCAGCTTCACTGCTTGGGGCTTAAAATCAGACATTTGCTTATAAATCGTCCATTCCATTTAATTATGCAGTAGCGTAGCTGAAGGGTGAGTCTATCCTGTATGGTGTTATGGAACAGAAGTTCATTATAGGTATTCTCATATTGCCTGCTCATCGCACGTTGTATAAACTGTTGTTTCCTGCCACATTATCTTTTTTTCTTCTGTAAGTTTTGTGAAAAGTGCTTGTGTTCGTGTACAATTTTTTTGTTTCTTATTAGTTCTTAGTGACTTCATTTTTTGTATTGTCTTATTCATTGTCTTTTTTGTGGTAAAATGTTGTATAAAATTTGTAAGTCAGCTGCAGATGTGTCATGTATGAGGTATGTGCAGACTTGGAGCCACTGCGTTGCTTTTCAGACATGTGACACACCCCGTCAGCCTGGCGCAGAAGGTCAGTTGTTTTGGCAGCAGAGCAGTAGGGCCAGGAGGTGACCCCACTGATGGTTGTCTGTTGACCCACATTCTGGACAGCTAATTGCAGCTTGCAGAGCAGTGGGACTCCTGAGGTGCATGGCCCTGCCACGCTGAATGTGATGACAGGAGAACCTGGATGATGGAGGACATCACAGTGGGATGACCCAGTGTTGACAAACACCCAAGGTAGCAGACAGCCCACGTGCAGATGCAAAGCGCATCTCTTTGGCTTGTCGATATCCGGAGGGTTCCTGAGAGGTTTAACATCTCTTTGACAAGATGTTACCATGACCCAATACAGCAATATTTTTTGTAGTGACCTCTCACAATCCACATTGATACCATCTTGCTGTTTGAGTTCTTGTGACTAATACATTCAGCCAGACCACAACCTACTGCAGTTCTGTGCTACAAAATATTCTCTAAAATGCATCTACTTTTCTCCTTGTGAGAATGTCGTCCTCCTATCAACCTTGAAAACGGAACTGATCACAACTAATTAATTATCAATTTGCACTAGGATTAGTAACAACATGACTGGTGTGCTAGTCAACTGTACACTTTGCTCATCATAGAGTCATGGATATCTTACTGCCAATCTTGTGATCTAATCACAAATGAGAAGGTCAGCTTTATAACTACATCATAAGCGGGTTGCTGTCAAAGAATGTGTATGTTGAGCCAATTCGACTTTCTCCCAAACTGTCATAATTGCATCTCCAGGATGTTGTGCTGCCAGTAACATCGACGACAGTCTGTCGGTCCAGTCCATACTGCCATTGAAAGAAAGGAAGGATGTCCAGTACTGTCCACAGCAGTTCCATACTTAGAGATACAGTAGTGAGGAGATCCTTGCCAGTGCTCATGAGCTCTGAGCAGTATGTCTGTCCAGCAATTCCAGCTCCAATTTGGTAGTTCGTTTAAGTGAAGGTGACACTCCAAGTACAGTGACAGAGTGATCGTTGTGAAGTCATGTGATGCTTTCTTAGTGCTGTGGCCACTAGGTGGTGTGTTTTTCAATATATCTTGCTATCCTTTATGTGCCATGACCATAAATTTTCCAGGTTGAACGTGTTAACTATTGATTTATACCATTTTTTTCATTTATTTGTTCACCATAGACCCTCGGACATGAAACTACTGTCATTGTTATTGTCATTATTGTTGTTGTTTTGTTGTTGTTCTTGCGTGCAGTTAATAATTTTTGTATAACAGTCACTTAAATCTAATCTCATTACTAGTCATTGTCACCACTTAGTTCAAATGTTGTATTTTGCTGACACATTTTAGTCACAAACGTTTCTCATATATCTGTTTGTTTGCACATATTTGTAAGTTCATTTGCTTTTATCCAAACACTGTGATTTATATCTTAAGCATTTGCGCCTGCCCACTTAAGATTATTGTTTACACTTGTCACACTCCACACACAATTCCCAGCCGGGTAGGGGATTTTCTGTGCTCAGGGACTGGGTGTTTGTGTTGTCCGCATCACTTCATCCTCATTCATGAAAAAGACGAATCTGGACTGTGTGCATCACTTCATCCTCATTCGTGAAAATGATGAGTCTGGACTGTGTAAAGATTGGGATTTGTAGGGCACTGGTAACCGCACAGTTGAGTGCCCCACAACCAAATACCCCCAAATATCCACACTGCACACACAAACCATGGTACTCATAAATTTAACAATATTGTAGAGGAGAAGGGGTTATTTTTAGAAAATATGGTGCGAAATTGTGATTTAGTGTGTTTCAGTGCGCAATGCGCCAGCCTCACGGCAGACGGCGGACAGGGGCTGGCCGGCGTGTTATGCAGGTGACACAGTTTTGCAACGAGCGTCAGTATGTGTGTATGTGAGCGGCAGCCATCAACAGCCAGAACGCAGCATTAACACAATTGCGCAGGTGCGGGCCGCATTGGGCGCGGTTGCGTTAGCCAACTCATCGAGAACATTCTAACATGGCGCCGCGTAACCGGCAGATTCAGCAGCGGTCTGCACTATTTAAAGGCATCAGAGGTGGGCGCCTGCATTGGTTCAACCGATTGGGCGTTCGGTTACTGTTATCTACATCTACATCCATACTCCGCAAACCACCTGACGGTGTGTGGCGGGGGGTACCCTGAGTACCTCTATCGCTTCTCCCTTCTATTCCAGTCTCGTATTGTTCGTGGAAAGAAAGATTGTCGGTATGCTTCTGGGTGGGCTCTAATCTGATTTTATCCTCATGGTCTCTTCGCGAGATATACGTAGGAGGGAGCAATATACTGCTTGACTCTTCGGTGAAGGTATGTTCTCGAAACTTTAACAAAAGCCCGTACTGAGCTACTGAGCTTCTCTGCTGCAGAGTCTTCCACTGGAGTTTATCTGTCATCTCCGTAACGCTTTCGCGATTACTAAATGATCCTGTAACGAAGCGCACTGCTCTCCGTTGGATCTTCTCTATCTCTTCTATCAACCCTATCTGGTACGGATCCCACACTGCTGAGCAGTATTCAAGCAGTGGGCAAACAAGCGTACTGTAACCTACTTCCTTTGTTTACGGATTGCATTTCCTTAGGATTCTTCCAATGAATCTCAGTCTGGCATCTGCTTTACCGACGATCAACTTTATATGATCATTCCATTTTAAATCACTCCTAATGCGTACTCCCAGATAATTTATGGAATTAATGGCTTCCAGTTGCTGACCTGCTATTTTGTAGCTAAATTATAAGGGATCTATCTTTCTATGTATTCGCAGCACATTACACTTGTCTACATTGAGATTCAGTTGCCATTCCCTGCACCATGCGTCAGTTCGCTGCAAATCCTCCTGCATTTCAGTACAATTTTCCATTGTTACAACCTCTCGATACACCACAGCATCATCTACAAAAAGCCTCAGTGAACATCCAATGTCATCCACCAAGTCATTTATGTATATTGTGAATAGCACTGGTCCTATGACACTCCCCTGCGGCACTCCTGAAATCACTCTTACTTCGGAAGACTTCTCTCCATTGAGAATGACATGCTGCGTTCTGTTATCTAGGAACTCCTCAATCCAATCACGCAATTGGTCTGATAGTCCGTATGCTCTTACTTTGTTCATTAAACGACTGTGGGGAACTGTATCGAATGCCTTGCGGAAGTCAAGAAACACGGCATCTACCTGTGAACCCGTGTCTATGGCCCTCTGAGTCTCGTGGACGAATAGCGCGAGCTGGGTTTCACACGACCGTCTTTTTCGAAACCCATGCTGATTCCTACAGAGTAGATTTCTTGTCTCCAGAAAAGTCATTATACTCGAACATAATACGTGTTCCAAAATTCTACAACTGATCGACGTTAGAGATATAGGTCTATAGTTCTGCATATCTGTTCGACGTCCCTTCTTGAAAACGGGGATGACTTGTCCCCTTTTCCAATCCTTTGGAACGCTACACTCTTCTAGAGACCTACGGTACACCGCTGCAAGAAGGGGAGCAAGTTCCTTCGCATACTCTGTGTAAAATCGAACTGGTATCCCATCAGGTCCAGCGGCCTTTCCTCTTTTGAGCGGTTTTAATTGTTTCTCTATCCCTCTGTCGTCTATTTCGATATCTACCATTTTGTCATCTGTGCGACAATCTAGAGAAGGAACTACAGTGCAGTCTTCCTTTGTGAAACAGCTTTGGAAAAAGACATTTAGTATTTCGGCCTTTAATCTGCCATCCTCTGTTTCAGTACCATTTTGGTCACAGTGTGTCCGGACATTTTGTTTTGATCCACCTACCGCTTTGACATAAGACAGAAATTTCTTAGGATTTTCTGCCAAGTCAGTACATAGAACTTTACTTTCGAATTCATTGAACGCCTCTCGCATAGCCCTCCTCACACTACATTTCGCTTCGCGTAATTTTTGTTTGTCTGCAAGACTTATATTGTACGATGGTTTTGAACTTTGTCCACTGATCCTCAACACTATCTGTACTTGAGACAAAACTTTTGTGTTGAGCCGTCAGGTACTCTGTAATCTGCTTTTTGTCACTTTTGCTAAACAGAAAAATCTTCCTAACTTTTTTAATATTTCTATTTACGACTGAAATCATCGATGCCGTAACCGCTTTATGATCGCTGGTTCCCTGTTCTGCGTTAACTGTTTCAAATAGTTCGGGTCTGTTTGTCACCAGAAGGTCTAATATGTTATCGCCACGAGTCGGTTCTCTGTTTAACTGCTCAAGGTAGTTTTCAGATAAAGCACTTAAAAAAATTTCACTGGATTCTTTGTCCCTGCCACCCGTTATGAACGTTTGAGTCTCCCAGTCTATATCCGGCAAATTAAAATCTCCACCCAGAACTGTAACGTGGTGGGGAAATCTACTTGAAATATTTTCCAAATTATCCTTCAGGTGCTCAGCCACAACAGCTGCTGAGCCCGGGGGCCTATAGAGACATCCAATTACCATGTCTGAGCCTGCTTTAACCGCGACCTTCATCCAAATCATTTCACATTTCGGATCTCTGTCAATTTCCTTTGATACTATTGCACTTCTTATCGCTATAAACACGCCTCCCCCTTCACTGTCCAGCCTGTCTCTGCGGTATACATTCCAATCTGAGTTTAGGATTTCATTACTGTTTACGTCTGGTTTCAGCCAACTTTCTGTCCCTAGTACTATATGGGCGTTGTGACCGTTTATTAATCATAGCAGTTCTGGGACCTTTCTGTAGATGCTCCTGCAGTTTACTATTAGCACATTAACATTGTTATTTCCTATTGCATTTTGCCTACTCCTACCTTGCCGCGTCTCAGGAGGCGTCTTGTCGGGCCTAGGGAGGGAATTCTCTAACCTAAAAAACCCCCATGTGCACTCGACACGTACTCCGCTACCCTTGTAGCCGCTTCCGGCGTGTAGTGCATGCCCGACCTATTCAGGGGGACCGACCCTACATTTCTCCACCCGATAGCGGAGGTCGAGAAATTTGCACCCCAGATCTCCGCAGAATCGTCTGAGCCTCAGGTTTAAGCCTTCCACTCGGCTCCAAACCAGAGGACCGCGATCAGTTCTGGGAACGATACTACAAATACAGGGTTATTACAAATGATTGAAGCGATTTCACAGCTCTACAATAACTTTATTATTTGAGATATTTTGACAATGCTTTGCACACACATACAAAAACTCAAAAAGTTTTTTAAGGCATTCACAAATGTTCGATATGTGCTCCTTTAGTGATTCGGCAGACATCAAGCCAATAATCAAGTTCCTCCCACACTCGGCGCAGCATGTCCCCATCAATGAGTTCGAAAGCATCGTTGATGCGAGCTCGCAGTTCTGGTACGTTTCTTGGTAGAGGAGGTTTAAACACTGAATCTTTCACGTAACCCCACAGAAAGAAATCGCATGGGGTTAAGTCGGGAGAGCGTGGAGGCCATGACATGAATTGCTGATCATGATCTCCACCACGACCGATCCATCGGTTTTCCAATCTCCTGTTTAAGAAATGCCGAACATCATGATGGAATTGCGGTGGAGCACCATCCTGTTGAAAGATGAAGTCGGCGCTGTCAGTCTCCAGTTGTGGCATGAGCCAATTTTCCAGCATGTCCAGATACACGTGTCCTGTAACGTTTTTTTCGCAGAAGAAAAAGGGGCCGTAAACTTTAAACCGTGAGATTGCACAAAACACGTTAACTTTTGGTGAATTGCGAATTTGCTGCACGAATGCTTGAGGATTCTCTACCGCCCAGATTCGCACATTGTGTCTGTTCACTTCACCATTAAGAAAAAATGTTGCTTCATCACTGAAAACAAGTTTCACACTGAACGCATCCTCTTCCATGAGCTGTTGCAACCGTGCCGAAAATTCAAAGCGTTTGACTTTGTCATCGGGTGTCAGGGCGTGTAGCAATTGTAAACGGTAAGGCTTCTGCTTTAGCCTTTTCCGTAAGATTTTCCAAACTGTCGGCTGTGGTACGTTTAGCTCCCTGCTTGCTTTATTCGTCGACTTCCGTGGGCTACGCGTGAAACTTTCCCGTACGCGTTCAAGCGTTTCTTCGCTCACTGCAGGCCGACCCGTTGATTTCCCCTTACAGAGGCATCCAGAAGCTTTAAACTGCACATACCATCGCCGAATGGAGTTAGCAGTTGGTGGATCTTTGTTGAACTTCGTCCTGAAGTGTCGTTGCACTGTTATGACTGACTGATGTGAGTGCATTTCAAGCACGACATACACTTTCTCGGCTCCTGTCGCCATTTTGTCTCACTGCGCTCTCGAGCGCAGAAACCTGAAGTGCGGCTTCAGCCGAACAAAACTTTGAGTTTTTCTACGTATCTGTAGTGTGTTGTGACAATATGTCAATGAATGGAGCTACAGTGAATTTATGAAATCGCTTCAATCATTTGTAATAGCCCTGTAGTTAGCTCTGATACCACCCCGCGTGCGAGGCTTTCCGCCTTCACCAATTCCGCCAACCACCTGTACGAACTGAGGGTGACCTCTGAACCCAGACGGCAGGAGTCATTGGTGCCGACATGAGCAACAATTTGCAGTCGGGTGCACCCAGTGCTCTCTATCGCCGCCGGTAGGGCCTCCTCCACATCTCAGATGAGACCCCCCGGCAAGCAGACAGAGTGAACACTGGCCTTC
This sequence comes from Schistocerca piceifrons, assembly GCF_021461385.2. Lineage (NCBI taxonomy): Eukaryota > Metazoa > Arthropoda > Insecta > Orthoptera > Acrididae > Schistocerca > Schistocerca piceifrons. The sequence continues at coordinate 777,155,076 of NC_060140.1, read as the reverse complement.
TTCCCCGACCTTTCCGCTATTTCCCTGAGGGGCTCCATCACCCACCTAACATTGGAGCTCCCAATAACTAATGAACCTCTCCCCCCGTGTGCCTGCTCGGACCTTGCTGAAGGAGCAGCCACATGTCCACTCACAGGCAGAGTGGGCGATGCCACACGGCCAGCCTCCACATTTACCCTCCGCCTTGTGCGCCGCGAACGCCGCTGAACCCGCCACTCCCCTTGGGGAGAGGGTGGCCCAAGATGTCTCGACAGCAGGGACAGTGGGTGAAGCATGTAACACCTGGGGTGTACCTTACGACGCACCAGACTCCCCACTGCCGCTACACTCCGAGGCAGCAGCCTGAAGACGGCTGACCGCGGCCATCAACACATTCAGCTGTTCGCGAACAGTGGCCAGCTCCTCCTGCGTCCGTACACAGCAGTCACACATCCTATCCATCCTAAGGAATCAATTTACTGAAGAGAGTTAATCAACTTTTAACTAGACTGCTAATTCACTAAAGGCGGCTGATTATTGACTAAACTGTGATTGCTAGCCACTTCTTGTAGAAAACAATGAAAATAGCACTACCTGTCTCTGGACTGTATTGAAAACAAACACTAGCACTACTGGCACTATGGCTGACTAAAGGGACTCTCTCCGACTGTATTCAAAACAAACACGAAATTATGGAACACTATTAATAGCACTCGACAATTAAAGCTTCCCAAAAGCAAAAACACACAGAAGAAGAAGTGACAAGTAAGAAAAATACAGTTAATACTTAAATTAAGGTAGCTCGCTGCACAGCAGATGTGAAGCAGATGGCGGTTAGGACGACACTGTTATGTCGTCGTCATCTCTCCTACCGCCTGCGCAGCCTCTGACCGAGCACGGCATCGCGTTCCCCGGGCTGCGCGCATCAGCACGTCTCCACCATGACACGAGCGGTGGGGATGAGCTACCGGAAAATGTATTGGAAGAACCAACAATAAAGAGGAAGGTTGCTAAAAACAGCCACCTTCTTCTACCCAGCCACGCCCTACAACCCCGACCACGTCACCCGCTCCGGTCATCCTATTACAAGTGGTGTCAGTCGGGCAACCTGCGCATCACACACTCCTGTTACAGTTGGTGATAGTAGTGGTCTTCTCCCTGGATTTGGAGGAAATTTTGGGTAGTAATCGGCGAGGATGTGTGACACCTGAGAAGGGCAACAATGGATCAGCAACTCCTGCAACATGACGTTACACGGGTAGCAGAGGCTGTGTGGCGTGGACTGGGCGTTTTTTTAGGTTAGAAGGCCTCGGGAAAGTACGGGGTGGGCTGCAATCTCAAAGGGTGCATGGCAAATACAGGACGTGCTTGGATCAAGGAACAGTCGGAATTGTAGTTGTAAATTGTTGTAGTTGTGCTGGGAAAGTCCCTGAGCTTCAAGCGCTAATAGAAAGCACAGAAGCTGAAATCGTTATAGGTACAGAAAGCTGGCTAAAGCCTGAAAAAAGTTCTGTGGAAATTTTTACAAAGTCTCAGACGGTGTTCAGGAAAGATAGATTAGGCAGAACTGGTGGTGGAGTGTTTGTGTTTGTCAGTAGTGGTTTATCTTGTAGTGAAGTCGAAGCAGATACTCCGTGCGAATTGGCATGGGTGGAGGTTATACTTAACAGCCGAACTAAGTTAATAATTGGCTCCTTCTACTGACCCCCAGACTCCGATGATATAGTTGCTGAGCAGTTCAGAGAAAATTTGAGTCTCGTAACAAATAAATACTCCACTCATACGGTTATAGTTGGTGGGGACTTCAACCTTCCCTCGATATGTTGGCAAAAATACTTGTTCAAAACTGGTGGTAGGCAGAAAACATCTTCCGAGATTGTCGTAAATGCTTTCTCCGAAAATTATTTCGAGCAGTTAGTCCACGAACCCACGCGAATTGTAAATGGCTGCGAAAACACACTTGACCTCTTAGCCACAAACAATCCAGAGCTAATAGAGAGCATCATGACTGATACACGGATTAGTGATCACAAGGTCGTTGTAGCCAGGCTCAATATCGTTTCTTCCAAATCCACCAGAAACAAACGCAAAATAATTTTATTTAAAAAAGCGGATAAAGTGTCACTAGAAGCCTTCCTACGAGACAATCTCCATTCCTTCCGAACTGACTATGCAAATGTAGACGAGATGTGGCTCAAATTCAAAGATATAGTAGCAACAGCAATTGAGAGATTCATACCTCATAAATCGGTAAGAGATGGAACTGATCTCCCATGGTACATAAAACAAATCCGAACGCTATTGCAGAGGCAACGGAAAAATCATGCGAAGTTCAGAAGAACGCGAAACCCCGAAGATTGGCTAAAATTTACAGACGCGCAAAATTTGGCACGGACTTCAATGTGAGATGCCTTTAATAGGTTCCACAACGAAACATTGTCTCGAAATTTGGTAGAAAATCTGAACAAATTTTGGTCGTATGTAAAGTACACAAGCGGCAAGACGCAGTCAATACCTTCACTGCGCAGTGCCGATCGTACTGTTACCGACGACTGTGCCGCTAAAGCAGAGTTATTGAACGCAGTTTTCCGAAATTCCTTCACCAGGGAAGACGAATGGAATATTCCAGAATTTGAAACACGAACAGCTGCTAGCATGAGTTTCTTAGAAGTAGATACCTTAGGGGTTGCGAAGCAACTCAAATCGCTTGATACGGGCAAGTCTTCAGGTCCAGATTGTATACCGATTAGGTTCCTTTCAGATTACGCTGATACAATAGCTCCCTACTTAGCAATTATATACAACCGCTCGCTCACCGATAGATGTGTACCTACAGATTGGAAAATTGCGCAGGTCGTACCAGTGTTTAAGAAGGGTAGTAGGAGTAATCCATCGAACTACAGATCTATATCATTGACATCGGTTTGCAGTAGGGTTTTGGAGCATATACTATATTCAAACATTATGAATCACCTCGAAGGGAACGATCTATTGGTACATAATCAGCATGGTTTCAGAAAACATCGTTCTTGTGCAACGCAGCTAGCTCTTAATTCGCACGAATTAATGGCCGCTATCGACAAGGGATCTCAGGTTGATCCCGTATTTCTGGATTTCCGGAAAGCTTTTGACACGATTCCTCACAAGCGACTTCTAATCGAGCTGCGGGCCTATGGGGTATGGTCTCAGTTGTGCGACTGGATTAGTGATTTCCTGTCGGGAAGGTCGCAGTTCATAGTAATAGATGGCAAATCATCGAGTAAAACTGAAGTGATATCAGGTGTTCCCCAGGGAAGCGTCCTGGGACCTCTGCTGTTCCTGATCTATATAAATGACCTGGGTGACAATCTGAGCAGTTCTCTTAGGTTGTTCGGAGATGATGCTGTAATTTACCATCTAGTAAGGTCATCCGAAGACCAGTATCAGTTGCAAAGCGATTTAGAAAAGATTGCTGTATGGTGTGGCAGGTGGCAGTTGATGCTAAATAACGAAAAGTGTGAGGTGATCCACATGAGTTCCACACTGGACTCGCATTCGGAAGGACGACGGTTCAATCCCGCGTCCGGCCGTCCTGATTTAGGTTTTCCGTGATTTTCCTAAATCACTCCAGTCAAATGCCGGGATGGTTCCTCTGAAAGGGCACGGCCGACTTCCTTCCCCATCCTTCCCTAATCCGATGAGACCGATGACCACGCTGTCTGGTCTCCTTCCCCAAACCAACCAACCAACCAACACATGAATTCCAATAGAAATCTGTTGGAATTCGATTACTTGAAAAAAAGTACAATTCTCAAGGCTGTCAATTCAATTAAGTACCTGGGTGTTAAAATTACGAACAACTTCAATTGGAAAGACCACATAGGTAATATTGTGGGGAAGGCGAGCCAAAGGTTGCGTTTCATTGGCAGGACACTTAGAAGATGCAACAAGTCCACTAAAGAGGCAGCTTACACTACACTCGTTCGTCCCCTGTTAGAATATTGTTGTGCGGTGTGGGATCCTTACCAGGTGGGATTGATGGAGGACATCGAAAGGGTGCAAAAAAGGGCAGCTCGTTTTGTATTATCACGTAATAGGGAAGAGAGTGTGGCAGATATGATACGCGAGTTGGGATGGAAGTCATTAAAGCAAAGACATTTTTCGTCTCGGCGAGATCTATTTATGAAATTTCAGTCACCAACTTTCTCTTCCGAATGAGAAAATATTTTGTTGAGCCCAACCGGCATAGGTAGGAATGATCATCAAAATAAAATAATAGAAATCAGAGCTCAAACAAAAAGGTTTAGGTGTTCGTTTTTCCCACACGCTGTTTGGGAGTGGAATGGTAGAGAGATAGTATGATTGTGGTTCGATGAACCCACTGCCAAGCGCTTAAATGTGAATTGCAGAGTAATCATGTAGATGTTGACGTAAGTACCAATTTTTCGTTTGGTGGTTTGTCTGAACCTGAAGCATTGTCCATCTTCCCTTCCTATTCTTCTTTGTGGGCTTACTGTAGTCTTGATTCGATAGCTGGTAGTGATGGAACAGTCTGTGTCAGCCGAGGTGGCTATTCAGCAGCTAATTGAGCGAGTGTCGGAATTAGAGGTAGAGCTTGCTGGCTCTAAAGAGGTGAGCAAGGAACAGTTTGCTGTTAATGCTGGGGAGGATGTTTTTTTTTTTTTTGAGAACCTTAGCACGGCCGCTAAATTGGGAAATTGGGGTGCAGAAACACTTTTGCGTGTGGCTAAGTTGAAAGTAACTGGGGATGCCAGAGTGTACGTTACATGCCATGAAGAATTAAGGAATGCTCAGACATTTGAAGTATTCAAAAAAGGGTTGCTGAAAAGGTATCGGAGGAAAAATACGTCTAGATATTATTGGGAACAATTGAATAGAATGTATCAAAGGAATGGTGAATCAATAAAAGCTTTTGTAGATCGAATTCAAAAAATTAATGTTAATACCTATGAGCTAACGGATTCCGATAGGGTTAATGAAGCCATTCTGCAGGAAGCTGAGCAGAGGGCACAAGACGCATTTTTGCAGGGAATACAACCCGAAACCTCCCGCAAGATTAGGATGGAATTACCTAAGACTCTCAATGAGGCAGTCAGAATTACTGTGGCGTTGGAAAATGTTGAAGCAGTAACAAAGACGTGGGACAGGAAAGCAGTATTTAAAGCAGAAATAAAATGTTTCAGATGTGGTTGGATGGGACACATTAGACACGATTGCAAGGAAGTGCAGTGCAGGAAATGCAGACGTTGGGGTCATCCGGAGCATAATTGCAACGGGTCCTGGCAGAAACATGATAGGAAACCGCAAGGTGGGCCTCACCCCCCTCAGTTAAATGCGGCAGGGGGTGGTGTGTCCACTGTGCAAAACCCCCGGTAAGGATTAATGCTAGTGCAGAATCAGTAGCAGACTTTTTTCTGACCGACTTGGTGAGGGGCAGACCATGCAAATTTTTTTTGGATACCGGGTCTCAAGTATCCGTGGTGAGTAGAAATGTACTTGGTAAAGTAGAATTAAAGCCACCACTGGGCGTTAAGTGGCGTGGGTGGGAGACAGGTGAAGTCACTCTGATCAGCGGTGTTAAACTTCCGAGTGGAAATGAGGAACCTCCAGGTGAAGGTAGAAGTTCTTCCAATTGTTGGCAGCAGCTATAATGTCATACTAGGATTGGATTTCCTGGTTGCGTATCACGCAAAAGTTAACCTGGAACGGTGTACAGTAGAACTGGACGGAATACAATTTCACCTATGTTCTGCAGCCGAAAAACCATTACTGTCATAAGGACCACCTAAACTGCGTACAAGATCCCTAAGGGTTAACTCGCGCAATACTATACCAAAGGGTACAGGGAAAATAATCTGGGAAGATGTTGGAGCTAGCATGCCGGTAAATTCGTTGTGTGTCGTTGAACTTTTGTCTGAGAATGAGCCACTAGATAAAATGAAGTGTTTTACACACCGTAGCGTGTCCTACGTGCAGGAGATAGAAGGAAAAAAGGTTGTGCCTATCAGTATTGATAATTTTGGCCTTGAAGAGGTGCAGTTATCATGGGGCACCGTAATAGCAAATCTGAAGATAATAGGGGAACATGAACTGGATAAGGATTTTGCAGCAGATTACACAATGCCGAGAGAGTCTGTCAGCTGGTCCACACTGAGGGGTAAAGTAGCACATTTAGAAGGGCAAGGCAGAGAAGTCATGGAGAACCTTTTGACAGAATATAAAGACTTATTTAATTCTCATGGTCCACTGCCCGCCACACCGTTAGTTCAGTATTACATCCCCACTGGGAATGAAGCACCGGTGTATAAACGTCCGTATCGTGTTCCAAAAAGTTTATAGCCTGTCATGGAAGAATTTATTAATCAACAGCTTAGGGATGGGATAATAGAAACCAGCAGTAGTTCCTGGTCCGCTCCTGTCGTAATAGTGGGTAAAAAATCACCTGATGGGGGCAAGGCATATCGTTTTTGTTGTGATTATCATTTCCTGAATCAAAAAACTGTATTGGATGCATTCCCAATGCCTAATATCACTGAAACTCTGGATAATTTGGGTCAGTGTCGGTACTTCACGACCTTGGATCTTCGAAGCTGGTACAACCAGTTGGAGGTCGCCCCGGAAGACCGACCGAAGACAGCTTTTCAACACCTACAGGTCATTTTCAGTATCGGCGAACGCCTTTCGGACTCAAAAATGCTCCGGCAACCTTTTAACGGTTACTAGATAGTGTGTTACGAGGGTTGAAACCTAATCAGTGTATGGTATATTTGGATGACGTAATTGATTTCTCAAAAGATGTCCAAGAACTTGTGCACCATTTGCACGAAGTTTTCGATTGCCTGAAAGCAGCGCAATTAACTCTTCATGTGGAAAAATGTCATTTTTTGTTGCAAGAAGTCTGTTATTTAGGTCATATTATAGGACAGGAGGGTGTCCGCACGGATCCAAAACTTGTAGAGGCGGTAATGAATTTTCCGACACCTACAAAAGTAAAAGAGCTGCAGTCTTATTTAGGTCTCGCCAATTTTTACAGGAAGTAATTTCCAAAATTTGTGGAAATTGCAAGGCCCCTCACGCAGTTGTTGAAGAAGGGAGCAAAATTTCACTGGTCAACAGAATGCTATGAGGCTTTTCAAAAGTTAAAAAATTTGTTAACATCTAGTCTGGTTTTGGCTTTTCCAGGTTTTAGTAAACAGTTTATATTATCTTGTGACTCTAGCAATTTTGCTTTGGGTATTGTATTATCTCAGGAAATAGATGGGCAGGAACACCCGATAGCATACGCTTCCAGACAGCTAAACGATGCAGAAAAAAATTACTCAACAACCGAGAAGGAGTTATTCGCATTAATTTTCGGAATAACCTATTTCCTGTGTTATTTGTATGGACGACGTTTCAAGGTGATTACTGACCATGCAGCACTTAAGTGGTTCATAGGGCTTGAAGACCCAACGAGTAAATTAACTTTGTGGGCTTTGCGTCTTAGTGAGTACGATTTTGAAGTGATTCATCAACGGGGTAAATAGCACGGAAACGCGGATGGTATGAGTCATAAAGTGTGCACCATGGAATGCACAGGAATAAATGAGAATGAATGGGAGGAGGCACAAACCGCCGACACAGATTGTTAATGATTTACCTCGCAGCGACAGTTCATCGTGGAAGATAGGATATTGTACTGTAAAACTAGGAATGGTCCATGCATAGTCATATGAGAAAAATTGCGAAGTGAAATTTTAAGGCAAGCACATGAGTCAATGTTTCCTGGTCATTCGGGAAGCACAGAGTTATTAGTGGTCAACGCTTAGGCATGATGTCAATCAGTACGTAAAGAATTGCGTTCCGTGTGCTCAACAGGCGAAATTGAGTCATCAGAAAATTGTGTTGCAACGACTAATTACAGATCAAGGGACAAAATTTATGTCCGATTTGATGAAACAATTATGCAAGTTGTTGCAAGTAAAGAAATTGAGAACAAGCCCGTTACACCCACAGCCTAATGGTCAGACTGAGAGAGTTCATCGTACAATAGCTAAGATGTTAAGTTATTATGTAAATTCGCAACACAACAATTAGGATACCCTATTGGCATTTGTAACTGCGGCGTATAACTCAAAAGTGTATGAAAGTACAGGATTGTCTCCATATGAAGTACTGTTCGGTTGGAAGATGCCATCTCCATTTGAATTGCTCAAGACCCCGCCAGGAACCAATATTTCGGCTGTTAAGGATTTATCCAAAAAGTTGAAAACAATCTGGCGGCAGGTGAAAAAAATGAACACTAAAGCGTTAGAGAGACAGGACAAAGTTCACAATAGAAAGGCGGCTTTACCCAAAAGTCATGTAGGTCAATGGATGATGATGACTAATCGGTATGTGCCAAAAGGCAAAACAAAAAAATTTGTATCCCGTTATCAAGGTCCTTTCCAGGTGATCGAGATGACATCGCCGGTGATTGTAAAATTACAGCTTCCAATCCGCGCTACTATTGTGCATGTGAGCCAAATTAGGCCTTTCAAGGGGCATTTTGAGGAACTTCCTTCATTGTCTGCAGTAACTTCTAGTGGAGAGAAAGATGAATCTAAGAAAAAGAATAAGAAAGGAGTAGATAAACAAGAGAACCAAGATAATTGTGGAAGCAATCAGACATGCTATTATGCTCTTAGACCACGCGTAAAAAGGAAGAGCTAATGTGAGTTGTTTTTCTTTTGTGTCTCAGAAGGCGTGACGTTCTGGTAAGACCAGCAGTTTCAGCGTCATGAGTTGCGCTGAAGAGGGAAGAGGAAATGTGTGCACTATCTCTCGGCATAGTTATTCTGTTTTGCTGTTGCAACTTAGCTGAAGCCTTGAAGGTACGGCCTATATCAAGTGGTGTTTTGTTCTCGCGACATGCGGATGTAATTATGTCTGGACATCAATGGACCTTAAGCGTGGACTGTAATATTTGGGTGGTTGAAGACGAAATCTGTAAATTAGAGTATACATTTAACGAACTTCATTCCATCGTGGCTAATCAGCCAAGGTTTAATGACGCACAGGGGGAATATCAGCTACTACAATCAGCTTTTGCACGCTTACAAGCTCAGTTGTGGCAAACTGCAGAGTTAATCCCGCACGTCCGCAGTAAAAGAGGATGGTTAGAAGCAGGTACCCATATTCTAAAAACTGTTTTTGGGACCGCTGACGCGGAAGATATTAAAAGTATTAAGAAACGCTATGGCAGGTACAGGATAATGCGAATAGCAACCAGGGAATGCTAGATCTTCACACAACCCAATTAGAGAGTTTGGAGAAAGATGTAGTTAATAATGCGCGCCAATTGCGAGCTTTGACCACGACCTTGATGTCCCACATTAAGGCCACAGGCAACACAACCAAACACGACTTGGGTATAATCAAGTACTGGTTGGATAACATCAATTCACAGCTGATAATCGCTAAGCTGCTCCGTTTTCTTGCTGATAGTATTACGGAAGCACACATAGAAGCCACAGAACTACAGGAGGCTTTGTTGCACGCAATGTGCAGGCACCTAACCCCGGTACTGTTACCTTCGGAACAACTTCGGGAACGATTACGGAAAGTTCAATTGGAATTGCCCGCATCCCTGGAGCTACTGACAACATTAACAGACAAACACTTATCTCTGTGCTACAAAATGGCCACTGTTACCAGTATGCGGACGGGTACTCTGCTGAGAATTCATATCATAATACCATTAACATGTAAGGATTGTAAATTTGAATGTTACGCCTTGCATACGTATCCAATGAAGTGGAAAATTTTGCAGAAATTCGTACAGTTAACCGTATGGGAAATACTGTTAGTGGCACGTAACAGACGAGCTCATGCGTTCCTCACTGCACAAGACTTGCTGCGTTGTCGAACAGGTCCAGTTACCATCTGCCCCACGAAATTGTTACACACTGTTCCTAACAGACAAGCTCATGCGTTCCTCACTGCACAAGACTTGCTGCGTTGTCGAACAGGTCCAGTTACCATCTGCCCCACGAAATTGTTACACACTGTTCCCAAATCTTGTGAGTATTCTCTATTCCGCTCTCAAGAACCAGTCGCAGAGTGTCCTAAGGAAATTATAGCAGGCACGGTGCAGTTCTTTCAGCAAGTGGATCCACATTGGGTATTTTCAGTAATGGAAACCACAGTCGTTATTTGCGTTTGTTACGAGCAGGGTAAGAAAGGGAGTACGCAAAGAATAGAATTGCAGGGGCAGGGACTGCTAATTAACGGCACACAGTGTGACATTTCAGGGCCAACTTTCCATTTACCAGCTGTGATTACTGGAGCTACAATCATGAAAATAACACGCACATTGATCTATGTACCCAACCAACCGGTGCAATTCGTCACGAAAGAAAATCTCACTCTTTTGAATAGCACATTAGACCCGACTTTGCTCACCTCTTTGGACCGGATGCTAGCAGCCCAGGATGGACGTATAACTGTGGAACATCTTTTTCAACGAGTGCATGAGTACCTTAATGAGCATAAGCAATGCTTACTAGTTACTGAATCGTCAACCACCTCCACCTGTATTTTTATCTTTGTCGTAGGATTAGTATACTATCAGCTCAAGAAGAAGGTAGCCCAAATCCCGCCCCTTCCAACCTTTAACCTAAGGGTCCAGACAAAATCACTGAACAGTTGTGAGGCACTGCAGCAGAACACTGGGTAATGTTTATAAACAAAGATTAGACTGAGGATAGAAGTGAATGAACAGAGTGTAAATAGTGAATCAATCGAATTTTGTGGTGTTTGTGAAGTGAACTGTAGTTGTTTTGACTTTTTGGTTGAATTCATGGACGAATTCTTTTCATACGAGGGAGGCATTGTAGAGGACAAGGGGTTATTTTTAGGAAATATGGTGTGAAATTGTGATTTAGTGTATTTCAGTGTGCGATGCGCCTGCCTCATGACAGACGGCGGACAGGGGCTGGCCAGCGCATTATGCAGGTGACACAGTTTTGCAACGAGTGTTGATATATGTGTATGTGCGCGACAGCCATCAACAGCCAGAACGCTGCATTAGCAGAATTGTGCAGGCATGAGCCACATGTGGTGTGGTTGCATTAGCCAGCTCATTGAGAACATTCTAACACGGCGCCACATAACCGGCGGATTCAGCAGCGTTCCGCACTATTTAAGGGCATCAGAGGTGGGCGTCGGCATCGGTTCGACCGATTGGGCGTTCGGTCGCTGTTACGTCGTCATCATCAGTGATGCTGTCCCCGAGGATTGGCCAGCGGAGGGCGTTGCCCACTGCTGCACCGGTGACACCCAGCGTCGTCACGAGCCGCAGCGTCTGCAGGAGGCGGGCTAGGCCGGGCCTCGTGCTGCTAACCTCCTACTGCCTGCGCAGCCGCTGACCGAGCACAGCGTCGCGTTCCCCGGGCTGCGCGCATCACCACGTCCCCACCACAACACGAGCGGTGGGCCTGAGCTACCAGAAAATGTGTTGGAAGAACCAACAATAAAGAGGAAGATTGCTAAAAACAGCCACCTTCTTCTGCCCAGCCACGCCCTACAACCCCGACCACATCACCCGCTCTGGTCATCGTATTACAATATTGTGAAAAGGAAAGTTGCTACTCACCATATAATAGAGATGCTGAGATGCATATAGGCACAACAAGACTGTCATGTGTGTGTAGTGTGTACAGTGTACATTCCATCCTGGATTTTCCACTGTTTAATTTTAACTCATAAATTTAGACAACATAGACTGTGGAGAACAGCGACCTGATGCTATATTTAATTTAAAATGAACAGTCAAGATTGCAATAATATTTGTTTCTTCACCAGTTTTGGCTTATGTAAACGCCATCTTCAGATTTTTTGGCTCCCTATGGCTGTTTGTTGACATTTATTTGCTTGTTTATTTTTGGTCCACATGATTTACAATGTATATGAGGGGCGTTTGAAAAGTCCATTCAAAAATAAAAACTACTTACGTGTTTGGGGTAAACCTTTTTTATTTTTCGACATAGTCTCCTTTTAGACGTATACACTTTGTCCAACGCTTTTCTAATTTGTTGATCCCTTCTGAATAATAGGAATTGTACAAGTCCGCGAAATAGCTATTAGTTGCTGTACTCACCTCCTCATTTGAATAAAATCTTTGTCTCGCCAGCCATTTCTTCAAATTGGGGAACAAATAGTAGTCCGAGGGAGCCAAGTCTGGAGAATATGGGGGATGTGAAACGAGTTGGAATCCTGTTTCCATTAATTTTACGACCACAACTGCTGAGGTGTGTGCTGGTGCATTGTCGTGATGGAAAAGGACTTTTTTGCGGTCCAATAGCCAGCATTTTTCTTGTAACTCAGTTTTCAAACAGTCCAATAACGATGAATAACAATCCCCTGTAATAGTTTTACCCTTTTCCAGACAGTCAATGAGGATTACCCCTTGCAAATCCCAAAAGTCAGTCGCCATAACCTTTCTGGCCGAAGGAATGGTCTTCGCCTTTTTTAGTGCAGATTCTCCCTTGGTAACCCATTGTTTAGATTGTTCTTTGGTCTCAGGAGTATAGTAATGTATCCATGTTTCATCCACAGTGACGGAACGATGCTTAAACTCCTGCAGATTCTTCCTGAACAGCTGCAAACCATCCTTGCAACACTTCACACAATTCCATTTTTTGTCAAGTGTGAGCAATTGCGGAACCCATCTTGTGGATAGCTTTCTCATATCCAAATGTTTATGCAATATATTATGAACCCATTCATTTGAGATGCCCAAAGCACTAGCAATCTCATGCACCTTAATTCTTCTGTCATCCATCACCATATCATGGATTTTATCAATGATTTCTGGAGTCGTAACTTCCACAGGACGTCCAGAACATTCAGCATCACTTGCGCCCATATGGTCACTCCGAAAATTATGAAACCACTTATTAACTGTTCTAATCAAAGGTGCAGAGTCACCGTAATGTTTATCAAGCTTCTCTTTAGTCTCCTGAGACATTTTGCCTTCCATAAAGTGATATTTAATCACTACACAAAATTCTTTTTCGTCCATTTTTTGACAATCATTCGATTTCCTTGATTCACATGAATGCCAAACACAAAGAAATAGACCAATATGGCTGAATCTTGGTGTGCGTTCTTTCTAAAGATGCTACTAACTAAACATCACCTCAATACGTGCCGGTGGTGCCATCTATGGGACTTTGCATGGACTTTTCAAACGCCCCTCATACTTGCACATTAGTCCACTTTGGTTTATTGTTATACAAGACACATTCCATTGGGCACATGCATGTTTTATTGCATTTGTCTTGGGTGTATGAGTGTTGGTGAGAGCATGAGTGATGAATGTTTGGGCCTTCAGTCAGTTTAAACTCTTTTGAACTACTTCTGTTTGAAATAAGGGAGACCAGATTTTGTAGGGGGTAGAGAGGTACCTCAGTGTATTTTTCAGTAGTATTAGAAAATTTCTGCTCTGTCCTCAGCAAAGGAGTGAGAGTGTTAATGTGCTAGATACATTTCACATGTGTTCAAATGCATGTCTGAGGTGGTTGGAGAGACCATCCAATCCTAGATATAAAAAATTGGATGGTGATTAATTATGTTTCATTTTTACGTTGGGGTTGGCTATGTTGATCCCCTTTTTCCATTTTTTATTCAGACCAGTTAACATGACTGTAAATGAAAAATTCAAATTTTTGCATGTCCATGCCCCACTACCATGAATTAAGTGACTTCCCAATGCAAAAATTTTATTGGAAGTGGAAGGTTGTGAAAAGTGGAGGTGGCAAGTCCTTCGGACTCACCTTTCTTTCACTTTAATTATTCAAACTATACAGAAGTATGCAATTAGGGTATTCAGTCCTAAAGCATTGACTGCACACTGACCAGTGCAATGCTGTGAAATGGTATCAAGGAGGCGCTGAACCTTGTGCCAGTGGAAAGAGTGGACAATGTCACTCCTCCAGGAAGACAGACTTCAGCCCCCCCCCCCTCCCCCGTCAACACTGGTTTAGCCAACTGTGCATCACTGGTTGGCCTGAGATTGGTCGCAGACTTTGACAGCATCAGTACTGAGTAATAAGAAGTAGATACTTAGTGTGCATTCTGCGAGTAGTAATAGTCTGTATAAGTAATTGCACATAGGAGGCACAGAAGCACATACAAGAAGTTAAGTAATGGTTCTCTTCATTGTAGAAATAATGTGTTCAATTAATCCACATCTGCTTTGTATAGATCATTTTGGATTCCTGCTGCCAGCCATCGCAACTTCTGTCCTTCCTTGTTTGTGTCAGTGCTGGCTCCCACTGTAGCCAACACAACATAGGGTACTAGTATCCACTTAGGAAGGTAGTTTGACAGATACAATGTTGATTAAAGAGTGTTGACAGTGGAGGGGTAGCGAGATCATTCGTATCACATTGCACCGAGTAATTTGAGCTGATGGTACTCAGGTTATGTTTGGCAGAATCTTTTGCTGGACAGCTGTGAGCTGGATGAGGGGAAGCCTACCGGGTGTAGATGGCAAAACAGCTGTTTCATTGGTGTCAGTTCAGAGCAAAAGGTATATATTCAGGTGCAGGTATTTTGGTCCAGCCTCTTGGGGACTTGGCTGCTGCCTTGTGCCTTCACACAGAGGGAGGCACGCTGGTGGACATGGCCTGAACAGGAGGGGGCCCCTCCAGCCACGTGCAGTGATGGGCTCTTAGTGAGCCACAGTACATTGTCTCAGAGGCTTGCTGTAGAATCTTGTACAACTTCTTTAGTGAAGGTGTGACAGACCGACACCCTAATAATTGATCACTGTTGAGGAGAGTGTATTCTTCAGATTCTGCAGTTATGCACATGATGTTTTCCATGGACACTCTTGTGAGATCCATATCTGTAATGATCATAAAAACGTTTTGCCTTGGTGGCTGAAATGGGCCAGCACAGTAGGATGCCCAGCACACTGTCGCCGGATAGCTGTTGCATTTTCGAGGTGTCATGTAGGCACCTACACCAAATAGTTTCCTGCTTGAGCAGAGAAACAGCCTTGATGGGAAATCTGATGATGATGACAAAAAACATACCAGAGCGTATCTGTTCTGTCGCAGAAAGTGGTAGGATTGGCAGAAATTTGCCCATATTCTGGAGGGAGGTTGTACTGAGAGGTGAGAATTATGTGATTGGCAAAAAAGAATCACTGTCACAGTTTGATTGGCAGCTTAATTTTTTTCAAGAGCACTGCACATGTAATGTTTTTGGAAACGATAGTGAAGAGATGGAGAAATTTTTAATCAGGCTTTGGCTGTGAGGCAAGTGAGATTGAGAATCAGGTTTGGATCTGGAGACATGGTCGCATATCCTGGGGCAAGAGAAGAAGAGACAAGTCCAATGTTCAAATTGATGCAGAGGTGCACTGGTGGCAGCATTGCAGACTCCTGCAGGTGTATGGTGAGCATTTTGCAGCCGTGGCAGACTAGAAATCTTTAAGGTGTATTGTCGCCATCTGCAGTAACTGTTCAATTGATGCATATCATAGTAGCTTGCAGCTTTGCAGTTCATGACCACTGTCAGCTGAAATGGATTCAAACACATCGCATTATCCATATTTAAAGTGAGAGGTGTAGTTAATTTTCCACCCACTCCCCTAATTTTCAACTGTACACCTGTATGTACTTTATTTTATTAGACAGGTTGCTTGAATGTAATCACTGTGGTTTATTTTTGTTTATGTCAGATGTCATCTTGTTCTTTTGTAATAAATCTGTAGTTATCTTCAGTATCATCGTTTCCTCTGGAAGGTGACATTCGTTGATCATTTATTAATTTTGTTCAATAATGTGGGAGATAATAGGTGTAATTTGGAGTTCAATATATCTTATCAACTTCAGATTCACTGCTCGGGGCCTTAAATCAGTCATTTGCTTATAAATTTTCTGGTGCATTTATTTTTTCATTGACATAACTGAAGAGTGGGTTTGTGCCATAGAATGTTCTGGGGCTGAAGTTCGTTATAGGCATTCCTACATTTCCTTGCCTTGAGATACACTCTGTGATCAAAAGTATCCCGACGCCTGGGTGAAAATGACTTACAAGTTTGTGGCACCCTGCATTGGTAATGGTGGAATTCAGTATGATGTTGGCCCACCCTTAGCCTTCATGGCAGCTTCCACTCTCGGAAGGCATATGTTCAATCAGGTGCTGGAAGGTTTCGTGGGGAATGGCAGCTCATTCTTCATGGATTGCTGCACTGAGGAGAGGTATTGATGTCAGTCAGTGAGGCCTGTCACGAAGTCGGCGTTCCAAAACATCCCAAAGGTGTTCTGTAGGATTCAGGTCAGAACTCTGTGCAGGCCAGTCCATTACAGGGATGTTATTCTCGTGTAACCACTCCACCGTAGGCCGTGCATTATGAACAGGTGCTTGATCGTGTTGAAAGGTGCAATCGCCATCCCTGAATTGCTCTTCAACTGTGGGAAGCAAGAAGGTGCTTAAAACATCAATATAGGCCTGTGCTGTGATAGTGCCGTGTGAAACAACAAGGAGTGCAAGCCCCCCCTCCATGAAAAACACGACCACAACATAACACCACCGCCTCTGAATTTTACTTTCGATACTAGACGTGCTGGCAGATGATGTTCACCAGGCATTTGCCGTACCCACACCCCGCCCTCAGATCACCACATTGTGTACCATAATTCGTCACTCCACACAACACTTTTCCACTGTTAAATCATCCAATGTTTACGCTCCTTACAGCAAGCAAGGTGTCGTTTGGCATTTACTGGTGTGATATGTGGCTTCTGAGGAGCCGCTCGACCATGTTTTCTCACCTCCTGCCTCACTGTCATAGTACTTGCAGTGGACCCTGATGCTGTTTGGAATTCTTGTGTGATGGTCTGGATGGATGTCTGCCTAATACACATTACATCCCTCTTCAACTGTCGGCGGTCTCTGTCAGTCAACAGATGAGGTCGGCCTGTACGCTTTTGTGCTGTATGTGTCCCTTCACCTTTCCACTTCACTATCACATCAGAAACAATGGACGTAGGGATGTTTAGGAGTGTAGAAATCTCATGTACAGATGACTGACAAAAATGACACCCAATCACCTGACCACATTAAAAGTCTGTGATTTCCGTGGAGCACCCCATTCGGCTCTCTCATGATGTCTAATGACTACTGAGGTCGCTGATATGGAGTACCTGGCAATAGGTGGCAGCACAATGCACCTAATATGAAAAATGTATGTTTTTTGGTGTGTCCGGATAATTTTGATCACATAGTCTGTGTTGTAACTTCTGTAACATAATCCACAGATAGAAATAAGTTTGTTCATGCCTCATTTTATCAGCCACTGACCAATGCCCCACCACCACATCCACCTATTTCTAATTATAAAGTGTCACTTTTGGTGGCTTGTAAAATTCCTCTTTTCTGCTCATTTTGGGAACAGTGTTTTCCTTCTGTTGTACAACTATGCTTCTGCTCAAGCTCAAATGACACACCCAACCTGATTAATGTCAAAACAACACCAGTGAACATCCAAGTCTTTCTGTTCTTCTGTAATTAATTCATGTTAGTATTCTGCAACGGTGACTTATTAAACTGTTGGTCCAGTAATATTCACACCTTTCAAGACCTGCTGTCTTTGGAGTTGGAATTACTACATTGTTTTTGAAGTCTGAATCGTGCACACTGGGTGGAACAATTTTGTCGTGCCTGACTCTCCAAAGGATGTCAGTAAATCTGAGGGAATAGTGTCTGCTCCAGGGGCCTTGTTTCAAAGTTAGGTCTTTCAGTGCTCCATCAAATTCTTCTCACGTATTATACACTGAAGCACCAAAGAATCTGGTATAGGCATGCATATTCAAATACTGAGATATTTAAACAGGCAGAATACGACACTGCGATCAGCAATGCCTATGTATGACAAGTTTCTGGAGCAGTTGTTAGATCGGTTACTGCTGTTACAGTGGCAAGTTATCAAGATATAAGTGAATTTGAATGTGGTGTTATAGTCTGTGTATGAGCGATGAGACACAGCATCTCCGACATAGTGATGAAGTGGGAATTTTCCTGTACGACCATTTCACAAGTATACTGTGAATATCAGGATTCCAGTAAAATATCAAATCACCAACACTGCTGCGGCTGGAAAAAGAGCCTGCAAGAACAGGACCAGTGACAAATAAAGAGAATCATTCAACATGAGAGAAGTGCAACCCTTCCACTGATCGCTACAGATTTCAATGCTGGGCCATCAATAAGTGTCAGCCTGCAAACCATTCACTCAAATGTCATTAATATGGAATTTTGAAGCCAAAGGCCCACTCGTGCACCCTTGATGACTGCATGTCACAAAGCTTTATGACTTACTTGGGCCTGTCAACACAACATTGGACTATTGATGACTGGGAACACGTTGCATGGTCGTACGAGTCTTGTTTCAAATTGTATAGAGTGGATAGACATATACGGCTATGTAGACAACCTCATAAATCCATGGACCCTGCATGTTAGCAAGAGACTGTTCAAGCTGGTGCAGGCTCTGGAATGGTGTGGAGTGTGTGCAGTTGGAGTGATATGGGACCCCTGATACATTTAGATACAACTCTGACAGGTGACACATACTTAAGCATCCTGTCTTATCTCCTGCAGCCATTCAAGTTCATTGTGTGCATTCCGACGGACTTGGGCAATTCCATCAGGACAGTGCGACACCCCACACGCCCAGGATTGCTACAGAGTGGCTCCAGGAACCCTCGTCTGAGTTTAAACATTTCCACTGGCCACCAAACTCCTCAGACACCACATCATAGCATGTATTCCTACCATCATTCCTGATAATGCTGAGACTGGTTTCTTCAGAACTGGACTACCAATTAGGTGTGTGCTGTGTGACAAAAGGCACACACATAGAAACGTTATGAACATTGTAAAAAAACAAAAACACCTTCAATAATTTGTCTTTCACATACTGTATCTATTGTTATGTTATTCTTGGCCATTTATTTGCATCAGTTTTTTGAAATATTTCATAGACTTTATAATTACACTGTTTATTCCTTTCAGCTTCTCTTCTTTTCTTAGTATTGACTTGCCATCTGAGCTCTTGATATTCATACAAATGCTTCTCTTTTCTCCAAATGCCTCTTTAATTTTTCTGTAAGCAACATCAATCTTTTCCATAGTCATTCTATAGCTTTGCATTTATCTTTGCAATTCTTGATTTGTCACTTTGTGCTTTCTTAATCTCATTTTTTAGATTACATATATCCGGAAACCCCAGATTCGTGCCCAAAAGATGATGGAATATCATTATTTTAGATGTCTGCTTTCTGTTTTCTCTGCTGAATTTGCTGCATTTTTACATTTTCTCCTTTCATCGTTAAAATATGATATCTCCTGTGTTATTCAAGAATTTCTACTGGTCTTTGTTTTTTTTGCCTATTTAATCTCCAGCCGTTTTTAGTATTTCATCTCTCAAAGCTACCCATTGCTCTTCTATTGTATTCATGTTCCTATTTCTGTTGCTTGCAGCTTAATGCTGTCCTTGAAACTGTGAACAACTAGTGGCGCTTTCAATTTATCTAGTCCTATCTCCTCAATTTTGTACACTTCTACAATTTTTTTCAGTTTTAATCCTTAGTGCTTAACCAATAAATTTAGTCAGTCTACATCTGTACCAGGAAATGTTTTGTAGTTTAAAACCTGGTTTGTACATTTTCCTTCTATGATATATATTTGCCATATTTTGTGTAATTGCATCATTAATTGTAAAGATACATCCTACCCTAAACTAAATTTTACTAGAGATACACAGAGCTCATAATATCCTGCTTGAGCTATAGTTACACACTCAATATTTATTGTAGATAGATTAGTAGATGATAAATAAAAACTATACACAGATCATTAGTATATACTAAGGACATTTCGTTACATTATCAGTGTTTTTGATGCCATTTTTTACAACTTCATGATCTAAAATTATTTTTTGTTTAGATTTTTATGTTGTTAAATCCAACAAAAAGATGAACAGTCTGTGAAATGAAGATATGAAGGATGTTTTTATTCGTGTATTGGGGTGTCAGATTCAAAATCTGAAAAAGAAAATCATAAGAGCAACTGCAAAATCTTGGTGAACATGCAAAAGGAACTAGTCATAATGTGTCATTGGTTATTACTCATCAAAAGCTGAGAAGCAGGAAATAAATGTAAAAACTTTGATGCCATCTACTGTGTGTTTTGGAAACACTTCATAGACTTGGGGATGTATTCTTTATGCCAACGTAAAAAAACCACTGTAGAGCTGTATAATGATTAAGTTTAAAATCAGCCCACTCAAGATAAAAATAAAAAGCTGTGTTTGGAATCAATAATTAGAACTGATTTTGTGATAATACTGTTGCAAGTAAGTTTACTAATGCATCCACTGCCAGGCACTCAATTGGGAATTGCAGAGTAGTGTGGAAATGTACTCATATACTCATTGGCAATACGTTGCAGTGGAGAGAAAGTTACCTTTGACATTGGAGTCAGTCTGCCTTGAACATTACCTGTGTGTTAGGTCAGTCTGTTGTGAATATTTTATATGTATAATAATACCTGGTAAGTGTTCATTCAACCAAAATTATGTATTCGTTTTGTAAGCAGGCAAATGTGATTTCTAATAAATAAATGGTTTATTTGTCCACAATAACTTAATGTGTTAATGGTAATGAGGGTGCAAGGCTATATTAAAATGCCCTTTAAGACAAGACAGCTGAATAATCCGTTCTTTGGCTGCTGCTTATCATAAAGTTGTTTTACATCCCCATGTTCCATACGACATATTCACAGCAACTGTCTATGATGTGAAATGAATAAGTAGGTTTAGAAATAAGATATATTTCACTGTGAAAACATGGCTAAATGCTGGCCATCTACATAACAGCACTTTTTATCATAATCTACAACAAAACAACAATTATCAATCACTTATGTATTACCTTTTCAAAAATTCACGTATTGATTAGGAGGAGTTGTCAAGCAGAAATAATTTCCATTCGTTTTTCAAATTTTCGGTATCCACCAGCACCTTTAATTTAAAAGGGGTGTGTTCAGATGTTTTCTGTGCAAGAACAAGGTTAAAATGTGGATACTGGAGTTGTTATTGTGAATGCTGCTATTATTTCCAAATTGTGCTGGATTCTTCACAAAAAATTTCAGAAGAACATAAACATATTGTAAAGCTGTTGTTATTATGCTTAAATTATTAACCAATTGCCTACTTAAAGTTCAAGAATGGACACTAGACATTATCCTTAGAGCAAGTTCTTCTACAACAAATACTTTGTGTCTGTATGGAATGGCTCCAGAAAAGTAATATAACATCAGTGAATGGCAGTACGCAAAGTAAGCTAATTTTCTAATACTTTCATTCCAAAAATCAGCAATTACACATGGAGATATTTCAACACAGCCAGAGATTTCATCAGCAGCATACTCTGGAAAAGTCTTCATTCACCTATAATCTGTGATTTCGAAATGAAGCTTGATTTTGAAATGAAGCTGAGATCAATACACAACCAGGAATTTGCACAATCAGCTTTACTTATTTCCTTTTTCCTGTGATGTACTGTTATTTGTTGATGATCTATGTTGCCTTGTAAGGAATTAAAGGAACTTTTTTAAAAAACAGTAGACCACTTATCAAGAACCAGTCATCAAAAATAATAATAATAATAATAATAATAATAATAATAATGCCAATGGCGTATCTCCCGCATACACGAGCTTCGGCCAGTTTTTTTGGGTATAGTTTTAACGTTATTTTAAGTGCATTACATTACTATTATTAATAGCACACACATATATTAGTGTTCCACATAACTTTAGTTACTCTTGTGACATGTAGTTAATAGAATATTACTGTTATTGTCTACATAAATTTTGTCAAAATATTGTAAACAATTAAGTACGAGAACCCCACACAAGTATGAGATCTGTTTGAGCTGTCATAGGAAAGTTACTTCTGGGGTTCTATGCAGCTGTTGTGACAAATGATTACATTGAGGGGAATGTAGTGGCATGGGAATTGGGAAATAAATGAGTCTCTTCCATGGTATTGCAAAGTATATTCATGGGATAGGAAAGGAAGGGAAGATTAGGGCCCTTAAGGCTGAAATGGATAGTACTAGGGAGGAACTGATAAGGTTAAGGAGGGAGAAGGGTGAAGATGAATGGGAAGTGGTAGCAAGGAACAGGGGCCACAGAAAGAAAACAGTATCTGACAGTTTCATCATTGGCACATATAATAGATTTGGCTAGCTACCTCACTTAAATAAGGAAGAGCCTCAGGTAGAGGTACGTGTAGTTAATACTCAACAAACTTTCACCAGGAAACCAAGTGTTTCAAAAAAAGTAGAAAGGAGGAAGAAAGTTCTGTTGTTAGCTAGTAGCCATGGAAGAATTGTGGGCCAGATCTTGCAGGAGAAATTAGGTGGCAGGTACCAGGTCACAAGTTTTTTCTAGCCCAGTGCATGTCCTAGCTAAGTGATAAAGGATGTAGAATCATTGTGCAAGGGTTTTACAAAGCAGGATCATGTTGTGATAATGGTGGGAAACGGTATTGAAGGGATCAGGGCTACAATATTGAGTGTGATGTGGTAAAAATAGAATCTGCAACAAACCACACAAATGTTGGCTTGATTCCTGCTTTCATGCGCTATTATCAGCCCCAATTGAACCCTCTGTCAGGAGGGTCAATATGGAGCTACACTGAAGTGCCAAAGAAACTGGTATAGGTATGCATACTCAAATACAGATATATGTAAATAGGCAGAATACAGCTCTGCGGTCGGCAATGCCTATATAAGACAACAAGTATCTGGCACAGTTATTAGCTTGGTTGCTGTTGCTACAATGGCAAGTTATCAAGATATAAGTGAGTTTGAATGTGATGTTGTAGTCAGTGCACAAGCAATGGGACACAGCATTTTCAAGAGTGATGAAGTGGGGATTTTTCTGTATGACCTTTTCACAAGTATACCGTGAATATCAGGTATCCGGTAAAACATCAAATCACCGACATTGCTGCGGCTAGAAAAAGAGCCTGCAAGAATAGGACCAGTGACAAATAATGAGAATCATTCAACATAACAGAAGTACAACCCTTCCACTGATTGCTGCAGATTTCAATGCTGAGCCAGCAACAAGTGTCAGCCTGTGAACCACTCACTGAAACGTCATTGATATGGAATTTTGGAGCCGAAGGCCCACTTGTGTACCCTTGATGGCTGCATGACACAAAGCTTTATGCCTTGCTTGGGCCTGTCAACACCACCGTTGGACTGTTAATGACTGGGAACATGTTGCCTGGTCATATGAGTCTTGTTTCAAATTTTATTGAGTGGATTGACGTGTATGGGTATGGAGACAACCTTATAAACCCATGGACCCTGCATGTCAGGAGGGGACTGTTCAAGCTGGTGCAGGCACTGTAATGGTGGGCAGCGTGTGCAGTTGGAGTGATATGGGACCCCTGATATGTCTAGATACGACTCTGACAGGTGACATGTACATAAGCATCCTGTCTTATCAGCTGCATCCATTCAAGTCCATTGTGCATTCTGATGGACTTGGGCAATTACAGCAGGACAATGCGACACCCCACACAACCAGCATTGCTACATAGTGGCTCCAGAAACACTCTTTTGTGTTTAAACACTTCCACTTGAGCATATCTGGGATGCCTTGCAACTTTCTGTTCAGAAGAGAACTCCAGCCCCTCATACTCTTACAGACTTATGGACAGCCATGCAGGATTCACAGTGTCAATTCCCTCCAGCACTACTTCAGACAATAGTAAAGTCCATGCCGTGTCATGTCGCGGCACTTCTGCATGCTCGCAGGGGCCTTACTTACACAACTGGGGGGGTGAGGGGGGGGGGGGGGCACTGAAACTCGTGGGAGTACCTCTTTTTTAGGTGGAGATCAATGTCCAATGATTCTTCAACATTGAATGAAATTAAGCTTAATGAGAAGCTCAGACAGGCAGGTACAAGAGATGTTAAAATATGACAAGTTTCTCATAAAAGTACAGTGAAAAATAATGTTAGTATATCACAACATTCTCATAATAGCACAATGAAGAACGATGTTAATATATTGTATCAGAATATTGGAGATTTGTAAAATAGGGTAGATGAGCTTCTTGTTTGTTTAGAAGATTTAGAAACTGAGGATGGAATAGATGTACTATGCCTGTCTGAACATCATATAGTCACAGATATGGAAAGGTAAATGTAGATGGATATAAGCTTTCAGCACATGTAAGTAGAGACACTGTGGAGAGAGGAGGAGTTGCCGTGTTGAAATATATCATAGTCTGAAAAATTTAGAAACTAAAAAAAATTCTGTAGAGCAACATACAGAAGCATGTGTGTGTGAGCTTAAACTAAATAATGGTACTTTTATAACTGTGGCTGTGTGTAGGTCCCCATTGGGATATTTTGGAGTTCTAGAGTTACCAATTACTGTATTTTATAAAAATATTTTTGTACTTGATTTTTTTTTTAGATATCTGATGAGAGATAAATTCTGAAATGTGTCATATGAGCAATAAAGTCATTCCTTGCTGATATGACTTTACCTTTGAGAACCAGTCAGCCCTAATGCAGATCTGCTGATTATTGTAATAATGGTCACCTGCCTCCTGCATGAATTTGTCATATTTATATGAAGTCAAGATCTATTTCATACAACCACTAGAACACATAGAATTTACATCCTTGAGTCTAAATATTCTGGTAAATTATAGGAGTAACTGATGAAGCATGCTTTTACTTTCTTTCTGATTTTGAATTTCTGGCCTGATGTGTACAGACAACTTGTTATAGCATTTTCCACCAAAGTGTAAATCACCATTCTGAACCATAGACAGAGATGCATATGGAAGTTATTTTTACTTTGGAATTCTGGTTGTGAATCCTAATTCCACTCTTGTTATTAATTACAAATGTAAATGTAAGATTCTCTACTTCCGTTAAGAGGCACCTGTAAGGTGTTCATTTATCAACTTTACACGATATTTTATTGCATACTTTTGCAGGCTTAGCTGCAGTTTCCCAAAATGTTTGTGCCACATGACAATAAATAGTGAAATTAAGCAAGCAATAATCTGCAGGTCAACAAAATGAGAAACATTTTGAAGTGCAAAACAGACAGAACTGAGAATTTTTGTTGATATACCCACATGCTGAAGCCACCTCAGTTATCTTCAATCTGGACTCCAAGGAAACAGATCACAGATGTCAGGCAGTTAGCTTCGACCTCGGTCAAAATAACCTCATTCAAACATTAGTCAATTTGTGTCTGCATCATAAAGTTGTTCCTGATTGAAAATGTCAGTTTACTAGCCTAATTCTCATCATTTGTGGGATGTGTTACTGTTTTGTTTCAGTATGAAGAAAACAGCAGCTGAGTCTCATCAGATACTCTCAAGTATGGTAAAGACACTATTAGTGAAAGAACATGTCGTGTGTGGTTTCAACACTTTCAGAATGGTGATTTTAATGTCATAGACCGGCATAGTGGTGGAAGAGAGAATGTTTTCGAAGATGCAGAATTGGAGACATTGCTGAGTGAAGACTCGCGTCAAACTCAAGAAGAATTGGCACAATTGGTGGGAGTGACACAGCAAGCCATTTCAAAACGTCTCAAGGCTATGGGTATGATTCATAAAGAAGGAACTTGGGTCCCGTATGAGCTGAAACCAAGAGTTGTTGACCGGCGTTTGTGTGTTTGTGAACAGTTGCTTCAGAGACAAAAACAGAATGGATTTCTGCATCACAATGTGACTGGGGACGAAAAATGGGTTCTTTACGACAACCCTAAATGCAAAAAATCATATCCCAGCCATGCTTCCACGTCAACGGCCAAACCCAATATTCACAGCTCCAAGATTTGGTGGGACCAGCTCGACGTCGTGTACTATGAGGTGTTAAAACCAAGTGAAACAATCACAGGTACTCATTATCGAATGCAATTAATGTGTTTGAGCAGAGCATTTAAAGACAAATGGCCACAATACAGCAAGAGGCATTGCTCCCTCTGACTATCACCTGTTTAGATCAATGGTGCATGGCCTGGCTGACCAACACTTCTGATCTCATGAAGAAGTCACAACTTGGGTCGATTCGTGGATCGCTTCAAAAGATGGACAAATTTTTCAATGTGGGAAATTATGACAAGACAAAAGTACTGTCACTCACAAATAACTACTGGGGCTGCTTCTTCAAAGAGGCCATAGAAATTTGTGTAACAAAATTCCTCGTCAATGGAGACACTGATTACCAACATAGTAAGGTTAGGGTACTGATAGTAAGCTCGATCAAGGAGTAACGGTGCAAGCAGACATCTACATCTACATCTACATGACTACTCTGCAATTCACATTTAAGTGCTTGGCAGAGGGTTCATCGAACCACAATCATACTATCTCTCTACCATTCCACTCCCGAACAGCGCGCAGGAAAAACGAACACCTAAACCTTTCTGTTCGAGCTCTGATTTCTCTTATTTTATTTTGATGATCATTCCTACCTATGTAGGTTGGGCTCAACAAATTATTTTCGCATTCCGAAGAGAAAGTTGGTGACTGAAATTTCGTAAATAGATCTCGCCGTAACGAACAACGTCTTTGCTTTAATGACTTCCATCCCAACTCGCGTATCATATCTGCCACACTCTCTCTCCTATTACGTGATAATACAAAACGAGCTGCCCTGTTTTGCACCCTTTCGATGTCCTCTGTCAATCCCACCTGGTAAGGATCCCACACCGCGTAGCAATATTCTAACAGAGGACGAACGAGTGTAGTGTAAGCTGTCTCTTTAGTGGACTTGTTGCATCTTCTAAGTGTCCTGCCAATGAAACGCAACCTTTGGCTCGCCTTCCCCACAATATTATCTATGTGGTCTTTCCAACTGAAGTTGTTCATAATTTTAACACCCAGGTACTTAGTTGAATTGACAGCCTTGAGAATTGTACTATTTATCAAGTAATCGAATTCCAATGGATTTCTTTTGGAACTCATGTGGATCACCTCACACTTTTCGTTATTTAGCGTCAACTGCCACCTGCCACACCATACAGCAATCTTTTATAAATTGCTTTGCAACTGATACTGGTCTTCAGTTGACATTACTAGACGGTAAGTTACAGCATCATCTGCGAAAAACCTAAGAGAACTGCTCAGATTGTCACCCAGGTCATTTATACAGGGTGTTACAAAAAGGTATGGCCAAACTTTCAGGAAACATTCCTCACACACAAATAAAGAAAAGATGTTATGTGGACATGTGTCCGGAAACGCTTATTTTCCATGTTAGAGCTCATTTTAGTTTCGTCAGTATGTACTGTACTTCCTTGATTCACCGCCAGTTGGCCCAATTGAAGGAAGGTAATGTTGACTTCGGTGCTTGTGTTGACATGCGACTCATTGCTCTACAGTACTAGCATCAAGCACATCAGTACGTAGCATCAACAGGTTAGTGTTCATCATGAACGTGGTTTTGCAGTCAGTGCAATGTTTACAAATGCGGAGTTGGCAGATGCTCATTTAATGTAGGGATTAGCACGGGGCAATAGCCGTGGCGCGGTACGTTTGTACGAAGACAGATTTCCAGAACGAAGGTAACCCAACAGGAAGACGTTCGAAGCAATTGATCGGCATCTTAGGGAGCACGGAACATTCCAGCCTATGACTCGCGACTGGGGAAGACCTAGAACGACACGGACACCTACTGTGGACGAGGCAATTCTTTGTGCAGTTGGCAATATCCCTAATGTCAGCATCAGAGAAGTTGCTGCTGCACAAGGTATCATTGACCACGTCACTGTATGGAGAGTGCTACGGGAGAACCAGTTGTTTCCGTACCATGTACAGCATGTGCAGGCACTATCAGCAGCTGATTGGCCTCCACGGGTACACTTCTGCGAATGGTTCATCCAACAATGTGTCAATCCTCATTTCAGTGCAAATGTACTCTTTACGGATGAGGCTTCATTCCAACGTGATCAAATTGTAAATTTTCAAATCAACATGTGTGGGCTGACGAGAATCCGCATGCAATTGTGCAATCACATCATCAACACAGATTTTCTGTGAACGTTTAGGCAGGCATTGTTCGTGATGTCTTGATTGGGCCCCATGTTCTTCCACCTACGCTCAATGGAGCACGTTATCATGATTTCATACGGGGTATTGTACCTGTGCTGCTAGAACATGTGCCTTTACAAGTATGACACATGTGGTTCATGCACGATGGAGCTCCTGCACATTTTAGTCGAAGTGTTTGTACGCTTCTCAACAACAGATTTGGTGACCGATGGATTGGTAGAGGCGGACCAATTCCATGGCCGCCAAGCTCTCCTGACCTCAACCCTCTTGACTTTCATTTATGGGGGCATTTGAAAGCTCTTGTCTACGCAACCCCGGTACCAAATGTAGAGACTCTTTGTGCTCGTATTGTGGATGGCTGTGATACAATATGCCATTCTCCAGGGCTGCATCATCGCATCAGGAATTCGATGCGACGGAGGGTGGATGCATGTACCCTCACTAACGGAGGACATTTTGAACATGTCCTGTAACCAAGTGTTTGAAGTCACGCTGGTACATTCTGTTGCTGTGTGTTTCCATTCCATGATTAATGTGATTTGAAGAGAAGTAATAAAATGAGCTCTAACATGGAAAGTAATCGTTTCCGGACACATGTCCACATAACATATTTTCTTTCTTTGTGTGTGAGGAATGTTTCCTGAAGGTTTGGCTGTACCTTTTTGTAACACCCTGTATAGATCAGGAACAGCAGAGGTCCCAGGATGCTTCCCTGGGGAACACCTGATATCACTTCAGTTTTACTCAATGATTTGCCGTCTATTACTACAAACTGCGACCTTCCTAACAGGAAATCACTAATCCAGTCGCACAACAGAGACAATACCCCATAGGCCCGCAGCTTGATTAGAAGTCGCTTGTGAGGAATGGTGTCAAAAGCTTTCCGGAAATCTAGAAATACGGAATCAACCTGAGATCCCCTGTCGATAGTGGCCATTACTTCGTGCGAATAAAGAGCTAGCTGCGTTGCACAAGAACAATGTTTTCTGAAACCATGCTGATTATGTATCAATAGATTGTTCCCTTCGAGGTGATTCATAATGTTTGAATACAGTATATGCTCCAAAACGTACTGCAAATTGACGTCAATGATACAGGTCTGTAGTTGGATGGATTACTCCTACTACCCTTCTTAAACACTGGTGCGACCTGCGCAATTTTCCAATCTGTAGGTACAGATCTATCGGTGAGCGAGCGGTTATATATAATTGCTAAGTAGGAAGCTATTGTATCAGCGTAATCTGAAAGGAACCTAATCGGTATACAATCTGGACCTGAAGACTTGCCCGTATCAAGCGATTTGAGTTGCTTCGCAACCCCTAAGGTATCTACTTCTAAGAAACTCATGCTAGCAGCTGTTCGTGTTTCAAATTCTGGAATATTCCATTCGTCTTCCCTGGTGAAGGAATTTCGGAAAACTGCGTTCAATAACTCCACTTTAGCGGCACAGTCGTCGGTAACAGTACCATCGGCACTGCGCAGCGAAGGTATTGACTGCGTCTTGCCACTTGTGTACTTTACATACGACCAGAATTTGTTCAGATTTTCTACCAAATTTCGAGACAATGTTTCGTTGTGGAACCTATTAAAGGCATCTCACATTGAAGTCCGTGCCATATTTCGCGCGTCTGTAAATTTTAGCCAATCTTCGGGATTTCGCGTTCTTCTGAACTTCGCATGATTTTTCCGTTGCCTCTGCAACAGCGTTCGGACCTGATTTGTGTACCATGGGGGATCAGTTCCATCTCTTACCAGTTTATGAGGTATGAACCTCTCAATTGCTGTTGCTACTATATCTTTGAATTTGAGCCACCTCTCGTCTACATTTGCATAGACAGTTCGGAAGGAATGGAGATTGTCTCTTAGGAATGCTTCTAGTGGCACTTTATCCGCTTTTTTAAATAAAATTATTTTGCATTTGTTTTTGGTGGATTTGGAAGAAACGATATTGAGCCTAGCTACAACGACCCTGTGAACACTAATCCCTGTATCAGTCATGATGCTCTCTATTAGCTCTGGATTGTTTGTGGCTAAGAGGTCAAGTGTGTTTTCACAACCATTTACAATGACATGAGCTCATTCCACCATGGCTGCCAAAGAGGTATTGCGAGCCCCTCCACCATCTACCGCAGCCTTCGCTTCCCCCAACATTGTACATGTTGGGACTGTTGGTGCACGAAGTCACACTTGGACCCGTGTGGGATAAATATTACTGGCAGAAAGTGGACAGAGTATTGCATCAGCACCACCTAATGATGGCGGAATGATTATTCGCTGAAATATCATGGGCGTTCAACGATCATATCTGGCTGGTCACCCGAGAACCCTTTAAATTAAATCATTCATGTTGATCAAGAAAAGGAATTGTCCAACCACTGAACCTTGTGAGACACCATATTTAACATTTGCCCACTGTAAATTTAATTTTATTCATGTTCTATCATTTGCTAATGTGACACTCTATTTGAAGATATGATTCCAACCATGTAGAAGTATGCCTTTTTGTGTTAGCAGAATTTTATGATCTACACAACCAAACTCCTTGACACGATCACAAATGCCAACAGAGTAATTTGTCTTTTTTTCCTACAAGAACTGAATTTGTGAGATTATATTGTCCTCTCAGTAGAGAGGCGTGAAGCTTCCATGATCATTGTATTTCAGCTGTAAGCTAATTTTTTTTAATCCTACAGCTGTTTGTAAAACTTTTTAATGAGGTTATAGTGATTTTATACCACTTAACAGGATTGATTAATTACAAGTGTATGTACTTGTTTCTAGAGAGCTACAGTAGTACTTTAGAAACTATCTATTTTAGAGAAATATTTGGGTAATAATTGTATTAGAAAACAGAAAATATGAATAGAATGTATATTTAACTTTATAGTCATTCACAAGCATAGAGGAGCACAAGCTAATTAGAAATCATGAATAGTAATCAAACACATTAAGTTCTTTACAGGCAGGTCTAGTGATGCCGAAAATACCACTTTAAAAAATCAGTTTCTTAGTGGGTGGCTATGACATAAAAGTAAGAGTGTCAGTTCTGTGCCCTCTGTTAGAGTGTGAATGTAATCCTTAAATGGTGCTGTATAGCGCCTAATCAATGCTGCAAATGTTCCATTGTTGATTTGAGAACAGTCAGACTGCAGCTGTAGAAATTCCTAAATAACACCTCACACTTACCTGTAAGAATTTCGAGCTGGTATTGAACTGCATCCAGCCACTTATTGTGTTGTGAAACTTGATGAGTTAAGCAAACTGAAGAATTTAAAATTCAATCCTGATGATAGGAAGTGTACCTTTGCTATTTCTCAAAGTATGGCTGTTAAATTATCTTGATACATTTGGTGGAAGTACGACTAAGTGAAATAAATTAATTTCATTTCTGAAGCTTCTGTTAAAGTCTAATATATTGACAGTTACTAATATTTACAGTTTGTTTTGAAATTATTTGAAGATTATTTTCAAATAAATTGTGACTTTACTAGATTTAAGCTGGTGTTATGGTGTTTACAACTTCATAGTCTACAGAAGTTTAATTTTTATATAAAAACAAAGATGAGGTGACTTACCAAACGAAAGCGCTGGCAGGTCGATAGACACACAAACAAACACAAACATACACACAAAATTCAAGCTTTCGCAACAAACTGTTGCCTCATCAGGAAAGAGGGAAGGAGAGGGGAAGACGAAAGGAAGTGGGTTTTAAGGGAGAGGGTAAGGAGTCATTCCAATCCCGGGAGCGGAAAGACTTACCTTAGGGGGAAAAAAGGACAGGTATACACTCGCACACACGCACATATCCATCCACACATACAGACACAAGCAGTGAAGGAAACAAAAGAAAAATTTGGAGTAGGTATTAAAATCCATGGAGAAGAAATAAAAACCTTGAGGTTCGCCGATGACATTGTAATTCTGTCAGAGACAGCAAAGGACTTGGAAGAGCACTTGAATGGAATGGATAGTGTCTTGAAAGGAGGATATAAGATGAACATCAACAAAAGGAAAACGAGGATAATGGAATGTAGTTGAATTAAGTCGGGTGATGCTGAGGGCATTAGATTAGGAAATGAGACACTTAAAGTAGTAAAGGAGTTTTGCTATTTGGGGAGCAAAATAACTGATGATGGTCGAAGTAGAGAGGATATAAAATGTAGACTGGCAATGAGAAGGAAAGCGTTTCTGAAGAAGAGAAATTTGTTAACATCAAGTATAGATTTAAGTGTCAGGAAGTTGTTTCTGAAAGTATTTGTATGGAGTGTAGCCATGTATGGAAGTGAAACATGGATGATAAATAGTTTAGACAAGAAGAGAATAGAAGCTTTTGAAATGTGGTGCTACAGAAGAATGCTGAAGATTAGATGGGTAGATCACATAACTAATGAGGAGGTGTTGAATAGGATTGGGGAGAAGAGAAGTTTATGGAACAACTTGACTAGAAGAAGGGATCGGTTGGTAGGACATGTTCTGAGGCATCAAGGGATCACCAATTTAGTATTGGAGGGCAGCGTAGAGGGTAAAAATCGTAGACGGAGACCAAGAGATGAATACACCAAGCAGATTCAGAAGGATGTAGGTTGCAGTAGGTACTGGGAGATAAAGAAGCTTGCACTGGATAGAGTAGCATGGAGAGCTGCATCAAACCAGTCTCAGGATTGAAGACCACAACAACAACAGCAACAGTATTGACAGAGAGGGTATGTAGAGTTACTGATAACCAGCTTTGTGTTATTTTCCAAAGTAAAATTCTCTACTAGAGGTGAAGGATAAAGCAAAACGGCTATTGACGGTTTGTTTTCAGACCCAACAACCTGTAGTGATTTAGCAGCAAAACCCATAATCAATGGTTTATCTGATCATGATGGTCAACTGTTAACAATAAAATGCACTGATCATGGTGATGATCAGAGGTGGTGATCAGTGATCAGGGAGAAAAGTATTTTATCAGTGAACTGTTAACAGTGATTCAGTCTCAATGCTTACAGAGAAAGTGTGGGAAGAATGCTTGAAAAATTGTTATAAAGAAGCCAGTATTGATGGAAAATTTAACTCTTTCTTAAAAATATTTCTGCGGTGCTTTGAGTCTTGTTTTCCTCAAAACAAATAAGTGCAAAATTTAACAGAAACAATGATAAGTGTTTAAAAAGTGGTTTACAGCTAACAGTTAAAGTCTTAATCTCACACAGACTCGTGTTAGGTGATTTCAAACAAGCAATAATGGCTTGTTAGCACCAGAAGAGTATATTAATAATAATATACTATGTTACGTGTGGTGCAAAATTCCTTGGGGTCTAGTTGAATAGCAGTTTAAAATGAGCAAATCAAGAAGGTAGGTTCAAATTAAACAACGGAAAATCCAGGATGGAATGTAACTATATTAGATAAGGGAAGTTGCTACTAACGATATAGTGGAGATGCTGAGTCACAATAGGCACAACAAAAATATTCACACAATTATAGCTTTCGCCCATTACGGCCTTTGTCAGCAAGAGACACACATACACACATGCGCGCACACACACACTCACACAAACACAACTTGCACACACATCTGCAGTCTCAGACAACTGAAACCACACTGTGAGCAGCAGCATCAGTGCATGATGGGAGTGGGGTAAGTAGCAGAAAGGAGAGAAATAAAAAGAAATTAAAAGACTAGGTGTGGCGGTGAAATGACGGCTGTGTAGTGCTGGAATGGGAACAGGGAGGGGGCTGGATGGGTGAGGACAGTGACTAGTGAAGGTTGAGGCCAGGAGGGTTACGGGAATGTAGGATGTATTGCAGGGAAAATTCCTATCTGCGCAATTCAGAAAAGCTTGTGTTTGTGGGAAGGATCCATATGGCACAGGCTGTAAAGCAGTCATTGAGATGAGGGATATCATGTTTGGCAGCGTGTTCAGCAACAGGGTGGTCCACTTGATTTTTGGCCGCAGTTTGTCAGTGGCCGTTCGTGTGGATAGTCAGCTTGTTGGTTGTCATGCCTACATTGACTGCAGCATGGTGGTTGCAGCTTAGCTTGTAAATCACATGACTGATATCACAGGTAGCCCTGCCTTTGATAGAATAGGTGATGTTAGTGACTGGACTGGAGTAGGTGATGGTAGGAGGATGTATGGGACAGGTCTTGCATCTAGGTCTATTACAGGGGTATGAACCAATGAGGTTAGGGATTGGGAGCAGGGGTTGTGTAAGGATGGATGAGTATATTGTGTAGGTTCGATGGACGGTGGAATACCACTGTACAAGAGGTGGGAAGGATAGTGGGCGGGACATTTCTCATTTCAGGGCACTACGCGAGGTAATCCAAACCCTGGTAGAGAATGTAATTCAGTTGCTCCAGTCCCAGATGGTACTGAGAAATGAGGGGAATGCTCCTCTGTGGCTGGACTGTGGGACTTTGGGAGGCAGTGGAAGACTGGAAAGATAAGGCACGGAAGATTTGTTTTTGTACAAGGTAGGGAGGATAATTATGGTCAATGAAGGCTTCAGTGAGACCCTCAGTATATTTTGAGAGGGACTGCTCATG
The DNA here is from genome assembly GCF_021461385.2 of Schistocerca piceifrons. Classification (NCBI taxonomy): domain Eukaryota; kingdom Metazoa; phylum Arthropoda; class Insecta; order Orthoptera; family Acrididae; genus Schistocerca; species Schistocerca piceifrons. The sequence goes on along the minus strand of NC_060140.1, from coordinate 777,120,421 downwards.
ACTGTAGATGCAATGACCACAGGTGGCTAGGCTGTATGAAAGGGACTTCTTGGTATGGAATGGGTGGCAGCTGTCGAAGTGGAGGTATTGCTGGTGGTTAGTAGGTTTGATATGGATGGAGGTACTGTTGTAGCCATCTCTGAGGTGGAAGTCAACAAATGGTTCAAATGGCTCTAAGCACTATGGGACTTAACATCTGAGGTCATCAGTCCCCTAGACATAGAACTACTTAAACCTAACTAACCTAAGGATATCACACACAACCATGCCCGAGGCGGGATTCGAACCTGCGACCTGTAATGTAACGGACTACTGAAACTACTGGTACCACCGGCTGGCGAGGTGTGCGGTGCCGTCAATCAACTTGAAGAAGTAAGTGAACTTTAACTACGTAAACATAAATTGAAATATTATTATTTTGTTACAAAACCGTTAATATGATGACAATAATGAGGTATATTGCCACAGAACTATATTATAAACACTTTTCATTTTTCATACTATGTTTTTCATAAAGGTATATGTGTGATGTGTAAAATATCAATATACAACCAAGGTTGGCAGTACTGCACAGTTTGTAAGCTCTGTGAACAGGAGCCAGTTGTTGGCGGGTGTAGAGACAATGGGCAGTTGGTGTTGAGATGTCTTGTAATACGCATGCTTTGAGAAGGTCAAGGATAGAGGGAACGAAATGATGTATTGGAAATGCTGTTACATTGAAAATTATTGAATATCGTCATGATCAGCATTTATAAAATAAAAGTTGGAAGTTTAACTATGTGTCAGTTCTTATGCAGCAAAATACACACCCTGGACCTCAAATTGATTTAACAAACAGCGGATGGCGAGATTCATCACTGGACGACGAGCGTACAACAATGACCAATAAAGGTAAGAAAGTTATATTACTCTAAATTCAAATTGTGATGATACCTATCTTTCTCCATGTCTTCAACCCTGTATGTACTCTGTTGTTAGAGTGAACAGCATGACGGGAACTGGTGGTCGACTAGGCACACCAGGGAGACCACACAGGTTTAAACTGATAATTTGTAGCTTAATATACTACTACTGATAATAATTAATATTTGTCCCCCGGAGAAAGAGGTGCATTACAGACTGTAGCAGCAGCGCAGTTCGGACTGAAGCACCTAGAACTGCTCGGCCACTGGAGGTCAACATTTAGGAAGGTGGCTTGTTAGATTGAGTAGAACCAGGTGAAGCAAATGGGGGAGAGGTTGTTGAGGTTCTGGAGGAATGTGAATAGGGTATCCCCACCTTCAATCCAGATAACAAAGATGTCATCAATGAATCTGAACCAGGTGAGAGGTTTAGGATTCTGGGTTTTTAGGAAGTGTGGCTTTTTTTCTCTGTGCCAGAGCTTGATGGATACTAGAGCTAATAGCCGGCAAAGTTGACTACATTTTCTGTTAAATCTTCCAGTTGTAACCTGGTAATAAAATAAAATTTGTTTCTGCTTTCCTTCAGTTCTGTGGGTAAACATTGTTCCAGGCCTCTGGAATCCTTATCTTTACTGTAATTTAGACATCTGGTGCAAGGCATCCCCAGTGCAGGGAAACTTTGCTCCACGTAAACATTAGAAAAGTGGAATAAATGTTGTTTTATGAGATGCAAATACAGATTACTTTGCAAAAGTCTGTATTAACTAATCAGATAATTCTGAAAAACAAAAGAATTAAAGAAATCCTGTTTTGAATCTAATTTCTTTAAAAATCTGTAAGAAGTGGAGGAAAGTAACTGCAAATGGTGGTAATCCTTTTTCTCCTAACTCCTAACACACACACACACACACACACACACACACACTCTCTCTCTCTCTCTCTCTCTCTCTCTCTCTCTCACTCACCCCCCCCCCCCCCCCTTTTTGAAGGAACATTTGATTTGGTTCTGAAAGCATTTGTGACACTTTTTGTTAATCTTCTGTTGGCTGTTAACAAATAAGCAGGAGTCCTTTTTACTTGTATTTGACTATGTGTGTAATGTGTTATCTAGCACAAAGAAAACACAGCAATAAATGAGAAAAAATAACACTAAGTTTTCAAGACTGTAGCAAAATTTCATGTTACACAAGAGCATATACACTTAAAATTTTCCAGGAAACATTGATTTTTGATTAACTAAGATTGTGATGATTTATTTTATATATTGTTCAATCTTTATTTATTGCTTTGAGCATGTGTTTAATGACAGACAATAGTAACCAAGAAATCATGTAAGACAATATTAGAAATAAAGAAATTTAAATTATGGTTTCAGACCTGAAGTACATAAGAGAAAAAACACTAATATCTTGTACAGTTTTATATATATGAATATATGTTAGTTAATAAGAAAGAAAGATTTCTTAAGAAGCATGAATACTAGAATTTAAGATAACATGCAGACTTAGCCATAAATGCATATGGAAATGATTTACTGCTAATAACAAAAACAGAAGTTTTCTTGTTTGTCTTCATCCTGAATGAATATTTTTCTGTATTATTGTTAATTTTCCAATGAAACTCATTCACATACAGAAACCACAAGCAAGTACACACCGGTTCACTGTGTACCCTGAGATTGCTCACTAACTACACATACAAATGCAGTATAATACACAAAGTTTCACTATAGGAGTCTACTATATAACAGTGGACAGCAAAACATTGGTTTGTAGCATATAAATTGAATGCACAGTAGCATTATTTGTATTATTTAGCTCTCAGTGACAAAATGGATTATGAAATGTTACAGTCCAGGGCAGCACATTAAAGATGAAGATTGGAAATAAATGCTTCTTGAATGCTTCAGTTAGTCACCAAAAACCGTTGAAAAGGCTCTAAGGCAACAAAATATTCACATTCCTCCTTTAACAAAAGTTTTATGCACAAAATCACATGTTACCTATTAGGAATTTGTAAAGGGCCAGCACACATCAATCCAGCCAGGAAAAAAAGGTAGAAACGTTTTAACAAATGCAAGTTATAAATATGAATCATTACATCCTTTGTACCCCCCATATTATGTGTGTGCCCTATTAATGAGTTTGGAGTTGAATGTTGTTTTTACCTCAGGAGGTATTTTACTACTTCTCTGCAGTGCTTCTGTATCCTCCAACCCCATCTCCTAGTGTGTGATTTCGTTAGGGTTTACTATTGTATCCTATAAAATACCAATCAAATAAGTCAGTGATTGAATTTGTACCATGAAAAGAAAAATGGGCATGAAAGACCTTAATTTAACCGAAGTGATGATTATAAACAAATCTTCCTTTGGGATTTAGTTACTGTGTAAAGCTACTAATTGCAGCCAGAGAATTTGTTTCTCTCTGTACTGTCTCATCAAAATTAAGATCTTATCTGATAGCTTTGCCAATGAATGATTTCTAAGACTCTATCATGAACACATACAAGCAGTGATTAAAAACTCTGGTAAAAGTTGTAGAACAAAGATAATTTTATAATCAATACAAGAAGTCTTATCACCTGTTTGAACTGGAAAATTAAACTGTTATGTTTAAAAAAATCCAGAAACAAAAGCAAAGTATAATTGTTCTGTAACTTAAGCAATATTAAATGCCCAGGCATCTTACAGAAATTTTGTACATAGTTTGAGAATGAATATACAAAATATGTCTTGGTGTATAAGCCATATAGCTAAACCAAAGACACTAATAACAGGAGATTCTACTCTATTATAGACACTAATGAGATGGACAATCCCACAACAAAAATTGCACAACAATTTTTGTCCCTGACACAAACATGTAAATATTCTGAAAAGCATTTTGACTATTTGTCTGACTAGATACATTTCCTTTAAGTTGCACAAAAAAACTTATTCTACACATAACAAATTAGAAATGATTAACAGCCTATAACAATACTTGCTTACAATACTAGAGACTAGCCTGCTCTTTAAAGTCTGAAACCTGAAATATTACAGTTCACATCTTCAACAATTATATTTTTTCTTAATCCTGCTTTCTTACATATTTTAACTAGTGGCATATATGCTAAACACTTTATTTATAACAGAACTAAGTTATTACTTCTGGGTGCAAGGAAGAAAATTATCCTCGTACATTGTAAATGCATTGCAAAGAAACAACAAACAGTACTTATTTTACAATAAATTTGCTATGGTAATATTACAAGCTTTAGTTCTTGGATTTATTATTAAATAGAATGTCTGATTATGTTTAGTGTTACACACCATTTCCGTAATATCTCATTCACATATCTCACCTGTTTACATCTTCAAAGTATTTTAAAGCCAGCAAAAAGACAGTAATAATACAATTTCCATCCTACGGGGACATAGAGTAAGAACAAGTATAAGTAATAAGTACTGCCACAAAAAGCACTGTCTGCTACTATGACTATATTAAGCTTATCGTAACCCAGGGAGTAATGTAAACAGATGTTTCATGAATAAATCGTTGCAGGAACTAAGGATGTAACAAACTGCTATTGATGTTATAACTGTTATTTACAGATTGTAAGAACTATATAGGTCCAAAATTGTTTCAGTGTGTTTAACAAAGGAGAGCAGCAAAATTAAAATAAATAAACAAACACAACAGTGTATAATAACCCTTTTTTACAGCAAAAGGAGTCCACAGCAATATAAGAGACGTTTCTCGAAGAAATATTTTATGTGAAGTGCCATATATGACAATAATGTTTTATAAATACAAGTATTAGTGCTGAAGGAAGAACTGAGAGATGAATATGTGTATTGTATCTGAGAGACATCAATGAGGCATAAGGAAACAAAATAATGAGATAAAATAAACTATCATAGGCTAATGAATGAATAGAAAGCACAACACATTTAGAATTTGGAAAAAAAATCTGGACACCAATCATCTCAACTAAGTAAATGAGCAGATATGAATAAACCAAAGAATGCAAATAAAATAAATGAGGCACCAATAGCAGATTCAAGTGTTACTCTAACTGTGGTTTACGCTAAGGAAGATTTGCAGAAAAAATGGGGGAATAATCAGAAAATGGAATTCCTTGTAATCTCTGCAGGAATGTAAGATACAGAAAAACATCTTAAATTAATATAAAGTGAAATATTGAGAATTTATGAAGAAACAGGCTGTTGAAATCATACAATGCAGGCTCTCATGCTGTTTTTTTTTGCATCCTTTATGATACCTAAAAAAGAAAAAGCACCAAAGACTGTTTAAAGTTTAGAATGTTCATTGCAGATTTCTTAGTTAAAAGAACTGTATACAAAGTGGCGCATTGTTGAATATGTTTTCAGTTTCCTGTCAACATATATACCACTTTTTCCATTAAAAAGTGAATCTTACATTGTGTTAGAAGTGAAATGAATATTTTCAGCACTTCACTCTTCGCAGAGCACTGTGGTGCAGGACTGTACAAGAAAGTGCTATTGTAAAATTATATCTCCCATTTACAGTAATGTTTGTGGTTTGGCATAACATGTTCGCTATGGATACTGAACATTTGTTTCTGATGTTATTCACAACCTGATTATTTGCGTAGGATTTTGTTAATGGAAAACCTGCAACAGGGCTGCATGGTGAGATTGAAAATACTTCAGCTGCAACTTTGTTTCAATTTAAACATGACTGGTTTCAAGAAAATTATATTCACATCTTCAGTTGCACAAATTTAGTAGTGGCTGTGAAGTGTTACCACGCCACCACATCCACCTGTCCCACAGTTCAGCCTGTTGTAGCATGTGACCACCTAGCAACTGACTACTAAATTTGTACACCTGAAAATGTGAATATGATTTTTCCAAAATCAGTCATGTTTATAATTAGACAAAGTTACAACTGAAGCAGATATTTTCAATCACACAGTGCTTATTTGCAATTTTCCTAACATTTCGTCTTCATCCAGAATTGCACTGAACATCTTCAGAAGTGCTTCTCATCTGGCAAGACTTGCCAACTCAGTGGAATGAGTAGGAACTCTGAAGATGTTCAGCTCAACTCTGGTGGAAATACTAAGAAAAGAAAATTTTCATGGGCCAGAGCCATATAACCTAGAAGATTTACCAATAGTTGAGACAGCCAGTCATGTAAGACTTCATTGTATGATCATAAGTTTAATTACATCACAGAAAATCAAATACTATATGTGCTTTCCAAAAACACTGACACTTAAAGATGAATTCAGGTACTATCTTGTCTTTTCAGTTTTATGGTTTGCACGTATGGCATTCATGTACCTAAGATTGCATTATGTCAAGGCAAGGCAGATCCATAATGTAGATCTTTGTTTTCACTTTTTAATTATTGTTGCTGGCATATGACTGACTGGAGCTTTACTTACACTTCAGACTTACAATCCTAATTTGACTAGAATATTTAGTATGTTTCAAATTAAGTATTAACTAACATAGTTGCTCTAAAAGAAAGAAGTATGCTAACATGGGAAGTGATAAATCAGGAGAAGGGTCTGTTGTAAAAGGAATGTAATAGTTGATATGTTCACACTGATGTTTCCTTGAATATTCGAACTGGTAAATCAGAATGCTTGATATAGATGTAACGTGTAACTGTGGTATTTTCTGTGACTTCATCTGACCGTTTGTGATTTGAAAGACTTCCACCATCATTGTCCCAGGACACAAGGCTTGATCCTAAACAAGAAAAAAATTTACAGTATGGAGTGTAAAGAAGTAATAATGCATTAAATACAAAGGTGCGGTAGGAAAAAAAAACATTGTCATAAATAAATGTAATTTAAATCTGTGAAATGCTCATTTGAGATTAAAAGCTTATTATATAACTAACTTGGAAAGAAACAGAAGTTCCAGATATACACATTTGATGATACCATTACTCACTTATGAATTCAAATCTGGAAGAAAAAAATTCTTAGAGGTCTACTTAGAGGTCTAAATGAAATATCAGTCAATTAATGTTCTATGTCGTAAACCAGAGTATACAACTTATTTCTTTTGTAAAAATTGCTTCTTGTATCATTATTACTGAAATCAATTTGAAAAATATTTATTTTGCCCTCTACAATATTAAAAAATGAGGAATGCTTGATTTGTGATGGTACGCACTGCTGTTATGCCATGCCAATGTGTCTAGGGGGAGGAATCAGAACCACTGATTTTGAGATGTGGTATGATAGAACTTTTGCTGCAGTTGAAGTAATGTGAAACAAATGTTGTATTCACACTTTTAAAATGCTCAGAAAATAATTAAGATAACGTGTTAAAAAGTCTAAATTTCAAAAACATCCCCTGGAAGGTCACAGTGCCAGAATCTCATTTCTTACAAATCAACCACTCAAAATGAGTGTATGTACTGTTGCATAAGTACAAATTCAGAGTTCTCAGATAGAATCCTGATTCCTAATTATGCATACTGTTATCTGTTATCAGTGCTAGGTTCTGAAGTAAAACATTTCTCTATGGTAGTGTCATAGAAAAATGAAACTAAATACAACATAGTTTTCTTACCTGCCGCAAAGGCGAGAAGTAACTCAGATTGAGATAGTGGCCCCCAAAGCATAAACAAATGAGCATAAATACAGCATAATTTTACTCATTTGCCCCAAAGGTGAGAAATAACTCTGATTAAGATATGTTGATCTTCGCTTCCAGAGTATCTGATTATTATTTTTATTTAATCTCAATTAACTGACTAGTCAAGTGTATTGGAATTTCATATACAAAGTTACAATAATTCGCCCCCCCCCACCCCCACCCACCCAACCTTCTAAAATGTAGATCTGAAAGGTTATTACAGTATGAGCATAATAAAATAAAGAGTGCTTGGGAACAAGTCACTACTTTATGTAAACTGTCACACACTTGTTTTGTTATTGTCTCTATATCTTCTGTTGTGAAGCTGTAATCCTTGATAATGTTGTATCATAGATCACTTTGTCATCTAAGATTACTATTTTATAGCCTGCCTAGTTATTAATGTAGGTACAACATTAAGTGCAAGGGTCCCAGTCTGGGGCATGCATGACATAATTCTACCTTTGTCAATGACTCTCCATCATACTGTGTACTCCGTACCAAGAATCCTCAGTTCAGTCACAGATTTCATTTGATACCCCATACGATTGAACTTTTGTCAATAAGTGTTGATGTGGCACTGAGTCGTATGTTTTTCAGAAATCAAGAAATCGTGTCTCTTCCTAATTGCCTTGATCCATGGCTTTCAGGATGTCATGTGAAAAAAGTATGAGCTGGGTTTCACATGACTGATATTTTCAGAATCCATGCTGATGGCATAGAGGTCATTCTGTTTGAGATGCCTCATTATGTTTGGGCTCATAATATGTTCTAAGATTCTAAAACAGATCGATGTCAGTAATCAGTAATACTGGATGGGACTTTAGGGGATCATTTCTGCCACCTTTCTTATAGATGAGCATGATCTGTACTTTCTTTCAACTAAAGGGGGAAACTTCTTTTATTAAAGAGATCTGTTGTATATTATGTTTAAAACAGTTGTCACCTCAGTTTCCAACTTCTGTATATAATCATAGGGACTCTTGGGACTTGTTCAGTTTTAGTAATTACTTAACACCACTGAGACTAACATCTGTATCACTCATCTTTGCAATGGTGTGAAAGTTAAACTGAGGCTGTACTCCTCGATTTGAAAATGGAGTTAATCATTTCTTCTTTTGCACTGCTTACCTCAGTTCCAGTTTCTGTGTCATTTGTGAATGTCTAAACACTAACTTGTGTGCCTTTACATGTGACACAAAGTTCTGGTACACAACTGGGGGGGGGAGTTCCATTAGGTACATTTGAATCCAGTGCTTCATCAACCACTATTCTAAGTTGAACTGCAGTTATTCTAAAGTTGAATTCCTGTCCCTCTACATGTTCATGCCCATAGCTAAAGGTATAGAGTTCTTCACTGAGATGCAATACTACTGCCTCTTCATCTAGTTTACGGAATATGTAAATCTTCTGACTTTCTGTAGTTGCACTTTATGAAAAGGAAAGTTGATACTCACCATATAGCGGAGATGCTGAGTCTCAAATAGGCGCAACAAAAAGACTCTCACAATCAAAGCTTTCAGCCATCAAGGCCTTTGTCAACAATAAACAACAGACACACAGAAACAGAACTTGCACACACGACTGCAGTTGTGTGTGTGTGTGTGTGTGTGTGTGTGTGTGTGTGTGTGTGTGTGTGTGTGTGTGTGTGTGTGTGTGTGCTGTTGGTGAAGGCCTGGATGGCCGAAAGCTTAAATTGTGAGACTCTTTTTGTTGTGCCTATCTGTAACTCAGCATCTCTGCTATATGGTGAGTAACAACTTTCCTTTTCATAATATTGTCACTTTCTGTCCTGGATTTTCCATTGTTTGATTGTTGTAGTTGCACTTTGGCAATCATGCAACCGCCCCTTGTTCACTGACACCTGTTTCAATGTGAATTTCTTCAAAGAGCTCAGATTTATTAGACACCTTTAGATTTGATATATTTCTGAGATAAGTAAGGTTCCGAACTGTCTATTCTAAGCAGGTTTCGAAAAAAGTATTGGGTATTGCAAGATGTCTTATCATACCCACTACTTACAAAACTTTAATTATCCCACTCTGTTGTTGAATGAATAAGTTTCTTTACAATGCTAACATTGTGACTGGGGAACATAAATATTAGTGAGCTGAGGTTTTGTCTCAACATTTTGATTATTCTGGGGATGACCCTAGTGGCCAGTAGAAGGCTCAAATATAAGTTTATGTCCAATGGTGATACTGGGTTTTGCCCAAACAATCTCACATCCAGCTACAATTTCTATCTCAATGGATTTGAGTTTCTCTTCTACTGCTACAAATATACTACATTCATTTCCCATCAACCTGTCTATCAGCATACACTTAAATTTACATCTGAAACCTCAGTACCGTTAACTTCAGGTTTTATCCAGCTTTCTGTACTTAACATTATGTGAGCTTCACTGCTTTTAGACTTACTTCAAACCTGGGACTTTGGTTCTAATACTCTGGCAACAGATCACCAGGATTTTAATAGTCCCAGCTGTGTTATGCTAATACTTTGGGGTCTTACACAGCTTCATTATTGGCTCTGAATGAAGAAATGCCTAATCTAAGCAAACTCTTTTGTGGACTGTACATGAAGTCAGTTACCAGGGTAGGGATCCTAACCTGATCCATTGACATCTGCAACTATGCTTTGCAAACCACTGTGAGGTGCTTGGCAGAGGTTATATCCCACTGTACCAGTTATTAGAGTTTCTTCCTGTTCCACTCATGTATGGAGTGCAGGAAGAAAGATCGTTGGAACACTTTTGTGTGTGCAGTAATTACTCTTATCCTCACGATGTCTATGTGAGTGACGCATAGGGGGTTGTAGTACATTCCTAGAATAATCATTTAAATCTAGTTTTTGAAGCTTTGTTAATAGACTTTCTTGGGATAGTTTATGACTATCTTCAAGAGTCTTCCAATTCAGTTCCTTCAATATCTCTGTGACACTCTCCCATGGATTAAATAAATATGTGACCATTTGCTCTGCTCTTCCCTGTATACTTGCAATATCCCCTGTTAGTCCTATTGGTAAGGATCCCTTACTCATGAGCAATAATCTAGGAACTGGTCACACTAGTGACTTGTAAGCAACATCCTTTGTAGACTGATTGCACTTTCCCAGTACTCTACCAACAAACCAAAGTCTGCCATCTGCTTTACCCACAACTGAACCTATGTGATCATTCCATTTCATATCCCTACAAAGCATTACACCCAGGTATTTGCATGAGTTGGCTGATTCCAAAAGCGACTCACTTTATGTTTGACCTCTGCTTAAGACAGTATTACTACTCAGGGTACATATTGGTTGAAAGCACCGATGATGGCTGTTAATCAGCTGAAGTCGATTTGCAAAAGTGAATAAATAAAACATGATTTTGTGACTGGTTGCTGCATATTTGGTAATTTTAATAAGATACTATGTTTTTTTTGTATTGTGAAGTGCAAAATTTTACATTTCTGAACATTTAGAGCAAGTTGCCAATGTCTGCACCATCTTGAAATCTTATCAAGATCTGACTGAATATTTATGCAGCTTCTTTCAGATAGTTCTTCATTATAGATTACTGTATCATCTGAAAAAAGCCTGCCTATGCTATTAATATTGTCTGCGAAGTCATTCATACACAATATGAACAGAAAAGGTCCCAACACACTTCCCTGGATATCCCTTATGATTGTACTTTTGACAATAAGTGAAGGTGTGGTACTGAGTCAAATGCTTTTCAGAAATAAAGAAACACTGCATTTACCAAGTTTGCTTCATCCAAGTTTTCAGTATGTCATGTGAGAAAAGTGCGAGTTGGGTTTCACATTGTCAGTGTTTTCGTAATCCCTGATGGTTGGCACTGAGGAGGTCATTCTGTTCAGGATACCTCATTATGTGTGAGCTCAGAAAATGTTCTAAGATTCTACAACAAATCAATGTCAAGGATATTGGATGGTAGTTTTGTGGATCACTTCTGCTACCCTTCTTGTAGACCCTGACTTTTTCCACGAACTGGGCATGGTTTTATATTCGAGGGATCTACAATAGATTATAGTTAGAAGAGAGACTAATTCAGTTGAAAATTCATTATAGAATCTGATAGGGATTTCACCTGGGCCTGGAGTTTTTTCCATTTTAACGATTCCAGTTATTTCTCAACATCACTGACACTTATACTTATTTCACTCATCTTTTCAGTGGTACAAGGATTAAAACTGGGGCAGTTCTCCTGGGTTTTCCTTTGCAAGGGGAACATTTGAAAATGGAATTAAGCATTTCAGCTTTTGCTTTGCTACCCTCAATTTCAGTTACTGTCTCATTCGCTAGGGCTGGACACTAACTTTGGTGCCACCAACATCCTTTACATACAACCAGAATTTCTTTGGGTTCTGTGACAATATTCTGCTAGTCATTAAAGGCTTCACACTTAGCTCTCTTGACAGCCGAATGCATTTCATTCAGCATCTGTCTGTCTACAGCCCTGGCCTTCGTTTTGCACTTATTATGCAGTAATCTCTGTTTTGTTAGAAGTTTCTTTACAGTGACTGTATACCATGGAGATTCCCTACCATTATGAATTGTTCTACTGGGTACATATCTATCCAGTGCACGATCAACTATTCTTTTAAACTTGAACCAAAGTTCCTCTAGACGCCGCGCACTCTGCTGAGAGTTTCAAGTTCCTCACTGAAATATGACACTACTGATTTTTTATCAAGTTTACTGAACAAACATATCTCTCTGCTTGTTTTAGTTGTTCTTTTTTACTTTGGTAATCATTGTTGCCATAACCACATCATGGTCACTGATATCAGTTTCGATGTGGACATCCTCAGAGAGGTCAGGTCTATTTGTTGCCATTAGATCCAATGTATTTCCACCACGAGTGGAGTTCTTAAATATCTATTCTAGGTAATTTTCAGAGAAGGTATTTAGTACAGTTTCACAGGATGTCTTATCATGCCCACCACTAACAAAACTGTTAGTTTCTCAATTAATTGCTAGATGATTAAAGTCTCCACCGATGGTTACTTTATGACAGAGGAACTTAGCTATGAGTGAACTGAGGTTTTCTCTAAGGTTTTTGGTTACATCAGGAGATGAGTCTGGTGGGCGACAGAAGGATCCAATAATCATTTTATTGCCCTTCCTGGTACTGAGTCTTGCCCAAACAATCTCACATGCAGCTTCAGTTTCTACCTTGGTGGATTTAGGGGGAATCTACAGTTCTTTACCCTGTGGCACATGTCAACAAAACCACAGCCTAGCTTGACATAGAACCTTTGAAGTCATTAGTTCAAGCCCTCCATTCGACCATCCGTTCTGTGGACAGTGCTGTAGATTGAGGGTTTTGTTGACATTTCATGAGCATGGCAGCTCTTCTCAGCTTTCTCTGTCATTCAGTGTAATGATCCACATGATATGCATTGTTTTTTCCAGTCTGCACCTGGTTCACCCTGCTCTCTCATTGATGCCACAGCAGCCTCTTCCAAATGTTGAATGAGGAACACAGGTCCATACTCTGCATAAGGTGATTATTATTATGCCTTGTGGCCATTTTCCTGAGGGGTGCCATTACTCACCATATGTTTGAACTGTCAATGACTATGAATAATGTAATGATAAAAATTGTTTCAGTTAATGTTATGAAGAATTGAATGAAATTTAGTAGCCAGTGATTTCAACTGCCTTCTAATTATTATTATCACAGAATCAAAGAGCATTTGCCATGCCAAGCTGTATTGGTTTCATGCCTAATAATGATCCAAATTACATTTTGAATTTTTTGTGTGTGTGGGCAGATTTTAGTATTTTTATAACATGGTGAAGAATGCTTATAGTATTGAGTAAAGCTGTTCTGTTACATTAAATAAAGCCCTCTCTTCCCTGCAGTCTTATTAACACTGTATCTAATTGCCTAATGAAATTTAAAATATTTCCTATGTGTGAGTGTGTGTGTGGGGGGGGGGGGGGGGGGGGGGGGACGGAGGGAGGAGTGGGGTGTGGATGGGGTCTTGAATACTGTTAAATATCCTATCTTGTATATTCTCAAAACTCTTACTAAATCACAGCACTCTAATAAGAGTTATTCAATGCAGTACTCATTTAGACCTATGGCCTAAAATTTATTCTACATTTTGTGTATATAATCCGTCTCTGTAGCCAGGAGGCTGTCATGTGGGGGATCCAGGTCAATTCCCAGTACTGCCAGGGATTTTTCCTGGGTGAGAGGACTGGGACGGTTCCATTCAGCCTCATGATGATAATTAAGGAACTACTTGACTCAGCGGTAGTGGCTCCAGGTCTGCTAATCCAACGGTGGCTGGGAGAGTGGTGTTCTGATCACATACCCCTCCATACCACATCCAAATGATGCCAATGGCTGATGGATGACATGGTGGTCAGTTGACTCTGACTGACCCATCTATGGCCAGAATGGCTGAGCTTTCCTATTTGTATATTGCTACTCAGGCCATTGCCTGAGAACAAGTAATGGACTCCTCACAATATTATGTGTCATCTCGCACCATTAGTCAGAGACTAGCAGCATCCGGACAAGGATGTACCTGTCTGTAAGAAGTAAACAGTTTAGTGGAGAAGCAGGAAAAGACTGAACTTGTATCTATTCTCCTGATCCTGGAGGAAGTTATTGAATATTGTGTTGAGGGCACATAAAGATCATTACAGATGCAATGTGCTTCAAGTTAATCAGTCATCAAACTGGAGAAAGCCATAAGGTTAATTTTAAAGCTATAGGTTGAATTTTTGTGATTTTATTTACTTTCATCACCTACATGAGGCTCTGTGGCCTTATTACCTATTTATTTAATGGTAGGTTAAAGCTAAAGGAGAGGTTTTCAACTAAGTGATGAACAAATTGAGCAGCACCTCCAGTTGTCAGGAATCAGCAGTTAGGTTAAGCATATTAAGGATGATCGCTGGACCTGTGGCCGTAGCACCTGAATGCTGTGTCATCTCTGGAGTGTGATGGATACTATGAAGGCAGTATTAGTATGATGAGCTCTAACTGATTAAAGATTATCGTTATAGTCCAAATATAAAGAAACAGGATAGTAAATTTTTTTCCGAGTTGTTGTGGACCATTAAAAATAGTGAGCATTCTCACCCAAAAGTGGTAGTCTTAGGAGACCTGGAGACTGTTCAAGAAAAGGAATTATATAATACTGAAATGTTACAGAAATTTGTATTCCCAGGAAAATCTGTGGTCTTTGCATGTTCGGCAGGTTGACATCCTTCTGATGACCATGGTAACTGTTTTAGTATTCCCCATTTCATTTTCCCTGGACTAGTTTCTTTTGCTCTTTCTATCATGTTGCCTTTAACCTAAACCCATCTCCTGCTGGCCTATCCTAGAGGTAAATATGACAGATGAGGGTTCTACGTAGACCTATAATGTGTTTGGTAACAATAAACGTATGTTGCTTAAGATCTAAGCATGAAATACATACATTAATCAATGATGATTAAAAGCAACATAGAGATTTAAGATTTCTTTTAAAGCAGGTAGACAGAGGGATGAGGAAGGGAAAGGAAACCATTCCCTAATTGGACTACGACATCCTACTATGCAAGTGAAAAAGCAATAGTTTTGTGAGTCAATTGTTTTGCCACTGTAGCTGTAAAATAAGACTAAAACTATTGTTACCTCTGGTCAGAGGTCACTAATGAATGATTGCTTAACAGCTGATGCATGAAAATAACAAAAAGCAGTCAAGTTATCTCTAATGATAATGAGAGAGTCCTAGTGAATAAATAACTTTTAAGTAAATGAAATAAGAAAGCTATAGTTATTAGTACATTACATTAAAAAATTCTGTCGGAACAGGTCTCAGAAGACCCAATGGTGCTGCCTGACCGCCATGTCATCCTCAGAAGATAGGTGTTACTGGATGCGGAGATATGGAAGGGGGGAGGGGGGGGGGGGGGGGAGGACGTAGTCAGCACACTGCTCTCCCAATTTTCATGACCAGAGCCACTACTTTTATACCAAGTGAGTCCTCAATTGAGCTCACAAGGGCTGAGTGGACCCCACTTGCCAACAGTGCTCGGCAGACCCAGATGGTCACTCATACAAGTGCTAGCCGAGCCCAACAGCACTTAAACTTCAGGGATCTGATGGGAAATGGTGTTACCTCTGCGTTAAGGCCATAGTCCAGTATATTCTGTTAAGAGGTGCAAAATTGGAGGACTGATGAGCTGTTAAGTAGGTATGTCTTATTTTATAAAAACTGGAAATGTTAAATAGAGATTAAGCAAACTTAGAATTATTCTCAACAGAACTCAGTCACCAAATTTATGTGAAAATATTTTGTTGGTACTGACCTACATATGGAGAAATGATCATCACAATAAAACAAGGGAAATCAGAGCACACACTGAAAGATATAAGTGTTCGTTTTTTCCGTGTGCTGTTTGAGATTGGAATAATAGAGAATTATTGTGAAGGTGGTTCAATGAACCCCATGCCAAGCACTTAAGTGTGATGTGCAGAGTATCCATGTAGATGTAGATGAGATCAAGAAGCTGCATTCATTTAAAGAAATGAAGAAAACGTGAGACTTTGAGAACTGCAATTTTGTAATTCTTTTTAATATGAGCAGTGTGTGACTGCTTCAGTAATAAAGAATAAAGATAAACATTATAATCTTGTGGCAATAAATAGCTCCCTGGTGAACAGCCACTGACAACAAGCATTTATTGGAAGGTGAAGGCTTCTTGGAGAAGCTTGTATGAATGTTATTAGTAACTCATGGTAAAAAGAACATAAGAGGAATAACATGAGACAAGGTTCATTACTGGGTGGTTTAATAAAGCATATTTAAGTTATGGTGTTAGAAGGAGTATAGGTAAAAAGGTTCCAAAGAACGAGTCAGGAAACATATATTTGGAATAACTGGGAAGAATCAATATGTTTTGGAGAAACTTCACCTTTGGAATGCATACAGGTAAGGGTCACAGGCCGTGCATTCTGTTAAAGATTTTAAGAGGGTGCATGCCCAATTTTATTTATGTATTGGAGAGCATGACAGGTGGACCCAGAGAAAGAATGGTTCATGTTTTTAGTCAGGTGGCTCCATAGGTGGAATGACTTGAATCGGTTTTTGTATGGGGGGATTAATAAAGTGACACACATCAAAAAGATAAAAAGGTATTTAAACAGCATCTGCCCATAGAAGAAGGTGTAAGTGCAACTTTCACAGAGGCAGAGCTGTACAATAACTGTTAGTCACACTGTAGAAGTGCTCTCCAAAATAATTGAAGGTTAATAGTCTTACCAGGGCAGTGATGATTCTTTGAATTTATGTTTCCATACATGTTTGACTTACCACAGATCTGAGATTTGAAATAGTGGAAAGTAGTGTAGAATAAAATGACAGCATCTAACTCATCATAACGATGAACTTAAAACATTTTCTGTCCTATTAAATTAAGAAACTTATCTTGTTGGAATCAATGAAATGAACAAAATAAATGCAATTACCTCTGAGTAATAGTACTATAATAATGAGACAGACTGATTAAACAGGGCAAATATCTCTCATGTTTTTATCTACAAAAGTGACATGCTGTATGTGTAAACCAACTGGATGATAGCACAAGAAAAATCTAGTACACGTAGAGCTGTAAAATGCGAAATGGAAAAGTCATTCACTAGATTTAAGCATGTAATGAAGAACTGTAGGCAGAATGAGATTTTCACTCTGCAGCGGAGTGTGCAAGTTCGAGTCTTGGTCCGGCACACAGTTTTAATCTGCCAGGAAGTTTCAAGAACTGTATGGTTGAAGAGGTATACATCAATATTTTGAAAAAAGTATAATGAATGTGAAATGAAGCTATTAAAGAGGCACTCTATCTTTCATCTAAGCAAGCTGAATTATGTAATAGATATTTTTCTAAAATCAAAATGCAAAGGAGGAAGCTAAGCTCTCATAAATTCTGAAAAAAGAAAGTTTATGTATGGGATTATGAGTCAAGAAATATGCTCATACATGTTTTATTATTTGCAGAAATAAAAATTGATTTGGTATTAAGTGGCCTTATGTACAAATAATAATAATAATAGTAATAATAATAATAATAATAATAATAATAATAATTCCCCGTGGAGGCCCGGGAAAAGAATAGGCCTCCGGTATGTTCTGCCAGTCGTAAAAGGCGACGAAAAGAACAAACCACTAATAGGGCTAACCCCCCTTTTAGTGTGATTAGTTGGTTCAGGACAGAACTAAAGAAGTCTCGGACAAGCGCCGTCATGTTCGGGGACGACGCTTGAACCCTATGCCCGCCCACAATGGTAACGACACTGCTAGCCAACTGGAAAATGATTTAAATCCAAATAGAGGTGTTTTGCAGGATATGCTTCCTGCAACCACCCTAGAAGGAAAACAAAGACAGAGGATGAGATGGTCAGATGAAGTTAATCGACACCTCATGTTCTGTTAATACCAAGCAACAAACCTAGGAACCAACACAACTGGATACAGATCACAAGTATACACAACATTTATTACCAGATACCCAGAATTAAAATTTTTAACAGAACAACGACTAGCTGATCAGATCCGTGTAATAATAAAAAATAACAGGATACCCCAGTCAGAAATAGAAAACATCAAACAACAAGTACAACAAATACTGGAACAAAATAATGTGCAATCAGAAGAAGAAGAAAATACAGTAATGGACTCAAACATCCCAGAGCAAACAAACAAAGAACAACACGCACCAATTAAACAATCAGAGGAAAACGAAATCTTAAGACAGCCACCAGAACAAGCACAAATAGAACACGAAGTGATACAGATGTTAGATATAGAAGAAAAATTTCAGCTAACATACATAGAATACAAAGACACAAATACAGACATTAGACCATTCTTGCATAGACCACCAAATAACCCACAAGTCGAAACAACAATAAAAACTATCAACACAATCATACACAACAAAATAAATGAAAACACAACTATGGAAGAGTTACAACTACTGGTTTATATAGGAGCACTCACTACACTAAATATACACACTAGGCAGAGATCAGAACCAACCAACACACAGAAGAAACCCACAAAACCAGCATGGCAACACAGGCTACAGATCAAAATAGAAAAACTGAGAAAAGACATCGGACAGCTAACACAATTTATAAGAAATGAAATCTCGGAAAAAAAACGAAAAAGGTTAGGTAAAATCTCACAACAAGAAGCGACAGAGCAATTAGACGAAAAGAAGCAGAAATTACAAGCATTAGCCAAACGACTCAGAAGATACAAAAAAAGTGAAAATAGAAGGAAACAAAACCAAACATTCAACACAAACCAAAAGAAATTTTACCAGACAATAGATAACACACACATTAAAATAAACAATCCACCAAACATAACAGACATGTAACACTTCTGGAGCAACATATGGTCAAACCCGGTACAACATAACAGGCATGCACGATGGATACAAGCAGAAACAGACACATACAAGATGATACCACAAATGCCTGAAGTGATAATTTTGCAACATGAAGTCACCCAAGCAATTAATTCTACTCACAATTGGAAAGCCCCTGGAAATGATAAAATAGCAAATTTCTGGTTAAAGAAGTTCACCTCAACACATTCACATCTAACTAAATTATTTAACAGTTACATTGCAGACCCATACACATTCCCTGATACACTTACACACGGAATAACATATCTGAAACCTAAAGATCAAGCAGACACAGCGAACCCAGCTAAATATCGCCCCATAACATGCCTACCAACAATATACAAAATATTAACTCCAGTCATTAAACAGAAATTAATGACACATACAACACAGAACAAAATTATAAATGAAGAACAAAAAGGCTGTTGCAAAGGAGCACGAGGATGTAAAGAGCAACTGATAATAGATGCAGAGGTGACATATCAAGCTAAAACTAAACAAAGGTCGCTACACTACGCATACATTGATTACCAAAAAGCTTTTGATAGTGTACCCCACTCATGGTTACTACAAATATTGGAAATATACAAAGTAGATCCTAAATTGATACAGTTCCTAAACATAGTAATGAAAAATTGGAAAACCACACTTAATATCCAAACAAATTCAAATAATATCACATCACAGCCAATACAGATTAAGCGTGGAATATACCTAGGAGACTCATTAAGTCCTTTCTGGTTCTGCCTTGCTCTGAACCCACTATCCAACATGCTAAATAATACAAATTATAGATACAATATTACTGGAACATACCCACACAAAATCACACATCTGCTATACATGGATGATCTAAAACTACTGGCAGCAACAAATCAACAACTCAACCAATTACTAAAGATAACAGAAGGATTCAGCAATGATATAAGTATGGCTTTTGGAACAGACAAATGTAAGAAAAATAGCATAGTCAATGGAAAGCACACTAAACAAGAAGATTACATATTGGATAACCACAGCGACTGCATAGAAGCGATGGAAAAAACGGATGCCTATAAATATCTAGGATACAGACAAAAAATAGGAATAGATAATACAAATATTAAAGAAGAACTAAAAGAAAAATATAGACAAAGACTAACAAAAATACTGAAAACAGAATTGACAGCAAGAAACAAGACAAAAGCTATAAATACTTATGCCATACCAATATTGACCTACTCATTTGGAGTAGTGAAATGGAGTAACACAGACCTAGAAGCACTCAATACACTTACACGATCACAATGCCACAAATATAGAATACATCACATACATTCAGCAACAGAAAGATTCACATTAAGCAGAAAGGAAGGAGGAAGGGGATTTATCGACATAAAAAACCTACATTATGGACAGGTAGACAATTTAAGAAAATTCTTTCTAGAACGAGCAGAAACTAGCAAAATACACAAGGCAATCACTCATATAAATACATCGGCTACACCACTGCAATTTCATAACCACTTCTACAACCCTTTAGATCACATAACATCAACAGATACGAAGAAAGTAAATTGGAAAAAGAAAACACTTCATGGCAAGCACCCGTATCATCTAACACAGCCACACATCGATCAAGATGCATCTAACACATGGCTAAGAAAAGGCAATATATACAGTGAGACAGAAGGATTCATGATTGCAATACAGGATCAAACAATAAACACCAGGTATTACAGTAAGCATATTATTAAAGATCCCAATACCACAACGGATAAATGCAGACTTTGTAAACAACAAATAGAAACAGTAGATCACATCACAAGTGGATGTACAATACTAGCAAATACAGAATACCCCAGAAGACATGACAATGTCGCAAAAATAATACATCAACAGCTTGCCTTACAACATAAACTTTTAAAACAACACGTTCCTACATACAAGTATACACCACAAAATGTACTGGAGAATGATGAATAAAAATTATACTGGAACAGAACCATTATAACAGATAAAACAATGCCACATAACAAACCTGACATCATACTCACCAATAAAAAGAAGAAATTAACACAACTAATCGAAATATCCATACCCAATACAACAAATATACAAAAGAAAACAGGAGAAAAAATTGAAAAATACATCCAACTGGCTGAGGAAGTCAAAGACATGTGGCATCAGGATAAAGTTGACATCATACCAATTATACTATCAACTACAGGAGTCATACCACACAATATCCACCAGTACATCAATGCAATACAGCTACATCCAAACATATATATACAACTACAGAAATCCGTAATTATTGATACATGTTCAATTACCCGAAAGTTCCTAAATGCAATATAACACATACCGTACAGTTAAAAGGAAGTGACACTTGATCAAGGTCCGCGTCACTCCATTTTTAACCGGACTTAACGTCTGAGAAAGTGAAGGAAATAATAATAATAATAGAATGAAAGTTAAAACTATGGTTATTTCATTGAGATTTTTCAATATTATGTGATGCTTGTAATTAGTCAAGTAAGTTGGATCACACATCTTTCGTCTCAGTGGGGGAACCTGTGATGAAACATTTCGATTCCATGGAATAATGTGTTCCATTTCTAACCACTCAGGCTGACAAAAGATGTTCATGGCAATGGAAATGTTATTTACGTAGTTGTTAAGTATGAAACATTTCATTGTGCAACATCTGTGGTCATCAGTCCCCTAGAACTTAGAACTACTTAAACCTAACTAACCTAAGGACATCACACACATCCATGCCCGAGGCAGGATTCGAACCTGCGACCGTAGCAGTCGTGCGGTTCCGGACTGAGCGCCTAGAACCGCTAGACCACCGCGGCCGGCAGTGAGTGTCTCCCCTGGCATCGGGCTTGGTGCTGCTTTGGAAATTGCAGAGCAAAGGATGTGGGTGATAATGTCAAAACCAGAACAATAGAATAATATATGAAAACTGGCGTTCTGCAATGTCAAATCATTACCTGAATATATGTCACAATTTATACTGAGCTACTAGTTAGGAGCGAGCTGTTTCACCCTCAATTGTAAATGAAACTGTACAGTGGAAACATCATGCTAATAGTACAGAAGAGTTACTGCAAAAGTGACATCATTATTTTAGTAGCTTGAATAGATTAGAGCTCTCTTTCAGCACCCACCAGCTGTCACGCCACATTCTAGTGACACTGCATAGCAGGTTCACTACAGCATTTAACTTTAGTAACAGCAACTGCAAGATATTTGTAAGGTAAAAGTTGGTGCACATATCAGCCAGGTGACAGATCATACATACTGTGGAACACATCAGACCAAAATCCACTAGTCACACGTAAGCTTTTGGGAATTAGTGATGCAAGTGACTCCTTACTGGAAACATTCAGATGTAGTCCCTGTTAAGTGTCATGTCACTGTGTAAAAGTTGACACACCAGTCTCAGCCATGAGTGAGTTCCCCATCAAGCTAATTGATTTATGATGTTCTGTGTTACACATTCAGTAGAATGCTTCATCCAAGGCTTGTCATATCACTCAAAGTGTGAAGCAGTCTCAACATTAATGTGAAGAGCATTCTCAGCTACATGCTTAACGTCTTCCTCAACTGAGCTTACAGTTCGGACTGCAATTCTTAAGGTACATTTATGCTGCAGCCTCACTGTTCACACCACGCTACTCACTGCTGGCACATTATACCTTGCTGCTCACCAGAAGCCATGTTACATTTACACTGAAGCCTCGCTGCTCACTGGGAGTAATTACCCTTCTGCTGTTCACGTAGTTATTAGAATGTTAGCAGAGTCAAACACAACACTGCTGAAGTGGCCTTGAATCAGTCAATCACTGCTCAAGTTTCAGGAAATGCAGCTATGGTCATGGCTCAAAACACAAATCACTGTAATATCATTGCCTGGCAAGGATCGAAGCAAGCAGTGATTGTACATGTTAATGGGTCACTAAGACTCAGTGGGCTTGTCTCATCATCACCAGGTCAAGCTGGTGAGTAGTGAGAAGGCATGATAAATGTGCCCTTAGGCTGATGTAATCTCTGCAAATAACTGTCTTGGAGACACTTTTATAGCTTATTATGCAGGTATCAGTGTAGAAGAGTGGCTCCTTTTGGTCACCCTTCTACTGGCCTACATCTAACATTTCCTGTTTTTTCAGAGCCTCAAACTGACGGTGTATGAGAAATTTATTATTTCTTAGACAGATGACATCATCTGCCCTTCTTCAAGGTGCATGCGGATTCTATCAACTAAAATAGGATCGAAATGGAACCCCTGTGTTACCATAGTAAACTTCTCTGAGAGGATACTCTCTCCTCATAACAAGCATGAAAATGCAGCTGAGACACACAAATTTGGTGTTTCATTTACTGTTTCACTAAGTGCCTCTTTGAATTTGAAGTAATCCTTTCCTCTATTGTTGTTATCGTGGTCTTCAGTCCAAAGACTTGTTTGATGCAGTTCTTCATGCCACTCTATCCTGCACAGGCCTCATCATCTCCAAATAACTACTGCAACCTGCATCCATTATAATCTGCTTACTGTACTCATCTCTTGGTCTTCTGCAAATTAACCCCCTCCCCTCCACCATGCAGTTCCCGCCAATACTAAATTGAAGATTTCTTGATGTCTAAGAATGAGTCCTCTTAACTGATCCCTTCTTTTAGTCAAGTTATGCCAAAAATTTCTAACTCCCCCCCCCCCCCCCCCCAATCAGTTCTAACCAGTACTTCCTCATTAGGAATGTGATCTACCCATCTTACCTTCAGCACTCTTCTTCTTCTGCAAAGTTGCATTTCAAAATTCAAAAGCTCCTGTTCTCTTCTTCTCTGAATTGCTTATCATCCAAGTTTAAATTCTATACAAGGCTGCTCTCCAGATAAAGGGCTATATCCTCTCTACTTTGGCCATCATCAGTTATTTTACTACCCAAACAGCAAAACTCAACTGCTAGTTTTAGTATCTTATTTTTAACCCTTCTCCTTCATCATTGCCTGATTTAATTCAATTACAATCCAGTATCCTAGTTTTCAGTTTCTTAATGATCATCTCAAGACACTGTCCATTTGGTTGAACTCTTCTTTGCTGTCTCTGACACAATTACAATGTCATTGGCAAACCTCAAAGTTTTTATTTCTTCTCCCTGAACTTTAATTCCTTCTCTAAAGTTTTCTTTGGCTTCCTTTATTGCTTGCTGAATGTACAGGTTGAATAACATCAGGGATAGTCTACAGCCCTGTCACTCCCTTCTCAACCACTGCTTCCCTTTCATGCCTTTCAGCTCTTATAATGACCAAAGGCTTTCTGTACAACTTGTACACAACCTTCTGCTGCATGTGTTTGGGCCATGCTACCTTCAGAATTTCAAAGACTGTGTTCCAGTCAACATTGTCAAAACTTTTATCTAAGACTGCAAAAGCTAGAAATGTAGGTTTGTCTCGATTTAATCTATCTTATAATATAATTAATAGGGTCAGTATTGCCTCATGTGTTCCAAAATTTCTCCAGAACCCGAACTGATCTTCCCTGAGATCAGCTTCTACCAGTTTTTCCATTCTTCTGAAAATAATTTGTGTCAGCAGTTTGGAACTATTAACTTATTAAACTGATAGTTCACTATTATTCACACCTGTCAGCAGTTGCTTTCTTTGGAATTGGAATTCTTGTATTCTTTTTGAAGTCCAAGGTATTTCCCCTGTTTCATAGAGCTTCCATATGAGGTAGAATAGTTTTATCAGGGCTGGCTCTCCCAAGGATATCAGCAGTTTTGAGGGAATGTCATGCAGTCTAGGAGCCTTGTTTCAGCTTAGGTCTTTCAGTGCTATCCCAATTTTTCTTGTAGTATCGTATCTCCCATTTCATCTTCATATACTTCCTCTCCTCTTTCTACAATTTTGCCTTAAAATTCATTTAACTTGTACAGCCTATCTTCATATTCCTTCCACCTTTTAGCTTTCTCTTCTTTGTTAGTATTAGTTTTCCACCTGAGATTTGATACTGATATAGCTGCTTCTCTTTTCTCCAAAGGCCTCTTCAATTTTCCTGCAGATGGAATCTACATTTCCCCTAGTTATACATGCTTCTACAGAATTACATTTGTCCTCTAGCCATTCATGCTTATCCATTTTGTAATTTCTGTCGGTTTTCTATTTTCTCTTTTCATCAATGAAACCCAATATTTCCTGTGCATCCAATGTTTTTTCTACTAGGCCTTGTCTTGTTACAAATTTGATTCTCTGCTGCCTTCACTATTTGATCTCTCAAAGCTACCTGTTCATCATCAGCTGAATTTCTTTCCCATTTCACTCAGTCATTGTCTAATGCTCCATTTGAAACTTGTATCAATTACTGGTTCTTTCAATGTATCCCAGCACCATCTTCTTAATTTCCTACTATTTGTAAATTCATCACTTTTAACACACAATTTGTAACCATTAAATTATGCTAAGAGGGGCCTTGGAGAAAAGTCCATAAAATACGCCATAGAAGGAAAGGGGCATGTGGCCTCAGAAACCCCACATGCAGGGAGTATGGAGGATACCAGCGCTCCAACAGATGTTGTACGTTTTCTCCAGATCAAAAAATGTGGCCGCAGTCTGATAGTTCTGCATGCACACTCAAAAACCACACTGTACAGTGGTTAGTAAATTGCAAGACTCGAGACACCATACGAGCTGGGCATAAATCACACATTCCATCACCCTACAAACACAGCTGGTGAGAGAAATGGGGCAGTAACTAGAAGAAAGGTGTTTGTCCTTACCAGGCTTAGGTATGGGTATGACAGTGGATTCATGACAGCGTCTGCGAAATGTGCCCACTGCCCAGATGTGATCATGAAGAAGGAAGTACTTGCCTGCAAGAGAAAGTTTTTGCAACATCTGAATGTGAACATCGTCCAGCCCTGGGGCGGAGGATCAGGATGAAGTGACCATGATCTAGTTCCCTCATAGTAAATGCGACATTGTAGCACTCACGATTCTGCGAAGAGAAGGATATCGCCCAAGCCTCCTCCATTCATTTCCGTTCCGATGGAGGAAAGCAGAGTGATAGTGGGCGGAGCTCAAAATCTCCACAAAATAGTGGCCCAAGGTGTTGGAGATAGCAATAGTGTCCACTATGACATCATCTGGTACATCAGGCTGGAAATTGGGGAATGGACGTTGGTCCCAGAGAGCCACCAGAGGTTGGTATACACTATGGACCTGTTAAAAGAGCTAGTAAACGATATCCAGCTAGCTTTTTTGCTACCCCAAAGAATGTGACAATACTGTGCATGCAACTGTTTATAATGAATGCAGTTTGCCATACTAGGATGATGTTAAAAACGCAGAGAGCGTGTCTACACGTGCGAATTGCATCATGGCATGCCTCAGTCCACCAAGAGACAAGGACTTGGCATGGTAAAGAGGAAGTGTGAAGAATGGAACATTCTGTCACGATAACACTTGTAAGATATTCTACCTGGTCATCACAGCTGTTGAAATGTTTCCAGAAAGTTTTGTTGAAATGTTGTTCGTCAGAGGTCACTAGTAGAGGGATGTAAACGATACAGAGGGAAAAGGTGAAGCAAAGAAGGAAAATGCAGACTGCAATAGCTTCAATCTGAGTAGTCAGGGAGATAGTTTGACTATGAACATCATCCCGGATTAGCAGTATGACTCCCTCATGAGTTAGAATTCCATCCTCGGGGGGGAATGGCAAAGTGGACTGGAAAAAAATGTGAGAGGCAGAGAACAAGTGGATGCTGCAGTTCCAAGAGCAACCATAATTTCTCTGTTGGATCTTGGCCACGAATGTTCCACTGGAGGAGAGTCTTGACGAGGAAAGGGGAAGAGGGAAAAATGAAGGGGTGTCACATCGGCAGCTGCCGAGTGTCAACCTTCAAAGACTCATTGCCACAGGGCACAGAGGCTGGAGGATCCTACTCCATGCAATCTACAGAGGCATCAGTGTTCTTTCTCCATCAGTCTGCAGAGTTCAGCGCAGAAAAATAGTTGGCGGTGCACACCAGCAACATGGAGGTCGACCAGATGAGGTATCACGCGCCAACATCATTGAAGAGGATCTCCAAATTGCTGAAGGAGAAGACCGTTTGCCTTTGCTTGATTTCTTGGCGCCTTTGCAGGTGGGCGATGACAGTTCAGATGTTTGTTGGCTGGAGGGATGTAAAAAGTCTTCACAAGAGTATTCCTTCTGTCCTTTCCAGTCTGCCAGTTGTGTAGCAGGTGACTTCGCCCTGTGAGGCGAAAGTTTGGTGGCTTATTGCACAGCTGGAGAAGGAGATGGGGATGCTATCATGACACTGGGTGATTTTACAACTGCAGTACCAAATTTGAGGTCACATGTCTGCATGGCCATGTCCTTTGTGGAGTGAGATGCAGCAAGAACAGTACTGTAAGTGCTGGATGATAGAATGCATGTTTTCTGATGAGCCAACAACTTGCGAGCGACGGGATAAGGTACTTTTTCCTTCACCCGGATATCCTAAACGGCCTTTTCATCGAGATACATGAGGCAATCTTGGGAGGAGGCTGCATGGCGCCATTGCAATTGATACAGCGGGGCAAAACAGGCAGACTATTGCCCTCATGAGTATCTCTGCTACAGGCTACACATATGGCCGGGGTCAACAGGACATTCAAGTGTGGTTGTAACGATGACACTGGTGGCAGCGCATCAGGTTCGGAATGTACAGTCAGACTGTGATAACTTCATTGCCTGCTTTGATTTTTGATGGAAGGACCACTCTATCAATGTGTGTGGGCACTATGGATGCATCTACCCTGTTCATCACCCAAAGGATTACAGTGACACCCTGCTGAGACAGACATATTTGGATATCTGTCTCAGTCAGACCATCGAGCAGCCTGGTGCAAATAACACCATGGAAAAAATTCAGCATTTGATGGACCTCGATACAAATAGGACAGTCATGGAGGAGCAAAGCTGCAAGCAGCTGTTGTGCTTGAGAATCAGAAGTAGTCTCCAAAAGCAAAATGCCATTACATAAGTGAGAGCAGGACTTCACAGGGCTGGCAGTTGCACTAGCACCTTTCTGAATAATAAACGGATTTACTGTAGCAAAGGATTGACTGTCTTCAGTATGTGAAACCCCAAGCAGCTGTCGTGCAACTGGGAGAACCTCATTCCGTTTATGTTTAGTGTACACGGACTGTGAAGATGATGATTGGCTCACTTCGAGAAAATCCCCCATTATTGCTAGGGTCTCTGACGCCATGCTCCTTCCCTCTGGGTGGGTGAGGGCGGGGGGGGGGGGGGGGGGGGGGGGAGGGTGGGGGGGCGGCGGCCTGCATGGGCATGTCCTTTGTGGAGCGAGATGCAGCAAGAGCAGTACTGTAAGTGCTGGATGATAGAATGCATGTTTTCTGATGAGCCAACAACTTGTGAGCGACAGGATAAGATACTTTTTCCTTCACCCGGATCTCCTAAACGGCCTGCTCATCGAGATACATGAGGCAATCTCGGGAGGAGGCTGCATGGCGCCATTGCAACTGATACAGCAGGGCGAGGCAATCATCCTTCCCTGGGCCTGCCCTGTACCAGGGGGTACGTGTGAGCTCTACCTGTCGACCTGGGGCTGAGGATTATGCCTTACCCAGTCATCTGTTACATGTCATACATGCGGGCTGGCCTTCAGGAGCACACAGGGAGGAAGAAGAAAAAGAGGAATCTCAAACATCGAAGTGGAGGAAGGTTAGGAGAAGGGGAACAAAGAAAGAAAAAAGGGACGAAAAGCAGTGGAGACTCCTCTTATGTCAGCTAATGAAAATGCAGAACACATTCCCAAAAACATCCCAAACATGTTCCCCAAGGGAGGGGAAAAAGAATAGCAAGAGGATAGATGCGCAGCACAGAAGGGAAAGGATGCGGCATAGGCTGGGGTCCAGAGGTAACCAAGCACGAACCTGCCAATGATTGTACTACTGTCATGGGGGATTGGCTCTGCGTCTATCTTAGTTATTTTAATTCATTAATTATGCCACTCGCAGTAGCTTACCTGCATTCCTACTTCATTATTTATTATCAGTTTTGCCCCTGCATTACCTCAGTGTGATTTTTTTATTTATAGCCCTGCACCCACTGACCAGATGTCCTATTCATCTCACAAACTTCACTAATCTCCACATTTAACCTCAGCCTATTCATTTCTCTTTCTGCTGATGATGACATCCTCCTGTGTAGTCCCTGCTTATAGATTTGAATGGGTATTTTACCCAAGAGGATGCCATCATTTAATCATAGAGTAGAGCTGTATGTAAGTAACAGTTGCAGTTTCCTCTTGCTTTCAGCCATTTGCAGTACCAGCACAGCAGGCTAAGTTGGCTAATGTTACAAGGCCAGATCAGTCAATCATCCAGATCGTTGCCCCAGCAACTACTGAAAAGGCAGCTGCCCCTCTTCGGGCACATGTTCGTCTGACTTCTTCACAGATGCTCCTTGACTGGTTGCACCTATTTGCATGGGGCCAGCCTTTCATTCAGAGGCAGCCCAATTTCAATTTTCTGGATATATTTTTATGACTATTTAAAGAGACTGCTTACATTTTCCCCCTCTTTTACTGGTTATTCATAAGTTTTGGACGCTGTTGTATGTTGAACCAGCATTTTATTTGAAATCTTGAAGAAGCTGAATTTCTCCAGTACCAGTGTCAGTGAATTAAAGCTTGTAGTTTGGCTAAACCGCAAGCACGAGGGCTTTCCTACTGAAACATATGGATGATTACTTCCAGGTATCTCTGTGGTGCAACAGAGAATCAATTACAGTTTTAATATATAATTGATATAATCAGTGCAGTAATTTTTAAACTATGAGACAGAATTGCTCGTCTGTACTTATTGTCATGAGGCAGAATATTTAGTGTTATCAATAGATAATGATAATGACCCACTCAGACAGCAGGGTGCATGAGTATGTCACTTCCAGGATTTGGGTAAGTGCACCAGCCCTGAATTGAATGAGCCTGGTGGATTAACAGCAAGGGCCGGTGTGCCACATAGCATGGAGGAATGGCAATCTACATGTGTGATAAATCTTGTGTAGTTTTGGTGTTTTGTTTCTTATTTTTGGGTCTTGAGAGGCCTCGCAGACAAACTATAGTGTTTGCGTGTTGTATTTTTGTCAAATGTTACTGTGGTGGAGTAGGTGAATCTTCTAAACATGTTTTATGTGGGACAGATCTGGAAGTTCAAGAATGTCTCAGTAATTCTCAGATGAAGACTTTAATGACAGTGATAACATTCTTGATTTCATGATATTTAGTGATCACAACACTAATTTAGAGATGGAAACTGAAGTGGTGAAGATGTGACAGCTGATGACAATGAAGAACCTTACTTCTTTGGCAAGAACAGATGTTTTTAATGAAAAGGTGCTGGAATCTGTATGTTTGAGAACCTCTGTATTTTGCTACCTTCAGTTTTCTCATAAATACATTTATTACAAAGATGATGACATCTTGAGACATGTAATTCATTGCAAGATGAACAGCACTGACTAAATACAGTAAAACTTCATTTATACATTTTTTGCCACTTTTACATTTTTTCTCCATGTCCTAACAAAATTTCCACAGTGTGCACAAGTTATGGTGCAGTGTTTCAGAGTGGGTTCTTGGGAAATGGATTGGAAAGGCCGATATTAGACTATAATAAAATTTGATATTGTAATAAGGAACTTGGTCAAAGTCAGGCACTGGTCAAATTTTCTTTGATCAAATCTAGTTCCTTGCCTTAGATTTGATCAAAGGAAGTGTTTGTCTTACGTTTACTGTATGGAGAAATCAACCGCTTGGAGTGCTAGCGCTGCTGCAACTGTCTGACACAAAATGTTTATCAATATGACTCCCAAATTTACATGGTGTGTCACATATGTAATGAAATTGATGGAAATATTCGAGGCAGATGAAGCACTGTGTAGCTTACATTGTCCAGAATACAAAAACAGAATAAAAAGAGAAAAAAAATTGTGGATGCTATTAGCCATGAACTACGGTCAGGATACACCCCCGAGAATATAAAGGAAGAAATCTACAACTTCTGTGAAAATAAAAATATTTCATAACTGCAGTACGTATTAAATTTATTTGCCTTCACATATTCCTCCTTCAGTGTGTTATAAATAGCTTCAAATGTTTCTGGTATTATTTTCATCAATGTGCACTGTAGCATTAGAGCGCTATACCGGTACTGTAAACTAGAGTAGCTGGAAATCGCAGTATTACGGTAAGTGCATCTTTTGCGGATGTAGAATTTCTGAGGAGTGTGTTCAGCTTCATAATATAAAGAGCCAATTTCTTGAGTACATATTGAAATGTACTCTCGTACATTCCCAAATGGATTTTCATGAGACGTTGATGAAAACCTCGTCACTAACAGAACCCATGACTATCGCTGAGATCGTTCAATGTGCATCGTGGGACCTGGGAGAGGAAGAAACTGATGATGAGGATGATACAGAAGAGCCTCAGCATTCCTCTGTGCTGTTCTACAATGCAGCAAATGTGTTAGAAATAATTAAACAATTTGTGACACGCCACAATGTTTCTGATGAAATAATGAGCATAATCCTGTTTTGAGGGTACAGTGTATGCTGCTGCGTCAAAGAAAAAACAAGCAAAAATTACGGACTTTTTTACAAAATGATGTTCTCTTCTGTGCAGAGGTTTACATTTTTTTATATGTTTGTTAAGTATGGTACCTAGTAAGCCCGTATAATGTTTCGTAGAATGTAACTTTTTGTTGACTGGATTCTTCATTTTTGTTTACCAATTAATTTGATAGTGTGATGCTTTATTTCGTATATATGTTTTTCACACTTACACATTTTTTTTTTTCTGTAGTCTATTGAAAAATGTATAAATGAAGTTTTACTGTAATATCTATGACTATATAATTACTATCACTCATCACAGGTGTTACGCATCATCAAAACTGTGGCACACAGATCATGTAGTATTTCTGATAAGGAAATCCTGGAAGATGAACTTATATCAAGTTAAAAAGAGTTCTTGAAGCAAACTGTTACCCTTTATAACAGATTCTGAATGCACTAACGATACAATCAAAAGTGAACTTATGGGTTTCCTACCAGATTTCTTTCCTCACTAAGCATCAGGTGAAAACAATTTTTCACTGTACACTGAATATGGAAGTTGTTCTTAGTTCTGTCAGCCACAATATATGCTCCACAAGATGTAGATTTACAAGATCCTCTGTGCATTCTGTGGAATATCAGGTAGGAAATACAGTGTGTTCACAAGAGACAAACTATAACAGTAATGGAAATTCCTGCATGGAGCAAAACATAAAATACAGGAAAAGCAACCAACCACTCATCTACACCGTATATATATGTGGAACACAGTAATATGTAACACAAAACAGCATTCACACTAGCTCTTTTTCTGGCAGTAATACACATATTCACACACACAACCACACAGACTCCCAAACACACACTCCCATGGCCACGGCAAGCCTAACTATTGATACTTGATTATTGAAAGTAGTTGCCTCAGCCGATAAGAGGTGGGCAGGGGATACAGAAGGAAACAAGGAGTGTGTAAAAGGAAAGATGCACGTCTTTGGACAGATGACTTGAAGGATGCACATCAAGATGAAAAGGGTACAGGGAGGAAAGAATGGAGAAGAGAAGGGTGAGGTATTGAACAGTGGGAGAGGAGAGGGAAAGGGAGAATGTCCACATGAGGAGTGGGGAAAGACTGGTGGGAAAA
Source organism: Schistocerca piceifrons (assembly GCF_021461385.2). Taxonomy (NCBI): domain Eukaryota; kingdom Metazoa; phylum Arthropoda; class Insecta; order Orthoptera; family Acrididae; genus Schistocerca; species Schistocerca piceifrons. The sequence continues at coordinate 777,087,701 of NC_060140.1, read as the reverse complement.
GGAAGTGTATGATCTGGACAGAGGGGAAAAGGCAAGGTAAGGCAGTGGGAACAGGTTAGTAGAGGTTCAGGCTAGGGGCACTGCAAGCATGCAGGATGTGTTGGGGAGACAATTCCCATCTGGGTCCAGCACTCTTGCAATCCCCCTGTCCGAAACAGCTAACTTGTTTCCACTGACTCAGCATGCCTTTTCCCTTCTCTCTTCTGTCCATACCACTCCTCCATCCAGATCATGTACTGCCTTTTGCCACACTCTTCCTCTCCCTCCCCCCATGTGGACATTGTACTCCTCCCACTTGTAATGGATCTAGCCTCATCAGAACTTCTGCTCAGGTGATGAATTCTTTGATACCACTTTAAATTTAGCCAAATTGAGTGGATTTATTCCCATAAATTATATAGTTCTTATCTGTGGATGTCCAGAGAGATTTCTGACTGTTACATACAATTTTCCATAATCATACATGATTGGTCATGACCTTGCGACTGGCCATGACGTCTGGCAGCTGACATCCCTTACAGCCTATGATGACCCCTTGGGTCCAACTTTTGGTGCCAGCTTAATATGCGCACCTAGATGCAGGTGTCCTGTACTTGCACTGCCGGGTGAGCAGGTCATCTCGCAAGGTTGGTCACCTGTTCCCATGTGATATTTCAGGTGGACCAGTGCAGTATCTTATCTACGGTGGTCGTCAATGAGGATGGACCTATTAAGTGGCAAAGAAGCTGTCTAGCACTTCCTCAGTTGGTGTCACCAGACTGTCTGGACCATGTACTAACCCTCTGAGTTAGAGGCCAGCTGGAAGGAAGTAGTGGTCAGATGTTTAATGCTATTTCAGCAACAGAAGGCCTCAGATTGTAACAATGTAAACTGTGGACTGTTTTCAGACACCAGTGTGCAGAGTGCTCCGTTAATTGCTAATATCTTAGAGAGACCATGGCTGATTGATACTATGAATACATCTCACGCTATCAATGGAAACTTGTTCCCGGTTTTTGCAAGTGCTGCTCAAGTGCAAAACAAACTGTTTGCTGGCAGCCAAACTTGATACCAGGGCCTGTAGGAAGACAGGTCCTAAAGGCCAGGCAATACAAATGCAAAGGATTTTATAGAGAATAATGGGTATAGTAATTGCACAGAAATGTAAAGATTAAAATAAAACAGAAAATGGTGGAGAACAGCACCAAACCAGTTGGGGGAAAAATAATATCATGAGAAAAAGTGTGAGATTGTTACGTTTACTATCCACATCATCATTTAATCTAAAAAATGAATGCTAATGGCCCTTAGACAATTGCATAGTACACATTCAGAATTACTTGTAAGGCTGTGGATGATTCTCCATTAAAGGTGACGTACTGCATTCTGCAACTGCTACAGTATAGCACAGAAGGCAACAAAAGGAAATGTGTGGTGAGACAAACAGAAACGACACTCCTATCCAAGGACAATAATTACATTGAAGTAACAGTGATTTATGATGGTCTCTGGACATTACAAAAGGTGGCACTTGGTCCTTAACCCAATGACATCATATTTAAATACCCTTCTGGTTGCTGTGAAACCAGATTTAATGCATATATGGTAGTATGACTGTTTTCCATGTCAATTAATATGATTGTTGGGTTGGTAGACAGCCTTATAAATGTAGAGCACCACATCAGTTTCCTCTATGACCACAGCTTGTCATCTGATGTGATTGGATTAATAGGGCGTGTGATCACCAGCGACAGCAATGCATGCTTTGCAGTGTGCTTTCATGCTGGCCACAAGGCTGGTAAGAAGGTATAGTGATAGGGCTTCTATTCTTCCACCTGCACGGTTGACAACTGCTGGATGGTCATTTTGCAATATGTGTCCCCAATGCATCCCAGATGTGCTCAGTAGGATTAGAGGTGGGTAACGATCAGTTCTGTCCATTCACAGAACATCCTCTCGTCCCCAGAGTTCCTCCACCTGCACTGTTTGGCTAGTCACTTATTGTCATCCATAAAATAAATTCAGGGCCAAATGTACTCCTGAAAAGACCCACCTGGGGAACGAGTACAGTGTCAAAATAAAGCAGACCAGAGTGTATACCGAGTTGAAAAATTTGACGGTCAGTGCACCCTTGCAACATTATGCTTCCCCAGAGCACAAAACCTGGTCCACAAAAACTGTAAGTCAGTGCACCCTTGCAACATTATGCTTCCCCAGAGCACAAAACCTGGTCCACAAGAACTATAAGGTTTGACACTGTTCCTGGACGCATTAAGTGTTCCACGCCCCTCACCACATGATGACATATCCTGAATCACTACTCAGAATGAATCTGTTCTTATCTGAAAAGAGGACATGCTCCCACTCCTTGCTGGTCTTGTCTCTATGTTCTTAGCACCATTTCAAACAGTGTACTGATGTCTGGGAGTCAGCGGAATACAATGTACTGGTCATCAGGCAAAGAGACTGTTCCCATGCAGTCACGGTGCCACTGTGGGCCTTGCAGTCCTGTTACATATGGTTGCAGTTGCACCCACTGTTTGATGTGAATCTCTTCTTGCCTGTTGCACAATGCAGACATCTGTTGCTGTAGTTGACCACCTCCTCTCCTTCAGGCAGCAGTGCCAGTGGTTTGGAAACACTGGTGTGAGCAACACCAATTCCTGGGCTAATTTGCCACACTTCAACCTTCTTCCAGTTTTTCACTGATTCTTCCCAGGATGAAGTCATGCAAATGTCTCCAGGCCATGTTGCAATGAAGAACAGCACTCAGTGCACCATAACTGCTCACTGATTGACACACCCCATTCCTTCAACTGTGTTGTGTAGTTGGGCCAGCCACATTTGGGGCTTCAGTCACACTGTGTGACATGCAACTTTCTGTACACAACTGGGCAAAATGCCCAAACACTTTCATTCATTTTCACCAAGAAGTTAACTTACTACTTTATCTATCTTGTCCTTTATTTTTTCAGAACAGCATATTTTCTTGAGCACACATCAGTGTGTGTAGTGCTAAATCAAAGGTTTTTCAAGAATATAAAATCCATGGCTAATAGGATTCACATATTGAGAGAATGAGTTGGGTTTCACATGTTCAGTGTGCTCAAAAATGATAACAATCACAGAGATAAATTTGTTTCAAGTAAGTTACTATGTTTGAACAAATATTATCTTGTAAAATACTGTTACAAATAAAGGTGAGTGACATAGGACGATACTTCTGTGGCTGAAATTCCAATTCATTCTTCAGCTGTCCAATACAGTTCTCTGCTTAAGAGAATGGTAGGAACTTAACTGTGGAGATAATTCACTGAAAAATTCTGAATACACCCTGACACCCTCAGTCCAATGAATGGTCTGATGTAGCTCTCCACACTAGTCTATCCTCTACAAGCATAGTTACTGCAACCTACCTCCAGTTAGATCTGTTAATTATTTTCAAGCCTTCATCTCTCTACACAGTTTTTACACCCTAAACTTCTTTCCATTACCAAATTGACAATTTCTTGATGCTCAGGATGTGTCCTCTCAACAGATTCCTTTTTTTAGTCAAGTTGTGCCACAAATTTCTTTTTTCTTATCCGTACAAGGTGGGATTCCACGCAAATACCTTCAGAAAAGACTTCCTTCACATACTGTTACATCTGATGTCAACAAATGTCTCTTTTTCAGAAACAGTTTTCTTGCTATTGCCAATCTACATTTTACATTTACATCAAACTCTCCAAGCTACTGTATGGTGCATGGCATAGGGTACCTTGTACATTCCTAGTCATTTCCTTACCTGTTCGCCAAGGAATAAAGTGAGGGAAAAGTGACCATCTATACACCTTTCATTTTACCCTAATTTCTCGTATCTTCTTGAACCGTATGTAAAATGTACATTGGCAGCAGTAGAATTATTTTGCAGTCAGCTTGAAATGTCAGTTCTTTAAATTTCCTCAATAGCATCTCATGAAAAGAGCACCATCTTCCATCCAGGGATTCCCATTTGAGTTCACAAAGCATCACCATAACGCTCACATTTTGGTTGAACCTACCAGTAACAAATCTAACAGCATGCCTCTGAATTGTGTCATTGTCATACTTTAATATGAGCTGGTGGGCAGTACTCAAGAATGGGACGCCCTAGTGTTGTATACATGGTCTCCTTTACAGATGAACCACACATTCCTAAAATTCTCCCAAAGAACCAAAGTTGATCATTTGCCTCCTCTACTACTTTCCGTATGTGCTCGCTCCACCTCATATCGCTTTGTGATGTCACATCTAGATATTTAATCAATGTGACTATGTCAAGCAGTACACTGCTATTGCTGTATTAGAACAGTACAGGACATTTTCCTTCTCATCTGCATTAACTTACACTTATCTAGCTTTAGAGCAAGCTTTCATTCATCACACCAACTAGAAATTGTGACTAAGTCATCTTGTATACTCCTAGAGCCAGTCAATGATGACACCCTGTGTCTGGCATCATCAGCAAACAGTCACAGTTTGCTGCTTACCCCATCACATCATTTATGTATATAAAGAATAAGAGCAGTTCTATTGCACTTCCCTGGGCGCAGTCCTGATGATACCCTTGTCTCTGATGAACACTTGCCGTCGAGGACAATGTACTTACTTGCTGTTTCTTAGGAAGTCTTTAAAGCACTCACACATCTGGGAACCATTCCCTACATTTAACAAAGGGGCACAGCGTCAAATGTTTTCCAGAAATCTGGGGATATGGAATGCACCTGTTGCATGGTTCACAAGCTATCACACGAGAAAAGATCACAAGTGATGCTTCCTAAATCTGTGCTGATTTATGGACAGAAGCTCTTCTGTCTCAAGGAAATTTAGTATTTTTGAAATGAGTATGTCTTCAAGAATACTGCTGCAAATCGATGTTCAGTATTTTGGTCTGTAATTTTGCAGGTCCATTCTTTTACCCTTCTTATACCCATGTGTCACATGTGCTTTTTTCCAGTTGCTTGGGAAATTGCACTGGGCGACAGATTTGCAATAAATACAAGCTAAGTAAGGAGACAATGCCATAGCGTACTCTGTAAAACTGAACTAGGATTCAATCTGGACCTGGTGACTTTTGTTTCTAACTTTTTCAGTTACTTCCCTATGCCAGGTATGCCTATTACTATATCCACCATACTGGAGTCTGTATGACAGTCAAATGGTGGGATGCTCGTACGATTCACCTGCCTGAATGATTTCTTAAACATGAGACTGAAAACTTTGGTTTTAATTTTGCTTGCAGAATTACTGCTGTATGTTGTGAAGCCACTGACTGGTAACAGATGATAAGACATGGAAACCCCCAGGAGCTAGGTGAAGGCAACATCTAGCCACTTACTGATGATGACACCATGTAACGGTTTTCTTTGAAAAGTGCTGGAAACTATGAGACTTCTTATGAAGCCATAGGGTAAAAAAAAAAAACCCCACCATACACCTGGCTTTATGCTACAATCCTGTTGAGCTATCTGTCTGGTGGAGACACTTTTGTGATAATTGCTAGCCTGCCTAGCTCTCACTCGCATCCACATACAAATGAAACATACAGAATTTATGCCTGCCACACTTACTCTGTTATTAACAGGATTTTTTATTAAATGGAAACAACCATTTATGCAGACATTGAAGTCTCCTTACATGTTGACTGCCGTAAGATTGCTGGTAGACACAGTAGAGGTTCACAAGTAACATCGTGTGCCTGCCGGCAGCTACATGCACCACTCTCTTTAGTACATTTTATAGTGCAGTACTGTGCATTAATTTGTATTTCTTGACTGAGTTGATGCCGGTGAACAAAAAGTCAGGTACCTATATCATGTTCACTGTTTTGAACTTCATTTTTTGCAACTTAACCCATCATTGAGAAACATACTGTACTAACCAGAGTGGAGCATGTGGCTGCTGTGGACTAAGTTGTTAGGTGTGAACCTCTGTTATGTCTGGGGTGGCCTCATGGCAGTTAGTATGTTAATGCATTAACTTTCACTTCATGTATTATGTGGAATATTTTGCAGATAGAGAATGAAACAATGAATTTTAACAAAATTGGCAGTCAAGTGTACACTGCAAATTCATTCACTGAAATGTAAAAAGTAAGTCTCTCGCCCTTACTGAATAAACATCTCTGTAAGGGATGTTAATGAGAATCTGAGGCCAGGAAGGAGGCTGCACTGAGGCTAGATAAGAGTCACTAAGTTCTTGCATGTAATAGACTTCCCCAGGTCCCCTGAGATCTGTAACTGCATGCTGAGAAGAGAACTGGTTTAAGTGAAGCATCTATGCAATAGCTGCTGAACTCCAGTCAGTTAGTGATTGTTGCAATATCTTAAAACTGAAATAACAGCTTCAAACTTTGAGAAGACATCATGTTATTCCAATTACAACAGTATGAAATAGCTGATGCCACACACATATCAAAGACTAAGTAAAACTATGTGGGATAGTCCTGGTAGAATGTAAATGTTTTAGAAGTAAAAAGAGAACACACACTGCATAGCAGAAGCATTGTGGCATCAACATGGAAATATTTCCAGAAGTAAGAGAGACTACTCACTGAATACCAGAAGCACTGAGGCATCGACAGGCACACACAAATGTGAAGGACAACTTGCTAGCTTTTTTACTGTTCGGTGAGTGGTCCTCCACTCCTAAATTATATACAAACCAAAACACACATCAAAAAAAGTTTTGCATCACCCCAGTTCCCAGAATTCCTGAAGACAGATGTTGACTGTGGATATTGTATTACAGACACAGTCCCTTTGACTGTTCAAAGATGTCACTAAACCCGCACAAATGTGTAAACAACCACACATGAGCAGTGCCTATTAGACGGAGGGGGTCAGACAGCCGATCAGTTTCAGTCATTCTACCAGGAAGGAGGTCCACGACTGCTGTTGTTGTGTGTTCAACCATGCCTAGACGGTCAATACTGCAGTTTGATTGCATCTGCATTGTTACTTTGTGCCAGGATGGGTTCTCAACAAGGGAAGAGTCCAGGCATCTTGGAGTGAACCAAAGCGATGTTATTCGGACATGAAGGAGATACAGAGAGACAGGAACTGTCGATGACATGCCTCGCTCAGGCTGCCCAAGGGCTACTAATGCAGTGGATGACCACTACCTACGGATTATGGCTCGGAGGAACCCTGACAGCAACACCACCATGTTGAAAAATGCTTTTCGTGCAGCCACTGGACGTCGTGTTATGTATCAAACTGTGCGCAAGAAGCTGCATAATGCTCAATTACACTCCAGACGTCTGGGCCGAGGTCCAACTTTGCAACCACATCATCATGCAGCATGGTACAGATGGGCCCAACAACATGCCGAATGGACCACTCAGGATTGGCATCACGTTCTCTTCACTGATGAGTGTTGCATATGCCTTCAATCAGACAATCGTTGGAGACATGTTTAGAGGCAACCTGGTCAGGCTGGATGCCTTAGACACACTGTCCAGCGAGTGCAGCAAGGTGGAGGTTCCCTGCTGTTTTGGGATGGCATTATGTGGGGCCAACGTATGCTGCTGCTGATCATGGAGGGCGCCGTAATGGCTGTCTGATATGTGAATGCCATCCTCAGACCAGTAGTGCAACCATATCGGCAGTACATTGTCGAGGCATTTGTCTTCATGGGAGACAATTCGTGCCCCCATCGTGCATGTCTTGTGAATGACTTCCTTCAGGATAATGACATCACTCAACTAGAGTGGCCAGCATGTTTATCAAACATGATCCCTATTGAGTATGCCTGGGATAGATGGACAAGGGCTGTTTATGGATGGCGTGGCCCACCGACTACTCTGAGAGATCTACGCTGAATTGCCGTTGAGGAGCGGGACAATCTGAACCAACAGTGCCTTGATGAACTTGTAGAGAGTATGGCACGATGAATACAGGCATGCATCAATGTAAGAGGGTGTGCTACTGGGAATTAGAGGTACCGGTGTGTACAGCAATCTGGACCACCACCTCTGAAGAGCTCACATGATACAACATGCAACGTGTGGTTTTCATGAGCAATAAAAATGGCAGAAATGATGTTTATGTTGATCTCTGTTCCAATTTTCTGTACAGGTTCCGGAACTCTTGGAACCGAGATGATGCACAACTTTTTTCGATGTATGTATGTAAGGAATATTTTGTAGGGAGAATTAACTAAGAGAAATCTTTGGATAAGATGGGTGCACTACTTGTTAAATTCAGACCAAAATCAAAGGAAAAACTACACTTTTCTGCATATTTGTCAGTGATTTGTAACTGAATTATACATGCCCACTATTTTACACCAGGAATGGAGAAGGAGTCCTGAAGTCGATGTAGTCACAACCAAAAAGACAAAGTTAATTTTATTTGAAACTTCCTTGTAGATTAAAAGTGAGTGCCCGATTAAGATTCAAATTCGGGACCTTTGCCTTTGGCAGGTAAGAGCTCTACTGACTTGAGCTATCCAAGCATGACTCACGAGCTGTTCCCTTAGCTTTACTTCTGCCACCACTTCACTTCCTAGCTTCCAAACTTAATTTTATTTGCCAAAAAGATTATGGCCATTTTTTGGGATAAAAAGTTATTCTTTTTACTCATTACTCTGCAAACATTTATTGTAACGTCACTTATGAATACATGTGTGTCTTCATGACAACTGGATGAAAGAAATACATGGGGAGAGGTCTGGAGAAAAGGACAATATCATCATTCATTCATTCTGAAAATTATACCTGCCCTAATGATTTGAAATTGAAAAAAACTAAGGGACATGAATTTTGAACTTTCCATAAAGTCACCCAATTTGCCAGTTTGGCATCCCCCAACTTCCACATGTAAGACTATAGCAGAAAAGGATGAACTTCAATGGTTTTGTTTCATTAATATTCTTCCTGAAACAAAACCATTCAAGTTTGTTTCATTAATATTCTTCCTTTAGATGGGTAGATCACATAACTAATGAGGAGGTATTGAATAGAATTAGGAATAAGAGAAATTTGTGGCACAACTTGACTAGGAGAAGGGATCGCTTGGTAGGACATATTCTGAGGCATTAAGAGGGGAGAGTGGAGGGTAAAAATCGTAGAGGAAGACCAAGAGGAGATGACACTAAACAGATTAAGAAGGATGTAGGTTGGTTGCAGTGGGTACTGGGAGATGAAGAAGCCTGCACAGGATAGAGTAGCATGGAGAGCTGCATCAAACCAGTCTCTGGACTGAAGACCACAACAGCAACAGCAGCAGCAGCAGCAGCAGCAACAGCAACAACAACAACAACAACAACAACAACATTCTTCCTATTGCAATACTTCACAAAGGTGCTAGTTTGATAAAACTGCTGAAGACATAGAGATACATAAGTGAAGTACAGCCACTCGGTGACGGTCATGTCTTTTCAATTGTGACAAAAAAGTGCACTGCATTTGATATGACATGCATATTGCTTCTAGACACAAACAGAAAAGTATGATCAGTTAATTGAATATGAAGTTCAATACTGACCAGATAAAGAGAGAAAATTTCTCTTGACACAAAATAAAGCCAAATCTAATTCCCCTACAGTCACCCAAAGAGAAGTAATAAGCTGTGGTGAAGGATGTGATTGAGGTTTTCAAGACCTGTGTGATAAGGGTAATGTTGGCCTGTGGATGGTTTCCCAGTGACAACTGGTTTAAGGGGAAAATGTTGTTGGGAGTTTGTATCTGGGGTAACTGGGCAGGATGTTGTCTGCCCGTAAAGGTTCTAGCAAGGTTATCAGTGTATCTGGATAATTCCATTTTAACATTAGAGAAACAGACCTATGGGTACCAAAGACATATGGTAACAGGTGACAATCATCAAAATTGAGTTACTACTGGAGATTGGTGCATTACTTATGCACAGAGGATTTTTTGGTGATATCAGAGAGATGGAGGCAATATCCAGGAAGGTAGCCCATTAACTTTTGAAGGTTCAGATGAAGCAAATTTAATTTTGATATTCTAGAGAAAAGAGCAGATGTTGGTTGGTGCCAATGTGTGAATCAGTCTCTAACAAATTTTGAGTTTTTTTTTGTAACTATTCCCAAGTTTTTTTTTTCAGCTCTTCATCCTACTCTTTTTAACTGTCCCACTGCTCACATCTCTCAAGAGTAATGTTTTCTTTTTAACTTCCTGCTCCCAGAGCCCAAAGACTTTCACAAAACATTATGGCTGAGTCATTGATTATGGTTTTGTTTAACCCAGTATTTCTTTTATGGTAGGAACCTTAGTGCTAAGCATTTGACCACCATAGTCACATAATCCATTTACCATTCTCTCTCTCTCTCTCTCTCTCTTTATTTTATTCCATTATATGAGTCTTTGCGAGAGTAAGTCTGAAACTGTTAGCAGTGAACCAGTAGTATGTTTGTCCAGTCATTTTTGTCAAGTATTGTTGGATTGGGATTTGTGTGTGTCCCTTGATTTAAAGATAATATGTTTTCTCTGTGAATGTAAATCTAAGTGTTAGCCTTTTACATGTGAGATTCATATGTATGTTAAACATAATACACTAGAAGTCTTAATCAGTGTTTATAAGAATAAAACAATCATATTTTAATCAGCATACATTGAAAAAATTACTAATACTTATTATCCACAAAAAATAAAACACTCTTTTAAGGACAAATAATCTCAAGCATTATTAAACTAAGAATGACAATTAGTCAAATGAAATTTATTTCCCATTTCCCCCAATTTTAACATAACTATGAAAATAAAACTTACTGAATCATGCCTATTAACCAAATATGTTCCATACTGGGCTCCCATAAATTTTTAACAGAGCAGTGTCGCCACCATGTCTTCCTACTCACCTTGTTTTAGTATAGTAATGAGAGCCACTCAGCTTTAATTACAATACTTTTCTTGTCACTGCTAAAATTTCGACAAGTTTGCTTGTGTAAATGTATGTGTGGATTTTCTTTGCTAAAGAAGGCCTTGATGTAAAGCTAATAAAATGTTAATAGTCTGTCTCCAACTCAATGGGTCATCTTTACAGTGAGTAGCAATCTGTCTAAACAATGTTGCTATCTCAAACTGGAGTTTCCATTGTTTAATGAAGTTTCATCAGATATAAAACAAGAAAATTTGAAAGGAAGGTTTAGCAGTAAAAGTTATCTTTTGATACTCTTCTTAAATTACACACTTGCAAAGGAAAACTGAAGAGAATTTCTGTCTATACGAGACACAATTAGTGTATTTTTCTTCCACCCATACAGGGTTCAGAATTTTGTGTGCTCTCTTCTTCAGTTTTATCACCATCATTATGCTGTCTCAAACCACCAGGAAGCTATGACAGGCATATAACATATATAATATCACTAGCACTAAATAAATAATATCATTATGTGATGCAGAATAATTCTTCTTCTTCTTACCTACCTATCTATACTTATATAAACTGAAGACCTCCACTGCGATTTGGCCTAATCGCAGGGGCTACTGTAGGGATTCTGATACAGTTTCACTGCCTGATTCATGAGGGACATTTGTCTAATAAACCTGGGCTCTAAAATGCAAAACTTGTTCAGTAGAAGAGATGTGTTTCACAAGAAATTGTTCATAGCTCTTAAGGTGTACATTTTAGAGCCCATGTTTACTAGACTTCTTTGCTTCAAATGATTGTTCCTGTCATTCCTCTCAGGCATCCTCCACCATGTTTTTCTGTTTGCATGTGAATGCTAATCTCAAGCTCTATTGTAGGGATTTTGATACAGTTGTCACTAATAGATAAGACTGATTCACGAGGAAGGTTCGTGGGTAGCCGTAAGGCTACCCAACTGCAGCACCAGGTCACCACAAGCTATCGCTTTTGTAAGGCTGGCACAAGCTACTGCTGACTTATTAAACAACTTGTGTTGCAGGACATATCAGATATCAAGCTGATAAAAACACATTTTTTTGGTATGGAGTTAATGTTTAAGGCTATGGGAAAAGATCACACAGAAAATTGCACAGGGCTGGCACTGGAGTCATATGGACCACAAGTGGCTGTAGCTTGTGGCAACTCTTGCAATTGAGCAGACTGCACCATGCTGGCACTGGAGTCATGTGGACAGCAAGTGGCTGTACCTTGTGGCAACTCTGTTACAAGTGAGCTGACTGCAGTCACACCCCCACAAGTGGCTTATGATATTCTTTGAATTTCAATCATAACTCTGTGCAGTGGACCATAAACAAAATTACCACTACACCAGATTAGTTATCCAGTTGTAGATACTCAGTGGTACTTGCTACGCATGTGAGGCCAAAGTGGGTCACTAGCTATAAAATAAAATAAACACCTGAAGATAATACATTAAGTGCTGAAATATGTATGAATGAAAGAAAAATAAATTAATTGTGTCTTGCATGATGTAGAAATTCTCTCCACTTTAAGAGCAACTACTACTAAAAATTATCGAGTTTTCTAGACTCTTGAATTAAAGAGATCTGTAGCTGCATTATGAGAAATAATGTTGAGTGCAAATAGGTTTTTACTGTTACACAAGGAAATAACTGACATCATTTGAAAAATATGAATGCCATTATAACTATTAAATTAGCAATAGGAGATAAATTTAGTAACTTTCTGCTGATTTTACTAATTTAAATGTAGCTTCTATAACTACACACAGTACGTAACAGTGTAGTGATAGTTTACTGTGAACATGTTTAGTTAATAACAACTACTTCTCTGTTGTTCATGTATATCTAAGCAAGTCCAGATCCTTAAAATTCTCTATCATGATGGGATCTAGAGATTATACTGAATTGGTGACTGAATAAATGAGTTTCATATTATAATGAGCTACTGGAAGCCTGATTCATTGAATATACAAATAACTAACTGAAGACCTGAGACCACTTGGATTTCTCCATTATTGTAGTACTCACCCCAACCCAAGGCAACTTCTTTACAAGTATAAACTTATGCTGATGTTTCAAGTTCATCCAATACTGAAGAAAAGCTAGGAAGGCAGGGAATATTTTAACAAATAATTACACACAGTGGTTTGGGCAATGATTCATGCATCAGCACAGCATGCACATAGGAGTGAGATATTTATAAAAGATCAAGCTTGTGACTGACTCTCATGGTGCATCACTAATGATTCACTACATTGCTGATTAATTCTTTCAATAATCATCATCGTGTCTTCACATCTCATTTATTTCCTGAATCTGTTTTGCACCCTGTACAATAAGGATTAGGTTTTATTTTTCTTTATTTTAGATGAATCACTAGTTATACATAATTCACAGTTTCAACACAACAGAAATTCTGTATTTGGTCATAAATACTGCAGTAAATATAATCAGTCTCAGAGAATATTAACACAGCTGTGCAGTGTCATGTCTTAATGAAAATATATACATATAATATAAAGTATAAAAAATAAATACACCATGGACAACAGCATGCACAAAAAGTTACATTTTGCATACTTTGCCAGTACATAACATATACAAGCAACAACTGGTTTTAACTACTGCCAGCTTTTACTTACAATAAAATTCAACAAACTACTTTCAATCTGTTTCATTCCTTTTTGGCATAGTCAGAGATTCAGTTCATCCACAGTTAAGCAGAAAACCAGTTTAGAGTAAACAACAACATCCTTCCTGTTTTCTTTCCTCCCTTTCACTTTGACTTCTATCACTTTTGCTACCCCTAATACAACAGTTCATTGAAAAAAACTGAAATGGATTAGCGCTTGTTGTGCTTGCATCAGTTTCTATTAACTGAGGCTCACCAACCAGTGGCTGCCTACTAAAAGAAGGCACATCAAGAGATTCAAGAGGAGTATTAATACTCCTTCCACTCTCCTCAGAGTTATATTTATCAGGAAACCCTTTGTCTAATAATCTAAGTGCAGCTGAACTTGTCTGCGCCTCTACTGGCAAATCTGGTTCTTTCTGTAAACTGAGGACAGAATCACAAATCTCTGATTTTGGATTATTTACATCAACTGCATCACAAGCAACAGAAGAAAGCAGGGTTGATGGACTACTACTCATATGCAATGCAACAGGTACTGAGACTTTGGTGCCAACAAATGAACATTTATTTCCAGTTTCTGTCTGAGCAGCATAATTTTGTTTCCTATTGACAGTTTCCTTGGGAAGGTTTACTGCTTCAGAAGAAAGAATGCAATCAACATTCATAATATGTTCACGAGAATAACTAGTTTCATCATCACTAGCAACTTCCTCAAACCAGTCTTCATCAGAGGAACTATGATGACTTTGAAGGCGTACAGAATGAGAACTTGAATCAGAGATCAATCGAACACGGATTTTTGGTTGAACACTGATTGGAGCACGAGGAGTTCCCTTTCTTGACCATGAATCACTGAAGCATCTGCATTTTCGCAGTCCGTGCTCTGAAATTTGTTGAGATGATGTAGCTATGTTAGTTTCTACAAAACTCTGTCCAACATTTTCCATACTGTTTGTTGAATAACTTCTTTTGACACTATTTTTAATGACTGAAAATAAGTCACCTGTTTGTGTCAATGGTGTATAGTCCATTTGCCTTAATTCAGGATGTTTTGCAGTTGCAACATGTGACAAAGCACCCTCTGCTCCTTCTTGTATTATTCTGAAGTTATCTAACTGAGTACAATGATGAACTTCCTCAGGTACAATTGAATTTGTACTTTGTGTGCAATCTGCTACAGGTTCATATATATTAGTATCAGTTTGTGTATCATCGAATACTTTATCACAGATAAAACTTTCATTTATTTTTTTAACCACATCTAGACACACAGATGATTCTACATTATCCAGATGTCTTTTATCCAGAGGCTCAAAGGTTTGTTCCATATATGAAGGAACTGGTGACGATGAAGGGGTGTCAACACTTTCTGGTGTATATGGCTCATGCAAAAGGGCAGATTGAGGTAGTGCAAGAAAATGAGTGTTAGGATTTGGTTCTATCACCACGTATGTATTTGCTCTTTGGACATTGAGGTTGTGCTTGGAAGGCCAGAAATTGGAATTGCTTGAATTGATCTCAAAAGCCAAAACTGGACGTCCGAAGCATGGTGGAGATTCACATTCAGCATCACGATACGTGCAACATGAGATCATACCTGCATTTGCAATTAGATCCAACTTCAGGAAGACAGGCTGAAACAGAAGAAAAATTGTATGATGCTAGAAAGTTTGAAAATTCCACAGAAATTTTCTTGTCTAAAGCGGTTTGCATGATACAAATAGTAACAAAAAGCTGGATTGTTACAATTTTTTTTTAAATAGACACATTGCTGTACATTTTCAAAGAGAACATAGTATGTAACCTCCATAAATCTTAAACTTCAGACAGTGTTTACTTTAGTACCCATTCAACAAAATAAACAGGAAATAATACAGGAATAAACCACATCACTACAAAATTTTGCACAAAAACGGAGTTTCACAGAACAGATTATAGCGTCAACAATAGTATATGTAATTGCTTGGCTCACTTGATGTATAATACTTTACCGACTGTCATTAAATTGTAATCGTCCTTCCAATACAGGATTGCTGAAGTTTAATATTTAATGCAAATATTTACATAATTTGTGAACTATTCCATCAGTACATGGTGAAACAGACATACTAAAAACTGGAAGACACAGCATGTATTTGAAAACAATATTTATTTTATAATTTTTTATAAACTGGCTTTCAGATTTCTAGGCCCTCCTCAACAATTAAAATTAAACAGATAGTCCACAAGTTACAGCAAGAGTTCATAGCTACATGAAGATTGCTTTTTGAAAGCTCTGTGACCTTTTTTGGTAGTAGTTGTTGTTGTCTTCAGTCCAAAGACAGGTTTGCTGCAGCTCTCCACGCTGCTACTCTTGCGTAAGCCTCATCATCTCCAAGTAACTACTGCAACCTACATCCTTTTGAATCTGCTTACTGTACTCATCTCTTGGTCTCCCTCTACAATTTTTACCACCAACACTTCCCTCCAGTACTAAATTGGTGATTCCTTGATGCCTACGAATGTGTCCTACCAACTGGTCCCTTCTTCTAGTAAGGTTGTACCACAGATTTCTCTTCTCCCCAATTCTATTCAATACCTCCTCATTAGTTATACGATCTACCCATCTAATCTTCAGCATTCTTCTGTAGCACCACATTTCAAAAGCTCTATTCTCTTCTTGCCTACACTGTTTATCATCCATGTTTCACTTCCATATATGGCTACACTTCATACAAATACTTTCTGACACACAAAAGAAAAATTCGGAGTAGGTATTAAAATCCATGGAGAAGAAATAAAAACTTTGAGGTTCACCGATGACATTATAAGTCTGTCAGAGACAGCAAAGGACTTGGAAGAGCAGTTGAAGGGAATGTATAGTGTCTTGAAAGGAGGATATAAGATGAACATCAACAAAAGGAAAACGAGGATATTGGAATGTAGTCAAATTAAATCGGGTGATGCTGAGGGTATTAGATTAGGAAATGAGACACTTAAAGTAGTAAAGGAGTTTTGCTATTTGGGGAGCAAAATAACTGATGATGGTCAAAGTAGAGAGGATATAAAATGTAGGCTGGCAATGGCAAGGAAAGCGTTTCTGAAGAAGAGAAATTTGTTAACATCGAGTATAGATTTAAGTGCCAGGAAGTCGTTTCTGAAAGTATTTGTATGGAGTGTAGCCATGTATGGAAGTGAAACATGGGCGATAAATAGTTTAGACAAGAAGAGAATAGAAGCTTTCAAAATGTGGTGCTACAGAAGAATGCTGAAGATTAGATGGCTAGATCACACAACTAATGAGGAGGTGTTGAACAGGATTGGGGAGAAGAGCACTTTGTGGCACAACTTGACTAGAAAAAGGGATCAGTTGGTAGGACATGTTCTGAGGCATCAAGGGATCACCAATTTAGTATTGGAGGGCAGCGTGGAGGGTAAAAATCATAGAGTGAGACCAAGAGATGAATACACCAAGCAGATTCAGAAGGATGTAGGGTGCAATAGGTACTGGGAGATGAAGAAGCTTGCACAGGATAGAGTAGCATGGAGAGCTGCATCAAACCAGTCTCAAGACTGAAGACCACAACAACAACAACATCTCATATTTTCCTCATACTACTCCTCATCTACCGAGCTAGTTAGCATATAAACTTTTACTACTGTGGTGGGTATGGGCTTTGTGTCTGTCCTGGCTACAATAATGTATTCACTATGCTGTCCATAGTAGCTTACCCATGTTCCAATTTCTTTATTCATTATTAAACCTACTCCTGCATTACCCCTATTTGATTTTGTATTTTTAACCCTTTATTCACCTGACCAGACATCCTCTTCCTCCTGCCACTGACCGAGCGAGGTGGTGCAGTGGTTAGCACACTGGATTTGCATTCGGGAGGACGACGGTTCAATCCCGCATCCGACCATCCTAATTTAGGTTTTCCGTGATTTCCTTAAATCGCTCGAGGCAAATGCCGAGATGGTTCCTTTGAAAGGGCACGGCCGACTTCCTTCCCCGTCCTTCCCTAATCTGATGAGACCGATGACCTCGCTGTTTGGTCTCTTCCCCCAAACAACCCTACCCAACCTGCCACCGAACTTCACTAATTCCCACTATATCTAACTTTAACCTTTCTATTTCCCTTTTTAAATTTTCTAACCTACCTATCCGATTATGGGATCTGATCTGTGGAACGCCAATTTTGGTTCTCTTGATAACGACGTCCTCCTGAGTAGCCCCCACCCAAAGATCAGAATGCGAAACTATTTTACTTCCGGAATATTTTACCCAAGAGGATGCCATCATCATTTAACTATACAGAAGATCTGCATGCTCCTGGAAAAAAATTATGGCTATAGTTTCCCCTTGCTTTCAGCTGTCCGGAATATCCAAGGCTGTTTTGATTGGTATTACACAGTCAGATCAGTTAATCATCCAGACTGTTGCCCCTGCAACTACTGAAAGGCTGTTGCTTTTCTTCAAGAACCATGTGTTTGTCTGGCTTCTCAACAGATACCCCTCTATTGCAGTTGCACTTGTGGTATGACTATATACCTACACGAAAAACACAAGAATATTAAAATATACAAATAAGCTATGAGCAAATAAGCCTTGCATTACATTATTCTTAAAGAATGAAAGTATAAAAATGCACAGGTCAAAGTAGTACGCATGTGAGCACTGGTATAGACTACCGTATTATATGGATAAAATAACTGGTGAATGTGATGAAAAGATAAAACACTGACGAGGCAAGGAAGGGGGCACAGAGGAGGTAGCAGACAGTGGAACGTGGGTAGGGAACAATTATACTATTTACAACGAGTGTATTATCTAATTGTGAGAAAAAACTGGCTACAGCTACTTTAACATGAGTGAGTAATGAAACTCGATTTGATCATTAAGAATTAAGGCAGGATTCTTTGTTTACTGATACCCAGAATTTCAATTAATGTTAGTTTACTACCTTTATTTGCTCTTTGAAGAACACTGCAGTTAATACCATAAGCACCGCATCCATTCACAGCATGTTCAGCAAAGGTGGAGTCTTTCTTCTTCAATCTACACCTCCTTTCACTTTAAGTTAGTGAAGTATTTTTATTTTTGTATTTATTTGTTTTGGTTTTAGGCAACATTGACCATACAGGGAGCAAACAGCCAGCAATAATCATATCACTACAAATTTAACATAAAAACTTTAACTTGAAATAAAATGATAGAGTGAGCTTTGCTTTAGCCAACCAATGTACTAAAGAGATTACATTATGTCCAAGTCTATTTTTACAGTGTTTTCATATGGAGTATCTTATCATAATTTAAAAACTATAGAAATTAACAATAATTTGATTCATCATATTCAAATATAAGTTCTTAATTAATTTAAAATGTGTGCCACCCCCCCCCCCCCCAAACACACAGTTACGATGTATTATTCTAACTGGTCTGTCTCTATAAGAGTAATTTAGCCATGTGGGCTTATGGTATTCGGCTATCAAACTCTACTTACTTACACTTAATTGGTAGAGTAAGGAGGTAACACTTATAGTTAGGGGGAAATCCATAGAAACCAGTATTTCTTGTGCTCTCTTGTACTTAGTGCATGACAGAATTACACAATTCGAATCTGCAATGTCAGTATGATCCTCATTGCAATGGTGCCCTTATCAGCTGAAATTTTTATGGATTATTTTGAACAAACATTTCTAGATAAAAAGCCCCTAAGTTTTAAAATGCACTACTGGGCCAAGTATGTGGATGACATACTGTGCTTGTGGACAGATACTATCAGGTAATTAAAAAAATGTTTCCAATATTTAAATTCAAAACAGAAAAATTAAGCTTTCAATGGAGTTGGGAGGAGAATCAATCAAGTCCTTAGAGCCTAGCATTAAAATTTGCAAGCAAACACTTAGATTTAAGATTAGCTATAGCCAATGCTTCATAAAGGAAGTTAAAGAAGGGCCTTTGCATACTGTTACTTTTTAGGGTTCCCTACCTCAATTGGTAAAAATGGAACCTTTATAGGATCACTTCCTCAATAAATTCATTCTTCCAAGCCAATGAGACAAATATAAATAATACCTATTGAAAGAAGCAAAGCAATTTCTTTTAATTGTAATATACAAACTACAATTAGTTAATCCCTACATCTCAGCCAAGTAAATTCAATGTTAGTTTGTATACGTAAAGATAAGATTGTAGTGCTTACTTCTGTCACTGACAAACTTCCAACAATCCTTCTAACACTTAGATGTAAAAAAAAAAAGGGGGGAGGGGGAAGAATGAACGTTACTGTGTCATCTACTGATTCTTTGGTGTTTCACTCAGCTAACAGTGCCACCTATTGGTTCTTCAGTGTACTATACTGTCTGCTGCCACTAAAGTAAACATCCAAACTACTAAGCTGAGCAGATTCCTAAAACTTTATATTATGGTTTTTTTCCTCCCCATGATCTGATTTTAATGAAATAAAGCCTATATGTCGTCCCAAGCTATACTCAAATTACCAGTGAAAACCTCACAAAATCCATCTAGTAGTTTTTGAGATAAACGTGTTCAAACACACACACAGAATGGTTTTACAGTTTTATTGTTAGTACAGCTATACAGGAAAATACCTTTTTTAAAGATACAATGATACCTGCCGACTCCCAGAATTCTGTAACAAAAAACATGCAGCCTTCCACTCTATGGTGCATCACCTGTTATCTGTATTACTGACAAAACCATCTGTTGAAAATGAATGAAAATTAGTGAAAGAAACTGCATACAGTACCGATTCTAATCCTACCATAGTTAATAATATACTTACATGAAAAAGGAGGCAGAGGATAACAGCACTTCTGTATCCTCCTCAGAAGACAGTAAGTAACACTGACAACAGATGGGCCACCAAGCTATATGTACATAGGATTTCACAAGTGTATACCAGCAAACTAAAATCCAGGAAATATAGATCAGCTTTCTACAATAGCAATACTGTTGCCCACATTCTGTTAAATAGTTAAGACTAGATTCCAACTTCAGAAAAGAATAGAATTTGTGTGTTTCCCTGCAATTTGCATAGAAAATTATATGTAGGTCAATCAGATGGCGCCATAAAATTAGACTGACTGAACATGAAAGGAGCTGGAGACTGAAAAAGAAAGATTCCACCTTTTCTAAACACACTTGGCAGAAAACTAACGTTACCTGAAATTCTGGGTATCAATAAACATCAACCACAGAATCCGAACATAGCATGTAATGATAAGTTTTATTGTTAAATTAGCAGCAGCCAGTTAATATTTTTCACACCATAAGACAATACACACATTGCAAATATAGTTGTAAAAGGTCACACATCTTGCAAAACAATATTTGCACAACTATAAACTCTCACAGATGTTGTGTGGACTGTTAGTTTCTTTTAAGTTATTTCAAGATGACACAGAAAGCCAAGAGCTGGTTTGCAACAAACTATACAACAAACATTATTGTGGAACATCAATACTGTGTGTTCCAGTTTTAAATAAAAGAACTACCTGCATCATTATATCCTATTCATATGTGAATGTTATAGCAGTGGGATGGTTACTCTGTAACTTAGACTTCCAGTAAACTAATTCAAAAATGGCATAAATTTATAGCAGAAAGTTAACAATGAATACCTTCATTAATGATATTATTAGAAAGAAAGGGAAATTTTTTACTGTTAATTAAATGCTAAACGCCAGATATAAAAGTTCACAGTGTTTCAAGAACTTAAAGATTCTGCTTCCAAAGTATGATGATGCTATACCAGGGATAACAAGCAGCACCTTCCCATTCATTCTAAAGATTTTCATCAAAATATGGAAAAAGACGGTTTTGGAATAGGGCGCATTTGTGAGCTGGCAAATGTTAACTGGTTTATTATTGCTATGAATGAAGTTTGTCTCCAGAAGAATACGTAATTTGATAAACTCCTCCATGCGGTTTGTCCACTGTTCATGAAGTAAAATCTGAAATCTTTCCGAGTTCTAATTATGGCAGACTATTCAGCAAGACTAGTTGAGCAAGTGTATTGTAGATTTCCAGCATGTTATGTTTGCTAAGGCAAACAGTGTCCAAGCTGATAAGTGAAAACTAACGGTATATGAAATCAATCTCATGATCAATGTCACTGAATAATAAAGAGTACTCTTATAAAGACCAACAGTGTTGATACAATGCATGTGATTTCGGAATTTAGCATTTGAAACAACCTGTTTTAGCACAGCTTCACAAATATAATTTTTGTAGGGAGAATTTCTGAATTTTTCATCAGAGTACACACACACTTACATGTTACAAGTGTAATAATTAAACAGTGACAGAAATTACACAATTTGAAAGTGAACATGGTTCGCCAGGGCTGCAGACTGTGTGAAAAGGAGATCGATATTTTTATATATAGGCTTTTCACAAAAAGGGAATTAGTTATCAGTTAACCCATCATGTTTAAATCCTTTAACTTCTTCCTTCACAGAATCTAATATTTGGACACACTTATTTCTATTGCTATGAGTAGTTATGATGATATTGCTTTTCTTCTTTGAGACCCTTTATCAGAGAGCCACATTCACCAAATCTCTCTTTCATCACACTGTTACTTTCCTCTGTGTCAGCGAGTGAGTTCCTTTTTACTCTGTAGCATATTCCACATAACCTTCACTATAGTGCAGCCATAACTCCCAATCACAAATACAGTGTCACTGCAGTAGATGTTGAATGGGCTATACACGTAGCAATGCTTTATGTAGCTCATTTAAGAAACACAATGGAATCCTAGATGCAATTGAAACACATTTTGATTCCGTTGATGTCATATTTTACTCATCTGCTATACTGGTATACAAGTGCAAACAACTAATCCTCATTATTATTTATTGCTATAGTTCATTACACAGCTTCTTACAGAACTGAAGCATATCTTAATACTCTAGGTTCACAGTGAATGGTTGAAATTCCACCATAAAATATATTTCTCTATTTTACTGACATGGTGAACTACATTCATAAAAGTAAATGACAGCACAGACAAAATATGGATCTCTCTTTATAATCTTGGTGAGAGGTAAGCCATTTATTCTGCTGCGAGACATTCATTCCACCTGAAATGAGACACTAAAAGAGAAAGGGGTGGGGGAGTTAATTTAGGTATTTTACTTAATAAGACTGTGTGAGAGAACTATAGTTCTATACCGCTGTTCACAATTCAATACCTTAAATGTGACAAATAAATCTGGATTGCATTTATTACTGTGTGCGTTACAGGATCCAGGGAAGTCTAATGAAATGGACTGCTTTCTGATCACTGCCAACTTTATCCAGCAGACGAAACAGTGTTTATTGTGTTTACAGCTGTGATAGCTAAAGTGAGATGTGTAATTAAAGATTAATGAAATACTCTATATAACTGAGTCCAAAAAATCTTAGTAAGTGACTTTGCTTCTCATCCCATCCATTAAATCTCCCCTGATCTGGGGTTCTGGGTGACTTTTCCTAACTCTACCCCTTCATTCAGTGAAC
The DNA here is from genome assembly GCF_021461385.2 of Schistocerca piceifrons. NCBI lineage: Eukaryota > Metazoa > Arthropoda > Insecta > Orthoptera > Acrididae > Schistocerca > Schistocerca piceifrons. The sequence continues at coordinate 777,064,703 of NC_060140.1, read as the reverse complement.
ATAAGATAGAAGAAAGGATGTGCACTTGCATGACAATTCTTTAAGCATTGTACATGTGTGCACTATTCAGCAGGTTTCATTTTCAATAAGCTTCCAGCAGAACCAGAAATAATAATAAACTAGTGCCTGTATGATAAACTCCACGTAATCAAATCCAAATTGAAACGTTTCCTTCGGCACACTACTTTTACTCTGTACGGGAGTTCCCCACAGTAGTTGAAAACTTTTCAATGTGATCATATATTCTGTTTTTGGTGTTTTCTTTAATCCTTTGTTTATAAACTTTCTAATCGGCATTCTGTAAACTACGTACTGACTCTTTCCATAACTAAGAAGCTGTGACTCCCACAGAGACTGATAAACAAACAGATAATAAACAAATACAAAAATATAGTATTGTCTGACAGCTCAACTTGGTAATGGTTTGAAAGAAGTCTATTCTGATCATCATCATTCAATTTCTACCGATTCAGTTATTTCCTATGGCCATCTTTTTGAGTCTTCTTAAGGCATGTATACAGTAGATTGAACGTATGTTGTTCATTAATTCATAATTAATTTTCATTATACTTCATTACAATTGTACACTGGACATTTCAACATAATTCTTGAAAATTAAAAAAACTATACTATTTTATCACTATCAGATGCAGGTACATAAAATATGGATCTCTGGCTCTGAGCACTATGGGACTCAACTGCTGAGGTCATTAGTCCCCTAGAACTTAGAACTAGTTAAACCTAACTAACCTAAGGACATCACAAACATCCATGCCCGAGGTAGGATTCGAACCTGCGACCGTAGCGGTCTTGCGGTTCCAGACTGCAGCGCCTTTAACCGCACGGCCACTTCGGCCGGCTATGGATCTCTGTTCTGTCCTGATATGAGAATGACTGTTTTACGGTTTTATGTGGGGATTACACTATGAAATAATTTTTTGTTAAATATGAAGTCCCATTAATATCTGAAGACAAAAAGACATTGCACAGAATAAAATACACATCTGTAGTCTTTTTATTAATGCAGTAACTCAACAACACAAAAATAGGAACCTAGTGCATAACACAGTAATTGTGAATACCTGAAGATTCTCTATAGTCCACAAATGTTGGAAGTGCAGATAACAAACACTGGAATTTCCTGCACATAACAACAACTTAGGGAATCTTTCATTTCAAGACAAATTGTATTTTTTACATAATATGATTTGCTAAGCAACTCATTAGCTTCCAAAATGAAGTTAAATGATGTTTTACCCCCCCCCCCCCCCCCCCCCCCCACACACACACCTCCTGGAGTTTTACACCTTCTTCCCTTTTTATGATTCCTCCCATGTGTAATTGTGGGTGAAGTAAGACTTAACAAAAATAAAGGAATGGGGAAACACTTCTTGATTGAAAGACAGTCACTTCTAGAAAGTCAGAGGTCCACTGAGTGAACATTTTACTCAACAAATTATAGTGGAAGAAATGAGCGCGACTGAATAGTATGATAGGCCTAATTCAGTTATCCCAATATTCCCATCAATCTATAATATAACTTTCAGCTACCCGGAAATGCAAATTTAATGTAAATATAGGCTGGTAATATAAGTACACTACACTCAGAACAGTGTCACATTGCAAAGTAATCACACAGGTGAGAGGAGAGAGAGAGAGAGAGAGAGAGAGAGAGAGAGAGAGAGAGAGAGAGAGAGAGAGAGAGAGAGAATAATTACTGTTACTCTACTTTTATTAATAAACAGTCACACTAATAACTGTTAAGTAGTTCACTGTGAAAATGCAGAAACACATGTAAAAGTTGTGGTGTATTAGCAGCAAATCAAAAATCAGCATGCAGGCAGCTAACTGAATTAGTCTGAGACAGCTACACAACAGGCTGATGCTTGAATAATAGTGTAGATGGCATTTTTTTTGCATATTTACAGATGAACCAGTTAGTGGTACTCTACAGAACCTGATTTTTCATTAAGTTAACATGATTTTCATAAGTTAAGCCACGCGGTGTAGCCATGCTGTCTGAGGCACCTGCTACAGATGAATTCTTCTTGGGTTATCAGCCACGTAGTGGCGTCGTCTTGTCGCAATGTTTCAATGAGTTTCGTACCCATCATCTTCTGGCAACGTGCCGGGATGCTGTGTTCTGTATATCTATGTAGCTGCTGTCCACCGTCTGCTTCTGTAAGCCAGCCAATCATGTTCCTCCGGAAGTGGGTACCGCGTCGGTGGTGGTGGTGGGGGGGGGGGGGGGGGGGGGCGCAGACCAGCGTCGAGACCCGGTGGCTATCCAATTTGTCAGCGGACGCCGCTGCCTTCAGATTGGAGCGTTCCTGACATATTTTATCAGTTGTGGGATTCCACGCTGCACTGAGCTGAAAACCGCTATCCCTGTTTACTAAATTGTAGCGGACGGCAGCTATATAGATATGCAGAACACAGCATCCCGACACTTAAGATGATGGGTACGTTGCAACAAGATGACACCACCACTCTGCTGATAACCCGAGAAGAAGTCATCAGTGGAATACGCCGAGAAAGACTGCAATCGCACATGCCTTGCCACAGTCCGTGCAGCTCCTCGCGTTGGAGGTTCCAGCCCTCCCTCGTGTGTGTGTGTGTGTGTGTGTGTGTGTGTGTGTGTGTGTGTGTGTGGGGCGCGCGCGCGCGCGTGTGTGAGTGTGTGTTTTGTCATTAGTGTTGGTTAGTTTAAGTAAGATTAAGCAATGTGTAAGCCTAGGGACCAATCACCTCAGCAGTTTGGTCCCATACAAACCTACCACAAATTTCCAAAAAATTAAGTTCATCTAGTCGACTCGATTAAGGTTTTAAGGTAATCGTTTTATTAAGCCACGTACTCATTACTGCAAAACTGTGTTCCTATTGATCATTGTTGCTTCCAAACTTACTTTAATAAACGTTACAATGTATTATAATATTTAACAGAACTGTACATTTTAACGATGTCAGATTACATTAATTCTCCTTTTATTTACTATTTTTCCACAAAGAATCAAAGAGTGAGGGAATCCCCAACAATTCTACAAATAAAATTTGATTAATATTTATATTTTAGTGGAAGTTATAATTATGAAACACTATTACCTTGTAACACATTCCATGTTCCCTGAAACTGATTTTTATAATGACAAACACACAGGAATGTAAGTGAATGAATGCAATGAGTGTGCTGGAAGCTTCTTTAAACTTGAGAACTAAAAGCTGCCTTAAAAAAAAAAAAAATGGCTGGGCAGATAAATTTATGTACATGTATAGCGCAACTACTGTAATGTCACACTCATTACCACAAAGAAGTTTTACTTCGATGGGGATAGAGTCGGAGTATACAAGTCACAGGACTGGGAAATTGGTTAGTTGTTTTGGTAGTAGAAAGAAAGAAAACAGCATCAAAGATGACTATAATCGCTGGGTTTTATAATAAAAATAAACTATTTGAGATAAAATGAAGCTACGCTAATAATCATTTTTCATCTAACGTGGATTAAAATGAGGCATACAGTGTGAAACTAAAGTTCCATTCTGTGAAGCTTACTTCTGTACTTAAGATTAGAGTTACAATGTATTACATTTGTCACAGAGCTGCAGACCTACTCCATTGTTAATTAGATCTCATTCAAGAATAGCAATGCTTATGGCAGTGCAGGTGGAACTACAGCAGACATACAATTGAAGGCAAGGTTGTGACAAAAGAGAGAAACACCACACGGACTAAAGAAATAACAGCAACAAAAACATGGAAAAAAAAAACATCCAAGCAACTGTAATTTGAGGTACAAGACAAGAAAAGTATGTATTACTGTGCAGCAGAAAAATGGCTGAGTGGAGAATATTTGAAACTGTTAGTGACGAAGATACAAGCCTATTAGGTAACAAGGGTGTCAACTATTAAAATGATATTGTAGAATGCAGGATGGAATACAAACAACAGAATCAAAAAAAAGGAGGTTCTCCTGTGTAATGGAGGCATTAGACAGTGGAAACTTACAGAAACATGAACATTAACTATGATTTGTTTGTGTGTGTGTGTGTGTGTGTGTGTGTGTGTGTGTGTGTGTGTGTGAGAGAGAGAGAGAGAGAGAGAGAGAGAGAGAGAGAGAGAGAGGGGGGGGGGGGGGAGAGAGAGGGGGGAGAGAGGGAGAGAGGGAGAGAGGGGGGGAGGGAGAGAGAGAGAGAGAGAGAGAGAGAGAGAGAGAGAGAGAGAGAGAGAGAGGGTGGGAGGAAGGGAGGGAGGGAGAGAGAGAGAGGGTGGGAGGAAGGGAGGGAGGGAGGGAGGGAGGGAGAGAGAGGGTGGGAGGAAGGGAGAGAGGGAGAGGGAGGGAGAGGGAGGGAGGGAGGGAGGGAGGGAGGGAGATTTTTAGGTGGTGTGTATCTGGTCATATCCCTGGCAGAGCATGTGGCAGCACTGTTGTTGTTGTTGTTGTCATCTTCAGTCCTGAGACTGGTTTGGTGCAACTCTCCATGCTACTCTATCCTGTGCAAGCTGCTTCATCTCCCAGTACCTACTGCAGCCTACATCCTTCTGAATCTGCTTTGTGTATTCATCTCTTGGTCTCCCTCTATGATTTTTACCCTCCATGCTGCCCTCCAATACTAAATTGGCGATCCCATGATGCCTCAGAACATGTCCTACCAACTGATCCCTTCTTCTAGTCAAGTTGTGCCACAAATATCTCTTCTCCCCAATCATATTCAATACCTTCTCACTAGTTATGTAATCTACCCATCTAATCTTCAGCATTCTTCTGTAGCACCACATTTTGAAAGCTTCTATTCTCTTCTTGTCTAAGCATTTATCGTCCATGTTTCACTTCCATACATGGCTACAATCCATACAAATACTTTCAGAAACAACTTCCTGACACTTAAATCAATACTCGATGTTAACAAATTTCTCTTCTTCAGAAACGCTTTCCTTGCCATTGCCAGTCTACATTTTATATCTCCTCTACTCCGACCATCCTCAGTTATTTTGCTCCCCAAATAGCAAAACTCCTTTACTACTTTAAGTGTCTCATTTCCTAATCTAATTCCCTCAGCATCACTCGAGTTAACTTGACTACATTCCATTATCCTCATTTTGCTTTTGTTGATGTTCATCTTATATCCTCCTTTCAAGACACTGTACATTCCGTTCAACTGCTCTTCTAAGTCCTTTGCTGTCTCTGACAGAATTACAATGTCATCGGCGAACCTCAACGTTTTTATTTCTTCTCCATGGACTTTAATACTGAATTTTTCTTTTGTTTCCTTTACTGCTTGCTCAATATACAGATTGAATAACATTGGAGAGAGGCTACAACCCTGTCTTACTCCCTTCCCAACCACTGCTTCCCTCTGTTGTCCCTCAACTCTTATAACTGCCATCTGGTTTCTGTACAAATTGTAAATAGCCTTTCACTCCCTGTATTTTACCCCTGTCACCTTCAGAATTTGAAAGAGAGTATTCCAGTCAACATTGTCAAAATCTTTCTCTAAGTCTACATATGCTAGAAACGTAGGTATGCCTTTCCTTAATCTAGCTTCCAAGATAAGCCGTAAGGTTAGTATTGCCTCACGTGTTCCAACATTTCTATGGATTCCAAACTGATCATCTCCGAGGTCCGCTTCTACCAGTTTTTCCAATCGTCTGTAAAGAAATCGTGTTAGTATTTTGCAGCTGTGACGTATTAAACTGATAGTTCGGTAATTTTCACATCTGTCAACACCTGCTTTCTTTGGGCTTGGAATAATGATATTCTTCTTGAAGTCCGAAGGTATTTCGCCTGTCTCATATTTTGCTCACCAGATGGTAGAGTTTTATCAGGACTGGCTCTCCCAAGGCCGTCAGTAGTTCTAATGGAATGTTGTCTACTGCTGGGGCCTTGTTTTGACTTAGGTCTTTCAGTGCTCTGTCGTGCCTAAATCTCTGTCTTACCATTATATAATCTATCTGAAACCTATCAGTATCTTCAGGCTTCTTCCATGTATACAACCTTCTTTTATGATTCTTGAACCAAGTGTTAGCTATGATTAAGTTATGGTCTGTGCAAAATTCTACCAGGTGGCTGCCTCTTTCATTTCTTCCCCACAATCCGTATTCACCCACTAAGTTTCCTTCTCTTCCTTTCCCTACTATCGAATTCCAGTCACCCATGACTATTAAATTTTCATCTCCCTTCACTATCTGAATAATTTCTTTCATCTCATCATACATTTCTTCAATTTCTTCGTCATCTGCAGAGCTAGTTGGCATATAAACTTGTAGTACTGTAGTAGGCGTGGGCTTCATGTCTATCTTGGCCACAATAAGTCATTCACTATGCTGTTTGTAGTAGCTTACCCGCATTCCTATTTTCCTATTCATTATTAAACCTACTCGTGCATTACCCCTATTTGATTTTGTATTTACAATCCTGTATTCACCTGACCAAAAGTCTTGTTCCTGCTGCCACCGAACTACGCTAATTCCCACTACATCTAACTTTAACCTACCCATTTCCCTTTTTAAATTTTCTAACCTACCTGTCCAATTAAGGGATCTGACATTCCACGCTCCGATCCCTAGAACACCAGTTTTCTTTCTCTTGATAACGACGTCCTCTTGAATAGTCCGCGCCCGGAGATCTGAATGGGGGACTATTTTACCTCCGGAATATTTTACCCAAGAGGACGCCATCATCATTTAACCATACAGTAAAGCTGCATGCCCTCGGGAAAAATTACGGCTGTAGTTTCCCCTTGCTTTCAGCCGTTCGCAGTACCAGCTCAGCTAGGCTGTTTTGGTTAGTGTTACATGGCCAGATCAGTCAATCATCCAGACTGTTGCCCCTGCAACTACTGAAAAGGCTGCTGCCCCTCTTCAGGAACTACACGTTTGTCTGGCCTCTCAACAGATACCCCTCCTTTGTGGTTGCACCTACGGTACGGCTATCTGTATCGCTGAGGCATGCAAGCCTCCCCACGAACGGCAAGGTGTATGGTTTATGGAAAGGGGGGGGGGGGGGGCGCAGCACTGTATGAGTCAAGTAATATTGGATGAGACGGTGCTGTTATCTGGAACCTTCTGGAATATATGTGAAATAGAATGAAAAGTTTGGAATAAAAAGATAAGAGTATTTGCCCACAGACCACATTGATAGATATTTATATCTATGATGCTCCTAATGAGAGGTTAACAGCATCCAAGTCGGTATAATACTTAAGTGGAGAAGATTCCATTCACAGACAGTGTTTTATCTTTTCACATTGCTATGGAAACATACATAAGTGATTATTGGTAACAAGATATGAAATGTTTCGACTGTAGAAGGAGATGATGAAAAACATTTTGGTAGTTTATTTATGAACTTAATGGTGAAAAAGGAAAGAATGGAATGAGCTAAGGACTACACCCTGTGACGTACATCACATAATTGAATCAAATTGGAAATATAGCATTTTGGGAGAAGATGATCCATTCTTCCACATGGAAACATTTAGACTACCATGTGTGAATGTCATGAAGATTATTGTTCCAATTTTCATGATATATCATTGCTCTTGGCATGCCATTAGCATTTTCCTCTTTCTCCACTAGAAAAATATTCCATATGTCTTCTTTTACATCTTCACTTCTTTTCTTTTTATTTCTTAAATCATTAAATCACCTTTTCTCCAAAATTATTACTATATTTTACAGACTATAAGACACAATTTTCTCTTCAAAAAATTGCCTCAAAAATTCAGGAATACCTTATACTCAAAATTAATATAAAAATATCCATGGTTTGATTTAAAATGGCCATATATTCGATGCCGCGGGAAACCTATAGCTATCTGGCAATAATGGATTCAACTGGCCGCAGCAGTCACCATTGCAATGTGCACGAGTTGTCTGGATTCACAAGCTTGCTAACACTGTCTCCCTCCTGCCCTGCCATCACAACCCCAGAACACTGTTAAGCCTATGATGCCTCACTGCAGTCTACAGTGCCAGTGAACTTCAATTGAAAGTGATCAGTGTTATCAGCAACAGTTTGTATTTTTTTTGTTAGTAGCTAGTTTCATAATGGAAAGAAAATAAAATGTAGCAGCTGAGCAGCATTTCGACCCTCCACCAACAGAAAAAATAAATAAATTAATTAATTAATTTGCAATAGATGAGCTAGTACAGAAGAACTGAAAAAATGAGGAAGGCTAAATGTGCAAATAGAGGATTGAATACAAAATGGTCAAAATTAGAAGATGACATCCTGAAATAGAGTCCATGACACCATCAAAATGGCATTGGAATTAATACAAAAATGATTCAGATACACACTCATAAGCTAACACTAAAGTGGAACTTAACAGACTCTAAGGGTGGAGTTGGTTGGTGTTACAGTTTATGAAATCTCATGGATTTAGCATGTGAACCAAAACAAAAATATTCAGAAAATGTCACAAGAGTAAGAAAATACTATCTTTCCATCACTTTATTATTCACCATTGAAAGTAAAACAGTGTGGAACTAAGCCAAATAGTGAATATGGACAAAACTCCTCTGACATTTGATGTGCTGAGTAACAGAACTGTTTCCATGAAAGGTGCTAAAACTGTAACTACAAAAACAAGTGGACATGAAAAAAATGCACTACACTGTTGTCCTTTCATGTTGTGCTGACTGTACTAAACTTAATCCAATGATCATTTTCAAGTGCATAACAGTGCCAAAACCTTCTGGAATACCACCAAGTGGTGGTGTTCATGTACGTGACAAGCTTTGGATAGATGAGGATGGTACAAAATTACGAACTAACAGAGTGCGGGTGAGAAGGAAAGGTGCTTTATTGAAGAAGAGTTCTCTTCTTGTGCTAGATCAGTTTAGTTGTCATTGAAAAATTCTGCAAAAGAGAAATTGAAACGGGGGAAATACAGAACTTGCTGTTATTCTGGGAGGACTTGCTTCACTATTGCAACCCCTTGCTGTGTCGATAAATGAACTATTTGAAGTGTATATGAGAGAGGAATGGAGCAAATGGATGATGGATTTTTACAATAACCTACAATGAAACAGGTGTGTCAGTGGATAAAAAAGTCATTGTCTAGAGTGAGAGAAGACATCATTATTAAATCTTTCAAGAAGTGCAAGCTCTCGGTGGCAGTGAAGACCATCATAGAGATGAAGAAGATAATGATGACAAATGAAGAGGAGAGGAAAAAAGAAGAGGAAAAGTTCAGATGACGATTTTCAGGGATTTTAAAGGTCACTTTGGTTTTATAAACTAAGATTTTTTTAGTCTGGCTTTGCAATCCAATAATATCAATGGTAAAAATGTTATTTTTAAAAAATGTTTAAAAATTATGGTGCATCTTATAGTCTGTAAAATATGATATCTCTCAATGCACATTATCTCCCCCATTTCTATTCTTTTCCCTTGTTCCTGTTCTACTTCTTATCACTTACGCTTTATCGCCACAAACTTTTCCCTAAGTCGTCATAATTTCTACTACTGTAGATCACCACTTTAGGTAGTGCAGTAACATGTAAAAATGGCTATATGTTTACCACACCACATGAGAAACAAAATAAATAAATTAGTTAAGTAACTGTTCAACTCTATCCATTGCATTCTTTGCATACTTACATTTCCATCTGTGGATGGGGTTAGTATTTCTTAACATTGTGTAGCATTGATGATTTACAAATTTTTGGGTTTTCAGCTGAGTTGTTACGTTTACACAATATTTCAATAACTTTGCTAGTTGTCTTTAACAGTGTGTTCATGATTTGCTATTTCTTTTCTTACAAGTTGCACAGAATATATACAGCAGTAGTTAAATGGAAAAAAAAATCATTTGTATTACTAAAAAAAGTCAAAGTAAATACACATTAAAAATTTCTGCTATGGTGTTGATGTGCCACATGATACACTGCTAAATACAAGTATTATTAAATTATGCTGTGAAACTGTGATGCGATATTACTACATACATGCTCCACATCTGTTGCATGCATAATAAAATAAAAAAAGCAAATAGGACAATGGTAATATGTTTGTGGCAGACATCATTCAAATTGATGATTTACAAGTTTTTGAGTTCTCAGCCCAGTAGTTATGTTATGTTTACACATATTTCAATAACTTTGCTAGCTGTCTTGATCAGGTGCCAAGAGGAGGTTTTGCTGCTCATCGTTCACACTCTGAACTTTACACTCTCCTCATCACCTTAGTGACTGCTTCCCAGTGGTGCTAGATGATACAAGTCGTCTTATGCTCAAAGCCAACAGAAATGTTGTGTCAAAACATTAACAGATATGGTGTGACTTACGCAAACAGAGTTGGATCCCATTCTTTACGTAGGCTATAGCATCTGTCCCTGCTAATTAAATTAGCTGTTGTTGTTGTTGGGGTCTTCAGTCCTGAGACTGGTTTGATGCAGCTCTCCATGCTACTCTATCCTGTGCAAGTTTCTTCATCTTCCAGTACCTACTGCAACCTACACCCTTCTGAATCTGCTTAGTGTATTCATCTCTTGGTCTCCCTCTACAATTTTTACCCTCCACACTGCCCTCCAATACTAAATTGGTGATCCCTTGATACCTCAGAACATGTCCTACCAACCGATCCCTTCTTCTGGTCAAGTTGTGCCACAAACTTCTCTTCTCCCCAATCCTATTCAATACTTCCTCATTAGTTATGTGATCTACCCACCTAATCTTCAGCATTCTTCTGTAGCACCACATTTTGAAAGCTTCTATTCTCTTCTTGTCCAAACTATTTATCGTCCATGTTTCACTTCCATACATGGCTACACTCCATACAAATACTTTCAGAAACGACTTCCTGACACTTGAATCTATACTCGATGTTAACAAATTTCTCTTCTTCAGAAACGCTTTCCTTGCCATTGCCAGTCTACATTTTATATCCTCTCTACTTCGACCATCATCAGTTATTTTGCTCCCCAAATAGCAAAACTCCTTTACTATTTTAAGTGTCTCATTTCTTAATCTAATTCCCTAAGCATCACCCGACTTAATTCGACTACATTCCATTATCCTCGTTTTGCTTTTGTTGATGTTCATCTTATATCCTCCTTTCAACCCGACTTAATTCGACTACATTCCATTATCCTCGTTTTGCTTTTGTTGATGTTCATCTTATATCCTCCTTTCAAGACACTAACCATTCCGTTCAACTGCTCTTCCAAGTCCTTTGCTGTCTTTGACAGAATTACAATGTCATCGGTGAACCTCAAAGTTTTTATTTCTTCTCCATGGATTTTAATACCTACTCCGAATTTTTCCTTTGTTTCCTTTACTGCTTGCTCAATATACAGTTTGAATAACATCGGAGAGAGGCTACAACCCTGTCTTACTCCCTTCCCAACCACTGCTTCCCTTTCATGCCCCTCGACTCTTATAACTGCCATCTGGTTTCAGTACAAATTGTAAATAGCCTTTCACTCCCTGTATTTTACCCTTGCCACCTTCAGAATTTGAAAGAGAGTATTCCAGTCAACATTGTCAAAAGCTTTCTCTAAGTCTACAAATGCTAGAAATGTAGGTTTGCCTTTCCTTAATCTTTCTTCTAAGATAAGTCGTACGGTTAGTATTGCCTCACGTGTTCCAATATTTCTACGGAATCCTAACTGATCGTCCCCTAGGTCAACTTCTACCAGTTTTTCCAATCGTCTGTAAAGAATTAGTGTTAGTATTTTGCAGCCGTGACTTATTAAACTGACAGTTCGGTAATTTTCACATCTGTCATCACCTGCTTTCTTTGGGATTGGAATTATTATATTCTTCTTGAAGTCTGAGGGTATTTCACCTGTCTCATACATCTTGCTCACCAGATGGTAGAGTTTTGTCAGGACTGGCTCTCCCACGGCCGTCAGTAGTTCTAATGGAATGTTGTCTACTCCAGGGGCCTTGTTTCGACTCAGGTCTTTCAGTGCTCTGTCAAACTCTTCACGCAGTATCATATCTCCCATTTCATCTACATCTACACCCTCTTCCATTTCCATAATATTGTCCTCAAGTACATCGCCCTTGTATAGACCCTCTATATACTCCTTCCACCTTTCTCGTTTCCCTTCTTTGCTTAGAACTGGGTTTCCATCTGAGCTCTTGATGTTCATACAAGTGGTTCTCTTATCTCTAAAGGTCTCTTTAATTTTCCTGTAGGCAGTATCTATCTTACCCCTAGTGAGATAAACCTCTATATCCTTACATTTGTCCTCTAGGCATCCCTGCTTAGCCATTTTGCACTTCCTGTCGATCTCATTTTTCAGACGTTTGTATTCCTTTTTGCCTGCTTCACTTGCTGCATTTTTGTATTTTCTCCTTTCATCAATAAAATTCAATATTTTTTCTGTTACCCAAGGATTTCTACTAGCCCTCGTATTTTTACCTACTTGATCCTTTGCTGCCTTCACTACTTCATCCCTCAAAGCTACCCATTCTTCTTCTACTGCATTTCTTTCCCCTATTCCTGTCAATTGTTCCCTTATGCTCTCCCTGAAACTCTGTACAACCTCTGGTTCTTTCAGTTTATCCAGGTCCCATCTCCTTAAGTTCCCACCTTTTTGCAGTTTCTTCAGTTTTCATCTACAGGTCATAACCAATAGATTGTGGTCAGAGTCCACATCTGCCCCTGGAAATGTCTTACAATTTAAAACCTGGTTCCTAAAGCTCTGTCTTACCATTATATAATCTATCTGATACCTTTTAGTATCTCCAGGCTTCTTCCAAGTATACAACCTTCTTTCATGATTCTTAAACCAAGTGTTAGCTATGATTAAGTTATGCTCTGTGCAAAATTCTACCAGACAGCTTCCTCTTTCATTTCTCTCCCCCAGTCCATATTCACCCACTACATTTCCTTCTCTCCCTTTTCCTACTCTCGAATTCCAGTCGCCCATGACTATTAAATTTTCGTCACCCTTCACTATCTGAATAATTTCTTTTATCTCATCATACATTTCTTCAATTTCTTCGTCATCTGCAGAGCTAGTTGGCATATAAACTTGTACTACTGTAGTAGGTGTGGGCTTCGTATTTATCTTGGCCACAATAATGTGTTCACTATGCTGTTTGTAGTAGCTTACCTGCATTCCTATTTTCCTATTCATTATTAAACCTACTCCTGCATTACCCCTATTTGATTTTGTGTTTATAACCCTGTAGTCACCTGACCAGAAGTCTTGTTCCTCCTGCCACCAAACTTCACTGATTCCCACTATATCTAACTTTAACCTATCCATTTCCCTTTTTACATTTTCTAACCTACCTGCCCGATTAAGTGATCTGGCATTCCACGCTCCGATCCGTAGAACGCCAGTTTTCTTTCTCCTGATAATGACATCCTCTTAAGTAGTCCCCGCCCGGAGATCTGAATGGGGGACTATTTTACCTCCGGAATATTTTACCCAAGAGGACGTCGTCGTCATTTAATCATACAATAAAGCTGCATGCCCTCGGGAAAAATTACGGCCGTAGTTTCCCCTTGCTTTCAGCCGTTCGCAGTACCAGCACAGCAAGGCCGTTTTGGTTATTTTTACAAGGCCAGATCAGTCAATCATCCAGACTGTTGCCCTTGCAACTACTGAAAAGGCTGCTGCCCCTCTTCAGGAACCACACGTTTGTTTGGCCTCTCAACAGATACCCCTCCATTGTGGTTGCACCTACGGTACGACTATCTGTATCGCTGAGGCACGCAAGCCTCCCCACCAACGGCAGGGTCCATGGTCAATGGGGGGGAATTAAATTAGCTACCTCTTTAATTTCTATCCTTTCCTTTTTTAAATCACGCCAGAAATTTGTCACCTGACACACAACACTGATATCTTTTTACTTCATTTCATGCTAACAGGTGAGGCAGTGTTCAGCGACAGCTGATTTAGTTGGGTGCTTAACTCAGGTGCAATATTTATGTTCTTTACATGTTTGTCTCACAGTTCTTTCAGTTTAAAAACACCTGACATCTCACTTTCACAATGTATGTGTTAGACATGCTTTTTTTGTTTGGAAAGGGGGGGGGGGGGGGGTAGTTCTAGCGTATTTTTCACACAACACCGTAGAGTTTTTAATTCTGTTGGAAGGATTGATATACATCAGAATAAACTTAAAAGTGTGTCATCTGTTGGTATGAAATGAAATATGAAGGTACCAGAATTGTAACACAGGCAAAAAATTTCTATGGCAGAGCCACAAGTGAGCCAACTGAAATTAGATAGGCAGATAATTTAAACAGCTTTTGCTTAATTAAAGCATCAGATGTGACATTCATTTTGCTTGAATCACGTCAGGAAACAGTTCAATGCATTCACTATCTTTGTTCTTGTATACTGTATTTTGGTAAAGGATGTGGCCTTATAGCACTCTCCTTCTTTTAGCTTTTTATGTTTTAGCATAGCCAGAGCAGTGCACAGTGTGTACCATTCCAAGTTTGGCTGGAGACTGAACAGCGAGTAACAAAATATGTTCAACACCTGACAAAGACAGCTAGGGAAGTTGTTGAAATATCATTTGCTGATAAAATGATAACTTGGCTGCAAAACTACAACTTAGAAAACTCCAATTTTGACAAGAAAGCCTGATGGCTCATGTTATTCAAATTAATCTTTTTTCGTGTTATGATACTGAGGAAATATGATGAGACTATTCAGATCTATGCACTACGTACTAATACACAATTGTCTGCAATTCTCTTGTGGTCTACATTAGTGACTCTCTTACAACTTATCATCTTTCTGCTCACATTTCGTATTCTGCTGTTCTCTAAACTATGTCAAACTAATGCCACATACACAATTTTCCATGTCTTTTTCTACATAAATTTTAAGATATTTTTCTTTCAAGTTTCATCACTATTTCATAATTATTGTTCCTGTCAGCTAATTTTAGGAAAGAAGTCACACATTTTGGTAAGAGATAACTGTACAATTTTTATAGAATCACTGTTCCAAATTTTTTGCTTTTGTGCTACTCTGAGAAATGACTCCTTTCATAATCTAGAAAGGGTTTATTTCTCAATTCTCAGTGGTTCTCTGTATAGTTGACATATTCTGCGGGAATAGACAGTACCCAACTTGATATGTGATGATGAGATTACATCTCAAAAATTAAACAAAAGATGTCAATACCTTACAGCAGATATACTTCATTATTAAGATCATGGTAAGTAAAGCCAAAGACTTTCAAATAACTATCTGCAAAATGAATACAGCAGAAGCTCCTAAAAAGATAAAAATCAAGCGAGTAGTAGTAGTAATACTAATAAATAATACAACTTGGACAGGATCTTTGGGATTTCTAACTGTATCGTCTATATCACACACGCCATGCAGCTGTGTGGAGAAACCTAGATAAAAACTAAAAGCCAGTGCTAATGAAATCCAATTTATTTGATACCTGTTTCCTTATATTAAGACAAATGACAGGTATACTGGCTGCGTGTCACAATAAAAAAATAAGAAAATGAGACAAATAATAATTAAAAAACACAATTTTATTAACAGTGCACACTGGTGTTGCTCTCGGGGATAATTTTATAAAATGGAACAATGATGACAGGTTTCTCTAGCAAAAAGGTAATTTTTTAGATTATATTTCTGCAGTAAGATCTAATTGCAAATCATCACCTGCAAGGCTATTCTCCAGCTCAGCTTCCAACATTATTGGCAAATTAAAAGAGTAAATAGTACAATATATAGATTACTTCAAATTACACAAATATATATATATCAATCATTTTTCTGAAGCATATTTTTATTCTTAATATTGTAAGTTCTAAAGACAAATCAAATGGCTGTTAAAAATCAAAGACTTCAATGTTATCAATAGAAAAATCGTAACAGGTTCTGTCCACTACCAACAACTCCAGTATAATATTTTTATATCTAAAAGAAATTACTCAAAAAAAGTTTTGCAACAGCCTCACAATTTACACAGTTCTTCTTTCTACAGGGGACAGTCACATACAGCCATTTGTGTAATGGGAGTAAAAGTAAAACTCTACTGTAAATAAAGTTTGGTAGAGTGGGTTGTGTTTCCAACTTTGATGGAAATTTGGCTTGTAAATACATTAGAAACCTGCAAGCACCTGGCCCTTTCACGTGGCCTGCACACACAAGCATTGTGTTTATCAGAGCATGAATGCGCTTTGCAAACATTGGTGGAAGTTGCCGAAGATGTCTGATGCTGGCTTGCCTATCAACGGAAATGAGTGAGCCCATGCTAATGCCTACGAGGATGTAACGTGCTTGTGCACACAGCCAAATTCATACACCACGTACTCACTTGTATAAAGGCTGTGAATATGCAATGTGCTTCCCTTACAATGAATAACAAATAAAAATATTTTTTTAAAAATATTATTTGATTACACAAATATAAAAAATTGTCATTTTTGAATAAAAAGCAGTATGAATAATATATAAATATGAAATCCAATGACATTTACTGCGTCAGTTCTTTGTCATTTATTAAACAAAGTATGTTTTGTTGCTCTTAAATTAACTTTCACAACTATTTTTTCAAACACCTCATTAGGAAGTTATTTAATTTTTGAAAATGTGCCACTGTGACACATTAATAAAACATATTCCATATTTTCAAAGAGAAGATTGATGTAGTATATCGCCTGAAATCATCCGTTTCAATATAACATTACAAGACTTTCAAATAACAATCTTCTTTGGCAAAAATTGAGGAATCATCAAATCCACTGTAGTGCAAATAACTTTATGATGATTTCACTTTAACTTTAACTTCTAGATTACATTAAAAAAATTCTTTTTATAATTTCATTGATATTTCTTTGGGTATTATATGTCTACATTCAAATTGTGTGTAAGATGTTGCTGCAATAATTGCATTATTGTAGAAAGGCGAGAAAGGTCTTCCAATCATCTCAACACTTTCACGATAATTAAGTTGTCAGTGCGCTGCAATATAATGAACTTTTTTTTTTTTTTTTTGTACTCAGTGTCTTTCCAAAACTTTTCAATTTCAAAACTCTATGTAATTGGATTGATGCACGTCTATACGAAAAACTAATCCATCGGAACTAATGGAGAGCTTACTCAGAACTAGCCCTAAACATTTTCAGGTAACTCTGGACACCCAGCAGCCAAGAAATGTTTCACTAGACTTTAGATTTAAAGTGTGTTGATGTTAGTCATTAGAAACCACCGAGTTCTTACTTTGTTCACTCAAGCGCCGAGTCAGATAAATTGGGTCATTTCAGAAATGTAATTGCTAAAGCTGTCCACCAGAGGAGTATTTATATGTTGCATTCATTGCACTGTAAGACATGTACAACTGTGCTCAACCCATAGGTTGGTCTGAACACTGGGTTTGCTTTAATAGGCACCATGGTGTGCCTCCTATTTCCTCCCACCTCTGAACCCACTAGTGCAGTCAGTTAAGAGCAGGGCATACATTTCAACACGCACTTCTAAATGTGGTGCAACTTGACTTGGTACTTTATTAACTGTTACAGATGAGAGAACGAATAAGTTGCAGAAAGAAAGACTAAAGGACCAACAGGGAATCTAACCATTTCATCTTCCTACTATGGAACTTAACCTACTGGGCCACTGAGGCACATTTGTGAACAAACCATTAACAAGTTATTTATCAAACAGAAACTGCTGCATTGGAAAAAGGAAACAAGCACTAGTTATAGAATTCTCTACACGTAATAAACAAAGAAAATAAGGTGAAATCCGATGTTATTCTTTGCTGAAGTTAGGAATAATTTATTTGCGAAGACATTTGCTTGAATGATCTACTTATTCAAATAAATTCAAATAATTATCTAGACAGAATTTATCTGAATAATGCCCGCCTCTGCTTACCACTAAGCATTGCATTTCCTTCCTGTTTCACACCAGTACAGTTAACAGTATCAATTTAACGAGGCCTATTATTTAAAATGCTTGATTTACTCACGAGAGCTGTTTACAGTATATGGTTGCTGAACTGAATTTTTGTTAATTATTAGCTGCAGACTGAACGTAAGAATTATTTCATCAGCTATTCATTCATTTCATAGCTAAACCAGTGATCTTCAATAACATTCAGTACTGGATTATCTTTTTAATTTTCATTATACACATACTCAGTTACTGTGGTAATATCTGATGAATCTCAGATATACAGCATACACTTTTCTATAGAAAACACAGAAAATTGACAGCTACAAAGAAATTCTAATTCTCATTGCATCCCAACTCTTGCCGAGCCCATTAGTGCTGCTACATTATGACACAGCTGTAGACTCCATGTTTCCTTGGCTGCATGGCAGTGCCCCTCAGTGAGCATGCATTCACGTGATAGAGCGTGTGGAAACTGCCGGATGCAGGCTTCTGCAATGAATGCACAGCGAGTAGTAGGAAATGCTTGTCACACAGTTTCACCTTGACGACACAGTGCTCTAGGGCACATTTCAGTCTGTCAACATGCCTTGCATGGTCAATTCAAGCTTACACTGTACATGCATTATTAGTAGTTGCCTCCTGAACTGACATACGACATATAACTTACAGAGTAAGTGTGCATGTGCCAATTATGAACAACCAATAGCTATGAAGCATGAAGCCTTCTCAGTCAAATGAGGCCTCTATGGTATCTGTAGACACATCAGTGTTGATGCCCAGCATCAACACACACACACACACACACACACACACACACACACACACACACACAAAGAAAAAGGAGAGAAAAAGAAAGAAAGAAAGAAAGAGAGAGAGAGAGGGAGAGAGAGAGAGAAGAAAATATTGAAAATGTAGGTAATTGATTCGATTTAACTGTTGGTTAAGTATACAATCGATTGCTGAATCTGTAGGAATTGGCAAAGAAAGCATAGGGCGAATTTCACATAACCAATTTAAATGAGAAAACATTCCACTTATACTTTGAGACACAAGACACTGATGATCTGTGTTGTAGTACCTACCTGCAGTCAACAACACTAACTGATGACCAGTATCTACATACTAGGTACCACTAGAAGAATGTAACAGAACTGTGACAAACTGGGAAGGTTTTATTTTAAGTACCAGTTCTTTTTCTGCTCTATTTATTTATTTATTTACTCGTAGTGATATATGTTACACCAAGAGCTTGTTTTGGCATTTTGCCATTATCAAGTGTACCTGTGAATATGGTATACTGGTGATGACATACTACTCCAAGACATACAAATGATCCCTCAGCCACTAAACAACTTGCACCCTAACATAAAATTCACAATGAAAATAGAGCAAAACAAACTGATAACCATTATAGATCTAAAAATAGGCAATAACTGCCACCACTGATTCAAATTACAGTATACAGAAAAACTACTATGACTGATACTATCATAAGCAAAAACTTTTGGCCCCCGATTTCGCATACATATGCGTATTTCAAATCAATGTGTAACAAAATTTTAAATTTACCTGTCGATAATAAGGCGATACAAAATGAAATACAAATGTTACAATACAAAGTGAGACAAAATGACTTCAATCCAAAAATAGTGCTTAAATTATATGAACAGCACACAAAACCAAAACCATATGGCATACCTAAAGAAACAACATTAAAAAGAGAAGGAAAAAATCACAAATAAACTTACCTATGTTACAACATCATACATAGGCCAAATATTGGGAAAGATGAACAATTTGTTTGAGAAAACAAAAATAAAATTAGTGTTTCATATAAATAACAACTTAAAGGCCAAAATACGGTCAACAAAAAATAATACCTCCACATTTTCAAATCCAGAAGCCAACAAACTTTCTTGTGATGATTGCAATAAATTTTATGTAAGACAAACAGGCAGGAATTTTGGAATCAGATTTAAGAGACACATACAAAACTGTGAAAGCAACCAAGCCACATTTTACTTGCAATTAAAACGCCAAGAACATAAAGCAGAAAATATTGAAAATACCCTAAAAATTGTACACAAAGTGCCTAAATGACATACAATGAACATTTTGGAGGAAAAATATCAAGAAGACATCCTCAAAGGACAAACAGATTTTAAACATAAAATATAGCTCGAAAATTTCATTTACATTATAGAAGAAAAAGGGTAAATTACCGTGATAAACACAACACGATGGAACACTCATCATTTATGTAAAAACCCCAAAATAATATCTCTAAAAAATTAAACAATCACCAACTTCCTGCGAGAAAGAAATCCCATTGTAAAAATGACATCGCTGGAGTTGAAGCTGTCAAAAACTGTCAAAAATAACTTTACAAGATCACTAAAATAAAAATTAAACATTTTTATAACGTGATCATATCCTAACAAAAAGACAACTGACATCTACGCTCCAAGATGCCACATGGACCACATCATACCAACTAAGAAACATTGCCGTAGATGATGTGACTTAACAAATGAAAGTGCTGGCAGGTCAAAAGACACACAAACAAACACAAACATACACACAAAATTCAAGCTTTCGCAACAAACTGTTGCCTCATCAGGAAAGAGGGAAAGAGAGGGAAAGACGAAAGGATGTGGGTTTTAAGGGAGAGGGTAAGGAGTCATTCCAATCCCGGGAGCGGAAAGACTTACCTTAAGGGGAAAAAAGGACAGGTATACACTCGCGCGCACACACACACACACACACACACACACACACACACACACACACACACATATCCATCCGCACATACACAGACACAAGCAGACATTTGTAAAGGCAAAGAGTTTGGGCAGAGATGTCAGTCGAGGCGGAAGTACAGAGGCAAATATGTTGTTGAAAGACAGGTGAGGTATGAGCGGCGGCAAATTGAAATTAGCAGAGATTGAGGCCTGGCGGATAACGAGAAGAGAGGATATACTGTAGGGCAAGTTCCCATCTCCGGAGTTCGGATAGGTTGGTGTTAGTGGGATGTATCCAGATAACCCGGGCGGTGTAACAGTGTGCCAAGATGTGCTGGCCGTGCACCAAGGCATGTTTAGCCACAGGGTGATCCTCATTACCAACAAACACTGTCTGCCTGTGTCCATTCATGCGAATGGACAGTTTGTTGCTGGTCATTCCCACATAGAATGCATCACAGTGTAGGCAGGTCAGTTGGTAAATCACGTGGGTGCTTTCACACGTGGCTCTGCCTTTGATCGTGTACACCTTCCGGGTTACAGGACTGGAGTAGGTGGTGGTGGGAGGGTGCATGGGACAGGTTTTACACCGGGGGCGGTTACAAGGGTAGGAGCCAGAGGGTAGGGAAGGTGGTTTGGGGATTTCATAGGGATGAACTAAGAGGTTATGAAGGTTAGGTGGACGGCGGAAAGACACTCTTGGTGGAGTGGGGAGGATTTCATGAAGGATGGATCTCATTTCAGGACAGGATTTGAGGAGGTCGTATCCCTGCTGGAGAGCCACATTCAGAGTCTGATCCAGTCCCGGAAAGTATCCTGTCACAAGTGGGGCACTTTTGTGTTTCCTCTGTGGGAGGTTCTGGGTTTGACAGGATGAGGAAGTGGTTCTGGTTATTTGCTTCTGTACCAGGTCGGGAGGGTAGTTGCGAGATGCGAAAGCTGTTGTCAGGTTGTTGGTGTAATGGTTCAGGGATTCCGGACTGGAGCAGATTCGTTTGCCACGAAGATCTAGGCTGTAGGGAAGGGACCGTTTGATGTGGAATGGGTGGCAGCTGTCATAATGGAGGTACTGTTGCTTGTTGGTGGGTTTGATGTGGACGGACGTGTGAAGCTGGCCATTGGAAAGGTGGAGGTCAAAATCAAGGAAAGTGGCATGGGATTTGGAGTAGGACCAGGTGAATCTGATGGAACCAAAGGAGTTGAGGTTGGAGAGGAAATTCTGGAGTTCTTCTTCACTGTGAGTCCAGATCATGAAGATGTCATCAATAAATCTGTACCAAACTTTGGGTTGGCAGGCTTGGGTAACTAAGAAGGCTTCCTCTAAGCGACCCATGAATAGGTTGGCGTACGAGGGGGCCATCCTGGTACCCATGGCTGTTCCCTTTAATTGTTGGTATGTCTGGCCTTCAAAAGTGAAGAAGTTGTGGGTCAGGATGAAGCTGGCTAAGGTAATGAGGAAAGAAGTTTTAGGTAGGGTGGCAGGTGATCGGCGTGAAAGGAGGTGCTCCATCGCAGCGAGGCCCTGGACGTGCGGGATATTTGTGTATAAAGAAGTGGCATCAATGGTTACAAGGATGGTTTCCGGGGGTAACGGATTGGGTAAGGATTCCAGGCGTTCGAGAAAGTGGTTGGTGTCTTTGATGAAGGATGGGAGACTGCATGTAATGGGTTGAAGGTGTTGATCTACGTAGGCAGAGATACGTTCTGTGGGGGCTTGGTAACCAGCTACAATGGGGCGGCCAGGATGATTGGGTTTGTGAATTTTAGGAAGAAGGTAGAAGGTAGGGGTGCGGGGTGTCGGTGGGGTCAGGAGGTTGATGGAGTCAGGTGAAAGGTTTTGTAGGGGGCCTAAGGTTCTGAGGATTCCTTGAAGCTCCGCCTGGACATCAGGAACGGGATTACCTTGGCAAACTTTGTATGTGGTGTTGTCTGAAAGCTGACGCAGCCCCTCAGCCACATACTCCCGACGATCAAGAACCGCGGTCGTGGAACCCTTGTCCGCCGGAAGGATGACGATGGACCGGTCAGCCTTCAGATCACGGATAGCCTGGGCTTCAGCAGTGGTGATGTTGGGAGTAGGATTAAGGTTTTTTAAGAAAGATTGAGAGGCATCCTAATCCTACTCCAAATGATCCAACTCCCCAAGACACTATCCAAATTGAACCCTGCCTGGAACAGTTCCGTCCTCCGTCACAGCGGGACCCACCTCCTCTTCCTCAAAATCACCCTCTCCAAACCTTCCAGGAATTTCTGACTTCCAGCCTTGCCTCTCAAGTGCCAGCACTTACAGCACACCAAACGTTCATGCTGGGCAAAAATAAAGGACGAGACAGAAACAGAGAACACAGACACTGGCACTGTGGCAGTCTTGGCTACTTGGGCTGGCCTCGGTCTGCTCAGTGCTAGGTCCACATGTTTACCACTGCCACTGCAGCTTCCTTGTGCAAGCTATCTGTCATCCTAGTGGCATCTTGTGACACTACTGCCACATCGACTCACACTTCAATTTGGTCATCTGCGGACCAAGAAACTTCTACCAATGGGCAGTTTTCACAGAGTAAAGGCTTCTGGCAAGCTTCCTTGTCCACAGCTAAACAGATAATTGCATCACACACCTTAGAGTCTGCATACGAGTCATTATGGGCATCAGTAATGAACTGCCACTTATGGTGAAGGCTGTGAAGTTTGGCTGCCCAGGCCCTGTATAACTGGTTTGGCCCTTTGTGACATTGGTAGAATTCAACAATTCAACTTGTGCTGCTATGACATGTGTTCATTTGTGACGGTAGTTGGAAAATAAACTGCACACATGATCAGATGTAAGAGCTGCTGTTTCTTGTAAAGGGTCAAGCTGACAGTACCTGATACAACTTAGGTGGAGTCCACAAGAGGAATAAGGCTTTGCACAAATTGGAGTCTGTCACACTGAAAGCCCAAAAATGCTGTCAGAGTCTTTCTCATAAGCTTCCTGATCCCCAGCTGAATTATCACATGGAGGAAAAAGGGTGAATAGACCAGAGGACTGGTACCCTACCTGTTAATGGAAGCCAACACAGTTGCCACTGCCAAAGCAAGCTGTTCAATCAGGGCCGGTAGAGAGGCGTCCATAAATGGCTGAACTTGATGAAACCACACTTAAAGACTGCAAACCATTCCAAACTCGTTGTCAACATGTAGTAACCAAGTAGTATACAAAACCGATCCAAGTAACACAAATATGTCTTTATTCATAAACTTCTGAACAGCAATGGAAATAAGCCTCTTGTGGCTCCACACGTACAAAGACAAATGAATCATACAGAAGGTGCAACATAGGCAATTCACAGAACAACTGATGTGAGCAGTACAAACTAAAAGAACATAATGAGAGTGAGTCAGCACTGTTTTGTGCACATATAGGTGTAAGCTGTCTGTAGAAAGTGCATGCTCTCGGCAGAGTCTCTGCCGAGAGCATGCCTCCCCTACAGGTGGCTTCTAGTGGCTGGACTGCACTGATACAGCTGGCGATTGATTTAAGTACACAGGTGTAGTGACACTACACTTGGTGCACATGCAATCACACCAGAGTGCTGAGTGAATGAGAAGAGGAAAAGCATGTGTGTGTATTTGACATCTGGCATTAAAAGTAAATGTCCAATGAAACAAAAGGATTTGTTTTAACTGTTATTTTCTAAAAAAGTTTTACAGTTTGAATTTTCAAAGTAGCGGTGAGTGCCATAGCACGATGGTTCAGTTCTTGCTCAGCCACACTGATACCTTCCTTACACACACACACACACACACACACACACACACAGAGAGAGAGAGAGAGAGAGAGAGAGAGAGAGAGAGAGAGGACAAATTTGCGGTTGGGTGCAAAGACATGTGCTTGCACAGGCAGCACATGTGCAGATGGACAACTGTGTGAGCATGCATACACATGCTAATACTCCACTTATGAAGTAACTGCCTCATGTAACTCAAAAAATATTTATTTCACAGTGATGTAATCCAGGAGGTTACAACCCTGCTTTCTTTGCTAGATTAAATCAAAACATACGTAAGAGTAATCAACAAAATGTAACAAAACCAAATACTTTTCAACAGGAAAATTCCGTGCATATAGTTCTGAGTAAATCAACATATACGGCTAACACAAAAAAATTGTCTGCACGTTTTTATAAGATTAGATTGGATTAGTACTTGTTCCATAGATGGCGAATACAACACTTTGTGATGATGTGGAACGTGTCAGGTTAATGAAAAGTGTCTATACCAGATATTACATTACACAAAATATTACATGACACTTAATATTTTTAATTTTTTTGTGGGGTTGGGGAAATTACCCACTTACTATATGCAAAGATTCATCTAATGAATAGAAGGAGTTGCCATTCAGAAATTCTTTTAATTTCCTTTTAAATGCTATGTGGCTATCTGTCAGACTTTTGATGCTATTAGGTATGGGACCAAAGACTTTGGTGGCAGCATAATTTTACCCCCTCTGAGCCAAAGTTAGATTTAACCTTGAGTAGTGAAGATCATCCTTTCTTCTAGTGTTGTAGCCATGAACACTGCTATTACTTTTGAATTCATTCGGATTGTTAATAACAAATTTCATAAGTGAATATATATATTGTGAGGCTACAGTGAAGATCTCTAGCTCTTTAAATAAGTGTCTGCAGGATGATTTTGGATGTGCTCCAGCAATTATTCTGATTACATGCTTTTGTGCAATGAACACTCTTTTACTCAATGATGAGTTACCCCAGAATATGATACCATACGAAAGCAGAGAATAAAAATAGGTGTGGTAAGTTAATTTACTGAGATGAATATTGCCAAAATTTGCAATGACCCTAATAGCATAAGTAGCTGAACTCAAACGTTTCAGCAAATCTTCAGTGTGTTTTTTCCAGTTCAACCCCCTCATCAATGCATACACCTGAAAATTTTGAATATCCTACCTTAGCTACCGATTTGTGATCGAAGTCTATATTTATTAATAGTGTCATTCCATTTACTGTGTGGAACTGTATGTACTGTGTTTTGCCAAAGTTTAATGAGAGCTCATTTGCAGGGAACCACTTATTGAGTTTCTGAAAAACATCGTTTACAATTTGACCAGTTAATTCATGTCTGTTGGGTGTGATAGCTATACTTTTATCCTCAGCAAAAAGTACCAGCTTTGCATCTTCCTGAATACAGAATGGCAAGTCATTAATACGTATTAAGAACAACAGAGGACCCAAGACCGAACCTTATGGCACCCGATTCTTGATTGTTCCCCAGTTTGAGAAATCACCAGTTTTTTGCATATTATGTGAACAGCTTATTTCAACTTTCTGCACTCTTCCAGTTAGGTATGATTTAAACCATTTGGGCGCTGTCCCACTCATACCACAGCACTTGAGCTTATCTAGAAGTATTCCATGATTTACACAATCAAAAGCCTTTGAGAGATCACAAAAAATCCCAATGGGTGACTTCCAGTTACTCAGAGCATTTAATATTTCATTAGTGAAAGTATATATTGCATTTTCCGTTGAAAAACCTTTCTGGAAACCAAACTGACATTCTGTTAAAACTTTATTTTTACAAAGGTGTGAAGCTACTCTACAATACATTACTTTTTCAAGAATTTTGGATAAGGCAGTCAGAAGAGAGATTGGGCAGTAGTTGTTGACATCAGACGTATCCCCTTTTTTATGCAGTGGTTTAACAATGGCATACTTCAGTCCATCTGGGCTTGGGTACCTTCAGTCATGCACAGCCTACACTAGTGGTAACACAACACACATTGGCAAATGTAGCAGCACGATATGTAACACACTTTCAGCTTTGTATTTTACTTGCAGACCTTTTTGATTTTTTTTGTCATTGTGTGTAAGTAGCACATATTGTTTTATATATACATTGTAACATTTACTTTCAACCAAAATGCGTCTGCCTCAAATACATAAACAGGGGAAAATCTGAATAGTTACATGGCAGCCAGGTGGAAGTGTTTGATGGTCTGGAATTCCAACTGAAATAATTACGGTTTGTGACCCAGTGATACCATTTTTTTTTCCAATTACTATTTGCTGATATGCTGCAAGCGTAACATGAATATAACTGAGCTATGATGAACATAACACACTGCCCCACAGATGGTTATATGCCGAACAGTCATTTATTGCCAAAGTAATCTCGGCATATGCAGGTCAAGAGAGATGTCATCCTGGCACTCATCCAGTACAATGGTTTCAGCATGTGTGAACTGGCAGCAATGTGCAGTGTTCAATCTCAGTGTACCCAGAAGTTGTATAAAGTGGTGGCATGAGACAGGAGTAATTGGCCAGCTTGGAGGATCAGGCTAAGAAAAGTGTTGACATCTTGGCAAGACAATGTGTTAATTGACAACTGTACAGAATGTCCATTTTTAGATGCTGTGCAACTGATGAATGAGACCAACTGACTGGGTGTATGGAAGCCATTTGCAACTATTTATGGGATGGTGGTGTTTGATCCCCAAAGGGTTGCTAATAAAGAGGACCTCTCTGCTGATCACAGAATTCACAGGCTTGCCTTCACTGAATTGAATGTAGACTGTGACTGGCAGCATGTCATATGAATGAGGGTCTGGTGATGGTCTACAGGCCACAGGGAGCACATTACAATCCACAATATGTGGCACAACATTCGGAGTTGGTTGCATCACAGTCTTAAGCTGCAGGTGGATGCCATCAAACAAGGTATGGATACTTCATCAAATTTATGATCACTTCACCATGGATCAGTATGTACACATCATGAAACATACCACGGTGCCAAGTGTGACGATACACTATCCCAAGGGAGTGATTCAGTTCCAGCAGCACCTCTCACTGGTTCACATAAGTAGAATGGTTCAGCAATGGTTTATGCAACAGGTTGACATTGATCTGATCAACAGGCCTGTTCATGCACCAGACTTGAATGCCACTGAAAATATGTGGCACAAAATGAAGTGTCAGATGAACTTACACCAGCTGACACCATCACCACACACAGCTGACCAACTGTGGGACCTAGTGCTGGATAAATGGGAGAATCACACAGATGACAAGAGGTATTTCCAGATGCTGACTGCCTCCATGTCTCTTCAGATGAAGCGGGTAATTAGTGTCAGTGGTGTGTGGACCTCTTACTAGCCTCATCCCTGATGTGAAACTTTCCTTGTTTCACCCTTTACTCCACTTTGTATTAACATATTTGATTCAACTGTATGTTAACTGGAAATGTATGTGAAATCTTTGTACTACCGATTTTATTCATTGAATTCATGCTACCTAACACTTAATAATGTACATTTGGGGGAAAAAAAACTCAATTTGAATAGAAACAGAAACGGTCTCCTAACGTGAGACAGTCATAGGAATCACTTAATACTGAATAATAAACAGGCAAACCCTAAAATAATAATCTTTTCTTCTTTACTGTCTCTCCAACATTTTCTGCATTTATTGTGCAAAAGTAGTGCAGCCATTTCATAGATAAGCTCTTTTCAAGTTCACATTCTTCAAAATCAGAAGGATCGCATTCCATGCACTGTGCCCTTCCTCTATGTTAGTCTTCAGAGAA
Source organism: Schistocerca piceifrons (assembly GCF_021461385.2). Lineage (NCBI taxonomy): Eukaryota > Metazoa > Arthropoda > Insecta > Orthoptera > Acrididae > Schistocerca > Schistocerca piceifrons. Next base: position 777,036,531 of record NC_060140.1, on the reverse strand, counting down.
ATGACAACTAGAGAATATGCATTAAGATACTTCTTCTTCTTCTTCTTCCACGAATTGCACATCTGAAGCACTGTCCCCAATTAAATTTGTATCAGACTTCGAATGACTGAAAGGTTTGTTTCCTGTGTTTTTGTATTTTTCCTTTTCAAGAATAAAAATTTTCACTTCTGGCTCCTTTGATTCTGCTGCAGCTTGCTTCTCTTTGAATTGCTTCAAATGTTCCCTGCATGGAGATGATGTTAACTACTTCACAGATTCATAACATGCTGGTGGCTCTTGACCTAACTGATTTTGGGAGCTGGCTGAAGACCATCTGGACTCTCGTTCACTCCGCTGTTTGCATCTTGTAAGTCAAACTCCTGGTAAACTTTGAAATATTTTTTCTAAATATAAGGTGTACCCAACTGAAAAGGAGATATGTGCTGTAGAAGTGGTGTACATAATCCCAGTGGGTGAATGTGGTTACTGAGAGACAGTGTGGTGGCATATGCAGTTGCACAAGGAGAGTTAAAGGTTCTGTAGCAACTTCCTCACTTTTGGAGAGTTGTTTCCCAATTCGTTGCATGATTGATTCCTCATTTACGGCACAAAAAGCAGTAATCCAATTTCTTTGCGCAGAAGGGTAGCATGCGTCACAAATTTAATGCAAAATGAAAGAGATGTACGGAGAGCAGTGTCGCACACGATGCACAATTTTCCAGGGTTTCAGCATTGCAAGGTGGAATGTGTGACCAAGAGGACCCTCGAGCTCCTTCAAAAATTTTGATGAGAGGTCCTGAAATATGTTCCTCACAGCCCCAAATCTACCCATGTGATCTGCACATCTTTGGCCCCTAAAAACAACCTCTGAAATGCCAGAGGTTCACATCTGTCAGCAACCGAGGAGTTTCTACACTGAAGCCACCTACTCCCTTCCTACATGATGGGATCGGTGTATGAATGTCAGTGATCATTATGTATAGTTGTACTGTTCCACATGAATAGTAATTAAAATACTGTTATTAAAATTTATTTACATATATCTGTAATCGCCTTTTGATTTGGGCACACATTTTTGGCTATTACATGGGACAGTCCCATTTTACAGGGGCCATTTGCAGAATTTTCCATTGTTACTGCTCTCAATAACTTCATACTCAAACAAGAGGCTATTATGTAACCTGGGTTATTTGCCCATCAGGTTTCTATTTCTCAGAGATAATGCATTTTAAACAGCACCATGGATTTCACACAAGAAGTTGCATTTTATTCATGGAATGGTGTAAAAGCAGATGATGTGCGAAGAGTTTTCTCTTGCTTTGTCTGTTACACAACTGTGATACAATGACCATGAAGTATTAGCACAACAGGATCACCATCAAATGGCTTCACAAAGTTCACAAAATTGAGAAACCACATAGTAAAAATATGAGTCTGAATCCGGGTATTAGGGTAGCAAGCTGAAGTTATCCTAAATTGCGATGGTGTGTCCTACAGCATATTAGGATACCTATGGTATTTCATATTAGAAATAAGTCATCTTGATAAAAGTCTAGTCTCATAGTTATGCTGTTTAGTTTGGAGGAGAATTCATTATAGCAAATGAAATAGTACTTTCCAAAGAATATAATTATATGAATATTGTTGCAACAGCTCCTTAAAGTCTCTTAAAATTAAATTCACATTACAATAAGGCAAAGCACAGTGCATTCCATCATCTGGTGTCTGCAGTTTCATACCCACAGACCACCAAAATTAAGTTCTATTTTTGTAAAAATTAGTGAGAAATAAACAAAAATTTCCATTAGACAACCATATTCTACACTTGTCCTGTCAATAGGAAGGTTGTACAATTTCATACCTGCTTCTCTCTCTTGGATCATTAAACAAGTCCAACTGGATTTAATAAATATTGTCTGACCGTATTTGAAGGTCATTCAGACCCATTATGCTGAATGGCATATTTATAATTTTACTCCAAGACATAATTTATGCACTCATTGTTATCTTCTTTCCTGTTCTGTCTGCTACTTCTGTGGATAGTTTTATGCATACAGATAAAACTTTATCTCCAACAACTTAATTTGAACCTGATTTTTTTCAAAAATGAGAGTGATAGCGAATTTTAGTGTTCAAAAACCAAAGGGAAAAATGCTTTCTATTGAACTAAGCGATTACATTTGAGTGAATAATTTGAGAAAAAAAAGAGTATGTCATTACCTATTTCATTTTTACCAAAGAATTTAATAATTATTCAATTAATTACTCTTTCCTACATTTGACGTAAACCTTAGCGAGAGAGAACATTTTCCTGTAAATCTGAATGATTTAATATCACTTACTCCTCAAAATAATAATCTCCTCTCACTCCTATAAAATGAATGTCCTCAAATTAACTAAGATGAATTTTGTAAGTTTTGTGATACATATTTGTTAGTTTGTACTAAAATGATACTGTTAAAGATTACAAATAATATGCACAAGTGTTGTACACATCGAGGCAAGAGAAGCTAAAGGCCATTGGCACCTACCATGAAGTGGACATAAAAAATATTGGAGGGGGACATAAAAAATATTGGCTGGATGATGGAACCGACTTGCAATTCAGTGAGTAATGTTCAATTGGTATTAATTTTCAATGTTGTGTATAGTATGTCTTACTGGTGTGATAGTATGTTGTTGCTGTAAACCAACATTGAACTTAACAAGGTGAAGGTGTTGCCACTATTTGTAATGTAGCTGTACTTGCCAACAATGCTCAATGTAGGACTTTGCCAATTTTGTTTAGACAACAGTACTTTCCTGCTGTAGCACAGAAAGAAAACAATCAAAACTTCGTTTTGACTCACTGAAAATTTACCTTAAAATTACTAGAACAGAGCTGCTAGCTTATAAAAAATCATACACAATGAGTATCACAAGTGTAATGTCATGCAAGACAAAGAGAAAAATTCTTTCCTATTTACAATATTCAAATAAATATTGAGCATTACATAAAAAAAAATAAAAAAAAGTGGTGGATCACCAGTACTAAATGAAATTCTGCCAAAGATAATCACTTTACGAGTTTAAAGAAAAATGAAATTCGGTCAAAGACCATCACTTTATGAGTTTGAAGAAATATCGGAAATGTTCTCTTTTACATATAACTGCCCTGATTATTATATCTTTTTCTATTCCACACATCAAAGCACCATTCTTCTGATACAGAACTGGTTTTTCTTGTACATTTAATTATCGTAAAGAGACATGAAAATGCAAAGTGGGAAGATTGTGTTACATACTTAATTTCATATTGTACTAAGAATTTTCAGTCAATATAAATAAATGTGAGATTAGTGAACAAAGCTAAAAGGTAATATTGTACTGATTTACAGTAATGCAAGAGGAGCATCACAAGTATTGTGTGTGTGTGTGTGTGTGTGTGTGTGTGTGTGTGTGTATATATATCTATTTTATTTAATATTTATACCTTGTGGTCTCCCATACAGGTGTTTATGCCCATCAGTCCATATTCTACAGTATTGGGATTACATATCTGTAACAGAGAAATATAAAACTAATTCTTCAAACATTCAAGGAGGTATACAAATGTAACAAGAACTTATAAATGTACTGAGTTTACATCAACAATCTGCTGAAACAACAAATAAATCTGACATATATACTTATCATTCTTTTTTATTAAAATTTTTATAAGGTTCTACTTTCTGTTAATTGCTCATCTACTAGATGGCAATGGTTTGGCTGAACATGGATATGGAAAGCAAGGGATTCAGGTGTATCCCTCCCTATATGGAGTCTGAGTGACCTCCTCCACCTTTCCGTTTTCTGCAACTCATCACACTTGTATTCTTACGCAAGATACTAACAGTACTATTCTAGTATGGCATAACAGCTCACAGCATTCACAGCCTTTCCATAGCTGAGGAAATCAACCAGCATGTCCTAAAATACTGTGTTCATAACTTGCTTCATGGACAATGCTTTTTAGAGCTTTTGGTGTGAGGGAGAAATGGGATGTATAGATGATTTCTCTTCTCAGGTGTCACATGATGCACTCGCACTTTGTTCCCTTTGATGATACAGTGCAGGAATAGAGCACCCTCCATCACATACCACATTAAGTGTTGGAGAGAGAATCCTATCTGCTTGGCTTTATTCTCATCCAATGGTAGCACAGTGTCATGTGCATGATATCCACTGTACAGCCGATGCAAATTTTGAGTTTAGTGTCAATTTGCCTTGCATGAATGAATAAATTGGCTTGAATCAATAATTCAACGAAGCATTCTCGGTCAGTTGAGGTGGATGTGTCTGACCTTTGCACATCTCTTACATCTAATCTACCTTTCTCAAATTCCTTGCACCAAAACCACCTTTGTTTCTGTGACGTTGCAGTTACTCCATAACCTTTCACTAGCTGGTGATCATCTGCAGTTGGAGGGAGGGAGGGAGGGAGGGAGGGAGGGAGGGAGGGAGGGAGGAAGCAAGCAAGCTTATTACACTTTACATTTCCATTGCCACCATATATCCATCATGTCTCAATTTTTAAGCTGTATTTCAAAACAAAATAGCACAGTTACCTCCATCCACTGGCGATGTATAAAAGGTTTGATCATCTCCTCTATCTAGATATGGAATGTAAGTCTCACAGGCTATTCATGTACCTGTTACAGACATTGCTACCTTTCTTACTGAATCACCCTCATAATTGCTGAAAAAGGCTCTATGAAAGTGTAGGACATAGTTCTAATGGTTCTAATGCTACTCTAGAAGAATAAATTTTGGGTGTTAATTTTGTGAATTTTCTAGGTGAACAATCCACACTGACAGCTTTATTCATGTGTGGTTTGACAAACAAGTTGATGAACTTTAACTTTTAGCATGACCAGACAATTGCCTAACATGGTTTTAGGATAGAAAATAAGATTAAAATTCTTCACCCACCATATATTTTAAACAATTTTTAAAATGGCACAACTGAGTGACAAAAAGGTGTAAAATTCACGGAGAAACTGTCCACATGTCATACAGCTCCATGATGTAAAAGCTGTATGACATGCTGAAGGTGTTACTATTTTGATAGCAATGTGCAAGGAAGGATAATTCAGGCTTGTTTCACCTTTGATATGCAGTTAACACTCTTGTTTCTGCAATACAACAAACATGTTAGTCACATTCCAAGAAGAAACCAATGACATAGTCGTGAGATCAGCTTGTTATTAAGAGACTTCCAGAGTATATTATACATATGTACAGAAGCTGCTACTTGAGCTTTTGAGAACATCTACTGATAAACTAATTGTAATATATTTCTGCTGTGGGAAACAAACTTCATTTCTGATCAATATAACATTTTTGTCAACAGGAAATAACCACACATTTCTTTTCATTTGAGACATTATCACACGATATGATTACAATCATAACTGGTTTCTGAACTGCCACACTGCATGTCATGAGCGCTTTGTTTGCCTACGACATGAACACAAAATTTGCTGCCAAAATCAATTATGATTTTAATCACAGTCAGTAACTGTGCCTAAAATAAAAATACTTCACTCTTCTGCACAGACAAAATGTCATTGTTTTCCAGGGCACAACTGTCTTTATGAAGCAATAAGGAGATAACAGCTTAAAGAAAATACATTATTACTTTCTTCAGAAACCACACAGCACACATTTGCAGACAACTGGTTATTTAGTTATAATTTAAAATAAAGCTTCAGTAAATATTTTTGGCTAAGTCATTATTATTACTATTATAAAAATATCATAACTGCTTTCAACATGTGAATGCTGAAACTGGTAACAGGAATATTTAATAATAAGAACACTAAACAAAATATTAGCCACACCCATTAGACACACAGAAACTGTGTAATACTGTCTCTAGCATTGATAATGGCCTCAATGCAGAAGGAAAGACACAGTCACAACTTCCTTCAGGTACATCGTACCCAGCTGAGCACTTTAAACATAATAAAGTGGATTTGATACACCTGCTACCAATTTACTCTTTTAAATATTTTTTTCTTTCAAGTAATTGATTGTATGCACATAATGTACAATGTGTGGCAGTTAAATAATAAGACAGTTCACCATCTATTGCATGCCATATGGGAGGAGGCTGGTTCTGAACTGCAGTTGACCTTGAACCTTCAAGAGGAGCCACCATTCATTTTGCCTTTCTGTCTGCTTTAGTTTGCTTTTGGCCTTTCGATGAAGAACACGTTGTTCTGCAGTAGTGCTGTGAGCATGGTGAACTTAAAAATCTAGCAGGTTGTTAAGTTAAAATTCCTCATGAAGTTAAAAAGTCACCAACAGAACCCTTTAATATGTTTGGCAGATGTTTGGTAATAATGCTGTATCACGTGCACAAGTTCCTGAATGACACAAATGATTTTCAGAAGGTCAGGAAGTGGTTGAAGATGATGAACACCTCGGTCTATCTGCGAGTTCAAGATCCGAAGCAAACATCCACAATGTTAATGAGTTGTGCGATACGACCAACGTCTGAGCATTTGATTGATAGCAGACATGAGGAACATGAACAAAGAGACACTAAGGCTTCCAAAAAACCTCTCTCAGGATCAAATGGATCATCAGAAGAAAATTTTCTCTGATGTCTTGGAATGACTCAATGAAGAATGGACTTGCTAACACGTGTTGTCACATATGATGAGACATGGATCTCCCATTACGGCCCAGAAAAAAAGTGTCAATCAATGGACTGGAAGACTCCCACATCACCAAAGATGAAAAAAAGCATGAATGAGCAAGCCTAAATCAAAGGCAATGCCGATCCGCCCCCCCCCCCCCCCTCCCTCCAGGGGTGTTGTAATAATTGAACGGGTGTCTGAGGGTCAAATTGTTATTCAGAAATACTACATAGTAGTCCTAATGAAGCTGAGGGAAAGAGAAAGGAAGAAAAGACTATATCTGTGCAAGAATCATGCATGGATTCTGCATCAGGATTACTTATCAGTCCACACTTCTGTACCTGTGAAAAGGTTTTTAGTGGATGGGCATATTCCCACATCAAAAACCCCACCATTCACCAGATCTGGCTCCCTGTGACTTACCTCTTCCCAAAAGTGAAAAGTGCATTGAAAGGAACACATTTTCAGTTTATCTGAAGAGTTAAAATCGAAAACAGCACAGTTGTTGAAGAGGGTGACAATGGCTGACATACAGCCAATGGCTGACCTACAGCATTGCTTTGAACAATAGAAGACATGTAAGCAACTGTGTATAGATAGGAGAGGGGAGAATGTTAAAGAGGATAAAAATTAGTTGTAAATTTGTTTGCAATAAATCACTTTTCTGATACCAGGCTCATTATTTACTTGCCGCACCTCATATGTAACATATGGATCTAAAAATGCTAAATTATTATCATTACAGCACGGAAGTGCCGTAAAAAATATGTCTGAAAAGGCCATGTGCAGATTTGTGGTTTGGGGATGGGCCTTTCTGCTCAGTTCCTATTCGAGCTAGGAACATAGGGTAAAAAGTTTTTGGTTTAGCCCAGACCAGTAACCATATGTCTTACTATAGCTATGTTACAGTACATTAAGCAAGGTATGGATGACAAACCGGATCTGGCATCCACGCAAATTGTGTGAACTGAATAATTTGTTTTGCATAAGATTTTAATTGGGCTGAAGTTAATGCTCAGCTAATATCACGATTTGTATGTGCACTTTTCAGATTTTACATGCAAAAAACATGTTCTCCTGCCAGATTTTTGAACTGCGTTGATTTTATATTTTAAACATGCATGAATAGGTTCAAACTTTTTCACCACCGCAGACAAATGGATAAAGTCAAAACAATTTTTTTATCCAATAATCTTTGTCCGTTGTCAAGGTATGATGGTTTAAAGCTGAGCTAAATGTAGCATGTAAAATTTGTTCTTACGTCAATTGAATGTGCGGAAATAGATTAAAGTGAATCAAATAAAAGTGAAAACTTGCTTTCAAAAATCTAGCTTCTTTTGGATTTTACATGCAAAAACACTTTTCTTTTTATGCGTGCCACTTCTGTGTCAGATCGGTTCAAATTTTGCAAGAAGATAGACAAATACAAGTAATTAGTGTTCTGTTATTTTGTGAAAGCCATGATATAAGCAACATGGTTTGAAGGCCAATAAAAGAAACCTTTACCGAACCAGACATTACCCGAGACACCAAAAATCTATATTGGCTGCCAAGCTATGGTGGTTTAAAGGCAAAATTATGGTAGAATAAAAGTTGGGAACCAGCATGAAATATGCTCCTATCATAGCACAAAAAAAGGTGAATATGCCCAGAGCAGATGTAAAAGATGTAAAAGAAGGGAACTAGCTGGCAGTTTCGAAGACGTTTAAATCAAAACATCTTGGCATATTTGCACTACCGTATTTACTCGAATCTAAGCCGCACTCGAATCTAAGCCGCACCTGAAAAACGAGACTCGAAATCAAGGGGAAAAAAAATTTCCCGAATCTAAGACGCTCCTGAAATTTGAGACTCGAAATTCAAGGGGAGAGAAAAGTCTTAGGCCGCATCTCCAAATCGAAACAAAGTTGGTCCATTGTAATATGAGACACAATTTAGGTCGAATGAATGACAATACAGCTACAGTAGGTTGGTTCGAGTCGTAAGCTTAGCAGTCAAGCTTTACCAGGTAGCCATTGCTATGCGTCAGGCGCTCCGTCTGTATTTATACGGGTACCCTTCCTTTTCCACGTGCTTTGTCTGGTTTGAATTGATTGCTTATTTTTCTTTGATCTGATAAGCGCTGTTTTCTTTGTTATATGTCTTTACGTCACTCTAAGCTGAAAATGCATTACTCTACTGTCATGCATTGTTTGTCGCATTCTGATATTGCGTGTTTACGGCCTGTCATCGCTCGCAGCATGGCTTGCTTTTCTGCGCGCTACAGCCGCTTACAAAAAAAAAAAAAAAAAAAAAAAAAAAAAAAAAAAAAAAAAAAAAAAAAAAGAAAGCTATTTGTTGTTACTTGCACTGCTGCTTTCTTTGATAATGATCAACAAGAACCAAATAATATACTGTGTATGATAGATGTTCTGAACGAGAGTTTAGCGAAAAATTTTCTCCGTTTGAACATCTTCGCAGGCGCCTCTTTAGTACATTAGATTCTGCACAGAAATTAGAGTCATCTTAGATTTAAAAATCTAGCCAATTGCCGTGCTTCATTTCTGACTGTATCACTGTTAGGCATAAGAATAATAAGAATATAAACTTGACATGATATGTATATTCTTCCGCGTTTGCTGTTGTCTCACTCTAGTTTCGTAGTTTATTAGGCAGACAGGTTTTAAATGAGAGAGCAGCAAACATGAAACAATACATGGCAAAATGTTTATATTCGTATTATTCTTATGGTGACGAGAATACTGCATGTGATTCACAATTTATAAAAGTTCCTATTAGCAACCATCTCTTCTCACAGATAGGAAAAAATCCAGAACGTAGAGTTGGCCATACTGACAAACACCCCAAACAGTCTTGCCAGTCGGGTTTTCGTAGTACATTGAAATGCTGCTACATTCAAAGATGAACAATACGGAATTTGTATTTACTTCGTTGGATAATGTATGAAAATGCAGTGGTCGAAACTCGGGGTGGAGAAAAAAAAGCTCGTCTTCCACTTTTTTTTTTTTAATTTATTTACTAACGCAGAGGTTTAGGCGCCAGTATTTATCTTTGTGCCTGTAAAGAATGCCTGTGTAGCACTACATATATTCGACGGCAGAAGTAAGTTGTGGCGGCACCCAACAACATTTTTCAGAACTTCCGCTTGCTTTGCACTCGATTCTAAGCCGCAGGCAGTTTTTTGGATTACAAAAACCGGAAAAAAAGTGTGGCTTACATTCGAGTAAATACGGTATTTTACAAGTTAACTCTACTTCCCCAGTGTAGTGAGGTCTCTTAGATGCAAGATATTAGCATACCTGCATCTTTCAATTTATAGGCTGAAGTCACTGATCCTGTGCCCAAAATCTAGTAGAGTCACCAGCCATAGTAAACAATATATAATATCATATGGCTGAAGAGTATGTATGTAATAGCTAAGGAAGTTTTTCTGGGGAGATAAAATTTCTGGGGGTGGATTTGTTCCTGGGGGATGCTAAAACAATTTTTTGATTTCTGGGAGGGGTTGATTTTCCCCCGAGGGGATCATTTCTCCCCCAAACCCAGCCCCTGTTACACTTGTGGTGAGGGGTGTAAGAGCAAATACAATACAAATTTATGTTCTTCCTCAGAGTGGGATACTTCTACAACAGAAAGTATCCAGGGGTGTGGGTGCATCTACAACAGAAAGTATCCCAGACACTTTGTGTCATATTGCACAACATAACATCTTGTATCCTGTTACTTTACTTGACACGTTGCATTATGTTACAAGTAAAACAAGCATGAATATGTCAAGATGTTTTGATTTAAATGTCTTTGAAGCTGCCAGGTAAGTTGAAAAGCTAGCTCCCTTCTTTTAAATTTGTAATTCTAATTAGAACATACTGACTCTTTTTTGTGCTATGATGGGAGCTTTTTCATTCTCGTTATAGTTAATAACTGAGGTGATCTTATTACGTACATCATAATTTACAAATACCAATTCTCCTGGCATAAAACTTGTTTACTTGAAATAAATAATTGAAGTTGTTATACAGCCATGTGACCGGGAAAAAAAATCATGAGCTAATCGGCCATAAATCTGAAGAACCTAACATAGCTTATCGGATAGTCATAATTTCATTTTTTACGGCAATCACTTTAACTTTCCCAAAAACAGATTAACTAAGAAAATATCCGTTATTAAAATTATACTGCACCCTAAAATGCTTTTGTCATTGAAGCTCTTCAGTTTGTTTGTTCCAAAGTTTGAGGCTGTACTTCCTTTGTCATAATTTTACTGACACAGATAATGCATTTGTTTTCCAGTTAACCCATTAATTGTGAAATAACCCAGATTAGCAAAATTACAAACATGGAAATTTTACATGAAAGTAAGCAATCCACCATTGCATAGGTATGCGATGGTTGGTTGGATTTTTGGGGGAAGAGACCAAACAGCGAGGTCATCGGTCTCATCGGATTAGGGAAGGACAGGGAAGGAGGTCGGCCGTGCCCTTTCAGAGGAACCATCCCAGCATTTGCCTGGAGTGATTTAGGGAAATCACGGAAAACCTAAATCAGGATGGCCGGACGCGGGATTGAACCGTCGTCCTCCCGAATGCGAGTCCAGTGTGTAGGTATGCGATGTATCATTCAAACGGTACACTGAGCTTTAATACTTTCCTCATCACACATCATACACTTAAACCGAATTATTATTGGAATTAAGAGATCGAAAACAATACTTAATACTCATTTTGTAGTATTATAAACAAAAAATTAATTATAGATACAGCAGTCTTTGTATAACCCACCCTGACCACAAATCGGCAGCTGGCGGCTAGAATTCAACAAGTGAACATGTCTGTGTAATAATCCGCTCTTTTATATGCATGGCTAGCAGTCACCAAAGCAACACTTTTTAAGTCACAATATGTTGTAAAAGGTTCATGGCCAGAACCCACTTGAGTAAAATCATCATCATCATCATCATCATCATCTGTTACGTACACCTAGATTGTGAGTAATTTTACACCTATGTGCAAGAATTGGCATTAGCTCATGAACTGCTACATCTGAATATTTGTGCAGACTTTGTTGCTTGTGATGTCAATAAACATTTAATCACTGTTATGTGAAAGTATAAATTTGTCTCAAAGTTACCACTGAATTACTGTGCTACTGTCAGACATCAACGAGTAGGATCACTTGCTTGGATGACTCAATGATTTGGAACAAACTGGTAATTATATGAGAGGCTGTACACAGAACTGGTATCACACAACTGGGTTCTAATCATAATAAATATGCTGAGTGAACATAAAACCCATGGTATTGGGTCAGTTTTTTCTCGACATAGTTAAGCAGTCCAAACAGTTTTCAGCAAGATACTATGAGTTTAAGGTGTCACTGCAGAATAATATTTCTACAATTAAGTAAGTAGCCCGATACACTCACTGATGATTAAACCACACAAAGCTACCAAACTGTGGGAATATTCAGTGCTACATTTCACCTGCTGTTCCAAATAGTTCCAAACATTTTTATCGGATTATGGGATTAAGTGATTCAGTAGGTTAGTTGAGGTATGATTGGGTGCCTGAGAGTTCATCAAACCAGGAATAAATGGCAACACTTAAGTCATTGAGAAAGTTTCAACAAACATTTCGGTCCATGTTGAGGGTGTTGATCCAAGCCAACGAATAACCAAAAAACCAAAATTCTCGTAAACTGTTCAATCCACAATCCCATAGATGTAACTGCTTTGTGCAAGGTGGTCATGCATGTCCATTCACACCCTACATTGATGGCAAGAAGCACTCCACATCTCCTTGTCTACATATTGACACTGCCTAGACAGTACTGACTACACAAAGATAAATCATGATAAGTCGTTGTGGACATGGTTAAGGCCGGCCCTACAAAGGACCTTGCTTTCTTTCCTGTAGATATTCTCCTACAGTCTTAACTTTATCTTTCTTCTTCATTCCACTTTCCCTGTAAAACAAAATTTTTCTTTACATCTACAGATAAAATTTCTCAGTAACTATTCACAATTATTTACTCACTAATTAAATTTGAAATAGGAGTGTATAAAACAGACACTGTTGTTTGCTTTATTTCAGTTCTACTAGCAGCAATTCTTACAACACTCTTCGATAATCATGTTCAAAGATTCAAACTGTGTGACACTAGACTCAAATCCGGAATCTTGTCATTCATTGGTAATGTTCCTAATCTGACAAACAAACTCTAAGATGTGGTAATGACATTTCTTCATAATATCCTTTCTTCCAGAAGTGCTAGTAAGAAAGATATGATGGAGGTATTATGTAAAGTTTGGAAAGTGGTAGAGAGATATGGACAGAATTGAAGCTATGAGGGTAAGTTGTGGGTCATATCTGACTAAATTAGTTGGTAAGGCCAGTGCATGTAAAAGGCAAGGTTCGGGTTCAAGTTCTCTTATTTTCAGTTCCTTTTGCAAATAGAAAAACAGTATGTACACAGATCTCCAAAGCTTGAATGTTTAATTTTCTGTAATAAGTTTACTCCAAGTGACTTCTTGTTTTCCAAGAGTATCAGCTAGAAAATTATGGAAAAGATACATAATTACTAACAGTTAATCTTAACCCTATTTTCACTCCTTCGTAGCCTCAACATCTTCTCTCCCATCCGCTATCACCCTGGACGTTGACCACATCCTCTCAGGTGGCTCTCTCCACACCTCTGGCCATATTAAACCCACCAACGATCACCTGTATTTTGACAGCTGTCACCCCTTCTATACGAAAAATCCCATCCACACAGGCTGGCCACCTGGGGATGCGCATCTGCAGTGACAAGAACTCACTTGCCTAGTCCGATTGTCTCATCAAGGCCTTCATAGACAGGCACTATCCCTCTGCCCTAGTCCACAAATGGACTTCCTGTGCCATGTCTCCTCACACCTCCAATCCTTCCACCATCCCAAGAACCAGCTACAAAGGAGTACCCCCAACCGCCCAATACCACCCCACACTGGAACAACTGAACCACATCCCCATTCATCAGGGAATCATTTCCCTGTGGAAGATACGCCCAATCCATCGACCCAGCACTTCCTATTCCAGTCCTGGCACAGACTTATCCCACTCGGCCATCAGTGAAAGCAGCCATGTCGTGTATCAGCTCTGTTGCAATCATTGCACAGTTTTTTATATTGGCACAACTACCAACCAGCTGCCCACCAGGATGAATGACCACTGCCAAACTGTGGCCAAGAGCAAACTGGACACCCTGTGGCACAACATGCAGTTGAATGTAACATGCTTTATTTCAATGGCTGCTCCACTATCCGAGCCATGTGGATCCTTGTGCTCCATCTCTAATGACCTCATTGTTGATGGGACATTAAACACTAATCTTCTCCTCCCAATAGTTTTCCTATACCATCTGTCATATCATCACCTCCCTATTCTCGTCTCCCACCATGTTTTGTTTGTGTGCTGCCCTCTGCCCCTGTCTTTTCCCTTTCCCAGCCTTCTTTTTCACTCCTTATTTCCCAACCTCCCCACCTACATGCCCTACAGTCTCCTGATGCAGTATCTGTTGACAGTTCTAGTCCATGCATGCTCCGCCAGATAGCACTCTTTCTCTCTACCCCTTCATACCCTGCTATCCCTTCCCCTTCACTGCCCCCTCCAGTCTGCTGCTTCTGTATCACTTGACAGTTGCATTCCAGTCCAAACAGCCAGAGATGGCAGTCATGCGTGAGATGTGCTTGCTTGTGTGAATGAATGTATGTGTATTTCCTCTTCTGATGAAGGCTTTGGCCAAAAGGTAATGTGTAAGTGTCTTTTAACTGTGCATGTCTGCAATTCAATCTGTCATCTTTACAGTGAGTAATAAACCATCTTTCCCTTATACTGTTGATATGGCAACCTGGAATCCCATTGTTTAACTTTTAATCTGACACTGGAATGGCCAGAAGTCGCATAAAGACATGACAAAATAATCAGTCTTGTGGACAAGACAGCTCAACTACAGCTCTAGAAGTTTTAGTGGCTTCACTCACTATGGTAACTTGTTTTCACTCAAACAAACAATTAACTCTTGGAAAAAATCAGAAGCTTTCTACCTTTTGGCAACAGGTCATTTCAGTTTCTAAATTATTACACAATTTCTATGCATGCAAACTACAAATGTTTCATGTCTACTTTGAATTAGCTAATTTACTTACTAGAGACTTTGCTGTGTAGCTGAGTACTACCCGATCACACCATGATGGACACCTTGTCTGCATATAGCGCTTTGCTCCTTTTTCATTTTCTTCAAATGGATAACTTGGTGGGAACTTTATGACAAATTCAAAAAGCTGGCCACTGAAAGGCTCTAATTCTTTATCAAACTCTCTCAGCTGAAAGAAGACAAAAATGTTTATAAATAATTAAGCACCACACATTAAACATTCTCAGCTGTTCATTACACACATGTATTTGTTACTATGCTATTGGTCAGATAAAAATAAACAGACAGGACTTTGACGATTTCAAGTATTCGGGTGCGAAAGGACAAATAAATTGCGACTGGTTCTTGTAATTTGGTTTAAATAATAAATTCTGAAAATCTCTACTGGTCAATAATGGGTTGTACATAAATGTCAATGAAAGCAAACAAAAGTTTATGCTATAGAAAATGCACTGTTTGAATGAATAGGACACTAGTTTAAGATGATAATGAGAAAAATTTGCTGCAAGTGATTAAATGTATTTCATCTTTGTGTTACTCTATCTGTTGTTGTTATAACTGAGCTGACAAGCATACTGTCACATTTCTATTTCCAAACCTAAGCAGGTTTTTCAATAAAGGTCAATGCTTAGTACTGAAAGCATGTTTATTAGTGATATTAAGGACATCCAAAACAGAACTGACTTCCTGGACAGTTTATGCTGTTGTTTATACAATAACTGGATTTTCAAAATACTTATAAAAAGATTACAAACATCAGGTGTTTCAAAAACATTCCAGAAATGATAGGTACTAGAAAAAGTAATTGGTAGTGGTCGAGTATAAACTGGCAGCCTGCAGCACACCAGAGGTGATGCTCACCCCAGCACCACATTGCACGCACCACAGTTTGTGGCATTGCTCTCTCTGGGAGAAACAGTGGTCTGTTGTTTCAGAAGATCTCATTAGAGCTGATTACAGTAACCTGGATCTAAACCTCGTTAATGGTCTTCAGTATGGCAGCATTGACGGATTCTAGCTTTCTCATCTTAGTTTCACATCCTCTTCATTATTATAAGCACCAAAGGTATCCCGACCCTCTGTAGCTTTACAATTGTTGAGTGGGTCTTCAGTTTCCTTGAACCTCTGAACTCAATCTGTGCCTCTGGACTGTAGTAGGCATTCATATGGAGGGCATTAATGATGTCTCTGCACTTTCGTCCTTTCGATGACCGGTCATAATCCACAACTTCATATGTGAAGTCCACTAAGTGACAGAAGATATGATACAGACCGAAGTAGCACTTTAGCAAATCCCTCTGTTCAGCAGCAATGTCATTTAATGCACCAATGACCGAGATTTCATCTATGCTGCTGTGTTCTGTCTAATAATTTCTTGAAAGGGAATCAGTGTCCTTGTATGTGTCCTTTGTATACCATTCTGATGTCTGTAGTGTAGCAGGACATTTTATCAAATACCCTTGTCCACTATCAATATTCGTACCACCTAAAGATGATTGTGATAGCAGCTATTTGTTCCACAGTGTATAAAGAGGAGCACATACTGATACTGTGTGTGCCCTAGTCTGTGTTCGTACAGAGGGTGCATGCGCAGTAACAACAAGGGCAGTGGCGAGGAGTCGTACGATGCACAACGTTCACTTGCTGTATGAGGCTACGTGTGTGCTTTGGCACTCCGAGTTGGCAGTGTCATGGACAGCTTGGAGCAAGACGGCCGTGGACAATATCAGCAGGCACCCAGAAACAAATGTATCACTTGCATGTTAAAGAAATCTTCCGTGTACAACCTAAGGGTCAGATGTTTTAATGTTTGACGTTTGGTTTAACTACTTTGAGCTCTAATTATTGGGCTCTGTCATTGTGAGACTTGAAGACTCTAAAGAAAGAGAAATGCAAATGAGCGTTTGAAGTTAATTTATTAGCTTAAAGTAGTCGCATGGTCTAACATTTCAGTACTATCCATCAAGGATCAAAGGTCACAAGAAAAGTAAGTCTGAACACAGCAGTGGGACAGAGTAGTGAGACCACCAGAACAATTTCCATCAGCAAGTTTGTAACAGGTAACTGGCAGATCCAAAACGGTGAAAATGTACTATGCGTAGACAGCAGCTAAGTACACCACTTAGTAAAAAAACGTACTTCTTCACCCTATGTTGTACTTTTAAAGCCCCTGTGCCCATCTTGCCAGTCTACCTACCAGATCCTTCTGGCTAGTCAGGTAGCACAGAGGATGGTTAACTGTCACAATGGTGTGTGGTTTGCCAAATAAATGTGACCAGAACTTGTTGATGGCTAAAACAGGTTCAAGGTACTCTTTCTTGGTTGTACAGTAGTTCATGTTGGACTTTGAGATTAGTATGGATGCATAAGCATCAGTGACTGCCCTTATTTTCTCTGGTTTGGGACAGACTTCACTGCCATTATGTAGGTGCCCAAGATTTTTGTTTCATGGTTGGTGAAGAGGCAATGTCTAGGATTCAGGTGGAGACCTGCAGTCTGAACACACTTCAACACAGATTTCAGGGAACTTGGATGTTCTTCAAATGCCTTCGAAAAAATGATTATGTCACCCAGATAGCAAACACACATTGTCCTTTTAAAGTGTCAAAGCAGGTTGTCCATCATATGTTCAAAGATGGCTAGAGCATTACATAGTAACAATGGTATAGCTCTGAATTCAAAGAGGCCATCATGCAGAGTTTTCCTCCTCAGCATCGTCAACCTCAATTTGGCAGTAGGGCGCTTGCATGAACACAGCTGAGAGTTGAGAGCTGTAGTTGACATGGCAATACCATATGCCATCCTTCCTCACAAGGACCACAGGACAAGACCAAAGAATCTCTGAAGGTTCCATGATGTCACCTTACAGCATCATCTTCATTTCTTTCTGGATTATCAGTCATGCAGATGGAGACACTGAGTGCTGGCTTCTTGGCAGATGATCCTCAGTGTTGATATGGTGTTTTACCATGGGCCATCTGGTCTGTCTTTTATCCATTTCGGATTTGAAGGCATTCAACAATTGAGGTAAAATAGCCATATCTCACTGATGTTTCTCGGTCAGGCTAGGTCCTATTAGCAGTTAAATAGTAGTTTCCTCACTGCGTTTTCTGTAATGTGATGCTAATTTGTTCCTGTGAACACAGCTTTAGGGATGAGTTATGGCTGCTTGAGACAATTAGTGATACAATGTCCTCCTTGACCATCTACATTGCTTATCAGCACTGCTGGCTGGGCTGTAGAATTCTTTCGTGAGCACATGTGGCTTTTTTGCAATCACTAAGAGCTTCACAGTTTATTTGAGCATTTCAAATTGCAACTGGAAATCGTCTTGTTAATGATGGAAGGATAACGACGTTTTAATGGCAAACAACCACCCACGGCAATGTTGTTATTAGCTTCATTAATCTGGAGCTATGATCTTCCACAGTCTATGACTACTTGTTATGCCAGCACAAAGTCTCACGCTAGAATAACATTCTGACTACAGTCTGACAAAACGACAAATTTGAGGGGCTGTGTTCTGTTATAAGTCTTGTGGCACATGTTCCTATTGGCTGGATGCATTTCTCATTTGCGACTTTCAGGACAGTTGTTTTCATACCATGGAACATAATAATCTTTATCTGACCACTATAAGCACCCAACATTAGAGAAAAGGAAGCTCCTGAGCTGACTAGCGCCCGCACAGGTTGGGCATTGATGACACTATCAATGAGCTTTCCTGAGATCTTGGCGACTGCTGACCACGGAGAATTTGCATCTGTGGCAGTCTCCACTCCACAGGTGGTCATCTAGCTTGGTTTTCCTGAAATCAATGGCTAGGCAAATGGATTGTACCTCATTGTGGGAAGGGGAATTGGCTGTGGAGTGTCGGGGAGCAACCTTGTCCAGGTTATTATGGTGGAATTTGTCCCACAGTTCTACCATAATCATCTGAAGATGACTGATATGAATAGAACTGTTGTGAGGTTGAAGTAGGCTCCTTTCTCTGCAGTAGTTTACAAAGTGTCCAGGGCATCTACATTGGAAACACTGACATCTTTCCTCTGTCCTCCAAATGCCTGTTCTTCTGTGGGACATTCTGCTTGGCGTAAGGGCTGGCTGTACCTGTATTGGTTGAGTCTTGGGTTGTCATCTGATGGCTGCACCATAAGTCTGAGATGGGCTAGCTCATTCTTCCTAGTACATTCAGAGAGTGGTGGAGACTGGTTCTAAAGATTGATAATCTCTTCTTCAATATGTACTCCTGACGAATCAGATCAACATTCAAGGTTGATATCTCTTGTGTACTTGTCTGACATTGCTGGCTGCCTCACACTGCCATATCTCTTCTCTTACTATCTGGTGTATGAGAGAGGTGAGCACATAGTGGCATTCTACAATTAACATAGGGACCACAGTCGGCAGTCATACCTCTTTTATCCGAACCTCTTCTGTTACATTTCCTCAATTCACTGGCACCATTTGATGAATTACTCCATCACTATGACATTCTTTACCAGAATAGCTTGGTACATGTCTTCTGTGACTCCTTTCAACAATTGTGAGATTTTATTGAATCCTCTCATGTTAGGATTAACGATGTGGCACAGGGTCAAAATACTCTGTACATACAGGGTGTCAATTATTGACCTATATGGAAAAAACAATAAAAAATCTTAATTAGCTACAAACTATGTGGTGCACACACTTTATTCACTTATTCAACATGTAAACGTCACTACAGATATTCGGATTTAGGTTATGACATGTTTGATATGCCTGCCATCATTGGCGATGATGTGATTCAGACGAATAGCGAAATTCTGCAGGATGTGCGGAAGTGGCAGAACATCGATGCTGTTGATGACCTCCTGAATGGCTGTTTGTAGCTCAGCAATGGTTTTCAGTTATTGCTGTACACTATGTCTTTAATATAGCCATACCAAAAGGAGTATTGTGTTCAGATCTGAAGAATATGGTGGCCAATCGAAGCCTATGCCAGTGGCCTCTGGTACCCCAGAGCCTGAGTGTGGTCCCCAAAGTGCTTTTCCAGGACACGAAACACTCTCCTGCTTCGATGGGGTCGAGCTCCATCTTGCGTGAATCACACCTTGTCGAAATCAGGGTCACTTTGGATAATGGGGGTGAAATCATCTTCCAAAACCTTCACATACCATTTGGTAGTCAAAGTGTTATCAAGAAATGTCGTACAGATTATTTCATGACTGGAAATTGCACATCACACAGTCACCAGTTGAGGGTGAAGAGATTTCTTGATCGCGAAATTCGATTTCTCCATCTCCGAAACTTATTGACAAACCCATCCAAATAAAATTGGGCTTTGTCGCTAAACCAACATACTAATTCCCATCATGCCGTGCAGCCAACCATGCAGTTTGAAAGTCCTAATGCAAACTGTTCAAAAGTTATAATGAATTTGTTTCATACAGTTCAATAATTGTTACCCTGTATGTGTCATTTCCCCTTGACGTTGGGCCCTGTTCTTCCATTGTTGTTCCATAAGTGGACTTACTACTAATTGTAGCCAAACATTTTCTTCGATTTGGCCTGGAATTTATCCCATGTATTGAGCTTCTCTTCATTGTTCTCGAACCATTGCTGGGCTGAGCTGTCCGAGTAAAGGTATACATTTGCCAAACACAACATGTCATCCCACCTGTTATATCTGGCGACTTGTTCAAATCATTTCAGCCATTTTGTTAGATTCTGACCAGCATCTTCATTAAACATTGAGTGATGCCTGATGTGCAGCTGACTTTCTGCTGTTTTGGAATCCTTTTACCTGGAATATACAGATTTTAGGAACAATGTACTGTTTGTATTCCATTTCCTGTCCGTATAGGTGATAGTTTTTATATTGCCTAATTGGGGCCATGAAGATGTAGATGTTTTGAAGTACCTGGCATCTCCACCAAACAATGTCACGTTTAATCCATAATCAATTCCAAATCTGATGGCAGGATTGTCAATGAAGTTTAACACACAGACTGAAAGCAAATGTGAAGCTAACAGAACTGACCTCCTGGAAGGAGAGTGCAGCTATTTATACAAACATCGAATATTTCAGAATATACAAACATAAGGTATTTCAAGAATCTTCTACAAACGATAGAGACTAAATAACAAATAACTGCTGGTGGTTGATTTGAACTGGTGACACACTGCACAACAACCAGCAATGTTAAACCCTGCTCCAAACTACATGCACCACAGCTTGCAGCAGTATCAGCATAAGGCACACAATCAAGGCACGAACACACCCTGTTACCAAAGAGAACAAAGTGAAATGTCTGCAACACTTCAGTGATGAACAGCCATTGACAGCATTAAATACAAGATTACAATCTTTTGTATCATGAATCATATGGATACATCATACTGTTTGTGCTGCACACGCTCAAGGAAAAATACCATCATGTATTTGATTCACTTCTGAATGTACATTTTTAATAGCAGATACTATGTATCTAAAACAGAATCCTATTAAAACTTCAAATTTTACTTAATTTCTAATTCCAACATACCCAATGTGGGAGATTAAGAAAATTTGAATTAAGATCAACAGCTACTGAAGTTGAGAAATAATTAACATTGAAATGAATCTGAAATCTCGTCATAAGCTCAGTTGACATTTAAACAAGAAACAATTCAGTTATGTCCCAGATTCAAACAAGATTCTTATTATGTCACCAAACTTAGAAGATTGACATTAAT
Source organism: Schistocerca piceifrons (assembly GCF_021461385.2). NCBI lineage: Eukaryota > Metazoa > Arthropoda > Insecta > Orthoptera > Acrididae > Schistocerca > Schistocerca piceifrons. The sequence goes on along the minus strand of NC_060140.1, from coordinate 777,014,977 downwards.
ATTCATATCATAACATCATAAATATTTTAACTACTACTTTTGAAAAAATTTCAACTTGGCATATCTAACAATTAATATCAATTTCTTGTACAGTTACATTTAAGTATGTTTATCTCCTAATAATCTGTCTCCCATGTGGTACAAAGCTTGAACTTCTGTCAATACAGCTTGTATAAGGGCTAAAGTTCCCTTTTTCAAATACAAATATTTTATCATTGGCAACTATACTTACCTAATTTAACAGCAGAAAGAGGGAAACAGTTCTTACCAACACTCATGTCAACACAGTATTACACTGGAATTTTTTCAGACTTATGCATCTAATGTTCCAATATGAGTGCCTCAAAATCTCACAAACTGTCTTTATGGGAATTGATGAAGGAATTGGAACAGCTGTTCATCCTTGCCTAGGATCTATTGAGTCTATGTTATGGCACTAGAATAGCAACCCCCCTCCCCCAAGTAACTGGAGACTATATTCTGTTGAAAACTTCACATTGTTTCAACATATGTGCTGTGCTGTTACTATTTGTGGTGCTATTCACATTCTGAATACACCACTCCACTCCATAAAGTGAATAGAGCATCTGATTAATGGAACAGGTATTGTAGTTAACTTTGGCTTTCATGGACTGACATTTCACATTTTGTAGCAGATAGGGTAAACTTTGCACATAACAGTAATGCACCCAAATGTGTAATATTTGAAACATTTCACTGGATATGGCATGAGTGGACAGACATTACATGTATATTCAGCTTTCAAGTACACAGGTAAAATCAACAAACACCACGATGTATATTAAGAAATAGTTTAAAACAGAAGATGGTAAATATGACAGGTGGTATCTAAAAAATTTGGTGCAACAGTTGTAATGTGAAATACTTCAGTCAGACTGCTAGATCTTTAAAGCTGAGGTACAAGGAACACTGGCATGCTTTTCAGCTTAATAATTTCCACAAGTCGGCCATAGCCAGGCATATACATGGAGCTGTCCACCCTTTGTTGGAAACTGAAGAACGCCTCTCAGTTTTGTACATAAGAGGATAAGGGCAGGAACTGGATGTACAGAAACAGTTTCAAATTATGACACATAGTGGGAAAAATGAAAAATACAGTAAATGAACAGATTACAGGAGAGACAAAAATTCTGTCTTAATATCAGTCTTGTTAGCTATTTTAATAATAGTAATACTGTTGATGTTCTGTGCACGGCGAGATTCAAACTCCTGAGCATATCTCTAGGGATGTGCATTATCTTTCATCATTCGTATCTCTTTGATATCCTGTGCTCAGTCACACTATTCAAGTGTCTGTGTCTCGGTGTGTCACCTTCGAGGCATATGGACCCTGCCTGCGAATAACTGATGATGTGATTTGCCTACACTAACGGACTGCATATACTGGTCCATTTAAATTTATTCTACCAACTGACAAATTATGCTGAGCCACATTTCAGGAAGAAGCAACCTAGAATTTTTAACATTTTCATCTTTATCAAATTTTTAAAATATTCTTGCAGAATCACCCTTGCACAGTCTGGTCACTTATGGATGGTATATCTGCAGTGACGAGAACACTATTGCCCAGTACATTTGAGGTTTCACTAATGCCTTCATAGATGGGCATCAATCCCCCCCAAACTCAGACCACAGTTTTCTTGTGCCCTATCATCACACCCCCCAGCCCTCCAACCACCCCAAGTTTCAGCTATAAAAGAAGCAGCCCCATCCTATTATCACGCAATAACATCCCAGACTGGAACAATGGAATGAACCCTTCACCAGGGCTTTAACTATGTATCATTGTGCCTGCTTGAGGAACATCCTTCCCCACAACTTCTCTCACCCCTACTGAAGTAATATTCTGCCGTCCATGCAATTAATGTAATATTCTCGTCCACTTACAAGCCACACCCACTCTCAACCCCTTGCCCCAAGGGGGCAATGTAACGGTGGAAGATACAGGTGCCAAACCTGTCCAATATACCCACACAACACATCCTTCTCCTGTCCAGTCACACAAGCTTATCCTATCCCATCACAGGCAGGGCCACCTGTGAAAGTAGTCATGGCATATACCAGATCTGCTGCAATTTCTGCATAGCATTTTATGTGGGAATGACCACCAACCAACTATCCACCCGAATGAACAGCCACACTGCGGTCAAGAACAGAGTTGACCTCAGCACAACATGCTCTCTCTCTCTCTCTCTCTCTCTCTCTCTCTCTCTCTCTCTCTGTGTGTGTGTGTGTGTGTGTGTGTGTGTGTGTGTGTGTGTGTGTGTGTTTTGCTCAAAAAAGAATTTGTCCAAAAGTTGACAAAGTTTTCCATCTTGTTTATGTGCCTGTTGATGATTCATTACCATTTTTATTTCGTATATCATTACATTTCCCATAGTAATACCCATCATATACCAGCGTGTTACGAAACCCTAAGAAACAATGGAGTATTCCATCAGTTTCTTTGCTCTCAAAAGATTTGTTAGTAGTTTTAATGTAGCAGCGTTTATCAAGTGTGGCATTATACAGACCCTCTATACTTTCCAGGGTACCTGTTAATAATCCTAATCCATTTTGGATATAAATGGGAGACAATACCACCTTCTCTTTCAACAACATTGCAAGATGCTTTTAATAGTTTCAACAATGAAACACTGTTTCAAAATCTAGCAGAGAATTCCAAGAGTTTCTGGTTGTATGCAAAGTACAACAGTTGCAAGACACAGTCAATGTCTTCACAATACAAATAAAGCGGAGTTAGTAAACATGGTTTTCTGAAATTTCTTCACCCAAGATGATGAAGTAAATATTCCAGAATTAGAATGAAGAATGGCTGCCACCAAGAGTAACTCACAAGTAGATAGCCTCAGAATAGCGAAGCAACTTAAATCACTTAATAAAGGCTAATTTGCAGTCCAGACTGTATACCAGTTACATTCCTTTCGAAGTACGCTGATGTAACTGCTCCATAAGCAACGTATCTACCTCTTGATTGACTAGAAAGTTTCACAGGTCATATCAATACACAAGAAATGAAATAAAAGTAATCTGCTCAATAAAGACCCATATCACTGATGTCAATTTGCAATAGGATTTTGGAACATATGCTGTGTTTGAACACTATAAATTATTTTGGGGGAAAACAAAATTATTGACACACAGTCAGCAAAGATTCAGATAATACTGCTCTTGTGAAATACAACTGGTTCTTTATTCATACTAAGTAATGATTGCTATCAACAGGGATCTCAAACTGATTCCATGTTTCTAGATTTTCAGAAGGCTTTTGACACTGTTTTCACAGGCAGCTTCTGATTGGCCTGTGGAGAACTGCCCAGTTATGTGACTGGATTTGTGATTTCCTGTTAAAAAAGGTCACAGTCCAAAGTAACTGATGGAAACTAATCAAGTATAACAGAAGTTATATCTGACATTCCCCAAGGAAGTTTATGGATCCTCTGCTGTCCCTACTCTACGTAAATGATCTAAGAGAGAATCCGAGCAGCTCTCTTAGATTGTCTGCAGATGATGCTGTCATTTATAGTCTAGTAAAGTCATCAAAAGATCAAAACGAATTGTAAAATGATTGAAACAAAATATCTGTATGGTGTGACAAGTGGTAATTGACTCAATACAATGAAAATTGTGAGGACATCCACTTCAGTAGTGAAAAGAACTCAAATTTTTGGTTACATGATAAATCAAACAAATTTAATGGCTGTCAATTCAACTAAATACCTAGTGGCTACAATTATGAACACTTTAAATTGGAATGATCACATAGAAAGTATTGTGGGTAGACGAACCAAAGACAGCATTTTATTGGCAGGCCAGTTGGAAGATGCAATAAATCTACTAAAGAGATTGCCTACATTACACTTGTCCATCCTCTTCTGAAGTATACTGTGCAGTACAGGATCCTTATGAGATAGGACTGAAACGACATGGAAAAAGTTCAAAGAAGGGCAGCTTGTTTTGTATTACTGCGAAAAAGAGATTAGTGTGTCATGGATACAATATGCGATTCGCGATCATTAAAACAAAGGCTTTTCTCAATGTGCTGAAATAGTTTCACCAAATATTTTAATCACCAACTTTCTCATCCAAAGGAGAAAATATTTTGTTGACTCCCACCTACACTGGGAGAAATGACCTTCGCAATAAATTAAGACAACTCCAGAATGAGATTTTCACTCTGCAGCGGAGTGTGCGCTGATATGAAACTTCCTGGCAGATTAAAACTGTGTGGCCGACCGAGACTCGAACTCGGGACCTTTGCCTTTCGCGGGCAAGTGCTCTACCATCTGAGCTACCAAAGCACGACTCACGCCCAGTACTCACAGCTTTACTTCTGCCAGTATCTTGTCTCCTACCTTCCAAACTTTACAGAAGCTCTCCTGCAAACCTTGCAGAACTAGCACTCCTGAAAGAAAGGATACTGCGGAGACATGGCTTAACCATATCAGCGCACACTCCGCTGCAGAGTGAAAATCTCATTCTGGAAACTTCCCCCAGGCTGTGGCTAAGCCATGTCTCCGCAGTATCCTTTCTTTCAGGAGTGCTAGTTCTGCAAGGTTCGCAGGAGAGCTTCTGTAAAGTTTGGAAGGTAGGAGACGAGATACTGGCAGAAGTAAAGCTGTGAGTACCGGGAATGAGTCGTGCTTCGGTAGCTCAGATGGTAGAGCACTTGCCCGCGAAAGGCAAAGGTCCCGAGTTCGAGTCTCGGTCGGGCACACAGTTTTAATCTGCCAGGAAGTTTCAATTAAGACAACTGTTTTTTCTATACGCTATTTAAGAGTGGAACAGCAGAGAAATAATCTGAAAGTGATTAAATGAACCCTCTGTCAAGCACTTAAGTGTGAACAGCAGAGTAGTAGTTGTTGTTGTGGTCTTCAGTCCTGAGACTGGTTTGATGCAGCTCTCCATGCTACTCTATCCTGTGCAAGCTTCTTCATCTCCCAGTACTTACTGCAACCTACATCCTTCTGAATCTGCTTAGTGTACTCATCTCTTGGTCTCCCTCTACGATTTTTACCCTCCACGCTGCCCTCCAAAGCTAAATTTGTGATCCCTTGATGCCTCAAAACATGTCCTACCAACCGGTCCCTTCTTCTTGTGAAGTTGTGCCACGAACTCCTCTTCTCCCCAATTATATTCAATACTTCTTCATTAGTTATGTGAGCTACCCATCTAATCTTCAGCATTCTTCTGTAGCACCCCATTTCGAAAGCTTCTATTCTCTTCTTGTCCAAACTATTTATCGTCCATGTTTCACTTCCATACACGGCTACACTCCATACAAACACTTTCAGAAATTTCTCTTCTTCAGAAACGCTTTCTCCTTGCCATTGCCAGTCTACATTTTATATACTCTCTACTTCGACCACCATCAGTTATTTTACTCCCTAAATAGCAAAACTCCTTTACTACTTTAAGTGTCTCATTTCCTAATCTAATTCCCTCAGCATCACCCGATTTAATTTGACTACATTCCATTATCCTCGTTTTGCTTTTGTTGATGTTCATCTTATATCCTCCTTTCAAGACACTGTCTATTCTGTTCAACTGCTCTTCCAAGGCCTTTGCTGTCTCTGACAGAATTACAATGTCATCGGACAACCTCAACGTTTTTATTTCTTCTCCATGGAGTTTAATACCGAATTATTCTTTTGTTTCCTTTACTGCTTGCTCAATATACAGATTGAATAACATTGGGGAGAGGCTACAACCCTGCCTCACTCCCTTCCCAACCACTGCTTCCCTTTCATGCCCCTCGACTCTTATAACTGCCATCCGGTTTCTGTACAAATTGTAAATAGCCTTTCGCTCCCTGTATTTTACCCCTGCCACCTTCAGAATTAGAAAGAGTATTCCAGTTAACCCCCCCCCATGAACCATGGACCTTGCCGTTGGTGGGGAGGCTTGCGTGCCTCAGCGATGCAGATAGCCGTACCGTAGGTGCAACCGCAACGGAGGGGTATCTGTTGAGAGGCCAGACAAACGTGTGGTTCCTGAAGAGGGGCAGCAGCCTTTTCAGTAGTTGCAAGGGCAACAGTCTGGATGATTGACTGATCTGGCCTTGTAACAATAACCAAAAGGGCCTTGCTGTGCTGGTACTGCGAACGGCTGAAAGCAAGGGGAAACTACAGCCGTAATTTTTCCCGAGGGCATGCAGCTTTACTGTATGATTACATGATGATGGCGTCCTCTTGGGTAAAATATTCCGGAGGTAAAATAGTCCCCCATTCGGATCTCCGGGCGGGGACCACTCAAGAGGATGTCGTTATCAGGAGAAAGAAAACTGGCGTTCTACGGATCGGAGCATGGAATGTCAGATCCCTTAATCGGGCAGGTAGGTTAGAAAATTTAAAAAGGGAAATGGATAGGTTGAAGTTAGATATAGTGGGAATTAGTGAAGTTCGGTGGCAGGAGGAACAAGACTTCTGGTCAGGTGACTACAGGGTTATAAACACAAAATCAAATAGGGGTAATGCAGGAGTAGGATTAATAATGAATAGGAAAATAGGAATGCGGGTAATCTTCTACAAACAGCATAGTGAACGCATTATTGTGGCCAAGATAGATACGAAGCCCACACCTACTACAGTAGTACAAGTTTATATGCCAACTAGCTCTGCAGATGACGAAGAAATTGAAGAAATGTATGATGAAATAAAAGAAATTATTCAGATTGTGAAGGGAGACGAAAATTTAATAGTCGTGGGTGACTGGAATTTGAGTGTAGGACAAGGGAGAGAAGGGAACATAGTAGGTGAACATGGATTGGGGGACAGAAATGAAAGAGGAAGCCACCTGGTAGAATTTTGCACAGAGCACAACATAATCATAACTAACACTTGGTTTAAGAATCATGACAGAAGATTGTATACATGGAAGAACCCTGGAGATACTAAAAGGTATCAGATAGATTATATAATGGTAAGACAGAGATTTAGGAACCAGGTTTTAAATTGTAAGACATTTCCAGGGGCAGATGTGGACTCTGACCACAATCTATTGGTTATGACCTGTAGATTAAAACTGAAGAAACTGCAAAAAGGTGGGAATTTAAGGAGATGGGACCTGGATAAACTAAAAGAACCAGAGGTTGTACAGAGATTCAGGGAGAGCATAAGGGAGCAATTGACAGGAATGGGGGAAATAAATACAGTAGAAGAAGAATGGGTAGCTTTGAGGGATGAAGTAGTGAAGGCAGCAGAGGATCAAGTAGGTAAAAAGACGAGGGCTAGTAGAAATCCTTGGGTAACAGAAGAAATATTGAATTTAATTGATGAAAGGAGAAAATATAAAAATGCAGTAAGTGAAACAGGCAAAAACGAATACAAACGTCTCAAAAATGAGATCGACAGGAAGTGCAAAATGGCTAAGCAGGGATGGCTAGAGGACAAATGTAAGGATGTAGAGGCCTATCTCACTAGGGGTACGATAGATGCCGCCTACAGGAAAATTAAAGAAACCTTTGGAGATAAGAGAACGACTTGTATGAATATCAAGAGCTCAGATGGAAACCCAGTTCTAAGCAAAGAAGGGAAAGCAGAAAGGTGGAAGGAGTATATAGAGGCTGTATACAAGGGCGATGTACTTGAGGACAATATTAAGGAAATGGAAGAGGATGTAGATGAAGATCAAATGGGAGATACGATACTGCGTGAAGAGTTTGACAGAGCACTGAAAGACCTGAGTCGAAACAACGCCCCCGGAGTAGACAATATTCCATTGGAACTACTGACGGCCGTGGGAGAGCCAGTCCTGACAAAACTCTACCATCTGTTTAGCAAGATGTATGAAACAGGCGAAATACCCTCAGACTTCAAGAAGAATATAATAATTCCAATCCCAAAGAAAGCAGGTGTTGACAGATGTGAAAATTACCGAACTATCAGCTTAATAAGTCACAGCTGCAAAATACTAACACGAATTCTTTACAGACGAATGGAAAAACTAGTAGAAGCCAACCTCGGGGAAGATCAGTTTGGATTCCGTAGAAACACTGGAACACGTGACGCAATACTGACCTTACGACTTATCTTAGAAGAAAGGTTAAGGAAAGGCAAACCTACGTTTCTAGCATTTGCAGACTTAGAGAAAGCTTTTGACAATGTTGACTGGAATACTCTCTTTCAAATTCTAAAGGTGGCAGGGGTAAAATACAGGGAGCGAAAGGCTATTTACAATTTGTACAGAAGCCAGATGGCAGTTATAAGAGTCGAGGGACATGAAAGGGAAGCAGTGGTTGGGAAGGGAGTAAGACAGGGTTGTAGCCTCTCCCCGATGTTGTTCAATCTGTATATTAAGCAAGCAGTAAAGGAAACAAAAGAAAAATTCGGAGTAGGTATTAAAATTCATGGAGGAGAAATAAAAACTTTGAGGTTCGCCGATGACATTGTAATTCTGTCAGAGACAGCAAAGGACTTGGAAGAGCAGTTGAATGGAATGGACAGTGTCTTGAAAGGAGGGTATAAGATGAACATCAACAAAAGCAAAACGAGGATAATGGAATGTAGTCTAATTAAGTCGGGTGATGCTGAGGGAATTAGATTAGGAAATGAGGCACTTAAAGTAGTAAAGGAGTTTTGCTATTTGGGGAGCAAAATAACTGATGATGGTCGAAGTAGAGAGGATATAAAATGTAGGCTGGCAATGGCAAGGAAAGCGTTTCTGAAGAAGAGAAATTTGTTAACATCCAGTATTGATTTAAGTGTCAGGAAGTCATTTCTGAAAGTATTCGTATGGAGTGTAGCCATGTATGGAAGTGAAACATGGACGATAAATAGTTTGGACAAGAAGAGAATAGAAGCTTTCGAAATGTGGTGCTACAGAAGAATGCTGAAGATTAGATGGGTAGATCACATAACTAATGAGGAAGTATTGAATAGAATTGGGGAGAAGAGAAGTTTGTGGCACAACTTGACCAGAAGAAGGGATCGGTTGGTAGGACATGTTCTGAGGCATCAAGGGATCACCAATTTAGTATTGGAGGGCAGCGCGGAGGGTAAAAATCGTAGGGGGAGACCAAGAGATGAATAAACTAAGCAGATTCAGAAGGATGTAGGTTGCAGTAGGTACTGGGAGATGAAAAAGCTTGCACAAGATAGAGTAGCATGGAGAGCTGCATCAAACCAGTCTCAGGACTGAAGACCACAACAACAACAACATTCCAGTTAACATTGTCAAAAGCTTTCTCTAAGTCTACAAATGCTAGAAATGTAGGTTTGCCTTTTCTTAATCTTTCTTCTAAGATAAGTCGTAAAGTTAGTATTGCCTCACGTGTTCCAATATTTCTACGGAATCCTAACTGATCGTCCCCTAGGTCAGCTTCTACCAGTTTTTCCAATCGTCTGTAAAGAATTCGTGTTAGTATTTTGCAGCTGTGACTTATTAAACTGACAGTTCGGTAATTTTCACATCTGTCATCATCTGCTTTCTTTGGGATTGGAATTATTATATTCTTCTTGAAGTCTGAGGGTATTTCACCTGTCTCATACATCTTGCTCACCAGATGGTAGAGTTTTGTCATGACTGGCTCTCCCAAGGTCGTCAGTAGTTCTAATGGAATGTTGTCTACTCCCGGGGCCTTGTTTCGACTCAGGTCTTTCAGTGCTCTGTCAAACTCTTCACGCAGTATCTTATCTCCCATTTTGTCTTCATCTACATCCTCTTCCATTACCATAATATTGTCCTCAAGTACATCACCCTTGTATAAACCCTCTATATACTCCTTCCACCTTTCTGCCTTCCCTTCTTTGCTTAGAACTGTGTTTCCATCTGAGCTCTTGATATTCATACAAGTGGTTCTCTTATCTCCAAAGGTCTCTTTAATTTTCCTGTAGGCAGTATCTATCTTACCCCTAGTGAGATAAACCTCTATATCCTTACATTTGTTCTCTAGCCATCCCTGCTTAGCCATTTTGCACTTCCTGTCGATCTCATTTTTGAAACGTTTGTGTTCCTTTTTGCCTGCTTCATTTACTGCATTTTTATATTTTCTCCTTTCATCAATTAAATTCAATATTTCTTCTGTTACCCAAGGATTTCTATTAGCCCTCGTCTTTTTACCTACACGATCCTCTGCTGCCTTCACTACTTCATCCCTCAGAGCTACCCATTCTTCTTCTACTGTATTTCTTTCCCCCATTCCTGTCAATTGTTCCCCTATGCTCTCCCTGAAACTCTCTACAACCTCTGGTTTAGTCAGATTATCCAGGTCCCATCTCCTTAAATTAACACCTTTTTGTAGTTTCTTCAGTTTTAATCTACAGCTCATAACCAATAGATTGTGGTCAGAGTCCACATATGCCCCAGGAAATGTCTTACAATTTAAAACCTGTCTTACCATTACATAATCTATCTGATACCTTTTAGTATCTCCAGGATTCTTCCAAGTACACAACCTTCTTTTATGATTCTTGAACCAAGTGTTAGCTATGATTAAGTTATGCTCTGTGAAAAATTCTACCAGACGGCTTCCTCTTTCATTTCTACCCCCCCAATCCATATTCACCTACTACGTTTCCTGCTCTCCCTTTTCCTACTCTCGAATTCCAGTCATCCATGACTATTAAATTTTCGCCTCCCTTCACTACCTGAATAATTTCTTTTATCTCATCATACATTTCATCAATTTCTTCATCATCTGCAGAGCTAGTTGGCATACAGACTTGTACTACTGTAGTAGGCATGGGCTTTGTGTCTATCTTGGCCACAATAATGCGTTCACTATGCTGTTTGTAGTAGCTTACCCGCACTCCTATTTTTTTTATTCATTATTAAACCTACTCCTGCATTACCCCCATTTGATTTTGGGTTTATAACCCTGTAGTCACCTGACCAGAAGTCTTGTTCCTCCTGCCACAGAACTTCACTAATTCCCACTATATCTAACTTTAACCTACCCATTTCCCTTTTTAAATTTTCTAACCTACCTGCCCGATTAAGGGATCTGACATTCCACGCTCCGATCCGTAGAACGCCAGTTTTCTTTCTCCTGATAACGACATCCTCTTGAGTAGTCCCCGCCTGGAGATCCGAATGGGGGACTATTTTACCTCTGGAATATTTTACCCAAGAGGACACCATCATCATTTAATCATACAGTAAAGCTGCATGCCCTCGGGAAAAATTACGGCTGTAGTTTCCCCTTGCTTTCAGCTGTTCGCAGTACCAGCACAGCAAGGCCGTTTTGGTTAATGTTGCAAGGCCAGGTCAGTCAATCATCCAGACTGTTGCCCCTGCAACTACTGAAAAGGCTGCTGCCCCTCTTCAGGAACCACACGTTTGTCTGGCCTCTCAACAGATACCCCTCCATTGTGGTTGCACCTACAGTATGGCCATCTGTATCGTTGAGGCACGCAAGCTTCCCCACCAATGGCAAGGTCCATGGTTCATTGGGAGGGGGGGGGGGGGGGGGGGAGGGTATAGCAGAGTAGGAATGTAGAAATCATGATACAAACAAAATTACTCTTTAAGAGTTCTTGAGTTTAAACTTGTTGTGTATTTGTACTATACTAAGACAGTAGTAATCATAAAGCGACATATCCAGATAAAATACAACATTTAGTATTGAAGACCATGGAATATCAAGCTACTACAAACCCAAAGAGATAATACTTATCATTGAACATAAATACATCAAATGTTGTGTGCTGTCACTGCAGTCATCACTGCAATGCCCAATCACTACACTCTTTCTGAAAGTGTGAGCAGTGGGCACCCTCCCAGGCTCTGTTTATTGAATCGTTGTTGATAAACACTGGCAGTCAACCCAAGCAGCCAGGAATGTCGATTGAAAGGTTCTACAGGTTGGTTGGTTTGTTTGTTTAAAAGAGGGGGAAGGGACCAAACTACAAGTTAATCGGTCCCTTGTTCCAAAGGAAATAATGCCACAAGGGCGAGAATAAGGCGATGAGAATTACAACACAAAACAGAATGGAAGGAAAAACCACAGCAACGACTGAAGGGCAACAAACACTTAAATGGACAAAGAGGACAAGAAAACCACAAAGACACAAGAAACAGGTAGAAGAGGTTAAAACAAGAAAGCAGGTTACCATGGCTAGCTGACCATGAGGATAAAAGGAAAAGCCAGCCACTCTGCAACACATTAAAACCTCCAGCCTGAAAGTACTAGGGTGTAGGACACACAGGGACAAAGGGCATGTGCTAAAACTTAGAGCAAATGATAAAACTCTCCCCCACGAATAAAACGTAAAACTAAGGCTGCCGTTGAGGCATTGTTGGCCAACACTGAAGGTAGGGTGCTGGGAAAGTTAAAAGTCCGCTGCAGAGCGGCTAAAAGTGGGCAGTCCAGCAAGAGATGGACGACCTTTATTCGTGAGCCACAGCGAAACTGAGGTGGGTCCTTGCGACGGAGGAGGTAACCATGCACCAGCCAAGTATGGCCAATGCGGAGCTGACAGGGAACCACAAAGTCCCTGTGAGAGGCACACACGGAAGTCTTCCACACATTCATAGTTTCCTTAATGGCTTGCAGCTTGTTGTGCATACTGAGGTTATGCCATTCTATCTCCCAAAGCCGCAAAACCTTGCGGCGTAATACTGAATGCAGGTCAGTTTCAGAGAAGCTGATCTCCGTAAGTGGTTTCCATGTAGCCTGTTTGGCCAGCCTGTTGGAAATTTCGTTGCCTGGGATTCCGAGGTGACCTGGGGTCCAGACAAACACCACTGAATGACTGGACAGTTCCAGGGCATAGATGGCTTCCTGGATGGTTGTTACCAAAGGATGATGAGGGTAGCACCAGTCGATAGCTTGTAGGCTGCTCAAGGAGTCAGTACACAGGAGAAATGACTCGCCTGGGCATGAGCAGATGTGCTCACGAGCACGAGATATGGCCGCCAGCTCTGCCGTGAGAACACTACAGCCATCTGGTAAGAAGTGCCGTTTTATATGTCCTCCATGAACATAGGCAAAGCCAACATGACCATCAGCCATCGAGCCATTGGTGTAAACCAGTTCCTGGCCCCAGTACGTGTCGAGAATCGAGAGGAAGTGACAGTGGAGAGTCACAGGGTTAACTGAGTCCTTAGGGCCATGTGAAAGGTCCAGTTGAAGCCACAGCCTAGGTGTACACCATGAAAGTGTTCGTGAATCAACCTTAAGTATAGGTGGCAAAGGAAAGGACTCCAGTTCGGAGAGAAGGGATCGGACACAAACTGCAATTGTAAGCCCTGACCTACGCCGCCGATCAGGGAGATTAACTGCCGTGGGCCGGAAAAGTAGACGGTAATGCAGATGCGCAGGAGAACTACAAATATGTGCAACATAACTGGAGAGCAATTGTGCACGCCTAACCTGCAATGGAGTGACTCCGGCCTCCACCAGGATGCTGATAGCCAGACTTGTCCTAAAAGCTCCTGTCGCTAGGTGAATGCCACAGTGGTACACTGGGATGAGTAAATACAATGCTGAGAGTGCTGCTGAACCATAAACCACACTCCCATAGTCAAGGCGGGATTGAACAAGGGCTCTGTAGAGCTGCAGCAGCGTAGAGCGATTTGCACCCCAGTTGGTGTTGCTCAGGCAGCGGAGAGCATTGAGGTGCTGCCAACACTTCCACTTAAGCTGATGGAGGTGAGGACGCCAAGTCAATTGGGCATTGAAAACCAGTCCTATGAATCGACATGTCTCCACTACGGTGAGTGGATCGTCATTAAGGTAAAATTCTGGTTCCGAGTTAACAGTATGACGCCAACAGAAGTGCATAACACACAACTTTGTGGCCGAAAACTGGAAACCATGGGCTAGAGCCCATGACTGCGCCTTGTGGATGGCGCTGTGTACATGCCGCTCTGCAACACCAGCACTGGTGGAGCAGTACGCAATGCAGAAGTTGTCTACGTACAGAGAAGGTGAGACGGAAGGCCTTACAGCTGCTGCTAGACCATTAATGGCCACTAAAAATAGAGATACACTCAATATGGAGCACTGCAGAGCCCCATTCTCCTGGATATGGGGGGGAACTATTGGAGGCACCAACTTGGACGCAGAAAGTACAAAGCGACAGGAAATTGTGGTTAAAAATCGGGAGCGGGCCTCGGAGACCCCATTCGTATAGTGTGGCAAGGAAATAATGTCGTCAGGTCGTGTCATACGCATTTCATGAATCAAAAAAGACAGCAGCCAGGTGTTCGGATGACTGACTCGAAGGACACAAGATTATCAGTGGTACAGTGATCCTGGTTGAAGCCGCCCTGACATGGAGCCAGTAGGACCCAACACAACCACTGACACACTATACATTCCAGCGGCTTACAAAGAATGTTGGTGAGGCTGATGGGCTAATCATCTGACTGTGGATCTGATCTGGCCCAGAAGCTGTGTTGGGACAATGTGTAAGGGCACTGATCAGCTCCCACTCTTTAAATGGGGCGTTATAGTGTTCACTGTGGTGTGTCACGAACAAGAGGACTTTCCTTTCCATCCACCATTTGGGGGTGCGAAAGGCCGGGGGGTAGTTCTCCGATGCAGAGGCTCAAGCATAGAGCTCAGCAAAGTGTTCAGCAATTGCGTTTGCGTAGGTAGATAACATGCCATTGATGTTAATGCCAGGAACACCTGTTGGTGTTTGGTGCCCAAAAAGACATCTGATCTTCGTCCAGACTTGGGAAAGTGACGTATGGCACCTAACGGTCCAGACATATCTGTCCCAACACTCCTGCTTCCATCTTTTGATAAGCTCGCGAACACAAGCACAGAGCCGCTTAAAGGCTGTGAAGTGCTCCAGGGAAGGGTACCACTTATGCTGAAGGAGAGCTCGCTGACACTCCTTAATTGCCTCAGCGACTTCCAGTGACCACCAAGGGACCGCCTTTCGCTGGGGGCACCCTAAAGAGCAAGGGATTGCGTATTTCCACCACAGTAACAACTGTTGTAGTCACCTGCTCAAGTATCACATCAATGTTACCATGTGGAGGAGAGAGTCGATGGTGACTGCAAAGGTGAAAGTTTCCCATTCTGCCTTGTTTAAAGCCCATATGGACAGGTGTCTGTGGGCCTGATGCCGGGGCAGTGACAGGAAGATGGGGAAGTTGTCACTACTACACAGGTGGTCATGTGCAATCCAGTGGATAGATGGAAGAAGTCCTGGAATGCAAATTGATAAATCTATGTCCGAGTAACTACCACAAGCCACAATGAAATGTGTGGCGGCCCCCGTATTTAAGAGACAGAGGTCGAATCAAGACAGTAAAGTTTCGACATCTCTGCCTCGGTCAGTAAGCTCAGTGCAACCCCACAAGGGGTTATGGGCATTAAAATCTCCCAAAAGTAGGAAAGGTTTACGGAGTATCAATCAGTGCAGCTAATACATTCAGGGTGTGAGGGTACTGATGTGTAGTATCTGTAAGTGGTTGTTCTTTGGAGGGCGACAATGCCCAGTGGCGGAGAGAGTCGCAAGCAGAAGCAGTTGTTGAGAGGCTGTGGAAGGTGTAGGCTGCGTGAGCCAAAGGCGGTTGCGTAGCGAAGTATTTATCTCTATGTTTAATAGCGGTGGCACACAGTTTGAATAATAGTGTGTTTATGTTTGTGCAGTGTGATAATGGAAATAAATTTTACCAGTTCTTAATGCGTCTCCATCAGTTAGTACCACATCATTGCATTTAACAATGAATGAAGTATCGATATACACGGTCAACTAAAACAAGAGGAATGTAACATAACAACCATTAATTAACCCATATAATCTCCAAGCAGACGGGAGCTTATAAGGGGTACTGCACCACTGGAGGAATATATACATTGCAGACAGTTATTTCCTGCGTCATCCTTATTCTGATAGTCATAGCTTCAAGAGGGGTTTGAAGGGTCAGTGTTTCACTACCGACTGAGTTTAGGACATAAATGCAAACTCCACCTGATACTCTATTATAGTCCCTACAGTTCCTGTAATATCCCTTATAGTCGCAGAGGGCAAGGGTCTGCATTTCCAGGAACCAGGTTTCCTGGAGGGCAATGCAGAAAGCAGGTATAAAGCTTAACACTTGCTGTATATCAGTCAGACAGAGGAAAAAACCGCTGCAATTGCACTGAAGGATGATGTCATAGTGAGACTGGGAAGGTGTGGAACATTCAATGAGGCAGTTTACGCTTCAGGGTTACCTGCTGCCACCGACTTATTGCCTGAGCAGTCTATATCCATTGTGTCTGAGGACCTGGCGAGATCTAGGTCCTCAGCGGATACCAGAATCTCCACCTTATCCCCAGACACAGAGCTTGGAGGCATCGGTAGTGTGGGTGCCACCACAATTTCCTTGGTCTTACGGGTCGTCTTTTTGGACTTTTCTCGCTGCTCCTTGGGTTTCTTTGGCTGGGAGGGCTTCACTGACTCAGTCTCTGGGACTGAGGATGATCGTGAAGCCCTATGACCAGCTGCTTTTGGGTACTTCAGCCACTGATGGGAGTCATCTTTCCCGTTAGCAGAAACCCAAGGGACCCCTTCCTGGTGAGAGGAACCGAAGAAGACTTATGCTTCTCCGGCTGAGAAGTAAGGACTGGACGATTGGGTAAGTGGTGCGGGAGCAACAGGCGGGGGAACTGACCACCTCCAAGAGGGCAGGTGTAGCCTTCTGGCTCTGAGAGCCAACCGGAATTCACGGAACTGATGGGGCTACAACTGTTCTCGTAGTGGTGGCATATGAGACGGTCACAGCCAGAGGATGTAGGCATTCATATTTTCTCCTAGGCTCAGTGTAGGTCAGTCGGTCCAGGGTCTTTTATTCCATGATTTTCCTCTCTTTCTGTAGAATCCTGCAGTCTGGCGAGCAAGGTGAATGATGCTCTCTGCAGTTAACAGCGATGGGAGGCGGGGCAGATGGATTATTGGGATGTGTTGGATGTCCACAATCTTGACATGTGACGCTGGAAGTACAGTGGGAAGACATAAGGCCAAACTTCCAGCACTTAAAGCACCGCATCAGGGGAGGGATGTAGGGCTTGATGTCACAGCGGTAGACCATCACCTTGACCTTCTTGGGGAAGGTGTCACCTGCGAAGGCCAAGATGAAGGCACCAGTGGAAACCTGATTATCCCTCGGACCCTGATGGACATGCTGCACGAAATGAACACCTCACTGTTCTAAACTGGCGCGCAGCTCGTCATCAGATTGCAAAAGGTCCCTATGGAATATAATACCCTGGACCATATTTCAGCTCTTATGGGGCGTGATGGTAACAGAAACATCCCCAACAGGTTACAAACGACTAAAGTCCGTGACTGGGCAGAGGATGCTGTTTTTATTAAGACTGACCCAGATCGAATTTTGGACAAGCTCTCTCTACCTCTCCAAACTCGTCCTCTAAATGCTCCACAAAAAACTGTGGCTTCATCGAAACAAAGAGTCCCCATCAGTTCTCATACATACAAGGTACCGGGGTGAATAAGGTTCGCTGCCATCCTTAGACTGGCGTTCATCCCATGGTGTGGCCAGGGAGGTTAATGATTTAGGGCCGTGCTTTTTTGCATTGTACTGAGACTTGTAACGCTTAGAGACTGCTGGTGTTTGATAACCAGCAAGTGATGATGTGATACACTTCATTGCGCGTCATCTGCCCTGCTGCCACCAACTCCGACCAGGGGACCTCACCACGGGTGCCACCCAGCCATGGCAAAGGCCACCTGGCAGGATGGCCATTGCAGGGAGTCCTGAAGCCCCAGAATGACGGGCATCTACTCCTTGGCATACGTGGGGAGTTAACGGTGCAGGCATCAGCAGAGAAATCCCTGTATTGTCAGGGGACAACAACCAACAGGGTATATGGCGGCCCCACCACAACGGACTGGCTACTGTGCTGGATATGAGGTGCAAAGAAGTCCATGGTCATCGTCGGCACAAAAAGCGACACTGCATAGTGCATGGTGGAAAATGCACCATGGAAGGTGTCCTTGCCCAAGAGATGGAGAATGAGCTGAGTGCAGTGCAATGCCGAGAAGGTGGGCTAAAGATCAGAAGGCACGATGGACACAATGCACCATGTAAGGCACCCTTCTCTAATTGGCTAGCTCTTTGAGAAAATTTTGAAAAATGGAGGTCAAACCCTACAGGGGACCATCATATAAAGACCAAAACATATGAGACTCCTTTTAGTCACCTTTTATGACAGGCAGGAATACCTCGGGCATATTCTAATCCCCGGACCCACAGGGGAGGGTGGCAGGTGGGGTTCTACAGGTCCCACAAAAAGTCAACTAAGATGAGAACTTCATTCCTGAGTAAACTTGATACAAATGAGATGTTATGAGTGCCCCCATCAATTTCCCTCTGCTGGCCATTTAATCTCATTATCAATTTACTTACATAGTTTCCATCTTTTCCTATTGTTACAATACATTTCCACCATCTTTGTAAATCAGGTGTTTAAGCAAAACCCCACATTCCCGGATGAATAAATTATGTGCCTAATGGACACTGCCGAAACAGCTTAAGGTTGGTTGGTTTTGGGGAAGAGACCAAACAGCGAGATCACCAGTCTCATCGAATTAGGGAAGGACGGGTAAGGAAGGCGGCCGTGCCCTTTAAGAGGAACCATCCCGGCATTTGCCTGGAGCGATTTAGGGAAATCATGGAAAACCTAAATCAGGATGGCCGGACGCGGGATTGAACCGTCGTCCTCCCGAATGCGAGTCCAGTGTGCTAACCACTGCGCCACCTCGCTCGGTCAGCTTAAGGTAACTGACTGTTGGGGTCACTGACCATTCTCCAACGTCAGAATTCTGGTTTGTTGAAACAAGAACACTGAACCTGCGAAACCATCAATCTGCTTTCATCCATGATGTCATCTAAATGGTGTCCATAAACCACTTGTTGAAAACCATTTCACGCAAAATATTTGCACCAGAAGAATTACAGTTATTCTTGCAACAGCAAATCTGTTGGCTAAACTCAAGGTAACCAAGGCAACATCACACATCAGTTATTTGCCATGAGTAATATTTTGTACTCAAATACATTGATTTGCCAACTTAATTATTCACTGTCACCTTCCAACGACCCTAAACCTCAGGCTACACCACCCTAAACCTCAGGCTACACTGTAGATCAATCTGTCACCACAGGCTCCATTTCACACAGGAATACAGAGGCAGATAATGTTACTGGTGTTCTTTTCTCTTCCTTTTTGTGTAGAAAATATTTCACACAGTGCAACATTATTACAACATGTGTCAAAGTCAATATATGGTATCAGTGAGTTCAACATCTGACAGAATTCAGGCTCACAGAACTGCTTACCATTTAGGAACACTTAGGAGGTATTACGGGGTATATGTAACTAAGGAAGACAGTGCATGCCGAGAACATTGCCTCTCATTTTAAATTATACATAGGTTTTTAAAGGTAAAGGTAACACACTCATTGGTTTGAACACCACATTGTTTTACGAGGGATGGTCCTATGGAAGTGGTATGCTTTTTGCCTTTCTCTGACCTTTAAACTGTCTTACCAAGTCAGGGCCTACAATTAAACACGGACTTCAAACCACAGGGAAACTTTGTATTTTTTGCATTAACAAACATTGCCAGAGGTGAAAGAAGTGTTAAGTGACAGATACGAATCCTAGGACTGACCCTTGGAATTGTAGTCTGGCACTTTGCCATTGATTTATACCATGTCTTCACTTACATTTTTTAAACTGCATACAGATAATGTATCGTCTAACAAAACTGGGAATTAAAAAAATTGAAAGATCAAATGAGGAAAGTGAAGGACTCATAATTTTAACAGAAAAAAAGATATATATACACAAATGCAGCACAACACACACACACACACACACACACACACACACACACACACACAGAAAAACACTGACTGTCAATACTCATTTGCCTGTCAGTACTAATCTATAGTTGTACAGTTTGAACAGGAATGTCAGGTAGTAACCTATTTATTTTTAAAAGTTTAAGTGATTGCAAATAATACTTACTGCAAAATTAAAAATGTAAAGTATAAAGTAATAAAAGAAAAAGAATATGAGAAAAGACCAAAATTAACTGATCACATAATGATATCTTAAACATTAATGTGTTTTAACACGTTTTGAATCCAGAAGACATGTTTCTCCACTGCTGCACTGAGGTTTTGCAGATTACCAAGACACATCATGTGAGCTCAATCATCCCAGTATGTTTTGTTTCATTTACAGTGCACTATATTGGTGATCATACTTTCCACTCATTTCCCCCACTAAAATTTAATGTATCTTCACATTCTTTTTCCACTACAATAATGGAGTACCTGGATTCTGACTTGTTTTGAGACAATTTTGAGTTAGTCAAACATTTGAGGTGCTTACTCATTTATTATTCTCTGTTTTCTGTCAACAACACTTTTACTATGAGCTCTCCTGCACAAACTTTGTCGGAAGAATTATTCAGAAATAAAAGCATAGAAAATTATTTTATGCAGACATATACGTTAGTTAAACATTAGAAACAATACATTAATAACAACATAAAAATGACAACTGGCAATGAGTAACAAATTAAGAAACACAACTGATGCCATAACTAGCTTCATAACAGTAACAGGAATATACAGAAATACAAGAGAGCATGGTCATGCAAATGGGAAGGAATGTCCTTTTTTTTTAAAAAAAAAAAAAAATTGAATACGCGCACTCACCCATTCGGCGTTGTCATCAACAAAAACTTTCTGATGCTCCTGATGACTAAATTCTTTCTTGCCGAGTGACAAAATTACCTGAAAATGTGTTTCAAGTAAGTAACACGTTATGCAGAGTAATAAAATTTACTGTGAATATTTCAAAACACAAAAGAATTTGATTGTGTAGGTCAGAATTCAAAGCCACATATACTTAAGAGACATTTATCTTACTTAGATTAACGTCAAAAGTACAGCCCTACACAAAAAAATGAAAAACAAAGAATATACATCAAACCAGAGAAACCAGCCACTCACAGAAAGAAAAAACAATGCACTTCACTGGTCGGTGTCTTGTCCTCCCCCTTAAAGCATGTTGGGGTACTTTAATTTGACTTGTCGTCTAGCTCTTTTACAGACAACCAGTTGATGTGTCGGTGTGAGCACAGGTGTGATTGGTTTTTCTACAGTCTTCTGGCATCTTAGCATTGTCTTTTCAGTTCAACTAGGTGTAGGCTCACCTAACCCTCCATCATCCTGAACTGGAGGAGCACTTTTGTGCTTCGGCAATGGTAAGGTCCAGGCTGGTTTCACTCTTTCAATGGACACCTCGACAATTTTTCCATTTTGCGAGATGTCTATTGTATGGGAATTACGTCGCAGTACTTGATAGGGCCTAGTATAAGGACGTTGTAGCATCAGTCGAGCCTAGACCCAGTCGAACTGAGGAGAGAATGCCAAGATTCCAGAGAACTATAGAACAACCAGCCACACCTCTGCTCACACTGACACATCAACCGGTCGTCCATAAAAGAGCTGGGAGGCTGTGTGGGAACAAGAGACCGACCAGTTAGGTGCCTTGTTTGTTCTTTGGATGAATTTTTTGTGAATTGTGGTTTATTAGTCTCATAACACAAACAATCTAAATCATTTGATTCAGGTACAGGAGACACGTCAAAATTTTGGTAAAGTTTTACCATATACATACAGCACCTGATTTTAATAAATGGCACCATAACAATAATACGAGGTGCATTCAAGTTCTAAGGCCTCCGATTTTTTTTCTCCGGACTGGAAAGACATAGAAACATCCGCATTGTTTTAAAATGAGGCCGCGTTCATTGTCATTATGTCCCAGAGATGGCAGCACCATACGGCAGATGGAATTTTACCGCCAGCGGCGAGAATGAGCACTGATTTAAATACTTAAAATGGCGACGTTTTCCTTACTTGAACAGCGTGCAATCATTCGTTTTCTGAATTTGCGTGGTGTGAAACAAATTGAAATTCATCGACAGTTGAAGGAGACATGTGGTGATGGAGTTACGGATGTGTCGAAAATGCGTTCGTGGGTGCAACAGTTTAATGAAGGCAGAACATCGTGTGACAACAAACCGAAACAACCTCGGGCTCGCACAAGTCGGTCTGACGACATGATCGAGAAAGTGGAGAGAATTGGTTTGGGGGATCGCCAAATGACTGTTGAACAGATCGCCTCCAGAGTTGGCATTTCTGTGGGTTCTGTGCACACAATCCTGCATGACGACCTGAAAATGCGAAAAGTGTCATCCAGGTGGGTGCCACGAATGCTGACAGACGACCACATGGCTGCCCGTGTGGCATGTTGCCAAGCAATGTTGACGCGCAATGACGGCATGAATGGGGCTTTCTTTTCGTCGGTTGTGACAATGAATGAGACGTGGATGCCATTTTTCAATCCAGAAACAAAGTGCCAGTCAGCTCAATGGAAGCACACAGATTCACCGCCACCAAAAAAATTTCGGGTAACCGCCAGTGCTGAAAAAATGATGGTGTCCATGTTCTGGGACAGCGAGGGCGTAATCCTTACCCATCGCGTTCCTAAGGGCACTAAGGTAACAGGTGCATCCTATGAAAATGTTTTGAAGAACAAATTCCTTCCTGCACTTCAACAAAAACGTCCGGGAAGGGCTGAGCGTGTGCGGTTTCATCAAGACAACGCACCCGCACATCGAGCTAACGTTACACAACAGTTTCCTTGTGATAACAACTTTGAAGTGATTCCTCATGCTCCCTACTCACCTGACCTGGCTCCTAGTGACTTTTGGCTGTTTCCAACAATGAAAGACGCTCTCCATGGCTGCACATTCACCAGCCGTGCTGCTATTGCCTCAGCGATTTTCCAGTGGTCAAAACAGACTCCTAAAGAAGCCTTTGCCGCTGCCATGGAATCATGATGTCAGCGTTGTGAAAAATGTGTATGTCTGCAGGGCGATTACGTCAAGAAGTAATGCCAGTTTCATCGATTTCGGGTGAGTAGTTAATTAGAAAAAAAATCGGAGGCCTTAGAACTTGAATGCACCTCGTACAATATAAAAACACACATACAATAAAAAAACCAACAATTAATTATAACAACTGATTTTAACAAATGGTATCATAATAATAATACAATTTTGTTACACATACAATAAAAGACTAACAATTAATTACCCGTTGCTCAAATTATCATGTCATCCTCTATGAATTCTTCTACTGAATAGTAGCATTTATCCCACAGAATCTGTTGTAGCCTTATTTTTAGACTCTCTGGCTTAATATTAAATATATTTTTGCCCATTAGCTTGTTATATATTGTCATCCCCATATACTGTGGAGTTCGTGCATGTAATTTCAAATGGTGTGTGGGTAACACCAAATTATTTTTATTTCTTGTTCACAATAAAGGATGGCAGCCAAAAACAGTTGCAGGATAGAATTTTTTTATTAAAATTCTTGACCAAGGTTTCGGTACATATAAATATACCTTCATCAGAAGTAAAACTTCCTGAATAGAAAGACACATTCATTAGAAAAGCCATATCAACGAAAGTGAGAAACAGAAGCTTAAATAACGGTGAAATTGCTAAAGTAATACAGGCACACAATCTTTAGTACTTACTAAAATTACATCATGCACTGGAGAATAATAAAACAATTATGCCAAAAGGCGTCGTCAGTAATTAAAATATCATCTCCATTTGTACAACATGTGTAATGGGCACAGGATCAAAGCGAACAGTTTAACAATGTTACTTCGCCTATGAACTGTTGAGACACGAGTGTGAAGGCACTAAGGTAGATTGTTTCGCCGAGAGAGGGCACTTGCATGTGCCAGACTCGCGCATATTACAATCCATAAATACATACATAAGCGCATCAAAAATTATTAAAGGTTGTGTTAATTCAAACTTTGTCTTAATAAATAAAGCGTATCACGCCAATTAAAGACATTTATGTAAACTAGAAATATAAAACCAAATTTTCCTGTGTCCTAGTGTCAAACGGATAAAGCTTGCGCTTGGAACATCTAACGAGAGAGGGCACTACTGTAATGCGCGAGAGTCTCGCGTAACGTAGGCAGTGAAATACATACTAGCGAAACAACCAAAATGTTATAATAAAACGAAACCATCTGTCTGTATGAATAAAACATAGTAGTCATTTAACCACACATACACATTGAAATTCATAATTAACAAACTCACAATATGTAGATCCCAACAAGACAGGAAAAGCGCATTTCACCGGCATCAACAAGCAAGAAAATAACTCCTAGTCAGCCAGACTATATTACATTAAGGCAATGAGGGGTTTGAAACTGTCTAAAAAATTTTTGTTTCGAAGCTGCACCTGTTCATTAAGAACAAAACCATCTTTTAGAGACAGATGCTTGAAAATCTCTAATTCTTCGAGCAAATCTAGTTTGTCACCTTTATCAGCTTCATGAAGCAGCTCTACGTCGTCCAGTTCACTTGGCGTGTGCTGTAAGAGCCATAGATGTTCAGCAAAGGTGGAATTATATACGTTTTCCCCATTTTTACCTAACCTGTGTTCTTTATACCTAACTTTAATGGGTCTACCTGTCTGCCCTATGTAATAGTTTGGGCAGTCGTTACAAGTAATTTTGCATACACCGGACTTAGTGCTGAGTTCTTCTCGTGCTCCAATATTATGAATTACTCTACGTTTGAGGCTATTATTTACGGAAAAAGCAACTCTATAACCGTATTGTTTCTGTAAAAGTCTTTTAATCTTATATGAAACGTTCCCTAAAAATGGAATAGAAATAAAGTTATTACTCTCATAGTTTTTTGCCCTGTTATCTCCTAAAGTAGAAAATTTTACAGCTGTTTTTTTCTTAGCAATTTGGTCAATTAATTTAGGGTCGTATCCATTGTTAGTAGCTATTGATTTTAATAAAAATATTTCATTTTCAAAACAATTCTGTGCTAAAGGTGTGCTCACAGCGCGATGAACTGCAGAATGAAAAAAGGCGATCTTGTGAGTTTGAGGATGACAGGAATCTGCTGGAATAATATTATCAGAAAAAGTTTCTTTACGGAAAATGTCGAAGCTAATAGTGTTACCCGATAACTTAAGTTTCAAATCAAGAAAATTGAGTTCTCTCTCGTTATTTTGTATCTCTTTTGTAAATTTCATTTTCTCTTGGAAACTGTTGAAAACATGAAACAGTTGTTGTAGATCTTGGTCACAACCTTGAAATAGTATGAGTATATCATCAACATAACGAGCATAAAAAGAAATCTTATTGCCTAACATAGGGTTGTTTTTGAAGAAATCTTCTTCTAGTGCATTCATAAAGATGTCAGCAAAGATGCCAGCTAACGGGCAACCCATGGCTAAGCCGAATGGTTGCTCATACATTTTACCATTAAACTGAAAGTAATTGTAATCTAGTACAACCCGCAGTAGTGACATAAGTTCCGACAACTGTAGCTCACTTAAAGTTTTATGTTGTCGAATGTTACCTTCAATAATCGTAAGAGTGATATCCACTGGAACATTAGTGTATAAACTTACGACGTCAAAAGAAACCAAACGAGAGGAAGAAGTGATCTCTATTGATTTTAGCTTGTTTATTACCTCAGCACTATTTTTAACAGAGTAATTGTTTTCAAAAACAAAGGCTTCTTTAATTTTAGTGTGTAAAAATCTCGCTAATTTGTGATGTGGGCTCTTTATTCCATTAACAATGGGACGAACTGGGTGTTGACTTTTGTGTACCTTAAACTGACTTCTAAGCGTAGGTGCTCTAGGGTTCATGTTAATTAAGGTTTTCTTTTGAAACTCTTTCATAAGATGTTTACTTCTTCTTAACGTATCTCTAATTTGCTTTTGTAACGTAGGGGTATGATCCTGCTCAATTTCAAATATACCATTTTCTTCCAAAAAAGCCAAAGTTTTAGCAATGTATTCACTTTTATAGGCTATAACAAGCGAATTTCCTTTGTCTGATTTAGTGATGAGAGCCTCATTATTTTTTAATTTACGCTTAATACTAGTAATAATGTTACCACCTCTCTGTTTTAAATCACTGTTTTTTACCGACTTGACCTCTCTTTCTATAATTGCGCTACATTCATGAGGTATCCTATTTTGTTGGGATTTTTCAGTTTTTACGGAGTCAAGACCAACTTTAAGGTCAACAATAAAATTATCTATCACTTTAGGATCGTTAATATCAGGCATGAAATTGTATTTAAAACCTCTCGCTAGCATGGTGCTTTCTTGAGGGGTAAAGCTTATAGAAGTTTTGTTTAGTACTCTGTCGAAAAATTGGTGTTCGCAATTGACAGTTCTTTTTGCATGAACAACATTAGATTTTGGGGTAACATTTTCCAGTTTATGAAGTTTAAAATCATGCCTACACTGAATTTCAACCTTACGATTGTGTAACCACTCATTAACACTATGCCAAACACTGTCTACGTGAAAGTTAAAATAATCTTTAAAAGTTCTAGTAATACAGAGATACAAAGAGTAAGCTTCTTCATTTAGTTTATCTTTCTTCTTATAAAGGTCACTGATTCTGTCACTCATAATTTGTTTCACCAGTTTAGCTTTAGTAGATGGAAACTTCTTACACTGTATCACGTTGATGAAAGCCTTCACATAATTCGGTGTCAAATGGCGTCTCTCACACTGTTTAGTGAAGTCAATAGCCATACCTGTTTTCAGGATTTTAAATGAGATGTCCATGTATTTATGTTTACATAAATGTCTTTAATTGGCGTGATACGCTTTATTTATTAAGACAAAGTTTGAATTAACACAACCTTTAATAATTTTTGATGCGCTTATGTATGTATTTATGGATTGTAATATGCGCGAGTCTGGCACATGCAAGTGCCCTCTCTCGGCGAAACAATCTACCTTAGTGCCTTCACACTCGTGTCTCAACAGTTCATAGGCGAAGTAACATTGTTAAACTGTTCGCTTTGATCCTGTGCCCATTACACATGTTGTACAAATGGAGATGATATTTTAATTACTGACGACGCCTTTTGGCATAATTGTTTTATTATTCTCCAGTGCATGATGTAATTTTAGTAAGTACTAAAGATTGTGTGCCTGTATTACTTTAGCAATTTCACCGTTATTTAAGCTTCTGTTTCTCACTTTCGTTGATATGGCTTTTCTAATGAATGTGTCTTTCTATTCAGGAAGTTTTACTTCTGATGAAGGTATATTTATATGTACCGAAACCTTGGTCAAGAATTTTAATAAAAAAATTCTATCCTGCAACTGTTTTTGGCTGCCATCCTTTATTGTGAAGAATTTTAACAGTTGCTGCTGCAGCCATGTTTAAAATCTTGATTTATTTCTTGTGTTGTATGTGTGGTTAAAATGATTTTCCTCAAATAATTTTTGTCTGCTGTGTACAAAGATTATAATTTCATAAATGTATATGGAGGGAACTGTTAGGATTTGCAGGTTCTGAAGTAATGGGGGACAAGATTCTGTTTGTTGTGCACTATACATGTATCTTATAATTTTCTTTTGCAGTTTCAGTATTCGAGATACACTACTTGAATTTCCCCAGAAAATGATACCATACCTAATGACAGATTCAAAATAACTATGATATGCTATTTTTCGTGTACTCATGTCAGTAGAGTTTGCTAGTATTTGCACTGCAAATGCAAAGCTGCTTAGTTTATTTGATAGAAACTCAATATGTGTACTCCAGTTTAAGTTGTTGTCCACATTTAGTCCTAGGAATTTGACTGTGTTAACTTCTTCCATAGGATGATTGTGATAATGTATTTTAAGATTGACACATTTCAAATGTTTGGTTTTGAAATGTACCATATTGGTTTTTGCAATGTTCACATTCAAGCCATTTAACTGGAACCAGTTTTCTAGAGTACCCATTGTGCTCACAATGGAGCTCTGAATTTTTTCTGCATCATCTTCAATTAAAACAGAAGTGTCATCCGCAAACAGAACTGACGGGAAATTTATATTTATGAGCAAGTCATTTACATAGAACAGGAACAGGATTGGCCCCAAAATGGAGCCTTGAGGCACACCTTGTGATACTGTACTCCATTTACAATAATAATTCACTGCATTCAATGTGACACTTACCCTTTGCTTTCTGTTGTGCAAGTATGATATGAGCCATTTCAGAGCTTTGTCCTTAATCTCATATTTGTTTAAATTGTAGATAAGCAAGTCATGGTTCACCGAGTCAAATGCTTTTGAAAGATCGCAGAAGATACCTGTGACTTTACTCCTCTGATCCAATGATTTGCGTATCTTCTCAATAAAGTTATTTACTGCATCCAGTGTGTTTTTTCCTTGTTGGAATCCAAATTGGTTACTTACAATAATATCATTTTTTATCATAAAATTTTTGATCTGATTTGCAGCTACTTTCTCTAACACTTTTGCCAGGATTGGGAGAATAGAAATAGGGCGATAGTTTCCCCTATCTTGCCTCGACCCTTTCTTGAACAGAGGTCTCACTTCGGCATAATTTAACACATCAGGAAAGCACCCCCGTTCAAAAGATTGGTTGATTATTTTAGCTAGCGGGGGTGCTATTATGACATATACTGCTTTAATCACTTTAGCTTATTTCTTTGGTTTGATGTTTATTCTTTGTTTTTTGGGGTTACCAATTATGTAGGTCAAAAATCAAATCCACATATACTTAGAAACATTTACTTTACTTTGATTAACGTCAGAAGCACAGCTCTAAACAAAAAATGAACTTAAAACCAGAGAAATCAGCTATTTCGTCCAAAGAACAAACAATGCACTTCACTGGTTGGGCTCTTGTTCCCACAATTGTACTTTTTTATTTTTATCTATTGTGTTACTGCTTATCTGGCACAAACTCAAGACAAGACAACTGAG
The DNA here is from genome assembly GCF_021461385.2 of Schistocerca piceifrons. Taxonomy (NCBI): domain Eukaryota; kingdom Metazoa; phylum Arthropoda; class Insecta; order Orthoptera; family Acrididae; genus Schistocerca; species Schistocerca piceifrons. Next base: position 776,986,153 of record NC_060140.1, on the reverse strand, counting down.
ATAATGTTCTGCTTTGTTGTCCTGAACCACAGAACCCCGTGTGTGTGTGTGTGTGTGTAGCCATGGCGGTGCTTTTCTAGTACTTCAGAGTGTTACGCGGTGGAGCAGGAAAGAAAGATCTGTGCCTTTTAGATGTAGCAAGAGGATGTCAGAAAATAAACAATACAACATTAAGAGGGAGGACGTGGATTACAATTGGCACAGGGAAAGAAGTTTGGTACAAAGAAACACTTTTTGTGATGTTATTTCAGACACACTGATAGACATTCCTACATAAAACTTCATCCATGATCAAGGGGATTGACAAGATATGGAGAAATGTTAGGATAAAGAGAGAGCTGCTGCTTTAGTATCTGCAAGTAACATGAAAAGAATATGAAGTTAGTAGTATTTGCATATATAGTGTACAGTTTAACCAAATGGCACAGGAACTGCAGAAGTGGGATACTGCATGTGACACAGGTGTTGGCCTGATGTGGCAGACTTCGTCATTCTTATAATAAATGTGTGCTTTGTTGGTCCGCATCTAGATGGCACAGTTTCCTTGAAATCTTACCGATAAACAAAAAGTAAATGTAACAGAAATGAATGGAATGACAGCTATAAAGAGATTTAATAAATTTGAAAGCACAATCTTAACTGATGGATAGTCACGGTCCTATGTACAGTCAATAAAAAATCAAGCTCATTCTTTCATTGCTTATTGACCATACTGCCCATGACATGTATTGTTTCTTTTTAATCCTGTGACATAACATGTAAAGTTTGCTCAAAAGTTGGATGCGTTACTCTTGTAACCAGTACAATAATATCTAACAATGGTTCATGTTGAACCAAAACTGGTCTTTCAGAATAATTAAAGCAATATAGATGGACAGTAAAAATATGTTTTGTAAGTCACTATGGACCTTCTCTGGGGACTTTATGTCAATTACTGACAAGAAATGTAGGAAGTAAAGAGAGAGAGCAGAAAATATTACATTTCTTCTCCAAAGGAAAAATAAATAAAGGATAACACAAATAAAAGAGAGAAATATTGATATGTTGTCATAGAAATGAAACACAACTAAAGTTGATCACCGCAACTGAGTGCACTGAACGTGTTTGGTACCTGTTAGATTTTACATCTGTTATGCTAAAGAATGGAACCTATCCTAGAGAAGGTTTTCATAGAGCACTGGAATGTCCTACATATGCAAAAAGAAGGCCCAGCAGAATACAGTTTTCAAGAATCTTTGGAGAACTGCTGTGCAGTACTACAGATTGATATTACTCATGTAAATTACTTGTAGCTTTATGGAACATGTGTCCTCTTGTAGCTTTATGGAACGTGTTATGTTTGCATACAAACACTTTCTTTTCCTTTGTTTCTTTTGAGGTCAGAAAAACTCCTAAGAGTTTAGTTGTAACTTTATGGAAAAAATGTTATGTTTGCATACAAATACTTTCTTTTCCTTTCTTTCAGCGTCAGAGAAACTCCTCTTTAACAACTGCCATGGATTCCATGAGCACAGATTGCATGAAGTCCAGATTGATCTTTTGTTCATGACATCCATAAGACAACAGGTAGTAATGTCACTGTCGATTCGGTGTTTTTCAGCTTTCAGAATGCTAACTGTTACCTGGTAAATTAAATAAATGTGAACAATACGATGGTAGATTTTTTTGTTGTGCGAGGGTCGGTGATACGGTAATTCTTCCCATTCTTTTTTATTTTTATTTTACAAGAAAAGTAAACCATATATATAGGATAACAGTTACAACATTCATTATTAATACGTCACTTGTCAATATGATCATCTTTGTATACAGTTTTCACCCACCATGAAACAAAAGCATGTATACCTGTGCAGTAAAAATCATGGTCCTGCTTCCTCAGTCACTGACACACAGAATTTACAAGGTCTCCACATCTTTAAAGTTTGCCCTCATGAGCTTCTCCATGTCATCTGGACAGATGGAAGTCTGATAGTGTTGCAGATTGGATGCAATTGCTTCCCTTGCCACTTTAATCGGTCAACAATTTTGATACTCTGCTCTACAAATCTTGGAGCAAACCAGTTTTCAATGAGGCCATCACACAGCTTTCATATGGTGACACATTTCATATGTTGTTACCAAGTGGTCAACATGGATGACTGGATGATTTGGTCATCGCTATGGATGGTGTGAGAAGTCAGTGCAGTTGCTCACTTGCCACTGCACAATGCATCAGCCAACTGTGTTTCCCTTCAGCTCTTTACAGTGAAGAACTCATCAGCTAATGGTGTTATAATTCACAGTAGCACCTCCATGCACCTGCTTCAGGATTTCATGAACGTAATTAGGCATTTCACCTTCTGTAGTAAGGAATTCAATCACAGAATAATGTCTTACACATATATTAATGTTGGCCATTTTCTAAATTTGTACAAAGTTGTCATCTGTTAATGTAGTATGCAGTTACTGGAGTAGGTTCTAGAAGAAGGTTTGCAGAAGTGTGCCAAATTCACAATTACTACATTATCAACTTAATGAAGGAGAGAGAAATAAGAGCTCTACTTTCTGACTGTCCCTTGTAAGACGGTGGTTTGAAAAGTTCTTGGACTCACCACGAGAGGTCAGCGATGAGTTGTTCACGTGATATTCATTGGACTGTTGCCTGTCAACACGTGCCATGGCAATGCTCTTGGAAGAGAGCTGTGGCAGTGACATGGTTCTGTTTGTTGTTGCCCCTACATAGTGATTTGCAAAGATGAAAAAAAAATAAATAAATAAAAATAAATAAATTAAGATTCGAGCAGCGATTAAGTACTTCATAAAGAAAGGTATGAAAGCAAAGGACATTCATGCCAATTTCCAGAATACACTGTGGGGGGGGGGCTCTGCTCCTTCATATTCAACTGTTGCCAAGTGGACAAATGAATTTAAATTTGATTGGGAGAGCTTAGATGATGATCCGCACAGTGGTCGGCCAAGCTGTGTCACTACTCCAGAAATAATTACAAAATTGAACAAAATGGTCACGAAGGATCACCAACTGAAAGTGTGTGAAATTGCTCATGCTTTCCAGATGTCATCTCAAAGGGTATATCACATTTTATCTGAAGACATAGAAATGAAAAAATTACCTGCAAGATGGGTGCTGCGACAAGACAATGCATGCCCGCACACATGTGCCATTGTCAGGTCAAAATTACATGAACTAAGGTAAGAATTGTTGCCACATCCATCTTATTCACCTGATGTGGCCGTCAGACTTCCATCTCTTCACAAAACTGAAAATTTTTCTTAGAGGATGAAGATTCACTTCAAACAATGAATTGATAGCCGGAGTTGACAACTATTTGGCAGGCCTGGAGGAAACTCATTTCCGATTGAGGATCAAGGCACTAGGAAATCATTAGACCAAGTGCATTAATCTACAAGGAGACTACATTGAAAAATAAAAAAAAAAGTTTCAGTGATGTAAGTACTTTTTCTCTATTCTGTTCTGAGAACTTTTCAAACCACCCTCATACTATACATCAGTCTAAATGGGAAGACATAAGCAAAATCTAAAGAAACCTTACACTTACTGCGAAGAAGTGAGGCTGTTCTTAGTCAAATATACAAGGGCATGCTTTCAGAGAAATTTAGGGTAGAACAGACAAAAATTTAGTTGTGTGGAAGGCAAATGCCAAATGGAGAGTCACTAGAAGAATCTTGAAAAACTGTAATGCATCTATGAAGGAAGTAAATGTTGTTCATCAGTCTTAGATCTTTATCAAGTTTGATTAACAAAAGATGTAAAGAATATTCGAAGACAAGCCACACAATTCATCACATGTTTCTTTAACCAGTGTGAAAGTGTCAAACCTCGACAATTTTCAGTTGGAGATACTGCAGGAAGGACAAAATGAACCACATATAGAACTATTCTCAAAAATGTGAGAGCATACAAATGAAAGAACTTAAATCACGAGCATAACGACAAAATGAGAATAGTAGAAAGAAGATGATGATTTGGTTATGATCAAAAATGGGTTGCATAATAAAAGAAGTGAAAATGTGTGCTGCCTTGGTAGGAAAATGGCCAATGCGAGGAAAACATCACAAATGTGAGGGGGCAATCAAACATTTTCTGTTCAAAGACTGTACACTCCAGAACCGATATGCCAATCAGGCAAAATTACAGTAAGCACTAAGGTAGTCATCCTACTGATGCACCAGGTTTAAAATACGCAATTGGTAAAACAATGTCCTGCTGCCTGAAGAAGTCCGTAACTGCTTACTAAGCATCCACATCCAACAGGAATCGTTGGCCCTTCAAGGCCTTTTTTAAGGAACCAAAGGCATAGAAATCACACGGGGAGAGATCAGAACCATAGGCGGGTGCTTATATCGCCCACGTGATTCAGCATAACTTTTGTGTTACAACATTTGCAATATGAGGATGTATGCTATAATGAAGCAGCAGCGTTCCACAACTGGTTTTCAGCAGACATGCTGCCCCATGCGCTGTCTTCATTCTACAATGAATATCTACTGGTGTTTGTCCTTTGGCAGGCGACAAAAGAATAACACCTCGTTGGCTCTGTTTCGATATAAGATCACCATAGTTCACATTTCTGCATTTAGCACATGCATGTCATGAAGACACGAAGGCCACACTGTTTTCATCAACCCTTAAATAAGGTATGACCTAGACAGGATTACCAGTGTAGGAGCTCTAATGACGTGTGATACTATATGGACTGAGTAAGATGTTTCAAAGATAACATATGTGGAGTCCAATATTGCACTCTGTTGAAGGATATTAAAAATTAAGTGGAAATTAAGTGGCCTGAGAAAAATAATAAATGAAGAAGTACTAAAAAAATAGATGAGAAAGAAATCTAGGGCTATCCCTTCCCAAAAGATGGAAATGGTTAGCAGAACAAGTTTGAAGATGTCCTGGATTAATTATCTTGTATATTAAGGCTTCTCCTCATTTGTTCTTGTGGAGTATGGAAAGAATGTTCACCAGTGTACTTTTCTGTAAGCCATCACTGGTCTGATTTTATCTCCACTGTCACTAAAAGAGCACTACATAGTAGATTGAATAATATTCATAAAATCCACTTATAGCTATCCAATACACATAACTAATACAGAGGATGAATAAGTATTTTGTAAGCAATACCTTCTGTAGACAAACTGAAATTTCCAGTATCTTATGAATGAATCAAAATGTGACATTAAATTGCCTTACAACTGATCCTATTTTATCATTCAACAAATATCTTTTACGCTATAACTTCTCTGTATTTCTATGATATGACTGACTTGTAACAAGTCACTAATGCTGGAAGTCAAAGACTATTTCATTTTCATAAGCATATTACTTTAAATATCTTTACAGGAACAGTCACTTGCTAGCCTCTGCATGAGTCAACTATTTTGTGGAATCATACCGGGATATTACTACAATGTTTACCAGACAACACTTTCCCATAGGTTATCACACCATCTATGAAACAGCTGAGATTACAACAGAGCAAGCTGCTACATCATTAATGTACAGCAAACAGTAATGGCTCTATTACACTTCCCTAGTGTGTAGCAGACATTATTTCTGTACTAATCACACATCTTAATTTGGCTGGTCCTTGATTGGTAAAAGTCGACCAACTCCATGCCAGCCTGGAATGTTTACTATCTTTGCCAATCTTGGCTATGTAACAGTAATATGCATCATAACAATAAGTAGCCATTATGGATATAGTGAGAGTTCACATGCAATGTTGTGCATAGTGATTGTTCATATAATTTACAAAACTTCATTATTTCATAGCAATAAAATTTCATTTTTGATTACTTGCTTTCATGTCTCTTCTGCAATGAATTACTCCATTACATGTTCATTTCTTTTATAAGTTGTAAGATGGCCAGCCTAGTAGGAAAAGGCTGGGCGTGTCCCATGAGCCAATCCGTTACTAACCGATCACGAGCTTTCACTCCCAGCATATTCCCCAATGGGACCAAGTTATAAAGTGTAGGATTAGTATCTGCACCTAAGTCTCACACAAGGGTAATGTGCTCCAATCTGAAAGTTTTCAGTCCTGTTGCAAATTTTATGATATACCTCACATTAACCTATTTTTTGAAGTAGCCTTTCAAACTAAAAACTTAATATTTACCAAATGTAGTAATGGGAGGGGAGGGGAGGGGAAGACAATAAATTATAAACTACTTATGTGTACATTTGTTAATGTGATGTTAATGTTACTTTAGAAGTTGGACTTGAAACGAGCATATTTAATATAGTAAACCATGTTTCAGTATTTATAGCTATGACATATGTGTCAAATGCTGGGTAAATGTGTTTTTTGTATTCCTGAATGCGCTTGCTGAGAGGAGCACAACAATAGGAGAAGAAACAGGAACTATTTACGTTTGTTGCCTTACCTACGTCTGGCACTACTACTTTTGCAGAACAATCAAGCTTCAAAAAACAGTTTATATAATGTGAATGCCACTGTCCACTCCTCATTGCTTTGGTTTAACTTCTTGTCAACACTGTAGTTATTATAGATGGAATATCAGCCACATTCTTGGCTAAAGGAAAAACTCATGCCACTCATGTGATAGGATCCTACTTCTTTACATCTAGGGCTACAAGGTTGATCAATGCAAATTTATTGTTTTACTGAAGTTCAACAAGTAAACATGTGTAATTCTCATACATGGGCAAGTTGGTTGTAAACCTGTGTCTGTCATTGCTGGATACCAGTTTTATCATAAATTCAAATTCAATAGACCCCAAATATCAGTAAGATGATACACTTCCTACAATGCCTTTCTTTCATATTTAGTTTTTTGCATACGTCTGTTTCCTTCTCATCTAGCACAACTGTCATTTTTCTAATGGAGCCATGCAACTTATCTACAATCCCCACATTGGTTGTCATTGATGTTAGAGGAGCAAAATGCCTTACAGATATAAAGTATTTTAGTAAGCCAGTTAATGCTGGGAGACATGAGAAGTTTTCCTTAAATGGGAGGAAAACGTAATGTCATAACGTAAGTCATCACAGTTGCTTAGAAACTATGTCAATTAGTACAGCATCATGATGTCTTTCATTAATAGCTGATAATTATTAATTACTGCACTACAGGTAGGTATGTACAAGATTCATTTTCCGAGAAGTATAGGTGAACTAATATTTTGGAAACACCTTTCAAATAATCTATAGAAGATTACTGCACTGATATAGCTGCAGCTATAAATGTGTAATACCCATCATGTGTAACGGATGGGTAAAATGAGAAGATGTATCAATTAATATCAAACATCCCCTATAATTTGCCTGCAAAAGGCGACTACTGAAGACATAGTGCAGAGGGGATTAAGGGAACTAACCTGGGTATATTACAATGACCAATCTAGACATTCATACTATGGCTTACTAAGAACAAATGTGGGTGGCTTGCTTACCAAGCTACAACACAGACAGAGACATGGATCAAAGTCTGCTAACCTGTGGCTTGAATGTACACTCCTGGAAATTGAAATAAGAACACCGTTAATTCATTGTCCCAGGAAGGGGAAACTTTATTGACACATTCCTGGGGTCAGATACATCACATGATCACACTGACAGAACCACAGGCACATAGACACAGGCAACAGAGCATGCACAATGTCGGCACTAGTACAGTGTATATCCACCTTTCGCAGCAATGCAGGCTGCTATTCTCCCATGGAGACGATCGTAGAGATGCTGGATGTAGTCCTGTGGAACGGCTTGCCATGCCATTTCCACCTGGCGCCTCAGTTGGACCAGTGTTCGTGCTGGACGTGCAGACCGCGTGAGACGACGCTTCATCCAGTCCCAAACATGCTCAATGGGGGACAGATCCGGAGATCTTGCTGGCCAGGGTAGTTGACTTACACCTTCTAGAGCACGTTGGGTGGCACGGGATACATGCGGACGTGCATTGTCCTGTTGGAACAGCAAGTTCCCTTGCCGGTCTAGGAATGGTAGAACGATGGGTTCGATGACGGTTTGGATGTACCGTGCACTATTCAGTGTCCCCTCGACGATCACCAGTGGTGTACGGCCAGTGTAGGAGATCGCTCCCCACACCATGATGCCGGGTGTTGGCCCTGCGTGCCTCGGTCGTATGCAGTCCTGATTGTGGCGCTCACCTGCACGGCGCCAAACACGCATACGACCATCATTGGCACCAAGGCAGAAGCGACTCTCATCGCTGAAGACGACACGTCTCCATTCGTCCCTCCATTCACGCCTGTCGCGACACCACTGGAGGCGGGCTGCACGATGTTGGGGCATGAGCGGAAGACAGCCTAACGGTGTGCGGGACCGTAGCCCAGCTTCATGGAGACGGTTGCGAATGGTCCTCGCCGATACCCCAGGAGCAACAGTGTCCCTAATTTGCTGGGAAGTGGCGGTGCGGTCCCCTACGGCACTGCGTAGGATCCTACGGTCTTGACGTGCATCCGTGCGTCGCTACGGTCCGGTCCCAGGTCGACGGGCACGTGCACCTTCCGCCGACCACTGGCGACAACATCGATGTACTGTGGAGACCTCACGCCCCACGTGTTGAGCAATTCGGCGGTACGTCCACCCGGCCTCCCGCATGCCCACTATACGCCCTCGCTCAAAGTCCGTCAACTGCACATACGGTTCACGTCCACGCTGTCGCGGCATGCTACCAGTGTTAAAGACTGCGATGGAGCTCCGTATGCCACGGCAAACTGGCTGACACTGACGGCGGCGGTGCACAAATGCTGCGCAGCTAGCGCCATTCGACGGCCAACACCGTGGTTCCTGGTGTGTCCGCTGTGCCGTGCGTGTGATCATTGCTTGTACAGCCCTCTCGCAGTGTCCGGAGCAAGTATGGTGGGTCTGACACACCGGTGTCAATGTGTTCTTTTTTCCATTTCCAGGAGTGTATTACTGGTTCAGAAAAACTGACCAACAAATGACAATACTGACGAGAGACCTGAAGTCCCTACCAGAATGCGATAAGGATGCAAACTTCAGACGCATTTAGATTTGAGCTGAACCTGTTGTGTGCATAGTTCTGCTGAGGTTAAGCACTGTTTCCATGTTTCATCAAAATCTTTTGGGCCCTGGAAGACTAGGGCATCATGAGTATTGGTGTCCTGATCTGGGAGAAAGAATCTGTATGGATTGGAGACAAGGAATGGGGGAAGTTCCTTTCCAGATTCCAAGAGCTAAAAGAAGAGTGTGATGATGAGCTAATGGAAAATAGGTGGATGACATCAGAAAATATGCAGCGGCAAAATATGTATGTACAGCTGAACATTAATGCTTGTAAAAGTCTCGAGGAGGCCTTTATCCAATAGCGGGTGTCAAATGTCTTATGATGAGGATGATCTGTAAGGTCTTTTGAATTTTCATAACGCACAGAATGACTATAACATTCCACGAAACTTGAAGTGATGACAGCTGTGAGAATTTTCTACTACAGAGATTCCTCTTAAGATGATATGTCCCAAATAAGAAAACTGTGGGATCTGTACAGCACCAACCAAACTACAGTACATTATGTTACCACTACATCACAACAGGTGTTTAATTAGCTACAAAAATAAATCAGGAAAAGGAATGACAGTAACATGGAATGAAAACAAATAGCCATACAATAAAATATGCATTCCATTATCCTTATGGCATAACAAACAGCAGCCATTACATCCAGTTCAAGATTTGTGGTTGTCACTGTTACAATAAAATACAGGAAATAAGCAAGATCAGGCATTACAATCCAGTTGATGATGAGGTGTAAATTAAGCTCAAAATTGGACACAGAAGGAGGGAAAAAACCCAGCTGTGTACACTTCTAAGGAACCATCTTCCCATTTGCCTCAAAATTTTTAGGGAAACTACAGGAAACTTAATCTGGATTTGAACCTTGGCCCTCCTGAATGCAAGTCCAGTACCTTAACCACTGTGTCATCTTCTCACTAATGACATAAAATAAAGCCATGACATAAAATAAAGCCATGACATAAAATAAAGCCATGACATAAAATAAAGCCATGACATAAAATAAAGCCATGACATAAAATAAAGCCATGACATAAAATAAAGCCATGACATAAAATAAAGCCATGACATCAAATAAAGCCATGACATCAAATAAAGCCATGACATAAAATAAAGCCATGACATAAAATAAAGCCATGACATAAAATAAAGCCATGACATAAAATAAAGCCATGACATAAAATAAAGCCATGACATAAAATAAAGCCATGACATAAAATAAAGCCATGACATAAAATAAAGCCATGACATAAAATAAAGCCATGACATAAAATAAAGCCATGACATAAAATAAAGCCATGACATAAAATAAAGCCATGACATAAAATAAAGCCATGACATAAAATAAAGCCATGACATAAAATAAAGCCATGACATAAAATAAAGCCATGACATAAAATAAAGCCATGACATCAAATAAAGCCATGACATAAAATAAAGCCATGACATAAAATAAAGCCATGACATAAAATAAAGCCATGACATAAAATAAAGCCATGACATAAAATAAAGCCATGACATAAAATAAAGCCATGACATAAAATAAAGCCATGACATAAAATAAAGCCATGACATAAAATAAAGCCATGACATAAAATAAAGCCATGACATAAAATAAAGCCATGACATAAAATAAAGCCATGACATAAAATAAAGCCATGACATAAAATAAAGCCATAACATAAAATAAAGCCATAACATAAAATAAAGCCATGACAGATGAGAAAAATTTCATGGACATGTTCTCAATGCATAACCCTCGGTTATGAAGAGCTGATATAAATCCATTTTCGCTATACTAAGAAAGGAAAGATCGCTAAATGAAGTATTCCACTGAAGTGCACAATGGAAAGAACTTTTATGGCAAAACAGAGCTGTTCAATGATAAGGATAAGAAATGAGATATCTGACATAATGGCACAGCATATAGCAATTTAATCTATTATTACTTCTTTTGAACTATTCCACACTCATCAGATGTTATCCAAATACATATTCATACAAGACTGCAAATGACATGAGAAGAATGGGTTGGGAACTGGTTCCTGAATTGAAGCATATAGAGGAGGCACTGAATCATAGACAGGCACAATAAAAAAACTGCTAAAATTTGGACAAAGGCCTCCTCCTGCAGCAGGAAACACATGGCCACTGTCCCAGGGCAAAAGATCCTGATTGTGTCTGGCTGAGCAGCAATCAGGGGTGGGTAATGGGGGTCAGGAAGAGGCATGCAGCAGCAAGGGGGAGGGATGGAGGAATAGCAGAGTACGGGTGGGGACTTGGTGGGAACAGGATAAGGTTGTTAGGTGTAGGTGGAGTGTTTGGAAACTATGCTGTGTTGGGGTGGGGATTTCTCATGCCCACATAGAAAGCGACAGAGCAGCTGCAGCTTAACTGGTAGATCACATGGCTGCTTTCACAGGTGGCCCTGCCTTAATGGGATATGGGATGCCTGTGACATGACTGGAGTATGTGGTAGAGGGAGAATGTCTGGGGGCAGGTCTTGCATCTAGGTCTATTGCAATGGATACGAAGCAAGGGGTTGGGAGCATAGGAAGAGTATAGGGAGACAAGCGAACTGCATGGGTTTGGTGGGAATAGGAGTACTGCTGTGGGAGGAGTGAGGAGGATATTCTTCATTTTAGGGAATGATGACAGGTAGTTGAAACCCTACCTACCCCATCAAAGGCAGGGCCACCTGAGAAAGTAGCCATGTGCTCTTCCAACTAAGCAGCAACCACTGTACTACTTTCTATGTCGGCATGATAACCAAGAGGCTGTCCATCCACATGAATGGCCACCATGAAACTGTGGCCAAGACAGCTGGACCACCCAGTTGCTGAAAATAATGCTCAACACAACATGCTTCACTTTAATGATTGACTCATGGCCTGCACCATCTGGAAGCTTCCTACTGACACCAGATTTTCTGAAATGTGCAAGTGGGAACTCACCTTGCAATATATCCTATGTTCCTGTAACCCTTCAATCTTCACTAGTTGCTGTCTTTTACCTACCTATCACCTTCCCTGCTCTCACACCAATATTACACACTGTTATCCTGTCAATGAACCCACGAATCCTTTACTCCTCTCTCACCCCCCCTCATTTCCCAGCAGAGCTTCTTGACACTGCAACAAGATTATCCCATCTCCACCAAGTCACTGCACACTCTCTCAGGTAGCACTACATCTTCTGCCTCCCATTCCCTGCTATCCCTCCCCCTTCCTGTCTCGTGTCACCTTCTTAACCCCACCATCAGCCCCTGTTTGCGGCTCTGCCAGGCACAGTTGAGCTCCAGTGGCCTGAGGCAGTAATTATGACTGTGTGAGTTATGCTTGTTCGACTGTGAGTGAGTGGGAGTGTGTGTGTGTGTGTATTTCCTACTGCAGGAGGAGGTCTTTGAAAGTTTTAATATTTTAGAAGTATTTTTCATTGTGTCTGTCTGCGACTCAGTGCCTCCTCTATATACGAGTATCTGTTTGTCCTTTCTGTATTACTGTTATTCCATCTCAACTTTCTATTTGTTGGTTGCTGCATTGAATATTTTCTGAGAAAAGTATTTCTCAGTGAAATGGGTCTTCAGCAATAGAAATACACAATTATTATCCCATAAGTGAAACCCTGATATTAGGAAGTATTTAGTAATCATAGGAGTATCTTAACACACTTCACAGCTAATCATACAGCTTCAATCTGCAACTGGTTGCTTTTTAGTCTTGTAAATGTCACAGAGGCTTTCTTCTGAAAGTCATTTAGTTTTAACATCAACACATCGTAAGCCATTTGACATCCACTGTCGGACGCAGGCCTCCTCTAGAGGTTTACATGCATTACAGTTTTCAGTCATTCATTCATATATATGTTGCTCCTGCATATTTTCTAAACAGAAAAAAGGGGAAGGGGGGGGGGGGGGGGGCCTCACCAAACACAGCTTAACATTGTTGCATCTTTTGTTTTTATCAGTTGTCAGAAGATATAAAATAAACACCGAGGCAAAACATTCATTTTCTTTCTCTCCCAAGTAGGTGACATTTTTGTTCAAAAATGTTCAAAATGACAGAATTTGTTTTCTCTTATTATACACGCATTCACACAATGTTTTTTTTTTCATCCATAGCATTCCAATTTCAGGAATTTATTCTCATTTTTAAGTGCTGTGGGAGTTTACATTAATACTGCATATAATAACTGCATGCCTGTTATTCTTTTTCTCTCAGCCTGCAGTCACCTTTTTATGATTTTACTGCAATATGAAAATATGTATCTTGGAATTTTTAGATGTTAATGTTAGGAAAACAGTTTTTTGCAACATTTATGCCTCCTTATTTTATGCAGGAATTCAAACACATAAACCATTACTCATACTGTTTGCTTCATGTAAAATCATAATATGGTACAAAAATATCATGACAGTATTGCTTCCCAAAGAGTTTGGATACAGTCAGAGGTATTCCTATTTATGATGAATTAAATTTTTGTATATGTTATTTCTCAGTACTATGACTGTGTGTGATGAACTTCAGATCGTAGTTTAAGTACTGTGTAGCTGCGAAAAGTCAACAACAATCTACTATCTCCAGACAATGTCAGGATGGCTGTGAATTCAGGAGCTTAGATTTTTTATCTGGCCTGGTAATAAATTTTTATTCTTTTATATGAGTCCATGCTTCAAATCTGAGGAGGAACTTCCAAAATATCTTTCAGTAATAAGTTGGTTCTCAGCTTACAGTCAAACCTTGGCTAAGAGCTTTAATGCAGCACAGTAATGGTTTTAATACACATCACTATCATGCTTCTGGCTAAGCTATTACTTGCTTTATGTTGGAATCCTAACTTTTTGGGCCATTATGGGTATTTGGATAGAATTAATAATCAAGTTCAAAAGTCACATGAGCAAAGGGCAATGTATTTTTCTTAAAATTTCTTAAATACTTCTGTAATAAATGTTTCAACATTTTTTGCAGCTATCCTCTTACCAGACACTTCACAATCTACCCACATCTCTTGATATTAATGTGTCTCATATACTGGCATTCCTATCAATGAGTGCCTCCTTCCCAAGGCCTTATTGAAGCCAAGCCAACACAACTCTGATCAACTGACATTATTTCCCTTAATAAAAGAGTGTCTTGGGCATTAAGGAAGGTGAAAGTGTTGTGAGACACTCTCACACTTTGTTCCACCCATCTCATGAATATTTTGATTTCTTAGTCATACCTATGAACAAATACTTCTTTTGAACTATCTTTGCACAACTTACTCTTAGAACACAGCACTGAAGTATTTGAGAAGCAACTGTCTTTCACTAAAATCCTTTGATAAACTGCAACTGATTTATCAACTTATATGGTATAACTACAACTCTTGCCTTCCAGTGAAAGCCTACCATATGAAGCAGTTTCCTACACCTGCTTCTACACCTTGTCAATCTCTGTATTACACCTACTATGCTTTAAAACTGATTCCCTACTCTCAGTTCTTAAATGTGTGTTTCAATTGGACTTTATATTCAGTACTGATACTGATCTATCTGTTCAAGCCTACAGGAGCAAGGTGACAGCCAAGAGTGACAAACACTTTTTCTACAATATTTGTCAAATATTCTATGAGAATAGATGGTCACAGACTAATAACTTTATATATAACAGCCTTCTCTCCCACACAAACCTTCTTACATCATTTGCTTTAACTTAATTTTGTTCTCCTTTTTGTCATGCTGATAGTCTCACTTCACTTCTCCTCTCATTCCTATAATTTTTTCTGTGTCTGTCTCTGGTATCTAGAATTTTTTCCACTTACATACATTACTACCCTTCCCTTTTTGTCTTTCTCCTCACTTTTTTCTGTGTATTATTTCACTTTTCAGTGCTTTCCATAATTTATCCTTTATTTTTTCCTATATGCTGCGTGTCATCTATTATTAGTTTACTTCAGTTTTAATTATCTCAGTTCCTTGTAGCTTTGGACAGTCTCTCTCTCGAGCAGCGATTTCGGTCAGCTCTTCCCTCCTGGTCTCATCTGAGTTTTTCTCTCTTAGTGTTTTCAAACTGCCATTTTTCTCCTAATTAAGAGCTGTCTGTTGTGAAATCAGAAGATTTTATAAGTACTTCTGCACTTGCTTCCATCTTGTAAATTGATAAGTGCATAGACTTCTTCAATGCCATGTAGTGGATAGTCAAATGACTGATTATTTTAGTAAGGAAAACCTTACAGAGTTTTGGGAAGAACAGGAATTTTAGAAAAAGTGATCAATTTCAAACATCAGCCACATCTCAGTAAAATTGCTAAATGAACCAAACGAAACTTGTCCTCTTACCAGGAGCTACTTCCTGCAGTGCTCCCCCCCCCCCCCCCCCCACACACACACACCAAATCCTGGTGTCCTTCCTAAACACAGCATGGGGTAGGCGGGAAGGGAAGGCGTAAGTGAGCAAAAACCTAAAAACCAGTAGCATACATCATGTCCTCCAACTAACCTGACTTGCACCGTCCCGGTACTGCAGTTTAGTGAGATCAGCATTCTTATTGCTTTGTAGACGAACTGGACTCAAACCCTCTGCTAGTTTCTGCAAACAACATAAAATAAGTTTTAGTCATACTAAAGATAATATGTCAAACT
This sequence comes from Schistocerca piceifrons, assembly GCF_021461385.2. NCBI lineage: Eukaryota > Metazoa > Arthropoda > Insecta > Orthoptera > Acrididae > Schistocerca > Schistocerca piceifrons. The sequence continues at coordinate 776,970,490 of NC_060140.1, read as the reverse complement.
TGTGACAGATTTCATTTGAAGCACATCAAAAGAAAGAAATATTTTCAATTACATACTAAAAATTTGGTTAACTGTTTATTAAAAATAACTAAGATTTAATTGGTAGAATTTATAAAGCAAAGCTGTGAAGGCACTGTGCACCATGAACATCCAAAAACAGCTGTGGCTTCTTTAGTCATTCACAATTTGCGAACATGGCTACTGTTTATGGCCAACTCCATGTGCAACTCATTTGTAGTTTACTGAATCATTTACAAACTAAAACAACTAATTTTTATGCACTGATAATTACTATGTGAATGAAGCATAAATTTATTATTGCACATCACTATCTGAACAGTGTTTAAAAAGCAATGGAAGCACTGCAATTTACTACCACCAAAAAAGATAAGACAATGTCCTCAATACAACACCCTGATATAGCAAATATCTGCATTTCATTTATGAAATATTTCTTCCTCTCTACATTCTTGAGAAAAGCTATTACTTTGGAGTCTTTCTGCGTCAATTTTATCAAAAGGTTCTTGCAAATGTCTTGGTCCTTAAAAGAGAGAAGGATCCTTTCAGACTATGGGAATATGCATGAACAGACAACCATTCTGTCCAAGAGAAAAAATGTCTGACTCAAAAGAAAAGAAAATGCTATTCCGTCTACCCAACTTATTCCCTATTCATTTCCACATCTGGACACAAATGTTCTTCATACAAAACAGAGAAAAAAAGTTTCCAGCAACTGACTTCAGGTACAAGATAGAAACATTAATGCACCAGTCAACAAAATGATTTGTGAGCATAGAATGGTTATCTACTTTACAAGTGTGCTGAGAATAGTTCCATTTACATGACTTAAGTACGAGGTAAGCACATTTTTGTCTATTGGTGAAATTCCAGCAAGCTGAGGTTTTTACTACCCCTGCCATTTTCCCCATGGTGTTATAACTTTGCTTAGTGGTTTTTCTTGACCATTAAGAAAGACTACTGAAAGTCATCTGACAGCATGGTTTGGAATGAGACACCTGCTAGAAAGCTCTGTCTTCCAATGCTGCTTAAAACAACCATTACAGAAATTCAGGGGTAGATATGAGAATGCCGTTTTAAAATGCAATGCGTAGAAAGTACTTGCTAAGAGACTGCGTATTCTTTTACAGCAAGATAGTGTTACAAACCATTCAAAACACAGAGCATGGACACAGATTAGAGTATTTAATGACATTAATAGGTCACTACAGTGACTGGAGATGATATGATATTATTAAATACCTTAACCTAACAGTGACAATACACCTGCATGCAAAAACGTGTTGATAAGGTAAGAACATAAACTCATGAAAAGTAGCAATAAAACCAAAGTTTCAATTTTACAACCATTTTTGGAGATGTAGCAGACTTATGAGCCAATCACTAGCCACAGCAGATATGTGCAGGGATGAAAATTCATGTACCACCACCAGTATTTCAGCTTAGGTGTCTATGAAACGTAGTGACTGTTCAGTTGTGAACAACACAAATTTTGAAAATCTCACCAAAATGAGCTCTGCCGGATGAAAGTCAGTACTTCTCAACATGAATTGCTTGTAATCAACAACATGCATGCACCTGTAACATATGAAACTGTAGCTACATGTAATATTCACTCACAATTCGATTGTATCATAATGTCTTGCTCAGTACCATTTTTTACATTACTTCCGACACCATGAAATCTTACCAGCTTTAATTTCAGTACTTAAAACAGGTGATTCAATCTCCAATATGAAACTATGTTCAAATAACAATAAAAAAGATTCTACTTACCTGGAGGCAGTGGATACACAAACCAATGCATGTTAAAAATATATAGAGTGTAGAAAATTAAGTATATAGCGATTACATAGGAAAATCACAGAGATTTAGAGTTGAGGTATGAGTAGTAACTGTCAAAATCTGAATAATTTGGTTTGACGAGGAAATAAAAATTTTAGAATTGTTTAAGGTGTAGCAGAAGCTCCTGAGACAAAACTGATGTTCTTTGAGAAGAAAAATCAAAAATTAACTGCCAACAACAAAGGAGGTTTGAAAATCAGAGCCAGAAGGCAGTTGGGTTGGGTTTGATTGGATTATTTGGGTGAGGGGTGGGGGGGTGGGGGGAACCATCCCGGCATATCACTGAGAACCTGAATAATGATGGGCAGATGTGGGATTGAACCGTCTCCTACCGAGTGCGACTCCAGTGTGCTAACCAGTGTGCTAACCACTGTGCCACTTCGTTCAGCTAGGAGGCAGTTGATGCCAAAATTAACTATAATAATACTGAAGATGATATCAAGATAAGCAACAACAGAGAAAAAAGGAAAGCAAAAGTAAAAAAGTTTGTGTATGTGGGAGGGGAAGCGACGGGCGGGAGGGAGGAAGGGAGGGGGAGAGGGAGGGTAAAGGAAGGGAGGGGGAAAGGGAGGGAGGGGGAGAGGGAGGGTGGAGGGGAGAGGGAGAGGGAGGGAGGGGGACAGGGAGGGAGGGGGAAAGGGAGGGAGGGGGAGAGGGAGGGTGGAGGGGAGAGGGAGAGGGAGGGAGGGGGAGAGGGAGGGAGGGGGAGAGGGAGGGGGGAGGGAGGCAAGTGACGAGAGGGAGGGGGAGAGGGAGGGAGGGGGAGAGGGAGGGGGGAGGGAGGCAAGTGACGGGTGGGAGGGGGGAGGGGGGTAAGTGGCGGGAGGGGGGTAAGTGGCGGGAGGGGGGTAAGCGGCGGGAGGGGGGTAAGCGGCGGGAGGGGGGGGTAAATCGGCGGGAGGGGGGGGGGGTAAATCGGCGGGAGGGGGGGGGGGTAAATCGGCGGGAGGGGGGGGGGGTAAATCGGCGGGAGGGGGGGGGGTAAATCGGCGGGAGGGGGGGGGGTTAATCGGCGGGAGGGGGGGGGTTAATCGGCGGGAGGGGGGGGGGGTTAATCGGCGGGAGGGGGGGGGTTAATCGGCGGGAGGGGGGGGGTTAATCGGCGGGAGGGGGGTTAATCGGCGGGAGGGGGGTTAATCGGCGGGAGGGGGGTTAATCGGCGGGAGGGGGGGTTAATCGGCGGGAGGGGGGTTAGACGGCGGGAGGGGGGTTAGACGGCGGGAGGGGGGTTAGACGGCGGGAGGGGGGTTAGACGGCGGGAGGGGGGTTAGACGGCGGGAGGGGGGTTAGACGGCGGGAGGGGGGTTAGACGGCGGGAGGGGGGTTAGACGGCGGGAGGGGGGTTAGACGGCGGGAGGGGGTTAGACGGCGGGAGGGGGGTTAGACGGCGGGAGGGGGTTAGACGGCGGGAGGGGGTTAGACGGCGGGAGGGGGTTAGACGGCGGGAGGGGGTTAGACGGCGGGAGGGGGTTAGACGGCGGGAGGGGGTTAGACGGCGGGAGGGGGTTAGACGGCGGGAGGGGGTTAGACGGCGGGAGGGGGTTAGACGGCGGGAGGGGGTTAGACGGCGGGAGGGGGTTAGACGGCGGGAGGGGGTTAGACGGCGGGAGGGGGTTAGACGGCGGGAGGGGGTTAGACGGCGGGAGGGGGTTAGACGGCGGGAGGGGGTTAGACGGCGGGAGGGGGTTAGACGGCGGGAGGGGGTTAGACGGCGGGAGGGGGTTAGACGGCGGGAGGGGGTTAGACGGCGGGAGGGGGTTAGACGGCGGGAGGGGGTTAGACGGCGGGAGGGGGTTAGACGGCGGGAGGGGGTTAGACGGCGGGAGGGGGTTAGACGGCGGGAGGGGGTTAGACGGCGGGAGGGGGTTAAATCGGCGGGAGGGGGTTAAATCGGCGGGAGGGGGTTTAATCGGCGGGAGGGGGTTTAATCGGCGGGAGGGGGTTTAATCGGCGGGAGGGGGTTTAATCGGCGGGAGGGGGTTTAATCGGCGGGAGGGGGTTTAATCGGCGGGAGGGGTTTAATCGGCGGGAGGGGTTTAATCGGCGGGAGGGGTTTAATCGGCGGGAGGGGTTTAATCGGCGGGAGGGGTTTAATCGGCGGGAGTGTGTTAATCGGCGGGAGTGTGTTAATCGGCGGGAGTGTGTTAATCGGCGGGAGTGTGTTAATCGGCGGGAGTGTGTTAATCGGCGGGAGGGTGTTAATCGGCGGGAGGGTGTTAATCGGCGGGAGGGTGTTAATCGGCGGGAGGGTGTTAATCGGCGGGAGGGGGTTAATCGGCGGGAGGGGGTTAATCGGCGGGAGGGGGTTAATCGGCGGGAGGGGGTTAATCGGCGGGAGGGGGTTAATCGGCGGGAGGGGGTTAATCGGCGGGAGGGGGTTAATCGGCGGGAGGGGGTTAATCGGCGGGAGGGGGTTAATCGGCGGGAGGGGGTTAATCGGCGGGAGGGGGTTAATCGGCGGGAGGGGGTTAATCGGCGGGAGGGGGTTAATCGGCGGGAGGGGGTTAATCGGCGGGAGGGGGTTAATCGGCGGGAGGGGGTTAATCGGCGGGAGGGGGTTAATCGGCGGGAGGGGGTTAATCGGCGGGAGGGGGTTAATCGGCGGGAGGGGGTTAATCGGCGGGAGGGGGTTAATCGGCGGGAGGGGGTTAATCGGCGGGAGGGGGTTAATCGGCGGGAGGGGGTTAATCGGCGGGAGGGGGTTAATCGGCGGGAGGGGGTTAATCGGCGGGAGGGGGTTAATCGGCGGGAGGGGGTTAATCGGCGGGAGGGGGTTAATCGGCGGGAGGGGGTTAATCGGCGGGAGGGGGTTAATCGGCGGGAGGGGGTTAATCGGCGGGAGGGAGGGAAGTGACGGGAGGGAAGTGACGGGAGGGAAGTGACGGGAGGGAAGTGACGGGAGGGGGGGGAGAGAGGGAATTGACGGGAGGGGGGAGGGAGGGAAGTGACGGGTGGGGGGAGGGAGGGCGGTGACGGGAGGGGGGAGGGAGGGAAGTGACGTGAGGGGGGAAGGAGGGAAGTGATGGGGGAGGGGGGAAGGAGGGAAGTGATGGGGGAGGGGGGAAGGAGGGAAGTGATGGGGGAGGGGGGAAGTGATGGGGGAGGGTGGGATGTGATGGAGGAGGGTGGGAAGTGATGGGGGAGGGTGGGATGTGATGGAGGAGGGTGGGAAGTGATGGGGGAGGGAGGGCAGTGATGGGGGAGGGAGGGCAGTGATGGGGGAGGGAGGGCAGTGATGGGGGAGGGAGGGCAGTGATGGGGGAGGGAGGGCAGTGATGGGGGAGGGAGGGCAGTGATGGGGGAGGGAGGGCAGTGATGGGGGAGGGAGGGCAGTGATGGGGGAGGGAGGGCAGTGATGGGGGAGGGAGGGCAGTGATGGGGGAGGGAGGGAAGTGATGGGGGAGGGAGGGAAGTGATGGGGGAGGGAGGGGAGTGATGGGGGAGGGAGGGGAGTGATGGGGGAGGGAGGGAAGTGATGGGGGAGGGAGGGAAGTGATGGGGGAGGGAGGGAAGTGATGGGGGAGGGAGGGAAGTGATGGGGGAGGGAGGGAAGTGATGGGGGAGGGAGGGAAGTGATGGGGGAGGGAGGGAAGTGATGGGGGAGGGAGGGAAGTGATGGGGGAGGGAGGGAAGTGATGGGGGAGGGAGGGAAGTGATGGGGGAGGGAGGGAAGTGATGGGGGAGGGAGGGAAGTGATGGGGGAGGGAGGGAAGTGATGGGGGAGGGAGGGAAGTGATGGGGGAGGGAGGGAAGTGATGGGGGAGGGAGGGAAGTGATGGGGGAGGGAGGGAAGTGATGGGGGAGGGAGGGAAGTGATGGGGGAGGGAGGGAAGTGATGGGGGAGGGAGGGAAGTGATGGGGGAGGGAGGGAAGTGATGGGGGAGGGAGGGAAGTGATGGGGGAGGGAGGGAAGTGATGGGGGAGGGAGGGAAGTGATTGGGGAGGGAGGGAAGTGATTGGGGAGGGAGGGAAGTGATTGGGGAGGGAGGGAAGTGATTGGGGAGGGAGGGCGGGAGGAAGGGAGGGAAGTGGAGGGGCGGGAGGAAGGGAGGGAAGTGGAGGGGCGGGAGGAAGGGAGGGAAGTGGAGGGGCGGGAGTAAGGGAGGGAAGTGGAGGGGAGGGAGGCAGAGGGAGGAGACATGAAATTTTAGAGAGTGAAGAGGGTTGTGAAGGACAGGGAAAAGGCATGGAAATAAGATACTGGAAATGGAAAAAGGAAGATTAGGTTTTAACATCCCTTTGATAATGAAGCCATTAGAGAAGGCATAAAACCTGGAATTGGAGAACCATGGGGAGGAAACCAGCTATGCACTATCAAGGGAACCATCCTGGCATTTGCCTTAAGTAATTTAGAGAATATATGGCGAAAACTCAATCTGGATGGCTGTATGGGGTTTGGCTACCATCCACATGAATAAAAGTGCATTTATTAACACTGCAGCATATTGTTCCGTGTACTGGGGTGGAAATAACGCAGACAACAAAAGAGTACTCAGTGTAAAGTGAATCAATGTGAGCACCAGGAACTATTCACATACCGTAGAGAAAGCTCAAACTTGTGGAGTTCTGACACAGTGGGTGTGGGTAGAAAGAACCTAAATGAAATATACAAGGAAGCAAGAGTTGATCCAGAAGTAAGGTTTTCTCTCTCTCTCTCCTTCTTCTTCTTCTTCACAAATAGACAACATTGCTCGAATTTCTGGATCCTTATGTTGTACAACTCTGCCGCCAACTCGTTGAGGAAGCATTTCACCTCTTTTTTGACTTCACCATTGGTACAGAAGCTTTGGTCACCCAAGTGTTCCTTGAACTTGGGGAACAAGTGACGATCACTAGGAATGAGGTCCAGACTGTAAGGCGGGTGAGGCGCAACTGTCCAACCACAGTTTGTCAGAAGTTCTTGGGTTTGGCAGGAGATGTGAGGTCAGTCGTTATCGTAAAGCAGCGTTATAAATTGTCCTCTTCAGCAGTTCTGGATAGCTTGCCTGAGTTTTTGTAGTGTTTTACAATAACCGTATGAGCTGATTATTGTCCCAGGTTCCATTAAATCGATCACCAGTATCCCCTTATAACCCCAAAACACAGTTCCCATGACTTTGCAGAAGGAGTTTGTTTGAATTTCTTTGCAAGTGGTGACCTGTGTGATGTCATTGTTTGGATGTTTCTTTCATTCTGGGAGTGAAATGAAACACCCACGTTTCAACTCCCATAACAATGGAGTCCAGCAATTCTCCCTTATCTTCTTGACACTTTTGAAGAAACTGGCAAGCGCAGTGAAGGCACTTCTCCTTGTGTTTTGCTGCCAACATACTTGGTACCCACTGAGCAGAACACTTATGATCCCCAGTTTTTCCATCAAAGCTCTTTCAACTGTATGGCAAGAACTTCCAGGAATCTTAGCAACAGATGGCGATCCTTGTATTTTGAAGCACTTTGTGTTGGACCATCTCAATAACTGCTTCTGAAACAAAGTCTTCCACTCCGTTCTTCATCATGGAGGGGTAATGGGAAGGGCAGGCGATACGTATGAATGTGCTGTGCAGTTGCTGCACATTATGCAAGTATGGACTTCATTCCGACTGGCACTAATGTCCCTGCACCAATTTGGGACATGCTGAACTGACATACACTTGTTGCTATACACTTGTGTAACTCACAATGAATAACCGTGGGTGGAGCCCCTTTTGTGTGCAAAAACTGAATCACACAATGAATCTCTTTCTTGGTGGGATCAGCAATGGGCACCTCCAATGCAAATGGCCACTAAGACAATACAGAATTGTGCAGTGAAGCACGGCTGGGCGGAATCCGGAGCACCCTCATATTACGTATTACCTGTAACCTGTATGCTCCAAGCTGCCATATGAAGAGTAGCAGAGAGTATTTTTTGTTACCATTATCACTTCCCCTCCCCCTTTCTGGTACAATTTTCAAATGGCACACGTAAGAATGACATTCGGTAAATGTCTATTATGAGCTCTGATTTATCTGACATTCCCTTTACGCCCATTTTGTGAGTTGTATGCAGAATGGAGTAATATACTGGACTGAATTCTTCTCAGAAAATACACTCTGAATACAATCAGTAAATATCTCTGTAATGTATTGAGTCTCTCTTATGATCTACGCCATGGAAGTTTCCTGAGCACCTCCATGATGCTCAATAACAGAATGAACTTTTGATGAAAGAGACCATTCTTCCCTTGAATATTTTCAATTGCATCATTTCAATTTCCTCCAATTGATCACACATTGTAAACACCCCAGACTGATAAGCGACAATCAACAATTAGTCGAACAAGTGTTTTGTGAACCACTGTTTTTCTGGATGAATTATATTTCTCTAGAATTCTTCCAATAAATCTCAATCAGGTAGCTGCATTCCTACAAGAAATATTATGTGCTTATTCCACATCAGTTCACTCTGGGTGCAGGCTCCTATATATTTATGATGGTTACATTTCCCAGTGATTGATCAGCAATTTTGCAATTGAACAATAACACGTCTCTCTCTGTCTTAATAATGCTCTTCTGAGTGTTCTGTCGAGTTGCTGTCTCTCCATGATATGCAAAATATTTCAACAACCAATCCTGCCATCTTCTTCAGCTACTGCATGTTTTGCTGTTATGTGTACTCACTGGCTGAATTCCAGCCAAACTGAACTATTGTTTGTCTCACACTGCAATTGTATTTTGAATCCCGAATCCACTACACTCTTTCATGCTCTTATGTTTTTCACAGCTTCCACAATTTTTTTTTGTAACATAAGTCTCTCAATGTTTTCCATCTCTGATGTATGGGATAATAATTAATAATCAATAAATTAATGGCCAGACCACAAACATTTTGTAAACTGAAACCTCTATCTGTTTATTAAATTTTTCTGACAACTTTATTTCGATCAACTCCTTAATTATGCCAACCCAGAACCTTCATATTTGCACCATGGTGCTGGTTTCATCATATTTCATTTCATGGTTATATTCAATGCAATGCTCGGCAACAGCTGATTGGCTTGGTTGCTTTAGGTGGGTTTGTCGCTGTTGTTCCTTGTCTGTCTCCTCAACTGTTCTGATAGTCTGCCCCCAATGTGATATGTGCCACATTTGCATGGACTGTCATACAAATCTAGATTTCCCTTAACATCACAAAGAACACACTGAAATGAAGGAACTAGAATTCACCAAGTTGAAACCAACGTGTTTCTCTCAGCACATGGACAATGTGTGTGGTGTGGTCACTTTGAGTGGAAAAGCGTGAAGAGTTCCTGGAGCATTTAATCTCTACCCATCACAATACCAAATTCATGACAGAACTTGAGAAAGAGTGCCAGCTATCTTTCTTCAACGTATTAGTTAAGAGAAGAAGGGATGATCCCTGGATCACAGAGTATATAGAAAACATATGCACGCTCATCTCTATGTCCATGTCTTGAGCCACCATCATCTATTACAAAGAAATTTGGTGCTGAAGACACTGGTCCATAGAGCTCCAACACTTTCAGACAAGGAGAGCCTCACTGAAGAACTGTGACACCTATGAATAGTGTTCTGAAGGAATGGGTACTCAAATCATCAAACTGAACAGGTGATGCAGTCACAATCGAGAACATCTAAGAAAGAGGAGTCAAAAATTGCTTATCTCCCTCATGACAGCTTAGTGTCTGGAAAGAGCAGTAGACTCCTACAGAAACATGGCATCCAGTGTATTTTACTCACTTCAACTAAAATAAAATGTGTTCTTTGTAATGTTGAAGAGCATCTACGTCTGTAGGTGTGTATTGCATTCAAGCATACATGGGGCAGACTATCAGAACAGCTATGGACCGATGCAAGGAACATGAACAACACATGACTAAAACAACCAAGCAAATCAGCTGCTGCCAAGCTCTGCCTCAGAAAATATTGTGAAATGAATAGACGACATGAGCATCGTGGTCCAAACACCATGTTTCTGGGAGAATATAGTGAAGGAGTCAATAGAAACAAAGACATAATTTGTAAGAAAATTTATTGAACAAGGACAGAGGGTTCAATTTAAACAATGCCTGTGGTCCAGCATTCAATATATTAAAATCCTGCTGGCTGTCACATCCATTAGAGTTTGAAAATGTTGGGAGAATTATTTTACACAGAATACAAGTGAGATCTCTGAAAAAGATATCAAAGGGTATAATGGACACTGGGAATCAAACTTGGCTATAGAAAGCAATGTAAGACCAACAACATTTCACGTTCTGGATGGGGTGCAGGCAACGGGTACACATAACAGAAAAATTTGCAGCAAATGAAGATGATGGCTGAGCCAATTGTCAAAATATTGAGCAGAAATAAAAACAACAACTCACAACAACAACCAATAGCTCACTATAAATCAATCATGATGAGAAAACCTGATAGATCACAGTCTCTATATCTAACTACAAATTACATTTATTTCTGCTGAGGGTCAACTGCAGGTATCTATGTCTAGTGTTGATCTCCTCCATGTATCCCTGCCTTTTTCTTTAATTATCTGGCATGCAGCTTTCCTTGCATACAACAGTTCCATCCATAAACTGCATCACAGGTCTTCAAACACTGTACACCATATAATTTATATGGGAATATTTTAGGCACCAGGGAGAAAAAGTAGCGAGGTGGTGAGGATGAAGGTTAGTGGATCCCTCCACTTACGCAGCTTACCATACCATTCCAATGGATTGTTAATCAAGTGAAAACGTGCTACCCAGCACAAACATATTTTCACAGTTTTGAAAGTCTGGTGAAAACACAATCTGTCTTTCAATGCCATTTTAACACAGTGTGAAACCAACCTGATCCATCAGATAATGTTTGTCAAATATGGAAAAGCAACCTTGATTGAACTGGACTGATTAAAAAATGATGTTGGGGTATTTGAACTGTTTGGAGTCCTGAAAATATTGCAGCTGTTCACCAGGTAACTGTTAGAATAATAAATCAACAAACTACTATTTCGATCACAATTTTCTATTTACCAACAACCAGTTTCAATCTGTGCTGCAGCTCATCTTCAGGCCTGGCTCTGAAACAGCACTTAGCAGCACCAGACTTGAAATGATTTGCAGGGCAGATTAAAACCAGTTGTGCGTAACTAATAAGTTGTGATCTGAATAGTGTGTTTATTTACAATATCAAAAGGGTCAAGGTTCTCTGTCTTGTGACAGATGACAAACTGGTGAAAAGGATTCTCCAAGACTTTAGTTTTCAGCATGAGAAACTTCAGTTTGTGCAGCCTCCTAATCCACGTGGCTATCAGGAATGGACCCAGTTTTACAAAAATACGCCCACATTTCTTGAGAAATATTATGTATAAATGACAAGAGGCACTTCCATTTCTCTAGTTTTGTTAATACACAAAGGTTCAGGTACTGAATAGGTAGAATCCTTAGTTACTTCAGGAGAAGCCTCTACATGTTCAGAAAGCTATAGTGTGTTCCACAAACGACATAATGGATTGCCACTCCCCCCTCCCCCAACCCCCCACACACACACACACACACACACACACACACACACACACACACACACACACACACACACAGAAATGAGGATGGTAATACAGCGATAACAGCATTTGTTAATGGTAAGCAATACCTTGAATTGATTCATAGTTTTCTCACGTCACAACCTACCCTTTTTGCAATGAACTATCTCATATTTTCCAACAAGATGGGGCTACAGGGAACAATACAAGACTCCCAATGCGAGACTTTTTCCTGGGTTATGCTATTTGAACACAACATGGTTACACCTTGACCCTTGCTCATTTGATGTAACTATCTGCAACCTTTTTTTTTTTTTTTTTTTGTGGGAGTGCCTAACGAAAAGTGCTTTCTCATCTGATGCACCAGCAACAATCACAGGTCTCAAACAACATATTGTTAACAACCTGCAATATCACCTGTCAATGTGCTGCGAAAGGTCATGCTACATTTCCTGATCAGACTTAAACAATCCCTTAACGTGGCAGCAGATATTTGGGTTAAGGAAAATAATTTTCTTTTATTCTGTGTATATTTTTTGTTGAATGTCTAGCACAATCTCTAAAAAATTGTAAAAATGACATCTTATAATACCTAAAGGTGCTGTTTAATCCAGTCTTCATTGTGTGACTGGTTTCAGTCCAACACCATTATCCAGCACAATAAAGAATAAATTGCAGAGCAGCTTAGGGGGCGTAATTTCTACAATATCTCATAATTATTATTGTACTTTTAACTTGTATGTTATAACTTATTAAAATAATTTTGAACAACTAATTACTTTTTGCAATCTTCCCATTTCTTTCGCAGATCTTATAATACAGCAAACAAAAATATCTTATAACACGTCCTCTGAATGTGGCTGACAATTTTTCCCCATCAAGAATAAAGTGTTAAGCTCTACCTGCTAGGGAAAAACTGTCTATGGCTATTCAGCTTAACTGACAATTTAGTTATCAGTCTGATGTAGAGTAGTGGATGGTAACAAAGTTGGTCCTCTCCGTGTTATCTTGTTCTCTGGTGAACATCTTACAAATAGTAGGCAATGAAAAGAAGTTTACAGTGAGATCAGTGACAAGGATAAAAATTATAAGGCAAAGAAATTGGTTGTAGTTGGAAAAAGCTTGTGACTACATTGTGCAGGCTGTGCAAACATTGAATAGCTGCTTTGGATGATGTGGAGAAGAGGACAGTGCATAGAGTAGTTAATAAGAAACTACTAATTTAAACAAGTATGAGTTTTGGTCAATTTTTACTGAGGTGTGGCTTGCTGTTACCTGGTAAGCATAAGAGTTTTCTGTCAGTATTAAATTTTTGTTTTTTCACTTCACATTATATTAAAAATTAAATTAGCACAGAGTGCTTTAGCAACCTGCAGCTGCTGCTTATCTTATACTAATACATTACACCAGCATGATATTCACACATCTGCACCTTTTGATTAACTAGTGGCTGCGAGAGTTTTGAACAGACCCACCAGGGTAGCCGAGAGCGCTAACGTGCTGCTTCCTGGACTCGGGTAGGCACGCCGGCCCCAGATAGAATCCGCCCGGCGGATTAACGGCGAGGGCCGATTTGCCAGCCAGCCTGGATGTGGTTTTTAGGCGGTTTTCCACATCCAGCTAGGTGAATACTGGGCTGGTCCCCATGTTCCACCTCAGTTACATGGCTCGCAGACATCTGAACACATTCACACTATTCCACGGATTACCCTCAACGCAGACAGTTGGGGCACACTAATTCCGTCCCGGGGGTTACAGGGTGGCGGCAGGAAGGGCATCCGGCCACCCTTTAACCATTAACATGTCAAATCCGATTAACGATGGCTGACCCTGCGTAACTGCGGGACAAGGCTCAAGCAATAGAATGTGAGAGTTTTGAACACAAAGGAAAAATGCATTTCTGTATTTACAATGACCAGTCAGAACATTATGAACAGCACTGTGTTAGTGTATGGATCCCTCCTGACACACAAGGCATGCTTCATTCATTTTGTGCTGTGCAAGTCCTTAGTATATGGTACAACCTGCCAACACAGAGGTCAGACAATTACTGTAGATTACAAGAACAGCAAATGGCTTGTGAAGTCTGAGCTAATATTTGGCAACATCTCACACCATACAACAGGCTTAATAGCTACCAAATGTGCACGCCAACAAGTCAATTGGAATTCATTAACATGCTCATCAAACTGCTGAAGCAATGTTCTTGCTATCTTGTAGAGACAAGATCCATAATCAATAGGAAAGACATCAGCCATACATAGAAGTAAATTTTTAGTAATAATTTTGGCACAGTCCATGGGACTTTCTAAAACAACATTTCCCAGGAAACCTCACACAAAATTTCTCCTTACAATAATATTCTTATTGTTAGAATATGTGCATCCTGTGGTACAGATGTCAAAAAGGCATTCTGTTGGTGGCTGGTATAGCAGCACATGATTATCAATGTGCTGTAACATGAAGCATGATTCATTTAATGAAACAAGTCATTTCCACTGTTCCCAGTCAAGTTACGATGATCCACATGCCCACTACAGCTTTGACTAATTAGGGTGCTTGGTCAACAAGGGTACATGTGTCAGTTGCTAGGGATCCTCCATTTGTAAAATTCTTTTGCCTTCCCCTAGCATCTTACTCCATTTTTAGAAGTGTTACAGACTGACAGTGACTACTCTGGTTTACAAAGCAGATAAGCCTCTGACTTCCACTATCTTGGAGGATGTTATGGATGCCTAATGTCCTGTGGTTTGACAATCATTCACCTACTTGTAAGAAGCACCATAAATGGCAGCAAGTGTATACTTGACAAGGTTCACGTATTCTGTAATTATTATCTGCAGATGGCAGGCTTACACCATTTGGTACTGTTGCAAAGTCAAGAAAATCACACATTTTTCCCAATATCTCCACATGGAATCAACAAATGATTGTACTCTACTCTCAGAACCTGCCATACATTTTGGTACATCACATATCCTCTGTTAGACACACGTAAACTGATTCACATGATAGAGGAACAATCATACTGAAATCATTGTTTTGCTTTTTGTGAGTTACACCCAGGCACTGCACTTCAAATTACGCAATGTGTAGAGACCTCACATACAGAGTCACAGTTTTAACTTCATGCTATATTCCTGGACTACCACCTATAGGCAAAACAGAACAGCAAAGAATACCTGATAGCATACCGTCCACAAAAAGAAGGCTCCTGGATTTGGATACCGCTCAATCACAGAGATTTGCAAAAACATTATGTTAGCAACAATCTCGAGGCTGTGGTTACGTCTCTCTGCGGTTTCCTTTTTCCATGAGATGCTAGCCCAGCAGCTTAATGGAAGAGTATCTGTGCAGTGTTGAACCAACAAGAGAAACATGGGACAAGTCGAAACTGAATAGCTCTTGATGTGAGGAGAGACAGCGTAAGTGGTCATACTTTGCAGCTGAAAATCAAGGCTTCTGGGTTCAAGTCCTAGCTCAGCACATTGTCTTGACCTGTCACAAAATGTAGAATGATCTGGCAGTCCAATGTATGTGGATCATCATGAACCTGAGTGCATCAAAATTGAGGTATCATCACGGATTCAAAAAATAGCATGCTTCAAAAGACCTATATTAAATTCAAAAGGCAATACAGGTTATGCAATTGTAATTAAGCTTAACCAGTTCCTCATTAGGGAGAATTAAATGAGATATGCATTGGCTGCTCACTGCATATGAAAGGCATGGTTCACTACATACGAAAGGCATGGTTTGCGGGCTTGAGACCAAGTCTCGCACACAGTTTCAACTTCTTACGAATATGTGGAATGATCACAGTGTTTTGATATTCAATGTACTTGCAGTGCCTTCATCCTCAGAGCATGAAGGTCTTGGTTGCATGCTGAATTCACAAAGTAGAAATTGTATGGGTATAACACCAATTACAATTAGAGTTAAGTTACAAGTATTGCATATTTTACAGTATGACATACAGGCAAAATAAAGATCTTGCATAGGTATGAATCACAGCAAGCAAAGTAACTAGTGCACTGCCCTCCACGGATAGTATTATTTACTCCAAGAAGAATTTTGGTGCCAATTTACTTCTGGAAGATGGCAAGAAAATTTATGACACTACTGCTAACGAAGTCAATAAGTCAAACAAAAACATTCTATTTACGCAGAGCATGAAAGTGAAACATGCATTAGACTGTTGAGCTTCAACAGGACAAAAAATAAATAATTAAAATAAAAATCAACAACTACATAAACAGCCATTTGCAACACCTCCTGACATTCAACAACACATGATTACAGAAATAGCAGCTGCTAATGATTACTGGGAGAAATATACAAGTCAGCTTCATAAGAAAACATTGTAACAATACTATAAAAAGCCAACTGCCTGCGTATCTTATGTAGGAAAATACCATCAGTAGACTGTAAATACATGCAACAACCATAACATAACAACCTCTCCACATTAAAAGGCTACAGAAAGGAAGACACAAAGGGGACATAGAAACAGACAAGTGCATACATTGCTCTCAAAACCTGGTAAATAGGTTACACAGGGAGACAGTTTTCACACATAATGTACACAGCATCTTCATGTGTATCAACTGAACAGCCATGCAGTCAGTAATTGCCACAAACATAAAACAAACATGCTATCCATTGACCAGCACAGATAGTGATATGAAGCTCCTACCTAAAATTAGCCAAAACTATAACATTAGTTTGATGATATCAAAACTCCAATTAATACTTCTATAAATGACGGTGGGATGCAAACTGAGAAACAGAACATCGTTTAAAAAATTCTGTAAGTCACAGATGCAGGGTTAAAATGCTGTGCAGTGCTCTGAGTTTGAAACACAATAAACACAGCATTAAACAGAAATATTTGTAGAATGCTTTTTACTTTTGCTTGTAGTTGTGTGTCCAATGTGTGTAACTAATAGATGTATTACTAAGTAAAGTTTGTTAACATATGTGCAGAATGATACAATCATCATCCACAATCAAAACATTATGCTCTCAAACAGTAACCAAAATTAACTGTAAATGAGCAACAGCGACAAGTTGAAACCATGCTCAATTGGGACTTGAACTTGCATCATCAGAGCACGTCTTTTAAATTTTCAGCTTGCTACTAGTACTTCTCTGTATTTCCCATAATTGGTGGCAAGCTGAAGCTTTGAAATGGTAAGTGAGTCAGACTTCAATATACAGAACATCTTACTGTGTACCACCTTTGTAAAAGGGGAAGAATCCCACTTCAAGTCCAGCTCACAATTTTAACTTGTGACATATGTTCATCACAGCATACACTCTGCTAAATATTAAAAATATGTACTTTTAATGACCTCAGATATAGTGATGTGGAAATGCCATCACAACGCAAAATAAGAATAGGACAAATGACAGTACACTGCCAAAATCTGTCATGTGCAAGCAGTCAGTAAATAATAAATGCTAAAGCAAACTGTATTTAAATAACACGAGCTACAAAAAAAGTACTGCAAATAATGTCCATTCTCACAATTAATAAAATAAAATAAACTTGGACATGCTGAAGTAACATTTACAGTTATATTTATCTGCACATATTCCTTCCATGCTAATTATGTTTTCTCCACTTCTTACAGATAATGCATGACAACACTACCCTACCAAATTTATATTGTTTCATTTCTTTTATATCATCAACTGGTGAATCACATTTATTCTGTTCATTCTCATATGCAACTTCTATTGGTCCTCTTGTTATCCTCATCAAATTTTCAAGTAAAACAAATGTGTTAATAAATGTCTGCTCACATACAAGTTCAAAAAAATGGAGAGACGGAATGATAATAATATGGAAAGGATAGGCTGTTGCCAAATGAAAAACAATGCTAGAAGACGACCTACACCTCAGTGTCTGGAAACAATGATGGTGATGTGCGAGTTGCGTGAATGTGTGAGAGTTTTTTACTTCTGAATAAAGACTGACTGAAAGCTGAAATACTTCTACCATTCCTTTTCGCTGAGCGTGTCTGCAACTCAACACCACCTGTGTGATGAGTAGCAATCTATTATTTCCGTATTGTTGTGCACAATTTCATTCATTTATGTTTTGTCTATCCCATTAAGAAAGAGAACCTTTAGGGATGTGGTACAAATCAAAGCATTCATTTATTACACCCACAACAACTGGTGACATAGACATGATATTAGACAGTCACTGACATCTCCTATCATGCACATCATGCTAAGTAAGCACCATCCACATCAATCACGTCATACATCTTTTGAGTCCTTATCACCACAACTCCATGGCGTCAAACAATGCTACCAACTGCACATGTGCCTAAAGGCACAATAACCAATTGTGTGATGGTAAAACTGCTATTGATTTGGCAACACAATCCTGTCCAGTATTTTGCACAGCTAGAAAGCCAACTTATGTTAGTGCATGAAACTGCAGGTGACACAAAGTATCGTTACATTGTTGCAGCGCTCAACAATCATATGGCCATGGAAGTGCAAGACATCCTCGTGTCACCACCCAGCACTTTTCGCTACACAACTATCAAGAACACCCTGATTACTTGTCTCCCGGAATCCAAGACAAGGAAATATGAGAAGCTACTCCACACAAAAGGGCTAAGAAACTGCACTTCATTGCAGCTACTACACCGCCTGTGAATGTTAGCAAGCAATGCTGTCAACGAAGAAATCCAGTACAGTAATTGATTACTGTGTCTGCCATGTAACACGCAGAAGTTATTAACAGCCTGACCTGGTTATATTTACGTGCTTGTGCAAACTATGGGCCACATAGCGAAGATTTATCCATCTGCATGCGTAGAGACAGGTTGCTCACACCCTCAGGCAAATATCACCACCACTTTGCAAGTGCAGATCACGGAGCTCGGGCCCAAGTTGCTGCCTTATGAACTCAGAGTACCAGGCAGTGATCCTGTCGCTGCCACCCCCGCCCTCCTCCCCTGGGAAAATGCAGCGGCTCACCCTCGTCAGAAAGTCTTCTGGCACCACTGACAGTTTGGCTCCGAGATGCAAAACTGCAGTCCACCACGCAAGAAGGCAAACTCGACAGGAACTCAATGAAGTTGGCCATTGGCTCTTCAGATAGCTGCTGTTGACTGTTCACAAGACAGTACACTACAAAGCTACAGCTCCTGGCAGAAACGGGTGCTGATTTATCAGTTTATCATCTGCTCATATGGTGCACTGCAACTGTGATGACTGTCACTTTTTCCCTGCCAGTGGTTTCACAATATTAACACATAGTTGATACACGTTAACACTAAACTTAGGCCTGCAAAGTAAATTTCAGTGGCAGTTCATTGTAGTAGACACAACATGCCCCATACTCAGAGCTGATTTCTTATCATCTGTGGACTCCTCCATGACCTCTGCCATAGGTGCCTCCTTGATACCACAACCATCTCAGTAATTTAAGGGCAAGTAAATCACATGGATGACACTCCAGTGCGGGTGATAACCAGTGACTCTCCATTCACAGAGCTCCTCATGAACGACTCGATACCACACAATAGACGCCCTCTCTAGCACATGTACAGCACTTGATAGTACACCACGTCATATTTGACCAAACTGCCTGCTGCCTGACACCAGAGAAACTAAAAGCAGCAAAGCACAAATCCTCGTTGACACACAGGGAACCTACCACCCTTCGAGCAATAGTCTGTCATCTCCACTGCATGTGCTCCCAAAGAAAAATGGATTGTGCCCATGAGGAGATTACAGACAGCTCAATGCCAGAACCATTCCTGGCTGGTACCTGTTACTGCGTATTGAAGATTTTGTATTCAACATAAATGGCAAGTGCATTTTTACTACATTGGATTATGTATGTATGTTTTACCCCATACCTGCAACACCAGACGATATTGCTAAGACCGCCATCTGCGCACCATTTGGACACACTGAATTCACTAGAATGTCTTTTGTATTCTGTAATGGTGCCCAAACATCTCAATGATTCATGGATGAAGTTAGACATGACCTACATTTTTATTATGTGTGCACTGACGACATTTTGGTTATGTCAAGCTCTGAGGCAGAACACATGTTGCACTTGTAGCAAATTTTCAATTGTCTTTGTGCACACAATCTGCTTGTCAACCCACCAAAGTGAATTTTCGGAGAAGCTGAAGTTCAATTCCTACGCTACACTATCAATGCTAAAGATATACGGCCGCCACCAGCCTATGACAGGTACAGAACTATGACAATTTCTTGGTGTCACCAATTTCTATCATGGTTTCGTTCACAGCCATGCCCTCCTGGCTCTACCACTGAATGAATTCAAGCATGGTCTACTGAGACCAAAAGACAAACTGCTACGGAACACAGAAGCTATGTTATCACTTCCAACAGCACCTATTGCCCTAATGGTCAATTTTATTTATTGAATATTTTTAATTTCATTTCCTGTTCCATAGATCCTGGTAACGAGTGAATCACAAGGATAGGGAATGTGTCAGATTCTAAATAGCTCAAATATAACTTGTATAAATACAATAAAAAGATACAATGTAAATGAAAATCAACTGAATGACAGCACAATCAATCAACAGAAAATTTTGTTTCACATGTTAAGGATGAGTAATATATTTATGATATGGAATGTGTCAGATTGTACACAGTTGAAATATATCTTGCATAAATGCAATAAAATATACAATGTAAATAAGATATCAGCTAAACAACAGCACATTTAGTTAATAGAACATTTTGTTTCACATATTACGGGTGTGTAATATATACAGGAGTCAAGATAAACTAAATATTCCAAAGGAAATACAGGAATACCAATAAATACTTGTCATATGCATATGATAGTACTCAAAATTAATTATGCTAATTTTACAACACTTACAAATTTAGTGATTATATACATTTTCTTTCACATATTCATCAACTGCATAAAAAGGTTTCTCTAACACGTACACCTTGAGAGGCATTTGATGTGTGGTGGGAGAGCATTAAACAGCTTAATGCTGGAGTAATAAGCTGCTTTTTAAACCATAGTGAGGCTTTTCAGTTCAATGTGCAGACTGTTATTGGTTCTTGTGTTATAGTGATGAAATTGGGTGTTATCTTTGTAGATAGAAGGGTTTTCACAGAAAAGGTCAACAAGGAAAAGATATATTGTGAGGAGGTGGTAAGGATACCCATCTTTCGAAACAAGCACCTGCAGGAGTGCCTGTGATGGACACCACTCATTATTCTAATTTTTTTTTTGTGCAGTGAAAATTTTCTTTGTGAGAGGTTGGTTCCCCCAGAATATAATAGCATATGATATTAATGAATGAAAATAGCTGAAGTATGAAGCCTTAATGGTGTCTGCTTCAGCCATTGAAGCAATAACCCGTAGTGCAAATATTGCTGAGCTAAGTGTTTTATAAAGCTGAAGAATGTGTGCTGACCCGTTACATTTGCTGTCTATACAAGCACTCAGGAATTTTGTAACCTCAGCTTTCTGTATTTCTTAATCTCTGCACTTAATGTTAATTTCTTCCAAATTTCTTTGTGAAGTATGGAATCTCATATAAGGGGTTTTATCTGTATTGAGTGAGAGACCATTTGAAGAAAACCAGTTAACTACAATCTTTGAAACTTTATTCGTAGTTTGTTCAAGATTGTTGTCTGTAAAATCGTCAGAATTGTAGTGTCATCTGCAAGAGAGTAAATTTACTGTTTGAATCAGAACAAAGTGGGAGATCATTAATGAAGATGAGAAATAGCAGTGGACTCAAAACAGAGCCTTGTGGCACTCCACAACTTACATGAAGCAGGTTCTCTGGATGAGCCACTCATCATTACGGTCTGCTTTTGGTCCTTTAGCAATGATTGGAGCCACGAACCAACGGTTCCACCCAAACCAAATATTATGCCCTTTTCAAAAGGATTAGATGGTTTACACAATCAAAGGCTTTTGAGAGGTCACAAAAAATACCTACTGGAGACATTTTTTTGTTCATGGCTTCCAGAACGTGGTTGGAGAAACACAATACTGCTTGTTCTGTAGAAAGACCAGCACAAAATTAAAACTGACTTTTGTTTAGGATACTGTGGTAGCTAAGATGATTGACAATCATCCTGTGCATGAGTTTTTCAAGAATTTTTGAAAAAATGGTTAAGAGGGAGATTGGGCAATAGTTTGTAACATTGTTTTTCTCACCTTTTTTAAAGAGTGGTATCACTACAGTTAGTTTTAGTCTGTTGGAACTATTCCTTTTTGCAGAGATGTATTGAAAATGTTGCCCAAGACTGAACTTATACATTTATAGCAAATATTTTGCTATTTTACAGGAAATATTGTCCACACCAACAGACTTTTTATTTTTTAATGAGGTAATAATTCTTTCAATCTCTTTTACTGTAACATGACATAAGGATAATTGTGGGGGTCTATTACTAATAGCTTTCTGTAGAAGAGCCAATGACTCGTCCACAGAACCTTTACAGCCTGTCTTCTCTGCTGCTGACAAAAAGTGCCTGTTAAAGATTTCTGCAATCATTTCAGGTTTCTTTACATTATTGGTACCTTGTTTAATTTCAATGGGTGCCCTGTTCCCCATTTTTTTGTTTGTTTCGGCCACTTTATTAAATTCCATTTTTTTTTATTTTGTTGTCAAACTTATCAATTTCAGACTTAATGCACGTATGTTTTGACTTATTTATTAGCTTCTTTAGGAGGGTACAGTAATTCTTTGGATCATTACAAGTTCTGAGGGAATAATACAGCATCTGCAGGATGTTTTTATTCCTACAGTGATCCATGACTTATTGACAGTGCCTACATGACTGTTCTTAATTATTTTTTGGGAAATGTGGCTTCAAAGATAGACATAAATTAGTTCAGAAAAATATTATAATTTTTGTTCACATCTGTTTCATTGAAAACTGGACTCCAGTCTATCTCTTGCAGGCTGGTGTGAAATATTTTAGGGTTTCATCACTTATGTGTCTGCCACTGCAATTGGTGCTGCACTGAAACAGCAAGTAGGTGAATACTGGCAGCCCTTGGCTTCTTTCAGTTGAAAGTTATCACCTTCATTGTGGAACTGGTTTACATATGACTGAGCTGTACACTGCATACTCCTCCATTAAGAAGTTTTGCCACATGTTAGAGGGACAACAGTTTAACCCAGTCACAGATCACAAACCACTGATGTCTGCTTTCTGCCAGTGTCCGGAGAAAGGATCAACACATCAGCTGTGCCATATAGACTATATCAGACAGTTCACCACTTGCATAGTCCAAGTTGCGAGAGACCTGAAAGTGCCAGCAGACACACTCTCTTGGATTGAAACAATCACTGACACTGTTGATTTCAAAGCTCTTGCTGCAGTGCAACAAGCAGACAGTGAGCTCCAAGACTTTTTGAAGCAACTGTCAGATTCATAACTCCAGAATGTTACAATACTATCATTAAATGAACTGCTGTACTGTGATGTCACAACTACCAAACTGCAACCATTTGTGACCAGTTGCATCCTGCAATGACGTTCTTCACCTCGATAAATGCCAACTCAGCTCACTATTCCATGGCAGCTTGTCCTTTAGCCTCAGTGCACCACGTAAGAAATTCAATGGTACAACCAGGAGGGCGTGGTTGTGAATGAAACGACAATAGTAATTGGTGATGCCAAAAAGTTGTCATGTGCTCAAAGACGAGTGAAAATCTGCCATAAGTGTGACAGGTGTTCGTCTTAGAATGACATGACCAATACGACATTGATGTATACGTAACAAAAATCTCTTCCATGAATCGTTGAAACATGAATGCAGCATTACAAAGTCCAAAAGGCATTCTAGTGAATTCAAACAGTCCGAATAGTGTGCAGATGGCAGTCTTAGCAATGTTGTCTGGTGCCGCAGGTATCTGGTAAAATACATGCACTAAATCCTATGTGGTAAAAATGCATTTATCACTGATGTTGAAAGTGAAATCTTCAGTATGCAACATCAGATACTGGTCAGGGATGGTTCTTAGCTCAAGCTGTCGGTAACCTCCACACAGGCACAATCCATTGTTCTCCTTTGGGACCACATACAGTGGAGACACCCAACTGCTGGTCAACTGGAGGCACCTTCCCGTTTGAGCATGAACTGGAATTCATGCTCTGCCACTTTCCGTTTAACTAGTGCCAGGTGGCAGGTGGTGCAGCTGAGCATGAAGCGGTGGTTCTGGTGTGGTTAATATACAGTGTACTGCTGGATGCTGCACAGGTGCTGGTGTGGGCATCTAGCATGTGTTCTCCAGCAACTGCTTCAGGCTCTGAGCACTATGGGACTCAACTGCTGAGGTCATTAGTCCCCTAGAATTTAGAACTAGTTAAACCTAACTAACCTAAGGACATCACAAACATCCATGCCCGAGGCAGAATTCGAACCTGCGACCGTAGCGGTCTTGCGGTTCCAGACTGCAGCGCCTTTAACCGCACGGCCACTTCGGCCGGCTTAGCAACTGCTTCAGAAGCTTTATGAATGGAGAGTCACTGGTTATCATTTGCACTGCAGTGTCATCCACATAATTTACTCGACCTTGGTTACCAGGTTAGTAGTGGTATCAAGTTGGTGCTGATGATGGAGATCAGGCAGGAGTCCAAAGAAAGATAAGAAGTGTCCTCCGAATATGAAGCACTTTACATCTGCTACGATGAATTGCCACCCAAATTTGCATCGCAGGCTAAGTTTAGCATTAAGGTGATTTGACCATATGTTCAGATTGTGGAATCATTGGCAGCGAAAAGGTGGTCATACTCACACTTGCGGTGTCGTTGACAGGCGGACGGACAGATAAACTGACATGTATCTACCAGTAACTGTAGTTCTGTATTATAGTCTGTCATGAACAGTCAACAGCAGTTCTGCACCTCAGAGCCAAACTGTCAGTGGTACTAGCACACTCTTGCTGATGGGTGTGAGCAGCTGTGCTTTCCTGGTGGGCAGTGGTGACAGGATTGGCAGCTCTTGAGTTCATAAGGTAGAAACTTGCACGGCAAGCTCAGAGATCTGTGCTTGTAATGGAGTGAGGGTATTATCTGCCCGAGGCTGTGGGTAAACTGTGGTGATGCACACAGATGGTAACATCCCTGGTATGTGATCTGCAGTTTGTGCAAGTTTGTCAATATCACCAGTACACACTGTTAATATCTTCTGTGTATCGGATGGCAGGTGTGGTAACTAAATATTCTGCAGGATGTCTTCATTAACAACATTGCTTACTAACATACACAGGCAGTGCAGTAGCTGTGACGGAGAATGATCCCCTAGTTTTTCGCTGCAGAGTAGCTTCTCTTGTCTTCACCTTGGAATGCGAGAGGTGGGTATCAGGGCATTCTTGATAGTTGAGTAGAGATAAGTGCATGATGGCGATGCCAGAATATCTTGCGCCTCTGAGGTCATATCTTTGTTGAGCCCTTTGTGTCGTCTGAAGTTACAAATTAGCTTTATAACTTCATGAACCATAGGATAGGATTATGTTGCCAAAATGGTGGCGGTTTGTGTGGTTGGTTACTGCCCCTGTAGGCGCATGTGCAGCTGGTAGCGGGTCTGACATCACAGAGTTATGCTAACAAGGAAGACAAAGACGTGAGCACAGCTGATGCTCATTCGATGCATTTTTAAAAAGAGAATCAAACAACAGAATAATTACAAAGCACATAGCAAATGTAAATCAAAGAGAGACTGTAACAAAGACAATCATACAAGGAGTACTCACTTGGGTGTGTAGTACTACACTTCCAAGTGATGATGCACTTCAGCATAAATATCTAGAATGTTTTCCTGTTAAGAAACAGGTTCCTGGTGGTGCAAGAACTGCAGTGTACAGCTTCCACAAATGTGTATACAATCACGGCTGCTTTTATGTGCAGGCTATCTAGGCTGTAGGCTAGGGAGCCACACCACAACAATTTAAAATGAAAACAGTCTAGGTTGTAATACTGTGTTGTGGGCCCTCTTATAATCATAAAATATGCAGATGTGATTATTTTGTATGGGATTATTCAGTTAAATTTTTCAGTTGGGAGCTGATGTGAATTAAGTTAACATTCACCTCTCGAACTTCTGGTTTGTTTCTGACAAATTCCCAGTAGTAGTCAGGGAAAAAATCTGATTTATGCATGAAAATGGCGTTCACCTTATTTATTGTTTTTTATAAAACTATAATTGTTCATAGCAATTTTAGACTATTGTGTTCTATCAATGATTTCAATTCTTTTAATTTTTTTTTAATTTCGTAGGCAGAGTGCGGACTCTCTCTCTCGCTCGCTCTCTCTTCAGTTTACCGACAGACTATATCAGCCACCTGCAAAAGTAGCATGCAGTCTCTAGAATTAAGAAAAGTATTACAATATGGCACCATGTAATTTACATATTTACTGGGCAGCACAGCAAAAAAAGGCATTTTCAATAGAGAAAGTATATGAGCACTTAGAGCTATTGAGAGGTTGAGTATTTTAAAGTTCGTGTGAGCCATCAACTGCACTCCAAGGCAGATTTGAGAATGTAGCTTTGAGTTCTGTTCCAGTCATAATTTATATGATTTGGATTTATCCAAATATTTTATATATTAGTACTCATTTGTTATGTTTTTTTAAAAAAATAAATAACAATTCAACAACATAACACTTCAGTTGTTATTGTGCACCTGGAAAACACACACCCTTTTGTGGCCAGGGTCATTAATTTATGCTTCTGTGGTGGGGCTCCTTTTGGAATGGCTAGTTTCAATTCTGATGGTGAACTTGTCATCAGTATTAGTTGGCTGGCAAGGGAAGAACAAATAGTGAAATTAAATCACCTTACTTAGTGCTAATGCCCTGGGTCGATTACAAATCTTTCCACAGTGTCTTGCATAGTGAGGGCTTGTGACATTGTTTTAGGTCAACCTTCCATCAGATGGGGACACTAATCTCAGCAGCCTAACTACCACTATTCAAGATGAGTAGGATATGTGCTGTCGCTAAGTTTCACTTTCTACCTTTGCCATTATCATCAACAATAAAACCACAAACAAGCCACTACAGTACCCTAGCACCTATTACATTCATCTACAGATGGGAGTCACACCTGGAATGCAAACTGCCTTACTGAATAAACAAGAAAGCTGGAGGTAACATCCATCTACCTTCATGACTTGGTGAAATATCCTTGGTATGCCATAATTACACAAAACACAGAAAATAATCATGTTTCAAAAACTTGACAGTATTGTACATTTCATCTCTGGAAAGAGTTCATCAATGTCTACAAAAGGAAAGTTATATGCCAACCAGATGTAATGCTAAGCATAACCTTAAGTGTAATTTCACACTGCGGTAATAATATGTCAATACTTAACAGCTTGCTATCAATACAGCATTCTATTAAAAACTGCTTAAGAGACCACAATACAACAGAGGTAAAAATATATAAATTTAAAGTACAAAATAAAAATCTATCTTATTATTTATGGAAGTCAGAAACTACAAACACAGTGGAGCCAAGAAAAGGTACACAAAGTAAATAAAAATCTGATAATAAAATTGTGAGCAAAATACACAAAAATGCAAACCTATAGATGCTGTGGGGTGACTGTTTATACTCTAAGAATTGTTCATATACAAATGGAAACTAACTTTCACAACACCTTGAGTGTCAATTCGGAAGTTAAAATCACCAAAGAGAAAGAATGGTGCATTTCCATTGTCATCATTATGAAACCTGAAGGGAAAAAAAATCAAGTGTATTAATGAACATGTACAAAAAAATATTAAAAATAGAAGTGCAAAAATACCAACTTCCAAATCAAATGCAAATGGCACACACCTGTCCAGTGTATGTTCCAAAGCACGGCGTCGATTTTTGCAGTAAACGGATGGGAACTAAGAAGAAATAAGAAAATACAATAAATAAATATTCTATACCAAGATTACTGCACCACTTAATATTTTTAGAAATGTGTAGTTCATTATTGAATTTATGTGTGTATGCTAACTCCAATAGCACCTAAAAAAAGTGATAATACAAACAGAAACAAGTTTTGGTTACAGCACTTCCTTTCAGTTCTAAAAAGTGATAGTTCTGCCAGGTTTTGTTCAAGCGTATTTTGGCTGTCACCTAATATGGTCTGCTTATATCTTTGTTTGACTAAATGCAGACAGTGACTAGGCATACTGGCCAAGTGTGTTGGATCATTATCAATTTGAATTAATAAACAATGAGGGCATACAAAGAAGTGGTACACAAATGGCAAAGTCTTCTTTAATTTCAATGTATCCCGAAAATGTTGAAAAGCCAGGGCTAGGAACAAATGAAGAAAGAAGCGAAATAATTAACAAAAACAGAAAATTCCACAACAAACGTTTCAGGGTGCAATTTGTAAAAAAAAAAAATTGCACCGTAAGCAGCACCCATGTGAACAATCTATCATGTTACTGAAGTGAATGGAATGATAAGAAATGCCATATGTAAAAAGTTAAGCTTTATATGCTTCAATCTTAAGTGGGATAGGAGAAGCATCAATATATGGTATCTCAAAAAAGTATGAAGCTTGTAAATTGTGGACCACTGTAATTTTGTGAGGGTGGTAATAATAACTTTGCAAAATCTTACTCTGCAGTTAGTATACAACAGAGGGGCAAGGGTATTATCTATAATTATTACAAATGTATATAGCACTGTCAGTATAGATCCCAACTGAGTAATTTTAAAGTAGAAAATTTTTGTGCCAACCTCACACTCAAGGGTGGACCTACTGAAGATAACAGAAGTACAAAGTGATAATTTGCCTCTATTCACATGAATGGACACTGAGAAACAACAAGTTGCCAATTCTTAGAGATCACAAATTACTATTTGTCTGTAAGCTCCAGCTTAAGAGAAATTAAACAAACTGCAATCTTTAATAATGAGGTAAGTTTCTTTTTAAAAATGATTTTTACAAATTGGTAATGCAGTAAGAGTAAAAAATATACAATATTTTTACTACAACAAGTTGTTTATCTGCATCTGAGCACAGTAATTAATTAAAATATTTTGATTCAGTAAGGTGGAGCAACATGTCACATAGGAAGGGAAACAATGATACAATTTCCTGCCTGCCTGATTTCTCATAATGTTAGTGTCAATTGACTATCTAGAACTTGTGACTTCACACTGGGTGGTTTCTTCCATAGAAGTGACATTTATTTACAACCTACACCCACAAACCACGATCAGTTCTAAACATTAAGGCAAATCTAACACATCATTTCTACAATTGAGATATAATTAAGTGGAAACATCACACAAAATTTAGTTAAATAAATGAGTGTGGGGCACCACAGTCCTACAGCATGTATGTCCGTCATTGAGAAGGTTTGACCAAAGCTGTTTTCTTTTTTCTTTTTTTTTTTAAAAAAAAAGAAAGATTAATTTGTGCAATAAATTCTAACATTACTATGAAATTCAAAAACTGCACTCCTTTCAGATCAATCAGCCTACAGTACAATAAATGTATCCTCTGCTGTGCACCTATCACCCATCTCCATCGAATTTTTATTTGTCATTATTTGAGAATCAGTCTTCAATAATTGCTTTCTGGAATGCTTCAGCTTGCTGTCAGATCTGAAACTTGTTAACAAGAGACAATGATCATCACTCAGAATGCATGTGAACAAGGCAGAGTGCATTATACCTCTCTTCTCTCTCAACTTCTCTGTGTCAGTCTCATATTCTTTGTCAGGCATTCTATATCTCAACTGTAACACCCACTCAATTTGATGATGATCTGAGAACATGTTCCTTTGTAACACTGTTCATAGGTATCCTAATTCTTTGGTATGGCTCTCCTTATCTGAAGGAGTTCAAACTATATTGACCAGAGTTTTTAACATCAAATTTCTTTGTGACACGTGGTAATGGTTTGAGGCTTGGAGATAGAGATCAGTATGTGTCGGGGCACACAATGCAAGTTTTCTATACACACTATGACCCCGCGATCATCTTACTACTAGCACATTGAGAAAAAGTAGCTGGCCCCTATTTATAGTGAATTATATGTTAGAAATATACTAGAGGGAAACATTCCACGTGGGAAAAATATATCTAAAAACAAAGATGATATGACTTACCAAACGAAAGTGCTGGCAGGTCAATACACACACAAACAAACACAAACATACACACAAAATTCAAGCTTTCGCAACCAACGGTTGCT
Organism: Schistocerca piceifrons; assembly: GCF_021461385.2. Lineage (NCBI taxonomy): Eukaryota > Metazoa > Arthropoda > Insecta > Orthoptera > Acrididae > Schistocerca > Schistocerca piceifrons. The sequence goes on along the minus strand of NC_060140.1, from coordinate 776,940,904 downwards.
TCATCAGGAAAGAGGGAAGGAGAAGGAAAGACGAAAGGATGTGGGTTTTAAGGGAGAGGGTAAGGAGTCATTCCAATCCCGGGAGCGGAAAGACTTACCTTAGGGGGAAAAAAGGACAGGTATACACTCGCGCCACACACACACACACACACACACACACACACACACACACACACACACACACACACACACACAAACAAGCAGACACAACAAATGTCTGCTTTTGTGTGTGTGGGGGGGGGGGGGGGGCGCGGGCGCGCACGCGCTTGTATACCTGTCCTTTTTTCCCCCTAAGATAAGTCTTTCCGCTCCCGGGATTGGAATGACTCCTTACCCTCTCCCTTAAAACCCACATCCTTTCGTCTTTCCCTCTCCTTCCCTCTTTCCTGATGAAGCAACCGTTGGTTGCGAAAGCTTGAATTTTGTATGTATGTTTGTGTTTGTTTGTTTGTCTATCGACCTGCCAGCACTTTCGTTTGGTAAGTCACATCATCTTTGTTTATATATATATGAATTATATGTTAGGATGGATAGAGTTTAAATGTTCCAGGAAATCTTGAAGTTTCTTCATTCTATGTGGCCACACCTGCCGGCCGGAGTGGCCGAGCCATTCTAGGTGCTACAGTCTGGAGCCGCGTGACCACTACGGTTGCAGGTTCGAATCCTGCCTCGGGTATGGATGTGTGTGATGTCCTTAGGTTAGTTAGGTTTAAGTAGTTCTAAGTTCTAGGGGACTGATGACCTCAGAAGTTAAGTCCCATAGTGCTTAGAGCCATTTGAACCATTTTTTGGCCACACCATAAACATGCCATCCATGAATAGATTGGGACATGTTGGTTTGAACTAGGTGGATTCTAATGTCTTTGCTGCAAAGTATTCCTTGTATAGGTTTGTCACAACAGGTGATAATGTACTACCCATCACCACACTATTGGTTTGTTCATAATGTGTTGACAATATAACATGGTCAGAAGCACAATCAATGCAGCTTAAAATGTCTGCAAACCAGAAAGCAAAATTCAGTCACTTGTACAAGAAGACAAGATGAAAGAAGTTGTACAGTAATTAATCTGATAATCATCTGGACTGGGGTACATTGAAGGTCTAGACTAAAGGGCTAAATTTCGTGCCCACTCCAGAAATGTTACCAACAGCAGTTAACATAAGCTTCGTGGAGCATGTTGCAGCTTCACTCCCCCCAGAAGGAACGAAAGAGGTTATATAAAAACCTGTAGAGTGCTTACCAAGAACCACTGCTTGGATCAAATATCTATAAGAAAGGACAGATAGTACTTAGCGATCTGTGGGAGGTCAAAGAAACGGCAAGTTTTCCAGCCAGAAATGGCAACACTGCAATCCTTATGTCACATGTAAACTAAAATAAGATGATTTTTTCTATAGACAGAAAGATGTCAATCCTATAAATAAAAATCGATAGGAAGATGACAACTCTCCTCAAGGAGTCAGGCTCATCATATAACATCATTAAGTGTATTAAAAACCAACAGCTGTGCCACCACTACAATGGGGGCTTCCTGCAGTACAGAAGGAATGTATTCCCTTAACACCCACATTTGTAACATTGATGCACCATACAATGATGAGACAAAAGTCACGGGATAGTGATACACACACGCACAAATGGTGGCAGCATCGTGTACACAACATACGAAAAGGCAGTGCATTGGTAGAGTTGTAATTTATTCTTAGATGATTCATGTGATAAGGTTTCTGACATGATTATGAATGCACAACAGAAATTTACAGACTTTGAACACTGAACAGTAGTTGGAACTACACAAAATGGGAAATTCCATTTTGGAAATTGTTAGGGAATTCAATATTCCGAGATCCCCAGCGTCAAGAGCCTGCCAAGGATACTAAACTTCAGGCATTATCTCTCACCACAGACAACACAGCTGCTGATGGCCTTCGCTTAACGAGAGAGAGAGAGAGAGAGAGAGAGAGAGAGAGAGCAACAGCCTTTGCGTAGAGTTGTTAGTGCTAACACACAAGCAACAGTGTATCAAATAATCACAGAAATCAATGTGGGACATATGACGAACATATCCATTAGGATAGTGTGGCAAAATTTTACTGAGAGTACCTGTTTCTGAATCCTTGGAACAAGTTGCACAGAAGTTTGATGGTTGTTTCATTGAACTTTTAGGCAAATTCTCACGTTGACTTATTTCTTATTTGAAGGAAAATAATATAAACAAACCATTGGGGTTGCAGGTTGGTGGTCTGTTGTCACCTGTTGTGGTGAGCACATGCATGGTATATCTTTAAGAAAACACACCAGAAACCACCAAGTTCAAACCATGTTTTTACAGACATGGGGTTGTGTGGTGTGGCCACATGTAATGAAAAAACTTTAACAGTATATGGAACATTTTAGCTCTATTCATCCTACTATAAAATTATCATTGGAACTTTTGAAAGAGGGCTGGCTACCTTTCCTCAAAGATGTTGGTTACGAGAGGACCACATGCATCCCTGTCTCAGTGTATATACCACACACACTTATATCTATCGCCATGCCTCAAGCCACCATCGTACCTCATAAAGAAATTTGGTACCAAAGACACTTGTCCATTCAGTTTGAGCACTGTCTAACAAGGAGAACCTAGCCAAAGAATTACAACAGATATGAATAACATTCCAAAGGACTGGGTACTCGGATCATACAACTGAATGGGCAATGTAGCAAAAATCAAGAACAGATGAGAAAGAGGTTGAGATGACACAGAGAAAGAAAAGCCAAGTATGCTTATCTACTTCATGCAGACCCCATACACAGTTCACAAGACTCCTACTGAAACATGGTATCCAGTGTATTTTGCACCAGTCAACAAAGTCTTTGTATTGCTGAAGATGATCTAGGTCTCAAAAGCCGAGTTTGCTCTGCATTTCACGTGAATGTGGCACATCTCAGACAGTTACATGTTCCATAGATCACTTGAATAATCCTTTTAGTGAAATGATGTGTAAGTCAGTCAGTTTACAGGATATATATATCTGATTAGTGTTAACACAAATGAACACCAGTTTTAGTCCTACTCATGCAACTACCCTTTAAAAAAGGTCTCCAGGCTACCAGTTTTTAATCAAAACTCACCAATGTAACAGTAGGAGTCGTCCAGGAGAACTTCTTTACATTAGATTTAAAACTTCCTTTGCTTCCTGCCAGACATTTTACATTATCAGGTGAATGATCAAAAAGTTTTGTCGCTGCATACTGAAATCCTTTCTGGGCCACTGAAAGCTTTAATAATAGGCAATAAAGGTCACTTTTCCCTCTAGTGTGTAGGCGTGGACATTGCATCACTGTTCTTCTCAAATTCTAATGGATTATTTGTGGAATTTCATTGGCGAGCATATGTATTGCGATTGTGCAGCTAAAATGCCTGAAGTTTTCATCAATATGTACACCCAAAAATTTGAAGCATTCTATCCTATTTTTATGTGGACGGACTATTAGAACAGTGGAGGAGAGGTGCCAGAAGCATCAGATACACACGTGATTAAAACATTCAGGCAATTCATCTGTCATTCAGCACTGACAAAAATATAATCATGAAATGAAGTACAAGAAGACAAGGATCATGGTGCAAATGAAATGTTTCTTAGACACTGTAGTCAAGAAGTCTATTTAAAGAAAAATGTTGGAAAACCTAGTAAACTTTGATTAGAGCTTGGGGTCTGGCACTATTTTATCATGATCTCACCAGCCATCGCATCACCAGAACTGAGAGACGCTGAGAGAATGTACATTTTAGTGAACATCAGTATGGGATCAGAAAAACAAAAGAGCATCAAGGGGTGTAGCGGGTGCTGGGAAACAAACTTTGCTACAAACAGTGGCGCAAGACCAATGACAGTTGAGTGTCTGCTTGAAGTACAGGCAGCGAATGTACTTAACAGCACAACTCACAGCACCTAAAGATGATGACTGGCTCAGTTGTTGAAACATTGGGCATAAAATGGAGACAAAATTCTGCTGAACTGGAAGCACATCATCACCCTTAAGGAATATATAGATCATTGACTGGCATGTCTGGTCCCCCAATTTGTCACCCATGGAGCATGTCTGTAATGCAATGGGAAGATGGATACTTTCATGCCAGCCAGCAATCTCCAAGAACTAACACAACAGTGTGATTCATGCTTGGCAACCTATTCTTCATGATTACATTTGGAGGCTGTCTGCTCACATGTCTCAATGGATACAAGAGTATAGGTCTCACCTCATACTGATGCTGATGGTGGGCATCAGCTCCAAATGTAATGGAAGTTTAATCATTTCACACTCATTATGTGATGAAGACCTCTGCCAAGTTTACAAATACTGAACTGATGCTTCATGGTGAAACACCTTCCATTTCCATCAGTGTGTATCCACTAAGCTATCACAAAATTTATTTCTCTTTCCTGTAATTTACTGATGAATTCATTCCAAAGATGCATAGCTTGTTAGTTGGTTGGTTCATTTAAAAGAGGGGGAGGGGGGGAAGGGACCAAACTGAGAGGTCATCGGTCCCTTGTCCCCAGTAAAATAATTACGCAAGGGAAAGAAGAAAAGAAAGGAGATGTACAGCACAATAACAGGAAAAAGGAAGAATCAGAAGAACAGCAGAAGGACAACCAACACTAAAATCGACAGAACAGGAAATGAAAACCACAGAGAGAAGCTGGAAACATATAGAAGGGATAAAAACAAGGGAGCAGAGAACTGTGGCTGGCTGACCCAAGAGAATAAAAGGAAAAGCCAGCCACTCTGCGACACATTAAAACATCCAGCCTAAAATTAAAGCATTAGAGTAGAGAACACAAAGGGACAAAGGACATGAGCAAAAACCCATCGTCAGATATAAAATGTAAAACTAAATTAGCCAACGAGGCATTGTCAGCTAAAATTAATGGAAACAAGTCCGGTGATTGAAGAGTCCATCTCAAGGCAGCCATAGAAGGACAGCTCACGAAGATATGGGCCATTCTCAGTCGGGGGCTGCCCCGACACTGAGGCGGGTCATCACGGCGCAGGAGGTAGCCGTGTGTCACCCAAGCGTGGCCAATGGGGAGCTGACAGAGAACCACAGAGTCCCTGCGAGAGGCTCGCGTGGAGGTCTTCCACACATTCGTAGTCTCCTTAATGGCATGCAGTTTGTTGTGTGTACTGAGGTTATGCCATTCCGTCTCCCAAAGCCGCAAAACCTTGTGGCATAATAATGAACACAGGACAGTTGCAGAGAAGCCGATATCCATAAGTGGTTTCCACGTAGCCTGTTTGGCCAGCCTGTTGGCAAGTTTGTTGCTTGGGATGCCGACGTGACCTGGGGTAAAAACAAACACCACTGAATGACTGGACCGTTCCAGGGCACAGATGGACTCGTGGATGGTCGCTGCCAAAGGATGACGAGGGTAGCACTGGTTGATAGATTGTAGGCTGCTCAAGGAGTCAGTACAGAGAAGAAAAGACTTCCCAGGGCATGAACGGATGTGCTCAATAGCACGGGATATAGCCACCAGCTTGGCGGTCAAAACATTGCAGCCATCGGGCAAGAAATGCTGTTCATATGTCCTCCATGGACATACACGAAGCCGTCGTGATCATCGGCCATTGAGCCATTGGTGTAAACCACTACATGGCCTCGGTAAACGTCAAGAATCAAGAGGAAGTGGCAACAGAGAGCTGTAGGGTTAACGGAGTCCTTAGGGCCATGTGAAAGGTCCAGGCGCATCTGCAGCCTAGGTGTACACCATGGAGGTGTATATGAATGGACCTCAAGTATAGGTGGTAAAGGCAAGGACTCCAGGTTCGGAAAGAAGGGATCGGACACAAACTGCAATTGGAAGCCCTGACCTGGGCCCTCAATGTGGGAGATGAATGGCTGTGGGTGGGAAAAGGAGACGGTGATTCAGATGTGAAGGAGAACTACGGACGTGTGCAATGTAACTGGCCACCAGTTGTGCACGCCTAACCTGCAATGGAGGGACTCCGGCCTCCACAAGGACTCTGGTCACCAGAGCTCATCCTAAAAGCTCCTGTCGCTAGGCAAACACCACAGTAGTGCACTGGGACAAGTAAATGTAATGCTGAGGGCGCCACTGAACCATAAGCCAGACTACGATAGTCAAGGCGGGATTGCACAAGGGCTCTGTAAAGCTGCAGCAGCATAGAGTGATCTGCACCCCAGTTGGTGTTGCTCAGGCAGCAGAGGGCATTGATGTGTTGCCAGCACTTCTGCTTCAACTGACGAAGATGAGTATGCTATGTCAATCAGGCATCTAAAATCAGTCCTAAGAATCGGTATGTCTCCACTACCGTGAGTCGTTCGTCATTAAGGTAAGTTTTGGTTCTGGATGATCGGTGTGATGCCGACAGAAGTGTGTAACACACAACTTTGCAGCCGAAAACTGGAAACCATGGTGGTGGCTCCATATAGGCGGTGCTCCATATAGGCGGAGCAGTACGACATGCAGAAGTTGTCTGCATACAGAGAAGGCGAGACTGACAACCCTACAGCTACTGCTAGACCATTAATGTCCACTGAAAATAGAGACACTCTCAATACAGAGCCCTGCAGGACCCCATTCTCCTGGATATGGGAGGAACTTTGGGAGGCACCTATTTGGACACGGAGAGTACGAAGCAACATGAAATTCTGGATAAAAATTGGGAGCGGGCTTCGGAGACCCCACTCGTATAATATGGCAAATGGCAAAAATATGATGTTGCCAGGGCATGTCATGCGCTTTTCGTAAATCAAGAAAGATGGCAACAAGGTGTTGGCATCTGGAAAAGGCTGTTCGGATGGCAGACTTGAGGGACAAGATTATCAGTGGTAGAGCGACCCTGGCGGATGCCGCCCTGACATGGAGCCAGTACACCAAGTGACTCCAGGACCAAACCCAACCGCCGACACACCTTATGTTCCAGCAGCTTACACAGAACGTTGGTGAGGCTGATGGGCTGATAGCTATCCACACCAAGCAGGTTTTTGCCAAGTTTCAGCACCGGAATGATGGTACTCTCCCGCCATTGCGATGGAGAGATGCCATCGCAGCAGATCTGGTTGAAGATAAGGAGGTGTTGCTTGTAATCAGATGAGACATGTTTAATCATCTGACTCTGGATCCAATCTGGCCCAGGAGCTGTGTTGGAGCAACGTGCTAGGGCACTGAGGGGCTCCCACTCTGTAAATGGGCATTATAGGATTCACTGTGGCATGTTGTGAACGAGAGGACTTTCCCTTACAGCCGCCGTTTGAGAGTGTAAAAGGCTGGGGGATAGTTATCCGATGGAGAGGCTCGAGCAAAGCGCTCAGCAAAGCGCTCAGCAAAGCGCTCAGCAATCGCGTTTGTATCAGTAGATAACATGCCATTGATGTTAATACCAGGGACACCTGTTGGTGTCTGGTACCCAAAAAGACCTCTTATCTTCGTCCAGATTTGGGAAAGTGAAGTTGGCACCCAATAGTCAAGATATATCTCTCCCAACACTCCTGCTTCCACCCTTTGGTAAGATGGCGAACGTGGGCACGGAGCCGTTTAAAGTCTATGAGGTGCTCCAGGGAAGGGTGCCACTTATGCCGCTGTAGAACTTGCCAATGCTCCTTAATTGCTTCAGTGACTTCTGGCTACCACCAAGGGACTGCCTTTTGCCGGAGGCACCCTACAGAACAAGGGATCGCGTTTTCTGCTGCAGAAACAATTGTTGTAGTCACCCACTCAACAATCACATCGATGTTACCATGTGGGGGAGATTCAACGGTGACAGCACAGCTGAAAGTTTCCCAGTCTGCCTTGTATAAAGCCCAACTGGACAGGCATCCATGGGCCTGATGCCGGGGCAGTGACAGGAAGATGGGGAAGTGGTCACTACCACACAGGTCGTAATGTGCTCTCCAGTAGATAGATGGGAGAAGTACTGGGATGCAGACTGATAAATCAATGGCCAAGTAACTACCATAAGCCACAATGAAATGTGTGGTGGCCCCAGTATTTAAGAGGCAGAGGTCAAACTGAGACAGCAAAGTTTCGACATCTCTGACATGGTCAGTAAGCACGGTGCCACCTCACAAGGGGTTATGGGTGTTAAAATCTCCCAAAAGTAGGAAAGGTTTAAGGAGTTGATCAATCAGTGCAGCTAATACATTCAGGGATACTGCACCATCTGGACGAAGATATACACTGCAGACAGTTATTTCCTGTGCCATGCTTATTCTGACAGCCACAGCTTCAAGAGGGGTTTGAAGGGACACAGTTTCACTACAGACTGAGTTTAGGACATAAACACAAACTCCACCTGACACTTGATTATAGTTGCTACAGTTACTGTAATAGTCTTTATAGCTGTGGAGGGCAGGGGCCCGCATTGCCGGGAGCCACGTTTCCTGGAGGGCAATGCAGAAAGCAGGTGTAAAGCTTAACACTTGCTGTATCTCAGCCAGGTGGTGGAAAAAACTGCCGCAATTCCACTGGAGGATGACGTCATCGTGAGTCTGGGAAGGCATGGAGCATTCAATGAGGCACTTTACACCTCAGGGTCACCTGCTGCCACCGACTTATTGCCTGAGCAGTCTATATCCACTGTGTCTGAGGGTCCAATGAGATCTAGGTCCTCAGTGGATGCCAGAATCCCCACCTCATCCACAGACACAGAACTTGTAGGTAGCAGTGGTGCGGGTGCCACAGCAATTCCCTTGGTCTTGGGGATCTTCTTTTTGGATTTCTCTCGTTGCTCCTTGGGTTTCCCTGACTGGGAGGACTTCACTGATGCAGTCTCCGGGACTGAGGATGAGCGTGAAGCCCTAAGACCAGCTGCTTTTGGGCTCTTCAGCCACTGGCGGATGTCATCTTTCCCACTAGCAGAAACCTGGGAAGGGAGTGACCCAAGGTACCCCTTCCTAGTGAGAGGAGCTGAAGAAGTTGTACGATTCTCTGGCTTAGAAGTGGGGACGGATGTCCCTGATGGTTGGGGGGGGGGGGGGGGGGGGGGTTGCTCCTGAAGTAGATGGTGCACGAGCAACAGGGTGGGAAGTGATTTTGGTGTCACTAAGTTGCAGGCCTGCCTGCCTGTGAGTGGCAGGAGCAGCGCTATCGATAAGAGCACTGTCGTACTATATTTCCGTCATGGTGAACGGTGAGTTCAGTAGGTTACGGAGTAGCAGTGTGGTCCGGACAGCCAGCGTTCACCCGACTGCTGGCGAAACACGTGCATTGTCCGATGCAAGGAGTCTTGAGCGGGGTTGACCATTGGTTGGTCGACTCGCTGGGCGACATGTATTTGGTCTTCTGACAGCTTCTGGGCCTCTTTGATTGGTCATCTTGCGGGACTTTGGTTGGTTCCTTTCTTGTGCAGAGATGTCATCTGGCCAATGGGCCGGTGTTCCCTCTGCATGGTAGGGTCCAAGCCAGTATCTCCGGTACGTCGCCTGTCTGAAGGGCATCGGGATGGAACAAGGGTGAGGTGCAGACAGCCACGACTCGCCCGACTGTTGCCGACACACGACTTGAGTGGGAATGACCTTAGTTGGTCGTTCAGTTGGTCGTCTCATTGGACGACGTGTATTTGGTTGCCGACCACTTGTAGGTTATCTGTGTGTGTTGACTTGCGATTTGTTCTTGTTGTTCCACAGTGACTGGTTTTAGTACTGATCGAGTTGTTTGTGGAAGTGTTTTCGCGGAACCATGTGTGGCTTGTGTGGTTTGACTGAGCAGTTATTTTAATGCTGTCTGCGTGCTGGATTGAGTGGGTCTGTCGGGATAGAGCAGCAAGCAAGTCTCCGCAGTGCAAGGCTAGGCCGGGGCCACTGGTAGTGCGCATGCGCTGTCAGATCATGAGGTGCTAGCTGCGAGAGCAACAAGTTCATTGCCCACTGAACCTGGACGCTGAAGTTAATCTGTTATGTAACCTCAACTATTGTGACATCTCTTTGTTCATTTGCTGGTTGCTGCCCCCTTGGCCGTTCAGGCTAGCAGCATCGTATGATGTATTGGAGTCGGCGAAACCTTGCAGCCGTCTTCCTGTGTTGTGACTAATTATTAATTTGACTGTTACTTATCAGTGAAGTGCACCAGCGGTGTTTTCTGCCCTGTTGCCTTTAATGCTCCAGTTACCTGCCCTGGTGATTAGTGTAGTGCTATTTGTATTCTCGTCCTTGGCGAATATTCTCCATCGTTGTGCCATTGGTCAGACAGAAGGGAATTTGTTAAATTGTTGGTCGGTCCTTCGGCTGTCCCTACTTTGGGTTGCCATTCGATTACCTAACTTCAACTCTGCCTGTCTCACCTCACCTTACGTTTGAGCTACCCTCCCAGGCTGACCATTGGAACAGTTCTGAGCACCACTTGTTCTGTTGGTTTTAAATTGTGATTTTCATTTTAGTTGAAGTATTGTGAGAGGCCTTTGGCTGTGTATTAATTCAGTTTTTTTTTAAGTTTTACATAAAGGCCTTCAGCCATATTAAGTTAAATATTTATCGCATTGATTGCTTTTGTTTACAATTTTTTTTTTATTCTTAGAAATTGGTCTATCTAAAATTGTCTGTAATCCAGGCCCTAAGCCGTTAGTTATTCCATGTGTTATGTGTGGCCTTCAGCCGAGGATTTGCGTGAACCCCTTAATAAGGCCTTCAGCCATGTGTATTCACTAAAGGAAAATTTTTAATTAGAAGCAAGGGGTTTATTCTAAATTATTTATCTGACTTCTTGTTCAGGCCTTCAGCTGTTGTTTCAAATTTGTTTGTGGCCTTCAGCCGTGCAATAAGTTAATCAGGCTTCGGCCGTTCTGTTGTAAGTTTAAAAGGAAATTTTCTTGCTTCGAATTTTTTTTTTTTTTTTTTTAATGTGCCTCAATTATAGTTGTCCTACAGATGTGTAGTGTAGGCCGTCAGCCATTAATTGTTTTTCATTGCATGTTTTGTTAAGAAAAAAATTTACCTCCTACCTTTAATTGCTTTTGATTTCCAAGCCAGGCCTTCAGCTGTTCTTGTGTTTGCTGTGGGTTTGGGAGGTCTTCAGCCCGGAAAGCATCAAGTTTTCTTAAGCTAGGCCTTCTGCCATATTGTTTAGTCATGATCTTTTAAGCCAATATGTAAATAAGTGGTCCTTAGAAAATAAAATTGTGAGTTTGATTGTGCAACCCACAGTAACTATTTACGGACCCATCCACAACCTTAAAATTATCCTGTGTGCTCTCTGGTTTACCTATCAAGCGGGTTTCTAAACACTGTTCTTACAAAAGTAATATTTTGTTGTTCTTAAAATTCAAACCATGAACGAATAGCGACAACCCTAAATACAGTGAGTTGTTTTGTGGTCGATGTACACTTGAACTTATTATTTTTTTTAAGAAAGTTGGATGACACTTTGCCTGATCTCATCACAACTAATGTTTATCTCCTCCACTAAGCAAGAGGTTACCTTAGTTGGGCAGAGGCTTTCAAAGTGAATGTGCCACTCTCATTGTGGATGAACTTAGCAATGTTACCATATGCTTATGGATACTGTGTCAGTGTTGAAATATAGCTATCTTACTCAATAGCATCCAGCTGCCTTTGTAAAATATATACTTCAAACCTGATCATACTGGAGATGAATGATTTAACCTCCCTTTTTACACCTTCCCAAAACTATCCCTATCTTCCTTGAGGAAAAATAATTAGATCTGGAAGCAAGATAGTGTGTCACTTTTACTTTTATGTCTCCACAGCCAGTGCTACACATTTTGCCAGATACTGGCAAACATTTCTGTTTCAAAATTTATTACTTTTCTTGATGGACTTTTCCTTTGGTACAGAATAATTAACATATAAGGAAGCATGTTCTGGAAACTAGTAATTATTGTACGTTCTTAACATCTAATATCCTTCATTTACCGTTTTGCATAATTTGTTGGTCTACAAAGGCAATATTGAGTTGTGTCAGTTCCAGGGAACTTGTCAATGATTATTGTACACTGCTTCATCAGAGTACAATATTCAAAAATGATTTCTGTTTCTGTGAATGTAAGGGGACATATCGTAATGGCAACAGTAGTCAGCATCTTACTTCCATTATCCTGTCATGAATGTGTACCAACACATTCCACTAATGTGAGGAACACTGAAAATAATTTCAAGTCACATTAAACAGCTTAAGAAGAACAACAGGAAGGAAGGGTTCACTGAACAGACATGTTTAAGAATTGAGAATCTTAGTTAGACCACATTAATACACCCAACGTAAAGTAATGCACACATATTACTCATTATTTCACAAGCCATTCCACTTACAATCACAGAGGAAGAATAAGACAAAATACATAGGGACAAGAAAAATCTAACAACACATAACAGTATGTTCCATTAGGTAATGAAATTAGGGAAGTAGTTTTCAAGGGAGATTAGAGATGTGCCTCAAGCCTGGGTGAATCTGATGAAAACCAGCAGTTTTTTTAAACTATCGTCCATTTATAATAGTGATATTGCAATACAATTTTAAAGCATTAACTGTACAATTCTCATGATGGCATATTCACATATTAATTTATTCTTAATTTGTAACTGCACTTATTATTTTAATTTAATTGTTGATTGGTTTCACCTTGCAAGGCGGGGTGAAACCAATCACTAACTTATTTTGCCTGCAAAAACAATCAGACTTCCAGTTTAGAGAATCTGACCACTATTTTGAATTTTAAAAACTATAACAGTGTATTTACAACAATAAATTACATTTTCTAGCGTAAAAAAGTTTTCAAAGGCACATTAAATTTCAAAAAATTGCTATAAAAACTCTTGTATTTGCAGGAAAGTTGACAAACACGTTTCAATTACAATAAATCTATGACACTATCAACATGAAAGATATTTAATCAGTATCATAATCATCTACCCCTTCAAATATATATTTATTTCATCTTCTATGTTCTGGCACAATTTTTTAATAATTCATGTTCTTTCTACCTCAGTTGCATCTTCTGTTCCCAAAAAGACAAAATAAGTATCATCAAGAACTTTCTTTCTCAAAAATTGTCATTGTAGACTTTAAGTTTTATTATTGATAAAATTGATAATCTTCCTTTCAAAGGAAATTTCACTACGGCGAAATCATTTTTATTGAATTCTTGGCCATTACCGGATGACAGTTTGGATAGACACACATCGTGTTTGTGCGGGGGAGGGGGGGAAGATATACTGGTGAAAGCAGTATGCGTACAAATTGTAGCGATGAAACCAAAAAGTTAAATAATCATGTAAGTAGTCTTCAACTAACAATTTCCTAATGAGTGATATGAAAAAACTTACATCTGAAAAGTGTGAGCTATCTTTAAGATCGTGTACACTTTCACGTGATAACCAAACTGTTCCAAATATGAACATGCAAAATTTATGTCTAAAAAGTGTTGGAAACCGTTATTGCTACAAAAATTGTGTACATTTCCAGATGATTGTGAAACTCTTCCAAGTAAGTGGACTGCAATTACTACTGAAACAGTGATGAACATGAATGTGTGAAGTGTGATGGCAACGAAGTTTGTAACCAATGCAGTGGTAGAACAAACGAAACAACAGCTAGGCACAGTGACGACACAATCAAGAATCTGCCACAAAAAAGGTACAGTGTTCTTTTCTTAACGGACAGCTATGGCAGAAAGTTGTGAGTATTTTACAGGACAATAACAAATACTTCCAAGCAGTGGGAAAAGTAAAACCAGGTGCAAGTATGAAAAAGGTCACCAACGTCAACCTACAGGAAAAATGGAAGATGAAAATGCATGTTTTTTAAGAAGCGAAGCACAAAATTCCTTAACAATCCTGGAGGTGTTCTTAGAAGCTAACAAATCTCTGAGCACAATACATAGTTACAACACTACCTCACAGGCATGATCTAATATATAACTCGTGTGTCAACAGAGAGGAACGAAAAATGACCATTAAGATCAAACAGATGTGTGCTTCATTCAGAAAATGTAGAATAGTGGATATAGGTAAAATGGACAAATGCCTACGTATCAAACATGGGATGCAACAGAATTTCGAAGGCAAGAAACTTTTGCATGAGGAAATAAGCAAAATTATCGCGGAGGAAGATGAGTTACACAAAATTATCAATACAAAGGTAACAGGGATGCCTTTTTTAGAGAAAAATGTAGCAAATTAACCGTTGCATACCAGAATTTTCAACATATAATGAATAAGACAGAGCACATCACATAAACCTAAATGAATCAAAACCACATTTCTTCATAGTGAGTGAATAAGGTTGCAAGGAAGAAGAAGCATATGGATACAGGCTAAGAAATTATGAACTCATAAACTTGTACATATAAAGGCACAGCGAGGGAGGTATAGGTATTTATAGCAGAAATGGTACAGCATGTGAAAAAGTCAAGTGGATTGATGATCTGAGTGAAGAAATGGTACTTGAGATTGCAGCAATAACTTTAGAACTAGGGAACAACAGCCTGATTATAGCAGATCTGTATAGGTCATCTGGAAGCAGTACTGAATTTTTCCAACTGTACCGGGGACCTGCTGGTGAATGAATACATCAGTGTATAAAAGCCATGTCCTGTTTGTTTGAGACATCAACACAGACTCTTTAAATAATAGCAATAATTATTTGAGTCATGTTGACTTACTTCAATGTTTAATTGTTATCACAAACTCAGAACCTACAAGAATTACAGTAGAAACACAGATATGCAATGAACACATTCTCACAAACATGACAATGATAACATACGCATAACCACTATAGAAAACTATATACATCTGCCCAAAGAGCCCTTACCATGGAAATTGATTTTGGGACTGTGGATACAATTAAAAGTGATACATTTATGCATACAGAAAAATGTAATTATAATAAACTTAAGAGGGCATTACGCAGTGAAAAATGGGAACCAGTTTACAATGATAATAAATGGGAAAATTTCTATAAACTATTCAATAAAATTTTAAATGAAACATGTCCTTCAGTAAAACAAGTAAACAAAGCTATTAATTACAAAGCTGAGAATTTATCTTCTCAAATCACTGAACTGAGAAATAACATGAAAGACAGTTATATACTCTTCAGAGACACTATGATACAGTACTATTTCACAAAATATAAACTGATCAGAAAAAAAATACAGAGATTCCTTGACCAACTTAAAGCTCATAAATATGCCTATCAAATAAGCAACTCAACTTGTATTAGTAAAACATCCTAGAACATTATGTATAAAGAATATGGGAAACAGCAACCAAATGAACACATCGGCATGATACTAAAAGACAACAAAGGTAGAACAAATGACCGAAAACAAAATGTGAGAGAGATTCGTACAGATGTTTAGTACAACTGACACAAATTAAACACATGACTGGGCAACCAATTTAAACATTACAAATACTAGTCAATCTTTTTCCATTCATTTCAAGACTTCAAGCTGAAATGACTTGTGGCTGGGATGACATGCTGAAGCTGCTGAAGGAAAGTCAAGGAGAATTAGTGAAGCCTCTGACACATCTAATAAATATCTACCCCTCTGCCATGGAGAATTCCCTATCTTTTGAAAATCACTGAAAGAAGGGAATAAAAACTGACACGAAAAACTATAGGAAATATCATTTAATTCAGAGCTTTTGAAATTACTAGAGAAAGTAGTATTAAATCACTTTGAGGTATGCTTCATCAAAGAATCTATTCAACAATCTACAACCTGGTTTTAGAAGAGGAAGAGCTACTGTAACAGCAGTAGCAACTTTTATACATGAAATATTAAACAAGCTGAATGAAGGAGACAAGGTAAAAGGCATGTTCCTGGATATGAGTAAGGCTTTTGACACTGTGAATCACACAATTTTATTGCAGAAATTTGTCAGGTTAACTTATAAAAGGAATGAACAGTTGGTAACAACCAAATCATCTCACAAGGTACTTCACTGTAGTGGGCCTTATTAACATATACAAGAAACAGAATGATTTAACTGAACCTCAAAACTGCAAGATTGCAATCTATGCTGATCTCACATATTTTGTCCGCTGGGACCATGATACGCAAACTACTGCAAACAGTACTGAAATCAATTATAATTTTCTGTCAAGTTGTCTTACTGCAAATAAGCTACTTGTAAATAAAGAGAAGACAGTGACAATGCAATTTATGCTTAGTTATCAGAACACAAATAGTATCAATTTACATCTCCACTGGCCCTTAACTACATAAACACACACAAATTTTTGGGTATAACTGTTGACAAACACCTGTCATGGAAAGAACACGTAGACCATATTTGTAAGGTAATCAGTACAAATGTGTATCTAGTGAAATGGGTCTCAGCCTTCTTGGACCATGATAGTTTGAGACAAATATACTTTACAGTGGTACACCCCCATCTTCACAATGGTACTGAGATATGGGGTGGAGCACCAGCTGTCTGTATAGACAGGTTCATCAGACTACGAAAAAAAGGTAGTGAGAGTGGTAGCTGAGGTAAACAGAAGAGAGCCTTGTACAGAAATCTTCAGAAAATACAAAATACTAACCAATTACTCTATGTATATCCTTCATGCAATAATGTTTGTGAAACCACCAAATCCTGAATATAATGTAACAAAAAGTAATATACATAGGTACAGAGCATGGGGAAGGGAAAAATGTTGACAGAATTGCAAAGGGGAGGAAGTAAGTCTGCAGACTGCAGTCCAGGGACGGCCACGGCATGCCAAACTGCACACGTGTACAGATGTGCTGCATGCGTGCCGTCCAGGGCTCGGTCCGCCTCGCCACTACTCGGCTTTCCTCGGTCTTTCGCGGCACTGCTCGGCACGGCGCGACATTAGACTAGCTGTGCGATGTGACATCTTTTCATCCGGCATAGGGTGCGTTAGTTGATTTGTAGTGGCAGCCATGTTTATTCCTTGTTATTTGTTAGCGATTCGTAGGAAGTTTATAAGTACTGTACAGTGGTTGTTTGCAATGGAACACACACACACAAAGAGGCGGGGTAGTGACACAACACCACGAGCCTGCAGAGCTGAATGGGAATTGCAATATTTTTTCGAAGAGGAGATGAAAATTCTCAATGTCTATTATGCAGTCGCATACTCGCCGGGCACCGCAAATTTGCAATAGAAAGGCATTATAACACCACACACAAAGAACTTAATGATTTAGTTGGGGCTGATAGATCAAACAAGTTGGCGGAATTAAGAAGACGTAGTGTTATGCAGCGAGATGGACCGAATGTGAGTACCCCTTACAAATCTTTGTGTTTCTGATGTTTGTATTCGTACATATTTGTCGTTAGAATTCAAATTTAGAGTTCACTCAATTTTTGTTTCCTTTTTTTTAGCCTGCAACCGAACCTGTCTTTAAGAGCAAGCTACAAAATAGCGCTCAAAATTGCAAGAGCGAATAAGCCTTTCAGTGATGGTGATTTCATCAAAGGAGTGTATTGATGAGGTGGCGGAACTCTTGACGCCACTGCAAGTAAAGAGGTTTAGTGAAATTAGTCTTCCCAGACAGACAATAGCGGATGTCTACAGGCAATTAATTGATAGTGCCTGCAAGTTTATTGCATTCTCGACTGCTTTGGATGAGTCGACCGACATTTCGGACACAGCACAACTAGCGATTTATGTTCGTGGAGTCGACACAAATTTGCACGTGACCGAAGAACTGTTAGATTTAGTACCAATGAAAGACACAATGAGGGGTACCGACTTACTAAAAGCAGTTGAAGAGGCAGTTGAAGCCATTGACCTGAACTGGAATATGTTAGTTTCAGTCACCACAGATGGAGCGCCAGCAATTCGAGGGCTCAAAAAAGGATGGTAGCATTGTTGCGTAAAAAACTAGGACGATCGACGCAAGATTTGTACGGAATCATTGTTTTGTACACCAAGAAGCTCTTTGTGCTAAATATGCAAATTTGGAGCACGTGATGAAGTTCGTAGTGACCATAGTAAATTTTTTGAAGTCGCATGGCTTAGTACACCGTCAGTTTCAACAGTTTCTCATGAAACTGAATGAAGAGTACGGAGATGTTATTTACCACTGGGAAATACGTTGGTTAAGTCGAGGGTCGTGCCTCGAGAGATTTTTCAATTTAAGACTCGCTATTGTTGAGCTCCTGAAGGAAAAAAGGAAAGGCAGAGTCAAAATTAGAAGATCCAAAATGGATTGCAGACCTCGCCTTTTCAGTTGATCTGACTGCACACTTGAATGCTCTCAATAAGACTTTGCACGGTGAGAAGGAGCTGATTTCTGATCTGATGAAAAAAGTGGATGCATTTAATAAGAAACTCGCATTGTGGAAGGAACAACTCATGACAAAGAATACCGCCCATTTCCCTACACTCTCTAAAGTCAGAGAAAACGCAACTTCTGACGAATTAGTTTCTGTGTTGGAGGAACTACAGGCACAATTTTGTAAACATTTTCAGGACACTGCCAGCCTGACATCTGTTCTTGAACTATTTTCTAGACCCTTTGCTGTTTCAGTTGAAAGTGCCCCAGTGCATTTGCAAATGGAATTGATCTATCTGCAGTGTAATTCCCATTTAAAGGACAAATTTTTTTATGAAGGTTTTCCTCGGGAAGAGTTTCCCCCTCTCCACAATGAGGCTGCAAAAGTTATATCAATGTTTGGATCAACATATGTGTGTGAAAGGTTTTTTTCGATTATGAAACTAAATAAGTCACAATTACGTGGCAATCTGAGTGACAAAAATGCGAGAAACTGTCTACGTTTATCCATGTGCCATCAGTTTTTGACGGATATGAACTTTATTAAGCCTACAGCGAACCAAAAATAATTAAATTAATGGTGATAATTTTGTTGTATTAGTCATATGTTTTGTTGAGAATTGTAGTTATTGCAAATTCTGTACAGTAGTTCCAGATAATAAAATCTACTTGTTTCACATGTAGTTGGAATCACTTATTCCACATCATACTGCATGCTGTAGACTACTTTTACATCCGTTTCTATATCTCAGCTTAAATGTTGTAAGAATTTTACGAGTGACGATGTGAGAAGCATGATATTGTTGGTGTAATGCAGTTTCAAACCCAGCGTTATTGTTATTTTTTTTGTAGGTGTACCAACAGCCACCAAAGATACAATATTGCTCAACATGATGTGTTGTACAGAGCTTAATATTATCAAATGTTGTAATATGAGACTAAACCACATGCTAGCAGGGTGGTATTCTTTACGTGAATGCACTGTCGCATGCGGCGTGTTCATAGTTCCACGCATGCGCAGTCAGCTGGTGTGATAGTGGGGGACATGTGACATTGGAAGGGAGCGATCCGCATGCGTGTGAAAGCTCGGCACATGTGCATGCACACGTGCCGCGTTCTTGGCCATCCCTGCTGTAGTCCATATACCTTTTACAACAGACTACCATCTGGCATCAAGACAACTAATTTAAACCCATTAAACAATAAACTAGAACATTTATCAATGGAGAAAAGCTGTTTTTCAGTAGAAGATTTCAAGTCTTAATATCCCTTTCTATAACAGTGTATGCATCATAAGTTTGTTTTTGAAACAAAAATGATAATTTCTGACTCACTATTTATATCAATGAGTGCACTTATGCATGTTAACTAAACCTTTGTATTCGTGAACTAAAATCTACAACAACATCCGAAAACCGATTGTTGTGTGTACAGCAAACAAACAAATAAATAAATCAATCTTCACCTTTTTCACCTTTGTGCTTGCCCATTCCTTCATTTTCATTTGACTCAAGCTTTTCTACATTGCTGCTAGATGTTCTGGAGATAGAATCAGAATCAAAAACTAGAGATTCCCTGCTTTCACCACTGTCACTAAAGTCCCTGCCAAAAATACCTTTTCCTGGAGTTAACAGTAGCACTTTGCACAACATGGTACTTCTTTTCTTTCATTAGAGTGAACCTGTTTAAACTGCATTTGGAAGGCTGCTGTCCCAGAAACTTCTGGTGAGTCAGTGTCACATGTATCTGTTTCTTCTGGAATCTGTTAAATGACTTTATAGGGACAGAAAGAAAAAATTCCTGCTTTTCCAAATCCAGATATAGCGTAAGATTTACAAGTGAAAGCTATCTTTTCAAATGTTCCTTTCAACAATGTACGGAAATTGGATTTTGCTACTAACCCTTTGTCCTTCCTTTTCCAGTCATCTAGCAGATTACTCCGGACAAGTTTTACAGGCCTAAGAAGGCCACATCAGATGGCCGGCACAAATGAGTAGAGTTAGGTGGTAGAAGTAAAAACTGAATGTTGTGTTCCTGGCATACTTTAATCATGTCACCTGTAATTACTTTTGATCTCTTTGAATGCCGGACATACCAAGAAGGTAATCTGTATAAAATATGATTCAATCATTGTTAGGTCAACCCAACCACTTCGTATCCTGCAGCACTTTAACCTCCTCCAGTCCAAGTATCATACAGATGTTTTGCATATAAACTGTGTATTGTGGAAGGACTGTGCTGTGATGATTTGGGTTGAGTGGGCATTCAACATCATGGTCATCAGAACCCTGACGAAAAGTCAGCATGCAAATCTCATGGATGGGGATGAAGGCAGTCCCCACATGTGGAGCAGTTTATAACGTATTAGTCTGCCGCCCTTCCCCACCAATTTTGGGATGAGGCCTGACAGTTCACAAAATTTCACCATTCAGCATATAGCACATGTAGGACTGTGCCATCTGCAGTCACTGTTATAAGTGCTTGACAAAGAACTATCCACAATCTTTTCATGAAGTCTTGTGCCTCACTTCACTATTACTTTAATTTGACCAGGAGCATCACAAAAGTTGATCTCACCGTAGTTTATAATGTTGAAGAGAGAAACATCACTCAATGCCACTTCAGGGTTCTTAAGATAATCACTCGCTGTTTCTAGGGTAACTGTTCCCTTTGCCTTCCCTACATTTCACTTACTCTATCAGGTCCTTAATTCTTTCCAGAAATCATTTTTTCTACTGGTGACCAGGGTGATTGTCGTGAAATCATTATTCAAACCATCCTGCTCGCTCAGTTATGAGATGCCTGTATGATGTGTCTAAAATAATTATTTCTCAAAGGAAACCTCCATTTCCACAACACAATACTCCTTTGACCAGATTTTTTCCTCACTACTGGTTAACATTGATTAGCCAACTTTTTTATATTTGTATCTGTTCCTGAGTTCATCATTTAATGTTGTATAGAGAATTGCTTCTTGTTCTGCAACTTTGAAAATTCTTAATTTTCTTGATTTGAGAGCCTTCACAGCATTTAGAAGAAATTCTGGTCCTAAAATCTTGTTGTATATGCCTACAATCGGATTCACCCTACAAAAACACAAATTTGTAATTACGCATGCATAGTGTCTAGGCAGTAAAAAAGTAGAAGAGCCACCTGAGATATACATACGAAAGTAAAAAATATTATAACTTTCCAGTTATACACTGGAAGTACCCGATGACAGTGGAAGTTTTCGTACTGATGTATTCACTTCACGAGTGCAGCACGTTAATTACACATCTACTGACAGTGCCATTTGTTGGTTGTTACAGACAAACCACTCAAACATTCACAATAATGGTCAGCTGCAGTGTTTTTGTTAAGATGCTGTACTCTAATATCAACGTGTTCAAAAACAGGTAAATGATCAGATTCACACCACCAGATTGGATCACCTCATTTTATGGTATTATAAAGATACTTCTTGAGACAAATAGTTAAAGCATCCTACTGAATTATACCTATTACACTGTATGTACAAAATACATAATTATTTTCTTTTTACTTAAGTTTCCTATGATGGCTCATTATGAGTCCTGTTATATGAGTGACTGGAGAAATCTCCCATAAAATAACATCCTAGTGAATTATTATGCAATGTGAATCTCATCTTACCCCACTTATTTTTATCTTTTAATTTACAGAAAATCTACGATGATAATGAAAACTCTGAATTCTGTTATTCAGTTAGTTATGCTGGACAAAGCATTCCATTTAATAAATGACCACACACAACATTAACTTACCGCCAGACTTCGCAACATACCTTGTATGCTAGAACTGCTTGAATATTAAACAGAATACACAATTCAGTTGCAAGAAAGCTGCAGAGCAACAGACCATTAGGCTTGAGTTCTGTCAAACAGCTATGTTTCAGAAAGGAAAAAGAAGAAACAAACAAACAGAAAGAAAGACAAATTGTCTTGTGTTTACAGTCAGAATTATTAGCTGCTGTATTACAACACACAGAAATGGAATGACAAGCAATAAATGTGTTACTGCAACTCATTTGAGCACTACTTCTAAGTCATATTATGTTGCAGCATCAGTGACACACCTTTACCTTCACAGAAACTCACTGAAACAAGGTATCTTACCACAAATAAATCAATGTTATTTAAGCTTGCAAAAAATCAAGAAAGTTATACTTCACGTAAAGCAATCATTAGTGAAGTAGAAGTGCAGAATTTTTAAATTAACTTGCTCAGAAAGATACCAACATTTCTTATGAACTGAAAAGCTGTTTTTTTATGCAGTACCCAAGGTGTGCTGATAAAACAGTCCAGCTGAGTAGTAGCAATCTCTAACAAGGACAAGACAAATCACGAGAACAATAAATACTTACTGATTCCATTGCAATAAAATTTGACGCATCATGAAACAAATGTATATTTATGAGATCAAATACTGTCCCATTTATATTCCATCTTGTCCTCAAGAATCCTTTACGGGACCATTTGCACTGAAACAGAACAATTTCTGCAACAAAGTTCATACACAACATTAAGATGAAATACATTTGGCTCTGAAAAAAATATTAACACTTGGTGTCCAGAAATTAAGTATTGATTTTGTAGAAAAAGCTGGCGTAGGGGTAAGATGTACTTGGTAGTGCACTGCAGGCATACCTGTAGATGTAAAAGCTGTAGCTGTTTTTGAAAATGATGGATTTTCTTTATGGCATCACTAAACATGTGTTCTGTTGTTACAGGTACCTAAATAAGAGTTATGTTAAGTGTGCATGAGAGGGCAGCCATCGTGATGTGGATGTTGCAGAAGCTGCCATTGACTCCAGAAACCTGGACCTACTAATAAACCAATTCAATAATTAGAAACAAGGTTAAGTGCACTGGTACTTTTGAGAATGAGCATGGACAAGGCCATCCATTAACTTCTTCTGACCGAATTGAAGACAGTAGAACATCCATTGAATGTAATCCAAAACTTGTGCTGTGATTATCGGTGGAACTGTACATTCCATGCTCAACCATACATAAAGTGTTGCAACGCACACTGAAAAAAATATGTTACCAACTGCAAGTTCTCCACTAGTTACATGGCAAGGATTTGGCTGAGTGTGGGACCATGTGCCAAGGATTTGCCTGAAGCAGATGAAAATTACAATATCCTCAATGAGATCATGTTCAGCAATGAGGCAACTTTCACCACTTATGGAAAGGTTAACTGACAAACTGCATCATCTGGGCCGACGCACCACCAGTGTAGCACCTGGAATTATAGTGAGACCTCCCAAAGTTAATATCTGCATGGGAATATCCATTGACAAAATCTACAGCCCATTCTCCTTGTCCCCAAAAACTCCATCAATAGAGCAATGTACCACGATTTGCTTCAACAGTTTCTTTTACCACAGCTTGTGCAGCACGAGTGTGTGCATAAGGTTTACTTCCAACATGTCAAGAGTACAGCCATTATGCCGTAGATGTGCGTACATTTTTGAATTACATTTCCTGGAAGATGGCTTGGGAACGCAGGACCTTGCGGTGTGTGGTGCTTTCTCCCAACATTATACCCATGGACTTTCTCATCTGTTGATTTACAACAGGACATGTGTTTTTCTGACACCATATCAATTCACTGTCAGAGCTCTGAGACTGACTTAGATAAGCTTCTGCAGCTCCAGCACTACAAATACCCCAGAATGTCGTTTGTGCCACAGCCGGCAGATGGAAATTGTGTTGGGGCGTGCATGGTGCACATGTTGAATGTAATGTGTGATAGGCTTGTGCCACTATGAATAATAAGAATACAATAATTATATCAACAAAATCAATACTCAACTTTAGACACCTGCGTATTTTTGCCCATTTATTCAAAAGCTTCATAGGAATTCCAAAAATGTTATCCATCCATGTGAGAGATTGTACGTGTTGCTACGTCTATGCAGAGCACTAAGATAAGGAGGCAACAATGAGATATCTACATATATGTGACTTCAGTTCTTTCAGACAATTAAGGTAAGACGGCAAATGATCTCTCCAGTGCAGATGCACACCAGGCTCAAAACCTTACAGGAATTGGCAAAAATGCCACGAGGATAATGAACAAGAGCCACTACATCAGTAGTGGGTTGATAAGTTGAGAATTTGGGTGTGACAGGAGGTGTGCACTAGTAGTCTGTTGAGTTGATGGCTCAGATGTCAGAGCTTCTGCCTAGTCAGCAGGAGACCCCAGTTCAAATACGGTCAGGCACAAGTTTTCAACTTGTGCCCCATTGATTTCCATCAATGCCCACTTGAAGCCAATGTCTGTAATCTCTCTGTGTCTTAAAGAGAAATCTCATTCAGACAGTAGGTAACTGATACATAACATGTTAGGGAGTACTCTGTTTACTGAACAATGACAAAAGCCTAGTATGTTTAATTTATGACATGTTAAGGATGACATTTTCATTAGAGCACTGATACACTGAAATGACAAAAATAAATTACAACAGTGTAAAATAGAAAATTATACAAAAATTGCTAGAAAAACTAAACAAGAAACAAAAGCACAGAATGAGACAGCTAAAAGAGAAACACAAGTTACCAACAGGAAGAATATAATAGTAAAGAGATGGTAATACGTCATCATCAGTAACAAATACATGACAAAGGGTCAATCAGATACTCATAAGAACATAGCTCAAGCTAAATATTCAGTGGAATAAGAATGAAAACTCAGTTCTTATTGGGGTGAAAAGCACCAACAGCTCCACAGTGTCACACAGTTTTATCAAGATTGCAAAAGTAAAAACTCCAAGAAAGAGCAGATAAAGAAACACACACACACACACACACACACACACACACACACACACACACACACACACAGAGAGAGAGAGAGAGAGAGAGAGAGAGAGAGAGAGAGAGAGAGAAGAAGACAACGACGACGACATGGCAGCAGAACAGAACGAAGGAAATACATCAGTCAGAAGGGAAGCTAAGTTTAAGTGGATGACAGGAACATACAGGTTTTAAACTGACTCCACAGAACACCAAGCGATTATCTGACAAAAAATTTTATATTTTCTACTGCTGACTACTTGCATTTTTATATATGTGTCAGCTTGCTTGTCATCACTATGGTGACCTTCCCAGCCCCTCTTCTCTTATCTTCATCTTTTCTCTCTCCCCCTTCCTCTGTGCTTGTATTTCCATAGATAATGCCTCTTCTCATAAGTTTCTTGACCCTTTCCCCACTCTTTTCAATCTCTTTTACACAGTTTTCCTTTTTTCTGTTTTTCTCCCATGCTACCACTCCTTCCAAACATAATTCATTTTATTTTGAAGGTCTCTTTTTCCTCTCTGTTTACATTTTCACATATCTGCCCATTATCTTTCATAAATATGTGAGGCAACTTCTGGCAAAATGTAAATAATTTGAAAGTAAACGAGATTACTCACAATAGTAAAAGTGTTGAGTCACTGGCAGGCACACAAAAAAGAATGAAAACTTTATCTACACATGAGGTAGAGGACACACACACACACACACACACACACACACACACGTGCAGCTACACTGTACCGGCTGAACACACAACGCTAGGACTGCAGTTTGGCATATAGATGGGTACAGGGAGAAAGAGGTGGGAAGTGGGAGAAGGGTCAGGCCAGGAATATTATGGGAGTGAAGGAAGCACTATAAGGGTAACTCCCATCTGCATAGTTAAGAAAAGATGGTGCTGGGGGGAGGGGGGGGGGGGGGGAGGATCCAAATGGCACAAGTTGCAAAGCAGCCATTCATTACGGTAGACGGCTGATTGGTCGTCATGTCTACATAATGCAGAAATGACATGGATGATTTCACAAGTGGTGTTGCTTCTGATTGGATAAGATAAGCATGTGAAATCACTAGAGCAGGATGTCCTGGGTGGATGAATTGGGCAGGTCTTGCACCTTGTCTTACCACAAGACTATGACCCCTGTGGCAAGAAGTTGGGAGAGAGAGTGGCATAGGGATGGGCCAGGTTGTTATATAGTGGGTGAGTAGCATAATTTCACTTTAGGAGGGATGGGAAGGATCATGGGGAGGATGTCCCTCGTTTCTGAGCATGATAATAGATAAAGCCCTGGCAAAGGGCATAGTACAGTTGCTCTAGTCTGAGATGATATTAGGTCATGAGATGGGTGTTCTTTTGCAACTGGTTCTTGGGGATGGTGGAAGGATTAATGGAGTCTGAGGATATGGCACAGGAAATCTGTTTGTTGACTAAGTTAGAGGAGTACAACCTGTCAGTTAAAGCAAGCTGGTCGGTTGATTTTGGGAAGGGGACCAAACAGCACGGTCATGGGTTCCATCCGATTACGGAAGGATAGGGGAGAAAACTGGCCACTCCCTTTCAAAGGAACCATTCTGGCACTTGCCTGCAATGATTTAGGGAAATCATGGAAAACCTAAATCAGGATGGACACGGGTTCGAACCGTTGACCTCCAGAACGCGAGCTCAGTGTGCTTACCACTGCGCCACCTTGCTCGATAAAAGCATGCTGAGCAATGGAATTATCATTGAAGATATGCCATCCACAGGTGGATGGGAGCAAGTTTTGGTATGGACTGGATGCCAACTGACAGAATGCAGGTACTGTTGGCAGCTAGTGGGCCTGATATGTACAGGAGTATGGATGGTACCAACAGAGAGGTGGAGGTCGGCAATATCCATGTACGTGGCATATTGGGCTGAAGAGATACAGGTTACACTGATGGGAAAGAAGGTGTTGACACTGTGGAGGAATGAGGATACAGTGTCTTGGCCTTGGGTCCAAGTCATGAAGTTATCTTTAATGAAGTTTTGTTTTGTTTTGTCTTAGGACACAAGAACAACTAGGGTCATACACACCCATGTCTAAACTGTACAACATGATGACAAAGAGAGGAGTTAAAAATAACTACACATTAATCCCCATAGATGGAGGAGAAGACAGCTAAAAACAGAGATGTGGAGAAAGGTCAATAAAAAAGGTCAATAAAATATGCCGTAGAGAAACGGAAGTCCAGAAATAAAAATTAAATTGTCTTCACCATATGGCTACGATGGATAAAAAGTAAAACACAGTTGACAGCCCACGCATTGTTCACTAAAATGGCCAATAACTCAGATGGCAAAGACAAATGGGAACGTAAGCGGTTGAAAAAAGGGCATTCTGTCAGGAAATGGCGGACAGTCAAAAACTGTGCACAAAGTGGTGGAGGAGCACCACTTGACAAATGACGATGGCTAAAGAGACAGTGCCCAATACATAACCCAGTTAAAATGATTTCGCGGCGAGAGGGCCGAGAGGTGATCTGCCAAGCTACTGGGAGAGGCTCAATAACCTGGAGCTTGTTCCCATGAAGGGAGACCAGTAGTGATGCCAAAGTGACACCACATCCTGACAGATGGCAACACAGAGATCATTGGAGGGAAAATAACAACTAATGGGCTGGGGTACAAGAACTGCAGCCTTGGCAGCCACATCAGCAGCCTCCTTTCTTGTCAGATCGATGTGACCAAGAACCCACATAAACATGACAGTGGCCACAGTGCCTCAATCACAAGTGAGCAAGTGACAGCTTTCCTGGACCCATTGCACTAAGAGATGGACGGTGTGCAGCGCACAGAGGCTTTGAGGGGTGCTGAGAGAGTCCGAGCAGATGATGCAATTGAAAAGCTTGTGTCGCCGAATGTACTGCGTGGCCTGGTACAGGGTGAAGAGCTCTGCTGTAAATACTGAGCAGTGTTCCAGAAGTCAATACCGAAAAACGTTTGTGCCAATGACGAAAGCACACCTGACACCACGGTCAGTCCAAGAGCCATCAGTGCACACAAAGGTACTACGGTGAAATTCCATGCGAAGGTCATGAAACTGAAGGCGATAGAGCTAGGTGGGAATAGTGTCCTTAGGAAGCGAATGACGGCCAAGGCGAACACAGGCCGCTGCTTGAAGTCAAAGGGGTTGTACGTATGAAGCAGAAAGTGCTTGCCCGCAAGAGAAAGGTACTGCAACATCTGAATGTGAACGTCGTCTGGCACTGGAGCGGAGGATCGGGATGAAGTGAGAGCAAGGGTAGCTCCCTCATAGTAAAGGTAGCGTTGTAGCACTCACGATTCTGAGAAGAGAAGGTTATCATCCAAGCCTCCTCCGCTCGTTTCTGATGGAGGAAGGCTGATAATGGGAGGAGTTCAAAATCCCCACAAAATGGTGGCCCAAGGTGTTGGAGATAGCAGCTGGGTCCACGATGACACTTTCTGCTACTGTCAGACTGGAAATCGGGGAATCGATCTTGGTCCCAGAGAGCCAGTGGAGGTTGGCACACACCACAGAAGAGGGAGTGAAACTGTTACAACAACTAGGAATGAAATCCAGCTTGCTTTTTTCCTATCCTGAAGAACTCGACGACACTGTGCATGCATCTGTTTATAATGAATGCAGTTTGCTATAGTAGGATGATGGTTAAAAACGGAGAGAGCATGTGTCCGCACATGAATTGCATTGCGGTACACCTCAATCCACCAGGGTACTGGGACATGGCATGGTGAAGACGAAGTGCGAGGAATGTAACAGTCTGCAGCGGTAAGGATAACATTTGTCATATATTCTACCTGGTGGTCACAATTGTGTAAATGTTGTTCATTGAAGGTCACCATGGAAGAGTAAAGCCTCCAGTCGGACTAATTGAGCTGCCATTTGGGTGTTCATGGACGTGCGTTAGGAATCAGCAAACAGATAGCACATGGGAAATGGTCGCTTGAGTACGTGTCAGAGAACGGATCACTCGAGATGATGGGCAAGCTGGGCAGTGCAGAAGGATAGGTCCAAATGGGAATAGGTGTGCTTTGAGTCTGAAAGGAACATGAGTGCTCCTGTGTTAAGGCAGCAGAGGTTAAGCTGATTGAGGTCAGCCAAGAGGGCACTTCTCAGACACGTTCTGGGAGAACCTCAAAGGGGATGGTGCGCATTAAAGTCACCAAGCAGCAGAAAGGAGTGAGGTAGCTGCTGCCCAATAAGCTAGAGGAAGTCTGCCCTGGTGACGTCGCATGATGGAGGATGTAAATGGTACAAAGCGAAAAGGTCAAGTGAGAAAGGAAAAGGCAAACTGCAACAGCTCGAAGGTGGGTAGTCAGGGAGATAGCTTGACTATGAATGTCATCCAGCACGAGCAGCACGATTGCCCCAAGAGAAGGAATGCTGACCTCGGGCAGAAGGTCAAAACAGACCAGGAAGAAATGCGAGAGCTCAAAGTAGGCGTGAGGCAGCAATTTTGTTTTCTGAAGTCAGAGAACAAGTGGATGCTGCGATTATAAGAACAGCTGTAGATCCCCTTTGTTCGACCAAAGGCCGCAAATGTTCCACTGGATGAGAGTCATGACGAGTAAAAAATAAAAGGTGTCACCTCAGCAGCTGCTGATTGCCAGCCTTCGAAGACTCGCTTCTAGAAGGCACAGAGGCAAGAGGCTCCTGCTGCACGAGGTCTACAGAAGCGACACGGAAGATGGCTGGGAGAGGCTATCACATGGTGACGCCATTGAAGAGGATCTTCGAGTGGGCGAAGGATAAGACCGTCTGCCTTTGTTCAACTTCGAGTCTTTCTGGTTAGCAGGGGAAGACTCAGGTGTTGGTTGACTGGAGGGACATCTGAAGTCCTCACAGGAGTATTCCTTCTGTCCTTTCTAGCCTGCCAGTTGTTTAGCTGGTGATTTCGTCCCTTTGGTGGGGTGTTGCACTGCTGGAGGAGGAGACGGGGATGCTACCATGTCACTGGGCGATTTCACAACTGCGGTGCTAAATTTGAAGTCTAATTTCTGCGTGGCCATGTCCTTCATCAAGCAAGATGTAGCAAGAACAGTACTGTAGGTGCCAGATGGTAGAACACACGGTTTCCAACTACCCAACAACTCGAGAGCGTCTGGGTAAGGCACTTTTTCCTTCACCGAGATCTCCTGGACAGCCTGCACATTGAGATACACAGGACAATCACAGGAGATGGTGACATGGTCACCATTGCAGTTGATGCAGCAGGGAGAAGGCAGACAATTGCCCTCTTGAGCATCCATACCACAGGTTACACATTAGCCGCATGTCAACAGGACTCGCGAGTGTGGCTGAAATGATGACACTGGTAGCAGCACATCGGATTTGGAACAAACGGTCTAACTACGATAACTTCATAACCAGCTTTGATCTTTGACAGAAGTACCACTCTATCAAAAGTGAGAAAGAGTGTGTGTGGGCACTAAGGAGCCATCTACTTTCTCCATCACCTGATGGACGGCAATGACATCCTGATCAGAGAGGTATGTTTGGATTTCTGTCTCGGTCAGACCATCGAGCAGCCTAGTGTAAATAACATCACAGGAAGAATTCAGCGTTCACTGGACCTCGACACGAACAGGGTATCCATGGAGGAGAAAATCTGCAGGCAGTAGTTGTGCTTGAGATCAGAAGTAGTCTCCAAAAGCAAAGTGCCATAGCGTAAACTAGAGCAAGATTTCATAAGGCCAGCAAAATTGCATCAACACCTTTCTGAGTAATAAACGGATTTAACATAGCAAAGGATTGACAGTCTTCAGTACATGGAACAACGAGGAATATTGGTGCAGCTGGGAGAGTCTTTGAATCTTAAGCCTCATTCCATTTACGTTTTGTAGATGTTGATTGCGAAGATGACTGACTCACTGTGAGAAAATCCCCCACGATTACCAGCGTCTCCTATGGTGCGCTCCTTCCAACTGGGGGACCCTTTTACAAGGGGGTGCACCCCCCCCCCCCCATAGGTGATAGTTCACACCTCCCCAACGCCTGACAGAGGGTCCAATCGGCAAGTTGATAAGGTAGCAGTCTGTACCAAGGGGTATGTGTGAACCATACCTGTCGACCCGGGGCTGGGAATTATGTTACCCCCGTAACCTGTTATGTGTCAGGTGCGTGGGCTGGCCTTCAGGAGCACACAGGGAGGAAGAACAGGAACCTAAAATGCCAAAGCAGAGGAAGGATATGAGAAGATGAACGAAGAAAGAAAAAAGGAACAGTGGAGAGTATTCTGATACTGACTACCGAAAATGCAGAATACATTTCCAAAAACAGCCCAGACATGTTCCCCAAGGGAGGGGAAAAAGAACAACAAGAGAACAGACATGCAGCATGGGAGGGAAAAATGCTGTGAAGGGTGGGGTCCCATGGTAGCCAAGCAGGAACCCGCAAAAGAGCGGTAAGCCCTCTGGGGGCTGAACGTGAAGTACTCACGGTGTGTAGGGTCTCGGGAGGCTAGGAAGATTATCTCCAGATAGCCATAAACAGATTGGCATAGGATGGTACAATTCAGGTGGACAGGTGGGAATGACACATAAACAAATCTGCAGCACAATGTCGGTGTGTGCGCATGTGCGGGATGGAGGTCAGGGACTGAAGGAGCGGTGTAGGGGAGGGGGTAGCATGTGTGTATATATGTTCTCCACCTGAAAGATTTTTGTACGAAAGCTAGCAAAGTTTTCATCCTATTACTCTGCCTGTTGACGATTCAACACTTCCACTATATCACTATTCGGTGAGTGACCTCTTTTACTCCTAAATTACATTTCTTTTTTTTCTTTAAATTTTTTTTTACCAAAGTGACTACCCCCTCTGCTACATCATCGTTTTATATTTTTACTGTTTTAGAAGCTATACTACTGCATGTCACAATTTCCATTTCATATAACGCTGTTGCGACTACTGAGCTAGTACAGGGTGTTTCAAAAAGAATGACCTGATTTCAAAACTCCATACTTATTGATAAGAGTGTACTACAAATTATGGGATGAATTGTGAAATTCTAACAAAACCTTAAAGTTTGAGCCACACTATTACAAATGCTCTATGCATCCACCAGCAGCAGCAGCATGAATAACATCTAGATGATATCTAAATTCGCCACTAACTTTAAGCAATGTATCTGCTTTTACAGACGTTAAGGAACCTGTTATTCTGTTCTTCGCTTTTTCTACGCTCCAGTGTAAGGTAGGGATGAACACACTTTCCTTCAAATCTTCCCAGAAGGAAAAGAACTGCATGGGGCTTGTCTCAGGAGTTTTGAGGCCAAGAATGCAGGGTAGTGTCTTGGGGTTCAGTGTGCTCTGTCCTGTGTTGAGCTATCTTCAAATGCTGCAGAACTGACTTTTTCCACAACTTCAGGATCACTCTGATGACGTCATTTTCCAACAAGATGGAGCACCTACATGCTGGCCAAACATCGTCAGTTTTTCAATGACACACGCTCTCAACACTGGATAGGCTGCTTGGGATCCTGGGACACATTTTTTCATGTGGGAATATGTGAAGGAAAATATGTTCATCTCCCCTTTATCTGGTGACATAAAAGAAGTGAAGAACAGGGTAACAGCAGCCATGACTTCTGTTAAAGCAAATATGTTGTTTAAAGTTTATAATGAATTTAGCAACCATCTATATGTCATTTGTGCTGCTGCTGGTGGACACACACAGCATTTGTAATCACAGAGTTAAAATTAAGACTTTCTGAGTATTTTGTGTTCCATCTCATGTTTGTAGTATGCTTTCATCAATAAATATAGAGTTTTGAAATCAGATCATTCTTTTTGAAACACACTGTATTTTGGAGTTCACACTCCTACCATATTTCCTTTTTCCTTCACACAACAAAATTGTCAGTTCTAAGACAGTTTGAAATTCATATATGACAGGAGATGTTTTGATACATTTCATATTCATAATTATTAATTTTTTATTGGATATGTTACCTCTGGGAAAAAATCTTGAGGAAATTTTGATTTTTCTTTTGTGCTAACTGCTTCGATGTTTCCAGAATGAATGTCCTTTCCTTTGACAGTCACAAATGTTAGAGCTGAAAAAAGTAGAACAGTTTACCATAAACATAAAAAACAAACAAAACTTTGATAACTACTTCTAGTGAAGACGAATTCTGCATGTAATGAATCTTATTTACTGTATTATGAAGGAAGAAAGGAAGGTATATGACAAGGTTATCAAAAACAGCACAAGCTCAGTGTGGGAAGTATAGGGAGGAGGTGGGGGAGGGTGTGTGCATGGAGGAGGGAAGGTATTCCCCCTCCCCCCCTTCCATAGTGGGTCAATGAATGAGACATCTTGAGTAGTTAAGAAAACCTGTAACATGTAGATGGGTGAAATGATTATGATGATAAACCAGAAGTTGGTTAACTCCTTACATAATTATATTACTTATGGGAGGAGTTGGTTGCTTTGGTTGAGGGAATGGCTTACCTCGGATGATGTGGAATGACAACTCTCGATTGGCATTCAGGGTCAGACGAACAGCTCTGCAGAACTTCAAACACCATTCGACTACAGAAAACCTTCTATGCCTTCAGATCTGCGAGAGCACATGTGAGGCAAGTGATAAGAGAATGGAAGAGGGCTTCCTGGAAGGAATTCACAACTTCCGTTAATCACTCCACTTCCACTGCGCAAGTGTGGGACTCAAAAAGGCGGATTTCAGGTAACGGCAGTACATGTCCCCTTACAGCCTTGTCAGGTAATGAGGTCTTGATGGACACGCCAGAAGACTTGGCTCAGATTTTAGCTGAACACTTTTTTACTGTCACTGCATCATCCAGACAAGCTCCTCCTTTTCAGGTGTTCTGTAGGACTGCAGAAATGAGGAAGCTCCATTTCTTCTCACATAATGAGTAAGTGTACAACCTTACATTCTCCATGTGGGAAGTAACCCATGACTTGGAAGGAGGCAATGTTAATTCCATTCTGGAAACCAGGCAAGTACCATAGCGCCCCTAACATTTATCAGAGAGTAGCCCTTACCAACTGTATGGAGAAGACTCTAGAATGCATGGTCATCTGCTACAGTGTCTTGCTGCTCGAATCCCGAGATCACCTGAACCACTCCCAGTGCGGTTTCAGGTGCTACCATTCCACCCTTGAGAACTTAAATTCTACTGGAGACAGTGATACAGGTGTCGACCTTATGCCGAAACCATTTGGTTTCTGACTTTGAGAAGGCATTCGACAGTACTTGGAGGTACATCATCCTTCACCATCTTCATGAATGGGGACTCTGTGGATGCCTGCCACTTCTTATCCAATCATTTCTCGAGAACCAGCATTTTCGATGTGGTGTTGGTGATGCCTTTTCTGACTGCTATGTTCAAGAGAATGGGATCCCCCAAGGCAGTGTACTCAGCGTCACGTTGTTTGCTATTGCTATCAGTGGCATTTCTTCCTCAGTCAGGAGCTCTGTCAAATGCTCTTTGTTTGTGGGTAACTTTGCAATCTCCTCCTCTTCCTCTAATCTTAATGATGGTGACAAGGCAGCTAGCTGACCATTAGGAGGCTGGAAACCTGGGCCATTCACCAGAGAAGACTACATGTATCAGTTTTAACCATGCTCGGCGAAGTAGCTTTAAGTGTGAGAGCAACTAATGAATATCCTGAAAGACAACATTTTCAGTGACTGTGTCTTGCCTAATGTCATTATATGCCTTGCTTTTGCACAGTGGCATGTGGCTTAGGTGGTAAGCTCATCACCAACAGCTTCCAAACAATTTCTGTTTCAAGTGTAGCACTTTCCCCACAGGTACACCGACAAGTGCACGTACTTGTGCTTGAGTCTGTCGACTGTGTTCGTGTGGAGGCATCACACTTGGCGATTGGCGTCTTAAGGGACGATGCAAAACAAGTAACAAAAACCAAAGGTTGCATAGCTTTGAAAGCTTTTCAGCTTCACCATAGGGTATGCACCTCTTGACTTTCAACTCCTGAATTTCCCTTTCCTCATTGTCAACCTCACACTCTGTTCCACAGTGGGTGATCACCAGAGCAGGTTACACATTTCAGAGTAAGTGTACAAGAATTGTCTGATTCATGAGCTGAGCCTCCACAACTGCCACACACAGCCCTCCCATTACATCCCATAGTGGTATGGCCAAATCTTTGACATTTGAAGCATCCCATTGCGTTAGCAACAAATGAGAAAACCTTAAGACAGATATAGCCTGGAAGTATTGTTGAGGTAACTCTGGAGTACTAAACATTAGAATGAATGCTGCAGATTTTTCCAATTTGCCTTTGACTCTCCTCATATGGTTCTGCACTTCAGCAACGCCCATATTTTTCCATTCTTCACGTAACTCTGCGGGGTCCATCTCCGTTACATCAGAGGAGGTAACCATGCTCTTACTGACGTTAAGGGTGTGATGCAAATCAACCTCCCTAAGGCCTTACATCCCAGAAGCTTAGATACTTGGTTTGAGTCAGCAGTTTCAACTAGAAGTGTTCCATTATGAAGTCGTCTGACACGTTTTAGAGACCCAGCAATACCTTCCAATGCCTTGTGAATATAGAAAGGGGAGATCTTCTCGAAGGTTCCCCCTGTTCACTTGATTACAATGAAAAAGTTATGGCATATTAACACCCTGTTACTATGAGTCTGAGACTTCTTTTCAGGAGGACTGACCAACCGAGCTCTCTTTGACGAATGGGTGGAGGTACTACCTGATGGTACACCCATCCCATCATTAGCAGTAGTTTGATGAGACCATTCTGTAGGGATCCCACGAGATGCTAGGGAAACAACTGTCAACCCAGGCAGAGCCCTGCATGCCTCAGCAAGCCTTCTACAACTGAGGGGCAGCAGGTGCCCCAGAGGTTTCCCGTTAGACTATTTTACCTCAACAGCCATTCACCTCAGCACATAACACACTTTGAGGATGAGGTTTTTTCTTATAGAGGTGTGTACTTCCTCGCATCCAGCCGGTGAAGCCAAGGCCTCTGTTCTCCAAAACACACAACATTTCACCAACGCGCCGTGTGGTGGTAGCTGAAGTGGGCCCGCAGTTTATGGTAACAGAGGACTGATGCTGCTTACCAGTCCCCAGCTCAGGAACCCGGGGTCAACCAGCCCATACCCAGCAATCAAATGCTGAGCCCCTGTGGGTATTTCACTTGCAACAAACTCAAACACTACTTCAGTGAATGGGATTGACTGTGAAGGACAACATCGCTTGTGAAAGAAGGCTGAAGTAACATTTTGTTGATGTTGACGACTGATGTACCAATAAGGCCTACTTGGATTGGACAAAGATAGTTGCTTAAACAAGGCCACAGCTGGTTTCTTGCACTATCTCAGCATTTGCCTGAGGTGATTTAAGAAATCCATGGAAAACCTAAGCTGGATGGTTACACAGGTGTTTGTATTCCACTCTCCTCACCTTTCATGTTAGCAGTGGACAGTTGCCGCCAGTAGCTTAATTAATATTATTTACAGTTACTAAGGTTTATCCATAGGAAAATTTGAGGAAGTGCAATGATAATGAAAAGATCCCCTTCTAAACTGATAGTTGTGAACATGTTCAGTGTTTGCTTTGGGACTCCACTGCTACAATGCATTGGTACATGTACTGTTACAGTTACATACCAGCTACTTGATTCTTGTGTGGGCTGTTCTAATTTGGAATACCACACTAATATAAGCTCTTGCTGATTAGTAATGTTTTTTGTAGGTGGTACACCAGGTGGTTGTGCATTCTGAGCTGAAACTCATACCACTTTAGGTGAACATTTATTTTAATTATATGGACATGGAACACTGTTTCTTGTCTTCAATATTTTTAGGGTGGTTCAGATCGTTACCTTGACCCAAATTGTATGTATTGTCTTTGTGTTTACGTTTTTTATCAGATAATGTCAAGGCTGAGTTAATTATCCATGATGTGATTATTCAAATTAAATGAACTTAACTTTGATTAATAGGGACTTCAGTCAATGATTCCACTAAATTGTAAAATGTACTTATATTATCCAAGTCTCAAGTTCGAGTTCTCTCTTCTCTATCTCAGCTACTGCATAATTGCCTTTGTTGCCAATTTATATGGCAATGTTCAATAGTATGCAAAGAGAAGAGAAAAGGGGCAGAATCAAACCTTGGAGGAAGAGAAACTGCTTTTTAGGAATAACTTTGTGATTAATTTTAGTAGAAACAATTTTTAAAAGGCAATACATTTTCTCAATTCAACACTGAATAATTCATCTTACTGTCACTAACATTTCAAGTTTACTGGTGTGATTTCATATTGCAGTCCTGTTTGAATGAACAGTATTTGTGATTTTGGGTTGAACTTCCCAGCTGCTGCAGATAGCGAAATCCACATTTTCAGTTGCCATTGTCTCCTTTCTTTATGGTCTCCATTAACTGTAATTGGAAGATGACAAATGAAGGTAGAGATATACTATTCCATGGTATTCTATAGATAATTTTTGTTCAGTGTGAAGAGGGATACTCTATACAACATTAGTGGTGAACTTCAAGTAATTGCATCTGCTCCTTTTGGTTGACTCCTAATTTGCTGTTTGGATACATCTTGGCTTATGGGCACTCCAGTTACACAACTGAGAAGGATGGACAATGTTGTTGACACAGACAACCAGGACGCAAATTCCATCATCATCATCATCATCATCATCTAAGACTGATTATGCCTTTCAGCGTTCAGTCTGGAGCATAGCCCCCCCCCTTATAAAATTCCTCCATGATCCCCTATTCAGTGCTAACATTGGTGCCTCTTCTGATGTTAAACCTATTACTTCAAAATCATTCTTAACCGAATCCAGGCACCTTCTCCTTGGTCTGCCCCAACTCCTCCTACCCTCTACTGCTGAACCCATGAGTCTCTTGGGTAACCTTGCTTCTCCCATGCGTGTAACATGACCCCACAATCTAAGCCTGTTCGCCCTGACTGCTACATCTATAGAGTTCACTCCCAGTTTTTCTTTGATTTCCTCATTGTGGACACCGTCCTGCCATTGTTCCCATCTACTAGTACCTGCAATCATCCTAGCTACTTTCATATCTGTAACCTCAACCTTGTTGATAAGGTAACCTGAATCCACCCAGCTTTCGCTCCCATACAACAAAGTTGGTCGAAAGATTGAACGGTGCACAGATAACTTAGTCTTGGTACTGACTTCCTTCTTGCAGAAGAGAGTAGATCGTAGCTGAGCGCTCACTGCATTAGCTTTGCTACACCTCGCTTCCAGTTCTTTCACTATGTTGTCATCCTGTGAGAATATGCATCCTAAGTACTTGAAACCGTCCACCTGTTCTAACTTTGTTCCTCCTATTTGGCACTCATCTGGTTTATATTTCTTTCCCACTGACATTACTTTCGTTTTGGAGATGCTAATCTTCATACCATGGTCCTTACATTTCAGATCTAGCTCTGGAATATTACTTTGCAAACTTTCAATCGAATCTGCCATCACAACTAAGTCATCCGCATAAGCAAGACTGATTATTTTGTGTTCACATATCTTAATCTCACCCAGTCAGTCTATTGTTTTCAACATATGATCCACAAATAATATGAACAACAGTGGAGACAGGTTGCAGCCTTGTCTTACCCGTGAAACTACTCTGAACCGTGAACTCAATTTAACGTCAACTCTAACTGCTGCCTGACTATCCATGTAAAGACCTTTAACTGCTTGCAAAAGTTTGCCTCCTATTCCATAATCTCGTAGAACAGACAATAACTTCCTCCTAGGAACCCGGTCATATGCCTTTTCTAGATCTATAAAGCATAGATACAATTCCCTGTTCTACTCATAACACTTCTCCATTATTTGCCGTAAGCTAAAGATCTGGTCCTGACAGCCTCTAAAAGGCCTAAACCCACACTGTTTTTCATCCAGTTGGTCCTCAACTAATACTCGCACTTTCCTTTCAACAATACCTGAGAAGATTTTACCCACAACACTGATTAAAGAGATACCTCTGTAGTTGTTACATTCTTTTCTGTTTCCATGTTTAAAGATTGGTGTGATTACTGCTTTTGTCCAGTCTGATGGAACCTGTCCTGACTCCCAGGCCATTTCAATTATCGTGTGTAGCCATTTAAGACCTGACATTCCACTGTATTTGATGAGTTCTGACTTAATTTCATCCACCCCAGTTGCTTTATTGCACTGCAATCCATTGACCATTTTCTCCACTTCCTCAAATGTGATCCTATTTCCATCATCATTCCTATCCCACTCCACCTCGAAATCTGAAACATTACTAATCTCATTTTCACCTACATTGAGCAACTCTTCAAAATATTCCCTCCATCTGCCCAAGGCATCCACAGGATTCACCAGCAGTTTTCCTGGCCTGTCCAAAATACTTGTCATTTCCTTTTTACCTCCCTTTCGAAGACTGCTAATAACACTCCAGAATGGTTTTCCAGCAGCTTGACCCATAGTCTCCAACCTGTTTCCAAAGTCTTCCCAAGATTTCTTCGTGGATGCTGTAATTATCTGTTTGGCTTTGTTTCTTTCTTCAACATAACTTTCTCTGTCTACCTGAGTTCTAGTATGTAGCCATTTTTGATATGCCTTCTTTTTCCTTTTACAGGCTGCCTTGACTGGGTCATTCCACCAAGCTGTTTGCTTCATCCTACTTTTACACACTACTGTTCCAAGACATTCTTTAGCCACTTCTAGTACTGTGTCCCTGTACCTTGTCCATTCCTTTTCCAGTGACTGCAATTGACTACATTCAACTAGCTGGTACCTTTCTGAGATCACTGTTATGTACTTGTGTCTGATTTCCTTATCCTGTAGTTTCTCCACTCTTATCCTCCTACACATGGACCTGACCTCCTGCATTTTCGGCCTCACAATACCAATTTCACTGCAGATTAAATAGTGATCAGTGTCATCAAAAAATCCCCTGAATACATGTGTGTCCCTCACAGCCTTCCTGAATTCCTGACCTGTTATTATATAGTCAATGACAGATCTGGTTCCCCTGCCTTCCCAAGTATACCAGTGAATGTTATTATGTTTAAAAAAGGAGTTTGTGATTACTAAGCCCATACTGGGACAGAAATCCAAGAGTTGTATCCCGTTCCTGTTGGCCTCCATATCCTCTCCAAATTTACCCATAACCT
Organism: Schistocerca piceifrons; assembly: GCF_021461385.2. NCBI lineage: Eukaryota > Metazoa > Arthropoda > Insecta > Orthoptera > Acrididae > Schistocerca > Schistocerca piceifrons. Next base: position 776,900,714 of record NC_060140.1, on the reverse strand, counting down.
TTTCATACCCTTCTGTTCGATTTCCAATCCTGGCATTAAAATCACCCATGAGCAGAACACTGTCCTTGTCCTTTACTCTAACAACTACATCATTGAGTGCCTCATAAAAACTATCCATCTTATCTTGAACTGTCCCTTCACAATGTGAATATACTGACAAAATCCTAATTTTCTTGCTAGACACTGTCAAATCTATCCACATCAGTCGTTCGTTTACATACCTTATTGCAACTATGCTGGGTTCCATTCCTTTCCTGATGTAAAGCCCTGCACCCCATTGTGCTATTCCTGCTTTGACTCCTGACAGGTAGACCTTGTATTCTCCCACTTCCTCTTCTTTCTCACCCCTTACCCGAAAATTCCTTGTATCAAGAAAAAGCATTTGTAAATAAATTATGAACATCTGACAGATCTGAGTTTCCCTCACACAAAGGTCTAGAGATTTAGCCGTTAGTATTTACATCCTACCCATATTCCTGTATATTTCAGTTGGCACTCTGACTAGTGAAATCTCCCTTTAACAATGCTTAGTGTTAAAAAATTTAAGAAAAATTTATTTCTGCATCAGGAAGACAAGCCTTTTGTGGAGTATAGATTCAGTTTCACCTCAAATTCTTACTGAGTGTGCAACACTTATCCAAAATTGGATCTTTTATCACACAGTTTATAAATTACACTGAATAAACATAAATCATGTACTGTGGATAATGAAATATACTTATTTTCCATTGCTGTCATGGCCTTCAGTCTGAAGACTAGTTTGATGCAGCTCTAAACTAGTCTATCCTCTGCACGTCTCTGCAGAAGTATTGCAACCTACATGCATTTGAAACTGCTCTCTGTCTTCATGCCTTCAACTCCCACCACAATTTTAAACAACCCTTCTTCTCACCGTTACCAAACAGATGATTCCTTGATGCCTCAGGATGTGTCTTATCGAACAGACCCTTCATTTGGTCGAATTATGCCATAAATTACTTTTATTCTCAATTCAGTTCAGTATCTCTTCATTAGTTATCCTATATACTCTACAGAATTTCATTCTTTGATATCACCACATTCAAAAGCTACTACTCTCTTCTTGTCTGTACCATGTATCCGCTACATCTCAGAGAAATACGTTCAGAAAAGACTTCATAATATTCAAATTTATGTTATATGTTAAAATGTTTCTCTTCTTCAGGAACACTTTTCTTGCTATTGCCAGTGTGCATTTTATATCGTTTTCACTTCTGCCATTTCAGCTAGTTTGCTATCCAAATAACAAAACTCATCTATTGCTTTTAATGTCTCATATCCTGATCTAGCTCCCCTCTTATCAAAACACTATCCATTCTGTTCAACTCCTATTCTAAGTCCTTCACTGTCTCTGACAGATTAAAATGTTTTCAGCAAACTGCAAAGCTTTCATTTTTTCTCCCTTAACTTTAATTCCCTTTCCAAATTTCTCTTGGTTTCCCTTACTGCTTGCTTGATGTTCACATTGAACAACATTGGAGATGGGCTAAAACCCTGTTTCACACCCTTCTGAATAACTGCTTGCCTTTCATGTCCTTCAACTCTTACAACTCTGGGCTGGTTTCTCTACAAGTTGCAGGTAATCTTTCACACCCTGCATTTTATCCCTGCTACGTATAGAAATGAAGGGGTGTAGTAAGAATTAGTATGATAACATTCTCTTTTTTTTTCTTTCGTGCCTTTCTTTTAATGCTCCAGACAGTGTTAACAAATAGTTCAATATCCAGCACTAAGAATCAAAGCTTACTGTATAAAAGTTTTGTCTGATTGTATTTACGTTCTTGTTTTTGAATTTAATCAAACATATAACACAAAATAATTGAAAAAAATCACTTTCTTCTGACCATCAGGCAAATTTCAAAGAATATAGTACGTGCTTTGTTGTAGATATGCACAATGAAAAGACTCTCACAATTACAGCTTTCAGCCAATAAGGCCTTCGTCAACAATAGACGTCAGGCAAAAACACACACACACACACACACACACACATGCAGTCTCAGACAACTGAAACCACACTGGCAGTGCAAGTTGCAGGTGCGTGTGCATCTGACGTCCATTGTTGATGAAGGCCTTATGGCCGAAAACTTTAATTGTGTGAGTATTTCCATTGTGCCTATCTGAGACTCAGCATCTCTGCTATATGGTGAGCAGCAACTTTCCTTTTCATAATATAGTTATGAAGAATATGGTCCGCTTGACATAATCAAAAGCTTTCTCTGAATCTACAAATGCTGTAAATGTAAGTTCATGTTTCTTCAATGTATGTTCTAATACACGCCTTAGGATCAGTATTACCTCATGTTTTCCTTCATTCCTCTGGAACCCAAATTGATCATCCCTGAGGTCAGCTTCTGCCAGTTTTTGCACTTCTATAAATAACCTGTGTCAGTATTTTGCAACCAGAACGTATTAAACTGATATTCAGCACCCGCCTTCTTTGGAACTTAAATTATTACATTCTTCTTTAAGTCTGCTGGTACTTCGCCAACTCTTATCTTGCAAGCCAGGTGGAGCAGATTTGTCATGGCTGGCTCTCTTAAGGATCTCAATAATTCTCAGGGACTGTCATCTACCCCATGGTCTTGTTTTGACTTAGGTCTTTTAACGCTCTGCCAAATTTGTCTCCTAATATATATCCTATTTCATTGTCTACTCTCTCCACTCAATATTCATTTACAAAGTTTGTTTAATAACTGACAGCAAACTGAGAAAGGAAACATCATGAGAGGTGAGTTCTGAAATATACGTAGCGCACCATGAGTACCTCAATGTGTTGATGGCATCTCACACCTCATTATTTCTACCTTGCAGTAACTGGAACGGAAACCACCATCTATAATATTTCCATCAAACTGCATTCATCTTAATGGTAATGAAACTGGGGCAGTTTTCAATGTGCGTGATGAGTCAAAATGCGAAGTAAGTGATTTAAAAGTAGAAGAATTCGACAATGTGTCAACTGACAATAATTCTTTAGAAAATTGAAGCCTGAGTATTGAAAGACGAAGTGGTGATGACCAACAGGATTATCGTAGTTGGGGAAAGTTGCACAACACAGTGAGATTGTTACGGCCAAATATTTACAGTTCAAAGAATTGGTATTCATAGCCAAGCACTCCATCACCAGAAATTTCACTAGTTTTGCCAATTGCTTTTCAGTAATTAAGTCCACAGAGCCTCGCAGATGAAACAAACAAATACGAGACAACATTTCAAAATAATCCTCTTTGTAATGGCTTTAAAATGTGACTGTTGGAATTGTAAACATTTCTGGGAGTGATTCAAAACCTAATGATTAATCAAAAGTCCAACATGAAATACTGCTTTTATAACTTTTTTCCAAACAGTTTTATTTGGATGTGATTTCATGTTGTATATTTATACAAAGCTTTTGGATGTTACATGTAGGCCCTCAAACACAGACGAAGTATTCTCTGCTACGTACAAAATGTTCTATGTCAAGAGGATATACTTTAAATACTCTATTCGAGGCAGTGTTGTTGGCATTGATAAAGTACAGCACTTACAAAGGCCACATCAGTTTCAGAATGTAAAATGTACAAGAACCAATGAAAGGGGGCATGCCTTCTTACATTTTGACTGATTATTTTAGAGGTTTTGCCATTTTATGTCCTACTCTATTACAGCCATCTTACAAGGGTAGTTCAAAATGTAAAGTAACAAGTCTTCTATAAGACAGCAGAAATGGAAAACTCTGTGCCTGATACTGGAGTAAATTAAGAGAGGGAACCCCACTTGTTATCATCATAGGGTTGCCACATTACTCAGACAGAACACTTCTCCCAGTAGGCCAATATGTTATTCATGGTATCCATCACACAATCAATGGAGACGTTATGTTTCTGTGCAGTCTGCTTCACATTGACATGGCAATCATCTTGAATCAACCCTCTGACATGGCAAACATTGTCATCTGATGTGGCCGTGCCTGGCCACCCTGACAGCTCTTATCTCTTCTGTTTTTGCTATATCAAATTGCACCTGTTTTCATCACGTTACACTCGTTCCATAAACTTCCACTGGCTGGTGAAGAACTGCAAACTGCAGCAACAGAAAAACTACATTACATCCTGCCCTTCAATTGTCACAACGTGTCTGACAATGTCTCTATCATGAACTTTTATTTCAAGTAACAATAGTACAGTTTCCTCCATCTACAGACAGCATTTGAAAGCTTTGATCATTTCTTCTATCTAGATATTGAAGTTGATTTCCATAGGATCCGCACATATTATAAAATTGGATATATGTGTGTTGCACATCTCCTCCTAAACCAGTGGACTGAATTCAACCAAACTTTGTACATGTATCTCTTACTGCATGGAAAGAGCCACTGTAAGGGTAAGAACTACCTACCTATGAAAGGGGTGGGTGTGAAAAAGAAGTGAGCCCAAAATGCATGGATACTTAGGCTTCATTTGTCCAGTAGTTGAGAATGAGTGGTCTTAATGACTTGCAACAAATTTTACACATAATTTCAAACCTTTATGAAACTTTTTCTCCCTGACAGCCCCCACATAATGATGAAAGGAAGAAAGTTTATCACTCACTACATATTTGCTGTTCACACAGTAAAACTACTGTATCAAGAATGTTGTTTTAATTTATTATTCCTTTACCGCTAACTGCATTTACAACACATTCTGCAGACAGTATCCACGTATGCCACTAAATGTACCTACAAAATTATATCATTTTATGGCACACTAGTCTGGAGATAGAGTCCAAACACAGATGCGTGAGAAACTGTCGCATCATTCACGACATTTAAATTTATTACTTCTTTACTACTAAGTCTATTCAAAAAACATTTCACTGTCAGTATCCAAATAAGCCATTGAACGTAACTACAAAATTATATCATTGTACAACACACAATTCAGGAGGTATGATGTCATGAACATTGAGATGCTTGAAAACGAAACTGCATAGCATAATTCACTACAGATACATGTGAACTACGAATACAAATGTGTGTGAAATATGTTAAATATATGCGAAATTATGTGGGATGTGTGGGCATGGGCAAAGTTAAGGGTAAAAAAGCACCACCTATACCCCTCAACTGATCTCAAGCAAACTTGGTCCATATACTACTTACTTTCTGGAAAGAAATACTGTGGGGTAAGAACCACCAACCTCCTATAGGCGAAAGGTGATAACATTGAGAGCGAAGGGGGTGGGAGGAGATGGACTTATAGAAGGTTGGAATAAATACATATATGGGCAACACAGGGTGCTCATTAGTATTTATGTATCTTTGAGACATCATTACATTACGTATCAAGTCACCCATGTAGAACAGAGTCTTGCAGCATCAAACTTAGCATACACTAGAACCACCATACACTGATCAGCCAGAACGTTATGACCACGTACCTAATAGTCGGTATGTCCAAATCTGGCGATGCAACATGGCATGAAAGCAATGAGGTCTTTGTAGGTTGCTGGAGGAGGCCAGCACCACAGCAGCAAATGCAAGCCACCTGATTCCTGTAAATTCCAGGGAGGGAGGGTGGGTGGGGTGGTGATTTCTGACACCGTGTTCATTCCCATTCTAGATGTGTTTGTTTGGATTCAGATCTGGCTTGTTGGAAGGCCAGCACAGCAATTGGAACCCACCACTGAGTTCCTCGAACTGGTCCATTACACTCCTGGCCTCATGATATGGTGCATTATCTCATTGAAAAATGCCACTGCCATTGGGAAACATGATCGTCATGAAAGTATGCATGGGATCTGCAACCAGCGTACGATACCCCTAGGCCATCATGGTACCTTGCACGAGCTCCTCTGGAGCCATGGATGCCCATGTGGTTCCCAGAGCACAACGGTGCTGCTGCTAATGGTTCTCCATCGCACAACACAGGTGTCAATGAGCTGTTCCCCTGGAAGACAATGGATTCACACACACCCATCAGCATGATGAAAAATGTATCAGGATTCATCAGATTATGGAATGTGCTGCCACTGTGCCAGCATCCAATGCTGATGGTCATGTACCCATTTCATTCATAGTTGCCGATGTTGAGGTGCTAACATCTGTAGATGCATGGGTTATCAGCTGCAGAGGCTCATCATTAGGAGAGTTAGGTGCATTGTGTGCTCAGACACACATGTACTCTGCCCAGCATTACATTTTTATGTTAGTTCGCCACATGTCCTGTTTCACTAGTCTGACCAGCCTACGACGTCAGATATTTGTGATGAAGGGTGGCAGCCCAACCCCACACTATCTGAACATGGTTTCATCTTGGTTTCGCCATGTGTTTAGGCACTCACCACATCACTCCTGGAAAACTCGACAAGTCGTGCAGTTTCCGAAATGCTCATGCCAAGCCTCTGGACCATCACAATCTGCCCTCTGTCAAACTCAGATTGCACACATTCACCATTCACGGACAGCACGCTCACTGATACTACATGTACTGTGCATGTATGACTAGCAGTCATTCCTAGTCAAGTGTCACTGCTAACACCAGGACGAGTTTATATTTGAAGCAGGTTAGTGATCATAATGTTCTGGCTGATCAGTGTATGACACTTCAAAATACTTCTTGCATTCAGTTTTTCACAGTTCTTAAAACTAATGTAGTACTTCTCTGTGTACGTCAGTGTTACTGTTTCATTTTTTCTTTTTTTGCACAAAATTTCATTGACCAACTCAATAACCATCTTCAGTTGCTGAGAGTTATGCTATTACGTGTACTCACTGTCTGAACTGCAACCAAATTGAAATACTGTTAGTCTCATGCCACTGTTTATAGATGACCATAAGATCAACTCTTGCGGGACAAAATGTCCTTTGATTCTCATTTGGTTTTCACAGTCCATACTCGCATTCTATGAAATGAACATTTTCTCCAGCAATTTCCAGTTCTGGCAGATGTGATGGCCAGTGAGATCCTAATAAAATTAGTGCCATATCTCAAAGCCTTATTTAAAATGAAACCTCAGTCCCTGTTTATCAGGTTTTCCAATATCTGTATTTCAATAGGCTGCTCAACTAAGCAGTCCCAGAAACTTGGTATTTATACCACAATACTACTCTTATCATATTTCATTTCAATCTGGCTGGAGTCCAGGCAGTGAGTACACACATCAGTAACTCACAGCACCACAAGAAGGCTAAGCTGGTTATTGAAATAGTATGTATAAAATGGAAACAACTGCTCAGCTGAATGCCGGGAGCACATAATCAATCATACCAAGAAAATATGAGAGAGAATAACTCAAAATTGCCAAAGTATGCTAGATTTTAATTTATAATATGGTCATATTCTGTTTGATGAACTGTTGTAGAATTCCAGTGGCACAGCTTTCAATGTATTATTCACCCATGTGCTATATGGTTAGAAGAAGACAAAACAGAAGAAGACAAAGAAGGAGAAGGAGGAGGAGGAGGAAGAGTAAATGACAAATTGGTAGAAATTATGCAAAGCAATAGGTGTCTGATATTGAGGAAATATGAAAAAACAGAGAAAAGTGATTGAAGCATGTTCCTGAAAGACACTACCAGGAAGATATTTGTGTGACAAGGTAGACAGCTACTGATACTGCAGAGAATGTATAGTGGCTATGTAACAATATTGAAAGTATTTGCAACATAAATGAAAAGAGCGAGTGCTGTTGACAGTACACTGCACTGCCAACTCTTTATGCCTGTTGAATAAATAGTATCGACAAGAGAACTGTTACCTTATTTCATTAACAGCAAAAGAAATGTGTAATGCACATATGCAGCCACAATTACAATATCTGCTGGGCACCTCCAGTAATAAAACAGTAGACCCACACAGTATCCATTTAGGAAATCTATATAATGAGATTTCATGAAGTGTTTCTTCAACTACGCCAGTATGCAGTATACTTTCTCTACCCCTGTGATTCTGAAATCCTTCCTCTTTACTTTGGCCCAAACTATGTAACACATTAAATTGCGCTGTTGGATGTGACGTCCGCCAGTTATGCAAAACACCGTTTTTTCTCAGTACCCAAACATTTTTTGTTTTTATTTATTCTGTAATGTGAACATTTTTGCTAAATGATTATGAAATTAAGTGGATGTTTAGTTCAAACAATAGATCGTTTCTTTTTGTAAATACCTTTACATTTGGTGAGCATGAATTTTCCAGATCACTTGTGTGTTAATTACTACAGGTAGCTTGTCATCTGCAACCAAACGATGTTGATGAGAAAGTTTTTTGCTGGGAGTTAACCTATCTTCTAGAATGTAATTTAGTTTGTCGCAATGTTTTCATGACTATATTCGTTTTTACTTACATTTCGTGTGGCAAGCACTTTCTCATCAACATCGTTTGGTTGGGGGGGGGGGGGGGGGGGGAGGGGGAGAGATGCACTATAATCACGTTTCTCCATCTGTGTGATTCAACATCCGCTGTATTCAACTTCAACTGATTTGTAACATGCAGTGATCTTTAAACAGAGTAAAGTGCTGTGCTCAATACTCATTACATTAATGATGGAGATGTTGAGTTTCTAAGTGATCTGCCTCACAGGAATGTAACTACTGGATTTAATCAACCCTTTGACGTGGTAAATGTCAAGACGGATGTGCTTGGCCTCCTTGACCTATGGTCATCTCTTACAACTGTTCACCCTACAGCAACTATTGGTGCCAAAGCAGCCTTTATCAGAAGTGGCAATGAAGCAGTCCTTACCACAAACCAGCATAAATAACATTATTGTAGCACACGACACACAAGGGGTCAATGACGGCAATCAATTATAGGAGAAGTATATAGCTACCAATTTTATTTATTTATGTTTCTGGAAGGAGATGTCAAGACAAAAGGAATTATTATTCTTCTTCTCGGCAAACACCACTAATCTTTAACTTTTCATTTCTGGAATACACCCAACTCTAGCTTTCTCCTTACAGTGTCAATAAGATACACTACTACCATTTCATCTTGTTACAGAATTTTCAGGCACTTGTCACTTTCTTTAACTCTCTTTAGATGACTTGTACATCCCATGAGAATGCAAGCCCATTTGAGCACAGACTTTGATGAATTCCATGAAATAACTTTATTTTTAAAACAAGGCTTCCTATTATGCTAGAAGTTTCATAAGTATTTAGAGAACTGTCTTTAATTTCTTGTTTATGATACAGCTGACACCTAAATTTCCACTCTGATTTGCTCCTTTGTATTAAAACATATATTCTGATTTTTAATTCTACTTGGATCATTCCATTCTACTTGGCCTCCATTTTTTTACTGAACCACTGATTACCCTACTATATCCAATTTGATGTTATTTCGCTACTATTCCAATTTCACAAACCTTCCTTTAGACTCAATAATTTGAAGAAAAAAAAAATAGTGGCTAAAGAGTAGGATTTCTGAAGAATATGCCCTTGACAAGTGCCAGATACAACTAAAATTGAAACAGACAAAGAAACTGTGTTAAGCCAATTCTGAATGGCAAGCGAACAGAGAAAACAGAGACAAATTTAGAAATAAACAAACTTATCATGAATGTAGATTATGAGAATTTATTTAAAAAGACAAAAGTATACCATTTTCCAGGTAAGCAACAAGGACAAACAATGGAAAATCTGGAATGGATTAAAAATAATATGAATTAGTATCAATTGCTACTCATCACATCATAAATGAAGCACTGACAGTCAGACAGGAAAATTAAAAGTACAATTAAAGCCAGATTACACGATCAGTTACAGACCGCTCCAGATACTGAAAGAACACACACACACACACACACACACACACACACACACACACACACACAAAGAGAGAGAGAGAGAGAGAGAGAGAGAGAGAGAGAGAGAGAGAGAGAGATGCCACTGTTGTCTCTGGGCATCTGTCTGCCCCTCAATGCCCATCTCTGTGATGAGTAGCAATCTATCCTAATTCGTCCTCTCTGAAGGACACCACCTTGACAAAGTACTGTCCGTGCGGGTGGAGAGGTTTGCGTATCCACATCAAGCTGAGGTCTATGCCGAAGGTAGAGGACCTACTGCCAAAAGGCCTCTCACGATGGATCAGACTAAGAGTGTCGCACAATGTCCCATTGTCCCTATCCACTCCTAGTCCTACCTAACTCCCTGATCACACCCAAGGTGTGATGCGATCCATGCCAAGGGGTGTCACATGGGAAGATGTGTCGTAAATGGAGCCTCAGAGATACCGGGCAACCTCCCTGAGTAAGTAGCCTTACACTGCACGGGGTATTTGTGGTGTGGACCTTGTACATCCCCAAATCTCGTGGGACCAATATGGACACAACTAAAGAAAGCAAAGAAAAAAACTGAGGGGCAAATTGAGACCTCAGATATCAAAACATCAGGGTCAGTACCGATGGGAGGCATTCCAACTACTGAATCAGGGTCTAGACCTGAGCCAGAAGTGGGAGCTGTAACCAAGAAGCTAGACCAGTTTAAGATCAAAGGTTTGTCTGGGGCCCAGAGGAGGAAATTACTCAGGGAACAGAGGAAAAAGGAAGGGAAAGAATGGCTTCCTAAAGACAAGTGGAGGGAATTGAAGGGACTTGAACCTAAGACCCCCAGGAAGAAACTGTCTCAGGTTGAAGGGGATAAACAACTCCCCACTATGTCAAAGATAGGTAGCAAGCAGATAAGGGAGGAATCAAAGACTCCCTCCTCCATGGATAAGCGAGTCCAGAAAAAACTGATGCAAGAAATAGTGAAACAGACTTATAGTACTGCAGTCTCGATTTTTAGGATGACAGTTATCCAGGGAGGCTATCCACTGGTGGCCATCACCTCGCAGCAGGAGGAATTGGTACAGATGGCCCTCTTTGGAAAGACTGGGGATGACGCTGGCCCAGGACCCAACTTCAGGAGGGTCTATCTATATCAAGGTGCCCTCATTTTTGTCTGTGAGGGGGTGCACACGGTGGAATCACTCAAGGACAAGGTGCCCATGATATCCCCATGGGAAGATGCGAAGCTGCTGGTTAACACAGCAGCAGAGCTTCTTAAGACTGCAAAGATATCAATATGGGTACCAAAGATCCTTAAGGAAGTCTCTCCTAAGACTCTGTTCAGGAAAATAGAGGCCCAGAACCCAAAAGTCTCGACAGAAGATTGGAGAGTGATCAACCAGAAGGTTGCAACAGAAGGACGAACCTTGGAAGTGGAGGTCAGAGAGAAGTCCATGAAGGCGATGCGGGAGCAGGACCTGAAATTGCTTTTAGGTTTCTCGCAGTTCACCATCAGGGTTCTCAAAGACCTCAAAAATGTCAGCAAGACAGACTGGAGGTGCTGCAAAATAATCTGCAGCACAGTGAAGGGGCCTTTGCTGCCCTGAGTCGCTGCCTGGCGAAGTAGGAAGTGGATGTGGCCCCGATACAAGAACCCTATTTATATAAAGGGGGTGTATCAGGCCTCAGTGGCACTGGAGGTAAACTGATTTATGCTAGAAACCTAAGAAACTCCAGAACATGCATCTATGTAAGAAATGGAATTTCTTTCACACCAATGATGGATTTCTGCTCTAGGGACTTAGTGACCATTACAATGCAGCAATGTGAGGAAGGTTTCACGAGGGAAATTGTTTTGGCCTCAGCATACCTTCCTTACAAAGACAGCTCTCCTCCCCCTTTGCCATTGGCAAGGAGACCAACTGATGGTTGGATGTGATGCTAATGCCCACAACCTAGTGTGGGGCAGCAAGGACACCAACAGTAGAGGTGAGTACATTCTTGAATTTCTCTTGTCTAAGAACTTGGAGGGCCTGAATAGGGGTAATGAACCTACATTCAGGAATAGCAGAAGGGAAGAAGTAATTGACATTACCTTTGGTTCCATGATGATGGGCAGCTATGTCAAACAATGGCATGTGGTGTTGGAGCCATCCTCATCCGACCACATGTACATTAAATTCAAGGTTGAAATGGGAATCAGACCAGACCACAACCTATAGGAATCCCAGAAAACAGACTGGGAGACAAATAGGAGAGACCTTGATTTAGGCTTATAGGAAATTAAAACCTCGATAAGGAATCCAGAAGAATTTGAGGAAGTAGCAGAGGCTATTACCTCTGCCAAAGTGGCCTCATATCAGGACAACTGCATAATCACCAAGAAGTGCACAAATAGGAGTGCACCTTAGTGGAACATTAACTTGGAAACTCAAAGAAAACAGGTACAAAGACTGTTTAGTAAAGGACAATGGACTAAATATCGTGAGGTCCTTGTCAACTATAATCTTGCAATCAAACAAGCAAAGAAGGCAGCCTGGAAGGCGTTCTCTGAGGAAGTAGAGAGCACGGCTGCACAAGCCAGACTTGAAAGATTCTCACTAGAGTACCAACCAATCCAGGAGGTATGTTGAGGAAGGAGGATGGGGAATATACATAGACAGCACATGAGATGCTGAAACTGCTCCTCAAAACTCCCTTTCCTCAATATGCTCTGCCAGACAACACAGACCAGAATGTGATCCCAGAGAGACAATGATTCTCAGGCACTCTAAGAGGACTGGGAATCGGCCAAGGAGTGTGTGAACTTTAATAAAATCCAACAGGCGGTGGGAACATTCCAACCATTCAAGTCACCTGGCTCAGATGGAATTTTTCCATTTCTCCTACAACATGCAGGAGAGAAGCTCATAAGAGTTCTATGCTGGCTATTCAGGGTTAGCCTAGGAGTAGGAATCATTCCCAATGCTTGGAGGGCAGTGAAGGTTGTCTTCATTCAAAAGCCAGGGAGAACTGATCATACCAAGGCTAAGGATATGAGACCAATCAGTCTGTCCTCTTCCATTCTCAAAACATTGGAAAAACTGGTTAATTTATATGATGGGGTTAATGTACATGATGGGGAGAGGAGGCTAAGTAGGGCCCCTCTACATTCAAACTAACACGCGTATCAACCAGGTAAATCGTGAGACAGCTCTCCAACTCATTGGGAAGGTGGAGAAAGTACTTCGCTTACAAGAAATAGTCCTCTGCATCTTCCTGGATATCAAGGGGGCCTTCAGTAACACGACCTTCGATTCCATGGTAAGGGCAACAGAGGTGCATGACCTGGGGACCACTATATGCAGGTGGACCAGGGCCATGCTTAGTGGAAGGAAGGTAAAGGTTACCATGATGAATGAAAAGATGGCAATTAACACCACTAGAGGCTGCCCACAAGGAGTAGTTTTGTCCCTCTATTGTGAAATCTAGTGGTGAACAGACTCATTGAGGAATTAAATTCCACACAATGCTTCTGCCAAGGATACGCAGGTGACCTTATCATAGTAATACTTGGCAAATTTACTGACACAGTTAGAAATATGGCACAAAGAGGTTTGGACATTGTGCAAAATTGGTGCATTAAACATGATCTGAGGGTTAATCTTAATAAGACTGTTGTGGTGCCATTTATGAAGAGAGATATTCAACACTCAAGTTGCAATCTAAAGCTCTTCCATGAAACTCTACCTGTGAAGGAGATGGTGAAATCTCTAGGGGGTAACCTTAGATGAGAAACTAACATGGACTCCTCATATTAAGAGTATCTGCTCCAAGGCAAAAAGTACTCTAGTGAGTACCAGAAGGGCTTGTGGCAAAAACTGGGGCCTAAGCCCAAGGGGTATGCATTGGATATACACCACTGTAGTCAGACCTAGGATTTCTTACGGGGCCGTTGTGTGGTGGAAGAAGGTAGAACAGCGGGTTGCAGCTAAGGAGCTTGCTAAGGTGCAGAGATTGGCCTGCTTAGCCACAGCAGTTGGAATTAGCAGCACATCAACTGCTGGAATGGAAACCATGCTGGACATGCCTCCACTACACCTTTGGGTCAAGATGGAGGCAGCAGCTGGGGCACACATACTTAAAACTGGCAAAAACTGGGTCTCATTCAGATATCCAGAATCACACACTAACATAGTGAGTGAGGTAAATATAGGAATGGCTGGGGAAATGCCTGCTGACTATATAACAACTCCAATCTGCTTCGACAAGCCTTACAATATAATAACTGGAAGCAGGGAGCAGTGGGAAAAAACAGTTTGATACCTTACATGGGACATCGTTTGGTTCACTGATGGGTCAAAAATAGACCAAGGCATTGGGGCAAGGGTGTACGGGGTTCAGTCAAGACTGGAGGACATCATCTCCCTAGGAAAACTGGCCTCAGTATTCCAAGCTGAAATTACTGCAATCAAGGCATGTGTCAAGGAGAATAAGCGTAGGTGCTACAAAGATCATATCATCTACATCTATGCAGACAGCCAGGCAGCTCTGAAATCATTGGCAGCTCCTGCAACAAGATCTAAGATTGTTGCAGAATGCCACAGGGCTCTGGTGGAGCTAGGGGGAAGGAATAGGGTACACCTAGTGTGGGTCCCTGGCCACTCAGGAATCTGCGGCAATGAACAAACCGACAGATTGGCTAGGATGGGGACAACAACTCCATTTATTGGACCGGAACCTGTCCTGACAATCACCAAGGCTATGATCAAATTAGAACTACAGAACTGGCTTAGGAAACAGCACGTAGAATATGGGACCAAGGTCCATAAACAAAAATGTGGTAAGGTAATGATGCCCAAGAAGCTCTGTAATCCTGGGATTGAACAGGAAAGAGATCAAATTCATGACTGGACTAATGACTGGCCATGGGAATTTCAAGAAACACCTACACACAATGGGTGTAACAGAATCTGTGATGAGGGTGAAGAAACTGCATCACACCTAATCTTTGAATGCATGGCACTGGAGAGTAAAAAATACAGAATCTTCGGGACAACTAGACCTGAAGAAATTCTGTCTAACAAAAAACTGGTAGACAGACTCCTTGCACTATTTAAGGGCATTGTTTGGCTTCACTAGATATACAGGGAGTGATACCGCACAATAAACTTAGTTTTGGTGTGGACAGTGGTGGGTTAGACCTAAGCTGTTTTAGCTTCCCTGTTAAAATCAAATCAATCCTAATTCATATTATAAGCAACAAGTTTAATATTTTTTGACAATGGTAATTAAACCTGAAAGACAGCAGACACAATTATTTAACAAAGTTATTCAGTCCAAAGCAAAAAATGTTGCAGATACGGGAAAAAAGAAAAAAACAGGAAAAACAAAATTCACAAGGAATGAAGTAGCTTTTGAAGAGAATGAGATCCATCGTGTCTGAGATTTTGCCCACCACACCGAGAATAGCTTTTCGTCGCCTTCCTATTCTCTGCACCATCCTTGTCAGACCCTATGCTCCTTCTGGACTCTCCTGCCTACCCTATGTCTCCTATCCCTGTGACCATCCCCGTTGCAAGACTTGCCCTATGCACCCTCTACCACCATCTATTCCAGCCCTGTAACTGACAAAAAATATACTATCAAAGGGAGAGCCAGCTGTGAAACGACGTGTCATATACCAGCTGTTATGTAAACACCGTTCGGCTTTTTACATTGGTGTGACTACCACCCAGTTATCAGTCAGGATGAATGGGCATAGGCAGACGGTGTATACAGGCAACACACAATATCCTGTTGCACAGCATTCTGTACAACATGATGGTTGTGACCTTGGTGCCTGTTTCATCACATGCACCATCTGGATTCTTCCCCCAGACACCAGTTTCTCAGAACTCCGCAGGTGGGTATTAGCACTACAACAAGTCCTTGGTTCTCGCCACCCACCTGGCCTTAATTTACGTTATTTCCTTCCATCTCAATATTTGTTAACATTAACTACTACTTTCTTCACTCCATTTTAGTTTTCTACATCTTTCATTTTCCGCCTTGTCTATTTTTCACCAGCCCCTCTGCCACCTCTGTTACATACAATGCACTTAGCTTTTCACTCTCTTAATAACTTTTGCACGATGTTTAAGTAGTAATCTCTGTTTTGCATATTACCCTATCTTCCACCTTTAAGCTCTCAGATTTTTAAAAGCTTGCAAATATTTAAATCCTGTTGTGTGTGTGTGTGTGTGTGTGTGTGTGTGTGTGTGTGTGTGTGTTTCCCTGCTGCTGCTGCTTGGTGAACAGATTTTTTTTATTTATCTGTTTATATTATATTTCAAATAGTGGATAACATACCACAAGTTCCCGGATTCTTAACTTACAGAATCTCAGTGACAGTTTGTTACTGGTTACAGATCAAAATATTACATATTTTTTGCATTAGTATCACAATGCTGCTCTATTTGCAACAGAACTATGAAATATCCTAGTGATTGTAGAGGGGAAAGAAAGGTTGAACATTTTCCAAGTTTCAAATTCATAAAAGTAGAACATAATGCACAGTGCAAAGCCCTTACAATAAACTGCACAAAACTCTGAAGTTTCTTTTGGGTGAATAAATACACTAATTTTGATAAGCATGGCATCAAACATTTACCTTATTATTTTAAAGAGACCATTTTTATATCAATGACACTGCTCTAGTTGTTTAAATGTTGACATTATTTAGTTTGCAAAATGAAGGAAATGAAGTTTGTCATTGTGCAAAACAATTCCACATAAAATATGTCCTGGAGGAACTCTTCAACCATTTATTCAATGGTACGAATAGAACAGCAACCAAATAACCTTATTCATTTGACTTATTTATTCATTTAAGCAATATCAATCTAATACATACATTTCACACTTACAAGTACTAATCAGAAATGTGTTGAAATTATGTTCAGGATTTCAGATAAAATCTAATTTACAATTTAATACTGTAACATTAAAGTCAAATGAAAGGTTATTTACTGCAGTCTTCACACCAATGCCCGAAACATGCTCTCTAATTAGTGGCAATTTTTCCTTTCTTCAGAATCTGTGCATTTTTTATTTTCTAATATTTTACCTTCAGGTGACAATACTTTGATAGAGTAAGAGTAGAGAAACTTATTTTTTTAGTTTAAGAAACGCAACAACCGGCAAAAAACTGGTTGCTGTATTTGTTGATGTAATATAATTCACAGCAATAGAACTCCACCACCAGTTATATGGATAGATTAATTTTATTTTTTTCAACTGGAAAAATCCAAAAAATTCAATACAGTGCTATTAGCATGCTATACCAATTTATAGCTTTATTGCTCAGTTATGGTACAAGACATGAAAATAATGAATCTACTGAAGACATACCTGAAAAATCCCACATCAGAACATCAGATAATGATTCATGTACGAAGTAAAAGTTCCCCAGAGCCTGAAAAACAAGTTTTATATACTGAGCATGGTTAACGGATTTATTTTTAAATGTTTTGTTTAAGCACATTTTCATTACCTTCATAAATAACAAAAAACATATATTTAACAGCAGTGACAAGTTCATGGTATGTGCTTACTGTGAAATGTTCCGCAGATGAGTAATCTTCATCAAGATAAACTCTCACACGATCAAATAAGCGCAGTTCTTCACTTGACATAAGCAACCTGAAACAATGTAACAAGATGACAAGCCTGTTATGTGCAGAACACCACACAAACTAGGCAAATTACATCACTGGGAACCTCATCTGGAATGCTTTATTGGGGGAAAAAATTTAAAAAGTAGATTAGCATATTTTATAACTAATTAAAATCTTTAAACAAATTCAAGTAATAGCAACAATAATTAGTAGTTGGTTACACAGCAAAAATGTGTGTTTATTCTTTAAGTTTCCTGCAGTATAGATAATATACAAAGTTTTATATACTGAGCATGGTTAATGGATTTTTTTTAAATGTTTTGTTTAAGCACATTTCCATTACCTTCATCATAGGCTAATGAGCACAGAGATCATGTGTGTCCACTTCTTAACTTTGAACCTCAATAAAGAAAATGATATATTCTCATTATTTCAGCTCCAACAAGCTACTTCACTGATTTTGACCTTACACAATACAGGGGATGTGCAAAATAATGTGAACACTTGTACTTACTTGGGAAAGATTTATTAACCCCATCTGCCCATAATACAACTGCGATTCTTCTAGAAATACTGGCGTGAAGTAGAATGTTATACCACTCTTCAATCAGAACCTCTTCTAACTCCTATAGTGATGAGGGATGCGGAAATCTGCTCCATAGTTTGCGCTTGAATACCGCACGCAAGGGTTCGACGATGTTCAAATCCACAAACTGTGCTGGCCAGGGAAGATGCCGTAGTTAAGTTGCATGCTCCTCATACTAGGATTGTACTGTCCTGGCTGTGTGAATGGTTGCATTATCGACCTGAAGTATGGCATAATTGGTGGGGAACAACATTTGAATCATGGGGTGCACCTGATCACCTAAAACATTTGCATAATTGTTGGCTTTAAGAAGGCCTCTGACCAGCAGAATACCATGATATGGCTGCCCACACCACAACACTTCTATTTCCACGCTTAACCGTTGGCATCAAGCAATCAGGATTGTAGGCTTCTTTTGGTGTTCTTCGTACAAAAACCCTGCCGATGTTGGAAATAACGAAAATGTTGACCCGTTGGACCTTGTGACGTGTTTCCACTGATCAGCCATCCAGGATTTATGCTCCTGACACCACATTTTACACTTTTTTGCATTGGTTGTCATCACTAATGGTTTCGGTATAGCAGCTCGTCCATGAATAGACCCTTTAAGGAGTTCTCAGTGGACACTGTTGATAGAGAGAGGTCCTCTAAGATGACTACTGAGCTCTTCAGTCACTTCAGCCACCATAGTTTTGTGTTGTTTTGACAGAATTAGTGTTAGCCTACGATGATCTCTTTTATTTAGTTTTGATCTGCACTGACTATTACATTTACACGATGATGTCTTTCCATGATTTGTGCAGGCTGTCACAACTGTTGAAACAGTTGCTCTTGGAACATTCAACAAGTTGGCTGTCTTGATTACTGATGCTCCAGCTAATCGGGCCCACAAAATCTGCCTTCTTTGAAACTGTGTTAGGTCTTTCATTGCACACCAGCCTCAGCCTCTGAATGCAAATGCAAAGTGTGGACTACTCATAAACAACCTACACTGATGCCTAGTCTGTACTGAACACACACAGTCCAGCAGGGCACATGCCTTACCTGTGTTGTTGACCATCAAACAACCATTCAATTACTATCACTGTTCACATTATTTTGCCTACACCCCCCCCCCCCTCCAGTTTTTTCAGCTCTGTGACCTGCTCAGATGGCTGAGCATGCTAGTGCACTGCTTCCAGGATATGAAGTGGCAAGCCTGTCTTGGACTGAATGTGCCTTGCAGATTAAGGATGAGGGCTGGTGAATCAGTCAGCCTGGATGTGGTTTTTAGGGAGCTTCTCACATCCAACTACATTAATCTGGTACCCACAACCCACTTCAGATACACACTATGCAAACATTTTAAAACCATTCTCACACTTGAGTAAGAGATTTACCCTACACACACACAGATGGCATACACAATTTCCATTCTGAAGGGAGGGGGGAGGGGGGGGAGGGGGGGGGGGGAGGGGGCGTCAAAAGGCATTCAGCCTCCAACTACTACATCAGCAAAACCCATATAACAATGCTGACCCCATAGAGGAATGAGGAAAGGCAAAATAATAAAAATAATAATAAGCAACAGCAGGAGCAGGAGGAGGAGGAGGAGAAACATCATTTTCAATTCTATGTAGAACTGAAACCATATGCCACTATTAATTTGTTAAGTAGACATAATTATGAGTATTCCTCTTGCAATTTTCCACCTACTGAACCTTCTACAATGGTTGGTCTTGCATTCACCAGTAAACTACTTTGTAAGTAAACATCCAGCTGCAGCAATATCACATCCCAAAATCATCAACTCCTGTCACTCCTCTGCTCCAATTGTCCATCTTTCACACAATAACACGAAAAAATTCCCAATAAAAGCCTTAAGTTGTTTCCTTAAACCCATGGTTTTTTTACAGTCTCTGTCACACACAGGTTTATTCTGCTTGTAAGATCTTCCAGGCTGTTTTACAGGAGTCATAATGACAGAGCCACTTCTTTGTGATTGAGACTGTAACACAATAAAATTATTCTTTCAACCTGCATTCATCTCTCAGCTTACTACTGAGATACACAACTCTATGTTCTTCAGCTGCTGTCCTCCTAGAACTATATCTGTCTTGTATTGTGTTTCCTCACAAGAAGTGCCATTGGTTTCTCCTTATTCATTTTCAGGCTATATTCAAGGCTAAGAATAACCTCAATTAACTTTAAGATTCCTGTGGGTCTCCCTTATTTTCAGCAAATCCTGAAATATGTAACCTTTCCTACATCTCTCAGGTTTTCTTCTTACTAGGTATTAACTCTTTTTATTTACTGCATACCCTGAACAATGTGAGTGGAAGTAATAACTCTCAGATGAGTCCTCCTCTTACCAGTGTATCTTGCCAGCATTTGCCAAATTTCACAACTGCTATCTCATCTTTGTGCAGATCCCATATTAACTTTTAGTCTTTATACAACACATCAGTATCTTTCAATACCTGAAGCTTCTCTCAATTCATTCTGGCAATTGCTTTCTGAACGTATAGAACCATTTTTCTGTGTTTGATGTGAGAGCATCCTTTTTAGGATGCCACTTATCATTGGTATGCATACCTTCAACTGCCTCAAATTCTTGTAATTAAGTTCTTACTATTAAAATTCTTCTTATTAAGATTTTTTAGGCAAGTCTAAGTGCTCAGTACTGCTCACATTTTTGTGCTGACGGCATTTTCAGTTGAGGTATGATTGCTTATCTCTTAAAATACTTTGGCAGTACAACACTTTCATAAATTCTATGCCCAAGTTCGTACAGTGTTTTCATCACATTAGCATGAAAGTATTCAATCAATTGTATTGTTAGGTAATAACTGCAGGTGCTCTCTTACCTTCCATGATCTTAACTGTCTGCTGTCAAAAGATCACCTCTTTGATCTTTCAGATTCACAGACTTATGGTTTCTAACATGTCGTGTCGGATGATGCCACAATATAATTTCTGTAAGTAACTCTTCCATTTCAAGTCCACACCAATACAATTTATTGCTTTCAATCAGGACCCACGGAAACAAATTTTTGTATGTCCAAAAATCAGTTTACTAACTTGTAAGCTAGCCATGAATTCTTTCACGACAGATTTGTGGCACGAAACTGTCTGCTGTGCACTTGTTGCATTAATGATGTCCCGAATGCGTGAAACAAGCGAATATGATTTTATGGTATGGTCATGTGAGATGGGCCTTCAGTAGGTTCTTCAGAAGTTAAGGAATTTTTCTCTAATTTGGAAGAAGCACTTCATCTCAGCAAGTAACTAGATAAACAGGATCAACTGCTTTTGTTACAATGTATTTACAAGATATAAGAATTTTTCAGACATATAATAGGCATTCTTTCTATCACCACACGCTGGCAGTATTCGACATACTAAGACCACAGTCTACAGGGAATGGCTAAGAGTTTTACTCATACTTTTCACGAAAGGAAGCCTTCCTAACCTTTCAAAACCCCAAACCTCTTCTCTGGTTCACTTCCAATAAATCTTCATGATCTGGACTCGTGGGTAAGATGGCCTTGGCATGTGAGTGCATCTGTGGATCCGTACTCTAGTTTGAGAAAGGATTTTTCCAAAGCTAGCACGTTTTATTTCTCATTTGTTTGTGCCTGTCGACAACTCATCACTTCTGCAATTTGGTGAGTGGTCTCCTTTACTCCTAAATTATTTTCAAGAACATTCATAGTTTGACTGATGAAACCTCTGCAAAATGCAACTGCACATAAATATAGGCAGAGTTTCAATAAACTGCTTGTTGCAAAGCCATGTTATGTTCCTCATAAATCAAAAGTTCATATAAAATCATTTCCTTTCACCTAATGAAACAATGTTTCTAAGAATGTGACAAAACTTGATCAATATTTACAAACAGCAACATAATAAAGAAAAAGTAACATTCAGGTGTCACATGAAAAGCTCATTAATACATTTGCAACAACTGTAGAATACTTTTGTTGCCCATTTTTAAATTCAATTTGTTTTTCGTCTATTTTGTTCTAATTCACAGTGCAACAATAGCCACATATTTATTTCTCTTCTCTATGGTTGCAAGACAGAAATCTATGACTATAAACCCTGAGACTTTTCTGCGTACTTTAGAATATCACAATTTTATCGGTTTTGACTGTCGAGGGTTCAGTAACATATTTTTGAAGATGTATTCTGAATACCAGTACAGGTACAATAAGAAAGTTGTATAACTTGGAGGAACTATTAATTACTAAATGGATAGATTACTACTCAACATATAGTAGAGCTGCTGAGTCGCAGATAGGAACAACAAAATGATTGTCAAACAAGTAAGCTTTTGGCCAAAAAGGCCTTCATCAAAATTAGACTACACACACACACACACACACACACACACACACACGACCACAGTCTCTGACTACTGACGCCAGACTAAGCAGCGGTGCATGTTGAGAGAAGCAATCTGGATGGTGAGGGTAAGGAGAGGGAGGGGAGGGGAGGGGAGGGGAGGGATAGCATAGTAGAGGTTAGGGATGGTAAAGTGCTGCTTGTGAGATAATACAGAGACAACATGGAGAGATGGTAGAGCAGCTTGGTGCAGTCAGTAGGTTGGACATAGGGGCCAGTGGAAAAGGAGAGAAGTAAAAGCACTGTGGACACAAAGATGGAATAGAGGCTGTGTAATGCTGCAGTGTGACAGGAAAGAGGATAGGTGGGTGTAGAACAATGATAAATGAACATTGAGGCTAGGAGGGCTATGAGAATGTAGTATATATTGCAGGGAGAGTTCCCATGTGCACAATTCAGAAAAGCTGGTGTTGGTAGGAAGGATACAGATGGCACAGGCTGTGAAGCACTCCTTAAAATGGCAAACACTGTGCTGGGCAGTGTGCTCAGTAACTGGATGGTCCAGCTGTTCCTTGGCCACAGTTTGTAAGTATACATTCATGTGGACGGACATCTCATTGATTGTCATGCCCATGTAGAACACAGCACAGTGCTTGCAGCTTAGCTTGTAGATCACAGGACTGATTTCACAGGTAGCCATGCCTCTGGTGGGACAGGTGATGCTTGTGACCAGACTGAAGCAGGTGATGGTGGAAAGATGTATGGCACAGATTTTGCATCTAGCTCTATTACAGGGTTTGAGCCATGAACAAGGGGTTGCAAGCAGGGGTTGTGTGGGGATGGACGAGGATATAATAATGTAGGTTGGTGGGCAGTGGCATACCACTGTGGGAGGGGTGAGAAGAATAGTGGGTAGGACAGTCCTCACGTCAGGGCATGATGACAGGTAGCCAAAATCATGGTGGAAACTGTGATTCAGTTGCTCCAGTCCTGGGTGGTACTAAGCCACGAGAGGAATGCTCCTCTGTTGCTGGATGGTGGGACTTCAAGATGTGGGGGTTGACTGGAGAGGTACGGCAGGAGAGATCTGTTTCTGTACAAAGTTGGGAGGGTAATTACATTCTATGAACGCCTCGTGTATTTTGAGAGGGACTGCTCTTCACTACAGTTGTGACAGCCACGGGTGGGCAGGCCGAATGGAAGATTCTTCTTGGAATGGAACGGGTGGCAGCTGCCGAAGTGGGGGTATTGCTGGTGGTTAGTAAGAGTTATACGGACAGAGGTACTGATGTGTCCATTTTTTGAGGTGGAGGTCAACATTGAGGAAGGTGGCTTTTTGGGTTGAGGAGGATCAGATGAAGCGAGTGGGGGAGACGGTGTTGCGGTTCAGGAGAAATTTGGATAGGGTGCCCTCACCCTCAATCCAGATCGCAAAAATGTCATCAATTAATCTGAATCAGGTGAGGTGGTTAGGATTCTAGGGGTGGTTAGAAAGGACTCCTCAAAATGGCTCATGAATGGAGTGGCAAAGGGTTATGCCATGTGGGTGCTGATTGCTCATTACCTCAGAATTGTTTGTATGTGATGCCTTCACGGGAGAAGTAATTGTGGGTGAGGATACGGTTGGTCATGACAACTTGGAAGGAAGGGTAGGTTTGGAATCTGTCAGGCTTTGAGAAAGGTAGCGTTCAATAGCAGGAAGGTCATGGGCATTTGGGATGTTGTGTAAAAGGAGGTGACATCAATAGTGATGAAAAGGGCACCATGGGATAAATGAGCAGGAACTGTTGAGAGTAGGTGGAGGAAATGGTTGTTATCTTTTATATATGAGGGTAGGTCGAGGTGATAGGGTGGTAGAGGTGAGTAGAGAGATGGACTCGTTGCGGTGGGCCCACGGATTTACGGAGAGACTGCAGATCCTGCTGGATTTTTGGAATGCAGTCATTGTGGCAGGGTTTGTAGGTGGATGAACCAGAAAGGAGGTGGAGCCCTTCCGTCAGATACTCTTTGCACTTCAAAACAGTGGTGGATCCTTTGTCAACAGGCAGGATTATAATGTCAGGATCAATTTTTAGCTGGTGGATTGCAGTTCTTTCTGGAGATGTATGGTTAACGTGCAAGTTGAGCGATCTGGGGAATAAAAGTGAGGCAAGGTTCGAGGTTAAGAAATTCTGGAAAGTTAGCAGGTGGTGATTTGGGGGCAGTGAGGGTGGATCACAGTTGGATAAAGGAGTGAACTCAGTTAGGCAGGGTTCAACACTGGTCTTTGGTTGAGTCTGATTGGCAGAGTTGGTGGCAAAAGAAGTGTTTCTGCTTTAAAAAGACCAGAGAAGGAGACAAAGTCCTTAACAAGTCCTGCAAGACTGAATTTGGGAGTGGGGCAAAAGGTGAGGCCTTTTTAGGGGACTGCTAATTATGTCGGGCTAAGGCTTTTGAGTAAAGGTTCATGACTGTGTTTCAGATACATTGAAGACCTAGATTCTGTTTATTTGTGGTATGGAGTGTTTGTGGGTTGGGTAAATGTAGTATGTCTGTGAGGCAGGGTTTGCCAGCTTTGAGGGAATGGGGGGGGCTGTTGTACAAGTAGTGATAGTGTATACCAAGGCGGGAGAAGGAAGTTATCAGGTTGGAGAGTACCTTGAGGTAGCACTGCGCATGCTACTCTAGTTTCTGTAGGGCAAGAGCTTCAATGTGTGATACGGGATCCAGGAATTTGGGATTGCAAAGCAGGAGAATTTTACAGGTGGAGAGGAGGTACTGCAAGGAGGTTTGAGCCTGACTGAATGTTTTACAGGACAATGTCAGTGAGGGTTAAGGACTGGCACAATCTGAACAGGTGGAAGTCATTGTGGAAGGAAAAGTTGCAGCCGGAGGTATGTAGTTTGATGGTAAGCCATTTTGGAGGATTCCATGAGCCAAGCAATGAACAAATCCAGGGTGTGACAATGGACACCCACATGGCATCATCCTATGCAAACTTATTCAAGGGAGTCCTTTCTAATTGCCCAGAATCCTAAACTGCTCAACTGGTTCAGATTCACTGATCTCTTTGTGATCTGGATCAAGTGCAAGGGCACCCTATTCACATTCCTCCAGAACCTCAACCCCTTTTCTCTCATTCACTTTACCTGGTCCTCCTCAACCCAACAAGCCACCTTCTTTGGTGTTGACCTCCACCTCAAAGATGACTACATCAGTACCTCTGTCCACATCAGACCTACCAACCATCAGCAATACCTACACTTTGATGGCTGCCACCTGTTCCAGACCAGGAAGTCCCTTCCATACAGCCTAGCCACCTGTGCCATCCCAACTGTAGCGGCAAAGAGCCCCCTTCAAATATACCAAGGGTCTCACTGAAGCATTCACAGAATGTAATTACCCTCTCAACCTTGTACAGAAACAGATCTCCCATGCCTTATATCTCCAGTCAACCCCCCCCCCCCCCCTCCCCCGAAAGTCGAAAGTCCCACTGTCCAGCCACAGAGGAGCATTTCCCTTTTGACTCAGTACCACCCAGGACTGAAGCAACTGAATAACATTCTCTGCCAGGGTTTCGACTACCTCTCACCGTGCAATGAAATGGGGAATGTCCTCCCTTCCACAGTGCTATTCTGCCATCCACCAAACCTACATTATGTCCTTGTCCATCCCTTCACAACCCCTGCTCCCAACCCCTTGGCTCATAGCTCACATCCCTGTAACAGGCCTAGATGCAAGACCTGTCCCAAACATCCTCTCACCACCATCCAATCCAGTCTGGTCATATGCATCGCCTATCCCATTAGAGGCTGGGTTACAAATGAAACCAGTCTTGTGATCTACAAGCTAAGCTTCAAGCACGGTACAGCATTCTACGTGGGCATGACAATCGACAAGCTGTCTGTCGACATGAATGGCCACCAACAAACTGACCAAGACACAGCTAGACCATCCAGTTGCTGAGTACACTGCCCAAAACTATGTTCTCCATTTTAATGACTGCTTCACAGCCTGTGCCATCTGTATCCTTCCTACCAACATCAGCTTTTCTGAACTGCTCAGATAGGAAGTCTCCCCACAGTATATCCTGTGTGTCTGAGACCCTCCTGGTCTCAACTTTCATTAGTCATTGTCCTACACCCGCCTATCCCCGTCCCTGTTCACACTCCAGCACTACACAGCCCTCTATTCCACTTATGCACCCAGAGCCTTTACTTCTCTGTATGTTCCCACAAGCAGCACTTCACCGTCCCCCACCCTTATCCTTCCCCTTCCCATCCCAGCCTCCTCCTTACCTTTACCACCCAGAATGCTTCTCCCATCTCTTGCACTGCTGCTTGCAGTCTGGCCTTGGCAGCCAGATACTGTGTGTGTGGGAGCGGGAAGGGGGTGGGGGGGGGGAGGGCGCAAGTGTGCATGTTGTCTAATTCCAATGAAGGCCTTTTTGGGCGAAAGCTTGATTGTTTGACAGTCTTTTGGTTGTGCCTACCTGCAACTCATCATCTCTGCTATATGGATGTTGTAATCAATCCTTTTCATAATACTGCATTATTCAGTCCTGGATTTTCCATTGTTTGAACTATTAATTACGATTTATTAATTTTATTCTAAATAGATACCTACCTCACGAAGTATTCAACATGTTTCATGCTACGTTCATAATTTTTTCCACCAACTTCCTGACAATGTAATGCAATGAATTTTGGATCTAGTCGACTTACTGTCTGTAAATTGAAGAAAACCAGTACACATGAAATTAACAATCCTTTGAGACAATCATATCCATTAATGCAATTGAAAAAGTAAATACATTCATGTTTGCACAAAACTGTAATACAGCTGACATTTAAGCAGTGAAAATGATATTGACAATCAGAACAAATAATTAAAACAGAATAAAGTTAAAAAACCAAGATCTGAAATTTTATGTGAAATATTCAAGTTACTGAATTTCTAAATTCAATTACATGTCGTGTCAGGAAGTGAAACATAAATAGATAATAATAAGTATTGCTTTGAGAGTTGTTGATTATATTTAGGATACCCAAGGAACTCAACAGCATGGTTATAAGTTACTTTACCCAAATAATCAACGAGCCAACAGAAAATTTTTACCAATACCACAGTCAGGTCAAGAGCTGTGACTGTCGCAAGAACTGTGTTACAGAGAAAAATTAACTCAGAGCACCAATACAAGTAGTTGCAGAATATGCACACGTAAAGGTACAAGCATCGAGAGGAAGTGCACAGCTGTATGTCCCACCGGGAAAAGAGCTGAGATGGAAGATGTACACCATGACTGGCACACTAATATCTGTTATTCTAGCAGCACAAAATAATATAGTTCCATTTAGAAAATGTTGATGGCTGTCTCTCGGTGATAAATAAAGTTGCAAGCACAACTGTGTTTCATGAAGCCCAGGTAACTGTTCATCTAGGTGAAAACATATCAAAAATATCTTTAATGGGTGAAAAGTAATTTAAGGCGAAAAAATTAGGTATCTCACCCAGTAAACTGGACTAAAGGGGATACTTTCAATGGGGCAGACTGTGAGATGGGTGGGCAAGAAAATGTGAGGGAAAAAGACCTCCCAATGCATGTCTTAGTGTAACTGCAGCTGTTCTCACTGTTTTCAAATTATTAAGGAGGAGATGAATGTTGGGGTTGTAGAAAAAAGTGTCCTGTATAGGGATGTTATGGCCTTAAATAAATCTTAAGCACACAATAAAACGGTTTTTGGCTGAATTTGTTTAAGGGTAGAATAACTACTTCTACAAGGAGAGTATCAGGACGACTCAAAGCAGAAATCTACAGTCCCAAGACTGACTCTACTGTGGTGCACAGGGCCTAGTAGTCCTCAACCATTGTTGCCAACTCATGAGCGACACACCCACGGTCCAACTGGTTAAAATAAATGACTGGTAAAATTTTACTAGAACTTTCTGATCTGGTCCCCAAGAGCTATTTCCAAGGAAGCACAGTTTAATTTCTGCATAGGCAGGACTTTATCTGCTGTATGAGGAGTAACCCAGAATTATGGGCCCATACCCACATTTACCAAACAGCTGTTTGAAGATGAGACACTGTTGATTGTAGAGACATAGAACAACAATACGTTCAGTCCCACAACAATGACAATTCTGTTTCTAGCAAATGTGAAGGCAGGAGCACTCAAGATCAAACCCTATGCAACTCTCTTTTACTAAAAATGTTGGATGCCTTCCTGAAACCATACCAGTTTTGAAAGGTGGTTGGTTATGGATCTAAATTTCAAAAACCACACTGAAAGAAAAACTCATTTCCACACAACAACAAAGTCTGTGTCAGACCATCCACTCCAGATATTTGCATAGCGCAGCTGTTAAACTGTTTAGTCTGTAGCTGTCTATACTGTGAGGGTTTTACCATTTGTCAATATGGTATAATGTCAAATCTTGTTAAATATCTTCAGAACTCTGTTAGTCACTAAGGTGGTGAAGTAATTTCACATTGCACAAGTGCAGTGTTGAATTCCCAGTTTCTGAAGGTGTGTTATAGGTCTATTTCTCAAATATTAAAAGACAGAATTACTTGGTTAAAATTCAGTGTTGGATAAAAACTGGTGTGAAAATGGTCTGATGCTAATATTTTGGCACAATGCATCGCTAGTAATTTTATTATTTCGAAAGGATTAATATGGAGTATTCTTCGGTCTAAAACTCCACGTATTCTGGCTGGAAAATAATGTCCACTGATACATCGCAGCTTTGCCATACCTGGGCATCTGTTGTGTGTGTGTTCATTGAAGCAACACAGCCCTACTTCAACTGTTTCATGGAATTGTACTTATGTTTGTAATCATTTTATATAAAACTAGATTATAGGCAGAGGGCTACGTCATCTGACATTGTAATGCCTCCCTCTGTTTCTGTTGGCCTCAGCTATTCCCATGGTGTAGACCTGAAAGAAGTCCGGAAGAGCAATGGTCTGTATTACGCTTTGAGTGGCTAATGGTTCTGTATTATACAATGACTAGGTAATCACTTTGGTGTTTCTTGCACTGACTCACCAATGTTTTTTTCTTGGGTTATCATGATATAGGCATCAGAGGAGTGTTCTTCCCAACTGGCTTTTGGTAGAGACCATCTCAGTAGAGCATCCACGGGGTCTCTAACATGGTATCGATAAAATGATTGGGTAATGACTGCTGGATTTGCCATTTGTGACAGTATGCCATTTGGACACCGAGTAATGTCATGCCCATGAACACACACTATTTCTGACATCTGTGGGAGTGTGGTCGCCAGTGCGCACTGGCAGAGCCAAGCCGTCAGACATCACATGCAAGAAGAGAGTTCACAGCTCAGCTTGCAGATGGCAACATTCATCATGTGCTTCTAAACAGCGTTATGTTGATAGTGATATTTATTGAGGTAGAAGAATACAAGGTGACTGAGTTTAGGTCAGCATGTGGTTTTCTGTATGTACTATGAAAAGATGCAACTGCCTAACGGCCAATTCAAAATTACATTCACAATTCTGTCAAAATTATGAAAAAAGAAAATAGCGAGTCAAACCCGAAAGAAGGGACCAGGCTTTAATTAGCCAAAAAGGTGATAGAAGTAAGCAAAGACAGCAATACTGTTCAGAACCTAAGGAAAAGCCAGACTGACTAAGACTTAACAATGGGATCAGTCGAGTCAGAGAAGAGAGGAGGGGGGAAGGGGAGGAACTGCAACAATCAACAGTATGGATCTGTTGAAATTTCCAGTTTGTTGAGATCAAATACTACACAAAATTGTGTGTGTGTGTGTGTGTGTGTGTGTGTGTGTGTGTGTGTGTGTGTTAATTCCTAAGGGACCAAACTGCTGAGGTCATCCATCGCTCCCTAGACTTACATGCTACTAAAACTAACTTATGCTAAGAACAACACACCCACCCATGCCCAAGGGAGAGCTCTAACCTCCAGCAGGATGTGCCGCGCAATCAGTGACATGGCGCCTCTAACCGCGCGGCCACTCCACGTGGCTCAATGGTATTCCATAACGTTTGGGTTGCAGCCAGATAGCATCTACTATTGCCATACTATTTTGGCTGAAAACCAAGCAGCCATCTTCAGGTGAGTGAATAAGACTGAATGGTTGTCAGCCAAAGTATAATGAGGAGATGTTGACATTAATTAGCTGCAAGCTTGTAACTCACCAAATACTAATTACGCAGGGGAAATGTCAAGAATCACATTACTGCATTATGTTCTTAATAGAAACCTATATATCACACCAATGCCAATGAGAATGTACAGTTCTATAAAGAAACACTGGAAAATTATACAGAAGTCTTGACTCTCACAAATGTTAGATGTTTGCTTTGGAGCTGATACATACAAAAGTTACTAATGAAGAAAATGAATTTTTTGAATGAATCTGTGATCATAACAAATTTTTGCAGATACACTACGTGATCAAAAGTATCCGGACACCTGGTTGAAAATGACTTACAAGTTCGTGGTGCCCTCCACCAGTAATGCTAGAACTCAATATGGTGTTGGCCCACCCTTAGCCTTGACAACAGCTTCCACTCTCCCAGGCATATGTTCAATCAGGTGCTGGAAGGTTTCTTGGGGAATGACAGCACATTCTTCACAGAGTGCAGCACTGAGAAGAGGTATTGATGTCGGTCGGTGAGACCTGGTACAAAGCCGGCGTTCCAAAACACAAAGGTGTTCTATAGGACTCAGATCAGGACTCTGTGCAGGCCAGTCCATTACAAGGATGTTATTGTCATGTAACCACTCCGCCACAGGTCATGCATTATGAACAGGTGTTCGATCGTGTCAAAAGATGCAATCGCCATCCCTGAATTGCTTTTCAACAGTGGGAAGCAAGAAGGTGCTTGAAACACCAATGTGGGCCTTTGCTGTGATGGTGCAAGTGCCCTCCATGAAAAACATGACCACACCATAACACCACTGCCTCCAGATTTTACTGTTGGCACTAGACATTCTGGCAGATGACGTTCACCAGGCATTTGCCATACTCACACCCTGCCATCGGATCGCCACATTGTTTACTGTGATTCGTTACTCCACACAATATTTCTCCACTGCTCAATCGTCCAATGTTTACGCTCTTTACACCAAGCGAGGTGTCGTTTGCCATTTACCAGCGTGATGTGTGGCTTATGAGCAGCTGCTCAACCATGAAATCCAAGTCCTCTCATCTCCCGCCTAACTGTCATAGTACTTGCAGTGGATTCCGATGCAGTTTGGATTTCCTGTGTGATGGTCTGGATAGACGTCTGCCTATTACACATTACGACCCTCTTCAACTGTTGGTGGTCTCTCTCAGTCAACAGACGAGGTCGGCTTGCACGCTTTTGTGCTGTACGTGTCCCTTCACGTTTCCACTTCACTATCACATCAGAAACGGTGGACCTAGGGATGTTTAGCAGTGTGGAAATCTCGTGTACAGGAGTATGACACAAGTGACACCCAATCATCTGACCACATTCTAAGTCTACGAGTTCCGTGGAGCGTCCCATTCTGCTCTCTCTCACGATGTCTAATGACTACTAAGGCCGCTGATATGGAGTACCTGGCAGTAGGTGGCAGCACAATGCACCTAACATGAAAAAGTATGGTTTTGGGGGTGTCCAGATACTTTTTATGACATAGTGTATCTACAGCACCTGATTTATTATTTATTACTTTACACATGTCTTAGCTACAACAAGGAGAAGAGATATAGAAGTGATGCAGTTTATTGCACAGGTGCACCCAATAGTTAAGAAACAGAAGTTACACAAAATACAAAAAGAAAAATCAAAAACTATTCTCATATAAAATATAATCACTAAGGCATTGTATCTACACTCATAAAATCTTACAAAAATGCATCACTTATAATATACTTTCAAAACAAGTCATCTACTTACTGATAAAAATTCTTCAATCCAAATTTTGAGCATTACTGTTGGCTGAAAGAAAAGAGAAAAGATTCAGTCAATTATAAGCTCACAGTTAATACATAACTAACTGCTGTTGCTTTTCCTTCTTCTTTTGTAATTGACATTACGCAATCTGCTATAGGTTAAATCAACTATCTACCTCGAAACCATATTATGAAAAGGAAAGTTGCTTCTTACCATCTAGCAGAGATGCTGAGTCACAGATGGTCACAACAAAAAGATTGTCAGCTTTCGGACAGTAAGGCCTTTGTCAAAAAGCTATAGTGGCTTCAGTTGGCCGAGACTGCAGTTGTGTGTGTGTGTGTGTGTGTGTGTGTGTGTGTGTGTGTGTGTGTGTGTGTGTGTGTGTGTATTTGTGACAGTCTTTTTGTT
The DNA here is from genome assembly GCF_021461385.2 of Schistocerca piceifrons. Taxonomy (NCBI): domain Eukaryota; kingdom Metazoa; phylum Arthropoda; class Insecta; order Orthoptera; family Acrididae; genus Schistocerca; species Schistocerca piceifrons. The sequence continues at coordinate 776,868,112 of NC_060140.1, read as the reverse complement.
GTGACTAAGCATCTCCACTATATGGTGAGTAGCAACTTTCCTTTTCATAATATTGTTACATTCCACCCTGGCTTTTCCACTGTTTGATTTTTACCTCCAAACCGTATTTTACAGAAACTGCCTTCCTTATACTTAAATAAATATTTAAGTACATTTATCTTACAAAATTAATTTGCATATACTTAAATTGGAAGGAAAAATATTAAATCATAGAAAGACACAAGATTTAAGTCATATAAATATAAGGAGGATTAAGAACTCACTTTCAATGAAGCTTTCCAGTTTCCTACTAGTCAACTACTTACAGCTCCATACTCATCCTTTTTGTTAAATCCTCCTCCTTGGGGGAAGGGAGGGGGGGGGGTGTCAGTGATACTGACAACCTGATAGCTGTGCCATAGTTGCAATCAGAGCAGAGAGGTATCTGTGGATAGGCTAGACTAACATGGTTCTAGAGAAGGGACAGCAGCCTTTTCTGTAGTTGCGGGGCCAACAGTCTGGATGGTTTAACTAGCTTAATGGTGATGGCACCTCCTTGGGTAAAGTATTCCATATGTAAAATAATCAGCCATTTGGATCTCCAGGAAAGGACTATCCACAGATATCATCACCAGGAGGAACAAAACTGGTGTGTCAGTGCCGGGAATGTCAGACCCAGTAATTGGGTGGGTAGATTACGGAATTGAAAAAAGGAAATGGATAAATTCAAGTAAGATATGGAGGGAATTAGTGAATTATTGTGGCAGTGAGAACAGGACTTCTGTTCAGGTCAGTATAGAGTTACCAACACAAAATGAAATACAAATAATGTAGGAATAGACCTAATCATGAATAAGGAAGTAGGAATGTGAGTAAGCTACTATGAATACCATTGTGAACACATTATCATAGACAAAACACACAAAGTCAACACTCACTACAGTAGTACAAGATCATATGCCAATAGATCTGTAATGACAAAGAGAATGAACAAATTTATGACGAGATAAAGTACTTAGTCAGCTAGGAGAAGAAAATATAATTGTCACTGGAAACTAGTAGTAGGAGAGGGAAGAGAAGGAAAAATAGGAGGAGAATATGGACAGAGGGCGGAAGGAATGAAAGAGGACACCACCTGGTAGAATTTTGCAGAGAGTCTAAGTTAATCACTGCTTGCACTTGGTTTAAGAATTATGAAAGAAAATTTTATGTGGCAGAGACCTGGGGACACTGTAAGGTTTCAAACTGATCATAAAGTAATACAAATTTAGCAACCAGATCTTAAAGTGTAATAAATTTCCGGGGGCAGATGCGAACTCTGGCCATAACCGACTGATTATGAGCTACATATTGAAACTAAAGAGGTGGCAAAACGAGGTTGTTGATAGTTTTAGAGGAAGAGCGAGGCAACACTGCACTGAATTGGGTGAAATGAATAAAATAGAAGATGGACAAGTGTTAGAGATGGAACAGTGAAGGCAGCAGAGAATCAGATAAGTAAGTAGACCAGGCCTAGTAGAAATCCATAGATAACACAGGAGGCTCCAAATGTAACTGACAATACGACAAAATATTAAAATGCAGCAAATGAAGCTAGTAAAAGAGAATACAAATGTCCCAGACAAATTGAACTGACAAAGCACAAATAGCTAAGAAGGAATGGTTAGAGGACACATGCAAGGCTGTGGAAGCATGCATAACTATGAAAAACATAGATGCTGCATGTATGAAAATTAAATAGACCTTTGGAAAGAAGAGACACAGCTGTATGAATATCAAGAGCTCAGGTTTAAGACCAGTACTAATCAAAGAAGGGAAGGAACATGTATAAAGGACCTATATAAAGGAAACAAACTAAAGAAAAATGGTATAAAAAGAGAAGAGGAAGTAGGTGAAGATGCACTGGAAGATACAATACTGTGAGAAGAGTTTTGACACAATAAATTAGTTGGATAGATCAAAAATCTACTCACCAAGTGGTGGCAGAACACACACATCAAAGAAGGTTATAATCAGGCAAGCTTTTGGAGCCAGTAGCTCCTTCATGCAGAAAGGTGAAGGGGAAGAAAGAAGCGGGAAGGAAAAGGACTGGAGACGTCTAGGAAAAGGTGTAAATCTCAGGAAAGTCAACCAGAACTGCGGGCCAGGGTTAGACTTAGAAGGCTGCATTGGATAAGATTTTAAATCTAGTCCAATGCAGTCCATAACAATCAGTCTTTCCTTCTCATCCTGTCTGCTGGGCCTCCCGTGACCCACAGTTCTGGGTAACTTCCCTGAAATCTACCCCTTTTCCTAGACCTCTCCAGTCCATTTCCTTCACACTTCTTCCTTCGCCTTCAAGCCTTCTGCCTGAGGAAGGAGCCACTGGCTCCAAAAACTTGCCTAATTATAACCTTCTTTATATACGCATTCTAATGCCACTTGGTGAATAAGACTTTTTAACCATACAATTAATTTATTGTGTGAGAAGAGTTTGATAGAGCACTGAAAAACGAAAGTGGTGACAAAAACCCTGGAACAAAAGATATTCCTTTAGAATTATTATGATCCTTTGAGGAACCAACCATGAAAAAATTATTTTGACTGGTGTGGAAGAAATACGAGGCAGGAAAAATACTCTCAGACTTCAAGAAGGCAGGTACTGACCAGTGCGAATATTAATGAGCCATCATTTTAACAAGTCACTGTTGCAAAATACTGACAAGTTATTTACAGAAGAATGAAAAAACTGGTACCATGAAAGGCAATTCTGACCCTATAGTCCAGGAGGGTTAAACCTAAAAATTAGACAAATCGTAAATAATTGCTACAAAAGGTTTTATTGTTTTAATGGCTTTATTTGTGGCCCAATATGACTATCCTAGGTTATCTCCCCCCTTGGCGGAATTGTGGAAAAGTGGGGGGGGGGGGGGGGGGGGGGGGCGGGGGGGGCAAAAATGTACCCGAAAAAGGGGTATTTTTTGGTTTTGTGATTATATCTCATAAATGATTCACAATATTGAAAACATAGTGGAATTAAAAATTGTAGGGCATGAAATTCTGCATTGAATGAGACCATCTGCATATTTTTTGGGACACCCATTTCCATACTAGTGCTCTTAAAAATTGGATGTTCATGAAAAATTTTCGTTTTATCTCTATTTTTTGCTAATATCATATAAACTAATCCATCTATCAATAAAGTGGTTCATACAAACGATATAGAGGAATAAATTCTGCGTTTGATGAGACCAAAAGTGAAATGGACCACCCGTGTCTTTAAATATGTCTGCTTGTGTCTGTATATGTGTGGATGGATATGTGTGTGTGTGTGTGTGTGTGTGTGTGTGTGTGTGTGCGCGCGCCGCGCGAGTGTATACCCGTCCTTTTTTCCCCTAAGGTAAGTCTTATGTGTGGATGGATGTGTGTGTGTGTGTGTGTGTGTGTGTGTGTGTGTGTGTGTGTGTGCGCGCGCGCGAGTGTATACCCGTCCTTTTTTCCCCTAAGGTAAGTCTTTCCGCTCCCGGGATTGGAATGACTCCTTACCCTCTCCCTTAAAACCCACATCCTTTCGTCTTTCCCTCTCCTTCCCTCTTTCCTGATGAGGCAACAGTTTGTTGCGAAAGCTTGAATTTTGTGTGTATGTTTGTGTTTGTTTGTGTGTCTATCGACCTGCCAGCGCTTTCGTTTTGGTAGGTCACATCATCTTTGTTTTTTGATAAGTTTGTACTTTCATTGCTATGCATGTAAGGTACTTCACATTTACAAATCTAGGTCTCTAGATCAGTTTTATGCAGACAACTCAAAAATAACATTATCGTGAATAAAGATTGAAAAAATAAATAAAAAACTGTTCAAAGTCAGGGGTAAATTCTGTGACAAGAAATTTAAGGTCAACTTTGGCAATCCCTTATTAAACAGCAAAGCCTTTTTGCACCTTGTTATTCTGCCTTTGTGTATATGTTCTGCCTGGTAATCCAGTGTAATAATGACAAAAGTGTATCTTTTGTAATTCCTAAGGTAATAGTCCAGAAAGTTACCTTCAAAAAAATCAGAACCCTATATTTGAACAAATTTGGAGGCAAATATATTTATATAGGTCACCTCTGATTTTTAATTTAAAATGCACCATTTGGAACAGCAGCTTTTGCTTTACTAGAATATTGTGCATAATGTAAGTGTGCAGTTACCAGATGGCAGCATCCTGCATCTGCCCACTAGGCGACACAGTTTATTGCTCTTTAGTGGTGCCTGGCACCACCTGCGGACAGAAGGACAGGTGTGGCCCAGGTAAAAGTTTTTTCTGGCCGGGTCTTGCCAGTTCCCACCTTTCTTCTGGGATGGACACACACCAAATTATGCAGTTATTTACCCATAGAGAATGACACGCCACACAGCGATAAGTGCCGGTGTTTCGCGCCACCGCACTCTTCGGTCAGGGCAAGGAGGAGGTGGTCAATCTACTGGTCAAAAATAAATGTCTTCTGGAAAATATCAAACCTTTCTTAGAGCATGACACCCAAGCTGAAGCTATTGTCGAAGCTGCCCTCCGATTTTTAAAAACCCTCTATGGAGGTACGGCAGGAGATACTTTAGACAAATTGCGATTTGACCTAGGCCCATTTCCCAAAGCGATTGTGAAATCCATATTCACCCTAGCATCCCTACCACCACCGTCAGAAGCAGCTCACCAGCATTGCTTGAGGGCCTACTTACAAGTACAAATTTGGATAAGAAACCAGATGGATCCACTCCTCTGGGGATGGCAGGCTTCAGAGTTTGGTCTTGGCCTGTTGCTACCTCCAAAGAACCAGCTCCACAGTCTCTTCTCTCAACATTTTCTTGTAAATGCAACAAGGGCTGTGCAGGTAGTTGTGGGTGTCGGAAGGCTGGTATTAAGTGCTCATTAATTTGTGTCAACTGCAAGGGAACTCGTGCACTAACTCCCTCCTACCAAGTGAAACTGATGCACAAGATGTTGAAGAAGACCTGGACTGTATATATGAGATGACGAAAATTACTGACTTTGAGGAGCTGAGTGACGAGGCATCGGACTCTGCAATTACTGACTTTGAGGAGCCAAGTGGTGCAATGACAGTCAAATGTCAACGTATGTGAAATTTGTGTACATACCTACTTTTACCCTTTTCATCTTACACATTTATGTAAAATTTTGTAATTGCGAAATATAATAACTCCTACTTAATTTCAAGGAGTGTCTCTTTCTTCCTGCCTCCTCCATATCAGTTGAATGGGTATCACTGTATTATATCGAGGGTTAAGAACGGAGACCATGTATCTTACAAAAGACGCATTTTACAGGGGAGCTAAAAAACATAACTTTTTAATAAAAATTTTGATTGCTCTGATTTTTTTATTTAGAGCATAATCATTTAATACTCTCAGGTGCATTGTCTTTTTTGCATCATTTTGTTATAACATATATTTTTTCAGCCACGACTTTTTCTGACATCTGTCAGATACGAGGTTTCAGTTCTTAACCCTCAATATATGAGAAACTTTTTTTAATATTATTTTTCAAATTTTACAAAATTTTAATATTTTATTCTATTACTATATTAAACAAGTACAAGACAATGGGTTGCTATAGTTCTGTATTTAAAAGAGTGTACATAAGAATTACTGAAGAACTACATTTGAAATTGTCTTCATTGATGATGAGAAATGGTTCAACTTTAGTGAGGAGCTGTACACAAATGAGTGGTCCAATAAATTCAATTTTGGGTTTCATTGAATGCAGAATTTATCTCTCCATATTTTTTTTATGAATGACATTAATGCTAGGTGGGTTAGTTTCAACGATATTACCAAAAAACAGAGGTTAAAACGAAAATTTTTCATGAACATGTAAAATTGGTCCAATTTTTAAGAGCACTAGTATGGAAACATGTGATCCAAAAAATACGTGGATGGTCTCATTCAATGCAGAATTTCATGCCCTACAATTTTTAGTTGCACTATGTTTTTGATATTGTGAGTCACTTGCGAGATATAATCACAAAACCGAAAAAATACCCCTTTTTCGGGTACATTTTTGCCCCCCACCACTTTTCCACAACTCCGCCAAGGGGGAAAACCTAGGATAGTCATACTGGGACACAAACAAAGCCATTAAAACAATAAAACCTTTTGTAGCAATTATTCCCCATTTGAATGCTAATTCTGCTGGACTACTATAACTTATCCTAGAAGCAAGAACCAAGAAAGGCAAATATATGTCTATAGCATTTGTAGATTTAGAGAAAGCTTTTGACAATGCTGACTGGATTATGTTCTCTGAAATTCTAAAAGAAGAAGCGAAAGGTCATCTAAAATTTGCACATAATTAAGAGCTGAAGGACATGAAAGGAAGGCTGAACATTAAGCAAGCAGTGAAGGAAACCAAGGAGAAATTCAAAAAGAGAATTAGAATTCAATGAGAATAAATAAAACCTTAAAGGTTTGCAGATGACACTGTCATTCTTTCAGAGATGATAGGGAATGAATAGGGTGTAAGAGATATGAATGTGTGTGGAATATTATGACCCATTTATCATAGTGTGCAAGTAGTTGTAGACTGCATATTGTGTGCACTGTAGTGCAGAGTATTGGGAAGAATAGTTGAATAGAATGGTTTTGTACACAAGAAGATGATCATCAATGAAAGTAAAATAAGGGTAATGGACTATAACTGTGTTACATCATATGATGCTGGGACTTTTGATTAGGAAATGAGACATTAAAAGGAATATACTATTTCTGCTATTTGGTCAGTAAAATAACTGATAAGGGCTGAAATGGAGAGGTTAAAAACGCATATTGACAATACAAACAAAATAATTTCTCAAAAGGAGGAATTTCAACATCTAATACCAATTTAAGCATTAAGAATCTTTTCTGAAGGTATTTGTCTTGACTGCAGCCTTGTACGGAAGTGAAACACTGATGTTAAGCAGTTCATACAAGAAAAGAATAGACGCATTTGGAATGTGGTACTACAGAAGTACACTGAAGTTTAGATGGTTAGACCCCGTGACTAATGAGGAGATACTGAATCCAATAGGGGAAGAAAATAAATTTATTGCACAAATTGACAAAAAGAACGTGATCTATTGATAGGACACATTATGAGGCATCAAGGAATTGTTAATTTGGTACTGGAGGGAAGTTTCAAGGGTAAAAATTGCTGAGGGATATCAAGGCTTGATTAGATTAAGCAGGTTCAAATGGTTGTAGTGTGCAGTAGATATCAAGAAATGATGAGGCTCACACAGGGTACACTAGCATGAAGAGCAGTCTCAAACTCAATCAATACCAGTTAGATAAAGCAAACATTCCCTAGCACTTCCTGAAATGCAGTTACAAGCAAGGCAGCACACTGATGAAGACATTACACTACTGCTTGGGACAAGTTGGATCCAAATCCCCACCCAAAAATTCTGTTTTAGTATTTGCATGGTTTTTCTACATCACTGTAGCTGAATGCCATTTCAGCTAATTCAAAAGACTGTAGGCCTACGCACTTCTTTCTCTCATTCTCTTCGACTGACTTCATAATCATCTCTCACATTTTCACTGCCAAGAAAAAATGGTTATCATGTTTACAAAATGGTTGCTGGATGATAGCAGATCTGATAGCACAGTGAATGGACGAACCTTTCACAGTGTGCTGAATGAATCTGGAATAGCATTGTACTCCACTATGGGGCTTCACATTGTACTTAGTTATGTCCTGATTAAAGTTGGCTGTTTAGCTCATAATTTGACATGTTTCACAAAGTAAGGTACAACACTTCTCAGAGTTCGTTTTCAAGGATGAATAGTCAAACCTCAAGCACCCATTCAGTCATGATTATTTTTTTTCATATGAACAACTGATATCAGCATAACACAGCATGAACCTCTATGTGTAACTATTTCTCCGCAAATATCACTAGCCTTAATACATGTTTAATTTAAACAATTGAAAATCCAGAATGGAATAACAACAGTATTATGAAAACAATGGACTGTTACTCATCATATAGTGGAAATGCTGATTCACAGACAGGCACAACAAAAAGACTGCTAAACAAGTAAGCTTTTGGCCAAAAGACAGCCAGAGACAGTGGTTTTATGTTCAATTTTTATTTTTATTTTAGAGCACAGGAAGATGGCTTTCACAGTGTGAAGTATTATAGGTTATGTTTTCAGAGATTTTGGATTACCAACTGTTCCAAAGTTCTTTGAAGTAGGCCAACTATATGATGTAAGTACACCAATATAAAGAAAAATGTGAATGCTAAGTTCCTTTAGCAAGTGTCAGACTGCACTAGTACTAACTAACTGTCAAAATGCATAGCTGCTAGAACTGGGATGTGTGCGACATCCTTTCGCATGTGTATTGGCAGTACTAAATATATATCTTTCTGGCCAGCAATTTCATTTCATAACCGTATTATTTCCTTGAGACAATTTTCCTTTCGATACGAGTAAACGAATGACTCAGTAAATTTTGAAATTACTGGAAGATGCTGAACAAATCTGTGTTTTGAAATGGTTTGCTTATCTTCATATTGAGGATGGCTGTTATTAGTGCATATTTAAGTGTCATGAAATAAGTCATCAGTTGATTACAAGGATAACTTTAAAGAGGTTACATGAAATCAGCACAAACTTTCAATGTTTTGTCAGAATCTGTTTTATTAGAATCCCTACCATTGCCAGAAAAATATATTTTAGTGTCTTGCTTTTTTTATGATCTCCTTAGGGGTTGCATTTGTGAAATTAATGACTGGTAGTGGCCTAAATACTGCCTGCTACAGTGAACCTAATGCATCTGTATTTAGATGTTCATAGCATGTGAAATATTTGCTCCAATTATGAGGAAGTCATTATTGAATTTGGTGGGCTATGATTTTAGTGTACCAACTGAAGCTTCATTTGGCACAAAATTGTTATTTGTTTCTTGTTTCTTGTTTAATAATCCCACAACATGCTTCACATTTTTATGAGAGACAGCAAGATTTTACAACAGTTTTAACCCTTGATTATTTACTTACAAACACTCTTCCAATCACCTTAACCCAACATTTTATCCACCCCCTTTGTTGGTTGGTTAGTGGAGGTATGTAGCATTCGATGTCTATGCGCAGGTCATGTGATTTGTGTAAATAATCAGCCACTGATTTGTTAATGCAATATGGTGCCCGACAGTGACCCAGATAGGTTCCATTGGATTTACATCAGGCAAATCTGGTCACTGAGACATCAATGTGGGTTCACTATAATGCTCTTCAAACAACTGTAGCATGGTTCTGGCACTTAGACATGGACAATTACACTGCTGAAAGATGACATTGCCATTGGAGAATACATCAATCATGAAGGGATGCAGCTGTCAGCGTGTCTTCGATTACTACCACAGGTCCCTTACAAGTGCAGGAGAATGTCTCCCATGGCATAATACTGCTCCCACCAGCCTGGATCAATGGTGGACTACACGTTTCGAGGCACCGTTCACCTTGACAATGCCATTTGTGGAGACACCCATTGACCTAGTGTAGCAAAACTGCTATTCAACTGAAGGGCCGACACGTTTCCATTGATCAATGGTCGAATTCCAATGTTCCCGTGCCCACTGGAACCATAACTAATAATGTCATTGGGTCAACATGTGAATATGTAGGGGTGGTCTGATGTGGATCTCCATGTTCAGCCACGTACGATGAACAATGTGCTCCAAAACACTTGTGTGTGCACCAGCATTGTGCTCTTTCAGCAGAGACAATGCAGATCAGCTTCTACCCTATTTTACAGAGCAGACAAGCCTCCGAATCCCACGTTCTGTGAAGTCATGGACATCCAACTATTTAGCGCCTAGTGGTTGTTTCACTGTCCTCCTACCTCTTTCCATAGATGCTCATGATAGTAGTACATGAACATTCAACCGGCCTCGCCATTTTCACAGGCTCTGCGTAGTAATAATCTGCCCTTTGTGTAACTTGCTTATCTCAATAGATTTCCCCATTTGTACCCCATATCTTTGCTATGGTGATCTCCCATCCATGTCTGCTCTGCTTACATGCTTTCATTACCACATTAACTGCCCACTATGCCACCAAGTGGTATCCAATGTTGCAGTGGGTAGTGCTCATGTTTTGGCCTACCAGTGGATATTACCTACATTTATCATTAACTCTCTTTTTGAGTTTGCTAATAATTATAATTGTAATTAACCTCAGAAAGTTTTAGGAAATTAGTAATTTTTACCAGAGGTTTTTCTGCTGCCTTAACAGAAATCTTGTTTTGTGTATCTGCTTCAGTTCTTATAGGGAATTAGTGGCCGTTTGGCTCAATAGATATAATAGATAATCAGGAGGCTTAGTTTAAAGTTATTTTTTCACCATCCCATAATACATTGAACCAGGAAAAATGCAGTCCTACTATGAATGCTGTTCTCAAACACGGGACAAGTTGATTGCCGTTTGTAAGCAGCTGGAAATCACCCTGACCACTGTCGAATGATTGGTCATTGCTGCGAATCGGTGTATTGGAAGTTTCCTGAGAGTAAAGTACCTGTGGTACCTCAAATACTATCCTTTCCTGTGGATCTTGTCTCCTCTGCAGGTAGTATGGGATCTGTCATTATTTGTCGTTTTGACTGCAAGTGGCATTCCAATGGTACATCTAGGCATCCTGTACAGTGTGGACAAGGGCTAGTGAGGACTCAGGGTGTTAAACTGTACCCCAACAAGTTCGAGGTGCTGTCTTTCACTGAAACTGAGCCAGTAGGACTCGCTTCACCTGTTTTGGGGAAATATGTGCACTTGGTGTATATGCCTGGGGGCCTAATTCAACGTGTTGAAGAGCCTATTCTGGCACCCATTGAGGCAACAGCATGTAAGCAACTGCAGATTGTGGGGCACATTGGTACAAATGATGTCTGCTATCTGGGCTCCGAAGTCATTCTTGGGTCATTCTAGGACTGGCAGAGAAAGTTGAGAAGACTGGCCTAGTGCATAGTGTTTCAATGAAGTTCATAATTTGCAGCATTGTCCCCAGAACTGATTGTGGCCTCTTGGTTCTGAAGGACTGAATGAGATACCTTGAAAGTTCTGTGACAAGCTAGGCTACGACTTCCTGGACTTGTGCCATAGGGTTGAGTACTGTAGGGGCCCCTATAAATAAGTGAGGTGTCCACTACACATCAGAGGCTGCTAATCCCACTCATGATGGAAATATATTCGATATAATGGCAATAAACAGACCTGACCTCTTTAATGTCGTCCACATCGAAACTGGCATTCGTGGTCATGATGTGTTTGTGGCAACCAAGACTACCGAAGTACAAAGGACAACTAAAACAAGCAAAACAATATATATGTTCAACAAAGATGAGGTGACTTACCGAACGAAAGCGCTGGCAGGTCGATAGACACACAAACAAACACAAACATACACACAAAATTCAAGCTTTCGCAACAAACTGTTGCCTCATCAGGAAAGAGGGAAGGAGAGGGGAAGACGAAAGGAAGTGGGTTTTAAGGGAGAGGGTAAGGAGTCATTCCAATCCCGGGAGCGGAAAGACTTACCTTAGGGGGAAAAAAGGACAGGTATACACTCGCACACACGCACATATCCATCCACACATACAGACACAAGCAGACATGCCCCATGTCATGGCCACAACTGTAATGATGTAACTGCATCAAGTAGTTTCTGAGACAGTTTAACAATAGTATAATTAGAAGGGAAAATATTATGAAAAGAATAGATTGCTACACACCATATAGTGGAAATGCTGAATTGCAGAAAAGCACAACAAAAAAGACTGCTAAACGAGTAAGCTGACCTGGCCTCGGCACCCAGAGACAGTGGTCATGTGTATATGCGCGCGTGTGTGTGTGTGTGTGTGTGTGTGTGTGTGTGTGTGTGTGTAGGGGGAGGGGGTGTCAAATTGAGAAGAAGGCTTTTTGGCCAGAAGCTTACTTGTTTAGCAGTCTTTCTGTTGTGCCTGTCTGCTACTCAACAGTTCTACTACTTGGTGAGCAGCAATCTATCCTTTCCATACTGTCATTATTCCATCCTGGTTTTCCCATTGCTTGCTAAGTAGAAGGGAGTTAGACAGTGTTGGAGCCTATCCCTAATGTTATCTAATCTATACATTGTGCAAGCAGTAAAGGAAAACAAAGAAAAATTTGGAGTAGGAATTAAAGCTCAGCGAGAAGAAATAAAAACTTTTGAGGTTTGCTGATGACATCATAATTCTGATAGACACAGCATAGGACTTGAAAGAGCAGTTGAACAGAATGGAAAGGATCTTGAAATGAGGACATAAGATGAACATCAACTAAAACAAAACAAACATTATGGAATGCAGTCAAATCAGGTGATGCTGAGGGAATTGGATTAAGAAACAAGACACTAAAAGTAGACAAGTTTTGCTATTTGCGCAGCAAAATAAAAGGTGATGGCTAAAGTACATAGGATATAAAATGTAGACTGGCAATGTCGAGAAAAGCATTTCTGAATAAAAGCATTTTGTTAATATCAAATGTACCGAGGTGACAAAAGTGATGGGATACCTCCTAATATGTCCTGTGTTGCAGCAACTCATAGTAGAGTGGACTCAACAAGTCACTGGAAATCCCTGCAGACACATTGAGCCATGCTGCCTCTGCAGGTGTCCGTAATTGCGAAAGTGTTGCTGGGGCAGGATTTTGTGCACGAACTGACCTCTCTATTCTGTCCCACAAACATTTGATGGAATTCATGTCAGGCAACCTAGGTGGCCAAACCATTCACTCAAATCATCCAGAATGTTCTTCAGACCAATCATGAACAATAGTGGCCTACTGACCTGGTGCATTGTCATCCATAAAAATTCCAGCATATAACGATTTCAACTCAAAGACTACATCAGTCCATTCCATCTAAACACAGCCCACACCATTATGCAGCCACCACAAGCTTTGTTGACAACTTGGGTACATGGTTCCGTGAGGCTGTGAGAGACACAAACCCTACCATCAGCTCTTACCAACTGAAATCAGGACTCATCTGACCACGTCATGGATTTCAAGTCATCTAGGGTCCAAACGATATGGTCACGAGCCCAGGAGAGGTGCCACAAGCAATATCATGTTGTTATCAAAGGCACTCACTTCAGTCATCTACTGTCGTAGCCCATTAAACGATCAAATTCGCCGCACTTTCCTAACGGATGTGTTTGTCATATGTCCCTCATTGATTTCTGCTGTTATTTTATACAGTGTTGCTTGTCTGTTAGCACTGAGAACTCTACGCAAACACCACTGATCTCTGTCATTAACTGAAGGCCAATGACACTGTCATGTCCGTAGAGGTAATGCCTGAAATTTGGCATTATCTGCGTGCTCTTGACACTGTGAATCTTGTAATATTGACTTCCATAATGATCTCTGAAATGGAATGTCCCACGTGTCTAGCTCCAACTACCAATCCACATTAAAGTCTGTTAATTCCCGTCGCAAAGGCATAATCATGTCAGTAACCATTTCACACGAATCACCTGCCATCTGTACATGTGCATATCACTATCCCATGACGCACTGAGAAGCTGGCAAACATGGGCACAGAGCCGTTTAAAGGCTATGAGGTGCTCCAGGTAAGGGTGCCCCTTATGCTGCCATAGAGCTCGCCGACGCTCCTTAATTGCCTCAGTGACTTCCAGCGACCACCAAGGGTCTGTCTTTCGCAGGGGCACCATAAAGAACAAGGGATCGCGTTTTCCCTCACAGAAACGATGGTTTTAGTCACCTGCTCAAGCACCACATCGATGTTACCGTGTCGGGCAGATTCAAAAGTGACTGCAGAGGTGAAAGTTTCCCATCTGGGCAACTGCCCTTGGGCCTGACGCCGGGGCAGCGACAGGAAGATGGGGAAGTTGTCACTACCACACGGGTCATCGTGTGCTCTCCAGAGGATAGATGGGAGAAGTCCTGGTCTGCAAATTTATAAATCAATGGCTGAGTAACTACCTACCATGAGCCACACTGAAATGTGTGGCGGCCCCAGTACTTAAGAGGCAGAGGTCCAACTGAGACAGTAAAGTTTCGAGATCTCTGCCACAGCCAGTAAGCACGGTGCCACCTCACAAGGGGTTATGGGCATTAAAATCTCCCAAAAGTAGGAAAGGTTTAGGGAGTTTATCAACCAGTGCAGCCAATACATTCAGGGGTACTGCACCATCTGGAGGAAGTTATACATTGCAGACAGTTATTTCCAGTGCCGTCCTTATCCTGACAGCCACAGCTTCAAGAGGGGTTTGAAGGGGCACGGGTTCACTCATTACTGAGTTCAGGACATAGACGCAGACTCCACCTGACCCTCTATTATAGTTGCTACGGTTCCTGTAATATCCCTTATAGCCACGGAGGGCAAGGGTTGGCACTGTCAGGAACCAGGTTTCCTGGAGGGCTATGCAGAAAGCAGGTGTAAAGCTTAACAGTTGCCGTAGCTCAGCCAGGTGGTGGAAAAAAACTGCAGCAATTCCACTGAAGGACAATGTTATCGTGAGGCTGGGAAGGCATGAAGCACGCAAGGAGGCAGGTCACCTGCTGCCACTGACTGAGTATTTGTAGCCATTTCTATGGTGGATGAGGCATTAATGAGAACCAGGTCCACAGGGGGACGCTAATATCTCCACTGCATCCTCAGATGCAGAATTGATAGGAAGTGGTGCTATTGGGGCCACCAGAAGGTCCTGTTTCTTAGCACACTAAGTCTTAGTTTGCTTGATCTCTCAATTCTCTTTAGGGGCTTGCTGCGAAGATTTCTCCAAAGCAGCTTCAGACATGAAGGAAGACCGTGAAGCTTTTGGCTACTTGAGCCACTGAAAAGTGTACACTGTGGCATTAGTGGAGACCTTAGAGGGCTCCTAGGGACCCCTTCCACAGGGAGGGCCTTGCTCCCGTAGAAGGTACTTTGGGAGCAGCAGAGGGAGATTTGCCACCAAGGGGGTGGATGTATTCTGATGGCCCAGAGGGCCCACTGTTTGTGGCACAGGGTGAGGAACCACTGGCACTTGGGACGGGGATGGTGATGTAGCTGCAGCATATGTCGATGTCAACCGAATGAGATGTAATCTTTCAAATTTACGTTTAGCCACTGTGTAAGTCAACCGGTCCAGGGTCTTGCACACCATAATTTTCCACTCCTTTTGGAGTACTGGGCAGTCTGGCGAGCAGGGGGAGTGGTGCTCTTTACAATTGCTGCAAGTGGGAGGTGGCGCACATGGAGTATCTGGGTGCAGTGGACGTCCGCAGTCTTGACATGTGGTGCTGGAAGTGCAGCGGGAAGACATGTGCCCAAACTTCCAGCACTTAAACCACTGCATAGGGGGAGGGACGTATGGTTTAATGTCACAGCGGTAAACCATCACCTTGACCTTTGCAGGCAATGAATCACCCTCAAACACCAAGATGAAGGCACCGGTAGCAACCCTATTGTCTTTGGGTGTCCTATAAATGCGCCAGATGAAATGAACACCCTGATGTTCTAAATTGGCATGGAGCTAATCATCGAACTGCAAGAGGAGGTCATAATGGAAAATAATTCCCTGGACCATGTTGAAGCTTTTATGGGGAGTGACAGAAACAGGAATATCACCCAGCTTGTCACAGGCGAGTAACACTCGAGATTGGGCTGGGGATGCTGTCTGAATCAAGACTGTGCCGTTTCGCATCTTGCACAGCATTGTCACTTCTCCAAACTTATCCTCAAGGTTCTCAATGAAAAACTGAGGCTTCGTCGGTAGAAAAGAGTCCTCATCGGTTCCGCTACAGACTAAAAACTGAGGTGAATATGGCTCTCTCCGTTCTGTAGCTCTACATTCCTCCCATGGTGTAGTGAGGGAGGGTAACAATTTATAGTCAGGCTGTCGACACTGTATTCTATCTTGCCCTTCTTAGGGACTGCTGGTGCCATATGGTCAACCGCAAGAAGTGACGTAGTCCGCTTCATTGTGGGTCATCCGCCCTGATGCCACCCACTCCCATCAGGGGCTCTCTCCATGAGTGCCACCCAGCCACAGCAAAGGCCACCTGGCATGATGGCCATTGTCAGGAGTCCTGATGCCCCAGGAAGACAGGCATCTACTCCTTGGCATACGTGGGGAGTTTACAGCTCAGGCATTAGCAGTGCAATCCCTGTGTTGTCAATTGTCTACCACCAAATGGGTACATGACGGCCCCACCACAGAGGACAGGAGACAACGAAAGAAGATGACATACCCTGGGGGGGGGGGGGGGGGGGGTGTTGATCTCTCTTATCTTCTTTTTTTCAATGAAGACACTGCAGTCCCTAAAGGAAGACACTGCAGTCCCTACTCCAGACAGAGTAATCACCATAGGGGTTTGCACGCTTTGCATGAGATGAACAACCAACACCTTCATGGGTGGCATTACCACATTTGCCCCAAGTGGCTGCTCTCTTATAACCTGAGGAAGTGTGTGCAAGGCACTGACATGTAAAACATCACACTGGGTTAGGAAAATAAAGCTGCACACTGAGGTGGAGGAAACCACAACCTTGACATGCTCCAGACGTTTTGTGCTGCTGAAAGTCAGTACAAATGAGTCCAATTTCACGAGATTATCATCCACCTGTTTTATTATGTTCTGTACATCAATGATGCCACTGAGCTTTCAGTTCTTCTTGGGGATTGTCAACCAGATCCCTGCAAATCACAACAACTTTGCTATATTTCACGGTGTTGTGCAGTGGGTTTTCTGTTGCATACTCCCCAAGACACTGAGCTCTCTGGACGTTCTTCATTCGTTGGGAAGTAGATGTTTCTACCAACAGGGTCCCATTTTGCAAGTGTTTGACAGATTTTAAACTTCCAGTAATTCCCTCTAAACCTTTTTGTATATAAAAAGCGAAACTTTCTCAAAGCTCCCCTCTTTCCCTTTAATCATAAGAAACACTTTCTGGCCACCAGCATGTGTTGTGTTAATCTATACTGACAGAGTCTGAGTAATGCCCAAGTCTCAAGGACTAGTTACAGAAGCTCTCTTGTTTGTTTGGGTGTTAGTACCTACCAGCAGCCCACCCTTTCCGCTGAGAGGAGGAAGAGAAGATTTCTAAAGCTTCATGCTGGTCCCAAGAGCAGCTAGGGAAATTAAAGTCCACCTAGACAGAGCCCCACATGCCCAGTAAGCCTTATACAACTGAGGTGCAGCAGGTTCCCTGGAGGTTGCCCGTTTAGTGACTGTTCCAACTCAACAGCCATGAATCTCATCAGCACGCAGCATACCTTGAGATTGAGGTTTTTTATATAGGTTTTTACCATCTTCACACTTCGGGAGGTCAAGCCAAGATCCCTGTTGCGTGTGACACACAACGTTCCACTGCTGTGCCACATGGTTGTTACTGAAGCGCGCCCAGAGCTCATGGTGACAGAGGACTGGCAACGCTTACCTGTCCCCAGCTCAGGAACCCCGGGTCGCCAAGCCTGTACTCAGAAAACAAATGCTGTGGCCCCAAGGGGCGAAAGAAACAATCAGTCATTAGCTGGATGGGCACAGTTTATAGTTCCCTCCCTCCCATAACCATCCCACTCCCCAACCAAGTGTTAAAAATCCAAATAGTCACCAAGAGCTCAGAGAAAATCTGAAAACCTGTTCAACTGTTTTCTCATCATTGGTTAGTATCAGGGACACAAAATCCTTAAGGTCTTGCACTCATCTGAGCTCCTACAGCAGTAAAACTGGGTGAAGCAGAAAAAGGACTAATTACATTTAAAAGTAATTATTAGGATAGCTAATGGAGAAGGTAGTGTGAGGAGCCTGGGAACAGCATGTGGCAGGAGGTACCTCAACGACCCTGTTCCTACCTTGGAAACAAGTTTAAAACTTTATATCTGGGAACAAAAACCAATGTCTTGGAGCAAATGAAGAACCAATTCAACTGACCACCAACATTAGAGAAAAGGATTCTGGAAGACCATGCCTGACTTGGAGGGACAGAAGGAGGGAGCTCCAAGAAGAAGTGAACTACTGTCTGCAAAGCTGAGCAACCATATGGTGGAGGCTCATTAGATAAGAAAAAACTGAACGGTAATCTGGTAAGACCGATGGTAAGGCAACATAAGATGGTAGACCCCTACTGGGAGAACAGAAGGAGAAAGCCACGCAGCCAGGCTCTTGACAGAACAGATGACGTTCCATCTGTGAGCGACTAAGAGTCGCATCTGCACCCTCAAATCAGCACTCATGATTGTTGAAGCAAATGTCCAGCAAGTAATTGCTTCTCTAGCCAGATGGATAGCCAGTTTGTTGGGTTGGGTTGTTTGGGGAAGGAGATCAGACAGCGAGGTCATCGGTCTCATCAGATTAGGGAAGGATGGGGAAGGAAGTCAGCCGTGCCCTTTCAAAGGAACCATCCCGGCATTTGCCTGGAGCGATTTAGGGAAATCACGGAAAACCTAAATCAGGATGGCCGGACGCGGGATTGAACCGTCGTCCTCCCGAATGCCAGTTTGTTTCCCAGAACACCTACATGACTTGGGATCCAAAGACAACTGAGCAGGTCATATGACTGTGCTCAGACAGAAGATTGTGAATAGTAGGTATCACAGGATAGCAAGAGTAACTTCGTTCAAAATAATGGACTGCTTAATTACAAATTAAATAGCAGCTGACTGAGGTTCATTTAATAAAACGAGGGGCTCTGTTAGTTACTATCAGCTCGACAATAAAAACATTATATGTTCCTGTCAACGAATGTTGTTCCCAATTGTCAAGATGTGTAAACACTTATCTTGTCCCATCCATGATCTTTAAACTGTCAGAGTAAATGATGGTAGCACCATGGTGCTCCTGAAGAACTGAGAAGAACAGATCCTGAAAGGTCATGGGGGGAGGGGGGTGGGGGACAAACTTTACATACTGGAAACAAATCAGTTGTAATTTATGGTCTCGGTACAAACCAAGGAGAAGTTCACAGGGATACATGGGAAACACACAGTAAAGGGAGCTAGATGCATGTAATGGCAGATGGTCTCACAGCGTATTCCTACTAGAAAATCCCTCTTAGGGCAAGCATCTGAGGTTCGACAATCTTCCTAGTATGAAAATGAATTAGGTAACTTAGATGATCATGAAAATACTGTATGTTGATTGTGTACCATCAGAACTGAAGAGGTAAAATCCTCACTTTGGGTGTTATGGGACTAGTTCGGAAGGCACCATTGGCTAGTCTTATTCCATGATAATCTGCATGGTCCAATAACTTCATCTAGGCTTGAATCAAGAGTATTTAGCAATAAAGACAGCTTTCTTTCTTTTTTTTTTTTTTTTTTTTTTGAAAGAGGAGTCCCACAAATCAAGGCTCTGCAACAGTATGCTGGATACCCAATAAAATTTCTGGGTCAAGATGAACCATGGTGTGACAGTAAAAATGCAAGGCTCATGTTTTAGTGGAACAAAATTCACAGTGATGGAAAAGGCTCCACACAGAGGCTCTTTGGATGGCTCCTTGGAGCTGACATTCAGCCAAGCTACATATTGGATGGTATACCAAATGCAGAAGTTATGAGCAAACAACGCAACAGTAACTATTAGCCCAACAAAGGTCACCATCCAGGGCTGTTTGAGGACATTTTTCTACACAAGTCATTTTTCATTTGGTGAGGAACAGAGGGAAGAATGCCATGCAGCAGTAGTCTCCTAGATTGTGCAGAGTTTATTAGATGGGGCAGTAGCCCACCAGATGATGTTCCATTTCCGAGTGAGCAGAGATTTCTTGAGTATGGGTCATTCCACGTCAAATCAACAAATGAAACTATCATTTTCAACCTTACCCTCTTGGTTTTAAATGAAATTAAGTATGCCTGTAGTACTCATAAATAGTACTACAAATTAATTTTGTCACATTTTTCTGATAAAAAGTTTCCGAGTAATGGACTTTGAAAAATTGAAAAAAATGACAAATTTTTGACTCGCGGAACAATGTTGTTTTCTTTATAACTCGTGTTCTAATTAAGCTAGAACAATAAAATTTACTTCATTGGAAAGCTCTTTTAAAGAGCTTTTATATGATACCAAACATCATTAGTTTAACACACAATCCAAGAGGGTAAGGTTGTAGCACTTTTTTAAAGGCGCAAACTGCTATGGTCATTAGCGCCCAGTCCGTGACTTAGTAAACGGTAAAAACGAAAATGGAACCCAGCAGCAATGGGAACGAAACTCAAAAAATTGGAGAAACTAAAAGCAGAAGGAAAGCTTAAAAATCCACTACAGAAAGGGGTTGATTGTCCCCAAAAAAAAACTTCAAATGACTGACGTCATCTCACTGGCACTAATAAACTCAAGAACGCGATCGGCCGAGCGTGTGTCATCTGCTAAAATGGACGATATATCAGGCGACAGCTGTAGACGGGCGCGTAACGGAGTAAAATAGGGGCACTCAATTAAAAGGTGTCTTACCGTCCACAGCTGAGAGCAGTGGGGACAGAGTGGGGGAGGATCACCACTTAAAAGATGTCGAAGGCTAAAAATACAGTGCCTATCCGGAGTCTAGTTAAAATTACCTCCTCCCGACGACGCGTTCGGGAGGAAGAGGTCCAAGCACAGGGAAGAGCTTTCACGTCCCGCAATTTATTATGGGGAAGTGTCAACCAATGTGCGTGCCATAAAAGAACAACACGACGACATAAAACGCTCCGTAGATCGGCGCAGGGAATCGATCGAATAGCTGGCCGAAGAAGAGAGACTGCAGCCATGGCCGCAATATCGGCCGCATCATTTCCACAGATACCAACGTGTCTTGGGAGCCAGAGGAACGCCACCGAGACACCCCCCAAATGGAGCAAGCGCAGACAGTCCTAATCCAGTGGACCACAGGGTGGACAGGGTAGACAGGGTAGAAAGCTTGGAGACTGAGGAGAGAGCTGAGAGAATCTGAACAGATAACATACTGTATCCGCTGATGGCGGCGGATGTATTGGACAGCCTGGAGAACAGCGTAAAGCTCTGCAGTATAAACCGAACACTGGTCGGGAAGCCGAAATCGATTTGGGGTGTCGCCAACAATATAGGCACTCCCTACACCTAACGATGTTTTCGAGCCATCAGTGTAAATAAATGTGGCTTCCTTCATTTGTGCACATAGAGCAGCAAATGCCTGACAATAAACAAGTGAAGGGGTACCATCCTTGGGAAACTGACAAAGGTCATGGAGCAGGCAGATCCGGGGACGGAGCCAAGGTGGTGCTGTACCCCAAGTTGTCAAGAAGGTTTTAGGAAAGCGGAAGGAAAGAGAATGGAGCAGTTGACGGAAGCGGACTCCCGGTGGTACTAGGGAGGAAGGGCGGCCTGCATACCCTACATCCAAGGAGGCATCGAAAAAAATCTCACGGGCCGGATTAGCAGGCATGGAAGACAGATGGCTAGCATAACGACTCAGAAGGACAGCTCGCCGATTGGACAGCGGAGGTTCAGCAGTCTCAGCATAAAGGCTTTCCACAGGGCTAGTGTAAAAAGCTCCAGACACTAAACGTAATCCACGGTGGTGGATAGAGTCGAGACGCCGAAGAATAGATGGCCGAGCAGAGGAGTAAACTATGCTTCCATAGTCCAATTTCGAGCGCACTAAGGCGCGATAGAGGCGGAGGAGGACCACTCGGTCCGCTCCCCAGGAGGTACCATTCAGGACACGGAGGGTGTTGAGAGATCGCAGACAGCGAGCCGAAAGATAGAAAACGTGGGAGGACCAGCACAGTTTTCTGTCAAACATAAGACCCAAGAATTTAGCGACGTCCAGAAACGGATGTAAGGAGGGTGGAAGAAACTCCTTACGTCGCCAAAAATTAACACAAACGGTCTTACTGGGAGAAAAACGGAAGCCGGTTTCGATGCTCCAAGAGTGGAGGCGATCGAGACATCCTTGAAGACGTCGTTCAAGAAGGCTGGTCCGTTGAGAGCTGTAGTAGATTGCACAATCGTCCACAAATAGGGAGCCCGAGACATCAGGAAGGAGACAATCCATAATTGGATTTATGGCAATGGCAAACAGTACAACACTTAGCACGGAGTCCTGGGGTACCCCGTTTTCTTCGGAGAAAGTACGGGAGAGAGCAGTGTTCACCCGCACTCTAAATGTGCACTCTGCCATAAATTCGCGAAGAAAAAGGGGCAGCTGACCTCGAAAGCCCCAAGAGAACAGTGTGCGGAGGATGCCTGTCCTCCAACAGGTATCGTATGCTCTCTACAGATCAAAAAATATTGCTAATGTTTGGCGTTTCCGGAGAAAAATGTTCATGATATATGTGGAGAGAGCAACAAGATGGTCAATTGCAGAATGATGCTTTCGGAAACCGCATTGGGCAGGTGTTAAAAGACTGCGGGACTCCAGCCACCAAGCTAAACGGCAATTCACCATACGCTCCAAAACCTTACATACACTACTCGTGAGAGAAATGGGGCGATAGCTAGAGGGGAGATGTTTGTCCTTTCCAGGTTTCGGAACAGGAACGACGATAGCTTCCCGCCATCGTCTGGGAAAAGTACTGTCGGTCCAAATTTGATTATAAAGGCGAAGGAGGTAATGCAGACTATGGGTTGATAAATGCAGCAACATTTGGATGTGGATACCATCCGATCCTGGGGCGGAGGAGCGAGAAGAAGAGAGTGCGTGTTGGAGTTCCCGCATGGAGAAAACAGTATTATAGCTTTCACGATTTTGAGAAAAGAAAGCAAGAGGTTGCACTTCCGCTGCACGTTTCTTCGGGAGAAACGCTGGCGGGTAATTTAAAGAGCTCGAAACCCCAGCAAAGTGTTGACCCAATGAGTTACAAATTGCGACGGGGTCCACTAATGTATCATGCACGACAGTGAGCCCAGAGACCGGGCAGAAACTAGGCGCACCTGATAACCGTCGAATCCGACTCCAAACTTCCGAGGAGGGAGTGAAGGTGTTAAATGAGCTAATAGAGAATTTCCAGCTTGCCTTCTTGCTATCGCGGATGACGCGACGGCATTGCACACAGAAGTGCTTATAGCGGATACAGTTGGCCAAAGTAGGATGGTGGCAGAAAACGCGAAGAGCACGTCGCCGCTCATGTATTGCGTTGCGGCATGCCTCGTTCCACCAAGGAACTGGGGGGTGCCGGGGCAATTTGGAGGTGCGTGGTATTGAACGTTCCACAGCTGTAAGAATAACGTCTGTAATATGTGTGACCTCATCGTCGACGCTAGGAAAGTGACGGTCATCGAATGTCGCTAGAGACGAAAAAAGTGTCCAATCGGCTTGGGCAAACTTCCTGCGTCGCGGGCGCATATATGGCAGTTGAGGCTGCAGTCTAAGGGCACATGGCAAGTGGTCACTCGAGTGTGTATCATGAAGGGCGAACCATTTGAAGCGCCGAGCTAGCGGAACAGTACCGACCGAAAGGTCCAAATGAGAAAAATTTGTCGTGGAGGCAGACAAAAATGTAGGGACCCCAGTATTGAGGCAAACTAGATCCGCTTGATGGACGACGTCTAGCAATAGTGGGCCACGCGGGCATCGATGTGGAGATCCCCAAAGCGGGTGGTGGGCATTGAAGTCCCCAAACAGCAAATAGGGGGGTGGAAGCTGACCAAGAAGATGAAGGAGATCAGCTCGTGCCATTGGTGTGGACGATGGAATGTATACAGTACAAAGAGAAAAGGTATATCCAGAAAGGGAAAGACGGACAGCGACAGCTTGGAAGGAAGTGTTTAAGGGGATTGGGTGATAATGGAGATTATCATGGAGAAGAATCATGAGTCCTCCATGTGCTGGAGTGCCTTCAACAGAGGGTAGATCAAATCGGATGGACTGAAAATGGGGGAGAACAAAGCGGTCATGGTGACGCAGCTTTGTTTCCTGAAGACAGAAGATGACCAGCGAGTAGGATCGTAAGAGGATCAACAATTCATCCCGATTGGCTCGAATGCCGCGGATATTCCAGTGGATAATGGACATAGGGTGAACAGAAAATGGAGGAATGTGACCAAGGTTGCCGTCAACTCAACGACTGCTCAGAGCTTGCGACCGACAGCACGGAATGGCATTCAGCCGAAGGCAGAAGATCCTGATCCATAGGTTGTTCAGGAGCAGCTCCTGCCACCAGCGATCGGCCGGTTGATCGGCCACCATCAGTACGCCTCGGCGACACAGAAGACGGCCGAGGGTGATTACCGCCAGGTGGTGCTGTAGATGAGACACGCCTTGGCGGAGAAGGAGATGAACTGGGTTTCTTATTAGCCTTCTTGGAAACATGATGTTTAGATGGTTGTGAAGTTGGGGTACGTAAAAAATCTTCACGAGTATACGTTTTTTTCAAAGTCTTGGTGTCTGACTTTTGGGCTCGAGATTTAGCAGAACCTGATGAAGGGTGAGCCGTAGAGAGGGCAGGCGAAAGTGGTGAGGTTGAATGGGTGATCTTTGTGCTGGCCGATCTGACGACAGTGGCTCTAAAGGTGAGGTCACAAGTCTGCGTGGCCGCCTCCTTTGCTGGCCGAGGAGAAGCAAGGACAGTGCTGTATTTTCCTGTCTGAGGCACAGTGGGCTGTCGACTGGCGAATAATTTTCGAGCAGCAAAAGTCGACACCTTTTCCTTCACTCTGATTGCCCCATTTTTAAAGACGAAAAGCTCATTCAGGAAATCTCGAGAGGAAGCAGCGTGGTCACCCATACAGTTGAAGCAACGAGGGGATGGAGGTGGACAAGCACCCTCATGGGCATCCTTGCCACACGTAACACATTTGGCCGGATTGGAACAGGACTGGCTGGTGCGATTGAACCGCTAACACCGATAGCAATGCGTAGGGTTTGGGATGTAAGGGCGAACGGAAATTATCTCATAGCCTGCTTTGATTTTCGATAGGAGTTGAACTCTGTCAAATGTCAAGAAGACAGTGCGGGTTGGAATGATGTTTGTGTCAACCCTTTTCATGACTCTATGAACAGCCGTTACGCCCTGGTCAGACAGGTAGTGTTGAATTTCCTCGTCAGACAATCTGTCGAGGGAGCGTGTATAAACGACCCAACGTGATGAATTTAAAGTACGGTGCGGTTCCACCCGGACAGGGAAGGTGTGTAGCAGTGAAGAACGCAGCAATTTTTGTGCCTGGAGGGCACTGACTGTTTCTAACAACAAGGTGCCATTTCGTAATCTGGAACAAGACTTTACAGGACCTGCAATTGCGTCGACACCTTTCTGAATAATGAAAGGGTTGACCGTGGAGAACTCGTGACCTTTGTCAGACCGAGAAACAAGGAACTGTGGCAATGATGGAAGGACTGTCTGTGGCTGAGACTCATTGAACTTACGCTTGTGAGCAGACATAGTAGAAGAAGAGGAAACCATTGCGAAAGTATCCCCCATGATTACCTGCGTCTCCGATGGCGCGCTCCTTCCTTGTGGGGGCCCTCTCTGAGGGCACTCCCGCCTTAGGTGATTGTTCACACCTCAGGTCACACCTCCCGAGAAACAGACGGAGGGACCAATCGGCACTTTCGGAAGGTATCAGCTCGGGTAATCACCCCTCCCTGGGCATGGCCATTACCAGGGGGTACGTAGGTGTCCTACCTGTCTACCCGGGCGGGGAATTACGCGTTACCCCATCACTGGCTACGCACAGAAATGCGTGGGTTGGCCTTCAGACACACACAGGAAGGAAAAAAGAGTAAGGGAAAAAACAAAGGGAAAGGAAGGAAGAGAGGTCTCAAACGCCGCAGCGGGGAAAAGGGCAAAGAGAAGAGGTAAGGACAAAGGAAGGACGAAGACTTGCAAGCGGAGAAAGCAAAGAACATGATACAGTTCCGAGCGCCCGTCTCCGGATGTAGGCACAACACAAAACATACTCCCAGAGGGGGAGAAAGGGAAGGAAAGAGGCGGAGGTGAGGCAGGGTGGGGGGGGGGGAGTGGGGGGGCGAAGATGGGGAATGGGGAAGGATGCGGAAAGGGAAGGTATGCAGCCCGGAAAGGAAGGAAGGCCACATTTGCTCAGGGTCCCGTGCTCGCTACGCACGTATCCACAAAAGAGTTGTGGACCCCCTGGGGGGGGGGGGGGGGGGGTAGCACTTGTTGATTTGACATGGAATTGCCCGTACCCACAAATCCACATCTGATTGGTTGGTTGGACTGTTTGTTGGATGATTAAAGGGGCCAAACTAGTAGGTCATCAGTCCCTTTTTCCTCGAACAGACTGGTTTACATGACTGTAGATCAGATAGCCTCCCATGCAAAACCTAGGGGAAGAAGCTGATATAAGGGACAAAAAGAAGAGAGGGAGATGTAGGAAGAAAGGCAGGCAAAGTGCCCCATCTAGGGAGCAACCAGAAGCACCCAAAAGCAGAGTGCAATGAGAGGACATATATCCCCCAGCTCCCACCATTACCAGAAGCACTCCAATCAGAATCTGCCTAGGAAAGACTAGCAACATGGACAGGGCAAGAGAAGCACAGGGAGAGGAAGAAGAAGAAGAGTAAAAGAGCAGGTAGGATGAGGACCAGGTTGGACCATCATGGCCAGACAGCCGCAAAGTGGTCTGGGAAGAGGAGGCAACAGAGTGTTCAGTCAAACCAACAATTGGTCAATATGGTAACGTGGTCCTCCCTTAAAGAGAGTGATAAGAGCTCCCCTTCACAAATAAAATGTGAAACTAAGTCAGCCACTGAGCTACATCAGCTCCTAACAGCAGGGATAGTGAGTCAGGGAAATTAACAGTCCACCGCAGGGTGTCTAGGTTGGGACCACGACCAAACGGGAAACAATGACAGTTAGGTTGGCTTGTGGGATTAAAGGGACCAGACTGCTACGGTCATCGGTCCCTTTTTCCAAATACTAAAAACACCCACAGAGAATAAAAACGAGTAACAGAATAGATCACAGACAACACAGAACAAGAGAAACTTAGAAAAAGACCAGACAAGACGAACTAAAATCACACAGAGTGTGACGGTGGTTGGCCGACCATAGAAACAAAAAAGGAAAAGCAAACCACCGAGAAACGCATTAAAAACTCAGATTAAAATCGTAGGCCAATGGCCAGAATCAACACAAAAGAACATAACAAACACTTAGATTAAACGATAAAAAACCCCTGCCCGAATAAAACGTAAAACTAAGCCAGCCCTAGCAGGGTCATCAGATAAAAGGGCAGGGAGCATATCAGATAGTGCAAATGTCTGCCTGACCACAGCCAAAAGGGGGCAGGCCAACAAAATGAGGGCCACTGTCAAAGCTGCCCCGCAGCGACACAGAGGAGGGTCCTCCCGGCGCAGTAAGTAACTGTGTGTCAGCCAAGAGTGGCCAATGCGGAGCCGACAAAGGACGACTGAGTCCCTGCAGTTGGCTCGCATGGATGACCGCCACACAGTCGTCGTTCCCTTAATGGCACGGAGTTTATTGGGCGTGATCCGATCGCACAATTCAGCGTCCCTAAGCGCAAAAACTTTTCGGCGGAGGACTGCTCGCATATCAGTCTCTGGGAGGCCAATGTCCATAGATGGTTTACTGATGGCCTCTTTCGCCAGGCGGTCAACATATTCATTGTCTGGGATACCGACATGACCGGGGGTCCACACAAAGACCACAGAGCGGCTGCAACGGGCAAGAGTATGCAGGGACTCCTGGATAGCCATCACCAGACGAGAACGAGGGAAACACTGGTCGAGAGCTCGTAAACCGCTCAGGGAATCGCTACAGATCACGAAGGACTCACCTGAGCAGGAGCGGTGGCGACCAGCTCAGCAGTGTAAACGCTGCAGCCAGCCGGCAAGGATCGTTGTTCGTAATGGTCCCCTAGAGTTAGCACATAACCGACACGACCAGCAACCATCGAGCCGTCAGTGTAAACAATGCCAGAGCCCTGATACGTGGCCAGGATGGAATAAAAGTGGCGGTGGAAGGCCTCTGGAGGGATTGAGTCCTTCGGGCAAGAGTATGCAGGGACTCCTGGATAGCCATCACCAGACGAGAACGAGGGAAACACTGGTCGAGAGCTAGTAAACCGCTCAGGGAATCACTACAGATCACGAAGGACTCACCTGAGCAGGAGCGGATATACTCTAGGGCACGAAAGATGGCGACCAGCTCAGCAGTGTAAACGCTGCAGCCAGCTGGCAAGGATCATTGTTCGTAATGGTCCCCTAGAGTTAGCGCATAACCGACACGACCAGCAACCATCGAGCCGTCAGTGTAAACAATGCCAGAGCCCTATTACGTGGCCAGGATGGAATAAAAGCGGCGGTGGAAGGCCTCTGGAGAGACTGAGTCCTTCGGGCCCTGTGCCAAGTCGAGCCGAAGGCAAGGGCAAGGAACACACCATGGGAGTGTACGCAAAGTGGCCCGAAAAGGAAAATGGAACAGTGAAAACCCTAAGCCCGGAGAAAAGCTCTTTGACGCGGACTGCGATCGTACAACCTGACCTGGGCCGACGTTCTGGCAGATGGACGACCAATCGCGGGAACAGGAGACAATAGTTTGGATGCTCGGGCAAGCTAAAAACATGGGCAGCATAAGCGGCCAGTAAATTTTGGCGCCTGAACCGCAATGGAGGGACACCTGCCTCCGCAAGTATGCTGTCCACTGGGCTGGTCCGGAAAGCACCAGTGGCACAGCGTATTCCGCTGTGTAGGATTGGGTCCAATACCCACAGCGCAGATGGGGATGCTGAGCCATAAGCCAGGCTCCCATAATCCAGACGAGACTGGATTAATGCCTGGTAGAGCCGTAACAGGGTAGATCGGTCGGTGCCCCAGCGGGTGTGGCTCAAGCATCTCAGAGCATTTTGATGCTGCCAACACGCCTGTTTAAGCTGCCGAATATGAGGCAGCCAAGTCAGCCGGGCATCAAAAACTACACCCAAAAACCTGTGGGTCTCCACCACAGCAAGGAGTTCGTTGGCAGCTCAGGATGGACTGTTCGACGCCGGCAGAAATGCATAACGCAGGTCTTGGCAGCCGAAAACTGAAAACCATGCGCTACAGCCCAAGACTGCGCCTTGCGGATAGCGCCCTGTAGCTGACGTTCAACAGCTGCAATGCCAGTAGAGCTGTAGTAAAGGCAGAAGTTGTCAGCATACAGCGAAGCGGAGACAGAATTTCCCACCGCTGCAGTGAGCCCGTTTATTGCGATTAAAAACAGGCAGACACTGAGGACAGATCCCTGTGGTACCCCGTTCTCCTGGACTCGGGAGGAACTATGAGAGGCTGCGACTTGTACGCGGAAGGTACGATACGACAGAAAATTTCGGATAAAGATCGGCAGAGGGCCCCGAAGACCCCATCCATGAAGCGTAGAAAGGACGTGATGACGCCATGTCGTATCGTATGCCTTCCGCATGTCGAAAAAGACAGCAACCAGGTGCTGACGGCGGGCAAAGGCAGTACGGATGGCCGACTCCAGACTCACCAGATTGTCGGTGGCGGAGCGGCCTTTACGGCACCCACTCTGAGACGGAGCCAGAACGCCCCGAGACTCCAGTACCCAATTCAAGCGCCGGCTCACCATCCGTTTGAGAAGCTTGCAAAAAACATTGGTGAGGCTAATGGGGCGGTAGCTGTCCACCTCCAAAGGGCTCTTGCCCGGTTTCAAAACGGGGATGACAATGCTTTCCCGCCATTGCGACGGAAACTCACCCTCGACCCAGAGACGGTTGTAAAGGTCGAGGAGGCGTCGCTTGCAGTCCACTGAAAGGTGTTTCAGCATCTGACAGTGGATGCGATCTGGCCCAGGAGCGGTATCAGGGCAAGCGGCAAGGGCACTGTGAAATTCCCACTCACTGAATGGAGCATTGTAGGATTCAGAATGGTGGGTGCGAAAAGAAAGGCTCCGACGTTCCATCCGCTCTTTAATGGAGTGGAAGGCCAGGGGGTAATTGGAAGAAGCGGAACTCAGAGCAAAATGCTCTGCCAAGCGGTTGGCAATTTCGTCCGAGTCTGTACAAACTGCTCCATTCAGTGAGAGCGCAGGGACGCTGACAGTGGTCCGATAGCCATAGAGGCATCAGATCTTGGCCCAGACCTGCGATGGAGAGACATGGAGGCCAGTGGTGGACACATACCGCTCCCAGCACTCCTGCTTGCCTTGGCGGATAAGGCGGTGGGCCCGCGCATGCAGACATTTGAAGGTAATGAGGTGTTCAATGCAGGGATGTCGCTTGTGACGCCGGAGTGCCCGCCGGCGATCTTTAATCGCTTCAGCGATCTCAGGCGACCACCAAGGCACAGTCCGCCGCCGAGGGGACCCAGAAGAACAGGGAATGGCAGATCCGGCGGCAGTAACGATGCCCGTGGTGACCGATTGAACCACCGCATCAATGTCATCATTAGAGAGAGGCTCAATAGCGGCAATGGAGGAAAACAAGTCCCAGTCAGCCTTATTCATTGCCCACCTGCAAGGGCGCCCAGAAGACTGACGCTGTGGCAGTGACAGAAAGATCGGAAAGTGGTCACTAACACACAGGTCGTCATGCACTCTCCATTGGACAGATGGTAAGAGGCTAGGGCTGCAGATCGAAAGGTCAATGGCGGAGTACGTGCCATGAGCCACACTGAAGTGTGTGAAGGAACCATCATTTAACAGCGAAAGATCGAGCTGTGCAAGTAAATGCTCAATGGTGGCGCCTCGACCTGTCGCCACTGACCCACCCCACAGAGTTATGGGCGTTGAAGTCGCCCAGTAATAAGAAAGGTGGTGGCAATTGGGCTATCAGCGCAGCCAGGACATGCTGCGTGACATCACCATCCGGTGGTAGGTAAAGACTGCAGACAGTAACAGCCCGTGGCGTCCACACTCAAACAGCGACAGCTTCTAAAGCTGTTTGTAGAGGGATAGACTCGCTGTGAAGAGAGTTAAGGACATATATGCAGATGCCACCAGACACCCTTTCATAAGCTGCCCGGTTCTTATAATAACCCCGATAGCCACGGAGGGCGAGGGTTCGCATTGCTGTAAACCAAGTTTCCTGAAGAGCAATGCAGAAGAAAGGGTGAAGGCTGATAAGTTGTCGGAGCTCAGCTAGATGGTGGAAGAAACCGCTGCAGTTCCACTGGAGGGTGGTATTGTCCATGGCTGAGAAAGGCGTGACAGGACTGGGAAGGCAGATTACGCCGCTGGGTCACCTGCTGCCTCCGATGGAGCACCCGTGCAAGTGCTATCCATTGCGTCTGAGGGACCGGCGAGATCGAGGTCCTCAGCAGACGCAAGAATCTCCACCTCATCCTCAGATGCAGAGCTTGTAGGTAGCGGTGGAGTAGGTGCCACTGCAGGTGCCTTGGTCTTACGGGTCTCCAATGTCTTTTCTCTTGCTGTTCCTTTGGTTGTCGTTGTTGAGAGGGCTTATTGGAGTCAGTCTCCGTGACTGATGATGATCGCGAAACTCGACGACCAGCGACCTGTGGCTTCTTCAGCCACTGGCTGGTGTCTGCTGTGCCGCTGGTAGGAACCTGGGAAGGGAGTGACCCAAGGGATCCCTTCCAAGCAAGAGAAGTCGAAGAAGACTTACGCTTCTCCGGCTTAGAAGTGGGGACTGGTGTCCCCGGTGGTTTAGTGGGTGCTGCTCCCGAGGTAGATGGTGTGGGAGCAACAGTGAGAGAAGGGGCCCCCATCATCAAGGGGGCAGGTGAGGTCCTCTGACTCTGAGAGCTGACTGTTTGTGGTGCAGTTAAAGGAGCTGGAGCAGGAGTGACAGTTGAGGCATAAGATGCCATCATGCACACGGGATGTAGCCATTCAAATTTCCGCTTAGCCTCAGTGTAAGTCAGTCGGTCCAGGGTCTTATATTCCATGATTTTGCGTTCGTTCTGTAAGATCCTGCAGTCTGGTGAGCAAGGTGAGTGAGGCTCTCCACAGTTGACACAGATGGGAGGCGGAGCATATGGAGTATCGGGATGAGATGGGCGTCCGCAATCTCGACATGTGAGGCTGGAAGTGCAGCAGGAAGACATACGGC
The DNA here is from genome assembly GCF_021461385.2 of Schistocerca piceifrons. NCBI lineage: Eukaryota > Metazoa > Arthropoda > Insecta > Orthoptera > Acrididae > Schistocerca > Schistocerca piceifrons. Next base: position 776,836,202 of record NC_060140.1, on the reverse strand, counting down.
CGAACTTCCAGGACTTAAAGCACCACATCAGGGGAGGGATATAGGGCTAGACGTCACAACGGTAGACCATCTCCGGTAATGTATCACCCTTGAAGGCCAAGATGAAGGCACCGGTAGCAACATGATTGTCCCTCGGACCCCGATGAACGCGCCGGACAAAATGAACACCTCTACGCTCAAAGTTGGCGCGCAGCTCGCATCAGACTGCAAAAGTAGGTCCCTATGAAAAATAACACCCTGGACCATATTTAAACTCTCTTGTGGGGTGATGGTAACGTTAACATCCCCCAACTTGTCACAAGCAAGTAACCTGCGTGACTGGGCGGAGGATGCCGTTTTTATCAAAACTGACCCAGAGCGCATTTTGGACAAGCCCTCCACCTCCCCAAACTTGTCCTCTAAATGCTCTACAAAGAACTGAGGCTTCACGGATACAAAGGATTCCTCATCAGCCCTCGTACAGACGAGATACCTGGGCGAATACGTGTTACTGTCATTCATTGCCTTTCGTTCCTCCCATGGTGTGGCCAGGGATGGGAATGATTTGGGGTCATAAAAGTTACTTTTAAAATGAGCCCTCGAATGCTTAGAGACTGCTGGTGGCTGGCCACCAGCAAGAGATGATGTGCCACGCTTCACTGCGTGTCATCCACCCTGATGCCACCTACTCCGACCAAGGACCCTCCCCATGGGCGCCACCCAGCCACAGCAAGGGCCACCTGGCAGGATGGCCATTGCCGGGAGTCCTGATGCCCCAGGGAGATGGGCATCTACTCCTTGGCATACATGGGGAGTAAACGGCGCAGGCATCAGTAGAGCGATCCCTGGGTTGTCAGGGGGCTACAACCAACAGGGTACATGGCGGCCCCACCACAACGGACTGGCTACCGTGCTGGATCTTAGGTGCAAAAATGTATGAGGTCGTCGTCGCAGCGAAAAGCAACACTGCACAGTGCAGCATGGTAATCGCACCCAGGGACATATCCTCGCCCAAGAGATGGAAAACGAGCTGGACACCATTGCAACGACGAGAAAGCCAGCTAAAGGTCTCAATGCACAACAGATACAGTGCACCATGTAAGGCGCCCTTCCCCAATTGGCTCGCTCTTCAGAACAATTTAGAAAGATGGAGGTTAAACCCGAGAGGGGACCATCACATAAGGCCGAAACATTTGAGACTCCTTTTAGTCGCCTCTTACGACAGACAGGAATACCGCGGGCCTATTCTAACCCCCGAACCCGCAGGGGGCCAATGACAGTTAGGTGGGGTCCTGGTGATGGAGATGACCTCCAGAGTTGGCAAAGAACAGCAGAGACCTTGCAAAAGGCCTGCATGGAGGACCTCCACAGATTCGTAATCTTGTTTATCACCTGTAGTTGGTTTGGTGAAGTCAGAGTGAGACATTTCGTATTTCAAATTCCTGTAACGTGACAGCATAATACCAACTGGAGGTCTGTTCCCGGAATACCAATCTCAAGAGTTGGTTTACTGGTGGCTAGTTTGGCCAGGTTATCAGAGATTTCATTCCCCAGGACCCTGATGTGGCCCACGGTCCAGACAAAGGTCAATCAGCATCCATATTCCAGAATGAGATTTTCACTCTGCAGCGGAGTGTGCACTGATATGAAACTTCCTGGCAGATTAAAACTGTGTGCCCGACCGAGACTCGAACTCGGGACACGAGTTCGAGCCTCGGTCGGGCACACAGTTTTAATCTGCCAGGAAGTTTCAGCATCCATATTGTTTGAGAACATACAGGGAATCCTAGACAGCAATGGCGCTAGTTGAGAGCTTGCAAACTGTTCCAGGAGTCACTGAAGATGAGAAATGACCCCTCCTATAAAGGAACAGATACTCTCAAGAGCACGAGAGATGGCTACCAACTCCGTAGCGGAAACACTACAGCCATCTGGCAAGAAGCGCAGTTCAGTATGTCCCTTGTAAGTATAAGCAAAGTCCATGTGACAAGCAGCCATCAAACCATCGGTATAGACTATTTCTGACCCTAGGATGCACCAAGGATGGAGAAAAATTGGTGGTGAAGGACCTCAGGAGGGACTGAGTCTTTCTGACCTTCTGATAGGTCTGAGACAAAGCTGTGGGTGAGGGATGAACCATGGAGGTGTATGTTAGTGGACCTGGAGCAGAGATGGAAGAGGAAACAACTGGAGTTCAGAGAGGAGGGATCAGACATGGATTGCGATCATAATCCCCGAACTGGGTCGCCATTGCAGGAGATGGATTTCTGTGTTTGGAAAGAGGAGATGGTAATTTCAATACTTAGGGAAGCTGCAAATGTAGATAGTATAACTGACTAGCTGTTGTTGGCACCTGATTCACAAAGTAGGGACCCCAGCCTTCAAAAATAAACTATTCACAGGGCTAGTTCAACAGGCTCCTGTCGCAAGTCGAACCCCGCAGTGGTGTATTAGGTTCACTATCCACAATGCTGAGAGTGATGCTGAACCATATGCCAGACTTCCATAATCAAGACAGGAGTTGCAACCAGCACTTTTGCTTAAGCTGGCAAAGATGGGGAACCTACGTCAACCGAGAATCAAAGACCGGTCCTAAATATCAATAAGTCTCCACCACATAGAGCAGTTGGTCCTCAAGGTAATGTTCAGGTTGTGGGTGAACGGTACAATGTTGACAGAAGTGCATGGTGAGAGTCTTGGCGGCTGAAAATTGAAAACCATGGGTGAGGGGCCATGCCTGTGCCTTTTGTGTGGCACCTTGCAGTCCATGTTTAGCGACACCCACACTAAAGGAGCAATAGTAGAGGAAAAAGTCGTCAGTACATTCATCAGAGGGTGGTATTGAGGACTCCACAGCTCCTACTAGGCCATTGATGGCTATTAGAAAGAGAGGGCCACTCAGTCCAGAGCATTGTGGGACCCCATTCTCTTTGAGATAGGGGGGTACTGTGGGAAGCACCAACTCAAATCTGGAACCTAGGGTGCAACAGAAAGTTCTGGATAAAAATCAGGAGCAGACACCAGAGACCCCACTCATGCAAGGTAGCGAGGATGTGGTGTTGCCATGCGGCGTCCTAAGTCTTCTGCAGGTCGAAGAAGATGGCTGTAAAGAGAAAGCTGTTCAAATGGCAGACTTCAGGTAAACCAGATTATCAGTAGTGGAAAGGCTTTGGCAAAAATCAATCTGGGATGGAGTCAGAAGACCCCAAGACTCAAGGAGGCAGCACAGCCGCTTGCTCACCATGCATCAAAGCAACTTACAGAGAACACTGGTGAGACTTGATAGGCAATAACTGTCCATCTCTAGAGGGGCCAATTCAATTTCAGTACTGCGATGACGACGCTTTCTCACCACTGCGATGGGAACTCGCCCTTGCTCCAAATGCAGTTATAGATGGCAAGGATATGACGTTGAGAATCCACTGATAGATGCTTGATCGTTTGGTTATGGATGCAGTCCAGCCCTGGGGCTGTATCAATGCAGTTGGCTAGGACACACAAATTCCCACTCATTGAATGGAGCTTTACATGACTCCAGAGGGTGTATAGCAAAAGATAATTGCTTTCACTCCATATGCTGTTTTTAGGACATGAAAGGCTGGTTAATAATTCTCAGACACAGAGGCTCCAGCATAATGCAGAGGAAAATGTTCGGGGACTGTGTCTGGGTCAGTGTATACAGTGTCATTCAAGATAATACCAGGCACATCTGCAGGAGTCTGGTATCCATAGAGACATCTGATCTGGCTGGGAAAGTTCCATGTGCCACACTGAAGTGTGTGGGGGTACCAATATTCAAGAGGCAAACGTCAAGTTGTGCCAGTAAGTTTTTGAGGTCTTTACTGCAGCCAGTGATCGTGGTTCCACTCCATAAAGGGTTATGAGCACTGAAACCAAGATTAAGAAAGGTGGGGAGAGCTGAAAAACTAATGCAAACAACATGTTCTGAGACACTTCACCATCAAGAGGAAAGTAAACATTGCAGATGGTAAAATCCTGAAATGCCCTTACCCGAACAGCCACAGCCTCCAAAAGTGTATTAAGAGGCACAAGTTCACTACAAAGGGTGTCCAATACATACGTGCAAACTCCGCCTGACACCCTGTATAGGTAGCATGATTTTTATAATATTCCCGATATCCATGAAGGGCTGGGGCTGGGGTCTGTGTTGGTGGACAAAAAAGGATCCTGAAGGGCTATGCAGGAGGCAGGGGAAGTGCTTAAAAGATGTAGCTCTACCAGATGGTGGAAGAACCAGCACAATTCCACTGGAGAATAATGTTGTCTATGTGTGAGGCTATGAGGGGACCAAGGAGGCAGGTTATGGCCTAGGGTCACTTGCTGCGACTGGCTGAGGAGTCATGGCATCAAAATTGTATTTTCTGAGTGCTGCTGTGTGGTGTGAACTGGGGCCACAGGGACTGCTGGAGTATCTACCTCAGCCACAGGAGTGGAACAGGCAAGATATGATGGCCTCCATGCCACTTGAATGTCCTTTTTCTTCGAGAACTTTTCCGTCTTACCTTTCCTTAGAGAATTTCAATGACTTGAGGGCTTCTCTGAATCAGCTTCAGGGAAATATGATGATTGCGAAGCCCTGCAACCAGCAGCCTGTGGGTCCTTCAGCAATGGCTGGCGTCCAGTTGTAAACCAGTGAAAACCTTGGAAGGAAATGTCTCGAGGGAGCCCTTAAAAGCAAGAGAAACTGGAGGACGGTGATTCATCGCCAGATTGGAGGTGGGACCAATGCCCCTTATGGGTGGGAAGCCATCAATCCCAAAGCAGGTGTGGAGAAAGCAGCAAGAGCGGAGCCCCCAACCATCAGCAGGGCAGGCATGGTTGAGAAGTGCTCAGGGCCACTACAGAAAGGTGTAATGGGCAGGAGTACCATCACCAAAGTGGCAATGTTGTCATAGCCAAGCATATGACATTATTTTACATGCTGGGTGCAACTGGTTGTACTTCTTGGCCTCTTGGTTAGTTTGTCTGTAGTCTTGTGTTTTCTTCTCTCTGGAAAACAGTGCAATATGGTAAGCAGGGAGAATGGTGCTTTCCACAGCAGACACAGATGGGGGAGGGGCATAAGAAGTGTTTGTATGCAGCACTCATCTACATTCTCTACAGACGGCGTTAGCATTGCAATGTGAAGACATGTGCCTGAATTTCAAACATTTGAAGCACCACATGGGGGGGCATAAGGTTCCACATCGTATCAGCATACAATCATCTTGACCTTTTCAGGCAATGAATTGCTCTCCAAGGCCAAAATGAAGGCACTGGGAGCGATCCTATTGGCCTTCTGCTCCTATGTACATGACGGACAAAGTGCGGACCTCGTTGCTCCAAGAGCAGGTCTCAGTGGAAAATGATGCCCTGAAGCATATTTAGATTATTATGGGGAGTGATAGTCACCAGTATGTCACTCAGCTTGTTACAAGCGAGCAGTACCTGTGACTGGGCAGGGCGTGCTGTTTTGAGCAAAACTGGCCCTCTTTTCATTTTACAGATGGTGTCACTTCCCCAAACTTGTGTTCTAAGTTCTCCACAAACAATAACAGCTTTGAGGACAAGAAGGAATCCCCACTGATCCTTGTGCAAACTAAGTATTGGGGGAAGTTTTTTTTCGGCTTGCTGCTTAGCCCTATGTTCCTCCCATGGTGTAGTCAGGGAAGGGAAAATTTTAGGGCATTATCTCTCTACATTAAGAGGATTTTCCTTCCGTAACAACTGCTGAGGCTGCACGGCCACCAGCAGGAGATAACTTCATCCACTTCATTTGCACTGGTGCCACCCACTCCACATGGGGGTTCCCCCCATGGGTGCCACCCAGCCTCAGCAACGGTTACCTGGCCAGTAATCTATTAAAACTTGCTGGCAGATTAAAACTGTGTGCCAGACCGAGACTCTAACTCGGAACATTTGCCTTTCGTGGGCAAGTGCTCTACCAACTGAGCTACCCGAGCATGACTCATGACCTGTCCTCACAGCTTCACATTAGGCGCACTCTCCTGCAGGGTGAAAATTTCATTCTGGAAACATCCCCAGGCTGTGCTAAGCCATGTCTCCACAATATCCTTTCTTCCAGGATTGCTAGTTCTGCGAGGTATGGAGGAGAGCTTCTGTGAAGTCTGGAACGTAGGAGATGAGGCACTGGCAGAATTGAAGCTGTGAGCATAGGTCATGAGTCGTGCTTGAGTAGCTCAGTTGCTAGAGCACTTGCCCGTGAAAGACAAAGGCCCCAAGTTCCAATCTTGGTCCAGCACACAGTTTTAATCTGCCTGGAAGTTTCACATCAGCGCACACTCCGTAGCAGGGTGAAAATTTCATTCTGGCAGTAATCTATTGCTAGGAGTACTCGTGCCCCAGTCACAACGGGCACATACTTCTTGGTCTTCTTGGCATACGGGGGGAGTTTTCAGCTCGCGCACCAACAGCATGATCCCTGTGTGGTCAGGGGCCTACCATTGTGCAGGTACTTGACAAACCCCTCATCCCCATCAGGATGCCTACCTTACTGGATTGAGTATATATTACCTTATTAAAGGAAAGGGTACGAAGATGGAAAAGCACAAAGGTGGAGCATACACCACATTGGGTGAACTTCCCTGCAAGATCCACACTTCTGGAGAATTTTGAAAATTGGTGGCACATCAACCCAACAATGGGGACCATGGATTTAGTCAATGAAAATTTGAAGAAAATGCCGAAAGAGTAAATTTGAGTCCCAATCGTAAATCAGGTCCATGCAGGGTCTGCACCAAGAAAACCATCCAATGGAGAGGCAGAGGGGAAAGGGATAATAGAAGTATAAGCTTGCAGCATGGAATGGAAGTAATGCTGCATAGGCTGGGGACACATGGTAGCTAACAAAGCTAACGAGGAATGAGTAAGTGCTCCTCTAGCCAAACAGTCGGCCAGTTTATTCCTTGGGATACCCACACGAGTTTGGACCCAGAGAAAGACAACTGAGCACACAGTACAATGACGGTCAGCAGGAAAGTCATGAATAGCGGAGACCAAAGAGTGGCAAGAATATCATCAATCAATAGCCTGGAGACTGCTCACTGAGTCAGTACATATTAAAACATAGTCAAGGGATGCCCGTTTAATAAAATGGAGGGCTCTGCTAATGGCTATCACCCCTGTTGTAAACACAATACATGTTGCCACAACGAATGGCATTCCCTGCCTGCAGGGGATGTAAAAGCATATCACATCTGATCACAGTTTTAGAACCGCTGGTGTAAAATACAATAGCACCCAGAAACTCTTGAAAAACTGGATATAACAGATGCTGGAAAGTCATGGGGGTGACCGAGACTTTAGGAACTAGGAAGAGATCAGTCCTTATCCATGGCCTGGGCACCATCCAAGGGTGAGTGTACAAGAAAACATGGGAAGTACAATCCAGGGAGGGGAGCAGGAGATCTTGGCAGAGGTTCCACCTGACAGCAGGCATCAGGATGACGACATCCCTCAAATAAAAAGAATGGGATATGCGGGATGATCAGGAAATTGTCACATGGCGATTGCATAGGAGACCAAGAGCTGGTACCATCGAATATGAAGGGGGAAGGTCCCCGCTTCGGCAAGGAGACTTGAAATACTCCAGTAGTCAAAGGCACCCGTGGCCCGACACACACCACGAAGTTGGACTGAGTCTAAAAGTTTTAAAGATGAAGAAGACACCAAACCATAAACCTAAAAACCACATACAGTTGAGACGAAATCAAGGCCCAGTAAATACTGATAAGAATAGCACAACCTACACTCCCAGATATGTGGGCAAGGAAGCAAAGAGCATTAAGCTTCTGAATACAGCTAGACTTCAGGTGATGAATATGGGGCAGCCAGGTCACCTTTTCTCCTTTCAAAAAGAAGGTCAAGGACACAGGACTGTGCTACAACATCCACATGCTAGGTAACTAGTAGAGTTCAGGGCCTGGATGGACTGTGGTATGATGGCTGATGCACAACTTGCATTTCTGTAGGAGAGAATTGGAAACCATGGGAAAGAGCCTATGCAGAGGCCCACCAGGTGGTACCTCAGAGCTTGTGTTCAGCAGAGGCTAGAAGTGGGAACTGTACCAAATGCAAACACCATCAACATACTACTCACAGGTGACCAGCAGCCCAACAGAGGGAAAGAGTGATGCTCACCACAGAGTCCTGTGGTACATCATTCTCTTGGACCCACAGGGAACTGAGTGACACCGACTAACATGGAATAACCGATGGGATAAAAACTGATTAATAAAAATCAGTAGGGAGACTTGGAAGCCCCAGTCATGGAGGGCAAGTAAAATGTGATGACCCCAAGTGGTGTCATCTGCCTTATGCAAGTAAAAAATGACTGCAACAAGTGTTTACTTTTAGAAAAAGCCTGTCAGACTGCCGTTTTCAACATAAGCAGATAGATAGTTGTGGATTGCCCCTCCAAGAAACCACAGTGATACAGGGACAGAAGGCCCCAAGAACTGAGAACCCAGTTTAATATGCAGGCGATGATCCTTTAAAGCAGCTTATTGAGTACACTAGTCAGGCTAACTGGCCAGTCAACTATGGAGAGACATTGGATTCTCACCTGTTTAAGTGCTGGTACAACTACTGTGCTATCCTGTCATTGCAATGGGAAGCCATCTTGGAGCCAGAGACAGTTGAAGACCCTCAAGAGAACTTTCATGTATTTGATCTTCTGATTGTGAACTGAATCAGGGCCTGGGGCAGCGTCATGGACCACATCAAGAGGGGAAGAGATTGTTGGATATATGGCATGGAAAAGGTGGCCATCAGCAGCACTGAAGTGGTAAGAGAACCATCACTGAGGAAGCACATATCATGCATGATCTTTTAGGAGCTGGTCAATTAGAAGGCACCTACCAGATGAAGTGGAACACCCTCCCCCAGCAGGAGAAAAAGGGGAGGGGGGGGGGGGAATGTTGGATTAATGTGGTCAGTTCAGTATAAGTGGCCAGCCTGAAGATTGGTACATGTTGCAAATGATAATCACTGACATTGTTTCCACCCACATCGCTATTGCCTCCAAGGTAAACCAAAGTACAGACCCCTCCAGATGCCCTCTCAGGACCAGTGCTGTTCCGACAGAATGCATGACAACCAATGAGGGCTGGAGAATGATCACCAGTAAATCGCATTTCTTGGAAGTGCAATGGAAACTGCAGAAGAAGAGGAAATACGATGATGTAGTTCTGGCAGGTAACAGTAGTACCCATTACAGTTTCCCTGAATGATCATGTTACTGGTGACCAGGTTAGGCATGAAGGGGCCAGGAGGGCTAGTCACGCCATAGGTTCACAGACACCCGCAGGGACAGAACCATACCCACAAACTTTAACTCTGTATCAGTCTGGATGGTGGTATCTGGCACCTGCAGGGCACCTGAGGAGCCTTGTCTCAATTCTTATTATTTACCTTCATGACCTTTGGTGGGCAAGGTTCATTCAAGGGGCTATCCATATCGAGTACAGGAGCATATGAAGAGCCGACAGCCCTGGGACCCAATGGCAATAGTTCCTCTGGCTACAGTTTGGCATCGGGCCTCTGGTCCAGGGGTTGCCAGGAAGAGGAATCCTGAGAGGGAACCCTGTCACCTGTAGACACAGAAGAAGAAAATGCTTCTCTGGCGGGGAAATGAACAACGAGAGAGGAGGGTGGTGGGAGACTTGGTTTGGGGAAGGTTGAGGTGGGAGGGAGGGGGTGGGGGCAGTGGTCACACATTGGTGTTGATAGTCATATCCACAGGATAAAGAGCTTCATACTTCTTTCGTGCATCAGTATACAACAGATGGTCAACTGATTTGTATACCCAGGTCTTCTTTTCTTCCTTGACAACTGGGCAAACTGGTGAATGTAGAGAGTAATGTTCCACACAGTTGACACACAAATGTGTATGTTCATAAGGAATACCTTCATGGAATGATCGTCCACAGTTGCCGCATTTTGTGTCTGCCATGCAGTGGGATGACATATGCCCACAGCATAAAACATTTGAAGCACCTCACAGGTGGTGGAACACAAGGTTTCACCTCACACATGTACACCACAACCTTAGCCTTCCCTGGGAGAACACTCCCTTCAAAGGCTAAGATAAAGGCACCTGTATCTGTACAATTATCCTTAGACCCTTTCTGTACACATCTGATAAAATGTACACTGTGCGACTGGAGATTAGTCTGGAGTTTCTCATCTACTTGGAGCACAATATCTCTGAGGAAGATTATTCCTTGAACCATGTTCAAAGTCGTATGTGTGGCAAAGGTCACAGGTATGTCACTTAGATGTACAAACACCTGAAGAGCTGTAGACTGGACAGCAGAGGAAGTGTAAATTAATAACAAACCATTCTGCATTTTCCCCAGAGATTCAACTTTGCAAAATTTGTCTTCAATGTTTTTGACAAAAAATAATGGTTTTGTTACAGAAAAAGTATCCCCACTAGTACAAGCCTTGCGGTTGCCAGCAGAAGGAACTTTAATTTGCTTCATGCTCATATCTTCCACCATGGCACCATCCACTCCAAATGAGGCACAACAGTTACCTGCCCAGTAAACTGTTGCCCAGAGATCCAGTGCCACAGCCATGGTGGGCACATACTCCTTGGCTTGTGTGGGGAGTTTCCAGCTCGGGTACCAACAGTGTCATCCCCGCACAACAGAGGGTTACCACCATACAGATACTTGACAGCCTCTCCCCCCACAACGAAATGGCTACCTCACTAGGTTTTGGGTGTAGTACCTTTGCAAAAAAGAAAGGGTGCAAAGAAAGAAGGCACAAGAGATGGAATATACATTACACAGGGTGATCTTCCCTGCATGATCTGCACTTCTACAAAATTTGGAAAAAAGAGTAGCAAGTGAGATCCAACAAGGGGACCAAATGGCTATGAATGAAAAGTTGTGGAGTGCCGAAAGAAAAGAAAATGAGAGTCCAAAATCACAAACCAGATCCAAGCATAATCAGAAGCAAGAAGACCATCAAATGGACAGGCAGATAGAAAGAAAAGAAAGTAGATGGACAGACCAGCAGTACGGAAAGGGAAGTAGCAACTGCAAGGGCTGGGAACCCGTGGTGGCCAAGCATGCACTCATAAAAGAGATGTGATCCCCCTGAGAGATGAGGTAAAGGATAGGACAACATCTTCAACCTGTCTTACACCTTCAGAAGAAGGTTGGTTGGTTGACTGGGGGTTAAAGGACTAAACAGCAAGGTCATCAGTCCCTCGCTCCAGGGGTAGTGAAGCTGAGGGCTATGCCAGAAAGGCCTTAGCTCATGGATCAGGCTAAGGGTTTCCCCACACTGTCCTGTCTTCCTTATCCACTCCTAGTCCTTACCCAATTCCCTTCCCCAACCCAAGGTGTGATGCAATCTGTGCCAAGGGGTGCGTAGCACATGGGAAGATGTGTTGCAAACGGAGCCTTAGGGATACCTGCCACCTTCCCTGAGTAAGTAGCCTTACACCATGTGGGGTTTCCAACTTGTGGACTGTGTAGATCCCCAAATCTCGTGGGACCAAGAGGGATATGACTGATGAAAATAAATCAAAACAAACTGAGGGGCAAACTGAGACCTCATACACCCAAACATCGGGGTCAGACCGATGGAATGCACTCCCACTACTGAATCAGGGTCTAGACCTGAGCAAGAAGTGGGAACTGTAGCTGAGAAGTTGGACCACATCAAGATTAAATCCTTGTCTGAGGCCCAGAGGAAGAAACTTCTTACGGAACAGAAACAAAAGGAAGGAAAAGAATGGAGGGAATTAGAAGGGCTTGATCCCAAGACCCCCAAGAAAAAAACTGTCTCAGGTTGAAGGGGATACGCAGACCCCCACAACGTCGAAGAGGGAAATTTTTTTGGCCTCAGCATACCTTCCTTACGAAGACAGCTCTCCTCCCCATTTGCCATTGATGGCAATTGATGGTTGGATGTACGCCAATGCCCACAGCTTGTGTGGGGCAGCAAGGACACCAACAGTAGAGGTGAGTACATTCTTGAATTTCTCTTGTCTAACAACATGGAGGTCCTGAACAGGGGCAATGACCCTACATTCAGGAATAGCAGAAGGGAAGAAGTAATTGACATTACCTTTGGTTCCATGATGATGGGCAGCTACGTCAAACAATGGCATGTGCTGTTAGAGCCATCCTCATTGGCCCACAAGTATATTAAATTCAAGGTAGAAATGGGAATCAGACAGACAATGGCCTATAGGAATCCCAGGAAAACAGACTGGGAAACATATAGGAGGGACCTTGACTTAAGCTTATTGGAAATTAAAACCTCAATAAGGAATCCAGTTGAGTTTGAGGAAGTAGCAGAGGCTGTAATCTCTGCCATAGTGACCTCATACCAGGACAACTGCTCAATCACCAAGACGTGCACAAATAGGAGTGCGCCTTGGTGGAACATTAACTTGGAAATGCAAAGAAAACAGGTACAAAAACTGTTTAGCCTTGCAAGACATAAAGGACAATAGGAAAAATATCGTGAGGCCTTTGTCAACTACAACCTTGTAATTAGACAAGCGAAGGGGGCATCCTGGAAGGCATTCTGTGAGGAACTGGAGGGCATGGCTACTCAAGCCAGACTTCACAAAATCCTCACTAGAGTACCAACTAATCCAAGAGGTACATTGAGAAAGGAGGAGGGGGAATATACAAAGACAGCACATGAGACACTGGAACTGCTCCTCAAAACTCATTTTCCTCAATATGCTCTGGAAGATAACATAGACCAGAATGCAATCCCTGAGAGACAATGGTTCTCAGGCACTCTAAGAGAGGACTGGGAACTGGCCAAGGAGTGTGTTGACTTTCCAGCTCTCCTGCAACAGGCAGAAGAGAATCTTATAAGAGTCCTATGCAGGTTATTCAGGGTTAGTCTAGCAGCAGAATCATTCCCAATGCCTGGAAGGCAGTGAAGGTTGTCTTTATTCCAAAGCCAGGGAGAATTGATCATACCAAGGCCAAGGATATGAGACCAATTTGTCTGTCCTCCTCCATTCTTAAAACACTGGAAAAACTGGTTACTGTACACGTTGGGGAGAGGAGGCTAACTAGAGCCCTCTACATTCAAACCAACATGCATATCAACCCAGGTAAATCATGTGAGTCAGCTCTCCATCAAATCGTTGGGAGGGCGGAGAAAGCACCTCACTTCCAAGAAATAGCCTTCTGCACCTTCCTGGACATTGAGGGGGCTTTTAGTAACACGACCTTCGATTCCATGGTTATGGCAGCAGATGTGCATGACCTAGGGACCACTACATGTAGGTGGACTAGGGTCATGCTTAGTCGAAGGAAGGTAAAGTCCACCATGATGAATGAAAAGATGGTAATTAACACCACTAGAGTTGTCCACAAGGAGTACTTTTGTCCCCTTTATTGCGAAATCTAGTGGTAAACGAACTCACTGAGGAACTAAAATCCAGACAATGCTTTTGCCAAGGATACGCAGACGACCATGTCATAGTAATAATTGGCAAATTTACTGACACAGTTAGGAATATGGCACAAGGAGGTTTGGACATTGTGCAAGACTGGTGCATTAAACAGGATCTAAGGGTTATTCCTAAGAAGACTGGTGTGGTACCATTCACAAAGAAGCATATCCAACACTCAAATTGGAATCTAAAACTTTTCGATGAAACTACACCAATGAAGGGCATAGTGAAATATCTAGGGGTAAACTCAGATGAGAAACTAACATGGACCCCTCACATTAAGAGCATCTGCTCCAAGGCGAAAGGTACTCTAGTGAGTACCAGAAGGTCTTGTGGCAAAAACTGGGGCCTAAGCCCCTGAGATATGCACTGGATATACACCACTGTGGTTAGATCTAGGATCTCCTATGGGGCTGTAGTGTGGTGGAAGAAGGTAGACAGCAGGTTGCTGCTAAGGAGCTTGCTACGGTGCAGAGACTAGTCTGCTTAGCCTTAACAGGCAGAATTAGCAGTACACTGACCGCTGGGATGGAAGCCATGCTAAATGTGCCTCCACTGTGCCTTTGGGCCAAGATGAAGGCAGCAGCTGGTGCATACAGACTCAAAACTGGTAAAAAACTGGATCTCACTGGGATATGCAGAATCACACACTAAAATAATGAGATAAATATATGGATGGCTGGGGAAATGCCAGCCAACTATATAACAACTCCCAACTGTTTCAACAAGCCTTAAAATATAATAATTGGAAGCAGGGAGCAGTGGGAAAAACAGTTCAACATCGTATGGGGGACACTGCCTGGTTCACTGATAGATCGAAATCAGACCAAGGCGCTGGGGCTGGAATTACGAGTTTCAGCCAAGACTGGAGGACATCATCTCTCTAGGAAAACTGGCCTCAGTATTCTAAGCTGAAATTACTGCAATCAGGGCATGTGTGGAGGAGAATATGCATAGGTGCCACAAGGACTATAGCATCTACATCTATTCAGATAGCCAGGCAGCCCTGAAATCATTGACAGCTCCTGCAACAAGATCTAAGATTGTTGCAGAATGCCACAGGGCTCTGGTGGAGGTAGGGGGAAAGCAATAGGGTAAACCTAGTGTGGGTCCCTGGCCACTCAGGGATCAATGGCAATGAACAAGCCGACAGATTGGCCAGGATGGGGGCAAAGACTCCATTCATTGGACCAGAACCTGTCCCGACAATCACCTAGGCTATGACCAAACTAGAACTATGAAATTGGCTTGGAAGACAGCACGTACAATACTGGACCAAGGTCTATAAACAAAAACATGGTAACGTAATGATGCCACAGCCGTGTTTCAAAAGAAGGTCCATAATGCTGGGCTTGAACAGGAAAGTGATTAAACTCATGGTTGGACTGATGACCGGCCATGAGAATCTCAAACACCACCTATATTCAGTAGGTATAACGGAAGAAGACCTTAAATGTAGGATCTGTGATGAGAGTGAAGAAACTGTAACACACCTAATCTTCTAATGCACGGCATTGGAGAGCAAGAGAGACAGAATTTTCAGGACAACTAGACCTGAAGAAATTGCGTCTAACAAAGAATTGGTAAAGGGTCTCCTTGCATTATTTATGGGCATTGGTTGGCTTTACTAGATATAAAGGGAGCAATACCGCACAATAAACTCAGTTTCAGTGCGGGCAGTGGCGGGTTGGATCAAAGCTGTTTTAGCTTCCCTGCCAAAAATTAACCAATCAATAGCAATCCACTGCACATTTTTCCTAACAACTCAACTTCTCCAAATTTATCTTCAATACGATCCACAAAAAATTATGGGCTCTGTTGCTGTAAAAGTATCCCCATCAGTTTGAGTACATACTAAGTATTATCAGACTGTTTCAGTCCTAGACGTCTGGCTTGATCCTCTTCCCATGAGTACCAACTGAGAGGCAAAGCACTAGGATCATAACTATCTGCACTGAAGTTTTGATGCCTGTCCAAAGAGATGTCAGGATCAGAACGGTCATTGTTCTGGTCTAATTTAATAGGTTTGATGAGCACTCACCTCATGGGTGCCACCCAGCTGCAGAAATGGCTATCTAGCAAAATGGCCATTGCCCAGAAAGACAGGCATCTACTCTTTGGCATGGATGAGGACTTAGCAGCTCAGGAATCACCAGTGTTATCCATGTGTTGTCAGGGGGCTCAACTGAAAGGGTACATAATGACCCATTTGTTTTGGTTAGTGCAGCTCAGTGTCTGATAGACGATCAGAGACGAGCACCTCATGTTCCTGCTGCTAATAAGGCGAGTACACCATTCGTTTGTTGTGTACTTTTACAAGCTTCCAACAGGAGCAACTTATTTACAGATACCTGTGAAGTTACTAGATTATTTTTGTAATTTCTTGCGTGTTCAAGTGTTTACTAGGCACAACCTTTTATTTTTATTTAATAACAGCGTAGCGTACAGTACTGCCACTGTTATCGACGTTCGTATCGTATAGGCTTTTGATTGTTTTGGTTATTGTAGCTCAGTGTCAGTTGGATTGTCAGTGAGAGAGCACTTCAAATTCCTGTTACTAGTAAGCCAAGTACACCGTTCGTCACATATTTTTACGAGCATCAGACAGGAGCAACTGCAGTAATGGATAGGAACTGTGACTGCTGTGTACAGATGCAAGCTGAGTTGGCAACCCTTTGCTCGCAGCTTCAGGCTGCGTTGGGGAGGGAGGGAGGGGGGGGGGGGCTGACGTAGGGATGTGAGATGCGAGGGATGTTGAGCACGTTCCACATATCCCCCGATCAGTCCACTGCTGTGGCTGCCCCAGGTACTGCCTGCACTGATGTTGACCCCTCACCAGTGGTCGAGTGGGAGATCATTCCACAGTCTGGCAGGCAGCGGAAAACTTTCCAAGCGGCTGATCGTAGGGTCTCCCCGGTTTGTTTGACGAACAGGTTTCAGGCGTTATCTGTGGCTGACGATGTCTAAGCCAGATGCAGTTGTCCACCCTGTTCCAGAGGAAGCTTCTCGGCCCACAAGGTCTGAACATTCACAGTTGGTGGGTCTGCTGGTAGTTGGGAGCTCCAACATTAGGTGCATAACAGGGCCCCTTAGGAACATGGTCGCCAAGGAGGGGAAGGAGGCCAGTGTGTACTCCGTGTGCATATGGGGGGGGGGGGGGGGGAGAGTCATTCCAGATGTGGAAAGGGTGCTTCCAGATGCCATGAAGAGTACAGAGTGCAGCCAACTGCAGATGGTGACTCTTGTCGGTACCAATGACGTGTGTCGCTCTGGATCAGAGGAGATCCTCTCTGATTTCAGGCAGCTAGCAGAAATGGTAAAGACTGCCAGTCTTGCTTCCGAGATTAAGGTGGAGCTCACCATCTGCATCATTGTTGACAGAACTGACTGTGGTCCTTTGGCGCAAAGCCAAGTGGAGGGTCTGAATAAGAGGCTCAGGCAGTTTTGTGGCAGTGTACGCTGCAGATTCCTTGACTTGCGCCATTGGGTAGTGGGTTTCCGGGATCAGCTTAATAGGTCAGGAGTCCACTACATACAGGAGGTGGCTACATGGGTAGCGGGTGCTGTGTGGAAGGGAGTGGGCTGAATAGAGGGAAACATTCCACGTGGGAAAAATATATCTAAAAACAAAGATGATGTGACTTACCAAACGAAAGTGCTGGCAGGTCGATAGACACACAAACAAACACAAACACACACACAAAGTTCAAGCTTTCGCAACCAACAGTTGCTTTGTCAGGAAAGAGGAAAGGAGAGGGAAAGACAAAAGGATGTGGGTTTTAAGGGAGAGGGTAAGGAGTCATTCCAATCCCGGGAGCGGAAAGACTTACCTTAAGGGGAAAAAAGGACAGGCACACACACACACACACACACACACACACACACACACACACACACACACACACACACATATCCATTCGCACATACACAGACACAAGCAGACATTTGTAAAGGCAAAGAGTTTGGGCAGAGATGTCAGTCGAGGCGGAAGTACAGAGGCAAATATGTTGTTGAAAGACAGGTGAGGTATGAGCAGTGGCAAATTGAAATTAGCAGAGATTGAGGCCTGGCGGATAACGAGAAGAGAGGATATACTGAAGGGCAAGTTCCCATCTCCGGAGTTCTGACAGGTTTGTGTTAGTGGGAAGTATCCAGATAACCCGGACGGTGTAACACTGATAGCAGATTCATTTGCCACGAAGACCTAGGCTGTAGGGAAGGGACCGTTTGATGTGGAATGGGTGGCAACTGTATCCAGATAACCCGGACGGTGTAACACTGTGCCAAGATGTGCTGGCCGTGCAACAAGGCATGTTTAGCCACAGGGTGATCCTCATTACCAACAAACACTGTCTGCCTGTGTCCATTCATGCGAATGGACAGTTTGTTGCTGGTCATTCCCACATAGAATGCGTCACAGTGTAGGCAGGTCAGTTGGTAAATCACGTGGGTGCTTTCACACGTGGCTCTGCCTTTGATCGTGTACACCTTCCGGGTTACAGGACTGGAGTAGGTGGTGGTGGGAGGGTGCATGGGACAGGTTTTACACCGGGGGCGGTTACAAGGGTAGGAGCCAGAGGGTAGGGAAGGTGGTTTGGGGATTTCATAGGGATGAACTAAGAGGTTACGAAGGTTAGGTGGACGGCGGAAAGACACTCTTGGTGGAGTGAGGAGGATTTCATGAAGGATGGATCTCATTTCAGGACAGGATTTGAGGAGGTCGTATCCCTGCTGGAGAGCCACATTCAGAGTCTGATCCAGTCCCGGAAAGTATCCTGTCACAAGTGGGGCACTTTTGGGGTTCTTCCGTGGGAGGTTCTGGGTTTGAGGAGATGATGTAATGGTTCAGGGATTCTGGACTGGAGCAGATTCATTTGCCACGAAGACCTAGGCTGTAGGGAAGGGACCGTTTGATGTGGAATGGGTGGCAACTGTCATAATGGAGGTACTGTTGCTTGTTGGTGGGTTTGATGTGGACGGACGTGTGAAGCTGGCCATTGGACAGGTGGAGGTCAACGTCAAGGAAAGTGGCATGGGATTTGGAGTAGGACCAGGTGAATCTGATGGAACCAAAGGAGTTGTGGTTGGAGAGGAAATTCTGGAGTTCTTCTTCATTGAGTTCTTCATTGAAGAACTCCAGAATTTCCTCTCCAACCTCAACTCCTTTGGTTCCATCAGATTCACCTGGTCCTACTCCAAATCCCATGCCACTTTCCTTGACGTTGACCTCCACCTGTCCAATGGCCAGCTTCACACGTCCGTCTACATCAAACCCACCAACAAGCTACAGTACCTCCATTATGACAGTTGCCACCATTCCACATCAAACTGTCCCTTCCCTACAGCCTAGGTCTTCGTGGCAAACGAATCTGCTCCAGTCCAGAATCCCTGAACCATTACACCAACAACCTGAAAACAGCTTTCGCATCCCGCAACTACCCTCCCGACCTGGTACAGAAGCAAATAACCAGAGCCACTTCCTCATCTCCTCAAACCCTGAACCTCCCACAGAAGAACCCCAAAAGTGCCCCACTTGTGACAGGATACTTTCCGGGACTGGATCAGACTCTGAATGTGGCTCTCCAGCAGGGATACAACCTCCTCAAATCCTGTCCTGAAATGAGATCCATCCTTCATGAAATCCTCCCCACTCCACCAAGAGTGTCTTTCCGCCGTCCACCTAACCTTCGTAACCTCTTAGTTCATCCCTATGAAATCCCCAAACCACCTTCCCTACCCTCTGGCTCCTACCCTTGTAACTGCCCCCGGTGTAAAACCTGTCCCATGCACCCTCCCACCACCACCTACTCCAGTCCTGTAACCCAGAAGGTGTACATGATCAAAGGCAGAGCCATGTGTGAAAGCACCCACGTGTGAAAGCACCCACGTGTGAAAGCACCCACGTGTGAAAGCACCCATGTGTGAAAGCACCCACGTGATTTACCAACTGACCTGCCTACACTGTGAAGCTTTCTATGTGGGAATGACCAGCAACAAACTGTCCATTCGCATGAATGGACACAGGCAGACAGTAAATTAATAAGTGATGGGTCAGATCGCTGTTGCAGAAGCAGTGAAAAAAGCATGCCAAATTTAAAAGAATGCAAAATCTCCTAGATTGGCAAAGTTTTGCAGAAGTTCAAAATATAGTGCGTACTTCAATGCAAGATGCTTTTAATAATTTCCACAACGAAATTCTGTCTCGATATCTGGCAGAAAAGCCAAAGAGATTCTGGTCACGCATAAAGCACACCAGTGGCAAGTTGCAATCAATACCTTCACTGCGCAATAACAACGGTGAAGTCACTGATGACAGTGCCACTAAAGCAGAGTTATTACACATGGTTTTCCGAAACTCCTTCACCTAAGAAGACTAAGTAAATCTTCCTGAATTCCAATCAAGAACAACTGCCAAGATGGGAAACATAGAAGTAGATATCCTCAGGGTAACAAAGCAGCTTAAATCACTTGATAAAAGCAAGGCTTCTGGTCCATATTGTACACCAGTCACGTTCCTCTCAGAGTATGCTGATACAACAGCTCCATATTTAGCAATTATATACAACCGCTCTCTCTCAGAAAGGTCTGTACCTAAAGATTGGAAAATTGCTCAAGTCACACTAATACCCGAATAGGGAAGTAGGAGTAATCCATTAAATTACATGCCCATATCACTAACAATGATTTGCTGTAGGGGTTCGCAACATATAATATATTCGAACATTATTAAGTACCTCGAAGAAAATGATTTATTGACACCCAGTCAGCAGGGATTCAGAAAATACTGTTCTTGCAAAACACAACTAGCTCTTTATACTCATGAAGTAACGAGTGCTATTGACAGGGGATGTCAAATTGATTCCATATTTTTAGATTTCCAGAAGGCTTTCGACACAGTTCCACACAAACGTCTTCTAACCAAATTGCTTTTCTATGGAATATCACCTCAGTTGTGCAACTGGATTCATAATTTCCTGTCAGAAAGATCACAGTTCGTAGTAATAGGCAGAAAGCCATCAAGTAAAACAGAAGTAATATCCGGCATTCCCCAAGGTAGTGTTATAGGCCCTCTATTGTTCCTGATCTATATTGACGACATAGGAGACAATCTGAGTAGCTGTCATAAGATAGTTTTCAGATGATGCTGTCATTTACCGCCTTGTAAAGTTATCAGATGACCAAAACGAATTGCAAAATGATTTAGATAAGATATCTGTATCGTGCAAAAAGTGGCAATTGACCCTAAATAAATAATAGTGTGAAGTTATTCACATGAGTATTGGAAGAAATCCACTAAATTTCGATTATGCGATACGTCACACAAATCTGAAGGCTGTAAATTCAACCAAATACTTTGGGATAACAATTACAAATAACCTAAATTGGAACGATCAGATAGATAATGTTGTGGGTAGAGCAAACCACAAATATTGCGATTCATTGGCAGAAGACTTAGAAGGTTCAACATGTCTACTAAAAAGACTGCTTACACCATGCTTGTCCGCCCTATTCTGGAGTATTGCTGTGCGGCGTAGGTTCCGCATCAGGTGGGACTGATGGATGTCATCGAAAAAGTACAAAGAAGGACAGCTCACTTTGTGCTATTGTGGAATAGGGGAAATAGTGTCACAGACATGATAAGTGAATTGGAGGGGCAATCATTACAACAAAGGCATTTTTCGTTGCGACAGGATCTTCTCATGAAATTTCAATCACCAGTTTTCTTCTCCCATTGCAAAAACATTCTGTTGGCACCCACCTACATAGGGAGAAATGATCATCACGACAAAATAAGAGAAATCAGGGCACACCCAAAAAATTTAAGTGCTCGTTTTTCCTGTGCACCATTCAAGAGTGGGACAGTAGAGAGACAGCTCGAAGGTGGTTCATTGAACCCTCTGCCAGACACTTTATTCTGAATAGCAGAGTAATCACGTGGATGTAGCTATAGGCCATCATGGAATTGGCTACTGCATTGGCTTTGAAGCATATGCAAGAGCCTACACTGGTATTTTGTGCATATGGTGTTTAACACTCCCTGCAGTATGGGCTATTTACGTTGTTCTTCCTCAGTCAGTCCACACTACAGAAAAAATTGGAAAGTGACTGAGTGATTAATTGAGAAGGGTTATGAGACCAATTGACGAGGTCATCAGTCCTGTAGTTCCAAAGTTACTCACAGAAGAAAGAGGGTCTGCTAAAAGTGGACGGATCCAGTCATGGGAGTCAAACTATAAAACAAATAAGTTAAAACACATACAGTAAAAGGCATAAACAGTGAGGTATGTGGGGGTTGAATGGACCAGACCACAAAGGCCATCAGTCCCAAGACAGACAGAGAGAAAGACCACAAAAGAGGAATTATAACACACAGAGTGTTACAGTGGTTGGCCGACCATGGAAACAAAAAAAGGAAGAGCCAACCACCAAGAGAGATGCTAAAAAGCCCAATTTAAAACCATAGGCCAAAGGTCAGACTCAACACAAAAGAAAGAGACAAACCCTCAGATCGAGCAATAAGTCCCCTGCATGAATAAAACTCAAAACTAAGCCTCCATGGCAGCGTCATCCGTTAAAAGTGCAGGGAGCGTATCAGGCAGCACAAACGTCTGCCTGAGCGCAGTTAAAAGAAGACAGTCCAACAAAATGTGGACCACTGTCAACGCTGAACCATAATGACAGAGGGGTGGGTCCTCGCGGCGCGATAAATAACCATGCATCATCCAGGCGTGGCCAATGCACAGCCAGCAGAGTACAGCCGAGTCCTTGCGAGAGGCCCACAAGGAGGAGCGCCACACATCGGTAGTCTCCTTGAGGATCTGAAGTTTGTTGGGTGAAGGCAGGGTGCGCCATTCATCACCCCAGGTACCAAGGACCTTCTGCCGCAAAACTGAACGAAAATCACACTCCGAAAGGCCAATCTCCAAAGCTGGTGCATCAACAGCCTGTTTGGCCAGAGTGTCTACATGTCATTACCTGGGATGCAGGCAAGAGTATGGATAGAACCCAGGATAGCCATCACCAGACGAGAGCAAGGAAAACACTGATTGATAGCTCGTAAACTGCTCAGGGGGTCACTACAGATAATGAAGGACTCACCTGAGTAGGAGCAGATATACTCTAGGGCGCGAGAGATGGCGACCAGCTCGGCAGTGAAATCACTGCAGCCAGCTGGCAATGAGTGTTGTTCAGAATGATCCCCAAGAGTAAGAGCATTACCAACTATACCAGCAACCATTGAACCATCGGTAAGACCACGTCAGAGCCGTGAAATGCGGCAAGAATGGAAATAAAGTGGTGGCGGGGGGCCTCAGGAGGGATTATGTCCCTCAGGCCCTGTGCCAAATCCAGCCGAAGGCATGGGCAGGGCACTCACCACGGGGGTATATCTATATGGGCCCAGAGAAAGGTGGGAGAGGGAATAACTCAAGCCCAGAGAGAATAGCCCAGACGCAAACCGCAATCGCACACCCTGACCGGCACCGCCATTCTGGAAAATGGACGACCGAGCTGGGGAACGGGAGACGGTAATTTGGATACCCGGGCAAGCTATAAACATGTGCAGCATAAGCGGCCAGTATTCTTTAGCACCGGATCTGCAATGGAGGGATACCAGCTTCCACAAGTAGGTTGTTTACAGGGCTTGTGCGGGAAGCTCCAGTTGCGAGTCAGATCCCGCAGTGAAGTAGGGAGTCAAGCAACCGCAATGCGGAAGGCAATGATGACCCATAAGCCAGGCTCCCATAATCGCAATGGGGCTGAATCAACACCTGATACTGTTGTAGAAGGGTAGACCGATTGGCACCCCAGCTGGTGTGACTCTAGCAACGAAGAGCATTAAGATGTCGCCAACACACTTGTTTAAGCTGCCGAATATGAGGGATCCAAGTCAACCGGGCATCAAAAAGCAAGCCCAAAAACTGATGTCTCTCCACCATACCAAGAGGTTCGCTGTCAAGATAAAGCCATGGCTCAGGGTGAACAATGCGACACCGGGAGAAATGCATGACGCAGGTCTTGGCAGCCGAAAACTGGAAGCCCTGCATGACGGCCCAAGACTACGCCCTGCAGATAGCATCCTGTAGCCACCGTTCAGCAACTGCAATGCCAGTGAAACTATAGTACAGGCAAAAGTCATCAGCATACAAAGAAGCCAATACCGACGTTCCCACAGCTGCAGCTAGCCCATTGGTAGCAACTAAAAAGAGGCAGACACTCAAGACAGAGCCCTGCGGGACCCCATTCTCCTAGACTCGGGAGGAACTGTGGCAGGAACCAACTTGCACGTGGAAGGAATGAAGCGACAGAAAATTTTGAATAAAAATCAGGAGCAGGCCCCTAAGATCCCACCCATGAAGCGTGATGAGGATGTGATGTCGCCACGTCGAATGGTACGCCTTCCGCATGTCAAAAAAGACGGCAACCAGATGCTGATGGCGGACAAATGCCGTGCGGATGGCAGACTCCAGGCAGACCAGAGTATTGGTGGCAGAGCGGCCCTTACAGAACCTATGCTGGGATGGAGCCAGAAGGCCCCGAGACTCAAGTAGCCAACTCAACCTCTGGCTCACCATGTGTTTGAGTAACTTGCACATAATGTTGGTGAGGCTAATGAGGCAGTAGCTGTCCTCCTACAGGGGGAAGGGGGGTTCTTGCCAAGCTTCAACACTGGGATGATAATCCTTTCCCACCTTTGGGAGGGGAACTCACCCTCAACCCAGATAGGGTTGAAAACGTCGAGGAGGTGCAGCTGGCAGTCTGCTGAGAGGTGTTTGAGCATCTGATGGTGGATGCGATCTGGCCCGGGAGCCATATCAGGGCAAGTGGCTAGGGCACTGTGGAATTCCCACTCACTGAATGGAGCATTGTATGATTCGGGGTGGCACGTATGGAATGAAAGGCTCCGACTTCCCAACCGCTCTTTCAGGGAGCGGAAGGTCAGTGGGTAATTCGCAGAAGCGGAACTCTGAGCATAATGCTCTGCTAAGAGTTCTGCAATCCTGTCTGATTCAGTACAGACTGCTCCAGTCACAGAAAGCCCAAGTACGCTGACGGGTATCTGACACCCATAGAGTCGCCTAATCTTGCAAAACTGCGATGGAGAAGTACGGGTGCCAATGGTGGAGACACAGTTCCCAGCACTCTAGTTTCTGTCGGCGAATAAGGCGTCGGGCTCAGGCATGGAACCGTTTAAAGGTAATGAGGTGTTCCAATGCTGGGTGCTGCTTATGACTCTGGAGGGCCTGCCTGCGAACTCTAATCGCCTCAGCGATCTCCGGTGACTACCAAGGCACATCCTCTGCCGAGGGTACCTGGAAGAACAGGGAATTGCAGATTCCACAGCAGAAACGATGCCGGTGGTGATTGTGTGAACCACCACATCAATAGCGCCATGAGAAAGAGGCTCAAGAGTGGCAATGGAGGCGAAGGAGACCAAGTCAGCCTTATTCTAAGCCCATCTGGGGAGGCGCCCATGTGAGTGACGCTGGGGCAGTGACAGAAAGATCGCAAAGTGGTTACTACCACACAAGTCACCATGCACATTCCATTGGACAAATGGTAGAAGGCTAGAGCTGCAGACCAAAAGGTCGATGGCTGAGTACGTGCCATGCGTCACACTGAAATGTATGGAGGCACCATTATTTAAAAGAGAAAGGTCAAGCTGTGCCAACACTTGCTCAACAACAGTGCCTCGGCCTGTTGCCACCAATCCACGTCACAAAGGGTTACGGGCATTAAAGTTGCCCAATAACAGAAAAGGTGGAGGCAATTGGGCTATCAGTGCAGCCAATACATGCTGCGGGACATCACCATCCGGTGGAAGATAGAGACTGCAGAGAGTAACAGTCTGAGGCGTCCACACCCAAACAGCAACAGCCTGTAAAGGTGTTTGAAGAGGGACACACTCACTGTAAAGAGAGATAAGGACGTAGACACAGACTCCACCAGATACCCTCTCATAAGCTGCCCTATTCTTATAATAACCCCGATAACCACAGAGGGCGGGGCTTCACATTTTAGTTTCCTGGAGAGCAATGCAGAAGAAACGATGAAGGCTGAAAAGCTGTCGGAGCTCAGCAAGGTGCTGGAAAAAACGCTGCAATTCCACTGGAGTATGACATTGTTCACAGCCGAAAAAGGCGTGAAGGGACCGCCGAGGCAGATTATGCCGCTGAATCAGCTGCTGCCACTGACTAAGTACCCGTGCGATTGACTTCCATGGTGTCTGAGGGTCCGACGAGATCTAGGTCCTCAGTGGACGCCAGAATCTCCACCCCATCCTCAGATGCAGAGCTTATAGGTTGCGATGGTGTGGGCGCCACCACAAGTTCTTTGGTCTTAGGAGTGGTCTTCTTGGACTTTTCTCGCCTGGACCATATTTAAACTTTTATGAGGCATGGTGGTAACAAACATCCCCCAACTTGTCACAAGCGAGTAATGCCTGTGACTGGGCAGAGGATGCTCTTTTTATCAAAACTGACCCAGAACACATTTTGGACAAGCCTTCCACCTCCCCAAACTTGTCCTCTAAATGCTCTACAAAAAACTGAGGCTTCATGGACACAAAGGATTCCCCATAAGCTATCGTACATATAAGGTAGCAGGGTCAATAAGCTTCGCTGTCATTCTTAGCCTTTCGTTCCTCCCATGGTGTGGTCAGAGATGGAAATGATTTGGGGTCATACGTGTTTGCATTAAATTGAGCCCTGGAACGATTAGAGACTGCTGGCGGCTGGCCACCAGCAAGAGAAGATGTGCCACACTTCATTGCGTGTCATCTGCCCTGCTGCCACCCACTCCAACCAAGGACCCTCCCCACGGGCGCCACCCAGCCGCAGCTAGGGCAACCTGGCAGGATGGCCATTGCCAAGAGTCCCGATGCCCCAGAGAGATAGGCCTCTACTCCTTGGCATACGTGGGTAATTAATGGCACGGGCATCAGTGGAGTGATCCCTGTGTTGTCAGGGAGCTACAACCAACAGGGTACATGGCGACCCCACCACAACAGACTGGCTACTGTGCTGGATATCAAGTGCAAAGAAGTCCATGGTCGTCGTCAGTGCAGAAAGCGACACAGCATAGTTGGTGGCGGGAACTGCACCCAGGAATGTACCCTCACCCAAGAGACGGAGAGTGAGCGGGAAAGTGGTCACTGTCACAAAGATCATCATGTAGAGAAGCCACAAGAGCAGGGAAGGAGATCGTGAGATTGATAGCAGTACAGGTGCCACCAGCAGCACTGAAGTGGGTAGGGGAACCATCACTGAGAAGAAACAAATTGATTTCTGTAATATGTTGGTCAATTCCCGGAGGCCCCTACCTGTTGAAGTGGCACTCCCCCACAGTGGACGATGGGCACTGAAGTCCCGGAGGAGGATAAATGGGGGCGGGAGTTGCTTTATAAATGTAGACAGTTCAACATAAGGAAGTGGCCTACCTGGAGGGAGGTACACATTGCAAATGTTGATTGCCGGAGTCGTTTGTGCACTAACCACTATTGCTTCCAGGTTGGTATGAAGGGGGAATCCAGTCACTAATGAGATCACAGCGAACCAATGCGTGGACCCTGCTAGATGGTATCGCGGGGCCAGTGTGTGTCCAACAGAACGCCCGATAACCATGAAATGTTGGAAATGTCTTGAAGATCAAGACAATGCAGAATAGGAAGAAACAAGACGTATTTCCGGTAGGTGCTGAAGAAGGGGGCACTTCTTCAGCCGAAGAGATGGAGCAGCTCCTGGAAGGGAGGTGAAGGAAACTGCAGGGGGGAGGGGGGGGGGGGAGGGAGGGGGTGACAAGCTGGGGTAAGGAAGAGGTAGGAGGGGGAAAGGATGTAACAGAAGTAAAAGTTGAAGAAAGTGGCACTGAATGGAGTCTCTCGTATTTCTGGTGAGCCTCAGAATAAGACAGGCAATCCAGGGACTTGTGCTCTTGGATCTTCTTTTCTCTCTTGTAAGCTGGACAATCCAGTGAGCGAGAGGAATGGTGGTCATGACAACTGACACACACAGATGGCAGAACACAGGGGATTCCCTCACTGAAAAACTAGAAAGAAGGTGCTGGTATAGGTGCGGTTGTCTTTGCAACCCTTCTGCACATGTCGAACAAAATGAATGCCATGTCACTCCAGATTAGCCGGGAGTTCCTCACCAGTTTGCAAGAGGAGGTCCCTAAGAAAATTCACTCCCTGGACCATATTCAGAGATTCGTAAGGGGTAACAGACAATGGGAGATTGCCAAGATGATCATAAGCATGAAAAGCTGCAGATTGGGTGGCAGAAGAAGCTCTGATCAACTGGGAGCCTGGCTGCATCTTACTGAGAGACTCCACGTCACCAAACATGTCCTAAATATTCTCCACAAAAAACAATGGATTTGTAGCAGTGAATGTCCCCCGATCTGTCCTAGTACAGAGAAGGTAGTGGAGTGTTCCATCCCAAGAGGGCGAGCCTGGTCCTCCTCTCATGGTGCAGCCAAGGAAAGTAAGGCTGCCAGGTCACAAGAAGCACCATTTAATGATCCTTCATCATTCGAAGAGACAGCCATTTGAGAACAGCCAGATTTTTGCAGCGTGATACGATTTCTGGCATGGCGGCCATCGCCGGTAGTTCTGATGCTCCAGGAAGATAAGAAACCACTCCTTGGCATACAGGGGGGGAGGTGGGGGGGGGGCGCACAGCTCACGTTATCAGTAGTGTGATCCCTATGTTGTCAGGGGGCTCAAGCCACATGGGTATACAACAGCCCCACCACATGGACGGGCTACATGTGCTGGTGACCTAGCGGGATGGAGGGGGGCTACAGTGGGGAATGAAGAGGGGAAGGAAGGTGGGATAGGAATTCATACCATAGACACTAGGAAGGGAGTTCTTCCCCAAATGACTCAAACTAAAAACAGAAAATTTTCAAGTGGAGGTCAAACCTGAAGCGGGCATCTAAACACCAAAAAGAACAGACACAAGGATCAAAATTGCAAGCAACATGGGGAACCAGGTGGATAGCCAGGTCGATATAAATCAGCACACAGAGAGAGAAAGGAGGGGGCAATGGAGAAGGAGTGAGGATAGGGAGGAAGGGCAGGGTGAAGGAAATGCACCCAGGCAAGAAAGAAGGGGCTGCAATAGCTTGGGGCCCATGTGTGCCATGCATGACCTCTTTAAAGAACCGTGAGCCCCTGGGGGCTGGAAAATGAAGGTCAAACTCAGAGGAGGGCCACAATTTACTTCAGCCAAAAAATATGCTGAGTTGCAGAGTATTGCAAGAAAGGAAGGCAGAACATGGTAAACTACCAGGTCGACATCAAAGACTGCCATCATGAAAATAAGAGAAGAAAGGTTAGTCAGGGATGGAAGAGTGCAGCAAAAGAAATGAAGGAGGTGCTGTAGCAACTTAGATGCTCACTAAGCATATACTCACCTAAGAGTCGTGAGTCACCCGAGGTAGGCCAGGTAAGAAAAATGGGGCATGAGGTGTTAAAGCAAGAAATGACACGTAGGTAGAAATACCGCCATGAAGGAAGAGACCTGGAATAGTTGTTGATCTTTGGTGGCCCAGTGGACTATGTAGCTCGTCTCACACACGGAATGAAGGGGCCCGTGTTTCCAGAGCATTCCTTCTTGCTACCTTTAATTAGGCATCAAGCTTTTGCACAGCCATTTAAAAGTGGTAAGGGCAGTCTACAAAGGATATCACTTGCTACATTGCAGTGCCCTTCCACAGTCCTGAACAGGTGTTCCAATGTCTTTGGTCCATCAGAGTGGTACCTGCTGGTGGAGAGAGCCTACAGAATGATGGATAGGAATTCAACTGGTGGGAGTGGTCGCAGTAGACACGTCTTGTATAATCTTGTTGACGTAATACGATGGAGACAGGGTAAAGGTGATAACAGAGGTATACAACTGCCATTCCAAGAGCCCAACATAGCAAGTGGTCGATTGGGCAGTAACACAGAAATGACAGTACCATCAGAAAGTAATCACTATTACAAAGATTGTTGCATAGTTAAAACTGTAGTGAATTCACAAAATTGTGGTGAGGTGGGGGTGGTGAAGGGTGGGGGGAGTTGTAAGGATTGACAGCTGCAGAGGTGCCTCAGGTGGCACTAAATTGATAAGGGGAACTATCATTGATAAGACATAAATCAAGATCGAAAAAAGTGTCAGGCAGAAAGCCTCTATCGGACAATGTGGATTTCCCCACAGAGGCTGCTGTGCATCGAAGCTCTGAAGTTGCAAAAAGGAGGAGGAAGTGCCTGTCATGTTAAAGTGAACATTCCAAGGTAAGTTAGTGCCATGCCAGGTGGGAAATGGGGTGGGGGGGTGGGGGGGATAGACACTGCAAATGTTAAACAATGGGTTCATTCATATTTGAGCTGCTACTTGCTATCGATGTTGTACAAAGACTGACATCTATGCGACAATGAACAGATGTTCCACCTTCCACAATATCTTGGAGCCAAAGTGATTTTGACAGAAGGCATGGTAACATCAAAGGATTGGAGAAGGATCACCAGCAAAATGCATTTCTCAGAGAGCAGCATATACTGTGAAACAGGTGGACATCAGATGTTGCAGTTCTGAAAGGTGACAGTAACGTCCATCACAATTCCTTTGAATTATCACATCAGGGTCAGGTTAGGTGTGAAGGATTGGAAGGATTGGGGGGGGGGGGGGGGGGGGGAGGTCATGTCCTAGGATCGCTGACACTTGGGCGGCAATGTTATTTTTCTTTTTCTCCAAGTTTTTTGAGGGGTTTGAGATATCAACTGTGAGAGTTGGAACTGAAGAACAGCAGGCAGTCCGGAGAGCTCCACTCTATCTCCTCTTTAGCCACTGGCTGATGTTGTGTCACCGGCTTTTAGACTTATGTGGAAGAGCATTCCCTAAAGGGGGCCTTGGCTCTGGTACAGGCTGGAGAAAGGTCATGCTTCTCCAACGATGTGTATGAAATCGAGGTCTCCGTAGACAGTGCTGCAGTAACCACAGGAGAGGGGGTGGGGTGGGGGATGAGGCTTATCTCCCCAAAGGACTAATTTGTGTGTGGCACTACAAGAGGTCAATATTGAGGGAATTGTGGGGGGGCAAGTACTCAAGGTACCATCTACGACCTGACCACAGTAGTGGCAAAATTCAATACCACCGGGACAGGATATAAGCAATTATATTTTTCTCAGGTTTCATAATATGGGAGGCACTGGGAGGCCTTAAGTTTCTAGACTTAGAGACACCAGGCACACCTGTGGGGGACTGGTGTCCACAGAGGCGGTAAAACTGAGGATTACGTGATACAATGGTAGTAACATACTGTTCCAAGCATTCTCATTTCTGTTGTTTTGTTAGGTAGCAGACCTGCACATGAGTCTTTAAAGAATGATGGATGTCACTTACAGTGTTGGAAGGCCTGTCTGCAATCCCTGATGGGCACAGTGATTTCTGAAGTCAACCAAGGTACTGTCTTCAGACAGGGGGACCCCGTGGAACAGGTGAGTGCTACGTCTGCTGCTGATAGAATGGTTGTGGTTGTGCTCTGCACAGCCGCATCAATACCTCCAAGTAGCAGGGTGCTAAGGCTGACAGCAGAAGGACAGGGATCCCAGTCAGCATTGTTAAGGGCCCATGTGGGAGGACACCCAAGTGAGTGATGCTGAGGGAAGGATAGGACCATTGGAAAATGATCAATGTCGTACAGCTCATCAAGGACTCTCCATGGATGGAAGGGAGAGGACCAAGGCTGCAAACGGAAAGATTAATAACCAAATAAGATCCATATGCCACACTGAACTATGTGGGGGCAGTGGTATTCAAGAGAAAGACTGAGCACTATGAGCAAAGTTTCAGTAGCTTTACTGCAGCAAGTAGTCATAGCTCCACCCCACAGAGGATTGTGAGCATTGAAGTCACTCAAAATGAAGGATGAGGGGACCTGAGAAATTGGTGTAGGTTCTCCACCATCAGGAAGGAGACACACATTACAGATGGTAAGATCCAGAGATGTCCTCAGGTAAACAGCTAAAGCCTCCACAGACATGCCAACTTTCAAAAGTGAAAAATCATGAAAATTTTAGCGGTGTACTATTGTGAATTACATTACATCCTTGACAAAGTTGCAATAATTCAATACCTGTAACAACTCAATTACATTTGCTTTATTATTTACAAGTAAATACTAAATAATGGACGTACCTGAGCCTTCGGACTTTATAATTTATCATTCAACATGCTGAACAATATGAATGATGAGCTCTGCTTGTTTCTTTGGGTTCACACACATTCATTCAAGTGAAGCACTCTCGAGAGAAGTACAGTTCGAAATTACGATCCGAGGAAACAAATTAACGTCTATTAGATTTCTGTTTTGACATTAGCACTGTTTTTGCATGAATAAATCACTGTTAAATGATCACACGTTTTCATTTCATAAGGCAACCATATTTTCATGGCATCTTATATCCGTAAGACATCTTTCCCAAATTTAAATCAATTTTGTACAGGATGCACATGTTAGGCTTAGCAAATAATCTGAATAATTTATCAGTCGGAATTTGTCTGATTACGGTAGTACCTTATTCAGCACACCTGTAGCTGACTTAGCCTTCTTCAAAAACTCTGAACTAAATTTCTGCTAAAAGCACTTGCCTTTTTGAACTGATTTTAAAATTAAAAATTTCACCAAAGACTTTTCTGAAAGCATGGATCTGAACTGAGTTTTGGTCTTTGTGACTGTACTAAAAATTCGCTCACATTCTGCATCTCTGTGGAATTGACTAAATAGACAGCATCACCTTTGGAAGTTTATCATATTGAAGAACCCCATCAGCCAATTTTGTCCCTTCCTCGATTCACTTAAACACGGAAACTCTTCCTTATACATGTTTCTGAACACTGCATCTTATTTCTTCATCATTCTGCATGAAATATAATCAACTCCTCCAAAATACGCAGCCAACAACTACTACAGAGTACACAAATCGCGCAGCAGAATTGAGAGTACAATGGTCCTACGTTCTCGACAATGGTCTTGTAGCAGTGATGTGTTTCCTCTATATTGCCATTCAAATTCCCCTAAATAATTTATCACATCATCGGATAAGGGAGCAGGGCAGGAGGGGGGGGGGTCAAGAATGAAATTGTCGAGCGGAGAGGCGGGGAGGGGAGGGTAGTAACCCTAAATATTTTTCCCCCTGAAACATTTATCACTCTAACTTCCCCCTAGACAGCTTAATCCCCCAACTTGGCAACACTGCCTTGTAGACAGAACAACGCTAATCACTTCGCTTGCAATGACTATCGATTACTCCTTGTCCACAACATTACGATTGCGCTGGTGCTATCAGAAGGAGAGGAAATTGGCACTAGTTGAAAGATATTCATTTGTCTCCGAACACTGCCAACGATAAGGAACTTACTTCCTTGTAGATACAAAGCGCGAGCTACGCCTACTGCCGCTCCCGACAGCCACCACACAAATCTTCCAAGTTAACATACACAAGTAGCAGCCGTACCTTGTCATCCATCAACATCTCAAAGGTGCAGGATTTTCAAATAGTAAGGAAAGTGTTGAAATTGCTCACAAAATCGGGAGATTGGTCTTCACGGTCGGGAGATCAGGAGGAAGAAGGGAAAATCGAGAGTCTCCTGCTTAAATCGGGAGACTTGGCACGTCTGCCTCCAATATAATACTGAGTGGCACCTGTTTGCCATAGCCAGAGTCCAGAAAATACAAATAAACTCCATTAAACACTCTGTCATAGTCAGCTCAATTTTTAAAATAACAGCAGGAGAGGGTAGGTGTTCAAAATGCTGGGAATCAAGTTTTCTCGAGTGCAAAGCAGAAAGTATGAGGAATGCATAAGAGACATCATAGCTCAGCCAGGTGGTGGAAAAAACTACTACAGTTCCAATGGTGGATAACGTTATCAGTATCCTGTGGTGGCGTTTGGTGACCAAGGATGCACGTCATGCCACAGTGTCGCCTCCTGCCACTCGTTGTGAGGATCCGACATCAATACATATCCATTCTGAATAAGGTCATGTGGGGGGTCCAGTGCCACAGGGAGATCTGCCTCAGGTACTGAGGTGGAACGTATGGGGGTCTCGTGGCATGGGGACCACCATAAACTTCATCTTGGAAGTCATCTTTTTGTCTCTCTCCTCCTTGCTCCTTGTTTCATTTTGATGTCCATGAGGGCTTCTTTGCCCTGTTTAAGTACCAGCACCTTTAAGTGAAACCACTGATACTAGTGCAAGACAGACTCCAAGTGGAACACTGTATGAATGTAGAGCACTGCTGCAGTCAAAGTGCTCAAAATAACAGTCAGCATGGAGTGTTTGCTGCTTGACTGTGTTGCTGCTATGTAACTGTACAAGATTTGTGTCCACAAATTTTTATCACACAGTTTACATGACATACGGTTTTGCATAGTCATCAAAAAAAGGCAGATAAAAATTCACTTCATGCCTTCCTGAGAGACAATATTCACTCCCTCCAAATTAATGATTTAAGTGTAGACCAGATGTGGCTTGAAATCAGAGAAATAGTATCGGCGATAATTGAGGGATTTATACCAAATAAATTAACAAACGATGGAGCTGATCCTCCTTGGTACAAAAAAACGGGTTAGAACACTGTTGCAGAAACAACAAAACAAACAAGCCAAATTTAAACAGACGCAAAATCCCGAAGATTGGCAATCTTTTACAGAAGCTAGAAGTTTAGAGTGCACTTCAATGCGAGATACCTATAACAGTTTCCACGAAACTGTCTTGAAACCTGTCAGAAAATCCAAAGAGATTCTGGTCATATATGAAGTATGTTAGCAGCAAGAAGTAATCAATGCCTTCTCTGCACGACAGCAATGGAAATACTATCGAAGACAGTGCTGCCAAAGAAGAGTTACTAAACATAGCCTTCCGAAATGCCTTCACAAAAGAAGATGAAGTAAATATTTTTCTTGTCTAGACTGTATGCCAATTAGGTTCTGTTCAAAGTATGCTGATGCATTAGCTCCATACTTGACAATCATATACAACCGTTACCTCAACAAAAGATCTGTACCCAAAGACTGGAAAGTTGCACAGATCACACCAATAATTGAGAAAGGTAGTAGGAATAATCCAATTAATTACAGGCCTATATCATTAATGCTGATATGCAGCAGGATTCTGGAACATATATTGTGTTCAAACATTACGAATTACCTCGAGGAAAACGGTCTATTGACACACAGTCAACATGGGTTAAGGAAATGTCATTCTTGTGGAACACAACTAGCTCTTTATTCGCATGAAGTGTTGAGTGCTACTGACAAGGGATTTCAGATCGATTCCATATTTCTGTATTTCCAGAAGACTTTTGACACTGTACCAAGTCTATATGCCAACTAGCTCTGCAGATGATGAAGAAATTGATGAAATGTATGATGAGATAAAAGAAGTTATTCAGGTAGTGAAGGGAGACAAAAATTTAATAGTCATGGGTGACTGGAATTCGAGAGTAGGAAAAGGGAGAGAAGGAAACATAGTAGGTGAATGTGGATTTGGGGTAAGAAATGAAAGAGGAAGCCGCCTGGTAGAATTTTGCACAGAGCATAACTTAATCATAGCTGACACTTGGTTCAAGAACCATGAAAGAAGGTTGTATACATGGAAGAACCCTGGAGATACTAAAAGGTATCAGATAGATTATATAATGGTAAGACAGAGATTCAGGGGCAGATGTGGACTCTGACCACAACCTATTGGTTATGAACTGTAGATTACAACTGAAGAAACTGCAAAAAGGTGGGAATTTAAGGAGATGAGACCCTGATAAACTGACTAAACCAGAGGTTGTAGAGAGTTTCAGGGAGAGCATAAGGGGACAATTGACAGGAATGGGGGAAAGAAATACAGTAGAAGAAGAATGGGTAGCTCCGAGGGATGAAGTAGTGAAGGCAGCAGACAATCAAGTAGGTAAAAAGACGAGGGCTAGTAGAAATCCTTGGGTAACAGAAGAAATATTGAATTTAATTGATGAAAGGAGAAAATATAAAAATGCAGTAAATGAAGCAGGCAAAAAGGAATACAGACGTCTCAAAAATGAGATCAACAGGGAGTGCAAAACTGCTAAGCAGGGATGGCTAGAGGACAAATGTAAGGATGTAGAGGCTTATCTCACTAGGGGTAAGATAGATACTGCCTACAGGAAAATTAAAGAGACCTTTGGAGAAAAGAGAACCACTTGTATGAATATCAAGAGCTCAGATGGAAACACAGTTCTAAGCAAAGAAGGGAAACCAGAAAGGTGGAAGGAGTATATAGAGGGTCTATACAAGGGTGATGTACTTGAGGAAAATATTATGGAAATGGAAGAGGATGTAGATGAAGATGAAATGGGAGATACGATACTGCATGAAGAGTTTGACAGAGCACCGAAAGACCTGAGTCGAAACAAGGCACCGTGAGTAGATAACATTCCATTAGAACTACTGACGGCCTAGGGGGAGCCAGCCCTGACAAAACTCTACCATCTGGTGAGCAAGATGTATGAAACAGGCGAAATACCCTCAGACTTCAAGAAGAATATAATAATTCCAATCCCAAAGAAAGCAGGTGTTGACAGATGTGAAAATTACTGAACTATCAGTTTAATAAGTGACAGCTACAAAATACCAACACGAATTCTTTATAGACAAATGGAAAAACTGGTAGAAGTCGACCTTGGGGAAGATCAGTTTGGATTCTGTAGAAATACTGGAACACATGAGGCAATACTAACCTTACGCCTTATCTTAGAAGAAAGATTAAGGAAAGGCAAACCTACATTTCCAGCATTTGTGGACTTAGAGAAAGCTTTTGACAATGTTGACTGGAATACTCTCTCTCAAATTCTAAAGGTGTCAGGGGTAAAATACAGGGAGCGAAAGGCTATTTACAATTTGTACAGTAACCAGATGGCTGTTATAAGAGTCGAGGGGCATGAAAGGGAAGCAGTGGTTGGGAAGGGAGAGAGACAGGGTTGTAGCCTCTCCCCGGTGTTATTCAATCTGTATATTGAGCAAGCAGTAAAGGAAACAAAAGAAAAATCTAGAGTAGGTATTAAAATTCATGGAGAAGAAATAAAAACTTTGAGGTTCGCTGATGACATTGTAATTCTGTCAGAGACAGCAAAGGACTTGGAAGAGCAGTTGAAAGGAAATGACACACTTAAAGTGGTAAAGGAGTTTTGCTATTTGGGGAGCAAAATAACTAATGATGGTTGAAGTAGAGAGGATATCAAATGTAGACCGGCAATGGCAAGGAAAGTGTTTCTGAAGAAGAGGAATTTGTTAACATTGAGTATAGATTTAAGTGTCAGGAAGTAATTTATGAAAGTATTTGTATGGAGTGTAGCCATGTATGGAAGTGAAACATGGATGACAAATAGTTTGGACAGGAAGAGAATAGAAGCTTTCGAAATGTGGTGCTGCAAAAGAATGCTGAAGATTAGATGGGTAAATCACGTAACTAATGAGGAGGTGTTGAGGAGGTGTTGAAGAGAATAGGGGAGAAGAGGAGTTTGTGGCACAACTTGACAAGAAGAAGGGACCGGTTGGTAGGGCATGTTCTGAGGCATCAAGGGATCACAAATTTAGCATTGGAGGGCAGCGTCAAGGGTAAAAATCGTAGAGGGAGACCAAGAGATGAATACGTTAAGCAGATTCAGAATGATGTAGGTTGCAGTAAGTACTGGGAGATGAAGAAGCTTGCACAGGATAGAGTAACATGGAGAGCTGCATCAAACCAGTCTCACGACTTAAGACCACAACAACAACAACAACAACAACACACAAGCGGCTTATATTGAAATTGCGTGCTTATTGAATATTGTCTCAGTTATTTGACAGGATTTGTGACTTCCTGTCAGAGAGGTCACAGTTCGTAGTAATTGGCAGAAAGTCATCGAGTAAAACAGAGGTGATTTCTGGCGCTCCCCAAGGTAGTGTTATAGGCCCTTTGCTATCCCTTATCTATATAAACGATTTGGGAGACAATCTGAGGAGCTGTCTTAGGTTGTTTGCAGATGAGGCTGTCATGTATCAACTAATAAAGTCATCAGAAGATCAAAACAAATGGCAAAACAATTTAGAAAAGATATCTGAATGGTGTGAAAACTGGCAGTTGACCCTCAATAATGATAAGTGTGAGGACATCCACATGAGTGCTAAAAGGAATCCATTAAACTTCGGT
This sequence comes from Schistocerca piceifrons, assembly GCF_021461385.2. Lineage (NCBI taxonomy): Eukaryota > Metazoa > Arthropoda > Insecta > Orthoptera > Acrididae > Schistocerca > Schistocerca piceifrons. The sequence goes on along the minus strand of NC_060140.1, from coordinate 776,798,555 downwards.
TACATGATAAATCAATCAAATATAAAGGTCATAAATTCAACTAAATACATAGGATTTACAATTACGAACTTAAATTGGAAGGAACACAGAAAATATCATGGGGAAGGCTAACCAAAGACTGCTTTTTACTGGCAGAACACTTAGAAAATGTAACAAATCTTCTATGGAGACTGCCTACACTACACTTGTCCTTCCTCTTTTAGAATACTGCTGCGCGGAGTGGGATCCTTACAAGATAAGACTGACGGAGTACATCGAAAAAGTTCAAAGAAGGGCTGCACGTTTTGTATTATCGCGAAATATGGGAGAGAGTGTCACTGACATCTAATACAGGATTTGAGCTCAACGTCATTAAAAGAAAGGCATTTATCGTTGCGACGGAATCTTCTCACGCAATTCCAATCACCAACTTTCTCCTCCGAATGCGAAAATATTTTGTTGACACCGACCTACATAGGAACAAACAATCACCATAATAAAATAAGGGAAATCGGAGCACGTACAGAAAGACATAGGTGTTCGTTCTTTCCGCGCCCTATACAGGAGTGAAATAATAGTGAATTGTGAAGGCGGTTCGAAGAACCCTCTGCTAGGCACTTAAATGTGATTTGCAGAGTATCCACGTAGATGTAGATGTATTGAGGAAATCACTGACAGCAAAAGTACATCTAAAGTTGCAGTAACATAAATTTGAGTTTGCACCACAGCTTTTATGAGTAATTTCTACAGGAAACCACTGGGGCTGTATGAACTTTTACAGCTAATTTTGTAACTGGGTGTAAATTTATGCTCACATTTTGCTTGTTATTTAGGATTGTAATTTGTTTTAGGCACTGTGTGTTTATTGAAGTTTTGAGATGTCACCAACGATCTGAAGACCCCTCTTTTAGAAGAAGAAATTCTGACTGATCTGCATGCAGAGACATCTGAGGCAGGTAGTGACCCTGAAGGCACTTCTGTGAATGTTCTCATCAGGCAGGTACATCAGGAACTTCAATGCCTTTGCCAAGACCTGAACTACTCACTGAAAATGCAGTTCACGATGATGATGCTAACAGAGCAGATGGCCCTGTCATGATAAGCTCACAAATAAGACGATGTACATCATACAAATTAGCAGCTGAGCATGACTTCTCCGACAAAGTTGGACCAAATGTTTATGTAAGTTGCAACTCTCCCATGGAAGTGTTTCTGATCTGCTTTCCACAGGAAATGATTAAATGTTGATGACTGCATGTCCCAATAGTTCCAAAGTGAAACAACCTCTACAAATCTATCAAATGTTAACTGCTTTGTATGCATGGCTTGCAACGACAATGAAGGTTAATTTTTTGAGAAATTTTGAAATATTTATTTCATATTATTGGGACTCAAAGGATCAAGGCAGTGAATTTACAGAGACATAGCAATCAGATCCCCAGCCAGATTTACATTTCCTCAAGTAACTTAAAAAAATACTACACTGATTCCTCTGGAAAAGTACTGTCACTTTTTTACATCATTCTTGTGCAATTAAGCTTGTGATATGACTCTAAAGCCCTTTTGATTAACTGTGCTTTGAACCGTAATACTCCTGTCTTTCCTTTCAGTCTGAAGATGCCCGTATGTCACCTTAGTAATGTTATCTGTTCACCTTATACTTTTATTCCTGTTACGGAACCTCCTACAAATTCCTTAACTGATTCTGAAAGATACAAGCTACACAGTAGTTTGAATATTTTCTGATTATGCTCTGAATAATACCTTTTCTTTCTCATTTTTTCATTTTTTTTTACTCCATATTGGTTTTTAATATTATGCATCTTATTCACTTGTGACTGTACTTCATTTCCACTATTTTCATGATTTGTACCATATTATTCCTCCACACAGTGCTAAAAAAGCTTCTGTAAAAATGAAAGGATGATGACAAGGTCATCAGAGACTGAGTGTAAGCCCAGATTAGGGAAGGAATACAACCATGTCCTTTCAAAGAAACAATTCCAGAACTTGCCTTAAGTAATTAAGGCTAGTAACTTTATCTGGATGGCTGGAAAGGTATTTCAATACCTCCTTGTGGGGACCATATCAAGAGAGCTGCATAAAACACCCAAATATCCCTACTGACTGAATAATGTCCGAACACACAGCTCTCTGCTACAGCTAAATGATTCCAGTGGTTGCTTTAGTGAAGATCTACTGCAGAACTGAGAGAATGGAATAAAGGGTATGTTTGAGTGCACTTAGCCTGTACTTGACCTTTTGCGTTTGCAAATCACTTCTTATTGTAATAATTATTTAGTCCAGTCCCCTCAACCAGCTTTTTGAATGATAGTTTTACACTAAGGTGATGCTGCAGCCCTCACAGATTTGCCAAAGCTGTCCATCACCTTGTGCCTCTCGCTCCCCTCCTGACCCTGTTATCTATCTTCCTCTTTTCTATGTAGGTTCATAATATCTTGCCATTTTCTATGCAACTTAAATAAAAATGAAGTATTACACAAAAATTTTACTTAAATGAACTGCACTGAAGAAAAATATTGCACACAATAAATTAAATGTACTGTAGTAGTAAATATGTTACAAATTGTATAAACTTTCTAAAAATTGGACGTATATCCAAATCTACATCTTCTTGATCACTACAGATTAAATTGCTTTCAGCAGAAGTATAATGTCAATCAGACTTTTACTGAGCCTCATCAGTTATTAAGTAGAATAAAAAAGGAACTACAATTAAAAATTGACAAAATGTCGCTTTCTGGAATTTTATTTTTATTATAATGTTACTTTGCATTTACTTGCTTTGAGAAAAGTCATTGATAAAATGAAATGATTATATGTCACTGATGGCCAGTAGTTTGGATACCCAGGAACAAGTCTTTTCCGTTGACACCACATTGACTGATTGCATGACGACCACAATAATGACACAACAAAATACCAAGTCCGTGAGTGAAAAAAGCTAGAGCCTGGCCGGGAATGAAACCCAGGCCCACAGCATGACAGCTAGAGGAACTGACAACTCAGCTAAAGGCAGGCAGAGAGAGGGGGAAGGAGGGGAGAGATGGGGCGATGGGGGGAGGGGGGAGAGATGGGCGATGGGGGGGGAGGGAGGAGGAGGAGGAGGAGATTAGTGTTTAACGTCCCATCGACAACGAGGTCATTAGAGACTGAGCGCAAGCTCGGGTAAGGGAAGGATGGGGACAGAAATCGGCCGTGCCCTTTCAAAGGAACCATCCCGGCATTTGCCTGAAGCGATTTAGGGAAATCACGGAAAACCTAAATCAGGATGGCCGGAGACGGGATTGAACCGTCGTCCTCCCGAATGCGAGTCCAGTGTGCTAACCACTGCGCCACCTCGCTCGGTCGACAGGGGAGGGGGAGAGGGGGCGACGGGGGGTAGGGGGTGGCGACAGAGGGGGGGCAAGAGAGAGGGGGGTCGACAGCGGTGTGTGTGTGTGTGTGTGTGTGTGTGTGTGTGTGTGTGTGTGTGTAGAGAGAGAGAGAGAGAGAGAGAGAGAGAGAGAGCGGGGGGGGGGGGGGGGGAGGGAGAGAGAGAGAGAGAGAGAGAGAGAGAGAGAGAGAGAGAGAGAGAGAGAGAGAGAGAGCGGGGGGGGGGGGGGGGAGAGAGAGAGAGAGAGAGAGAGAGAGAGAGAGAGAGAGAGAGAGCGGGGGGGGGGAGAGAGAGAGAGAGAGAGAGAGAGAGAGAGAGAGAGAGAGAGCGGGGGGGGGGGGGGGAGAGAGAGAGAGAGAGAGAGAGAGAGAGAGAGAGAGAGAGAGAGAGAGAGAGAGAGAGCGGGGGGGGGGGGAGAGAGAGAGAGCGGGGCAGATAGCGGGGGAGATAGCGGGGGGCGGGGCTGCGCGACAGCGGGGGAGATAGCGGGGGGGGCGGGGCCTGCGCGACAGCGGGGGAGATAGCGGGGGGGGGGGGCGGGGGCGGCGAGACAGCGGGGGAGATAGCGGGGGGGGGGGGGCGGGGCGGCGAGACAGCGGGGGAGATAGCGGGGGGGGGGCGGGGGGGCGCGACAGCGGGGGAGATAGCGGGGGGGGGGGGGGCGGGGCGGCGCGACAGCGGGGGACATAGCGGGGGGGCGGGCTGCGCGACAGCGGGGGAGATAGCGGGGGGGCGGGGCGGCGCGACAGCGGGGGAGATAGCGGGTCGGCGAGACAGCGGGGGAGAGAGCGGGGGGTGGGGGGGAGAGCGGGGGGTGGGGGGGGAGAGCGGGGGTGGGGGGGGGAGAGCGGGGGGTTGGGGGGGGAGAGCGGGGGGTGGGGGGGGGAGAGCGGGGGGGGAGAGAGCGGGGGGGAGAGAGCGGGGGGAGAGAGCGGGGGGGAGAGAGCGGGGGGGAGAGAGCGGGGGGGAGAGAGCGGGGGGGGAGAGCGGGGGGGAGAGCGGGGGGGGGAGAGCGGGGGTGGGGGGGGGAGAGCGGGGGGGGGGGGGGGAGAGCGGGGGGGCGGGAGAGCGGGGGGAGAGAGCGGGGGGGGGGAGAGGGCGGGGGGAGAGGGCGGGGGAGAGGGCGGGGGGAGAGGGGGCGGGGGGGAGAGGGCGGGGGGGGAGAGGGCGGGGGGAGAGGGCGGGGGGAGAGGGCGGGGGGGAGAGGGCGGGGGGAGAGGGCGGGGGGAGAGGGCGGGGGGAGAGGGCGGGGGGGGGGGGGGGAGAGCGGGGGGGGGAGAGCGGGGGGGGGGGGAGAGCGGGGGGAGAGAGCGGGGGGGGAGCGGGGGGGGGAGAGCGGGGGGGGAGAGCGGGGGGGGAGAGCGGGGGGGGAGAGCGGGGGGGAGAGCGGGGGGAGAGAGCGGGGGGAGAGAGCGGGGGGGAGAGAGCGGGGGGAGAGAGCGGGGGGAGAGAGCGGGGGGAGAGAGCGGGGGGAGAGAGCGGGGGAGAGAGCGGGGGGAGAGAGCGGGGGGGAGAGAGCGGGGGGAGAGAGCGGGGGGAGAGAGCGGGGGGAGAGAGCGGGGGGGAGAGAGCGGGGGGGGAGAGAGCGGGGGGAGAGAGCGGGGGGAGAGAGCGGGGGGAGAGAGCGGGGGGAGAGAGCGGGGGGAGAGAGCGGGGGGGAGAGAGCGGGGGGAGAGAGCGGGGGGAGAGAGCGGGGGGAGAGAGCGGGGGGAAGAGCGGGGGGGAGAGAGCGGGGGGAGAGAGCGGGGGGAGAGAGCGGGGGGAGAGAGCGGGGGGAGAGAGCGGGGGGAGAGAGCGGGGGAGAGCGGGGAGAGAGCGGGGGGAGAGAGGCGGGGGAGAGCGGGGGGCGACAACGGGGAGAGAGCGGGGGGCGACAACGGGAGAGAGGCGGGGGGCGACAACGGGGAGAGAGCGGGGGGCGACAACGGAGAGAGCGGGGGGCGACAACGGGAGAGAGCGGGGGCGACAACGGGAGAGAGCGGGGGGCGACAACGGGAGAGAGCGGGGGGCGACAACGGGAGAGAGCGGGGGGCGACAACGGGAGAGAGCGGGAGCGACAGATGAGATTTGACAATAACATAGCGAAATAGCAGCAAGAAATACACTGTTGAACATGAGTGAGCACTGAAGAAAGCAGCTGTGTAGCAGACACACTGCTACAACATTGAAGACAGACATCTGGTAGTCATTCCTTTATATGTCAACAAAATGACACTGTTTCAACATAGTTCATTCACAAATGTAAGGGAAGGGAAGGCATTGTCCTAGTAGGCACAATACAGGAACATTTTTTGTGGGGGGGGGGGGCAGGGTAATAATTCACATTCCTTTCCCTTTTAATTCTTGAACTAAGTTGTCTTCTTGTTTACTCTGACTTAGCATTTCTTTCGTGCTTGCACCCTAGGCAGAGGGATATCTATCCACCTGTCCCGTCCAAAGGGTATGGACAATTTTTTGATGCTGTGCAATTTTATATTTTATCTCATTGCGTTCTTAAGAACAGCTTCATCTGATACAGTGTTAGATGCAATTTTATATTCTGCGAAACAAATAGGTCATATACATACATATTAAATTCCTCACTAACCCAGACTTTCTGATAGCATTTCAAGCTATGAGAAACTTGGCTATAGCACAAAAGCACACCTCAATCTCTCAGGTTCCTTTCTTCATCTGCAAAGTCGAGGAAAGGAAATGATAATCTGCTGGATGTCAGAACACAGCTTGCTTACAGAAAATGAATTACGAAAGATGCATCAGGAGCTCTGCTGATTACGTAAGGCACTTGACAACATAACACTTTGCATTTCAGACCCCCAAATTGGAAATTGGAAATGTTCATCTCAATAACACGCTACATTAAAATACATTAGAATGCAAGGCTAAATATTTGGATTATTAGTTATAAGGGCCTCCCATAAGGCATCTATAGCTGCCATTAAAGAGAGTATCTCGGCTATTTCAGGTATCTTGATGTGATGGAGACAGCTGAACTAGTCGTGCTGCTTCTGCTGCAGTGTTTATCATGTGATTGGGTAAAGCTGTATGGCAGGAGCAGCAAGTCTTGTTACAGAGCTGTCTTGATAGTGATGCACAGAACTTATGCTCTCCAGTTTTCAAATCATATCCAGCGCAGTCCAACAATTAGTCTTTCCTTCTCATCCTGTCCAGTAAGATTCCCTTTTTTGAAGGAAAGAAAACCAGCTGTATGAATACCAGGAACTGAAATGGCAAGCCAGTACTAACCAAAGAAGAGAAACTGAAAAGTGTAAGGAATACACAAAGGAGCTGTACAAGGAAAATTAACAACACTACTGTCAGAAGAATATGACAGGGCACTGAAAGATTTAACTCGAAATAAGACTTAGACGACACTCCCCCAAGAATTATTGATGTCCTTGGGAGAGTCAGCCATAACAAAAAAACATTTCAGCTTATATACATGGTATATCAGACAGATGAAATGCACTTAGGCTTCAAGAAGAATGTAGTAATTGCTATTCCAGAGGAGGCAGATGCTGATGGGTGTGAATGTTACAGCTTAATATCTCATACTTTAAAAATACTGACATGAATTATTTGCAGAATAATGACGAAAATGAGCTTGCAGAAGATCAGTTTCAGCTCCAGAGAAATATAGGAACATGCAAAGGAATTCTGACTCAATGAGTTATCTTAGAACATTAAAGAAAGGCAAACCTATGTTTAAATACATGGAGCAAAAGGTTATCCACAACTTCAGCCAAAACCAGATTATATACAACTCCTACAGAAACCAGAATGCAATTACATGGAGTCTAAGGACATGAAAGGGAAGCAGTGGTTGAGAAAGGAGTGTGAGAGGGTTGTAGCCCATTCTCGATGTTATTCAATCTGTACATTGAGGAAGTTATGAAGGAACCCAAGGAACAATTTGGAAAGTGGATGTACTGATAGATTGAAATATCATCAGCAATCCTGAAGTGTAGATAGCAACACAGATGATGTGATGAGGTATAGGGTGCAGAGCATGTGATTGGTGACCCCATGTGACAAGGGCATGCCTCTCGTTAGACAGCAATTTTAACCTGCCTGCAGAGATCAGTCATTCTACTCTTAGTCATATAAATTGTGCCTCCTCCAACAGCAACTGCTATTATCGATACTGACTGTATCATGAATTATGCTTGGATCAACACTACCCGATTCTTTTGTATCCCATACATTGCGATTATAAAGTAAAACAAAGTAGATAAATCCTGGGGACTGTTATTTATTAACGCAACAAACTCGTGTAGTGTTCAAATATAGCAATTACAATGGTTGAGCAGCACATGGCTGATTCACAACTCTAGAGACTCATTCTCCCTTGATTCTAAGCTTATAAATGTAAGAATTGGAGCCGGCCGGTGTGGCCATGCGGTTCTAGGCGCTTCAGTCTGGAACCGCGTGACTGCTACGGTTGCAGGTTCGAATCCTGCCTCGGGCACGGGTGTGTGTGATGTCCTTAGGTTAGTTAGGTTTAAGTAGTTCTGAGTTTTAGGGGACATGGCCACAGATGTTAAGTCCCATAGTGCTCAGAGCCATTTGAACCATTTTGTAAGAATTGGAAAACAAACTAAAGAAAACCCCGTGCATAAAATCTGTAAATGTTCATAGTAGTAACATACTGAAATCATCAGCAAAATCCTGCGATACCCACTGCTGGATGACAAAAACCTCATTCAGACCCATATGATTTTTGTTTGTCAACTATAAGCAATCATGTTGCTCCTGCATGTTTTCGTATGTCACCTACCTATCTTACTTAGGTCAGTTACTTTTATCTTTGAATCCTGCAACCAACTTCCTCATTCCATTCACAATCAATTCATCTTTTTACATGTTCCACCCTTCTCCATTACCTTATTCCTTTTTTGATTTCTCAGACTGTGTACTTTATTTTTGCCTACACAGAACAATTTCGGTGATAAATAATGATCTAGCCAAATTCTCAATTTCTAATCTCCTTGTTAAGTCCAAGGGAAGCTATAACTGGTAGATACCGTTATATTCTCCAGTACACTAAAATAATATTGACATATAGTCAGCAGTGAATGAATACTGGTACTAACATTTACATAATTAGAGATTTGTATATTCCTCCAAACTGGAAATTTTTGTACATAATAGGAAACATAGGCATAGCCTGTCAGGGACACAGTGACTACTGCAAATAATATTCAGGTAAACAGCCATATTTTGCACACAATTTGCCAGAGATAAATCATTATTCTGGTAGCAACATGTTAAGGGATTATAAGCACTGTTTGGTACAACAGCCAACGAGGCATTTTACTGTGCTTTGGTGCTGCATATAATTTCACAGCCATACGACAATTTATGACACACCAAAGTTCATGTTCAGTAGTTGCTTCTACACCAGCAAGGTCAACATGCTAAATCTGACATAGCTATCTTCCCTTGCATATAAATTGCAAGGAATTGCCATATTTTTCAAAGTTGCTACAGTTACGAAATAAATTCCAGGTACTGGTACCACACGAATGTTAACAAACTTCAAGTGCATTTAATATTTCCATGACTATTTCAAAGTCAATGAGTAGGTTTCTGTAAAGTACTATTTGTACAGGTCTCTTTTTATACAGACAAATGCATCAATGTCCTCACTAAATTCTACACATCCCAGCACTATCTAATGCAGTGAGTTCCTACAACACAGCTGATGGTGACACATTTACCAGATGATTAGTATGATTGTTAACCTAGGTGGGTGATCAATGCTATTGAACAGTAATAATTATACCATCAGCACTAGGTTACACCATCTCCCATTGTTTCATTTGTGCAGTTGCACATAAAAATCCATACTTTACAACAGTCAATAATTCACACAATATATTTATACAATCGATCCAATCATCAGTTAACAGTAAGGAAATGTAAAACTACAAGAGACAATCATATCCACTAACTAGGACAGCATAATGTGAAATTTCCCCACATTTCTACTACGCCCACAATCACTCAACATTGTATTAAAGTGTGGTATTGAACGTACCCTGACATCTTGGTCGAGGAGACAGACTGATCTGTAGCACACCAACATCTAAGTTAGGCTGGAATGCGATAATTTGGTAGTAAGTCAACAAAGCCAATGAATGTGAAAGCAAAAAATCTGGTTGTGGTAACAAATTGACTGGTAGTCAAGTCCACCGATTACACTCAAACCATACTGAAAAATGGAAGGGTTGGGGAGCGTCCAATACATAACTTTTACCCAGTCAGTTTGTATGTATATATCAAACTTTCAGCTTAAATAAAAAATGTGCCCAGTTACGACTGTTGGATTTTTGAATTGTGCTTGCGCCAAGATACCCAAGTGAAAGTTGAAACATAGGGGACAGCTTCAAGTGTTGGCCTTTCTTCAGTTCATTAAATGTGAAGGATTCTGCTCAAAGGAAAAATGTCAGCAGCTCAGTAAACAAGGTGCTACAAAGATTAACTACATTTTGTTGCTATTTAGGTTAGAAAGTGGTTGTTGCTGCACCAGAAATTCAAATTAGAAGAAAGCAACACCTAGCAGGAAAGCAAAGTAAGGATTTCACATTTTGTGACCAGCAGTTTTGGAACACTGGCTCAATTTGAGAAAGTAGGAAAACTACTTAATCAGGATAGTTAGGCACGAATTTGAAAATTTCCACAGTCTTAGCCCTAGCAGAATGGAAAGTAAATGCTAGGACAGGGGGTGAAAATGATTTTAATTATTTTTCCATTTTACAATCTAACAAACCGAACAAGAAATAAAGCTATAACATGAAACATTCAATTCGAGAACATTAATTTTAACGCATATTGCACTTGGAAACAAAGGGTGTTGGGATCTGAAGCAATTGCTCTAAGTCACGTATCAAAGCCTTACACGAATCTAGCCAGATTGGACTAACTACATAATGTAACCTCTGAAATATTATCGAAAAGAAAACAAACTAAGTAGAGGAATCTGTTTACGATCGCGTGTTATTTATACAAGAGGTACTACCAAATGGAAACCTACTACTCGTCTACAACCAATTTCGGGATTGTAGTCATGGATGTGTACTATATAAAGTGGTGGCTGTATTATCAGAAACATGTAAAAATGATGCAAAAAAACTACTTACATCTTCAAAAATAGATCCAACATTCGCCGTCACTAACAACATTGGTGTTGGTTTCCCCGCCATGTCTTCTGCTAACAGCACCAAAACATTACTCAGCCAAATACAGTAATGGTTATACCCATATTAAATGACGTTTCCATCGAATACTCTTAAAAATTCCTTTAGAGACGCTCATCGTCCTTTATTACGCTACTTTTTTCTCTTTACAACCACTTCACAAAGTGAATGCGTGTTTTAAGCCACGCCTCCTCTTTACAGACGTCAAGCGGAAACTGTAAACATGTAAGTAAAAACGGACAACATGAAATATCGATCACATCACATTGCTCACTAGTTAATGTAAAAATCTAACTTCGTTGTTCTCTTCGGGTTCACGTCTTATGGTGAGCACGTCGTCATAACGACAATTTCGTAATCGGTTCTGCCACCGGCTCTCCGTACAACAATCTAGCATGAAGTACTTTGCATTTTGATTTGCCTGTTTTGAAAATGGCACCGAGCGACGAGTACCGCACAGCTATTCTCACTGTTTCACCGAAGGCAGCCTGAGAGATATTTGGGTCGATATTGCGATAAGCGAACACGTAGTTGCGAGATTCATGTACGCTGTGTGAAACCGGAGATTTTTTTTTTTTTTAATTTTGATGGTCAATACTTTGAAACACAAATTAACGATCTCATATAATTAATAGTTAAACAAATAAGCCTTTTGTGTTCCTCAAGTATAACAAGCGCCTGCATAATAATAGGCGGGTAGACAACATTCCTTAGTATACAGGGTGGTCAGAAAGAGTCCGAAAAGCTTATAAAGGTACTGCAGGGTAGGTTGTGCTGAGAAGTAATCGTTAAGAAAAAAATCCGACACTTGCACCGTTTCCGATTTAATTGGCGTTGAAGTTAGTCAACTCGTTGCGTCCGCAGATTCAAACAGCCTGCCAGAGACAGTGTAGCCGAACGTGTTCTTCGTTTGGTTTCCTCAGACCGAACAGATTTAGCTTTTGCTCACCGAGCTCGAATTTATTACTTTCGAAAAAGGCACATTTCAACTAGTAATGAGTAGTTGAACAAGTGGTAGCTCATGAACACGCAAACGTCTGTGAATTAACACATTTCAGTGTGTACAAATGCTTGAATCTGTACGCTGGCTGACGTGAATGCTAATTAAATCTGAATCGGAGTACCAAATCGAATTTTTGATTAACAGTTATTTCTCAGCACAACCTACCCTGCAACACCCTTATAAGCTTTTCAGGCTATTACTGACCACACTGTAGAATCATTTCCAAGTTGCAAACTCTGACATGGGATGCAGGATTTAGGCGAAATAATATGCTTATACCACACTCCTCATTCCAGGTCTGTAACAACAAAGGAATCAAATTGTTTAGTTTCTGTGTCAAAATATTTATTAACTCATAAATATTTATTATTATTATTATTATTATTATGACTATTCCCAAATACATTTAGAATGTATTTACATTTTCTGCTAACCCAATATCACAAATCAAATTTAATTTTCATTCTAGATTTGTACCTATCTCTCCACGAATTTTCTTCAATATTTCTTCTTCTAATTAATGTCTGTTTCCTCGTATCTACATTCGTAGTGGTCTCCCTCTTTTTGTCCTTCCTGGTGGTTCCCATTGCATGATACGTTGTGACAAACTCTTCTCTGACACCCTTTTCGTATATCCATAGCGCATGAGCAGTGTTTCTTCCACAAGACCAATAATCGAACTTGTGCCATCCATTTTCTTCTAAATGAATTCATTTCTCACCTGTTCCTGCCTTGTATCCCTGCAGACAGCCTCCAAAATTTCATCTCAGTTGTCATCAATCTTTCATTAATTGGGATTTAACTGTCCATATTCATGACCCATATGTCATAAAGCTTGTAATTCATATTTTGAATATTATTTCGTTTGTTTTATTCTTAATCTATTTAGTCCACAAAGTGCTCTTCAGTGTTCCAATTTTGATGTTTGGAGACTGTGAATGAATTGTGGACGATAGAAAATGGAGCGCCAAGTGAAGAAATAGGAACGTTTCCGACATATTCTGTTTGAGTCCAATAATGTGCTGACAGAAGCCGAGACAGCCAGGAACATTTGCGCCATGTATAGGAATAACGCCATTGGACAGAGCATGGGATTAAAATGGTTTACTCGCTTTAGGGAGGGTAGTTTTGACATTAGTGACTCTCCATGTTCAGGCAGACCTTCAGGGTTTGATGAAGATCGTTGAAACACATTAATCCACAGTGATCCACGTCAGTGTACGAGAGAACCAGCAAATGTGATGAACTGTGATCATTTCACCGAGGTGAGACATCTACATGCAATAGGAATGTATGAGTACCGCATGCTCTAAGCCGAAATCACAAAAATTGATGGGTGGCAGTATGTATATCACTGCTTGCTCATCCTAGTAAACAACACCGAGCGTTCTCATCCTGTATCGTTACTGTTGACGAGAAGTGGTGTCTTTATGCTAATATAAGGAAAAGAAAGGAATGGTTCAGCTCAAACAAAGCAGCAAGTCCCTATAAAAAGACCTGCACACATTCACCAAAGGTAATGCTAAGCATCTGGTGGAACAGCCATGGAGGTAAGAATAGAGGGAGACGCCGTGACGTCACAGCTGTGAAGCTATGTGAAGCCGAGGGTAGCCATCTCAATCCGACCAAAACATTGCTGCTGTAAGCTTGTGTGCATAGGCTTGTCGCTCGCTTTTGGAAGGGTTTTGCGCTATTATGGTGTGGTGTTCGGATATACGAATCGTTCTGATTGTGATGTGAAATCGAAGGGAATAACATTTCATGTATAAGTTGTCTAGTTAAGTGTGATTTCACAACTTCATTGTGAATGAACGTGTGATACATCGGTACTTGTACTATAGCGTGTTTTTCTCCTGTATGATTTTAGATTTCCTAAAAATGAAAGTCGGAAAGCTCTGTGGGAGAATGCCGTGAGGAGGAAGAATTGGCGTGCGTCTAAATGGAGCACTATATGTTCTCAGCATTTCCGAGAAGAGGACATAGACCGAACTTCCCTTTCAACAGTAAGTCTCCGAGAAAATACTGTACCATTAGTTTTCCCTACATATCCAAAACATTTGCAAAAGATATGTTAATTCAAAGAATTAAATTCTTAGTTTTCAAGTTCACGTTTCAGTATAATATGTACATATCGTCGATAATCTAAGTGTTGAGTAACTCACTTTGTCGTCATCATGTACCAAATTAAAAGCTAACACTACATTTACTGGCGTAAAGTATAGGCCTAAACAGGACACTGTGTAGATTTGCCATTTATGTACCGTATTTCAGTAAATATTGGTGGTAATGAACAGTGTTTCCCAGTAGCGTAACGTAACTGAAATGTCCTAGTACGTATTACAAACAAAATGTATTTATGGGGCTTTGGAGGGAGGGTATAGCTAACTTAGTTTTCAGTTTCTGTTATTTAGTTTGTGATACACGTTTATTACTGAATTAACAAAATTGTATCGTTTACATTGAAGGCTAGCTATTCGTAATATTACATTAAAAACTATTTTTAATCAGAAGAAATGCGGAATTTCGCCTTTACGAGATTTTAACAAAAACTTTGAAACAACCAATCTGATGACGTTACATGCGTATATGGTGCAATTAGCGACTGTAATACACGCAGCGCTATAGCACACTGGCAATGTTATGGTCAGAGTGTCATGGCAGCGAGCCACGCCCCCATGGCTTCAAAACGTAGTACGGCTGGGATACGTAGCGCCATCTCCCCTTATTCTTACCTCCATGGGAACAGCATTGGTGTGGTGTACTACAAACTACCTTCCTGAGGTGAGGTATAACCATCAATGCTGACATTTATTGTCAACAACTGAGAAGCCTTGCAGATGCAGTCGAAGAACAGCGAGCAGGAAGACTGCATGAAGAAATGCTACACCATGATAAGCTTACCCATATTCAGCTAGACTGATAAAAAAACATGATACAGGAGTTGGGTTGAGAAGTCATTTCTCACTCACCTTATTCACCTGATCTTGCTCCCTCAGCTTTTCACCTTTTCCGCTCTCTATCAAACGACCTTCAGGGAACTTTCTTTCTGAATGAAAATGAGCTCCAAACATGGGTCGACGAGTTCTTCGCTTCAAAACCACGTGATTTGTACAGTTGCAGAATCGAAAAATTACCGCAAAACTATCAGACTTTTGTAAATACTGAAGGAAAATATTTCATTGAGGCTTAAAGTCTCTGTTACACGTATCTGCTGTGTTTATTAAACTTACAGAAAAATGCTTTTAACTTATGAACCAACCCAGTAATAGGCAGACATACAGTTAAGTTCCAAGAGGAATGAAATTTGAGCTTATTAGAGTTGTAAGATACTCCAAGAAATAAAAATACAGTTTAGAGGAGAATTCAGCTAAAACTCATCAACACACCACACAATTTGAAGCCATTTGATATATTCAAGACATCTATAGACAACATTGAGGCTACATACTGCTGTCTGAATATTAAGAAATGGTAATTTCCCTTTAAATAATGGAACTGTCAATGGAGAGATAACTTTTCTAGTAAAACATCAAAAGCTCGTTAATGTAACATCGCTGATACAAACATGCCTATCACCAGTATATTAGATGTATACAGTATTTGGTCTGTTGTTAACATAAATCACAATATCGTTTTGCAGAGATGTAGGCTTTATGCTATAGAAGGTACATGACAGAATTAATTCACTTAGGATTTAACTTATAGGAAGTAAAAGTGGGCAATGAAACATGTCTGCAATAGGGCCAAAAATCTTACCTATATTCAACAGGGTTCAGTGCTGCATTCACTGTCATTCTTGTTATATCCTCTGTAAGCCGCATACGTTGTGTGGTAAAGGGTGGGTGGCTGTGAGACTTATTTTCTGATCCATTCACAGATTGTGTGTGAAAATAGAGACTTTTGGTACTCCTGTACAGGTCTGTATTTCTCCAACATTACCTTCAAGGTAATTTTTCATACATAAATTTGAGGAAGACATATCACAATCCACAGGGCCTTTCGAGAAGAGTCTACCATGGAACTTCCTTCGAGCCTTTTTGTGAGACTAAACCACTGATGAAACAAGCTTGACCAAATCTGTGGATTCAGCATGGTATACTAATCATGCTATCGGCATCAAACCAGAACTGTCATGTGACTTCAGTACTATGCTGTTTGTTGACATTTTGCACTAAGAAACGAAGTGGATGACTGGTGCTGTTAGAAAGGCAAATTAAAGGTTGAAGAAGGAAAAGTTACCTATTATAAGTAATTACCACAAAGGTCTGATTATAGTTATGATAATAGTAAAAATGTGCTATCTATTTAAAAGTAATGAGACATGGTGTAATAAGGTGTTCATATCGTAGGTCTAATGTGTGTAACTGTACCAACAAAATAACAGTCAAGTGCTAAATATATTTTGTAATAAGTGATATGCTGCCAGTCAGTCTGTGAATGTATAAACATTTCGACCAATGTTCATCTGCCTGTATCACAGCCTCAGACATTTCTTCCATGCTACTCGTATCTTTCTAAAGCATCATGCATATTTTAAAATAGTTACATTATAAAACTGTATTCTTGTTCACTATGACATGAAGAATAATCATGTATTATTAATAACTCGAAATTCGATGTTCTTTGAGATTCCTTCACTTGTGCCTACTAGAAAGCTATTTCACAATTCTTCTGCAGTGTAATTTATGAAAACAGATACTTAGCAGTATGATTTAATGCAGTATTAAAAAAAATAGCAGTATCTATATCTTCTTATCTTGTAACAAAGAAAAGCAACATTCAAGCTGTAACACTAGATGAAAAAAAATTGGCCTTGCATTTATCTTTTCAAAGCCTTTAGCCAAGTTCATTACAGATATTTGATGTAAATTGATACCTATAAAATGCATGTATACTTTAGAATGGCTTCTGTGTGAATTTGTAATGTAGTGATTTTCAATATCTGCAGACAATCTAAGGCACATGTTACATGTTACAGAAGTCATGTGACCCTGGAGGCAATATGTTGACAACAAAAATCCTGTACTGGTCATCTGAATATTCACGTTATACATATTGCTACTCTAAGGATGGAGCCAGTGGTTCTTCTATCTTATACTGATAAAATGGAAATAATCTTCACATCTGCTGATAATATGAGCACCATAGTAAAGTTAAGTCTAGCATAGATTCATAAATAGAAGGAAATGATTGAATTAGATTTCTTGTTTATTCGAGTTACCTGTAAGTATGAATAATGTTAAAGCATCACATCCAAGTAGGGTCCAACACTGATTCAACAAGAGCAAGGGATAACTAACTACTATGAAACAAAGAATAAACATGTGTCAACGAGCATAGCACCAAACACAATTACTTTGAGCATTATGTGATGTCACTGTAATCATCACTGTAATGTACAATCACTACATCACTCTTCAGTTATTGTCAACAATATTTGTTGTTGAAATGGACATGGTGTCATGCTCACATGATCACTTGCTTCATGGAGTCTGTTGCAGTATCTTGTTGACTACCAATCGTTGCACATTGTGGCTTAGTCATGTTTGCTGTAGTGTCCATAAGGTTGGTGCATGCTGATTGTCGTGATTGGTTGTGCCATATTTCCTGTAGGTGATGTAGCTGTATTGGCTGTGTGCTGGGGGGAGAGCTGAAAAATACAGGCTTTAGATGATACATGGAGACTGTGGTGGGATTACCCATAATATTAATTCTAAACATCCTTCCATCCCTGACGAGGACTGTGTAAAGACTGTCATCTGGAGGTTGGGGTGGCTTATGTATTGTGTCTTACCAGAGAAAGATTTGGCCACACTTCGCTGCATTCTTGAAAATAAAAGGATGATGAGTAAGTTTGTCTCACAGTGCAACAAGGCAGAGTTGTCGGATTTGTTCCTGCAGCTGGAAGACAAATACAGATGCACCGACACAGTCACTAGATGTATGCTCAAGGAATTCACATGCCAGTGATATTATTTAGTTTTGTACAAGACCAACTACTATAACCTTGAGATTATCCTTGATGGATGCGCAGAGGGCTAGAAGAATAATGGGTAATGTTTCTGCCCAAAGTTGTGAACTTTGACATCTTAACTCTGCCTACAGTTGCTGGTGCAGTAGTTCTATTAGTCTGTTAGATGCAGGGTATTAATCTGTAGTGCAGATACGCTTTGTGTCTTTGCAGGGTGGCGATTGCTTTAAAGTAAAAACATTCAAATTGTCAGCTTTGATCTGCGGCAACATGAAGAGGCACGCCAAAATGGGCAACTCATTCTTGAAAAAATATATGAAATGTATTCTCAGTTGTATATATGAACAACAATTAGCTGCAGAAGCAAATGACGACAGTGAAAATTTGTGCCAGACTCGGACTCGAACCCAGATTTCCCCCTTATCGCGAGTGGTCGCCTTATTATTAGGCTATCCGAGCATGATTCATGGCTAGACCAAAATTCCATATGTTGTCAGAGAAACGTCTACAACCTGCGCTTGTACATCAGTTACGTAGATTCCCATACAGGGGAGACATTTTAACTGAAAGTCACTTGCCCAGTGTTGGCGGACAAATATGGTATTGCGATGTCTTTGTTGTTCAGAAGTACAATGCAATGTTCCTTTGGACATGCACTGTGCTATCATGCCTCTGAACAACACAGGGACTGCAATATCGTATCAGAATAATGTGGTGACCACAAATTCAGCGGCTATATCACTCATTGGGAAGGCCTCTGGTCAGCAGAAAAAGTGATCAATGGCTGTAAGGCACTTAGTGAAACCTTCGTATGATGGTAATGGCCCGACTATGTCTAGATGGACGTGCTCAAATCGTAAATGTGGCAAGTGATGCTTAGACATGTCGAGTAATTTTATTCCTCTGGTAAGCCGTGCAGTGGTGCACAAACAGGCTGCAGTCTTTGTCCATACTCGGCCAACTGAAAGCATGCTTCGCAAAATTCAGCAAGGTTTGGTGTCGAAACTGCAGGGGACAAATGGTCGCTTCTTCACCATTGAAACTTCACAATACATATTTTCGCTGGTATGACTGAATGTGTTGGAGGTGTAATCCAGGTGATAGCTCCAGTAATGTTAGTAGCTTTAGGTCAAGGTGTTTTGACTCAGCAAGAGCTTTGTAGTCAATTGCGGATGTTAGTGTTTCGATGTAAGAGAGTGCATCTGCTGGAACATTCTAATCACTCTGAACGTGAATAACATTTGTTGTAAATTGGCCAATGTAATCTAGGTGGCATGGCTGTTGTGGTGATACCTTTCCTGCAACCATGCTTTTCTGCAACCATGCTTTTAGCACATACCACTATTTACATTCGCACATCTTGACGAAGTTTCTGCAGTGAATGAGTGAAAATAGACATAGAGCTGCCATATCGATTTATTGTGGAACTATCAACTAATATGAATAAAGCACATCAAGTACAATGTTTCACATGCAACGACTCTGATTCTCATCGACTGTCTGTTAGCACTGTTTATAGCTAAGGTGTTCAATTATGTTGCTTAGATTGTGTCTGAAACTAAAGGTTTGTTTCAACCCTGACCTCTCTTAATACCAGTGGCATGTACTGGGATTGTGACATGGACTATCACTAGGTCTACCAGATCCGTATAACAAAGGATTGCTGATTAAATGTTAACTTCATGAACAGCAAATTTAAATAAATTTTTCTTGAAACAAGCTGTAAGACGATGTAAGTTAAAGAAAAATTACATAAGTGAAATAAACGATGCTATCATACCTGTTTTCGTATACATAAGTCACAGCTGTTTTTCTTTATGGCTAAACTCCTTTGTCAGACAATCAAAAACCAGTCTTTCATTGCAATTCCCAAATAAAACAAGTATGTCTTTTTTATCGACAGGAGAACCAAGTTCTTCAGACAAATTTGTCCTTGTGTTATCCAGAAATAAAATTTTATTCATTGCCAGGCGTAAAAACTCCTTTCTGCACTCGCAGTGGTTGAAGGAAATGTTAAAATCAGTTCACATAGTTTATAAACTTCACTGAACACATCATCAAATAAATTTGATTTCGTATAATTTGCAATGTTTTGAATAGACATGTTAGAAAATTTTTAAAAAACACAGTATCGAAGTAGGAAACATATGGTTCTCTCAATTCACATCATACATTTGTTAGAAATTTTTTATTGTAACTCACAATCCAGTAATGACAGTAATTTTAACTATTTCTGAGATTCAGAACTTAATTTAGTTTGAATTAATAATGTGTCCACTACTTTGAAGAAATCCTGAAGTACAAAGAATACATTTCATCTTCACAGCAGTTTGTCATCCTAGGCCACTCTTTGTTCTCTTCATCAGCGACACTCATAGTTGTTGATGATAATCCTTCAGATCCTGTGTTTCTAATATTTTGGAGTGTGGTAATAAACTCGTTTACTTTTTCTATACAGTAACAGATGTAAATGCTCTTGTTTTGTAAAATTTCCAAAAGAATATCTGAAAATGCAAAGACTGTGCTGAACAGAATGAAGAAGGTGTTGGTTTGAGTCCTTGAGAGATATCACACAAAAGCTGAAGCCATGTTTACTTCTTTGCTAGACCAGTTCCAAGGTTCCTCTTCGAGTGATGTAAAGAAACTGGTAAGTGACATCTACAGTGATTAATTGTGTTTAAAAGCCTGGAAGCAAAATTCTGTTGTGGAGATCCGACACATGGGGTTTTGTTTTCAATAATGTTTTAAGAGCACCTATATGTGAAGTGGAATGTGAGGAGAAAAACAGATAAACCATTATAAGAAACAATAAAATATGTGGCTTCCTTGATAAAATTTACAAATTGGGAAGGTATGAGATCAAGTCTGTGACTATAACAGTGGGTGAAGGTAGCAGCAGGATATTTGGCTTTAATTTAAGTCTAAAGTCTAGAGACATGTCTGGCAATTTCTGCATCACCATCGAAAGTTTCAGCAACAATTTCTTTTTAACATCCTAACTCATCTGTAGTCTTTTTTACATGTTACAATAAACTACTTGCTGTTCAGTCAGAACTTACATCAGTGAAATGCAGTAATCATTCTTTGCAGTTGACTTCATTGTCAACATAGTACATAATAGCAGACATTTGACTTTTATTGGTGACATCAGTTGTTTCACTGCGTTTGAGTTTAATAAAAGTAGCCTAATAAGTATCTGATTTAGCCTTATCTCTAATAAAAGTGGCCACAGCATCGGTTAGGTCATTCCATATAAGAGCCAAGGTGCCTTTGAAAACGATGGCTACTTCTAAATGCTGAGATAGTGCCACACCATTTAGTCAGAAACTGTTAGCAGTTCTATGTAACTGACTTTATTTAAAGATTCCTCACTTTCATTGTGGTCACTAAAAGAACAGTCTTGTTTTGAAAGAAGTACCCCAACATCAATCAATCTTTTCAGTACATTTAAATTTTCTTTTACCTTCTCACTGTGCAAACCGTCAGTAATTTCTCTCTGGTAAAGTACCCAAAGTTTTTAATGATGTAAAAGAGCTTGTATGAATTATTGATCTCTCACATTTCTCCAAAGTTGCGATTAAAGACGGTAAATTTGCAAAACCTATCGTATTCCACAGTGTTTTCTCAGTTGCAAATACCAAGCCTGGCCAGCAATAAAGTTTATTTAGGTAATATGAACCTGATAGCCAGACATACGTATAATCGTTACATTAAAATACATTTTGTAGGTATTCTTATTTTTTCCTTCTCCTCACACTGCTAATGTGGAAGAGTTGGAGAAGGCCTTCCATGTTTTACTATCACTAACTTAACCTCGTATTTCATCTGTGAGAACGATCTTCCCACTAATTGTTTTACTATGCACTGTTCATCCATTTCGAAGAATTAACGCTAGCAGCCGTCTTGAAATACCGTACACTACGAAATAAATAATACTAACACAGCTGTTGAGGTTAGTAATAATCACACACCTGCGGTTAGTGTTGCTTTTAACTACACGTCTATGCAGAATTCCAAAAGCCAATCATGCCCATTCGACACATTTCAAAGACGCTCGTGTGTGCATGGCGACGTGGGATTCTGAGGCCTTGGTGTGCTGATTCCTGCATTCCACCTTTCTCTGTATCATAGTGAAGGCTGCTGCAGTAAGCATCCGAAGCTCTATTCTCCTCTCTGTTCGATGGTAGAAAACGAGACGTATTTCACCTTACATTTTAATACTTCTCGCGGGAATCCCGCGTCTGGCCATCCAGATTTAGGTTTTCCGTGATTTCCCTAAATCACTCCAGGCAAATGCTGGGATGGTTCCTTTGAAGGGGCACGGCCGACATCCTCCCATCCTTACCTAATCCGATGAGACCAATGAACTTGCTGTCTGGTCTCCTCCTCCAAACAACACAACCCCACCCAACCCCCAAGATCTATGTCAATATGTGGCCCTGCACTCAACATAAGCAAATGTTCCAATTCCAAATTAACTCATACAATAGAAGAGTTAAATAAAGTCGGTCATGGCATCTCATAAAGGATACAAACTTAACAATGATATGTCTTAATGCTGATGCAGTTTTTTCTAGATTACATTCTGCCTTTTACCCTGGGTCTACACCAATACTATTGCCTTGCTCAACCACTATAACCAGAGTGCCTTCCCTGGCGATGTCTTTACAATGTGATCCTGTGTCACCTGGCACAGAGCAGCACTAGGTATAAAACAACTGATACCCTGGTGTCCTGATACTAGTTCATCCTGCAAAAGTGGGCTTAGACTTCTTGTGTGAGAATTACCTAACAACAAAAGTTACTTCGTCTTTACTGGCCTTCCTACATTCTTACTTTTTAATATGTTGCTGAAAGTCTAATGTGCCATTTCTAGACCTACATCTGCCTAAGGCTTCTCATTTGTAGTGGAAGCAACATGTCAATTTTATTTTGCAAATTTACCAAAAAGCTGTCTGATGAAATTCTAAGCTCATTCTTTCTGTTACTGTTGCTGCTTATCATCTGTATTTACTCTTTTCCCTCCTTAGCCTGTTCATCTCTTTGCTAGTCTTATCTAACACAGCCTGAAGTGCAGCAATTTTTTCCTCCTGTTACAATATCTTCCTGTCTCTATTGCATATTCTACAAAAACTCAGTAGTGCCACATTTATTCTAGTAATTCCTACACCACTGCAGTTATACCAAAGGAAAAACTACAGCATCCACCACACTATACCCTAGAACCAACAATTCTACAGCAAGTCAGGTACTTTTCTCTCATGGTAAAATAATACTGTACTAAGAATAAGTCAGTTAAATTATTGGTAAACGAGAAAAGACGTTTACATAGTCTGACCTACACACAACTACATGCAAAAAATGTGGAAAGTTTTTGTATCAAATAACCTAAAATTTACACAACGTTCTGGAAATGTGAACGAAATAGTGAAGAGATACAGTCTGCTTAAATAGCTAGAAAGTTAAAACAATGAATGACATTCTAAGTTCACTGAGTCAAAAGCATAAACGAAAATATGATGACAACCTGACTTTATGATCGTTTCCTAGAATCATGTGTAAAGAAAGATGAAATCATCAATAGCAAGCTTAAAAACAAAAACATATGTTTGTTTTGTACTCTGAGGTAAATTAACTCATATTACAATCCACATGACTTATCTTTACAAGAGCACAAAACTTGTATGTTTTGCCTGAAAATTTCTGTTACAATGTTTATTGGTTCACTGTAAATGAACTATCACTTCAGTTAAAACATTGATTGCTTCTCTGTCAATTAACTTAGAAGAAAACCACACACTGTTCTTCAGAAGAAATAATGTAGTTTTGGCGATTAGAGAAGAACGCATGGGGAAAGAAATGTGTAAAACAGAATTGTCAGAATTTATAGCTGGGTGTACTGACTAGCATTTTGTTATACATTTCACAAATATTTCGAAATATATTGCTATAACTATTCTTCTGAGTGTAATTGCTGAGTTTAATTCTCATAGTGTTAGAAAATAAGTTTACAATGCACAGTTCCATTCCTTAATGCCGCAAGGAAAAATATTCTGGAGCAGTTAAGAAGTTAAATACAAAGTGTTGATGCAAAAAATACACAATACAGATCATAAGCCATAAGTTCATCACATATACTCATGCTTAGCTGGGGTGGTCAATCTTACCATTCTGCTAGTAGTTCTCTTTGGACATCAGCACAACTAGATTGAGTCTGGATACAATAGTAGTGCAGAACTCCAGTATGAGTTACGGAATGAGTAGTCCATGGTCGCATTGATGGGAGAGCTGATGGATTTCAGTCATATATTACAGTCGATATAAAGGACAAACACATAAAATCGCATTTACTTCCATAAAGATTGACTTTTAATGAAGTTTTATATTCTCGATTCCACTAATTATCTCAAGAGTTCGAAAGACAGTCAATTAGTAGGGAAATATCGAATTTCGTGGATTTTTTATGCTTTTCATCAAGTTGCACATCTATAAAAGCTGTATAGTGTTTTTTGAGTGGTTTTGGGAGGAATATTAGGCATTTTGCGAGTATGAACGATGTATTCAAGATCTTGAACCTATGACAATTAATTTCAGTCAACTAACAGTTATTATTAATTAATAATTATGTTTCTTTTAATTTCTTAGTTGCACACTGTAAGTTTTGGTGTGAAATTCTTAGTTTAGGAGCATTTATCTCTGTGACTTCATTTACTATTTCAGTTACTTCCCTACACACACACACACACACACACACACACACACACACACACACACACACACACACATATATATATATATATATATATATATATATATATATATATATATATATTAGTCTTCAGTCCTGAGACCACTTTGATGCAGCTTCTCCATGCTACTCTACCCTGTGCAAGCTTCTTCATCTCCCAGTACCTACTGCAGCCTACATCCTTCTGAATCTGCTTAATGTATTCATCTCTTGGTCTCCCTCTACGATTCTTACCCTCCACATTGCCCTCCAATGCTAAATTTGTGATCCCTTGATGCCTCAGAACATATCCTACCAATCGGTCCCTTCTTCTTGTCAAGTAGTGCCACAAACTCCTCTTCTCCCCTATTCTCTTCAATTCCTTGTCCACGTTTCAGTTCCATACATGGCTACACTCCATACAAACACTTTCAGAAACGACTTCCTGACACTCAGATCTATACTTGATGTTAACAAATTTCTCTTCTTTCCTGGCCATTGCCAATCTACATTTTATATCCTCTCTACTTCGACCATTATCAGTTATTTTGCTCCTCAAATAGCAAAACACCTTTACTACTTTAAGTGTCTCATTTCCTAATCTAATTCCCTCAGCATCACCCGACTTAATTCGACTACATTCCATGATCCTCGTTTTGCTTTTGTTGATGTTCATCTTATATCCTCCTTTCAAGACGCTGTCCATTTTATTCAACTGCTCTTCTAAGTTCTTTGCTGTCTCTGACAGAATTACAATGTCATCAGCGAACCTCAAAGTTTTTATTTCTTCTCCATGGGTTTTAATACTTACTCCGAATTTTTCTTTTGTTTCCTTTACTGCTTGCTCAATATACAGATTGAATAACATTGGGGAGAGGCTACAACCCTGTCTCACTCCCTTCCCAACCGCTGCTCCCCTTTCATGCCCCTCGACTTTTATGACTGCCATCTGATTTCTGTACAAATTGTAAATAGTCTTTCGCTCCCTGTATTTTACCCCTACCACCTTCAGAATTTGAAAGAGAGTATTCCAGTCAACATTGTCAAAACCTTTCTCTAAGTCTACAAGTGCTAGAAACGCAGGTTAGCCTTTCCTTAATCTTTATTCTAAGATAAGGCGTAAGGTCAGTATTGTCTCACGTGTTCCAATATTTCTAAGGAATCCAAACATCTTCCCCGAGTTCAGCTTCTACCAGTTTTTCCGTTTGTCTATAAAGAATTCGTGTTAGTATTTTGCAGCTGTCATTTATTAAACTGATAGTTCGGTAATTTTCACATCTGTCAACACCTGCTTTCTTTGGGATTGGAATTATTATATTCTTCTTGAAGTCTGAGAGTATTTCGCCTGTCTCATACATCTTGCTCACCACAGCAGAGTTTTGTCAGGACTGGCTCTCCCAAGGCTGTCAGTAGTTCTAATGGAATGTTGTCTGCTCCCGCTGCCTTGTTTCGACTCAGGTCTTTCGGTGCTCCGTCAAACTCTTCACGCAGTATCGTATCTCCCATTTCATCTTCATCTGCATCCTCTTCCATTTCCATAATATTGTCCTCAAGTACATCACCCTTGTATAGACCCTCTATATCCTCCTTCCACCTTTCTGCTTTCCCTTCTTTGCTTAGAACAGGGTTTCCAACTGAGCTCTTGGTATTCATACAAGTAGCTCTCTTTTCTCCAAAGGTCTCTTTAATTTTCCTGTCGACAGTATGTATCTTACCCCTAGTGAGATAAGCCTCTACATCCTTACATTTGTCCTCTGCTTAGCAGTTTTGCACTTCCTGTCGATCTCATTTTTGAGACGTTTGTATTCCTTTTTGCCTGCTTCATTTACTACATTTTTATATTTTCTCCTTTCATCAATTAAATTCAGTATTTGTTCTGTTACTCAAGGATTTCTACTAGCCCTCGTCTTTTTACCTACTTGATCGTCTGCTGCCTTCACTACTTCATCCCTCAGAGCTACCCATTCTTCTTCTACTGTATTTCTTTCCCCTATTCCTGTCAATTGTCCCCTTATGCTGTCCCTGAAACTCTCTACAACCTTTGGTTTAGTCAGTTTATCATGGTCTCATCTCCTTAAATTCCCACCTTTTTACAGTTTCTTCAGTTTTAATCTGCAGTTCATAACCAATAGGTTGTGGCCAGAGTCCACATCTGCCCCTGGAAGTGTCTTAAAATTTAAAACCTGGTTCCTGAATCTCTGTCTTACCATTATATAATCTATCTGATACCTTTTAGTATCTCCAGGATTCCTCCATGTATACAACCTTCTTTCATGGTTCTTAAACCAAGTGTTAGCTATAATTAAGTTATGCTCTGTGCAAAATACTACCAGACGGCTTCCTCTTTCATTTCTTACCTCCAATCCATATTCACCTACTATGTTTCCTTCTCTCCCTTTTCCTACTCTCGAATTCCAGTCACCCATGACTATTAAATTTTCGTCTCCCTTCACTACCTGAATAATGTCTTGTTTCTCATTATACATTTCATCAATTTCTTCATCATCTGCAGAGCTAGTTCGCATATAAACTTGTACTACTGTAGTTGGCATGGGCTTCGTGTCTGTCTTGGCCACAATAATGGGTTCACTATGCTGTTTGTAGTAGCTTACCCGCACTCCTATTTTTTATTCATTATTAAACCTACTCCTGCATTACCCCTACTTGATTTTTTATTTATAACCCTGTATTCACCTGACCAGAAGTCTTGTTCCCCCTGCCACCGAACTTCACTAATTCCCACTATATCTAACTTTAACCTATCCATTTCCCTTTTTAAAATTTCTAACCTACCTGCCAGATTAAAGGATCTGACATTCCACCCTCCGATCCATTTTTGTTGTTGTGGTCTTCAGTCCTGAGACTGGTTTGATGCAGCTCTCCATGCTACTCTATCCTGTGCAAGCTTCTTCATCTCCCAGTACCTACTGCAACCTAAATCCTTCTGAATCTGCTTAGTGTATTGATCTCTTGGTCTCCCTCTACGATTTTTACCCTCCACGCTGCCCTCCAATGCTAAATTTGTGATCCCTTGATGCCTCAAAACATGTCCTACCAACCGATCCCTTCTTCCAGTCAAGTTGTGCCACAAACTTCTTTTCTCCCCAATCCTATTCAATACCTCCTCATTAGTTACGTGATCTACCCACCTTATCTTCAGCATTCTTCTGTAGCACCACATTTCGAAAGCTTCTATTCTCTTCTTGTCCAAACTGGTTATCGTCCATGTTTCACTTCCATACATGGCTACACTCCATACAAATACTTTCAGAAACGACTTCCTGACACTTAAATCTATACTCGATGTTAACAAATTTCTCTTCTTCAGAAACGATTTCCTTGCCATTCCCAGTCTACATTTTATATCTCTCTACTTCGACCATCATCAGTTATTTTACTCCCTAAATAGCAAAACTCCTTTACTACTTTAAGTGTCTCATTTCCTAATCTAATCCCCTCAGCATCACCCGATCCATAGAACGCCAGTTTTCTTTCTCCTGCTAACGACGTCCTCTTGAGTAGTCCCTGCCCAGAGATCCGAATGGGGGACTATTTTACCTCTGGAATATTTTATCCAAGAGGACGCCATCATCATTGAACCATACAGTAAAGCTGCATGCCCTTGGGAAAAATTACCGCTGTAGTTTCCCCTTGCTTTCAGCTGTTCACAGTACCAGCACAGCAAAGCCGTTTTGGTTACTGTTACAAGGCATATCAGTCAATCATCCAGACTGTTACCCCTGGAACTACTGAAAAGGCTGCTGCCGCTCTTCAGGAACCACACGTTTGTTTGGTTTGTTTGGCCTCTCAACAGATACCCCTCCGTTGTAGTTGCACCTATGGTACGGCCATCTGTATCGCTGAGGCATGCAACAAGCCTCCCCACCAATGGCAAGGTCCATGGTTCATGGGTGATATATATATATATATATATATATATATATATATATATATATATATATATATATATATATATATCTCGACAGATGTCCATACGATCGTGTTCTGCATGGAAGATGGCATTCCATTCCACCCAACGGGCAATCACGCTAACGATGACGTCATGGCACCTATCGAACAGGGTACTGTTTTCGAGGTAGACCCACATCCACAATCGCTGTGTACACAGTCAGAGGGTGCTGTATGCCACAGAGCAGACGCCTGCCACACTCCCTGCAGGGAGCGGCCACTGGAAGAATGGAAGTAGGACACTCGCAAACTCAAGTGGCCCGGTGACTTAATGTGAATTGTGCTGTTGTTTCTCGAATGTGGGGACAGTTGATAGAGAGCGAAACTGTATCCTGTAGACCAGAGCAGGGCCGACCACGCGTGACATTAGAAACAAAGGACAGTTATCTGTCTGTAAGGGGACGATCGCACCACCTTAGCGCTGCATCTGGCCTCGCAGCATCCATTGGACTTGTATCATGGCAAGCGGCGTACAGAAGGCTTCGGCAGAGTGGCCTTTATTGTCGGAAACCTGTTGTATGTGTAGCTCTGACGCGTGTTCAGAGAAGGGAACGTAGAGAGTGGAGTCATCAACATGCCACCTTGACGGTCGAACAGTGGGCCAATGTTCTTCTCACAGATGAGTCTCGATTTGGTCTGGAGAGTAATTCTCGGCGAATTCGTGTCTGGAGGGAACATGGAACACAATTTCGGGACCCAAACATCGTGGAAGGAGACCATTATCGAGAAGGGCCACTAACAGTGTGGGCAGGGATTATGTTGACCACTCGAACACCTCTTCATGAAACTGTACAGGTGAATTGACAAGATTTAACTGCTGTCAGGTATCGTGACGAGATGTTGGGACCTCACATGCGGTTGTTGCGGAATGCTGTGTGTCCAGACATCGTACTGATGGACGGTGATGCTCCAACTCATAGAGCACAGGTGGTTGATGTTTCCTCGAAAACAGGAGATATTGCACATATGGCCTTGCCTGGTCACTCTTCCGATTTGAATCCCATAAAGCACATCTAGGATGCCCTAGGGAGATGGGTTGCATCACGGCAGCATTCACCAACCACTCTCCAATAGTGCGAGTAGCTCTGCAGGAGGAATGGGCATTACGTCTTCAACACGAGATTGGTGACATCATTCACAGCAAGCCCCATCGTTGTCAGGCCTGTATTGCTGCCAGAGGTGATCACAACGTACTGAGCACATTAACTAGTTGTCGGAATGTTTGTGCAAATCCGTTAAGTTGGAAAAAACGAAGAACATTTTTTTCTACCATTTTGCACTTTGCAGTTGTTTACATTCTGCATTCTTTACGTTGTTTCTACTTTACTATCATCTGTTTATACTGTTTCGAGGCAAAATAAACGCAACTTTGCAAAATTTCCGTTTGATGTTTTAATTTTGGTCTCCAGTGTATTTGGACTCTTTGGTTATTGTACTTTTACTTGTCACCTCTGTAGCTGCATATTTCCTTTCCTCTGCTGATGTTGTTGCTTCATCCACTGGTAATGGAATATCCAGTGCATCCTCAGTAGTCTCTCCAAATGTCCCTTCAGTAGGTGATGATGTATCAGTAGCTGATTGTTTCTTTCCCTCTACTGATGGTGTTGTTTTTTCAACCACTGGCATTGTAGACTCTGGTGTATACTCAGTTGTTTCTCCAGATGTCCCTAATATGGGTGATAATGTATCAGCTGCAGGATTTTGAAGGTGATATTCCTCATTTGAACCCAATGATGAGTCTTTTGGTGTTTCAGGTGTCAGTGATGGTGCTGTTGCCAATACTGTCCTTGGTGTAGCTGCTTTCGCTGTTGTAACAATATTGGCAATTTGTTTGGCTGTCAATTGCTTCCCCAATCTTCAAAATGTAAGATGTTTGCAATATCTATCTATGACCAATACAGCCAATGTCTACAATGTGGATGGTTCTAAAATGACTGCAATGCCTGAGAAACGTTTATTACCCACTGTGATTTATTTGTTTACACATAACCATTGTCATAATTCTTACTCATGTAGTATGTTGCCAACTATGACATTTGTCTTCATGAGATGAGTTGGATCAATTATATTTTCAGGCATTATCTGGCCATTTGAGATTCAGTTTTATATACATCTTTTTCTCCACTATTAAAACAAACAAATCCAAACTCTCACAGCAGATTTTCCTAGCTTTCCTACTTCTTACAAGAGGGCATTTGGTTTCACAACATTGGTTACCTACAGCTGTGTTGACTGATTAGTAACTTCAGCTACTCCACACCCATGAAAGTCTGAAAACACAAATATTTTACTTATAGGCATTGTTTGAAATTTAGGCACAGTACTGTTTTTAATGTTTTCTGTCGATCAACTGATACTTTTTTACCACTGTGCACATGGATTCTGTAGAGATGTGAAACAGAAACACGTTCCCTTTTTTATATTATCACTGTATGATACACTGTCATAATGTCTCTTGAGTTGCTTGCATTCATAGTACTTATATTTTGAAGTATGTATCTCGTCTAAAAGCACTATAAGAACTTTATCTTTGTGGTCCTTTTCCTTCAGTTTTGGCAGAGCTCGTTGCGTTTTGTACAAAGCCACATTTTTCGTTTTGGGTTTATGTGAACACAGTTGCAGTGCTAGGCCATTCTACAATTTAAACACGTTACACTCTTGATAGCACGTTTAGTGCAAAAACAGGAATTTGTGTTCAGTATTTTCTGTGGTTCGTCATAAAATGATGTACCTCAGTAATGAGTATCTATCTGTTTCTTCTATCGCCTTTTCCAGCTGTAATGCTACTTGTATCTGCAACTTTTTTGAAAATGTAACATGTTATGCACGCATTTTCACAGTATATGCCATTATGTTAGCAAGATAACACTTTCGTCTGTTTTTAATACTTTTTTTCGGGATTTTTACATTTCTGAACTATATTAGGCGCAATCTTACCTTTTTGTTGAGCTATTTGTCTAGGCCCCACTTTCTTCTATCTTGTTACGTTCCAGAGTACTCCTGGCTTTCTCTAGAGCATTTAATTCCTTTTTTCTGGTAGTTATAATTTTTTCCGTTACACCAATTTCCACTCACCTTTTCCAGGATCTAGCTTGTGCAGAACTTTCTGCAGGTCACTTATTTTGTCACAAAACTTTGCAAGTACGAAATGTCTTAGATGATCTTCATTTCTGTTTCGTCACTGTTTTGTCACTGAAACATCAGTCATCTGGGCATTCGAAATTACAGCATTTGATTGTTAAGGCTTTTTTTATCTTGTACTTTGCAATTATGCCACAAAGAACACAATACTTCCCTTCTTTTACACGAATATTCAGATAGCTAAAAACACCTGTTGCCTCCTCACTATGTGTGATAGTCTGTATATGTGTGATAGTCTGTATATATATATATATATATATATATATATATATATATATATATATATATATATATATATACAGACTATCACACACACACACACACACACACACACACACACACACATATATATATATATATATATATATATATATATATATATATATATATATATATATATACAGACTATCACACATAGTGAGGAGGCAGCAGGTGTTTTTAGCTATCTGCATAGGGCTTTACAGTGTGTCTCTACTGAAATGAGTTACAATTTGGGCAGTACTATTCTGTAATGAAAAGACACTGGGGTTGGACAGAAAAATGGAAACACCAAAAATACAACACATTACTATGCCTAGTATAGTACATGAAATAGTAGCTGGTTGTCATCTCATAATGGATAAATACATGTCCTGTAAGGTTTTCAAGGAATTCTTATACCTTTCTTCCTGAAAAGTAGTGGCAATTTCAGGTAACAATAATGGAGGTGGATAGCATAACATACCCTTCTCTTAAAAGTGGATCACAAATACTGAATAATATTAAGATCCAGTTACTACTAAGAAAAGTTATTTAAAAAATCAAGGAACATGCACATGTCAGAAATCAGTAAATCCAACAACATACGTAAGGCTATATGGAATGTAGTGAAACAAGAGAAAGGACAACCAGCCACAAAACATGATAACATTACTATTGAACAGAATGAATGGGGAATAAATGATGAGTCACAGGTAGGAAATATATTGTAACCTCCCCACCGAAATTTTAAAATGAAATGAAATGACAATATTATTTAGAAATGGTAATGGACATTGCGCTAAGTGTAACCTCTCCACTGAAATTTTAAAGACAGTATTTAATAGAAATGGAGCCAAGAAGCATAACCTCCCTGCAATGAAATATACTAACAAAGGCAACAAAAATGTGAAATTCGCAATCTGACTCTGGTATAAGCTCCCACAAAAAAAATAATGAAAAACAATTCAGTGCTAATGAAATTCAATTAAACCGAAATATCGGTCTTTGGCCCTGTGCAAAAATCAGAATTAAAGTCTTACCTCATTGTAACTGCTAGTCAAATTTCTGCTCTTATTCTTGCGCACGGCTTGGAGGAACTGCATTGCAAATAATAATATTGCTTTTTTTTTTTTTTTTTTGAGATCTTACTGAAATTTTTCTTTAAGGGAAGTGGAACGAAATGGGAAGTGCAATTAAATAAATTTTGTTTTGTAAAAACTGCTTTGGAATAAAAATTATTATTGGGGCACTTGTTAGAAATTAATTACAATAAATAAACTTTACATTATCTGATGATTACCTTAATTAATAATATACCTCAGTCAGCCTCTTGACCAGTGTTGCCGACAGATTACATCACACAACCGCACTGGGCTGCTGACCGACCGCTCTGCATGACGACTACTAGCGTACTGGACGCAACTGAACAGAGCTACTGCCTCGCAACGACTACTGACAGAGTACTGCTCGCAACACTCGCGCGGTCAAGCGCATACTCTCTGGTCAGAGACGCTGCAATGCCTCGCCATCGCTGCTACGTTACATACGTGTTTCAATATTTAGTATCATTTCTTATAGTAGAAGGCATAAGGACAAATAGTTCAAGAGAAAAATCACAGCAGTATATTGCAAAAGTAACCCTCATGAAATTCAATCATATGGATGTATCAGAAACTTCCTGTTCTGAAATTAAGAAAATTATACATTCTCTCAAAAATAAAAGCTCATCTGGTTTTGATGATGTTTCCAATAGAGTACCAAAATTTGTTCCCATATATGTCTTACCTGAAATATGTAGTGTATCACTAAGGCAAGGCATTTTTACCTAGAGTCTGCACTGAATGATATTATTTCATGTTCTTTTCTTTTCTGTATATAAGCTATATGTAAATTGAATGGGTTATAGACCCCACCAAAGGTAAATAAACCAGTTGCTTTGTAGCAAGGATAATGTTTTGATACATCGTTAAATATCAGTAAGAAACAAAATAAGAAATACGCTCTTCAGTTTATTAATTCCAGTATCTTCACCCATTTTTACTGATAAGTGGTAGTGTATGGACATATGCTTATATCCATCGTACCAGCATTTTTATAAAATATGTATTTCAAATGTACGTTAAGAGTGTTATTAAAAGTTCTAGAAAAGCAAAATTTACACACATTTAAGAAACCACTCCTATAATTTCATCATTTCACTCACCGCTGAGATCCTGCATCAAGAGGTTCAGAGCAGGCAAGAAGAACTTATGCGATATTGGGAGGAACGATACTACATTGACACTGTCGCAATCAGCTCTAAGCACAACAGAATTAACGTGAAGCAGTACATAATTCAAATTATGAACATTGACCTTGAATGTATTGATAATGGCATCAGTTAAAGTATCACCAAGATTGCATACAAATTCATAAATTACCTTCAAATTTCTTTCAACTATTCTTTCCAATCAATTTTTCCAATTATTCAAGCAATTATTAATCAGTTTACATACCTCCACATATACCTATTCGAGACTAAAATATGCCATTGTCAAACCCCCATAAAAAGGTATAGGAGAGATCTCAATAACTACTAACCAGTTTCACTGCTAACATCATTTTCCAAAATTTTGAGAAGATAATGTATTCTAGAACAGACCAACAACAATATTCTCACCAAATCACAGTCTGATCTACTGAGAATGCAATTTACATGTTCATTCACCAAATTTTATAAGCGTTAAATAATAAAATTGCACCATTAGGTATTTTCTGCAACCTATCTAAGGCATTTGTGAATCACAATGTGCTAAATAAATCGAAGTTTTATGGGGTTGATGGTATACTCAAACAGTGGATAATGTCATGCCTAACCAAAAGAATGGAGAAAGTTGTATTTTGTAATTCAACCAATGTAGTCCAGAGACATTATTCTGAAGGGGGAGGAATCACATATGGGGTTTCCAAAGGCTCAATCTTAGGTCCACTATTGTTCTTCGAATATATAAATGATCTTCCACCTAACATGCAAGAAGCAGAATTAGTTCTTCTTGCAGATAATACTGTTATTGTAATCAGTAGAAACATACATACAGAAACAGAAGAAATAGTAAACAATCCCCTTAAAATTATCATTGACTTGTTTTCTGCGAATGCTCTCATCCTCAACTTTAAAAAGACACACTGTACTCAATTCTGTACATGTAGGGTACTAACAATGATAAGTGTAACCCATAGTGAGGGAACAATAAATAGAGTAGAACCTTCAAAATTCTTAGGTGTTCGCATTGAAGAGAATTTAAACTGGGAAAAACACATCTTGGAAGTTCTACAATAAATTAGTTCAGCTGCATTTGCACTTAGAATCATTGCAAATCTTGGGAGAGACGAATCAGTAACTTGATGTAATTTGCATATTTTCATTCGATAATGTCATATGGAATAATGTTCTGGGGTAACTAATCTTTAAGAAAGAAAGTCTTTATTGCTCAAAAACGTGCTGTAAGAGTAATATGTGGTGCACACTCACGATAATCTTGTAGACATCGCTTTAATTATGAGGGAATTCTCACTACTGCTTCACAGTACATTTATTTCCTCATTAAGTTTGTTGTAAATAATCCACTGCAGTTCGAAAGAGACATTGATGTACGTAATTACAATACCAGAAGAAAAAATGACTTTCATTACTCCACAGAAAGGTTGTGTCTAGCCCAAAAAGGGGTGCATAATGCTGCAACAAAGATTTTTGATAACAATGTAACAAAAGTTTTTGATAAGTTACTCATGGATATAAAATACATGACATATTTTTTTAAAATCTGAAACCAAACTAAAAAAGTTTCTCCTTGACAACTGCTGTATTGTGTAAAAGGTGGTGGGTAGGAGTTACTAACTTACATCTGTAGATATTATTTTAAAAGAAACTTTAGAAATGTTCAGCATGTAGCGATATTTAAAATTTAAGCTGAGAGATGTATGCAAAATGACTTGTTCCACATCATTACGATTTATCGAGAAAATTATCCATGGAGCATGAAACTTATCAACTAACTAACTATCAGGTGTTCTGTGGCGACCAGGAGGGTTGCGAAAATTCATCCTCATACTCAATAAACAAGTCCTGAGTGATGCAAGCTGTTTGAGCAGGGACCCTGTCTTCTTGGAACACAGTATACCATTGGGGGAAAAAAAACATTGTACCATTAGATGAACATGATCAGCCTAAATGGTCCCATAATTCTTGGCAGTAATACCACCTTGCAGAGTACACATGGGGTCGTTGGAATATCATAATATGGTTGCCCAAAACTTGGACGCTGTGTTTCAATCTTGGGACGTAAACTGGTATAGCAGTTGTAAACTATGTGAGGCAAAGCTCATCTGACCAAATGATTTTCTTCCGTTGCTCCACAAGCCAGATTTTATGGCTTCAGCACCACGTTTTCCCGTTGCGGGCATTTGCATCACTGATTACTGCTTTTGGAATTGCAGCTCTCCCTGTAATTCTCTGCTTATGAAGCTCCCTTCATGTTGTTTTGCTGCTGACAGGAATCGTGAGTTCGACATTCAGATCTGCAGTGACTTTTGGATGTGTCGTACTTTCAGTTTTCGTCACAATCCTCTTCAATGACCGTCTGCCACGATCACTCACACACACTTTTGTGCACGTCGTGACGTAGCTGAGGATGTTTTCTGCTTTGCTCATAGGTGGTACAAATCTTAGATATGGTACCTCTTGAAATACCAAACACTTTGGCTGCCTTGGTTACAGAAGCACCCACCAAGCAAGCACCCACAATTTGCTCACTTTCGAATTCACTTAGCTCCGTAATATGCACTCACAACTACAAGGAACACTGTTCTAATCATGAGTGACACTTCCTACATATTGAGGACATTCCACAGGTGCTATTCCTGATCAGATACAACCTGCAGCCTTGGATAGCGTTTGCATTTACGTTCAACCAGGCATTTCTCAGGTTGTTTCCATATTTTTGTCCAGTCCATGTCAGTTTGCAACGGCGTTACTCCAAAATATTAATCCATATATTGCAAAGGACAGGAAATAGCAAAATTATGTCATCCTGGTGCCTTTTTTGGAGCAACGTTTGAAATAATTCTTAGAGAAAAACAAAATACTGGTCTTTAAGAATTAAGTTTTCGTCAACATGAATTCGCAACGGCTTTCTATATTGTACTCTTCCTAGATTTTGTCATCCATCATTAGATTTAGACTTAGACTTATATTTTGACTTATTTTAAAAATGCGTGTAATTTCTTTTACTTATTTTTAGTGTCAACCTTATAGTATTGAACTATTGGAACCTACGTCTTCCATGAGTAAGTGTTCAACTGACTGACATATTCAAGCAGGACAACGACTTGCCCCTCACAGTTTTTTTTCCTCCACTACCTCTTCTAACCTCCAGACTTCATAGAAATTCTCCTCCATACATTGCATGACTAGGACTCCTACAAGAAGAAATATAGTCCAGAAATGTCTTAGCCACAGCCGATAGGATTCTTTTAAGAATGAATTTTCACGCAACAATGGAGTGTGCACTGTTTTGAAACTTTCTGATAGGGGACTCGAAACTGGGAGTTTTGTCTTTTGTGGTAAAAAGTACTTCACCGACTGAGCTGTCCAAGCACGAATCTCGGCGCACCCCAACAGCTTTGCTTCCGGCAGTACTTCTCCTACCAACCACATTTCATATAAGTTCTCGTATGACTTGCATCTCACGATGTTTATTCTGTAGCACGGCTGAATGCAAGGAGCAACTACAACTGTTAGCTACTGTAAATCCTTTGCTGAAGAACTGTGAGTCTAACCTCCTGATGTTTTCTTAAGCTCAACATCTCATTAATTGTGGTGAGGTATTGACTCAGAATTTTCAGAGAGGGCAAGTGGGCACCGTGAAGCATTCTACAGATTAGCAGAAGTATTGTTAAGGCTCTGACGCCAGCTGAAAACGTGTATTTCAAACCAATTGTAAACTTGTCTGCAAAGATTTGTGAAAACACTATACTCGACATATCAAACTTTACATCACAGTGTGTTAATCTAGACTCACATGAGGTAATATTAGTATATGCATAATTAGTTAACTCAAAAATATTCATTTTCTTTTTCTGTTAAGTATCTTATATAATTCTGTAAATGATGAATGGATGAATTAACGAAAAACTATCTCCTAGTGATGTGCATCTCTGCTGTGTGTTTTAATTCACTCTGGAATAGGAAAGGGGTAACTGACAGTAGTATACAAAGTATCTTCCACCACACACTGTAAAGCAGCTTGTGGAGTTCAGATGTAGATGTAGATAGGTATTCACCTGGGTAAAATATTCTTGTGGTAAAATAGTATTTCATTTGGATCTAGTGCTGTCAACTCAGGGAATCAGAGGATATCAACTTGGCTTTCTATAGTTTAGTGAATAGCATGTTAACTCCCTTAATAATTAAGAATTTTAAAAGGGAAATGGGTAGGTTAAATTTGGATGAAATGGTAGCTATTGAAGTGTGGTGGCAGGAAGAACAAGCAAGATTTCTTGTCAGTTGGGTACAAGGTTATCAACACACAACTGGATAAGAGAAATATGGAAATTGGTTTAATAATGAATGGGAAAACGGAAACGTGGTTAAATTTCAATGCTGCTCCTGAAAAAAGGTTGTATGCGTGGAAGAGACCTTGTGACATGGAGACGGTTCAAAGGCATACAATGCAGACAGCGAAGCCACAATGGCTGTCCAGTCCAGTCTCCATCGCAAAGAAAGAGAGCAGAGCAGAATTAATTTCGTAATTTCAATCACAGATACGAGACGCTTGCAACGTTTCGAATTCATTGATAGTAACAACGTACCTGACTGCTAATTAATTAAAAATTTGCTAAACTAAATGAATTATTTTGTGTAATAGAATTAATTTTCTCTGGCCACTGGACCCTACAGATGGTTGCCTGCATGGAGCGCCATTTGTTGGTGGGGTGAAGTAAATTTCACATTCATCATTTAATTAATTTAGAAAATACAGAAGATGGCAAAAATCCATAAAGTTCAGGCCTGTTACGTTCGGATTTACGTTGCAGTCACTGTGTTGTGGGGGGAGACGAATTCCTCTTGTGCTGGAGTCCTCATGCTAAGACAGGTCTCTCAACTTGTGCACCAAGAGACCTTGCCACCCCATCAGCCAGAGGCAGCAGCAACCCTTCCACCTCCATTGCGGTTGATCAGTGTATGAGCAACGTTGTTTTGGCCGCCAATGTCGTTCGTTATATTGTTGCTCTTTCAGTTGTGTTTCTTCCACCCTGTTTGGCTATGGTAACCCTTTCGTTGTACATGGATGCACACTATGATATAGCACCCAAGTTTACAGGAGCACAGAGAGACACTGAGCTGTTCCAGAAACATCTCTGCCCGCTGATGTCAGAGAACCCTTGCTGTGAGTACTGCTTGGCTGGAGCTATCTGTGGCCAAGAAAGAAATGAAAAAGTGTCAGCTAGTGTAGAGTCTCAACAAGTAGTGTGCCTGGGAGTAGAGACGCGAACACACTGTATACTGGAGTGCGTCGGCGAGCATGCAGTCTGTGTACTGCAGCAGCAGATGTGTGACCGCTGAACGATATGGGCAGTATCGAATTACATGCAATGAGAGCAGGCTGTCTGTCTGTTTCCCTTTCTCGCTGTCATTTATGGAGTACGGTATCCTGGTGGATGCTATCCATGTCAAGCTCCAGTAAGGATGGATGCGGAAGTGGTAGGATAATAGTACTATGTTTCTCAGCTGTGCTTGCAAGTGAATAAATAGCCACCACGCCAGTGATCGCAGGAGTTGAAGTTACCATCTGTTAACAGTGCTTAACCATGTGTTCTGTTCTGGCAGAGGCTATTTGGTCTGATTTGCACCTTACTACTGTAGGATGGTATAGCAGTGCAACAGGTTCGTTAAGTTAGTTCCTTAGTGTTTGAGCGACATTTTTCGGGAGATATTATCGTTGATCAGTATTTAGGGGACGTTGCTTGGCAGACATTGCTGTTGATCAGTATATGAACATCGCTGTTTTGGCTGCCATTGTCGTTCATTATGGCATTGCTCTTTCAGTTGTATTTCTTCCATCCTGTTTGTGTCGTTCATTGGGTTGAGTTAATGTTGTCTCATCATGTAAGGTTGTGGCCTTGTTAAACTGTATATGTTAGTGCATTGGTCTTTAGTATAAGCGAGGGGCTTGTTTTGAATGCCAAGACTTTTTCTCGTTAGTCTCTTGTTTTAAAATTAGAGTTTAGTTTGTCCTATTGTTTGCTTCATATGCTTGTAGCCATGTGACTGTTAAATGATACAAAGTACTGTGGTGCTTTATTGTAAGATTAACTTATGAAACTAACCACCATTTGATTGCTTTTAAGCTTTTAGATATTTACTACGCTGGTGGTGCTACGATTGTGTAATAGATGGTTCGCTATTTGTGAAAGCTATTGATCTAAGGTGGCTTAACTGCATAAATTTCTGTGCACCAGTTGCGTCAAGGACATGTGAGGTGTGCCAAAAAATTTTATTGATATTTGTCATGTATGTTTTAGAGAGTTTTGTGTCGAAGGTTTATTTTAAAATAAATTGCTAACTTCCTGTAAATGTCTTTCATTATTTACAAGGACAGAACCCAGAGGCTGCAAAATTGCTGTTACTGTTATTTTAAATTTATTTCGTAATATTCTTTGTTTTGAAACTGGTCATCAGCATTAATTCTTTTTATCACTTTTGGTGAACGATTATGCCTTATTAGTATATACCTGAAAGGTTACAGCAAAAAGTTTTTATTACCAGTGTAATATCAAATGTTTGCTTTCTCATTGCTAAATGTGATGAAAGATATCTGGAGGTTAACCTGGCTTATGATCAGCTATGTCAGAATCACTCTTACAGTGAAGTGTAATGTTCAGGTTCTGTTTTGATTAATATATGATCGATTGATATTTGTTCAGTAAAGCCACCACTACGCTTCACACCACTACAGCTATGCTTCCTACTGGCACAGCGTTCTCCAAGGCCATTCAGTTGCAGATCCTGGATGTCACCAAACTGTGGGTAGTAGTAGTGTGGTAATTATCGCTATTTTAATACAGAAACATTGTCCGCCGTTACGTTGGGAGTAGTGTTGTGTGAAGACAGTCTGGTTTGATTACCATATTTCACGCTCAGAGTAGCTATGTTGGTTGTTATTATGCAATTAGGAACATGGCGCCGAATGAAAATGACGAGTGCAATAGCATTATAAGTAAAATTAAAAATTATGATGGAAAGTGCATAGTGTGTGAAAAAACAGTACTTATTGTGATAATACTTGTCTGGCGTGCTACATTATTTAAAAAGTTGATAAGAGAAGAAGCACGAACACTGGAAAATACAAAGGTGAGCCTCTGTGTGCAGTACCAACGACTAACACTGAACATTTGCAAGAAAATGGACCGTCTTCCCATTGCAATTGTGAAAAACGCGCCGACAAAGGAATAATGTGTGTAAAATGTGAAATACTTTACCACTATAAGTAAGCAAATGTAAGTTTAAAACGAAAGACTTGGTACTGTTTGAATTGCTGTTAAGACGAAATGCACGAAAATGTAAACAGCAAAGACACTGAAGACAATATCATAGCATATCTATTAGATTACATTCGTGGGTTAATACTAAAAAATGATGAACTTAAACAACAAAAACAACATTGCAAATCTCCGTTGTACAGTGATGTGCTAATAGAAAATTTGACTAGTAAAAATACTGGTGACAAGACCAATGAACATTGTCGAAAACACCCGAAAACTGTGAGAAGTGGTGTTGAGTGCGCAAAATGTGGAAATTTCATTTTCGTTGTGGGAAAGTAGATCCCTCACTAAAGGGACAGGAGACAACCATAAAAAATTGGAACTCTGATGAATGTAGGTCGAAAACTATTAGTCCTGAAATATGTAACATACCTGATTATAATGGACCTGAAAATAACGAAATTCACACAACCACATCTGAAGCCAAACACACGAAGCAGACCAACATGGATTGTGGCACAAATGGTGCAGATATATTTAAATCATCGAATAAAAACCATAGCAAAAAATCTGGCAGCAACCCAGATTTGATGGTGCCTGTTATGAAATTGAATAAAAGAAACAATGTATCAAATGAAACAGACAAAGAA
This sequence comes from Schistocerca piceifrons, assembly GCF_021461385.2. Taxonomy (NCBI): domain Eukaryota; kingdom Metazoa; phylum Arthropoda; class Insecta; order Orthoptera; family Acrididae; genus Schistocerca; species Schistocerca piceifrons. The sequence continues at coordinate 776,756,757 of NC_060140.1, read as the reverse complement.
CAAAATGGAACACAGAGTCAAGAAATACCAAGAGAAAAGACAACATACATCAGAATCTACTCTGATGGTTTTGGAAGAGGGATGGCTAGAAAAACGAAGGCCCTGACAACCCAACAAAACATTAAAATTGAAGGCTTAGTGAAACCTGGAGCAAGATTCAACCAGATCCTCACCAACACTGTAGATTGCAGTAATTTGACAAGGAGTGACTTTGCAGTTCTTATAGGTGGTTCCAATTATGTATACCATAATGAAACAGCTGCAGCAATAGCAGCTCTGAAGACAACACTGGGCAAGTTAACAAAGACAAATGATATATTATTTAAAATACCACATCATTATGATTTAATTGAAACATCATGTGTAAACAGAGAAATAACCAAAGCTAACTAGTATTTTGAAATAATTTGCAAACAGTTTAAAAATGTAATTCTTTTAGATGTTAAGGACTGTATAAGTTGTAACCATTAACCCTCTGACAATTGTTACTGCTCAAGAACTTGTCATACAAGATATGGTCAAGGCCTAAGTGGCTTAGGAAAGACACTGCTGATCCAACAAGTACTTAGTATGGTAAATAACAAATCACCTTGCATCAGCAATTTGGAACACATGTCTCAAAACACAGAACCAGATCAGGGAGACGTATAAGGCTGACAAAGCCTCAAATGTGTCAGACTTGGTCAAAACAAAGAGCTTTAGATCATAATATAAAAAAACACTTAAAGTAAATAATCAAACTAAGCCCAATGTAAGTAATGTACCACCTAGTAGCAAAAATGAACTACTTTTGTTACATATAAATGTACAATCCCTAAGAAACAAAGTCAGTGAACTACTGTACTGGCTGGAGGAAATTCAGTGTGGCATTCTCTGTGTGAATGAACATTGGAGTAAAAGTGAGGAAGTAAGCCTATTTGTACCATTTGGCTACTCACTGGCAACAAGCTACTGTAGACCAAACAATGCCCATGGTGGAGTGTCCATTTATATCTACAAAAACTTGAATCTAAAATATTCAATCATAGGCCTTAAGAGCCTGTCTGTTGAAAGACTATTCGAAGCATCTGACTTGGTTATACACACTCAGAAACTCATAATTACAACAGTTTACCGATCACCAGCTTCTGATGAGGAGATATTCACAGAAAAAACTCTCTGAATTAATCTTACTGACTACCAAATACAAGCAGTATAAAACATTTGTCAGGAGACGTTAATATAGATGTAAGAGTAAAGAAAAAACTGTGGTGTACATCCTAAGTATCTTAAGATCAATGAATTACTACTGCTTAAATGAAAAACCAACAAGAATGGAGGCATGCCTTGACAATATAGTTAGCAATGTGTGTAGAAATCAAGTAGAATGGAATACCATCAAATTAGGACTATCTGACCATGATGGCATATGGCTCAAAATAGGAAATCTGACACTTGATGATACTAGGATGCTAACTACATTAGAGCTCTCAAGGAAGAGAACATTGAAGTAATGCGAAATGAACTGAGTAGAATAGAATGGGCTAGAATACTAACCATTGACAAAGATATAAATGAAAGCTTTTCTGAATTCACATCCAGTATAAAAATACATTAGACAGTAACTGCCCTCTTGTTACTAAGAGATGTAACCCTAGCAATATACATAAACCACTATGCACAAAAAAGTGGTATACCCTGCACATCAATGAAATTAGAATCCTTCTACTCATGCTGAAGGACAAAATTGAAGGCAATCAAGGAAACAAGAATAGATATATAAACTTAAGAAAAATGTACAAATCTGAAATTAAAGCAGCAAAAATGTAAGCAAATGAGGAGTATATTTTAAATTCTAGAAACAAATGTAAATCTGTCTGGAACATAGTTAAAAGTGAGATAAACATGGGGAAAGGAGAAATCAGTAACCCAATTAATTGCAACACTCTCAACAAACACTTCATAAATTCAGTAAATGCACAGGTACCAAAAAATGATGATTTAACTGATGCCAAAGCTTTTCTTCCGCAATTACAGAATAAAACAGATAAAAGATTTAACTGGAGTGGAATAACTGCTACACATATAAACAACTCTGTAAACAAGTTGAACAACTCTAGAACAGAAGACTACTATGGATTCAGTAACTTTGTAATAAAGGCTATAATTAAGGAAATTAGAACTCCTCCACTCTACCTTGCAAATAAAATCCTTGATGATGGCATTTTCCCTGGTTGCCTTAAAATTAGTTACATTCCCCATATACAAAAAGGGTGACAGAGAAATGCCAGATAACTATAGACCAATATCAATTGTCTCTATATTCCCCAAAATCATAGAGAGATGCTCACATACACAGATTTACATGTATTTTGACAGCAATAAATTACTTAATGACAGCCAGTTTTTAGTAAGAACTAATCATTCAACCATAAAAGCTATTGAAAGGCTGATAACTGAAATCCACAACGCTTTTGAAAGGAAACTGACCACCTGTGCAACACTCATAGTCTTAAGCAAAGCATTTGATTCATTATCACATGATATAATTTTTTAGAAATTAGAATATTATGGTACTGCAGACAAACCACTTAATTTGATTAAGTCATACCTAAATAACAGGTGACAGTCAGCGTACATGAACAATGAAAGGTCAGATTTAATGAAAATTAAGAGAGGATTTTCACAGGGCTCCGTTCTTGTACCCTTCCTCTTTATTATCGATGTTAATGACTTCTCGAACTATATAGCATGCAAATATGTTTAATATGCTGATTATATGACCATGATCTCCATAGGTGAGAATATGCATGAGGTGGTAAACAAAAATAATGAACTTTTTGGTAAATGTAGGGTGTGGTGTATTGCTGACACAAAACAGAAGAAATATATTTTAATCTGAAGGCACGGTAAGGAGAGAATCACAGTGTCAAACTACTGGGACTAAAAATAGACCAAAGATTCTCATGGGATGACTATTTAAGCTATCTGACAGGCAAACTTGCATGCATAATATTCCTGCTGTGTAAACTAAGAAATTCTGTCAGTAAAAGTTTATTGATGCTTTGCTGCTATGCATTCCTTCAGTCACAGCTACAATATGGGAGTCTGTTATGGGGTAATTCACCAGGCACAAACTTTGTATTCAAATGGCAAAAAGAAGCAATTAGATGTTTACAATGAATGGGTCCAAGAGAAAGCTGTAAGGAGCACTTCAGTATATTAAACATAATGACACTCCAAAGTTTCTATATGTATAACTGCTTAATATACATAAAAGAAAATATACAACGATTTACACAGAGAAAGAATTTACGTTTTCACAGCACTCGAAATAACTGCATGCTTAATATATTGTATTCTAGGCTGTCACTGACACATAACAGTCACAAACACCTAAGTCCAAAGTTATACAATAAACTGCCACAATCCGTCAAAACCTTCACCCACTTTAAATTTAAGTAGGTATTAGACATATGGCTCAAAAATAAAGCATATTACTCAATTGTAGAATATCTTGGAAGTAATTTGAAAGGAATGTATACAAAATGGAATAATGTAACTATCATTAACTAAATGTGTAAAACCATATAATTAATTCTTGAATGTAAACTGTATAAAGATTATTGCCGAAAGTGTCCGATTATGAAGAAGTTTATGTATTTATATGTATTTATGTATATGTAAAATGATGATGTGGGTAAAATGTATAAATTAATAACTACTAAGAAGGTGTATGTAGATGTATGCATAATGTATAATGTAAAAATTAGTAACAACTATACTTATATGAAATATGTAAAATGTATTTTGACGAAGCCAGTTGCATGGTAAACATGCTGAACGGCTAACAACTAAACATATGAAACATATGAATCATGCCATTTGCACTGCGAGCATTTGGCGTTTCGACTCCACTGATAGTAATGTGATAAGCTCTGTCGTATTATCCCTGTCTTTATGATCATATTTTGGGATTCATAGCTAACATATTTCCTTTCCTTGAGTCATCTCGATTAAGCAGCTCTCTCTCTTTCTCTCTCTCTCTCTTTAGGGACTGGACACAACGTCGTTTAGTTTTCCTTGCATCTTGATGTATGTTCTATTTCATTACTTGTCCTACAGCAAGGTGGCAGCTTGCCTAGTCACTCAGTATTGTGAATGGAAACTATAAAACACTGTGACAGGACAACCTCACATTTGTATCTTTTTTCCAAGAAAGGGTTACGAGTCTTTCGTTTTCAGGGTTCTGTATTTTCCAAAGCTTTATATTATCAGATATGACTGATTCATGAAGAGAACCATAAACTCACTGAGTTTGCATTGTGTCCAATAGTGGACGTTGCAAGTGCAGCGCCTTGACAAAATAGTGATAGAATAGGAAAAGAGACTCTATGTCTTTGAAGATGCGAGATGTTTGTCTGTTTCAACAGCAAAGCGTGCATTCTGGAGGAATTACTGAAAAGAACTGTAATGTGAATAGAGCACTAGTCATTTGGATTGACAATTTGGGGAGATTGGTTGTCTCCGTAAACAGAAAAGTATCAGTCTACCAAAGTGTGCCAGATGCAACCATGGAGAGGGCGAGGGAAAATTTTGTAAACAGTCCACAAACACCAAGGTCGCTGCAAGCCTTGATCCTGGAATCTGCGTGGAAGACCTTGTGATTGCAGCTTGTGCAACAATTAAACTGGATAATTATGACTGGCACCTTCCATTTTGTGTCATAGCACGAGCATTTCGTCTCCATACCGAAATAATTTCTTACATCTTTGTGTGTTCATAAGGAACAATTCCTAATTTTAATAACTGTTTAGAGTATATTTTCACTATCTTTACTATGGACAGGGACTGTGATTGCTGTGTTCAGATGCGAGCTGAGTTGGTGATCCTTCACTCACAGCTCCAGGTGGTACTGGCTTCAGTCACGCAGCTTGAGACTGTGGCCAATCGCCAATAGGGTCATTGTGGGGGGGGGGGGCAGCAGCAGACGTGGGGATCCAAGGGACGTCCAGCACATCCCAGGTGTCCCCCGATTAGTCCACTGCTGTGTCTGCCCCGGGTACTGTCCACAGCAGGTTGACTACTCAGCTGTGGTCGAGAGGGAGGTTGTTCCAAGATGTGGCAGGTAACAAACAGCTCTCTGGGGAGCTGATCAAAGGACCTCCCTCGACCATCTGCCAAACAGGTTTCAGTCTGTGTGTAATAAACATCCTTAGCCAGACGTGGTTGCTTGCCCTGTTTCAGGGGAAGCCTCTTGGTCTACAAGACTGGGCAGTCACAGAGCGTTGGATTACTGGTAGTTGGGAACTCCAAAGTTATGATCTTAATGGGACCCATGAAGGATATGGCTGTGGAGGAAGGGAAGAAAGGAATTGTGAATTCTGTGTGCACACTGAGTCATGTTACCAACCATCTGGCTTTTCCAAGACATGTCCGATTTTTCAATGCTTTTTTTAATGACCGGCCAGAATTTTTGTTTTTAGAAAATGTCAGCTCTTTGATAAAGAAGTTGCATTTCATCGTATGACGAATTTCAGTGTAGCATAATTGGATTGAATTATAAGCTGCACACACTTTGCCCCATATTTTCACATGGTTCGCTACCAACGGTGTAATTATCGGAGAAATTTTGTATTCATAGCCGCTGTATACGATATCTCGGTTCGAGATATTGTGGTTTGTCTGGCTCTGTCTCGATGTTTTCATAGCACACATATATGATAACTTGATTCTGGATCTTGTAATTTGTCCAGCACTGTCTCGATATTTCCGCTTTCTGAAACTAAAGCTTGTTAGTTAATGTCTGATTTGGAGTATGTCGTCGTCTAACTTAAATACCAGTGACAGCAGGAAAAGGCAGCTCAAGTTCTCAGACAAATTAAAGGAAAAAACCAGTGATTTGTATTTGGAAGAAACGAAAGTCATGCTAAATGTCAAGTGTATGATAGTTACGTTAACATAGGATTTTAGAGTGCTATGGACTTGCAAAGACATCTTAACGCAGAAAACGTAAAAGGATAGTACGAACCAGCTCCACATCTGGCTCAGTGCTCAATTTTGTGAGTAAAAAATAACCGCCAGTAGTTAGGAACGTTGAAGTCACAGAACAGCACTAGCGCACCGCTCGGTTTTCCATCATCATCTGTACAAAACGATGGATTGTACAAGCAAATTCAATAAAAAACTATTTCCAAAGTTTGAGGGTGCACAAAATTTATCTTGTCGAAAAATGAAAACAAAGGCCATTACAAAATAATAATGTCATTGCACTCTCTGAATGACGAAGTTCTATATTTTGGCATAGGGGCAGATGCAAGCAATCATGGCGCACTGAAAATGTTCCTAATTGTAATTCAATATTTTGATTACGAAAACAGTGACACTCAAACGAAGATCCTTGATTGACAAAGCTGTCTAAACGAAACTTCGGAAAGTATTGTCAGCTACATTACAGATACTTTGAGAAAGCACTATCTTATACTTCTCAATGTAATGCTTTTGATGGTGACAATGTTAACATTAACTTCAGCAGTCTTGCACGCAGAGGATAATAAATGAGTATTCTGCTCTCAAACGACAGTTAAATGAAAGGAAAATACGAGTTTTGTGCCATGAGCATGTACACACAGGAGTACTGCTAGAAGGAAGACGTCGATTTTAAGCCGATGTTGGCATCTGTTACATGGGGGACACTAGATATACTGACAATGGTTTCACTGTCATCCATCAATAGATAGAGTAGCGATACAGCTACCAGAGCGCCATCTGTGTCTATCCTTTGATAGGGAATTCTCACAGCCAGAAGGCTCAAATGGTTCAAATGGCTCTGAGCACTATGGGACTTAACATCTGTGGTCATCAGTCCCCTAGAACTTAGAACTACTTAAACCTAACTAACCTAAGGACATCACACACATCCATGCCCGAGGAAGGATTCGAACCTGCGACCGTAGCAGTCACGCGGTTCCAGACTGAAGCGCCTAGAACCGAACAGCCACACCGGCTGGCCAGCCAGAAGGCTCAGTGTGGTGCAGACGTGTCAAGTAAGCATTCAACCATGCACAGAGATGTACTCGTACCTCCTTGAGCACCTGAACGAGTTTGAAATGAGTCAAAGTGTGGCCTTTCGAGTGGCGGGATGGTCCTTTCAGAGGATGTGATGCGTCAGTCGTGCAACAATGCTGGTATCAGTGGTCACGTGAACATTCTCACAACCGTCAACGAGGTTCTGCACATCCACACACACACACACACACACACACACACACACACACACACACACACAGACGCCCGCCAGGATCGTCATATTGTAAGGGCAGCAATGGCCGATCGTATAGCAGCCACAGTACAGATAAGAGGGCTTGTGGTCCCAGACATGTCAACATGAACAGCTGCAAACCGGTTATTAGCAGTGGGACTATGGGCACACACACCTCTAGTCTGTTTGCCAGTCACGCCACAGCATCGACGTGCACAGATCGACTGTTGGCGTCATAGAATCACTTGGAAGGTAGTTGATGCGCTGTGGTCTTCATCGATGAAACCAGATTCCGCCTGCACGCAAGTGATGGTCGTTTCCGTGTGTGACGTAGACCTGGTAAGCGCTGTCTCGTGCAGAGTAATCGTCCTAAACACAATGCCCCCCCCCCCCCCCCCTCCGGCTTTACGGCGTGAGATACAATACGCTACAACTCTTGTTCCCCTTTGGTGTTTCTAGAGGGGACGCTAATTAGTGCTTGGTACGTGCAGCGTGTTTTTAGACCCATTCTTTTGCCATTCTTCTAACAGGGAGATGATGTGTTGCTGCAACAGGATAATGGTCGCCCACAAGCTGCCCATGAAACTCAACGTGCTGTGTGAGACGAGCAGCAGCTTCCATGGCCAGCACAATCTCTGAACTTGTCTCCAATAGAGTACGTATGGCATATGATGGAATGGGAAAGTGACTTGTGCGACTCATCAACCAACTGCTCTTAGAGAACTACGTGAACATGTCGATCAGGTGTGGCATAACGTATCCCAAGAGAGTATTCCCCATCTGTACAATCGACTGGATGCCAGAGTCTGCGTCTCATTGCCACTTGTGGATACTATGCCACGTACTAACGTGGGTGTTTCAGTGTGGGTTGATACCTCATACCTTAGAACCGCTTGTGTTGTTGATCTATATGATCATTTCAAGTTCTTCATAAGCACTATCGCAAAAATAAATCTTGAGTGAATGGGAAACTTCTAAGGGTGTCCTATTTTTTTCCGCCACTGTATTATATAAAACCTTGCAACATTTAACTAATTCTCTCTTTTTAGATATAGAATCTTTTGTTACAAAAGTGTTCATTTTTTTCAATTGTATGTAGTATGCACAGAGGAACTGAAGGATTTCTGAAAATTTGTGGACATAAATTACCAACACCTCCTAGACCATTCCAGGAACAGGTAGAAAAAATTCTGCTATCGTACCCATCACTTACATCTTAGTTCCTATCTCAGGGTAGCAAATCTGTGCCTACAACAATTAGGAATTTTCTACAGAGTGACTTTTTGGAATAGATCTTATGCTTCTCTCCTCATCCATGCACATTTTTCATTCCAAATGATGTTTGTTGGTTAGGAAAACGATTCTATTGTAGAAGTGCATGATTTATTAGAAACTGTATTAATCTTTCTGAAAAACAGACTTGAGAATAAGTTCATGTCTCTCAAAGTCAGACAAGCTCTGAATTCCTTTTCAGAAGCTGGCTAGGAAGACGAGTGCCAGGTGTACATGGAAAATGTATGTAATTTCTATTAAACTTGTAATGAATACCACAAAAATGGATGCAATCAACGGAAGAATTCGTGTGCTTCAAATGCACTTTAAGGGCCATTGCTTTGACGACATTCTTCCATGTTTTCAGTACTTACAAACGAAAGAATTGAAAATGAATGATTTGAAACTGTTTGATCAGTTCTGCAGCATTAAGAATTGTGCCAAATCTACAATGCTTGACGTAAGTAATGGAGCATTAAGGACATGGTTCCATGCTGCATTGTTGCCAAATTTATTCAAGATGGCGGATCCAAGACGGCGGCCATAGAGGCGGCAAAATCACGATGATGTCATGGTGGTAAATTCAAAGTTTGTCTCCCCATACCTCCTCCCCCCCACTCCCCCATCCCTCTCCCCCCTCTCCTCTCCCATCTGGAAATTGGTGGGTAAAGGACTCAGTCTGTGATGGGCTGCTGGATAGGACAGATGTAAGTCCTTATTTGTATGCACTGTGTATTTAATTTGCCAGAGGTTGACAATACTGCTTCAGTTCTCCTTGTTCTGCGCTCATAGGTAGCACACCATCCCTAGTACATGTCCATTGTGGCACTCAGGGGCCACAGCGCCAAGTTACAACACCTGTAGATGGACTTATAAGACCCCAAAACCGGTCGTATGATACTAAAAGAACTTTACAACTGAAGCAGTATTTTCAATCTCTGGTATAATGCTCAGCTGTGGTTGTTCCTGTACAGGACTGTTTGTAGTTAAACAATTGGGGTTGTCATAGACAGTAGCTCCATCCAGTGTGTTCACCATGAGATCCTGAGTCCAGCTGCCCTAGTTCACAACACCACCACCAGAGTGTACTCTCGACCCTTACCCTTTCTCCTCCCATGACATACTCCAAGATGACAGTCTGAGGAAAAATTGCGGGAAAAGGACTCAGTCTGTGTCTAGCTGCCGGACTGAGAGGATGGACATAATTATTTACTGTGTTCAATGGATGAGATGTCTATGCTGGCGAAGGAGGAGTTTAATGTGTATATTAGCTGTAATCATGCAGCTGAGGACTGTGTCGATAGCAACGATATTTGGTGAAGTCGAATACACTTCAACAAATAATGAAGATGGGGCTGCTAAGTTACACTTTGCAACTCATACTGATAAATGCATGTGTTGTAACTGTAGATCATTCAATAAAAGTCCAGTCAGTGTTCGGAAGTGCAAGAGGCAAGAAATTCACCCACTCTGGTGCAAGCATCCATGTGTACAATTGAGGAAATACTGGTAGTGAGCAGGGATTAATTTAAGAAGTGTACTTGTTGACAAATAATGACAATGCAGTGGGATACCGTAAGATGTATTTCAGTACTCACACAGACAGATGCTTGTGCTGGAATTGTCCACCTTTTTTGAAACTGTCTGACACTCTACATCAACTTCACCCTACTCCACAATGAACCTTAGGTGTTCACCTTGAGGTTTGGAAACCAACTGGCCTAGTTCACAACACCGCCACCAGAGTGCACTGTCAGACTTCCTACACTTCCATCCTGTGATGTAATCGAAGAAGGCCAACTGGAAGAAAGGGCAGGAATCAAAAGGACTCCAGGATCTGGTCATGTGATAGGCTTTGGCCAATAGGGTGGCAGTATCTGGTGATGTCATCAGAGGGGATATAGGATAGGCTCAGCAGCTCCTCAGCCTCAGTCTCACTCAGTCTGCCAACAGCAGCAGCTGAAGAAGAAGAAGAAGAAGAAGAAGAAGAAGAACCATGAAGTGTCAGCAGCAGTCGAGATCCAGCACAGCCTTGCAGAACAAGAAGAAACGAAAAGTAAGTATCCCATATCACATCTTTGTCTGTAGTTAGCATTATTGTTATTATTATTATTGGCTGTTTTCTTATCTTGGTCTGTGTGTAATGCTTCCTCCTCCTCTTTGTTCAGCAGTCTCATTTGGTGACCTGCAACCGCCAGAAGAATTATAACGATACTTCACTTGCAGAAGAAGTGTGTTCTACAATTTTCGGCGCTGTCGGGACTTTATTACACACCTCTGCAGACATTTATGCATCACATATCTCTTGACTTTTACAAAGGAGAAGAAGAAGAATATATAAGGAAGAGCTTTAACATTCCTTCATCTGTTGAGGTTCAGATGCAGTGTTGTACACTTTGACTTTAAAAGAATGATCATCTGCATTATGTGCAAATTACTTCCCACCAGTTGATTTGAGCTTTGGTGAATGGAGTATTGAATTAATTGGACTGGAGACGTACAACAACATCCCAAATATCACCGGGGCTAAGAACAAACTGCATCTAGATATCAATGGTGAAAAAGACATTGTGAAGATAGAACCTGGTACATACGATAACGACGTTTTAAACAAAGTCTTATAACAGTCTGGGAAAGGAGTTGAGCTACATACAAAAAAAGTAAGCCAGCGTATGGCATCTTAGGCTGGGAGACCCCATCCAGGGAAGTTCGGACACCAAGTGCAAGTCTTATTTCAGTCGACGCCACAATGGACGACTTGTGTGCCGGTGATGAGGATGAAATGATGATGAGGGCAATGCAATGCCCAGTCCCCGAGCAGAGAAAATCTCCAACTCAGCCGGAATCAAACCCGGGCTCGCTTGCTTGAGAGGCTAAGCTAAGCAGGTGGACTACATGCAAACATCAATACACTCAAATCTGAAATAAGGACTGTGAATGCAACGATTCACTTTAACCAGAAAAATTCAATAGGGCACCTATTGGGTTTCACGAAAGGACAGGTTTTGAAGGATCCTAGTAAATTTTACAAGTCAGATCAAACTGTGGACATACTGCCCATCATCACAATCCAACTTGAGTGTAATATGCAACGAACTCCTATCTCAACGACAGTCTGATCCGTACTATTTACAGATTCTTCCCCTCATCGTAAAAGACTGTTGACTCCCACCAATGTTATACACCTTCCAGTGACATTTCAGACATTGGACTATTTGGAGTTGCGTACTGTGGACCAAGATAATCAACTTGTTGACTTTCATGTCGAGGAAATCATTGTACAATTACATATAAAGCACGATGGGCGCACACTATAAAACCAGTGCATGCAATCCCCAGCACGTCAGTTCACTTCACTGCTGAACTGCAAACACATGCGAACTACAAAATGAGTTGGCTTGAAATCTTGCAATGACGTCGTCACTCAATATAACCAATCCAGTACATCTACATCTACATCTACATTTATACTCCGCAAGCCACCCAACGGTGTGTGGCGGAGGGCACTTTACGTGCCACTGTCATTACCTCCCTTTTCTGTTCCAGTCGCGTATGGTTCGCGGGAAGAACGACTGTCTGAAAATCTCCGTGCGCGCTCGAATCTCTCTAATTTTACAATCGTGATCTCCTCGGGAGGTATAAGTAGGGGGAAGCAATATATTCGATACCTCATCCAGAAACGCACCCTCTCGAAACCTGGCGAGCAAGCTACACCGCGATGCAGAGCGCCTCTCTTGCAGAGTCTGCCACTTGACTTTGCTAAACATCTCCGTAACGCGCCGCTCTTCTTTGGATCTTCTCTATCTCCTCCGTCAACCCGATCTGGTACGGATCCCACACTGATGAGCAATACTCAAGTATAGGTCGAACGAGTGTTTTTTAAGCCACCTCCTTTGTTGATGGACTACATTTTCTAAGACTTGATGAGCGAATACCTTATGCTTCAACCACGTTTAACAAGAATGGTGAAATTAGGATTATCATCCAGCACCAAGACGCGCTGACACTTCCATATATTTGAAGGGATCATTCAAAAAAACCGACGGCAGTGCTACAATGGTACCCAAGCTTACATATAACATTTTAGCATTCCTGTTCAAAGAGATACGCTATGAACTCAATAACTCTGAGATCGACTGTACACGAAATGTCAGCATAACATCAACCCATAAAACATACATCTCCGCATCACCCATGGATTTGAATGGTTTAGAAAATGCGGGATGGTTCATAGACGATCCAGCGAATAGAACAGTTGCAGACTACAAACGATTTACTGCAAGCATATCTCTAAAAATGCTTATGGCTACATTGCGGACATGAAGCAGATTATTATGAAGGCTAAACAGGAACTCATTCTGGTACGTAGTGTGATGGATAATAATTCATACATTCAAGGAGCTCAAGAGGAGAATATGATCACAATCAGAAGATAATATGGAAAACGCCTCACATCAGTGTATCAGACAAGGAGCGTTTGAAGCTTTTAAAAGTTCTGAGTTCTGGTACATATCTATCACTAACATTCAGCTCTTGGGAGGTTTTCGAGTACCCAGAGCTACCGACTGCAAGCAGACAAACATGGGCTATTAAAACCTCTTCACAGCTGGAGACGCCTAGATTCATCATACTTGTATTTCCGACTGACAGAAGAGGGAATATAGCAACCGATTTCACTGTATTCGACAACTGCAAGTTAACTAAACCCAGAGTCTACCTGAATTCAGAATTCTACGCATATGACAATTTATACCCGCAGTGGGATGAAAATGTATACAGTCTAGCATATGTCATGTATGCGAGATGTCATGCTTCATGCTATGAAAAAAATGGTTCAAATGGCTCTGAGCACTATGGGACTTAACTTCTTAGGTCATCAGTCCCCTAGAACTTAGAACTACCTAAACCTAACTAACCTAAGAACATCACACACATCCATGCCCGAGGCAGGATTCGAACCTGCGACCGTAGCAGTCGCGCGGTTCCAGACTGTAGCGCCTAGAACCGCGCGGCCACTCCGGCCGGCTTCATGCTATGAAAGTGCTGAAGAAGAAAGAGGAGGGGGTCTACTCAGTCCACGGAAATTCAAGGAGCTATCACCGACCATCGTAATAGAAAGCTCGAAGCAGAAACGAGATAATTAATCCTGGACCTATAGAAGTACGAATTGAATTTGAATGTACAGCAAGTTTCCCAGAACACATTGCAGCGTGTGCTCTAGTTCAACATGACCGTGTGATTAATTATCACCCGCTCACCAGTGTTATGCAACAAGCTGTATAAATGAACAGGTGGTGCACCATGTCCGAAGCATTCCACAATGGCATCTCAAGGTGTGAACATCATTGCAGACACTCAGCCTTTCTATGATGATGAGCGTAGACAGTTCATAATTAAAGATGTTTCATTCGTAGTGTACACAGAAGATGCTGGAATAGTAGAGACATTCTCAGGAAACATTACCGAAGTTTTTCAAGGATGCGAAGTGCGCTAAAACACGGAGGATAGCAAAGTGGTTAACACATTTCTACCATGGAATTCACTGTGATGATCCTGGCATACCTTATAAAGATATAGTGATGTCGCTTCGGTTATTACAGCATACGGATACCATGATTTATGTGAAGGGGAAGGGGAAGATCTCATGGAGGTGTCGAATCTTCAAGTTTGCTGTTATCCAAGACCTGGAATTTTATGAGTGTCCTGCTCTCCATCGACTCAAGAAGAAGGTGTGTTAAAGTAGTGTTGCTGTGTCTGCTTATGAAAATGTAAGGTTACATTTAAGGTGGATAAGAAATAAATGAATTTTTACCTCATAATATATTCACTCTGTTCCCGTTTTGACAGGATACAGTTTCGTCCAGATATTACGCCTGGTTTTTTTTTTTTTTTTTTTTTCAAGCACAGGATATATAATTGTAGTTATGTTTGCTAGATGTCTTTGGAACTGGAGGCGGTCACTTGTCTCCTGCTCCCATAACCCAATTCGTGCTGCACAATAGTTGTAATTCCATCCAACCATCCTACACATTTTGTTATTCTCGATATTAAACTCCACCTCCTTAACAGCACTCATCTTCAGAAAAACTAATGTCATTTGTGACCTGTACAGTCTTCAAATATATATTCACACATAACGCAATAGGGGATACGGTTTTTGTAAATAGCAACAAAGAGGTATGGTAACGAATTTTTTTCGTTTATTCAGTTCACACAAATACTAATCATTTCTTGAGATCACAATTTAGTTCTTGAAATTACAGTTCAGTTCTTGAGATTCAATATAGTTCTTGAGATACAATTTGCTATTCCGATGCAGAGGTACCTTTAACTTACATACAACATTAACACTGGTTGAGATTTTTAACATATTTCCCCAGTAGCACTGCATGAGGATGTTCTTTTACAGTTTTTTATAAATCCATGCTAAAAACTAATGTGGAGATACTTTTTACTACAACTAAATTCCTCAGTCCCAGTAGCATAGCTTTCACAATAATTCTGACGGACTGTGAGCAATATGGATATATACACTTAAAAACTAATCTGACTTGGATGGCTAGCGGCAACTGAAACCTTGAAAACTATTCTATTTAAAATATGCACATGGTGCATAGATATATATTTACAGGCTGCTCATACGTTGCATATGAATCCATAAATACACAAATATTTTTTCTGTTTATGGTTTTTTTAATAAATATATAATAATTTTTTTATAAAACATTCATTTTGCAGTGGTTGGATTTCTTTTGCTCAGTATTCTCTGCTGCTTGGGAAGAAGCACGTCGTGTAAAATACATCGAAAAGAAGTAACTGTTCTTAACTATCGATTATATCGTCACAACACTTTCATATCTACTATACACCAATGAGGGATGCTACCCTTCGCGACCATCACGCATCTGGAGAAATATTATGATTTTGGAGGGGTGTGGGAGAGCAGGTAGAGATTTGGTTCAGTCTGTTCCTTCACTAAATGTTGAATGTAGTGGTCTACTTCTGGTCAGCTGCAGATTAAACTGGTGAGTGTTGCAGGGGGCCAATACTAATTGTAAATTAAGCACTATTATCGAATTGCTAGAAATATATAGATCGCTGCCTGGTATACTTTGCTGTGTGCGTTCGAGAATTAACAATGATTGGATGTACTGCACAGTCATCTATCTATATTCGCAATGGTAATCACAAAGTAGAGGAGGGGCGGTTTAGTGATGATACAGAAATTGGGAAGCATGCAGCCGAGTCACTATTTGGTAAAATTGCTAAAATTGACCACAGTGTCAGTATGATGCTTATTACAGTGCATCAGTGAGGTCTTTTCCATCCCATCCATCCACTGGTATGCTGTTGATTACCACATAATGATTGACTGACGTCGCTGGTTTGAGATGGAGAAAGAGTCTTGGTAGAGGGGCAACACCTTCTGCGGACGGCTAGCACCGAAACGATGATCACACACATGAGTGCAACATAAGCAATCAGTCGAAACATAACACCGAGCTGTCAACTATTCTGTCACTGTGAAAGATGAGTTTAAATGTAGAGGTCGTCAATCACCTGTGGACAGCAGTTTGGAAACACTCCTCATTGCAGCAAATCTCTTCCAGTTTCCTTATGTTGTGACTGTTTTTTATTTCAGTCATCCAGTGTGTATGTTGTGGGAGCAGCAGCAGCATGATTTACAACGTGCAAAGTCCAGTTTCCTATGAGAGCCAACAGATCGAAACGTGTTAATGTCAGTTTGGAACCTGACACAGGCCTTGAAGTCACAGCAGAAAAAATAAAATGTATAGTGGTGTACAAAGCGTGTTACAGTAGAAGAAAACAGTGTATCAAACAACAAAGCACGTCCCTCTCTTGCGACTGATAGTCTGTGGGATATGGTCCTCCTACAGTACAGGCGATGAAACTTTACACTGGTCTGTGCAAGCGACTTTGATCACTGGCCACCTGCTCCAACGGATCAGTACCTGTATATTTAATAGGATTGCTACATACATTCGATGCCGGCATTCAGACGATATTTGTTTTCGATATATTGGAAGGGAGAGATGCAGTAAAAATCTTATCAGGTTCTCTGTTGGATAAAGTTAGCGGAGCTTTTATGGTTCATAGTTTTTCTCTGTTGGATGGCACAAAATAACGATGATAGAATGTTTGGGTGACAGACGTGAATGCACCCTGAGGGACGCAGATCTCCTTAGGACTGTAGTACCTGTATGTAGTTTGGAGATGCATCACAATGCGTAACGTGTCCCTGTGGTTTGATCAGCGTGCTTTGTGCTTGACGTACTGAACCTTGCTGCAAACCACACTCTTGTATTCCCGATTGACCTGTTATTCTCTCTTGACTAAGTGGTCGCAATCCACACTGTTCCCTACGGTTACCGTGATGTTCTGGCATGCCCTGGTTTGGACTATCAAACCACAGGGACACGTTACGCATCGCCACAACCTGTAGGACGAATACCGACGGGTTACTGTACGGCGTCTAACGAGCCAGAATCGCTTACACGTCAAGATACAGAGTCAGTAGCGGGACCTGCAAGTGATTCTATGGCGCAAGTGTCACACAATGAACCAAGTTACACACGTTTGCGTAGATTTGACGCAAACCAAGGACAGAATTCCAGTCTTCAAAACCCAGAAGGTACATCACAGAGAGAAGCGATGATAACCACTTTCTTACAGCGCGGAAATACCAGCACTATAAAGAAGATGCGAATATTCTCAATCCTCGCACATTTATTGACCAATTTAAAATAGGAATACCGACACATTGGGCATTGAAACGTAAGTTAGATTTCATTTGTGCACATATGGGGGGAAGTGTTGATGAAACTATGCAGAAGATAGCAGAAATTTGCGATTCGTATGATTCGTTAAGAGCTGCCTTAATTGCAAGATATTGGTCACCTGAGGCTCAGATGAGAATAAATATGGGTTATTACAAAATGTCTCATTCGAAAATTCGAGTGAGAAAAAAAGCAGTCAATTTTTTTGAGAATATGGCTAAAAGGAACCAATACTTAGATGACCCATATAACGACGGAGAATTGATTCAAAAAGTGATACATATATAAAACGTATTTACAGCTTCTCTCTGCTGTACCTGAAGAGACTTTGCATGTGGCAAGACTTTGGTTACCTTAAGAGAGAGTTCGAAAGTGAGGAGGCGTTCTGTGACAGTGGTAGATCTTCGCACTCCGTCATGAGCCAAAAAATGAGTTTAATATCCTAGTCCTCTGACGCATGACGTGACAGAGAAGAAAAGCTGTTTTTCTACCTGATGAAAGAGTATTTAGATGGAATATAGCCTACGCCATAGTCCCGTCCAGGATTTACACAGCAAGGAACGATAATTCAGCGATCTACATTTCGCATGAGAAATTCGAGGTGTATGGTCAACAACTTTACTGCTTCGGGTTGGGTAAAGTACATTAGGTTTCTTAAATTGTTGGATCTATGTCGGGATGGAATTGTTTAGAACTACTGCGTACGTCCAAGCTGCAGCTACTTGTTTCACAGTGCACTGCTGCTGCCTGCAAGGGCAGTCACGAGGGGTTTGGCAACCGGAAGTAACGAATTAGCTTAGCCTTTGACGTGTACAAAGAAAGCGCCCACCTATCTGATCTTGCTAAATGACCAGCGTGCTGGGTGAGTGCGACAGAAGAGGACATGCGTGTGTTGCGTGAGAGAAGCTTCAAAATGATGGACGTTTGCGCTGGAGGTATTGATAACAACCAAATTCCTACCACTCCAATCATCCCTGGATGCCCTCCGTGGCCGGGGGTCGTGCACTCTGGCATACATGTGCGTCCACGACTGTGGCTGCGGCCGGGGCGGTAATTTTCACTGACCTCTTTACGTCGGCGCTGGCGGTGTACGAGGGGGCAGGCGCGCTGCGTTTGGAACTCAGGCCATGTGCGGGGGATGTGCGAGTGTTTTCAGCTTCTCTGACATCTAGCCATGACAGCTTATTGCTAAGGACTGGATTGTGGTTTAAGTGTGTCATGTTTAGTACTTCTCAGTACATCGCAGTGGACACTGTCTTGCAGTGGTATTTCCTGTTGTCTCTATTCTATCACGCAATAGAAACTACCTTCCTCCTTCCGAATGTAGCGGAGTGAACCAGTTTAAGAAGCCTTTCGCACTTTTAAAAACCCAATCGCGACATCAAATTTCCGATTGATCAGTTTATCGTTTGCGATAATTGTACTGCGTGCTTGCATGCATTTGGTACAGGTCGGCATGGCCGGCACGGGTTTGGGTCTCTCTCTCTCAGCCGGCGTGGACGCGGCTACCCTGCAGTCGGTGGATGGCGCGCTTCGTCATCGCTAGTTTGTGTGATCGTCAGAATTTTTTTTCATCAGATATGTTTGGTGGAAAGATTGTGGTGGAGGAGGATGCATACAAGAACTCGGATATATCTAGTGCTACGATATATTCGTGACTGAAATTTCATTACTTGATTTGCATAATGTTTGCGTATGGTACTCAAACGTTGAAAGTATGTTTTATTATGAAGAAGGATGGTTGTAAGGTGAAAGTGAGTGTTTTAAGCAATGTATTTGATTCCTATAAATTGCTAAACAATTAATTTGACAGGGTAGTGTAAATGGATTATTTCACTCCATTTTTGATATCAAAATTGCGTCAGTTCTCGCTTTGTCTCCAGCATTAGCCAATAGGGATACAGTATTATGAGGAGAAATGAAAACCTCCATCTTCGTGTTTGGAGACGTTGATTCACACAGACAAGCAGGGAGTGGCCTCTTGACAGAAACAGACACATGAAGTGAGTCTGGAATTTCCCTATCAACATAATACAGCCACTTGATGCTTTGCTTGTGGGGAGGGGGGGGGGGGGGGTGGAGGGGGGAGGCGAGATCAAAGGAGGCTGATATCCGGTCGGTGGTCGGTGGTATTTAGTAACGTGGCGACGCCCAGACGATAGATACACACACAGGAGGCCCCAAACTGTGGCTACTATACCGCACTTCATTCAGTTCCCTGGTGGTTTCAGTTATTATGTACTGGGGAGCAAGGATGGGGGGGGGGGGGTTGCAGTCATGATGTCTCTCCAAGTGGGGGAGGGGGCGACCCTGCCTCCCATAAACTGATTAAATAAGGAATATGTACCAATATATTATAGACTTTGCTTTGAATTTCGTGTCGTGAGATCCTTCCTCTCCAGCAGAGAGTGAGTCTTTTTCCTACCAATTTTCTATGGGATGGTTTGCGAGGGATGGAAGCGAAGGGTTATGGGGGAGACGTCGTCTGGTGGTGGTACTGTGCACTAACTCTCTCGATCCCTGCCTGCCAAGGTGAGTGCACACATGACAATTTTCCAATAAGACGACACCTCCAATCTGCAGTAGTGTAATTACGTAATCAGGACATGTGTTTACTGGATGAGAGCTTTTCCAGCCAAATAAAAGTTAGATCCAGCCCCTACGAAGTGAATTTGTAAATAAACAGTACATCCTATGCTATGTAATCGAATTTCCTGTCGTGAGATCCTCCTCTCCAGCAGAGATGGCAGCTTAGAGCTCAAGGCGAAATCCATTCTCAGTCAGGCATTAACCTTGGAAGACGTTCTCGCATGTGTTGGTATTCCAGAGAGGTTTACTGGGTAAATACTGCTTTGTTTGTGGTTCATTCTGACCGAGACAAACAGTGTGTGCAGGCCCAGCAGTGGGACACTGCAGGACAAGAGATAGAATGAGAGACAGCATGTGTTTCAACAGGAATTTTCTCAGGTGCTTTTGTTTGGGGATTAGCATGACGTCCGGTCTGTCAGTCAGAGGGGTGGGGGGGGGGGGGGCGAGGGAGCGACACCGGCACATGGCTTCGCTGCTGACAGGTGCGTCACTTCGCAGGGGTCCCCGGTGCAGCCCAACTTCAGGCAGTCTGCGTGGGTGACATGAGCTGGCGTGCTCTGTGGGCCAATGAATGGCTGATGGTGCATGCCTCACGATCGGAAGATATTTAACAGTGTAATTGCGTGTGGGGGCTGTTTCATGATGGTACTCCTTCCTTGATTGGGAAAAAACGCAATCGATATAATTACTTCTTTCCGATATATTTTACAAGACCTGCATCTTCCCAAACAACAGAGAATGATGAGCAAGACAGATCTAACCCCTGCAAAATAATTTTTTTTATAAATAAACAATATATCGTCTGCTATGTAATTGAATTTCCTGTTGTGAGAACCTTCCTCTCCAGCACAGAGCCACCAGTTTCCTGGTAAGGTGGGGGGGGGGGGGGGGGAGAGGGGAAGGGAGGGTTTGGATTTACCACAGGGGGACGGATTAATTAATTGATCAAATTGGTTCAAATGGCTCTGAGCACTATGGGACTTAACATCTATGGTCATCAGTCCCCTAGAATTTAGAACTACTTAAACCTAACTAACCTAAGGACATCACACAACACCCAGGCATCACAAGGCAGAGAAAATCCCTGACCCCGCCGGGAATTGAACCTGGGAACCTAGGCATGGGAAGCAAGAATGCTACCGCACGACCACGAGCTGCGGACAATTAATTGATCAATTTAATTAAGTAGTCAACCAAGCTGATGGAGGTAGAGGGAGCTATTCGAATAACTCAGCCCTGAAAGTGTACATATATCAGTGAGGGGGATGGGGGTGACGGTTGGAGGTTTCCTGAGGGGGTGGGGGAGGAGTGGGAGGGGAGGGGTGGGGGAACAATAGGTTAAGGTCCTGTCAATCAAAAGAAAAGATTATCCCAAGGTTTCATTATCCTCTTAGCAGAACAATAGGTTAAGGATATGTTAGTCAAAAGAGTACAATAAGTCTTTCCCTGAATGTATGCCTGCCTCTGATATAGGCAACCTGCACTAACAAACTGTGCTGAAACGAACTTCGTCCCACTACTACTTACATTTAGTCAAAGGAATTTTACTGGTCAAGAACAATTTCAAGGGTATGTACTGTGAGTAATTTTATAGCTATATTCCTCATGATAATAATTTAACCCTTTTCTCAGCAGTGCATTCTATTGAAAAAATACACTTCCAAAAAACAAACCATCGAAAAATACCTAAAATTACTTCAAGGTGGTTGGACAAATTTATAATAATTGAACACCATTGCTTAATACTGTAGCAAGCTTCCAGTTCATTATTTTCTGTTCATATTGAGTTCACATCTGTACCATTTTATTTTGGAGGTGAAGACCTGTGGTCACTATGTCCTTTAGTAGCAATATCAATGACCTATAACTGTGTGGCGATTATAATATTTGCGGACAGATCTGAGAAATTCTCCATCCTGACTGTGTGACATGTCAGTGGAGATACCCCATGAAAAGATGTCGAGTACCCTACTCTTAGCTTCAAGCAGGATGACTCTGTCAGCCTCTGCACTCACATCTTTGCACATTAATCTTCTGTATACTATACGAAAAGGGCACCACCGATTCATTATACTTCTATACCAAACTACTAAGTCTTTTCCCGAAGAATCCCGCGCTGTTCTCTTTCGGTAGCGTTGATACAGGCCTTTAGTTAACTGCTCTGATGTTTGTTCCTTACTGTTTCAAGATACATAAAGTATGTTTTAGTTTCGCCTATTGACTGTAAATTAGCCATACACAGACATGTCTCGTCTTACCATTACTCAGTTTCGCGGTAGCTATAACATTTTTAATAAACGCAGTTAAATCCTCTGTTGTTTTTCCGGATAAAGGCGTTATCAAGTTGTCAGCTAATGGATCCACAGGAGGGTGTACGCTCAATACTGATTTTTCTTCCCCTAAACCCAATTGCATCTGCTGTTGAACGGCTTGCAGTACTTCCACCTGCCTATATAATTCCTCATTGTACTTTTTCTGCTGGTAATTAACTGCCAATAACCTGGTTATTTGTTCCGAAAAAGCGTTAATAGTCTCACCCATAATAGCTGCACGTGTTTCTAGTATGTTGTGCGTTCTGCAACTACCGTTACAACAAGAGAAAAATGGGAAAAATGCACTTACGATCACAACAAAATAATAAACTAAATTAGTTCCTACGCCGTATGGTAACCCAACGGATCTCAGAACAGTTCTGTGCCAAATAACCAAATCATCTACAAACGACAAATGTAACTGGCACTGCCTTAGTCGGGGCACTTTGTACCCTGATAAATTACGGAATTCACACCTCACTGGTGTCAAGTACATTTCCCTGCAATTTCCTCTAAAATGAGATATGTCTGCAGGCTCCTGTGGCCTCGCAAAAGTTATCCTAAGATTACGGTGCACATCTGCTCTCCTACCATAGTCACAAAAAAATGAACAAAAAAAGAATGCTAATAGAAAATGTCCATTCACTAAAATGCATCATTTTGGACAGAAAATCTGGATAGGCGACAATGGCTAATGCTGTGGATGTGGTTCGAACTGCCACCGAAGTCTTCAAGTGACAGCCGTTTCTGACACCAACTGTGGAGACCCAGGGAGCTGAGCTCAGAGTATGGGAGTGTGGTCTGGTGACACGCCGGCAGGCTTCAGTGAAGTAGTGTAGGCTGTGAATACATTTATCATCAGGATTTATGCAATGTAAATAGCTTCTCTGTGGCATAACCCAGTGGCAGATGGAGCAGTGCACATGGCTGGGACTTGCTGACTCACCCGTCGGAGAGGGGGGCTTCGAGTCCTCCCTTGGGCATGGGTGTGTGTGTTGTCCTTAGCATAAGTTAGTTTAGGTAGTGTGTGAGCCTAGGAACCGATGACCTCAGCGGTTTTGTCCCATAGGAACTTACCACAAATTCAAATTAATTAACTGCTGACTCGGTCGGCCCAGCGGTCATCTGCTTTGTGTGCCGAGGTCAGGAACTGCATCCTCAGCGAATGCAGCGTTGAGCAGAAGGCCGACCCAGCAGTCTGGAAGCATTGCCCATTTAGCCAGTCGCTAACAGCGTGGCCAGCCGTTTCACTAACGTGCTCTTGTAGGCATCATAGTTGGCCCCCTGGCCAGCAGCGGATAGCTCTGCATGGGATGATGGTAGCCGCATCGAATTACGCCCTGGCCTCCCAAAAAGGGATGGCCAAGACACTTGTAGCTGCTCACAGGTACAGCCTCTCCAGAAAGTGCGAGGGCTGTTGTTTGCAGGTCACCCTCGATTGACCCCCACTGGGACGTTGGTCGAAGATGCCAAAGTCTTCATACCAGTGGCAGCAGAGCAAGCAGAAGCAATTCCACAGCAGTGGAACGCATCAGGCTGCCTGTTGTCTCATAGCTGAAGTCATCAGATGAACAATATGTAGCATGTCATGGAACAGCTTCAACGTGGGTGCACTGTAATTTACAAAACTGTTTGCACTGACCGATGACTCATGAGTGAGTATTGACACGCGATGAATGAGCTTAAGAGACGCGTGTATTTACGCTGATTACCTCATGCCTCTGACATTTTGGAGCTGTGGCGATGAGGGAATTTTGCCTGTCCCAGTTGTGACCTTCTGACTTGCAGCTTGGTACTCCCCGCAACGTCAGTATGTTGTGGAGGCACATGTGTGTTACACCCTTTTACTTCCTCTTCTGGAGCACTCAGGATGACTTCATAGTGTGGTCATTCTGTCGCAGCCTGTGCGCTCAGCTCGAGTGTTATGTAGCAATGCCCCAGTTACGTGCCTCGCTATTTGTGATATCGGCTTTCCTGTCTGATTTGCATTCTGACTGAGATACTGCACTGTCTTGGCTGAGCTCTGTGTTTGCCTTGAGAAAACTTAATAACTTCAAGTTCACACAGAATTCTACTCTGTGGTGTAATATTATGAAGGAGTCAGTCGTGGTAATAACCAATCACAGGCTAATAACAGTCAGAGCAAGAACGGGTTCGGTTGGACAAACGATCAGTGTGTACAGAGTCAGGGCAATCACACTAATCAGAATAAAACGAACATATACTGCCCATTCAGTTCACTAACGCCTGGGGAGGAAGCAAAAGGGAGACCATTGGTGCCCCGCTCCACCACAGAATACTTGGGAAAATGCACACCAGTGGGCGACGGCTTCTCTTATGGAGGTGACTAAAAAACTGACAGGCTCAGTCAAGTGACTGCCACTCTGTGTGCAGTGATTTGAGAATCTAGGTTAATTGCCATCAAAATATTCTAGAAGACTTGTTGATGAAGAATACTGATTGTCTGACCTGACATATCAGAGCCTGTTTTGGTTCCACACATAAAAGCCTTGTTGACACCGGCGCTGTTACCCCTGAAATTTCAGAGGCCGATTTCAACGTCGTTTTGGACTGGGTTAAGTTAGAAGTTCTCAGATTGACTGCAGTGAGGATGAAAGGCACAAATGGCGGGTGATCCAGACCACTCATTAAGCAAGTATAATTAGAATTGTCTTGCAGAGGTTTGCTTGGTGCTGTAGGGTGCTTGTTGTGAATGCAGGGGTTCGCTTGGTGCTGTAGGGTGCTTGTTGTGAATAAGCTATCAGTGTCTATAATTCTGGGTGCTGACTGATGGAGTTCCACTGGTGCCGTTATTGATTTTGAGAATGAGGAGGTCAATATTTGTGTAAATGCTGAAAAGTGGTTCTGTCTTTCTGCAAGTCGCTTGTGGCACACAGGTGGTAAGGGCGCCCATATGATAGTTGGCAGAGGGAGGGGACTGGATCTGGGGGTATGCAGTATTTTTAATACTTTGGAAGACAAATGGCGACTTGTAAGTAGCCATGAAAAAAATCCAGGTCGGACACTGTTAAAAAACCGCATAATGCCGACTATTAATTCATTTTCTTGAAAGGAAAACATCTGACTACATTTTTTCCTTTCCCTGAGGACCCCTTATGAGAGGGATCTGTGTCCCCTTGCCGTTTGTCTTACATGGCCACCCTGGGGCGAGGCCGTACTCCTGGGAGAGATATTTAGCCACGCGGGTAGCAATCTGGAATCCCAGGAACAAACATGCTCCGGCCAGTCAATGTGACCGAGCGGTTCTAGGCGCTTCAGTATGGAACCGCGAGACCGCTACGGTCGCAGGTTCGAAATCTGCCTCGGGCATGGATGTGTGTGATGTCCTTAGGTTAGTTAGGTTTAAGTAGTTCTAACTCTAGGGGACTGATGACCTCAGATGTTAAGTCCCATAGTGCTCAGAGCCATTTGAACCATTTGAAACACGCCCCATCCCAAGTCCGCTGGTGGCCGAACTAGAGTGTAAAATGTGAGCTTTTTGTCTCTGGAGCACTCTATGTACACTACTCGTTTGTCCAGCCGGATCTGTTCATGCTCCGACTGTAATTATCCTGTGACTGGTTGCTACTGCGACTTAATCGTTCATTCTGTTTCATCACAGAATAGCCGCAGAGCACAACATAGCAACCATGCGCTAAAGCATTCCAAGACAGACTAGGAGGCTGACCACATACCCCTCCCACGTCAGAGTAAAAGAAGGGGAACAATTTTATTGAACTTCTTACCGTATCCTGCTGTCTAAACGCATGGCAAGGAGAAGGAAACTGAGCAGATCTTACAGTGAGTAGTCAGACGCTCAGATAGCACCTATAACTATGCTGTGTTATCAGGGCCCTACTCTCACATCCAAGCTAGTTCGTAGTGTCATGTCGACTGTGTGTACTTCACATTTCCGGTTTCTTGAAATTTTTTAAAATGTCTGCAAAGACAGATTATGAGGGCTTGGCATGATCAGGATACCTTTCAGCATGCAAAAGCACTGCTGCTCTAATAGTCTGGAAAGCACCATGTCCTCTTTTCCATCTTCATATATATTGTGAAAGGATTAATAACTTCCTCGATAGAACAGCAGGGCTCAAACTGATGGGCTTCTAACACACAGGTAGACACGCGAACTGTGCCTGAGTTGCGTATCTGCTTACAGTTGATGTAGCAGTGCTCACATTTGTGACACCTCTCCTCTAGACGGTGGGTCAGAGGTTTGCAGTGCTGTTTTCTTGATTAGATTTGATTAGATGAAATCTTAATTCCATGCATCCATATTAAGGAGAATCCATATGGATATTGATCAAGTCAGATATTTCACTTAGTTTATGTAATATTAATAAAAATACAAGGAGTTGGCCACAGGTAAGTCTTTCAGGCTCCACTGTTCTTGTTCCTAGTACTGATTTTTTGAACTCATCTGTTTGTTGGAAAAAGGCATATATTAAAATTATTTGCGAGTTTGGGATTCGAACCTGGGGTCTTTGCCTTTTGTAGGGAAGTGTTCTGGAGTTTTCTTTTATTTCGTTTTTTTAAGTGAACGTTTTCTCGACTGAGCTATCCAAGTACGGCTCACGAACCTCCCTCACAGCTTTAGGCCCACTTCCGCCAATACCTCTTCTCCTACCTTCCAAATTTTATGGTTCTCCTGCATACATTGCGGTACTAGCGCTCCCAGAAGAAAGGATATGGCAGAGACATGACTTAGTCACAGCCTGAGGAATTGTTTCCAAAATGATTTTTCACTCAGCAACACAGTTATGCCGCTTTGAAACTTCATAGCAGATTAAAAAAAGTGCATGTTGTGTGTAATGATTTGTCCATGATATGTAAGTGATGCTTCATTCGTTAGAAAAATCTTGCATAGAAACGCCACATCACTTTGAAATTTTCTATGACACCATTCAGAGAATCACAAACGATTCTGAAAGTTATGCCATGGAGTGAAATGTTTAAATGGTGAACTGCGTAGGAATGTAGTATTCGCAGAATACTTCTACCATGAAGTTTCAAACTATCACACACTCCGCTGGAAAGTGAAAATTCATTCTGGAGGGGAAAAATCACTTACAACAAATTTGATTACTGAATAAATATACTGAGAATCAGTAGCTAGTATACCTAGTTCCTTGAACAAGCTTCTGCAGGATGTATGTGAATCCACACCACAAATAATGCACATTACACTCTTTTAGACTACGAAATCTTTTGTTTGACTTGAGTTACCCAATATATTTCACATGACATTACGGAATGAAAGTAAGCGAGGTACGTCGAATTTTTTTCATTTTCATGTCCTACATTTGATAACATTCTCATTCCAACTAAGCATTTGTTTAGGCGCTCAGCAGTCCTGTGGTGTGCTGCTCCTAGCTGAATTTATTATCAAACTGTAATCCAAGGAATTTAACACTGTCAACCTCTTCCATCAGTACATCTTTATACTTCGTGCATATGCTGGGCGGAAACGTGTTACATATTCTGAACCATAAGTAATGAGTTTTTCACAGTTTAATGACAGAGAGTTGGCTGTAAATCATTTATTTATGCTCTTGTAAATATCATTAGCAGTTCTTTCTAAAATTATGCTCGACTTGCTATTCATTGTAATGGTCCTAAAGTAGACACTACATATACTTACTTCTCAGTCTGATGAAGTGTGATAGTTTAATTCACTTGTCTCTCATACTGGCACCCTATGTTTCCTGTATGCGAGATATGACTTTAAGCATTTTGTAGCATTGCCAGTAATGCCGTAGTATTCTAATTTATTTACAATGATGTTGTGGTTCAAACAATCATATTTTCACTATGTGAAACCAAACCCATATTTACCAATTAATTGTCTACTCTTAAAGCTATCCACTCCTGTTCCTTTCTAATTCTACCTGTCTCCTCTTTCACTATAATAATTATTGTTATTATTTTGTTGCTTGATGTTGCTACCTTCCTCTCACAGTGAATTTACTTAGATGTCTGACTACTTTCCTGAACACTCTTCAGTATTCCTTACACTGAGCTAAATCACCAGCATTGGATTTGTTCCTGGCTGAGAGATAGTGTTCCCTTTCTGTCCTCCAAGACATTATCCCTTGAATAACCCATGGTTTGTTGAAGAATTCTGCTTACTCTGAAGTTTTTGTGAAGGAAAACAGTTTTCAAACAAGATGGTGACATTATTAATGAATGTGTTGTATTTCTCAATCACGTCATAAACATTGTAAATATCTCTGAAGCTCATATCTTTGCGTCGTTTATTAAAATACTCAGTTTTTGGTAGATTCACTATTCTCCAGTACACAGATTTTGTAGATTTTTTAACTGGCTCAGTATTTACATCTTGAACAAGGAGCTGCATGTCATGGTCTGATAGGCTTTTGTGATACGACTGTATTCCTTTGATTTTTGAATAAAGATTTTATCAGTAAGTGTGTTAGGTAAAGCACTCAAACGTCACAATAGATCACAGAAAACGTAAAAAAAAAATTTTTACTGAAATCCGTCTGCTCGTTTGCCACTCATTGTGACTGCTTTTCTCTATAAAAATATATCTCAAATTCTTCAAGATTTAAGGCTTTCTGTAATAGGATCTAGAGTATGTTCCTCATAATTTAAATCGTTCCCCAAATCACTCTTGTTATTCTTGTACATACGTTGTCTATAGCTTGTTGCAAATTGCTACCAGTATGGCCTACACAAAATTTATCGTAATACCTGCGTTTGAGCGTACACACTCCAGACCTAGAAAGCGTGTTTCCATTATTTTCTATAGAATGACGTAACCTGTTACGTAAATTTCTGTTGATACGAAATCCAGTTTTTAGAGTTCTCTTTCTTATCATTTCACAATGTGCTCACAAAGTAGAAATAAACTTGGTGTTATTTGATCTTCATTTTCATATATTTTCCTTTTATGTTTAATCTTTCTGTACATCCTTAATTCGCTACATCTTCTACAGCCATTCGCCATCTCTACTTGTGCTATTATATTCAATTTACGTTGAATAGCAACATTACCAACACGCTATTTGAGGAGCCTGCCCATTTAAGGGAATTTATGTAAATTAGGGAGGCCTAGTAGTTGAGAAAGGTATGACAGGGTGCAGCCTATCATCTATGTTATACATACTGCACCTTGGGTATGTAGTAAAAGAAAGTAAGGAAAAATCTTGAAAGATAATTAAAACTCAGGAAGAAGAAATAAATACTTTAAGTTTTGCCAACAACGTTGTAATTATGTCAATGGCGGTAAAGGATTTGTTACATCAGTTCAACAATGCCTTGTAGAATTCATGTGAATGTGATGAACATCAACAAATGTAAAACAAGCCTTTTTTTTAAACAAACACTGTAAATTTTAGTAACTTAAGTCCTGAGATTATTCAAATTATATTGTTGGTTGAATCCTGCGATAAATAATGTCATCAGTATAGTGCATCCACTGTGGTACATATTGTTAGTGGAAGCTTCCGAAATGCCACTAAATGTTCAAAGATAGATATTGTAATTTGTACATTTATTGAGTCGTGTAACGACATCTAATCATAATCCCATAAAAGCCATTGACACTGCTACACTTTAGCAAAGCTTTTGATACTGTGAACTTTGTACGTACTACTCAGGAAAAAGGGACAGCTAAATTTTTGAGATAATGTGCTAAAGGGTTTGAAAACTACATGAAAAAAGACAACAATGTGTTGTCTGTTGGAACGAAACGTTTCCTGGAAGAACGTTATCTCGGTAGTGGCACAGGGCTCAGTCCTAGGTCCACTTTTCTTTTGTTTGTATCTCCATGATATTTCAACAGTTCTGTCCTTCTGTAAATATTATTTCTATGCTGAGGACCTCCAGCTAAACCCAAGTGCTAGCCTTGAAGATAAAAATAGTGTGATTGTCCAGATGAATGTCGATTTGTCTTCAGTGGTAAATGGGCCCAAAACCTAGGACAAATTTTTCACAATTAATCTTAGTACGACATCATAAATCAGTACTTCAGAATTCCGCGAACAGTTGGCTCCTATTCTGCTCGACAGTATTCCAGTACCATACCAGATAACAGTGAAGCACTTAGTTTTTTCTTCCGATGTGCATCTCTACTGGGCATAAGATAATGTCGCCACGGGCAGGAAGACTTCTGCTCAGAAAGTTTCGCAACATGCTTCCTCAGAATGTGAAACGCCATCTCTTGCAGTCACTCGTTCTACCGAAACTCCACTATTGTGATGTAACCCAACAAGGAGGTAGTAGCGAAAACACTATACGGCTAGAAACAATGAATGTTTGTGTGCGTTATGCCTGCAGCAGTCGTTTATATGACCACGTCTGTGCTCCGCACGTCGAGTTAGGGTGGTTGCTGCCAGACAAGTTAGTTGGCTACCATGCGCAATGTCTACTTCACCGGCTCCTGAGTGTGCAAGCACCCCAATACCTCACATCAGAGATTAAATACGTGTCATGTCATCATGATCCGAACAGAAGGTCCCATTTATGTAGTATCCTAGCTGTGTACATTCATAAAACAAAAACATTCGCAAATTTCTTTGCTACTATCTGCTTCTGGAACAAGCTACTCTGCACGCTGCGTACAACTCAAAGCCCTGTTGCTTTTAAGAAAATGCTTCAGTACTTTTTTCTGTCTCCCTCATAAAGTTCCCTCAAGAATTAAAGTATTCAGTTAACTCTCCCCCTGTAAATAGTAAATCCAGTGCTCTTATCTTCTCCCAGTTAACCTTGGAGAATACTCAGCATTGTAGAACATTCAGTATAATGTCGTTTATTGAAACTGAACTGCACTTCTCGAACAATCACTATATACACACAAAAACAAATAACTTGTAGACGACCATTCATCAAGAGCGTCGGTGAGGTCCGTCAGAGTGGTCCTAGCTCGGCGAGGAACTGGCTGCACTGCTGCAGCGCTGGCCTTATAAAGCCAGCAGAGGCCGGCGGAGTACTCCAACTTTCCTTGTGTCTGTGAGGCGATCTCTGCAGAAAAAGGTTTACATTAGTCTCTAGCAAGTTCTGTTTGTTTTGAAGAATTGTTTTCCTCTTGGTTGCGAATGCAGGAGCTTGTGTATATTATATGGTACACAGGGGTGTCTTGAGTGTAGTCTGCCTGGCAGGGGCCGCCTGTGGCGGACGTAACAACCCTCCTATCTCTTTCCCTATCTCTAGAAATCACGCCCCGCTCTTTTCCCCTTGTATTCATTAACTGTGTGTTTTCACGTTCATATTGCTATCTCTCTTCCTCATACTCATTGCAGCTAACGCTCATAATTAAAACCCACCTTTCCGTATATTTTATGAAGTTCTGTGCTTATCATGATTGAATATAAACTGTGTGTCTTCTTTTATCTGGAGTATAAAATGTAATTTTTAATTTCTAAATGTTGTATAACGTGCTTATCATAACAAACAGCCGAGTCATATTAACCTGTCCACCACCCATATTCGATGTGAGTGTGTAACTACTACTCACAGACGGCAGGCGACAGCACTCGTGGTGTATGGTATATAAACCGAGTAGGAGGGATGTGGAAAAACAGTCCAGTCGTTGTGGCGTTTGGCTTGTGCTGCCCTGCAACAATCGTCGGAAGATTCCATGTCGAAGGAGGGAGCGTTATGGTTTGGGAATATTTCAGTGACGTTCCCTGGGTGATCTCATCAATTTGGAAGACACAGTGTATCAGCACAATATGCATCTGTCCTTGGGGACCATGTCTACCCCTAAAATCAGTTTGTTTTTCCCTTGGCACCACAGCATCTACCAGCGGAACAATACATCGTGCCACACACCTCCCAGTGTACATGCGTGGTTCGATGAGCGCCAGGACGAGTTTACTGTTCGCCACTTGTTTGGTGGAAACTCCCCAGATTTAAACCCAGTCGCGAATCTGTGGAACCACCTCAGTCAGGCTGTTCGCTCACGGATGCTCAACCGGCACTGGAGTCGACTTGGCTCCACATCCCTGTCGGCACCTTCCAGAACCTCAATGACTTTCTTCCTGCATGGTAGCACTGCAGAAGGCGGTTATTCAGGTTTTTCACAGGTGGCCACATTAAAGTGATTGGACAGTTCCAAGATGCTACTCCAGGCGGGTGTAAAATGAATGTGCGCGACGGAAAATAATAAACGCCAAAATGAAGATTTGGCCCTGTCTGACTATCCCCCAAAGCAGATCTTAGGATCTCTTAATTCTATAAATTACAATCTAAAAATAAATGAATGATGAAGGCAACTAATCCTACTAAATGATAAAGGTTGCGCCTGCTTATATATTTACTGTAGATTAGAAAAAACCTTTATATTACTAAGTTTACATTTCCTAAGTAAAATTACTAATCAATTGCCCAACTCTGCACCTTATTATGACTGCGCGGTCTAATATCAATAACGCGAAATGACTGACATCATCTACGTACCAAACACTAGAATACACTACTTGCAAAGATGATCTATGGTGGTGTGGAACCTCAGTGGAAATAAACTAACGTGATCAAAGCTGTTTAGCTTTTATAGCACTAATAAGCCGAAGCAATTTGCGATATCACTATATGTACATCGTCCGGAGGGTCGAAGTGATGGTTCTCGTACGGATCTGTTACGATGGAAGAACTCCAGCTACAAATAAACTCTTTCAAACTCTAGGACGGCAGAAGGCGGTCCTATGACTAATATGCTCTAATATTGTCTTCTCCTCTCTGTGTTCTAGCCGGCCGGTGTGGCCGTGCGGTTCTAGGCCCTTCAGTCTGGAACCGCGCGACCGCTACGGTGCAGGTTCGAATCCTGCCTCGGGCATGGATGTGTGTGATGTCCTTAGGTTAGTTAGGTTTAAGTAGTTCTAAGTCTAGGGGACTGATGACCACAGATGTTAAGTCCCATAGTGCTCAGAGCCATTTGAACCATTTTTTTCTGTGTTCTACAGACGAGAACCGCGAACACCCAACCACAAGGACATGTTCAGATAACGTCTCAACGTAAGTAGGCAGAGGAAGTGCTCTCAATTACGAACGCTGCGTACTCAAAGACGACTTCCAACCCGGTGGTGAAGTCCAGAATCGTATAGGCTCACAACAGTACAGTTCCTAACTGTTCTAACTATAAACTCTACTGAGAGCAAAGACAGCAAGTCCGTCTGTACAACAAAAGTTGATATGGAGCGACCGTCACACACAGGCGCTCACAACGGAAAGACCTCGTCTCTCCAGCGCTGGCTTCCCAGCAAGGCTTGGCTCCCCACCATCGTAATTCTGAAAACGAATCATATTCCCGAAACCATGGAATATTCTCCCTCTCTACAGATTGTTCACCGAGCGAGGTGTCGCAGTGGTTAGCACACTGGACTCGCATTCGGGAGGACGACGGTTTTATTCCGCGTCCGGCCATCCTGATTTAGATTTTCCGTGATTTCCCTAAACCAATCCAGGCAAATGCCGGGCTGATTCCTTTGAAAGGGCACGGCCGACTTCCTCCCCCGTCCTTCTCTAATCCGATGACCTCGCTGTTTGGTCTCTTCCCCCAAACAATCCAATCCAATCTACAGATCCTTCCGAACGCCGACCAACCATATTTTAGTCTTTTGTCGTCCAGCGCGGAAAGTTTGCGAGGGAAAACCTATACTCGTACAATGGTACGCTTCTGAGTAAAAATCCTTGGAAATAACCCAGCCTGCATGGTTTCCGAGGTGGCATTTCTTCGTTCCTCTCACCTGTGTCCAAGATTGTCAGCGTTCGAAAGTATTATCCGGTTATCCTTCTGGCCCCTGCTACAATAACGGCCGACCGTCACCCTATTGTGCACCAGAGCTCAGGTGCCACGACATCTGTCAAGCCACTTCCTGTGTTTAAGCAGGAACAACACCTGTGCGGGCCTCCCACCCAGAGCTCGAGTTCTGCCTGCCACATCATCTCCACTGGCGTTCCAACCTCTGCTAGTATAGGCAATCATTCATTACGCAGTTTTTATAATAAAGCCACTCCGTCACCTTTAATACAATAAGCGTTAACAATTATTTACAATACGTACGTGACAATGTCAGTCACCTTTATATATTCATATACAGGGTGTTACAAAAAGGTACGGACAAACTTTCAGGAAACATTCCTCACACACAAAGAAAGAAAATATGTTATGTGGACATGTGTCCGGAAACTCTTACTTTCCATGTTAGAGCTCATTTTATTACTTCTCTTCAAATCACATTAATCATGGAATGGAAACACACAGCAACAGAACGTACCAGCGTGACTTCAAATACTTTTTACAGGAAATGTTCAAAATGTCCTCCGTTAGCGAGGATACATGCATCCACCCTCCGTCGCATGGAATCCCTGATGCGCTGATGCAGCCCTGAAGATTGGCGTATTGTATCACAGCCACCCACAATACGAGCACGAAGAGTCTCTACATTTGGTACCGGGGTTGCGTAGACAAGAGCTTTCAAATGCCCCCATAAATGAAAGTCAAGAGGGTTGAGGTCAGGAGAGCGTGGAGACCATGGAATTGGTCCGCCTCTATCAATCCATCGGTCACCGAATCTGTTGTTGAGAAGTGTACGAACACTTCGACTGAAATGTGCAGGAGCTCCATCGTGCATGAACCACATGTTGTGTCTTACTTGCAAAGGCATATGTTCTAGCAGCGCAGGTAGAGTATCCCGTATGAAATCATGATGACGTGCTCCATTGAGCGTAGGTGGAAGAACATGGGGCCCAGTCAAGACATCACCAACCATGCCTGCCCAAACGTTCACAGAAAATCTGTGTTGATGACGTGATTGCACAATTGCGTGCAGATTCTCGTCAGCCCACAAATGTTGATTGTGAAAATTTATAATTTGATCACGTTGGAATGAAGCCTCATCCGTAAAGAGAACATTTGCACTGAAATGAGGATTGACACATTGTTGGATGAACCATTCGCAGAAGTGTACCCGTGGAGGCCAATCAGCTGCTGATAGTGTCTGCACACACTGTACATGGTACGGAAACAACTGGTTCTCCCGTAGCACTCTCCATATAGTGACGTGGTCAACGTTACCTTGTACAGCAGCAACTTCTCTGACGCTGACATTAGGGTTATCGTCAACTGCACGAAGAATTGCCGCGTCCATTGCAGGTGTCCTCGTCGTTCTAGGTCTTCCCCAGTCGCGAGTCATAGGCTGGAATGTTCGTGCTCCCAAAGACGCCGATCAATTGCTTCGAACGTCTTCCTGTCGGGACACCTTCGTTCTGGAAATCTGTCTCGATACAAACGTACCGCGCCACAGCTATTGCCCCGTGCTAATCCATACATCAAATGGGCATCTGCCAACTCCGCATTTGTAAACATTGCACTGACTGCAAAACCACGTTCGTGATGAACACTAACCTGTTGATGCTACGTACTGATGTGCTTGATGCTAGTACTGTAGAGCACTGAGTCGCATGTTAACACAAGCACCGAAGTCAACATTACCTTCCTTCAATTGGGCCAACTGGCGGTGAATCGAGGAAGTACAGTACATACTGACGAAACTAAAATAAGCTCTAACATTGAAATTAAGCGTTTCCGGACACATGTCCACATAACATCTTTTCTTTGTTTGTGTGTGAGGAATGCTTCCTGAAAGTTTGATCGTACCTTTTTGTAACACCCTGTATACGATGTACAACCTGTCACATGATACCTAATTGTGTTTGTAGATCATGGCAAAGTATGTGGATGAGTTCTTGTAAGGTGCGAAATTATAGCCACCTTACACGGTGTGTATGAAATATAAAGCGTGTAGCAAGCCTGATTAAATGTTAGATGGCTTGGTGGCCCTAATTTTAAAAGGTTAAATTAATAAATAAATGCAGCGACTAAATTCTTGAGGCTAACACATGAACCTCACAGGAAAAGTGTAACCGAACTCCTGAGCTAATAAGAAGTTGCGAGAAACTCTCTGGCTCGATGAACCCTTTGTCAGGTACTTAATTGTGGAGTGCAGAGTCATCATGTAGATGTAGATGAAATGGCGAAATCTCGTACCAGCAATCCTATAGGACACGAAATTATCTTGCTTTCGGTAACGGTTTGAGATCATCTTTAATACAGCTCCTGTGTTATACTTGCCACACAGTTTAAGAAAGCGGAACGATGTCAGTTAATGACTGGATAAATGTGATGGACGACATTTGCCTCAGTACGCTTGAAACCTCAAAAAAAAAACAGCACCATCATTCATTTCACATTCATCAAGAGAAAGAGACGCGCCTGTCTTCCGAACAACTCCAGACTGCGTCTCCTGGGCAATTAATGGCACGTAGTCATTTCGTTTCACCTCGAATAAAAATTCTAGTCCCTGGAAGCTGTGATCTGGATCAGACTGACCTGGCTGAGCTAAATACTGGCCTGCATGAAGTACAAAGAAGCACAAGATGTATGGTACAGGCAACTGGTTACAAGAGGTTTTCCCCAACATATAAGTGTCACCTCCTTGCTCTACAGATTTGATGTATATAAGTACAATTTAATAGCGCAACAATTAAAAGAAGCTGATATCCAAAGTCAAACTTTGTACTGTAAGTTCACTTGGCTCCAGTAATCTCTTGGAACCATTCTTCATCATGGCAATGCCAGCCATCACACATAATGTACAACTGACATGAATGAATAAAACATTGAATTAATGTATCGTTTCACATATTCACCTGATTTATCGCCTGATTTATTCCCTAATGTCAAAGCATAATACACGTGGAATGCAAATTCCATCACCTCAAAAAGCTGCTGAATTCTTTTAAGAATTTTTTTTTTGGAGGTTCACCCTAAGAGTGAAAAAAAGTTTAAAAATATTTCCACAGTCGTTGTGAGTGCATGGAAAGGTGTATAAATTTTTAAGGCAGATGTTTTGAGAAACAATAGAATGATTTGTACCAAAAAGCTTTTTAATTGTTTTTGTAAAAAACATAAACATTGACTCCCGTATTCCTGTGCTCCAAGAGAGGCAGAACTCGGTCCTTAACGATTTCGTTGTTGGCTAGGCGTTAAATGTCCATTCTCCTCAGTCAGCTTGTAATACAAACGATTTTTATGTTTTGTTTTGGAAAAACTAATGAAGCAATCAAAGTAAATCTTTGTGCACATTATTTATCGATTCTTGGACAATATTTTCTGATATTTTTTAAAGAAATACGGTCATCATGAAGCCCCCCATCCCATGCTCTGTCTAAAATGAGGTGTGTCCACGACGAAATTCCTGCAGTCTGCAAATCCACCTGAAATCGAAAAACAAACAGTTTTCTTAATCTATAAGATATTACGCACGGAATAATAGTACAGTTTCTTGAAATTTCACAAAATAATAAAATGACAGTCGTTTGAAACAAAGATGTAATTTTGTCGTGTATGCTTGGTCACGAGTTTTGCAATAACTAATGGATAAATTAAAACAGAACTTTACAAAGAATTAGCTTGTTACTTCATGTGGACATGCCCAAGGAGTAATTCAGCCAAATTTCAGAAAGATATCTTTGTTAATGTGGGCACAATCAATTCCGTCAGCTTGAAATACACGAAGCCTTTTTTTTCACATAAGATTTGCAGACTGCAGGATATCCGTCATGAACACACCTCATTTTGAACAGAGCAACTTTAGCTCCTGGGATGGGGGGCTTAATTGTGACTGAATATCTTTTAAAAAAATCAGAAAATGTTGTCCAAGAATCAATAAATATTGTGCAAAAAGATTTATGTTGATTGCTTCTTTACTTTTTCCAAATCAAAAAATCGTAAAAAGCGCTTATATTATAGGCTGTCTAAGGGGAATGGAACCTTATTCGCTAACACATGTTCCTTTTAATCTACTGCCTTTATTGAGTTTTATTTTCCGAAGTAAAGTAGTGCTCACTGCTCTTGGCGATCCTGATCTAAGTGCGCCTTCCTTTTCAGAATTCCTAAGTACGATGTGCGCATTATAAGGGCAAAGTGGAAGCGGTTGTCCATCTAACAAGGAAGCAGTTCGTTACGAAATTAACGCCCCGCCTTCAGGAATAATTCAGCGAGATATACTGAACTTCACTAAGTGCCTCAAGCAGTCAGTGCATCTATTAAACTCGTATCGTTCTCAAAATATGAATCTCAGTACTACAATACTGACGGTATTTTTCACTCCTCCAAACGACTTAGTACCTGAGATCGAAGTTACTATAATGTACTGTTTAGGATTTCATTACTTAGATGCGTAGTCGTAACGAAATGTCCAGCCTTCGACTTACAGCCCTCGGTTATCAGAAAAACTGACAAAGCTGCATGATAGAGAGGACAATGCTTGTGGCCACTGCCCCAGCTGCATAACGAACAACAATAGATGAGTGGTATTGGAGGGTATGCTGCCCAGCTCACAAAGCTTGAATGTAGCTGCTGTGTTCGTACAATCGAAATTTCGCGTTACTGTAGCCGCCAATACAAGAATTAAGACCGATGGCCGCAGCAGTCTGGTCCCTTTAATCCCACAAACCACAAGAATTAATTTTAAAACAGGAAGAACCACAACAGCGGCACGAAACTCTGAATAAACTGTGTCACTAATCGATTTTTGTCATGAGCGACAAATTCATTAAGCCATACACTCCACATTGCCGTTAACAGAACAGCTGACATTACTTTGTAGAGGAATAGCCTATATGGTACGTTGTAACATTTATCCTCTCCTGCAAAGGTATCCAGAACTTACGTCCCTACTATAACTAAAGCCTGCAGTTCACGCACTGGAGAAACCTGCCTTGTGTTACTATTGTACTATTAAACTTTGCCTGCGTGCACCAAGATATGTATAGCACATGGAGGTGTTACCGAGTATCTTGTGCTAGTACTGGAAGCAGCAAGTCAGGAAGGTAGTATCTGTTTTGACTACACAGCGTCTTGTCAAAAGTATTCGGACACCTATTAGTGGAATTTGATATGGGGTGTGTTCACGCTTCGCTCTTCTGACAACTTGAACTTTGCTGGGGACACTTTCAGTGAGGTGTGCGGACTTTCAAAATACTGATGAAGGTGGTGTGATGATGGCCCTCAACTACGTACCCTCCGACTCAACGTTCAAATATTAAAGTTTTGGCTGGTTTCGTCGTCTAGGGGCTCGGATACGTAGTTGCCGCATTACAGGCCAAATACTGCTGAGTCTACAGCATACCGTAAGAATACACACATAAATCGAATGGTCGAAGGTTTCTATCACTCGGCAATTGCGAATTATGAAAGTAACATAAAATTTATAAATGAAAGATTGCAATTAAATAAAATCTGCAGGTACTATCTCAACGACTTGAAAATGACGAGTAGGATAGTAGAAGTACTTTTGAGAATGCGGTATATTTCTGCAAAACACTTGTTGGTGTCGATGGTCCAGCAATTAAATAAAATATAAGTTGTTGTTCATAACTAATTACGTGAAGTAGGAATTCGGCAAACCGCTCCACACTCTCCAAGTCTCTCTCGCGACTCCGCGTCCGTCGAGCCGTCGCGTCCAGCGCTTTCCGTGTCCTGTGATACTGTCCAGAACTGCCCACTGCTCAGGACTACCTCGTGTCCTCTCCGGAAACGATGCTCCCATCCAGTCTCCCCATTCACGAGCGCTGTGATCGGCTAGAGCGCTCGCGCCATGTCTTCGAACCAACGCACCCACACACATATTTAAGCACATACGAAATATTGGATTTACATTTAAATACTTGAAATTAAATAAATATTCCTACGGCTGGACCATAAACACATTATTAGATACACAAACAAATTAAATAAACATATATAAAGGAATAGAACAAAAGGTAGGCCAGCAGCCTAATGTCTCTGTGCTTTCTAAACACAGTAAATTTCTAACTAATTTCTTCATGAATAGTACATATCGGATATAAACAAAGACATAGATGAATAAAAAGCATGGTGCTACCGTTTTTTCGTGTAAGTGTGGAGTACTTACGACCTGACGCGATCGATAGTAATCGGCCACTTTGACCTCAAATAACTCATGTACTATTTAAGTTATATGCATGTAATTCATACCAATTTAGGTTTACACTAATAGCTTTCTAAAGACACGTAAATCGACGAAATCGGAAGAAGCGTTTATATTTTGGAAATTCGTTGCTGGGTGTTACTTGTATAATTAACCGACAGATACTAAACTTTAAACTAATAAAGATATTGAAAATCTAATTACACCATCAGAATCATCGTGCAAATAATAGTAATGTACATGATTCTTTTTGAGTTATCATGATTCATCTGGCTACTAGTAATTTCCATACGAACTGTGAAATGTCTGCCATTAAGGTTTAACAAAGTCTGCCATCTTTGGCACTCCCAGCATAGACATCTCCTTCATCGACACAAAGCACCGTCCTCGTCACAGCGGATTCCAATGCTGGACCATGCGCTGGGACTACCCCTCTCGTCGGGCTAGCGTTCGTCACCACGTGTTTGCTGCCGGGCACCGGCTGGCCGAGCGGCCGGTGCGGCCACGCCTACTTGAGTATTTTCAGGGCGCCACAATTCGCCCGTTACCTCATGTGTCTGGATGTCTGTGGAGAAATGATAATGACATTTGACGCTGGGGCCTGTAGAGAAGTTGGCGTTCCAACTCATCCGAAATGTGTTCGATTGGGGTCAGCCGGGTCTCTGGACGGGACAGTCCATTTCAGGAATGTTATTGTCCACAAATCAATATCTCACAGATTCTGATACAATCACTCACTGTTTCCGAACTGTTCCTCTACAGTACAACGCACAGAATGCTTTAAAACGTGTTCATACCCTTTCTTCCAAACCATTCCACCGGACTGCCTCAGGGTATAGCGTGTCCGTCACTCCAAATCACTCATTTCCAGCCATCCACTGTCCAGTGACGTCACTCTTTACCGCACCTCAAGCGTTGTGGGCACTGATTACAGAAATGTGTGCCTTATGAGGAGCTTTTCGACCATTGTACCCCATTCTTTTTAACGGGCAGTCATTGTGCTATCTCGACTCCCGTTAGCATTTTGGAACACACGGGCGAATCCTAGCGCTGATTACATGCGATTTTTTACAACCACCCTCTGCAAAGCATGACGTTCTCTGTCCGTCAGAAAATGAGGTCTGCCTGGTCTTTCTTTAGCTGTTATTGTTCCTTCACGTTTCCACTTCACACTCACTTCATCAACAGTCGAATTGGGTACTTCTGAAAGGAGGTAAAATGTCGCCGATGAATTTATTACTATGGTGACATCGAATGACTGGTCCACGATCGATGTCACTGAGCTGTGCTGACCAACTCATCGCCGGCCGCAGTGGCCGAGCGGTTCTAGGCGCTTCAGTCTGGAACCGCGCGACCGCCACGGTCGCAGGTTCGAATCCAGCCTCGGGCATGGTTGTGTGTGCTGTCCTTAGGTTAGTTAGGTTTAAGTAGTTCTAAGTTCTAGGGGACTGATGGCCTCAGATGTTAAGTCCCATAGTACTCAGAGCCATTTGAACCATTTGAACCAACTCATCCTGCTCCTTCCCTATTGACAACACAATACTCTCCACCTCCTTTTATACTGACGGGTCCGCCTCGTGAGACATCTGGTGCTCAGTTCTGCATTGGATAGGACTGTTCAGATACTTTTATCAGATAGTGCAGAGTTAGCCGCGCGCGGTAGCCGCGCCGTCTTGGCCGTCTTGTCACGGTTCGTGCGGCTTCCCCCGTCGGAGGTTCGAGTCCTCCCTCGGGCATGGGTGTGTGTGTTGTCCTTAGCGTAAGTTAGGTTGAGTTACATTAATTAGTGTGTAAGCCTAGGTTCAAAATGGCTCTGAGCACTATGGGACTTAACATCTAAGGTCATCAGTCCCCTAGAACCTAGAACTACTTAAACCTAACTAACATAAAGACATCACACACATCCATGCCCGAGGCAGGATTCGAACCTGCGACCGTAGCGGTCGCTTGGTTCCAGACTGAAGCGCCTAGAACCGCTCGGTCACACCTCAACAGTTTGGTCCCATAGTCCTTACCACAAATATCCAATTCTGCAGAGTTAAAGTTCGGTGTAGCTATAAACAACAGCTGTATCTGAGTGAAACTTCCGAAAAGTGTCTACCAAAACTCCCCAAAAATGATTGTCAAACAAACTAATTCCTAACTTAAACTCGTATACTGTGCCGAATTCTGACCACAATGAACTACCACTACTCCGTCTACAGGCCACAAGTGGCCCATCGGGACCATCCGACCGCCGTGTCATCCTCGGGGAGGATGCGGATAGGAGGGGCGTGGGGTCAGCACACCACTCTCCCGGTCGTAATGATGGTATTATTGACCGAAGCCGCTACTATTCGGTCGAGTAGCTCCTCAATTGGCATCACGAGGCTGAGTGCACCCCGAAAAATGGCAAAAGCGCATGGCGGCCTGGATGGTCACCCATCGAAGTGCCAACCTCGCCCGACAGCGCTTAACTTGGCTGATCTCTCAGGACCCGGTGTATCCACTGCGGCAAAGACACAAAGACTTAATAATATATGGAAAGTTCCGGTTGGGAATTAAGAATTATTTAGGAATAACGGAGATGACTCACCGAAAGGCAGAGGCGCTGCGTTGTCGATAAGTACACAAATAAAAGACAGACCTTTGCCGCCTTTTTGGAATGAAATCATATTTTCAAGCTTGTAGGAGAAGCATACACACAAATACGCACACACTCATACACATGCACACACCTGTCTCCCTACATTGTGCAACTGAGCACGATAAGTATACACCTTACTAGTTTCTTTTGTGTCTTAATTTGTTCTTTCAATACGGTCCTTTTCCTTTAAATCTGGATATTGTAGTACTAGAGCTGTACACAACTGATAATTAAATCTTTGAAATGCCTCTTCCTGTTTCTTTTTCCACCCCCATACCGTATCGTTTCGTTAAAAATTCCTTACACCAGCATCTGATAGACTTTGCTCAAATATACCACCAGAGACCAAGAAAAGCTTTTAGTTTTTCATGCATTGTGGTGATGGAAAATTGTTCGACACTACATATAATGGATTACAGTACCCATTATACGATCTCTCAATTATGTCTTCTTCGCGCATATTTGAATTTCTCCTTCTACTGCCGCTCTCTTCGCTAATGGCATTGTGTACAGCTTTGTATGAAACAAGCCTTGTTCTCTAACTTGGAATTTGCATAACATCGCCTCATTTTGTCGATTTAACTGGAGAATAAAGACTGATTTATTTTGAAAACTTCTGTCAGTTCAAATCGTTGTACGCAGACAATTCAGCAAACTTTGTCGCCTTGTGTTCAATTACAGCTAGCGTATTAAGTTCCCTAGTGGCATCATGCTCATCATCATTATCTTCTTTCTTTCCCATAATATCTGTAGAATTCTTAGCTTGTAAGATAAGCAGATACTCGCTCTCACTGAACCAATCATTTTTATTCCACAATAATTTAATATCTACAAAAGCGTGGTTTAAAGCAGCTAGAACGAAAGAAAAGTGATATTAAAGATATCATACACTAATTATGTTTCATTGGCCACGACTAACAGGTCGTCATTCGACTAAAGGTCAAATGATTTTTAGCTGGTACGGACATAGTCAAGAGTGGTTTTTACTCTGTGTCAGTATTTGATGGTAGAATTGGTGAGTATTTAAAATATGATGATATTCAGGTTTTGACTTAAGTAATTTCATCTGAAGAACTCCGTGCTGTGTTGCCTGCGATACTAGTTAGTGCACACGCCAGAGGGTTTGGGTGTTGCAAAGAGTTAGGGGAGATTTATGAAGGCACACTCTACGGTAGTATTTTCACTTACCTCGTGTCTTGACAAATATTACTGCAGATTTTTCGAAAGCAGTGCACAACATACAGCAGCAAACACAGGCGCCGACTCCATGGAGCCCGAGGGGGCACGAGCCCCCTCAAAAATTCGTTTGGGAGGGCCGGAGCCCCCCAATAATTTAAGAAAACTATTAATTATCACTTTGCTTTGTAAAATCAAAAAATTATGTGAGGATTTTTTATTTTCCTTGTTTGACGATAGTTATGTTTCAAAATACATTCAGTAATGAGTTAAAACAAATAATTATTACCGTAGTAAGTAGGTTAACTGAAAATGAGAGGTGTGAATCATGATAGTGTTACGGTGCTGCGGGCACACTTAGAATTTGTCCCGGTGCACGAACCTTTGGGTAAAGTCTGGCGCCTGCGGGCCAGCGCTGCGGCTACGGCGACATCAAAAGGACTGGAGTAGAAGTGCCTGGAACCCTCCGCCTCGTTTTGCCTTGACGCTTCGAGACATTACGACGCCGCGGCTATATAAAGCCCACCCTGC
Source organism: Schistocerca piceifrons (assembly GCF_021461385.2). Taxonomy (NCBI): domain Eukaryota; kingdom Metazoa; phylum Arthropoda; class Insecta; order Orthoptera; family Acrididae; genus Schistocerca; species Schistocerca piceifrons. The sequence goes on along the minus strand of NC_060140.1, from coordinate 776,712,229 downwards.
TGTCCCAGTCATTCAGTGTGGATAGCTTTGTTCAGTGCATGCTACTGACGTGTTTAGTGTTCTGACTTTACTGTCCAGTGGGCTATTTTATATGACTATATTTTATTCGTTTACTTTAGTCTCTTAGTGTATTGTGAATTAAGTTTGCAATGGATAAATTTTTTACCAAAAAGGCACACTTGGAAGTTGATGACGCTGCAAGTCAACCTCCAACAATTATTGTGTCGTCAATTGCTTCGTCATCTTCAGGCGAGAACCGTTCACAGCCGAAACCTCGACAATCCGGTAGGGGAAGATCATTTCACGAGTCTTGGTTGATCAAATATACACGGCTAGAATATGAAGTATCTACCGAAAAAGATTTTTTCAAAACCTGCAAAGAGGCAGATGCTTAAAATCTATTACAATTTTCTTCAAAAACAGAAGATACATTTACTTTCGCAGGGTTTTCTAACTGGGAAAAGGCTTTGGAAAAATTCTGTTTTCATAAAAATACGTTTACGCGTAAAGAAGGTGTTCTGAAACGAAGTTCTATCACTAACCGAAGTGTGGTCTCCCAATCTAATGAACAGTTAGATAGTGGTTTGAAGAAAGGCCGTTTAACTGTTGAGACAATTAGACAATTTTTACTACCGTGCAATTTCTATGCCGACAAGGACTGACAATTAGAGGGCACGAAGATGTACACTCAATTTTTTTTTCAATTGTTGGAACTCCGAAAGAATGACATACCTGAGTTTAAAGATTAGGTAGGGCGTTCGGGGAATAAGTGGACGTCCCACGATATTCAAAACGACATCATTGATCTACTAGGAAAGTCTGTGTTGAGAAAGGTGTTGGCTTCAATCAAGAAGACTGAACATTTTTCTATTATGGTTGACGAAACAAGTGATTCTTCGATTCAAGAATAAGTGTAATTTTGTATTCTATTCCTTAATCATCAACGAAGACTTTATTGGCTTATACGAGACCCCCAACACTGAATCACAAACTCTGTTTAGTATTTTAAAAGACGTTTTTGCTCGTCTTGATTTGTCAATGGATGACATAAGAGGATAGTGTTATGATGGTGCCTCGAATATGAAAGGTAAGTTCAAAGAACTAAAAAAGTTAGTTTTGGATATTCAACCAAAAGCACAGAACGTGCACTGCACTGCTCCCAGTTTAGACTTGGCAGTTGTAGACAGCCTCCGCCATATTACGTCTATGAGGGATATTATGGCTTTAGCCAAGGACTTAATAAACACCGTAAGGGAATCCAACAAAAGGATGGGACTTTTCAGAAGCATACACTGTGAGAGCGCCGACGACCAAGCTGCTCTCCTACACCTTTGCTCGACTCGATGGAATATATGAGCTTCTAGTATCTTGAGAATATTGAAAAACCTTGAAGAACTTCTAGAGTTTTTTGAAACATTTTCTGCAGAGGACAAAACAGAGGCAGGTTAAAAATGTGCAGGCTACCTTGAGTCAATGTTACAGTTCAAGACTTACTTCTTTTTACGCCTTTATTGTCACGCAATGAACCTAGTAGAGGATGTCAATGAAAAAATTCAATGCCCTCATCTAAGTGTCGCTGATCTAGAAAAAATATATGAGGGTTTGATTTGTATATTGAGTGGAAGGGGTAATAGTTTTGAACACTTTTGGGAATTGTGTTTAAAAGAAAAATCTTCACAAGTTGATGATCCTTCGTCTTGCATTACTGAGCGGTTTGCTTCAATTGGACTCACACAGGCCATTGTAGGTGAACAAGAGTGCTGGCTTTTAGTAAACAGAGGTGAAACACATTTGGAAAAATCAACTGAGGTTTTCAAAAATGATCTAGACATTGAAAGACTGCGCTTTCACTTGAATATGTTAGCCCACATCGCTAATAAAAACCAACTGGTCTTAAAAAAACATGCGTGATGTAAGAAAGTTCATTACACAAGGGCCTACAGTTGGAGAAATGTTATGTGAAGTAGTGAAGTGCATTAAGCTTCTCCAAGTAGTTCCAATCACGACAGCAACAGCAGAACGGTCATTTAGCGCCCTTTGACGTCTGAAGTCATATCTCCGACAACAATGGGACAGAAGCGACTGAACAACTTGGCTGTTCTTCATGCCCAACGAGATGTTTTGGATGAAATGAATATCCGACCATTCATCAACGACTTCAGTAATACAGTCAGAAGGTCAACATTTGCACCTTTCTAAAGACACTCTAGCCCTAATAATGGCATTTATTGCAATATTAAAAATCTTTATAAAATAGAGAATTAAATACATACATCATGTTAAATTTTCGGTTTCGAAATATTAATACTAGTTTAGTACTGTATTACTATATTACTATAGTACTGTATTAGTTATTTTCAAATACTTCAATATTTTTAGGGTGTTAAGACCCAATTAACACCCGCTATTTACATACTTTTTGACTGAAAGTATTAGGCATACTCTGTTAACTTTATTAACTGTATTAAAGCATTACCTTTGAGATAATGTTTTTATTTAATGAACCCTGAGCCTTATTCAAAGTAAGCTTAAATCAACTATTTCAGTTATTATTCCAAGTGCTATTACTGTGCGACAGCAATATTTTATGTTTTATTCTTTTAATGATAGTTTAGGATTTATTTAAATATAATTTCAGTCAGAATTAATAAAGCAAAAACAAAAGTAATGGCATGCGACAAAGAAGATCAAGTGAAAGTCCAAGTTCATGTAGGCAATGAACTGCTTGAACAAGTTGGTAAATTTACTTATCTGGGCAGTAATATTACCAGGGATGGAAGGAGCAAGGCAGAAGTGAGAAGTAGAATAGCTCAAGCAAAGGCTGCTTTTAACAAGAAGAAAAACATATTAACATCTAAGAGCATCAGCCTTGAAACCAGGAAAAGATTTTTGAAATCATATGTGTGGAGTGTGGCATGCTATGCGTGTGAAACTTGGACTCTCGGGACAGAGGAACAGCAGAAGCTAAATTCTTTTGAAATGTGGTGCTATAGACGCATGCTCAAAATAAAATGGATCGACAAGGTCACAAACGAAGTGGTTCTGGAACGAGCAGGTGAGAAGAGAACCTTCTGGAGTTTCATTGTTAAAAGAAGAGTGCAATTTACAGGCCATCTATTAAGACATAAAGGACTCCTGAACACAATCATAGAGGGATATGTCGAGGGAAAAAGACCAAGAGGAAGACCACGACTGAGGTACATGGATCAAATCGTGAAAGATGTGGGATGTAACACCTATAAAGAAATGAAGAGAAAAGCTGAAAGACGCACAGAATGGAGACAAGCTGCCATTGCAGCTGTTGCAAACCAATCCTTGGATTGACCACTACAGAAGAAGAAGAAGAAATTTCAGTCTTTTCAGAGCTATATATTCACTACTCTGTAATAGTCTATAAGCATGATTATTACTGTAAATTAAAATAGCTTTTTACGAAAATACCGTGCGTATTTATGTTATTTGTTTTTTTCAAAGCCAAAAAATGTGGTAAGGCTTATCGAGGTTCCCAGAGTGTCGAGTTATCGAGAGTCCAGTTTACGGGGTACTAATGTTGATCAAATGACTCTAAAATGCTTAAAAAACTTTAAAACTCACTATTTTTCATCTAAAATTTAGAATATTTCCCGTGGCAAGATCCCCAGTATGGGCCCCCCAATATTTTTTGTAAGTCGGCGCCCCTGGAAGCAAAGCAACATTAGACAATACGACTAAAAATTCCGTACACCACTACGTGCAATGTATGTACGTATTTAATAAACTGAATGAAGGGTGGGAGTTTTAACTGGTAAGAAATGACTTCTGATGAAACTCAATATTCAAACGTAACGCTTCAAATATCAACTCAATGTTCACAATAGTATTTACATAACATTACTTCAAGAAATAACTTTAAGCAAGGGGAATCTCATCTTCATATCAGAGCAACCCATATAACAGTTCTACTATCTTAGCTTCGTTACTACATTCTAAATAACACAAAACAATGCTACATGCTTGCGTGTTTACTTCATTCTCTCAAAATTCCAGAAAAACTCACAAATAATCTCGTTAGCTTCTCTCTCCATAGCTGCATCAAATACACTACTGGAAATGGAAAAAAGAACACATTGACACCGGTGTGTCAGACCCACCATACTTGCTCCGGACACTGCGAGAGGACTGTACAAGCAATGATCACACGCACGGCACAGCGGACACACCAGGAACCGCGGTGTTGGCTGTCGAATGGCGCTAGCTGCGCAGCATTTGTGCGCCGCCGCCGTCAGTGTCAGCCAGTTTGCCGTGGCATACGGAGCTCCATCGCAGTCTTTAACACTGGTAGCATGCCGCGACAGCGTGGACGTGAACCGTATGTGCAGTTGACGGACTTTGAGCGAGGGCGTATAGTGGGCATGCGGGAGGCCGGGTGGACGTACCGCCGAATTGCTCAACACGTGGGGCGTGAGGTCTCCACAGTACATCGATGTTGTCGCCAGTGGTCGGCGAAAGGTGCAGGTGCCCGTCGACCTGGGACCGGACCGCAGCGACGCACGGATGCACGCCAAGACCGTAGGATTCTACGCAGTGCCGTAGGGGACCGCACCGCCACTTCCCAGCAAATTAGGGACACTGTTGCTCCTGGGGTATCGGCGAGGACCATTCGCAACCGTCTCCATGAAGCTGGGCTACGGTCCCGCACACCGTTAGGCCGTCTTCCGCTCACGCCCCAACATCGTGCAGCCCGCCTCCAGTGGTGTCGCGACAGGCGTGAATGGAGGGACGAATGGAGACGTGTCGTCTTCAGCGATGAGAGTCGCTTCTGCCTTGGTGCCAATGATGGTCGTATGCGTGTTTGGCGCCGTGCAGGTGAGCGCCACAATCAGGACTGCATACGACCGAGGCACACAGGGCCAACACCCGGCATCATGGTGTGGGGAGCGATCTCCTACACTGGCCGTACACCACTGGTGATCGTCGAGGGGACACTGAATAGTGCACGGTACATCCAAACCGTCATCGAACCCATCGTTCTACCATTCCTAGACCGGCAAGGGAACTTGCTGTTCCAACAGGACAATGCACGTCCGCATGTATCCCGTGCCACCCAACGTGCTCTAGAAGGTTTAAGTCAACTACCCTGGCCAGCAAGATCTCCGGATGTGTCCCCCATTGAGCATGTTTGGGACTGGATGAAGCGTCGTCTCACGCGGTCTGCACGTCCAGCACGAACGCTGGTCCAACTGAGGCGCCAGGTGGAAATGGCATGGCAAGCCGTTCCACAGGACTACATCCAGCATCTCTACGATCGTCTCCAACGGAGAATAGCAGCCTGCATTGCTGCGAAAGGTGGATATACACTGTACTAGTGCCGACATTGTGCATGCTCTGTTGCCTGTGTCTATGTGCCTGTGGTTCTGTCAGTGTGATCATGTGATGTATCTGACCCCAGGAATGTGTCAATAAAGTTTCCCCTTCCTGGGACAATGAATTCACGGTGTTCTTATTTCAATTTCCAGGAGTGTATATTCATACTCCAATTCCATCAGTCTCATATCAGACTTATATAGAAAATTTCCTGACCATTCTACAAAATGCTCTACTATTCACCACCGCTCAACGTAGAATGCAAGTAACTTGGCCAGCACTCTCAAGCAGAGGTGGTGCACCAGCACAAGATACTGTAGCAATAATCAAAGTTCACTCAGTTACATGGTTTTGCTCTGTATGAGCTATGCATACCGATATTTTCGTAAGAAACAGAATTTAGAGTGACCAGAATACGATGCATACCTCACAATGTTAAACAGTTGTGTAGTGAATTCCTCATTTTTGGATGTTAGGTACCTATATTCCATTTTCTATAAATAATAAAGTAACAATATGCAGAATAAAATACAATGGCTATCATTTTTAACGCCTGTACTCTTTTGTAGACGGAAACGTTTCTTGTTATTTCTCATTTTACTAGTTTCTCCTCATTTGACTGATGATGCGGTAATGTGTAATAAGAACAAATAACGTCGTTTATAAGAAAAGCTAACTGTCTTGTGACAGACAACAATCGCCAAGGAATATATCTCTTATGCGTCGCTACTTCCAGAAACTGTGTAGGTGGGGAATGTAAAACCCTGAAAAAGTTGAAGGTGTTGTATTCTTTTGTCGTTCTCTTTTTAACTTGTCTCTTGTACGTGTCAGTCCAAGCTTAACAGATGTAAGTTATGCAATCCATAAATATTTTATGAAATATATCTATTATTAATTCAACCCGCCGCCTTGTCTCCTCATCGTTTGCTAGACGAGGTTGGCTGTAGATTGTACGGAAACGAACAATCTACATTTGCATCTATATGGATACTTTGCTCTTGCTCTTCTATTAAGAGCCAAGAAACCCTAAGATAGCTCATCCGATAATTTTTCTGCTGTTTGAAATATTTTATAACGAGAATTACGCGGGTATGACCGCTCACCGTTTCCAAACAGTCTAGTCGTTCACCTGATATAATGCAAATGGCTGTGAAAAAGTACTGCGATGAGCTGCAATAAGGTAATCCGTTAATATGAATCATAGAATCTCCGATATGCTGCACTGCAGTGTGATATTTATGCTCAAATTGTCCACCCTAAATGTGAATGGCCTCCTTGTATCGACTGTCATAATACACTGAATTGTATAACTCACAAATTGCTAAATTACTGTCGTACCTTTCAGAAACCTCTACAGTAATCCTTCATTGCTAGACAGGCGGTTTATCGCCACATCTGATGCCAAACGTAGCGCTCAATTGTATGAAAATTTGCATTACTGATTGTAATTACAGCTAGCGTATTTTTTGTGAGCAATAATCTGTTATTTGAAGGAAGACTGATAGGATGAAGCGGCAGTATTAAGAAAATGAGATAACATCAGTTAAGGAAAGAATTTTGTTTTATGGTAAAAGAAGCAGCAACACATCAGAGAAAAAATAAAGGTAAGGGATATCTTTCCTTGGTAGCTTGCATTTCGCACATCACAATTTTTTCCTTTTTCAATTACCTGACTGAGCGGTTCATAACTCGAATTAAATCATTAAGAGTTTTAGTTTGGAAAACATTAAAATCTATAAGGTACATTGTTGTAAATTATCGTGACCACGATTAGTAGTAGTAGTAGTAGAGGTGTTTGTGGGCGCACGACAGCAAGGTCTTCAGCGCCCGTGCAGCATCATAGTGAGACGGGTGTCAAGAAAAAAGAAAACCTCAGAACAGGGACATAAAACGGAACAGAGAACACGGGGAACAATCATCGAAAAAATGGGCTCACCCACACTGAAGCGGGGGATGATGCAGGGCGTCAGCAGTAAAACGTGGACAATACAGGAAGAAAATGGTAGAGGGAGCTAAAACATTGGAGCAGATGGAAGTGGCTGGCTGACCACAAGGAAAAAAGGGAGGAGTCAGCCACTCTGCAACACACTAAAACCTCCAGCCTAAAAGTTTAGGCCAGAGTCCAGACACATCACAAAACTTAAAAACCCTTGCCACACACGTCTCATCGTCAGCTAAAAGACAAGGGAGATCCCCAACAACCTGTGCTTCTGCCCTTGCATCACGGTATAAAATACAGTCGATTAAAATGTGCCGGACAGAGATGTGCACACCACAAGTGGCACAAAACGGAGGATCCTCCCGCCGTAATAAATAGCTATGCGTCACAGGACAGTGCCCAATCCGCAGACGTGTGAGGGCCACCTCTTCCCGCCTGAGCAACCGGCAGGAGGAACGCCACGGCCGAGTGGTTGACTTTACCGACCGCAGTTTATTGGCCGACACCGCCAGCCATTCGTCCTCCCACAACTCCATGCACTTCCTGTGGAGTGCAGCGATGACTGACTGCAAGGGGATAGGACACTGGACCACATCATGCTCTCTGCAGGCCTCCTTGGCAGCCCGGTCAGCCTGTACATTGCCCCATATGCCGACATGACCAGGCACCCAGCAGAAGGATACCTCTTTACCCCGCTGTTGGAGCAAGTACAGTTGGTCATGTATCAACTGGACCATCTCCTCAGTCGGGTATAGGCTCTGCAGCGATTGTAAGGCACTAAGAGAATCGGAGCAGAGAAGAAATCGATCGCCCCGAACACGATGCATCTGCTCCAGTGCCTTCAGGATCGCGTGGAGCTCCGCTGCGAAAACGGTATATTCAGCAGGGAGGCGAATCCGGGTGACACGATCAGGGAACACCACAGAACAGCCTACGGAAGTCTCCTGTTTCGAGCCATCAGTATAAACGACAGTGAAACCGTGATGCAGGTCTAAAATGCTAAAAAACAGAGATTGGAACGTAAAATCTGGTGTGCCATCTTTCTTAAAACGAGTCAAATCTAAAATAAATTTGGGACGCCGGAGGAGCCAAGGTGGAGATCTGCTCCAACCGCGACGTAAAACACGAAGACCAGCCACAGACATTGCAGCGAGGCAATCCTGTGCGCGAATCCCATAGGGCTGCGTCGCACGTTGCCGGTTATGAAATAACCGTGCCAGAGGAGGCTGAGCAATGGTATGGTATGCAGGTGTGTATGGTGTGGACAAAGTTTTATACGCCTGGCGTACCGTAAGTAGCCGTCGTCGCATATGAAGTGGCGGTTCACCAGCCTCTGCACAGAGGCTTGGTATGGGGCTAGTTCGGAATGCCCCAGTGGCCAACCGCAGCCCTTCATGGTGGACAACGTCCAAAATCTTTAAGTACGAAGGCCTCGCAGACCCATACACCGTGCACCCATAATCGAGCCGAGATCGCACAAACGCCCTGTAAAACTGGAGCAGACAAGTCCTGTCAGCTCCCCACGTACTGTGGCTAAGACATTTTAAAATGCTCAAAGCCTGAAGCGACCGCCGTTTCAGGTCTTTAAGATGAGGTAACCACGTGAGCCTCGAGTCAAAAATGAGACCCAGAAATCTCACCGTGCCTTTAAAAGAAAGAATAGTGTCCCTCAAGCGCAACTCAGGAAAGGTTAAAATCGAACGAGAACGGTTAAAAAGAACACATACAGACTTCTCGGTGGAAAACTTAAATCCACTCTTCAGCGCCCAGTCATCCAAACGCCTAATCGTAAGTTGCAACTGACGAGTTGTCGTTGCAAGGCTTGAAGAAGAGCAGAACAAAGAGAAATCATCCACAAACAAAGAACACTGGACAGGACTTTTCACCATGGACGTAATGCTATTAATAGCGATGGCAAACAGAGTCACACTTAAAACGCTACCCTGAGGGACACCATTCTCCTGCTCAAAACGATCAGACAGGACGTCACCAATTCGGTATCTAAAATATCGTGGCGAGAGGAAAGACTGAATAAAAAGAGGAAGACAGCCACGAAAACCCCATTCGTGAAGCTGCTCCAGGATGAGACGCCGCCAAGTGGTATCGTAGGCCTTCTCGATGTCGAAAAATACACCTATAAGGTGATGACGGCGTAGGAAAGCTTGTTGGATAGCCGCTTCCAGGAGGGCAAGGTTATCGAAGGTGGAACGAAACCTCCTGAACCCACACTGAAAGCGACTAAGTAGTTGCCGGGATTCTAACATCCAGACAAGGCGGCGGTTGACCATCCGCTCCAAGGTCTTCCCTACGCAACTAGTGAGGGCAATACTACGGTAGCTATTTGGGCTCGAGCGGTCTTTCCCAGGTTTTAAAAAAGGGATTAAAACTGCCTCACGCCACGCGTCAGGAAAGTGACCCGACGCCCAAATGGCATTAAAAAGTGCGAGGAGGATTTCTTTGTTGCGCATTGTGAGGTGCCATAGCATACTGTAATGGATCCTGTCGTGACCAGGGGAAGTGTCACGAGCTCCAGACAATGCAGAATCCAGCTCCCACATAGAAAAAGGGCAGTTGTAAACTTCATGAGAGGTGGGCTGGAAGTTCAGACTACACCTCTCAGCAACCGCTCTATGGCGCTGGAAACCTGGATCCTGACTGGTTGTGGCAGTAACTGTCGCAAAATATGCTGCCATAGTCTGGGCAATGTCTCGCGGATCTGTGTGGAGAGTGCCGTTATTCATTACAGCAGCTATGGGGCACCTCCCTCCTCTGCCAGAAATTCTCCTAATGGTCTCCCACACAATGGAACTTTTGGTGGATCGATTAATGGTGTTCAGAAACTTTTGCCATGACCTCTTCTTGCTCTCACGAATAATGCGGCGACATCTCGCCCTCGCCACCCGAAAGGCTGCAAGATTGTCAGCAGTCGGCCGACACTTGAACCGCCGCAGAGCCGCACGCCTGGTCCTGATTGCAGAGCGGCATTCGTCACTCCACCAAGGCACAGGTGGCCGTTTGCGGTGGCCTGTGGACTGTGGAATGGATGCCGCAGCGGCATGGTGGACCGTTTTGGTAATATGATCCACCCACACCTCAACATTCACACAGTGTTCGAATTGGGCCAACTGGCCATAAAGTGTCCAGTCAGCTCCACTGATTACCCATCGTGGTGGTCTCCTTCCGGGGCCCACGCCATCTGGCAGGTGAATCCAGATTGGGAAATGATCACTGCCGTGCAAGTCAGCGACCACTTCCCAGTGAGCACTAGCGGCAAGAGCTGGAGAGCAAAGCGAGAGATCAATGGCAGAGAACGACCCAGTCGCCGTGCAGAAATGAGTACTCTGTCCTCCATTGAGCAAGTAGGCACAGGATGACAGGAGAAGCCTCTCAATTGCTCTACCCCTGGGACAGGTAATTGCAGAGCCCCAAAGCACATTGTGGGCATTAAAATCACCACAAATAATGAATGGCTGGGGGAGCTGTGTAAGAAGGTCGGTGAGGGCCGCTTCATCAAGAGCATCATGTGGGGGCAAGTAAAGTGAACAGACAGTCAATGGATGACGCACGTGCACGGACACAGCGACGGCCTGTAGAGTCGTCGTAAGTGAGAGAGGCGAGGAATGGTAGTCCGTCCTGACGAAAATACCTACGCCTCCTCTAGCTCTCTCTCCACGTAGGTCGTCCTTTTTGTGGAGTGTATAGCCTCGTATCTCAGGGGAGTATGAGGGATGGAAATACGTCTCCTGGAGACAGAGACACAATGGTCGACCCTGAGAAAGTAGACGAAGTTCCTCCACATGCGTCCTGAACCCTTGCAAGTTCCACTGGAGTATGGGAGCCATCTATGTTGGGGGTAGCACCTTCATCCTGTCTCTCCGACGGGGTGGGGAGACCGCAGCAGGTGGAGGGGCAGGCGTGGGACGAGACGATTGCCCCACACATACATCGTACTCCATCAACTCTGGGGAAGAGTCAGATGAAGCCTCGCGTAAAACAACATCCGCATGGTCAGATGGTTTACCACGGGATTTGACCCGCTGTTGCTGCTGCACAGTAGCTTTCTGCGGCTTGGTGGACTTTGGGGGAGCGGACGTGGGAGTGGTAATTGGCGCACTGGGCTTGGGGACAACCGCATCCGTTGGAGGCGCGGGGGGCTGGACCAAATCCGCCAATGTACTTTTGTCTGCCGTTCGAGTAGGGGCTACTGGCTCTGGAACACTGGCTGCGTTGCAAGTGCACTGACAGCTACAGGTGTTAATGCCAACACTCACCACCTCAGTCTGCGTTGACGCATCGACTTTTGGAGTAGGCTTCTGTACCAGGGATGCAAAAGATGTAGCAAATGTGGGAGGTTGCATCGACTTATAAATCTTCTTGGCCTCACCATAGGGGATACGCTTGGTTGTTTTTATTTCCTGGACCTTGCGTTCCTCTAAAAATATGCGGCAGTCCCTACTCCAAACAGGGTGGTTCCCAGAGCAATTAATACATTTAGCCGGAGACGAGCAACCAATTCCTTCATGAGCAGCCTGACCACAGTTTCCACAAGTCGCTTCGCCTTTACAGCCTAAGGTGGTATGCCCAAAACGCTGGCATTTGAAACAGCGCATTGGGGCCGGGAAATAAGGCCTCACACTAAGGCGAAGGAAGCCAGCTTTAATATGTTCAGGAAGTGTTGTGCTACTGAAGGTCAGAATAAAGGAGTCGGATTTGACAAGAGCGCCATCAACCCTCTTCATGATGTGTTGGACATCAACGATACCTTCCGGAGCCCACTCACGTTGCAGTTCTTCCTTGGGAATATCAGCTAGATCCCGGCATGTCACAACACCTTTGCTATAGTTCAAGGTGCTGTGCAGTTCGGTGTCTATGGCATACTCTCCAAGGCATTTAGCAGATTGGAGGTTAGTTGCTTGCTGGGAAGTGGAAGTTTCCACTAGCAAGGTCCCATTACGCAAGCGCTTCACCGATTTTAAGGAGCCACAGATTCCCTCCAATCCCTTTTGTATATAGAAGGGCGAAACCTTGTCGAAACTACCCTCCTTCCGTTTCACAATGAGAAACACATTCGGATTACCGGAATGCATTCTGTTACCTAAGACTGGACTTTTCAAAGAAGCGCCGGAGTCAGGGGGACTGACTGCACGGGCCCTCTTAAGAGACTGGGTGTTAGAACCTTCCAGCGGCCCACCCTTTCCGCTGGGAGGAAGAAAAGAGAATTTCGAAGGATCCATCTCGGTCCCACGAGCAGCTAGGGAACTAGAAGTCCACCTAGACAGAGCCCCGCGTGCCTAGGTAAGCCTTATACAACTGAGGTGCGGCAGGTTCCCCAGAGGTTGCCCGCTATCGACTGTTCCACCTCAACAGCCATGCATCTCATCAGCGCGCAGCACACCTTGAGATTGAGGGTTTTTTTATAGAGGTTGATTCCATCCTCGCGATCCGGGCGGTCAAGCCAAGATCCCCATTCCCTGAGACACACAACATTCCACCGCCGCGCCGCACGGTGGTCGTTGAAGTATGCTTAGAGGTTACGGTGACAGGGGACTGGCGGCGCTTACCAGTCCCCAGCTCAGGAACCCCGGGGTCGCCAAGCCCGTACCCAGCAAACGAATGCTGAGCCCCTGGGGGCGTGACCACGATTAGTCAGAGCGCACACAAAATGGACTATAGTTGCCTTTCTTCTGTTTTAAAAGAAGCGCCCATCTTGTTCACCTCCACATAGAGCTAATTTTTGCTGCCTATAGTTGTGGTATTTATTATCCATATTATAAGACAAATTAGTTTTAAATAACGTTGGTACTTGTGCGGTATGACCAAAATTGAAGAAATAGTACCAATGGAACCCGCAGATGAGATGAATATTGAATCTGATGTCGATGGCGACAGAAATGGCCGATCCGGCAACAGAGGAAATGAATGCCGCAATCTCTGAAGCGGAATTAAATTCGCAGTCAGCAGCTAGTCATGAACTCCCGAAATTAGATTGTCAACCCATTTAGAAGTTTACTTATAAAAATAGCATACATGATTAATACACGTGATCAGGAATTACCCACGCGAATTTCTGCTCGGGTAAACACTTCCCTTGCGTCGTAACAAATAGTTTGCTACACACATAAGTAATACCCTGATAGGTCGTGACAAAGAACGGGCCACGCAAATTTCTGCTCAAGTAAATGCTACTCAGTGCGACAAAGAATTTGCTGCACGAATGGACAAACAGTTCAGAGCACAGATAAATACCACACTAGACAAAGATGGTGAGGAATTAGTAAAGTGAACAGGTACTGGTTTGTCAGGAATTGTAACTGAAATTCCTGAATTAAAGAAAACTTAAGGTAGCATACCGGAATGGTAAGGAATTTAGCAAGTGACGTTCAGAAACTGCAGACAGCTCGGGATACGACAGAGAGCACGATGCAGCAGCCGTCTCAAACAGTTGAAAATTTAGTAATTAAACCTGAATAATTGCCAAGAGAGTGGCTAGACGCCCAGAGCCAAAGACTTTGTAACGAATTTACAAAGTGGTTACAGGAAAAATACAAACAAGATAATGAAGAGTTAAACACCGAGAGAAAGGATGTTACACAGCCAGCTAGCGCTGAAGCATCATCCGAATTAGGTACTACAGGTGAAGCAATACGGCGTGAGCTGGAAGATATAAAGCGTGTACTAAATCACGACATTCCTGAGTGGCGCAACCGCGTGTACATTCAAGTCAGTAATCAGCTCCCCGAGGCCACGGCAATAAAGGCACCACCGTATAGCCTGGAACCCGCTACAAAGTTCGCTCGTGAAATGTAAGACTCAAATGATACTTACAACCAAACTTACATAATGAGGCAGGACAAGTTAGTCCACACGCAGGCTATACTACTGAATCGGTTCGGGCAGCATCCACCTTGACGACCATACTATCCAAATGTTTTTTATTCCAGTCTTTGATCAAAATATCAATTTTTTTGACGATGACCGGTTTCAGTCAGTAATGACCATCCTCAGATCTTTTCTACACCATGTCCTAAAGTGATAAGGCAGTAATGGCACCGTCAAAACATATAAATATGCTCAGCACAGCATCGTCACATAGATCTAAAATTAGGTGTATTATTAGAAGAAAGATTATTGAAGCATCGCCAGTTTCAGGAGCATTCGCCTAAAAAGAAGTCTCCACACCTAGTTGTCTTTAAGAGCCGGCCGGAGTGCCCGAGCGGTTTTAGGCGCTTCAGTCCGGAACCGCGCGACCGCTACGGTCGCAGGTTCGAATCCTGCCTCGGGCATGGATGTGTGTGATGTCATTAAGTTAGTTAGTTTAAGTAGTTCTAAGTTCTGGGGGACTGATGACCTTAGATGTTAAGTCCCATAGTGCTCAGAGCCATTTTTGTCTTTAAGAAAGCCTTTACATACGTCCTGTCCAAGTCTCAAAAAGAAAAACAGAAAATTCAGTTTGTGACGGCATATATTCAGGACGACGGAGCCCTGTGGGCAACTGATGCAGTTGAGAAGTGTACGACGTATGTTCATTTTGAAAATGCCTCTCTGGCCAGGTATTGGATGGGATGCGTGCAAGAATGTCTTTTAAAAGAGTTTTCTTAACCCAGCAGTCTATAGCCCGAAGCAGTGCAGATTGAGAAAATACTTAGAGTGATACATCAGTAAAACTCGCTACTGGGACGATCCTGTCACTAATAAAGATGTGTTGCAGCCTGTGAATATCAGCGCACACGCCAACAATGACGGCACGGTAACGAACTCTGTGGCATGTAGTATGGCGATCGGTACACCATGTTTCCTTAGACACAGAGACACGTGCGATGTGGTACCTAACAGATAATACTAAAAACGTCAAAATGGTTCAGATGGCTCTGAGGACTATGGGACTTAACTTCTAAGGTCATCAGTCCCCTAGAACTTAGAACTACTTAAACCTAACTAACCTAAGGACATTTCATACATCCATGCCCGAGGCAGGATTCGAACCTGCGACCGTAGTGGTCGTGCGGTTCCGGACTGTAGCGCCTAGAACCGCTCGGCCACCCCGGCCGGCTAAAAACGTCACCCGACCAGACTCCATGCTACTCGTAATGACAGTTTCACCATTGTGAATTCAGTGCCAAACTCTGGACAACGATGAACACCGCCTCAAATGTGGGTCCTAGGCAGAAGTCCGGTGTTTGGCGACACAAATGATAGCTTACTTTCTTCGAATTGAACAACACAGCGCTGGACCAGGGATAATTTTCCTCCCGGAAGAAAGATCCACGCACTAAAATGAATGTAGTAACGTGGCTTCGAGGCGAGACGGTGCTCTATTTGTTCACAGATGGCTCAAAGAATGTGATGGTCGTTTGGACCCTTTTACAGGAACGACATCTGAAGATCGTGAGCAATCCGAAATACCGACAGTGTTTCTCTAACTTCCTACGGAGTGCATCTCAAAACCCCCTCATAGCTGGGACGTCCAGGTTAGGAGAAGTGAAATCACCGATGCGATGAAAGAATGAACGGAAGATAAGAATCGGTGAATACCATATGCCTTCGAGAAGACATACCCGGATTACAGAGCAGGGGGGGGGGGGGGGGGGGAAGGGAGGCGGGGAATTGGAAGTACTGTGTTTCTCTCTTTATGTAAAAAAAAGAAAAGAAAAAATCATGTAAACAGTTAACACGCAGAAGTCGTCGCATTTATACGGGCGGCCGAAGAACACCAAACAACATATATTCCTTTCGTAAACCTTGTATAAATATTCTCACCAGCTGTAGTATTTAATCAATCATAGTGTTTCAATGCCAACCTCTTATGAAACTGCTTTAGTCTCTTAAGCCATAAGGCGTTAGTCTTTGAATTGACTCTCTTCGGTTTAACTATTCTCAATTCAATTATGTAGATCTAATCGTTGTCTTGAGCCTGCTTACACTACTTGCTAAATGTAAAAACTATAACTTTTGCTTTACTTTCAAATTCTTTGCTTTCCAAAGTCAGTTATTGGAAAGTCTGTTTTTTTTTAGCTGTGTATAAATGAAAACTCAGCGACGGAAATTTATTTTTAACTACTGAAAGTTTATTTTCTGTTCTTTTAAATGTAAGCGCTCCACAATGACCAAACGTCAATAGTGATAGAGTGACTGAAAAAAAACTAATAGCTCCACACTAAGCGAGATGAAAAACACACAGAAAACCACAAATAAATCCTAGATGCCACCACCACTTTATTTTTCAACTTAAATTTCAGATTTTCAGAATATAAGTCCCTTCAGGTGATGACCTCTCGCGTACCGACTAGCAAATCCGGCTCCAGTACTACAATATTCCAGATTTGACTACGTTATTGAAAACACAAAATCAGATACAAAAGAAACTATTAAGGTAAGATTAATTAATTGAACAAGTAGTCCATATAATACCTAGGTTGCAAGAGAAGTCAGCAGTGAGTTAAGTTATAATAAACTGTGTGCCTCAGTTGCGTTGACGCGTTATTTTGTAGACCTTGTACCTTTCTAAGGGACAGTATTCTTCTTAATAGTGAACGTGAATGACTGTGCCATGGCGCTCTGTGGTTGTGTGATGAATCAGTTGTTATTATCACACAGGCTATACAAGGACCAGGAGAGTTTTTTTCTTTTATATCCTTGTGAGCGCGAGCATTTAGTGCAGCTATGACAAATGTTTTGACACAAACATGTTGACTTCTTCATGCAACGTTTGTCTCTGTGGTCGAACTCCAGCTGTGCCTTGCACCTGCTATATTCATCATAAACGACGTCACCGCGGTGCACGGGAAAGCTTCGCGAGCGCTGTGAGACAACTAAGCTATGCAACCGTCAGCTGATTCCCAGTGCCCTTTAACTTGAGGTTTCAGTAACCCTCTTCAGCGTGCCCATCGTCGAAAAATTTACGTGTGATGTGCCATGACACCAGAATTACTAAAAAGAATAAAATCACTGCAATTTTTTGTTTATTTTTTTAAAGTCCAGTGCACCAGTGTTAAGGATATCAGCCGCATCGAAAAAAATAAAAACAAACCCACATTGACATAACGTTGTACAATGAAATGGATGTTTCTCTTGCAATGTATTTCGTCTTGCTTACCAATAATTTCTCAAGAAGTCCCTCAATTTGCAGTCACTGATTGTTGCTGTTGTTGTTGTGGTCTTCAGTCCTGAGACTGGTTTGATGCAGCTCTCCATGCTACTCCACCCTGTGCAAGCTTCTTCATCTCCCAGTGCCTACTGCAACCTACATCCTTCTGAATCTGCTTAGTGTATTCATCGCTTGGTCTCCCTCTACGATTTTTACCTTCCACACTGCCCTCCAATACTAAATTGGTGATCCTTTGATGCCTCAGAACATGTCCTACCAAGCGATCCCTTCTTCTAGTCAAGTTGTGCCACAAATTTCTCTTCTCTCGAATTCTGTTCAATACCTCCTCATTAGTTATGTGATCTACGCATCTAATCTTCAGCATTCTTCTGTAGCACCAGATTTCGAAAGGTTCTATTCTCTTCTTATCTAAACTATTTATCGTCCACGTTTCACTTCCATACATGGCAACACTCCATACAAATACTTTCAGAAACGACTTCCTGACACTTAAATCTATACTCGATGTTAACAAATTTATCTTCTTCAGAAACGCCTCCCTTGCCATTGCCAGTCTACATTTTATATCCTCTCTACTTCGACCATCATCAGTTATTTTGCTCCTCAAATAGCAAACCTCGTTTACTATTTTAAGTGTCTCATTTCGTAATCTAATTCCCTCGGCATCACCCGACTTAATTCGACTACATTCCATTATCCTCGTTTTGCTTTTGTTGATGTTCATCTTATATCCTCCTTTCAAGACACTGTCCATTCTGTTCAACTGCTCTTCCAAGTCCTTTGCTGTCTCTGACAGAATTACAATGTCATCGGCGAACCTCAAAGTTTTTATTTCTTCTCCATGGATTTTAATACCTACCCCAAATTTTTCTTTTGTTTCCTTTACGGCTTGCTCAATATACAGATTGAATAACATCGGGGAGAGGCTACAACCCTGTCTCGCTCCCTTCCCAACCACTGCTTCCCTGTCGTGTCCCTCAACTCTTATAACTGCCATCTGGTTTCTGTACAAATTATAAATAGCCTTTCGGTCCCTGCCAACTTCAGAATTTGAAAGAGAGTATGCCAGTCAACGTTGTCAAAAGCTAGAAACGTAGGTTTGCCTTTCCTTAATCTAGCTTCTAAGATGATAAGTTGTAGCGTCAATATTGCCTCACGTGTTCCAATATTTCTACGGAATCTAAACTGATCGTCCCCGAGGTCGGCTTCTACCAGTTTTTCCATTCGTCTGTAAGGAATTCGCGTTAGTATTTTGCAGCTGTGACTTATTAAACTGATAGTTCGGTAATTTTCACATCTGTCAACAGCTGCTTTCGTTGGGATTGGAATTATTATATTCTTCTTGAAGTCTGAGGGTATTTCGCCTGTCTCATACATTTTGCTCACCAGATGGGAGAATTTTGTCAGGGCTGGCTCTCCCAAAGCTGTCAGTAGTTCAAATGGAATGTTGTCTACTCCCGGGGCCTTGTTTCGACTCAGGTCTTTCTTTACGCAGTATCGTATCTCCCATTTCATCTTCATCTATGTCCTCTTCCATTTCCATAATATTGCCCTCATGTACGTCGCCCTTGTATAGACCCTCTATATACTCCTTCCACCTTTCTGCTTTCCCTTCTTTGTTTATAACTGGGTTTCCATCTGAGCTCTTTATATTCATACAAGTGGTTCTCTTTTCTCCAAAGGTCTCTTTAATTTTCCTGTAGGCATTATCTATCTTGCCCCTGGTGAGATATGTTTCTACATCCTTACATTTTGCACCTCCTGTCGATCTCATTTTTGAGACGTTTGTATTCCTTTTCACCTGCTTCATTTACTGAATTTTTATATTTTCTTCTTTCATTAATTAAGTTCAATATTTCTTCTGTTACCCAAGGATTTCTACTAGTCCTCGTCTTTTTACCTACTTGATCCTCTGCTGCCTTCACAACTTCATCCCTCAAAGCTACCCATTCTTCTTCTACTGTATTTCTTTCCCCCATTCCTGTCAATTGTTCCCTTATGTTCTCCCTGAAACTCTGTACAACCTCTGGTTCTTTCAGTCTATCCGGGTCCCATCTCCTTAAATTCCCACCTTTCTTCAGTGTTAATCTACAGTTCATAACCAATAGATTGTGGTCAGAGTCCACATCGGCCCCTGGAAATGTCTTACAATTTAAAACCTGGTTCCTAAATCTCTGTCTTACCATTATATAATCTATCTGAAACCTGTCAGTATCTCCAGGCTTCTTCCATGTATACAACCTTCTTTTATGATTCTTGAACCAAGTGTTAGCTATGATAAAGTTGTGCTCTGTGCGAAATTCTACCAGACGGCTTCCTCTTTCATTTATTCCTCCCAATCCATATTCACGTACTACGTTTCCTTCTCTCCCTTTTCCTACTACCGAATTGCAATCACCCAAGACTATTAAATTTTCGCCTTGCTTCACTATCTGAATAATTTCGTTTATCTCATCATACATTTCTTCAATTTCTTCGTCATCTGCAGAGCTAGTTGGCATATAAACTTGTACTACTGTAGTAGGTGTGGACTTCGTGTCTATCTTGGCCACAATAATGCGTTCACTATGCTGTTTGTAGTAGCTTACCCGCACTCCTATTTTTTATTCATTATTTGATTTTGTATTTATAACCCTGTACTCGCCTGACCATCTTTTTGATTTTCTGATCAACACACATACATAATTTACCAAGAATTAAGCCTTTTAGAAGTAGTATTAACACTTGATACAATAAGTGAAAAAATGCATGAAAATCTTCCTCACTCAGCCCACCTACTACATAAATTTTTTGAAATTTGTACCTGTGTATAAGACAGTAAAATTGATATATACATATTACACATTCTCCCAATAAAGCATAAGTTGCTTTCTTGTATTTGCTACGTTCGAACGATAGTTAACATGTGATGCTAACTTTTGAAGGATATGGTGTAATGATGCTTATGTTTTAACGCTGAAAAAATATGGCTCCTGTAATTACGGAAGAAATATTTTCTTAATTTGCATACTGTACTGAGTATAGCTGATAGGTATCGATACTAGAGCCATCTGAGAACAATATAAAAATTTTTGCGTTTTCGTTGGGGTATATCCGCATCCGCATCATGTGACGTCTAAGGGCTGAAAGCGACATGGCGTCCGATCGGTACCGCTAGCCTTCAAGGACTGTTCGGACGGTGTTTGTTTGTTTTTATACGCATTAATTGAAAGTAAATATTTTTATATAAAACTATGCTGACAGCCTACAAACAAATTTTTGATTAAGTGAGTTCATTTTCATAAATAAAATAAATGAAGCAGCCTGGACACACAAATATTTTTCTAATGTACTGTACATATCTTTGACTATTTTAGAAATTTGACCTACTTCGGATAAAATGCATATAGAGAGAGAAATTCTTAGTCAAAATATCCACGGGTGTGCTGCCGGTCTATAGTGTCCAACGGGCACAATATTTCGGCGATCATACATGTCGCCATCATCAGGTGAACTGACGGACTGAGCTCCTGTGAACGTGCCGGCACGGAGATCCGTACGCTATGGCTGCTCAGAGGGAACTGGGTTCGGTCGCGGCGGCGGCCGATTTAAATACCCTCCGCCCGCGGCGCGCTCCCTCCGCCGTCCGCGCCCCGCGCCACGGTTGCGCGGTGGAACAGATTGCGACGGCGTCTGAGATGACGTCGGAGTGATGGCTCTGTCCGCCGTGGTCGTCACAACTATACGTTTGCTCGATTTACTCTTGATTAACCCGATCGCTGGTTCCCAAGCCTTGCTAAGATTATAGCCACAGTCACGGTTTATGAGGTCATCATTGGTGCGAATTTCGATGGCCTCTCTAACAACGCTGTCCCAGTATCTCGACGTCTGTACCAGAATCCTCGTGCGGTCATATTCCATGGCGTGATTTTCCGACAAACAATGTTCAGCGACCGCCGACTTGCTCGGATACATCAGGCGAGTGTGCCTCTGGTGTTCACGGCATCGATCCTCGACGGTACGCATCGTCTGACCAATATACGACTTGCCACATTGGCACGGAATCTGGTACACGCCGGCCTTCCTCAAACCGAGGTCATCTTTGGCGCTCCCCACCAGTGCACGAGTTTTATTTGGAGGACAAAACACAGTTCCGACCCGGTGTTTCTTCAGAATGCGAGCGATTTTCCCCGAGAGTGCGCCTGTGTATGGAATAAATGCAGTGCCTACCTCCTCCCTCGTGACTTCATCCATCTCAAGAGGTTGTGCTGCAGTGGTTGGGCGGAGAGCAAGTTGAATCTGCCACTCTGAGTACCCATTTTTTTGAAATACAGTTCTCAGATGTTCCAATTCCTGGGGTAGACTCTCTGCGTCAGAGATAGTGCGCGCCCTATGTACTAGAGTTTTAAGTACCCCATTCCTCTGTGAAGGGTGGTGGCAGCTGTCTGCGTGCAAATACAGATCAGTGTGCGTAGTCTTCCGATACACCCCATGACCTAGGGTGCCGTCAGCCCTTCTCTTGACCAAGACGTCAAGGAAAGGTAATTTACCCTCGGTTTCAGTCTCCATAGTGAATTTGATATTGGGGTGTATGGAGTTTAGATGTGTAAGGAAGTCAAGGAGTTTATCCATACCATGTGGCCAGATGACGAACGTGTCGTCCACGTAACGGAAAAAGCAAGTAGGTTTCCATACGGATGACGACAGGGCTTCCTCCTCGAAGTTCTCCATGTACAAATTCGCTACCACCGGTGACAGTGGGCTACCCATGGCGACTCCCTCCGTTTGTTCGTAGTATTCTCCATTAAAAAGAAAATACGTCGAAGTCAAGACATGCCTCAAAAGTTCAGTGGTCTTCTCGTCAAACTTCTGACTAATCAATTCTAGTGACTCTCGCAGGGGTACCCTCGTAAACAAGGAAACGACGTCAAAACTCACCATGATATCTGACTCATCCAACCTGAAGCTGTCAAGGCGTTTAACAAAATCCACGGAATTACGGATGTGATGAGGGCATTTACCCACATAAGGACTTAATATTCCCGTCAGGTATTTGGCCAACAAATATGTAGGTGCCCTGATGTTGCTGACAATGGGGCGTAATGGTATCCCCTCTTTGTGAACCTTCGGGAGTCCATATAGTCTAGGCGGTACCGGACCTTGGGGTAACAATTTCTTAGCGTCACCCTCCGGTAAATCTGCGTCCTGTGGCTATAATCTTAGCAAGGCTTGGGAACCAGCGATCGGGTTAATCAAGAGTAAATCGAGCAAACGTATAGTTGTGACGACCACGGCGGACAGAGCCATCACTCCGACGTCATCTCAGACGCCGTCGCAATCTGTTCCACCGCGCAACCGTGGCGCGGGGCGCGGACGGCGGAGGGAGCGCGCCGCGGGCGGAGGGTATTTAAATCGGCCGCCGCCGCGACCGAACCCAGTTCCCTCTGAGCAGCCATAGCGTACGGATCTCCGTGCCGGCACGTTCACAGGAGCTCAGTCCGTCAGTTCACCTGATGATGGCGACATGTATGATCGCCGAAATATTGTGCCCGTTGGACACTATAGACCGGCAGCACACCCGTGGATATTTTGACTATCAAATACGCCGGGAGAAACTCAAGAATCACATCATACACCTTTACGGGGAGGAGATGTATCGCAGCATGAAGAAATTTGAAAAGTTGCGCCACCGTAGATGTCGTTTGCTAAGTACTCTTGCCTTTCTAAAGAGATGTCGTTCCGAGAATGTTGTTCCAAATTTTGCTAAGGTTATGCATCACATCGATTCTGCAGCAGCTAAGAGAATCAAGAAACGAGCCAGCCTCGCATTGGTACGTGAGAGAGTGCAATTCACCCGCCGGAGCCTTGAGTTTATCTCACAGGAATTACTCAAACTACATTTGCAACTGGCTAGTAAGTTTACTTCTTGTTCCTGGGATTGGATTGATGGTGTCACCTGGGTGTCAGCTGATTCCGCCCATAAGAAGGCTACGGGACGTCAAACAGCTAAGTTCTCACGTCTCCTTGACAAACCATCTCTGCAGGTTCCGTGCAAGACTGTCATCAATTTGAGTGGCATGGTGTTGAGTGATGATGCAGTCTCGGTTTTGCAGAAAGGTCTCAACTTCGCTCCCACCCCCAAGTTCACTCCACTCGCAGAAATTGTTAGTGCTGTTGAACAGGTTGCATCTCGACTTCCGCCAGAATCAGCCGAGGAAATACGTCGCGAAACTTGTCGTGCGTTGACGAAATCCAAGCCGATGAAGTCAAATATCAGCAGTAAAGAGAGGGCGGCCATTCGTGATCTGAGGGAGCGCTCTGAAATTGTTGTCTTACCGGCTGACAAAGGCAATGCTACAGTTGTTGTCTCCCATAAGGACTACACTGATAAGATGCAGAGCCTGCTAAATGAAGATTCCTACCGGAAGATCAGCGTTGACCCTACAAAGAAGGTGGAGAACAAGACGAGGGCGCTTCTCAAGGACGCAGATTTACCGGAGGGTGACGCTAAGAAATTGTTACCCCAAGGTCCGGTACCGCCTAGACTATATGGACTCCCGAAGGTTCACAAAGAGGGGATACCATTACGCCCCATTGTCAGCAACATCAGGGCACCTACATATTTGTTGGCCAAATACCTGACGGGAATATTAAGTCCTTATGTGGGTAAATGCCCTCATCACATCCGTAATTCCGTGGATTTTGTTAAACGCCTTGACAGCTTCAGGTTGGATGAGTCAGATATCATGGTGAGTTTTGACGTCGTTTCCTTGTTTACGAGGGTACCCCTGCGAGAGTCACTAGAATTGATTAGTCAGAAGTTTGACGAGAAGACCACTGAACTTTTGAGGCATGTCTTGACTTCGACGTATTTTCTTTTTAATGGAGAATACTACGAACAAACGGAGGGAGTCGCCATGGGTAGCCCACTGTCACCGGTGGTAGCGAATTTGTACATGGAGAACTTCGAGGAGGAAGCCCTGTCGTCATCCGTATGGAAACCTACTTGCTTTTTCCGTTACGTGGACGACACGTTCGTCATCTGGCCACATGGTATGGATAAACTCCTTGACTTCCTTACACATCTAAACTCCATACACCCCAATATCAAATTCACTATGGAGACTGAAACCGAGGGTAAATTACCTTTCCTTGACGTCTTGGTCAAGAGAAGGGCTGACGGCACCCTAGGTCATGGGGTGTATCGGAAGACTACGCACACTGATCTGTATTTGCACGCAGACAGCTGCCACCACCCTTCACAGAGGAATGGGGTACTTAAAACTCTAGTACATAGGGCGCGCACTATCTCTGACGCAGAGAGTCTACCCCAGGAATTGGAACATCTGAGAACTGTATTTCAAAAAAATGGGTACTCAGAGTGGCAGATTCAACTTGCTCTCCGCCCAACCACTGCAGCACAACCTCTTGAGATGGATGAAGTCACGAGGGAGGAGGTAGGCACTGCATTTATTCCATACACAGGCGCACTCTCGGGGAAAATCGCTCGCATTCTGAAGAAACACCGGGTCGGAACTGTGTTTTGTCCTCCAAATAAAACTCGTGCACTGGTGGGGAGCGCCAAAGATGACCTCGGTTTGAGGAAGGCCGGCGTGTACCAGATTCCGTGCCAATGTGGCAAGTCGTATATTGGTCAGACGATGCGTACCGTCGAGAATCGATGCCGTGAACACCAGAGGCACACTCGCCTGATGTATCCGAGCAAGTCGGCGGTCGCTGAACATTGTTTGTCGGAAAATCACGCCATGGAATATGACCGCACGAGGATTCTAGTACAGACGTCGAGATACTGGGACAGCGTTGTTAGAGAGGCCATCGAAATTCGCACCAATGATGACCTCATAAACCGTGACTGTGGCTATAATCTTAGCAAGGCTTGGGAACCAGCGATCGGGTTAATCAAGAGTAAATCGAGCAAACGTATAGTTGTGACGACCACGGCGGACAGAGCCATCACTCCGACGTCATCTCAGACGCCGTCGCAATCTGTTCCACCGCGCAACCGTGGCGCGGGGCGCGGACGGCGGAGGGAGCGCGCCGCGGGCGGAGGGTATTTAAATCGGCCGCCGCCGCGACCGAACCCAGTTCCCTCTGAGCAGCCATAGCGTACGGATCTCCGTGCCGGCACGTTCACAGGAGCTCAGTCCGTCAGTTCACCTGATGATGGCGACATGTATGATCGCCGAAATATTGTGCCCGTTGGACACTATAGACCGGCAGCACACCCGTGGATATTTTGACTATCAAATACGCCGGGAGAAACTCAAGAATCAGAGAAATTCTTAATAACCTCGTTCATTTACTGAATTAGGATGTTTTGCGATATATTTTAAATACTTTCCTTCGTTCTTTAATGTAAATAGTTATCTCTCCTAATATTTTGGAAATATTTTCACAATTTTCACTAATATTTGCAATTTAAGAATTAACTATTTTGCAATTTCTATTTTGAATTTATATTTTTAAATATTTTTACATCAAAAAACAATAAAAAATTATTGCCTATTGTGGGTAGATGTAAGACATCTAGCTTAATCTGCAAAATTGTAATGAAGCTGAGAAAGGCACATTAATTAGTATCATGAATATAGGAAATAACTTCCAACAACTCAGGAATATACGGGTGGCAATTGGCACTGCGTGCCAATGGCACTAATCTCCGAGCTCTTTTGTGTAAACTTTTGCTGACTTTTATCTTGGACTGGCATGCTTTCAGTTTATTGTGAGAGTCACTCTCTGTAGCGTGCTTCTTGTAAGTATGCGTAGGAGAGTTGATGTGATCGTAAGGAGTTGTATAGTGATACATGGTATGGAGCTGTGTGACGAAAAAAGTATTAATAAAAATCGAAAGACTATTAGTAGTAGAGTGCTTCTGATGCTAATCAACATATTAATTCTCAAAATTCAAGCTAAAGAAACTACAAATCATCTTGCTGTGGAAGCCTATGAAAGTGGTCTACGTATTTGGAAGGGACAGGATGTCTTACAAACCGATATGTGAGATGTAAGCGTTAGAAGGTAAACGGGATGTTAGCTGGCAAGCAAAGAGTGAGTTGGAGCCTTCCTTCGGGATGGAATAAGTACTGTATGCTACAGCTGGAAGGAAGAATAGATTTTAGGTATGAATTCATGATCAAGGAGGAGAAAGCGATTGCAGTTAAGCTTAGAGACAATATAGCATGTTGATGGAGAGAAGGTGGACTGTGTTTATAGAGGCCTTAATAGCATGTCAGGTTTCTAAAGGATGGGAATGATTATAGAGGATTGGAAGTCACGTTTGCAGGAGGTGAGGAGAAGCAAAGATGTTCTCGGCGTTTGAGAAGTTACAAAAACTTCATGAACTGGTACAGGATACAGGTGATGAAAGACACATGTGGAAACTGAAGCAAAGTGCTTGTCTTTCTGAAACTTAGGAGAGAAATTCTATGCTACACTGACAGAGATAAAAATGAGATGAATGAGGGTTATGTATTTATGGATGGCAATCGTTGGAGGACATTCACCTGGGCTTCCATAGAACATGTGATAGCAATCGAAGGTACTATGGCAATTGTGGACTGCATCCCTTCATGGTGAATGCCTTTGCTGATGGCGATGGCTTCTCACAGCTGGCAACAGGCCAGAACCAAACTACTTGAGTGCATGATACTGTCTGCTATGGAACTTCACATTCAACAATGTGTAGTCAAACGACACCACCTGTATAGGGCCTTAAGATAGCCTGGTTTAGTAAGGGATTCTGAATGTTATTTGACTGTTAAGGAAGATGCACAGTTTCTTTCAAAAACTTATACCAGTTGCCGAATAGCAGAAATGGTTCAAATGGCTCTGAGCACTATGGGACTTAACTTCTGAGGTCATCAGTACCCTAGAACTTAGAACTACTTAAACCTAACTAACCTAAGGACATCACGCACATCCATGCCTCAGGCAGGATTCGAACCTGTGACCGTAGCGGTCGCGCGGTTCCAGACTGAAGCGCCTAGAGCCGCTCTGGCACAACGGCCGGCGCCGAATAGCAGAAAGACGCAGTGAGGAATGTAGTTAAAACAGTCTTAAATGGACAATTATTGAAAGAGCAGTGAGTGTGTATAATACCCATTAATTGGAGTGCCTAAGTAGGATGAGTCGCTGAGATTAGTATTAGACGACAGGGCCCTGAATAAGATGGAAAAGTGACAGACCTGAAAACATTGATGAATCGTTATAAATCATTAAGGGAGCAAAATTCTGCAGGAACTGGAATTTGCCAACAGCTAAGGAACTCAGAAAATAAATGGCATTTTTGTTGGATGGCTGATGTTAGTATAAAGTTGTTTCTTCCATGCTGAATATAAGTGTTTGTATTTTTGCGCAGGCTATGTCAAACGTTTTGTATCATGAATTACTGAGGTGCATAACGGTATATGTTGACAGTGTTTTGATTCTACGTCAACCTGGGAAGAAAATAACCTGTTATTGAAAAAATTTGGAAACAACTAGAAGGTGGAGAGTGAAATTAAAGTTAGATACGGAAAAAATGTATAAATGGAACTTGGACATATCATTAACAAGAAGAAGTTCTTCCAGATCCAGAATAAACTGAACCAATAAGGGATCGCAAAGCTCCTAGAACAGAAAGAGGATAGGAGACGAGGTACAGGCAGAATTGAAGCTGTGAGGACGGGTCGTGAGTCGTGCTTGGGTAGCTCAGATGGCAGAGCACTTGCCTGTGAAGGCAAAGGTCCCGAGATCGAGTCTCGGTCCGGCAGACACTTTTAATCTGCCAGGAAGTTTCAGAAAGTGTGTGTGTTTGGCTTATGTTGGGTGACAACATTAAATTTGTGAAAAGCTATTTAGGCGATCCTGAACATCTCAGAGTAGCAAGAATATTAATGCTCCATGTTTAAGGTACCCACTACAGATAGGTTTCTTTTTAATAAGTGGACTGTGGAATTTCAAATGCTGTTTGAGGAACTTAAAGAAGATTTGTGTAATAACAAGATACTCCACCACCCAGACTTTACAAATCTATTCTGAGTAATAGTGGATGTGTGCAAGCATGGGATCGCTATGGAACTGTTTCAAATGGATAAAGAAGGGAATGAAGAAATACAAAAAACCATTGCATTTGCTATCATATCTTCACAATAATCAGAAAGGGACTGTTGTATCTAAGTGGCTGCAGATGCTCTGTCTAGGAGTGTAGAGGATAGTGGGAAAAATGGGAATCCATTTTTGCATAAAGAAGGGATGCCCATATTTGCTGCAACAATGAAAATAGGTGAAGGAGGCAAACTGAAAATGATATGCAAGGAATTACGGAGGAAACAGAATCTGATGACAGTATTAAACTTGTGGAAAGCTATTTAGGCGATCCTGAACATCCCAAAGTAGCAGAATATTAGTAAGATACACTAAGGCAGTGATTCCAGACCTGCGGGTAATGACTCACTGAGGGATGATATGAAATTTTATGAGAGATAAAAAAAAGAGTTCAGTTGCGTTTCAGCCATGGAATTAAATTATTTTTAAAAGATCTTTAGCATTATCTCTATTTTGTAAGAATGTAATACTGATTACATAATGTACCAACAATTACAATTTTTTTACTAGTAGCGTTAACATTTGACACAATGAGGTGGAGGTTTCAGTTTGAGAAAAGAGTGTATAACATCTTCCTCACTCGGCCCACATCCTACACACCTATTTTGAACTTTGTACCAGCATATAAGACAGTAAAATTGGTATAGACATCATTATTTCTTTCACAACAATAAACAAAATAATGATACCACAACACAACAGTAAAAACTTAATGGCTATTACAATGATGTTATGCATACAAAGTTTTATTTTTATAGTTAATAGTGGCAGTGCTCAGACACAAAGGCACTGGCAGCCTTAAGGCTTCTATTTTGCGCCTTTTTCGAAGTAAGGAATTGAACAATAAATGATTTACGAACAGGAAGTAAAGTAGACACATTTTAACTTGGTTGATTTTTAATTGGGTACAGGCTGTGGGTGAAGGAAGTGTTGATTTGGAGAGGAGTAATACAGAGGAAGTATGTTTTGTAACAAAAGTCTATTCTCAATGTAGACAGTTAGCTTTCTTTTATCAGAAATGTAGCTCTCTGGTTCACTGAGGCTTGCTTCATTATGCTATAAAAAAAGATTGTTGCAAAGAAGTTCCAATTGCTCACTGACTCTTAGTACATGGTTTAATAAAACACCTATAACACTAAATATCATTTACCTTTCATCACTTAAAAATAAAAGTGTTCAAAGAAAATTCTGTTTGATTCTAAACTTTAGTTAGGTGCTAATGTTCATAATGGTAGGTGGAGGGTGTACTAGCTACTATCTGATGGAACTCGAAGTAAGTGGTCGCAGGAATTTTTGCAATCACTGCACTAAAGCATTCTGTTTATTCGTCGAAAGAAAACTAAGAACCAATGGAAAACTTGCTTTCTTGAATAATATGTAGGTTTGTTGATTTAATGTACAAAGAAAAGTTTGGTCACTATTACAAATCTCACTAAACAGTCATTTTAACAACATGTAGAGATGAGTGCAAAAAGGATGGGAATATCTGACTGATGTCAGAAAGTTAGAAAAATAATAAGATTATATAGGTCAAATGTACAATGTACAGCCACAGAACAGGCTTGATTTTATAGCTATGGATTTATTTGGTCCATTGCCTGTAAGCAGTGGAGGGCGTGAATGTGTTCATTTTGGTGGATGGTTTTACAAGGTATGTGGAACTGCACCTATTTCAAAAATCTAATGTTAAAGTGTTTGAAAAACTTCAGAACGATTACTTTTTTAAAATAGGTGCCATATTATCTCAAAATGGTTCAAAGTTGTTTGTAAAACAAAAATATTGAGCACATTAAGATTTCCACACACTTCCCTCGAGGTAATACGTCCAAGAGAACCATGAAAGAACTATACAGGTTACGATGAAGTATTGTCATCGATAATACACCGCTTGTGCACAATATTTAGAATGCTTTAAGGAGGTAACACACCATCTGAAGCTTTCCATTGTGTGAATTAATATCTGCAGTGAGGCCAAATAATTTGTCGTTTGATATTGGAGGAATTTCCAACTACTGTTGATGTAGCACTGGACCAGAAAGAAAATAACTAGCGCAGTAGAAACCCAATTAGGGAAGTAGAAAACCACATCCGAATGTGGACATGTTAAAATATTGGAAGTCAAGGAAACCTTTAGGCTTACATAATACTATTGATGTTCTATCTACAGTTCTTTATTTACAAAAACCAACACACACAAAAATACAACGAAGCTGAACAGCGTACCAGAGTTACACAGGTACGTGGGAAACTTTAGCAGAAGAATAACAGTCCAGGTCGAGTCCAATGACATGCAATGTAAGGAATCAGTAAGCGGAACCTCCAATGGGCATGGCTGAAGAAAAAGAGAGTGAGGCTGCACTGGCAGTGTGCCGCTGAGCCTACTTAGTCCTGGTGATGGCGCTGACAGGTAGCGAGACAGACACTCTCGTTTCGATCTCCTGCCAGCAGCACCGAACCAGAGCCCGGCCAGTAGAAAAAAACGCTGCTCAAGAAGCTTCATGTGGGTTATACCACAGCGGCCACGGTGTAGCATAACAACAGTGTGAGCCGTAGGACCGGAGGACGACGACGCTAAGGAGGAGCGTGCTGTTGACTGTCAGCCAATGACAGAGGAGGAAATAGTTGTGGAGCAGGCCACACTCTGTTGGCAGGAAGTGGCCTAGGCCAACCATTGCACCTAACTCAGAACAGGATTTTGCTGGGTGGCTTGTACCATGCGGTAGACTCTTACAAGAAGTCTACCTGCTGTGTGCTGCAAGCGATCATCAATCTGAAAACGGGCAATTTTGGCTTTGTCAATGGTCAGCTTAGGTTCCTTGGTCAAGAGCGACAATGCGTCAACATTAGCATGCTCTGCTGTCAATCTATAATGAATCCCTTAGTATACACTCTCAAAAACAAAGCCGAAGAGTGGAGTCGTTGTGCTACCCTGTAGGCAAGTCGTAAAATGCTACAAGAAGCTTACCGTCGGTGATGAGATGGAACTTATTACTGTAGAAGAAAATACGGGAATTCTGGACTTGGTATATAATAGCCAAAGCTTCCTTTCTACCTGAGAATAATAGCTTCGAGCAGCTACCAAATTGTTGGAGGCGTTTCTGTGAGCCAAAACCGCCCCCTATGCGTATTGGGAGGCATCTGTTGCAAGAACCAGCAGTTTATCCAGTGTAAAGTTACTGAGGCACGCCGATGATTTGAGCAGCGACTATATGCTTGGGAATGCTCTGTCATAGTCCGACGACCAAACGACTGGAACACAGTAGTTTAAAGGATGAATGATAGCCGCCACACTGGAGGAATTTCGAATAATAGCTGACATTGCCCAGAAACGACTGGGGTTTCTTCAGGTTCTGTGGCTTAGGTAGAGCGTCAGTAGTCAGAAAGTCGTGATCCGTAGGTCTTACATCGACCTTTGAAAGAAATTATCCTGAATATCCAATATTTGTCTGAGAAAACTTCGACTTCTGCAGAGTGCAGGCTCGCCTCTTGCAGTTTAGGGAACAGAATCCGAAGGCTATCGAGATGTTCCTGCCACGAAGAACCTGCGACAATAATGTCGTCAAAATATTTTGCACAGCACAGAACACCTTGCGTTAACTTCTCTAAAAGTTTCTGGAAAATGGCGGAAGCGCATGAGATGCCGAACGGCAGGCAAGTCTGTTGAGTGTCAGAATCCAGACGAAGCTACAGATACGCCTTTGCCAAATCAGTCTTTGCGAAACACTCAC
Source organism: Schistocerca piceifrons (assembly GCF_021461385.2). Classification (NCBI taxonomy): domain Eukaryota; kingdom Metazoa; phylum Arthropoda; class Insecta; order Orthoptera; family Acrididae; genus Schistocerca; species Schistocerca piceifrons. The sequence goes on along the minus strand of NC_060140.1, from coordinate 776,680,029 downwards.
CGCTCACCAGCTTCGTGAGTACTTCTGTTGGGCGGCGAATACGATAGAAATCTACTATCGATTGGGTGTTAATGGTGGGCTTGAAATCCCTGCACAAACGAAGAGCCCTTATGAATAATAACCAGAGGCTGGCTGGAATTAACAGGTTCAATTATGTCCAGACAGTGCAATCTGTCGATTTCGTTCTTGATAAACGGTCAGAGACAAAAGGAATCGGCCAAGCACAACAAAATTTGGAAATGGCCGACAGTTTCAGGGTGACGTGAGCGTCGTAGTCTTTTGCAGGACCCAGTCTAAGTGAAAACAGAGCCTCCAACTAGTAGCGGAGATCGTCCAACGCTTGGAATTGGAAACGAGATGTACAGCATCTTGAATTTGAAACCCAAAAACCGTGAATATGTCTACACCAAAAATATTTTCAAGCATCGAACTGTGGACCACAAAAAACTTACCCAACCAAACAACGATTTGTCGAGGAAATAGCATGGTGACCCAAGCGATGATAGGTTCCAAGAGTCATGAGAGACACAGAGGCCCCAGTATCGATCTGGAAACGGAATGGTTGTTGCTGAATTTGCAGCTTCTGGCCTTACAGTGGTGTAAGCTTATGAACCTCTGTAAAAACTGCAATACTTCGCTGCTACACACAAAGGGTGTTAATTTATGTCAATATAGGCTACTATTTTCGGGTTCAGTCACACACACAATTCGCCTCGATCACTAACGTTTCTTGCAGAATTCGCACACACTTTAATGTCAATGTATTTTAATTTAATATTTACTACCATTTTGCGGAATAAGCTACGACGCCACACTCACTTCCTCAATTTTTATAACTCCACCTGTCACTAAGTGCATGTGAATGGTATTTAGCAACAGTTAATGCGTAGTACTCAAATATTTTTAATGTAAATGCACTTTTGCAAGAAAGGATGTATTGACTGTGCATCGTGTCAGCCATTACTTTCACGCAACCCCTCCATGACTCCCAGTTCATCATAACTGCAGCTGCGAGTGACTCCTGTACTGATGCTGCCCTGCAACAGGAGGTAGGAGATGTTCAACAGCCACTCCATTTTTTCTTGAGCTGGCTCTCACTTTTGGATTGCAAGTGGTCAGAACATGACAGAAAGCTATTAGCAATTCCTAAAGCAGTACGTAACTTCTGGCAAGACACTGAAGGGCACCCTCTGTTCATTTACACGAACTACCTCAGCTCGCTCACTCTATCCGAAACACACCCAAGGACACTTTCCCCCAACGGGCAAACGAATGAGTCGACTGTTTTCCGACCAACAACTGAACCGATTATTTGCATTCGGTTGTTCCCATCACTTAGAGAGTAAGCCTGTCTCAAAATTGGGGAAAATATGTTAATAGCTATCCAGAAGTCAATGGAACCACTACATTAAAGACACGTAACGTGTATCCACAAAACATAAGGCCTCTAACTGAACACATGTCATGATAATCTCTCCATTCGCAAAAGATTTCAGAATAGCCTCCCATCCGGATCTCCGAGAGCGGACTGCCAAGAGGGGGGAGGGGAGGGAAAAAGATCCATGGACAAAGATCCAATAATCAAAGAAAGGATAACATTCTACAGTCAGGACGTGGAATGTCAGAAGTTTGAACGTGGTAGGGAAGCTATAAAATCAGAAAAGGGAAATGGTGAGTCTCTGTCTAGTTATAGTAGGGGTCAGTGAAGAGAAATGGAAAGAAAACAAGGATACTGGTCAGATGAGTACAGAGTAATATCAACAGCAACAGAAAATAGTATACCGATCTCGTAAACAGACATGCGGCCGGGAGAGTGATGTACTGACCACATGCCCCTTCATATCCCCATCCAATGGTGCCTATAATCTGAGAAAGACATGGCGGCCGGTCGGAACCGATGGGCCTTCATGGCCTCTTCGGGCGGAGTTTAGTTTTTTTTTTTGAAAATAGTATAAGGGGAGCAGGATTCGTTATAAATAGGAAGGTAGGGCAGAGAATGAGTTACTGAGAACAGTTCATGGTACGGTTGTTCTATCAGAATCGACAGCAAGCCAGCACCGACAACAATATTTCAGGTATAACATGCTGACATCGCAAGCTGAAGATGAAGAGATACAGAAAATTTATGAGGATATAGAACGGGTAATTCAGCACGTAAAGGGAGATAAAACCTAATAGCCATTGGGGACTGGAATGCGGCTATAGAGGGAGGAGCAGAAGAAAGGGATACGGGAGAATACAGTAGTAGGATTGAGAGAGGAGAAAAACTAATTGAGTTCTGCAAGAAATTTCAGGTAGTAATAGCGGATACTTTGTTCAAGAATCACAAGAGGAAGGGGTATACTTGGAAAAGGCCGGGAGATACGGGAAGATTTGAGATTACATCATTGTCAGGCAGAGAATCAGAAATCAGATATTGCACTGTAAAGGGTACCCAGGAGCACATATAGACTCAGATCACAGTGATGAAGAGCAGGCTGAAGTTTAAGAGACTAGTCAGAAACAAACAAAGTGCAAAGAAGTTAGGTACGGAAATACTAAACAATCGAGAGATATGTTTGAAGTTCTCTGAGGCTACATATAATGCGATAATGAATAGCTCAAGAGGCAGTTTAGTTGAAGAGAAATGAACTTCTCTACAAATGGCAGTGACAAAAGTTGAAATGAAAAATATAGGTACATGCAAGGTAACTATGAGAAAACCGTGGGTAACACGAGAAATACTTCTGCCAAACAACGAAAGAAAGAAGTACAAAAATGTTCAGGGAAATTCAGAAATACAGAGATGAAAGTCACTTAGGAATGAAATAAAAAGGAAGTGCACGGGAGCTAAGGCGAAATGGCTGCATGAAAAATGTGAAGAAATCAAAAAAGAATTGATTGACTCAGCATATAGGAAAATCAAAAATACCTTCTGTGAAATTGAAAGCATGGGCAGTAACATTAATGGTGCAACGGGAATTCAACTGTCAATTCAAAAAATAGAACAGATAGATGGAAAGAGTACATTCAGTGCCTCTGTGAGAGATTATTTGTCTGATGACGTGATGGGAGAAGAAACAGGAGTCGATTTAGAAGAGATAGGGGATCCAGTATTCGAGTCAGAATTTAAAAGAGCTCTGGGTGACTTAATATTGAATAATGCAGAAGGGATGGGTAACATTCCATCGGAATTTCTAAAATTATTGTGGGAAGTGACAACAAAACGGCTGTTCATGTTGGTGTGTAGAATGTATGAGACTTGTGATATACCATCAGACTTTCGGAAAAACATCATCCACACAATTCCGAAGATAGAAAGAGCCTTAAAAAACGAGAATTACCGCACAATCGGCTTAAAAGCTCATGCATCCAAGTTGCTGACGAGATAATACAAAGAAAAATGAAAAAGAAAATTGATGATCTGTTAGACGGTGATCAGTTTGGCTTTAGAAAAGGTAAAAGCATCAGAGAGGCATTTCTGACGTTGCGGCCGATAATAGAAGCAAGACCAAAGAAAAATCAAGACACGTTCATAGGATTCGTCGATATGGAAAAAGCGTTCGATAATGTAAAATGGTGTAAGTCGTTTGAAATTCTGAGAAAAGTGGGAGTAAACTATAAGGAAAAATGGGTAAAATATAATACGTACAAGAACTACGTGGGAACAATTAGAGTGAGAGACCAAGAACGAAGTGCTCGGATTAAAAAGAGTATAAGACATTGAAAGTGAAAAAGATGGAATGAAAGGTACAGAATGTGAATTGAGGGTAAACCGAAAATAGACGAAAGTAAATAGAAATAGCAGAAATAAGAACAGCGAGACACTTAACATCGGAATTGGTGATCACGAAATAGACGAAGACAACGATTTCTGCTACCTAGACAGCAAAACAACACGTGACGGACAGAACAAGGAGGACATCAAAAGCAGACTGCCACCGACAAAAAGAGCATTCATGGCCAAAAGTAGTCCACTAGTATCAGACATAGGTCATTAACTGAGGAAGAAATTTCTGTGAATGTGCGTTTGGAGCACAGCATTGAATGGTAGTGAAACATGGACTGTGTGAAAACCAGAAAAGAAGAGAATCGAAGCATTTGAGATGCGGTGCTACAGACGAATGTTGAAAATTGGGTGGACGGATAAGGTGAGAAACGAGGAGTTTCTGCGCTGAATCGGAGGGGAAAGGAATATGTGGGAAACACTGACAAGAAGAGGGGACAGGATGATAGGACATCTGTTAAGACATCAGGGAATGACTTCCATGGTACCAGAGGGAACTGCAGAGGGCAAAAACTGTAGAAGAAGGCAGAGATTGGAATACATCTAGTAAATAATTGAGGACTTAGGTCGCAAGTATGACTCTGAGAGGAAAAGATTAGTACAGGAAAGAAATTCTTGGCGGGAGAAGTGAAACTGGATGACTCAAAAAAAAAAAAAAGTTAATAGCTTCACGCCTGCACCGACGTCCATCGGCTTTTCTTTATTTTCATTTATTTATTTCTAATGGTTTTGGCACAAACATCCAGTTCAACAGATGAAAGGAATCTTGGGCAACACGTCAGCGTTTTTAGACTATGGGTCAACAGTCTCACTGAATGACGATTATTATGTTTTAAATTTACATATGATACCCCACACCTGAAAAGTAATGCCTCTGAAGTTTTCCTGTGAAAGCCCTTAACATTTCAAATCCTTATCCTTGATGTCCACATACTTATTTCTCAGCATAGTCACCCTAGCGACGAAAGCATTTCTCCCAACGAGAGATCGGTTTGCTGATTCATCACTGTAGACCATTTGACTTTGTTGACGCGGACACCACCTCGCCTCTGCTTGCAGCGCTTCATCACTATCGATGTGTAGTTCTCGATGGCGTTTTTCAAGACTTGGAAACAGATGAGAATCCGGTGGGCCCAAGTCGAGACTGTGTGGACGGTGATCGATGACGGTAAAACCAAGGCATCGGATTGTTGCAGATTTCGCCCATGTTCGGTGTAGCATTGACTCCGTACGTGGACGAACTCTTACATAGAATTCGAAACTCGATTACAGCTCGTTGTTTCTTATGTACCGACATACTTATGTTACTCACCTCTTGTTAAACGCTACAGCTCGGAATCCTCTGGTCGAAGAGGGCTGCATATATGTAGACATAAAGAATACAGATGTAAATTAGAGTGTTAATAATGTTTGTTTCATTTCAGAAGCCTTACGGGTTATCATATAAAAATCTCGGAGTCATTACTTTCCAGGCCGTTCTCTCATAATCCTGTTTGATCAGGTGTTTGAACATTTGCATTCCCAAGGCATGTCTGGCCAGGTTTCCCTCTGCCTGAGGAATCCTTCGGGAATCCGTTGGTGAAAGAGAGCAGGTTGCTTGCATGGAGAGTCGTCCACAGGTACATAAGTAATTTCGGATGAACTCAAGAGAAATGCAGTGTCAGTTCCCACTGTTAGTGTTATACATTAACTAGCTGAAAAAGACCCATTTCGCTTGGTCTTTATTGTCATTTGTTTTCTGAGAACATTGCGAACCACCCGAGAACTTTCAAGAACATCTTAAGAAATTAACGTTCCAAAAACCGTAAAAATGTATTTCACGCTCAAAAATACTCTCGAATGCTGAAAAATATTCTTAAGTACTCGTAAATTCACCCTAATAGAATTTTTCCATTAATTAACATATCCTCTGTGTTTCACTAGTGAATTTGTGGGCATTGCAGAAGTGACGGACTTGGTGCAGTTTGCCGACAATGTGTTTGTGTTTCCTGCACTCTTTAGTGGGATTGTAACGGAATGTTTCACCTGCCAAACTGTAATCGCTAATTCTTCTGCTATGCACTCTCGTACACTAATCTTTCGTTCGTGCTCTTGCGAGCGTTCTCTCTCGCGAACTTCACTAATTGTAGCTCTTCTAAGTTAATTTCTTAGTCTTGTTTCTTCAGCAGTTTCTCTTGACTGCTTGCTAAGCGACTCACTCGATCCTCTTCTCTAATCTCATTTGTTAAATTACCCCTCAGTGTGTTCATTCTCCTCCCTGCGAAGCTAAACTTGGTCCTCGCTCATCATCTACTTCTTTTCTTCACTGTTCTGTCTCTTTCCTTCTTTTCAATTTACTACTGGCAAAATCTCCTCCTCTTTTATGGTTGGCTTATTTCACTCTCACTTTTCCTCGATCCGCTCGAATGAATTTCCAAAAGTATACGCAGGCATGCATTTCGCTATCGCCTGTAATACCCTTTTGGGCTGACACATATTTCCAACACAACAGGATGATGGAAGAATCAAGAACATCTCGAATATTCTGAAACATTTAGAATATTCTGGAACATTCTAGAACACTCAGAAACATCCTGCCAATCATGGCCACTTCGGCACTCGATTCAAAGCTACTTCTCATAAGATGTTCATTGGTGTGATGTCTTCTTTTGACACCTGCATCTTCGAACTCCACTTATGCAACTCCGAACCCAAACCTTTTTCATAGATGGGGATGGAGGGCTACCATTCAATATAACCCCCAGGGGGCTGCAAAGGGTAAGTTTCGGTGTCACGGCAGTCTCGGACCCTATTGATCGCCGAGATAAAGAGTCAAGTGTTTTGGATAGCGCTTGACCTAGCGATCATTTGTATACCTATACGACGAATAGACGTTCTATAGCTATCTTACAGTATAAGGTCAGAATTTATACATTACACACTTCCTCCAACCCAGGCAAATTGAGTAATTGGTTGGTTCTTTCGCGCTAGGTGTGCTCTAGGGTGGACCATAGGCGACTTATAAAAGAACGATATGTTCATGGGCGGTTTCTGAGGATAACCCGAAAAATCATGATTGTATGGTACAAAAAGCACCAGTTGTAGGGACAGCAATATATTTCGTATTCATGGCAGATCGTCAAAATTTTTACCTTACGTTCATAAGATGACATTCTCGAGGACTTCGAAACTTTTTTCGATGTCGTTATGTGTTACCGAGCTCCAGAAGTTCGAAGTCACCGTACGTATGCAGAAAACCACAAAAAAACGGTTTTTAGCGGCTTTGAACGTTGGGCCGAAAATTGTCAAAATAACTAATCATAGCAGATTGCTCAAATTACCTGTACATTCTTTAGGCATTCATCTATAAAAGCAATTTTCTCATTTTCGAAAATCTGTGTCCTTTATCAAGATACACCCGAAAAACCATGATAATTGGCTACCAACACTACCAATTGTGGGGTGGCACTTCTGTTATTTCTATTCGTGACAGATCGTCGAAAGTTTTACCATATGTTCTTAAGATCATGTTCTTGGAGTACCTTGAAATTTTTTTCGCTATCGTTATCCGTTACCGAGATCAAGAGGTTAAAACTTACTTTCGTATGGAAGTAAAATATGTGTGTAATATCCTGTCTGACGTAGCGTACACATGGCAAAGGCTCTACGGTCATTTCAAGGGTTCCGAGGCCAAAAAACTATGTTTTTAGTGAGCATTATTTCACCAACAGAACTTTATGATGCGCTGTCTGTTTGTAATGGGCACTTCACTCCTATACGATTATGCCCAGGTACTGTAGTAGCAAAAAATGGGCGAAAAGGAGCCTTAACATGCCTCAAAAGAACTTAAAATTACTGCCAACAATCATATTTAATTGAAAAGATTGTAAATTCAGTAAAGTATTTCTACTTTTCTTTTACTCTTTTAAGACACAAACCATAAACTGGGCGTTTTCGATTAACTGCGATCAATGAGCAAAGATCCAGGAAAAATTTAAAGCAAAGGATTATTTGATAATCTTATACTACACGTACTTATTTCTTGTTTATATACGTCAAAGACGTAAATTTGTCGAAGTGTATATACAAATTGTCAAAACTTTATTGACGTATAGTATTCGTATAATATAAGCAGCACAACATGCTGTAGCAGGGAACCAGCGGAAACAAAGGCGAATATATTCCTCTATATAAGGATGCGACCGAAAAGTGGGGAACCAACTCTGTCAGTTCTCATTCCGTCTTGGTCAACAAAATTTTTTTCGTGCAAACTTATTCGGGCTTTTTGCGCTGAAAGAAAGTAGCAGAGAGACAGTGATGGTAAGAGACAATGCCAGTGGGAGAGAAAGAGAGAGGAGACAGGGATGATGAGAGGCAGAAAGTAGCAGTAAAGACAATAGTAGTGGGGCCAAAGAGAGGAGATATTGATGGTCAGTGAGAGACGGTGGCAGGGAAAGAGAAAGATAGACAGTCGGAGATAGAAGCAGTGCGAGCAACAGTTAGAGAAGGCAATGGAAAAGAAATAAATGGCTGAGTGGAGACCATACATTGGCTTGGATGTCTGGACTCCCCCGCCCCCTTCCCACACTACCAGAACAGCGAACTTAAACTCGTAAGAGGGAGGAAGCATTTTGGACCGAAATTTTAAACAAATGGATATAGAGGGAAAAGTACGATGAACCCCCCCCCCCCCCCCCCAGAATTCTTCGGCTGCTAAGGTATGCTGGAGTCAGTGGCTGTGCAAAAGAAAGACAAGAAAACTGTAACTGAGAGAGGAGACAATGCCAGTGGGATACACTAAATCAAGGGGAGAATGAAAGAAACAGTGGGAAAGAGACATACAGACAATGGTACGCTAAATATGAAATATGAATGTGAAATATGAAGGCTTAACTGCAATGAGATACTGGGTAAAAAGTTTTAGAACGTTCTGTGCTAAAAGAGCGTTAATATCTACACAGGCCAAATTTTTTAGGGAGGAATACGAAATGAGGATTCAGGCAGCTGGTTCCCTACTTTCCTGTCATAGTCTTTCAACGAGGACATGTTCGCGTTTTTTGTGACCTGACAGAACCATTTTTCTGCTGGTAATTTTTACCCCACCCTCTCATCCAACTCTTCCCGCTGACACCAAACTGACAACTGCTCGATGCCTCTGTATGTGTACTATCAATTGACCCCTTCTTTCAGGCAATTTGGGATATAAATTTCTTTTCTCGCCAGTTCGATTCAGCACCTCCTCATTAGTTATACTATCCACCGCCCATCTAATGTTCAGAATTTTTCTATACCACCGCTTCCCAAAAATTTCTATTCTCTTCTTGTCCTAACTGCTTATTGTTCATGTTTCACTTCTGCACAAGGCTACACCACAGTCAAACAACTTCAGCCAAGACTTCTTAACACCTAAATTGATACTGGATGTTAACAGATTCCTTTTTTTGAGAAACGCTTTCCTTGCTATAATCTGTCAGAATTTTATAACGTCTCAAATTCGGCCATTATCAGATACTATGCTGTCCAAGTAGCGAAACTCATCCACTCCTCTTAGTGTCTCATTTTTGTTTTACTTTTGTTGAATTTCATCTCATACCGTCTTTTCAAGACATTACCCATTCCGATCAACTGCTCCTCCAAGTTCTTCGCTGGCTCTCGGCAAACCTTGTAGTTTCTATTTCTTCTCTCTCAACTTCAATTCCTTGCCCCAGTTTTCCGTTGACTTCCTTTATTGCTTGCTAAGTGTACGAATTGAAAAACATAGGTGGTAGATTACAACCATGTCTCACTCTCTTCTCAACTACCGCTTCCCTTTCATCCCCTTCGACTCTTATAACTGTAGTCTGGTTTTTTGTACAAGCTGTATATTACCTTCCGCTCCATGTATTTTAACTTTGCTACTTGCAGAATTTCGTAGAATATTTTCCAGTCAACATTGTCAAAAGCTTTGTCTAAATCTACAAATGCTATAAACTTAGGTTTTCCTTTCCTTGACTATATTCTAAGAGAAGTAGTATGGTCAGCATTGTCTTGCGTGTTCCTACATTTCTCCGGAATCCAAACTGATAGTCCCTGCGGTTTTTCCATTCTTCTGTAAAGAATTCGTGTCGTATTATGCAGCAATGACTTACTAAGCTTACAGGTCGGTAATATTCACCCTTGTCAGCAGCTGCTTTCTTCGAAATTGGAATTATTATATTTCTCTTGGAGTATGGGGGTATTTCGCCCGTCGCATGTACACTGAGGTGAAAAAAGTCGTGAGGTATCTCCTAATATCGTGTCGGACCTCCTTTTTCCCGTCTTAGTGCGGCAAAGCGATACCACATGGACTCACAAGTCGTTAGAAGTCACCTGCAGGAAAATTGAGCCATCTTGCCTCTACAGCCGCCCATAATAGTGAAACTGTTGCTGGAACAAGATTTTGTGGACGAGCTGACCTCTCGATTATTTCCCATTGTGATATTCTTGACCGCGGCCGCCAGTATTTTATCTTGTTAGAAGCTCGCCTTGATGCAGCTTGATGCTCGTGAAGTAGCATATGGTACAAAAATGGACTGAGGTACAAGCAGCAGATGGTACAGTATGTACTAGTGGTGGGCAGGAAATTGCGTATCTGTTAGAAATCACAGTGATTGAGAAGTCACACATATCACAATAACAACTTTACAAAATCTAACTGCGATTTCAGTCACAGTTAGCAGTCGCAAGTAGCATTTCACATTCAACGCCGTGAGCCATCTGTTGGCCAAATTCCGTACTGCTTTCTGCGATTTCAGTGACAAATCGCGGCTAGAAGTCGCAAGTAGCAACTAAAAAGCGCAGTTAACTGTGCCATCTGTTGGCCAAAGTTCGTACTACGCTCATCTCTGCGACACGCTATCGAGTCTAACTGCGATTTCCGTGACAAGTCGCAACTAAGAGTCGCAAGTAGCAACTAAAAAGCCTAGTTAACTGTGCCATCTGTTGGCCAAAGTTCGTACTACGCACATCTCTGCGACACGCTATCGAGTCTAACTGCGATTTCCGTGACAAGTCGCAACTAAGAGTCGCAAGTAGCAACTAAAAATCGCAGTTACCAGTGCCATCTGTTGAGCAAAGTTCATACTATGCTATTCGCTACCGAGTCAAATTGCGATTTCTGTGACAAATCGCAACTAAGAGTCGCAAGTAGCATCTAAAAAAGCGCAGTTAACATTCTTTTCCTAGTGCCATCTGTTGACCGACGTACGTACTTTGTTACGAGAGCCTTGTGCCTCACGAGATCGAAGTGCTGTGTGTGACTGTGTGCTTAATACTGAATATGAAGGGTTTATTTCAATAGTGGTACAAGTCCACTTTTGTTCATTTTGAGATACAGAGTCGTAAAGTTAATTGAGTGCTGAAAAATCTGCAGTTGAGATACCAGAAATATTCAAGCATATGGCTTCTTGCTAGAGATGAACCTTTATTTATGTTTGTTTGGATCATTAATTTCAGAAGCATTATAGACAGAAAAGTGAAGGTAATGGACTTGTACCTCTATTGAAATAAGCCCTTCATATTATATGACGACATGCACATTCAGCATCAGTTATGGTTGGTCAAACACAGCTGTGACTCTGAATGTATTAGATTAGATTAGATTAATACTAGTTCCATGGATCATGAATACGATATTTCGTAATGATGTGGAACGAGTCGAATTTTCTAATACATGACATAATTAGGTTAATTTAACAACATACTTAAGTTAATATAACAACTTTATTTTTTTGTGTTTTTTGTTTTTCTTTATTTTTTATTTTTATTTTATTTATTTTTTAAATATTTTTTTTCTTTTTTTTTCTTAATTTATATCTAAAAATTCCTCTATGGAGTAGAAGGAGTTGTCATTCAGAAATTCTTTTAATTTCTTTTTAAATACTTGTTGGTTATCTGTCAGATTTTTGATACTATTTGGTAAGTGACCAAAGACTTTAGTGCCAGTATAATTCACCCCTTTCTGTGCCAAAGTTAGATTTAATCTTGAATAGTGAAGATCATCCTTTCTCCTAGTATTGTAGTTATGCGCACTGCTATTACTTTTGAATTGGGTTTGGTTGTTAATAACAAATTTCATAAAAGAGTATATATACTGAGAGGCTACTGTGAATATCCCTAGATCCTTAAATAAATGTCTGCAGGATGATCTTGGGTGGACTCCAGCTATTATTCTGATTACACGCTTTTGTGCAATAAATACTTTATTCCTCAGTGATGAATTCCCCCAAAGTATGATGCCATATGAAAACAATGAGTGAAAATAGGCGTAGTAAGCTAATTTACTAAGATGTTTATCACCAAAATTTGCAATGACCCTTATTGCATAAGTAGCTGAACTCAAACGTTTCAGCAGATCATCAATGTGTTTCTTCCAATTTAATCTCTCATCAATGGACACACCTAAAAATTTGGAATATTCTACCTTAGCTATATGCTTCTGATTAAGGTCTATATTTATTAATGGCGTCATACCATTCCCTGTACGGAACTGTATGTACTGTGTCTTATCAAAATTTAGTGAGAGTCCGTTTACAAGGAACCACTTAGTAATTTTCTGAAAGACAATATTGACAATTTCATCAGTTAATTCTTGTTTGTCAGGTGTGATTACTATACGTGTATCATCAGCAAAGAGAACTAACTTCGCCTCTTCATGAATATAGAATGGCAAGTCATTAATATATAATAAGAACAACAAAGGACCCAAGACTGACCCTTGTGGAACCCCATTCTTGATAGTTCCCCAGTTTGAGGAATGTGCTGATCTTTGCATGTTACGAGAACTACTTATTTCAACTTTCTGCACTCTTCCAGTTAGGTACGAATTAAACCATTTGTGCACTGTCCCACTCATGCCACAATACTTGAGCTTGTCTAGCAGAATTTCATGATTTACACAATCAAAAGCCTTTGAGAGATCACAAAAAATCCCAATGGGTGGTGTTCGGTTATTCAGATCATTCAAAATTTGACTGGTGAAAGCATATATGGCATTTTCTGTTGAAAAACCTTTCTGGAAACCAAACTGACATTTTGTTAGTACTTCATTTTTACAGATATGTGAAGCTACTCTTGAATACATTACTTTCTCAAAAATTTTGGATAAAGCTGTTAGAAATGAGATTGGACGGTAATTGTTGACATCAGATCTATCCTCCTTTTTATGCAAAGGTATAACAATAGCATATTTCAGTCTATCAGGGAAAATGCCCTGTTCCAGAGAGCTATTACACAGGTGGCTGAGAATCTTACTTATCTGTTGAGAACAAGCTTTTAGTATTTTGCTGGAAATGCCATCAATTCCATGTGAGTTTTTGCTTTTAAGCAAGTTTATTATTTTCCTAATTTCAGAGGGAGAAGTGGGTGAGATTTCAATTGTATCAAATTGCATAGGTATGGCCTCTTCCATTAACAGCCTAGCATCTTCTAATTATATTAATAAGAAGCAACATTGCCTTTTTCTGCTGAAAATATCAAGTAACGTAACAAATGTGTTTGATTCTGCTTCTAATATGACAGTTTTGGTTAATACTCCACATGCCTACAGGACTTTGCAATGTTAACACAGCAGAACTCAGACACCTGTATAAGTGTATCGAAATAAAAGCAGTATTATTGTGTCATATGAATGCCTCACTTTTGTTCCGACACAGTTCAAGACTCGGGAGAAAATTTTAGACCTGGTGTTCTACATGGTAACTTCACACACAAGAACTTTTTGCCGACACTACTACCACCTACATAAGTAAGCTTTTCCTGTGTTACTTTCAAGTAATTCACTTAAGCCATTCCTGATTTAACTGTAAGATCTGTACTTCCCACTTTCGTATCAACAGCCTCAAAATGCATATTGTAGACTTCGGGATTGTTACAGGTCAGTGTCACACCAAGATTGTGGAGAAAGAGGAGGGGGGCAGCAATGTCACTCTCCAACAAGTGTTTACCAATAAATATGTGGCGGAAAATTACGGGTATAGGACGGCTTAACATGTGGAAAATGAGACTTTCATTATTCGCTCACTGTATTTAACATTTATTATTCCTTTAAAATCGCACAACAACTTCAATAAAACACAGTTTAATCACTCATCTGCACACTTATTTCGCAATAATGTCACTTTTAAACTGCAAATCCTCTAAGAGCTCTCTTGAATCTTCACGAGTCTCTCCCAACAGCCAACAGCCTTGATGTGGATAGATACGTACAGCAACCAAAACTGTGTCTGCAAAATCACAAGGATTATTAAACAATTTTTGCTGTCACTAATTACAAGCAATATAATTGACAGAGTAGATTGCTAATATTTGCTGTAATGAAAGCCACTCAATGGGGTATATTTCACATTTGCAAGAACGATCTCACTTAAGTAATTAAGTCCATCGAAACAGTTAGAAACTAACCTCTTGTCTGACGAAAACGGTCTAAAGACGCAGTGGCAATTTCTCCAGATCTGCTGACAATGATATTTTGAGTTAGCACTTTACTGAGTGACTGAAATGTAGTTCGGGTACCTGAGAACATAACAATATGTTAGAATTCATTTTCTAAACACGAACTTTTACGGTACTGTATGGCTACTTACATATTAATTACACTATTAATATTTTCACAGTTGTTTCTTTAATATAAGATTAAAGCCAACGGAAGACCAAACGTAAAACATACTTACCAATGACAGGTTTGTTGAGATGCAATTTTCTGTGTGGACTGATCCAGCTTTTTCATGCGGTGGTAAGTCGCAGAAATCGCAGGAGTCACAGAAATCGCAGAAGTAGCAGAAGTCACAGAAATCGCAGAAGTAGCAAAAGTCACAGAAATCGCAGAAGTCACAGAAGTAGCAGAAGTCGCAGAAATCGCGAAAGTAGCAGAAATCGCAGAAATAGCAGTGGCGGAGGGATACACGACTTAGGTTCCTTAACTGCGACTCTTAACTGCGACAAATCACAGTTAAGAATAACAGATACTGAAAAGTAGCATTCACAGAAATCACTGATATCGGAAAATCGCAGTTTAGCCCATCGCTAGTATGTACTATTCACGTGGGAGAGTCCGCCAATTGTACTGAACTTGCTTCTGATTGGTCGGCACATTCGGGTGTTAGGCGCCAAAACGCCTAACTTCTCTTATTAATTATTTACATACTTTTCATTGTATTTAACCCAGTTTTCAGTGTCACAATCTCTCATGGTTACACTACGAGTATACCGTTTTTGTTTATTAAATTTCACTGGTTTCGAGAAACATGAGAGTAATGATATTACAACCGAAGTGCTTCGGACACCTTTGGATCGTTTTGGTGAGTCTGGGAGTCGAAGTGCTTCGGCTGCGCTAGTCACTGTTTCGGGTGTTCTTCAGAGCCGGACGTGTGTGTGTTTCGGACGGACATGTCGTACTCTATACCGTAAGTTGTCAGGAAAGTTACCGTTCTATTAAGAAAGCTATGTTGAGCGTTGTAGAAAACAGTGTAAAAAGTGATATTTTAAAATACAAACAAACAGGATACATCAATGACAAGTGTCGCCTACCATCATCGTCAGTACTACAGATCTTGCCCTCTGTAGATGCAGAGACTAACCTGGGAAAATGGCATCTCACAAAAAAGCACAAACACTGGTTCAAGTTCGAGATGACAGCATAGCGGCCTCCGCCGAAGAAGGTCCCATGACCAACGAAATGTCTTCTGCGCTGGGGACACAACTTTAGAAGACGACAGGTTGATGGAAAGAACGGTTAGGGACTGTTATTCAATCTCTACCGATCTTTCCAGCTTCCAGATCTGACTTCCAACACGACAACGTATAATTTTATACCATTTTTATTTATTTATTTACACGTCAAGTTCCGTAGGACCAAATTGAGGAGCATATCACCAAGGTCATGGAACGTGTCAATACACGAAATTACAAGATAAAAGTAATAACAGATAAAAATAAAATGTTTATGAACCCGAAAAATATCAGTCCATAAGTTTCAGTAAACCCAATCAACAATACAACAAGAATCAGCTTAATGTTTCAAGAAACTCCTCGACAGAAGGAATGACCCATGAGGAAACTCTTCAGTTTCGATTTGAAAGCGAGCGAATTACTGCTCAGATTTTTTAAATTCGAATGGTAGCTCATTCAAAATGGAGGCAGCAGTATATTGCACACTTTTCTGCACAAGAGTTAGGGAAGTCCGATCCAAATGTGGGTTTGATTTCTGGCGAGTATTAACTGAGTGAAAGCTGCTTATTCTTGCAAATAAGCTAATATTGTTAACCAGAAATGACAGTAGGGAATATATATATATTGAGAGGCCATTGTCCGAACCCCCGTTTCTGAGCCAAAAATATCCTTCTAGAATGGGAAGAGTTACCTCAAAATATAATACCATACGACATAAGCGAATGAAAATAAGGAAAGTAGACTAATTTTCGAGTCTAACGATCACTCACTTCAGATATAGTTCGAATAGCAAAAATGGCAGCATTAAGTCTTTGAACAAGATCATGAACAGGGGTTTCGTCGCCAGTTTACTATCTATCTGAACACCTAGAAATTGGAATGTACAGTTTCACTAATCATGTGCCCATTGCTTAAAATTAAAACGACACGTTTTGTTGAATTGTGTGTTAGAAACCGTAAAAACTGAGTCTTCCTGTGATTTAGTATTAGTTATTTTCTACAAGCCATGAAATTAGGTCATGAACTGTACTATTTGAAACCGAACAAATGTTGCACACAACATCCTTAACTACCAAGCTAGTGTCATCAGCAAACAGAAATATTTTAGAGTTACTCGTAATACTAGAGGGCGTATTATTTATACACTCCTGGAAATTGAAATAAGAACACCGTGAATTCATTGTCCCAGGAAGGGGAAACTTTATTGACACATTCCTGGGGTCAGATACATCACATGATCACACTGACAGAACCACAGGCACATAGACACAGGCAACAGAGCATGCACAATGTCGGCACTAGTACAGTGTATATCCACCTTTCGCAGCAATGCAGGCTGCTATTCTCCCATGGAGACGATCGTAGAGATGCTGGATGTAGTCCTGTGGAACGGCTTGCCATGCCATTTCCACCTGGCGCCTCAGTTGGACCAGCGTTCGAGCTGGACGTGCAGACCGCGTGAGACGACGCTTCATCCAGTCCCAAACATGCTCAATGGGGGACAGATCCGGAGATCTTGCTGGCCAGGGTAGTTGACTTATACCTTCTAGAGCACGTTGGGTGGCACGGGATACATGCGGACGTGCATTGTCCTGTTGGAACAGCAAGTTCCCTTGCCGGTCTAGGAATGGTAGAACGATGGGTTCGATGACGGTTTGGATGTACCGTGCACTATTCAGTGTCCCCTCGACGATCACCAGTGGTGTACGGCCAGTGTAGGAGATCGCTCCCCACACCATGATGCCGGGTGTTGGCCCTGTGTGCCTCGGTCGTATGCAGTCCTGATTGTGGCGCTCACCTGCACGGCGCCAAACACGCATACGACCATCATTGTCACCAAGGCAGAAGCGACTCTCATCGCTGAAGACGACACGTCTCCATTCGTCCCTCCATTCACGCCTGTCGCGACACCACTGGAGGCGGGCTGCACGATGTTGGGGCGTGAGCGGAAGACGGCCTAACGGTGTGCGGGACCGTAGCCCAGCTTCATGGAGACGGTTGCGAATGGTCCTCGCCGATACCCCAGGAGCAACAGTGTCCCTAATTTGCTGGGAAGTGGCAGTGCGGTCCCCTACGGCACTGCGTAGGATCCTACGGTCTTGGCGTGCATCCGTGCGTCGCTGCGGTCCGGTCCCAGGTCGACGGGCACGTGCACCTTCCGCCGACCACTGGCGACAACATCGATGTACTGTGGAGACCTCAAGCCCCACGTGTTGAGCAATTCGGCGGTACGTCCACCCGGCCTCCCGCATGCCCACTATACGCCCTCGCTCAAAGTCCGTCAACTGCACATACGGTTCACGTCCACGCTGTCGCGGCATGCTACCAGTGTTAAAGACTGCGATGGAGCTCCGTATGCCACGGCAAACTGGCTGACACTGACGGCGGCGGTGCACAAATGCCGCGCAGCTAGCGCCATTCGACGGCCAACACCGCGGTTCCTGGTGTGTCCGCTGTGCCGTGCGTGTGATCATTGCTTGTACAGCCCTCTCGCAGTGTCCGGAGCAAGTATGGTGGGTCTGACACACCGGTGTCAATGTGTTCTTTTTTCCATTTCCAGGAGTGTATCAATAAGGAACAAGAGTGGCCGCAATACTGATCCCTCGGGCAACCCTCCCCCCCCCCCCCTACTTGACCGTACCCCACTCACACCCCACATCACAGCCATACTCAGCACTGTGAACAATGACCTTTTGCTGTCTGTTGCTAAAGTAAGAGGTGAACCATTTGTGAGCTACTCCCTGTATTTCGTAATGCTCAAACACAATCAAGTTAAACCAAAAAATATGCCTAGCGTTCGAAACCTTTTGTTTAACCCATCCAGTACCTCACAAAGAAAAGAGAATATAGCATTTTCTGTTGTTAAACGACTTCTAAGGCCGAACTGTACATCTGATAGCAAATTGTGTGATATAAAATGATCAATTATCCTTACATATGCAGACTTTTCAATAACTTTTGCAAACACTGATGGCATAGAAATATGTCTATAATTATCTACACCATCCCTTTCTTCCTTTCTATAAAGCGGCTTTACTTTTTATAAAGCGGCATTACTTTAATCGTTCAGGAAACGGACCATTCCTAAAGAAAAAATTACAAATATGGCTAAACACAGGGCTAACATGTACAGCACAGTACATTAATATTTTACTAGGCATTCCATCATAACCATGAGAGTCCTTAGTCTTCAGTGATTTAATTATAGACTCAATCTCCCCTTTGTCTGTATCACAGATGAGTAATTCAGACATCAATCTCGGGAAGGCATTTGCCAAGGAAGTTATAAGATTCCCTGTAGAAACTAAATTTTTATTTAATTCACCAGCAATGCTCAGAAAATGATTGTTAAATACTGTACATATATCTGATATATCAGTAATAGAAATATTTTTACTACGAACTGACTTTATATCGTTGACCTTGTTCTGCTGACCAGACACTTTCTTCACAACTGACCATATGGTCATCATTTTATCCTGTGAATTAGCTATTCTATTTGTATACCACATACTCTTTGCCTTCCTAATAACATTTTTAAGCACTTTACGATACTGTTTGTAATGGTCTACTGCAGCTTGATTGTGACTACTTCTAACATTTTTATATAATTCCAGCTTTGTTCTACATTATATCCTTACCCCACTAGTCAGCCACATGGGCTGCCTATTACTGATAGTACCCTGTTTAGAACGTTCTAATGGAAAGCAACTCTCAAAGAGCATGAGAAATGTGTTAAGGAAAGCATTATACTTATCATCTATGTTATCGGCACTATAAACATCCTGCCACTCTTGTTCCTTGACAAGGTTTAAAAAACTCTCTATTACTGTTGGATTAACTTTTCTACTTAGTCTGTAATTATATGAGACATTTGTTTAAGTACAAAAGCCTTTTACTGTTAAAATTTGTGCTGGTATTGAAGGCCATTCACCTTTTTACTAACAGAATGTCCATCTAGTAATGAAGAACGAATAAAAATATTGCTTATGGCAGTGCTACTGTTCCTTTCACCCTAGCTGGAAAAAACACAGTCTGCATCAAATCACATGAATTTGTGAGATCTACCAACATCCTTTTTCTTGCATCATCATATACAAAATTTATATTGAAATCACCTCTTATAACTAATTTCTGGTACTTCCTGCAAAGTGCATCACGAACCCTCTTTAGCTTTTGGAGAAATGCTCTGAAGTCAGACTTAGGGTACCTATAAACAACAACAATTAGATGTTTAGTTTCACTAAATTCAACTGCCCCTGCACAACATTCAAATATCTGTGCAAAGCAGATACGTCTATGAAACGGCCTTTCTGCGTGATATTGCGAACAGCTGAAATCAAGGGGAAACTACGGCCGTAATGTTTCCCGAGGGCATGCAGCTTTACTGTATGGTTAAATGATGATGGCGCCCTCTTGGGTAAAATATTCCGGAGGTAAAATAGTCCCCCATTCGAATCTCCGGGCGGGGACTACTCAGGAGGACATTGTTATCAGGAGAAAGAAAACTGGTGTTCTATGGATCGAAGCATGGAGTGTCAGATCCCTTAATCGGGCAGGTAGTTAGAAAATTTAAAAACGGAAATGGATAGGTTAAAGTTAGATATAGTGGGAATTAGTGAAGTTCGGTGGCAGGAGGAACAAGACTTCTGGTCAGGTGACTACAGGGTTATAAATACAATATCAAATAGGGGTAAAGCAGGAGTAGGTAAAACAATTAATAAAAACATAGGAGTGCGGGTAAGCTACTACAAACAGCATAGTGAACGCATTATAGTGGCCAAGATAGACACGAAGCCCACGCCTACCATAGTAGTACAAGTTTATATGCCAACTAGCTCGTCAGATGACGAAGAGATTGATGAAATGTATGATGAGATAAAAGAAATTATTCAGATAGTGAAGGGAGACGAAAATTTAATATTCATGGGTGACTGGAATTCGATAGTAGGAAAAGGAAGAGAAGGATACATAGTAGGCGACTAAGGAATGGGGGTAAGAAATGAAAGAGGAAGCCGTCTGGTAGAATTTTGCACAGAGCATAACTTAATCATAGCTAATACTTGGTGCAAGAATCATAAAAGAATGTTGTATACAAGAAAGAGGCCTGGAGATACTAGAAGGTATCAGATAGATTATATAATGGTATGACAGAAATTTAGGAACCAGGTTTAAAATTATAAGACATTTCCAGGGGCAGATGTGGACTCTGACCACAATCTATTGGTTATGAACTGCAGATTAAAACCGAAAAAACTGCAAAAAGGTGGGAGTTAAAGGAGATGGGATCTGGATAAACTGACAGAACCAGAGGTTGTAGAGTGTTTCAGGGAGAACATTAGGGGACGATTGACAGGAATGGGGGAAAGAAATACAGTAGAAGAAGAATCGGTAGCTTTGAGAGACGAAATAGTGAAGGCAGCAGAGGATCAAGTAGGTAAAAAGACGAGGGCTAATAGAAATCCTTGGGTAGCAGAAGATATATTGAATTTAATTGATGAAAAGGAGAAAATATGAAAATGGAGTAAATGAAGCAGACAAAAAGTAATACAAACGTCTCAAAAATGAGATCGACAGGAAGTGCAAAATGGCTAAGCAGGGATAGCTAGAGGACAAATGTAAGGATGTAGAGGCATATCTCACTAGGGGTAAAATAGATACTGCCTGCAGGAAAATTAAAGAAACTTTTGGAGATAAGAGAACCACTTGTATGAATATCAAGAGCTCAGATGGAAACCCAGTTCTAAGCAAAGAAGAGAAAGCAGAAAGGGGGAAGGAGCATGTAGAGGGTCTGTACAAGGGTGATGTACTTGAGTACAATATTATGGAAATGGAACAGGATGTAGATGAAGATGAAATGGGAGATATGATACTACTTGAAGAGTTTGACAGAGCACTGAGAGACCTAAGCCGAAACAAGGCCCTGGGAGTGGACAGCATCCCTTAGAACTACTGATAGCCTTGGGAGAGCCAGCCCTGACAAAATTCTACCATCTGGTGAGCAAGATGTATCAGACAGGTGAAATACCTCAGACTTCAAGAAGAAGAATAATTCCAATCCCAACGAAAGCAGCTGTTGACAGATGTGAAAATTACCGAACTATCAGTTTAATAAGCCACGGCTGCAAAATACTAACACGAATTCTTTACAGACGAATGGAAAAACTGCTAGAAGCCGACCTTGGGGAAGATCAGTTTGGATTCCGTAGAAATGTTGGAACACGTCAGGCAATACTGACCCTACGACTTATCTTAGAAGATAGATTAAGGAAAGGCAAATCTGCGTTTCTAGCATTTGTAGACTTAGAGAAAACTTTTGACAATGTTGACTGGAATACTCTCTTTCAAATTCTGAAGGGTAAAATACAGGCAGCGACAGGCTACTTACAATTTGTACAGAAACCAGATGGCAGTTATAAGAGTCAAGGGGCATGAAAGCGAAGCAGTGGTTGGGAAGGGAGTGAGACAGAGTTGTAGCCTATCCCCGATGTTATTCAATCTGTATACTGAGCAAGCAGTAAAGGAAACAAAAGAAAAAATTGGTGTAGGAATTAAAATCCATGGAGAAGAAATAAAAATTTTGAGGTTCACCGGTGACATTGTAATTCGGTCAGAGACAGCAAAGGACCTGGAAGAGCAGCTGAACGGAATGAACAACGTCTTCAAAGGAGGAAATAAGATGAACATCAACAAAAGCGAAACGAGGATGATGGAATGTAGTCGAATTAAATCGGGTGATGCTGACGGTATTAAATTAGGAAATGAGACGCTTAAAGTAGTAAAGGAGTTTTGCTCTTTGGGGAGCAAAATAACTGATGATGGTCGAAGTAGACAGGATATAAAATGTAGGCTGGCAATGGCAAGGAAAGCGTTTCTGAAGAAGAGAAATTTGTAAACATCGAGTATAGATTTAAGTGTCAGGAAGTCTTTTCTGAAAGTATTTGTATGGAGTGTGGCCATGCATGGAAGTGAAACGTGGACGATAAATAGTTTGGACAAGGAGAGAGTAGAAGCTTTCGAAATGGTGCTACAGAAGAATTCTGAAGATTAGATGGGTAGATCACATAACTAATGAGGAGGTGTTGAATAGAATTAGGGAGAAGAGAAATCTGTGGCACAACTTTACTAGAAGAAGGGATCGGCTGGTAGGACATATTCTGAGGCGTCAAGGGATCACCAATTTAGTATTGGAAGGCAGCGTGGAGGGTAAAAATCGTAGAGAGAGACCAAGAGATGAATACACTAAGCAGATTCAGAAGGAAGTAGGTTGCAGTAGGTACTGGGAGATGAGAAAGCTTGCACAGGATAGAGTAGGATGGAGAGTTGCATCAAACCAGTCTCTGGACTGAAGACCACAACAACTACATCAACAACAAGTACATAGCCACTCCCTCAGCCCACAAGGAACGCCTTGGAAAACAGCCAGCTAATCTGTATCCTGGTAAAGGAAGCCTCTGAAATTGTCAAATTATTTAAATGGTGCTCCGACATACCAATAATTTCAGAGTCAATATCTATAAGCAGTTCACTAACTTCATCTCTAATGCCTCTTATATTTTGATGAAATATGCTAATTCCTTCCCTACTTGGAAGCATGACGTCCTACAAAGGTGAGCCCTTAGTTAGAGGTACTTTTTTTTAAAGTAGGTACACCTATCAACTGACTTCAATCTAAAAAAAAGGTGCAGCTCTAACTCCAACTACTACAGGAATTTTCCCGTGAGTGGTCCCACCACCACCCACTACACTATCACCTATAAGCTTCTCCAGGCTCCCCTTCCCGTACCTATTCAGGTGCAGGTCATCCCTAGTGAAACCCGATCTACTGATAGACCCAACTGGCACCACTGAAATGTGACCCATCCCCTCTGCCATCAGTGCCATCCCCAGTTATTGTTAAGGTGCCTCACAGCCGCATTAAGATGTGACCGAAACAGTTACCCGAAATGCACATTAGTGCTACCAGTTTGAGTAGCTATCTTTACCAGGACACCACCTACATCATATTCCCCGTCCCTATCAAGACTATTCCCTGCTCCCTCCACTATCACTACCTGATCTTCCTTCGTAAAATTCCTACATAACTTCCCTATGCTGAGCCAACAAGGCCTGAGCCACTAGGCTTCACAGTGCTGGTGATCTGGCACTCACTCGCCAACACTTCCTGCAACTTCTGGCCCACACCACTGCCGTGCGAACTACCTAGTAGCAGAACCTTCTTCTATCTGTCAGACGATGGGATCCACGTCGGGCGGTCTGGGTGGCCAAATCGTTCACTCGAACTGTCCAGAATGTTCTTCAAACCAATAGCGAACAATTGTAGTCTAGAGACATGGCTCATCGTCGTCCATAAAAATTCCGTCCTTGTTTGGGAACAAGAAATCCATGAGTGGCTGCAAATTGTCTCCAAGTAGCCGAACATAACCAGAGGACCCAGTCCATTCCATAAAAACACAGTCCACACCATTATGGAGCCATCACCAGCTTGCACAATGCCTTGTTGACAACCTGGCTCCATGGCTTAGTGGGGTCTGCGCCGCACTCGAACCCTACCATCAGCTCTTAGCAACTGAAATCGTGATTCATCTGACTAGGGCACAGTTTTCCAGTCTCCTAAGGTCCACGAGTTCAGGGGAGGCGCTGCAGGCGATGTGCTGTTAGCAGCGGCACTCGCGTCGATTGTCTGTTGCCACAGTTCATTTCGCCAGATTTCGCCGTGCTGTCCTAAAGGATTCTCACATTGATTTCTGCAGTTGTTTTACGCACTTTTGCTTCCACTGCGTTTTCCGTGGCGAGAGGTAATGCCCGAAATTTGATCTGGTATTCTCGACACATTCTTGACGCTGCGGATCTCGGAATACTGAATTCCCTAACGATTTCCAAAATGGACTGTGCCATGCCTCTAGCTCAAACTACCGTTGCGCGTTTAAAGTCTGTTGGTTCCCGTCGTGCGGTCATAATCACGACCGAAACCTTTTCACATGAATCACACGTGTACAAAATGACTGCTCCGCCAAAGCACTGCGCTTTTATACTTCGTAAACGCGATACTACCGCTGTCTGCATATGTGTATATCACTATCGATGACTTTTGTCACCTCGTGTACGAGTATATGAACACCAGGTGGAACAGTTTTGTCAAGACTGGCTCTCCTAAGGATCTCAATAATTCTGTGGAAATGTTTTCTTCAGGAGTCTTGTTTTGACTTATATCTTTCAGTTCTCTGTCAAATTCTTCTCGCTGAATCACATCTCCTATGTCATCTTCCCTTCCTATAATATTGCCTTCAAGTTCATTTCCCTTGTAGAGCCCGTCTGAATTTACTTTTTACCTGTTTTCTGCTTAATACTGGTTTGCTGCCTGAGCTCTTGATGTTTATATAGCTGCTACTCTTTTCTCCAAAGGTCTCTGTAACGTTCCTGCTGGCAATATATATCTTTCCCTTTGTTATGCATGCTTCTGCAGCCTTGTATTTGTCCACTAACCATTCCTGCTTAGCCATTTTGCACTTTCTGCCTGTCTCATTTTATACGGTTGTATTCTCTTTCTCCTGCAGCATTTTTATATTTTCTCTTTCCGCATTTGAATTCAATATCTCCATTGTTATCCAAAGATTTATACTAAGCCTTGTCTTTTTATCTATTTGATCTCCTGTTGCTTGTCTTATTTCATTTCTCAAACTTACCTATTCGTGTTTTACTGTATTAGCTTGACCTGTTTCACTCAGCATTACCTAATGCTCACCTTGAAGCTTTCAGTAGCTCTGGTTCTTTCAACTTATCCTTAATTTCTCACTTTTTTGCGATTTCTCGTATTTTAACTTACAGTCGGTAACCAATAAATTGAGGTCAGAGTATACATTTACCTTGGAAACGCCTTAGAGCTTAAAAACTGGGTTCAAAATTTCAACATTACCATTATACAGGGTGGTCCATTGATCGCGACCAGGCCAAATATCTCACGAAATAAGCGTTAAACGAAAAACCTACAAAGAACGAAACTTGTCTAGCTTGAAGGGGGAAACCAGATGGTGCTATGGTTGGCCCGCTAGATGGCGCTGCCATGGGCCAAACGGATATCAACTGCGTTTTTTAAATAGGAATCCCCATTTTTATTACATATTCGTGTAGTACGTAAAGAAATACGAATGTTTTAGTTGGACCACTTTTTTCGCTTTGTGATAGATGGCGCTATAATAGTCAAAAACATATGGCTCACAATTTTAGACGAACAGCTGGTAACAGGAAGGTTTTTTAAATTAAAATACAGAATGTAGGTATGTCTGAACATTTTATTTCGGTTGTTCCAATGTGATACATGTACCTTTGTGAACTTATTATTTCTGAGAACGCATGCTGTTACAGCGTGATTACCTGTAAATACCACATAAATGCAATAAATGCTCAAAATGATGTCCGCCAACCTCAATGCATTTGACATTAGTGTAACGACATTCCTCTCAACAGCGAGTAGGTCGCCATCCGTAATGTTCACACAAGCATTGACAATGCGCTGATGCATGTTGTCAGGCGTTGTCGGTGGATCACTATAGCAAATATCCTTCAACTTTCCCCACAAAAAGAAATCCGGGGACGTCAGATCCGGTGAACGTGCGGGCCATGGTATGGTGCTTCAACGACCAATCCACCTGTCATGAAATATGCTATTCAATACCGTTTCAACCGCATGCGAGCTATGTGCCGGACATCCATCATGTTGGAAGTTCATCGACATTCTGTCATGCAGTGCAACATCTTGTAGTAATATCGGTAGAACATTAAATAGGAAATCAGCATACATTGCACCATTTAGATTGCCATCGATAAAATGGGGGCCAATTATCCTTCCTCCCATAATACCGCACCATACATTAACTCGCCAAGGTCGCTGATGTTCCACTTGTCGCAGCCATCATGTATTTTCCGTTGTCCAATAGTGCATATTATTCCGGTTTACGTTACCGCTGTTGGTGAATGACGCTTCGTCGCTAAATAGAACGCATGCATGAAATCTGTCGTCGTCCCGTAATTTCTCTTGTGCCCAGTGGCGGAACCGTACATGACGTTCAAAGTCTTTACCATGCAATTCCTGGTGCATTGAAATATGGTACACGTGCAGTCGATGTTGATGTAGCATTCTCAACACCGACGTTTTTCAGATTCCCGATTCTCGCGCAATTCATCTGCTACTGATGAGCGGATTAGCCCCGACAGCAGCTAAAACACCTACTTGGGCATCATCATTTGTTGCAGGTCGTGGTTGATGTTTCACATGTGGCTGAACACTTCCTGTTTCCTTAAATAACGTAACTATCTGGCGAACGGTCCGGACACTTGGATGATGTCGTCCAGGATACCGAGCAGCATTCATAGCACACGCCTGTTGGGCATTTTGATCACAATAGCCATACATCAACACGATATTGACTTTTTTCGCAATTGGTAAACGGTTCATTTCAACACGGGTAATGTATCACGAAGCAAATACCGTCTGCACTGACGGAATGTTACGTGTTACCACGTACTTATACGTTTGTGACTATTACAGCGCCATCTATGACAAAGCGAAAAAAGTGGTCTAACTAAAACATTCATATTTCTTTACGTACTACACGAATATGTAATAAAAAATGGTGGTTCCTATTTTTAAAAAACGCAGTTGATGTCCGTTTGGCCTATGACAGCGCCATCTAGCGGCCATCTGGTTTCCCCCTTCAAGCGAGACGAGTTTCGTTCTTTGTAGTTTTTTCGTTTGATGCTTATTTCGTGAGATATTTGGCCCGGTCACTATCAATGAACCACCCTGTATAATCAATCTGAATCCTTACATGTCTTATAGTCTCTCCCACGCGTACAACCTTCTTACATGATTCTTAAACCAATTGTTAAATTATGTTCTATGCAAAACTGTACCAGGTTGGTTCCTGTTTCATTCCTTTTTCCCAGTCACAATTCTTCTGCTATTTTTCCTTCTCTTCCTTTTTCTATTATCTAACTCCGTTGCCCCATCACAATTATATTTTCCTCTCCATTAACTATCTAAATCTCTGTACTTGAACGATTCAACTTGATGTGGATTTGATAATTAGTGTCCCACTTCCTTATACGCACCGATTAAGCTTCCTTTTAATCTGTTCATCGTCTGTGGAGCTGTTTGGCATATAAACTTATATTACTTTGGTGAATGTTGGCTTCGTGTCTATCTGGCTACGATAATGCGATCAATATACTAGTCACAGCAACTTTTCTTATTCGTTTTTAGATTTACTCCTGCGTTACCCTTATTCGATTTTGTATTTATACTCCTTTACTCATCTGGCCAGATATCCTGTTCATCCCTCCACCGCAATTCACTCCATCTGAATTCAACATCTCCATTTCCCTCTTCAAATTCTCTAACATCCTTATTCGATTAAGGGATGTATCATTCTACCGGAATGCCTGTTTTGTTTTTCTTGATGAAATCTTCCTGAGTAGACACGGAGATCCTAATGGGGGACTATTTTACCTCCAGAATATATTACCCAAGGAGAGGCCGTCATCACTTAACCATACAGAAGGGCTGCATGTCCTCGGAGAAAATAACGCCTTTATTTTCCCCGTGCTTTCGACAGTTCTCAGTATCAGCACAGCAACACCAATTTGGCCAACGATACAATGCCATGTCAGTCAGTCATCCAGACTGTTATCTCTGCAGCTACTGGACAGACTGCTACTTCTCTTCAGGATTCATATGTTTGGCTGGCCTCTCCACAGATACCCCTGTGTTGTGGTTGCACCTACAGTACGGTTATTTTTATCGTTGACGCACTCAAGTCACCCCACGTCGGCGAGGTCCATGATCCATGGCGGAGGGAGGTGCACGTGGATGTTGTGATCGTCTGATTATCTATTTGAAAATACTGCGTCACAAAAATTTGCGGGAGTCTGCTGTCGCGCCATAACAGTTCATTGGGGTGGTATGAAGACCAAACAGTTCTTAATACAACGTAATGTTCCGTTGTGCATTTAACGAGAAAAAGTAGTAGCCTTTGGCTTCATGTTTATCTACATCTATACAGCGCGAGCTACCTTACGGTAAATGACGAAGAGTGTTCCCGGCACTACTATCATTTTCTGCTGTTACATTAGCGGATACTGAGTCGACAGAACGATTGTTGGTGCACCTTTGTATTATGTCGCGTGACTGGGCCCTCCCGTCGAGTAGACCGGGTGCAAGTCTAATACTGGCTACCTTGTGACCCTGTAGCGCGTTTTGCATAGCTTGGTATAGCTCTCTGCCATAGATATTAGCTGTTTACTCCTTGTTTGGGAACATCTGTGATTATTATCATAGAACAAGAGTATCTACGGAACCTATCTATGGAATATGCAAAGCGTGTTGCACATTGAGCCAACATCAAACCCAAAATGTCACGTTGTACACTTATAAAGCTATTTGTTTACGATTTGAGCTAAGACTGAAACTTTGATACTACACTTGTAACACATCGGCCAGACGAGACGCTCAAATTACCGCCCACACACAATAGCCAACGGAGCTGGCAAACGCGTGTGGCAGATTGGATATGAGGAAAGCCAAAGGGCGCTCCCTAAGACTGTATTTAGTCTGCAAATTGCACATCGGAGCACAAATAAAATTAAAAATGGTGGTCAATAACTGTCGAAGTCAACATATAAATCTGTGAACAATGCACACTTTTTTCCCACTTCTCCATAAGCAACAGCAATAATGAGTAACCGTTGCCGCTACTGATGAAAACTGAAGTACGTCAGGGAAAAAGTTGATTTTCTTAGGTAAGTACCACAAACACCTGATTATGGTTATTATACTACAGTAGTGGAAATCAGTACAAAGGCTTCGATGCTTGTAGGAAAATTAATATTGTCGGCTGGAATAGCTGTGCATAGTGTGTATGCAATACTCTGAGATCCAGTATACTGACAAATGCAGACAAATAATATCTCATTTGATGACAGTAGTACACTATGTAATAAGACATCAATAATTCAGGTGGTAGGGGGTGAAAGTCAGCATAAAAGCAGACGGCTTTGTGTAGTGTTAGTGTGTGCATATGTGACTTTACTGCAAATAGGAAACCGACATAATTAGTGACAATGCGTGTTGTGTACAAAAGCCGATACTGCGACAATTCCCTGCCGCTACGGTCGCAGGTTCGAATCCTGCCTCGGGCATGGATGTGTGTGATGTCCTTAGGTTAGTTAGGTTTAAGTAGTTCTAAGTTCTAGGGGACTGATGACCTCAGAAGTTAAGTCCCATACTGCTCAGAGCCATTTGAACCATTTGCGACAATTCCACGAGGAAAATAGTTATCATGAGAGGAAAAGCAAAAATCGGCGCGTATAAGGAAGTGGGACACTCTAATTGTCAAATCCCCATCAAGTTGAACCGTTCAGGTACAGAGACTGATAATTTCATTAGGTTAGGCCCACGATGTCGACAGAATGTAAAATATTGGCTAAGTAGAAAATTGTTTGAAGCATCGTACCGATTCTTTTAGCGCAACTCAAGGACCATAAACCTTCACAGTTGTCAGTAACTGCCAGACGTATACGAGAAATTTTGTCAAATGATACACAGTTGGCATTCAAGAAACGACTGCAGAAATCTGCTCTAACATCCAAACATAAAGAAGCTAAATTATATTTTGCTAAAAAAACGTTCGTAACGGTCTCCTGAACGGCACAAAGTGATCTTCAGTGATGAGGAGAGATTTAATTTAAATGGGCCGGATGGATTTTAGTCTTAATGGCATGATATGAGAAAAGAGCATCAGGTAAGAATGAGCAGAAATTCTGATGGTGGCAATGTTACGATTTGGGCAGGCTTCTGCGCTAAAAGTAACTCATGGATTGTAGCAGCAGGTAAGAAAGAGCAGAAATTTTGATGGTGGAAATGTTACGATTTGGGCTGCCTTCTGCGCTAAAGCTAACTCATGCATTGGTTGGCTGAACACTAGAAAGAACTCTTAACACTGAGATGCTGGATACAGAATTGATTACAAGGAATGAGGACCTACGAAACGAAAGTCTAATGTTTCAACAAGATAACGCTTCTGTGCATGTTTCTGCTACAACCAAAAAGTGTTTTGAAGATAAAGATATCGATTTCTTGCCCTGTTCTACTCGTAGGCCGTATATGAACCGCGTGGTAAACCACAGGGGAACACTTGCAAGGCGTGTTTATGGCAATGGAAGGAAATTTGAAGCCGAATGTGAGCCGAAAAGTGCGATACGAGAAGAGTGGGTGACAGTTTTACGGCAAGAACTACAAACCCTAAGAAAATCAATGCCGAAGAGAATTTTTGAGTAATTAGGAAGAAAGGAGGTTCGACAAAGTTCTAACAATGCAGTAACACAGCAGGACAGTGAATGCCTTTATATCATTTTGCATCCAGGAAATGCAAACGCGTCATTTTGTTACTCGCGTTATGAAAGAAATGATGTAATCCGTCACGATTGTTTATGTCTTAGATAAATTCGGTACAGTATGCTACAAACATTTTACTATTACTTTCGTAGGAATCTTGCTTTTATACTGATATCCACTACTGTTGTAAGAAGCGGTTTATGGATTGAAAAAATATCGGTGGTGGTGGTGGTTAGTGTTTAACGTCCCGTCGACAACGAGGTCATTAGAGACGGAGCGTAAGCTCGGGTTGGGGAAGGATTGGGAAGGAAATCGGCCGTGCCCTTTCAAAGGAACCATCCCGGCATTTGCCTGAAACGATTTAGGGAAATCACGGAAAACCTAAATCAGGATGGCCGGAGGCGGGATTGAACCGTAAAAAAAATATCGAAATAGAGTGCAAAAATACTGTAGTTAATAGTTGATATGTCAAAGGACTTGCCACAGTGGTAACACTGGTTCGTGTCAGATCACGGAAGTTAAACACTAACGGGCTTGGCTAGCCCTTGGATGGGTGACCGTCCCCGTCTGCCGAGTGCTGTTGGCAAGCGGGGTGCACTCAGCCCTTGTGAGGCCAATTGAGGAGCTACCGGTACTTGATTGAGGAGTAGTGCCACCTGTCTCATGAACTGACAGACGGCCGGGAGAGCGATCTGCTGATCACATGCCCC
Organism: Schistocerca piceifrons; assembly: GCF_021461385.2. Classification (NCBI taxonomy): domain Eukaryota; kingdom Metazoa; phylum Arthropoda; class Insecta; order Orthoptera; family Acrididae; genus Schistocerca; species Schistocerca piceifrons. The sequence goes on along the minus strand of NC_060140.1, from coordinate 776,648,498 downwards.
TCCGTATCTGCATCCGGTGACGAGTAAGGTCTGAGGATGACACGGCGGCCGGTCGATTTTTGTTTTTGAACAGTTAATATTGTAGGGGCAATTTCTGTGACTGTATGACGATATATCTACTAGAAAAGTGCTAGATAAATTCTGTAATACGAGACAGACGCGCAAAATCTGATCAAAGTATTCGGGCACCTACTAGTGGACGTTAATATGAGGTATGTCCACCCTTCGCCTTTCTAACGACTTGAACCCTGTGGGTAACCGAAATTTAAAGATCCTTTTAGTAGTCATGTGCATGAACCCACACTTTTCACTATTTAGAGTCCATTGCCACTTCTCGCGCCACACAGATGTCATATCATTTTGCAGTTGCTTCAGATCTTCTTATGACTTTACTAGATCGTAAATGACAGCATAATCTGCAAAAAATCCAAGAGGGCTGCTCAAATTGTCTTCTAAATCGATTACATAATTTGGGAACAGCAGAGAGCCTATAACACATTCTTAGAGAACGCCAAATATCACTTCAGTTTACTCGATGACTCTCCGTTAGTTGCTACGAACTGTGACGTTTTCTGACAGGAAATCACGTGTCCAATCTCACAGCTGAAACGATACTCCATAGACACGCAATTTCATTAGAAGTCACTTGAACGGTACTGAAAGTCTTCTGGAAGTATGGAATCAATACGCAGTCCCCTGCTGACAGCGCTCATTGCTTCGTATCAATAAAGAGCTACGTAGTTGTGGTTCACAAGAACGATATTTTCTATTTGTTAATATATCGTTTTATTCGAGGTAATTCATAATATTTGAAGGCAGTATATGCTAAAATCCTATTGTAAATAGGTCAGTGATATGAGTCTGTAATTCAGCAGATTACTACTGTTTCCTTTCTTGAATGTTAGTGTGACCTGTGCAACTTTCCATCTTTAGGTACCGGATCTTTGGTTGAGGGAGTGGTTGGTAAGTATGGAGCTATTGTATCAGCATACCTAAGTGGTATACAATCTGAACAAAAGGCCTTGCCTTTATTAAGTGATTTAAGCTGCTTCCCAACATCATTGCTAGGTTACTCATGTTGACAACTGCTCTTGATTCAAATTTTGGAATATTCACTTCGTCCTCTTCTTTGAAGGAATTTCGGGAAACCGTGTTTAGTAACTCCGCTTTAATGGCACTGTCATCGATAACATTATCATTGCTGTTGAGCGGTGAAAGTATTGATTGTGTCTTAGCGCTGGTGTACTTTCCATATGAATCTCTTTGGGTTTTCTGCCAGATATCTAGACAGAGTTTCGTTGTGGAAACTGTTAAAAGCATCTCTCATTGACGTCTACTCTAAATTTCGAGCTTCCGTATAATATTGTCAATCTCGGGAATTTTGCGATCTTTGGAACTTAGCATGCTTTTTTCATTGCTTCTGCAACAGTGTTCTGACCTCTTTCGTGTACCATGGGGGATCAGCACCATCTCTTACTAATTTATTTGGTATATCAACTGCCGTAGGTATTGTTTCTTTTCATTTAAGCTACATTTGGTCTACGTCTAAGTAGTTCAGCAGGAAAGAGCATAGCAAATTTTCATCTGATTTTTGAAGCAGATATATTTTGAATTCATTTTTGGTGGATATGTATGTTGCTGCATTCACTCTCGCTACGACGATTTCCTCACTAATCCATGTTTCCATGATGGTGCTTCCCATTTGATCGAATTTGTTGTCAAAAGTCTAACATTCTGCGTGGTGTCTGTTTGTTCTATATCGTGTCTCCCTACCACTTTCGCGCAACGACGCTCTGAGCGTGTTTTTTAGGGAATTGACTAGTTTGAACCTGGGACCTGTTGCTGGTAAGGAGACGCCAGACCACACATGACATGTAGAGTTTAGAAGAGTTCAGTGAGACTAGCGATGATATAACCAAATACTTAATGATTTCAGCGTCAGCTCCACTCCACTCCCTGTAAAAGAATCTTAATACTAACCAAATTTAGTGGAAGGGGTTCAAGGCTTTCCTATTTTTAGTTATCTGGTAAAATAACGTCGAAAAAGAAGTTAAGTTTACCACTGGAAATTTTATTCTACTCACAAAACATTGCTTATAAATTGCACTATTGATAAAAGGAAATGTTTTAATACAGGATGATAAAAGCCAACTGCGTTCAACAAAAATGTGAACGAATATTCCCAGAGTGGGTTTCCAAGTTCTACAATGGATCGAAGGATGACCTATGCCATATCACATCTATAATCTGGGTTTAAATTAAGTTTCACAAGAGAGAAAACTATCAAAATGGTCTACAGTGACCCTCAGTTATCTTTAATTACTTATCTAACTTGTCGTAAATTACAGTGGCTGATGTGGCTTCTCAATAACTATATAACAGAAAAATCATCGCATTTCAGATTTTTACTTCAAGTGGCAAATGTGAACACCATGAGCTTTAATTGACGATCGACACTAGTATTACGGAAAAAGGGGGTGTAACAGATGAGACTTCTGCAGTTCTGAGTGAAGCTTTATGCGCTGTTATGCAGCATCGCGTGCGTTCATTACCGTGTCGGTGTTCGTCAGGGGGTGACGGACAGTACAGCTCCGCTCACCTACCCGTCTCGGAAGCAACTCTCTCCTAATTCCTCCTTACTACAATTTACCGAAGTTGGTTTAAAAAAACTATCTGGCTGTGTTTTCATCTGACCAATCAGGGTCTCAATGTTAACCTTAAGCTCCGCCTACAAAAATTCTGTCTATCCAATGAGAAACGTTATACTTTTCGTGGTGGGGCAAATGTTTTTAAAGTTTGCAACGTAACAGAGACGCGGAAAAGTCTCACGCTAAAACTTGCTGCTGGTGTAGTCCTTTTAGTGTTATCGTAAAATCTATACCCTTCTTCTGGAGGGCTCTATCATATAACATGGGCTGGGGGGTGGTTCTGACGTAACAGAGACGCGAAAAAGTCTCACGCTAAAACTTGCAGCTGGGGTGGCCCTTTTTGTGTTATCGTAAGATCTATACTATTCTTCTGGAGGGCTCTAGCTTTTAACATGGGCTGGAGGGTGGTCCTAGCGGTTAGCCGGGAACGTGGGTGTCCGTCCCTTATCGTAGGGCCTTCCAGCTTATCACGGTTCTGCTCTCAGCTTCTGTTCTCGTTTCTCCCCTCGGAACTGCGTCTGTCTCACAGTGGGAGGGTATGACATGCATTTAGGCATTCTTGTGTTAGTCTGTGGTATTCCATTTGCTCACTCGTTACTCGTATTACTTTGGTTAATTTAATGTCATGATTTATTTGGAGCTATGTAACGTACTATTGGATTTGCTTATCATGTCAGGGTTTTCATGGAAGGTGTTGGATTTGCCTGACACCTTACATATCACCACCCTTCGAACTTAATTTTTGTACTGAAGTTAGGCAATGATTGAATCGTTGTCTCTAGCCAGTCAAAAATTACTCCGTAATCTAAATTTTGTTGCCTACTGTTCAGCCACGTTATTCTGTTCTATGCTAGTTTGTATTATTAATTTATATTTTTATATTCTTCCACATTATTATCAAAAATATTTTTATATTGACAAGGGAAGAATATTTTTATTCTATTATAGTTATTATTTTTTAATTGTTTTCTTTCTTTATTTAATTGTGAAGTTTGTTTCTTAAGAAGTTGTTATCGAAAGTGAGGAGTCTTTCACATCGATTTTCTTAGAAATATTGTTTTTATAAATGTAGTAATTAAGTAAAATCTGTTCCTAACACATTCTTTAAATATCAAGTACAAGTAAAATGTTTTTGTTTCTAGACGCTCATTTCAACATTGTTACACTAACAAATAAGAATTATTTCCAAGAATTGCTTTGACAAAGAAATATACATACACAAATTGTACAAATGCTAAAAAAAAGGGAAAACATCCAACAAGATAATTTTTTATTCTTTGTTTTTATAAGGAGAAAATAAGTAAAATAGAGTTATTCTTTTATTTTTATGAGGAGAAAATAAGTGGCATATAGTTTTAGTGTTTATTATGCCTTACTTTTGTTCTTTATATACTGTCCATTTCAGAACTAATGACTTATTTTTATCGATAGTCTATTTTTTACTTAAGTCCATAGTTAATGACTGTTATTTTGTAGTTTATTAGCTGTCTGGTGTGCTTAACTTATTTAGTTTTTCACACATTTCTTTTGCACAATTTCTACATCACATAATTTGATTTCACACATTCACACAATCCTATGAATGTTTAAGCCTGAGGTTGGCGAATGTTTTTTGCACGAAGGTGATGGACTTGAGCGAGATGGATGTGGGCAAGTATTTGATGTACAGCTTCGTTCGTCGTTCCTTGTTGGCTTTGCAAGTGTGTGTTGCTGTTGTGGAGGTCCCATAATGGAATGGAGCTGTGAGTGCAGAATCTCGTGGTTTACTGGCTTTGTATGTGTGAAAGTCATCGTTATGTGTCGCTGAAAGCGGTCGTTTTTCGTTGTAATACTTCGCAGATGACTAGTTTACAATAGGATAGGGATTTGGGAAGGTATGTCGTCTATTCTTCACCCATCTTCTTTCTTGGTCTCAATCTTGCAAATCTTCAACTTCTGTCCTTCCTGCTTTTTCTCTGCATCTTACTTGCTTCTTGGTTCTTCTCAGGGCAGGATATGGAAATATTTATTGATAACTAGTGGCTTTGAGGTTCTCCTCTTAGTAACAGTTTGATAAATTGTTTGGGCATGTCATTTTTACTTTGTGGAAGTTTTCTTCAGTTTCGTGCATCCGCGTGCTGTTTAATAGCAGTAGTGTGACTTCTACACATATTTTTTTTTTTTGCCAGTGGTGGCTTGTCCAAGCGGTCTTCTCGGTCTTCTCATCGGGCCGTTTTTTGCTCGCTCCGCTGAGTCGGGGCATTCGGAGATCCTTCTGGCGTTCGGTGTCCTGTCGTGTCCCTGCAGGGTTCTGTCACTGTGTGGTTCCGTGTTCTGTCCCAGCAACAGATTTATTTACTGCCCACTTCGGCTACAAGGGCCTTCTGTTGGTCTCACTGTCCTTTCCCTTCTCTCGACACTTCTGCCTTGTAGGAATCGTGTCTTGCTAATTACGTCCTTTCCTTTCTTGATACTTCTTGCGTTGCAACTTGTGGGTCATTGCATCTCGTCCTTGCTGGAGTTTTTACAATGGTTCTTACTTAAAGTTTTACTTATAATCATCTTACATATGTCTAGTACCTACATTGTTTTACGCCTTCTTAAAAGCTTTACAAATTTTGGCGCCCTTTTCATGTTACAATTCTAAGATATTTTGAGTCTTAACGTCTACAAGAATCCTCAAATTCGTTTTTTATTTTTGTGTAGTGTTGTGGTGTATAGCATTTTAGTATTTCATGCTGTTAGACTATCTACGCTTTATCCCTTCACCTTAATCTATGGTACTACTGGTGTTATTTTTGTTTTTGTTTTTATTGAAACTACTTTCTTTTTCCCACCTTCCTCTCTCTTCATTCTTCTTTCTCCTGACGATCTTATCTGCAACATAATCTTTAAATATTGTGCTGATTATTTACCAGCAATAAAATTAATCTTCAAACTTTTTGATATGGCTCACATGGTGAAGTCCTAAGGTTTTGTCTGTTTTTGGGTTCATTAGTTTCACAGCATTATCATGAGCAATTCGGCTAATTATGACAGGTCCTTTGTATGCAGCGTAAAACTTATGTATTTTGTGTTTCTGTTTGCTGGAGAGATGGTATATTTTTACAAATACTTTCTGGCCTACTGAGAATGTTCTTTTAATTGCTGTTCTAGCTCCTCTTTCTTTTCTTTTAATGGCTGCCTTTCTGATGTTGGAGAGTGCTGTTGCTATGACTTGTTTGTGCTGTCTACGTGGTACAGTAGGAAATCTAACATTTTCTCTGGTTATGTTTGGGGGTTCAATATTTTTAAGTACAGTAACTGAAGGTAGTAGTGTAGTGCTATGTGGGATTTCGTTTATTACTTCTTGAAAATCTTTAAGGTATATATCCCAAGTGCTGTGTCTTTTGCCTGCATATAATCGTCATAAAGTGCCTATGTCCTTCATAGATCGTTCTGCTGGATTTACGCTAGGTTTGTACTTAGATATGTAGATGGGTTTTATTTTGTGTTGTTTTAACATGTTCTGCCACTGCACTGATTTGTATTGTGGGCCATTATCCGAAATTATTCGTTCCACTCGATCTACTTGTCTGAGAAAATCTTGTCTAAATGCTTTACTTATAGTAAGACCTGTTGCCCATTTTAATGGTGTCAAGGTAACATATTTAGAAGTAAGTTCCAAAACGACAAATATGAAAATATATCCATTTTTTGTGCGTGGGAGGGGCCCCATCAAATCTGTTGCAGCTATTTGTTTTAATCTTTTAGGTATTATTGGAAAGATAGGTGGTTTGGTCTGGAAAGTGACGTGTTTAGCCCTCATACATTTTTTGCATTTGACTAATACTGTTCTAATTCGTCTTTCCATATTAGGAAAAAGGCTTGTTTGTTTTATTTTTAAAAAGCATTTCTTTGGTCCAAAGTGGCCATTACTTAAATGTGTATACCATATGTACTTATTAATTAGTTCATCTGGGATATAAATTAACCATTCATTCGTTGCAACATTTCGTCTAAAAAATAAAATATTGTCTTCTACGAGATAGTGCTGTCGAATGTCTGGAAAATCCTTACTTCTCCACTTGTGTTTGATTACTAGTATTTCGGGATCCTTGTCCTGTTCTTTGCCTATTTTTTTAATGCTGTCGTAATGTAGTTTTCGAAAGGTACTTGTTTCATATAGTACATTGTAAACTGGTCTTCTGCTGCTTCCAAACCTATGTTATTGGCTGCACCCTGTGGACATCGTCATAAAGCATCTGCTAATACATTCGCTGGTCTTGGTATGTGTGTAATAGTGAAGTCAAATTCTTGTAGTATTAACATCCATCTGGCTAACCTCCCATGAGTTAGTTTGGCGGATAACAGAAATTCTAATGCTTTGTGGTCAGTGTATACTTTTGTTTTTCTTCCGAATAGGAAGTATTGAAAACGTTGGAAGCCCCATACAATGGCCAATGCTTCCAGCTCGTGACTGAATAGTTTTTCTCGCTTTTTGTGAGTACCCGACTGGCAAATGCAATTGTTCTATATTATCTTAGCCCTGCCTGTTCGTATTCTTGGAATAAAACAACTCCTAAACCTGTTTTCGCGCTATCAGTGGCCATACAAAAATTTTGTGTTAGATCAGGATGTGCTAAAATCGGTGCTGTTGTCAGTGCGTTTTTCACTTTTAAAAATTCGTCATTGGCTTGTTGATCCCATACCAATTGCGTGTTTTTTCAAGTCAATGCACGTAGGCATGGTGTTGCGAGAGAGTCGATCCAAATAAATTTTTTATAGAATCCGGTGAGACCTAGAAATCCTCTGAGAGTTTTCTTATTATATGGAGTACAGAATTCTTTGATTGCCGTTAGTTTTTCTGGGTCGGGCATTACCCCTTTCTCGGAAATTATGTGTCCTAGAAATTTGACCTCTCACCTTCCAAATTTGGATTTTGTTATATTTGCTGTGACCCCATGCTCTTTCATGATCTGTAAAAACTGATTTAATGTGTTGTTGTGATGTTCACAAGAGGGTTCTGCTATAATCACATCATCAACATAACAAGCAATTTTTTGTAAAATTTCAGGACTGAGTTGTTGTTGTTGTTGTTGTGGTCTTCAGTCCTGAGACTGGTTTGATGCAGCTCTCCATGCCACTCTATCCTGTGCAAGCTTTTTCATCTCCCAGTACCTACTGCAACCTACATCCTTCTGAATCTGCTTAGTGTATTCATCTCTTGGTCTCCCTCTACGATTTTTACCCTCCACGCTGCCCTCCAATACTAAATTGGTGATCCCTTGATGCCTCAGAACATGTCCTACCAACCGATCCCTTCTTCTGGTCAAGTTGTGCCACAAACTTCTCTTCTCCCCAATCCTATTCAATACTTCCTCATTAGTTATGTGATCTACCCATCTAATCTTCAGCATTCTTCTGTAGCACCACATTTCGAAAGCTTCTATTCTCTTCTTGTCCAAACTATTTATCGTCCATGTTTCACTTCCATACATGGCTACACTCCATACGAATACTTTCAGAAATGACTTCCTGACACTTAAATCAATACTGGATGTTAACAAATTTCTCTTCTTCAGAAACGCTTTCCTTGCCATTTCCAGCCTACATTTTATATCCTCTCTACTTCGACCATCATCAGTTATTTTGCTCCCCAAATAGCAAAACTCCTTTACTACTTTAAGTGCCTCATTTCCTAATCTAATTCCCTCAGCATCACCCGACTTAATTAGACTACATTCCATTATCCTTGTTTTGCTTTTGTTGATGTTCATCTTATATCCTCCTTTCAAGACACTGTCCATTCCATTCAATTGCTCTTCCAAGTCCTTTGCTGTCTCTGACAGAATTACAATGTCATCGGCGAACCTCAAGGTTTTTATTTCCTCTCCATGAATTTTAATACCTACTCCGAATTTTTCTTTTGTTTCCTTTACTGCTTGCTCAATATACAGATTGAACAACATCGGGGAGAGGCTACAACCCTGTCTTACTCCCTTCCCAACCACTGCTTCCCTTTCATGTCCCTCGACTCTTATAACTGCCACCTGGTTTCTGTACAAATTGTAAATAGCCTTTCGCTCCCTGTATTTTACCCCTGCCACCTTCAGAATTTGAAAGAGAGTATTCCAGTCAACATTGTCAAACGCTTTCTCTAAGTCTACAAATGTTAGAAACGTAGGTTTGCCATTCCTTAATCTTTCTTCTAAGATAAGTCGTAAGGTCAGTATTGCCTCACGTGTTCCAGTGTTTCTACGGAATCCAAACTGATCTTCCCCGAGGTTGGCTTCTACTAGTTTTTCCATTCGTTTGTAAAGAATTCGTGTTAGTATTTTGCAGCTGTGACTTATTAAGCTGATAGTTCGGTAATTTTCACATCTGTCAACACCTGCTTTCTTTGTGATTGGAATTATTATATTCTTCTTGAAGTCTGAGGGTATTTCGCCTGTTTCATACATCTTGCTCACCAGATGGTAGAGTTTTGTCAGGACTGGCTCTCCCACGGCCGTCAGTAGTTCCAATGGAATATTGTCTACTCCGGGGGCCTTGTTTCGACTCAGGTCTTTCAGTGCTCTGTCAAACTCTTCACGCAGTATCGTATCTCCCATTTCATCTTCATCTACATCCTGTTCCATTTCCATAATATTGTCCTCAAGTACATCGCCCTTGTATAGACCCTCTATATACTCCTTCCACCTTTCTGCTTTCCCTTCTTTGCTTAGAACTGGGTTTCCATCTGAGCTCTTGATATTCATACCAGTCGTTCTCTTATCTCCAAAGGTCTCTTTAATTTTCCTGTAGGCGGTATCTATCTTACCCCTAGTGAGATAGGCCTCTACATCCTTACATTTGTCCTCTAGCTATCCCTGCTTAGCCACTTTGCACTTCCTGTCGATCTGAGTATAGTATTAAATCCCCTAATAAACGCTGCTGATGATATGTTTAAACCAAATGGCAATCGTTTGAACTGGTAACATCTACCGAATACGATAAATTCTGTAAATTCTCTACATTCTGGGGCCAATTCTATTTGCCAGAAACTACTCCGTAAATCAATTGATGAAAATATCTTAGCACTGTGGAAGTTTTGTATCAATTCCTCTAATTTTTCTGGGCGATCTGTCTCAGTGATTATGATTGTGTTGATCTGTCTGGAATCAAGCACTAACCTGATGCTCCCATTTCGTTTTTGTACAATATGGGGCGGGCTGTTATATGTGGAGGTAGTTGGTTCAATAATATCGTCATCTAACATTTTAGATATCTCCTGGAATACTTTATTCCTGTAGCTTAATGGGATTGTATAGGGTGGCACTCTAAATGGTTTGTGCTGTTTTACTTCAAACTTGTACTGAAAGTGTTTAATACTCTGCTTTATCTCGTAAAATACCCTCTAATTCTCTTTTACTGTGTTCCGAAATACCTTGAACTTCTTGCAATTTTTCGTCGATTTCTTTATGGACTTCTAACATGAGTTGAGGCGATTCCCCCTTTTGTGCGTCCATTCTAATTCTTCATCCTCTTTATCTCGCGTCATTCTTAATTGTTTGTTTATAACTGGTATTTCTTCTAATTTTAGCTTTTGCTCAAAGAGAAGTGTGCCATTTCCGAATGTTACGCTACCTTTCCCCATATCTATTATCGCTCGTCTCTCACTTAAAAAATCTGCACCTATAATCAAATCTACAGTTAGTTTAGGTATAATCACGAAGTTGGCTTCGATCTTTTGACCTTGACACGAAAGAGTTAACCTTGTTTGTCTCGTAACTTCCGCAGCATTGTTTCTAATAGGACCTCTTACTTTAATCTTACGTGTTTTCAGAACTGGCAATTCCTCATTGGCTTTACACTGCATGAGTAAATTTTCTGAGATCGCAGTCAGTTCACTTCCGCTATCAATTACAATATTGACTGGGATATGCTTTACCATGGCCTTCACAACTGGTTGAATATGAAAGGGTTTGTTCTGTTCTTCTTCTTCTTGCATCAACGAATCCTCCACTGAATCATAAATGAGTCTTTTTAGGAATTTCCCTTGTGAATTCGAACTTTCTGTAGGATAAGCTTCGACTGCTACTTCTCACTCTTTTATTTCCTCTTCTCTATTTCTTCCTTCATTTACGCTTTCTTCAGCATCCTCTACTTTTTCCTCATCATCGTCTATCTTCTCCTTCTTCGTCGCTACTTCCACATAATCGCATCTAAATGCTCTAATTATCGCTTCATAACTTCCTTCATTATATACGTTGGGTTGTGTGCCCACTCGTAACTTATTTTCAACTTCTGTCGACTGCGCATTATCCTCATTGAATTCGCTTTCCCTCGTTTCCATCTCAAATAGCTCTGCAATACTTATTACTTCGTCCTTTCCTCCTACATTCGTTGTGCATGCCTATGGTAATTTATCTTCCTCGTCAGTATTCTCCCAATTAATTTCGTCCCAACACGATATTGTTATTTTCTTGCCTTCGTTTTCATCTGGTCCCTGCGGATTTGTTTCTTCCTTCTTCTCTTCTCGTGATAAGATTTTTACTTCTCTGTTCAAGGTGCTGCAATTGTCCTGGGTCGGTGCGTCATTCTCTTTGGCATGGCTGCTTAGCTGTCAATTCGAACGTTTATCGGGATTTGGTGGTCTTATCTCCACCTCTTCTATCTGTATTCTCTTTTCTTGTTCAGCTTGTTGATAGTGGTTTTTTTGTCGATAATTTGTCGGTCTATTGGTTCTCCACTACCCGTTCCGGTTGTCGTTATTCCCTCTGTAATAGTTGTTGCCGTTCCTGGGTGAATTATAGTTATTGCCATATTCTCTTCTAAATCCATAACCGGTTCTTTGTTGAAATCTATTGTCGTTTCTTGGTGCGAAGTTGTCACATGGTTCGTAATTATTGTTTCTTCGTACTGTGTCTTGTGGATTCCACTGGTTTTTGCTTTCGTTTTCACGTGCGCTTCGTCTTTTTCTTGCGTCATCTTCCGAAAATATGAACTCTAGTTCCCTTAGAATACCTTTAAATGCTTCGACGTCATTGCCTCCGCGACCTACTAATGATTGCTGGTATTTCAATGGTAGCTTCATCGCGCATAATTTAATCAACTCTCCGTCACTGTATGGTACATCTAAGCAATGATTTTTCTTTGCCATTAATTCGAAAAATTTCACGGGACTCTTCTCTCCTGAATTTTCAAAATATGGGTTTTGTAATAATTCGTACTTCACTCTGTTCTGTGCTTCGTTGGACCAATATCGTGAGAGAAACTTCTCTCTGAAATCTTCGTACGATCGGCATGTCGCTGCAACATTCTGCGTGGTTTCTGCGACTGTTCCTGACATGTGTGCACATATAAAGTCTAATTTGTGTGCTAGCGTCCAGTGTTCTGGTAATCCTACTCGGAATTGATCAATAAAAGTTCGTGGATGTAATGAGTTTCCTTCTCGAAAGTGTTGAAGTTTTCTGACTGTAAGGAAATGATCGTTATCGTATTTCGTCATAGTTCCATATGAAATTCCCGATTCTTCGCCACTTTTGTTTCTGATCATTTCTCCCGTCGTTCTTTCCGGTTGTGGTAGATCCATTGGATATTGTCCACTGTAACTTTCGCCTACCCTTGCGTAGCATCGTTGGAGTGGTACGCAATAATTTTCTTCCATCGGTTGTGAACGTGTAGCTGAATGCATTGCACTGTACTCTTCGCGACCTGGCTTTCCATTGTCAGGTACTGGTTCGGTATCTTGTCTGGCTAACCTTGCTGCTTCATTGCACGATCCAAACTGTCTTGAAACATACATTTGTGGTTCCGCATGTGTTTGTGATGACGTTTGTTCATCAAGAATTTCGAAACGTGTTTGTTACTGTGCAGGCTGTCTGATTTCACGTATGTTACTTTCCGCCTGTGACTGGAATCGCAAATGCGTAATATCTTCGTTAATTGCTTGTTTTTCCGGTGCTGTTACAGATACGGATGTGGTTGCAGACTCTGTGCTTGTTCGATCCTGTTCACTACGCTCTTCAATGGTTTGCAACAACTCTGTTTGCAATTTCTGAAATTGTCGCTTCGTTTGCGCTTCTATTTTGACTATGCGGTTATCATATCTTTTCAGCGCTGCTTTTGTGATACGTTTGTGTAACACACTGTTTTCAACAACTTCACGCACTGTACCTGCTGCTTGTCTAGTAATTTCGTTTATCTGTTTCTCTAGTTTCTTGACTTCTCCCTGGGTGTTGTTACGTAATGTTTTGATCTCGTCCTGAATGTCATTACGCAATGTTTGTACGTCCGCTTGTACCTTGTCAGTGTCTGTTCTCAATTGATTGTGACCTGCTATTAAGTTTCCTATCACTTCTCGAGATTCTTTTGCCTTGTCTTCAATATGACTTAGGTGTAACTGATTTTTTTTTTGTTTTGTTCTTTAATCGCACGCATTTGTCTCGTGGTTTCTGCATTCTGAATTTGAATTTGGTTCGCTATGTCTTTATTTTGCCTTGTCATGGTTTCCGTAATTTGTTGTAATAATTCTGCCAGATTGGTGGGTAATATTGCATTTTCTTCCGACGTCCTACGCTCTGTGTTTTCGCCCAAGTGTTGGTTCGCAACCGATTGCATTGAACTGTGCTGTGACACGTTTCTGCTCGCATTCCTTGTACACTGTGGTGAGGGAGCTCTGATTACTTGTACTATGGGTTCTACGTATTCAAGACCCAAGTTAGAATCCTCATCGCCTGTCTCTCTACTTTCCGGCTCCTCTGTCGTATGCTGACCTAGGTTTTCTATGCCTTGACGTACATTATCCTCGTTATGGTGCGTTATATGTCCAATTTCTCGCGATACTGCATCGTCTGTTTTACTGTCCTCTATTCTCTGTCCATTTTCATGCTGGGTCTCTACCTCAATTCGGTCAAGGTCTCGGTCTGCCATTGCTATCTTTCCGAATCCATTATTTTCTGCTTTAAAAGCAATTCACGCGCCCTACTTCGAGTCAACATGCGCTCACACGATCTCACGCGTTTCATTAACTTTTTGTTCACATGACTTGACACTTATTATACCCAAGACTGACAATCAATTCACTTACTTGTTGGGTCAGAACCAACTTGTCAACGATGTATCCGCCATCTGTGCGCTTGCATTGAGGAGAAAACTTAATTCTAACAATTTTTAAAATTCATAACTTAATTATGCTATTGTCTCTGCAAGACTGTCTCACTATCTATCACTGCAGCTACTGTTTTCAACTATTTATGCCTTTCAAAAAAAATTTTTTTATTACGAAAATTTTTAACAGGATATTTTTTGACCTAGTTAGGCATGTGGTCGACCTTCAATCATGGTACTTTACCATCCTGGCAGGGTCGCCATTTTTCAAACATTCTGCGTGGTGTGTGTTTGTTCTATATCCTGTCTCCCTACCACTTTCGCGCAACGACGCTCTGAGCGTGTTTTTTAGGGAATTGACTAGTTTGAACCTGGGACCTGTTGCTGGTAAGGAGACGCCAGACCACACATGACATGTAGAGTTTAGAAGAGTTCAGTGAGACTAGTGATGATATAACCAAATACTTAATGATTTCAGCATCAGCTCCACTCCACTCCCTGTAAAAGAATCTTAATACTAACTAAATTTAGTGGAAGGAGTTCAAGGCTTTCCTATTTTTAGTTATCTGGTAAAATAACGTCGAAAAAGCAGTTAAGTTTACAGATTATGCTTATCCATTGCAGATATTTTAGAACCGTGACTGTATATTAATGTAAATAAATTATACACAACTGCAACCAGTCACTTTTTCCATTAATAATGCTTTATTACATTAACCGGTTTTCGAACCCTTTCAGGTTCATCTTCAGATGATTTCGGGAGAATCCGGGAAGTTACATCATTACCAGTAATGATGTAACTTCCCGGATTCTCCCGAAAGGGTTCGAAAACCGGTTAATGTCATTTAGCATTATTAATGGAAAAAGTGACTGGTTGCAGTTGTGTATAATTTATTTACATTAGTTAAGTTTAACATTGGAAACTTTATTCTACTCACAAAACATTGTTTATAAATTGCACTATTGATAAAAGGAAATGTCTTAATACAGGATGATAAAAACCAACTGCATTCAACAAAAATGTGAACGAATATTCCCAGAGTGGGTTTCCAAGTTCTACAATGGATCGAAGGAGGACCTGTGCCATATCACATCTATAATCTGGGTTTAAATTAAGTTTCACAAGAGAGAAAACTATCAAAATGGTCTACAGTGACCCTCAATTATCTTTAATTACTTATCTAACTTGTCGTAAATTACATTGGCTGATGTGGCTTCTCAATAACTATATAGCAGAAAAATCATCGCATTTCAGATTTTTACTTCAAGTGGCAAATGTGAACACCATGAGCTTTAATTGACGATCGACACTAGTATTACGGAAAAAGGGGGTGTAACAGATGAGACTTCTGCAGTTCTGAGTGAAGGTTTATGCGCTGTTATGCGGCATCGCGTGCGTTCATTACCTTGTCGGTGTTCTTCAGGGGGCGGCGGACAGCACAGCTCCGCTCACCTCGCCGTCTCGGAAGCAACTCTCTCCTAATTCCTCCTTACTACAATTTACCGAAGTTGGTTTAAAAAAACTATCTGGCTGTGTTTTCATCTGACCAATCAGGGTCTCAATGTTAACCTTAAGCTCCGCCTACAAAAATTCTGTCTATCCAATGAGAAACGTTATACTTTTCGTGGTGGGGCAAATGTTTTTAAAGTTTGCAACGTAACAGAGACGCGGAAAAGTCTCACGCTAAAACTTGCGGCTGGGGTGGCCCTTTTTGTGTTATCGTAAGATCTATACTATTCTTCTGGAGGGCTCTAGCTTTATACATGGGCTGGGGGGTGGTTCTAGCGGTTAGCTGGAAACGCGGGTGTCCATCCCTTATCGTAGGGCCTTCCAGCTTAACACGGTTCTGCTCTCGGCTTCTGCTCTCGTTTCTCCCCTCGGAACTGCGTCTGTCTCACTGTGGGAAGGTATGACATGCATTTAGGCATTCTTGTGTTAGTCTGTGGTATTCCATTTGCTCACTCGTTACTCGTATTACTTTGGTTAATTTAATGTCACGATTTATTCGGAGCTATGTGACATACTACTGGATTTGCTTATCACGTCAGGGTTTTCATGGAAGGTGTTGGATTTGCCTGACACCTTATAAAAGGTCAAGTATTTTTTTACAACCTTTTGCAATTCGAGTGGGTTCCATAAATATTTTTTTCGAAATAATTTTTGGAGAAAGCATTTAGTACAATTTCGGACGACGTTTGGTTCCTATCACTAATCCATTTTCGCCAACATATCGAAATTACATCACTATCAACTATAATTGTGTGAGTGGGATACTTACTTGAAACTAGATACAAGTTTCCTTTGAACTGCAGCTATTGTATTATCTGAGTCGGGGGAGGGGGGGGGGGTCGGTAAAAGGAACCAATTATTAATTTATTCAGGTGTCAAGTATAACCTCTACCCATACTAACTCACAGAAACTATCTACTTCAATTTCACTTCAAGATAAACTGCTTCTTACAGTCATATACCTTCCACCACCAAATGCATTTCGTGTATCCTTTCTTAACACCGTTAGGTCTTTTGTAAAAATTTCGGCTGAACGTATATTTGGCTGCAGCCATCTTTAAGTACTTCGTATCAACAAATGGAGCTCTGTTTCTATCCCAACAAACTACGACAATTCACAGTTACAAATCCGATTGTTGCTACATCAATTCTAGTCCTGTGTTTTCCCTGTACTCCTGAGACTGAGACACAGTCCCCCCCCCCCCTCCCCTTTCCTCCTCTCATACAAACAGCGCCCGCTTTCCATGTAGTCTCCTTCTGAGTACAATTAACCCCTGACCTAAAAAGTGGAACCCGAAATACCACACCACCCTACGGCGAAAATTAACGAATCTGCAGCCTATACTGTCCTAGAACCGTCTGAGCCTCTGATTCAAAGTTTTCACTCTGCTGTGTACCAAAGGTCTGCAGTTAGTCCAGTCGGCGATGCTACACATGGTGAGTTCTGTCTTCATTTCGGAAGCAAGGCTGGTAACCTTTACCTGTTCAGATGGTCACCTGAAAAAGATATAATCTCTTCCATTCCAACATGACACACGTAATTAGTACCGTCATGGGCCACCACCTGCACTTGACTGCACCCATTGCTCTTCATGGCATCTGGAACGACCCGTTCCATATCTAAATGACTCCTCCCTCCCGTGTGTACACAGAGTGCACACTCGGCTTCTTCCCCTCCTTGGCAGGCACATCCCTAAGGGGCCTCATTAGGCCAACTACTAGTAACCCCAGTCTCTGTGAATGCTCATATCTCGCAGGCTGAGAGGCTTCCTCTGAAACAGCGTAAGTAACTGCATCTGGCACATGATCTTTGTCAGCTACAGAGGGCAGCTGAAGTCAGTTTGTCAGACGAACTGGGAGGCCTTTGATCTCCCCCCCCCCCCCCCTTCCGAAGGCTTTCGCTGCCTGCCACATCTTGGAACGTACTCTCACTCAACTAGGTGTGAAGACCAGGGCGACAACAGCAGTGGACCGACTGGGTAATATGTGGAGGTTGTGAACGCAGCAGTCACAGTCGCTATCCAGACTAAAGACTTTGGAACCACACACTACACATTTTTGAATTGTTGGACTTTGCCTGGTAAACACAAAACATGCAAGAAGTTTAAGGATTTAAACTAGAAAGCATTCAGGAAAAACAAAATGGGTCGATTCTATTTAGAATCTTGTAAATCATACACTTTGACTACACTACTGTCTAATCAGTGAACACTGTCCGTTGCATCTCTCCTTGAGCTGAACGCACCGTCCAGACATAAATACGGGACACGGTCAGCCTGTCGTTCAGTCACAGGAAGCACCTGATGAAGTCGCCGAGGTACGACGTCGAAATATTGTGTTAGATAAACGCAGACCACCGGCAGTACACCCGATTCAACGAGATGTCACAAAATAACCGGGAAAGTTTAAGAAATTACCTGAACGCTCTTGTCTGAACAACATGGTAGAAATAACCATTCCCTTCAGAGGAAAATCATTTCCGCCCCACACCATCTCTGAGCCACTTTCTCGAAGTTTTTCTCAGTAGCAGAAACATATTTCATGACTTTCCCTCCCTCATTGTATTAGAGAACTAAGTAATCTCCAGTTTCAAAGGACAGCTAATGACATCTACTGAAACAACAATGATGACTGCCATTGTCTCTGCAAGCACCCCTTTACATCGTTTTCTTTCGACCAAATTTTCTAAATTTACAAGTACTCTTAGCTGGTTTCCTTTTCCGAAAACTCGCTTTATCAGAAGATATCTATTTTATACACCTGCATTTTTATCTATGCTTCTATTATTATTATTATTATTATTATTGATGCTAGCTGCTCCCGTCTTCGCATTTTTGTGACTCTGTCTGATTAAATGGAAAAGAAAGAAAACCAAAAGCACACGCTTCTAACATGTATGGAAATTGGATATACATCCTAATATCCTTCTCCCACACTGTCTCTGTCCATCTCCTTCTTCCTTCTTTCTCCATCTCTTCCTCCCTCGCCCTCACCCTGTTTTTCACCTCCTCTCCCTATTTATATCTTCTGCTCCCACTCACTCTCCATCTCCTCCTGCCCGCTGTCTCTGCCTATCTCCTCCTTTCTGCTTTCTATCTCGATTTCCTCCCACGCCCCCGTCCATCTCCTCTTCCCCTCTCTCTCTGACCTTAAGCCTTGTTAATTGTAATTGCGTATTCAGATTCTGTAATAGTATGCTGAACATATGCCGATTCCAATATGTGCATGTTTTTGTACACCTACAAGAGCGCCATATCGTACATAAATATATGAATTAAATGTATTGCTTTTAGTTATATATACCACGTTTTTGTTGTTGTGGTCTTCAGTCCAGAAACTGGTTTGATGCAGCTCTCCATGCTACTCTATCCTGTGCATCTCCCAGTACCTAATGCAACCTACATCCCTCTGAAACTGCTAAGTGTATTCACCTCTTTGTCTTCCTCTACGATTTTATCCTCCTCACTGCCCTCCAATACTAAACTGGTGATCCCTTTATGCCTCAGAACGTGTCCTACGAACCGATTTCTTCTTCTAGTCAAGTTGTGACACAAATTTCTGTTCTCCCCAATTCTATTCAATACCTCCTCATTAGTTATATGATCTACCCATCTAATCTTCATCATTCTTCTGTAGCACCACATATCGAAAGCTTCTATTCTCTTCTTGTCTAAACTATTTATCGTCCATGTTTCACTTCCGTACTGGCTACACTCCACGCAAATACTTGCAGAAAAGACTTCCTGACACTTAAATCTATACTCGATGTTAACAAATTTCTCTTCTTCACAAATGCTTTCCTTGCCATTGCTAGTCTACATTTATTATTCTTTCTACTTAGACCATCATCAGTTATTTCGCTCCCCAAATAGCAAAACTCATCTACTACATTAAGTGTCTTATTTGCTAATCTAATTCCCTCGGCATCACCTGACTTACCTCGACTACATTCTATTATCCTTGTTTTGCTTTTGTTGATGTTTTCATCATACATCCCCCTTTCAAGACACTGTCCATTCCGTTCAACTGCTCTTCCAGGCCTCTTCACTGTTTCTGACAGAACTACAATGTCATCGGCAAACCTCAGAGTTTTTATTTCTTCTCCATGGATTTTAAGTGGTTCATGGTGTGGGTTCCTGGTATCATGTCCTAGTTCATGAACCACGGGCAACGTATGAGTGGCCAAGTAAGTGGTCGTGACAGTCGGGATACCAGTTACTTTGGAATAAGGCTGGGCATCTCGGACATATTCCGAGTCGTGGCCACCTTTGTGCTCAGATGGCAAAGACTACCAAATCCACCGGTTAGTCCCTCAACCGTTAGGGGTAAAACTCAATGGGACCCGGGGCAAGTAAGGCTAGCAACCTGCTTCCCTGGTACTATAAATTTGATGCTGGCAACAATCAGAGAAAAATGCCTCGAACCTTTGGAGGTGACGGAGTCCCACCTCTAATTGACAAACCAGGGACTCCTAAGATACGACTCGGCAAACGAATGGTAACGAGATGGGGAGCTATTAATATCAATGGGGGCTACTCTGGGAAGAAGGTAGAGCTGGCAGAGGCTGCAAGTAAGATGGGGTTGGACGTTTAGTGACATTCGGCTAAGGGGTGAGAAGGAAGAGGAAGTGGGAGAATACAAGGTCTACCTGTCAGGAGTCAAAGCAGGAATAGCACAATGGGGTGTAGGGCTTTTTATCAGGAAAGAAATGGAACCCAGCGTAGTTGCAATAAGGTACGTAAACGAACGACTGATGTGGATAGATTTGACAGTGTCTAGCAAGAAAATTAGGGTTGTGTCAGTATATTCGCATTGTGAAGGGACAGATCAAGATAAGATGGATAGTTTTTATGACGCACTCAGTGATGTAGTTGTTAGAGTAAACGACAAGGACAGTGTTCTGCTCATGGGTGATTTTAATGCCAGGATTGGAAATCGAACAGAAGGGTATGAAAAGGTTATGGGTAAATTTGGAGAGGATATGGAGGCCAATAGGAACGGGAAACAACTCTTGAATTCCTGTGCCAGTATGAGCTTAGTAATCACAAACTCCTTTTTTAAACATAAGAACATTCACCGGTATACTTGGGAAGGCAAGGGAACCAGATCTGTCATTGACTATATAATAACAGATCAGGAATTCAGGAAGGCTGTGAGGGACACACGTGTATTCAGGGGATTCTTTGATGACACTGATCACTATTTAATCTGCAGTGAAACTGGGATTGTGAGGCCGAAAGTGCAGGAGGTCAGGTCGATGTGTAGGAGGATAAGAGTGGAGAAACTTCAGGATAAGGAAATCAGACACAAGTACATAACAGTGATCTCAGAAAGGTACCAGTTAGTTGAATGTAGTCAATTGCAGTCACTGGAAAAGGAATGGACAAGGTACAGGGACACAGTACTAGAAGTGGCCAAAGAATGTCTTGGAACAGTAATGTGTAAAGGTAGGATGAAGCAAACAGCTTGGTGGAATGACACAGTCAGGGCAGCCTGTAAAAGGAAAAAGAAGGCATATCAAAAATGGCTACATACTAGAACTCAGGTAGACAGAGAAAGTTATGTTGAAGAAAGAAACAAAGCCAAACAGATAAATACAGCATCCAAGAAGAAATCTTGGGAAGACTTTGGAAACAGGTTGGAGACCTTGGGTCAAGCTGCTGGAAAACCATTCTGGAGTGTTATTAGCAGTCTTCGAAAGGGAGGTAAAAAGGAAATGACAAATATTTTGGACAGCTCAGGAAAACTGCTGGTGAATCCTGTTGATGCCTTGGGCGGATGGAGGGAATATTTTGAAGAGTTGCTCAATGTAGGTGAAAATACGATCAGTAATGTTTCAGATTTCGATATACAATGGTACAGGAATGATGATGGAAATAGGACCACATTTGAGGAAGTGGAGAAAATGGTCAATAGATTGCAGTGCAATAAAGCAACTGGGGTGGATGAAATTAAGTCAGAACTCATCAAATACAGTGGAATGTCAGCTCTTAAATGGTTACACAGGATAATTGAAATGGCGTGGGAGTCGGGACAGGTTCCAGCAGACTGGACGAAAGCAGTAATTACATCAATCTTTAAACATGGAAACAGAAAAGATTGTAACAACTATAGAGGTATCTCTTTGATCAGCGTTGTGGGTAAAATCTTCTCAGGTATTGTTGAAAGGAAAGTGCGAGTCTTAGTTGAGGACAAATTGGATGGAAATCAGTGTGGGTTTAGGCCTCTTAGAGGTTGTCAGGACCAGATCTTTAGCTTACGGCAAATAATGGAGAAGTGTTACGAGTGGAATAGGGAATTGTATCTATGTTTTATAGATCTAGAAAAGGCATATGACCGGGTTCCTAGGAGGAAGTTATTATCTGTTCTACGTGATTATGGAATAGGAGGCAAACTTTTGCAAGCAATTAAAGGTCTTTACATAGATAGTCAGGCAGCAGTTAGAGTTGACGGTAAATTGAGTCCATGGTTCAGAGTAGTTTCAGGGGTAAGACAAGGCTGCAACCTGTCTCCACTGTTGTTCATATTATTTATGGATCATATGTTGAAAACAATAGACTGGCTGCGTGAGATTAAGATAGATGAACACAAAATAAGCAGTCTCGCATACGTGGATGACTTAGTTGTGATGGCAGATTCTATTGAAAGTTTGCAAAGTAATATTTCAGAGCTAGATCAGAAATGTAAGAACTATGGTATGAAGATTAGCATCTCCAAAACAAAAGTAATGTCAGTGGGAAAGAGATATAAACGGATTGAGTGCCAGATAGGAGGAACAAAGTTAGAACAGGTGGACAGTTTCAAGTACTTAGGATGCATGTTTTCACAGGATGGCAATATAGTGAAAGAACTGGAAGCGAGGTGTAGCAAGGCTAATGCAGTGAGCGCTCAGCTACGATCTACTCTCTTCTGCAAGAAGGAAGTCAGTACCAAGACTAAGTTATCTGTGCACCGTTCAATCTTTCGACCAACTTTGTTGTACGGGAGCGAAAGCTGGGTGGATTCAGGTTACCTTATCCATAAGGTTGAGGTTACGGACATGAAAGTAGCTAGGATGATTGCAGGTACTAGTAGATGGGAACAATGACAGGAGGGTGTGCACAATGAGGAAATCAAAGAAAAACTGGGAATGAACTCTATAGATGTAGCAGTCAGGGCTAACAGGCTTAGATGGTGGGGTCATGTAACACGCATGGGAGAAGCAAGGTTACCCAAGAGACTCATGGGTTCAGCGGTAGAGGGTAGGAGGAGTCGGGGTAGACCAAGGAGAAGGTACCTGGATTCGGTTAAGAATGATTTTGAAGTAATAGGCTTAATATCAGAAGAGGCACCAATGTTAGCACTGAATAGGGGATCATGGAGGAATTTTATCAGGGGGACTATGCTCCAGACTGAACGCTGAAAGGCATAATCAGTCTTAAATGATGATGATGATGATGATGATGATGATGATCATGGATTTTAATTCCTACTCCAATCCGAGCTTGGTGGCTCAGTGGCTAGCACACTGGGCTCGCATTCGGGAGGACGACGGTTCAATCCCGCGTCCGGCCATCCCGATTTAGGTTTTCTGTGATTTCCCTAAATCGCTCCAGGCAAATGCTGGGATGGTTCCTTTGAAAGAGCATGGCCGACTTCCTTTCCCGTCCTTCTCTAATCCGATGACACCGATGACCTCGCTGTCTGGTCTCTTCCCCCAAACAACCCTCCTACTCCGTATTTTTCTTCTGTTTCCTTTATTGCTTGCTCAGTATACAGACTGAATAACATTGGGGATAGGTAACAACCCTGTTTCACTCTCTTTCCAACCACTGCTTCCCTCTCATGCCCCTCGACTATTATAGCTGCCATCTGCTTTCTGTACAAACTGTAAATAGCCTTTCGCTCCCTGTATTGGACCCCTGCCACTTTCAGAATTTGAAAGAGAGTATTCCAGTCAACATTGTCAAAAGCTTTCTCTAAATCTACAAGTGCTAGAAACGTAGGTTTGCCTTTCCTTGATCATCTTCTAAGATAAGTCGTAGAGTCAGTATTGCCTCACATGTTTCAACATTTCTACGGAATCCAAACTGATCTTCCCTGAGGTCGGCATCTACCAGTTTTCCATTCGTCTGTAAAGAATTCTAGTTAGTATTTTGCAGCCGTGACTTATTAAACTGATAGTTCGGTAATTTTCTCACCTGTCATCACCTGCTTTCCTTGGGAATGGAATTATTATTATCTTGCTCTTGAAGTCACGTCTGAGGGTATTTCTTCTGTCTCATACATCTTGCTCACCAAATGGTAGAGTTTTGCCAGGGCTGGCTCTCCCAAAGCTATCAGTAGTTCTAATGGCATGTTGTCTACTACTGGGGCCTTGTTTCGAGTATATATACCATATGGCTCTGCAATAGGTGTATAAAAGCACGCGTATATTCAAGTTCAACATTGTGGCAATATTTCAATGAAGTCGGTGGGGAACTTTCGGAGATTATGATTTTGAACAAACAAACATGATGTACCAACGTATCTGCTTTCTGCTTTATATATATATACAGGGTGAGTCACCTAACATTACCGCTGGATATATTTCGTAAACCACATCGAATACTGACGAATCGATTCCACAGACCGAACGTGAGGAGAGGGGCTAGTGTAATTGGTTAATACAAACCATAAAAAAATGCACGGAAGTATGTTTTTTAACACAAACCTACGTTTTTTTTAATGGAACCCCGTTAGTCTTGTTAGCACATCTGAACATATAAACAAATACGTAATCAGTGCCGTTTGTTGCATTGTAAAATGTTAATTACATCCGGAGATATTGTAACCTAAAGTTGACGCTTGAGTACCACTCCTCTACTGTTCGATCGTGTGTATCGGAGAGCACCGAATTACGTAGGGATCCAAAGGGAACGGTGATGGACCTTAGGTACAGAAGAGACTGGAACAGCACATGACGTCCACATGCTAACACCTTTTTATTGGTCTTTTTCACTGACGCACATGTAGATTACCATGAAGGGTGAGGTACACGTACACACGTGGTTTCCGTTTTCAATTACGGAGTGGAATAGAGTGTGTCCCGACATGTCAGGCCAATAGACGTTCAATGTGGTGGCCATCATTTGCTGCACACAATTGCAATCTCTGGCGTAATGAATGTCGTACACGCCACAGTACATCTGGTGTAATGTCGCCGCAGGCTGCCACAATACGTTGTTTCATATCCTCTGGGGTTGTAGGTACATCACGGTACACATTCTCCTTTAACGTACCCCACAGAAAGAAGTCCAGAGATGTAAGATCAGGAGAACGGGCTGGCCAATTCATGCGTCCTCCACGTCCTATGAAACGCCCGTCGAACATCCTGTCAAGGGTAAGCCTAGTGTTAATTGCGGAATGTGCAGGTGCACCATCATGCTGATACTACATACGTCGACGCGTTTCCAGTGGGACATTTTCGAGCGACGTTGGCAGATCATTCTGTAGAAACGCGATGTATGTTGCAGCTGTTTGGGCCACTGCAATGAAGTTAGGACCAATGAGGTGGTCGCCAATGATTCCGCACCATACATTTACAGTCCACGGTCGCTGTCGCTCAACCTGTCTGAGCCAGCGAGGATTGTCCACGGACCAGTAATGCATGTTCCGTAGATTCACTGCCCCGTGGTTTGTGAAACCCGCTTCATCGGTAAACAGGTAGAACTGCAACGCATTCTCTGTTAATGCCCATTGACAGAATTGCACTCGATGATTAAAGTCATCACCATGTAATTGCTGATGTAGCGACACATGAAACGGGTGAAAGCGGTGACGATGCAGTATGCGCATGACACTACTTTGACTCAGTCCACCGGCTCTCGCAATGTCCCGTGTACTCATGTGTGGGTTCATGGCAACAGCAGCTAACACACCAACTGCACCCGCTTCTCCTGTGACGGGCCTGTTACGGACCCGTTTGCGTACTACGACCATACCTGTTGCATTCAGTTGGCGGTAAATGTTTTGCAATGTGCGGCACGTTGGATGCTCTCTGTCCGGGTACCGTTCTGCATACACCCTGCAGGCTTCAGCTGCATTTCGTCGACACTCGCCATAGGTGAGTATCATCTCCGCCTTTTCAGAGTTCGAATACACCCTGGTCACAGTTCCTACAACACTACACTATCACAGACGTCTGGTAACACGGTGTACTACAGTCGGTCTGCGGGCGGAGACGAATGCAGAATAACAATAGCAGCAAGGGCTACATGCGGACACTGCGACAGCTAGACCAAACCACAACAGTGCACTACGGCCACACTCGTAAACACGGTCGTCATCGTAAACATGTGCCTGCAGATGCTGCTCGCCGACCGTGGCCCGTGTTTGTTACAACACGCAACTGAACGTCGGAGGTTTCAAGCGTCAACTTAGGTTACAATATCTCCGGATGTAATTAACATTTTACAATGCAACAAACGGCACTGATTACGTATTTGTCTATATGTTCAGGTGTGCTAACAAAACTAACGTGGTTCCATTTAAAAAAACGTAGGTTTGTGTTAAAAAACATACTTCCGTGCATTTTTGTATGGTTTGTATTAAACAATTACACTAGCCCCTCTCCTCACGTTCGGTCTGTGGAATCGGTTCGTCAGTATTTGATGTGGTTTACGAAATATATCCAGCGGTAACGTTAGGTGACTCACCCTGTATATAGGATGTTACAAAAAGGTACGGCCAAACTTTCAGGAAACATTCCTCACACACAAATAAAGAAAATATGTTATGTGGACATGTGTCCGGCAACGCTTAATATCCATGTTAGAGCTCATTTTAGTTTCTTCAGTATGTACGCTCAATGGAGCACGTTATCATGATTTCATACAGGATACTCTACCTGTGCTGCTACAACATGTGCCTTTACAAGTACGACACATGAGGTTCATGCACGATGGAGCTCCTGCACATTTCAGTCGAAGTGGTCGTACGCTTCTCAACAACAGATTCGGTGACCGATGGATTGGTAGAGGCGGACCAATTCCATGGCCTCCACGCTCTCCTGACCTCAACCCTCTTGACTTTCATTTATGGGGGCATTTGAAAGCTCTTGTCTACGTAACCCTGGTACCAAATGTAGAGACTCTTCGTTCTCGTATTGTGGACGGCTGTGATACAATACGCCATTTCCAGGGCTACATCAGCGCATCAGGGATTCCATGCGACGGAGGGTGGGAGCATATATCCTCGCTAACGGAGGACATTTTGAACATTTCCTGTAAAAAGTATTTGAAGTCACGCTGGTACGTTCTGTTGCTGTGTGTTTCCATTCCATGATTAATGTGATTTGAAGAGAAGTAGTAAAGTGAGCTCTAACATGGAAAGTAAGCGTTTCCGGACACATGTCCACATAACATATTTTCTTTCTTTGTGTGTGAGGAATGTTTCCTGAAAGTTTGGCCGTACCTTTTTGTAACACCATATATATATGCAACAGCAGCAGTAGTAAAAGTAGCTAGTATTAACTTTATTAATTTTTATTATTTACTCACATTGCCTCTATAGACACTCAGTCCATTTAGATACTATTTTTCGTATAAAAATTATTGTCATTTTTAAAGTAACTACTGCTTGAAAAGGTACTGCATGTGTGAAATTCTGATCCGATGTAAAAGAGGGCCTGATTGCCTTAATCGGGTCAAATACAATAAATAAGTAAAATAAATAAACTGAAATTCATTTATTTTCCTCCAGAAGTGAGGAAATGCTGATTTGCTGACTGCAATACTGTTTACTTTCAATTGTTGTTGACAAAACACAATGACATCCGACAAAGTATTAGCTATTGGTAAAATTGAAGAAACTCTAAATAGTAGAGCGTCCTGCCAAACGATGGTATTTGGCGACACAAGAGGTAAGGATATTCTAATTTTTTGTCACGTCCGCGTTGCTGCTAATTAATGACATCATTCTTAACACAGACTAAAGCCACGATATGACAGTAACGGCTCTACTTACTCTGATTTTTCTGTCGTGGATATTTCACGTGACGTGGAAAATTAAATGTTGCTTGATGTTCTAGGAAAATACGTCGTCAGAATTTTAAGGGTACACTACACCGCTCTGTTCAACGCCTCTCTTACAGCGTCTGCCAGTGGAGTTGGATGGACAACTCTGTGTCGCTCTCAGAATTACTGAGGAAACCCATTATAAAAAGCACCCCTCTTCTTTAGGCCTTCTCCGCTTCCTCTATTTATATTACCAGGCGAAGATCGCAGAATGCCGAGCGAAACTCAAGAAAAGGTCGAAGGAACGCTTTGTATGTAATTTCTTTCGTGGATGAATTCTATTCCCATTTTTTTCTGAGTCATCAGTCTTCTGACTGGTTTGATGTAGACCGCCACGAAATCTTTTCCTGTGCCAACCTTCCCACATCATAGTGGTACTTGCAAACTACATACTCAATTACTTGCTACGTGTATTCCAATCTCTGTCTTTCCCTGTAGTTTTTACCGTCTACAGTCCTCTCCAGTACCATGGAAGTTATTCCCTGATGTCTTAAAACGTGTTCCTTCTTCTTGCCACTGTTTTCCATATATCTCCTGATTCCTTACCTTATCAGCACATCTAATTTTCAACAATCCTCTGTAGCACCACATCTCAAATACCTCGATTCTCTTACTATCCGGTTTTCTCACAGTCCATATTTCACTACCATACAATGCTGTGCTCCAAACGTATCTCCCCCCGTCGGAGGTTCGAGTCCTTCCTCGCGCATGGGTGTGTGCGTTGTCCTTAGCGTAAGCTAGTTTAAGTTAGATTAAGTAGTGTGTAAGTCTAGGGAGCGATGACCTCAGCAGTTTGGTCTCATAGGAACTTACCACAAATTTCCAAACGCACATTATCAGAAATTCCTTCCTTAAATTAAGGCCTATGTTTGATACTAGTAGACTTCTCTTAGCCAGGAATGCTCATTTTGGCAGTGCAAATCTGCTTTTGATGTTCTTATTGCACCGTCCGTCATGGGTCATTTTTCTGCCTAGGTAGCAGAACTCCTTCCTTAACCTCGTCTACTTCGTGGCCATCAATCCTGATGATAATTTTCCCGCTGTTCTCATTTCTGTTACTTCAAATTCGTTTTTTCTTCAGTTTACTCTCAATCCATATTATACATTCATTAGACTGACCATTCCATTCAGCAGATCCTGTAACTCTTCTCAATTTCACTGAGGATAGCAATGTCGTGAGCGAATCTTATCACTGATGTATTTCCACCTTGAATTTTAATCCTACTCGTGAACCTTCCTTTTATTTCTCATTGCTTCTTCGATGTACAAATTGAATAACAGGGGCGAAAGACAAAATCCCTGTCTTGCCCTCTATTTAACCCGAGCACTCCACTCTTGGTCTGCCACTCTTCTTGTACCTTCTCGGTTCTTGTACATAGTGCAGTTCAGTCATTTCTCCCTACAGTTTACCCCAGTTTTTCCCAGAATCTCGCACATCTTGCACCATTTTACATTGTCGAACGCTTTTTCCATGTCGACAAATCTTATGAACCTATCTTGATTTTTTTTTTTTTTTGTCTTCCTTCCATTATCAACCGCAACATCAGAACTGCCTCTCTGGTGTCTTCACCTTTTCTAAAGCCAAACTGATCATCATTTAACATACCCTCAAGTTTCTTTTCCGTTTTTCTGTATATTATTCTTGTTAGCAACTTGGATGCATGAGCTATTAAGACGATTGTGCGATAATTCTCATACTTACCGATTCTTGCAATATTGGAAAGTTTGTGGATGATGTTTTCCCGAAGCGTAATGGTACGTCTCTAGTCTCTTACACGCCAACTTGAGTAGTCGTTTTGTCGCCACTTCTCCCAATGATTTTAGAAAATCCGATGGAATGTTAAGCCACCCGTCTGCCTTATTTGATCTTAAGTCTTCCAAAGCTCTTCTAAATTCTGATGTAATACCGGATCTCCTATCTCTCCCTTTCGACTACTGTTCCTTCATCCGTCGCGCCATCAGGTAAGTCCTCTCCCTCACAGAGGACTTCTATGAACTCTTTCCACTTATCCGCTCTCTCTGCATTTAACGGTGGAGCTTCCATTGCAGTCCTAATGTTAACGCATTTGCTTTTAATTTCACCATAGGTTATTTTGACTTTCGTATATACAGAGTTAGTCCTCAGAGTTGTTATAATGAACATCAATCTGCTATTTACTTTTAGGCACCTAATTTTATGTGGTGTCGGCCTTCCGGACGATTACTCCCACATGTTTCACGGATTTTCTGTTGTCAGTTATTGTTCGGCAAGGGTGATATCGAAAAGCAATCGATCTCTTCGCCTAATTATCCGCAACACGTAATATTTGTTACCTCGAATGTCAATTGTTAATGCCACCCTAAGCGCCGATCCTCTGCAAGTTCTTTACGCAAGGTGATATTAACTTAGTTTGTGTGTGTGTGTGTGTGTGTGTGTGTGTGTGTGTGTGTGTGTGTGTGTGTCATGTCACCGACGCAACTGCATGTGAAAATGGCCCCTGGTCGGAACTGGCAATCCTAGGTGGATATTTAAAATGATTGTATCATTCAGAAGTTACTGGCTTTCACGCGAGGGCAGAGAAGTTTAACTCCGTTTTCAAACGTTTATTTACGTAGGAAATCCCAGGAGTATTTGGGCTAATTTAACTCTCGCACTGTTGCAAAGGTGAGTGAAATGGATAGATATTAGCGTCAGTGGTGTTGAAATTGTTAAAATTGAACAGACCTCCAGGGTGCGACGAAATAAATATTAGATTTATAACGAACTGACGGCTGAGATAGCCCCTCTTTTAAGCATACTCAATCATAGATCACTCGAATAGATAGCCTTGCCCAGTAGCTGGAAAAAAGCATAGGTCACACGCGTCTACAGGAAGGGTAGCAGGATCTATCCATAAAAGTACCATCCAAACCTTTAACATCCACTTTTTGTACAATTTTAGAACGTATTCTGTGCTCAAACGAAAAGGGGACTCTCGAACAGAATGACCACCTTCACGCCACCAGCATGCATTCCGAAAACATCGATCATGTGAAACCCAACTCGCACTTTTTTCACGCGACATACTGAAAGAATTGGAAATTTGTGGTAAGGTCTTATGGGACCAAACTGCTGAGGTCATCGATCCCTAAGCTTATGAACTGTTTAATCTAACTTATACTAACTTACGCTAAGGACAGCACACACACCCGTGCCCGAGGGAGGACTCGAACCTCCGATGGGGGTATCCGCGCGGGCAGTGACAAGGCGCCCTAGACCGCTTGACTACCCCGCGCGGCCATATTGAAAGCCATGGATCAAGGCAGTCAGGTAGACGCAGTATTTCTCCACTTCTGAAAAGCTTATTTTTGAAAGTACGATGGTATGTGGTATCATGCAAGATCTGCAACTGTATTAAGGTTTTTTTATTTTTTTATTTATTTTTTTTGCAGAGAGGAGGCAAGGCAGCAAGTTATTTTGGCTAGAGAGTCATCAACAGATAGAGACTTAACTTCGGGTGTGTCCCATTCAAGAGTGGTGGGTCGCTTGCTGTTCATTGCGGCCAAATTTATAGTAACGTAAGACTCTTCACTGATAGGGTTGTGATCTGTAATGAAGTACTGTCTGAAAAAAGCTATATAAATATTATCAGATCTTGGTAAGATATCAAAGTGGTACAAGATTGGCAGCTTACTTTAAATGTTCAGAAATGTAAAACAATGCACTTCACAAGACGAAGAAAACGTAGTATCGTATGACTATAATATCACTGAATCATTACTGGAATCGCTCTGTTCATACAAATACCTGGGGGTAACATTTTGTAGGGATATGAAATGCAATGATCACATAGGCTCAGTTGTGGGTAAAGCAGGTGGTTGACTTCGGTTTATTGGTAGAATACCGGGAAAGTGCAATCTGTCTGCAAACGGTATTGCTAAAACTCTCTCCGTGCGGACCATACTAGAATATTGCTCAAGTTTGTGGGACTCTTGCCAAATAGGAGTAACAGGGGATACAGAACGGACTCAAAGACGAGCAACACTAATGATCACAGGTTTGTTTGACGCATGGGAGAGTGTCACCAAGGTGCTGAAAGAAGTGAACTGACAGACGCTTGGTGATACACGCATGCTATACCTTGAAAACCTCCTTACACAAATTTTGGAACTAATTTTACATTTTGATCCTAGGAAATTATTACAGCCCCCTGCATATCCCTCCCATCGAGACTGCGAAAAAATTAGACTAATTACAGCATGCACAGAGACATTTAAGCAATCATTCAATCATTCATCCCAGATGTAGGTGCATGGGTAGATTTGCGCCATACCACTATTCCTTGGTTACATTATGCTAAGGTAACGCCAATCAGAATATCTCCAGATTTATGGAATCGCTAGCCTGCTGCAGAATATGAACGAAGTTTTTCTCCAACCTTCCTCATTTATTTCATTCGTTGTGCCTAGCTAAGGAGCGAGTTTGAACTGATGTACCACTTTTACTTTATTTTCCCTCCCCGTATCTTTTCATTCGTTCTCTGATTTCTTTTATGGGCCTATATCTCTTAAGTCAGTCTGTTGTAGAATTTTGGATCGTTTTATTCTCGCATATTACGACATTTCTGGAGACCGAACATTTGTTTTGCAGGAATCGACAAGGATGCTGGGTACAACGATCGTATGAAACTCAGGTCGCTCTGTTCGCCCACGAGACCCAGAAAGCTGTAGAGTGGTGGCCGCCTTCCCTGGCTTCCCGAGGGCGTTCGATACAGTTTGCCCCGGCGCCTAGTGAACAATATACGAGCGTACGGAATATCAGGCCAGCTATGAGACTGGACTGAAGGGTTGCTAGCAAACAGAACATGGCATGTCATTCTCATCGGAGAGAAATTACCAGAAGTAAAAGTAACTTCGAGGGTACCCCCAAGGAATTGTTATTGGACCATTTCTTTTCACAATATATATAAATGACGTAGTGTATAACGTGCGATGTCCCATGAGACTTCTCGCGCATTGTACTGTTGTACACAGTGAAATCGCAAAGATAGAAAATTGTAGCGGAGTGCAGTAAGACCTCCAGAGGTTCGATCCATGGATAAGGGATTGGTGATAGACTTCAAATATTGCGCATAAGTAGGCAAAAGACCCATAACTGTATGATTACACGATTACAAAACAATCACTGGAAGCAGCCACAGTCATAAAAATATCAAGCAGTATGCGTGCGAAACGATTTAAAAGGGAGCGACCACATAAAACGACTCGCAGGTAAGGCACATACCACACTGAGATACATACGAAGAATCCTGGAAATGTAGCGTACCCTCAAAGAAAGTACCTCACGAATCCCTCGTTCGACCTTTACTTGAATATTGATCATGAGACTGGCATCCGTTCCAGAGAGGACTAACAACAGACGTAAAGAAGATCGGAAGAAGAGCAGGACGTTTCGCTACAGGCTCATTTAGCAAGCGCGAAAAAGTCACAGAGATGCCCAGCCAACTCTAGCGGCAGGCGCTGCAAGAGTGGCGTTCTGCATCGCGGTATGGGTCACTGTAAAGTTCCGAGAGCGTACGTTCTTAGAAGAATCAACCGATATATCTCTTCCTCTTAAACATACCTCGTTAAAAAATCATGATGATAAAATTAGAGAATTTCGTACTCACACTGAGGCTCACCAGCAATCAAGCACCGCGAAACATTCGCGACTGGAACAGGAAAAGAGGTCAGTGCAGTGGTACACAAAGTACGCTCCGCCACACACTGTAAGGTAGACATGCGGAGTACAGATAGAGATGTATGTCCTTCTGTCTTTCCTGAATTTTGGCTGGTAACCATCTCAGCAAATTTGTGTTTATGAATTGTTGTTGTTGTGGTCTTCAGTCCTGAGACTGGTTTGATGCAGCTCTCCATGCTACTCTATCCTGTGCAAGCTTCTTCATCTCCCAGTACCTACTGCAGCCTACATCCTTCTGAATCTGCTTAGTGTATTCATCTCTTGGTCTCCCTCTACGATTTTTACCCTCCACGCTGCCCTCCAATGCTAAATTTGTGATCCCTTGATGCCTCAGAACATGTCCTACCACCCGTCCCTTCTTCTTGACAAGTTGTGCCACAAACTCATCTTCTCCCCAATTCTATTCAATACCTCCTCATTAGTTATGTGATCTTCTGTAGCACCACATTTCGAAAGCTTCCATTCACTTCTTGTCCAAACTACACTCCTGGAAATTGAAATAAGAACACTGTGAATTCATTGTCCCAGGAAGGGGAAACTTTATTGACACATTCCTGGGGTCAGATACATCACATGATCACACTGACAGAACCACAGGCACATAGACACAGGCAACAGAGCATGCACAATGTCGGCACTAGTACAGTGTATATCCACCTTTCGCAGCAATGCAGGCTGCTATTCTCCAATGGAGACAATCGTAGAGATGCTGGATGTAGTCCTGTGGAACGGCTTGCCATGCCATTTCCACCTGGCGCCTCAGTTGGACCAGCGTTCGTGCTGGACGTGCAGACCGCGTGAGACGACGCTTCATCCAGTCCCAAACATGCTCAATGGGGGACAGATCCGGAGATCTTGCTGGCCAGGGTAGCTGACTTACACCTTCTAGAGCACGTTGGGTGGCACGGGATACATGCGGACGTGCATTGTCCTGTTGGAACAGCAAGTTCCCTTGCCGGTCTAGGAATGGTAGAACGATGGGTTCGATGACGGTTTGGATGTACCGTGCACTATTCAGCGTCCCACTCGACGATCACCAGTGGTGTACGGCCAGTGTAGGAGATCGCTCCCCACACCATGATGCCGGGTGTTGGCCCTGTGTGCCTCGGTCGTATGCAGTCCTGATTGTGGCGCTCACCTGCACGGCGCCAAACACGCATACGACCATCATTGGCACCAAGGCAGAAGCGACTCTCATCGCTGAAGACGACACGTCTCCATTCGTCCCTCCATTCACGCCTGTCGTGACACCACTGGAGGCGGGCTGCACGATGTTGGGGCGTGAGCGGAAGACGGCCTAACGGTGTGCGGGACCGTAGCCCAGCTTCATGGAGACGGTTGTGAATGGTCCTCGCCGATACCCCAGGAGCAACAGTGTCCCTAATTTGCTGGGAAGTGGCGGTGCGGTCCCCTACGGCACTGCGTAGGATCCTACGGTCTTGGCGTGCATCCGTGCGTCGCTGCGGTCCGGTCCCAGGTCGACGGGCACGTGCACCTTCCGCCGACCACTGGCGACAACATCGATGTACTGTGGAGACCTCACGCCCCACGTGTTGAGCAATTCGGCGGTACGTCCACCCGGCCTCCCGCATGCCCACTATACGCCCTCGCTCAAAGTCCGTCAACTGCACATACGGTTCACGTCCACGCTGTCGCGGCATGCTACCAGTGTTAAAGACTGCGATGGAGCTCCGTATGCCACGGCAAACTGGCTGACACTGACGGCGGCGGTGCACAAATGCTGCGCAGCTAGCTCCATTCGACGGCCAACACCGCGGTTCCTGGTGTGTCCGCTGTGCCGTGCGTGTGATCATTGCTTGTACAGCCCTCTCGCAGTGTCCGGAGCAAGTATGGTGGGTCTGACACACCGGTGTCAATGTGTTCTTTTTTCCATTTCCAGGAGTGTATTTATCGTCCATGTCTCACTTCCATACATGGCTACACTCCATACAAATACTTTCAGAAAAGACTTCCTGACACTTAAATCTATACTCGATGTTAACAAATTTTTCTTCTTCAGAAACGCTTTCCTTGCCATTGCCAGTCTACATTTTATATCCTCTCTACTTCGACCGTCATCAGTTATTTTCCTCCCCAAATAGCAGAACTCCTTTACTACTTTAAGTGTCTCATTTCCTAATCTAATACCCTCAGCATCACCCGACTTAATTCGATTACATTCCATTATCTTCGTTTTGCTTTTGTTGATGTTCATCTTATATCCTCCACTGAAGACACTGTCCATTCCGTTCAACTGCTCTTCCAAGTCCTTAGCTGTCTCTGACAGAGTTACAATGTCATCGGCGAACCTCAAGGTTTTTATTTCTTCCCCATGGATTTTAATACCTACTCCGAATTTTTCTTTTTATTCATTTACTGCTTGCTCAATATACAGATTGAATAACATCGGGGAGAGGCTACAACCCTGTCTCACTCCCTTCCCAATCACTGCTTCCCTTTCGTGCCCCTCGACTCTTATAACTGCCATCTGGTTTCTGTACAAATTGTAAATAGCCTTTCGCTCCCTGTATTTTACCCCTGCCACCTTTAGAGTTTGAAAGAGAGTATTCCAGTCAACATTGTCAAAAGCTTTCTCTAAGTCTACAAATGCTACAAAGGTGATATATGGAAGCTCCGTGATTTCTTCCTTCTAAGATAAGTCGTAAGGTCAGTATTGCCTAACGTGTTCCTACATTTCTACGGAATCCAAACTGATCTTCCCCGAGGTCGGCTTCTACCAGTTTTTCCATTCGTCTGTAAAGAATTCGCGTTAGTATTTCGCAACAGTGACTTATTAAACTGATAGTTCGATAATTTTCACATCTGTCAACACCTGCTTTCTTTGGGATTGGAATTATTATATTTTTCTTGAAGTCTGAGGGTATTTCGCCTGTCTCATACATCTTGCTCACCAGACGGTAGAGTTTCGTCAAGACTGGCTCTCCCAAGGCCGCCAGTAGTTCTAATGGAATGTTGCCTACTCCCAGGACCTTGTTTCGACTCAGGTCTTTCAGTGTTCTGTCAAACTCTTCACGCAGTATCGTATCTCCCATTTCATCTTCATCTACATCCTCTTCCATTTCCATAATATTGTCCTCAAGTACATCGCCCTTGTTTATGAATTAGGGTTTTAAATTTCCCTTTATCTTGTGTGATTTCTTTATGAACGGCGATTTCATTCAAGTCTTCATTAACTTCCGTTAAGACAGTTGTGGTTTCTCATCGATAAATTTAGAATTTTGTTTGTGAATCTGTTGTTGTTCATCATATACAGATGACCGTTAAAATGTAATCCGCGCTTCCTGATGGTATCTGTAATTTTTTTTCTGTAACTTTATACCTCTCGTGTGATTCCTTTTTTAACCAAATTACATTTTCACATTTTATCCTAAGACTTTTCTGATGATGTTTCTTTTTCATTTTTCAATTATTGTTATTTAGGATCTGGCAATAATTATCATGATTTCAGATAAATAAAGCGCTTCTGTTTTAACATCTATGTTACAGTGTTTAATTTTCCTTTTAGATTTAGAAATTTACTGTTGCATTTGTCCCGGGTGAGTTTGAATACTATCTGCAGCTACGTAGTTCATTCTATGTTAGCATCACGATTTAGCCAAGTTAGTTCAATAATTTCTCCTAGCTAGTTGAACCCTTTTTCTATATACCTTGCTTGGACCTGTCTACTTGGGAAATATAACCAAATTTGGTTAGAAATTAAAAGTTGATCGTTTCATCTTGATTTGGTTGCTTCCATTCAGTGCGTCTCGTCGTATAAAACCGGGAATCGAGTTTTTGCCACAGTTTCATGGAGTTTCTATAAAGGATGGATTGCTTTGGTCCTTTTATCGGAGAAGTTTGCTATGTCATCACCAAATGTTAGACAATGAAGGAGAATTTCATTTTGGATACTTCTGCCAATATTTGAAACTTCTGTTTCATTTTGCCTTTTCATGATCACTTTTCCCAGAAGTACATTGAACATTGATGGTGAACCACTCCGTAATCTGACTGTGTAGATGTAAAAGCCTATAAAATTTTTCTTTATTTTTCTTCTTAAATAAAATTGTTCTTTTAGAACATTTAATTTACTTCTTTCATTAAATTGCTACATGTGTTACATTTTAAGCTAACTTCTCGCAATGTTGAAAGCTAAAGAAGAAGTCTGAGAACGTCGTTTCTTGTGGTGACATTCTTGGATAAACGTTTCACGGATTTCTTGCCGCGTCAAGCTATCAACGACTTCCTACGTTCTGTTTTTCTAGTCAGCCGAATAATGTTACGGAACGTCACGAAATCACGGAGCTTCCATATATCACCTAGTGAGATTCTATCGTCAAAGAGGCCGTTGAGGCCGCAACACGCAGCAGTTTTAACCGGAACGGCGGTTACACCCTTAGTGTTGCAGAGAAATGGGCGCTTGACGCAGAAAGCTAACAGAGAAAAAATATGTGTCATCGACCATCTAACGAAATCAGAATCGCTACGAACGTTCTTCTGTCGGAGACATCGTCTTAATCTCTGGTATGTATGGAGGGGTAGCATTCATCTCACGCTAGGTGAGGAGAGCCCTACGTCATAGTGACGTAACGCAACGTCATCGTGACGTAAATAAACCTAAATCGAATTCATGACTACGTATATCGATCTTTGCAGTTGTAACACAGAGGTTTCACGGTAACATGAAAGCTAAATGTAAATACATGTGTAGAAACGAAGTTACAGCAATTGTGTGGTACGTTCTGCCCAGTTGAATTACTTATTAAGCTGTAATCTCAACAATTTAGGATGTTATTGTGTGTTTCTTGATGTAATGAATGTCTGAACGTTATGGTTATGGTTCATAACAATAACGAAAGTGAAAAAAAGCAAGTAGTCATTTTTTTAAAAATCCGATTAATTGTGCATAAATCATGTGGACACAAACGTTAAATAGGGAGAAATTAAAATGTTTCGCATTTTTATGAAGTCCAATGGATTGTACATAATTTTTCTTGGCAGAAACGTTGTACCGAGAAATTAATATGGTTCCAAAGATAATTCCGTATGTTGATGGAATTATAATTTTCCCTTCAAGTTGCAGATCAAATCAGAAAATTTTGCTCTGCAGAAATAAATTATTGCTGATGATTATAATGTATAATGTAACCTGTTTATAACACGTCATTATTTTTCTTTATGCGCTGTATACTGTGAGAAAACAATGATATTTCGCCTATAATTGTTACTCACATTTTAATATTTAAGCAGTATCAACTATAAAAAAGTAAGTTTGCTAGTAGTTTGCCAAATGATGTTAACACTGACTGTCACAATGGGTGAGCTACTTGACAAATTAACCTCAACACCCGACAGTTTTTAGCTGCACGAAGTGATGTTTCATATTCGATGGCGGAATGCTGTGTTTGTGTATTCTCTCAATAGACATGGTACAAATTTTGGGGGTGTTTGGCATGGTTACTATAGCTATTTCTATATTGCCTAAGAGTCATACAAAAAGTAGCTGAAAATTGCAACAGCACTCATTGCTTTCACTCGCTTAAAATGCTGGTAAATGTGACTTACATGTCATTGTTTTTTCACAGTATAATGACATGTGTTATAACAGGTCAGTAGATTATAATCATCGGCAATAATTTATTTCTGAAGAGCAAAAGTTTCTGTGCTGATCTACAGCATGAAAGCAAAATTACAATTCCAGCAACATTCGGAATTATCTTGGGAACCACATTAATTTCTCAGTTTAACGGTTCTGCCCCGAAGAATTATGTACAATCCATTGGCTTTTATAAAAATACGAAACACTTTAATTTCTCCCTATTTCACGTTTGTGTCCACATGATTTATGCACAATTAATCGGATTAAAAAAAAAAGACTACTCGCTTTTTTTCACTTTCGTTGTTGTTATGAACCATAACCATAACGTTCAGACATTCATTACATCAAGAAACACACAATAACATCCTAAATTGTTGAGATTACAGTTTAATAAGTAATTCAACTGGGCAGAACATACCACACAACTGCCGCAACTTCGTTTCTACATGTTTTTACATTTAGCTTTCACGCTACCGTGCAACCTCTGTGGTACAACTGCAAAGATCGATATACGTACTCATGAATTCGATTTAGGTTTATTTACGTCACGATGACGTAGTGTTACGTCACTATGACGTAGGGCTCTCCTCACCTAGCGTGAGATGAATGCTACCCATGTATGGAAGTACTGAGACTTCGTGACGTCTCCGTGACATAACACTGGTCCACAGCGAATTTTTTTTTGCAGATACCAAAATAGATGTTCCCTATAGATTTCGATGCACTGAACACGAATACTACGATTAAAATCGTCTCCAAGTTCTGGGCTACAAGTAAGTTGCTACCGTAATCAGTAGGATATGTTCATTAATTTATCTTACTTAGATTATTCGCACCGCTCCTTTGCCTTGTTCTTGTGCGCGGTGTCTGGAGCAATTCTCTGAAGCACCCAACAAAAATCAGCGAACACAGCAGTAATTCACCGTCCTGTGTACCGCTGTTCCACGAGAGAAATGTCTTGGAGGAACCGCTCGCTCAGCCGCGTGGAATTAGCCGAGAGATCTCAGGCGCTGCAGTCATGGACCGTGCGGCTGGTCCCGGCGGAGGTTCGAATCCTCCCTCGGACATGTGTGTGTGTGTGTGTGTTTGTCCTTAGGATAATTTAGGTTAAGTAGTGTGTAAGCTTAGAGACTGATGACCTTAGCAGTTAGGTCCCATAAGATTTCACAAAAAAAAAGAACCGCTCGTTCCGCTTTTCACTGAATGCACCTGAGTTCTCTTGGAACACATCGATGTGCATCTTCAGGGCTATGTTACTGTCGATGTCCTTATAAGCATGACTAACTTCGTCCACAAGGTCCCTGTAATTTTCGGCTTTCGTGTTTCCCAAGAACAATGTTGTCACGTTACGAAAACAATGCCACGAATGCAACTGATCGGGACTCAGAGTGGACTCAAAATATGAGTCTCCCAACAGCTGGCGTATCTATGAACCACTCAATATCTCTCTTGAGATCTTCTCTCTGCTGAGCCGTGGAACCTTCTACTGAACTACTGCTTCTTTCCTGTGCACAGTGTCAATAACTGCTGTCATGAGTTCCAACTAAATGTGCAAGGGTGGAAGAACATTTTTGTACGGATTCTCCGGATGTTCTTCCCCGATACTTTTTTGACCCGGAACCAGAGCTGTTCGTGGAGATCATTCCCTCTGTGTGTATTGTTTTTCTCTTGTGTGACTGTCCCACTCACACGGGTAGCAGAATAAATAGCCTATCTCCCTGCAAACCCAACAGCATTGCAATGACTTCGAAATTTCCACACACCAGCTGTTCAGGCTTATTGTAATTAATATAGTGTAACGGATTTCAACATGGTATAGCTTTGTTAACATCGAGTTTAGATTTAAATGTCAGGAAGTCGTTTCTGAAAGTATTTGTATGGAGTGTAGCCATGTATGGAAGTGAAACGTGGACGATAAATAGTTTAGACAAGAAGAGAATAGAAGCTTTCGAAATCTTGTGCTACAGAAGAATGCTGAAGATTAGATGGGTAGACCACATAACTAACGAGGAGGTGTTGAACAGAATTGGAGAGAAGAGAAATTTGTGGCACAACTTGACTAGAAGAAGGGATCGGTTGGTAGGGCATATTCTGAGGCATCAAGGGATCACCAATTTAGTATTGGAGTGCAGCGTGGAGGGTAAAAATCGTAGAGGCAGGCCAAGGGATGTGTGCACTAAACAGATTCAGAAGGATGTAGGGTGCAGTAGGTACTGGGAGATGAAGAAGCTTGCACAGGATAGAGTAGCATGGAGGGCTGCATCAAAACAGTCTCTGGACTGAAGATCACAACAACAACATAGCTTTATTTACCTGAGGCAGCATATGCGACAGAGATGGAAGGCCTTTGATGACTGCTGTGTAACAGTACTGCCGTCAGGTTTGTTTCTGAGCCATCTCTAAAGTATCACATACTCGTAGTCTAGGGGTAGCGTCGTTGATGAGTAATCAAAAACTCCTCGGTTCCTGGCTCGAGTCCCGCTACCACTCAAATTTCGAATAACGATCAGCATTGGCGGCCGAAGACATCCGGCATAAGAAGTCACTCTCATCCTGCCAAAGGCTTGTCAACGAGGGCGGAGGAGCCGACAGAAGTTCAGGGCACTCTATTGCCCTAGGGATGGGAAACTGACCTCAAAGGCGGAAGAATCAGCAATGATCAACGGCATGAGGAAGCAGAAGGCAATCAAATCCACTGCCTTAAAGATACATAATGTGTATCCATTGTACATGTGACCAGCAATTGAAAAAGTATCATGACGATCTCTCCAGTGGCAAAAGTTTCCGGACTAGTCCCCCATTAGGACTTCCGGAAGGGGACTGCCGAGGTGGAGGTGACAGTGAGAAAAGGACTGAATAACCAACGAAAGGATAATGTTCTACGAGGTGGGGCTTGGAATTTCAGAAGCTTGAACGTGATAGGGAAGCTACAAAATCTAAAAAGGAAAATGCAAAGGCTCAATCTAAATGTAATGGCCGTCAGTGAAGTGAAATGAAAAAGAGCCAACGATTTCTGATCGGATGAGTACAGGGTAAGGTCAACAGCAGTAGAAAATGGTATAATGGGAGTAGGATTCGTTACGAATAGAAAGGTAGGACAGAAAGTGTGTTACTGTGAGCAGTTAAGTGATAGGGTTGTTATCATCAGAATCAACAGCAAAGCATCACCGACAACGGTAGTTCAGGTGTACACGCCGACGTTGCAAGATGAAGATGAAGGGCTAGAGAAAGTTTATGAGGATGTTGAATGGGTAATGCAGCGCGTAAAGGGAGATGAAAATCTAGTAATCAAGAAGGACTGTAATGCTGTTGTAGGGGGAGGAGTAAAAGATAGGATTCCGGGAGAATAAGGACTTGGTACCAGGAATTAGAGACGAGAAAGGCTAATTGAGTTCTGTAATAAATTTCAACTAGTAATAGCGAATACTCTGTTCAAGAATCACATGACGAGGAGGTACACTTGGAAAAACCCGGATCATACGGGAAGATTTCCGTTACATTACATCATGATCTGACAGAGATTCCGAAATCAAATACTGGATTGTAAAGCGTACCCAGGAGCACATAAAAAGACTCCGATCACAATGAAGTAGTTATGAAGAGTAAGCTGACGTTCAAGAGATTAGTCAGGAAGAATCAATATGCAAAGTAGTGGGATACGGAAGTACTAAGGAATGACGAGATACTCTTGAAGTTCTCTAAGGCTCTAGATACAGCAATAAGGAATAGCTCAACAGGCAATACACTTGAAGAGGAATGGACATCTCTAAAAAAGGCAGTCACAGAAGTTGGAAGGAAAAACATAGGTACAAAGAAGGTAACTGCGAAGAAATCGTGCGTAACAGAGGAAACATCTTCAGCTGGTCGATGAAAGAAGGAAGTACAAAATTGTTCAGCGAAAGTCAGGAATACAGAAGTACAAGTCACTGAGGTGTGAAATAAATAAGAAGTGCAGGGAAGCTAAGACGAAGTGGCTGCCTGAAAAATGTGGAGAAGAAGAAGAAGAGAGAAAAAAGATTGTCAGAAGGACTGACTCAGCGTCTAGGAAAGTCAAAACAGCATTCGGTGAAATTAAAAGCAAGAGTGATAACATTAAGACCGCAACGGGAATTCCGCTGCTAAATGCAGAGAAGAGAGCAGATAGGTGGAAAGAGGCCTCTGTAAGGGGGAAGATTTGTCTGGTGTGATAGACAAAGGGGGGGCTTATCTCATGACTTGATGGAAGGAGAAACAGGAGTCGGTTTAGAAGAGACAGGGGATCCAGTATTAGAATCAGAATTTAAAAGAGCTTTGGAAGACTTAAGATCAAATATGCAGAAGTGATACATACCATTCAATCAGAATTTCTAAAATCATTGGGGGAAGTGGCAACAAAACGATTGTTCACGCTGATGTATCGAATGTTATGATTCTGGCGATGTACCATCTGACTTCCGGAAAAATGTCGTCCGCACAATTCCGAAAACTGGAACCTGCAAGAAATGACAAGTGCGAGAATTATAGCACAATCAGCTTAAGAGCTCAAGTGTCCAAGTTACTGACATCAATAATGCACAGAAGAATAGAAAAGGAAATTGAGAATGTGTTGGATGACGATCAGTTTGGCTTTAGGAAAGGTAAAGGCACCAGAGAGACAGTTCTAAAGTTGGGGTTGAAAATTGAAGCAAGAGTAAAGAAAAATCAAGACAAATTCATTGGATTTATCGACTTAGAAAAAGCTTTTGCCAATGTCAAATGGTGCAGGATGTATGTAATTCTGAGTAAAATGGGCGTAAGCTACAGGGAGAGACGAGTAGTACACAACAGGTACCGAAGCCAAAAGAGAATAATAAAAGTGGAAGACCAAGAACGAAGTGCTCAGATTAAAAAGGGGGTAAGACAGGTATGTACTCATTCGGCCCTACTGTTCAGTCTATACATCGAAGAAGCAATGACGGGAATAAAAGAAAGGTTCACGAGTGAAATTAAGGATATCAATGTCACGATTCGCTGATAACATTGCTATCCGCAGTGACAGTGAAAAAGGATTACATGATCTGCTGAACGGAATCAACAGTCTAATGAGTGTAGAATATGGATTGAGAGTAAATTGAAGAAACACGAAAATAATGAGAAATAGCAGAAACGAGAACAGTGGGAAACTTAACATCAGGACTGAC
Organism: Schistocerca piceifrons; assembly: GCF_021461385.2. NCBI lineage: Eukaryota > Metazoa > Arthropoda > Insecta > Orthoptera > Acrididae > Schistocerca > Schistocerca piceifrons. Next base: position 776,604,797 of record NC_060140.1, on the reverse strand, counting down.
AGTCACGAAGTAGATGAAGTTAAGAAATTCTACTACCTTGGCAGAAAAATAACCAGTGACGGACGGTGCAAGAAAGACATCAAAAACAGGCTAGCACTGGCAAAAATGGCATTCCTGGCCAAGAGAAGTCTACTATTATCGAAGACAGCCTCTATTTGAAGAAGAAATTTCTGAGAATATACATTCGGAGAACGGCATTGTGTGGTAGTGAAACACGGACTGTGGAAAAACCGGAACAGAAGTGAATCGAAGCATTTACGATGTGGTTCTACAGACGAATGTTGAACATTAGGTGGACGGATAAAGTAAGGAATGAGGAGTTTCTCCGCAGAATCTGAGAGGAAAGGAATATGTGGATAGCACTGACAAGAAGAAAGGATAGGATGATAGGACATATGCTAAGACGTCAGGGAATCATTTCCACGGTACTAGAGGGAGGTCCAGAGGGTGAAAACTGCAGAGGTACACAGAGAGTGGAATACATGCAGCAAATAATTGAGGACGTAGTTTGCAAGTGCTACTCTGAGATGAAAAAGTTGGCACAGGATGGGATTTCGTGGCGGGCTGTATCAAGCAATTCAGAAGACTACTGACTCAAAAAGGGAAAAAAAATGGTTCAAATGGCTATGAGCACTATGGGACTTAACTTCTGAGGTCATCAGTCCCCTAGAACTTAGAACTACTTAAACCTAACTAACCTAAGGACGTCACACACATCCATGCCCGAGGCAGGATTCGAACCTGCGACCGTAGCGGTCGCGCAGTTCCAGACTGCAGCGCCTAGAACCGCTCGGCCACTCCGGCCGGCTCAAAAAGAAAAAGGAAAAGATAAATGATTAAACAGTCACCACTCGTCTGGTTTGTATTTAGTGTTGAGGTCTTCCAACACACCGATAATGTCACTGCAGCATGTAAAGTCGCATACAGTACCGAAATGACATACAAGTTTTTTCTGACGCTCCTGAAACTCAAATATACGTACTGTGACAGCGAGGAGATTCCACTGCTGCAGTCGTGAGACCAAGAATTTGGCTTTAGGCTTTGGAAGATTTAGACCCCAAATACACTCCTGGAAATGGAAAAAAGAACACATTGACACCGGTGTGTCAGACCCACCATACTTGCTCCGGACACTGCGAGAGGGCTGTACAAGCAATGATCACGCGCACGGCACAGCGGACACACCAGGAACCACGGTGTTGGCCGTCGAATGGCACTAGCTGCGCAGCATTTGTGCACCGCCGCCGTCAGTGTCAGCCAGTTTGCCGTGGCATACGGAGCTCCATCGCAGTCTTTAACACTGGTAGCATGCCGCGACAGCGTGGACGTGAACCGTATGTGCAGTTGACGGACTTTGAGCGAGGGCGTATAGTGGGCATGCGGGAGGCCGGGTGGACGTACCGCCGAATTGCTCAACACGTGGGGCGTGAGGTCTCCACAGTACATCGATGTTGTCGCCAGTGGTCGGCGGAAGGTGCACGTGCCCGTCGACCTGGGACCGGACCGCTGCGACGCACGGATGCACGCCAAGACCGTAGGATCCTACGCAATGCCGTAGGGGACCGCACCGCCACTTCCCAGCAAATTAGGGACACTGTTGCTCCTGGGGTATCGGCGAGGACCATTCGCAACCGTCTCCATGAAGCTGGGCTACGGTCCCGCACACCGTTAGGCCGTCTTCCGCTCACGCCCCAACATCGTGCAGCCCGCCTCCAGTGGTGTCGCGACAGGCGTGAATGGAGGGACGAATGGAGACGTGTCGTCTTCAGCGATGAGAGTCGCTTCTGCCTTGGTGCCAATGATGGTCGTATGCGTGTTTGGCGCCGTGCAGGTGAGCGCCACAGTCAGGACTGCATACGACCGAGGCACACAGGGCCAACACCCGGCATCATGGTGTGGGGAGCGATCTCCTACACTGGCCGTACACCACTGGTGATCGTCGAGGGGACACTGAATAGTGCACGGTACATCCAAACCGTCATCGAACCCATCGTTCTACCTTTCCTAGACCGGCAAGGGAACTTGCTGTTCCAACAGGACAATGCACGTCCGCATGTATCCCGTGCCACCCAACGTGCTCTAGAAGGTGTAAGTCAACTACCCTGGCCAGCAAGATCTCCGGATCTGTCCCCCATTGAGCATGTTTGGGACTGGATGAAGCGTCGTCTCACGCGGTCTGCACGTCCAGCACGAACGCTGGTCCAACTGAGGCGCCAGGTGGAAATGGCATGGCAAGCCGTTCCACAGGACTACATCCAGCATCTCTACGATCGTCTCCATGGGAGAATAGCAGCCTGCATTGCTGCGAAAGGTGGATATACACTATACTAGTGCCGACATTGTGCATGCTCTGTTGCCTGTGTCTATGTGCCTGTGGTTCTGTCAGTGTGATCATGTGATGTATCTGACCCCAGGAATGTGTCAATAAAGTTTCCCCTTCCTGGGACAATGAATTCACGGTGTTCTTATTTCAATTTCCAGGAGTGTAGTATTTGATGCGTCCACCTCGCTTACGGCAGATGAACACTTGTCGCAATGGCTTTGCATGTAACTCTTATAACGCCCCATATTATTTACTTGTAATCCTGAGCTAACAGACAATTCGTGTTTAGCGCATCTAGCGCGGCTACTTTTTCGTTTCTGCAAAAAACGAAAAATTGTGGACTGGTGTAGCTCGGCCGAGTGCCACACGGCCTACAAATAACTGCTGGCGATGAACGACAGCAGCTTAAGATTGCACACAAGTCTGATGCGGCTGTAAATCCGCGAAGAATTTTTCCAGAAACAAAACGTAAAATTTATTTAACATGTGTAGAATACTATATTGGAAACATGAGTGGGCCACCAGAAGGTTTTGAGAGTGGTGTGTGGAGGTACTAAAAGTTATGTACTGTATTTTATTACACCACGTGAGAAAGAAATGACGCGCCTTGGAACTGCGAGCTGGTTGCTAGGCGTGAGATGGCCGAGCGAACGCACGCCTGCACAGTCGGTCGCGCCCACGTGAAGCGTGACAGGATGCGCTGCTGAGCTGGAAGCGAGCCACCCAGATCAATACCCTCAGTGCTGGCCACAAAGGCTCCCTTATCGTTTCGCGATAACGTGCTCCATTGATCATCACTGCATTCACCGCCCCGCTTTCAAAGCAGCAGGCTCCTTTTCACATGCCCATTTCAGAACAGGACAGTACGTGTCACATTCCACTTGTCGTTACGAATATTGTATCTTTCTTGCTCCCACGATTCTTGCCATATCGAATATGTAGAAATGCTTAAAAACTCCGCTTTTCAATACGTACATTCCGGATATGAATTAAGAATTAACGCCAAACAATGAAGAATATCTTAGTCTGTTCAATGAAGACTAGTTCAGTGCGGATACAGTAAAATTAGGACAGACACTATCCCAGAAATTGGCAAAAACCAAACAAAATCGATGTACTGAACGCTAGAGAGTATTGACATGTCTAATAGTAGCAGAAAAGTTTGGCAGCTACTCTAACGACTCAGTAACGCCCCTATACTGCCAAAAGTAAGACCCAACGTTAACCCAAATTAAATTCCCCCTCCCCAGGCGCTGCTGAATGGGAAAATTGAAGAAAGAAAGAAACAAGTAAGGATAACCCTGCAACATCTAGAAACAAACGTGCTGTCCGCTAAGTATACTTTGGAATGACTAAAAGGTTTATTGTTGGAACAGATAATGCATTTTGAGCCTGACACTATGGGATGGCTACTACAATTCTGTAGTAACTGCCGGCCGAAGTGGCCGAGCGGTTCTACGCGCTTCAGTCTGGAACCGCGCAACCGCTACGGTCGCAGGTTCGAATCCTGCCTCGGGCATGGATGTATGTGATGTCCTTAGGTTAGTTAGGTTTAAGTAGTTCTAAGTTCTAGGGGACTGATGACGTCAGATGTTAAGTCCCATAGTACTCAGAGCCATTTGAACCATTTTTGTAATAACTGTCTAAGACGATAGCAAATTCCTAAAATCTGCAGAAGGACGAGGATCATCGCCATGCTAGAACCCGGCAAACCAGTTTGCGATGCCGGGAACTGTCGCCCTAAGTTTCTTTTGTGCCATCTTTATCAAAGAAGGAATGTCGCCTGATTGTGTCACCCCTGTCGCCGTGCCACAACTGATCCCACAACAAGCTGGAACTGGACCAAATAAAAATTGTACAGTGCAATTCCTGTCTGACACAGAGTACTAAGTATGGTTTTGAATCGGGTGTGGTTACTAGAGCAGTATTTTTGGATCTCTCCGCAGCTTATGATACTGCGCAGCATAATAATATGTTACACAAGCTACATCAATTATCGAGATATTATGACTGTACCAGCTTTATAGCAACTCTCGTTCAGAACCGTAGATTCTATGTCGAACTACATGGCAATAAAAGTAGTTGGAAAATACAAAAAAAGGGATCTGCTCCAAGGCAGAGTTCCAGCAGCAACCTTGTCTAACATCTATACAAGCGATCAGAAACAACCTTTTGCCTCAAAAGAGCTTCATCTATGCTGACGATCTAGCGCTAATATCTCAAGCCAAAGATTTCGAAACAGTAAAGAGGAGTCTAACAAATGAACTTCACACTCTCGCGGCGTACTACCAAAATAACTACCTGAAATCGAATCCGGCTAAAACTCAAGTACACTACTGGCTATTAAAATTGCTACACAACGAATATGACGTGCTACAGACGCGAAATTTAACCGACAGGAAGAAGATGCTGTGATATGCAAATGATTAACTTTTCAGAGTATTCACACAAGGTGGGCGCCGGTGGCGACACCTATAACGTGCTGACGTGAGGAAAGTTTCCATCCGATTTCTCAAACACAAGCAGCAGTTGACCGGCGTTGCCTGGTGAAACGTTGTTGTGATGCCTGTGTAAGGAGGAGAAATGCGTACCATCACGTTTCCGACTTTGATAAAGGTCGGACTATTGCCTATAGCGTTTGCGGTTTATCGTATCGCGACATTGCTGCTCGCGTTGGTCGAGATCCAATGATTGTTAGCAGAATATGGAATCGGTGGGTTCAGGAGGGTAATACGGAACGTCGTGCTGGATCCCAACGGCCTCGTATCACTAGCAGTCGAGAAGACAGGCATCTTATCCGCATCGCTGTAACGGATCGTGCAGCCACGTCTCGATCCCTGAGTCAACAGATGACGTTTGCAAGACAACAACCATCTGTACGAACAGTTCGACGGCGTTTGCAGCAGCATGGACTATCAGCTCGGAGACCATGGCTGCAGTTACCCTTGACGCTGCATCACAGACAGGAGCGCCTGCGATGGTGTACTCAACGACGAACCTGGGTGCACGAACGGCAAAACGTCATTTTTTCGGATGAATCCAGGTTCTGTTTACAGCATCATGATGGTCGCATCCGTGTTTGGCGACATCGCGGTGAACGAACATTGGAAGCGTGTATTCGTCATCGCCATACTGGTGTATCACCCGGCGTGATGACATGGGTTGCCATTGGTTACACGTCTCGGTCACGTCTTGTTCGCATTGACGGCATTTTGAACAGTGGACGTTACATTTCAGATGTGTTACGACCCGTGGCTCTACCCTTCATTCCATACCTGCGAAACCCTACATTTCAGCTGGATAATGCACGACCGCATGTTGCAGGTCCTGTACGGGCCTTTCTGGTTACAGGAAGTGTTCGACTGCTGCCCTGGCCAGCACATTCTCCAGATCTCTCACCAACTGAAACGTCTGGTCAATGGTGGCCGAGCAACTGGCTCTTCACAATACGCCAGTCACTACTCTAGATGAACTGTGGTATCGTGTTGAAGCTGCATGGGCAGATGTACTTGTACACGCCATCCAAGCTCTGTTTGACTCAATGCCCAGGCGTATCAAGGCCGTTATTACGGCCAGAGGTGTTTGTTCTGGATACTGATTTCTCAGGATCTATGCACCCAAATTGCGTGAAAATGTAATCACATGTCAGCTCTAGTATAATATTTTTGTCCAATGAATACCCGTTAATCATCTGCATTTCTGCTTGGTGTAGCAATTTTAATGGCCAGTAGTGTATGTGCTTTTATTTAAAAGTTGTGTAAGATGGCACGGACCTAGAGCACTGTCATAATCTAAAATATCTGGGGGTCACGCTGGACCTTGTGCTGAAATTTAGACAGCACTGCCAAAATACAAAATAAAAGTATCCGCCCGCGACATCATCAGAAAGCTCAAAAGCAGCGGATGGAGTGCCCAACCGACAGTACTCAGAACACCGTTACTTGCCAATGAATACGGAGGAGGAAGGAAGGAAGGAAGGAAGATTAGGTTTAAAGTCCCATCGACATCGAGATCTTTAGCGACGGAGCACATGCTCGGGTTGTGTTAAGGATGGGGAAGGAAATCGGCCGTGCCCTGTCAAAGGAACCATTCCAGCATTTGTCTGAAGCGATTTAGGAAAATCACGGAGAACCTAAATCTGGATGGCTCGGACCGGGTTTGAACCGTCGTCCTCCCGATGCGAGTCCATTGTGCTAACCACTGCGTCACCTCGCTCGGTCCGCTAAATACGCCTGCCCTGTTTGGTACGGTTCTGTTCATGCAAGGCGCGTGAAGGTTGCCCTCAACGATGCATGTAGAATAACATCAGGATGCCTCGAGGCAACGCCTGCCTACAAACTCTACAGCGTGGACGGGAAGTTGTCGTGAACACAGACGGACACAAAGTGGAACTAAACGCTGCTCACCCGTTGCATGGACACCAGCCTGCCCTAAGCAGGCTGAAATGTAGGAAAAGCTTTCTAAAATCTTCCGTCAATGATAGTGCATCACCGTTAATGACACGACAAAACCAGAAAAGCAGATATTGCATCATGGATCCCACCTTCAGAGGCTCTCCTCCAGGCGAAAATCTGCAATTTGAATGTTGCCCTCAGCGAGACACGTAGAATAACATCAGGATGCTTAGAGACAACGCCTATCTACAAATTCCTGGTGGAATATTATATTAACGTGGAAGTCCCTCAACAGACTAAGAAATGGGATGGATAGGACAAAGGATAATATGGTGAAATGGAACTATCTTGGGGACCCATCAAATTTATGCGAATGTGGAGCCGAGCAAACCACCAAGCACCTGTACAATTTTCCTCACTGACCAGTTCCCTGCACGCTGGAGGACATATTGCGGACCATGCAGAATGTCTTTGAAGTTACTAGTTTTTGGTCTGATTGTATTTAGTGTTTGTAATCTGTTTATATATAACTCTTATTATATGTCTCTAATTGTCTCAGATGTATCTTTATTTCCTTTGTATGTATTAATTCTATATATTTGGTCTATTTATCCTCTTTGTCTGTATTTTGTATGCAACACTTTTGGCAGGAATAAACAAAACAAATACATTCATGATTACTAAATTGTGTTTTAATATTTAAGCCTTGAGACAGCTGCATTCTATGGGACAAAATTGTTAGAACGAATGCTCACGCGACAGCAAATTAGACACAAACCCTGATGAAGCTTCAGGCTCTGGTGGATGACGAGCACGACGGAATCAGGAGTGGAGTGGCTGAGACTTATTGTTTTGGGGTTGTAGTCTAATGACAAGGGCAGACGTGGTGTAGCAAAGTGCTTCTTTTGCTCGTCGTGTCTAACATCAGGAGCAAGGTCGATGCATGGTCGTCCACAGAATTTTTTATTTTTAAGTCGAAGAAAGATTCTGCTTCAGTGCCTGACAAAACAAATAGAGCACCCAGAAGGGGAAGAGAAAACGAAATGAAACTTCACAAGTTGGGAGGGTATCAGATGTTATTTCAGTAATTACTAAATAGAATCAGATTTACAAAGACCTTGGCAGTATGAGCCCATTTACCAATATGAAGCCGGACAACCTCTGGCATGGATGCATGGACTGATTCGGTTGGGAAGAGTGTCAGGAAGTTGTTGTATGCTCTCCTGGGGCAAGCTGGCCCACAACTGGTCCTTTATATTTTAAATACTGGCACTCGGACGGAGTTGGTATCCGAGTTGGTCCTACACATGTTCTATAGTGGACAGATATGGGGATCTTGCTGGCTGAGGAAATACCTCAACAACATGCAGTGAGTTCAGAGAGAGACGAGCGTTGTCCTGTCAAAAATGGCACCAAGATACTGCCTGAAAGGCAACACGTAACGAGGCACAGACGTATGTCTGTGTCATTAGTGTTCTCTCAGTCACTACTAGACGTGACCTGAAGTACGCCTGATGGCTCACCAGACTATGATGCAAGGAGCAACACCGATGTGCCCCTCCAGAACGCTTGACGAGTTGCCCCTCTCCCAGGTCGCCACCATACCAGCCGACGATGGTCATCCAGGGTGGCGGAGAAAAGTTAATCATCGCTGAATACTGTGAGACACAATTCATCGGCAGTCCATGTTTCCCGATCCCGACACAACTCTCAACGCAGCCATTTGCGTTATGGTGTTAACGGCAGCCTGCGCTTGGACCGGTAACTTCCTAGTCAGGCTGCTGCTAGTCATTGGCCAATGCTACGTGGCGACACTAAATGTTGCAGGGAGTCCATTACTTGCTCTCGGATGGCTGGCACAGATGTGAAGGGTGAAGGGGTTACGACGTGCTGGTGTACAATACGACAATCTTCCCTTGTAGCTGTCAGTCGTAGTCGTCCAGAAACTTGATCAGTGTGCCTGCGCTCATGTTCTTTTATAGTCCAACCACAGGCCAGTGTCACATCCGAATGCCACATAAATCCGGATATTTGTCTGTGTCAAGCCACATACTCACGATTTTTTTGTGTCGCCATATTGAAATATGGGAAAGTGAGAAAAGTTGCCTGTAAAAGTTTTCTCTTGTGCTTTTTGTACCTGTGTTGTAGATGCCATAAAATCGAGATGCATTACACCAATGTCCGAGCATTTCTGCGATGCGTCATAACCTTTCACCACCCAGTACAGGGAAGTTACAGCCTACCGTCGGAGCCGGCCGCTGAGAATATAGCCGACAGTCTTCACAGTCTTTATACTGACATTAAGATTCTTAAAAGGATTTTGGACGCTGTTCATTTGTCTGAATTAATGGTTCCAGTCAGTTTTTAACATTGACCAGACAGAGTTCTGTTTCAGCTGAACTGGTGTTCGGTTCGAATCTTGAAGAGAGATAGTTAAGATCGTTGTCCGGAGAGAGCTATAGGTTTCGGCAAGTCATACAGTAGGAAGAGACTACTGACGATATTTATAGCTCCGCACATCCTCCCAAAATAAATTTTTGGACAAATAGGTTTCAACGGGGGGGGGGGGGGGGGGTGTGTTATAACTAAACTTTTCCTATTTAACACGGAAACTAATTACCGTTGGTAGCATTAATGTCCAGAGTATAGGGTGCATGATTTCCATGCGTTGCAGCACTACCGTCCTGTTCCAACTATGGCATCCCACGTGCGACACACCTGACCAGTCGCAGCGCACTTGTTGACGTCTCAACATGAGGTTGGATAAAAGGAGCAGGGCAATAATGGTGAAGCTCTATTATCAATACAATAGTAATGCTGAAGCTGCAATTGGAGAATATCGCCGGCTGAAAGACTTACGGAAGGGTCCTCTTTCTCCACCTACTGTGCGGAACATGATGAAGAAGTTCGAATCAACTGGAGAACTGGGCGTCACTCCGGGAAGAGGCCTACCACCGGTTGCACAACCGGTGGTTGATGAAATCACTGTTGCTATGGCAGACAACGCTGCGCGCAATTCCCGATCGTCAGGCAGTCCGCCAGCTGTGCCACGACAGAACATCCCGTGGTCCGCTGTACAGAAGGTGCTTCGAACCGTTCTCAAATGGTATCCATACAATATCTATATCGTACAGCAGCTTGCACCACAGGACGCACGACGACGTGTTGACTGCGCTCTCCACTTTCTCGCAAGGACTGAAGTTAACTTGGTCTGGCCCTGGACCATACTATAGACAGACGAAGCTCATTTTTCTCTGACGGGTGAGGTGAACACACAGAATTGCCGAGTGTGGGTATCTTCACCTCCAGTTACTGTGCATGAAGTCCATCTGTATGGTGAATATGTCACTGTATGGTGTCGCTTCACGGCTACGTTCATCATTGGCCCATTCTTTTTTGAACAGATTGGCGCTCAAGGAACAAAAGCGTGCAGTTTGACTGGCCAGCATTACTGTGATATGCTGCGCCAGCATGTCATACCCGCCCTGCAGGAGAGAGACGCATTGAACTCAACTGTTTTCATGCAAAATGGGACCCCACCGCACATCGCTCGCGAAGTTCAACTGCTTCTTCGAAACAAATATTTAAATGATCGAACTATCAGCCGATAGTTTCCAAATGCTTGGCCGGCACGATCATGTAATCTCATTCCCTGTGATTTCTAGTTGTGGGGCTACCTGAATGACAGGGTTTACCAGGGGAACATTCACACATGTGCTGATCTGAAGTGCAGTATATCAAGAGAGGTAACTAGCATACCAACAGACATGCTTCGTTCCACTGTGCAGAATGCAATCGGGTTTCAGACTCTTCTGGACACTGATTGGCACCATATTGAAATCCTTTTGTAGCAGTAATGGGAACGGTATGATGTACCATAGCAGCGCATGAAAAGCATTTCAGTTGAGTTGATTCTGCATTATTTCTCTTCCTCATGTCCTTAACATTAATGCTACCAAGTTTGATACTCATATGGTAATTAGTATTCATGTTATAACGTGTTAAATAGGGAAAGTTTAACCACAACCACCAGGTACATTCGTGGTTAACAGCGTTAGGATTCACATAATGATCCGTGTGGTAAAGGGAAATCTTCTGCAGCGAGTTCATTTTTAACAGGTCCGAGTAATTTTTTGTTGTTTTACTCGTAATAGTATGTTTATGAGGCTGTAAGAGGCAAGTATTAGTGATTGAATTGTGGCTATTTTGTGGTTGCGAATAGGTGGAATTTTGGCCTTGAGCGGTGTAATGTCTCAAGCACATTGTATTTAAGGTGGCAGTCACGAGCATTGGATAGCGGAAACTTATCTTGTACTTACATTGTAAATTCGCCGGTAAGTTTGTGAAAAACTGCCCTGAAATAGTTAAAGAGAGACCGCCACAACACATTTTAAATCTCACCGAATCAGTTATATTAAAATATACTGCCTGACAAAAAAAGTCGAGAGGCAGATACACGTTGAAGTAACGAAACTTTATTTCTTTCTGGTATCTCTAATATCATGTGCAGCAATTACGATTACTAGAGTATATTCCTTTAAATAGTCTATCAAACTCTTATTTAGTAATTATCTTTAATGTTGGGTTGATAAAAGTAAATGAGTGGCCATTTATTGCAAGAACCAAATTTGACAAGAAGGGCATAAAACTTACTGTATAACTTAGCAAGAAGAAAATAAAACCTGCTGTATCTCACATGATTGATGATTTATCCACTTAGTATTTTAAAGATAGAGTACTTTGAAATGTAAACTGTGAGCATACTTCAACCATATATAGGGTGTCCCAAGAGGAATGGTCAATTTTCAGGGATATGACAGGAATTATTATTCGAAGCAAAAAGGTCAAGTAAACATGGGCTCTAAAACGTATACCTGAAGAGCTATGAATACTTCTTCATCATCGATACTGAGAAACAAATCCCATTACTGCAAGCTCTTTGCTTTCCATATTATGGGAGGTCATGGTATGGACCAAAACCATAAAAAAATGTCTAGTAAACATTGGCTGTGAAATGCATACCTTAAGAGCTATGAGCACTTGTTCAGTTGAAGAGATGTTTTTTCAGTAAAGATGAACAAAACAAGCACCCATAGCTCTTAAGGTAGGCCCTTTAGAGCCCATGTCTGCTCGACGTTTTTATCTTCTTTTCGTGCATACTACCACCTATCGAAATATGGAAAGCAAAGAACTTGAAGAGATTTGTTTCACATGATACCGCTCAAGGTATAATTTTAAGGCCCATGTTTACTTGACTTTATTGCTCCGAATAATCGTTCCTGTCATACCGTCCTGTGACACCCTGTACACAAAGTACATCTTCTTATGTTACTAATATGCATAAGGGGGCCACCCTGATTAAATTCAGGGTATCTAAAGAGTTGTACACTAAAGCTGGAAACTACTCGCAAAAATATTCAAAATGGTTCATATGGCTCTAGGCACTACAGGACTTAACATCTGAGGTCATCAGATTTATATATAAATCATAGTTTGACATGACATTCAGAGAAAGCAGTGATATCCATCCACCAGAAAAAGTATAGGCAAACACTGTGCTCGTATTTGTTAATGTTGCTGTAAAAAACCAGGACCAAATTACAAGATATTTTTGCTTTGATTGTCATATTTTATTTGAGTGATACATATTCCAGAATCCCAAAGCAGATGGTGAGAATAATGCAAACCTCATTATAGCCTTCCAACAAGACGAATTTGTAAATATGTGTGGAGATTACTGAAATCACACACAGGTGTCTTATTATTAATAACACTACAAAACTAAATGATCTTACTTATAGACAAGACTTACAAGAGTTGCTACAGGGTGGGGCAAATAAAATTGGCCCAGATGAAACCATTTGTGGCAGCATTAATGGAGGAGGAAAAGACCTACAGTTACTTCCAAAAGGATGGAGCAGTTGCCCATATAGCCATCTGAACCTTGGAGTACATTTACGCAATCTTTATGCCTGATAGAGTTGTTGATCTGGATGAGATTGCAGCAATTCCTGCAGCTGACCAGGGCCCAGTGCCAAGAGATTAGTGGTGGTCACTTCTGCCATAGTTAGGTTAGTACTGAATTTCCATTTCTCTGCTGAGTTTCTCTGTAACCCCGAACTCTGTTCTTTCCGGGCCACATTTGCCCCATATATACAAATCCGGCAGGAAAAGGACATTAAAGTGTGGCAATTTGGCAGCGCTGTAACTACATGTATGGTACTTACATCTGTCAGCACACATTACTCATGCTGTACAGTTGGTGCAGTGGACAGAGTTTTGGATTAGCATGCAGGAGGTTTAGGGTTCAATGCTGGGTTGGGGCGCATTTTTTTTATTTGCTAATTTCATTCTGAGATTTCATACTGTAATATACACCGTTTCTTAGGTCACATGTACCTTAAATTTACAACATTTTGTAACGCTCAACATCACAAATATGTGGTTAGACAAATAACATATAGACAGTTGACATAAATGACCTGTCATAGGACAGGATAACTACAAAAACAATATCAATTTCGAGACGCTAAAGTTGATAGTAAAGTACTGTTACACAACATCGACTTGTCATTTATACTACACGTAATATGAGCGCCCAGAACAACAGATACTTAAAGCGACCTCCCCACACGACCAAACATTGCATAACTCGCCAGATCATACGGTTCTCGACTCTTTGCAGCAAAGCTGTGTCCAAAGTAACAAGAGTAGCATGAACATGAGCTACCAATTCTTCCACATTCATCAGAGGAGTAGAGTACACTTGCTCCTTCAGGCATCCCCACAGGAAGAAATCCAGGGGATTTGGGTCAGGTGAATGCTGTGGCCATACAACTGGATCTCCACGTCCAAGCCATTTCCTTTGAAATGTTCAGTCCAAATACTGTGGCACATTAATTCCAGGGTGTGGACGTGCACCATCATGTTGGAACCATATCCTCTACCGAACATGTAGTGGAACAACTTCCAGCGCATCAGGCATCATAGCTTCGTGCAGTCAACCGATCAGGCAACATGTAGGGGCCCAAAAACCTGTCGCTCAACATTCTGGCCCTTCCAGCCCACATGTTGATACCAAAGTGAACTTGATATCCATGGACGCAGGTGATGTTTGGGTTAACCTCACACCAATGGTGGGCATTGTGCATATTGAAGACATCCTCACAAGTGAATGCTGCTTCATCCAATCATATTGCGGTGTTCACAAAATCATCGGTGGCTTCCTGTTGTTGTAGAAACCATTCACAGAACTGCATCCACTGATGGCGATCTACAGGATGCAGGTGTTGTGTGAAAGCATAATGATGGGGGTGCAACCCATGCTCGTGCTGCACATTAACAATGTTTCATTGTGAGACAAGCAGCTGCCTTGCTATGCTATAGGTACTTTACTGAGGTTGCTGGTGTATGACCTACAGAATAGCTTCCTCAGTAGCTGGAGTATGGCGAGTCCATGGATGACCTCTGTCATGTGACAGTGGAAGGAAAGACCTGACTGCCTACAGTGCAGCTCCAGATAATGAAACACATGTTTATCTGGATGGCGTCGATGAGGGTATCTAGCTGCATATTCATAAGTGGCAACGCCAGCCCAGTTATCAGATGCACTAAAGACCAGAAGCATATCCACATATTTGTTTTTTGTGTATGCCATACTCTGCCACACTGGTTTAGAGGTTTACAGTGAGAAAATTCAATACATGTATGCATGTACATTGGAGTCTGTCATGGGTACATTACGCCACCCACAACTAGTCCCTGACTGGTGGACAGTGCATACAATATAAACATGTCATCAATCCTAGGGGCTGTTCTACCTAATGTACATTACACCTCTGACAGATATTGTTCTGCATGATTCATCCCGAATGTTCCATTTCGAATTACACTGTTTCCCTAACACTAATAGACATGATGGTTTCACAATTGCATCGATAGAATAATAATAGTAATAATAATAACACATTGAGATGTGTACTAAACATCATGCAGTTACCAGAAATTGGCATAATTAGTGGGACCATGGTGGTAACACATACAAACAGTAACCGAGTTTGGACATTATTCGCAAAGCACGTTGCTAGTCCTACGGTAATGTAAGGCCATACCAAAATTAATGGACCTGAACGTAGCAAGAATAATAGTTGGTACTAATCTGTGGGACCACCGGAGGAGGGTGCATAGAAAACAGGTTTCACATCTAGGAGATGAAGTGGTGCGAATAAATTCATACCCACAACATGGAAAGGACTTCTTTCAAAGCTGACCAATTTTCCATTTCTGCGACTGTAGTATGTAAGTGAAAAGGCTTCTAGAGGACCTGCTGCAAGCGCTGTTGACGATTAAGATGCCAGATACCGTACCACCTGGACTAAATTTACCAAATAAAAAACATATCCCTCAACCCAGGATCGAAACATCGACCTCCTGCATGCTAACCCAAAACTCCATTCACTGCACCAAATGTACAGCACGACTGATGTGTTCTGACAGAGGTAGTTATCACACATTTGGTTACAGTGTTGCCAGATTGCCACTCCTTCATGTCCTTTTTCTGCCAGATGTATTAGCCAGACGAAATTTTGTGACAGACATTTTTTATCGCTGGCATGTGAGGAGTCACGCTCCAAAGTCCGAGTGAGCGAATTTCGCTTCACCCTGTCTATTTATGTATTTAATCACCTTTTTGAGGGTTCATAATTTTTTTCCAAGAGTTTTACAACACTTGCCTCATCCAACAACAGAGAACAGTGAGATTTTTCCACTAAATAAAGCGATCCAACCCCAACAAATTGAATTTTATAAATCAACGATATGTCCTCTGCAATGTAATTGACACTGATTTCAATTTCATGTCATGAGATCACTCTAGTCCGGCAGCTCAGCACAGACGAGCGTTTCTCACAATTTTATAGGTGACGGAGGGGAGGGGCTGAGCTTTTTCTGCCAATTTTCAGCAGGATAACACCCAAACCACAGAAAATAAACTACCATATGTTCATCAACACCAGCAGATCAATACAGACTGAACGACTTTTTCCACAATTTCCAAGTGGTGGGAGGGGTGTTGGGGAAGGACAGAGAAGTTGGAGGAGGTGACGTGAGGAGGGGGAGGAAGGGGAAGGAGAAAAACCTATGACATCATCTGGTAATTCATCAATGGGACATGTACACCAGTGGGCAGGGGTGAGGAGCAGAAGTGGGTCCACCATATGGAATAAATTAAAACTGTTCCAGACTCGGCTTTTCCCCACTATTTTCCTATGGAATATCGTCTCAGTTGCATGACTGTGAAAAGGTCACAGTTTGTAGTAACTGGCAGGAAGTCATCTACTGAAACATAAATGATACTGGTATTCTCCAAAGGAAATACTCGTATACTGCCCCTGCTGTTCTTAATAAATCTGGGTATCTCAAAAAGAATGGTCAGTATTCAGGGATATGACAGGAACGATCATTCGAAGCAAGCTCCAGGTAAATATAGGCTCAAATGCGAAGCTTGAGAGCTATGATCACTCTTTCATCTTCTATAGCGTGAAACAAATCTCTTCAACAGCAAGCTCTTTGCTTTCCATATTTTGAGAGTGGTATTACGGACCAAAACAATAAAAAAATCTAGTAAACATGGGCTCTGAAGTGTATACCTCAAGATCTACGAGCACCTGTTCATCTTCACTAGCGTAAAACGTGTCTCTTTTACTGAACAAGTTCTCATAGCTCTTAAGGTATGCATTTTAGAGCCCATGTTTCCAGACATTTTTGCTCTGAATTATCGTTCCTGTCATATCCCTGAATATTGGCCATTCCGTTTGGGACACCTGCATAAACGATTTATGCGACGATCTGGGCAGCTCTCATATTTTTTGCAGATAATGCCGACATTTACTACCTAGTAAAGTAAACAGGATATCAAAACGAATTGCAAAATGATTTGAACAAGATATCTACGAGGCTTGCCCATAAAGTGGTGCACCACATTTTTTCTTCAACAATTCTTTATTGGACATAATGAGAATTGCATACACGAAAGAATGGTGTTTTATCTACACATCCTATTTTTCAACGTAATCTCCATCCTGTTATATGGACTTCTTCCAGCGCAAAAGAAGGGCGTGTATGCCCTGTCGGTACCAATCCTTGTCCTGGTTTCGGAACCAGTGCTTCACTGTGTGTATTACCTCTTCATAGTCCTCAAAATGTCTTACACGAATGGCATCCTTTAATAGTCCAAACAAGTGGAAGTCGGAGGGGGCTAGGTCAGGGCTGTAGGGCAGTCCAACCCTGTTTTGCAACATGTTCAGCAGTCCTCAGACTTGTGTGGGGCCGAGCGTTATCGTGTTGCAGCAAAACATCTCCTGGGTTGCTGTGGCGCCCAAGTCGCTGGAAGCGCGTCTTGAGTTTTGTTAATGTGTTGACATATGCTTCTGAATTAATGGTACCGCCTCTTGGCATCACATCAATGAGAATCACACCTTCACAGTCCTAGAAAATGGTGATCGTGACCTTACCAGGAGAAGCAAAACGGTTCAAATGGCTCTGAGCAGTATGGGACTTAACTTCTGAGGTCATCAGTCCCCTAGAACTTAGAACTACTTAAACCTAACTAACCTAAGGACATCACACACATCCATGCCCGAGGCAGGATTCGAACCCGCGACCGTAGCGGTCACGCGGTTCCAGACTGTAGCGCCTAGAACCGCACGGCCACCCCGGCCGGCTACCAGGAGAAGCAGCTGCTCTGAATTTTTTCCTCTGTGGGGAGTGGGAATGGTGCCGTTCCATCGACTGTCGTTTTGTTTCGGGCTCAAAATGGGGAACACAAGTTTCATCACCCGTCACAATCCAGAACAAGAAGGCCTTCCCGTCGGTTTCAGAACTTTGCAACAAATTAAGACAAATGTTTTTCTGCGCGCGTTGTGACCCACCATTAGACACCGCGGGACCCATCTTGCACACACTTTTGACTATCCAAGAGTGCGGATAATTGCATCCACACTTTCTTTGCTGATACACTCCTGGAAATTGAAATAAGAACACCGTGAATTCATTGTCCCAGGAAGGGGAAACTTTATTGACATATTCCTGGGGTCAGATACATCACATGATCACACTGACAGAACCACAGGCACATAGACACAGGCAACAGAGCATGCACAATGTCGGCACTAGTACAGTGTATATCCACCTTTCGCAGCAATGCAGGCTGCTATTCTCCCATGGAGACGATCGTAGAGATGCTGGATGTAGTCCTGTGGAACGGCTTGCCATGCCATTTCCACCTGGCGCCTCAGTTGGACCAGCGTTCGTGCTGGACGTGCAGGCCGCGTGAGACGACGCTTCATCCAGTCCCAAACATGCTCAATGGGGGACAGATCCGGAGATCTTGCTGGCCAGGGTAGTTGACTTACACCTTCTAGAGCACGTTGGGTGGCACGGGATACATGCAGACGTGCATTGTCCTGTTGGAACAGCAAGTTCCCTTGCCGGTCTAGGAATGGTAGAACGATGGGTTCGATGACGGTTTGGATGTACCGTGCACTATTCAGTGTCCCCTCGACGATCACCAGTGGTGTACGGCCAGTGTAGGAGATCGCTCCCCACACCATGATGCCGGGTGTTGGCCCTGTGTGCCTCGGTCGTATGCAGTCCTGATTGTGGCGCTCACCTGCACGGCGCCAAACACGCATACGACCATCATTGGCACCAAGGCAGAAGCGACTCTCATCGCTGAAGACGACACGTCTCCATTCGTCCCTCCATTCACGCCTGTCGCGACACCACTGGAGGCTGGCTGCACGATGTTGGGGCGTGAGCGGAAGACGGCCTAACGGTGTGCGGGACCGTAGCCCAGCTTCATGGAGACGGTTGCGAATGGTCCTCGCCGATACCCCAGGAGCAACAGTGTCCCTAATTTGCTGGGAAGTGGCGGTGCGGTCCCCTACGGCACTGCGTAGGATCCTACGGTCTTGGCGTGCATCCGTGCGTCGCTGCGGTCCGGTCCCAGGTCGACGGGCACGTGCACCTTCCGCCGACCACTGGCGACAACATCGATGTACTGTGGAGACCTCACGCCCAACGTGTTGAGCAATTCGGCGGTACGTCCACCCGACCTCCCGCATGCCCACTGTACGCCCTCGCTCAAAGTCCGTCAACTGCACATACGGTTCACGTCCACGCTGTCGCGGCATGCTACCAGTGTTAAAGACTGCGATGGAGCTCCGTATGCCACGGCAAACTGGCTGACACTGACGGCGGCGGTGCACAAATGCTGCTCAGCTAGCGCCATTCGACGGCCAACACCGCGGTTCCTGGTGTGTCCGCTGTGCCGTGCGTGTGATCGTTGCTTGTACAGCCCTCTCGCAGTGTCCGGAGCAAGTATGGTGGGTCTGACACACCGGTGTCAATGTGTTCTTTTTTCCATTTCCAGGAGTGTAGATGCAGAGCCAACAGCCGAGTCGTAATGCGTCAGTCCTCGCGAATCACATCATTTCGCTGCAACATGTCAGACGTGACAGCCGTGGATGGTCTCCCCGACTGCTGCACCCCTCATGACGTACGCAGCTCCTGTCTGGGGATACGCTGCGCCTACACGCCTGCGCCGTCTGCAGCTCATACAAAACAAAGTACTCCAAATCATAAGCAATGCTCCACGATACACACGCATCGCGGACCTTCACCGGGAATACCGACTTGAGGCTCTCACGGAGGTAATCCACAAAGTCACCACAAGACTATACAGAAACTCCAGACATTCGCAGAACCCGTTTAATCTGAATCTGGGGAACCACGACCGCAACCATAGATGGAAACATAAAATACCAAAAGGCATACTTGTAAGGACCTAACATCTATGGCCAAGCACACGCAAACACAACGGTACAGGTGAGCCCCTGTTAATCAGACGCCATTACTGGATATCCAGCTGGAATACACTGCCGAATAACTGGCACCACGCAGGGAAGCCGTACCGTACACTGCATGCAGACAAGCTCCACACATCCCCCACACAGTGAGATGATCTATGGCCGATCTCCCACTACTGTATAACGATCTTGATTGTTCCAGGAATGTAGCAGCTGCAGCAACTGGGATACATCGCCATCGCTTGCCACGGTAATGATGCATGATACCCATACTAACAAATCCAAGCTTGCATGAACTATCGCAGCTAGTAAGGCACTACTGCTCTTACTACCCATCCCATTGTCGCAGAGGTTTTTTTCCCACGACACGAGCCTTGGCACTTTTTTCCCTCTGCTCTTCAAATCGCTACCCTCACTTGCGTTTCGTCCACTATCTATCAACTGATGGACCGTGTTAATGCGTAGACTTACCCAGACGCACAGATAACATCACAGCCCAGCATCCTGTGATCCACTTTGGTGTGGGCGTGGAGGGCCCCATCTAAAAAAAAATGCTGCAAATCGCGGAGTTCTACCGCGCTGCCTTCAACTTGCGGCAGCTAGCTTAGTGAGCGAGAAATGCAGGCAGGCATGGCTGAGCACTGGATGTGAGGTTGGCATATAGGCCCCTCTACACCAGAAAAATCGTGACGATGAAGTGAGCTCATTGCAACTCAAAGCAAATTGTAGGATAAAGATTAAGGAAGTTGAAATTATTTTAATCATGGTGTATTATAAAATTAATACCACCTGAACCACTGGAGTTAGATGATCATGTGGAGCATCATACGAAAGCTGACGGTATTGGTAAACATCGCAGCAAGTTATCTTTTACATCACTCACGTTTGAAATAATTACAGACGATTGTGTTTAAAGTTGATACGTAAATGCATCAATACGTAAATCTTCCACAGTTACATGTAATATGAAGGCAGCATGGCTTTCTCAGACCCTTACCTAATATTCCTAGCAGATAAGTACGACAATTTACTATTGATATGTATTTATAATTTTACATCAAGTTTCGTCACATTGTACAACTGGATATAGGCTTGCTTTGTGCACTTCGTTAATAAATTGTGTAATATGGGGCTTTTATTTTTAAGAAGAGGTCACAAAATGACTGCAATAATTTTCTCTGCATTCTAGTATCTTATGAGTGGGGTTGCTAGTCCCCCATCGGGCGCCTCCCCAGGTGGCGGATAGGGGAAAGCCTCTCAGATATGGGTGACACCGGGGAAATTAAACAATCGGGGTGAACCAAAACTAGCAACGTGGTGGCGTCTGTACTCTAGTGGAGCGGCCTACCAAAGGCATCTGTACCCCATGTCATGGGCGGCCTGGAAATGATATCGCCAATCCGTTCTGAAGCAAGCGTGGCGATTATGCTTCTCACCTTCGAGTTACGTTGTCTGAATCCACGACTCGAAGAGGCCACATCATTTAATGATTGAATTGGCTGATGATGATGATGATGATGAGTGTAATTAGCATTAGATATGAATGGTAGTCATTATTTAAGTGTATAACTTACATTCATTAATGTGTGACGACACAGAAATTATTTAAGGACCAGCAGAAGGGTGTGAGTGCTCTCTTTTCGGGGCCTTTGTATGCTGGTCGGTCGTTGTTAGTGAATCTGTCATGTGGCTCTGAGATCATGCAGCCACGTGAGTTACATTAATTTTTCATTGAACCTGGAATAATTTTTTGAGTCTGAGTTACATACTTCAACATTTCACTGGACTTAGAATATTCAAGTGTGTTATAGGCGACTGATTTTGTGCACTTACGAGAACTTCCAATTTGTGTATTGAATGTGAAATAGCTGTGAACTGTAATTATTGCTGCAGTTAATTTTATACTCTTAAGTACGTAGGATAGCGAACTTATTTTTTGTCTTTATTGATAATAGGAAACTAAACTTCCAGTCCCTGAATATTTGTAGTTGGTTTTCGTAAATTAATGTGCAGTTAAATGAAATTCACCCTCAAGCGCCAATTTTTTGATAATCTGCTGGCACTACATATTATAATATTGTTCAGTCTTTTTTAATTTTTGAATTCAAACTGGAGTTTATGTGAGCCTACCATTCTTTATTTAATTAACATAAATTTAATTTGTTTACACTGTATCCATCTCGTTTTGTCGACATTAAATTTATCCGATCATTTCATGTATTAAAATATCATTCGCTAACTTGTCTACTTGCTACAAAAGGTTTTAAGGTTTAATTTTGTATTAAACGTGAATTAAGTTTCATGTCCCATGGATAATTTGCACGACACATCATAATGACGTGGAATGAGTCATTTTACATACACATCGCAAATTAATTTACAGATATGCTTACATGATGAACTTTTTTATAAAGCTATTTTTTTAAATATCTGCAGATGTTGGTTAGTAATTTCTACCCACTGGTTACAGTAATAGAAATGCTTCTACAGAATAGATAGAGTTGTCAAGCAGACACATTTTTAGTTTGTTTTCAGATATTAGGTACAGACTTTAAACCAACGATACATGACCTGCTTGTTGATAATATCGTGCGAAACCAAGAAATTAGATCGTGCATTTCCCACGAAAAAAAAGCTGTTAGTGTGCTCGTAAACTGGGGTGGCAGTCGTTAAAGCAAAAGTCATTTTCCTTGTCACGAGATCTTTTCATTAATTTTCAATCATTAACTGTCTCCTCCATTAGACTACGTAGAGAGGAATGACCATTATAATAAAGTAATAGAAACCAGAGGTTGCAGGTAAAGACTCAAGTGTTCGTTATTCCCAATTGCTATTCGAAAGCGGGACGGTCGAGAAATGATCTGAAAGTGGTTCTATGAACCTTCTGCCGAACGCTTAGGTGTGGATTGCAGATTAGTCATGTAGATTTAAATATAGGTGGTTAAATCGAGTAACTAATGAGGAAGCTCTGAATCTAACCGGGGGAAAATGAAATTTGCGACACCACATTATTAAATATATTAACTTGATTAATATGTTAACTTGCTACTATATGCTGAAGATATTGCATTAGTGGCAAATTGTGAAGATGAGCAGCGGAAATCAATCCATCTTTTAACTTAGTTGGAAAGAATTATAATTTCAAATAGCAGTAAACTAAGACAATGGCATTTCGTGGGTAATTCTGGTATGCAGTACGAAACAAAACTGTAATTGAAGATCAGATTTTGGAACAAGTTCAGCAGTTCACTTACCTCAGGTGATATATTACTTTTAACAAAGGTAAGGATGTAGATATCAAATTACAGAGGTCCAAAGTTTACGTGTTACTATGTCCAGGACATTAAAAAAAATGCGAAGAGACACAAAAATGAAATTCTATAAGATGACAAATGTTCCTGTTCTACTATACGGTAGTGAAACCTCGATTATGAAAAGATTCTAGTCATGTTCAATCGGTTGATATGAAACTTTTACGAGCAGCCGAAGGTTTGCACTAAGCTGGACAGGTTTCCTAATGAAAACATTAGACAAGAACTGAATTTTCTTGCAATAAGTGATAAAATAGAATAACATGACCAAATGTGGAAGGAACACCTGGAACGAACGGTAGAAACAAGGATTCCGGAGATGACATTACATAACAAACCCAAAGAACAGAGAGAATGGGACAGCCAGTCAAAAGATGAAACTGAGGCCAGAACAAGTTAATAGGACTAGCCTGGATAGGCAGAAGATTTAAAAGACGAATTTGAGTAAAAGAAAGGATTGGTTGATGGGACACATCTTGAGGAATAAAGGAATTGTCAGTTTGGTAATAGAATGCAGTGAGGGCGATGAAAATTGTAGAGGGAGACCGAGGCTGAACACATTAAGCGGGTTCAAATGGATACAGCAGTTATGCAGAGATGAACAGGCTTGCGCACGACAGAATAACGCGGAGAGCTGCATCAAACCAGTCTTTGGACTGAAGACCACTACGACAACAACAACACAGTGGGCAGACACGCTGCTGCCATGTTTATGTTGTGGTGGGAACCCACACTTCAGGAGGTTACACAAGCCTGTTTAAGCGGCTCGAAAAGAGGTGTAAGAGGAAATATTGAAGACACCATCTCGTCGATATTTTGTAAAGATTCGAATCTCGGTAACCGAATGGAGTGCTGATTTGCAAAACTCCAAGGCGACCCTACTATCTCAAACGGCTGAAATGCTGCCGTAATGGTGTGTCCCAATCGTGGTTTCCAATCGCTTTTGTTGTTGTGATCTTCAATCCGATTACTGGTTTGATGCAACTCTCCACGATAGTCTACCGTGCACAAGTCCCTGCATAACCTCTACACCTCACTTCCACTTGGACCTCTTCGCCTACCTCCACATTTTCCCTTCACACTTCCTCCACTACCAAATCAGCTACTCGTTGATACACGTTTCTCTTTCGGAGACATCCACAGCTATTATTCACCATAAATTATAAAATCAGCTACAGTTGTAAAAATTATTTATTTTTAAAAGGAAAGCACAACCCTGTTTCAGGACATGTATACCAGTTTCAGCAGCATATTAAAATCTAAGTTCACAAAGTAAATATACCTGCGGTTAAATTAGGATAAAATACATTAAAATAGTGCATCTCAGGTACATGACATGCACGTAATATTCACTTCAATCCCAGGCCTGCCAGAAAGCCTCTCGCAGATGGCAATGGTCCTGGCTTAGGGGCGCGCCACACACGTACTCTCATGAAGATAGAAAGACGGTCTTTCGAATACTAAAACGTCCAGTGCTGTACAGACACCAATCAGACCCTTACGGAGCACATCTTAAAGTTGCAATGACAGCAGGAGCGACCATGTACCCATAACATGAGCGAGTGGACTGCTCACACCATCTGACGGTCAGAATTTGGATTAATGTACTCGCCAACAACAGCTCCAAGAAACCACAAACTATATCCACTGCAGTGAAACCTAAAGTCTCTCATGTACCAGCGAGACACTAATTAGTACCTGTTGTTGGCGGGTACATTAATCCAGATTTTGACCGTCACATGGCGTGAGCAGTGCATTTGCTTACGTTACGGGTGCATGGCCGCTCACGCTGGCGTTCAACATTGGGATGTGCTTCGTACGGGTCTGTGGGCGTCTATGCAGCACTGCACGTTTCATTTTTCGAAAAACCGCCTTTCTGTCTTCATGCGAATCCATGCGTGGGGCGCCCCAAACCCGGGACGTTGTCCTCTCTGCGAGAGGCTTTCTGACAGGCCTGGGATTGAATAGAATGTCCTGAGCATGCCATGTACCAGGGACGCACTATTTTAACGTATTTCTAACCTACTTTAATCTTAGGTATGCCCCGAATATATGAGTTGCCCTCCGAAAAGAGTGGTACAGTGCTGCCCTCACAACCAGTCACACACACTTCTATTGGTGGGCTATACGTAATGGATCACTGCATAAGAAACAGTACCTAGGCCGGCCCTTATGGCCGTGCGGTTCTAGGCGCTTCAGTCTGGAACCGCGTGACCGCTACGGTCGCAGGTTCGAATCCTACCTCGGGCATGGATGTGTGTGATGTCCTTAGGTTAGTTAGGTTTAATTAGTTCTAAGTTCTAGGCGACTGATGATCTCAGAAGTTATGTCGCATAGTGCTCAGAGCCATTTTGAATAGTACCTATTTACCAAGGTGTCCTTATTGCTGATACCCATAGCCCTATTGCAAGTTTATAACTTTGCGAAAGTGTTTGTCTTTCAGTATGCACGTGGTCACCAATAATGTATTCGACATCAAGCTTAGAAGCTATCAAGTAACCCTTTTATTCCTAAATTGTTCTTGCCACAATTGATGTAGTTTCAGGTTACACTGGTAATGAGATAAAGAGTGTGAATCTTGTTGTGGCATCGTTCTCGATGTGCACGTGTTATGAATCAAAAGATCGACGGTTGTAAATCGTTTGGAAAATTTGCTTCTACCATTTTTGGACTATTTGAACTAAATTTTGATTTACACTCTACAAGAGAGTGCATTTGCCATGACAGTTTGTACTATCAGGTAACTCCCCGATCCTTTCATGGGTGGAGCAAGGAAAGAATGTTTGCTTGTACATTTCAGAGCAGTTACTAGCCTACTCTTATGTTGACAGCTGAAGTGGGAATAGTGGATAAGAACTTCAATAACAATCGATTACACCCAGAAACTAATTCTTTAGTTTTCTATTAAGGTTTGCGAAAGAGGACGGACACCTTTCTTTCAGTGTCTACCGTTTAAAATATTTAGCATTTCTGTGGTATTCTCCCAGGAGTCAAATACATCTCAAACGATTTCAAGGCTCTTCCTTCGTAAGATCGATGTCTGCTGTTAGAAGCCCCACAAGCATTTTGCAAGCATATTATTTGATAGACAGTTTACAGTTTCCCTGTATCCAGCCAACGAATCCAAGCTTGCCCTTCGATTTACTCGCCACAGAATCTATATGCTTGTTTTAATTCATATCCCTACAGATTTGTATTTCTATATATTTGTATAACTCGAAAGATTACTGTCTGATCAAACAATGGCTCACGCTAGCGGTAATTAGGAACATAGCCATGGCCCATTGACGGAAGACTGGTTCAGAGTCATTTGATACTTCACAGATGGCTTGATTTCTCTATTTTCATACTATTTTATGAACTGAGAGGCAAAAATGTTCACTGATTTTAATGGTAAATAAAGGTTCCAATGGTGGATAAAGCCATTAGTTGTCTAAATAAGACTGCAATTAATTAATTGCATTTTTACAAAAGCTTTTTGGTACAAGAAAAAAAAAGACGAGTAGTAATAACGGTTGTTTTATTCGTCGGAAGATCGCTTTTTCAAGGATATTGGACATGTCGTGATACTACAGTTTAAGAACAAAAAACATCATACGTTTTCAGAATGAGATTTTCACTCTGCAGCGGAGTGTGCCCTGATATGAAACTTCCTGGCAGATTAAAACTGTGTGCCTGCCAGGAAGTTTCATATCAGCGCACACTCCGCTGCAGAGTGAAAATCTCATTCTGGAAACATCCCCCAGGCTGGAGTGCTAGTTCTGCAAGGTTCGCAAGAGAGCTTCTGTAAAGTTTGGAAGGTAGGAGACGAGATACTGGCGGAAGTAAGACTGTGAGGACGGGGCAAGAGTCGTGCTTGGGAGCTCAGTTGGTAGAGCACTTGCCCGCGAAAGGCAAAGATCCCGAGTTCGAGTCTCGGCCAGGCGCACAGTTTTAATCTGCCAGGAAATTTCAACATCATACGTACTTGCACTTACATATGTATAGGTCTAGTTTTACAAGGATGTGAAAGGAGTCAATCGTAGCCTTACAGAAGCCATTCCTGAAATAATTTAAGGAAAATACGCAGAACCTAAGTCAGGATGGCCGGACGGGGACTGAAGTCTCCATTCTGCACAAGGCCAGTCTGTTTAAGGCAGCACAACCTCACTCGATTTATTCCTAATGTATAACACTCTTTTGTTTATACGTCCGCCAAAAAGGTTGTTTCATAATGTAAAAAACTGGTGCAACATTCATTTGTCAACGCCAATCATCGCAAACAACCAGTTGACACCAGAAAAGTGACAACGATGTTTGTTTTCCACCTTGTGAACAAAGACTTCTCATTGCTTGCCTGAAAAACTGAGACAGCATCCCTTCGTAGTGAGTGATATGTCGTGCCCAATGCGAGCTGTAGTGTAACATTCTATTGCGGAAGTATGTCGTAATACGATATCTTTTTTTTAATAAGCACCTACTCTGTGTTATCTAAGTAATTCTACTATCTCTAGAATGTATTGCTTAAAAGGTCCCTTTTTCTCTCTTTTTAATTAAGTTTGTTTCAAAAATCACTACCGACAAATTTTCTACAGAGTGATAGCCCCTGACTGCAGCTATTGCATGCTTCAGGGGAAAATTATCAATGCGAAAGAGCATTAGATTAACGGCTCTATCCTCTTGAACTTTTCTTTTTATTTTAGTCGTTGATGTGTATGACATTTCTAATGAAAGGATGAAACAAAGCTTAAGACAAGCGAGAGAGGTGGCTCACTTATTAAGGGATCAGGCTCCTGCTCTGGTTAGGTGTGGTTCAGCCCTGTTTCAGAACACGTTCCTCATTTAACGGGGATGTGATCTGAGATATGGTTACTTGTTAATCTGCACACACGCCTCTGCCCAGACGCCGGAATCCACAACCACTGAGCCGGCCGCAGTGGCCATGCGGTTCTAGGCGCTACAGTCTGGAACCGCGCGACCCCTACGGCCGCAGGTTCGAATCCTGCCTCGGGCATGGATGTGTGTAATGTCCTTAGGTTAGTTAGGTTTAAGTAGTTCTAAGTTCTATGGGACTGGTGACCAAAGAAGTTAAGTCCCATAGTGCTCAGAGCCATCTGAGCCACAACCACTGACCAGGTGGTCTGGACTGCTGTGTTGTCCGTTATTTGAGGAGGTACTTTCGCTACACTCTTATCACTTTGGACAGAGGAATAGTGGAGTCTGGAACGAATTCGTAGCTGAGTACTCTGTCTCGCTACAGCTATCACAACGCGTCGAAAGAAGATAATTCGCGACGGACAGACATAATCACGTCAGAGCGCGTTTCACAACATACGCAAGAGTCCAATTGAAGTGACTGATAACGCTCTGGCTATTTATAGTCTCTCACGCGATGTTAGTGTCGTTTTACTATTTGCCTTCGGCACTTCTACAATTTTTGTCACTTCTGCATCTACACGTGTATTTCATAAGCTACCACACGGAGTACAGCGAAGGGTACGTGGCGAGCGATTAATCACAACCTTCCTGCTCCGTACGCCGATACTACGCACATTCCAGATGTAGACGTACGAGGACTGTTGGTCGAGTAAGGTCCGATCGATCGAGAAATCGAAACCAAAAAAGCGATAAAGCTTTGCATAAATGTGTTGGACGATGTCTTCTAGTATGCTCGTCGATCGCATCACGTCGCCCTTTTCAATTTTGAGCATAGAGTGAGCACGTAAAGATGCCAAGAAAACAATGTCTCCAGCCAAGTATGAGGGTCTGTGAGAAATTTCGCTTGATTTCATGCAGTCTACACAAGATAACTGTCATGTCCTTCCTTCTTCATGACGATTCTCGGCGCACACTGCAGGGACAATGAGGATTTCCTGCAGCGTTTTAGATGGGAAGTGTCTGATCACACACCATGCAGACGGATTCGGTTCCTCTGACTTCCGTCTGTGTTCATATGAATCGCTGGCTATGAAAACAACATTTTGGCGCACTTGGCTGCAGATTAAGGTACAGAATTGGCAGAAACCACATGTTGCTATCTTCTATAACGAGGGAATTGAAAAGTTGGTACAGGGCTAGGAGAAATGTCTCAGTCGGAGCGCCGACTACGTAGGGAAGTGGCTGGAAGGTGTAGCTATTTGCTGCAAACAAAGCATTTTTGATTTTTACTGTGGTTTCCGTTTCGCACCGATCGGACCTTACTTTGCGAATAGCCCTCGCAGAATTGCTGGCGTACCTGTAAATGCCTTAGCGCTATGTAGGCAACCCACTACGAATCATACAGATCATCTTGGAATTTCTTTTGTTATTTCTGATCGGATTAAGGGGTAAGCCGCACATAGCTGGATAATAGCCAAGACAATGGCGCCCAGTTGACGACATGTCCCTTGACCTCCAAGAAGGCAATTTATACAGTCTGGGTTTGTCAAAAGACGAACTAACCGACTATCAGACCAGATTTGCGACTGGTCTGAGTACTTACCAGAACTCAACACTTTCTTCTTAATGAGACGAAATCAATAAATTTGAAAGCAATTTCTGGAGTGCCCCGAACGAGTTGCTGTCTGCAGTATATACGAGGTGAGCCCAGAAAGTACGTTCCGATTGAGTCCAGGGGTGGCATGAGTAGCCTGGTAGAAACGTGCATGCGCAAGAGCAGAGTGGAGAGAGGCAGGAATAATGCAGTTCAGTTTCAGTCTTGTGACGGCAGTGATTACCGCACAATGCAAAGATAACATGGCTGCTCTGGTATTTTCTCACGCCAACTGCTAGGTTCGAGCAGTTCGGAATATAGTTCCTGAATTTAATGCCCTCCAGGAAGCGTGTGGCGCGCGAATTATTCTGGAGACTGGGACCTGGCTGAACCCTAACATAGGAAGTTCTGAAATATTTAGTGAAGGTTGGAACGTGTATCGGAAAGACAGATTAGACACCGTAGGAGGTGATGTCTTCATTGCAGTTGACAAAAATATTGTGTCTACTGAGGTCGAAGTAGAGTGTGATTGTGAAGTTATCTGGACACGTTTAACAGGGCTAGGAGAAATAAAGTTAATTGTTGGGCGTTATTACCGGCCACCATATTCCACCGTGACAGTTCTAGAATCATTCAAAGGGAGTCTACACTCTGTATCGCAGAAGTACCCGGATCGTGCTATATTAGTCGAAGGCGACTTCAACCTACCTAGTATAGACTGGGATGTCTATGGATTCATTACAAGTGGTACAGACAAGTCGTAGTGTGAATTACTTTTGAACACATTATCCGAAAACTGTCTTAAGCAGCTAAATAGACAGCCAACGCGTAGTGGAAATATTTTAGATCTGGTAGCCACGAACAGACCAGACCTCATCGACGGTGACAGTGATGAGACAAGGATTAGTGATAATGATGTTGTCATTACGACTATGGTTACCAAAGTTAAAAAGTCGGTCAAGAAGGCTAGGAGAGTATTCTTACTAGAAAGAGCAGATAAGCAGTTGTTAGCATCCTACTTAGTAAATGAATCGACTTCATTTACTTCCGCTACGATGGACGTGGAAGAATTATGGGCAAATTTTAAACACATTGTAAATCACGCATTGGATAAGTATGTGCCGAAAAAGTGGGTTACGGACGGAAAAGACCCACCGTGGCTTAACAGCGCAATTCGGAGAAAGCTCAGGAAGCAAAGACAGTTGCACTCGCGGTACAAGAAAGATCGGGAGAATGAGGACAGGCAAAAGTTAGTAGAGATTCGTGCTGCTGTAAAAAGAGCGACGCGCGAAGCCTACAACCACTACCACCGTCATACGTTAGCAAAAGATCCTGCTGAAAACCCAAGGAAATTCTGGTCTTACGTAAAATCGGCAAGCGGATCGAAGGCTTCCATCCAGTCACTCACTGATCAGTCTGGCCTGGCAACGGAAGACAGCAAAACGAAAGCTGAAATTTTAAATTTAGCATTTGAGAAATCTTTCACGCAGGAGGATCGTACAAACATACCGCCGTTTGAGTCTCGTACAGATTCCCGTATGGAGGACATAGTGATAGACATCCCTGAGGTTGTGAAGCAGCTGAATGGGTTGAAAATAAATAAATCGCCAGGTCCTGATGGGGTTCCAATTCGGTTTTACAGAGAGTACTCTTCTGCATTGGCTCCTTACTTAGCTTGCATTCATCGCGAATCTCTTGCCCAACGTAAAGTCCCGAGCGACTGGAAAAAAGCGCAGGTGATGCCTGTATATAAGAAGGGCAGATGGACGGATCCTCAAAATTACAGACCAATATCCTTAACATCGGTTTGTTGCAGGATTCTCGAACATA
This sequence comes from Schistocerca piceifrons, assembly GCF_021461385.2. Lineage (NCBI taxonomy): Eukaryota > Metazoa > Arthropoda > Insecta > Orthoptera > Acrididae > Schistocerca > Schistocerca piceifrons. The sequence goes on along the minus strand of NC_060140.1, from coordinate 776,573,622 downwards.
TTCTCAGTTCGAATATAATGAATTTCCTTGAGACAGAGAAGTTGCTGCCCATGCATCAGCACGGCTTTAGAAACCATCGCTCCTGCGGAACGCAACTTGCCCTTTTTTCACATGATATCTTGCGAACCATGGATGAAGGGTATCAGACGGATGCCATATTCCTTGACTTCCGGAAAGCGTTTGACTCGGTGCCCCACTGCAGACTCCTAACTAAGGTACCAGCATATGGGATTGGTTCCCAAATACGTGAGTGGCTCGAAGATTTCTTAAGTAATAGAACCCAGTACGTTGTCCTCGATGGTGAGTGTTCATCGGAGGTGAGGGTATCATCTGGAGTGCCCCAGGGAAGTGTGGTAGGTCCGCTGTTGTTTTCTATCTACATAAATAATCTTTTGGATATGGTAGACAGCAATGTGCGACTGTTTGCTGATGATGATGTGGTGTACGGGAAGGTGTCGTCGTTGAGTGACTGTAGGAGGATACCATAACACTTGGACAGGATTTGTGATTGGTGTAAAGAATGGCAGCTAACTCGAAATATACACTCCTGGAAATTGAAATAAGAACACCGTGAATTCATTGTCCCAGGAAGGGGAAACGTTATTGACACATTCCTGGGGTCAGATACATCACATGATCACACTGACAGAACCACAGGCACATAGACACAGGCAACAGAGCATGCACAATGTCGGCACTAGTACAGTGTATATCCACCTTTCGCAGCAATGCAGGCTGCTATTCTCCCATGGAGACGATCGTAGAGATGCTGGATGTAGTCCTGTGGAACGGCTTGCCATGCCATTTCCACCTGGCGCCTCAGTTGGACCAGCGTTCGTGCTGGACGTGCAGACCGCGTGAGACGACGCTTCATCCAGTCCCAAACATGCTCAATGGGGGACAGATCCGGAGATCTTGCTGGCCAGGGTAGTTGACTTACACCTTCTAGAGCACGTTGGGTGGCACGGGATACATGCGGACGTGCATTGTCCTGTTGGAACAGCAAGTTCCCTTGCCGGTCTAGGAATGGTAGAACGATGGGTTCGATGACGGTTTGGATGTACCGTGCACTACTGAGTGTCCCCTCGACGATCACCAGTGGTGTACGGCCAGTGTAGGAGATCGCTCCCCACACCATGATGCCAGGTGTTGGCCCTGTGTGCCTCGGTCGTATGCAGTCCTGATTGTGGCGCTCACCTGCACGGCGCCAAACACGCATACGACCATCATTGGCACCAAGGCAGAAGCGACCTCATCGCTGAAGACGACACGTCTCCATTCGTCCCTCCATTCACGCCTGTCGCGACACCACTGGAGGCTGGCTGCACGATGTTGGGGCGTGAGCGGAAGACGGCCTAACGGTGTGCGGGACCGTAGCCCAGCTTCATGGAGACGGTTGCGAATGGTCCTCGCCGATACCCCAGGAGCAACAGTGTCCCTAATTTGCTGGGAAGTGGCGGTGCGGTCCCCTACGGCACTGCGTAGGATCCTACGGTCTTGGCGTGCATCCGTGCGTCGCTGCGGTCCGGTCCCAGGTCGACGGGCACGTGCACCTTCCGCCGACCACTGGCGACAACATCGATGTACTGTGGAGACCTCACGCCCAACGTGTTGAGCAATTCGGCGGTACGTCCACCCGGCCTCCCGCATGCCCACTGTACGCCCTCGCTCAAAGTCCGTCAACTGCACATACGGTTCACGTCCACGCTGTCGCGGCATGCTACCAGTGTTAAAGACTGCGATGGAGCTCCGTATGCCACGGCAAACTGGCTGACACTGACGGCGGCGGTGCACAAATGCTGCGCAGCTAGCGCCATTCGACGGCCAACACCGCGGTTCCTGGTGTGTCCGCTGTGCCGTGCGTGTGATCGTTGCTTGTACAGCCCTCTCGCAGTGTCCGGAGCAAGTATGGTGGGTCTGACACACCGGTGTCAATGTGTTCTTTTTTCCATTTCCAGGAGTGTAGATAAATGTAAATTAATGTAGATTAATAGGAAAAAGAATCCCGTAATGTTTGAATACTCCTTAGTAGTGTTGCGCTTGACACAGTCACGTCGATTAAATATTTGGGCGTTACATTGCAGAGCGATATGAAGTGGGACAAGCATGTAATGGCAGTTGTGGGGAAGGCGGATAGTCGTCTTTGGTTCATTGGTAGAATTTTGGGAAGATGTGGTTCATCTGTAAAGGAAACCGCTTATAAAACGCTAATACGACCTATTCTTGAGCACTGCTCGAGCGTTTGGGATCCCTATCAGGTCGGATTGAGGGAATCGCTACTGAGGAAACCAGCATTTGAGGCTGACTGCAGTACAATTTTACTGCCGCCAACTTATATTTCGCGGAAAGACCACAAAGATAAGATAAGAGAGATTAGGGCGCGTACAGAGGCATCTAGGCAGTCATTTTTCCCTCGTTCTGTTTGGGAGTGGAACAAGGAGAGAAGATGCTAGTTATGGTGCGAGGTACCCTCTGCCACGCACCGTGTGGTGGATTGCGGAGTATGTATGTAGGTGTAGATGTAGATGTAGTTGTCCGATTTTTGCTGCTCAGAAGCAATCTCCTGCAGGGATTCGTGGCCAATTGTGCCACGTGTATGGACACGACATTATGAGCGACAGTACGAGCAGACTATGGTGCAGACAATTCGTTGAAGGATGAAATCAAAAACTGACTGACTTATTGCCTCACGTGACACAATTATGATTAACACGTGTGACATCACAATAATGTTTATTGGTGCAATTTTTAACCGTCCGTTTTTTTTCTCAGATAGTCAGACTTCATTATCAAAGAACGTAACAGTTAAGCAGGGCCTTTTCTACCACTAGGCAAAGGGCGAAAAAAATTAATCTCTAATCAAACGGCGAAAAAATTGTGCAAATAAAGAGAAAAAATGGAAAAGAGGAAAAGTTAAAATAATGAATTGTTTTTAAAAGCATACAGAACATTTATTTAACATGAATTTACTTTCTTTGGCAAAAGTAAACAGATTTCCCCTGCCTACCTCAAAACTACAAACCGCTAGTGGATATGAAACGGTAATGTCTTAGACCACTGTTGCAGCGGTGCGGCAAATAAAGTTGTACAGCTCTCAATAGAAAATGTAAGCAAGGCGTCTTCTACTTATTTAATCGCAAGAAAGTGCATGTTGAAAAAGACGAGTTTCTTCCTCATTCTACACACATTTCAACTGAAATAGATACGAAATAACACTACGATTATCCAATTTGACCCTTCGGCATGTCCCATCAGTATAGCATAATTTCTAAATTCAAGGAAAATCCATTCACACCGTAAAATAGTTCCACACTTTTGTTAGTCCAATTTAGTTGCACCGATATAGTCAATTGAGTTCCAGTTTAAAGTGTTCAGTGCATTTCTCCTATATCAATTACTCTAGAAAATTTTAAAAATTGTGGACCAAAAATAAGTAACTGAGGACGTTTGTCTTTCTCAGCCAGCCTTAAAGGAACTGAGAACAAAGCATGATAATTGAGGACTGTCCCCAGAAAATGAAGACATGTTGTCACCTAATTTTAATGATAAAAAGTATAATGTGGGATGTGCATTGTTATGCTGTTGGATCTTGATGGTGGTGGAGGAGAGGGAAATATGAGGGAGGAAAAAAAAGAAAAAAAAAGAGGGTGGTGCATTTTTCAGTTCTAGCCTAGGATGGCGAATTTAAATGTTAATGACGACAGAGATAGCAGAAATACAATAAAGCCAACACAAAAAATACGAAAGCCGAGATCGATAAAGAAAATCGTTAAACACGCAAAACTGTTTAATATATCTGACCAATATACCCAACTGGCAGCTGAAAAGAAAAGCAAACGTGTGGCCATAGCATTGACATTCCTACAGCGGTGCGCAGTGAAAGACGGCGAGTCTCTCGACCATGTTGTCACTGGGGATGAAAGATAGGTGTCACATGCTGCAATAGAAACAAAACAAAACGTATGACATGCCACTAGCTTTACCTCAAGAAACACTGTAGCATTTCAGACGATTGGAACTGTAAAAGATTTGCTAGTGTCGCAAGGTCATTTCGCGGACATGTCGGGTGCATAAAATTTTAATCCTAACTGTATTATGTGAGAAACAAAATTATTTTAATTTAAAAGTATTAAATGTAGCAGAAAATAAGGTAAAACTTTTCTTCTTAAAGTCATTCTTGTGGGGTAATCAAGGCTATTAATGGATCTGGTACTACAATAGTTTCAATGGCCTTTTCATAATAGAAGATAATTAATTATTTCAAACAGCGAATCTCACAAAAATATAGTAAATTTTATTTTGTGATTCAACTAATATTCAGGATGAAGACCGTAGTGGCCGAGTAATGGCAAGTGCGTGGCAAGCAGTTTCACAGAAACAGCGTTTCACAATTCCATTGACTCTCGTCAATTCCTCCCTAGATGTGTCGCTCGCTGTTGCACCAAATTTTCTCCCGGTAGCTTGGTTTTCAATAAGTGTGTGCAGGACGGATGCCAAGGTAACGTCAATAGCTTCACGAGATGGTTCGCATGCAATGCTGTTGTCTACAGGGAGGTCGCAACTCCGCAAGACTGTAGCGAAATTCACGAAGACCTACACAGGACTCACAACAGCTGCAGGGACTGACAGCTGATTCTGAACGTAAAAAAGTGTATTTCCCCCACATAGGCGAGGAGGCCCATTACTGTTCGATTACACTCTTGACGATAAATGGCTGGCAACAACAACAACCTTGAAATTCCCAAGAGTAACAAACCGAAACGACCGAAAGTGGGTGGACTACATAAAAGTAATTGCAGGAAGCGTCTTGGCTCCACTTCTCTTCAACATTTATACCAACGACCAGCCATTGACCCCAGGCACAAGGAGATTCTTATATGCAGATGACCTAGCCCTTGCTACGCAGAGCTCATGCTTTGAAAGAGTGGAAAGAAACCTGACAACAGCACTTAGAACACTGTCAAGCTACTACAATCGGAACCAACTCAGACCAAACCTTTCGAAGACACAAGTGTGTGCCTTTCATTTAAGGAACAGGGAAGCTAATCGTGAGCTACATAATGCATGGTCAGGCATCCAACTCCAGCATCATCACGCACCTAAATACTTGGGAGTCACTCTCGATAGAACTCTGACATTCAAAACTCACTGCAAGAACACCAAAATGAAAATCTCCACTCGAAACAACCTAATTCGCAAACTAGAGGGGACACAGTGGGGATCACATCCACAAACTATTCGCTGTTCTGCAATGGCACTGTGCTTTTCTACTGCTGAATATGCTTCTCCACTCTGGTACAGGTCATCTCATGCCACACAAGTAGACATTGCTCTCAACGAAACCTGCAGGCTGATCACAGGTTGCTTAAGACCTACCCCAACTGATAAGCTCTACTGCCTGGCTGGAATAGCGCCACCATGGGGATGCAGAACAGTGGCTGCCAACAAGGAGAGACTGAAAGTGGAACAGGACAGTGCCCATCCACTGCACGGACATAATCCACCACAGCAACGGCTGAGATCGCGAAAGAGCTTCTTGAGAACACCCGAGAAGGCAAGGGTGGAGTTATGGAAGAAGTCGACGCCTCACCTGCAGTCGCCAGAAGCTGAAGAACTACCACCTGGACACAACGAGAGCTGGTTGGTGTGAAAATCTTTAAACAGATTACGATCAGGAGTTGGACGATCCAGAGACAACCTGAAAAGATGGGGCTTCATAACAGAAGATACGTCCTGTGATTGTGGACAAGAACAAACCACAAGCCACATGCTTCAGTGCCTCTTGTGCTCTACATCCTGCACGAAGATAGATCTCCTGCAAGCCACTCCAAGCGCCTTGGAGGTTGCAAAGTACTGGGCACATGTAATATAAGTATGGCTACTGTAAATTTGTATGTTTCTGACTCGAGTATATATATTGCAGGAAAAGCATTGAAAAAACCTGGAGGAAACGTAAATCATCCATGAAAGATTTATTAACAAATTAACATATATATAAGGTCAGCGATCTTTTCATTTCGAGGTTCTCCCTAACTCATGTCGTTGTACTGTATATATCTGTGATTGATTTTCAAGACAGGAGTACAGCCTCCTGCCTGTTACTCTCTTATTTCACGTCTTGCAGATTATAAGCGCGCCACTTCTTGCTCTCTGCAATTTTGTCATTAATTAAAGAACTAATTAACATGATATATGTTTTTATTTATTAGAAAATGCACCACTATCCTTTACTAAAAATAAGTAAAGCCTCTTTTCATGTTTCAGTTTTTAATAATGTTGCGAAGCTATTGGTTTGGTGACGTGTTGATTGCGTGCCGTCGCATGCACATTTTCATTTTTTTATAAATCTAAATTTTGTCACACAGTCCGATTACTACTTTTCTTGTGCAATGCACATTATTCTGTTGCATAATACATGGTCCAGTGACATTATCGCGACCACCGCTCTTGTCCGGCGTCAGTGTGCAATGAACACTCACAGACGGCGGGTTACAGCACCAGCTGTGGAGGTATACAGTGTAAAGCGTGTCGGGGGACGCGAAACAGTGCGGTTGTTGTCGTAATGTGGAAACGGAGCGATTTATCTGATGCCCAAAGGGCATGGTAATTGGCTTTCGGGCCAGGGGTGGAAGCATTTCTCAATCGGCTAAGTTCGGAAATTGTTCGCATGCCGCCGTGATTAAAGTGCACCGTATACACCGTGCATGGCAAAACGGCACTGTCCAAAACTGACCTGCAGGCCATAGATGACAAGGCTGACCGACGGCTGCGGAGATGTTTATAGGAGAACAGGCGTGAAACTTTGAGCAACTGGCCACCTAGATGAACCAAGGGGCTACCAACAGAGTCTCCTCAACAGCTGACATTGTTGTGTATGAGACTTCGCAGCAGACACCTGGTTCATACATCCATGCTGACTGACGTTCACTGGCGACGAAGGCTGGGATTAGCACACCACCATCGCAACTGGACCTCCACCACATGGCAACAGGTGGCCTTTTTTTGATGAATTGAGTTTTATGCTCCAACTGACAGAAGGCCATTGGCATGTACGGCGTGAAATGTCTGAAAGTAAACACCCTGCAGAAATGATCAGAAGGATCCAGACTGGAGTGCATTTCCTGGATGATCACGCCGCTCCTGGAAGCACACTGGATCAACATGACTATGTATCTATCCTTCAGGTCCATGTCCACCCCTACATGCAGTTTGTTTTTCCTCAGTGTGATGGCATCTACCAGCAGGATAATGCACCATGCCACACAGCTCCCAGTATACATCTGTGGTTTGAAGAGCGCCATTGTGAGTTAACCGTGCTCTCCGGCCATCATACTCTTCGGATTTAAGCCCAATCCAAAATCTATAGGCTCGAGCTGAACCTCAACGACCGACTTCCTGCACGTCTCAAAAGACTTCAAAATGGTTCAAATGGCTCTGAGCACTATGGGGCTTAACTTCTTAGGTCATCAGTCCCCTAGAACTTAGAACTACTTAAACCTAACTAACCTAAGGACATCACACACACCCATGCCTGAGGCAGGATTCGAACCTGTGACCAAAGCGGTCGCGCGGTTCCAGACTGTAGCGCCTAGAACCGCTCAGCCACCCCGGCCGGCCTCAAAAGAGCCCGCACTGCAAAAGGTGGTTATTCAGCCTTTTGACTCCTGGTCACGTTAGTGTGACTGAACACTGTACATCATATTATCACCGACCGCGGTCACCAAGCTTTCCTGCTGCCCAGTAACGACTCTGGACCTGATTACAAAGGAAAATATTATACCAGCAGATAACAGCCATTTTGGCTTTGTAGGAGGTCTAAATTCAATGTAAGTTGAAACTCTTATGTTATATATGTCTTTATTACACTCCCGCTGTAGTCACTGTGATATATCCCACTTCCGAACAATTAGCCTTCTGAAGAATTAAGTAATAGCATTTGGTTTCATCTATTCTTTTTTTAAAGAGGACTACTCTGCAAAGTGACTTACAAAGAACTTTTCCGATTTGATCACTTTTTGAGTACTGCTCATCATCTGATAACAGCTGCCAAATAGAAGTAGCAAGTAATACCTTATGTACCAAAAATTAATTTTATGACTAACTTTAGGGAGTGTTTACCACAATTATGATTTTATTATTTGACGTTTGAGACCATGCTGATAAACCAAAACATTGTGCCTACTGCTCACCGCGACGTTAGGAACTGGCTTTGAGGATACGTGACGCGATAGCAAAAGTATGAACGTGGAGCAGATACGGATGGGGATCACATTAGCAAACATATGGGCTGCAGATGGGGAAATCCATTGAGATAAGCGATTTCGACAAAAGGGCAGATTATTATTACGCAGAGCCTGTGAACGAGTATCTCGGAAACGGCGAAGCTGGTGAATGTTTACGTGCTATTGTCATTAGCATCTGCGGAAAGAGGTAGAATGATAGTGAAACTACCACTAGGTGCTAAATGGTTGGACTTCCGCGACTCTTCACAGAACGTACGGTTCGATGAATGGCAACGTGTCGGCTCTTCGGGTGAATCACATTTTTGCTACACAAGGTCGATGGTCGCCTTCAGCCATGCCGTCATTGACGTGAACGTCGGCTCGAAACGCGCAGCGCGCCATGGATTCAGGCTGGTGGTGGCAGTTTTGTGCTATGGGATACAGTCTCCTGCACCTGCATGGGACCTGTGGTAATAATAGAAGACACGCTGACAGCTGCGAATCATCTGCATCTCTTCATGCCTGATGTCATCTTTCAGTAGTATAATTATACGTGTCTCAGAGGAAGAACGATGATACAATGGTTTGAAGAGCTTTATAGCGAAGTCACGTTGATGTCTCGGCGATCAAATCCTATGGAATCCATCTGGGTCGATATCGGGCACCATCTGTGCTTACGCAAATCAGCGACTTTTCATTTACGCGAATTACATGACCTGTGCATAATCCAAAGCCACGTACCTTCACAAACCTACCAACAAACATTCGAACTACTGATATGCAGAATCATTGATGTATTTTGTTCCAAAGACGGACAAACAAGCTATTAAGCAAGTAGTTTCGGATCATCAATCTACACTGGTGCATTAGTTCCATCGAGCTGAGCTCCTGTACGTTTATGACTAGATGACAGTGCACCACTTATAGTGGCACAATGTTTGTTCTATGTATTTGATCAGAAGATGGCAATTAAAGTGTACCAATAAAAAGAGATCGCTCTCCTACTGACAATGTCAAGTAACCACATTTGTTTCTGTTTAGTATCGCCTTCCTTATCTACACGCAGCTTCCATTACCTGTATGTCCTCTCGAATTTCACAAGTTTCAGATGATGCGATGTCTCTGCACACGACTGTGTTCTAAAAGGAAGAATATCTAACGTCGATAACGAGTCAGTAGAGACGTAACACGAATTGGAATAGTAGGAAGATTGGAAAGAGAATCAGCCGTGTCATTTTCAAATTAACTGTCGATTGAAATGGTTTACCTGAAGCACAGAAAACCTCAATACAAAAGGTTTGTTAAAGAGACATGCTACGCTACATGCAGCTGCAACTGAAATATCGTTTTCTCTTAAAGCTATCTCCTCCTCTTCATCGATATTTCTAGCGGTCTTCCCCTTCACTGTATTTCATACCACGTCCTTATTTTGTTGCCTGAGGTAGCTCTTCTGTTCTCAAAATTCATTAGGGTCTGTATAACAGTACCGATCTCTTCCATATTCTGCAGTATTTCTTGTAATGGGCTACAGTATCATCATCGAGCTGTCCCTGACTGACGGTTATAATTAGGAACAACTCTGCCAATGTCTTATCGCTATGTGCCGTTTCTCTGTACAGTCAATTCTGAAATGTGGAACCATTTTTCGGAGTTAAATATACAAAATCACAACAAAATTTGAAATTATGGGAAAATGCCAAAACAATAAAAATAACTGACAATAGTAACCAGGCCCCTTTGTTCAAATATTTGGTGTTTCTAATTGATACATATCAATTGATTGTGTATCATAAGAAAACATTAGTAATTATTACACTAATGTATTCGTCCATGATTTTGGAGTAAGAGGCCAGAATTATGTACACCTAATTAACAAAAATAAACGAAAATACCAAAACGCTATTTTCTATGATAAAATAGTCCAATAAATTGTCCAAGGAGACTAAAAACCTAGCTAAAACCAACATAATAAAAAGAAATCAGTCAGAACATCTCACTTTAATAGCATATACCATAAAATGATAGATTAATTAAGATAACATATTCAACAATTGTTCAAATTGGTACAAAATCAATAATAAAACACCTATTACATTGTGCAATATACTTTCATGGCGTAATGCATGATATTACCGAATCTGATACCCAATATCTGTGATTAATAATATTAATCTCCCTTCATCTTCTTGAGGTCAGAATCTCTTTAATAATGGAAGAATGGTATTTATTTTCCAGGAAGTGAAATGAGAAAATATGGTCATCACAAAAAAGATTACATTAGATTAGAGTAATAATTATTTAATAGATCATGAATACAGCACTTTTTAACTATGTGGAATATGTCAGTTTAAAAGAAAGTTTCTTCACATGTCATAATTCAGTTCTTTTTTGTATGTGTGTATGTGTGTGTGTGTGTGTGTGTGTGTGTGTGTGTGTGTGTGTGTCTGGTTACTAACTTATATCTAAAAATTCATCTCTTAATTTGTTTTTACACACTGATTGCCTATCAGTCAGCCTTTTGATGCTGTTTGGTAAGTGACCACTTTTTGGCAGCATAATTCCCAGAGTTAGATTTGACCCAGAATAGTGGAGATCAGCCTTTCTCCTAGTGTTGTAGCTACGCAAATTGCTATTGCTTTTGTATTGGGATGGGTTATTAATAACACATTTTTTAAAGTGAATATGTATTTTGTGGAGCTACTGTGAATATCCTTAGTTTCTTAAATAAATGTCTGCAAGGTGATCTTGGGTGGGCTCCAGCAACTATTCTGATTACACACTTTTTGTGCAATAAATAGTTTTTCCCTTATTTATTTATTATTTATTTATTCATTTCTCCATATAAATCTCTTTTTCAGTACATATATCGTAAACAGGATACTGGACAGAAAACCTTTTTATCTATTGGTTTTTCAAACATCGAACATACATTATTTAAATTTTTACGACAAATTGGATCTGTACGGTTAATAATTGCAATGTTTTAAATGAGGTATATTTTGAATATATTTCTACAATTAAAGATACAAACTACATTTTTTCTTGCATGAGATACTGTGAGATGGAATAGTAGCAGTTTTTCAAAAGGTAGGCTGTCACAGACTTTTTAAAGCTCTGTAGTTCAGGAAGAAATATTATATGTTTTAGTAATCTGTTGTATAGTTTTGTTCCTGCGTGATATACATCTTTATGGCATAGTGTGGTGTTACAATGATTAACATGTATGTCACTGTATGACCTGGTACTGTAATCATGGACACTTCTGTTTTGAGAAAATAGGGTTTCTTTTCCCAGTATACTTATTTTGACATGTGTGACTACTTCCAGTATATAAATGCAGGGTAGGGGTAAGAACCTTAGATCTTTAAGGAAAGGTTTCTATGGTTTTCTGCTGCTCACTTGTTTCGTTATTCTTAAAATTGCCTTTTCTTTCCGGAAAACTGTTATGGCCTGGTGTACATTTACCCAGAAAATGATACTTACTTCACTATTTAACGTACACAAGCAAAGTATACAGCCCTACCCGTTTCTGCACTAGTATTGTTGCAAAGAATTCTTACTACATAACTCATTTTTGATACAATTTTGGTAAACATTTTTGGAAAGCAGTGATCAATTAAGGAGCATTTTATGCAGTTACTTCTATGTTCATCCTCACTTAAAGCAGACATAGGCTGCAGGCCTGTGAGTGCATTAAAGAATCTGAAACATACATGATGTGATCAAGACTGAACTTTAGTCAAAATATATCATTTTTGATAGTTTTGAATTTAGGGATGTGATATGAGTGCTCCATGTAAGATTTTCCTGGATATGAATCCCAAGAAATTTAGTTTCATTGACAGCACTAATGATTTAGTTATCTATACATATTATGTGTTATACCACATTTTTATTTTGATCTAGCTTTCCATATTCATGAATAGGAGTGACTAGTCATTAATATACAGGGTGAGTCACCTAACATTACCGCTGGATATATTTCGTAAACCACATCAAATACTAACAAATTGATTCCACAGACCGAAAAAGTCAGTGAAAAAGACCAATAAAAAGGTGTTATCATGTGGACGTAATGTGCTGTTCCAGTCTCTTCTGTACCTAAGGTCCATCACCGATCCCTTTGGATCCCTACGTAATTCAGTGCTCTCCAATAGACACGATCGAACAGCGGAGGAGTGGTACTCAAGCGTCAACTTTAGGTTACAATATCTCCGGATGTAATTAACATTTTACAATGCAACAAACGGCACTGATTATGTATTTGTTTATATGTTCAGATGTGCTAACAAAACTAACGGGGTTCCATTTAAAAAACGTAGGATTGTGTTAAAAAACATACTTCTGTGCATTTTTGTATGGTTTGTATTAAACAATTGCAGTAGCCCCTCTCCTCACGTTCGGTCTGTGGAATCGGTTCGTCAGCATTTGATGTGGTTTAGGAAATATATCCAGCGGTAACGTTAGGTGACTCACCCTGTATATTAAGAACAATAAGGGACCCCAGACTGAACCCCTTGTGACTCTATTGTTGATACCTCACTAGTTTGAAGAATTTGCTGGTTTTTTCTTCATAATATGTGCACTGTTTATTTCATCCTTCTGCACACTTCCAGTTAAATATGAATTAAACCATTTGTGCACTGTACCACTCATGCAACAATACTTAAGCTTTTCTAGAATAATTCTGTGATATACATAATCAAGAAGCCTTTCTTTGAGAGATGACAAAAACTTCCTATGAGTGATGTTAAGCTATTCAGACATTTAATATTTGATTAGTGAAAGAATGTATAGCAGTTTTTGTTGAAAAGTCTCTCTGAAAACCAAACTCACATTAGCAAGTCAGTTTTACAAATACATGAAGCTAGTCTTGAATACATCACTTTTTCAAGAATTTAGGAGAAAGCTGTCAGAAGTGAGATTGGATGGTAGTTGTTGATATCAGACATATAACCCTTTTTATGTAAAGGCTTAACAATAGCATATTTCATTCTATCAGGAAAATTGCACTGTTACAGTGAACTACTACATATATGGCTAAGAATCCTTCTTATCTGTTAGGAACAAGTGTTTAGTACGCTGTTGGAAATTACATCAATTCCATGCAAGCTTTTCCTTTTGAGTCAGTTAGTTGCTTTCCTAATTTCAGAAGTAGAGGTGGGTAGGACTTCAATTTGATCATCAGAACAGCAAAAATTTGTTCATGGTTCTTACATCTATGAGTTTTATGTTGTCTGTGCAATTTGTTTGTTATGTATAGTGACTAGTGATACATTACTCATATGTCCAGTGGCTAATGCTGAGATAAATGAATAGTATATTCTTAATTCAGGCATGATCATTAATTGTTTTATGAAAATATGTACACAAAATAACATTGACTGTAACATATTTCCATCAACTTTCTATATGCAGTTTATGAACCAGACAACTGACACAGCCATATGTTTAGAAGGTACATTACTACTGTACATAATGAGGATGATAGTGATAGAGCAAAAGAAGATAATTTAAGGTGCATTAACAACATCAGTAGAAACCAGTTAAAATGATGAACTTCATCATTAAACATTTGCTATGCTGTACCCGTTTATGGTTTGATTTTATTTCAGTTAAAACGTCTTGACTGAGTTACTGTTTTACCTCTGAAGATGTCTGCTGCAGTTGGAAACGAAATTTCAGGGAATAGTTTTTTGTATCGACTATGGCCTCTAAGCTTGGAAGTTTTAACTGAAATGTTTGGTAGTTACCGAAATTATTATCTCTGTCCACTACACACTATAATGAATGGTCCTCCTCTAACATTACCATTTTTAGAGATAACCAGTACCATATATACTATCGATTCTTGCATAGGTTAAAATAATCTCAGCTGTTTCATTAAAAGAATTCATATGATTTTGTATACAATGTATTACATTTCAGGCTAAAATGTATTTAAAAAATTAATGTGTTACAATCTATATGTACTAACAGTTAAAATTACTCTTCTTTTAAAAATATTTGAAATTACGAAATTTCTGGTATATTTGAAATTGATATTATTAATTGTACAATCTAACTCTAATTATTAAATTTATTTCTGGATTTATTTATAACATAAAGATACAATTTGGTGAAGATTCTTCTTTGGCAAAGAAAGTTTGTAAACTCTTTTGCTTTGTAAATTCTTTGGAATAATGTGAGTAGGGCAGAATGCAAGTAGTGGTGGGTATGCCCCTTATGGAAGTAGACATTTTCTAAGTTTTTCACCAACAATGTAATTATTTGTTTTTTTTAATGTGGAAAATGTAAAAACGGCATGATGTTGAAAGATGTGACAAAGAATTAAATTCAAGAATAATAAAGGCAAATCTTCATCAGTTATTTAGTCATCAATAAGCTACATAACCGAAATTTCAGCTGCAAGAATGTACCTCTAGACAAGACTTCGAGCCATCAAAACAACAATGACATAATGAACACAAGTAAAAAGTTATTCTTGCACATATCTTATACCTCTCAAAGCTTCCAAAATTTGTGCAAAGAATGAGAATTTTAATTGTGACGTGTGAGAGGGTAAGTTTACAACACTTTAATTCGATATTTTATTTTTATTTATTGAAATTTTGTTATGAAATTATTTTCATTACATAATTATAACTCTGTCACTATGAACATGAGTAGGGATGACAAAAATGATATATCACTGTTGCCAATCCCTGTTCCAGTGCATGTTTTAATTTCATTATTTACTTGTCAGTTGTCTGGATTATCCAGAAGGAACTCCTGAAACTGCTATTTCATTACATTGGAAAATACCAGATACTGGACGGTAGCCTCACCAACTGATCTTTCAAACATATTTAAACAGCAGCATCAAGTTACCATAATCAAACAAAGTCAAAAATATATCATTATTCCATTAATCTTGATCTACTTTTTAGAATTTATGATGCCTATGTATTAATCAACTACTTCTGATGTGAAACCAGTAAGGAGCATTTTATGCAGTTACTTCTATGTTCATCCTCACTTAAAGCAGACATAGGCTGCAGGCCTGTGAGTGCATTAAAGAATCTGAAACTGTAAGATAAATTCAAACCTATAGCATATTATTCAAATATTTATTCTTTTTGTTGCCTGTCCAGTTACATTTAAATTATTAGCGTATGTTTTATTGTTCTATTAAAGGCATGACAAATGGCAAAACAATACAGGCAAACCATTATAAAATACATATAATAAAAAAGTTCGTAATATTTTATCATATATATGGTTTGTTCTCCTTCATACTTGATGACAATACAAAACTGACAACAATAACAAAATAATGGAAAGAAAGATAGAAAAAGGAAGCAAATCGAGCATAGATAAGTATTAAAAATTTCAAATCCTTGAAAAGGAAAAATACAAATCAGGCCTTTCCTGTTTTAATGCATTTGATTTCTGTACAGAGGTTTGGTTTTTGTAAATTATATACTCGTACAGCTTCTATATAAATTTGAATTGCACATAGTTTTCAAAATTTTTCTGTATCACAGATCACATATTGTGTATTTGATTCAATGTTGTGTGTATTAGCAGAAGAGCAGTATGTGGAATTTTTCAGTTAGTAAAGCACTACATAGACTGGCAGCCATTAATTAAACAGGAGAGTATTAAATTTTTGTTGAAGTAATTTATTAAATTCAAATCACAGTGATGATTCATTTCCTTTCTGCGAATTTTCCAAAATATTATTAATAAAATTGAGGGACAACAACAACCCTTATTAATCCAGAGGATCAGGTTTCCAAAGTGCTAAGAACATTAGAATCTTTGGCTATTGCTATGATGACTGTTTTGTGATGGGTTAGCGAAATTTGCGATGCTCAGGCCCAAATGAAAGCTGAAGTGTTAAGTAGGTTAGAACAGATCTTGAACAGGTAAGACAGATTAGCTAACAGGATAGTGAATATTGCAACCGATCAAGAGAGGACAGCAACTGAATAATACGGCCACCATCAAAAAATGATGACAAATGGAATGGTCGAATGGATAGAGGAAAATGACAAGCAAATTTCTGAATTAATCATTGCAAAATTTTACTACTGTGAGCAAGTTCAATGAGAACAAATAGTAAATGGTACCTTTCATAAATTTCGGAATGGCAAGAAAAAACAGAAACTGCTATTAGAGAATATAGAGAAGAGACTGATAAGTGTGTATGTAAAATCATAGGAAAGTTGCTAAATGCCATAGAAAAGGATCACCTGTCCAAATTGACAATTTAAATAAACAGATTTGTGATATTAACAGTTACATCACTTCCAGATTGAAAGACTGGCGTGAATATGCTGTACAAAATATCACTGCCATTAAACAAAATGTGAGCAAGCTGGTACAGGTGACAGAGCTGAACTGCTAACACTGTGAATAATGACATAGCCAGTCTGCACAGTTCATTTGTGACACAAGACGAAACCATCACACTAGTGCTATATTGAATAATGACCTACTATTGACAATACTATTAGGGAGACAAACGTATGACATTGGTACATCAATGTATTTACACTGACAATCTATCATATTCATTTGGTTGTTTAAAGGAATTTCACCTCTTTTGTGGAACAAGATGTAAAACATCCAACTTATGAGTGATTTTATGCACGGAGAGCAATGCTTTAGGAAACAGAAGCCTCCATAAGGAAGTGTTTAAGCCTGAACTTTACAATTAGCTTCAAGGTTACCTCTGGCACTACTTTGGGAAGTGTATAAACAACACTTAGCACTGGAATGAGACCATTACGAATAGAAATGTCCTGCCAATTTTGAAAGCAAAGTTGCCCATCTACATATGTGAAATTTTTATAAACCCACAATATGATGAGCTGGACACTTACCCATATGTACTGGACACCATTGAGTTAGTGCAGGTAGTGTATAATGTGTGAGGCCTGAAAACAGAAAATAGTAATGGATCACTGGATCACTGTAATGTTGTATTGGAGCGAGTGGAGAACAGTCACCACCACCACAGAGAGTGCAGTGACATTTAGAATGACACAACACGCAATAATAATAATGTCCATAATACGCATGACGAAAATTGCTCACATCACCCTGTAAATAGACAGTTTCAGCAGCAATACGAGAAGTGGTACTAGCCAGATCAGCAAAGCAATGGACATATGATGGCCATGAAGCAGTGTGTCTAGAGTATGAACATCTGATGAACACACCAAATCAAGTCAGAAAATTAAATGAGGACATAAGATGGTCCGCTGGTCTGGTATTAGTGAATTGTAGAGGTGTTCAAGACACTAGCAGCCTAAATTAATACAATGACAGATTAAACATCAGAGACAAGTTGTGTCAGGAGCACACAGACTGCACCCACAATGCAAATAGGGAGGTACAGTTGACAATTAAAACAATAGCTGGCAGGGCACTAGTATTGGTAATCTTAGACACTGGTACACATTTAAGTGCGGTCATGGCTGGTTTATTTAAGAGAAACAGTGTACTGCAGAAAGTTCCTGCACTATCTACGAGTGACTCCAAGATTATGGCAGCAATTAACATCAAATGTAAGCCAGTTAAAGTATAGCTAAATTACAAATAAACTGGAGCAATGGTGTTTAATAACATGTTCTTTGTGGTAGATGTCTGACAATGGTGAATGGTGTAAGAATGGGTTTTCTGAATAAGATGTAGCCAGTTACTGACAACTCTGGTGTTAGAGTGGGTTGTCAAAATGTTGTGGGTTGTTTGGTTGTAACGAAGTGAGCCCTGAGGAATTGCATCAGGGAGTCAAAATAAAATTTGTAAGATAGTTTGGTGATACTAATCAGTTGAATGAGAGCCACAACAACAGGACTATACTGTGTGCCGTAACTGGAAAGGTGAATGAATTAGACTGTCTCCATGCTGCACACAGAACTGAATTGCAACAAGTACTAATACAATATGATATTCTTTCCAAAGGATGTACGTTAGATATGTATCCTCATGAAACGTACTGTCACACCTCAAACAGTGTCCCTTGAGCCAAATTTCACTGTATTTCTGTTTGGTTTGAATGTACGCTCAGGTCTTTTTGTATATGCTCTTGACACAGTACTAAGGCCTGAGTTGTTAGTTATTTTTTTAGAAGGTTTCGTAATAGCTACACCTACTTGCTTAGAGCTTCTTGAATTAACAGACGAAGTCCCAGAGATCTCTAAAGAAGCTGGAGTCACAGAAAATATGCAGAAGTCCATAGGAGAACACATAACATTTCTAGGCCAGGTTTGTACTCGGGAAGTAATGTAATCAGATGCTACTAAATTGCTTAAAAAACATATGCAGTGGTACTGGTCCAGGGACTGCCAACAGACATTTGACAATATCAAACATGCTGTTTGCAAAACTTAACTTATGTTCCATCTGGGCATCAAATAGCACTATTGGTTAGCCACAGATACATCCAACGTTGGCTTGGAGTCTGTTTCCTCCAGATAAATGGCAAACTGACATTATG
Organism: Schistocerca piceifrons; assembly: GCF_021461385.2. Classification (NCBI taxonomy): domain Eukaryota; kingdom Metazoa; phylum Arthropoda; class Insecta; order Orthoptera; family Acrididae; genus Schistocerca; species Schistocerca piceifrons. The sequence continues at coordinate 776,554,911 of NC_060140.1, read as the reverse complement.
TACCATACATTCTGCTAGCAGAATCTTCACAAAGTGTGAGAAATCCTTTTCTACAGCTCTACTTGAAGTTTTGGGTAATTTGTGAGCCTTTAAAAAGATTCACAGTTCTCTGTACAGCCATATAAATGTGTATTTTTATCATGGGACCCTTATTTCATTACTGAAGTGAAAGCCATTACATGTAAGGCAGCAAGATGGTCGTTAGCCTTGGAGGAATATAGCTTTAAAATAGTACAAGTTAGAAGTCAAGGTAATGTAGTGGCAGTTGCCCTATCTAAATTACCTGAATGACTGGAAAATATATCATTATATAAAGATCAATCTTGTGATATTAAAGTGTATTTGATCAACCAAGGAGGAAGTACTTCTTGGACTTGTGTAAAAAAATGGCTCAAAAGCAAGATGCTGATGTTGCATTTTGAAAGTTGATGAAACAACTACAAAATAGTTCTACTGAACAGGTAAGTTTTCATTAGAAGGTGCATAATGAAGTGATATTCTGTAGTAGACACTGTGAATCTGATTCTTGGTGTGTCTGTATATTTGTTGAAGCAGAGAATAAACTCATCTGGTATACACACCGTGTATGGAATCACTCTGTTGTAACCAAATGTGTCAAAAAGTTCGTGAATACTGTCACTTCATCAACATGAGATAGAAAGTGCAGCAGTTGTTAAAAATCTGTCTGCTTTTCCAAAAGTCAAAACCACAAAGAGTAGCTTCTGACATCTGTAGATCATTACCGACACTTTAGATAAGAGTGAAGTCTGTGGTAGTATTGTATTATATTTTCTCTAAATATATGTGCTTATACAGGGTGGTCAGTAAATGTCTGAAACGCTTGTAGAGATGTTGCAAGGGAGGTTGTACTGAGACATAAACCTTAAGCAAAAAAATCGATGTGTTGCGCCTTTTCCGAGTTATTTAGCACTGAAATTATCCAATTGGAAAGACATGCACGTATATTCAGCAGTGCTGCCCAACACCATTTTTGTTTGGTTAACTGAAACTTGAATTTGTGCTTGCTACGACCTCATAGGCTAACTTCACTGCTAAATAACTTGGAAACAGCTCAACTTATTGAATTTTCTTCTTAACAATTATGTCTCAGTACAGCCTGCCCAGGAACATCCCTACAAGCATTTCAGACAGTTTCTGACCATCCTGTATACTACACAGACTGCTACCCATGAATGAGTTACCAGAAAGATTCCGAATGGTCATATACTCAGGTTTTGTTAGTCTGAGTCAGTCTCTTCAGATAATGGTAGTACTTTTGCCAGTTACAAACGGTGAACCTTTCTAGAGGAAAGAAGGATTAGGCAATTCCGATATCTAAATTTCATCCAGAACCCTAACAAGCAGAGAGAATATTCTGACAGTTCTGTTGCTGAGTCAGAACCTGTTATCACAATACACAATGTATACTGATGTGCCCAAACATTATGACCGCCTGCTTAATAGCTTGTTTGTCCATCTTTGGAACGAAATACATAATTGATTTTGCGTATCAGGGATCTGACAGTTAGTTGGTAGGTTTAGGTCATGTAATTCGTGTAAATAATGGGACGCTGATTTGCATATGCATTGATGGTGCGCGACAGCTGAGACATCGATCTAAGTTCACTTAAATGCTCCTCAAAACACTGTAACACGGTTCTGGTTCTGAGACGTGTATAATAATACTACTGAAGGATAACATCACCGTCAGGGAAGACATCAAGCATGAAGGGATGCAGGTGGTTCGCAGTTGTCAGCATGTCTCTAATTACTACTGCAGGTCCCCTGGAAGTGTAGGACGATGTCTCCCATAACGCAATACTGCTCCCACCAGCCTGTGTCCATGGCATGCTGTATGTTTCAAGCCGCCAATCACCTCGATGAGGGCGTTTGTGGACACGACTATTGACCTAGTGTAGCAAAAAAATGTGATTCACCCAAAGAGCCGACACGTTTCCATTAATCGACAGTCGAATCACGATGATCCCATGGTTATTGCAGTTGTAATTGACGATGTCGTTGGGTCAACGTAGGAACACATACAGATGATCTGCTGCGTTGCTCCATGTTCAACAATGTGCAATGAACTGTGCTGTCCAAAAGGCTTGTGCATACACCACCACTGTGCTCTTTCAACAGAGATGCCACCAATCACCATGTATTCTACTTTACAGAGCAGGCAAGCCTCCAAACTCCACGTGCAGTGAAGAGTCGTGAACGTCCAACCATTTAGTGTTTAGTGGTAGTTTCACCGTCCTACCTCTTTCTGTAGATGCTCACCACGGTAGTACATGAACAATCGAGATCAGCTTCGCCGTTTTTGAGATACTCGTTCACAGGCTCTGTGTAATAATAATCTGCCCTGCCAAAGACGATTATCGTAATGTATTTTCCCATTTGCAGCCCGCCTCTTCGCTAGGATGATCCCACATACGTTTCTGCTCCACTTAGATACTTTTGTTACCGCGTCACATGCCCACAAAGCCACCAGACAGCATCCAATGTCGCGGTGGACAGTGGTCATAATGTTAGGGCTTATCAGTGTACATGCTTTCAGTATTTAGATCAGTCTTAGGAGATCATGAATAATTTACCTAACTCCTCCAAAAACTGCACAGCACATGCATTTATATTAAACCAATCAGATAGTAATGTACGGTGTTCAGCAATTCCGAAATTACCACTTGACGATCAGGCAGAATGATGGCAAAGCAACACAAACAAAATTTAGCCACTGAAGTATGAAAGACAACCATATATCAGCCCAGTGATAAAATCATTTTCGACCCTAAATTCTTTTTACTCACTGAACACAACAAAAAGTGACAACTGTTATACAGTACGTTAACTGTAATACGCCGATTCGCACAATGAATTGTGTGGAATTGAGGAAGCATACTCAGCCTCCATATAGACCCCACAGACTGAGGAGACATGCAGGGAGAACAGCCATGCTTGCTACCCATGATAAAGAGATCTTAACCTGTGCCTCACGCTTTTGAGAATGCAGAAGTCATACAGAAAGGTAAAACTCTAAAATGTTGTTCATAATGTAAAGTGAAAACGTCTTACGTATTGGGATGGTTAACAAAGCTATTAACTGCAACAGTTATGTACATTTATCATGAAATAGAGTGAAGTACAGCAAATTAAATCAAATGTAAAACAGTAAAAATTGGCTACCCTTCACAGAACTGTCAACTAGCTAACGTTGATTGCAATCAAAAACCATTAACTCACAACCAAAGCCTTCCGACTTCAAATGTTCAAATGCGTGTGAATTCCTAAGCGATCAACCTGCTGAGGTCATCGGTCCTAGATTTACGCACTATTTAAACTAGCTCAGTCTAACTTACGCTAAAGAATAACACACACTCATGCCCGAGGGACGACTCGAACCTCTGGCAGGAGTGGTCGCGCAATCCACGACATTGTGCCTCAAACTGCATGGCCACTCCACACAGCCTTCTGACTTCTTTTGATTTCTATCTATTCTGGACTACAGAGATAATCAACCTACTTAATGTTAATGCACTATGTTCTGTTGCATTTATTATGGCCAGAAGTATATGTGAGCCTGAGTGCTGTTTGTTATTGCATCCAGAGTCTGACAAAGTCAAAGGATTGTTCTCTTACAAAGATATAAGGAAATTCTGTGCGTGATCTGTGATAAGTAATGTGAATGCACTAACTTGACAAAATAAAGTACTAAAATTATTGAAGATGAACCACAGCTGATGAATTTCAATGCTATTGTTTCTGGTGCACTTCCTGGCTTGTCTCCCTACTTCCTCAGTATCACATCATGATGATGCAAAACTGTGACAGCCTTACATCAGACTGTTCTGCACCCCATTTTCATAGTGACTTTCTACATCTACATCTACATTTATACTCCGCAAGCCACCCAACGGTGTGTGGCGGAGGGCACTTTACGTGCCACTGTCATTGCCTCCCTTTCCTGTCCCAGTCGCATATGGTTTGTGGGAAGAACGACTGCCGAAAAGCCTCTGTGCGCGCTCGAATCTCTCTGATTTTACATTCGTGATCTCCTCGGGAGATATAAGTAGGGGGAAGCAATATATTCGATACCTCATCCAGAAACGCACCCTCTCGAAACCTGGACAGCAAGCTACACCGCGATGCAGAGCGCCTCTCTTTCTGAATCTGCCACTTGAGTTTGCTAAACATCTTCGGAACGCTATCATGCTTACCAAATAACCCTGTGACGAAACGCGCCGCTCTTCTTTGGATCTTCTCTATCTCCTCTGTCAACTCGACCTGGTACGGATCCCACACTGATGAGCAATACTCAAGTATATGTCGAACGAGAATTTTGTAAGCCACCTCTTTTGTTGGTGGACTACATTTTCTAAGGACTCTCCCAATGAATCTCAACCTGGCACCCGCCTTACCAACAATTAATTTTATATGATCATTCCACTTCAAATCGTTCCGTATGCATACTCCCAGATATTTTACAGAAGTAACTGCCACCAGTGCTTGTTCCGCTATCATATAATCATACAGTAAAGGATTCTTCTTTCTATGTATTCGCAATATATTACATTTGTCTTTGTTAAGGGTCAGTTGCCACTCCCTGCACCAAGTGCCTATCCGCTGTAGATCTACCTGCATTTCGCTGCAATTTTCTGATGCTGCAACTTCTCTGTATACTACAGCATCATCCGCGAAAAGCCGCATGGAACTTCCGACACTATCTACTAGGTCATTTATAAATATTGTGCAAAGCAATGGTCCCGTAACACTCCCCTGTGGCACGCCAGAGGTTACTTTAACGTCTGTAGACGTCTCTCCATTGAGAACAACATGCTGTGTTCTGTTTGCTCAAAACTCTTCAATCCAGCCACACAGCTGGTCTGATATTCCGTAGGCTCTTACTTTGTTTATCAGGCGACAGTGTGGAACTGTATCGAACGCCTTCTGGAAGTCAAGGAAAATGGCATCTACCTGGGAGCCTGTATCTAATATTTTCTGGGTCTCATGAACAAATAAAGCAAGTTGGGTCTCACTCGTTCGCTGTTTCCGGAATCCATGTTGATTCCTACAGAGTAGATTCTGGGTTTCCAGAAACGACATGATACACGGACAAAAAACATGTTCTAAAATTCTACAACAGATCAACGTCAGAGATACAGGTCTATAGTTTTGCGCATCTGCTCGACGACCCTTCTTGAAGACTGGGACAACCTGTGCTCTTTTCCAATCATTTGGAACCTTCCGTTCCTCTAGAGACTTGCGGTACACGGCTGTTAGAAGGGGGGCAAGTTCTTTTGCGTACTCTGTGTAGAATCGAATTGATATCCCGTCCGGTCCAGTGGACTTTCCTCTGTTGAGTGATTTCAGTTGCTATTCTATTCCTTGGACACTTATTTCGATGTCAGCCATTTTTTCGTTTGTGCGAGGATTTAGAGAAGGAACTGCAGTGCGGCCTTCCTCTGTGAAACAGCTTTGGAAAAAGGTGTTTAGTATTTCAGCTTCACGCGTGTCATCCTCTGTTTCAATGCCATCATCATCCCAGAGTGTCTGGATATGCTGTTTCGATCCACTTACTGATTTAGCATAAGACAAGAACTTCCTAGGATTTTCTGTCAAGTCGGTACATAGAATTTTACTTTCGAATTCACTGAACGCTTCACGCGTAGCCCTCCTTACGCTAACTTTGACATCGTTTAGCGTCTGTTTGTCTGAGAGGTTTTGGCTGCGTTTAAACTTGCAGTGAAGCTCTCTTTGCTTTCACAGTAGTTCCCTAACTTTGTTGTTGAACCACGGTGGATTTTTCCCGTCTCTCACAGTTTTACTCGGCACGTACCTGTCTAAAACGCATTTACGATTGCCTTGAACGTTTTCCATAAACACTCAACATTTTCAGTGTCGGAACAGAAATTTTCGTTTTGATCTGTTAGGTAGTCTGAAATCTGCCTTCTATTACTCTTGCTAAACAGATAAACCTTCCTCCCTTTTTTTATATTCCTATTTACTTCCATATTCAGGGATGCTGCAACGGTCTTATGATCACTGATTCCCTTACAGAGTCGGAAAGTTCGGGTCTCTTTGTTATCAGTAGGTCCAAGATGTTATCTCCACGAGTCGGTTCTCTGTTTCATTGCTCGAGGCAATTTTTGGATAGTGCACTCAGTATAATGTCACTCAATGCTTCAGTGCTTTCTATCAGCGCTTGAAGTTCCGGTACTTTACCAACGCAGCTTCGACAGTTTACAATTACAAAACCGATTTCTGCTTGGTGCCCGCACGTGCTGACTTTGCCCCGCACCCTTTGAGGCTATTGTCGTTTCTGTACTTGCCTGAGGCCATCTAACCTAAAAAAACCGCCCAGCCCACGCCACACAACCCCTGCTATCCATGTAGCCGCCTGCTGTGTGTTGTGGACTCCTGCCCTATCGAGCGGAATCCGAAATCTCACCACCCTATGGCGCAAGTCGAGGAATCTGCAGCCCACAGGGCCGCAGAACCGTCTCAGCCTCTGATTCAGACCCTCCACTCGGCTCTGTACCAAAGGTCCACAGTCAGTCCTGTCGACGATGCTGCAGATGGTGAGCTCTGCTTTCATACCGCTAGCAAGACTGGTAGTCTTCACCAAATCAAATAGCTGCTGGAAGCCAGAGAGGATTTCCTCCGATCCATAGCGACAAACATCATTGGTGCCGACATAAGCGACCACCTACAGATGGGTGCTCCCTGTACCCTTCATCGCATCCGGAAGGACCCTTTCCACATCTGCAATGACTCACCCCGGTATGCACACAGAGTGAACATTGGTTTTCCTCCTCTCCCTTGCAGCCATATCCCTAAGGGGCCCCATTACGCGCCTGACGGAGCTCCCAACTACCAGTAAGCCCAGCCTCTGCGACCACACAGATCTTGCAGACTGAGGGGCAACCTCTGGAACAGGACAAGCAGCCATGTATGGCCGAAGATCAGTATCAGCCGGAGACAGAGCCTGAAACTGGTTTGTCAGACAAACTGGAGAGGCCTTCCGTTCAGCCCTCCGGAATGTCTTTCGCCTCTTGACACACCTCAAGACGACCTCCCACTCTACCACGGGTGAGGGGTCAGCCTCAATGCGGGCAGTATCCCAGGCAGCCACAGCCGTAGTCCAATCGGGGAATGCGGGGGACGAGCTGACCTTCCCCAACAAAGCCTCATCTGAACCCCCACAGTGATGCCCATTGGCAACAGCCTCAAGCTTTCTGACCAAAGCCAACACAGCCTGAAGGTGGGAGCGAAGGGATGCCAACTCAGCCCACATCTGAACACAGCAGTCTGTGTGCCTTTGGCACATGTCAACATGCATGCCAACTGAGTGCAATGAGAAGATCATAAATTGGAACAAAAATCACATACAATGAAATACCAATTACAAAATTATATTTTCTATATAATGGTTACATAACAATGAATTGGCTGCTCTCACCAGAGGTTCGAATCCTCCCATGGACATTGTTGTGTGTGTTGTTCTTAGCATAAGTTAGTTTAAGTAGTGTCTAAGTCTAGGGAGTGATGACCTCAGCAGTTTGGTCCCTTAGGAATATACACACATTTGATCATTTTTAACAGTTAAAATTAGCTGGACATAATGAAATTTAAAATCTAGAAAGCCACAAATCTGAAGTAAAATTATGTACAAAAAAAGTACCATGTAACAATGAAGGCTAACAGTATATGAGGACATTTAAAATCTTTTTCTCAAGTTTATGACTGTTGTAGAGACAATCCAATCTTTATCTTATGAAAAGTAACAGCTATTTAACAGCTTGTTTAAATGTTTACTGCATTAATGATCTTCTTGTTAAGAGTAATTATTTTCCAATTCTTAAGCTATCTTATGAAAGCTACTGTCTTGCTGTGAGTATATGAAAGATGATAAACACTATCTGAGCTACTGATTCAATCACACACTTTATAACTGCATAAATTTTATAAAGCATTATTTGCTTATTGTGTAAAGTCATAGACTTGCCTGTAGACCTTTGTGTATAATGGGAAATGAATACTTCAGTGTGCATCTCATTGGCGTCAATGAAGTGAACCCTTATTGTCCCGCTGAGCTGTCATGGGAATGCTATAATGTATAAAATATAGATTTTCATCTGCAAATCCTTACACGTTTCCTTTTCTTCCAAATTTTTTACTGAATAGTTTTCATTCCGTTCAGTACTGTCAGAATTCTTCTATGTTTCAATCTGTGATTGTGCATTGAATCACTTGTACAACAAATTGGATTTTAAACAGTTGCAAGATGTTTTTTAGTGAGATAATGGTTTGGAATGTCTCTAGTATTAATCTTTCAGATGATTTCTGTTGCTGCCAAGAACACTGTAGTACCCATTTCGATGCAATTAATTATATTTATTCAAACTTCGTTATGAAGTTCTTTCATTACGTCATTATATCTCTGTAATTAACATTATGAGTCGTGACAACAAGGACATTATATTAGGAGTGTCAGTCCATGTCCTAGCACTTGTTTCAACTTAATTTTTTCGTAATCAGTCGTCTGGATGAGATAGAGAGAGCGCTACCAATTCTGACACCTGTTACTGAAATTTCTGTCAGTACAGTGAAGAATATCATATATTGGATCTCTGACTCAGTAACTGAGTTTTCAAACACATTTAAACTGTAGTGTCAATTTCTGCTAATAAAACAATAGTGAAAGGATTAATACAGTTCTCATGTCATTGTTCCACTGACTATGTTCTACGTTTGAGAATTTGTGATATCTACATATTACGTGAATCTGGCTGCTGTGAGAAGGGCATAGGGTATTTTGTGAAGTTAATTATATGTTCACCCTTACATGTGAGGAGATATAAATTATGAACCAGCATGCATAGCAAAGGAGATGAAGTTGTAATATAAATTCAATCCCATAGCATATAATTCGAATATTTATTCATATTTTATTGACAGCCAAATTCTGTTTAAATTATTAGCCACATTTTTTGTACTAAGGCTAAACACTTCATAATGTTAAGGCATTGTTATCTGCCCTCTAGCAAATATTTTATAACTACAGATATAGACGAGAAAAACAGGGCCCTGAAGGAAAGGGCTCCTAGTGAGACAGATGATGCCATTAAGAATGTATAGACAGAAGAATAGGTTTTCAAAGTTAGAATAAAAATAGTTTGTGGATGTGAAATCGGTAGCTAAAGAGTCTGTAAATACATCAGATTTGAAAATGAAAGATCTTTTGTGGCTAAGCATTACTTATGCAAATTCATCAAAGAAACATTTAATGAAACTTCCTCCCAGACTAAAACTGTCTGCCAGGACAGGACTTGAGAACATAAACGTGTCTTGCGACTAAGCTATAGAGACACAGTTGATAACCAGCCCTCAATGTTTCACTTTTTCTAGGATCCTCTCCTAATTTCTAAAATTCACAGAAGTACTTCTGCATGTCTTGTCAGACTATCTTTCCTGAAACGTTGAGAAGAAATGTGATTGCTCCCAGAATTACTCTTTGAGTGTGTAGAAAAATGAGAGCTCTTTTGAAACTTCCTGGCAGACCAAAAGTTATTGTTCTACTGGGGCTCGAACCTGAAGCCTTACAGCCTTACCTTACATTCACTACTGCCAGTAGCCTATTTTCGTTATGAAAGTGATATAAAACAGAATAAAAGAAACAGAAACAAAATATGCTGTTGAAAATAAAGTAGAGCCTGGCTACCCAGGAACAGGAAGATTGGGAAACAGAAGGAAAACACAATAAATAAATAAAAATTGAAAAATGCCTCTTTCCAAATGTAATTACTGTTGATTGTATAACAGTCCTTATTCTCATAGCAGTGAAATTGAAAACTTTTTTGTTATTAGCGTACTAAAAGCGTATTAGCAAACTGAACATAATATTTCTTTAACAGTTACCAAAAAATGTGGCTGTATAAAAATGATATTACTTTATACAATGTGATTTTTTCCACCGTGTACAAACTCTAGGGATTGATCAATGAGAGGATATGGATCAAACCGTCTAATGAACTTGTGTTGCATGGTTTCCATACTAGAGACAATTTATTCAATCATACACTGTTACAGAGACTGTGGTCTAATACACGCCATACCATGCAGCCACAGTTACAGTATGTGGTGAAAATGGTTTTCTTGTGCCTCAACACATGCATGTCAGCTGTGTAGCATGTTCTGTCTCACACATTCACATCGTCCAGGCTGCATCCGAACAGTGTCAATGGCAGCATGAATACGCTTCTTCGGTGTCTTCACGTCTGGAATGGGTTTTGCATACACGATACTTTTGAGATGTCCCCATAACCAGAAATCGCACGTTTGAGACCCAGTGTATGAGCAGACCATGCAACTGGACCCCCTCGTCCGATCCACTGACCATCGAAGACACGATTGAGATGGTTCCAGACATTAACGGCGAAATGGGCTGGAGCGCCATCATGAAGCGGCCACATAACCTTCGAATCATCAGTGATACTTCTTCCAGGAGGGGAGGCAAAGTCACCTACAAGAAACACCGATCGTTCCGGCCTGTCAGGCGATGTGGAAGGAAGACTGGTGCCAAAATATGGTTCCCCATTATCTCGGGCCACACATTCCGGCTGCACCGATGTTGACGATTCCCTGTCACCATACCATGAAGGTTCTGCATATTGTCCCACAGATGACTGTTATAAAAGTTGAAGATACCACTCCGCTTAAAGGTGCCCTCATCTGTGAGTAGGATGGATGACACAGTTCCTGGAATCGTGGTTGTCTGATGAATAAACCAGTGACAAAACTGCTACTGATGTGGATAGTCTGTCGCTAGTAAGCCCTGCACAAGCTGTAAGTGATAAGAATAATAAAAGTTGTCATGGAGAATGTTCCACATGGTCGTTTGACTTATCCTGTACTGTCGGTCCAGCTGCCTGGTACAGACACGGCGGTCGCCTTCTACAGTGTTAATCACATTTTCCTTCAAGTCTGGTGTCCGAACATTTCGGCTACGTCCTTCATGATTTCCTGCTTCCTGAAACGACCCTGCTTCAGAAAAACGGCAAAACACTGTTGCAGACATTCAAAGCTGTGATTGTTGTCGGCGTGGATAGGTCTCCTGATACAACCTTACCACTCACCGCCCATTGCCATTGCCTTTCCGTAAGTTAAACACCATGTCGGTAAACTCTCAATTTGGATACTGAACCACTGCATACAACCCTGTATCACATTCACTAAGAAGTGAGTCAGCAAGAGCAGTGAATCGGTCACAACATTACCAATTACTGTGGCAGGAGCGGACGCTAGAGCATGACTATGAAGAAGAGTATCACCCTCTAGGAGGAAACCATGCATATAGTAACTGTGGCTGCATGGTACAGGGCGTATTAGACCGCAGTCTCTGTAACAAAGTATGATTGAATAAATTGGCTCTAGCACAGAAACCATGCATTTCCAGACATAAGTTCATTAGACGTTTTTTGTTCTGTATTCTCTCATTGATCAATCCCTAGACCTCGTACATGGGGGAAAAATCACCCTGTATAAAGAGAAAAAAATGAAGAGTAAATTAAGAAAAGCCATAAGGGCAGTGCATGCGAAAGGCAAGGTTCTAGGTTCAAGCATACAGTTTTTTTTATCTGTCATGTTTCTCCACAATATCCTTCCTCCAGAAATTATATTGCAGATTGAAGTTTGGAAAGTACAGGAGATCGACTGCCAGCAGTGAAGCTGCAAGGGTGGATCATGAGTCATACTTGGATAGTCCATTAGTAAGAGCATTGTCTATGAAAGACGAGCTCCAGTCCTGGGTATGGGCCTTGGTTCAGCACAAAGTTTTTAACCTTTAAATCTATGCAGCCAAAGCACAGTCCTCACATCTAATTTCCCTCTTTCCAAAAATTACAGCTTTTCATAGTACTACCTGATTAATACATTTATAATAATAGTATAATAATATATTATCTAATAGTAGTATCTTTAGACTAAACTTACATAAAGTAGTACATCTTTTTATTTTACGTTGATATGCCGAGCTCCACATCTGGTAAGCAATAATGCAGTACTGACTGGAAACGTTAAACAATTTAGGCTGGTTCATTACTATCAGACCCCACCTCTTTCATTAAAAATTCTTCTCAGACACTGCAATACTACTGCCAACACACTTCTCAGTCGATCCAGGCTGCTCTTTAGAATTCCTGTGTAGTCAGTTAGAAATCTATTAAATACATCTTTCAGTACATTTTTAATTTATGCATCAACAAAACATGGGTATACACTACACACAGAGAATCAACTTTGGATTCCTGCATGGTACATTCTACTTCTGATCAAAGCCTCCCATCTGGGTTTCTGCAACCTCCCATCTGGGTTTCTGCAACAAAAATTTCCTCTCAAAGTAATTCCTACCCCACACACGTTGTCCCTAGTGTCTTTTATTATCAAACATGTACACATCCTCATAAGAGCTGACGTCCTAAAAATCTACTATTCTTTCATTCTATTCTTATTACTACATGCCCTGAAAAACTAGTTCATAAAATTTTAAATTTTTACTGATAACGCTGAATATATTCACATTTATTCCTTACTGCCCTTCCCCAGCTTCAAGAAGTTGTGAAGCAATTGCAAATTCAGACTTGTTTCCATTTCACGTAAATTACATTCTAGTCACCCCATTCAAACCACTGATCTCTAAGTGTAATGCTTCACACACTTTCCTACCATTAGAGGTCACATGTGCAGTTTCCAGCCTTGTAATTCCTATTGTGAATGTTATAAGTTAGTTACTAATCACTGTGTCCTAGCTAACTCTCTGTCCTCATCAAGATTGTAAATTCACAAAAAAGAATAAAAAGCTCTTAACTTCCACAGTAGAAATTAAGCTTCAAAAACATGTTTACTATGGAAAACAAAACAAAAAATTCTCAGTTCATACATTTTATATCCTGAAGTCTAAAACATCTCAAGCTTTTGTTACTAACTAGGTCTTTCAGTTTCTCTCTATCATATATGTACTTTCAACTAAATTATGAATTTTTTAAGATGTCCCGTACATTTATCACTTCAGCTACGACTATATACCCAGATCTTGCCTCCTACACTATAATAAGGTAGTCAGATCCCTAAATTTAACATATCCTTTCTCTCTTTCGATTGTCTGGTGAGTTTTTGGATTACTTTTTTTCGCTTTCTCTCCCACGAAACTCCTCAGATTCAAGGAAAACAACCAGCTTCAACATGGGATCCCATTTTATTTTTCCTGCCAATATCTCTCTAGGCTGCTGAGTAATCTGCACTTGACAAATCCCTGTAATGCCCACTGGCAGTAAAATTTTTCATTCTCTTCTTGAAGGTGACCAACAAGCCTTTCCATCTTTCTCTTTGCTAATCTCTTTTCCGGAACATCTAAAACTTCAGTACTCGTTGCCATCCAGTCCAACCTCAGCAACACCTTCACTACTACGTACACCAACACTAACATTGCCTGGCTAAATCTGAAACTTCCAACTGCAAAACAAACTAAAATCTCTTTTCTACTTTTCATCTTTTGTTTCTCACTCCCATAATATCAATGTTAGTCACTGGGTACGTGAGAACATTCCATTATTCTTGGCATGTTACTGAAAATTTCTATCCAGTAAACTCGCAGGTCTATCAGTGGCCAGAACCATGTCTAGTATTCTCCCACATAACTATCACATTATACTTAACTCTGACAGCTCTTCTGAAACCTTCTCTTTCTTCTAATACACTCCTGGAAATGGAAAAAAGAACACATTGACACCGGTGTGTCAGACCCACCATACTTGCTCCGGACACTGCGAGAGGGCTGTACAAGCAATGATCACACACACGGCACAGCGGACACACCAGGAACCGCGGTGTTGGACGTCGAATGGCGCTAGCTGCGCAGCATTTGTGCACCGCCGCCGTCAGTGTCAGCCAGTTTGCCGTGGCATACGGAGCTCCATCGCAGTCTTTAACACTGGTAGCATGCCGCGACAGCGTGGACGTGAACCGTATGTGCAGTTGATGGGCTTTGAGCGAGGGCATATAGTGGGCATGCGGGAGGCCGGGTGGACGTACCGCCGAATTGCTCAACACGTGGGGCGTGAGGTCTCCACAGTACATCGATGTTGTCGCCAGTGGTCGGCGGAAGGTGCACGTGCCCGTCGACCTGGGACCGGACCGCAGCGACGCACGGATGCACGCCAAGACCGTAGGATCCTACACAGTGCCGTAGGGGACCGCACCACCACTTCCCAGCAAATTAGGGACACTGTTGCTCCTGGGGTATCGGCGAGGACCATTCGCAACCGTCTCCATGAAGCTGGGCTACGGTCCCGCACACCGTTAGGCCGTCTTCCGCTCACGCCCCAACATCGTGCAGCCCGCCTCCAGTGGTGTCGCGACAGGCGTGAATGGAGGGACGAATGGAGACGTGTCGTCTTCAGCGATGAGAGTCGCTTCTGCCTTGGTGCCAATGATGGTCGTATGCGTGTTTGGCGCCGTGCAGGTGAGCGCCACAATCAGGACTGCATACGACCGAGGCACACAGGGCCAACACCCGGCATCATGGTGTGGGGAGCGATCTCCTACACTGGCTGTACACCACTGGTGATCGTCGAGGGGACACTGAATAGTGCACGGTACATACAAACCGTCATCGAACCAATCGTTCTACCATTCCTAGACGGGCAAGGGAACTTGCTGTTCCAACAGGACAATGCACGTCTGCATGTATCCCGTGCCACCCAATGTGCTCTAGAAGGTGTAAGTCAACTACCCTGGCCAGCAAGATCTCCGGATCTGTCCCCCATTGAGCATGTTTGGGACTGGATGAAGCGTCGTCTCACGCGGTCTGCACGTCCAGCACGAACGCTGGTCCAACTGAGGCGCCAGGTGGAAATGGCATGGCAAGCTGTTCCACAGGACTACATCCAGCATCTCTACGATCGTCTCCATGGGAGAATAGCAGCCTGCATTGCTGCGAAAGGTGGATATACACTGTACTAGTGCCGACATTGTGCATGCTCTGTTGCCTGTGTCTATGTGCCTGTGGTTCTGTCAGTGTGATCATGTGATGTATCTGACCCCAGGAATGTGTCAATAAAGTTTCCCCTTCCTGGGACAATGAATTCACGGTGTTCTTATTTCAATTTCCAGGAGTGTAGTTCGCCTTGCAGCCGGCACCCACTTCAGTTTTAACAAGTACACATTTGTTATAATTTCATCTATTACTAGAACTGTTGAGTGTATCTGCTCATTTGACCCTGCTACCGTCCTACAAGTTTTTCCTCCTGGCACAAATTCATTACAACTGTTTGTAACATTTCTCCTCTGAAAATTATTGTTTACTCATCATTCCTTCCGGAAAACCAGTCCCCAAGCTTCCTTCTCTCCTTTCTCTGGGTATTTTGATTCATTATAACATTGGATCTAAGTCGTCTAACCCAACTCTCTCTTTCACATTATTTCTGACAGTACCAGATTCTCGATTTGCACTACCTATTTTAACCCATCAGATGGTTTTACAGCCTTGGGTTGATTTAAGGAATCCACCTCTTCCAGGACTCCAAGAATACTGAGTATCCAACCAGTGTTTCTCGACCAGTTTTTCCGTACAGTATCTGGTAGTACACTTATTAAGACTTCTACTACATGTGTCTCATTTATGGCTTCATTTAGAAGATTTGGATTGTTGCCATGCCATAAAATACAATTACAATAGCTCTTCCACCATTCAGCGTAATCTCCAGTCCTTGTAACTCCGATCGTAACTACCTTTATGTCCCTTCAGACCAGTACTACTTCTTGAATCCCCTTGAGAAATGTTCCATACTAAAAAGTTTTCAAACTTTGCATGCCCCACTGCGCAGTATCGCCTTCCAAATTACTAACGTTATGTTTTTCTCTGGCTATCTTAAGATCGTGAAACACTTTGAAATGACTCAAAAAATATTATTGGGTGCACATTCACCTATGGTTTAAATTTTGGACAATTACTAAGGGTACCAATTGCCATACAAAAACACAAATTACATAAGATCAAGGACTGCTCTCTCTCTCTCTGCTTCAAGGTCCTCCCTTAGCCTTTACAACTCGACTCTGACAGGATATAATCCACCATAGCTGTACTACCGCTACCACTCAGTATGGTCAAGCCCCTGTGCACCTCTCCTTCTTGCAGTATTTCTCTTATTTCGAGTCCATTCTCTATTATTGGTTTGACACAAAGTTGGAACTAATGCACACTCGTCCACCTAATTTCTCAGAAATGCTGTATTATTTTCACATTCCCCTTTAGCCTCAGTTCGAACTATGATCAATCTATAACCTCTTTCATCTACAGTTAAAAGTCCATCTTCGACCAATATGCTAACTGAAATACTACTTCACCTCAACATGACTTATGAACTTTGTCATTTTTAGCCTCCACTTCAGTGAAG
Organism: Schistocerca piceifrons; assembly: GCF_021461385.2. NCBI lineage: Eukaryota > Metazoa > Arthropoda > Insecta > Orthoptera > Acrididae > Schistocerca > Schistocerca piceifrons. Next base: position 776,538,463 of record NC_060140.1, on the reverse strand, counting down.
TGCGCTCCTGTTCTTCTCATTTCCTTTCTTAATATCTGAAAGATCAGATCGAATCTCTACCTATCCCTGATGCAAAAGTAAGCGTTCCTCTTTCGCTCCAGGCAAATCATCCCTTATTTCCTTCTATAGTGACTCTAGTTTTAAGCTGAGTTTTCATAGACATCAATTTCTTACAGTGCAGCTCCCACCACTATGCTCACATGCAAGTTGGAATCACTAGTTATGCGACTTTCAAGATGGTGACAAGCAAAATTATTCATACTGGAATTTAGCAGCTGTTTGCCAAAGAGATTTTAGTGACATAAACGAACAAAAATCGGACACACAAACGTTTGATATGGGAATGGGCATCCTGTAGGAATCGTCTGGGAACGTTCAGTACCCTAATAAGGGAGTTGCGTGCCTATGACGATGTTTCGTAGTACCATATTTCTGGTTCTGTACAAAAGTCTAATACAAGTATGGAAGATGCCATTGCAGCTCAGATTAAATTACAACTGACATATAAATATATAGCAACTGGAGTCACTGCAATATATGTATTGCCTTCTGTAGAGCACCGTTTTTAAATTTTTATGTTAACTACAGTACGCCGAAGGTAGGTCTGGAAGTATGACTTGACACTAACTTTTCACTTAAATAAACAATCAATTTTAGATGTGCTGCTGAACGAAGCGTAGTAGAATGAGAGTAGATCTACCCATCGTTATTTGCTGAAGCTCATTGGCGATGGAAGGGGGAAGCGACATCGTGCAGACTGTTTGGACAAGACTCAGTTTCAGGAGTGGGCGTAAAATGGTAACTGGATCCTTCTGTCGCCCACCAGACTCGTCTCCTGATGTAACCGAAAACTGTAGAGAAAACCTCAGTTCACTTGTACATAAGTTCCTCAATAATACTGCGATCATCAATGGAGACTTTAATCCTCTAACAGTTAAGCGGCAAAATTACATTTTTATGAACTGTGGACATGACAAGACATCCTGTGAAACATTACTAAATGCCTTCTCTGAAAACTACCTAGAACAGATAGCAAGGAACCCATTCATGATGAAAATATATCTGATCTAAAAGCAACAAATAGACCTGACATCTTTGAGTATGTCCACATTCAAACTGGTTTCAGTGGCCATCACGCTGTTATGGCAAAATGATTACCTAAAACAAGCAGAAAGATATATATGTTCAGTAAACTAGATAAAAAAAGTCAGTAATGTCATACCTCAATGAGGAACTTAAAACATTCAGCACAGGGCAGGAGCATGTAAAGGAACTATGGCTCAGATTTAAAAGAATAATTGAGCATACACTAGATACGTATTATGTACCCAGTAAGACAGTTCATAATTGGAAGGAATCTCCATGGAATACAATCGCTGTGAAGAAACTTCTAAAGAAATAGAGATTACTGCACGATAGGTGTATAACAAAGCGTAGGGCTATAGTTAGAGAGATGCTGACTGAAATGCATCTGGCTGTCAAGAAAGCAATGCATGATGGCTTCAATGTCTACCACAGGAGAATACTGTCAAATGATCCTCCACAAAACCCAAACAAATTCTGGTCGTATGTAAAGGCTGTTTATTGTCGTATGTAGCGAAAAAATTAGTGTCCAGTCCCTAGCGAATGAGATAGGAACTGAAACTGAGTGTAGTAGAGCAAAAGCTGAAATGCTTAACTCCGCTTTCAAATGTTTCTTTACAAAGGAAAGCCTAGGATAACTGCCCCAATTGAATCCTCGTACCACTGAAAAGGTGAATGAAGTAAGCATTAATGTCAATGGTGTTGAGAAACAGCTGAAACCGTTAAAAGTGAATAAAGCTTCAGAATCCGATGGAATCCCTGTCAGATTCTATACTGAATTTGCAGCTGAATTAGCCCCCTTTCTAACTACAGTCTGTGGTAGATCCTTCGAACTAAAAACGGAGCCCAGTTTTTGGAAAAAGCAGAGGTCACACATGTCTACAAGAAGGATAGTAGATGTAATCCACAAAACTACTATCCAGTGTCCCTGACATCGATTTGTTGTAGAATCTTGGAATATATTCTGAGCTCAAACATAATGTGGTATCTTGAACAGAATGACCTGATCAATGCCAATCAGCATGGATTCCAAAAATGTCGATCATGTGAAACCCAAAGACGCATTTTTGTCTCATTACATACCGAGGAGATTGGATCAAGGTAGTCATGTAGACGAAGTATTCCTCGATTTCTGAAAATCATTTGACTCAGTACCACACCTTCACTTATTATCAAAAGTACGATAATATGGGGTATCAAGTGAAATTTGTGAGTGGATTGAGGACTTTTTGGTAGGGAGGATGTAGCACGTTATCTTGGATGTAGAGTCATCGTCAGACGTAGAAGCAAATTCATGTGTGCTCCAGGGAAATGTGTTGGGACTCTTTGCTGTTCACGTTGTATATCAATGACCTTGCACACAATATTAATAGTAACCTTAGACTTTACAGATGTTACATTTATGTATGATGAAGTATTGCCTCAAAGATGCTGCATTAATATTCAGTCAGATCTTGATAAGATTTCAAAGCAGTGCAATGACTGCATCTTGCTTTGAACGTTCAGAAATGTAAAACTGTGAACTTAACAAAATGGAACAATGTAGTAGGCTATGACTATAATATCAATGAGTCACTAATGGAATCGGGGAAACCTGTACAAATACATGGTTTTAACACTTTGTAGGAATATGAAATAGAATGATCACATAGGCTCAGTTGTGGGTAAAGTAAGTGGTAGATTTCAGTTTATTGGTAGAATAGTGGGGAAATGCAATCAGTCTACAAACGAGATTGCTTAAAAATCACTCATCTGAATGATTCTAAAATACTGCTCAAGAGTGTGGGACCTGTATCAGATAGGACTGACGGGATATGTTGAATGTACACAGAGAGGGTCAGCAGGAATGGTCACAGGTTTGTTTGATCTGTCGCATAATGTAGCAGAGATACTGAAGGAACTGAACTGGAAGACTTTTGAAGACAGAGATAAACTATCCCAAGAAAGTCAAGTAACAAAATTTCAAGAACCAACCTTAAATGATGATTCTAGGACATACAGCGTGCTATGTATTGCCCACACAGGGATTGTGAGGATAATTATTCTAATTACCACATGCAGAGAGGACATTCAGTCAGTCATTCTTCCCACCCTCCATATGTGAATGGAATGGATAGTAATCCTAACAACTGGTACAATGGGATGTTCTGCTGGGATGTTCTGCCATGCACCTCACAGTGGTTTGCAAAGTAGAGATGTAGATGTAGAAAAAGTTGAATTCCTTTTAACTTTCGTAACTTACTCCCATGTCTGCATGACAGTATGCAAGTTGGGTGTTTCCTAAGTTGACTTACACAAGAGGTGGTAGGGGGATGCACGTTTAAAGACTTCATGCCTGTAAAAAACTGAATTAACATCACTAGCTTTCATGTCCTTTTTCACTAATCTTAAGGGATCGTTAGTTCTAGCTACATTTCCATGTAATAGATTTAAGGAATAACTGCGAACTTCCATTCAGTCTGTAAAGTATTCTCTGTAAGAATAGCTATAAAAGAAAATGAAATCCTGGCAGATTTAACAAGAAAAATGGACCTGTTCCGTGAAATTTCGCCAGAATTGCTAGCTGTCAGTAATTTGATGCTACTTCCTCAAAGTCAGCTGCCTATCTTCTGGGGTATACAAGCAAAAGTGCACTGCGTTTCTCAGCTTAACATCCATCTGGTGCATCCTTGTTGATCAGACATTAACTGAGCAGGCATTGCTTCAGCAGGAAGCTAACTCGAAGGTTGTGTCTAATGTAACAACAATCTGTTCCAAATTTAACGTATTGCAAATGGATTTCTGTTAATTTTTAACTTCTGCTTTCCCACTAAAACAAGAAGGAATGCACTAATAAAACACAAAAATCTGTAGATTACAAAAATGATCAAAATATTTTGTACAAGGAAAATGTGGTTATACCAGTACGTAATTGTTAGGAAAACAGAAAAGTGGGACTGATTCAATTTTAAAAAGAATGCTGTCCTCTTTTAAGGAAGATGATTAAACAATCAAATAACCTCTGTATAATGGCTGAAATAAGTAAATCCGCAAAAAAGTTACAGTTATATCAACAATAATCAACAGAAAATCTGCAAATTCAGTTAAGGACTGTGACTAGTTTGTTATTAAGCAAAGCTGCCAACGAATAAATGATACCAGTCCGATAGCCAAAGTATTTAATAATCACCTCCTGAAAGTAGGTAGGAAGATTGTCATGAATAGTTCAGAGGATAAGGCAATAGAATACATGCAAGAGGTAATGGCATGCACATTCAGGAAAATCACAACTACTCCACGTCCTGCCAAAGAAATTAAGAATGTACTCACACCCTCAAGAGCAAAATCGTTCAATGAGTTGGTAATATCTCAAGTAAATTGCTGAAACTGTATTCCTTGCATATAAGTAATGTATTCTCTTAGGTCTGTAACACAATACAATCATAGGAGATAGTTCTAGACAGATGTAAATATTCAGTTCTCAGATCCATTTACAAGAAACTTAGTAGAAGAGGCATTAAAAATTACTGGTCAGTCTCATTACTTACCTCATTCTCGAAGGTACTGGAAAAATATGTTTGCAAGACCCATAACAAACATTTCTCAGAATGATGTACTATATTCAATCAGTCTGAATCTGGGTTTGTGGGTTTCATAAGAGTTCACCACAGAACACCAATATGTATTTGTGCATCTGACTATGATTAAATGTACCTAACTTTTGGATAAGGTATCAATTTTGAAGAATATAAATCGAAAGAATGTGGGAAAGTGTACAATTAATAGGTGTTATAAGACATACAAAGCTTGTCCTACTAATGATCAGATACAAACATATGTCATTATGAAGATTAATTTTGACTAGTTAGCAAAATGTGTTACTAATTATGAAAGTGGAATTTAGTGAAAACCTAATTATTAAGTGAAATAAGATGTGCAACAGTTCTGAAATGGAAAGTTTTTTTGATACTCTCTGAACTATATTAAATCAAACTATGTAACAATTAATGATACATACTTGAGAGAAAATGGTCATTACATACTGAGGAGCTCAGTTTAATAGTCAAACTATCACAGAATTCAGATGGTCTGTTACTATTTATAGTCAACACTTTGGAATTGTTTAAAATCAAAATTGACTGACTTGCTAATCATTGAATTGGATGCGGAGATGTGTTGTGGATGGCTCGTTCGCCAGACTAGATGCCTCTGGATTTTTTCTAGTGGGGATTCATAGAAGACATTGTTTATAAAGACATTCCAACTACACCTGAAGATATGTGAGAGAGGATTGTCAGAGCATGCACTTCGATAACTACCGATTTGATAAGGAATACCACTCAATCCATGATAAGAAGATTGCAGCACTACATAGATAAAAATGGTCATCACTTCGAACACCTTTTGTAAATTGACATTCATGTCACCTTTATGACCTTCATTGACCTTCAAAGACCTTACTGTTACACATCATTGGATTCATCTCGATAGCTGTTATCAGAAAATAAGTACTAATCTATTACATCCCATTTAAAAAAACAAAGTTGACCTTCATATCTCTGACGCAACCCCATCTGGCAACAAAAAACCAACATCATATAATGGCCCCCGTTGTCCCATACAACTTTTGTCATACAAACTTTTCAGCTCCTATCATACTTTCAGAGTTATTATAGGTGGCAATAGTTAGTGACTCACCCTGTATATGAGTACATTGTAAGTTAAAATTAAGGTGGGCTATCAAGAAAATCTCATAGATATTTAGGTTTGTAAATATAACTAAGTATACACGCAAAAAATCGCATTCATTGTCTTAACTGGTTTTATCACCAGATAGCAGACTACAATAGTAGTTGGTATGTCCACATAGCCCTTCTGAAATATATATATATATATATATATATATATATATATATATATATATATATATATATATATATATATATATATATATGTGTCAGTAGAATCAGATCAATGAAATAATAAGAATTTAAATTACATTTATATACTTCACCAAGTAACACAGTTAATTAATTGCTGCAATGCAGTTCACAATATGCCCCAAATATGTGCAAATCATATATGCTTCCAGTCTCGTTCATTCTCAGTGACAAAATGGTTTCTTTCTATAGTTCAAATGTGGCCAAATTTTTGAGTGGAGTGAAGTCAAAGACAGTACAAATTACGTAATAGATTTTTCTCCATTCTCAAAGCCAAGCAGAGTGTGGGAAGTGGACATACAGGCCATCAAACTGACCAAAGTGAGATCTAGTGTTGAAAAAGAAAATATTTAATTACCTGAAATTAATGAGATTAATTAATGAAAAGTTAATTAGCAGTTTGAGAGAAAATTGTACAGTGGATCTTTGTCTAAATTTTCATAGTCAAATGAAGAGTCAGAAATGGACAAATGGGATATCAAACTGATCAGCATGAGGTCTAGTTTTGCATAAATGGGGTTATTTGCTTCAAATTAATCAAGGTAATTAAGAAAAATTTAATTGATGATTTCAGGTAAAATTGTTGTTCGAATTTTCAAAGCAAAATGAAGAGTCAGAAATGGACAAATAGAGTACCAGATCTGAATTGCCAGGAAGTTTCAAACCAGAAATTCATACTGTAAAAGATTCAACTGCTTGAAAGTAATCAGGTACTTAAGAAAAATCCATCAGGTCTAAAAAGTTCCAACAATTTTTCAGTCTGAAAAATTTTCGATAGAAAATATTTGAAGTATCAGGAAACAGAATGCATGTGGCATAAGAGGTAATGTCTCCCTTAGAAGTGCTTTCAGCATCATTCCAAGTAAAAGATTGAACTTCAGATTCTCAATCATCACCTCATTTGCTTTCCCTTGGTCTTTATACTTTTAATACTTATAGAATACACATCAATATTTAAGTATATTGTAATTCATGCTTTCTCAAAATACCTAAAAATAAAGAAAAAGTTAGAAAAAAAATGTTCAAATTTTTTGTCTTATAGTAAGAAATACAACTGATTAAAGAAACATTTGATGTGCCTTTAAATGATGCTCAAAATCATATACAGAAAGCCGACTGAGAATTTAAAGTTCTAAGTTTAACCTATAATTAAAGTAGTTCAAAGAGTACTAGTGGATACTTGTCTTTGGATTACACAGAGCATGCACTCAGGTGATGTGTGGCCTTGACATATTTCTGTCAACTATGTCAGAAGGTCTAAAAAAGTTTCAACAATTTTTCAGTCTGAAAAATTTTCGATAGAAAATATTTCAAGTATCAGGAAACAGAATGCATGTGGCATAAGAGGTAATGTCTCCCTTACAAGTGCTTTCAGCATCATTGTTCTTGTTCACTTACTTTTCCCCATAGAAAGAAAATATAAGAAATGGAATGAATGGATTTTTGCGTCAGCCACCAGAGTCCCTATTTTATTATTATTAGAATATGCTTGGACTGGTAGCCTATTCCTTTCTGTGAGATTATTTTGACTTCCTTGGTTACAGACTAAATATTCTGGTATTCTCGAGGGAAGATTCTACATATATGTAAAACTTCTCTGGAGCTACTGAGTCCCAGTAAGTTTTCTTTTCTGTGCCAAGTAATAAAGTGTTTGCTCATTCCTTGTATGAAAGTTTGTATTTCATACATCAGCAAGGCTAGATCTAAACATGTGCAAATTTAGATGATTGGATGGCAGATGCAGTAGGCAACATGACAGTTGGTCACCCCAACGCGATTGAGCCTGCACAGTAGTACAGGAAGATTTCAAGCTACTAGTACACCAAACTTCGTACAATGACCGATGTAACTGATGCAACAGAACCGTCGATTTCCAAACTTGTAATGCGTTTACCGCCTTCCTGGTCACGCAACTCCGCGCTGTGGGTTGCGCAAGTGGATCCCAGATTCGATTATGCGATGATCACAATGGATTCTACAAATTTTGCAATAGTAGTGAGTTAGCTAGACCACCGGTACGCTGCAGAGAATGAAGATGTGATAACTGCGTCACCTGTAACAAACTTCTATGAGTAACTGAAGACGGAATTGATTCATGGAGTCTCTGCATCTCAAGAAGAGTGCATCAGGCAGGTTTTGACTCAGGAAGATATCGGCGACCAGACGTCAGCACTGTATCTGAGACAGTTGAGAAGCAAGGTCGACGCCAACACCATATCTGACAACTTGTTACGTTCATTATGGAGTGCTCGCCTACCACCAAAGTAAACGTAGTCATAGCGCCGCAAAACGAGATGCCCTTGGATAGAGTGGCTGACTTGGCTGACAAGATAATGGATGCGATGACGCCCACTCCAATAAGTACAGTGACAACGTCATGTAGCAACATATCGGCGAAAATGGTAATAAGCGGAGAATGTTCCAATCTTGCAGTCAAGGTCGGTGCGCTCATCAAACAGATCAATGAATTGATATCTCGGCATGATCGTAGCATTAACAGAAACCCCTGCTGCAAGAAGTCAAGAAGTCGCTCTTCCGCAACCTCTACGACTTCTGGGGCAGATCACCACTCCATCTGTTGGTATCATCGTAATTTAGGGAGCAGGAGTTTTAATGCACTACGCCTTGCACCTACGCAAATGCCAGCAGCAATCGGACATAGGCCCATCATCTGACTCGCGAGAACAATCGCAGCGCCTGTTTATAAGTGATAGAAAGTCAGGCCAGTAGTGTTTAGTGAATACTGGATCGGCTTTATATATATTTCCTCGAAACCTATTACATGACTGTCGAGCATCAACCTTGATCAGCCTATCTGCTGCGAAAAACACTTCGATACCGACTTACGTTACATAGAAAATGGAATTAGATCTGGGAATACGTCATTTCTACATATGGGACTTCACAATTGGGGATGTGACAGAGCCTTCGCTGGCGCCAATTTCCTAGCGTGTTACCACCTGTTACCAAACATAGTGAATGCGCGAACCGTCGACAGCATCACTGACCTGACAGCTTTGGGTTTCTGATGTAGTGCAGTAGTGCACACAGACAAGATTGTGTAAGCAACCAGTGGCGAGTACGAGGGCATATTGAAGCAATTTCCAGCCTTGAAGCGATTGCGAGGGCGCCTAAAGAGGTATATCATAACACAGTATACAATATTAAACAACTGACAGTTCCTCTACCGCATATAGAACTAGACATCTATCTCCCGACCACTTAGCCATTGCGAAGCCAGAATTCGATTCCATGCTGAAGGACGGTACTATCCGTGTGTCCAGTAGCCCACAGTCATCTCCTTTGCACCTTGTGCCCAAAAAGTGTAACACATGACATACATGAGGAGACTATCATGCACTCAACACGAGAACAGTGCCAGACCAATACCCAGTGCCTTTACTACAGGATTAGAATTCGCCTTAGGTACTCGATTGTGCTAAGGTGTTTACTAAGATCACAGTGGTAGAAGAAGTTATCTCATAGACAGCCATCATCACACCATTTGGCTTATCTGAGAGTCTTTTCATGACATTTGGCCTACGGAATGCTGCAAAATCCTGGAAAAGATTCATCGATTCGGTACTGCAAGGTCATCCTTTTCGTTTTGACCACCTAGGTGACATTCTTTTCTTTTAGTCCTCTTCCGAGCAGCACAAACAGCATTTAACTGAAGTCTTCAAGTGATTAGAACAGAATGGTGTGGTTCTGAACACCGCTGAGTGCATATTTGGTCAGTTGCAAAGTAATTTCCTAGGACATCAGATTTCATCTATGGGCTCACTACCTTTATTTGAAAAAGTGGAAGCCATTTCAGAAATTACTCTGCCAAATACTCTAGAGAGTATCGTCGCTTCCTAGGCATGCGTAGTTTCTACTATCGAAATCTGCCATGCTCCACCAAGCTACAAGAACCATTGACCAAACTGGACCACAACTTTATCAATGGTTTTCTTAGGTCTTAGGAGTACTTACAAGCCAGATCCTCGCCAGACTAACTAGTTTATGGTGAAGAGCTCCATCGTCCAGGATAGTCTGTAGACATGCAATCCTTCCAGTTTTTGACTGCAGCTGCTGCGATTTGTTTTGTCAGTTGAGTGAACACATTTCACAGATTCGTCTTCGCCGAGCTTCATGACATGATACATTTTCCAGCTATGTATGTTACTTGGAAATATGTACACACATCATGCTTCATACAGTTGGTGTCAAACCCTCACTTCAACCACCGTAAACAGGTCCATACAGAGTCTACAGTGAGGGCCATACGCTCTGAACATATTGGTAAATGGTAAGCCCTCTACTGTCTCTGTCGACCGTGACAAACCTGAATATGCTTTCAAGAAAGTACTACTAAATGCGGCACCGTGGTTCCAATGTCCTTAGCCTGTGCAAGCACATGCACCATCTACAGCAGACCCTCTTCTAGAATGCATAACACGGGCAGGATGACAGATGCATTTTCCAGCGTGCCTTCTGGATGGCGTTCGACTTCCCTCAAGAAGGCTGATTGGCAACTGAGATTGCAGTCCTCCTTGTGACGTGTTGAGTTGCATGTGTGTCTGTATTTATGTCGTAACTGTCAAAACATTCTTTGCGTCAGCTAGCAGAGGCACGTTTTATTCTTATTAGGAATATATTTATTCTGAGACTGGCTATTGTTTCTTGGAGAGGCTATTTTTACTTCCTTGGTTACGGACTTAACATTCTTGTATTCTCGAGGGAACGCTTTACATATATGTATAACTTGCCCGAAGCCATTGACTCCCAGCTACGTTTCCCATCTTGTGTTTAGCAATCATGTGTTTGTTCATTTCTTGTACGAGAGTTTGTGTTTGTGCACCAGCCACGCCGGATCTAGACACATGCAACTTAGATGTTAAAATGGCAGATACAGCAGCCAACCCAACATTAGACAAAAAAAGTAAAAATTTTCTGATACTTATTACAGTTGGTGTCCACAAAATATTTCTGCAAAATTTCGAATCCAGGAAATAGATCAGGATATTTCTTACACAAAAAGTAGAAGTTTTATTACATAACATAGACAATTTCAGTAATGATGGGTGACAGCAAATTGTTGATGGAGCCAGCAATTGAACTAAGCTTAATTATGCCTAGATCAATGAAATATTTAATAGTTTTTACACAGTCTGATGAGACAATTATTTTTATCTAACTGTTAACAAAAAAATGGAGGAAACACAAACAAAACCTTATCACTTAAGAAAATTAACGAAATTTTAGCTGTCTTCTAAACAATTACGAAATCAAAATGATAATTGCTGCTACCATCATCAGATATCAAAAAGCTTAAACCCAAGATGCCCAGTTAGGCATAGATTTCAATATTGCCACAGGACATTGTTTTGTAAGTTCATTGCTTTTCATATGTGATATTGGCAGTATCTAAATCGGCGTAATAAATAAAGAAATTTTAATAAGCTATCTAGACAGTTTTATTTACAAACCTAGCTATACACCTATGCTTCACAATAGAAGTTAAAGAAGGTCCTTTGCATACCATCGCTTTTTAGAGTTCCATACCTCAAACGGTAAAAAAGGAAGCCTTATAGGATCACTTTGTCAATACATTCCTATTCCCTCTGCAAGAATTCAAATATAAATAAACCCTATCAAAAGAAGCAAAGTTAAGTCCTAGTTGCACAAAGCGAAATCAGTAAACTGGTATATCCTTGCCAATGTTAGTTTGCATTTATAAATATAAGACTGCATGCTTGATTCTGTTACTGACATAAACCTCAGAAAATACTTCCGTCACTATGGTAAAAGAAGTAACAACGCTATCTATTGGTTCTTTGGTGTACTAAGAAACTAGTGGCGCCATATATCAGTTCTTTGGTATACTACTTAGTCACTGAGGTAAACGCAAATACTACTAACCTGAGCAGACCTTTAAATAACGATATCTTTTTGTTATCCTATTTTGATTATATAAAGCCTATATTTTGCCCCAAGCTTTTCTCAAATTACCTTGAAACCCCCATGAAAATTTGTCTAATAATTTTGGACATCAGCATGGTTAAATAGATGAACAGACAGACAAGACAGCTTTAGATAAAATTTTAAAACACTATATCTTTTTTTCTATGATCGATTTTGATAAATTAAAAACTATACATTGCACCAAGCTATGCTCAAGTTGCCTGTCGAAACCCAATGAAAATTCGTTTTGTATTTTTGGAGGTTATCGTGTTTAAATAGATTGATATGACAGTTTTACAGTTTTATTATTTGTATAGATATTCACAATGAACGTGGACTCATACAGAAAATCTATTTCCTTTCTTAATAACTTACTAAATTTATGAATGTTTGATTCAATTACAGATGGCAATGTTACAAAAGTTAGATACAATGGTGGAGCAATCCAAAAAATAATTGAAAAACTGGACAAAATGACACAGAAATTCTATAAATTAACAAACAGAGAACATTGATTCCTTTGGTGAGATATACGAAAAGAAAGATTTGCTCACTTTGAAAGTGGACTCGTTAGCAGAACTTGCTGAAAAACCAGAATAACTTGAGAAATTATCTGCAGTTACCACAAAATTTGGGAACTTACGACAGCCCATGGAAAGTCTGGAGCAAGTCAGTCAGTGGTGTAGCAATAAAGTCATCATATAGTATTAATTGTAATTTTATTTGTCTGTAGATCTCTTTTAAAGATACTGGATACAATTAGAGAACACCAAAAATAAAGTTATTCACATACACAGACCTTTACAGACTTACAGACCTAGAATGAGAATGGTACAATTCTCGACTTTTGAAAAGGAAGAAGGCACACAGATCAAGCAGTTGCTAAATATAAATACTTTTGATTAGGAGTGAATCCAGGATCAAGCTTAGGTAAAGGCTGTTATTAATATTTTAGAAAAATACATAGCTGAATCTGACAAACCCATGATACGAATATTAATAAAAAAAGTTGGAGGAATTCAGTTCTAGTAAGGAAGAGAACCATATTCGAATTTCAGGAGAAATAAGAAATATTAAAAATCAGTATTGAAAATCAGTCCCGATGTAGAAAACGTATGCAAGAAACTTGTGAAGCTTCAGAAGCAAGTACTTACATGACTAGACAGAATGCTCAACTTAGTTCAAGCCCCTGAATTCTGTTTTGACATAGGTATAGTATCATTTCAACCAGTGACAGGCCCCTATACAATAATATTTCAACCATCAACCTGTCTGAGTACTGCACCAGGCAAAAGTTTGGTAACAATATTAGTACTGACAATGCTACACCACACTAGAGGAGCAGTGTATATTTTAGCAGCATATGTGCTAGAAGACAAAATTATAAGACAGATATTTTAACATTTTTGATTTGGATAAGAAAGAAGTACATCCTGTACCTTTTATTCCTTCACTTCAAGGTATTTTGTTACAAGCCTGGTCAGAGATGCAGAAAATTAGACTCATGTGTGGTCATACACAAATCGACTCTGCACTCTGTGCCTTAGAGACACCAGAAATGTATATCTTTGAAAGAACAGTCCTGTAAAAATATGGGAGCTGGAAAGAGGTCTTCAGTCTGGAGTCTTATATGACTGATACAAGGAGAGTTTCGAAAACAATTTCAACAATGCAAAATATTTGGAAGAGGAAATAGGATCAGTTGACATCCTCCACATACTGAAAGCCAAGAGAGCATCTGTTATGAGAATCAGTCTAATATAAAGATTGGACAGTATGGATTTGTTGGAGGATAATCACCATGGAAGTATACAGCATGATGCACACATACATTGGTGGGAACATGTGCATATTCACAGTGCTCAAGAAGCAATTTTTCACATGCCACAAAATGGTACATGGAAACTATTGGGATCCAAGCCGGCCGCGGTGGTCTAGCGGTTCTAGGCGCTCAGTCCGGAACCGCAGGACCGCTACGGTCGCAGGTTCGAATCCTGCCTCGGGCATGGATGTGTGTGATGTCTTTAGGTTAGTTAGGTTTAAATAGTTCTAAGTTCTAGGGGACTGATGACCACAGATGTTAAGTCCCATAGTGCTCAGAGCCATTTGAACCATTTTTTTTTGGGATCCAAAATTCCACTGTCATTGCAATAAAAATAACTATACACAGAATGGGAACAGTTTCCAAAGAAGAATTCGCAGATATAACAGATACCAACCTGGAAACAAAAACAACCAGGAACAGTATAATAGGCCAAGATAATCAGAAGTATAATTACTAATAATAAACTGAAAATTAAAACACACACACACACAAACACACACGCAGAGGGAGAGAGAAAGAGAGACATAAATATAGAAATCATACTACTATGCCACATACTCACGTTACATTCCCACCTCCCACTCCACTGCCAATCTGCACAGATCCCATGATCTCTCTGTCAACTTTACAGCAAGGTCAGGCACAATGTGCAGCACGAAAGATTATTTATAGTGAAATGCATAACTGTGCCACGCAGTCAGTTGTAAACTACACTGTGTTGATCTACTGTCCACACAAGAACCAACTAATGCACAAAAAAATGGGAAACTCAAAAATGACACAGAGCAAAACCCTGAATTTGTAAATAGTGAGATCATCTAAATGTAAAGAGGCTGTATATGAGAGCAGATGTTTTTGGATTCAGGAAACGAGATGGGGGGAAGAATGAGAAAGTGGTAGTGTTTCACTTTAGGTACTTGTCCCAGAGCTCTTGTGATAGTAACTACTAATGCACCATTTGAAGTGGTACAATGTCGGATTCGCTTGTTATAAATTGTAACTAAGTTCTTACATCTTGATGGAACTGTCACTAAGATTCTGTTTCTAATAAAAGCTACCTTATTCTGTCTTGATGGTCACCTTGTATTTTCTTGAAGCGGTGAACCTGCTACACAGGTCCACAAATTATGATGTGAGAACTTCTTCGCCATCTGCAAAGGATTGAGGGCTATAAGAGATCTCACACCTACATCAACTCACTATGAAATGATGTAACCACTTTCGATGGAACACTTCTGTATTTTGTTGCACAAAGAAAATCTCTACACAGTTGGTTGAACAGATCTCACATTAGCTCGAGCAACATATGTTTGTTGTTGTTGTGGTCTTCAGTCCTGAGACTGGTTTGATGCAGCTCTCCACGCTACTCTATCCTGTGCAAGCTTCTTCATCTCCCAGTACCTACTGCAACCTACATCCTTCTGAATCTGCTTAGTGTATTCATCTCTTGGTCTCCCTCTACGATTTTTACCCTCCACACTGCCCCCCAATGCTAAATTTGATATTGAGTGAATTTTATCATATTACCTTAAAGAGGATATCAAGTCAAGGTATATATCAGATTTAAAACACTCACATCAGGTGGAGATGCCCAATCGTCGTCGTGCTTTGCCGACCCCCAGTGACTGCATATCCTTCATAATTTCTGCACATATCAACATAAAGCACACATAGTTACTTGTTCGGTACCTACGAACTACCTAAAATGCATCTTTCATTGTCCTAAGAGGAAAATAGTGGAACAATTTGTCCTGGGTAATCTCATGTTGCACTTGACATTTCCATGCAGTCTTCCCCAAAAGCATGGTCACCATAGGCAATGGATAACCAAAGAAGTAATCGAACACTTGAGTAGATTAAAGGGCCTCAGAAAGAATGGGAATTTTGGCACATTTACATTTTTTCAGAAGAAGTAGGCCTACAGGCAATTAATACTGGAAGCAAAAGCCAGTTCAATGAACAGAGCCACAACAAATTCCCAACATAAACATAAGGTGCCATGGTACATAATTAAAACTGCAAGATATAGTAAACATAATGAAAATAAGGTAATTATGTTAAGACTATTAAAACTGAGGACACCATAGACACAGCAGCAAACATTCCTAATATACTCCTAAAACAGTTTCATAGTTTATGAAAGAAATCAACACAGACCAATACAACCCAGAACACTTGAGCAACTATCCTACTGAATGTTTCTGGGATCAGTGACAAAACTGGAATGCATAAAAACTCTTTAGGGACTAAATCCCATTATGTCTGCTGGAGATGATATATCGAATCATCTAATATTTCATGTGAATGAGGAAAAACCTGGCCCACTGATGGATATAGCAAATTGCTCATTCTGAGAAGCAGTATTTCCAGAAAATTTTAGACAATCAAAGTAGTTATAATATACAGGAGGTATCAAAGATGATTCAGATAGCTACAGACCAGTAGTGTCAATATCTAGTTTCTCAGAAATATTGGAAAAGCTTATCCACAGTGGATTAATTGAGTCAACCATTTACAGGTTCCATTACCTCCATGTAACAAAAAGATTCAGAAATGAGAAAAAACTCACTCTGTTATTGTTCAGTTTTTATTTTCATTCTTTATTTATTTTTAGTTTCCTTTTATATTCTGGATTTATAGTTATACTTCCCACAATTCACATCACAATATTTTTGCCTAAAATAAATATTTTACTTTGAACGTAAGGCCTTTTGGGACTATAATCTGGACATAACAGTTTCCAGAAATAAATAAATAAAGTGATGGGTATAAAATGAAAAATAATATAGAAATTTCATAATATTTATTCCTATTACAAAACTATTAGTGACCACTAGAAAGTATAATGTAATACGTACCAACTAATTAATTCTTTTGAATTACTGCTATCTACTTTACACTAAGGGGACCACACTGTGATTCAGGACGAAAAAAATCGATTTTCGGTTTTCATTATATTTCGATAGATTAAAGTTTTATTTAAGTACTCTGAAAAGGCACATATAATGAGATCACTACCTTTTTACATCAAATACTGATCTGCTCTTCAGCCTCGCCAGGTAGCTCTCTGACATCAAATTCATCACCCAGCTTACTTCCAGACTTCTGTTTGAAGACTTTCTTGTAGAATAAAAGTTTATTAATGTCCATCCAACCTGGTCCATAGTGGTTCTGTAAAAGGACTGGTACAACTTTGATTTTTTCTGGTTTTACCGTAACAGCTCTATGTATCTCTGCTGGTTTTGCTCCCATCCAGGATCTAACCTTCTTGCAGATACTTTTATCATATCCTATACTGGTGGTATAGCTTTGTTCCCCTGGAATAGTAACAGTGCTCTACCTTTCTATTTAATTAATATCCTTTCTGATGGCTCTCTCTACGATTGTGTACTTCAGAATGAAATCATCCTGGGTCTGTCTGTCAGGTGTAACATAGACCTTCCGATTCATCCTTCTTCAGAAAGTTGATCACTTTCGTATGGTCGTCCATTATGCTTCCACAATGGCATCGCTGGAAATCCCTTGCTGGAATATCTGGTAAGATAAATGCAATAAACATTAGACACTATACACATTTCCTTGACTATAAAAACGTTACTTGAAAAAAAGCAGAAGTATATAATAAAATAAAACAAACAACAGCTTATCTCATTTACTTTTCAAAATTTTTTTGACCAATTTTTCTTCATTTGCCACTTTTTCTGCGATTTCCCTACATGAGCTGGTGTATTAACATTATTGGATACTGCTGTACCTCCTGTATACATTATTTTATGTAGCTTATTGCTTTAAAATTAAGCTTACAATCTGTTAAGTTCACCTAAACAACCAGCTGTTACCCAATAATGTGTATTTGCACCAGAATCCAACATGACTGGTATACTATTATGAAATATATAAAATACAGAAAGCTAAACAAAATTAAGTCGCATTTACTTCACAAGAGAATTAATACAAAGTTTAAAATGTGTTCTAATTACTATTTGACAAGTATACTGAAATAATGGGTTTTGGAAATGGTTCTTTTTCAGAGCATTAAATATGCACTGAATAAATCAGTTTTAGGTCCCATGTTGCTATCTGGATCTAGTGTCTACTTGAACTGCAGCCATCGTGGATATAACGGAGTCTGGAAATACAGATAAACTTCAGAGTTACTTCTATAACAGAAATAGCAGCTACTGGACCTTGTGTTATGTTCTAAATGGTGCAGCTCAAAATACGCTCCTTCTACGTATAAAAAGGTTGATTTAACGACTTTTGGAAATGAGTGACACCATTATTAAATTCCTAGAGAGATAGAATATTCAGATTTTGGTACAACACAGTTTCCAAAAAGGGAAATTAGGGACACAGCTATCTCTAGCGCAACAGGGCCTGCTATTCAAAAGAAACTCTGTATCTACAGGGGTTCAAGAATTGTAGATAGGTGTGTGTCTGTCACCCAGTAACTTTTGGAAGCAATTGCTGAGATATTTACATAGGAATTTCCTGTGACTTGTCAAAGGCCTCTGACTGTGTAGACTGTAATATTCTCCTAAGGAAGTCCTCTTTTTATGGTTTTAACGTTAGCAATGATAGGTGGATTAAATCATATCTACACTGTACAAAGCAGAAGGTGATACTTAATGGTACTGTTGCCTGTCCTGTTCCATCTGACTGCGGCACATTAAAATGCCACAAGTATCCAGTTTGGACCTTTCCTGTTTCTTATCTTCATCAACAATCTCCCACTTTGTACAAACACAGTGAGCAAATTTACTCTTTTTGCTGATAACACTACTATTCTGCTTGAAAGCTAAATGCTGAGTAACTAGAAAATAAATGTACTGGTGTACTTGTAAACGTTTTACATTGTTTTAAGTGAAATGGATTAACACTAAATATTGAAAAACTCACTGTATGCAACTTCATGCATCTTGACAAGAAAATGAAGTAATTCACATGGACTGTGATAACCAAAATATATTATTATGTGAATCTTCGAAGTACCAGAGCATTTTAAACGATGGCTAGTTAAATTGGTCCAGGTGTATCCTAGAGCTTAAAAAGACTAAGTGTGGCAATTTATGCGCTACATGTAATTACTCTTACTGCTGATATGAATGCTATCACAACTGCTTATTTTGGCTGTGCCATATAGTACAATTTTTTGGTGTAATAAGTCATAAAATAAATAAAATTATAAAAACCACTTTCCCTAATGATCGATTTCTGGCGTAATTATCTTGCTGGATTTTTGTTGATAGCGATGCTCCTAGACACGTAAAACGCAGGACTTGCAAAGTAATGTTGTTAGTTGAACATCTGCAGAGTAACTTTCAAAACGCTCAAACGCCAGGAAGAAATGTGGTAGTTATGAATCAATGATTCTTTGGAACAGAAGGTCGACTTTTTGGTAGTATATCCTCACATGTATGGTGTAAAACTATACAAAATTAGTACAGAGGAAGGTTACACTTTTGTCTTGCTTGTTTGTCAGGTGAAAGATGAATAATTGCAAAGTGCATGTCACACTGAGGCTATTACTATGAAAATACGCGAGCCTCTTTTTCCAAAGGCTGGTATTCTTTACGCTGACAATTGCTATACAAGGATTTCTCTAGTGCATAAGTTATTACATAAAAAGATGCTTCTCTGTGGAACAATTAGTGCAAATAGTGCAGAGGTTCCCAAGGATATTGAGGAGAAGAATATTAAAGAGGGCGACATGTGTGAGAAGAGTACGACATTAGAGTCAAAATTTTTAACTGGACTGATAAAAGGAGAAGTCTATGATGTCAATCGTGGTGAAATGGTGGAGAAAAGTTGCAATGGAGCTTCTACTAGACACATCCATAATAAAAGCATTGGATTCCGCATTGTAAAAAGGGCACTTCGGAGAAAAGAATGTTTTTTTCGAATTTTCAGAGAGTCCATTGCCTTGGATTTATGTGGATATGCTGCCTGTGACACTCTTTCATCAAGAAATAGGGCCCATACTTTAGGAAAATTGAGGGACCAGTAAGAAAATTTTGCCAACATTGCACATTGTTCTGCAAAAGGATTTTCGCTCAAAAAGGCAAAAATGCAGCAGACAAGGTAACCAAAAAAGTGACAACCTTCTGCAATGACTGCCCAGGACAAGTTAAAATGTGCATCAACTGTTTCAACGAAAACCATGTGAAGTAACGGGCGAGTTGTGGTGCCCTGAAAATATTCTAAGTTCGGAGTTGGCGTGGCCACACGGGCTGCTCAGCAAGCCGGGGCTCATCAGCAACTGTATGATGCCGAACATTAGCCGGAGCAATATCGGTAGTCCCAGTGCATGGTAACAGAAATATATGTAGACATAGTTCATTTCCACTGTAAAATACAATTCCATGTAAAATACTGTAGGCAAACCGACAGCTTCTGTCAAGATGATATTGGACGCCTAAGTCTTGAATTTCTCTTCGTAATTTTTATTTGTATCTTCCTTAACAGGTAAAATACTTTTGTTTAGACATTCTTAAGTATTTGTAGAACGAGGACTCGACCCCTTCCAGCTCCTTCTGAAGTGTGTGGAACTCTCCTTCACAGTTGCAATTTTTCAACATTTTTCTAACCCGGACTCTTCTTGCTCTCTGTTCCTCATCATCAAGTACAACAGCAATCATTGCGAACTGCTATAAACTAAATTTCGGCATTTTATGACGATCTACCATGAAATACGAAATAGAGCTTCTGCTGAGTATTTTATGAATCAGCTGCAATGTCACAGCGTTCTTTCGACGCTGACGTGCCATGTAGTGTGAATGCTCAGGAATTCCTCTGACTGCCGACGTTCAAAAACGTGACGGTGACGTTCCGGCAAGTGTGAATACACCTTAATGCATAGGCCTACAGGTCGCGGCGCTCTCTGGGGTGAAAGTTGTTAACATCTGACAGTTGGAGTGACACTAACGCTCCAGGCGATGTGAAAGCAGACAGTGAAATGTGTCGTAAGGATAATGTATGTTTCCGTATTTTTCTTCGTAATTAACGAAATAACTGCTACATTTTTGCTCTCCATACATTATTAAATTACCAAGGGACATGAATTATCGTGAAATAATGAAAAAACAGCCGAATTTCACAGATAATATGACATAAGCTGCAACATATCCACAAAGAAATAGTTTCGAATATGTCTATAATCGCGGCTTACTCTGCTGACAGTAAGAGAATGTCACTACATATTTCATGCATTAGAAGCGCATATTTCTACTGTTGCCTGTTCTTATTATGACAGGCACTTTGCTCGATATACAAAAATTTTTATGTAGCCTGATGATTCACCTATTTTTCACTTCACTCTATTTTCTGATACATAAATATTTTTGTAAATATAATTACTTTTGCTTCATAGGCGAATATGTTGAAGTTTCTTGTCGATTGTGGATCAGATGTAACAACAGTTGTGGAATTGGTTTCTTCTTTGTTGAGAAACAGCTTTATTACTTCTTGGCATTATATTATGTCTGTGCCATTTTCCGATTAGCTAAATGTGTGGTCCTTTACTGTACTTCGTATGTTAAATAATTTACGTATTTCATTTCGTACTTGTTTCCTGCCTTCCACGTTCAGTGATTTGGTTGGAAGTGTAGCGAAAAAAACTTCGCGTTTTTTGTAGACGTATGACGTCTTTCTGCAAAAGGTCAATCTTCTGGTGTGCACTCGCAATTTTTTGTTAATGAAGGAAAATGACTTTATTCAGTAAATATCTGTACATTATAAGAGAATAGTAAATGAACTCTCCTATAGTCTATCATTTCATACCTCCTAGGGTCCATAGGAAACTATAGAACGACAAATGTGGTGCCATTATTTTAATTATTGTCGATTTTTATGTCACTTCATGTGCGCCATATTTAAAAATTATGTTATAAGTCAATACAAACGATAATATTCGCACTCATTCGGTACTGTACTCACAAGTGTCACATGCTGGCTGTTTGGTGCGCTGCTGGCGCAATGGATAACAAAGACGAACAGAGTATCATGACTGTTGCGTTAAGCCGGGTACACATTGGCACAGGAAACACGTTTCTGTTGAAAACATTGTTTTCTGCGATGTTTAGCAAATGTTTCCGACTTTGTTTCTGGTCTCTGTTTCCGTCCACACTGGCAGCAAACATTTCTCGTTGTGTGTTCACGCCGTCTGCAGTGCTCCTTGTATTATTGTGTTCGTATCGTCTGCGGCAGCGTTATGTCTGGTATCAAAGAAACATTAATGATATGTGGTGCTGCATTATTAATACTAAACATTCGATAGAAGGACTGGCGGGAATAACTTGCTCCGTGAGACTGTGGTGTTCATATATGCAAGTGTGATGCATGCCACTAGCTGCTGCATCACGTTATATGTGTGAACCATGCTTCACTTTCAGTGTCATGGCCAAAAGCTGTGTCAATCCGCTGACGCCACATAAGTCTTCATGTTTCCTCGTGCAGCTTCAATGACACCACTCAAGTGATTGGCATCATGTTTTAGTTTAGCGCAGTTTTATTACACAATTGCTGAATGAACTGGTGTTCTTGGGGGAGAAGACTCTTTGCACACTATCACCCCATTTACATGGGGCTCACAAAACCGGATTTCGTAAACCGATTTCCCAATACCGCGTTTGGTTGTTCATGTAAACACTTCAAAATCGGTTACGGAAATCCACTTCTAGTTGCCCGTTTTCCAACTGTACAATGGATTTTCGCTCCCATGTAAATGCAACCAGTTTTGAAAAGTGTTTGGGCTGTCATGATTTTAAAAATTTTCGGATGATTTGGGCGAAGTGGCTTTTTGTATAGTGAAGGATAAGTGGAAATATTAAACTGAAGCTGTTTACAGCTCGTCTAATTAAAGAGAAATAGCAATTGTGCTGACTAAATCAGAAAATGTTACAGCTGTTTTCAAGGCGCCATATTTAACTAGATTAGATTAGATTAGATTAGATTAATTCTAGTTCCATGGATCATGAATACGATATTTCGTAATGATGTGGAACGAGTCGAATTTTCCAATACATGACATAATTAGGTTAATTTAACAACATACTTAAGTTAATATAACAACTTTTTTATTTTTTGTGTTTTTTATTTATTTTTTTTATTTTTATTTTTTAAAGATTTTTTTCTTTTTTTTCTTAATTTATATCTAAAAATTCCTCTATGGAGTAGAAGGAGTTGTCTTTCAGAAATTCTTTTAATTTCTTCTTAAATACTTGTTGGTTATCTGTCAGACTTTTGATACTATTTGGTATGTGACCAAAGACTTTAGTGCCAGTATAATTCACCCATTTCTGTGCCAAAGTTAGATTTAATCTTGAATAGTGAAGATCGTCCTTTCTCCTAGTATTGTCGTTATGCACACTGCTATTACTTTTGAATTGGGTTTGGTTGTTAATAACAAATTTCATAAGAGAGTATATATACTGAGAAGCTGCTGTGAATATCCCTAGATCCTTAAATAAATGTCTGCAGGATGATCTTGGGTGGACTCCAGCTATTATTCTGATTACACGCTTTTGTGCAATAAATACTTTATTCCTCAGTGATGAATTACCCCAAAATATGATGCCATATGAAAGCAATGAGTGAAAATAGGCGTAGTAAGCTAATTTACTAAGATGTTTATCACCAAAATTTGCAATGACCCTTATTGCATAAGTAGCTGAACTCAAACGTTTCAGCAGATCATCAATGTGTTTCTTCCAATTTAATCTCTCATCAATGGACATACCTAAAAATTTGGAATATTCTACCTTAGCTATATGCTTCTGATTAAGGTCTATATTTATTAATGGCGTCATACCATTCACTGGCCTAGCAAATCCGCTTCAGACCCTAACATGTAAACACGACAACAAAAAACAGTTTCCAAAATTCGGTTTTCGTCTTTCGGAAGATGTGTTGCACGTAAACAAAGTGCATGTAGCCTCTTTGAGAGGCTGGCATTTAGAATTTCCTATGTTGGTACGTGTTGGGGTGTCATAGACAATGAGCTCATATTGAATGCACTGATCATCAGTGTTGCCAATTGGAGGGTAATTACCCGATTTTCGGGTAAAACCTTAGTCGGTGATTAATTTAGATGATAATATGAAATGGCAGGTATTTTCCAGGTATTTCGATAATTTTGACACCAAATATTTTTGTTTACATTCAAATCGTCCTTTGCCTTCTTAAAATGTAAGTACATGTGCAGTATGAAAATATCACAATTGTGACCCGTGTTATACTATGCAATGAGCCTAGAAATTACCCAGTTTCTCTGCTCTTGCTTCTGATGTTTGTTTCAACTGGTATGTATCGTAACTCATAAGCCTACTAGTCGGCTTGTTGTTCTTGTGACAGCAATATCTCACAGTTCCACCAGACAACTAGATGTGAATATACTGGTGCAGGTTATATTTGTGGCCAGTAATAGTACAGTTATTAAGCTATAGTGCTTTTACTTCTCTAATATAAATAAGTGACTGTGTTAAACATGCAAAGATCAGCACATTCCTCAAACTGGGGAACTATCAAGAATGGGGTTCCACAAGGGTCAGTCTTGGGTCCTTTGTTGTTCTTATTATATATTAATGACTTGCCATTCTATATTCATGAAGAGGCAAAGTTAGTTCTCTTCGCTGATGATACAAGTATAGTAATCACACCTGAGAAACAAGAATTAACTGATGAAATTGTCAATACTCTCTTTCAGAAAATTACTAAGTGGTTCCTTGTAAACGGACTCTCACTGAATTTTGATAAGACACAGTACATACAGTTCCGTACAGTGAATGGTATGATGCCATTAATAAATATAGACCTTAATCAGAAGCATATAGCTAAGGTAGAATATTCCAAATTTTTAGGTATGTCCATTGATGAGAGATTAAATTGGAAGAAACACATTGATGATCTGCTGAAACGTTTGAGTTCAGCTACTTATGCAATAAGGGTCATTGCAAATTTTGGTGATAAACATCTTAGTAAATTAGCTTACTACGCCTATTTTCACTCATTGCTTTCATATGGCATCATATTTTGGGGTAATTCATCACTGAGGAATAAAGTATTTATTGCACAAAAGCGTGTAATCAGAATAATAGCTGGAGTCCACCCAAGATCATCCTGCAGACATTTATTTAAGGATCTAGGGATATTCACAGCAGCTTCTCAGTATATATACTCTCTTATGAAATTTGTTATTAACAACCAAACCCAATTCAAAAGTAATAGCAGTGTGCATAACGACAATACTAGGAGAAAGGACGATCTTCACTATTCAAGATTAAATCTAACTTTGGCACAGAAATGGGTGAATTATACTGGCACTAAAGTCTTTGGTCACTTACCAAATAGTATCAAAAGTCTGACAGATAACCAACAAGTATTTAAGAAGAAATTAAAAGAATTTCTGAAAGACAACTCCTTCTACTCCATAGAGGAATTTTTAGATATAAATTAAGAAAAAAAATAAAAATAAATAAATAAAAAAATAAAATAAAAAATAAAGAAAAACACACAAAAAAATAAAGTTGTTATACTAACTTAAGTATGTTGTTAAATTAACCTAATTATGTCATGTATTGGAAAATTCGACTCGTTCCACATCATTACGAAATATCGTATTCATGATCCATGGAACTAGTATTAATCTAATCTAATCTAATCATGTGATAGTGCGACATCTATAGACAATCTGCATGCTGCTCTTGAATTTCCTGTCTCACCTCATTTACCTGAAACGAAGGAAACTTATTGAAAAGGACAGTAATGGCACCTGTAACTCAACACCATGACCTTGGAATCGGAAATCAAAGAAATCCAAAATAAATAGATTTTGTGACTCCTGGTTTGGCAGGTTAGAGAAGAGCAACAAATGGCGGGATGGATATGATTTGGCGTATTGCAAGGTATGTGATAGCATTTTAACAGCGCATAAATCTGAAACTTTCAGGTACACACATTCTTCCAAACATATAAATCAAATGAAAGCTGTGCATCTGTTTCTAATATATCTTCAATGCTAAATAGCAATGCTGGTGACATAAAATGAGCAGAAATTAAATTAACAGCAGTTGCCACTGCCAATAATTTACCATTCAGCACATTGGGTACATTTATTCCTCTTTGTAAGAATGTCTTTTTTGTTTCAACAATCATCCAGAATATTGCTTTAAGGCACGAGAAGTGTTAATTATGTGTAAGGGAAGTCGTTTTGGAGTCCTTGTGTGATAATCTGAGAGATACAGGTATGTTTTTTTCTCGCTGATCATGGATGCAACTACTGATCTAACTGTTCCTAATGATGTGTGCTAACAGTCATGTGTTTTGATATGGATTGAGGCCAGAATGAAATTACTTTCTTTGATCCCTATGTTTGAAGTTTCATCAGGTACTGTTGACACCTTATACAACATAATAATAGATTTTTTTAAATCAGAGACCATTAGTCTTGATAATCTCGATGGTGTTAGCTTGGACACAGCAGATGTTATGGTTGTAGAGCATCATTCAGTTTGTTTGGGCCTAAAAAGAGACTTCCCACATATAGCATGTATTAAATGCTTATGTCATATGATTCATCTTTGTGCTTCAGAAACATGCTTAAAACATCCCAGATGCGTTGAGTATTTGTTGAGATTTAGGTTCTCATTTCAGTAGAAGTCTTGACAGGAGAGAGCCATTAAAACAATTTCAACAACTTCTTGCTGAAATACATAGTATTCTATTTCATTGTGCAACTCCATGGTTGTGTGTCAGATCATGTGTTAATACAGTACTGGAACAATATAACATACTTAATACCTACCTGATAAATGTTGTCATGGGAGATCCATCATCAACTACAGATCATATGCTTTCAACTATGGATAACACATCTATTTTGATCTACTTCGAATTCAACTCATAAGTTTTAGCATTCTTACAGATTTTAAAACCTTTTTCAAAATGAATTCCCTTTCATTAACAAACAGAAGTCAGAAGCAGAAAAAAATAATTCTGAAAGATCAGTGTTCAAATCTTTTTAATTTTCAGTTTTGCTGCTAGATCATACAAATCAAAGGCACTTTGTTGGATTAGATAAGACATACTTGAATATCGCTACACAGGAACCATTTGATGGACTCAAAGGCAACGCTGAAGTACAGCAACAGGACATAAATGGTTTTTACAAAAGTTTCTTGTATTCCTATATGGATATTGTATCACAGATTAAAAGACGATTTGACTTCTCAGATCTCGCTTTTTAAATAATTTCCATAGTGGAACCTAACGAAGCTCAATCATACACTGTTAAATCCTTTTCTGTTTTTCAAAAATTAATCAGCCATCACCAACTGGATCCTAAATGGAAAAATTTGCTACGATGGAGCATGAGAAACTTGGATTAGATGTATCTAAACTGTCATTGTCTACTGAAAGAAAGTTTTTGATATGAAATCTGCAGCGAGAACTCTTTTCCCAAATTAACATAAAGTCATCTTTCTTCTCCTTTTTCTTCCCTTATCCAAAGACTCAGTGGAACGAATGTTTAGTACCCTAAAAACTTGAAAATGGCTCATAGAAACAGACTGAAAACTGAAACAATAGTAGCATTGATGGATGAAAAAGGGAGGATAGAAGACGAAGGAGGAAAAAACCATGATAAGTAGAACCAAATTTTTAACTGTACTTCACCAAAATTTACAGTCCATAAAGAATAAAGTTCAACAACTAGAATTAGAATTTCAAAAACTAGACAGTACCATTGTGTGTATTACTGAACATTGGTGTAAAGAAAATGAAATTATTTACTTTGAATTAACATTTTATGACCTGGCCTATTCCTATAAT
Source organism: Schistocerca piceifrons (assembly GCF_021461385.2). Taxonomy (NCBI): domain Eukaryota; kingdom Metazoa; phylum Arthropoda; class Insecta; order Orthoptera; family Acrididae; genus Schistocerca; species Schistocerca piceifrons. Next base: position 776,510,866 of record NC_060140.1, on the reverse strand, counting down.
AGAATTTCCATGAAAGGTGTGGGTTCATGTATTTATGTGAAAAAGGCATAACATTTAAAATTACAAAAGATCTTATATCATTAAGTGAAGAGAAACATGTTGAACTATCAGCAGTTGAAATAACAGAAAACAGCTTGTCAAGAAAATTAATTATATTTTGTATATATAGACTCCCCAGCAGTAATATGTACATTTTTTCTCAAAACTCAGTCAGGATTTAGAAAAGGTAACTTGTCCAAAAATGAAGATTCTCATATGTGGGCATTTAAACATCAACACAATGAAATCAGATGATCTTAGTAGTACCTACTTGAACATTCTCGGCACCTATGGCATAACATCACTCGTTAACTGTCCAACTAGAGTGACCAAAAAATCCTCCTCAATAATAGACCATGTAGCAACAGACATAGAAAGAAAGCACTACCACTTACTTGTTCAAAATCTAGGCCCATAAGATCATCTCTGTCAGATATTCAAAGCAAAGTCTGCTAAATTGAATGCATGCAAGAGGGTCTTCTCAGAATCAAACCTTTGTCATTTCTTATCTCAGTCACAACATGAAGGGTGGGAGGAAGTGTATGCCGAAACAAATGTAAACAAAATGTTAAATAAGTTCATGACAATATTTAAACTAAAATTTGAGGAAGCATTCCCAAAAACACTGCATTCAATTGGAGCAACAAACAAAAATAAATGAGTAACCAGAGGTATCAAAAAATTCTCTGAAACCTTAAGGTATCTCACATCCATCAAAAATAGCCAGACTGACCCAGCTTTTTTAGAGTTCTACAAAAATTACAGGAGACGTTATAGAAAAGTATAGCTAGCTGCAAAAAAACTTACAAATGGCAAAACATTACTGAAGGCAGATAACAAAAGTAGAGCAGTCTGGAACATAATTAAACAGGAGACAGCAAACGATGGACAAAAAAATCTGGAACCACAGATTAATAGCAAAGATGTAAAAACCAGCAACCCAAAGGAACTAGCAAACTTTGTGAATGAATACTTTGGTGGGATTGCTAAGAAATAGCAAGAGAAATTTCCAGACACATATGTTCTATGCCAACAGGACCAGCCACCACACTCTTTCCAACAACAGAGAAAGAGGTGGCACTACACTATTAAAGAATAAAATATGCACAGCGCTAGATGAGATCCCAGTCAGTGTGCTAAGGACATGTAGACACAGCATAAAAACCCCATTAACAATAATAATTAATGAATCTTTCAGATCTGGCTGCTTTCCTGAATACCTGAAACAAGCCAAAGTAATACCATTACTATAAAATGGTGCAAGAAATCTAGAAAACTACAGACCAATTTCCTTGTTATCTTGTATTTCTAAAATAATAGAAACCATAATGAAAAATAGACTAATGAACTACCTAGAAAAATTTAACCTTCTCTGCAGTGAACAATTTAGTTTCAGGCCCACAAAAAGTACACAGACAGCTATAGCACAGTTCACCAAAGTCGTACTAGATGCATTAGACAAGGGCGAGAATGCAACAGGCATTTTGTTGGATTTATCAAAGGCTTTTGGCACAGTTGACCAGAGAATTTTATTACAGAAATGAGAACTATAAGGAATAAGGGTTGCAGGAAAGCAATGGTTTAAATCATACTTGGAAGACAGAGTGCAAAGAGTTGAAATCTCACATATTTGCAAAAGATTAGTAGTAAAACACTTACCTGATCCAATATATATTAATATAGGTGTCCCCCAGGGAAGTGTACTGGGCCCAATCCTCTTCCTTATATGTATAAATGATTTCCCACAGGGTGTCGGGCATGGGGAAAAAATACTATTTGCTGACGACAGCGCTGTAGTGATTACAGACACAAGCTCAATATTGTTAATAGAAAAACTGTTGAAGCTCTCAGAGACATCCACAACTGCTCACTAAAGAATAAAGTAACTCTAAATTTCAAAAAGACAAACTGTGTAAACTTATGACTAAATAAAAAACACGTTGACGATACACTGAAAGTAAACAATGAGGTATTTGATAGTGTAACAGACAGCAAATTCTTGGGTATGAATGTAAACTGTCAGCTAAAATGGACAGGGCATGTGAGAATTTTAGCAAAGAGGGTATCTTCAGCATGTTACACCCTTCGAATCCTTGCACCAGAGTGCAATATTTCATCCCTCAAAGTAGCCTACTTTGGGTATATGCATTCAGTCCTCAGTTATGGGACAATATTTTGGGGGGGTAAGTGCTGGAAACATACAAACTATTTTCAAGATACAGAAAAGAGCTGTTCGATTAGTAACAAATAGCAGTAACAGGGCACACTGTAAAGAGTTGTTCAAAAAGTTTGAAATTCTGACAGTACTGTGGGAATATATTTATCAAAACATAATGTATATAGGGAAAAACATTAATCTGTATAACACAAACAGCATAATTCACGACCATGGAACCTAATCCAGACACTGTTTGCATCTGAACAGAGGAAACAAGTCAAAAACACAAAATAATGTATTATATCATGGTATAAAATTGTACAACAGATTACCACTAGAAATAAAAGATGTAAATGATCGTCACACCTTTTGTTAAAGGCTAAAAAAATATTTACTAGATAATAGCTATTACACTGCAGATAAATATTTAAAATTACTATAGATTAATGTTCATGAACACTGTACGTCGTTACAAAATTTAACTTGACATTATTAGAAAAATAGGAGCTGTATATACTGTAAGGCGACATGTTTATTTTATAAGAAGTATTGTACAAACGTTTGACGACATCCATGCAATGTATGTTGTTCTACGGAAGAATGAATGAATCAATCAATCAATCAAGTATGATGTGTTTCCTTCGGGCCAACGAGATAAATGACGAGCAGCGGTGTATGGCATCGCTCAGCTCGGATTAATTAAGTAAAATGTTTAATTTGTAATTTATCATGTAATTTATCGTCATTTTTCTTCTACGTAAACATTTATGCAACTATTTTTGAAACGGAGGGTATTTTGAGGTAAAATCGGGTAATTTGACGATCTTGAGTAGGTAATTGAATTGATAAGCATTGGCGACACTGCTGGTCATAGATATGACAGTGTTTTGTCTCGGTAGTGTATTGTTTTGTGCGAAAGTAATACAAGATTTGACGATCGTCTGTAGAAATGCATTGAATGCGTTACGAAAGAAAAGGGAATGAGCTCGAAAGTTTTGTTGCGACGCTTGGCACTCAAGCAACTCACCGTAAGGAATTCGTTATATGCAATAAAATAGATGGTACAAAACTTCCTTATGTAGAAACGAAACCTTGTACGATCTTCCCTTTTACTGTAACCTTTCCGGTTAAGCGCTCAACAAACTTCTTAAATACTTATTTTCCTTATTGTCCTCCAAAACAAATAATTTCGTTTTGAATCCGGTACCGTATAAGACAAGACCTTATCACAGAAAGTGGTGCTAGAGGATAATAAAGGTATAGGCCTAATATTCCACCTGTGTACACACAATAAATTCATCGCTATGTCGCTGCTAGTTTGTACCCAGTGAGCAACATGTGAAACCGTGTACACTGACAACTGGCTTCCATTCCCCTGACGCACTCATGCCCCACAATTCTTGTCTGTGTTTCTTAAGCTTTACCTTGTCTTGACAAAGGAAAAGGAGCCGGCACGCCTTCACAGTGAACGGGTTGTCTAACGGTGGTAGGGGAGGTTTAGAAGGTCGCTGATGTCTGATAATGTTTAGAAACATTTGATCTGTTCAAATAATCGTGAACTATGTAATAAAAATTGTTTACATGGTACGCTGTAACAGTTTCCCACACACCACCACCACCAGTTCTGAACCTATTTTTCCACTAAAGTGAGAATATAGAAATTACCACTTGCACTCCTACCCGTAGCAAATGTGAGTGCGATCCTTTTGTTCGACACGTGTTGCTCAACTCTGTGAATAATCTCAGCCTTTAAAGTTGTTGCAAATGGCAACCTTTTCTTCTATATTATAGGAATTACATAGTGTCTCAACTAGTGAGCTTTCTGACCCCTGACAAGGTGGTGAATGTCGCTAAAGGCCGAGGGTTGCCGACTAAATGGTCATTACTTAGTAATAAAAAATGTTCTCCACAAGTTTAGCGTAACAAATTACTTCAAACTTGAGCCATGTCTTACCTGCAACTCATTAGTTAAATTCTCTGTCCATTTTTAAAATAACTACTGTTTGGTAATTCAGTATTGTGTAGAAAAATAGAATGCAGCCTAAGGTGACATATATGGTATCATTGCTGATTTCAACATATCAGGTTATTTGATTGGGTTACGTAGTAACTTATCAATTCAGTAAGCCCAGGGAGACACTCACTATATTTATGTAATGTTATTTGTGTCACCTGATGCAGAAATATGTTATTAAGAAAGTTGTTAGAAAGAAGAACCAGTTGCCCTAGACTACAATCATTGGTCTTAAGGATAAAGAACCATCACACTAATGTTCAGCAATGTAGCTCATATGTTCCAGAGACCTATTCACTTGATTCATATATGCCCCAGACAGTCTTAAATTCATCATCTGTTATTTTTGTGTTATAATGTACAAGGCTTATGAAATAAAACAGATGCTTTCCAATCATTTTTACCTGTTTGGCTCAACATGTAATAATCACTGAACACCAGGAATCAGCAAATAACATTTATTATTTCAAATTAGAATGCTATAACATAGCACCATTTTAGTGTAGAGCATATGATAAAGGTGATGGCATTGCCATTTGCTGAGAAAAAGCAAGCTTACAACCACCACAGAAAAAATGCTGTGGTGAACAAGTTTCGTGTTGACAGAGATTTCAAAATTGCAATTCTCAGATCATATTTCACTCTGTTTATTTCATTTTTGCAGGTGTATATAGATCCCCCTCCAGAAATTTGGATACTTCCCTGAAATCTCTTGGAGTCTTGAGAAAATTGTCAAGTTGTAAAAGTGTAAAACTCATCTCTCTTCATACTTGGAGAACTGAACTTAAACATTTTACATGACAGTCATGAAAGAAAACATTTTACAAGTTGTATCCTATTTAATAGGGCCAGGACGTATTAGAATTGTAACAATAGTAATTCAGTAGATCATGTAATAGCAAATTAAGATCACATCGTGTCAGCAGACATTTAAATGGCTACCTGTCAGAACAGACACTAGTGCTAAAGTGTAATAACAGACGCAAACAAAGAAAAATGTTTGAGCACAAGAGAATTCTATCTGTAAACAACATTACTACTTCATGGCATAATTTGTCATGAATCTGAGAATCGGTAATTACTACCATTGTGGTCAACAACAAATGGAACATTTTCTTAGATGGTCTTACTGGGCACAGAAATAGTACACCCCCTTGAAACAAAGGGAGTATTCACAAAAATCCCCTTCAAAATCAAAAGATGATTAGATGTTAAAATGAAAGATCTGAAAGGAAAAAACTGGAAGACATAGCCCGTACCGACTAACTCCCAAGTTATGAATAGATAAAGAATTTTACAAGCAGATAAATATTTGTACAAGAAGTACAAATATCAGTTCCAAAAAGAAATCACGAGGTTAAAAGCAGGGACAATTAACTGACAGACAAGAACATCAGATAAAATTTAAGTGTTGCTGGCCTTTTGAAACCAAAATTGTAAACGATGCTACAGAAACTAAAGGTAATAACATAGAATTAATTGTGAATAATGATATTTCTGATTCCCTTCTAGTTAGCAATGTATTTAGTAATTTATAAATACTGTTGAAAGTCATACCTGCATGAAACCAGATGCATAGCATATGAGTCCACTAACAAACAGAACTGAGTTGCAGTATGAACTGATGACATTCTGCACCTTATTGACAACATCAGGGAAAAAAGCATGGTTAGATGATATTTCTCCATCCCATATGTATGTCTGCGTGTCTCCGTACCGTATGTAAACATGAGATAGTGAAACCATTAATTCATCTAATAAAGTGTGTTCTTGAATATGGTTTATTCCCTCACAAGTTGAAACTGGTTGCAGTCAAAACCTTACACAAAAATGGGAAATAAAGCATGTTCATAACTATACACCTGTAGTCATAATCTCAGCATTCAGCGAACTGACTGAGAATATAATTTTAAAAGATATCTTGGAACATTATAACAAAGATAATGTAGTAGGTAAATTACAGCATGGTTACAGAAGAGGTCAAAATACCAAGTCATCTGTAGTACAATTGTTCATTATGCACTTGAGAAAATAAATGAAAATTCCTAAGCAACAGGAATATTTCTGGACCTCTCAAAAGCTCTCAACATAATACATCTTGCTAAATATTGTGATGAGTGGTGTCATTGAAAAGCTCATGCAGTTGCTATCAGGAAACATATTCAAAAGGCAGACAACAGAACACAGAAACTATTATGCGAGAGGTACTGGAGAAGAGAGAGTTAAAAATAAGAAAAATACAGTTGTGGTGTTCCCCAGAGCTCAATCTTGGGTTCATTCCTATCCTTATGTTATGTAAATGAATTCCCAAGTTTGTAGGTAAAAAGCATCTCATCACTGTACATGCCAGTGACACATCTGCTATCTGTTGTGTGGACAGTGAGCCCAGCCTTACTGAAGAGATTCAAAACTTAGATTGAGAAGGCAAGAGCTCACCCTGGAAGAGAGAACTTAAAAGTTAACATAGAAAAAAATATTCACTTTCAACCAAGTGTTCCAAATGGAGAAAAATATTATAGATGATAAGATTGTCAAAGACCTATTCAGAATGTAAATTTTTAGTTCGTACATAGATTTCCGACTTTCATGGAAGCAGCAAGTTGGCCATATCTGCCAAAAAAATAACATCCAATGTATATATTAAAGATTAATAACACACCATAATTCTGAAACTCTAAGGACCATATATTTTGGACTAGCATCAAAGAAGTCAAAAGAATGAAGAGAAGTAGATGAGTTTTCATCCAGCAGTTTAGTCTTGTTGGAGGTCTCTGATATTTCTTGAAAGTAAAATCAATCCATGGCATGCCTCTAACTTATTCAGTGGTATTTTGCTTCCAACAGTTCTCATTTGTGACAAATCTGTACTCCATCTTTTGAAGGTTTTGTGGTAATTGTTCCTGCAGTATGACAATGAGAATAATTTACAGTATTTGCTGTTTGAGTGATTGCTATCCTAAATTCATGCTTTACGTGATCTGATTTTCTCTCTGTTAAGCACACATGAGTTCAGGAGACTAAGGATTGTATGCATTTATGTTTCCAAGAATTTTACACAGATAATTCAGTGAAGCCCAGGGATACTGATGCCAAATGCTTGGTGACAACTGCACATGCATTAGATATGATGGACGATAATGATATTGCTGGTGTCTGCTGTGTGTTGGGTAAACGTATATAAACATAAGCAAACTGTTATGAAAAATAGCTGAACCTACTGATACCAGTTGTCACCTTCATCCTGGAAAATAATGATGTGGCATGTGATGTCATACATGTGCACACAAAAAGAGAAAAGAAGACGCATTTTATTTCTTTTGTGACGGTATTAGTTTTCAGAATGTAAGATAGACTGATCTGAAGCTTAGGTCTAACTTTGGTTGAAAAGCGACGGGTTGTCAGTTGGCAAAGAAATATCAAATGCTTCAGTTAATCTAATATCATTTCCATTACATTCAACTTTTGATTTATTTTATAGTTCCTTTTCCAGTTTGACATAATGGTGCAGTTGAAACTGCCCATGGTAAAAGTGTCCTTAAGGTGACTGTGGCTTTTCTGTTGCATGCTGCAGTTGAGAACTGTGCAGTGAACGATGGGAAGTAAACATATGAATCGTGAATTGGATGATTAGACTATATGGTGGAACCATTGAGAAAATAGTGTTTGAAAAATTTCGGTATGGTGTCAGGTGTATGAAATTATGTGGCAGCTTAATGGTATATATCATGCAGAATGCTGTCATACGAAACAGAATAGTTCGTAAAATTTAAACTGTGCTCTCAGCTTCCTGCCTAACAAACACCAAGGAAATCTGGACGTTCTGAAAATACCCCAGAAAGTTTTTAAAATGATCATCAGGCTACTCTACAGATGAGTCATTCCATGTCAAATCAACACACTTTAAATAAAAATTTTACCTCACACTCTTAGATTTTGCTGAAAGTTGGTATACTTATAGTGGGTGCTGAAACTAAGAAAAATACCAGATTTCAATTTTTTACTTCAAACCATTCCTGAATTATGGTCATGTAAACTTTTCAAAAACTGACCAAAAATGTGTGAACGGACTTTTTTTAAATTGCCCTAGGAGCAGCCCTAATTGAGCTAGAGAACTGGGAAAGGTGTCATTTTGCAGCATTTTTCATGCTCTTTCCAGTGATAGACAAAAAAAGCTTCTAATTAATAACTTTTTTCAAAATGGTAATTAATATTTCGATTTAATTTTTTTACAAAAAGTACATAATTGAAAATTTTCAAAATATTTCCATAACTACTTCATACTGTTGTAGATCACATGGCAAAATATAAATGTGCGATCATGATGGGTTCATTGTTAAAAAAAAATTATTCCGGACTCCTGTTTTTCACTAACGGCCCTAGTTTGACCAAACTGACCTTTAAGGTAGTACGTCAGTAGAGGACCGTATACATAGGGCTTGATGTCTGTACAATAATTCAGAGACTGGAGCCATTGTTGAGATGATGTAGTCTGCATTGTTACCTTCTAAGGCTGTGTGTGCCTACAGCATTTTTATGCACTGTGGTTTTAGTGCAAACCAATTGTTACCTCTGTGTTGACCAGTCTGTATCTATTATATTTAATAGTTCATTTTCAAGTAAATCTATACATTGAAGGACAGTTTATAAGTGGTTTTTGTATAAATATGGAACCAAGTAAAAAGTGCAGTGCTGTAAGAGTGCAGTGTTGTAATCCATTGAAGAAGTCAAATCATTTTATTAGAGACAGAAAAAAACTGAGAAATGTCACAACATGGATGCCCAAATTATTTCCTCAAATACGAAGTGGTGCCAAGATTTGTGACAAATGTAGAAAAGATGTAACCAAATTGAAAAATACACCAGAGCCCATCAGTGATGAAAGTGTTGAAGAAGAATCTTCTGGATCAGAGACAATCATCCGAGACCAAGACCCTGACTTCACTCTCAACTTCAGTAGCTGTTAAAACATTTAACACAACACTTCAAGAACTAGGCGAGTCCCCAATTGACAAGTGAAAACTAGCATCTAGGCATTACACCAAATCAAAAGTGAAGAAAATCTCATCAATGACACGTAAACTTTTTGTTGCTCCTGAAACCTCTTCGTCAGATACTGATACTGATGAATCCGTTCTTGAAAATCTTAAAAGAAACTTTAAAAATTCTATAAGTAGAGCAAAAAAAAAAAAAAAAAAAAAAACTAATGATTCTTACAAGTTTACCTGAAAAGTGGAGTGTCAGGAAAGTAATGAGGGAATTTAATGCTCCTAATTACATTGTTCGGCAGCCCAAAAAAATTTTGAAAGAAAGAGGATTCATGGAAGGTCCAAACCCAAAACCAGGGAAGTGTTTACCGACAGTAACAGTCAAAGCTGTACATTCATTTTATGAAAATGATGAAGTTAACAGGGCAATGCCAGGTATTAAAGATTGTGGAAATAAAACAAAAATATCAAAAAGACTTATTTTGTGTAACCTTAAAGAAGCTTACAAACATTTTAAAGACAAGTTTCCTAACATAAAAATAGGTTTCTCGAAATTTGCTGAGTTGAGACCAAAACATTGTGTATTAGCTGGCTGAAGTGGCACACACACTCTCTGCGTGTGCACAACTCACCAAAACATAAAATTAATGATAGAAAATGCCAAACTAAATACAGTAACAAACAGCAGCTTAGACAATTATAAGGAGTGCATTGCAAAAATGCTTTGCAACCCATCATCAGTTGATTACAACATGAGAAACTGTGAATACTGCCCAGGAGAAACTGTCGTATGTAAAATTTTAAAAGACTCTTTTCATGAAAACTTAATTGAACAAGTTCAGTTCTGACAGTGGATGTCAGTTGACTGCTGTAATCTGGAAATTGTTCAGAAAACTTCTGAAGAATTCATAGATTTATTTTGTAGTAACATGTCGACTTTGATTCGGGATGACGTCATTGCCAAGCAACAACGAACATTCCTTAACTCCACAAGAGAAAACCTTATGGAATCTGAATTTGTTGTCATATGTGATTTTTCAGAAAATTATAGTATATACAGGATGAAGCTCAGAGTTTCCACTGGACAAGACAACAGATTACCATTCATCCTTTTGTTATATATTACAAACAGGAAAATAAAATTGAGCATATGAGCTTTGTCATTGTTTCTGATTGTCTGGAGCACAATACAACTGCGGTTTACACCTTTCAAAAGAAGCTAATTTCATATCTAACAAATAAATTTCAAAAGATTCCAAAAAAGATATACTATTATTCTGACGGTTCTGCCGCTCAGTATAAAAATAAGAAAAACTTCCTGAACCTTTCCCTTCATGAGGAAGACTTCAACATAAAAGCTGAGTGGCACTTTTCAGCCACAGCACATGGGAAATGGCCTTGTGATGGAGTAGGGGGTTCAGTAAAGAGACTGGCAGCTCGTGCAAGTTTGCAAAGGCCATACCAGAATCAGATCCAAACCGCACAAGATCTATTTGAGTGGGCTGTAGATAATATCACAAATGTTGATTTTGCATATTCCACTCAAGAAGACTACACTGCTTCAGAAATATTCTTAAAAAGCCGACTTGAACAGGCATTGACAATCAAAGGAACACAGCAATTTCACGCTTTCATTCCCAACACTACATCAAAATTAATAGTCAAATATGTCTCAGGTGGTATGCAGAGTTGGGAGAGGGAAGTAACTACATCACCAGACAAACTGAAGTTACAAGATGTATCAGGCTATGTCACCACTGTATATGGCAGAAACTGGTGGCTTGGGTACATTTTAGAAAAAAACGAAGAACTTGATGAAGTGAAAATAACTTTTCTTCATCCATGTGGACCAACTAAGTCATTCTCTTATCCTGCACATGCAGATGTCCTGTGGGTGTCAGTTGTGGATGTTCTCTCAAAAGTGAATCCATTTACTCCGACAGGGAGAACATACATTCTTAATGAAAGTGATGTAAACCAAACCCAGTCAGCTTTATTAAAATGTAATATATGAAGTTCCAAGACAATTTATTGGGAAACTGCTTTCAACTCAAAACTTAATTTTTGTCTCAGGTTAGTGTTAATGTATATTTTATAGAAAGTTGTTTCAAAATTATTGTTAGTACCTATTGTGTTAAATTTAGCTATGTACAGACACCTGTTACTCAAAAACAAGCATTACATATTTAATTTGTTTAATAGTTACATTTCAAACATCATGGAACAGAACTATTATGTAAATACTTGTACTTATTCATACTTTATTTCAGTTTGTAGTTAAATGCTCAATTTCTTGTTTTTGTTATATCGGTTAATATACTGTTAGTGAAGTTGTATGAAATTAAAATAAGCAATCAACTTAATTATAAAATATGCTGATTAGTTTTGGTTTAATAAGGTGATGTTTTGATATTTCTAATACTTTTTTTACTTACCTTTCAGTATATTTTAAAGAAATTCCTGTTTGTTAAAGGTCAATTTGGTCAAACTAGGGCTGTTAGTGAAAAATAAGGGTCCGGAATAATTTTTTTTAACAATGAACTCATCATCATCCCAGATTTATATTTTCCCATGTGATTTACAATAGTATGAAGTAGTTATGGAAATATTTTGAAAATTTTTAATTATGTACTTTTGTAAAAAAAATTAAATCAAAATATTAATTAATATTTTGAAAAAGGTTATTAATTAGAAGCTATGTTTTGTTGTACATCCCTGGAAAGAGCATGCAAAATGACACCTTTCCCAGTTCTCTAGCTCAATTAGGGCAGCTCCTAGGACAATTTAAAAAAAGTCTGTTCACACATTTTTGTCTGGTTTTTGAAAAGTTTACATAGCCATATTTCAGGAATGGTTTGAGATAAAAAATTGAAATTTGGTATTTTTCTTAGTCTCAGTGCCCACTATAAGTATACCAACTTTCAGCAAAATCTAAGAGGGTGAGGTAAAATAGGTGTGTTGATTTGACACGGAATGACTCAGATGAGCCTTTTACCACAACCAGTTTTTTTAGTGTCTCCAACTCACAATGTAACTATAATCATGGAATACAAAACAGCATCCCAAGGATCCGTCTGTATTCCAAGAAACATGCAAGACAAAAAGTAAACACAAAAACCAGTAACCAACCTTACAGTCCAAGATCAAGAATCGTCAATCTCATGCTCACTATGTTAAAAAAAGTGTGTGTGTGTGTGTGGGGGGGGGGGGGGGGGGATGCATTGCAATCAATTTGTATCTTCTGCCAAAACAAGTCATTAGTCATTCGATTCAGTGATTCACATTGGCTACCCTATACTATCACCTAATTGGCTACAAAAACAATAATAAACTGCCAACAGCAGCATGCAATGGAAGAGCCATGGTACACCGTAAGTGCACTTTAGCTTATCCAGTCTTGCATTCTGAAGAGTTGCCTGTAGTCAGATCCATCGGTATCCATCTTAAGTTTATGATCTCACAAATGAATGCCAAAGGAAGTGCTTTCTACTGCTGTGAGACATTTCGTTTGCAACTCAGCAAGTGTATTGTACATTTAATTTTGTAGTACAGTAATGCAGAAGAGAAAAATTCCCATCACCGTTGCTATGAAATTGGTACTGAAACACTGCATTTTCTTCAATGCTAAATTTAATGCACTGATTAATACCTTTCATTCATCATGTAGAGAAACTATTACTGGAATTTACCGTGTTTTGTATTTCATCATCACTATCTTTGACTACATAAAACATACTATTATGGAAATTTTATTCAGTAATCTCATGTTCCAAAAAAGTTTTTCTTTTCCGGTTGTCTTTGTTCTTCCCCATTCACAATTCACCTTTTCTTCTTCTCAGACGTAGTGCTTTTCACTTCAACTTGTGTAAAGTGATGCTCTACATTCTATTAATTGGAATATCATCCCTCTTTGCTCTATCATGCTCATGTAGCCTGTAAGCAGGCAAATAATCTTTCACATGGGAACTGAAAGAAGGAAAGCTAGTGAGGGAAGTACTCCAGTGCCAACCAAATGAAAATATTTTAAAATTCTGGGTTGCGTCTGTTGCACAACCCATCCTCTATCTTTAAAACTCACCATTGGTGTACAACCAGAGTTTGCAGATGAATGAATCTAAAATAACACAGAAGCACAAGTCACTGAAGAAACAACACTGTTTTAATAGACAATTATGGTTCTAGTGGCTCTGAGCATTATGTGACGCAACATCTGAGGTCATCAGAGACAATTATGACCAGTGCATGCACGAGAGCCATTAACAAGGTATTGTATTGCAAAAAGAAACATTTGCTTGAAACAGTATGTGTTAATATATACAGTACTTGCAAAATTATATACCCCTAAATAGAAGTTCCTCTGTTGTCTTATGACCTTCCTTTCTTTGTCATCAAAGTGCAGTTTGATAATATTTAGTTAATTTGTTGTTGGAGAAGCTCACAGTTTAAAAGTAAAGTATGTGCTTATAATATTATAGGGACAGAATGGATGGCCAGGACTTATCATCAAGAGGTGAAATTTCAGTACTACCTAAAGATCCATTTGAAAGTAATTATTAGTACCTTCCTCTGGGAGGAGAGGAATTTGGGGGGGGGGGGGGGTAAAGATAGTAAAAGAGAGGCAGGTCACTCAGAAAACAGGATGTGAGGTCGAGGGTAAACAAAACTGAAGGAGGAGGAGCCATAGGGAATAGGAGGTTATCTATTTATAGATTCTCTGTGATTTCACTAAACTAAATAGGATGGTTCCTTTGAGAGGGCTTGGCCAGTTTCCTTCGCCCCATCCTTCCCCAATCTGAGCTTCTGATCTGTCTCAACAAAACATTGAACCCTAATTTTATTTCCTTTTATAGCCTGCAAAATAAGCTTCAGCTCACATGTTTAGGGCATTACAGTGGACAATTCTCCAAGGGATTACACTCTGTTCTCAATAAAAGCCAAACACAATTGAGACATGGATCTAAGAGACTGCTAAAACTTTAAATGATGTGCCTATTTGTAACAAGTAGTGCTCCTTTCGCATACAGATTGCCCAATTCCTGTAGATGGGGAAATCTTCAGTCACTTTGAGTGATTGCTTGTCTTCCCTCATAATACTTTCCTCTTCTGACAGTTATGCTTGATCTTCAGACTCCAGTGTATACGCAGTTTATGGTGTGACTAGTACTGTTTTAACTTGTTTGTTTTATGAACTTTAAATGTATATACTTATTTTTCTTGAGTTCCTATGTTTGAATAACTGAAAGATTTTGTCTGGCGAACATGAGAAACTGAGAGATGAAAAGTACAAGTGAAAAGTGATGCAAGTCAAGAAGGGTGTGGAAAACCAAGAGAGATGTACTTTATATATTTAATCTGGATTATAAGTAATTTTCGCACATATATCATGAACATAGATTATTTGCTTCTCTTGCAGCTTCTATAACTTGTTTACATATTGCCCTAAATCTTCATTTTCCGTGACAAAGGGATTGGCAATCACGAAATAAATTTTATAATTTTGTTATAGTTTTATGTAGTTTGGTGATCGACATGCATCTGTAAGATTGTAAGTTACAAATTCATTCAGGACACATCAAATTTCATGAGATGAATGGCTTCACTTCAGTAAAATGATCAGAATTGTTTCTCAAGTGCTATAATGGAAAGTGGCTATGTGCAACAGTTATGTGAATCTTCATGTATTTATTTATTTGCCATAGGTAGTCACCCACCGGTCATTGTGTACTGTAGCAGAATCACATTATGTAAATGGTACCATGCAGTACAGTTCTGATGAACAGCAAAAAATTCTGGAGAAAGTGAACAGTTGCTCTCCTGAGGAGCTTGCAAGGTATGTAATGAGTTACTGAACATGAAAGAATAATTTACACACACACAGTGCTGCCCCAGAGCAGAAGTTATGGAAACTCTGAAATTTGTGTCATCATTTGCTTTCATGTCTAGAATCTGTTTTAATTATATATTTCAACTGCAGCTATAAGAGGAATAGCAATTAACCAAAAAAAATTTCTGTTTTGAAACATGATGAGAAGCAGATTTTCTAGTGTTCTTGTTGCATCTGTCAAAAGATTAACATAAATTATTAATTCTTTGGTTATATTAATTACTTCTTGAATTTTTGAATGCGCTTCATGACAATGTCAGCTTAATTCATATTTTTTAGTTTTTATCATAAAATATTGGTACACAAATAGTCATAAAGAGAGCATGAGATGAGTTAATTTATCAATGCTGTTATCAATATTATTATAGTTAATATTTTATTTTATTTTTCCTTGTCAGTATTGTGTTCTAGCAAACAAGAGCATTATAATATCTCTTTCTTTAAAGTATTTATTTCTGGCAGGTATAGAATAAGTCCTACAAGATTGGCACGATTGTCAAATCATCGCCAGAAATTTGGCTCCTTTGCAAATCTTGATGATGTTCTTAAAGCAAGTGGTATGACACCTGAAACTCTTGACAGATTTTGCAATAGTGTTCTGTGTCCATCAACTACTGAAAGGTCACATGGAGTTAGAGTGCAGCTGATCAAGCCGAACCTCACCAACTCTGCCAGAGATGTATGTGCTTTGTTCCAAGAAAGGTTTGTTTTACTTTTAGAACCAATAGTCATTAAGATACAGAAAGTAAATGCTGACTAGTTCTGCTACTTAATAACATTGACAGTGTACAGAATGGAAAATATTAAAAATTCTACTTACCTGATTTGCAATAGTGTCACGTGATTATTAAGTGTAATAATAATACATTAAAGATAAGTTTTAATTGTATGGAATCTGTATCTTCCAGCCATCCATATACTGGGTTCCTGTGGCGTCCTTAACTCGTGACAGTCACATTTTAAATTGTATTCTTCTGATTTTCATCCAATTCCTCATTTGAGATCCCGATCTCATGGAAACGTCATCTCCACAAGTATATAATGAGATGGATTCTTACAATGCTGCTGAAGGCAGCAATTAGCTCCTAGGTAAAATGTTGCCTGTCTGTTAGTGGTCAAGAAAAACCTAGAACCTAGATTTTGTAGGCCTAGAGAAAGTGCATCTTTTCAGAAGTCAGTGGAACGTCGTGCATGAGAACTCACACTATGATTTGTCTCCAGATATGTGTTTGGACCATGTGGTTGCTTTATCAGAACCACAAAGTACACTGTTCAAAAGATTTTGGGGAATGCGTGTATCAACATCTGGTACATTAAATATATTTTTAAACAGATGTTACTGTGGTCTTATTGTGTGGCTTGAGATCTTCACTTTCAATGTAGCAACAATTAAAATCATTCACCATCTGTTGACAGTGTTATGCATTACAGTGTCAGGTGACCCCTCGGAAGGAAGTCAGCACTGGTTTCCCAATGTTTTATAGTGAGGTACACAGATAGTAGTTGTCATTTGTGGATGTGGTACTCAACAAAGCACATGCAGTGCAACATTATAATGCAGTACAAGTAGCAAGGACAATCTGTTTGATCCAAAAAGGATAGACTTTCAGTCATGTTGCTGCAGATGCCAATGCCTCTCCATGTGACATCCACAGGTTGTTGACACTCTGCAGGGAGACATATCAGTACACGAGGCAAGTTGGAAAAAGCCACTAATGCATTACAGTGCTACGTTAGAGCGATTTCTGGCAATTCCTGCATTGCAGCAACATATGGATACTGCCAGAGCACTGAGAGATTATTTCAGAAGTGCCGTGGAGCCACTGTGTCTAATGAGATTGTAATGCACAGGTTACAAGAAAGGACCTTACAACCCAGACATTATGTTTGAGTATCTCACTTGACAAGACATCATCGTGCAACCCTCCTTCAGTTTTTCCATTCCCGTTTCAACTGGCAATTTCATCATAGGTGAAACATGTTACTCACAGAAAAGTCCAGATATCCCCTGACATGAGATGATGGCCATGTTCATACGCGAGGCCCCATTGAGAGCGGTACCCGCCAAATGTTGTTTAGGAGATTAACAGATTTCCAAGGTTATGGAGGAGGTCTCAATGTTGACAGCCATATGAATCTTGTCATTGTCCATGGTCGCCTTATTGTTAAGTAGTACATTGAATAGATCTTGTTTACCATGTGGTGGCTGCTGCATATGGTGGTGACCTTGAATCCCTTCCAGTGCCAGGACCCATGTGGCAGGTGTCAGCAAAGTTGTCTTACTACGTCTGGACGTTGAAATAATGGAATGGCCGATGGTGAGTCCTGGCCTAAACCCTATGGAGCAAGTGTGGGAATACTTGACAGAAGTGTTTGTGGTTGTCCTGCTCCACCACAGATACACCAAGAATTCTCATGGGCTCTCATTGAAGAATGGAATCAGATACCACAGGATTACCTCTGTAGACTTGTAGGGAGCATGCCACATAGGTGTTGGACAATGATAAATGCTCACAGAAGGCATGCACATTATTGAACCTCTCAAAGTCCAATGAAAAGTGCCCAAGATGATGGGATGAATGAATGTTTCTATTCTGCTTTTGACACCTGTCAGACATTTCAGTTCTTCTTCTGTAAATGACCAAGGATGTAATAATGTTTTGTTGTGTACTGTATTTTTGAAAGATAAAGTATAATTTGGTGACATACCAAGTCCTCAATTATTGCTCAATGGAATATGGCAGATGCCCAAAGTGATGTTCCCACAATTATTTTGAGCAGTATATTTTACCATATTTCACAATGATTTGTGTTTTCTGACTCTACACAACAGAATATAGTTTAAATAAGAGCAACCTATATTATTAATAACAATAATAATGACATTAACTACACATATATATGTTATAAAACATTAATCTTCATCAAATGTGCACTCTGAATTCAGGATGCCAGTAATCATTGCACTTTTCCAATTAATCAAATTGCGTTTTCTGATGACTTCAGTTTCAGCAAAACTGCAAACTTTGACTTAACTACATCTCTTTTCTGCAAGCTACTGTTTAGTGCATGTTGATAGGTACATTATACTTTTATTTGCCACTCCATTTCTTCCTCAATAGAGCGTGGTCAGAATTAGCTATGTAATATTGTACTTTTGTTTCAAAGACTCGATATAGGCTTCTTTGACACCTCCATTAACAAACTGAATTCCTTCAGTGTTTACATGTAATGTAACTTGGTGAGATGTACAAGAACATCATGTGTAGAACATTGTGAATTAATTCTGTAAATATTAGCAGTTCCAGTTTACTGTACTGAAGTCACATATCTTGGCACTCTTGTGACAAATGATCAGGGAAGTGAGTATTATAGTCAAATGTTCTATGTTTTTTATTTTATATTTTCTGGCATGGTCGACACCCACAGGAATCATCATTTGCAGATCTGTGGGATGAAAACTGAATCTAATCTAATTTCATTTAGAAGCTTTTATTGTAATCTCCTCAAACACATGGAAGGATCATTCAGTACGATTATGCGTATGTCCGCTTAGGTCACCAAGCACTGTGTCCAAAGACACAGCTCCTGGCACTAGGTCGTGTGGAAAAACACCTGCACCAAATGTAAGGACTACCCTGGACAACCACGGTCTCATTTGTCAACAAGCTGATATTTACAGCAAGGTTTCCAGGGTATCTGTTGACAATGACCCTATACCACAAGGTTTTCTCTTAGATTGTGGTTGGACTTTGTGGTCACCTACCAGCAACATTTATCTCACCCACAGATTTGCCTATCTGCCTAATGCCGGACTGTTTTCACTTACTGCTCAACTGACCATTGTGTTTTTAGTGAACAAACTGATTGCTTATAGGGCATCAAGAGCATTGTTCATATCCAAGTGTTTCTCAAACGTACAATTATGCCCTCCGTTAATGACATGTGTATTACTCAAGAAACATTCACAGTACTCTATTGACTGTAAGGTGCCTACCTCCAGAAGTTTTTTCTTTGTGTATTTACAGAAGAATCAAGAACTATTACTTTCTGTGGGCTAAAGCATAGGTCAGGTCCAGTGCCAGTCAAGATGCTGTTTCTCTACTGCTCACCTGTTGATTTAATGGTAAATAAGCTATACTTAATAAAATATGTGTCGTTGAAAAAAAAAAGGCTTAAACAGTTTTCTATGTTGTCCTCTTCGCATGTGCTCTACACTTTCCCAGAATTCTTTCAAAGATATGAAGCTTTCTATTTGTCATCCCCACAACATATTTTCTTTTGTTTACCTCCCCTTATGTTGCTTTGCAGTTTCACTCTCAGGTATTTGGTCGGTTTACTGTGTAGAGTGCAGACACTGACACTGTACTTGGGAACTACCTGGCTTTTTTACTTGTCCACATTACCTTGCACGCTATCATATTAAGTTATCCTTATGCGTATTTAAGGCAAGCTGCCTTCCATGAACAATTTAGTGTACAGCCTTTTTAATTCCCTTACATTTAATCAATGAGGACATTTTTCTCTGCACTGCTGTTTATTAGCAAACTATATGACTGCTGATCAGAGTATAGGTCTGGTGTTTTTAGCTGTTACATTTTCCTGAGCACTCCTTGTGTTACCTTGGTTCTTTGAGTGCATAAGCTGTCAAAGATATGATCGGTCTGTCAGACATTTGTATATCTGTGAAGATATTGTGTTCCCTCAGGTCTATCGGTCACTATTTTGGTACACTGTGTGACGTCTGTTGAAAATATAACAACATGAAATCTACCTATTAACTTGTGGCCAAAACATTCAGAATTTCATATGTGAAAAGTGAAAGCTGTTTTTTTTTCAAGTGTGTGATGCTTCTAAACCTTTGCTAATTTATGAAGAAAGGCTTCTCTTTTTAGGAACATGGTTGTATTTGAGCCCATAATGTATTTTAGGATCTTGTAACAGACATGTTATGATGTTGTTGTTGTCGTCTAGAGTCGACCTTGTGAAAGTCTGTTCATCTCTGCATGCCTACTATAACCTACATGCACTTCAAACTGCTTCCATTACTTTCTTTTGTACTTTTTCAGCTCCAACATTTTTTTTTTTTTTTCATTCACGGATGTAATTTTCTTTCCTCTTAGTTGTGGTAGCCTCTTGTTTTCTCAATTATGAAACTCGGGATCTCCAGTTCTCCTCTTTAATCTCTTTTTTTCCAGAATCTGTTAGCACTGGCACTCTCACTTTTCTCAAATAAGCCATCCATCATGAAACTTCTAAAATAAATGGCACATATGAAACAAGTAGCTTAACTGTCTTTAATTGAGGAATATGAGGAATATAAGGAAACATTTAATATTTTCATATGTTAATCCCAATCATCTAATTGCTTTGTGACAGGAGTATAACATTCTAAAAAGGATAAAATCACATGATAATCCAAAAAGTATATTTCTCCGTGTTGGTACTGTTTGGGCCAGATTTCCCTGCCACATAACAAATACTTTCAGAAAAGGCTTCTTAACAATTATAAAGGTAGGAAAAGCTAGTTGCTCGTTACTGTAAAAAAGATAAAGAAGACACTTCAAGTTGCAGACAGGCATGATTAAAAGACGCTCACATATAGCCTTTGGCCACATCTTTCATCCCTAAACACACACACACACACACACACACACACACACACACACACACACACTCTCTCTCTCTCTCTCTCTCTCTCTCTCTCTCTCTCTCTCTCTGCAAAGTGCTCTACCAGTGATGCATTGTGGAAGGACAGAGTGTGATAGCTGCTGAGAATCAACAAAGCATTTACCTTAAGTGTGTAGCTCAAAGCCTGAGATTTGAGCCTTAAAACTGTGAACAAAACATTCAGCTTCAGCATTCGATTGAGGGTAGAATGGAGTTGTTCGCACATCTTGAATGCCAGTTTGTTGGCAAAATACTTAAAATTCCAGTGAGAAAAACTGCAGACTAATTGTTGTAAACAATTGTTTCTGGAAGCCTTCTAAACAAAGTACATAAGTGAGTGCTTTTATAGTGCTAGTACTTGTTGTCAAATTCATTGGAGTGTCAGATGGGTATGTACTGTATGCATTGACAATAATTAGCTGCTGTGTGGTTCAGAAAAAAGCAGCAAGATCAATGTCGATGTGGTGCCAACTACCATCAGGTTGAGGCCAATTGAAACATTCTTGGCATGGCACTGCCTGGTTGTCAGCACATGCATAGCAGCAGGCAGTTATCTGTACACTCTGCATATTGATCGTGAGCCACATATAATGCTGATGTGCTAGCTACTTAGTTATAATGATTATTCAGTGCCTTTATATAAAAGGTTCAGAACATTTTGCTGAAATGATGTGGAAATCATGACTCATGTTTGTTCATTAAGAGTATCCAATAACATTACACCCTTCTGAAGAGAAATACTGTCTTGTTGAGCATGGTGCTTACATACTATTGCATCTGAAATTGATTTTGGACTTCGAGGGCATTCTGTTAGAATGTAGTACTCGATCAATTGCAGTGACTGATCCTGTCCAGTGCCTTGTTTGATCCACTCACAATAAATGGGAACAGCGTACAGTGCTTGCGAATCAGATTGATCAATTTGAAGATAAGAAGTATCTGATGCATTGAATTCCATTTCACTTCCCATACGCAGCAAGAAAGAGTGTCTACATTTACATGCTGTGTCGTATTGTGATAAAGAATTCGTACTGGTAATTCGAAAGAAGCAATGAGCAACATTGTAGGCACTGTGCAGTATGATCAGGTGCCTCTTTCATCAGATGAATGAGAGCAGTCAGTGGCTTATCATCGGTTGATGGAAAAAAAATTTTTGACCGTGCAGATATTGATGACATTTTGTGATGCCATGTTTGAGGCTAATTCTTCCTTTTCCAGCTGACTCATGTTGACTTGGGCCATGTTCATCTTAGATACAAATGCTAAGGGGCATTCAGAGTGTCCAACCTAGTTAGATAAAAGGTCCTTATCCAAGCTATGACACATCGACTGCAAACAGTGCTGGTTTCTGCACATCATAATGAATAAGATATGGCCAATTAAGCTATTTATTTCTCAACATCTGAGAAGATTTTTCTCATTCTCTAGTCCATTGGAAAGGAACATTTTTATGCTGAAGGTAATGCAAAGGAGCAGCAGTTTGCACAGCATTGGAATAAATTTAATGTAGTTAGTTATCTTTTCATGAACAATTTGTTGTTCCCACACACTTATGGCACATTGTAATCTCCAGATGGCATCTAAATACTTAGTCAAGGGATAAGCACTATGGGCATCAATGACATGTCCCAAATATTCAGTTTCAATATTGAAAAATGTACTGTGCCAGAGTCCTGCATCAGTTAAAACGAGGAAAAGAGATTCCAAATTTTTGAGATGCTGTTCCGGAGCTTGTCTGGACACAACGGTATCATCCAAATAATTTGAACAGTGCAGAAGTTTTGACATCACGTGTTTGACAAAGAGCTGAAACAGCATGGGAGCAGATGTGCTTCTAAAGAGAGGGCACTGGTATTGATAAGAGCTGATGTGCTTATTGGCCACTGTAAATTTCATCCAGAGGAAGCTGAACGGTAGGCATTGGTTAAAACAGTTTTGGAAAAGAATCATCTGCCTCCTAGGTGATCCATAAGCTCCTTTATACGTGGAAGCAGGAAGAAATCCCTAATTATCTGAGCATTAACTATTGCTTTAAAGTCTGCACAAAGTCTGACTTTCCCTGCTTTATTTTGTAACAATAACTAGAGGAGATGCCCACTGGCTTGCAGTGATGGGTTTCAAAACACCAACTTGTTCCAGTCTGTAGAGTTCAGAAACAAATTCATTAAAAGAAATGGTGTGAGGTACCGGATTGGCATGGTGAAACTTTGTTCGGACACCTTCCTAGAGTGTAATGTCTACATGGAAATTCTTTACATATCCCAATGTGCCACTAAACAGATGTCCACATTTTTCAAACAATTGTTGAATGCTGGCAGGAGAAACTTAAGAATCGATAGCATGCACAATGTCTTAGATATCAGAACCAAATCAAATGTATCCATGCCAAAAGTATCGTACTAGAGTGGGATAGAACTTTATATTTTGCCTGAAAAGGGCATGTCCCAAGCAGATACTTTTGCTGTTGTAGGCTGTGATGTGTAGACTTGATTTCTGTAGCTTAGGCTGTCCCAATTGCTTGTTAAGTATTCTGATTAATTAGTGCAATTGAAGTACCAATGTCTAATTAAAATGCTAAAGTGTGATTGCAAATCTGTAAAGAGATGGACAGTTTGCAATTATTCCTCTGAATGTGATTGTTAGTTTTGACTTTCAGCAGGCTGCCTTCATCTGATGTGTGAGTGATGAACCATTTTGCTGGTCATCTATTTGAGGAGAGCTGATTTGAAAAAGCAAATTTAGCATTCTGCAGCTTTGCAATTTCTGCACTCAAGTCACTGATTCACATGAGTATTGTCAGGAGGAGCTGTTGTGAAATCTGGATGTGAGATCATATTGATTTCCATTTCTTCAATTTTAAGTTTGTATTGAACACAGTTTACATCATGATTCTTTTGCAGGCACACTACTTGTGTGTGTGTCCTGACTTGTGGCAGTGCCGGTATTCTGGTTGTTGGAGGAACAGTGCTTGCAGACATAAGTTACATAACACCTCAGACACAATTTTGGAGCTCGTGAATTTGCTGGGAAACCAGCTGGATGCTTCGTCTGCCTAAGCTGCTGCTTGCAAGTGATGTCAACATGAGCCGTGCAGGTCTGGACCCACTTAGAAATATCCAGTCAGTGTTGCAGTAATAACAGACACTTTAAAGTCTAGTGTCACACTTCCTGAGATTCAATCATCTTAAGTACATCAGTGAAACCAGGATTGTGAGGCACTAAAATCTCGGCCCGTATTCTACTATCAGCCAGGCTCATAATAATTGCATCTCAAAGCATTTCATCTGAAATGAGGGTCCACAAATGCAGTTAAATGTACAATTCCTCATCATGCCCATGAGTTCAAACAATCCATTCCTTTTAAATGTGGTTACCACGATGATGAGTACGAAAAAGTATGAAACGAGCAGGAGCTACATGAATCTGAGACTCAAAAAAGTCATAATGTTTCCTCATAACTTCCTCACAGGGTAGGGTTCAGAATTCTGTTACACAGACATTTTCAATATAAACACACTATTTCAGCTTCTACCCATGAAAGAAAAAGAGAGCCTCATGAGTCACCTGAGATTGTGAAATGTTGCTCCATTTGCAACTTGTTCTGTGTCCAGTCCTCTTGTTTTGCATGAATGAACAGAAGGTAGGAGGCAGTATCTGGCTGATGGAGTTGTGTGCTTCAATCTTTGGCTGCTACGTTTGTTGTACACCCAGGAGTCTGGCAATGCTAGACAGTAACTTTTCTTTTTGAAACCAGCCACATGCTGTGCACTTTGTATTTTGTATTTGTTGGCTCTGAAACTGAAGAATGCCAGAGAGGGGAATGCTCTGCCAGAGAGGGGATGGCTCTCCTGTATTTGACATTTCACACAAAAAAGTACACACACTTCAGTATAATATAAGAAATTTCAGTTATTTTGTTGACACCAATATGTAGCCAAACTCGTCGCCAGAAATGTCTGTTGTGTCCATAGTTGAACAAGGTTGTTTCGAACATTACAAACATTACTAAATGAATAAACAACAAATTTACTTACACTATGTATTATAGGATAAAGAATTAAATACTGTACATGTATTTTGATTACAGTGGAACCGCGTTTAACAAGCACCTCCTATAATGTGCAATTCGCGTAACAAGCAAAACAAATTGTAAAAAAAAAAATGATTCACTTAACCAGTGATGTTTTGCATAACGAGTGATGACGATTTAGTTTGATGACACCAGCCACTCATGTGCATGGGGGATATATTCAACAATATGAACACCTTTCATTGTCAGCAGCGGCATATGAACATTGTCTTTAATACGTACTACAGTTTGGGTTTATCGCTCTTTCTGCTACTGAAAAAATCATGTTATATCGGCTGTGAACTCATTGCTGAGTGACAAAGAGAAACCTAACTGAAAAGTGAGATGACATCAGAGCTCACTAGTAGGTTAGTTTTACTGACAAGGGGAGGCCGCCAATTGTGAAATTCAGATTCGATTCATACTGCGCATAATAAAAGCTCATGGCCTGTAATGTGGCAAAGCACCAAGATGCACTTCTCAACCGTTGTCGAGATAATCGACAGTTAAAAGAAACCGTTGTGGTGAAGTACTCTCTACGAGTAATGATTTTCTACAGCGTCATAGCGCAGCGGTAGGCGCTGGGGTTCGTAATCCGTATATATAACTATTAATGAATTGCTTATGCATGTTGGTGAAGGCGGATCGCTCTCCAATTGTACCGCCTCCATTTTTGTCGTTTGTTTAACAGGGTGTACCAAAGCTGTCCCGTCCGCACTGATTTTCGACGATGTTATAAGTTGCGCTAGGGACTGCATCTACCTTCTTTCGAAGTTAGCAGGCAACTACGCTGTTATGGGGCGGCTCGTTTCGGCCCATTCAACATCTGTCCTTCAAGTGTAACGAGCGAGTAACGGAGTTTATATTTCATACCTGCCACAGCAAGTTTGTGTTCGTGGGGTCTGTATTCTAATTCAAACGTTTGACTTACGCTATACGTATTCATTTCTATGTCTTCCGTTAACTATACGTGGTTAACATTATGAAGACAATTATTAACATTTGTGAAATACAACTTTGTTTGCGGAAAACATAATGATGTTCGAAGTCGCCAGTTTTTCCACGACAAACGACTTTCAACAACTTATTATATGCATAATTGTTGCAACTGATTCCCGGCAATATATATCCACGTGGGAAAAATTATATATAAAAACAAAGATGAGGTGACTTACCGAACGAAAGCGCTGGCAGGTCGATAGACACACAAACAAACACAAACATACACACAAAATTCAAGCTTTCGCAACAAACTGTTGCCTCATCAGGAAAGAGGGAAGGAGAGGGGAAGACGAAAGGAAGTGGGTTTTAAGGGAGAGGGTAAGGAGTCATTCCAATCCCGGAGAAGTCATCTTTCCGCCTCCCGGGATTGGAATGACTCCTTACCCTCTCCCTTAAAACCCACTTCCTTTCGTCTTCCCCTCTCCTTCCCTCTTTCCTGATGAGGCAACAGTTTGTTGCGAAAGCTTGAATTTTGTGTGTATGTTTGTGTTTGTTTGTGTGTCTATCGACCTGCCAGCACTTTCGTTCGGTAAGTCACCTCATCTTTGTTTTTATATATATATATATATATATATATTATAGTATATATATATATATATATATATTTATTTTGATTACAGCATATATATATATATATATATATATATATATATATATATATATATATATATATATATATATATATGCTGTAGAAAATTACCAATCGTAGAGAGTAATTTCACCGCAACGGTTTCTTTTAACTGTCGATTTTCTCGACAATGGCTGAGAAGTGCATCTGGTGCTTTGCCCACATTACACCTCTAGCCATGAGCTTTTATCATGTGCAGTATGAATCGAATCTGAATTTCACAATTGGCGGCCTCCCCTTGTGAGTTGAAGTGACTTCAGTCTATTGACAAAGTCAACAGAGTTGCGAACATGCGTGCACTTCTCCACAAAAGGTCTCAGTAGAGATGTAAGATGTATCGCCAAATCGGGTGGCTCAGAACTATAAGGTCTTAATCTTTTGGCCGCTTCTTGCGGGAATAGAAGAAGATTCAAGCAGTGCGTATGATTTTTCCTTCCACTTCCCCTGTGGGGCCTTTGTCAGTCTTCCTATACTTTGGTTCACACAGCAAGTTATAAATCTTCTGTTCATAAATCTCATGTAGCAATAGCATGATGGGTATTTCTCTTAATCCTCTGATAAGACCACCATGTCTTCTAGTAGCTTTCATAGTACGGCCCTTTCCATGGAAAAAATGTTGTTCTTCTCAGGTGGAGCTTTTATAAGTACACAACAAATTCCACATCTTATTTTTTCTGCAGCGTCACTAGGAAGAGGTCTAACAGCTTCCTCAACAGCCTGATAAGATCAGTCAGAGGCAGGGTCCTTCAGAGTAGGGGCAAAGTTCAAACCTTTCCTAAGCACACACAGCATTACATTGTATCTTCTTGTGGTAATGTTGCTGACACCTGGGCAAACTTCAAAAAACTGTATTGAAGTAGACTCCTTGTGAACGCAGTCTGACTTGCCCAGCTCATGCTGTCAACCCATGCCCAGGAAAGTGATGGCAGGCTGGATGCAATCTCCATATGCAGATGGAATAGTTGTTTTGAGTAAAACTCGCTAGGCTCATCTTTTGTGTAATGAATTTTACAGCGACAGTCTGGATAAAATGTCTCACTCTGGCAAACTTTGGAATAATGCCATTGTCTTGACACTTCAGTATTAAAAACAGAGAACTTAAACAATCCCATTCACTTATGGCATAGCTTGTCTAACCTCTGGATTTGCAGTGCCATCACCTCCATGAAGAGGTATCTAACATGTTTCTTGAAGTTTCCTGGTGTGCTGAATATTCTATGAAGTTTTGGGATTGCAGCCAGATCATGTTGACTTCTTGCCACAATATTTCGGCTGGCAACCGTCCAACCATGTTCAGATGAGTGTCTACCATTGGAGACTGGTAGTTCATGTGTCAGCTTTATAGTAAAAATTTGGCATGGAAATGCATGTACATTGGCAGCCATCACAGGAGTGTCCTCTATCGAAATCTGCGCCCTCTACAAATACTGCTCCATCTGTGGCATGCAGGTGCATGCATAAAGGTGAAACTACATGTCTGAACATGCACTCATGTTGCTAAAAACAAATGTCAGATCTCACCCAATGTGTCATTATGAATAAAATGTTTTCTCTCAGAAGAAATTAAAGAGATTACTGGGTCCCAAGCCTTACCCTGTTGAAAGCTGCCATCACGATTTAGAAGATTTTGTGCCAGATGTATTTCTACATATTCTTTAACTACTGAATTCCAGAAGCACCACTTTTCATGGGCAAGTGCTCTACCAACTGAGCTACCCAACTACAACTCACAACCCTTCCTCACAGCTCAGTGGTAGAGCACTTGCTGGCAAAAGGCAAAAGTCCTGAGTTCGTCTTGGTCCGTCACACAGTTGTAATCTGCCACGAAGTTTCATATCCTCACACACTCCACTGCAGAGTGAAAATTTCATTCTGGATGTATAAATATGTTTATCTTTTTTATTTTTGTTTTCTTTGAATGTACTTGCCAGATTGTTTTGTTTCCCGTTATGTTCAGTATTGACAGTAAAGCAACATGCAGCACTGTATTATCACGAGATTCTACACATCTATACATTTCTTCTCCTTCTTCTTCTTCTTCTATACATTTTATAAATTAAAATTACCTGCCATGTCTTTCTGTCTATAAGTGAAGGCTGATTGCAGACACTAATGTAGGGATTGTGATTGAGAACTTCAAATGGCTCTGAGCACTATGGGACTTAACTGCTGTAGTCATCAGTCCCCTAGAACTTAGAACTACTTAAACCTAACTAACCTACGGACATCACACACATCCATGCCCGAGGCAGGATTCGAACCTGCGACCATAGCGGTCACGCGGTTCCAGTCTGTAGCGCCTAGAACCGCATGCTTGAGAACTTCCCTGGCATATAATAGTGATGTAAGGTTGGCATAAAGAAGCAACTGAAAGCATTGTAAACAAATAATTCACCAGGTCCAGATTGAGTCCAGTTTGGTTTTATAGAGAGTACTTGGCGGCATTGGCCCATTACTGGCCTGCATTTATCATGAATCTCTTGCCCCAGCAAAAGTCCCAAGCGAATGAAAAAAAAAGCGCAATTGACTCCTGTATGTAAAAAAAAGATAAAAGAACTGACCCGCATAATTGCAGAACAGTATCCTTAACATTGGTTTGCTGGAGAATTCTTGAACAGATCCTGCATCCTAATATAATAATTTCCTTAAGACAAGAAAGCTTCTGCCCACAAATCAGCATGGGTTTAGAAATCTTCACTCGTGCGAAAGTCAGCTTCCCCTTTTCTCATACAATATCCCACAAACCATGGATGACAGGCAACAGGCAGATTTCATATTCCAGATTTCTGGAAAGCATTTGAGACGGAGCCCCACTTAAGATTGTTGATGAATATCCGAGCTTACGGTTCAGATTTCTCGACTCAAAGACTTTTAAGTAATAGAGCCCAGTATGTTGTCGTCAATGGTGATGGTGAGTGTTTACCAGAGACTGGGGTATCATCAGGAGAGCCTAAGGGAAGCGTGATAGGACTGCTTAGATTCTCCATATACCATATATATACATAAATGACCTGGTGTACATGGTGAGCAGCAATTTATGGTTGTTTGCTGATGACGCTGTGGTGTACAAGAAAGTGTCATTGTTGTGTGACTGTAGGAATAAACAAGATGACTTAGGCAAAGTTTCCAGTTGGTGTGATGAGTGTCACCTTGACAGAATTTCTAGTTGTGTGGTGAATGGCAGCTTGCTCTAAATGTAGAAAAATGTGAGTTAAAGTGGATGATTAGGAAAAACAGTCCTGTAATGTTCAAATACAGCATTAGTAGAGTGCAGCTTGACACAGTCATTTTGCTTAAATATCTAGGCATAATGTTGCAAAGCAATATGAAATGGAATGAGCATGTCAGATTGTAATAAGGAAGATGAATGCTAGACTTCATTTTATTGGGAAAATTTTGGCAACGTGTAGCTCATGCATAAAGGGGGCAGCATGTAGAATTCTAGTGCGACCCATTCTTGACTACTCTTCAAGTGTTTGGGTTCCTCACCAGGTCAGATTAAAAAAACATCAAAGCAATTAAGAGGTGGGCTGCTAGAATTGTTACTGGTAGGTCTGATCAGCACACAAGTATTATGCAGATGCTTCATGAATTCAAATAGG
Organism: Schistocerca piceifrons; assembly: GCF_021461385.2. Classification (NCBI taxonomy): domain Eukaryota; kingdom Metazoa; phylum Arthropoda; class Insecta; order Orthoptera; family Acrididae; genus Schistocerca; species Schistocerca piceifrons. Next base: position 776,480,815 of record NC_060140.1, on the reverse strand, counting down.
AATCCCTGAAGTGGTGGTGATGATCTTTCCACAAGGCACTATTGCACAAATTTAGAGAACCAGCATTTGAGACCAACTGCAGAACAATTCTACTGCCGCCAATGTACATTTCACATAAGAACCATGAATGTAAGATGCAAGAAATTAGGACTTGTACAGAGGCTTTTAGACAGTTGGTTTTCCCTCGCTGTATTTGCAAGTGGAGCAGGAGAGGAAATAACTAGCAGTGGTACAAGGCACCCTCTGACATGCACCGTGTGGTGGTTTGCAGAGTATGTGTGTAGATCTGGGTGTTATTCACTAGCCTAACATCGTTCTCTCAATTGTGATTAGAATGCTACCAGCATCCTGTCAGTAAAATTACCGACAAGCCAGACAGGTACTTAGTGCTTCGGATGCTAGTTGGTTTCTTATTTTTGCAGATTGTACTGAGTTACTGAAAAATATGGACCCAATACAATTACTTCTTATGTACTACTTCTTATGCGTAAATTGGATGTGAATAATCTATGTATTATGGAAACGGGAAGTTTCAAACTTTCCAAGCATGAGTTATAAATTTATTTATTTATTTTCGCTGGTAGATAGACACAATAAAAAACACACAAACACAAATTTCAAGCTTTCGCAACCCACGGTTGCTTCATCAGGAAAGAGGGAAGGAGAGGGAAAGACGAAAGGATGTGAGTTTTAAGGGAGAGGGTAAGGAGTCATTCCAATCCTGGGAGTGGAAAGACTTACCTTAGGGGGGAAAAGGGACAGGTATACACTCGCGCACACACACACACACACACACACACACACACACACACACATATCCATCTGCACATATACAGACACAAGCAGACAGCATGATATGTTCCCTCCTTCCTGATGAAGCAACCATGGGTTGCGAAAGCTTGAAAATTGTGTGTGTGTTTGTGTGTTTTGTATTGTTTCTATCTACCAGCACTTTCTCGTTTGGTAAGTCACAGCATCTTTTTTTAATATATTTTTCCCATGTGGAATGTTTCTTTCTATTATATTCATATTTATTTATTTGCATTTTCTTTGCATGGAGCCAGCACATTGACTGCTTTTGCAAATGCCAGAAATTATAGGATGACAATACTTACTCTTACAAAATATGTTACATACTACAATTGTTGAATATTATATATTATATTGTATTATATATTATATTGTATAGATTTGTTGGTTTATGATCGATACATTACTGGTTCATATCATAAGCAGTATCTTAAAATTCATTGGCTGAATATAGACACTTTTTTATTGGAAAAAAATTCAGTTGTGGGTTAAAATCAATCTCCTTCCATGTTCTTAGAGAATTTTATAGTTTGTTAAACTAAATAAAACTGTTCCTGTATGGGCTTCGATCTGTCATTTTCTGAGAGTAGTTATATTTTGTTCTGGTGTTGTAAGGAAAAATTTTACACAACAGATGAAACAAGTTGGAGAAGCTTCCTGTGAACATTTCAGTGGACCATAGACACTTTTGTGGCAGCACAGATTCATGTTCCACATCAATTAATTACAAATTAAAATAGTGAACAGTATAATTTTTGGATACATATGCTTTTTCTACAATTTCTGTACTGTAACAACCATTGCAAATAAAATTAAAGAAGTATGCTCATAAATAGTTGTATAATGGTCTCTTATTAGTGCTGTAACAACTATCGGCAAGTAAAATAAGCATGTAGGTAACTGAACAGCTGATTTGATCATATTTGACCATTCTGAGAACTGCTTACAAGTAAAATTAACATTTCTGCTTAAACATGATCTTCAGTTTCCTCTGCCATTGTGGACAACAAGGTAACCATGGCATTTCCTGATCAGTCAGGAACTTCATTCCTTGAGAGTACCACATGGTGCTTTTGTCTACATCTTCCAGCCCATTTGCTAATCTATTCATTTAAATTTTTCAGTTGTTTGCAGAAATTAATTTGGAGTGAATTCTCTCTTTCTTGGAAGGAACTGATGTGTATTGTGTAGTACTACAGTACAATATATTTTGCAGTATGTAATGAGAATCAATATTTTTAAAGCTGTGTGTTCTACTTCCACATATCTGCCCAAACCACCAACACCGATCTCAGACACTCAATATCATTGCCCAGTATTACGCAATAATTCATGAGTTTGTGAAGAACCCTTAGGTTGTGTTAGCCACTACTGACTTTCAAACAATGGCAAATCCAAGATGGACTGTAACAATATTATGAAAAGTAAAGTTGTACTTACTGTACCGTGGAGATGCTGAGTCACAGATAGGCACAGCAAAAAGACTCACAAATAACGCTTTCAGCCAGTAAGGCCTTCGTCAAAATATAGACAACACACACACACACACACACACACACACACACACACACACACACACACACAGAGTCACACCAGGCTACTGAGTGTGGTTTCAGTAGCCTGAGACTGCAGTTGAGTGTGTGAGTTGTTTGTGTGTGTGTGTGTGTGTGTGTGTGTGTGTGTGTGTGTGTGTTTGTGTGTGTGTGTGTGTGGGTTGGGGGGGGGGGGGGGGTATATTTTTGACGAAGGCCTTACTGGCCGATAACATTAGTTGTGACAGTTTTTTTGTTGTGCCTATATATGACTCAGCATCTCCACTATATAGTGAGTAGCAACTTTCCTTTTCGTAATGTTGTCCCACTACTGACCTTTCCACATATGAAAATTTATGGCTGTCAGTTGCTGTTGCAGTGATGTTGCACACATTTTTTACATAGGTGTGGTGTGACCTGCCTGTTTTAAATGCCAATAATTGAGATTTTGTGACATTTACTGTGAGGCTTTATCGTTGAAATGTTTTGTTAATTTTATTGCCCTCCCCCCCCCCCCCCCCCCCCCCCTCTGCCCCACTTTTTCCCTATAACTGTTGCTTGCACAACTGTTGTTGTTGTTGTGGTCTTCAGTCCTGAGACTGGTTTGATGCAGCTCTCCATGCTACTCTATCCTGTGCAAGCTTTTTCATCTCCCAGTACCTACTGCAACCTACATCCTTCTGAATCTGCTTAGTGTATTCATCTCTTGGTCTCCCTCTACGATTTTTACCCTCCACGCTGCCCGCCAATACTAAATTGGTGCTCCCTTGATGCCTCAGAACATGTCCTACCAACCGATCCCTTCTTCTGGTCAAGTTGTGCCACAAACTTCTCTTCTCCCCAATCCTATTCAATACTTCCTCATTAGTTATGTGATCTACCCATCTAATCTTCAGCATTCTTCTGTAGCACCACATTTCGAAAGCTTCTATTCTCTTCTTGTCCAAACTATTTATTGTCCATGTTTCACTTCCATACATGGCTACACTCCATACGAATACTTTCAGAAATGACTTCCTGACACTTAAATCAATACTGGATGTTAACAAATTTCTCTTCTTCAGAAACGCTTTCCTTGCCATTGCCAGCCTACATTTTATATCCTCTCTACTTCGACCATCATCAGTTATTTTGCTCCCCAAATAGCAAAACTCCTTTACTACTTTAAGTGCCTCATTTCCTAATCTAATTCCCTCAGCATCACCCGACTTAATTAGACTACATTCCATTATCCTTGTTTTGCTTTTGTTGATGTTCATCTTATATCCTCCTTTCAAGACACTGTCCATTCCATTCAACTGCTCTTCCAAGTCCTTTGCTGTCTCTGACAGAATTACAATGTCATCAGCGAACCTCAAAGTTTTTATTTCTTCTCCATGAATTTTAATACCTACTCCGAATTTTTCTTTTGTTTCCTTTACTGCTTGCTCAATATACAGATTGAACAACATCGGGCAGAGGCTACAACCCTGTCTTACTCCCTTCCCAACCACTGCTTCCCTTTCATGTCCCTCGACTCTTATAACTGCCATCTGGTTACTGTACAAGTTGTAAATAGCCTTTTGCTCCCTGTATTTTACCCCTGCCACCTTTAGAATTTGAAAGAGAGTATTCCAGTCAACATTGTCAAAAGCTTTCTCTAAGTCTACAAATGCTAGAAACGTAGGTTTGCCTTTCCTTAATCTTTCTTCTAAGATAAGTCGTAGGGTCAGTATTGCCTCACGTGTTCCAGTGTTTCTACGGAATCCAAACTGATCTTCCCCGAGGTTGGCTTCTACTAGTTTTTCCATCCGTCTGTAAAGAATTCGTGTTAGTATTTTGCAGCTGTGACTTATTAAGCTGATAGTTCGGTAATTTTCACATCTGTCAACACCTGCTTTCTTTGGGATTGGAATTATTATATTCTTCTTGAAGTCTGAGGGTATTTCGCCTGTTTCATACATCTTGCTCACCAGATGGTAGAGTTTTGTCAGGACTGGCTCTCCCACGGCCGTCAGTAGTTCCAATGGAATATTGTCTACTCCAGGGGCCTTGTTTCGACTCAGGTCTTTCAGTGCTCTGTCAAACTCTTCACGCAGTATCATATCTCCCATTTCATCTTCATCTACATCCTCTTCCATTTCCATAATATTGTCCTCAAGTACATCGCCCTTGTATAGACCCTCTATATACTCCTTCCACCTTTCTGCTTTCCCTTCTTTGCTTAGAACTGGGTTTCCATCTGAGCTCTTGATATTCATACAAGTCGTTCTCTTATCTCCAAAGGTCTCTTTAATTTTCCTGTAGGCGGTATCTATCTTACCCCTAGTGAGATAGGCCTCTACATCCTTACATTTGTCCTCTAGCCATCCCTGCTTAGCCATTTTGCACTTCCTGTCGATCTCATTTTTGAGACGTTTGTATTCCTTTTTGCCTGTTTCACTTACTGCATTTTTATATTTTCTCCTTTCATCAATTAAATTCAATATTTCTTCTGTTACCCAAGGATTTCTACCAGCCCTCGTCTTTTTACCTACTTGATCCTCTGCTGCCTTCACTACTTCATCCCTCAAAGCTACCCATTCTTCTTCTACTGTATTTATTTCCCCCATTCCTGTCAATTGCTCCCTTATGCTCTCCCTGAATCTCTGTACAACCTCTGGTTCTTTTAGTTTATCCAGGTCCCATCTCCTTAAATTCCCACCTTTTTGCAGTTTCTTCAGTTTTAATCTACAGGTCATAACCAATAGATTGTGGTCAGAGTCCACATCTGCCCCTGGAAATGTCTTACAATTTAAAACCTGGTTCCTAAATCTCTGTCTTACCATTATATAATCTATCTGATACCTTTTAGTATCTCCAGGGTTCTTCCATGTATACAACCTTCTTTCATGATTCTTAAACCAAGTGTTAGTTATGATTATGTTGTGCTCTGTGCAAAATTCTACAAGGCGGCTTCCTCTTTTATTTCTGTCCCCCAATCCATATTCACCTGCTATGTTTCCTTCTCTCCCTTTTCCTACTGACGAATTCCAGTCACCCATGACTATTAAATTTTCGTCTCCCTTCACAATCTGAATAATTTCTTTTATTTCATCATACATTTCTTCAATTTCTTCGTCATCTGCAGAGCTAGTTGGCATATAAACTTGTACTACTGTAGTAGGTGTGGGCTTCGTATCTATCTTGGCCACAATAATGCGTTCACTATGCTGTTTGTAGTAGCTTACCCGCATTCCTATTTTCCTATTCACTATTAAACCTACTCCTGCATTACCCCTATTTGATTTTGTGTTTATAACCCTGTAGTCACCTGACCAGAAGTCTTGTTCCTCCTGCCACCGAACTTCACTAATTCCCACTATATCTAACTTCAAACTATCCATTTCCCTTTTTAAATTTTCTAACCTACCTGCCCGATTAAGGGATCTGACATTCCACGCTCCGATCCGTAGAACGCCAGTTTTCTTTCTCCTGATAACGACATCCTCTTGAGTAGTCCCCGCCCGGAGATCCGAATGGGGGACTATTTTACCTCCGGAATATTTTACCCAAGAGGACGCCATCATCATGTAATCATACAGTAAAGCTGCATGCCCTCGGGAAAAATTACGGCTGCAGTTTCCCCTTGCTTTCAGCCGTTCGCATTACCAGCACAGCAAGGCCATTTTGGTTTTTGTTACAAGGCCAGATCAGTCAATCATCCAGACTGTTGCCCTTGCAACTACTGAAAAGGCTGCTGCCCCTCTTCAGGAACCACACGTTTGTCTGGCCTCTCAACAGATACCCCTCCGTTGTGGTTGCACCTACGGTACGGCTATCTGTATCGCTGAGGCACGCACCTCGCCATGTATGTGGGACTCTGCCTGAGTTGAGTGTATTTCCTCTGCTGATGGAAACATCACTGGGTGAGTGCTAATATACAAGCAGTCAGGATAATAAGAGAAGACTGTTGTCTGAAGCAGTCATCTTGAAATATTATTGCTCACAGTGCAGGTGCCAACTCCATGGGGCCTGAGGGGGCCCGAGCCCCCTCAAAAATTCATTTGGGGGGGGGGGGGGGGGGGGTGTGGAGGACCCCGCCCAATAATTTAAGAAAGTTATTAGTTGTACTATGATTTGTAAAATCACAAAATTATGTTGGATTTTTTTTTTTTTTTATTTTCCTTGTTTGACGATAGTCACCTTTTGAAATACATTCAGTAATGGGTTGAAACAAATAATTATTATGGCAGTAAGCAGGATAACAGAAAATAAACCAAGTGCTAGTCTGGATCAGGTGACAGAGGATTTAGGTTCACTCTGTAGAGGATCTACCAGGGAAGACACCGTGGTTATTGTGGGAGGGCCAGGGAACAGCATCGACAGAGATCTTGGGTACAGTATAGAGTGTGACCTGGTAAAGATTGCGTCGGCATCGAGACACACCAATGTTGAATTTGTATCTGTCTGAGACGCCATGACCGGCCTCATTTGAACTCTTCTGTTGGGAGAGTTAATTTGGAGTTGGAACGGCTGCTTGGGTTGGGTGCGAGGGCTCATATTGGTGTGGTGGGACTATCCCAGGCACGGCCTACATCTCAACAGGAAAGGGAAGGGGAAACTGGCTGGGGTAATAGCAGGAAATTTAAGGGGGGGAGGCACTGCCATGAATGGTAAAATACCAGTGGTTACAGGTGTTGGAGCAGCACCTTTTTTAGGATAGGTAAGACAGAAAGATGTCAAGTTCTACGATAGGTTAGGATTGAAACAAATCTTCAGTTTAGGAAAGAAATTAAACAGCACAATTCTAGCACATTGGATCACCAATCACAGCTGTCAATTATAAATTTTCACCAATCACCAGAAATTTTATCCCCACCAAGTTGTATCTCAGTCCTAGGTAATTGCATTGGTGAATTAAAGTCACCCAACCCAGTTGACATAATCTGCCTCTCTGAACACCATGTGACCACTGGTATAGGAACTAGGCCCAAGCACAATGAGAAACTCAGACAGGAGAGTACTGCAAATGTTAGAATAAGGAAAGGTTCTCATAAAAGTATAATTATAAATAATGTAAGTATATTTCATCAAAATATTGGGAGTTTAAAGAATAAAGTAGATGAGCTTCTGGTTTGTTTAGAAGATTTAGAAGCTGACAATGCAATAGATATACTATGCCTGTCTGAGCATCACATTGTTACTGATATGGATAAGGTAAATGTAAGTGGATATAAGCTCTCTGCACATGTAATGAGAGAAAATATGGAGAAAGGAGGAGTTCCCATATATGTCAAAAGTTATCATTGTGCAAAAAGTATAGAAACAAAAAAGTTTTGTGTAGAGAAACATATAGAAGCATGTGCCTGTGAGCTTAAATTAAATAAAGGCACATTTATAATTGTAACTGTATATAGGTCCCCATCAGGAAATTTTCATCTATTTCTGAAAAATTTGGACTCCTTGTTGTGCTATCTGTCAGACAGGGGGAAGCAAATTATTGTTTGTGGGGACTTCAATGTAGATTCTCTGAAAGAGGGTAATAGGAAAAATGACCTTGAAGTATTACTCGGTTCTTTCAATTTGACACCTGTTATTGATTTTCCTACTCGGGTGGTAAAGGATAGCAGCTCACTGATAGATAACTTCTTTATAGACCAAGATAAGTTTAACCAGATAAATGCTCAGCCTGTTGAGAATGGTCTTTCTGATCATGGTGCACAGCTAGTTACAATATATGACATAGCTCCATTCAGCAATACTAAACAGTCCTCCAAAGTAGTACGTTCAGTCAACGATTTAACAATTGCAAATTTCAGGGAAAGCCTACAGCAGTTAGACTGGGATGAGGTGTACCGTGAACCTGATGCCAATTTAAAATATAATTTATTTCATGACATTTTTGTAAATGCATTTGAAAACTGCTTCCCCAAGAAAATAGTTAAATATACTCGTAAGAAACCTTGTAACAAACCATGGCTTACTAAGGGTATAAAAATATCTTGTAACCGAAAAAAGGGAAATGTATCTGACAGCAAGAAAGAATAGTGACCCAGAAACTATCAAACATTATAAAAACTACTGTGTTATATTAAGAAAAGTTATTAAAAAATCCAGGAGTATGTGTGTCATGTCTGAAATCAGCAACTCTGATAATAAAATTGAAACAATTTGGAATATTATGAAAAGAGAAACAGGTCAACCAAGAGCAGAGGAAGACAGCATTACCATCAAATTGAATGAAAACTTTACGAACAAAAAGTCAGAAGTTGAAAATATTTTTAATAATCATTTTCTAAATGTTGTGGATATAGTAGGATCCAGGTGTTCATTAGAAGATGCTAGGCTGTTAGTGGAAGAGGCCATACCTATGCAATTTGATACAATTGAAATCTCACCCACTTCTCCCTCTGAAATTAGGAAAATAATAAACTTGCTTAAAAGCAAAAACTCACATGGAATTGATGGCATTTCCAGCAAAATACTAAAAGCTTGTTCTCAACAGATAAGTAAGATTCTCAGCCACCTGTGTAATAGCTCTCTGGAACAGGGCATTTTCCCTGATAGACTGAAATATGCTATTGTTATACCTTTGCATAAAAAGGGGGATAGATCTGATGTCAACAATTACCGTCCAATCTCCCTTCTAACAGCTTTATCCAAATTTTTTGAGAAAGTAATGTATTCAAGAGTAGCTTCACATATCTGTAAAAATGAAGTACTAACAAAATGTCAGTTTGATTTCCAGAAAGGTTTTTCAACACAAAATGCCGTATATACTTTCACCAGTCAAATTTTGAATGATCTGAATAACCAAACACCACCCATTGGGATTTTTTGTGATCTCTCAAAGGCTTTTGATTGTGTAAATCATGAAATTCTGCTAGACAAGCTCAAGTATTGTGGCATGAGTGGGACAGTGCACAAATGGTTTAATTCGTACCTAACTGGAAGAGTGCAGAAAGTTGAAATAAGTAGTTCTCATAACATGCAAAGATCAGCACATTCCTCAAACTGGGGAACTATCAAGAATGGGGTTCCACAAGGGTCAGTCTTGGGTCCTTTGTTGTTCTTATTATATATTAATGACTTGCCATTCTATATTCATGAAGAGGCAAAGTTAGTTCTCTTTGCTGATGATACAAGTATAGTAATCACACCTGACAAACAAGAATTAACTGATGAAATTGTCAATACTCTCTTTCAGAAAATTACTAAGTGGTTCCTTGTAAACGGACTCTCACTGAATTTTGATAAGACACAGTGCATACAGTTCCGTACAGTGAATGGTATGATGCCATTAATAAATATAGACCTTAATCAGAAGCATATAGCTAAGGTAGAATATTCCAAATTTTTAGGTGTGTCCATTGATGAGAGATTAAATTGGAAGAAACACATTGATGATCTGCTGAAATGTTTGAGTTCAGCTACTTATGCAATAAGGGTCATTGCAAATTTTGATGATAAACATCTTAGTAAATTAGCTTACTACGCCTATTTTCACTCATTGCTTTCATATGGCATCATATTTTGGGGTAATTCATCACTGAGGAATAAAGTATTTATTGCACAAAAGCGTGTAATCAGAATAATAGCTGGAGTCCACCCAAGATCATCCTGCAGACATTTATTTAAGGATCTAGGGATATTCACAGTAGCTTCTCAGTATATATACTCTCTTATGAAATTTGTTATTAACAACCAAACCCAATTCAAAAGTAATAGCAGTGTGCATAACTACAATACTAGGAGAAAAGATGATCTTCACTATTCAAGATTAAATCTAACTTTGGCACAGAAAGGAGTGAATTATACTGGCACTAAAGTCTTGGGTCACTTACCAAATAGGATCAAAAGTCTGACAGATAACCAACAAGTATTTAAGAAGAAATTAAAAGAATTTCTGAATGACAACTCCGTCTACTCCATAGAGGAATTTTTAGATATAAATTAAGAAAATAAGAAAAAAAAATAAAAATAAAAAAATAAAAAAAAAAAAAATAAAGAAAAACAAAAAAATAAAGTTGTTATAGTAACTTAAGTATGTTGTTAAATTAACCTAATTATGTCATGTATTGGAAAATTCGACTCGTTCCACATCATTACGAAATATCGTATTCATGATCCATGGAACTAGTATTAATCTAATCTAATCTAAATGGTGTGAATCATGATAGTGTTACGGTGCTGCGGGTATGCTTAGAATTTCTCCTGGTGCGTGGACCTTCGAGTAAAGTCTGGCACCGGAGGGCCAGCGCTGCGGCCGCAGCGACATGAAAAGGACTGGAGCAGAAGCACCTGGAACCCTCCGCCTTGCATCGCCTTGGCGCTTCGAGACATTACTACATCACAGCTATATAAAGCCCACCCTGCTGTCGCAATCATTCAGTGTCAATAGTTTCGTTCAGTGCATGCTGCAGATGTGTTTAGTGTTCCGACTTTATTGTCTAGTGACTATTTTATATGGCTATATTTTATTCATTTACTTTAGTCTCTTAGTGTATTGTGAATTAAGTTTGCAATGGATAAATTCGTTACCAAAAATGCGCACTTGGATATTAATGAGACTTCAAGTCAGCCTCCAAAAATTATTGTGTTGTCAATTACTTCGGCATCTTCAGTCAAGAACCGTTCACAGTCGAAACCTGGACAATCCGGTAAGGGAAGATCATCCCAGAAGTCTTGGTTGATCAAATATACATGGCTAGAATATGAAGCATCTACCAAAAAGTTTTTTGCAAAACCTGCAAAGAGGCAGATGCTAAAAATCTATTACAATTTTTTCTAAAAAAAAAAAAAAAAAAAAAAAAAAAAAAAAAAAAAAAAAAAAAAAAAAAAAAAGATGCATTTACTTCTGTAGGATTTTCTAACCAGAAAAATGGTTTGGAAAAATTCTGTCTTCATGAAAAACGTTTACACATAGAGAAGGTGCCCTGAAACTAAATTCTATCACTAACCGAAAGTATGTCCTCCCAATTGAATGAACAGATAGATAGTGATGTGAAGAAAGGCCATTTAGCTCTTGAGACAATTTTTACTACTGTGCAATTTCTATGCTGACAAGGACTAGCAATTAGAGGGCACAGAGATGTAAACTCAATTTTTTTTCAATTGTTTGATCTCTGAAAGAATGACATACCTGAGTTTAAAGATTGGTTAGGGCGTTCAGAATATTAGTGGATGTCCCACGATATTTAAAATGAGATCATTTATCTACTATTAAAGTCTGTGTTGAGAAAGGTATTGGCTTCAATCAAGAAGACTGAACATTTTCCTATTATGGTTGACGAAACAAGTGATTCTTCGATTCACAAACAAGAGTCATTTTGTATTCGTACTGTCGATGATTCCATAATCATCAAAAAGACTTATTGGCTTATACAAGACTCCCAACACTGAATCACAAACTCTGTTTAATATTTTAAAAGATATTTTTGCTTGTCTTGATTTGTCAATGGATAACTTAAGAGGAGAGTGCCTCAAATATGTGAGGTAAGTTCAAAGGACAAAACAAGTTAGTTTTGCATATACAACCAAAAACATGTTATGTGCTCTGCACTATTCACAGTTTAGACTTGACAGTTCTATACAGTCTCCGCTATCTTACATCTATGAGGGATGTTATGGCTTTAGCCAAGGACTTAATAAACACAGTAAGGGAATCCAACAAAAGGATGGGACTTATCAGAAGTGTACGCTGTGAGAGCACCAACGACCAAGCTGGTCTATGACCCCTTTGCCCGGCTCGATCAACTATGTGAGCTTCTAGTATCTTGAGAATATTGAAAACTTTGAAGAACTTCTATAGTTTTTTGAAACATTTTCTACAGAGGACAAAACCAAGGCAGGTTACAAATGTGCAGGCTACCTTGAGTCAATGTTACAGTTCAAGACTTATTTCTTTTTATGTCTTTATTGCCATGCAGTGAAAACAGTAGAGGATGTCAATGAAAAAATTCAGTGCCCTCATCTACATCTTCCTGATTTGGAAAAAAATATATGAGGGCTTGATTTGTATATTGAATGGAAGGCGTGATAGTTTTGGACACTTTTGGGAATTGTGTTTAAAAGAAAAACCTTCACAAGTTGATGCTCCTTCACTTTCTCGGAATCAAAGTATACCAAAAAAGTATGAAGACAATGAAGCCAGCTCACTGCACACTTTCAAAACCCCAAAGGGATACTACAAAGCTATTTACTTTGAAGTTTGTGAAACAGTGCAATCTTGCATTACTGATCAGTTTGCTTCAACTGGACTCACACAGGTAATTGAAGTTGAACAAGAGTGCTTGCTTTTATTAAACAGAGGTGAAACAAATTTGGAGAAATCAACAGTTTTTTTCAAAAATGATCTAGACATTGAGAGACTGCACTTACACTTGAATATGTTAGCTGATATCACTAATAAAAACAACTGGTCTTATAAAAACATGTGATGTAAGAAAGAACATTACATAAGAGCCTGCAGTTGGAGAAATCTTATGTGAAGTAGTGAAGGGCATTAAGCTTCTCCAAGTAGTTCCAATCATGACAGCAACAGCAGGACGGTCATTTAGAGCCCTTAGACGTCTGAAGTAATATCTCCGATCAACAATGGGACAGAAGCGATTGAACAACTTGGCTGTTCTTTGTGCCCACTGAGATGTTTTGGATGAATTGGATATCCGACTAGTCATCAACGACTTCATATTCAGTAATCCAGTCAGATGGTCAACATTTGCACCTTTATAAAGACACTCTAGCCATAATAATGGCATTTAAAGGAATATTAAAAATCTTTATAAAATAGAGAATTAAATACATACATAATGTTAAATTTTCAGTTTCAATATATTAGTACTAGTTTAGTAATGTGTGACTATAGTACTGTATTAGTTATTTTCAAATACTTAAATATTTTTAGGGTGTAAGACCTGCTATTTACATTCTTTTTGACTGAAAGCAGTAGGCATATTGTGTTAACTTTATTAACTGTTTTAAAGCATTAACTTTGAGATATTGTTTTTACTTAATAAACCTTGAGCATTATTCAGAGTAAGCTTAAATTAGCTATTTCACTTATTAGCAAAGTGCTATTACTGTGCGACAGCAATATTTTATGTTTTATTCTTTTAATGACAGTTTAGGATTTAAATATTTATATATAATTTCAGTCTTTTCAGTGCTATATATTCACTGCTCTGTAATAGCCTATAAGCATGATTATTACTGTAAATTAAATTAGCTTTTTATGAAAATACCATGCATGTTTATATTTTGTTTCTTTTTTTCAAAGCCAAAAAATGTGTGAGGCTTGTCGAGTTTCCTGGAGTGTCGAGTTATCGATAGTCCACTTTTCTGTGTTCTAATGTTGATCATATGTTTCTAAAATGCTTAAAAAATCTTTAAAACTGACTATTATTCATCTAAAATTTAGAAAATTACCTGAGGCAAGACCCCCAGTATGCCTCCCCCCCCCCCCCCCCCCCCCCCAAATATTTTTTATAATCCGGCACCCCTGGTTCATAGTAACGGACAAAAGCGTTTCTGAATAGAGAGAGGTTGGGGATAATTTAAAAAAGTTTCCCCATGAAACGTCTGAAAGAACTGGCCATAAATCTGAAATGTATGAAGAGACTTCAAAGTGGAACACTTTCAATTGAATCAACTGAAGGCATGAAGGATATCACCATGTTGAGGGAGATAAATATCCCTTTACAGTAGAAGTACATGATTCCGTTAATTTTGTCAAGTATGTCGTATCATGCAAAGATCTTTGTTAATTCCAATATCATAAATGAAAACAGGAGTAGAAAAAAAGAAAAGCTTTTAGACGTATGAAACATCATAGGGGGAGTAAACAGTGAAATGGAAAAGAGTGTCTTTTATTATTATTCTGTATACTCCCACATCGCAGTGGCACTTATCCACCTCAAGGCAGGAACGGGTACTTCAAATCAAACATGTTATGATTAAATGTAACGTTGAAGCAACATTTTGGAAACATAGATCAGGTCGAAAACATAGATCAGTGTGCATATTGACGTCACCAAACTTCAAGGAAAAAAAATAGAACAGCTCCACAAAATACCTAACAGTTTTCAGAGAAGCTCAGTCAGTCAATTTCACTAGGACACTGGAAGAGAGAAAAACCCAGTAGATAAGCTTCCTGTATTCTAAAAGATTTTAATAATTCTGAAGAGAGAGATGGTCTGTACCTGTTCGAACACCATGTAACCACAGGTATAGAGAAGGCAGATATAAGTGATTATAGTCTGGCATCATATACATTTGAAGTCAGCTCTGAAAGTGGTGAGTATTGTTAGCCACCTTATGTAGGAGACATGTTGGTGCTTGTACTCTGTGGTGTTTGCTGTTTTTATAGGAATAAACTGACACCACAGTGTTCATCTTTGGCACACTAGTGTAGAAGGTGTCATGAAATCAATTAAGTGCAATATCCTTGCACTTTCCATGTTTATTTACATACTAGCTTAGTGCCCATTGCCTTGTTTGTGTAGACTGTGTGGTCTGCACAGATTTGCCCCCCCCCTCCCCCTCCCCTTAATCGAATTTTTATGTAGTTCACAAATTGCAACACCTTCTAAACTTTTGACGCTAATTAAGGCTGTTGTCTTTTCTGAATGTACTTCAGACTAAAAAGCAATTCTGGTAACTGCTGTAGTCCAAGGCTTTTGTTAATCATGCCTTTTGCGTTCTTTGGGTGATGTTTCCATAAAATGTTTCATCCACTAGCACATTTCTTTATATCTAACAAAGAAGTGAATACCATTTTTCATATAACAAACAAAAAAAAATCCGGGGTGTAACATAACATTATGAAAAGGGAAAGTTGCTACTCACCATATAGTGGAGATGCTGAGTCGCAGATAGGCAAACAAAAACACACACACACACACACACACACACACACACACACACACACACACGCACGCAAATGCAAACACGACTCAACACTCCACTGCAGTCTCAGGTAACTGAAACCATACTGTGAGCAACAGCACCAGTGCATGATGGGAGTGGTGATTGGATGGGGGTAAGGAGGAGGCGGGGGTGGGAAGAGGAAGGAATACTATGGTAGGGGTGGTGGACAGTGAAGTGCTGCAGGTTAGATGGAGGGCTGGGGAGAGGTGGGAAGGAGGGGGGGGGGGGTTAGCTGAAAAGGAGAGAAGTAAAAAGACTGGGTGAGATGGTGGAATGAGGGCTGTGTAGTGCTGGAATGGGAACAGGGAAGGGGCTGGATGGGTGAGGACAGTGACTAATGAAGGTTGAGGCCAGGAGGATTATGGGAACGTAGGATGTATTGCAGGGAAAGTTCCCACCTGTGCAATTCAGAAAAGCTGGGTTGATGGGAAGAATCCATATGACACAGGTTGTGAAGTGGTCATTGAAATGAAGAATGTCATGTTGGCCAGTGTGCTCAGCAACAGAGTGGTCCAGTTGTTTCTTGGCCACAGTATGTTGGTGGCCATTCCTGCGGACAGACAGCTTGTTGGTTATCATGCCCACATAGAATGCAGCACAGTGGTTGCAGCTTAGCTTGTAGATCACATGACTGATTTCACAGGTAGCCCTGCCTTTGATGGGATAAGTGAGTTTGTGACCGAGCTGGAGTAGGTGGTTGGGGGAGGATGTATGGGACAGGTCTTATCTAGGCCTCTTACAGGGGTATGAGCAGTGAGGTTATGGATTGGGAGCAGGGGCTGTGTAGGGATGGATGAGTTTATTGTGTAGGTTTGGTGGACAGCAGAATACCACTGTGAAAGGGGTGGAAAGGGTAGTGGGCAGGACATTTCTCATTTCAGGGCACAACGAGAGGTTGTCAAAAACCTGCCGGAGAATGTAATTCATTTGCTCCAGTCCTGGGTGGTACTGAATTACGAGGAGAATGCTCCTCTGTGGCTGGACGGTGGGACTTTGGGAGATGGTGGAAGGCTGGAAAGATAAGGTAGGGGAGATTTATTTTTGTACAAGGTTGGGAGGATAATTATGGTCTGTAAAGACTTCAATGAGACCCTCGGTATATTTCTAGAGGGACTGCTTATCTCTGCAGATGCGCCAACCAAGGGTGGCTAGGTTGTATGGAAGGGGCTTCTTGGTATGGAACGGATGGTAGCTGTCGAAGTGGAGGTGTTTCTGATGAAGGTTTGAAATAGACAGAGGTACTGATGCAGCCATCTTTGAGGTAGAGGTCAACTTTTAGGAAGGTGGCTCGTTGGATTGAGTAGGACCAGGTGAAGCAACTGGGGGAGAAGTTGTTGAGGTTCTGGAAGAATGTGCATAGGGTGTCCTCACCTCAATCCAGATCACAAAGATTTCATCAGTGAATCTGAACCAGTATTCTGGGTGTTTAGGAAGGATTCCTCTTGATGGTCCATAAATAGGTTGGCATAGGATGGTACCATGCTGGTACTCATAGCCATACCCTGGATTTGTTGTAGGTAATGCCTTCGAAGAAGAAGTAATTGTGGGTGAGGATATAGTTGGTCATGGCAACTAGGAAGGAGGTTGTTGGTTTAGAATCTGTCAGACATTGGGAAAGGTAGTGTTCAGTAGGCCATGGGCATTAGGGGTGCTAGTGTAAAGGGAGGTGTCATTCAATAGTGATGAGCAGGGCACCATGTGGTAAAGGGACAGGAACTGTGAAGAGTCAGTGGAGGAAATGGTTGGTATTTTTTATATAGGAGGGTAGGTTCCAGGTAATAGGTTGAAAGTGTTGGTCTACGAGAGCAAAGATTCTCTCATTGGGGGCACAGTAACTGGCCACAACGGGGCGTCCTGGATGGTTGGGTTTATGGACTTTAGGAAGCATGTAGAAGGTAGGAGGTGGGGAGTGGTAGGGGTAAGCAGAGAGATGGACTGAGGGGAGAGGTTCTGGGTTGAGGAGTGACTGGAGATCCTGTTGGATTTCTGGACTGGGGTCACTGTGTCAAGGTTTGTAAATGGAAGTATCTGACACCTGGCAGAGTCCTACTGCCAGGTAATCCTTGCAGATCAAAACAACAGTGGTGGAGCCTTTGTCTGCAGTTAGGATTATAAGATCAGGATCAGTTTTTAGATGGTGGACTGCAGTTCTTTCAGTAGATGTAAGGTTAGTTTGCATGTTGAGGAATGACGGTGAGGAAAGGTTCAAGGTTAAGAAATTCTGGAAAGGTAACAAGAGGTGATCTGGGAGCAGTGGGAATGGATCATTGTTAGATGGAGGAGTAAACTGAGATATGCAGGGCTCAACATTGGTCTTTGGTTGAGTCTGATCGGTTGGGTTAGTGTCGAAAAAGTGTTTCCACTGCAGGGACCGGGAGAAGGAGAGAAGGTCTTTAACAAGTCCTCCATGATTAAATTTGGGATTGGGGCAAAGGGTGAGGCCTTTGGAAAAGGCTGATATTTCTGTGGATCTAAGGCTTTTGGAGGAAAGGTTCATGACTGTGTTACAGGTCTGTTTAGGTTCTGGATCCTGTGTGGTGGATGGGGTAAGTGTAGTAGGTCTGTGAGACAGGGTTTGTCAGCTATGAGGGGGCATGGGATGGGTTTGGAGGTTGTTGTAGAGGTGTGGTACTCCAAGGCGGGGGTAGAGAGTGAGCAGGGTGGAGAGCTTTTTGAGGTGGTGTTGTGCATGTTACTCTAGGTCCTGGAGGAAAAGAGTTTCAATGTGTGTTATGGGTTCCAGGAATTTTGGATTGCATAGCAGGAGATTTTATGGATGGAGAGAAGGTACTGAAGGAGGTTTGGGCTTTGTTGATATGGTTTTACAGGACTATATTGGAGAGGGCTAAGGATTGGCAGAATCTGAACAGGTGGAGGCCATTGTGAAAGGAGGGGTGGCAGCCGGAGATGGGTAATTCGATGGTAAGGCCATTTGGAGAGATTCCATGACTCAGGCAACAATGCAGGAACAGTATGTGGGACTGGGTTCTGGCTAGGGATAAGGCAACTTTTCTGTATTGTATTGCATCAAAGGTAGGGCTACCTGTGAAACCAGTCATGTGTGGCCTCAACCTTCATTAGCCACTGTCTTCACCCATCCATCCACCTCCCTGTTCCCATTCCAGCACTATACAGCCCTGATTCCACCATCACACCCAGTCTTTTTACTTGTCTCCTCTTCCACTAACCCCCCCCCCCCTCCCTTCCCCACCTCACCCCTGCCCTCCGTCTAACTTACAGCACTTCACTGTCTGCCACCCCTACCCTACTATCCATCTCACTCTCCACCCCAGCCTTCTCCTTACCCCCACCCAGCCGCCACTCCTATCATGCACTGGTGCTGCTGTTCACAGTGTGGTTTCAGTTGCCTGAGAGTTCAGTCGAGTGTGTGAGTTGTTGTTGTTGTTGTTGTGTGTGTGTGTGTGTGTGTGTGTGTGTGTGTGTGTGTGTGTGTGTGTGTGTGTGTGTGGTCTATTGTTGATGAAGGCCTTACTGGCCGAAATCTTTATTTGTGACAGTCTTTTTGTTGTGCCTATCTGTGACTCAGCATCTCCGCTGTATAGTGAGTAGCAACTTTCCTTTTCATAGTTGTTACAGTTTTCATGTATTTAACTTAAGAAAAATTTTAATGTATCAAGATATTTTCTTAAACATTTTCGTCCCCTGTTTAACCCCCTTGGCCTTGAATTTCTAAATACAGTGAAACACACATTTTTTATTTGTATCAGAGAAGCCAAAAACAAATTTTCATAGATTTAGCTTTGTAAATGCTTTCATAATGAAATAATTTCCTAAAACTTTTCATCCCCCATTTCACTCATTTCCCAAAACCCTGAAACAATTATTTTTTTTATTTCTAACCGAGAAGTCAAGTACCAATTTTCCTAGATGTAACTTTAAAAAAAAATTAGTAGTTCTTTAACTATTCATTTTCAAAAAAACTTTCACTCACTGTTTTACTCCCTTGATGGTTGAATTTCCAAAAATACTAAAAAAACATATTTTTGTATTCCTAACTTGGAAACCAAATACCAGTTTTCATACTTCCAGCTTCAAAATTTCCTTTATAGCGAAATATGTACAAAAAGCCTTTCATCCCCTATTTCACCACCTGAGGAGTGGAGTTTCCAACAATTCTTTATCAAACATTGCCTACAGTATAAGATGTACACCCTCTCCAAATTTCTATACTTGTCAGTTTGGGCTGGATGATGAGGAGTCAGTCTGTCTGGCCCTATCTCATTCCCTTAGGGGTTGAATTTTTAGAACAGTGGAAACCATATTTTTTTCACTTCTAAGCAAGAAGCCAAATGCCAGTTTTTCATAGATACAGCGTTAAAAATGCTTTCACAATGAAATATTTTCATAAAACATTTTGTCGCCCTTGTGGAGTTGAATTTCCAAAAGCCATGAAATGCTTATTTTTTTATTTTGATCAGAGAAGTCAAATACAAATTTTCATACATTTAACTTAAAAAATGCTCTTGTAATGAAATATCTCCATCAAAGCTTTCATCCCCTGTTTCACACCAATAGGAGTTGAATTACCAAAAACAGTGAGACATGTATTTTTTTTATTTGTAACCGAGAAGTGAAGTAACAGTTTTCATAGATGTGGCTCTAAAATTACTTTAGTAGTTCTTTAATACTGATTAATTTTTTAAAAAAACTTCCATGCATTATTTCACACCCATAATTAAATTTAAAAAAAGGCTGAAACACATAGTTCTTTAATTCTGACATGAAACGAATTCCAGTTTTTATTGATGTAGCTTCAAAATTGCCTTAATAGTGACATATTTAAAAAAAAACTTTCATTCCCTGTTTAACCCCCTTAGGGGTGGAATTTCGAAAAATTCCTTCTTAAATGATGCCTGCAGTGTAAGATCAACATTGTCTCCAAACTGCAGGTATTTCCATTAAGTATGCATTGACCACATGTCAGATAAATTCACTTTGAAAAGCTTGACCCCGACACTTACACACAACCAAACTGTGCTGTTTGTATCATTTCTCCATTATCTTCCAGTTACTGTAACAAAACTTGTGCACGTATTGTAATAAATTGTGCATTTTCGAATGTTGAGTGCCTTGCGAAACATAATTCACACTATTCCATCAGTTGTTAACTACGTTTTTGCTTTCTACAAATTTTGGCAGTAGTATTCTCATTCAATCATTATTTGTAATTTCAGTGTATATCTAAGTGAACAAATGTGTCTGCGTGAATAAATGTGTAATTATGAGAATTTTCAGAAGATCATGAGTATTGAGCATAACATAACTCCAAGTAAATTGATGGCTGTGAGGGTCTCGTTTAGTTCTCCTCTGAATAGCATTGTATATTGTCTGCATTTTCAAGTTTGTTATGCGAGTTATTTGTTAGTATAACCTTGACAAAACGTTCTATGAAACAA
This sequence comes from Schistocerca piceifrons, assembly GCF_021461385.2. Lineage (NCBI taxonomy): Eukaryota > Metazoa > Arthropoda > Insecta > Orthoptera > Acrididae > Schistocerca > Schistocerca piceifrons. The sequence continues at coordinate 776,460,168 of NC_060140.1, read as the reverse complement.
TTCTTAATGCTTTCTCTGAAAACTGTTAACAACAGATAATTAGGAAGCCCACTCATGATGGATATATATTAGATTTAATTGCAACAAATAGACCAGAACTCTTTGAGGATGTCCACATTGAATTAGGAATCGAGCATACAGCAGTTGTAGCAACAATGATTTTCAAAGTACAAAGGGTAACTAAAACAAGCAGAAAGATTTAAATGTTCAGTAAACGAGATGAAGGGCATTAGTATCATATGTCAAGCTGGTATTTGAAATATTTATCGCTGGGTGGGAATATTTAGAGGAACCATAATAAAGTTTAACATCTTATTCAATTTTACTTTCATTGTAAACTCTAACATCTTATTCAATTTTGCTTTCATTGTAGAGTCCAATGGAATCCCTATCAGATTCTGTTCAGAATTTGCAATTGAGTTAGCCCAGTCCGTCTTTTAACTAAAATATACTGGAGCTCCGACAAAGAAAAAACTATGACCGTTGGCTGGAAGAAAGCACTGATCACACCAGCCTACAAGAATGGTAGCTGAGGTGAACTATCATCCAATATCATTGACATCGATCTTATATTATGAGCTCAAATGCTATGAAGTATCTCAGACAGAATGACCTCTTTTATGCCAACAAGCGTGGATTCCAAAAGCATCGCTCATACGAAACCCAACTCATGCTTTTCTCACGGGACATCCTGAAAGCCATTGATCGAGGCAGTCAGGTGCAAGCAGTATCTCTCGACTTCCAAAAAACAGTGGTGTCAGTGCCGCACCAATACTTACTATGAAAAGTACCACCATATGGGAAACCAAATGAAATTATTTATGTTGTATATCAATGACATGACAGATAACAGTAATAATAACCTCAAAATTGTTACACATGATGCAATTATATGTAATGAAAGACTATCTTAAAAAAGAGGCACAATTATTTAGTCAGATCTTGATAGGATTTCAAAGTGCTTCAGAGAGTGATATCTTCCTTTAAACACTCAGAAATGTAAACTTCTGCATTTCACAAGATGCAAAAATGTGATACCCTAATTACAATTTCAGTGAGTCACTGCTAGAACTAGTCTGCTCAAACGGATATGTGGTTGCAACAATTTGTGGTTATATGAAATTGAATGATCACGTAGGCTTAGTCATAGGTGAGGCAGGTGGCACACTCCATTTTATAAACTGGGTACAGGGAAAGTGCAGTCAGTCCTCAAGGGAGCTTACAAGACATTAGTGTGACCCATCCTAAAAGTGTGTGGGACCTATACCAAAGAAGAATAAAGGGATAGTGAACATATACAAAGAATGGCAGCACAAATGGTCACAGATTTCTTTGACCCATGAGAGAGCATCATAGAAATACTAACAACTTGAAGTGTCAGATACTTGAAGATAGATACAACTACCTTGCAAAGCCTACTTCCAAAGTTTTAACAGGATATAGATTTTATAACACTAAGGTACAACAACCAGAGGTGGAAGAGATATTTAGGGACATATATTCAATTGTGTCAGTATTTGAAAGTAGTAACTTAAAAAGTTGATCTAAAATTCATTTAAAAAAGAAAAGTATGAGCAAGTAAATGTATTTTCTAAATGATAAATGGTCTTTTTAATAATTACCACAAATTAAGTTTCCATATTACTTGCATTTTACTAAAATACGGATCATGGCATAAATTAGTAATACTGATGAGAAAATTGGAAACTTCACGGAATATAGTGGACCAAGGCACAGAATAACCAGGTAGAGCACATAATAGCACTGAAATAAAATGAGTGATGATATTGTGACTGGTAATCAAAAACTGCAAGTATTTTTAAAAATCATATTTTGAACATAGCACAAAATAATTTGAGTTGTTTAATTACAAAAGCAAGAGGATATCTAAATCTAAATCAAGGATATGTTATCCTTCCTGTCATTGAAAATTTGATGGTTAACACTGGACACTGAGTCAAACCGAACTTGTATGTCATTCCATGCTGTTCAACTCTATGCCAGAGTTAATCAATCATTGTGGCTGCCAGATGATGGCATACCAATCTCTTGGCAACTCATGAACTGAAATGATGTTTTCAGTAGGTGACAGACCTGAAGAACAAGCAGACCACAGGCAAAGTCAAATATGCTCTATATGAAGGTAGGTAATGACAGCATGGGCAACTTGCACATTAGTATTATCTTGTTGAAAAATAACTTCATGCATATCTCAAATGAAGGACACAGCCACTGGCTTTGACATGTCAGAAATGCAATGGCAGCTGTCCAAATTACTATCCATGCAAACAAGAGGTGATTGTGTTGTGTATCCAATGGCACCACACACAATTATTCCAAGTGCTGAACCTATAAAATGGTGATGGAAGTAAGCTGCCAATGTTCATTCTTTACAGAGTCTCCATTCACGGATACACACATTTTGATGCTTTATGCAGTACCGGGAGTCATCTGGAAAGATGACAAGGTGCAATTGCTGTGTTCAGTGTTGATGTGTGCACCACTTTCGGTGCATCTCTCTAAGAGGTCACATTAAGTGAACCCTCAACTATCTACATCTGCATATATTGTCTACAAGCCACAGTATAGTGTGTGGTGGATGACACCCAGTACCACCACTAGTCATTTACTTTCCTGTTCCACTCACAAATGGAACAATGGAAAAATGACTGTTTGTATTCTGTACAAGCCCTAATTTCTGTATCTTGTCTTTGTGGTCCCTATGCAATGCGTATGTTTGTGGCTACTGCAGGTAGCTGCAATGACGGTTCTCTAAATTTTCACATTCGTGTTTCACAGAAGAACGTCATTTTCTCTCAAAGGATTCCCATTTGAGTTCCCAAAGCATCACCATAATATCTGTACATTGATCAAACCCACCAGTAACAAATCTAGCTGTGTGTCTCTGAATTGCTTCAATGTCTTCCTCTAATCCAACCTGGTGGGGATCCTAACACTGCTGCAGATGAGCCCATTTCCTGACTCAGGCACAATGACATGGCTGTATGGTCCTGCACACCCTAGTGAACAATGTCTGTCGTCTTCAGCACTAGTCTTGTAAGGCCATTAAGTTTCTCCATGTTGTTGAGTGTGTACATTCTCAACCCATTGATTCCATATTCACCATGACAGTTATGTGATCCCTCTCCACGTGAGCAGCAATATCACAGAACAATAAACTTCAGTCTCAGTAGGCTGCAGTCCTGTTGCTGTTGATTTCTTATGAGTGCTTTTAGACCTTTCTTCTTCTTACATGAAGTGTAGCACAATCTTCTCAGAAACAACTAACATTCAGATGTGATTCCTGAATGAGAAACATGCTGCATAAACTTTCCTTATAAACAGAGTGTAGATGGAGTTACTTGTACCTACTTTGTTCAGTTACATTGTAGTGTTAATTATTTGCACGTCTGAGTGTATAGTATACAAGGTGTTTCAAAAAGGACTTTACAACTTTGAAAATTCATATAAATAAATTCATAGCATCTAAAGAGGTGATTTCAATATCGATTTGTAGGAAAATGCATCAAGTATTGTCTCACGTAGTTCGCTAGTACTAAATCACACTGTAAGAAGTGCTAGTAGCAGTTGCATTAAAGATGGCTCCCTTCACTGGACCCGAGCATGCCAGCTGTGTGTTTTGGTTTGAAGAATCGAAGTCGGCAACAACAGTTCAGCGTAATTTCCATACCAAGTATGCTAAAGATCCTCCTAGTAGGCCTGCAGTTTATGAGTGACATAAATGTTTTGTAGAATCAGGGTGCTTGGTACGACATGGGAAATCATCAGGTCATCCAAGCACATCTGACAAAGTCCTTGAGCGAGTGAGACAACATTGTGTCAACAGCCCTATGAAATTGAACCGGTGTGCATCTCACGAACTGCAAATCGCAAATATGACTGTTTGGCTTGTGTTGAGAAACCATTTGCATTTGAAACCATACAGATTGATGATCGTACAAGCAGTAAAAGACACTGATAAAATTGTTCACAAGAATTTGTGTGTGGATATGTTAAATCAATTACATGAGAATAAACGTTTCGTGGACAAAATCATCTTTTCTGACGAGTCAACTTTTCACTTAAGTGGCAAGGTAAACCTCAAGTTTAGGGCTATCATGAACATGTTGCAATGTTTGATGTGGATTTCCACTGCCCCAAATCCTACAGTTGATGTGGATTTTCATTGCCCCAAATCCTACAGTTATCTGTAGGATTTGGGGCAGTGAAAATCCACATCAAACATTGCAACATGTTCATGATAGCCCTAAACTGGATGTTTTTTGTGCATTGAGCAAGAACAAAGTGTATGGCCCCTTTTTTTTTCCATGAGTGAACCATCAATGGGATAGTGTACCTGAATATGTTACAACAATTTTTGATACCACGGAAATGAGGATGACCAAGAACGAAATGTTTACTTCATGCAAGATGGTGCACTACCCCTTTACCTGGCTGCCAATTCTTTTTATTATTATTATTATTATTATTATTCTTTTTTTTAATGCATCAAGGATATCGTGTTTGTACCTCCTGTGCCGACTTCTCTACCTCAACATAGAGCAAGACTTTATGCCACCACTAAGCAAGCTACACCTGCAATGCTACAATGAGTATGTGAAGAAATTGACTTTTGATGGGATGTATGCAGGGTAAGCAATGGAAGCCACATACACATACAACAGGTAAAAAACTTGATGTGTTTCCCTACAAAATAACACTAAACCCAGCTCTATGTCTTCTTCAATAAATTTATATGAATTTTAAATGTTGTAAAATCCTTTTTGGCATTTGTTACATTGTGCCTTCATGGTGTGTCAGTTTTGGTGGCCAGCAGTGTGTACCTGATTCTGCGAGGCATTTTATGGGAAATAGTGGAGGGTTACTTCAGGTACCACCCTAATTTTCCCCCTTTCCTTTTCCATTTGCAAATGTCGTTTTGTGAGATGTTTGTCAGAGGAACTACTGCATTGCCTAGTTCTTCTTGGAATGTACCCTCCCAGAATAGTAAATGTAAATGAAATATGATGCCTCTCATGTAATGTCTGCTGTTGGAGTGTGACAAGTGTATCTGTGACACACTCATAGTTACTTAACAAACCTATGTTAAACATGCTGATATTATTTGGATATCTTCTGTCACCTCTGTTAACCCTACCTGCCTGTTTGATGAGCAATACTCAAGAAATGTTAAAAAAAGATCTTATAAGCTGTCTCTTTTGTGAGAGAATTACATTTCTGTAGGCTTCTTACAAGAAACTGTTGTCTGAAATTGTTTTTTCTACAGCTAGTGTTATGTGGTTGTTCTGGTTAATAATAATCTGGACTTACACCCATAGATATTTTACTGGTATTACTGTTTGTAGATATTTATCATCAATCATTTACTGAAACAGTAATGGGTCTTTCTACCTATCTATTTTTAATATATTACATGTATTTATGTCGAGTGTTAACTTGTGTGCACAGCAGCATCTATTGGAAACAAAGACTTTGACAAGATTACCAAAAATATCAGTAGGATAATTTTTTGTTTAGTTCTGCCAGAACTGAGTTCATTGGAAGAGCCATTATGTACCCAACCTAGGTTGCTTTCAAAATGTTGTTCTTAGAGAGATGGTTTACTGTTCTGTTGAACTTTACCATTGGATAAATTGTAGAGACTGGAGGAAGGAAGGAGATTAGTCTATAATGGGAGGCCACATTTATAAATGGATGTTACCACAACATTCTTCAATCTTTCAGGAAATACACTATGACTCAATAACTACTTACAAAGGCAACTTAATGAAGCCACCAACAAGTAAGCACAACATTTTATTACGTAGTGTGAAATATCATCATAGACAGGAGAGTTAACTAGTAATTATTATGAGCTATCTAACAGATAATTTGACAGTCTTGGAGTAGTCAGTAACTGTCTTAAGTAATTCCAATGGATCTGCTTTCAGTGGTCCATTTTTTTGTACCCTTGATTTCAGCCATTGTTAGGAAGAATTCATTGAATTTAAGAGCCAATAACTTGAAAGCATATAATCAGTCTTATTGACACTGTCTTCAGGGAGTTAAATGCCATTTGCCTTACGGAGTTTACTTGTTTCATGAAGACTACTAATGCTCAAAAACACCATTGCTTTGTTCTTGGAAATTTGATTTTTCTGTGTATGGTGTATGGTTTTTGCCATTTTTATGACATGGTTAAGAATTTCCAATACAACTTCTAGTGCACCTTTCTTAATGATAGCCACTTTGTCTTTCGGCTTCCACTGTAATTGTTGCTAAGGAGAATTGGTTTTTAGCATTGTAAGAATATTTTTGAGAAAGAATTAAATTTGTGATATACTGTTCGCTGTCGCTGAACTTCTTGGCATTTTTCATCCTGTAAATTCTCTCTTAATAATGTAACTGAGTCAGCATTTACAAATCTGTGAAATTTTACATTTCCCTTCAGGGTTAAACCTGATTGATGGGGATGATTTATTGCTGCCATTTGACCATTATTATTATGGGGCCATTTATTGTGGGCACACATCTATTTCATCAAATACAATCTGATTTAAAAATAAATTATCAATTGCTGTTGCATTATGTCCTCCTACCCTTCTAGGGGATATTACTGTGGGAATCAAACCAAAGCTGGGCATCTGCAACTCTTATGTGCCTCTCATCAGAACTACCTGAGTTGAAATCAATATTGAAAGCTCCACTTTCACGTACTTCTCAGTTATTTCTTCTAATTCTTATTAGTATCCTCACTGACTGCTTAATGAGGTTAAAACATGTGTTGTTGGGGGCTTGTACACTGTCAGAACATCTATCTTGTATGTTTCCCTGTCTATAACTGAAGTAGAACATGTGAAGAGCTGTTTGAAGCAGTCCTCATTTATGTCTGTGACCAGAGGCTTCAATTCACTTTTTGTGTGTATAACCACTCCGCATTTCCTTATATTACACCAACAGTAATGTACCCATATTACCCCAAATAATTATAGCATAAGATGTTAACAAGTAGAAATATGCAAACTATGTATATTATTCTGTTTCTGAAATTATTGTTTATGCAAAGAGCAAAAATTACTGAACTTAGCTGTTTGAGAAGTTCACTAACATTCCTGTCAGTTCAAATTTTTACCACTATGTATCCCAAAAAATTGGAACATTTTACCCTAGTCACTGACTCCTATTTGTGTGGCACATTTATTATTGTTGTTCTTTTTGCTGTATAGAACCAGATGTATAGGTTCTTCTTCCAACTTGAGAGAGAGAGAGTGAGTGAGTGAGTTAGTTGATTTGCAGAGAACTACTTAACAGTTATTGGACAGTTTCATTTGTTGCTGTCTCTCCAACAGGATTATGTCATTTGCAAAAAGTACCAACTTGGCTTGATGTGTGTTACGTGGGAGATCAATCACATTATGGGAAACAGGATATGCGTAGCGGTATTTGGAATAAACTGTCCCCATTTATATCTGCACATACATATATTTCGACAATGATCACACACATGCACACAGTACAAGGTACAAGAACAGACTAAATTAACAGGTCATAAAAGATGGTAGACGCATGACCTGGACCTCCACCTCGACCGAGGCGGGGTGCGGAGGCGAAGTGATGAGAGGCGGGTCCACCTCAAAGTCGCTGAGCCAGCGAGGATGAACGAGACAGCAGCCAGCACGAGAGCAGGTGGGCGGAACGGCGGATGGCAGGGTGTAGGTGTGGCAAGCTGGGATGCTAATCGAGCCATCCGGTCAGGTGAAGGTGCGAATTGTCATCATGTCACACTCATGAGGGAGGATGAGGCTGTGCACAACACTGACGTTTAACTGGTCGTTGGGTGGTGAGGCCGTGGTGTCGGTGAGTAGAATGAGAACTTGGTCATTGAGATTGATGACTGAAATGTCGTCCACGCAGTGTGGGGGTATGTTGCAGATCAGGGTGACTATGGGAGAGGGTGTCTCCATAGTCGATGAGGTAGCAGCGAAACCCATACACGGGGTGGAGGTTGACGTGTCTGAACAACCCGCGAAAGGTGACGGGGAGGCATCGGTTGAACAAATCGGCATGGTGGCCTGAGGAAAAACATTGTCGGACACCATGGCGTGAGGGAGACTGGCGGGAGAGGAGAATCAGACTGAGCCAGCAGAAGGGTGTCAGAGTCCACAAATGCTGGTTTGAGTCAGTGTAACGAAACAGTTTGCACACTGTCTTTGATGATGATGTTGAAAGTTGTATTGCCCTGCCGGTGGACTTTTAAGGGGGCCGAGATAAGGTGGTTGCAGAGGTTGTCGGACCGAATTGTCTCTCGGCATTACATGGGAGCAAGTGTTGAGAGCGGTTTGCACGTAAGTGTCCGGCGGGGAGTGGCTGATAGGTGGGTGCAGGCATACATGTTTGAAGTAAGTGTGCATGCGACTTATGAAATCCAGGGAGGGGGCAGGGGGGGGGGGGAGGGGGGAATCTTTAGGTACCTGAGGCTGAATGAGTTCCCCTGGTAGAAAGGGGTTCTCCCAGAAAACAAATTCTGAGATAGTTCCCTGTAAGACAGCTTGAAAGTTGAATGGAGGCCGAGCAGCACCCATGGAAGTTCTTCGGACCAGAGACAGTCGTAGCACCTGAGGGCCGTTTTTAGAGTGCAGTGCCACTGTTCTACTAACCCATTGTTTTGTGGGTGGTAGGCTGTGGTATGAATTTTCTTTACGCTGCAGATGTTACATAAAATGGTGAACAGGGAAGACTCAAACTGCTGACCCTGGTAGGTGGTGATGGTGGTCGGACAACCAAACCTAGCAATCCATGAGAAGATAAAACCCTTGGCCACAGTCTTGGCAGTGATGTTAGGTAAAGGAACTGCCTCTACCCAGTGGGACATGCAGTCGATTGTGGATAGAATGTATTTGTGGCCCTCCGATGATGGAAGAGGACTGATAAGATAAACATGTACATGACGAAATCAACCTGGAGGGATGTCGAACTTGCCCAGTGGTGGGGTGGTGTGGTTGCTGATTTTGTTGCTTTGGCAGGGAATGCAGCTATGTGTCCAGGTCTGACAGTCCCGTTCTATATTTTTCCAAACGAAAAGCTCAGAGGTGAGCTGTATAGTGGCACAGATGCCAGGATGAACGAGGTTATGCAGAGCATCAAAGGCCTGTTGGTGTAGGGAGGGTGGGAGTAACAGGCGTAAGGTACCAGTAGAAGAGTCGCACCACACCTTGTCCACAACGCTGGGGAATTTAGCTTTGGTAAACACAAAGGATGTTTGAGGGTCCATGAGAAAAGCTTGAGATTCCTTGTCGGAGGCTTGTAGGGCAGCCAGGTTGGATAAGTCAATGATGCATGAAATAGTATTGATGCACAAGAAAAAATCTGGGGCGACATTGTCCATGCCTTTGATGTAGCTAACATTGGTTGTGAATTGGGAGACTAGACCAAAGTGGCGGAAACACCGAGGGGGTGGGTCCTTGGGGGGCTGCAGAAAGCTTCTGCGAGGGTTTTGTGATCCGTGAGGATGAAGAACAAGCGACCCTCCACATCAGGGCGGAAGTGTGTGACGGCCTCATAGACCGCAAGGAGTTCTCTGTTGAAAGTCGATTATTTCTTCTGAGCTGTTGATAGTTTTTTAGAGAAGAAATGGAGAGGGGTAACCGTGTCTGCCTCGCATTGCTGTAGTACCGCTCCCATTGCAATGTCACTGGCGTCCGTAGTGATGAACAACTCAGCCGAGGGGTTGAGTCACAGCATGAGCTAAAGAAGTCTTTAATGAATTGAAATCCTCCAGCATAGGTGCAGTCCAGTGAATGGGTTTGAGTCTTGAAGTCTGTTTACCCGACAGTGAGTCTGTCAACAGGGCCTGCATGGTGGCGGCAGAGGGCAGGTGACGACGATAGTAATTTATTGTGCCCAGAAAACATCAGAGTTCTTTGTAAGTAGCTGGGGGGGGGGGGGGGGGGGTGGCAGTGAAGTGATGGCCTGCACACGAGATCTGGGAGGCTGTATTCCGTCAGTGGAGACAGTGTAACCCAAGGAAGAGACGGAAGGCTGACGCAACTGGAATTTGTCTTTGTTGACCTTGATGCCATTGGAGTTCAAGTCCTGTTGGACCATGGTTAAATGATTTTCATGTTCCTCAGCTGACTTGCTGAAAATGAGTATGTCGTCCAGATATGCAAAGCAAAACTCGAACTGTCATAAGATGGAGTCAGTGAAACGCTGCCGTATTTTTTAGGCTGAATGGCATGAAGTTGTATTGAACAAACTAAGCGGCATGACAATAGCTGTTTTAGGGTGGAACAAACCAAGCGGCGTGACAATAGCTGTTTTAGGGTGGAACAAACCAAGCGGCATGACAATAGCTGTTTTAGGGATGTCTTTCGGCACCACAGGAATCTGGTGGTAGGCATGTTTACAGTCAATAACACTGAAGATTGTAGCGCCCAATAACATATGAGTGAAATAATTTATGTTAGGCATGGGATTATTGTCCATGATGGTATGAGCATTTAAATGACTGTAATCGTCGCACATTCGGAAAGAACCATCATGTTTGGGGACGAGGTGAATCAGAGAAGACCATTTACTGTCTGACAGTTGCAGGATAACCTGCCTCCAAAAGTTCGTTAATATGCTGCCAGGCCATGCGCAACTTAATAGGGTTGAGGCATCTAACCTTGTCCCTAATAGGAGGGCCAGCAGTGGCAACTATCTTGTGTGTCGTTCTGTCAGTGACAGATGAAACCGAGAACTGCACACCATACTGGTCATTGTGCCGACGCGAAGTTTTTTGGATGAGTAGGGCGTGATGGGGCCTAGCTGTTAGTGCAAGTGGGAAAGGGCAGTCTGAAAGTCACATGCCCAGTACGTGAGCGCGGTTTGCATTGTTTCAGCTCATCATTTTCCCGGCGGAGTTGTGGCGCTGAGTCATATTCCGACAGTTGGTTAGTGACACAGGTCACAATGTCGCCCATGAGGGCGGAGCACTCGCGTACTAACTCACATGTCGTGAGAGAAACAGAGCGTGAAACATAAGTGTGGGAGCACAGTATGTGAGTGTTAGTGGGATGGTGTAGCACTGAGCCCTGCACTACGTTCGGAGAGAGTTTGTAATGGGACAAAAACTCATACCGAGAATTGGTTCATCGATGTCAGCAATGTAGAAAGTCCATGGAAAACACAGAGAAGGAGATAGGTGTACCATAACTTTGGCAGAGCCTGATGTTTGTAACGTTGATGCAATGACAGCTTGTAGAAGTGACCTCGTCGGTGAAAAGACAGGGGAAGCCATCAATGTAGGTACGATAAACACGTCAGCACTTGTGTCGACTAGGAAAATAAGCCGTGACGAAATGTCAGTCATGTACAAACGACCGCTTGGCTGGGAGGATGAGTGGACGGAGTGCAATGTATGAGGATGCCCGTGTTGTTCCCTGCAGGACTCAGCATCTTTTAGGTAGTGCGGTCAGCATTTTGTGTGCTGGCAAGGTAATTGGCACTTCTTAGCATTATCGCTGAAAACCTTGTGGTGCCAGCAGTACAAATGAGCCGGATGTGGTGGTGGTAGTGACTGCGGCAGTGGAGGAGGCTTGTCCTCGTCAATTTGTTCTGGCATGTATACCGGCACATATGGTGCTTAGGCGATCCTGGAGTGCTCGGGCGGTGGTGAGAGCGAGCGGATGATGCCAGGCGATGTAGAAGGCGCAGAAGTGGAGTGAGCCCTGCCTCTGCCAGCAGACAGCTGGTAAGTGGGAGCAGTTGTGCCAACTAGCAGTGAGTGGTGAGCTGACTGGCGTTGTCATAGCAATTAATACAGTTGATCTGCTATGTGGAGATGAGAGCCGATTGACTCGAAGGAGTGTGGTAGCTGGTGGATCTGTAGATCAGTAGGCAGCTTGGCAGGCCACACCACCCACAGTGTGACATCTGGCAAGGTGTGCTCGTTCACAAGTAGGCAAAGGTGGCACCAGAGTTGTGATGGGGTTCGGTTGCCCAGGTGTTCCTCATGCAAGATCTTGATTATTAATACTTGTGGTGAGCAGGCAAGGCGTTCTATGATTGTCTTCTTCTCGAACTTGTATTTTGGTGGAGGCGGTGGCGAGAGGAGGAGATCGCAAATTAAGTTCGAATGATCATGGAGGTGCATGGCTAGGCACAGGAATTTAGAGTTGATGTTGTACACGTGATGCAACTCGAAAAGATGTTTGACAAGCACAAACCATGACACTGGGTTGTCCTCATATAAAGGTGGCAGCTTCGGCAGACGACCTGGGTGTGGGGACGAAGGCGGCTTCATTGTCTCTTGGAAAACTGGCTGGTCCATGACAGGAGAGGCTATACAGCAGGCCTGTGCGATAGGCATGGGTGTGTTTCTGGTAAAAACATCTGTAGCAAGGGTGGGTTGTATTGTCCTTTATGTGCTGTGAAAACACTACGCAGCTGACACAGTTGATACCATGGGAATGAGCGGGTGCGCAGTAGGCCTTGAGGTCCCGTAAACTGGGCCATAGGCTACAGGCACTGATTTGAATTGACCCACCCCGGAAATAACATGGAAGGCTGGCTTGGCAGACACAGGTGGCACTGTGGGAGGGGTGAGCAGCTGAGTGGCCAGAACCATAGCCCCCTGCGAGTGCAGTGGGGGACAGGGGGGTGGAGTCTCGGTAACTTGTATGACCAAAGTTTAAGTTCTCCACGCACGTTGAAAACACACCCCATGAGGTTGCACTATAACTGACTGGTGGAACTTGTGAGAAGTCACATCGATGTGGTAAGACGCCATTGGAAGGCGAAACACCGAATGATGCATTTGAACCAACGTGGTCGAAAACTTGAGCAACCGGTTTGGGGGTGAGCATGGAGAAATGTGCACACTAAAATGTTCTTGATTAGTTTGCCAATGAGGCAGAACTGGAACAGGTCACGGCTGATTCTGGCTGGGTGCGTTTTGTAATAATGGTGGCACTGCACACGGCACGACAGTAACTGTTGTTGCGGCCCGTTGAGAGTCAAAGTATGTGTGTGAATGTAGATCGCTTTGAGCATTATATGATCGATCAGTAGGTACACAGTTCTGAATATTATACACTTCACACATTGCTGAGCACAGTCGGGCGACACGAAACCCAAGTCCATTGTTTGTGTTAGTGGTGTAGCACTCGACCGTTGTAGAGTGACAAAGTTTGAGGTTAACGTGGATGGAGATCATGAATCACTGTGAATTAATGTAGAACTGGTCATTGGCGAAGGAATGAAGAGGTCTGGTGATCGCTGCTGTGCTTCCAAATCTTTGAACAAAGCGTTGGCTGAGGTGGCCATGGCGGCGTGTGCATAACCTGTTGATTTACAGCACCCTTTGCGGAAGGCGTAGAAACTTCGGGGTCACCAGTATGGGAACAGGATACAAGTAGCGTTATATGGAATAAACTGTTCCCATTTATATCTGCACATACATATATTTTGACAGTGATCATACACGGGCACACAGTACAAGGTACAAGAACAGACTAAATTAACATGGCGATTCTGATGAGCAACCTGAGTCCCAAAGATTATGTTATTCATGGTTGATACGACCTATCGATGCTACAACATATTATGTTGAGTAGAATGATTAGCAACATAAGTGTATACCTTTTTCTGAAACACTCTTGCTTCTTCCCCCATTTCCAAATCTTCATCCTGCATCATCCATGTACGTGAATGCTCTGATTTACTAAGCCTATTTGTTTTGCTATTTTTCAGAACATACAGAACGTTATAGGGATTAATTTCTTGCCATACACTGTGACTTGGGCAAAGATTGACAGAGAGGGTAATCTCTTGGAATGGAATTTCCAGCACCTGGATCTTGGGTCCAAAAAACAGCATCCACTTAATTTGCTTGAGATAGTGAGTTTCCACAGTTACAAATGTACATAGATGTTTTCAGTGTGTTAAACATGTGACAAAAATTTTGTGTAAGTAATGTGCAAATATTTGATGATAGATTGTGAAATTGTATGTGTTGTAATAATTGAGAAAGGGACAATAATATGTTCTCTAATCACACTAAGACAATTTTTTTCAGAACTCTGAATTCACCACTTAACAATAGCCTGTTCAATTTGGTGCTTGTGAAGGTATCAGTGACAGGTGTCATAAGTATCAATTTTGAAGCAGTTGTGTAAAGCTAGATAATGCAGATGATGTTAGAAATGTAGAGAATATTGTATTGTAAAATTTCACAATGTATCATTTACATTTTTTATGAATTTGCTAAGAATGTATGTAAAATTATTTATGGACCTAACAGTTTATGTCTTTTAGCATACTTTATTAATTATGTTTGAAATGTTAATAGTTAATTACTGAAGAATATTTCAATGTTTTGGTTGTACAGTAATATCTGAGGACTGTGAATCATAATAGTATTAATGGTATAGATATGTTTACTGCTGTTATAAATTATCTGTAAAGTTAAAATCCACAAACTAAATACAGTAGCTGGATTTTGACATGGAAATGAAATCAGCTTCAGAAATTGGCTCCCCTCTGGCTATGAAACCTGCAGTAGCCTGATGTGGTACAGATTCTCTAAGCAGATGTACACCCAGTATCATTATTGGCTGCAGTTCACATAGTTTTCTCAATAGTATGAGTAATTGATTAATTTCACTTTTTGCTATCCTTCCTTGTGTTGTAAATTTAATGGACAGTAGTTCACTTTCACCACTTTTTTCTGTTATTTTGTAATTATAATAACAATTACTAAACTGTTACCACCATCATTTTTCAAACTTTGTGTTCTACAGTAAAATGACATAGTTTCCATTGATTTCTATTCTTGAAGAACTGGGCTGGTTTCTGGACATGTCTATTTTGACAGTAGAATTTTTGGATTAATGATTTATTTAGCAAGTGATAATGTTTACAAGATTTCTAAATACATTTTCTTTTGCCACAATTAACAATTACCTATGCTGTGTCTGCTGAGGTAGTCATCTTGGGAACTGATACTCAAACAGAAATGAAGGGATAATTAATTTCAGGTGCTCCGGTCCCCTGTGTGTGTGCTTTGACGTATATCTCAATTAGATGTTCAGGTTTTTGTTTATTCATATGAGTATGTGCTGGCAAACTGAGAGCAAAATTATTCTCAAATGAGTTTCATAACATAGATGATAGGTTGCCATGTTTAATGGAATGATATTTCTGTTTACATTTGAAGTTTCTTCTCTCATTATTTGGGTGTTTGCATGCTTTAATCTGATCAGAAAGTGATGTAGAAGAAAATTTAAATATAGGATTTGGCAATACTAATATTTCAGGGAATATGTAGGTGTTTTTGCAGAAGTTTGTAACTGTTGATGAAATTTGATTTGTACTCATACTCCAGAGCCAAAGCAACAAACAGAACAATGAATAAAGCTGATAGGATTGCACAAAAATGACTTAAGTCCATGTTGTCAGTGAGAAAGATGTTGGTAAGTAATTTTTGTGATTCTGAAGGTACAGAGTGAGGCAGAAAGGATGGATGTTTTTAGAACAGGTAGTATTCAGGCTCAGATAGTAGGAGTGGGGGATGGGTGGGAGGGGGGGGGAGACTGATGTGGTCACGTGTTTGGTAGCTCCTGCCATTTTGTTTAGTTGAGGTCATGGAGCTGTGGACTGCACAACGTCATGTGTTTGCTTAAGATAGTTTTGTGCTTAATAGTGAGTTTGTCGTTGCAGTTCAGTGTGAGTTTTGTTGCCAATTCAATCTTGCGAGACAAGATAGTGTTCTCACTCATAACACCATTTTACATTGGGCCAAGTCATTTTGTTTACGAGGAACAGTGATGAGAAGGAAAGTGCCGGGGGCTCCTTACTCAGTACACACTGCAGAAAATGTTGGAAGAGTTTAGCCAGCCACACTCCATAGTCTTGGTCGATCTGCTAGAAGACATTCAGCTGAACTGCATCTCAGTAATCATTCAGTATGGTTTGAGAAATGAAGACCATACTTGAGCAAAAGACAACATTATTTTGTTTGTGATTTGAATGGCATGCTAAATCAGCAGAACTGTCATTATTGGGACAGTCAGAATCCAAAACTAAGTATGAGGGACCATTACATAGTGCCAAGATGACTGTTTGGTGTGCTGTAACCAGTACAGATGTTACTAGTCCATACATTTTTTCAAGACAATACAGTGAACAATCTAACTGTGACCTCGGAACATCATAGACAGATGATCACTGAATTCTTCATACCTGAACTAAGAAGAAAAATTGATTGTTTTCTCGATTAAGTATTTTTCAAAACTTCACAGAAGCTACTTTTATAATGGCATAAAAAACTATAACTCACGGGAATAAGTGTATAGTTTATGCAGGAGAGAGCAAGTGGGTTTAACAATGTGTGTCTTATCTTTTTTCTTTTACCACACTTAACAAACTTCTGTCACAATCTTCATTATATTGTGATCTGAGATTTTATTTGCTCCTCTTTGATTGTGGATGTCCATGATTTCTCAGTATTGTAGAGAGCAGATTATTGCTGAAAAAGATTTGAAAAGTCATAAAGTTGTAAGTTTGATCTCTTTGGCCCTCCATCCCTCCCTCCTTCCACTTACCATCCTAACTTTCCCCTTGCCTCCCCCTCATTGCAACTCAATACATAACAGTGAAGATTATTCTTCATTTGGGAGCCACACAGTTTAATGTATAATTTTTGTTTGTTTGTGTATTATCATGATTTAAAAATTGAATTTTCTGTAAATTTAAATTATACCTGAATCAGAATAACAAAGTGACTGACAGCTAGTTGTTCATGGGACAACTTCCTTTAGCAGCAACAAATGAAAGGATGAGTTTAGTCATCCCTTGTATGCTGTTCACTATCGCCCTGCTATCTTAGGTGCCAGTTGCCACAATCAGTTGCAGATGACACTTGTGGTTGGTAACGTAACAATGGTGATTAGTTTTTCTTGTTTACATTGTTTCCCTTTCCTTGTGTTTTCACATGACAGAACATCTTAAACTACCGCCAAAATCCAAAAAGAAGATATACCGCTGTGTTCCATAGTGAGCCACATCAGTGCAGCTGCGTACCACACAGCTACTTACCTTAAGAAGATGGTAGTACCATATGTGGGAAAGTGCATCCCCATCATTCCTAACTTGTTGTACTTCATGAAATGTCTCAAAAACTTTTATATCTCTGATGCAAATATTGTGGTCAGTTTTGATGTGGTGTCCCTGTTCCCAGTGTACCGCTCCAGGGCACACTCAATCGGTGAGAGGTATGATGGAGATTTGCTGGATCTTTTCAAACATATTTTAACATAGATGTACTTCCTGTGTGGAGGCCAATTCTTTAGCAGACTGAAGGAGTGGTGATGGGTAGCCCATTATCTCCATAGTGGCCAATCTGTTTATGGAGTAGTTTGAGAATGAGGCCCTTACAGCTGCCACCTACCAGCCGACATGTTTCTACAGATATGTGGCTGACACGTTCATCACATGGCCCCATGCCTGGGAAAGACTGGATGAGTTGTTGGACCATCTGAACTCATGACGTCACAGCATAAAGCTCACCATGGAGAGAGATAAAAATGATCAGCTTCCATTCTTGGGTGTCTTGGTGAAGACGAAGGCAGCTGACACCTTCGGCCACAGTCTTCGTCAAAAGCCAACACACACCAATTTATATCTACAGGCTGACAGCTGCCATCACCCAGCACAGAAGACCGGGATGCTTATTACACTTGTACACAAGGCACTTTCTGACTATGGCAGCTTGACAACAGAATTAGAACATCTTCAGCAAGTGTTCAGTGACAATGGCTGTTCAACCAAGGACATCCACAAAGAGTTACATCCCATCAATCAATCTGATACACCAGAAGAGGAACAAGAAGAAGAGACCAGGAAGGAAGCTTTTTTATCAGATGCAGGGCCTATCTCTGCTAAGATCAGAAGAATCCTAAAGAAAAATAATATCAAAAGTGTGTTCTACCCACCCAACAAAATCAATTGTCAAGGATGATTTGGAGTTAAGAAAACCCAGTATTCACCACATACCTAGTGAATGTCGTATGTCTTGTCAGTCAACGCACTATAACAGTGGACATAAGATGTGAGGAACACAGGTAGGCCATAAAATCAGCAGTAGCAGAATACATCATGAATTATGATAAAACCAGAATCCTGGCCCAAGCCCTCAGATTCTGGGGTAGTGTCATTAATGAATTGATTGAAATCGAGATGGTGGAAAACCTACTCATTCTGGAAGTGTGATAGGAACTCAACTCTGTGTGGAATCTAGCACTTTGACTGCTATGGAATCACCAGAAAAAGTTCCCGGCTCCAGTAATGAACCTCAGGCAACTGGAGGCATAAATGACAGGATCATACCACGTTCGGAGCACCAGGCTCCCCATGGGAGATGGCCACAGCAGGTGTGGATGAGATATGGAACAACAACAACCTGAGACCTCAGGAATTGTGCCTCATGGGAACAGACCTAATACAGAACACCAGGTGGCACTTTCCGCTGCAAGAGGCTGCTGCAACAGGAAAGGACATAACATGCAACTCCAGCAGCAGCATGAAGTTTCAGGGAGCACACCTCATGGATGCGGACCTAATATGGAACACCATAAGATTGACACTGTCGCAAGAGGCAGCCAAGCAAGTGCAGACAGCACAGTGAACACCTACAGTAGCACAAGACTGCAGGGAACATGCCACACAGGTGTGGACTGAGTAAGGAACACCTAGAGACAGATGCCACTGCAGAAGGCAGCCACAGTAGGTATAAAAGGAGTTGGGAACACCAGGAGCAGTACAGAAGCATGCCTTGCAGGTGTGGACCAAATACAGATCACCAGGAGACAGATTCCACCATGAGAGATAGCCGCAACAGGCATGAACGGCTTAGGGAATATCGACAGGTGTGCGAGACTGCATGGGCACAAACTGAAAATGGAGCACCATGATGTGACCACTGCCACAGTGGGTGCAGACGGAATAGGGAACACCTGTAGCAACGCACAAGTGCACCTCAAGGGTGCAAACTGATGAGGAAAAACCCAGTTCCAGAGCAGATGGCAGACGGAACTCCAGACACCGCCCAAGCATAAATATAGAATGCGGTCAGCCAGACATCCATTCTCAGGAAACACTTGATAAAGACATTGAGGTATGGTGTCAAAATATCGTGTTGGAAAGAGAGACACCTATAGCAGAACACCTGAACTCAATGAGATGTCCTAAACTAGTTACAAAAGTGTACAGGAAAGTGATAAGACTATTAGCACCCAGCTAAGCAAACCCAGTACTGGCTATCTGAGTGTATCCAGTTGGGAAGTGCACAGCTGTTGCTGCCACAGCCATATTGCAAGTGCAGACAAACTTGAACTGACAACATTGATCCCTCCCAAGCTCGATTGTCAACCACTTTGTTATTCTAATCAAGATCTAGTTTTGCATGCTATTCCAAGCTCGATTGTCAACCACTTTGTTATTCTAATCAAGATCTAGTTTTGCATGCTATTCCTAGTGATAGATGGTGTTTAAGTATTCAGATTTGGCTTTAATAATAGACTTAAGTATTATTGCAATTACATAATTAATGGCTTTTCAGGCTGCAGGTATCACAGAAAAGATTCCTAATTGTGATGCCTATGTGATGGAGGAAATGGGAACCCCTGTGCAATTGGCAAAGAATTTGTTAAATGCACTTCAGACAGTTCAACTTCGCGCAATGTTTATTGCTTTACTTAGTGCATCTTCTTTGAATTCCTTTGGAGGTATAATCATATTAGCTAATGTAACAGATTTCTCTTGAATGTTTTTAATTACTGCTTTCATTAAGTAAACTAAACATTAAAGTAAGCAACAGTAGCTACAGGAAAGTAATTTTCTGTCTAAATTATACATGTTTATATTGAAGTGTACAGCTAATTTCATTCCATTTACGTATTTGCAGCAGTTTTTTTTCTCTTCAGTTACAAAACGTAGAAGGAACATTATTCTTTTTTTAAATATGTCCTATGTTATTTAACTTTTTAGAAGTAGTATCCACTCCACTCAGTACATCCTTCCCTCCTTTGAAATCAACAATCACGTAAATTGTTGTCTCTTGTATCTTTTGGTAGCTGAGCACATATGGCAGTTAATGTATGGAGAAGGTCGTCAATCAGAGAAAATTACAGCCATTCCGCAATGCTATAATTGTAGAAGTAAGCAAACAGTTCATGAAGGAAGAACAGGCTTAGGGACAGTTCTGAAGATTTTTGAATGGTGGGTAGCCTGTAATATTGCCACATCAATGTACTGAAGAGAAGTCATGATGAAAGAAGTGTAGGAGCTCAGTTTTAGATGGCGGTTGTAAGTAGTAGTTAGAATTCAGGAAGGTATTGTTCTTAATGCCACTTCCCAGTGACTGTTTTAAATATCCAAATGTTTTTATTTATTTACAAGCTTAGCACCAGGCATTGCCTGGGTATGAATATATTCCAATCTTGTAAGTTTTACTCCACAAACACCAAAAATGTAGTAAGGAATAAACTTTTTTCCTTTCATCACATTGTGAGGGTTGTTAGCAATAAAGTTTCATAAAAGTTTGAAAAAAATATGTTGCAAGTCATGAAGTGCTATCATTCTCAAATATTGGATGAGTAAAGGAAGGGTATTGCACGTCGTGGACTACTCTGTTTTTTCACCCCCACCCTTTTGATAGGTAGGTGGTTCTTACCCCCACAGCAATTCTTACCAAAAAGTAAGTGATACGTGCACCAAGTTTCTCTGAAATTGGTCCAGTGTTTTAGGAGGGGGTGTGGAACATACACACAGAATCAGATCCATTTTTATAATATGTGTGGGTTTATCCATTCATAGACCATACATATTATATGAATGTTGTCCAAATGTACATGTATATTTTATGTGAAATAATTACAAGGAAAACAAATACATGCAATAAACAATACACACATATAATGCAAACTGGTCCATGCATAGTAACAAAAATTTATTTTATCGTACATACCGTATATGCTTCTATTTTTATAAATTCATAGTCTCTTTTTCATAAGCTTATACTTTTTTGCTTCCTAACCAGCAAATCCTTTTGTATACAACAATGGTTCAGTAAATTTTTTAACCTGGCAACAGCTGTCATTAAATGTGTAAAAATAATGAAAATCATAACTCCGTAAAAATAATGAAAATCTGAAGGGGCAAAGAACAGTATTTTCAGTCTTAGCCTAAAGTAAAAAATCAGAAAAATTTTACTAGCTAATATAGTGACTTTGTGAGTAAAAGCTTTGTTCCAGTAGGATTTTTTTAAAATTCTGCTTTAAATTAATTTTCGTCTTCTAACTGTCTGGCATTGTTAGTATGCTAAGTCTCCAAAATACAGATTTGCAGTGTGCCTTTGGAGGACAGTGTGCTGTTATTAAGATTGACCTCTTCAGTGACAAAAAGAAAAAGTGTTAGGAACTGCATCATAATCAATTTCAGCTACACTGTCGCCATCTGTACCAAAGAAGGTACACATGTACAGCTTCATGTGCCACTGTTAGCAATCACTTTGTGCTAAGGATTTTTTTTTAATCATCATCAGTCTTTGATGGGATTGGTGTAACCCACCACCAATTCCTTTCCTGTGCCAACATTTTCGTCTCAGAGAGTAGCAAGTCTTCAATTCTAGTCTTTGCAAGATATCAAACTCCAAATGTCCTTTGCATGCAGTTACCATCATGATGTTCACTTGGGAGTTGGTCGAGATGGCCCTGCATTCACGACCGTAACAATTCCTGTCAGTTCTGAAATCAATTGTAATTGACAGTACCACTTGTGTCTAATTGATAGCTGTGAGGACCTCTTTACAACTACGTTTCTTCTGTTGTGTTACACAGCTGCGAGTGTTATACTGTGGCTTACAGACACATTGGTAAACCTCCTGTGATACACCTTATTTCACAGTATGATCATGGGCAGCTCCAAACACAATAGGTCCTTCCTGCCATTCTGTCTCCATGTTGACCCATCTTAATGCACAGACTTCATACAACCAACTGGCTCATACACACCACTTCACCTCCATGACTTATGTCCGTGGTAGTGGCTCTCATTACTGCCGGGTACCAGTTCTAAACCAGTACACAACTCCCAGTATGATCTTCTTGAGGGGGTGACTAATATTTCATCTTTCAAAAAGTAGGCTACACTTTGACCCATCTACAGAGTACAATATCACTCTAAAGGGGCACAGTATCAAATCAGTACAAGGTTTCAGGGATTTGATTAAACTACGATCTTAGCCAAAAGAGTTATTACTTTCTGGCAATCAAAAATCATTTTCGCTACCTGTTTAACAAAAAGAGTTGGAAAAATCGATGTTTGCTGGTTGTGGCACCTCTTTTCTTAAACTTAGGAGTTGTTACATACTTTTTATGGTTCCTTAGTTATAGATAAGTAACTATAGTTAATGTTCATGCACAGTGACTTGTAGATACATAATACAAACTACATCGTAGTGTGACGAGAACGTTTCTTCACAATTAATGTCTAAGTGATGGCACAATGTAAACTCTTTCATAGCATTTGCATTCTCATTCACATTACATTCCTTTGCTACTTGGATACTAATTTCTGTTCATTGCTGAATTAAGGTAATGGTATGTTGAAAACATAATTTGAAAGTAAAGTGTTGTTCAAAGTTGTGTGTTTATTTATGCAAAATATTGTGAGACAAGTGGAGTATGTTAAAGATGAGGTCTTTGTGGGAGATTTTTGAGTTGGCTTCACTGATGTTTAACCATACTGTATATCAGAAAAGGTAATGTGCAATTTTTGACATTGCATCAAAGAAGTTGGATGATTTTCTTTGATAGATGGCATGGTCAAATATTTTCAGTGATCTCATTCAAATCCCACAAGCCAAAATCATGGAGAACTTTAGCTAGAAGTGGACTTGTTTTATGATAGGCATTAGAACATAAATTATGAAATATTACAATTTCAAACAGAAGAAAATTTTCTTGGTAAGTATTTATGAGCCAAAGATGTAGCACAAATGTATTCCAGCCTTATGTAGGATTTCATTGTGATCGCTAAATAAAAGTAATCGTAATCTCCCATGACGTACGTCTAGGTGTGAGGGGTAAAATTTAAAAAATACATTTTTATGTAGTTAGATGGTGGAGTATGCAAGGCCTGTGTAAATGATTCTAATGGGTCTACTTTTGATTATCCATTTTTAAACTCTTTGTTCTCAGCTACTTTTTGGGAAAAATCATTGAATTTAGTGGCAGAGGATCTGAATACATCATCATCATTTTTCCAGCTATCATCATCAAGGAGCTGAACATCACATGCCTTTCTACGTTCATTACTCTCATCTCTACTAATGTACATAATTGTCTTTTCTTTGTTCTTGGAATTTTTTTTTTTTTCATTGTGCTTGGTTAGTGCATTTTTCATGACAACATAAAGAACTTTGCAAGCTTGTTTATCGTGTACATCCTACTATCTACATCTGCCTACTGTCTGCAAACTACTGTTAAGTGCATGGCAGATGGTACTTCCCATTGTACCAGTTCATAAGACTTCTTCCTGTTCTATTCACATATGGGTGTGGGAAGCACAACTTTTTAAATGCCTCTGAGTGTGCTGTAATTGATCTAATTTTGGCCACATGATACCTACTGAAGCAGTACATGCACAGTTGTAGTCTATTCCTAGAGCTAACATTTAAAACTAGTTCTTAAAACTTTCTTAGTGGGTTTTCTCAGAATAGTTTCCATCTGTCTTCAAGCGCCTGCCAGTTCAGTTACTTCACCATCTCAGGACCCCGTCCCACAGGTTAAACAAACCCGTGACCTTTCGTGCTCTCCTCCCCTATATCTACTCAGTATCCCTTGTTAGTCCTATTTGATATGGTTTCCACACACTTAAGCAGTATTCTAGGGTGGGTCACACAAGTGATTTGTAAGTAATCTCCTTTGTAGACCTATTGCATTTCAGGAGTATTTTAACAATAAACCAAAGCCTGCTACCTGTTTTAACTGGGACTGAACTGTGTGATCACTCCATTTCCTATCCGTACAAACTGTTACACCCAGGTATTTGTATGAGTTTGCTGATTCCAACTGTGGTTAATTGATGCTGTAATCATAGAATACAAAGTTTTATTTTTGTTATGTGAATTCACAATTTTATATTTTTGAACATTTAAAACAAGTTGCTAACATGTGTACCATTTTAAAATCTTGTTAACATGTAACTAAATGTTTGTGCAGCTTTTTTCATTCTGTATTTCATTATAGATAAATTCATCATCTGTGAAAAGTCTGAGATTACTATTAATATACAACAGTCATTAATATACAGCATGAACAGCAAGGATACCAACACACTTCCCTGGAGCATACCTCAAGTTACTTCTACATCTTTTGATGCTCTCCAGCCAAGCTGCATCTTCTCTGTCATAAATTCTTCAATCTTGTCACTAATTTTACTTGATGAACTATATAATCCTTCTTTCAATGAGTGTACTGAGTCTAACGCATTTGGAAAATAGAAATACACTGCATCTATCTGATTGTGTTGATCTATGGTTTCCATGATGTCATGTGGGAAATGTGCGAATAAAGTTTCACATCATTGGTGGTTTTCAAAATCCTTGCTGGTTGACATGGAGGAGATCATTCCTTTAGAGATACATTATTACATGCAGGCTGAGAGTATGTTCTAAGATTATACAATAAATGGCTGACAAGGATAATGGATGGCAGTCTTTTGGATCTCTTCTGCTACCCTTCTTGTAGATGGAGGTGACCTGTGCTTCCTTCCAACTACTGGATACGTTTTTTTGTTTGATAGGTCTGTGGTAGGCTTTTTTTTAGAAAGGTTAACTCAGCTGCAAGTTTGGTATACAATCCAACAGGGATTCCATTGGGCTCTAGGGCTTTCTTCAGTTTTTAGCAATGTCAGCAGTTTCTCAACATCACTGTCACTAATCCTGTATCATTCATCTTTGCAGTGATGCGAAACTTACAATGGGGCAATACCACCCCCTGCCCCCAGATTTTCCTTTGTAAAGGAACATTTGCAAGTGGAGTCCAGCATTTGTACTTTTACTTTGCTGTCCCCAATTTCAGTTCCTCTCTTGTCCACAAGTGTCTGTACACTAATTTTGGTACCACTAAAAGCCTTTACACATGACCATAATTTATTTGGGCTTTGTGAAAGATCTTTCAATAACATTCTGCTACAGTTGTCATTGAAGGCTTCATGCATTGCCTTCTTGACAGTTAAACATGCTTCATTTAGTATCTTCCCATCTCTAGCCCTATGTTTTGGGTTACACCTATTATTCAGTAGTCTCTTTTTCTTTAAAAGTTTCTTCATAGTGACTGTATACCATGGAGGGTTCTTCCCATCATAAACTGTTCTACAAGGCACATATCTATCAAATATGTAGTCAACTAGTCTTCTAAACCTGCACCATGGTTCTTCTACATGCTCCTCTCCAGAGTTAAAGGCTTAGAGCTCCTTACTGAGATAGGGCACTACTGCTATTTTCTCTAGTTCACTGAAAATATAAGTTATTCTACATGTTTTAGTTGCCTTTTTATTATGGTAATCATGCCTCATTGTCAATGATACCAGTTTCCATGTGGAGATCATCGAAGAGATCAGATCTGTTTGCTGCCATTAGATTCAGTAGGTTTCCATTGTGAGTTGGCTTCCAAACAATCTGTTCTAGGTAGTCCTCTGAGTGCATTCAGTAATGTTTCATTACAAAACTGTAATTTTTCCAAATGATTGACAGATTGTTGAAGTCATCTCCAGTGATTGCAGGATGTGTGGGGAACTTTTAGTGAGCATAGGTTTTGTGAAAAGTTTTCAGTGACATCGGAAGGCGAGTCCGTTGGTTGATAGAAAGATCCAATTGTAAGTTTATGCACACCTTTGATATCGAGACTTGCCCAAGCAATCTTGCATGCAATTTCAGTTTCTTCGTCAGTGGATTTGATTATCTTGTCTACTGTAACAAATGTTCCATCACCATTTATCATCTGTCATTTCAATATATGCTTAAAATTTTTCCTAAATGTCTCATTGCTATAAATTTTTGGTTTTATCCAAATTTCTTTACCTAGTGTTGTGTGACCTCTACAGCTTTTTAGAAACGCTTCAAATTTTGCACAGTGTTGTGAATGCTTTGGCATTTAATCACTAGGATTTTAATACTCACTTACAGAGAGCATTTCCTTGGATCATATACTGACATGTCCCAGTCTCCTACAGTAATCATTATCTGGACTGGATGGGGAGTTGCCTAATCTATACAGCTCCTTATGTGCATCCCACACCATCTGCCACCTGGGTAGTGGCCTCTTCTGTTAGTGCACACCCAACCCATTTGTGGGAATCCTACAGTTCTCATCACAATGTCACAACCCCAGGAAATCATAGCCTAGCTTGTCAAAAAACCTTCGCATTCTCTAGTTCAATACTTCCACTCTACTCAGAACCAGAGGGGCATGATCATTTCTGTGGACAGTGCTGAAAATTGTGAGCTTTATTAATACTCCATGTGCAAGGCTTTATTAATTTTTATTTATTTATTTATTTATTTATTTATTTTTTCTGCCAGTCGCTAGACTGAACTATGTATGACCTTGGATCCCAGATGACATGTATCGTTTGTTCCAACGTGCACCTTGCTCTCGAAACAGGTAACAGAACAGCCTCATCAACAAGCTGAATGAGGCTCCCAGGTATACACTCTGAGTGCACTTGGTGTTCCTTCCCATTCCTTGCTGCTATTTCATAAGGGGCTCCATTATTTGTAATACATCTGAACTGCTGACAATGAATCCTGCACTTTTGCATTTGCCTCCTCTTAATGCAGGACACAGCAGGTTTCCCAAGAGATGAAGTAAGCACTGATTAGAGCTAGTCCTCTTTATTAAATAAAACTCTCCCATCCTGACACACAATGCTTTGATCTCAGATGTAGACTAACCTTCCTCCCAGCTTCTGCAGTAATTGTGCCTGACCCAGTGCATAGGAAAACAAAAATCATAGTGTTGTAAGAATATTTTAAGGAAATTATTAAATTAATCTGTTGTGTATCCTTGGTTAACTTCTTCGCATTATTTGATTGGTATATTCTCTCAGAATAGTTTGACTGAGTCAACATTTGTGATTCTGTGAAACAATACTTTTTCATTCTTGGCTAAAACCAATTGATGGGAATGATTTGATGTCATAGTCAGACAGATTATTGTGAATTGTGTTTTATTCATCTCATGATGTACACTTGCAATCCATTTGGTTTGCATACAGGAGACATGTCAAAAAGTTTTAATACAGTTACAATGATTTTTACATTTATGAATAATAGCACTATAATGATATAAGGATATTTCTTGGAATATGTAACACATTTTATCCAGCTCAAATTTCCAGTTTGTCCAGCATGAATTCATCCACTGAGTAATAACACTTCATTGTCAGTACCTCGTATAGCTTTATTTTAAGTGGACCCAAATTAATCTGCATCAACTTGTTCTCTTTTAATTTATTACAAATTTTCATTCCCATGTATTGAGGTCACTGTGCATACAGTCTGAGGTGGTGAGTGGGGAGCATAAAATTTTCTTTGTTTAGTATCATGTGAATGGACAAGATGGTGTCCCTCAAATAATTCATGTCTGGTGTACAAAAATATAGTAATCTCATATATGTATAAGGATGGCAGAGTTAATATTTTAAGTTTTCTAAATAATGGTCAACTTAGTTCTTTGTGATTTGCAGTGCACATATTTCAAATTATTTTTTCTGTATTTTTAGTATCCACACTATGTTTGTCAAGTTCCCCAAATTTATCATAGGGCTCACACCTGTTTCATGAAAGACATTGTACTCATGAAAGACATTGTACTCTTTTTTGGAAATGTGGAATGAAATAAACTGATGTTGAACATCAGGAATTCTAGGTGGCTGTGATCAGAAATATCAAGACAATAACAGTGTTAAAATAACCATGGACAGTAACTTTCCAGCTATTTTTCTTAAGCCTTACTAGCATTATTCCTAATTTCCTGATGAAACTATCACTCATGTTTAATGTTCCCCATCTGAAGTAAGTTTTATATCTGTGGTAACATTTGTTATCGTGATCCTGTGTTTCTGTTGTTGAGATATAACTCTGCCCATTTAAAGGAAATGGCTTTAATGCCATGAAATTTTAATTTCCTTAGCAAGTAATTTAGCAGTGAAGCAGACCACTCACCAAATAGCAGAAGAGTAGAGTCATCGACAGGCTCACAAAAATTAATGAAACTGTGCTAGCATGTGGACAAATATTTTATCCGAACTGATCAGTTATTAAATGATAATTGTCAGTAAAAGGAGATGTGTCTATAATTAGACATTACTAGCTTATCTCCTCCTTTTATTAATTGAGCATTATCAAACCAGCCCAAGATCTTTTGTCCATCAGTGGATCTTTCCACTGCACCATTACATAGTACTGTTTGCACCTTGCAGGCAGCACATTTACATGAACAGGTGTCATTACATCCTATGGCATGCCGTTTGAGACTATAAAACTGCTGTTGATTATTGGCATCAGAATATGTATGTCTGTTCGTCCACCTTACATTCTTTCTTTTGTCCATCTTAGATTCTTTCCTTCTTGCTGTGCTGAACTAAGCTGTATTTTTTCCTCCCATTCTTTCTGATTTTCTTCTTCAGCAAGACTGTTGTCAGTATTTTCGCACAGCTTCATTCAAAAATTCAAATCTGGCTAGTTGTCTGGTATCTGTTATTTGTGTCACACAATATGTTGCATTCTCATTTTTCAGCTTTATTGCATACTTTTATTTAGCACATTGTCAGGGAGATCTAATTACTGAATAGTGTCTTTTGTGACTAATCCAGCATAACAGTGCCTCTGGTACCTCGTTTCTGTTCCCGGTTTCAATAGAGAACTCATGATAACCTGTATTGCTTTATATTCTTTCAGAAACAGTGTAAGCCAACTTCCTTTTACTCCATTTCTAGCAGCCTTTGTTCACTTGTAATGTTCTTGGTTCTGCTATGTAGATGTAACATTAAGGTAATAATTACCTATTAAAATATTTCTGTTTGAATATATTGCATTAATTACTTACTTCTTTTACTTTATTTTTTTCTTCTTTGTTTAATTGTATGTTTGCTTTTTTACACTGATACACTGACCGGTATAAGAAATGAAACAGCCAGTAAATGATGTGTAATTAATTATCTGTTTATTCAAAATGAAGCACTTCAACCAATTTTTTGAGACAGGATATGTTATTGGCATTGCTTTGCAAGTAAACAGCGAAGTTTATTGCCTCAATTGTTGTTTCCCATGCAGCCTGGAAAACGCATCACTGAATGTGAGCGAATAATGTTTTCCCACTCTTGTAGCGCTTGTTACCCTGCGTTGTTCCCCTGTCAATCGTACATGTTTGTAGGATTTTTATGTGATTGTTGTAATAAACTTTCTGGAGTAAACACGTCATTTAGCTGCGAAAGTTTTTGCTTTGGTGGAAGGTGGCCGCAGCATTCACTGCATTGCAGAAGTGTTAAGAACTAAATCTTCCACGATTCCCAGAATCACACGAAGGTACAGGGAAACTGGAGGCTTTGCAAGGAGGCCAGGAACAGGCCCGAAAAAAGCTACATCAGAGAGAGATGAATGCTTCTTACAACTTTAAGTTCTCTGTAATCATCACATCACCACTATTGAAGCACGAAATCGACTCCACCAGGTTTGAGGGTTCAATGTTAGTGAGATAACCATTTGAAGAACACTGGAAGAAGCCAATCTTCAGTCCAGAAGACCTGCTACAGGTCAGGATCTCACCAGAGAGCATTTCACAGCTTGACTACATTTTGCAAGGGAACCTCTTGGCTGGACAGTACAACAATGGGATCACATGTCATTCACCAGTGAGTCACGGTTTGGTCCCATTGAAGAACACTGGAAGAAGCCAATCTTCAGTCCAGAAGACCTGCTACAGGTCAGGATCTCACCAGAGAGCATTTCACAGCTTGACTACATTTTGCAAGGGAACCTCTTGGCTGGACAGTACAACAATGGGATCACATGTCATTCACCAGTGAGTCACAGTTTGGTCCCGGATCACCTGACAGAAGAGGGAAGGTATTCCCTTGGCATATTCTCATCCAGGAGGCCTCTTCAGGGTGGTTCTGTGATGATGTGGGCAGGAGTCAATACAGCTGCAAAGACGGATTTGGTCTTCGTGGAGCATGGAAGCCTTACTGCACACCGGTATGTGGAGGAAATCCTTCTGGAGCATTTTGTGCCTTTTGCTCCATTTATTGGTGATGATTTTACACTAATGCACAACAACACATGTCCACATGTTGGGAGAATTGTGCAAGAATTCTTGGATGAAATGAGGGATTCATGCTATGGGTGACCTGCTGAAAGCCCTGATTTGAATCCTGTTGAGCACACTTGGGACTGACTTGGGAGAAGAGCCTGTCAGCAATATCCAGAGACCCTACAGGACCTACAAAACAGCCACCTTGAGGAATGGGATATGATCCATCAACAGCACATTACCATATTAATCAGGAGCATACCTGATGGATTGAATGCCCTTATTGGTGCAAGAGGTGGTAATAAATGCTTTTGAAGATGTGAACAGAGGTCTCTAAGATCATCTCCAGGGTCTGTGAAGTAAAGTGTGAATAACGTCAAAACAGATATGCATTACCTTTATGAGCTTACTCAAAATTTCCTTGTAGTGTGCATGTCTGGCTTAGTTTGTTAAATCTGTTTATAATCATCTTTCTTTATCCATTGTTGGCCACTTAGATGGGAGCACCCCACAATATTCCATCATAAGATACTGGATTAGTGTCATAAAAGTGTCATAAATTTAAAATAAATTTCAGTTTTGTAAGAAATTAAAGTGTTGCATTTTTCATGCCGGTCAGTGTACATCAGGGTTCACTGCTGTATCTCACGGAACACTTCTGTCAATTTTACTTGTAACATTTTTGCGTGCATAAAACCGTTGTATTCTATCTTTTTGGCTTAGTAATAATCAGAATGAAAACAGTTGCATTATTTGTATGGTTTATGCAAATCACAAGAATTGTTTGGAAACAATGTGCAATACTCTAAAATAAGGAAAATTTCTTTTTGCAGCTGTTCACATCTCCTGAAAAATATTGTTGCAGGTAATGGCTTCTTACAGGATAAACAACAGAAGGTTTTCTTTCTCAAATCTCATCTTCCGGCACGGCTTTTCCAGACACTTATCGGGTCAGAGCGTGTTTCTGCACAGTCTGTTGTAGAAGAAATTTTCCAAGGGAGGTCAACTTCTGCAGCTCTTAACTACACGCCAATAATTGTTCCTAATCATGTTCAAGATTATTATCGTGCATGTGACAGTGCAGAGCGAGAAATGTTGTGCCAGTCCTTACTACTTACAATGACATTTATGGATGTGGCAATACATCAAAATGAAAGAAGTTTAGCAGCTGTTACTACTCGTAGAATCTCAGTTTAATATTATTTGTCCTGATTTTTTACATTTTTGCATTCAGTTGGTGTATGAAGATCTTGTTAAAGCAGATTTGTGTATAGACTGTCCTGGTATTTAGTATTTTTTGTCTCAGATTGTCTTGTGAAAATTGTAATTGCAAAATTACGCAACAGAAACGTTTTGCACTGAAACTTATTATTAACTTTCTTGGTCATGTAAAACACATATTGTGTGTCATTGGAAGAATATATAAAAATTGGTGTAGTCCTTGACATTATGTGCTGTGTGTCATATGTGTATAGACAAAGGAAAATGGACAGTTTGTTGATAAATGTAATTAAACAATACTCCTTTGGTAATACAGGAAATTATTTCAAAGTGAGCTTACTGTAGTTGGTGGCAGTGTTAAGGGCCTCTGGCAGTGCAACTCACAAGAATGTTGCATTGTCAACTCGGCTGAAAGTGCACAGCAGCTATGTTACCTTTCTGCCTTTCTGCACCTTGGCAGTGTCACAGACCGGATAATCTAAATCTGTCTCATATTTGAAGAAAAGGTCCCTTGCCTGTTTGTGAAACACTTGGCGGCTTCTAGGTGTTTCAGCCATTGTGAGAAAACACACAGAAATAAAAATGTGATAGAATGCTCAAATATGATGGAAGTTTACACAGTACAGAATGCTGAAATAGACTGAACGCTGATTGGCTAGGTGTGCAACTGTCTACTATGCATTCCCGGCCCAGAGACCATAAACATTCTCACAGACTATAGTAGTCAATAATGATATTATCTTTGTAAGAATATGATTAAAATAATAAAGATACTTTATTTAAAAAGGAAAATGGACAGGCTGAAGCAGTATATAGTGAGAAGTTCTGTGGAAGGAAGAACAGGACTTATTGTCCGGTCAGTACAGGGTTATCAACACAGAGTCAAATAGAGATGTGTGTAATGAATAAGAAATTAGGAATGTGGATAAGCTATTATGAACTGAATAGTGAACGCATTATCATAACCAAGATAGTTACAAAGCCAACACCAACTACAAAGCAATAAAAGTTTATTTGTCCACTAACTCCAAAGATGATGAACGGGTTGAAAGAATATTTGATGAGATAATGAGAATTATTCAGATAGTTAAGAGGGATGAAAATATTATTGTGATGGGTGACTGGAATTCAGTAGTAGGAAAAATAGTAGGAGAACATGAGTTGAGTGAAAGAGCTAGCTGCCTGGTAGAATTTTGCACAGAACATAATTTAATCACAATAAGCACTTGGTTTGAGAATCATGAAAGAAGGTTGTACACATGGAAGAGACCTGGCTGCACTGGAAGGTTTCAGATTGATTATGTAATTTTAAAACAAAGTTTGAAACCAGATTTTTATCTGTAAGGCATTTCCTAGGGCAGTTGTGGACTTTGCCCATAATTTATTGGTGATAAACAGTAGATTAAAATGAGAAATTGCAAAAATTAGGAAATAAAACAGATGAGGCCTGTGTAAACTGAAGGAATCAGAGGTTGTTGAGAGTTTCAGAGGAAGCCTTGGGCAACATACTGAAACAGGGGAAACGAACCAATAGATGACAAATAGGTAGCTTTGAGACACGAAATAGGGGAGGTAGCAGAGTATCACATAAGTTGTTTGGTTCGTTGATTTGGAGAGTAAAAGGACCAAACTACAAAGACGTCAGTCCCTTCCCCATAAGTCAAAAGACAAGGTCCAGTATATGTCTCTGGATAACATGGGAGATGTTGATTTTACATGGCAAAAAGAGAAACTACAAAAATGAAGCAGGAAAAAGGCGGTACAGAAGCCTAAAATGGTGATAATGCAAAATGGCTCTGCAGGAATGGTTACAGGACAAATGAAAGACTGTAGAAACATGCATGACTAGGGGAAAGATCTTCTGCCTATAGGAAAATTAAGAGAGACCTTTTGAAGAAAGAGAAGCAACTGTATGAGCCTTAAGAGCAACCCAGTACTGAGCAAAGAAAGAAAAACTGAAAGGTGGAAGGAATATACAGAGGGGCAGTACAAGAGAAATGAAGAAGAGTTGGAAGATAAAATACTGAAAAAAGAATTTGACAGAGTACTACAACACCAAAGTCAAAATGAGGCCCTTGAAGTAGACAACATTCCCTCAGAGTATTGAGAACCTTGAGAGAGCCATTAATGACAAAATTATTCTAGCTTGTGTGCAAGATGGATGAGACAGGCAAAATATCCTCACACTTCAGGAAGAATGTAATGATTAAGTTTCCAAGGAAGGCAGATGCTGACCATTCTAAATATTACTGAACCATCATTTTAATAAGTCATTGTTGCAAAATATTGTCACAAATTATTTACAGAAGACTGGAAAAACTGGTGGAAGCCAACCTCAGGGAAGATCAGTTTGGGTACTGGCAAAATGTAGGAATATGCAAGTCAGTACTGACCCTGCTACTTATCATACAAGATAGATTGAAGAAAGTCATACCTACATTTATAGCATATGTAGATTTAGAGAAAGCTTTTGATTAAACTACATTCTTTGAAAATTTGAGGATTGCAGATATAAAATACTGGAAACATAAGGTTATTTGTAACATGTACAGAAACCAAGTAGGAGTTAATGAGAGTCAAAGACATGAAAGGGAAGTGGTGGTCGAGAAGGGAGCGAGGCAGACGTGTAACCTATACCAAATGTTACTGAGCAAGCAATGATGGAAACCAAGGAAAAATTTGGAAAGGGAATAAAAGTCCAGAGAGAAGAAATAAAAACTTCTAAGATTTACCACTGAGATTGTAATTCTCTCCAAGATGATAAAGGACTTCGAAGAGCTGTTGATCAGAATGGACAGTGTCTTGAAAAGACATTATTAGGTGAACATCAACAAAAGTAAAGCAAGGGTAATGAAGTGTAGCCTTAATTAAATTGAGCAATGCTGAAGGAATTAGACGCAAAGTAGTTGATGAATTTTTCTGTTTGTTAGGTTTGATTCCATCAGGAAGCAGTTGTGCACAGGCACAATATTTGTTTCAGGTAGTAAAGTGTACAGCAATCAGTCCCAAATAATGTTTATTGCATATCCAGATTGTGCTCAATGTGTGGCCATCTTCAGTGCTAAAAGACGTGTAGGGCCAGCTACAATAAGGTAACATGCATGCCTTATTGAATTTACTGTTTTATAGGCTTTAAATGTGAGTCATTCATAAAATACACACCAGAATGCAATTTAAAACATTAAAACTATGTATTGCACATAGTCCCAACTGGACTATTCATGTCAAAGACTGAGTTCACACTGGGGCCGTTGTTTACAGTTGCAACGCAGCTGGCATCAGCGTATGTCATACCAATCTTCAGAGCCTATTTTACAAGTGTGATTCGTTGACAACATGTATTAACTTTATTTGACAATTTGTTTTATTATTGCATACTTTTTAAAATTTATGCACTTGAAGCAAATATGGTGGTTGTAACTAAAAACAGTGACTAATTGTTTATAGTTATACATGATGATAATCATGTGAACTAATCAGTGGCATCCATTATTGCTGCACACTTTACAGCTGAACAAAGTTTAAAAATACAAAGCATCATGTTCAAAATCCCTGAGATACCAAAATTGTTATTAAAACTGTGTTGTATACCAAGCATAGTTGAAGGAATTGGAACAGACAGTAGTGATGTTATAAGTTTTCGTACCAGCAGTGGTATGTCAAAAGGACCAGAAATTATTTCTGCTGTAAAATGATATCTCTCATAAGTTTCCCGTAAAAATACATTATAATTGACATAGCTTGGTAGTGAAATAAATAAACTTTCAACTACATCATGCAATAATGTAAATACGTTGTATTTGTCTCCAGAAACTTTGTACTCTTATGCAATATAGAAGGAGTGTAATCATAACAAGGTCATTATTGTCAGATCAGTGCACCTGTTGAGATCGGACCATAGTAGCCGAATCCTAATGGTTTGCAAACAGTTCCCAAAATTGGGAGCTGCTCATTAAACAGTTATCTACAAGAGGATGCCTGATGAATGGCAAAAGACTTCAAACTCCTCCATCAGGTCCATACATCTTCACTTCTTGCATGGATGGAACATCCTCTTATGTAAGGTCAAAACTGGTGCACTATGAGCACTATTCCTACTTTCAAGAAGGTGGTCAGCGTAGTTAGATCTTTATGCCGCATTTTTACGATCTGATGCTGCATCTTTGCTAAGCCTGGCTTCCAGCCATCTAGCAGTTTGTGACACATAGCAAGCATCGCAGTATTGAAAAAAGAAACATGTTCCATATGTCAGGTGTCTGTAGAATTGAATGTCCGGAGTGCACATAAAACCAGTTTTTGGAGAGATGACGACAACGACAATGATGAGGATGATGATGACGACGACGACAACAACAACAACAACAACAACAACAAATCGTGAATTCATTCATACATACAAGATGGACACAGACAGACACTCATTCAGTACAGGCATAAACACAGTCAGAATGCATACATTCCTAGCATATCATATTGCTTATTCTGATACACATAATATAGAATTTTAAGTCCAACAATTAAAAGACTTCTTGATTTCAGAAATTCTACTTGATTAAAGGTGTGTGGTATGTTTACTTCCATTACAGATGGGGAAAAAAGTGAAGTAACCATGAGTGAACAACTCTTGGCATTCACAAAATGTTATTGTTAGGAAGAACCCTTATACGTGTGGTAAACGCCCATAGAGATTGAGATATGGTGAACTACTACTGTGTATCACGTTATTAAATGTCTTTAAAGACAGGCGTTTTATGTTATTTGTCTTAGACACTTACCACACACTGTACTAAGCTAAGATCTTTAAACCAGTGCCTCAAATGGTTAGAAGAGAAACAGCTTACTTTCAAAGAAAGTACTACTTTCCTAGTTATGGCACTGAACTATTGCCTATTGAATGCAATATGCTACCTGTTATGTGAATAATTGATTACTCTTTTGTAGCCATAGAGCAATTGTATCACAATGTCAGTACAAAAACTATAATGCACCTGTTATCCAAATATGTGATTAATTACACAGTTGGACGACTGGTATATCATATTCTCTGTACTGACATGGATTACAGTTGAGGAACAACAATTAAGTTCCATATGTATAGCTATGTATGTATGTAAGTGTCATCAATCTTTTACAAATACAGATTTCAAATATTCAGATAATTAATAGAAGAAATGGTGGTAAACCCATTAAAAATGTGCCCTAGAAGGAAAAAAAAAAAAGAAAAAGAACTATTTTTACAGGTAGACCAGTTTCCTTATGGAAATGATTTAGATGTTTTGCACTATGATCATATATTTCACAACCTATTTGAGAGTAACTTTTACTATTTACAATGAATAACATTAATGAGCAAGTTGAAAAACAATTTACGAGGTGTTTGGTTATCAGTTCTTTATAATAGTTTTATTGGTCATTTTTACACAACAAGTTCATCAAAATGAAATGATCGTATGACACTATTGGCTGGAAGACCAAGTCTGAGGTGTTTTGGCCACCTGTTGCAAGACTTTCTATTTGGTGCCACATCACCAACTTATATGTCGGTGAAGATGAGGTGAAATGATGACAGCACAAAGACAGTCCCCATGCAAAGAAAATCTCTGATGAATCCAGAAATTGAACCTAGTGCCTTGTGATCTCGAACAAGAAATGCTGATGACTAGTCCAGAGCTGTGGATTCAGTAAATTCATTATTGACTTTAGATACAATGGCCCCTAAAACTGTCCCCTAAAACACCACCAGGAGATGAAAATATACACCTGCTGACTTTTTCTAGGCACCAAAACCAGTGACAGATATTTCAGAGTCTATAACAGACTGAAAAGAGTTTTTTGTCTACTTGTCAATGTGTTTATTTTATTTTGATTGTTTTCCATATGTACGCCAAGTTGTTTACACATTAAGTTTCATGAATGATGGTGAAGCATGTATTTCTGTGACATGAATATTATATTTATTCTTGATTACAGAGTTCTGTTTTCATGAAATTGTGATTTGTAAACCAGTTATTAAAGTATTTAGCTATTCTCTTGGTTCTGTTTAGTGTGATTGAATTTGGGTCATTTTTCAATATATTTGCTCTTAAGAAAAAGAGCTTTCAGTCTCAGTGCAACAAAGATAGGGGTCAAGTAAAAAATACACAAAGCATCTCTAGGGAGTTACAGAAATTGGTTGGGTACACCTTGAGAATTAGAACATAGTATCACATTACTAATAAGTATGCTGGTGTGCAAAACTTAAGGGCAAAAGCAACTTTCATGTGATGTGTGTCTGCCAAGTAACATGGCTAGATGAAACCTGAACTATGCATAGAAAGAACTGCTTCAATATAGGACAGAAGGTAACTGAAAGAAATATGCAATGAGATGAACAAAATGACACTTCTATTCAGAGACAATAATTGTACTGAAGTCACAATGATTTATGATAGTTCCCTGGATATTACAAAAGGTAGAACATGGTTCTTAATATGGTGTGTAATCATAAAGGACAGCAGTCCATGCCCCCACACTGGCCACAAGGTTAATAACTTTGTGCTAGGAGGTTCCATTCCTTCACCAGTATGGTGGACAACTGTTGATGCGTGTGGAAGTGCTGCAATACACAATGGTGTAGCTAGGTAGTTATGGTACCCAGAGCAGTGTTTTAAGTCATCACCCCTACTGGGGTATATGTGTGGATGGACATGTGTGTGTGTGCGAGTGTATACCCGTCCTTTTTTCCCCCTAAGGTAAGTCTTTCCGCTCCCGGGATTGGAATGACTCCTTACCCTCTCCCTTAAAACCCACATCCTTTCGTCTTTCCCTCTCCTTCCCTCTTTCCTGATGAGGCAACAGTTTGTTGCGAAAGCTTGAATTTTGTCTGTATGTTTGTGTTTGTTTGTGTGTCTGTCGACCTGCCAGCACTTTCATTTGGTAAGTCACATCATCTTTGTTTTTAGATATATAAAGCTCTTCTTAATAATATATAACTTCAACATGTAGCTTAGAATCTCTTGCTTTCAATTTTTTTCCACTGCAAATTTTGAAATTGCATCGTCAAAGTCGATATCTTTAGTTACAATATTTTTGACAGAATTGCCTAACTCTGGAGTTGTGCTTGACTCATTGTGGATCTAAGGTAATTTTTAACCCTTTGTGTGTCACATTTAGAAAAAAAAAATTGGGGAAAATTTTGTTTGTGATGAATATTTACTGTATATATTGCACATCTGCCATATCCATTGCAAAAGTTCTTTTGAAGCTATTGGTTAATAAATAAAATGATTCCAAATGGCATCATTGCCACAGAAATTCACCATAAGTGTTACTTAGGTGTTAAATAGTCAGTATAACTACATGTATGTTAGGAAGACATGAAAGGGAAGCAGCAGTTGGGAAGGGAGTGAGACAGGGTTGTAGCCTCTCCCCCCAATTTTATTCAATCTGTATATTGAGCAAGCAGTAAAGGAAACAAAAGAAAAATTCGGAGTAGGTATTAAAATTCATCGCCGATGACATTGTAATTCTGTCAGAGACAGCAAAGGACTTGGGAGAGCAGTTGAACGGAGTGGACAGTGTCTTGAAAGGAGGATATAAGATGAACATCAACAAAAGCAAAATGAGGATAATGGAATGTATTCAAATTAAGTCGGGTGGTGCTGAGGGAATTAGATTACGAAATGAGACACTTAAAGTAGTAAAGGAGTTTTGCTATTTGGGGAGCAAAATAACTGATGATGGTTGAAGTAGAGAAATATAAAATGTAGACTGGCAATGGCAAGGAAAGCGTTTCTGAAGAAGAGAAATTTGTTAACATCGAGTATAGATTTAAAGTGTCAGGAAGTTGTTTCTGAAAGTAATTGTATGGAGTGTAGCCATGTATGGAAGTGAAACATGGACAATAAATAGTTTGGACAAGGAGAGAATAGACGCTTTTGAAATGTGGTGCTACAGAAGAATGCTGAAGATTAGATGGGCAGATCACATAACTAATGAGGAGATATTGAATAGAATTGGGGAGAAGAGGAACTTGTGGCACAACTTGACAAGAAGAAGGGGCCGGTTGGTAGGACATGTTCTGAGGCATGAAGGGATCACAAATTTAGCATTGGAGGGGAGCGTGGAGAGTAAGAGATGAATACACTAAGCAGATTCAGAAGGATGTCGGTTGGCAGTAAGTACTGGGAGATAAAGAAGCCTGCACAGGATAGAGTAGCATGGAGAGCTGCAGCAAACCCGTCTCAGGACTGAAGACCACAACAACAACAACATAACTACATAAACTAATTTCTTATTTATTTTATTAGTAAGTGTTAAAACTCTTTATCTTTTTGTTAAGGAATGAAACAGCATGTTTCTTTGAACTTTTCATTTATTTTTAACACAAAACCATGCTACAAAATTGATTTTTTACTGATTTATTTACAATGAATATTTCTGAAGCAGTTGTTTTGTTTGTTAAAATACAATGCAACATTGCACTTGGAGCATTTAACTCTTTACTGTGCCTTTATACAAAGTCTGCATCTTGATTTTGATTCTAAATGCTCTGGCCAGTGTCCTGTTTGGTCAAAGCGAACATCAGTGACTGGGTGAATTGCCTGAGGCTTTCTTTTGGGAGCAGGTAGACTTGGAGAGTCTGTGGCTGGATGGCCCCTCTTTCTTGCAGGTGTACCAATTCCTTTCTTCAGCAAAGCACTTGCTATATCTGCTTGAAACTTCAGCAGTGGTGTATATTTCTCATTTTTCTGAGTGCAATGTCACCCGTAAAGCAGCCAAGCGCTCACACAAGCCATGTCTGTGAAATGGAAAATAATTCTCAGGTAGTAACTCTTACTTTTTAAGTTTATTCTGTATATTTGGACCGACATATCATGGAGGTCCACTCCTCCCACGAGCATATTATGCTCCTGCACAATGTTGGGACGTGGAACATCTATATACGATCTGTTTT
The DNA here is from genome assembly GCF_021461385.2 of Schistocerca piceifrons. Lineage (NCBI taxonomy): Eukaryota > Metazoa > Arthropoda > Insecta > Orthoptera > Acrididae > Schistocerca > Schistocerca piceifrons. The sequence continues at coordinate 776,419,656 of NC_060140.1, read as the reverse complement.
CTTTTTTTTTTTTTTTTCAGCGTTCCACATTTCCAACACGTTCCTTCCCTTTATAAATAGCAATCAGTTGGACAGCTTTACTGTCATACCATTTCAAAGTTATAATTTTGTTTTCTTCATCTACATGGTAATCACAGGTTCCTCTGTCTTCTTTTTTCATCTCTGCATCATTTTCACTGTTTTTTCTGATGGTTCCCACAACATATATTCCTTCATTTCTAAGCTGTACTGCTAGGTTGGGGAAAGAAAACCAGTTGTCCATAAAGAGTTTGAAATTGGCGTGCCTAAGCAAGTTCTCAATCAGCTGAGTCACTACATTTCCACTCATTCCTAACTCAGGATTACTTGCAGTGATTGTTCCCTTCCCAACATACACTTCAAAATCATAAATGTAGCCACTTCCAGCAGTTCGAGCAAATACTTTCATGTCCCATTTGTGTGGCTTTGATTCTATATACTGGCATAGAGATGTATGTGATTTTAGTGGAATAATAAGTTCATCAGTACTATTGTATTCTTCAACTTCGGTTTTTAGAAAATTGTTCTTTAGTTGATCTAAAAATGGCCTGACCTTGAACAACTTGCCATGATGAGGGTCATCCCTGGGTAACATATTTGCATTATCGTTCAGAAGCAAATACCTCCTGAACTTGTCAAATCAACAGAGTGGCATCACATCAGCTATTTTCCCAACACATCTTGTAACTCAGCACACTCACAATACCACTTAGTAAATGAATGCCAATGAACTGTCTTATTTCATTGGCGCTAGTGTTTATACTTTGTCCTAACACTTGAGTAGAGTATAGATTTGCCTGCGTAACTAAATTCAACTAAATTGTCAGTTACAATCTCATCAATAAAACTTTCAAAATATTAGAGGGGAGAACGTTCTTCACTTGGTGGATCTGAGAACTTCACAGCACGCTAAACATCCCATAGCCTGCAGATCCTTGCATATCCACATATAGCTCAGGCAATTTGCGTTTCCTGCTCCTAAAGTTCCAAGCCGTACAGATAGGGGGGTTTCATCATCAGTAAGAGCTTCTTCTAAACTGTCCAGTTCAGGTTCTGTCTGTAGAGGCAATACTTGCTGATGGATCATAGTCACTTTCATTATCTAAAACAATTTCGTCATCTGATATTTCAGAGTCATCGCCATGCAGAAGAAGAATTTCATCACCCAGTAGAACTTCACGTTTTCCACACTTCACCTTTAAAGAAAATATGATGCAAGAATGAAAACTACGAAATACTATATAAGAACAAACACAATTCACTCTTATGATACTAATTCATTTTTGCATACCTCATACATACTAATGCATCAATGACTCCAAATGGCGTCATTATAAATTACGTAATAATTTCTCAAAGAAATGTATACATAACTGTAACGTAAACTTACCGTATTTATTTCCCTTGCCCTTGAGGAACTTGGTACTTGGTTCCATAACCAAGAATTTCAGTATACACAGAATAAAACTAAACAACAATTGTTGTTCACTCACAAATGCAGTAGCACAACTCACGATGCTTCTTTGTCCTGCACTTCAAACAACGAATCCCGAAAGCAAACGCCACTGCGATCTGTTAGCCAAACTTAGAACTACGCGAAGCGATGCCAGACAGTATCATCGAAGCATTGGGGAGCTCAAAAAAGCCAGGAATACTTAATGATGCCATTTGGAATCACAGACGCAGAAAGGGTTAATTACTCTGAATTTTGAAAACCTCCCCTCACATGATGCTGCTAAAACTCACAGAATTTATAAAAAGTCTTATTAAATTCATACTGAATGAGAGGATCTGTAAGAATCTCAAATGTATTCAATCAAGAGATTCTTCTTTTGGAACTTCGACAGCTTGCAGAAATCTTCTGAGGCTTGGAGTTTGTGCGAAGATTCAGTGTTCAGAAATCTCATCATAATTGTCAGCTAAGCATTTTATGATCATGGGAAGTTTAATTTCTGACATTTTAGTCATATTTCTGGGCTCTAAAGCAGCATAATGATCTAATGGGTCATATGAATAAAAAAGAGAACATTCTCCTGAGAAGATTTTCAGAGCAGAAGAACATCCTCTGAGAAAGTTCTCTGTTTCATATGAATAAAAAATTCAAAGCTTATTCTCCGATGAGAGAGTTCCTTCCCACTACCTCCCCTCCTCCTTGAGAAGGTTCTCAGTGTGTGCCATCTGCTGTGTCCAGCACAGGACCCACACATAATGTTACATTTCATTCAACTTGGTCAAATAGGCACACAGTTCAGTGTATAATTATATATAACTGGCATCAGTGTATACTGTTGCACTACTTTGCGATCTTACTTTTATGTGCAGAGAGAAATTATTAGGATGATTATGGAGAGTTTGCAAAACTGCATTTTCCTGCGATATTACCAAATTTTCGACATGGCCAAAACTTTTTGTTGTTGAAATTAGGTGAACACATTATGCCAACGAAAACTTAAGATTACATGACATTTTCATCTACTCCAAACCTGAACTGTGAGATAATTTTAGTTAAATATGACACATAATGGTCCACTTGTGTGTCAAGTATGTAAGCAGTTGCCCGTGCAGTTCGTTACAAGAAACAGATCACTAGATTTTTAATACACCAGTTATTAATTTTCCTGATTTGCCTACTTATTTATAATATAAAAAACATAAGATTTATGTTGTGATAACGCATGATGACGAACGTCTGAAAATTTCAGTGACTAAGTTTGATGTTTCTCATACATCAGTCTGAAAAATTGGGTCTGATCAATAGCAACAAAAAGTTTTAATTTTCACTTCATTTCAAAAGGACGCTCCTCTTCCTTCATGATTTTTGGGAAGGAAGTTCACCAGGAAGATAATATTATTATTGTTAAATCCATGTAAACCTCTAAAATTTCTCTCTTTAGTATTTCTTCAGACTACATATATCTTTTCTTGCTTGAAAGCAACACATATTCTGTCATTTTTACTAAAAAGAACTCAGTAATGCTTAAATCTCAATAGAGCTTACTCAGCTCAAACTATGCTACAGAGCTGACTTCAAGAAATGGGGAATGTCCTCCACTTGTGAGATGCTCCACTAATTGTGTTCATACAAAATCGGATAATTTCTTTGTTTTGAGCAACTTCCCCCTTCTTTTATTCACAATGAGAACATTGCTGGGAGAAACATACTATTCGGCTCACTTTATTCATGCAAATCTGAGAAAGTTCTCCAAAATTTTGATTATAAAGTATATTCTGCATTTTATGTATAGGACCCAACATACATTCTGTCGTTTTCCAACATTCAGCGATTCCTTGTAGAAACTTGTTGATGCACCCTAACATTGATTTCTCAGCACCTAGTGCAAAGTCAGCATCTCATCCGCAGCCTTCTCTCTAGGCTTCATTTTATTCTTCCTGATAGTTCTATCTTTTTCCACAGGAATACCCATCTTGTCACATGTGTCATTAGCAAATCAAAGTGCTATGTCAACATAATAATTTTTCTTATCTTTTAAAAAAGATCTTTAGACTTCTGATCTTGCTAATACACATTCTAAAACTGACTCCAAAAATCTGTAAATGGTTTTGAGCATGGTTAGAGTCTTCTAAGATGGTACTCCATAAACACATAAAACGAGAAATCACGCAATGATATCAATGGAAATGGAAATGAGCATTTGTCGTCATCGGCCAGGACGCCCCTTGCGGGGCAGGTCTGGCCAACTTGGTGGAGGTCTTATTACATTCGACACCACATTGGGCAACCTGTGCACCAAATGGGGATGAAATGATGATGAAGACAACACAACACTCAGTCCCCGAGCAGAGAAAATCTCCGACCCAGCCGGAAATCGAACCCGGGCCCGAAGGACGGCACTCCGTCACGCTGACCACTCAGCTATCGGGGTGGACAATGATGGCAATGACGTTATAGCAGTTCCTCTGAGTTGTATAGTTTCCAAAGAATCAGACAGTGTTTCATGGCATTGATATTTTTTTAAAGCATTGAAACATGTTTAACAGCTTTTTAGTGAGCATTCAGTTGTGTATTTGAAAGCCTCATAATTGTAAATCCGATGGTTTATACAAGGATCATCCATATGTTGGTAAAAGCTGAGTAAAATACATACAAACTGTAAAATGTTCCAAAAAAGTCGCACATAAAGGAACTGTTGCAAAAGCATGTGATCACAGATTAAGAGCCTGGTTTGCAATATTTAGCCCAACTGTGACCGAGTTGAGTATTCTAGTGTGATCAAGTGTTCCCTTAGTACAGCATCATATTTCAGTAACAGTCTAATCAGCTGCAGAAAGTTTCATATGTTTTCTGCCAGCATATACCCTCAATGGCCACAGAAGGAAGATTTTGTTCAGCCAAAAATATAATGACCTCTAGCAATCTCTTTAAAACATCTCTCAGTTTCCTTTTTTCTATTTCAGATGCTGCCTGAGTAACTTGATCAGTTGTTCTTGTGACAGTTGGACTTGTTCTTAAAGGTTTCCATTTTTGAAAACAAATTCGGTGCTTCTCTCAGGTTCATGGTTGCAAACTATGAGACTTAGTTTCGACCAAGCTTGAAAACCAGTAAAAAATATAGATTTCTGCTGAGCAGAAGAAGGACGCCAAGATATCTCAAATTATGCTTGCCTTAAATCGGTCAGAGGGTGTGAAAGGACAATTTAAGGTAGTTAATGGATTACTTTGCAAGAAAAACTTTGATCCATTTGGAAACTGGTGGCTACCAGTGATTCCTAAACACATGTGCTTAGATGTTCTACAGAAATTCCATGACACACCTGAGGCTGGACATTTAGGATTTATTAAGACGTACAATAGGATCCAGAAGAGATTTTTCTGGCCAGGTTTATTTAGGAGTGTTCATCATTATGTGTCGCACTGTCGAGAGTGCCAGAGGAGAAAGGCAGTTCCTCAGAAACCACCTGGCCAATTCATACCAATTCCACCAGCCGAAACGCCTTTCCAGCGTGTTGGGATTTCCGGTGTCTGCTAGTGGCAGTAGAGGGATTATTGTTTGCACTGATATCTGACGCACTATGCCATTAGAAAAGGCGTGAAAACAGCCGAAGCATTCGAAGAGGCCAAATTCATTGTAGAAGACATTGTATTAAAACACGTTGTCCCAAGGTCATTAATTACTGATCGAGGGAAAGTTTTTCAATCGTATCTTGTGACAGAAATAAACCGTCGGTGTAACATTACTCATCATGTGATGACTGCCTACCATTCGCAAACTAATGAGCTTACAGAACGCCTTAATAAGACCTTGGCTGACATGCTATCAATGTTTGTTAATGTTCAGCAGAGCAACTGGGATGAAGTGCTGCCTTTCATGATGTTTACCTACAACACAGCCAAACAAGACACCACAGGATTTACACAATTTTTCCTGGTGCAGGGGTGTGAGGCGATGACTACGATGGACACTGTGTTTCCGTTACATCCTGATGAAGTGGACGATGACTACATCGGCCAAGTGTTAACCAGAGCTGAGGAAGCTTGGCAGTTAGTACGACTCCGCGTGCTCCGGGCTCAAGAAAATGATGGCTGAAGGTATGACGCGAGCCATTGCGCTGTTGGCTACCAGTCAGCAGAGCAACTGGGATGAAGTGCTGCCTTTCATGATGTTTACCTACAACACAGCCAAACAAGACACCACAGGATTTACACCATTATTCCTGGTGCAGGGGTGTGAGGCGATGACTACGATGGACACTGTGTTTCCGTTACATCCTGACGAAGTGGACGATGACTACATCGACCAAGTGTTAACCAGAGCTGAGGAAGCTTGGCAGTTAGTACGACTCCGCGTGCTTCGGGCTCAAGAAAATGATCGCTGAAGGTATGACGCGAGCCATCGCGCTGTTGGCTACCAGTCTGGTGACCTCGCCTGGATCTTCACTCCTGTTCGGAAGGTTGGTCTCTCTGAGAAGCTCCTCAGACGCTACTTTGGACCTTACAAGGTTGTAAGACAGTTGTCTGATGTTACTTATGAAGATGAAGATTTCGACCCCGACACAAGACGACAAAAGATCAGAGGTATGGTCCACGTCCTTCGAATGAATCCCTATAAAGATCCAGGGTAAATTCGAAGCTCCAGCGACAGGCAACAAGCAAAAAGGTACTGAAGAACGTAGCGGGGAAATTCTAAGAAGAGCACCGCCAGGGCGAACATTAGTCATCGGGAGTCGGAGTATGCAGGACCAATGACTCATTCCCGGACTAGGAGGACATAACAATGAGACTCTGTTCTCTTAAGGAGGGAGCAATGTCGCAGAAGAAGCTGAGTAGCGCAGTCACCATAGTGTTGTGGTTATGATACTAGATTGTTGCATGGAGGGTCGTGAGTTCAAAACTCACCTGAATTGAAACATTTTAATTTCTATATTTGGTTCTAGTACATTCTAGAAGTATCCACAAATGGCAAAAATCATTGTACTGGAATGTTCTGTAGCTGTATACATACTGTATGAGTTCCGGCCGGAGGCAGTTCGCTCTGTGCTTTTGTATGTGCAAGTGCTGAATAAACCTTCATTAAGTGAAGTTAGCATTCATCTTTCACGTACTTACACATTCCTCTGTGTGACAATATACATGACACCTTCGATTGTATTGGCCAGAGGAGCCCATGGAAGTGCTGCCAATCGTGAATTTGACTATGTCAAACCAGACTCTGGGACCTGAGCAAATGCAGTCCATAGACAAACTCATCAGCAAGCAGGAGGGACATATCTCCATGGAGACATTAATGCAACATGTGAGTCAGTACAAGGAGAGTCAGTATTCAAGGGAAACAATGTTGACCATTGTCATACCAATTAGTACAGCAATGTGCCTAATCCCCTGGCCAATACTGAGGTGCTTCATTCTGAAGTTAAGGGTATGAAATTAGACGTATTAGAAGAAATGGAGATTTTAAAACGTCTATGGTATGACAAAGACTGCATCCTTAACGACCAACTCCAGTTAAAAAACAAAAATTTTTCGAAGGTTTTATCCCCTTGCTCAGTGCTTCACATTCTGCCATACAACATAGAAGATAGCTGATGCAGTCATGCGGTCGCTTGGTGTCACAGGTGGTCAATTCGTTCAGTCATGCTCTAGGTTCCCTTAATTTTAGTAATGACTGCTGCCCTTACAAACATGGGCACACTAATGTTCAAAGTATTCTCACTTCTTACAAGCTCCAATTAATATAAATAGCTATTCCCACTTAGTCATAATATACAAGCTGAATACGGTGATGCAAGGATGTTTTTAGTCACATTCATTCCAAGTCCGAGCTATGGCCTAAAATTAGGAAATAAATCCTTAAAGTTTTTTAAAAAACGTTGAAGTGACGTACGTCTCTTCACGCATATACAAATAACTTTGCATACCATTTTGGTAACACGTAACAGCACTAATCACTTTGACCTCTGTCGGTCAATAGATAATCAGGGCGATGAAAGCAACATTGTATGCCCTTTCACGCATGTATATTAAGCCTGTTACATTATTTGACCTTTCACATCAACAGCTATTAGAACATAAAGATAGTTTGTCTGTTCCACGCTATATGCATTCACAGACCACACTTGATTAAGCCTCATGGTTCAGTACCTCAAATACCTGATTTTAAGAAACTAATTTAGCTTTAGGTTTTTTTTTACACTATTTTGGTACATATCTGATAGCACTATTCAAAATGACCTCTGTCTGTCATTAGATATTATGGGCGATGAAGGCAATGTCATACGTACTTTCATGCAATTACATTATGCCTATCATATTAATTTGACCCTTTTCTGGTCAATAGCGCTTAGAATTTAATATAGTAACTTTACACGCTTATCCAAGCATAGTCATCAAATACTATCACCAACCCCAAGTAATTGAAAAATCAGTTATTCATCCCCCATATTTTTAGTCTGCTTCTAGCTGAGGGTATTTCGTCTGTCCTGCAAGCATGCGTTTACCATCCGTGGAATTTGCTATCCCACATATATAGTTTCAGCCTATCCACATTCGATAGGTCTATAAAATCACCCTCGAGCTCAAACATTATACATACACATGCATTAACTTCCTGCACCTTTGACCCTGTTATCGGATCACTTTCGTAACACATTTTATGCCAATCACATGGAAGAAGACGATTTCTCAATTTGTGCATGCGTGTTCCTTTCTGGCATTCTCACAGCCTAGCTGCCGGCGCCACCTCACTTTACCTGAGAGCCTGCGGCCCACCGAACATTGGCTGGGGTGAGGAAGCACGCTTCTGATGTTTGAGCTAAGTACAGCTATTGAAATGGCACACATGTAACATTTATTTTACATTTTATGCAAGTCTTTTACCTTTTAGGGCGTTCTGTATTAATGTTGGACCATGCCTCTTTAGGCAGTTTGTAGTTTTAGTGTGTTCCGAAGAAGGTGTGGTTATCCACACTGAAACCTAGGTCAACATCCGGTTTCTATTTGCAATCGAGGTGGATTCTTTATAATCATTAAGTTATTCATGATTACTGACGCGCTGCAATGTTAAAAGTTCTCTACTACAGCAACACTTACTCTGCTAACCGTAGTGCTTGGTTACATGTATAGAAGGTGGAACATAAGAGAAAGTTCAGTCTCAGCCACTGTTAAGATTCTGGTGGACTGGATTCCCAGAGACTAGGAGGCAACAGATGGTGAACTGTAGCAGTAAACTAAATTGAGCAGAAACTAAGGGATGTAGGACAAGTAGTGTTTAAGGGAACTTAATGGTAAAAGTAATCCTGAAAGAGTTGTGTCAGACATCAGGATCTGTCATTCTAGTGTGAGGATATTCTAGTAAAGGTGACACAAGGTACCAGCTCTTGTTCAGAGGGAGACCAATGTAGTGCACCAACTGTATTCAGTCAGAAACACACAAAATATAAAGCAGATTACATCTGAGCCAGTCGCAGACAAGTGCAGATGTTATGCATTACAAGACACAACACAGCCCTTGAACACTGTGAGGCAAGCCCGCTAAGTGAGGTGTTGAAATACCTGACACAGCAGCAAGTGAAAAAAGGTGGAAGCCTTTCCGCAACAGCAACCGTGGAAGTGATTAGTACGCATGCCGCAAGGCATAGCAAAGCCCAAGCAAGCACAGCCTTTGAGTGTATAAATAACTAGCCACTTTTGTACTGAAATATTTTTGTGTTAATATTTCAGCACTACATTAGCTGTGACTTATCCGTTTTGCTGCCATAGTCACTGAGCTGGAGGACATCACGAATGAAAGCAGTGGTGTTACGCCACTGGTTGGCCATGCTGCGCTCTGTCAGCATTGCGGGATGTCAAGCTCACACATAAGGGAGGCAACTGGATTGCCTCGGCCACACTGGTGATGATCGAAATCTATCGTGGTGGAGAGCTGCAATAAAAGAATTTGAAAGCACAAAACAAATCTACTGACACCAGTCCTATTTCAATAAGTACTTGATGTTATTTACAATAAATGTTTGATGCTGTTATGATGAGATCAAAGAAATTATTCAGATAGTTAAAGGAGACAAAAAGTTAACTGTGAGGGGGGACTGGAATCCGATAGGAGGAAAAGAAAAAGAGGGAAAAATGGTAGGTGTATATGGACTGGGGGGAAAGGAATGAAAGAGGAAGCCACCTGGAAGAGTTTTGTGCAGAGCATAATTTAATCATTGCTAACATTTGGTTTAAGACTCATGAAAGAAAGTTGTATACTTGGAAGAGATCTGGAGACAACGGAAGGTTTCAGATTGATTATAGAATGATTAGACAGAGATTTAGGAACTAGATTTTAAATTGTAGGACATTTCCAGGGGCAGATGTAGACTCTCACCACAATTTATTTGTTATGAACTGTAGATTAAAACTTAAGAAATTGGGAAAAGGTAGGAAATTAAGGAGATGGGACCTGGATAAATGAAAGAAGCATAGATTGTTGAGAGCTTCATAGGGAGTATCAGTCAACAGTTGACTAAAACATGGGAAAGGGATATAGTAGAATGTGAATGGGTAGCTTTATAATATGAAATACTGAAGGCACCAGAGGATCAAATAGGTAAAAGGATAAGGGATAGTAGGAGTCATTGGATAACACGAGAGATAATGAATGTACTGACGAAAGGAGAGAAAATTTAAAAATGGAGGGAATGAAGCAGGCAAAATGGAATACAAATGTCTAAAAAATGAGACAAACAGAGAGTGCAAAATTGCTAAGCAGGAATGGCTAGCAGACTAATGTTGTAAGGATTTAGAAGCATATTTCAGTAGGGGAAAGATAGATACTGCCTGCAGGAAGATTAAAGAGACCTTTGGAGAAAAGAAACCCACCTGTATGAACATAAAGATCTTAGATGATAAACCAGCCTTAAACAAAGAAGGGAAAGGTGAAAGTAGTATATAGAGGCGCTATACAAGGGAGATGAACTTGAAAGCAATGTTACAGAAAGGGAGGTGGACATAGATGAAGATGAGATTGGAGATATGATACTCCAAGAAAAATTTGACAAAGCTCTGAAAGATCTAAGTCAAAATAAGGCCCCAGGAGTAGACGACATTCCATCAGAACTACTAATAGCCTTGGAAGAGCTAGCCATGGCAAAAAGCTTCCATCTGGTGTGCAAGTTGTATGAGACAGGTGAAACACCCTCAGATTTAAAGAAGAATGTGGTAGTTCCAATTCCAAAGAAAGCAGGTATTGACAGATAAAAAATTATTGAACTATCAGTTTAATAAGTCATAGTTGCAAGAACTAACATGAGTTCTTTACAGAGATTGGAAAAACTGGTAAAAACAGACCTCAGGGAAGATAAGTTTGGATTCGGGAGAAATGTAGGAACACATGAGGCAATACTGACCCTATGACTTACCTTAGGAGATAGCTCAAGTCAAACCTACATTTATAGAATTTGCAGACTTAGAGAAAGCTTTTGACAATGTTGACTGGAAAACTGTCTGAAATTCTGAAGGTAGCAGAGGTAAAGTACAGGGAGTGAAAGGCTATTTACAACCTGTACAGAAACCAGATGGCAATAATAAGAGTCAAAGGGCAGTAAAGGGAAGCAGTGGTTGAGAAGGAAGTTAGACAGGGTTGTAGCCTACCCCCGATGTTATCCATTCTGTACATTGAAAAAGCAATACAGAAAACTAAAGAAAAATTTGTAGTAGGAATTGAAGCTCCGGGAGAAGAAATAAAAACTTTGAGGTTTGCCAATGACATTGTAATTCTGTCAGAGACCAAAAGACTTGGAGGAGCAGTTGAATGGAATGGACAGTGTTTTGATAGGAGGAGGTAAGATGAACATCTACAAAAGCAAAACAAGTATAAAGGAATGTAAATGAATTAAATCAGGTGAAGCTAAGGGAATCAGATTAGGAAATGAGACACTTACAGTAGTAGATGAGTTTTGCTGTTTGGGCAGTAAGATAACTGATGATGGCCAAAGTAGAGACCATGTAAAATGTAGACTGACAATGGCAAGAAAAGCATTTCTGAGGAAGAGAAATTTGTTAACATTGAGTATAGATTTAAGTGTCCGAAAGACCTTTCTGAAAATATTTGTATGGAGTGTAGCCAAGTATGGAAATGAAACCTGGACAATAAGCAGTTTAGACAAGAGGTGAATAGAAGTTTCTGAAATGTGGTACTACAGAAGAATGCTGAAAATTAGATGGGTAGTCACATAACTGATGAGGAGGTTCTGAATAGAATTGGGGAGAAAAGAAATGTATGGTACAACCTGACTAGTAGAAAGGATTGGTTGATAGGACACATTTTGAGACTTCAAGAGATCACCAATGTAGTACTGGAGGAAAGTGTAGAGGGAGACCAAGAGCTGAGTACAGTAAGCAGATTCAGAAATTCGTAGGTTGCAGCAGTTATTCAGAGATGACGATGCTTGTACAGGATAGAGTAGCATGGAGAGCTGCATCAAACCAGTCTTCAGACTGAAGATCACAACAACAATAATGTATACGGGATGTGTCAGAAACGCAATTGCAACCCAGTTAAGGTCAAATGCAACAACTAAAGTTTGTAAGCAACACCTAATATTGATTTTGGTAGGTAATCAAACTGTAGTAGTGCCATAAGTCATTCTTACTTTTTACTTAGTTCCTGTCGTTCCCTTTGGAACATAGGGCAGTGACAAAATTCGTCACCTGGTACGATTTCTAGCAAGTCTCTTCACTTCACTCCAGGTTTTCCCATCATCTGCAGCTTCTCTCTCAATTGTCCTTTTTCCAGGTCTGTTTGGAATGACTATGTTTTCTAACTCCTTGAGAGTTCCAATCCAACGCTACCCTTTCAACAGCTCCTTCTGGTTTCCTCAGTGTATGCCCAAACCAGTTCCATTTTCTTTCCTTGATTTATAAATTGAATGGTTGCTGATTTGTCTCCCTCCAAAGATCTTCATTTGTTAATATATCTGGCTGTCTCGCATTTAAAATATGCTGGAGACAGTGGTTGGTAAAAACTTGCTGCTGGTTTTTGATGTGGTTAGTACCTTCCAAATTTCTCAACCATACAACAGAACAGCCTTCATATTGCCATTGAAAAATCGGAGTTTGGTCTTCTTTGAGATGTTCCTAGTTCTCCAAACAGGGTACAGTTGTACAAATGCACCATTTGCTTTGCGGATGTGACTACAGACATCCTTCTCAGCACCTCCTGTAGTTGTGACTATACTTCCAATATAGAGGAAAGATTGGACCTGTTCTACATCCTCTCCATTAATGGCCAGCCTATTCATGATGGTTGAATTTATCCACATTTCTTTGATTTTGCAAACATTTATCTTGAGGCCTGCAACTTCTGCCTCTCTCAGTAACCTAGCCAGTTTCTCTTCGATGTCTCGATATCATTGTGCCATTAAGCAGATGTCGTCTGCGAAATCTAGATATTTGAGCCTATCCCGCATCCCCCATTGCACACCTCTCTTCTGTTCCCCATAACTCTCTTCATCACATGTCACCAAAAGAAATAGTGTTGGCGAAAGAATACACCCTTGTCATACTCCCGAATTAACTTGGAATGGCTGTTAGTTCGCCATTATGTAGTACTTGGCATTCATAGTCTTCATACATTTCCTTGATGATGTTAATAATCTTTGTTGGAATACCATATTTTGCAAGTGTATTCCACACGACTCTCCAATTAACAGAGTCAAAAGCCTTTTCAAAGTCAATGAAGGTAAGGTAGAGGTTGTGTTGCCACTCTGCACTTTGTTCCAAAATAAATCTGAGACTATTTATAAGGTCCTCACAGCTTTGATGTTTTCTAAAACCCACCTGCTCTCTCTTCAGTTGTGCTTCAACAGAATCCTTAATGCAGTTTAAAATAATCCTTGAAAGTACCTTACTCAGTACTGACAATAGGGTAATGCCCTGCCAGTTATTGCAGTTAGTAACATCTCATTTTTGGGGGTATTTTCACGATAATAAGTCATTTCCAATCTGTTGGCAGTTTCTCCTCTCTCCATATCTTCTCCAATATGATGTACAATAACTCAAAAGTGGTGTCCAAGTCTGTTTTCAGCATCTCAGATATTAAAATATCTGGTCTTGGTGCCTTCCCATTCTTGATCTGCTTCAGCACTATCCGAGTTTCTGCTTTCGTGAGTGCATTTACACCCATGCTGGGACTAGGATCATTGTATTCCATTTGTTCTTGTTCTTCTACCTCACCACCAAGGTCTCTATTTAGAACTTCGTTAAAGTGTTCCTTCCATCTACATGATTGTTGTTCATGTGTAGTTAGTATCTCCCCTTTCTTATTCCTTACTGGTCGGTGCCTCTGGAAGCTTTTCTTTGAGAGCAACTTAGTGATATCACATAGCTCTTTCATATCCCCCCTCCGCACTGTCTGTTCTGCTCTATCAGCCAGTTCATCTATCCATCTTCTGTGGTCTCTTCTCACACTCCTTTTCACTTCCTTATCTGCTGCTCTATGATCAGCTTGTGTCTGTGCTTTTTGTTGCCTGGTCCTGCTCTGGTTTACTCTTCCCTTGGCCTCCTTTCCATGGGTGATCTTCCTCCAGGAGATTGGACATCCAATCTCTACCCAGGTGATTTTTAAAGCCCAGTTATATCTCACTCACTTGCACAAAAGTATTCATCACTTCTGTCCACATTTCTTCCATGTCCTTATTCTCAGTCATCTCCAGTTCCAGCACCTGGAATCTATTCTGGAGTTCCAGCTGGAACCCCTCAGCTATCTGTGGATCTTTCAGTTTACCTATGTTGAATCTTCCATTTCTTTCTGGAAGCCACATTCATCATTCGGAAACTGGCAGTAACAAGATGGTGGTCGCTACTTGTGTCTGCTCCTCTTCTATTCCGCACATTTTCCAGGCTCCAGCACCTGGAATCTATCCTGGAGTTCCAGATGGAACCCCTCAGCTATCTGTGGATCTTTCATTTTATCTATGTTGAATCTTCTATTTCTTGACTCGAATTTCTTCCTGGAACCCACAATCTTCATTCGAAAACTGGAAGTAACAAGATGGTGGTCGCTACTTGTGTCTGCTCCTCTTCTATTCTGCACGTCTTCCAGGCTCCTCCTGAACTTCCTAGGTATTGCGGCGTGGTCAATTTGATTTTCTGTTCTACGATCTGGGGATACCCATGTTATCTTATGACATGTCCGTTGAGGAAACAAGGTCCCTCCTATTACAAGGTCATGGCTTGCGCAGATGACACTAAATCTTTCCCCAGTATCATTCATTTCACCCAAGCCATGTACACCCATTATCTGTTCCAAGCCATAATTGTTATCTCCCACCTTGGCATTTATTTCTCTCATAAAAATGGGGATATCTTTCTTGCTCATCAATTTAGTACTGGAGGGAAAAATAGAGGGAGACCAAGAAATGAGTACAGAAAGCAGATTCAGAAATACATAGGCTGCAGCAGTTATTCAGAGATGAAGAGGCTTGCACAGGATAGAGTAGCATGGAGAGCTGCATCAAACCAGTCTTCAGAATGAAAATCACAACAACAATAATGTGTATGGGATGTGTCAGAAATGCAATTGCAGTCCAGTTAAGGTAAATGAAACAACTGAAGTTTGTAAGCAACACTTAATATTGATTTTGGTAGGTAATCAAACTATAGTTGTGCCAAACGTCATACTTCTGATGCGTTCTTTGTGTCCCCAATACTGCTGTGTACTTAGGAAGACACATTTGTATTTGACATGTACATGAATTCGAAATTAATCTGTCTTGAATGTTTCATGCGTACAATAGCAGTTAATTATGACATGAAATTCACTTCATGGGAAAATAGATGTGATTTTTATGTGAGGCCACATAAGTGATAGTGCATGCGAGTCACATGGTTGTACATGATTCCAGACAGAAGACAGCAGTCATCAAACCTTGTCAAACAAGTGGGTCATTCTAATCCTGTGACCTATTTTCCCATACCAGATCTATAAATATATCTCTCCTCCTCCTTGAACAGCATATTAGTTCAAAAAGCTGCAATAACGTACTTTTACATGTGTCTGTCAGTAGTACTGACATATACCTTCAGAAGGAATGTACTGGTTAGCAGTTCTGGGTTTTCAGCATTTCCATTATGTCATAAGAGTTTGTAACGCATCATCTTATGTTATTATATTTTGCTATAGTTATTGTTAGAAAAATCTTTATTCAATCGGTCGTCGAAATTTTGAAATAAAAGCTATTGTGGATGTTGTTGTTGTTGTGGTCTTCAGTCCTGAGACTGGTTTGATGCAGCTCTCCATGCTACTCTATCCTGTGCAAGCTTTTTCATCTCCCAGTACCTACTGCAACCTACATCCTTCTGAATCTGCTTAGTGTATTCATCTCTTGGTCTCCCTCTACGATTTTTACCCTCCACGCTGCCCTCTAATACTAAATTGGTGATCCCTTGATGCCTCAGAACATGTCCTACCAACCGATCCCTTCTTCTGGTCAAGTTGTGCCACAACTTCTCTTCTCCCCAATCCTATTCAATACTTCCTCATTAGTTATGTGATCTACCCATCTAATCTTCAGCATTCTTCTGTAGCACCACATTTCGAAAGCTTCTATTCTCTTCTTGTCCAAACTATTTATCGTCCATGTTTCACTTCCATACATGGCTACACTCCATACGAATACTTTCAGAAATGACTTCCTGACACTTAAATCAATACTCGATGTTAACAAATTTCTCTTCTTCAGGAACGCTTTCCTTGCCATTGCCAGCCTACATTTTATATCCTCTCTACTTCAACCATCATCAGTTATTTTGCTCCCCAAATAGCAAAACTCCTTTACTACTTTAAGTGCCTCATTTCCTAATCTAATTCCCTCAGCATCACCTGACTTAATTAGACTAGATTCCATTATCCTTGTTTTGCTTTTGTTGATGTTCATCTTTTATCCTCCTTTCAAGACACTGTCCATTCCATTCAACTGCTCTTCCAAGTCCTTTGCTGTCTCTGACAGAATTACAATGTCATCGGCGAACCTCAAAGTTTTTATTTCTTCTCCATGAATTTTAATACCTACTCTGAATTTTTCTTTTGTTTCCTTTACTGCTTGCTCAATATACAGATTGAACAACATCGGGGACAGGCTACAACTCTGTCTTACTCCCTTCCCAACCACTGCTTCCCTTTCATGTCCCTCGACTCTTATAACTGCCATCTGGTTTCTGTACAAATTGTAAATAGCCTTTCGCTCCCTGTATTTTACCCCTGCCACCTTTAGAGTTTGAAAGAGAGTATTCCAGTCAACATTGTCAAAAGCTTTCTCTAAGTCTACAAATACTAGAAACGTAGGTTTGCCTTTCCTTAATCTTTCTTCTAAGATAAGTCGTAAGGTCAGTATTGCCTCACGTGTTCCAGTGTTTCTACGGAATCCAAACTGATCTTCCCCGAGGATGGCTTCTACTAGTTTTTCCATTCGTCTGTAAAGAATTCGTGTTAGTATTTTGCAGCTGTGACTTATTAAGCTGATAGTTCGGTAATTTTCACACCTGTCAACACCTGCTTTCTTTGGGATTGGAATTATTATATTCTTCTTGAAGTCTGAGGGTATTTCGCCTGTTTCATACATCTTGCTCACCAGATGGTAGAGTTTTGTCAGGACTGGCTCTCCCACGGCCGTCAGTAGTTCCAATGGAATATTGTCTACTCCGGGGGCCTTGTTTCGACTCAGGTCTTTCAGTGCTCTGTCAAACTCTTCACGCAGTATCATATCTCCCATTTCATCTTCATCTACATCCTCTTCCATTTCCATAATATTGTCCTCAAGTACATCGCCCTTGTATAGACCCTCTATATACTCCTTCCACCTTTCTGCTTTCCCTTCTTTGCTTAGAACTGGGTTTCCATCTGAGCTCTTGATATTCATACAAGCCGTTCTCTTATCTCCAAAGGTCTCTTTAATTTTCCTGTAGGCGGTATCTATCTTACCCCTAGTGAGGTAGGCCTCTACATCCTTACATTTGTCCTCTAGCCATCCCTGCTTAGCCATTTTGCACTTCCTGTCGATCTCATTTTTGAGACGTTTGTATTCCTTTTTGCCTGTTTCACTTACTGCATTTTTATATTTTCTCCTTTCATCAATTAAATTCAATATTTCTTCTGTTACCCAAGGATTTCTACTAGCCCTCATCTTTTTACCTACTTGATCCTCTGCTGCCTTCACTACTTCATCCCTCAAAGCTACCCATTCTTCTTCTACTGTATTTATTTCCCCCATTCCTGTCAATTGCTCCCTTATGCTCTCCCTGAATCTCTGTACAACCTCTGGTTCTTTTAGTTTATCCAGGTCCCATCTCCTTAAATTCCCCCCTTTTTGCAATTTCTTCAGTTTTAATCTACAGGTCATAACCAATAGATTGTGGTCAGAGTCCACATCTGCCCCTGGAAATGTCTTACAATTTAAAACCTGGTTCCTAAATCTCTGTCTTACCATTATATAATCTATTTGATACCTTTTAGTATCTCCAGGGTTCTTCCATGTATACAACCTTCTTTCATGATTCTTAAACCAAGTGTTAGTTATGATTATGTTGTGCTCTGTGCAAAATTCGACCAGGCGGCTTCCTCTTTCATTTCTGTCCCCCAATCCATATTCACCTACTATGTTTCCTTCTCTCCCTTTTCCTACACTCGAATTCCAGTCACCCATGACTATTAAATTTTCGTCTCCCTTCACAATCTGAATAATTTCTTTTATTTCATCATACATTTCTTCAATTTCTTCGTCATCTGCAGAGCTAGTTGGCATATAAACTTGTACTACTGTAGTAGGCGTGGGCTTCGTATCTATCTTGGCCACAATAATGCGTTCACTATGCTGTTTGCAGTAGCTTACCCGCATTCCTATTTTCCTATTCATTATTAAACCTACTCCTGCATTACCCCTATTTGATTTTGTGTTTATAACCCTGTATTCACCTGACCAGAAGTCTTGTTCCTCCTGCCACCGAACTTCACTAATTCCCACTATATCTAACTTCAACCTATCCATTTCCCTTTTTAAATTTTCTAACCTACCTGCCCGATTAAGGGATCTGACATTCCACGCTCCGATCCGTAGAACGCCAGTTTTCTTTCTCCTGATAACGACATCCTCTTGAGTAGTCCCCGCCCGGAGATCCGAATGGGGGACTATTTTACCTCCGGAATATTTTACCCAAGAGGACGCCATCATCATGTAATCATACAGTAAAGCTGCATGCCCTCGGGAAAAATTACGGCTGTAGTTTCCCCTTGCTTTCAGCCATTCACAGTACCAGCACAGCAAGGCCATTTTGGTTATTGTTACAAGGCCAGATCAGTCAATCATCCAGACTGTTGCCCTTGCAACTACTGAAAAGGCTGCTGCCCCTCTTCAGGAACCACACGTTTGTCTGGCCTCTCAACAGATACCCCTCCGTTGTGGTTGCACCTACGGTACGGCTATCTGTATCGCTGAGGCACGCAAGCCTCCCCACCAACGGCAAGGTCCATGGTTCATGGGGGGATGTGGATGTCGCGTAATAAATATTTCGCGTGAAGCACTGTTGCGACACAGGCAAAGATCAATTGTGGGAACTAAGCCACTGAATATTACAAATAATGTTGTTAAAGAATACGACCGACTGACTACATCAAATAAGAGGGCACGTACATTCGGGAATGAGTGGTCAAAAAAAAAAAAAAAAAAAAAAAAAAAAAAAAGCGTTAATACTGTGTAGGAAATGTGTCTTAAATATAGTTACGCTTGTACACACTCAAATGTATGCTAACATACGAACGCGATAAACGCACGTACATTTTGAGTGCAATCATCCCCCGTGGCCTGGATAAAAAGAATTACAGTTAAATGCATTTATTCCTCTTAGAACGTAAATGCCTGGACTTCGAAATTAAATCAAAAGAAAGACTGCAGGTTCTGAATGTCGCGGCAAATATATTGAAATTAACGGTAGCGGCCACGAAAGGAAAAAGATGAACACATTCACGTACCTCTATTGTTGAGCAGCGTCGCCGTGAAGATCGTCGCCTCCATCTAAATTCTCTGCATAAAATTAAAATAATAGTAATAATTTTCCAGAAATTCAGGAGCTGGGACCCATAGTATCACAAAATACGAAATCGCTGTGCTTCAAAATCACTTTCATTATTTAACCCAATTTTATCAGTAAGAAATGGCACAACACGTCTTCTTAACACTAGGACACGATAACAGCGAAAGGTAACTTATTCTAAAACTAATAAACGAAGAGCGTAAAGCTTCTTTTGTTCAGCAAATGCTTTACGCATTAATCTCTGGTATTGAACTAGTGTCTACATATTCATTTAAAAAATTATATAATTCCTTTACATTGCCCCCTTGGTCGAATTGTCCGAAGAAATGTCAAATTCCGGGCAATGAGCCCAACCACTTTACACACTGGTAGTTCTTGACTCCTCTACACACGTACTTAAATGGCACTGTTCATTTCTTTGATGGAGTTCTCTTCATCACTTAGTTTATATAGTTCTGGTGCTGGCACTGGTACTTAGCAAGGAAAACAAAACGTACACACTAGAGCACACAAAATACTTACATACTAGATACAAAAATTATTACATCGTCCTTTACATTAAATACATGGATATTACAACATCTTTTACATCAAATACATGGATATTACATTACATCATCTTTTAGATCAAATGTATAGTTCATTTCTTTATGACGATTCACAGTGTCATTGTTCCTACGTACAAAAAACATCTTCAATCACACGTTGACAATAACATTACATTTCACAAGTCTTTTCTATGATCCTGCACTTACATTTTTGTTGAAAACAAGAAAGTTTTACAAGAACGTCGTATATTTCAGTGTATCGATCCAGGCTGTATGGCTGCAAGAGTATCTGGAGTAGTAAGTGGGAGAAATTCTTCCTTATAGTTGCTTATACTCTCCACTTCCTCCCTCTTTTATACCAGAATCTATTTGATAATGTCCTTTCTGGGTTTCATAGTTGTCTCATCATGGGCAAAATAAACATGTAACAAAAGAAATTCACAGACATTAGTACTTATTCTAGCTTAACACTAACATATACACAAACATGGGCACAGTTCAATGAACATGGGTGTCGTTTTTTATATTTTGTTTTGTACCGTGGGACGTAAATCATGAGCTGTAGTGGTGAGATTTTATTTAGTATGTCAGGAAATCGAGTCTCTACGCCTCTTTGCACTATGGTGAGCGTCCATTTGAACATAGATTTTTGTTTCCTATTCAAATTGCCCTCCAGCTTCACGCTGTCAGTCAATAATGTATCAGAAATATTTTTTACTGCTGGGGTTTATTTATTAATTCGTTTTAGACCAATATTAGATACTTATAATTGTGGTTGATTTACTAATGAATAAACCCTTACAAGCAACCGCATGCGCAACAATGAGTCTGGCGTCACGCTACGCGCCGTTTGAGTCCAGTAGTCGTGCAAACACCGTCGGATAGTGATGTCGCGCGCGCCGACCAATACATTTCCATGAAGTGTTCTGTGCAGCGTTTGTAGCTTCGAACGTGACGTAAGTCCTTTCTTACTCCAATTCTTTACAAAATATTTCCAACTCGGATTGGACAAAATATTGTAAACATAAGAGAAAATCAGTGCATACATTGCTCTAAAGTCAGCATAGATTCTTGGTACTCTCATGCCGAAGATAAGACCAATTATTAAAACTTTCTGGTGTTACTGAGTGTCAAGCAGTGTACTTCTCAGTGATGTTGGTAATATTCTGCAACGTAGATCGTAAGTCGTAGTGACGTAAAAGTAATATAGTTGCTTCTCTTCGCCGATTGAAGTCTCGTAGCATCTCGACGAACGCGGCCTGTAAAGAATTAAGGTTGTTTCGACATTGTCCAATTTCTCTGCCCATCAGTTTCCTGTAGCTTACCTCGTACATATTTCTTTTACTGTATTCTAGAAGAGACGGTATTATGTATGCCTCATATCATGTTTGCAAATCATACCTCAGCAGTGTACTTGCACTCAAGAGTGTGTATAAAGTTGAAAAATTGTTTTTATTTCAGTAAGATCACGCTAGTTTTTTTTATTCCTAAACTCTATCTTTGGATGCACTTTACTTAGATCAGGTTGTCGTGTGTATGGTGTATAACACGCTAAACTTTCATTCGCAGCCAGAAATCATATCATAATCGGAGCATTAAAAAAAATTAAATATGGTTTTGATCGATATATTCATAAATAAAGCCTAGTGGTGTGGACATGTCAAAAAATATATATTCTCTCTGGAACATGGCATGTACTTGCGTGACCGTATACTTATGTACCTTAGGGAGTCCAATATTTTCTGTAACTTGCCCTGTACCTTATAATCTTGAAACACAAGTGGCAAAAAAAAAAATAAATAAATAAATAAACTTACATCTACTTTGTTCCAAGGTTTGTGCTAATTGCTCGCTCCAGAATCCTTTGTACATAAACTTAAAACTAAAATACCACTGTGATCAGAAATTATTCAGTCAACCTTCCAAGTACATCCTATGCTAACATCGCTAGTCATCAACTGACGTGTATGTCCTAGCTTGCTGGCGTATTGAGTCTACAATCACTGACAAATGTAAACAGAAAAAGTGAAATGCTCTGATTCACCTAGCTGCATAGGAAGATGTACGTACTTTAATCTAATTGTATTTCTACTTTTTACCATAGTTTACTTATTTCTCTGGTGTTAAAGTGTGATACATAAACATGGTGGAATTTCCTCAAGTCCTTTGATTTTACCATTGTGAGGATATGCAAGTAAATAACATCCGTTATGCGGAATATGTACAATAATATACGGACCAGTATATCTTATTTGCCACTTAGCGTTTTTCTTGGCTGACAGAGAAGATTTGATATGGGTCTTAAGTAATACTTTTTCTCTAACCACAAATCTGGTAAAACCATGTAACTGTTTGTCATAATGTTTCTTACGGCGTTGAGCTTGTTCTGTAATAGAGATCAATACTTGTCTTACCTTTTAATTTAAATCTCCAGGTTGTCTTGGAACAGATGGGGTGGGGTTAACCCATTCATTTTTTTCTTTAAAGGCTTATTAAGTAAACTAGATGAGGTATCCATTAACATTTTAGATAAGAACTTTACTAATAATGCTGATGTAATCTGTTTTAGTGAACACTTTATGAAACTTGGTTGTGACACACTGCAACTGAATAACTATAACCTAGCAGCTCTTTACTGTAGACAATCTTTAGATAATGGAGGAGTGGTGATTTACATTAAGAACAAAATAGCTTATAGATCTTTAGACTTGAGTGAATACTGTATTGATCAACATTGTGAGGTTTGTGGAGTTGTAATCTGTACTACTGATTTCTCTGAAATTACTGTCCTTTCATTTTATAGGGCTCCTGCAGGCAAAATCTGTATTTTTCTAAAACAATTAGAGTCTCTGTTAACTCATCTCTTTGCAAAAACAAAAAATATTATAATTGTAGGTGATTTTAATGTTGACTTTCTTACAGATAACATGAGAAGAAATGATTTATCACATTTAATGAACTCTTTTAACTTAACAGCACTGGTGGATTTTCCCACTAGAGTCACAGCTAATTCTACAAGTCGAATTGACAACATCTTCTTAGAAAGCAGAAGAAATCTAAACATAACTGTAAAACGTATATTGATTGGGCTCTCAGACCATGTTGGTCAACTACTTTCAATTGATAATGTTAGCCCTCTTTGTAAGAACAATTCCTGCAGTAAAACTTTCAGAGTAATTAACACACAGTCTATCAATAGCTTCTGTAATTCCCCACAAGAAGTAGACTGGGACCAGATTGAGCTCTTTGACAATGTTAATGACAAGTACAATGCTTTTCTAAATGAATTTATCTGCATATTCGAAGCGGCCTTTCCTAAAAGGCATGTCAAATCCAAACGCGAGTCATTCTCTAATAAAAACTGGCTAACACTGGGCATTAAAACGTCTTGCAGAAGGAAAAGGAATCTGTATGCCTCACTCAAATCCAATTATAGTGTAGAAAAGGAAAAACATTACAAACTATACTGCTCTACCCTTAAAAAAAGTGCTAAGAAGGGCAAAGAGTATTTCTATAAAATCAGAAATTGATGTCTCTAATAACAAAATTAAAACCATATGGGGCATAATCAAAAGGGGAACAGGTAAAATCCCTGCTGCAAAAAACACAATAGAAATTAAAACAAATAATACCATTCATGACAATGTTGAAATAATCACTGACATTTTTAACAACCACTTTCTGGTGTCAGCAATACAAACTGGAAAACATGTTCTGTTAATGAAGCCATGTTATCCCTTCAATATTAATAAAAAACCAAGCGGATTAAAGTGTCTCCTGTCACAGTACATGAAATTGAGAAGATAATTAGAGAGATGAAGAGCAAGAATTCTGTTGGCATAGATGGTATCTCTTCAAGATTACTGAAGGAGTACTATAAGTCAAAAAGCAAAATACTGTACCACATATTCAATGAATCTATCCAGCACGGGATTGTTCTTGAGAGACTAAAGTTTGCTATTGTCAAACCTCTCTTTAAAAAAGGCGATAAATCTGATGTTACCAACTATCGGCCTATCTCCCTTTTAACAACCTTTTCTAATAATTCTTGAGAAACAGGTTCAGAAAAGACTTATTGAACACCTCAAGCATAATAACGTATTAAACAGTAGCCAGTTAGGATTTCAACAGGATGTATCAACAGAACAAGCTATTTTTTCCTTCACCCATCAAATCTTAGAGTCTTTTAACAATAAATTACCTCCTGTTGGTATCTTCTGTGACCTTTCTAAAGCCTTTGATAGTGTTAATCATGAAATCCACGTAGCAAAGGCTGAATATTATGGTATAAGTGGCTCAGTTGACTCATGGATTAAATCCTACCTAGCTGGAAGAAAGCAGAAGGTCATGTTGAGTGACTCTGAGGGGTACTCTGTGTCATCTAGCTGGGGCTCTATTGGCTGTGGTGTTCCTCAGGGCTCTGTACTTGGCCCCCTTCTCTTCCTCATCTTTATCAAGGACATTCCCTTGCATACTAGCCTAAAAACTCATCTTTATCAAGGACATTCCCTTGCATACTAGCTTAAATACTCACTTTACTCTTTTTGCTGATGACACCTCTATCCTCATCAACAAAACTCCCAACCTCAATCTTGAGGAATCGGCCAATATTGTCTTTAGTGAAGTATGTAATTGGTTTGTAAATAATGGGTTATCACTAAATGTTAATAAGACCCAGTTTGTACATTTCCAAGTAAACAAAAAGTTGAGGATCAATTAAGTATTACATTGAATGGTAGTGAGTTACTACAAGTTGAGTCAACCAAGTTTCTGGGTATACACATTGACAACAGTCTAAATTGGTCTGAACATATTTTGCACCTCCACAAAAAACTCAGCTCAGCAACATTCACTGTTCGTATTATTTCCACTGTGACCGAGACACCACAAAAACTGCTTATTTTAGTTATTTCCATGCATTATTGCTGTGTGGGATAGTTTTCTGGAGTAATCAGCCACTATCCACAAAAATATTCATTGCCCAAAAGAGAGTTATTAGTATAATGAGTGGAGTCCAGCCTAGACATTCTTGTAGGAACCTTTCCAGAAAATTAGGGATACTGACAACTGCATGCCAATATATCTACTCCGTGTTATGTTTCATTGGTAAAAATGGACAATCATACAAAAGCAATGATTCATACCATATTCACAATACCAGGAGGAAGATGGACCTCCATTATGAATCAAAAAACCTTACCGTTGTACAAAAAGGAGTCCATTACATGAGCTGCGAGGCGTTCAGTGCTCTCCCACCATCACTGAAACTACTTATCCACGAGCTTCCCAAATTTAAACAACAGCTCAAACAGTGTTTATTAGATAATTCCTTCTATTCAGTAGAAGAATATTTCAATAGAGTTAACTGTAACTGATTTTTTCATTTACTAATTTTATGTGCTATTGCGCATTATGATACTCACAATCACTGTTAACATTACTGAGTATTTCATTTAGCTATTAAGATCTACCATATTTTTAATGTAATTTTTCTATACCTATAAATATGTTATTTGTCTTATACCAGATATCCTCTTGCAAGAGGTACTTTTATGCATTGCTTTTGTATTATTTGTAATAATTCTGACGCGTCCTACATCCATGCGAATGTCTCGCAGTATAGGATTTATGGGATATAAATAAATAAATATGGTTCAAATGGCTCTGAGCACTATGCGACTTAACTTCTGAGGTCATCAGTCGCCTAGAACTTAGAACTACTTAAACCTAACTAAACTAAGGACACTACACAAATCCATGCCCAAGGCAGGATTCGAACCTGCGACCAGAGCGGTCGCTCGGCTCCAGACTGTAGCGCCCAGAACCACACAGCCACTCCGGCCGGCTATAAATAAATAAATAAAATAAATATTAATTCCGACGGTGTAACTGTTGTTTCGTAAATTGGAAGATTATTTACTGCCCGTTCAAAAACGTTTAAGTATTCAATCCATTTAGACTGTTAGTTGGCTACATACGTCCTCATAAACCTGTTGAATTCACAAAACACTCTTTCTATCCGGGTGGATTATGGCTATATTTGGATATCACCTGCTGCTCTTTTAGAAATTGTTTCCAAGCATGGCATGTAAAATTGGTTTCATTATCTGATAAGATCGCCTGTGGTTTCCCAACAGACGGAAATTAGTCATTTAGCATACATCTAATAATAGGCTTAGCTGCGGTTGTTTTTATGGCATACAGTTTCACATATTTCGAAAATACATCATATACACCAATTAAATATTTCACCCTTCCCCTTGCAGAGGGTAAAGGACCCATAGCATCTATGCATACCAGCTCTGGAGGGTTTTTTGGTAAAATAGGATGTAACTCTGTCTCACAGTTCAGATTGACAACAACAATGCAAGTTTTCAAAATTTGTTGTGTTCGTCGAAGCATATTGGGAAAATAGCAGTACACATTCAACTTTTTACAGCACTTGCGGGCACCGTAGTGTCCCCACGTGAAATGAGTATGCCAAATTAATGTTTTCTCACACGCTTTGGATACACAAACGAACCACACATCGCTGCTTAGGTTTCTCCTATAGAATAACACATCTTTATACAACTTGTAATGCTGTTGTACAGGTGCAGGTGGGTTATTGTTTAATTGAAATCTGACTTTCTTCCACCGCTCATCTTCTTCCTGCAATTTCGCCATGTTGTTACACATATCCAAAAAATATTTTCTAAATTTAGTGTCTTTTATGAGCATAACCTTAAATTCTGTGTTTTGTTCTATCAACTCTTCAAACTCGGGTAATCCTTGGGATGACCGTGACAGTGCAACGACGATTATGTTGTTTTTGCCCTTCACAATTTCAAAATCATAAGACTGCAAAAACAAAGTCCACCGCGCAAGGCGATTGTATAATAACTTACATGTGAGTAAAAAGCTTAACGCCTGGTGGTCACTGTAGACTCGTATATGTTTGCCAAATAGATAATAATTAAATTTCTTCAATGCCCACACAACAGAAAGGGTTTCTGACTCTGTGGTGGAATATCTGCATTCACATTCTAATAGTGAGCGGCTAGCAAAACCAATAACTTTAACATCGTCTGTGCCCCAACCTTCGTCCAGCTGAAACAGACAGGCTCCTAATCCCGAAAATGAAGCATCTGCCGTTATACAAAAATCTTTGCTCATGTCAGGATGTCCTAAAATATTGGAGTTTACCAAAACATATTTTATACTATCAAAATCAGCTTGGCACTGTTGCTTCCAGTTCCACTGTTTGACCTTCTTTAACAGGTCTAATAATTCAGGGCTATTGAGCAATTGGTTCGGAACGGACCGGCGGAACAATGAACACAAGCCTATGAATGCCTTTAGCTGTCGCTTTGTGCAAGGGGCTGGAAATTTTTTTATCGCTAATAGTTTCTCAGGGTCAGGCTTTATCCCAGCGGGCGAAATTATGTGACCGAGAAATTTTATGTCTTTTCTTTCAAATTTAGATTTCTTAAGGTTTGCTGTAACACCAGCTGCTGAAAACCTCTGTAACATCCTGTGTAAAAGTTCTATATGTTCATCCCAAGTAGGTGTTGCTATTAAGATGTCTATATATACTGTGAGTTTGTCTAAGAGGTCAGGCCCTAACACGGTGTCGAGTGCAGTAATGAAAACACCAGCACTGCCTTTTAATCCGAAGGGCAAAACGCAATACTGGTAGGACCTGCCTGCAAATGTGAATGCTGTGTATTTCCTACTTTCAGGTGATAGGGGAATTTGCCAGTACGAACTACGGGGATCGACACTAGTTAAAAATTGTACTCACTGGAACCGCTGCAATTGGTCTTCTAGGTTTTCAGGTACTGCCACTGCACATTTCGTGGGTTAGCCGTGTTGTTGTTAAATTGAGGCTGAAAACTACTGTCAGCATTACCCCAGTGATTTCCCTTATCGTTCCTGTTCCAGTTTCGCTTCCGGTTACCGGATTAGTCAGAGTAGTTTTTGCGCCCATTTTTTCTTTTTCTTTTAAATTCTGGATTAAAATTTTGGTTATAGTTGTTATTGAAATTGCCTCCCGAATTCGGGCCTGGCATATGCGCTGCTGCGGCGGAAACGACAAAAGCCGGTCGTGACTCAGCCGCGCACGCTACATTGTTGACGCCTTACTGCGGCTGGCGCTGCGGAGGCTGATTGCCACCGTTGCTACGGAAATGATTTTGATTTGTGTGCCTTTGTCTTGCGTCTTCATTAATTAAGTCAATAGAGTCCAAGACCGATAGAAAATACTCCAAATTGCTTTCGGGTACTTGTACTAGCTTTTCCCGAATATTTAGCAGTAGTTTAGCTTTCAGAATGCGTAGGACGCCTGTGTGTGTCACTGGTTCATCCCAGAATCTTGTTTTATTTAAATATTTCTCAAAGTACTTTCGGAGTGATCCAAATTTAGGATTATATTGTTCAGGCTTGAATAAGGCTTTTCTTAATCTCTCTTGCACGCCATGTGACCAATACTTGAAAAGAAAC
Organism: Schistocerca piceifrons; assembly: GCF_021461385.2. NCBI lineage: Eukaryota > Metazoa > Arthropoda > Insecta > Orthoptera > Acrididae > Schistocerca > Schistocerca piceifrons. The sequence goes on along the minus strand of NC_060140.1, from coordinate 776,391,090 downwards.
GCGTTTTCAAACTGTTCTAATGTCTGACAAGTTTCTGACGTTCCCATCGTCCATAACGCTCCATCGCTTCGGATATAACCCGTAACATATTGTACCTTTTGCTGTCCGACCACGTTTTAGGCAATACATTTTTGAATGACTTTATAAAAATTACCGGATGCACGGATTTTTTTCTGGGATAAGCACTTGAAATTGACGGTGTTTCATAAGACTCTCTTCTAACAAAACTGATGACAAAGTGGGTTCAGCTTTCTGCTGTTCCCTTCTTTCGTCACGGTGTCGTTGGTTACCGTACACCTCATAGTTTGGTGAATACACATGTACATTCGGGGTAGGATATTCACTGACCGCACTATCACTCTTACCTGTGGGTATGTTGTCAAGTTCTTCTGCTGCATGTTGGTTTCGTTCTTTCATTGTACCAAGTTTCCTGTTTAGTTGCTCGACTATTTGATTCTGCCAACCTGGTAAGTCCTGTCTCAAAGTTTTCTGTATCTGGCCTATGTCAGTTTGCAGTTTAACTACAGATATGTTTTGTGTAGAGTATACTTGCTCCATTGTGCTACTTATTGCATTTTGTAGCTCTGTTTCTAGAGTATGGTTTATATGTGTGTCTTTTTCTTCTAAAAAGTCCTCGAATTGCTGTTTCTGCTGCTTTGTCAAGTCCTCAACTTGATTTACAGCTTCCTGCATTTTTGTATTGAGCTCGGTTTGTTGTACACTCGTGGCATTGAAATTTTCAGTTAACTTACTTATCTGATTTTGCACATCCTTAACTGTGGTTTTCAAATTATAAATATCTCGATTCATACAGTTTAGATCTTCACGCACCACTTCTATTACCTGATCCGCTACCTCTCTTTTTAGTTGTGTCAGTTGTGTCGTCAGGTTATTGTGCATTTCAGTAAGGGTTTTCACATCACTGTCTAGCTTGTTCATTTGGACTGTTACTTTCCCTATCTGTGTTCTGACCTGGTACATCTGCGGAATCCGGAACAGTTTCTAGAGTTGACATATCTTCGTCTGTCGCTTGCGACTGCGTTATCTGTATCTGCAATGTTTTCTATCTCTGTGTCAGATATAGGTTGAGCAACTGATTCCTCATCTGACGAATTATCCATCGTTTTGGTTTGTGATCTTAATTTCACCATAGCTGTATGTAATCGTAAACCAGCGTGCAGCCGAACTTCACTACCATTGCGGCTCGTACTACACGTAAACAAATCACAGATGACGTTGCGCTCTTTCGCGTAATTCAATGTAGTAAAATATGTCTCTGGTAAAACAGTAGACTGATAAATGACTTTTACGCGCGCAATCAATGAAAATGATCCGCCATCTTGTGACGCATACACGTATATTTTACTAACAGCAATCTTCAAATCATCTAAAAAAATTGAAATTTTGAAAAAAAAAAAGCTTGCTACGCTGTGAGTGTCGGAAAAATGCTATTCAGTTCCACATTTACGGTCAACTAAAAGCGTAGTAGTGCTGTTGCTCTTACCTTACGTATTTTCTTTTGCCAGTCGGTTTCTTAGTAGTCGGTTAAAAATTTGGTGTTCCAGAAGTTCCTCCTTTTTTCCAAATTTTTATTTTATGGATAGATGTGAATTTTATGGGTTGATTTCATTAGTAAATCTGGTGATCTTACACGCAGTTAGCGTAACATGTAGCAGAAACAATTGGTTATAGTCGCAGTAATGGATGGGAAAAATTACTCAAACATTTCCACTTAAAATTTGTACTAAATTTTTCTGAAAAATTAACAAACGTCATGACACTCGGTCACCATTTGTAATGCGTCCTCTTATATTATTATGTTTTGCTATTGTCATTGTTAGAAAAATCTTTATTCAGTCGGTCGTCGAAATTTTGAAATAAAAGTTACTGTGGATGTCGCGTAATAAATATTTCGCGTGAAGCGCTGTTGCGACACAAAGATCATTTGTGGAAACTAGGCCTCTGGATGTTACAAACAATGTTATTAAAGAATACGGCCGACTGACTACATCAAATAAGAGGGCACGTACATTCGGGAATGAGTGGTCAAAAAAAAAAAAAAAAAAAAAAAAAAAATAGCGTTAATACTGTGTAGGAAATGTGTCTTAAATATAGTTACGCTTGTACACACTCAAATGTATGCTAACATACGAACGCGATAAACGCACGTACATTTTGAGTGCAATCATCCCCCGTGGCCTGGATAAAAAGAATTACAGTTAAATGCATTTATTCCTCTTAGAACGTAAATGCCTGGACTTCGAAATTAAATGAACAGAAAGACTCCAGGTTCTGAATGTCGCGGCAAATATATTGAAATTAACGGTAGCGGCCACGAAAGGAAAAAGATGAACACATTCACGTACCTCTATTGTTGAGCAGCGTCGCCGTGAAGATCGTCGCCTCCTTCTAAATTCTCTGCATAAAATTAAAATAATAGTAATAATTTTCCATAAATTCAGGAGCTGGGACCCATGGTATCACAAAATACGAAATCGCTGTGCTTCAAAATCACTTTCATTATTTAACCCAACTTTATCAGTAAGAAATGGCACAACACGTCTTAACACTAGGACAGGATAACAGCGAAAGGTAACTTATTCTAAAGCTAATAAAAGAAGAGCGTAAAGTTTCTTTTGTTCAGCAAATGCTTTACATATTAATCTCTGGTAGTTGAACTAGTGTCTATATATTCATAATTTTTTTTATAGTTCCTTTACAAGTTAAACAACTTAGACTGCTTTTACTGCACTTCTTTTGATATGTTTAAATTATTCTCTTAATCCTACATGGAATGGGTCCCACACACTTGCACAATATGCCAGGATGGGAAACACAAGTATTTTGCAAGTGATCTTCTTTGTAGAGTAGCACATTTTCCCAGTATTCTATCAATGAGATGAAGTCTACCACTTGCTGTACCTGTGACTGAATCTATGAGATAATTTCATTTTGTATCTCCAAAAGAGTTACCGGTACACTATAGCATTTGCATGTGTTTACTGGTTCTAATTGTGACTATCTTCCCCTTTCTCTTGATATATGTTATGATTTGACCTTTTATATTTTAATTAACTTTTATCTAGATGCCGATGCTTTATGATTTAGAACAAGAGTGTAAAATTTTCATGATTTGAAACTTGTGACTTAAAAAGATCATATCAGACAAACAGAATCACACTTTGTTATTGATGATTACTGTCTTTGGAAAGATATTATTTCTGTATTATTTCTGCAACTACTTTTTGTAATAATGTCCAGACTTCATCCGGATGCTGGGCATTGGCTGACTCCTTGTAGTGACTTGCCCTGCTGAACGCCATGTCCATAGGTGACCACTCGGGCACATTGTCATGAATTTGTGCACATAAGGAATCTGAACTTGATATGTAGTTGTTGTCGTTGTTGTGATCTTTAGTCTGAAGACTGGTTTGATGTTACTGTATCACTTGTGAGCCTCTTCATCTCCAAGTAACTACTGAAGCCTACAGCCTTCTGAATCTGCTTTCTGTATTTGTCTCTTGGTCTCCCTCTATGATTTTAACCCCCCACATTTGCCTCCAGTACTAAATTGGTAATCTCTTGACGTCTCAGAATATCCCCTATGAACAGATCCCTTCTTTTGGTCAAGTTGTGCCTCAAATTTCTTGTCTCCCCAATTCCATTGAGTACCTCTTCATTAGTTATGTAATCTATCCATCTAACCTTTAACATTCTTCAGTAGTACCATGTTTCAAAAGCTTCAATTCTCTTCTTGTCTAAAATGTTTGTTGTGCATCTTTCACTTCCACACATGGCTACAGTCCGGACACATACTTTCAGAAAAGATTTCCTGACATTAAACTTATATTTGATGTTAAAAAATTTCCCTTCTTCCATAATGTTTCCTTGCTGTTACCAGTCTGCATTTTATATTTTCTCTACTTCAGCCATCATCAGTTATTTTTCTGCCCAAATAGCAAAACTCATTTACCATTTTAAGTGTTTCAATTTCTAATCTGATTCCCTTAGCATCGCCTGATTTACTTCGAATACACTCCATTATCCTTGTTTTCTATGTAACAGACACAAAATGCATACTTCTTTAATACATCAATAAACACTTATAGCTGCAACACTCTAGACAACCTGACTGTGGCAGCAAATAAAATAAGAATGGTTCATTGCTGGCCGTGCACTAAGCAGCTAGGATTTCCTGGCTGTGGCAGCCATTGGAACACACTGCATGGCAGCCAACTGTTTCTCTGCAGCCAGTTGGGAGCAATGTGTCCTGTGGAGAACTTCAGTGGCTGCCTGCTGCAGTCTCTGCACTCTTGCTGGGGCAGCCATGTTGCTGGCATCCTGAAACAAAATATGCAACAACTCTCGATTGCTTGTAGGGTCAGGGGAAATTTCCAGTTCTGGAAGGACATACAGTGTGTCTTCCAATTTATAGCCATCTCTTTCTGTCACATAAATATGTAGAAAAGAGCATGCTTTTGGTGTGTCAATTGAAAATTGTTCTCAAATATCCGTTAGGCAATGAAAATTTCTCAGTTTATGTCCCAGAACGCCAAACGTCCACTCTGTAGACTGCCTAACCGAAGACAAATGATAGTTAAAGAATCTTCCTCTTTAAGGATGCATTACATTTTCACAAATACCGAATGCCTCATCTCAGATAATGGCACATGGCTTTGGTATTGATTGCTTAAAAGTAGGTGAGTCACTATAGTTTCCATTTGCTCCAACATATGTATATGTGAACTTATAATCTGCAATGCATAAAGGAAGTAAAATAATGGAAAAATAATTTTTATAATTATTGTAAAATTAACCTGAATAATGTGGCTCTGTGTTTCCTATGAGACAAAAGATAAAAAATTATAGCATCTTCCACATCCATCTCTCTTTGCTGGTCAGTAATGACTGGCAGTCAGCTGGCTGATTAAACTGACTGCTAACCATATCAGCTGCCTCAGTAAGGGTAACACAGACTGGCTGCCTAGTGTGTTATAGCCCTTAAGAATATATGTACAAGGAACTGAACGCTGCTTACCTGGGGTCAGTCAGGCAGGAAGAGATGGCATTGTTTGAGCTGATTATTTGAAACATTACACATCCTCCACTGAGCCAAGTGACATCAGGTCTTAAGATTACTATACAATTGATAGCTTAATGCTGATTAAACTGAATTTGATTAACTTATTTGTGCCAAGTATGAACTCAAATTTTCAAGGTTTGCTCATTAATTGGCTAATAGAAACATTTAAACAGCTGTGGGATTGTAATCCTATGAAGCTCTTTACATTCACAAACTAAATATTATTTCTTAATGAAAGCTTGTCACAGTTTAATGCACAATATTAATGGTTTCCACTTTGTTGATAATTAATAGGAATTCTAGTTTCATTACAGAGCACGAACAAACTAAATTCTTTCACTTACAGTCATATGAAAATCATGAATAAGAGTCTGTATGAGAGATGCTCCACATTTATGTATGCTTCACAAATAACAACCGATTTGGAGTTTCTAAGTTCCCTACAAATGCTGAGCAGCTCTATGCTCTACTGCTATTTGTTAGTTTTTCTCCATGTAATTAATCATATATGTAGTACAGATTCTGGCACCATTCAATTCTGAAGAGTAATACACACTTCCTGTCCTTGATACATTTTCACATTGTATAATAAATTATCATAGAAATAGAAACGTAGTCATCCTATAAAAGTTAAACTACTCTCCTGTCTTTCTTTGTGTTGCAAAGGACACAAATCTTCTATTTCAAAAACACATGCTGTTAAGGCTAAATCATAATCCACTTTGTAGCACATATGTGATAGAGTATAAAGCAGGAGACAACTGCATGAATATCTAATTGACATATCTACATATATACTCCATTAGCCACCAAGCGGTGCGTGGCGGAGGGCACAATTTGCACCAAAGTCATATTTTCTGCCACTCTGTTCCACTCGCAGATCGCACAAGGGGAAAAATGACTGTCTCAATGCCTCAGTACAAGCTCTAATTTCCCTTATCTTTGAATGGTGATCATTGCGCGATTTGACAGTTGGTGGTATTAATATATGCTCTACATCCTCGGCAAAGATGGGATTTCGGAATTTAGTGAGTAGCCCCTTCCGTTTAGTGTGTCATCTATCTGCAAGTGTGTCCCACTTCAAACTTTCTGTGAGATTTGTAATGGTCTCGTGATGGCTAAATGTACCAGTCATGAATCTTGCCGCTCTTCTTTGGACCCTCTCAGTCTCTTGAATCAGACCCAACAGGGTCCCATACAGACGCACAATACTCTAAGACTGGACGAACTAATGTACTGTAAGCAATTTACTTTGTTGAAGGGCTGCATCGCTTCAGGATTCTACCAATAAACCGCAGTCTAGATTTTGCCTTGCTCATTACTTGTGTAATCTGCTCATTCCATTTGAGATCATTTCGAATAGTCACACCCAGATACTTGACAGATGTTACTGCTTCCAAAGACTGGGCATTTATTTTGTACTCGCACATTAATGGGGATTTTTGCCTTGTTATACACAGTAGGTTACACTTACTAATATTGAGAGATAACTGCCAGTCATTATACCATGCATTTATTTTCTGCAAATCCTCATTGATTTGTTCACAACTTTTGTGTGATGCTACTTTCCTGTAGACTACAGCATCATCAGCAAATAGTCTAATTCCACTGTCAGTACCATCAACCAGATCATTTATGTAAATCGTAAAAGGCAGCGTGACCTATTACGCTGCCCTGGGACACACCTGATGTTATGCTTGTTTCTGTTGAAGTCACCCCATTCAGGATGACATACTGCTCTCTGTCTGTTAGAAAACTTTCTATCCAACCACATATGTCATTGGATAGACCATAAGCACACATTTTTTGGAGCAAGCGACAGTTTGGAACTGAGTCGAACACCTTTTGAAAGTCGAGAAATATGGCATCAACCTGGGAGCCGGTATCTAGAGCCTGTTGTATATCACGCACAAAGAGGGCCAGCTGTGTCTCACATGATTGCTGTTTCCTAAAACCATGCTGGTTTCTGCAGATGAGTTGAACACAAAATATGTTCCATCATTCTACAACAATTGATGTCAGTGAAATTGGCCGGTATTTATGTGCATCCGATTTTCTCCCCTTTTTATAGACTGCTATAACCTGGGCCTTCTTCCAGTCCCGTGGAACTTTCTGCTGTTCCAATGATCTTTGGTAGATGATGGATAAGAATTGTGCCATATTTGTAGCATAATCAGCATATAATCATACGGGGATACCGTCTGGGCCAGATGCCTTCCTGGCATCTAAGGATCTTAACTGTTTTACAATCCCAGATACACTAAACACTATGTCAGCCATCCTTGCATTTGTTCGATAAATGAAAGGGGGAATGGAGCTGTAGTTCTCTACTGTAAACAAGTTTTTGAAAGCTAGATTTAGATTTTGGCCTTCTGTTTATCACCATCTGTTACATTACCCTTACTTCAGCAAGAGAGGGTATTAAATTATTTGTAGCGTTCATAGATTTTACATACGACTAAAATGTTTTGTTGTTATTTTTAGAATCTGCAGATAAAATATTGCTTTCAAATTCGTTAAAAGAATCTCTCATTGACCTTTTGACAGCTGCTTTCATTTCGTATAATTTCTGTTTGTCAGTGGCGCAGTGACTACGTTTAAAATGACTGTGCAATTCTCTGCTTTCTCAGCAACTTCCTAATATGTTTGCTGTACCAAGGTGGATCCTTTCCCTCCCCTATATTTTTGCTAGGCACGTACTTTCTAGCATGTGGTGGAATTTAAATTCCAACCAAAGATGCTCAATATCTTTGTGTCCCGCAGTGAATGCTTGAAGCTGACTATGAAGATATTCATTAATGACACTTTTATTTTCTTTCCCAAACAAGAAAACTCTATGCTGTTTCTTCGCTTTTTTTGCAGTTTCCACTGACATAGAAGCTACAACTACCTTATGGTCACTAATACCTTCTTCTAGATTAACTTCCTCAAAAAGATCTGTGCGGATGCACACATATTACCCGAACTCTTACGGGACTTGGTAAGAATGTCTTCCATGAGTAATGAGTGTGTTGGGTAAGGACACTACGAATGTAGTGTGTGGACATATAAGGTGAGAATGTGTGTCTCACAGGAGGCGTGGGTGAGATAGTCCCTGCAGGCGCACTATCCTCTGTGCCCTCAGTGGCTCAGACGGATAGAGCATCTGCCGTGTAAGCAGGAGATCCCGGGTTCGAGTTCCGGTCAGGGCAAACATTTTCACCTGTCCCCATTGATATATATCAGCACCCATCAGCAACTGAAGGTGTTAATATATAATTCTAATTTCAAAAAGATCAGGTCTGTTTGTCACCAAGATATCTAAATGTTCCCATCTCGAATTGGTTTTCTAACCAATTGCTCAAGGTTGTATGTTGAGAGCGCTCCTAGAATGACTTCACACGAGTCTTTGCTTCTGCGCCCTGTGATAAACGTGTAATTTTCCCACTCAATGGATGCCAGATTAAAGTCTCCACCTATAACTAATGGATAATTTGGATATTTATTTCCTATGTACTCAAGACTTTCCCTGAAACATTCTGTGATGTTTGTTGTGGATGCTGGTGATCTATAAAAACATCCTAATACAATGGTCAATCCTTGTCTAATTGGCAGCTTTATCCAGACTATTTCACAGCCTGACCCAGTATCAATCTCAACTGCATTTAAACAGCTTTTAACACACACCACCTCCCATAGCATCAGTACTATCCTTCCTAAACATTGCCCAGTCCGAGTTCAAAATTTCACTGCTATTTATGTCTGGTTTCAACCAGCTTTTGGTAGCACTACTGTAACTAATTGTAGCCATTTCAAACTGAGGATCCTCAATCTCTTTCTGGATGAAAACCTACATATAAAACATGTTATCTAACCCTTTGTAACAGTGGGTGCTTGATACTCATGAGATATGCAATAGAACTTGAGAAATGATTTGAAGGCAAAAATTAGAGCATGAATTAGCCACAAGTCTCAATAATTGCAATTTTTGAGTATCAGCTGCTCACATAGTAAATTCTAAGTAAGTTATTTATATCAGCAGAGATACTAATGGAGCAGCACCAGCCCGATAATTGGATTAGCACTTATACATTGGTCCCAATGGCACATTGCTCCCAAGCAACTATCTGTTCAGAGTTTCCACTCTCACAACACTCAGGGTACAAAGTACCTAATAAACTGAGAAACTACACATGTATTCCAGTCCTGTCGCAGACTTATCCTACCTCATCAGAGGCTGTACCACCTATGAAAGCAGCCATTTCATGTACCAGCTCTGCTGCAATCATTTTTCAGCTTTTTATATTGGCATGACTACCACCCACCAAGCTGTGACCAAGAGCAATATGGACCACTCTGTTGCACAAATACAGCTGAACATAACATGCTTGATTTCAATGGCTGCTTCAAAAAGCCATATGGATCCTCTCCTCCACCACCAGCTTTTCTGAGCTGCACAGATGGGAGTTATCCTTACAACATATTCTTTACTCCTGAAATCATTCTGGCCTCAATCTAAGTAACCTACTGTCCCCATTCTCTTCATTCAAATGTTTCTGCCCCCTCTGTCCTATCACCTCCTCCAAACTCATATCCTATCACCCTCATTAGGCACTACTCTCTGCCAGTTTACTCAGCGATCCTTTCCCCTTCTATGCTTCTCTCCTTTCCACTCTCTTTTTTCCTTTCTGTCCCTCACCCACAGCCTCCTGACACTGTGCTGGATAGCCTTGTCTGCTACCTCTAGTCCCCGCATGCTCTGCTAGGCAGAACTGTTTACTCTTCCCCAACCAGTACCCTGCTATCCCTCATCCCTCCCGCTTCACTGCTCCACTCCAGATTGTTGCTCCTGTTCAATGTGTTTCTGTTTCAGTCTGGTGTGAGCAACCTGTGACAGCAGATGTGCATGTGAGGTGTGCTTGCTTTTGTGTGTGTGTGTGTGTGTGTGTGTGTGTGTGTGTGTCGTCGTGCCTATTGCCTGCTCAACATATCATCTTTATGGTGAGTAGCAATCTATCCTTATAATAATTGCTGTTAAACTATATATGCAGTCATTTAGTGGCAACCCTCTGTCTCCTTGGATTAATTAGGGCATTATAAATTCAGCAACATGTTGTGTATATAACAGCATGCTGATAGCAAAATTACACGTTCTTTATTCAAATTATTCATTCTGATGGTTCTTTTATATTTTCACATCATAGATGCTGATTCTTTCAAAACAACCATATCTTTTCTGAATGTCACTATGAAATACATTATCACCTATGCATCTGTAGTTATGTACATGACATGGTTTAAGAGGGGAATGGAGCTCATATTCTAGTGTGGTAACCAGTAAAAATTTACAAAATTACAAACCAATCCTTCCTCACTTAAAGTTAACAGCCACTAACAGGTTCAAAAAATACAATGAATTCCTGTGCATTTCATTGTTATTCAAACTGTTAGTTTACTCAGAGGTTCATTCTGTATTTTAGAATAAATTATTCTACTGTAGTTTCCAATACTTTTGCACATTCATGACATAATCTAATCATATTTCAAACAACTGTTGTCATACTCTTGACATAATAGTATTTGCTCACAACTGAGTGTAACATTTCTTCTACCTGAGCTATATTTCATTTTTAAGGTTGCAGCACCAAAGTTCCTCCACATTTCTATGTTTTCTTTAAGTAAGACAGAAACTGCTGGTCAAAGAAACTATGGATAGGTTTGTAGCAAGTATGGTACTCAGGTTAGTAGTTATGTATAATAACAACTAAAACAACTAACAGGTCATGCAATTCCATGGAGTACATGGGAGAAAGCTGTGAGCACCAGTGGGATGTTGGCATGGTGGAGGCGTTAATCTCTGAAATGTTGTAATCAGTGAGATGTGCCAGCGAGCACGGTACTCAGCCAAAGTGCAAAGGGAGAGCAGCAGCCAAAGGCGGAGGAGAGGGGGATGATGGTGTGGTGTAGGTGGTATGATGGTCCATGACGGGTGAGGCAACAGGAGGCATGAGATATCAACGGTGACGGGGGAGGGGGCAGCAAACCCAGGATGATGATTAGAGGTTGGCAAAGTGGCAGTAGAGGCAGCATCACCCCTTGTCAGCCATAGGAGTGGCATATACAGGGGTAGTGATCATCAGATAAGGGCTCCATCGGTCATGAAGTGACATGTTAAACCTGCCGCATTGACAAAGAAGGGCAAGGAAGTGGCATGTTAGATTGACCAGGAGACTACACTGAGACCTGCCTCACTATCTGCGAAACTGTTGGAGATGAATAACAGTGAGTCACATAGGATGACATCGAAGTATTTCAGCAAAAAGTTGGTCCTATTTGGTTGTACTTTGAAGTGAGTGTCTATTGGCTGCAGAGACACTAAAGCAGGGTTTGCCACCAAGAGTCAGGCAAAGTCCATGCAAGCTTCAGTCTGTTTAAGGACACCGTAGTGGTCTTTCCCGAGATGATAATGTCAAACCTGTTGATGACCCACTTGACAACAGGGCATCGGCTGAGGTGGGGCAGGGAGTGGGAGGGGGGGGGGGAGGAACAAAGCCATCTTGATGGCATCGGTGCACAGCATAATGTGTGAAGAGGTGTTTAAGTCATTGTGAAGAAATATCAAAGGCTTTGTGTGATGGGTAGTTGGTGGCATGCAGATGTTGCGTAATGCTCATGTACTCAGTGCACTAGTTTCAACAGGTTATGGTCTGGTGTAATTACACCTTGAGTGACAAATTCTGCAGGGAGGCAGAGCAGCTCACCATATAGTACCTCAGCAAGTGAGACATTCAAATCTTCTTTATGAGCAGTCCTAATTGTGAGAAGCAACCAAGGCAGGCCATTGGTTCATGACAGCGAGTGGCAGATTTATGTTGCCTTGGCATGTGACGCCACCATTCCACTAGGCTCTTCGACTGGAAGTGGTAAGCAGTCATGTGGAAATGATGGCATTCATAAAGTTGGCAGAGTTCATTGAACAAGGCTGACTCAAATTGTCGATCTTGTTCTGTTGTCATCAATGTAGTACAGGCAAACCTGGCAATCCAGTTGCGGACAAAGGCCTTGGCAACTGTATCAGCTGAAATGTCTGGTAATGGAATGGTCTCAACCTAGCACATCATACGGTCAGTCGGGGGTAAGGTGTACTTTGAATCCTGTGGCTTGGGGAGTGGCCTGACTGAATCAGTATGAATGTGTTGAAAATACACCATTGGGACAGGGAATTTCCCAAAGAGGGTCTGGGCATGGCATCCTACCTCTCTGTGTTGATAAGGGACACAGGCCCTGGTCAGTGCAGTGCAGTCATGCTTGACATTGGGCCAGACGGTGTGTTGCATGACTAATTTTGGTGTGGGATGTATGCTGGGATGTGCAGGATAGTGCATCAACTTGTACACAGTCTTACGATAGGTTTTCAGGATGACTGGTCATATCCTCTCACACAACACATCACACAAAATAGGTCTGGTGGCTCCTGGCAGTGTGTTCTGTTGTAGTTGTAGCCCAATGTCTTGTCCAGTAGGTAGTAGTTGTAGGGCAGGATCTGTGGCTTGTGCACCAGCGAGTAGATCAAATTCCAGCTGTGTAGAAGTGGCTGGCAAGTGAGACATATAATCCACAACTATATTTTCTGCACCTCGGAAGTATCTGATGTCAGTGGTAAATTGTGAGACCAGGTTGAGGGGCGAAAGTGCCTTGGTGTAGCGTTAACAGAGGAGTTTTTGATTGCTTCTGCAAGAGGCTTGTGGTCGATGTAGATGTTTACAGGTGGTCCTTCAATATCATCCTGCAAATAGTGGACTACCTCATGGATAGCCAAGAATTCTTTATCAAAAGTCAACCACTTCTTCTGAGTATCGGTCAACTTCCAAGAGAAGAAACATAGCGACTATGCTATGCTGGTGATATCTTGTTGCAGTACTACACCAATCGTGTGGTCGCTGGAGTTTTCAGTGCATCCAGTGATGGAAGGGCAAGGGTGACAGCTTGTGCGATGTCGGATTTAATCTCGTTGAAGGCCGTTTGCATTTCAGCTGTCCATGTCAGGCGTCATTTGTTGGTGATGTTCGTGCTGCATAGCAGCTCAGTCGGAGGCAAGAGCATTTCAGCAGCATGTGGGAGATGATGCCTCCAAGGAAATGTCATAGTTCTTGACAGTCCAAGGGGAGAGGGGGGAAGAGGATTTGTTCCTGTTTCTCCAGCATGGGGCGTATCCCTGAAGTAACAACCAAACGTCCAATGAAGGTGAGACAAGATTGCTGTAGTTGGGATTTATCATTATTAATTATGATGCCATGTGCCGCTAACTTGTCCAACACTGTGTGTAAATGAATCTCAAGGTCATCAGGAGACTGCAAGAAAATTATCATGTCATCTAGGTGTGCATGGCAGAAGGACATATTAAATAGGAGGCGTCAACAAACCTCTGCCAGGTCTGGGCCACGTTTTTTAATTCGTATGGCATAAACAAAAACTCCATCAGACTGAATAGCATGATTATTGCCATTTCTGGTATATCCTTGTCAGCCATAGATATCTGTAGATAGGCCCTTTTACAGTCAACAACACTGAATATCATTGCACCAGCAAGTTCATGTTCAAAGACTTGTAAGTTCGGAACAGGGTATCTGTCTATTAGAGCCCAGGTGCTGAGGCACCAATAATTACCACACAATTGCCAAGTATTATCCTTTTTGAGGACGAGCTTGATAGGAGAAGCCCTGGCCACACAATACCAGCATGTAGGAGTTAGCCCACAGTGACTTCTGCGGCTTTGAGTTTGTGGGGAGGTAGGTAGCGGGGGTGATGGTGGATCTGTAGGCCAGGGTTTGTGTTGGCACAATGAACTGTCTCATCAAGGATGGTACAAACAGTCTACAGCCAGGTGGGCTGGCAGGAAGTGAGAGTTGAGGGCATAATGATAGGTGTTATTGTAACACCATTGTCGACGGACTACCCGGTCACAGAGACACTGTCAGTAACACTAGGTATTGTCAGGTGAGCACAATTAGGTAATTGCACTTGGCTGGCTGGTGTGGCCGAGTGGTTCTAGGTGCTTCAGTCTGGAACCTCGTGACCACTACGGTTGCAGGTTCAAATCCTGCCTCAGGCATGGATGTGTGTGATGTCCTTAGGTTAGTTAGTTTTAAGTAGTTCTAAGTTCTAGGGGACTGATGACCTCAGATGTTAAGTCCCATAGTGCTCAGAGCCATTTGAACCATTTTTATTTATTTATATCCCATAAATCCAATACTGTGAGGCATTCGCATGGATGTAGGACATATCAGACACCTGAACAAATTTCTAGAAAGTGAAACAGATCATCTGGAGAATACTGATGAGCTCCTAAATAAATTCGAACATAAGAAGTTATGACTAGAAGTTATGACTTACCTTTGGCTTTTATCGTGTAGGACTGAAACAAAATTCAAGAAAATATACTGCATTTTTGTATGGGAAGAGATGCTATCAATGCTAGTTGATACCCTTTGGACTCAATGTTTTGGTTGCAGAGTTTATTAGGGCTTTAGATTTTGTGTTAGAAAGGAACTTGTGGCTACATTAATGATTTACGTTGATGATATTTTGATCACTGGGGAAAGTTGGGAAGATCATGTTAGCACATTGAGGGAGGTTTGCAACAGATTAAGGCAAAGGGGGATGTCTCTAAAATTAGCCAAATGTAAATTTGTTATGAAAATACTAAAATTTCTTGGACACAGCATCTCAGAAGAGGGAATTTTGTTGGACCAAGAGAAACTCAAAGCCATACCAAAATTCCCAATTCTGAAAACAAAGAAACAGTTTATGTGCTTTTTCAGAATGTGTGGATACTACCAAAAATTCCTGATTGTCAGGCTTTAAGTGCAGCAAGTATGAACTAACTTCTCAAGAAAAAATTTGGAAATTCGTGGTAAGGTCTTATGGGACCAAACTGCTGAGGTCATCGGTCCCTGAGCCTACACACTAACTTAAACTGACTTATGATGTGGACAACACACACACCCATGCCCAAGGGAGGACTCGAAGATCTGACATGGGGAGCTGCATGGATCGTGACAAGATGCCTTAGACTGCGGGTCTAACCAGTGCAGCTAACTTCTCAAGGAAAAATGCTATATGGGTATGAGACCAAGGTTGCCAAGAAGCTCTGATAACATACAGACACAACTGTGTAACTGCAAAATATTTTACAGGCCTGATTTATCCATTCCATTTTTTAACATGGCAGGTTGCAGTGACTGTGGTCTGGGAAATCAGCTTTTCCAAGAAGCAGAAGTAAACGGGTGGTAGAACACTGATCTATCTCATTTGGTAGTCGAACTTTACAAAAACATGAGAAACCCTAACTAAAAAAGAATTATTGGCTGTATTTATTAGGATTTTGTCAAATTCAGAAACTACTTATCTGGGCATCAGGCCATGGTCTACACAGGAGTGTAAGTTACACCCAGGTAGAATAACTCAGTGGGTACTTTTCCTCCAACAGTTTAATTGCACCATTAAGCATTTCAAAGGGGAGGACAACTTAATCCCAATGCTCTATCAAGGCTTCCAGTTGGGAGTGATTTTGAAGACAGTAGTGGGGAGTGTAAGAAAGAGTTCAAGACTATGTGTCTACAAGGATTAAGTGATAAGCAAGAAATTAGGTACATTTGTAATGATATCTGCAGGAATCAGAACGCTGACCAAAACTGAAAGCTCGTTAAGAGTTATTTAGAAAAAGGGGACTGAAAAAGTAGGAGATTATTATAAAGTATACAAGGTATTTAGTTTATGAAAAATAGTACTGACAGTGGCTTTTGGAGATTATGTCGGCCTGAGTAATACATTGATGTCTTAATTAAATATGTACATGAAAGCTTTGGGCAATGTGGAACATAGAAATGCACACAAAAAATCCAGGAAAATGTTTATTTTTATATTATCTCTGGAAGGATTAGGAGACTGTTACCAACCTGTGACAGATGCCCACAGGCGCTGACTCCTTGGGGCCTGAGGGGGCCCGAGCCCCCTCAAAGATTTGTTTGGGGGTGTAGCCCCCCAATAATTTAAGAAAATTATTAGTTATATTATGCTTTGTAAAATTACAAATTATGTTGGAATTTTTTATTTTCCTTGTTGGGCGATAGCTACCTTTTAAAATACATTCAGTAATGAGTTAAAACAAATAATTATTGTGGTAGTAAGCAGGTTAACTAAAAACGAGTGGTGTGAATCATGATAGTGTTATGGTGCACACTTAGAATTTGTCCTGGTGCACAAACCTTCGGGTAAAGTCTGGCGGCGGTGGGCCAGCACTGTGGCTGCGGTGACATCAGAAGGACTGGAGCAGAAGCGCCTGGAACCCTCCGCCTTGCATCGCCTTGACACTTCGAGACATTACTACATCACAGCTATATAAAGCCCACCCTGCTGTTGCAGTCATTCAATGTGTATAGTTTCATTCAGTGCATACTGCACATGTGTTTAGTGTTCCGACTTTAGTGTCTAGTGGACTATTTTAAATGACTATTTTATTCGTTTATTTTAGTCTCATAGTGTATTGTG
This sequence comes from Schistocerca piceifrons, assembly GCF_021461385.2. Lineage (NCBI taxonomy): Eukaryota > Metazoa > Arthropoda > Insecta > Orthoptera > Acrididae > Schistocerca > Schistocerca piceifrons. The sequence continues at coordinate 776,374,478 of NC_060140.1, read as the reverse complement.
AAATAAGTTTGCAATGGATAAATCTGTTACCAAAGAGGTGTGCTTGGAAGTTGATCATACTGCAAGTCAACCTCCAACAATTATTGTGTTGTCAATTGCTTCATCATCTTCAGGTGAGAACCGTTCAGAGCCGAAACCTGGACAATCCAGTACGGGAAAATCATTTCAGAAGTCTTGGTTAATCAAATATACATGGCTAGAATATGAAGCATCTACCAAAAAAGTTTTTTGCAAAACCTGCAAAGAGGCAGATGCTAAAAATCTATTACAATTTTCTTCAAAGAAAGAAGATGCATTTACTTCCACAGGGTTTTCTAACTGGAAAAAGGCTTTGGAAAAATTCCATCTTCATGAAAATATTTTTACGCATAAAGAAGGTGTTCTGAAACTAAATTCTCTCACTAAGCAAAGTGTGGCCTCCCAATTGAATGAACAGTTAGATAGTGATAGGAAGAAATGCCGTTTAGCTCTTGAGACAATTTTTACTGCCGTGCAACTTCTATGCTGACAAGGACTAGCAATTAGAGGGCTTGAAGATGTAAACTAAAATTTTTTTCAGTTGTTGGAACTCCTAAAGAATGACATACCTGAGTTTAAAGATTGGTTAGGACATTCGGGATATGAGTGGACATCCTACGATATTCAAAAAGAGATCATTGATCTACTAGGAAAGTCCGTGTTGAGAAAGGTATTGGCTTCAATAAAGAAGACTGAACATTTTTCTATTATGGTTGACGAAACAAGTGATTCTTCGATTCACAAACAAGTGTCATTTTGTATTCGTACTGTTGATGATTAAGGAATCATCAACAGAGACTTTATTGGCTTATATGAGACCCCCAACACTGAATCACAATCTCTGTTTGGTATTTTAAAAGACATTTTTGCTCATCTGGATTTGTCAACGGATAATTTAAGAGGAGAGTGCTATGATGGTGCCTCGAATATGAGAGGAAAGTTCAAAGGACTAAAAAAAGTTAGTTTTGGATATACAGCACTGCTCACAGTTTAGACTTGGCAGTTGTAGACAGTCTCCACCATCTTACGTCTATGAGGGATGTTATGGCTTTAGCCAAGGACTTAATAAACACAAAAGGATGGTTCTAATCAGAAGCGTATGCTGTGAGAGTGCCAACAACCAAGCTGGTCTATGGCCCCTTTGCCTGACTTGATGGACTATGTGAGCTTCTAGTATCTTGAGAATATTGAAAAACTTTGAAGAACTTCTAGAGTTTTTTGAAACATTTTCTGTGGAGGACAAAACAGGGGCAGGTTACAAATGTGCAGGCTACCTTGAGTCAATGTTACAATTCAAGACTTATTTCTTTTTATGTCTTTATTGCCATGTAATGAACCCAGTAGAGGATGTCAATGAAAAAATTCAATGCTATCATCTAAGTGTTGCTGATCTGGAAAAGGTATATGAGGGCTTGATTTGTATGTTTAATGGAAGGCGTGATAGTTTTGAACACTTTTGGGAATTGTGTTTAAAAGAAAAACCTTCACAAGTTGATGATCCTTCACTTCCTCACAGTCAAAGTATACCAAAGAAGTGTGAAAACAACAAAGCCAGCTCACTGCACACTTCCAAGACCCCAAAGGAATACGACAAAGCTATTTACATTGAAGTTTGTGAAATGGTGCAATCTTGCATTACTGAGTGGTTTGCTTCAACTGGACTCACACAGGTCATTGCAGTTGAACAAGAGTGCTTGCTTTTCGTAAACAGAGGTGAAACAAATTTGGAAAAATTAACTTTTTTTTTTTTTTCAAAAATGACCTAGACATTGAGAGACTACACTTACATTTGAATACGTTAGCCGATATCACTAATAAAAAACAACTGGTCTTAAAAAACATGCGTGATATAAGAAATAACATTACGCAAGAGCCTGCAGTTGGAGAATGTTATGTGAAGCAGTGAAGTGCATTAAGCTTCTCCAAGTAGTAACAATCATGACAGCAACAGCAGAAAGGTCACTTAGCACCCTTGGACATCTGAAGTCATATCTCCGATCAACAATGGGACAGAAGCAATTGAACAATTTGGCTGTTGTTAATGCTCACTGAGATGTTTTGGATGAATTCTATATCCGACTAGTCATCAACGACTTCATATTCAGTAATCCAGACAGACAGTTGACATTTGCACCTTTCTAAATACACTCTAGCCCTAATAATGGCATTTAGACCAATATTAAAAATCTTTATAAAATTGATAATTAAATACGTAGATAATGTTAAATTTTCAGTTTTGAAATATTAGTACTATTTTAGTAATGTATTACTATAGTACTGTTAGTACTGTATTAGTTATTTTCAAGTATTTTAACTTTGAGATATTGTTTTTACTTAATGAACCCTGAGCCTTATTCAAAGTAAGCTTAAATTAGCTATTTCATTTATTAATCAAAATGCTATTACTGTGCGTCAGCAATATTTTATGTTTTATTCTTTTAATGATAGTTTAGGATTTATTTAAATATAATTTCAGTCTTTTCAGAGCTATATATTCACTGCACTGTAGTAGTCTATAAGCATGATTATTACTGTAAATTAAATTAGCTTTTTACGAAAATACCATGTGTGTTTATGTTTTGTTTCTTTTTTCAAAGCCAAAAAAATGTGTCAGGGTTGTCGAGTTTTCCAGAGTGTCAAGTTATCAAGAGTCCATTTTTCGTGGTTCTAATGTTGATCAAATGATTCTAAAATGCTTTAAAAAATTTTAAAACTCACTCTTTTTCATCTAAAATTTAGAAAATTTCCTGGGGCAAGACCCCCAGTATGTGACAAAAGATTGATGGCGTGGTGCTTGTTAAATCCCACGAGAAGTCAAAATCAGTTAGTGGGGAATTGAAAATTTTTTTTGACATTTATATTGGGCCATTCAGGGTCCATGGCAACCCTCACCCTCATGCTTGCAGATTTGTGTATCCAAGATCTGACAGACTGTCTGGCCTGTGAAATGTGACAGGGCTAAAACTGTACAAGCAGTCACCTAATGCAAACTATTTATAGAAACTTGTCCAGAAAAGAGATCATACCTTTCGTAAATAGTAAGCTGTAATTTTGTGTATGAATTTTGCCTAATTCTTTATGTGCATATAATGTCATGTATACCTCAGGAAGACATACAGACTGTGTATGTCAAGTGTGCGGTGAACACTAGGTATCCTAGCTATGTAGCACCTTTCTTGTTTTTCATTTTTGAGAACTGCATCTTCTCATTCTGTATATCAGACATTTCAGTTATCTCCTACTGTCATGACAATCCTTAGTTTAAGCAATAAAAACAAGTAGGAGTTAACAGAAATATTTAACAGTTCTGTTTACAGCTAATTTTGTCCTATATTTTCTTGTGTATAGTCTGGATCCATAAATATCATAACTAGGGCAAACCTTATTGTAGAAGTAAATGACATTTTATTTCTTGAAAAGTTGTTATACACAAGTAAGAAAAAAACCTTGCAAATAGTGCAAGAATAAATCAAAAGAATTTTTCATAGAAAGAATGTGTAGCTTTCGAAATAATGACCTTGATTTTGTAAATAGATGTATAGCATGTAATATCACTTGTATATGCGCAACTATTGACTAAATACAATATCCAAAGACAAGAATATCATCAGAAAAACAAAAAAAATTCCTGAAGCAGTAATGGAAGATTTCATCTCAAATCATAGAGGTCTTGTCAACTTGTGGTCATAAATTTCTCTGGAAAAAATTTACATTAGACCTCTATATCATAAGTGTTAAGAAATAAAGTATTTTCGTTTTATCTCAATTTCTGTAAATAGTAAGGCCCTTTAAAAATGTATATTTTGTAAATAACTCTTAAAACAGTAGAGAACAAAAAATATATAACTAAAAAACCAAAAGTACTGGAGACATGGCAGATGTTTTGTGTTAAGACTCCCTCTTAGTGTGTTGAAATTTAGTTGACACTTGCATACTTATGGGTTTTCTCTAACTTATAAATTTAAGATAAAAATATGAGATTTAAGTTAATTTTTCCACTTAAAAACCTTTTTCTAATTTGGAAAGCCACAGAATGCTATCTTTTCTGTCATACTACCAGATACTACTGACGAAATTATAAACAGTATCTTCTCTGCTCCAGCTGTCTGTATTATGTAAATATTTATTACTAAGAATGAAAAAAATGCATTTTTGTGAGTTTTTATGAGTTACTTATTCAAAAACATCCGTCCAAAAACTTTTAAGAATCACACAAAATATTGTTTGGTTAATATGTTTGTAGTCAGTGCAAACACAGTGGACAATATTTTTCTGTGTAAAGTGTTAAAATTTTTTCAACATTCTGCGCATTTCACATAACTAAATTTCTAAACTAAGATATGCATGTTGGCAACACTGTTTCCAGTGCTGTTCTGTTTATAACAAACAAGTGAGAACTTGTGCATAAACCATTCTGCATCGAGTTTTGTGTTTGGTTCAAAATTTCTATTAAATACAGTGTCAGTGAGGAAATACAGTAGTGAAAGAGTGAGGTGTGATGACCACGAAAAAAGCCACAAAAGGTGGTGTGTAAGAAACATGAAAAACACTTCACAGTTGTTGGAAATATGTCAGAGGTATTGTAGAAATATATTGGTCCTCATGTAATGGTATTAGCATCACATCCATTGTGCTGGAATTGCTATACTCAATACAAGAACAAATTTAGTGACAACCCACCTGAATGATTACTGTCACCCAAATGTTAAACTGAAGAAGACAGTGCAGATGGTTGTATTCCTGCGTGTGAAGTTGTTGATGCATTGAATGCTAGCATTTCTGCTGTAGCCCCTACTATATCCACCCTTAAAGGTCCAGGAAAGGTAAGAAGCCCAAGAAGAAAACAGTTTGTAAAAAGAAAAGTGGAAGAAATTGAAGCAAGTTTTACACAAGCAACATCTTCAAAACTTTGTGTAGTGTATAATGTAAGTGCACTTGGTGCAGAACCTGAAGATAGTGATAGGTGCATGAAGTGTGCTGTGTGGTTTCAAAACCTAAATACTGTTATCTCAGCAGGCACCTATACTGAGAAGGTACAATTACTGACACCGACATCAGGTAGCTACTCTAAGCAGCAGATACAGAAATACATACCCATTTCCTCACATTATTTAAATTCAAAAGCTCGTAAAATAAAGAATGAGAAAGGTATTTGGGCATGCCCAGATTCTTACTGTGGGCATCCATTACTCTGGAATATTACCTAAGTGATAACAAAGATTGCAGAAGCAAAGTCCTAACCAGGGTGATACTATCTTTGTTAGCAAAAAAGGTGAAAAAGTTAAAGACATACATGACAAGATCAATAAGAGAAGCATATCTCCTAATGAAAAAGGAGAATCCAAATGCAAATTGGTCCCAAAAAATTCTACTATTTACCACCAAAATGGGTAAAATGCCAGCCATTGAAGGAAGTATGCAAATGTATTTACTGCACTAATTTGAAACTTGCCTCTTTCGCCATAAGTAGTGTCACAGGAAAGAGATGGACCTAATGCTTTTGTGCATATGTCAAGAGCCACAAGATAAATCTTGGTTGCAGGAGTGTGCAATGTGTCCAGGTGCATAAGTGATTGAAGCATTACACCTTCAGGATACTGACAATGACATAACCAATGCATTGTGGGAGGGAGGAGAGTTGATTAAGACATGAAAGGAATAGCTCACCATCATAACCAGAGGATTCAGAGACTGGCCATAGCAGAAGTAAAATCAGCCACATCCCAGAATACTGACACATTAGTTCTTCTTTTTGACTTTGCTGAAACTAGTCTTTTGCTTTGCAGAATGAAATTCAAAGTTACCACTGGCACACATCACAGGTATCAATATTCATATGTGTCACTCACTTCTGGTGAACATCACACTGTTTTGCTATAGTCAGTGATGATCTCATTCATGACAGTGCACATGCATACAGCACTGTCAGCATGATGATTGATGACATAGCATCTAAAGACCATGCATTTCCTAAACATGTGCATGTGACTGATGGTGCAGCATCTCATTTTAAAAACTGCTTTCAGCTTTTTGAGTTTGACCAACACTGTAATACAGAAATTAAAACAAAAAATGGATATTTTCAGCATCAGGTCATGGAAAAGTGCATATGATGGGGTAGGAGGTCTTGGTGAACACCTTCAACAAGATTTAATCTCCAGCATAAAGCTGCTGATGTTATAAGGGAAGAGAGAAGAGAGACCGGATGAAGATGAAACAATGGGCTGTGCGTTCTTGGCATACGCAGGTCCTCCGACGTCCAGGATTGCGAGAATTCTCAATAAATTTAAAGTGAAGACTGTTTTCTGCGCAGCAGGAAAAATCAAAGACCTTCTCGATTCAACCAAGGATCCACTATGTATGATGGCACCAGGTGTGTACAAGATCGGATGCGAATGTGGGATGCAATATATAGGACAGACACAGCATTGCAGCTCACATTGCCGCAGTGAACACATTAGGCATGTACGCTTGGGTCAGACCAACAAATCTGCTGTGGCGGAACATAGTATTGACGAGAAGCACACCTTCGATTTCGAGGACACAAAGAAAATATACAGTACAAACGGATTTTGGAACTCAGTAATCAAGGAGTCCATAGAAATTCGGTTACATGACAACCTAATCAACTGCAACAGTGGCTACCATCTCAGCACAGCCTGGGAGCCTGCAATCGGGAAAATCAGAGAAGAACGTTCTGTTCCACCAAGGGCTGCGGACGGAGCAGACAGAGACAGATGCTGGGACTTGAACCCCGCGCCCGCATCCCCCCCCCCCCCTCCCCCCCCCCCCCACCATGACCACCAACCGATCCAGGAGCATCGGGCTATTCCGCGGGCACGCCGGCCGCGTGAAGTGGAGAGCGGTCCAGCAGAGATATAAGCCCGCGGCCGACGATATCCCGACACTTCGCCTGAAGATCATGGAGACGCATTCCATCGAAACGTTGCTACGAGACGATGATGCTACTCGGCTGACAACCCGTGAAGACTTCATATATGAAATTCGCCGAGAAAGCCTGCACTCGCTTGAATCTATTAATTCTAAATGAAAGTGCATTAAGGGAATTCCTTTTAAAAAAGAGAGAAGAATGGTCTGCTGTGAAACATTGCGAAAATGGTTCTCCACAGAATGCAGCCTGTTACTGTGTGTGAAATGCAGAGACTACAGTATACATTAGAAGACATTGTAGTGAGCCACTTCATTTCTTGTATGTATGACAGTCAGTGGTGGATAGGACAGATAATAAGGATCTCTCGGGGCTGCAAGATACAACCATCTGCTTTATGACACTCCATGGTCCTGTTAATGCTTTCAAATGGCCATCATCAATAAATCAGTGTGCAGTTCCCATTTCCCAAGTACTGCTGTTGTTGGATCATCCTTGTCCGTGTGTAAATTCCGTTCAGCCAAGTAATTTCAATGTGAAGCAAATGAGAAATCCAAGTGAACTCCTTTCCACAGTGCAGTGTTGATTGTTACATTGTAGGAAATTTTAATTCATGCAAAGTCTTGAAGAAGTAAAACCATGACCAAAGACAATAATAACTTGTGAATAATATCATAAAAATAGAAATGGGTGTAAATATTCTATTTCTCATTCTCATTATAAAATGCTTTCGAATGAACTTATGAATTGTTTTCCCACTCTCTTATAATGTTGTAAAGTATTCAGAAATACCAGTTTTGCATGACATTTCTTAAAATCAGTGATCAGTTTAAATACTTAAGTGTCCATGATTTTTTTGACTTTGAGAGTAGAGCTAGGCCTATCCAAAAAATTTGTCACTTTTTGTACAGCCAAGTATTGCCCACTCTGATTGTACATTCCCTGAGTATGATGACCAACTAACATACCATGAAATTTTTAGAACATTTAGGACGGGACTTTTGGAGAAAATAATTTCTAAATAACCAAAAAATTTCAGATCCTTTCTTCTTTATGTACAAATATTTTGACAGTTTAAGAATTCCATGCATTAATGTCATAGCTGACAGTTAGTAGTCCTTCCACTTTATAGTTTCTCAAGACAGTTAACATCCTGTGACTGTTCATATTTTCAAAACATAATTTTGAAATTTGCAAAGTTACAAATTTTCATAGTTTAATTTTCCACAAAAAAAAACTCCGGAGTGTTTATGTATTAATCATGTCTCACAGTATTGGGAACAAAGTATTTATTGAAAATAAATTCAGATCTCTATCACTTCTGGTTTCTCTATTACAATTTTTTAATTTTCCCTTTTGTTATGACGTTTTCACAAATACACTCATTTAGAGAGGTGTGTAGCGTTTAAAAAAATCATCAGGAAATCAAAATACTGTAGTGTTGGAGGAAATCAAAATATTGTAGTGTTGGAGAAGTATCATGTGCAACTTCAACATTTTTTTAATTTTTTATTTTTTTTATTTTTTCCAGCAAACTTTGAAATACTGGTGTGTCACACTCACTCTTGACCTGTATGATTTGACGTGAAATTATCATAATGCAAAATAAATAATGATAAGATTGGTTGGTTGGTTGGTTGTTTGGGGAAGGAGACCAGACAGCGTGGTCATCGGTCTCATCGAATTAGGGAAGGACGGGGAAGGAAGTCGGCCATGCCCTTTCAGAGGAACCATCCCGGCATTTGCCTGGAGTGATTTAGGGAAATCACGGAAAACCTAAATCAGGATGGCCGGACGCGGGATTGAACCATCGTCCTCCCGAATGCGAGTCCAGTGTCTAACCACTGTGCCACCTCGCTCGGTCTAATGATAAGAATTGAAATATTTTGTGATGCTAACATGACTACTAGTTATAAATTATGTTCTTATCCTTGAATTAGCAAGTGCCTGGTTTCTACCAAATACTTTCCTGCATGAATGTCTACCAGACTTAACCCATGACTCTGTGTGCTTATCCCAACCCAGGCACAACATGTAATTTTATTCACTCATAGTGGACTGTGGTATTGCAGTGATGGTGCTAACAATTAAAAAAATAAAATAAAAACAAATAAAAACTCTGACAGCCACTAGAGGGACTAACAGAGACTGCAACTGTGGAAAGCTGCCAGATGTTCCAGTCTGGTCGAGGACAAAAGAAGACACCCAAGCTGAGCTTCATTATGCCATTTTATAAATATTTTGAAAAGAGAGACTTCATTATGTAAGTATTCAAAAAGAAAAATTTCAAGTTAAAATACATGTTTCAGATGTTTGAAGGAAAAAAAGAAAAGATTATACATTTTTGGAAGGTGACTATCAAGAGCCATCAAGTAATGTATAAAATACATGTTTGACCATCAGCTGCTTTGATTTTAAACCCAAGTAACCAGTTTCAGTCATGGAACATCTTCATGGGTAAGGGTTAAAATTGTTTAAGCCACCACGTTACATTTGTCATTACTCAAATAATGTGTAGAGTATGTCATGAATATCAACATATGACACAGGACTTTTAGAAGCAAACATATTAAATGTACACAGAGCAGTACTCAAAACTATGATATAATTTGCATGTCTACACACAAGCTCAATGCCGTGCATTCATATTTGAATTGTGTTGTTAGAGAACAACCCCATCATTCCAACATTATCACTACAAATGAGTCAGCAAGCATGGAGCAACTAGCAACAGACAGAGAGACACCATTGGAGCAGCCTGTAACATCTATAATGGCACTGACACAGGTCAGTACAGTGAAACCTCTTCCCAGTGCCTGTGCACCTACTATGTGTGTTTCCCCACCTCATTAGATTCACACTTACAGTTCAGACAAAGTGCTATGCACAATGTAATTGTTCCTAAAATCAACACCCTGCCGAGCTCTCCAGTCTGACATGAGGCATGTAGATTAGCTCGGGCCAGTCTTCACATGGCCAGCTTGGCTATATATGAGTAATTACAAGGAGATGAAATCAGACATTCTGATTGCCCTTCATCTCATATCTAAAAAGGATGGCACACATAGATTGTGTGGTGATTATTGGGCTCTTAACTCATGCATGATCCTAGACAGTTATCCAGTCCAGAATATTTAGAACTTTACTCACAATTAAGCAGGCTCCTCTGTATTCAGTATGTTGGACTGTAAAAAGGTTTATACGCAGTTTCCCATGAGCCAAGGGGACATACCAAAAATGGCTATTATCACCACATATGTACTTTTTAAATTTCTTTACTAACCACACAGACTCAAAAATGCAGTGCAGACTTGGTGAAGGTTCATAGATAATGTTCTTTTCAAGTTTCCCTTGTGTTATGCCTACTTAAACGAGATGTTAGTCTTCTCTAATTCTCAGCATGAGCACAAGGAGCATTTCAAACTAGTTACCAATGTCTTATGCAAGGTCAGCATCATAGTCAACAACGATAAAAGTCAACTGTGATATTCAGAGGTTCCCTTCCTTGGCCAATTAGTTAGCAGTGATGGCATATGGCCAACTGCGCAATGGTCTGAGCTCATTAGTCAACTGCTACAACCTTAGAACCTTCAAGAATTATGCTGATTTCTCAGCACGGTAAACTTTTATTGCACACACCTACCTCATACAGCTACTAGCCAGGTACTGCTGGTGAATGTATTAGCAGGCAAACACATGACGAGCAAAAGATATATTCAGTGGACCTTGGAGATGCAACAAGCATTTGAGAAAATCAAAGATTACCTTTCTCAGGCTATGGTGTTGACATGTACACTCCCCACCGCACACCTGTCATTCTTATCAGGTGCAAGTGATTCCATGATTGGAGCAGTTCTCCAAGTCAGTAGCAGGAGTACAACCTTTTCCAAAAGGTTGACTGACTTCCAGTGTAAGTGGTCAGCTTATAACAGGGAACTTTCGGCAGTGTATGAAGCTATATAGCAGTTTAAAGACAATGTGGAAGGTGGACATTTGACCATCTTCGTTGATCATCAACCTCTGGTAGATTCCATCAGCAATCCAGCAAAACATTGCTGCCCATGGCGTTTTCACCATTTAGGTTATGTTGCACAACTCACAACAGATTTTCAACATTTTCACACCACAGAAAATTTGTGTCATCTCTCTCTAGGATCAACACATTCACCATGGATATTGATTATGACAAACTAACAAAAGCACAACTATAGGACCTGCAATTATGTGAACACATATCCAACACCACGACTGTTTTGCACATAGAAAGCCACACTGTTCTCAGCTCTTTGACACAAGTACTGTGTGATGTTTCACAGAACTTTTGGCATGAAGATAAGTTACATGGGCTGCCCCATCCAGGGTCAGTCAAGCAATGAAAGTTTGTTTGGCCAAATGACAAAAGAGATTGTAAAACTTGGATGTAAGCCTGTGCCGCCCACCAACGTTCTGAGATAGGATGGCATATGAAGCAAAATGGTCATTATTCAGTCTCTAAGGGCCACTTTCAGCATATCCACCTAGTCCTCAGTCAGATGGGTTTTCTTATATCCTCACTTGGTCAAGGGTATACTAGTACCTGTCATCTTTGCAGAAGCCATGGCAAAAGTATTTCTCAATTTACAGATTTCCCATTTGTATTGTCCCGCTTCTATAACAACTGAACAAGGCAGACATTTGAATCATCACTTTTTGCCAAGCTCTGTCACTTGTGCAGTGTTCAGCCTTTCTGATCACAGCTTACTACCCTCAAAGTAATGGCCTAATGGAGTGCTGGCATTATACCCTCATAACAGCACCCACATGTCTGAAGAGCAGTCAATGGAAGCTCTGCCATGGGTGCTCTTAGGCATGTGTGTGGTGTATAAGGAAGACCTCCACATGTACCTGGTGAAATCTTTTACAGGAAGCCACAACTGTTAGCAGCAGACGTCACAAAGCCATCTTAACCATCAGCAGAGAAATGACTTCCTCTGCTCATCCACAAGGTGAAGCAGCACATTGCTCTTCTCAAAATATCTCCCCCACAAGCAAATGGTTCACACAAACTCACTGTTCATCAAGCTCTAACAGATTGCAACTATATTATGCTGAGAGAGATGACACTGTTTGCCAGGCCCTGCAACCACCACATTCAGGCCTACACAGAGTGAGTAGATGAGACAATAACACATTTATTATCTTATTGCATGGGAAACCAACAACTGTTACCATCAATAGAATAAAGCTAGTGTTGATCCTACTGGATACCACCGACCAAACAGACAACAACACTCACATCAATCTAGACAACAAAGTTACAGCAGCTCAAAAATGACAACAGCACATATTGTGTTGTGTTATACCATATCTCAGTGCAACACACTAATCAAGTAGCATATTTGTCATTTTTATACAGAAAAATGTGACCCATGCAACAATTTCAATGTGAAGAGATCTTGATTAAACTTGTCAATGACCTCCTTGTAGTGGAAGGATGGCACAGTGAATGGCTGTGCAATGAAGGGACACCACCTGAATATTCTCTCACCACTATAGATTTCCTCTGGATATCAACCTAGGCACTATCACTTCTCAGTTGTCAGCAGATGGAACCCTCACTGTCATAGCTGCTAAGAAACAAGCACAGTTTCTACACTCACAAACAGAGGAAGATATACTTGTAGCCATATTTTTGCTGCCTCCACCATTTAAGGCTCCTCTGCACTTGAATGGTGATCAGAAATCTAATTATGTATGACCACACTGGCTCCCTCTCACCTTGTGCAGTTTTATCTCTATCTATCAGTAGCACTCATGGTTCCTTACACTCTTTCAACGTGGTGAGAAAAGGTATAACCCTGCTTTGTTTAGGCAGCCAGCTACACTATGGTTGTCACATGCACCTGTATGAAAAGGAGGTCAACAGCAGTGTCATCACCACCCATCAGTGCCCCACACTAAAGGAGGGTGGGGTCAGGGGCCTCTGTAACAACCCACCATCAATCAGCAGTTGTATTAGTTAATGTAAGAAAATTCTGTTGTCATTGGTGCAGCTCTCTGCTGCAGGAACATTTATACTATATCTACTTCCAGTTTTATATAATTTTAATTATGCTTCCTTACTGATAACTAGTATTCTTACTTTTCAACATTCTCCTAAATCATATTACTAAATCCTGCAGTCAAATCACTGTTCCCAGTAAACAGTCACCATCACTGGTATTTCACTGTCATTTTGAATGTGACTCACTAGGCGTTTCAACTCAGTGTGTGACCTTGATGTTGACAACAGCTATGTGTGCTGCCCCCTCTCATCACAGATGTTTGCTCACACACTGTTTGCTCCATTGACATCTACTTGATGACTGTTGGTAAAGACTGGTGGAGGTATGAGCTCACCCATTACGTGCTCAGATACTGCCATGGATGCTGGAAGTCCAGTCCTACTTCTAAATAGACAGTTCTGTACCTGGGCAATAGCTATGAAGGGTGCAGATGTGAGAAGTTTCCCAGTATTCACAAAAATATTCAGCGCAACTCCCACTTTCTGTGATGATTAATTTTTTTTATATATTGTTCTCTTCTTTTGGCATCCTGGCATAGTTGCCAAGTTGTAGTATTGTTACAAAATTCTTTAGTTATATTTCCTTCTGTTGTAATGGATAAGGCTTGATTTGCCACTGCAATTATATGTAGGCCTGCATCACCAGTAGCAATACCATAAACTTTGTAACTCTTCCTCTCTTTCATTTTCTTACAATTTCTCTTGATATAAGTTATGTTTTGACCTTTTATATTTCAATTGACTTTTATCTTAATGCAGATCCTTTACCATTTAGAATATAGCTCTAACATTTTTGTGACTAAAAACTTGTGACTTCAAATTGTGTCAGCATCACCGAAGACAATTACTACCTTTACCAAAAGTAATATTTCTGCAATTAATTTTTGTGATGTTTCTTGCATGAGTATTAATATGAGTCTTGTCTCTCTTTTCCAAATGCACAACATATCAAGACGCTCTTTTAATCTTGAGATACCTTCCATGAATTTATAGGATATGTAAAAGTCGAAATTTAAAATATTTTTCATCCACTGATTGCTTTTCTGTTCAGGATTTATTTACATGGTATTTTCACAGTAACATACAATAACTTCAAACAACAACAGATTATTTATTCAAGAAGATTTATTCATCTCTGTTATAAACCAGTTATATGTCTGCCCCTGGTAGCTGAGTGGTCAGTGTGACGGAATGTCATACCTAATGGCCCGGGTTCAATTCCCGGCCGGGTCGGAGATTTTCTCCACTCAGGGACTGGGTGTTGTGTTGTCCTTATCATCATCATTTCATCCCCATCAACACACAAGTCACCGAAGTGGCTTCAACTCAAAAGACTTGCACCAGGTGACCAGTCTACCCGATCGGAGGCCTTAGCCACATGGCGTTTCCATTTACCAATTATATGGAAATTTCTTATTAAACTGATGCCTCAGTAGCTGCATGTGTAGATTTCATAACCTCCAATTGTGGCCACTTAGAAGTATTTTATTTACAAGTGACTCATAGAATTAGTGGTTACAGCAGCTCAAAAATGACAACAGCACATATTGTGTTGCATTATACCATATCACAGTGCAACACACTAATCAAGTAGCATATTTGTCATTTTTATACAGAAAAATGTGACTCATCAATTGAATGCTTAAATGTATTGCCTCCAGACACAACAAAAAAGTACAAGTTTTTAACTTGAAACAGCAGTCCTGTAAGTTTAGATGTTTTTAAATTTTCTTTTTTAGTTACAGAAATTAGCCAGTTATAGACTGCTTGGAGTCTAAGACTAAGGCACAATCTTTTTCCTACTTTCCCAGAATTTCTTCATGCACTGGTTGATGGCCTGCCTCTATTCATTTGACATCATCCTCCTAGGTTGTGGTTTTTATTTTAGGGTGTGAAATTTTGCAGTTTTGATCAGTAGCCTGAAATTTTTCCCTATCCTGTATGGTGCCTCCCAAGACGCTTTTTAATTTATAAATAAAACTAAAAATTTTCTTCATTAGCCTATTGTCAGTCTTTCTGTAAATATGACCATAAAACTTTAATTTCCTCTTTCTTATTGTGTTTGTGGTCATTTCAATGTTTCTGTATAGATCCTCATTTCTCCTCTTCATCCACTTGTTATCTTCATTCTTATGTGGTCCTTCAGATTACAAATTAATTCAATATAATTTTCAAGAAGAGTAAAAAATAATTCATAAATGTACATAATGCATATCTGAACCATCAGTTATTTTTATTTTAAACACAAATTCTACCAATTTTGGAATTGGACGATCTTCACAGATGAAGGGTTAAAATGGTTTAAGCCACAATATTGCATTAGTCATAACTTAAGATGTGTAGTGCATGTCACAAATGTAAATATATGAGACAAGACTTTAAAAGCAAACATCCAAATTCTAAATGTATACAGAGCCGTACTCTGCTCTGTATACATTTACAATTTCGATGTTTGCCATGGTGGCTTAAACCATTGTAACTCTTCATCCATGAAGTAGATCCAAGACCGAAATCAGTAGAATTTGGGTTTAAAATAAAAACAGCTGACAGTTTGAATATGTATTTTGTACATTACTTAATGGCTGTTGGCAGCTATCTTCCAAAAACATTTAAAAAATAATTGCATGGGTAGTTGAATTTTGATGAAACCTTATCCTTAGCAACTTGGTCAGTGTGAAATGAAGTAAAAACAAGAAAATAATGTCACTGTTGTTTAAGCTAGGAAGCCAAACTTGTTATCACTGAATGCATGTACTATTACAAAATTTTTTGATCTTTTCCATTGCCATAAAAAACTGTGGGCTTAAAAACTAGCATGAAACATAACAGGTAGAGCCAAATGAGCATGCACCCACCTTAACATTTCAGAGGACATAAACATTATGTGGGGGAAGAACACATGGAAGAAAAATGGGAAGTATGTTAACAACAATGCAACTTGCAACTGAGCATGTTGTAGGTGAGCAAAAAGAGTGAGTGGTACCTACAAAATAATAGAACTGTCAGTTTTTTGAACAGTGATTCATGTAGTGATTTTTAATGTTTGTAAGTTGTATGTGTAGTGTCAGCAGCAAAATAGACTATCATTTTTGCAAAGAAGAAAATAGATAATTCTAATAATAAAATAAAAATAATTTGGAGCATTGTAAAAAAAGAAACAGGAAGAGATACAACAAGCAATGAAAGTATAAATAAAATCAGATATGAAGGTACCCTAGTAGATAACCCCAGAAGTGTGGCTGAGATTTTTAATAAACACTTCCTTTCAGTAACTCAACAGATTGGTTGCAAGCCCAATGTTGATGAAACTGTAACTCTTTGTCAAGCTGTATATTCAAACACAATTTCAGAAATGTACCTTAATCCTGTCACTATAGATGAAACTTAAAAAATCATCATGTCTCTAAAAAGTAAGAGCTCTGCGGGGGTTGATAATATTTCTGGTAATTTATTTAAATATTCTTGTGTGTGGATCAGGGACATTCTCTGTCATATTTTCAATGCTTCCCTTCAGAAAGGTGTTGTTCCCAGTAGACTTGTAGCGATCGTACAGTAATAACCTATACTTCCGTGCATACCTATGTATATGTCTTTGCTATATTTATGATCTTTGGGTCTGCTTCGCCAGAGAGTTGGAAGAGTTTTACTCTTGCACTGTGATGTTAACTGGTGAACGTTATCCGAATAAATCGTTATTGTGCTGTAAGAAGTTGGTTTATGGGAGTCAATACCTATTAAAACCGTACAGACTTAAGTACACCATTGTGAAGCCGATGTACAAAAATGGTGATAAAACTGAACTAACTAACTATCGACCTATCTCTTTGCTGACAGCTTTCTCTAAAATTAAAGCTAATACATGTAAGAATTACTGATCATCTCAAGAAGAATGGAGTTCTCAGCAAGAGCCAATTTGGCTTTCAAAAGGGCTGTTCAACAGAAGGTGCACTTGCACTTGCAAATGAAGTCCTAGAAACCCTTAATGAAAAAATGCCAGTACTTGGTGTCTTCTGTGATTTGTCTAAAGAGTTTTGACTGTGTTGATCACCAGATTTTCTTGCAAAAAGCAAGATTAATAGGAGTAAGTGGTGTTGCAGGCAATTGGCTTCAGTCTTATCTCCAAGACAGAAAACAAAAAGTTGTCTTGAGTAGCTCAGATGGAGTGTGTGATGTTTCTTCACATTCTGAATGGAGTTCCATTACATGTGTAGTGCCTCAGGGCTCAATTCTTGGCCCACTTTTATTCCTGATCTTTATAAATGATCTACCATCATGTACAAACTTGCCATGTAATTTTACATTATTTGCTGATACCAGAATTTTTATGAGCAGTAGAACAGATAGTAATCTTGAGGAATCCATTAATTACATACTCTGAGATGTGGTTAATTGGTTCAAGGTGAATGGTCTCTCATTAAATTCCAGTAAGACCAGTTTTATTCAGTTCTGTACAAAAACAGAAAAAGAGAGAAAGTGTGACATGTGGTAATCAGCCAATAGAAAGAATGGAAACAACAAAATTTCTTGAAGTGCACATTGACAAGAAAAGGAACTGGTCTTCACATATGATATGAGGGGCGACAATAAAGTAATGAGACTGATGTGAAAAAAAAATGTTGCTTACCGTTTTAGTCAAATTTAGTGCTGTCTCCTTCAAAGTAGTTCCCTTCTGATTGCACACATTTTTTCCAGTGCTTCTGCCATTGATGGTAACATTTCTGGAACTCATCTTCTGTAATA
Organism: Schistocerca piceifrons; assembly: GCF_021461385.2. NCBI lineage: Eukaryota > Metazoa > Arthropoda > Insecta > Orthoptera > Acrididae > Schistocerca > Schistocerca piceifrons. Next base: position 776,356,788 of record NC_060140.1, on the reverse strand, counting down.
TCCTCCAAGACCCTCATCACAGCTTTTTGGACATCTTGTGTTGTTTGAAAATTGTGTCCCTTAACTGCTGTTTTGATTCTTGGAAATAGAAAAAAGTCGCACGGAGTGATATATGGTGAATAAGGTGGCTGTGGTAGTACTGAAATTTGTTTTGAGTTTAAAAATTTCTGTACTGACAGAGCAGTATGGGATGGCACATTATTGTGATGCAGAATCCAGTTATCACCAATGTTGGCACGGACATGAAGAACTCTTTTACGAAGTCTTTCTAAAATTTCTTTGTGGTAATATTGGTTAACTGTTTGTCCAGGAGGCACCCATTCTTTATGAACAATTCCCTTGGAATCAAAGAAGCACACAAGCATGCATTTCACTTTTTACTTTGACATGTGAGCTTTTTTTGGTCTGGGTGATCCCTTTGACCACCAATGCGAACTTTGGCGTTTTGTCTCTGGATTGTACTGAAAAAACCAACTTTCATCACCAGTGGTAACATGGCTCAACAATTCTGGATTGATTTCCATTTGCTCTAACAGGTCAGCTGCCACATTTTTCTGTGTTTCTCGCTGTTGCGGTGGGAGATTTTTGGAGACCATTTTTGCAAAAATCTTTCTCATACCATTTCTCAATTGATGTTCAGTTCCTCTGCAATCATTTTCGTGGATAATCTTCGATCAGGTCATACAAGTTCATGTATCCTGGCCAAGTTGACATCTGTCTGTGAGGTTGATGGTCGCCCACTGTGGTCTTCATCTTCAACTTCCGTTCTGCCGTCACTAAACATTTCATGCCAATGAAAACCTTGAGTTCTTGACATAACCTCCTCTCGAAAAGCCTTCTGAAGCCTACCGTAAATTGTCATCACATTTTCACCCAATTTAACGCAAAAAGAAATGGCATACCATTGCGCAATGTTATGCAGTTCCATTTCTGTGATGAGAGACATGAACACGTGTTAACTTATTACAGCACAACTCATGACTGAGCAGTTGCATCGATGTGCTGCTTGGACTAGAAGCAGCTTATAGACCAATGTCAAAGATATTGTGCTTACCCAAGCCTGCAGGGTTGCCACATGTTGCAAAGAAAATCATTCTCATTACTTTATTGTCGCACCTCGTAGATCTCTGTAAGAGACTTAGTTCTGCTACGTATGCTTTACGGTTTGTCAGGACATGTGTTGAACCTAACACTGCAAAAGTGGCATACTATGGCTATTTTCACTCACTCGTTGAATACGGCATTATTTTTTGGGGCAACCAGCCACTAGCAAGGAAAGTGTTCATTCCTCAGAAGCGAGCGTTAAGATTATTTGGACAAGACTCAGTATAAAGGGTGAGCATAAAATTGTAATGGAATTCTTTTTGACCACCAGACTCACCGCCAAATGTAACCAAAAACTTTAGGGAAACATTAAGTTCATTTGTATGTTAGGTCTCCAATCATACTGTAATCATTGGAGGAAACTTTAATCATTCAACAATCAATGGGGAAAATTACAGTTTCATTAGTGGTGTGAGTGACAAGGCATCTTGTGAAACATTACTAAATGCCTTTTCTGAAAACTACCTAGAACAGATCATTCGGAACACCACTCATGATGGAAATATGTGTACAGTATTAGATCTAATGGCAACAAGCAGACCTGACCTCTCTGAAGATAGCCACATCAAAAATGGTATCATTTATCATGAGGCAGTTGTTGCAACAATGGTTACCAAAGTAAAAGGACAACTAAAACTAGTGGAAAGATTTATATATTCAGTAAATTAGATACAGAAGCAGTAGTGTCACATGTCGATGATGAACTTCAGACTTTCAGTTCACAACAAGAACATGTTGAGAAACTATAGCTCAAGTTTAAAAGAATGGCTGATTATGCACTGGATATATATGTACCCAGTAGAACAGTTCATGGTGGGAGGAACCCTCCATAATGAATAATTACCATGAAGAAACTTCTAAAGAAACAGAGACTTGCGTAAATGTAAATGTAAAATGTGATTTATTAGTCCCATTACATACATTGTACAGATCATATGATATGTTGTACAGGAGACATGTCAAGTTTAGCAAAAATATAATGTATAATGATTTATAGAAATTCTTTTTACACTATTTTAAGTATAATGCCAATAAATACAACTCTACAATATTTACTATAAATTGACAGTTTACCAATTTCCTTTGTTGTACACAGACAACACTGCAGTATTAGCTATAGATTTTTATTGTTCAAAGTATCAGACTGTCTTCCATGAATTCTTCAGTGGTGTAGTAACATTTCTCTATTAAAATATTTTGGAGTAAACTTCTCAGCGAACTGAGGTCCATTGTTAATGTGTTTCTTCCTTTTAATTTGTTATATATTTTTAGCCCCATGCACAGTGGTGTCTGAGCATACTTCTGCAAGTAGGTGTAAAACAAAGCACAGGACTATACATAGAAAGATGCTGAATGAAATGCACTTGTCTGTCAAGCGAGCAGTGCATGAAGCCAGCCATAGCAGGATATTGTCAAATAATCATTCACAGAACCCAAAGAATTTGTCTGTTAGTGGCATCAAAGTTAGTGTCAGTCACTCACAGATGAGAAAGCAACTGAAGATGAGGATAGCAAAGCAAAAGCAGAAATGCTTACTGGTAAATAAATTTTCAAACATTCCTTTACAAAAGAATACTTGGGAGAACAGTCCCAATTTAATCCTCATACCACTGAAAGATGAGTGATATAAATGTTAGTGTTAGCGGCATTGAGAAACAGCTTAAATCATTAAAATTTTACAAAGCCTCAAGGCCTGATCAAATCCCTGTAAGATTTTATACTGAATTACCAGCTGTGTTAGCCCCTCTTCTAACTATAATCTGTTGTACATCCCTTACACAAAAAATAATACCCAGAACTTGGAAAGAACAGGTCACACCCATCTATAAGAAGGGTAGGAGAAATGATCCACAGAACCACCATCCAGCATCCTTGATGTCCATTTGTTGTAGAATTTTAGAATATATTCTGAGCTCAAACATAATGAAGTGTCTTGAACAGAATGACCTGCTCCATCCAGTACAGATTCTGAAAACATGGACCATGTGAAACCCAACTGACACGTTTCTCACGTGACATACTGAAAGCATTGTATCCAGACTGTCAGATAGATGCAGTATTTCTTGATTTGACTCAGTAACGCATCTGCATTTTTTATCAAAAGTATGATCATAAGCAAAATTTATGATTGGACTGAAGATTTTTTGGTAGGGAGGATGTAGCATTTTATCTTGTACAGAGAATCATCGATACATGTGTAAGTAACTTTGGATGTGCCCCAGGGGAGTGTGTTGGGATCCTTTCTATTCATGTTGTGTGACCTTGTGGACAATATTAATAGTAATCTCAGATGGTAAAGTTATCTGTAATGAAGTGCCCTGAAAGAAGCTGCACAAATATTCAACCAGATCTTGATAAGTTTTCAAAGTGGTGCAAAAATTAGCAACTTGTTTTAAATGTTAGAAATTTAAAATTGTACACTTCTGAAAACATAGTGTCCTATGGCTATAATATCAAGAATTTGTATGAAGTAGAGAATGGGGAAAGAAAGGAACGGGATGGGTGGGAATTCGCAACTTCCAGCCACACGGGGCATTGTGGTAACACAATGGTGAAAATTGAAAATTTGTGCCAGGCTGGGACTACCGAAATTTACTGCTTCTCATGAACTGTTGCCTTAACCACTTTGGCCATCTGTACATTGCCCTGACCAACTCAAATTTCCAACTTACAGCATGCTGCAGTGCCGCATCCCTCATCCATTGACCCCTACTAGCAAATTATTGATTCTCGACAACTTCAGACAATATTAGTGCATCCTCACTGAAACAAATGTCCAGGAGCTGTTGTACTCTTACAGAAATGTATCTATTTGAGTGGTGTTTGTTATGCCAGACATGTACAACAGCTCATTGACATTTCGGTCAGTGTGTATGCATTAATATCATCCAAACTCCTTAGGGAATCAATAATTTGAAAGTAGAAAGTTAATAAACAAGGGATGTTGCATTGCAGCATGCAGTAAGTTGGAAATTTGAGTCGGCCAGGAACCATGTCCAGATGGCTGAAGCAGTTCAGGCAACTATTCACGATATGATATAGTAAATCACTTGATCAAAGCACTTTTGCCTGACAGTAGTCTTGTCCTGCTATGTTACATTCAACAATGCCCAAGAACTGCCAATCATGTACCAATGTGTAAGAAAGAGCCAGTCTTTGGGTTTACTGCAGATTAGATGTGTGTACTTGGTCACATGAACATTATTTGAACATTTTGCTAAAGTAATGATTTATGAGTATGGAAGTATTAAGTCAACTGGTAGGATATTAGTAAGCAATAATTAATAATTCAGCTTATTCACGGAAGTTGTGCACAATCATGATGAAATTAGTGGACAAAATAGTATCGCCATTCTGAGTCTGTAACTTCTGTTGGTAAAGCATTATTTTATTATTACTGTAACGGTAAGAGTAAGGATTCCATGAACAGTTGTCACAAGAAAGCTATGGCAAACTTCAGCATGAAATTTAAATGTTAGAATGGTCATGGTTGGGTCTAGGCATTGTTAGGAAGTGTTACTTGTAAAAAAACAATAAACAAATTAGAATGATTAGCACTGTTATACTTTCAAATGAGCTTTTTCCATCTATAGCTGAGGAACTTTAATTTACATAAAATTAAAAGCACATTATCATACTGGGTAACACAGATTCATCCAGCTTCAAAGTAGGTTTTCTCTCTCTTAACCATCCTCATCCATGCCCAATCACTGCTAATTAATACTAAATGAGATAAGGGGGAAGCTGCAGACTCAATCCTTATCTTTGAATTCCAGAAGAGCTTTGGAAGAACTCTGAAGGAACAAACATTCAAGTTTTGATAACTACCAGTGTAACTCTTACAGGCCACCAGCACAAAGGTTGGGCATGAACCAAACAAGTTCATGAATGACATTTATTAAACTGGAAACTTCCATGAGATTTGGAAAAGAATCATAATTACTACATTCCTGAAGAAAGGAAGAATAGGTTACTACATGGTTAGTCTGGTATCAAAAGCATAAAAAATGCTCAAAAGTACTTCAGTGAAAGATGGAATGGAAAATTTAAAGCAGGTTAGGTGTGAACTGGTCTTAATATTTAAAGAAGTAGGAGATCATAAAAACAATTTTAGTATTGTGGCCGAAGATAGGAAGCAGATTAAGGGAGGGGAAGGGGGAGGGGGAACAAATAAAAGTACTTTCAGTTTTTAGATCTGAAGGCTGCTGAATAAAAATTTTTATAGGGCTGCTGAATAAAAATGGTTTCTGTACTTTGGCTGTGTGGTATTATCTACACTGGTAGACTCCACTCTTTTTATTCAAGCAGATTGGAGTAATCAGTTTTGATGGAATGGTACAACAGACTAAAGTCAAGAAATGTGTATGGCGAGGTTGCTCATGGTCATTAATGATAATTTATACATTGAGCAGCAATGAGGAATATAGGTATGGAAGTTGATTGTCAGATAGAAAAGCAGCATAATACAGTACACTAGCAGGAATTAATCAGATGCTTAATGAAATGGAGGAGCCTATGTGCTTGCTGATCATTACAATGTACACATAAACAAAAAGAAAACTAAGGTAATGGTGAGCACAGCAGAAGGATATGCTGGATGGCCGAAAGTTAAACTTGGACAAGAGGCTCTCAAGAGTGGTGGATGAATTTTGCTACCTAGGAAATAGAATAGATAAAGAAGGAAGACATAAGAAAGACATGGTAGCAATGACTGCAAGGATCTTTTCATAAAAGGAATCTACTGCCAGTGTCAAAAAACACAGATGTTCAGACCATAAAAAGAGTCATGAAAAGCCATGTTCGAAACACAGCTCTGTATGAGAAAAAATGCTTGACAAGTAAGACAATGGTTGGGAAACTTGACTCATTCTTGAAAACTATAGTCAGCAGGGTGGTGGAAGGAATCACAGGAGCATAAGTTACATAGAAACAAAGAAGACTACTGGCAAGTAACAGGAACAGAGAACTACACCAAATCAGCCTCACAGTTGATGACTGTAACATCAACAAAAAAAGCAGGCTGTTGTAATTTTCTGCTATGTTCGCATTTTTTCTCCCATGTAGTGCACCTATGTCATCAGAGTTGCTGTTTACATATGACACCTTCAAGATCCTCACAGCCAAGCATACATTTACTGATGTATCATAGCGACTCATCTTGACTTCCTCCCTGGATTGTAATTTAATTCTCTCTGTCTCTGCTTGCACCCTTCTGAACCGCAAAAGCTGCCCCACTTCAACTGCAAATGCTATGATTTCAAAGACAGCGTGGATTGAAGAACTACACAAGGAAAGGTGTAAAAAACACTCAATAGCATAAAAAGTGCATCCACGAATCAACTAGTCTAGATACACCCAGACACACTGTCTGTGTATCTACCACAACACATCCTGTACACTGTACTACATATGATCAAAGGACTCAATAAATAAATAAATAAATATATTGACCGAGCAAGATGGGGCAGTGGTTAGCACACTGGACTCACATTCAGGAGAACAATGGTTCAAACCCACCCTCTGGCCACCTTGATTTAGGTTTTACATGATTTCCCTAAATCGCTTCAGGCAAATGCAGATGGTTCCTTTGAAAGGCCATCGCTGACTTCCATCCTCATCCTTCCCTATTGCGATGGGATTGATGACCTAACTGTTTGGTCTCTTCCCCCAAACCAACTAACCAACACAATATTGACAATAGTATTGCTTTAGTATGCGTATTACAGATTCTCTGTAATTGATATGAGATAGCTATGAATTTTACTGTGTGAAGGGTGCCATTCAAGAGTTATCTTTAGACTGTTGACAATTTTTACATGAAATCTTCCAGAGACTGATACCACAGTGAAATTCATAGTGTTGATGGCAATAGCATAGCCTTGGTCCCTGTATCAATAACAGAGATTCTACAATACATATGCAAAAGATGGACAAGTAATACTGCAAGCTGTACATAAGAAATCTATGTATACATCTACATCTAAACTCTGAAAACCACAGTGAGGTGCATGTATCAATTATTAGGGTTTCTTCCTGTTCCATTTACATATGGTGTGCGGGAAGAATGATTGTTTGAATGCCTCTGTCCATGCAGTAATTATTCTAATCATATCCTCATGATCCTCATGCGAGCAATTCATAGGGGGTTGTCGTATATTCTTAGAGAAATCTTTTATAGACAGCTCTTGAAGCTTTGTTTATAGATTTTCTCAGGATAGTTTATGCCTATCTTCAAGAGTCTTCCAGTTTAGTTCCTTCAGTATCTCTTTAACACTCTCCCAAGGGTTAAACAAACCTGTGACCATTTGTGTTGCCCTTTTCTGTATATGTTCAAAATCCCCTGTTTGTCCTATCTAGTACAGGCCCCACACACTTGAGCAATATTCTAGAACCAGTCACATGAGTGATTTTTAAGCAATATCCATTGTAGACTGATTGCATTTCTCCAGTATTCTACTAAAAGACTGAAGTCTACCACCTGCTTTACCCATGACTGAACCTAAGTGAACATGCCATTTCATATTCCCACGAAGTATTACACACAGATGTTTTTATGAGTTGGCCGATTCCAACATTGACTCATGGTTCTTCATTTTGTGAAATAAAAAATTTTACATTTCTGAACATTTAAAGCAGGTTGCCAGTCTCTGCATCACATTGAAATCTTATCAAGGTTTGACTGAATATTTATCCAGCTTCTTTCAGATTGTACTTCATTATAGATAACTGAATCATCAGTAAAAAGCCCGACTTTACTATTAATATTTTCTGCCAGGTCATTAATATACATTATGAACAACAAAGGTACCAACACACTTCCCTAGGGCACACCTGAAGTTACTTTTACATCTAATGATGCCTTTCCATCCAAGACAAAACGCTGTGACCTCCCTACCAAAACGTCCTCAGTCCAGTCACAAATTTAACTTGATACTGCATATGATCATACTTTTGACAAGTGTAGTTGTGACACTGAGTCAAATGCTTTATGGAAATAAAGAAACACTGCATCTACCCGGCTACCTTGGTCCAAAGCTTTAAGTATGTCATGTGAGAAAAGTGCGAGTTGGGTTTCACATGATCAGTGTTTTTGAAATCCATGCTGGTTGGTATTGAGGAGGTCATTCTGTTTGATACCTCACTGTGTTTGAGCTCAGAGTATGTATTAAGATTCTACAACAAATTGACGTCAAGGATACTGGATGGTACTTTTGTGAATCACTTGTACTACCCTTCTTGCAGACGGGTGTGACCTGTGCCTTTTTTCCAAGAACTGAGCACAGTTTATTGTTTGAGGGATCTATAATAGATTCTAGTGATATGAGGGGCTAACTCAGGTGCAAATTCATTATAGGGCCTGGAGCTTTGTTCAATTTTAACAATGTCAGCTGTTGCTCAACATCACTGACACTAATACTTATTTCACTCATCTTTTCAGTGGTTTTAGGATTAAATTGGGGCAGTTCTCCTGAGTTTTCCTTTATAAAGGAACACTTGAAAATGGTGTTAAGCATTTTAGCTTTTGCTTCCCTACTCTCAATTTCAGTTCCTGTCTCATTTGCTAGGGACTGGACACCAACTTTGGTGTCACTAACAGCCTTTACATATAACCAGAAGTTCTTTGGGTTCTGTGACAATATGCAACTATGGTAGTCATTGAAGACATCATGCATTGCTTTCTAGGCAACCAAATGTTTCATTCAGCATTTCTCTATCTATAACCCTACACACTTTTTACACCTATTATTATCTCTTTTTCTTTAGAAGTTTCTTTACAGTGACTGTATACCATGGAGGTTCCCTCCCATCATGAACTGTTCTTCTGGGTACATGTCTATCTACTGCATGGTGAACTAGTCTTTTAAACCTGAGCCAGAGTTCCTCTACATGCTCTTGCCCTGTGCTGAAAGTTTCAAGTTCCTCATTGAGAAATGACACTACTGATTTTTTATCTAGTTTATTGAATGTATAAATCATTGTGCTTCTTTTAGTTGTAATTTGTACTTTGGTAATCATTGTTGGCACAATCATTTCATGGTCACTGATACCAATTTTGATGTGGATGTCCTCAAAGAGGTCAGGTCTATTTGTTGCCATTAGATCCAATACATTTCCATCATGAGTGGGGTTCCTAAGTATCTGTTCTAGATAGTTTTCAGAGAAGGCATTTAGTTAAGTTTCACAGGGCATCTTATCAAGACCACCACTAACAAAACTAGAATTTTCCCAATTAATTGTTGGATGATGAAAGTCTCTGCTGATGATTACAGTATGACTGGGGAACTTACATACAAATGAACTGACGTTTCCTCTAAAGTTTTCAGTTACATCAGGAGAAGAGTCTGGTGGGCAATAGAAGAATCCAGTTATCATTTTATGTCCACCCCTGATACTGAGTCTTTCCCAAATAATCTTACATGCAGCTGCAATTTCTACTTCTGTTGATTTGAGTTTCTCGTCCATTGCGACAAATACACCACCTGTTTCCCACTTGCCTATTCTTTTCAGCATACACTTAAATTTTCCCCAAAAATCTCAGTGCTATCAAGTTCAGGTTTCAACCAGGTTTCTGTACCTAGTATTAAAGAGCTTCACTGTTTTTCACAAACAGTTCAAACTCTTATCCCTTTGTTGCGAATGTTTTGGCAGTTTACCATTAGGATTTTAATTCTCTCACCTGTGGGAGGCATTTCTTCCAATCTGACACTGATACTTCTGGGTTTCCTACAGCTGTTGTTATCTGGACTGGATGGAGAATCACCTAATCTAAAAAATACTTGTGTGCACCCCACCCACAACCAGCTACCTGAGTAGCAGCCTCTGATGCGTAGTGCGCACCTGACCTATTTAGGGGACCCTACAGTTCTCAACTCTATGGCCCAAGTCCTGGGTGTCGCAACCTAGCTTGTCACAGAACTTTTGAAGTCTCTGGTCCAGTCCTTCCACTCAGAATAAAAGAGCCACAAGCAGTTCTGAGAACACTGCTGCAAATTGTGAGCTTTGTTGAAACTCCATGCACGAGGCTGGTCTTCTCAACTTTCTCTGCCAGTCATTGGAATGACTCAAGAATGACCTCAGAGCCCAGATAACAGGCATCATTTGTTCCAAAGTGCATCAAAATCTGCAGTTGGTTGCACCCTGTTCCCTCAGTAGCTGCTGGAATAGCCTTTTCAACATGCTGAATGAGGCCCCCAGGCACACACACTAAGTGCACTTGGTCTTTTCCTGTCCCTTGCTCCCATTTCTCTAAGGGGTACCATCATTTAACTTGCTTAAACCTCTCATCATAATGATACTGAAATTTATTTTGTATGTAGATCACAGAAAAATTTATTATCATTTATTAATTACATGTTTCATGTCATGAGTTCCTTATTGATTTCGTGCATGGTCTATATATATTGTACATGGTCACTTCCTTGACACTGATTTCTGTATGTTTGGTGTAAAGGTTGACATCAGAAAATAGAATGAGCAGAAACATGAAATTAATGAATAATAATAAATTTATTTGGCATTCTAGGCAGAAAAATGATGGTCTGTATTTGATATTGATTATTACTTAAGAAAATGTTTTTGTTGTTGTGGTCTTCAGTCTAAACATTGGTTTATGCAGCTCTCCATGCTACTCTATACCAAGCAAGCCTCTTCATCTCTAAATAACTACTGCAACTTACATCCTTCTGAATCTGCTTACTGTATTCATAATGTGGTCTCCCTCTACAATTTTTACTCCCAGTTTTTCCCTCAAATACTAAATTGGTGATCCCTTGATGTCTCAGAATGTGCCCTATTAACTGATCCCTTCTTCTAGTCAGGGTGTGCCACAATTTTTTCTTCCCAATTCTATTCAGTACCTCCTCATTAGTTATATTATCTACCCACCTCATCTTCAGCATTCTTCTGTAGCACCATATTTCAAAAGCTTCTATTCTCCTCTTGTCTAAACTGTTCATTTTTCAATACAAATACTTTCAGAAAAGATTTTCTAACACTTATATCTATATTCTTTCTTCCTCTTCTGTGGTGCTACAGTCCAGGATGAACCTTGGCCTTCCCAGTGAGCTTCCACCATCCATTACGGTCACATGCTACCCTCCTCCAGTTTCTGCATCCGAGCTTCAGTAGGTCTTCTTCCACTCCATCCAGCCATCTTGCTTGAGGTTGACCTCACCCTCTTTGTCCTCCTGGATTACCAAAGAGAATCTTCTTTATCACCTCACACTCCTCCATTCTTGCCACATGATCTGCCCATCTTATCCTTCCTGATCGTATGATTTTTGTGACAGGAGCATCGACATATATAGTGTACAATCTACATTTACCTTTTCCTCCAATGTTCTCTGTCATACACAGTGCCAATTATTCTCCTCAAAACTTTCCTCTCAAATCCTTCAAGCAGCCTTGCAGCTGTTTCCGTCAACGGCCATGTTTCTGAAGCATAAGTGAGAAATGGTCTAACAAGGGTTTTACAAATAGTGAATTTTGTTGGACAGCTGAGGAATGTTGACCGGAATAAATTACTCAAGGTGAAATATGCCTTATTTGCTGATATCAGCCTAATCTTAATTTCAGTTGAGATGTCATTAAAGCAATGACTGTGGAACCAAGATATTTGAAGTTATCAACTCTTTCAAATGTGAATTCATTCACACTGAAAGTTGACAGCATATTGGGTTGACATGCATTTCCACAGGCCATGTATTTAGTTTCATTTTCATTTATCATAAGACCAATGTTCTTACTTACTTCACCTAAGGCTGTAAAAGCTTTTTTCAGTGCTGGTACTGTCTGTGCTATGATGTCTACATCATCTGCATATGCTAAAATCTGCACTGACTTGTAGAAGATGGTGTCCCTGGTCTGTAGGCCTGCTTCCCTAATCACCTTCTCGGGTGCTACATTAAATAATAAGCACGTGTATGACAGAGAACACTGGAGGAAAAGGTAAATGCAGAATTGTACACTATATATGTCGATGCTCCTGTCACAAAAATCATACATTTTAACCATTCTCAGGAGCTTTCCATGTATCCCCATTTCCTGTAAGGCATGAAACAAATTGTTTTATTGATGCTGTCGTATGCAGTCTTAAAGTCAATAAATAGGTGATGTGTTCCCATTCTATATTCAACAGTTTTCTCGAGAATTTGGCGCAGGTTGAAAATCTGGTCTATTGTTGACCTTCCACATCGAAATCTGCTTTGGTATATTTCAATTTCTTTAGCCACTTGTGGGAGTAGCTGATCAAAAATAATATTAGATAACACCTTGTACTCCAGGTTCAGGAGGATGATTGCATGGTGGTTTCTACACTCCATTTGGTGACCCTTTTTATATATGGGACATAATATTCCTTCATTCCATTCATCTGCTATCCTTTCCCATTCCCATATGAGAGTTCAAACAGAGACTGCTCTAATGTTGCTCCTCCACATTTTAGCAGTTCTGCAAGAATGCTATCAGTGCTGAGGGCCTTGTTATTCTTCAGTTTCCTTAAAGCTTTATAAACATCCTCCAACCCTAGGCTATCCAGTGGCTGTTCATCATCCAATCACTACTCACAATCATTAGAGATATCCTCTGCTTGCTTTATCTCTTGATTCAGCAGGTCATTAAAGTATGGTATCTTCACAATCTTTCCATTATGTTTCCTTCTTCATCTCTAATCAAGCTGGTTATTGGAGCAAATTGTCTTCTAGTATTGTTTCTTTTATAAAGAACTTCCTTGTTTCATTCTTCTTCTTGGGCAATTCCACACATTCTATTTCAGCCTTGTCCATTCCCTTTTCTTTTGGTGATGTGTCATCTGTTTGATCCTCCTTTTCTCTCGATAATCCTCCGACAAGTTCTTGTGCAGTTCACCTGAAATGTCTTTTGGTATGCAGTGTTCTTTTCTTCAGTCACTCTCTTACACTCTTCATTAAACCATGTAGGCCTTTTTGATTTTCTCTCCATCCCTAGTGTTTCCATAGCTGAAATGTCTATCACTCTTTTTATAGTCATCCATTTTTGTTCCATGTCATTACTGTCTCGCATTGTTTCTTGTTCTTGTTCTAGGGCCTGAGAAACTTTCTGACAGTATGATTCATCAATTTCTGTTAATTGCAGTACTGCAATATTGTACCATTCTTTCCTAGTATGTCTTTCTTTCTGAGCATTTGATATCCTTGCTCTTATCTTGGCCATTACAAGAAAATGATCTGAATCCACATTAGGGCCACGAAAGGTTCAAACATCCATCAAGTTAGATTTATGCCTCTGGTCTACCAGTACATGATCAATTTGATAAATGTTTCCACCGTCAGGTGACTTCCATGTACTCTTGTGTATCTCCTTATGGGGAAACCTGATAGAGCCCACTATCATATTATGGGAGGCTGCGAAGAGGATCAATCTTATTCCACTATCATTAGGGGATTCATGTTTACTATGGGCTCCAATTATGGGCTGGAACATATCTTCTCTTCCAAGTTGTGCATTAAAATCACCCATTATGATCTTGATGTCATTGCTTGGACACTTATCATAAGCTTTTTCAAGGGCATCATAGAAATCATCTTTTAGGTCTTCAATACATTCTTCTGTTGCTCATGTCCATTAATTATGCTATAATTAAAGAATCTTCCTTTAATTCTAATTCCTGATAGCCTTGGATTAATGGGTGTAAAATTCATCACTAAACGTTTCAGGTCTTTATCAACAAGGAAACCTGTACCAAACTCATGTCTGTTATCATCACAGCAATAGAACATAGTAAACTTTCTTTTCCAATACCCCACTCCCTGTCCATCGAATTTCTTGAATGGCAATAATGCTCTCTTTGAGCTTCCCCTGCTGGTCTAATAACTTCCTTAGAGAGCCTGGGCTATATAAAGATCAAACATTCCAGGTACCAATTTGAAGATGTTTTCAACTTTTTAACCATTTATTGTCCAAGATCCGTCCCATGCTGTCGTCTATTAATCCGTCTGGCTTCTGCTCTTAGGGTTTTCATAACTTTACTTTTTTTTACAGGAAGAGGATATTAGTCTTGAGCCCAACCCCCAACCTGGCAGACCAGGATTTGTATTAGATTTACTCCCCTAGTGAAGCTGGCTTCACTACACCTCTAGAGCCCTCCCTGCCCTATGTTGTGGGACACACTTCATCTGGCTCCTCAGTTGAGACCAGTCAGGCTTGAGTGACCCTGCCAGTAGCTACGCTACCGCCAGCACAGCTCTTGACTTCACGGAAGCACGCTAGCATTCCCGCTTGGCACTGAAGGTGCCTACTACGAGGCAGCAAACCCTCCGCTCGGCACAGAAGGTGCCTACTACAAGTTGTTGTCCCCTGGGAGGGTATATCTATATTCAGTGTTAACAAATTTCTCTTCTTTAGAAACACTTTCCATGCCATTGCCAGTCTGCATTTTATATCCCCTCTACTTCCATCATCATCAATTATTCTGTTACTCAAATAGCACAAATCGTGTACTACTTTCAGTATCTTGTTTTCTCAATATTACCTGATTTAATGAAACCACATTCTATTATCCGTGTTTTGCTTTTGTTGATATTCATCTTATATCCTCCTTTCAAGACACTGTCAATTCTATTCAACTGGTCTTAAGTCCTTTGCTGCCTACTCAAAATTTTTCTTTCGTATCCTTTACTGCTTGCTAAAGGTACAGATTGAATAACCTTTACTACAGGCTACAACCCTGTAACCTCATTCCTTTCTCAGCCACTGCTTGTCTTTCAAGTCCCCCAACTACTGTCTGGTTATTGGGAGGAGGAGGACATCAATGTTTAACACCCCTTCGACAATGAGATCATTAAAGAAGGAGAACAAGCTCAGAGCTGGGAAGGGTGGAGAAGGAAATTGGGCTTGCCCTTTCAAAGGAGCCATTCCAGAATTTGCCTTAAGCAATTTAGGGAAATCATGGAAAACCTAAATCTGGATGGCCGGAAGCAGATTGAACCATCGTCATCTTGAATCTGTCTGGTTACTACACAAGTTGTAAACAGCCTTTTGCTCCCTGTATTTTACTTATGTTATCTTCAAAATTTCAAAGAGAGTATTCCAGTCAGTGTTGTCAAATGCTATAAACATAGCTTTGCCTTTCCTTACCCTATCTTCTAAGACAAGCTGTAGGGTCAGTATTGCCTCACGTGTTCCTACATGTCTATGGAATCTTCTTCGAGATCTGCTTCTACCAGTTTTTCCATTCTTCTATAAGGAATTTGTATCAGTATTTTGCAACCAAGATTTATTAAACTGATAGTTCAGTAATATTCATCTCTGTCGGCACCTGCTTTCTTTGGAACTGATATTATTACATTTTGCTTGAAATATGAGAGTATTTTGCCTGTTTCATACATCTTCTGCACCAGATGAAAGAATTTTGTCATTGCTGACTGTCCCAAGGCTGACAGTGGTTCTGACCAAATGTCTACTCCTGGAGCCTTGTATCCACTTAGGTCTTTCAGTGCTCTGTCAAATTCTTGTTGCAGTATCATATCTTCCATCTCATCTTCATCTATGTCCTATTCCACTTACATAACATTGCCATCAAGTTCATCTCCCTTGCATAGACCCTCTATATACTCCTTCAACCTTTCCATTCTTTGCTTAGGACTGGTTTTCCATCTGAACTCTTGATATTCATATATCTGCTTCTCTTTTCTCTAAAGACTTCTTTAATTTTCCCATATATAATGTCTCTTTTTCCTCTACTGAAATATGCTCCTAGATGCTTACACTTGTCCTCTAGCCATTCCTCCTTAAGCCATTTTGCACTTGCTGTCAATCTCATTTTTGAGATGTTTATATTCCCTTTCATCAGTTTCATTTTTATATTTTCTCATTTCATTAATTAAATTCAATATCTCCTCATTACTCAAGGATTTCTAATAGACACTGTCTTTCTACTAATTTGATCCTCTGCTGCCATCACTATTTCATCTCTCAGAGCTACCCAGTTCATCTTCAGCTATATTCCTTTCCCCTGATCTATTTAATAATTGCCTAATACTCTCTCTGAAACCCTAAATCTCTGGGTTCTTTCAACTTATCTACATCCCATCTCCGTAATTCCCTACCTATTTGCAATTTCTTTAGTTTTATTCTACTGTTCATAACCAATAAATTGTGGTCAAGATTCCACATCTGCCCCCAGAAATATCTTAGAATTTAAGAAAGCTCTGTCTTAAGCATTATATTATCAGTCTGAAACCTTCCAATGTCTCCAGGTTTCTTCCATGTGCACAATCTTCTTTCATGATTCTTAAACCAAGTGTTAGTTGCAATTAAATTATGCTCTGTGCAGAATTCTACCAAGTGGTTTCATCTTTCATTCCAGACTCACCTACAATTTTTCTTTCTCTTCCTTTTCCTACTAGTGAATTCCAGTCCCCCATCACAGTTAAATTTTTGTCTCCCTTAACTACCCGAATAATTTATTTTATCTGTGCATGCATTTCTTCATTCTCTTCACCATCTGAGTAGCTAGTTAGCATATAAATTGGTACTACTGTGACTATGGTGGGTATTGGCTTTTGTGTCCATATTGGCTACAATAATGTATTCACTATGCTGTTTACAGTAGGTTACCTGCATTCTTATTTCCTTCCTTATTCATTTTTAAACCTACCTTTGCATTACCCCTATTTGATTTTGTATTTGTAGCCCTGTATTCACCTGGCCACAAGTTCCATTCCTCCTGCCACCCAACTTCCCTTATTCCCCTCTATATCCAACTTCAACTTGTCCATTTTCCTTTATAAATTTTCTAACCTACCTGTGCGATTAAGGGATCTAACATTCTATGTTCCAGTCTGTGGACGACTAGTTTTGTTTGTTCTGATGGCATATTCCTGCTAGCCCCCATCTGGTGATACGAATGGGGGACTATTTTACCTCTGGAATATGTTATCCAAGAGGATGCCATCATCATTTAACCATACAGTAGAGCTGCAAGCCCTGTGGAAAAATTACAGCTGTAGTTTCGCCTTGGATTCAGCTGTTCACAGTACCAGCACAGCACAGTTATTTTGGTTGATGTAACAAGGCCAAATCAGGCCAGCACCCAGACTGCGTCCTCTGCAACTACTGGAGAGGCTGTTGCTCCTCTTCAGGAACCACATGTGTGTCTGGCCTTCAACAGATATCCCTCCACTGTGGTTGCATCTATGGTGCAGATACCTGTATCGCCAAGGCATGCAAGCCACCCTACCAATGGCAAGGTCCATGGTTCATGGAGATTTGTAGCAAAACACTTTCAATGAAAACAGTATCTAGGGACAGGGTCTTACAATGTAACGGTTTGTACATGACATTTTGATTTCACTTTTATTCAGCATTTTAGGTTTGTTACCATATGGCAAGTGGTGCAAAGACTGGCAACTTGCTTTAAATATTCAGAAATGTAAAGTTGTGCACTTCACAAAACAAAAAAAACAAAAAAATGAAGACAAAAAAATTGCATCATATGACTGTAATATCAATGAATCACTGATGGAAACAGCCAACTCATACATATACCTGGGTGTAATACTTTATATAGATATGAAATGGAATGATCACATAGGCTCAGTTGTGGGAAAAACAGGTGGCAGACTTCGGTTCATCGGTAGAATACTGGGGAAGTGCAGTCAGTCTACAAAGAAGACTGCTTACAAATCACTTGTGGAAACGGTTCTAGAATATTGTTCACATGTGTGGAACCCGTACCAAATAGGACTAACAGGGGTTAGTGAACGTATACAGAGAAGGGCAGCACAAATGGTTACAGGTTTGTTTGATTCATGGGAGAGTGTCACAGAGATACTGAAGGAACTGAAATGAAAGACTCAAGATAGATGTAACTATCCCAAAGAACAAAGTTTCAAGAACCTGCTTTAAATGACAACTCTAGGAATATACTGCAGCCTCCTATGTATCAGTCACATAGGGACTGTCAGGATAAGATCAGAATAATTACTGCATACCCTCCACCATGCACCTTGTGGTGGTTTGCAGAGCATACATGTAGTTGTAGATGGCAATCAGTTTCCCAGAAGACTCAATATTTTTATTTACTTAAATGTATCAACTATTTTATGAAAGATATAAAGGTGCTTCTAAATATACCCATAAAATATTTCCTGTTCAATATTTTTTTCAATTTTATTTACAATTTCTCCTAACATTTTCAGTTGTACTCCTGAAATACCCACATAAGTTATAAGAGGTATCCAACTGTTGAAGAAACAGTTCTTATTTGCAGTAAAACGTAAATGCAATTTACATTTCACACACTTCACTCAGGCAGGCTATTGAATAGCACGATGAAACTTTGGACCATCCTTTCATATTTTATAATAGTCTAATGTCCTGTGCCATCCAAAAAGTCCTTTCTTTCTCTTTGTGGTATGGAAATCTCAACAGATCTAGTTCTAGGTCTTCCTTGCCTCACGTTTCCCCTCGGACAGCAAACCACTATTTATGACTTTCTTGAACTCGTCTATGGTGAGTGTGCTTTTCAAATGAATTCCACTTGATAGTGCCTATCCTCTGTCAAGAAACCAGGCATTCAGATCAAGTACATGAAAATATATTCTGTGGTACAATTTTTTGAATGAATCTGTATCCCATACAGGGCTTTCACTAAATCCATAGGACCTACATCTGCTACGAACTGATTTTGTTGTGTAATTGCCCTGGGGTATGCTATCTTGACAAGTTTCTTCAACTTCTTGCCATATCTTTCTGCTTCAGTCATTGGAATTGCTCCCATAAAAGCGCTGAGCAATGCCACAAATCTTTTGTTATGCTTTTTTTACTGCAGAATAATGTATTTATTTCTCACAGAACATTGGCTTTTGTCCTTTTTAACCCTTCTAGATCTCTTCTTTTCTTGACACACTCAAATGTAAATCCCTTTACACAGTTGGTTTGAACAGTGAGTCTTAGTAGCACAACATTTCCACTAGCTTGTATGTCAGTAAGATGTTCATTTTGGCTACTCCCAGCAGTACACAGTTGTGCACTAAGCAATTTACGTCGAACATTTTATAGTCCCATTTCTTTTCCTTTTTTTTTTTTCATTCAGCGATGTCCTTTGAACAGTATAGTCTGTTCAATAAGGATTTTTTTTGAACAGATAGCATGTTTAACTTGTCGATAATAAGGCCTAACATTTCCAAGATACATGAAAATTGGACGGTGTTTTGGCAAGGATACTTCTTTCCAACATTTCTCATATCTGTATGAAAGTTTATCCTTTGTTTGGCTTTGAAGTATTCCTTTGCTGTGTGGTAAGAATGACATTTAAGTGTAATACATTGCTTTTGCCTTGTTCTTCTTTGCCACTGTCACCAGTAGTCTCAGAAATAACTACACCAAAAATTCAAATATCAGGCCCAGCCCTCTCATCTTCTTAGTCATCTACAAATACTTCCTCACTGTCAGTGTCATCCAGTTCCAAATCACCACTTTCTCCAGGAATATTCATAATTGATGCAGAACCTCTATCCTCACAGAAGCATGAATTGATGTTATGTCTACAATTTGAAAGTTATTGTATCTGCCCACATTGGAAAAAAGCTATGTTCATAGCAGCAGATAATACTGTTGCTATATGGCAGCAAGACAAAAATACTGATTAATTATTAATTGTTTAGTTCCATAAACATGAAAACATAATCTGTTCTTCCATAAGCACCATTTTATATGGTTCATAAATGTAATTTCTTGAGACGCGATCTATCAGAAATAACTCTTTCAGCTGCATTTATGTACAGCCAATCTTCAACACATATTATTGATTTTTGACTGTTATGCCAAAATAACAATATTATATATAGTCTTTTCCCATGGAGGCAGACTGTATGCACTGCCACACGGTAACACCATGCATCTACATAAATTTACAGCGTGTTGCCAAGTGGCGGCATCCTGCAAGCACCTATGTGAGTCATCTCTCCAAATGAGTATAATAAAAGGAAACAAAAAGCATACATAAAACAAAGTCATCTGAAAACAGTAACCCCAAGTATAAAAAGTTTGACATGTAACTAGTCAAAATAAGCTCGAGTCAGTTCGACTCGTTCAGACTAGTATCTTCCAAGTTCGAAAAAATAAAGGTAGAATGTTTAACTAAAACAATAAACGGCTCCCATATTCCCATGGAACACAGATGGGTTCAGAAAACTCAGAAG
Organism: Schistocerca piceifrons; assembly: GCF_021461385.2. Classification (NCBI taxonomy): domain Eukaryota; kingdom Metazoa; phylum Arthropoda; class Insecta; order Orthoptera; family Acrididae; genus Schistocerca; species Schistocerca piceifrons. The sequence goes on along the minus strand of NC_060140.1, from coordinate 776,336,503 downwards.
CAACTGAAAGGGTAATGCTGTACTTGTGTTTACAGAGAAAAAGTTCTGTTCAGGTAAGTAATAAACATTTTTGCTTGTTCGGTGCAACAGCAAGTACAAAAATGTACACGTCATCAGTCCGAACATGCCAACAGTCACCAAAAGAAAAATTATCACTCAAAATGTCCACAACATGGCTGTGTAATCATCACTGAAGCTCCTGTCTCACTCTTCCACAGCTTTGGGAGCTCATACATTGTCCTGAGAACTGAATGTTCTCTGCTTCAAAACAAAAACTGCATATTTATAGCAATATGGTGTTGAGATTGTGAACACTGTAATGCTGAAGTGATTTCAGGAAACTGCAAGGTACTTTCAATGTCATCGTGGTTTTCTATTCCACCCTCTTCAGTTACTACTAAAATAATATTATATCTGCGTACTTGGCGCAATTATTCTTGTATTGCACTCTAGTAAGAGTTAAAAAATAATAGCATCTATACTAAAGTTAAGGAGTACGCAAACAGAGAAACAAATATGAAAACTCAACTGAGACATTTTATTGTATTTCATGCACTTATGGCATATGCCTAGCATATGTAAATTGTAATACATCTTTTTGTGTTTCTTTTCATGTAACAGATTTTAAAATAACCAGTAATAAAAATGTTTTGCCCTTTGTTTTCATTGTATCAATCATCATGAAGTTGTTATTCTTTTTAAAAAGCTTTTGTGTCAGTTTTCTTCCTGAACAGCTACGATTTTATAAAAGCACAACATATTTTGAGGAAGGTTCAACAAAAACAAATTTATAGTGATTCAACAACAGATATCTTTAAAAGCATTCAGTTTTCCAAAATGACAATTTAAATATAACGTATGTTCAAATAAAGATGTCTCAGTTACTTTATTACAATTCAAGAGGAAAACAACAAAATGCTGTTCATTAATGACTTTAGCAATGCATTGCACCTATAAAACATTAATGGCACCAGTAACAAAAGAAAGCAGTTTTCACTACTATTATAATACAACAGACAAATCTCAGTCCAAAGAACAATAAACATCAAAAATGTACCAAAAATTATTTCTTCATTTTATACATAAAAACACATCATACAGAGTGTTGGTATATGAAACAGATGTTGCTTCTCAATCTTTATCACCTTGGCCTACAGGAATTATTTTTTATTTACATTCTGCTGGGACCTTCTTGCCATCTGAAGCAACTGCATGGAGTGAAATTTACTGAAACTATGTTCAGGCATCTGGAAATATTGTGAATTTTTTGTGCTCGTGATACAACAGCACAAAGCAAAGTATTTAAGAGAGAAGAAACATGTTTATTCATAACAGTGAATACATACACTAAATGAGCATTTGTACTTATCAGCAAATACTTTTCCAAATGTGATGCACATGTTGAAGTGTTAGAAAGTTCTAGAGTGACAAATTATCACATACAAAACAAGAAAACGTTGCTTATGAGTCAAAAGTTTAATAAAATGGTGCCAAAAGGTCTACATAGCACATATACATACATATAAAAAAATTGTTCTTCATATAGAGTTGGAGACTCACTGGTTGTAACAGTATAGTTTTAAAACAGTGAACTTTAATAAAAAGTACTTAATATCTTTTTAACAATGCAGCTTCATCACTCAGTTTTAATTTACTGGCAAGATAAGAATACTGACTGGCTTGCAGAAAAGTAGATCTTTTCTGTTAGTGAAATAAAGGAATAAAAGGAAAGAGACAGAAGTACCCTTTGATAGTGCTTATAAGATTGTCTTGTTCTTATCTACAATGTAAGCCATAAAAATTTCTAAAATGGCAAGTTTGAAAATTTTGCAGAAGCTCTGCAAGAAAACTAGTTCTTCCATCAAATGTGGTGTACATCACATAATCGATTCTGGAAGTAGCTGTACCCCAGAGGAAAGAAATGTATCTGACAGTGGAGAGAAGACATCAGATATAACCTAGTTTATTTTTTGTAACTGTGTCCACATAAAACATCAGCAGTCTTTCTAAATTTCTTAGTTTTAGATGCATGTTCCTTTTTTTTGGCAAGCCTGAAGAGGAGTGAAGAAATGGGGAGACTGCCGATATTTCGGCACCAGTATTATTTTTAAGCTACAATGAAAAGTATCAAACAGCACTGATGGAGTACCCAAATATTAATTCAAGATCAAATCTTTTGAAGAACATTAGAATACTTAAGAGGTTGCAAAGCCTTACAAAAAAACTGACTGCATCTTCTGTTTCAGTGAAAGCAACATATGGAAGTTTATGTAGACAACTGAAACGAGAAGTGAAAAAGAATTACAAGTTTGCTTTAAGCAGAAAAAAAATTAGATTTCCTCAACTGACAAGAGTGTAAAAAATTTAAACAAAAGATGTTTTGTCAAATAAGTGCAACATATTAAAACAAATTTACAAAACAAAATTTATGCTCAGATTTCACATCACATAAGCTATTCATTAACTTGTGACAAAAAACTTTTACTGTAACCAATAGACAGCAAAATATGCTATTAATATGGATGTTACAAATGGAATATCTATGCATTTTTAAATCATATTTGCATATCTTGCAATCACTGAATACAGAATAAGGGTGAAATAAAGAGAAGATATTTAACAATGGACAAAAAATTATCAGTCTCAAAAACATACGCAATACTCTTTCCTCCAGAAGTTTCTTTTACTAACAGTATAACAAAGTGTATTCTTTGTTAGAGAGACTGTTCACTATACTATTAAAAAAATAGAAATAACAATTTGCACATAGAAAACAGTAAAGTCACATAAACATGGCAAGCTGGATGAGTATACATTGTCTTGGCAGTTCCCAAGTTTGAGTATCAGAAATTGATCAGATAAAAATACATTTCTTGAATACATCCACTATGCAAGTCAAATATAGAAATATAAAATGCACACAGATTTACAGTGTCCTTCAAATAATTTGGAAATGTGCACATGTATTCTACAACAATGAATGCACTGCCAAGTTAACTACAAACCACAAACATCATTCTGTCAGTTCCAGAATGCTTTCACATCACAAAACTATAAAAGCTGCACCAAATGACTTATTATTGTAATACGGCTACAATGTTTCAGCACCAGCACAATTTCCCTTATTTGGGGAAAGAGCACTTATCACAGAGAGCTATCAGTCCGGTTACACTTTGGAAACTGCCTTGACAATAGTATCAATGTCATCACAACTAGAAATGCTAATAAGCAATGGCATACACATGTCCCTGAAATACACAACTGTCATATTACTTATCTACAAACATAGTGTTACTGCAAAATCCATCCTAAAATGGCAAATATACAAGAGAGCACTTTATGACTTCCAGAAAATGGTGAAATCACTGCATAAAACATCCTTATTTACAACACCATTTTCAAGAAAACTGTAATAAAATATCAAATATGTTGCAAAATAAAAATAAATCTGCTGTACACACAACAGTTTTAAGCGAAAAATGAAATAAATATGTTTGACAGTAACACATTAAGTAGTAAACAAACCAATTACTACTACTTTGAAAATCCAATGCATCTATGATTTAGTAGCTTTAAAAATATGAAATCTAACTCCACAGCCAAAATATTTATATTTCAACCTAACTAACAACTTCTAACTAACACCTTCACTTTCGTGAATTGAACTTCCTTCATATAATTAACCAACAGATGAGAAACTTATTTCAATAAATCTCAACTTCTATGCACATAAGAAAACAAATATTTAATCTGTATTCATTCTTTTTCCATGTTACATTTAACTGCACCCGAGAGAAGATATACATATGCATGTAAGAACAACTCACTATCTGTTTCATTGGTAAGCCCACTTATATTCTCTTCCAAGCATGCTCCAGATTATCAAACATTCTTTGTCACAAGGTGTATGATTGACATGACACATCCAAAACCTGTGGATTATATAAAGGCTTCACTTCGCTGAAGGAACGAATATTTCCATTTTAGTTGTGCACAGAAACTCTTGCAAAAAGTCATGAAATAAATCAATATTAAACAAAGACTTATGATCTCTCAGTCCAATGAGATCAGAAGTGTTTCATTTATATGTACTAGTAAAAACTAGACAACTGCAAGTTGGTTTAGGGGAAGATGTCAACCTGAAGGTACATCTAGCAATTAACGTCAAAAGAGATAAAGTAACACTGTTCCAAAATCAATGTGTTCACAGTTCATACCATCAGCAACATTTTTCCAAAATTCTTAATTATTTAAGAATTCTAGGATAATAATGTATAATTAAAAGGAGAAATTCTTGCTTGACTGGGATACCTCATGGTAAAATACCCCCCTCCCCTGGTTCTACTATAACAGCTGAGAAATTCTGCTAGGTTCTTTTTCTCCCTTTTTCATGTAAAGGAGCCATTACATTCAGTAACAAGAATTTGTTGTTACTATTGTGTTTTTTGGATCCTATTGCCATTTTGCGCAAATAGATGGCATATAAATAGATGAACACACAAATCGATGAACATATAAACAAGGTGTTGAGGACTGCTGTATAGCCATCACATTTTCATTTACCATCAGGATGAGTGCCTGCATCCTGTGTACACACATGCCCAAGGGCCCCCCCCCCCCCCCCCCCCCTCCTCCTCTTCCAGCTGATAGCTAAGCCAGCCTACCCTCTCATCAGCCCTCCTGTTACACTGAATGATGTTGTCTTTATGCATACCATTGTTCGTATCCCACAAAGCATTTTCCATAAGCAATAAATATGTGACAACTGAAATATGGTGCCTGTACAACAAAGGATGGTTTTCTTCTTACCTTGAATTCTTGAGCAAGCACAATATGTTACTTGGACTAACATTACAGCTGTTACCCGAATTCTTACAGCATGTACTGCTCTAAGGGAACATGGATTCACATGAAATTATGGTACTGCAACTTTTTTCAGTCACTCATTATTATAATATGAACAGTAACTTTGGCCTTCAAAATTCCAGCTTTAATTATGACAACAATATCTGCACACAGATCAGATTCTTCGTTGGTCTTGAGCGTCTGTCCATGTTAATACTGGGATAGCCCCTAAATCTGCATTATTTTATTCCATTTGTGAACAACGGTATCAAGCTTTATAATGTTAAGAAATTACTGTTCATTGTGAATTACTGGGAGAATTTTAACAAACCAAATTCAACAAATTAATACATAGAATTGATTTCCAACTACATGAAATACATCACTATGTATTACACCACCAGTATACTTGAAAGGTGTAAAATTCAGACTTACAGTAGTGATGTTCTCTCTGATAAAATGACACAACACTGGAATGCTCTAGAATTGGAAATTGGATACACAAAAAGTTAAATGTCTACATATGCACCCAAAATCTTCTGTTCAGTTATACCACTTGTATTAGAAAATTCAGTTTCGTTATTTAGTACAACAGTTTAATGGCTGTGGAGTTGATTCATTGGAGGAATCCAGATTTCTCTTTTAATTAGTATCCCCCAATTCTTAAACATTCATTACCAGTTACTGCTGTGGAAAAATATATGTATTTTTATTTCAAAGCCAGTGCAACTGAGACTCAAGTAAGAAAGGGGGCAAAAAGAGTTCTATCAGAAGGATACACAAAGATCAATGTCCTAAATGGACACTTGTAATAAATACACACAAAAGTAAAGGATTGTTCCATGAAGATTTGACAGATATAGAACTGTTTATAAAAATTTATAATTTTAGTTTTAAATGTCAGCAGATCTATATGCAAAGCATTGGTATACACTTATTAAGGACCCTGTTTGTATAACCAAACATATATTTCAGCAAAACTTTAAAAGTTTAAAATTATTCTGTAGTTAGAATAACATTTACATATTTAAGTATGAGTATTATTTTAATATCTCCAGACTAAAATGTGGAGGATTCTGAATTATGCAGAAACATAAACTACCTTTTATTCTACCTGTATTTGTCACAATTACAACGAGAAAAAATAACACAGCCCTACTTAGGTGATATTTTATTTTACTGTAGTGACTTCTTTTTTTAAAAAAGTGTACAACTGTCTTCTAGGCTGCAACTACTACATTTAGCCAATGTAAAATGCTCACAGCCATTACAAGAGACAAAAACTGCTGACAACAAATATCCCTAATAACTATTAACAATGTTTTAAAACATACTTCTTCCAGACTATGATCAAATGTTTTACAAGAATCACTATGTGCAGACTGTTTTGTAAACTTCATTATAGTCCTTGTATCCCAAAAGAAACATTGTGTTAAGTCATATTACACACCATAAAATACCAGTAAAGTATGGACAATAAATGCATGTTACAACAGTTATCTGTATGAAGGCATGTAATGGTCACAATGTAGACACAACTTGAAACAACATGAAATTTATAAACATGGAGGGGAGAAAGATTTTATTAAATTTGGATAGGGTATTTACAGAAAAGGTGTCTATTCTGCCTACAGTGAGTAAAGTTCCTGTTCACACTTACAGTGATCTTAATTACCAAGAATCTACAATGGCAAGCACAATTTTTTTTAAAACTTTCATGCAAGTCAACAATAACACAGTGTGCCATGGAAGTAGTTTGGCACATTTGTTATGAACAATAACAAGCCAACGTGGGTCTACAGCAATGTATTATTGTCTTACTTGTATCTATCTTTCTGCTTGTCATTAAATTTCATTAATTACGACCACAGCTTGACAGCTGAACAGGTTAACTAGCACCCACTTCCACCATTTCTTATGGATTTTCTGCTTTAATGATTAACTGACTGTTAATAACTAGCTTTCACAACAGAGTAGCCTGAAGTGCTCAAGACAGTTATTTTGTTTACCACCTGTGTTGCAGTGACGGTTTACAAGTAATTTGCCCCCCCCCCCCCCCCCTCCTTCAAATTCATGTAAGTTTTTTTTTCTCAATTAAATTTTCAAAAATGTTTATAATTTCATCACTGAGCATCCATGATATATCAATGATGAACTTGTTCATCATCACCATCTAATGACGCAAAAACAATGTTCGACCACACCAATATACGATTTAAGCTAAACTGTCTCAAAACCTTAGATCACATACTTTTTTCTGTTTAGCAGTAATACCTTGCTGGTAAGTCCTGTAGTAACTTGTGTTCAACAACACCAGTACAGTAACTCTGGAACTAAAATGTACGAGTAACAAAGCTCAAAAATTTCATAAATTTCACAGTCAGCCAAGCTGGAATGGTCTCAACTGTGGAGCCAGATGAAGAGTGTCCCACAACATAGGGCAGGGAGGGCTCAAGAAGCATGATGAAGCCAGCTTTCCCAAGGGAGACAACCCCAACAGAAAATCAGGCAGGTCATGACTCCTCATAAATTTCTATCAGCTAAAAATACAAACAAGCTAGAAGAAATTGCAGATTAAAATTACGGTAGATAAGTAATTAGCAACAGAAATGGTGGGGACAGGATGGACCCTTTCAGAATTATCAGATCTTTCGCACCTTCACTCTCTGTGATGTTAGTTTCAACAGCATATTAGAATGTTGCCAGAAAATTAAAGAAAATCTTTCTACGTTAACTGAACCTTCAACAAAATTTCTATCACTTCAAAAGCTATACAGATAAATATAATACAAAAACAGGAATTTACTCATCTACTGTAACAGAATTTGCTTTCAGAACAAGGATTCACGTTTTTCCCCAGGGTATGTTCTTACACTATCTCCATAACTTTTGCCTCCATTATATGGATGACATGGTGTGTAATATGAATATCAGGCACCATTATTTGCATTCCACTCTTTGAGCCTCTGAAGCACAAGGGATAATTAACATTGTACACTGAACATCTAGTTTACCAAGTTAACTCTTCTGAAGAATCATAAAATGATTTAGAATCAACAAAGAACAGCACTAGTGGCAGCAGAAGTTTACCAGTCTGCTAATATCACATACTAGTTTTCTATGGAAAAGCGCCAGATAATCACAAAAAAAGTCAACCAACCCAGAAGACAGTATGAATAACACAACAGATTATAAAACATGTAGAACCACATTTAAAATATCTAGGCCTTAATTTGCATTTATAACAGTGAAAAAGAGAAACATTTCAAGAAAGCTGTTATAAATTCAATACATCACACCAGTCCTGCTAAAGCACATTCGTAACAACTGCATTCATTCTGTATGTACTATAAAACTGTGATACAAACCTACCTGCCCAATACAGTTCTCAGTTATATCAGCACCTTACACAAAACATTTAAAATATATTATCTACATTTATTTCCAATCTCCAACCTCTTTGTATTAAGGAATATTAGTAGAGTATTAATATAAAAGTTATCTATGTATATATTTTTAATATATATATATATATATATATTTTATTTATTTATATATGTGTTGTGTTTTTAATATATAGCGGAGCTATTTTCATTTCACTTTGTTAATAAACTACTGTGTCACTATATTTATACAGTATTGTTCAAGTGATTATAATTATTTCTCTATCAAGTATGAACAATTTAAAATCTTTTCAAATAATATCTATCACATACTATATCATCAGTCTAGGACTGGTCAGTAACCGGCATTTATAACGATGTCAATCAAGCTGTCATTTTTTGTACAGTGGGACTAATTGACTCCCAAACACATTTTATTGGTTGTATCACAACCAAAGTTCAGTCAAACAGTTTTTACAGTGAAATGTTCACTGAGCAGTTCATACAGAGTGTATAACTTCATAGTATCCCTGCCCATTCTCAGCACAGGGGGACATCTCCCAACAAGGCTCATGCTTGATGGGTCCGGCAGCACTACCAGCAAAATGTGGCAGCGTGCCGGGTCCCGATGGCTAGAGAAGGGCAGCCGCTAGTCACTGGGCCGGCAGACTGGATGTTTGTGGGGGCACAGACTTGTACTCAGGGGCAGGTGAATTCATCACAGGACTCTGATTATTATTTGTGCTATTGTTGCTGCTACTGGCACCATTAATGCCACCGCCATTTAGACTACCGGCAGTGATGCTGCCTCCACTGAGATTGCTCCCACTGAGATTGCTGAGATTACTAGCAGCCCCAATGGTATTACCATTGATGGCATTTGCATTGATCGTAGTACCATTAATACTGTTTCCATTAATAGTGTTACCATTGATTGTAGCACCATTAATGCTCCCACCACTTATGCTACCACTGGCACCCTGTGGTGTGGCAAACTGGGCATTAGGTGGAGGCGGAGGAGGGGGCGGTGGTGGCTGATGATTGAATGTAGGTGCGTAACACTGTGGGAAATACAGTTCGGGCTTCACTACAGCTGTGGGTGGAATGCCCCGTGTCAGCAGAGTTGGAGGACCCCTTTCACCTCCCAGTACTGTGGCTCCGGGATGATGTTTTGCTTCCAGAACACCAACACCCGCCGTGTTAGCACGTCTAGATTTTGCAGCATGTGGATTCATGTGGTTGTCTATGTGCTTCTTCACTTCTGGCTCCGTCGCAAAGCGCCGCCTGCAGTTAGGCATCGGACAGCAGAACGGCCTATCACCTTGATGTGTACGAGTGTGCTGATCGAGAATGGCCTTCTGGCGGAAGTCTTTTCCACATTGTCCACATTTATATGGTTTCTCACCTGTGTGAATACGAATATGCTGATTGAGGATCGTCCGCTGCCTGAAATTTCGACCACAGTATACACAGCCGTAAGGCTTCTCATTTGTATGTATTCGAAGATGTTGTGTGAGGTGAGATTGTTGTCGAAACCGCTTACCACACTCTGGGCACGGATATGGCCTGGACTCTATATGGATGCAACCGTGTTGCAGCAATGTCGATTTCTGCTTGAACTCCTTTTGGCAAATAGGACAGCGCACATAAAGGGGCATCCCTGCACTTCTCCCGTGCTGTATTACATCGGGCAGCAGTCCACCAGGCTTTACCTGACCCTGTTTTAAGTACTGAAGCGCCCCAAAGTTTGCAGGACCCCCATTTCCAAACACTGAATGGTTCATACCCTTGGCATCCTTGAAATATGCTTGATATTGTTGCACATTGCCAGCACTGTCAGGAGAAAAACACTGCCCATTGCTACGAGCCTGGTCCGGTGGCACACTGCCGTCTTCAGGATTCCCAAATGTAGAAGCTGCATCATCCTTCTCAGCATCAGGTGGGTATGGCACATCTTGAGGCCACAGGGTAGGCGTCATACCATTCTTGAACACCAAATGAGGACTCACATCTGTAAAATAAACAAAATAATGATGTATAAGTGTTCCACTTATAAATGTTGACTCATGCAATGACATAAGGACAACAAAACCTTGTGCAGCAATTAATTAGAAAGTTATGAAGTGGAAAATAATAGCTACTAACAGTTTTACAACATATTTCCCTACAGAAAGCAATCCAGTTCTTTCACTTTCTTGAATCTATAAGAAAATAACAATCTTGTGTGGGTATTGCACCGCTTGCCAACAGATAGTTGTATCATTTTATGAAAGAAAACCTTTGCTTGAGAAATGTTCTTGCATGTTTCAGTTATCTGATATACACAGATACAAGTGTTTCTAATTAAATGATGACATTCAACTTGCCAACATTCTGGCAACTGACAAATGGCTTGTGAATTTCCTAGGATGAATCCTTTTATGTGACAAGTTTTCATGGATTGGTAAGGGACCCATCTGTCACATGTATTCTACTACTTTAACAAAAAAATCTCTCAAAATTAATAATGACAAATACAATAACCACATCCAAAAAACAGATTGGAAATCCCGAGCTGGCCTTCAGAAACATTGACAGGCACAGAGTCCCGAGTATTTGGAATCTTTAGTGTGTCTGCTGGAAAAAAAAAAGATGCAAGAAGAGAAGGTTTGGAAATGTAGGTAAAGGCACAGTCAATAAATCTTAATTAACAGAAATGGAAAATTCAGGTTGGAATATCAACAATTATGGGAAGGATAGATCGCTAATCACTGTAAGGATGACACGTTGAGTTACAGACAGGCGAAACAAAAACACTGTTACACATCGAATTATTGACCAAAGCTTTCATTAGAAAAGAGAAATACACATGTATTCAGACAAGCAAGCACACATCACAAACAGGTCTGCTACCTCTGGTTGCTCAGGCCTTACTGAAACTGAAATCAAGATCCAGTCCGTAGTGGAGCAGGAAAGGGGAAGGAACAGCAGGGTACAAGTGGGGGAAGAGGAAACAGTGCTGCCTCACGGAGTGTGTGGGGAGTAGAAGTGGCAGAAAAGGCTACCCAGCGCAATATCTCTGTGAGAGATGAAGGGAAGGGGAAAAAGGGAGCAGAAAGGAGGGGAGCAGAGAAGGGAAAAAGATTGGTTAGTGCACTTGCAGACAGCAGTGCACAAGGAGGGTGGGGACGTGAGTTGTGAGGAGGTGATACGAGAGAAGGGGAGGGAACTGTTGGGAGGAGGGTGTGAGATAGTAGGTTACCATAGGTTGAGTCCGAGATGATTTTGGGAGTTGGGTTGGGTTGTTTGGGGAAGGAGACCAGACAGCGAGGTCATCGGTCTCATCGGATTAGGGAAGGACGGGGAAGGAAGTCGGCCGTGCCCTTTCAAAGAAACAATCCCGGCATTTGCCTGGAGCGATTTAGGGAAATCACGGAAAACCTAAATCAGGATGGCCGGACGCTGGACTGAATCGTCGTCCTCCCAAATGCGAGTCCAGTGTGCTAGCCACTGCGCCACCTCGCTCGGTTTTGGGAGTTGAGAATGTGTTGTAAGGATAACTCCCATCTGCACAGTTCAGAAAAGCTGGTGGTAGAGGGGAGGATACAGATGGCCCAGGATGTGAAGCAGCCACTGAAGTCAAGCATGTTGCATTCATCAACAACATGTTGTGCAACAGGGTGGTCCACTTTGCTCTTAGCCACAGTTTGGCGGTGGTCATTCACCCTGGTGGATAGCTGGTTGACCCTTTCCACAGGGATATGATCCCTGTGGAAGAACCAAGAGCAAGTCCTGTCAAATCCAACCATCCAGCACTTTCTATTCCAGTCCTGTCATGGCTTACTCTACCTGGGCCACCTGTAAAAGCAGCCATGTCGTGTACCATCTCTCCTGTAATCATTGTTCAGCTTTTGATATTGCTATGACTTCCAATCAGATATCAACCAATAAGGATAGCCCCCATCAAACTGTGGCCAAGAGCAAAGTGGACCATCCTGTTGCATAACATGCAGCTGAACATAACGAGCTTGGTTTCAACAGCTGCTTAGCAACCCAGGCCATCTGGATCCTCCCCTCCACCACCAGCTTTTCTGAAATGCACAGATGGGAGTTAACCTTTGGAGTTACCTTCCAACATATTCTCCTCTCCCAAAATTATCCCAGCCTAGGCCTATGGCAACCTACTGTTGCCACACCCTCTACCAAACAGTTTCTGCCGCTTTTGTCCTATCACCTCCTCCCAACTCACGTCCCCATCCTTATTGTGCACTGTTCTCTGCCAATATACTCGCCAACCTTTTCCCCTTCTCTGTTAGTCTCCCTTTTTTCCATTCCCTCCCTCTCGCACAGTCTCCTGATGCTGCACCAGATAGCCTTGTCTGCCATCTCTAGTCCCTGCACACTCCACCAGACAGCACTGTTTCCTCTTCCCCTACTTGTACCCTGCTATCCACCCCCCCCCCCCCCCCTTTCCCCACTCCACAATGGATTGGATTTCAATCTGACTTGAGCAGCCAGAGATAGTGATCAAGTGTCTAGGAGATGTGCTTGCTTATGTGAATGCATGTGTGTTCTGCTTTCCTGACAAAGGCTTTGTCCAAAACCTTAATGTGTAACAGTCTTTTCATTGTGTCTGTCTGCAACTCAATGTGTCAACTTTATAGTGAGTAGGCATCTATCCTCTCTGTAAGAGTTAATTAAGAGAAATGTGATAAAGGATTCAATAAAAGAGAGATATGCTGCTGTAGATCCAAAGCCTCAAGACTGAATGTGCCTGACTATATCAGTTAGGCATGACAAGATTTACACCGTGTTTGATGAATATAGCTATTCTGCCAATCATTACAGACATGACAGTAATATGATTAGGGACCTCTTACATGACACCTGGTACAAACTGGAACTACACTGCTTTGGAAATACCACTGAGATTCTTCAGCACCAGTAAAAAGCAACTAAAAATCGGCAAAAAGTTCCTGAGAAAGTTAACAAGGTTTTGCTGCTTTAAAATACGAAATAAATTTCATATATCCAATTCTCATGAGATATTTGTTTCACTAAAGCAAATTTAAATATCTCTCTTCCAGTCTATGTTAAATGAACTTGTTATCTCAAACAGGAAAGAGAGATCCCACAAAATACTACAAGCTGGAATACAGTTTCCGAGAACGGAATGGACACGCAGCCAAAAATTGAAACGACACAGTACTTCTTATCTCTTATTGTTAATTACATTTAATCGGGCTGTTGGATCTTCAACGAGCCGCCCAGCAAAGGGAGAAGACTCGGTCTACTAAAGAGCTCAAAGAGCGCGGCCAACTTTGCCCTGGCGTTATCGTGAGGAGGACTAGAAGTAGTGGGGCGCTCGCCTTGGTGTGTGCGGACGTGCTGGTTGAGGATGGCCTTCTGGCGGAAGTGCTTGCCGCACTGCGGGCACCGGTAAGGCTTCTCACCCGAATGGATGCGCAGGTGCTGGTTGAGGATGGCACGTTGCCGGAAGGAGCGCTCGCAGTATGCGCAGGCGTAAGGCTTCTCATTGGCGTGGATGCGTAGGTGCTGTGTCAGATGGGACTGTTGTCGGAACCGCTTTCCACATTCGGGGCAACCGTAAGGGCGGCTGTCAGTATGGATACGTTCGTGCTGCAACAGTGTTGATTTCTGCTTGAAGTCCTTGCCACACGTAAGACACTTGAAAAGCCTGAGCTCTGAGCCCGAACCGTTGCCTCCCCGCCCCGGTTTTCCTGTTCCCGGACCTTGAGCCTGTTGTTGTTGTGCTTGATGCTGGGCTTGCTGTTGCTGCTGGATGATATCAGGCAGTGAGCGCACATCTACCTGAACATTCGGGTATGCAACTGCACCGACACCCACACCTGTCCCGTCAGTGATGCTCGTCCCCAGACCTACACCACTTCCATCTCCCATGCCCATTGTACCAAGTGAAGTTAACATCACTCCCGGTTGCTTCAAGTAATGAAGGGCAGTAAAGCCACTCGGCGTGAGCACATGTGGTGGCATTCCTGGTGTGTGACGCTGATCCTTGAAGTAATGTTGTGTCGCATATGCCAGATGTTGCTGTTGCTGCTGCTGCTGTTGTTGATGCTGCTGTTGCATATCTGCTGGAGGAAAACATTGAGCAGCTGCTACTGCAGCAGCCACCCTCTGCTGTTGCTCAACATCAACTTGGTGCTGCTGCTGCTGTTGTTGTTGCTGCTGCTGTTGCTGTAACTCTTGTGGGAAACACTGTGCTGCTGTAACAACTCTCTGTTGCTGCTGTTGTTGTTGTTGCTGCTGCTGTTCAACATCAGCTTGATGCTGCTGCTGCTGTTGTGGAGGAGCTGGCTGCTGTGATGCTGGGGGTTGCTGTGGCTGAGGCTGTGTCTGCTGCTGCTGTGGTGTCCCTTGCTGCTGCTGTGTTGGGGAATGTTGCTGAGGATCATCCTCTACAGGTGTCTGTTGTGGTGGTGCTGTAGCATCCTGTGGTGGTGGATACGGGGAGGGGACAGGCGATGTCATTGTGCCTTGTTGCTGTTGTTGTGGGGGCTGTGTTGGTGGTGGTGGAGGTGCCACAGTCTCAGGATCCCCACACGACTGCTGAGGACTTCCTGAAGCTGATGAACCACCTTGTTGCTGTGGATGGTAGCCACCAGTTCCATCTTGCAGTGGACCTGTAGCCCACTGTCCAGCTTGGGCTTGTTGCCTGTCAGTACCATCTTTATATGGGACATACAATGCTCCAGTATCTGCAATTGAGAGAAAGGTAAAATGATAGAAATCATATAAAAATTCCTTGCAAACAAAACACAATAACTAGGTTTAAAAAAATTTACAGGCTACATATAAATATTATCTGCTGGAAACTGAAAAGAAATAATACACACAATATTCTCTGAGAGATTCACTAGTAGGAGTGTCATCAACTGCTACTTGTGTTTTTGTGCTGCTACGGTGTAATTAAAACTATTCGTTATTTGACATCTGCCACATGGCACAAGAGTGTTGCCAAATTCGCTGTCAGCTGTGTACCACATAAAGTTCTGTCACCAAGTAGCATGCTGCAAACACAGACAGAACATGATTTTGCCTAGTGTGACTACAGACAGTTTAATAGGCTGTTAGGCAGTGCCAAATAGTGTATTACACATGTACAAATAGTACATTACACATGTACATCACACTACTAAAAATCTGGAACTGAAATGATGCATTGATGTGGTCTGTTGGTGACCTCAGCGACTTCACTTGTGATGTTCTCTGACGGTCACATTAAGCTCCAATATTCAAGTGTCAACTTAACGCGTACTTTTAATCATACTATAGTCATATTGCAATGGTATAATCAGATGGGAAGGAGGAGGATTATGGTCAGACGAAGGGCAGTTGGGCTGTCACCAGTGGCCACCATCTGATGTTAAAAATTGAAATAATATGGCCTGTTGTT
Source organism: Schistocerca piceifrons (assembly GCF_021461385.2). Taxonomy (NCBI): domain Eukaryota; kingdom Metazoa; phylum Arthropoda; class Insecta; order Orthoptera; family Acrididae; genus Schistocerca; species Schistocerca piceifrons. Next base: position 776,320,858 of record NC_060140.1, on the reverse strand, counting down.
ACAATTAAATTGGTTGTAGACACTGCAAAGACAACTGGAGAGATCAGAGAAAAACATATAAAATAAAGGTGTAATATGAAGGAAAATAATGTAAGGGAAATTATTCCCACTCAAGCAGTATGGTTTTTTCCCTCATCTCATTATGAATTAAATCTGACAAATGTACAGATAAATCTCAACTCTATAATTTCTCTACACATGAAAGATGACTAGTAAGTAATGTGTTTAAACTCTGCCTTATATCGATGGAGTATCAGCAATTGTTATTTATTTATAAAACAAACAAATGAAAATAATTTTTACAGCTACTACTATTTGACATTTAAGTTATTTGCCGATTGCCTTCCACACTGTGGCTTTCAGTCAGTGTCATCTATGTAGCACTCAACAGCTGTGCATGTGGCTGCTGGCCAACTTTGCTCCATGAATCAACAGCCACAGTAAGACTTCTATCTATAGATTATTTAAACATTGAAACCAATAATAGCTGTAAAATTTAATTGTGATTGTGACTGAAAATAAAATTGTCAATGCCCCTCTTTTAACTGGTAACACCGGGTTGTGACAAGCTGTAACAACATTTGAAGTCTTCCATACAAATTCACTTTGCACCAAGCTCTAGTCTTGAATTGTTGCTTTGTCACCGCATCAGAAATGGAACTGTGTGGGGGGGAAAGTTGCCACAGCCATTTAAGCAGTAAACTCTTGCAAAGTTTCTTTCAGCGTTTTTTAAAGGTTTGTTTTGCTGTATCCTTCACTTGCTCATGAATGAACTGTAAGCTCAGAGACATGAAATTTGCTTGCAGTTTTCTTTGTGACAAGACACAAGAATAGGTCTGCCTGCATGACATTGTCACTGAAATGGAATACTTGCACTTTAAGCCACAGGTTTCAAGGATTTCCTATCAAGAAATGATGGAAAATTATGCAGGATGAATTATGAGAGAATAAACACATGAATGAATAAATCTACATCCCTGGTTACATTTTGGTCATGTATTTTAGATGATGTATGTACCAAATGTGTTCACCATAGAAATATTGGAATTGTGCAAAAACTTGCCTATTGGGCTATGACAGATCATAACTTCCTGCAGCCCATTAATAGGTAATTTGATAATCTGGCATTGCGAGTTTCCTTGATGTGTAACAAAATAAAGGAAAAAGAAAGTGATAAATATGTTTTTATATCTTGAAAAGTTAACAAGAACAATGAAATAACAAAACAGAAAAATAATGTCTACAGCAGTACTCTTGTTCTACCTTGTATACGGTTTGTAATGCTACAACGCAGTCCTTGCCATGAATTTTTTCGCTTATTTAACACATGAAACTGTTTGTATACAATGTATTGTCTAGTGTAAATATGTATTGTAAATACTATGTTTAAATTATGTAATATTTAACACTGGCAAGTCGGGGCATATTTAGTTAACATTGAAGTCAGAGAGATTGTTTTGTCGCGCCTCTGGGTGAGGGAGCGCACCAGTGGGTAGTAATAGCAGTAACGCCGTGCTCCGAGTAAGAAGTACAGTCGAGTGCTGCTAGTCCTAGCTGTGTTACATCTAACGGCTAGTGTGTGGATCTAAGTACGACGGGAAAGTAATGGTCGGCATATTTGGAAGCATGGCCGGGAAAGTTATTATGGATTAATGAGCATAGAGCTGAAGAAACGAGGACTTAAATGTGAAGCGCATGGTGGGCCCAGGTCGCAACAGTAAAAGCCCGATGCCACATTGTGTCGCTGCCGTGGACTTCCGTTGATCCACCGACAACAAGGGAAGTAAGATCTACATAATTTTCATAGGATAAAATTGTAGAAGGCTTGCCAGTGACTGTGCCTTTCTCTGAAGTTGAACAGTTAATAACAAGCACTTTATAATTGAAGTGTTGCAGTTACATTCCACCCGACAAGAACACCAAGTAGGTTCCTTCCAATCCTTACCTTATTGAACCGAGTGTGTCTGCCATTGTCAAGAGAAAATATGTTAATAATCACATTATTTGCATAGACAGTGAAGAGTAAATTTCAGACTGGTTATCGTAGTTAATTGTTGTACTTAATAAGCTTACGCCACCCGTAGTAACTTAATAATAGACTGAAGTAATAAATTTGATTATTAAGATTTATTTCAATGCATATTCAGCTGAAGTTAATTCAAGGATATTTCACGAAACTATAAAGCTTATTCCACCTGACAATCCCCCAATTAACGAATTATTATCATTCAAAACATAGTTAATCAATTATTGGCAATATATTTCATTATCAGTACATTAAACTGTGCAAAGTACCTAATTTTAAAGACAAAATGACAGTCCATTATTCGAAATCTCGATAGATAATTATCTGTGTTGTCAGCATTGCACTTAGCTGACAAATTATGAACAAAATATCTATCAAAATTAATGTTTAAGTGTAATTAGATTGTTATGAAATTGTTTTATATGACTACTGACACAGCACTTACGTAAAAGTTCCTGTTCCACCTGCTACGCTACAAACAGGTAAACTTTATTTTTGACACAATTATTCACATACTTAACAGTACTGTCGCTCATCAGTTGAGCTGGCGACCAATTTTTTAATTGCTTTTACAACTTAATCATTTCTTTTGGCAAAATTTCCATTGGCAAAATTTATTTCCAAATTATTTTCATTATTTCATTTACCGACCGTTATTGAATGAAATTACTCATTCAATAACGATCAAGTTATAACGTCTCCTGTTTCCCATGGAATAATCATTATTTACTTTGGATTCGGGTGCCTTATCCCGACGCAGGTCAAAATTCATAATTCACGGTCATTGTCAACTTGTAATTTCGCAAATCCCGGGAAGCAGGGGGGGTGTTATAGGTTCCCTCAATAAGACAAAATAATCAATTCTGAGCTGTGAAACAATATCTATTGGACTGTTTCACGTCAAACTGAGATGCCGCAAGCCTGTTTTGTATTCTGCTCTTGAATGACATGTGCTATACAAGACTAATGAAAAGCCTCCTGTACAGTTTTACGAGGATACCACAACAGTAGTCTGAAAAATTTCCATTTTAATCACTCACAATGTTCTTGTTGGATAGCAATAAGGAAATAACAATCATGACAATGAAACTAAATACGATATGACTGTGTTATTGGAACAACATATCACATATGATGTTTATTGGCAGGATTAGTACTGTATTGGCGCTGTTGTTTATTTTGTGTGAGACAGTGAATGAGGAGTATGACACCATACAGCATTAAATAAAGTATCATTTTGCATACCTATTAACATTAACCCTCACATGGGTGTGACAATTTTCATAATACGATTGAGCATATGGCGTACTTCTTACACACCAAGAATAGCTGTCTTTATGTCACCAAGGTAAAAAGCTATGAGCAAAGTTACAGTTTAATCATAGTTCAGTCAAACAATGATAAAATAAGCTTACATTATAAAAGCTAGATCACTGTTTAATTACACAATAATGAAATTAACTTTCATTATATCAGCCTATTGCTGTGCAGAAGTGTTACCACTCAGTAATGATCCACTCAAAGTGTTAAACAGCACAACTGCTTCAGATCCCAGCCAATTTGCTTATTTGATTGCTAATTATCTCATAGATAACTGCCTTATTGTGGATTTATGCTGCTAGCTAGGAATCTGGGTCGTTTTCTTGCACAGATCGTAAATTTTTTCTCACCTAGCTCACTGCTTATTTTATATTACTACTCCTCTCGCGGACATACAACAACACAACTTATCACAGAGTTAGCTGAAGCAATAATGAAGGAATAGATATGGGCTCACAATTTTAAAACAACAAAATTGAATGGTACAAGACACTGTTATTTGTGGCTGGCGCACTTTGTACAAAAGCATGCTCGCACGAGGATTAACATTCCATTACCTGGTGCCAGGAGTTGTATCTACTAAAGGTTTGGAACACTATGAATAGTTGTAGCAGTTTCTATTTTCTATAGATCAGGCTGTTCCACGTCAAATGCCTGCAGAGAGAGGTGGGCAAAGAGTTCTTACAAGGAGTTGGCCATATTTGTGACCTTATGCTACAGCCAAGTTCATGTGGGCATATGACAGAACAAGGTGTGAACGAGTTTCAGTACGGGTGTCCGGTGAGTAGCTTATAAACAGGTGAGCTGTCAGGCACTCATGGGCACCTGTGCCTCACGGGGCCAAGTTGGAACAGCCTGGCGCATATAAAGATGATGTGGTGTCACTTATCTGGCCTCATCAAATCTCAAGTTACACAATTCTGGGCTCCAGCAATACAACCACTATTCAGGTCAAACCTCTTCATGGTGGAAGAGGTTGGTGTCTGGAACACATCCCCCAGTTGCCGATTACTGGCTCCGTGTTTCTTGACTGGGGTATGAGTTGATATGTTTTTGCGAACTTCCAACACATTTTCCAAGCAGCTGGCCTTTCCCCAAAATACAAAGGTCTGCTTCCAGCAAGACAGGCAATTTGCCACACATATGCACACAACTTGGTAAAGTTACAGTAATATATTTTCCCATAATATATCAGTTCTGGCGTGCCACACTTTTTCTTGCAGTGTGCGTTCAAATGGTGGGTGTAAGGTAGACAGTTTCACACAATTGAACAGCTGAAGCAATTTACTGGTGAGAAAATCACTGTGATACCTGAGCAGATCCTGACTAATACTGTCCATAACATGGAATTACACATCATACTGTATCTGGCAGAAGACATCACCAATTTCAGTGTGGCAAGAAACAAATTGTAACATCCCAAAGAGGTAGAATCACATACAAACACTTCACCTGCAAAAGTTCCAGTATACTCAAGTAACTCTCATGAATAAAATATCAATTTTTGTGGAATTCTGCAAAAGTGGTATGTATCCAAAAAGAAAGCCAACAAGGAAATATATATGATATTTCTAAACAAATAGCAAAGAAAATGATGGTATCTAGTTTAGATTAAGCCAGAATGGGGTTCAACTAAAAGATAAATGATTTTTCTTCCAAAAATCTTTTACTATTTATGCTGTACATACAAGGAACAGCTATAGACACTGGAGACAAGGATTGAGACAGTTTCAGAACAATCCAAATGTTGATTCTACATTATGATAGCTTTTGGATAAAAAGGCATAAACCACAGCAAACCAAAGAATAAACATAACATTTTCATTCTCTCCGTTTCTGTGTAGGTGTAGTTTTCTTCGCCGTGGAAAGAATCACAACATAATGATTACGAAACCTGCCATAATATGCACAAATGAGACTACATTATAACAAAAATTTCTATATTTTGTAAGATACTTATAGTCAAAACGAAGATAGAATTTGAGTGTGATAATGCCCCCTCCCCATGGGTATTCTTGCGTGTGGTGACAGACTGATCTACGTCATAACCCTAGGTCTACATGCCAACTGGCTGCAAGTTGGTGAAGTGACAATGTCAATACGTTTGGAGCAATTGATTGAGCTCAAAGTCTACTTTCATCATTGGCAACATTTGTTACAAATTTAATGCATTTTTCTTTATAAATTACCAAAGTAGCAAGGTAAATTTAGAAACGTTACAGTACAGGTTATAGAAATCATGTGAAACCAAACTCAAACTTTACTCATACGACATACTGAAAGTAATGGCTCGTGGCTATCAAACTACAATTCTAAGGGGTGTTGAGAAAATTTGCGACTGTATTGCTGATTTTTATGGAGAGTCATCAACAGATGTATGATAGAAGTAGCTTAAGGTGTGTCCCCAGGGTGGGTGGCTGGGGGTGGGAGGAAACCAACCCTGAGAATTCCAGGTATGGGGAGGAAGATGATGCCATAAGAAGCTCCTGAAAATGTAGCGGGAGATTCAGGTGGGGGTGGGGGTGGGTGAGGGCAGGCTGAGCATCTCACAACAATGAATTTTCTTACCTCTTGACTGCAGTTTTTAAACACTGATAATTTATGTGGACCAATATTCAAATAGCAAACTACCAAATATTAAGTATTATAAAATTTATGATTTATGGAATGGGAAAAAGCCATACCAACTAGTACAATGGGAGGTACTCCTTTTCACGCACTTCATAGTGGTTTCCAGAGTATATATATAGGTGCAGACGTAGACAGTATTTTGGTGCATATTATGTACATATACAATACATCAAATACGAAAAAATTGGATGAATCTCTTACCCAAAATAGGTGTATCTCAAGAAGTCTTTTAGCTTAAATTTCACAATTTGAAGCTTGTTGCTTAATGTTCCATTTCTGCTGAAAGCTTGTAGAAAATACAACCCACACTACTGAGTATAAGTTTCTGCTCCATGGTTAAGGAACTGTTTTTCTATGTGCAATGCTCTAGTGTTCAGTGACTAAATGCTGCACTTCTTTTCAATGATTCCATATTATTGGCTGCAAATCTCATGGCGGATAATATGTACTGGAAGGCATTGTTAGAAATCACATTGAACAGTGGCCTACAAGAACAGTGGAAAATGACATTGAAAATTAGTCTAACAGTTCTTTTATGTGAGAAAAACAGACCAAGTTGCCTACGAAAATGAAATTCAAAGCATTCAGCGATCGATTGTTTCAAAGAAAACCCTTATCTTTTCTCTTGTCTACTGTATCACTTACACTGAATAAAGCTCCTTCTGATGACTGATATTTTGGTTTTCACTTATACTGAATTCTACACGCAGCTGTAGCCAGATTGTTACAGCAACATATAAAGAATTGTTTACAAATAAACAAACACTATTTCAATAAGAAATCCAGTTCCAAATTGCTGAGTCAGTGTAACAACCAAGTTGATGTTGCGACGACTTACAACTTGTTGAGCCTTAATGTGAGTATGGCACATGTTCCACAACAGTGATGAAGACAATCTAAATTTATTATCATGCAGCTATTAAAACACCTGAAAGCAAGTTGGCTGCTATGACAGAATAACTAACAACGGACAGCAGCAAAGCTAAATAAATAAAAACTACCATTCTGGTAAGAAACAAAAAACAAATGTAAAAAGGAAGGTCATTCACTCTGTAAATGGATTTCGTATGCCGCCTGCTCTTTTTTTTCCTACTCAAACTCCAGTTTCTTTCCACCACATGCATCCATTTCTTATGCATAGTGAGCACTTAAACCAACCTTTCAAATCATTCCATTAAAATGTATGAACATATTTCCTTTGTTCGATGTCTCTGGTAACATTTACTTTGACCCCATTTAACAAGTTAGAACAACTTGTAGTCAAATGCATGTGAGCCACTGCTAACTTGTATACAGATGTTGCAGATGGAAATGGATTATCGATCAGAGTTAAAATGATTTCTTGTTGAAATGTGTTTACAAATAAAGAAACAATATTTCAATAAGAAATCCAACTCCAAATTGCTGAGTTGGTACAACAACCAAGTTGATGTTATCATGACCTACAACTTTTTGAGCCTTAATGTGTGAGTATGGGGCATGTTCCACAACAGTGCTGAAGACAATATCACATATAATGTTTCAATAATGTAAATGAATTTATTTACTTATGTGATTACTGGGCCATCAGTTATTGTTGAGTTCCTTTAATTCTGTTAACTGATGAACCATCTATGATGTGTGTCTTTGCAAAGATTGTTTTCTGCTGTTGTGTGCTGTGTTCCTGTTTCCTGAATTTAACATGCATTGTAACACACCCCCACTGGAAGGGAGCCTAATTATTTCAACAGAAAATGCCATATATGCTTTCACCAGTCAAATTTTGAATGATCTGAATAACCGAACACCACCCATTGGGATTTTTTGTGATCTCTCAAAGGCTTTTGATTGTGTATATCATGAAATTCTGCTAGACAAGCTCAAGTATTGTGGCATGAGTGGGACAGTGCACAAATGGTTTAATTCGTACCTAACTGGAAGAGTGCAGAAAGTTGAAATAAGTAGTTCTCGTAACATGCAAAGATCAGCACATTCCTCAAACTGGGGAACTATCAAGAATGGGGTTCCACAAGGGTCAGTCTTGGGTCCTTTGTTGTTCTTATTATATATTAATGACTTGCCATTCTATATTCATGAAGAGGCAAAGTTAGTTCTCTTCGCTGATGATACAAGTATAGTAATCACACCTGACAAACAAGAATTAACTGATGAAATTGTCAATACTGTCTTTCAGAAAATTACTAAGTGGTTCCTTGTAAACAGACTCTCACTGAATTTTGATAAGACACAGTACATACAGTTCTGTACAGTGAATGGTATGACGCCATTAATAAATATAGACCTTAATCAGAAGCATATAGCTAAGGTAGAATATTCCAAATTTTTAGGTATGTCCATTGATGAGAGATTAAATTGGAAGAAACACATTGATGATCTGCTGAAACGTTTGAGTTCAGCTACTTATGCAATAAGAGTCATTGTAAATTTTGGTGATAAACATCTTAGTAAATTAGCTTACTACGCCTATTTTCACTCATTGCTTTCATATGGCATCATATTTTGGGGTAATTCATCACTGAGGAATAAAGTATTTATTGCACAAAAGCGTGTAATCAGAATAATAGCTGGAGTCCACCCAAGATCATCCTGCAGACATTTATTTCAGGATCTAGGGATATTCACAGTAGCTTCTCAGTATATATACTCTCTTATGAAATTTGTTATTAACAACCAAACCCAATTCAAAAGTAATAGCAGTGTGCATAACTACAATACTAGGAGAAAGGACGATCTTCACTATTCAAGATTAAACCTAACTTTGGCACATAAAGGGGTGAATTATACTGGCACTAAAGTCTTTGGTCACTTACCAAATAGTATCAAAAGTCTGACAGATAACCAACAAGTATTTAAGAAGAAATTAAAAGAATTTCTGAATGACAACTCCTTCTACTCCATAGAGGAATTTTTAGATATAAATTAAGAAAAAAAAAGAAAAAAAAAACAAAAATATTAAAAAAATAAAAAATAAAGAAAACAAAAAAACACAAAAAATAAAGTTGTTATATTAACTTAAGTATGTTGTTAAATTAACCTAATAATGTCATGTATTGGAAAATTCGACTCGTTCCACATCATTACGAAATATCGTATTCATGATCCATGGAACTAGTATTAATCTAATCTAATCTAATCTATGATGGTTTTAGTGTCAGTAGCTTTTTGTGTGTTCATGTATTACACTGTATCATGTACTAGCAGTGCCACATAACATACTTGTGTGCTTTATTTTTTGATGCTTTGTATCAGTGTTTCATGATTTATCTACAACATGTTGCTCTTTTTGAAGTGCAGTTAGTTCATGAGCTTTCACTTTTCTGGAGCAGTTTGTTTTCCTTTTTTACCCAAAATTTCTTGTTCATCTGTGCATATTGCAGTCACGGTGTCATCAATGTATTTTGTGATTCCCCTTCCAAAAACGTACCGAGCAAGGTAGTCACTCCAATCTTAATATAATGCACTCACATTTGGGAGGCCTGGCATTTATTCCCTGTCCGGCCATTCTGATTTGGTTTTTCCATGGTTTCCCTTGTTATGGAGAATGCTGGGAAGGTTCCTTTGGTTATATCATGGCTGACTTCCTGCCCTATCCTCACCTTATCCTATCCTACTTCATTAATGTTTTTATGTGCATATTATTTCTGTGTTTCTGACACGTCTGCTACAACTGTACTAAATGGTCCATGGACAAGTAAGTAGATACCTTAAAAAGACGCACACAAACAAACCTGTGTGGTTACAATGTCCAAGCTGACTTCTTGTGTCATCGACACCGAAGCTCTTATGCAAGACGAGCTGCAATGCCCATGCAATGTACAGGTGTGTGTGTGTGTGTGTGTGTGTGTGTGTGAGCTGGGGGAGCGGGGCTCTAAAGAAGGATTTGTCCATAAGCTAGCAGAATTATTATGTCTTGTCTATGTATTATTTTACACAAACAATTAAAATGATAATAGTATTATGAAAAGGATAGACTGCTACTCGCCTTATCGAGGAGACACTAAGTTGCAGACAGGCACAATGGAAAGACTTTTCACTGTGTCTGTCTGCAACTTAACATCTCCTCTATGCGGTGAGTAGCAACCCATCCTTTTCATAATGTTATTGTTATTCCACCCTGCACTTTCCATTATTTAAAATAATAAAAATAATTATCAGTTTTGAAGAAAGGTCGAAAAGAACAGAATCACAAGAAAAAGTACCTAAGTCACAAATTCAGGCAGTGGAAAAACAAAGTGGACAAAGGAAATTAAATGTGGTGTCAAGCAACTATGCACAATAACAGAAAACATAAAAGATCGGGACAGTTGAGGAATACTAACAAAAAACATAAATTTGAAACTTCCAGATTAAAGCAGACAACAAAGCAACAGAAGACACATGCAGTGAACGTGGCGGAGAAAAATCGGAAAAAAATTATTATGAAGGAACTCAAGTTAAATGCTCTCTTTAAGAGGCAATCATTATAAATAACAATTACTAATTTCAAATTTGCCTCCCACAAAGTAACAAGGAAAGTTCTCTCTGCGACTTTAGAAATGGCTACCTATATGTAATCATTTTGATGTAATCACATTGTTCACTAACTGCAAAGCCACACAATAGAAAAGCTGAAGTATATATTAACACTGGAATAACACTGGAATAACACGACAAGTTATACACGTACACTAGTAAACTGATCAGAAAATGAAATTTACTCTGCATTATAATGAAGACGTAAGACACTCTAACAACACACACAGCTGTATTTCAATACAATGATGTCATAGCATAAATTAAATTTTTGCAGTTTGGAGGTTACGACAGTTCTCGAAGTTGATGTTATTAGGTAAGGAATAAAGCTGCTACTTAGTCAGTCAGTTTCATGTTTCATGGATCATTTGCATGATAAATCATAATGATGGAACAAGTCAGTTTACCTTCATACTGCAAATTAATTTGAAAATATGGCTACATGCTCCAAAGAGAAACACAGCATTGAGTTGCATGGTGTCAGAACTGGTGGCTTACTGAGAACTTAGGAAACTCCATAAGAGATGCAGTTTAAGAGAAGATTAAAGACATCAACAGCTACACAACATGGACAGAACTTCCCTGGGCTCAGACAATACTGCTATTCTAACATGATTTAGTATAAATTCAACAAACTAAAAAAAATGTAACTCAAGTCTGAAAACTATATATCCAAATTCAAAGATAACATCACACCTTCAGACAGATATTTTCTGTGCTTCATGCTCTTCTGTTAATAACAGCTACTGACCTTGGGTACTATTAACTTTCAAAACGGAAGTTTTGTTTTTATACTGACTGGTCTAAGGTGATCTCAACATTTCATATCTGCAGAAAAGTATTGAATGAGTATATTAAGACCATGAAAGCTGTGATAGCATGGATCATTTGGTCCTGTGAATCTGATATGTACTGTGACCATGATACTGCAGAAATACACTTTTCTGCCCACTGCCATATAACAGACAAACATCAAGAATAATATCATCAGAACAGTTTGTTCTCTCTGTTGAGTAAACATTAGTTGCTGGCAAATGATTTAGGATAACTTAAGTGTTTGCTTCACATATAAGATATGTGAAACACTTACTAATGTTGTAGAACATTTTTACTACATATTTCCAATGACTGCATCTGGAATCAGAAAAGTCATAGAGACTTGGAACTTCACTGCATCACTTCCACAAACTAGCATTTTAAAACAGACTGTGGATAGGCCTACTACCACTGTAAACAACCTATCAATTACTGCCAGTAAATATCAAAAGTTCAAAATGTTGTTATATATTTAATTTTTATTTAGTTTAGTATAATAGAAATGTGACACATAAAATCTAACCTAATAGTTATGATTAAGGAAGAATTTGGTTAGGCCTAGTATTATTGTGACAGGAGCCAATCCAACTAACTACCAGTATGTCTACAAATAGTCCTTTGTGCAAATTAGGTGTTGAGAGACAATGCAGTTATGATAATTTGTATTGAAGCACTTACGTAACTGAAAGATTTTGACATGTAAATTGCATCAATTGCTCAATAATGTTTCAAAATCTATTCCAGTGAACACAATTTCAATCTGCAGAAAAAGATTCTCGATGTTTACCTCTTTTAGTGGCTAGACAGTAACTGGCCTAGCAATGTAAACACTGATACACATTAAATGGTTCAGCCATATTCTAACCATACATAACTCCGACTTCTATTAGTTTTACACAAAACTGTTTATGAAATGCAACGCAGTCCATTTTGCCTATTAGGTTTTCCAAAATTAATGGGAGTATTACAGTTTTGATTTTAATCACTGCAGTACATGAAACACTGTCATTAATAGACTCAGAAGGAAAAAAGATAGCTTTTGGTTTGTTAAGGCAGAAATAAAGAAACGATTGCACTACATGTTTGGGAAAATTCATTTTGATATGAAAATGTGCTGATGCAGGATCACCACACACATGAGAAAAACGAAGACTGTTCTAATAAAACAATAGAGCTGGTAAAGTAAACAAAACATGTGAACAGGCAACTATGGGATGCGAAATTTTCTCTGCTTTAGCAATCAGCACTGGAGCACATTCTGCACTTTGTATTACAGAAGAAAAACGATCATGTTTACAAATAATTTCAGTACTTGCAACTAGGTAATGTCGAGGACTTTGGTATCGGCGAGACTGCCACTAAATGAGCGAAAATGAGGCCTATCACAAATCGGTATTGACAAGATGTAATAGGCAGTGACCGCTCGTTGTGGTCAACTGACGCGATGCTACATTTATTCTTCTCCAGCTCATTTCACAGTGTGTAGTTGTGGTTCAAAACTTAATGCATTAAAATTTGTTTAGATCCCTGATGCAAAGCGGACCACAGACGAAGGGCAACAATAGATTTGCAAAGTGTGCTGTTACAAGAGTTTCACAAACTCCAAAGGAAACTGTAGTAGATTGTTCAGCCGTTAAGATCATCACACAAAGATAATTTGCGGATATTTCTATGTTCTTACCTTGAGCAATACAGTACATAAACTGTCTGGGAACCTTCAGTCCTGCTGCTAAGTAAGCAGCAAATGATGCCGAGAAATTTATTGCCATATCTGCTCTTCATCACCAGCAAACATTAACAATCCATGGTTGCTATAGAACCCATCTGTCGATGCATATTAATTTTCCTGAAAAACACAAATATGTTGAAGTACACTGCCTTTCCTACGCACGCAAATCGAGAAACTATTTTCGATTACTACAGGATATTAAATGAAACAGGGGAAGATTTCAGCGTAAATTTTCAAATTATGAAAGTAAATAAGCGACAGTAACACAGTTTCTTAGGCTTGTCTGGAATCAGAAAGCGACACAAAACTCGCACACCAGTGTGACAAAGGTTAAAAATTATTGACAGACCACCTCCAGCGCTACGGTAAAAAATAGCTCTAAAGAAAATTAATCTTGTGACATACACTTAGGACGTACACTTTTCACCATAATGTCATTTCAACAATCACACAAATGCACTGAAGGCTCTGTTAACTTGATAAAAACACGAAGAACGAGCTTAAAACCCAATGTTTCCGTTCATCCACCGGTGTTCGAAAGACGAAGAAAACCACTTCGGAAAATACGATATGGCGAAGAAACACGAAAGTGAACGCATCAGTGAGAAACAGTGGCATTCGGCGCAAAAACTCCAGAGTGTAACGCGTTACAGCCGGAGCTGTCACATAAAATTTGTAAACACCAACAAAGCATTGCGCTCCGGTGTACGCCGAGTGCTTATGCCTTCACGCTACTAGGCTTTCCCCCCTCTACCCGGGCCAGACAGGGATGCGAGAGCTGACACCCGAAAGAATCTCCTCTCCCGCAAACAGAAATAACTCACCCGACGTGCAGTTTTCCTTAAAATACCGGGCACTGTTTGTCGCACTAGAAAATAATAACACAGGTGAACAGGCGGTACTGCCGACGAGGACGCAATCGCCATCTATGCGGTGGCAGTACGGCTTCCCGCGGCCACGAATTTGTTGAAGCAGCAGAGCACTTTTTGCAGCACAGGCGCGCGCCGGACCAGCTCGGTGCTCCCGAGTCGGCAGCAGGAGACGGCCGACCTCATGTTCCGCGCTACAGACTCGCTCCCGCAGCCCGCCGCGCCGCGCCGTTGCCACGTCGCCGTCTCACGTGCCTGCATGGCCAGCTCGCGGCGCAGGCGACAGACAAGCACGCCCTAAATCAATATCACACACACATACATATACACACACACATACGCACCCACACACACTAGTACCCACGGAAGAGAGACGGGGGAAAAAATCGCGGGCTGCTCTGTACTTTAACGACTGCGAACTGTGCACTTGGTTGCGTCCCCGGAGCTGCAGCCTGAGGCGCCCCGCGTCAGATGCGAGCGCGCACCGGTGCATTTCGCAGCATAGATGCAATTTATGGCCAACACAAAACAAAAATTTGAAGGGGACAAAAAGAGCCTGACGTGTTAGCGACAGTTCTACAAGGGAAGCACAACGCTTATGCACCGTCCAGCGCTTTGTACTTTGCGCGCGTTAAGCTAGTCGTTTGTCTCCTTCCTGTTGTGATTTGTTGTCCCTGACCTAACATACGCTTCATTAGAGGTTTCTATCAACTGCTCGTCACCGCGTTATGCACTTTAGGGCGAAGGTAAGGTGATCGATTGTTAGCGTACTAATACAAAGGTATAATGGGATACATCGGAATGTCCTTGATATCCAAGTGCGAAAAAAAGTGGAATCTCTTGTAGAGCTTTTTTTTTCAGTGTTTCTCATTCCCATGAGGGACGAGAGGCTTTTTCAGGTTTGGGACATCCTTTTTCAATCAAAGTCAATGCTGTGAGAGGTGCAAAGCATGACCTGTTTGTAGGATCCATAAAAACTCATTCTGAGCATGTCGGAAAGTCTCGAAGGGATATCAGAAACCGAGAACAAAACAAGAAAATGGAAAATGTTAGATAAGGAAGAACAGAGCAATATTTTAATGTCAATATGCAACTTTCGAGAAAAAAAGGGTTTGAGGGGCACAGTTGTAGCGCAAATGCAGCTTCTTTATTATCCAGCGTTCCATAGGCGAGCTGCCGCTGCCAGAGGGTCGAAATATGTCCAGTTAGTGTCGTCGAGTGATTAGCGATATATAAACAAACAGGTTCGTAAGTTACGGCTACGTGAGTGGGGGGCGAATGATCACACGTCAGCTTCTGCGCGGCACACGCAGTTACCAGAGGAGCGCAGCGCCTTCGCCGCGACTTGGCCACTGGCGCCGCTGGTGTCTGCGCGAGGTAACGAAAATGCACCATCCGGCGGCGGCAGTAGCTTGGACAGCCGAAACCGCGGGCTGGCGGTGGCGGCAGTGCGTCTGGCAACAGCGACCACTTTTTGTTTATGTTAGCCAGCGAGCCTTTCCGCGCCATCCCGGCGGCCCTCCCCTCCCCTGTACCCCACCAGGCGGCTACGGAGGGACGCGGCGTTGCCACATAAAATCGAACCGATTTATTCGGTGGACCAGCGCACGCCGCGCCAGCGTCCCTGCTGCTCCCGCAGCCGATGATAAAAATCGTCGGACGCGTTAAATATGTGATGCTTACAGGGAGGCTCGCAGCCGAGAGCGGCGGGAGAGAGTAGTGATGGTTGGGGGGGGGGGGGGGGGAGGGGTCAGAAGCAGCACAGAGGAGAGGGGCCTAGGGCGGCAAGCACTGATTGAGTCGGCGGGAGTCGCAGTCCAAGCGTTCTGACGACGCGTTGGACTGCAGTGAGGTCGACAACTTTTTTTTATCTTTGTAGTCAACACTTAACAGTTACTTAACACTAGTAGTTGTTTGCTTTCCACTTTCTGAGGTGTCGAGTTCCACGACTGTAGCTTTTCGATGTGTTACGAGGGGAATATCTGTTATGGCACTCAATACATTTTTGAAGGTGTCACGAAACAGGTTTAATTTCGGGTGATGCTGACGGCCACAGCAATCGATATAATTTACAAATCATAAATAAATTGCATCCTTTTCTTCTTAAACAAAAAGGAATGCTACAAATTCTTGAAGTTGGTGGAAATAAACAAATTTCTAGGAGCATTTGCAAATTAGTTGGTTCAAATGGCTCTGAGCACTATGGGACTTAACTTCTGAGGTCATCAGTCCCCTAGAACTTAGAACTACTTAAACCTAACTAACCGAAGGACATCACACACATCCATGCCCGAGGCAGGATTCGAACCTGCGACCGTAGGGTCGCGCAGTTCCAGACTGTAGCGCCTAGAACCGCTCGGCCACACCGGCCGACCTTGCAAATTAGTGTCATAATCTCTAATTTCATGTTCACAGTACCGTACATAAACATTGAAACTTACTTTCTCACGAAACTGTTTTTCACAGTTGAACTACTTGACGAAAGATGATAGTTGCCTAAGGCACAAATTTTAACAATATTACGTGTACCCTTGTACATGATTTTACCATTATTGCTATCGCACATGATGCATCGTGCACAAATGCAATACTGTCAAACTTTGTCTTTTTGCCAGTGATTTCTGCTTGTTACACATCAATGTATACACTTCCTCACTGTAAAAATTACTATTTTGTTGTACCGGTGTGTAATCTTCCAGCCACGAAAGAATGATTGTGGCAGTAACATGCACATATCTGAATATTTCCTTTTTCCATTATGACTTCTTTATTATCGCAAATGCGATACGTTCGTTCCTTTAGAATCTGTACGTTACTACGTGGCTAAGAATAGTACTGATAAACTGAAACTATCTGATCACGTGATGCGGTTCTAGGCGCTTCAGTCTGGAACCGCGCTGCTGCTACGGTCGCAGGTTCGAATCCTGGCTCGGGCATGGACGTGTGTGATGTCCTTAGGTTAGTTAGGTTTACGTAGTTCTAAGTCTAGGGGACTGATGAGCTCAGATGTTAAGTCCCATAGTGCTTAGAGCTATTTGAACCATCACGTGAAGACCCAAGTTGTTCTCCGAAATGTGTTATGATAAGTATGAGGATCAAATCAATAACTTCTTACTGTGCTTTCCATAGTACGTTGACCACGTTTAGTCCGGTTTGTCGCTATTCTCGTCAATAACTTTCGCGTCGCCCGTCAAATACCGGTAACTCTCCACAAACATCGTTCTGTACTGGAGCTGTCTTAGTTACTCCTGTCATTTCAATGGCCGGCAGGCATTAGCTCAGCGGTGTCAGTCACGAAACAACATCTGTTGAAACACCAGAAATGAAATGTAGATCTGTAGTTCTAACATAACTTTCTTTTCACTTTGCATACCTGACTCATTCGCAAATAATTGTTATGATTCCCCCCGACATTTTCCTCTCCTCTTGTGCTTTCTTCGTAGTATACAGTTTGACAGTTCCCAACGAATAAATATAGAGAGTGGTCCAGACCTTTGTGGCCAAGGTTATACAGACAGTAGAGGATTCTAAATGGAATTGTGGGATTTGCAATCAGTGGTGTGGAATTGGGAACCTGCGTTCAAGTTTTTACAGATACGTCAGACGCTTCGCGTTTTTAATGGTACTGTTGCAATAATACCGTTGAATGAGTAATAGTTACTTTTTTACTAGTCGCCCACTGTAAAGAGCCATTTTGAGGAGGGTGCTACAGGCACAAGCACTTTGTGTGACTGACACGAGCCCCGCCTCCTTATCCCATGGCAGCCAACTTATACAACAATCATGTAATAGGTTAATGTGTCACAAAAATGAGACGAATGTTGATGTGAAGCCGCCAGAAGGACCAGGCCTAGCCTTTTCTCTCATTTTCCTGAATAATAAAATAAACACCGCGCACAACGACACACTCGAATCAACGGTATTTCCATAATGGCCACTTTGTGCTACGGCGCGCGATATTGTCACACATTTACTGTTGGCAACGAACGTAAACAATCCGTAGCAGCTCGAAGTCAGCCGAATTTCACCGACAAGAGATTAACCCGTGCTCCGTGGTCGCCTTTGTATTTTCTTCGTCTGTCGCATTTCCTCACATCGCAACACAAATTTCCAGGCAGAGAAGTGCATGATAGCAGCTTGCCTTCAACTTTTTTTTTTTCAAAAACAAAGAAAGAAAAATTTGTTTTGGTACAAATCATTTATTGTTTCTCAAAATATTTGCTGTAAGATTTACACATCTTTTCCTGCGCTCAAACAAATACTGCGGACATTTTTTTTCTGCACTAATGTGTATATCACAAAACATTGTTTTGGAACCACTCAGCAGCTCTTTTAGGTAATGAAAATCGCTGTCTATAAATTTCTTGTTTATCGCAAGAGGACAAAAGAAGTCGTTGGCCTATAAAATCAGGTGTATACAGGCATTGAGATTTTCATTCTATGTTTCTCTCCGTCAAATAATCAGTTGTATGACGACTTATGTGACAGATGACATTGTCATAATGAAGTACGATGCGACATTTTCCAGCGTTTCCTGACCTCATTGATTGATTGTGGCAAATTATTGTGTGCCAAGAAACAAGTGAAAGAATCGCATTAGTTGGTTTCGGTTAATATTGGAGCACACACGAAATGCTGTTACTAACTTCCGGCCCTTACACCAATTAAGACGAGTCTTTTGAATACATTATGGGAGTGGCAGTGATCAATGTCTTACAAATATTTACAGGGTTATTACAAATGATTGAGGCGATTTCACAGCTCTACAATAACTTTGTTATCTGAGATATTTTCACAATGCTTTGCACACACATACAAAAACTCAAAAAGTTTTTTTAGGCATTCACAAATGTCTGATATGTGCCCCTTTAGTGCTTCAGCAGACATCAAGCCGATAATCAAGTTCCTCCCACACTCGGCGCAGCATGTCCCCATCAATGAGTTCGAAAGCATCATTTATGCGAGCTCGCAGTTCTGGCACGTTTCTTGGTAGAGGAGGTTTAAACACTGAATCTTTCACATAACCCCACAGAAAGAAATCGCATAGGGTTAAGTCGGGAGAGCGTGGAGGCCATGACATGAATTGCTGATCATGATCTCCACCACGACCGATCCATCGGTTTTCCAATCTCCTGTTTAAGAAATGCCGAACATCATGATGGAAGTGCGGTGGAGCACCATCCTGTTGAAAGATGAAGTCGGCGCTGTCGGTCTCCAGTTGTGGCATGAGCCAATTTTCCAGCATGTCCAGATACACGTGTCCTGTAACGTTTTTTTCGCAGAAGAAAAAGGGGCCGTAAACTTTAAACCGTGAGATTGCACAAAACTCGTTAACATTTGGTGAATTGCGAATTTGCTGCACGAATGCGTGAGGATTCTCTACCGCCCAGATTCGCACATTGTGTCTGTTCACTTCACCATTAAGAAAAAATGTTGCTTCATCACTGAAAACAAGTTTCGCACTGAACGCATCCTCTTCCATGAGCTGTTGCAACCGCGCCGAAAATTCAAAGCGTTTGATTTTGTCATCGGGTGTCAGGGCTTGTAGCAATTGTAAACGGTAAGGCTTCTGCTTTAGCCTTTTCCGTAAGATTTTCCAAACCGTCGGCTGTGCTACGTTTAGCTCCCTGCTTGCTTCATTCGTCGACTTCCGCGGGCTACGCGTGAAACTTGCCCGCACGCGTTCAACCGTTTCTTCGCTCACTGCAGGCCGACCCGTTGATTTCCCCTTACAGAGGCATCCAGATGCTTTAAACTGCGCATACCATCGCCGAATGGAGTTAGCAGTTGGTGGATCTTTGTTGAACTTCGTCCTGAAGTGTCGTTGCACTGTTATGACTGACTGATGTGAGTGCATTTCAAGTACGACATACGCTTTCTCGGCTCCTGTCGCCATTTTGTCTCACTGCGCTCTCGAGCGCTCTGGCGGCAGAAACCTGAAGTGCGGCTTCATCCGAACAAAACTGTATGAGTTTTTCTACGTATCTGTAGTGTGTCGTGACCATATGTCAATGAATGGAGCTACAGTGAATTTATGAAATCGCTTCAATCATTTGTAATAGCCCTGTACTATTAAAAACAGTCTTGATCACGATTTGTTTATCAAGGTGACCAGTTTCGACCACTACTGTGGTCATCTTCAGACCACTGAGTAGGAACCTTTCTCTGTTGGAGAATTCTCCAACAGAAAGAGGTTCCTACTCAATGGTCTGAAGATTACCACAGTAGTGGTCGAAACTGGTCACCTTGATAAATAAATCGTGATCAAGACTGTTTTTAATAGTAAGTATTTGTAAGACAAGTCTATTTATGAGTTTTGATGGAATTGTACGGAACCCATCGGGAACACATCGTTTTCACAGGTAAATCTTCATGCAAATTCGATTGTACATCTGTCTTCGATTGCCTAGATACGTCCACACGTTACCTTTTTTCTGTGGAAATGAATGATCGTATGGCATTATTTGGTCGGCAGACCCCGCCTAGGGTCGTTCTACCGCCTGGGGCAAGTCTTTCCATTTGACGCCATTTCAGCGACTTAAGCGCCTTTGTGATGAATATGAGATGAAGTGATTAGGACAACACAAGGACACACTCCCCGAACGAAGACTCTCTTAACGGGCCGGGTATCGAAACCGGGACGCCGCGATCTAGAGGCGGGGACTCTAACGGTTAGAACAGGAGTTATGGACTTTTTTCTCTTTAACTTTACGCATACGCTTACATTTCCAAAAGCATACGCTTACATTTCCAAAAGCGCATATGTAATTTATCCGAAATGGAGGGCCTGAGCCGCAACTCATTACTTCCCGGATTTGGTGCAAATCTATTGCGCTGATTGGCAACGGCCTTGCCACAGTGAGATCACCGAAGTTAAGCGCTGCCGGGCGTGGCCGGCACTTGGATGGGTGACCATCCAGCCGCCATGCGCTTTTGCCATTTTTCGGGGTGCACTCAGCGTCGTGATGCCAATTGAGGAGCTACTCGACCGAATAGTAGCGGCTCCTGTCAAAGAAAACCATCTTAACGACCAGGAGAGCGGTGTGCTGACCACACGCCCCTCCTATCCGCATCCTCAGCTGAGGATGATACGGCGGTCGGATGGTACCGATGGGCCACTTGTGGCCTGAAGACGGAGTGCTTCTTGCGCTGATTAGCAGGCGACAGACAGCAGGTGCCATGTTTTCATTGTGCAGTGTGTCGATGTTATACTTTAAGGCGATTTATGTGCAATGATGTCTGTTGACTCCAAAGAAAGTACACTGAAATTACAAAGTGGAGTCATGTGAGACGCCGCTTGTAAAGATCATGCGAATAAAAACTTGAGAAATGCAGCTCTGAACGCCAAGTGTTAGTTTGACTTGGCGAGAACAAAAAATCAGATAAAAAGTCCTCGATCAAATTACTGTAAAGAACAAGATAAGTCTCGACATAGGAAAGCGGAGAAGAAGCAGTCCAGAAACTCACGAAACGTTCATGTTAAAACCGTGGTCGAGTAAAGATACTATGGCATCTTAATAGCACAGCAATTGTAGCATCTGACATCTGAACAAAAGAAAAAGATGCGATTGGAGGAGCTCCTCAACAGACTTCCAGAAATTGAAATGAACATTGAGGACCTGAAAATTTCGAAAAAGTGACCTCTGTGCTAATGGAGTCTATGGTCTGTTATATTTTCGAAATTGTAGAATCTGAGGACGTTAATTTGTAATTTTTTTGCGTCAAGGTGTGTAAACAACTTTCTTAAACATTAAAATACAAATGATGCAACGGAAGACAGCTAAGGACCTCCCGAAGTATTTCTCAGTTACGGGAATAATAACCTAAATCCTTTGTTTTGAGACGCTAAATAAGTAGCTCAAACTGGCGTATAAATCGCTGGTCCCGCTTTGGTGGCCGAGCGGTTCTAGGCGCTACAGTCGGGAACAGCGCGATCGCTACGGTCGCAGGTTCGAATCCTGCCCCGGGCATGGATGTGTGATGTCCTTAGGTTAGTTAGGTTTAAGTAGTTCTAAGTTCTAGGGGACTGATGACCTTAGAAGTTAAGTCGCATAGTGCTCAGAGCCATTTGAACCATTTTTTGAAATCGCTGGTAGGCAACTAACGAACTGTTATTGCCAGTATTATAGCTGGAGAAATTAATTTACGAATACAAGTATCTTGCCTATACATACGGCTTCCAAGATTTCAACGCAGAAAATAAAATCTTGCTGTGGCCTTGGCAAAAAAAATAAAAAAATAAATAAAAAATAAAAAAATAAAAAAATAAAAAAAATAAAAATAAAAACGTATCCGTCACTTAGTATTCCTCATTCCTCGTACACAGAACCTCTGTCATTTAGATACTGTTTTACCCATAGTCGACGAGTTTGTGTTTTCTTTGCCTGTTGCATCTCATCATAACGCTGCACAAACTGCTGGATAAAGAAGTGGAAGGAATTTGCTTGAACATGAGGCGATTGGATACGAGAGTGCGCATACGTACAGTACGTTTTCTCCACGGACTTTTGCGCATACGCTTTTGTTCCCATGCGCTAGCGCAAGAGGAAAGAGGCTTCGCGCTACACTGTAGCTTGTCCTATCTCCCGAACGTACAGACTTCGGACGACAATCGGTGAAATTCAAATCAGTTTGTTTCCTTCGGTCAAATCGACCGACGCTCTCGCACACGAAATACGGAACATGAGAAGCTGATAAGTTTAGTCCAAGAAAGAGTGACTTTGTGGCATCCTGAGGATGAAAATATCATAATCGGGATATGGTTCGAAATCTGTGAACTGAAATCGCAGGTTTATTCGAAACCTCAAATAGGCAAAATCTTTATTGGAAATTTTATGCTCGGATTATAACCTGAAAAATTTATTTGTTCAAGTAAAGAGGGCGGCGTATCTTATATACTTATAGCTACTGTAATTGATCTTTTATGTGGCAAGTTGTCATTAGTTTTCTACAAATTATTATTACTGCTTACTGGCGTTTTATGCCAGTAGGGTAGTGATACCATTAATGTGAAGTGGTTTGCAAATGTGGTGTACGGTATGTATTTCCACTTCTAAGTGCTTTAGGTTTTCAGAGTACCTTATGCTACACTTGATGCTTGTCTTTCCTCTGTTTAAACTGACAGTCACTGAAGGTTAATTGACGTACGTCACCACAACTTTAAACACACACAGCGAAACAGTGTTTATGACTTGCATTTCAAGTCACCACGAATTATGTCTAGTACGTACCAGAACGTTGCTCCCGTCCTCTCATATATTCGTAAAATTTATCTGTTTATTCCGATAATTGAGGACAGTGTGTATTGTACTCGCAATGTTCTTTATGAGAAAGGAAAGCTCTTTTAGGCGTGGGATTATAACTTGGAAAAATAATTTGTTCAAATGACAAGGATGGCTTATCTTTTGCTTAAAGTTACTGTAACGGATCTTTTTGGGTCATGGTAGGTGTACATCAGCTGTCTACAAAATTATTATTACTGCTAACTGGAGTTGTTATTATGGCAGCAGGGTGGTGATTCTGTTACGTGAAGTGGTTTGCAAATGTGATGTACATATGTGTTTCCACTTTTCAGTGCTTTTGCTGTTCAGAGTATCTCACACTAAACTTTATGTTTGTAATTCACACGTATACTGAATGGCAGTCATTGAAGGTTATTAGATGTACGCCTGCACACCGTTAAATAAATTCTGTAAAACAGATTTCCACTAGACCTTCATTTGTAGAGGTGTAATTTGAGGTCTAATAAAAATCCAATTTTCACATTAAAGATGCAGTTCTGGCTCAGGTAAAACGGGAAGTGACACTTTGATATTTGCCATCTGTCAATTACATCTTTCTAATAACTGGGACTATACCACGTTCTGAAAACTACAGTTTCAGAGTTTTTGTGTGATATATTAGATGTTATTTACAGTGCTCTAAAAACTAATTTAAAATATAATATTTTTACTATTTCACCACAAATACCTGTTCTATGAAAGTTTTAATTTTCTCTAAACCGAATTTTGAAGCTGTGTATGCGTACTAAAAGACACTGCAATAGCCGCGCGGGATTAGCCGAGCGGTCTTGGGCGCTGCAGTCATGGACTGTGCGGCTGGTCCCGGCAGAGGTTCGGTCCTCCCTCGGGCATGGGTGTGTGTGTGTTTGTCCTTAGGATAATTTAGGTTCAGTAGTGTGTAAGCTTAGGGACTGATGACCTTAGCAGTTAAGTCCCAAAAGATTTCACACACATTTGAACATTTTCAACACTGTAATACTGATTTTCTTTATTAGAAGCAATACTAAATCTGAAATAATACTGCCACCAGGAGTATTGCACTTGCTTTCTTAGATCCACTGTTAAGTGCTTAGAGAGCGGTGAAGTGTACTAGAATCTGATTATCCGAATATCCAGCCAGTACTGCATCAGTTTTCACCATTTTTTAAATGAAGTGAGCTGCTGTGAAACCACAAATCTGTATCCTATTAATCATGTAATACTTTCTTGCTTACATTCAAATTTTATCCATGCATGATATAACAGAAACAAATACACTACTGGCCATTAAAATTGCTACACCAAGAAGAAATGCAATTGATAAACGGGTATTCATTGGACAAATATATTATACTAGAACTGACATGTGATTACATTTCCACGCAATTTGGATGCAAAGATCCTGAGAAATCAGTGCGCAGAACAACCACCTCTAGCCATAATAACAGCCTTGATACACCTCGGCATTGAGTCAAACAGAGCTTGGATGGCGTGTACAGGTACAGTTACCCATGCAGCTTCAACACGATACCACAGTTCATCAAGATTGGCGTATTGTGACGCGCCAGTTGCTCGGCCACCATTGACCAGACGTTTTCAGTTGGTGAGAGATCTGGAGAATGTGCTGGCCAGGGCAGCAGTCGAACATTTTCTGTATCCAGAAAGGCCCGTACATGGCCTGCAACATGCGGTCGTGCATTATCCTGCTGAAATGTAGGGTTTCGCAGGGATGGAATGAAGGGTAGAGCCAAGGGTCGTAACACATCTGAAATGTAACGTCCACTGTTGAAAGTGCCGTCAATGCGAACAAGAGGTGACCGAGACGTGTAATCAATGGCACCCCATACCATCTCCTCGGGTGATACGCCAGTATGGCGATGACGAATACACGCTACCAATGTGGGTTCACCGCGATGTCGCCAATCACGGAAGCGAGCATCATGATGCTGTAAACAGAACCTGGATTCATCCGAAAAAATGACGTTTTGCCATTCGTGCACCCAGGTTCTCGTTGAGTACACCATCGCAGGTGCTCCTGTCTGTGATGCAGCGTCAGGGGTAACCGCAGCGATGGTCTCCGAGCTGATAGTCCATGCTGCTGCAAACGTCGTCGAACTGTTCGTGCTGATGGTTGTTGTCTTGCAAACGTCGCCATCTGTTGACTCAGGGATCGAGACGTGGCTGCACGATCCGTTACAGCCATGCGGATAAGATTCCTGTCATCTCGACTGCTAGTGATACGAGGCCGTTGGGATGCAGCACGGCGTTCCGTATTACCCTCCTGAACGCACCGATTCCATATTCTGCTAACAGTCATTGGATCTCGACCAGCGCGAGCAGCAATATCGCGATACGATAAACCGCAATCGCGATAGGCTACAATCCGACTTTTATCAATGTCGGAAACGTGATGGTACGCATTTCTCCTCCTTACACGAGGCATCACAACAACGTTTCACCAGGCAACGCCGGTCAACTGCTGTTTGTGTATGAGAAATCAGTTGGAAACTTTCCTCATGTCAGCACGTTGTAGATGTCGCCACCGGCGCCAACCTTATGTGAATGTTCTGAAAAACTAATCATTTGCATATCACAGCATCTTGTTCCTGTCAGTCAAATTTCACTTATGTAGCACGTTATCTTCGTGGTGTAGCAGTTTTAATGGCCAGTAGTGTACTTCCACCACGTAAATTAACCATTATGTGCTCATAACTTCATTGGCAAAAACTTTACAGACCGAAGTCGCACAGCCTGCCACTGCAGCATGGTAAACCACATTCTGAACAACGTGTTTTGGAGAGATCATTAGTGCAGTGTTTCACTAAAACTACATATTATCGTAATATACGCGTATAAATGCGAAAACATCAACTACGACGTCTTAGTTTCTAAGAGATTCTGTTCCTAGTTTCTGATGCTAATCGCTGGTGAGAGGAGGAAAGTGATGTCACAAAGTTAAAGCGTTTTTAGCTTTTGTGGCATGGTGTGTTTCCTTCATCTCGTATATTCGTTAAATTTGTCTGGTAATTCCAGTAGCTGAGGACAGAGACAGATACAGCTCACTTACATGCTTCCTATAATAGCAGAATACGCACTGCAGCACTCGTCTCCAAGCACAGAAGCGTCGTGGTATACGTCCCGTCCTTGTAGGTTGAAATGAAGCCTACTTCATACATAAAATAGATTCTAACCTAACCTAACCTCCTCGATCCCGTCAAAAACTGACGAATGACATCGGACGCACTCTGATCGAGCTGCAGGCCGATGTTAGCGTGTGACCTCTGGCAGCAGCCTCTGATGAACGTTGTAATAACCACTCTGACCGCAGCCTTAAAATTGCGTTTACACCCGTGCGCGTTGCGACTAGTAACCTTGCGGCTGTGCTTGCTCCACACGCAAACAGAGGCATGCGTGTAAGCGCATGCTTCTTTCTCAGTTTATGCGCATGAGTGATCCCATTTACATCTAGATTCTTTGCCAACGTCTGCGCGCTACTCTGGTAAAACGAAGGCGAGCGCAACTCGGCTACCATACACTCCTTCTCAAACGATATTACGGAATGTACTGGATGAAAAAGTTTGATTCTTCTGTTATTTATAGCCTCTTACATCAGCTTCAAGATGAACTTCCTATTTTTACGTTAATGGTCATAGTTCTTGCGATATTTAGAAATTACGTACGTCACCTCACGAAATTCATATAGTCTGTATTGAAAAATAGGGATTACTATGAGCTTGCCTTTGGTGCACGTAAGGTCTTACATTGCTGCGTACGTAATGCAGCTAACATATTGAATTTTTCTTTAGGCTACGGAGGAAGTCGATATCTGTCTCCCATTTCGAGAAAATTGATTTCTTTGTGTCACACTCACTTCCACCTTTATTCACAATGATACGGCTGTCATATATAGCATCAGAATTAACTAAAAATTTTTTTCGGTGGGATATTTTTAGTTCAATTCGAATACCTACATCATTTTATATAATTTTACATAAGATTCATCAAATACATGCTAATTAACACATGTCTAACCATTATTTTTATGAAAAATTCACGTCTTCTGGTTTCTAATTACATATCTATCTATCAGTTGAGCCTCGTCCCGCAGTTACGCAGGGTAAGCCATCGTTAATCGGATTTGGCATGTTAATGTTTAAGAGGTGGCCGGATGCCCTTCCTGCCGCCACCCTGTACCCCCCCCCCCCCCCCCCCCCCCCCGGGACGGAAATAGTGTACCCCAACTGCCCAACTGTCTGTGTCTAGTGGAATCCATGGACTAGTGCGAATGTGTACATATGTCTGCGAGCCGTGTAACTGAGGCGGAACATAGGGACCAGCCCGGTATTCAACTAGCGGTATGTGGAAAACCGCCTAAAAACCACATCCAGGCTGGCCGGCACATCAGCCCTCGTCGTTAATCCGCCAGGCGGATTCGATCCGGGGCCGGCGCGCCTACCGGAGTCCAGGAAGCAGCGCGTTAGCGCACTCGGCTATCCTGGCGGGTTTGGTTTCTAATTACATATCACATGCAAAATTCCTGTGTTAATTACATACATAAATTCTTAATTATCGACAATATATAAAGGACGATAATAAACATTTTAAAAATAAAAAGCATTTAATTTCTACTAACCATCTTTTTTTAAATATCAGTAATTAAGAAGTTGTCTTTGCAATGAATTCTAGAAAAAAGACTGTGGGCAGTATTCGAACCAGAAATCCATCGATTACCTATTTACCACTCTCTAATCTACCAAACGAGTCACACTGTCTATCATACAATTCACCTTCATCGTTTGCATGTTATAGTTATTTGTCAGGACTGTAGACAATCAGGCCTCTTAAAGTTGTATCTAATCTGCAGAACTGATGAACCACAAGCAAGGAAGGAACGATAATCCTACACAAATTATGTTTGTTTCCCATTAGCCCAATCAGCCATGGAGCTAACGCAAACGCTGCAAGAAACTGTATCTTTCAACTATCAGTTACAGTGAAACAAACCAATAAATGGAGAGAGTTGCGGACATGAGCACGACTATCCACGCGCCTCCCCCCACTCTTGCACCTGCGCACGGTGGCCCGTGAGCACACATCACAGGCATGCGTAACTTTGCACCGCAGCATGCGCCTCCTTACTTCTACGTGGAAAGGCCGTATGCGCCAACTGTGTATGGACAATCGCACAGGTGTAAACGCACCTGAAGGACGCGACTATCTCACGGCAAGTCATATGTCAATCCTCTTAAATGATGTTGCTCATATCATCGGTGTTTTTGGAAGAGTAACCGATTTCGGTTGACCTTCACGACATCTGTCGCCACCACGACGAAATTTTTCAAATCAATTTGAGGCACTGTTGTTGAGTTAGACCTTCACGAAGAAAACCATTTTTTCACAACAATTTCTTGAGCGCTCCCTGAAAACAAACTATTCGACCAGTTTCTGAACACCCGTTGCATTAACAATCACAATAGTAATGCTACACCTCAGTTGTGACATATAGTGGACGCTTGTAAAAATTAAGTTGAAACGCTCACTGAAAACAAACTAATCGACCAGTTTATGCACCCATTGTACACTACTGGCCATCAAAATTGCTACACCAAGAAGCAATGCAGATGATACATGGGTATTCATTGGACAAATATATTATACTAGAACTGACATGTGATCACATTTTCATGCAATTTGGGTGCATAGATCCTGAGAAATCAGTACCCAGAACAACCACCTCTGGCCCTAACAACGGCCTTGATACACCTCGGCATTGAGTCAACCAGAGCTTGGATGGCGTGTACAGGTACAGCTGCCCATGCAGCTTCAACACGGTACCACAGTTCATCAAGAGTAGTGACTGGCGTATTGTGACGAGCCAGTTGCTCGGTCACCATTGATCAGACTTTTTCAGTTGGTGAGAGATGTGGAGAATGTGCTGGCCAGGGCAGCAGTCGAACATTTTCTGTATCCAGAAAGGCCCGTACAGGACCTGCAACATGCGGTCGTGCATTATCCTGCTGAAATGTAGGGTTTCGCAGGGATCGATTGAAGGGTAGAGCCACGGGTCGTAACACATCTGAAATGTAACGTCCACTGTCCAAAGTGCCGTCAATGCGAACAAGAGGTGACCGAGACGTGTAACCAATGGCACCCCATACTATCACGCCGGGTGATACGCCAATATGGCGATGACGAATACAAACTTCCAATGTGCATTCGCCGCGATGTCGCCAAACACGGATGCGACCATCATGATGCTGTAAACAGAACCTGGATTCATCCAAAAAATGACGTTTTGCCATTCGTGCACCCAGGTTCGTTGTTGAGTACACCATCACGGGCGCTCCTGTCTGTGGTGCAGCGTCAAGGGTAACCGCAGCCATGGTCTCCGAGCTGATAGTCCATGCTGCTGCAAACGTCGTCGAACTGTTCGTGCAGATGGTTGTTGTCTTGCAAAAGTCCCCATTTGTTGTCTCAGGGATCGAGACGTGGATGCACGATCCGTTACAGCCATGCGGATTATATGCCTGTCATCTCGACTGCTAGTGATACGAGGTCGTTTTGATCCAGCAAGGCGTTTCGTATTACCCTCCTGAACCCACCGATTCCATATTCTGCTAACAGTCATCGGATCTCTACCAACGCGAGCAGCAATGTCGCGATACGATAAACCGCAATCGCTATAGGCTACAATCCGACCTTTATCAAAGTCGGAAACGTGATGGTACGCATTTCTCTTCCTTACACGAGATATCACAACAACGTTTCACCAGGCAACGTCGGTCCACTGCTGTTTGTGTATGAGAAATCGGTTGGAAACTTTCCTCATGTCAGCACGTTGTAGGTGTCGCCACCGCTGCCAACCTTGTGTGAATGCTCTGAAAAGCTAATCATTTGCATATCACAGCATCTTCTTCCTGTCGGTTAAATTTCGCGTCTGTAGCACGTCATCTTCGTGGTGTAGCAATTTTAATGGCCAGTAATATATATATATATATATATATATATATATATATATATATATATATATATATATATCGTCAGAGATTGTGTGTGTGTGTGTGTGTGTGTGTGTGTGTGTGTGTGTATCAAGAATTTCACACCCATGCCATGTATTATTAAAATAACCACCTAGATCTCAAATGGCGGGTGTGAGGGTGAGGATGAAAAACAAGCGTAACGCACAGCTCATAAATACCCAGACGATAGTCATCCAAATCATCCATAGTTTGGGAATGACAACAATTAGGGCTTAAAACAACATTACACATAATTTCAAACCTTTACGAACCTTTTTATAGTTGAAACCCCTCACAAAATGACTAAAGGAAAAAGATTGATAGCTTAATAGCTGTATTTCGCTGTTCAAGCTGTAAAACTGACGCCTCAAGCATGACGTTTTAATTTATTACTTCTTTACTAAACACTCTAATCGTAACACATTTTGCAGCAGTACAACGTCTGTTCGCAACATACTCCGCGTAGGGTATCCGCGTCGACCACTGAATCTACCTGAAAAATTATGTCACTCTACGACACACAGCTCGGGAGATATGATGTCATAAACAATGAGATGCGGGAAGAACTAGGCTTTCTTAAAACGGAGTCCAGATTAGGGAGACTACTCTCATCCGGGGTTTGGTAATTACATCACTTAGCGACCTACAATAAATTTTAAATATCATTTCTAAACTTTTTCTCGCATATATTGTTAATATGAAATACCTAATACACTACTGGCCATTAAAATTTCTACGCCACGAAGATGACATGCTACAGACGCGAAATTTAACCGACAGGAAGAAGATGCTATGATATGCAAATGATTAGCTTTTCAGAGCATTCACACAAGGTTGGCGCCGGTGGCGACACCTACAACGTGCTGACATGAGGAAAGTTTCCAACCGATTTCTCATACACAAACAGCAGTTGACCGGCGATGGCTGGTGAAACGTTGTCGTGATGCCTCGTGTAAGGAGGAGAAATGCGTATCATCACGTTTCCGACTTTGATAAAGGTCGGATTGTAGCCTATCGCGACTGCGGTTTATCGTATCGCGACATTGCTGCTCCCGTTGGTCGAGATCCAATGACTGTTAGCAGTATTTGGAATCGGTGGGTTCAGAGGGTAATACGGAACGCCTTGCTGGATCAAAATGGCCTCGTATCACTAGCAGTCAAGATGACAGGCATCTTATCCGCATGGCTGTAACGGATCGTGCATCCACGTCTCGATCCCTGAGACAACAAATGGGGACTTTTGCAAGACAACAACCATTTGCACGAACAGTTTGACGACGTTTGCAGCAGCATGGACTATCAGCTCGGAAACCATGTCTGCGTTTACCCTTGACGCTGAATCACAGACAGGAGCACCTGTGATGGTGCACAAATGGCAAAACGTCATTTTTGGGATGAATCCAGGTTCTGTTTACAGCATCATGATGGTTGCATCCGTGTTTGGCGACATCGCAGTGAACGCACATTGGAAGCGTGTATTCGTCATCGCCGTACTGGCGTATCACCCGAGGAGATGGTATGGGGTGCCATTGGTTACACGTCTCGGTCACCTCTTGTTCGCACTGACGGCACTTTGAACAGTGGACGTTACATTTCAGATGTGTTAAGACCCGTGGCTCTACCCTTCATTTGATCCCTGCGAAACCCTATATTTCAGCAAGATAATGCACGACCTCATGTTGCAGGTCCTGTACGGGCCTTTCTGGATGCAGAAAATGTTCGACTGCTGCCCTGGCCAGCACATTCTCCAGATCTCTCACCAATTGTAAACGTGTGGTCAATGGTGGCCGAGCAACTGGCTAGTCACAATACGCCAGTCACTACACTTGATGAACCGTGGTACCGTGTTGAAGATGCGTGGGCAGCTGTACCTGTACACGCCATCCAAGCTCTGTTGGACTCAATGCTCAGGCGTATCAAGGCCGTTATTATGGCCAGAGATGTTTGTTCTGGGTACTGGTTTCTCAGGATCTATGCACCCAAATTGCATGAAAACGTAATCACATGTTAGTTCTAGTGTAATATACTTGTCCAATGAATACCCGTTTATCATCTGCATTTCTTCTTGGTGTAGCTATTGTAATGGACAGTAGGGTACATTACCTCATTTGTAAAGTAATCAGAGGTTTGAAGCTAATTTATACAGAGGAGTTCGCTTCTTTGAAGAATATGAGCTTACAGGTTAGTTACTATGTAGAAAGTAGCACTATGGGGGTAAGATCCACCTACATCCAATACGGGTGGGAATGAGGATAGGGTGCCGTTGAAGTAACTCAGGAACACCTGAAGCAATTTAAACCAAATTTTTTAGGTAAATGACTTATTACTTGTGGGAGTAAGGTTCTCTGCTACGAATACGGATGTTGGCGCCGATTATAAGGAGTGTCTAATGTATTTAGTTGACTTGGAATACTTCTATTTATGCTGTTCAGTGTGTCAACCAGGTCGCGAGAATGAACACTACAGCGAACCAATAATTTTGTCACAGTGTTTAGGAACCAACGATCAAGCCACATGGCTGAATATCACAGATAAATTTAACATCTCTCTGCAGTCGTTTGGTGTAAAACAGCAGAGATACAGACATTTATATGTGCAATAATTGTCACAAATGCCTATTTTCAACCGAACTTGGTACACATGTTACTTACTATCTCTATAGAACCTCCCACTGGAGTGGGGGTGGTAATGGGGTGGTCGACAGAGAAGGAGAGGAAGAGGTTGTGGTCAGAGAGAGGAGGGAGGAGGAGATGGGCAGAGAAAAGGGGGTTTGACAAAGGAGGAAGGAAGATGTGGATAGGGAGAAGAGGGTAGAGAAGATGTACAGAAAGAGCAGTGAGGAGGATATGGGTTGGGACAAAGGGGATTGATAGGGAGAGGAGTGTGTGGGAGGTGGATGGAGAGGGGGAGGTGAGGCACAGAGCGAGGGGGAGCAGGGGATGGACAAAGAGAGGGGGAGGAGTTGGACAGAGGTGGTAGTAATGGTTGACAGAGGGAGGAGGAGATGGACAAAGAGAGGGGAGGAGAAGCAAGTGGATAGAGAGGGGGAGGAGGATATGGACAGAAAGAGAGGAGAGAGATGGAAAGAGAGAGGGTGAGCAGGGGATGGACAGAGAGAGGGGGAGGAGTTGGACAGAGGTGGTAGGAGGAAATGGTTGAGAGAGAGAGGAGGAGATGGACAAAGAGAGGGGAGGAGAAGCAAGTGGATAGAGAGGAAGAGGAGGATATGGACAGAAAGAGAGGAGAGAGATGGACAGAGAGAAGGGGTGTAGGGGATGGACAGAGAGAAGGGGAGGAGTTGGACAGAGGTGGTAGGAGGAGATAGTTGAGAGAGGGAGGAGGAGATGGATAAAGAGAGGGGAGGAGAAGCATGTGGATAGAGAGGGCGAGGAGGATATGGACAGAAAGAGAGGAGAGAGATGGTCAGAGAGAGGGGGAGCAGGGGATGGACAGAGAGAGGGGGAGGAGTTGGACAGAGGTGGTAGGAGGAGATGGTTGAGAGAGAGAGGAGGAGATGGACAAATAGAGGGGAAGAGAAGCACATGGAGAGAGAGAGAGGGGGAGGAGGATATGGACAGAAAGGGGGAGGAGATGGACAGAGACAGTGGGTGTGGATAGAAGGAGGAGGGAGGAAGAGGTGGATCGAGGGGAGGGGGCTGTAGGAGATGGACAGAGACAGTGAGTGTGGATAGAAGGAGGAGGGAGGAAGAGGTGGATCGAGGGGAGGGGGCCGGAGGAGATGGAGAGAGACAGTGGGTGTGGATAGAAGGAGGAGGGAGGAAGAGGTGGATCGAGGGGAGGGGGCAGGTGGAGATGGACAGAGACAGTGGGTGTGGATAGAAGGAGGAGGGAGGAAGAGGTGGATCGAGGGGAGGGGGCAGGAGGAGATGGACAGAGACAGTGGGTGTGGATAGAAGGAGGAGGGAGGAAGAGGTGGATCGAGGGGAGGAGGTAGGAGGAGATGGAGAGAGACAGTGGGTGTGGATAGAAGGAGGAGGGAGGAAGAGGTGTATCGAGGGGAGGGGGCAGGAGGAGATGGACAGAGACAGTGGGTGTGGATAGAAGGATGAGGGAGGAAGAGGTGGACCGAGGGGAGGGGGCAGGAGGAGATGAACAGAAAGAGGAGGGAGGTAGGATGGACTGATAGTAGAATGGAATAAATAAATGTTAGGTTTCTCAGTTAGTAAACTCACCTCCAAACACAAACTGAGCTCATATCTCCTTGACAGCTCCTTCTGCTTGAGAGGAGAATACCCAAATATGTGATAATATGCTGTGTGTTAATGTGTGTGTTTTCGGAAATAGAAAGAAGGAGTGAGTGAGTGAGTGACAGAGTGACAGAGAGAGAGAGAGAGATTGAACACACACACTTCAACAAAAGTTTTGCATCTCCCCAACATTTTGTGCAAGTGCGTTGTTATTGTGACTGTTCCTGTACCGATAGGGAAGATCACACACGATGTCTGCAGACATACACAAAGTTACCATAAGCGCTACCTACGGTTAGAACGCCGCATTTGGGTGGATTGCAGCACTTCAGTTGAAAGTAAGGCACCAGTAGGGACTCATTAGAGACGTCGATGGAACAGTACAATTAACAAGTACAATTAACATCCATAATGTCACGAAGGACAATCGCGACCAATGATTGGTCCGCATCGTCGCGTTACGCGTAGAAGACTTGTCAACTAGGCAAATTGCTCTACCTGTGCACCGCAGTCAAAGTGATGTGTTGCGGACGTGGATGGATTCCAGTTCACAGGTAATGTTAACACCTTACAACGCACAGGCCGTCCACGTTCGACAGATGCACAGGATGATATATATCTACGATTTTTCAGCAAAAGAAATCGTGAGCTTAGTGCTCCAGAACTGAATTCGCCGTTCGAAGACGGTACGGAGGACACCGTGTATCGCATCAAATTGTTAGGAGACGATTGCATGATGCGAATCTCGACTCCCTGCGATCGTGGCGAGCACCATGTCGTACAACACATTAACCATGGAACCCTTTATAGATGGGCAAGATATTATGCAGAATGAATGCCCAAAAACTGGCGTCAGGTGTTGTTTATGGACGAAATTAGGATCTGTTTGTACCCTGACAATCGCAGGCAACGTGCTTAGAGACAACCATGTAGTATGGAACGCCTCCAACACGGTGTCCCACATGTGCAAGAGAGTGTTGGTGGAGTGTCGTTCTGGAGTGACACTACATTGGGCCAACGTACACGTCTAGTGATTGTTGAGGGTAATCCACTCTCGCCACAGGGTTGGTAAGGAGTTCGTGCGATAAGGCGCTCCATTCCTCCACCAGCATGGCTGACAACTGCTGGAAGGTAGTTTATGTATGTGGATGCGCTACAACACACCCCTCAGGTGCACGATGGGGTTTAAGTCAGGTAAATCAGAAGGCCAGTCCATTCCACGAATATCCTCTCGTTCTAAGGGCTCCTCAACCTTCGCTGTTGGATGCGGTCGCCCTTTGTCGTCCATAAAGATGAAATCAGGCCGAATGCACCCCTAAAAAGCACCATATGGGGAAAAAGTACAGTGTTTCAGTGACGTTGATGATGAGTGTACCTTGGTCAAACATTTTGAAGTCAGCACGTCCATGTAACATTATGCTTCCCCACAACATAACACGTGGACCACCGAAACGATCATGTTCCACAAAGTTGATGGGTATAATGCGTGTTCCTCCCTCTGTATATGTGACTGTACATTATTATTTATTTATTTAGCGTATGGCAGTGCACATCATTTTACACTTCTAACAAATGTTTAAACAAAGATATACATAAAAACACAATAAAACATACAGATAATGGGGGCCGGCCGGTGTGGCCGAGAGGTTCTAGGCGCTACAGTCTAGTTCTAACTTCTAGGGGACTGATGACCTCTGAAGTTGAGTCCCATAGCGCTCAGAGTCATTTGAACCATTTTTGAACAGATAATGGGCAATACAATTAAATAGATACATCAAGATTATATACGAACAACACAATTAAATACAAACATCAAGATTATATATAAAGTCTTTTGAGGCGCCTGTTGGCATCAGAAAATCACTGAACTTGCCACTGTATGTTCTTCTGTCGCACTCTTGGACGATGTGGCGGATGGTCTGTCTGTAGGCTCCGCAGTCACAGTTGGGAGTTGGTGTTTTTTCCCATTTGTAAAGGGTATCTGCACATCTTTCGTGATTTGTCCGTATTCTGTTAAGGGATGACCATATTTTAGGTGGTAGTTCATATCCGGGCGGTCTCTCAGTGATGCAGGGGAGGGCTTGACAATACTCAGGGCACATCTCTCGTCACGGTCCCTCCAGGTCTTTATTGAATCAAAGTTTATACTTCGCAATTCCTTGGCTGTTATTGTTGGATGTCTAGACCGAAGTCTGTTTCTTTCCCGGTTAGGCATGTCGCAGTGTATATGGAGCTGGGCGTTGTCGAGTATCTTCCTATATTCCCAGAGAAAAGCATTCTTCCGACGTAGTTCCGCAGGTGGTATGTGGCTTAGAATTGGCAGCCAATGTGTTGAGGTTGACCTCATGGTTCCGCTGACAATTCGCGTCGTGCTGTTAGCTGCGCATCGATTTTTCTTTTTTTTGTGTGAACACTGTTCATCCAGACCGGAGCGCAGTACTCCGCGGCCGAGTAGACCAATCCGAGTGCCGACGTGTGTAGCGTGTCAGCCGAGGAGCCCCAAGTAGTGCAGCACAGCTTCTGGAGAACATTATATCTCGTCTTTGTTTGGCTGCAGTATTTTCCAGATGTTTATAAGTGAGCGCTCTGTCCAAAGTGACTCCAAGGTACTTTGAATGCTCATTAGATCGGAGCTGATTTCCCTCGAGAAGAACGTCAAGTTGTTTGCTTGCTAATTTATTATTGAGATGGAAACATGTAATTTCGGTTGTCGTAGGATTTGTCTGTAATCTCCATTTACGAAAGTATGTACTTAATGTCTCCAAGTCAGATGTCAAGGTTGTTTCCATGAGCTCAAAGTTCTTGTGTTGTGTTGCCAAGACCCAGTCGTCTGTGCATCCAAACTTCCTGGAACATGTGGATGGCATATCGACAATATATAAGCTGAAAACTAGTGGAGCCAACACGGAGCTCTGCGGTAGGCCGTTGTTTAGGGTTCTTTGGACGTTTATCTGTTCTCCTGTTACTTTGATACACTGTATTTTTTATTTTCTCTCTTGTGAAATAACCTGAATTGTAAAAATTAGAGGAATAATTTCATTTTCTCGTGGTCAGAAACTGAAATTAACGAGCCACACTTCTACAAGTGTCCAGAAGTCGTTCTATAAGTTCTGACAAATGAAACTAGCTGTCTTCATTTTTTTCCTTCCGCAAATTTGCGCCTTTTTCTTGCCTGATCTCGACCTGTGGACACGTAAATGACATTCTCGTTTTACTGGACCGAAGTAGATTATACTGTAATCTTGATGCAGATTTATTTCAAAACACATTACTTTTCTCGTTTCCTGTGTGATGTATACAATTTCGTATGTATTTCTTTCCTTTTTCAATGGCCGCATCGAAAAGATGGAGGGTAGATTGTTCGGTGGTATAACGACCAGACACTTTAAGGTCCTTTCGTTGTTTATTCCATTTTACAAGCGGAACCACCCTGAGATTTTCGCGTAGATTTTTATGTAAGAACTTCGTCAAACTGATCGGTCATCTATCACCGAACAATGTCGTTGTCAATCGCCTCAATGGTCTAATGTCTACAGCCCCACAACTTAATTTTGACGATGAAGTGTTTCATAGGTGCATGCTGACTGATTCAGTATATTACAGCATTTTGTCTAAAAAAAATCGTCATTGGAGGTTTCTCTTTTTCATTGCGGTTTTCTAGTTACGAAAAAATTTCTTGGTAGTCATAGTGTCTTCATATCGTGACTTAATGAGCATTTTTTATTGAAACATCTATCTGTGGAGAGAGAAGTAGAAATGCTTCAAATGGCGCCCACGTGGGGCTTGAAAATTAAAATTTCATTGCATGTGGCTACAAACTTTGTTTTTTTGTTGAATGTTTGTTTACCGAGTGTGGAGTAAAGCTAGAAATAATAATCTGAAACCATACTATGAAAGGAATCATAAAAAAGAAAAAAAATCTGTTGTTTTACCACAAACTTTATCGTCAAAGGAAGCCACAACGCATCACAATATGGTAAGGACATCATCGTTATATGCTTGCATTTTGTTACGATTTTTCGGACAGTGTTTTAAGTAGATCATGACCCACTTATATAGATATCTCAGATTTTTTATTTACAAACATTCAATATTTATAGATCTCATTATTGTGAAAAGTCGTATGCAACATGGCCAGCATTAAGCTGCGTGCAAAGAAGATGGATGGAAACTGCGTGATGTTTATTTGCTGGCATCCACCTTGTCGTTTAATTAACTTTGTTGTTCTGTAATATGACTAAATTTGGAAAGCTAATAAACATGGTTAATATGACAATATAGTAACTGATTTTAATGTCGACATGGTTAATATGACAATATACGTAACTGATGTTAACATCGATGGCGACAATGTTGTCGATCCGAAAATACAAGATGTGGATTCTGCCAATGTAGAAAATGAATCAAATATGCAATCCGAGTCTACTGAGGAGACTCCACAAACAAGTGAAGCTCATGACCCATAAGGAATTTTCAACAAACTAGCAGCCATGATGAGAGAGAGTTTTATCACATGGCAAAGAAACAAACAGATGGCATGAACACTACTTTCAATCGCCCAGCGCAGGATCAGGCATTTCTCATAACACGACTTTTGAACAAGTCTCAAAAGGACAATCCAAGCACTTAAAAACCGATTTTCATCAGATCGCCAAGGAACATTTAAGAGTAAAGATTGAACAGGTTACGCAACAACAAACCGTGCAAATCAATGCAGTTATTGGAAGAGTCGCAAAAGAACAGGCAACATAGATCAGCGAAAATTTTGATGCTATCTGTACAGAAATAACCGAGTTAAAGGAATACTGGAAATGGTCAAGAAGCTAACCTGTTAGTAGCGAATTTTAAGCAGTTAATTGAGCAGTCAAACAATAATCCAAAATTGTCGAGGGTCTTGTAACCAAGGGAACGAGATTCATAGAGTATTTTAATCGACAGTTAGATGAGAAACAAACTTTGATTAATGAAAAACAACTTGACACAGAATTGCATGGTGCTGCTCAGTCTACGGCTGCAGAAGCATCGCTTGAATCGGGCGCTTCGGGTGAATCCAAAGCGAATCAGGACAAATGAAACATGTATTGAAGAACGAGCTGCCTGGCTGGCGCGATAACGTCACCGCAAATGTCACTGAACTGTGTCGCAATCAGATGTACAGTGCAGGAAGCATCACTTATACCTACCCATGCACATGAGGTGTATGAGACAGCAGATTCATAAAACATGATCCGTGGACGTGACTAACTGTTCAACTGATTCGGTACGAGCCACTCCGACTCTGGAGTGTGTTACTTTTAGAGGAAAGTAATTTAAAACATCGACAGTTCCAGGTTTTCTACCCAGAAAGGAAATCCCCTCACCCTGTCCTTTTGATGTAGGCTTTTAGGCGAGTACTGCCGAAATCATGGAATGAAAAGCAAAAAATTCAGTTTGCCACACCTTAAATCCGGGGCGACACATCCTTGTGGGCGACTGAGGCAGCTGATAATTGTGAGGTATAACGAGGTCGTGAATGCATCGCTTGCAAAATACTGGTCGGGATGCGTCCAGGAGATACTTAGAAAGGAGGTTTTTAGCCCCGAGGTTCATAACCCGAAGTAAGATAGTCTCTGAAAGTGTTTCGGGAGGTACATTACAAATACACGCGACTGGGATGAGCCCATGGTAAATAAGGATCTGTTGTGAATACTGAAGGCCAAATTGCCTATTAGGATGATGAGGTCACATACTCCGAGGAGCCTAGGGGACGATGCGGGAGACCCGCACCGCCGTACTAGGCAAGGTCCTAGCGGAGGTGGTTTGCCATTGCCTTCCTCCAACCGTAATGAGGATGAATGATGATGATGAAGACGACACAACAACACCCAGTCATCTCGAAGTAGGGAAAATACCTGACCCCACCGGGAATCGAACCCGGTACCCCGTGCGCGGGAAGCGAGAACGCTGTATCCATGAAAATCTAATTACTGTACCAAGCAACAACCAGGAAGCCAGTACGAATAATGGTGGCAACAGTGGTGCCCAGATTCTGTATTCCGATGGCTGGAGGAACACTCACATACGTCCCTGCGAGCTCCGTGACAGTGGTGCAGCGCCGCACGCCGGATCTGAATATCATAACAGGCAAACAAATACACAAGGTCAGCCACATTTCAACCGGCAGTAGAAAATAACGATAATCGTTTTAATCCGGAATATAATACCACCCAGAATGAGCAAAACACTGGTCAGTGTTAGCAATATTATGGCAACCAGTGACAACCATATTTTGGACCCGCCATCAAATCAAAATAGTAACAGTACAGGTAGACCTATATCAAACTTAGAGACTCCTCCTAATTGGGCACCCCCACAAAGTCGTGCGGTACGTGTAGTTGAGGTAACTAAAGAACAGCCCTCAGTTGCTAACAAAACATCAAACCAAATTCGACCATATCGCGCTCCCCGATACCGGTTGGATAGGGATGGAATGGGGGCACTTGTTCACGTGAGCAACATCACATGTTGAGGTTCAATGAAGACGTTGACATTAGAGAAGAACTTTGTAACGACTCAAAATCATGCAAAGATTCCAGGCTGCAGTGGACGGAATACCAACAACAGTAGTGATCAACATCGGTGCGAACATAAATGTAATGGCAACTAATTTTTTCCAAAGAGTAACTAACACGACACATGTACCAATGTTGTCAGTTCAAAACTGCATAGTATCTGGAACATGACGCTAAACGACAAATAGCGATGTTTGAGGGCGGAGCGATCAAAAGCACGTTCCTTGTAGTCAAAGGCCTGTCCATGATCTGTTTGTTCGGAATGGATCTCCTGGGAGGAGGGAAAGCTAGGCACGACCTTCCAAGCAGCAAACACCATGTGGTAGAAGCTGGTAACAATAAAGTTTTGGATTTGAAATGAGTTAAGGCATGGTAGAGACTGCAGAAAAGTTAAAGTAAAAATGTTAGAAACTGAAGTGATGTGTATTTACATGATGCACCAGGATCGCAGATTTCAGAGGACATCCAGAATACCTTAACTCACATCCAGCTAAATACAGCAGAATTGGAGTACTTAAATGAACAACAGAAAACTGAACAAGCAAATTTGTTATTAAAGTACATCAGCGTCTTTTTGACCCAGCCTGATGTTATGGAAAGGATACTAATATCATAGGCGAGTAGTACCTTATCAAACTTACTGTCATCTGACATGTTCCACCCCTGGATCAGAAGAGAGGTTGTAAAGTGTGTGTTTTGAAAGATGTCGACTTGGGATGTAACGGAGACATCATTATCACCCTGCTACTAGGAATCCTGGAGGAGGGGTACGTATTGTCCTATAAGCTAGGACTATTAATACGATTATAGTAGCTGTAAGAACCAGACCTGAAGCATTGGAAGAAGAGCTACAAAATTTTCGTTGGATAAAAGATCTAACCACCACTGATCGCAGACCTAGTTTTTGGCAAGTTCCCATGGCTGAGGGGTCACAAAACTACACTGCACTTACTTTTTGCAGGCAGATCGTACTAATTCAGAGTATTACCATTTGGTCTCAGGAGTGTTTATAACAGTTGCAGATATTGTACCTGGACCAGAGCTAGGCCACGCTATACGTAGGTGACTTGTTAATGGCCACTTCAATGTGGAAGGAACATATTCATTTGCTGGGAAAAGTGCTGTAGAAGTTCTCAAATAGTGAGGTAACAGCCAATTTAGACAAATAAAACTTGCTAAAGATCGAACTATCTTGCGCAAATTATTTCACCTGGTGGAATCCTACTTGATCAAGAAAAAATAAAGGCTACAGAAAATTTTCCCACTCCCACTTCGAAAAGTGATTGAAAGTGTTCCTAGGGCTTGCATGTTTGTTTATGGCAGTGGTTCCCAACCTGGTGGCAATTACCCCCTGAGGGGTAAGATAAAATTTTCTGAGGGGTAAAAACTAAACAATTCGATTCGCTTTCAGTCACAAAACTAAGTTATTTTCAAAAGATCATTTCTATTATCACAGTTTTGTAAGACTGTCATATTGATTATGTAAATGATCAATAATTACTTTTTCTCAATTAGTAGCATTAATCCGGTGAAGGTTACATGTTACTCACATAGTCCACCCACTACACACATATATTGTACTTTGTCCTGTACGTTGCTGATGATAGAAGTGAGACAAAGATGTAACAAATGCTAAATATTTCAAGAAAATGTCTTTCGTTCTACAGTTTAGTTAGGTGCTAAAGTTGGTGATAATGTGGGAGAGGTGGGAGGGGGGG
This sequence comes from Schistocerca piceifrons, assembly GCF_021461385.2. Classification (NCBI taxonomy): domain Eukaryota; kingdom Metazoa; phylum Arthropoda; class Insecta; order Orthoptera; family Acrididae; genus Schistocerca; species Schistocerca piceifrons. Next base: position 776,278,199 of record NC_060140.1, on the reverse strand, counting down.
GGGGGGAGGGGCAACAACAGACGGCACGGGAGGGGGGGGGGGGGGGTTGCTAGCTAGTGTCTAATTGCATTCTGGGGTTACAATCTAAGAAAGGTTGGGAACAACTGCTTTAGAAAGTTTGTTCCCAGTCAGCTATTAAACAGCAATGTGTTACCCAACTTGTCTTGTAAGAATGTCGGCTGATTTTGGTTAGCTGAATGCTGGAGAAGTTTGATAAAATTAAAGATGCTTTAGTATATTCTGAGATTTTGCACCATCCCGAAATGTAGAAAGATTTTTGCATTGCTTCAGATAGATACTTCTTGCTTATTCCAAATTACAGTGGAACCTCGTATGGCGAGCATAATTCGTTCCAGAATCTTACTTGCAGTGCGAGTCACTCGTTAAGCGAAACAATTTATCCCATGTAAATTAATGTAGAATACGATAATGGATTCCATGCAGAAAAAGTACTAAAACTTTTGTCTTATTCATGCCATTTATTCAAAGAAAATTATAGATACAGTATTATGTACTTTGTTATTCACGATACATAACTAATACTTTTTTTACTAGGAAGCTATCTATAGTCATTTGTGTCTGCCGACGCTTCAACATTTGGCGAAACTGCGTCGCAGTATTATCGTCAAATAAATTTGTAGCCTGCGCAGCCATTGATTCATTGAAGTAGTGGTTTTCAGTGTACGATGCAACCGATTCCTATGCTTTCAGCATTTCTCTTATTGTGCCAGAAAATTGTTGCTTTATTGTTACCACCTCCTTCTCCTCCGCTGAAGAACTTCTCTCCACAACTTCATGCTCTGAAACACACTGCAACTCCAGAAGCTCTTTGGTGGTCATCTCTTGGCTGTGATCTTTCACAAGCTCATCGATATCATTGTTAGCCACTTCTACTCCCACGCTCTTGGTCAAAGGCACAATCGTTGACTACAGGCACCACAGGTACTGACTCAAATGCCTCAGAGTTACATTCGCCAACGCACTCCGGCCAAAGCTTCGTCCAAGCTGAAGTGAGAGTTCTCTTGGTAACCCCTTCCCATGCTTTTTCCATCTTCTTGAAGCAGGCAACGATGTCGAAGTGATTTCCAAAACTGTCTGAGAGTGGGATTGGTAACTTAGTCAGCTCAAAACAATGGTCGAATAGTGCTCTGGTGTATAAAGTTAGAAATAATCTGCTGGTTTATAGACTGGAATGACGCAGTGGTGTTGGGAGCCAGAGGTCGTATCCTGATGAACTGAACTTCTTCAAGAAGGTGGTCTTGTAGGCCTGGAGAATGGGCGGAAGCGTTTTCCATAACAAGCAAGACATAGAGTGGCAGATTTATCTCAAGCAAATATTTTTTTTTTAATGAAGGATCAAACAATTCATTGATCCAATCACAAAAATGATCACGTGTCACCCACACCTTGTTGTTGGGCTTCCAGATCATATTTAACTTGCTGTTCTGGCCTTTACACTTCTTGAAGGCTCGTGGAATTTCTGAATGGTAAACAAGCAGCAGTCTAATTTTCAAATCGCTGCTTTTATTTTCACAGAAGAGCAGTGAATGACGGTCTTTCATTGGCTTGTAACCGGCCAATGCATTCTCCTCTGCTGTTATAAAAAACGCTTCAGCATCTTTCTCCACAATAGACTCGTCTCGTCACAAAAACCTGTTGTGGCAGATAACCCTCAGAATTTACGAGCATCTTGAAGTTACTGATGAAGTTCTCTACTGCCTTTGTGTCGGAGCTGTTTGCTTCGCCATGCCTCTCAACGCTGTGGATGGCGGTTCTTCTCTTAAACTTCTCGAATCACCTACGGCTTCCCTTAAACACTTCTTCGGCCGCTGATGATCCTGGCATCTTCTTAACTAGGTCGGCGAAAATCGTTCTCGCCTTCTCACAAATGATGTTCTCTTTAATAGTGTCGCCTTCCAATTGCTTTTCATTTATCCATAAAAGGAGCAACCTTTCGACATCGTCCAGAATACGATACCGTCGTTGATATACTCTTGTCGCTCTCTTTGTAGCATCTATTTCCCTATCTTGTCCTTGTTCTTAAGGATTGTGCAAATAATTGATGTAGACCGATTTTATGTGTATGCTATGTCAGCAACGCTCATATCACGTTCGCGTTTTTCAATGACTTTACGTTTCATTTCTAGGGTCATTTTCTTTCTCTTATGGCTGTCTTCTTGCGGCTTTATCTTCGGGGACATTTCTACGAAGGTTATTAAAATTTGCACCCAAAAACACATTCTATGAACACAAGTTTAGAAAAGTGTGTGATCACAAGCTGCATTAAGATGGTAACAGAGAGAATGCTAAACCCAGACTGCAGTAAGTACTAAGGACATTGTTCATATGCCGCTGCCGATAATGAAAGGTATTCAAATAGTTGAGCGTTTCCCCCGCCGCGCGCGAACGGCTCGTAGCGTCACACTAAACCGTCGTCACTCGTTATGCGAAACATCGCTCGCATTAAGAGAGTCATTTTTTTACAGTTTGTTTTGCTCGTTAAGCGAATTGCGCGTTATGGGAGGTGCTCGTTAAGCGAGGTTCCTCTGTGTAGAGAATGATGGAAAAACTGAAGTGAATATTATCAGCTTCGCTAGTAAGGTATTATTACGGTAAGAAAGAGCTTACTCAACAACAGAACTAAAAGCACTAATCATTATGTGGTCTGTCCGAGAAGTACCATTACTATAGCTATGGCAAGAGAATAAAAGTATTTTGTGATCATCTGGTATTAATCTTTGTGTTGACCTGTAAACTATTGCACTCGAGTTTAGTTAAATAGTACCTTTTTCTGAAAGACGGTGACTCTGAAACTGTATAGTTGTAATGACTAACATTCTTTCAAGGTTACCACAAGATCTTCCTGAATTTTCAGAGTTAGTTGATCAAATATCAGATTATAATGTATTATTAATGAAGGCTCTGACAGACGGACGTTACTGCTGGGAAATGTGTAAGCATTTGGAAAGCTTACAAGATGGTACCATATTACAAAATTCGCAATCATGTATTGTTTCATCAACGAACTACTGACTCAGATTTACGTGTGCGCGCATTCCGCCTGTCTACCGAGTTCATCTCCCTTGGTACCCTCATTTAGTGTGGGGGTATTTTGGTGTGTAAACGTGTAAAATAAAGATTGCCATACGACTACCTTCCGAACTTAAATCTACCAACACAAAAATTATTATGCACTTGCACTATTTGCCAGAATGCTAAACCTATAAGTATTTATACAGGTAACAAAACAGCGTTTCATTTAAATCCATCCAGTAGAAATTTGTCCATTGACGTGGCTGGAACCTTACCTCAAGAGAGTGAGACATTAGGTACCTAGTTGGAAATACGATGATGTCACAGTGTACTTAAGTAATCACACAAGTATATTACCGAATAACTGGGAGAGGAGATCTATTTTATTGCATCGTATCGCTGCGAGACAACGCATTCATACAAGCACAATATAACATTTAAAAAACACGACATTGGACCTGATTTTCCAATAATGTTTATATTTCTACACATAAAACATTTGTTAATAATATGCCACCTGGGTGGTCACAACAATAACAAAAACCAAATAAATAATTAAATCAGGAAACTTGTGTCATGAATGGTTCAAATGGCTCTGAGCACTATGGGACTTAACTTCTGAGGTCATCAGTCCCCTAGAACTTAGAACTACTTAAACCTAACTAACCTAAGGACATCACACACATCCATGCCCGAGGCAGGATTCGAACCTGCGACCGTAGCGGTCGCGCGGTTCCAGACTGTAGCGCCTAGAACCGCTCGGCCACTCCGGCCGGCTGTGTAATGTAAAGATTCTATGTCACTGCAGAGTGTGGGCAATAGCACGTCTATAATTTATGGATTTAATTTCTTCTAGTAACTATACGAATGTGAAAAAGTATGTACTTACCAAGATCTTTTCTCTCTCTCTCGTCGAGCATTTCAAACTTGCTACTAAGTCCCAGATAAACTTCATGCCAAGTGTATGTCGTAGCGTCTCGGTCCTTGAATATGTCGTGGGCTTTATTCCGCAAAACAGGTCTTCCTTTAAATAATTAAATTAAAATTTCATTGTCCATATCTATATTACACATGTTTGCAATTTAAAAATTACTTGAAAACTGTGTACACTAACGAAGGCTCAAATCACACTGAACAAAGCAGCTCTCGACGTTAGAAAAACCGATATGTGTGTAAACGCGCATTTGGTAACGTACGCCACTTCTTGGGCAGTGACGGTTAAACTACCGCCGGTGCCTAGGGCAGCCGGCGGTGACATAATTGATGCCGAATGCGAATTTACCGCGCGTATTATTTGCCGCTAAGTGCGTAAGTTCTAGTTTACTTCAGTGCTCTATTGTTGGAACGGCGGCAACGGTCAAATGACCGCGACGGAAAATTCCACCTAGTGTGCAACCCGCCTAACTGCTCGATGAGTGTCACACAGTGTCTTTTGCCGTTCCTTGAACTGCCTCGTATTGCGGCGCCAGCGTCATTTGGTGCTATAGCCATGTTAACCTCACGCCACGCGTCGTCCAGACTGGGAGACCTCTGGCAACTTGCTCCCGCACTTACATTCATTTCCACCAAGTAGTTAATATGTTATATTATTTTATCTGTCTCGTCCTTCAGTTTTGCAGAGCAAAGTATCATGAACTCGATGGATCTATGCTATGATGCTATAGGAATTCTTAATTTTGTCCAACCCATGTGCGTATTAATTCTTTCCTAATTATTTTCCTGTGAACAGTGCAGTTAAATCATGGGGTAACTAATTTCCACGAATCACGGGAAAATCATCATCATAAACTATTTGACATTCTTTATCGAATGAAGGCCTACTTTAGATGTTTTCGTAAATTACGGTCTTCAGCTGTTTGCATCCATGTCGGTCCCGTATGTTTTCCAGCGTCATGCATCCACCTTCGGTTACATTGTCGTTTCGGTCATCTTCAAGAAACCACTGAAGTAACTATAGCTCAATGAATCGAATGATAAATGTCAGCCAAGCGTAGGAGACACGTTACAGTATAAATAAAACATACAGGGTGTCCATAAATTATCTTTACAAATTAAGACTTTAATAACTTCAAAACTATACTAGACATTAACAAATGGTTTCCGACATGAGATAAGATAACTCATGAAGTTTTTTTACCATCCAGGTGAAGCAATTTTGATGCAGTACAGAACTTGAAAACCTGATACAGTAAAATATTGACGCCACAGGAGAAAGCTCATTGTGTGGCCGTCACGATCCTCTCACCCCACACCACTAGACTTCTACCTGTGGAGTTCTGTAAAGGATCTGGTGTGCCGAACCAAGGTTAGAGACCTGCAGGACTTGAAGGCACGCATTAGCAATGCATTTGAACATTTTACTGCAGAGATCTTTAATCGTATGTGGAGAGGAATGGAACGCTGGCCAGATATTATCCATGCCACTAAGGGTGCACACATTGATGTGTATGAATGAGAAAACAAAACTTTTAAGAGTTATCACACGTTGAAAACCATTTGTTAATATCTGGTATAGTTTTAAAGGTACTAAAGTATTAATTTGTAAAGATAATTTATGGGCACACTATGGTACCAGACGAAGAATTCGTGTACGAACTTCGAACGTAGTGAATTGTTCGTAATGGATGTAAGGTACAACATGCAAGTGAAGTACTTACGGAGTGTCACTGTTTCTAGCAGCTATACAGAAAATACATTGGCGAGTGATGCGATTAATGATTGGATCTACGCCATACCTCGTACAATCAAGAGTAAATAGGTCAAATTAGTTGCCGGTTGTCCGCTACAGGCTACAACGCGCCATACCCTACACCCTGTGACCTAGTGCTGGACTAACGCTGCGTTCTGTGCAGAGTTAACAGATGGGCCTTGCGTTTGTTTATTTGTATGCGGCTTATGAACTACACAGAGTTACCATTGTGCCAACACTTATTTTCATTTCAAATTATTGGAAGCGACGTGTTATTTTGTCAGCACAGACAGAACATTCACGACCAGTCGGTAACAGTCACGGCTAACAAACCTTAAAAAAAAAGCATATGTAAAAGCAACCTGACAAGAAAGTGCCTTGCGAAAAAATGACAACAGAAAACCAGGACAAGTGAGAAAACTTACGCTATTCATTTTAGTACAGCGGGACATTATGTTAGAATGAATAATCTTCTAGCATTATCCGCCTCAGATTATAGGTTCATTATTTTTTATATTGATTTTAACAGCAAAGGTTCAGACAGCACAATTAAAAACACACTTGGTGGTAACATCATAACGAAAATACACTCTCTACCGTACGCCAGAGCCTTCATGCTTACCAAACGCCAGCGACATTTGCAGGTGACGAAAATTTTTGGCCCTCTGTACACTTACTGAGACCATGCAGGTAAAATTTTGTAGTCGCGTGAGAAAACAATATTCAACTAGTATTTGTTACAGGCTCGAAAGTACGTTGAATGTTCTTTAACCATATTGTCGAACGAATGGCGTGTGTCCCAGCGAGTAGTGAAACTGTAATCAGAGTTTGCTTTAGTGTCTTTCCAGGACAGCAAAATCTGACACGTTACATAAAGCTGAAAGTCAGCTATGACGTGCTTGTTCTTTTACATGAACAATTTTGTACATTTGATTCTTTTATTTTGAATGTTATTATCAGTAGCTATACCCGTAAATTAGAGTGAAATATAATTAAACAACCTAATCTGTTGCCGTTGACTCTATCTCACACTTTCCGGAAATCCGTTTTAGAACAGATTTCCTCCTCAGAACAACCTATCCTGCAACAACCTTACAGGCTTTTTTGGACTGTTTCTGACTATTCTGTATAATGCGTGCTGCCACTGCTGCTTCTTTCTTGTCGGTCAGTAAATGCACTTGTTATGTACGTTTATAATAAAGTAATGAAGAAATCATATATTTTTGATACCAACAACGGAATTTTGGATGGTATGTTTTTCAGCATCCACCCATCTATCAATGACGCTGGATATGCCTCAGAAGTTACATAACTGAGAATTTTCGTTAATATTCAATCTTTCTTATCCTTAGTTGCTTGTGTGGTTAAAAAACACTTATTATCGGATTCCATCAGCCCTACAGCTAAAATGGTCTGTTTGCAGCGTGCAGTTGTGTAAATTCGGTTCTACTGCGACAGAAGATGCTAGAAGATCCAGTCTAGTTGTTTATTAAAAAAACAGGAGCCCTTCTTACCGGATTCCATCAGAACTACAACTCAATTCGTCTGTTCCCAACGTGCAGTTATGTAAATTATGCCCCACTGTGACAGAAGTAATAAGATATAACGTTAGTATGCTTCCACGGCGAATGCGAATTCGAATAAAATCAGTTTGGGTGTAGGCATCGTCATTATGAAACATTAAAACAGTTAAGCACGGCTAGTTGCTGGATTCTAATGGTCTTCCCAGATGTTCTGTCTTATTTCGGTTGTCAGGTGGCTACCGACCTCACCACTATTGAAAGATGGCTACACTGAGTCACAGCGCCAGAGACTGCGCCAAAGAGTTTTATTCCGCCGCCTCCACCGACCTCACCACTATTGAAAGGTGGCTACACTGAGTCACAGCGCCAGAGATTGCGCCAAAGAGTTTTATTCCGCTGCCTCCACTGGCAGTGTTTCACCGCCACACCTTCACCTGCCTATGTTGGGCAATATTTTTCTGCCTGACTCATGTAGTACTATCACCGTCAGAGGGTGGTACGGGACTACAAGTCCCACCGCCACACCTCCAAAGTGAATTGCAGTGACGCAGTCACTGCCCTGTGGAAATTTACTGCCTCACCAACACAGTTAGACCGCAATAGACCGGTGATGCTGTATTGTAACATATCACCCCGAACTACAAGTCCTTTAAAAAAAAAAAAAAAAAATGGCAGTGTTTGTTCCGAAGTTGCGGTGGGCAGTAGTAGTTCGGAGGTTGCCGTGGGCTGTGCTTGTTGAGACGATGTTGATAGCAGTGCTAGTTGTAAGCATGTCGTGTGCAGTTGTTCTGATGGGCTAGACAGACGATGCTGTTCGATTGGGGATGTTGTAATGATCAGAGTGTATTTTTCGTCAATATATATATATATGAGGTAATAAAAAAAAGTTTGGTATTTCAAATTTCCGAAATAACAATGCTTCTTGGTCACAGGATCAGTCAACAAAGCATCTGGCTTATGTTCATGTATTAGAGTGTAATTCTGATTTCTATGTGCAACCATAGTATTTCTGTTTTTTTTTTAATTACTTCATTGTAAGTGGCGTTTAAAGCATCTTGTCGTATTGGGGAAGAACCGTGCCAGATGTGTACGTTGAATCACACACAGAACAGTTACACTTGTGCTTTGTTGTTTCGTAGCTTTTATAGTTGCTGGGGACTTAATTAATTAATTGTGTTAACGGAAATTTCCTTTCATTCTTTGTTGTTATTCTATGCAGTCAGTTTGCGTACTAATACTAGTCACGGCCAACCGGTTACGAGACTGCGTAACCGGACAGACAGCTACTAAAATTAAAAACATTTGCATTATATTTAATTAAGCCCCGATGCACGTGGCGACCGCTGCTTCGGATCGTACCTTGGAATTCTTTTGATAGTAAAAATAGCAGACAGTAGTACATCTACATCTACATTTATACTCCGCAAGCCACCCAACGGTGTGTGGCGGAGGGCACTTTACGTGCCACTGTCATTACCTCCCTTTCCTGTTCCAGTCGCGTATGGTTCGCGGGAAGAACGACTGTCTGAAAGCCTCCGTGCGCGCTCTAATCTCTCTAATTTTACATTCGTGATCTCCTCGGGAGGTATAAGTAGGGGGAAGCAATATATTCGATACCTCATCCAGAAACGCACCCTCTCGAAACCTGGCGAGCAAGCTACACCGCGATGCAGAGCGCCTCTCTTGCAGAGTCTGCCACTTGAGTTTATTAAACATCTCCGTAACACTATCACGGTTACCAAATAACCCTGTTACGAAACGCGCCGCTCTTCTTTGGATCTTCTCTGTCTCCTCCGTCAGACCGATCTGGTACGGATCCCACACTGATGAGCAATACTCAAGTATAGGTCGAACGAGTGTTTTGTAAGCCACCTCCTTTGTTGATGGACTACATTTTCTAAGCACTCTCCCAATGAATCTCAACCTGGTATCCGCCTTACCAACAATTAATTTTATATGATCATTCCACTTCAAATCGTTCCGCACGCATACTCCCAGATATTTTACAGAAGTAACTGCTACCAATGTTTGTTCCGCTATCATATAATCATACAATAAAGGATCCTTCTTTCTATGTATTCGCAATACATTACATTTGTCTATGTTAAGGGTCAGTTGCCACTCCCTGCACCAAGTGCCTATCCGCTGCAGATCTTCCTGCATTTCGCTACAATTTTCTAATGCTGCAACTTCTCTGTATACTACAGCATCATCCGCGAAAAGCCGCATGGAACTTCCGACACTATCTACTAGGTCATTTATATATATTGTGAAAAGCAATGGTCCCATAACACTCCCCTGTGGCACGCCAGAGGTTACTTTAACGTCTGTAGACGTCTCTCCATTGATAACAACATGCTGTGTTCTGTTTGCTAAAAACTCTTCAATCCAGCCACACAGCTGGTCTGATATTCCGTAGGCTCTTACTTTGTTTATCAGGCGACAGTGCGGAACTGTATCGAACGCCTTCCGGAAGTCAAGAAAAATAGCATCTACCTGGGAGCCTGTATCTAATATTTTCTGGGTCTCATGAACAAATAAAGCGAGTTGGGTCTCACACGATCGCTGTTTCCGGAATCCATGTTGATTCCTACATAGTAGATTCTGGGTTTCCAAAAACGACATGATACTCGAGCAAAAAACATGTTCTAAAATTCTACAACAGATCGACGTCAGAGATATAGGTGTTTAGTATTTCAGCTTTACGCGTGTCATCCTCTGTTTCAATGCCATCATCATCCCGGAGTGTCTGGATATGCTGTATCGAGCCACTTACTGATTTAACGTAAGACCAGAACTTCCTAGGATTTTCTGTCAGGTCGGTACATAGAATTTTACTTTCGAATTCACTGAACGCTTCACGCATAGCCCTCCTTACGCTAACTTTGACATCGTTTAGCTTCTGTTTGTCTGAGAGGTTTTGGCTGCGTTTAAACTTGGAGTGAAGCTCTCTTTGCTTTCGCAATAGTTTCCTAACTTTGTTGTTGTACCACGGTGGGTTTTTCCCGTCCCTCACAGTTTTACTCGGCACGTACCTGTCTAAAACGCATTTTACGATTGCCTTGAACTTTTTCCATAAACACTCAACATTGTCAGTGTCGGAACAGAAATTTTCGTTTTGATCTGTTAGGTAGTCTTAAATCTGCCTTCTATTACTCTTGCTAAACAGATAAACCTTCCTCCCTTTTTTTTATATTCCTATTAACTTCCATATTCAGGGATGCTGCAACGGCCTTATGATCACTGATTCCCTGTTCTGTACATACAGAGTCGAAAAGTTCGGGTCTGTTTGTTATCAGTAGGTCCAAGATGTTATCTCCACGAGTCGGTTCTCTGTTTAATTGCTCGAGGTAATTTTCGGATAGTGCACCCAGTATAATGTCACTCGATGCTCTGTCCCTACCACCCGTCCTAAACATCTGAGTGTCCCAGTCTATATCTGGTAAATTGAAATCTCCACCTAAGACTATAACATGCTGAGAAAATTTATGTGAAATGTATTCCAAATTTTCTCTCAGTTGTTCTGCCACTAATGCTGCTGAGTCGGGAGGTCGGTAAAAGGAGCCAATTATTAACCTAGTTCGGTTGTTGAGTGTAACCTCCACCCATAATAATTCACAGGAACTATCCACTTCTACTTCACTACAGGATAAACTACTACTAACAGCGACGAACACTCCACCACCGGTTGCATGCAGTCTATCCTTTCTAAACACCGTCTGTACCTTTGTAAAAATTTCGGCAGAATTTATCTCTGGCTTCAGCCAGCTTTCTGTACCTATAACGATTTCAGCTTCGGTGCTTTCTATCAGCGCTTGAAGTTCTGGTACTTTACCAACGCAGCTTCGACAGTTGACAATTACAATACCGATTGCTGCTTGTTCCCCGCATGTCCTGACTTTGCCCCGCACCCGTTGAGGCTGTTGCCCTTTCTGTACTTGCCCAAGGCCATCTAACCTAAAAAACCGCCCAGCCCACGCCACACAACCCCTGCTACCCGTGTAGCCGCATGTTGCGTGTAGTGGACTCCTGACCTATCCATCGGAACCCGAAACCCCACCACCCTATGGCGCAAGTCGAGGAATCTGCAGCCCACACGGTCGCAGAACCGTCTCAGCCTCTGATTCAGACCCTCCACTCGGCTCTGTACCAAAGGTCCGCAGTCAGTCCTGTCGACGATGCTGCAGATGGTGAGCTCTGCTTTCATCCCGGTAGCGAGACTGGCAGTCTTCACCAAATCAGATAGCCGCCGGAAGCCAGAGAGGATTTCCTCCGATCCATAGCGACACACATCATTGGTGCCGACATGAGCGACCACCTGCAGATGGGTGCACCCTGTACCCTTCATTGCATCCGGAAGGACCCTTTCCACATCTGGAATGACTCCCCCCGGTATGCACACGGAGTGCACATTGGTTTTCTTCCCCTCTCTTGCTGCCATTTCCCTAAGGGGCCCCATTACGCGCCTGACGTTGGAGCTCCCAACTACCAGTAAGCCCACCCTCTGCGACTGCCCGGATCTTGCAGACTGAGGGGCAACCTCTGGAACAGGACAAGCAGCCATGTCAGGCCGAAGATCAGTATCAGCCTGAGACAGAGCCTGAAACCGGTTCGTCAGACAAACTGGAGAGGCTTTCCGTTCAGCCCTCCGGAATGTCTTTCGCCCCCTGCCACACCTTGAGACGACCTCCGACTCTACCACAAGTGAGGGATCAGCCTCAATGCGGGCAGTATCCCGGGCAACCACAGTCGTAGTCCGATCAGGGGATGCGTGGGACGAGCTGGCCGTCCCCGACAAACCCCCATCCGGACCCCCACAGTGATGCCCATTGGCAACAGCCTCAAGCTGTGTGACCGATGCCAACACTGCCTGAAGCTGGGAGCGAAGGGATGCCAACTCAGCCTGCATCCGAACACAGCAGTTGCAGTCCCTATCCATGCTAAAAACTGTTTTGCAAAGAACGTCTGAACTAATCTACAGAGAGCGCAAACAAATCAACAAAATTTAAACGGTTATTAAAATACAAGATTGCCTAGTAAATGCAGTAATGCTGCTACTTGCGCACTGCTGACACTGCTCGGCGGCGGAAGGAGACTACGCGAATTTACACTATTCAGGTACTAAAACGCGATGCTACAACTCTCAAATACTATAATACGCCCGAAATTTATGAACTAAACAATGCAAGTACCAAAAACACGCAAAGAAATTAAGAATTAAACTATTTAACAAATGAGTGAGCTAGGAGTATACGACTTGCTGCTCAGCTGCTTATCCAACGGCGGCAGGGAGTATTGTTGTAGTAATTTGTAGTTTAGCAATTGTAGTCTATATTGCATGTGTAGATTTGGTAATTGAACATTTGTAGTTGTCTTGTCTTTCTTCTAATGGTATTTTTGCAGAATTTAATTTTTGATGTCTTGTATACGGGTTTGACAATTTTGTGCAATTATGAAGATTACAATTGTTTGTTAATCGTGTTTGTCGGAAAGCATTTCGTTCGAATGGTATTGTTGGAGATAAAGTGTCATTGTGTGTAATTTTCGTATAGTGACGAGTTTTGTATGTTTTGTAAATGATTACGCTATCGATGAAAAAGGCAAAAATGATGGATAGTCAGAATGATGAAATCGTTAACATGGCAAACTCGCCAACACAGGAGAACAGTATGATGAATAATGAAGTAGAAAGCAATTTGATAAGTCGGGAAAATGGTCCAGAACCAGTTCAAAATTTTTCTCAATCAAAAAATTCACAGAATACGAGATTAACGATAGAAGATTCTGGAATAGTATCGAACACAGATATCTTTACAGCTTTGACAGAAGAAGTTGGTTTCGCGGGAAATGTTAGGGGTGAAAAGAATTTCGAACTAGTTAATATGGAGCAGTTGATGAGTGCAATATTTAATTTGGGATCTGAATTAAAAACAGTGAGATCACAGTTAGGATCTGAATTAAAAACAGTGGCAACACGGTTAGAAACTGATATGGTAACAATGGAAACACAGTTAAGATCTGAATTAAAAACAGAGATGGGAACACTGGCAACACGGTTAAACTCACGAATAGGGACATGTTTCAAAATATGAAAGATGAATTAAAGAAAGAAATTAGAGAAGTACAACCGATTTTGAATTCTCACAATAATAGATTAATTGCAATAGAAATTAGACAAAAGGAACAGGATAGAGAACAGGAAGAAAGAGATAGCGTGATAGTACAAAAATTTTCAGAGTTAAATTTACAATGTGCACACGATAAGGAAGAAATATTTGAAAGAATCGAGGAATCCGTACCAAATGACAGAATAAATAACCTAAGACAACAATATGAACAGTTAACTACTAAATGTGTCAATACTGAAACCCGAGTCGTGACACTTACGGAAGACGTAATTAAACAGAGAGAACAGATAGGTGACTTATCGGAAAGAGTTGAGGAGATATCAGATAAACTGACAAGTCTTAGTTTAAATGGGGACAGAGATTCAGATGATACAGCTCCATTGCCATTTGCAGAAACCGAAGAGTACCAGAACATAAATAAACATGTTGAAAATCAGGGAAAATTTAATGAACGCGTTAAAAGGGAATTTGAGGCGTTATGAAAGCAAGTCAAACAAATTGAAAGCGAAATCGTAGGAAAGGACAGTAGAAGAAATTTAGAATCACAGATAGCAGAGGGCTTTGAAGAAAATAATTTATTTCATTTACGAGATGCAACAAGAGAGCGCCAGGCGTGCGAACTTGACAATAATCGACATTCGGACTGGGACAGACGCGGTAGGTCTTTGTCGCCACGAGGCGAAAACTTTGACTATAAACACTTTTTAACTGTTCGGAAATTTAAGATCTTTCGCAATTCTAAGAATGACATACATCCATGTTCATGGTTAGATCAATTTATGTACGCACTTCCACCAAACTGGCCACTAAGTCACAAACTGGAATTTATGTGCAGCTATTTAAGTCCACAGGGGATTCGCTACACTAAATGAATATGTGCCGTAGCGTGCACAGGGCCCCGAGCTGTAGTGGTGCTATTTCTCTTTTAGTTTTCTGCACCAGTACCTACTCTTTTACTATTCTTTGTATCTATCAAAACAACTCTTCAACTATCAATATATCTGGAGAGTCAGTAAAGAATAACCGGATATGACTATTTTACCCAAAAGTGATTTCGGAAATTACCATTTGGACTTACTGTATCTTCAGCAGCATTCATTCGTAGTATAAACAAAATTTTGGATTCGTTATTACGTATTTTTGCAAGAGTTGGCATTACAGTGAACTTGGAAAAATCTGAATTTGGTCGTTCTCAGGAGAAATTTCTTGGTCATTATATTTCTACAGAAGGTATTCTTCCTGATCCAGAGAAACTAGATGCTATTCGTAATTATGCTGTTCCTAGTACAAAACGTGATGTTCGTAGTTTTCATGGTATCTGTAATTTTCTTAGACGCTTTGTTAGATTGGACAATTTGGCCACACCTCATTTATGTGAACTATCTGGAAAGAATTCTAATTGGTGTTGGAATGAGGAAGCTCAATCAGGATTTGAACAACTTCGTGATGCTTTAGTTGCTGCTCCACTTCTTTCACATCCAGATTTATCTAAAGATTTTTGTTTGGCGATGGACTCATCATACAAAGGCCTAGGTGCACACTTATTTCAAGAGATAGAAGAAAACAGCGTTGTAGTACAGAAAACTATTGCATTTGGAAGTCGTGTTCTCTCTAAATCAGAAAAGAATTATTCGATTACGGAACTTGAGGCCTTGGCTGTTGTTTGGGCTTTCACAAAATTTCGGACATTTTTTGTATGGGAGACATACTAAGGTTTACACCGATCATCGAGCTCTGGAATTTCTTATGTCAACAAAATTAACACATGGAATATTGTCACGATGGGCGCTGTATCTACAGGAATTTGATTTTAGTATTGTTTACATACAGGGTTCTTCAAATATTATTGCTGATGCTTTATCACGTGCACCTATGGGTTTGAAACAAAGTGCTGAAGAGGACTGCAAAGAAAACAATTATTGTTTGATGTATATTCAAGGTGTTGCGTTTGAAAATTTTTATTTCGCCTTCGCTACAGGACATCGCTAAGGAGCAAAATAAGGATCCCATATGGAAGGACATTAAGGAGAAGTGGAGGAGAAAGGAAAAGAAAGCGTAGCGATTAGACAGTATTATTTAGTTCGCAATGATATTCTTTTTAAACGAAAATCGGTCGACAACTCTGTTTGGTTAGTTTGTATTCCTGATGAGTGGGTCAATAAATTGATTTGGTATACACATTTCAGTTATGCACACTTTGGTCCCAGAAAATGCTTTCATAAATTACGAGAAAATTGCTACTTCAGTAATATGGAAAAACGTATTCGATCTGTTCTTGCCAAATGCAAACTATGTCAAAAGGCTAAGCCGCCAACTATTTCTCACAGAGCACCGTTGTTTCCTATCATTCTAGCGAAATTAAAGGAGATGGGTGCAGTCGATTTGTTCGGTTCAGTGGTTAGTTCTACTAATGGTTTTGCATACATTTTGGTAGCAGTAGAATTGACATCAAAATATGTGTGTTTTACACCTTTACGCAAAGCAACAGCTCGTTCAGTATCTAACGCTTTCATCAAACAATTTCTTAAAGAAGTGGGTCATGTTGATAAGGTTATATTAGATAATGGATCACAGTTTCGCTCTAAAATTTGGCTTCGTACTCTACGGCGTCGTAAGATTAAACCAATATTCATTTCACTTTTTCACCGTCAATCTAACGCTTCAGAGAGATGGATGAAGGAAATCAATAAATTGTGTCGACTTTATTGTCATCAGAATCACAGAACGTGGGATCAGTATCTTCATATTTTTCAAAACATTATGAATGAACTCCCTAATGATTCAACTTCCTTACCGCCTATATTGATATTAAAAAATAAAGCACCGACAAATCGCATTTCTGAAATCGTTCCTTTTCCGCCTACACGGAAACTGCGGCATTCTGAAGTTGTGAACCTGGCTCTGCAAAATATTGCATCTGCGGCTGCTAGAAGAGAGAAATCAGCTAAACGTCCTGGTCGTATAAAAACCTTGTCAGTTGGTCAAAAAGTGTTAATTAAGTCTCATCGTTTGTCTCACAAAGGAAAAGGCTTGTGTCGTAAATTTTTTCTCCTTTATAACGGTCCATATAGAGTTCGCAAATTATTCATGATAACACTGTCGAAGTAGAAACTCTTAAATCGAACGTCAAAATTTTTGTGGAATGACATACTTTTGAGAAACTAACAGTTATACGTAAACACACGGAGAGTACAAGGATACCGCGCCGTGTTCCGGTGGCGGCACATACTCAAAGCAACAGTCAAGTCTGCGCGCCGCACAAGGCAGTCGTTGACCGCAAACAATTACTTCCTACGTCACGCGTACCTACAGCTGATCGAGCGCTCAGTGCGAATGCACTGACAGCCGTAAACATACACAGTCTAATTTCTCTGATTAAATTCAGTATAAAGCTATAGTGCCTTGATAAATTATGTTATTAACGTTCAGTATTTTTCAGGATACGGTTGTATAAAATATTTAAGACCTTCAGGTAAATTCTGTGTGTGTCCGACGTTAAGAGGACTTGCTATCGAGAAAATTTCAGGAAAAATGTAATTTCGAAGAAGAAACTAATAAACTAAAAAGGTAACTATTTATTGAGTTTATATTTCAGGTAACATATTTCCACTTAGGTACGTACTTTAGACGTAATTTGCTGCTCGCGTTTACGTGATTAATACTTTGTGCTAAATTTTATGTTCTATGAATTTACTTGTGAAGCGACGTGCTTGCATACATTTGCTGATTTTGACAATGTTTTATTAATGAACAGGGTCATTCCTTATGTTTATTATGCATCGCGTGGCTGCTCTGCTTTTTCAATGATGTCATATTTTTTTTATTATGTGTCTGCTGTGCTTATTTATTTAAGTTATAATTGTCACCTGATTAATTGTGCTGATATGGTTATGTGTAGGTTATACTTTGTGATTTATCTGCTTGCGTCTTCATGTTTACTTATTAAGATTACATATGAACATTTATTTGCTTATGCTGATATGATGCTAATGACCTGTTTATTATGTAAGATATATATTTGCTGCTTTGCGTATGGATTGCATATTTACACATTTCTGTTTTGTTGTCATAACTACTCTTTAATTTGCTATATAGAAATGCTGATATACGGTGTACGAACATGGAGTTTAGGTCACACTATGGTATTAATTATAGATTGTTCGCTTGGCAGAGCCTCGTTATAGGGATTGTGCTGCATCCACTTGTTAACATTCTGTTCTCTACTGGTATATTTACTCGCTATTGCGTGTTTTGCTTACGCTCAGTGCCTTATATTTTAAAATGAACTGCTATAATTCTACGAACGACATTGGTACAAAAAAACTTCATTGAAGTCATATGAGCTGGAGGTTTTATGGAAGCTGTATAAATTTATGCTAATGGGAAGGAAGCTAACGACATGACATACCAACACTAGGTTTGGACCATTGACAGTTATTACATTGCATTCTTTGCGAGCAATTGAATTAGCAAGTGGCACTTGACACAAAAAATACTCCACATGTTTGCTTCTGTTTTGCCATGATTCTTGAAGTGGTGTACACACTGTGAAATATTACGATCATTCACTCTCCATACTCGTGCTTACTTGCTGAAAGTTATTCAAACTAAAGGCTGTTAGAGGTCATGTATGCATTTCTTTTATTTAATGATGGACAAGGTAACCAAAGTGTATTTTATAATTCATAATGAATAGAAGATTTGGGTCAGATGGATTACACAGAGGTTGTGTGTCGACATTGATTGTATGGGATGATAAATTGAAGTTTGCAATAGGATTTTATCTGTACTTGTTCGAGGAGACTGACTAGAGGAAAGAGTTGTTATGGAAGTGAAATGATATTGGTGATAAGGTTTATGTGTATCGACGTATTGAAGAGGTATTGTTGAGGTATTGAGATTGTGTGAAGTTGATGATTATTGGAGTTTTGGTGGACAAGAGGTAAGGTAAATGATATTGATGATAAGGTTTATATGTATCGACGTAAAAGGTATTATTGAAGTATTGAGATTATGTGATGCTGATGATTATTGGGGTTTTGGTGGATAAGAGGTAAAGTAAGTGAGGAGCATATTTTTTTGTTGGTTTATATGGAACAAGGAGGATGAAGATGGCAGACTAGAACACTCAAATAGAAGGAAGATTATCTACACACACACTTTGTTAAATCAATAAGCAATATATACTTTTTTTTGAGAGAGGAAGTATATGCATATCTTGGCACACTGACAGTTGTTCAGCAACCATACATTCTGATTTGGCTTGGCAAACATTGGTCTTGACATGATGACTATGACATTGACTAACTATTATTGACTGTTATACATTGCTGCCACTACTACTTGATACACATGTCGAACATCAGATCTTTGACAGAATTGCATTTACACAGTTAACACTATTCAATTACACAGTAGCACTTAATGTGGATGAAAGATCAGTGTGTTTTGTGTGTTTTCCTTTCCTAATCCCAAATAATTGGTACCGACCTATCTCCTAAATATTATTTTACTTGTTTGTTGTGGCTTGCACTGACTCCCATAAATATTATAGGTTTACTGATATTTGCGTATTTGTAATATTTAATATGACAATTATTTGATATCATTTGTGTGTTTATTATAATTTGTATGTTTAGTGTAAGAGCATTGATGATAATTTTGTAAAAGCAATTGTGTGTGCCTTCAAACTGTTGTATGAGCTTGCACCTGTTCAACATGATGGGTGCCACTTGGAAATGTTTAATTTCTGCTGATAAACTCTGATGAACTGTCTGATTAGTGATAGTGAATATTATGGACTGTTACCTGCACTTGTTCAACATGATGGGTGCCACTATGAGATGTTTAATTTCTGCTAATGAACTCTGATGAACTGTCTAATTAGTGATAGTGAATATTATGGACTGTTACCTGCACTTGTTCAACATGATGGGTGCCACTAGGAGATGTTTAATTTCTGCTAATGAACTCTGATGAACTGTCTAATTAGTGATAGTGAATATTATGGACTGTTACCTGCACTTGTTCAACATTGCTGGGTGCGACTGATGGAACTGCTTCTACTGAAATGATGTCACTTGTTGGTGTCTGCACCTGTTCAACATTGCTGGGTGCCACTGATGGAACTGCTTCTACTGAAATGATGTCACTTGTTGCTGTCTGCACCTGTTCAACATTGCTGGGTGCGACTGATGGAACTGCTTCTACTGAAATGATGTCACTTGTTGGTGTCTGCACCTGCTCGCCATTGCTGGGTGCCACTGATGGAACTGCTTCTACTGAAATGATGTCACTTGTTGCTGTCTGCACCTGTTCAACATTGCTGGGTTCCACTGATGGAACTGCTTCTACTGAAATAATGTCACTTGTTGGTGTGTGCACCTGCTCAACATTGCTGGGTGCCGCTGATGGAACTGCTTCTACTGAAATAATGTCACTTGTTGGTGTGTGCACCTGCTCAACATTGCTGGGTGCCACTGATGGAACTGTTTCTACTGAAATGATGTCACTTCTTGGTGTCTGCGCCTGCTCGCCATTGCTGGGTGCCACTGATGGAACTGTTTCTACTGAAATGATGTCACTTGTTGGTGTCTGCGCCTGCTCGCCATTGCTGGGTGCCACTGTTGGAGCTGTTTAAATACTGCTGATGAAATGTTATGAGACTGCTATTTGCACCTGTTCACCATTGCTGGGTGCTACTGTTGGAACTATCAATTACTCTGAGGAGTGCTACTTGTTTATTGAACTATTGACAAGATTTTATGTGAATATTTGTATAAACTGATTTTTTGTGTATTTACTGTTTATGAAATGTTATGAGACTCTTACCTGCACATATTCGTCATTCCTGACGCTATTTATTGAATTGTTTAACCACATGATACTTGTGTAAACTGTTATGTAAAATCACATGTATGCAAGCATTTGTATTCCCTACTGTATTTTATATTAGGTTATTGAAAGGTCAGTGCAAAGCCAGAATTTATCTAGTTATGTGATATTTACTTATTAATATTATCTTTTATTCTTGTCTGTATTTTTTTTGACGAATTTGGTGGTATTTTCACCACCAATGCTGGCAAAAATACCATCAAATTCTAGCCCGTGGAGGAGGGGCATATGAAAGGTGGCTGGGTCACGGCGCCAGAGGTTGCGCCAAAGAGTTTTATTCCGCCGCCTCCACTGGCAGTGTTTGTTCAGAAGTAGCGGTGGGCAGTAGTAGTTCGGAGGTTGCCGTGGGCTGTGCTTGTTGAGACGATGTTGATAGCAGTGCTAGTTGTGAGCATGTCGTGTGCAGTTGTTCTGACGGGCTAGACAGACGACGCTGTTCGATTGGGGATGTTGCAATGATCAGAGTGTATTTTTCGTCAATATATATGAGGTAATAAAAAAAAAATTTTGTATTTGAAATTTCCTAAATAACAATGCTTCTTGGTCACAGGTTCAGTCAACAAAGCATCTGGCTTGTGTTCATGTATTAGAGTGTAATTCTGATTTCTATGTGCAACCATAGTATTTCTGCTTTTTTTAAAATTACATCATTGTAAATGGCGTTTAAAGCATCTTGTCGTATTGAGGAAGAACCGTGCCAGATGTGTGCGTTGAATCACACTTCCACACACAGAACAGTTACACTTGTGCTTTGTTGTTTCGTAGCTTTTATAGTTGCTGGGGACTTAATTAATTAATTGTGTTAACGGAAATTTCCTTTCATTCTTTGTTGTTATTCTATGCAGTCAGTTTGCGTACTAATACTAGTCAGGGACAACCAGTTACGAGACTGCATAACCAGACAGACAGCTACTAAAATTAAAAACATTTGCAC
Organism: Schistocerca piceifrons; assembly: GCF_021461385.2. NCBI lineage: Eukaryota > Metazoa > Arthropoda > Insecta > Orthoptera > Acrididae > Schistocerca > Schistocerca piceifrons. The sequence goes on along the minus strand of NC_060140.1, from coordinate 776,256,998 downwards.
TATATTTAATTAAGCCCCCATGCACTATGCGATACCATTGGACAATTCGAAGTAAAGACTGCTATGGAGGGGTGGCTAGGGTAGGCTATTGCCTATGTTACTCTAGCAGGTGGTTGGTAGGCAATGTACAGGAGGTTATTCAAAATTGACATATCGACCACAGTCCTGGTGGTGTTCCGATATAGCTGACTTCTGTTATCTCAGTGGCATGCAGCTTCCATGCTCCGACATGAAACTGCTGATAGGAATTCCGCTTTCAACAAGGCAGAGTTCGTCACATTCACATTGAAGTTTGTAGACGCCTGCAGTGTGGAGAGCCTCTGAGGAATCGTTCGTGGGCCTCATCAGATCTCGGATCTTGCGGCCGCTCTGCAATATTTGCTTAGTTCCTCCATGGTGAAGCACCTTGCCTACAAGATCGCCAACATCTCCCAGATAAGGAAAGTGAGCAACCGGAAGAGATCACTCTATTCATTTGTCTGTCTTATCTTCACTGTATTTCATAGGTCATTGTATGTTCTTGTTGCTATATCCATTCACATGGAATATCGTCTAGAGCTCGTTCAGTTCATGTTGAAGGTTGTCAGCATTGGTAATCTGGTGAGCTCGGCCTATTAACAACGTACGTGGCACATCATTATTGTATGCTGGATGGTGGTGTGAATCTGCATGCAGATATCTATTGTTGTGCGTCAGTCTATGGCACACAGTGTGTCCCAGTTTGCCAGTAGATGTTCTGCACACTTCTACATCAAGAAAAGAAATTGTGGTGTCATGTATTGGTACCGACCCACAGGCAATGGAACTGCAAGTTTCCATCAGATGCTGATAGCATTTGTATGGGATCGGGTGGACTCAATGGTGCATGCCTCCAGTGCCACACCTCCAGCAGCTCTGGACTACGACCACCCGCTGCTGCTGCAACATAGGATAGCTGGTGGCAGCCACTAGGCCCACTCATGCTTGCAGCCTCTTTGGCACATGATGCTACACAGAGACCATTTAGTTACGGCTCCAGCACCATCGATTGTGCTTAGTTCACAGATCCTCATCATTGTTGCTATTGCAAGAATTAGGCTCTATTGCTTGCTGCATTATTTGTAACAAGTCTTTGCATGCTTGGAGAAATACAAGCTAAGTAAATCTTTTGTTTGTTGTGTTAACTTGTTCACTTATTATTTCTGCTTCTGTCCATCTTTCCTACAGTGACAGTTGCCGCACTACACTGTAGCCCACGGCACCTTACTGTTGTGTGGCTGTGCGACCATATGATGAATATATCAATCATATACCTCAGCCAACAACGTGTTCACTTTGGTGTGGAACTTGGCTCTGCTTGTTCGAATGTTTTGATGAATATGTCAGCAGGTGTCATTTATCTTGTTGTACAAACACTGCCCCTTTCATACCAGAAACATCCACATTTGACCCCTTTTTAGCACTACAGTTGATGGTGGCAATATATCATAGTTTATTATCACTTTGTATTATAAGAACAATGAGTGGTGCATTGGAGCTTCATGGGAAGGAAAAATCAAACTACTGCTATTCCAAGAGATATGTCATCAATTTACTTTCGGAAGTGGGGAAATGCATAATTTCTTTGATTTATTGGAAATTGTATTGAAAGTTACTATAGCTACTTGTCTATTCTTTTAGGAGAACGTCACTGACAAATTTTTAACATTCGTCTTGTAGAAGAGTGTGCTTCACCATTTTACCACTATGTCCAAACCTGTTTAAATGCCACTATACTGTAGAGAGTATGTTGGACTTGGATGGAAACTGTCAGGATGCGTCGTATTAAAACTCGCCAGAGTTTCCAAAGTGATTTATTATTTCCAGCTACAGTGCCCCCATTCCTCTCACTCTGCATCGCTGGGTCCCACAATGCTGAGGACACCACTCTGCTGTCTGCGAAATGGCACGGAATGGCTGCCTCAGCGATCCATGCAATGCTCAGCTCTGTGTCGGCCTTGTATAGCCGTGGAGTTGTGTCGATGTCAGGCTGCTCTGTCAGTCAACTCAGTGGTCACTGCCCCAGTTGCCTCAGCGCCGCTCGCAGGGTGGCCCACTGCGTGTTTCTTTGCCAGCATGGCTAAGATTGCGGCGACAACAAGCGCCCGCGATCCGGCATCCGAATCTGTGGCCCTTGCCTTGGGATACCTCCGGCATGTTTTGGGAGGCAACAAGATTGCCTGCAGTAGCAAGCCATGGCGTGGCCCACCGCTGGCTGGCTGTGGACGCCGCATTGGCCTCAGAGGGTCGAACCAGCGACCCACCGTAGACTGGAATGCTGACGCCCCATCTGCTGCTGCATGTAGCTGGTGATGTGACAAGCCCCGCTGTCCAGGAGAGCTGTCACACTTCAATGCCTTGTTAGTGAACCGGCGCCTATTTATATGCCACTGTGTGCCCCTGTTTTACTAATGCGCCACTCTGAGTCATGTACTCATAACACCTGGGTTGGGCCAGTGTGCCCCTTCTGCCTGTAACTTCCGCCATGCAAACCGCTGCGTTAACTCTTCTCAGTGGTTCTAAGGCCCTGTGGCCTCCATTCTACTTAGCAACCGCTGGTGGTGTAACTTACTGTCAACAGGCCCGCACCTGGCTGTAACTCGTGCGCTCAGAAATATTGCACTGAAGCTAACCTTTTCCCATCTTAAACGGTGGTGCCGCTACAGTACAGTTATGTGGAGTTGTGTCCTGAATATTTTTCCAAAATATTCGATGAAAAGTCCTTGATTCATTCCATTTCATAGTGAGATATCTGAATATGATTTGTGGGGCATGCAAAGAAAGAAATTAGTCACCCGTAGAGAAATCATTACAGCATCTGTAGCGTATCGACCATATTTGTTCAAAAAGTAGGCCAGAGCGGAAGTGAGTTGCAACAGAGCCAGCCACAGGCGGGCCTGCGCGTTATGTGTTGCAAAGTAAGACATGGCCTACATGTGTTGCGAAGCAGAGCCAGTTGGGCGCAGTATAACGACAGCAGAGGCCGCAGTATGCTAGTGGAAGGACGGAATCCTTTTCTCACTTGCCACTATGGATGTGTTTCGAGTACATACCTTAAGCTCTAAATGAACATAGTCTGGAGCATCTAAGTACTCAACCATTTGTGTACTAAAATATTCTCATCTCTGTATCACAGCCTACACCATGAGTCTGTGATGCCCAGAGCGACATCCTGGAATGTAGTATGGGGTCTGCTCTTCGACCACAGGATGGGGCAACCTGCCCTGAGTCACAAAAGCAGCGGCTGCTGGGGCAGAGAGCTTCCTTGCTCGTTGGAGGGAGGTCCCCCCCCCGGAATTTCAGCTGCGCTGCCATGCTGTCATCAGCTGGAGACGTTGCTGACAGTGGCATTCAAGTGATGCCATGGTCGACCCTGCTCTCTGCACTGTCAGCAATGCCGGACGTATATTGCTTCGCATGAGAGGCAACTGGACGCCTCCACCAAGCTGCTCCTGATGTACTAAGCCCAAGGGCCGGAATAAATAAGTTATTTAAACAAATCTACTGTTGTCCTGACGTCTTGTTTCATTCTTTGCAGGTGATAATCCATGGGTCGTCTAACACGCCATTTAAGACCGTCTAATTCCGCCTCTGTCCGCCCCTGGCAGCTGAGTGGTGAGCAAGACGGAATGTCATACCTAAGGGCCCGGGTTCGATTCCCGGCTGGGTCGGACATTTTTTCCGCTCAGGGACTGGGTGTTGTGTTGTCCTTATCATCATCATTTCATCCCATCGTCACGCAAGTCGCCAAAGTGGCGTCAACTCGAAAGACTTGAACCAGGCGAACGATTTACCCGACGGGACGCCCTAACCACACGACCTTTCCAATATTCCGCCTTTGGACAGAAAAACGGCCTGGATTCGTTTAAGAAGCGAGTCCAGTGCACGTACGTCACATCAGGTTAAGACACTCACTGAGGATTTGATTGCACAATTCTGTCAAATTGCTGGGACGCTGTTGTCGGCGTTTTACCTACTGTTCCAACATATGAAACTCATTTTCTATGGGGTTCTAGTCAGGTGATTTTTTTCAGGCCAATCGAGATGTAACAGGTTGGGAGAATGTTCAGGAAACCAGTCATGTATTCTTCCAGCCCAATGAAATTTGCTGTTGTTGTCTTTATGTGTCTCCGTTAGCGATGGCATCTCGTGAGTTGACCGGCGCCAATTGTTTATCGCACGCAGTTCTCGTCGCAATATTCTCCCGCTAACAGGACTGCCTGCAACGATTTCTGTCGTGTGTGGAAACTATTTTGATTCACAAGGCATGAAACGCGTCTCCAGTCCATCCCACAATTCTGACGTTGTGTTTCGTGACCACATTTGTTACACCACTGCTCGCAGACAAGTTAAACAGTCCACCACAAAACACCAACAGATCTAGCAACTACATACAGCGTGTGGCCATGGGCACGACCAAACACGACTGCTCCTTTCTGCCACTCTGTCATGTCCTTACATTTACCCATGTTCACGTACAACATCCGCATGAAACATAAATGTCTCTCTGATCGCTACTGCCTTATGCTCACGTAGAGGCAGTGCGCTATCGGTTGAGCACGTGACTCTATCGCTGCACCATCTGTAAAGGCTTAATGATTCATCTATGCATGTGCGCTGGGGTGACTAAGTTTTTGTCCTGTGAGCTTATCTCAGCTGTCGTGTTTTACGTACTCAGTAAACAGTCGTATGTTAAAACAACAAATCATCCTGTTGCCAGTCTCTAAAATTTTATTTAGCTGTCACGTAGATTCATCTTGAAGCAGAAAATAAAAAAAAAATGTAAAATTCGTTTGTGGAGCTTTCATATGTAGAGTTCGCCAGGTAATACACAACATAAATAGCACCAAATTGCAGAACATCTGACGGTATTGTTAATGAGAGCTGTATTGATAGGCAGAAGTCCAAGATGGATGCCTGAAGATGGTACTAATTCTCTGAAACCGTCTTATTTAATAAAATTAAATTTAAATATGGTTTTAGTGTTCCACACAGCAAACCTTCTGATTTCGTACTGTGAGTGGCTACTTAGTATTTGAACACTGAAGCACACAGTCATGAATACACCGTCCGAACAGGCTTGGGAAGGCTCAACTGCACCGACTGGCCGCCGTGTCAACCTCATCCCACAGGTGCCACTGGATGCGGATATGGAGGGGCGTGTGGTCAGCATACTGCTCTACCGGCCGCATGTCAGTTTACGAGACCGGAACCGCTACTTCTCAATAAAGTAGCTCCTCAGTTTGCCTCACAAGGGCTGAGTGCACCCCGCTTGCCAACAGCGCTCGGCAGACCGGATGGTCACCCATCCCATTGCTAGCCCAGGCCGACGGCGCTTAACTTCGGTGATCTAACGGGAACTGGTGTTACCACTGCGACAAGACCGTTGGATAGTCATGAATACGGCCTTCACAAATAGTTATAAAATTGTTCATAGCTACTCAAAAATTCCTTTACAATTTTCAATTTCCGTTGCCCCATGCAGGGACGATAAACCTACTGAATGCCTTAGCAGTCTCAGTAGATCTGTCTCCTCCACTAGCAAGGGTTTTTCGTAACTTCTTTTCTTTGTCCACTATTCTACTATCTCTTCACTTAATTTTCAATATCCTTCTAACCACGTTTCAAACACTGCCAGTTTCATCTTTTCTCCCAGATTTAACTTATACACGACACTTTGTTTTAGCTGTAAAGTTTCCGCAACTTCTTTCATACAAGGACACGTTTACTGTTCATGACAGCTTTCTTCGAAGCAACATTGCTACTTGTGTCGCCGAGTTGTTCCAGGTTTTCCTTACAGGTAAGAAAAATTTGAATAACTTGCTTGTATTCCACTTATTTTATGTTAGCCACCATTATTCCCTCTAGGAATTCCCGAATCGAATCCGTCCGGCAGACTAACATCGAGGGACCGTGTACTGACCAGCTTATACGTGGTTTTTATGCGTTATCCCACATCCCACTAGGTGAATACCGAGCAGATACCCAACTGTCACCTCATTTACACTATTCGCAGACATTTAAAACACTTTCGCTCACTTTCACATCAATAATACCACACGCAGACAGTTGGGGCACACATATTCCGTCTCGGGGCTGAGGGGTGGCGACAAGAAGGGCATCTGGGCATCCCTTAATTTAACCATGCTAAATCCATTAATAACCATGTCGACACAGCACCGATGCGGGACAAAGGCACAAGAAAAAGAAGAACAGCGGTTTTTCCTAGATTTTAGGCCGGTGCGAGCTACATCTACCAATATTTCGCTGGCACTACTGCCCATTATTGTCAAGGCGCTCAGAATTTCCGTAATGGCTTCTCCCGTTAGCTGACATGTCGTTCGGGAAATCAGTGCGGAACGTAACTGTCGACCGTCAACGAGCATCTGAATGACAATGGTCTGTTTACAGAACCAGAGAAATAACTTTATAGGTAACAACAATTTAAATAATTTGTTTATATTGCTATTATGTCATCTACTGCTTGATAGACGTATCGTTCGTCGTGTTGCATTTCATAAGCACAAGTACAGTTTGCCACTTGAAAACCCATCCATTATGATTATTTCACCATAGCTCCTTGATCTCTCCATGTAAGATGGTCTTTCGTAGAACGGAATGATGACTGGAGAAAAGAAGACACCAATAGTTTCTGCGAAGAAACATAAACACTGTTATACGGAATAGCACTAAAAAAAATAAAAGGAGTAATTGCCAACCACTTGGCGAACAAATATGCTATCACAGTTGATCATAGTCTTCAATTGAATATTGTGTATTTGACGTTAATGTGACAGATACATGATTACAACTCATCGAATCACTGAAATCAATTTTTAAAAACGGAAAAGGACTGTAGAATTTATCGTCCTTAGTTTACCGTATTTGCAAATGTAACTAAGGAGTTTTATCATAGTGAACATAGCCGCACTATAACAACATTTAAGTGAATTCCCAATTCTTAAATTTCATCTATGAGATTAGATCGATACCTATCCGCCTCCTGGACAATATTTATTGAAATCAATTCTTCACCAAAACCCTTTGCTTTTTATTACAAACAATAATTCGAGAAGGGTTATACTGCTCAAAAGAAATTAGATCTAACTAAAATGAAGACACTGTGCAAGAAAATGATGGGAGAGTTTCATTCCTCATCTCTGAATGTCAAAAATCCTCGCATGAACTAGAAAGGTGCAAATGTCCAGTTACTGATTCCTACTGCTTTGGAAGAACACGCGGCAAGATAAATAATGACACTTCAAGGAGTTACTGATATGATTGCTTTAAAAGAAGTGCTGTAAATGCAGCAGAAATATACACTCCTGGAAATGGAAAAAAGAACACATTGACACCGCTGTGTCAGACCCACCATACTTGCTCCGGACACTGCGAGAGGGCTGTACAAGCAATGATCACACGCACGGCACAGCGGACACACCAGGAACCGCGGTGTTGGCCGTCGAATGGCGCTAGCTGCGCAGCATTTGTGCACCGCCGCCGTCAGTGTCAGCCAGTTTGCCGTGGCATACGGAGCTCCATCGCAGTCCTTAACACTGGTAGCATGCCGCGACAGCGTGGACGTGAACCGTATGTGCAGTTGACGGACTTTGAGCGAGGGCGTATAGTGGGCATGCGGGAGGCCGGGTGGACGTACCGCCGAATTGCTCAACACGTGGGGCGTGAGGTCTCCACAGTACATCGATGTTGTCGCCAGTGGTCGGCGGAAGGTGCACGTGCCCGTCGACCTGGGACTGGACCGCAGCGACGCACGGATGCACGCCAAGACCGTAGGATTCTACGCAGTGCCGTAGGGGACCGCACCGCCACTTCCCAGCAAATTAGGGACACTGTTGCTCCTGGGGTATCGGCGAGGACCATTCGCAACCGTCTCCATGAAGCTGGGCTACGGTCCCGCACACCGTTAGGCCGTCTTCCGCTCACGCCCCAACATCGTGCAGCCCGCCTCCAGTGGTGTCGCGACAGGCGTGAATGGAGGGACGAATGGAGACGTGTCGTCTTCAGCGATGAGAGTCGCTTCTGCCTTGGTGCCAATGATGGTCGTATGCGTGTTTGGCGCCGTGCAGGTGAGCGCCACAATCAGGACTGCATACGACCGAGGCACACAGGGCCAACACCCGGCATCATGGTGTGGGGAGCGATATCCTACACTGGCCGTACACCACTGGTGATCGTCGAGGGGACACTGAATAGTGCACGGTACATCTAAACCGTCATCGAACCCATCGTTCTACCATTCCTAGACCGGCAAGGGAACTTGCTGTTCCAACAGGACAATGAACGTCCGCATGTATCCCGTGCCACCCAACGTGTTCTAGAAGGTGTAAGTCAACTACCCTGGCCAGCAAGATCTCCGGATCTGTCCCCCATTGAGCATGTTTGGGACTGGATGAAGCGTCGTCTCACGCGGTCTGCACGTCCAGCACGAACGCTGATCCAACTGAGGCGCCAGGTGGAAATGGCATGGCAAGCCATTCCACGGGACTACATCCAGCATCTCTAAGGTCGTCTCCATGGGAGAATAGCAGCCTACATTGATGCGAAAGGTGGATATACACTGTACTAGTGCCGACATTGTGCACGCTCTGTTGCCTGTGTCTATGTGCCTGTGGTTCTGTCAGTGTGATCATGTGATGTATCTGACCCCAGGAATGTGTCAATAAAGTTTCCCCTTCCTGGGACAATGAATTCACGGTGTTCTTATTTCAATTTCCAGGAGTGTAGTAGGATTGTACAAATCATGGTTTAAAAATACTTGAATGAATAAGAAACAACGAAAATGTAAACATGTTGAAAACAAATAGTATTATTGTAAGTCAGAAACGAAATTACACGGAAACAGAGAGGAGTCCAAGAAAAATGGATAGAATAAAACAGAATATTGAAGCAGGGTAACGTAGATATCGCACGTAGACTAATAGACAATCATTTTATGGAGCACAGAATAATGTACGCAATGATTATAAATATAAATGTAATTGGTTACTGGAAGTGTAAAATAAGTAGATGCAAACAAATGCTTGGAGAAATTTTATAATTTGCCATGAAAAGTTAAGCTGTTTAACACGAATACACGATGCAAGAAAATGATACTGAAGATGCAATACTCTTTTACGAATTTGAAACAGCTTAAAATGAAGTCGAAAGAAAGAAATATCCAAGCATCAATAAAATACCATAGAATCGTTACCAACACCACGCCAACGAGCCCAGTGAGAATTATACAAAGTCGAGAATGGAATTTAGGAAAGTGGGGAAGTTTTATCGGATTTTGAAAAGAAAATAATTACTGTATTTATGAAGAAAGCAAGATAGGAAGATAGATACGTATTTAACCGCACAGTGCTTCAAAAATATAAGAGTAATATATCAAAAAAGGGAGAGAAAATATAAAGAAATTATGAGAGGACTATTTAGTTCTAGGAGAAACAGGGATTTCAGGAAGGAATTTTAGTGCTGCCGCTAATAAGAAAAGGTAGATTAGGGAGAAACAAGGAAAAATGAATTATATTCGTAGATTTGGAGAAAGCTTTTGATAATTTGAACTGTTATTTTCTCCAGTGTTATATGAATTATAAAGCTAATGCATTCTCTTTCCAGAGGCTAAAATCAAAAATGGTGTAGGGCAGGATTTCCCATTGTCACCTTATGATGCTTGATTTGCATGTGGAAGGGGAAATGAAAGAAGCAGGAGTTAATGCAGACAGATAAGCGGCATGATAGGGTTCGTTGATAATTTAGGAAGAGGAATTGAGTCGATTGTTAGCTAATGGTAATAATATGCACACAAAAAAGAAGAAAACTGAGGTAAGCTGGACGTTCTGGATGACTGGTTCCTAAAACTGGGCGAGAGACTCTTGAAAAGGTTATGAATTTTGCCATATTGGAAGTAGAAAAAGGGAAGAAAGAAGATGCAGGAAAGCATTTTAGCAAAGATTTCACAAAGCAAAAGAACTTTCTATACAAATAAACAGCTGCTAACATACACAAACATAAACCTTGAACCAGAAAAAGATTCATGAAAAGCTATAGTTGGAGCATAGCTGCGAATGGGTGCAAAATATTGACAATGAGCAAGGCAGATACGAAACGATAAAAGCGTTTAAAGTAGTGTGCTACAGGAGACTATTGAAGGTCAGATGGATTGATTAAGTCAACAAAGGAAAAATTCTTAATAAAGAACGTAACAGAATCGAAGCGATGGAATGATTGGTCATATTACGACATGAGACATTGCTGGCACCTGGAGTTGAAGGGAGGATGGTGGAAAAAAATTGCAGAGGCAGGTCTAGTTATGACTGTACAAAGTAGGGGAAGAAGAGACACAGGACAAAGCGTCTGTGTGTAGGGCTGAGTGACAAGAAGCTGTGTTCCGTGAAACAAACGTTACAGACGTCGCATTCCTGTTTCCAGCCTCTGGGGCGGAAAGATGTAAATTTATCTTATTTCTGGATAAGGCACTGTCCTATGGTTTCCTGCTCCGCGAGAGGAGCCTCCAGTGTGGAATGTTTGTGACCCGCATTTATCAGGACACTACACGTTAATAGAATATGTCCATGTCAAGACATAAGAGCTGTAGCTTACTTACCATTTGATCTGTCCTGTAATTTAGGAGACGAAACGATATGTGTTACGCATTTTAAGATTCTGCAGTGTCCGACTTTCTGCATAACATTGCTAAGTACAAGATTTTAATATGTTTTCAAGGTATCTTGCTATTTTCCCAGTAAGCAGCCAGTGAGATACCCCTGGTAAATAATTTTACCTACCGTTTAGTTATAGAGTGTGTATTTTAACAGTATAATTTACAAAATAACTGCAGAGTGAATCTTGTGATTTTTTTTCCATTTCATAATTTTATTTTTCTTAAAATGCAATCTCAAACATTTTTTTCACAGTCGTCTCAAATTGTTTTTGGTAAGGGCGTTAATGGCCTCGATAGTTATACATACAACCAACCAGGTGAATTGTGCGTAAAGTTATCATTTCCTTCCTTACAGATTAGCCTTTGATTACCTTGGTGCTGGTATGTGAACTGGTGTTCATGATTTAGAAATACATATCATTATGCTCATCTACATCTACACTCATGCTCATAAATTAAGGATAATTGCAGAATATGGTGCCACACAACCTGTCACGACACAAAATTATTGGCGCTAATAGCATAGGCACATAGGGAACACCCGACACCGATTTGTAAGTCCACGGTATTGGTGATAAGTTGAGAAAACCGGCCTGAAACACATGTGCTACAAAACGCCACTGTTTCCTGCGGATGTACCCCGACGTCAATATGGGATATGATCACTATGCACACGTACACAGGTCAAAGAACGGGTTGGTATACTCTGGATCAGGTGGTCGAGCAGCTACTGCGGTATAGCCTCCTACTCTTGCACCAGTGCCTGTCGGAACTCCTGAAGTGTCCTAGGGGTTTGAAGACGTGCAGCGATACGTCGACCGAGAGCATCCCAGGCATGCTCGATGGGGTTTAGGTCTGGAGAACAGGCAGGCCACTCCATTCACCTGATATCTTCTGTTTCAGGGTACTCCTCCACGATGGCAGCTCGGTGGGGCCGTGCGTTGTCATCCATCAGGAGGAAGTGGGACCCACTGCACCCCTGAAAAGGCGGACATACTGGTGCAAAATGACGTCCCGATACACCTGACCTGTTACAGTTCCTCTGTCAAAGACATGCAGGGGTGTACGAGCACCAATCATAATCCAACCCCACGCCATCAAACCACGACCTCCATACAGGTCCCTTTCAAGGACATTAAGGGGTTGGTTTCTGGTTCCTGGTTCACGCCAGATGAAAACCCGGCGAGAATCACTGTTCAGACTATACCTGGACTCGTCTGTGAACATAACCTGAGACCACTGTTCCAATGACCATGTACTGTGTTCTTGACACCAAGTTTTACGGGCTTTAATGTGACTAGGGGTCAGTGGAATGCACCTTACATGTCTCCGGGCGAATAAACCATGTCTGTTCAGTCGTCTGTAGACTGTGTGTCTGGAGTGTCTGGAGACAACTCTTCCAGTGACTGCGGTAAGGTCCCCAGCAAGGCTACCTGCAGTACTCCGTGGCCGTCTGCGGGCATTGATGGTGAGATATCGGTCTTCTTGTGGTGTTGTACACTGTGGACGTCCCGTACTGTAGCGCCTGGATACTTTTGCTGTCTGCTGGAATCGTTGCCATAATCTTGAGAACATACTCTGTGGCACACGGAGGGCCCGTGCTACGACCTGCTGTGTTTGACCAGCCTCCAGTCGCCCTAGTCTTCCACCCCTCATAACGTCATCAATATGTGTTCTTTGAGCCACAGTCACCATTAGGGCGTCTGAAAACGTCTGCACACTTACTCGCTGCACCGTACTCTTATATACACCAACGCACCTCTGCGTATGTGGACTGCTGCCAGCGCCACCGTGCGACGATCGTAGGTCAAATGCTCCGCATGGTCATACCCCGAGCTGATTTAAACCCGCAAACCGCCAATCAGAGCGTTGTTTCACCATGTATCAGCATTATCCTTAATTTATGAGCGTGAGTGTACATCATACTCCGTAAGCCCCCTAATGGAGCGTGGCGGAGTGTACTTCTACAATCACAAACTGATTCTCCTACCTTGTTCCATTAGCGAATGGTGCATGGGAACAATGACTATCGGTAAGCCTCTGTATTGGCTCTAATATCTCGAATTTTCTCTTTGTGGTCATTACGCGAGGTGTATGTGGGAGGGAAGTAATATGTTGTCCATCTTTTCCTGGAATGTGCTCTCTCTAAATTTCAGTTGTAAACATATCCGTGATACACAACGTAACTCTTGTAACGACTGCCAATGGAGTTTGCTGAGCATCTTAGTAACGCTCCCGCGCCGACTAAACGATCCCGTGACGAAACACGTTGCTCTTTGTTGGATCTTCTCTCTCTGTCTTCTATCAGTCCTATTTGGTAAGAATCTCCTATAAATGAACAATACCCAAAAATCTGTCGAACAAGCGCCTTCTAAGCCACTTCCTTCATGGATGAGTTAGATTTCCTTAAGATTCTTCCTATGAGCCTGGCATCTGCTTCCCTACTACTGTATCTGTTTTATGTGGCCCTGAATAGTTACTCGTAGATATTTTACGGTTCAAATGGCTCTAAGCACTGTGGGACTTAACATCTGAGGTCATCAGTCCCCTTGACTTAGAACTACTTAAACCAAATTAACCTAAGGACATCACACACATCCATGCCCGAGGCAGGATTCGAACCTGCGACCGGAGCAGCAGCGCGGTTCCGGACTGAAGCGCCTAGAACCGGGTATTTTACGGTACATAGTTTCTCATCAATAGTGTAGTTGTACAGTAGCGGCTTTCTTTCCCAATGTTTGCGCAATATCTTTCATTTAATTACATACAGGTCAGTTGTCAGAGCCTGCAGGTCATTCTGCAAATCGATACTGTCTTCTGGCATTGCTACTTTGTTACAGACAACCGCATCATCTGCGAACAGCCTTAAAGAGCATCCGACGCTTTCTACTTGATCTTTTATATCTGATCTGTATGCAATAACGGGCCTATCACACTTCTTTGGGGCACTCTGTCATTTAGTTCCATTAAGAGTGACGCGTTGAGTTCTATCTGCTTGGAAGTCTTGAACCCAATTGCATATCTGGTCCGATACTCGATAAGATTTTTTTTTCTTTGACTAAACGGCAATGCGGGAAGTGTCAAATGTCTTGCTGAAGTGAAAGAACACGGTATCAACTGTTCGCCGAAGTCTATAGTGCTATGGGTCTCAGGGAGGAACAGAGCAAGCTGAGTTTCGAAAGATCTCTGTTTGCGAAAGCCATGCTGATTTTTATAACGGAGATATTCTTTCTTCAAAAGCATCATAATTCTTGAGCATAAAACGTGTTCCACAAATCTACAGCAGTGTGGCGTCAACGAATACGTCTATAATTGTGTGCATCTGTCCTGCTGACCTTCTAGAAAACGGGAATGAGCTGCGCTTTTTACCACTCGCTAGGTACCCTTTGTTGCACTAGCGATCCACGATAAATTGCTGCTGGAAGGGCAGAACGTTCTTTCACATAATGTTCATATAGTCTTGTAGGTATCGCATGTGATCCGGGTGCCCTTCCACTACAAAGCGATTGTTACTGCTTTTCTATTCCACGATCCATTATTCCAATATCTGTCATTTCGGTGTTCGTACGATGACTGAAGGGAGGAACTGCGTTAAGATCTACCGCGGTGAAACAACTTCGGAAGATCGAATTCAGAACTTCAGCCTTCTCTCTGTTACCTTCCGTTTCTGTTCAGTATGGGCTCTGACTGAATGAGTAGATGATTTCGAGCCTCTTACTGATTTTACATGAGACCAAACCCTCTTAGGGTTTTTACTCAGATCAGTTGACAAAACTTTACTTTCAAAGTCATTGAACGCCTCACTCATTGCTCTTCCTACGCTTATTTTCTCTTCGTTCAGTTTTTGTTTGTCAACTAGGTTTCGACTTACCTTGAATCAGAGGTGAAGCGTTCTTTGTTTACGGAGCAATTTTCTAAAAAGTGGTTCAAATGGCTCTGAGCACTATGGGACTTAACATCTGTGGTCATCAGTCACCTAGAACTTAGAACTACTTAAACCTAACTAACCTAAGGACATCACACACATCCATGCCCGAGGCAGGATTCGAACCTGCGACCGTAGCGGTAGCACGGTTCCAGACTGAAGCGCCTAGAACCGCTCGGCCACACCGGCCGGCGCAGTTTTCTAAAACGGCATTTAAACCACGGTGGATCTTTCCCATTCCTTCAGACCTCGTTCGGAACGTACTTGTCCAAGGCGTATTGAACGATGCTTTCGATTTTTTTTCCATTTGTGCTCCACATCTTCGTCCTCAACACAGATTCTAACTACTCAGATATTGCGCAATTTGTATCCAGTCACTCTTGCTAAGCAAAAAAACCTTCCTAACTTTCGCTGCCTCTTCATGTCTGTTTTATCCTTGGTTAGTGCCTCCGGCTCTCGTTTCTCGTGTTAACAACACAGCAGGGGCGCGGTAGAGCGTATACCCTCCCTTCATGGCTGTTGGGCCTGGTAGCGTCGCATACAACACAGTGAATGCTAATTCAGGAGGAATCATATTCACACATCTAAATTTAGGGGCCAATGCTACATGCTGTATACGTAGCCATAGGGTACATAACAATACGCGCGAGGTCGCCACCAAATAAACACTCTTCATGGCAGGCAGCTCAAAGTGACGAGCAGTCGTCGTTTGGATGGCGCTCACATACTGGAGCTAATTTATGCTTCCCCTACGGGTCCTTCAAAGGCGTCAGATCTATCCGCCTATAGCGATGTCAGTCGCCACAGAGGGCATTGATACAAGGAACTTCGTTCTACTTTCGCCAGAGAGATCGGAAGATGCGAGATGATTCCACCGGTCGCGGATAAATGGAAACCCTTGGCCACACTCCACCAGTTCCTGTCACATTCCTTTAGTTTTACAGTTCTTCACCTCTGATAGGCCAGTCTACAGCTTCGGCCAAAGCTGATCATCTGTTTGCCGCTATAAATGAGACGTCATAGCACAGTTAAACGCTGAGTGTCGATCCAGACTCTAACTTTTAGACACAGCAGTCTTTACTGAATAACTATAGATTAGATGGTTCACTCCTCAATTTGTAAGATCAGTTAGAGTAGAGAACTTGACGTCCAGTGCCACATATCTTGAACACTAAAAACTGAGTATTCTGTACGATTATCTTAATAAATGTTTATTACATGTTTCATACTGTGTTGTTCACATTAATTGTTTTAGAGATAACGCCCTTTGAGCACGTAAGTTGCAGAGTGCAAATAAACTACCTTGTACCGCAACTAATTTTCTGTGCTTGGGGTTCGCTTCCTTCTATCTTGTGTGTTTGGCACTAGACTTGGTTTAGTAAATACAACACCACGTGTTACTAAAATCCTTTCATGCGAATGCTGGGATGGGCTCTCCCCATCCTATAACTGTCCCTCTGAGTCGTGCTTCGTCCTTACGGTGTAGAAGGGGCGTTAACCTCTAATCTTCCTTTTCTGTGACACTTAAAACAAGTTGGAACGCACTATCCCGACAATTTTAAATTTAATGACTTGGCTTCCCTGTATATCAGGAACCACTGTAGCCATTGACATAAAACTTTTATGGGACATTAAACTGTGTACTTATATGGATATGGTGTCTGTTCTTTCGGACATGTCCAAGAATGGACCATTGATGACCTGCAGCCGTCTAGAACGTAATTAGAATTATATTAATAGCTTCAGCTGCTGACGGGCGTTGATACATATCAACGGGGACAGGTGAAAATGTGTCCCCCGACCGGGATTCGAACCCGGGATCTCCTGCTCACATGGCAGACGCTCTATCCACCTGAGTCACCGAGGGCAAGAGGACTGCGCGACTGCAGGAACTATCTCGCGCACACCTCCCGTGAGACCCACATTCTCACCTTGTATGTCCACACACTACAAACGTAGTGTCCCACCCCATACACTCATTACTCGTGGAAGACATTCTTACCAAGTCCCGTGGACAGAGAAGATGCCTGAAATTTTGTAGACGTATACCACGAGTGGACGACTCATCATTAACCAAGACAAACCACCACGTCATAAATAGGACCAGAGGAACCAAAGCAGGACGGCTAGACGACACCCAGAAGTATCTGAAGGAAGTTGCTGTTGTTTCATGGGCAAATACTCCACATCTAAGTTACTCCAACTGAGAAGGTGAGAAAAAAATTACTTCGAGTTTATGCAAATTAGCTGTAAAATAGACATAAAATATCCAGTGAATTGAACATCAAAACATGCAGCGCGATAGACTGAAGCAGAAAAATGAACACGTATGTGAACAGTATGAAGAGCAGCTGAATGAGCATTAAAATCAGCAATAAAAAGAACATTAAAACGAACAATAAAATGAATAATAATAAGAAAAACAAAATGAACGATAAACTTACACTAAGAAGTTGACAGTGAATTGAGGAAGATGGACTGCAAACAGAATCCTTATATATTAATGTCTAAGGCGACCAACCAGCAAATTGCAGCCTTCTTCAGTTGACATAGATTGGGGTTTGGTCCTGGGTACGCTCTGATGCTACACTCACAATATGGTCCTCTTGCAGACAACTACAGTCACACAAGGACTAGAGGTTTTGCCCTATTTGCTCAGAAGGTCCTGGGAAATTCTATGTGATTTCTAACCCTATTAAGAGT
This sequence comes from Schistocerca piceifrons, assembly GCF_021461385.2. Lineage (NCBI taxonomy): Eukaryota > Metazoa > Arthropoda > Insecta > Orthoptera > Acrididae > Schistocerca > Schistocerca piceifrons. The sequence continues at coordinate 776,239,686 of NC_060140.1, read as the reverse complement.
CTTCCATTATCAGCGGGGAAATTTGAACCCAGTAGGTCTTTGTGTGCTGTCAGAAGTGGGCCAGTGAGTCGTCAAAAAATATTGATACTCCAATCTGTCCACCACAGCACGTTGATGATGAAGCCTGTGTCTAATAGCTGCCCTGCTAAGACCAATGAGTGCTTCCAGGACCGCAGGGACTATGGCGACTCCTTAAGCTAGACACGTCCCCTTGATGGTACGAAAGAACAGCCACAAACCTAGTGCCAGAAGTCACGGTGGCCAAACCACTCGTGAGACTTAGATACGTATGGATACGAAGATTCAAAGAATGATCACTGCCCAGGTAAATCTGTCTACTTTCAACTAAATTCAAACACTTTGGCTAATTAAAACAAGTTTGAAGAAGATGAAGAAGCATAACACTTCTGAGTCTGTGCTGATGTGAGAGCTGGGCAGCATTAATCAGATCTGCCAACTAAATGTAGAGGGGAATAATGGCTCCAAGAGTCAGCTTCTTTCAAAAATTTTAATAGAAAATAAAGCTGACGTAGCAGTGCTTCAGGAAATGCACATCGAAAATGAAGAGCAACAGAAGTCCAGAGACATGATCCGTGGCTATAATCGTTGGGACCTGTGCATTAAAACTAGCAGCCTGGAATGTTGTCTTACTTTATTCCAACAATGTAGAGAAAGCCTTCAACAGGTTCATGAACATTATCTGTAAAAGTTGTAATGCCTGTTGCCCAAAGATTTTTTAAAAAAAGTAATAAAGTCATAAGACCCAGGCACCTAACGCAAAACAAATGGTTTACGCCTGGCTTACAGAAACTAAGGAGCTTGGTAATTATCTGCCATGAAAAAGTAAAAAGCGGTAATGTGGACAAAGCTACTTATGACAACCTCAAAGGACATTATGGATCACAAATTAGAGTAGCCAAATGTAGGACAAATGAACCTTGCATTGAAAACTCAAATAATAGATGTAAGGCAGCATGGAGGATTATTAAAGCAGAGTTGGATACAGATATAAACCGCGAAGAAACCACAAGTGCTGTCAAAATCACAGCAAATGAATTTAATCAATTTTTTGTGAAGGCAGCAAACCTCACTACCACCCCAACTACTGGTCAGCTATTCAACGTATGCTCCTAATGTATACCCCATATCTGGCAATCAGTTTCTTCGAAATTGTGCAAACACTGTGCTAAATTTCAAGTGGACACAAATAGAAGCATGTGACGTGGTTAAATCGTAACAAAAGCAGGAAATTCAAAATCTGAGCATATTTATGGCTTATCAGATTTTGTGATTAAAAAATAGTAAATCTCATATCAAATCCTCTTTGTACACTAATGAAGTGGATGTATGCTAGTGGCCATTTTCCAGAGTGTCTAAAAATAAAAGTTGTCGTCCATATACATAAAAAGAGTAACAAATTAAGCACAAACAATTATCGTCCAATTTCACTGATAGTTATTCTCTCCAAAATAACAGAATACTGCATACAACAGGATATTTGCAATCTATCTGAAAACAATATTATGATTCAATCTCAGTGTGGTGTTAGGTCCAAATTATCAGCAGTGAAAGTGGTTAAAGACATCATTTCTTTTATACAAACCTCGAATCAAATTGATCTGCTGAAGCCATTCTAGTCAACCTAAGCAAGGCATTTGATTCGGTGAACCATACAACACTACTGGAGAAACTTTGGTGTTATGAAATCAGATACTTAAGAGCTCTCACTCATAATCTCCTATCTCAGTGACAGGAAACAAACTGTAGTCTACAATACCCAAAAGTCCCAATACTTAGATGTAACTCGAGGCATTCCTCAGGGTTCCATGCATCGCTCTTTACTGTTTATAATATTTGTGAGTGATCTTCCAGTAACATGCTCTGTAAATCTGTACTTTATGCTGGTGACACCACATTCATTAGCTCTGTGAAAGCGTAAACCAACTGAAACTGGAAAACAAAGACTACCTTAACCTGTCTAATACATGGTCAATGCCAATGAGCTGTCGAGCAACAATGAAAGTTTTTTCAGTTTATTGAGCATTGACATTAGTGCCCAACTGTTAAGCGACTTGATGTATACATTGATTCCAAATTAACTTAGGACAAACACACAGACCACGTATAGAAAAAGCTAACATGTGTGACCTTCTTATTGACTAAACTACAGACAGGTGTAACAACATCTCTGTTACTCAGCTCCTACTATGCCTTCTTTCACTGCCACCTGCAATATGGTATACTTTTATTGGGTAATTCTGCATGGGCCAAAAAGTTTTCATCTAGCAAAAAAGGCTATCAGGTCTATTTCTGCGGTTACAAAATTTAAAACCTCATGTAGACAACTTTTTAAAAGTGTTGACAGTCCCATAACTTTTTATATACTGTTGACTATTAAGGATAAAAGAAAACTTAAACAACTACATGTATAGGGACGCTGTGCACCAACATAAACTAGGCAAATGAAACAGGTAGATATGCCCCCAGCTAGATGAAAGAAAACACAGTCCAGCTATGAATACCTGGGCATTAAATTATTTAATACTTTACCTTTACAGGCACATCATGCCTCACTTAATGGCTTTAAAAGAGAAACTGAAAAATGATTGAAAGAAAAGGCTTTCCACAATATTTCAGAATTTCAAAACTATTCGAAGGATGACCTGAGATACTAAACTACACTGAAGAGCCGAAGAAACTGGTACACCTGCCTAATATCGTGTAGGACCCCCGCGAGCACGCAGAAGTGTAGGAACACGACGTGGCATGGACTGGACTGAAATAGTACTGGAGGGAATTGACATCATGAATCCCGCATGGCTGTCCGTATATCCGTAAGAGTACGAGGAGGTGGAGATATCTTCTGAACAGCACGTTGCAAGGCATTCTAGATATGCTCAATGATGTTCATGTCTGAGGAGTTTGGTGGCCAGCGGAAGTATTTAAGCTCAGAAGAGTGTTCCTGGAGCCACTCTGTAGCAATTCTGGACGTGTGGGGTGTCGCATTGTCCTTCTGGAATTGCCCAATCCCGTCGGAATGCACAATGGACATGAATGGATGCAGGTGATCAGACAGGATGCTTAAGTACGTGTCACATGTCAGAGCCGTATCTAGACGCATCGGGGGTCCCATATCACTCCAACTGCACACGCTCCACACCATTACATAGCCTCTACCAGCTTGAACAATCCCCTGCTGACATGTAGGGTCCATGGATTCATGAGGTTGTCTACATACCCGTACGCGTCCATCCACTCGATACAATTTGAAAGAGATTCGTCCGACCGGCAACATGTTTCCAGCCATCAACAGTCCAATGTCGGTGTTGACGGGCCCAGGCGAGGCGCAAAGATTTGTGTCGTGCAGTCATCAAGGGTACACGAGTGGGCCTTCGGCTTTCGAAAGCCCATATCGATGACGTTTCGTTGACACTTGTTGACGCTGACACTTGTTGATCCCCACTTCTTCGCTACTTCGGAGATTCTCGTGCGCTATGAGACCACGTTCAAGCTCACTTAAACCGATCTAACAGCTGCGCCAGACCCTTGTATTATATAGGTGTTGCGGACCGCAGCGCTGTATTCTTCCTGTTTCAATATATCTATATTTGAATAAGCATGCCTAGGCCAGTTTATTTGGCACTTCAGTGTATTTCTAACTGTATTTACCTAAGTATGTCAATAGTTTATTTGATACTTCTGATTATTATTTTCTGTGTAGTGTAAAATTAATAAATTGTTCCCTAGAATTTTATGTACCTTGTATTATTATTAGTATGTATACTACAACTATGTCAACAAAATGTATTTGTACAGTATATGTAAACTCCCTATGCCGTCATCGATTGCATAAATATTCTCAAAGATGGATCAAAGTAAATAAATAAAAAAAAGTTTGTCCGAGACTATGGACACGCAACCTACGTTAGGTGCAATATCGAAAAAGCATAACTGGCCACATTCTCAGCGATTTGTTTCCGACAAGTAGCCACAGAAATTCGTGAACTAACAGCCCCTGCAATCAGTATGGCCACAGAACGTTATGTTCATCCCTATCCTGAAATACACTCCTGGAAATGGAAAAAAGAACACATTGACACCGGTGTGTCAGACCCACCATACTTGCTCCGGACACTGCGAGAGGGCTGTACAAGCAATGATCACACGCACGGCACAGCGGACACACCAGGAACCGCGGTGTTGGCCGTCGAATGGCGCTAGCTGCGCAGCATTTGTGCACCGCCGCCGTCAGTGTCAGCCAGTTTGCCGTGGCATACGGAGCTCCATCGCAGTCTTTAACACTGGTAGCATGCCGCGACAGCGTGGACGTGAACCGTATGTGCAGTTGACGGACTTTGAGCGAGGGCGTATAGTGGGCATGCGGGAGGCCGGGTGGACGTACCGCCGAATTGCTCAACACGTGGGGCGTGAGGTCTCCACAGTACATCGATGTTGTCGCCAGTGGTCGGCGGAAGGTGCACGTGCCCGTCGACCTGGGACCGGACCGCAGCGACGCACGGATGCACGCCAAGACCGTAGGATCCTACGCAGTGCCGTAGGGGACCGCACCGCCACTTCCCAGCAAATTAGGGACACTGTTGCTCCTGGGGTATCGGCGAGGACCATTCGCAACCGTCTCCATGAAGCTGGGCTACGGTCCCGCACACCGTTAGGCCGTCTTCCGCTCACGCCCCAACATCGTGCAGCCCGCCTCCAGTGGTGTCGCGACAGGCGTGAATGGAGGGACGAATGGAGACGTGTCGTCTTCAGCGATGAGAGTCGCTTCTGCCTTGGTGCCAATGATGGTCGTATGCGTGTTTGGTGCCGTGCAGGTGAGCGCCACAATCAGGACTGCATACGACCGAGGCACACAGGGCCAACACCCGGCATCATGGTATGGGGAGCGATCTCCTACACTGGCCGTACACCACTGGTGATCGTCGAGGGGACACAGAATAGTGCACGGTACATCCAAACCGTCATCGAACCCATCGTTCTACCATTCCTAGACCGGCAAGGGAACTTGCTGTTCCAACAGGACAATGCACGTCCGCATGTATCCCGTGCCACCCAACGTGCTCTAGAAGGTGTAAGTCAACTACCCTGGCCAGCAAGATCTCCGGATCTGTCCCCCATTGAGCATGTTTGGGACTGGATGAAGCGTCGTCTCACGCGGTCTGCACGTCCAGCACGAACGCTGGTCCAACTGAGGCGCCAGGTGGAAATGGCATGGCAAGCCGTTCCACAGGACTACATCCAGCATCTCTACGATCGTCTCCATGGGAGAATAGCAGCTTGCATTGGTGCGAAAGGTGGATATACACTGTACTAGTGCCGACATTGTGCATGCTCTGTTGCCTATGTCTATGTGCCTGTGGTTCTGTCAGTGTGATCATGTGATGTATCTGACCCCAGGAATGTGTCAATAAAATTTCCCCTTCCTGGGACAATGAATTCACGGTGTTCTTATTTCAATTTCCAGGAGTGTATATACTGGAGAACTAACAGAAAGAAGTCTGAAACTTAAAAACGCATGGGCGTGGGTAATAATAGGAGCAAGTTCTCAAATAAGTTGGAGTGCCGTTATTACCTTTACTACAGCAGCAATACTATTGTAAGTTAGATTGACGCGTTACTGCACAATTCTGAAAAATGCACGTACTTTATAGTAAAATTGTGCTTCCCACCACAAAAGTAAATTGCTTTTCATGGAGAAATAACCCCATTAATACCTTGGCGTTGTCAGCTATGCGACTACCAGTTTAAATATTTTGCAAAATATAAGTCTGCAGCCTTTCGTGGTCGTAGTCAATGAGAGTAAAATATTCTCGCTGATTGGGCCGTAACACAGAATACATTTTTGTATGAATATTATACGCTATTATACAATGTCCAGTCACATTAATGCGACCACCTCTCCAAAGCCTGAAAAACTACCTTTTGCAGCCCGGATGGGAGACATGCAGGAACACAGTCAGTGAGGTTCTGGAAGTTAGTGACAGGGTTGCGGAGTCACGCTAACTCTAGTGCTATGACCATCTGCACTACGTTTCTTGGCTGAGGATCCATGGCGCGAAACAGCCAGATCATGTGGTCTCACAGATTCCGGACTGGGTTTAAATCCAAGGAGTTTGGTACCAGGAGAGTACGGTAAACTCATTCTGGTGTTCTTGGGACCAGGCACATACAGCTGCGAGCTGTGTGACACGTTGCATTGTCCTGCTGGTAGATGCCATTGTACCGAGGAAAAAGAAACTGCATGTAGGGGTGAATATGGTCCCCAATAATAGATGCATACTTTTGTCGTTCCATTGTGCCCTCCTCCGGCCCGGACTCTTCAGACAGTTGTTTCAGGGTGTTTGGTTTCTCACGTTTCACGACATACAGGCCAATGGCCATCTGTCCGATGGAGCATAAAAAGCGATTCATCTGAATAGACCAACTGTCGTCATTGACTACGAGAACACGGAAGTGCAATAATCTGATTTCCCAGAAATTTTGCCGGCCGGAGTGGCCGTGCGGTTCTAGGCGCTACAGTCTGGAACCGAGCGACCGCTACGGTCACAGGTTCGAATCCTGCCTCGGGCATGGATGTGTGCGATGTCCTTAGGTTAGTTAGGTTTAATTAGTTCTAGGCGACTGGTGACCTCAGAAGTTAAGTCGCAGAGTGCTCAGAGCCGTTTGAACCATTTTTGAACCAGAAACTTTGCACAGTTGGAGAGGAGTCAAAATAAGGGATTACTTATCACAGCTTGCCTGTAGATACTCGAATGATTTTGAGGAAATGACAGTCAAATTTTTCTATGTAATTTAAATGCCATTTAGAGCACAGTAATCTCGGCCAAAATGGTAGCACAGTGGTTAGCGATGCGGTCTCACTTTTGCGCCATGTGTCCGAAACTCGATTATTGTTTTTATTTATTTTATTTTTTCATTTATCTATCCATGTCCATAGAAGGTTACTACAGCAATATTAGAGTACAAGAGCGTTATATTAACTGTAAAATTACAGAGGGTTTCACAATAAATGCCACACACTTTTTATTATACAACTAACTGAGAAACTCGGCGTTGCCCGAGTATTTATTTATTCCAGTCTTTTATTAGTTCCTCTTCTCCTCCCTCCTCTCTCTGTTTATCTCCTCCCTTCCCTCACTTTCCCCATCTCTTCTTGCCCTCTCTCTCTCTGTCTTTCTCCTGATTTCCTTTCTCCTATCCTTCTCTTTCTCCCACCCCTCTCTACCCATCACCTCTCTCTTTATCCACCTCTCTTCCTCCTCCCTCTGTCTATCCCCCCTGTCCTCATACCTCCGCCCCTCCTTCTCTTTGTCCACCTCCATCACCTCCTCTCTCCATCAACCTCCTCCATCCCCACTCTCTGACCATCTCCTACTGCCCTTCTATTTGTCGATGCCCTCCTTCTCCCCCTCTCTGTCAGTCTGCTCCTGCCCATCTGCTCCTTCTCTCCCTCAGTTATTCCATCTCATTCTCTCTCTTTCTTTGTCAGTCTCCTCTTCCTCCTCCTCTGCATCTCCTCCTTCCCCCTCTGTACACTGCCTCCTCCCCTCTCACTGTTCATCTCCTCCCCTATTCATTCCATTCAATCTCCTTCCCTGCCCTCTTTCTGTCCATCTTCTCCTCTTACGTTTCTCTGTCCATTCCCTCCTCCCTCTTTGTCTGTTCTCCTTCTCCCTCACCTCTCTGCTTGTTTGTTCCTCTCTCTGACTCGTACCTCTCCTCCTCTTCCCTTTTTCTGTCTCTCTCCTTGACTCCCCCCCTCTCTATCCATTTCCCACTCCCCTATCTATGCCCATTTCTTCCTCCTCCTGTCTGTGCATGCATCCTCGTTTCTCCTAACTGCCTGCCCATCTCCTAGTGGTTATTTCTCTCTTCACGATATCACACTCATACCAGCAGCAGGATGGTGGTTCGTAGCCCTACAGTATTTATTTCCAGATTATAAATACTACATGTACCAAAATTGATCGAAATCGGTCCAGGGATTTAGAATAAGCTTTTTACCTGTAGATTTTCTTCCACATGTCAAATATAATTCATACATATTTAACATACTTCACGTGTATTTGCACACATATTTCATCTGTATGTCTAGCGAATTTCGGCCTGTAATTTCCTTTTCACGCAGCTTAATGTTTATTACGTCGCATCACTTGTACTATATGCTATATAATGACATAATTTTGCAGGTATATCCAATGATATATGTGCCTACTGTCTGAGAAATGTGCTGTGAATGGAGTTAGAGCATTGAACTAATAAATTAAAACGAGATGCATGATGCGACAGTTCCTCACGCAACTTCGTGTATATCACGTAATATCTCCTGAACTATGTGCCGTACAATGATATATTTTTCTAGGTACATTCAACGACATATGTGGATGCCGTATGTGAAATAAACAGCAAACAGAGTTAATAGTAAAGGAATAATAAATTAAAACTTTACGCATGATGTGTCAGTAATTCACGCCTCTCAGTTTTATGACATCATATCTTCTGAAGTATATGCCGTAACATTATGTATCATTCTAGGTAAATTCCGCGGCATATGTGTATGCTGTCTGTGAAATGTGTTGCAAATAGTGTCAGTAGCAAGGAGTAATAAATTAATATATCATGCATGATGTGGCAGTTCTTCGCCCATCTCAGTATATGACGTTATGTCTCCTAAACTATGTGTAGTACAATTATATCTTTGTAGCAGAGGTTGAAAATACCGATTCAGTTGTAAATTACTTTATTTTCACTCGACCGGTTTCGGACTGTTATAAGCCCATCCTCAGGTGTCGTAGCTGTGCTGTGGTCCCTGAGTGCCGCGTGTACCTGTTCTGCGCTCATAGGCAGCACACCGCGCCTGGTAAACGCGGCGCTCTGGGACCACAGCACAGCTACGACACCTGAGGATGGGCTTATAACAGTCCGAAACCGGGCGTGTGAAAATAAAGTAATTTTCAACCTCTGCTATAATGCTCAGTTGCGGATGTTCTGCCAATAGGATTGCTTTTATATCTTTGTAGGTACATTCAGCGGCAAATGAGGATACTGCCTGAGAAAAGTGTTGCGAATAGAGTCAGTAGCAACGAAGTAATAAATTTAAACGTCTTGTATAGTGCGATAGTTTTTCACGCCCTCATTGTTTACGACGTCGTATCTCCTTAATTAAGTATCGTACAATGATGTAATATTTATGGTACATTCAGTGGTATGTGCGAATACTGTTAGCAAAATATGTCACAAATACAGTTAGTAGTAAAGGAGTAATAATTAAATACGTTATGCCTCATGTGGCAGTTTTACTGCATGAACAGTGGAAGTGTGGCAAGCGACAAACTTTTTTTCCTTTATCATTTTGTGGTAGTCGTCAGCGAGAAAAAGTTTAGAGAAGGTTTGAAATTATGCGTAAAATTTGTTGCAGATCTCTTAGTGCTCTCATTCTCAAACTCTGGATAACTCAAATAGGCCTATGGGTATTCTCGCGTCGTGGGCTACACCGCTTTTTACCCCAGACCACACCGCTGTGATAGATGTGTGGCTCCCTCCAGACAGTATACAGGGTGTTACAAAAAGGTACGGCCAAACTTTCAGGAAACATTCCTCACACACAAAGAAAGAAAATATGTTATGTGGACATGTGTCCGGAAACGCTTACTTTCCATGTTAGAGCTCATTTTATTACTTCTCTTCAAATCGCATTAATCATGGAATGGAAACACACAGCAACAGAACGTACCTGCGTGACTTCAAATACTTTGTTACAGAAAATGTTCAAATACCCTCCGTTAACTAGGATACATGCATCCACACTCCGTCGCATGGAATCCCTGATGCGCTGATTCAGCCCTGGAGAATGGCGTATTGTATCACAGCCGTCCACAATACGAGCACGAAGAGTCTCTTCATTTGGTACCGGGGTTGCGTAGACAAGAGCTTTCAAATGCCCCCATAAATGAAAGTCAAGAGGGTTGAGGTCAGGAGAGCGTGGAGGCCATGGAATTGGTCCGCCTCTACCAATCCATCGGTCACCGAATCTGTTGTTGAGAAACGTACGAACACTTCGACTGAAATGTGCAGGAGCTCCATCGTGCATGAACCACATGTTGTGTCGTACTTGTAAAGGCACATGTTCTAGCAGCACAGGTAGAGTATCCTGTATGAAATCATGATAACGTGCTCCATCGAGCGTAGGTGGAAGAACATGGGGCCCAATCAAGACATCACCAACAATGCCTGCCCAAACGTTCACAGAAAATCTGTGTTGATGACGTGATTGCACAATTGCGTGCGGATTCTCGTCAGCCCACACATGTTGATTGTGAAAATTTACAATTTGATCACGTTGGAATGAAGCCTCATCCGTAAAGAGAACATTTGCACTGAAATGAGGACTGACACATTGTTGGATGAACCATTCGCAGAAGTGTACCCGTGGAGGCCAATCAGCTGCTGATAGTGCCTGCTCACACTGTACATGGTACGGAAACAACTGTTTCTCCCGTAGCACTCTCCATACAGTGACGTGGTCAACGTTACCTTGTACAGCAGCAACTTCTCTGACGCTGACATTAGGGTTATCGTCAACTGCACGAAGACTTGCCTCGTCCATTGCAGGTGTCCTCGTCGTTCTAGGTCTTCCCCAGTGGCGAGTCATAGGCTGGAATGTTCCGTGCTCCCTAAGACGCCGATCAATTGCTTCGAACGTCTTCCTGTCGGGACACCTTCGTTCTCGAAATCTGTCTCGATACAAACGCACCGCGCCACGGCTATTGCCCCGTGCTAATCCATACATCAAATGGGCATCTGCCAACTCCGCATTTGTAAACATTACACTGACTGCAAAACCACGTTCGTGATGAATACTAACCTGTTGATGCTACGTACTGATGTGCTTGATGCTAGTACTGTAGAGCAATGAGTCACATGTCAACACAAGCACCGAAGTCTACATTACCTTCCTTCAATTGGGCCAACTGGCGGTGAATCGAGGAAGTACAGTACATACTGACGAAACTAAAATGAGCTCTAACATGGAAATTAAGCGTTTCCGGACACATGTCCACATAACAGCTTTTCTTTATTTGTGTGTGAGGAATGTATCCTGAAAGTTTGGCCTTACCTTTTTGTAACACCCTGTATAATAAGTGTACCAAGTTTGATTGAAATCAGGCCAGTGGTTTAGCAATAGATGTGGAACATACATACATTCGTATAACCATTTTTATAATTTGTATGGATGTTGTTGTTGTGGTCGTCAGTCCAGAGACTGGTTTGATGCAGCTCTCCATGCTACTCTATCCTGTGCAAGCCTCTTCATCTCCCAGTACCTACTGCAACGTACATCCTTCTGAATCTGTTTAGTGTATTTGTATGGAAGTAAGACTATAGATATGTATGTACGGTATTTTCAAGGGTAATAATCTTTTTTAAAATCTCGTATTCTTTTATTTCATTCTTATATAAATTCTTACATTTTGTTCTTATGTTTATTCTCCAGAATGTTTTGTGCATTTCTTTGGAATACGGAGCGTGAAACATTCGAAACAGAATTTCCGAGCACCACGAGCATCGTGGGATGACAAGTTTGTCAAAGTGGCATTTCTTCGTACGAATCCCAACTGGGAAGGAAACGTCGTTAACATTGCTGAAGATTTCAAGCATTGGCAATAATTTCGCGGCAAACGACGCAAAACAGATCACTTTCCCGATAAATGGGGCTTGCAATTCATTGTGATCAAGATACACTACAGGAATTTCACCGAAAACAATTACAAATAATTTTCTCATTCAGTTACTGTTTTTTGTTATTTTTTAAAAATCATTCACCAGATATGCAATTAGTACACGAATAAGGACAACGTTATTTCAATATACCCTGGAAAACCGTCTTGGAGTAATCTGAGCCGTGTGGCTGGATCAGCGATATTCCCGCCGCCGGTATGGGTCATCTTGCCGGTGGTGTGCGGAGAACGTGTGGTGGCCCCACCTAATGGCCGATCGGGGAGCGAGGGGTAAGCTCTAGCTAGTAGCGGGGAATTTTGCTTTACGACGCCTCGCAGTAACGTCGTACCCAAGTCTGGTGGACAGTACAGGTGCCGTGCGAGGCAGCAGGAAGAGCATATCTATAAGGGGCTGTTTACCCTGGTGGCGCCGTAGCAAATATCGCCGGCGTGGAAGTAGACAAGTTACTGAAAAGCCGTTGGTGTATTTCGCTTACCGGAATCTGCGGCGGCTGGCTTCGTTGAACAAGCAAGAGTGTAAGGGCCTTGCTTGTGCTGTATCTGATGTGATGATTAACATTTACTAGCGCCTGGAGTGCTGAGACATTCTGTTTGGCTGGTCCTTGTGTAAGTGCCGCCTGGTTATTGTATTTATATCACACGACGGAGATAGATATACCGGGTGATCAAAAGTCAGTGTAAATTTGAAAATTTAATAAACCACGGAATAATGTAGATAGAAAGGTAAAAATTGGCACACATGCTTGGAATGACAGGGGCTTTTATTAGAACAAAAAAAAACACCTCATATTGCTAGACGCGTGAAAGATATCTTGCGTGCGTCGTTTGGTGATGACCGTGTGCTCAGCCGCCATTTTCGTCATGCTTGACCTCCCAGGTCCCCAGAATCTCAGTCCGTGCGATTATTGGCTTTGGGGTTACCTGAAGTCGCAAGTGTATCGTGATCGACCGACATCTCTAGGGATGCTGAAAGACAACATCCGACGCCAATGCCTCATGGTAACTCCGGACATGCTTTACAGTGCTGTTCACAACATTATTCCTCGACTACAGCTATTGTTGAGGAATGATGGTGGACATATTGAGCTTTTCCTGTAAAGAACACCATTTTTGCTTTGTCTTACTTTGTTATGCTAATTATTGCTATTCTGATCAGATGAAGCGCCATCTGTCGAATATTTTTTGAACGTTTGTATTGTTTTTGGTTCTAATAAAACCCCATGTCATTCCAAGCATGTGTGTCAATTTGTACCTCTCTATCTACATTATTCCGTGATTTATTCAGTTTTCAAATTTATGCTGACTTTCTGATCACCCGGTACATGGATAAAATTTTCCCTGGATACATTTTGCCGTGAATTACAATAACATTATCATTACGTTTCTATCTGAAGTGATAGTGTGTCTGAGACACGTATCTAATTCTAAATGAGTAGTTTCATAAATTTTTACGAGTTACTGAGACGCCAGTTGTTATTGTGTGTTTAAATATTTTAAAACTGATTCTGTTAATGAAAGTACAAGAATTCCTTCAGTGACAGTATGTGGATATTGTAATTAATTCTGATTTAATCACAAATTTAAGTGTGGCTATTTGCTGTAAGTCGCTTTGTGTTTTGCTTCGTGATGAGGGGGGCGAGGGGGGGGGGACTCGATATACTGTTAACCTGCACGCTAGTTACTTGCATTTTGATTTCATTTTATCGGGACTTTTGCTGTTTGTCTTGGTAGCGGGTGCGGGGTCGTGGGGTGTGTCCTGCTCGTGCTGTTGTGTATTTTCCGCTCCCCTTGGCCCGCGCGTGCCGTCTAGCCGTGTATCTAGTTCGCTCGCGGCTTAATGTATAACTGGCCTTACGCGCGTAAGATAACAGATTTGTACTGCTTAGCTGATGTTCATTAATAGGGTGATTAATTCTACAGATGTGCTGTAATGAATTATTGTGTTTCTAGTTACTTAAGACAGATGTCAGTCTGTTGTAGATACCCACTAGTTCTGGGATTTTTCGCGCCTATTCGTGACCGTTGCTGCTCCCGTTCGGGGGTCCATGCCGAGCCTGTACTGGAAACAGCTGAGTGAGCGGGCGTTCGCTTCTGGGCGTAGTTTGTTGAATCCCACGAGGTTACTTCGTCACATGAAATTTTACATTTTATATCCTACATTGTAGGGTGCCTGCCATTTAAGTAATGTGGTTGTGTGCCATGGTATCTGATTTGTTGTTGCCTGTACTCTGAATTACTTTGGTAATACCAATCACTGTAGTAACGAAAGACTATACTTTCTCGTTAAATTTTAGTAAATTGTTCTTCAGGTTGATCATAGTTTTTGAGTAAATAATTTTTAACTCATTTCACTAAATGTGTAAGTAGGCCATAAGTGCCGTGGTTTATGAATATTTAAATTTTGAAGTAACTTGCTCTCATCTAAATGGTAAATTTAAAGATGTGTGGTAATTTTAAAAATGTGTTGATGGTTTTATTTGTTATTTGTCTTGTTTAAATGTGCCAAATAAGTGTTCAGTGCAACTGTCGATGGTGATTGCCTGACGTGTCACTTGGTCCAGTCCTACCACTCCACAGCCTGTTGTGCTGAGCTTGTGTCGTTGTGTAAAAGTTGAATTCCATGCTGACACATCATAATACACTCCTGGAAATTAAAATAAGAACACCGTGAATTCATTGTCCCAGGAAGGGGAAACTTTATTGACACATTCCTGGGGTCAGATACATCACATGATCACACTGACAGAACCACAGGCACGTAGACACAGGCAACAGAGCATGCACAATGTCGGCACTAGTACAGTGTATATCCACCTTTCGCAGCAATGCAGGCTGCTATTCTCCCATGGAGACTATCGTAGAGATGCTGGATGTAGTCCTGTGGAACGGCTTGCCATGCCATTTCCACCTGGCGCCTCAGTTGGACCAGCGTTCGTGCTGGGCGTGCAGACCGCGTGAGACGACGCTTCATCCAGTCCCAAACATGCTCAATGGGGGACAGATCCGGAGATCTTGCTGGCCAGGGTAGTTGACTTACACCTTCTAGAGCACATTGGGTGGCACGGGATACATGCGGACGTGCATTGTCCTGTTGGAACAGCAAGTTCCCTTGCCGGTCTAGGAATGGTAGAACGATGGGTTCGATGACGGTTTGGATGTACCGTGCACTATTCAGTGTCCCCTCGACGATCACCAGTGGTGTACGGCCAGTGTAGGATATCGCTCCCCACACCATGATGCCGGGTGTTGGCCCTGTGTGCCTCGGTCGTATGCAGTCCTGATTGTGGCGCTCACCTGCACGGCGCCAAACACGCATACGACCATCATTGGCACCAAGGCAGAAGCGACTCTCATCGCTGAAGACGACACGTCTCCATTCGTCCCTCCATTCGCGCCTGTCGCGACGCCACTGGAGGCGGGCTGCACGTTGTTGGGGCGTGAGCGGAAGACGGCCTAACGGTGTGCGGGACCGTAGCCCAGCTTCATGGAGACGGTTGCGAATGGTCCTCGCCGATACCCCAGGAGCAACAGTGTCCCTAATTTGCTGGGAAGTGGCGGTGCGGTCCCCTACGGCACTGCGTAGGATCCTACGGTCTTGGCGTGCATCCGTGCGTCGCTGCGGTCCGGTCCCTGGTCGACGGGCACGTGCACCTTCCGCCGACCACTGGCGACAACATCGATGTACTGTGGAGACCTCACGCCCCACGTGTTGAGCAATTCGGCGGTACGTCCACCCGGCCTCCCGCATGCCCACTATACGCCCTCGCTCAAAGTCCGTCAACTGCACATACGGTTCACGTCCACGCTGTCGCGGCACGCTACCAGTGTTAAAGACTGCGATGGAGCTCCGTATGCCACGGCAAACTGGCTGACACTGACGGCGGCGGTGCACAAATGCTGCGCAGCTAGCGCCATTCGACGGCCAACACCGCGGTTCCTGGTGTGTCCGCTGTGCCGTGCGTGTGATCATTGCTTGTACAGCCCTCTCGCAGTGTCCGGAGCAAGTATGGTGGGTCTGACACACCGGTGTCAATGTGTTCTTTTTTTCCATTTCCAGGAGTGTATTATACGGACATGGGCAAATGAATGAAAAATAAAAATAATAGTCGGGTTTCGAACCCGGGGCGCGAAAGTGTGAAGCTACGACGCTAGCCATTGTTCCGCGGCTTTTGTTGAACTATGTAATCGCTAAAAGCCACGTTAAGTACCTCAAAAACTTTGACTGTCGTTTTCTCAGGCAAGGATAAGCCGAGACATAAGTTCGCTTATTTTGACCCCACTTCCATTGCACGATGTTTCTGGAGAATAGGGTTATGGCATTTGCCACGTTATCCTAGTCAGTGGACGCCCAGTTGCGTATTGGCGTGCTAATTACAGTCTTTAACGCCTATAAACAGAAGACAGGCACCTTTGCAGAGGCTGAACGATCGTTGAGGAGATACTGTTGGTAGCCCCGTTGGTTCACCTTGGGAGTCAGCTGGTCAGCACTTGCATGTCTCTTCTGCCGTAGACATCTCTTCAGCCGTCGCTCACCCCTCATCTATGGTTCGTGGTATGCCATAGTTACCGCGGCAGTGGTTTATGCGCCATTTTGCCACGCACGGTGTACTTCAACCACGGCGGCAAATGAAAGTTCACAAACTTAACCGTTTGGGAAATATTTTCATGTTTAGCCCGAAAACTAATGATCATGTCCTTTTTGGACGTCAGATATATCGCTCCACTTCCGCATTACGACAACGACTGCACTGTTTCCGACGTCCCTTCGACACGCTTTATAAATCCTCTACTGCTAATTCTGCCACCTGCTATGTGTGAGTGGTTATTGCACACTTGAGAGGTGGCATGAGCCCCCTCTCATATTTCTATCTTAAGATTCTCCTCTCTAATTGCATGCGGTGGAAAGTTGCTATTCCTTCACACGCGGACTTCCCACACAGCGTCTCTCGTCACCCGGGTGGTTCGGTGACAGGCGGGCTCTGCTGATTTTAAAAGGGTAGCTGACGGGTGTGAGGGAGTCGAGTGAATGCTTTCCAGACGCCGACATTGTCAAGAGACACGCCCGCAGGGGCCTGAAGTAGTGGCTGGGCTAGAGGTTCTGTTACTTCGCAGAAACTTGGCGAAAACACTTTCTGGCGGGCTACCAGCGAGGCGTGGGAATGACTTGTGTACCCAGGCAGTTGTGGCGGGAAAATTCCCGCGCTTTCTGCAAAATAGTAACTGTGATTGGCTGGCTCAGGGCATAGCTCCGTGACATAGCAAAATCAGCGAAGAAATTGCCGCCAAGAGTCTCCATTGGTGGAATGGTAGTGTTCCGGCAATCGAGTGGAATTTTCCGCCGGTTTTCGAGTTGCTGATTGGAACGGTTAACCACGGCCACTGTCGTGGGGGCGGGAACGTTCTGTGTTCGGTTTGTACGGGTGCTCTTGTGGGGAGTCGGCTCTCGCCTTTCGGTCGGAGTAGGTTACAAGACTGAGCTTTCACTGCTCTGGTCAGCCTGCTTCCGTTGGCTGTCTAACATACGTTTACTCAATTGTAACTGCTTGACGAAGTTGCTGAAGTTTCGACTTCAACGTAACTTTCCGAGTACAGTTGGCAATTGAGCATTCTGCGTACAAGAGGCCTATGTTGTCTGTCTTGAGCAGTTTTGGCTAAAGTTGACTGTATCGGAGTTACTGTGTGACTTCGCTTGTTAAAATCAATCACTGTACCGCCAGTGATTGTGTGGCGAGCCTTCTTAGTCTCCCTCAGAGGCGCATTTGTATTGCTAGGAAGTCTTTGGTCTGGAACAACCAGACCAGGACAATTTGTTTCGGGCTATACTCGCGACAGTATCATCACCACGACGGGACGTCGAAGCAACCAGCCATCGCTTCCAGTACGCCAGATCGTGTACTTGCAGCTAAGAAGACAGCTTGGTAATGTACGTCCGCAGCACCGGCACAGCAGGCATTTTTGCTACGGGATAATCAGAGTTCAGCAGAGCGCTCCTGTTCGTCTTTTCTAACTTTGTTTGGGTGTTCATTGTCTGAGTTCTCAATAATGTAGCAGCAATTAATGTTGGGTTAGCTGTGTGTCTCTCTTAAGATTTGAGTTGCAAGGAATTGGCTCCACATACCACTTCGTCATAAACGTCACAGTCTAGTTTAGGGACAACTTCACCTTCACAGCGTTTATTTCAGTATCCAATTTGAGCCAATTTGATGTACTGTAAATGTTTCATGTGTTTTTGTTTATTATTTTGTGTTTAGTCTTAATAAATCATATTGTTATCTTGGACAGAACTTTCATTCTATTAATTGGTAGAGCAACCCTATCATTTCTCACTAAGTTAATAAAACCTTCCTTTATTTAACTTATTTATCAAATTAAATTATTGCAGGTGCCAAACTCTTTTTCTACTCCACTTGCAGGGTTTGTTAGTTCGCGTATCTTTTTAATCCATGTGCAGCAGCAAAATTCGGAGTTAGAATAGGGGGGGCTTAGAGCATCATTTACATTTGTAGATTCTAGAAGAATTTAGTGTTAAATACACTGCTAGCCCCGGCACCTCGCACACTGACGTCGAACATAGATGGTGGTCACATTAATGTGACTGGGCCGTGTATCTCCGCTCAGGTAGACGACAAATTACTGAAGCGTAAGAGGAGGACATTATTTAATGTTCATTCCAGTGATGTTTGTGAGGTAAACTTCAATGACGTGCGACAAACTACAATCTTAAGGGGAGCCGGAGGTGGTCAAATCCAAAAAATTACGATTTTTTTTCTACCGAAAATTAATTGGAACATTCCTCTTTAATGTAAACTTTGAATTATTGTTCTGCTCGCCCTAGAAGTGGAGTTATTACCATTTTCCCCCACGCCTGCAGAGGAAATGGGCAGCCGCTGAATGCATCTAACACCCTCTCGTGACTTCCTGGCGAATTGCTTGGGATTTTCTCGGCCTGTTACGCATACAGCGCCTTATGTTGCGCATACAGCGAGTGTGCAAGGGTTGGATACATTGTTTTCTGTGACAAATGAAGCGCTAAGAGCGCAGAACATCGTCTCTTTGCTGTTTACCGTTTCGAATTAGTTCAGTGTTGCGCCTGTTGTTGGTAGTATTATACTTCTTGTGTAAAGCGTTGTTCTGGTTACGATGCCACGTTTTAGTAAGTGTGTATATAAGAAGAGGAAGAACGTAGGGAAAAGAAAATTAACACTAATACCAAGTTGCGATACTACAATTACTGAAACAGTGCGTTCTTCTGCTAAGCAACACATGGCCAGCCATAGCCCTGTGACATCTTCTAGCAAATAATATCTTGGGGATGGTGACTCCAAAGGTTTCAAGACTATAGAGGAACTGAAACCATATGGAAATGAATTTGTAGTTGAAAAGTTGGAATGCATTGGGCATATGCAAAAGCGTATGGGTGCACAGCTTCGAAGGCTCAAACAAACTTTGGGTTCAAGTAAGCTCAGTGATGGAAAGACAATAGGAGGGAGAGGCAGGCTTACTGATGAGGTGATTGAACGTGTACAGAGATACTATTGGTACGCTATAAGGCAAAATACTAGTAATGTTAGTGACATGCGAAAAGCAGTGTGGGCATTGTTCCTTCATACTGCCTCTTCCAATGAATACCCTCAACACAGCCTGTGCCCAAAAGATTCCTGGTGCAAATATAATGCAAAAAAGGACTATGATCACAAACATGGTTTGCCAGCAGCTGTGATAAATGCAATAAAACCGATTTTTCATGACTTAGCACAGCCAGAATTGTTACACAAATGTCTACACGGAAAGACGCAGAATCCTAATGAGAGCGTAAACAATTTGATTTGAAAGTGATTCCTAAAAGGGTGTTTGTAAGCATAAAAACACTGCACTTTGGCATTTATGATGCAATAGCAACCTACAACCAAGGGAACAGTGTGAAGTTCTGAAGGCATTAGGATTTACAGCTGGGGTGAACACTGTACGAGCACTAAGAAATATTGACAGAGAAAGGATAAGAGGAGCAGAAAGAAGAGAAAGGCATATGAAGTAAGATGGAACAACAGGCCAGAAAAGAAGACAGAAGAGGAAGCTTTTGGAGGATGAAGAAGACCCTGATAATCCATCCTATAGTGCAGGAATGTATTGAGAAACTTTGATAGCCATTTCCCGTAAATTAGAATTTTTCGAATATAAGGAACATTTCCTCAAAATCCACTCAAGCTAGAGAGATGAAATTTTTCTACAGCACTCCTAGTGGTCAAACTTACATTGTAACACAGCCATTTGGCAATATGTTCAGTAGTTTCATTTCAGTTTAATTATAAAGCAATTATTTGTAAAAAAATTTGGGTCATTAATAAAAAAATAATTGGAAGGTAACTAGAAAAGATACTCCCAAATCCCTCTGTCATAACTGCAATACTAAACCACTCTATACGTAAAAAAAAATTCAAATTTTTCTATTTGGTAGTTTATTCATAAATGTTCCTCAAACTTAGTGATTTTAACATGGGCAGCATAGGCACCTCCGGCTCCGCTTAAAACGCATTTTAATTTACTAATTAAATCTATCATTGTCATCATCTTCTTCTCATTAGCGTTAAACCGTCTACTTCGGGATCTGCTGTATTCAAGATTTGGCAAATTTCGTTTTATTTAACTTTGCGATTGGACCCCTTTCCTGTGGACACAGTTGTCAGGAAGACGTGTTCTCGCAGCCTGTGAATCACATATACTTTTTATCTACGTTAGCGTATTTTAACTGTTTGTGCACCGTATTTTAAGAGACAGAATTTAGGGAGAACTCCTCATTTGCCTAAACGAGAGTGCGAAACGGCCTGAAAAGCACATTCAGGCTGGCCAACTCACCAACCATGGTTGTCAGTGCGCCGCGCAGATTCAGTTCTGGCTCGCCTTACCTCCCTGTGTCGCAAGCTAGGGCGCTGCGCTTGAGGTGCGTTTACAGTTTTTCGCCTTGCGGCTGGTCGCCGTGCGGCTGTGGCTAGTCCTACAAGGAGCCAGAGACGCCCAGCTTGAATATAGGTGTGAATGCAGTCAATCCCACCCAGACGTTGAGAGAGAGGCCTGAACCTACACGCGTGCCTCTACCTGCGTGTGGGGGCAAGCTACAGCCACACGCCAGCTAGCCCCAAGGCGTGCAGGTGTTAACACGCCTTTCGCTACACTAGCATGTACACTGAAGTGACAAAAGCAATGGGATAATAATATGCACATATGTAGAAGGCGGTAGCATCGCCCACTCAACATATCAAAGGGCAGTGAGTGCATTGGCGGAGCTCTCATTTCTACTCAGGTTGGTTGGTTGGTTGGTTTGGCCATCCCGGCATTTGCCTGAAGCGATTTAGGGAAATCACGAAAAACCTAAAATAGGATGGCCGAACGCGGGTTTGAACCGTCATCCTCCCGAATGTAAGTCCATTGAGCTAACCACTGCGCCACCTCGCTCGATGTACTCAGGTGATTCATGTGAAAAGGTTTCCAAACTGATTATGGCGGCACGACCGGAATTAAGACTTTCTATGCGGAATTGTCGTTGGACCTAGATGCATGGGACATTCCACTTCGGTAAGCATTAGGGAATTCAGTATTCAGAGATCCACATGTCAAAAGTGTATCGAGAATGCCACATTTCCGGCATCATCTTCCACCACGGACAATGCAGTGGCGTTCATTTAACGACCCAGACCAATGGCCTTTGCGTAGAGTTGTCAGTGTTAAGAGACAAGCAACACTGCGTGAAATAACCGCAGAAATCAATGTGGGACGTACAACGGACTTATCCTTAGGACAGTTAATGGGCTATGATAGCAGACAACCGAGGCGAGTGCCTTTGCTATACAGCACGACATCGCCTGCAGATCCTCTTCTAGGCTCATGACCATATTGGCTGGACCCTAGATGACTGGAAAACCGTGGTGTGATCGTATGAGTTACAATTTCATTTGGTATGAGATGACAGACGCCACATAGCCAGGGTCCCTAGGCACTCTAAGTTGGTGGTGGCTCCATAATGGTGTGGGCTGTGTTTACATGGAATGGCTGGGTCCTGATTATGTTCCGCTACTTGGAGACCATTTTCAGCCATTTATGGACTTGATGTTCCCAAAAAACGATGGAATTTTTACGGATGACGGTGTGCCATGTCGCTGGGCCACAATAGTTCGAAACCGGTTTGAAGAACGTTCTGGACAGTCCGAGAGAATTATTTGGTCACCCAGATCGTCCGATATGAATCCCATCAAACATTTGTGGAATATAATCGAGACGTCAGCTTGTGCACAAAATCCTTCACTGGCAACAACTTCGCAATCGTGGATAGCTTTATAGGCAGCATGTCTCAATATTTCTGTAGGGGACTTCCGACGACTTAATGAATCCATGACATGTCGAGTTACTGTACTACGGCGGGAAAAAGGTCTGACACGGTACTGGAAGGTATTCTGTGACTTTTGTCACCCCAGGCTAAATCAATCATTGTCAATAACTGTATATATTGAAAATAAATACTAGAATTTTGAAGTCAGGTATATTGAACTGGAAAAGAAATTGAAACATTTACTTGTACTAGTGATATTACAGGTGCGCAGAAGTCGAAAATTACGCAGCAGTCACAGTTTGTGATGATAATATCAGCGTAAATTGGTTCTAGCAAGAATTGAAACTAAGTTAGAGCATTTAAAATTTTATGTTCCTTCTTCTTGTTCCTAGCACTGATCTTTTAACTAAACTATTGGTAGAAAAAAAAGGGTTTAGTTTTTGCAACAAATTTCTTTAGAAATATGAAACAGCATTAACAAGCTCAACTCTTTAAAGAAAACTTCTTTAAAGCCTGTATACGACGTTCTTCTATTCGCACCTTAAATAATTCTTACTCTACACTATGTGTACGGAACAGTACCTACACTTGAAGACCCATCAGTGTACATCATAAGACTTTATTGGGTGAAAGTAAGTAAATTGTGCCAGATTTTTAAAATTTTATTGTGACCCATTTTCCACAACATTCACATTGCAGCTAATGATTTATTTAAATGTGTGACCTGTCTTGTGTATTGCTCACGGCACCTGATTTTATTATCAAGTTGCAGAACCAAACATTTAACACTGCCCACCTCTCCTGTCTGCAAGTTTTTTGCGTTTATGTTGAATGGTAAACTCATGAAGAATATCAACTGCACATAACGAGACTCATAATGTTTTATGAGCATTTATTCGCTGTAAACTATTTGTTAATGTTCGTGGAAATTTCATTAGCACCCTCTTCTAAAACTGCTTCATTCGAGGCCACCTGCAAACAACCAACATCGCTGTGACTGATGTTTTAACGTCGTAATAATTTACATTATTAAGGACAACGTACTAAAAGAGTTATAAAGTACATTTACTTGATTCCTGTTGTTAGTGTATATTGGTTAATTTGTGAGTGCAACTAGTACACTGGTATTAAAATTGCGGATGTATGTGTTTACATGTGTGTGTGTGTGTGTGTGTGTGTGAGAGAGAGAGAGAGAGAGAGAGAGAGAGAGAGGCAGATAGAGAGAGAGGCAGAGGAAAGAGAGAGTTTTATTGTCGTGTCATTTTTTTCCTGTGCTTCTCATTGCCAAGAGAGAGTTTTATTGTCGCGTCATTTTTTTCCTGTGCTTCTCATTGCAGAAGCAATGTATTTTAATTGTTGCGTATTACAAATGACTAAATAAACCTTGGCCATTAAATGCCTATTTAATCAGGCTGTGATGTAACTCGAAAGCAAACTCTCTTCGTCTCTGACCCACTCTACTTTTCCGTCCCTGGTTCTGTCTCTCTTTCCCTGAGACTTCCTCTGTCTCGTCCACACGGGTGCCCAAGCACAACCCACGAACCGTTCTCACAGCCCTACAACACAGAAAAAAAAATTCTTGAATTTTTTTGACATTTTTATTAACTCGTAGGAACATACTAGTTTTATGTAGAAAATAATGAGAAATCGTCTAAAATATGCAGTTACTTGACTCTATAACTAGGCTTAATTTTATGAAAAGCAATTTTTACATTATAGGCTTAAATATATTTTTTAGAAATTGCATTACCACAGCAATGGCAGACATCAACATATGAAGTGCAGGATTCATGATGTAAGCAACGCTTACACCTGACACACAGAAGCCAGTCACAGGTTTTATCAGTTTTGGGACATTATTCCCCACATTCAGCGTACTCGCCCTCTTCTTCAAGAAGTTCGTTGCTTGACTCTTCCTTGTAGTGAACGTCATTTGACGAATCTGAAGTGCCTGAAGTATCTTTAGCCTTCCTGGTCCGAACGTATTTCACTAGTGTTTTCCAACAGGCCCAGTTTTTTTCCCTTTTACATCAAGTTTCAATTAAATTTTTAAATATCTTGTTTTGGCGTCAAGTTTTCAGATGTAATTTTTGGAGGCCGACGTGTGTTTGTTTGAGGTTCAGGTGTAGCTGTCAAAGATGAAATATTGTTCAGAATTTCTGTAAGTGTGAGATGGCTCGTTTCATTTGAAATCACAGGCCAAATAGGCCTATGACGTTGCTCTTCTTTCAGAGGATTTTTGGCCACGTTTTTCTCTTTTCATTATTAAATATATGTTTTAGGCCAATATGCATCGGTCTTAATTTTTTTTATGTGATGGACAAGTCTTGACTCATTAGCTGAAACAAAACAAGAATTAGGGCCCACTGGAATTTTGGGATGACAGCCGGTATTTAATTTTCTCTCAAGTGTTGTTCTGAGAATATTAAACTCTGTGGAAGCTTATCCTCCAGAATAATTATCGTTGTTTTCTTTACTAACAGAATTTTTAAGGTCTTCTTCTTTCCACGATCTTCCCCTGTAAGAGCCGACCTTTCGAATGTATTTATATGACATCTATAAAAAACATGACGATGCCATCAAAATTTAATATATGACACGTTTATGGGCTGGCCATCTATCCAGATAATGGTATGGCCGTCTCTCCCGATCAGCCGAGATATGCGGCCATAGCTCATCATCAAACGAGGTGGACGCAAACTCAAACATAGCCTACGTACCGGTATGCAGTTAGACATAAACAACACGGAAACTAAGGTTTTCGTAGCTACTCACAGCCTAAGCTATGTTTACAATGAAAGGTTATGACATACTACGTAATTTCATGGTATACTGAAAAGTAAAATCATGGAAATTTCAGTTAAAATGAAGAGTCATCCGGAGCGGCAGCAATCACCCACGTTACTGAATAACTACGAATTGACCGGTAGCGGTGTACGGCGGATCGCGGAAGAACTACATGCACTGGCCACCTCTACCGTATGCCGTCTATCCCGAATTTACCCTATAGAGGATTTCCTTGAACTTCTCTTAATTCTGAAGTACATGCTGAATTCATTCTGGTAGTCTTGGAATGAAAACATGGCCCTTAGAATTCCCGCTTGCCTTCACTGGAGGAGGCGGTTGACTGGACGCGCACTGCGGATTAGGCCGGTATTACACTATCAAATTTCTTTGTCAAAGATTTGATCAAAGATGTGATCCAATATTCCGTCCAATATATTTGACAAAGATCTTTGACGTAGCGCTAGAAGGGGTATTACACAGTCATAAAATATTTGGTCAAAGTTCAAGATGGCTGACAACAACTTGTTATTAACCGCAGCAGTTCTGCGTACTCCAATTGCATTGTGTGCACATGCGGAAAAGAAGTGGGGGGAAAAAATGGAACCATACATACGAGGTTGACAGTCTTAAAAGTCCTGGGATTACAACTTGATAATAAATTCGGTTGGGAGGAGCACACCACAGAACTGCAGAAAGGCCTTAACAAATCTGTATTTGCAATTCGAGTGTTAGCAGACATAGGCAACATAAAAATGTAAAAGCTTGCATACTTTCATTCCATAATGTCATATAGGATAATAGTTTGGGGTAAATCTTGAAGTCAAACAAAAGTTTTCAAGGTCCAAAAGCGTGTAATACGTATTATTTGTGGAGTAAATTCACGGACGTCCTGCAGAAATCTCTTCAAAGAACTGGGTATACTAACTACTGCCTCTCAGTATATTTACTTCTTAATGAAATTTGTCGTAAATAATATATCTCTTTTTCCAACAAACAACTCAGTTCATACATACAATACCAGGAACAAAAATGATCTACACAAGGACTTAAAAGCACTTACTTTAGTTCAAAAAGGGGTCCACTACTCAGGAACACCCATCTTCAATAATTTGCCAGGAAACATAAAAAATTTAATTAGAAATAAAGATCAGTTTAAAAGGAGCCTGAAAGAATTACTACTGGCCAACTCCTTCTACTCCATTGGCGAAATTTTTAATAGAAACAAATGATGTATTTATTCATACTATTAGTATTGTTATTTCAGCTTAAAAAAATCGACATGTTCCATATCCACGAGGATCTCCTCAGCACGGATCTATGGAACGAAAAACTAACCTAATCTGGGTGAAGCCGTGGGTTTTACGACGACACGATAAAAGCATTCAACAAAACTTGTTACGTGAGCTTACAGTGGAAGACGTCAATTCGTACATCAATTACTTAAGAATGGATGAGCATACATTTCTGTTTGTGCTCAATGAAGTGTATCCTCATATCACAAAGCACAATATTCACTTAAGAACAGCTACATCTTCAGAAGACAGGCTCACTATAATACTCAGATTCCTTGCTACAGGAGAGGGTTATGTTAGGATAGGTTAGGTTAGGTCATGTCAGGTCTCCAATCTTCTTAATCTATTTTTGTATTCAGGGTGCCTCACGTTGTAAAGCGCCTCATCAGCTTCAGACATCTCTATTAATTTTGTAGTTGTCGGCACACACCAATTGTATTTACCGGCAATGGTTATAAAAACACTACAGACGACAGAACGCTGCAGCGATGCTAGCGCTCCATGTGGTAACATGTCACATTGCAGTGAACAGAAGACAAGCGGTTTCTTTGATCAAATATACAGCGATGCCCTAGATTTGATCAAATATTGGACGACATTTGACAAAGTCCCTATTACACTATCAAATATCTTTGACAAAGATACTGGACAAAGATATTGGACAAAGAAGTTTGATAGTGTAATACCGGCCTTAACGCTGGCCACCAGCGGCCGCCCGCTGTAGCATTCACCGCGGAAGAGGGCGGCCACGCACGGGAAAGAATGCACTTGCGTGCTGAGTTCTGTGAACTCGCCTTGTCCCCGCCTGTTCTCGAATATGAATTCAGATGTTTCTTCGAACGATAGATCACCCATGCAAATAGCGTATATCGTGCGATAACGTCGCAATATTGCGCACTGACCGTGGGCCGCCTCCACATACGAGTCTTTTGTCTAGTGCTGACGGGCCGCTGACACGTCGGGCGTAAACATCGAGAGGACAAAGTTGGTGGAAAGTTTTTGATGGCGCACCGTTTGATATATCGGAACTGGTAATCTTTGGGAACGGCGATGTGCATTAGGGTGGCATTAGCAAGCTGCTGGAAAGATGAGTTCGGATAGGTCGACATTCGGAATCTTCCAAGAAACCGATGCCGAACCTTCCCGAACTCTGTTACGAGGTTTCGGATTGGTGAAATAAATATGCGTTCTCAGCGTGGTCAAAAGGGCAGTTTCGGTGGTCTCAACCGGTGAAGGACCAGGAGAGAAACGTATCAGACCCTTCCCCGCTGGAAGCCGCAGTAAACACTTCTTCGCTGGGAGCCACAGTAGAGACGCAGACAACGGTCTTTAGTGCTGCGAAAGGAGAAGGCAGTCCATGAACAGACATGCCGCACTACTCTAGAACCCGACCACCCCTGCAACCTCACCGTGCCTTGTCTCGCGCCGGCCGAAGTGGCCAAGCGGTTCTAGGCGCTCCAGTCTGGACCCGCGCGACCGCTACGGTCACAGGTTCGAATCCTGCCTCGGGCATGGATGTGTGTGATGTCCTTAGGTTAGTTAGGTTTAAGTAGTTCTAAGTTCTAGGGGATTGATGACCTCAGTAGTTGAGTCCCATAGTGCTCAGAGGCATTTTGAACTTTCTATCGCACAAACGATGTACCACAGCGACGGTATAAGAAATTCGTACTGGTTGATAGGTGCGTTGATTCGGATTGATCAGTCAGTCACTGTGTGGTGACCTTTCGGCTCTAACTCTCTGTGGTTCAGTTAACTTCACTTAACTTCCGATGCAATCATCACAAACATTTCAGCTTCACGATTATCATTCGGTTAACACGATTTCTTGTTCGTTCGGCCTATTTTATAAGAACCTTTCTAGTTCTTTCCTTCTTAAGATCCACAATTAGCACACGTTCGTAAGTGTATATGCACTCATTCTCCCGTGATGAGTACTTGATCCTTTATTGTTCTGAACAATCATTGAATTCAAAACCGATAAATGTACATGATTTATAAACCTTGTTCCATTACAGTAGCCGATAGTCCCCATCACTACTTAATGATTATTAATGTTTAATCAGGACACACAACTATAGTCCACGTGTTGGGGCTAACCGTTTCCTTCCCTTTCTATGTGCACAATACATTCACATACACCTAGGCCGCAGTGGAGCACTTGCAACTTGAGATGGGGACTAGTGCACTCAGTGGCAAAACAGATTTACTAGACCCTTATCCTACTGGCCTCCCCCCCACCGAACCATGGACCTTGCCGTTGGTGAGGAGGCTTGCGTGCCTCGACGATACAGATAGCCGTACCGTAGGTGCAACCACAACGGAGGGGTATCTGTTGAGAGGCCAGACAAACGTGTGGTTCCTGAAGAGGGGCAGCAGCCTTTTCAGTAGTTGCAGGAGCAACGGTCTGGATGATTGACTGATCTGGCCTTGTAACAATATCCAAAATGGCCTTGCTGTTCTGGTACTGCGAACGGCTGAAAGCAAGGGGAAACTACAGCCGTAATTTTTTCCGAGGGCATGCAGCTTTACTGTATGATTAAATGATGATGGCGTCCTGTTGGGTAAAATATTCCGGAGGTAAAATAGTCCCCCATTCGGATCTCTGGGCGGGGACTACTCAAGAGGACGTCGTTATCAGGAGAAAGAAAACTGGCGTTCTACGGATCGGAGCGTGGAATGTCAGATTCCTTAATCGGGCAGGTAGGTTAGAAAATTTAAAAAGGGAAATGGATAGGTTGAAGTTAGATATAGTGGGAATTAGTGAAGTTCGGTGGCAGGAGGAACAAGACTTTTGGTCAGGTGAATACAGGGTTATAAATACAAAATCAAATAGGAGTAATGCAGGAGTAGGTTTAATAATGAATAAAAAAATAGGAGTACGGGTAAGCTACTACAAACAGCATAGTGAACGCATTACTGTGGCCAAGATAGACACGAAGCCCACACCTACTAAAGTAGTACAAGTTTATATGCCAACTAGCTCTGCAGATGACGAAGAAATTGATGAAATGTATGATGAGGTAAAAGAAATTATTCAGGTAGTGAAGGGAGACGAAAATTTAATAGTCACGGGTGACTGGAATTCGAGAGTAGGAAAAGGGAGAGAAGGAAACATAGGTGAATATAGATTGGGGCTATGAAATGAAAGAGGAAGCCGCCTGGTAGAATTTTGCCCAGAGCATAACTTAATCATAGCTAATACTTGGTTCAAGAATCATGAAAGAAGGTTGTATACATGGAAGAACCCTGGACATACTAAAAGGTATCAGATAGATTATATAACGGTAAGACAGAGATTTAGGAACCACGTTTTAAATTGTAAGACATTTCCAGGCGCAGATATGGACTCTGACCACAATCTATTGGTTATGAACTGTAGATTAAAACTGAAGAAGCTGCAAAAGGGTGGGAAATTAAGGAGATGGGACCTGGATAAACTGAAAGAACCAGAGGTTGTACAGTGTTTCAGGGAGAGCATAAGGGAAGAATTGACAGGAATCGGGGAAAGAAATACAGTAGAAGAAGAATGGGTAGCTTTGAGGGATGAAATAGTGAAGGCAGCAGACGATCAAATAGGTAAAAAGACGAGGGCTAGTAGAAACCCTTGGGTAACAGAAGAAATATTGAATTTAATTGATGAAAGGAGAAAATATAAAAAATGCAGTAAATGAAGCAGGCAAAAAGGAATACAAACGTCTGAAAAATGAGATCGACAGGAAGTGCAAAATGGCTAAGCAGGGATGGCTAGAGGACAAATGTAAGTATGTAGAGGCTTATCTCACTAGGGGTAAGATAGATACTGCCTACAGGAAAATTAAAGAGACCTTTGGAGAAAAGAGAACCACTTGCATGAATATCAAGAGCTCAGATGGAAAACCAGTTCTAAGCAAAGAATGGAAAGCAGAAAGGTGGAAGGAGTATATAGAGGGTCTATACAAGGGCGATGTACTTGAGGACAATATTATGGAAATGGAAGAGGATGTAGATGAAGATGAAATGGGAGATATGATACTGCGTGAAGAGTTTGACACAGCACTGAAAGACCTAAGCCGGAACAAGGCCCCCGGAGTAGGCAACATTGCATTAGAACTACTAACAGCCTTGGGAGAGCCAGTCCTGACAAAAAACTACCATCTGGTGAGCAAGATGTATGAGACAGGCGAAATACCCTCAGACTTAGAGAAGAATATAATAATTCCAATCCCAAAGAAAGCAGGTGTTGACAGATATGAAAATTACCGAACTATCAGTTTAATAAGTCACAGCTGCAAAATACTAACGCGAATTCTTTACAGAAGAATGGAAAAACTGATAGAAGCCGACCTCGGGGAAGATCAGTTTGGATTCCGTAGAAATGTTGGAACACGTGAGGCAATACTGTCTCTACGACTTATCTTAGAAGAAAGATTAAGGAAAGGCAAATCTACATTTCTAGCATTTGTAGACTTAGAGAAAGCTTTTGACAATGTTGATTGGAACACTCTCTTTCAAATTCTAAAGGTGGCAGGGGATAAATACAGGGAGCGAAAGGTATTTACAATTTGTACAGAAACCAGATGGCAGTTATAAGAGTCGAGGGGTATGAAAGGGAAGCAGTGGTTGGGAAGAGAGTGAGACAGTGTTGTAGCCTCTCCCCGATGTTATTCAATCTGTATATTGAGCAAGCAATAAAGGAAACAAAAGAAAAGTTCGGAATAGGTATTAAAATCCATGGAGAAGAAATAAAAACTTGGAGTTTCGCCGATGACATTGTAATTCTGTCAGAGACAGCAAAGGACTTGGAAGAGCAGTTGAACGGAATGGACAGTGTCTTGAAAGGAGGGTATAAGATGAACATCAACAAAAGCAAAACGAGGATAATGGAATGTAGTCGAATTAAGTCGGGTGATGCGGAGGCAATTAGATTAGGAAATGAGACACTTAAAGTAGTAAAGGAGTTTTGCTATTTGGGTAGCAAAATAACTGATGATGGTCGAAGTAGAGAGGATATAAAATGTAGACTAGCAATGGCAAGGAAAGCGTTTCTGAAGAAGAAAAATTTGTTAACATCGAGTATATATCTAAATGTCAGGAAGTCGTTTCTGAAAGTATTTGTATGGAGTGTAGCCATGTATGGAAGTGAAACATGGACGATAAATATTTTCGACAAGAAGAGAATAGAAGCTTTCGAAATGTGGTGCTACAGAAGAATTCTGAAGATTAGATGGGTAGATCACATAACTAATGAGGAGGTATTGAATAGAATTGGGGAGAAGAGGCACAACTTGACTAGAAGAAGGGATCGGTTGGTAGCACATGTTCTGACCAATTTAGTATTGGAGGGCAGCGTGGAGGGTAAAAATCGTAGAGGGAGACCAAGAGATGAATACACTAAGCAGATTCAGAAGGATGTAGGTTGCGGTAGGTCCTGGGAGATGAAGAAGCTTGCACAGGATAGAGTAGCATGGAGAGCTGCATCAGACCAGTCTCAGGACTGAAGACCACTACAACAACAGATCCTACTGGCGCTCTGCAGCGTTTACTTGTGCATTACATCCTTTTTGTAAGTCTCTCCCAGTTTGGCGAGAAGAGAAGGCTTTGCATGTACTACACACTATTTTGTAAATGCCTAATTGTGTTTTGTTATTGAGCTGTTCGTTTATGTTGTGTCTCAGTGTGTCACGCAGTTTGTTAAGTGTTGTAGAAGCAATGGTAATGTTGTGTGGTCTGCTATTTCCTATTCTGTAGGAGAGTTTGCTTGAGAGTGGTATGCAAGCAGTGGGTATCTTTTCCGTTTTATTTGTAGCAGTTGGTTTATTATTGATTAACTTCTCTTGGTTGGGATTCACAGTCATATAATATTTCTTAAAAGATATCATAGTCGCCGTTGACTGTATGAAATATTTATTATTACGATTGCAATTCCGACCTTAGGGCCATTTTAAGTAACACTGCAAAAATTACCTAAACACAAAAAATACAAAAGTCTATATACATAATTAAACAAACATTTCATTAAGATAGTAGCGTAATTATAAAAATTTGGGAGACATGTACATAACTTACATTCTGTCAGAATACAAGACTATATGACATGTACTGCCTTTTGAATGCGAGAGTCCCACTAGATCGTATGAGTACGACACTTATTACATCGTAACATGTTGTTAAGTATGTGCTGAATTGTCAATGTTACCATCGTTCTAATAATCTATCACAAATAAAGCTCAGGTGCACTGACAACATGTGGAGCTAAGCCTGTTGGCGCGAAAACACATTTACTAAAGATACTGCCTGTGCACGTAGCAAAGATAGTGCGCACCAAGGATACAACTTATAAGTTTTATGTCGTGAAAAATTTTCATATGTCGACATCATACAGCTTTCTAAGAATCTCATAACAAATACTAAATTAGCGCTAGATACGGTAAAACTCCCAGTAGATGAACAAAATTTAATCACATGTAAAATCGCCAACATTATACAGAACCAAATACGTAATCAGGATCATTTTAGCCATTCAGAACGTGAAGACCAGTTAACTATTGGAAGTATTAACGAAAAACTTAGGACACAAAATGCCATTTGTTTAAAAGCCGATAAAACGAATACAGTCGTTATTATGGATGAATCTGATTATCATGACAAAGTTTTACAGTTTTTTGATACCAATGCAATTACCAAGATAGATAAAGACCCCACTAAAAAATTCAACGATAATTTAAAGTAAAAGCTTAATTCGTGTAACTTCCTTTTTACCGATGCGCAAATAAAGGAATGTATTAACATGAATCCTAGCGCTCCTAAATTGAGAGCCCAACCTAAAGTGCATAAACAGCAGATCCCGATCCGTCCAATTTGTAACTGTATCGATAGCCCAGCCTATAAGGTTAGCGAAAACCTCGATGTCTTGCTTAGAGAATTTTATACATTCGAAAAACAGTACACTGTGTGCAACTCATATGAAGTTACACATGACATTAAGTCTATGCCCATACCAGGGGACGGGATATTTGTATCATTTGACATCACAAATATGTACTCAAATGTGTAAGGCGACGATAGAAATAATAAGGAATAATTTAATTAAGCATAAAAAATTGACTGTGGGCGAGATTTGCGAACTTATTGACTTATTCGAATTAGTCACGTCCCAGAATTACTTCATATTCCAGAGCGCCATTTATAAATCGGAGGGTCTCGCAATGGGCAACTGTTTGGCGGGAACTTTAGCTGACATCTTCATAAACACATTCGAGACTCATTTTTTCGCTAATTATGAACAGACAACCAAGAAAATTCGGTACACACCATTTTCTGATGGATTGCAAAACCGCGTCTACAGTAAACTGCACCTGCACGGGAACAGAAAAAAAATCGAATAAAACTTGTCACAACGTAAGTGCAATTTACAAGGAATACAATTAGTGTCAAGTTCCGTGGATCATTTGCACGATAAGTCGTAATGATGTGGTACGAGTCATTTTACATACACATCGCAAATTGATTTTTAAATGTGGCCACACCCTGAAGACACACACACACACACACACACACACACACACACACACACACACACACAAATTCGTATCCACCACCTTTTACACGGTACAGCAATGGGAATTCTTCTCTGGAATAAGAAAAACTTTGTCAGTCAGTTTCCAGATTTTACTTTGCTATCTGTCATACATTTTATGTTACTGGGTAAGCTATCAAAAATTTTTGTTGCAGCACTGTGCACCCGATTTTACGCTATATACAACCTTAACGTGGAGTACTGAATGCCATTTTTCCTTCTGGTACTGTAATTATGGAGATCATTGTCCCTTTTGTGCTGCAATTGACAGCAAACTTCATGAGGGAATAAATTGACGTGAAGCAGTAGTTAGAACGTCCAACTCCTTAAACAGCTGTATACAAGATCATCGTGAGTGTGCACCACACATTACTCTTACAGTACGTTTTTGAGGAATCAAGACTTTCCTTCTTAGAGATAAGCTACTCCGGAACATCATTCCATATGGCATTACTGAATGAAAATATGCAAAATATGTCAACTTACTGATTTGTCTCCCCCGAAGATTTGCAATGATTCAAAGTGCAAATGTGGCTGAACTAAGTTGTTTTAGGAATTTCAGATTGTACTTTTTTCGAGTTAAAATTCTCATCAATATGGAAACCTAAGAATTTTGAAGTTATTGACCTGGTTATTGTTCCTTACCATATACTACAATTATCACTGGTATAATACCCTCAGACGTGCAGAACTGAATGTATGTCTTTCTAAAATTGAGGGTGAGCCCACTCGCAAAAAACCAGTCAATGATACTTTTAAGAACACTGTTTACTATTTCTTCTGTTTTTGTATGTACACCTGGATTGATTACACTACTAGTGTATTCTGCAAAAAGAACTAATTCTGCGTATTGTATATTAGAAAGAATATAGTTTAGGTATATGAGGAGCAATGGTGGATCTAATATTGAGCCTTGGGAACCCGATACGTGAATTCTCCCCAGTCAGAATAATGTACCAGACTACAGTGGTTGAATTACTAAGTACACCTTTCTGCATTCTTTTGGTTACATATGACATTATCCATTGGTTGGCTATACCATGAATCCCACAAAACTTCAATTTATCTAGGAGAATATTGTGATTCATACAAATGCCTTAGACAGCTCACAGAAAATATCTACCGGCGCTATTTTATTATTTAATGCTTATAAATTTTGGTGAGTGAATACGTAAATGGCATTCTCAGTAGAACAACTCTTCTGAATTCCAAATTGTGGTTTGCTGAGGATATTATTGTCGTTCACGTGAGATACTATTCCAGAATACATCACGTTCTCAAAACGTTTGGAAAATGCAGTCAACAATGAAACAAGTCGGTAGTTAGTAACATTCCTCCTATCATACTACGGTATGTTGATGATTTTCACTTATGGACCGTCTGACAGCAACTGAATAAAACACAATTTTAGTGCCATACGCGTTTCGCCTTTATTTTCTGCAAGGCATCATCAGTGGCAGGTTGCGTAGACAGTTTCTTACATATTACGCTCCTGTTGCATTTTTGGTCTTGTTCTTCTTCCTATGAGCGCCAATTTGCTGTTTTTTCTGCATTCCACAGCACTATGCACTGAACGCTTTTTTTAATGCAATGTTTTGGTTTCTGTTGCCGACTGTCAAAGAAGAAACTGTCTACGCAACCTGCCACTGATGATGCCTTGCAGAAAATAAAGGCGAAACGCGTATGGCACTAAAATTGTGTTTTATTCAGTTGCTGTCAGACGGTCCATAAGTGAAAATCATCAACATACCGTAGTATTACGCGCAACTGAGGAGGACAGGACCAAAAAATTGAAGATGTTCCTCCTATCATCTTTATTAAGGAGGCCGCGCGTGAATACACTACGCAAATTAGTTTGTTAGTAATGGGACCACATCTTTTGCTTTGTTTGGTAGGATCTCTTACAAAGGAGAAAACGCAAATGTTTCTGGTCACTCAGCGTTTTCCAGCACGTATGACATACCTCCACTATCCATTGCTCCTCCAGAATTGCTGTAGTGGCTATTACGGCAAAGTACTTACACGTGAGATATAATTTCAATATCGGTTATCGATTGTTGAAGACCCCTAGCAACGGACTCTTTGACTTGAACCTAAATTTATATCACTTTACATCCATTTTTATACGTAACACAAGTTTGTAATATCAGCAGAACATTCCTGATAGCTTGCTGATTCCATAGATACCATACAACCCTTCCGAAACCGTATTGCAGGATCCCTGTAAGACATTCATATTTCAAATTATGAAATCAGTTAAATTATTGCCCCATATTATGCTACCATGAGTAACGACAGACCGTAATAGGATAATAATCTTAATTTGCTAATTCCGAAATTTTGCGTGTACCTCTACACACATAATAAACAAGCCACAGTACGGTGCGTGGCGGAAGACATGCTGTACCACTAATAGTCGTTTCCTTTCATGCTCCACTCACAATCAGAGAGAGTAAGAAACGACTGTCTATATGCCACGGTATAGGCCTAATTTCTCTAATCTTCGAGGTTCTTACTCGAAATGTACGTTGGCGGCAGTAGAATCGTTTTGCCATAGTTTTATATGCCGGTTCTCAAAATTTTCGCTGCAGTGTTCCGCGAAAAGAACGCCACATTCTCTCCAGCGATTCCCATTTGGGTTCCCAAAGAATCTCCGTAATACTTTCGTGTTGTTCGAACCTACCAGTAACATTTAGCAGGCCGCCTTTGAATTGCTTCGTTCTCTTCCTTTGTCCGATCAGGTGCGGATCCCAAACACTCGAGCAGTATTCAAGAATGGATCGCGTTAGTATCCTACATACGCTCTCTTTTACAGATGAATCACACTTTCCTAAAATACTCCCAACAAACCGAAGTTGATCTCTCGTACCCTACTAAATCCTTACATGCACGTTCCATTTCGTACCGCTCTGCAGCGTTACGCCCAGATATTTGATCGACCCGACTGTGCTATCAGCACACCACTAATCCTCTATTCTAGCATTACGGGTTTGTTTTTCCTACTCATCTGTTGACTTGAATCTTTCAGATTCTGAAGGTAGCAGGGGTAAAATACAGGGAGCGAAATGCTATTTACAATTTGTACAGCAACCAGATGGCAGTTAAGAGAGTCGAGGGGCACGAAAGGGAAGCAGTGGTTGGGAAGGGAGTGAGACAGGATTGTAGCCTCTCCCCAATGCTATTCAGTCTGTATATTGAGCAAGCAGTAAAGGAAACAAAAGAAAAATTCTGAGTAGGTATTAAAATCCATGGAGAAGAAATAAAAACTTTGAGGTTCGCCGATGACAGTGTAATTCTGTCAGAGACAGCAAAGGACTTGGAAGAGCAGTTGAACGGAATGGACAGTGTCTTGAAAGGAGGGTATACGATGAACATCAACAAAAGCAAAAAGAGGATAATGGAATGTAGTCGAATTAAATCGGGTGATGCTGAGGGAATTAGATTAGGAAATGAGACACTTAAAGGAGTTTTGCTATTTGGGTAGCTAAATAACTGATGATGGTCGAAGTAGAGAGGATATAAAATGTAGACTAGCAATGGTAAGGAAAGCGTTTCTGAAGAAGAAAAATTTGTTAACATCGAGTATATATTTAAGTGTCAGGAAGTCGTTTCTGAAAGTATTTGTATGGAGTGTAGCCATGTATGGAAGTGAAACATGGACGATAAATAGTTTGGACAAGAAGAGAATAGAAGCTTTCGAAATGTGGTGCAACAGAAGAATGCTGAAGATTAGATGGGTATATCACATAACTAATGAGGAGGTGTTGAATATAATTGGGGAGAAGAGAAGTTTGTGGCACAACTTGACTAGAAGAAGGGATCGGTTGGTAGGACATATTCTGAGGCATCAAGGGATCACCAATTTAGTATTGGAGGGCAGCGTGAAGGGTAAAAATCGTAGTGAGAGACCAAGAGATGAATACACTAAGCAGATTCAGAAGGATGTAGGCTGCAGTACGTACTGGGAGATGAAGAAGCTTGCACAGGATAGAGTAGCATGGAGAGCTGCATCAAACCAGTCTCAGGACTGAAGACCACAACAACTGTGTTAAATTACATTTTTTTCCCTTTAGAGCTAGTTGCTATTCATCACACTAACTAGAAATTTTGTCTAAGTTATCTTGTATGCTCCTTCAGTCACCTCAACGACCACACGTTCCCAAACACTACAGGGTCATCAGCGAACAACCGCAGATGTCTGCTCACCCTATGCCCCAGATTATTCACGTATAAACTGCGGTCCTCTCACAATTCCCTGGGGCATCTTGTATTACGTATTAACAGATTAATCTCTGGTGGCATATTAAACTTCAATATATTAAACGCCTGTTTTCAAAAGAAACTTTCATTCAAGCGACAAAAGACGATATTTTACAACCTCAGCTGTAACCCAAACGCTGCAGCTGAATTGATATTACTAAGATATTAAGTGGCGAGTTTTGGAATCAGCATAAAAAAAATCATCTAAGATGAGACATTTTACACATTGTTTTGCAGTCGTTTTAAATTTAGTTAAAACAATATTTATTTTATTATGCAAAAATGGTAGAAAGGGTTGTGCAGTGTACCCAAGTATGGCTGATAACTCATTAATAGTTATACGTTCTGACAAATATCTGTTGTGTTACGATTAATAAAATCAAAGTAGCACTAGCTACCAAACAGGTTAGTTCTGATATGAAGCACATATTTTATACTTCGTTTTTGTGATTTCACATCCCTTAAACTGGTGGGGAGAGGAATGTCTATAAATAAATTGTAGAGAGATGCCAAAAGGTACTTCAGAGTGGGCTGGTGTAGGTTGCCAACAGTACGACAACATTACCGACGTCTGTTGTTACTGTGAAATTCTTTTGTGACTTGTTTTTATGTAATAAATACTGTAATATGGATACAAGTTACGTAAGACATAGCATAAGTTAGAAGTTGAACCCTGGAATGGACTGCAGTCAGTTTAATTCATCTTATGTTACTGATGAAATCAGTAAGTTGGAATAGTGACGTCATTGAATGGGAGCCCAAAATATAGATTTTTATAGATCCCAACCGTAGAAAACATCACACACTCTTGACGACGTATTGCTTAGTGGCTCACGCGATAGTGACAAGGTGAAGTTTAATTTACGAAATGAAATAACTATTTTCGTATAAAGAAATTAAAATTTCTTCTGGCTTCATTAATGTTATATCCGCCTGCGGCAAGTTTCCAGGTACATCCCTTGGACAAATCTCTTGAATGTAAGGAACAGATCAGTCTTACGTGAAAAACTAGGAACACTTTCCGCTTTGACCAAAGACTACTACAGTCACCTATCCGATTTAAGGCGTATCAAATTAGTTTCCTGATACATGTGTAACGGGAAGTACCCTTACTCAACTATCGACAAAAATGCTAGAGTGAAACTATTCTATCTTAACTTTCCTTCATATGAAAATTACTTTGCTAATATCAAAGATCTACACTAATTCAGAAGGAGACTGCTCCGTTATAAATATGCCCTAGACTGAATAAAGAAATACATTCCTCTGTTATCAAAAGAGTAAGCTTACCAATTCATATGTAATCAAAAACTGTAGGACAGATGAGGCAAAACATGAAAAACAGATAACGAGAGTGATGCACTCGATGGCCATTGATTTGGAAGACTATGCTTCCCAATAATTATGCACAAACGAAACGCGATGATAAAAAATTAAGGCTCAGAAGTCAACAAAATCCACGATGAAGACGTTAAAATTCTCGTTAGGATCTGTTATTGTGTAAGACACTGGATTCGTATTCATGTTTAGCGGGATCAAATCCGTCTTCGCCCAGACGGATTTAGGTTTTGCTCGATTTCCATAACTAAGAATAGGCGACAGAAAATATCGTTCAGCACCCTTGTATAACTGTCCTT
The DNA here is from genome assembly GCF_021461385.2 of Schistocerca piceifrons. Lineage (NCBI taxonomy): Eukaryota > Metazoa > Arthropoda > Insecta > Orthoptera > Acrididae > Schistocerca > Schistocerca piceifrons. The sequence continues at coordinate 776,200,078 of NC_060140.1, read as the reverse complement.
CTGATTTGGACGTCTAACCTTCCTTCTTTTTCTCATGCAAGATTCTGATGTCTAAGTCGGAATGAGAATTCCTTTCGTAAAAGTTACTGAAATTTGGTAGAACACAAACGAACAAATACTGATAACGAAGCACCAAGAAATTTATTAATTTCTCATGGTTGGGGTTCAGTCATGTAGAATTTTTTAAAGGGCATCATATTCGCCGTTGACTGTATAAATTATTTATTCCAGAATTGCAATTTCGGCCGTGAGGCCATTATCAAGTGGTAATTTTGCTTTAGAACATGCCAAATCTTAAACTATATACATGTCGGAGGATTTTAAAGTTTGACACGATCTGAAGAAAAATTACCACTTGATAGTAGGCTCAAGGCCGAAATTGCAGTTGTGAAATAATTTCTGCAGTGAACGACGAAGATGATGTCCTTTAAAAATAAGATACGTATGTTAAATATTTCGTCTGAGTTTTATCTAAAACAGAAGCTTTTTAAATATAAACACCTGTAAAGCGTAGACACATCAGTATGAATTATAATTAGATGACACTGATATATTCGACGGATATCAAAATGAAATAACGAGCGTAAATGTCGTGGATGGCTTCAGCTCTGATACGAACAACTAGTTCACATGTATTTGTATTGGTGATGTACACACAATAACTTGATGTAGAGAAAATAGGAACACTCGTAGAACTTTATTCGAGTTTTGTTCTGAACCGACGGAAGAACTATGATTGGATGAATAGTAGCAAAGAAGGAATAACACACCTTAAAAGAACTGTGAAAACAATTTGGTGGTGCTGAAGTCTGAGAACAGCCTGATAAAACACAAACAAATATAACATTCAAAATTCCGTAAGACAAGCGATCCTTTCCCTATTTTCAAGGAACTTGAATTCTTGCCGTACTCAAATGCAACGTCTCGAATGTCAAAAACAGTTTTGAAAACTTGGTCGAATATTTCGATCGATAATTTATGAAACTGTGAAACTGGTAGACAGGCCTTCAGTCAGAATTGACAGATTAAATATTCTCATTCATAAACTCCAGATTAGAAACTACTGATACAAGGAATTACCAAAGATTTTGGATGGCCTAGAATAAACAATGAAATAAAGAAGAAAGGCAGTCTTTCAGGTGCATTTCTTTCGATATACTGATCGATACCAGGCTGAGTTTATTGGAGATACATCGGTAGATGGCGAAATTTTTCCACTACAGTATGTAGGTAAGGCATTATTTCTCATTCTTAGCATAAAGTGCTGTGCTTAATATGACACACACAGTTACAGTACCTTACCTTGTGTGTTTAAAAATACTCTCCATTAGTGAACATTTTTTACTGCAATACTGGGCAAGTGGTTTATGGCACTGACTGCCAAATCTGTCAACGGCATAGAAACGTATAACGTAAACAAACCACAAAAATCTTGATCTTTTTACCATAGGAATAATGTTTGATGGTTAGCAGTAGTTTATTTCAGAGAACATTGTACCTTGTTCTATGAGTAATTTTTGTCTGTCAACCATTGCAGTGTAACAGATAGATGGACTCACCTATCTTGTTAATATCAAACATTTCGGAAATCGTTACTGATGTCGGAACAAGATTCCCCTAAGTGATAATACGCACACCGGTGTGTTTTTTGCCGCATGGTGAATAGTTTTGCTACATATGGCAAATTCTCGCAACTTATTTATCTACTGAGATGTTGAAAACAAACTTGCGTTTATCAGGGAATATTTGCTTTCGAACCGTCAACGAAATGGTTGAAAAGGGAAGAGAGGTGATGTGAAGATGGGCGTGTTTTGCAGTGAATTTTTTTGTAAGGTTTTTTTATTGCATCAAGTTAAGGTTTTTTTATTGCATCGAGTTACGAAGGGAACACGAGCTGTATTGGAAGAAAAGGCGAGAAGGGTCACTTTAAGCGAAAGAAAGGAAATGCCGATCCACTACTCTTCTCGAGGACTCTCGAAGGTTGTCAAAGTACGTCGTTCCATTTAAAAAGCCCGTGTTATTTCAGTCTCTCGATGGATAAAAAAGTTAACGAGAGCTTGTCACACGGAAAAATATCAGCTCCTTTGTGTAATTCCAATTGGCGAAAATATTGTTTCAACATATTCGGCAGTTAACGAAATATGTGAAGATAAGAGCTCAGGTGGCCCATAACACTATAAACGTATGAATGTGTGTGTGTACGTGTGAGAGAGAGAGAGAGCACGAAGAGTAAATAGACGGGTCCAGTATATTCACTCCAATTCGCTACACGCTACATAAAAAAGCCACACATCTACGCATTTACTGATTTGAACTACACAGAGCTAGTTTCAGTGAAATTTATAAGATGTTGAACATAAAATTACAAACATGCAGTGGAAACAATCTATACGTAAATCTATACGTAAATAAAAACCAAAATTAATTAAATTAAAATTAAATTGTGATGGTGAATAGTGCCACGTTGGACAGCAAGACTAAAGAGGAAAGCATATCACAGTACTCTCTCAGCCGTGAAATTAATGACGATGCTGACTAGCGTTATGCCTACAGTCTTACCCGTGCTGTGAGCCGCGAGTGCAGCAGGCCAGGTGCTGACCTAGGTAACGGCGTCTGTGTGGCGTCCTGGCGCGTAGCGACGCCTCCTAGACGGCTAGACAGACGCGGCTAGGGCACCGGCCGTGCATGCGCAGAGCGCAACGCTCGCCGTCAAATACTGCCCACGCACGCGTGTCTAACCAACACCCACTCAAAGGAAAGACTCGGCGCTTGTTGGTGACGTCACGTCAGCTAGGCACGGCGAACGCCAGGTATGTTGCGGGTAGAAAGGCCTGGGCGTGCTTATCACTATAAATCTCTTATTTTTGGACAAGATGTTTGGTATTGTTTTGGATTCTGCAGTTTTATTTAGATGAAAGATTTTCTTACTAACGTAAAGCTACAAATGAAGGTCATAGTTGCTTATTACTGAATCCTGTCGAAACAAAAGTAGATCAATATGAGAAGACGCTTTGCTCCATTGCAAGCTTCGGAAATTTTACATTCAAGTAACTATATTTACTTGATCCATTTTGTTATCGAAACTTAGCCCAACCTCCTTACAATGAACTCGTTTCTTTAATTAATTTATTTATTTTCGTTTGACATTGTCACTGGAAATGTGAACTTATTTCCATGTGTAAATGTCCAACTGTTGCCGGTCATTAGATTACAGTCGTTTTCAACAAAAGGAATTCTAAACAGGAAACAAAATAGCTTCATACATCGAAAATACTGCTGAGCTTAAACTGTTTTAAACATGCACATTAGAAAAGATAAATATTCCCCTCTTGCAACTGAAAGGAGAAACTTTATAAGATAAAAAAAAAATTATTTGATAAAACAAGAATCTCTCTTTTGCCTCTTCTTCTGTCCCCCACCCCATCCCCAAACGCGTACAATCGCAAGATATTTCATTAACATTCAGTGCTCCTCACCCCATAGTCAACCAAGATACCTAAAGAAGAGCACCAATATGTTCACAGTTTCTTGTAAAAGCAACCCAGTACAAACGTAACTTCCTCAGATTTACAAATAAGGTAAAGAAGCACGAATTCTGTTGCTGCTGGACCATGAAGTTGTTTTTGTATGTCAATCCTTAAAACAGGTGGAAATTTAAGTTCAGGAGTACACTATTTGTTAAGAAGTGTAATGAATTGCACAATTAATTGATTGCATAAATCTCTCAGAACAATGTGTGTTGGTCAACTACCGCCAGTAGTTTCACATTTTCCTGTGTCAGGGAGGCAGACACCACCATTATGAGTATGCCTGCAACAGACCTGGCGTTCGCCGTGCCTAGCTGACGTGACGTCACGAACAAGCGCCGAGGCCTTCCTTTGAGTCCGTGTTGGTCTAACGCGGTACGTAACATCGTCACCGCGTTAGAGGAACAGATAGCATTAGTGCTTGGTATTTTGTTACATAAGGTAGCTGTTCCGTTGACAGATAGTAATGAAAAACATCGATAAAATAGTTTGGTTGTATGAAATGTTACTTTAGATTTACCAGTTATGTAAGTACGATTGCAATACCGAAAGCTATGAAAACCCAGGTCAAAGTGAATGGACTACACAACCGTGTAATCATTGCGAAAACCATGTTTCATGATTATATATGACGGTAGTATCTGTTCCCGAAAGAACAGTTACCGTGGATGACCATGCAGCTTTGTTAGAAATGAAATGATAATTAAATGGACACCCTAGCTGCAAACAGGCGTTGATGTACTTCATTGGGGACATGTTGAAAATGTGTGCCCCGACCGGGACTCGAACCCGGGATCTCCTGCTTACATGGCAGACGCTCTATCCATCTGAGCCACCGCGGGCACAGAGAATAGTGCGTCTGCAGGGACTTATCCCTTGCACGCTCCCCGTGAGATCCACATTCCCAACATGTCCACACCACTATATTCGTAGTGCGCCTAATAGATGTTTGCCCATCATACTCATTACTCGTGGCAGATTAATCTACCAATTCCCGTACGAGTTCGGGCATAGCGTGTGCGTTCGCACACATGTCCCCAATGAAGTACATCAACGCCTGTTTGCAGCTAGGGTGTCCATTTAATTATCATTTCATTTCTAACAAAGCTGCATGGTCATCCACGGTAACTGTTCTTTTGGGAACAGATACTACCGTCATATATAGTTAAAATATGGCTTCCCATCCACTGACCTTCTTGTGCGAACGCACACGCTATGCCCGAACTCGTACGGGACTTGGTAGATTAATCTGCCACGAGTAATGAGTATGATGGGCAAACATTCTATTAGGCGCACTACGAAAATAGTGGTGTGGACATGTTGGGAATGTGGATCTCACGGGGAGCGTGCAAGGGATAAGTCCCTGCAGACGCACTATTCTCTGTGCCCGCGGTGGCTCAGATGGATAGAGCGTCTGCCATGTAAGCAGGAGGTCCCGGTCGGGGCACACATTTTCAACATGTCCCCAATGAAGTACATCAACGCCTGTTTCCAACTAGGGTGTCCATTTAATTATCATTTCATGTTTCATGAATTAGATTCGTTGTAGTTAGTTGTACACCGAGGAGACAGAAGTTATGGGATATCTGCTAATATTGTGTTGGAGCCCCTTTAGCCCGGCGTAGTGCAGTGACTCGACGTGGCAAGGACTCAAGTCTTTCGAAGTCCCCTGCAGAATTACTGAGCCCTTATGCCTCTATGACCGTTGCCGTTGCAGGGTTATGTGCACGAACTCTATTTTTCGATTATGTCCCATAAATGTTCGATGGGATTCATGCCGGGCGATCTGGTTGGCCAAATCATTCGCTCGAACTGTTCACAATGTTCTTCAAACCAATCTCAAACAACTGTGGCCCGGTGGGAGCGCACACTGTCATCCGTAAAAATTCCATCCTTGTTTGGGAACATGAAGTCCATGATTGGCTGCAAATGGTCTCGAAGTAGCCGAACATAATAATTTCCAGTCAATGATCGGTGTAAATACAGTCCACACCATTACAGAGCCACCACCAGCTTGGACAGGGCCTTGTCAATAACTTGGGTCGATGGCTTCGTGGGTCTGTGCTACACTCGAACCCTACAATCTGTATTGGCTCCACTGCTTTTTAATGTTTACATCAGTGACATGATAGACACTGAGTCAAGTAACTTTTGCTACGCTGATGACATGGCTATAGCTACTCAAAGCAAATGGCTAGAAGATGGTCAAAGAACTCTAACTGCTGACCTAGAAGTACTAAACCAGTACTACAAAAAATGGAGACTGTGCCCAAACCCAAATAAAACAGAGACCTGCGCCTTCCATTTAAATAACAGACTAGCAGACAGAGAACTAAATATTACTTTCTGCGGAAAACGAATTAAACATACCAAATTTCCCAAATATTTAGTCATAACTCTTGACAGGTCAGTTACCTTCAAGAAACACCTGGAACTAACTATCCAGAAATTGAAAACCCGCAACAACATCATCCAGAGATTAGCAGGTACCACATGGGGAGCGGATGCAAATACACTACGTGTTGCAGCAATATCACACGTCTATTCCGTGGCAGAGTACTGTGCCCAAAGAAGATTGACGCCCAGATCAATGCAGCTATGAGGACAATAACAGGGACACTAAAGTCAACACCTCTAGAATGGCTTCATGTCCTCTCAAACATCACCCCACCTGAAATCCGTAGACAGCAGGCAACAATTCAGGAATGGCAAAACATAAATCATGCAGATAAGGCAAGCGTACTACCGATACACCAAGTACTAGATGACCGCTGTCGATATCGCCTTAAATCAAGAGCGCCAATATGGGAAGACAGAACACTTGCCCAAGGAAATACCTATGACTGCCACAAATCCTGGAAAACCAAGTGGAACAATAGTGATATGAACTGACACAATGTAGAGGTCCCCAGCCAACAACTTCGAGGAATGCAGCTTTCTCGTAAAATCTGGTGCCAGCTTAACCGTGTGAGAACTGGACATGCGAGAACTAAATCCATGCTGTACAAATGGGGCATCAATGATAACCCAATGTGTGACTGTGAAACTGATGAACAAACATTGCAACATCTAGTGCAAGATTGCCCACTGCGAAGATTTTGTGGTGAGTGGAGAGACTTCGTGGAGGCCAGCCCTGTTGCCATTAAATGGCTGTCACATTTGGACATAACTTTTTGATGAATTGTAGCTATGATTATATTTCAACTTTGCTCAGATTTAATAATGACTGGTGTTTGTTCTGTTTATATTATTATGTATGTGTGTGTATGTATATTTGTATTTATATGTTATGTTATGTAAATTTACGATGTCAATACCGCACTTGCACTGGTAAAGCCATGTTGTTGTTGTTGTTGTGGTCTTCAGTCCTGAGACTGGTTTGATGCAGCTCTCCATGCTACTCTATCCTGTGCAAGCTTCTTCATCTCCCAGTACCTACTGCAACCTACATCCTTCTGAATCTGCTTAGTGTATTCATCTCTTGGTCTCCCTCTACGATTTTTACCCTCCACGCTGCCCTCCAATACTAAATTGGCGATCCCTTGATGCCTCAGAACATGTCCTACCAACCGATCCCTTCTTCTGGTCAAGTTGTGCCACAAACTTCTCTTCTCCCCAATCCTATTCAATACTTCCTCATTAGTTATGTGATCTAACCATCTAATCTTCAGCATTCTTCTGTTGCACCACATTTCGAAAGCTTCTATTCTCTTCTTGTCCAAACTATTTATCGTCCATGTTTCACTTCCATACATGGCTACACTCCATACAAATACTTTCAGAAACGACTTCCTGACACTTAAATCTATACTCGATGTTAACAAATTTCTCTTCTTCAGAAACGCTTTCCTTGCCTTGCCAGTCTACATTTTATATCCTCTCTACTTCGACCATCATCAGTTATTTTGCTCCCCAAATAGCAAAACTCCTTTACTACTTTAAGTGTCTCATTTCCTAATCTAATTCCCTCAGCATCACCCGATTTAATTCGACTACATTCCATTATCCTCGTTTTGCTTTTGTTGATGTTCATCTTATATCCTCCTTTCAAGACCCTATCCATTCCGTTCAACTGCTCTTCCAAGTGCTTTGCTGTCTCTGACAGAATTACAATGTCATCGGCGAACCTCAAAGTTTTTATTTCTTCTCCATGGATTTTAATACCTACTACGAAATTTTCTTTTGTTTCCTTCACTGCTTGCTCAATATACAGATTGAATAACATCGGGGAGAGACTACAACCCTGTCTCACTCCCTTCCCAACCACTGCTTCCCTTTTATGTCCCTCGACTCTTATAACTGCCATCTGGTTTCTATACAAACTGTAAATAGCCTTTCGCTCCCTGTATTTTACCCCTGCCACCTTCAGAATTTGAAAGAGAGTATTCCAGTCAACATTGTCAAAAGCTTTCTCTAAGTCTACAAATGCTAGAAACGTAGGTTTGCCCTTTCTTAATCTAGCTTCTAAGATAAGTCGTAGGGTCAGTATAGCCATACGATAAATAATAATAATAATAATAATAATAATAATAATAACCCTACAATCAGCTCTTACCAACTGAAATCGGGACCCATCTGACCACACCACGGTTTTCCTGTCGTCTAGGGTCCAACCAGTATGGTCACGCGCCCAGGAGGGCTCTGCAGGCGATGTCATGCTCTTACCAAAGCCAGTCGCGTCGGTTGTCTTTTGTCATTACCCATTAACGCCAGATTTCATAACGCTGTCCTAACGGCTACGTTCGTCGGACGTCGCACATCGATTCTTGCGGTTACTTCAAGCTGTACTGCTTGTCTGTTAGCAATGACAACTCTGCACGAACGCAGCTGTTTTCGGTCGTTACGTGATGGCTGTCGGTCACTGCGTTGTTCGTGATTAGAGGTAATGCCTGAAATGTGGTATTCTCAGCATGCTCTTGGCGCTGTGGATCTTGCATATGGAATTTCCTAATGGTTCCCTGGATGGAATGTCCCAAGCGTGTAGCTCCAACTACCATTCAAATTTTGTTAATTTCCCGCCGTGCGGTCAAAATCGTGTCTGAGACCTTTTCACATGAATCGTCTGAGTACAAATGACAGTTCCACCAATGCGCTGCTCTTCTATAACTTGTGTGCGCGCTATTACCGCCATCTGTATATGTGGATACCGCATATCAGTGTCATTACGTCCACCACATATGAACCTCCGAAATATCTACAGAGAATAGACCAAGTCTGAATAGATATGTATACGATAGGATGAGTATTTATGGAGACCGAAAATCTGCTCTGTAGGAATCAACATGAGTTCCGAAAACAACGATCTAACCGTCAACGAGCCCTAGCAAGCAGTAGATACCAGTGCCCAAGTTGATATTTGTTCCTCGACTATCGGAAGCATATTGTTCCACACTGCCTACTAATGAACAAAATACAAGTGTATGGGGTATCAGACTGGCAATGTGACTGGACTGAAAAGTTTCTAACAAACAGAACACAGCTTGTTATTCTCAATGGAGAGAAATCTTTAGACGTATAAGTACAGGGTTATTACAAATGACTGAAGCGATTTCACAGCTGTACAATAACTTTATTATTTGAGATATTTTCACAATGCTTTGCACACACATACAAAAACTCAAAAAGTTTTTTTAGGCATTCACAAATGTTCGATATGTGCCCCTTTAGTGATTCGGCAGACATCAAGCCGATAATCAAGTTCCTCCCACACCCGGCGCAGCATGTCCCCAACAATGAGTTCGAAAGCATTGTTGATGCGAGCTCGCAGTTCTGGCACGTTTCTTGGTAGAGGAGGTTTAAACACTGAATCTTTCACATAACCCCACAGAAAGAAATCGCATGGGGTTAAGTCGGGAGAGCGTGGAGGCCATGACATGAATTGCTGATCATGATCTCCACCACGACCGATCCATCGGTTTTCCAATCTCCTGTTTAGGAAATGCCGAACATCATGATGGAAGTTGAAAGATGAAGTCGGCGCTGTCGGTCTCCAGTTGTGGCACGAGCATGTCCAGATACACGTGTCCTATAACGTTTTTTTTGCAGAAGAAAAAGGGGCCGTAAACTTTAAACCGTGAGATTGCACAAAACACGTTAACATTTGGTGAATTGCGAATTTGCTGCACGAATGCGTGAAGATTTTCTACCGCCCAGATTCGCATATTGTTTCTGTTCACTTCACCATTAAGAAAAATTGTTGCTTCATCACTGAAAACAAGTTTCGCACTGAACGCATCCTCTTCCATGAGCTGTTGCAACCGCGCCGAAAATTCAAAGCGTTTGACTTTGTCATCGGGTGTCAGGGCTTGTAGCAATTGTAAACGGTAAGGCTTCTGCTTTAGCCTTTTCCGTAAGATTTTACAAACCGTCGGCTGTGGTACGTTTAGCTCCCTGCTTGCTTTATTCGTCGACTTCCGCGGGCTACGCATGAAACTTGCCCGCACGCGTTCAACCGTTTCTTCGCTCACTGCAGGCCGACCCGTTGATTTCCCCTTACAGAGGGATCCAGAAGCTTTAAACTGCGCATACCATCGCCGAATGGAGTTAGCAGTTGGTGGATCTTTGTTGAACTTCGTCCTGAAGTGTCGTTGCACTGTTATGACTGACTGATGTGAGTGCATTTCAAGCACGACATACGCTTTCTCGGCTCCTGTCGCCATTTTGTCTCACTGCGCTCTCGAGCGCTCTGGCGGCAGAAACATGAAGTGCGGCTTCAGCCGAACAAAACTTTATGAGTTTTTCTACGTATCTGTAGTGTGTCGTGACCATATGTCAATGAATGGAGATACAGTGAATTTATGAAATCGCTTCAATCATTTGTAATAGCCCTGTATATTCAGGCGTACCCCAAGGGAGTGTTACAGCGCCATTACTTTTCGAATATGTATAAATGGCCTGATAGACAACGTCGGTAATTCCATGAAGTTTTTCACGGCTGATGCAGTTGTACGCGAAGCCGCAAGCTAGAAAACTGTAGCTTGATGCAGGAAGACTTGAAGAGGATCGACGCTAGGTACAGGAATGTGCAATTTATCCTCGACATAAACTAGTTTAGTGTATTGTGCGTAAATAAGCAGGTAGACCCGTTGTTTTATGATTACACTATTGCATAACAAGTACGGAAAGTAGTCACATCCATAAAATATGCAGGAGTCTGCATACGGAGAGATTTAAAGCGAAAAAAACCACATAAAAGTAATCGCAGATAAGGGGCCTTTGCCTTTCGCCGGCAAGAATTGAAGCTGTGAGGACGGGTCGTGAGTCGTGCTTGGGTAGCTCAGATAGTAGCCGGCACGGTAGCTCAGCGTGTTCGGTCACAGGGTTAGCTGCCCTCTATAATAATAATAATAATAACTGAGTTAATCGATCAACGACGAACTTAAACGGGTGTCTGTCGACGTTCACCCCCAGCAGATGCAACGAACAAAAGCGAACAAAATGAGATTTAAAAAAAATGATAGAGCACTTGCCCGCGAAAGGCAAAATCTGCTAGGAAGTTTCATATCAGCGCACACTCCGCTGCAGGGTGAAAATCTCAATTCTTTTTCACCCACCGCTTTATTATTTTTTAATTTCGAGATGGTTGTTTGTAATTCTTCAGCTGCTGGTGGTTCTGAATCTGGTTTATCAGAATTACATATTTTTATCTACCATATTCATAATTCTAATGAATTTAAGGTGTTTCCCCCATTTTCTTTCCATTGTTGCCAACCCTCCTTTCTTGTTGCAGTGTGTGTAACACAGTTCATCGACCACCACGAATTTTTTTTAAATTTCAGTTTGGGGTGCTATTTGTTCAACTTGGTTATCTACGTTTTCATTAATATTTTCCCAGCTTTGAGTATGGGTGTTTTCTGTTCCCTTTGTGAACCTGAAGTTGTCCGAACTCTGTTTCTGGCCTTTAATTTGTTTGATTTTGTATTTTCTGTTTGGGATGACTTTAAACTTGATTTTAGACGAATAATGATCCAGATCCAAGGTTGGACCTTTGAGTGGACCTTTGATCACTCTAACGTTCATAATTTCTTTGTAAAATGTCTTCTTAGTTGCCACACAGTCAAGTTGGAATTCCGTTAAGTTAGAATTTGGGAGAAGCCCATGTTTTTTGATTTCGGAGTGATCTTTTGAATGTTGTAGCCTACATTTGAGAATTAGATTATGTGCATGACAGGGTTTTATTAGCCTGATGCCATTCTCTTTGTTCTATAATTGGTGGGGTAGTTTCCAACGATTTTCTAATACATTTATCTTTGCCAATCTGTGCATTAAAATATTCAAGTAGGATGATGTTTTTCTCTGGAATTTTCTGGATAAGGTCATTTAGTTGGTGCCAGTTGTCTTCAGTTACGAGAGTACGTCTATCAATAAAAGTGTACATTTTCTTTGTACTTTTAAATGTTAAGACTTGAGATTCTTTCAGACTGGGAATCAAATTTAACTATCAAATTAAATTATTTTTGTCTATTGTAAAGGGTGTTCTAAGATGCGGTACATTCCTCATTACTCTCTTTTCTATTTCCCCTTGATGTATCTTAAGACGTACTGAATCAAAGTTATCTGTGTCTACAAATCTTGTTTCTTGTAAAGATTGTTAATTATTTTGTGATTGTTTAGCGTTCGGTTCATTGGTAGGATACTGGAGAATTGCACTATATGCTATCTATTCTTGCTTTGTTACAAGTTATAAGGCGCTGAGGCCCTCCTCACTATGGATTTAATGAACAAAAACCACATTTAAACTAACCTAATGTTTCGCTTCTGTTATAGCGTCCTCAGGTTATTTATAACTGCAATCTACAGATTTGTGGTTAAAGAATTTCTGTCATTATGTATCGACAGTAATATTATATTTAAGTATCTCAGAGAAATAAACATTAAACAAAAGTACACCTTTGTCAAAGACATAGCATTTCTATTACTCACAAGGGAATCGTCCTATCCGACATGTCGAAACCTGTTCTGAAACTTTTGTACCAGAAGCATACACTGAAAGAAACTCAATGTCAAAATTTTAACTGCTAAGGCTCATTGCAAGCATTTAAAAAAAAACATTGAAAACTGCCAAATACATAGCTTACCAGGCGGCTGGAGGAATGCACACCCCTACCGTAGCTGCGGTAGACAGCGCATGCGGAACATAGCGGGTGCATAGCCTTCCTTGAGGCACAACGGTTGACAGATAACACTGCACAACGCGATCGTAATTTTTTAAGGGAATTTCAGTTTACGTCTATAGTTTCTCTGACACAATTGTTAGCAGTATTCTCTTAAATTTGCAACCCCTTTAATAGCCATAATTATAAGCAGTTGCCTTTGCTGTACTAAACTGAATTAATTTTCTGAGTGTTTTTTTGGTATATGCCAGTTAATAGCATTTGTCTTTGCACAGGCTCCAGAGGTTCACAATAATTTGGAATCTAATTGACGTTTTTCATCTTGCAAAGATGAAATACGAACAATGTGGTACGGAGTCGAAATCATCTACTACTCCTGAAGACCTACATATGAGTTACTTATTAGTTAATTTCTTGAATATTTCGTCGCAAATTATGAAACATTAGAAGAAATAGAAAATAACTCACGATTTAATGAATTGTGGTTCGAAAGATGATTGCTGTGCTTTCCAAAATTCCGAACATAAACACAGTACCTTCCCAGCCCGAAGAAAACATGTACGTCTACAAAACGTGTTTTCCTGGGTTTAAACAAAAAATGCATTTATTTTCGTGTGAGTATTTCCAACGATTTGGTGTGTATGGGGTTTTTCTGTGTTCACTTCCACTTTTTATTTCTTATAACCTCGTTTCGGTCGACTCAAAAAAACTTAAATCGTGTTTTCAATTGACAGCACTTTCCCCAGTGTTCCACTCTCACTATCATCCGTTTCCTAATGATTTTATAGCAGAAGCATAGCTACTGTAGTTCAAAAGGAGAGGGACTTCTACTTATTACATATCAGATCAATTTGTATTTCATTTAACTTGTGACTAATAAATGTCATAGTTAATGTAAACATTAATACTTTAAAAATTATGGTATTACTTCTGGTACAGGTGAACATCGTCTAGAAATAGTTGTATAAAACCAAAGAAAATGCAATGGATATTCTGTAAAATGAAAGAAAAACAGCAACTGAGAAAACTGTGTTATGATGTAAGTAGTCGTTCTTCTGTTTTACTTGTTAGCAGCGGTTTACGGTGGTTCAATGACTCAGTGCCACACGTCTTTGACCGTAAACAGCAGTCACAGGGCATTGAGTCCATCTGAAGTTAATTGGTGTGTGTGTGTGTGTGTGTGTGTGTGTGTGTGTGTGTGTGTGTGTGTGGTTTGAGGTTTTCGGGCGCTAAACAGCATGGTCATCAGCGCCCAAAGTTAATTGGTGAAGAGCCTTTCGTCACTTCGAGCAACTATGTAAGGACTATGTGATCTGTCGTGTAATTGAAGTAGTTTGATTAAAACGAGGTTATTTGCTCTAACTGTTATATTTTGGTTAGCCTGCGCACTATTTTGGACCTGAAGGAATCCCTAGGATTGAATGCGTGCTCCGCGTCACGGCGCTGAATGATTACCAAGGCAAAAGTTGAAATGAGCTACATTTCCAAATGTTCCTTTACAAAGGAAAACCCTGCATCACTGTCCCAATTTAGCCCTCGCAACACTGAAAACACGAGTGAATAAATGTTTGTGTCAGTGGTGTCGAGAAACAGGTAAAATCGTTGAAATTATACAAAGCTCCAGGGCCCGATGGAACTCCTATCAGATTGGTGTCGAGAAACAGGTAAAATCGTTGAAATTAAACAAAGCTCCAGGGCCCGATAGAATTCCTATCAGATTCAATATTGAATTCTCGGCTGAGTTAGTCCCTATTCAACTATGACCTATCGTGGATCATTCGAACAAAAAACCGTGCCCAGGTCACGTCCATCTACAAGACAGGCAGCAGAAGTGATCCATAAAACTACAGTCTAATATCCTTAACATCGACTTACAGTAGAATCTTAGGTTATATTCAGAGCTCAAACATCATGAGGTGTTTCGAGCAGAATGACGTCCTCCATGCTAACCAACTTTGATTCCGAAAATACCTGGCACGCGAAACCCAAGTCGCCCTTTTCTCACATGACATATTGAAAGTTTTGGGTTTAGGCAACTACGAAGATACAATATTTCTTGATTTCCGAAAAGCGTTTGATTCAGTACCACGTCTATTCTTATTGTCCAAAAGTACGGTCAAAAGGGGGATCGAGCGAAATTTAGGACTGGACGGAGAATTTTTTGGTACGGGGGACACAGGATGTTGTCCTGGACGGAGAGTCATCGTAAGATGCAGAAGTAACGTCGGGTGTTCTTCGCTAGGGAAATGTGTTGGAAGATGCAAAACTGGTACTTTCTGCCGATGATACAAGTATAGCTATCACACCCAACAGACAAGAATTAACTGATGAAATTGTAAACGATGTTTTTCAGAAATTATTAAGTGGTTCTCTGCTAATGGGCTTTCATTAAACTTTGACAAAACACAGTATTTACAGTTCCACACAATAAACGGAATGACACCATTAATAAATATAGACTTCGATGAGAAATCAGTAGTTAAGGTAGAATATTCAAAATTTCTAGGTGTATGCATTGATGAGGTGTTGAACTGGAAAAAACACACTGAGGATCTGCTGAAACGTTTGAGTTCAGCTACTTATGCTATTAGGGTCATTACAAATTTTGGGGATATACATCTGAGTAAATTAGCTTACCACGCCTATTTTCATTCTCTGCTTTCGTATTGCATCATATTCTGGGGTAACTCATCATTGATTAAAACAGTATTCATTGCACAAAAGCGTGTAATCAGAATAATTGCTGGAGCTCATCCAAGATCATCCTGCAGACACTTATTCAAAGAACTAGAGATCTTCACTGTAACCTCACAATATATATATACATTCACTTATGAAATTTGTTATTAACAATCCGAACGAATTCAAAAGTAATAGCAGTGTTCATGGCTGCAACACTAGGAGAAAGGATGATGTTCACTACTCAAGGTTAAATCCAACTTTGGCTCAGAAGGGGGTAAATTACGCTGCCACAAAAGTCTTTGGTCACTTACCTAATAGCATCAAAAATCTGACAGATAGCCTTATAGCATTTAAAAGGAAATTAAAAGAATTTCTTAATGGCAACTCCTTCTACTCATTAGATGAATTTTTGGATACAGTAAGTGGGTAATTTCCCCAACACCCATAAAAAAATATTGAGTGTCATGTAATATTTTGTGTAATGTAATATCTTGTATGGACACCTTTTATTAACTTGACACGTTGCACATCATTACGAAGTGTCGTATTCATGATCTATGGAACAAGTACTAATCTAATCTAATCTCTAACCCTTGCTGTTCATGTTGTATGTTAACGTCCTTGCGGACAATGTTAATTGTAACCTCAGACTTTTTGTAGATGACGCAGTTACCTATAGCGAAATACTGTCTTGAAGAAGCTGCATAAATATTCAGTCAAATCTTGATTAGATTTCAAAGTGGTGCAAAGATTACCAACTTACTTTAAATGTTCTGAAATGTAAAGTTGTGCACTTCAAAAAATGGGAAAACGTAATATCCTATGACTATAATGTCAACGAGTCACAGTTGGAATCGGCCAACTCATACAAATGCTTGGGTGTAACACTTTGTAGGGACATGAAATGGAATGATCACATTGGCTCAGTCGTGGGTAATGCAGGTGGTAGACTACGGTTTATTAGTAGAATACTGGGAAAATTCCATCAGTCTGCAAAGGAGATTTCTTACAAGTCAGTCATGCGCCTCATTCTGGAATATTGCTCAAGTGTGTAGGACCCGTATCAAATAGGACTAACAGGAGATATTGGACATATACAGAGATGCTCAGGACGAGTGGTCACGGACCAAAATGCTACTCCAGGCGGGTGTAAAAATGAATGTGCGCAACGGAAAATAATAAACGCTAAAATGATGATTAGGCCCTGTCTGACTACCCCCTGAAGCAGCAGATCTTAGGATCTCTTAATGCTCTTTTTTAAATATTAATTACAATCTAAACATAAATGAATGATGGAGGAAACTAATACTACTAAGTGATAAACGTTGTTGTTCAATATATATTTACTATAGATTAAAATCAACCCTTTAAGTACAATTGTCTATATTTCCAAACTAAAATCTAAAATTATTAATCAATTGCCCAACCCTGCCCCTTATTATGACTGCGTGGTCTAATATCACTAACACGAAATGACTATCATCTACGTACCAAACACTAGAAGACACTACTTTCAAAGATGATCTACGGTGATGTGGAACCTCAGTGGAAATAAACTAACGTGACCACAGCTGTTCAGCTTTATAGCCCTAATAAGCTGAAGCAATCTGCGATATCACCGTATGTACTGCGTCCAGTGTGTCGAAGTGATGGTACTCGTACTCGTCTGCGACACTGGAAGAACTCCAGCCGCAAATAAATCCTTTCAAATACTAGGATGGCAGAAGGTGGTCCTCTGACTAATATACTCTAATATAGTCTTCTCCTATCTGTGTTCTACAGACTTGAAACGTGAACTCCCAGCCACAAGGACGGAGTTCAGATAACGTCTCAACGCAAGTATAGGCAGAAGAAGTGCTCTCAATTACTGCACACTGCATACTCAACGACTTCCAACCCAGAGGTGAAGTCCAGAATTGTATAGGTTCGCAAAAGTACAGTGCCTAACTGTTCTAACTATAAACTCTCCTGAGAGCAAAGACAGCAAGTCCGTCTGTACCAATAAAGCTGATACCGAGCGACCGTCAGATATGGGCGCTCACAACGGAAGACCACGTCTCTCCACGCTGGCTTCCAGCAAGGCTCGGCTCCCCACCCTCGTAATTCCGAAAACGAATCATATTCCCGAAACCACGGAATATTCTCCCTCTCTACAGATTCAACCGAACGCCGTCTTACCATATTTTAGTCTTTTGTCGTCCATCGCTGGAAGTTGGCGAGGAAAAACCAATACTCGTACAATGGTACGGTTCTGAGTAAAAATCCTTGGAAATAACCCAGTCGGCGTGGTTTCTGAGGTGCCGCTTCTTCGTTCCTCTCACCTGCGTCCAAGATTTGCAGAGTTCCTGGTTATCCTTCCGGTCCTGCTACAATAGCGGCCGGCCGTCACACTATTGTGCTCAAAAGCTCAGGTGCCACGACGTCCGTCTACCTACTTCCTGTTTTTAAGCAGGATGGTTGAAATGGCTCTGAGCACTATGGGACTTAACATCTGAGGTCATCAGTCCCCTAGAACTTAGAACTACTTAAACCTAACTAACCTAATGACATCACCCACATCCATGCCCGAGGCAGGATTCGAACTTGCGACCGTAGTAGACGCGCGGTTCCGGACTGACGCGCCTAGAACCGCTCGGCCACCACGGCCGGCAAGCAGGATCAACACCTGTGAAGGCCTTCCACCCAGTCCTTGAGTTCTGCCTGCTGTTTCATCTCCACGGCGTTCCAACCTCTACTAGTATAGGCAATCATTCATTTCGTCGTACTGATAATAAAGATATTCCGCCACGTTTCATGCAATAAGCGTTAACAATTATTTACAAGGCATACGAGACAATATCAGTCTCCTTTAAACATTCGTATATACGATGTGCAACCTATCAAATTATACCTAATTGTCTTTGTAGTTCACGGCAAAGTATGTTGATGAATGCTTGTAAGGTGCGAAATTATAGCCACCTTACAATGGGTTTGTCTGACTAGTGGGCGAGTGTCACGAAGATGTTGAAGAAACTACACTAGGAGACTCTTGAAGATAGAGGTGAAATATCCCGAGAAGTTTCAAGAATCAGCTTTAAATTATCATTCTGGGAATATACTACAAATCCCGTTCCCCCCCCCCCCCCCCCCCCCCTCAAGTATTGCTCACATAGGGAACGTGAGGAAAACACTAAGACAATTACAGTACGCACAGAGACATTGTCATTCTTCCCGCGCTAAGTACGTGGAAGGAATGGGAAGAATCCCTAATAACTGGACCTCGGATTTTAGGTAAAAACCTATTTTGTTCCTCCTTAAATAAAGGCAATAAAAGTCCTACATACATGAATTACGCCAATTTATGATCGAAAAAGCTAGTTTTATAGCACCTAAAAATACTTAATTTCACGTTAGTAACTGATTGTACCTAAATTCTAAAAATCCAATTAAATAAAATTCTGTATGACAAACATGCTCTCGTGATATTTCTAGCTAAGAATTACGCAAATACACACAAAAAGAAGTTTTGCATCACCTCGGTTCCGGGAGTTCCGGAACCTGTACAGAAACTTGGAATGAAGATCAACATAAACATCATTTCCGACCTTTTTATTGCTCATGAAAACCACACATTGCATGTTGTACCACCACACAGCGATCCCTCCAGAGGTGGTGGTCCAGATTGCTGGCCGAATTAGGTTGCCGCGTGGTCGAGGCGTCTTGTCACGGTTCGCGCGGCTCCCCCCCTCCCTCGTGCATGAGTGTGTGTGTGTGTGTGTGTGTGTTGTCCTTAGTGTAAGTTCGGTTAAGTTAGATTAATTAGTGTGTAAGCCTAGGCACCGATGACCTCAGCAGTTTGGTCCTATAGTCCTTACGACAAATTTCCAAATTTCCAGATTGCTGTACACACCGGTATCTGTAATACCCAGTAGTACGTCCTCTTACACTGCTGAATACCTGTATTCGTCGTGGCATACTATCCACAAGTCCATCAAGGCACTGTTGGTCCTGATTGTACACTCCTCAACGGCGATTCGGCGTAGATCCCTCAGAGTGGTTGGGATGTCACGTCGTCCATAACAGCAATTTTCAATCTATCCCAGGCATGTTCGAGAGGGTTCATGCCTGGAGAACATGCTGACCACTCTAGTCGAGCGATGTAGTTATCCTGAAGGAAGTCATTCACAAGATGTGCACGATGGCGGCGCAAATTGTCGTCCATGAAGACGAATGTCTCTCCAACATGCTGTCGACATGGTTGCACTATCGGTCAAAGGATGGCATTCACATATCGTACAGCCGTTACGGCGCCTTCCATGACCAACAGCGGCGTACGTCGGCCTCACATAATGCCACCCCAAAACAGCAGGGAACTTCCACCTTGCTGCACTCGCTGGACAGTGTGTCTATGGCGTTCAGCCTGACCAGGTTGCCTCCAAACAAGTCTCCGACGATTCTCTCGTTGAAGGCATATGCGACACTTATTGGTGAATAGAACGTGTTCCCAATCCTGAGCGGTCCATCTGTACCGCGCTGCATGGTGTCGTGGTTGCAAAGATGGACCTCACCATGGACGTCGGGGGTGAAGTTGCGCATCATGCAGCCTATTGCGCACACTTTGAGTCGTAACAGGACGTCCTGTGGCTGCACGAAAAGGTTATTCATATGGTGGCGTTGCTGTCGGGGTTCCTCAGAGTCATAATCCGTAGACAGCGGTCATCCACTGCAGTAGTAGCCCGTGGGCGGCCTGAACGAGGCATGTCATCGACAGTTCCTGTCTCTCTGTATCTCCTTCATGTCCGAAAAACATTGGTTTGGTTCACTTCGAGACGCCTGGACACTTCCCTTGTTGAGAGCCCTTCCTCGCACAAAGTAACAATGCGGGCGCGATCGAACCGCGGTATTGACCGTCTAGGCATGGTTGAACTACGGCCGTGTACCTCCTTCCCGGTGGAATGGCTGGAACTGATCAGCTGTCGGGCCCCCTCCATCTAATAGGCGCTGCTCATGCATGGTTGTTTACATCTTTGGGCGGGTTTAATGACATGTCTGAACAGTCAAAGGGACTGTGTCTGTGATACAATATCCACAGTCAACGTCTGTCTTCAGGAGTTCTGGGAACTGGGATGATGCAAAACTTTTTTTGATGTGTGTATTTTATCGAAAATTGTAATTTTACGGTACCTAAAACGTCTAATTTCATGTTAGAACCTGATTCTACTAATTTTGAAAATCCTAAAAATACCTAATTCATGCTAGAGCCTACTGTACCTAATTTTTAAAAATCAAGTCAAATAAAATTTGTATAACTAAAATTATTCTTCTCGTCTTTCCAGCTACTTAGAAAGCAGTAGTTAAATGATAACTGGTTTGTTTGCATGCGTCAACGCCAATCGTTGAGTCAGATGACGATGACATACTCCTGACCGCTCTAGCCAGCACAGCTCAGCAGAGCGCTGAACCGTCAAATGGTCCGGCAGGGCACAGAGAAGCCTTGTACTCTGCCTCCGGCGCCTTCCTGCCCTGTAGGAAAAGCCTGTTTAAAACACCTGCACTGTCTTCATTCAGTCGGTCAGCGTGCTGCTTGGATGTGGTGAAGTATTTCACAGCGACAGAGTATTTGTGGAAAGTCAACCATGCCGAAAGTAGGTCGCTCCAAATAATCTTTGATTCGTCTGTGGTTACAAGAATATCCTTTTTTCTCTACAGACGGAAGAGTTACTCACTGCAATGTGTGCAACAAAGACGTAAGTAAAATACTAACTTTGTATCTGCTACGCCCACTCAGAGATGCCACTGTTTTTCCCGAGTTAACGTGGACCAGACACATGCAAAAAAATTGTTTCTAAAGCCTTAATGTAGGTTAATTTTGCTAAGTAGATCTCGTACGTAAATTCTTCCACTATGTATTTCTCATTTCTTTTTGTTTTTAGGTACGTTCTGAACATAGGTCGCATGTTGCAGGGATTAAACACCAGGCACAATTTAAAAAATAAATCAAACTTGAAACAAACGTTTGTAACTAAATCAAATGCAACAAACATAAACGAATTTCACCTTGACCTGTATCGAGCCACTGTTGCAGCAAACATTCCATTCAATGCAGTTGAAAACAGCCAGATCAAAAGTTTTCTAGAGAAATACTGTCACCGCAGCATTCCATCAGAATTCACACTGAGAAAGAACTAGGTACTTCATATGAAAATACATTGAACAGGATAAGGGAAGATAAGGGCGATGCATACATGTGGATCACTGTCGATGAGGCAATTGAAGGCAAGGCCGATATGTGGAACTGCTCACTTTGTTAATAAAGCCCTGAAATTACTCTTTGTCAACAGTCTGGATGACAATAAAGTAATCTACACTGATGCAGCTGCATACATGATCACTGCTGTTAAATTGTTGAAAGTATTTTACCCAGCCTTGCTCCATATCACATGTTTTGCCTATGCTATGAATCGTGTAGCTGAGACGATACGTCTTGATTTTCCACATGTAAATGAGCTAGTTTCAACCATCAAAAATGTTTTTGCTAAAGCACCTACAAGAATCCGGTTATTTCGAGAGGAACTTCCCAAAGTACCACTTCCATCGGAAACCATACTTACTCGCTGGGGAACGTGGCTAGAGGCCGTGGAATATTACAGCGAGCATTTGGAAGACATTGAGAACATTGTTCTTAAATTGCGGGAGGTGGCAGTGAGCATTACTTCAGCTAAAGATCTTCTAAAGAACCCACCAATTTCCAACGATATTGCTTACACAAAATCTCAAAATGGTTCAAATGGCTCTGAGCACTATGGGACTTAACATCTGAGGTCATCAGTTCCCTAGAACTTAGAACTACTTAAACCTAACTAACCGAAGGACATCACACACATCCATGCCTGAGGCAGGATTCGAACCTGCGACCTTAGCGGTCGCGTGGTTGAGCTGAAGCGCCTAGAACCGCTCGGCCACAGCGGCCGGCACACAAAATCTCGTTGTGCATTTTTGGTCCCTATTATTAAAGCTCTAGAGTGTTCAGGGAAACCACTCTACACGCAACTGCGATTGATAGAAGAGGTGACAGAAAAAGTCAACTTGGTCCCAGGTTCTATTGGTATGGTAGTTAGTGAGAAACTAAAGACACTGAAAAAAAAATAGAAAACAGGACTGACCACTCTCTTCACGGGGACTGACATCTTATCCGGTAAATCAACAGAGGCATCAGTGTTCGGTCCCATTGCGCCTAATAACGTCATTTAAATAGGCTCCTGTGACATCTGTTGACGTGGAACGTTCTTTCTCGGCATATAAGATGCTGTTAACATACAAGAGTAGCAGTTTGTCAACGGAAAATCTGGAGAAATTGTTAGATATTAACTGTGACTGTAATTATGAACATAGACAATAATATTATGTGAATTTTTGTTCAAATGGTTCAAATGGCTCTGAGCACTATGGGACTTAACAGCTATGGTCATCAGTCCCCTAGAACTTAGAACTACTTAAACCTAACTAACCTAAGGACATCACACAACACCCAGTCATCACGAGGCATAGAAAATCCCTGACCCCGCCGGGAATCGAACCCGGGAACCCGGGTGAATTTTTGTCAATTTATTTACCTATCTAGACAGTAAAATGTCAGATTTGGGTCACCTATTTTCTAATTTTTATAACCTATTTTTGTAACTGATAGAACCTATTTTAGGTACCTAATTTACGATCTTTAGAACCTAAAAGTCCGAGGTCTAATAACTTTGCAGAGTATAGGTGTAGATATAGATTGTTCCTTGTCGACTGGCTGCCGTGCCATTCCATGCGAATGGCACCATTCGGATGCCATTCGTAGGTCCATTGGGCCAGCACACATTTCTCCCTAAAGTTATCAGCTTACCAGAACTTGGACCCGCTGCTTCTCACCAAAGTGGTCATCAGTTGCCATTTCGAGGCTTAAAGCGTTCCCTTCCGAGGAAAAACTGTGGCACTGTGACAATTCCGG
Source organism: Schistocerca piceifrons (assembly GCF_021461385.2). NCBI lineage: Eukaryota > Metazoa > Arthropoda > Insecta > Orthoptera > Acrididae > Schistocerca > Schistocerca piceifrons. Next base: position 776,176,787 of record NC_060140.1, on the reverse strand, counting down.
TATTCAATCCGCGTCTTCCACATGGTAATCAGACACGCTGACCACTCAGATACCTTTTTTTGGTCTCCCATCTCCACACCCCACCTGCATGTATCCAGAAATGCTTCTCACATTGCTCTCTTCAAAAAACTACGGATGCGGACGTAGAAAATGACAGCCAAAAGTGGACGCGGTCTTATGTTTGCATCTGGTACTAATCTATCAAATGATGGACTTAACAAAATTCTGACGAACATTTGACAACAGAAACTTCCTGGCAGATTAAAACTGTGTGCCGGACCGAGACTAGAACTCGGGACCTTAACCTTTAGCGGGAAAGTGCTCTACCTTTTTTTTTGGTTCGTTGTTGATCATTGTGTTTGGTCGTTGCGGACGTCACATGACATCCATTCAAGTTTGTTGTTGATCCTTACACTCAGTTTTTTTAATTACAGCTCTCTGACAGAACACGCTGAGCTACCATGCCGGCTCCATTTGTGCTACCCAAGCAAGCACGACTCACGCCCCGTCCTCACAGCTTTACTTCTGCCAGTACCTAGTCTCCTATCTTCCAAACTTTACAGAAGCTCTCCTGCGAACGTTGCAGAACTAGCACTCCTGAAAGAAAGGATATTGCGGAGACATGGCTTAGCCACAGCCTGGGGATGTGTATTTGACATCAGAGTCTTTCACGACAGGTGTCATGAATAAATAAGTTTTCGGTCCAGTTGCTGCGACTAAATTCAGATACAATTTCGGCCTTTAGGAAGTTTTCGTCTTAAGAAACTATCGAAAAAAATAAATGTTATAATTTGAAACGACAAGTAACTATCCGAGTATCATTTGTAATCCGTGTATGTAGGGTGGTTAGTACATACATATGAGACAACATTGCAAACCATACAGCGTATGCAACGTATTGGAAGTGAATTAATAGCGCATGGTAGCTGTAAATATAAACTTCTGCTATTAATTTTAGTCCAGATTTGTTGTTCTCATCTACAAACCTGCCGTTAGTGGTGATAATAGTCATCGGCCCGTTGAAATTCTGTGTTCCAGTAGCCTGTTCAGTCTTTTGTGTAGTATGAGTAGTACGTTATTTCTGTCTTATTTGCCTGATGATGAGGGGAAAGCATCTGAACTGTATCATGGTATAATTCTGTTGTAGCATAATGTTATCTCCCATTTGATAAGGGAAGGAAGTGCAGGAGGTACAAAATTGTAGATGGAGACTAAGGCTTGAATACATTAAGCATGTTCATATGGATGAAGGTTGGAGTAGTCACGCAGAGATGAACAGTCTTGCAAAGGAAAGAGTAGCGTAAGAGAGCTATATCAAACCCTTCTTAGGTCAAAAGTTTGTAACATTTATGCCATAAACAATAAATAGTAATTTATTAATATAAAACAATCAAAATGCTCATATACGGCTAATGATGGCAATTTTTAAGTTCATTTTGTGTGAGACCAGCATGAGATATCCACTGTGGGATAAAGCAATTATGGTTATGGTGACAGGATTTTATTGGAGAGAGAGAGATACTCTGTAGGACTTGATTACTCGCCATCAGTGAGGGTCTTTGACGCTATAAAAGAAAAGCTCAAAAGCACGTGCTACAGGACATTGTCACTCTTTGTTTCAAGTATCTTGCGGTCTCCCGTTTCAGGAACATCTATTGCCTAAGAGTAACGCTTAGTAATGCGTCCCGGATGCGGTGAGTCGAACGGACTACTGGTGCAAGATGAGTCAGAGGACTCCATCGAAATTGTCGCAGCGTATGCCGCAAGGCCGCGACTTGTATTCCTGTCGCGGTCGACCGCCTGAGCGCTTGCACTTGAAAGCCTGTCCACATCTGCTGAACCGGCGGCTTTGGTTGTCGACGTGTATGACAGCAGCGGCGACTATCTGTGATGTCGGGAGTCAGAGGTTAACAGCGGCTCCGCGCCCGTGCGCGGCTCGGCTGCCGCTGATAACACGGACTGCTCTAGCCCCGCCCCTTCCCCTTCCCCCTAAGCCCCCCCCCCCCACCGCCCGTTGCTCTGTGAACACCCGTCGCCGCTCGGGACAAGCGCTCGCATTGACTCACTCGGCACCTGTTTACATTGTGCGCTACTGGTTCTAAAGGGGAAGAAGCTTAGGTACGGCTGTTAGCTGAACCGGACTGTATGTGCCATCAAATCTGTGCAGGTGAAAGGTACTACACTGCTATATTTCTGGTGGGGTATAATATAAATTCAATTCTTTTTCGGAAAAAAACGACATTTTGTCTATGCAGTACGTGATTGATTCTTTTCTAAAATCTTTTTTGCTTATTTGTAGACGCAGTCACATGTTTATGACACCGTCATAACCGATTTCGACCATACAATGACCATCTTCAGATTCTAACAAAGGATCATGCGTAGTTTGACAACGCATGAACCTGTGTTCAATGTATGCCGCCTTTAGAATCTGAAGATGGTCATTGTACGGCCGAAACCGGTTATGACGGTGTCATCAACATGTGATTGCGTCTATAAAGAAACAAAAAAGATTTCAATTCTTTTTTAATTCTGTGCCAACGGCCTTCCCGTCAGATTACCGAAGTTAAGCACTGTCGGGCTTAGCTCGCACTGGCATAGGTGACAGCCCGGTGTGCCGAGCGCTGTCGGCAAGCAGGGCGCACTCAGGCCCTTGTAAGGGAAATTGAGCTATTTGATTGAGGAGTAGCGGTTCTGGTCACGAAAACGGCCAGGGGAGCGGTGTGTTGACCTCACGCCCTTCGGTATACGCAGCCAGAGAGGATGACACTGCGGCCGGTCAGTACCGTAGGGTCTTCAGAGACCGGACGGAGTTCCGAGTTTTATAGTTTTTAACTGTACTGACGTCCAGACTGGAAGGTTTGTGAAAGTCGTCTGCAAAGATTTCAGGCTTAGAGCTCTTATTGGCCCTTTGTCTTTGCAACATGTGACAGGTTTAAAAAACCGAGCGAGGTGGCGCAGTGGTTAGACACTGGACTCGCATTCGGGAGGACGACGATTCAATCCCGCGTCCGGCCATCCTGATTTAGGTTTTCCGTGATTTCCCTAAATCGCTCCAGGCAAATGCCGGGATGGTTCCTTTCCAAGGGCACGGCCGACTTCCTTCCTCGTTCTTCCCTAATCCGATGAGACCGATAACCTCGCTGTCTGGCCTCCTTCCCCAAAACAATCCCCCCCCTCCCCCCCCCCCCCAACAGGTTTAAAAGCGAGTTCCGTAACTATTTGCGTTATGCTAATTTGTTGTGCAGTTAGCAGTGGCCTTTGTTTTCCAGGTAGTATGTTAATTTATCAAGTTGGCATATAGTAAAAGGAACAACACTACTGAGGAATTCATTGAAGATTATAAACTTATGGAAAGTAAAAGGCAAGGAGCGTACTGCATGTTCCCAAATATCACAAATAGGTAAACATGAATCTGTGGAGTTATGCAGAACGCTTGATGTTGTGATTACGGCTGCATTAGTCGTTTATACTTCTACAGACGATTAACATGGCAAAGTGCAAGCGATTCTTATTCACGATACATTTTCAAATAAAACAGTTTGCTGCGTTAATCACTTGTTTACTTTTCCCACTGCGTGTTCCGATGTTTCACGCCATCCTCTGCAGCTGGAGAGCCTGAAGATAATTGGGGGGGGGGGGGGGGCGAGAGGAACATCGAAACGCTTAGTAGGGAAATAAACAAGTGACTGACGCAGTGAACTGTTTTATTTGTATTTATTAACATTCGCTGCCCTCACTACGTCGTCCTTATGGACGAAATATTCAAGACATGTTGTTGACGAGTACATGAAGACTAGAAAAAGAAATGTTTACAGCTGGCTTCCACTGTTTAATTCTTATACATGATTCGGACATAACCTGTCGATTCAGTAATATGTAGGTCGATGTCCAGTGCTAAATGAAACGTGGTAGACTTCTCTTAGAGAATAGCAGCTTCGCAGTATTTGCAGTAACCACGTACAAAGAGACCTGAAAAAAAAAGATAGAAAAGGAAAAGCAGGATTGTGTAGCTGAGCCATCTGTCTGGAACAAGAAACATAATGCTTCGAAATTTTACGTCAGTGTGAAACCGGAAGGCACAGTTTCTTGACGAACTCGTAATTACGGTATGTTGGTTTTCTGTCTTACATATTCAGTTCACCTCGAACACCTTGCTCCTAGTTACATATTAAAGCTAACGACATTGTAAGGGCTCTGGAGACCTCACCCAAAGCATTACCCCACAGAAAACAGTAAAATGAATCTTGACACAGTGTTTGCAAAAATATAATTGACACCAATTGATGGAAGCCATAGAATGTATTTCAAAAATCTATGCTGCTGCTGTTGTCTCGTATTACAATCGTAGCGTCTTCCTGAAATACGCGGAGTCGTTTCTTCAGAGCCAACTGTCGAGATATCAAATGTTTGCCGGCCTTGGTGGCCGAGCGGTTCTAGGCGCTACAGTCTGGAACCGCGCGACCGCTACAGTCGCAGGTTCGAATCCTGCCTCGGGCATGGATGTGTGTGATGTCCTTAGGTTAGTTAGGTTTAAGTAGTTCTAAGTTCTGGGAGTCTGATGACCTTAGAAGTTAAGTCCCATAATGCTCAGAGCAATTTGAAACATTTTTTTAATCAAATGTTTGTTGGACGAATGGCACTGCATGGAGCATTTAACAGAACAAGATTGCTCGACACAGGCTGTGTAGCATCTATGAAGATCTAACCTCTTCATTGCTTTGCTTTCCACAACATAGACTAGATTCCTCAGAAGGTTAGTTCTCAGAATAAGACATATGCATTTCCCAGCTGCGACATATGTCGTCGAGTGTAAATATTTTCGTTACAATTTATCCTATGAGGAACAGTTTGGTAGAGCGGTTGCAGTGCTTCAGAATCAGTTTGAGGTAGTGAACGAATTTTTCAGAAAACGACATTTCGTCAATGGAGTGAGTGATTGATTATTTTGTAAAATTTTTTGATTGCGTCTGTAAATAAACAAAAAATACCAGTTTTTCAGCTTTGGGAATTTCTAAACGGTTTAAACACTTTGAAATACACTTTGCTCTTAGTTACGTATCTCTCTCTGTAAATGTAGACATTCACGTATTCTCGTAACTAAAACATAACTGTTTTGTGTTTTCACAAAACTCTAAATTCAGTGGAGGATAGAAGTATTTTTTATTTATTTCAGTGTATTGCAGTGTCCTTTACAATTCTGCACTTCCCTTTCTCTAGTTTATAAATAGTTGTAAATTCCTATTACGATGTAATCAAAGGATGCTAAAGGGATAGCGGTATTAATGACACAATTTGCACATTAAATATTTCAAATATTAAAACTGTTAATAAATTCAGTTAATGCGATACTGCAGTGCCTGTGTTCTTAAGAAGTACGATGCAATGATTCTTCTTAACAACCCAGGTACTGCAGCGTGGTATTTATCCGCCGATACCAGGCAGTGACTTTCGATGAAAATGTCCTCCCCCTGTACGGGAATTACATAATGTGTGCGAGTGCAGGTTGTGACGCTTGAAGGACGACATATTGTAACACCCCACCCTTCACTTATCTGGCTTTTGGCATCTGTTCACCCCAGCTAATTGACTAACAGATCAACAGAGAGTACAAAACTGCCGCAATATCGGATAACGCAAATAAAGTAATAAGGCCCTGTGACTCCTGGCTGAGCTGCGGTGGCAGAGTTGACATTAATTGATAAAGAATTGATCACTTTCAATTAAAAAGGGGTGCACATTGATGTTATATTCAGCTATTGAACACCAGATGCAAATGTTGAACATAAAATTAATAAAGAAAGTGACTTGGGATTTCAACTACTTGATTGAAAACGGATGCAGTCGATCAGCACAAATTTATTTTAACTCCCGACCTTCAATCATCACATTACATGACTCTCCTAACAGGCAGTGGTAATAAATTGCGTTTACGTGCAGTAAAACGCGATAAATCAAAATTAATTCTTATCAACTGACCCAGGCGTAATGCAAAGTGGGAGAAGAATTCCACAATACACGGCCCATGAAACACTCGTGGAAACTTTGCCGACATGATCCAACAAATTAATCAGTGCCTAACTCAAGCCAGAGCAGGTGTAATATCACCGAATTCAGTGTGGCGGGGCGGAGTCATTGTGCGGACGTCGGATGGCCTCGTGGTGCTGCAAGGCTGCGCTCGTCTATTCACTCCTAACTATCTTGCTCAGTACATAGCTGAACCAAAAATTTCTATCTCCAAGCTCAATCGTTCCGTTTGCTAAGTCCTATACTGCAGAGATGCCCACTCTCTCTCAGGCAAGCTGAGTAAAGAACACCATGTCCCCACTCTAGGCAAGCTCGGAATGGAAGACCACTACAGAGACTTCTCCCAGTCTGCTCTTCGCCTCGGTTTCCCCTCCAGCAAAATCACTTACGCCAATTGCAGTGCAAGTCGCGTTAATGATGCGTTGCTTCCCAGTGCCGACCAATGCCTGCTCTGGGAAGTGAACAAATTCCCACATAATTTCACTTCTTCTCAACTTCTGCTATTTAGTTCCTCCCAAGCCACCCAACAAGGTTAGCGTCTGCACAAAACACCAATTTTTCCGGAATTCTGACTCCCAGGAGAGTACTTCAAATTCCTTGGTCCTACGTTCCCATCGGAGGCCGGCGTATTTCATTCTGTTGACCACTCCACCATAGCTTTGCGCGGCTTTCTCGCATGTTTCACTGAAAACAGGACGACGGACATTTATCAACAGGCGAACAAGTTCTCCATCTGCTTCCCAGTACACCAGCCTGGGGCCAACCACCCACTCACTGTCACTCATCTTAAGGCAGCTGGAGGCTGCACCCTGTTACCGCTTTCTCAGAGCTTGAGCTGCCCTAAGCTGCCTATTGTCGCTTCCCTTCACCGCTCCCCAGCTGGCCATGGTCAACTCTGAATACTTCCCTGGGATAAACTAGCCTACAGTAAATCTACGTGTTTCCACAAAGTTTTCATGTCACGTGAATTACTTTAAAACCATCACCTGACATTAATTATTCCAATACGTCCATACTATACCCTCTACAAGATGCATTGTGCCTTGTCAGTCATTATTGTTCAGCCCTACTGTTCGCTCAACGTGAGTTAGGTGATCTTTAACGACTTCATGTAAGGGGCATAGTTCTTGCCATCTTACAATATGCAAGGTTGGGTCTGTCGTTAACGCTTAACGTGGACCACCCGCCTCTCAGGTGGGTAAAGATGCAACTAGTGGACGCTGAAGAGCTGCAGTTTCTATATTATTCTCATTATGATTACATTTCTTCATTGAGGTATTGGAAGCAGAATTAGACGGTGTGAACGACCATCCAGTGAAGATATAGAACATGCTGTAAGCTATTCTGGAAATCGAGGGACGTTTTTCTTGGAATTCAAAACCAACTGCCTCGAGCGTTCAGTGACAATTGTTATAAAAATACGGCTTTCATGTCTGAAGGGAGACGCTCGAAGATTACCAATCTCGGTCCCGAAGATATCTGGCGCATCTACTCCTCCGACAATGTAATAGATGACATTGTGGGGTGGACTAATTCCTAGAACAACCACACAGCGTTTCGTATAAAAACGCCTCAAAAGAAGAGATACTGCATTTTTTGGTCTCCTTTTATTATCAGGAATTTCCAGGTCGTCCAAGCAGAACTTATCTTTTTTTCTACTGGTCCGACTGGTCGCCAATTTTCCGAGCTACTAGGTCGGAAAAGAGGTGTTAAGCGTTGATCAGGACTTTTTTCTCTGATGATTTAACAACGAGAAAGGAGGGAGCGAAATTAGGCCCACTTGCAGTTATTTAATCACTGTTTAAAAATTTTACTGACAAGTATCAGCGGTTTTACGAAACTGGAGGGTTTGCTTACATAGATAAGATTCTGATTCCTTTCAGAGGTCGATGCCGATTTAAAATGTACATGCCCAACAAACCGGCAAGATACGAGATAGAAGTAATGTGTTTGACGGACATTCATACATGTATAATGCATACGTGTATGTCGGCAAAACCAGTCTCGGGGTAGGGCTGACTGTCGAGGAATAACAGCTAAGTAAGCCCTCTGAAGCAGTTGTACACTTACCGAAATTTGTCTACAGTACACATAGAAAAATCACTTACGATGATTGGTTGTCGTCGGTGGAAACTGCCCAGCCGTTGTGGCTCAAAGGACTCAGGATGTTTGGAACTATGTAGATAAACAAGCCACAAATCCTCAGGGAATTTCTTCCAGATAGGACCAAACCAGTCTGTTTCTAGGATCTGCGGATTCACCAAAGAACCGACTCTTCTTTCCTACCCACCAAAGAAGAGCACGGCTGTGATTCTCTTGTCTACAGTGCACCATGATGATTTCGTCGACGAAGAGAATGATAAGCCGGACGTTATTTCATTATTTCATTTTACATTGCAACGAAGTAGAATACACTCAACATAAAAAGCGCCAATTATTCGTGTAATAGACGGACTAGAAGGTAGCCATTTATCATATGGTGTCAGTTGCTGCAATACCTACGTTTTGCACACACATATCAGGGAGAAAGCTGCATCGTCAATATTTCATGTCGTGGAAGCATCATAAGACCCCACATGAAACAACGACTCCAGACAAACGTAGACCGTTTACGAGCAGTTATTATGGGCATAAAGAGAACAGCACGTTTTGTATAATCGCGAAGTAGGGGAGAGAGTGTCACGGACATGATACAGGATTTGGAATGGACACCATTAAAATGGAGGCGTTTTCCGTTGCAGCGGAATCTTATCAAGAAATTTCAATCACCAACTTTTTCCTCCATCTAGCGGGCCAACCATAGCGCCATCTGGTTTCCCCCTTCTAGCTAGACGAGTTTCGTTCTTTGTAGTTTTTTCGTTTGATGCTTATTTCGTGAGACATTTGGCCCGGTCACTATCAATGGAAAACCCGTATAGTTTGTTTTGTTTGCTTTTAATTAGTTATATTTATAATGTAATATTCTGAACCTAATTTTAGTGTCATGCTCTTCTTATTATTACGTATTCCAGTTCTTAGAATGTCCATATTGTTACGGAATGCTTTTGTTTTTGTTACAATGTTTTGTGATTCCATTCTCCTAGGTTCTGGATATTATTTTTCTAATGAAGTGTACATGATGTAGGTATTTTTATTATGCAAGGCTATTATTCACACAAAAGATGCACAAGGTTTCTCTCCACATTTACCTAACACGTCGCATGTTTGGTTATATAGTATTAATACAATAAACCTACGACATACTAATATATATCTTCTACAAACTTAACAGTAAGAGTGGGCACAAACGAATACCTACAGTTTTGTATAACGATGTTCCACCCCTATGTATGTCATTTATTCATGATGTTTTAAAAATGAGTCACATAAGATTTTATGTATAATGATGAATAACGCTTGTGTATGTAATCTGATGTATAATCCTCACGTTTATCTATGATGGTTTAAGAATAAGTCACGTAAGATTTTATACCAGACTTCATAATTGTACGACGAAGGCATATCCTTTACTTCCTAATACAGTCGTCGGACTAAAATGGTGCCCCACACATAGTAAAACAATATCTGTAATCCGTTTACGCTCCAAAACGGTTATTAGTAGCCTGCAAACAGCAGTCTGCAGCTGTGATCTAATGCATATGTCACTAGTGATGAGTTAACGAACATGTGTATTTACAGATTATGTTGTAATACGATGTTTGAATATGTGTGCTTGCACTGTGTAACAACTACACGAATATATTTTTAACAGGATTTTCAATGACCTACAAATTCTACCTCACCATTTATGGCCGTCCAATCCACCTCACTCCTACCCTCAAATACCTTGGCCTCATCCTCGACTGCCACCTCACCTGGACTCCCCATCTCCTTACCATCCAACACAAAGCTCACAACAGATTTCGCCTCCTGAAACTCTTGTCCAGCTAGACGTGGGCCTGCATCCTTCCACCATCCTTCACACATACAGACTCTTGATCCGCCCCATCCTCTGTTATGCTATCGTTGCTTGCATTGCCGCCCCTCCCAGTTTCTATAAATCCCTCCAAACCCTCGACGCCATGTGCTCCGCCTCTCACCTTCCGCATCTGCCTTCCGTCCCCCACGCGCATCCTCTATGACCTCATCCCCTTCTCCCACCTTCTCCTTCTCCTTGAACACATCCGCACACTATATATTGTCCACCGCCTCGATCCCTCTGATCCCCTGGTTTCTCCCTTCCTCTCCACCCCCAGCCCATGGCCGCACCTTTACCGTTGTGTCCCACCCTCCCTCCATCTCCATACCCTCCGCTTCCTTTCCCAACGCAACTTCCACCATATACTCCTCCCAAATGATGAGCTTCGCCTTGACATCTACCCTTCCTACCAACTCTAACTCCATCTTCCTCCTGCCACCTCCTCCTCAGGGCTCCTTCTCCTCCCCCTCCCTTCTCCTGAGCGGCTTTCCCCTCCTACTCCACCTCTCTCCCTCCCTCTCTTGGGTGCCCCTTCAGTGTCTCTGCACTCCCTCCTGCCTTGTCTTCCCTCTTCATCTCTGCCCCACCTGTCTCCTGCCTCTTGGTGCACCCACTGATGCCCCTACTATTTCCATCCCACCCTGTCCCCTGCTGCACCTTTCTCTCTCTTCCATCCTCTCCGGCCTCTCCCTTGGCAGGTCCCACCTGGCAGTTTTATTCTACGTGTGGGCTCCACCTGTGTTGTTCTGGAGTGTTTTTTTTTACTGAGGCCTAGTTTTAACCTGAACATTTGACTTCAGTGTCTTTTTTGTGTTCTACAACTCGCCAACTGTGTTTTTTAACTTAATGTCGACTATTTTAGTTGGCCCCCCATGAACGTCTCCATGTCAGTGTCTTATTACCTCCTTTATCACCCCTTACTCTGTTCTATGTCCCCCTTTTCTATCGCCTTATATGTAACATTTTATTCTTGTATTAGTTGTCATGTCACTTGGCTGAAGAGCGGCGGATTGTGCCGCTGACAGCCCTCCCCTGCCCATATGGGGCAGGGAATGAAATCACAATAAAGAAAAAAAACCTGCAAATCTGTCAGCTTATATTACGTTGACATGGCTTAAAGCCGTAATATGTGAGTAACATGGCTACGTAGTTACAATGTTTTGTATAATCAGCATAATGTCGAGATATGTAATGACTGTAAAATAATTTTTTAAGCATTCTGTATTTTTCAGCAGCACTTGATAATGGCTTAAGGCCGAAATTGCAATAGTGTGTAATAAAAACTTATAACAGTCACTGGTGTAAAGATAATGTCCTTCAAAAAGCTGTCTGTTTTGGACTGGGAAGATCTCATGGCAGTAGGGTAATATATCATCAATCACATTGCATTAAACAATTTCAGGCGTTGGAACATGGTGTAAATGATTTGTAGGAGTCAAGGCAGCAGAGAATAATGTTTATTTAAACAGTCTGCTGGAATGGATTTCACACAGTTTATTTATTTCTAAAGATAACAATACAGCTTGAAATTGACAATGTCACACAACTAGCATGCAGACTTCAAACACTGCATAGAGCGCTCCTTCAACTACAACGAGAAATAAATAGAGAAAAAAATATCTCTGCAGCTCTAAATAGGACGCTCACCACCTTCCAAGCTTTAGCTACTTGAAGAGGCTTGCACAGGATACAATAGCATGGAGAGCTGCATCAAACCAGTCTTCGAACTCAAGGCCACAACAACAATATGTGCCCGGATATTTCTGATCAGACAGTGTACAGTGCATCTTCATTGCTCCACATGTGTCCCCGTATACCTATCGTAGCTGTACAATTACTTGCAAAGGTTTACACACACGCTAGGTAAACCTGAGTTGGCTTTTAATTTCAATTGTGCCCATGGCATAAACTGAAAAAACTGCGTCGGCCATGGTACACTTTTCAGTTCCTTGAGAAAATAAGATAGCAGAATGACAGCTCGTAAACATCGTCTGTGACATTCCAGATTTCAGTGAAGCGTCATGCTTTCTTTTCCTCTCTTTGGGATGACTGCTTCACTTCAATTTAACAGTAGCTTCCTTGTGCATTTTTTGGAACCCGATCGTTAGTTAGGTTCTAGTTTCATAGAAGATATTTGCAATAATCATTATGATTTGGAACATGCCAACAGAGCAAACATAGAACATTTCTTTTCTAAAAAAAAAAAATTGTATTTCGCAGTAGGCTGTACACCATCTATCCAGACAAGTAAATTAAGAAACTTTAACCCAACCTACCAAAACATTTTCGACAAAGAAACTTAACTGAATTTCCATGAAATGTATTTGCAGTTGTGCAGTCAGACAACTGTTAGCAGTAGTAGGGACATGACGGTGTCGCCCACATTACAGGTTGCATACATTCAGCAGCAAGCATACATTCAGGGCCAAATCTGGTTGATTTATGACATTAACCTATTGTTGTGCTAATTGATGTATGAAGCTGAGAATTGTTTTATGACACCCTGGGGATACTCTGTCCTTCTGAGAAACCCCCCACACCTCCCCTGCTCCCACCACCACCCACACCTTCGGATGATCCCCAAAACTACCCCCCCCCCCTCTCGCCGATACAGGCACACTTCGAAACCAAATTAATGGAATAATTAATTCAACTTATCAATTAATTACTCTCTCCTCCTCCTGGGAAATTCCCCAGCCCTTCCCTCACCTCCCTCACTCTCCACTCCCCCCCCCCCACCCCCACCTAGAAATTGGCAGAGAACTTGCTTAGTCTATGTTGAGCTGTTGGACTGGGAGGATCAATGTAGTATTTATTTAAACAATTTATTTATGTAACCTGTTGGGAATGCCACCACCAGAGGATGTTCCACACCTCCAACAAAAAAGGCGGAAAAAATCGCTCAGTCTATCTTGAACTGTTGGGCTGGGAAGATCTCAAGAGAGTAGGGTAATATATCATCAATCACATTGCATTAAACAATTTAAGTTATTGGAATTTTGTGTAAACAATTTGCAGAAGTCTGCTGGGATGGACTTCATACAGTTTATTTATTTCTGAAGCTAACGATACAGCTTGAAATTGAGACACACAACTGGTCTTCAAAAAATTCTTAGTACGACTCAAAATTAATAGATGCAGATTCAAACTCTACATAGAGCATGCCTTCACCTAAAATGCGAAATAAATAAAGAAATATCTCTGTAAACCCTAATAGGACGCGGCCGTGCGGTTCTAGGCGCTTCAGTCTGGAACCGCGTGGCCGCTACGGTCGCAGGTTCGAATCTTGCCTCGGGCATGGATGCGTGTGATGTCCTTAGGTTGGTTAGGTTTAAGTAGTTCTAAGTTCTAGGGGACTGATGACCACAGATGTTAAGTCCCATAGTGCTCAGAGCCAATCCAATAGGACGCGCACCGCCTTCCGAGCTTTAGCTACTTGTCTGATGTAACTGTCAGAGAGAGAAAAATTTTTGATATTAAGGCGTTTATCTTTTATTTTCCTCGCTTTTCGAAGTACACTGGTGTCTAAGCATAGACGGCAAAATCAGAACAATTACGCATCTTAAAATCATTACATATTTCGAAACCCACAACAGATCGTGAAAAAAATACTGATAGAATTCGAAGCACTGTCCTATAGACGAGAAGTACGGCAGGAATTTTCGATGAATTTTCGATGTACTACACTCTTGGTCTGAAGGTGCTCTAAATTCACAGTGGCGGGTGACACCATCCCACCTGTCCAAACCAGAGAAAGCTGGTCTACCAGGACTTGTCTCTGAACACTCAAACAAAGAAGACATCACGTGACTCTGACGTCACGAAATTTTCCGTAGATACCTTATTCTGCTCCTGTCTTGTTCGAACCAGGCTTTAGAGACTCCGGTGTCACCTACAGATCAAAACATACAGCAGTCATATTGCATTGACAGTTAAACCCTGCAAAAGAAGTCTAAATATCACGAAAAATGGAAACCATTACCAAAGACGTCATTTATACTCCTCTGCTTCCGTTGAGGAAACCTTGTATCGTTGTAGTAAACACACAACTCGTATCCTGCACGATACAAAATCATCACTTCTACATGCTGTATATAGCTATCGACTGCCAGACACACAGACATATATGCCACGAAGGCAACGTATGTAGTCACAGCGCTAGATATTCCCCGCAAGGTCGGTCAGTCATCCACTGCAGCCATTGGTCATGAGTCAACTGCCCCTCACATACTCAGGCCTGATGGCGATCAGAACGCCCTCTGGGCAGGCAGCGGTCACTCTCCGAAACAGTAAGTGCTGGGCTGATTTCCCCAGCACAAAGGCGTCCTCTAACGGTAGAGTTTCTGGTCCGTCCTGTTTGCTGCCATGGTTTTTGCAAAAAGTTGCGACCATGTCCAGACTCCGGGACGACAACAACATTTACTATCTGAGTCCTGTCGATGAGGAATGCTTTGTCAATCTTGTATTAATTTATCTATCTCGAAACCGATATCAGCTGCAGAATGCGATCTTACACGCCCCTCCCCCCCCCCTAAAAAAACCACGACCTATTTATGACACCTGTATGCGTAAATCAACGAGTAGTATATGAAAATTTCCAGAACTTCGTATATTTTCACATGGCTTGCCAGAATATCATACCATTCATGTGACTGTTCTCGATATCGACCAAATAATAGTATCCTACCGATCGCGTGCACAGTATAATTCCGAAGATGAAGAGTGTAAACTATATCTATAGAATATGCTTATCCATTACGGATATTATAGAACCGTGACTGTAAATTGAATGTAAGTAAGTTACACAAAACTGCAACCAGTCACTTTTTTGAATAATTATGTTTCATTCCACGAACCGGTTTTCGAACCTTTTCGGGTTCATCTTCAGATGGTTTCAGGAAGTTACATCATTATTGCTAGCATAATACTGGGTGCTGGCTCTATGGCAAAAGGTGGAACACGTTTTAATGTAACGCCATGACTATTGCTTATCTGTCGATATGGACGTAAATTTAGTTTTTTTTCTTACTGCTGCAGTATAGGCGGCTTTTTTCGGTTAGTATCCATCTGTCTGCCTACATTTTGATGTCCAGTTGTTATATTACTACACACACTTCCACACAAACTATATTAGTTTACACTCTGACAGCGAGACTTTTCCAGCATCCAGCATGCGCTTTACAACTGTTGCTTGTAACAAAGATATCGACAAAAAGACATGGCATAGGTCTACTTTGCACAGAGGTATAATTTGTTCTTTCTTACATGTATTAAAGTCGATATAAGCGCATATATTTTAATCAGACTAGCGATAACATGAGAGCACAAAATAAAATAAATAAATTAGTACAAGAACAAACTTCAGTTTGATCTAATATCTTATTTCTATTTTTATATTAACATATAATACAGGCAGTTTGTAGCAAATATTTTAATTGTGATTGGCATAACCATGAATACCCAGGAATCAAAGATACAGAGTTATTAAATTTGCAATGAGATACAGCTTTCTGTATGACTAGAATCTTTATAGTTAAATTTAAATTTTTAAATTAATAACAAACCTTCAGATGAACTGTTGACTTATTTCGGTTGTTACGTTAACATGATCTGGGATATTAACAAGAGTAGATCCTGTTTATCTTCGCTAAAGGTATATGTATAAAAGTTAGTGTTTGTAATGGACTAAAGCTGTTTGTACGGCCGTACACTTTACATTTAGCCCAGTACCTTTTCCTCGATGGTAAGTGTTCATCGGAGGTGAGGGTATCATCTGGAGTGCCCCAGGGCAGTGTGGTAGGTCCGCTGTTGTTTTCGGTCTACATACATGATCTTTTGGATAGGATGGATAGCAATGTGCGGCTGTTTGCTGATGATACTGTGGTGTACGGGAAGGTGTCGTCGTTGAGTGACTGTAGGAAGATACAAGATGA
Source organism: Schistocerca piceifrons (assembly GCF_021461385.2). Taxonomy (NCBI): domain Eukaryota; kingdom Metazoa; phylum Arthropoda; class Insecta; order Orthoptera; family Acrididae; genus Schistocerca; species Schistocerca piceifrons. Next base: position 776,160,869 of record NC_060140.1, on the reverse strand, counting down.
CTTGGACAGGATTTGTGATTGGTGTAAAGAATGGCAGCTAACTCTAAATATAGATAAATTTAAATCAATGCAGATAAATAGGAAAAAGAATCCTGTAATGTTTGAATACTCCATTAGTAGTGTAGCGCTCGACACAGTCACGTCGATTAAATATTTGGGCGTAACATTGCAGAGCGATATGAAGTGAGACAAGGATGTAATGGCAGTTGTGAGGAAGGCGGATAGCCGTCTTCGGTTCATTGATAGAATTTTGGGAAGATGTGGTTCATCTGTAAAGGAGACCGCTTATAAAACACTATACGACCTATTCTTGAGTACTGCTCGAGCGTTTGGGGTCCCTATCAGGTCGGATTGAGGGAGGACATAGAAGCAATTCAGAGGCCGGCTGCTAGATCTGTTACTGGTAGGTTTGATCATCACGCGAGTGTTACGGAAATGCTTCTGGAACTAGGGAGGGAGTCTCTAGATGAAAGGAGGCGTACTTTTCGTGAATGGCTACTGAGGAAATTTAGAGAACCAGCATTTGAGGCTGACTGCAGTAAAATTTTACTACCGCCAATTTACATTTCGCGGAAAGACCACAAAGATAAGAGAGATTAGGGCTCGTACAGAGGCATATAGGCAGTCATTTTTCCCTCGTTCTGTTTGGGAGTGGAACAGGGAGAGAAGATGCTAGTTGTGGTACGAGGTACCCTCCGCCACGCACCGTATGGTGGGTAGCGAAGGATGTATGTAGATTTAGATGTAAGAACCAGGAAAAAAATTTCAAGTGAACTATTGACTTATTTTTGTTCTTACATTAAAGTGATCTGGAATATTGATAGACGCAGCTTCTGTTTGCTCGAGCTAGAAGTAATATGTATAAAAGTACTGATTTATGTTAACAGTGGAGGGTTTTATCATTTAAAATATAGTACAGGTTTTATTCTGTGGTAGGATGTTACGTTGACACCAGTGTAGTTAGTATGTAAGGAGAGGGATGGGGGAGGTGGGTCGTTAGGGAGGAGCGGATGGGGAGGCGGTGTAGGATTGGTTGAGTGGTTACTTGCTTTGAACTAGCAGATCTTCAAAGTTCTGAAGGAAAAATTTGTTTCTCAGTTAAGTTTGGTCATTGAGTAGGTAGTCAGGTACTGTATTTGTGTAGTTAAATATTTCAATTTTTTCAAGAAGTTCAAGCACCGTGCCTTTGTTAGCAAAGTGGAGTATTTTCAGATTCTGCTCTATGTTGTTTGCAGAATGATTGTGTTGGGCAAGATGTGAGGCAAAGCTGGATTTATTCAGATTGTTAAGACGGAGTGCATCTATGTGTTCTTTGAATCTTGTTGGGAAGCTTCTACCAGTTTGTCCAATGCAGAAGCTTGGACATGAGTTGAAAATGAGCTTGTATACACCTGACCTTTGATGCTGTTGGATAGTGGTTTTGGTGCTGTGTATGATTTTATTTTGTATTCTGTTGTTGGTCAAGAAATCTATTTTTATGTTGCATGTCTTGAAGAGGTTGGCAATTTGGTGAGAAATCTTCCCTAGCAAAGGCAGGCTTATAAATGTGGTCTTCTTGTTTGTGGGTGGTTGTTCAATAGTTGGTTGATTTAATTTTGCTGTATGGACTAGTTTATCTATTATTGCAGGGTTGTACCCATTGTTGGAGGCAACTGATTTAATAATTTCCTGAAAAGATTCAAAAACCGGTTCATGGAATAAAATATAATTATTAAAAAAAGTGACTGGTTGCAGTTTTGTATAACTTATTTACATATCTGTAGAAAGTCGAAACTTCTAGTCGTTAGGTGGGACGTGCTGCAAACCATTAAGTAACTAGAACCTTATCTCTTCTGCGAAGATTTTTATATGAAAACTCGAAAATAGAGGAAAATGGTATTCCACGTTTTTTAACGAATACTGATGTCAGTGACGTAACAGATTCCAAATCATCCTTGTACTTTACAAAGTCACCCAAACATTTATTACTCATAATCATATGTGTTTCTCATGTCTAGAGAACCAGGAAGTGCCTCATCCACCTGCATTTCACCATCTCGATGCAAACAACACATCACAATGTATGTTTTCTGAACCAAATAAAGGCGGAAAATGTGTAAAATGGCAGTACAAACAGTCAACCGGTCAATTTACATGGGTGGGGGACAATTGTTCAGTGCAAACACTCGCCATATTGAATATTCTCAAATTTCCGCCATACAGGCACTGACAAAGACATATAGAAAATAGAGCAAATGCACTACAGCTGTAGAATATGTGATTGGAAGTGACTGCGAGCATTCGAGTAGGTGCATTCTAGTACACTGCTGTACTATTCCTTCCGACTAATGTGCTGTTATATCTCATACATAAGAATGATGCTCACGAAGGATTGTCTTCCTCCATGCAACGGACGTCTAGCACACAAAACAGCGTGACTGTGGCGGTCACGCGCCGCCATCTTAGGTCTTTAGAACATAAAACGACGTTTGATAGACGCAGCGGCATGATTGTTATTACTGGAGAATATTTCGCACATTAGAAGATTAACAGCGTTGCATTCCACACGGCTAATAGATCCAAAATGGCACAGCTTTAGCATTATGGCAGAACCGTGTAGCCGTTGGAATGTGTGTTTATGTTCTGAGATAATTTCTCTCTTTCCAGTACCTTCTTGGTACGGACACCAGACACTAGAACACCACCTAGCTATTGGTAGCACACTGGACTTCCGTTTAAGAGCGTGATGGTCCAATCCAGCACACTGGACTTCCATTTAAGAGCGTGATGGTCCAATCCGGCGCTCGGCCATCCAGATTTATGTTTTCCGTTATTTCCCTAAATCGCTTCAGGCAAATTTCGAGATGATTCCTGTGAAAGGGTATGACCGACTTCCTTCCCTAATCTGATGGGACCTATGATTTCGCTATTTGGTCCCCTCCCCTGAATTAACCAACCAACCAACACTAGAACAATACTTGGGAATTGATACGATCCGTGATTTACGTAAAGTGTTTCAAACTCGTCCGTCTGGAGTCCCATGATGCATAAAAAACATATTTTTTTTCCTCTTCTTAACTGTCAGTTGTACCACACGACACTATCAAGTATTTCGGGCTCATACCCGTTACACCCCAGCAGGAGTGCTAGCCTCCTCAGTAAGCACCCATCAAGAGGGACCATGTCTACTGGGATGGCGCTGAGTAAGATCGGTACAGAACAGTCTTCATTAAATGGCATTTACGATATGGGCATGATAATGCCATTCTGTATCACTGGTGTTAGTCGGTTATGGCAGTGTGCAACACGTGGTTTGCTCTTTCAAAAGCAGAATATCTGAGTGTATTGATTACCTCTTCCAGTTTCCATATGTCGCAATGTCTTTCACATTTTGTCAATAAGAAAAGTCGCCTCTGTCCTTTTCTTCTTACCACCCTACGTGTGTTGTGGGAACAGCTTGCCTTATGCTGTGTGATGTCCAGCTCTCTGTGATAGCCAATGGATCAAAAAGTGTTAATGTCGTTTTAGCACCTGACACAGACCTCGAAGGCGTGGTAGAAAAGAAAACAAAATGTAAGGGGCAGTGCACAGCTGTTGTCATACACTGCTTGGCTACATTACAGCAAAAAAAAAAAAAAAAAAACCACAAAAAACATTGTATGAAACTGCTTACGAAGCTATAGCACAAGAAGCCTCCAGTATGAATAATAGTCTGCAGAATATAGTCTTCTTCCAGTACACGCGATGAAACTTTACACAGGTCTGTGAGAGCGACTTCGATCACTCACCACCTGCTCCAGTGAATCAATACGTTTATATTTAATTGGACCACAACATACGCTCGACGCCAACACGCAGACTGTGTTTGTTTCCGATATGTCGGAAGAGAAAGGTACGGTAAAATCTCACTGACTTCTCTACCAGGCTACATTAGCAAGATGTTATTACAGTGTATGTTATGGAGCTTAAAAGTTTGGCTGCATACAATTCGTAGTTTTTCTCTGTTGCATGGTACAAAATAACGATGAGAGAGTGAGAGAGATGTTTGGATGATAGACATGAATGCACCCTGAGAGATGCAGATCTCTTTCGGACTACAGTACCTGTATGTAGCTTGGAAGCGTACCGCGATGAGGTAGCAAAATCCTCGTTCTTCTTCCAGTTCCTATGTGATGTGGTCTTCCTTACTTTTCCGATAAGAAACATCACCATAACTGCTCGTACTGGCTTTTCTACTCCCACGTGTTGCTGGAAAAAGCTTCGTTTGGCCCTGACCTTACACGCTGTAGAGCTAGGACATTATATTCCGTGGTCAGACATGGTCCTGTTTCACCCTGTTTCTCTACGGGATGTAGAAGATGGTAGATGTAGGACCCTGCGACTTCCGCTCATTTCCGACTTAAATTGGAACTATTTCATGGACAAAGCTGCAGGGAGGGTGGGGCAGAGACTGAGGAATAGCTACAACATGCAGAGAGACTATCTAAAACCACAATGGAGTTTTTCTGTGTGAGATCCTTAGCAGATAGGTTCGAAAAAAATGACTCGTTTAGGGATATGAGAGTGACACGAATATGATTCATTAGTGATTGTAATCAATAAAAGACTTTCCCATAGGATCCAACACAAGTGTATTTTGAATAGAGACACTTGATTCATAATCGCTGACTGCTTTTCTACCAGAAAGCGTAACACTATAGACCCGGTGGATATGTCGCAGAACCTCTGTTATACTGTCTACATAGCATGGAGATAGAAAGCATTACTAATACTGTTTGTTAGAGTGAGGAATATCTAGCAGCTGCACGAGGGAGTTCCAAATATCGGCTTAATACCACGTTCTTTAGCTGAACCACTTTCTGAATTTGGTGAGAAGGGTAATTTTATTACAAACTTACACCGCTGGCGACATTCACCCGCACTTTCGGTCACACACCCCAGCGATCACCGTCTGTATTCAATGTCGCGGTATTTATGTGGAAGACCACTTCATCGGAAGCAATACCATACTTCGATCTATAACGCATCTGTAGTTTTTAACATGGATATCGTTAGCGATATTTGTGAGTGCCTGTAAAACCAAGACTGCACCCTGAGAGATGCAGATATCTTTCGGACTACAGTACCTGTATGTAGCTTGGAAGCGTACCGCGATAATATTAATAACTGGTCGCTTATAAGACGATTGTGTCTCTCTTCCTACGACACACTCGTATCACTTGCAAGAAAAAGAAATGGAGCATGTCTGTTCATCTCGGAATTTTTGCTCGATATTGTTTGGTACCACCAACATCAGTTATTGGTGAAGGTAGTAGTAGTAGTAGTAGTAGAGGGGTTTTTGGGCGCACGACAGCAAGGTCTTCAGCGTCCGTTCACTAACATAGGGAGACGGGTGTCAAGAAAAATCCCAGAACAGGAATATAAAACGGAAAATAAAACACGGGTAACAATCGTTGAAAAATATGTGCTCATCCACACCGAAGCGTGGAATGAAGCAGGGTGTCAACAGTAAAACATGGACAACACAGGAAGAAAATGATAGAGGGAGCTAAAACAATCTAGCAGATGGAAGTGGCTGGCTGACCACAAAGAAAAAAGGGGAGGAGCAGCGACTCTGCAATACACTAAAACCTCCAGCCTAAAAGTTGAGGCCAGAGTCCAGACACGTCACAAAACTTAAAAACCCTAGACACACACGACTCATCATTAGCTAAAACACAAGGCAGATCCCCAGCAACTTGTGCTTCTGCCCGTGCATCACGGTATAAAATGCAGTCTGTTAAAATGTGCCGGACAGAGATGTGCACACCACAAGCATCACAAAACGGAGGATCCTCCAGCCGTAATAAAAAGCTATGTGTGAGAGGACAGTGCCCGATCCGAAGACGTGTGAGGGCTACCTCTTCCCGCCTGAGCAACCGGCAGGAGGAACGCCACGGCCGAGTGGTTGACTTTACCAACCGCAGTTTATTGGCCGTCACCGCCAGCCATTCGTCCTCCCACAACTCCATGCACTTCCTGTGGAATGCAGCAATGACCGACTGCAAGGGGATAGGACACTGGACCACATCCTGCTCTCTGCAGGCCTCCTTGGCAGCCCGATCGGCCTGTTCATTGCCCCATATGCCGACATGACCAGGCACCCAGCAGAAGGATACCTCTTTACCCCGCCGTTGGAGCAAGTATAGTTGGTCATATATCAGCTGGACCATCTCCTCAGTCGGGTATAGGTTCTGCAGTGATTATAAGGCACTAAGAGAATCGGAGCAGAGAAGAAATCGATCGCCCCGAACACGATGCATCAGCTCCAGTGCCTTCAGGATCGCGTGGAGCTCCGCTGCGAAAACGCTATATTCAGCAGGGAGGCGAATCCGGGTAACATGATCAGGGAACACCACAGAACAGCCAAGGAAATTCTCCTGTTTTGAGCCATCAGTGTAAACGACAGTGAAACCGTGATGCACATCTAAAATGTTAAAAAACAGTGACTGGAATGTAAAATCTGGCGTGCCATCCTTCTTAAAACGAGTCAAATCTAAAATAAGTTTGGGTCTCCGGAGGAGCCAAGGTGGAGATCTGCTCCAACCGCGACGTAAAACACGAAGACCAGCCATAGACATCGCAGCGAGGCAATCCTGTGCGCGAATCCCATAGGGCTGCGTCGCACGTTGCCGGTTATGAAATAACCGTGCCAGAGGAGGCTGAGCAACGGTATGGTATGCAGGTGTGCATGGTGTGGACAAAGTTTTATACGCCTGGCGTACCGTAAGTAGCCGTCGCCGCATATGAAGTGGCAGTTCACCTGCCTCTGCACAGAGGCTTGGTATGGGGCTAGTTCGGAATGCCCCAGTGGCCAACCGAAGCCCTTCATGGTGGACAACGTCCAAAATCTTTAAGTAAGAAGGCCTCGCGGACCCATACACCGTGCACCCATAATCGAGCCGAGATCGCACAAACGCCCTGTAAAACTGGAGCAGACAAGTCCTGTCAGCTCCCCATGTACTGTGGCTAAGACATTTTAAAATACTTAAAGCCTGAAGCGACCGCCGTTTCAGGTCTTTAAGATGAGGTAATCACGTGAGCTTCGAGTCAAAAATGAGCCCCAGAAATCTCACCGTGTCTTTAAAAGTAAGAATAGTGTCCCTCAACCGCAACTCAGGAAAGGTTAAAATCGAACGAGAACGGTTAAAAAGAACACATACAGACTTCTCGGTGGAAAACTTAAAACCACTCTTCTTCGCCCAGTCATCCAAACGCCTAATCGTAAGTTGAAACTGACGAGTTGTCGTTGCAAGGCTTGAAGAAGAGCAGAACAAAGAGAAATCATCCACAAACAAAGAATACTGGACAGGACTTTTCACTATGGACGTAATGCTATTAATAGCGATGGCAAAGAGAGTCACACTTAAAACTCTACCCTGAGGGACACCGTTCTCCTGCTCAAAGCGATCAGACAGGACGTCACCAATTCGGTATCTAAAATATCGTGGCGAGAGGAAAGACTGAATAAAAAGAGGAAGACAACCACGAAAACCCCATTCGTGAAGCTGCTCCAGGATGAGACGCCTCCAAGTGGTATCGTAGGCCTTCTCGATGTCGAAAAATACACGTAGAAGGTGATGACGGCGTAGGAAAGCTTGTTGTATAGCCGCCTCCAGGATGGCAAGCTTATCGAAGGTGGAACGAAACCTCCTGAACCCACACTGAAAGCGACTAAGGAGTTGCTGGGATTCTAACATCCAGACAAGGCAGCGGTTGACCATCCGCTCCAAGGTCTTCCCTATGCAACTAGTGAGGGCAATACTACGGTAGCTACTTGGGCTCGTGCGGTCTTTCCCAGGTTTTAAAAAAGGGATTAAAACTGCCTCACGCCACGCGTCAGGAAAGCGACCCGACGCCCAAATGTCATTAAAAAGTGCGAGGAGGAGTTCTCTGTTGCGCATTGTGAGGTGCCATAGCATACTGTAATGGATCCTGTCGTGACCAGGGGATGTGTCACGAGCTCCAGACAATGCAGAATCCAGCTCCCACATAGAAAATGGGCAGTTGTAAACTTCATGAGAGGTGGACTGGAAGTTCAGACTACATCTCTCAGCAACCGCTCTATGGTGCTGGAAACCTGGATCCTGACTGGTTGTTGCAGTAACTGTGGCAAAATACGCTGCCATAGTCTGGGAAACGTCTCGCGGATCCGTGTGGAGAGTGCCGTTAGCCATTACAGCAGCTATGGGGCACCTCCCTCCTCTGCCAGAAATTCTCCTGATGGCCTCCCACACAATGGAACTTTTGGTGGAACGATTAATGGTGTTCAGGAACGTTTGCCACGATCTCTTCTTGCTCTCACGAATAATGCGGCGACATCTTGCCCTCGCCACCCGAAAGGCTGCAAGATTCTCAGCAGTCGGCCGACACTTGAACCGACGCAGAGCCGCACGCCTGGTCCTGATTGCAGAGCGGCATTCGGCACTCCACCAAGGCACAGGTGGCCTGTGGACTGTGGAATGGATGCTGCAGCGGCGTGGTGGACCGTTTTGGTAATATGATCCACCCACACCTCAACATTCGCACAGTGTTCAAATTGGGCCAACTGGCTATAAAGTGTCTAGTCAGCTCCACTGAGCACCCATCGTGGTGGTCTCCTTTCGGGCCCCACGCCATCTGGCAGGTGAATCCAGATTGGGAAATGATCACTGCCGTGCAAGTCAGCAACCACTTCCCAGTGAGCACTGGCGGCAAGAGCTGGAGAGCAAAGCGAGAGATCAATGGCAGAGAACGACCCAGTCGCCGTGCAGAAATGAGTACTCTGTCCTCCATTGAGCAAGTGGGCACAGGATGACAGGAGAAGCCTCTCAATCGCTCTACCCCTGGGGCAGGTAATTGCAGAGCCCCAAAGCACATTGTGGGCATTAAAATCACCACAAATAATGAATGGCTGGGGGAGCTGTGTAAGAAGGTCGGTGAGGGCCGCTTCATCAAGAGCATCATGTGGGGGCAAGTAAAGTGAACATACAGTCAATGGATGACGCACGTGTACGGACACAGCGATGGCCTGTAAAGTCGTCGTAAGTGAGAGAGGCGAGGAGTGGTAATCCGTCCTGACGAAAATACCTACGCCTCCTCTAGCTCTCTCTCCACGCAGGTCGTCCTCTCAGGGGAGTATGATGGATGGAAATACGTCTCCTGAAGACAGAGACACAGTGGTCTACTCTGAGAGAGTAGACGGAGTTCCTCCACATGCGTCCTGAACCCTTGCAAGTTCCACTGGAGTATGGAAGCCATCTATGTTGGGGGTAGCACCTTCATCCTGTCTCTCCGACGGGGCGGGGAGACCGCAGCAGGTGGAGGGGCAGGCGTGGGACGAGATGATTGCCCCACACATACATCGTACTCCATCAACTCTGGGGAAGAGTCAGATGAAGCCTCACGTAAAACAACATCTGCATGGTCAGATGGTTTACCACGGGATTTGACCCGCTGTTGCTGCTGTACAGTAGCTTTCTGTGGTTTGGTGGACTTTGGGGGAGCTGATGTGGGAGTGGTAATTGGCGCACTGGGCTTGGGAACAACCTCAGCTGTTGGAGGCGCGAGGGGCTGGACCAAGTTCGCCACTGTACCTTTGTCTGCCGTTCGAGTAGGGGCTACTGGCTCTGAAACACTGGCTGCGTTGCAAGAGCACTGACAGCTGCAGGTGTTAGTGCCAACTCTCACCACCTCAGTCTGCGTTGAGGCATCGACTTTTGGAGTAGGCTTCTGTACCAGGGATGCAAAAGATGTAGCAAATGTGTGAGGTTGCATCGACTTATAAATCTTCTTGGCCTCACCATAGGGGATACGCTTAGTTGTTTTTATTTCCTGGACCTTGCGTTCCTCTAAAAATATGCGGCAGTCCCTACTCCAAACAGGGTGCTTCCCAGAGCAATTAATACATTTAGCCGGAGACGAGCAACCAACTCCTTCATGAGCAGCCTGACCACAGTTTCCACAAGTCGCTTCGCCTTTACAGCCTAAGGTGGTATGCCCAAAACGCTGGCATTTAAAACAGCGCATTGGGGTCGGGAAATAAGGCCTCATACGAAGGCGAAGGAAGCCAGCTTTAACATGTTCAGGAAGTTTTGTGCTACTGAAGGTCAGAATAAAGGAGTCGGATTTGACAAGAGTGCCATCAACCCTCTTCATGATGTGTTGGACATCAGCAATACCTTCTGGAGCCCACTCACGTTGCAGTTCTTCCTTGGGAATATCAACTAGATCCCGGCATGTCACAACACCTTAACTGTAGTTCAAGGTGCTGTGCAGTTCAGTGTCTATGGCATACTCTCCAAGGCATTTAGCAGATTGGAGGTTACTTGCTTGCTGGGAAGTGGAAGTTTCCACTAGCAAGGTCCCATTACGTAAGCGCTTCACCGATTTTAGGGAGCCACAGATTCCCTTCAATCCCTTTTGTATATAGAAGGGCGAAACCTTCTCAAAACTACCCTCCTTCCGTTTCACAATGAGAAACACATTCGGATTACCAGAATGCATTCTGTTACCTAAGACTGGACTTTTTAAAGAAGCGCCGGAGTCAGGGGGACTGACTGCACGGGCCCTCTTAAGAGACTGGGTGTTAGAACCTTCCAGCGGCCCACCCTTTCCACTGGGAGGAAGAAAAGAGGATTTCGAAGGATCCATCTCGGTCCCACGAGCAGCTAGGGAACTAGAAGTCCACCTAGACAGAGCCCCGCGTGCCTAGGTAAGCCTTATACAACTGAGGTGCGGCAGGTTCCCCAGAGGTTGCCCGCTATCGACTGTTCCACCTCAACAGCCATGCATCTCATCAGCGCGCAGCACACCTTGAGATTGAGGTTTTTTTTATAGAGGTTTATTCCATCCTCGCGATCCGGGCGGTCAAGCCAAGATCCCCATTCCCTGAGACACACAACGTTCCATCGCCGCGCCGCACAGTGGTCGCTGAAGTATGCTCAGAGGTTACGGTGACAGGAGACTGGCGGCGCTTACCAGTCCCCAGCTCAGGAACCCCGGGGTTGCCAAGCCCGTACCCAGCAAATGAATGCTGAGCCCCTGGGGGCTGAAGTATTACACTTAGTAGCAGATGTGTGATAGATTCGATGCTTATAAAGCATGTGTCGGGGTGTAAAGTAACTATGGTCAGAATTCCGACATGTGCAAAACAAAATTATTATGTCCAGTCAGAAGGGAGTTATGTATATGACGTGGAAAATTGCTATTTCGCGCAACGATAGCCATAAGGGAGATGAAAGATTTTACCTGCAAAGTTACGTCCAATCATAAGAACAATATAGGTTTACATGGGCAATTGATATTTCCAGAGCCACAGCTATCTGGCGGAGGTATTTCTGCTGCTCTGCTCATTGTCGAACGTCACCAGTCTGAGGCTGCTGTCGTAGTATTTAATTGTAATTACACTGATAAATGTGTGTCTAGTTTCCTAGAACGTCACCACTTCACATGCGGGGCGCATGGCGGAGGTAATTGGTGACCGGAACGAATTTCCGGCGTAAGGAGCAAGCTGTCACTGACAAACTGGAATGCAGTTAACCTAACCATGTCGCCCTCTTGGGTGGGAGAAGACCGAACTAACACTCAATATGTGTCGAGTAGCCTTCGTGATCGCGAGTATTCTCCGACTTTTATGTGGAAATTTGGGAACATTCAATATGGCGAGTGTAGGAGCTGGACAGTTATCCCCCACCCATGTAAATTGACCGGTCGACTGGTTGTATTGCCGTTTTACACATTTCCTGCCTTTACTAGGTTGAGAAAACATACATTGTGATGTGTTGTTTGCATCCAGATGGTGAAGCACAGGTGGATGAGGCATTTGCTGGTTCTCTGGACATGAGAAACACACACGATTATGAGTCTTAAAGGCTTAGTCGACTTTGTAAAGTACAAGAATGATTTGGAATCAGTTATGTCATTGAGATCGGTATTCGTTAAAAAATATGAGTGGAATACCATTTTCCTCCGTTTTCGAATTTTCATGTAACAATCTTCGCAGAAGAGATAAGTTTCTAGTTACTCAGAGGTTATCAGCATGTCCCACTTAACGACATTCCTAAAATTTCGGCTTTCTAGAGATATAATTTCCACTCTTCATCTTCAGAATTATCCTCTGCAAGCGATATGTAGCATACTGCCATGTGGTTGATATCGAGAACATCGATATCGAAAACATCGCATGATATTCTGGCAAGTTATGTGAAAATACATGAAATTCTGGAAATTTGCATATGCTACTCGATGATTTCCGCGTACGTCACAACACATCGTTTTTTTGTTTTGTTTTTTGGTTTTTTGCGTGTAAGATTGGAACTGCAGCTGATACCTGTTTCGAGATTGGTAAATTAAACACGATCGACGAAGCATTTCGCATCGACAGAACTCAGAAAGTAAATGTTCTTGTAATCCCACAGTTTGGAGATGGTCACAACTTGTTGCAGAAACCATGGCAGCACACAGGCTGGACCAGAAACACTACCGTTGGAGGACGCCTTTGTGCTGGAGAACCAGCCCAGCACTTGCACACCAGTTTGGAGAATGACTGCTGTCTGCACAGGACGTCCTGATCGGCCTCAGGCCAACGTATGTTAGGGGCAGTTGCCTCATGACCATGGCTGCAGTAAATGACCGACCGACCTTGCGGGGAATATCTAGTGCTGAGACTGCACGAGGTGCGACAATAAAGTAATGAGACTGATGCGAAAAAAATGTTGTTTACCATTTTAGACAAGTTTAGTGTTGTCTCCTTCAAAGCAGTTCCCTTCTGATTGCACACACTTTTTCCAGCACTTCTGCCATTGATGGTAACATTTCACATCACAACATTTCTGGAACTCATCTTCTGTAATATCCTCCAAGACCCTCGTCACAGCTTTTTGGACATCTTGTGTTGTTTGAAAATGGTGTCCTTTGACCGCCGTTTTGACTCATGGAAATAGAAAAAAGTCACATGGAGCGATAACTGGTGAATAAGGTGGCTGTGGTAGTACTGAAATTTGTTTTGAGGTTAAAAATTGCTGTACTTACAGAGCAGTATGGGATGGCGCATTATGGTGATGCAGAATACAATTATCAGCAATGTTGGCACAGACCCGAAGAACTCTTTTACAAAGTCTTTCTAAAATTTCTTTGTAGAAATATTGGTTAACTATTTGTCCAGGAGGCACCCACTCTTTATGAACAATTCTCTTGGAATCAAAGAAACACACAAGCATGCATTTCACTTTTGACTTTGACATGCGAGCTTTTTTTGGTCTGGGTGATCCCTTTGAGCACCATTGCGAACTTTGGCGTTTTGTCTCTGGATTGTACTGAAAAAACCAACTTTCATCACCAGTGCTAACACGGCTCAACAATTCTGGATTGATTTCCGTTTGCTCTAACAGATCGGCTGCCACATTTTTCCGTGTTTCTCGCTGTTGTAGTGTGAGATTTTTGGGGACCATTTTTGCACAACTCTTTCTCATACCAAGAGCTTCAGTTATTATTAGACGAACCGTTTCTCGATTCATGTTCAGTTCTTCTGCAATCATTTTCATGGATAATCTTCGATCAGATCGTACGAGTTCACCTACCCTGGCCAAGATGACATCCGTCCGTGAGTTTGATGGTCGTCCACTGTGGTCTTCATCTTCAACATTCGTTCTGCCTTCACTAAGCATTTTACGCCAATGAAAAACTTGATCCCTTGACATAACCTCCTCTCCAAAAGACTTCTGAAGCTTACCATTAGTTGTCGTCGAGTTTTCATCCAAAAAGAAATGGCATACCGTTGCGCAGTATTATGCGGTTCCATTTCCGTGACGAGACACAAACACTTGTTAACTTTTTACAGCACAACTCACAACTGAGCAGTTGCATCGATGTGCCGCTTGGACTAGAAGCAGCTTATACACCAAGCTCAAAGATATAGTGCCTACGCGAGCATGCAGAGTTCCCACATCTTGCAAAGAAAATCATTCTAATTGCTTTATTGTCACACCTCATATACGGTGTGTGGGCTAATGTTTTTGAGATGCATGTCTTCGTGGTATATATGTATGAGTGTCTGGCGGTCGATAACTATATGTAGGATGTAGAAGTGATGATTTTGTGTGGTACAGGATACGAATTGTGTGTTTACTACAACGATATGATATGGTGGTAGAATTGTATGTGGAGACATAGCCTGGTTGGATACCAGTTTCATGACGAAAAATTCAAGGTTTCCTGAATGGTAGCACAGCAGTATAACTGATGTCTTTGGTGATGGTTCCCATATTTCATGATAAGTAGACTACTTTTGCACGGTTTAACTGTCAATGCAATATGACTGCTGTAGGTTTTGATCTGTACAAAATAGTTTTCCGCTGAAATTCTCGTAATTTTCTGTCTGTAGAAAGTGGCGGACAGTCCTCCCACAGCAGCAGCGTCAATCTGGTGGGTAAATTCAGCAAGAACCAATCAGATTTCACCATTCAGAGGAAGTTACATTATGTCAAAGGATCACAACCCATCCTTTGTGGGGGCACAGGAGTCCTGGCTCGAACAAGACAGGGGCAGAATAAGGTATCTACGGAAAATTTCGTGTCGTCAGAGAGTCACATCTTCTTTGTTTGAGTGTTCAGAGACAAGTCCAGGTAGATCAGGTTCCTCTGATTTGGACTGGTGGGATACTGTCACCCGCCACTGTGACTTTAGAGCTCCTCCAGACCAACAGTTGTAGGACGTCGAAGATTCATCGAAAATACTTGCCATTTTTCTCGTCTGTAGGACAGTGCTTCGAATTCTATCCGTATGTTTTTCACGATCTAATGAGGGTTTCGAAATATGTAATGAACTTTTAGAAATGTAATTGTTCTGATTTTGCCGTCTGTGGTTAGACACCAGAGTGCTTCGAAAAGTGACGAAAATAGAAAATAAGAGCCTTAACATCTCTGATTCCAGCAGCAAATGTAAACTAAGTCCACTCAGCGTTTCAGAAAAGTAATGAGCATGAAAGTAGCTGTAGGACTCAGAAATTTTTCTCTCTGAGATTTACATTAGACAAGTAGCTAAAGCTCAGAAGGTGGTGCGCGTCCTATAGGGGTTTAAAAAGATATTTATTTCGCATTGTAGATGAAGGCATGCTCTATGTAAAGTTTGAGTCTGCATGCTATTAGTTTTGAGTAGTAGCGGTTCTAGGCGCTACAGTCTGGAACCGCGCGACCGCAACGGTCGCAGTTTCATCCTGCCTCGGGCATGGATGTGTGTGATGTCCTTAGGTCAATTAGGTTTATGTAGTTGTAAGTTCTATGGGACTGATGACCTCAGAAGTTAAGTCCCACAGTGCTCAGAGCCATTTGAACCATTTTTGAAAGGTGCAAAGAAACTTTATTGATGATATATTACCCTACTCTCTTGAGATCTTCCCAGCCCAACAGTTCAAGATAGACTGAGCGATTTTCCCGCCTTTTTTCTGTTGGAGGTGCGGAACATCCTCTGGTTGTGACATTCCGAACAGTTTACTTAAATAAATTGTTTAAATAAATACTATATTGATCCTCCCAGTCCAACAGCTCAACGCAGACTAAGCAAGTTCGCTACCAATTTCCAGGTGGGGGTGGAGGGAAGTAGAGAGTGGGGGAGATGAGTGAAGGGCTAGGGGGTTTTCCAGGAGGAGGAGGGAGTAATTAATTGATCAGTTGAATGAATTATTCAATTAATTTGGTATCGTAAGTGTGCCTGTATCGGCGACTGGGAGGGGGGAAGTTTTGGGGATTATGCAGAGGTGTGGGTGGTGGTGGGAGAAGAGGTGTGAGTGGGTTTCTCAGAAGGATAGAGAATCCCTAGGGTGTCATAAATCAGTTCTCAGGTTCATAAATCAATTAGTAAAACAATAGGTTAATGTCATAAATCAATCAGGTTTGGCCCTGAGTGTATGCTTGCTGATGAATGTGTGAAACCTTTAATGTGGGCGACACCGTCATTACCCTACTACTGCTAACAGTTATCTGACTGCGCAACTGCAAATACATTTCATGGAAATTTAGTTATTTGTCGAAAATGTTTTGGTAGGTTGGGTTGAAGTTTCTTAAATTACTTGTGTGGATAGATGGTGTACAGCCTACTGCGAAATATAATTTTTTTTAGAAAAGAAATGTTTTATGTTTACTCTGTTGGCATGTTCCAAATCCTAATGTTTATTGCAAATATGTTCTATGAAACTAGAAGCTAACTAACGATCGGGTTACAAAAAATGCACAAGGAAGCTACTGTTAAATGGAAGTGTAGCAGTCATCCCAACGAGAGGAAAAGAAAGCATGACGGTTCACTGAAATCTGGAATGTCACAGACGATGTTTACGAGCTGTCATGCTGCTATCTTATTTTCTCAAGGAACTGAAAAGTGTACTATGGCCGACGTAGTTTTCTCAGTTGACGCCATGGGCACAATTGATATTGAAAGCCAACTCAGGTTTACTGTAGCGTGTGTGTAAACCTTTGCAGGTCATTGTACAGCTACAATAGGTAAACGGTAACGCGTGTGGAGCAATGAAGATGCACTGTACACTATCTAATCAAAAATATCCGGACACATATTGTTGTTGTTGCCTTGAGTTCGAGGACTGGTTTGATGCAGCTCTCCATGTGCAAGCCTCATCATCTCCGAATAACTACTGCAGTCTACATCCTTCTGATTCTGCTTGCTGTATTCATCTCTTGGTCTCCCTCTAATATTTTTACCCCCCACGATTCCATCCAGTACTAAATTTGTGATCCATTGATGTCTCAGACTGTGTCCTACCAACCGGTCCCTCCTTTAAGTCAGTTTGTGCCACAAATTTCTTTTCTCTCCAATTGTATTCAGTGCCTCCTTATTTGCTAAGTAATCTACCCATATAATCTTCAGCATTCTTCTGCAGAATCACATTTCAAAAGCTACTTTCTCTTCTTCAGAAACACTTTGCTGTATCCGACGTAATTACAATGTTATTGGCAAACCACAAAGTTTTTCTTTCTTGTCCCTGGACTTTAACTCCTGTTCTAATTTTTTCTTTTGTTTCCTTTATTGCCTGCTTAATATACGGATTGAGTAACTACCGGGATAGGCTACAGCCCACTCTCATTCCCTTCACAACCACTGCTTCCCTTTCATCCCCCTTAACTCTCATAACTGCCGTCTAGTTTTCTATATAAAGTATAAATAGCCTTTCGCTCCCTGTAATTTTCATCTGTCACCTTAAGAATCAGAAATAGACTATTTTCCGGTGAACAATGTCAAAAGCTTTCTCTAAGTCTACAAATGCTAGAAACGTGGATTTGTCTTACCTTAACCTATCTCCTGTGAAAAGTCTTAGGATCAATACTGCATCGCGTGTTCCTACATTTCTCCAGAATCCAAACTGGTCTTCCCCCTAAGTCGGCATGTATCAGTTTTCCCATTCTTCTGTAAAGAATTCGTGTTAGTATTTTCCAGTCATGATTTATTAAAGTGATAGTTCAGTAATTTTCACGCCTGTCAGCAACTGCTTTCTTTAAAATTAGAATTATTATATTCTTCCTGAAGTGTGGGGGCATTCCGACTGTCTCATACGTCTTGCTCACCAGATGGAAGAGTTTGGGGCATTCCGCCTGTCTCATACGTCTTGCTCACCAGATGGAAGAGTTTTGGTATGGTTGGCTCTCACAAGGCTATCAGTAGTTCTAATGAAATGTTGTCTACTCCTGGTGCCCTGTTTCGATTTAGGTCTTTCAGTACTCTGTCAAATTCTTTACGCAGTATAATACCTCCGATCTCATCTTCATCTTGTAAGCGTGTTGTCATATCGCTGGCTTAGTTGTGGAGTATCTTGGCGGGCAGCCGCGTCTGTAGAGTCGAGCGCGGGACACGGTACTATCACAGTATATTAGACTGTCGTACTGTTATGTTGTGAAGTGTGTAGCTCTGCATGTGAGAGGCTTTTTCTAGCATTCAGGTTGAAGTGTTGCTACATGTGCTGTTATAGTAAAGTGATGAAGTATGGAAGTGATTCAGAGGAAAGTGCGTCAAGAAGTAATGAAAAAATGAGCAGTCCCGACGATAACGTATTTATGTTTCCTCTCGTTGCGTGTCGCACAGCATCGATCATCCGCGCCGTGTTCGGTCTCCCAGAATGAACCAATGTGAATCAGTAAAAATTAGTTACCATAAAAGAGTGCAGTCAAGTGCCTGTGTCTTGTAGCGAGCGTGAGGACGTGCGTTCGATCATCGCGTTTCCGCATTATCAACAATCAGCCGTGCCGCGATGGTTCACGCACGCTCGTACAAGTGAGAACTGAGAACTTAACTTTACGAACAGTGTTATATTATTACTAGTGACAAGGAGGACTATTACCAGATATATGTATGTGTGACGAGAGTAACAACTTTCGTTCGATCACGCGGCTTCCGCATCATCAACAATCACCCGCATCGTGTCGGTTACGCGTACGCTCGTCCGAATGATATTTTGGACTTTTAATCATCAAGATTGTTAATAAGGATAAACATTTACGATTTAGAGTGTAAACAGTGCAACCTGTGGTTTCCATATCGTCTTAGAATATAGAATATAGATATTCATACCAGACATAGGACAGTGTTGTGTTTTAACGTTGAGTGGCTCCCCTAAACCCGCTTGCATATTTCGATAGATAATTTCAGGCAAGCCAGCAGCAGTGTGGAGCAGAACAGTACGACCGCCGCGGGATTACCAGGTACGTGGTGTGAATAGGGCGCACGGTCAAGAAAAGCAGAAACAGTAACAGTTTAAGGTCCCCCACCCCCATTCATACTCCCGTGTGTGACATAGCGACGTGTATCCAGGACCTGCAAGTTCGCTTAAGAAGTGCCGCATAATTAACTTGGAGTGTGAGAACTATATGCGTATGAACAGTGATTATTATTTTCTATTGTTGAGTGACGTCACGCGAGCTCTGGGATGTGTACGTCAAAGAACTTGTGACACAGTGTATATACTCTTCCGATCAGTGACAGTGCAAAGAGCTAGTGCTACCAACTCAACATATTCCACTTTGGTGCGTTTTGACGACGCTAACGGCATCTATGTGCGAAAGGGAACAGTTATTTGGCAGCCATTACGGAAGACGGCGCTAGTGGTACCTATGGGCAAAAGTGAAAATTTTTGGCAGCCATCACCGTGTACGACGTGAGCGGCGCCTAGGAGCGACGCAGCAAATATTATCACGCTTTGCAGAGATGGTGCAGTGCTGACAGCCGAACGGCGTCAACTGAGTCCGCGCTACGCAACAGCCGCGACTACGGAGCCAGAAAACAAGGCAAAGTAAGTCGCGCATCACAACGTTACCTCACCCAACTGAAGCAACGACAGTAATTAACGGACAGTGGAGATTGCGTTCTATAATTACGTAATTACAAACAGTGGCGGTTAAAATTCTTTTTTATCATTAAATTAATGTCACGAGACAATATTTACCTTGCCGATCGTACAGTAAAGCAAATGTCACTGTCAGCCCCTGCTTAAATAGCAGTCTAAATTTTTAGCAACAGTTAATACAGTTGCAGAACTATACATCAGCTTATATTTACTTTTCTTTCTTCTTTTCTTTTAAGTGCTCTTGTATGTTATGTGCGCTTCTGAGCGCGAATTACAGCGTTGAATGTGTACGGCGTTGTAGTTTGATTGTGGATATTGCTATCCATTCTATGCTACGAATGTTACTGTGATTTGTTTAATTTTTGCTTAGGTGACTTTACGGTGGTTCAGTATGGCAAATAAAGAGGTTGGTGCAACTGCAGTAGACAGAGAGGTGAAGGTAGACTCTTTAGGCGAAAGTAATCAGGTGGAGACGAAAACAGAAGCAAGGAGTAGTGAAGTGTCGGATTCCGGTACAGGAGACAGTAGTCTATCAACAGAGATGGGTAGGCCTAATGCAGAGTCGTCACCAATCATGGGGACGCCCAAACGAGATGATTGTATACTTAGGCCTGACCTGTCTATCGTTGACATGCTCAAAACATTATTGAATAGTAACAAACAAATAGAGGATGACATTAAGCACCAGAGGCATGAAAACAAACAATTAAGGGAAGATATTAAGCATCAGAGGGAAATATTTGGCAATCTGTAGAACAGATAAACGAACGACTCAGTAAAACGATCGACGAGACTAATGAGGTTCTGAGGAAGCTGGCTGAGTCAAGTCATCAAAGGATAGATGAACTTAAAGTTCCGCTTGAGGAAAAGGTAGAATCGGATGTCAAAGAAGTGAAAGAAGAACTTACTGAAAAGGTCGGGGTTTACGATGAACATTTCGAACAACTGGATGAGGAAGTGAAACACAGGATATCAGCTGTTGCACTAAACCAGGATGCATACACACGGCGAATAGAAGAGGTGTACAGTGAGGTAGGCAAGATTAAGGAACAGGTCGGTCAGCAGGTGAAGAGCGAAGTGAAATCACTATTACGTGATGGAAGCATTGCTGGAGGTAGGTTAATTGGTATACAAAATGATGAGGTCTTCCTTGGCATAGGGAATTTTAAGAACTTCGAACCAAATGGGAGGTGGCATCCTAAGGATTTCTTAAATCAATTTAAGGGCGTGTTGCCTGAATTATGGGACGAGCAAAGAAAGGTACGCTTCGTTGCAGCAAGATTGGAAGGTGAAGCTGGTACCTGGGGTTTGAGAATAGGACATAAGTGTTCAACCTTTGCTGAATTTCAAAAGAATTTTTGCAACAATATTTGTCAAGACGGAGCAAAATGAAGTACGTAACAGTCTATACCAGGGTAGAAGGTTTGAGACAGGGTGTGACCAGAAATTAAAGAAATTTTTTCAAGATAATTACTCGTACGAGAGGAACTTGTATTTAGGTGAACCAGTGACGACAGAAGCAATAGTGTCCCTGACCATAAGTAAGCTACCAACTGGAGTTCAGGAGAAGTTGCTAGCTATCCCTAAAGATGATGTAGACGCAATGAAATTAGTCTCAGGACAATTAAACCCGTTGTATGAGTCACAACAAACAGGAGGAGGAAAAGATGATAGAATAGTATCAGGGAACAATGAAACCAGTACAAATACCCATTCAAACCATAACAATAGGCATTGTGGACGACATTGGAATAATTATAAAGACAGGAGACATTACGGTGGTTCCTGTGCCCATGGTGGTCACAGAAGCGATGGTGGCGACTACGGATATCAGAATTCAAGACACAATGCATCGGATGACCAGGTGCGAAACTGGAAAAATAGCAAGTGGAAAGCGTATATAACATATTTTGAGGGTGTAATCAACAGCATACCTCATGCCACGAGGGAAAACACCATGTGAAAAACATTAAACCATACCATAGTGAGCAATATTAATGACTGTTTGTTCTGTGTGACATGTCTGAATCTGTATTTATGTCAACTGCTACTGTTCTTAAGTACAGACATTAATTTCTGATTATTGTGATGTTTCAAGAGGTCACACTAATCGAGTGAGATTTAACTAGAATTTGTTAATGCTATATGAAATATTTTTCGCTTTCTTTTCACTTTCTTCTGTTAAACCTACATTATATTTCTTCTTGCCCACACAGTGATATCGTTCGAGTGATTACTAGAGTGTAGTGTATATAGGTTGGGCTATCCAAAGGTTTTTTTCACTTAGTAGTTTCTTACTACTGATTAATGATTGCTATTAATTTTTGTACCATTCACTTAGCAACTAAATTTAACTTAGTGGACATCCATATATTTTTCTTCTCAATAGCGTATGTGCTTATTATGTCATATAGAACATCGTAATGTCTACTGCAGTATTAACAGACTAAGGCTAAGTTGAATAGACATTGCTAGGGCAACACTGAGAGCACCATTAACCTGTTTCATGTTCGCCAATGGACGGATTACCGCGAGGCGAGAGTGGCGAGCTGACGACTATACTGCACATCTGCTGGTCTGCGCAGCATCGACACTACGGTCACTCCCCACCCCCTTTCAGTGCAAAGAACGCTCCCTTGTGTTGCAGTGTTGTGAGTAGTGAAGAAATTTTTTTTGTGTTTCTTTTTTTTGGCGGCCTAGTGCTGATGGAGGTTCTCTAGTTCATGCCTAATAGTGTTACCAGTGATTTATCTACCAAAAGTAGCAGTGAATGCGTGTTCTTTTTTTGTATTTTTTTTATTTATCTCTTTCTTTCAGGCACCTGCCCATCATACCTAACCCCTAGTATTTGTAATTGTAAACTTTATATTTCAGGGACAATATTTTAGTGTCTTATTGTATTAACTCCTTGTTTATCCACTATATTGTAACTGTGTTTTGCTATACAGATTGCACTGTAGGTAGGGTTCTTTTATTATGTAACATTTTGCGTATTTGAAAACTGTTCTTTATGTTTCCATATTGTGAATAACTCACGCCTTGTCCACAATGTGGAAAGTCGTCTATGCACGTGGGATGGGTCAGTATACCCCCGCCCCTCCCCTCACATCATCTACCTAACCCCCTTCAGGAGGGAATTATCTAGATTTTCGATATCCTCTTCGACAATTCGAAAACTTTTTCGTGCGGGAATGTAAGCGTATTGTCATATCGCTGGCTTAGTTGTGGAGTATCTTTGCGGGCAGCTGCGTCTGTAGAGTCGAGCGCAGGACACGGTACTATTATGTTGTGCAGTGTGTAGCTCTGCATGTGAGAGGCTTTTTCTAGTATTCAGGTTGAAGTGTTGCTACATGTGCTGTTATAGTAAAGTGATGAAATATGGAAGTGATTCAGAGGGAAATGCGTCAAGAAGTAATGAAAAAATGAGCAGTGCCGACGATAACGTATTTATGTTTCCTCTCGTTGCGTGTCGCACAGCATCGATCATCCGCGCCGTGTTCGGTCTCCCAGAATGAACCAATGTGAATCAGTAAAAATTAGTTACCATAAAAGAGTGCAGTCAAGTGCCTGCGTCTTGTAGCGAGCGTGAGGACGTGCGTTCGATCATCGCGTTTCCGCATTATCAACAATCAGCCGCGCCGCGACGTTTACGGGCACGCTCGCACAAGTGAGAACTTAACTTTACGAACAGTGTTATATCATTACTAGTGACAAGGAGGACTATTACCAGATATATGTATGTGTGACGAGAGTAACAACTATCGTTCGATCATTCGGCTTCCGCATCATCAACAATCACCCGCATCATGTCGGTTACGCGTACGCTCGGCCGAATGATATTTTGGATTTTTAATCATCAATATTGTTAATGAGGATAAACATTTACGAGTTAGAGTGTAAACAGTGCAACCTGTGGTTTCCATATCGTCTCAGAATATAGATATTCATACCAGACATAGGATAGTGTTGTGTTTTAACGTTGAGTGGCTCCCCTAAACCCGCTTGCATATTTCGATAGATTATTTCAGGCAAGCCAGCAGCAATGTGGAGCAGAACAGTACGACCGCCGTGGGATTATCAGGTACGTGGTGTGGGCAGGGCGCACGGTCAAGAAATGCAGAAACAGTAACAGTTTACGGTCCCCCACCCCCATTCGCACTCCCGTGCGTGTTACAATATACGTCCTCTTCCATTTACATAACTTGCTCTCAAGTACATCTCCCTTGTATAGACACTCTATATACTCCTTCCACCTTTCTGTTTTCCCTTTTTGCTTAGCTCTTCATATTCTCCAAAGGTCTCTTTTAATTTTCCTGTAGGCGGCATCTATCATTCTCCTAGTGATATATGCTTCTAAATCCTTACATTTGGCATTCCTGATCAGATTTTTTGCACTTCCTCATGTCATAGCGGTTTGTATTTCCCATCGTGTGCTTCAAACTTGCTTTATTTACTATATTTTTATATTTCCTTCTTTCATCAATTACATTCAATATCTCTTCTGTTACCCAAGGATTTCTACTAGCCCTCCTCTTTTTATCTACTTGATGCTCTGCTCTCTTCAGTATTTCATCTCTCAAAGCTGCCGCTCTTCTTCTACTCTATTCCCTTCCCCTGTTCTTGTCAGTCGCTCCCTAATGCCGCTTCTCAAACTCTCCTCGATCTCTTTTTCTTTCAGTTTATCCAGGTTCCAATTTCTTAAATTCGTACCTTTTTTTCAGTTTATCAGGTTTAATCTATAGTTCATAACCAATAAATTGTAGTCAGAGTCCTCTCTTGGATGTCCGATTGGGTGACTATTTTACCTATGGAACTAATTAGTTGGTATTAATATGGGCGTATGCACCTTTCACCTTCATGAGGTGCCCGAATATTTGTGGATGAATGACGCATCGTTCTTCCTCAACAGCCAATATTAAAAAAGATAGTGGTGTTGGACACTGAGGTCGATGTTTAAACTCATCCCAAAGGTTCAGGTAGGGGCTCGGTACGGCAAGAAAGGAAGAATGAATTCATTGTTGGTTAATAGCGATCATCTTCCTTTACCTCCTCTGCATTACTGCAGATGACGTGTCACTGAGCACATTTGTTCTGTGCTTGCAAAACACGTGAGGCGCCTAGTTGTTTCCACTGCACTGTGTGGAATACGAAGGTTCTGTTATAGTTCACTAACCTGCTGTCTTCAAGTTGATGTCCCCAGCGCAGAAAACAGCACGCAGGTCGTAGGTTCTGTATCTTGAGGCTGAAACTGACTTTTAGCGAGTTTCTGTTCTGAAATAATGTATCACATCTATGGGATGCCACTCGCGTATTTTAATATAGCCACACGAGAAGACTACATGATCTTAATACAACACCTTCTGATACAGCAAAGTACATGATCAAACATAATGTTTACGAAAATGTATCTTAACACTATTTGTGGCACGTGTCTGTGCCTCATGACTACCGGAGTTAATATTTTGATACTGAATACTGCCAAACACATCTTGCCACAGACAACATGACTGTACATCTCGACTGCCTAATGCAGAGTGACGAACCGTAACTTAAATAAAAACTGGAAACACAACCTACGACATACAACATGTCTGTTCTTCTCGACTGCCAAATCCAGAGTGACGAACAGCCCGAAACACTTCTCGCGCCATACCAGAAAAGGCATGACCCGAACGCTTCCGAAGTGCTTCGTCTGCAATTTCGTCAGTCTTTTGTTTTTGATTTAAATTGTTTTCAATAATTCTAAAATGACTAATTGACAGTCAGCTGTTGAGAGATATTTATATTAAAAAGTGAAGTCATTCCAATGAGTAGTTTAACTAATAATAATAAATTAACGTTTTGGCGCCCTTGTTCCGAACACAGCAGCCAATCACAGAGCAGTAGCGTTATGCAGGCGGTCTTTCTTACGGGAATCGTACGGAATCTAACACCTGTCACAGGTACCTCACACCACATTTCGTCATGTATATACCTCTTGCATCTCCACTGCTCTGGGAACGACTTCTTGGAGCCTAATATGATGGCTGACTAAGCCAGAAATATTACATCGGGCAGGCCAGTCCATTTCAGGAATGTTACTGCCCAGAAACCATTGCTTCACAGATACTTCATTGTGACGGGGTTGCATTCTCACGCAGATATAATCATCGTCTCCGAACGGTTCCTCAACTCTACGCAGGATACCATGCTGAAAATGTGTTCATATCCTTCCGCATTGTGCATCTTCTTAAGTGCAATAAGGGGATCACACCGTAACCTCGATAAAATCCCACTTACTGTAATACCACTTGCCGTGTACTTCACTGTTAGCACGTTCTCCAAGCATTCGTCAAACCCAAACCCTTCCATCGGATTGCAACAGGATAGAGGTGATTTGGCACCCCCAATCATTCCTTTCCAGTCATTGCACTGTGAGTGCCGTCGATCTTTACACCACGTCGTATGTCGCTTAGCACTGACTGCAGAAATATGTTGCTTATGAAAAACTGCTCGACCCTTGCACGGCATTCTTTTCAACTCCATATGCACAGTCATTGCTGCTAGCATTTTGGAACTCGCGAGTGCTTTCTTAAGCTGATTTCATGCGATGTGTTGCACCCACCCTTCGCAACGATCGATGACACAAGACTTCCCGCCTCTTTTATACTGGCGGGTCCACCTCGCGTGACGTTTAGAGGTCAATTCCGCATTGATGGGGGATGTCCGGATACTTTTGATCAGATAATGTGCGGAGTGTCGCGTTCTATCAACCTCATGATATGCGCCTACATGATGCTCGGGTTGATCCAACTTCCAGTATTAACAACCACATTCATTGTATACTGAGTACCCAGCTTTGCAAATATATGTATTTATTCTAGTCCATCTCTTGTTTCGTCCTCTCTCTGTCCATCTCGACCCACTCACTCTCTCTCTCTCTCTCTCTCTCTCTCACCACCTTCTCCTCCCCTCATTCCTTGTCGATCTTTTCCTATCCCTCTCTCTGTCTGCGTCCTCCTGCTTTTCCATCTGTCGATCTGCTCCTTCCCCCTCCTTCCATCTCGCCTTCGCCCTCTGAGCTCATCTACTCGTGCCCTTTCTCTTTCATCTCCTTCTCCCTCCTCTCTCTCTCTATCTCTGTCTGTCTATCTCCTCGTCTTCCCCTTCTCTGCCCATTTTCACCTTCCCCTCTCTCTATAAATTGCCTCCAACCCCTTCTCCCTGTCCACCTCTTCCTCCCCTATTCCTGTCCATCTCCTCTTGCTCCTACCTGCTGTTTATGTCCTCCTTCCCCTTTGTCTTCCCATCCCTTCCTCTCCCTGTCTCATCCATCTCCTCCTCTTTCCTTTCTCTGTCCATCTCTTACTCTGTCCCCTCTCTGTTCATTTGCTCCTCTCCCCTTGTGTGCCCAAGTTGTCAATGCAATTCCAATAGGAAGTTGCTGGTTATTACCCACAGAGTATTTCTTTCCAGAGAATAAGTAATATGTATACCAAATTTGATTGAAATCAGTCCATGGATTTTGGATAAGCTTTTACTCGTGTCTTTGCGTGTGTACGCACATGTCACATACAATTCTCATATATTTGACATATTTCACTCATATACTGTAATATCGAATTCTTTCTACAATTTCGTTTTCACGCAGCTCAATGTTTCTCACATTATATGTCCTGAACTATCTGTCGCATAATGATATAATTTTGCACATATATCCAGTGGTATATATGGATACTGTCTAGGAAATGCGCTGTGAATAAAGTTAATAGTAAAGAAGTAATAAATTAAAACGTCATTGCGAGATGTGGCAGTTTTTCAGGGATCGAAATTTTCATGAAGTCATATCTCCTGAACTATGTGTTGTACAATATATTTTTCTAGACACGTTCAGTGATGTATGTGAATGGTCTCTGCAACATGTGTCGCGAGTATTGTTAGCAGAAAAGAAGCAATAAATTGAACCGGCGTGCCTGATGCAGTGGTTTTACTACTTGTACAGCAAAAATACAGTAAGTGCTAAACTTTTTTCCTTTCATCTTTTTTTGGAGGTTGTCAGCGAAACAAGCTTTGTTAAGGCTTGAAATTACGTGTAAACTTAAGTACTCTCATTCCCAAATACTAGAGGAACATAGTCTGGCTATTTTCGCTTCGTGAGATACGCTACTCTTTCAACCCCATTCCCATCCCTTTGATACATAGATGGTGATATGTGTACCAAGTTTGGTAGAAATTGGTCTCACGGTTTAGGAAGAGATGGGGAACATACATATGTACATACATACAAACAAACGTACATAGATACGTATGTTCATTTTTATAAAATATGTGGTTTATTTTGACTAAAGTTCAGTCTTGATCACATCATGTATGTTTTAATGATAACCGGTTTCGGTTCTTTCTACAAAACCATCATCAGACCTGTGGATAAATTTTAAAAAATACTAGATACCAATCTTCAAATAAAATGAAAGTGTCTAATGATGTCAAAATTTAACAAGATAAAATAAAATTAATTATACCCATGGCTCCCTTAGGATGGTAGGCGGAGCTCTCCTTGCTGCAACGCAGTCAACTGATGGTTATGAGTGCTGACCATGAGCTTAAATATGCAGAGGCTCCTCCTACTTCCTGTCACACTACTTCACAACTGCCAATCAGCGTTCATAATATGACGCCATCGTCAAGGTATAAAAGTAGGAAATACACTAATAAAATAAAATTGATTCATTTAAATGTCTGACTAACAGATAGTTAGTATGTCTACAGCTTATTTATATTTTGGATAAAAACAGTGAACTATGATGTGTAATAGTTGTGCCCTCTATGGGCAACCTTAATATTATTACAGTGCCAGTTACATCAAAGATGTGAAAGTCCTTGGCGTTGTCGTATATATCGATTATACCGAGTCGCCTACATCACAATTGCATCTTTGTTGGATGCTGTAGAATCATCTTATTTTAACTGTAGTTTTTATAGCAATATTCTTTATAGCAATAGGGTAGCAGCCACGACTACATTCCACATTATGTATATCTGAATAACTGATGAGACTGCTGATTAAATTTTTTTAAAATCATCGCTCTAATAGTTTTTATAATAATCAATGTCAATTTAAATTTTTTTATGTTGTGCAGCATATTTTACATACATTGCTTTTGCCATGGGTATAACTAGTCTTATATTTTTAAAAAACAAAAGAGTAGATGCTTTTATTATAAAATTCCGTCAAAAAGGTCGTAATAATATTCTTCGCGAAAATCTAATTGTTCATTGAGCAGCATTGATGATTTGGTTTTCAAATGAGCATATATCTCGATTTCTTCTAGGATATTAATAAGTAAGCCTTTATTTGCATAATGAAGAACTTGTAAATTCTGTTCTACTGTCCCCTCAGCATGATTATTGAATGCTACATGATGGCCAAATACAGACTTTGTTCGTGAGGGACCCAACGTATGTTCTTTGTACCTTACTGCAAAATTTCGACCTGTTTGGCCGATATATATTTTCTCACAGTCTCTACATTGGATCTTGTACACTCCTAATCTGGTAGATTTTCCATTATCTTTACTTACGATATGTCTTAATTTTTGTTGTGAAGTATTGTCAGTTGTAAATGCTATTGTTATTTCAGAATTTTTGAATAAATTAGTAATTCTATCTGATATGTTTCCCATATATGTCATCTTCATGTATTTTGGATTACCTATTAGTGGAGTACTTTATGATTGTTGTACTTTATTAAAAATGATATCTACCTGTCGTGTGTCGAAAGAGTTGGTTTTTGCAATTTGTTTTAAGATGGTCATTTCCGTTTTGATCTCATTAGCTTCTAGCCATAATTTTAGTATTCGGTGTATCATGGACTTAAAAAATGCTTTTTTATACTTGTCAGGATGACATGATGTGGCATTAATAATAACATCAGTGGTTGTAGGTTTCCTGTATATGGTGAATAAATGTTTCCCAATGTTATTAGTTATAGTGAGATCTAGGTAGTTAATAGATTTTCGATTTTCATGCTCAACTGTAAATTGTAACTTCGGATGCATAGAGTTTAATTTTATAGCAAGTTTCTCAATTTCATCTTTTGAACCATTATAAAGCAATAATGTATTATCTACATATCGCTTGTAATATATGATTTTATTTGCGATATCAGGGCTATTTTTCAGGAATTGCGTCTCAATGTGGTTCACGAAAATGTCTGCAACTGTCCCAGCCAAAGAATTTCCCATTGCTAAGCCATCTTTCTGACAATAGATTTTAGTATTAAAAGAGAAATAATTGTAATCTAACGTGCATTCAAGCAGTTCTATAAATTCGATTATTTCGTCTTTAGTCATATTTTTGTATTGTATTTAGTTATCCCTAATTATATTAATCGTCTCATTAATGGGTATATTTGTATATAAATTTTTAATATCTAATGAGGCAAAACTTGCACTAGTTGGAATGTCTATATCGTGGATTTGTTGTGCTAGTTCATAACTGTTTTTGATACTGAAATTGCTGTCATATGTATAGAATGCTTTCAAAATTTTATTAAGTTTCATATTTAGT
Organism: Schistocerca piceifrons; assembly: GCF_021461385.2. Taxonomy (NCBI): domain Eukaryota; kingdom Metazoa; phylum Arthropoda; class Insecta; order Orthoptera; family Acrididae; genus Schistocerca; species Schistocerca piceifrons. The sequence continues at coordinate 776,130,982 of NC_060140.1, read as the reverse complement.
TTATATGAAGGACTACTTTTGTAGTTGACAATAGGTCGTATAGATTTCTCTTTTTTATGCAGTTTAATCTGTGATCTTAATTTAGGTGTTTGGGGAATCATATTTTTCATCATATTCTTTTCTTCAGGGGTCAAGAGGTGATTATTTTAATCGACTAATTTCTTGATCTTTAACTGGAACTTTGGAGTTGGGTCTTTAGTTACTTCAACGATCCCATTTTCATTAAAAAATGAGTGTCTTAAATATATAATCGTCTTCTTTAATAATAACAAGGGTATTTCCTTTATCGGCCTTTACCACAATTGCTTTCTCTGCTAGTAGTTTATTATTGATATTTTTAAGTGTTTTATCTTCAGTTTTTCTATGCAGTTTATTTTTCTCTTTTAAAATTAAATTCTTCGTTTTTAGGGCTATCTTACATGCTTCGGGTTTATTTATTTTCGATATGTTGCTTGTTGCTATATTTAAGCTCATGGTCAGCACTCATAACCATCAGTTGACTGCGTAGCAGCAAGGAGAGCTCCGCCTACCATCCTAAGGGAGCCATGGGTATAATTAATTTTATTTCAGCTTGTTAAATCTTGACATCATTAGACACTTTCATTTTATTTGAAGATTGGTATCTAGTATTTCTTAAAATTTATCCACAGGTCTGATGATGGTTTTGTAGAAAGAACCGAAACTGTTCATCATTAAAACATACATGATGTGATCAAGACTGAACTTTAGTCAAAATATAACAATTAATTAATCCCTGCTTTCCAAAAATGTTTACCAAAATTGTGCAAAGTTTGTCTAGTCAGGCAATTGGAAATTACAAAAGGTTTAGAAATATTAGAACCAAAATTATGAAACTAGGAATGAAAATTAAATTTAATAAAACTTGCCTCATGGAACATATCATACCAAAATATGCTAGAATCAATATCCAATCCAAATCTAGTAATGTAACATATGTACAACAAAATAGTAGTATTTTATGGATTAAATCTGAAATTAGAGAAGCTTTTAAAGTAAAAGATCTTTTAAATGTCGAAATGTATAGTCTGCATTTATTGCTAAGTAATGAACTCTCACCTTTGATTTTTTCTATTTTACTAAGCAGCATTGATGAGAAAGTAGACTTTTTACATAAAGCGATTATCCAAAAACATCAGAGAAAAATTGATTTACTCGTAGGTAAACAACAAAATAAGCTTTTAGAAAAGCTCAACAATATACATCAATTCTATCCAAGGACAATGAATCTTACAGATATTCAGTCCACAAAGTCTGAAATGTCGCTACTTGACAAAGGCTTAAAATATAACTTAACTCCCCCACTAAATAATACGAATGTTAAACACATAATTGCTTATGTTATAGCAACAAGCAAAATATCGAAAATAAATAAACCCGAAGCATGTAAGATAGCCCTAAAAACGAAGGATTTAATTTTAAAAGAGAAAAATAAACTGCATAGAAAAACTGAAGATAAAACACTTAAAAATATCAATAATAAACTACTAGCAGAGGAAGCAACTGTGGTAAAGGCCGATAAAGGAAATACCCTTGTTATTATTAAAGAAGACGATTATATATTTAAAACACTCATTTTTTAATGAAAATGGGATCGTTGAAGTAACTAAAGACCCAACTCCAAAGTTCCAGTTAAAGATCAAGAAATTAGTCGATTAAAATAATCACCTCTTGACCCCTGAAGAAAAGAATATGATGAAAAATATGATTCCCCAAACACCTAAATTAAGATCACAGATTAAACTGCATAAAAAAGAGAAATCTATACGACCTATTGTCAACTACAAAAGTAGTCCTTCATATAAACTAAATATGAAACTTAATAAAATTTTGAAAGCATTCTATACATATGACAGCAATTTCAGTATCAAAAACAGTTATGAACTAGCACAACAAATCCACGATATAGACATTCCAACTAGTGCAAGTTTTGCCTCATTAGATATTAAAAATTTATATACAAATATACCCATTAATGAGACGATTAATATAATTAGGGATAACTAAATACAATACAAAAATATGACTAAAGACGAAATAATCGAATTTATAGAACTGCTTGAATGCACGTTAGATTACAATTATTTCTCTTTTAATACTAAAATCTATTTTCAGAAAGATGGCTTAGCAATGGGAAATTCTTTGGCTGGGACAGTTGCAGACATTTTCGTGAACCACATTGAGACGCAATTCCTGAAAAATAACCCTGATATCGCAAATAAAATCATATATTACAAGCGATATGTAGATAATACATTATTGCTTTATAATGGTTCAAATGATGAAATTGAGAAACTGGCTATAAAATTAAACTCTATGCATCCGAAGTTACAATTTACAGTTGAGCATGAAAATCGAAAATCTATTAACTACCTAGATCTCACTATAACTAATAACATTGGGAAACATTTATTCACCATATACAGGAAACCTACAACCACTGATGTTATTATTAATGCCACATCATGTCATCCTGACAAGTATAAAAAAGCATTTTTTAAGTCCATGATACACCGAATACTAAAATTACAGCTAGAAGCTAATGAGATCAAAAAGGAAATGACCATCTTAAAACAAATTGCAAAAACCAACTCTTTCGACACACGACAGGTAGATATCATTTTTAATAAAGTACAACAATCACAAAGTACTCCACTAATAGGTAATCCAAAATATATGAAGATGACATATATGGGAAACATATCAGATAGAATTACTAATTTATTCAAAAATTCTGAAATAACAATAGCATTTACAACTGACAATACTTTACAACAAAAATTAAGACATACCGTAAGTAAAGATAATGGAAAATCTACCAGATTAGGAGTGTACAAGATCCACTGTAGAGACTGTGAGAAAATATATATCGGCCAAACAGGTCGAAATTTTGCAGTAAGGTACAAAGAACATACGTTGGGCACCTCACGAACAAAGTCTGTATTTGGCCACCATATAGCATTCAATAATCATGCTGAGGGGACAGTGGAACAGAATTTACAAGTTCTTCATTATGCAAATAAAGGCTTACTTATGAATATCCTAGAAGAAATCGAGATATATGCTCATTTGAAAACCAAATCATCAATGCTGCTCAATGAACAATTAGATTTTCGCGAAAAATATTATTGCGACCTTTTTGACGTAATTTTATAATAAAAGCATCTACTCTTTTGTTTTTTAAAAATATAAGACTAGTTATACCCATGGCAAAAGCAATGTATGTAAAATATGCTGCACAACATAAAAAAAATTTAAATTGACATTGATTATTATAAAAACTATTAGATCGATGATTTAAAAAAATTTAATCAGCAGTCTCATCAGTCATTCAGATATACATAATGTGGAATGTAGTCGTGGCTGCTACCCTATTGCTATAAAGAATATTGCTATAAAAACTACAGTTAAAATAAGATGATTCTACAGCATCCAACAAAGATGCAATTGTGATGTAGGCGACTCGGTATAATCGATATATACGACAACGCCAAGGACTTTCACATCTTTGATGTAACTGGCACTGTAATAGTATTAAGGTTGCCCATAGAGGGCACAACTATTACACATCATAGTTCACTGTTTTTATCCAAAATATAAATAAGCTGTAGGCATACTAACTATCTGTTAGTCAGACATTTAAATGAATCAATTTTATTTTATTAGTGTATTTCCTACTTTTATACCTTGACGATGGCGTCATATTATGAACGCTGATTGGCAGTTGTGAAGTAGTGTGACAGGAAGTAGGAGGAGCCTCTGCATATTTAAGCTCATGGTCAGCACTCATAACCATCAGTTGACTGCGTTGCAGCAAGGAGAGCTCCGCCTACCATCCTAAGGGAGCCATGGGTATAATTAATTTTATTTTATCTTGTTAAATTTTGACATCATTAGACACTTTCATTTTATTTGAAGATTGGTATCTAGTATTTTTTAAAATTTATCCACAGGTCTGATGATGGTTTTGTAGAAAGAACCGAAACCGATTATCATAAAACATACATGATGTGATCAAGACTGAACTATAGTCAAAATATAACAATTAATTGATCACTGCTTTCCAAAAATGTTTACCAAAAATATGTGGTTTATTTTGATACATCATACGAGTCATAGGTTCTCGAATACCGTTGGCAGACTTTTCAGACAACACGCTTGGTCTCTTAATTTTCGACATTGTTGGCTCCGGCCTAGGGTTCTTCATTTCAAAACCATACAATTTCTCTTTTCCCTTATCTGTGGAAGTGGAAATATTGCGTAGATGGTGAGCCGTAAGGTGATGCGTTATCAACTGTCGTCTGAAAGAATTATTAATCCCTTCTCGGTCAGTGAGGGGCATAGTAATGACATTTTGAATTGGCGGTAAGTGAGCTGAACTGGCGGGACAACGAGAAGCACCATATGGTATCCTGTAAATAAGGAGTGGAAAAAACGGGAAAATTAACGAGGGTTTGGGTGCGTTTTAATGAGAAGTTTATAAAATCAGCTTCTTCGCTTTCCAAAGAGAGCGATAGAGGTAACTGATGATGCCGCTCCGCAAGTCAAGATTTTCGGTGTGACCAACAAGGAACAGAAAAAGGTGTTTTACGTTCTTTTATTACCTCTGTAGCGTGTAAAGCGCTTGTGGACTGTAACAGACATCGCAGGAGACGTCTAAAAATATTATCTCGTGCCTAACTGCAGCCCAAAACCCGCCCACTACAGGAAGCTCTACTTGCGCGTGTTGGGGTGTCACTCCTACAGAGCTGCAGGCGTCATGGCACGTAGCCCTATTACGGATCACTGTCGCTCTATGCTGCAATAAACTGCGGCTGTTCTCAATGACAATGCGACCACAGCGAAGTAGCAGACGTTAAGGACAGGTGGATAAAGTGTGGCTCGACGGCCAGACGCGTTCCGCGGTATGTTTCAGTCCAATAAGTAGCGGAACTTTTAATGCTAAAAGCTCCCCTCTGTTCACAAAACATTGATATATTCTAAATTTTGCTAACTGAATTTACTATGGGACATACCTTCGCCATGTAACATGGGCTTTTTCATAGTTGCATATTTCCTCTTGCCGGCCGTAGTGGCCGAGCGGTTCTAGGCGCTTCAGTCTGGAACCGCGTGATCGCTACGGTCGCAGGTCCGAATCCTGCCTCGGGCATGGATGTGTGTGATGTCCTTAGGTTAGTTATTTTTAAGTAGATCCAAGTTCTAGGGGACTAATGACCACAGATGTTAAGTCCCATAGTGCTCAGAGCCATATTTCCTCTTGAAGAAGCAATGTCTTTCATTTAGTGGATAATTGCAGGACAGCCACTTTTGTTAATCAGTACAACGGAAAAACAGCCAAAGTTGCGAATTTCTCTTTTCTTTGCTTGGTGACTAATTTCAGATCGGGACCATTTTCAAATCATCCAGATAATAAAGATGGTATTTCCCAAAATGTAAGAACCATATCAAGGTAACAAACATACGCTGTGACAAAGTGAAAATACCTATCATTCTCTAACTCCCACTGAATATCAAGCCGGCTCAAACATGAAACATTAATTTAATTTACCTTTAAGTTTTGTAGTAATGCGCGCAACGGAAATTCTAATCATTAGTCCTCGGGACGGCAGATCAGGTCATTAAATTTCGACGTATGCGTTCTCATATATTGCCATTACAGGACAAGAACAATGAGTTCAGGAATACTGAATGGTGTGCCAGAGGGCACTTAGGAAGAATTTTAGCGTGCGAGGCTGATCCCAAGTTATATCTATTCATAAAATGGAGTGAGCTTCTGTAAACATTTAATACGTACAAAATCGTATCACTGTGTTTCCTTAAGGCGTATCTGTTTTCCACAAAATTAGTCATCACTATTCGGGGAGGGTTACGTTAAGTGAAGAACACAACATGGAGACTTAAATACTACAAAAATTCAGACACTCAAGAGAAGATGGATGCCAAAGTTCACCATTTCTAGCGCACTTCGAGTTGCAAAAATCTGGCTTGCGACCCGCAACGGAGAGACAACACGAACATTAATCAGGATCCCAATACATGACGTGAACTGTGACCAGATACGGAACAAAATCGACCCAGAATGGACGTAGTTAAACGACAGGAAGGTTATCACTTCCGACATTTCCTGAAAAATGCTTCCGAAAAATGAATTAACAATTACAGAAACTACCTAACACGAAAGACTAGTAATTAGTAAAAATTTCACGTTCTTCAAATCTATCCAAATGGCATCTTTTAGGAAAATAATGAAAAATGTGCCCTTAGAAATACGGTAAAGATTGACTCTGCAGTCGCACTGCTATTGTCCTTTTGGTCGTATTACTTCATCATTAACTACTTCAGATATCAATAGACGGCACTACTAAAGGGACTTGTGCACAACAAACCACTCCCTCGGGCGTTAATATCAACACTTTGTTGCAGCTGCCTTAAAACATCGAAGAAAAGTCCTGATGGTACTGAGTATCCAACAGAGCTCTCCTCGAAATGTCTGCACGCTTAGCCATGAAGGAGGACCATGATATTATATCAGCAGAAAACTACCTACTAGGCAAAGCGTGTCTCGTGGGCCATTATTGCCCTCCATGGAGTACTTATCCCTTCAATTTACTCGGGTGGTGACGTCTCCGCCTGGCCGTAGTCTTACATTCATTTGCTTATCTGCAACCGAGAGGGGCATCACTGTTTCGTTAGTCCGCTTGCTGTCGACATTGTGTTCAGATTTTCTCTCCTTAATAATGCGCTACAGTTCAGGTTGTCATTTTGTTTATTACTGTGCTATATTTCTGGTTATTACTGTGGTTAATTTTCTATTACGCTTCTTAAGAATGTCTAAAAGAAAGAATACTAAAAACCGTGTTTTTCACGAGTTCTTGATGAAGTACTTTTTTGTGCACAATTCCGATGAAAAGTCTCAATGTTTAATACGTAAAAAAATGCTTAAATTCAAAACAAATCAAGTAATCTTGTTAAGCATTTCTCTTTTCTGTATGAAGCAACACAAGGGTGTTACTCTCACGACGAACGATATCGTCTTGTCAGTAACTTAAAAAAAAAAGGAGGTACAGGAGTTGCATATACCATCAAATAAGAAAGAAAATAGTTTAAGTGCACCGAATGCCATATGCTTAAAAGTTGCGAAAGCCCAGAAATGCTTCAGCGACGGCCTACTCGTGAAAGAATCTGCAACAGAAATGGCAAAAGCATTTTGTGAAATATTTACCGATATTAATGGATTCCAGTGAAAAATTGCGTTGTTTAAATTACAATTAAATGAAGAAAACTTGTGTTATTTCCCGAGTTGCTGTGAACTGAAATAAGAATACGTGGATGTAAAGTTATCAAGATTTACTTCTATTATTGGTGATGTGTCCAATGAGTTTCACAGTCGCTTCAAAGACTTTAAATGTATAAAGCCGGATATAATATTGTTTAATAATGCAATGAAAATTAATCTTACAAGTGTTAAAAATAATCTTCAAGAAAAAGCATGCAGCTTACAAAATGATCAATTTATGCTATTCAGAGCGGAAACAACCGCTGAAATTTTTTGATTGTGCCAAAAGATCAAAGACTTGTGCAAAAACTCATAGACTTCACTCTTAAATGAAAGCTGTTTTTTGATCAACAAACATTTGTGAACGTCCAGTTTCTTCAATGAAGTACATTAAATCTGCTCAAGATTGGAGCATCAACTTCGATTCGCTGTAACACAAACTGAACCGAATTGCAGAACTTTGGAAGACTAAATTAAATAAAGCTAACCTAAATATTTAAATATCTCATTAATGTAAGTACAACAGTTTGAGACAAATAAGTAAATAACAATCCATGTGTTAGTAATGTATGTGTTTATAGAGAGTTGCTATTGTCGGGGCCATGAGGGCATGCTCCGAGGTCTCTGGGCATCGTTAGCAAAAGGTAATAGATTATTAGCCTCTTGTCGCCTTTGGTTTTTTGAGCACTGTAATAGATGGTTTCATTAATGGCTATGATAAACTTTCGGATATCTGCTGCTGTGAACTTAGTTATTGCGTTGATCAGGAAATCATCTTGACAAGTTTGGTGTGTTCATAACACACTGATGATAAACTGATTCAAAGATATGTGCCGTGCTGGAAAGCGAGCGAGAGAGAGAGAGAGAGAGAGAGAGTGGAGAGAGAGCAGAGAGCAATTCTACCGCCATGGGAACGTGACAGTGACGTCAGACGTTTCAGTGGTCGTCGGCATGACAGCAGAGCGCAGGATGGGCAAGGTGATCTCATTCGACTGCAGCCAGATAGTGGGTGCTTGACGCATGGAAGACTCCAACATTGAGCAGACACTGAGCATTTCACGATCCACTCACGGAAACCATCTACGGCAGAATCAACTGACGTGAGCAAAAACGTGTTGATGACAAGAGACAGCATCAACTGTCGTGGATTGTATCGGCGGATGGACGGGCTTGACTGCAGCAAATCATTCGCAATTTTTTTATTTAGTCTTGACGTTAAGAGCAATGCCCGCGAAACTCAAGGTTCTGGGTTCGAGAGCCGGTACGGCACACCTATTTAATTTGCCGGAAAGTTTCAAAGCAGCATAGTGAAAGAATCGTTCATGAAATAATGTCGGGTTGGAAACCGACTGTAACTGAAACAGCCTGACTCTCGTCCCTGGTCCCTGTCAGTTAGGATCTTTTTACGGCTATTGTTCTTAAGCTGTATTGCATGGCTGTAAGTGGCACATCATTCTTTGACTGTGCTGAAACGCCATGACGTATATCAATGGTGGAGCATCACATGGTACCAGTTTCCTGCCGTTTATAGAGCTCAAAAGCGACTGGTGTGCTACTTCAGTGGAGTAAAAATACGAGGGCCGTACTTTTTTTTCCAACCTCCGATCGTTTAGTATAGAAGCTACTCGAGCGCCAGAAAGTGGACATGCACTGTATGCTACTGTGCAACTCTCGCACTACACACTCCGCCATTGCCGACCTCAAGGCATCAGTCTGCGTTGCACTACAGCCACATAAACATGGCTACCGTCGTTGTTGCTCCCGCCAAGTGTGAATTACGAAGTGTAACTCGGTCTCTGCAAGCGCAAGAGACTAGTGCAGCAGAAATTCATCAGAGAATAAGTCGAGTCTACGGTGATAATTTCATGACTGATGATGGTGTGCGTGAATGGTGCCACAAGGTTGAAGATGGCCGAAATGACATGGATGATGAAAGGGGCCAAGTGCGCAAGTTTGTCGTTACAGCAATTTCAATGGGACAAAAAATGGTTCAAATGGCTCTGAGCATTATGGAGCTTAACATCTGAGGTTATCAGTCCCCTAGAACTCACGACTATTTAAACGTAACTAACCTAAGGACACCACACACATCCATGCCCGAGGCAGTATTCGAACCTGCGACCGTAGCAGTCGCGCGGTTCCGGAGTGAAGCGCCTAGAAGCGCTCGGCCACAGCGGCCGGCTCAAAGGGACATTTTCGATCATCCGTCGTACAGTACTGACCTAGCCCCCAGCGACTGTCACCTTTTCCCTGAACTGAAGAAGTTGCTAGAAGGGCAGCACTTTCAAACCAATAAAGATCTTCAAAACAACGCCAATGCTTATTTGCAATCATTGGCGGCAGCATTTTTTGAAGAGGGTAGTGGAAAGCTTATCTGCAGGTACGATAAATGTCTCAATCTTTTCGGTGATTACGTTGAAAAGTATCCACGAATGCTCGTTATGAACTAATAATTGTTATGAACTTGTCTTTTATTTATAGCCTATCGGAGGTTGAAAAAAAAAACGGCCCTCGTATTTTGTCAGATGAGTTTATTTAAAACATGAAAGAAGAAGGGAAAGTAGAAGATAAGGACAGAAGGAGAATGAAGAGGCAAAGAAGTATCTAACTACAAACTAATGTTGAAAATAATGAAAACAGGTTACCAGTAATGGAAAAAGACTGTACTCGACAGTTCAATTTTGGACAGCAACAACCAGTGAGCATCCATACCATTATCAATCACCATCTCGGTATGGGGTATAGAAACCACCTGTCAAGCGGTACCTCTAGGCACCAAATATCGCTAGACACAGAGATTGTTGTTGTTGTGGTCTTCAGTCCTGAGACTGGTTTGATGCAGCTCTCCATGCTACTCTATCCTGTGCAAGCTTTTTCATCTCCCAGTGCCCACTGCAACCTACATCCTTCTGAATCTGCTTGGTGTATTCATCTCTTGGTCTCCCTCTATGATTTTTACCCTCCACGCTGCCCTCCAATACTAAATTGGTGATCCCTTGATGCCTCAACACATGTCCTACCAACTGATCCCATCTTCTAGTCAAGTTGTGCCACAAACTTCTCTTCTCCCCAATCCTATTCAATACTTCCTCATTAGTTATGTGATCTACCCATCTAATCTTCAGCATTCTTCTGTAGCACCACATTTCGAAAGTTTCTATTCTCTTCTTATCCAAACTATTTATCGTCCATGTTTCACTTCCATACATGGCAACACTCCATACGAATACTTTCAGAAATGACTTCATGACACTTAAATCAATACTGGATGTTAACAAATTTCTCTTCTTCAGAAACGCTTTCCTTGCCATTGCCAGCCTACATTTTATATCCTCTCTACTTTGCCATCATCAGTTATTTTGCTCCCCAAATAGCAAAACTCCTTTACTACTTTAAGTGCCTCATTTCCTAATCTAATTCCCTCAGCATCAGCCGACTTAATTAGACTACATTCCATTATCCTTGTTTTGCTTTTGTTGATGTTCATCTTATATCCTCCTTTCAAGACACTGCCCATTCCATTCAACTGCTCTTCCAAGTCCTTTGCCGTCTCTGACAGAATTACAATGTCATCGGCGAACCTCAAAGTTTTTATTTCTTCTCCATGAATTTTAATACCTACTCTGAATTTTTCTTTTGTTTCCTTTACTGCTTGCTCAATATACAGATTGAACAACATCGGGGAGAGGCTACAACCCTGTCTTACTCCCTTCCCAACCACTGCTTCCCTTTCATGTCCCTCGACTCTTATAACTGCCATCTGGTTTCTGTACAACTTGTAAATAGCCTTTCGCTCCCTGTATTTTACCCCTGCTACACAGAGATTAGCATGCACATAAAAGCACTGCCCATAAACGCTCAAAGTACGGAAAAAGATCGCTTGAATTTAAAAGTCTCTGTACACGTCACAGTACACTTATGACAATGTACGTCAGGGAAAACGTAAATCAGGATGGCCGGAGACGGGTTTGAACTGTTGTTCTCCCGAACGTGAGTCCAGCGTGCTAACCACTGCGCCATCTCGCACGGTGCCTTCGCTGTGTGTGCAGTGTTAATGGCAAGCGCTGAACCAAAAAATTATCTTTCATGTGTCACCACCGCTTCAAAATAATTTCGTTCTCTGGCAAATGACGAAGATTTCTTGGTCATCCATTGGCCTCGGTCAGCCGTGGACCACGGAAACTATTACACGAACGCCAGGACAGCTCGCTACATTCTGCGAACGCTGCCGGCCAAAGTAAAGCAAATGAGTCCAGCAGATATTTTTTTTCCGGTGCCACAATTTTTCAGATGTAGTTTCTGAAAGTGCAGACGGTTGTCTGGTAGCGGAGAGCGGCGTTGGTTCTGTTGAAGTACTTGCATGTCGAAAGTCTGCGAACAATGTTTGCCTGCCGCTCAGCGGCGAACTGCGTGTTTAGCCGGAAATTACCCTGGACGTTGCGCGACTCGTCTGAATGTAAAGAGAAAATATTATGAAAACGGAATGCGCAGTTACGTTTAAAAAAAATAACGGCCGCCCGCGTATTTTTGTTAAAAATATCTCGAGAGGAGAATTTTCTCTTGCGTTAAAATAAACTTTGTCTGGAAGATTTCCCGTCGGTTTAGGAAGGGGGTATGAGAAGAGAGGGGAGGTAGGGAGGGGGATACGGTAGGGGAAGAGAAAGAAAATACGTGTGCGAGGTGTATGTGCTGCGCAGTCTGGAACGGGGCTGTTTATTCTCTAATTATCTATCTTCTTGTGTAGTCTATCAGAGAAAAATTTTGTTTTTCTATTCACGACCTCTGCATGTAGCAATGCTTCGTTGTTCGGTTTATGTATTAAACTATAGGTCCCGCGCTGTAACTTAGTTCCCAGACCGGAAGAAGGTGGGGCATGCCATTTCCATTACAATCGTTCCTAGTAAAATATTGTTAATTACTTAACGAGGAACAACATTGCGCCAATCACTCTCCGAATACCGCTGTTAGACTCGTCATGTAAAAACTAATATCGTCTGCAAAATTTCCTAGGGTGTTCACTAGAATTGCTGTGGCTGTCTCTTCTTGGGTGCAAGGGGTGCATTACGGTTAAACCAACGCAGCAAACCAACATTGACTTGCGAATCTGTGTTTCTGTGTTGTAGGTCATCTGGACCGCAAGAGAACTAATATCAAAATATTCTATTAACAGGTACACCGCATTCAGGATATGAATTCTAATCAGACATTATTGTCACCATTTTGCTTTAACAGACAAACAAACGTCAGGCACTATCAGCTGATTTTTGCCTCTATGACAATTCTCAAGCGACCTGTACGTGCACATATAAAAATGAGTATAAAATGCAAATTATACCAGCGTCTGCCCAGATATTTCTCAACTGCCCGTACATATTCTGAAATTACTTTATTAGTAAGTAATACATTTCCGTATTCAATAAGTTACGCATGTAGATAGTTGTGATGAAGTGTTCGGATGGCAACTAAGAAACACTCAAGAGTTTCTCAATCATATTTGTCGAGTGATTCCTTGAGGTCTTACGTGTAATTTGTGTTACTAGCAAAACACAATAAATCATAACAATTTTTTCTATATTGTATATTTTGTTTATTTGGCCTCCGATTCTTTTTAATTATACAAAAATTTCCAAATGACAAATTCTTTCTCCTGGATCAGCGATTGCCAACATGGGGGTGATTACCAGCTGAGGGATAAAATGAAATTTCTGTGGGGTAAAAATTAAACGATTCGATTCTGTTTCAGTCACGAAACTAAATTATTTTCAAAAGATCATTACTATTATCGCAGGTTTGAAAGACTAATATTAATTATACAAGTTATCAATAGCTACTTTTTCTCTGTTAGTATCATTCACCTTGGTGAGGTTACAGGTTCCTCACATTGTCCATCCACTGCTCACGTATTTTGTTCTTTGTCCCGTGCGTTGCTGATTATGAAACTGAGATATATGCGTAACAAATGCATAGTATCTCAAGAAAATGTATTCTCCAAGTTGTAGAGAGTACCTGCAATACTCTAGAAATTGCTTCATTACTCGCTTCGAAATAGATAAATGAATTAATTAACAGCACGTCTCAGCAGTAACAGCAGAGATCATTCTTGGCAACCGGAATAAAATAATACAAAGGACGTTCAAAAAGTTCTGCACAGTCGTCTCTCTCTCTCTCTCTCTTTTGCAGGAGGAGAATTAAATTTTTTGTGAACACACTTGGAACATTTACCTATACATTGAGCCTCTCAATGTAGCCTCCATCAGCTGTGACGCATCTTGCCCAACGTTCTTTTCATGGCCGCTACGGTCGCAGGTTCGAATCCTGCCTCGGGCATGGATGTGTGTGATGTCCTTAGGTTAGTTAGGTTTAAGTAGGTTTAAGTTCTAGGGGACTGATGACCTCGGATGTTAAGTCCTATAGTGCTCAGAGCCATTTGAACCATTTTTTTTCTTTCCATGATGTGAATGCACTTTGGTAAAATTCTGGGGACTGACTTTTACTCCATTACTTGACACAGGAAATAACGTCTTTCTCACTATCGAATGTTTTAGCATGCAGGTGGGCCTTCAGACGACCAAAGAGGTAAAAATCAGACCTAAGTCCGGACTAAAGGGAGGATGAGGAACAACTTTCCAATCCATTTTCCTGATTTTCTCCTGCGTCATAAGGGCTGTATGCGGTTTGGCATTGTCATGGCGTAGTCTGATGAGCTTGTCCAGCGACAAACAGTAACGGTCCCAGTTAATTGTGGAGCCAGGTTCCAAAAAGTCAATGAAAATGACACCATACTGATCCCAGAAGAAGGTCGCCATCACCCTTCGTCCTGCTGTTCGTGATAGTCTTGGTTTCTTCTTTCGAGGGGAACCCGGATGACGCCACTCCATGGATTAGGTTTTGCTCTCAGATTCGGACAAAAACACCATGTTTCATCCTGGTAATGAAGGTGTCAGATCACTGTTTCCATTCTTCAGTGAAGGTCTTCATGAGACCCTCGCACACGTTCCTCCTCGTCGTTTTCATTTCTCTTCTCAATAATCTAGGCACCCAACATGCATAGATTTTTCTGTACCCTAGTGCTTGTACCAGAGATACCACACTATCCAATAACAAACGAGTCATTTCAGCAAGCTGTCGTTTCGTCACCCATCTATCATTTTGGATGTTTTGATCAATGATCTCCTTATTCACATCACTCACTGCCGTCGGTGGTCTACCGCATCGTGGATTGTCCAGTAGAGAGAAATCACCTTCTTTAAGCCTCTGCAAACACCGCTGGATGCTGCTGCGATCTACTGTGTCCTCTCCATAAACAGGGAGCAACTTCCTGTGAATCGATGTGGCAGAGTCATCGCCGGTCTTGAAGAGGAACTCCATAACCGACCTTTGTCGCAACCTGACATCTACTTCACGGTCCATTACGGCTCACCTGTAAATAAAAGAAAATACTTTTATATACCAATTATAGCTAAATGTTCCAAGTATGTTCATAAAAAGATCCATTCTCCTCACGCAAAAAATAAAAAAAATTAGAGACGACTGTGCAAAACTTTTTGAACGCCCTTTTTAATTGGATCCTTTTATCGACCTTCCAACTCAGATGATACAATTGCTGAAATGTACAAAGAAACTTTGAGTTTACTTCAAACACATATCCGACTCATCCAGGGAGAATAAATAAAAACTTTGGGGTTTGCCGATGACATTGTATCTGGCAGATACAGCAAAGGAATCGGAAGAGCAGTTAAACGTAATGGACAGTATCTCGAAAGAAGGATATGAGAAGAACATCAACAAAAGTAAAACGACAATAATGGAACAGAGCCGAATAAAATCAAGTGATGCTGAATGAATTAGATTAGGAAATGAGACACTTTAAATAGTAAATGAGTTTTGCTATTTGGGAAGCAAAGTAAATCATGATGGTCGAAGTAGGGAGGATATAAAATGTACACGGGGAATGGCAAGAAAAGCGTTAGCATCGAGTACAGATCTAACAAGGGAACCTCCCCATCGCACCCCTATCAGATTTAGTTATAATTTGGCACAGTGGATAGGCCTTGAAAAACTGAACACAGATCAATCGAGAAAACAGGAAGAAGTTGTGTGGAACTATGAAGAAATAAGCAAAATATACAAACTGAGTAGTCCATCGGCAACATAGGCAATATAAAGGAGAATGTAACCGCACGGTCGCCGTGGTCCCGTGGTCAACGTGAGCAGCTGCGGGGCGAGAGGTCCTTGGTTCAAATCTTCGTTCTAGCGAAAATTTTACTTTCTTTATTTTTGCAAAGTTATGATCTGTCCGTTCGTTCATTGACGTCTCTGTTCACTGTAACAAGTTTAGTGTCTGTGTTTTGCGACCGAACCGCAAAACCGTGCGATTAGTAGACGAATGAACGTGCCTCTGCAATGGGAACCGAAAACATTTGATCCAGTAAAACACGCCTTTTATATTCCATACGACACTGGTGACAGCATGTGCGTCACATGACAGAAATACGTTGTGGACCCACCTAACTTGCACACTTGGTGAATGGGTAAAAAGATTCTTCTACCTTGCCCGATTTAGGTTTTCTTGTGGATGTGATAATCACTCCCAAAAAAGTGATGAAAACATAAGAGTGTGTCACATAAACTGCAACAAATGAATGCAACAGTTTCACAGTCGCACAGTTTCCTCTGTGCTCTCTCAAAACATATGTTTTTAACGTTTTCAAATTTTTCCGTGTGTAGACCTGTATATGTCCAAGGAAATCTGAACATGTCCTGGAATTTTGGAGAGCGAAGTTGATTATGTTTGAGTGCCTGAACTCTGATAATTGCCTGAAAATAAAAATTTTCTGTTGATGGAAGACTTGAACCAAGGACCTCTCGATCCGCAGCTGCTCACGCTAACCACGGGACCACGGCGCTACTGAGCTCGCATCATTCAACAAGTTGCCTATCTCGCACATGGACTACTCAGTTTGTATATTTAGATTATTTTTTCATAGTTACACACAACTTCTTCCTGTTTTCTCGACTGATCTGTGTTCAGATTTTCAAGGCCTATCCACTGTGCCAACTTATAACCAAATCTGAGGAGGGTGCGATGGGGAGGTTCCCTTGTAAGTATCAGGAAGTACATTCTGAAAGTATGTGTATGGAGTGTAGGCATGTATGGAAGTGAAACATGGACGATAAATAGTTTAGACAAGAGGAGAATAGAAGATTTTGAAATGTGGTGCTGAAGAAGAATGCTGATATTTAGATGGGTAAATCACTTAACAAATTAGGAGGTACTGAATAGAATTGGGGAGAAGAGAAATTTGTGGTACAACCTGACTAAAAGAAGGGATTGGTTGGTAGGACACATTCTGAGGTATCAACGGGTCACCAATTTTGTGCTGGAGGGATGCCTGAGGGGTAAAAGTCGTAGAGGGAAACCAAGAGATGAATATGGTAAACAGAATCAGAGGTACGTACTTTGCAATAGTTACTCGGAGATGAAGAGGCTTGCACACGATAGAATAGCATGGAGAGCATCAAACCCCTCTTTGGACGAAAGATCACAAAAACAACAACACCCGACTCATACAGTTATAGTTGGTGGTGACTTTAATTTACCCTCGACATGTTGGCGAAAATAATGTTTAAATCCAGAGATACGCATAAAACACCATCCAAAGTTGTGCTAAATGCATTCTCTGAAAATTATTTCGAACAGTTATTTCATGAGCCCACGCGGATAGTAAACGGTTGTGAAAACACTCTTGACATCTTAGCAACAAATAATCGCGAGCTCATAACGAGCATCACAACGGATACAGGCCTTAGTGAACACAGGGTTGTCGTGGCGAGATTGAATATTGTAACCCCAAAATCCTCCAAAAATGAACGAAAAATGTACCTATTCGAAAAGCAGATAAACATTCACTTGTAGCCTTCCTGGGAGGTAATCTCCACTTGTTCCAAATTAACAATATCCGTGTAGACCAGATGTGACTTGAATGAAAAGAAATAACGTCGACAGCAATTGAGAAATTTATACTAAATAAATTAACAAACGACGGAGCTGGTCGCCCTTGGTACACAAAACGGGTCAGAACGCTGTTGCAAAAACAACGAAAATAGCATGCCAAATTTAAACGAACGCAAAATCTGCAAAATTGGCGGTCTTTTACACAGAAGCTCTAAATTTAGTGCAGACGCCAGTGCGAGATGCTTAGTTTCCATAACCAATCTTTATCTTGCAACTTCGCAGAAAATCCAAAGAGACTCTGGTCGTATGTAAAGTATGCTAGCCGCAAGACACAGTCAATACCTTCCCGGCGCGGTAGAATGGAAATTATGTGAAGACAGTGCTGCGAAAGCAGAGTTACTAAACACAACTTTTCGAAATTCCTTCACCAAAGAAGACGGAGTAAATATTCCGGAATTCGAGTCAATAAAGTTGCCAAAATGAGCAACTTACAAGTAGATATCCTCGAAGAAGTGAAGCAATTTAAATCACCTGATAAAAGCAAGTCTTCTGTTCCAGATTGTATACCAGTTAGGTCCCTTTCAGAGTATGCTGATGCGGTAACTCCATACTTAACAATCATGTACAACCGCTTGATCGACGTAAGATTCGTACCTAAAGACTGGAAAGTTGCACAGGTCACAGCAATATTCAAGAAAGGTAGTGGGAGTAATCCACTAAATTATATGCACATGTCATTAACGTCGATACGCAGCAGGAGTTTGGAACATATATTGTGTTCGAACATTATGAATTACCTCGAAGAGAACGGTCTATTGACACATAGCCAGCACGGTTTTAGAAAAAAAACACAACTAGCTCTTTACATACACACGAAGTGTTGAGTGCTATTGAGAAGAGATTGCAAATTGATTCCGTATTTCTAGACTTCTAAAAGGCTTTTGACACTGCTTGTCGTGAAATTTAGTGCTTCTGGAATATCGTATCAGTTATGTGACTGGATTCGTGATTTCCTCTCAGAGAGGTCACAGTTCGTAGTAATTGACGGAAAGTCATAGAGTGAAACAATAGTGATTTCTGGCGTTCCCCAAGATAGTGTTATAGCCCTCTGCTGTTCCTTATCTATATAAACGATTTAGGAGACAATCTGTGCAGCCGTCTTAGGTTGTTTTCAGATGATGCTATCGTCATTATTCTAGTAAACTCATCAGAAAATCAAAACAGACTGAAAAAATATCTAGAAAAGGTATCTAAATGGTGGGACAATTGTCAATTGACCCTAAATAACGAAAATCGTGTGGTCAACCACATGAGTGCTGAAAGGAATCCGTTAAACTTCGGTTACACGATAAATCAGTCAAATCTAAAGGCTGTAAATTGAACGAAACACCTAGAAATTAGAATTACGAACAATTTAAACTGGAAAGAACACATAGAAAATGTTGTGGGGAAGGAAAACCAAAGACTGCGTGTTATTGGTAGAATGCTTACAAAATGTAACAGACCTACTAAAGAGACTATCTGCACAACGCTTGTCCGTCCTCTTTTGGAGTATTGCTGCGCGGTTTGGAATCCTTACCAGATAGGATTAACGGAGTACACCGAGAAAGTTAAAAGAAGAGCAGCACGTTTTGTATTATCGCGAAGTAGGGGAGAGAGCACCACGGACATGTTATAGGATTTGGGATGGACACCAATAAAACAAAGGCGTTTTTCGTTGCGGCGGAATTTTCTCACGAAACTTCAATCACCAACTTTCTCCTTGTAATCCGAAAATATTTTGTTGGCGCCGACCTACATAGGGAAATAAATAATAATAATAAATAATAAGAATAATATAATGAAAATCAGAAGCTGCACGGAAAGATATAGGAGTTCGTTTTTCCCGCGAGCTGCTCGAGGGTCGAATACTAGAGAATATTGTGAAGGTAGTTCGATGAACCCATTGCAGGCACTTAAGTGTAATTTGTAGTGGTGGATGTAGAGGGTTAGTATAGTGCTGTACACATTATTATTATTATTATTATTATTGTTAGTACTGGCTGTGGTCAGAGACAAAGGATTAAAGCCTGAAGTCTTCCAATTTATGTCATTTCAGAAGTAAGGAGTGCAGCACTCAAGTGAATTACGGAACAGCAAGTATAGTGCACACATTTTAACTTGATTGATTTTAAATGCGTTTGTAGTGTGCATGTCAAGGAAGTGCCGCAATTAAGAGGAGTAATGGAGGGGAAGTATTTTTTGTAACAAGTGTCTACCCTCATTGTGGATAGATAGCTTTCTTATCTGAGGAGGAGTTGTGGGTAGCACTTGCAATGCACCACGAATTCCTTCGTCATTCATTCTAAAACACACACGCAAACTAATCATCATTCATCTTTCATCATTTTCAAAATAAGTGTCCCAAGAAAAGTCTTTCACTCTATAGTTTAGTTAGTTGCTGAAGCTGGTGAAAAATGTGGCAATGTGCGGATGGGGGGGGGGGGGGGGGGCGCAACAGAGGGCAGGATGAAGACCGGGGGTACTAACTTCTGATTGCACTCAGGTGTAATGAGCTAAGAAAGGTTGGGAACCACTGCCCTAGATCGACATTCAAATTAACGATTAGTAGCTTTTTGAGACACATAAAATATTTTACCCTTGTCATCTGTCTACGCGCTCATATTTGAAACTGCCGTTAATACTTCACAATTAGTGTGGTTGTACACGTTCCAAATTCTCGTGTCTGAGTCTCTCGTAGCAATTGCCTACGCTGGATTCTCAGCCGTACGCGTACTTATCGCCTTTAGGCACTTTTGTAAAACTATATTCTACATGTGGTCTCACGCGAAGCTGGTCGGTTTAGCTTTGTAGGGAGGCATCGTTGAGAAATACGTATTGGGAATTCTATTCTGAAGTTGTTTGTCCCGAGTTTAGCCTTGTACGACAGTGAAACATTGACAACAAACAGCACACATAAAAAGTGAATATGTTGTTGTAGTCTTCAGTCCAGAGACTGGTTTGATGCAGCTCTCCATGCTGCTATCCTGTGCAAGCTTCTTCATCTCTCAGTACCTACTGCAGCCTACATCCTTCAGAATCTATTTAGTGTATTCATCTCTTGGTCTCCCTCTGCGATTTTTACCCTCCACGTTGCCCTCCAGTACTAAATTGATGATCCCTAGATGCCTCAGAATACGCCCTACCAACCGAACCTTTCTTCTTGTCAAGTTGTGCCACAAATTTCTCCAGTTCTATTCAATACCTCCTCATTAGTTACGTGATCTACCCATCTAATCTTCAGCATTCTTCTGTAGCTCCACATTTGGAAAGCTTCTATTCTCTTCTTGTCCAAACTATTTATCGTCCATGTTTCACTTCCATACATGGCTACACTCCATACAAACACTTTCAGAAACGACTTCCTGACACTTAAATCTATACTCGATGTTAACAAATTTCTTTTCTTCAGAAACGCTTTCCTTGCCATTGCCATTATACATTTTATATCCTCTCTACTTCGACCATCATCAGTTATTTTGCTCCCCAAATAGCAATACTCATTTATTACTTTAAGAGTCTCATTTCCTAATCTAAATCCCGCAGCATCACCCGATTTAATTCGACTACATTCCGTTATTCTCGTTATGCTTTTGTTGATGTTCATCTTATATCCTCCTTTCAAGAACATGTCCATTCCGTTCAGCTGCTCTTCCAGGTCCTTTGCTGTCTCTGACAGAATTACAATGTCATCGGCGAACCTCAAAGTTTTTATTTCTTCTCCATGGATTTTAATTCCTACTCCAAATTTTTCTTTTGTTTCCTTTACTGCTTGCTCAATACACAGATTGAATAACATCGGGGAGAGGCTACAACCCTGTCTCACTCCCTTCCCAACCACTGCTTCCCTTTCATGTTTCTCGACTCTTATAACTGCCATCTGGTTTCTGCACAAATTCTAAATATCCTTTCGCTCCCTGTATTTTACCCCTGCCACCTTCAGAATTTGAAAGAGAGTATTCCAATCGACATTGTCAAAAGCTTTCTGTAAGCCTACAAATGCTAGAAACGTAGGTTTGCCTTTCCTTAATCTATTTTCTAAGATAAGTCGTAGGGTCAGTATTGCCTCACGTGTTCCAACATTTCTACGGAATCCAAACTGATCTTCCCCGAGGTCGGCTTCTACCAGCTTTTCCATTCGTCTGTAAATAATTCGTGTTAGTATTTTGCAGCAGTGGCTTATTAAACTGACAGTTCGGTGATTTTCACATCTGTCAACACCTGCTTTCTTTGGGATTGGAATTATTATATTCTTCTTGAAGTCTGAGGGTATTTCGCCTGTCTCACTCATCTTGCTCACCAAATGGTAGAGGTTTGTCAGGACTGGCTCTCCCAAGGCTGTCAGTAGTTCTAATGAAATGTTGTCTACTGCCGGAGCCTTGTTTCAACTTAGGTATTTCAGTGCTCTGTCAAACTCTTCACGCAGTATCATATCTCCCATTTCATCATCATCTACATTCTCTTCCATTTCTATAATATTGTCCTTAAGAACATCACCCTTGTTTTTTTTGGTCATCAGTCTACTGACTGGTTTGATGCGGCCCGCCACGAATTCCTTTCCTGTGCTAACCTCTTCATCTCAGAGTAGCACTTACAACCTACGTCATCAATTATTTGCTTGACGTATTCCAATCTCTGTCTTCCTCTACAGTTTTTGCCCTCCACAGCTCCATCTAGTACCATGGAAGTCATTCCCTCATGTCTTAGCAGATGTCTTATCATCCTGTCCCTTCTCCGTATCAGTGCTTTCCACATATTCCTTTCCTCTTCGATTCTGCGTAGAACCTCCTCATTCCTTACCTTATCAGTCCACCTAATTTTCAACATTCGTCTATAGCACCACATCTCAAATGCTTCGATTCTCTTCTGTTCCGGTTTTCCCACAGTCCATGTTTCACTACCATACAATGCTGTTCTCCAGACGTACATCCTCAGAAATTTCTTCCTCAAATTAAGGCCGGTATTTGTTATTTTACTGCCTAGGTAGCAGAATTCCTTAACTTCACTGACTTCGTGACCATCAATCCTGATAAGTTTCTCGCTGTTCTCATTTCTACTACTTCTCATTACCTTCGTCTTTCTTCGATTTACTCTCAAACCACACTGTGTACTCATTAGACTGTTCATTCCGTTCAGCAGATCATTTAATTCTTCTTCACTTTGACCCAGGATAGCAATGTCATCAGCGAATCGTATCATTGATATCTCTTCACCTTGTATTTTAATTCGACTCCTGAACCTTTCTTTTATTCCCATCATTGCTTCCTCGATGTACAGATTGAAGAGTAGGGGCGAAAGGCTACAGCCTTGTCTTACACCCTTCTTAATACGAGCACTTCGTTCTTGATCGTCCACTCTTATTATTCCCTCTTGGTTGTTGTACATATTGTATATGACCCGTCTCTCCCTATAGCTTACCCCTACTTTTTTCAGAATCTCGAACAGCTTGCACCATTTTATATTGTCGAACGCTTTTTCCAGGTCGACAAATCCTATGAAAGTGTCTTGTATAGACCCTCTATATACTCCTTCCACCTTTCTGCTTTCCCTTCTTTGATTAGAACTGGGTTTCCGTCTGAGCTCTTGATATTCATGCAAATGGTTCTCTTTTCTCCAAAGGTCTTTTTAATTTTCCTGTAGGCAGTATCTATCTTACCCATAGTGAGATAAGCCTCTACATCCTTACGTTTGTCCTCTAGCCATCCCTGCTTAGCCATTTTGCACTTCCTGTAGATCCCATTTTTGAGACGTTTTTATTCCTTTTTGCCTGCTTCATTCACTGCATTTTTACATTTTCTCCTTTCATCAATTAAATTCATTATCTCTTCTGTTACCCAAGGATTTCTATTAGCTCTCGTCTTTTTACCTACTTGATCCTCTGCTACCTTCGCTATTTCGTCACTCAAAGCTACCCATTCTTCTTCTACTGTATTTCTTTCCCTCGTTCTTGTCAATTGCTCCCTAATGCTCTCCCTGAGGCTCTCTACAACCTCTGGTTCTTTCAGTTTATCCAGGTCCCATCTCCTCAAATCCCACCTTTTTGCAGTTTCTTCAGTTTTAATCTACAGTTCATAACCAATAGATTGTGGTCAGAGTCCACATCTGCCCCTGGAAAAGTCTTACAATTTAAAACCTGGTTCCTAAATCTCTGTCTTGCCAATATATAATCTATCTGAAACCTGTCAGTATCTCCAGGCTTCTTCCATGTATACAACCTTCTTTTATGATTATTGAACCAAGAGTTAGCTATGATTAATTTATGCGCTGTGCAAAATTCTGCCAGGCGGCTTCCTCTTTCATTTCTTCCCCCCAATCCATATTCACTTACTACGTTTCCTTCTCTCCCTTTTCCTACTATCGAATTCCAGTCACCCATGACCATTAAAACTTCGTCTCCCTTCACTATCGGAATAATTTCTTTTATTTCATCATACATTTCATCAATCTCTTCGTCATCTGCGGAGCTAGTTGGCATATAAACTTGTATTACTGTGGTAGGCGTGGGCTTCGTATCTATTTTGGCCACAATAATGCGTTCACTATGCTGTTTGTAGTAGCTTACCCGCTTTCCTATTTTCCTATTCATTATTAAACCTACTCCTGCATTATCCCTATTTGATTTTGTATTTATAACCCTGTATTCATCTGACCAGAAGTCTTGTTCCTCCTGCCACTGAACTTCACTAAGTCCCACTATATCTAACTTTAACCTATCCATTTAGCTTTTTAAATTTTCTAACCTACCTGCCCGATTAAGGGATCTGACATTCCACGCTCCGATCCGTAGAACGCCAGTTTTCTTTCTCCTGATAAGAACGTCCTCCTGAGTGGTCCCCGCCCGGAGATCCGAATGGGGGACTATTTTACGTCCGGAATATTTTACCCAAGAGGACGCCATCATCATTTAACCATACAGTAAAGCTGCATGCCCTCGGGAAAAAGAATATAAGCTTGTGAAATACAGTGCTACAGATGAATGCTGAAGATTAAAGTGATAGATGGAATAACTAATAAGGAGGTATAGCAGCGAACTGGGAAGATAAAGAGAATGTGTCTCACAATTTGATTAAGAGAATGGATCAATTGATAGGACATTTCCTGAGAATCAAGGAATGAAAGAGTGTAGGGCAATGGGGAGGGGAGGATTATTAAGGAAGACCAGGGCTTGATTGAAATCGATGTAGGATACAGTAGTTGTGCACAGAAGAAGTGGCTTGAACTGGATAGACTAACGTGGAGGGCTGGATCATATCAGTCTTTTGACCGAAGACCACAACAACAGTTTCAACGTTCCTAAAAGTTCCGTTGCTAAAAGAACTGTGAGCGCTAAGGAGCCCTTGGCGCCTGAATCGTATAGATGGCTGCTTCAAAAGATTGTGTGTTTTCATTTCCTTCAGAGGGTACCCGAAAGGAATGTAATTAATGTCCTCCACATCTCCACATTCACAATTCGGAGCGTTTTTTCTGACACTTTGGCATATTTTATGAAATAGCAATGGTTTATATCCAGCTGAGTAATTATTGTACCGGGTGGTAATAAAGTGCAGCTACTCACGGAGATCCAGTGTGAACTGTAGTTACCGTACGGCAGCGAAATTTGGTAGACGTGTAACGCGCTAATTCGAAACCGATTTACGCTGGGAACAAATCAGTTCAAATTCTGGCCAGCCGGTGCAAATCTGGCACTGTACACTCTTTGTGAGACGCTGTGACATCCACGCTGTCATTTGACAAGCCTTACCGTGACTGAATAGTATGGCTGTCGAGAAGAGAGACCGAGCGCTGATACTGTTTTAGGTGAACGGCAGCATTACAGTGCTGCATTGAGAACGTATTGCCCACTGAAAGGCCTGAGGAGGATCCGATGTTATTAAATGGTTTAAAGAAGATGATAATGAAATTCTAAGCCCGGTGTGGAACCTGGAAGAGGAAGGCATCCCATGCCGGTGGAAGTTATTGATGAGGTTGCTGTTGCTGTAAGTGACCATGCAACACGTACTCCGAATAGTGCTGCAGCTCGTGCAGTGTCACGAGAATTGTCCATGCCATGGTCAACAGTACGGAAAGTTTTGCGGTCTGTATTACACTACCCGTACAAGATCCAGACGGTGCAGATGCTGAAACTTCATGATCTGCAGCAACGTTCTGAATGTGTTCTTGGGTTTCTGGCACGATGACATGGGTCCTGTTAGTATTCTATGGATTGACGAGGCACATTTTACACAACATTGTGCAGTAAATACAGAGAACAGCCGATTTGGGGTACTGTTAAATGGCGTGTTGTGCACGAAGAGCCATTGCACTCGCCATGTGTGACTGTGCTGTATGTAGTCACCTTTATTTTCGGTTCGTACTGTTAGATGTGCCGTGAAGTTGGCACCTTATCGAGATCTCCTTATGCAGCATGTGATTGCTGCTGTGGAAGAGCGGAGTTGCGTGGAAACCATTGTTTTCATGCAAGATGGGTCTGCACCTCATGTCGCTTGCCCAGTGAAAGATCTGCGTAATGCAACCTTCCACGAACGTGTTATATTCAGAGGTTTTCCAGATAGAGGACCTCCTAGATCACGTTTCTCAGACTCCACAGCAAGTGCTGGTAACAACTATTTTACGGATGCAGCCTCTCTTTGAGGTTTCCGGTGGTAATACTAAACAAACTGTGGAAACGGCAATTAATAATAGTCAACAATATGCCTTTCTCACTTCCTGACCTCTTCTACCCACATCCCGTTCCTAATCCGTTACATATGGGAATATTTCTATATGCCTTTCTTGGATTCATAGCACCAGATTTCCAACTGGTGGCCAAAATTGGAACTAATTGTTTTTCCAGCGTAAACCGGTTCCACGCTAACGCTTCAGCATATGTACCAAATTTCGCTGCCATACGATAATTAAAGCCCACAGTGAACGTTAGTAAGCAGCTGCACTTTAACTATAACCACCCAATATATAATCTCGAATAAATTCTTCCCGTATATCAGCGTTTTGCAGGTACCGGTTGGTGTGTTTTTGAAAAGCAAGTCACCTAATACATAAAGGATACTCTGACAATATTAAAAATGATTTCGAAAGTTAAGAAAGAGACAACTGTTTGTGACAAGAGAGAATAGTTACTCAGCATTGTTCATTCTACCAAGACTGATAGCTTTTAATGATTAATAATTGTAACATTAATAATAGCCGGCCGAAGCGGTCGAGCGGTTCTAGGCGCTTCACTCTGGAACCGCGAGACCGCTGCGGTCGCAGGTTCGAATCCTGCCTCGTACATGGATGTGTGTGATGTCCTTAGGTTAGTTAGGTTTTAGTAGTTCTAAGTTATAGGGGACTGATACCCTCAGATGTTAAGTCCCATAGCGCTCAGTGACATTTGAAAGATATAAATAATAATAATAGCATAGTTTACAAACTTTCGTTGGAATTTCTAATTTTGTAATAAGCTATGAGTTTGATAAGATAAAGTGAAGGAGCCAAACTTAAATGCCCCATCGACATCAAGATAGTTAAAACCTGTTTTCTTGGACAAGAATGAGGTGAGGACGCTCTGTTGAACCAACAGCCTTGGCATTAGCGTGATGGAGGTTGCAAAGTGATTTCTGCAAACCATGAGAAACCTAAAATGGGATGGGTGAAGGAGGATCTGAGCTCTGCTCGTCCGATCTTGATTTTCCCCAAAATACTGTATTTCGAGAACCATTACTCTGCGGTGGTGGTGGTGGTGGTTAGTGTTTAACGTCCCGTCGACAACGAGGTCATTAGAGACGGAGCGCAAGCTCGGGTTAGGGAAGGATTGGGAAGGAAATCGGCCGTGCCCTTTCAAAGGAACCATCCCGGCATTTGCCTGAAACGATTTAGGGAAATCACGGAAAACCTAAATCAGGATGGCCGGAGACGGGATTGAACCGTCGTCCTCCCGAATGCGAGTCCAGTGTGCTAACCACTGCGCCACCTCGCTCGGTATTACTCTGCGCTCTACTGTATCATGTAATATGCATTACAATCTTCTGCAGGCTGTCCCAAACCTTTCTGGTCAAACTGTGAGAGGAGCGCTCAATAAAGAATGCAACACATTTTTGTCTCGGCAAATTTAGGTTGAATAATGCGGAGTTTGTTGTGCAACATTGTGCAATATTTCCGCATCAGCACCTATCCATTCATGAAGTTCCGATTGGGTGGTGGCACAACACGTAGCTTCAAAATGGAGTCTGTAAAGAACGTGAGTCCTGAGAAGTGAGCTGTCAAGGAGTTCGTTGGCGGAAAACCAGAGCATCTCATGTATTCATTTTTTTTGGGGGGGGGGGGGAATCATAATTCTTCTACCTGGTTTGATGAGGCCTGCCAATAATTCCTTGCAACCTACGTCCTCAATTATTTGCTGGATGTATTACAATCTCTGTCTTCCACTACAGGTTTTACCCTCTACAGCTCCTCCTAGTACCATGGAAGTCATTCCCCAATGTCTTAACAGATGTCCTACCTCCTGTACCTTCACCTTGTCAGTGTTTTCCACGTATTCCTTTCCTCTCCGATTCTGCGCAGAACCTCCTCATTCCTTAACTTATCAGTCCACTTGATCTTCAACATTCGCCTGTAGCACTACATATCAAATGTTTCGATTCTCTTCTGTTCCGGTTTTCCCAAAGTACATGTTACACTGTCATACAATGCTGTGCTCCAGACGTACATTCTCAGAAATTTCTTCCTCAAATCAAGGTTTATATTTGATGCTAATAGACTTCTCTTGGCCAGAAATGCTCTTTTCGCCAGAGCTAGTCTGCTTTTGATGTCCCCCGTGCTCCGTTCGTCATTGGTTGTTTTGCTACCTAGATAGCAAAATTCCTTAACTTCATCTACTTCGATCACCATCAATCCTGATGTTAGGTTTCTCGCTGTTCTCATTTCTGCTACTTCTCATTACTTTCGTCTTTCTTCGATTTACTCTCAGTCCATAATCTGTACTCATTAGATTGTTCATTCCATTCAGCATATCCTGTATTTCTTCTTCACTTTTACTCAGTATAGCAATGTCATCGGCGAATCATATCACTGATATCCTTTCATCTTGAACTTTAATTCCACTCCTGGACCTTTCTTTTATTTCCATTATTGCTTCTTAGATGTTAAGACTGAACTGTACATCCCTGTCTTACACCCTTTTTAATCCGAGCGCTTCGTTCTTGGTCGTCCACTCTTATTGTACCCTCTTGACTCTTGTACATATTGTATATTAATTGTATATTACCCGTCTCTCCCTATAGCTTACCCCTATTTTTCTCAGAACTTCGAGCATCCTGCACCATTTTACATTGTCGAACGTTTTTTCCAGATCGACAAATACCATGAACGTGTCCTTATTTTTCTTTAGTCTTGCTTCCATTATCAACCCCAACGTCAGAATTACGTCTCTGGTGACTTTACCTTTTCTAAAGCCAAACTGATCGTCATGTGGCACATCCTCAATTTTCTTTTCTATTCTTCTGTATATTATTCTTGTCACCCACTTGGATGAATGAGGTGTTAATGCGGTAATTCTCGCACTTGTAGCTCTTGGAGTCTTCGGAACTGTGTAGATAATATTTTTATGAAAGTTAGAGGGTACGTCGCCAGACTAATACATTCTACACATCTAAGTGAATAGTCGTTTTGTTGCCACTTCTGATAATGATTTCAGAAATTTTGATGGAATGTTATACATACCTTCTGTCTTATTTTATCGTAAGTCCTCCAAAGCTTTCTTAAAATCTGCTTCTATGCTGGATCCCCTCTCTCTTCTAAATCGACTCATTTTTTTTCCTTATATCATATCAGACAAATCTTCCCCCTCATAGAAGCCTTCCGTGTACTCTTTCCACCTATCCGCTCTCTCTTCTGCATTTAACAATGGAATTTCCATTGCACTCTTAATGTTACCACCCTTGCTTTTAATTTCACCAAAGGTTAATTTGACTTTCCTGTATGCTGAGTCTATCCTGCCGACAATCATTTCTTTTTCTGTTTCTTCACATTTTTCATGCAGCCCTTTCTCCTAGCTTTCCTGCACTTCCCATTTACTTCATTCCTCAGCGACTTGTATTTCTTTATTCCTGACTTTCGTGGACATTTTTGTACTTCCTTCTTTCATCGATCAACTGAAGTATTTCTTCTGTTACCCACGAGTTCTTCGCAGTTACCTTCTTTGTATCTAAGTTATTTTTAACTTCTGTGATTGCCCTTTTTAGAGGTTTTCCATTCCTCTTGAAATGTATTGCCTGCAAAGCTATTCAATATTGCTGTATCTATAGCCTTAGAGAACTTCAAGTGTTTCTCGTCCTCCCTTAGTACTTCTGTATCCAACTTCTTTGCGTATTGATTCTTCCTGACTAATCTCTTGAACTTCAGCCTACTCTTCATCACTACTACATTGTGATCTGAGTCTACCACATTGTGATCTGAGTCTATACCTGCTCCTAGTTACCTCTTACAATCCAGTATCTGATTTCGGGATCTCTGTCTGTCCATGATGTAATCAAACTGAAATTTTCCCGTATCACCCGGACTTTTCCAAGTATACCTCCTCCTCTTGTGATTCTTGAAACAAAGTATTCGCTATTAATAGCTGAAATTTATTACAGAACTCAATCTTTCTCCTGTCTCATTCCTTCTCCCAAGCTCTTATTCTCCTGCAACCTTTTCTTCTACAATTGCATTCCAGCCCCCCATGACTATTAGATTTTCATTTCCCTTTATGTAATGTGTTACCAGTTCAAAATCCTCATATACTTTTTTTATCTCTTCATCTTGAACTTGTGACTTCGTCGTGTATACCTGAACTATCGTCGTCGGTGTTCGTTTGCTATCTATTCTGACAACCCTATCACTGAAATGCAACACATCTTTGCCCTACCTTTCTATTCATAACGAATCCTTCTCCAGTTATACCATTTTCTGCTGCTGTTGATATTACCCTATACTCACCAGACTAGAAATCCTTGTCTTCTTTCCATTTCACTTCACTGACCCATACTACATCTAGATTGAACCTTTGCATTACCCTCTTCGTATTTTCTAGCTTCCCTACCATATTCAAGCTTCTGACATTCTACACCTCGCCTCGTGGAACGTCATCCTTTCGTTGATTATTCAATCTTTTTCTCATGGTCACCTCCCCCTTGGCAGTCCCCTGCCGGAGATCCGAATGGGGGACTATACCTGAATCTTTTGCAATGAAGAGATCATAATGACATTTTTTCTATTAAAGGCAACATGTCCTGTCGATACACGTCTTGTCTTATATGCAGTGGTTTCTGTTTCCTTCTGCATCCTCATGCCGTTGATCATTTATAAAGAGATGGGGCTCCTCCACGCCCACACCAACGTGGTGACCAAACCAAACGTTCTACTGTCACTTCCGTCAGCATGTTAGTTGTCTAATCAGTGGATCACAGGATGCTGGGCTGTGATGTTATCCGTGCGTCTGGGTAAGATTACGCATTAACACGATCCATCAGGACGAAACGCGAATGAGGGTAGCGATTTGAAGAGCAGAGGGGAAAAAAGTGCCAAGGCTCGTGCCGAGGGAAAAAAAACCTCTGCGACAGTGGGATGGGTAGTAAGAGCAGTAGTGGATTGGATTGTTTGGGGGAAGAGACCAAACAGCGAGGTCATCGTTCTCATCGGATTAGGGGAGGATGGGGAAGGAAGTCGGCCGTGCCCTTTCAAAGGAACCATCCCAGCATTTGCCTGGAGCAATTTAGGAGCAGTAGTGGCTTACTAGCTTCGATAGTTCACGCACGATCGGGTTTGTAAGTGTGGGTATCATGCATCATTACCGTGGCAGGCGAAGGCGATGTATCCCGGTTTGCTGCAGCTGCTGCATTCCTGGAACAGTCAAGATTGTTATATATTAGTGAGAGATCGGCCATAGATCATCTCACTGTGTGTGTGTGTGGGGGGGGGGGGGGGTGTATAGCTTGTCTGCATGTGATTTCCGGTACGGCTTCCCTGTGTGGTGGTGCGTTTTTCGGCAGGTGTGTTCCAACTGGATATCCAATAATGGTGGCTGATAAACAGGGGCTCACCTGTACCGTTGTGTTTGCGTGTACTTGGCCATAGATGTTAGGTCCTTGGAAGTGTGTTTTTTGGTCTATTATATTTCCAGCTATGGTTGTGGTCGTAGTTCCCCAGATTGAGAATGAACGGGTTCTGCGAATGTCTGGAGTTTCTGCATATTCTTGCGGTGAGTTTGTGGATTACCTCCGTGAGAGTTTCAAGTCGGTATTCCCGGTGAAGATCCGCGATGCGTGTGTATCGTGGAGCATTGCTTATGATTTTGAGTGATTTGTTTTGTATGATCTGCAGGCGGCGCAGGCGTGTGGGCGCAGCGTATCCCCAGACAGGGGCTGCGTACGTCATCAGGGGTCGAATAAGTGTCATGTACATTGACCTCGACACCCATCTGTTCAGTGTGCTATGCCTGTTGAGCATAGGGTAGAGCTGTTTGAGCCTCGCGCTTGCTCTGTTGGTCATGTGTTGTATGTTGTCCCCCGAGAGTAATTTCCTATCCAGCCAAACACCAAGGTATTTAACTTTCTCACGGAAACGTATTGGGCGTGGATGTAGCATTGTTGGTCTGCAGTCTCAATGTTTGCGCAGTTGCTTTGGTCTTCGAGTGAAAAGAACAGCTTCGCACTTGTCGAAGTTTACTCTAACACGCCATTTCTCTAACCAAGGCTCAGCCACTCTGAGTGCGGTCTGTAATCGTGACGTAATGTTTGATGGTTTCCAATCTTGTGCGAGGATGGCTGTGTCATCCGCGTAGATTGCCGTCGTTGTGTTGTGTGTGGCTGGGAGATCGTTTATGTAGAGGTTAAACAGTAGGGGTCCTAGGATGTTTCCTTGGGGTACTCCCGCATGTATACGGTGTCGTGTTGATTGTTTTCCCTGCACGTCAGTGTTGAAACTCCTGTCTGTGAGGTATGATTGTATGAGAGGCACCAGCCCTTCGGGGAACCCTGCGTCGCTGAGTTTGCGAATGAGGCCGTTGTGCCATAGACGGTCGAAAGCCTTTTCTATGTCCGGGAACACTGCCCCTGTTGCTTTGTTTGTGTTGAAGCCAGGTGTTAGGATCATTGCTGATGCTTCCGCTTATAGGGGCAGTTTCCCACTGCAAGAACAAAAGAATGCCCTGAACCTGTGTCCACTCCTCCGTCATCTTTGACAAGGCCGTTGGCAGAATGAGGGTGACCTCTTATGACGGAAGTCTTCGACGGCCAATGCTGTTTGTTAATCAAAATTTAAGTAGTGGCTGGTTTAGAACCCAGGGCGTTTTGATTACCTATCAAAGACGCTACCCGCCCTTTTTTTTTTTGTTCACTGTTTTTGGCCGGAGCGGACGTCACATGACATCCGTTGAAGTTCATTGTTGATCTCTTCACTTAGTTTTTTTTAAAATATTATTATTACAGAGAGCAGGCAGCTCTCTGACCGAACACGCTGAGCTACCGTGCCGGCATCCCTACAACACGGGTGCATATGAGATATTCGTAGGAATCCGCAAATGTCTAAGGACAAGTGGCAATAAACGAAAGCACGGCGAGTCGTTGGGTGAGGCGTGTGTCATCATGGCAACAACATCACGCAAACCAGTCCGATCTCCCACTTGCCGGCCGACCGCACACAGCTGTGACTCCTGCAATGTTAGAATATGCGGACGCTCTCATTCGAATTGATCGACGGGTCACAAACGGAGACCTCGCTGCTCAACTGGAGGTCTCTGTTGGTAGTGCTGACACAATCGTCCACCAGTTGGGGTACTCACAGGTGTGTGCTACTTGGCTACTCGCCGCCTAACAGAAGACCGTGAAGAGCAACGAAGGATCATCTGTGCGGAACTGCTGTCGCGTTACGAGGCTGAACATGACAATTTTTTGTCGAACATCGTCACGGGCGATGAACATGGGTTCATTCCTTCGGAACAGAAAAAAACGGCAGTCCATGCAGTGGCGCCGCGCCAGCCGGTAAAATCTTGTAACTGTCTTCTGGGACTCTGAAGGAGTTATTTTGTTTGATGTCCTCCATCATGGTCAACTATCAACTCAACAATGTACTGTGCTACCCTCAGGGAACTGAAGGAACGGCGTCAGCATGTTCCTAACCACAAAAATACAAACTAATTTCTCCTTCTTCATGACAACGCAAGGCATCACACAAGTCTGTGTACCGGAGAGGAGCTCACGAAACTTCACTGGACTGTTCCTCCTCATCCACCGTACAGCCCGGATCTCGCACCTTGCGACTTCCATCTGTTGGGCCCAATGACGGCTGCACTCGGCGGGAAGCAGTCCGTGGATGGGTAGATTACTGATACAGCAAGACGTTGGCTCCGACGTCGACCAGTAGAGTGGTTCGATGCAGACGTACAGGCCCTCCCAGTAAGGCGGCGTAAGGCCATCGCACTGCACGCACATTATGTTGAAAAATAGGGT
This sequence comes from Schistocerca piceifrons, assembly GCF_021461385.2. Classification (NCBI taxonomy): domain Eukaryota; kingdom Metazoa; phylum Arthropoda; class Insecta; order Orthoptera; family Acrididae; genus Schistocerca; species Schistocerca piceifrons. Next base: position 776,097,231 of record NC_060140.1, on the reverse strand, counting down.
TTTGTAGCCAAAAGAGTATGGAATAACATAGGTACTGGAATCCTGAATAAAACCAATCTGTTTCGAGGGAAAATTGTGTGCGTTACTTATTGTACGCAACTCGTATACAGATTATAAACATCTTAAACGAAGTAATTAGGATTAAATTAATAGCTTCAGCTGATGACAGGCGTTGATATACACTACTGGCCATTAAAATTGCTACACCACGAAGATGACGTGCTACAGGGGCGAAATTTAACCGACAGGAAGAAGATTCTGTGATACACAAATGATTAGCTTTTCAGAGCATTCACACAAGGTTGGCGCCGGTGGCGACACCTACAACGTGCTGACATGAGGAAAGCTTCCAACCGATTTCCCATACACAAACAGTTGACTGGCGTTGCCTGGTGAAACGTTGTTGTAATGCCTCGTGTAAGGAGGAGAAATGCGTACTATCACGTTTCCGACTTTGATAAAGGTCGGATTGCAGCCTATCGCGATTGAGGTTTATTGTATCGCGACATTGCTGCTCGCGTTGGTCGCGATGCAATGACTGTTAGCAGAACATGGAATCGGTGGGTTCAGGAGGGTAATACGGAACGCCGTGCTGGATCCCAACGGCCTCGTATCACTAGCAGTCGAGATGACAGGCATCTTATCCGCATGGCTGTAACGGATCGTGCAGCCACATCTCGATCCATAAGTCAACAGATGGGGGCGCTTGGAAGACAACAACCATCTGCGCGGACAGTTCGACGACGTTTGCAGCAGCATGGACTATCAGCTCGCAGACCATGGCTGCTGATTCCCTTGACGCTGCATCACACACAGGAGCGCCTGCGATGGTGTACACAACGACGAACCTGGGTGCACGAATGGCAAAACGTCATTTTTTCGAATGAATCCAGGTTCTGTTTACAGCATCATGATGGTCGCATCCGTGTTTGGCCACATAGCGGTGAACGCACATTGGAAGCGTGTATTCGTCATCGCCATACTGGCGTATGACCTGGCGTGATGGTATGGAGTGCCATTGGTTACACGTCTCGGTCACCTCTTGTTCGCATTGACGGCACTTTGAACAGTGGACGTTACATTTCAGATGTGTTACGACCCGTGGCTCCACCCTTCATTCGATCCCTGCGAAACCCTACATTTCAGCAGGATAATGCACGACCGCATGTTGCAGGTCCTGTACGGGCCTTTCTAGATACATAAAATTTCCGACTGCTGCCATGGCCAGGACATTCTCCAGATCTCTCACCAATAGAAAATGTCTGGTCAATGGTGGCCGAGCAACTGGCTCGTCACAATATGCCAGTCACTACTCTTGATGAACTGTGGTATCGTGTTGAAGCTGCATGGGCAGCTGTACCTGTGCACGCCATCCAAGCTCTGTTTGACTCAATGCCCAGGCGTATCAAGGCCGTTATTACGGCCAGAGGTGGTTGTTCTGGGTACTGATTTCTCAGGATCCATGCACCCAAATTACGTGAAAATGTAATCACATGTCAGTTCTAGTATAATATATTTGTCCAATGAATACCCGTTTATCAGGCCAACCAGCTCTCTGACTGAACACGCCGAGCTACCGTGTCGGTTCCATTTGAGCCACCGAGGGCGCAGAGGTTAGTGCGACTGCAGGGACTATCTCGCGCACGCCTCCCGCGAGACCCATACTTTCACCTTGTGTGTCCACACACTACATTCGTAGTGTCCCACCCCAACACACTCATTACTCATGGAAGACATTCTTACCAAGTCCCGTAAGAGTTCGGGGAATATGTGTGCATCCGCACAGAAGAAGAATGTCCTGGCCGGTATTGCCAGAACGATAAACGAAGTACTATAAATGAAGTACTTTAAAATACAGATCTAATGGTTGGAAATGAGTATTTAGTTTGTTTTCGACATAAACTTCTTACATCTTATAGCAACATCTTCAGCATGTAGCTTCTGTCGAAAATCACCCTTGTCAATCTCAGTGCATGCATCACAAAACACAACAGTGACAGAATTAAGGTGTGGTTACAAAATAATTTGAACCCCACTGTTCGCACACGGGTTTGATAATAGGGATTAATTGCTGTTCCACTACTTCTTCTACGTGATACCACCTTTGCCGAGAACCTTGGCCAGGACTCTGTAGCTTCAACGACGTAGTTTCTTTACAGTTTCTATCGGTGGCGATAACTTCCCTCCATTTATGATGACGCCTGTTGCAGAACTATCGTCTGCGCAATTGTTCCGCTATCGCAGCTCTACATTCTGTTGTAGCATACATATCTGCAAGTTTCTGCAACGAGTAATCTTTGACAGCCAGTCACGAATTATAAACTGTGCTGAACCTCACTGCGTACACATTAAAATGGTCGTGTATTGCCTTTTACATGTGGCGGGTGATAGCGCTTCTTTATAGCACGTGATAACATGCATTGCTCATTCGAGACCTCGCATCACCTGAAACACTAATTCCGACTATTGTTTCCTTACCTCAGAATACTCCCTTTAGTATCCTATACAGTGACAATTAATTTCGATCCTCATGACTAGGGACATCCTGTAAAGGATGTTGGGTGTAGATGAAGAGACGGCCACGAGATAAAAACGCTGTTGATGGCATCAAGTCAACGCAAAGCATTCATCGTTGTTATACCACAATGCAGCCATGTCGCAACAGCGACTGTTCTGGCGTCTTCTTAATGTGATATTCAACGTCACTAATACGCCATGTCTATCCTTTTAAAAAAGACATGTAGGACGTGTAGCATACCTTCTTTATACTTCTAGATGAAAACGGGAAAGCCCATGATGTATACGACTGCTCGTGTCGATAAGTGTGGATTCATTAAATAAATTGGTCACTAACGCAGTACTAATTCCACGAAAACAAGATGTTCAGAAATAATGTATCTAAGAAACGTGATTTATAGATAAGTGGAAATGCCGTGTGGCTAGGGCCTCCCGTCGAGTATGCTGTTCGCCTGGTGTAAGTCTTTCGATTTGGCGCCACTTCGGCGACTTGCGTGTCGATGGAGATGAAAGAATGATGATAAGGGCAACACAACACCCAGTCCCTGAGCGGAGAAAATCTCCGATCCAGCCGTTAGGTATGACATTCCATCGCGCTGACCACTCAGCTACCAGGGGCGGACATTTATAGGTAATACTGAAAGACATACCGGCATATGATTAACGGTATCCGAGTTACTCAATTTTTTTGTTCAATGGGACCTCTATCACGTTACCATATCATTCTTAAAAGTGCCACTACGCAACACGGTTAATAATAAAATAAAGTCAATAACATTAACTTGTTTGTATAACACAATTAATTTTAATTAATTAATAATGGGGGAGTAAGGAGAAGGTGGAGGTCATGACTTATGAGCGATTCTTTCATCAGCCGAAAGTAACTTAGGACAAACGAAACATAGATTCTTGGCTCAGGAAATAATCCTCGACACTTATTCAAACAACAATATTTCGTAAATTCCGTATATTTCGTTACGTTAAAATAACACTAACTAGAGTTAACCATTCGTACAGAGAGCATGGAGGTTTGCTAAGAAGAAAGAGCTCAATTTGGACTTGAAAATGTTCGGTTTGTCACCGGTCGTCTTCAGATCTCGTGGAAGGCTGTTGATAATGTGTGCTGCAGCTTGTGGACAGTTTCAGGTCGTAAAGGTAGAACTGTACCGACCCCAATCTCAGGGCGTAATACCTTCTCTTATTGTACGCATGTTAGTACTTAGAGCGACGTAAATACTTGTGTGGCTACAAGCTCCTGGCATTCCAGTGTTGGCCTTCGAGGAAGAGAGGTAGCGAGTGACCGCAGGAATTCGGGTGCGGCCGTAACTACGAGCTCTTCGGTGCGTCTTCGAGCTGACGTGGTCTTTGGTACTCCATTTATGATAATTGGATATGAGAGCATTGCGCTACTGCAGTAGACATAAACGGACTCACAAGTCTCGCCGGAAATGATATTGGGCCAAATAGTTACAAAATGGCTAAGTGTTCGCCTCTTCATTTACGTAATACTGAGAGGTTGAAAATAACTAGAATAACGCAAAAACAAACTAAACTGGAGAATTAAGTATTACGCAAAAAATCAGACCTCAGTTATTTGCGTATCCCAAGGAACATAACCAAGACTCCTCGTTATGATGAACGTGTGAGTGTTTACAATTGTAGTATTCCTTTTCAGTAAAAAATAACGCAGCATCCAGACCATTTACATCACTATCTTCAGCTACTTTTTCATACATACTGTGCTTATTCTTAATTTTGTTAAATCTCTCTCTGTCTAACACACACACACACACACACACACACACACACACACACCACACAGAGAGATAGATAGATAGAGAGAGAGAGATAGAGAGAGAAATCCTTGAATGGAGTATATAACTTTATTGTTGATTTAAATGAATTAGGAAATGCACCTTACTAACATAATTTGAGCACAGGAGTAGAAACTCTAAATACTGAGGATTGTAAATTAGCAGCGTTCTGTTGCAGAAGCGACATGGAGATTGGAGGGGTTCTCATGTACTTGGAAAAGAGCTATTCATTGAAAGCTGTTAACATAAATAGTTTGTATCAATACGAGGGAGCAAATGCATACCTGCCAACCTTCAAATACCAAAAATCAGGAGATTCAGTTTTAAACATCAGGAGGTATGAAAGATCAAAAAGCTGAGGCTCATTTTTGTATACACCTAAGACAACTGAAAAGTTTTCCTTTAAGGCGCCACAAAGCTATATAATGGCTAAAAAACATATAGAAACATTGGAAATACCCAAAATGTCGATTCCGTAACCTTTATTTGTAGTTTCGCCCAGCTAATTGCAGTTAGGTTGGGATGTTTTTTGGCATTAGAAAAAAAGTATGGTTGCCGTAAAACAGCATCCACCATACTGTTTTGTGACACACATGAAAACTGTAAAAATAGGCTTGCCAACTGGTTCTCCGGTGTATGCTGAAATCTTAACACAACCAATTCTTTTTATTTTTCAGGGGCAGCCTCTACTTTCTCATGTTATATCTCTGCATGTTCAAAGTTAGCTAGTATTACAAATTTTCAGGGAAACTATGTCATTACAGAAATCCGTAAAATTCTCATATTTAACTCTAGCTATGTAGCGTATTAGTATTCAGTATCAGCGAGAAACATTGGAAAAATCAGGAGAACATGTACAATACCTTTCTTCTCACAGGTGAAGTAGGATCTGAATAATGATGATGTACTAACAAACTAAAACAGTTACCAAATAAAATAGTAGTTCACTCTTAAAATGTTTCGAGATGATACACATTAGTGTTCTCACTTATTTAACAATGTTGTTATCAGTTCACATCAAGGTCTATCATTTCCTCCTTAATTAAATTTCCAATACATGATGAGGATGGAGAAAATATGGTAACACACAAGTATAATTATCTTTTCACGAAACATTTCTGTTGATTTAAGGAATTGAATGTTGAAGAGTTAGCCTTTATTAGAAATTCTTTGTTGAAGGTATGCTGAAAGCAGTCACCCTGTAGTCTTGATTTTACTGTCAACAATCTCTCCAAATTTTCATCACCGGTAGATGATCTAAGCAATGTCCTTGTTTTAGTTACTTGACTAAATATCCTCTCAAATCCTGCATTACTATGAGAGACCGTTAGAATACCTAACATAACACGAATTAATTTGTCAAATTTTAGGCTCCTATCACTATTTCTTAGTTTTCTTATCAGAGACCACGGCACATCAATTCTTTCTTCCCTTAAGATTTCATCCGGTATATCATATATCTGAAATGCACAAAACTGGGATTGTAATTCATCCATGGTATCATGCTGTTTACCTGCATCTGCATTCAATAATACTGGAAACTTTTCCACAAAATACTTTAGAGTAGAAAAGGATGCATTGGAAACAGATCTGATTTGCATAACTGTTGCATTCCTCAGCGTTTCACTCTTCAATGGGAATTTGTGAACCATGTAGTCACAGGCGGCAACTAAGTATTTCCGAACAGATGAGAATTCCATCTTCTCATCATGCTTGAGGCAATCCACAAGTTGAGAAGTACAACTGCCAATGACCAAATCACAATCATCCATCTGGTTTCTTCTGCTGTGGTAATCAACCTCAAAAGGAGAACAGGATTTTATCACTATAGGTAGTACATTAAGCATTTATCACTCCATCACTTTCACTTTTGTCGCTGAATTCCAGTTTTGTATTGTTATTGACGCACTTCAAATTGTCTCGGTGCTTTTTGTTTCCACATATTTGGAAACGTCACTTTTTCCACCATGCGATACACAAATATCACATCGGCAAACGGTACAAAAATCGAACAACGGGCCTTTCCTCGACTCAATAATGCACGGAAACTGTTCCGAAAATAATTTTAAGAAGACGGAGTTATATTTTTTGGCCATGTTTAAAAACAAAGCCCCGAATCAAAACACTACGACAATATGCATCAACGCACGTCCAAGCAGAACACTGTGCACTACCGAGGTTACTACATGTGCACTACGGGACACGGGTACATCTTCGACAAAATGCGCGGGAAAGAGGAAAAATAACTATCAATATATAAATCGCGCGCGACTTCCTGATATCTATAAACTTCGATACGTATCGATTAAGGTCGACTAATACGCAACGAATTCCGGCAACTGGCGGAAAAAAAGTGAAATGGCGGGTTTTCAAAACAAATATCGTACGTTCGACGATAACTAGTAAAAATCGGGAGAAATACTGGAATAATCGGGAGGCGGGAGAAAAAGTGGAAAATGGGGAGTCTCCCGCCTAAACCGGGAGAGTTGGCAGGTATGCAAATGTATAGGAAGTGATACTGCGTAAAATATCAGTGTCATGTTTTTTAAGGTGTTTGAACAAAAACAAGATACGTAATTATTATTTGATACATGAGCTCAGCTACAGTTACACAAATTTCTTATTTTCTGTTAGCTAAGCAACACCTTTTACCTTTTAGGGATCGATTTATCAGCCCTACGTCGGGAAGTTAATTTGGATTTAATTAACTTCATAAAGCTACCACATTGGCAAGCTAACTTATGTGCTGATGGGTTTATAATATAGAACGAAAATTTTCTCTATAAAAACCAACATGGATTCTCCAAACAGAGATGTTGTGAAATTCAGCTCACTCTGTGCATCCGTGAGATCCAGAGCGCCGTAGATCAGTTTCATGCAGTGATACTTGACTTCAGGAAAGCATCTGATGCAGTTCCATTCTGCCGTTTCGTGAAACAATTGTGAGATTACCGGATATCGGACCAGATCGGTGACTGGACTCAGGACTTCATTGTAGCACTGCAACACGTCGCTCTTACGGAACAAAGTCGAGAGGTGTAAGGGTAATTTCAGAAGTACTTCAAGGAAGCGTCATAGAACCTTTACTGTTTGATTACGTATATATAAATGAATCTAGTAACTCCGCCAAAGCCGGTCCCAAGCCCGGTTGAAAAAGGAGGAGGGGGAGGAGTAACACCTCGTTAAAAAACCTTGGTTCACCTGGCCCGGGTGATAGTACCTCGTGAGGGTCCCTAGCCAGGGAAACGGTGAAGACCTCAACGGCAGTGAAGGCGGCGATGGAGATCATCAGAACGGCGGAACTGGCGGAAGAGGCAGGCTTTTATATAAAAGCACCAGACTGTAGCGTCTGTTCCCACAGTGGGCGGCTGCAAAAGGCGTCTGTCCCACATGTTAGTGGCGGCCTCACTTATAATTCTAAGCTAAATGCTTGAATTTTTATCATCGAAAGATTCAACTACCTTTCCGCAAACCAAACTTTAACCTAAGACATGATGGTAAATTTCAAAATGGAAACTACTCCAGGAAGTAACCAATCTTCCATCGCTATTCATGGCGGTGCAACTAGGCCTTTGGATTCTGGAGAGCCTAGAACATCATGTAAGGAAGAGTCGGAGCTTCCGAGTACTTCTTCAAAGATAAGACCCAAGAAAAAACGTCTACTGGGGACTCTGAATATCAACATACTTATGAAAGTTGGAAAACTAAAACACCTAACGGACGCTCTCAATCAACGCAACATACTTATATTAGCTCTTCAAGAAACAAGGTATCTGGATGAAAATGCATTTGAATCAGGTGGATACAGGATCTTCAAAGGAAAACCAGCCATTAAAAATTCCAATAATACGACTATATTAGGGACCGCATTTATGGCCAAACAGCAACTTACGGAATCAATAACTAATTTTAGCTCCCCATCAGAACGAATTTCATTTCTGACGTTCAAGTCAGGCAATAAACGCTACACTATTACAAATGCACATGCACCTATTAACCAACATAACAGAACAAATGTTGACAAAGTGGAAGATTTCTGGGAAATGCTTGAACACGAAACATCCATATTACCAAAAGAACATATAAAAATTTTAGTGGGAGACTTTAATGCACAAGTTGGCAAAGAAATAAAATTTAAATCAGTAGTTGGAGATTATCCAGCACATGCAAGAACCAACAGAAATGGGGAAAGACTTATAGATTTTTGTAGACAGTTTAATCTAAAATTAATGTCGACATGTTTCAGGAAACTTGCAAGAAAGAAAAAAACGTGGGTATCACCTAATCCAAATCAAGGTGAATATCAGTTGGACCATGTGGCAATAACGACTCGCAACTACAAGGAAATCTTGGATGTCAGAGTGAGGGAGGGCCTAAACATAGACTCAGATCATTATCTGACAGAAATAAAGACCATGTTCCAACCAAACAAACCTAAACCAAAACCAAGAAGATTTCCAAGAGTGAACACTAAATTTCTCCTGCAAAAGCAGGACAAATTCTGTCATATACTAAACACAAGAAAAATGGATAATTGGGAAGAAATTAAAGAAACAATGATAGAGTCAGTTAAAGAAATGGGACAGCCACGAAGAATACCAAAACACAGATGGTGGAATGAGCTGTGTGATGAAGCAATTGACAATCGACTAAAGGCATGGAAAAAATGGAACAGCAATAAGAAACACGAATACTGGGAAGAGTTTAAGGAAGAAAGGAAAAAGACAGCCAAAATCATCAGATCAGTGAAAAGAAAATATGACAAAGACAGATTAGAAGAAATGGATTCTGATTTCAAAAGGAACAACACTAGAGACTTCTATAAGACTTTCAGAGAAGTTTTAACAGGATTCCAGTCACCAAGTTTACATTTTAAAGATAAGAATGGAAAAATGGTTTTAAGCAATAAAGAGAACTGCCAAATCTTAGCTGAATACTTTGAAAATCTATTAAATTGTGAGGAGCCTAATGACAGGTTACAATTTCAAAAACCACAACATGAAAATCCACCATCGGAACCATCTACAGTAGAAGAAATAGAAAAGATTATCAAAGCATTGAAGAATAACAAAGCACCAGGTGAGGATGGGATAGTGGCAGAAATGTGGAAACTAGAGGGCTTATCCGCATGTCAGAAAATTCACAAAGTAATTAAAGACATTTGGACAAAAGGAATCATACCCAGTGACTGAAAACAAGCATTGATCCGCCCTCTCCATAAAAAAGGAGATAAAACAGACACCAACAACTGCAGGGGCATATCCTTGTTACCAGTGACATACAAAATACTTTCTAAAGCACTTTTAAATAGAATAGAGGAACAAGCAGGACCTAATATAGGAGATTATCAAGCAGGATTTAGAAAAGGTAGATCATGTGCAGAACAGATTCTTAATTTAAAATCAATTTTGAGAGTGAGAGCTATACAAAATAAAAATACAGTAGTTACTTTCGTAGACTTCAAGAAGGCCTACGACTCAGTTGACAGACAAACACTATTCCAGATACTTTATGAATCAGGGATAGATGAAAACACCAGAAGACTTGTTGAACAAACGCTCACAGATACAACATCAAGAATTAAGTTTCAAGGCGAAATTTCTGTACCATTCAAAATCAAAACAGGAGTTCGACAAGGTGACGGACTGTCCCCAATTCTCTTTAACTTGGTTTTAGATAAAGTAGTAAAAACATGGGAAAACACATTAAAAAACAGAGGCACAAAGGGTATAAGCATGGGCCAAGGAAAGAACAAATTTGAAGTAAAATGTTTAGCCTTTGCTGATGATATGGCATTGATAACTGAAAACCGAACAGACGCAACAGTTATGCTTGATATGTTACACGAGATTGCTGAAAAGACTGGGCTAAATATATCCTATGAAAAAACCGAGTATATAGAACACAAACATAATACAGAAAAGTTTATGAAAACAAAGTATGGAAAAATTAAAAGAGTTGATAGATTCAAATACCTGGGGGAGTGGATCCAAGCCAATGGATTGGATAACACAACAAATAAAGAAAGAATAAAAAAGTTGGAATTTGCATATAAATTAACACAGAACTACTACAATAAGAAATCAATATCCATACAAGCAAAGATTAAACATTATAATTCAGTTATTAGGACACAAGCAATATATGGATCACAGTGCCTAACATTGAATAAGAAAGGCGAATTAAGAGAACTAGAAAAAAGAGAGAGAAAAATATTAAGAAAAATTCTAGGTCCTGAGAAAAACAAGGAAAACAGGTGGATTAAAAGGAGAAATGAAGACCTATACAAAAATACAGAAAAGATCACAGATACAATGAGGAAGAGACGGCTAAAATTTTATGGACATTTAAAAAGAATGGAAGAAACACGAATTACAAAGAAAATTTTTAATTACGTTAGTAAGCTGAAAAACACCGTAGGATGGATAGAAGCAGCAAAGAAAGACGCCAACAAAATAGGTGCTACAGAAGAAATAATACGTGACAGGAATAACTTTAGGCTACTTATAGAAAACGCAAACTATGAAGAAGATGCGCCAAAACCTCGACCCAAGAGAGTGTGGACAGATGAGCAGAGACGAGCAGTTGGCGAGAAAATGAAGAAGTACTGGGAAGAACGGAAGAAAAAGAAACACCATAAGTCTTAAGTTGTATGCGGTCCATAGCTGGCCAAATTCATAATTAAAAAAAAAAAATGAATCTAGTGGCTCCACGAATCTGTTTGCATATGATTCTACACCTACATCTATTCTCCGCAAGCGACCTCGCTGTGTGTGGCGGAGGGTTGTCTAAGAAGTTAGCAGTGGCAAAAACCTTTAGTAAACTCCAGGAAGACCAAAGGATGATTCATGAATGGTGTAGGGACTGGGAAATAACGCAGAACGTAAATAAATAACGCAGTGCGCATGAATAGACGAAGAAATCCACTTCAGTTACACCATTGGTGACAAACCGCTGGAAACGGTAACTACCGTAAAATGCGTACGAGTAATTATTTGGAGCAATCTATAGTGGAATGAACACGAAAAACAAACTGTAGGAAAAACAGATGACAGACTGAGGTTCACTGGGAAAATCTTAAGGAAACGTAATTTTGTAAATAATAGATTTCAGCTATCAGTCGTCCTTTTTAAATTTTATTGTCAGATCTAGATTTCAGCTAGAAACTAGCCATTCTCAATGCACTATCATTTTTGATCAATGCATGTAATGCCTGTTGGTCGGGCTTCATTGAACTGTGGATGAAGCCCGACCAGCAGGCATTACATGCATTGACCAAGAATGATAGTGCCTTGAGAATGGCTAGTTTCTAGCTGAAGCCTAGATCTGCCAATAAAATTTAAAAAGGACGACTGATAGCTCAAATCTATTATTTATAAGTCAATATAACAGTCGCTGAGTGCAACAGCCTTCTGAATGGAAGGTAACCTGATGAAACGTAATTTATCCACGAAATAAATGGCTTATGAAACTCTTATTTTATAGGCTCTTGTGTATTGCTCATCACTCAGTCTGGGAACTTTATCGGGTTGAATTAACAGAACAGATAGACAAGATCCTTTAGTTTAGCGCCATGGAGATTAGCCGGCAGGAGGGAGCCCTTGTGCATCATGGAAAGGTTTTCCATTTCCGAACTTCCTCCGACATAGATCTCTTGAAATGACCACAACGAGAAAACTCGAGAAATTAAGAGCTAATACGGAGGTATAGTGGCAGTCATTATTTCCACGTGACATTCCGAATGGAGCAGGGAAGGGGGCAAATGACAACGATACCAGAAGTACCCCCTGCCACAAAACGCAAGGTGGCTTGTGGATTACGGATGTATTTGCAGATAATGGCTCAACAAGTCTTGTGAACTATGCGACGTCTTGTGAAATGACGGCGTGAGATACTCGCTGTTGATAGTGACTCGTCTCTGGTTGGTGACGTTAATCTCAACGTCTCACTTGCTACTTGTCTGTGAAAGTAGGCTGTACACCATTACCTGTTTCTTAATTCACTTTCATTACCATCCACATAATTCAGTCAAACGATCATACACTTTATTTATAGACATAGTGAACATGTTTTGTAGTAGTTGAATGTTAAGTAAAGGGACGGCTACAGTTGAGCTTTAGTGTCTTCACATGTCTGAAGTACTTTTTGAAGATAAGTACTAACTTTCTGGGATGTACATTTCTATGGTTGATTGTTATTATTATTATTACTATTTTTTTACAATCGTATTGACCAACTAGGATCACGTTAACAACCTCAGTTCCTCTTCTTCCTTTGTTGTTGTTTCCTATTTTTCCAGTATTCCCTCATTTTCTCCCCATGAGGTCTCTTCCTTTCTTCTGTCCATGTTGTTCCCGATTTTTTATTTCTTCTACTTTGAAAGCCTCCCACATTTAGTATTTTACTTTTAAAACGGTTTCTTTCTGCTATCTCTGATTCTTTGATGTTGTTTCTTTCTAGATCTTTCCTTACTTCTGCAATCCATGGTATTGTCGATTTCTTCTTCCAGAAATACAGGAGTACTTGATTTGTTAGTCTATTTCCACCCATTCGGTAGAGGTGTCCGAAAAAGGTTAATCTTCGTTTGGCCATTACTTCAGATATTCTCTCTATATTTTTGTATATCTCCTCATTACTTCTTATTTTCCAGCCAACTGCAGTTTTTATTGCACCCATTATTTTTCTAGTACTATTATTATTATTCTGACAAAGAGTGTGGAATTATAGGTAGCACATTCCATGAGATTACCTCCACATCTGTACTTTCATGTAAATGCACGGGACCGCCGTGTAACCCGCGAAGAAGTTAGACGGACAGTAAAGAAAGAACTGTACCTAGTACAAGCGGGTATGGGATTTATCTTTTCTGGTGACGTTGGTTCTTTTCGGTACGTTATATAATTTATTAAGACTTCGCTTGAAGATAACGAGCAGGAAACTCGTCGAAACGTTGCGACAACATGACGCTATGACTCGACTGATAACCGGAGAAGATTTCATCAATGAATTTCGCCGAGAATGCCAGCATTTCCAGTTTATTTTCCTTTCTTTTATTTATTAGTTATAATGAATGAAGCTTTTGCTTACATATTCAGAAAAAAATAGATGTTTGAAATAGGAAGTTGTCGTTTCTGTCGTCTTGAGCACATAAGATCTGTCACTGATAACTATGAGTCTACCGCATAAAGCACCCCAACGTCCAAACACCACAACCAGGCTTGCATACTTACTCTGAGTAAATCTTTCTTTCTCACTGACATGTGTTAACAAGTTGGGACGCTTGTTGTTCACGTTGTACGAGGGCTATTTTTTTCTTTCAAGGACCAGTCCGTTACGGATTGGAAACCGCAGTTAAAATAAAATAAAAAATATTTCCAAGCTTCCAGCTACTTCTCTACATGTAATAAAATGGAACACCTACATCAGTCCTTACGACTCTAATTACACTCCTGGAAATGGAAAAAAGAACACATTGACACCGGTGTGTCAGACCCACCATACTTGCTCCGGACACTGCGAGAGGGCTGTACAAGCAATGATCACACGCACGGCACAGCGGACACACCAGGAACCGCGGTGTTGGCCGTCGAATGGCGCTAGCTGCGCAGCATTTGTGCACCGCCGCCGTCAGTGTCAGCCAGTTTGCCGTGGCATACGGAGCTCCATCGCAGTCTTTAACACTGGTAGCATGCCGCGACAGCGTGGACGTGAACCGTATGTGCAGTTGACGGACTTTGAGCGAGGGCGTATAGTGGGCATGCGGGAGGCCGGGTGGACGTACCGCCGAATTGCTCAACACGTGGGGCGTGAGGTCTCCACAGTACATCGATGTTGTCGCCAGTGGTCGGCAGAAGGTGCACGTGCCCGTCGACCTGGGACCGGACCGCAGCGACGCACGGATGCACGCCAAGACCGTAGGATCCTACGCAGTGCCGTAGGGGACCGCACCGCCACTTCCCAGCAAATTAGGGACACTGTTGCTCCTGGGGTATCGGCGAGGACCATTCGCAACCGTCTCCATGAAGCTGGGCTACGGTCCCGCACACCGTTAGGCCGTCTTCCGCTCACGCCCCAACATCGTGCAGCCCGCCTCCAGTGGTGTCGCGACAGGCGTGAATGGAGGGACGAATGGAGACGTGTCGTCTTCAGCGATGAGAGTCGCTTCTGCCTTGGTGCCAATGATGGTCGTATGCGTGTTTGGCGCCGTGTAGGTGAGCGCCACAATCAGGACTGCATACGACCGAGGAACACAGGGCCAACACCCGGCATCATGGTGTGGGGAGCGATCTCCTACACTGGCCGTACACCACTGGTGATCGTCGAGGGGACACTGAATAGCGCACAGTACATCCAAACCGTCATCGAACCCATCGTTCTACCATTCCTAGTCCGGCAAGGGAACTTGCTGTTCCGACAGGACAATGCACGTCCGCATGTATCCCGTGCCACCCAACGTGCTCTAGAAGGTGTAAGTCAACTACCCTGGCCAGCAAGATCTCCGGATCTGTCCCCCATTGAGCATGTTTGGAACTGAATGAAGCGTCGTCTCACGCGGTCTGCACGTCCAGCACGAACGCTGGTCCAACTCAGGCGCCAGGTGGAAATGGCATGGCAAGCCGTTCCATAGGACTACATCCAGCATCTCTACGATCGTCTCCATGGGAGAATAGCAGTCTGCATTGCTGCGAAAGGTGGATATACACTGTACTAGTGCCGACATAGTGCATGCTCTGTTGCCTGTGTCTATGTGCCTGTGGTTCTGACTGTGTGATCATGTGATGTATCTGACCCCAGGAATGAGTCAATAAAGTTTCCCCTTCCTGGGACAATGAATTCACGGTGTTCTTATTTCAGTTTCCAGGAGTGTATTATATGGCTTCAGTTTCAATGCTTCAGCTCACCATCTTCAGGGCTAACTAACGCTAATGGGGTTAACCTCAATCGTACTTACGATTCATCTGTAGCCATCTCTATGTACTGGTTTCCGCAGACCACCTTTAACAACGATGTTGTGTCTCCATCTATCAATATCGTTGTTAAGTGTATCAGTTCATAGATATTGGCCACTGATGAATCGTGTATACCGATGGAGTTAACTCCCTGAGCGTCAGTTAACGCCTGAAGATGGTGCAATGAAGCACCGAAACTGGTAGCCATATAACAAATAACATAGTAAGGACGCCTGTATGTGTTGATTTGATTTGATTTACTGCTCATTTAGAGACCTGTTGCCTTACATTTTATAACAGATCGTTTATTTTTTAGCTGTTCATGTAGATTACAAAACATATTCCATATTACAAACAGCAATGATTGTTTTCAACAATTACGTTGGAAGTAATAATAAATTGAAAATACATTAGAAACTGAAAGTAAAGAATACAGAAAAAATATTCAGATTTTAAGAAGATATGATGATAGATGATTTGGATAGTAAGAGAGAGAGAGAGAGAGAGAGAGAGAGAGAGAGAGAGAGATGTTACTCTCTCTGAGCCGGCCTGCTCTCAAAGCCGCGGAGCCTTGCCGTCTCGGTTCGTTACAGTTTAATTTATGGATGAATATTTCTAAACAGTATTTACAGAAACACTATAACTACTATGTACATTGTGGAAAGCGCAGTGGTGTGTGAGTGAAAGTATGTTAGTTCTTGGGGTTATTGATTAACTTTCAGTTCCTTCATAATGTATCTTGAATTGTACCTGTTGTGTTGCTTATATACTAAGTGTTCAGCTACAAATGTTACATCCCAAGGGCGGTGTGATGACCGTGGGGTGGATATGTCCTCTGTTTATGCTTTCAGGGTTGACCGCATTACACCGTTTATTATGATACAGTTTAATTATTTTAGACCTGTAAGGTTGTCTGTGAGTGTGTGTTTCGGTACTGCTGTCTATGTTGGTGCACGAATTGGAAGCGCTGTCTTTCGTGCTTCGTCTGTGTTATAGTGTTCTGCTATACGGCCGTGTCTGTCTGTATTCGTCATGTAATGTCCATGAGACATCATCAGCAATTTAATTTCCTACTTCCCACTCGTCTTTGTCTCTTATTGCCCGTATCATGTCATTGTTGTACTGCGTTGGTGTCTGATGTGCTGCTCTGTATCGGTGACAGTGAAAAAATATGTGTCCTGAGGATCCATGTTCCCCACATATTCAAGCAGCACTCTGGCTGTGGCCTATGGTCTAAGTGCGTAGGGCAAAGGCCGTGACCTGTCAGAAAGTGAACCATACCCCGGCTGGGATTGATGTGGCCCAATCTCAGGCGTTCCCTGATGTCCGAGAAGAACTGCTATACCCCACAGCCCTTATCGCTTAATTCCCATTCCCTTTGCCAGGTATCCGCGCGTCATTTAACGAGTTGGCACTTCTCGGTAATGTCATGTTCGGTAATCTCAATTACCTTCTCCCGTCTTCCCCCTCCTCAACCAGTACATTGCAGCCCGAAACCGAATGGTCATGTCAATAGGGACGGTTCCAAGCACCACACAGAGTGATTCCACTGTCGTGTTGTTGAAAGCTCCTGACAGCCTTACCAGGACACTTCTGTGCCCTCGCCGCACGATATTCCGATTTGTCAACAGACGTACTCGGTGGGCCCATGCACTGGCTGCAAAACAGACCACAGACGCAAAGAGCGTACATTGGTCAGTTCTCAGTGTGTGTAATGGTACCCTGAAGTGTGTTGAGTCTGGCCAACTTTTGTTTGATCGTGTAAGCCCTGTCAGTCGTTGTTCTGATGTGTTTGTCAAATGACAGTCGTTCGTCCAGTTGTACACCATGATATTGTGTTTTCTCTTGTCTGCCTATGCTAATGTCGTGTAGTTCTATAGTAGCATTACTCTGCAGTGTTCTTTTAAGTAGTATATAAACTGTTTTGTGTAGCGCCATCTGAAGTTCATGTTTGCACCACTGGCTGATGCTTGCGAGTAGCAGTGTTGACCAGTGCTCAAGTTACACTTTTGAGTCCGTGGAGACCACCAATAGAAGCTCATCTGCGTATGCTATCGCCCCGTTCGCACAGTTATCCCATCCAGGTGATGTAGGAGGGGCTCAAAAGCGATTCTCGAAAAGATTGGGCCACAGATTGATACTTGCGGGTGACCTTTGGCGACTCTTAATCGGTTTCTGATTTCCCGCGCACCATTCAACCACCCTTACAGTAGTCCATGAGGCTATTGTAGAAGGCCTTAGGTATCTGCATCTCTCCGATTGTTGCAAACATTGCTGACCAACAGAGACCATCAAAGGCGCCCGAAATGCCTGCAAGAATGGCAACTGCGTATTTGGTTTCTATGTTATTAACAGTGGTTGGTACATTGTTTAGGGCGTCATCTATGGATTTACCTGCTCTGAAACCGAATTGGTGAGGAATAAGGCCAAGGAGTTCCCTGTGCGTTTGCAAGCGATCTCACAGAAGTCGTTCCTGGATCTTGGACAAGTTGTTAATTAAGCATATAGGTCTATACGTTTTTTTGATCTGAATAATCCTTGTCCTCTGATTTTTTAATTGCAACGGCATTTGCTGTTTTCCAGACCGCAGGCACCCGTCCCAGCCACAGCGCTTCGTTGAATGGATCCGTCAGATATGGAACAATCTGTGGAGCGACAATTTTCAGTCTCGGGATGAATACCATCTGGCCCAGAGGCTTACTTGTTCTTTAGCATGGCAATCGAAGCATGACCTCCTCATATGCAAGGGGAATAATGACGGTACAATTTTCACAGCAAGAGTTCATTAAGATCCGTTGTCCAGTATGAATCTGTTCATCCGACTGTTGCTGTACGTGTTCCATTTTATTTCCCCCAATTCTCTACACTGGTCTGCAGCTCGTTGTCCGTGCCAAAATGGTGTTCCCATAGCCAGTGGTTCGTTTGAGAAGGAGCCTAGTCCGGGCTATATGGTGAGTGCTCAGTAGTGCCCGGATTTCGTGTGCTGTCACATTTAGTAATATATAGATAAATATGTAACCAAAATCTATGAAATATTTAAACAAATACACAATGAAAGAATTATCTTTAAGATCCAAAATTTAATTTTTTTCCTAGAAAATATAAGTTCAGATGTAGGCTAGTCAAATATCTATGTCAATTCTTAATCAGTACACTTCTGGTGTAAAGTACTGAAGTACAACTGTCTCTTATTCAAGCATTTAAGTCACACTGGAACGGGATGCACAATTAATTATAATCTGATTTTCCAAATGTTCTTTTGCCATGCACAGTTCTTGTCTGACAATACTTTTTATGCATAGGGAATACCGCTCAAGTTTGCAAGAAGTCAGTTCACAAAGGGATTGTGCTAGGAATAAAATTCTCAGGGAGTTCTACAATTTCGCCTTTAAATAAGTATTAATGGCTTACTCTTGCCACATATAGTTGGAGATACTAACTTGCCTAAAACCATACTGCTTGTAATAACGATAATTATTATTCTGCAAGCGACGTAAATCCTGATGTAATGTTGTTCAGTACATTGTCCTTAGTCACCAATAGAAATATCTGCACTTACACACGATACACCGCCGGCCGCTGTGGCCGAGCGGGTCTGGGCGCTTCAGTCCGGAACCGCGTTGCTGCTACGGTCGCAGGTTCGAATCCTGCCTCGGGCATGGATGTGTGTGATGTCCTTAGGTTAGTTAGGTTTAAGTAGTCCTAAGTCTAGGGGACTGATGATCTCAGATGTTAAGTCCCATAGTGCTTAGAGCCATTTGATCCATTTGAACACAATACACCCTGCATAAATATTGGAAGTGTGTTGAGGACCATCTCATGCGATATTAAACGGCTCTCAAGAAAACGCAGTGATATTGTGACAAAACGTCGCGATCCTAGGAGTGAGTTACAGATTTCTACGGTTCTCGCGCGGCATTGATTTCACAATATCACCAGAGAAAGGTGTTTTCCTTATTTAAAACACCTTGACAAATAAATAAGGTGGCATATTTTTTTCTAAAATAAGAAATATATGGAGACATATTATTTTTCTGAAATCAGAAACATTGTACTGACAATAGTAGCGATCGCAGTGACCACACGTCACTGATGAATATAGCTATGTTAGATATGACGTCAATACATGTTTGGAATGCGTGAGATGAGCAGGGCTCTCTTGAAACGACCAGTGAACCACCGAGTGCAGAGTGTTAAGGTTTCCTATCGCTGTTTATCCAGCGTAGCCCTCACTATGCAACTTCGCGTAGGGAGCAACATACGGATGGTAGGCGGAGCTCTCCTCAGCTGCTACGAAGTCGACTTCGTAGCAGCTGATCCGCCTACCATCCTCCAAGGAAGCCATTGGTCTGAATATGGTTATATAAATATAACCGAAACCGGTCACCTATGTTATTTCTAGGCGCTCAGTCCGGAGCCGCGCGACTGCTACGGTCGCAGGTTCGAATCCTGCCTCGGGCATGGTTGTGTGTGATGTCCTTAGGTTAGTTAGGTTTAAGTAGTTCTAAGTTCTAGGGGACTGACGACCACAGATGTTAAGTCCCATAGTGCTCAGAGCCATTTGAACCATTTTTTTGAACCTATGTTATTGAGACGTAAGTGTTGTGATGAAGACTGAACTTTAGTTAAAATATAGTACTCTATTGATCACTGTTTCCAAAAATGTTTACCAAAATTGTAACCACGTCAGAGTTCGGCAAAGAAAACCAAAGAACATAAAAAGCGAACACTCCCATAAACTAATTCGTAAATACACTGGTATCCAAAATTAAAGCACCAAACTGCTATTTCCCCGTCCTCTGTCTAGTTCACGTACAGTCATACAAACTGTCAACAGATGTCCGTAGGATCGTGTTCTGCACGGAAGATGGCATTCCGGTCAACGGAAAACCACGATAACAATGACGTCAGAGAACCTATCAAATGGGATAGTGTTTACCGTGTAGTCTCGCAACAACAATCGCTGTGTGCACTGTCACAGACGGTGATGTATGGCACAGGGAAAACTCCTGCCAGTCACTTTGCAGTGGAGGGCCGTAGGAAGAATGGAAGCAGGACAGTCGCAAGCTGATGTAGCTCATTGGCTTAATGTGTATCGTCCTGTTGTGTCTAGGATGTTGCGAGAGGTTACAGATATCGAAACTGTATCCCGAAGACCAGGGCAGGGCAGGGCAGACCACGCATGACATCAGAAAGACAGGACCATTATTTGGTTGTAAGGACACGAAAGTACCGCCTTAGTACTGCAAAGCAACTGGAATCTGACCTCGCAGCACCCACTGGACGAGTTATATCGAGACAAACGGTGTACAGAAGGCTTCGGCAGAGTGGCCTTTATTGTCGGAGACCTGGCATCTGTTTACCTCTGACGCGTCTTCTGTTCACGGTCGAACAGAGGTCCAATGTTCTTTTGGCCAGTGTTCTTTGTTACAGATGAGTGCCGATTTGGTCTGGAGAGTGATTCTCGGCGTTTGCGCGTCTGGAGGGCACATGGAACACGATTTCGGGACCCTGACATTACGGAAAGAGACCGATATCGAGGAGGACCCCTAATGGTGTGGGCAGGGATTATGTTGACCACTATAACACCTTTTTATGAAATGTTGCGGGTGAATCGGCAAGGTTTAACTGCTGTCAGGTATCGTGACGAGATCTTGGGACCTCATTTGCGGTTGTTGCGAGGTGCTGTGGGCTTAGAGTTCGTATTCGAAGACGGTAATGCTCGACCTCAGAGAGCAAGGGTGGCTGATGTGTAACACCCCATCTGTCACTTATCTGGTTTTAGCGTGTGTTCGCCCCAGCTAATTGACTAACAGATCAACAGAGAGTGCAAAACTGCCTCAATATCGGATAATGCAAAAAAAGTAATAAGGCCCTGTTACTCCTGATTGAACTGTGGTGGCAGTTTGACATTAATTGATTCAGAATTGATCACTTTTAATTAAAAAGGGGGCACACTGATGTTATACTCAGCTATTGAACACCAGATGCAAATGTTGAACATAAAATTAATTAAGAAAGTGACTTGGGATTTCAACTACTTGATTGAAAAGAGATGCAGTCGATTAGCACAAATTTATTTTAACACCCGACCTTCAGTCATCACATTACAAGACTCTCCTATCAGGCAGTGGTTGCGTTTGCGTGGAGTAAAGCGCGATAACTCAAAAGTAATTCCTATCGACTGACCCAGGCGTAATGCGAAATGCGAGAAGAATTCTACAGTACACGGCCCATGAAACCCTCAAGGAAACTTTGCCGACGTGATCCAACAAATTAATCAGTGGCCGGAGCGGGCGCAATATCACCGAATACAGCGTGGCGGAGTGGTGTCATTGTGCGGACGTCGGCTGTCCTTGTGGTGGTGCAAGGCTGCACTCGTATATTCACTCCTAGCTATCTTGCTCAGTACATAGCTAAACCAAAACTTCCTATCTCCAAGCTCAATCGTTCCATTTGCTATGTCCTAAACTGCAGAGATGCACACTCTTTCTCAGGCAAGCTGAGTAAAGAACGCCACGTCTGCACTCTAGGCAAGTTGGGAACGGAAGACCACTACAGAGACTTCTCCCAGTCTGCTCTTCGCCTCGGTTTCCCCTCCAGCCAAATCACTTATGCCAATTGCAGCACAAGTCGCGTTAATTATGCGTCGCTTCCCAGTGCCGACCAATGCCTGCTCTGGGAAGTGAACACATGCCCACAAAATTTCCCTTCCTCTCAACTTCCACTATTTAGCTCCTCCCAGACCACCCATCAAGGTTAGCGTCTGCACAAAACACCAATTTTTCTGGAATTCTGACTCCCAGGAGAGTACTTCAAATTCCTTGGTCCTATGTTCCCATCGGAGGCCGGCATATTTCATTCTGTCGCTCTTCACCTGATTTACTTCAGACTCACCGGACCATGAATTCAGCGTGAAGTTTCTATAGTCACAAACACGCGTATTTTGGCCTCTGTTGACCACTCCATTGTAGCTTTGTGCGGCTTTCTCGCATGTTTCACTGAAAACAGGATGACGGACATTTATCAACAGGTGTGCAAGTTCTCCGTCTGCTTCCTGGTACACCAGCGTGGTGGTACACCAGCGTCATATCAAAAACCTCGCATTATTATGCACGCTTGTATACAGAGTGAAAAGTATTTAAACCGACAAACTCTGGGAGGTTGTAGGGGACATTAAAACAAATATTTTTTCCTGTCATTTTTTCCTATGAGGAGTATTTAAACCGGTAGAGGAAGATTTCTCTGGTGTCCAATTAATTAAACCAACAAACACTTTTCCATTTTTTATGCCCAATAGACAACACATTAACACAACCCAATTTCAATTACAGTAGCTTTTCAAAAATGCCTCCATTGCCACGTAAACAGAGGTTACTCTGTCGGATCATGTTCTGTCTGACGCGGGCAAGACCCCAGGAGTATCTGAACTGTTCCTGCTGCTGCTACTATCTGGGCAACCAGATCCTCTTCTGATGCAGCAGGAGTTCCGTAAACAAGGTTGCGTATCTCTCTCCACACAAAAAAGTCCAGAGGGGACATATCTGGGAACCGTCGGTCGAGGAATCGACGCACACGACGGCTGAAATGTTTTGGCGCCCTGTCATGTTGGAACCACATGCGTTGTCTTGTGGGGAGCAGGACGTCTTCCAGCAATTCTGGCAATGCTCTGGCGAGAAAATTGTAATAGTACCTGCCATTTAATGGCCTAGGTAGCAGACGCGGCCCAATTAAACGGTCCCCAACAACACCGACCCACACATTAACGAAGAACCGCACTTCATGAGCGCTAGTAACTGTGGTATGTGGGTTATCCTCACTCCAAACATGCGAATTGTGCGTGTTGAAGACTGCATCACGCCCGAACGTTGCTTCATGGGTAAACAACACAGAGGATTGAAATGTAGGATGCATTTCACACTGTTCCAGGTACGACGGCGAAAACTGTGCTCTGGGTGGATAATCAACTGGTTCCAGGTTGTGGACACGCTGTAAGTGAAATGGACGTAACAATGGCTCTCGAAGGACTGTTCTTACATTCGTCTGATTCGTCCCCGTGTTACGTGCAACTGCACAAGTGCTCATTGAAGAATCCCGCTCCACATGCTGCAAGACAGCTTCCTCAAATTGCAGCGTTCTTATCGAGCGACGGCGTCCCTGTCCAGCTAATCTGCTGAATGACCCGGTCTCATGCAGACGTTGGTACACAGCAGCAAAGGTCGTATGATGCGGGATACGGCGATTACGATATTGTTGTTGACAAACCTGCTGTGCAGCTCGTCCGTTGTGGTGCGCTACGTAGTACGCACCAACCATATCAGTGTACTCACTCCAGGTGTATCGCTCCATTAGTAAACAGAGACAATGCGCTACTACACTGGTGGACAGCGGTTGTTTACAACTGAACAGCGTAATACGCCCTCTAACAACTTAAGATCGCCATACGGCCTCTAACAACTGAAGAGCGTAATACGGCCTCCACCGGTTTAAATAATCCCCATAGAAAAAATGACATTAGGAAAAAATATTTGTTTTGATGTCCTCTACAACCTCCCAGAGTTTGTCGGTTTAAATACTTTTCACCCTGTAGAGAGGCTATCAAGATTGATAAACACAGTAATAATTTTAACAGGAAAGACGAAGGTGTTAAACTGGATAAAATTTGAATGTCGGCGTTGCACCGCAAGTGTGACGATCGATTACTTTCAATCGAGAATGTTGGCATTACCAGAGACAATCTCACAGCCGACGCCACGTGATCGACAGTGGCGCCCTCTGTACTGCCTATATAATCAGCGCTTCCTCGAGTTCTCTTCCCAGTTCGACGCTGTATCTCCGAGGACGTCTCTCGCAGTCGGAGACGAAACAACAGGGGAGAGATTTATACTTCGACCACGGCCATTCAGCCCGGAAATTTTAAGTGAAGATAAACGAATAAGATACTGGTAGTAAATAGCAATAAATACTGTTAATGGTGGATAAAAAAGTCAACATACACTGAAGCACCAAAGAAACTGATTTTGGCATGCATATTCAAATACATAGATATGTAAACAAGAATACGGCCCCGCGGTCGGCAACGCCTATATAAGACAAGTGTCTGGCGCAGTTGTTAGATCGGCTACTTCTGCTACAATGGCAGGTTATCAAGGTTTAAATGAGTTTGAACGGGGAGTTATAGTCGGCGCACGAGCGATGGGACACAGCATCGCCGAGGTAACGATGAAGTGGGGATTTTATAGTACGACTATTTCACGAATGTACTGTGAATATCAGGAACCCGGTAAAACACCAAATCTCTGACATCACTGCGGCCGGAAAAAGATCCTGCAGGAAGGATCAACGACGACTGATGAGAATCGTTCAACGTGACAGAAGTGCAACCCTTCCGCAAATTGTTGCAGATTTCAGTGCTGGGCCATCGACAAGTCTCAGCGTGCGACCCACTCAACGAAACATCATCGATAAGGGCTTTCGGAGCCGAAGGCCCACTTGTGTACCCTCGATGACTACACAACACAAAGCTTTATGCCTCGCTTGGGCCTGTCAACACCGACATTGGACTGTTGATGACTGGAAACGTGTTGCCTGGTCGGATGAGTCTCGTTTCAAATTGTATCGAGCGGATGGACGTGTACAGGTATGGAGATAACCTCATGAATCCATGGCCTCTCGACGTCAGCAGGGGACTGTTCAAGCTGGTGGAGGCTCTCTAATTGTGTGGGGCGTGTGCAGTTGCAATGATATCGGACCCCTGATACGTCGAGATACTACTCTGATAGGTGACACATACGTAAGCATCCTGTCTGATCATCTGCATCCATTCATGTCCATTGTGCATTCCGACGGACTTGGCAATTCCAGCCGGACAATGCGACACCCCACATGTCCAGAATTGCTACAGAGTGGCTCCGGGTACACTCTTCTGAGTTTAAACACTTCCACTGGCCACCAAACTCCCCAGACCAGAACATTATTGAGCATATCTGGGATGCCTTGAAACTCGCTGTTCAGAAGAGATCACCACCCCCTCTCACTCTTACAGATTTACGGACAGCCGTACAGGATTCATGGTGTCAGTTACCTTCAGCACTACTTCAGAAATTAGTGGAGTCCATGACACGTCGTGTTGCGGCACTTGTGCGCTCTTCGGTGTATGTATATATTAAACACTCTTCATTCTAATTACTTTTATTTCTAAAGAAAAAAAGATATTGAGAAAAGTTTGTGACAAAACAGAAAGAAATTGCAGTGGAATCTGCAAGAAATGCCTTAAGTCTGTACAAGGGGAGACCACTTTGCATTGTATCTTATCTGTATCTGCGGTCGTTGCGTTGTGACGTCGACGGCGATTCGGTGATGCTGCCAGCATAATTATTGTGGCTCCGTCAGTCACGAAATCGCAGTGGGTTTGTCCTGTTGCTTGGAATATGATTCTCCGCGCGTTAATATTATCGTCCGTATCATACCTTTGGCCACGGGGCGGTTATACGTAGTTGTTACTGTATAAATCCAAGTTCGTATGTGTACGTTACGTTTTTTACACGCACGTTTCTGTTTCTAACGACACGTACACAGTTTCAAAATAGTATACAATGCACTTTCACTCGTCGATAGCGAAATTACACTCTGTCTGCTTTTAGCAATCACGATCGCGAAATCACGGTTCTAACAACAAACAGCGCCACATGTAACAAACAATTTTAAACTCTCCACGGCTACAGTTAATATTTTAGCGCGCCCGACAGCTGATTGAGTTATACGCACGGTAATAAGTTTAAAGTACATTAGTTCGCGCAGCTCGGTGCAAAACATTTCGGTTCTAACCACGACAATCACAGTCCGTTCTCATAATCGTTTTCACTGCTGTCTATATTATCATGAAACTTACAGTATTCACAGTCTGACGTTTTGTTTCATAACGTCCATGTCGAAATTTAGTTTATATCGTGACTGAAAATTTTCGTGTGCTTTTGTCTAGCACAGTGGTTCCCAGACTTTCCCAGGCCATTACCCTGAGTGCAATCGGACATTAGCTAGTAACTGCTCCCCCCCCCCCCCCCCCCCTTGAATGTTGTTCTTCCCCATTCTCCCTACATCATCACCAACTTTAGCACCTAACTAACTCTAGAGTGAAAGAGTTTCATTTTTAAAATGACGAAAGACGAATAGCATTTAATTTGTATGTGTGTTGGGGGGAGGGTCAGGGGTTGTTACTTGTTACAATGAATGACGGAGAAATTCGTGGTGCATCGCAAGTGCTACCCACAACTACTTCTCAGAAAAGAAAGCTAACTATGGACAATGAGGGTACGCACTTGTTAAAAAAACATACTTCTCCCACATTACTCCTCTTCGCTGCGGCAGTTGCTTGACCTGCATACTGGCACCCCATTTAAAATCAAACAAGTCCAGATGTGTGCACTGTGTTTAATGTTTATAAATCACTTCATTGCTGCACTACTTGCTTATGAACTGGTTGAAATTGGACGGCTTCAGGCTGTTAATGTTTTATGTCTAACCACTCGAAGAATAATAACAATAATAAAGCTGTGTACAGCACTATGGCAGCCCTTACGTAGTTACTGCTGTGTCGTGCTGTCAATTAATTCATTTATGTGTTTCGAAGCGAGTAATGAAGCAATTTATGGACTATTGCAGGTACTATCTGCAGCTTGAAGAAGATATTTTCTTGACATATTTAGCATTTGTTATGTATATGTCTCATTTTTATCATACTCGCTGTGCGGGACAAAGTACAACATGTGTGTGTAGTGGGTGGACTATGTGAGGAACCTGTAACCTCCACGGCATTAATGCTACTAATTGAGAAAAAATAATTATTGATAACTTACATAATCAGTAGCAAAATTCTGATAATAGTAATGGTATTTTGAAAATAATTTAGTTTCGTGACAAACAGAATCGAATCGTTTAGTTTTTACCCCCAGATTGGGAATCACTGGTCTACCACGAATAAATAACACATACCGTGTAAGAATTACAAATAAAATGAAACACTCACTTTGCAGACTCACTTAAAAGGGAATTCATGTAGCAAAACGAATAAAGCAAAACATAGTAACGTTTCATATTACAGAACGAAAAAAAGTATTCTAGACCAGAGGTCACCAGACTTTTTTCACAGCAGGCCGGATAATTGACAAAATGACGAATACGAGATGCATCATTATTCAGTACAACATTTGCTAGTTAGAACGAAAGCTCTGGGGAGAAAGACGAAACACAACAATAGTCAACGGAAAACTAAGTTCAGCATTCCTTGTTAATCATGGCTGAGTGAGATTCAATGCACAAAAGACGAGGCTGACCACCATATTTATTTACTAAAAAAGTTGTCAGTTAGGCGACATTACATAAGAAAGAGTTAAATGTGACATACGTGGTGCGTCCGTATCCGAATATCACAAACTAAGCAGCAAAAAACGTTAGCGAGATTTGTGAAACTAACGTTTGGATTTCAAGATAGCATCAATGTTTGGTTTAGCATTGCTGCATCCGATCAAGAGAACTGCTTTCAGATGTTCATCAGTCAATCTCGTTCGATGTGCTGACTTCGTATGCACATATCAAAAAAGTTTTACATCACCTCGGTACTCAGAGTTCCGGAACCTGTACAGAAAATTGGAACAGAGATCAACATAAGCATCATTTCCGCCCTTTTTATTGCTCATGAAAACCACACGTTGCATGTTGTACCACCATACAGCGAGACCTTCAGAGGTGATGGTCCATATTTCTGTACACACCGGTACCTCTAATACCTTCTAGCACGTCCTCTTGCAGTGATGCATGGCTGTATACGTCGTCGTGGCATGCCACCCACAAGTTCATCAAGGCACTGTTGGTCCAGATTGTCCCACTCCTCAACGACGATTCGGCGTAGATCCTCCAGAGTGGTTGGTGGGTCACGTTGTCCATAAACAGCCCTTTTCAATCTATCCCAGGCATGTTCGATACGGTTCATGTCTGGAAAACACAGTGGCCACTGTAGTCGAGCGATGTCGTTATCATGAAGGAAGTCATTCACAAGAGTGCACGACGGGGGTGCGAATTGTCTTCCATGAAGACGAATGCCTCGCCAATATGCTGCCGATGTGGTTGCACTATCGGTCAGAGGATGGCATTAACGTATCGTACAGCCGTTAAGGCGCCTTCCATGACCACCAGCGGCGTACGTCGGCCCTGTATAACGCCACCCCAAAACACCAGGGAACCTCCCACCTCGCTGCATTCGCTGGGCAGTGTGTCTAAGGCGTTCAGCCTGACCGGGTTGCCTCCAAAGACGTCTCTGACGATTGTCTGGTTGAAGGCATATGCGACACTCATCGGTGAAGAGAACGTGATGTTAGTCATGAGCGGTCCATTTGGCGTGTTGTTGGGCCCATCTGTACCGCGCTGCATGGTTTTGTGGTCGCAAATATGGACCCCGGCATGGAGGTCGGGAGTGAAATTGAGCAGCATGAAGCCTATTGCGCACAGTTTGAGTCGTAACACGACGTCCTGTGGCTGCACGAAAAGCATTATTTACATGGTGGCGTTGCTGTCAGGGTTCCTCCAAGCCACAGTTCGTAGACAGCGGTCATCCACTGCAGTAGTAGCCCTTGGGCGGCCTGAGGGAGGCATGTCATCGACAGTTCGTGTCTCTCTGTATCTCCTCAATGTCCGAACAACATCGCTTTGGTTCACTCCGAGACGCCTGAACACTTTCCTTGGTGAGAGCCCTCCCTGGCACAAAGTAACAATGCGGACACGATCGAACCGCAGTATTGACCGTCTAGGCTTGGTTGAACTACAGACAACACGAGCCGTGGACCTCCTTCCTGGTGGAATGACTGGAACTGATCGGCTGTTGGACCCCCTCCGTCTAATAGGCGCTGCTCATGCATGGTTTTTTACATCTTTGGGCGCGTTTAGTGACATCTCTGAACAGTCAAAGGGACTGTGTCTGTGATACAATATCCACAATCAACGTCTATCTTCAGGAGTGCTGGGAGCCGGGGTGACGCAAAACTTATGTGTACTACATTTGTGAAAATGTTTCCTCGCAGGTATAAGTTGTTGTAAACTCTGATGCCATCGCAACGGCAAATTTCTTCAGTTTCGGAAACTCTGCATCTGCTAAGCTGCAGTAAAATACAAGTTCTCCTTCTCTGTGCTTTTCTTTCTACAAGTCTTTTGCTTGCAAAACGGTTAGCTGTAAGTATAGTTCAAATGGCATGTCATCAAGATTCTGGAACAAAAAAAACGTCACTCTTACTCCTGTCAAGATCTGATATCTCTCTAAAAAGCGATTCGTCAAGTCACGGATAATTTTTTTCGGTACTGGTAAATAAAGGTTGACATCTTCGATGACTGTAGCACAAGACTCTTTAAAATTGCGAAAATGACAAAAGTTTTCTCCTTCCACTTTTGCTGCAAATAATGACAGCTTTCTCTGAAATCCATTGACGGTTCTGTAGACAACATAGACGAGGTAATTCTTTCTCTGAAATTTCAAGTTCAGTTAATTCATGTGGGTTGTGATGTCGACTAAAAACAACTTTGACAGCCAGACAGATGTGACAGCTATCGATTAGCTCTATCTTTTTCTGTGAGAAAAACATCAACTTCGTTGTTTTCGGAGCTCGTAAAAACGGAACAGGACTTTAACGAAAGCGAGTCTCCTCACTGCTGTGTCAAAGGCAAGTCACAGAATTTAGAATCAATTTCTTCAAGGAAAGTGTGGAACTGATGGTGATTGAGTGCATGTCTCCGAACGAAATTCACAGCAGAAACAACTGGTTTCAGTACACAAGCAATATCTAAGTCTTTCCAACAGAGTGCTTGCTGATGTACGATGCAGTGCATGAACAGATCGCCTGGAATTTGCAAATCTTCCAAATGAGTCCTGGTAACTGAACATAGTAAATTTAAGGCATGTGCAGCCAGGAAGTCTCCGCACTTGTGAAGATCTCCTAATATACTAAACACAATACTTACATTTAAACTGTTTTGCAATATTTCGTGTTCCCTACTTTTTATGAAGCAAATTCAAGTACCGTCAGCGGGCCGGATGAATTGATGTCGCGGGCCGAATTTGGCCCATGGGCCGTAGTTAGGGGATCCATGTTCTAGACCATGAAAGATAGACATACAGAGTAAAAAGTAAGCATAAGAAAACAGAGAAGTAAAAATTCGTGCATCGTAATTAGTAATATCTTCATACATGGAAAGCATTTCGTCTATTTAAAGACTCACAATAAAAAGCTCTCATAGTATAAGGATAAAAACACAAAAAATAATAAATATTTCTACGATATAAAACATTATGGGCTGCAAAATGACATCAGTATGATTGTCTGCATATAAACTGTGGCTGTTTTACGTTTACATCTGCGCTGGTACTTTTAGTCTAGTTGGAAGTGACGACAATATTGCATGTATAGTGAAGTCTTTCTGTCATGTCTGGGTAAGTATAATAGTTCATGTAGTTACGAAACGTAAAATCACGTTTTTGTCAGTTATTTTGACAGTTCTTTACAACGATGCTACATGTTTACAAAGCACATACAACTTGCCAGAGATGATGTCACCTATCGTCATTCGTAACTCCCGATTTAGAGAACACACTAGAAGCAGTGATAGTAATCCTTTAAGCGTCTATTTACGCATGAAAATTCAACACCACTAATAGGAGAAAATTGGAACTGCGTTAGAAATATTACACAAAATACCGAAAGGACTTACTATGAACATTCTCGAAGAACTGGAAATTTATATTCATACAAGGAAATATCTACATGAAATTCTAAATGAACACACAGATTTCAAATATGAATACTGTCTATAAAACTTAACTGACGCAACAGAACAAGAAAACACAGTCAAATTTTAAACAAAACTTACATGGACCATAGATAAAATTTAAAGCAAAATAAGAACGATACGTGACATCACCTCTGGTAAGCTGTATATGATTTGTACACATATAGCATCTGTCGAAACAATGGTGTACAAGCGCTGTTCTACCTACCGAGACGTGACAGAAATATTTTTCTATTGAAGCAATATGATCGTCACTTCCAACTAGATGTAAGTACCAGCGCATATGTAAACGTAAGAGAGGCACAGTTTATGTACAGATAATCTTACTAACGTTATTTCGCACGTCGCTTGATAATGGCAATAAGCCGAAACAGGCCTGTCCTGTAAAATATTAAAAACAGATTACCTTATTGCAACTGGTTTGGGGCATTCTTTTCCATAATGTCTTACACCAATGTATATTGTGCTGGAGGCCCAACAGAACGTACAATATTTCTAGCTTAATGCTGTAAGATGGCAAGAACTATGCCCCTTACATGAAGTCATTAAAGATCACCTAACTCACGTTGAGCGAACAGTAGGGCTGAACAAGAATGACTGACAAGGCACAATGCATCTTGTAGAGGGTATAGTATGGACGTATTGGAATAATTAATGTCAGGTGATGTAAAGTAATTCACACGACATGAAAACTGTGTGGAAACGTGTTGATTTACTGGAGGCTAGTTTATCCCAGAGAAGTGTTCAGAGTTGAACGTGGCCGGCTGGAGAGCGGCAAAGGGAAGGGACAATAGGCAGCTTAGGGCGGCTCAAGCTCTGAGAAAGCGGTAATGGGGCGCGGCCTCCAGCTGCCTTAAGATGAGTGACAGTGAGTGGGTGGTTGACTCCATGCTAGTGTACCGGGAAGCAGACGGAGAACTTGTATGCCTGTTGATAAATGTCCGTTGTCCCGTTTTCAGCGAAACATGCGAGAAACCCACCCAAAGCTATGGTGGAGCGGTCAACAGAGGCAAAAATATGCGTGTTTGTGTCTATAGCAACTTCATGCTGAATTCACAGTCAGCAGAGTAAATCAGATGAAGAACAACAGAATGAAATACGCTGGCCTCCAATGGGAACATAGGACCAAGGAATTTGAAGTACTCTCCTGGGAGTCAGAATTCCGGAAAAATTGGTGTTTTGTGCAGACGCTAACCTTTATGGGTGGCCTGGGAGGAGCTAAATAGTAGAAGTTAAGAGGAAGGGAAATTTTGTGGGAATTTGTTCACTTCCCAGAGCAGGCATTAGTCAGCACTGGGAAGTGACGCATAATTAACGCGACTTGCGCTGCAATTGGCGTAAGTGATTTGGCTGGAGGGGAAACCAAGGCGAAGAGCGGACTGGCAGAAGTCTCAGTAGAGGTCTTCCATTCCCAGCTCCCCTAAGTGCGGACGTGACATTCTTTACTCAGCTTGCCTGAGAGAGAGTGAGCATCTCTGCAGTTTAGGACTTAGCAAACGGAACGATTGAGCTTGGGGATAAAACGTATTGGTTGAACTATGTATTGAGCAAGATAGTTAGGAGTGAATAGACGAGTGAAGCCTTGCAGCTCCACGAGGCCGGCCGATGTCCGCACAACGACGATGCCCCACCACGCTGAATTCGGTGATATTGCACCCACCTGGTTTGAGTTAGGCACTGATTAATTTGTTGGATCATGTCAGCAAAGTTTCCATGAGGGTTTCATGGGCCGTGTATTGTGGAATTCTTCTCCCAATTCGCATTACGCCTGGGTTAGTCGATAGGAATTAATTTTGATTCTTCGCGCTTTACTCCATGTAAACGCAATTTATTACCACTGCCTGTTAGGAGAGTCGTGTAATGTGATGATTGAAGGTCGGGTGTTAAAATAAATTTGTCCTAATCGACTGCATCTGTTTTCAATCATGTAGTTGAAATCCCAAGTCACTTTCTTAATTAATTTTATGTTCAACATTGGCATCTGGTAGCTGAATATAATATCTATGTGCACCCCTTTTTAATTAAAAGTGATCAATTCTGAATCAATTAATGTCAACATTGCCACCGAAGTTCAATCGGGAGTCACAGGGCCTTATTACTTTCTTTGCGTTATCCGATATTGCGGCAGTTTTGCACTCTCTGTTGATCTGTTAGTCAATTAGCTGGGCTGAACACACGCCAAAACCAGATAAGTGACGAGTGGGGTGTTACAATACGATGACATCGCTTTGAATATTTTGAATGGATGGACGTTTGTAAATGCTTTCCATGGTGCAACGGTTCTCAGTTGAAAGTATTTCGGATGCTGAAGGTCTTCGAAACGCAATAAATTATTTATTTTATATTGCGAATGATAGAGCCTACATTTCAGCATTCATGTTAACTACAGCCACATACATTCAACGAAAAATTGTATTATAATATGAAACAAAAACTGTTGCAGTGCCAACACTGATGAGCTAAACCATTACGATCACTTCTTAACAGCGTGTTCATGCTCGTTTGGAACGCAGTGCAGCAGTGATTCTGCTTGGCGTGGATTCAACAAGTCCTCGGTAGGTTCCTGAGGATATGCGGCACCAAAGGTCTGCGCACAGGACACCTAATAACCGTGAATTACGGGCCAGTGGCTCCAGGGCGTGGAGCTAGCGCCCCAGGTAGGTTCCAACGGGTTTAAATGAGACGAATTTTGTGGTCAAGACAGTTCACTGTCTTGCTGCTCAAACCGCAGCAATACGATTCTGCCTTCGTGACACGGACAGTTATCCATCTGGAATATGCCATCGGCGTCGGGGAAGACGTCAAGCATGAAGGGATGAAGGTGACATGCAACAACGATCACTTTGGCCGCAGATGTCATCGTAACTTCGATTACTGCAACACGTCTTATGGAAGCCCTGGAAAACGACCACCATGGCATAACACTGCCCACATCGACCGACATCCGGTCTACGGCGCATGTTTCGAGCAGTCGTTATCTTTGATGATGGAATATCCAGCACGATCGTCGACCTAGTGTAACAAGGTACGTGAGTCATCCGACCAAGTGACACGTTGTCACTGATCCACGGTCCAGTATTAGTGTTTATGGATCCACAGCACTCGTAATTGACGACGTCGTTGGGTCAACCGTCATGAGACGAGGACGCCGAAAACCCTGTCGCCTGTTCGTGGCTTCAATCACTTTTGATGCCTGCTCGCGACAGTTAGCACACGAAGAGCCGATACGTTCGCCGGGCCACAACAATCTGCCCTTTGTTAAAGTCGTTTGTGTCAATTGTTTTTTTTCCATTCCGCAAGCTGTATTGAGATTAAACACATTTAATGTACGTTGTTATTAATTTTCTGTGTTATTCAACACACTGTCAGGTTTGCACATGTGCAACATTTAGTAATCATTACAATATGCGTTTCACAAAGTACCGATTTAAAAATACGTACTTTAACACATTCACCTCTAAGTATTGTCGTATAGTCACATTACAGCTGTTGTATAGTTCACAATAAGTGCTGGAATATCCGACCGTCACCTTCAGTGCAGCTGAGCACTCTTGGGAAAACATGTTACACTACTGGCCATTAAAATTGCTACACCACGAAGATGACGTGCTACAGATGCGAAATTTAACCGACAGGAAGAAGATGCTGTGATATGCAAGTGAATAGCTTTTCAGAGCATTCACACAAGGTTGGCGCCGGTGGCGACGCCTACACCGTGCTGACATGAGGAAAGTTTCCAACCGATTTCTCATACACAAACAGCAGTTGAGCCGCGTTGCCTGGTGAAACGTTGTTGTGATGCTTCGTGTAAGGAGGAGAAATGCGTACCATCACGTTTCCGACTTTGATAAAGGTCGGATTGTAGCCTATCGCGATTGCGGTTTACCGTATCACGACATTGTTGCTCGCGTTGGTCGAGATCCAATGACTGTTGGCAGAATATGGAATCGGTGGGTTCAGGGAGGCAATACGGAACGCCGTGCTGGATCCCAACGGCCTCGTATCACTAGCAGTCGAGATGACAGGCATCTTATCCGCATGGCTGTAACAGATCGTGCAGCCACGTCTCGATCCCTGAGTCTACACATGGGGACGTTTGCAAGACAACCATCTGCACGAACAGTTCGACGACGTTTGCAGCAGCATGGACTATCAGCTCGGAGACCATGGCTGCGATTCCCTTGACGCTGCATCACAGACAGGAGCGCCTGCGATGGTGTACTCAACGACGAAGCTGGGTGCACGAATGGCGTTTTTTCGGATGAATCCAGGTTCTGTTTACAGCATCATGATGGTCGCATCCGTGTTTGGCGACATCGCGGTGAACGCACATTGGAAGCGTGTATTCGCCATCGCCATACTGGCGTATCACCTGGCGTAATGGTATGGGGTGCCATTGGCCACACGTCTCGGTCACCTCTTGTTCGCATTGACGGCACTTTGAACAGTGTTCGTTACATTTCAGATATGTTACGCCCCGTGGCTCTACCCTTGATTCGATCCCTGCAAAACCCTACATTTCAGCAGGATAATGCACGACCGCATGTTGCAGGTCCTGTACGGGCCTTTCGGGACACAGATAATGTTCGACTGCTGCCCTGGCCAGCACATTCTCCAGATCTCTCACCAATTGAAAACGTCTGGTAAATGGTGGCTGAGCAACTGGCTCGTCACAATACGCCAGTCACTACTCTGATGAACTGTGGTATTGTGTTGAAGCTGCATGGGCAGCTGTACCTGTACGCGCCATCCAAGCTGTGTTTGACTCAATGCCCAGACTTATCAAGGCCGTTATTACGGCCAGAGGTGGTTGTTCTGGGTACTGATTTCTCAGGATCTATGCACCCAAATTGCGTGAAAATGTAATCACATGTCAGTTCTAATATAATACACTCCTGGAAACTGAAATAAGAACACCGTGAATTCATTGTCCCAGGAAGGGGAAACTTTACTGACACATTCCTGGGGTCAGATACATCACATGATCACACTGACAGAACCACAGGCACATGGACACAGGCAACAGAGCATGCACAATGTCGGCACTAGTACAGTGTATATCCACCTTTCGCAGCAATGCAGGCTGCTATTCTCCCATGGCGACGATCGTAGAGATGCTGGATGTAGTCCTGTGCAACGGCTTGCCATGCCATTTCCACCTGGCGCCTCAGTTGGACCAGCGTTCGTGCTGGACGTGCAGACCGCGTGAGACGACGCTTCATCCAGTCCCAAACATGCTCAATGGGGGACAGATCCGGAGATCTTGCTGGCCAGGGTAGTTGACTTACACCTTCTAGAGCACGTTGGGTGGCACGGGATACATGCGGACGTGCATTGTCCTGTTGGAACAGCAAGTTCCCTTGCCGGTCTAGGAATGGTAGAACGATGGGTTCGATGACGGTTTGGATGTACCGTGCACTATTCAGTGTCCCCTCGACGATCACCAGTGGTGTACGGCCAGTGTAGGAGATCGCTCCCCACACCATGATGCCGGGTGTTGGCCCTGTGTGCCTCGGTCGTATGCAGTCCTGATTGTGGCGCTCACCTGCACGGCGCCAAACACGCATACGACCATCATTGGCACCAAGGCAGAAGCGACTCTCATCGCTGAAGACGACACGTCTCCATTCGTCCCTCCATTCACGCCTGTCGCGACACCACTGGAGGCGGGCTGCACGATGTTGGGGCGTGAGCGGAAGACGGCCTAACGGTGTGCGGGACCGTAGCCCAGCTTCATGGAGACGGTTGCGAATGGTCCTCGCCGATACCCCAGGAGCAACAGTGTCCCTAATTTGCTGGGAAGTGGCGGTGCAGTCCCCTACGGCACTGCGTAGGATCCTACGGTCTTGGCGTGCATCCGTGCGTCGCTGCGGTCCGGTCCCAGGTCGACGGGCACGTGCACCTTCCGCCGACCACTGGCGACAACATCGATGTACTGTGGAGACCTCACGCCCCACGTGTTGAGCAATTCGGCGGTACGTCCACCCGGCCTCCCGCATGCCCACTATACGCCCTCGCTCAAAGTCCGTCAACTGCACATACGGTTCACGTCCACGCTGTCGCGGCATGCTACCAGTGTTAAAGACTGCGATGGAGCTCCGTATGCCACGGCAAACTGGCCGACACTGACGGCGGCGGTGCACAAATGCTGCGCAGCTAGCGCCATTCGACGGCCAACACCGCGGTTCCTGGTGTGTCCGCTGTGCCGTGCGTGTGATCATTGCTTGTACAGCCCTCTCGCAGTGTCCGGAGCAAGTATGGTGGGTCTGACACACCGGTGTCAATGTGTTCTTTTTTCCATTTCCAGGAGTGTATATCTGTGCAATGAATATCCGTTTATCATCTGCATTGCTTCTGAGTGTAGCAATTTTAATGGCCAGTAGTGTATGTTGCTTGTCTGAGTGCCTGTACACGTTCCCTAATGAGGGCAGCAGTGTCCATGATGCGACGAAGCAGTTCACCTCACGTATTCGTATTTCGTTTCTGCATTTCACACTTTACCCAACCCCATAAAGAAAAATTTCATAGCGTAAGGTCTGGTGATCTTGGTGGTCACTTGATTGTACTACCACGACCAATCCAGCGATTAGGGTAAGTGCGGTCGAGATATTCCTTCACACGTCTGGTGAAATGTGGAAGGGCTGTCATGCTGGAAGGACGTAGCCGTCCCCATGGCCAAAGGATCGTCCTCAAGGTGGCTATAAAAGGATTACACTGCACCATTTCAGTAATGTATTGCTGATCCTGCACAGGTTGTTGAAGTACAAGTTCCGAAGAAGTGAGAATTTGGAAGAATACCTGTTTCACCCTGTTTGCTGTAAACTCTGGTAAAGTCTACGATCAGGATTTCGACGTGTCGGAAAGCACCAATGGTATATTCGCCAACAGCAGCAGGAACTTTACCATCGCAGAAACCATAAACATACACCTTCTTCAATAGTGAAAATGTGTGGCATTTTAGCCATCACGTGTGCAGACACTGTTAAATAATGCTTCTCTCTGATACACTCGCTGTCCATCGCCACTACTCTACTCGCAGCACACCATGGATAACTGCGCGGTCAACAGTTTAGCTTAATGGTTGAAAGACATCCCGAGCAAGGAGGCTGAAACCAACAAGGTAGATTGGGCTAAAAGAAAACGTCAAAGAGATGGGGCGGGTAAAGTAGCCCTCACACTGTAAATAATATTGACCGTCAATATATTGCCTGGCTGAGGGCGCATATTGACGTATTGTCAATACCAGAAATACTGAGGAGAGGTACCGATGCTCCTCGAAATATTCTGAATATATACTGAACGATGAGGTGAAGTATTGATTACTTTACATTATTCTCCGTTCAGATGTCGAGGAAGCTTCATGAACTAGGCACACGTCACTAGTGAGCATTGTTTATGTTTTCAATTCGCCTTTGTGTATATCGTATCTCAGATTCTAATTTTCAAGTAGTCGTCCAACATAAAACAATTTTAATAGCTTTCTGGAAGGGTAAACATAGTGTATACCACTTTAGAATGGTGGCCAGAGGATTCTCTATCACATATCCACATATATACTCCACTAGCCACCAAGCGGTGTGTGGCGGAGGGCACAATTCGCGCCAAAATCATATTCCCCCCTCCCTCTGTTCCACTCGCGGATCGCGCGAGGGAAAAACGACTGTCTGAACCCCTCAGTACGAGCTCTTATTTCCTTTACCTTTGAATAGTGATCATTGCACAATCTGAAAGTTGGTGGTAATAATATATGCTCTACATCCTCGGTGAAGATCGGATTTCGGAATTTAGTGAGCAGCCCCTTCTGTTTAGCGCGCCGTCTATCTGCAAGTGTGTCCCACTTCAAACTTTCTATGAGATTTGTAACGCTCTCGCGATGGCTAAATGTACCAATCACGAATCTTGCCGCTCTTCTTTGGACCTTCTCAATCTCTTGAACAGACCCAACTGGTAAGGGTCCCATACAGACGAACAATACTCTAAGACTGGACGAACTAACGTATTGTAAGCTATTTCCTTTGTTGAAGGACTGCATCGCTTCAGGATTCTACCAATAATCCGCAGTCTAGAGTTCGCCTTACCCGTTACTTGTGTAATCTGGTCATTCCATTGGAGATCATTTCGAATAGTCACACCCAGATATTTGGCGGACGTTACCGCTTCCAAAGACTGGGTATTTATTTTGTATTCGTACATCAATGGGGATTTTCGCCTTGTTGTACGCAGTAGGTTACACTTACTAATATTGAGAGATAATTGCCAGTCATTACACCACGTATTAATTTTCTGCAAATCCTCACTGACTTGTTCACAACTTTCGTGTGATACTTCTTCCCTGTAGACCACTACATCAGCGGCAAACAGTCTCAGGCCGCTATCAATACCATCAACCAGATCGTTTATGTAAATCGTAAAAAGCAGGGGACCTATTACGCTGCCCTGGGGCACACCTGAAGTTACGCTTGTTTCTGTTGAAGTCACGCCATTCAGGACGACATACTGCTCCCTGTCTGTTAGAAAACTTTCTATCCAACCGCATATGTCATCGGATAGACGGTAAGCGCGCACTTTTTGTAGCAAGCGACAGTGCGGAAATGAGTCGAACGCCTTTCGAAAGTCGAGAAATATGGCATCAACCTGGGAGCCGGTATCTAGTACCTGTTGTATATCATGCACAAAGACGGCCAGCTGTGTCTCGCATGACACCTTGCTTATTTTATTAATTTTAAAATATAGTATAGGTAAGCGAATTACAAAGCAGTTTGGAAAAAGGCTTCCACATCCAAAAATACGTCATATACCTGACTAGTAAGAAGTCTGCGAAATACATATCAATTACCCTAAATTATCACAAAACGTAAGAATAGTTTTACGTTAATTGCCTACAAATTTCCTTGCTAGGCAGATATAACTGCTTCACAGATTTCTATAGAATTATACTACTTGTGTTTGCTAATATTACAGAACTAAACTTCGAAAATTCGGATGACTTGCCTTTCAACAGAAATCTCAAAGACACTCGTAATCTGAAACTTCCTGGCAGATCAAAACTGTGTGCCGGACCGAGACTCGACCCCGGGACCTTTGTCTTTCAAGGGCAAATGCTCTACCATCTGAGCTACCCAAGCCTTACTTCCATCAGTACTTCGTCCCCTATATTCCAAACTTCACAAAAGCTCTCCTGCGAACCTTGCAGAACGAGGCACAGTTGTTATTCGTGAAAGGCAAAGGTCCCGAGTTAGAGTCTCAGTCCGGGACACAGTTTTAATCTGCCAGGAATTCTCATAACAGCGCACACTCCATTGCAGAGTGAAAATTTCATTCTGGGTACTTCTAATCTTCCGTCGGCTGCGACTGATTCTCTCATTAAATTGTTTTGCTTCTTTATTTTATCTCGTGTCAACGTTAATAAAATGGGTATGATGCAGGACTCATCGGAAAATAATTTACGAAATTTTTCGAGTCCTTGGTTGTGATTTCAGTCAGTAGATTAACATGAAACCAGTGGCTCCTTTTTTTCAACGCTCTCAGACCCATGTTTTGTTTTTAGCTGTTTACTGTTTGCAAACTACAGCAACTGCATCACATTCTTTCTTCTGGGTCTTCGACATCGTAACGTTATAAAACAGAGTTGTCTTGTAACAGTTTTTGTCAACCAGAATGAGACTTTCACTCTGCAGCGGAGTGTGCGCTGATATGAAACTTCCTGGCAGATTAAAACTGTGTGCCGGACCGAGACTCGAACTCGGGACCTTTGCCTTTCGCAGGCAAGTGCTCTACCATCTGAGCTACCCAAGCACGACTGCCGCCCCGTCCTCATAGCTTTACTTCTGCCAGTACCTCGTCTCCTACCTTCCAGTCTCTACAGAAACCTCCTCGCAGGAGAGCTTCTGTAAAGTTTGGAAGGTAGGAGACGAGGTACTGGCAGGAGTAAAGCTGTGACGGCGGCTCTATGAGAAAGTGGATGCCTTGCGGGACACTGTCCATGGGTTGCTCCACGTTGGGCGCCAGTTTCGCTGGCTATTTACTATTTGCTTTGTTTTATTATTACTCGCGTAACAACTAATGTAAGAGATAAAATATGTTGCTACGAAAAGAGCCCCGAAATACCTTTTAGTGATGCTGTGCTGTGACTTTCTTTGGATCATTAATTTTCAACAAAACAAAATAGATTATGTTCTTATTGTTTTGGATCTGGCTTTCTATTAAAGGAACATTTTTTTTCGTTACTGTAACTCGCCATAAAGTTCAACATATCTTCCTTACTTTATAGTTATTGAAAAGATCAATGAAAATTATTCGTTATCAATACTGATGTTACAGCACGCAATGATTGTTCAACATCAAAATTTTGCAGTGGATTTTTGTTAACAGTAAAACACCAGTAATTACCACGACTAACACGAGAACATGAGACTATTGTCATAGAAAAAGATGTTTTTACTATAAGGTTTGCCAGACCAGAACTATGCACAGCATGATTTCTTTTATGTTATGGAGGTAAATTATCTTTTTGCACTGTTAATAATATATTATCAGCAGACCGCGTCAACCTGTAAAACACTTCACAAGATCTGCTGCTCTGCTCTGCTATTCCGGAAGCTGAAAGAAATAATTTTAGTTCACTATTACCTGCCCGCTTCTTTGCGGTACGATTGATTTCATTTAATGCAGTTTGAATGCGGCAGCGGCTCGTTCGTTCGTAGCGCAGCTCTGCAGCACGAATAATATTTAAATAACTGAAAATGTCTTAAAGGGATGGGATAAAATACCAGACAAGCTCATTACAAATCATAATTCAAGGTTTCACTAAGTAACTCTATTCAAAACATTTAAACAAATCAAGTTATTACACACCTTTCCAAGGCTATGTCTAATGGCGTCCCTCTCACAATCTTGACAAAAGAATGCTACGCAAGCGTAGAATATAACGTCACAGGCTCTTCCTACTCACGTAACTACAAGAAGACGACAGAGAAATTAATGTTCGTTCTGTACTATTTATAGTAGTCAGATATTCTCATCTTTGTTTGATATTTAATAAGTATCGTCTGTGGCGGTTTCAGTACTCGCCGACACAGATATTATCTAAATTAAAAAAAAACAGTACATAATTCTATACAAGAACAAAACATGACACATAATGCTTTCTCTTTATTACATAATATGTCTTTTGCTAAGAGACGTTACACAGTCTCTACAGAAACCTCCTCGCAGGAGAGCTTCTGTAAAGTTTGGAAGGTAGGAGACGAGGTACTGGCAGAAGTAAAGCTGTGAGGACGGGGTGTGAATCGTGGTTGGGTAGCTCAAATGGCAGAGCTAGCCGGCACGGTAGCTCAACGGGTTCGGTCAGAGGGTTAGCAGCCATCTGTAATAAAAAAAAAAAAAACTGAGTTAATGGATAAACGACGAACTGAAACGAGTGTCTTGCGACGTCCGCCCCGAGCAGATGCAACGAACTAAAAACGAACAAAATGAGATAAAAAAAAGAGGGTTGGCTGCCCTCAGTTATAAAAAAACTGAGTGAAAGGATCAACAGTGAACTTGAACGGGTGTCATGGGGCGTCCGCCCGGAAGAAATGCAACGAACAATATTGAACAAAATGAGAAAAAAAAGATTTAAAAAAGAAAAAGAAAGAAAGATGGTAGAGCACTTGCCCGCGAAAGGCAAAGGTCCCGAGTTCGAGTCTCGGTCCGGCACACAGTTTTAATCTGCCAGGAAGTTTCAGTTTTTGTCAACATTATTAATGGTGTGAGCTCGGTTCAATATGTTGAAGGTTTCACAAACCAGTATTGTCAATAAATATTGAACATCTGCAGGCCCCGAAAGACAGATACGTATGCGCCACTAGCCCAAAAACAAATATCCATTAAATGTGTTCTATCTCGGAAATCATTTAGAATACGACATATGTCCGTGTGAAGTTGTTTACTTCAAATGAGCGTTCCTGTCATATCCCTGCATATTCACCATTCCGCCTGGGATACCCCGTGTACTTTGCTTTAAAACGGTTCGTAGAGGTGGCAAGATTAGCACAAGATAGGAAATGCTGGAGGAAAGCATGAAACCACTCGTTAGCTTCCCTGACGTGTTTGCTCTCTCTCTGTGAGAGAGGGGCGCGAAGTGGACCAGTCCGCTATCGATATGACGCAGCGCGGCGGGGCATCAGCAGCGGCAGGAGCAGGAGCGAGAGATCGATGTGTTGTGTCGGCGCGCTGCTTGCAGCCAAGAGCGAGGTCGCGCGGCGCAGGTCTGGCGTGGCGCGCCGGGCCCCCTCCTCGCCACCCGCATACCGCAGCCTCAAGGCCAGCGGCCGGCTGGCTGTGGCTCTCTGGCTGTGCCAGTGGCTGGCGGGAGGCGGCGGCGGCGGCGGCGGCAGCGCGGGATTCGTCATCCCTGCGCGTCAGCGGGCCGCTGCACTGCCTGCAGCGTGCAGCGCGGGCGAAAGCGAAGGGACGGCAACAAAGTATCGATGTCGGCGGTTTACAATCGACCTTTCGGTATCGATAATACAAACTTAGAAGCGGCATCGATGTTGTTAAAGACAAAACCACCAGGCTACTTGTTGCCACTGTTAATAACGTTTCCCTCATTTAAACGAATCCTTATTGTGAACATGACTCGCAACGGCCCCAGTGAAACACTTTTGCGTCTCGTCAAATGTGGCCATCGGACAGGGGAGGAGTAGTGTTTTTGAACGAATTCAAGATGGAACACTGATTTGTTGTAACTAAGTGTGAACTAATGTGTATTCATTCAGTTCATGCTTTAGTGATTTAATGTGATGCCTGACCATACTACTTCAAATTTTTATGTTAAAAGTTAAAAATAATACTTTGAATAATATAATTATAGTTTCCATTTATGATATGTGAGATTACATTTGTTCTATGTAAATATAAGTACTTACACGTGGTATTTCAATGTATTTGTGACGAATGTCTAGGAGTGACAGCTCATGTCACCTTTGTTAGAAACAAATTGTTCGCCGGCGCCTGTGTCTACGTTATGTGTCTTTAAAAATTATCGATTACGCCCTTTAGACGTGTCAGGATGTTTATAAGCAATGTACGTTGCCTATAAGCCAATCATCTGCTCCACATGAAAGCTGGTACGCCGAGCTTCTAAAATACCTTTCTCCACTCAGAGATACTCTTCCTTAAGGTTTTCACGTTGAAAATCACTCTGTCAGTTTACTGGGGCAGGTAAATGTAGCACACATGGATGGTAGACCCTGCTACTCTCGTCGTATCTCGTCGTCCCAGAGCGAGCAAATTAAATATAACAACAGCTAGCATCGCCGGTAAACGTCAGCGAACATTTGGTGTCTAATTAAAGTTGTTAACCGTGACGTGATCATCACCCATAGATTTTTCTTTGAAAAGCGTTTAATACTCTGTGTAAAGCAAATCCAACATATCACGACGGTTCAAACACGCGTCCGGCCATCCTGATTTAGGTTTTCCGTGATTTCCCTAAATCGTATACATCTAAAAAGATGGAA
Source organism: Schistocerca piceifrons (assembly GCF_021461385.2). Taxonomy (NCBI): domain Eukaryota; kingdom Metazoa; phylum Arthropoda; class Insecta; order Orthoptera; family Acrididae; genus Schistocerca; species Schistocerca piceifrons. Next base: position 776,052,621 of record NC_060140.1, on the reverse strand, counting down.
CAAACGTTATTATCATAACGAGGGATATATACTGAAGCGCCAAAGCAACTGGTATAGGCATGCTTATTCAAAAACAGAGATATGTAAACAGATAGAATACGCCTCTGCGGTCGGCAACGTATAAGACAAGTGTGCCGCAGTTGTTAGATCGGTTACTGCTGTTACAATGGCAGTTTATCAGCCAGCCGCTGTGGCCGAGCGATTCTAGGCATTTCAGTCTGGGACCGCGCTGCTGCTACGGTCGCAGGTTCGAATCCTGCCTCGGGCATGGATGTGTGTGATGTCCTTATGTTAGTTAGGGTTAAGTAGTTCTAAGTCTAGGGGACTGATTACCTCAGATGTAAAATCCCATAGTGCTTAGAGCCATTTCAACCATTTGAGAAGTTTATCAAGATTTAAGCTAGTTTGAACGTGGTGTCATAGTCAGCGCACGAGCGATGGGACACAGAATCTCCGAGGTAGCGATGAAATGGGGAATTTGCCGCAAGACAATTTCACGAGTGTACCGTGAATATCAGGAATCCGGTAAAACATCTGCGACCGGAAAAACATCCTGCAAGGACGGGATCAACGACGACTGAAGAGAATCGTTCAGTATAACAGAAGTGCAACACCTTCGCAAATTGCGGCAGATTTCAATGCTGGACCATCAACAAGAGTCAGCGTTTGAACCATTCAACGAAACTTCCTGGCAAATTAAAACTGTGTGCCCGACCGAGACTCGAACTCGGGACCTTTGCCTTTCGCGGGCAAGTGCTCTACCATCTGAGCTACCGAAGCACGACTCACGCCCGGTACTCACAGCTTTACTTCTGCCAGTTTCATATCAACGCACACTCCGCTGCAGAGTGAAAATCTCATTCTGGAAACATCCCCCAGGCTGTGGCTAAGCCATGTCTCCGCTATATCCTTTCTTTCAGGAGTGCTAGTTCTGCAAGGTTCGCAGGAGAGCTTCTGTAAAGTTTGGAAGGTAGGAGACGAGATACTGGCAGAAGTAAAGCTGTGAGTACCGGGCGTGGGTCGTGCTTCGGTAGCTCAGATGGTAGAGCACTTGCCCGCGAAAGGCAAAGGTCCCGAGTTCGAGTCTCGGTAGGGCACACAGTTTTAATCTGCCAGGGAGTTTCATAACAGCGCACACTCCGCTGCAGAGTGAAAATCTCATTCTGGCATTCAACGAAACATCATCGATAGGGGCTTTCGGAGCCGAAGGCCTACTCGTGTACCCTTGATGACTTCACGACACAATGCTTTACGCCTCGCCTGGGCCCGTCAACACCGACTTTGGACTGTTGATAACTGGAAACATGTTGCCTTGTCGGACGACTCTCGTTTCAAATTGTACAGTGCGAATGGACATGTACAGGTATGAAGACAATCACATGATTCCATGGGGCCCTGCATGTCAGCAGGGGACTGTTCAAACTGGTGGAGGCTCTCTAATGGTGTGGGGCTTGTGCAGTTGCAATGATATGGAACCCCTGATACATCGAGATACGACTCTGATAGGTGACACATATGTAAGTATCCTGTCTGATCACCTGTATCCATTCATGTCCACTGTGCATTCCGACGGACTTCGCAATTCCAACCGAACAATGCGACACCCCGCACGTCCAGAATTGCTACAAATTTGCCCCAGGAACACTCTTCTGAGTTTAAACACTTCTGCTTCCCATCGAACTCTCCAGACATTAACATTATTGAGCATATCTGTGATGTCTTGGAACGCGCTGTTCAGAAGAGCTGACCACCCCCTCTTACTCTTACGGATTTACGGACAGCCCTACGGGATTCAAGGTGTCAGTTACCTTCAGCACTACTTCAGAAATTAGTGGAGTCCATGACTCGTCGTGTGGCGGCACTTGTGCGTGCTCGCGGAGGCCCTGCACGATATTAGACAGGTGTACCAGTTTCTTTGGTTATTTATGTGTAAAATTAAAGGACTACTTCTTCAAAATCCCGTATCTACATCTACATCTATACTCCACAAGCTACCTGACGGTTCTCCCTTCTATTCCAGTCTCGTATTGTTCGTGGAAAGAAAGATTGTCGGTATGCCTCTGTGTGGGCTCTAATCTCTCTGATTTTATGCTCATGGTCTTTTCGCGAGATATACGTAGGAGGGAGCAATATACTGTTTGACTCCTCGGTGAAGTTATGTTCTCGAAACTTCAACAAAAGCCCGTACCAAGCTACTGAGCGTCTTACTTGCACAGTCTTCCACTGGAGTTTACCTATCATCTCCGTAACGCTTTCGCGATTACTGAACAACCCTGTAACGAAGCGCGCTGCTTTCCGTTGGATCTTCTCTATCTCTTCTATCAACCCTATCTGGTACGGATAGGGTAGTATTCAAGCAGTGGGCGAACAAGTGTACTGTAACCTACTTCCTTTGTTTTCGGACTGCATTTCCTTAGGATTCTTCCACAGAATCTCAGTCTGGCATCTGCTTTACCGACGATTAATTTTATATGGTCATTCCATTTTACATCACTCCTAATGCCTACTCCCAGATAATGTATGGAATTAACTGCTTCCAGTTGCTGACCTATATTGTAGCTACATATAAAGGATCTTTCTTTCGATGTATTCGCAGCACATTATACTTGTCTATATTGAGATTCAGTTGCCATTCCATGCACCATGCGTCAATTCGTTGCAGATCCTCCTGCATTTCAATGCAATTTTCCATTGTTACAACCTCTCGATATACTACAGCATCATCCGCAAAAAGCCTCAGTCAACCTTCGATGTTATCCACAAAGTCATTTATATATACTGTGAATAGCAACGGTCCTACGACTCTCCCCTGCGGCACACCTAAAACCACTCTTACTTCGGAAGACTTCTCTCCATTGAGAATGACATGCTGCGTTCTAATATCTAGGAACTCTTCAATCCAATCACACAATTGGTCTGACAGTCCATATGCTCTTTGTTCATTAAACGACTGTGGGGAACTGCATCGAACGCCTTGCGGAAGTCAAGAAGCACGGCATCTACCTGGGAACCCGTGTCTATGGCCCTCTGAGTCTCGTGGACGAATAGCGCGAGCTGGATTTCACACTATCGTCTTTTTCGAAACCCATGCTGATTCCTACAGAGTAGATTTCTAGTCTCCAGAAAAGTCATTATACTAGAACATAATACGTGTTCCAAAATTCTACAACTGATAGACGTTAGAGATATAGGTCTATAGTTTTGCACATCTGTTCGACGTTCCTTCTTGAAAACGGGGATGACCTGTACCCTTTTCCAATCTTTTGGAACGCTACGCTCTTCTAGAGACCTACGGTACACCGCTGCAAGAAGGGGGGGGGGGGGCAATTTCCTTCGTGTACTCTGTGTAAAATTGAACATAAGATCAAAATTTCTTAGGGTTTTGTGACAAGTTAGTACGTAGAACTTTACTTTCTGTCCCATCCCTGCGCATAATTTTGAAATTTGGCTCAAAGATTTCTACAAACTTCCTCTGTAATGGTGCAAAAGCGTGACACCCTGCGACATCACCCTCAGGCTCAGCGACGCTTCACACAGCAAGGTGTAGAAAAATGCAGGAAAAAACGCCACAGCATTGAAGTTCATGTGAGCTTTAAGGTGGGTTAATGATGTTACGTCTGCACGAGATTTCACCACAATTCTGCCTACGCCACCGTGGATGTGCCACAGAACGACAAGGTCGTCGCAGCCCCTCCTACACACATTTTTCTCCTTCTTTTGCCACCTTTGCGATGGAAGTCAAACCCACGACACCCAGCGTCGAAATCACGCGGTTTTCTTATGGGTGGCTGAGGGAAACATTTGAGACACACCGCCGCTCAGAATAGGCGCGAGAAGGCCTCAGGCCGTGGCATAAAGGACTTCAATGGAACCACTCCCTTGGGACGTTGATTCCCACACATTTCGCTGTCGAAAATGGCAGTTTGCAGGCGATGAGCAGCAGGACGATGTTCTTCACAACGTTCGAAACTGCTAACAGCTTCCGGGCATTTCAACCCTACTCTAAGGACATCGCAGGACTGCAACCCCTTGAGTGTGATCTGATCCCTTTGGAGTGCAGTGCGACCCTTGTTTGGCAACACCATCGGATCGCTCACGCACATTTATTGGGCACGATAAACATGTACCTGTCAGGGTCACTTCGACACCGATTCAACCTTGTGGCTGCTGTAATGCCTGAGGGTTAGGCAGCCCCTCCGACACCCCTTACGTGTGGTTTGGCGACCTCCAGGCGCTAGAGCAGTTGCGAGACGAAAGTGGTGTAAAAGTTTCAGGCAGGTACATTTTTGAAGTGGTCGACAAAGGTGCGTAGGTCACACTGTGGGTATTGCCGAACTGGGTTGCATTCACAAACATGATAATGTAGCATCCCCCGTGATCATGCCACAGTACTTAGAATACAACATGAGATCCAAATTATTTGTTTCACGAACCAAAGAGAGTATAAAATCAAAAACAAACGCGAGAAATGAAGGTCAAGTATTCAAACAGCAAGCGAAATAAAATAGATTTTGTGCTGCCCGTATGTGCCTTTATTACATCTTATAACTATAAGTTTTTCTTCATGACAAAAACATTCGTTTACAAAAGTGTATTCATAACAAATGCACGCATTTTAAAGTTAAAGTAAAATACGGGAATTATACTAATTTTGCCTTAACTAACTCGAAATCAGTACTCGAATCACTTTTCCATAGTGGCTGGTGCATACTGAGTATTACTACTAAATATCGTTGAAATAAGATGTCTGTTAAAGAGTGTTCGTGGTATGTAGGTTTTGCTGTTGTATTTGTGTTTCCTGTAAACGACATATATTTTGTATAATGCATGCATTTTCATTCTCATTAAACTAATAATTAAAGTCTTTTATTTTCCCCAACAGCTTTTAGTACTTCCCAACCTGATATTTCGATATTTGTTACGACACTATGAAATTATCTAGTGCTTGTTTTCGATACCGATACCTTATTTATTAAAACAAAACTGTAGATACGATAATTTTGGAACGTTCCTTCTGATCTTCCCGCACACTACCTGCACTAAAATGTGACATCCGTCGTCAGTACACGTAAGGGGCAGACATAGATCCCTCTACCTTCACTATGATTCTACTTTCAGTAGCTGAATATGGCCGCCAGCTTCGCTACTGTATGTGAGACGGTGTTGATTTGTTTTCATATGTCTGTTGCTCTGTCCCACGGAGTCACTCCGAGCGTTGTCGAATATACCTCAGAGCCTTATAATCTATATCTAAAAGCATGGAGAGTCATCTTTGCGTTTTTATATGTCAAATTCTGCTATAATCCCCGTAATTTACTACTTCCCACTCGTCTTATTGCCCGTATCATGTCGTTGTTGTACTGCGTAGGTGTCTGATGTGCTGCTCTGTATCGGTGACAGTGAAAAAGTATGTGTTCTGGGGATCCGTGTTCCCCACATGTACAAGCAGCACTCTGACTGCGACCAACGCGGTCTAGCCGGCCGCTATGGCCGAGCGGTTCTACACGCTTCAGTCTGGAACCGCGCTACCGCTACGGTCGCAGGTTCGAATCTTGCCTCCGGCATGGATGTGTGTGATGTCCTTAGGTTAGTTAGGTTTAACTAGTTCTAAGCTCTACGGGACTAATGACCTCAGAAGTTGAGTCCCATAGTGCTCGGAGCCATTTGAACCACATTTCAGGCATTACCTCTCACCACTGACAACACAGTGGCCGACGGCCTTCACTTAACGACTGAGAGCCGTGGCGTTTGTGTAGAGTTGTCAGTGCTAACAGACAAGCCAAATTGCGTGAAATAACCGCAGAACTCAATATGGGACATACGACGAACATATACGTTAGGACAGTATGGCGAAATGTGGTGTTAATGGGTTGTGGCAGCAGCGCGGGGTAGCCGAGCGGTCTGGGGCGTCTTGTTACGGTCCGCGCGGCTTCCCCTATCGGAGTTTCGAGTCCTCCCTCGGGCAGGGGTGTGTGTGTCGTCTTTAGCGTAAGTTAGTTTAAGTTAGATTAAGTAGTGTGTAAGCTTAGGGACCGACGACCTCAGCAGTTTGGTCCCATAAGACCTTACCACAAATTTCCAATTTTTTGGGCTGTGGCGGCAGACGACATCGCCCGCAGCGCCACTCTTATGCTTGGGCCCTGGAAAACCGTGGCCTAGCCAGATGAGTTCCGAGTTCAGTTCATAAGAGCTGGCAACGCATTGGCTGTGGGACACACCCCACGAAGCCATGGACCCAAGTTGTCAATAACGCACTGTGCAACCTAGTCGTGGCTCCATAATGGTGTGGGCTGTGTTTACATGGAATGGACCGTATCGTCTGTTCCAACTGAACCGATCATTCACTGGAAATGGATCGAAAATCTATGGGACATAATCGAGAGGTCAATTCGTGTTAAACATCCTGCACCGGCAGAGCTTTAGCAATTATGGATGGCTATAGAGGCAGCATGGCTTATTATTTCCGCAGGAGACTTCAAAAGACTTGTTGAATCCATGCTAGGACGAATTTCCGCACTACGACAGGCAAAGGAAGGTCCGACATGATATTAGGAGGTATATCATGTCACCTCAGTGTATATCTAGTAAAGCATTTAAATGATACTTTTTTGCTATAGTTCAGCTATTATCAAACTAAATGCAGTACCGATCAGCTATCGCTCTGAAGTTACGCAAGAATTCCAGTAGAAACGTATGATTTTTTCTCTACCCCAGTGTTAGGTATCGACAGTTATTTTAATAGAACAGCTATTGCTTCACCAACGACAGCCATTTAAAATCCATTCTTTTAGACTTCTGCATGCATCACGGACTTCAGACACACGCATATGTTTTACTCCTGCAAGTTTCCTGATGTCATTTATCCACTTTCCGTTAGGTCCTTTTCTCGACCTTTTAATATCGTTCTTCTTAGCCATAAGTCTTATGACTGGTCTGACGCGGTCCGTCAAGTATTCCTCTCCTAAGCTAACCTCTTCATCTCAGAGTAGCACTTGCACCCTACGTCCTCAATTACTCGCATTTGCTGGATGTAATCCAACCCCTGTCTTCCTCCACGGTTTTTGCCCTCTAGAACTCCCTCTAGTACAGCGGACGTTATTCTCTGATGTCTCAACGAGTGTCCTACCACCCTGCCCCTTCCTCTTATCTGTGTTTTCTGTAGGATAGATGGGGCTAAATTAATCTTTTCTACATTCTGGGCGCCAAAGATGTACTAATTATTTTATTACACTAGTTAAATTGTGTTGGAGAATAGGCCATAGTTAAAAGTTTTGTATGATACAAGCACATTACTTCAAAAATTACTCTTCGTTATTGTAGAAAACAAACTACAGAATGTTGAAACATGCCCGCATCTCGTGGTCGTGCGGTAGCGTTCTCGCTTCCCACGCCCGGGTTCCCGGGTTCGATTCCCGGCGGGGTCAGGGATTTTCTCTGCCTCGTGATGGCTGGGTGTTGTGTGATGTCCTTAGGTTAGTTAGGTTTAAGTAGTTCTAAGTTCTAGGGGACTGATGACCATAGATGTTAAGTCCCATAGTGCTCAGAGCCATTTGAACCATTTGAATGTTGAAACATAGGGAAAATTAAAAATTTGTGGGGCTATTTGAATCGTAAATGGGGCTATGTGAATAACTGTCGTCTGTCACACAATTATACAAAATGCGGATGATTACACTTCAGTTACAATTCTTAAATGTTACATTAATTGTTACACGCTTTTCCCACAGCGGAATTGTTTACGAAACCTTGCACTTATCATGCCCGATCCATTCCCCTTTCTTCACAGATCTAGGTTCGTAATATTTTATGCTGCAGATGCCACAAGGTACGTTTTCTTCCTCAGACTCAGCTTCTTGCGATGACAAAGATGAATCATCTTCTTCATTTGAAGGTTTCTCTTGAACATCCAGCGAATTTCTGCAAAGCTCGATTTTCTACATTTGGGAGTTTTCAAAATGCAATTTTCTCGTAAGACTGAGATGAACTGATGAAGTCAGATGGTAAGATGAATTTTTCTCTCTCTCGGGAGCTTTCTTTGGAGCTGGCAAAACAGAAGAAAATAATGAAGGTGAAGCTGATGAATTCTGACTTTCTGAATGTTTTGGAGGATTAGAAGGAGTTGCAGGGCCTGGGTTTACTTCGGTGTGGTAACAGAACGAGATATATCGTTCAGGAATGTAGACGAAGGAAGGAATTTGTGCGACGGTATTTTGTAGGGACTGAAGGGGGAAATTCCTGTACACTCAGATCCCTTCACAGCATTTCCTACACTAGCTCCACGCCTCCGGGCGACGTCGATAGTTTTACCTGGACTGAATTTTGTAATGAAGGCTGGCCGATTATTACGTATAAATGAATTTGCTTCTTGGTGGTGATACGCCTTTAATGGCTTGAAAACAGTTCTGTCCAGCGGCTGCAGAATGTGGTGGCAGACACATCAGTTCAATGTGATTCTTCACACAGTATTCCAGATACTGGAGAGAAAAGTGTGAACTGTGACCGTCAAAAGGTGCCTTGTGAACCGTGTTTGTCGACGTGTTGGAGCCAATTCAAAAACAAATCTTCGTTTATTTATCTGACATAGGCACTTGAGTACCTGGAGGGATTCCCAACTTGTAATATTCTTTCATTCTTTTGCCTTTGAAGACGATGAATGATGGAATATGTGTCCCAGTGGGATTACTGGCAACAACGACTGTCACATTTTACACCCTCTCCAAACTTGTCAATGCAACGACTTCGCTTTTTCCTTTTCCCCCCCACAACTTTTTCAGACCCATTGCTCGTGGGAAACCGACTTTCGTCGACGTTATATATGTTTTGTGGTTTATTTTGCAAATCACATTCATGTGAGACAGACTTAAAAACATTGTAGCATTTTTGACTGCTTCCTTATTTAATCTCACGGCTCGAACTGTTTGAAAGTGCCTCAGCCTTCCTTAATGAAATATCTTCGTACGTCGTTTCAAGAAATAAAGGAGCCAGCCGCTTTCGTATCATCTCCCCATGGAACCATAATGTCACTGATTTTGGCATACTGGCACACTGCTCTTTTAATGCTGAGTGAGGTATGTCCAAAACCACGAACTCTTCAATCTTTCGACTAAATTTTTTTCTTGTTCTACTTGAGTGAGCCTTGATGCGTTTGATTCTCTTCCATTCCTTGAAGGAAACGAATTTCTTAACACGTCTTCAGTCTACTGACTGGTTTGATGCGACCCGCCACGAATTCCGTTCCTGTGCTAACCCCTTCATCTCAGAGTAGCACTTGCAACCTACGTCCTCAATTATTTGCTTGACGTATTCCAATCTCTGTCTTCCTCTACAGTTTTTGCCCTCTACAGTTCCCTCAAGTACCATGGAAGTCATTCCCTCATGTCTTAGCAGATGTCCTATCATCCTGTCCCTTCTCCTTATCAGTGTTTTCCACATATTCCTTTCCTCTCCAATTCTGCATAGAACCTCCTCATTCCTTACCTTATCAGTCCACCTAATTTTCAACATTCGTCTATAGCACCACATCTCAAATGCTTCGATTCTCTTCTGTTCCGGTTTTCCCACAGCCCATGTTTCATTACCATACAATGCTGTACTCCAGACGTACATCCTCAGAAATTTCTTCCTCAAATTAAGGCCGGTATTTGATATTAGTAGACTTCTCTTGGCCAGAAATGCCTCTTTTGCAATAGCGAGTCTGCTTTTGATATCCTCCTTGCTCCGTCCATCATTGGTTATTTTACTGCCTAGGTAGCAGAATTCCTTAACTTCATTGATTTCGTGACCATCAATTCAGATGTTAAGTTTCTCGCTGTTCTCATTTTTACTACTTCTCAGTACCTTCGTCTTTCTCCGATTTACTCTCAAACCATACTGTGTACTCATTAGACTGTTCATTCCGTTCAGCAGATCATTTAATTCTTCTTCTCTTTCACTCAGGATAGCAATGTCATCAGCGAATCGTATCATCGATATTCTTTCACCTTATGTTTTAATTCCACTCCTGAACCTTTCTTTTATTTCCATCATTGCTTCCTCGATATATAGATTGAAGAGTAGGGGCGAAAGGCTACAGCCTTGTCTTACACCCTTCTTAATACGAGCACTTCGTTCTTGATCGTCCACTCTTATTATTCCCTCTTGGTTGTTGTACATATTGTATATGACCCGTCTCTCCCTATAGCTTACCCCTACTTTTTTCAGAATCTCGAACAGCTTGCACCATTTTATATTGTCGAACGCTTTTTCCAGGTCGACAAATCCTATGAAAGTGTCTTGATTTTTCTTTAGCCTTGCTTCCATTATTAGCCGTAACGTCAGAATTGCCTCTCTCGTCCCTTTACTTTTCCTGAAGCCAAACTGATCGTCACCTAGCGCATTCTCAATTTTCTTCTCCATTCTTCTGTGTATTATTCTTGTAAGCAGCTTCGATGCATGAGCTGTTAAGCTGATTGTGCGATAATTCTCGCACTTGTCAGCTCTTGCCGTCTTCGGAATTGCGTGGATGATGCTTTTCCGAAAGTCAGATGGTATGTCGCCAGTCTCATATATTCTATACACCAACGTGAATAGTCGTTTTGTTGCCACTTCCCCCAATGATTTTAGAAATTCTGATGGAATGTTATCTATCCCTTCTGCCTTATTTGACCGTAAGTCCTCCAAAGCTCTTTTAAATTCCGATTCTAATACTGGATCCCCTATCTCTTCTAAATCGACTCCTGTTTCTTCTTCTATCACATCAGACAAATCTTCACCCACATAGAGGCTTTCAATGTATTCTTTCCACCTATCTGCTCTCTCCTCTGCATTTAACAGTGGAACTCCCGTTGCACTCTTAATGTTACCACCGTTGCTTTTAATGTCACCAAAGGTTGTTTTGACTTTCCTGTATGCTGAGTCTGTCCTTCCGACAATCATATCTTTTTCGATCTCTTCACATTTAACCTGCAGCCATTTCGTCTTAGCTTCCCTGCACTTCCTATTTATTTCATTCCTCAGCGACTTGTATTTCTGTATTCCTGATTTTCCCGGAACATGTTTGTACTTCCTCCTTTCATCAATCAACTGAAGTATTTCTTCTGTTACCCAAGGTTTCTTCGCAGCTACCTTCTTTGTACCTATGTTTTCCTTCCCAACTTCTGTGATGGCCCTTTTTAGAGTTGTCCATTCCTCTTCAACTGTACTGCCTACTGCGCTATTCCTTATTGCTGTATCTATAGCGTTAGAGAACTTCAAATTTATCTCGCCATTCCTTAGTACTTCCGTATCCCACTTCTTTGCGTATTGATTCTTGCTGACTAATGTCTTGAACTTCAGCCTACTCTTCATCACTACTATATTGTGATCTGAGTCTATATCTGCTCCTGGGTACGCCTTACAGTCCAGTATCTGATTTCGGAATCTCTTTCTGACCATGATGTAATCTAATTGAAATCTTCCCGTATCTCCCGGCCTTTTCCAAGTATACCTCCTCCTCTTGTGATTCTTGAACAGGGTATTCGCTATTACTAGCTGAAACTTGTTACAGAACTCAATTAGTCTTTCTCCTCTTTCATTCCTTGTCCCAAGCCCATATTCTCCTGTAACCTTTTCTTCTACTCCTTCCCCTACAACTGCATTCCAGTCGCCCATGACTATTAGATTTTCGTCCCCCTTTACATACTGCAATACCCTTTCAATATCCTCATACACTTTCTCTATCTGTTCATCTTCAGCTTGCGACGTCGGCATGTATACCTGAACTATCGTTGTCGGTGTTGGTCTGCTGTCGATTCTGATTAGCACCACCCGGTCACTGAACTGTTCACAGTAACACACCCTCTGCCCTACCTTCCTATTCATAACGAATCCTACACCTGTTATACCATTTTCTGCTGCTGTTGATATTACCCGATACTCATCTGACCAGAAATCCTTGTCTTCCTTCCACTTTACTTCACTGACCCCTAGTATATCTAGATTGAGCCTTTGAATTTCCCTTTTCAGATTTTCTAGTTTCCCTACCACGTTCAAGCTTCTGACATTCCACGCCCCGACTCGTAGAACGTTATCCTTTCGTTGATTATTCAATCTTTTTCTCATGGTAACCTCCCCCTTGACAGTCCCCTCCCAGAGATCCGAATGAGGGACTATTCTGGAATCTTTTGCCAATGGAGAGATCATCATGACACTTCTTCAATTACAGGCCACATGTCCTGTGGATACACGTTACGTGTCTTTAATGCAGTGGTTTCCATTGCCTTCTGCATCCTCATGTCGTTGATCCATTGCTGATTCTTCCGCCTTTAGGGGCAATTTCCCACCCCTAGGACAAGAGAGTGCCCTAAACCCCTATCCACTCCTCCGCCCTCTTTGACATGGCCGTTGGCAGAATGAGGGTGACTTCTTATGCCGGAAGTCTTCGGCCGCCGATGCTGATTATTTATCAAAATTTAGGCAGTGGCGGAGATCGAACCCGGGACCCGAAGTCGTTTTGATTATGAATCAAAGACTTTTTTTTTTTTTTTTTTTTGAATCTCATTTTGTTCACTTCTGTTCGTTGCATCTGCTCGGGGCGGACGTCGTAAGACATCCTTTTATGTTCGTTGTTGGTCGATTGACTCAGTTTTTTTATTACAGAACCCCTAGACCACGCGTACAACGTCTGCAGTGCGTCGTAAATGGCTCGTTATACAGCCCAGCTGCAGCGCTCACGCTTACATGCCCTTGTAAAACACTGGTTATAGCGCTTGCCATCGTGTCTTCTGACAATTGTAAACATGACTGGGTTCGTTTATTTGTTCTTATCATCTAAATAAAGCGAAAACTCAAAAATTCTTTTTATGATTACTAGATTAGTATTTCTTGCTAAATACTATAGCCTAAAGTAGAACATGGTTGGATTATGGTTGTAAGTTGTAGTAAATAGGCTATATGAATACTTCAATAAAGAAGAAATAATACACGTTGTATTCCGATTTAGAAAGCCCTACGACTGATTCACATATCGCCATTGCCTTATTATTTTTAAAATGCAAGCAGTTGCTCAAATTTGTAACGGAAGTCGTTAGTTGTTCTGCTGACCGATCTGACGCATCCTACACAACTGGTAGCGGAAAGATTTGTAACTAGCATTCATGTATTCCAACACTAGATCTTATTTCAAACTGACTTAATGTTGTATGGCGGATTTTTGTAAGCAGTACTGTCTCACATCTTCTACTTCCTTCCTTTTCCACGTCGCCACGTCCAATGAACGCGTCTTGATTTTTCTTCAGCTTCCATTACCAACAACAAATGTCATAACTGCCTCTCTGGCGCCTTTACCTTTCGTGCAGCCAAACTGATCGTCATCCAACTGTTCCACAATTTTCTTTTTGATTCTTCGGTATATTATTCTTGACAGCAGCTTAGATGCACGAGATGTTCAGCTGGTTGTGTGATAATTCTTGCACTTGTCGGCTCTTGCTATTTTCAGAATTGTGTAGATCATGTTTTTGCTAAAGTCTGAATGGCTCTGAGCACTATGGGACTCAACTGCTGAGGTTATAAGTTCCCTAGAACTTAGAACTACTTAAACCTAACTAACCTAAGGACAACACACACATCCATGCCCGAGGCAGGATTCGAACCTGCGACCGTAGCGGTCGCGCGGTTCCAGACTGCAGCGCCAGAACCGCTCGGCCACCAGCGGCCGGCTGCTAAAGTCTGATGGTACATCGCCAGTCTCATAGATTCTACAAATCAACTTAAATAGTCGTTTGTTTGCCACTTTCCCAGTGATTTTAGAAATTTCAGTGGAATGTTATCTGTCCCTTCTGCCTTATTTGATCTCAACTGATTCCACTATCTCTTCCCTATCGACTCTTGTTTCTTCTTCTATTACTTCATCAGGCAAATCCACCCCTTCACAGGGGCCTCCAATGTGCATTTTCCAGCTATCTGCTCTCTCTTGCGCGTTTAACCGTGAACTTCTCACCGCACTCTTGCTTTCAATTTCACCGAAGGTTGTTTTACTTTTTCTAAATGGTGATTCAGCCCTCCCGACGATGATTTCTTTTTAGAGTTCTTCGCACCTTTCATGTAGACATTTCGCCTTGTGTGTCCTGCATTCGGTACTTATTTCATTCATTGATTTGTATGCCGGGTGGTTATAATGAAACTGTCCCGGTCTAACACGTTATAAAACAGAAACTTTTTGCCATACGGGTATCAAACTTGGTAGCGTTAGTGTCCAGAGTATGGGGTGCATGACCTCCATGCGTCACAGCGTCATCGTCCAGTTCCAACAATGGCCACCAGGTGCCGTGATCGGTCATCGTGATTCGTAGTCTCACACGCCTGACAAGTCGCAGTGCACTTGTTGATATGTCGACACGAACTTGGAAAAAAGGAGCAGGGCGTTATTGGTGAAGCTCTATTATCGAAACAACAGTAACGCTGCAGCTACACTTCGAAAATATCGCCGGCTGAAAAGATTACGGAAGGGTCTTCTTTCTCTACCACCTGTGCGGAGAATGATTATGTTCGAATCAACTGGAGAATTGGGCGTCCCTGCAGGATGAGGCCGACGACCGGTTGCACCACAGGTGGTTGATGAAATAGCTGTTGCTATGTCAGACAACGTTGCGCGCAGTTCCTGATCCTCAGGCAGTGCGCGTGCTGTGTCACGACTGTTGAACATCCCATGGTCCATTGTACGCAAGGCGCTTCGAACCATTCTCAAATGGTATCCATACAAGATCCATATCGTATAGCAGCTTGCACCACAGTACGCACAACGACGTTTTCACTTCGCACCACTTTCTCGTAAGGATTGAAGTTGATGAGGGCTGGCCCTGGACCATCCTATGGACAGACGAAGCTCATTTTTCTCTGACGGGTGAGGTGAACACACAGAATTGCTGAGAGTAGGGATCTTCACCTCCAGTCACTGTGCATGAAGTTCCTCTGTATGGTGAACGTGTCACCGTATGGTGCAGCTTCGCAGCTACGTTCATCATTGGACCGTTCTTTTTTGAACAGGTTGGAGCTCAAGGACGAAAGACGTGACTGGCCAGCATATCATACCCGCACTACAGGGGAGAGGCGCACTGAACTCTACAGTTTTCATGCAAGATGGAGCCCCACCTAATATCGCTCGTGAAGTTCACCTGCTTCTCCAAAACACATTTGGAAACGATCGAATTATCAGCCCTTCGTTTCCAAATGATTGGCCGGCACGATCACCTGCTCTCACTCCTTGTGATTTCTGGTTGTGGGGTTACCTGAAAGACAGTGTTTACCAGGGGAACATTCACACATCCTGACCTGAAGCGCAACATATCAAGAGAGGTAGCCAGCATACCTACGTACAAGCTTCGTTTTGCTATGCAGGATGCACTCCTGCGCTTTAAGACTCTTCTGGACACTGATGGGCGCCATATTGAGCTCCTTTCGTAGCAGTAATGGTATCGGTATGTAATGTTATGATGTACCACAGCAGCACATTAAAAGTGTTTCAATTGAATTGATTCTGTATTATTTCAAAGTTTGGTACTCGTACGGTAATTAGTTTCCGCGTTACAACGTATTAAACAGGAAATGTTTAATTAGAACCACTCCGTACATTGATTTATATTGTTGCATTCCTGTCTTTCTCTGAATAGTTTTGTACATCCTTCTTTCGGCGATCAGTTGAAGGTATTTCATCTCTTACACAAAGTGTCTTCCCATTTACCTTCCCTGTAGCTATGTTTGTCTATCCGTCATCTGTGATTGCCCACGTTGGAGATGTCCTTTCCTCTTCCATTACACTGCCTACTCTGACATTCCTTATCACAGTTTCCACATCCTTAGCGAACTACAACGCGTCTCGTCATTCCTCCGTACTTCACTATCCAACTTCCTTCCACACTGATTTTTTCAGACGATTCTCTTAAACTTCAGTCTATTCTTCGTCATCATTAAGTTGTGATCTGAATTTATATCTACATCTGGGTGTGCGATACAATTCAATATCTGATTTCAGAATCTGTCTGACCATGATGTAATCCAGGTGGGACCTTCCCGTATCTCCAGGTTCTTCCCAAGTATACATCTTCCTGTTATGATTCTTGAGCAGAGTATTCGCTATTACAATTTGAAATTTATTGCAGAGCTCTACTAGTCTTTCCCGCCTCTCGTTCTATTACCAAGCCCACATTCTCCCGTAACCTTTTATTCTAGTCCTCGCCCTACAATCATGTTACAATCCCCATCACATTACATCTCCCTTTACACAGTGAATTACCAGTTGAATATCCTCATATACTTTCTCTATCTCCTCATCTGCTGCTTGTGAAGCTGCCATGTATGCTTGAACTATCGTTGGAGGCTTTGGTTTGCTGTCCGATCTGGTGAGAACAACCCTCGTCACTGAACTGTTCGTAATAGCTTACTCTCTGCCCTACCTTCCTATTGCGAATCGTACTTCCGTTGTACTGTTTTCTGCTGCTGTTGATATTACCCAGTATTCGTCTGCCCAAAAATCCTTATCTTCTTTCCATTTCACATCACTGACACTCACTAAAAGTAGATTGAGCCTTTGCATTTCCCTTTTCAGATATTTTATCTTTCCTACTACGTTCAAACTTCCGACATTCCATGCTTCTCTACCCGTAGAATGTTCTTCCATCGTTGGTTATTTCTATCTTATGAAGTCCTAAAAATACGTGCAATCTGTAATTTTTCTCAAAAGGTTGTAACAGTCTCTCGGTCTCATTGTTCCTAGCCGAGCTCCATCACGGTCGTTCTACATTTGTCTCGTATTTGGCTGGACTATCTTAAGTCCTGCCATCTGCCTTCCGTACGTACTCGAAAATCGTCTAAATTATCTTTGAAGAGGTTGAAAGTCTGTATACTTTTAACAATAAACAATTTCTGTTACAAACTTCTAAGACTTGTAGAGGGCATCGAGTACGCAATGCGTAGAGTAGGAAGCCATGCCCGGAAACGTTTTACTACCTTTCTTATCAGGAGCTTAACTCATCTACTTCTGCGAAGGGAAGAGCCATTTACTTGTTAAAGTATGCGACACGATAGAGCGATGAAGGGTTGGAGGGCAGACATTCACCTCATACCACACAATTTCCTCATGTACTATTTGGGCATATATCCGTAGATAAGTCCAGATGGTCCAGTTGCGTGGCCCCCACGATCGCCGCTTTTAACTACGTCGAACATTTCCTCGTGGGGCCGTATGAAGAGGAGATTCCTGCAGGGACAGAGCAATATTTGTTGGTGCGAATTATGATTGCTGAAGTGACTGACGCCGGAGAGAGTGTACCGGAACATGATTCATAGGTACAATGAGTTCATCGACGTTAGTGGTAGCCACATTAGTCGCTTTTGTAGTGGATCATTCTGTATACCAACCACTGTGTCCTTGATTCTTCTTTCCTTGTACATTTTACTAGAGACAATGGATAACGTTTCTTTATTTTCCACGTTTTTTGGAATTGTTACCTAATTGAGTTTTTATTAGAAACTTAATGTAGTGAGTTATACCTTATTAAACTACTATATTAATCACCTAATCTGAGATGTCTGTAGAACGGAAACGGCACTTTGCCGTGCATGGGTTACTATTGAAAATGTTGCGTTCTCAGGCCATCTACACGTCGCAGAGGTTTTTCATCGGACTTTCCGAACACCCTGTACGCATTTTTATTCACCTTAAATCATCCTCCTATCTAAACGCCGAAGCCTATCTTGGGCATTTTGTACAATCAATCAACTGCCCATCCTCCTGAATGAATTTTCATTTTGCAGTAGAGTGTGCGTTGATTTGAAACTTCCTGGCAGATTTAAACTGTCTGCCGGACCAGGACTGGAACTGGCGACCTGTGCCTCCCTTGGGTGAGACTTACACAGACAGAGCTTTCCAAGGCCGGTTAACAACCTGCCTCACAGAAATCTGCAGTTTGGAAGATAGGAGATGACGTACTGGCGGAAGTAAAGTTGTTCGTTAATCGTCACTGGACAGCTCAGTAGGTAGAACACTTGCCCACAGAAGGCCCAGGTCCCAAGTTTGAGTCCGGGTCCGGCACACAGTTTCAATCTCAAGGAAGTTTCATCCATTATCCATTTCATATTCTATTTCATTACAGCCGAAACTGCGTCCATGAGTGCAGTGGAATAAATGAGCTCTATCATTTCTAATATTATACACAATGTTTCCCACTGAGGGATCGTTTTACGAATTTCTGTCCTACTTTCATATTAAAACCAGCAATTATTTTGGTGTAGTTGTATTTACTGTCACTTACCGGTTTGGCTCTATGGTTCAAATGGCTCTGAGCACTATGGGACTTAACATCTGTGGTCATCAGTCCCCTAGAACTTAGAACTACTTAAACGTACCTAACCTAAGGACATCACACACATCCATGCCCGAGGCAGGATTCGAACCTGCGGCCGTAGCGGTCACACGGTTCCAGACTGAAGCGCCTAGAACCGCAGGTCACACCGGCCGGTACTTAACGGTTTCTGCAGCTTCTCTACCTCGTCTTTCGTGTGAGCACGTTGGTGTCTGGACTTAATGATTTCCGTGGAATATCTTGGAAAGCACGTTATCGAAAAGTTGTAACGAATTTGAACTGTATGCCGGACCGGGACTCGAAGCCTGTCCCTTGACTTTCGCGAGTAATGCTCTTACTTAGTATGTTACTCACTCTCTTACCTGTTTTCCAGACTTCAGCCACGAGTACTAGTCCAGAAGAATGTGAAGGAGAGCACCTGTGAAGTTCGGAACGTAAGAGAGAGACCTACTGTCAGAACAGTAGCTGTGAGAGCGAGTCGGGTGGCGCGTCTGTAAAGACCAGTCAGTAAGAGCTTTGCCCGCGCAAAGCGAGGTTCCGAGTTACAGTTTGTCAGCGGATACTTTTAACCGGTGACGGAGTCCGAGTCGTGAGTAGTGTGCACTCATTCCGATTATGTCGCCTACTACATTAGGTGTCGACGAGTAATCAGAATCTAGCCGGAGCAATCGGAGGGGTGTGTGACTACAGTAGTTACAGAGTATGGCTGACTAGCGAGTGAATCTGTGCTTCCAGATAGTGCGCTCATTTCGGTTATCTGCAGTACAGTCAAAGTATGTGATGAGGAAACGATTGCGTCTGTCGCTTAAAGAAAGACAGTGGATGGACACTGACTGTGTGTGTTCTAAAACTGGCGCTAAATACGAACTGATAGAAGCAGATATTACATACTCTGTCTGACAAAAATAGTGAAGCCCCTAGAAGATACGGTCGGATGTCAATGTAACTTCGTACACGTCGGTGTGACAGGTACAACGGCCACCAGAGTGCATTAGTTCAAAAATGGCTCTGAGCACTATGGGACTCAACTGCTGAGGTCATTAGTCCCCTAGAACTTAGAACTAGTTAAACCTAACTAACCTAAGGACATCACAAACATCCATGCCCGAGGCAGGATTCGAACCTGCGACCGTAGCGGTCTTGCGGTTCCAGACTGCAGCGCCTTTAACCGCACGGCCACTTCGGCCGGCCAGAGTGCATTAGTGTTGTTCGTTTTTAATGCTGGTAGGGTATACGTATCAGGTGCAGGTACAGCGTCAGATAATAAGTGATCACTGTGAAGGAGACGAAGATGCGTAGTAATCATGTGAGACAGCGTTATCAGAACTCGATAGAGTTTGAAAGGGCCTCATTGTGGTTCTCCGTTTGGTCGGATGGTCGAATCGTGCAATATCTAGATTTGTAGAACATTCGCATGTGAAACTGGCCCGATGATGGACTGCTCTGCCTAGTCATCAAAGTTCCGATCGACCACGTCTGATCTCCACAATATAGTATCGCTGTATCATGCACCAAGCACATCGTAACCCGTTCACAACTGCCCCTGCCATCCCAGAGCAAGTAAGATTCTGTCTCATGTCACACCATTGGTGGTAGAATAACAGCAGCCTCCCTAGGTAACTACGGGTCCCACGAGTTGGCACCGGTTGACACCGCAACATAAACGGCTGCTTTTGGAGTGATTCGGTGACTGGGAAGCACGTACTGCTGATGAATAGCGTGTCTGTGTGATCAGAGATGAATCGCGGTGCTGCTCTGCCCTGGATGAACATAGTTAGTGGGATGGCGGCGACCTCTTGTTTTGGAGACGTACGGCTGTACCACTGGCGTCATGGGTTGAGGAACCATCGCGTAAGACTTCAGGTCGGATAAGACTTATGGTAGTGACAGAAGACTGACGACAAGAAGGTATGCCGCGGACTTCCCGGGTCCTCATGTGTTTCCTTCCAAGCGACAACATCGTAGTGCCATTTCTCGACAGAAAAATGCTATTACATACATCGCACGTGTCTCTGTGAAGTGTTTATGTGATGTTGAGGAACTCCCGTGGCAGGCAAGGTTCCTACATCTGTCCCTGACAACTTGTGTTGGACAGTGTTGAACGTCAACTCCGTCCCGTTGCTAATATCAGGATATCAAGGACCAGTTAAGGCAGTTGTGGGCTAGCTTGTCTCAGGACTGCTTTGTGGCACCTTTCCCTTGCGAATACGTGCATTCTTCCAGGCCAGAGGGCGTGCAACGTAATGCTGATAAGTGGACTTATACTGCCACCGTCTTTGTAAGTTTGAATCAATTTTGTGATCTCCGAAGTACCCTCACATACCCTCTCAGCCTGTGAAGTTTCATATCCTTTCCTCCTCTCTTTGTCTGTTATACAAAGCCACAAACAAGAAGAAATGTAGCCATTCAGGTGGCGAGGAAGGTGAACTTCATTCCAGGCAAATTTGGCATATATTTATATTATATTGTTCAGTACGGTGTCCCCATAGAGACAGTGCTCGTGGTGCCCTGCGAGGCACAGAATTAACGTTCCATATTTATCGGTGACAATATGGACGGTCCTCTGGAAACGAGCCGACGCAACCACCGTCGAGTAGATAAAAGTACAGATAAACGTATGTCGTGCACCTCAAGAATGGAAAGACGGTAATTTTTCTTGTCCGACTGAAACGTACTGTTACATTTATAACTTATAGGAGAGAGTACTCGGCAGCAGTAAGCGGTTTCTTTACTGTCGGAATGAAAGTTGTCTGACGTGAGGTATATGCGCTTTCTTCCTTGTCATCCTACACAAATGCCTAATCAGTTTCACACTGACAGCACAACAGTAATTAGCATATGTCACTTCTCATCATGTGAATTCAGACTTGATATTAGTCTTCTATCCAAAACCATGATTCACGTAGAGAACGATTCTAGCAAAACGTTAACACACGTCATTCGTCAGCGTGCGCATACACCCTTGGTACTTACATTGCACGGAACGATTCTCGCGTTTGTGCAGAAACTCACGTTAAACAGAGAGCTTGTGATATTTTCTGATTTTCTAAGATCTCTATGATCTAGTGTAAAGTAACGAAAGTACATCCTATCTCACTGGCGAAAAAAAAATGGTTTTCATGACGTATGTTCCTAAATTTAAAATGGTGTGCCGGAATTTTCAACATGTAGATAGAAAGGTCGAAGTAACTTACTATCAGATTATATGTAGAACAATTAGTGATTACAAATAAGATGCAAGACTGTAGTGATAAGCAGACGGAGAATTTCATCCAGCCGTCTTTCCCGCACATCATTCACGAATGGAACAGAAAAGGGGATAGTTGACACTATCGGAAGTCCCCTCCGCTAACACCTTCAAGAAGCTTACATCCAATACATGTAGATTAGAGATGGGCTACGTGTAAGCCTATAAATGCCCCTTGTTGTTTCGTGAGAATTCTCAGCGTTACGCCAAGTTCATTCACTGAATTCCCGTTAAACGAAATGGAAATATAGAAGCAAGTGCTAATGAGCCTCACCGCACGGCAATATCTACGTGCAACTGACTTGAATCAGGATGGTTAGATCTGTATGTGAGACCTGGGTTCATCATAAAATGACAATTCACCTCATACAAAGCACGCTGCCATGGCAGTCACTTGTATGGAACTAGCAGATACCAGAAGTTCGTTCATTGCGACTAATCGGTAGTGTACCGTACGAAGCGGTCAAAGAGCAGAATGACACGATGGCGTCTCCATTCTTGCAGTGGATCGTACGACTACGTCTACTCCGCTGGCTCGACGTTGAAGTGTAGCAACCTTTGTGGATCTGTCTGATCACATTTGGGTGCGGTCTCTTGCGTTCTTAATAGAAGCTGCGTGTGGTGGTGCAGCGACTTTCGTTGCCCATTTTATGTCGTCTCGTTGTCCCTGTAGAGCTGTACCATGGGAACCAAGGAGATGATTATGTCTGGTGGCCGGTATCCTCTTTCTATAACACAACTGCATGCATATATTAACAGCGTTCTTTATTTATCAGGATAGAAAATTGCTTAACTCAAGGTAGTTCAGGTCTTGTGGTACAAGCTCTTCCATAATAGACCACATTAGCCTCGCTGCTGGTGAAGTACAATGTCCTGCTATGTACTCTACTCTGATTGCTGTATGTTGCGTGTCTCTGAGCTAGAGGGTGAGCTAACTGCTACTGCGACTCCCACTGGGCTGCGACTGATGACTCGACTAGTTGACTCACTGGATGACGGACGGGAATTGACTAGGCCTTCCAATCCGTGGCGGCGATCTAACTACTGGCGGCCAAGAGGGCGTTGGCGGCTCGTTTCTTGCTAGTTTGTCTTTGGCCTTTCTCATGACAGGCTTACTTGTTCCGGAGCCTACAATCGATCTTCTCGCAACCTCTTTGCCGCCTTGTGTGCTGGCGACAGCTTACACCAACACATTCTTCCCCCCCCCCCCCCCCTCACCGCCCAATCGCTCTCCGAAATGCCGCACCATTATCGTGTAATGAAGCTGCGAACGACAACAAGGAGGAAGGCAGGATGGCGGACGTGGAGATGAGCCAGGAGCTGCAGCTGTGTAGGACGGCATACTCCCGATCATACGTCGCCAACTGGCTTGCGAGGCACCAAGGACATAATCCAGAAAACAGCTGCCAGGGCCGGCCGGTGTGACCGAGCGGTTTATGCGCTTCACTCCGAACCACAAGGCACCTATGGTCGCAGGTTCGAATCCTGCCTCAGGCATGGATGTTTGTGAAGTCCTTAGGTTAGTTAAAATTAAGCAGTTCTAAGTCTAGGGGACTGATGACCTCAGATGTTAAGTCCCATAGCGCTTAGAGCCATTCCAACCATTTTTTGCTGCCAGGACACACGTCCACGCCTGAGGGTCTGTCCGGGGGCGATGACGGCAACTGCGGCGGCGATGACTGCTTCAGGTCCATTGGGTCGGCTAGCGAGGACGCATCGTCCATCCGCTCCTCCTGGGGTGCCCTGGTGGCACCAGTGGGCGGCTGTGAAGGCCGCGCGGTCCCGTGAAGGCATGAATCTGGGGGGAAGAAAAGCAGCAGAATCACGGGACAAATGACATGCGCGAATTTGGTGCTCGTGGCGGCGCTGCAAAGCATCAGGACCTCAAATAAAATACATATAAGAGCCAATGCGTTCCTGGATCACGCCTCTTTCCCAGCGTCCACGGTTGCCATAAACCCTGTAAAGAACAAAATCGCGCAGCGCAAAGCGATACCCGCGGACCATTGGCGGCGCCGGATGTTGAGGTGGGTGTCGCAAGTGTAGCAGCGTCCGATGGCGGCGGCCATGCAGAAGTTCCGCCGGTGATGGTCTGTCTCGTGCACGGGAGCGAAAGGAGGCGAGAAAGAGGTGAGTGCCTGTACCCATGTGTGGGTCGTGCGAAGCTTGGCCATCTGTTGCTTGGACGTGCGTACAAAGCATTCGGCTTCTCTGTTGGAGCACTCGTTAGATGAATGCCGTTTAGTTCACAAAACTGTTCAAAGTCACGTGAAGTGAACTGTGTCTGTTCTCCAACACAAACACTTCTAGAAAACCTTCTATGAAAAATATGGAGGACAAGGTTTGAGTGATGCTACGTAATGTGGTAGAGTTCATAGGCACCGCAAATGGGAATTTGCTAAAAGAGTCTACCACGATGATCCAACGAGTGTTCCAAAATGGTCTTGCAAAGTCAATGTGCACTCGTTGGCATGGCGATTGAGTCTTAAGCCAAACTGAGAATGTCTGTGGTGGAGCGGATTGGTTTACTGCGCATGCGCGACACTGCGACGTCATCTGTTCAATGTGGGCGTCCATGCCCTGCCATGTAAAATGCCGTCGCGCTAACTGTTTAGCGCGAACAATTTCACAATGTCCTTGGTGGAGCAATCGCAACACATCCTTTTGCACCATTTTGGGAATAAATAAACGCGATTGTCTGAACTAGAATTACACCCTGTTGAACTGACGTGCGAATCATGGGGGAACAACAAAGTTCTGGATACTGTTCAATGAACGAGGCCAAGACGTTCGAATGTAATGTAACAAAATATTGAGATCTGGGTCTGGTTCCGTGGCCTGTGCAATTTTTCTGTAGTGCAAGGGAAAAGATTCCACCGATTCAGAACCCTATGCATCATTTGGCAGCAAGATGCGGCAGATACATCAAAATCGGAAGGCGAGGTAGGGCGTCTGCATTGCCATGCTTTGCCGTAGGTCTGTACACAATTTCATACTGATACTGCGAAAGCAACAAATCCCAATTTTTGGACAGTGCGTGTAGGAACCGGCTTTGACGGTTGAAACGAGGACCGCATAGGCCTGTGATCTGTCACTAAATAGAACTTGTGACCATACAAATAGTGATGGAACTTTGTCACACCATACACACGATAGCGAGAGCCACTTTTTCAATTTGAGAATAATTGCACTGAGTTTGAGTTAACAACCTTGACGCAAAAGCAATAGGTCTCTGTTATGCACCAATTCTGTGCGAAAGGACAGCGTCGATTCCGTAGGAAGAAGCGTCCACTTGCAAAACTACCGGCTTGGCACGGTCAAAATGCACTAAACATCTGTCACTAAGCAAGGCATTCTTGAGTTTCTGAAAAGCGTCTTGACAATCTGTAGCCCACACGAAAGGTACGTCTTTGTAACGCAAGCGATGCGATGGAGCTGCGATCTGAGTGGCTTCGGTATGAACCGAATGTAGCATGTCATTTTGCCTACTACTGACTGCAGTTCGGACACATTGCGAGGAACAGGCAGGTCACGGATTGCAAGGAAATGAGATTGGAGGGGGTGCGCCCCCCGACTGTTTATCACATGATCTATGCACTGTAGTTCAGTGTGAAAAAGGTCACACTTTTCGAGACGACACTTGAGTCCGCTTCTGACAACACTCGAAGAAGAGTACGCAAATTGGCTGTGTGTTCCTCTGGTGTATGACCTGCGACGACAATATCGTCAAGATAGTTTGAGCAAAATGGCACTTTTGCAGTCAGCTGTTCCAAGTAACGTTGACATATGGCGGGTGCGGAAGCACTGCCAAAGGGTAAACGCAAATATTTGTACAGTCCCAAACGTGTATTTGCAACAAACACTTTCTATGATTCTTCATCCAGTGAAATTTGCAAATAAGCATCACGCAAATACATCCTACACCAAGCCTGTCGAAGAGTTCCTTAGGACGAGCTAACGGCTAAGCAAAGTGTCAATGTCTGTGGGTTGACTGTAGAATTGAAACATAAAGTTCCTCTCTAAACATGAAGTTCAAAATGTAACAGCTCATTCGTTTTTCATAAATTGAATAAATTCTAGAGTTTCATACACCTGTAAGTACGGTTTGTATGCTGTGACAAATTCATCGAAGAACCTTTCTTACTTATGAAGAAAACTGTACCTATAGCAACAGATCAGAAGGCGATCAGAAAGCTTAGGCAACAAAACGAGAGGACTTCCCCATTGACTTGCTTGAATGGGAGAAATCACACCAATATCTTTCAATTCACTGGCTACTTTGTCTCTTAAGGGGGGGTAGGACGTCAAACGGGTCGACGGTGAAGGAGAGGCACCAGAGGACATTTTAATTTCCACTGGCTATACTTTTACAAACAAATTCATAAAACTTTGTCAACATGACCAGGAAGGATTCAGGATTCACACTCATAGCAGTAGAAGCTCAAAAACATGACAATTTTTTTTACATGTGAAATTTAATCATTTTTTCACTTACTATTGGCTGCATTTGTTGCTATAGGTACAGCTTTCTTCATAAGTAAGAGAGATTCTTTGGTGAATTTTGCACAGCATACAAACCATACTTACAGATGTATGAAACTCAAGATTTTTCCAAATCTACTAAAAACTGTGGTAAAAACTGAGATAATTAACTGTAAAATTTGAGTTTTCTCTAAACATGAAGTTTAAAATTTAACAGCTCATTCATTTTTTCATAAATTGAATAAATTCTAAAGTTTCATACACCTGTAAGTATGGTTTGTATGCTGTGCAAAATTCATCGAAGAATCTCTCTTACTTATGAAGAAAACTGTACCTATAGCAACAAATGCAGCAAATAATAGGTGAAAAAAATGATGAAATTTCATATACAAAAAAATTTATTTTGCTTTGGTTTTGAGCTTTCACTGCCATGAGTGTGAATTCTGAATCATTTTTGGTTATGATAACAAAGTTTTATGAATTTACATGTAAAAGTATAGACAGTGGAAATTAAAATGTCTTCTGGTGTCTCTCCTGCTCCAAGTCGGCTCGTTGAGCAATAGGAACGGAAGGGGTGGGGTGGGGGGAATCGAAAAAACTCACGCTATGCATTGTCTCTCAGTGTAACATGAGCTATGAAGTTATTAGCTTTTCCCATTCCGTCTGAAAATAGTTCAGGCAATTCTTTTAAGCAAGTTAGCGACACTGTCTTAAGTACGTTGTCGTGTATGCCAAGGCCAAACAAACCAAAGGCATCTAAAGTGAAAATGTTCTCACTGTCTCTGGACTGAAAAACCGAGCGAGGTGGCGCAGTGGTTAGCTCACTGGACTCGCATTCGGGAGGACCACGGTTCAATCCCGCGTCCGGCCATCCTGATTTAGGTTTTCCGTGATTTCCCTAAATCGCCCCAGGCAAATGCCGGGATGGTTCCTTTGAAAGGGCCGATGAGATCGATGACCTCGCTGTTTGGTCTCTTCCCCCAAACCAACCAACCAACCAACCAATCTCGACTGAAATACAGTAAAATTCGTTGTCCCGTTGTGAGATTTGTAAGTGGGAGCCAAACTACACTGGAATTTCCTGTCCATTGTAAGCAGTAAGGTGCTTGCTAGATATAGAAAGGCGTGGTGAGCCAAAGTGTTCGTTCGTGGCACGATTAACAAATTTACAGAGGCACCTGTGTCTAACTGAAAGTTCACACGACGGCCAGCAATTCGTAATGGACAGACAGTTCGTTAGAACGTCGTTGCACAGCACTATGGCGAGAATGAGACACAACCTTAATCTTACTTTTGTCAGAACCTGTTGTAAGTTTGGAAAACAACGTTCGCTGCATGTGCACGAGCCTGTTTTTTTTCTGGGAGCGGGCAAAATTTGCGTTTTTGTGCCGTTGCAAACAAACTGCTTGGACATGGTCTATATTTCCACAGTTTTAACACGTTGCATTGCGTGATGGGCAATCCTGTCTTTTATGGCCCGCAAAACTTCTAGGGAAAGGCTTCACGAAGTTTACAGGTCTGTTTACGTGCCTACGTGGCTGTCCGCGCGGCTGTGTACACGCTCGTTGTTGTGTCTGCTTGGGGTGGTCGCAAGCAAGGGGCGACTCGACCCGACAAACCGGGGCCTGGTCAAACTTATCTGCTACTATGGCAACCGAATCATATTGCTCTAGGATTTGCAATACTTGGGGAATTGATGGATCAGAGTACTTTAAGATCTGTTCCTGCATTCTCTAGCAACCCTACCACAACAAAGGTCTAAAATTAATTATGATTGTAGTGTTGCTTACGCTGCTAAATATTGCATTTTCTGGCAACAACAAAGTTATATTATGTGGCAGGTGTCATTAGAGCACAGTTAATAAAGTCATTTCTTGAAACAATGGATAAACTAGGCACTCATCTTTTCGTATTTCCCACGCTGGTCTCGTTGTGAACTCATGGCTCAATCGTCGAAAATCTAGGTAGTGATGATTCCAAGCTCGGATACAAAAAGGCCTAGGTGCTATTCTGCGATATTAAAAAGTTTTATAGATGCTATTCACAAACCATTCTTGAAGATTAAACTTTTGCAAGTTAGGACAATGGTGATGTAAAAAAGTAATCAGCACTCCGCATTTAAGTTACACTTCTTTTTTATTACTTTTGTTGCAACATCACTTCACAATATAAAACATACCTGAAAATATCTTCCTCACTGTTAAAGTTCACATTTCATAAACTGACTACAATTTGCGTCTTTTCAACATGACGACCAAGACTTGACTCTCTAATAACCGCTTACGCGCCCAAAAATCAGAGTTACAGGTACGTCAAAGATCATAGTGACAAAAAATACACATAAGAATAATATCATTGCAATATAAGCATATCGATATATCGAAGTACCTCTACATTAATGAAATCAAATCTGAATGTTGTCACAGAAATGTGTTAACTATTTTACAGAAACACAGTAGAATATTGCTGGTATCGAGAGGTTGAGGTGAGGTGCCGTAATGGTTACGTAATTCAAGTACCATTACAATTCTACTATCCCTAATCATTAAGTCACTGTAAAAGTTGTCACAACTACATTTAAATTCACACTTCCTAGTCAAGCCCGTTAATTCTGTGTACCACTTACGGTGCATCTATCCCGGCTTTTTCTGCAAGCGGAAAAACTGATATCTCAGCTAATTGAACTTGCTGGTCATAGTACTGTGTTAATGCGGCGATTACTTGGTCATAACAGAGTTCGTCGGGAGATGCAGTTGGGAATAGTTTTTTCATTAACCTGAACACTAGGGACCCCGAAATCGAAAGTAAGTATTGTAGCTTCACAGTACCTTGAACTCTATGAACTTCACAATGTGCTTAGAACTGTGTGAAGTATTCTAGCCAATCCTCTTCGGTGTAGTTAAATTGCCGGAATGTTGGTTGCTGGTCAGCGGCACTTGTTGGGCTAGTGCGGACGACGCGCCTTGTGCAGCCAGAAGTTGGTGTACCGTCGTCAGCAAAGCAGCAATTTGTTGGTTCTGAAACTGAAAAGCTTGTGTTAGATCCATTACATTGGCCGTCTGCGGCTGTGGAGTGGGGGCAGAGGGTAGAGGCGGCGGGGGGGAATATGTTATAGCAAGAAAGCAAGCAAGCAAAGCCTCTGAAAAGAGAAATTTGATTAGTCCTGCGGCTCCCCTCTTGGAATAAATGCAAGAACACAACAAGAAATTAGCAAACATTTGAATACGATCACCCCTGAAATCTGAAACACAACAGAAGCAAGCAAAATCTGAGCTGAATTATACTCGTCGCAATTTTTTGTGTCGTCTTGTTGTCCCTGTGGAGTTGGAGAAGCAAGGAGAGGATGTTGTTTGGTGGCCGGTATCCTCTTTCCATAACGCAACTGCATGCCTATATTAACAGCGTTCTCTATTTATCAGAACAGAAAATTACTTAACTGAAGATAGTCCACGTCTTGTGGCACAAGCTCTTCCGTAATAGACCGCGTTAGTCTCACTGCTGGTGAAGTACGATGTCCTGCTATGTACACTACTCTGATTGCTGTGTGTTGCCTGTCTCTGAGCTAGAGGGCGAGCTAACTGCAACTGCGACTCCCACTGGGCTGCGACTGATGACTGGCTGACAGACTGGAACTTCAAATGGTTCAAATGGCTCTGAGCACTATGGGACTTAACATCTGAGGTCATCAGTCCCCTAGAACTTAGAACTACTTAAACCAACTAACCTAAGGACATCACACACATCCATGCCCGAGGCAGGATTCGAACCCGCAACCGCAGCAGTCTCGCGGTTCCGGTCTGAAGCGCGTAGAACCGCTCGGCCACCTCGGCCGGCTCGACTGGAACTGACTGGGCCCTTCGATCCGCGGCGGCGATCTAAATACTGGTGGCCAAGATGGCGTTGGTGGCCCGTTTCTTGCGAGTTTGTCTTTGGCCTCTCTCGATCTTCGCCAGCACAGTCCAGAAAC
The DNA here is from genome assembly GCF_021461385.2 of Schistocerca piceifrons. NCBI lineage: Eukaryota > Metazoa > Arthropoda > Insecta > Orthoptera > Acrididae > Schistocerca > Schistocerca piceifrons. Next base: position 776,022,611 of record NC_060140.1, on the reverse strand, counting down.
TACTTACGCCCCAGGCTGAAATGGTCGGTCTCTTAGCTTCGCGGAGTAGCGTGAAGTCTGATTCCCAGCAGGCGGCAGGAATCCAACATGTTCACAGCGGGCGTGGAAAATTACTCAGGTTACTGCTGCGAAGACCAACTGTGAAACGGAACCAATTTAAAGGGAATCCTCGTCTCCGATTTGAGCCGCGAGATATGGTTAAAGTTGTCACTGCTCCAAAATTAATGATTAACGTCCCCTTGCTACCAGACTGCATCGCCGGTCGGTGTGGCCGAGTGGTTCTAGGCACTTCAGTCTGGAACCGCGCGACCGCTATGGTCGCAGGTTCGAATCCTGCCTCAGGCATGGATGTGTGTGATGTTCTTAGGTTAGTTAGGTTTAAGTAGTTCTAAGTTCTAGGGGACTGATGACCTCCGATGTTAAGTCCCATAGAGCTCAGAGTCATTTGAACCATTTGAACCAGACTGCATCCAGAAGATTCAGAGAGCTGACCAGAACTTAGAGCGCGCTAACGGTCCATTCACTGCTTTCAGCTGGTTTCTTACACCAATAATCTTCACTAACAAGGGAACCTCCCCATCGCACCCCCCTCAGATTTAGTTATAAGTTGGCACAGTGGATAGGCCTTGAAAAACTGAACACAGATCAATCGAGAAAACAGGAAGAAGTTGTGTGGAACTATGAAAAAAATAAGCAAAATATACAAACTGAGTAGTCCATGCGCAAGACAGGCAACATCAAGGAGAGTGTAAGCACCTGAGCGCCATGGTCGCGTGGTTAACGTGAGCAGCTGCGGAATGAGAAGTCCTTGGTTCAAATCTTCCCTCGAGTGCAAAATTTAATTTTTTATTTTCAGACAATTATCAAAGTTCAGGCACTCACACATAATCAACTTCGCTCTCCAGAATTCCAGGACGTGTTCAGATATGCTTGGACATATGCAGGATTTGACGGTCTACACATGGAAGAATTTGAAAACGTTAAAAACATATGTGTTGAGAGAGCACAGGGAAAACTGTGCTACTGTGAAACTGTTGCATTCATTTGTTGCAGTTTATGTGACAAACTCTTATGTTTTCATCACTTTTTTGGGAGTGATTATCACATCCACAAGAAAACCTAAATCGGGCAAGGTAGAAGAAACTTTTTACCCATTCGCCAAGTGTACAAGTTAGGTGGGTCGACAACATATTCCTGTCATGTGACGCACATGCCGTCACCAGTGTCGTATAGAATATATCAGACGTGTTTTCCTGTGGAGGAATCGGTTGACCTATGACCTTGCGATCAAATGTTTTCGGTTCCCATTGGAGAGGCACGTCATTTCGTCTACTAATCGCACGGTTTTGCGGTTCGGTCGCAAAACACAGACACTAAACTTATTACAGTGAACAGAGACGTCAATGAACGAACGGACAGATCATAACTTTGCGAAAATGAAGAACGCAAACTTTTCACTCGAGGGAAGACTTGAACCGAGGACCCCTCGCTCCGCAGCTGCTTACGCTAACCACGGGACCACGGCGCTCCTCAGCTCGGAGTACCCTTGATGTTACATATCTTACGCATGGACTACTCAGTTTGTATATTTTGCTTATTTTTTTCATAGTTCTACACAACGTCTTCCTGTTTTCTCGATTGATCTGTGTTCAGTTTTTCAAGGCCTATCCACTGTGCCAACTTATAGCTAAATCTGAGGGGGGTGCGATGGGGAGGTTCCCTTGTAAGACAAAACATGATAATAATTCGAAGTACTGTAAGTAGTTAAGAAGTCACAGAGAAATACAAAATGCCCTGTTTCCACATAAACTAACGTAGTTTATTGTCTTCGCCAAGTCAGTCACTTTTACTAAACACAATCTTTAGCTGGGGTAATGGCTGTGTAAAGGCCTGTACATGCACACTGACTAAAATGCCAAGTTCGCTTAGAATCCCGGAAAAGGAGAAGTGGAATATCAAGTCCTTGCATGGGAAATGCTCTTTGGAATTACTGTGGACTTCCTGTCTTGAAGGAGTGAGTTTTTTGATCACAAGGGACATTCAGTTCTAGCAGCAGAAGTATTACTCACTTTAAAACATCGTTTCCGCCCTATATAGAGCTCGACTTGATTCCTATACCTGGGAGGGCTGCTCGTCGACTTCTATAAACTATGAGCTCGAAGAAGCTCCTCAAAACACACTGCCTCACAAAAAATTTGAAGCACCCAGAAGCCAAGGTCGCTTGTCAATTTAACTTCTTACACATACACCCAGCGGGGATACGTAAATGATTAGAGTTGGAATAGGTAGAACGGCTACAAGACTGCATTATTGTTCTTTTAGTGTTGTTAGCATGTGTCGTAAAGTGCATAAAACGGAAACAGCGTTTGATGTCGAGCGATCATTGTGAAGGACACGAAGATGGCTCGTACTTGTGTATGACAGCGTTATCATTGCCTGACAAAGTAACAGTGGCATGAGCATCTGCCAGTGTTGAGACTTATTATGGGTCTCCAATCGGTCGGCTGGTAGGATTGTGCAATGTCCAGATTTATGGGACATAAGGATGACACAGTGGTCCGACGTTGCACTGCAAGGGAACGCGAAGCAGGTACACTTGTCCCCAAAGTTCCGGTTGACCACCTCTGACAACCACATGGGAGCAGACCGCTGTTATGTACAGAGCACATTGTCACCACTCGCCTGCCATCCGAGAAGAAGTTGTGGATCTGTATCATCGTGCAACACTGCTCTGAGACTAGCAGCAGCCGAAATAGGGAATCACCGTCCTATGTGGTGTTATCGTTAACACCATAACAGAAACTGAACTGCTGCGTTTAGATTGGAACGGGAAGCGTGGATTGCTGATGTGTGTGCAGCGATGACCCACGGTTACGCACCACCCCACATGCCCATCGTTGACGATTATTGCGGCGTGCCTGGCCCATCGGGTATGACCTCAGGTCACAGCTGATAGTGTTTGAGGGAAACCTGTCTGCACTACAGTACGTTATGGACGTTCTGCATGCTGACGTATTACTCGCATACTACAGTATAGTGTGCATTTTCATCAAGGCAATGCTTGTTTAAACATGGTACATGTGTCAGTAAACTGTCTGAGCGATGTTAAGGTACTCCCATGGCCAGAAAAATTGCTAGGTCTGTCCTCGGTAGGATATCTGTTGGGCATCGACTCTGTCTCAGTGCCTGTGTCGAGGATATCAAGGACCAATACAACAGTTGTGGGCCAGCTTAGTTTAAAATCGTTCAAATGGCTCTGAGCACTATGGGACTTAACATCTGAGGTCATCAGTCCCCTAGAACTTAGAACTACTTAAACCTAACTAAGCTAAGGACATCACACAACACCCAGTCACACGGGGCAGAGAAAATCCCTGACCCCGCCGGGAATCGAACCCGGGAACCCGGGCGTGGGAAGCGAGAACGCTACCGCACGACCACGAGCTGCGGACCTTCTCGAATCTTTATTTGGAAATGATGCTCTAAGCCCCCCTTTTCTAACTCCTACTTTTGCTGTTGCACATGGATTAAGAAGAAACGTGAACTGATTGTAATCGACCCTGCAAGTGGAGTAAAAGAGTTTGGCATCTGCAATAATTTAATTGGATAGAAATTAAGGGAAGTTTCATTAACGTAGTGAGAAATGAAAGGGTTGTTCTACCGATTAACAGAATGAAAGTTCCGTCCAAAATAACAATTCGATTTAGTATGACTAAACTCAAAATAATAAACAAAACACACGAAACATTTACAATACATAAAATTGGATACTCAAATAAAGGCTGTGAAGGTGAAGTTGTCCATAAACTAGAGTGTGACATTTATGACCAAGTGGTATGTGGAGCCGATTCCTTGCAACCTAGCCAAACCAACATTAATTGCTGCTACAGTAGTGATAACTCAGACAATGAACACCCAAGACAGAACAAAGTTAGAAAAGACGAACAGGCGCGCTCTGCTGAGCTCTGATTACCACCTAGCAAAATTGCCTGCTTTGCTGGTGCTGCAGACGTACATTACCAAGCTGTCTTCTTAACTGCAAGGACACGATCTGGCATACCGGAGGCGAGGGCTGGTTGCTTCGACGTCCCGTCGTGTTTATGATAATGTCGTGAGTATAGCCCGAAACAAATTCTCCTGGTCTGGTTGATCCAGACTAAAGACTTCCTAGCGACACAAATACGCCTCTGAGGAAGACGAAGAAGGCTCGCCATACAATCACTGACGGTTCAGTGATTGATTTTAACAAGCGAAGTCACACAGTAACTCCGATACAGTCAACTTTAGACAAAACTGCCCAGGACAGACAACATAGGCTGCTTGTATGCAGAAGGCTCAATTGCCAACTGTACTCGGAAAGTTACGTTGAAGTCGAAACTTCAGCAACTTCGTCAAACAGTTACAATCAAATAAAAGTATATTAGACAGCCAACGGAAGGCAGGCTGTCCAGAGCAGCGAGAGCTCAGTCTTGTAACCTACTCCGACCGAAAGGCGAGAGCCGACTCTCTCAAGAGCACCTGTACAAACCGAACACAGAACATTCCCGCCCCCACGACAGTGGCCGTGGTTAAACGTTCCAATCAGCAACTCGAAAACCGGCGGAAAATTCCACTCTATTACCGAAGCACTACTATTCCACCAATGGAGATTCTTGGCGCCAATTTCTGCGCCGATTTTGCTACGTCACGAAGCTATGCCCTGAGCAAGCCAATCAGAATTACGATTTTGCAGAAAACGCGGGAATTTGCCCGCCAAGACTGCCTGGGAACACAAGTCATTCCCACGCCTCGCTGGTAGCCCGCCAGAAAGTGTTTTCACTAAGTTTCTGCGAAGTAACGGAATCTCTAGCCCAGCTGCCCCTTCTGGCCCCTCTGGGCGTGTCGCTCCCGCTCTTATGACAATATCGGCGTCTGGAAAGCATCCACTCGACTCCCTCACACCCGTCGACTTAACCCTTTCAAGTTCAGCAGAACTCGCCTTTCACCAGACCACCTGGGTGACGAGAGGCGCTGCGTGAGAAGTCGTGTGTGAAGGAATAGCAACTTTTCACCACATGCAATTGGAGAGGAAAATCGAATTACTCAGAGTACGATAGAAATATGAGAGGGGGCTCATGCCACCTCTCACAGTGACATAGTAATTAAATTGTTGAGGTATGGTAGTTTGGGATGCGCTTACGTTCAGCTGAGTGTAATCTCACAGAAAACTCTACATCACGAAACTGTTTCTCCTTCTGGCAACGCTATGTGTCTAATATCATCAAGTGGAACCACAATTTTGTCTTATGCTGTGAAATTGCATTTTTTGACACGTTTGTTCTCCCTCCCACCCAGCCGGCTGCGACAGAGCTGATCTGGCCCTCAGTGGCTAGACAGAGGCCTCGTCGGGTGGTGTTTGAGTGGCCTTTGCTTCTTTGCATCGGTGTGGCTGGCCAAGTAGTCCCAGCTGGTCGCAGGCAACAGCGAGTCGGAGAAGACATTGTCTTGTGCCAACAGTGGAGACGGGTGTCGTGGCGGCGGAAAAGTCGTAGAACTGCATCAGGGCTTTTGGGCACGCTATCTGGAACTGTGTTGCATCGACGTCGCTGGCCAAGTGTTTGGCCGCAGTTATCGTGAGAAGATGCCACAGGCGTGATGGAACGAGCAATCCGTGGACGGCCTGGAAGGGGCAAGAGAGACTGGAACCTTGAGGGCCCTTGAGCAAGGTAACGTCTTAGTAGAGTTCAACTATCTGTGCGTGGCCTTACCAAGCTGTACGCGGACATCGTCTACTCGGGAAGTGGACGGTATCTTTCCCTGGTGTCAGCGACAAGGTTATCGTCAGAGTGCGCTAGGGAAGTTTGAAATGTAACCTCCCCCTCACTTATCGACCTTGTGTGTGTGTGTATGTGTGTGTGTGTGTGTGTGTGCATCGACTCCCGATTTGTTTTCGTGCGTGCTCAGTTACTGTTGTGTATCGTTCAGGTCTTTGTGCAAGTGTTTGTCAGGTTGTGGGTGTAGTTGGCGTTTGTTCCACTGACGACGATTTTAGATGTTGGCACCATTCTGAGGGTGTCAGTCGATTGTTGCGGACGGAGGAAGTTATCTCCGCGCAGTGCAGTCGGCTGGGTCCGTTGGCAGCCCCTGCGCAGTGTCGGAGCGTGTGTGGAGCTTCGTGGTTCACCGACCCAGGACGTCAAAGTTGAGTAGTGGTTTCAAGTACCCTAGCCTCGTCCATGCATGTTGTGGTTCTTTTCGGTGGCTCGCTGTTTGGGAGGTTTTTCTGTGACCAACAACGAGTGTTTGTATATATTTGATTGTGGATAATTACAACGAATGTTTGAGTTCTCATGAACTGATTGACGGGAAGCAAGTCATTGTGCCGGTTGGTCTGTGGCTGTGCCCTGGTTCCGACAGATCAAGTGTAGTTTGGCTCACCACCTGTCTCGCCTAAGTGATCGAGCGCAGACCGACCTCCCTGGAGGCGTCTGAGTGCCGTTGTCTTTATTGTCTATCCCACCGCTGTTAAGTTTTCAGCTACTTAAAATTTAAAAATTTTGTAAAATTAATTGTGGGCTTTCAGTCTTGTAACCTAATTTTCAAAATTATCCTTCAAGCTTGAACATTGCAGCCTTCTGCCTTTAAAAGATTATGGTAATATATATTAAAATTTTGAAACTTAATTGTGGCCTTCAGCCATTGGTATTGCACCTTGCATACGTTTGCTCCATCTACTTTGCTGTGATGTTTGTTTTTACTTATTTTATTGCTATTTTAACTGGATTTTTATCTTGTTGATTTGTTAAGATTTCTTGTTTGGAGGCCCTCAGCCGTGAAAGAGTTGCATTTCGTGAAGGTTCGGCTATGTGCCGCTTTGGTTGTAAAAGTGTTATTAAATTACAACTAGAAGGTGAAACTGACACCAACCTATTTGGCCCTTTCCACAATTCTAATTACCTGTTTTGCCCAGCGGGTTTAGTGGGTGTATCAATATATATATATATATTAAAAAAATCCAATAGTATACAAGTAAATGGCGCCATTTCGGTTAACAACGAACGTCCCTTTTATCTTTGGTGAGTGATATCGACCTCCAATATTATACAAACGTCAACTACATCTTTGACAACTGACAGATACATCAACCCACTTGTCTCCATGGAAACACACATGTACAATGATGAATTTAGTTGTTTCTAGCGTTTTTAAGACTTTAAATAACTGACTACTAATACAAATAAGTCAATATGTATAATTTCCTTATTAATACGCTATACATGTGGTTTTATTACGAATAAATAGCAGTAGATATAAAATTAACGATTTTATGGTGCTAATTATTTCCTCAAGACGACGCTCTGGCCCTCAGTTAACGAATTACACTAAATTTCATGAGGCTGGCTATAACATAGATTATTAACGATAAATGAGTACAAACTTGTTCCTTGATTAATTAAATTTAAAAGACAAATATTTAAAAATGGAGACTCAAAACTTTATGTAAGTCTTTCTCCATTGGTTGACGGCCCCATACAACTCGTGGCTGCTTAGCCACCAGCTTCAGTTACAGTGGCTGAGGCCTCCACAGCTGGTCAGGCGCCATCGCCGTCATTCAGACGGTAATGATGCATCGTTTTACGTCATTGGGTTCTCTATGCAATATAGCAGTTTTACTTTTGTTATTACAGGGCGAACTCTGATGATGGCTCGTAATTAAAAGGCCGAAACCGGTCAGAAGTTAATATCGGCTGCGACCAAGGCTGTTAAAAAATTTTGTGACAGTAAACATCGCCGTTCTCCAGCAATTTTATATAAAATTATGTTACCGGTAGGTTCAAACAATACGGTTACGGAGCTGCTTTGGGAACTCAAGAGGGAATCCCTGGAGGGAAGGCGACGTTGTTTTGGAAGAACATTACCGAGAAGATTTAGAGATCAGGCATTTGATGCTGTCTGCTAAATGGTTCTACTACTGCCAACATACATTGCCCGAAAGGATCACGAAGATAAGATACAAGAAATGAGGGCTCATACGGAGGCATATAGATAATCATTTTTCACTCGTTTTATTTTTGAGTTGAACAGTTAAGGAAATGACTAGTAGTGGTACAGGGTACACTCCGTCTCGAGCCATATGGTACCTTGCAGAGTGTCCATGTACAGGTGTCCATAAGAAGAAGGCAGCCCAAAGCCTGAAACGAGGAGCGCTGGGGAGCTTAGTTACGGCAGCATTGTGCAGAGCATCAAGTGCTGTGCGTTTAACGTCCACATCTATTAGTGGGCGGCTGGTAGGTTTGGTCAGAGTAAATTTTTAAGCAACGGGTGACGAACATGTTGAAGTCAGCTGGTACATGCTTTGGTATTTTCGAATACTGAGAAGCTGCTATACATGGTCCAGTCACATTACTTACGACCTATGTTTGCTCACAGACGGCAGGTGGAAACAATAGCAGTGAGTCGCCCGCTACACCCCCTGGGCAGAACAGGTAATAGGATTGTGGAAAGGGCCAAGGGTTGAGGTCAGTTTCTGCTTATAATTGTCATTTATTGTAATTCAATAAGCGCTACAACCAAAGCGGCACATAGCCGAATCTTTACTGAATGCAACTCTTTCACAGCTGAAGGCCTCCAACAAGCAATCTTAACAAGATAAAAATCGAATTAAGACAGCAATAAAATAATTCGAAAAACAACATACGCAAAGTGCAATACAAATGGCTGAGGGCCACAATTAAATTCCAAAATTTTAGAATATATTACCATAGACCTTTAAAGGCGTAAGGCCAACAGGAAATCTTAAAAAAAAATTCTATAAGATAGCAATAAAATAATTTAAAAACCAAAAAGTAACATATGCAAGATGCCACAAATGGCTGAAGGCCACAATTAAATTTCAAAACTTCAGAACGTATTACCATAGGCCTTTAAAGGCAGTAGGCCAGCATGTTTAACAACAAGAAATCCTAAAAATCAACAAGATAAAAATCCAATTAAGCTAGCAATAAAATAATTTAAAGAAGCATCATATGCAAGGTGCAATACCAATGGCTGAGGGCCACAATGAATATTCAAAATTTTAAAATATATTACCATAATCTTTAAAAGCAGAAGGCCTCAGTGTTTAAGCGTTAAAGATAAATTTAAAAATTAATTTTGCAAAATTTTAGGAAACAAAACAAATTACTGTAAGCCTAAAATTTAAAGTAGTTGACAACAGATAATTAAACACTGGTGGCACTCAGAAGCCTCCAGGGAGGTCGGTCTGCCCTCGTTCACTTAGGCGAGACAGGTGGTGAGCCCAACTATACTTGATCCGTCGGAACCCAACCAGGGGACTGCCATGGACCGACCGACGCAACGACTTACTTACCACCAATCGGTACATGAGAACTCAAACAGACGAAAGTTACGAAGCACACAACATAAATGGACGTGGATTGGGTAGTTGAAACTACTAAACTTTGACGCCCTGGGTCGGTGAACCACGAAGCTCGTAGCGATCGGACAGTTCCACACACGCTCCGACACTGTGCAGGGACCAGCAACGGACCCAGCGACTGCGCCGGGCGGAAACATCTTCTCTGATCCGCAGAAACCGCCCGACTGCCTGCTGGTGCGTCCGTGACTGCTGCTCCGTCGCGACTGCACTGCTGGTGCGTCTCCCACTCACTTCCAGATACACGACGGCGGAAATACTGGCTCGGACCCAACCATGCAGAGGAAACACGCCCACTGGCCTAAACGACATCCCTGCACCAGGAAAGGACAGACCCAAGTTCCACCGAGATGGTAATTGACGTGGCCGAGAAGCGCTCAGAGAATCAGTTACACGTCGCCCGATGAGACGACCGACCTCTCAGAGCCAGTATGCCGAAAACATTTAAAATAACTTGTCAAAGTAAATCCCACGAACTCCACACACAACCTGACAAACACTTGTACGAAGACTAGAACGATACCCAACAGTAACTAAGCACGCAGGAAGACAATCGGGAGTCGACGCGCGCGCACACACACACACACACACACACACACACACACACACACACACACAGCCGACTCATGAACGATCGGCGAACCAAAACGCGTCGTCTGGTAGGACGACCGACCGACAATCCACCAAGACCGTGGCCGGCTCAAGTGATGCTTGGCGGCAATGGTCGGGCGAGCCATGTAGACGCAGAGCTCACTGCTGCTCCAACCCGACTGCGCTAGTGCCGCATTGCAACTCCCCGACTGGCAGGTCCGGACTGCGCTCCAGACGCGTTCTACTGACTGGCAGACCCGAACTCGCAACCCGAACTGCTTACGATAGACAACGACCGGGAAGTAGAGCAGTCGAGCAAAAATACTACGAGAGGGGATATGTCGATACGCGCTGCTAGCGCCGGTCACGGTCAGGCAAAGCAGCAACTCAGTGACAATAGTAATATAAATTAACGTAGTGAGGTAGAAGTACGTTAAAAACAGGGTGTAAAATACATGATGGCGGGAACACGAGCCGCACACGGCTCGAGCAGTGCAGGGCATAATAAGCGTGTTGGGGGACACGGAAAACAATGAAGTCGTTGTCGTAATGCAGAAACGGAGCTACTTATCCGACGTCATGCTACTTATCCGACGACATGATCATTGGTTTTCGGGCCAAGGGTGGAAACATTTCCGAAATGGCTAAGTTTGTAAATTGTTCATGTGCCACCGTGGTTCAAGTCCACTGCGCATGGCCAAACTGTCCTGTCCAAAACCATCACCAGGGCAACTGTGGTGCATCACGGGCTGTGGAGATGTGTACGGGCGAACGAGCAACTGTTGAGGAACTGACCGCTCAGATGACCAAAGCGGTTACCAACAGTATCTGCTCAACGACCGTTCAAAGAAAGTTGCTGCAGATGGGCCTACGCAGCAGGCAGCACGTAGTTCATGCACCCATGCTGTTGATCGGCGACGAAGGTTAGAATTTGCATGCCTATAGCGCAACTGAGCAGCGATAGATGCATTGCATTTTGTGCTCCATCGGACAGGTGGCCATTGGCGTGTAGGCCGCGGGACGTAAGAAAGCAAAGGGCTCCAGCTCGGAGGAGTGAGCATTATGGTCTGGGGAATGTTTTCGTGGAATTCCCTGGGTGATCTCGTCATTTTGGAAGGCACAGTGGATCAAGACAAGTATGCATCTATCCTTGGGGACCATCTCCAGGATGACAGTACAACATGTCACACAGCTTACAGTGTTCGAAGAGCACCAAGATAAGTTTACCAAACTCTCCTGGCCACCAAACTACCAGGATTTAAACCCAGTCGAGAATCTGTGGGACTAACTCGATAGGGCTGTTTGCGTCATCGGTCCTCAACCGAGAAACCTAGTGTAACTGAGGATGGCACTGGACTCGGCATGGCTCCACCATCATGTTGGTACCTTCCAGAATCTCATTGACTCTCTTCCTGCACGTCTCGCCCTGGAAAATTTGGTTGTTTAGGCTTTTGACAGATGGTCACATTAATATGAAAATTGTTTGAAATGAAGTTCCGTATGACGCGACAGGGCCGCAGTGTAAAAGAGAGTGACGTTTTATTGGATTTTGATTATCGTAGTCACACAGAAATCGTCATTGAATCATTGTATGCAGACATGCTTTTTGTGTTTTGCTGTTTTCCTTTGTGTAATTCGTACCTCTATGTTAATGTGCTGACATTTAGCTTTGATTGGGTAGTCCATTGAGGACGATACTGGCAAAATGTGTTTCCTTTCTGTGACAGTTGCTAATTTTAGTTACACACTGTGATTCTAGGCGTCTGTTAGTTTGTTTCTAGATGGGTGGCCATTTTTAATGTATCCTACATTGGTGGCCATTTTTAATGTATCCTAGTTCGAGTAAGATTATTGTTTAGAAATGTGGGTGTCCGTTTAGAACAGGTTTTTTTATTAATATTTGCTGTGCTCGTTTTTAGTAAGAAATGTTCAAGAGCATAATATTGTATTTCTCATTCTAACTGTGAAGTTGTTATATGTGTCCATATTATAATATACACTCCTGGAAATTGAAATAAGAACACCGTGAATTCATTGTCCCAGGAAGGGGAAACTTTATTGACACATTCCTGGGGTCAGATACATCACATGATCACACTGACAGAACCACAGGCACATAGACACAGGCAACAGAGCATGCACAATGTCGGCACTAGTACAGTGTATATCCATCTTTCGCAGCAATGCAGGCTGCTATTCTCCCATGGAGACGATCGTAGAGATGCTGGATGTAGTCCTGTGGAACGGCTTGCCGTGCCATTTCCACCTGGCGCCTCAGTTGGACCAGCGTTCGTGCTGGACGTGCAGACCGCGTGAGACGACGCTTCATCCAGTCCCAAACATGCTCAATGGGGGACAGATCCGGAGATCTTGCTGGCCAGGGTAGTTGACTTACACCTTCTAGAGCACGTTGGGTGGCACGGGATACATGCGGACGTGCATTGTCCTGTTGGAACAGCAAGTTCCCTTGCCGGTCTAGGAATGGTAGAACGATGGGTTCGATGACGGTTTGGATGTACCGTGCACTATTCAGTGTCCCCTCGACGATCACCAGTGGTGTACGGCCAGTGTAGGAGATCGCTCCCCACACCATGATGCCGGGTGTTGGCCCTGTGTGCCTCGGTCGTATGCAGTCCTGATTGTGGCGCTCACCTGCACGGCGCCAAACACGCATACGACCATCATTGGCACCAAGGCAGAAGCGACTCTCATCGCTGAAGACGACACGTCTCCATTCGTCCCTCCATTCACGCCTGTCGCGACACCACTGGAGGCGGGCTGCACGATGTTGGGGCGTGAGCGGAAGACGGTCTAACGGTGTGCGGGACCGTAGCCCAGCTTCATGGAGACGGTTGCGAATGGTCCTCGCCGATACCCCAGGAGCAACAGTGTCCCTAATTTGCTGGGAAGTGGCGGTGCGGTCCCCTACGGCACTGCGTAGGATCCTACGGTCTTGGCGTGCATCCGTGCGTCGCTGCGGTCCGGTCCCAGGTCGACGGGCACGTGCACCTTCCGCCGACCACTGGCGACAACATCGATGTACTGTGGAGACCTCATGCCCCACGTGTTGAGCAATTCGGCGGTACGTCCACCCGGCCTCCCGCATGCCCACTATACGCCCTCGCTCAAAGTCCGTCAACTGCACATACGGTTCACGTCCACGCTGTCGCGGCATGCTACCAGTGTTAAAGACTGCGATGGAGCTCCGTATGCCACGGCAAACTGGCTGACACTGACGGCGGCGGTGCACAAATGCTGCGCAGCTAGCGCCATTCGACGGCCAACACCGCGGTTCCTGGTGTGTCCGCTGTGCCGTGCGTGTGATCATTGCTTGTACAGCCCTCTCGCAGTGTCCGGAGCAAGTATGGTGGGTCTGACACACCGGTGTCAATGTGTTCTTTTTTCCATTTCCAGGAGTGTATGATTGGAAATAAGGTTGTTTAAGAATAAGCTCACGCTCGCACAATCCCCAGCCCAGACACCCTTCCACCCAAATCCTGCACTACACTCTGACGTCTGAATTAGGTGCTTTCTCGTCTCGTTTACAGGCCAGTTAAGATATATCATTTTGAGCTATTGCTTTGTTGATTAGAAACGTCCTTCAACCATCAAAGTTAGCACAAAGGTCATTTTTTCACTTTTTGACTCATATACACTTCGTAAGATAACATGAATCAAATCTTTATGTTCTGTGTTCTTTTATATCTAATGTGTAATCCTTATTTTTAAATCATAATTGTGCCAGAAAAACAATTTTATCCAATCCTTTGTTAAATTAGAATGATCACTCGCTTAATCATAATCATGAATTCATGCAAAAATCTTCTTACTAGAAGCAACAACTTTTGTCGTAGCAATTAAATTTGATTAGAATAATGGATATATAAGAAATCGTGGAGCGACTGTGTACCGTAAAACATCAAAATACACTGTAAGTAAACCATGTGATTTTTGGATGTGGGTAAAAACTGCTGAACATTTTCATCCGAAATAACAAGCTTAGAGAGAGTTTATGTGATCGCTCTAAGCTTGTTGCCAGTGCCTACCAATTTTAATTGTATATTACAGCACTGAGGATGGTCACTAAGTGACCGAAAATCGATTTTGCGGATAATAAAACAAAAAAATACGACAAATGCTGTTTCTCCTTCCAATTATATTATGAATCACCTTGAAGAAAATGACTTATTGATACATAACCAACACGGATTCAGAAAATATCGTTCTTGTGCAACACAGCTAGATCTTTATTCTCATGAAGTAATGAGTGCTGCCGACAAGGGATCTCAGACCGATTCCATATTCCTAGATTTTCAGAAGGATTTTGATACCGTTACTCACAAGCGACTATTAATCAAATTGCGTGCATATGGAGTATCGTCTCAGTGATGTGACTGGATTCGTGATTTCCTCTCAGAGAGGTCACAGTTCGTAGTGATAGACGGTAAATCATCGAGTAGAACAGAAGTGATATCTGGCGTTCCGCAAGGTAGTGCCATAGGCCCTCTGCTGTTCCTGATTTACATAAATGATCTGGGTGATGATCTGAGCAGTCGCCTTAGATATTTTGCAGATGACGCTGTAATTTACCGTCTCGTAAAATCATCAGACGATCAATTCCAATTACAAAATGATCTAGATAGAATTTTTGCATGATGCGAATAGGGGCAATGGGCACTAAACAAAGAAAAGTGCGAGGTCATCCTTATGGGTACTAAAAGAAATCCGATAAATTTTGGGTATACGATAAATCGCACAAATCTAAGGGCTGTCAATTCAACTAAATACCTATGAATTACAATTACGAGTAACTTATATTGGAAAGACCACACAGATAATATTGTGGGGAAAGCGGAACAGAGACTGCGCTTTGTTGGCAGAACGTTTAGAAGATGCGACAAACCCACTTAAGAGACAACCTACATTACACTTGTCCGTCCTCTGCTGAAATATTGCTGCACGGTATGGATCTGTACCAGGTAGGATTGACGGAGGACATCGAAAAAGTGCAAAGAGGGGTGAGAGTGTCACTGAGTCACGAGTGTCACTGATGTGATACGCTAGTTGGGGTGGCAGTCACTGAAACAAAGGTTTTTTTCTTTGCGGCGAGATCTATTTACGACATTTCAATCACCATCTTTCTCTTCCGAATGCGAAAATATTTTGTTGACACCCACCTACGTAGGGAGAAACGATCATCATAATAAAATAAGAGAAATCAGAGCTCAAATGGAAAGATTTAGGTGTTCCTTTTTCCCACGCGCCATTCGAGAGTGGAAATGGGTAGTATGAAAATGGTTCGATGAACCCTCTCCCAGACACGTAAGTGTGAATTGCTGAGTAACCTTGTAGATGTAGTTGCACATGTAGAATCTCAAGCGTCGCTTAGCACTGATTACAGGAATTTGTGGTTTATGAGGAGCCAGTCGACTGATGTAGCTCTTTTTTACTTAACTCCCTACGACTTCGGAACTCACCAATGATTCTTTCCGTTGATTTCATTCGATGCTTTGCAACAATCCTCCGCAATGCTTGACGGTGCCTGTCCGTCAATATATGAGGCCTGCTGCTTCATGGTTTAGCGTTTTCACCTCACGATCATATTACCAGCTGTCGACTTGAACAGCTTTAGATGGATTGAACTGATGCGTTTGTTACTCAGGTGACATCCAATGACTAGTCCACTTTCAAAGTCACTGAACTCTACGGACCTATACATTCTTCTGTTCTTGCTTTTCTACTGCCAATACAATATTTCCCGCCCGCTTTTATACTGGTGGTTTCGCCTCTTGCGACATCTAGTGGTTAATTCCGCATTACACATGGGAGTCCATATACTTTTGGTCAGGTAATGTATAGTGTGGGGCTGCGTTTTCATCATTTGTTGATGCTTTTGACACCATAAAAAACTAGGTTGACCGCGAGTTATAGTCGAAATCACCCTTTTCGATTATAATGTGGCGTCAGTTCCCTTGAAATGGTTCTGCGGTACGCTAATGACGCTGATAATCGTGTCATCGATTGTGGAATTTATGAGGATGGTGCAGTTGCGTCAGGTCTGTGTCCTCTACACCTCCCACTACCTTGATCCCCCCACTGCCTGGTTGCTCCTCGCCTCTTCCATTCCCGCCCCCTGCCACGTCTTCACTGTTGTGTCCCCCCTACCCTCCACCTCTACACCCTTCATCTCCTTTCCCAAGGTGGCTTCCGTCGACCCCCCCTCCCTGATGATGCCCTCTCTCCCTTCATTTATCCCTCCTATCAACTCTGATCCTCACCTCCCCCTCCCTTCCTCTGTCCTTTTCCCAGGCTCTCTCTTTCCCCATTCCATCCTTTCTTTTCCCCACCTACCCTCTCTCTGCCTCCCTTCTCTCCCCTGAATCCTTTTTTCTCTCCCCTCCACTGCCTTTCCCAGTCCTTCTCGCGTGCGCCCAGTCACCCCTTTTCTATGTCCCCTCCCTCCATTGGCTCCCCCTTTTTTCTTTTCCTCTCGTCCCCCCTTTTCCCCCCTCATCGATCCGGTTCCTCTCCTCCTCCCCCATCTGCCACCGTGTCACCTGTATAGTGCTGTTTTAAGTGAGTGTTCAGTGTTGTGCGTCCCCTGTCAGTGTTGCAAACAGCCGCCATACTGTCGCTAGTCTTTTATCTCGTGCGAACAGAAACCAGACTGTAGCCTTGTTTTTATTTAATTGTGCCTGTCTACTTCTTGTGTGTCTTCATTGGCATCGTCAATGCAGTGTTTTTATATTTTAACTTCCACAACTTTCCGCCATTTTACAGTTTTTTATTATGTCACCGTTTTATCGCCTTTTTTCTTCTTTGTTTATATTTTCATTACGTTTTTTAACTTTTATGTAGGCTGTAGAGCAGCATATTACGCTGCTGCCAGCCCACCCAGCCCCCCTCTGGAGGTGGGGGGGGGGGGGAAATCGAAATGCAATAAAGGAAAAAAATGGGTCAGGCAAAGCGCAAGGCCTACTAAACCTATCTACACGGTCTGTAGTTTGACAAAGGAAACTGGAAGCTTGCGGAGACGATGATTGACCACCGTGCAATACTCCATGCCTCTGTCCTTGCTTCACAGTGAATATGATGCACTTTTATGCATCACTCCAAGCAGTTTTTTGCGTCCCCCCTCCCCCCCCCCATAACGACAGGTTTATATAACACTACAAGCGTATAAAATTATAATCGGATTTGTCTACCGACTACCAGACTACTCACCTCCTGATGTAACCGGAAAGTTTACAGAAACCCTCATTTCGATTGTACGTAACTTCCCCAGTCATGCTGTAATTAATGAAAGTGACTTTAATCATTCAACATGTGTTGTTTTCTGTGGGCATAACAAGGCATTCTGTGAATCATAACGAAATGTCTTCTCGGGAGATTACCTAGAACAAATAATTCGGAACCAAACTCTTGATGGAAATATACTGAATATAAAGGCAACAACTAGACCTGGATAAACAAGCAGTAGCGTCATTTCTGAACGAGGAACTATGGGTCAAATTTAAAAGAATAGTTGATCATGCACTGGGTTGATGCGTTCCCAATAAATTCATGATGGGAGGGGCCCTTCATGGCATACAGTGTTAAGAAACTCCTAAAGAAACAGAGATTACTGTATAATATTCGTAAAACAAGGCATATGGTTATAGATAGAGAGTTGCGGAATAAAACAGAGTGCCTCAAGAGAGCGGTGCGGGAAGCCTTCAATGACTACTGTAGCAGAATACTGGTCATACGTAAATGATATTAGTGGTACCATAGTTAGCGTCAAGTCACGCATGGACGGAACAGGAACTGAAACTGAGGATAGCAAAGCAAAAGCAAAAGCAAAATTGCTTAACTCTGTTTTTAAAGAGTTCCTTTACAAAAGAAAACGCAGAGATAATGCCCCAATTTAATTCTCGGACCACTGAAAAGACGAGTGAAATAGTTATTGGAGCCAGTGATGTTGAGAAACAGTTAAAGTAGTTAAAATTGAACAACGCCCCACCGCCCAATAGAATTCCTATCTGGTTCTATATTGAATTAGCGGCCGAGTTAGCCGCCCTTCTAATTACAGTCTATCGTAGATCCTTCGAACAAAAGATCGTGCCCAGTAGTTGAAAGAAAGCGCAGATCACTGCTGTCTACAAGAGGGATATCAGAAACAATCCACAAAACTACGGTACATTGTACCTCACATCCACTTGTTGTAGAATCTTAGAACATATTCGGAGTTCAAACTTAATGAGACACCTTGAACAGAGTGACTTCATGCCAGCCAGCACGGATTCCAAAAACGTCGATTATGTGAAACGGTACTCGTGCTTTTATCACGCGACGTCCTGAAACCAATGGATCGAGGCAGTAAGGTAGATACGGTATTTCTCGATTTCCGAAAAGCATTTGACTTAGTGCCACTTGTACGTATATTACCAAAAGTACGACCGAATGGGGTGTCAAGCGAAATCTGTGACTGGATTGATGATTTCTAGGTGGTCATATTATCTTGGCTGGAGCGTCATTAACAAATATGAAAGTAACTTCGAGAATGGGCCAACGACGTGTATTGGGACCATTTTTTCATGTTTTATGATAATGATTTTGCGGACGATATTAATGATAACCTCACAGTTTTTGAATATGATGCAGTCATCTATAATGACGTTCTGTCTGATATAAGCTGAACAAATATTCAGCAAGATCTTGATAAAATTTCAAAGTGGTGCAAGGATTGGCGACTTGCTTCAAATGTCCAAAAAAGTAAAATACTGCTCTTCAGAAAACGAAAAAAATTAGTGTTCTATACTATAATATCAATCAGTTCCAGCTGAAATCGGTCAGTTCATACAAATACCTGGGTTAACACTTTGTACGGATATGAAAAGTAACAATTATATAACGTCAGTCGTGAGTAAAGCATGAAGCAGACTCCATTTTATTGGTAGAACAGGAAATGCAGTCTACAAAGCTGATTGCTTACGTATCACTTGTGCAACCCATCTTAGAATTTGCTCAAGCGTGTCGGACCCGTACTAAATAGAGCTAATAGGGACACTGAATGTATACAAAGAAGGGCAGCACGAATGTTTAAAGATTTGTTTGACCCGTGGGAGAGTGTCACTAAGATACTGAAAGAACTGAACTGGCAGACTCTCGAAAAAAGATGTAAGCTATCCCAAGAAAGCCTATATAGAAAATTTAAAGAACCATCTTCAAAAGATGATTCTAAAAATATATCACACTTGATTCATGAAAGTTTTTGCCATGACAACAAGTTGGTTCACGTTTCTCCCTTCATTCCGGACACACTATACATATATATTTTGTATTGTTGAATTGCACTGTACATGCATTTGTGCGTATGTGCCAGTAAAAAATATTAATTCTTCATTGTAACTTCGTCACAGTTGCGTTTTATTAAGTTGTCGACTAGTTTTTGACTACCAAGTTTATTTTCAAGCCAGGTCTATTAAAGCTAAAATACAAACATTTATAAGAACACACAAAAATATTATTTGAAACGCAAAAATCAGTTCTTAAAATTTCAGAATTTACTCACTGAACTGTAAGATACCTGCACTAAAAGTGCCAGGTTGGGCGACAATTACTTCACACAGAGATAATACACACATGATACATATTTACATGGGGTTAGGCCATTTTAACTTGAAAATGCACTAAGGCTGAAATTGTACAATCGCACAGGAAATAAAGAAAATGGCAGCTGAAGGCTTCAAGAAATCATTCAAAAAATTCTTCAAACCAGTCACGAACAATTGCGGTCCAGTGACAATGTGTATTGTCATCCGTAAAAATTCTGTCGTTGTTTGGGAAAATTGATTCCATGAATGGATCCAAATGGTCTCCAGTTAGCTGATCATAACCATTTCCAGTCAATGATCGGTTCAGTAGGGCCCAGTCCATTCCATGTAAACACAGCTCACACCATTATGGAGCCACCATCAGCTTGCACAGTGCCTTGTTGACAACCTAGGTGCTTCGTGGGTCTGCGTCACACTCGAACGCTACCATCAGCTCTTATCAGCTGAAACCGGTACTCATCTGACCAGGCTACGGTTTTCCAGTTGTCTATAGTCCAACCGATATGATCACAAGCGCAGAAGAGGCGCTGCAGGCGATGTTGTGCTTTTAGCAAAGGCAACCGTGTCGGATCGTCTGCTGCCATAGCCCATTAACGCATTTCTCTGCACAGTTCTAACGGATACGTTCGTCGTACGTCCCAAATTAATTTCTGTGATTATTTCGCGCACTGTTGCTTGTCTGTTAACACTGACAATTCAACGCAAACGCCATTTTTCTCGGTCTCTGAGTGAACTCCGTCGGCCTCTGGCTTGTCCGTGGTGAGAGGTAATGCCTGAAATTTGGTATTCTCGGCACACTCTTGACAGTGTAGATCTAGGAATATTGAATTCCCAAACGATTTCCGCAGTGGAATGTCTCATGAGTCTAGCTCCAACTACCATTCCACGTTCAAAGTCTGTTAATTCGTGTCGTGCGGCCATAATCACGTGGGAAACCGTTTCACATGAATCAACTGAGTACAAATGACAGCTCCGCCATTGCATTGCCCTTTCATGTCTTGTTCACGCGGTACTTCCGCCGTCTGTATATGTGCATATCGCCATCTCAATACTTTTCTCACCTCAGTGTAAAGTTGCGTATGAACAGTTTGGATTTGAGATGCGGTGCACCATTGGCTGTAAACGAGTGCACGGGTACAAAACGAGATGCTAGCGGTATCAATTGTTTTCCTAGGGAACTGTCTGCAGTGCTAGTCCGTAGTCTACTTCAACTGCACTTCATGAATACATCTACATTACGAAACTGGTCGCACATTGCATGTGAGTATGTATCATGTGTGTATTACTTATGTGTGAACTGATTGTCGACTAACCAAACACTATTAGTGCAGGCAAGTTACATGTCAGTGAAGAACTACTGAAATCTTAAGAACTGTATTTTTGCTATCCAGATTTTATTTTTATGTGTTCTTATGGATGTTTTTTTAATTTCAGCTTTAATGGGCCTGGCCGAAGTTGGTAGTCCGAAACAAGTCGCCAGATTAATAAAACGCAGCTGTGATGGAATTACTATGAAGAATTTGTTATCCAATCTGATGATCCTATCTTGACTTCGTGTTGGAAATACGTATAAAATGCTAATGGCCATTAAACATACGATGGCTTACCTCCATAACCTTTACTGCTCTGTCAAATGTTTTATACCGATAGTCTGTCCTAAAGGCAAAATAATCTTTGCTCTTAGGCGTGAATCTTCTTTCTTTCATGGTCATTGTGTGTGTATGGGGGAGGGAAGGGATTATTCCATTGATTACCCATCATTCCAACCGTTTCTTTATTGTCACTTGAGTTGTGCATAATCAATGGTTCATCGCCCATCGCAATTCTATGCAAAAAATCACCTGCTTTATCCTTCTTTTGCTTGTGCTGTTTTCCCGCAGTGATGCAGGGTCGGCATGGTTAATCAGATTTGGCAAGGTTAATTTAAGGGGTGGTTGGATGCCCTTCCTGCCGCCACCCCGTACCTCCGGGTCGGAATTACTGTACCCCAACTGTCTGCATCTAGTGTAATCCATGGAATACTGTGAACGCGTTCAGATGTCTGCGAGCCGTGTAACTGAGGCGGGACGTGCGGACCAGCCCAGTATTCACCTAGTGGGATGTGGAAAACCGCCGAAAAACCACATCCAGGCTGGCCGGCACTCCGGCCTCCGTAGTTAATCCACCAGGAGGAATCGATCCGGGACCAGCGCGCCGTCCTTTGTCAAATCTGGAGTGGAAAAGACCATTTTAAGTTTGTTTATTCATTTTTTAAATTACAGAACGTTAGAGTCACACAGAGTTGTCAGGTGAACTGTGATACACTGTGCAACAGCAAATGAATCGTAACTGCTAGAATCTTTGAAATAAAAACTTTTCTGTTCTTTTTATTAAACTTCTATTTTACTTCTATCAAGCAGTCAAATAATAAGCATGGTGGTCGTAAATTCCCGTTATAGACTTTTAGGACTTGTGGAGTGAGTGCATCGTATTTTGAATAGGAACCCATGTTCGGAAACGCCGTCCAACGAGACGACAGAGCGTCAAAGTTATAGTCGCGGGCGTCTGTAAATGTACGTATACACGGGGTGATTCCGTGATGATGTTAAGACTTCCTAGGATGATGGAGAACGATAAATGGATTAATTTGGAGTAAGGATCCCTGTACCGGAAACGAACGAGTCGAAAGTTATAAACGAAAAGCGTTCTGATACCTCTGACAGTTGAATACATGTACCGGTTCTTGTGTTGCGAAGAGTGTAGGGTTGGTAACTTTCAGCGGTGGTAATGTGGACAAAAACGAGAAAAAATGTCCAGTAAACGTGGCCTCTAAAGTGGGTACGTTAACAGGTATGAACACTTGCTCAATGGAGGAGATGTGTTTCACATTAACGAAGATGAACGAATGGTCATAGCTCCTCCGGTGTCGCACTTTGGAGCCCACGTTTACTGGACTTTTTTCTCGTTTTGTCCACACTACCACCACTGAAAGTTACCAGCCGTACACTCTTCGCAACACAAGAACCAGGATATGTATTCAACTGTCAGAGGTATCAGAACGGTTTTCGTTTATAACTCTTGACTCGTTCGTTTCCGGTACAGGGATCCTTACTTCAAATTAATCCATTTATCGTTCTCCATCATCCTAGAAAGTCTGTAACATCATCACGGAATCACCCCGTGTATACGTACATTTACAGACGCCCGCGCCTATAACTTTGACGCTCTGTAGTCTCGTTGGATGGCGTTTCCGGACATGGGTTCCTATTCAAAATACGATGTACTCACTCCCCTCTGCAAGTCCCAGAAGTCTGTAAGGGGAATTTCCGATCACCCTGTATATATGACGGAACACAGTTGCAGCGCCAAGAAGGAATTGGGCGACGTAATCTAAAATTGGTAGGCATGTTTTTACCTCTGAAAGATGATGTCTGTTCAAATTTCGCATCATTCGCATAAGAGTTACGCCAGTAGCGCCACTATGAGGATGCAACTCAGGTTTGCTTTAAACACACTCTGTTATGGAAATTTGTGGTAAGATCTTACAGGACCAAACTGCTGAGGTCATCGGTACCTAAGCTTACACACTACTTAATCTAACTTAAACTAACTTACACTAAGGACAACACATACTCCCATCCTGGATTCGAACCTCCGGCGGGGAGAGCCACGCGGATCGTGACAAGGCGCCCCAGGCCGCGAGGCTACCCCGAGCGGCACTCTGTTATGGTCGTGAGCGTTAGTTATCTTTGAAATTGGACGTGATGGGTTGATGTTAGTAAGGTATGGTTTTTAAGGCGACAAAGACGCCATTGTCAACACCTCACTGAGTTTGAAAGAGGTCCTGTAATAGGGCTGGACGTTCTTTCTGAGCAATTGCTGAAAGACTTGGAAGAAATGTGGCCACTGTACATGATTACTGGGAGTGACGGTCACGGGACTGTACAGTCAGAGGAAGACCGGGCTTCGTGTTCGATGTATGGCTCTGGCGCATCGTACTGCATCTGCGACAGCAATCAGAGTAGCAGTTGGCACAACAGTGACACAACGAATTGTTACCAAATGGTTGCTTCAAGGACAGCTCCGAGACAGACGTCCTGCAGCGTGCATTCCACTGACCCCAAACTTTCGACATTTGCGATTTCAATGGTGCCAAGCGAGAGCTCGTTGGAGGGTAGGATGGAGGTGTGTTGTGCTTTCTGATGAAATCTGTGGCTGCCTTGGTGCCAGTGACGGCAATGTGTTGGTTAGAATAACGCCAGAGAGTGCTGAACGCACTGGCACTGCATGTGATGATGTGGGGTGCGACTTTGTATGACAGCAGGAGCACTCTCGTGGATATCCCACGCATCCTGACTGCAAACTTATACATCAATCCGGCGATTCGACCTGTTGTGCTGCCATTCATAAACAGCATTCCGGGGGGTGTTTTTCAAGAGGATTACTGCTGTTGTAACCCAGCATAATCTACAGAGTGTCGACATGTTGGCTTGACCTGCTCGATCACCAGATCTGTCTCCAATTGTACACATATGGGACACCATTGGACAACAACTCCAGCGTCATCCACAAACCGTCCAAGTACTGACCCACCAAGTGGAACAGGGATGGGGCTCCATCCCGCTAAGTGACACCTGCACCTGTACAACACAGTGCACGCACGTTCACATGCTTCCATTCAACATTCTGGCGGCTACACCGGTTACTACAGCGTTTCACATTTTTAATGGCTTATCCTGCGCTTACATTAACCTGTGGTCTTGCAATGTAATCTCTTAAGTATGTTACCTAGACAAATGTATTCCCGAAATTTCGTTACTCTACATTAATTATTTTCTGGTGTTGCGATTTTTCTTCTGTCATCGTATCAAAAAATTCTTGTGATATAACACTGGCGCAAGTTCTGATAGGAAGTTTATGCAACACACGCTCTCTGAACCACCGGAGAGACGGCATGTTATGCCAAAATGATTCACAGCAGAGGCGATGCTCGCAACTGGCGCGACAAACTGCATACACTCCCATCACACTGCCGACATCAAGTATTGCAGTCAGCCTCGACTGATATACTCTAAAGAAAAGGACGATGTGAATTCATTATTCTTTATGCAATATTTAACCAAAGGTTCACGGCGTTTTTGACTTATTGGACGTTGGGTTGCTTACCAATTCTTTTTAATACATCAATGACAGTTCACTTTGGATGTAGCGATACATCACGGTACAGCATTGACGCATCAAATAATGGCCAGCTCATACTGTGTGAAAGCATCAACACCACGTCATATCCTATTGTACAGTAGTGAAGAGTGAAGGTTTGGTTTTTAGTGGCGCTTCTGGCTGGGGTTTATTCTATTCACTACAAAACTAGAAACTGAAATAACTGAAGAAACTGGATTTCAACTAAAAACTGAAGTAACTGCACTTCCAAATCAAAGATCCTCATCGAATCCATGTATATAAAACAGGGTGTATATATGTTTTGCGTGTCTGTGTGTGTGTGTGTGTGTGTGTGTGTGTGTGTGTGTGTGTTTGTCTAGAATCTCCTGCTAAACCACTCTATCTATTTCAACCAAATTTGGTACATATACTGCTTGCCATATTTGAATTGGCAATGTAGGTGTTAGAACATACTATTCCCGTAGGTGCAGAGATACGGGCAAAAAGGTTTTCTAACCCTGACATGTATGTTGCCCTGTATGACAGACATGTTGTGTGGGTAGTATTGGCATGTGCTGCCAGGACAACCTATGTGGACAGGCACAGCTGAGCAGAGAGAGTGGAAAGGAGGAGGTGGATAGTGAGAGGGGCAGGATGAGATAGGCAGAAAAACTGTGGTGAAGGAGATGGGCAGATGGAGAGGCGGAAGCATACAGAAAGGGGGAGCAGGAGATGGACAGAGAGAGTGTGGAGGAGGAGATAAGGTAGTGGGAAGATAAAGTGTACAGAGAGGGAAGGGAAGGAGGAGATTGACAGGCAGAGAGGGGGCAGAAGGAAGTGCACAGAGAAAGTGGGAAGTGGAGGAGGTGTATGTATGGAAAGAGTAGGAAGAGGTGAATGGAGGAGATGGACACAGAGGGGGAGGGAGCGTTACAGGAGAGATTAGGGAGATGTAGATTGTCAATAGAGGAGGAGCGGTTGGAAAGAGAGAGGTAGGAGGGGGGATGGTCAGAGATAAAAGGAGGAGGAGGTGGACAGAGTGGGAGGGTAGAAGGAGATGGACAGAGAGGGATGTGAACGAGATGGTCATACAGATAGGGGAGATGGACACAGAGGGGTTGGAGGAGAACGTTGACACAAAGACAGTGCAGGGGA
Source organism: Schistocerca piceifrons (assembly GCF_021461385.2). NCBI lineage: Eukaryota > Metazoa > Arthropoda > Insecta > Orthoptera > Acrididae > Schistocerca > Schistocerca piceifrons. Next base: position 775,996,715 of record NC_060140.1, on the reverse strand, counting down.
AGATGGACAGAGACAGGAACGTGGAGGAGGAAGAGGAGGAGCAGGAGGAAGAGGAGGAGGAGATGGACACACTTATTAAATGGACCGTCGATATGGCGACAAGACACTCTAATAGTCGATACAGCGTAAGAGAAGTCTTCATAGTAGCGAACACTTAGGACATATTTATTGCAAAGCGCTATTGATTACAAGATTAACTCCATAACCTCGACATAGCACCATTTTCTCGATATAACACTGCAAAGAAAATCATATTATTTCATTTACAATTATGATTTGGAGTGAATGAACACTCCACATCTCCTGCATAGAGAGACAGAGGGGTAGCAGTAGATGTGTGCAATATACATTGAGGTGACAAAAGTCACGGGACAGCGCTATGCACAAATAGAGACGGTGTACACAAGCTATGAAAGGGCAGTGCATTGGTGGAGCTATCATTTGTACTCGTGTGATTCATGTGAAAAGGTATCCAGCAGGATCATGGCCGCACAATGGGAATTAACAGACTCTGAACGCGGAATGGTGTTGGAGCTACACACAGGGGACATTACATTTAGGAGATCTTAATTAAATTATATATTTCTTATCTGAAGATACCTCTGAACACATCTGATTATCAAAAAACTATTTTTTGTTAATGTATTTTTATTATTCATACAGATCCATTTCTTAATATCGATCTTGTGCCATGAAAATTAGTAACCACAACTATCAACTTCAATTATCTAAACACAAATTTACAGTAAACATAATATTGTTGTGTGTCACTTTTCTTTCTGTCTTCATGTATAATTTTTCTAATTTTGCTATCCATAATGAAGTCGATTTTATAAAATAACAACAAGGTGCTATTTTTCATGTTTTCAGAATATGCTGTCCTTTGTTATGAACCACAAGGCCTTTAAATTTTCATGTAAATCATCATTTTCAGAAAACAAAATGTAAATTAAATCTGAAAAACAGTTTCAATTAAGACAGTCATGTTAAAACTAATTTGGTCTACATCCTGTTCTAGACAGTATTGGAAGCTGAGTTCATAATCCAGCCAGGGTGGCTGAGCGGTTCTAGGCACTACAGTCTGGAACTGTGCGACCACTGTGGTTGCAGGTTCCAATCCTGCCTCGGGCATGGAGGTGTTTGATGTCCTTAGGTTAGTTAGGTTTACGTAGTTCTAAGTTCTAGGGGTCTGATGACCTCACAAGTTAAGTCCCATAGTGCTCAGAGCCATTTGAACCAGTTTTTGAGTTCATAAGTTATAGTGTATTTTTGGCGCCAAATGCGTCAGAGCAGAGTGGGTTTAGCATCTGTTGAGTCTGATACAAGTTGTGTTGTGATCGATTTCGTTCTTTGCATGGATTAAGCAAGTTGAACAATGTATATCTGAAAAGTGTCAATAAGTAATGGTAAATTGTTTCAAGAACATGCAAATAAAAGAAGGAAATGATTAAAAATAACATAATGTTCCAGAGAGTTGTCATTTAAACGACTCTGGCCAAAATCTTTTCAGTAGGTTAGACAGGAGCACCAGAACCACTCCTGACACTGAGACCAAGCTTGCAAGATAAGTACTATTTTTCTGAAAATATAGTGCATTTGATCTTATTATATTTTTAACATTGTTTAAACTATGAGGCAGCTATTACAGCACAATAATTTTGTTTCATAATATATGGACTCTAAGTAAGGGACTGCATTGTAAATCGTGTGTCGATAATGCGTCAAATGTCTTTTGAAAGTCAAGAAACACTGCAACAACCATAATGTCTTGATTCATAACTTTAGCATAATCTTGTGAAAAAATCGTGAGTTGGATTTCACATGTTCGATGCTTTCACAATCCATGTTGGTTGCTATGGATGAGATCATTCTGTTTCAGATACCACATTACATTTGAGCTCAGCATATGTTCTGAGATGGAGGTCAAAGGTATTGGACGGTAGTTTTGTAGATCACTTCTGCTGCTCTTCTCATAGATACACACTCTTCCACTCAGTGTGCACAGTGTTTTGTTCAAGGCACCTTCCGTATATTGCGATTGAATGAGGGACTGTGTAACCAGCAATTTCAGTATAGAAAAGTCATAGGAATTCCATCAGCCCCAGGCGCATTGTTCATTTTAACGATTTGTACTGTTTCTCAATGCCACTGACATTTATCTTTGCGCTGTATGAGAACTAAACAGGGGCAATACACATGGTCAGTTCTACATAAAAGAACTATTGACAACTGAGTTACGCAAGTCTGTTTTTGCATTGATAACATCAATTTTACTTCCTGTCTCATTTCGCTCTAACTCTGGTGCCTGAGACGTGTTTTGGCAGTATTCTTCTGTGGTAGTCTTTGAAGGCTTCACCACTGCACTCTTGAGAGCCAAATGCATTTCACTCAGTATCTCTCTGACTACAACTTTTATTTTACACGTGTTAAGCAATATTCTCTGATTCTTTAGACGTTTCTTTTAAGTGACTGCATATGATGTAGGGTCTCTCCCATCATAAACTGCTCTACCAGAAACATATCCACCTGTTGCATCGTAAACTATTCCTGTAAATTTGAGCCATAGTTCCTCAACATGTTCCTGTCCTGAGCTAAAATGTTCTCACCTCACTGAGATAACATACTACTGATTCTTTATCTAGTTTACTGAATGTATAAGTTTTTTACTTATTTTAGTTGCCCTTTGTACTTTGGAATCATTGTCTCTACACCTGCATCGCCTACATGGACAGCAATTTGAATTTGGATATCCTCAAAGAGCTCAGTTTATTTGTAGTCTTTGCATCCAACATATTTCAATTATGAGAGATATCCAAACTTTGGGTTCTAGATAATCTTCAGAGAAGATATTTAGCAACATTTTGCTTGGTGGCTTGTCATACCCACTGCAAAAAACTGTATTTATCCCATTTAGCTGTTGGATGACTACATTCCTCCAATGATTACAGTATGATTAGGGAACTTATAAACTCATGAACTAAGGTTTTGGTTATGTTATGGGATGAGCCTGGTGCTTAACATTAGGATCAAACAGAGAGTTCCTGATATTGAGTCTTGCCTAAACAGTCTCTCACACAACTTTAATTTCTACCTCCATGGATTTGAGTTTCTTATATGTTGTGACAAATACACCACCATCATTATCCATTAGCCTAGCTTTCATACATGCTTCAATTTTCTCCAGAAATATAACTGCTGTCAATTTTGTGTTTTAATCAGCTTTCTGTATAATTATACAATTAACTGATTTATGTTAATGAAACTGATTAATAGAAGCATTTATTTTTAATATAATATGTTTAATTGTATATTATTAATTATTATACTAAGGGATTGATTGTATTACTTTAAATACTTTACGTTATTTAACTTTTATAACAGAAAAGAAGGACTAACTGATAAAAGATAATAATGTAACACAATTATTGGAGTGCCAGTTCGATTTTTTATTTATAACTAATAGAGAAGTTTTTTCAGTTACATACAGCCTATATTCTAATGGTTTTTAATTTTTCTACGTTGTTTTTCTTTTTTCCTTAATATTTTTGTTATGGTGTTAAAAAATTTCATTCTACTTAACTAATATGAGTTTCTCTAATTTTCTAAATGTATATTCTTAATTATTTGTTCAATTTTTCACTATATTATATGTAACTTTTGTAAGACTAAATGTTCTATTGTGCAGTAATTTGATTTAATTACCATATGATCTTGGAATTAAAAACTGTTTTAGTGTTTCCATAATTCATGCCAGCAGCTATGGTAACATGATTTATGCAAGTGTATATTATTGTTTGAAACAGTTAGTTATGATTTTGGAGTTAAGTTAGAATGTATACGATGAAATTATTTTTATAGTTTTTTTATGTATCTGTGAAACTTAAATAATAAACTAGTATTATGTACCCTACTATTGTAAGTGTTAATTGTACTTATCAGGTTACTAATGTGTAAGTCTTTAAACCAAAAGATTCTGGCCATCTCATTCCATTCAGAGGAATGCATCTCATTATTAATAATACATGATTGACTTTTCTTAATTTATTTGTTTGCAAGTCTTCATTATCATGAAATGCTTTTGGTATTCTAATTTTAATGATTTGTAAATGTAAAATATTTCATGTCAAGGAGCAGCTTATAATTAAGTGGAGGAAGGGTTCCAATACATTTTTGTTTATAAGAGATTCAGTGGTGAAAAAGTGTTAATGTAAATCTATTTTATAGGAACTTAATGTAGTTAATTTAACTGATATTGGCTCTGAGGTGCGTACAAATCACCCACCATAATCATTACAGATTATTTAGTTCAAAGGTTTTTGGTAAGACAGCTTCAAACTAGAGGAGATAACTCATAATGTATTACACATACTGCAAAGTGTGTCAAGGATGAGAGTTTAGGATACAACTTAGAAGTAACATATTTCACTTACACTGAAAGAACTCTATGAAAATCAGGATATCTTGATTATTAATTATATTATATTAATGTTTTCTTTATTTTATTACTGAACAGATATAATTTTATTGGATTTATGGGCTGATTATATTTTGTAGAACTGATTTTTTATGTTAAAGTCTGTCAGTAATTTAAGTGAATTATAAAATAATTATTTTAGTTTATTAGAGTAAATTTTATTTATTGTTCCATTTGTATCAGGGGATTATCGAAATTTTAGTATTTACTTGCTTAGCTTGATTTTGGTTGGTTTACAATTAGCCAGTAAATAAGGTACCATAATTATTATTGAATTACTTGTAGAAATGAGATGTTGTTTCCTAAGATACATAGTTTCTTAAGAAAAATTGAATTTAATTTGTCTTTTCTTTATTGTGAAACAGAAATGTTAAATTAGTTATTTTTTATAGGATAAGACATATACATCCTATAATTTGCTAATTACGATAAAATTGTAAGCTTTAAACCGCCTGTCTTAAAGGTTAATATAAAAACAACTTTAAAATTGACAAATTAATAACTATTCTGGTTTTTATTAAGATGTTTTATTTAAGTCTTCAATTTTTGTAAACCAATGAAATACTATATTTATTTTTCAATAATATTTGTTGTTGTTAATTTATTATAAGGAACTAGGCAAATTTGATTTCTGCCAGTTTATCAAAACTTGTCCTCTTGATAATACTTTGTGGTCTGTCCAATATACCAAGAAAAGTTTGAGAGCCTCAGTATATTGACCTTGGAGAGGTAGCATAATAATTATTATTTTAATTAGGGACTGGAATGGATGGCTTGACAAGAAATCAAATGTTTCTTAATAAATTTTAAAATTTAACTTTTCAATCTAGAGGCTGAAGTTTTTCTTTAGGATGAGAAGACCCTATAAGGCTTGAATTTTATTTTTATAGATTGTTGTGATTATTGATTCTAAAATTTATGATAATGTTTTGTTGGGATGAAAAGAATAATTTGGCTGTTCACTATTAATTTATGTTTGTATGATCAATTATATATGATCATAATATGAAGTTACCTGAGGGATAACAGCATAATTGTTTTCCATAGCTCATATCAAAAATTTGATTGAGCTCGAAGTTGGATTAAGAAAAATTTTGTTTTGAGAGCCCAATAGTTAGGTCTGATTGATGTTTCTTAGAAGATCTGAGTTCAGATTGGCATGAGCCATGTCTGTTTCTTATCCTAAGTTTCATATAACCACATTGTATGCAACAACCATGTGGTTAATATTTTTTGTATTGTTTATTACAATTAATTACTTACTATTTTGGCATACTGATGTTTTAAACTTAGAATTCATTTATGTAGATTTCTTCTACAAGTAGTATTAATAATTTACGATTTATTTATATTTATTTTGAATTTTCTTCTTTAATTTTTTTAGTCTAACTTTTTAACTTTATTTGAATAGAAGGTTTTAGATTACATTCAAATTCTAATAAGTCCTAATGAGATGGTGTTGGTGGTATTCCTCGCCATTTTAGTGACACAGTTAAATTAGTTTGTAGACAAAAACTGTTTCGATTATAGCATGTCCTTTTTTATTTTTCTCCTGTTCTTAATTTGAAAATTTCTTTAGCTGCTTATACAGTATTTCCCTATTTGACCTATATTTGTCGTTTTCTTATGGTTTTTTTATTTTTTTATGTTGTACTAGACTGCGTGTACATACTGTATTAACTGTTGCTTAGTTATGAAGTTCAGTTTATTCTTTTATTACATTCTTTATATTCTTTTGCTCAGATTATGTCATATATAATTAGATTAGCTATGATGCTATGATTTTACTTCTTTTCATTATTTTAATTATGTAAGCTTCACTGCTTTAAAAGATCCCTTCAAACTCTGAAAGTTCGTTGCAAATGCTTTGGAAGTTAACCACTAGTGTTTCAATAGTCAGTCCTATTGAGAGCATTTCTTTGGATATTATACTGACACTTTCAGGTTTCCCACAACTGTCATTATGTGGACTAAAAGGAGAGTCATATACGCTATAGGAGATTTTTATGCACCTCATACACACACTCAGCTGTTTAGGTAGCATCCTCTGATGTCTAGTGCTGACCTGACCCATTTAGGATATCCTGCAGCTTTCAACCCTGCGGTGCAAGTCTAGAAAGTTGCAGTCTAGCTTGCTGCAGAATGTTCACAGTCTCTGGTTCATGTCTTCCTCTCGACTCCAAACCAAGCGGCCATGATAAATTTTGGGGACAAAGCTACAGATTGTGAGCGACATGGAAACTCTGTGAGGAACGCAGGAGATCTCAATCTTCTCTGTCAGCCACTTGGAACCCAGATGACAGACATCATGTGTCTCAACATGCACCAGTCTTCAGTTGGTAGCACCCTCTTCTCTCAGTGACTGTCGGAAAAGCATCTTCAACATCTTTAATGAGACTGACAGGCATAGACACCCTGTGTCATGGTGTTCCTTCCGATCCCTTACTGCTGTTTCCATATGGGGACCATTATTCGCCACAAATTTGAACTACGACCGATTAATAGACATCAAGTCTTTTTGCATTCGCCTCCCACTGACATAGGACACAGCACGTTTCCCAAAACGCGAAGTTAGTCTCACTGTCTCGGTTTCAATTTCAGTGTAACTCCCTCTCCCTCCTGTAGAGGGTGTCTAGACCCACCATTAACTCGTCACTCACAGATAAGCGGATGAGTAGTGATAGACCCTTCACTTTCTGCTCAATAGACAATATCTACAGAAGAGGTTAGTACTTGACGTATCTCTAGTATACGGCTCTCGGTAGCCCTCTTTGCACCAGCTTCCTGACAGTATTCAGGGTGATTTCCAGCTGCTTACGAACGGCAACTAACTGACTCACTCCGTGCCTGAGAACAGCATGCACAGTGGGGCGACATTGTGACTGGTGCCTTATTTCTTGAATAGTAAACAAGTAACTTTACCCAAAGCTTGTGGGTTCTCTTTTAATTTATGGGCCCAATACGGACAAATATTATCAGTTGTCTGTAAGAACTGGAGAGATTAACTGTTAAAACAATATATCATGACAAGAGAAAAATTTGGTACAAAATTTATGGTATGTGCTTTTGAGGTAATGGTCACAGACAAATTCTAGCGTTAATTTATGATACTGCAGAATTGTAGTCTTCTGTTAAAAGAGAAAACTAATGTGACACGATGTGTTATTTATTTTCAGCATCTGAAAATCACAAACGTCGATGTACTATGATATAAGTTACGCACAACATTCGAAAATTCTCGAAAATACACGCTTACTCGCGCAGTTACGGTCTTAAACATGCAATGAAATAGGAGAACGATTGTATGTGAACAAGGGCACTGTTGCTAAAAGTACAAATTAATTTTAGGTTATTGGTTCCCCTTTTTGAAAACACACTGTTTTTTCTTTTTACTCAAACGTGTTTCAGCACTTCTGTGGCATCATCAGGGGGTTTTTGTTTACCGAAAACATTATTCTACGTTATAGGTTTTGCAGTACCAACTGTACGGTGCTCTGCACTGATAGCTTATCATGTTTTGTTGTGACTGATTCTTCGCTTTTTGCGTTCTGAGGACACTGCACACACAGATTAACATACTTTGCGTAATTTCGTTTTTTATAAATTCCTTTTATCTTCGCAAAACGCGGTGAGCACTATGTTGCTGTGTTTCCTAATGCGCCGGAGTTAGGAAACACAACAACGAAGTGCTCAACGCGTTTTGCGAAGTAAAGAAGCGTTTGTAAAAAAACGATATAAAGTACGTTAACCGGTGTGGGTAGCGTCCTCAGATCGCAAAGGAAGAAGGCTCATTCACAACAAAACATGATAAGCTCTGAGTGTAGGACACTAAAATCAATAAAAAAAACCACTGATGATGGGTAAAAAGAAAAAACAGTGAGTATGCAAAAAGGTGTCATCTATATCCTATCATTTAACTGCAGACACGGAAAGAAAGACAAGAGCTGCAGATCCAAAAGATGAATAGCACAAACTAAGTTTACAATTAAAGATATAATACGAGGTTTTCGCGGCACTCGAAAATGTTTGAAAATACACAATATCCCACGACAAAAGAGAGTGTTAATACAATCAATGGAAGGTTATGCGAAAACAACGCATATAGTAAGATATTAGAAGCAACACGTACAGTAACATATTAAAATCTAGACTTTCGAATTTGGAATGTGTGGCATGCACTGGTCTCGCACGAAATTGCTACAAACTTTCAGAACGTTTGTAGACATTGAAAATGCTTTCGATTATGTGGGCAGAGCCATTCTGTAGAAAGTAATGGAAGTACTTAGGATATCCAAACATCTGAACGTTGTTATTAAAAGTTTAAAATATGAGAGTAGGACGATAATCTAATTCCGAACTACTTAAATTAAAATATAAGGAAGTTTGTCAAGGATGCAGTTTATCAGTGATACAGTTTAATTTATACATCACTTATATTTTTAAAGAATAGAAACGACAGGCACCTTGATCTTCGAGGATTAACAAAAATTGTTCTTTTAACGCAGTCGTATTTGCTAACAACATGCAGACTCTCACCCATCGCAGCAGTGTATGAATGAGGGGTCTTTATTGACAAAAGAAACGTACTGCTATTCCAGCAGGAACCAGTTCAGTCAACAGATTGAAATCTTGGGATCAGTCTCCCATTTATTCCACTTGTGTCATAGTGCTATTTTCAGAACAAATCTGTAGAAAAAAATAATCGGAAGGTATCAACACGTATGTAGGGTAAATAGAAATTTAAAGAATAAGCCGTACCGACATGGACATATGCAGGTGAGATTTCGACAGTCACGAGAAAGATAAACAACACAGATAAAAATCTGAAGCCAGATTCATAAAAAGAGTTAATGCTGCAACACTACATGACGGAGAAAGTAAGATACATAAGACTGGAAGTAATGACGTAATAATGAATTACAGAGAAAACTAAATGGCAGATATGAAATAAATGAAAATGAAAGGTTACCGTAACATTCAATGAATTGCAAACAGGGGACACTTGTCTGTGGAACATCAGCACGAAAAAGGAGGGAGAACAGAGCTTAACATGTCAGGAGTGAGGTCACTCGAGACAGAGCAGATCTGGAGTTAGACCATGGTGTGAAATCGTCACATGCAAATGTTGTAGTGACGTAGCGTAAGACTTCTTACCTGCTGTAACCAGATTCTTTTTGTGATAGTTACACTAATTAAAACACAAATAACTAAAAGAACAAAATTCAAAATAAATATGAATTTATCATAATGGATCAATACTATTTGTAGAAAAATAATATTATAGTGGTTATTGTCTAAACAATAGAAACTGCTAATCTGGATTACAATTTGCGATAAAACGTGAATCGAACAGTCTCATCGCGTTCTCCACAGCTTAACCATGTCGAACTTCATAAAATAATATTTTGATGAAAGTGGGGACCATCTTATTTTTATGTTTGTTCTGAACCAAAAAAGAAGAACGGTTTTAACAACGTAAGACCAGTATGATTCCTTTACACAAAATCCACTGAAGGCTTTGTAGATCCCTCAGTCTTGTAAATTTTTCACTTTTAAGTTTTCGAAGTCTGTCCGTTGCAATGTACATTGAGCGCCTCTAACGTAAAAACAAATAGAGGAAACTTCAGACACAAAGTCTCCTAGGATGAAGCGATTGTGCAATATCATACACATCAAAGGCGCATCTGTCGTCGGATTAGACTGCTTCCCGACTTCTCTCTTTGATGACCGAGGTACGAATAAACAACATCATGCGTTGGAATACCAAGTAGCTAATACAGACTATTACTGCGCTCCATTTCCAAGTCGTGGTAACCTCCAGGAGAAACAGCAAAACGTAACACTCGCCTTCCACTAATGGATCCGGGAACGTAACAAACACAATATCGATGCTAGCTGTCGTCCCTACTGAGAACAGTTTTTTAATATTGAAACACCTTCGACAAAAGCACAGTCCGTTACTCAAACACTGTCTGCAAACAGTTATAACCATTGCATGGCTTCTCTAAAGAGGTGACGCTCCCTTCTTCGCGCTTCGTCTCCAATGACTTCGACTTTGATGGAACATCTACTAGGTCAACAGCTTTGCTTCCGCCGTTTTTCTCGAAGTTCGGGGCTTTATTGTGAAAAATTATGATTCATAGTATTGCCCGTCGCTGGCCACTACATTCTCCCATCTTTCGGATAGCATACGAATCCCGTGGCGGAAGAACTGGGCGAATTTTGTGGGGACCCATGAGTCGATTCAATTTTGCCCTTTTTCATTTGATCGGAAGTGCTGGTCAGCGAGACTGTATGCCACTGATCGAAAAAGGTGGCAGTCAGAGACATCAACGTGTGGAGAATACGGCGGGAGGGATAGGACTCCTAATTTCAACGTTTCCATGTATATTTTGACGGGTTTTGTGACAAGGGGTCGAGCAATGACTTTTCGCAAAATTACCTTTACGTGTCTATCGCTGTATTGTGGACGTTTGTGTTTCAGTGCTGGGCTCGAACGCATCAATTGCTTTCGATAATGATGTCCTGTGACTGTCTTCATCTGTTTCAGTAGCTACGAAAACGTTCTGTCTTCCACCGCCACGCCGGTCTTCGACATCAAAATCACCGTTCTTATGGTGTTGAAAAAATTGTCTGCACGTTCTTCCACTAATAGTTCCCTCACCATTGGTCTTACCCAGCATTTTAAGAGCCACAGCCGCAGATTTGTTCATGTTAAAGCAGAAAATTAAAACTTCCCGCGAATGGCGAGAAATGGGTACTGAAGTTGACGTAATTAATCGAGAATAACCTATGATGGAATCACAAATCTCCTAATATTTTTATGGCATTATGTTTACGTATGCCTAAGCTTATTGTATTACACTTATGACGAACCACCTGAACCCCACTTGCCGCTATTGTCGTCTATTGCAAGACGGCGGAAGTAAAGTTGTAGAGCTAATAACATGACACGTATTCTTACAAATATCTGGTTCCTTAATGGACCACAAAATACTGATCAATGTGTTTTCGTAATCTTACTATCACCGATGTCGACGTCGGTTACTTTTGTTTCATATCGAACTACAGTAATGTTTGACTAGAATGGCAACTATACTAACAGAGGTTTTTAGGCCAGCCGTGCAATAAACCTTCTTGGCATTCTAGCCGCATCACTTCCCAATGCATCCCCGACGTTTCCGAGACGTACTCTCCTTCCATCTTCTGACGAAACTGTGTTGTCTCGCAAACCGCCTGAGTATTTTGGTATTACTGACCTATGGTGTCCTGGGACTCGTCACAGAGTAATAATGCAGTTGTGTACAGTGTGTAAACTTTTAGATGGCAGACCTCTCCCTAGTCCTGAATCGGCAGAAGTCGGTAAACGTCGGGTGGCTTCGATAGGCACGCAGTTTCGACTGCTGCCAGCATTACGTAGCTGACTGTGTTGTACAAGGTAGCCATTGTCGTCTGCTTCGTTATTGTTTCGCGCTGTACTGTTCTGCGTGTTTTTATTGTGCAGTTGTGCTAAACATTATCAAAATGAGTGAAGAGGCAGTTGCTGGCCCATCTCGGGAGTCGCCAACAACCCCTACCAGTAGGCCTGCGTTTAGAAGGAAACCAGTATTACGTAGCGATGCTCGCAAAATTATATTGCGTGTGATTGAATGCTGCGAAAGGGAAAGGGAGCAGAAAAAATTGCTTCACCCATTTATAAATCTTCAGTGAGAGCTGCTACATGCACAGGACAAAGCATGGGTAGCATTGGAAGATTCTAACAGTTTTCCAAGAATCATCCTGGTGTATCACCACAAACGTCTGGAAAGAAAAGGTGAGTTTCCATTTCAGATATTTTGTTCGCGATCACTTTAGGGGAATCACCAAAATTTCATCGCAATCGGATGAATGGTTTGGGAATGCACAGAGGGCAGACATACATACATTCATTTTTATATACAGAGATTGACAGTTACGTTATACTATATGATCTGTTTAAGTATATTTAAATTTTATAATTAATAGTTTAACATTGCGGGGAATGAAATAAAATGAAAAAAAAATTGCGAGTAGTGGGAATCGAACGCAGGTCCGCTGCGTGACAAGCCCTTACCTATATACCGAGCGAGGTGGCGCAGTGGTTAGCACACTGGACTCGCATTCGGGAGGACGACGGTTCAATCCCGCGTCCGGCCATCCTGATTTAGGTTTTCCGTGATTTCCCTAAATCGCTCCAGGCAAATGCCGGGATGGTTCCTTTCAAAGGGCACGGCCGACTTCCTTCCCCATCCGCCCCTAATCCGATGAGACCGATGACCTCGCTGTCTGGTCTCCTCCCCCAAAAACCAACCAACCTTACCTATATATATAATCTCATTTTGTTCGCTTTTGTTCGTTGCATCTGCTCGGGGCGGACGTCGTAAGACACCCATTTACGTTCGTTGTTGATCGATTGACTCAGTTTTTTTATTACAGAGGGCACATAACCCTCCGACCGAACAAGCTGAGCTACCGTGCCGGGAACAAATCAGTTGTGCTACGCATACAACTTTGACCTAACTGTTAAAACATTGTCCATTACTGCTTTCGGGCGTTCGGAGAACAACTCACCAAAGTTTCATTGTCGTCTACTTTCGTGTAAGCATGACGCGCAATTTGTAGTGCCAGCACTGCAACTGGTAGGCGTGCCTTGTCGTCCCCCCCCCCCCCCCCCCCAACGGCTCCTCTCACCTCGCCAGCCAATGCTTGCTTCCTCTTCCTGCTCTCCCCTCACAACTCTGCCGTCTTACAGTTAACACACTGTACTCGTGCTAGAACGTCTACCAGTGGAGTAAGCTGGCTCTCATCGCAACAGAAGTTGCGAAGACTAGGCACTTAGTCTAAATAGGTATGGGGAAGTAGGGTTCCAACAATGACTGAAGACGACAGTTGTCTTCGTGGATATCACCGCTGGTTATGACACCGTATGAAAAAAAAAAAGAAAAAAAAAAGGTCTACAACGTAAACTGCACCGCGTCATCCTACGGCAGAAACTCCCACGCCTCGTCAGTAACATACTGTGTGACATAACCTTTCAGATAGTAGTGGGTGGCAATACACGGTGTTCGACGGCAACGCTTACTCACAGACAGCAGGTGGGACCACAAGCACTCGAGGGTATATGAAGCGTGTCCGGGCGATGAGGAAAACACTGCAGTCGTTGTCGTAATGCGGAAACGGACCGATTTATCTGACGTTCAAAAGGGCATGATCATTTGGCTTTCGGACCAAGGCGGAAGCATTTCCTAAACGTCTAAATTTGTAAACTGTTCGCATGCTGTCGTGCTTAAGGTATACCGCGCCTGACAAAATCGGGCTTTTCAAAACCGGCGCCAAGGTAGCTGTGGTGCACTGCGGGCCATAGACCACAGGGGTGAACAATGGCTGCGGTGAATTGTACGGACGAACAGACGCGCAACTATTCAGCAACTGACCTCCGGATGAACCAAGGGGCTACCAACAGCAACTTCTCAACGGCTGTTCAGCGAACGTTGCTGCGTATGGGCCTCCGTGGCAGGCGCTTGTTTCATGCACCCATGCTGACTGCTGCTCATCGGCGAAGAAGGTTGGAATCTGCACGCCGGTACTAAAACTAGATGTCCAGTGAGTGGCAACACGTGGCTTTTCAGATGAATCACGTTTCATGCTCCATCGGGCAGATGGCCGTTGGATCATCGGAAGAGTCCCGGCTGGAGGAGGGAGCGTAATGGTCTGTGGAATGTTCTCCCTGGGTGATCTAGTCATTGTGAAAGGCACAATGGATCAACACAAGTACGCATCTACCTTTGAGGACCATGTCCACCTCCAGATGCTGATAGTTTTTCCTCGGCATGAAGGCATCTACCAGCAGAAAAACTGAAAGTGTCACACACTGGTACTGCGTGGTTCAAAGAGCATCAGGATAAGTTTACCGTACTCCCCAGGCCACCCGGCCCTCTGGATCTGAACGTAATCGAGAAACTGTGGGGCCACATTGTTCTGACTGTCCTCACCGAGAAACCTGTGCATCTGGCCACAGCGCTGGAGTCGGCATGACTCCACATCCCTGTTGGTACCTTCCACAACATCACTGACTCTCTTCCTAAGCGTTTCGCAGCGGTTTTCGCTGAAAAATTTGGTTATTCACGTTTTTTATATCTACATCTACATCTATACCACGCAAGCCACCTGACGGTGTGTGGCGGAGGGTACCTTGAGTACCTCTATTGGTTCTCCCTTCTATTCCAGTCTCATATTGTTCGTGGAAAGTAGGATTGTCGGTATGCCTCTGTGTGGGCTCTAATCTCTCTGATTTTATCCTCGTGGTCTCTTCGCGAGATGCACGTAGGAGGGAGCAATATACTGCTTGACTCCTCGTTGAAGGTATGTTCCCGAAACTTCAACAAAAGCCCGTACCGAGCTACTGTGTCACATTCATGTGACTGGACTGTTTATAAGTAGTATCTGAGAAATAAATGTGTCCACCTAAGGATGGTGCTGGCGCCTGCGCTTTTCACCCTGTACCTATCAGACAGGTTACAAACATGAGGACGTAAGTCTGGTTATTAGGGCGACCTAACGATAGCTGACGACACCAGTCGGACACAGGATGCTGCCAGTTTCCTTTCACAGTATCTTAAAGTTCTCGAAAAATCGTACTCTGATTGGAGACTGGCAGTCAGCGCAGTCTCTGAATAATAGGGAAGCCGCAAAATCTGCCAAAGTACACTCAGCAATAAAGTGCTACGCCATACTCAGTTTTCTAAGTACCATGGCGTCGTACTGGATTGCACTCGTCCTTTAGGATACAGAAGCATTATACTTCCACTCTGAAATGTTCTGATCTAGGGCTTGTACGAGAAGGCGCTGAAAAATAATACCTCCAAGTTCTTTATGTGAAAACTTTTGAAGCTTTTCAAATAAAACAAAGGTGACTAACGTTCTACATCTTTATTCTTTATTTCTAAACATACGCAGCCGTCTGCCGCTAGAGGGCTGCGAACTGTAGCGTGTAACATGGTGGTGTGTAACGCAACTACGCCAGTGCGTGAGAAACAGCGAACTGTAATCGGGTTTCGGATCCGAAGAATCGTCCACACATGGAGCACCTTCTGTTTCAGCATGACAATTCCAGACCACAGACGAGCGCTGTCACATCTGCAACAGTCCAACGTTGAGGTTCACTCTCATCGATCATTGTACTTAGAGTGCCGACCTATAGATATGAAGAATGAAGATGTATAATGTTAATAACGTATGTTGTAATTAAAAAGCTTTAAGGATTTTCACATAAAAAATTGGGAAGCATTATTTTTCAGTATGCTCTCGTATGTCACGGGATGCTGCTCATCTGTGTGGCTGTAAGGAAAATAGATGTGGAACTACACGACACGATGCATATTAGCAGGGCATGAATGAACGGTACACAAGTGCAATGGTTGCCTCTACTGAGCCACACTGCCCCATCTCAACACTGCAGAAATGGCTTTCTGATCTTTCAACTGAAGAATGCTGTGCATAAGGATATTCCCCATATGTTTCTGGGAATATTGAGGTCCAGGAAACCACCCGATAGGTTTAACAGAGCAGCTATTAGACGCTGACTTCAACATCAACGCACAGTGGCGGAGAGACTGCGGCACCATTTGATGATTCACCGAACCACTTCCGACCCCGCACGAAAGTCTACCGAGTTCCAATTACTCCACCATAGAAGGTTCTTAACAGGGTGCGAACATCACGAGGGGTTTGCCAGCACCTTCTACACAAATGGGGCAACACCTCAAGTCCTTAGTGTAAGGTGAGTGATGCAACTTCAGAGCGTACCCAGGGGCAAAAACGGATCAATATCAACTGAAGGACGTTGCAGTTGCCTGGATGTATGGCTTAGACATTGATATTCAGAATGATGCCTGCTGTCCCTCACCCTTAATTCACTGTCAACATCTCAGAACAAGAGATCTCAGGCTTTCCCGGCGAATGTGCTGTATCCAAGGTTCTCGGGTGTCCAGCCGGATCCGTTCGTCGAAGTTCCACGATATTTCGGCGGATAACCGTTCCGCCATCATCAGGTGGTGCTGATGGAATGATCTGTCTACGCTGTGTCCGTGGTATTTATGTCCGCGGGGTCCCGAGTCGTACCCCGGCGCGGGCGGCCGACGCGGCACCGCGTGGAGGGAGGGGTGGGGGAAGCTGCAGCCACGCCCGGTGGTAGGCGCAGTCCATCTCCGTCCGCCGTGGCGGAAGGATCTCGCGTCCGCTTGTGCCGTTGCTCTTTGATGGTGTTTAATAACGGTTTCCAGGCCTTGCTAAGTTGAAACCCGGTGTCCCTGTTGATGAGATTATCTGTTACTCGAATTTATATGGCCTCCTTGTAGATACTGTCCCAGTAGGCACTTGTGGCAGTCAGGATTTTTGTCTCTTAGAATTTCGCTGTGTGTCCGGTTTCAATGCAGTGTTCTGCTAGGGCCGAATGGCTGGCTTGGCGTAAGCGGGTGTGACGTTCGTGTTCTTTGCATCGGTCCTCGACCGTGCGAACTGTTTGGCCGATGTAGGATTTGCCACAGCCGCACGGGATTTTGTATACGCCCGCTTTCTTCAGCCCTACGTCATCTTTTTCTGTTCCTAGTAGGTCACGAATCTTTGCTGGTGGCCGGAAGACTGTGTCAATCTTGTGTCGCCTTAACAGTCTCCCTATTTTTGACGACACGTTGCCAGCAAACGGCAGAACGGCCAGAGCTTGCTTTTCTTCTTCGGGTTGTTCTTCATCTCGGTTCTTGCTGCACTTCCGTTGTCGGAAGGCCCTTTGGATTTGGCGGTTGCCATACCCATTCTTGCGGAACACGGTCTCCAGGTGTTTGAGCTCCGTTGTCACTCGGCGACGCAGCTACAGCTGTACTTGAAAAAGGACTCAATTTCGCACCGACACCTGCATATCTGCCGTTCAGTGAAATAATCTCTTCAGTAGAACAGGCAGTCCGTGGCTTACCAGATGACAAAGCAGATGAAATCAGAAGGGAAACCTGCCGGATTGTTTCAAAGGCAAAACCAGCCAGAAGCAACACCTCGGGAGCCGAAAGAGCAGCACTACGAGCCCTCAGAGACGATAAGGAAATCGTCGTTCTTCCTGCCGACGAAGGAAATGCCACAGTCATCCTTGAGAGACGCGACTACGAACAGAAGATGCTGCAATTGCTAGACGATCCAGCATATCGGAAAATGAACACAGACCCGATCAGGAAGATACAACAAAGCACCGCCACGATGCTGAAAAATGGCGCGCTCGAGGACAAGGACATCAAAAGACTTCGGCAACGTTCGGCGGTAGCTCCGAGGATATATGGTCTCCCAAAAACGCACAAAGAAGGGATGCGACCCATAGTCAGGAACATAGGGGCACCGACGTATCTTTTGGCGCAGCACTTAGCGGGCATGCTAAGACCTTATGTGGGGAAATGTGCGCACCATATCCGGAACTCGACGGACTTCATTGGCCGCCTGCAGGAGATGACATTACAAGAATCCGTCATCATGGTCAGCTTCGATGTCGTCTCATTATTCACACGTGTCCCGCTGGAAGATTCTTTCCACTTAATCAGTGAGAAATTCGGGCCTGAACTGACACAACTGTTCAGGCACGTGTTAACATCGACGTACTTTGTCTTCAACGGTCAATACTACGAGCAGACCAGACCGACGGAGTAGCCATGGGGAGCCCGCTCTCCCCAGTGGTGGCCAACCTGTTCATGGAGAGTTTCGAAGAGGAAGCACTGGAAGCCCCCGAACTGAAACCTGTATGCTTCTTTCGCTACGTGGACGACATGTTCGTCATCTGGCTACATGGACAGGAACAGCTACAGATATTTCTGCAACAGCTAAATTCGGTCCATAGTAACATTCAGTTCACGATGGAGACAGAGAAAGATGGAAAACTACCCTTTCTTGATGTCCTAGTGGAACGTAGGTCTGATGGCTCACTGGGTCACAGTGTGTACCGAAAGCCCACACACACTGACCTGTACCTACATGCGTCCAGCTGCCACCATCCGGCGCAGCTTAATGGAATGCTCAACACCTTGGTACATAGAGCACACTCGATCTCTGATGAACAGAACTTGACAACGGGGCTCAAACACCTGGAGACCGTGTTCCGCAAGAATGGGTATGGCAACCGCCAAATCCAAAGGGCCTTCCGACGACAGAAGTGCAGCAAGAACCGAGACGAAGAACAACCCGAAGAAGAAAAGCAAGCTCTGACCTTTCTGTCGTTTGCTGGCAACGTGTCGTCAAAAATAGGGAGACTGTTAAGGCGACACAAGATTGACACAGTCTTCCGGCCACCAGCAAAGATTCGTGACCTACTAGGAACGGCAAAAGCTGACGTAGGGCTGAAGAAAGCGGGCGTATACAAAATCCCGTGCGGCTGTGGCAAATCCTATATCGGCCAAACAGTTCGCACGGTCGAGGACCGATGCAAAGAACACGAACGTCACACCCGCTTACGCCAACCCAACCATTCGGCCCTAGCAGAACACTGCATTGAAACCGGACACACAGCGAAATTCGAAGAGACAAAAATCCTGACTGCCACAAGTGCCTACTGGGACAGTATCTACAAGGAGGCCATAGAAATTCGAGTAACAGATAACCTCATCAACAGGGACACCGGGTTTCAACTTAGCAAGGCCTGGAAACCGTTATTAAACACCATCAAAGAGCAACGGCACGAGCGGATGCGAGATCCTTCCGCCACGGCGGACGGAGATGGACTGCGCCTACCACCGGGCGTGGCTGCAGCTTCCCCCACCCCTCCCACCTCGCGGTGCCGCGCCGGCCGCCCGCGCCGGGGTACGACTCGGGACCCCGCGGACATAAATACCACGGACACAGCGTAGACAGATCATTCCATCAGCACCACCTGATGATGGCGGAACGGTTATCCGCCGAAATATCGTGGAACTTCGACGAACTGATCCGGCTGGACACCCGAGAACCTTGGATACATTTCAGAACAAATTTATTGTTAATTTATCATTCCTT
Organism: Schistocerca piceifrons; assembly: GCF_021461385.2. Classification (NCBI taxonomy): domain Eukaryota; kingdom Metazoa; phylum Arthropoda; class Insecta; order Orthoptera; family Acrididae; genus Schistocerca; species Schistocerca piceifrons. The sequence continues at coordinate 775,977,205 of NC_060140.1, read as the reverse complement.
ATATGAATTATTGTATTGCTCGTTTTAATGTTATTTTTATTGCTGATTTTAATGTTCATTCAACTGATCATTATGTTGTCCATGTTATTGTTCCTTTTTGTAGCTTCTTTTTACTGGTCCTTTTAAAGTCTATCGTGATGCACATTTTGCTGCATGTTTTGTATCGGTTTTTGTATCTGATATCTGACACTATTTTCTCAGATCTCTAGCTGGAGCAATTTAAATGCTCAGCGCAGCACATATGTCCAAGTGTTTCTCCAAATGGTAAATAAACAATTAAATAAATATGGTTTATACAGTTTTTGCCCCAATTACCTTTGTTATTGTGAAACACTTTAAAAGTCTGTAATATGCACCACCAAAACGTACAACACCAAGCACAGAGTAATTCAACCAATAACTGAAACATAAACACTTTTATCGCAGTGTGATGAGTTTGTTCTGTGAGTGTTCAGTACGAACATAACATATTCAGAACTATTCTCTTACAGGGATTGTACAAAATACAGACCACCATGATCGTGGCAGAGGGTACAGCGATGCACCATGGACTGTCTGATACAGGTTGGGAGAACTACTTCCGCGGTTGCGACAATCCTGGCAAACAGGTCAATGTGAGTAACGCCTGGAGACCCGTAAACTAAGTTCTTCACAAACACCGAGAAGAAAAATTCCATTGGTGATTACACACTAAAGACTTTTTTACTTTTGTGGAAATAGTTTTGAAGACAAAAAACAGAATAAAACACAATTACGTTAATACTGTGTAACGAGAAACGTAAATGACGTGTAGGAGATGCAGCGCTAAGTGTGTCTGATTCAAGACTTGCTGTTTTCGCAAGTAATGCGATGCGACAGATCTCAGATGTACGACGCCCAGTGCTATCTTTATCACTGCACAATGGAGTTATAATTATCGCAGGTGTTCGGGATATGGGATTTCTTTCTTCTTCAGAGCTCGATCAAATATTACAGAGGCTATGCCAGCATTTATAGTAGTAGAATTCTACATCTACATTTATACTCCGCAAGCCACCCAACGGTGTGTGGCGGAGGGCACTTTACGTGCCACTGTCATTACCTCCCTTTTCTGTTCCAGTCGCGTATGGAAGAACGACTGTCGGAAAGCCTCCGTGCGCCCTCGAATCTCTCTAATTTTACATTCGTGATCTATTCGGGAGGTATAAGTAGGGGGGAGCAATATATTCGATACCTCATCCAGAAACGCACCCTCTCGAAACCTGGCGAGCAAGCTACACCGCGATGCAGAGCGCCTCTCTTGCAGAGTCTGCCAATTGAGTTTGCTAAATATCTCCGTAACGCTATCACGGTTACCAAATAACCCTGTGACGAAACGCGCCGCTCTTATTTGGATCTTCTCTATCTCCTCCGTCAACCCGATCTGGTACGGATCCCACACTGATGAGCAATACTCAAGTATAGGTCGAACGAGTGTTTTGTAAGCCACCTCCTTTGTTGATGGACTACATTTTCTAAGGACTCTCCCAATGAATCTCAACCTGGTACCCGCCTTACCAACAATTAATTTTATATGATCATTCCACTTCAAATCGTTCCGTACGCATACTCCCAGATATTTTACAGAAGTAACTGCTACCAGTGTTTGTTCCGCTATCATATAATCATACAATAAAGGGTCCTTCTTTCTATGTATTCGCAATACATTACACTTGTCTATGTTAAGGGTCAGTTGCCACTGCCTGCACCAGGTGCCTATCCGCTGTAGATCTTCATGCATTTCGCTACAATTTTCTAATGCTGCAACTTCTCTGTATACTACAGCATCATCCGCGAAAAGCCGCATGGAACTTCCGACACTATCTACTAGGTCATTTAGATATATTGTGAAAAGCAATGGTCCCATAACACTCCCCTGTGGCACGCCAGAGGTTACTTTAACGTCTGTAGACGTCTCTCCATTGATAACAACATGCTGTGTTCTGTTTGCTAAAAACTCTTCAATCCAGCACACAGCTGGTCTGATATTCCGTAGGCTCTTACTTTGTTTATCAGGCGACAGTGCGGAACTGTATCGAACGCCTTCCGGAAGTCAAGGAAAATAGCATCTACCTGGGAGACTGTATCTAATATTTTCTGGGTCTCATGAACAAATAAAGCGAGTTGGGTCTCACACGATCGCTGATTCCGGAATCCATGTTGATTCCTACAGAGTAGATTCTGGGTTTCCAAAAACGACAAGATACGCGAGCAAAACACATGTTCTAAAATTCTACAACAGATCGACGTCAGAGATATAGGTCAATAGTTTGCGCATCTGCTCGACGACCCTTCTTGAAGACTGGGACTACCTGAGCTCTTTTCCAATCATTTGGAACCTTCCGTTCCTCTAGAGACTTGCGGTACACGGCTGTTAGAAGGGGGGCAAGTTCTTTCACGTACTCTGTGTATAATCGAATTGGTATCCTGTCAGGTCCAGTGGACTTTCCTCTGTTGAGTGATTCCAGTTGCTTTTCTATTCCTTGGACACTTATTTCGATGTCAGCCATTTTTTCGTTTGTGCGAGGATTTAGAGAAGGAACTGCACTGCGGTCTTCCTCTGTGAAACAGCTTTGGAAAAAGGTGTTTAGTATTTCAGCTTTACGCGTGTCATCCTCTGTTTCAATGCCATCATCATCCCGGAGTGTCTGGATATGCTGTTTCGAGCCACTTACTGATTTAACGTAAGACCGGAACTTCCTACGATTTTCTGTCAAGTCGGTACATAGAATTTTACTTTCGAATTCACTGAACGCTTCACGCATAGCCCTCCTTACGCTAACTTTGACATCGTTTAGCTTCTGTTAGTCTGAGAGGATTTGGCTGCGTTTAAACTTGGAGTGAAGCTCTCTTTGCTTTCGCAGTAGTTTCCTAACTTTGTTGTTGAACCACGGTAGGTTTTTCCCATCCCTCACAGTTTTAATCGGCACGTACCTGTCTAAAACGCAATTTACGATTGCCTTGAACTTCTTCCATAAACACTCAACATTGTCAGTGTCGGAACAGAAATTTTCGTTTTGATAGGTAGTCTGAAAGCTGCCTTCTATTACTCTTGCTAAACAGATAAACCTTCCTCTCTTTTTTTATATTCCTATTAACTTCCATATTCAGGGATGCTGCAACGGCCTTATGATCACTGATTCCCTGTTCTGCACTTACAGAGTCGAAAAGTCCGGGTCTGTTTGTTATCAGTAGGTCCAAGATGTTATCTCCACGAGTCGGTTATTCATTCGTGGTTCACTTTTACAAGTATACTGACATATTACTTCTTCTTCTTCTTTTTCTGCACTTTAAACATTAGACCTTTGCTCGTTAGTATGTCCATCTCTTCGTTCACCTTACAAGACGTTTTCGGCCTACTGGGCTGTAATTCCTGACTTTGCAAAGTAATCTGCCATTTTTCATTTCGTTGAGATGTTTACTCCACTTTCTTCTGTTATCAGTTTTGTTTCTTTCTTATATGAAATATGTTTGATTCCTATCCAGTGTCCGTGTTTCTTAATTTCTCTATTTCGGGTCTGCCTTTCACAGCCGTAAGAAATCCCATTTTAGCTGTCTGTATTTTACTTTCTGTCGTTTATAAATGATCCACGAGTCACTTCCCTAATATCGCCATTACTCTATGAAAGTTCATTCATGTTATTTATCTGTATCTCATTTTTCAAGAACCTCTTTATTGTTTCACATATATTTCAAAATTTGGCTACTTTCTTATGTATGACTTTTTCATACTCGTAAGTGATGTCACATCCCAGATAATTCAAAAGGAACTACCGGTTCTACTAGTGTAGTTTTCACTATTAGTTTTGTTCTTGTAGGGTCCCGTCCTATAAAAGCATAGTCTTAGTTTTCTTTGTGGATGTAGTTATGTATTAGTCTTCGGCTATTTTGCTTAGAAGGTAAACGCATTTTTGCATCTCATTCACTGTATTATAATTGTGATATAATAGCGCTTGCCAGGCACTATTATAAAATTTCGACTACGACGAGGGTAGTGTTTTCGAGTGTTATTATTCAACATGACAATAACACCCGTCTTATCTGATAGCAAGTGGCAATGGAAAAAATTTCTGATTATTGTAGGCTTTAATCTAAATAATCTGAACGACCATATTTGGCAAGTGTAGCAGGTTCATGTATTAGCAAAATAAAATCCAGCCTGAATAGCGACTATGAAATTCTAACCTTCCAAATAAGATCACGAAACTGGCACATAATTTTTCTCATTAGTTACCATTTATAATTTTAATTCTTTTCCTTTCTTAAGTAATTCAGTGACGAGGTAAGTAAATCATTCACACGTACAGTTGATAGACATTATTATGGCTTTACTCACTGTAAACTTGCGTAATCTTAGAATACATTTCACATAGCTACATCTCAGTGATAAATTAAACATTTTCCATCAAATAATTCTCTAGATATCGGTTCACTAATGGTGAATTAAAGCCTGATCAAAATCTATCGTAGAAGTGAGATCTCAGGAGTAATCTATATCCAGAAGTGCGATCTAATTCAGAAGTGGAGTTTATCCAGAAGTGACATCTAACTAGGGCACAAAATGGCCGTTATGCCTTTTGTGTTTTGTAATAGTTAGCGAGTAGAATGAAAATGACTAAAGCGATGTATGAATCACGCGTGCAAGCGTCAAAAGTACGGGAATAGCGAAAAAATGACTCGAAATAAAATTGTATGTTACATCGTCTGCATATAAAACACAATTCATGGCACTCTTTTTATCTGTCCTAATAGCTGCATGAAACACGCTTTTCTATTGTGCAGTAAATCGGCTATATATACATTAAAAACTGTGGGCGAAATGCTACACCCTTGTCTGACCTCCCATTGATGATCAAAGGTGCTGCCAGTTTAAGGAAAAAAAAAAAAAAAAAAAAAAAAAAAGAGAACGGTTAATATATACTGGCAATTACATATTTACAGGTTTAATCTGACAAGGACGGGGCAGGTTGTTGACCGTGAGCATATAGGAGGCATTTGCGTGAAGTAATTTAGGTAAGCACGGTAAACTTAAATCAGGATGGCTGGATGAAGATTGGAACCTTCATACTCCCAAATACAAACTGAACCAAACTATACTTCTCCCAAACAGGCCATGAAGGCCCAACGGTACCGACCGGCTGCCGTGTCATCGTCAGCCTACAGGCGTCACTAGATGCGGATATGGAGGGCATGTGGTCAGTTCACCGCTCTCCCGGTCGTATGTCAGTTTCCGAGAGCGGAGCCGCTACTTCTCAATCAAGTAGCTCCTTAGTTTGCCTCACAAGGACTGAGTGCACCCCGCTTGCCAACAGCGCTCGGCAGACCGGATGGTCACCCAGCCAAGTGCTAGACCAGCCCGACAGCGCTTAACTTTGGTGATCTGACGGGAACCGGTGTTACCACTGCGGCAAGGCCGTTGGTCCCAAATACAAATGCATTGTTTAAAACAGCGCAGCTTTATTTGGTTTGCCCCTAATGTAAAACATTCGTATGCAAAAAGGTAATAATCTTAAAAGTTAATGTTGTACTGTTCATTCATTTCTTACTACCAACCAGCAAGCACACTATGCACACCACACACACACTATTTTGTAATATGACACTACACGCGCAGTCAGCTGACATGAAGCCCATAGCGACAGTGCTTGGTTTCCATTTTGTGTACCAAATTTTCCCATCCGCTTGCCTGAAAAACTCAGACACCATGACTCCGTAATGAAGCTCAGACAGAGAATGATCTGTTAATATTATCCAAAGCAGTTTCTGGAGTAAGGTTTTCCATAAAAGAAAAGAGAAAGAAAAACAATGTTTATAATTCTAAAGTGTGGTATGAAGTGACACAGGTGTTTTATTGTTATTTAATCGTGCAGCATTTATTACCAAACCCCCTCTTTGTGTTATATAAGCAATCCTTCACTTTTGTGGATTACATTGCTTCACAGGTAGAAGGGTTGGACAAAAATATGAAAGCACTAGAAACAAAACACTTTATCATGTCTAATACGGTGCAGCAAACCCCGTTTGCGCTCGAAACAGCTTCCATTCGTCTAGGAATGGATAAATACTGGTCCAGTAAGGCTACAAGGAGAACCTTATATGATTCTTACTGAAGAATAGTGGCACTGTTGAGGTAATGATGATGAAGGTGGGTAGCGATCCTATACCCTTTTCTCCAAAGTAGACCGCAAAGCTTTCTATAATATTGCGATCTGGTGATTGTGGTGGCCGGGGAAGATACATCAATCTATCCTCGTGCTCGTTAAACCATTCTTGGGAGATTTGATTTGTGTAAATAGGGGCCTTGACGTCTTGGAGCACAGCATCGGCAAACAAAATGTCCAGACTCTCTGTGACCAAAATGGTACTGAAATAGAGGATGACAGACTGAAGGTCGAAATACTAAATGTCATTTTCCAAAGGTGCTTCACAGAAGAAGACTGCGCTGTAATTCCTTCTCTAGACTGTCGCACAGATGACAAAATGGTAGATGTGACTGTAGGCTTTCCCGGCGTAAACTATTGATGAAGGTTTCTCGGGTCTCCAGCCGGGTGGTAGCGTTGATATCTCGCAATATCAACGCTACCACCCGGCTGGAGACCCGAGAAACCTTCATCAAAATGGTAGATATCGAGGGCCATAGACACGGGTTCCCAGGTAGATGCCGTGTTTCTCGACTTTCGCAAGGCGTTTGCTATAGTTCCCCACAGTCGTTTAATGAACAAAGTAAGAGCATATTGACTATCAGACCAATTGTGTGATTGGATTGAAGAGTTCCTAGATAACAGAACACAACATGTCATTCTCAATGGAGAGAAGTCTTCCGAAGTAAGAGTGATTTCAGGTGTGCCACAGGGCAGAGTCGTAGGACCGTTGCTGTTCACAGTATATATAAATGACTTTGTGGATAACATCGTAAGTTCACTGAGGCTTTTTGCGGATGATGCTGTAGTATGTCGAGAGGTTGTAACAATGGAAAATTGTACTGAAATGCAGGAGGATCTGCAACGAATTGACGCATGGTGCAGGGAATAGCAATTTAATCCCAATGTAGACAAGTGTAATGTGCTGCGAATACATACAAAGAAGGATCCTTTATCATTTAGCTACATTATAGGAGGTCAGCAACTGGAAGCAGTTAATTCCATAAATTATGTGGGAGTAGGCATTAAGAGTGATTTAAAATGGAATGACAATATAAAATTAATTGGAAGAATTGGAAGAATTGGAAGAATCCTAAGGAAATGCAATCCGGAAACAAAGGAGGTAGGTTACAGTACACTTGTTCGCCCACTGCTTGAATGAGCATTGTGGGATCCGTACCAGATAGGATTGATAGAAGAGACAGAGAAGATCCAACGGAGAGCACCACGCTTCGTTACAGGATCATATAGTAATCGCGAAAGCGTTACGGAGACGATAGACAAACTCTAGTGGAAGACTCTGCAAGAGAGACTCTCAGTAGCTCGGTACGGGCTTTTGTTGAAGTTTCGAGAACATGCCTTCACCGAGGAGTCAAGCAGTATATTCTCCCTCCTACGTATACCTCGTGAAGAGACCGTGAGGATAAAATCAGAGAGATTAGAGCCCACACAGAGGCACACCGACAATCTTTCTTTCCACGAACAATACGAGACTGGAATAGAAGGGAGAACCGATAGAGGTACTCAAGGTACTCTCCGCCACACACCGTCAGGTGACTTGCGGAGTATGGATGTAGATGTAGATAATCCTTGCCTTGCAATGTAATGGGGCTCAAGAAATACCACGATATGGTTGCTCCAGTCATCGCCTTACCGACGCCAAGTTTCTCTCCTGGCATGTAAACCAGGCCAGCAGTTGGAAACATGGAGAAATAAAATTCCTGCGCGGTGGTCTAGCGGTTCTAGGCGCTCAGTCCGGAGCCGCGCGTCTGCTACGGTCGCAGGTTCGAATCCTGCCTCGGGCATGGATGTGTGTGATGTCCTTAGGACAGTTAGGTTTAAGTAGTTCTAAGTTCTAGGGGACTGATTACCATAGATGTTAAGTCCCATAGTGCTCAGAGCCATTTGAGCCAAAATTACTGCGACCAAATGACTTTCTTCCTTTGCTCCACAGCTCGGGTTTTATGGTTTCAGCGACGCGTTTTCCTGTTACGAGCATTTACATCTCTGATAAATCGTTTTGGAATTCCAGCTCGCCCTGCACTTTCGTACTTACGATGCTCCCTTCGTGTTGTTCTGGTGCTGACACGTTTCACGACAGTGACATTCAGCTTTGCAGCTGTCGTCCTCTTGTTTTTCGTCACATCTTCTTTAATGACCCTCTGCCATAATCACTTAGTAGACATTTCGTCCACGTTGTACTGAGCGTTTTACCTGTATACGGTATATAATCTTCGAGACGGTGCCTCTTGATACACCAAACACTTTGGCTACCTCGGTTTTGGAAGCACGCAGCTTACGCGCGCCAACAAGCTGCCCACGTTCGACTTCATTTAAATCCGACATAATTTGGCCGGCCGGAATGGCCGCGCGGTTCTAGGCGCTACAGTCTGGAACCCAGCGACCGTTACGGTCGAAGGTTCGAATCCTGCCTCGGGCATGGATGTGTGTGATGTCCTTAGGTTCGTTAGGTTTAATTAGTTCTAAGTTCTAGGCGACTGATGACCTCGGAAGTTAGGTCGCATAGTGCTCAGGGCCATTTTGAACCGACATAATTTGAATCAAACCTATGCAGTACACTGCTCTGACCACCACTGACACTTTCAACGTTTTTAGGTTATTGGAGAGACGCCTTTGTGCTCGAATACAACAGTGCTATCTGCAAGGGTGGCTAGCACCTGCATTTGTCTTAAAGCACACATATCCCACGGAGTTTCCGTATTTTTCTTCAACCTCTGTACTTTGCACGCTCTTTTTAAGTAAATTCATTTTAAAAATTTCTTTGGGCATTTAACTGGACGCTATTATTTCTTGGTAGAAAATGCTTTGAGTTTTATGTTAACTTTTCTTGGTAAATGAAGGTTCAGTTTAGATTTTGTTCCATGGTCGTGGACGAAGGTGTAATTATTAAGGGTATTTTTGATGTCTGTGACTGAAAAATGTACCTGCATGGTACAGTTAAAGTGCCGAATATTTTGAAAGGGTTTTACAGTGAGATTGACTACTATTTTTGGCTATTATTCTTATGACTCTTTTCCTTGGCTGAAAACTAAGTTCAGGTTTTGTGGATTTGTTCCCCAGAAACGAATTCCACAGCTAAAAACTGAGTGCGAAAAGTAATGAGCGAGGAGCTAGGAGCGGCAGTGTGAGGCGACTAAATAAACGTCATTCACATAAAAAAAAAACTAAACTCTGTCCGAACTGATCTGGGAAGGTCCAACGATACCGACCACCCGCCATGTCATCCTCAGCCTACATTCGTCACTGGATGCGGATATAGAGGGGCATGTGCTCAGTACACCACTCTCCCGGCCGTGGTCGTTTTCGTGACCGGAGCCGCTACTTCCCACTCAAGTAGTTCCTCAGTTGACCTCACAAGCGCTGGGTGCACCGCGCTTGCCAACAGCGCTCGGCAGAGCGGACGGTCACCCATCCAAGTGCTAGCCAAGCCCGACAGCGGCCAGGGGGAGTAGAACCAGCCTGACTTGCAGAAAAACTAAATTTACATCCTACAAAAACACAAGGTCCATCAATCACAGCTTTAGTGCCAACACCTTTCTCTTTTTCTAATAATTTCCGGGTATAATTTCTGGGCCGAAATATCGTGGCAGAATGTCGACGGGATCCGGCTGCATACCCGGAAATTATTAGAAGAAGAAATACGCCGGGAAAATTTCAGAAGTCACCTTTCTCTTTGATGTTATTCTTGGTCTTAATGTCCCCAGTCTTCAGTTCAACATTATCAATAACACGTTACACAGTACTTACTGTGTACCGTAACCTACGGTAGCGATGAACCATCCTGTGAGCCGTTCAATGCAGTTGCTCGTACAGGTCTCCGATGCAGAGTCCCGCTATCGTCATCATCGCTCACGCGGTACTGTGTACCGTGCTATTGATAATGTTGAATTGAAGACCGGGGCATTAAGGCCAAGAATAACATCAAAGTGAAAGGTGTCGGTACTAACGCTGTGATTGATGGACCTTGTGTTTTTATAGGATGTAAATTTAGTTTTTCTGTAAGTCAGATGACGGCCGGAGTGGCCGAGCGGTTCTAGGCGCTACAGTCAGGAACCACGCGACCGCTACGGTCGCAGGTTCGAATCCTGCCTCGGGCATGGATGTGTGTGATGTCCTTAGGTTAGTTAGGTTTAAGTAGTTCTAAGTTCTGGGCGACTGATGACCTCAGAAGTTAAGTCCCATAGAGCTCAGAGCCACTTTGTAAGTCAGGCTGTTTCTACTCCCCCTGGTAACAGTAATGGTTGGCGTACTGTTGCTGTAGCCAGGTGTGGTGGAATTGGTGCCATAGGTGGCCTTGTAATCGTAGAGATGTAATTGCTTATCGTAATTTTCATCTTAGTGAAGTTAAGAATGATGCTGGTTCTAATTTAGTTAGTTCCTTCTCATGCCTTGTTTTTGTATACTCGTAGTCGTAGGAAGATAGATGATGATGAGAGTGTGTATATTTGGTCGTTGTGAATATGTGTCTCTAACTGATGATTTGACTGTATCATCATAAATGAAGTTGACCTTGATCCCAAAGCTTTGGTGGTCTGACGGTAACCGGTATTACCACTGCGGCAACGCCGTTGGCCACTCCTTACTTAGGAGAGGACTGCATTGATTTAAACACCCAAATAACACAAATAACTGCCAAAAGGGTACGATAAAACAAAGGTGCTGAGAAAACAGGCAAGTCCTTTACAACAAGGTGGTCTGCACCCGGCAAGAAGCCAGCGTCGGCCACCAATAATGGTTAAACAGCCGCAAACACTGGCAGTACGATGAGTTCTATAATGTCATAATTACACCAGTAAAAAGAAACAATTAAGTTAAAACAAGTTAATAATAAGAATAAAATAGTATTCTACAATTTAAATAGGATATCTTGTTGCTTGCAATGATCCAAGAACTTTGTGAAAATCGTAAAGAAGTTTAAGCTGAACTCAAAATAATTGGCTGGCAAAGACTCTCAATCAGAACTGCAATAACAACAACACTCTTAAAGTCTTGGGTAGGACCCGAGAATCTTAGTCACAGGAGTTCACAACATGAAGTACAATGAGTTAGAAGGAGTCTTTAAATACAAAAATGAATAAAAGAAATGTTCAAATGTGTGTGAAATCTTATGGGACTTAACGGCTACGGCCATCAGTCCCTAAGCTTACATACCACTTAACCTAAATCATTCTAAGGACAAACACACACACATGCCCGAGGGAGGGCCCGAACCTCCGCCGGGACCAGCCGCACAGTCCATGACTGCAGCGCCCTAGACAGCTCGGCTAATCCCACCAAAAATAAATAATTTAACTCGTAAAATCTTAAGTGGTCAACAAGGCGACAGAAAATTCCATTCGTTGATTTGTACTGTCACACAAGGAAGGGAAATAAGATATCTGCAAAGAGCCAATTCTAAACTGGCTGAAATAAGGAGCCAAGCTCGAGCAGCTACCGTCGAGAACCAATGAACGTTGTGAGCAAATATTTAGAAAGATGCTCACCAAATTTACTTGCTCCTTATATCGGCCAGGGCTAAACAAAGTGTGTCCTGCACGCTTCCACAACCAATGCACCAGTGCATACAACAGCTACTTGCAACAGATCATGCAACTTAGCCCACTGCGTGTTACAGCCTTAAGGCATCCAGCCAGCTTGCCCAATTTCTCTTTTAGTTTGCACTGCCTCAGTATATCGCGCTTGGCCAGATTTGACTCTCCCAAACACTCCAATGTGAGGCGAAGAACAGACTGAATCCAAGTGGGATACCAAGATTGTTCACGTTTCGCAGGCGGAAAGGATGCGTCCTATTGGGAGATGCTCCTGAACTCATTGATGTGCAGCAACAATAGATAACGTCTAGGGAAAGATATCAATGATACGATTCGCTGATGACATTGCTATTCTGAGTGAAAGTGAAGAAGAATTAAATGATCTGCTGAACGGAATGAACAGTCTAATGAGTACACAGTATGGTTTGAGAGTAAATCGGAGAAAGACGAAGGTAATGAGAAGTAGTAGAAATGGAACAGCGAGAAACTTAACATCAGGATTGATGGTCACGAAGTCAATGAAGTTAAGGAATTCTGCATCCTAGGCAGTAAAATAACCAATGACGGACGGAGCAAGGAGGACATCAAAAGCAGACTCGCTATGGCAAAAAAGGCATTTCTAGCCAAGATAAGTCTACTAATATCAAATACTGGCCTTAATTTGAGGAATAAATTTCTGAGGATGTACGTCTGGAGTACAGCATTGTATGGTAGTGAAACATGGACTATGGGAAAACCGGAAGAGAAGAGAATCGAAGCATTTGAGATGTGGTGCTATAGACGAATGTTGAAAATTAGGTGGACTGATAAGGTAAGGAATGAGGAGGTTCTACGCAGAATCGGAGAGGAAAGGAATATGTGGAAAACACTGATAGGAGAAGGGACAGGATGATAGGACATCTGCTAAGACATGAGGGAATGACTTCCATGGTACTAGAGGGAGCTGTAGAGGGCAAAAACTGTAGAGAGAGATTGGAATACGTCAAGCAAATAATTGAGGACGTAGGTTGCAAGTGCTACTCTGAGATGAAGAGGTTAGCACAGGAAAGGAATTCGTGGCGGGCCGCATCAAACCAGTCAGTAGACTGATGACCAAAAAAAAAGGGAAAGACTATCACCACGAGCAGGTATGACTCGATCTCCCTCTCTTAAAACCAAAAAAGGGGCTGCTTTACAGTGATAATACACAGCTCCTGGTCTTAACGTGACTGAACTTGGCAGTCTTCTTAGCAGACTTGTTAAAAACCAAGAGGCCAACTGGGATCAACATTTTAATCACCTTACAAGGACCCCAAATACATGACATCAATTTACTCGAAATCTCTTTGTTCATTTTGGCTTGGACTCCAAAGTTTTTAATAAAAACGGCATCATCCACGTTTAATCTGGCGGGATGCCTACCCCAATTATAGCGCTGTGTCTCCCTTTGGCATGCAACGTCAATATTGCTCCTAGGTCACCTCTCCAGGAGGAGATCGTTTACCATAACTTGGAGAGAGGAGAATTAAGGAGGTATGGAAATATGAAAGCAGCTGTGTTTTTTATGAACCTCATGGTACTGAAGGCCAGGTTTAGGCATGCTGTAGATTTGTCTCACTCTGTATGCATGTGAGAGTCACAAATAATTAGAGTAGATATGAAACTGCAATTTACCTGTTCAGCAAAGGATGACTGTGGGCAGTAGGAAATGGCGATCACATGAGATACCACATTCTCGAAACACAACATGAGTACCACGTTCTCGAAACAAAATTTCATAAACTCTCTATAGGTAAAGTAGGGTGTGTTATCACTAATCAAAGTCTTAGGTGGGACAAAAATAGAAAAAAGAAACATTAGCGACAGTGTGAATGGTCAGCCTGGCTATAACCTCGGTAGTAAGAACTAGCCACCGAAAACGAGAAAAATGCGTCATTAATTACAAGTTTATACCTGTTCCCCTTCTGAGCACGAAGAAAGGCCCCAAATAATTAATCAAACTTTGTCCAAGTTACCAGACGGGTATTGCGACTGGGCTTCGCTCCCTTCCTCGCACTCACCAACCAATCTTCTAACAGCTTAACGTCAGCCAGGTGATGTGCTCCTTGACTTTCATGGTAGTCTTATGAATTCCCATGTATTTCCCAAGTAAAGTTTCATGGGAATTTTAAAAACAGCAGGAACAAGCTGCTCGAGGTGAGAAGTCTTCAATTTAGTATCTCAACGAGTAAGATAACACAAAACCACTTTGTTAAGTTGGTAGCCCCGTACTTGTTCTCTGCTTCACATCATGAATCCTTGAGTCATGATTCTGTTTTTCCTTTAGGAAACACAGGCACCGTAGTCAACATTACCTTCCTTCAATTGGGCCAACTGGTAGTGAATCGAGGAAGTACAGTACATACTGACGAAACTAAAATCTCTAACATGGAAATTAAGCGTTTCCGGACACATGTCCACATAACATCTTTTCTTTTTTTGTGTGTGAGGAATGTTTCCTGAAAGTTTGGCCGTACCTTTTTGTAACACCCTGTATTAATGAACGACCATTCATCAATAACATTACCACACGCCAAGTTTGGGTTGCTTGCAGATGACATTGCAATAAATAGCAAATGAAGTATAATTTGAGAAATATCAGCTAATGATATTTTCATGGGAATTAATAAATGGTTCCTAGCCAATTCTTCGTTATTAAACTTTGAAATGAGACGTAACTGTAGAAAAAGGAATTACATACCCTCGTTGCGAGCAGGAACTGTTTGAAATCAATGGGAAAAGTAGAAAATTCGGTGCCAGATAGAGATTCGAACCCGAATCTCCTTCTTACTAGGCAAATGCTCTGACCACTGAACCATCCGGACACAATGATCATTGCGACTGCACAGACTACCCTAGCACGCCTCCCGTCAAGCCCAAATTCCCGACTTATCCACACGCTACAAATGTAATACCCCTTGCCACCTTATCCCCATTACTCGGCAGCATTTCGCCGATCCCGTAAGAGATCGCGCCCGATGTGCGTCTGCACTGAAAAGCTCGTTCGCTGTCTGAGCAGCAATCGGCTGTCCTCTGCATTACCCTCACCAAGGCAGTTGGCACACTCTGTAGCCTTCGATTAGAAAAAAAATCGTGGAGATGACGGGGTTGCATGCACTGTCCAACTGGTAGCCACTATCGCGGTTAATCAGATTCTCCGCCAGTCATATTTCCACTAATTCTTCAATAATGGAGTCACAAAAAGTTGCTGCTGTGGTCAGAATCATAGTTCTGTCATATTCCATTGAATGTCCAGTGGAACTACGGTGTTCAGCAATAGCGGACTTGCTTTGTTTCAAAATGCGAATGCAACGTTGATGTTCACTGCAGCATTCTCTCACAGTGCACATGGTCTGTTCTACGTAACTATACCACACCGACAAGGTATTTGTAAATTCCGGTCTTTCGCAATAGCAAGTCGTCTTTCACTGATCCCTAAAGGTCTGTAAATCTTAGGTGGTGGACGGAAAATACGTCCACCTGATATTTAGAGAGGATTGTTGCTGTTTTAAACGAAATTTCTCCACAAAAGGAAAAAAATCTAAAGATTTTGCCTACGTGTACTCTTCTTCATCCTGATTCTTGGTCTTGAAGGACAGTGTCCTGTTAATATGCTGGTTTTAAATCCATTTTTCCTGGACACTGTCTTCTAGTGGGCGAGCTCTTTAGGTAAACTATCTTGATCTGAGACAGTGTGACCTATTAAGCACGCTTATACCTTGTGACGGTCGATGGCCATTTGACTCTTTCAAATACAAATCAATATGAGTGGGCTTACCATAAACTGAATACCCCAGAGAGCCATCATTCTTTTGTGAAACTACGATATCCAAAAAAGGCAGACAACCATCCTTCTGCATTTGCATGGGAACCGAATGTTGTCATGAATGGAGTTGCAGTGGTGAAGAAGCTCCATCAAATTATCTTCTCCTGAGGCCACACTATGAAAGTAACGTCCACACATCTCCAAAAATGGTTCAAATGGCTCTATGGGACTTAACGTCTAAGGTCATCAGTCCCCTAGACTTAGAACTACTTAAACCTAACTAACATAAGGACATCACACACATCCATTCCCGAGGCAGGATTCGAACCTGCGACCGTACAAGCAGCGCGGTTCCGGACTGAAGCGCCTAGAACAGCTCAATCACAGCGGCCGGCTTAAGAGCAGCTGATTCAAGCGCTCTCTCTTCGAAACCCTCAATAAAAGGTTGGCGACCAAGGGAGAAAAAACGGGCTGTCCATGGCGTCTGTTCAAAATAATTTTGGTTGAACATAAAATAGATTGAGGATAGAGCATGTCGAAACAAAGCTGTGACGTTCACCTGAAACTTTTTGCCAACTGGTGTCAAAGAATCTGCAAGAGGGGCATTTGTAAAATGTGATACTTTATCAAAGCGAACCAAACGGTCGGAATTGCTTAGATGGAGAGCGTCCATTGTATTGATAAAGTCGGCTGAGTTACGAATGTGATGTGAGCTTTTGCCCACCAGCGATCTCAGAAAAGAAGCGAGATGCCTAAGTAAATCATATGTAAGAGCTCCAATGTTGCTCGCTACTGGACGTAATGGAACACTTTCATTATGAATCTTCGGAAAGCCATACACTCTTGATCGTACCATACAGTCTCGGTGGTACACCAACGTATGGTCTTAAAACTCTTAACGACCTTCTACAGCAAGCAGAGGGCATTCAGTAGTGCAAAAGTTTTCCGTTGCACCCGTCCTGTAGGGTGGCTGATGCTGCTCTCCACGCTGGTGTATCGTGTGTGAACCTCATCATCTCTGCGATCTATATCCGATTTAGTTTTCTTATTGTAATCAAGCTTTGCTCTTCCTTCCAACTTCCCTATATTACGAAACTGACGATTCCCTCATGCCTAGTATGTGTTCTGCCAATTGATTCCTTCTCTTGGTCGTATCATACATTTCTTTTTATTCAGTTCTAGTCGGTACCTTCTCATCTGTTTACTCCATATACCCATCGAATCTTCAACATTCTCCTGTAGCACCAAATTTCAAAAAGCACCAAATTTCAAAAATTTCTCTTTACTGTTTGTCGTCCAAGTTTCCCGTCCATACAAGCCTTCATTCCAAATAAATCAGAAAAGACAGTCTGACACTTAAATTTGTGTTAAATATTAACATATTTTTCTTTTTTAGTAAAGCATTTCTTACAATTGCCAGTCTACACACTCTATCTTCTCTATTTCCGCTGTCGTCAGTTAATTTGCTCCTCGAAATTTGTCCACTACTTTCAGCTTCTCATTTTCTAATTTCAGCTCCTCAACATTGTTTGATTAAACTCTATTACACTTAATTTATGATTATTTATGTTCGCCTATAATCTCTTTCCAAGAGACTATTCATTCCGTTCAACTGACACTCCAGGTCGTTTGCCGTTTCTAACAGAATCCCACTTTCATCGGAAAGCCTCAGAGTTATCATTTTTTCTGCCTGTAGCACTAGTTAGTATCAGTTGCAAAGCGATTTAGAAAAGATTGCTGTATGGTGTGGCAGGTGGCAGTTGACGCTAAATAACGAAAAGTGTGAGGTGGTCCACATGAGTTCCAAAAGAAATCCGTTGGAATTCGATTACTCGATAAATAGTACAATTCTCAAGGCTGTCAATTCAACTAAGTACCTGGGTGTTAAAATTACGAACAACTTCAGTTGGAAAGACCACATAGATAATATTGTGAGGAAGGCGAGCCAAAGGTTGCGTTTCATTGGCAGGACACTTAAAGATGCAACAAGTCCACTAAAGAGACAGCTTACACTACATTCGTTCGTCCTCTGTTAGAATATTGCTGCGTGGTGTGGGATCCTTACCAGGTGGGATTGACGGAGGACACCGAAGGGGTGCAAAAAAGGGCAGCTCGTTTTGTATTATCACGTAATAGGGGAGAGAGTGTGGCAGATATGATACGCGAATTGGGATGGAAGTCATTAAAGCAAAGACGTTTTTCGTCGCGGCGAGATCTATTTACGAAATTTCAGTCACCAACTTTCTCTTCCGAATGCGAAAATATTTTGTTGAGCCCAACCTACATAGGTAGGAATGATCATCAAAATAAAATAAGAGAAATCAGAGCTCGAACAGAAAGTTTTAGGTGTTCGTTTTTCCCGCTCGCAGTTCGGGAGTGGAATGGTAGAGAGATAGTATGATTGTGGTTCGATGAACCCTCTGCCAAGCACTTAAATGTGAATTGCAGAGTAGTCACGTAGATGTAGATGTAGTCTTCAAATGGTTCAAATGGCTCGGAGCACTATGGGACTTAACATCTAAGGTCATTAGTCCCCTAGAACTTAGAACTACTTAAACCTAACTAAACTAAAGACATCACACACATCCATGCCCGACGCAGGATTCGAACCTACGACCGTAGCGGTCGTGCGGTTCCAGACTGAGGCGCCTAGACCCGCATGGCCACCGCGGCAGGCGCACTAGTCTTATTTCCCGCAAAGAGCAGTACAGGACCGATCAAGTATCTCTTATCCCTGTGCTGCATAGATACGTAGGGGAGAGACGTACAGTATCAGCAGGCTTACAGAACCGACCGCTCCTGTAATTTCCATTTCCGTCTCCAAATGGCAGAAGTGTATAGTAAGTAGTAGCCAGCTTGTGTATCTACGAGCTCTGAATGCTTGTTGGTGGTTGCTGTAGCTCTTACCGCACGAAATATACTTATCACCTGTGGCACCATTTCGTACGGTAAGTGATTAATTTCCTTGTTACATTTCGGCTATGTATGTTATGTAAGGAATGACATCCAACAAACTTTTCATGATAATTTCTATAAAAAACGTACAATATGATTAGATCCTACTGTGTGCTTGTCGTGCAGTAGCGACCAACTGATTGTCTTTCAGTATCGGTCAGAAGTAATTTCAATTTTTGAACTATATTTTCTTCTTCTTACTTCTTTTCAGACTGAAACGGTGGAAAACGAGAAAAAAGTAAGAGGAAGATGGAGTGAAGCTTACACGAAAATGGCTGTGAGCATGGTTATGTCTAACAAAACGACCGCGAGGGGAGCACCCGAAGGGTTTTTAACAATTAGGAAAGGATATGATTGTCCCTGAAGAGAAGAGAATAAAAACAGAAAAAATAAAGTCTAAAAGGGAATTGAAAATAAAACCTGAACATAAGTCGGGTGCCCCAAAATAAAATAAACACGCAACGGATGGCCATGAACAACCAGTTACAAAGGGGCGAAGAAAACTGTAATTTACTGAAAATAATGGGTCAAGAGAAAGGACTGAAAAGCGAATTGTGTGTCTGGAGCCATTTGAAGAAGACTGGGTGCTATGTACCACGTGCAGGCGCTGAGCATATATTGACTGTGTGGGCTAGCAGAATATTTTATATTTTACCTGCGATCTCTGTAAAACAGTGGGCTAAACGTTGGTGGACTAGACTGAAACATTAACAATAAGTTCCCACACTTATGTGTTCTATTATTTCAATAAATATCAGTGCAGCGTCGCACTAACAACAGATATTACCACAGAAAAGACAATGGACGGTATTGCAAGACACATTCTTCAAGTGTTGTAATCGTAGCTCTTTTACTTTCGATGCAGTTAAGTACTATAAATAACAAATAATCATTACACTATGTAACACTATGGTATTCATAGAACAGTCATGAGGTAAGAGAACAGTACATTAATTTCCGACTAATCAACACAGCTGCATAGTGAAGTCAAAGAACCTAAGCCGGCCGATACTGCAATACAGTCTGAAAGGTCTCTGTTGGATTCCTTTCATGTTAATTTTTTAAAACTGTTGTCATTTACGGCATACATTCCACTTCTAAATTTACTGTGGTGTTTCTATCTGGGAGGAGACTGAGAAGTGGAACGTGTTACTTTTACACATAATCAAGAACGATCTGTCACACTATTACACTTTAAAACACAATTTATATGTAATTCATGTCACACAGTCTCATACGGAACCTACATCCGCTTTCTTTTATATACTGTATATGATAAGATACTGTCATCCCCCTTCCCTTCCGCGTGAAAGGATGAATGAGCAAATGTATTTCTAGTTGCATGATTGATGGTAGCAGAAAAGCCTGTCTGCTAGAGAACAGTAGGACCAACTTCGGAACAGGTAGCTACGCTTTCTAAACGCAGAGAGCTTTCTTTTCTTAGTATGGTCCTGTCCGTCCCTTGTCATGCTGGTATAGGAAGCTGCCTCTCTGGTCACTTCCATTTGTATCTGTTAAGCAGCCTCGGTAGGGGCCCAAGCAGTCCGTCCGCGGCGAGCATCTGAAGTGGTAAGATCTCTGGCTAAGCGCATCTCTGCTAAGTCCGTAGGACAATGGATTTCTTAAGTCCAGCCTAACTGAAAATTTAATCACCTTTATTTCAGGTTTAGATCTAAAATATCTAATGTTATCTTAAATTGCAACGCAGTGTAATTCGAGTGTGAAGTTCAGAATATCTTCCAGTAGTTGCTTTGTCACTACTTTGTGAGTAAAGTGGCACCACGTGTGGATGATCTGTAGCTCTAACTAAGATCATCAATCTTAAATGCGAATGTGCGTGAGATTATAACGTCTCGTCTTGACAATATTTTTCAATATAGCAACTTTATGTTCAACCCACATGGGATGTACTTTGTGAGACCAGTACCACGTGCTTATACAATTGTTTGACCCATCAGGTTAATAGTAAGACGATAGTAACCAGTTCGAGGTTTTTCTTTTGTAAATTGCATTTCGATATAATTTATTTAATTATCAAAATTATTGTGAAGTTACACTCTTTGTGTAAACCAAGTTGACCACGTGAAGCATGTGGTGTAAGCATCAAAGTAGCCCTCAGCTATTCTTTTCGGGAAGATTTCACTGAGAGTTAGTATGAATTTAGTATACCAGTGTGTGGTAATTTCATGACGGACAGGATTGAGCTACGAACGTAACTTCATTGGGTGAAAATTGAATCGGTTGGTTGTGGTTGATTTCCTCTTGCATATGTTTCAACATTCTTCATGTGTTATTTTATGAATGCAGTGTCGTATGCAGTCTCCCAATCTTGGCTCCATATTTGATGTGTTCCGTAAGATTACAAACTCACATTTTCACAATCCTAAATAAGGCACCAGTTTAATTTTGAATCAAGTTTAATATGCTGAAATTTTAACGGAACAATGATCAATGTTAAAATAAATGTCCAAATATAAACTGATTTATTTCTTTTTATTTAAATTCTCTTTATATATATATATATATATATATATATATATATATATATATTACTGGTTGTCGTAAGATGACTATTAAA
This sequence comes from Schistocerca piceifrons, assembly GCF_021461385.2. Lineage (NCBI taxonomy): Eukaryota > Metazoa > Arthropoda > Insecta > Orthoptera > Acrididae > Schistocerca > Schistocerca piceifrons. Next base: position 775,956,178 of record NC_060140.1, on the reverse strand, counting down.
AGATTATAATTAATGTTAGTCTGGTTGGGAATTTGGTAAGCTAGACTGGATACCTGGTGAAACAGTTGCTTAGTAATGCAAGGTTAACTTCCCCAGATAGCTCACAGATTTTAACCCGCTTTTATTGTCTTGAATATCAGCACCGCTTTCAGAACAAATTAATGCATTAATATTACAAGTTCCCTAAAGACTGACATAAAACTGCGACTTTTAACCAAACACTAGAAAAACAGCCCTCAGCTACGCACGCAGTATAACTCCTCAGCTTCTTGTCAGATGAACGAAATATCTGTATCGCCATATTCGCCTCGTCGGGAAGTAATTTTCTGATTCGACTTGAAGAGATTGGTCATGTATCGTTTCTAGAGAAACATCGAAATGCGAGCGGAGCAGGCCAATTTATAGTGCCACTTGCTGTTGCGTAATTAATAATTTAAAACAGGTAATATCGATAATGTTGGGTTTGACATTCGACCACAAGGTAAAAAGCAACTTTCATCTGTCGAGTTCGGGACAGGAGCTAGATGATTAATTGTTTTCAGATAATGACTGCCGTAATTTTTAGGATCTGCTGAAATGTTTCCACATGTGGTCATGTCGCTTTAATCGCAAAACCAAATAAAAATATATACTCACATTACAGGTTACCTGTTTTCGAACACCGCTTCAGGCCAATGCACAGGACAGCTCCCCCAAGAAATGCAGCTGCGGATTCCCTGATCTATTCTTCTCTCCAGGCATCAGTAAATACCGTCTGTGGGAATCTCGGTAACGACAGGATACTGAATATTCCTTTTTTATAGGTAATCGTGCCGCAGTAGTGACATTTAGTACGTATTCTACAACTAATAACTTTGTTAACACTGTAGATACACTTCCGTGCAACTGATTTAATTAAATTTTTACAGGGAAGTAATACCATCAGGGCAAAATTATACGTTCAAAGGCAATATTTTTAACGAGAGATAATTGTATACCCTCTGAATCACGCCAGTCCATGTTACATTCTGCTCGAAAAAACTAGTCCTCTGCCGTTAATAGATACCGGTGTAAACTGCACGCCTGATTTATTACCAGTCTTTTTTCTGAGATATAGTGGAGCTGAAGAGCGGTGTCTATAAGCATCTGACAAGACGGTAAGTGGCAAGTGTTGTAATTTATTCTGTCACCCATCAATCATGTAGCGACCTTAGAAATTGCTTTCTTTTATTGAGCAAAAGTGTGCCATTAACTATGCAAAGTTTTGTAAAAAATGGTAAATCTAGCTTTTCTATGAAAAGAAAATTTAGTTGTTCAGCCTTATTTTAATTAAGCTTAACGCATTTGGTCCAGGGAGGTCACGATTTTTTAATTTCAAAACAAAATAAATTCATTTGAGGAAATATTTGCAGCATTTAGTTACTGTGTAGGCTATGGAATACTTTTTTACTATCATTTTCCGGTTTACAGAGTGTTCACACCCGTATACGAAAGGTTCGTATTAGCACTTACTTAAAAAAAAAAACAAATAGGATGATGTTTGACCTGACTACAGGCATCTACTTCCCTCTTATTATAGATTGGGTTGATAGAATCTTAGTGGAATGCTTTGCAAACACCGTTTGACGCAACATGTTGTTGTGTTGTACAGATTTGTATGAGACATACAAATAGGAAACGGAAGCTACAACAGATTTTTGCCTACATCGATTTGAGCTAAGTTCGTCGATAGCTCATATTCGTTTTTTGGGGAGTTTTGTCTCCATGAAGTTTGCAAAATCACAGATTTATATTATGTTAGAATACAAATATAAGTTAGACATTTCATGTAAACAGGGTAATTCATACATACATTTTAAACAGCTACTATGGAATTATTTGCAGATTTTGTTCAAATGGTTCAAATGGCTCTGAGCACTATGCGACTTAACTTCTGAGGTCATCAGTCGCCTAGAACTTAGAACGAATTAAACCTAACTAACCTAAGGACATCACACACATCCATGCCCGAGGCAGGATTCGAACCTGCGACCGTAGCGGTCGCTCGGCTCCAGAATGTAGCGCCTAGAACCGCACGGCCACTCCGGCCGGCGCAGATTTTGTCATATGTAGAGACAATTTAGTACCATTATGTGTACCAACTTATTTCTTAACAAATTAAAATACTGAGATGAGATGATAATGCACGTCTACATAAATATCGGTGATAAATGGTGATTGAATTGACAGATGAAATACATGAATGTGTTTTTATGTTTCGTACAAAGTAAAAATCTCAAAATTTCTGATGACGTTGTTCTGTTACATATCATGATAGCTGTCAAAAATGGTTCAAATGGCTCTAAGCACTATGGGACTTAACATCTGAGATCATCAGCCCCCTAGAGCTTAGAACTACTTAAACCTAACTAACCTAAGGACATCACACACATCCATCCCCGAGGCAGGATTCGAACTTGCGACCGTGCCTAATCTGAGAGAGTTTTCTTACTCTGTGTACAATGACATTGCTCCACATGGTGCATTAGACTTGTCTCGTAAGTGTAAATGTTGAGAGTAGTAGACTGTAACGACTGCATGCATGGTGTGGTGTCATGGTGTTGAATGATCATGAGAGTCATGAGAAGATGAAACTCGGAACCGGCACATGGCCTACTCCTGTCGGATAGCACCAAGAAGTTGCTGACCTTAATGTTCCCATCTGGTGGATCACCATCACATGCCCTCACTCCATGAGACAGTGGTGGAGAGGTTTGGAACTTAAACAAGGACACTGGCACGAGTGTTGTGATCAGGAATTTTACGCCACTCGCTCTACTCGCCTTACCAACCAAATAACGGCGGCGAAAAGCTCTTCCACCACCAGAATACACACCGACTATCCCCGAGTCTAGTGCCGCTGCGCCGGTGTGGGTAAAAAGATAAATACACTGATCTGTTTTGAGATGTACTCACACTATCTTTTGATTCAAAAAATCGATTTTTTTCAAACTGCATTTTTGGAGCCATAAAAGTGTTTAGAAGCCACCCTTGAAACGGTGTTTCCGAATACGGAACGGAAATGTTTGTTATTCGCTGTTGAACAAAAAAATGCACCTGCCTGAAATCGGCCTTTTTCACGCACCAGTTTTTTTCTCTTTCGGAGGACGAGTTATTGTACCAGTGCTTCGGAGGAAACACATAAAATTCAAATGAAAGTTTGAACGCATGTGTTTGGAAGTTAGCTCCAAAGGATTTGCATTCTGGTGCGAAGACTGTGGAGACTGCGACTTTTCTGGCAGTGAGCAGCTTCAACGAAGGGTGTCCAGCAATTCTGAAGACCATGAAAACGATGGACGTCACCCTAGGACTCTATTCGACGCAGTTCGCCAAGCATTCGGATGACCACCGGATTCAAGCGGCCGAAAACCGTTTGTCACCGGCCGTACGAGCGGCTCTGGAGCAGCGCAGGATGGTCCAGAACACCCTCTATGAGAAAGAGGAAGGACTAGTTTATGGACCCGGAATAGCAGATTGAACGTATGTTGCATAATATTGCATTTATACCTAATCAAAACTTCAAACGCGTTGTTCTCGAAATGACTTTTTTTTATCGCGTGGTATGGTAGGACATGTTCTGCTACAGAAGAATTCTGAAGATTAGATGGGTAGATCACATAACTAATGAGGAGGTATTGAACAGCATTGGGGAGAAGAGGAGCTTGTGGCACAACTTGACTAGAAGAAGGGATCGGTTGGTAGGACATGTTCTGAGACATCGAAGGATCACCAATTTAGTATTGGAGGGCAGCGTGGAGGGTAAAAATCGTAGAGGGAGACCAAGAGATGAATACACTAAGCAGATTCAGAAGGATGTAGGTTGCTGTAGGTACTGGGAGATGAAGAAGCTTGCACAGGATAGAGTAGCATGGAGAGCTGCATCAAACCAGTCTCGGGACTGAAGACCACAACAACAACATGGTAACTTCAAATCTACTGAAACGATTGGCATGACTCTTTGTTTCCGACGAAGCTAACTAAATTGTCTAGGAGTTGTACCGCTTTTATTCCGATCCATCAACTATAAATATTTTTACTTGACCGACGAAGTCGAAAAACCAATGAAGAAACCCCTTTTTTTCAAATGGCTGCCATTTTGTTTCTTGTGGTCCAAATAACTTAAGCGAGGTACAATTCGTAAAGAATCTTATATACTTCGCTAACGTCAACTCAATTTTGATTTCAGACGAGCCGGCTGACCTGTGACATACCGGGCGTGGAGGTCTACATCGAAATTTTGTTTTGATCCGAAGGCACTTCCGCCTTTGCTTCTGCGGCATGTGCAGGCTATAACTCATTACAAATTCTGTGATCGTCTGTGAAATGCGAGTACAATGTTGATACCAGTGTTTCACTACTCAGTCTGTTGCACTTACATGGTGACTATCCGATCAAGGGGCTACTAACGCGACGTAAACATCTGATTTAAATTACCTTGTGGCACAGTCTCACGCATACACGTTCATGAGTCTATAACGTCTATTCTGCGCATGTGATTGCTGAAGCTCACGTGATGGAAACGCGCCATTACGACTACATTAGTTACTGTCTTTACACATGTACAGTCCGTAAACGACGATCTTCGGATGGGAGCAGGATGCAGCGGCTGTGTCGTCTCTTTTCTTCTCGCCACTCGTTATCTGCAGGGAGGTCAGAAACAGTCTGAAATGCTTGTAAGGGTATTGCAGGTTAGGCTGTGCCGAGAAACAATTGTACAGAAAAAAAATCGATACGTTGCGCTGATTCCAAGTTAATTAGCACTGAAGTTGGGCAATCATGACGTTGCGCGCACAAATTCGAGTGCCCCCCCAGATACAATTCCTGTCAGTTGTTCTCGTAGCGTAGATGATAGCGCACGAGACGGTTCGATCCTTACTACCGTCCCATGACCAATTTTTGCATAGCTCTCTTTTTCGATTTTAGGAAACCAAACGATGAACACGTTTGGCGACGGTGGGCCGCTTTAATTTGTGTGTGCAACTGCCTGAGTGGATGAGTACCATGGTAATTAAATTGGAAACGGCGCAACGTATAGACTTTTTTCTTAAGAATTATGTCTCCGCACAACCTACCCTGCAACACCCTTACAAGTTTCTCAGACTGTTGCCGACCACCCTGTATAAAACCAAACGAATAACCCGGTTTATGGCCTCCGAGTCCAGTTGCAGGTCGCCTACCTAATGGCTTCCAGGGGCAACAAAAATTTAATTTTCAATATTTCATGTAATTATGTACCGAATTTAAAATATCGCCGTAGTCCACTCATCAAGAGGTATAATCTCATTATAAAGCTTTAAAAGAGTAAGAACACAACAGTTATGGCAACTTTGGTTATATCTTGAGGTAGCGTAGCTCAGTATATACAAATTACCGAGACTATATTCGTCCAGTATTTGCGAATGTGTGTACTTACTGACTTCCAACAAACTTTATACGGCAGCATGCTTAAAGGTAATGCCTGCGAAGTTTTTCTGTGGAAACTATCAATGATTTTAAAATAAAACAAACCTTAGTAAAACTCTACATCTTTATTCTTTATTGTCTACATACACTACTGGCCTTTAAAATTGCTACACTAAGAAGCAATCCAGATGATAAACGGGTATTCATTGCACAGATATATTATATTAGAACTGACATGTGATTACATTTTCACGCAATTTGGGTGCATAGATCCTGAGAAATCAGTACCCAGAACAACCACCTCTGGCCGTAATAACGGCCTTGATAAGTCTGGGCATTGAGTCAAACAGAGCTTGGATGGCGCGTACAGGTACAGTTGCCCATGCAGCTTCAACACAATACCACAGTTCATCAGAGTAGTGACTGGCGTATTGTGACGAGCCAGTTGCTCGGCCACCATTCACCAGACGTTTTCAATTGGTGAGAGATCTGGAGAATGTGCTGGCGAGTCTGTATCCAGAGACGCCCGTACAGAACCTGCAACATGCGGTCTTGCATTATCCTGCTGAAACGTAGGGTTTCGCAGGGATCGAATGAAGGGTAGATCCACGGGTCGTAAAACATCTGAAATGTAACGTCCACTGTTCAAAGTGCCGTCAATGCGAACAAGAGGTGACCGAGACGTGTAACCAATGGCATTCCATACCATCACGCCAGGTCATACGCCAGTATGGCGATGACGAATACACGCTTCCAATGTGTGTTCACCGCGATGTCGCCAAACACGGATGCGACCAATATGATGCTGTAAACAGAACCTGGTTTCATCCGAAAAAATGATTTTTGCCATTCGTGCACCCAGTTCGTCGTTGAGTACACCATCGCAGGCGCTCCTGTCTGTGATGCAGCGTCAAGGCAATCAGCAGCCATGGTCTGCGAGCTGATAGTCCATGCTGCTGCAAACGTCGTCGAACTGTTCGCGCAGATGGTTGTTGTCTTCCAAGCGTCCCCATCTGTTGACTTAGGGATCGAGACGTGGCTGCACGATCCGTTACAACCATGCGGATAAGATGCCTGTCATCTCGACTGCTAGTGATACGAGGCCGTTGGGATCCAGCACGGCGTTCCGTATTAACCTCCTGAACCCACCGATTCCATGTTCTGCTAACAGTCGTTGGATCTCGACCAACGCGAGCAACAGTGTCGCGATACGATAAACCGCAATCGCGATAGGTTACAATCCGACCTTTATCAAAGTCGGAAACGTGATGGTACGCATTCTCCTCCTTACTCGAGGCATCAAAACAACGTTTCACCAGGCAACGTCGGTCAACTGTTGTTTGTGTATGAGAAATCGGTTGGACAGTTTCCTCGTGTCAGCGCCAACCTTGTGTGAATGCTCTGAAAAGCTAATCATTTGCATATCACAGCATCTTCTTCCTGTCGGTTAAATTTCGCGTCTGTAGCACCTCATCTTCGTGGTGTAGCAATTTTAATGGCCAGTAGTGCATTTACATCTCAACATAGTCAGACTAACACATTTCTCCGAACAAGAGACTAGTTCGTTGATACCGTCACAGTAGAGTGTTTGACATTGGAGCCACAACCTCACCTCTGCCTGCACCGCTTCGCCGTTGGCAAAGTGAAGTCCACGAAAATGTTCTTTAAGTTCTGGAAACAGATGCAAATCGAATGTGACCAAGGCGGAACTGTACGGAGAATCACTGATGACAGTGAACCGAAGACGCTAAATTGTTGCAGATGTCGCAGCGCTCGTGTGCGGTCGCATTGTTTTGCTCAAGGAAAGGGTGCTCCATGTGTGCACGAACTCTTCCGTTTTTTCTCACGCGCCGGGACAGGTATATAAGACACCACAATGTTACACGGAACAATTCGCAAACCTGTTACAGCAGATGGTTGCAACTTGGGTCATCGAAGCGAGAGAGTCGCGAGAATAATATGAATGGCATGTAATACCCCAGGAGATTTAGAGAACAGAATAAACAAAAATCAGAGGAATTGTTTTTCAGCACTCTCTCGTAAACAATTTCAAACCTTTACCAAACTTCTTCTCTCTGACACCATTCACAACATGATGAATGGAGAAAAGTTTATCGCGTACTACGTTTCAGCTGTTCGTGCAATAGTGTTTCAGCGTCAGTCATGACGTTTTAATGTATTATTTCTTGATTATTAAATCTATTGCCAACGGCCTTGCCGCAGTGGTAACACCGGTTCCCGTCAGATCACCGAAATTAGCGCTGTCGGGCTGGGCTAGCACTTGGGTGGGTGACCACCCGGTCTACGGAGCGCTGTTGGCAAGAGGGGTGCACTCAGCCCTTGTGAGGCAAACTGGGGAGCTACTTGATTGAGGAATAGCGGCTCCGGTATGGGAAACTGACATACGGCCGGGAGAGCTGTGTGCTGACCACATGCCCCTCCATATCCGCATCCAGTGACGCCTGTGGGCTGAGGATGACACGGCGGCCGGTCGGTAGCGTTGGGCCTTCATGGCCTGTTAGGACGGAGTTTTATTAAATCTTCGGAACACACTGTGCAGACAGTATCCCCACATACCACTGAATATATATGCAAAATTATATCATTGTACGACACAAACTGCAATTGAGAAGACGTCATAAGCACTGAGACACTTTAAAAACTAGCTTCTGCTTAAAAAGGAGCGCAAATTACCAGGTTATGATCATCCAATGTCACATGGCAACTTTTAACGAACTTTAAAAATAATTGCAGACCATTTCTAAACTTTTTCGCGTTTATTTGCTTGGTTCAAGTCCGGCATTTGAGCTGTTTTATACTAACACATGGGAGAATGTTTACTGGTTTACAAATGGTTCAAATGGCTCTGAGCACTATGGGACTTAACATCTATGGTCATCAGTCCCCTAGAACTCAGAACTACTTAAACCTAACTAACCTAAGGACATCACACAACACCCAGTCTTCACGAGACAGAGAAAATCCCTGACCCCGCCGCGAATCGAACCTGGGAACCCGGGCGTGGGAAGCGAGAACGCTACCGCACGACCACGAGCTGCGGACTACTGGTTTACACTATCTGATCAAAAGTATCAGGACACCCCTGTATAATACGGAATTGACCAATAGATTTCAAGAAAGGCGGATCCGCCAATGTAGAAGGAAGCGGGGAGTACTGTCTTATCACTAGAGAAACAGTTACAGCGGAACGGGTTAGTCAAGAGGGTTCAGTGACTTTGAATGTGGGATAATCACTGGATGTCACGTGAGTATCAAGCCCAACACACACGTTTCATATGTCGACCCTTAGCCGAGGATACCTCACTGGAATCTTATGATTTTTTTCTCGTAGTTTCTGTAATTAGTGTAGCTATTGTTTATTGCTAGCGCGTAATTATAGAGAGAATTTCCTTTGTAGTTGTAGTTTTTCATTGTTGTACAGTAAAACAGTTGTGGCATGCATGTAGATTTGCACCAAGTATTTCGCAGCTGCGCTTGCAATTAACTAGATATTATTTTCAGTGCTTTGTTAATGTGTTTTCTTATTTTACTCTGCCAATTGCGCTTTTCTGTGTTATCGTGTGGAACACTGTGACAAGTATGGCGTGTGAAAAACGAAATACTAGGCTCCAAAGTAAACTGAGAAATGACAGTGAAGACGAAAGCAGTGTGTTAGCGCCACCGAATAATGAATTAACTAATGTTCAAAGTAGTAATTCGGTAATTGTGCATATGGAAATGGAGCGGGCGGCAAATAATGGTGTAGACAGTGACACAGTTAGTTAACAGGGAAGCATTATCGATCGATCGGCCGGCAACAGTTCGCCTCAGGAATCCGAAATGACAGGACACAATGTTGCAAATACTGTAGATTCAGGTTTTGCTTCCTCAGCGTTTTCTCAAATAAGTAAAGACACATTTTATGCTCGTCAAAATTTGAATGTTGCTGGTGCAAATGCACTGCCGAAAAGCATAGAGGAACAGATTCCAGACACTAATACATTATTAATGAAATTAATGCAACAAATGAAACAAAATCAGAGACAAACACAGCAACAGCTTCAAAAGTTAGACACCACTCCTGAACAAACACGTGAAGGTTTAACTGCTGAGTTACATAACATCGAATCGAAATGTCAAAAAGTCTGTAATGACGTAAAAACACAAATTTGTGAGCATTTCCAACCTATTTTTTCGCGTCATGAAATGCATTACAGAATCACGAAGCATCCATAAAACAACAGCAAACTATTGTTCATGAAAATCACGACACCTTGCAAGCTAAAATTGACTCAGTAGCATCTACCGATTCGTTTACGCAACTTGCAAAAACTCAGGAAAACTTAAAGGACACAGTAGATACGATTTCAACACAAATGAACACTCTGAAACTTGGTTCAGAAAAACACACTGAGGAAATCAGTTCACTATCGGAGAAAGTAACCGAACTTTAGGATCAGTTCACTAACTTATCTACAAAGGTAGATGATGATGTGAATAACCCAAGACCCGTAGCCTTCACTGACACAGAAGAGTATGAACAAATTTGAAAATTCAAACAACATCAAAATCAAATCAATACACAGTACAAAAGAGAAATCCGGGAAGTACAAGATCAGTTGACACAGGTAATACAAGACTTACATCTTTCAGAGGAGACTCGCGCTCCAACACGGGAAGAGGGACTTAGAAATACGGAAAAGTCACAAAATAATAACACAGGGCATTTCGAAAATTATGAAAGAAGTTGACAAGGCGCACTGAATTTTGAGATTGAACCGCCAAAACGGAGTAACAATGACCGATATGCGACTCGCCGACATGATGATTTTGAGTATAAGTTGTTCATTACTACATGTAAATTCAAAACATTTAAGAATTCTGGCAACGACATTCATCCACAAGCATAGCTTCATCAATTCTCTCATTGTTTTTCTCCCAAGTGGTCATTGGAGCACAGGTTATAATTTATGTGTGGCTACTTAGAGAATGAACCAGCTGTAAGAATGCAATCGGTCATTCACCGATTGTCACAGTGAAGGAGGATTTTATCATGCCTTCCTCTCAGAATATTGGTCTCAAGCTACACAAGACCGAGTAAAACATAGCATCATAATGATGAAACATTTCGAACAATCGGAATTTTCTAGTCTTGTCAAATATTTCGAAGACATGTTACATAAGAATCAGTATCTTTCAAACCCATACAGCCCCTCAGAACTCATCCGCATTTGCTTAATCAAATTGCGTGAACATTTACGACACATTATTTTGGCAGGACGTTGCAAAGACGACATTGAAACTTTTCAGGGACTGTTACAAGAATTGGAAATTGACACTGACAATCGCGGGACGCGAAAACAGGAACACAACAATTACAGGTCACATCCGCCACAATTCTGCGACGACAGAAATAATAACTGGACACGACAAGGCTATTCTTACAACGTAAATCGTGACCAAAACAGACACCACCCATATGACAACCGTTGGCAGAGTAGTAATAATTACAGGGAAAGACCACCTCTCCGCAGTAATGACTATCACAGAGACAATCAGAGAAACAGACAATATGGGAACCAAAATAATTATTATCAAGGGAGACAGAATAACTTCAGACGCAACGGTCCAATGCGCAGTTATGATTTCGGGAGAAATTCACCACCACATAACCGACAAACAAGAAACTATGTAAACTATCGACAAAACAACAGACCTGAATTCCATCAGAACTGGAGGGATTCAAACAGGGCAGAGCCCTCTCGACAAGGTGAATTTGTAGAAGTTAGACCTCCAAATCCCAATAACGATGCACGCCAACAAAGAGACAATAGGCAATGACTCACACCGCTGGCAGCCACAAAACGTACTTACGAAGCTGACGACGTAGCTGCCGTGGCTAGTAATTACGTAAAAATGGAAGACATTAGGGATATCTCGCTCCTGGAACGTGAAACATAACAACAATCAAGGGATTTCAATACCAATTTCGTGTTCGTGAGCATACTAAATTTTGTGTTAGACCATACGTAATTCCAGCACATTATAGGGACCGTGTTAGAACAGAAATACAATCTATGCTTGACGAAGGCATTATTGAGCCTGCAGTAAGCTCATACAACAATCCATTACATCTTGTTGAGAAGAAAAATGGATTAATACTATCATCATTCCTGAAACAGACAGGCTGCAAACGTTGGAAGAACTTCTTCAAAATTTTAACGGTGTAAAAGTGTTGTCTTCCATTGATCTCAGATCCAGCTTTTATCAGATCGAACTTCATCCAGAATGTAGAAAATACACAGCTTTCCTTTATTTCGGCGTTTGTTATCAATTTCGGAAACTTCCTTTTGGTTTGAACATTTCTTCGGCAGTGTTCATTCGCGGGCTAAATTCCATATTACCTGATTTCTTAATACGTCACATCACCTTATATGTGGACGATATTCTAATAGCAGAAGCTTCATGGGAACAACATAATCGCATCCTCAACAGTTTGTTACGTATTTTTTCAGAATCTGGAATTACAGTTAACTTGGAAAAGTCTGAATTCGGTAGGTCAAAGGTGAGGTTTTTTGGACATATTATTTCTTCTGAAGGCATTCAGCCGGATCCTGAAAAGTTAGAAGCAATCAGAGCCATTCCAGTTCCATCCACAAATAAAGTCTGCAGTTTTCTAGGTCTCGAAAATTTTTACTGCTTTCTGCATACGCAGATTCTAGTTACACCAAAACTTTGTTCTCTCACTGGAAAAAATGCTATTTGGAACTGGGACGAACAGGCAAAGTTGGAATTCAACTTTTTGAAAGAATCGCTACTTAATGTGCCAATATTAGCTCATCCAGATCTGTCACAAGAATTCTGCCTTAGCACGGATTCTTCTAAATTTGGTCTTGGTGCCCATTTATTTCAAGAAGCCATAGAAAATGACACTGCTGTTCAGAAAATCATTGCTTTTGCTAGCGGAGTGCTAACAAATTCTGAAAAAAATTATTCCGTTACTGAATTAGAAGCTTTAGATACCGTTTGGGCATTTAACAAATTCCGTTTCTTTCTTTCTGGTAAGCACGTAAAAGTATATAGTGATCATCGTGCATTACAATTTCTTATGTCTTCAAAATTAAATCATGACAGGTTAAAACGATGGGCATTGTTTCTGCAAGAATTCCAATTCACAATAGTCTACATTCCCGGCAAGGAGAACATTGTTGGGGACGCACTGTCACGCGCACCGGCTGGGCTTGAGAAAAGTAACACAGAAGGCAACCTCGAGAAAAATTTCAGTATTCTTTACATTCAGAAAGTCGCCTTTGAAAACTTCATTACCACATCGTTAAAGGACATTGCTCATGAACAAGATAAAGATCCGATTTGGAAAGACATCAAAAGCAAATGGCAAGAAAAGACACATACACAGATTCGGTATTATTATCTGGTTAGAAATAACATACTCTTCAAACGCTGCACTGTTGATGACAAGCTATGGGTACTTTGCATTCCTGACGATTTTGTTAATAAGCTCATTTGGTACATTCATTTCAGCTATGCACATTTTGGTCCACGAAAATGTTATCATATTATTCAGACGACTTGTTATTTTAACAATATGGAAAAAAGAATTCGAAGAGTCTTGTATATTTGTAAACTTTGTCAAAAAGCTAAACCATCTACTATCTCACATCGTGCTCCGTTGTTTCCTATCATTCCTTCTAAATTAAAAGAATTTGCTGCTGTTGATCTCTTGGGACCCCTTGTCAGAACATGTAATGGATTTTCGTACGTTCTAGTCGCTGTTGAGCTTACTTCAAAATTTGTTTCTTTCACACCGTTACGTAAAGCCACTGGACGGTCTGTGTCCAACGCCTTTGTTAAAAATTTCTTACGTGAAGTTGGACACGTTAGTAAAGTCATTTCAGATAACGGACCGCAATTCAGGTCTGCTGTTTGGTCACGCATGCATCGGAATCATAAAATCAAACCTGTTTTCATTTCATTGTACTCACCACACTGTAACCTGTCTTGCAGACTTTATTCTCACAGAAAGCATCAGTATTGGGACAGATATTTAAACATATTTCAAAACGTGCTGAATGAAATGCCTCATGACTCCACTGCTTTACCACCTATTCTTGTACTGAAGAATAAAGAACCACCGAACAGACTCAGAGAGCTTGTACCTTTTCCGAATACACGTAAACTTCGACACAAAGACATAATTGATTTGGCTATTAAAAATTTAAATTCTGCTGCAGACAAAAGGAGAAAACTACATGATAAAGCAAATGCAAAGAAACTGTATACTGGTCAGAAAGTTCTCGTTAAAGCTCATTCATTGTCACATAAGAAGAAACACTTGAGTCACAAATTCTTTCTGGTTTACAATGGACCTTACAGAATCCGACGTACACCACATGATAACTGCGTTGAAGTTGAAACTCTGCGTACTAGGAAGAGTAAAGGTTTACACCATATTTCACATGTAAAACCGTTTATTGAAAGATAATCTGCTTTTTAACTTAGTCTTTGCTATAAAATGTTTCACTTCACGTTACTAGTATGCTTCGTCAGACTTAGAAACTGTTAACATGCAACTATGTTTTAAAGTTAACTATCCAGTCTAGAACCTAGGGAACATATTTAGACAGTAATTACGAATGTGTTGCTATAGTGAACAGATGACACAGTGTTATTGTGTGTGTACATTCTTGCTTGTTAGTTGTATGATCACGTAACGACTATAAGGCTCACATACTTAGAGCATATACCAGTACTGCTGACGAGATTTGGTTTACTTGAGAATATATTCTAGATTTAAAGTACTTTCTGTGAGATTAAAGATGACTTAGCATTTGGTTTCTTTGACAGCTACACGATTATATCACGACGCTACTAATGTGTGACACAATTTACAATGTTGCTTTTGCGGTGTATCAGTTTTATATCTGCACAGTTTTTCTGAATTCTTCTGGAAAGTAAAACATGTTTTAGTAGTACATTTTGTGGTATAGCTACAATGAGACAGCTTTTTTCGTAGCACAACAATAAGTTAGTACTTTCTTGATATGGTACTGTACGTAATAACAACGATATCTATACGCATAGCATTTCGCTTTTGTTTATTACGAGGTAAGTACACTGACTTCCTCAGAACTTTGCCTACGGACGACGATAATTACGACCTCGCACATTTTTTACCCTTAAGTAATGACAGAGATTATGTTACAAGACGCACAGTTTAGCGCTACAGTACACGTATTTGAGTGATTAATTTTGTACTTAAAACATTTATTTTTAAAGATTTTTGAATTACAAATATACAAAGGTTTTCCGTGATACATTTCATTCCATTGCTGTAATTTGTAATACTTGATGGTATAATTACATTAATCCTAAGGGGGGGGGGTACACGCTTACTTTGTGTACCATGTATTTGGCACGCACAAGGAGCCCTAGCTAATATGGTATTTGCTTATACAACCTTACACATCGGTACCATATTTCTCTAACACATAAATTACACAGCTATCTGATCATTTAACTGAGAGAGACAAACATTTATTTTACTACATCAGTGACAGATGTTTACGTAATTACACCGTTGGATAATTTCACACTTATGAAATTGTATTTTGTCTGCACTGAGTAAACTGTTCATATTTTTTCGGAACAATTGTGATGCTATGAGAGCTTTAAATGATGTATTTGGTATGGGATCATGATTTTTAAAGTACGTTTGAGGTAGATGACACTACTGAAGTGGCAGAGATTTTTTTTAAGGTTTTGAAATTGTTGGAGGAAGCTACAACGATTCTGAGATTTGACTGAGGTGTTATGATGTTGTTATTATGATGACGATGTGTATTATGCTGCTGAGGTATGTTTATGATCAATAAGCTAATGCTATATGAGGAATTTGATTATGCTACATATCTGTTATGATGAAATATTGAAGAAGTGTCGACGAATATGTATATGTGTAATAAGGTAAGGAATAATGAGTAGTGGTTATGGACTCGGGTTTGTGAAAAAGGTTGTTGGAAAACAAGAATCGTACTTTAAGAGTTATGAAATGTATGTACATGCGTGAATGTATCACAATGCCAGCGAAAATTTTTGGACAGTGTTATATTTATAGGATTTTGTTTCTACACATTTGTAACGCAAATATCGAACTGTGAAATTTTTTATGTGAGACTATCACTGTAGCGCAAACTGCTGTCATAAATATTTCGGTAAGGAAGCTAAGTGACCCAGGTGGCGCCCAGGTGTGCCAGTCACCTGGAGAAAAAGCCATTAGGTAAAAAAAAAGGCCATTATCCTCGCTATTGAAATTTCTTTGTAGAAAGCATCGCAAATACGACACGCTCAAACTTGAAAACATATGATTATACTGCGGAGCACGTGCTTTGAGCTACTTGCTGAAATGCTTATGAATTGATGGGAAATATTCTTACATCTGCACACCTGATATGACAAGTGTCTTTCTACGAGATTTGAGAGAATTTCTACTGACTTATGAAATTCCATATGGCTAGTGAATGCCTTCCTTTGTACATATTTGCTCATTTTGTTTAATATCTAGTTTCTAGCTGGACTGCAGCATTGGTTAAAATAAAATTTAATAGATGTACTAATATCACTATTTTCTGTCTACACCCAGTAAAGAATAATTTTATGATGTACTTTCGTAGAAAAGAGAGCACAAATCGACCTTTCCCTTCACAGGAATTGCAAAAATAATTTTTTAACGGTTTGGTAACTTGTCTGCTAGAGTAAGTCAAGGTGATGCATCACTCTAGTGTTAAGATGTGACATAGGTATTAGACATGGCCACCTTCACTTTAATATTTTTTCTGCTTGAGCTTTGTCATGATTAGATATAAGTTATTGCATTTGCTGCTGCTGCTTGCTAGGCATAGTGTTATTGAATTTCACTTTGTATTACTCTGTTAAGCCTGTTTTACTACTGATTTATTTTTCTTTTTGCTGCACATTGGCTCATATTAGTGATAATGTTGCATTTGCTTTGCTAACTTATATATATTGCTGCTTGCTTTGCCAATTTGAATTTTTTGTCAGTGCTGTTTGTGTTAACTGTTTTGTGCTGCTGCATTGCCTCGTCCCTTAGTTTAGCATCTGAGCTTATCAGATTTAAGTTAGCTTAAGATGGGGTAGGCTGTATGAGAGAACGAGTTGTGATGAATTGGAAGAAATGCATTGAGAAGCTATAAGAAAATGGTTTGGCCAAAAAAGTATTTTGAAAGAGGATATGAACAAAAAAGTAGGGTTTAAGGATAACAGGTTAGGTAGGATTTTCTTGGAAATAAATGATGAGGTAAGATATTTGAAAATAAATAATGAGGTAGGAAATATGTGAACATATAAATACAGAAAGCATGCTTGGATTGGATTTTTTTGGTGGAAACAGATGTTGAAATAAGACGAAAGATCTATGGAATGAAGTTTTGGGTTGGACTGCAGTACCAAATGTTACACTGAAAACAAACCCTGCCCTTTCCTCTTGTGTTATTCTGCTATGTGTTTGTGTACCCTTGTGTATTTGTGTTTTTCCTGTCTTTATGTGTTTAGCTGATGAGAGTTATGTTGTAGAATTTTTCTGATACTATGTTATTTACTTTGTAAAGATGTTTAGACATTGTTTATCTGTTCTGTTTTGTTACTCATGTGTGAAGTTGATGTTTCAAAAGTTATTCTGATCCTTCATGTATGTACTTATGTCATAATTCCTGTAACACTGATGTATATGTTATTTCGATTCTTTTGTAAAGCCTGTATTACTACAAATGTTATCTGTATTGTTATGTTCTTTAATGATGTATTTTGTACCTTTGTTATTGTGTTCTCATGTTATAAAATTGTAATTGACACCAGTTCATCAAATTAAGTAACTTGTAAGCATTCATTTCATTGCACATATTTCTGTTGGTCATAGTATATGCACAATATGTGAAAATAAAGAGGACTGTTAGTGTTTGGACGTGTGTTAATAATTCAGCAAGGGACTGATTAACAGCATTGCTGGTTCTAAGGACAATTTCAAAAACTTTGTGAGTGCACAAGTGGTGGTTTATGGACTTGCTATATTGCCTGCAAGACTTCTAAGGACAATTCCAAAAACTTTGTGCGTGCACAAGTGGTGGTTTATGGACTTGCTATATTCTCCGCAAGACTCTTTGATGGTGATTGTGCACCTGCACAGTCGCAACAGATGGCTGCTGGCCGTCTCTACAAGGAGTACAGTGGGTGTGCATCTTTGATGGCCCACCAATACCATTATTTCTACAAGGGCTGCACTGGGTCTGCACCTCTGGTGGCCCACCAATACCGTAATCTCTACCAGGACTACAGTGGGTCTACTCTGTGATGACCTACCTACCAATGTTCTTCAAAACTTCGACTGACTCTGCTGTGGGTTTGCTCTGTTGTGGCCCATTACCTGTCTGCATGTCAAGAGTCAGCACTGTCTTTCCGTTGGAAGGACAACATTACTTCTTCAAGACTGCATGGAAATCCACAACTTCCGTGTGCATTTTCTTTTACTGCTCAGACATTCAGAAAAACACTGCTATTTTACTGTGATGAACGATCAGGACTGTCTTTATGGACTGTGAGAAAATTTTAGCTTTTGACCAACATTGTGTCAATAAGTGTGTGCATTGGATTTCTTTGTTATTGGAATTGTGAAAAATTTTAACAAATATGTATTGGCCAGTGCCCAAAACAGTTTGTAAATTTTTTTTTGTGGGGAGCATGGGGGCTATGTAAGTAGGCTGTTTAGGTTTTCTTATTGGTAATGCCACATAGCGCTCTGTATGAAAATCACTGGCTGTGTTGTGTGCAGTCTGTGGCTAGTTTGCATTGTTGTCTGCCATTGTAGTGTTGGGCAGCTGGATGTGAACAGCGCGTAGCGTTTCGCAGTTGGAGATGAGCCACCAGCAGTGGTGGATGTGGGGAGTGAGATGGCAGAGTTTTGAGAGCGGATGATCTGGACAGAGACAGTAAATTTGTAAGACTGGATGTCATGAACTGATATACAGGGTGAGTCACCTAACGTTACCACTGGATATATTTCGTAAACCACATCAAATACTGACGAATCGATTCCACAGACCGAACGTGAGGAGAGGGGCTAGTGTAATTGGTTAATACAAACCATAAAAAAATGCACGGAAGTATGTTTTTCAACACAAACCTACGTTTTTTTTAAAATGGAACCCCGTTAGTTTTGTTAGCACATCTGAACATATAAACAAATACGTAATCAGTGCCGTTTGTTGCATTGTAAAATGTTAATTACATCCGGAGTACCACTCTTCCGCTGTTCGATCGTGTGTACCGGAGAGCACCGAATTACGTAGGGATCCAAAGGGAACGGTGATGGACCTTAGGTACAGAAGAGACTGGAACAGCACATTACGTCCACATGCTAACACCTTTTTATTGGTCTTTTTCACTGACGCACATATACATTACCATGAGGGGTGAGGTACACGCACACACGTTGTTTCCGTTTTCAATTACGGAGTGGAATAGAGTGTGTCCCGACATGTCAGGCCAATAGATGTTCAATGTGGTGGCCATCATTTGCTGCACACAATTGCAGTCTCTGGCGTGATGAATGTCATACACGCCGCAGTACATCTGGTGTAATGTCGCCGCAGGCTGCCACAATACGTTGTTTCATATCCTCTGGGGTTGTAGGCACATCACGGTATACAATCTCCTTTAACGTCAGCCAAGTGTTAATTGCGGAATGTGCAGGTGCACCATCATGCTGATACCACATACGTCAACGCGTTTCCAGCGGGGCATTTTCGAGCAACGTTGGCAGATCATTCTGTAGAAACGCGATGTATGTTGCAGCTGTTTTGACCCTTGCAATGAAGTGAGGACCAATGAGGTGGTCGCCAATGATTGCGCACCATACATTTACAGTCCACGGTCGCTGTCGCTCTACCTGCCTGAGCCAGCGAGGATTGTCCACGGACCAGTAATGCATGTTCCATGGATTCACTGCCCCGTGGTTTGTGAAACCCGCTTCATCGGTAAACAGGTAGAACCGCAACGCATTCTCTGTTAATGCCCATTGACAGAACTGCACTCGATGATTAAAGTCGTCACCATGTAATTGCTGATGTAGGGACACATGAAACGGGTGAAAGCGGTGACGATGCAGTATGCGCATGACACTACTTTGACTCAGTCCACCGGCTCTCGCAATGTCCCGTGTACTTATATGTGGGTTCATGGCAACAGCAGCTAACACACCAACTGCACCCGCTTCTGCTGTGAAGGGCCTGTTACGGACCCGTTTGCGTGCTGCGACCATACCTGTTGCATACAGTTGGCGGTAGGTGTTTTGCAATGTGCGGCACGTTGGATGCTCTCCGTCCGGGTACCGTTCTGCATACACCCTGCAGGGCTTCAGCTGCATTTCGTCGACACTCGTCATAGATGAGTATCATCTCCGCCTTTTCAGAGTTCGAATACACCATGGTCACAGTTCTTACAACACTGCACTATCACAGACGTCAACACAGTGTACTACAGTTGGTCTGCGTGCGGAGACGAATGCAGAATAACAATAGCAGCAAGTGCTACATGCGGACACTGCGACAGCTAGAGCAAACCACAACAGTGCACTACAGCCACACTTGTAAACATGGTCGTCTTCGTAAACATGTCCCTGCAGATGCTGCTCGCCGACCGTGGCCCGTGTTTGTTACAACACGCAACTGAACGTCGGAGGTTTCAAGCGTCAATTTTAGGTTACAATATCTCCGGATGTAATTAACATTTTACAATGCAACAAACGGCACTGATTACGTATTTGTTTATATGTTCAGATGTGCTAACAAAACTAACGTGGTTCCATTTAAAAAACGTAGGTTTGTGTTAAAAAACATACTTCCGTGCATTTTTGTATGGTTTATATTAAACAATTACACTAGCCCCTCTCCTCACGTTCGGTCTGTGGAATCGGTTCGTCAGTATTGATGTGGTTTACGAAATATATCCAGCGGTAACGTTAGGTGACTCACCCTGTATATAATATGACTTTTGAACAATATTAAGGTAAATACATTGTTTGTTCTCTATCAAAATCTTTCATGTGCTAACTATGCCTATCAGTAGTTAGTGCCTTCAGTAGTTTGAATCTTTTATTTAGCTGGCAGTAGTGGCGCTCGCTGTATAGCAGTAGCTTGAGTAACGAAGATTTTTGTGAGGTAAGTGATTTGTGAAAGGTATAGTTTAATGTTAGTCAGGGCCATTCTTTTGTAGGTATTATTGAAAGTCAGATTGCGTTGGCTAAAAATAGTGTGTGTCATTTTAGTGTTGATCAGAATAGGTAAAGAGCGAAATGCGAAATGTCTGAGTACGTTCAGTTCTGCTCAGCTGTTTGAAAATCAAATAACATAGGGTCTTACCAGCACAATAATTCATTAATTTTCTAAGGGGACGTTAGATACTAAGGCCCTGTGACTCCTGATTGAACTGCAGTGGCAGTGTTGACATTAATTAATTCAGAATTGATCACTTTTAATTAATAAGGGGTGCACATTGATATTATATTCAGCTACTGAACACCAGATTCAAATGTTGAACATAAAATTAACTAAGAAAGTTACTTGGGATTTCAACTACTTTATTGAAAACCGATGCAATCGATTAGCACAAATTTATTTTAACTCCCGACCTTCAATCATCACATTACATGACTCTCCTATAAATAATAAATAAAAATAAATCAAAATTAATTCCTATCAACTGACCCAGGCGTAATGCGAAGTGCGAGAAGAATTCCCCAATACACAGCCCATGAAACCCTCATGGAAACTTTGCCAATGTGATCCAACAAATTAATCAGTGGCCTAATTCAAGCCGCAGTGGGTGCAATATCACTGAATTCAGCGTGGCGGGGCGTCGTCGTTTAGATGACGTCGGCTGGCCTTGTGGTGCTGCAAGGCTGCGCTCGTCTATTCACTCCTAGCTATCTTGCTCAGTACATAGCTGAACCAAAACTTTCTATCTCTAAGCTCAATCGTTCCATTTGCTAAGTCCTAAACCGCAGAGATGCTCACTCTTTCTCAGGCAAGATGAGTAAAGAACGCCATGTCTGCACTCTAGGCAAGCTGGGAACTGAAGACCACTATGGAGACTTCTTCCAGTCCGCTCTTCACCTCAGTTTCCCCTCCAGCAAAATCACTTACGCCAATTGCAGCGCAAGACGTGTTAATTATGCGTCACTTCCCAGCGCTGACCAATGCCTGCTCTGGGAAGTGAACAAATTCCCACAAAATTTTCCTTCCTCTCAACTTCTGCTATTTAGCTCCTCCAAGGCCACCCATCAAGTTTAGCGTCTGCACAAAACACCAATTTTTCCGGAATTCTGACTCCCAGGGGAGTACTTCAAATTACTCCGTCCTACATTCCCATCGGAGGCCGGCATATTTCATTCTGTCGCTCTTCACCTGATTTACTTCAGACTTCAGCGTGAAGTTGCTATAGTCACGAACACGCATATCTTGGCCTCTGTTGACCTATCCACCGTAACTTTGTGCAGCTTCCGCGCATGTTCCACTGAAAACGGGACGACGGACGTTTATCAACAGGCATACAAGTTCTCCGTCTGCTTCCCGGTACACCAGCATGGGGTCGACCACCCCCCTCACTGTCACTCATCTTAAGGCTGCTGGAGGCCGCGCCCCGTTGCTGCTTTCTCAGAGCTTGAGCCGCCCTAAGCTGCCTATTGTTGCTTCCCTTCGCTGCTCCCCAGCCAGCCACAGTCAACTCCGAATACTTCCCTGGGATTAACTAGCCTCCAGTAAATTGGCACGCTTCCACAAAGTTTTCATGTCGTGTGAATTACTTACCATACTATACCCTCTACAAGATGCATTGTGCCTTGTCAGTCATTTTTGTTTAGCCCTACTGTTCGTTCAACGTGAGTTCGGTGATCATTAATAACTTCATGTAAGGGGCATAGTTCTTGCCATCTTACAAAAATGTTGCCAGTAGTCCTGCTAGAACAATGACTGCGCGTAAAGAGTTAAAAAGATGGTGTACAGTAGTCGAGTAGCTCCTCACAAGCCACACATTTCTGCAGCCACTGCCAAGCGACGTTTGAGGTGGCACTGGATAGTGAATGACTGGAAACGAGTGATCGTGAATGATCCCCTGTGGCAGTGTGGCAGTCCGATGGAAGGGTTTGGGTTTAGCGAATGCCTACATAGTATTACCTGCAATCGTAGCTGCAACAGTGAAGTGAGGAGAAGGTGGTGTTACGGTAAAGGAGTGTATTGAGTGGTTTAGATGTGACTCCCTTACTGCGCTTAAGAAGAAAACGCTGAATACAGAAGGATATGAACACTTTTTACCGTATTGTGAACTGTGTGCAGTAGAGGAACAGTTCGGTACGTTGATTGTATTAGTATGACAGTGCATCCCGTCGTAAAGAAGAATCAGTGACGTAATGGTCTGTGAATAATAACAACCCTGAAATGGATTGGCCTGCCCTGAGTCCCGACCTGAACCTAAAGGCAGAACTGTGGGACGAGTTAGAACGTCGTCTTCGCTCCACACTCCTCTTTACCCTCTCTGGTTTTGACTTTTAACGGAAGAATGGTCTGCCATTCCTTGACAAACATTCTGACACCTTACTGAAAGGGTCCCCATAAAAACTCAAGCCCTCACTGATAGGTCTCCAGATACTTTTTACGAGGGTGAGTCAAATGAAAACCATAAATTTGTAATAAATAATCGAAATTTCGCGCCGTTATCCTGTAAGTTGGTAAGCGTGCTACGACCAGCGTGCAGAATGGCCTGTAGGTGGCAGCACAGTGCAGATGCACACATACTGTCTCAGTATCAGTATAAAGATGGCCGCCCCACTTGCGACTTGCACCAGGGAAGAACAGAGTTCTGTTATTCGGTTTTTGCGTAGTGAAGGTGTGAAACCTATTGAAAGTCATCGACGAATGAAGGTTCAGTACGGTGATGCAGGTTTGTCACAGCATCAAGTCTACGAATGGAGTAGGAAGTTCGGAAATGGTGTGACTTCAGTGGAAGATGACCCTCGTCCAGGTCAGGCACAACGAGTTGCGACTCCACAGAACTTTGCAGCAGTTGAAGCCATAGTGAAGGAAAACCGCCGAGTGACACTGACTGACATTGCAGCACGTTTACAGATTAGGCATAGCTCAGCACACCACATTGTGCATTATGTGCCACAGTTCCACAAAGTATCTGCATGATGGGTGCCACGGCAGCTGAGTCCTGAAATGAGAGAACGGCTTGTTGCTGCCTGTGAAGAACTTCTTCGGCGCTTTGAAAGAGAAGGTGATGACTCCCTTGTAATAATCGTTACTAGGGACGAAACCTAGGTTCACCTCTACCAACCGGAAACGAAGAGAGTGAGCAAAGAATGGCGCCATTCCTCATCACCAAAACCAAACACCAAAACCAAAGAAGTTTCGAACAGAACCATCAGCAGGGAAGGTTATGCTGACTCCATTTTGGGACGAAAAAGGCGTCATTTTGGAGAATTACATGCCAAGAGGGACCACTCTCACCAGTGCATCATACACAGATCTCCTAAAAAATCATCTGCGGCCTGCAATCAAATCAAAGCGACGTGAATTGCTGTCAGCAGGTGTCCTTTTGCAACATGACAATACAAGGCCCAACACTGCCCGTACAACAGTTGCAACAATCACAAACCTGCATTTTGAGTGTCTTCCTCATCCACCATACTCACCAGACCTTGTCCCAAGTGATTTCCATATGTCTGGACCACTCAAAGACGCAATGGGAGGAATTAAGTTCCGTTCTGAGGAAGAGGTACACCACGCGGTGCATGAGTGGTTGCGCGGACAACCAAAAGAATTTTTTTTCTTAAGGAATTTATGCACTTTGTACGCGCTGGAGGACTTGCATTGAGCGTAGGGAAGATTATGTTGAAAAGTGATACAGCTTTGTACCACTTCTGCAAAATAAATAATATTTAAAAAAAATAGTTAAGGTTTTCATTTGACTCACTCTCGTACCAACTAGTGTACTTGACGTTTCACTTTTGGGGAGCACTCAGATGTTGCACGAAATGATAGCCGAGAAAAAATTAATTTCGAATTGGTGATGAACTGGGTCATAAGAAAGCGTTCTCTTTATGTAACGATTACGACTCAGTGGCGTGCTTTATATTTCCAGAGAGGCGTTTGAAAAGTGGAAGATAACTGTCGCAAGAATAATCCTCGATTTTCCATTATTCCTTTTCATAGCTATTTAGGGCACGTATAAGGCCACAGTAAGTGGCGTAACTTACTAACAATCACACATATTACGTTCTGGTGCAGCCATCGGGCAAGGAAACATTATGGGCTACTGACAATTACTAAAGACCCGAAGCCAGCAGAGATAATAAGCAACATATGCGTAAGCATTTTCCGATCATCGTCATACTCAAACAAAATGACATATTTGTACAAGTAAGGTCGTCATCGTATTACGATTAATTTCATGTTTTGGAAATTTGTGGTAAGGTACTACGGGACCAAACTGCTTAGGTCATCGGTCGCTACGCTTACACGCTACTTAATCTAACTTAAACTAACTTACGATAAGGACAACACACACACCCATGCCCGAGGGAGGACTCGAACCTACGACGTAAGGCGCCGCGCGAACCGTACAAGCCGCCTCAGAATGCGCGGCTACTCCGCGTGGCTGTTATGATTAGACTTGAACTTGATTCACAATGAATGTGATGTACAGGGTGTTTATAAATGAATATCGGGGTTTTAACGCTCTATAATATTTATTACATTAAACTCACATTTATAAATGGTATGTCAAATGAAAGAGCAACTCACAGCAGTTTTACCAAGAACCTTATAAATGTTCAATGTGAGCACCATTTGTCATACGGCACACATCAAGTCTATAGCCGAGTTCTTCCCAAATGTTTATAAGTGTGTCTCCAGTGATTGTAGCAACAGCTGCTTCAATCCGGTTTCTTAATTCAAGGAGGTCTGCTGGTAGCGGAGGCACGTACACACGATCCTTGATGAAGCCCCAAAGGAAAAAAATCGCATGGCGTTAGGTCGGGTGAACGTGGATGCCATGCAAATCAAGCCCTGTCATTGGGCCCCTTGCGGCCTATCCAGCGCTTGGGCTATAGACTTGATGTGTCGCCCGCATCTCGTGGTCGTGCGGTAGCGTTCTCGCTTCCCACGCCCGGGTTCCCGGGTTCGATTCCCGGCGGGGTCAGGGATTTTCTCTGCCTTGTGATGGCTGGGTGTTGTGTGCTGTCCTTAGGTTAGTTAGGTTTACGTAGTTCTAAGTTCTAGGGGACTGATGACCATAGATGTTAAGTCCCATAGTGCTCAGAGCCATTTGAACCATTTTTGAACTTGATGTGTCACGTGAGACAAATGGTGCTCACATTGAACATTTATAAGGTTTTTGGCAAAACTGTTTGAGTTGCTCTTTCATTTGACATATCATTTATAACTGTAAGTTTAATGTAATAAATATTGTAAAGCGTTAAAACCCCGATATTAATTTATAAACACCCTGTATTTCAACCATATTATGACTGTGTCGCAGTAAGAAATCCACTCACTGTACAGGACCGCTAAGTACAGAATATATTTTGCTCCTCTAACGAACACGGTACACACAACCAATGGGCAAGTTAAAAGAACTGCTACCGTGGCAATTAACGAAGATATGAACGTGGGGCCTATGACCCCTGGCAATTAGAAGTATAATTTTCGAGCCTCATAGGAATGTGTTTTTTTTTTCACAGATTCTTTCGTGGTTAGAGCTATAAACCAGAATTTTACAGTCGAATAATATATGGCTACGGGCCGATGAGCGTTTCCTTATGAGGTTTATCGTCCCCCTCATGATTGGACCGGCAAATGTTAAAACGATAAGAAAGCGCATCATTGAATAACCCACAACTTATCGCCGTTTACTGTCCACTTATGGAAGAATGCACGAATCCGTGCAAAGCTCTTGGCAAAGGCCTTCAATGCGCGAAGCAGTACAGTTCAGCGTATGACAACATTCTGCGACTTTACTTTGTTTGCTATGCATACAGTCCGAGCACTATTTTGTATACGCTTGTTTTATTCATGTGTACCAGCATGCACAGCTTTTATTAACAAAAGCAAGAACGAGATGGCCACGGTGAGCGAGCAAACATGATGGTGGCAGAATTATACCAGGAGGTTAGTATGTGTTGACAAAGCCGTTATCAGCACAGCACAGTCCGTAGAGCAACCCGTAGTCCAATCCAGGAGCAGGCAGGCAGGTTCCAACAGCGTGTGACGAGGGAGAAGTCTACACCCTTCACTCGGCGAAAGCTGTGACTGAGGAGCTTCCGGCCGATGCTCTCAAAAGCCTTGTGACCTCTAGGTGGCGGTACCAGGGGATTCCCGGAGGCGCCGCCTGTACCGAGCCGCCGTGCCCCGCAACGTCTTTGACTCGACAGCGCTGATATCAGCGTCATTATCTGGATGTGACACAAAACACAACTAACAGAAAGAGAAGTTGTTGAAGAAAGAGAGGAAGGTTAGGGTTCAACAACGAGGTCATTAGATTGTTATTAAGGAGGATTTTGGAACATATCCTATGCTCAAACATTATGAATCACCTCTAAGAAAATGCTTTATTGACTGGTATCCAGCACGGATTCGGAAAATATCGTTCTTGTAAGACACAACAGCTCTTGTAGTCTCACGCAGTAATGAGTGCTATGGACAGGAAACGTCAAATTGATCGCATATTTTTAGATTTCCGGAAGGCTTTTTGTACCATTCCTCACAAGCGACACCAAATTAAGTTGTGCACCTAAGAAGTATCGTCTCAGTTGTGTGTTTCGATTCGTAGTTTCCTGTCAGAAAGGTCACAGTTCGTATAACTGACGGAAAGTCACTCAGTGAAACAGAAGTAATATCAGGCGTTTCCAAAGGAAGTGTTACAGGCCTCAAGTTGTTCCTAGTCTATATTAACGATTTAGGAGGCTATCGGAGCCGCCGTCTTCGATTGTTTGCAGATGATGCTGTCATTTACCGTCATGTAAAGGCATCAGATGATCTAAAAGAATTGCAAAATGATTTGGACAAGATATCTGTTTAGCGCAAAAGGTGGCAGTTGACTAAATCATGAAAAACGTTGAGTTGCTGATGTGGGGGGAGGAGACCAAACTGCAAGGTCATCGGTCGCATCGGATTGGGGAAGGATGGGAAGAAAGTCGGCCGTGCCATTTCAAAGGAACCATCCCGGCATTTGCCTGAAGCGATTTAGACAAATCACGGAAAACCTAAATCAGGATGGCCGGACACGGGACTGAACTGTCGTCCTCCCGAATGCGAGTCTAGTGTGATAACCACAGCACCACCTTGCTCGGTAAACGTGAAGTCATCCACATGAGTACTAAAAGAAAACCGCGAAATTTAGGTTACAGGATAAAACAAATAAATCTAAAGGCTGTAAATTCGACTAAATGCTTTGTGATTACAGTTCCGAATAACTTTAATTCGAACGATCACATAGATAATGTTGTGAGGAAAGCAAGCCAAAGACTGCGATTTATTGGCAGAACATTTAGAAAATGTCACAGGTCTATTAAAAAGACTGTTTACACTATGGTTGTCCGGCCACTTCTGGAGTACTGCTATACGGTGTGGAATTCTCATGACATAGGATTGACGGAGGACGCCGAAAAAGATCAAAGAAGGGCAGCTTGTTTTTTTAGTATCGCGAAGTAAGGGAGAGAGGGCCATCGATATGGTACACAAACTGGGCTGACAGTCATTGAACACAGGCGTTTTCACTGCGGCAGGAGCTTTCCATGAAATTTCAATTGCCAACTTCTCCCGAGAGTGTGAAAATGTTTTGTTGGCGCCCACCTACATGTGGAGAAATGATCATCATTATAAAATAAGAAAAATCAGAACTCGAACGGAAAGGTTTAAGTGTTCGATTTTCCCGCGCACTGTTCGAGAGTGGAAAGGTAGAGAAGTAGCTTAAAGCTGTTTAGATGAACACTCTGCCAGGCACTTAATTGCGAATAGTAGACTAATCGTGTAGATAAAGATGTTGAAGGATGGGGAATGAAATCGGCTATGCTATTTCAAAGGAATCATTTCGGCATTTGCCTGGAGCGGTTTAGGGAAATCACGGATAACCTAAATTTGGATGGTCGGATGCAGATTTGAACTGCCATCCTTCCGAACAGGAGTTATAGTTGTTGAGTATCTTGGCAAATTGTGTGATTTATGTCAACATTAAGTCAGTGAGGCAGTCCATATTTAGATCTGTATGCATATCCAGTCTCTGAAAATACCTGTATACTGTGTAGCAGAGAGTACTTTTTATTGGGCCATATATTTATGTCACTGTACAGAACATTGTTAACCTAATTTGAAATCCTTGCTATCCATTGGAGCGAAAACAAGGGAGATATTCGTAGATCTCGATGTGATTAGAAAACAGTCTTCTGATGTCTCTAAGTATTTTCTAATGACGCTGTCTATAAGTATCTGCCAGTTCCGACGTTTCTGCGTATGAGACACTTAGTGGCTAGTCAAACAAGTCTGTGACCATTTGTGCTGTCATTGCTTCTACCAGATGCCAAACATTTGAACAGTTACGGATGTTTAAGAACACGTAACTGTTCATTCGTCATAAATAAAGAAAACTGCTACCAGTCACTTTTTGGAAATACTTGTATACTCCAAAAACCACTTTTCGAACTTTTCCAGGCTCATCTTCAGTTGGTGCACAGCAATAATCGTGTAACCTCCTGTGCACCATCTGAAGATGAGCCGGAAGAAGTTCGAAAACCGGTTTATGGAGTAAAGAAGTATTTCAGAAAAGTGGCTGGGGGTACAGAACACTCCGTGCAGGAGTTTCGTAAGTAGTTATTTTTGCAGAAACCCATACGTTCTCCTCTCCAACCAGCTAATCTTTATACAAGTTACCTGAATATCTAGTGCCGACAATGGAACAGAGGTTCTGTTAATTCTTACAAACCAAGTAGCAATGTGCATTGTAAATCTGAATGACAAGTAGCAATGTCGTAAACAGAATTCTGCAAGTTGAAATGCAGTTAACCATCAACGTGAATTCACTATCAAGGTCCTCAGACCACGAATCTGGCTTTGTGATACGGACAGATTTGCTGCTCGAAGATGCAATAGCCCACGGGGAAGGCGTCAAGCATGAAGGAATTTTCATGTAGTCCAAAGCTGTTATTGCGCCTTTCATTACTACCACAGATCCCATGAAAGTCCAAGTGAATGTCGCCCAAACCATAATACTGCTCCCTCCTGCATGTTTCTGGCAGCAGTTCGCCTCGACGACTGGAATTCAGGCATCATTGTCGACATGTTGTAAAAAGAATCGTGATTCATCCGACCAGGCATCACGTTTCCGTTGATCCACGGTCGAATCTCGACGGCTGCATGTCGACACACGATGTCGTTCGGTAAATATGCGAACACGTAAGAGTCGTCAACTGCGGAGCCCCATGTTTAACAATGTGTGCTAAACGACGACTTCCGAAACAATGACCGCTGCACCAGCATTGCACGCTACAGTCATTTTATGCCGCAGATGCCGCCTATCCTCCTTTACAGAATGTGTAGGCCTCCGACCTAACCTCCTCGTTCTGTAATGACGTGGACGTCCAACATGTTGTCGTCAACTCGTTGTACCACAGTCCCTCAACCACTGGCCTTCGATGCTCACGGCAATAGCACGTGAACAACCGATAACCTCCTTCCCAGGGGCTGCTAAGCTCTTTGAAAATTTGACTTGATTTTGTAATCACTAAAATAATATGAAATACCTACTCAATCCGCGAGTTTCGCCCTCTTCTGGGTGATACACTTTTTTGTCAGAGGTAATACACGATTAACTGCCTAAATGGAAAACCAAGTTTCATGCAGGTATTAGACAGAAAGAGACTACTCAGAACTGTGTGTTATATGCACATGATGTGACAATTTTAACAGATTTTGAGAACGACCTGCATGAAGAAATTTACCTTCTAACAAGGGAACCTCCCCATAGCACCCCCCTCAGATTTAGTTATAAGTTGGCACAGTCGATAGGCCTTGAAAAACTGAACACAGATCAATCGAGAAAATAGGAAGAAGTTGTGTGGAACTATGAAAAAAATTAGTAAAATATACAAACTGAGTAGTCCATGTGCAAGATAAGCAACATCAAGTACGCTGTAAGCACATGAGCGCCGTGGTCCCGTGGTTAGCATGAGTAACTGCGGTACGAGAGGTCCCTGGTTCAAGTTTTCCCTCGACTGAACATTTTACTTTCTTTATTTTCGCAAAGTTATGATCTGTCCGTTCGTTCATTGACGTCTCTGTTCACTGTAATAAGTTTAGTGCCTGTGTTTTGCGACCGCACCGCAAAACCGTGCGATTAGTAGACGAAAGGACGTGCCTCTCCAGTGGGAACCGAAAACATTTGATCGCAAGGTCATAGGTCAACCGATTCTTCCACAGGAAAACACGTCTGATATATTCTATGCGACACTGGTGACGGCATGTGCGTCACATGACAGGAATATGTTGTCGACCCATCTAACTCGTACACTTAGCGAATGGGTAAAAAGATTCTTCTACCTTGCCCGATTTAGGTTTTCTTGTGGATGTGATAATCACTCCCAAAAAAGTGATGAAAACATAAGAGTTTGACACATAAACTGAAAATAAAAAACTAAATTTTTCACTCGAGGTAAGACTTGAACCTAGGATCTCTTATTCCGTAGCTGCTCTCGCTAACCACGTGACCACAGCGCTCCTAGACGTTCGTTCGCCTTGATGTTGCATATCTTCGCATGGACTACTCAGTTTGTATATTTTACTAATTTTTTTCATAGTTCCACATAACTTCTACCTGTTTTCTCGATTGATCTGTGTTCAGTTTTTCAAAGCCTATCCACTGTGCCAACTTATAACTAAATCTGAGGGGGGTGCGATGGGGAGGTTTCCTTGTAAGCAAAATAGCTGAAGACTATTATATGACTGTATCGACAAAGTAAACTGAAACAATGGTTTTTGAAGGATGGAACCCCATGTCAAAAATTGTGGTAAGTAATACATTAGTAGGAAGGCCAGCCATTTTAGTTCTCTGGGGTATGATATCACATACGATAATGACAAAGATACAGACAGGAAAATAGCTAAGTATGAAAACATATGAGGAAAAAAGCAGGTACTTTAGAAGCAAGACACGAGATATACGTTGTAACGTTGTTGCTCGAATTTGCTATGAAAGCGGTACTGATTGACAATAAAAGCGGGTTAAAGCTGTGAGCTGTCTGGGGAAGTTAACCTTGCATTACTGAGCAACTGTTTCACCAGGTATCCAGTCTAGCTTACCAAATTCCCAACCAGACTAACATTAATTATAATCTTTTAATCGTCATACGACAACCGGTATACATATATATATATATATAAAAAGAGAATTTAAATAAAAAGAAATAAATCAGTTTATATTTGGAAATTTATTTTAACATTGATCATTGAAATTTCAGCTTATTAAACTTGAGTCATAACTAAGCTGGTGCCTTATTTAGGACTGTGAAAATGTGAGTTTGTAATCTTACGGAACACATCAAATAGGGAGCCAAGATTGGGAGACTACATACAACACTGCATTCATAAAATAACACACGAAGAACGTTGTAACATATCCAAGAGGAAATTAACCACAACCAACCGATTCAATTTTCACCCAAAGAAGTTACGTTCGTACCACAATCCCGTCCGTCATGTAATTACCACACACTGGTATACTAAATTCATACAAACTCTCTGTGAAATCTTCCCGAAAAGAATAGCTGAGGGCTACTTTGATGATTACAACACATGCTTCACGTGGTCAACTTGGTTTACACAAAGAGTGTAACTCCACCATAATTTTGATAATTAAAATAAATTAGATCGAAATGCAATTTACAAAAGAAAAACCTCGAACTGGTTACTAACGTCTTACTATTAACCTGATGGGTCAAACAATTGTATAAGCACGTGGTACTGGTCTCACAAAGTACACTCCACGTTGGTTGAACATAAAGAAAAGTTGCTATATTGAAAAATATTGTCAAGACGAGACGTTATAATCTCACACACATTCGCATTTAAGATTGATGATCATAGAGTTACTGATCAACACGTGGTTCCATTTTACTCACAAAGTAGTGACAAAGCAACTACTGGAATATTCTGAAATGTACACTCGAATCACACTGCGTTGCAATTTAAGATAACATTAGATATTTTAGATCTAAACCTGAAATAAAGGTGATAAAATTTTCAGTTAGGCTGAACTTAAGAAATCCATTGTCCTACGGACTTAGCAGACACGCGCTTAGCCGGACGCTCGCCGCGGACAGATTGCCGTGGTCCCTTCCTGAGGGTGGCTCACAAATACAAACGGAAGTGGCCAGAGGGGCAGCTTCTTATACCAACATGACAAGGGACGGACAGGGCCATACCAAGAATAGAAACCTCTCTGCTTTTAGAAAGCGTAGCTACCTGTTCCGACGTTGGTCCTACTGTTCTCTAGCAGACAGGCTTGTCTGCTACCCTCAAGCATGCAACTAGAAATACATTTGCTCATTCATCCTCTCACACAGAAGGGAAGGGGGATGACAGTATCTTATCGTATACACTATATAAAAGGAAGTGCATGTAGGTTCCGTATGAGACTGTGTGACATGAATTACATATAAATTGTGTTTTAAAGTGTAGTAGTGTGACAGATCGTTCTTGTTTATGTGTAAAAGTAACACGTTCCACTACTCGTCTCCTCCCAGATAGTCAGAAACGCCACAGTAAATTTAGAAGAGGAATTTATGACGTAAATGACAACAGATTTAAGAAATTAACATGAAAGGAATCCAACAGAGACCTTTCAACGTTATAAAACTTTATAAAGAAATAGTTATCCCTTTGACGCTCAACAGAAGTGAGTCATGGGTCACTTACAAATGACAAGAGAGTAAGATCCAAGCACGTGAAATAAGATTTCTGAGGACTGTGAAAGGCTGTACTAAGGCAGGCAGGTTAAAAAAAACAGCGAAGTTAATGCAAGAAACAAATGTGAAGAGAACAGAAGGAAATGTAGTAAACATCTCAACAGATTGAACTGACTGAATCTGGGTTGAGTGAGTCTTACAAGCTGGCTGCAAAGATGCGGATTCTGGGAATTATTAAAGCTAATATCCGAACTGGTTATTTTAAGGGGAATTTACCATTTAAGGTGGCGCCTAATTTGTCTGTGTCAGCCGTTACAGGTTTTGACTTCATCCGTAAGGTTGGGTTAGCTCCCCAGTGGACTCAGAGAAAGTTGCATTTTCAGTTTGCACACCAGGAATCATTAAGATTTGTGAGTATGCAGTGAATGGAAGGTCAGGGCGTCAAAACCGAGTTATGGATTTAGTCACTATCAATGTTATGGCTTATGATTTTGAGTATATACGTGCTGAACAGAGGGAACAGATTGTGGGCCGGCCGGTGTGGCCGAGCGGTTCTAGGCGCTTCAGTCTGGAACCGCGCGACCGCTACGGTCGCAGGTTCGAATCCTGCCTCGGGCGTGGATGTATGTGATGTCCTTAGGTGAGTTAGGTTTAAGTAGTTCTAAGTTCTAGGGGACTGATGACCTCAGATGTTACGTCCCATAGTGCTCAGAGCCATTTGAACAGATTGTGGATTTATGTGAAGAATTTGGGTATGTGCTTATTGACGGACTAGGCGAGGTTATAAAATTGAATTAATGGTCAATATTCCTGTAAGACATCCTCTGTAAAGATTGTTCTCACCTGGGGTGAGGCAGTTAAAGGCGACTATAAATGAGACGTTACGTTAGGGAGTTATTAGACCATCCAAATACACAGACTCCTTGCCTATATTTTTGGTGCCTAAGCCGCTGGGCGGGGTGAGACCATCGGGCCTGAATAAGAAGATAGTTCTTCAGTCTACCCCCCTTCCTGATTTGCACTCGTGCTTCCCATGGTTCCAAGCAGCAGTGGTCCTTATTGCCTTTTACTTAAATAAAGTCTACTATGAAATTCCGCTAGCTGAGGAGGCTTCGCCAGTGATGGCCTTTACAATGGATCGGTCACTGCACAGCACAGCGCTCTCCAGTTTGTCTGAAGGGGTAGCTGCGCTGTCTAGTAAATTGGCTGGATTTCTTTCTGATCTAAAATTTGATTGTGGTTATCATTATCTTGATGACTTGGGATCTTCAGTGAGAACTTTCAGGATCAACTAGGCCACGTTAGGGAGGCGCTTCAGCAGGTGCGTGGGGCTTGGTTTATGGTTAAACCTTCAAAAGTTCAATCTATTCAGCATGAAGTTTCATTCTTAGGTGATATTGTTCGTAATCAAACCATTAGTATTGATCAGAGCCGGACGAAGGTTATTTATTCTTGTCCCTTACCCAAAAATGTAAAAACTATTGCTTATTTCACTGGGATGAAAAATTTCTTCCCTAATTTTATTCCTAATTTTGCACAAATAACAGCACCTTTAAATGATCTTCGGAAATGAGGAAGGAAATTCTAGTGGGGTCCATCTCAACGACCGGCTTTGAAGTTTTGAAGAAAACCCTAGCGATTGCGCCCATATTGGCCATGGCTGACTTTAACCAGGAATTTATTCTTCAAACTGAGGCCTCCATGTCAGGTATCGTACCCGTCCTTTTGCAAGAAAGACAGCCTATTACGTATATCTCGCGTGGCTTGTCTCCATTGGAAGCTAAATATTCCATGCTCGAACTGGAGATGTTAAAAGTTTGGTTCTCCCTCGAGAAGTTTGAACTGTATCTGGAACATCAACCATTTCTCTTTAAAAACCGACAGTCAGACTCTCAGCTGGTTACTAGCGAAACTCCAAAGCACACGGGGCGAACTGCTAGGCGGGCAGTACGAATTTCAGCGTTCCAATTAAGGGTAAGGCATATTTGTTGCATTGAAAGAGTTGTGGTCGATGGTTTGAGTCACATGTGTAACCTGGAGCGGGACAAATAACTTCATGAAGGTTTCCTGGGGAATTGCTCATCGGAAGCATTAAGTAATCAAAGCTGTACTATTCTTAGTGGGTTTTCACTGCTCTTTAAAGACGTTGCGGCACAGCAAGATGTAGATCTTGAGTTACGTTCTGTTAAAGAAAGGATAAGGAAGGGTGAGGCGGTTAAGCACTACTGTTTAAAGGGCAACGTGTTGTGTAGTGCGGGCTGCGGGAAACGATATGTTAAGGTCGTACTGCTAACTGACTTAGTTTCTTTAGTCGTCATATGTTATAATGGAACGCTGATGGGTGGTCATTTGGGTATTTTAAAAACGCGGATGAAGATTACAGATAATTTCATTTGGAAGGGGATGGATAAAAGGATTAAGTAATTGTTCATTTATGTCGGGGTGTAAAATTTTGCGGTATAACAAATCTGCGTTTAACACATGACAAGGGGCGCTGTCGCCTAATGCGGTTTATGCAGAAATTATACGTGAATTACGTGGGTGCTTTTCCACGATATAGAGGGGGTAACTAGTACGTCTTCTTGTGCGTAGATGCGTTTATACATGTTTGCTGCTTGATCCCTACTCGAATTGTTACCTCTCAAGTGCCAATCAACTGTTTGGAAGAGCTATTTGGGAACTTTGACCCTCGTCGCGCATTAATTTCCAAAAATGCAGTGGCGTTTAAATCCACTCTCTTCTCAAGTTTTGTTTTGAAGTAGGGGTGGCACACAGCACTGCTACACTATATTTCCCTAATCATCCTCGGTAAAACGTAAGAACCACAACTTGCAAGCAGCCGTAATTGTGTGCCATCGTAGCGACCACAGCAGACAGAGCGGGGTGGCACAGTGGTTAACACACTGGACTCGCATTCGGGAGGACGGCGTTTCAACCCCGCGTCCGGCCGTCCTGACTTAGGTTTTCCGTGATTTCCCTAAATCGCTTCAAGCAAATGCTGGGATAGTTCAGTTAAAAGGACACGGCCGGTGTCTTTCCCATCCTTCCCTAATCCGATGAAACCGAAGACCTCGCTGTTTGGTCTCCTCCTCCAAATCAACCCAACTCGCACCAGAAGGGATTGTCGAGATTGGTGTGTGTGTGTGTGTGTGTGTGTGTGTGTGTGTGTGTGTGTGTGTGTGTGTGTGTGTGTCTGTGTTAGTGTGCCTTTAATACTGCGGTACACGAAGTGCACGAGGCAACACCTTCTAGTCTTATGTTTGCCTTTAAAACCAACTCCGTGTTTGCAATTTATGGCCTTGAAACGGCCTGCTCTCGGATAAGGAGGAAACTGCACGTATTTGTGATAGTTGTATACCAGCCAAAATTATCTAAACATATCTCATGAAAGGTTGGAGCGGGCGGTATAATGCTGGGAGACGGACGGTGTCTCTGAAACTAGGGAACCAGGTTTCGCTGAAAAATTTTGGCGTGGTAAGCCGCAGTGCCGACAATGTTATGGGGAGCCATTGGCCAGGTTTTTGGGCCTTTTCAGGTTCTACGCTTCGTGACCCCGTTTAACCTGTCGGCAAGGTACGCCCAGACTAAATGAATTTTCAGGTTAAACCATATTTTGAAGGGAATATACCTCAACAAATATTGTTACTCTAAGAATCTACATGTAATGTCCTGTGTAAACTTGTCGGAGGTAATATGAATTGCTTCTGGACCTTCAGTAGCTGGGTAGTATTAATGTTAGGCCAAAGTAGGGAGGTCATAGATTCCAAACATATTTGAAGTTGAGGATTTGGATTTTTTTTCCTCTGAGAAGAGTAATAGGCATGGCGCACTAATGCGATGCTCAAGTGCAGATTCTTTCAGCAACCCCCCCCCCCCCCCCCCATCCACCGCGGTTCATCAGCTCTTATTTTCGGTGGAGCCCCAAATAGCAAAACCCCTTTACTACTTTAAGTGTCTCATTTCCTAATCTAATTCCCTCAGCATCACCCGACTTAATTCGACTACATTCCATTATCCTCGTTTTGCTTTTGTTGATGTTCATCTTATATCCTCCTTTCAAGACACTGTCCATTCCGTTCAACTGCTCTTCCAAGTCCTTTGCTGTCTCTGACAGAATTACAATGTCATCGGCGAACCTCAAAGTTTTTATTTCTTCTCCATGGATTTTAATACCTACTCCGAATTTTTCTTTTGTTTTCTTTACTGCTTGCTCAATATTCAGATTGAACAACATAGGGGAGAGGCTACAACCCTGTCTCACTCCATTCCCAACCACTGCTTCCCTTTCGTGTCCCTCGACTTTTATAACTGCCATCTGGTTTCTGTACAAATTGTAAATAGCCTTTCGCTCCCTGTATTTTACCCCTGCCACCTTCAGAATTTGAAAGAGAGTATTCCAGTCAACATTGTCAAAAGCTTTCTCTAAGTCTAAAAATGCTAGAAACGTAGGTTTGCCTTTCCTTAATCTTTCTTCTAAGATAAGTCGTAGGGTCAGTATTGCCTCACATGTTCCAACATTTCTAAGCCGGTCTTCTTGCGACCGTACATTCTCGTGACCAGTGCTGTCGGCAATCACGTACAGTAGTTGCATTTCTGCCAAGTCTTTCTGCAGTACAGCGGGAGAACATCCAGCTTCTCGTAGCCCTGTTACACAACCTTGTTTAAACTCACTGAGGTGTTGATAATGTCTTTGCGCCTTAATGGCATTCTTGACTAACATCAACTTACTACGTCGAATCTCAAAAGTAACTAATGATGACGCCCGTTACAAGGGTGTATTTAAAGGAAACTGATTTGCATCCTTATACTGGCGGTACAAGCGCCACTCTTATGTAACTTGCGCGAAATTTGAATAGATATTATCTTTCAGACTTAGAAACACGTCTGGCAAGTATCGTTTACGTCGCACCACTCCTTCTTGATGTTGAAGATTTTTTTCCGCCAGTGTAACTCTAAAACGGGTTGCTACGTTAATTTTAAATGAAGTATAACAATTAAAGCGACTAGTGATTTATTCAAATCAAATGTGGATTTATATGCAAAACATCGTGAATAGTTGTTATGACAGTACTGGAGGAGAAGTACTATCAAACGAACGTGCCAGGCACAACTTAGTTGCTATGTTGTGCAGCGTATTGGCGTATAGACTTGTAGCGTGTGGCAGTAATCCAGTTGTAAGAATACTGGAGCGTACGCCATTACAACATGCCATCACTGTTTCTCGCGCATAAACACGACAGCGCTGCCACCCTGACCAAGTTTTAAATTCGCTTTGCCAGGTCTTACATTATTTTCTATACCGGGTGGTCCATTGATAGTGACGGGGCCAAATATCTCAGAAATAAGCATCAAACGAAAAAACTACAAAGAACGAAACTCGTCTAGCTTGAAGGGGGAAACTAGATGGCACTATGGTTGGTCCGCTAGATGGCGCTGCCATAGGTCAAACGGATATCAACAGCGTTTTTTTTTAAATAGGAACGCCCATTTTTTTTACATATTCGTGTAGTACGTAATGAAATATGAATGTTTTAGTTGCACCACTTTTTTCCCTTTGTGATAGATGGCGCTGTAATAGTCACAAACGTAGAAGTACGTGCTATCACGTAACATTCCGCCAGTACGCACGGTTTTTGCTTCGTGAAGCATTACCCGTGTTAAAATAAACCGTTCACCAATTGCGGAAAAGGTCGATATCGTATTGATGTATGGCTATTGTGATCAAAATGCCAACGGGCGTATGCTATGTATGCTGCTCGGTATCCTGGACAACATCATCCAAGTGTCCGGACCGTTGGAAACAGGAAGTGTTCAGCCACATGTGAAACGTCAATCACGACCTGCAACAAATGATGATGCTCAAGTAGGTGTTTTAGCTGCTGTCGCGGCTAATCCGCACATCAGTAGCAGACAAATTGTTTGAGAATCGGGAATCTCAAAAACGTCGGTGTTGAGAATGCTATATCAACATCGACTGCACCCGTACCATATTTCTATGCACCAGGAATTGCATGGCGACGATTCTGAACGTCGTGTATAGTTCTGCCACTGGGCACAAGAGAAATTACGGGACGATGACAGATATTTTGCACGCGTTCTATTTAGCGACGAAGCGTCATTCATCAACAGCGGTAACGTAAACCGGCATAATATGCACTATTGTGCAACGGAAAATCCACGATGTCTGCGACAAGTGGAACATCAGCGACCTTGGCGGGTTAATGTATGTTGCGGCATTATGGGAGGAAGGATAATTGGACCCCATTTCATAGATGGCAATGTAAATGGTGCAATGTATGCTGATTTCCCACGTAATGTTCTACCGATGTTACTACAAGATGTTTCACTGCATGACAAAATGGCGATGCACTACCAACATGATGGATGTCCAGCACATAGCCCGCGTGCGGTTGAAGCGGTATTGAGTAGCATATTTCATGACAGGTGGATTGGTCGTCGAAGCACCATACCATGGCCCCCACTTTCACTTTCACCGGATCTGACGTCCCCGGATTTCTTTCTGTGGGGAAAGTTGAAGGATATTTGCTATCGTGATCCACCGACAACGCCTGAAACATGCGTCCGCGCATTGTCATGCATGTGCGAACATTACGGAAGGCGAACTACTCGCTGTTGAGAGGAATGTCGTTACAAGTATTGCCAAATGCATTGAGGTTGACGGACATCACTTCGAGCATTTATTGCATTAATGTTGTATTTACAGGTAATCACGCTGTAACAGCACGCGTTCTCAGAAATAATATGTTCACAAAGGTACATGTATCACATTGGAACAACCGAAATAAAGTGTTTAAACGTACCTACGTTCTGTATTTTAATTGAAAAAAACCTACCTGTTACCTGCTGTTCGTCTAAAATTGTGAGCCATATGTTTGTGACTATTACAGCGCCATCTATCACAAAGCGAAAAAAGTGGTCCAACTAAAACATTCATATTTCTTTACGTACTACACGAATATGTAATAAAAATGGGGGTTCCTATTTTAAAAAACGCAGTTGACATCCGTTTGACCTATGGCAGCCCCATCTAGCAGCCCAACCATAGCGCCATCTGGTTTCCCCCTTCAAGCTAGACAAATTTTGTTCTTTGTAGTTTTTGCGTTTGACGCTTATTTCGTGAGATATTTGGCCCGGTCACGATCAATAAAGTGCATGAATCAAGTGTAACGGCGTCAGCAGTATTGGGTAAAGCTGAATTTGTTTCGACGGTGGGGAGGTCAACACTACATTTGTCAGTGTGGATGGTACAGCTTCTTCACCCAACGCGTGCGGGTTTCCTAGTGCGAGCAGGAGCAAATACAATCTCGCTCAGGATGGAGCAAGTTGACTTATTTACAGCATATATATTGGCGTCGAACCCACGGTATCCGGCGGCAGTGCGCTATCAGGACCACGGCCACAGCTTGGAAATAGTGCAGCGCGGCACAGAGCGGAAAGTGCTGCTAGGGAGATATCCGGCGCGGCTGACGCTGAGTCGGTACCGGCAAACAGGTCTGCAAACAGGGGGTTTTGCTCGCTCAGACTCGCTCGAGTCCACCGTACTACAGCAGTGGTTCCCAACCTGGGGGGTAATTACCCCCTGAGGGGTAAAATGAAATTTTCTGAGGGTAAAAACTAAACTATTCGATTTCGTTTCAGTCACGAAACTAAATTATTTTCACAATTTTGTAAGAGTCTAATATTGAGTACGTAATGTTAACAGAATCTTCCGTCGGTTCTTGGTAGAACAACATTATAATGAATGAAAAGCAGCAGTTTGCTTTTGTTCTACAATATTACTTTTATTGTTAACTGGTTTTCGGCTTACAAGCCATATTCAGACATTTACTGAGTATTATCAGGAAAGAAGTTACAATGTTTCTTCTTTGGTGGTAATACTCAGTTTCTTCTTTGGTGATAATACTCAGTAAATGTCTGAAGATGGCCTTGTAAGACGAAAACTGGTTAACAATAAAAGTAATAATTTAGAACAAAAGCAAACTGGTGCTTTTCATTTATTATTGAGTACATAAGTTTCGCGTAATTACTTTTCCTCAGTTAGTAGGATAATACGGCGATGTTACAAATGGCTCAAATGGCTCTGAGGACTATGGGACTCAACTTCTGAGGTCATTAGTCCCCTAGAACTTAGAACTACTTAAACCTAACCAACCTAAGGACATCACACACATCCATGCCCGAGGCAGGATTCGAACCTGCGACCGTAGCGGTCTCGCGGTTCCAGACTGCAGCGCCTAGAATCGCAAGGCCACTTCGGCCGGCGACGATGTTACAGCTTCCTCACATAGTCCACCTACTACACACATGTTGCGCTTTGTCCCGTACTTCGCTGATGATAAAAGTGAGACGTATATGTAAAAATTCTAAATATCTCAAGAAAATGTCCTCAAGTTGCAGATATACCTGCAGTAGTACAAAAATTGCTTCAGTAATCGCTTCGGAATACATAAGTGAATTAATTGACAGCACGACACTGCGTTAACTACATAAGGGCTACTACAGTGCTGTACATAGTTTTATTATTATTATTAGAATGGTTACATACAAGGCATTAACAGCCTGAATTCGTCTCATTTCCGCCAGTTCAGAAGTAAGGAGAGCGGCAATGAAGTGATTTACAAACAGTAATTATAGTGCACACATCTGAACTTGTTTGATTTTAATGGGGTTGCAGTGTGCAGGTCAGGCAAGTGCCGCAATGCAGAGAAGTAAGGCAGGAGAAGCATGTTTTGTAAAAACGTGTACCCTCACTGTGGATAGTTAGCTTTCTTTTCAGAGAAGGAATGGTAGGTAGCACGTGCGATGTATCCGAATTCCTCCATTACTCATCTTAACACACACACACACACACACACACACACACACACACACACACACGCACGCACTAAATATAATTCATCTTTGATCATTTTAAAAATAAAATTTTTCCGGGAAAAGTCTTTCATTCTACAGTTTAATAACGTGCTAAATCATCATTCATCCCCATTACGATCGGAGGAAGGCAATGGCAATACACCTCCACTAGGACCTTGCCTAGTACGGCGGTGCGGGTCTCCCGCATCGTCCCCTACGCTCCTCGGAGTATGGGACCTCATCACCATCATCAAGGTGCTAAAGCTGGTGATAACTTAGTGGAGTGGAGGGGGGGGGGGGGAACGATTGCACTCAGCGGTAATGGTCTAAGACAGATTGGGAACCACGGCGTTAGAGCAGGGCTTGTCCGAGTGCGAATACTCGAAGAGAGCAGGCTGTGGTGGAAGAAGGCGCCGTTGGGGGAGGGGAGGGGGGGGGGGGGGCGGGGGCGGCAGTGCGCACCGCAATGCTGTTGCGACCGTTTTAGTGGCAGCTCTGTGAGTCTGCAGACAGGCGTCACTTCAGACGCTGTAGACTAATATTCCTGGGTCGTAGTGTCTAATCGCGACGTCGTTGTGATGGATAAGAGAAAGTAGCTTGCTTTATGCAATAAGGAAAATGTGCAAACAGTATGTAGTTTCGCAAGGGCTCTCTGTAACTACCAACTTTTGCAATGACGGCAATTAAAAATCACATTGCGGTTTTGTACAACACTGTATGTGTTATTGATTCACGTGTGCATAAGTGAACTTGACCACGTAACAAATTAGATATCTAACAGGAACAAAATTACCTCCAGATTATTCCCTGTTACCGTAATTACAGTTAATTGACTCGTTTCGGATCAAGTTTGCTTCGTCCGCCTGTTACGTTCCCTCTAGAGTTAGCGGATTTCGTGACTGTGTTTTCGTGCAGTAGCGCTGAGATGATTTCATCGCTGCTTAGTAGACGCTGCGATTACAATGAAATTAATATCTCTGTAATTGTATTATCTATGATATTTTGAGTGAACAAGGACCGGGAACGTTTTCGTTCTCTCTCTTCATGGTCAGCCATTGTCTGGTACGGTAAAAAAAATTATCGCTTTCTCAACGTTATACAGAGATTTTGTTATTTGTGTTCATTTTACATAATAATAACTATTTAATTTCATTGTGTTTGTTATTACGACTAATCATATCTTTCTTTCCTCAGCTTTTTTCATGAACTAAATGTGGCTTACTTTGTGTGGGGTTGTCTGCTAGTGAATGATAGCGTATTAACGGCACCAGTCAGTGCAATACGCTTGGTTCTCTTTCAGAACAGAACCGACATCGAAAGTTCCAATTTTCACAAAACGAAGTCCGATAGCTTTTAGGCGTAAATCACATCCCAATATTATATTCGCCAACAGACAATCCCGGTCGAAAAATAATGGACCATGATATTGGTAATTAAATTCCAATTTCAATATTAAAAAAATATTTTTACATGATTTCTCAAGTATGTAATTTTTCTTGATTTAATTAAGGATTCAGGTAGCCAAAGCCAGAATAATATAAAATTAAACAAATAATATCAAAACTAAAAAAAATAATAATTAAAAAACCACCATTAAGCCTAGTTTACACGACGACATTGGGTTGCGCCACTCGTTGCGTCGAATGAGTTGCACGCAAGTGGTTTCATGTATGACTGTAGACACGGCGACACCAGTATACACTTCAGTTTCATCGTTTTGTGGATCCTTGAGTCGTGTCAGAAATGATAGTTTTGGCAACTGCAAGTCGTACGAGTTGTGACGGAGTTAAAGCCTGTTGCATGGAATCGCTGCATAAGAAAAAGTAAGAAAGGTGTTTCGATTCGTGACTGGATGGGGAAAAGACGTCAGCTCGGTTGCTAAGCATCCTTGCTGAAATAATTTATAACGGAGGATCCAAGAACTTCTTTTAATTATATTAGGTCACCATAACTGTTCACGTTTCTTCTAAATATAGTTAATTATGCGATAAGGAATAAAGGCACTGTAACGCATGAAACACTTTCACCACAACTGAAATTACACATTTTATTGCATGCATTACAATCGAGAACTCTCGGCAAGCTATAAGATACCGTTTTAGTTGGTGATGACGCCATTTCATTAACACCAATAATTATTAACATTAACAGTAATAATTATTAACATTAGCAATAATAATTAATCGAAGCAGGCTGCATTAAGAAGAGAATGGTTTGCAAACTACTCTCT
Source organism: Schistocerca piceifrons (assembly GCF_021461385.2). Lineage (NCBI taxonomy): Eukaryota > Metazoa > Arthropoda > Insecta > Orthoptera > Acrididae > Schistocerca > Schistocerca piceifrons. The sequence goes on along the minus strand of NC_060140.1, from coordinate 775,911,614 downwards.
TGAAAATAGAGCTGTACAGTGGCAATATTTCAAAATACTAACACATGTGAATGTGGAACACTGCAGCGATGTTTTAAATAGCTAATATTGAATAAAGAATGCAGCTTCTTGAATATGTATAGCTTTCCCTCCTATCAACAATATTCCTTAACAAAGAGTTGGCTAACTCTAACAATGGGATTTTAGCCTTGTAGAAGAGAGCATTGCCACAACTAGAATTACATTTGCTTGTATTTTTCTTAATTCAGTTGTATATGCGCTCCTAACTCAATAAAAATTGCCCTGTAGCTCTGATATTGTCAACTATCTATGTTATGATCGCACATGACAGTCTCAGTAGCAGCAATATGTTGCTTATTTTTGTAATCAGCATCACTGAAATTCCACAAACACCTATGCAAAGCACAGATATCCAAAAAGCGAACATTATTCTCCGTTCCCCACTTCATATTTCAGTTTGTCTACACTCTACGAACACACATAGCTTCAAAACTCATGCAGCTAATGTCACCAAAGTTGGAACACGCCGAAAGTGTTTAGTTTCACCAACGAGTTGCGCAAACGCGCGGCGCGCATGAGCAGTGGCTGGTAGCGCAGTTGCCAGTAACCTAGTGTCGTCGTGTCAACTAGGCTTTAAAATGCCTCCCTTAGTATAGGACCTGTTTATGTATGTACGTATGTATGTATGTATATGTATTAGTGTAATTTTGGTATCTAAAAAAAATTGTATATTTCTGTTACATGAAAAACCACTGAACGAGATACGGGACAATTTCAATAAGCTGGGTAATACGAGACGTGGCGCACGACCCTTAAAAGAAAAAAACCACGACTCGAGACGTTGCTGAAGCGCAGTAAGAAAGGAGGTATGGGAATTACTGTTTTCCTTTGCACTGGTTTGTAAAAGTTAGTTAGGGAGTGTTAAATTAAAAAAAAACGTTGCTCACAATAGATTGCAAATTTTTTTGGAGAATTTTGCAAAACGTAAGCAAGATGGCCGCTTGCTAGAACGACTGAGAATCGTCGCTAGACTTATTTATCGTAAACCGCCATACATTAACAGTAATTCTTATTACTAACATTTGCCGTGTATAACTTGAGGAGAATTAACGGTCAATTTTATTAAATTCAGTGAGGTGTATTTCTTTAAATTCATGGGCAAAGTTGGTAGAAACATTAAAATGGCAACAACTCCCGGAGTAGAGTCAGACGTAGACAGTGACGAGCAAAATATGGCGAGTCACGAAACTCAAAGTAATGAATTATCGGCGGGTGAAAATGCACCTACGGGCGAACGTACTGAAGAACCTTCCCAGAGTGAATCAGTACCTACTAATTTCGCGGAACTGTTCACATTTTTCAAAGAACAGATGCAAGATTTACATCGCGATGTTCATGAACAAAATGTACACTTTATAGAAGTTCAGGAGAATGTAACAGTTTGGAGGTTAAGACTACAAAATGTGACTGACAATTTAAATGCAATACCGCAAACTGCAGCCACTGAAATTAAGACTAGTATGACTGTTAGTTTAGACGCAAAACTTCAGAATGTGACTGACAGTTTGAATAGAAAACTTCAAGCTGCGGCCACTGAAATTCAAAATAATATAACCACATTAGTAAACGAAAATTTGAACGCCATAGCCCATCAAATACAAGAAAATGTTGCCGCACAAATTCGTAACGACCTTGATAGAAAATTCAGTAACGTTGAAACTAACTTCAAAAATATTCGTGATAAATTTGACTAAATGCGAAAAACATACAAGCACTTGCCCGAAGCTGTCAATCATGTAACCAAGGAGGTCGCGCAAGTTAACGCAGTTCAAAGCACATTAGAAAATTCTGTGCAGCAAATAGCTACACAGGTACATGCACTCGCTATCGTACAGGAGAAATCTGTAGAAGCGAAGTTTATAGAGAAAGCCAATCAGTTTACTCTTGACTTTGTAAACTGGTTGAACATGAAAGATAACCAATTTCAAGATTTTTTACGGAACGAATTGCCCGTAATCGTAAAGAAAGCGACACACGAAGCTTTGTCTGCAGCAAACGATTTAGGTGGAAACACCGAACAGGTTTCTGAATGGAAACATACACTTACACCGAGCGAGGTGGCGCAGTGGTTAGCACACTGGACTCGCATTCGGGAGGACGACGGTTCAATCCCGTCTCCAGCCATCCTGATGTAGGTTTTCCGTGATTTCCCTAAATCGTTTCAGGCAAATGCCGGGATGGTTCCTTTGAAAGGGCACGGCCGATTTCCTTCCCAATCCTTCCCTAACCCGAGCTTGCGCTCCGTCTCTAATGACCTCGTTGTCGACGGGACATTAAACACTAACCACCACCACCACATACACTTACACAAGAAGTAGACACGTTAAAGAAGGAGCTTGCAGCGATAAAAGACGCGGCAGGTGAGTCTGATTTACGTGTCAATAAGTTGCCAGAGACGTAGACTGTAACATCTCGAGCAGCAACACCAATCAGCTGTTCTGCAACAATGCGTAGTCCGCAACCCGTTCACGTAGCTCGTGAACAGGGGGCAGCCAGTTCTCTTTCTAATATATTTGTGGAAGAGAGTTCACTAAAATACAGACATTTCCAAAGTTTAACACCGAATCGCAAAATACCACACCCAGTCATTTTTATCAAAAGCTTCCGCGGTATACTACCAAAATCATGTAATGATAAACAGAAAATACAGTTCGTCACTACCTATATTCAAGGTGACGGAGCCTTATGGGTAAATGAAGTAAAAGATTATTGCCGTACTTATGAGGTGTACAATCCCGAGATGTGCAATAATAAAGGTACATTGCGTAAATATTCTGAGAAGTATATAAATAAGACGAAATTTTGGGATGAACCAATGCCCAAACATGAAGTCATATGGCTTTTAAAATCAAAATTACCAGTCTTAAAAAGGAAAGCTACTTCATGTACAAGATTCAGACGTAGAACTTTTCATGTCAACGCTTGATTCGATTGACCTGTTGCATGAAGAAGCGAAATTGAACGGGGGCAGTAATGCTCAAGTATCGAATAACAATAGTAATAACTATTACCAATATTACAATAAAAATGGTAATGGTAACAAATAGTTTGCCTCAATCTTACAATGGTAATAATAACCTAGGGCAAAGGGATAGAAGAAATTCTCCTCCTTTTAATAAGAAGCGTAGGCAAGACAACAGATATCATCCAGGGTACAGTAATTACAACAGTAATAACAGTAACCAGCCAAACCGCTGGCAACCACTTCCACAGCAGTCAAACAGTAATTGGCATCCTAATACAGGAATCAATACACAATCAGCTGGCGCTTCTGCACCACCGAACATTGCCGCTGAACACGGTAGTTGTGGACAAAACTGGAGGCAACAGCCACCAGTAAGAATTGTAGAAGTAGTGGGCAACACTAAGCCCAGCACTTCAGAGGCGTTAAACTAAATGCGACCTCATGCAGCTCTCATATGGCATTCGTGGAAGAAACAGGGCACAAATGTCGTGATAGCGTGTATTTCATAAGATATAATCAGGGCAAAAATCTGAGTGATTAACTTTCCGAAGAAAACCATTTGTGTAAATTAACACAAAGGGAAACAATCCAAGCTTCATTTCACGCAGTAGTAGGTGGAATACCCACCACAGTTATTGTTGACACGGGCGCGGCTAAAAATTGTATGACTTTAAAATTCTATAAGATTTTTGAACTTCAGACACCACGTACGCTGCAGGTACACAATTTTACGGTCATTGGTGCGTTTGGAAATAAGTCAAAGGGAGTACGTATGCACACTCATGTATTACTTGACGCAGGTAATGGAGCTATAGAGAGCACATTCCTGGTTTATCAGTAAGCTGCGTATGGGGAGTAGATTTCTTACAAGAATGAGATGCAGTAATTGACCTTTCTTGTGGCAAATGTATATTAAAAGTGAATGGGAAGGGGATAACTCTACCACTCATTAAAAGCAAGCCGGTTCACAGTAAGTTATGTCAAGGAGTCCAAATCAAATACATAAAACCAGAGATAATTTCATGTGACAATCAATTTCCTCTGTTGCCAGATCAAACACAGCCCAGTCAACAGCAATTTGATGTACAGTCTTGCAGACAAGAAATACAAAGCAAAGTTTATGAATCAGTTTATTTAAACGCAGTACAATAAACCGAACTGATTGACCCTGATTGACCTTTTAAACAAATGTATGTCTGTTTTTGATGAAAAACCCGGTATAATTAAAGGATATGTGAATACAAAGCAAATAAAGCCTCATGAAACATCTTGCCACTCTACCTATTCTGTCCCGTGCGCCAACAGAGAAGCTGTATCGAATGAAAACAGTCACATGTTACAACAAGATATAAAGAAATATTTTATTGATTAAAAATTTCGTAGATTGGATGTGCCTATGTAAATATTACGATAATTTGTAAATATGTCAGTATGTAAGACAGTTCACAGTTTACATAGTAGTCTTAAGATAAATTTTTTTTTCGTCATGTGCATAAGTAGATCTTAAGTAAACCTTTTGCTGAACAACAAACTTTCACATTAGTAGTAGAAGTTCAGGAATAATCTTTTAAGTAAAGTCATTTCATTAACATTATGAAGAGAAAAGTAACAAGAGACTTATTTTGATGTAATCTTAGTCACATTTTTATGGATGCAATTATGCCATTTCTTTTCTAAGTAAAGAAAGTATGGCAGTTGATTTTAAATTTTGTACAAATGCAATGATTTGTTGTATAAAATAATTTTCTGTTTAAGCCTAGCATGTAGTTTTCAAATATAAACTGCAAGCTACTATGGGTCGTATTTTTAAAGTGAAGTGATAAAACTATTGAGATTTTATTCCAATAGCAACATTGTGCTACAAGCAGATTCGTATTCTGTACTAATTCTCGCGACTAATTTCAACGGTACACACTAGTCTGTGTGAGGTAAAACAGTCAATGATGTCCTTAGCTGCAGTAGTAATGACTAAACTCGCATTACATACTGAAAAAAACTACCGCAAACAGCTACACAACAAAATTAATGTCGCGAAGAATTGTAAGACGAAAAAGTTAGAAAGTTATAGAACATAAACACTACGTAAATCGTACAGTTCGTACTTACTATAGAGTACATAAGCTGTGGGATTTTTCTTTGAGTACATTTGTAAGTAACATGATACGTGCGACAGAGGCTGAGTCATAAGTTGTCAATGGCAAACAGAACTGTCAGTGGTGAAGTTGTGCACTCAAATTTGCATTTCACGGGAGGACTCTTTATACAAGAGCAAAGAGAAATATGTGTTATCAAGAGATGTTATACGCATGATAATACAATTTCGCCTGATGAAATAAATACAAACACTTCGCACTAATGTCGAAACTGGGCGGCACTTTTAGTGGCAAGTGTACTTAATTTGTGTACTCACCCAAACGACAGCTTTGAAGCGATGTGATGATCCGCTGGAATGGAACACAGTGAAGTGCTGTTACTTGGAACTCAGATGATGTGTATCGCGCATAAACTGTGGAGCAGACTGTAGCGCTGGAACTTTATGAATGTGTTGTCATGTGTGACTATTAGACGCCCACGTGGAGCTAAGCGCTTAAAAAACGAAAACTTTAATAAGCACTTAGCAAATATGTGTAATGTACAGTATTCTGAGGACACTAATGAATGTGCGGAAACCGAAAATAACATGAACGTGTTTGTTCAGTAACGGTGTTAATGACAACCGACTGTAAAGTGCATGAACAAAAACCATACATTAGACCTTTTGTATCGCGACGCAAACATGTGTACTATGTAACCCACAGTTATCACCGAACAAACTGATGTAAATTAGTGTTGCAAGTGATTACAACTACCTACTAATCAGAATTCTTTTTAGGGAATATGTATTAAAAATTGTGTTACTGGCTCCGATCTATGAATATTTCATGTAATCCCTGATCCCGTCGGGCACAACCGGTCCAGAATTCAGCAATCTTCTTGCTCCATCGCAGATCGTTGTGGCTCACACGAATGCAGATTTGTCAACATCGCGAGCACGCCGCCGTGACCGTTACACCACAGAAACGGCGAATGCTGCAGCACGACTGACTTCGCCTACAATGCGTTGCCTTTACAACCGTCGTGCAAGAATGAATAATGTGCAACTGAGTGATTATTGTAAACTGTTTCAAAAACCACACGTATTTCTATAACAAAACCATATGATGATTCCTATGTGTTTAATATGAACATTTCAAAACTCAAACTAAAATCACAAGGACAAATAACTGTAATAAGTGCTAATTTCCCACCTTGATGTTTTTTTCTTCTAACGATGTAATTTGTTCATCCTGATTAATTGTACTAAATGATCTGATTTTGTCAACGTATACTGAGAAAAGATTGCATGCGAAAAACGGAACTGGATGCCTATGCTTTTCCTGTCGTTTCGCCAGGTTCCGGCAGGATCGCACCCGAATGGGAAGGCAAATTACATTCCTGGCAAAGCCAAAATAGGCTCCAGCTCAAACAAATAAAATGATGAAAAAAAAGACAATCTAAAGACTAAAACTTAATGAAGCTATGTAAATTTTTAAAACTTTTTACAAAGACTTGACAAACTTTTAAAAATTTAGGGAGCTGTGTAATGTTTCCCCAAGTGTTAGAGCGGATTTCGTGACTGTGTGTTTTCGCGCAGTAGCATCGAGACGATTTCATCGCTGCTTAATAGACACTGCGATTACAATGAAATTAATATCTCTGTAATAGTATTATCTATGTAATTTTGAGTGAACAAGGACCGGCAACCTTTTCGTTATCTCTCTTCCTGGTCAGCCATTGTCTGGTACTGTCAAAAAAATTATCGCTTTCTCAACGATATGTAGAGATTTTGTTATTTGTGCTCATTTTACATAATAGGTACTATTTAAATTAATTCTGTTTGTTATTGCGACTAACCATACCGTTCTTTCCTCAACTTTTTTCATGAATTTGATAATTAAATGTGGCTTACTTTGTGTGGAGATGTCTGTGAGTGAATGATCGCGTATTAACAGCACCAATCAGTGCAATACGTTTGGTTTTGTTTCAGAATAGAATTTGCATAGAAAGTTTCACTTTTCACAAAACGAAGTCCGATAGCTTTTCGACGTAAATCACGTCCCAAAATTGTATTCGCCAACAGACAGTCCTAGTAGAGGAGCCCAGCTAAAAAATATGGACCATTATGGTGGTAATTAAATTCCGATTTCAATATTTAAAAAATATTTTTACATGATTTTTCAAATGCGTAATTTTTCTTGATTTCAATGAAGATTCAATTAGCCAAAAGCCAAAATAATATAAAATTAAATAAATTATCTCAAAACAAAAAAATGAATAATAATTAAAAAATCAGCATTAAACGTCCGAGATATGCTTGCATGCTGCACTGAAATTTCTTTCGCTAGTCACGTCTGAGGCTGGAACACAATAGCCTGGGAAAGAGATCACTGTTACGATTTCATCTCTTAAGCGGATCATCGTCGTCGCCTCTATCCATTCGGGTTAAATAAAATTTAGCATCATCTGTTCATTGAATATGGTATGGGCCGAGGCCTAGTCACTCCGAAATCAGGGGACTTTATCGTCTGCTGAGCGCAGCTGACATTCACTCTGTGGCATTAAGCAAGTATTTACAGATATAACAAAAATGGAGTAATATTTTACTCTAGATTTTGTTCTAGTTTGTCAGAAACTGATGTTTCATCACGTATATGACTGACAATATGTAACGTCTCATGTCCATCAGACCAAAATTTTCAGTAAGCGGAAGGGTGACCACAGAAATCTTACTATTCTGTGCAACGTCCGTATTTAGACTTTCGCCTCTATAAGGCAGCGCTCTTTCATTTAAAACGATAGCTATATTGTACTGCCAAAATACTGGTGACAGAAACTGGCGTTTTGCAGTTGAATGCAATTTTAATTTGCTGGACAAGCAGCGTGTATTAAACAAGAAAACTGGATCTATAGTAGCTAGACGATCTCCTGTGTCTTCAGGCCGTGTATTGGAATTACTTTCCAGTTTGTGCACCCGTAAAAAAACGAACTGAATTTTTGGATACTTCTCGCCTTCCACAATGCTTATTTCTTCTTCGCATGTCTCTAAAAATGTCACGAGTTGTTTTTAGTGTTTCTGTCACGACCAGTAGGTTTTACAGAGATACCTCTCCCCGGAAACATTTTCATGATTTTAACGTACTGCCTAACTACAGACAGTAGCATGCTAAACAAGCTTTTTCACATACTCTTCAATCTTGTCTGTATCGAATACACGTCACCAGTTTTCTTCATGAAACGCACAGTGTCTTTGGTACCATAAGTCACGGAATAAACCACTGCAACCTCATTTATCAAATAATGGTCATAGAACATGTCGTTCAGGACTTTGTTCAAAACGTGTGTAATGCATACATTACGCTGAAAGGTTGCAGTGCCTTGCACATATTACCGCCTCAGTCAGTGACAGGTTAAATCTTATTAAAATAATATGAATAATGTTTCCTCAGTGTAGTTCTCAATAAATTCCCCAGATTTTTTCTTCTTTGTCAGCAATATCAAATTTCGCAGTTCCTAATATTGATAAACAAAATGCGCAGTAATAGATATACTACACATTTTAATATGTGTATCGTTCACACACTGAAATGCCAAAGACACTGGTACAAGCATACGTATTGAAGTACAGAGATACGTAAACAGGCGGAATATCGCGCTGCGGTCGGCAACTCCTATGTAAGAAAATAAGTGCAGTTGTTAGGTCGGTTACTGCTGGTACAATGGCAGGTTATCAAGATTTAAGTGAGTTTGAACGTGGTGCTATGGAAGGCACGAGCTATGGAACACAACAACTCCGACGAAGCGATGAAGTGTGGATTTTCTCGTACGACCAGTTCACGAGTGCACCGTGAATATCACGAATCCGATAAAACATTAAATCTCCGACATCGCTGCGGCCGGAAAAAGATCCTGCAAGAACGGGACCAACGACGACTGAAGAGAATAGTTCATCGTGACAGAAGTGCAACCGTTGCGCCCCATCGATATGGGCTTCCGGACCCAAAGGCCCACTCGTGTACCCTTGATGACTGCACGACACAAAGGTTCACGCGTCGCCTGGGCTCGTCAACACCGACAATGGACTGTTGATGACTGTAAACATGTTGACTGGGCGTTTCAAATAGTATTGAGCGGATGGACGTGTACGAGTATGGAGACAACCTGATGAATCCATGGACCCTGCTTGTTAGCAGGGACTTTTCAAGCTGGTGGAGGCTCTGTAATGGAGTGGGGCGTGTGCAGTTGGAGTGATATGGGACCCTTATATGTCTAGGTACGACTCTGAGAGGTGACAGGCATCCATTCATGTCCATTGTGCATTCCGACGGACTTGGGCAATTCCAGCAGGACACTGCGACACGCCACACGCCCAGAGTTGCTACACAGAGTGGCTCCAAGAACACTTCTGAGTTTAAACACTTCCGCTGGCGATGAAACTCCCCAGACATGAAGATCATTGAGCGTATCTGGGATACGTTGCAACGTGCTCTTCAGAAGAGATCTCCACCCTCCCTCCCCCTCGTACTCTTACGGATTTATTGACAGCCCTGCAGGATTTATGGTGTCAGTTCCCTCCAGCATTACTTCAGACATTAGTCGTGTTCATGTCACGTCGTGTTGTGGCACTTCAGTGTGTTTGCGGGTGCCCTACATGATATTAGGCAGGTGTACCAGTTTCTTTGGCTCTTCAGTTTATACCCTCTGTACATCCATATGCATTGACATGTTTGGCCTGGATAATGTTGGGCATCATGCTCTCCCATATATCACTGGCTTGTCTTTCACTGTTTCATGATACTGTCATAACATGAAACAAGTTGTTGGAGACGTCTATATGTACCAATTCTGTGCCGACGTTTACAGGCTCCAGATATAAAACGCGAAATTCTATACCTAATTTTAACGTAAAATGAAGAAGATCTGTGGCACACAATTCTATGTACCTTTTTAATTACCGTAGCTTTCAAAGTAAGTGGCAACGCTTCAGAATTTTCACTTTGTCTTGTGCTGCAGACATGTGCCTTCAGATTTGCGATGGCGAATCTGTAAGGAGAACAGAGCACTTGCTACATCACATGTAACGAATATCCTTACCAGCCACTAATGAATTATTCTTTGGAACAAGTTTTCACTTTCACGGTGACCTTCATTTCAGATTCACGCGCCGTTATCCTAGAGCGGGAGCCTTACCGGCGCTTGAGTAGACGGACGAACAATTGGAGCGTAAGACGCTCGACCGAGCTTCAAAGAAGACGAGTGGTGCAGCTGCTCGCGCAGTCCAAAGCGGCTGTATCGACATCTGCCGGACTTAGGCGGAGCTACATACACTGAGCGATTTGACCGAGCGTAAACTTCAGCTGCAGACCACTAATACTGGCAGCGGCCGAATGATGTTGATGGCCGGCATGTTGAGTGTTAGCGGCGAGGGCGGTGTTGTCCAGGAGACAAACTCCTACCCACGATGTCCGACTGTCTGTGCACTACGACGGTAGTCATTAAGTGGTTGGCCCTAATACGATCGTCGACCGATCGGAGCTCATAAAGGACCGTAAAGCGGATGGTCCCGTAGAATGACGGCGTAGATGACTGCGCCAGCAGACGTTGGCAGAGCGACGATGCTTTCCGAGCCACACTGTGGTCGGCCGCTCCACTGCAGTCGCCGACTCGATGCCTTTTGCCAGTTGGGCGGCCAGAACTTATACGCTCCAGGTTCATGCGTGTTGACACGCGTGCGTCGCAGGCGTTTCTTGGTTGGTTGGTTGATTTGGGGGAGGGGGCAAAACAGAGAGGTCATCGGTCCCATCAGATTAGGGAAGGATGGGGAAGGAAGAACTTCAAATGAACCATCCCGGCAATTACCTGAAGAGGCTTAGGGAAATCACGGAAAACCTAAATCAGGATGTTCGGACGGGGGTTTGAACAGTCGTCCTCCCAAATGCTAAGCCCTGCGCTAGGCGCTAGGCGTCACCTAGCTCCCCCGGCCACAGACCTGCAGGAGCTTTCTGGACTTTGGTAACGCGCCACGTTACCGACTGGGTGGACGTAACGACGTACTGAGACCGGCCGTGGTTGCCGAGTGCTGGACCATCTGCAATCACCATGGTTACTGCTCAGTCGGCTTGTTAATCAAAAATCTCAGCTCTCCTGTTTTACACTTGGATATTTCTCTCGGTATATTGACCTGCTGATTGGATTGCTAGCATATTTTGCATTTTTCACTCAACACTGTCTTATAGAAACTTCAGAGGCAATGAAGCTAAGATCAAAAAATAATTATTCTACAAAAGCATGCAGTAAGGCTGTTGGGTGATTTCCTGTCAACAGGATCCCCTCTCGACAATCTCAGAAGCGTTAAAATTTGCTGTATCGGTTTGCTAAACGACAAAATGAAGGTTTTAGTTCCTTCTGAGTAGAGGCCTCTTAAAGTGCCCTAAACTTTTAGGATCACAAGGGTGGGGACTCTAAAAGAAGTATTTCGAAATCAGGAACCAGTGATTGGAAGTGGGTATTTCAGCCAGTACAAGGCTGGAATTAGCTGTGCCTGTGAGGCATGGGATTGTAAATGCTGATAAGGAGCAGTTGTCACCAAATCGACGTTTGTGGCGCTACCTTGAAAAACAGTACACATTCGCCTGTGATGTGACTATCATGGGGTTTACGTTTCTCTGCTGTTCGTGAGCAGTTGGGACGTTCCATCGTACAGAAAGTTTCAGATGTATACGTGTTGTAACCTCCCAAAAGATAAATTCCGTAACCTCCCAATAAAAAATTACTAACCTCCCAATGCAGACATGTTGGTTGCAGGCCATCACCTGGCCTCCTCCTAACCATCACACAGCTATCTCGCAATGTAACCTTTCAATAATTAACTGACTGTGAATCTGAACTAGTAAATCTGGACGTCAGCTGTGCTGCGTCATGGCCCTGAAGAATAATTCTGAATAAACTGAAAATTCTTACCTCAATGATGTCGCCGGATAACGCGTATATATCTGCTCCTGTAAGAAATTTTTCTGGCACAGCCCAGTGCAATACTGGCCACTAGATTTTGTTATGTATGAAAAACAACTTATTTTCTTTACGATAATCGGCATGACCATGGATAGGAGAAATTGGTAAAAACTTTAAATTCAGATGAATGACTGTCAAAAGTTATCTTTATAAGAAAGATTATTATTGAAAGATTTTTGAAAACATTTACATGGGACTTTGATATGACAATAGTACAAAAATCAGTCGTAGCAATTAACATATTCGTGCGGCAATAAAAAACAGTAATATTTTGCTTTTATCTTGTACTACATCGCTCAGGCGCCGCCATCGTTCTCCACGGCCGGCCTTGGTAATTCCGTATCTCCACTGCTCTTCTCGAGCTACAAAACACCACTACTGGACTGCATTGTCCGAACTTCAGGACACAAGAGCTCTCTGTGAGCTATACAACTCGACAACTGCTCTCTACGAGCGACCTGACCCAACCTCCTGACTGCGAGATACTACTATTACTGCTGCGGACACTGCTCTCTCTGGTCTGCGATTCTATTGTAGCTTACATATCGCAGGCAGCGCGTGAGCAATCCATCGAAGTTCCATCTGCTCGAAGACGCTAGCAATAAATTCCTTAGTCAAATGGTTCAAATGGCTCTGAGCACTATGGGACTTAACATCGGAGGTCATCAGCCCCTAGAACTTAGAACTACTTAAACCTAACTAACCTAAGGACGTCACACACATCCATGCCCGATGCAGGATTCGAACCTGCGACCGTAGCGATCGCGCGGTTCCGGACTGAAGCGCCTAGAACCGCTCGGCCACCGCGGCCGGCCTTCCTTAGTCTTCGACCTCTCACAGTGTTGTTCAGTGCAGCAGCGTGTAGCACCCGGTAAGCCGATATACTGAGGAAAGAAATCTCCATAACAGAGAAAAATAATCACCCAGAACAACGTACAGACATCTGACTGAGATTCTCGACAAAGAATTGTTAGTACAGTAGAATTTGCCAAGACACTTCTGGAAAGTGTGGAAGGAGATTCGTCAATAGCCGCCAGTCAGTATGCCCATGGAATGCATACTTCGAAGTACGTAGTTTTGAAAATACCGGTGGCGTTGCAGTTACTCACCTCAGATAAACAACATGCTCAAAAATTGGCCCAAATGGTTCAGAAATAAACATCAGTTCTGTCAACAGAGCTATCTATTGCAGCACTGCGGTGTCGTCCTTCCCACTGTTTGTATTCGCGGATGAGGCCTCTTCCAGCCAAGGTGGTTTTTTTCAGCTGAAGCGATGAAAATATTGTACTGACAAGGCACGAAATGAGTTTCTTTATAGAACTGGTGAGGAAAAGAATATGTGGGAATGTCTAACTAAAGAAAGGGACAGGATGACAGAACGTGTCTAAGATATGAGGAAGTAACTTCCATGACACTAGAAGAGGCCGTAGAGGGCAAAGATTATGAAGGGAGACAGGGATTGGAATATATATAGCAGATAATTGAAAACCTTGGGTGGAAGTTTTACTGTGAAACAACTAATCACTGGAATTGAAGAGGATGTCTCGTTCAATTGCCAGACATCAGCCCTACGGGTGTTTTCTCTCTGGAGTTATATTAAGTCGTTGGTGTACGAAATTACAGCAGATACTGAAGAGGAACTGGCTGTTAGGGTACTAGATGAGTGTCTCCCTGTGCAACAGGCAACAGGGATATTTGAGAGAATGCAAACAATTTTACGTGGCGTTTTAATGCATGCATTGTGATTGGTTGAGTTGATTTGGGGGAAGAGACCAAACAACGAGGTAATCGGTCTCATCGGATTAGAAAAGGATGGGGCAGGACGTCGGCCGTACCCTGTCAAAGGAACCATCCCGGCATTTGCCTGAAGCGATTTAGGGAAATCGCGGAAAACCTAAATCAGGATGGCCGGACACGGGATTGAACCGTCGTCATCCCGACTGCGAGTCCATTGTGCTAACCACTGCGCCACCTCGCTCGGCTTGTGATTGGTAACACAACTTTCTGTGAGCTGATGCTTTTGCTATAAGATGTGAATTGATCATTCTGTACTGTTTCCAGTCATCCACCGTGGCGTCACTCTTTACACCACCTCAAGAGTTGCTTATCATCGACTGCAGAAGTGTGTGGCGTGTGAGGAGCTCCTCTATCGTTGTACCCAATTCTAGAAAGTCACTGTGTTAGCTGCATTGCTAGTAGCTCTTTGGAACTCATAAATAACTCCTTTATCTCATTTCACGCAATTTTTTACAACCACCCTCCGCAGTACTCGACGGTCTGATGTTTCAAATCCGCGATCGTCCATTCTGATACACAACTGGCCATTAAAATTTGTACACCACGAAGATGACGTGCTACAGACGCGTAATTTAACCCATAGGAAGAAGATGCTGTGACTTGCAAATGATTAGCTTTTCAGAGCATTCACACAAGGTTGGCGCCGGTGGCGACACCTACAACGTGCTGACATGAGGAAAGTTTCCAACCGATTTCTCATACACAAACAGCAGTTGACCGGCGTTGCCTGGTGAAACGTTGTTGTGATGCCTCGTGTATGGAGGAGAAATGCGTACCATCACGTTTCCGACTTTGATATAGGTCGGATTGTAGCCTATCGCGATTGCGGTTTATCGTATCGCGACATGGTCGCATCCGTGTTTGGCGACATCGCGGTGAACGCACATTGGAAGCGTGTATTCGTCATCGCCAAACTGGCGTATCACCCGGCGTGATGGTATGGGGTGCCAATGGTTACACGTCTCGGTTACCTCTTGTTCGCACTGACGCCACTTTGAGCAGTGGACGTTACATTTCAGATGTGTTGTGACCCGTGGCTCTGCCCTTCATTCGATCTCTGCGAAAACCTACATTTCAGCAGGATAATGCACGACCGCATGTTGCAGGTCTTGTACGGGCCTTTCTGGATACAGAAAATGTTCGACTGCTGCCCTGACCAGCACATTCTCCAGATCTGTCACCAATTGAAAATGTCTGGACAATGGTGGCCGAGCAATTGGCTCGTCACAATACGCCAGTCACTACTCTGGGTGAACTGTGGTACCGTGTTGAAGCTGCATGGGCAGCTGTACCTGTACACGCCATCCAAGCTCTGTTTGACTCAATGCCCAGGCTTATCAATGACGTTCTTACGACCAGAGGTGGTTGTTCTGGGTACTGATTGCTCAGGATCTATGCACCCAAATTGCGTGAAAATGTAATAACAGTCAGTTCTAGTATAATATATTTGTCCAAGGAATACCCGTTTATCATCTGCATTTCTTCTTGGTGTAGCAATTTTAATGGACAGTAGTGTACGTTTTCCGCAATTTTCCTAAATCGCTTAAGGCAAATGCCGGGATGGTTCTTTCGAAAGGGCACGGCCGCTTTCCTTCCCCATCCTTACCTAATCCGAGCTCGTGCTCTGTCTCTAATGACTCCCTTGTCGACGAGACGTTAAATACTAATCTCCTGCTCCTCCTTGGGTTTAGCTATGGACGTTCCTTCTCGTTCCAGTTCGGCCGCAAGTCACTAAAGTTAGTGAATTAAACCGTCCACATCGGTTAATAAGTTTATTTATAACGCTGTTTCGGCTACTACCATTATCAGATATCATAAATCTTAGAACTTGCGCAACGAGATTCAGTGTCAGTAACAAAAACCTTGCCTCATCGCGGCGTCTGGAATTAGCTTATACTCCCACTAGACATAATTATTTAATAGTGACACTGAACACTGTTTTGCAAATTCGAAGCTTTTTTATATCAGTTTAAGCGAGTAGCTCTTGGTTCAAGAATCATAAAGGAAGGTTGTATACATGGAAGAATCCTGGAGATACTAGAAGGTATCAGATAGATTATATAACGGTAAGACAGAGATTTAGGAACCAGGTTTTAAATTGTAAGACATTTCCAGGGGCAGATGTGGACTCTGACCACAATCTACTGGTTATGAACTGTAGATTAAAACTGAAGAAACTGCAAAAAGGTGGGAATTTAAGGAGATGGGACCTGGATAAACTGAAAGAACCAGAGGTTGTATAGAGTTTCAGGGAGAGCATAAGGGAACAATTGACAGGAATGGGGGAAAGAAATACGGTAGCAGAAGAATGGGTAGCTCTGAGAGATGAAGTAGTGAAGGCAGCAGAGGATCAAGTAGGTAAAAAGCCGAGGGCTAATAGAAATCTTTGGGTAACAGAAGAAATATTGAATTTAATTGATGAAAGGAGAAAATATAAAAATGCAGTAAATGAAGCAGGCAAAAAGGAATACAAACATCTCAAAAATGAGCTCGACAGGAAGTGCAAAATGGCTAAGCAGGGATGGCTAGAGGACAAATGTAAGGATGTAGAGGCTTATCTCACTAGGGGTAAGATAGATACTGCCTGCAGGAAAATTAAAGAGACCTTTGGAGAAAAGAGAGCCACTTGTATGAATATCAAGAGCTCAGATGGAAACCCAGTTCTAACCAAAGAAGGGAAAGCAGAAAGGTGGAAGGAGTATATAGAGGGTCTATACAAGGGCGATGTTCTTAAGGACAATATTATAGAAATGGAAGAGGATGTAGATGAAGATGAAATGGGAGATATGATACTGCGTGAACAGTTTGACAGAGCACTGAAAGACCTGAGTCGAAAAAAGGCCCCGGGAGTAGACAACATTCCATTAGAGCTACTGACAGCCTTGGGAGAGCCAGTCCTGACAGGACTCTACCATTTGGTTGGCAAGATGTATGAGACAGGCGAAATACCCTCAGACTTAAGGAAGAATATAATAATTCCAGTCCCAAAGAAAGCAGGTGTTGACAGATGTGAAAATTACCGAACTATCAGTTTAATAAGCCACTGCTGCAAAATACTAACACGAATTCTTTACAGACGAATGGAAAAACTGAGAGTAGCCGACCTCGGGGAAGATCAGTTTGGATTCCGTAGAAATGTTGGAACACGTGAGGCAATACTGATCCTACGACTTATCTTAGAAAATAGATTAAGGAAAGGCAAACCTACGTTTCTAGCATTTGTAGACTTACAGAAAGCTTTTGACAATGTTGATTGGAATATTCTCTTTCAAATTCTGAAGGTGGCAGGGGTAAATTTGTACAGAAACCAGATGGCAGTTATAAGAGTCGAGGGGCATGAAACGGAAGCAGTGGTTGGGAAGGGAGTAAGACAGGGTTGTACCATCTCCCCGATGTTATTCAATCTGTATATTGAGCAAGCAGTGAAGGAAACAAAAGAAAAAATTCGGAGTAGGTATTAAAATCCATGGAGAAGAAATAAAAACTTTGAGGTTCGCCGATGACATTGTAATTCTGTCAAGAGACAGCAAAGGACCTGGAAGAACAGCTGAACGGAATGGGCAGAGTCTTGAAAGGAGGATATAAGATGAACATCAACAAAATCAAAACGAGGACAATAGAATGTAGCCGAATTAAGTCGGGTAATGCTGAGGGAATTAGATTAGGAAATGAGACACTTAAAGTAGTAAAGGAGTTTTGCTATTTGTAGAGCAAAATAACTGATGATCGTCGAAGTACAGAGGATATAAAATGTAGACTGGCAATGGCAAGGAAAGCGTTTCTGAAGAAGAGAAATTTGTTAACAACGAGTATAGATTTAAGTGTCAGGAAGTCGTTTCTAAAAGTATTTGTATGTAGTATGGAACTGAAACGTGGACAATAAATAGGTAAGACAAGAAGAGGAATAGAAGCTTTCGAAATGTGGTGCTACAGATGAATGCTGAAGATTAGATGGGTAGATCACATAACTAATGAGGAGGTATTGAATAGAACTGGGGAGAAGAAGAGTTTGCGGCACAACTTGACAAGAAGAAGGGACCGGTTGGTAGGAGATGTTCTGAGGCATCAAGGTATCACCAATTTAGTACTGGAGGGCAGCGTGGAGGGTAAAAATCGTAGTAGCAGACCAAGAGATGAATACACTAAGCAAGTACTGGGAGATGAAGAAGCTTGCACAGGATAGAGTAGGATGGAGAGCTGCATCAAACCAGTTTCAGGACTGAGGACCACAACAACAAGAACAAGCGAGTAGCTGAAACGGTGTAATAATAAAGAAATTTATTAAGCGATACAGACTGTTTTATTCCAAAAATGTTCGCAATAATCGCAGACACATACAGGAAATTTATTTCTTTTGTTAATAACATCACCAACAATCGACCTTGGGGCTTTGGAAGGATATCCACGATGGATCTGATTTTCCGGTTACATCCAATGACTAGTCCACGTTCGTGGCCATTGAGCTCTGCTGGCTGACCTATCCTGCTGTTAGTGCTTCTCACTACTGGAAACACAATACAGGTAGCTTTTTGCTAACTGGTCTGTCAGCGTAATACTCGTGGGTGTGACTCAGAATTCGGAGAATCGCTTCGCAGGTGATTAGAGCTGCTTGTTACGGAATGCCGTGCAGACCTGGAACCTACGGGGCGCTGAATAAAGCATCGGGCGGCGGAGATGCTGTGTTTTTTTATGCATGCGGGGGTCGCGCTGTCTGCCCGACCACCCCAGCATGAATAAGCGGATCCCGTCAGCGGAGCACACATCCGAGTATTAGCGCCGGCGTGCGCTCCGCTTACATAAAGTGCTGGCGTATTTCCACACGGACCCGTCGTTCTGCTTTCTGAAACACGCTCAGTTTCCTTCTTTTCCATACCTACTCATTACCGTGTGCTTCTGCTGCAGGAGGTTTCTTGTAGATTATCATGGATTCGTCATTATTTCCTGAAACGTCCAGGACGTGAATGTGATACACCGGTAAATGTCTTTAACCAAAAATAATTTGTCGTAACTCTTGGAAACTGTGGGCAATTCGCTGCTGACAAAATCACAACATCATAAAGGCTGCAAAGACCAAGTGTCCAGTTGAGGTGAGCTGTCCCTCATGCTTCGGTATGCAAACTGTAACCTCCCAAGAGATTAATTCCGTAAGCTCGCAATAAAAAAGGTGACTGACCTCCCAATAAAAATGTGACTCATATATAACCTTTCAACAGAAATCTCGCAATGTAACCTTTCAATAATTAACTGACTGTGATTCTAATCTGGTAAATCTGGACGCCAGCAGTGCCCTGAAAAATCATTCTGAATAAACTGAAAATTCTTACCTCAATGATGTCGCCGGATAACGCGTATATATCTGTTCCTATAAGAAATTTTTCTGGCACAGCCCAGTGCAATGCTGGCCACTAGATTTTGTTATGTACGGAAAACATAGTAAAAACTTTAAATTGAGATTAATGACTGTCAAAAGTTATCTTCATAAGAAAGATTATTAGTGAAATATTTTTTTGAAAACATTTACATGGGCTTTCATATAACAACAGTACAAAAATCAGTTGTAGCAATTAACGTATGCGCGCGGCAATAAAGAACAAAAATATTTTGCTTTTACCTTAAACTACATCGCTCAGGCACCATCATCGTTCGATAACTCTACTGCTCATCTCGAGCTACAAAACACCACTACTGGACTGCATTGTCCGAACTCCAGGACACAAGAGCTCTCTGTGAGCTATACAACTCGACAACGGCTCTCTACGAGCGACCTGACCCAACCGCCCCACTGCGAGCTACTACAACTACTGCTGCCTACACTGCTCTCTGGTCTGCGATTCTATTGTAACTCCCATATCGCAGGCAGCGCGTGAGCAATCCGTCGAAGTTACATCTGCTCGAGTGCGCTAGCAATAAATTCCTTAGTCATGGACCTCTTACAAAATGATTTGCATTTTAGTAAAACCAAACAAAGTAGCTACGAGTAACGACACCTACATTCTGTACGAGATTACGCAGCAAGTTACTCGTTCAGGAAACGCGTTTGGATGTCGAGTGTGAGAATATGGTTGTCAGCTTTGTGCCAATAGAAGATAAGTCAACCAGCAAGTATCAGAATTCGACAGCAGATGGTTTCAGCCTACTGAGACTGCAGTTTATCATCCCACTCTATTCCTACTATTAGTAGGGATTCAGCGACTACCATGCGAATATAGAAACGACGGGTTCAGGAGAACTATGCTCGATGTCATGCAGGATCTCGAAGGCCAAATGAGAGGTCACAGATATTTTTCACTGAACTGTATAGAACTGTGCAACCACATCACGAAGTGGGATTGTTCGCAGAAAGCCGAACATCCAATGACGTATAGAGCACTGCGGATTGCGCGCATGCCGAATGTGGCTGGGGAATCCTCTTATATGGCAGCAAAGAGAAACGCGCTGACAGCGCATAACGTTACGCGTAAATAGGCGAGCGATTTAGCCGACTAGAATTGGTACAGGGGATGTGAATTTGTCTGTGCAGGAAAAGTAGAGGTAAGGTCTGTTCCCATGTGCAGATATGTGGAGCGAGCAACAGGAAGCAGGTAGAACCCAACTTTGAGAACTGGGACAGAGGTTGCTCGCTTGTAACAGGATCGGCGATGCTCTAGCGGCGGCAGATTTTCAGACAATCTGAAAGATGGCAGCTTACAGCTCTTAAAAATTCAGCAATAAACCACAGTGAAATAATAAAGCAAATCTGAATACGAGGTGGTTATAATTAAACTTTCCCTATTTAACACGTTATAACATGGAAACTAATTACCGTACTACTACCAAACTTGGTAGCATTAATGTCCAGAGTATGGAGTGCCTGATTTCCACGCGTCACAGCGCCATCTTCCAGTCCCAGCTACGGCCGCCAGGTGCCGTGGTCAGTCATCGTGATTCAGAATCTCACACACCTGACCAGTCGCAATGCACTTGTTGATGTGTCAACAGAGCTTGGACAAAAGGAGCACGACATTATTTTTGAAGCTCTGTTATCAAAACAACAGTAATGCTGCAACTGCACTTCGACAACATCGTCACCTGACAGGATTACGGAAGGGTCCTGTTCCTCTACCTGCTGTGCGAAGCATCATGGAAAAGTTCGAATCAACTGGAGAGCTGGGCATCACTCCGAGAAGAGACCAAAGACCGGTTGCACCTCAGGTGGTTGACGAAATCGCTGATGCTATGACAGACAAAGCTGCGCACTTTCCCGATCGTTAGGCAGTGCGCGTGCTGTGTCACGACAGTTGGACATCCCGTGGGCCACTGTACGGAACACGCTTCGAAATGGCATCCGTACAAGATCCATATCGTACAGCAGCTTGCACCACAGGACGCACAATAGCGTTTTGACTTCGCTCTCTACTTTCTCGCAAGGATTGAAGTTGACGAGGGCTGGCCTTGGATTATTCTATGGACAGAGGAAGCTCGTTTTTCTCTGACGGGTGATGTGCACACACAGACCTCCAGTCACTGTGCGAGAAGTTCCGCTATACGGTGACGGTATGGTGTGGCTTCATGGCTACGTTCATCATTGGCCCATTCGTTTTTGAATAGGTAACAGGTCGGGGCTCAAGGACCAAAGACAAGCAATGTGACTGGTCAGCGTTACGGCGATATGCTTCGATAGCATCTCATACTCGCCCTAAAGGACAGAGACGCACTAAACTCAACAGTTTTCATGCAAGATGGGGACCACCGCGCATCGCCCGTGAAGTTCACCTGCTTCTCTGAAACACATTTGGAAACGATCGAATTATCAGCCGATCGCTTCCAAATACGTGGCCGACACGATCACATGATCTCATCCGTGTAATTTCTGGATGTGGGGCTACATGCAGGACAGGGTTTACCAGGGGAATATTCAAACATGTGCTTATCTGAAGCACAGCATATCAAGAGAGGTAGCCAGTATACTTACGGACATGCTCCCTTCTGCTGTGCAGAATGCAATCCTGCGCTTTCAGACTCTTCTGGACACTGATGGGCGCCATATTGACCCCCTTTTGTAGCAGTAATGGTACAGGTATGGAATGGTATGTTCAAATGTGTGTGAATTACTAATGGTTCAAATGGCTCTGAGCACTATGGGACTTAACATCTGAGATCATCAGTCTCCTAGAACTTAGAACTACTTAAACCTAACACACCTAGGGATATCACACACATCCATGCCCGAGGCAGGATTCGAACCTGCGACCGGAGCGGTCGCGCGGTTCCAGACTAAAGCGTCTAGAACCGCTCGGCCACACCGGCCGGCAATTCCTGAGGGACCAAACTGCTGAGGTCATCGGTCACTAGACTTACACACTACTTAAAGTAATGTAAACTAACTTATGCTAAGAACAACACACACACTCATGCCCGAGGGAGAACTCGAACCTCCGGCGGTAGGGGCCGTACAGTCCGTGACATGGAGCCTCAAACCGCGCGGCCACTCCGCATGGCATGGAATGGTATGCTGTACTGTAGAGCAGCATATTAAAAGTTTTTCATTTGAATTGATTCTGCATTATTTCTCTTCCCCAATGTTCTTGACACTAATGTTACCAAGTTTGGTACTCGTACAATAATTAGTTTTCGTGTTATAACGTGTTAAATAGGCAAAGTTTAATTATAACGACCCGGTACATCTGCAGTCTCAAAAAAATGAGGCGCATCCAATGACACAATAATATTTTCGATATCCTTAAAACCACAGATGTTAATAATTTACAGTGACGAAATAGTTTCACATTGAACTTCTGAATCAACAACTTTTATTAAACACTTCATGCTATTTCAGCAAACGCTATCTCAGATGATAGCATTGCATTACAGCTATCTTCACTGAAAGCTACATATCTGTACCTATTTCAGTTATTGATTTATTCCGTGTTTAGATCTTTTTCATTATGCAAATATCTGTCAGAAGATCATATTCTCCACAATAATAGAGCGAACAGCAGGTGTACCTCATATCTTGTCACACTTGTGCAGTTATTTAATGAACATGTTACTATTTCTGCCAGATAGTTATTTAACTATTGATTGCAACTGCTAATACAAAATCGTGGTTGTTTAAGAAGTGGTCAATCACATATGTTAGCTGACAGCACTATTGTAAAGAGTGCCAAAAGCCGCTTCTGTCAAGCAGATATAAATATTTGTTTAAACAATATTTAACTATAATTTGTGTTCATTTAACTTCAGCACAGTTGCACATGAATATTAGCTTACTGATGCATGAAAACACTATTATTTATGTATGCTGTAAATGATCAGAGTGTGACCAAATGTTTATAACATTTGTTTATTTAAATACTGTGAATGTGAATGTGTGTGAAATCTTATGGGACTTAACTGCTAAGGTCATCAGTCCCTAAGCTTACACACTACTTAACCTAAATTATCCTAAGGACAAACACACACACCCATGCCCGAGGGAGGACTCGAACCTCCGCCGGGACCAGCCGCACAATCCATGAATGCAGCGCCTAAGACCACTCGGCTAATCCCGCGCGGCATTTAAATACTGTTGGCCGTGGACAGTGCTCAAGTTGAGTCAGATCATGTCTGTAGAACATAAGAACGATGTGTTTTGGTGGGGACAGCCTTCAGCCAATGGAGAAACAATGTTCAGACACTGCTGAAGTCAAGTGCAGACGGACATTGTTCGAGTGGTGCGCCCGGAAGAGCTTGGGGTCACTTTTATGTTCGTTCTGGAAGAAGGCAGACCTACCTGTGGTAACGTGCTTGATTCGGCCGTATGTGATAGATTTATGGTGGTGGTTGGTTGGTTGGTTGGTTTGGGGAAGACCAGACAGCTTGGTCATCGGTCTCATCGGATTAGGGAAGGATGGGGAAGGAAGTCGGCCGTGCCCTTTCAGAGGAACCATCCCGGCATTTGCCTGGAGTGATTAAGGGAAATCACGGAAAACCTAAATCAGGATGGCCGGACGCGGGATTGAACCGTCGTCCTTCCGAATGCGAGTCCAGTGTCTAACCACTGCGCCACCTCGCTCGGTTTTTATGGTGGTGAACAGCCGCTACCACACTTTAACTTTTGAAGGCATTTTTACGTATGTTTTTGAAGAAGGTAGACCTGCCAGTGATATAGTACATTATTTCCGTCGAGTGGGTGAACGGTCGCTACAATACTATAACTTTGGATGGGCTTGGTTTTTACGGGGTCTGAATGTGCTCCAGTGCAGAACTCTTAATTTTTTTCGATTGCATTACGGAACTGAGAATAGACAGAGTATGTGTTTCTGCTGGTTCTCTCTTGTGTGCCACTGTGTAAATTATCGTACTGAACTCTGAATTATTTTGATTTGGCGGATGTTTCGTGTACTGTGATCGAGAAATGGATTTAGTTTTTCGCGCGGCTTGGATGAATGTTTAGCTCGCGGATTCTGCCACCATCCTCGTAACGCTCTCAACGCAACTTTACTTTTAATTCTGGATTTAATTTATCACAAGTACATAAAATGCCTTCCGCAGAGATAAACACTGTAGAAATAGCTAAAACATTAAAACAGTGTAACCTATTGTTGATTATGCGCATTATTATGTGCACCAATTAAATTCGTCATTGGAACACACTGCTTCACAAAATCAGTCGGCTAGGGCGTTCTTTTTAAATTTGTCAGATTTTTCAGTCTATTCTTCAAGGTCGTCGGAAAGATTTTCCGCATTAGAGGCACTGGGCGTCACGAAGGTTTCCTTGTGGACAGCTACTAGGTAAAATTTTAAATTACGGACTGTTAATGGTGTGTGTGAAAGTAAATCCTTGATGCTGGAATGTTAATCGGTGCTAGAAAAATCTGCGTACGATCAAATTTGTTCTCAAGCAGCTGTGCTCCACTGCAGTTAACAAGATGAAGAATTCCTCTTTTGGCTAGCGTTTTTCCAAGAAGTAAAACCTCATGTGGCTGTCATGTACAGTCAGTTTGAGGCAAGATCTGTCATTGCTGTGAAAGTAAAAAGTCAGTACTCCTTTTCATACAGGTTCCACTGCTTTAAAAGTCCATGCGCCACTCCCACACTGATAAATAAAACTGATAATGCAGTCTAATTGTAAATTTTCCGTTTGAGACAAATCAGAGGCTTGGTGTGGAATACTTTCTTTTGTTTACCTGAAGGCCGTGTTTACTCTTTTTATTTCTTGCGCTCTTCATCCAGTCATTGTCTACGGCTACTATAAACACGAAAGCTGATTCTATTACTTCATTGTAATTATTGATATTTTTTATATGTGCCGATTATAAGTAATTTTAATAATATTATTGACTTAAGGTGTTCTTGCAAACTTGTTCTATGAAGGACTTCTGCACTTATGCTAAACAATGCGATGCAATTGGGAAGAGAAAGGTTCTTCTGCAATTATCCGCTAACATATATTCCTTCCTTGTTTTCGCAGTTTAGGTGTCTAAAGACTTCTCTGGGACTGCTGGTGACGGTTTTGGGAATATAAAGTCCACATGCGTAACTCCTCTTTATGTTCTAAAGTTCTCATAACCCTTATAAAGTGTAATGGAGGCCGTAGCTTTATACTAACGTACGTTGAATAAAGCAAACATTGAACTCTACTATTAGGTCCAGAGGACAGCGCGTTGCCGACTGGCGACCGTGTCATCTAATACCACATGGCGTCTTTCGGATGAAACATGGAAGGGCATGGGATCAACACGTCGCTCTCTTGGCTTCTGTCGGCTTTCCAGACCTCTGGAGCATAGATTTCTCATTCAGTAGCTCTCTCAGTTGCTCAGCTGACTTGACGAGACTGAGTGGATCTCGTTTCATTTCTTGCGATAAGGAAAAATCTCTGACATTATCAGGAATGGAGATGGGTCCTCTGTATGGCAGCTGGACGCGATGACGACTTAGCAACGATGGTGGGAGTGGACTGAAGAAAATGGACGTAAAATCTTGATGGTTGCTTCCTCGGGATGTTGGTAAGATTACATATTCAGAGCGATTTTGCTAAATGTGTAAAAAAATGCAGAAAAAGATCCTTAGAGGACAAGGAGTAAAAAAGGTTGTATGGACATATGACCAGAAATGTATTCCACGGGAGGCACTACCTTTGGAGGTGGAGATGGAAGATCTTTGACAGGTACACTGTAGTGTAAGCACCAGGCAGGTGGCTCGCTAGCGTGAGGTAAGCCAGACGACCGTGTGGAACATTCTCCAAAACAACTGCTACTACACTATCACGTTTTCGGGCGTTATATCGTACAGACTTCCCGCGACGGCGATGGCTTTGTCGCTAATTTGTCGCTAATTTTTCGTACAGCCCTCCACTGTGCTGGGATTTCTGTGTCCCTCCTAGTCACAGATGACGCTACCTTAACAAGGGCAGTGTCCTTAACCTCTCCAACACCCAAGTGTGGACTACCAAAAATCCCTATGGCTTGGTGGCAGTGAACCATCGGCACCGTTTGGCCTCAATATGCCGGCGGAGATTATTGACGATTGCCTCGGGAAATCAACGATTCTTGCAGAAAGCTTCACAGGCTATCTGCCAGACCGTGACTGTTCATGGATATTTCCGATCAGTTTCACGGTAGAATCCAAGCTGTATAAATGAGTAAAGAAGCAATAAATACGTTTTGTATCCTCACATAGATCCGCCTCCGCTGCTGTCCGCGTCCCTCATCTTTGACAGAGAAACCAGTTCACACGAGCAACCAAATATTTTCCTATTACCATGCCTAGTGAATACTGTGATGGTCAATCTAACTTTCGTGCTGAGGACATCACGAGATTGTCTACAGACAATTAACTGGCGAGGATCAATCATGAAAACAATACCCAAGAAATAGTGAAGTTTCCCAGTTACCTCAGTCTCTGATAATTGGCTGTGAAACCGCTGCACCAACAGAGGGCGCCTACATCAAGATGACGAGTGGCTGGCCTTAGCCAGAGTGATGCAAATCCTGGGAGAGTGCGGTCGCCAGGTACTCGGCTCCGTGTTGGGCTTCCGCCTGCCAAAACAAGTCTGGGTTGCTTTCTTGTTGCCTGCGCATAAGCTCTCTGGGGATTTCCTACGCGGCACACGTGACGTCCAGCTCCAAGACTGCCGCAATTGGAGTCGCAGAATGACAGTACGGTACACTGTGTCCAGAGTTCTCCACCATCATCATCAGGGAGTGAATGGTAACAGCTGAACAATTTTTTCCCAACACTCAATTAAAGGATGATTTTGCTAAACGAGGAAAACTCGCAAGAAGCGATTCCTGATAGGATAAGGATTGAAAAAAATCGTATGGAAATATGACCGCAGATGCGTTCCAAGGCAGATACACCCAACTGAAGGTGGAGATGAAATATCACCGACTGTGTGGGTATCAATGATCGAAAGTAGAGACGGCAAAACGTCAGGCAGTTGGGAATGTTCTGTCTGTACTAGTGGTTTTTGCTGCTCACTCAAGAGAGCAGTGAGCTGGAGCACCATCATGTAGTAGCCACATTACCCTAACTATCACCAAAGGTACGTCTACCTGCAGAGGAGGTAGGGTCACTGGCTGGAAGTATATGAGGACTTGCTGCAAAATAATGCCTTCAATTTTTTATGTGAAAACTCTTAAAGCTGTTTAAATAAAATAAACGTTATTAACATTCTATGTGTTTGTTCTTCATGTCAACACATTTTCAGCCCTCTGCCATTAGAGAGCTCCGAATTGTAGCGTGTAAAATGGCTGTGGTTCAAATGGCTCTGAGCACTATGGTACTTAACTTCTGAGGTCATCAGTCCCCTAGAACTTAGAACTACTTAAACCTAACTAACCTAAGGACATCACACACATCCATGCCCGAGGCAGGATTCGAACCTGCGACCGTAGCGGTCGCGCGGTTCCAGACTGTAGCGCCTAGAACCGCTCGGCCACTCCGGCCGGCCGTTCATCATATGGAGGCCCCGTTCGCTTATCGTTCCCGCGACAGCCTTACTCCCAGAGCGCCGCGACTCCCTTCCATCTTCCGACACAGAGAGACGAACGAGCAAACAACGTTCACCTAAAAGGCGCAAGAGGAGGTGCCATACGGTCTCGGAACGAGACGGATCACCTCCCCTGATGCTCCAGAGGCCATCCGACTCGACGAGACCACAGAGAACCTGCACGACGACACGAATGACGACAACACGACGCCGACTCTGGCTGTGTCGGTGCCTTCTGTACTGGCTCGCCCAGGTGCTCCTGAACCAATGGACTCCATCGTTGTGACTGCCGCTGAGACGTCCTCTGCCCCTACGACCGAAGTAGAACGTACGAACATCACTACGACAGCGCCTTCAATGGCGTGGAGTGTCGAAATCGACGAAGGCCCGGACCACACGCTGGGGACAGAGTTACACCAGACGGAAGCCTAGTTACGCCGCTGATAACGCCGCCAGGTGGCGTACGGCATGACTCGACGTTGCCTCGCCCCTCTCCACCCTTCGCTGGTGGAGTTCCCCTCTACGGTAGGGTACGGCTCTAAGCCCGCCGACTAGCGACGATCAACACTAATACCATTAGCTCCCCGTGAAACTTCAACTACTGCCAGAGATGACATGGGCATCGGACGTCGATATCGCAATACTA
Source organism: Schistocerca piceifrons (assembly GCF_021461385.2). NCBI lineage: Eukaryota > Metazoa > Arthropoda > Insecta > Orthoptera > Acrididae > Schistocerca > Schistocerca piceifrons. Next base: position 775,883,108 of record NC_060140.1, on the reverse strand, counting down.
CAGGAAGGACACTTGGCCACACTTCCAGACGTCGCGGGATGTAAAACTTATCCTTCTCCTGGTGACCACCTGGGACGCGGCGTAACCATCTACCTCCGAGAAGGCATTCCAGTGGATGATATCACATACCTTACATCTGCTAGAGGCATGGCCGTCACCGTCATGGGGACGCGTATTGTCAACATTTACGCTCCGTCAGTCTCCACCCGCAGACGCGACAGGGCACTCTCCTATTCAGAAGAAATCGCCCCTTTGTTTCTTGGACGCCTTGACTATTACTTGCTTGGGGGTGATTTCAATTGTGTTCTGCACCCTAAGGATCAAATGCCCCACTACAACACCTGTCAAGAACTGCGTCTTGTCGTCCGTGATCTATTGCTCCGCGACACTTGGGAAGTTCGGCACGGCGACGCGCCTGGATCAAACTACCAGACGAGTCACTCCGCGAGCCGCCTTGATAGGATTTACGTCTCTCGGGGACTCATACCTGCAGTCCAAGGTGCAGAACTGTGGCCCTTGGCTTTTTCGGACCACTGTGCCTACATATGCAACATTCTCCTCCCCCAGCAGATGGTCTGGTGCAGTCGTGCACCGTGGAAGCTAAACACCTCCCATCTTCAAGATCCCGATTGTCTTCAACGAGTTACCGAGACATGGGCCACGTGTGAACGTTGCTTACCTAAGTACTCCACGACCTTGACTTCGTGGCTGGAATGTGCCAAGCCTGCCATTCGACGTACCTTGATTCAGTATGGCAAGGAAGTAGCTGCGTGGCGCCGGCACACTACCGCCGTTCTCCGCCGCCTGGACTTCCAGCCACCCACCCCTGACACCCAGAGGGAACGCAGCAGGATTAAGTCACAAATTGTAACGTTGACACGCCATAGACTGCAGGGGGCGATGGTGAAAACCCGATGTCAAGATTCGGCGGAACAAGAACATCCCACCATGCAATATATTACCTCCGATAGGTAACACCGGCGGCAACAACTCATCACCTAGATCTACACCTGTTGCGCCCAGCCAGGCCGAAGTCGTCAGTGCCTTTGTAGACCGCTACCGCACAATGTACCAGGAGGAGACTACCAACAACCACACGTAACTCGCACCCTCGCCAGCGACAAAGCGGACGAGCTGATGGAGCCAGTTAGGAGTGACGAAGTCCACTATGCAATCAACATGAGGAACGCCGTACCGTCGTCCTTTGTCACGGGAATTATTATACCCATCCACAAACCGACACCGGGTGTGACGACAGCACATTACCGTCCCCTGAGTCTGCTTAACGCAGACTATAAAATTTTTACACGCCTACTGGCTGGCAAGGTCATGCCTAGCATTCTATCCCCGCAACAGACAACTCCGGGTGGCTCAGTTAATATACAAACGGCCACAGGAGAATGTCGCGATTTAATAGCACTGGCAGCGGCGTGCACACTCCGCGCCGCGATGGATGCCGTTGAGTTTGACAGCGCATTCGCAAGGTGCAGCATCATTTTCTGTTCTCAGTGATGAGCCGAATGGGTTTCCCACCAGCTTTTATCGCTGTTATCCGGCGCCTGTACCGAATCGCTGATTCAGGTCAATGGCTGTGTGGCGGGACCAGTGACGATCCGGCGTTCCGTAAGGCAAGGCTGCCCACTTTCGACCCTACTCTATGCCATAAGCCTGAAGCCACTCATCGGGAGTCTGACGAGCCACCTTTCTGGTCTCACTTTGCGACAGCACAGTTTTCGATGTCGTGTGTATGTGGACGACTTCCTCCTCTTGGTCCGCTCACGGAATGAAACACAAATGGCGCTTGATTTGATATCAAGGTACGGAACTGCAGGGGGCCGTAACATGAATGTGGCTAAATCCCCGGCGATGTCCATTGGACGCGGTCTCTTACACAACGACTTAGCACCTTTCCCGTGTGCACAGAAACTACGGTACCTAGGTATCATTTTCACCTCCACCGTGCGCCGTTCCGCTGCCATCAATTTTCGGCGTGCACTCCAAATTATCCGCACAGCGATGTGACAAAATCTCGTCGTCCGACTCGATTATTTACAACGTGTCTAATACCTCAATCAACATGTGGCGTCCAGAATGGTCCATATCGCACAGGTCCTCCCGCTGCCATCAAGTATTGGGCGCAGCCTCCAGGCTGCTTTCAGATACTTTCTTACGGCCGGTACGCTCTTTAAGATCCGCCACAAAACTCTCACCCTTCCCCCGCGAGCGGGAGGCCTCGGCCTTGTCAATGTGCGACTCCGAGCGGCGTCCTTGTACTTGTCCACCGTGCACAAGCTGTGGAACGTGGGCACCTCCCTTACGCGCAGCTTGCTGGAAATTCTTATGCTCGCGACTAGAACACCACCAGTACCGGTAGGACACATCAAGCACCATCTGACGCACATTTCTGATTTCATCGTCGACTTCAGTTATGCTCACACACACTTACCGACCACGCGTTCTCCTCTACCTAAAATATTTTTACACCCCACTGCTTCGTTACATATGCAGCAACAAAATCGAACTCAGACATCAATCCAAGCAGTGGCCTACAGTTTGGCGTCATATCCACCAGCCTTTTCTTCCCTCCAACGTCCGGGCAACATGGTATCACGTCTCAAGTGGAAAATTCGCCACAAATCAACGTCTTCAAGCCATCGGACTAACGGACTAGCTGCTTTGTTTTCTGACCCACCCTTTGATTGCTTGTGGTGGGTCGTTATATGCCACTTGGCCGCTGTGACTGGGTTCAGGGCCCGGACTGGCTGTTAAGACACCACACCGGTTCCCGACCCCACTCTCACCGTTGCCCATGTCCCGCCACTTGGAGGCGGGCTCTCTATTTTTCTAGTATGTACAATTACTATTTCTTGTGGTGGAGCATTTTAAAAACGTTACAAATAATATAATGGAATGGAAAGTGAAATACAAATAAATTTGGTATTCAAGAAGAATTAAAGAGAAGATAGGAAAGTATGTAGAATAAGAAGTTCCCACCACCTTGTGTGTGGGTGGCGGCCAGGGTCTTGGAATGACCTTCAAGACTCTGCCCGCCACTCACAGTTCCCTTTCTATGACTACCATACTTAAGCCTACATAATATCAAGGAAGGAAAAACAGTGCTTAATATTAATTAATAATTTGTACAGTTGTGCAGTTGACTTTCATGTGTTGTAACATGTGCACTTCTTTTTTGACTACTCAGGAGTACTTGTTGCCACTTTAGATTATTTGTCTGTATTAACTGGTATTGGGTTGACAGTGACCAGGAAGATATGCACAAGAAGGATATGCACCTCCTGGCTTCGCGGGCAACCCAGCCTGGACGGTGGTTTTCCCCGATTTACATTAAAGTATCCGTCGGGTTGGGTCCAGCTAAGGGGAACGGACTCTCCGCTTTGTTCCATTTGTCACCTCATGGATGACGATGTCCACCAACTGACTTGTGCCGCCACCAGTGACGTCTGGGAAATTGGCCGACAGCTCGTTGCCTGTTACCTCCGCGTTCAGCCGAATTCGATTGACCCATAAACTTTTATCCATCCTGAAGATACTTATTTACCCGGCACCAAAAATCATGCGATTGTACGGGTCAAGGGATGGACGATCACTACATGTATAACGATGGAGACAAATCACGCCTTGACTTCTGGCAGTACTTACAAACCACCCACAGTGAAGTTGAGAACCGACCGCGCTAACGAGCCTTCTTCGCCAATTACCTACACGCGATATTTACGTCAACCCCGCTCAGCTGGATGGTGCCAGCCGCCGGCAACACTCCCGCCACCCCTGCTGACATCTGAGACTCTCCGCGCTACTTTCTATATCATAGCCCACAGTGGAGTAGATGCATGGACACGCACTTCCTTTCTTTTATGCACTATACTAGAACACGCTGGTTATTCTCCCAACTCTACTGTCTATTGCTTCACACCTCTTAGCTTACATCAGTATTATTGTTATTATTTTTTCCTACACCTTGTTAATAAAAAAAATTGCTCGCTTTGTTCGAGTATAATGTCTCGTTTTATTTACGCCGGAAGGATGGCATTTCTGTTGTGTTTAAGCATGTACCAATAAAGATATTTTGTTTATTTACCCCTTTCCTGGTAATAAAAAAAACTACTTTGAGGGAGTGATTCAGCGATGGGAGGGGGGAGGCGTCGCGACCAGGCCTCGGGTTTCGACACCCTCATTCTGCCAACGGCCTTGTCGAAGAGGGCGGAGCAGCGGACAGAGGTTCAGCGCACTCTCTCGTCCTTCTACATCTACACTCCTGGAAATGGAAAAAAGAACACATTGACACCGGTGTGTCAGACCCACCATACTTGCTCCGGACACTGCGAGAGGGCTGTACAAGCAATGATCACACGCACGGCACAGCGGACACACCATGAACCGCGGTGTTGGCCGTCGAATGGCGCTAGCTGCGCAGCATTTGTGCACCGCCGCCGTCAGTGTCAGCCAGTTTGCCGTGGCATACGGAGCTCCATCGCAGTCTTTAACACTGGTAGCATGCCGCGACAGCGTGGACGTGAACCGTATGTGCAGTTGACGGACTTTGAGCGAGGGCGTATAGTGGGCATGCGGGAGGCCGGGTGGACGTACCGCCGAATTGCTCAACACGCGGGGCGTGAGGTCTCCACAGTGCATCGATGTTGTCGCCAGTGGTCGGCGGAAGGTGCACGTGCCCGTCGACCTGGGACCGGACCGCAGCGACGCACGGATGCACGCCAAGACCGTAGGATCCTACGCAGTGCCGTAGGGGACCGCACCGCCACTTCCCAGCAAATTAGGGACACTGTTGCTCCTGGGGTATCGGCGAGGACCATTCGCAACCGTCTCCATGAAGCTGGGCTACGGTCCCGCACACCGTTAGGCCGTCTTCCGCTCACGCCCCAACATCGTGCAGCCCTCCTCCAGTGGTGTCGCGACAGGCGTGAATGGAGGGACGAATGGAGACGTGTCGTCTTCAGCGATGAGAGTCGCTTCTGCCTTGGTGCCAATGATGGTCGTATGCGCGTTTGGCGCCGTGCAGGTGAGCGCCACAATCAGGACTGCATACGACCGAGGCACACAGGGCCAACACCCGGCATCATGGTGTGGGGAGCGATCTCCTACACTGGCCGTACACCACTGGTGATCGTCGAGGGGACACTGAATAGTGCACGGTACATCCAAACCGTCATCGAACCCATCGTTCTACCAATCCTAGACCGGCAAGGGAACTTGCTGTTCCAACAGGACAATGCACGTCCGCATGTATCCCGTGCCGCTCATCGTGCTCTAGAAGGTGTAAGTCAACTACCCTGGCCAGCAAGATCTCCGGATCTGTCCCCCATTGAGCATGTTTGGGACTGGATGAAGCGTCGTTTCACGCGGTCTGCACGTCCAGCACGAACGCTGGTCCAACTGAGGCGCCAGGTGGAAATGGGCATGGCAAGCCGTTCCACAGGACTACATCCAGCATCTCTACGATCGTCTCCATGGGAGAATAGCAGCCTGCATTGCTGCGAAAGGTGGATATACACTGTACTAGTGCCGACATTGTGCATGCTCTGTTGCCTGTGTCTATGTGCCTGTGGTTCTGTCAGTGTGATCATGTGATGTATCTGACCCCAGGAATGTGTCAATAAAGTTTCCCCTTCCTGGGACAATGAATTCACGGTGTTCTTATTTCAATTTCCAGGAGTGTACATTTACATGGATACTCAACAAATCACATTTAAGTTCCTGGCAGAGGGTTTATCTAACCACCTTCACAATTCTCTATTACTCCAGTCTCGTATAGCGTGCGGAAAGAACGAACACGTATATCTTGCCGTACGAGCTCTGATTTTCCTTTTTTATCGTGGTGATCGTTTCTCCCCATGTAGGTCGATGTCAACAAAATATTTTCGCATTCGGAGGAGTAGGTTGGTGGTTGGAATTTCGTGAGAAGATTCCGTCGCAACGAAAAACGCCTTTCTTTTAATGATGCCCAGCTCAAATTCTGTGTCATTGCAGTGACACTCTCTCCCGTATTTCGCGATGATACGAAACGTGCTGCCTTTCTTTGAACTTTTCGATGTACTCCGTCAGTCCTATCTGGTTAAGGATCCCACACCGCGCAGCAGTATTCTAAAAGAGGACGGAGAACCGTAGTGTAGGCAGTTTCTTTAGTAGATCTCTTACATTTTCTGTGTCCTGCCAATAAAATGCAGTCTCTGGTTAGTCTTCCCCACAACATTTTCTGTGTGTTCCTTCCCATTTAAGTTGTTCGTAATAGTAATTCCTAGGTATTTAGTTGAATTTACGGCCTTTAGATTTGACTGATTTATCGTGTAACCGAAGTTTAACGAATTCCTTTCAGCACTCATGTGGATAACTTCACACTTTCAACTGACATTTCTCGCACCATTCAGATTTCTAAATCGTTTTGCAATTAGTTTTGATCTTCTGATGACTTTATTAGTCGATAAACGACAGCGTCATCTGCAAACAACCTAAGACGGCTGCTCAGATTGTCTCTCAAATCGTTTATATAGATAAGGAACAGCAAAGGGCCTATATCAGCACCTTGGGGAACGACAGAAATCACTTATGTTTTACTCGATGACTTTCCGTCAATTACTACGAACTGTGATCTCTCTGACAGGAAATCACAAATCCAGTCACATATCTGAGACGATATTCCATAAGTACGCAATTTCACTACAAGCCGCTTGTATGGTAAAGTTTCAAAAGCCTTCCGGAAGTCCAGAAATACGGAATCAATCTTAAATCCCTTGTCAATAGCACTTAACACTACATGCGAATGAAGAGCTAGTTGTGTTTCACAAGATCGATGTTTTCTAATGTCGTATTGAATGTGTGTCAATAGACTGTTTTCTTCGAGGTAATTCATAAAGTTCGAACACTATATATGTTCCAAAATCCTGATACATATCGACGTTAATGATATGGGCCTCGAATTAAGTGGATTACTCCTGCTATCTTTCTTGAATATTGGTGTGACCTGTGCATCTTTCCAGTCTTTCGGTACGGATCTTTCGTCGAGCGAACGGTTGTATATGATTGTTAAGTATGGAGCTAATGCATCAACATACTCTGAAAAGAGCCTAATTGGTATACAGTCTGGACCAGAAGACTTGCTTTTATTAAGTGACTTAAGTTGCTTCACTACTCCGAGGAATTTACTTCTATGTTATTCATGTTGGCAGCTGTTCTTGATTTGATTGGTTCAAATGGCTCTGAACACTATGGGACTTAACTGCTGAGGTCAGCAGCACTCTAGAACTTAGAACTACTTTAACCTAACTAACCTAAGGACATCACAAACATCCATGCCCGAGGCAGGATTCGATCCTGCGACCATAACGGTCGCGCGGTTCCAGACTGTAGCGACTAGAACCGCTCAGCCACTCCGGCCGGCCTCTTGATTTGAATTCTGGGATAATTACTTAGTCCTCTTTTGTGAAGGCATTTCGGAAGGCTGTGTTTAGTAACTCTGCTTTGGCAGCACTGTCTTCGATAGTATCTCCACTGCTATCGCGCAGAGAAGCCATTGATTATTTCTTGACGCCAACATACTTCACGTACGACCTGAGTCTCTTTGGATTTTCTTCTTTGGAGTGGGAAACTGCCTCTAAAGGCAGCAATGATCAACGGCATGAGGATGCAGAAGACAATGGAAACCACTGCATTAAAGACACATAACGTGTATCCACAGGACATGCTGCCTGTAATTGAAAAAAGTGTCAAGATGATCCCTCCCTTTGACAAAAGATTCCGGAATAATCCCCATTCGGATCTCCGGGAGGGGCACCCAAGGGAGAGGTGGCCATGAGAAAAAGATTGAATAATCAACGAAAGAATGAGTCGGGGCGTGGAATGTCAGAAAGTTGAATGTGGTAGGGAAGCTAGAAAATCTGAAAAGCGAAATGCAAAAGCTCAGTCTAGATATAGTATTGGTCAGTGAAGTTAAAGGGAAAGAAGACAAGGATTTCTCGTCAGATGAGTATAGGATAATATCAGCAGCAGCAGAAAATGGTATGACGGGTGTAGGATTCGTTATGAATAGGAAGATAGGGTAGAGAGTGTGTTAAAGTGAACAGTTCAGTGATAGGATTGTTCTTGTCAGAATAGACAGCAAACCAACACCGACGACGATAGTTCAGGTATACATGCCAACATTGCAAGCTAAATATGAAGAGACAGAAAAAGTATATGAGGATAACGAAAGGGTAATACACTACACAAAGGAGATGAAAATCTAATAGTCATGGGGAACTGGAATGCAGTTGCAGTGGAAGGATAGAAGAAAAGGTTGCAAGACAGTATGGGCTTGGGAGAAAGAATGAGAGAGGAGATAGACTAACTGAATTCTGTAACAAATCCCAGTTAGTAATAGCGAATACTCAGTTCAAGAATTGCAAGAGGAGGAGGTATACTTGGAAAAGACCGAGTGATAGGGGAAGATTTCAGTTAGATTACATCATGGTCAGATGGAGATTCCGAAATTAGATACTGGACTGTAGGGCATACCCAGGAGCAGATATAAACTCAGATTACAAAGTAGTAGTGATGAAGAGCAGGCTGAAGTTCAAGAGATTAGTCAGTAAGAATGAATACGCAAAGAAGTGGGACACAGAAGTACTATGCGATGACGAAACACAGCTGAAGTTTTGTAAGCTCAGTAGGCAGTACAATTGAAGAGGAATGGACATCTCTAAAAAGGGCAATCACAGAAAACCGTAGTTACAAAGAAAGTAACTGCGAAGAAACCATGGGTAACAGAAGAAATACTTTAGTTGATCGATGAAAGGAGGAAGTACAAAAATGTTCAGGGAAATTCAGGAATACAGAAATACAAGTCGCTGAACTATGAAACAAATAGGAAGTGCTGGGAAGCTAAGACGAATTGACTGCATGAAAAATGCGAAGAAATCGAAAATGAAATGATTGATTCAGCATACATGGAAGTCAAAACAACTTTCGGTGACACAAAAAGCAATGGTGGTAACTTAAAAGAGTGCAAGAATTGCACTGTTAAATGCAGAGGAGAGGGCGGAAAGGTGGAAACAGTACATTGAAGGCCTCTATGAGGGGGAAGATTTTTCAGATGTGATAAAAGAAGAAATAAGAGTCGATTTCTAGGAGACAGGGGATCCAATATTAGAATCGGAATTTAAGAGAGCGTTAGAAGACTTAAGATCAAATAAGGCAGAAGGAATAGATAATATTCCATCAGAATTTCTAAAATTATTGGGAAAAGTGGCAACAAAACGACTACTCACGTTGATGTGTAGAGTGTATGAGTATGGCGACATACCATCAGACTTTCGGAAAAACATCATCCACACAATTCCGAAGACTGCAAGAGCTGACAAGTGCGAGAATAATTTCACAATCAGCTTAACAGTTGATGCATCCAAGTTGCTGGCAAGAATTATATACAGAAGAATGGAAAAGAAGATTGAGGATGTGCTACATGACTATCAGCTGGGCTTTAGGAAAGGTAGGGGTACCAGGAAGGCAATTCTGATGTTGCGGTTGATAACGGAAGCAAGACTAAAGAAAAATCAAGACACGTTCATAGGATTTGTCGACCTGGAAAAAGCGTTCGACAATGTAAAATGGGGCAAGTTGCTCGGAATTCTGAGAAAAATAGGGGTAAGCTACAGGAAGAGAGGTAATATACAATATGTACAAGAGCCAAGAGGGAATAATGAGGGTAGAGGACCAAGAACGAAGTGTTCGGATTAAAAAGGATGTAATACAGGGATGTATTATTTCTCCCCGACTGTCCAATCTATACACTGAAAAAACAATGATGGAAATAAAAGAAAGCTTCATGATTGGAATAAAAATTCAAGGTGAAAGGATATCAATGGACGATTCGCTGATGACATTGCTACCTGAGTGAAAGTGAAGAAGAATTACATGATATGTTGAATGGACAGAACAATCTAATGAGTACAGAATATGGTTTGAGAGTAAATCGAAGAAAGACGTAAGTAATGAAAAGTAGCAGAAATGACAACAGCGAGAAACTTAACATCAGGATTGATGGTCACGAAGTAGATGAAGTTACGCAATTCTGTTACCTGGGCAGCAAACCAGTGACAGACGGAGCAGGGAGGACATCAAGAGGAAACTAGCCTTGGCACAAAGGGCATTTCTGACCAACAGAAGTCTACTAGTATCAAACATAGGCCTTAATCTGAGGGAAGAAATTTCTGAGAATGCAAGTCTGGAGCACAGCAGTGTATGGTAGTGAAACATGGACCGTGGGAAAACCGGAACAGAAAGAATGGAAGGATTTGATATGTAGTGCTACAGGCGAATGTTGAAAATTAGGTGGACTGACAAGGTAAGGAATGAGGAGGTTCTACGCAGAATCGGATATGTTGGAAACACTGACAAGAAGAAGGGACAGGACGTTAGGACACCTGTTAAGAGATCAGGGAATGACTTCGATGGTACTAGAGGGAGCTGTAGAGGGCAAAAACTGTGGAGGAAGACAGAGGTTGGAATACATCAAGCAAATAATTGAGGACGTAGGTTGCAAGTGCAACTCTGAGATGAAGAGGTTGGCACAGTAGAGGTCCGTATAAACCAGTCAGAAGATTGATGACCCCTGCCCCACATGCATATCTTCGGATCACTGTCGCGCGGTGTGGCTGTGTGTCCCATCCCCCCCACCTCCCCCCCTCCCCGCCCCTCCCCCGCGGGGCTGGAGAGGAGCGAAGTAGTGGAGGGGAACTGGCGTGGAGGCAGTGAGGAGAATGCACCAAGCCTGGCGAGACCGCTTACAAGGAAGTGTGCGCCATTTGGCGTGCTGCACGCCGGTGGTAGCTCCACGGGCTGTGGGGGGCCTGGCGGCATTTGCGGTAGTCACTACCCTGGTGGTCATGCCGTATTTTAGTTGCACGTTGGCCGACGGGCAGAATTGATTCTGGGGGCCTTCGGTTTGTTCATTAAAGCCATATTTGCGGAGAACGATGCCGATCTTCTGGAAGCGAACTCTGGATCCAAGCTCTGTAATTGCTTCCCGCTGCATGTATATTGCCAGGTTGGCTGAGGGCTGGCTTGAGGCTGTATTTTAAAAGACTACCTTCACCTACTTTGGCTCCAGCTATGCGCAATGTGATACGATTAACCTTGCATGTGAGCGACTTGTTTTACATTGATGTATTTATTTGTAATGCAATAGATGTAAATCTTGGTGTGTTCTAGTACTGCCCACGCGGACTGCTAAGATGAAGCTGTGGTTGGTTACGTGTCTGGACGGTTGTTCTGCTGGATGTATCAGATGTTATTTACTGCTGGAACTGTGGTAAACTGTAAGATACTGAAGCTTAATTTGCCTTGGTTTAAGTTTTGGAATTTGACTAGTAGCACGATGTGCAGCATTGTATGTCTTAGTGATGTTAATGGGTAACTTACTTAACATTTTACTGCAAATTTCTTATGCTTTCGCGTCAGCATATTAATTGCATTTTTTTGCATTTGTGAGCTCTTTCATTTTATTGAGGGTTCAAGATAGTAAGCCAAAGGTATTTCGGGCGATTGCTTAAATTTGTGTCAGTCCCAAGCATAATGGCCTGCTACAAGGTCTTGCTAATGAAAATTTAATAATTATAGTGGAGTTCAAAATTTGGCCTATCTCTCTGTGTAGTTAATGTGAGTTTTTCCTTCTGTACCTCCACTATTAAGTTTTTGTCTGCCATAATTGTATGTACTTGTTTTGTGAGGCTCCCTTATTTCGTCGATCGTCCATGCTTAGATCGCTGAGAGGGTCACGCTACTTAGTCCGCACACTTGCGTTCCGCGAGGGGCACCTAGACATCGGGCGACGCAGCTTGTTCAAAAAATGGTTCAAATGGCTCTGAGCACTATGGGACTTAACATCTGTGGTCATCAGTCCCCTGGAACTTAGAACTACTTAAACCTAACTAACCTAAGGACATCACACACATCCATGCCCGAGGCAGGATTCGAACCTGCGACCGTAGCAGTCGCGCGGTTCCGGACTGAGCGCCTAAAACCGCTAGACCACCGCGGCCGGCCGCAGCTTGTTCTGTATGATTATCCCAGGGGCTCCGTCTGTATACGGCACCTGTTGCAACTAGTCCACACAACTAATGGTTTGAAACTGGGTCTGGGCCTTTAATATTTCATGTAGTAACTAAAGCTTTAGTTTGCATATTCCATGAAGCTGCTTACTGTAGTGGTTCATGTTCTTGTGTCTGGTGTCTTACTGTGGTGATTAATAGTTCTATGCACTTAGTTCTTCCTTGATAATATGTTGTTCTGGCTCGTATTTCTCTAAGGCAATATTTCTGGTAAAAGACCGCGCGAAGTGGCCGCGCGGTTTGAGGCGTCCTGTCACGGACTGCGCGGCCCCTCCCGCCGGAGGTTCGAGTCCTCACTCGGGCATGGGTGTGTGTGTTGTTGTTAGCATAAGTTAGTTTAAGATAGTTTAAGTAGTGTGTAAGTCTAGGGACCGATGACCTAAGCAGTTTGGTCCCTTAGAAATTCACACACATTTGAAAATTGCTGGTCAAATATTAATTATTCTTGCAGATTTTATCCATTTAAATGTCTTAAAGGATGCAGTTTTTCGTCTGTCTAGTTACACCTCAAGGTAAATGAAATTTGATTCCCTTTTTTAAAGGAAGAAATTTAAAATTTTGGAAATTTGTGGTAAGGTCATATGGGACCAAACTGCTGAGTTCATCGGTACCTAAGCTTACACACTATTTAACCTAACTTAAACTAACTTACTCTAAGGACGACACACACACCCATGCCCGAGGGAGGACGCGAACCTCCGACGTGGGGAGCCGCGCGGACAGTGACAAGGCGCCCTAGACCGCGCGGCTATCCCGCGTGCCAGAAGTGTAAATATACAGTTTTATTCCAAGAATTAACCAACCTTTGAATCTTGATATTCATGTAATGAATTAGTCACGTTACATCTTTTTGAGACTGGTGAAACAAATTCTGGATTAATTAGTAGCTTAAAGTAATATTCTTTAATTGGTGAATTGTTTAACTGAATTGACTGTTTTCTGAATGTTATAATAAATCTATGTTGTGGGTAAAATTAAACGGTGAATGCTACTGACAACCTTGGGGTCAAACCCTTACATGTAAGTGTTTTTCCTAGAACTTCCTTGGAGGCGTAATTTCCCCATTTCAGTTTCCAAGGGAATGTTACACCATTCTTTCTTCAAAATAGTGGTGAGTTCAGATAGTGCTGATGTAGTTGTACGACGATCAGGCACCACTCTCTTCAAAGTAGACAAAAATGGCTCAATTATACTGAGATCTGGTGCCTGCGGTGGCCTGGGGAAAAGTGTCAATTCATCCTCTAACTTACAAAACCAGTTCTAGGCGATGTAAACCGTATAAATAGGGGCACTGACGTTTTGGAACACAGCATCCCCACTGGTGAACAGACATTGTACCAAGAGATGGACCTGGTCACCAAGAAAGTCAAATAATCCTTGACAATTATGTGACACTGCAGAGCAACCATGAGGCCCATGAAATACCAAGACAAATCGTCACTGAACACTCGCCACTCTTGGGATATTCGTCCAGAAGTTGGAAACAGTGTGAAACAAGACTCATGGGACCAAATGACTTTCTTCCATTGCTCCACAGCCCAGGTTTCCTGGCTTCGGCTCCACATTTTACTGCTATGGGCATTGCTTTACTGATATGTAACTCTGGAACTTCAGCTCGCCTGCAGTTCCCTGCTTATGTAGCTCCCTTCATGTTGTTTTGGTGCTTACAGAGTTCGCGGGTGCGACATTCAATTCTGTTGTGCCTTTCGTAGCTGTCATTCTCTTATTTTTTGTCACAGTCTTCTTCACTGGCCGTCCCTCACGAACATTTAAAACAAACTTTCGCCCGCGTTGTGACTTGGAGGATGACGTTTTTCCGCATTCCTTGTACGCGATATAGCTCTTCGGTACGGTGCCTCTTAAAGCACCAAATACTTAAGCTACCTTGGTTACGGTAGCACCCATCACACAAGCACCAGCAATTTGTCCACTTTCGAATTCACTTAGCTCCGACGTAATGCACCTGCAACGAAGCAGAACACCGTTCTGACCGCGAACGATACTTGCAACGTATTGAGCACAATGCACAGATGCAGTTCGTGTTCAAATGTAACAGCGCAACCTGCAGGCTTGGAAAGCATCTGCATTTATGTTCAAGCATGCATTTCGCACGGTGTCTCCATATATTTGTCCACTCCCTACAATTCGCTGGTTTCAGGTGGATGTTATGGCGGCGGAATGTTCATTTACGTGAGGTGTTCAAAGGAGTATCCATTTTTCTGAATGCACAACTGAATGTGCCTTCTGAACGACCTTTGGACGAGATTTAAAGATGCTGGTCGATATGCTAGTTGAAGTAACGTTGAGTTAGACTGTAGAATGTATCTTTACCCTGTAGTACACAAGGCAGGTGAGAATGCACAAAGAAACGCGGTTCAGCTGGTACGGATATTGGCATGGAATTAACATGGTGAGGGCATCCAAGAAAGAAGTTGACATGTTGCTGATGCTGGACGAATGCCAACACGATGGTAATGAAACAGCTATGGTTTATGCAGTAAGATATTTTGGTCTAAGAGCTCCATCTGTCTTTTCGTTCGAACGTGGTGAACAACGGTTTCGAGAAACAAGTAATTCGCGATTGCACGGAGGTACGGATGAATCGAGAGCTTGAGGTTTCTTTTTTTTATTTTAGCTACAGTACATCACGATCCTCATGTCAGCTTACGAGAAGCTCCTGCAGTCACCGGGTCCCAGCCTGACATGTCTATGACGAATAGTACACCGTCAAATGTTTACCGGTATTGAGCTTATGCGAATTAAATGTAAATAATTATCCGCGTGCAGAAATTACAGTGTAGTGAACCGTCACAATATTCATCACTGGGCCGCAGAAAATCCTTGGTGGGTACGTCATATCGATCGTCGAAGAATATAATCCGTTAATGTGTGTTGTGGAATTCCTGGGGATGAAACCATCGGACTACACTACTCCGTAGCTACTCTGACAGCTGAGGTGTACCGAGCTTTTATCGTTTCTTGTATAGCTGTTCCCCTTGGAAATGTCAGATACCAGACGCCGGATGGGGATGCAGAACGATGGTCACCCAGACCATTCTGCGAGTTATGTTATGCAAGAAATGAACAACAGATTTCCTTTAAGATGTTTAGGTCGCTGTGGACCTCAGGAATAACGAACACGGTCGCCCTGTTTAAAACGATTTATTTATGTGGGGATACTAACGAATCATGTTTACGTCATCGAGTCCATAAACCTCGATGACTTCAACCTGTAAACTGAAGAAGACTGCTCTTTCGTGACACCAACAACTTGATATACGGTACGAGTATGTTGCATCCACCCTTAAAACTCTGAATGTTCCTAGCTCCATAAATAAAATTCACAGCAATTTGGTTCAAATTGATTTATACACAGCTCGTTTAAATCCATAAAAATATAGCTCGTTGCTGTGGCTGTCTAGAAATTAACTACATAAACAATGTTCATAGCTACGCAGAGAGAGGGCATTTCGTTTACTTACCTTCCTTTCATGTATTATTTTATAAATTACAGAGAAAACTACCTTGACTGAAGCACACTATAAATTGATCTCCGTTTCTCTGCCTAGCTATACAAGGTGATTCACGAAGATATGCAAATATTTTAAAGTGTTATTCTACAAGTAAAACTAAAGAAAAAAGTTAATGTAACTATAGGTCCGCAAATGTTATTTATAGAAATGTTATTTACAGAGTTACGGCTAATAAAATATTTTGCCTGAGATTTAGCAACTTCGCTAACACGAAGCCATCACAAAACTGTACGAGGTTAAAGTAAAGCACAATTTCCATTTATTTTGTTGTTATTGATCTGGTGAATCCAATAAAACATGTCCCAGACGTGTATCTGCAGTAGTTTTCCAGAACATCCAGAGAAGCAAAGAAGTAATTTCGAAAAAATTTTAATTTAATAACTACTTGGCCCAGTTTATTTTCTAAATTCCAGACAATTGCACAAATTTTTCGACAGAAATCGTAGAAAATTTAATTTTGGAAAACTGTTGGTAATAACGTTAACTGAAACTGAATGAATGTGACAGATAATCTGCTTTCATTAATACCATAGCATCATGAATTCGTGTTAAACTGGAGAAAACAAAGTTCAGCGTTAAGGAAGTTGAACAGCGTACATACAATTTCACAATACATTAACAACAATTGTTCAAAAACGTATCCACCGAGCTCAGTGCACAACTCACTAACGGTTGACATCAATGACATAAACGTTTCTGCATTCTGAAAGGAAAGTAAACAAATTTACTTGTATAATAATCTTTGCTCCTCTGGATATTCTGGAAAACTACAGCACATACACGTCTGGGATACGTTTTATTTGATTCACCAGACCAATAACAACAAAATAAATGGAAACTGTGCTTTACTTTAACCTCGTACAGTTTACTGATGGCTTTATATTGGCGAAGTTGCTAAATTTCAGGGAAAAATCTTTTATTAACTGTAACTCCGTAACTAAACTTTTGTGGACCTATGTTTAAATGAAGTTTTTTCTTTAGTTTTACTTGTAGAATAACATATTAAAATATTTGCAAATCGTCGTGAATCACTCTGTATATAGACATATCTTCGAATATCTGTCTTTCTGCTATTAAGTATCTTATACTAACAATTTGAACATCACGCATCCTTGGTCCGAACAAGAGGAAGGACGGAAGCTTGGTAACGCCAAACACATCGGTACAAATCTTTTCTCTACTGATGGTGTGCACTTAATCTGATGGTGCCCCAACCTCACCTTCCGTTCTTGTAAATGTCTTTTTTTAATTTTTTTCCTAATACGTCTTTCGTTCGCACACGGAAAGGAAAGGGCACGACTTTGTAGAACTTAGTTCATCTGAGAATACACTGACACATTGTTGTAACTATATTTATTAAATAAAGTGAATATTTGTGAAACAAATGATGTGAACTATATAGTTTTTCTTTTTGTTTTTTTGCGGCGCTTATGTCGTCACACTGAGTGAAGGGTTTTCCGCTCGCGGTACTAGTAAGTCTTTATACCGCTGCTCTACTGCAAGTCACATGATGCAGAGGAATTCCGTCTGAGATGCAGCATTGAGCAGATCACTTTGGGCGGATATATTCTGGCGTATCAGCGCCGGACACAGTTTACAGCACGTAGTTCACACCACGTGGTCGCGGGATTGATAATCTTCGTTAATCAGCTTAAGTTATGTCATCCTGTTAACAGAGTTCAACTCATTTCGCACTTCAGTTGAAGTGATTTCATTTCCTAAAATTTGGTTGCCATTTACGTTTTTTGAAAATCATGCCAGATCTTGGCATGAGTGTATTCATGATGTTGTTTTCTGTAATGCGTTATTTCCGGGGGTATATTATTTCAAAGCAGGAAATTTTGAATTAAAGTCATCGCCAAAATTCACTTGCTAATTGTAGCGTAGGATTTACGTGGAGTGGGGTTCGAGTAGGGGGTTGTGCAAATGAGGGCTCAATTTAACATATAATTTATTCAACATTAATTTCTTCTTGTTAACAGAATATTAATACAATTACACTGAAACATAACTTAATATGCGACTCGTACAGTTTTCTAAAGTAGGGCCCAAACAATACAATGCAAATAAAATGCCTTCAATACAAAAACAGAATGAAAATCAAAGCTTTGCCGCAGGACACAGAATCAGGTAACAACAATAGCACGTAATCAATAAGGGACAGTCAAACGGAAAAAGGATAGATGGAAAAAAAAGTAAACTCATTATTATTTCAAAAGTAATCGCCATAAGCTCTTAATAGATTTATCCCACTGCGAGACCAGAAGATCAATGTCTTCATGGAAAAATGTTTGCAGTTGCCTATGGAACCATGATTACACCCAGGCATGCACCTCTTCGTGTGAAGCAAAGCGACGGCCACGAATGTGTTTCTTCTGGGCACCAAAAATATGGAAATCACATGGGGAGATATCACTACAATATAGAAGATGTGCAAGGGCTTTCCAATGATTCTTCTGCAGTGTAGTCGAAATAACTTTGGAAAAATGTGGGTCAGCCCATACTACAACCACCACTACCACCCTGGGTTCACGTGGGCAACTAAGTACGTGTAGCCGGACGACTTGTCTGGTATAGCAGTAATAAATTATATACACAAACGTACCTTGTGAATTAGTCTACAGATTAGTGAAAACCATATCAAGATCCTGAGTTCAATCAAATAAAGACCGGAAAACGTGGTGGGAAACTTTAATTTATGATACATACAGACTACAGGTGAATGACTGCTTTTCCTGTCACATAACGCTTCCTGTGTAGCTGACCAACTCATAGCTCCCATCACTACCACGAAGTATCTCTCCACACGTCTTTTCTGCAGCCGACAAAGATGCATTGTGGAATCATACTTAGACAACTGAAGCCAAGACTAATATCGCCTTGCAAACGTCTAACGGAAAAGGTACTGTCACGAAATATGGCAAATTTAAGTAATTAAAAAATAGTGACCATATTTTCAACTTGTGTCTTAGCCGGGATGCCGTATTTCACCTGCCAGGTTAGCCGAGACCGCTAAAGCGCAGCTTCCTGGAGTCGGGTAGGCGCGCCAGCCCCAGATCGAATCTGCCCGGAGGATTAATGACGTGGGCTGGTGTGCCGGCCAGCCTGGATGTGGCTTTTAGGCGATTTTCCACATCCCCCTAGGTGAATACCGGGCTGGTCCCCACATCCCGCCTCAGTTACACGACTCGCAGACATTTGTAACATGTTCACACTATTTCATGTTTTAAATTAACCATGCCAACTCCGTTGTAACAATGCCCACCCTGCGAAAACTGCAGGACCCAGGCACAAGCAAAAGCAGAACTGTAGAGGTGCACAGGAAACTGTTGATAATGCCAATTTTGTTGCAAACGTTCTGAATGCTGAAGTAGTACACACGCATTTGTTTTGAAGGAGGCGGATTCGTCGCCATCGGTGGTGGTGTCGCCTCCTCAGGAGGGGCCAGAGGGCAGAGAAAACTAATAGTATTTATCAGAAAAACAAGATTAAGTCCTTTCAGGAGGCTGTGCTTGAGGATGTCGATGTCACAGAAGTAATGACATTTGCAGTGTAATATGTAATGGAGGGAAGAGAAAGCATCGAACACGAACTGCCCTTCTGTGACGCACTAAGAAACCTGGGGAACATTGTTCCAGCTAGGGGAGTAGGGGAACTGCCACTAGGATTAAACAGCCACAAGATTCGTCTGTCATAAAGGACGCAGCAATTAAACTGTAGGCCAGACAGTTAAGATTCAATTTGCACGATGTAGTACCACAAGCCACAAGGGAACGTAACATTGTGTGAGGGATTCTGTCGGATATTAGCATTAAAGTGAGGGAAATAACTGGAACAACCTGTTAACCTATTTTGTGCCGTAGTACCATATGTGGTTTATTTGCAAGGTTAGTTTTCGAGCTACGTTTTCTGGGGAAACGTAAGGGAAACGTCTGTTGTAAAGCCAACTGTCTGAATTACGTGCCAAAACATCGAGTAATTAAACCACTAGGTAGACGAAAAGAACTGCTGAACGTAAAAAATCAATCGAATACGACCATTTGCTGCGAAAAGACGATTCGTTAAAGATATGTGGTAAAAAGGAAGGTGTCGTCCAGTATTATTTTTTAATTTTTTGCGTGATGGCTCAACTGAGTTATGTTGATGGACGAAAAACGAGGAAAGTTCAGCGAACATGAAGCTAAACGAGATGGAATGAATTGCCTGTAGATAGTAACGAATTTTTTAACTGAGTAGACGTTCTGTTAAGTAGTTATAGAGGGGTGAGACGGAGGAGATTATTGTTTAACGTCCCGTCTACAACGAGGTCATTAGGGACGTAGCACAAGCTCGGATTAGAGAAGGTTGGACGATGAAAGTGGCAGTACTTTTCGAAAGAGCCATCCCGGAATTTGGCTTAAGCGATTTAGAGGAATCACGGAAAACCTAAAACAGGATGCCCGAACCGTCTGCTCCCGAATACTAGTACAGTGTTCTAACTACTGCGCTATCCCGCTCGGTTGAAGAATCATATCATTTTGCTGAGTATGTAAGTAGTCATTTAATGGATGGAGTTAGTGATAATGTGTAAAGAGGAGATAAAGCCTGTGGACTAATATCGTAGGTTTAGCATTCAGTCGATGAACTGTGTAGTTTAAGCTATTACCAGTGTTTGGGATGTATGTTGAGTATTCACAGAAATACCTTGACCTAAGATCCAGACTTCAGATCTACTGGAGCGAAGAGTTGTGAAGCACCACTATGCTGAGCTGACAAAAGTCAAGGGATATCTCCTAAAATCGTCGGACTACCTTTTTTGTGGTGCAGTGCAGCAACTCGACGTGACATGGATTCAACAAGTCGTTGGAAGTCCCCTGCAGAAATATTAAGCCATGCTGCCTCTACTGCCGTCCATGATTGCGAAAGTGTTGCCGAGGTAGAATTTTGTGCACGAGCTGACAACCCGATTATGTCCCGATAAATGTTCGATGGGATTCATGTAGGGCGATCTGGGCGGCCAAATCACTCGCTCAAAATATCCAGAATGTTCTACAAAACAATTGTTGTCCGTTGACTTGTTTGGTAACATGAAGTCCATGAATGGCTCCGAATGTTCCCCAAGTAGTCAAACATAGTCTTTTCCAGTCAATCATCGGCTCAGTTGAACAACAGGACTCAGTCCAGTGCATGTAAACACAGCCCACACCATTATGAAGCCACTATCAGCTTGCACAGTGCCTTGTTGACTAGTTGGGTTCAGGCTTCGTGGGGTCTGCGCCATAATTGAACCGTACCATCAGCTCTTAACAACTGAAATCGAGACACGTCTAACCAGGCCATGATTTTTCACACGTCTAGGATCCAACTGATATGGCCACGATCCCAGCAGAGGCTCTACAGCCGTTGTCGTGCTGTTGGCAAAGGCACTCGCGTCGGTCGTCTGCAGCGATAGCCCAATAACACCACATTTCGCCGCACTGTCCTAACGGATACGTTCATCGTACGTCCAACGTTGATTTCTGCGGCTATTTCACGCAGTGTTGGTTGTGTGTTAGCACTAACAACTCTACGGAAACGCCGCTGCTCTCTGTCATTAAGTAAAGGCCGTCGCCCACTGCGTTGTCTGTGGTGAGAGGTAATGCCTGAAAATTGGTATTCTCGAGACATTCTTGATACTGTGGACCTAGAAATAATGAATTTCCTAACGATTTCCTAGGGGGAATGCTCCATCTACCATTCCGCGTTCAAAATGTTAATTCCCGTTGTGTGTGCATAATGACGTCGGAAATCTTTGCACGTTGTTGTTGTTGTGGTCTTCAGTTCTGAGACTGGTTTGATGCAGCTCTCCATGCTACTCTATCCTGTGCAAGCTGCTTCATCTCCCAGTACGTACTGCAGTCTACATCCTTCTGAATCTGCTTAGCTTAGTGTATTCATTTCTTGGTCTCCCTATATGATTTTTACCCTCCCGCTGCCCTCCACTACCAAATTGGTGATCTCTTGATGCCTCAGAACATGTCCTACCAACCGATCCCTTCTTATAGTCAAGTTGTGCCACAAACTCCTCTTCTCCCCAATTCTATTCAGTGCCTCCTCATTAGTTATATGATCCAACCATCTAATCTTCAGCATTCTTCTGTAGCACCACATTTCGAAAGCTACTATTCTCTTCTTGTCCAAATTATTTATCGTCCATGTTTCACTTCCATACATGGCTACACTACATACAAATACTTTGAAAAACGACTTCCTGCGCCCGATGCTTTATTCAGCGCCCTGTAGGTTCCAGGTCTGCACGGCATTCCGTAACAAGCAGCTCTAATCACCTGCGAAGCGATTCTCCGAATTCTGAGTCACACCCACGAGTATTACGCTGACAGACCAGTTAGCAAATAGCTACCTGTATTGTGTTTCCAGTAGTGAGAAGCACTAACAGCTTGATAGGTCGGCCAGCAGAGCTCAATGGCCACGAACGTGGACTAGTCATTGGATGTAACCGGAAAATCAAATGCATCGTGGATATCCTTCCAAAGCCGCAAGGTCGATTGTTGGTGATGTTATTAACAAAAGAAATAAATTTCCTGTATGTGTCTGCGATTATTGCGAACATTTTTGTAATAAAACAGTCTGTATCGCTTAATAAATTTCTTTATTATTACACCGTTTCAGCTACTTGCTTGTTCTTGTTGTTGTGGTCCTCAGTCCTGAGACTGGTTTGATGCAGCTCTCCATCCTACTCTATCCTGTGCAAGCTTCTTAATCTCCCAGTACTTGCTTAGTGTATTCATCTCTTGGTCTGCTACTACGATTTTTACCCTCCACGCTGCCCTCCAGTACTAAATTGGTGATACCTTGATGCCTCAGAACATGTCATACCAACCGATCCCTTCTTCTAATCAAGTTGTGCCACAAACTGCTCTTATCCCCAATCCTATTAAATACCGCCTCATTAGTTATGTGATCTACCCATCTAATCTTCAGCATTCTTCTGTAGCACCACATTTCGAAAGCTTCTATTCCTCTTCTTGTCTAAACTATTTATTGTCCACGTTTCAGTTCCATACTACATACAAATACTTTTAGAAACGACTTCCTGACACTTAAACCTATACTCGATGTTAACAGATTTCTCTTCTTCAAAAACGCTTTCCTTGCCATTGCCAGTCTACATTTTATATCCTCTCTACTTCGACCATCATCAATTATTTTGATCGCCAAATAGCAAAACTCCTTTACTAGTTTAAGTGTCTCATATCCTAATCTAATTCCCTAAGCATCATCCGATTGAGTTCGACTATATCCCATTATCCTCGTTTGCTCATGAGTCACCTAAGTGCAAATCACTGCTCCGCCAATGCACTGCCCTTTTGTACCTTGTAGACGCTATACTACCGCCATCTGAATATGTGCAGAACGCTATTCCATGACTTTTGTCGCCTCAGTGTGTGGAATTATTGTATAAAATAGCAACACTACTGAGGCTATTGGAACAGACCATGGGAGCGCGCCAGGTCAGAGTCGATCAAGCACTGTCACGTCAGAAGCAGCTAGAACTGCCGCTACATCACCGGGCAGTTACCACATTACGGGCCAAGCGAGGTAACAACGAATGACAGAACTACTGCTTCGTAGAAACACGAGAACCTCACACCCACACTATAGGCGCTGCTGGGGATGCGTAATGAGAAACAGGGCTTTGGCAACACAAGTACGCATCAAGCCAGTATAAATACTTCTCATTTTTAGATACGTGTATGCAGTCTGGCAGCCACCATCTACGAGTCTACAAGCTGCCACCACGAGACTTGACCTCCACTGGCTTCTGGCCTGGACAGCCCTTCGAGAGCATGGTGGTGAAGCCACCCAACTACCTCGATCTGTGCAGACATACTGTCACTGTCCAGCTCCTCTCGCAAGGGTGGACATTACAACTGGGGATTTTCTCCTTTCACAGGGCCCGTTACCGGATTAATCGCCGTCCGGTGTGTCCCGCGCTGGGTAGCAGAACGGCGTCCAGGCAGTGCACTGACTCCGCCACCTGCATCCGAGTCACCAGTTAAACTGGTTCACTGTCACCACGGGCCGCCGACTGACGCCACGATGATTAAGCTGTTTCACTAATATAAGGTCTTGATATTAACGAACAAGCATCGGTCAACAGCCTTACAACGACCTACCACTTCATCGCAACCTTGCAACTGTAGCGATCTGTGTCTCTGTATTGTATAAAATGGGCATGGATGTGTAAATTATAATGAACAAGAATCGTAATTAAAACACATTACAGAATTCAGCTAAACAGCAGAAGGACACTCATTCTCCACGCTGGCCATATGTACACTCCTGGAAATTGAAATAAGAACACCGTGAATTCATTGTCCCAAGAAGGGGAAACTTTATTGACACATTCCTGGGGTCAGATACATCACATGATCACACTGACAGAACCACAGGCACATAGACACAGGCAATAGAGCATGCACAATGTCGGCACTAGTACAGTATATATCCACCTTTCGCAGCAATGCAGGCTGCTATTCTCCCATGGAGACGATCGTAGAGATGCTGGATGTAGTCCTGTGGAACGGCTTGCTATGCCATTTCCACCTGGCGCCTCAGTTGGACCAGCGTTCGTGCTGGACGTGCAGACCGCCTGAGACGACGCTTCATCCAGTCCCAAACATGCTCTATGGGGGACAGATCCGGAGATCTTGCTGGCCAGGGTAGTTGACTTACACCTTCTAGAGCACGTTGGGTGGCACGGGATACATGCGGACGTGCATTGTCCTGTTGGAACAGCAAGTTCCCTTGCCGGTCTAGGAATGGTAGAACGATGGGTTCGATGACGGTTTGGATGTACCGTGCACTATTCAGTGTCCCCTCGACGATCACCAGTGGTGTACGGCCAGTGTGGGAGATCGCTCCCCACACCATGATGCCAGGTGTTGGCCCTGTGTGCCTCGGTCGTATGCAGTCCTGATTGTGGCGCTCACCTGCACGGCGCCAAACACGCATACGACCATCATTGACACCAAGGCAGAAGCGACTCTCATCGCTGAAGACGACACGTCTCCATTCGTCCCTCCATTCACGCCTGTCGCGACACCACTGGAGGCGGGCTGCACGATGTTGGGGCGTGAGCGGAAGACGGCCTAACGGTGTGCGGGACCGTAGCCCAGCTTCATGGAGACGGTTGCGAATGGTCCTCGCCGATACCCCAGGAGCAACAGTGTCCCTAATTTGCTGGGAAGTGGCGGTGCGGTCCCCTACAGCACTGCGTAGGATCCTACGGTCTTGGCGTGCATCCGTGCGTCGCTGCGGTCCGGTCCCAGGTCGACGGGCACGTGCACCTTCCGCCGACCACTGGCGACAACATCGATGTACTGTGGAGACCTCACGCCCCACGTGTTGAGCAATTCGGCGGTACGTCCACCCGGCCTCCCGCATGCCCACTATACGCCCTCGCTCAAAGTCCGTCAACTGCACATACGGTTCACGTCCACGCTGTCGCGGCATGCTACCAGTGTTAAAGACTGCGATGGAGCTCCGTATGCCACGGCAAACTGGCTGACACTGACGGCGGCGGTGCACAAATGCTGCGCAGCTAGCGCCATTCGACGGCCAACACCGCGGTTCCTGGTGTGTCCGCTGTGCCGTGCGTGTGATCATTGCTTGTACAGCCCTCTCGCAGTGTCCGGAGCAAGTATGGTGGGTCTGACACACCGGTGTCAATGTGTTCCTTTTTCCATTTCCAGGAGTGTATTTATAATTTTACGTTATTTCAGGTGGCGTTGTAAATCCACATGTTGGTATGCTATGTGAATTTTCTTTATAACTGCTTTAATAATGTGTCGCTTTTTCAGTGAATGGTCACAAACTCATTGAAATAATTTTAACAATATTTTAATAGTCATAAATGGTTCAAATGGCTCTGAGCACTATGGGACTCAACTGCTGAGGTCATTAGTCCCCTAGAACTTAGAACTAGTTAAACCTAACTAACCTAAGGACATCACAAACATCCATGCCCGAGGCAGGATTCGAACCTGCGACCGTAGCGGTCTTGCGGTTCCAGACTGCAGCGCCTTTAACCGCACGGCCACTTCGGCCGGCTAGTCATAAATAACAGTAAGTACTTTACGTATGACTGGCGGTCATTATTTAAGTACCTAACACGAATTCGGTAGAGTGTGGTATCACATAATGTATTTCAGGTGATGCACATGTCTCTTGATAGTTGGTGATTATTATGCTTTGGTCTGCCATTGTTGGGAAGTCTGACATGTGGTTGTGGCCCTGCGTGAGTTACATGCTTTAACTTCGAATAGTTTAGTGAGTACAAATTTCAAACTTTCACTATGTTTTGGACTAATGGTTGAACTAAGCGCAGGTCCCCGTATGAACTTTTCACTGAATCTATACTGCGTCACTGCATTTGCTGATGCACAATTTTACAACCATATGTAGCAGCAGTCCACGCATTATTTCTAACTTTTTTTGTTGGTTTCTTAGAAGTGCTTCCTCCTTTGGCGCCTGGATTCCTTCATTTACAGTTTTTAATATAATTTTATTTCATTTCTCTTTATCAGGACATTTGGGCTGTTGTCACCCTTTAAGCCTAATATTGTGATTGCTACTGATTTTTCTTTAGTTTATTAATTTCTAATGATGGCTCTGGGAACTCTCACTCTGTGTCATTCTCGAGGTTCGATTATTCCAGTATATTCTAGGTGTCTGGTTGTATTTCTTAATCGGTTCATTTTTTTCCAACAGTTTTCAAGTATTTTCCTGTACTTGTTGTGTGACTGGCATATTGAGATCAACATGTAAGTCGTTTATTCTAGTCCACCGATGGGATTTAAGCGTTATTCTGAAACATTGGTTTTGGACTCTTTGCAGCAGTTGCTGATTTGCGTTGCAAGTTGTCCCCGGGTTGAAAAACCGTATAATAGAGCTGGTAATATTGTTGTTTTGTACAATATTAATTTTGCTCCGATTACCATGTGAGTGCTGGCCAAAAGTGGGAATAGTGTATGTACTAGTTTTATCATTTTATCTTTTTTATATATACGACATGTGTTTTAAAGAGCAGCTTATTGTCCAACATTACTCCTAGATGTTTGACCTGATTTGTCCAATTTATAGCGTTCCATTTATTAGTAATCTGTTGCGTAGTTCTGGCATCTTCCTCGTCAACATTATTGCTTGTGTTTTTTCTGCGTTTAATTTGACTTGGTTTTCGCGTGCCCATTATTCTATGGTGTTTATCTGTCTTTGCATCCCCGGTCGTTCTACTACTACTTGCAAATTGAGCCAATACTTCGTTGGGTAACAGAGATACGTCGTTAACGTAAATTAATGATCGGTGTCGGCAATAATACCGACCCTTGAGGGGTTGGTTCAAATGGTTCAAATGGCTCTGAGCACTATGGGACTTAACATCTGAGGTCATCAGTTCCCTAGAACTTAGAGCTACTTAAACCTAACTAACCTAAGGACATCACACACATCCATGCCCGAGGCAGGATTCGAAACTGCGACCGTAGCGGTCGCGCACTTCCAGACTGAAGCACCTAGAACCGCTCAGCCACACCTGCCGGCGTTGATGGATTCCTTGTTCCAATGGTTTTATGCTTGATTGTTGTTTGTCGCCAGCCGCGGTGGTCTAGCGGTTCAGGCGCTCAGTCCGGAACCGAGCGACTGCTACGGTCGCAGGTTCGAATCCTGCCTCGGGCATGGATGTGTGTGATGTCATTAGGTTAGTTAGGTTTAAGTAGTTCTAAGTTTTAGGGGACTGATGACCACAGATGTTAAGTCCCATAGTGCTCAGAGCCATTTGAACCATTTTTTGTTGTTTGTCAATTTTTACAAAGAATTTCCTGTCTGAGAGAAAGTCATCTATGATTTTTATGTAGAGATCTGAGACGAAGTTTAAATCTTGTAGTTTTGCGATGAAGCGATCTTTCCAGAGTTTATCATAAGCTTTCTCTACATCTAGGAAAGATGCTGCCGTGTAATAGCCCCTATTCATGTTATACGCGATGTTTTCGGATATGCGTAAGAGTTGCATCTGTGCCGATATTGTGGTCTGAAATGCAAACTGTTCTGATCGAATGGTCTCATTC
Organism: Schistocerca piceifrons; assembly: GCF_021461385.2. Taxonomy (NCBI): domain Eukaryota; kingdom Metazoa; phylum Arthropoda; class Insecta; order Orthoptera; family Acrididae; genus Schistocerca; species Schistocerca piceifrons. Next base: position 775,855,352 of record NC_060140.1, on the reverse strand, counting down.
TCAAGCTATGGTTGGTAGGATTACTTGTTCGAAAACTTTGGATAAGACTGGAAGGAGGCTAATAGATCGGTGGTTCTGGGCCAGTTTCAAATTTTTACTTGGTTTTGGTATCGGTGCAATTTGATTTCCACTGCGTCGCGAAATATTTGTATCTGAGACATCCATTGAAAATTCCTTTTATAAGCACTACTGGTTTTCTTTGTTGCTGTTTTAGTTGTTCATTTGTTACGTCGTCTGGGCTTGGGGTTGATTTTATGCCCAAATTCGTAATCATTTTTCGGATCTCAGTCGGAGTCGCCAGTAGTGGTGCTTGTTCGCTCGGTATGTTTCTGATGTTTCTTGCTCTTTGCCTTATTCTACTGTCTTCGGTGTCTAGGTTTTCTTTATTGGGGATATCGACAGTGTTTTGTGCATAGTTAGTCTCTGCAAATATTTCCGCTTTAAATAAGGAATCGAAAACTGAACCAGATGGTCCCTCGATGGTAGTCTTTGGTGGTTTTGTTCGCGAAAACATCTTACTGTGTTCCAGTCCTCTCTGCTTTGTAAGAGGACCTGGTACATTCTGTCTTGCCATTTTTCGATTCTCCACCCAACTGCGCGACGGTGTAGTTCTCGGAATAACTGTCGTAATTCTCTGGGGTCGGCAGGGCTTCGAAATTTGTGCCATCTTTATCGCTCTCTCTTCTTTAAGGTCTTCAAGTATTGACGGAGAGTAGAAAAGTTTTCATGGTGCTGGTTTTCGCTTGTCCATGTTATAGCGGCTCGTCTGTACGCTGTTTGAATTTTATTTGTGATTATGGTTATGGCTTCGTCTATCTTTTGTCTATTATTTAATGCTAGTACTGGTCGTACATTATTACTGAGGTACGCTTTATATTGGTCCCAGTTTGTATGTGTTTTTCGGTACTGGAATTGTGGTTCACCTGCTTTCGTCAGCTCGCCTTCAACTGGATCGTGTTCCGATGTTAAATATTTGATTTTGGTTAAGTCTTGGGTTTATTCGTAGGTTCTTTATCATAATTACAAGGACATCTGGTCTATGGTTGTGTGCTGTCAGGATGTCAGTCGGTTTTTCCGGACCAAGGGTAATGCATTGGAGTTGTTCTTCCATTTCATGTAATTTTGTTCCTCTGGGGTTTTTTCTCCGCGAGTTCCACGCATAATGTGTAGCATTTAGGTCCCCCCCCCAATAAAATTTTGTTATATGTACCAAAAATGTTAAGTAAGTCTTCTTTGATTATTTGTTGATTGTAGCTGAGATATGCAGCATCAAATGTTATTCTTCCATGTGCAGTTTCAGTCCCCACTGCTGTTGCTTCTAAGTTCGTTAATTGCGGTAGGGTTTCTCTATGGTGTGTAAGTGTATTTCGTAAGAACACAGCAATTCCCCCTCCCCGTCTGTTTGCTGTATCTGTCCTATAAGCTGTCATGTTGTTTGATCTAGATGTTTGCATTGACCTCGGATGGGTTTCCGTTACAAGCAGTATGTCGATCTTGTATTTCGGTATAAAATCTTGAAGTCCCATTTTTTGATTGGTAATTCCATCTGCAAAATGTAACGTCTTGGCACGGTACATGCCGATTGGTCATTCCGATGTGTGAAAAATTTTAATATTCTCTCTAGTATGACCATAATTTTTGATATTATGTCTGGCGGGTTAATAATTTTCTTAAACGTTACTGTGATAAGTTTCAATGTGTTCTAATGTTGGTCGTTTGCTATGAAGTCGGGGACCCCAATGAGAGTGCTTAGAATTTTTGCAGAATCAAATGTTGCAGCTGATTGTTGGCTCTGGGTTTGGGTCTATAGGTGTCTTCGTGTCCATACCTTTTGGTGCTGGTGGCTATGTTTTGTTGTTGTGGAAGCTCTGTTTCTCTTCTTGGCTGTCTGGAAAATTCACGAGGGTTTTGTGTGTTCACCGGTCTTGATGTTGCCGTTGCTTGGGTTGCTCTTTTTCTGATACTTTGCACTTGTGAACCGTAAATTCTGAGAGCAAATTGAAAAGCAGTGCAACCTCTCAAGGAGTCAGAGTGTTGTTCTTTGCAGTTTGCACGTTTTACATCGTAGATGGTTTCGTTGCCTGGTCCTGGTGGGAGCGATTACACAGTATACCGTATGTAGTACTGACTTGTTCGTGTTTATGTCTCGTGATTTAAACTGGTACACTGCAGCATTTTGAAATCCGATTGAGTTCTTATTCGATGTCTTTCAGCTGATACATGTTTGACCACAATCTTTAAGGCTCTTTCAGCTGGAGACTGATGGGTATAAAACAGGTTTTATTTAGGTTTTATTTGCTTGAAAAAATTGAAGAGCGGTTTTTTGATGTGTCATTGTTTCAAAATGATACTTTACGCGATCACATTTAAAAATTGCTTTTATTAGTCCTTTTATGTGTTTTTTAATTTCTGTGTTAATGGTTAGGTAGTGGCTGGTGTACGCAATCGTTACTGGTGGGACTCTTGTTATTGGTTATTTTTGTTTTTGGTTTGCTCTCGTCTCCTGTTAAGGTGTGTTATTGGTCTCTTGCATTTGGCTTTCGCCTGTTTCCATTTGCTCTAGTGCCATTAGTAGTGTTTCAAATTTATTGGCGAGTTCTATGGCTGTTTGTTTTTTCATTTTGTCGTGTTGGGCCTGTATTTTTCCGTTTTGTTCCGGTTCTTTTCGGAGTGACTACTTGAAAGTCAGTGTCCTCGTTATGGAGTACACTCTGTTGTACACATGTCGCGCTTTGGTGCATGGTAACCTCTTCGGGGTCAGAGTCTATGTAATTTTCGTCTTCGGCCAAGTTGTTGATTTCTTTATCTTTATATTCTGACGAATTGGATATTCTCGTTGTGGTGCAAGTTCCAGTGCTATTTTATCTCTGTCTTCATTTGTGATAGTATGTGATGATGTATCATTAGTTTGTGAGCCGGCGTACCGGGACATTTGCTCCTCTGCGTCCCCTGATCTAACAGTCTTAACTTGCTACGGCCGGCTAACCCGTACTCGTATATGCCTGAGCTAATTCGGCTTGGATTAGCCATGACAATTAGCTTTTACAGGACCAGTCCCCCTACGAAATTGAAGAAGGCAACTGATCTACGGTGCCATGTGCGCAAATACATTTACTCAACACAGCACTCAATTAGGGTAGGTCAGGGTGATATGGTGAATCGGGTGAAATGGTGAATTGCTTTAATTCTTTACTGGTTAAACAGATTTCTCTATATGTCTGCATGTCAACAGTCTCTGATCATCTGTGCAGTGTGCACGTGTTGAAAACCAGCCCCGTTTTAAAAACCGCAAGTACGTTGTACATGCCCGCATCTCGTGGTCGTGCGGTAGCGTTCCCGCTTCCCACGCCCGGGTTCCCGGGTTCGATTCCCGGCGGGGTCAGGGATTTTCTCTGCTTCGTGATGGCTGTGTGTTGTGTGATGTCCTTAGGTTAGATAGGTTTAAGTAGTTCTAAGTTCTAGGGGACTGATGACCATAGATGTTAAGTCCCATAGTGCTCAGAGCCATTTGAACCATTTTTTTTACTTTGTACAAAACTGTTTTCGATGTTAAATAATTTTTATATGCTACATGCATTTGTAGATGTTACATGAGGTAGCGTAATCCGCGGGGTATTTTTTGATATATTCTGCCTTCTTATACTGCTTATGTACTACATAACCTAGAAATCGTTGCGTCTAGTGTTTTGAACTTCTTGCCGTGCTATTCACCGATTCACCCATAAAAAAAGGGAGAAATGATGAACTCGGGCAGGGGTGTTACGGTGAAGGACTTTTCTTATATGTAAAGTGTAAAGCTTTTATTTAGAATTCATCCCAACCAGGGTTTTTGACAAGTCATGAAATTCCTATCCCATGCGAGAATTATATTCTGTTTTATCCGACTTCTCAATGCAATCGTTAATCTAAAAATTAGTTTTTATATATTTTTTTGCAAGTACAGTTTGATTTGTCAGTGATTAAAAAAAGTAAATGTTCTAACTACCGCCATTGTTCCAGGCAAAGATGCCTACATTTTACAAAAGACAAAAAGGATCCAGCTGTCATGATTGGACAGAGGAGCAACTGAAAGAAGCCGTAAAAGCGGGGCAAAATGGGATGAGCCCGAATAAAGCCTCAAAGGAGTTTCAAGTTCCATGGTCAACGCTGAAGAGACGATTAGCAAACGGTTGCTTTTCGAAAAAACCTTTGGGTGGGCCGCCTGTACTAACACAAGAATGTGAGAAAAAGTTGGTAAAACATATTATAAAATTACAAAACGTCGGATTTGCACCGACAAGGACAGAAGTACGTACCATGGCATATAAACTATCTGAGAAATATAACCAACATCACAAATTTAACCGCGAAAAAGAAATTGCTGGAATGGACTGGCTACACTTATTCTTAAAAAGAAATCCGGAACTCCTAATCCGCAAATAGGAAGGAGTTTAACAAGCACGGTCAAGGGGTTTAAGTACGGAAAACGTTTCAGATTGTTTTTCATTGCTGCAAAACATCTTGGTAGAGCATAACCTCCTTGATAAGCCGGGAAATATATTCAACGTAGACCAGTCCAGACTTCAGCTGAATAATAGACCAGGTTACGTGTTGGCAGCAAAGGGGTCTAAGAGCGTTCCAGCGATAACATCCAGTGAAAAGGGTGAAACCATATCTGTAATCGCTTGCTGCAATGGAGAGGGCATGTTTTTACCCCCAGCTTGTGTTTTGAAGGGAAAAAATGAAAAGCCCGAGACAAGGACGGTATGCCGCCGGGTTCCACGATTTTCATGTCACAAAAGTCGGCGTGCGTAACAACTGATATTTTTCTTCTGTGGCTAAGGAACCATTTTGCACCGAGGAAGCCTGAGGGAACAGTCGTGCTTATTTTGGATGGACATAGCTCTCATTGCAGCAGCGTGGATACATTAGAGTTTGCGGAAGAAAAAAACATAATTTTGCTCTGTCTACCCAGCCACACCACGCACTATCTGCAGCCACTAGACAGAGCATTTTTAAAGCTCTGAAATCCTATTATTACAATGCATGCAATTCGTACATTAAAATGAATCCAAACAGAAAAATTTCCAGACTAGTGTTCGGAGGACTGCTTACAGAGGCATGGGTACAAGCAGCTACGACAGAGAATGCCATATCGGGGTTCAGAAGCACAGGAATCATCCCGTTTAATCCTGATGTCATCCCCGAATACGCGTTTTTAACATCAGCTTCAGATCAACATCAGGAAAACAACGAACGACTTGAAACCAGGCCTACTTCACCTCGACCAAGTTGTTCGCACTGGCCGGAGATACCTAATCCCTCGGAAGAAGCGACTGCAGACGTAGATAACGATCAGGGACTTGAACACATACAAGCTTCACCACAACTGGGCTGTTCGCAACGGGCGGAAAATCCACAGGAAAACATGCAGTCTCCATCAGAAGCAACAGATATGACCTCGAAAGTGGCAACAGAAGAAACTCAAACAACCCCTGGCAAACTCTTGGACCATATTTCGCCGACACCTATCCTAGATAAAGTTGCATCTGCAAGGAAGAAGTCCAGAGCTTTAGCTGAGGTTTTGACTTCTCCAGAAAACATCGACAACCTGCGTAACAGAAAACGACAAAATGAGTCAATGAAGAGCAGAGCAAATGCTAAAAAGAGGACCAAAGGAAAAACCGGAACCAAAGGAAAAACCGTAACCAAAGAGACTACCAAAGGAATTATCAAAAAGAAGCAGCCTAAGAAACGAAAAGCGTCTACCACTGACACCGAATCCGACTCGTCGCTGGATATCCAATTGCAAGATGATGATGATGATGACGCGGATGATGAGGAGTGTTGTTGTGCAGGGTGCGGTGAACTGTACAGTTGCACTAAAAAGCATGTGGATTGGGTCAAATGTATCAGCTGCCGATGTTGGCTGCATGAAGACTGTTCAAAATATGAATCTGTGTGTGACGTACGTGGCAAAAAGCAAGGGAAATAAGTTCACCATTTCACTCAAAGGGCATTTGATAAAAATATGTATTGTTTTTTTTTATCTTTTGTAGTGCCTTAAAGAGGATGTGGTACTGTTAATGTGTTACTTATGTATTTTGTGAAAGGAGTGTTCTTATTTTGTTTAAATAAATAATTTCTTGTCTTCTACGAGACAGAAATTTTTTGTTCACCATATCACCCTATTTGATGACGAATTACCCACCTGTTCCTGACACTCGTTCAATACTGAGTATCACAGCCGTGCATCCTTACTTCATATCGATGTCCTAATGTCTACACAGTTCTACTTATATCACACAGCTGCAAATTCTGACTGCGAGAAAATGTTTTACGCTGCTTGTGTAATTAATATAGCCACGCGGGATTAGCCGAGCGGTATGAGGCGCTGCAGTCATGTACTGTGCGGCTGGTCCCGGCGGAGGTTCGAGTCCTCCCTGGGGCATAGGTGTGTGTGTTTGTCCTTAGGATAATTTAGGTTAAGTAGTGTGTAAGCTTAGGGGCTGATGACCTTAGCAATTAAGTCCCATAAGATTTCACACACATTTGAACATTTTGTAATTAATATACAACGAAATTCTGTTAATTGATTTTGTTAAGGAATGTTAACATGGTTCTTGCTGCTTTGTACGCGACTAGTTAATAATTGGTTAAGAATTGTGGTTTTCAAACAATGCAAAACAGAAATGACGGTAATAACCTCTGAAGCACTGGTATGGCTCACCTGTGTCGTGCTCATGGTCGTACTCCTTCATGGTCGTAATGCAGTGAAGGAAACTCTTTGCTGCTATTGCGATGCTGCTGTATCTTAAAGATTGCTGGTCTACAGCAAGATGGCGTTGCTATATTATCAATTAGAAAGTTAATAACCAAATTAAAAAGAAATTACGGCTGCTCCAGCAAGTCGCCTCATCTCTGAAAACACTATAAAATTTCGACAAATAATTTACAATAGGATGCAAGACAGGATTGGGTCGGGTAAATGTGGCACACAAAATTTTACACTTTCAACAATGAAGACTGTTTGACTATGCGTTTAAAGGTCTAGTCATCAGGTATTTCAATGATCGGAAGCTTTGACCAGAACACACTGTTTGGTCTAACAGTCGAAAGAGTTCTCGAATCAGGACACTAAACAATAACTATCGTTCTCTACTTGTAACACAGTCCATACACTTATTAAATTCACAGACCCTTTTGTGTACAACGTAACACGTAAATATCTCGGTGTGCATCTTGAAGCATCACAGTGAGTGTGCGTTCTCTTGATGTGACTCATTCTAGATTATTCTAGGTGTTGTTTACTTCTTTTTTTCGACATCTTCTGCTATTATCTTGAAATAAATCTTATTCTTGGAACATGTTCTTATCTCCAAAGCTCTTTAATCGTTGCAAAATCCTCTGTTGCGTCCAATTTCGGAATATATGCTCCTGTCAAAATATTTGTAACTCATTGCAACAATAGTGAAGCAATCATTTTCTAGAAGGTCCTGATTTCTTTTCGTCTCTTCTCATAAATTTCTGTATTCTCTAATTCAGTAAGCTTTCTCGGTAGTCTTCCAAGCTTTTCCACTTACCACCGATACTAACAACAGTAATTAAATTTCCATTCATTATCAAACGTGCTGCATCCGTCCATCTTAATACACCCGTCCCACAGTACATTACTCCGTAATCCATTGCTGTTTCTGTGCTGATAATTTTTTATTTCACATAAAATGTTACCTACAGGGCCAAAGCTCTTAAAGGTACATAGATGTTACGTACAATTACAATGAAAAAATACACTGGTTAGCCAGAACTTTACTGCCATATACCTAATATCTGGTATGTTCATCTTTGGCACGGATAACAGCGATGACTCGTCGTGGCATGGAAGCAATGAAGCCTTGGTAGGTCGCTGCAGGGCGTTGGCATTACATCTGCAAGCACAAGTCACCTAATTTACCTAAATTCTCGGGAGGATGGGTGAGCTTTGACGTCACGTTCAATTGCCATCCCAGATGTGTTCGATCGGATTTTGATCTGGCGTGTTGGGGGGCCAGCACATCAACTGAAACGTGCCACTGTGTTCCTCAAACCACTCGATCACTCTCCTGGTCTTGTGACATGACGTATTATACTGTCGAAAATGCCACTGTCCTCGGTAAATAGGATCGTCATGAGCGGTGTATGTGGGCTGCAACCGTTATATGATACTCGTTGATGGTCATGCTCCTGTGGATCGAAACAGCATATCCAGACACTCTGGGATGATAATGGCATTGAAACAGAAGATGACACGCGTAAAGCTGAAATACTAAACACCTTTTTCCAAAGCTGTTTCACAGAGGAAGACTGCACTGCCGCTCCTTCTCTAAATGCTCGCAAGAACGAAAAAATGGCTGACATCTGACGGGACACCAATTCGATTCTACACAGAGTACGCGAAAGAACTTGCCCCTCTTCTAACAGCCGTGTACCTCAAGTCTCTAGAGGAACAGAAGGTTCCAAATGATTGGAAAAGAGCACAGGTGGTTCCAGTTTTCAAGAAGGGTCGTCGAGCAGATGCGCAAAACTATAGGCCTATGTCTCTGACATAAATCTGTTGTAGAATTTTAGAACATGTTTTTTGCTCGCGTATCATGTCATTTCTGGAAACCCAGAATCTACTCTGTAGGAATCAACATGGATTCCGGAAACATCGATTGTGTGAGACCCAACTCGCTTTATGAGTTCATGAGACCCAGAAAATATTAGATACAACTCCCAGGTAGATGCCATTTTCCTTGACTTCCGGAAGGCGTTCGATACAGTTCCGCTCTGTCGCCTGATAACCAAAGTAAGAGCCTACGGAATGTCAGACCAACTGTGTGGCTGGATCGAAGAGCTTTTAGCAAACAGAACACAGCATGTTGTTCCCAATTGAGAGACGTCTACAGACGTTAAAGTAACCTCTGACGCGCCACAGGGGAGTGTTATGGGATCATTCCTTTTCACGTCCGGCCCCGGTAGCTGAGTGGTCAGCGTGACGGAATGTCAATCTTAAGGTCCCGGGTTCGATTCCCGGCTGGGTCGGGGATTTTCTTCGCTCAGGGACTGGGTGTTGTGTTGTCCTAATCATCATTATTTCATCCCCATAAACGCGCAGGTCGCCGACGTGGCGTCAAATCGAAAGACCTCCACCAGGCGAACGGTCTACCCGACGGGAGGCCTTAGCCACACGACATTTCATTTCATTCCTTTTCACAATATATATATATATATGTATAAATGAACTAGTAGATAGTGTCGGAAGTTCCATGCGGCCATTAGCGGATGATGCTGCAGCATTAGAAAATTGCTGCGAAATGCAGGAAGATCTGCAGCGGATAGGCACTTGGTGCAGGCAGTGGCAACTGACCCTTAACATAGACAAATGTAATGTATTGCGAATACATAGAAAGAAGGATCCTTTATTGTACGATTATATGATAGCGGAACAAACACTGGTAGCCGTTACTTCTGTAAAATATCTGGGAGTGTGCGTACGGAACGATTTGAAGAGGAATGATTATATAAAATTAATTGTTGGTAAGGCGGGTACCAGGTAAAGATTCATTGGGAGAGTCCTTAGAAAATGTAGTCCATCAACAAAGGAGGTGGCTTACAAAACACTCGTTCGACCTATACTTGAGTATTGCTCATCAGTGTGGGGTCCGTACCAGATCGGGTTGACAGAGGAGATAGAGAAGATCCAAAGAAGAGCGGCGCGTTTCGTCACAGGGTTATTTGGTAAGCGTGATAGCGTTACGGAGATGTTTAGCAAACTCAAGTGACAGACTCTGCAAGAGAGGCGCTCTGCATCGCGGTGTAGCTTGCTGTCCAGGTTTCGAGAGGGTGCGTTTCTGGATGAGGTATCGAATATGTTGCTTCCCCCTACTTATACCTCCAGAGGAGATCACGAATGTAAAATTAGAGAGATTCGAGCGCGCACGGAGGCTTTCCGGCAGTTGTTCTTCCCGCGAACCATACAGGAAAGGGAGGTAATGACAGTGGCACGTTAAGAGCCCTCCGCCACACGCCGTTGGGTGGCTTGCGGAGTATAAATGTAGATGTAGATGTCTTGCACCAGCTCCACTGAACCCATGGATGCCCTCGCCAATGTTTCCCAGAGCATTATGGAGCCGCTGCCAGCTTGTCTCCGTCCCACAGTCCAGGTTTCAGGGAGCTGTTCCCCTGGAAGACGACGGATTCTCTCCCTTCCATCGGCATGATGAAGAAGGTATCAGGAGTCATCAGACGATGCAACGCTGTGCCACTGTGCCCACGTGCAGTGCCGACGGTCACGTACTCATTTCCGTCGTATTTGCCGATGTCGTGGTGTTGACATGCATGGGTCGCTGGTTGCAGAGGCCCATCATTAGGAGAGTTCGGTGCGCTTTCTGTTCGGGCACACTTGTAATCTACCCAGCATTGATGTCAGTTGTTAGTTCGCCACGTGTCCTGGTTTACCAGTCTTCCCAGCCTACAACGTCCGTCATCCGTAATGAGCGGTAGCTGCCCAGCCACACGACACCTGCACGTGGTTTCACGTTGGTATTGCTACGAGTTGAAGACATTCACCACAGGACTCCCCGGGCACCCGACGAGTCATTAGAGCCTATATACATGCAATGAACAACGTACCTGATTACGTACGAAATGGACTAAAATTACTTATTCTGCAAAACACTCATGACGAAAGCGTTTCTATTTTAGCCCTGTCGGCGCAAAAGAGTTCCAATCTATTTACCAACCCACATTGTACTTGTTGACACTTGCATTTCTGCGCAAGACAACATATGCAACTACTACTTCAGTATTTTTTTCCAGTGTGAATACATACTATACTCATTAAAATGCTTTTTCTCTTCCACCCTACAGAAGAGCTGCATGTCACTCACAAAACATCTTCCGCACATGTCTACAGGTTCCATGTAAATTAAGTGGTGTACCTGACAGGAACTCGAACCTAGAACCCTGTATTACGTAGGCAATGCTTCAATCGTCTCGTCCATTTATTTCTTCATCCTGTGTGCTGCAGCTTATTCCTAAAAAATATTAAATACTCTCATAAGCTGAAAGTTGCCCCTTGCCTTCTAAAAAATAAAAAGGTACATGATCTGACCTTTTTTTAAACTAAAATATCTTCTGTTTTAAAGACAGGATTTTCTGTTTGCATTTGGAAATCATCAGTTAGAATCTCATGAAACGTAAATAAAATACGAACATCTAGAACTTTTATGCTTCTGTCTCCTCACCACCCCACGTCTTTGCTTCGCCGGGTCGGTGATGTCATCTCTCACTTGCATGCAAAGTGAAAATATGAACCAGCCGAAACCAGCTGTTGCAATAAGACGACTGAATTGTTGTTTATTAGCGGAGAGTGTTATATATTGGAACGCTTTTCTGACATTCGTCTCTAGCCAGCCCTGTTATAGTTAATACAGTTTCATATTCCATTTTGAAATGATAACATTCATTTTATGTGTGCTGCAGTCTTTTTCTGAAATTAAAAAAATTGCTCCAGAATTTGCAAAACTGTTCCAGTAGCACAGTTCGAATTGCATAAAGTACATTCTAGAGTGCCTCCACAACTAATGGTAAAGGAAACTCACTTTTTGTATTACCGTTAAAATAATACTTTCGCTTTGGCATGACGAAACAATGATCGCATAGATTTAAAATTGTCAAGTGTATACCATTATTTCAGGCTGTTTACCACAATGGAAACAGAAATTCTTACTGTCTAAACCAATCTCAAATTCAATTTTTAACAAGGAACGGTACTACTACAGTGCAAAACATTAACAATAAATAAACAATGATTGTAGAGCAATTTGTACAAGTGGTGCTTCCTAGCGTACATACTTGAGCAGTAAATTGCAAATCAGACGTTCGGTAGCGTAAAATACTTTACCCAAACGCAATCACAAAAAAGCGGGACATTTGAGCGTTCCCAAAAAGCGGTATATTTGAGCGTTCCCAGAAAAACTTTTGGTATAGTAGGACGTAAAAAAAGAAAAGAAAAGAAAGGAACTATCCCGGGAGAAACGAGACGAAAGTACACCATATCCGGTTGAATCCGCGTTACTTAATCCATGATAATTGCAGCTTCGCGTGGCTGCCTCAACCAATAACGTAATGCGACTTTGTAAACGTCACTATGGCAACGGCTCAGTGTTGCCACAGCTCCGTAGTAGGCTACTACTTTCACCTGCAGCTGTTAGCGCTTTGCAGCTGAGAGCTGTCAATAGTGCCGCGAGTTGTCGGGGATCTTCTTAAGCTGTCTCGACTATACGTGAACTATTCTCCAGGTATAATACATTGCCTTATATGGTCTCATCCTGACCGAGTCTTGACTGTGAATCTCATGAATTTTAAGTTTTTAGCTACCGAGGCAGGACTCTAACCCAGTCCTCACATACCCTTCTGCTAGTTCTGTCCTGTTTTCAATCTGATGACGAGCTTCTAATTCTCGAGATTCACAGAAGAATTTAATAAAAATCACGATGCTAGATCGCGACTGGTAGCTTCTCAGTGTCATTTATTTTAAATTTCCTCCATAGCCGGAAGGTTCAACACCGTCCAGAATAAATAATAAAATGAAATCGCTCCAGCAGGTTGTTTTCAATGCAGCAAAGGGTTGGTTATTTGGTAAGTACCCCAACTGTGACGGCTAAAACCGAATATGGTGATGTGTTTGCTCTACCACTCACGAAGATCACTTATCTGTAAAATTCTGGATATGACGTTTAAAGGTTAATGCTTCTAAAGACTGCAAAAGTACAAGTCAAAAAGTAAAAATAGCCCGTAACGTACACTTATTACCTACAAATCATTAGGACTACCTAATGTATGAGTTGGCAAAAATAAATATACAAAGTCATCTTTTACAGTGTAGAAGTTGCTATCGTAAATGTTCTTGTACATTATTCCCTTATTCGTTATCGAATGAGGAATTGCAGTGAAATGATTAAAACACAGCGGTGTGGAAAGGTACGCACGCTTTACGAGGGTAACAAGTGATCATGCTACATCACTTTCTTTGTATACACGTTACAGTGGTGCAATATCAAAAACCATAGTAGTGGAATTATCAAATGATTCAACTGGAATAGTAGCTTCATAACCGGACCATGTCACGTATGTGTTCTTGTACACTATTTGATGAAAACTACACAGACACTCACTAGTGGACATCAATACGAGGGGCGTTTGGAAAATCCGTGCTAAGGCCGAGAGATGGCACCACCGGCACGTATCGAGGTCATGTTTTGTTAGTAGCATCTGTGGAAAGATCGCACACCAAGTTTCAGCCCTATTAGTCTGTTTCTTTGTGTTTGCCATTCGTGTGAATCAAGGAAGTCGAGTGATTGTCAAAAAATGGGTGAAAAAGAATTTCGTGTGGTGATTAAACATCACTTTATAAAGGCAAAACACTCAGGAGACTCTGCACCTTAGATTAGAACAGTTTATACGTGGTTTTAAAATTTTCGGAGTGACCATATGTGCACAAGTGATGCTGAACGTTCTGGACGACCTGTGGAGGTTACGACTCCAGAAATCATTGATAAAATCCATGATATGGTGATGGATGACAGAAGAGTTAAGGTGCTTGAGATTGCTAGTGCTGTGGGCATCTCGAATAAACGGGTACATCATATTTTGCATAAACATTTGGACATGAGAAAGCTATCCGCAAGATGGCTTCCACGACTGCTCACGCTTGACCAAAAATGGGATCGTGTGAAGTGTTGCAAGGATGGTTTGCAGCTGTTCAGGAAGAATCCGCAGGACTTTAAGCGTCGTTTCGTCACTGTGGATAGAACATGGATACATTACTATACTCCTGAGCCCAAACAACAATCTAAACAATGGGTTACTAAAGGAGAATCTGCACCAAAAAAGGCGAAGACCATTCCTTCGGCCGGAAAGGCTATGGCAACTGTGTTTTGGGATTCGCAGGGGACAGTCCTCATCGACTATCTGGAAAAGGGTAAAACTATTACAGGTGCATATTATTCATCGTTATTGGACCGTTTGAAAACCAAGTTGCAAGAAAAACGCTGGCGATTGGACCTCAAAAAAGTCATTTTCCATCACGACAATACACCAGCACACAGCTCAGCGGTTGTGGTCGCAAAATTAATGGAAATAGGATTCCAACTCGTTTCACATCCCCCCTATTCTCCAGACTTGGCTCCCTCGGACTACTATTTGTTCCCCAATTTGAAGAAATGGCTGGCAGGACAAAGATTTTATTCAAACGAGGGGGTGATTGCAGCAACTAATAGCTAATTTGCAGACTTGGACAATTCCTATTATTCGGAAGGGATCAACAAATTAGAAAAGCGTTGGACGAAGTGTATAAGTCTACAAGGAGACTATGTCGAAATGTAAAAAAGGCTTACCCCAAACACGTAAGTAGTTTTTATTTTTGCACGGACTTTTCAAACACCCCTCGTATGTCCAACCTTTACCCTTGCGGACGCTTGAACTCTGTTGGAGAACTGTCAATGAGGTGTCTGAGTGTCTGTGGAGGAATCGCAGACCTTTCTATCTCAGAAACCGAAAGCAGAGAAGATAGTGATGTTTGATGCTGGGGCTTGGAGCGATATCGATGTTGCAACTCATCACATAGGTGCTACATTGTGCTCAGGTCGGGACTAGGGCACGCCAGGCCATTTCAGGAATGTTACTGTCCACAAACCATTGCCCCACAGATGCTGCATTATGACAAGATGCATTGTCATGTTGGCACAAACAATGGCTGTCCCTCTAGTGTATGCAGTACATGATGCTGTATGGGGACCACACGCTCACCACGGGAAATAGCCCCATACTGTAACACAACCTCTTCCATACTTCACGTGATGACCAGAAACGTTCTCCAGGCATTCGTCAAACCCAAACCCTTCCATCGGATTGCCACAGGCTATAGGGTGATTCATCACTCCAGTTCACTAACTAGCACTCGTCCACTATCGAGTGGCGGCGCTCTTCACACCACCTCAAGTGTCATTTAGCGCTGATTACAAAAATTTGTGGCTTTTAATGAGGTGCTTGGCCCTTGTACCCCACCCATTTTAACTCGCTACACAGTCATTGTGTGCTAGCTAGACCGCCGATAGTTCAAATGGTTCAAATGGCTCTGAGCACTATGGGACTTAACACCTGTGGTCATCAGTCCCCTAGAACTTAGAACTACTTAAACCTAACTAACCTAAGGACATCACACACATCCATGCCCGAGGCAGGATTCGAACCTGCGACCGTAGCGGTCACGCGGTTCCAGACTGAAGCGCCTACAACCGCACGGTCACACCGACCGGCTACTGCCGATAGTACGCCGGTGCCTGAGATCTGCCTGGTTTTGGTTTAACTGTAATTGGTTCTTCGTGTTCCCACTTCACAATCACACCAACAAGAATGGACTCGAATAGCGATAGACGGGTTGAAATGTTCCTAATAGATTTGGGACTCAGGTGATATCCAGTGACTAGTCCGTATTCGAAGTCATTGAGCTCTGCTGACCAAGCCTTTTCGCTGTTGCTGTTTCTCTACCGACAACATACTACCTTTGCGCTCCTAAGGCATCGACTGCACATTCTCCAGCGCAGCGCCACGAAACAGCATCAAGAAGGTGTTGAACCGCGCGCCAATGGAAAAGGTGGGCAGCGCCTCACCTCCACGAAGACAAGAGTTCAGCAGCCCCTGTCAACGCTGATTTAACCAGCCGCTCATCGCTGGTCGGCCCAGTTCGGTCGTAGACAACGAGAAGGTCAGTACTGAGTAATAGGAAGACGTTACTCAGCCTGCGTTCAGCGAGTAATAATAGAGAGTAATGTACTTGCGCTTAGCAGGCACAAGAAGTTAAATTCCTTTTCATTTTAGAAATTATAGTAATCAGTTAATCTTAAAGTGTTGTACAGAACCAGCCATTGCAACTTTTCTCTTTCCTTGTTTGTGTCAGTGCTGACTCTCACAGTAGCTGACACAACACAACCCACGTCATTTTATACTGACAGAGCCTTCTCTCGTGAATCTAGTCGTCAATTCTGGCTTACTGTGAGGTATCCGGATACTTTTGGTCAAATAGAGTAGCTATGTATCTGGGCGCAGAAATCTGTTAGAGGTAACGGAGTGTAGATAGAAGCCGGCCGGAGTGGCCGAGCGGTTCGAGGCGCTACAGTCTGGAACCGCGCGACCGCTACGGTCGCAGGTTCGAATCCTGCCTCGGGCATGGATGTGTGTGATGTCCTTAGGTTAGTTAGGTTTAAGTAGTTCTAAGTTCTAGGGGACTGATGACCTCAGTAGTTAAGCCCCATAGTGCTCAGAGCCATTTGAACCATTTTGTAGATTGAAGATGAAATATGGATAATGTAACACGACATGCGATTTGTTAGTCAGCAAGAGTACAAAATCAACAAGACGTATAGCACAGTTTTCAGTGTATAAAATAACGGAGTCTTCTATGGTGCGGTACTGTTCTTCGGCGACTTTTTCTTCTGTAATCTCTTTACCTTCAAACGTCGAATGTACACAAATGCAGAGACATGTGCATGAAATGCCATAGGGGGTGGTTTCTGTATTGTAAATTAATTTGTTTCTGTATTGTAAATTAATTTTTATTCGGTTTGAGCTGTCAGAGTTTGCGTACTTTCCTCGTCAGTACATATTTTACCTTACTGCGATAAACAAATAGTGAAAGACTTCGGCTGTTCCACTGGGAATACGACACACGTGCTATCTGACGGAAGGGATATAACTTCACGTACCGTTCATGTGGACAGAGACGCCTATGGAGGAACTCACAGGCTTCGTTTTAGTAGCCGAACATTACGATGTACTTCTCTCCCTTATCGCCTCGGGGAGCATGGTCATTCAGTTTTACGTTTATACTGCCATTCATTCACAAAGCTATTGTTTACCGATGTTTTTGTACCTAGACTGCATTACACGGTTTACAGAAGCGAGCAAGTAAAAGGCATACAGTGTCTTTAAACGACTGTTTAAAGACCCGAGTCTCTGATTGTCGAAAGGTAATTTCAATAGTCGAAGATAACTACGTACTTTGTGACTATAGCTGATTGCCTATGAACCACAAATGTTAAAACTGATGTTGCAAGAGAATAAACAGATCTGTTTGAATAGGCATTTCCCAGTTAATGTCTTTGTTCGTAGGAAAGTGCTCATGTAATCCATTCCGAGTGTATTCTTCCAGAATAGCCAATGTCCTAACAAACAACATTTTTCTAAACGGAAAAGCATATCTTTATCTGTCATGAAAGACTTAACTGGTGAGCAGGAACGAAATAGGATCCAGAATTTTTGTACATCACATGGCCGTACTACCACACTTGATTGCGTTTCCTAGTACCTACCAAACAGAATTTGCATAAACATTCGTTTCTTTCCTTGCCTATACTCGGATTTAAAAGCAAAATTCATAACAACGAAAACATTGGGATTTAGTAGCACAAATGCTGCACGTGTGTGAACGGTTTAACTCACCATTATTATATGCCGCAGTTACATAGCACTGAATGTAGAACCATTCAAAAACGTAACAAGAAGTAACAAAATTGTAGTAGTGGAGTCATTTATGAACTAAAACGAAATATTTCCCTACCCTGAATCACTCGGAATGATAGTCGAGTCTTACAATCAACTGTCAATTCTCATGTGTCCCTAAGCTACACTGTGCTGAAATTTTACTGTTACACAGCCCTAACATTTACTTGTACCAACTTTTAAACAGTTGTACAAGAAAAAAATGTGTCATCCATTCTGTAAGAAGAGGCTGTTGTACAATAGACCATTTTAAACTCGTGAATGCAATTGAAGCACTGAGAATCGTATTGGCCCAAAGCACTGACACGAAGTATTGAGAAAAATAGATGTTTGTAAAAACCAAATTTGTAGAAAAACAACTAATCTCATAGGATTGAACTAGTTTTTAACCAAGTCTCACAATCGTATATTTTCGATGAAAAAATAATGTACCGACTTTATGTTATTAAATTTTAATTAATATTTATGGATATATTTTTTATTAATGTTAATTCACAAAATTTCCATGTACAGAGAAGATAGCATTTCTTGACAGTAACAAAGTTTGTAATTACCGTGAAACTGGAATCAGAACATAAAGAACAGATACTAAATGCACAACTCTCACAACTATGATCTGTTCCAACATTTTCTCGCACCCGTTATCACCATTTTCGTTAAACACACTCTGTAGCTTCAGGTTCAGATAAAACTACCCATATAACTCCAATTACGAAGTACTATTATCATGTACATGATGCAGACAGGAAGTTATTTTGGCAATCATAGACAGCAATTGAGCAGCGCAGAGCAACATAATTATGCTTTGCACTTTGGTCCCATAAGGAAACGAGTATCTTATATATCTCTGAGACAACTTTCCATGAATATTCATGCGTAGAATATGGACCTACAGACGTAGGTAAAACTGGTTCATCATAAGATCAGCAGATGTCAGGTATACACGCTACAATTTCAAAACTGATGACAATGTGCTTTCCGCCCTTATTGTTCTCTGCGCCTTAACTGTGGAACGAAATAATTAATGTACTTTTCCACTTTCCCTGGGTTTCATACACTCTGAGAGGCCTTTCGATCCAGTTAAAAAAAAAAAAAAGAAACATTTACTACCCTTTGAGAAACTAGGATAACACAGCGAGAATGATCGACCAAAATTTCAATGATGTAATCAAGTGAATGAACTTAAATGCGTTTGCCGACAGTGATTATTCCATGTGTGAGACTCTGAGATGAAAATAATGAAGTTAAATTTACCATGCAAATCAGAAGCGATAAAACGTACCCATATACTCACCCAGTGCCATCACACATGCCTGCAAAAAGCAGGACCAAGAAAATGAAACAAAAGTTATTCTCTGCCATTAAGTATCGTCGTCACAGACATAAAGTGCTAATCTTGTTCAATGATGAGTATGCATCCACCCAGAAATGTGCTCAGTTTCTCGAAATACACTGACTCGTGCAACTCATGGAATTCGCATAATGTTGTAAACAAACCAGTCACAAACGTATGTATATCAGCCGACAAATTCGAATACCAAGCAGGCTGCAGGTATCGGCCAATCAGAACAAAGTACAGTTACCATTGCTTCGTGCGCATGCCGTGTAATGTCACCTGTCAAATGCGTTCACTCCAGAAGATTATTTATTTACTAAGACAGAAATCAGACTCTGCGAAAGATGTTTAATACAGTAATTGAACGGGAGAAAGAGTGACTATCATTTACCAAATAGTAGAAAATTGTAGGGAGGGGGATGGGGAGGAAACATCTACATCTACATTTATACTCCGCAAGCCACCCAACGGTGTGTGGCGGAGGGCACTTTACGTGCCACTGTCATTACCTCCCTTTCCTGTTCCAGTCGCGTATGGTTCGCGGGAAGAACGACAGCCGGAAAGCCTCCGTGTGCGCTCGAATCTCTCTAATTTTACATTCATGATCTCCTCGGGAGGCATAAGTAGGGGGAAGCAATACACTCGATGCCTCATCCAGAAACGCATCCTCTCGAAACCTGGACAGTAAGCTACATTGCGATGCAGAGCGCCTCTCTTGCAGAGTTTGCCACTTGAGTTTGCTAAACATCTCCGTAACGCTATCACGCTTACCAAATAACCCTGTGACGAAACGCGCCGCTCCTCTTTGGATCTTCTCTATCTCCTCCGTCAACCCGATCTGGTACGGATCCCACACTGATGAGCAATACTCAAGTTTAGGTCGAACGAGTGTTTTGTAAGCCGCCTTCTTTGTTGATGGACTACATTTTCTAAGGACTCTCCCAATGAATCTCAACCTAGTAACCGTCTTACCAACAATTAATTTTATATGATCATTCCATTTCAAATCGTTCCGCACGCATACTCCCAGATATTTTACAGAAGTAACTGCTACCAGTGTTTGTTCCGCTATCATATAATCCTACAATAAAGGGTCCTTCTTTCTACGTATTCGCAATACATTGCGTTTATATGAATACAAATTTACACATAGACTATATAGAGGAATACCTTTTTCGCATGTATATCAGGAAACTTTTTGTGCAGAGACACTTCAGTAATGACTAGAAATCTATACACATACATACAGAGGAACTTTTTTTTGAACTAACGCTAGTATAAAAATGAAAGACTAAAACAAAATCTATGTATTATGTTTCCCATGCCAGTCTTTAAAATTCTTTTACAAAAATTATTTTTCCTGGTACGGTTATTACATGATGGAGACTTTATTTGATACAGTTATCATGCTTTTGTACCATTATGACAATATAGAGAATTTTATTACCTACGTGGGAAATGAGACTATAGTGGGCCGAAAAAAATTTGTAAACACCAAAACACACAACGTTACATTACAATGCCTAACATAGTTTAGGAAACCCATTGGTATTCGAAAAAGCTTCCAACTGTCTCGTTATAATTAAATACAGGTCCTGTATGGTTTTCAGGGGAATCTTAAGCCATTCCTCCTTCAAAACAGTGACAGTTTCAGGCAATGATCATGGAGGTGGACAGTAATCACGAATCCATCTTGCCAATGTAAACCACAAAGGCCCAATAATATTGAGATCTGGTGACTGTGGGGGCCAGGAGAGATCCGACAGGTCATCCTCGTGCTCACAAAACCACTCCTGGACGATAGAGCTGCGTGAACAGGGATTCTGTCATCTTAGAACACAGCTACATAGTCGAGGGACAAACTTTGTGTCACGGGGTGGGCATCATCAGCCAAAATGGTCGCATAATGCTGCCTTGCAGAGTAACCACGGGGCACATGAAATACCACGATATGGCTGCCCAAATCATCTCTGAACTCCCGTCAAGTTTCTCTCTTTGGATATTGAAAGGTCTCTGTTGGATTCCTTTCATGTTAATTTCTTAAATCTGTTGTCATTTACGTCATACATTCCACTTAAAAATTTACTGTGGTGTTTCTGACTCTATCTGGGAGGAGACTGAGCAGTGTAACGTGTTACTTTTACACATAATCAAGAACGATCTGTCACACTACTACACTTTAAAATACAGTTTATATGTAATTCATGTCACACAGTCTCATACAGAACCTACATGCACTTCCTTTTATATAGTGTATACGATAAGATACTGCCATCCCTCTTCCCTTCTGTGTGAAAGGATGAATGAGCAAATATATATCTAGTTGTGTGCTTGATGGTAGCAGACAAGCCTGTCTGGTAGAGGACAGTAGGACCAATGTCAGAACAGGTAGCTACGCTTTCTAAAAGCAAAGAGGTTTCTATTCTTCGTATGGTCCTGTCCATCCCTTGTCATATTGGTGTAGGAAGCTGCCTCTCTGGTCACTTCCGTTTGTATCTGTGAGGTACCCTCGGTAGGGGCCCACGCCAGTCTGTCCACGGCGAGCGTCTAAAGTGGTAAGATCTCCGGCTAAGCGCGTCTCTGCTAGCTCCATAGGACGATGGATTTCTTAAGTTCAGCCTAACTGAAAATTTAATCACCTTTGTTTCAGGTTTAGATCTAAAATATCTTATGTCATCTTAAATTGCAACGCAGTGTAGTTCTAGTGTGAAGTTCAGAATATATTCTAGTAGTTGCTTTGTCACTACTTTGTGAGCAAAGTGGAACCACGTGTTGATGATCTGTAACTCTAAGATCATCAATCTTAAATGCGAATGTGCGTGAGATTATAACGTCTCGTCTTGACAATATTTTTCAATATAGCAACTTTTCTTTATGTTCAACCCACGTGGGGTGTGCTTTGTGAGACCAGTACCACGTGCTTATATAATTGTTTGACCCATCAGGTTAATAGTAAGACGATAGTAACCAGTTCGAGGTTTTTCTTTTGTAAATTGCGTTTAATTATCAAAATTATTGTGGAGTTACACTCTTTGTGTAAACCAAGTTGACCACGTGAAGCATGTGGTGTAATCATCAAAGTAGCCCTCAGCTATTCTTTTCGAGAAGAGCTCACGGACAATTAGTAGGAATTTGGTATACCAGTGTGTGGTAATTTCATGATGGACAGGATTGCGCTTAGACCGTAACTTCTTTGGGTGAAAATTGAATTGGTTGGTTGTGGTTAATTTCCTCTTGCATATGTCTCAACGTTTTTCATGTGTTATTTTATGAATGCAGTGTTGTACGCAATCTCCCAATCTTGGCTCCATATTTGATGTGTTCCATAAGATTACAAACTCACATTTTCACTATCCTAAATAAGGCATCAGTTTAGTTATGTTTAATATGCTGAAATTTTACCAGAAGAATGATCAATGTTAAAATAAATGTCCAAATATAAACTGACATTTCTTTTTATTTAAATTATATATATATATATATATATACAGGGTTATTACAAATGAGTGAAGCTATTTCACAGCTCTAAAATAACTTTATTATCTGAGATATTTTCACAATGCTTTGCACACACATACAAAAACTCAAAAAGTTTTTTTAGGCATTCACAAATGTTCGATATGTGCCCCTGTAGTGATTCGGCAGACATCAAGCCGATAATCAAGTTTCTCCCACACTCTGCGCAGCATGTCACCATCAATGAGTTCGAAAGCATTGTTGTGGCGAACTCGCAGTTCTGGCACGTTTCTTGGTAGAGGAGGTTTAAACACTGAATCTTTCACATAACCCCACAGAAAGAAATCGCATGGGGTTAAGTCGGGAGAGAGTGGAGGCCATGACATGAATTGCTTATCATGATCTCCACCACGACCGATCCATCGGTTTTCCAATCTCCTGTTTAAGAAATGCCGAACATCATGATGGAAGTGCGGTGGAGCACCATCCTGTTGAAAGATGAAGTCGACGCTGTCGGTCTCCAGTTGTGGCATGAGCCAATTTTCCAGCATGTCCAGATACACGTGTCCTGTAACGTTTTTTTCGCAGAAGAAAAAGGGGCCGTAAACTTTAAACCGTGAGATTGCACAAAACACGTTAACTTTTGGTGAATTGCGAATTTGCTGCACGAATGCGTGAGGATTCTCTACCGCCCAGATTCGCACATTGTGTCTGTTCACTTCACCATTAAGAAAAAATGTTGCTTCATCACTGAAAACAAGTTTCGCACTGAACGCATCCTCTTCCATGAGCTGTTGCAACCGCGCCGAAAATTCAAAGCGTTTGACTTTGTCATCGGGTGTCAGGGCTTGTAGCAATTGTAAACGGTAAGGCTTCTGCTTTAGCCTTCACCGTAAGATTTTCCAAACCGTCGGCTGTGGTATGTTTAGCTCCCTGCTTGCTTTATTCGTCGACTTCCGCGGGCTACGCGTGAAACTTGCCTGCACGCGTTCAACCGTTTCTTCGCTCACTGCAGGCCGACCCGTTGATTTCCCCTTACAGAGGCATCCAGAAGCTTTAAACCGCGCATACCATCACCGAATGGAGTTAGCAGTTGGTGGATCTTTGTTGAACTTCGTCCTGAAGTGTCGTTGCACTGTTATGACTGACTGATGTCAGTGCATTTCAAGCACGACATAGGCTTTCTCGGCTCCTGTCGCCATTTTGTCTCACTGCGCTCTCGAGCGCTCTGGCGGCAGAAACCTGAAGTGCGGCTTCATCCGAACAAAACTTTATGAGTTTTTCTACGTATCTGTAGTGTGTCGTGACCATATGTCAATGAATGGAGCTACAGTGAATTTATGAAATCGCTTCAATCATTTGTAATAGTCATATACACACACACACATATATATATATATATATATATATATATCACTGGTTGTCGTAAGATGACTATTAGAAGATTATTATTAATGTTAGTCTGGCTGGCAATTTGGTAAACTAGACTGGATACCTGGTGAAACAGTTGCTCAGTAATGCAAGGATAACTTCCCCAGATAGCTCACAGCTTTTAACCCTCTTTTATTGTCTTGAATATCAGCACCGCTTTCAGAACAACTTAATGGATCAACATTACAATATAAACTCGGTCAGAAGTTGGAAACAGTATGAACCAAGGCACATCCGAACAAATGACTTTCTTCCATTGCTCCAAAGTCCAGGTTTTATGACTGCGGCACGACATTTTCCTGTTACAGGCGTCCGCATCACAGACGAGTGGACTTGGAATTCCAGCGCACCCTGCAATTCCCTGCTTCCACTGCTCTCTTCGTGCTGTTTTGGTGTAGACAGCGTTCGCGAGTGCGACATTTGATTCTGCAGTGACTTTAGCAACGGTCGTCCTCTCATTTTTCGTAACAATTCTCTTCAGTGATCGTCCGTCACAATCATTCGACACACACCTTCGTTTATGCAACCACTTAGACGCTTTGTTTTCTTTTTGTTGTGAGTCACCAGTCTTCTGACTGGTTTGATGAGGCCCGCCACGAATTCTGCCCCTGTGTCAACCACTTCATCTAAGAATGGCAGGGACTGATGACCCCGTAGTTTGATCCCTTCACTCCCCAAACCAGCCAACCAACCAGAGTGGCACTTGCAACCTACGTCATCAATTATTTGTTGCATGTATCCCAATCTCTGCCTTCCTTTACAGTTTTTACCCTCTCCCTACAGTAGAATGCTGAAGATTAGATGGGCAGATCACAAAACTAATGAGGAGGTATTGGATAGAATTAGGAAGAAGAGAAATTTGTGGCAGACCTTGACTAGAAGAAGGGATCGGTTGGTAATACATGTACTGCGGCATCAAGGGATCACCAATTTAGTATTGGAGGGCAGTGTGGAGGATAAAAATCGTAGATGGAGACCAAGAGATGAATAAACTAAGCAGATTCAGAAGGATGTAGGTTGCAGTAGGTACCGGGAGATAAAGAAGCTTGCACAGGATAGAGTAGCATGGAGAGCTGCATCAAACCAGTCTCTGGACTGAAGACCACAACAGCAACAACAACAACATCTCCCTTTAGTATCATGGAAGTTATTTCCTGATGTCTTAATAGATGTCCCTTCTTCTTTTCAGTGTTTTGATGAGAAAAACGTTGTGACCACCTGCTTACTAGCTTGTTTGTCTGTCTTTGGAACGAAACCCATCACTGATTCTGCGTATCAGGGAACTAACAGTTTTTTGGCAGGTTTGTGGAGGTATGTGACATTAGATGTCTAAGCAAAGGTCATCTAGCTCGCTTAAATAACAGGCCGCTGATTTCCTTACACGGTAGTGGTGCTCGATAGCGAAGAAATTGGTTCCATAGGATTTACACCAGGCGAGTTTGGTCGACAACACATCAACGTGAGTTCACTATAATGCTCCTCAAACCAATGTAGCACGGTTCTGGCTCAGAGATGGAAGATGACATCGCCGTCGGGGAAGACATCAAGCACGGAGGGATCCAGGTCACACGCAGCTGTCAGCGTGTCTTCGGTTACTACCACCAGTCCCATGCAAGCGCGGAAGAATGTCTCACGTAGCATAATACTGCTCCTACCAGCCTGCGTCCGTGGTGCGCTGCACGTTTCGAGCCGCCGTTCACCACGATGACGACGTTTGTGGAGACAACCATCGACCTAGTGTAGCAAAACTTTATATTCGCCCTAAGAGCCGAAACGTTTCTGTTGATCGACTGTCGAATCTCGATGGTCCCGTGCCCACTGCAATCGTAATTGAAGATGTCGTTGGGTCAACATGTGAACACGTAGGGGTGGTCTACTGCGGAGCTCCATGTTCAATAGTGTACGGTGAACGATGTGCTTCAAAACACTTCTGCGTGCACGAGCATGGTGCTTTTTCGGGACAGATGCCACAGATCACCATCTCCTACTTTACAGAGAGACAAGCCTATTAACCCCATATTCTGTGCAGAGTCGTGGACGACCAACCATTTAGCGCCTACTGGTAGTTTCACTGTCCTACTACCTCTTTCCGTAGATGCTCACGACAGTAGCACGTGGATATTCGACCAGCTTTGCCGTTTTTCGAAATACTCGTTCACAGGCTCTTCGTAATAACAATCTGCCCTTTGTCGAAGTCGCTTATCTCAATAGATTTCCCTATTTGCAGCCCATATCTTCGCCTGGGTGATCCCCCATCCATGTCTGCACCACTTACACGTTTGTTACGGCATCACATGCCCGCAGCCCCACCAGGAGGATCCAACGTCGCGGTGGCCATTGGTCATGATGGTTTGGCTGATCAGTGCATTTCTTTCCGGAAAATCTCCTCATTGCTTACCTTACCAGTCCATCTTGTTTTCAACATTCTTCTGTAGCACCATATCTCACAACCTTCGGTTCTGTTCTTTTCCGGTTTTCCAGCAGTCACTGTTTCACTATCATACAATGCTGTGCTGCAGACGCACGGTCTCAGAAATTTCTTTCTCAGATTAAGACCTATGTTTGATGCCACTAGACTTCTCTTGGCCAGGAATGCGCTTTTCACCAGTGCTACTCTGGTTTTTATGTCCTCCTTGCAGCGTCCCTCATGACTTATTTTGCCTCCTAGGTAGCAGAATTCCTTAACTTCACCTACTTCGTGATCACCTGTCCTGATGTTAAATACCTCGCTGTTCATATTTCTGTTGAATCTCATTACAGTCGTCTTTCTTCAGTTTGCTCTCATCTATATTCTCTACTCATCATACTGTTCGTTCCATTAAACACATCCTGTGATTCTTCTTCACTTTCACTGGGGATAGCAATGTCATCAGCGAATCTTATCATTGATATCCTTTCTCCTTGAATTTTAATTCCACTCTTGAACCTTTCTTTTATTACTTTTATTACTACAAGCTGCGACATTGCTTTTTCTATGTACAGACTGAGCAGTAGGGGCGAAAGACTACATCCCTGCCTTTATACCCTTTTTAATCCGAGCATTTCGTTCTTGGTCTTCCACTCTTGTTGTTCCCTATTGGGTCTTGTACACACTACATATTACCCGTCTTTCCCTACAGGATACCCCCATTTTTCTCAGAATTTCGAAAATCTTGCACCATTTGACATAATCGAACGCATTTTCCCGAAGGATAAACCCTACAAAAGTGTCTTCGTTTATCTTTAGTCTCGCATACATTATCAACCACAACGTCAAAACGCCTCACTGGTGCCTCCATCTTTCCTAAAGTCAAACTGATCGTCATCTAACCGTTTTTCAATTTCCTTTTCCATTCTTCTGTTTATTATTCTTATCAGCAACTTCGATGGGTGAGCTGTTGAGCTGACTGTGCGATAATTCTCACACTTGCCAGCTCTTACTGTCTTCGGAACTGCGTGAACAATATTCATCTGAAAGTCTGATGACACGTCGCCAGTCTCATACATTCTACACACCAGGGTGAATAGTCGTTCAGTTGCTATTTCGCCCAATGACTTTGGAAATTACGATGGAATGCTATCTATGTCTTCTGCCTTATTTTATCTAATTCTTCCAAAACTCTGTGACCTGATAGTCAAGGGAAGGCATGTTCTGTTACGATTGTGGAGTGGACCGTAATCAGTTACTATTGGTTGCCTTTTACAGTTACACACTTTTATTTTTAAGACAGTAATTCCAGAATCAACAATAAATAAACAAATACCACACGTTATTAATGAAGGAATAAAGAGCTGTATAAATAATAGTGTTTTCAGTGCGTTACAATTTAGCAAATCACCATAAAATACAGATAAAAAAAATGTTAAAAAAAACATGCCGCTGTGATCACGGCTGAAGGCCTTACACGCCAAGAATGACAATAAATTAAGAATGTTTAAGAACTCGCTGCAATTAAAACTTACAGGTATTAAAATATTAAAAGGTAAGTGGCCACAAACACAACAGACGGTGTCAGAGGCCAGGAAAGGCAGTAAATAAAGTTTTAAGGCTTACTGCTAAAATATAAATATCGATTTTTTTTAAAGCAAATGACCACAATAACGTCTGAAGGCCTTACACGCCAGGAACGACAATTACATAAAAAATTAGAAACCTGCTGTAAAACAGCAAATACAAGCAAAGGTTAATTAAAAGAAACAAGCAACTGACCACTAAACGGGAAAAATAAGGTGATGGTAACCTTGTAACACAACCCTTAAACTGCTAGATTTATTCCAGAAGGCGACCGGAACTATTAACTAGACATACATAACCTTTAATGTAGGCATTACAAGATATGGTAATAAATAATACAATAATAAAACACAGGGACCAGTCACAGACGATGCTCCAGGAATCGACCTCTGAAAAGGTCCGGCAACAAACACTTCCGCGAGCGATGAGATAGGCAGCCAAGAGTTGCATTCACTTCACAAGATGGTAACTCAGACTAGTGGCAGTCTAACGAATGACTAATGACAATCTTGCTGAAGCTACCCGACGTCCGATAAACCAAATGAAAGAATGGAACAACACACCAAAGCCGGAACCGGCGGACTGCACTACGCCCCCAGAAGACTGTGCTTAGAGCGCCCGGAACGAGAATCACTACCACCAGAGTAAAAGAATCACAAACGGCCCACAATCAAGAAAGCTGTCAAGACTACACGCCTTACCGGACAGCAGAGGCAAGGCGAGGAAACGTACACTGCCGTTACATACACTAACCCCAAGGGCAGGTAACTGGGGCGTTAGCGGCCACCAGGCAGGAAAAATACCGCTGGCTGAACACAACAAATTGCAACAAGCTGAACGCAGTAAATAGTAATACGAAATCTAGGAAAGCTAATGAGATCCGCCTTCCCCAAGCACTCCACTCGCTGCTCTTCGCCTCAGCGCCACTATGAGCAGCAACACGAACCCAAGCCACTGGAGAATTACGAGATGTCACAGTGGTGGAGGTTTCTCTACTAGAATTGAAATGCACTCATCTTAAACCTTGCTGTATTCGGTTTACGACGAGGTCCTGCACCATCGTGTCCACAGCCCTTCCATCCGGCAGTCTATGCGCGCTGCCAGCGGTCAAGGCGTGTTCCCGTACTGTGTGGACCTAGCTCCTCCTGAGTCCCCAACCGAACTGCCACACTCACACGACACGGAAAAACAACCACGTTGCCCCAAAGATAGGGCAACAGTTACTATATATAGATAACCGCCGCTGCTGCCACTAGCGGACAGGCAACGCTTGCGAAACGAGTGGCGCCAGTCAATACGAGAAGAAGACAAACAACCGCCACCATGCCAACTAAAGGATGCGATCTGGCCTCCAACAGAGGGCGGAAACCTACAAACAGCACCAAGCCGAGCTGCAACACGGCTCACTCTTTTCAATTCTGATTCTAATACTAGATCCACTGTCTCGTCTTATGAACTGCTGTTTCTTGTTGTATCAGGTTATTAGACAAATCTTCCGCTTCACAGAGGCCTCCAATGTACTTTTTACACCTATCCGCTCTCACCTTAGGATTTAACAGTGGAATTCCCATTGCAGTTTTAATGCTACCACTCTTGCTTTTAATTTCACCAAAGGTTGTTTTGACTTTTCTGTGTGCTGATTCAGTCCTTCCAACGATGATTTCTTTTTAGATTTCTTCACATTTTTCATGCAGCCATTTCTCCTGAACTTCCCTGCACTTCCTGTTATTTAATTGCTGAGTAACTTCTATTTCTGTATTCCTAAATTTCCCTGAATATTTTTGTACTACCTTCATTCATTGATGAGCTAAAGCATTTCTGCTGTGTCGTCCGAACAAGACACAGCCAGGACAAAAGTACCACAGGAGCAAAGATGCGAGCTGGTACCAGTGCCAAAGAGACTCGCCACTTGCCGAGTTCTACCAGCGTCACGGTTGGTTCTGAGGATGAAGGTATCAACCTCGCCTCGGCCATTGGCCGGCCGAGCACAATCCGCCAGGGACTGAACGACAACAGACAGAAGCCTACTCGGAAGATGGAGGGCTGACTTAGACAGGGAACGTCGATTAGTGAACTCTCAGAAACGAACAGACAGTTGTTGTAAATTGCATTTGCTATGCACTGTGAAGTATACCTACGATTATTTGCACTTAGCCAATGAGAGCCTTTCTTGTATTATATTACAAACAGTGTTGCAATTTTCAATATTCAACGAATATCTTTTAACTCATTTATGTGACTTCATTACTAATTCGTTGGAGTATTGTAGAACCTTCGTTCTCTTCTCCTATTATCTGACGCTGGTGCATGGCTGTGTAATAGCAGGGAGAAATTGTCTTAGCGGTGTACTGCACCAGAAGCCGTTTCACGAACCCACAAGCTCGGCCTACCGTAAGAATAGTGGCAATTCGGCCTCCACAACAGTAGCGACGAGGCCTTTACAAAACTGGCAGAGAGATTTTACAAAAATTTCTCCTGTTACCAATGGTTTCTTCGCAGTTACCTTCTCTGTACCTATATTTTTGTTTCCAACTTACCTGATTGCCCTTTTTAGAGATGTCTGTTGCTCTGAAACTGAAATATCTAATGAGTTATTCCTCATCGCAATACCTGTAGCCTTAGAGAAAGTCAAGGGTAGCTCTTTATTCCTTAAAGCTCCCGTACCCTATTTCTTAGTGCATTGATTCTTACTGCCTAGTCTCTTAAACTTCAGCCTACTTTTAATAGCTACTAAATTGTGATCTGTGACTATATCTGCTCCTAGGTACGCCTTACAATATTTCGGAATCTCTACCTGACCATGAAGTAATTCAACTGAAATCTTCCCTGCCTTTTTCAAGTATACCTCCTCCACTTATGATTCTTGAACAGAGTATTCGGTATTACTAGCTGAAATTTATTACAGAGCTCAATTAGTTCAAAATGGTTCAAATGGCTCTGAGCACTATGGGACTTAACTACTGTGGTCATCAGTCCCCTAGAACTTAGAACTACTTAAACCTAACTAACCTAAGGACATCACACACATCCATGCCCGAGGCAGAAACCTAACTAACCTAAGGACATCACACACATCCATGCCCGAGGCAGGATTCGAACCTGCGACCGTAGCAGTCGCGCGGTTCCGGACTGAGCGCCTAGAACCGCTAGACCACCGCGGCCGGCCAGCTCAATTAGTCTTTCTCCTCTTTCTCATTCCTTATCCCAAGTCTAAATTCTCCTGTAACCTTTTCTCTACTCCTTCCGCTACACCTGCATTCCAGCCCCCACGACTATTAGATTTTCATCTTCCTTTACGTACTGAATTACTCGTTCAGTATCCTCATGTATATACTCATCTCTCTGTCTGTCTCTCTCTCTCTCTTCATATTCTGCTTGCGACATCGGCATGTCTACATGAACTATTGTTGTCGGTGTTGGCTGTCAGTTCTGATGAGAACAACTCTATCACTGAATTGTTCACAGTAACACACTCTCTGTCCTGTCCTTCTATTCATAACGAATCCTACTCCTGTTATACCATTTTCTGCTGTTGTTAATATTACTTTATACTCATCTAACTAGAAATCCTTCCGGACTGGGGAAGAGCGCCTGGTCCCCGGCAGGAATCCGCCTGGCGGACTTGTGTCGAGGTCCGGTGAGCCGGATGGTCTTTAGGCGGTTTTCCATCTGCCTCAGCGAATGCGGGCTGTTTCCCCTTATTCCGCCTCAGCTACACTACGTCGGTGATGGCTGCGCAAACAAATTCTCGACGTACGCGTACACCACCATAACTCTACCACGCAAACATAGGGGTTACACTTGTCGGTGTGAGACGTTCCCCCCACGGGTGGGTGGGGGGGGGGGGGCAACGGGAGCCGAACTGCACAGTAACCCTGAAAGAGTGGTTCGGTGTGGGGCGGGGGAAGGGTTAAGTGGACTGCGGTAGTCGTCGTGGTGTTGTGGACCACTGCGGCTGCGGCGGGGACGGAGCCTCTTCGTTGTTTCTAGGCCCCAGGTTAACATACAATACAATACAGCTAGAAATCCTTGTCTTCTTTCTATTTCACTTTACTAACACCCACTATATCTAGACTGAGCTTTCACATTTCCCTTTTCATATTTTCTAGCTTCCTTATCACGTTGAAACTTCTGACATTCCACCCTTCCTCCCACTCATAGAACGTTATCGTTTCGTTGGTTAATCAATCTTTTTCACATGATCAACTTCTCCTTGGCAGTCCCTCCCACCCCCGCCCCCCCGCCCCCTCCCCCCATCCCCTCTTAGATCCGAATGAAGGACTTGGCAATGAAGAGATTCTAGTAATCAGAAACGATCGAGACCGGAGCGCACCGGCCGACGGGAAATCGCCAGTACAACGCAGACACACACACAACAGAGACGACTGACAACACAGTCCACACGGTGAAATACCAAGACCAGAGAGCAGAACAAAATCGGATACCAAGACGTAGCAACTATCAGCGACCAGAGCGAGGATGAGTAGATGAACGATAACGCACTTTGTCGAAACGCGACTGCTGTCTGAGACGCTGCGCTGTCGGCTTTATTCAATAGGACCACCGTGAGCGGCGATAGGCCGGCGCGGTGGGCGTGGCCCGCGCTTAGCGTTGTTTCGGCGACAGCAGCGCTCGCAGATTATAGGGGCGCCTCCTAGCGGCTGTCGTCTACGTCCATGCCTTCTGGCGGGCTGTCAAAATTGTCGGGCCGGGGTACCAGAGAGATAATCATGACACTTTTTCAATTACAGGCCACATGTCCTGTGGATGCACATTATGAGTCTTTATTGCAGAGCTCTCCAATGGCTTCTGCATCCTCCTGCCGTTGATCATTGCTGATCCTTCCACCTGAATGGGTAATTTCCTACCACAAGGGCGTGAGAGTGCCCTGAATCTCTGCCCGACCCTTCGCCCCCTTTGGAAAGACTGTTCGCTGAGTGAGAGTGACTTCCTGTGCTGGAAGTCTTCAGCCGCCATTGCTGACGATTTTTATTCAAAATTTAAGGGGTGACGGAGTTCGAACTTGGAACCGAGTACGTTTTGACTACTAATCAGAGATAATACTACGGGACCAAGAGTGCGACGCTATACTTTTTGAAGCACAAACCACTTCGGCTCGGTTATGAAAGCATCCACTATACGAACACCAAACCATTTGCTCTCGTTCGAAATTCACTTAGCTTCGACGTA
This sequence comes from Schistocerca piceifrons, assembly GCF_021461385.2. NCBI lineage: Eukaryota > Metazoa > Arthropoda > Insecta > Orthoptera > Acrididae > Schistocerca > Schistocerca piceifrons. The sequence continues at coordinate 775,822,383 of NC_060140.1, read as the reverse complement.
ATACACTCAAACCTACATAGACCACTGTTCTGACCACAACTGACACTAACAACATATTGAGGACATTCTACAGCTGGCGCTCATGGTCAAATACAACAGCGCAACCTACATGCCTTCCTCGCGGTATTCCTATATATTTGTCCATTCTCTGTAATTCGCTGTATTCAGATGGATGTTTCCATATTTTTGTTCAATCCCTCTATATTTAATAATAATACTAACTGCTACGAGTATCAACAGGAGGAAAAAAAACCAATGTGGTACATATACAAACACACTCATAGACCACAATAAACTGAGATGCGTACAGAGTACACACATAGTGTGCAATCAGCACACGCACACACAAGCAAACACATTTATTTATACTGTTAGAAATGGTCCAAAATATTCCACACACACTCGCTCATACATCCATTATTTAGAAAGAAGTACGCATCCACTCACTTTCTCTCTGTCTGCCAAGTGAATAGTGTGAGCACGGCAGGGATTTTCATCCCATCGTCATAAGTGAAACGTTTGTCACCATGGTGTTACAGACAGTCTTTTAGCTGCGATAGTGTTCTACGTGGTATCGCAGTCGAGTTCTCTCATGGTGCACCAAGTGCAGAAACTGAGGTGCACGCACTTGTTGTAACCATCAGTCATTGAGTCCTCCTTTGGGTGGCACCTATGACTATATGGTAAGCGTATATTTTTGAGCAGACTCCCAAGAACACCACAATTGACAGCCTATGTGCCCTGTCTTTCATCAGGCCAATAATGTTGTTGTTAGCCTGCGTTAAGCCACAAGGATTGTCGACTGCATATAGAAACATGATGAAGCTGTCCTTATCTGTATGAAGTAACTTTGGATCTCTGAAGTCAGTAATGAAACGTGCATATGGTGGATCCTGTTTGGTTGTTTGCTAGAGAACACCAAGGAGTTGGTGGATTCTGTAACAAAGAGCAAAATGATAAGATCCACATGTGGTGTTCGATGAACTTCTTTTACTTGAATTCCAGTAGCAAAATCCAGATCAAACAGTGCAAGTCCTTGGGCCAGGCCTAGTTCGAATATCCATAACTGCAACATAAAAAGACTGTCGAGGCACCAGACTAGATAGGTGGACCTGAACTAGCAGGCAAACTAGACAGACTGATCGGTGCACCAGCCCTTAAGTCAGCTCTGTGGCAGTGCTGGCCACTTCTGCTGAAGAGGGTGTGTCTTGAGCTAGTCGCCGATTAGCGGTTCAGTCATAAGGCTGCTTCCAACTTCTATATGTGGACTGGCGTCGCGTGATATGCTTAGCACATGATATCATGTTGCGCCCCCCTCCCCCCAAGATCATTCGCCATCGCTGCTGGAAACGACGGTGAGGGGGTGGGGGGGGGGGGGCGACGAGTCAGGGAGCAGGTGCCACTGACGAGGCAGGAACCAGAACTTCAGCCGATGACAAGTTTCTGCGTGTAGCTGGGAACATCGGCTGAAAAATCAACTGCGGGGTGTGTAACGACATCCATGAACGGAACATCCTCTTCTACCGGCGGAAGCGCAACGACGACTGGAGGGTCTGCAGCGGACAGGAAAGAAGGCGGCAGGGCGGAGGGGGCGCTCCTCCCATATCTGGAGGTGGTGGCGCTGTAGTGACTAAGACGGCACTCCGTCGACGTCCATAGGCTCCATGTCCTATGTCTGCATCGTGGGACCCGAGGGCGACAAAGGCAGCTGACTGCGGGGTCCTCTCGTGCACCGACTTTGAAAATGAAAAACTTGCAGCAGGATCACGCACCCCACATGAACGGAGCTGATTTTGATGGCACTTTCGCGGCGCAGTAGTGGCCTGTAGAGGATACTCTGAATGGACCAAGACCTTGATAATAAGGGTCTGTTCCCAGCGACTGTGCCAAAAACTCTGAAAAAGACTAAATCATGCACATTCAACTGTGCTGCAGAGGAAGGGCCGATCATTGCAGAGGACGCAGCGGCTGAAGCAGTCCTGTGACGGATTCATTCAAGAGCTCTGCTGGCCATTGCTGTTGCTTGGCTCAGAATGATAAGGTGAGTGAAAGAGTACTAATTTGATTGAATTTTCTCATTATGAGAAGACAGAAGGAGTGATCTGTTTAAGTGGCAAAAACATTCAAAAGCCAAGATCGCATAAATATTTCATTATAAAAACCGGTTTTGACAGACTTTGCTGTCATCTTCAGGTCTTACAAATCATTTTTATGAAACGTATCCATTATAAGTTGGACCTCACGCCAAGTTGTCATGTAGATAAAAAGCAGCACATTATAAAAGGTTTGTCGTAACTAAAAGGTTTAAAAACGTAAAGCACCTTGTGCAAATGACCATGTCCACATAAATATCCCTCACAGACGATTGTTACGTCACAAAAATATTGTACGCAGTAGCACATTTGTTTACATAAGCTGGATATATTTCAAACATTGAAAATCTACCTTAAACGTCCCATAACTCAATTTAAGATGAAATTTTATATTTGTGGATCTGTTTATGCCTGAAGAATGTGTTTGTTATCATTAGTTCATTATTTAATGCGAACACCTTCAATCTATATCGCCGGCCGGGGTGGCCGAGCGGTTCTAGGCGCTACAGTCTGGAACCGCGCGACCGCTACGGTCGCAGGTTCGAATCCTCCCTCGGGCATGGATGTATGTGATGTCCTTAGGTTAGTTAGGTTTAAGTAGTTCTAAGTTCTAGGGGACTGATGACCTCAGAAGTTAAGTCCCATAGTGCTCAGAGCCATTTTTCAATCTATATCCATTATTATTTATTACGTTTTCCCCTTCAGAAATAGTAACATAAACTATGGAGGTGTTACCCATTTTTGCATTTAAATCTTCTGTTACTACCAAATAACCATTTTTATTTATCTTCTATAGGGTTGTTTGCGAGGTATCATAGAAGACTTCAAAGTCATCATTCCTCCCCTGTTCTGGGCTATAGACTCCAATTACCGACAGATAACATCGTGGTATCTTTATCCTGACCACAACTGTCATTTCATCAATGAAGGTGAAGGAGCGTATTTTGTTTGTTAAAGTCTTCTTCCGTAGGACAGTAACTCTAGCGCAAGCTCTTTGCTTTTGAGGGACTCCGCTGCAGATCATGTCATACCTGTTTATTGTTGTTGAACCTCTTGATTTCTTTTTGGTTTATGTTGTGATGGCCGTGTCAATTATCGTAAATTTAATTCATTTTCTAGTTCTGCTGCTTCATCTTGAGACTGTGGATACTCCAAGTAGTCAGTCTGAGTACAGTGTTGATTCCAAGTCTAATATTCCTGTTGTGTGCCAAGACGTCTTTAGTTTATCTGTCAAACTTGCTTTTTTCTGGAGGTTCTGAGTAACGTTACAAGTCCCCCCGTTACATGATACTTGCCTGTAGCCAGGTAGCTAGGTGGTGGGTCTGCACACCTGTTTTTCTTTTGAGTTTGTCTCCCTTATATAGTTGCTTTCACTACAGTTATGGACCCATCTCTCCTGTTTTTCGTCGAGGTTGTCTTCTCTATGAGAGGTGGCTTATGTTCACTTAGCAGCCTCCTCCCGGCCCCCTCCGTCTGCCTACCTGTGTTGTGGACTGCTCTTCATCTGACTCCTGCCTAAGAGACCTGTCTGGCTCGGGTGGTCCTGCCAGGAGCTTAAGCTCCACATTCATAGCTCTCTGGGTCATAGCAGAGTGCACAAACCTCCCCGCCAAGGATAAGGCGGCAGTCCCTGAGGAGGCCAGAACCGTAATGGCGTCAGGCAAGCCGCTTCGTACAGACAATGCCCCAATGGCCTTGATGGAGAAGGTAAAGAACTCCTTTCTGAAGCAAACGTGGTACAAACGCACTGGACTGACCAGTGTCTGTATATAAGAGGATGACACCCTGCTGGAGTGAAAAACTGTGCTAATTTGCTTATCTCTATGTGACCAACATGTGTGGAGATACTGCAAGAGAATGTTGAGAATGGGATGTGCAGCTGTCGCCTGAGCAGTCTGTCAGTGGCTGATGGGAAAAGTAAGTGTTCCAGTGTCCTGGAAATCAGTATGAAAACAAGATTCTTCTAAGGTGTGAAATGCCAAATTAGTGCTGGCTGGTAGGTGAAAAAGAGTGCTCATATTCTAATTTGCCGTTGTCCTGCTCACAATTTCATACTGATAACTGGAAGGGAAGAACAACACAGCAGATTTTTCGCCGTGCATGGAGGGACTTGCTTTGAAGGGCTGAACAGTGGGGTGCGTGGTTTGTGATCCGTCACCAAGTACAATTATCTGACATAAAATATTGATAGAATTTGGTCACGTCAAATACGATAGTAAGAGCTTCCTTCTGAATCCACAGGGAGTTGCATTGTGCTTTGTTGAGTAGTTCAGACGTGATCCAACTCCATGCGAGTTTACAGCACCAATCCTGTAACAGGATACATCAAAATTGCGAGCAATATCAGCTTACTGGGTTAACATGTTTCAAATATTCAATCTCATTATGAAAGAAGGGGGGCTTGACTTTATTACGCTGTAGCCCAGCATCTGAGGGCAGCTGAAATAATTTCCTGAGACTGGAAAGTTGTTCATTGGGGGTACAACGCAGAACTACAATATCGTCGAAATACTCGTAGCTTGTACAAGAAAGAACTGTAGCAGTCAACTCTTCTAAGTACCGTTAAAAATTCCAGTGGCAGATCCACTGATGAAGGGAAGCTGCAAAAACATAAATAACACCATGTGAGTGTTGATCACAAAAACTCGTTGGGACTGTTCATCCGAGCGAAGCTGCAAGTGAGTGACACGAAGATCATTATTGGAAAATGAACGACCTTCACTAAGCTTTGCAACGAATTCATCAGGACCTGGTAAAAGAAAAGAGTCAATCACTGGTTCAAATGGCTCTGAGCACTATGGGACTCAACTGCTGTGGTCATTAGTCCCCTAGAACTTAGAACTACTTAAACCTAACTAACCTAAGGACATCACACACATCCATGCCCGAGGCAGGATTCGAACCTGCGACCGTAGCAGTCGCACGGTTCCGGACTGCGCGCCTAGAACCGCGAGACCACCGCGGCCGGCGTCAATCACTGTCTGTGGAGTTACCATTGATTTAAAAATCTGCACATCAGCGTAAATTGTCTCATTTCTTTATAATCGCCAAAGGGGATGCCATCTCTCTTCAGCACAGAGTCCTGAGGCACTATATTGGCTTTTAGTTGAAGCCTAAATGTACTTGTACATATGCCGTTTCCGACCACCAGTAAATTGAGGCTCCCTCGAAAACTCGCCGTTAATTGTATGATCCGTTGTAATGAAATAATGAGAACCTGATATTCATTGATAAAGAATTATTGTAACTCGTTTATAATGAGGGTATGCCGTTTCAAGGCAATGGCGCATTGAGGATCCATCGAAAACGCATTGTTCTTGGTACAGTTTGTTATAATTAAATGTCAGTAGTAACATGTCTGTAATTAAAGGTTTTACGAGATCGTAACATATAAAGTATAGAGACGAATTATGCATAGTCAATAGAGTGCAATAAGTAGTGTCATAGAGTTGTAAAGAATCAGACGCAGTGCTGCTGATTCGTGTCTCACTGAATGCAATTCTTTTTTACTAATCTTCGCGTTTTATTTTAAGTTCTGCGACTTTCTTATTAGTTTCGTAAACGTGTATTCTATAATATTCGATGTCATGTAAATGTAAGAGTGCTCTTTCTGAGGAGTGAGGTTTGTTCGATTGACTCAATCTACAAAACAGTAAAATATTTTGCACTTTCTTGCTTTATGTTTTGTATTTAATGTTTAAATGTTCAAACGTGTGTGAATTCCTAAGGGACCAAACTGCTTAGGTCAGGGGCGGGCAGGAATCCTGCACATGTGCGGAGCACTTGCACGCGTGCAGTTAACAGGTGTTCCGCGTGCACACAGGGGCAAGCTGGCCACCCGCTTATCTCCCATCCCCACCATACCTTCTGTCCGCTCCTTCCTCTGTAATGCGTTTTGTTTCCTAGCTTGCTTTATTGAGTGAATGAATAAGGTTAGTAGGAGTGCTTGAAAGAAATCATGGTTTGAAAGAGCACCTATTACCTACGATACGTTTTATTTAATTATCACAGGTGAAGTTTACAATACGTTTAATATCTGGAACAAAATTTCTACATACAGACAAACACAAACATTTACGTAAATTTTCATCACTGATGTTTGCTCTTAACCGAGACTTATTAATTCAGCGAATGGTTTTCCAGCTCTCGCTATATTAAGCGCAGTCTTATAACTTGCACATACCGCTGGGCTATTATTGTTGTCGTCCTGAAAACTTGAAAACAGTGCTCCATAAAATGTTAAATCAGTTAGATGAGAGACATGACGAGAGAAAGTCGCAGATCTCTCGTGACAACAGCAACTACGACAAATTCAAATGGCTCTGAGCACTATGGGACTTAACTGCTGTGGTCATCAGTCCCCTACAAATTAGAACTACTTAAACTTAACTAACCTAAGGACATCACACACATCCATGCCCGAGGCAGGATTGGAACCTGCGACCATAACGGTCGCGCGGTTCCAGACTGTAGTGCCTAGAATCGCTCGGCCACTCCGGCCGGCCAACTACGACAGATTCATCTGGTATCGTCAGATCGCTCTTCTTAAGCTCAGTCAATTCCCCATCCGCTCAGAATCCGACAATAAATTGTACTCGTCTTTGTGAAATTTATTATAATGGCTTTCAATACTAAACTTCTGTTGACCAGCGAGAATACTGCCACATATTAAACATTTCGAATTTTCACGTTTTTGCAACAAAGAAAAAATGATTCCCCCGTTACTTTTTAAAAGATAGCAAATCTCCACTTGTCCGTTTCTTGAAATACAACGTTCACTACATAGTGCTCGCTTCGCATCAACGTCCGCAGCTTAGCCTGGCACTACACTGCCGCAACCTGCCGGCTGCCGCCACAGCCCCGGTCCACGCCTGCACGCGAGCAGCACACGTGCAGCGCTGTGCGCTCATGAGCCGCGTGCAACGTTTGCCCGCCCCTGGCTTAGGTCACCGGTCCCTAGACTTACACACTACTTAAACTAACTTACGCTAAGAACAACACAAAGACCCATGACCGAGGGAGGACTCGAACCTGCGGCGGCAGTTGTATTTATTATGTTTTAAGGGTTCTACTACTGTGCAGAAAAGTGATCAAATGAAATTGACGTTAAGGTTCTACTACGAAGTGAGAATGATGAGATAATGTTTACCTTATTTGCAGAACTACCGAAAATTTATATCGCACAAATTGTTACGGAACTTCTACAAGCCGATATCCTTATTGACTGGACAAGATACTTTCCTTTTTGCCTTGTAAAGTGTCACCGATATTGACGTTTTTATTTATATATACTGCAGACAAAAAAAATGGGTCTGAGCACTATGGGACTTAACATCTGAGGTCATCAGTCCCCTAGAACTTAGAACTACTTAAACCTAACTAACCTAAGGACATCACACACATCCATGTCCGAGGCAGGATTCAAACCTGCGACCGTAGCGGTCCCGGGATACCAGACTGTAGCGCCTAGAACCGCTCGGCCACTCCGGCCGGCTACTGCAGGCAGAACAACATAACTAGCATATGGAGCTCGGAGGAAATTGACGTTTTAACAGAGTTAACATGGGAATTTTGCGCGCACGTTACAGCCGCCAACTGCCCCAGGATCGGGCAGCGATCGCGTGTAGCACGTGAGGCACACGTACCGTATGCACAAGTCGCATCGTTTCAGAGCGTTCAGCAGCACGCTGAATTCGGCACGCTCAACGTTGACGTTCAAAAGCACGGTCCGTGTGCCGACGGCCTTAGCGTCGCGACACGGGCGTGTCAGCCGCTTGTGTGCTGCGGAACGCAGAGAGCACGATTTAACTCCGCTAGCCTAACACGTCCTGTTTACGACGCCGTCCTAGCTCTGATTCTGCGTGCCGCGGCGCGCGAGCGGAGGACACAACCTGTTTACGGAAACTCTGAGCTGCACAAATAGAGGCGGAATCAAAGTCCACCGCGGCACTGTCAGATGAGTCCTGTCGCTCCATTAAATCCGAAACATGTTGCAAGCTAGAATCAGGGTGTAGTGAATGAAAACACACACAACACAGGTGTAACATTCTACAATGTTCTTTTATTTCACAAAACGGTTTTCGCCTGTTAGGCCATCATCAGGTACAAAGATAAGTACACTACTGGCGATTAGCCGGCCGGTGTGGCCGAGCAGTTCTTGGCGCATCAGTCTCGAACCGCGCGACCGTTCCGGTCGCAGGTTCGAATCCTGCCTAGGGCATGGATGTGTGTGATGTCCTTAGGTTAGTTAGGTTTAAGTAGTTCTAAGTTCTAGGGGACTGATGACCTTAGACGTTAAGTCCCATAGTGCTCAGAGCCATTTTGAACTGGCCATTAAAATTGCTACACCAAGAAGAAATGCAGATGGTAAACGGGTATTCATTGGACAAATATATTATGCTAGAACTGACATGTGATTACATTTTCACGCAATTTGGGTGCATAGTTCCTGAGAAATCAGTACCCAGGACAACGTAATAACGGTCTTGATTCGCCCGGGCATTGAGTCAAACAGAGCTTGGATGGCGTGTACAGGTACAGCTGCCCATGCAGCTTCAACACGATAACATAGTTCATCAAGAGTAGTGACTGGCGTATTGTGACGAGCCAGTTGCTCGGCCACCTTTGACCAGACGTTTTCCATTGGTGAGAGATCTGGAGAATGTGCTGGCTAGGGCAGCAGTCGAAAATTTTCTGTATCCAGAAAGGCCCGTACAGGACCTGCAACATGCGGTCGTGCATTATCCTGCTGCAATGTAGAGTTTCGCAGGTATCGAATACAGGGTAGAGCCACGGGTCATAACACATTTGAAATGTAACGTCCACTGTTCGAAGTGCCGTCAGTGCGAGCAAGAGGTGGTGTAACAAATGGCACCCCATACCATCACGCCGGGTGATACGTCAGTGTGGCGATGACGAATACACGCTTCCAATGTGCGTCCACCGCGATGTCGCCAAACACGGATGTGACCATCATGATGCTGTAAACAGAACCTGGATTCATCCGAAAAAATTAGGTTTTGCCATGCGTGCACCCAGGTTCGTTGTTGAGTACACCATCGCAGGCGCTCCTGTCTGTGATGCAGCGTCAAGGGTAACCGCAGCCATGGTCTCCGAGCTGATAGCCTATGCTGCTTCAAACGTCGTCGAACTGTTCGTGCAGATGGTTGTTGTCTTGCAAACGTCCCCATCTGTTGACGCAGGGATCGAGACGTAGCTGCACGATTTGTTTCAGCCATGCGGATAAGGTGCCTGTCATCTCGACTGCTAGTGATTCGAGGCCGTTGGGATCCAGCACGGCGTTCCGTATTACCCTCCTGAACCCACCGATTCCATATTCTGCTAACAGTCATTGGATCTCGACCAACGCGAGCAGGAATGTGGCGATACGATAAACCGCAATCGCGATAGGCTACAATCCGACCTTTATCAAAGTCGGAAACGTGGTGGTACGCATTTCTCCTCCTTACACGAGGCATCACAACAACGTTTCACCAGGCAACGCCGTTCAACTGCTGTTTGTGTATGAGAAATCGTTTGGAAACTTTCCTCATGTCAGCACGTTGTAGGTGTCGCCACCGGTGTCAACCTTGTGTGAATGCTCTGGAAAGCTAATCATTTGCATATCACAGCATCTTCTTCCTGTCGGCTAAATTTCGCGTCTGTAGCACGTCATGTTCGTGGTGCAGCAATTTTAATGGCCAGTGGTGTATATGGCCAGATTCTCAGTGTCACACCGTAAAGCAAATGCTTCCATCGTCTTTCAGCTACCTTTATTTATATTTTCGTTTCTCATCTCGCCACTTTCTGCCTGCTCTCTTCCCTCGTCGTATTCTTTCCTCTTTCTCTCCCTAATCTAGTCCTTTCCTCACGTTCGTTGCTGGCTGTGCCTTCAGTTTAAATCTACTCGCCTGTAAGTTCTCCTTGTTGTTGATGTCCTTCTTAAGAAAGAACTTCAGTTTTCATTTAATTGGTGAGCTAAGGAATGTATCTGTATCTGACTATCGGGGTGCATTATATCTCTCCTGTGATTCAGAGTAAATGAGATAGCTAAGAACTAATTGACGTCACAACTGGGACTGACCTTCCCAAAATGTACTTCTTTGGCCGTTAAGTTTCGTATCCTAACGCCTGCTGTGGTAAATGGACGGTGCTGTTTCATATCTGGACCATCTGATCTGTTCTGGTGATTGTTACTTTTTTAGTTCTTCTGGGTCTTTCTTGCGAAACTTCTATCACGCCGCCTAATGGCTGGCTCTGAGCACTATGGGACTTAACATCTATGGTCATCAGACCACGCCGCCTAACACTCAATGACTGTAGCAACTGGGTAGATTCCCAGAATGTTAAGAAATATATACACTGGTGTTCTTCCACAGGCACCAGTAAGCACACCCCTTTTGCGTCAGGCGGAGTACCGTCTTATACCTCCTACAGCAGAGTTTATATGACCATACTTTTAGTGCATCTGGGCTCCCCTATGGGTGGTCTGTATGTGGGAGAGCCAACTACGCGTAGTTTGTGCCTTAACTTGCCGGCTGTAAGTGTCGCTATGTTGCTATGTTCGATATAATTCATTTTTTCATACACTGGGTGATCAAAAAGTCAGTGTAAATTTGAAAACTTAATAAACCACGGAATAATGTAGATAGAGAGGTAGAAATTGACACACATGCTTGGAATGACATGGGGTTTTATTAGAACAAAAAAAAAAACAAACAAAAAAACGAAGTATTGCTAGACGCGTGAAAGATCTCCTGCGCGCGTCGTATGGTTATGATCGTTTGCTCAGCCGCCACTTTCGTCATGCTTGGCCTCCCAGATCCCCAGACCTCAGTCCGTGAGATTATTGGCTTTGGGGTTACCTGAAGTCGCAAGTGTATCGTGATCGACCGACATCTCTAGGGATGCTGAAAGACAACATCCGACGCCAATGCCTCACCATAACTCTGGACATGCTTTACGGTGCTGTTCACAACCTTATTCCTCGATTACAGCTATTGTCGAGGAATGATGGTGGACATATTGAGAATTTCCCGTAAAGAACATCATCTTTGCTTTGTCTTACTTTGTTATGCTAATTATTGCTATTCTGATCAGATGAAGCGCCATCTGTCGGACATTTTTTGTACGTTTGTATTTTTTTGGTTCTAATAAAACCCAATGTCATTCCAAGCATGTGTGTCAATTTGTACCTCTCTATCTACAATATTCTGTGATTTATTTAGTTTTCAAATTTATACTGACTTTTTGATCATCCGGTATATACGCTCCTAGATATCTACAGGTCTCCACTTCACATATATGTCCCTTGACTTAAATCAGGTTTTTGTCTGAAGCTTCCCTTATAAGAGTAGTTATATGGTTTTGAATGTGAATACGTCCTCGTCATGTTTTCTATAGCAAGATACATGTTTTCTCTTCCAGTACAGAGCTGGAGTCACCTGAAACCAGAACCAATATGTCATTTGCATACGCACCTATTCTTCCTTTTCTTGCACTCCAATCCAAAGTTTGAGGAAGGGAACAGTTATTGAAGTCCTACAAAAATTGCTCAGTGATCCTTGTGGGCGTAATTCCATGATTCGTTTTATGACATCTTCATTACTTAAAACAATATGTTTCCGTCATTTTTATGGTCCCTTATATTCTGCTAAAAATCAGCAGATGGTTACAGTGCAACAAACAGAACAATATTAAAGAAAGCGAGTAGTAGAATGACTCATTAACCGCATGGTTTAGCACCCATTTCTCGTTCAAATACTGGAGAACAGCAGGTGGTCCTGCTGCCGCTGGCTGTCTTTACCTGTCTCAGGATTGGAGGGAGGGGAAGGAGATGGCTAAACGTGTGAGACACTAAGTCGGGATGTAACTAACTAAACAGGTGCCAAAACGTCGAAATTGATTATTAATTATTAACAAAGTTCGAGAACTATCAAATATATATGGTTACTACGTAAAGTCTATTTATTTATTAACTACACCAAAGTAATGTTAACATAAATGCATTAATGATAGCGTAAAAAGCTTAGTAATAGGAAACGAACATTTACGAATCACGAAGACGTACGAACTATAGTTCAAAGTATGAAGTACTGATAAGGTTAACCGAACTGGGCAGTCATTGGTCAGATATGGTCTTGAGAACCCATCCACGCTGAGACGAGTCCTACACCCGAGGGCTGAAACCCTAATAGAGTTAACGTTTTTCAAAGTTCCACTGTCTTTTAGGGTAGTGACCAGCATTGTCTACAACCCGTACATCTACATGTACAGACGAGCTCGGGAAGCCATCGTACGGTGTGTGTCGGAGGGTACCCTGTACCACTACCATTCATTTCCTTTCCTGTTCCACTCGCAGTTAGAGCGAAGGAAAAACGACTGCCTATATGCCTCCATAGGAGCCCTAATTTCTCGTATATTGTCCTCATGGTCCTTACGCGAAATGTGTGTTGGTGCAGTACAATCGTTCCGCGTCCAGGTTCAAATGCCAGTTCTCTAAATTTTCGCAAGAGTGTTCCTCGAAAAGAACGTCGCCTTCCCTTTAGGCATTCCCATTTGAGTTCCCATAGTGAGCGATGTGGAAATCGCAGGACACTCTTAGCAGCTCCAATTACGTCGATCGAAGGCAGCGGTCTGTTGTTCGACGAATCTGTGTGACATTTCAGAAGGGAACGCCTCCAAGTGCTTCCTTGAACTTAGTAATCTTGTCAAAGTTATTGTGGAGTAGGTCTGAGTCTCATCGTTCGAGCAAATCAGCTAGTAGTGTATGCGCTAATGTATAGTCTCGCAGATTTGGTTGTGTTTCAGTCAGTGTCTCCTCCTCTTTTTCAAAACTGGTCGCAGAACGTATTCCAAAAATGAAGAGTAATACAGTGAAGTGACGTTCGGCCGTTGGGGAACGGTAAGCATTAGGACAACACCATCACAGTCGTGTGTGAGGATAACCATTACTTTCATATTGCTGAGATTCTGGCGTAATTTCGATTGTCGTGGTGACATTGACGCTATTCGTATGATCGGCGTTTAGGGCTCGTACAATTTAGCCCATGTCTCATCCAGCACAATGACACTGGGTAAGAAAGCACTACCTTCTCACTCTCAGCGTTCCGACTAGGTACGAACAACCTCATATCGTAGATACGCCTTCATTTCTATCAGATCATGCTGAATCCATCATGATAGAATTTTTCTCATGGCAAGGAGTTCCTTCAGAATGTGAAGCCCAGTCGTATGCGCTAATTTTATCTTTATGGCCAGGTCTCGAGTCGTTAGGCGTCGGGCACTGTCAAGCAACGCGTCAAGATCAGAGACTTGTTCACTAACACGGGACCGACACGGCTGACGAGTGTCAGCTAGAGTCTTAAAGATCTTTATGAGGCTGTCGTGCTACAAGTACTCCGTCATATTGAATTTTTATCCGATTCCCGTTGTTCCTGTGTCGAAAACATCGTGACATCACTACATTATTCAGTCCATTATACGAGGCTGATCTTCTCGAACTGTGGGAAGGGGTGGGAAGAGGTAGTCCATTTGCGCTAAGATAGGCGTAAGTAAAATTATTTGAACCTGTTGCACCGCGTACCCACGGTAGTGTTGTCACCGTTTAAGTTCCAACCCTCGTAACAGTATTGTTCACTATTGAGGTAAGAATAACTGTTCAAATCAGTAATGATACAAATATCAGTGTTAGGTTTCACTGAACTGTTAATTAACAACGAATCTGAAGATTACGTACTGTAGGCGGAATGTTAACGACATTATTTGAACATTATGGATGTTCGCACATGATGCGGCGTTGAATGAATGCGATTTACACTAATCAATTCAGGTTATTCGTGTGATAGCTTCCCGCTACCATAATCAAAGTCATCATTTCTTTATTTTGTATGATTAGCCCTATGACCGAGAGCAATGAGTGGTAAGTGAAAGGAAATGTTTGTACAGCGACTCAATGTGGAAGACAGGCATGGTTGTTTCTCTGACACAACTTCACCCTGTGCCAGTAAATTACCTGACGAAGGCTGTGGATGCGATGAGCACGGTTGCAAAAAGAAGGGACGATCTTGCGTTGTTGTAGTTCACTGCATACCATTGTCTCCACAACCAGTACAAAAGGTTTTGAGATATGTTGTAGGTATCTTATGTTCTCTCATCTTTAGGGACATCACAGGTCACCAGAATTTGTCGAGGTCACCTGCCTGTAGATCACTACTGTAACTGCATACGTTTATGGGGAGTGCTTGTTTGATGATGCCGTTAATTCCTTCCTACAAATAAACCCGTGCTAGCGCTGGGTGAAGTCATGAAGTTCCCTGTTGTCCCGGAGTCGGTCACACAGCCAGTTGATACGCAAAACTGGCCTCTGTGATTAGCATTCCACGAGGGTTTTGTCATTGGATTTTTAATGATTACCGCTTTGGTGGTCTTCCAGACATCTGGAATTGTTTGCAGTATCAGTGTATCATTTAACAGAAAACTCTGGAGTGCTGACATCTGTGGTCCTGACTATTGCAGACCGTCTGACAAGATGACATTGGCCCGGAAACCTCCAAATCTTCAGTTTAGCTGTCACTTACGCAGCCACATCTTGCCCTGAAGACACCCTTCAGTGTATTCTGTGTGTAGTGATTTGTTGTGTGTATTCCAGAGTGTGTGTGTTAGAGTCGTCACTGGGGAAAACAATTTCTGCAGTAGATACTAATCATTCTGACTTTATCATTCAATTGTTGTACAGCCAACCCGTCAGCGTAATAACTACAGCAGGAGCTTTGATTCGCTGCGACAGAAGTTTGTATGGACCTGCCTCAAATATCGTGTTCTAAGAGTGTTTGAAATTTCTGTATACCGTTAAGATTTTGTTTTTCGAGGTCTGAGAAAAAACGAACTTGTAAAGATTTTTGCATCTTGTATATCTACTACGCCTAATTCTGTTTCATGTTCTGTTTGAAATATGTGATACAACCTTCTGGATGTTCTCTCCATCTGACACAGACTGGTGAGCTCGGAGATCCGTAGTATCTTGTAGTTCACTATTGATGTAGGTTTGATTCCTTCGTGTGTCTTTTGGATGACTTCAGTTGACAACTGTTTTTTACAGTTTACACTGCCTATTATGATATGAAAATGTTATAACCTGCTAATATCCGTCATTTTCCATTCCATTTTTTTCTTAAAAGGAAGCCGCATTTCTGGTTTTATCTCCATATTATTCTGACCGTGGCGTTGAGTCAGCTCGTTGTGTATCGCTTTGCGATCTCTGAGGGTTACTCTCTATAGGACCCTCAGCTATGTGGTACGATTGGTTTGATCCTTTCAAATTTAATTCTCTCTCGTCGACTAGTCTTTCTGTTAGGAGTCACTCAACTCGCGGTTCAAGACAACTATTCTACATTGAGGTGTCGCATAGAAATTGGATATTAGTGACAGAGCATGATGGACGTATGCGGTAGTGGAAATCAGTATAAAGGCATGGATATTTCTACGAAAATTAACATTCTCGGTTGGAATAGTTGCACACAATCTACATGCATTAGCATGAGATCCAGTATACTGACAAATGGAGTCAAACAGTATCGCATTTGACGTAAGTTGTGCAGTACATAACAAGATATCAGCTATTCAGGTGAGAACGGGTTATAAAGGCAATCGGCTCTGTGCGGTGTTAGTGTGTGTGTACGTTCCTTTCCTGCAGGTAGAAAACAGACACCATTAGTGACAGTGCGTATACTGTACTATAAACCACGATTGTGACATAGTCAGGCGGAAAACAGTTGTCATATGATGAAAAAACAAAAATCATGTGATTGAAAAGCAAAAATCATTGCATAGAAGGAAATGGGGCTCTCTAACCGTCGAATCGTCAAGAATCTGAACCGTTCAAATACACTGATTTACACAAACTGGTACATGCATGGGTATTCAAATACAGAGATATGTAAACAAGCAGAACACGGCGCTGTGGTCGGTAACGCCTATGTAAGACAACAAATGTCTAGCACAGTTGTCAGATCTGTTACTGCTACTTAAATGGCACGTTGTGAGTTTGAACATGGAGTTGTAGTCGGCGCACGAGCGATGGGACACAGCATCTCCAAGGTAGCGATGAAGCGGGTATTTTCCCGTGCGACGATTTCACAAGTGTACCGTTAAATACTAGGAATCCGGTAAAACTTCAAATCTCCGACATCGGTGCGACCGGAAAAAGATCCTGCAAGAACGGGACCAACGATGACTGAAGAGAATCGTTCAACGTGACAAAAGTGCAACCCTTCCGCAAATTTCTGCAGATTTCAATGCCATCAACATGTGTCTGCTTGCGAACCATTCAATGAATTTCATCGATATTGGATTTCGGAGCCGAAGGCCCACTCATGTGCCCTCAATGCTGCACGACACAAAGCTTTACGCTATTCCTGAGGCCGTCAACGCCGACATTGGACTATTGATGACTCGAAACACGTTGCCTGGTCGGACGAGTCTCGTTTCATATTGTATCGAACGGATGGATGTGTACGGGTATGAAGACAACAATGGACCCTATGTGGCAGCAGGGAACTGTTCAAGCTGATGTAGGCTCTGTAATGGTGTGGAGTGTGTGCAGTTGGAGTGATATGGGGCCCCTGATACGTCTACATACGACTCTGACGAATGACATGTACGTAAGCATCCTGTATGATCACCTGCATCCATTCACGTCCATTGTGCATTCCGACGGATTTGGGCAATTCCAGAAGAACAATGCGACATCTCACACGTCCAGAATTGATTGCTACAGAGGGGATCCAAGAACACCCTTCTGAGTTTAAACACTTCCGCTGGCCTCCAGACTCCCCAGAGACGAACGTTATTGATCATATCCAGTTGCCTTGCCACGTGCTATTCAGAAGAGATCTCCACCCCCTTCTACTCTTACGGATTTATGGACAGCCCTGCAGGATTCATGGTGTCAGTTTCCTCCAGCACTACTTCAGACATTAGTCGAGTCCATGCCCGCTTTCTCAGAGGAGCCCTGCACGATATTAGGCAGGTGCACCAATTTCTTTGGCTCTTCGATGTATAATTTCGTTAGATTTACGCACGATAAGGGCAGAACGGAAAATATGGGCGAAGTACAAAATTATCTGAGGCATCGAAACGGTTACTTTTGCGCAGAGCAATGGCCGCAAACCGATATTCTTTTCTACTTGTTGCCGATTTACAGCAGTCAGAAACTGCGAGACGTGTACGACAAATTTTATCAAATGAAATCATCTTGCATTCAAGAAACGACTGCAGAAACCTACCCCAACACCCAAAAACTTAAACAGGGTAGACTAGAGTTTGCTGGAAAACGTATGTCATGGACTTAAGGATGGGATAAATTGATCTTCAATGATTGAGAACAAGTTTACTTTAGATGGTTCGCTTGGATTTCAGTACGATTGGCATGATCTTAAAACAGAGCATCAGGTAAGAGCAGAACTTTTGGGGAAGGAAGTGTTATGATTTGGGAAGCATTCTGCACTGAAGGAAAATTACAGTTTGATTGTGTCAGCATTAGAATGAACTCTAATATGTACACTGAGACGCTAGAGACAGAATGGATCAGAACGTATGGGGACCTAAGGGAAGAAAGTCTAATGTTTCAACAAGATAATGCATCTGTCCAGGTTTCTGAACAACAAAGACGTGGCTTTAAGAAACAGATATGGATGGTATTCCCTGGCCTGCACGTAGACTGCATTTGAACCCCGTGGAAAACCTTTGGGGATTATTTGTAAGACGTGTTTATCGCAATGGAAGGCAATTTAAGCTCGTATGTGAACTAGGAGACCAACCAGAGAAGAGTGGGCGACAGTTTCACTATAAGAGCTACAAACCCTAAGTAAACAAACGCCGAAGAGAATTTTTGTGATATTACGAAGAACGGAGACTGGACAAAATAGTAACAGCGCAATAACATAATAGGGAAGTGAGCACCTTTATACGAATTTCCATCCAGGAAGTACAAACGCTTTATTTTGTTACTCTTGTTATGAAAGAAGCGTCGCTATTCCGTCATGTCTTCGATGAATCTACTACTTTCATAATAAATTCGACAAATGTATGCTTCAGTTATTGTGCATTTCTTTCTTAGGGACCCTACCTTCATACTGTTTTCCATTACCGTCTAAGAGTTGAGTGAACAGAACTGTTGGTTCACTGTATGGAATGAGAGATGAAATAGTTAGTTACAAACAGATTGTTATTAAGTGCGTGCGTGTAATGTGTTACGTGCTTTATTTAATAGGCCCTGCACCTCGAAGGTACGGTTGTGTGAAGGTTTCGTCACGTGAAAACGCCCGTGTCGTCAGGTGCGAGCTACCGTTACGTTCCTAGCGAACTCTGCTTTCTGTTCTTTCGCGTTGCTTCATCCGCGGCCCCAGTTTGCTGTCGGGTTTCTGGGTCGCAAGATTCTTTGTGCCCTTGCAGTCCTCGGAAACAGGACACGAGAGACACAGAGATCTGGAATAATAAAACAGATCTGATGTATTGCGATTATGTAAAGAATTCTTATAGCCACATTTGAAGAAAATCACAAATTCGAAATGTCACTTACTGCGGTTATCAATAAAAAACCAAAGTGTACACACTATGATAGAATATACTCGTGAACTGTTGCTTCGATTCATGTTGAAGTGTGTTACTGCCAGTCTGAAATGAATTTTTCTTTGGAAAACTGTCATTTCCTGCCGGAAGATTGTAGTTGTTAAATAGGAATCAAATGGGCTAAAATTAATCCTCTGGTTAACAAAACCGTGTAACGTGGCTATACTGACCGTTTCTTTACTGATATATTATTTACCGGGTGATCAGAAAGTCAGTATAAATTTGAAAACTGAATAAATCACGGAATAATGTAGATAGAGAGGTACAAATTGACACAAATGCTTGGAATGACATGGGGTTTTATTAGAACCAACAAATACAAAAGTTCAAAAAATGTCCGACAGATGGCGCTTCATCTGATCAGAATAGCAATAATTAGCATAACAAAGTAAGACAAAGCAAAGATGATGTTCTTTACAGGAAATTCTCAATATGTCCACCATCATTCCTCAACAATAGCTGTAGTCGAGGAATAATGTTGTGAACAGCATTATAAAGCATGTCCGGAGTTATGGTGAGGCACTGGCGTCGGATGTTGTCTTTCAGCATCCCTAGAGATGTCGGTCGATCACGATACACTTGCGACTTCAGGTAACCCCAAAGCCAATAATCTCACGGACTGAGGTCTGGGGACCTGGGAGGCCAAGCACGACGAAAGTGGCGGCTGAGCGCACGATCATCACCAAACGACGGGCGCAAGAGATCTTTCACGCGTCTAGCAATACTTTTTTTTTTTTTTTTTTTTGGTTTTAATGAAACCCCATGTCATTCCAAGCATGTGTGTCAATTTTTACCTCTCTATTTACATTATTCCGTGGTTTATTAAGTTTTCATATTTATACTGACTTTTTAATCACCCGGTATATAGCCCCTAGCGCCTGGTGAGTAAACAAGCGCTTTGTAAAAGACTTATATCCCATTTTAGCAAAATAACATGTGTATCCTTGCCTTCCCACATGTGTGTTCGTATGGGAAACACACCATGTTGGTGCGCTTGCCCCGAGTGTGTGCCGGAGAATTTTCAAACAGTTCAAAAATGGTTCAAATGGCTCTGAGCACTATGGGACTTAACAGCTGTGGTCATCAGTCCCCTAGAAGTTAGAACTACTTAAACCTAACTAACCTAAGGATTCGAACCTGCGACCGTAGCAGTCGCGCGGTTCCGGATTGCGCGCCTAGAACCGCGAGACCACCGCGGCCGTCTCAAACAGTTCGACACGTCCTGTACTAGTTGCTTTCCTTAGCTTGAGAGGCAACGATTGTCAAAGAATACGCGAGCGTCGTCCAGAAAGTAATGTACCACTTTCTTTCTTCAGTAATTATTTGCTGAACTCAATCCACATAATCTCCTTCCCGTTCTATGGCATTCCTTCAGGGAGACACAAAGGGCGTGTACGCCCTTTCGGTATCACTCCCTGTTCTGGTCACGAAGTCACTTCTGCACTGATTTCATCCACACATTCTTTGCCTATTGATAGCTTCAGCGCCAGCTGCCGAGTCGTTATATGTACGTCCTCGAGAATGACGGCGTTAGCAAGCTGCATCTTGTCAGGTGTGACAACTGTGGACGGCCTCCTGGAACGCCGCCAATCTTGGGAGTTCTACCGAACCGCCTTCCCGCAATGGCGTCACCATCTTTGCATAGGGACTGACTGTGTTTCTGTCTACTGCACACAAACATTCATGGATGTTAGCAACAGCTTCTTTCTTCGCAGTGAGAAATTCAATGACGACACCCTGGTCGTAACGCGCATCACTTACACACGCCATTTTGAAACATCGTTGCAGCTACGTTATCTGTCGGAGGAAATGCAAAAGTTGCGTGCGTACTCCGGAAGCCTTAAGTAACGCATACATATAGAGTCAGAGACAGCAAAGGACTTGGAAGAGCAGTTGAACGGAATGGATAGTGTCTTGAAAGGAGGATATAAGATGAACATCAACAAAAGCTAAACAAGGATAATGGAATGTGGTCGAATTAAATCGGGTGATGCTGAGGAAATTAGATTAGGAAATGAGAGACTTAAAGTAGTAAAGGAGTTTTGCTATTTGGGAAGCAAAATAACTGATGATGGTCGAAGTAGAGAGGATATAAAATGTAGACTGGCAATGGCAAGGAAAGCATTTCTGAAGAAGAGAAATTTGCTAACATCGAGTATAGGTTTAAGTGTCAGGAAGGAAAGCATTTCTGAAGAAGAGAAATTTGCTAACATCGAGTATAGGTTTAAGTGTCAGGAAGTCGTTTCTGAAAGTATTTGTCTGGAGTGTAGCCATGTATGGAAGTGAAACATGGACGATAATTAGTTTGGACAAGAAAAGAATAGAAGCTTTCGAAATGTGGTGCTACAGAAGAATGCTGAAGATTAGATCGGTAGATCACATAACTAATGAGGAAGTATTGAATAGGATTGGAGAGAAGAGAAGTTTGTGGCACAACTTGACTAGAAGAAGGGATCGGTTGGTAGGACATGTTCTGAGGCATCAAGGGATCACCAATTTAGTACTGGAAGGCGGCGTGGAGGGTAAAACTCGTAGAGGGAGACCAAGAGATGAATACACTAAGCAGATTCAGAAGGATGTAGGTTGCAGTAGGTACTGGGAGATGAAGAAGCTTGCACAGGATAGAGTAGCATGGAGAGCTGCATCAAACCAGTCTCAGGACTGAAGACCACAACAACAACAACAACATATAGAGTTTCGCATTCGTACCATTGTTGTTGGGCGAAGAAAAAACATGTCGTTCTTTTCTTTCTGGGCGACCCTCGTACTACCAACGTTGAAGATGGTCAATATTGTGTAGAGCTCAGAATGGATCATTTCCCTCCTGCGGCTTAAGATACTTGACTTTCATCCCTAATGTCATCTTTCTCGTAAACATAATACGGTCGACATGAGCTCCGTCACCACACTTGCAGGGCATCTCTGAGGTAAGAGCTTCTCTCTCAGTTAATTTTAAGCACCAGACATTGAAATATTTACTCTGGCTTGTAGTGCGTTATAATTATTTTCATTTCAGGATTAAGTTTCCTCTGACGTTGTTTCGGTACGTTAGCAGAAATGCGAATTCGTATTTCCTTAAAACTCGGGTTCTCAAACAACTCGTGTACCACCATGTGTTAGTAATCTTGCAAGCAGAGCACGAATCTTCAAGTGCTGTTCACCCATTTAATTCAGTACTTGCCGTACACTCGGTTAATGATGTGTACTCCCCGGGTTATTTCCTCTTCTGTGAATTGCTGCGTCAAATAAGTTACGTAGCTTCTCTGTAATGATTTGAAATTTCCAGTCGGCAGGCTTCATCTGCAAGTAGGCTATTTTGTTCCTATTTTCGTGTACCATACAAATTCACCCCCCGTTTAATGTACGCTGTAGTGTGTGCAGCGATACTCTTATATAAGAGACTAAGTTTGACAAGGAATATTGTTTCGAATGTAACCGCCCATGTGCACTTAGATTCCAAGTATATACAGTATATATATGAAGATAGTAACTGTTTCTCGAAGGAACAGATGCCATTGGTGACCGTGCCGCTTCTCTAGAATAAATGATTACTTGAAACCCTATCTATTAGATACGTTACGTATGTAGAATTGTGGACAGTTGGAAATGTGGGTCTCGCTGGAAGCATGCAAGAGATAAGTCCCTGCAGTCGCGCTATTCATCTATGTCCTCGGTAGCTCAGATGGATAGAGCGTCTGCCACGTAAGCAGCAGATCCCGGGTTCGACTCCCGGTCAGGGCACACATTTTCAGCTGTCCACATCGAGGTATATCAACAACACCTGTCGGCAGCTGAGGGTTTCAACTAATTATCATTTATTCCAAGTATATTTTCGTTGCTCATCCTATATCCAAAAAAAATGGTTCAAATGGCTCTGAGCACTATGGGACTTAACATCTGAGGTCATCAGTCCCCTAGAACTTAGAACTACTTAAACCTAACTAACCTAAGAACATCACACACATCCATGCCCGAGGCAGGATTCGAACCTGCGACCGGAGCAGTCGCGCGGTTCCGAACTGAGCGCCTAGAACCGCTAGACCACCGCGGCCGGCCCCTATATCCAGTGAATATCAGTTTACCGTCTTTCGGAACACTATTCTCAGCTTAATAAATGGCCACAAGCATAGCCTTCCTCCCATTTTTATGGAATTATCTGAAGACTATTACTTTTTAAGCTATTTTAGTTTTAATTCTTCCCCACGCCAGGCTACAAGCCATCAGGATCGAGCCTTTCCTGTGATCCGTTACGCTGATGAACATCCTTCTAGGTTTTGAAGATTGGGTGCTTTATTCTGTAGTTTAGTTGCAAGTCGCATTGTGTAATCTGTGAATATGAATCGCGTCTCCTGTGAATGTTCTGACAATGAAAGTACATTCACTCCCCCTCTTCCTTCAGGTTAACTTTGTTACGTAAATTATGCTCTGTGTATGCAGATTACGAGCTCAAGTGCCAGATTTTGTATAAGAGATTGTAAGCGCTTATCAGCTCCACGAGAGGACCACAGTGCGGAACGATTCTATCCGATCGGCGTGTTAGATGGTGAAAATCCAAAGACGGATGGAGGACGCTGCCTGTAATGCTCCAAACGTTCTCACTTGGGGAAAAATCCAGCGAACTGGTGACCTAGGTATGGTCTGGTAAGTACGAAGACAAGCAACGGAAACTCGCCGTCTATAGGTGGGCAGTAGCTTTCTGAAATGTAAGTCCACATCCTCAGTAGTAATGATCTTAGTACGCCTTTCTACTACTAATTATGTTCATGGTTTCATTTCTTACTGCATAGCCGTGCGGCTTTAGCCGAGCGGTCTTGGGCGCTGCAGTCACGGACTGTGCGGCTGGTCCCAGCGGAGGTTCGAGTCCTCCCTCGGGCACCAGTGTGTGTGTTTGTCCTTAGGATAATTTAGGTTAAGTAGTGTGTAAGCTTAGGGACTGATGACCTTAGAAGTTAAGTCCCATAAGATTTTACACACATTTTATCTTACTGCATATTATCCCAATATAATGGGAATACTCCACTGTCTAAAAAGAAAATTAATAACAGGAAGTGTAGCATATTTTTACTTAAACTATGTTTTATCACGTAGATGAGTCAAAATCTGTCTTTTGCAACTAAATGTTTTATTTACGTCTGCTAAACGTCTTTCTCCTATTCTCGCTAGGGATCTTCAGTGATCTGTAATATAAACAAAACTAGGTAATTGCGTGTTATTTTATAGTTCTCTAGTGTTTCCTTAGGGCTCATTTCAGTCTATTACTTACTAACATTTTAGATACGTATGGTTGTAAATTTTACATGTACAAACATTTTTATGTGCTTTTCATGTATCCATGCGTGATAGAAGCATATTGTACAGGTTTCCAATTAATAGATCACTGTGACGGTACGTCACATAAATATTGACATTTTTATCGGTTGTAAACCGTAGTTAACGTATTTTATGAATATAATTAGTATAAAACATACAGTTAACAACTGATATGCAGCGATAATTTAAGAGTAGCATCTTTATTTAATGTTTTTGAAAATAAAAAAGGTTCGAAAGAGACGCGATTGTACTGCCGAGGACGTATTTTATGGGGCACACAGTTTTGTTTCACTATACGGAAGGCAGCTATTGAGCGGCTACACATATTTTATGTAAGTTATTCGTATTTATTGCTAAAATAAAATTGTTATTATTATCACAAAATGAGCTTCTTTGTAAATATTGTCACTTCAAATGCTCGCAGTGGTTAATTATTTTTTAATAAGCATTTTTTCAGTAATTTGCGCTGCGAGAAGCTCATGTTCCGATGCAGCCTCTGGTCGGCCATTACGCGCCGAAGTATTAATTTATTTTCCAAAGTGTTAACAGTAACTGTAAATGCGAGAGATTTCGTTGTAAGAACCTTTGCAAATTGCAACAGATAATTAATTTACGTTAAAGTTCATTTTTTAAAATTATATAGATTACATGGGTTCAGTAAGTTTTATCTTGGCCGCTCCACGGCAACAATCGAAATTCTCTCGAGCCTTGCTTTGCAATCAATAAACAGAAATTAACAAAATTACATTCAATTCCGTTAACGGCAACTATATTTTAGTCATCACGTTCATAATCTAAAGTTGGTACATGAATAACAGCGGCCCTTCAAGAACCCGTTTCATATTTACTTATGTATATAAGTAAAAGTGATAAGAAAGGACAATATCCCTAAGAGAAAGAATCATGCTGATAAATTAAAAAATAAAAATATATAGGTAATTTTTTTGTATATGATGTAACAAATGCCACCGACGTCACACCACGTTTAAAATTTCGCACATGGTCTTGGTCACTGCTGAAGTGCTGGCTGAGGGATGATGGTAGCTGTAAAGGGTGAGAGGAGAGGGTGAGAGCAGAATGAGGCTTGGGATGCATGGAGGATTGCTGGTGGGTTTGTGTGTGTGTGTTTTGTTTACTTTTTTTTAATCGTAAGTTATGAGTTAGTTATTGCTTTCTTAGCATAATTTTCTTTTATTTACGGTCTTCCGTATGACATTTTCTTCCATAATCGGTCAGCGAAACAGCATGTGAGCAAGGCCGTTTTCAGTGTACTACAGTACAGATTACATGCAGTGGAATACAAAATTGTTAAAGCTTTCATGGCCACTTGTTGACAGACTGCTTGTTGGCTTCTGTCTCGGGTTCTTGGGCCGACGTTCGACTGACGATTTTTCTGACGTTTCGCCAGCACGAGTGGGTGGCATTGCCAAAGTTTCACTCTCCATTGCTGGTGGTGGACTGGAGCCGAGCTCGTTGTCGCAGACTATATGTGCCTGGCGCGCCGACGTCCAAGGGCTTCTCCGCGGTCACTTCAGGTGCGGGTCTCTTGCTACCTGCGACGGTCGTTCGCTGCAGCACAGGAAGCCAGAATCCGTTTACCTTCAGGCTTCCTTCTTTATTATTGAAGTTGTTCTCGTGTTCGTTAGTATGAAGGGCAATGAACTTGGTGCAAAATTTCGCCGATTTGCCGCTGAGTTGTGAGGGTGCTCCGGATGACAACAAAAGCGTTCCTGCTACGAAAGGAAATGGAATTCCAGTCCTTCACTGCTGGTTGTCGCGTCGTATGGCGGCGACAGTCAGGTTGGTATTGAATTGGGTGTGGGGTCTTAGTGCTGGGCCAGAAGGCAAGAAAGCAGCGTTCGCAGTTGAAAACCAGTATAACCTTTTATTTAAATAACAGCTCATGACGTCAGTAAAATGAAATTTAAAACCAAGTAAGAAATTAAACAACTTGTCGAACATTAACGAGGGAATGAAATTAGCAATTTACTTCAGCAAAAGAGCTTTTAAACAATCAAGAAACTAAGCAATCTATAAATCATTAACAGGTATCTGAAGTCAGCCAAACTGCATATTAGTAATCAAAACCTTAACATTTACAAAATTTTTCAATTGGCTTCTAAATATAATTTTTTAAATGATTGCAGCAAATTTGGTAATAACAGTAGCAACATAAGCAACAAGTTTCGTCCGTCGGTGAAATAAGTACAGAACCAAGAGACCTTATACAGATACAATTCAGCCCCGCGACAGGCAGCATAATTCGACAGACAGGGTGGGCGGTGAGAACTCGCTTTCGACGGGTGTGCTGGTGGATGCGGCAGGGGCACGTACAACGTGAGCTACAGCAGACTAAAAACTAACCTTAAAAAAAATTAGTAGCAGTGCACATTTTTTCAAAGGGCGGCACATATTTTAATATATTACCATTTAAGAACCAAACATAAACAAATAAAAAACGAGCATCTGCTCAATAAGCAACAATGAATGGGTAGCACTCTTGTTACAGGAATAAGAAAACCAATAAAGCATACATTCCCCCAAAATTAATTGGCAAACAGTTACGTGTCCTAATTATGCAGCAGGAACAGTCACGTAACGCTGTTTTGAAATGAAAGAAAATTCAAACTCGCTGACTTCTAACATGTTTTTCAGTGAGACACTAACCATAAGTAACGAATCGGACAGCTCTTACTAATGTAAACTCCACTATTTCAAATAGATAAGCAATCGAAACTCAGATGTCAAACTTTGTTTACGAGGCTGCCCGGAACAATTACGGTGGAAAAGTACGTTCTTATTTCAGCAGAATTTAGCACAGAAAATCTCAGGGCGAGTCAACTAACAACCCCACCAAAATGTTTTACGAATACTTAATTGAAATAATTACAGTGAAAGGGGCCTGATTAAATTAGAGTTCACTGTATCTAAAAGGAAGAACAACACACAGTTCTCGGGCATGGATGTGTGTGATGTCCTTAGGTTAGTTAGAATTAAGTAGTTCTAAGTTCTAGGGAACTGATGAGCTCAGATATTAAGTCCCATAGTGCTCAGAACCATTTGAACCAACACACAGTTTAGCCCTCGTCGTAGTCGACGGTAAGCCACTCGAAGTATAACCAATTTAAACAGGCAGTTCTGATTGACGTAACTCCATTAGCTTTGTAACACAGATCGCTCAACTTCCACACATTTCACGAACAGTTGCGTCCAACATCTGTAATGAAACAGAGTTGCTTCAATTAAGGAAAACTTCAGTTGTAACTCTTCAGGCTTTCCCGGCGATCTAATGACATCTTGGGTTGTCGGGTGTTCTGCCGGATATCAGCGTCGTACTTGCACGATATTTCGGTCACGTAGCTCGAGACCTTCATCAGGTGCGACCTGAGACTGCTCCTCGAGTGGACCTGGTCCAGTATTTATGCCTATGGACTTCCCCCTCCACCAACGGCTGCAGGCGCTTCCTCTGTGGTCCGCGCCCATTCCCTGTGACCTGCTGGAGCGTTGCTGCTCCGTTTTCCGTCCGCTGCGGTTCTAGGTGTTCCCTCTGCGGTCCGCGCCCACCAAACGCGCTCCTGGGGGTTTCATCTACGGTCTGGGGTACCAGGCGTTCCCCCTGCGGTCCGCGCCCGCTCACCACGACCTGTTGGAGCGTTGCCGCTCCGTTTTTCATCTGCTGCGGCTCTGGATGTTCCCTCTGCGGTCCGCGCCCACCAGTCCCACGCTGATATCCGGCAGAACACCCGACAAAACTTCAGTTGTTTCATAGGGAGCCCCCATAAACAGCAAACACAGCAGACCTTCCGGGAAGGAGAGATTAATCGCAGCATTACGACTTTGACAAAACAGGGTGCAGAAGCCACAGAAAAAGTCTTACCAAAAGATTTGATGAATCGGTAACGATGTGGCACTCTCGGCGCAGGCAAATTTCCAGAGTCCCACCGCCACCACAGCCAACTCAAAACACCATCTTCACGGGATGAGCTCTGTGCTCTGCAAAAGACATTTACTATCGGTTTCAGACAGCGGAGGTAAACTGGTCTCACGCTCCGCAAGTACTTCTTCCGTTTTGGCCCACAGATTATAACTGTCCTCCTTCGTGCCATCAAAGTTCCTCGAGCAGAGAACTATCAAAGATCGTATCCCACTACCGCGATCTAGCGATCGATTGATCGATGCGAGCCAGCACGTCTCAGGTATCCCACCAATGTCTGGGGCGCCTCCGGACAGGTGTTCACTGGTCATCGGGTCTCGGTTCGAAGCGGGACTCATCACTGAAGGGAATTCTACTCCAGTCAATAAGATTCCAGGCCGAACACGTGTCTGGTGACGCCTCGGACAACAGTCGGAAACCAACCTGACTCGCTCGCTTTACGGCCCGACAACCAAGACTGGTGTTCTAGGGTGTCATTTCTTTTCGTAGCAGGACGTTCCGTGATGTCGTCATTCATGGCAAGCCATGCTGGGCTTACATTTCAGCAAGATAATACTCGATCGCAAGCAGTGGCAGTTTCTACTGCTAGGATTCACAGTTGACAAAACCAACCTCGGCCAGCAAGATCGTCGGATCTGTCTCCAAATGAGAACGTCTGGAGCATTATGTACAAGGTTGATAACCAGCTTGGGATCCTGAAGATCTAATGCGCCATCTGGACAGAGTTTGCCACGATATCTATCAGGAGGACATCCAACAATTCTTTCATTCAATGCCAAGCTGAATAACTGCTTGCATGAGGGCCAGACGTTGACCAACGAGTTATTCACTTTCTATCTTTGTGAAGCTCTTTCTCTTTGACAAATCACCTAGATTTTCTGACATTGTATCCATTTTTTGTCTGTACATGTAATCCCATCCACCGATTTCCATCCCTTTCGGATAATTCCTTCGTGGCTCGTCTTTTTTTGTCTTAGAGTGTAATCACAACAATTAATGACTCCAGGACAAATGTTTTTAAGAATAGTTTACTAGAGATGATCTGGAATGAAATTTATAATGAACCAAATACTGACATAAAATTTAATCGACTCCACGATAAATCAACATCATTATTTTAATAGCTTTCGTCATAAACCAATAAGAAAGCGTATTAAGTAGCCTTTTAAAACACCATGCACCACTAGAGGGATTAAAGTATCTTGTGAAATGAAAGGGCAATGCATCTGTTGGCAAGGCCAACTAAAGATTCTTCACACTAGAAACACTACTTAAACTTCTAGGAAAAGTTATTAAAAATCTACATATTATGTCAGAAACAAACCATTGTCACAACTGAATTAAATCCACATATAATGTAGTGAAGTAAATCACAATACACCTGGGCTCAGAACAGGATAAAATCACTATAGATGTAAACGGTAGGGCTGTAAATGATCAGTCACCGATAACAGGTATATTTAGCAATCATTTCTTAAATATAGAAAATAATGGCCAGTGGTTCAAGAGAAAAATCAAGGAAGTATGTTGAAAAAGCCACTCAGATAATATTTACTCATAAGGCCGTCTCACTGACTTCTCCTTCTGAAATTAAGAGTGTATATATTCTCTCAAAAATGACAGCTCCTCTTCATTTGGTAGTGTTTCCAACAGAGCTCTGAAGACTTGGTCTCACATAATAAGCGCTGCCTTTTCTGACATACGTAATGCGTCACTAACTCAGGGCATTTTTCCAGAGAGAGTGAAATATGCTATTGATAAATCACTCTATAAGAAAGCGGACAGGAGAGGTGTCAATAAATGCCGATCCACTTCACTACTAACAACATTTTCCAACACGTTTGAAAAGTCACCATATTTCACAACCATTAAATAACAAAATAGGACGAGTTGTTGTTTTCTGTGACCTATCTAAGGGATTTGACTTTGTGAATCACAATATTCACACAGCTAAACCAAGGTTTTATGGAACCGATGCTACTGCTAGCCAATGGATAATGTCATATTTAACTAAAAGAATGCAGAAAGTAGAAATAAATAATTCAACCAATATGAGCAAGGGAGATTGTTCTGACTGAGGAAAAATGCTTATGGGATTTCACAAGGCTCTATCTTAGGTTTACTACTGTTTCACATATATGTAAACGCTCTTCGTCTAACATGCAACAAGTAGAATTAGTACTTTTGTACACCAGCACTGTAATCAATCCATAAACATAGCAACAGGAAAATGTTAAATAGTGTTCTTAAAAGTGCTGTTAAGTGGTTTTCTGCAAGTGGTCTCAGTCAGTTTCAGAAAGACATAAGATATTCAGTTCTGCACATCTAGAGGTACTACACCAATAGTAAGTGTAACACATTTTGAGGGAAAAAGAACTAGGGTGAAAATGTCAAAATTTTAAGTGTTCACATTGAAGAGAATTTAAATTGGATAACACACATTTTGAAACTCCTAAAACATCTTAGTTCAGTCATATTTGCAATTCGACTCATTGAAAATCTTAGGAAAGGACATATCACTAGGTTTTTTTTCGAGTTTCGCTGTCCCTGTTAATACATATCGATAAAGCAAATATAACACTGAATCAGTCTTGAACAGCTCTATTGAGTGGTGATGTAAAATTGTTCTTCAAAATCAGTTTGTTTGTAACGGAAAACAAGCCAACATTTTTCATCGACACCGGTCATCGTATGTCAGACATGAAGAGCATAATCAATTTTTAAAAAAAGACAGAAAAATGTCTCTAAGAAGTAAAAAAAGTATTTCTCCATTAAGTTCAATAAGTTAACATATTTTCTGTATTTTCATTCAATAGCGTCATTTGGAATAATGTTCGGGGGGTAACTCATCTTTGAGAAAGAAAGTTTTCATGGCTCAAACACGTGCTACGATGCTCGCCCACGATAATTATGGAAAGTTGCGATTAAAGAGTTGCGCATCCTGCCTACTGTTTCACAGTATACGTATTCCCTCATGAAGTTAGTTATAATTAACCCACTGCAGTTCGAAAGGAACAATGCTGTACATAACTACAGTACCAAAAGGAAAAAAAAAAAACACATTCATTATTCCACCTTAAGGTTGTCTTTAGTACAAGAATGGGTGCACGTTGCTGGTGCCATAATTTCTGACTACTTACCCAATCATACAAAATGTCAGACAGCAAAGTCAAATTTGAAACCGAACTGGAGTTCTTCTTGACCACTCCTTCTGCTCTTTAGAAGAATTCCTATTTCTATGACATGAAAAAGTGATGAGCAGAAATTACTAATTCACGTATGTACAAAGAAGACCTTGTATGTGGTCAGCATGTAACCATATTTACATGAGAAAATGTGGCGTGAACGTAAAAATGAGTCATTTTACATAGTTACGATTAATCGTACTAATGATCCTCGGAATATGAAACTAACAAATTTTCGTTTTGTGTAGCGGCGGGTGGAATTAAATTGTTAATATATAATGTAGAATGTAAAGTAGAAAAGATGCATTTCCCGGCCGATTAACCATATGTGTGGCTGCGGGTGGAATTAATTGTTATAAAAATGTTCCTATTATTTATGCAGTCTTTTGCCATTCTCAACACTGGCTCTCTAACTACAGTATTGGCAACCAGAAAGTGATTAGCAAAACGTGAAGCCTGTAATTAGAATTCCTAGTGCCCACTTCATCTGAGAAATACTCTTATAACTACAGCTTATAGCTCTGAGGAATTAGGAGATTGTCTGGGATTCATAATCAAAAACGATTCTCTAAAAAAGTTCACTATATTCTGAAAGTCACAGACCAAAAAGAATCCACACAATCCAACTACCAGAGCAGTTCAGAGTCTAATGCGCTGATGCCACTATAACTGTCCAAATTAAATGTTTAAGTGAATGCTCGCCATAATTTGATGATAATGTTCATCAAACGCCACGCTAAATAATGGTAGAATGTTTGTCCCGTGGCGGCACTTGAAAATACGACATACGCAAACTGAAGATAGATCATTAAAGTCATCCCAGAATTAACACTTCACTCGAAAACGATTTCATGGTCACGCGTATCCCGAGTAACTTACATATTAAGGCGTCCGACGCTGTTTATAGCAATGATACCGACGCGACGCGACTCCCGACACAGGTGGTGCGCTAATCAGTGTCTGGAGAGAACTGGGGCCTTTTTTCCTCGCGTCGCGTTCTTATATATAAAGCCGCTTTGAGGACCTCTAAGGGAACGCCTGATCAATTCCGCTCTCCCGACTAGCCACTGGACTAGTAATGCACCACTTTAAGTTATCGAATAAATCATTGCTTTCTTTGCTGAGGGCCGATGAAGCTCTCAATTTAAATGTGCAATCAGCACACAGGTAAGTAATCATAATAAAAGTCTGACGTGGCTAAGTCAAATATTTTGGGCGAGAGAATTAATTTAATTAGACTACATGCAGTAGACGAGCTCTGCACTTGCCCTTTGGAGATACGCTATTGCTATAGTTTTATAGTTATTCAATTGAAACTCCTCACATCTTTATGATTATAGCGGATCTCCCTTATACTTAAATTTAAACATCCTAGCCTTATTTATTAGCCTACTTAATCTATCTTGCCTCCTTAATTTCTAAGACAAAAACCAGAAAATCATGAATTTCAACTACAATTTTAATTTGTGAGACCAGAATACTGTTTGTACTAAATTATATGCAAAAGGAATCCAAATATAAATTTTTAAGTTTCTAGCTCTTTTCCGTTGCGCCAATGATTTTTACAGAAAAACGTCCAAATTTCGGAAATGGTTAAAGTTATTGAACTGATATTCAACACATATTGATTTAGTATTACTCCTGACATGCTAGAAACGTTTTAGGTTATTTACTTGATTGTTAAAGTATTGCGCAACATTTACGACGTCAGAGCTAGTTACAGCAGACTAGGCTGGCACACAATGGAAAGACTGATGTGAATTTTATACGGCGTGAGTAGTCTGCTTCCCTACATCACCCTCTACTTAAATTTTTTTTGAATATACATGGGAAAGAAAAAAAAATTAATTACAAAAGGGAAGGAAGAGTACAGCTTAACTTCCTATGAAAAATTAAAATTTAAATGTAAACATATAGAAATATTAAAAGAAAACTGATTACCTACTTCCATTATTTAAATTGCTGGCATGATCACTGCCTCTTAAGCAACATTATCACTCAAATTTAAGCAAAATCAATGAAATACTTTGGCATACCTATTGCCTTAGACAGACAAACACAAAATATGTAAAATTATGAAAATCTTAAATCCATTAAATACATTTTTACATACACAAATTCAAAGAAAATAACACAATTATTTATGATACACAAACAGATAATTATATCTTAGCAGTCTTTTCTAAACCTGAAAGAAAATTTCACAAATCATGACAATTTAATTTTTACACACGTGGTTGTAGCCGCTTTGGCTGGCGTTCTACACTTCCATTCACAAGGGTAGAGGAGGGGAAGTTGCTATGGTGTGCATCCTTCATGTTCACTCTAAATTACATGGGGAAAGTGGAGGGGTCACTGTGAGTTGTGTCCAATTCACTCCATGCTTTCACGCAGCTACCAGGCTGCCATTATCTGGTTTGTCCTGTAGAACAAACAAAAAGAGTGCCTCAGAGTCTGTTCACTTAATATCTAAGGGTGGGTCACAATGAAATAGGGATATATACATCTTATCTTTCAATATTTTGCTGGAACAAAGTTAACAGAACTTTTTCAATTTTACTCTCGCGGTTACTTAACTGTCATAGAATTGGTAAACAAATGGCTCAAAACGCCGTTAGTGACATACTAGAGAAAATGTGTGCTCAAGGCATACAACCATAAATTCTATTTAATCTCAATTTATTATTTCTGGGCTGGAACACTGAACCAATGCTCGGTACGTTCCTGATACATTTGTATTTTATTTACTTAACTGACTCATCTTCGATTACCTTATTCTTAGAGATAGCATGAGTATATTTGATTAGTAGTTGTCTTCTCAGCTCCTTTGTACATGTGAGTAACTTGTGGTAATAGTACAGTTCTGAGTGTTCAAAACACACTACGTTTAGTTGACTACTAAATCCATTTAGTGGTCCTCTGCTGCTGTGTCAGTTCCACGTCTGCAATTATGTACTTACTTCATCGAAGTGTATTTATGCTGAGCTATAAATAATGTTTCATGTCTGCCATTATGTTACTCAATTATGTTGCTAGTGTATGTACTTATTTAACACTCACTCTATTAACATTTAAAGCATAGGATAGCACATTTATTTCATATCTGTAGTGTATTGCAGCTGATCAGTTTGCTCACGTGGCAATCCATTTCCACTCGATCAGACGCTGAAACCACAGGTAGTCTCTCTCGACCTACCACTAAAGTGCATTAAGTAATTATGGACGAGCGTAATGCTAAATTCCTTAAACCTATAGGACACCATGAGCTACTCTGTCTCATCTAACATAAGGGTACCTATGGTCGCATTCACACCTTCAACTCATAACCTCAATATATGTAGGTGTGTCCTGTCACACACTACACCAAATAACGGCCAGCTCCAACCTTATAAATATTTCAAGGACGTGTCCTTCACGTCTCAACCACAAACACTGTTCAATTCTATTACACTGCCATTTCTTGCTCACAAGGTG
This sequence comes from Schistocerca piceifrons, assembly GCF_021461385.2. Classification (NCBI taxonomy): domain Eukaryota; kingdom Metazoa; phylum Arthropoda; class Insecta; order Orthoptera; family Acrididae; genus Schistocerca; species Schistocerca piceifrons. The sequence goes on along the minus strand of NC_060140.1, from coordinate 775,787,758 downwards.
AGTTCATTCTTACAACTTATCTGCATATTTTTCATAACACTAAGCAAACTCTTTTACTATTAATTAGTTAGCTCTACAGCATACACTAGGTTTCACTGCCACTTCAGATCCTGCTTGTACACAAATTTGTATATCTTTTTTTTTTAAATATTATTGTGGGACCATTTCCATTAAAACAACACTTTGTACTTACAATGTTACCATGGTTCTATACATACTTGTTACTCAAATACATTTGTATCTTAATTACGTCATACTTCTCTATTGTTTATGTCACTGTTAGGTTTGTCACATTAGGTATTTTCTTCACTAATCGGTGGATAGAATGGTTACAGAACTCATGGCTTGATAGCCATGACGGAAAATTTTTGTATTGCAAAGTAGGAGTCGAAACTATGGTAGATAGGAAAGATGAAGAATGATTGAGACCTGAAATGGGAAAGAAGATCTCACACAGCTAGGACTGCACAGCTGCCACACTGTGTAGAGGTTACAGAACAGCCTTCTCCCTATAGAATTCATTAGTTTATTATTGGATTGATAACCATAACGGAAAATTTAATGTGTTGGAAAGAAGAGGTCGAAATTTTAGGTGGATAGAAAAGATGAAGAGTGAGTGAGACCTGAAAAGGAAAGAAGATCTCACACAGCTGGGACTGCACAGCTGCCACACTGTGTAGAGGTTACAGAACAACCTCCTCCCTACAGAATTCATTAGTTTATTATTGGCTTGATAACCATAACGGAAAATTTAGTATTTGAGAGTAAGAGCCGAAATTTTGGTGGATAGGAAAGATGAAGAATGAGTGAGACCTGAAAAGGAAAGAAGATCTCACACAGCTGGGACTGCACAGCTGCTACACTGTGTAGAGGTTACAGAACAACCTCCTCCCTACAGAACTCATTCACTACCTATGAACTTCTTTAGGTCGATCACGTTCCTGAGACCTAATAGCTTTTTACTGTTAGGGTACTCTAGCCTATATGCATTGGCATGTGGTTTTCCTATGAAAAACACTTGGCCAGGTTTCACCCTTAATTGACATTCATAACCTTTGACCACTCCAGGTCGATTTGAAAATACCTTATGGTGCCTTTTTAAAACCTGTCTCAGTTCTTCCTTCTGATTAGCTGAAATTTTATCTATTTCCTGCAATTTAGCTTCTATTTTGTCCAAAATAATTGCTTCTTCTTCTTCTGTGTTTAGCTTAATTTTACTAAGACTAACACCTTCGTCCCAATATCTCCTATTTTTCAGAACTCGTATAGGCAGTTCCCAAGTTTCATCATTAGTTACTACACGTTTATCAATAAAAGGTACCGTAATTACTCCGGTTATCGACAAGACCAATTTTAACTGGCTTCTTTCAAAGTCAACAACACTATGATATTTCGACAAGAAATCTATGCCAATTAAAACCTCAATACTGAGATTGTTTACAATTAAGCATGGGTGATCAATTAAATTACCATTAATGTTAAAGGGCAGCAAAGCTTCTTGCTTTACCGTTTTTGACACCTTGCCAGTAGCACCAATTATCCCTAGTCCTGATACCCTCATTACTGTAAGCTTGTCTTTACCAGGTAATGCATCAAAGAAGGACTGAGATATCGCACTCACCTCACTTCCACTGTCTAAGAGACAACGTACATTAATACCCAACATATTCACTATTGTTATAGGGTGGCTTATTCTAGTTTGTACAGGTGGTTCTTCAAACTCATCCAATAGTTCCTTTTGGATTTGTCTCCAACTAAAGTGATCGACATCTGTCTTCATTACATTTAGGTCAAAGTGTGTAGGGGTTTCCTGAATTACATTTTCAGCTGCCTTTTCCAGTTGATCTATTAATTTCAATCGAAACACCGCACGACTTCATTACATTTAGTTTGATGAACATGACCCAAATTACTGTAGTCTGAGCGATTCTGCGCCTCTAGACCGGGCATAATACTAGTTACAGCTAAACCATTTTCACTATTATCGTCGGGTTCCTTCTCCAGCGACAACTGGTCACAGCTACTGGGTTCATCGACCCCCAACAGGCTATCCTCTACATTCTCAGTTACCTCCTGTCCTATATCTGTTAGTACAGTATCAACATCCTGCACAGGCACTTTAGATAAGAGCACAACATCCTCATCGTAAATATAAGCATGAATTTCTTCTGCTTCTTCACCTGACAATTCAGTATTTTGTAGCTCTTCCCTACCGTTACACTGCTGCGCCTTCTCTTCCTCTTCCCACTTAGAAAGCGTCTCTAACACGGTATCTATCAAATACTGTGAGTGATCTAATATTTCTGCTGTATCCTTAGATGCTACCGATCCTTCATCCACATGTTCAGTTTGAGTATTCTCATCTGTCCTACCAATTACTGTAATTAGTGGCTTAGGAAAAGTAACCGCCTGGTGAGCGCCAGTGTCCTCATAGACGGGAACTAGTTTTCCTGCCTCGGCCTACTACTGTTTCCTTTATTTGCATTATAGTTAACTGGCACCGCATTGCATTCCGCAATGTTGTTTACCTGTATAATTTTGTTCGAAAAAAAAATTACAATCATTTGGATGCCATTGTTGGTTCTGATAATTATTTCTCCAATTCCTACCTCTCTTAGGATGGCGAACACCTACTGTTCTGATGTTTACATTGCCATTCTGCTCGTTCTTAAAATTACTACTAGTGTTATTAGCATTTCTGTTATTACGTGCTTGCTCCTCATTGGCAGCAACACGCTCTACACGTTTCAAATATTCAATGAAACGATCCAGATTGTCTCTAGGGGCAGATATAATTCTAGTTTGCCAATACCATGGCAGTTTGGCTTCAAGACCTAGTATTATCAATTCAGGTTTTAGCTTTTCGGCCAAATGTGCCAACGTGAGATCCATGACCTGGCAAACTCTTTAATAGATTCCTTGCCTACATTGAAGCGTTTTCCACTCCAAAATTCTCTCAACACTTCATTTTGCTTATTACTAGACCAATAGTCATTAATGAAAGCTGTTTTAAATTCCGCTAATGTTTTACGCTTCAACATAACATCAGCTGACCAACGCATGGCGTCACCTGCTAAATGGCTTCTAATAAATGAGATTTTCTCTCGTTCAGACCAAGTTGGTGGAATCACATCTTCAAAATCGTTCCAGAAATCTAGCGGGTGGATATTTTTATCTGGATCGAACCACAAGAACTGCCGACACCCGATAAAAGCGGCGTTTGCAGCTACAATTTGTTGCATACTACCATTACCAGAAGTTACTGAAGCTACTTTACTCTCAATGTTAGTTCTAATATTTTCTACTCTCATTTCAACATTATCTACTCTTTGCACAATATGAGTAGTATCAGTTTTGATTGCGTCTGCTTTTGCTTGACATATGTTTACTTTAATATTAACATCTTTAAACCTATCTGAGCACAGTTCAGATTCCGCCTCGATCTTTTCTGTTAACTTGTGCTCCAGCTTCGCATCTTCCATTTGGAAGTCTTTGCGAACCTCATCCACTTCGGATTTTACTGTTTTATACATTTCAGAAAATTGTTGAGCAACCTTTTTCTTACTATCCTCATGATTGTAATCATTTTATAATTCAAACTGGCCAGATCCTCTTTCAACTTATTGCAACCAGCCTTGAAGGTATTGTCCATTATCTCCAATCGTTTATTAAAATTAGTTTGGCTGGCCACAATGTCATATTTTAATTCAGCATTACTGCTTTTGACCTCAGTTATTTCAGACTTAAATTCAGCATTGCTGGTAGCTATTGCTTGTAATATAACATTTAAATCAATAGCCCCAGTATCTTTGGGTTGCTCACTAGCTGGCTTTTTATCACAATCAGGTGACAAAAAACTAGCTCCAACACCAGAATCATCAAAACTAAATGAAACTTCTGATTGATCAGTCATATCTAACTTATCCTTTTTAAACTCTACCACCTCTGATGACTGTTTCGTTTTTAAATCATCAGATAAACTATCATCCAATAAATTAACAATTCCTGATTTCTGCTTTACTACAGGGGTCTCTATTATTGAATCATTGCGCCTTTTTACACTACTGTCAGGAGACAATACTTCATATTTCACTTTAACATTACTATTTTCATGCATATTTACACTTGAACCGTTGTCTAGATTTACAGTTCCCTCAACAGACATAGGTTCTGATATAAGTTTAACCTCAGTTTCTTCCGGCGATTCCATCGCCGACAGTCTTTTAGTGCAGGTTAGTAAAATTTTTAACAGCTTTTCACTTAACTTAGTTCCTCCTGCAAGACGTATGGCGTTGCCGGTGCGGCGTACCAGGATTACTGATGCGACGCGGAGCATTGAACTGCAGACGGCACTCCGACGGCTGCTGTGTGTTTGCGTGGCCCGCAAATGCAGGCGCGGCTCCGGTCGCTCCGACGCATGACTGCGGTGAGGCGAAACTGGCTTCTCGCGATGCTGGCAGCGCCGCTAGACTCAGTGCCAGCTCCGTAAATCCAGATGCGTTGTTAATTCAATTGCGTCGCCCACAAGCACACGTAACACTATCACTATTCTATTTCTCAGTTGCGTGTCGCATTTCACTCCCGAATCCGAATATTTAAAAATCACTTTCACTTTTATACTCAGTTTCTTTCCCGGCCGATGCACCGTATGTGGGGCGGCGGGTGGAATTCAATTGTTAATATATAATGTAGAATGTAAAGTAGAAAAGATGCATTTCCCGGCCGATTAACCATATGTGTAGCGGTGGGTAGAATTAATTGTTATAAAAATGTTCCTATTATTTATGCAGTCTTTTGCCATTCTCAACACTGGCTCTCTAACTACAATATTGGCAACCAGAAAGTGATTAGCAAAACGTGAAGCCTGTAATTAGAATTCCTAGTGCCCACTTCATCTGAGAAATACACTTATAGCTACAGCTTATAGCTCTGAGGAATTAGGAGATTGTCTGGGATTCATAATCAAAAACGATTCTCTAAAAAAGTTCACTATATTCTGAAAGTCACAGACCAAAAAGAATCCACACAATCCAACTACCAGAGCAGTTCAGAGTCTAATGCGCTGATGCCACTATAACTGTCCAAATTAAATGTTTAAGTGAATGCTCGCCATAATTTGATGATAATGTTCATCAAACGCCACGCTAAATAATGGTAGAATGTTTGTCCCGCGGCGGCACGTGAAAATACGACATACGCAAACTGAAGATAGATCATTAAAGTCATCCCAGAATTAACACTTCACTCGAAAACGATTTCATGGTTACGCGTATCCCGAGTAACTTACATATTAAGGCGTCCGACGCTGTTTATAGCAATGATACCGACGCGACGCGACTCCCGACACAGGTGGTGCGCTAATCAGTGTCTGGAGAGAACTGGGGCCTTTTTTCCTCTCGCCGCGTTCTTATATATAAAGCCGCGGTGAGGACGGCTAAGGGAACACCTGATCAATTCCGCTCTCCCGACTAGCCGCTGGGCTAGTAATACACCACTTTAAGTTATCGAATAAATGATTGCTTCCTTTGCTGATGGCCAATGAAGCTCTCAATTTAAATGTGCAATCAGCACACAGGTAAGTAAACATAATAAAAGTCTGACGTGGCTAAGTCAAATATTTTGGGCGAGAGAATTAATTTAATTACACTACATGCAGTAGATGAGCTCTGCACTTGCCCTTTGGAGATACGCTATTGCTATAGTTTTATAGTTATTCAATTGAAACTCCTCACATCTTTATGATTATAGCGGATCTCCCTTATACTTAAATTTAAACATCCTAGCCTTATTTATTAGCCTACTTAATCTATCTTGCCTCCGTAACTTCTACGACAAAAACCAGAAAATCACGAATTTCAACTAAAATTTTAATTTGTGAGACCAGAATACTGTTTGTACTAAATTATTATGCAAAAGGAATCCAAATATAAATTTTTAAGTTTCTAGCTCTTTTCTGTTGCGCCAATGATTTTTACAGAAAAACGTCCAAATTTCGGAAATGGTTAAAGTTATTGAACTAATATTCAACACATATTGATTTAGTATTACTCCTGACATGCTAGAAACGTTTCAGGTTATTTACTTGATTTTTAAAGTATTGCGCAACATTTACGACGTTAGAGCTAGTTACAGCGGACTAGGCTGGCACACAATGGAAAGACTGATGTGAATTTTATACGGTGTGAGTAGGCTGCTTCCCTACAGTTTCTGCATCTGTTTTTTCTAAATAATTTTAATGTTGGCATGGCAACATTAGACTTAGGGAGAGAATGGGCAATTAGAATTAAATGGGCAATCACGTCTTGGCAGTTTAAGGAGAAAATACCAACGCTGAGAGAGTTGAGAACGTGAAGTGTCTGAAACTCAATTCGAAATTTAGAAAATCAGACGTCACAAAGGGTCCATTGCCACAATGGAGTAAATTCTGTCACGGTTTATTTAAGGATAAAAAGTCCTTCGACATGCCCCAATCTGATGCATTCGATGGACCAAAACTTTTACTACGGCTTTGATCTCCCTATACTATTACGAAAAAAATATTAGCAATATGCGACGTGCGAAACATAAACTAGTACACAAAGTAATCGAATTTTCGAAGCTACATTTCAACAAACCGTAGAAATTAGTCTGACAACAGAAGCGAGTGCCTGTAATTGCTTTCACATTATGATGCATTAGTAGTTTAACATGTGCCTAAATTAAATTAGCTTGCTATTGAGCGCCTCTGAAGCGGAGTGTATGATGTGCAGCATATCTGCGCTCACCGTAACTGTTTCCCTGTGTCATATTACGTTTATGTCACGTTTTTGACGAAACTAAGGAAGAGAAATAGTATTATTATCAGGATAATTATTTTTGGCTAGGTCATCAGCCTTCTGACTGGTTGGATGCGGTCCGCCACGAATTCCTCTCCTGTGCCAACTTTTTCATCTCAGAGCAGTAATTGCAAATTATGCCCTCAATTATTTGCTCCAAGTATTCCAGTCTTAGTCTTCCTCTACAGTTTTTATCCTCCACTGCTACCTCTAGAAACACTGAAGTTATTCCTTGATGATCTTAACACATGCTTATCATCTTGTCCCTTCTTCTTGTCAGTGTTCTTCATATATTCCTTTCCTCGCCAGTTCTCCGGAGAATTTCCTCATTCCTTAACTTATCGCTCCACCTAATTTTCAACCATCTTCTGTAGGACCACATCTCAAATGCTTCGGTTCCCTTCTACTCCGGTTTCTCCTCATCCATCTGTTACTACCATACAATGCTGTGCTCCAAACATACATTCTCAATAGTTCTTCCTTAAATTCCTTCAGCCGCATTTGCACTGAGAATCATTGCAAATCCCTGGGGGAGACAAATCAGTAAGGTGATATATTTCGCATGTTTTCATTCGGTAAGGTCAGATGATGTAATGTTCTGGGGCAACTTCTCTTTAAGAAAGAAAGTACTGATTGCTCAAAAATGTGCTGTAACAATAATATGCGGCGCTCACTCACGATCATCTTGTAAACATCTGTTTAAGGTGTTGGGCATTCTGATTACTGCTTCACAGTACGTGTTTTCACTCATGAAGTTTGTTGTAAATAATTAACTGCAGTTGAAAAGGAACAATGACGTACATAATTCAAGTGAACACCAACTGAAAATATTTCTCCTCAACAGCAGCTTCAGTTTCGTAGAATAAATTATATTATGCCACCAGAATTTAAAATGACTTGTTCCACATCACTACGATATATGATTTATCGTGCAAATGATATACTGCCAGCAACATTCTGTATGACCCCCAGCTTTGGTTGGAGACCAGCAACAGCCAGCCCACGCTATTACTGAACAAATGTAGGGTGCAGTTAATATTAACATACAAACTACTACGTTTGGAGTTGTGTCGTGACCAGGAAGCCTGGACGCTGCTGAATGATGATGCATGGTGTTAATCGACAAAACACCGTTCTGCACTACACTGGCGGGTATAGTGGCGACCCAAGGAGAAGTCTCATTCTTCCAATTTTTTGGGGAAGCGCAGTAGTGTCTCTACCGGCGCCTTTGTGCGAGGAGCTATAGGGTATGATTTGAGATGAAGGGTGGTAGTGTTTGAGGGAACTCTGATGGCACAACGGTGTGTCACGGAGACTCTGCGTCCTCACATGTTACCTCTCATACGACAATATCGTGGTGCCATTTTTAACACAACAATGGTCGTCCACACGGGAATAGTGTCTCTATTAACCGTGTGCGTGATTTTAAGGTACTGCAATGGCCAACGTCATCCCCAGATCTGTCTCCACTCTACCGGCTCTTACGTCCTCTCTGTCCCAGGGCCACTATCAGGGATATAAAGGGTCAATTACAGCAGTTGAGGGCCAGCTTGCCTCCTATACAATGGCTTGTGATACCCTTCACAACGGAATTAGTGCATGCAACCAGACCAGAAGGCGTGCATAGCCATATTCTTAAGTGGGCTCGTACTGCTTAGTTCTTCGCAAATTTGGTGCTGCACGTGGAAGTATGTACTGTCTAACATTCTGCGTGGTGTTTGTTCTATATCGTGTCTCCCCATCACTTTCGCGCAACGACGCTCTGAGCATGTTTTTTTAGGGAATTGACTAGTTTGAACCTGGGACCTGTTGCTGGTAAGGAGACGCCAGACCACACATGACATGTAGAATTCAGAAGAGTTCAGTGAGACTAGCGATGATATAACCAAATACTTAATGATTTCAGTGTCAGCTCCTCTACACTCCCTGTAAAAGAATCTTAATACTAACTAAATGTAGTGGAAGGGGTTCAAGGCTTTCCTATTTTTATTTATCTGGTAAAATAACGTCGAAAAAGCAGTTAAGTTTACCATTGAAAATTTTATTCTACTCACAAAACATTGTTTATAAATTGCACTATTGATAAAAGGAAATGTTTTAATACAGGATGGGAAAAACCGACTGTGTTCAACAAAAATGTGAACGAATATTCCCTGAATGGGTTTCCAAGTTCTACAATGGATCGAAGGATGACCTATGCCATATCACATCTATAATCTAGGTTTAAATTAAGTTTCACAAAAGAGAAAACTATCAAAATGGTCTACAGTGACCCTCAATTATCTTTAATTACTTATCTAACTTGTCGTAAATTACAGTGGCTGATGTGGCTTCTCAATAACTATATAACAGAAAAATCATCGCGTTTCACATTTTTATTTCAAGTGACAAATGTGAACACCATGAGCTTTAATTGACGATCGACACTAGTATTACGCAAAAAGGGGATGTAACAGATGAGACTTCTGCAGTTCTGTGTGAAGCCTTACGCGCTCAAAAATGCGGCATCGCGTGCGTTCATTACCTTGTCGGTGTTCGTCAGAGGGCGGCGGGCAGCACAGCTCAACTCACCTCGCCGTCTCGGAAGCAACTCTCTCCTAACTTCTCCTTACTACTATTTACCGAAGTTGGTTTAAAAAAACTATCTGGCTGTGTTTTCATCTGACCACTCAGGGTCTTAATGTTAAGCTCCACCTACAAAAATTCTGTCCATCCAATGAGAAATGTTACACTTTTCATGGTGGGGCAATGTTTTTAAAGTTTGCAACGTAACAGAGACGCGAAAAAGTCTCACGCTAAAACTTGCAGCTGGTTTGGTCCTTTTAGAGTTATCGTAAGATGTATACTGTTCTTCTGGAGGGCTCTAGCTTTTAACATGGGCTGGGGGGTGGTCCTGACGTAACAGAGACGCGAAAAAGTCTCACGCTAAAACTTGTGGCTGGGGGGGTGGCCCTTTTTGTGTTATCGTAAGATCTATACTGTTCTTCTGGAGGGCTCTAGCTTTTAACATGGGCTGGGGGGTGGTCCTGACGTAACAGAGACGCGAAAAAGTCTCACGCTAAAACTTGTGGCTGGGGGGGTGGCCCTTTTTGTGTTATCGTAAGATCTATACTGTTCTTCTGGAGGGCTCTAGCTTTTAACATGGGCTGGGGGGTGGTCCTGACGTAACAGAGACGCGAAAAAGTCTCACGCTAAGGCTCTAGCTTTTAACATGGGCTGGGGGGTGGTCCTAACGGTTAGCTGGCGACGTGGGTGTCCGTCCCTTATCGTAGGGCCTTCTAACTTAACACGGTTCTGCTCTCGGCTTCTGTTCTCGTTTCTCCCCTCGGAACTGCGTCTGTCTCACGGTGGGAAGGTATGACATGCATTTAGGCATTCTTGTGTTAGTCTGTGGTATTCCATTTGCTCACTCGTTAGTCGTATTACTTTGGTTAATTTAATGTCACGATTTATTCGGAGCTATGTGACATACTACTGGATTTGCTTATCATGTCAGGGTTTTCATGGAAGGTGTTGGATTTGCCTGACACCTTACAACTGGGGAGACAAAAAGTCATGGGATAACGATATGAACATATACAGATGGCGGTAGTATCGCGTACACAAGATATAAAAGGGCAGTGGAGGAGCTGTCATTTGTACTCGATGATTCATGTGAAATGGTGTCTGACGTGATTATTGCCCCATTAACAGACTTTGAACACGGAATGGTAGACGCATGGGATATTCCATTTCGGAGATCGTTAGGGAATTCAACATTCCGAGACCAACAGTGTCATGACTATGGCGAGAATACCAGATTTCAGGAATTACCACTCACCACTGACAACGCAGTGGCAGACAGCATTCACTTAATGACCGAGAACAGCGGCGTTTGCCAGAGTCGTCAGTGCAATACTGCGTGAAATAACCGCAGAAATCAATGAGGGACGTACGACGAACGTATCCGTTTGGGCAATGTGCAAAATTTGCCGTTAATGGGCTATGACAGCAGACGATCTACGCAAGTGCCTTTGCTAACAGCCTCTCCTGCGCTCGCGACCGTATCGGTTGGATCACAGACGAATGGAAAACCGAGGCCTTGTCAGACGAGTACCGATTTCAGTTGGTAAGAGCTGATGGTAGCATTGGAGTGTGGCGCAGACCCCACTAAGCCATGGACCCAGTTTATCAACAAGGCACTGTGCAAACTGGTGGTGGCTCCGTCATGGTTTGGGGTGCGATTACATGAATTGAACCGAGTCCTATAGTCCAGCTGAACCGGTAATTGACGGCAAATTGTGAAACGTCCCCTTAGAAAAATTAATGATTTACTGTGCTGATAAACCTCTACGTTATATGATTTTCAAACAGCTGAGCAAAACTGAACGCACTCGGACCTTCACTAAACTGACCCACAATATTTTTAGTTTAACGCAATCTGACTTTCAATAATCCCTACAAAAGAATGGCTCTGACTAACAGTAACCTATCCCTTTCATGAATCACTTACCTCACAAAAATCTTCGTTACTCGAACTACTGCAATACAGCGAGCGCCAATACTGCCAACTGAATAAAAGATTCTAACTACTGAAGGGACTAACTACTGACCGGCATAGCTACCAAATGAAAGATTTTGATAGAGAACAAACAATGTATTTACCATAATAATATTCAAAAGTCATCATATATATACCAGTTCATGATATCCAGTATTACAAATTTATTCTTTCTGATGGACACGCGTCCAGATCGTCCGCTCTCAAAATTCTGCCATCTCTCTCCTCACATCCACCACTGCTAGCGGCTCACCTTCAATTGCGCAACGCTACGCGCTGTTCACATCCAACTGCCCAACACTACAATAGCGAATATTCCAACAATGTAAACCAGCCACAGACTTCACACAGCACAGTCAGTGATTTTCATATAGAGTGCTACGTGGCGTGATCAACATAAAAACCTAAACAGCCTACTTACAATTGTTATGTTCGGCTACTTGAAGACCATCTGCCATTCATGAACTTCATGTTCCTAAGCAGTGATGGAATTTTTACGAAAGACTATGAGCTATGTCAGCACACCACAGTTGTTCGTGACTTGTTTTAAGAACATGCTAGACAATTCTAGCCAATGATTTGGCCACACAAATCGCCCGACATGGATCCCATCTAACATTTATGGGACGTAATCGAGCTGTCAGTTCGTGCACAAAATGCTGCACCGGCATTCCTTTCGCGATTCTGGATGGTCATAGAGATAGCATGGTACAGTATTTCTGTAGGGGACTTCGAACGACGGTCCATGCCACTACGCCGGGCAAAAGGATATCCGACTCAAAGCTAGGAGGTACGCCATGACTTTTGTCTCCTCAATGTAATTGCATAGTAGGGGCAGCTGCTACTCTCTGACTAGTGGTGCGTGATAACAAAGAATGTTGCTCTGAGTCTATTATTTGTACTCGGATGACAGTCGACCGGAACCTTGGCGACGAGTATGGCTGCTCCCACGTTCTCATGCAGTACAACATCGGGGTACTGTCACATCCGAATACCTCACATATCTGGAATCTGAACGATTTGAGCCTCCTTCAAACTCTGTTGCATAATGATAACGCTGTCTCACACGAGTACGTAGCATCTCCGTGTCCTTCACTCCTTCAGACTATGTCAGATACTGATAATGCTGTCTCACACTACTACGTAGCATCTCCGTGTCCTTCACTCCTTCAGACTCTGTCAGATACTGATAACGCTGTCTCACACAAGTACGTAGCATATCCGTGTCCTTCACTCCTTCAGACTCTGTCAGATACTGATAACGCTGTCTGACACGAGTACGTAGCATCTCCGTGTCCTTCACTCCTTCAGACTCTGTTAGATACTGATAACGCTGTCTCACACGAGTACGTAGCATCTCCGTGTCCTTCACTCCTTCAGACTCTGTCAGATACTGATAACGCTGTCTGACACGAGTACGTAGCATCTCCGTGTCCTTCACTCCTTCAGACTCTGTTAGATACTGATAACGCTGTCTCACACGAGTACGTAGCATCTCCGTGTCCTTCACTCCTTCAGACTCTGTCAGATACTGATAACGCTGTCTCACACGAGTACGTAGCATCTCCATGTCCTTCACTCCTTCAGACTCTGTTAGATACTGATAACGCTGTCTCACACGAGTACGTAGCATCTCCGTGTCCTTCACTCCTTCAAACTCTGTCAGATACTGATAACGCTGTCTCACATGAGTACGTAGCATCTCCGTGTCCTTCACTCCTTCAGACTCTGTTAGATACTGATAACGCTGTCTCACACGAGTACGTAGCATCTCCGTGTCCTTCACTCCTTCAGAATGTCAGATACTGATAACGCTGTCTCATACGAGTACGTAGCATCTCCGTGTCCTTCACTCCTTCAGACTCTGTCAGATACTGATAACGCTGTCTCACACAAGTACGTAGCATCTCCATGTCCTTCACTCCTTCAGACTCTGTTAGATACTGATAACGCTGTCTCACACGAGTACGTAGCATCTCCGTGTCCTTCACTCCTTCAGACTCTGTTAGATACTGATAACGCTGTCTCACACGAGTACGTAGCATCTCCGTGTCCTTCACTCTTTCAAACTCTGTTAGATACTGATAAAGCTGTCTCATACGAGTATGTAGCATCTCCGTGTCCTTCACTCCTTCAGAATGTCAGATACTGATAACGCTGTCTCACACGAGTACGTAGCATCTCCGTGTCCTTCACTCCTTCAGACTCTGTTAGATACTGATAACGCTGTCTCACACGAGTACGTAGCATCTCCGTGTCCTTCACTCTTTCAAACTCTGTTAGATACTGATAAAGCTGTCTCATACGAGTATGTAGCATCTCCGTGTCCTTCACTGTGAGCACTGTACTTGTCACGCTGTTCACCCCCGTTACATACCCTACAGGGGCCGATAAGAACACTAAATACGAACCAAATCTTCCTATCACAGACAGTTTGTACTCTAATCAGTTAATACCCGACGACAGTGTGTACGTGTACGAAGTTACGTTGACATCCGACCTTTTCTTCTGTATACTTCACTTACCGTGTCAGACAGTGTGTATCGTAAGTGTCACGAGTATTACTCTAGTAAAACATTTTTAAATTTTTCGTAAGGTCTTATGGGACCAAACTGCAGAGGTCATCGGTCCCTAAGCCTACACACTACTTAATCTAACTTAAACTAACTTACACTACGGACAACACACACACCATGCCCGAGGGAGGACTCGAACCTCCGACGAGGGGAGCCGCACGGACCGTGACAAGGAGCCTCAGACCGCGCAGCATTACTCTAGTACTTAGAAGTACCAAGAGCTGTATGTCCCGCTCATAGCTGAGAATGTTGGCAAATGTCTTGTTGTTAGTATCAAGTATATTTAAAGGTTTTTGTTTATAAATTAATTGAGTAGTATTACAAGATTGCCTAAAACTGTACGCTGATAACCAACCTTTTTTGGGATGGAATGCTAAGATGCAGAGGCCTGAAGATACACTTTTGACCTTAAAAGAAATAGACGGCCTAAATCAGTAGTCGTCAAAACTTTTTGTTCGAGAGTCAATGCTGACATTGTACGGCGAAACCTCGGGCCGCATTGGTAAGAACGTGGGATGGGAGGGATAAAATAGCCACTCAAAGGGAAATTGAATTTTCGTCAAACCATGGTTATTGATAGAAACTAAGCACAAACACGTTTTGACTCTACAAAATATAAAGTATTACTCCAAATATTTTTAAGTTAAAAAGAAAATTATAGACTGGAATTACACGCATTTTTCGCAAGGTTTACATACTGACCAGTTTACTGTACCTAGGCGGGTAATGTGGTCAGTGCCATTGCAAAAGGCTCCCGTGTTGATTTTCCTGTTTTCCAGACACATTTTCTATGCGGCTTCACGGCCTAGTTAAAATAAGAAAGAAAAGCAGCTGCAGCATACGTTTTCAATCGGTCTTCTTTTTCCGGCTAAATACAACAGAACATAAACAGTTGTAAATTGTGTAAGTTCATTAACTCAAAATTACAAACATTCCTGCTGGAGGAACATTCGCAACTGAACATTATAGCAGAGCCTGAAAATACCGCTTCAGTTGTACGGTTCTTTTTATTTTCCAGTGCTTAGACCACGACCAGTTTCGGTCTCTCACCTGCCCTTCATCAGGTGTGACAATTTTGTGCTGTGAGCCCGAGCGCCGCGATGGACGAGTATAAGACGTGGTGTTCCACGAGCTCTGCGCTCGCTGCCGGTACATCGCGTCCTATGCTCGTCCATCGCGGTGCTCGGGGTCGCAGCACAAAATTGTCACACCTAATGAAGGGCAGGTGAGAGACCGAAACTGGTCGTGGTTTAAGCGTTGGAAAATAAAAGAACCTCAAAACTGAAATGGTATTTTCAGCCTATGCACCAATTAAAAATTTTCACAAAGGTATGCAGTGGCGGGTGATAGCTATATATAAAAGTGTTTGGAAATCCGTTTCATCTGGTGTACTGTGTGGGCTTTATGGAAGTAACTAACTCTCACTGGCGTAAACAACTCCGCCACTTTCCTCGACGTGTAGTGGTGGTCACTTTTCCCTAGCTGACGCCATCTGGGCATTAGTCATTCACTGAAGAAACTGAAATAAATAACAAGCAATTACATTTGTTCAGGCACTGATATTGTAAAAAAGTCATTACTCTTCATACAAGTAAGGTAACAAGAATAATATTAATGACTTAACTTGCGTCAGATAACTGAAAATCAAAAACATTTTTAATAAAAAATAACGGAACAAGCTTCCTCTGTCAGTGTCACTGACGAAAAGGAAGAGGTATATTAAGAACTAGTCTGACCACTTCTCGGCAGGCAGCAGTGCTGTTCAGGACAAAAAAATATGAAATTGACACTTTTCCCAACCACACTTTTCCCAACCCGCCACTTTACCACACCTTCTTGTGTTGATCTTACTATTAGTTGCTAACTTACAAAAATTAGTACGTTCTATTAATTAATAAAACACTAATTGCATTCTGAGACACGATCACAAAACATGTACACATTTGAAGATTTCCATCTCGATAATGAGCAGTGATGAATCCAGTTACTTTCGTTTGAAATTTAAAAACATGGCAGCATTGCTGCGAGTTGCGCACGCTCATGAGTAACCTCGCAATGGTCAGTTTGCTTACTACTCTCTTCCTGAGGAAGGCGGCAAACTTTATTTAGCTTACAGCCAAATTCACCGACGAGTGTTTGATACTGAGCAAGAAAAATACACTTTTAAGAAGCTCTTAACGTTGGTTGACGATTTTGGATCTTGCTGTTAGATGCTAGAACAACGTTATTATAAAACAAAGCTAGGAATCGCGGGCCTGGCAAACACTTGATTCGGGTCTCATGCAGCCCGCACGTCGCAGTTTGACAACGACTGGCATAAATACATTAAATGTGTCCGCATTTGCGAATGTGGACTACCATCAGCTTATAATGAAATTTGTGCCGCGCCGGGGCTCCAACCAGGATATCCCTTTCATCGCGAGCGATCGTCTTACCATCTGGCTACGCTAGCATGACCCAAACTTCCACGTGTTGTCTACCATGTGTCTGCAACCTGTACTCGTAGATGCATTACGTACACTCCTGGAAATTGAAATAAGAACACCGTGAATTCATTGTCCCAGGAAGGGGAAACTTTATTGACACATTCCTGGGGTCAGATACATCACATGATCACACTGACAGAACCACAGGCACATAGACACAGGCAACAGAGCATGCACAATGTCGGCACTAGTACAGTGTATGTCCACCTTTCGCAGCAATGCAGGCTGCTATTCTCCCATGGAGACGATCGTAGAGATGCTGGATGTAGTCCTGTGGAACGGCTTGCCATGCCATTTCCACCTGGCGCCTCAGTTGGACCAGCGTTCGTGCTGGACGTGCAGACCGCGTGAGACGACGCTTCATCCAGTCCCAAACATGCTCAATGGGGAACAGATCCGGAGATCTTGCTGGCCAGGGTAGTTGACTTACACCTTCTAGAGCACGTTGGGTGGCACGGGATACATGCGAACGTGCATTGTCCTGTTGGAACAGCAAGTTCCCTTGCCGGTCTAGGAATGCTGGAACGATGGGTTCGATGACGGTTTGGATGTACCGTGCACTATTCAGTGTCCCCTCGATGATCACCAGTGGTGTACGGCCAGTGTAGGAGATCGCTCCCCACACCAAGATGCCGGGTGTTGGCCCTGTGTGCCTCGGTCGTATGCAGTCCTGATTGTGGCGCTCACCTGAACGGCGCCAAACACGCATACGACCATCATTGGCACCAAGGCAGAAGCGACTCTCATCGCTGAAGACGACACGTCTCCATTCGTCCTTCCATTCACGCCTGTCGCGACACCACTGGAGGCGGGCTGCACGATGTTGGGGCGTGAGCGGAAGACGGCCTAACGGTGTGCGGGACCGTAGCCTAGCTTCATGGAGACGGTTGCGAATGATCCTCGCCGGTACCCCAGGAGCAACAGTGTCCCTAATTTGCTGGGAAGTGGCGGTGCGGTCCCCTACGGCACTGCGTAGGATCCTACGGTCTTGGCGTGCATCCGTGCGTCGCTGCGGTCCGGTCCCAGGTCGACGGGCACGTGCACCTTCCGCCGACCACTGGCGACAACATCGATGTACTGTGGAGACCTCACGCCCCACGTGTTGAGCAATTCGGCGGTACGTCCACCCGGCCTCCCGCATGCCCACTATACGCCCTCGCTCAAAGTCCGTCAACTGCACATACGGTTCACGTCCACGCTGTCGCGGCATGCTACCAGTGTTAAAGACTGCGATGGAGCTCCGTATGCCACGGCAAACTGGCTGACACTGACGGCGGCGGTGCACAAATGCAGCGCAGCTAGCGCCATTCGACGGCCAACACCGCGGTTCCTGGTGTGTCCGCTGTGCCGTGCGTGTGATCATTGCTTGTACAGCCCTCTCGCAGTGTCCGGAGCAAGTATGGTGGGTCTGACACACCGGTGTCAATGTGTTCTTTTTTCCATTTCCAGGAGTGTATGTTCCCATACAGTGGAGACATTTTATTTGGAAGTGGCTTGTCCGGGGTCGGCGAATAAATACGACGTTACAGTTCCTGTGTTAACACTGGCACTACAATATCGTACTGGCCTAAATGGTTAAAGTGACTGCTAGCGATAAGAAGACGAATCTCGTCTGGTACTATTTTTTATCTTTCACGACATTTTACTGAATTATGTGCGCACAAATAACGTCTGATAGCTGCGACATAGAGTCACGAAGGAGTTATGCGATCATTTGAAGAAAATGTGCAGTCAGCGCAATGCTAAATAGGTCGTTGAGGATGAAGTCATTGACTGGAAGCAAGCTGACTTTATTATTTCAATAATACGCCAATGTCCGAAATTCGTAATATTGGACTAATAATGTCAGCTTTCTTCCCGTCAATGACTTACGCTTTGAGACCTACACTCAGCAGACTGCACAAGTAACGCCCGTCGCATCATACCACCTCATACAAGAGAACCTCAGTTCGTTCTGCTCAGCGCAAGGTGGTATGCGAACATTATCACCAAATACTTCAGAAAATTAAATCCAAACGTCCTGATCTCATCCTGTGAATGCGATTCATTTAGCAGTGGACAATAATTACTTACCAAGAGACATATCTCATCTAATTTAGAATCTTCATTGAGATGTTTATTTCGACGTTTATTCAGAAAAATACACACTGTTCTCGAATACCCTAAATGTTCCTTTTGGCATAGCTTACTCCCAGCACATACCCGTGAATTACGGATATTAAACATCATTTCCACTTTTACACACTGCAGTGGCTCAGTGAAGACCTAGCGACTTCTGCGGTTATCTGCATATTCGTGACTGGTACCGTAACAGCGCAGACTGCAAACGTTCGTTTACTCAAGCGATTATAGTTAGCCGCCATGAATATCACTGAAGCAATTGGAAGAGAAAAATGACTTCTTGTCAGGTAAGCATTGAGTAATAACCACCTTCTCGGTCACTGGTGTAACAGGTGTTCCTGCTGATATGAGCGTCACAGAGAGAGAAATTATGAGCAAGCCGTGACAATAGCAGCACGCACGCTCAGAGCTGAAACGACGCTAACACTCACACCGCTATTATACTGTTTTGCGAGACAAATGAAAAAAACTGAGCAAGACGGCTCAGTGGAAGAGATGAGTCTGAATACCGGTAGGACCATCCAGATTTATGTTTTCCGAATTTTCTCTGAGTCGACTGGGGCAAATGCTGGTATAAATTCTTTGCGTAAGTCGGGATCGAGTTTTCTTCCCACTCTTGAGCTGTACGAACTTGTGTTCCGTCTCTAACGATGTCGTCCTTTGTCGAAAACTGTCCAAAAATCTGCAAACTCCACGAACGTAGTTGTGCCTTTCTTTTATGTATCATCTAAGATAATTCGTAGGATCAGTATTGCCTCGAGTGTTTCTACGTTTCTACGGAACGCAAACTTAATATTCCCCAAGATCGTCTTCTATCGATTCTTCTGTAAATACTTCTCGACCATATTTTTCAGGCATGACTTTTGAAAGTGATAGTTCAGTAGTGTTCACACCTGTCAGCATCTACCTTCTTTGGAATTGAAATTATGGACAAATGAAGGCACTGGAATCATAGTAAAACCCTCTGTTAAATAGACAATGTGCGTTTCTTATACTTTCTGCAGGTTCCATAAAAATTAATATATATTGATCAGCCACAACATCGTGAGCACCTACCTGACGGCCAGCATGTCCACTTTTGCCACAGATAACAGCAACGACGGGTCCAGGCACGGAAGCAGTTAAGCTTTGGTAGCATGCTGCAGGGCGTTTGTACCCCTTCCGCACGCTAAAGTCACCTGATTCTCGTAAATTTCGGGGAGGGGGGCGATGAGATCTGACGCTACGTTCAGTCACACCTTAGATGTGTTCCATTTGGTTCAGATCTGGAGACTCGGGAGGCCAGGATATCAATTGTAACTCGCCTCTGTGTTACTCGAACCACTCCACCACTCTCCTGGCCTTATGACATGGCGAATTATGTTGCTGAACAGTGCCACTGCCGTCGAGAAAGGGGTGTACGTGGTCTGCAAGCGATGTACGATACTCCTTGGGTGTCATGTTTCCTTGCACGAGCTCCACTGGCCCCATGGATGCCCACGAGAATCTTCCCTTGAGCATAATGGTGCCGCAACCAGCTTGTCTCTGTCTCACAGTACAGGTGCCAAGGAGCCGTTCCCCTGGAAGACGACGTATTCGCGCCCTAACATCGGCACAATGAAGAAGGTATTGGGATTCGTGAGACCATGCAACGCTCCGCCACTGCGCCAGTGTCTAGTGCCGATGGTCACATGACCATTCCAGTCGTAGTTGCCGATGTCGTGGTATTAACATCGGCACATGCATGGGTCGTCGGCTGCAGATGTTCATCGTTAGGAGGGTTCAGTGCTCTTTGTGTTCAGATACACTTGTACTCTGTCCAGCATTAAAATCTGATGTCATTTCCGCCACAGTTCCACGCCTATCCTGTTTTACCGGTCTGCCCAGCCTACGACGTCCGATATAAGTTTGGATGTAATTTCACCATGGTTTCTATACATGTGAAGACATTCACCATAGCACTCCTTGAACACCCGGCAAGTCGCGCAGTTTCCGTAATACTAGTGCCGAGCCTCCGGGCCATTACAGTCTGCCCTCAGTCAAACTAAAACAGATCGTGCGTCTTCCCTATTCTAGACAGGGAAAGCATGCTCATTGACACTGCATACACAGTGCGCGTGTCTAACTAGCTGTCTTTCATCGCCAGGTGACGCTGCTATCGCCTGGACAGGTTTATATCGATAGCAGGTCGGTGGCCATAATGTTCTGGCTGACCAGTATATTATGAATTTAATGCATCGAAGTGCTTGGAGCACGATGGCAGCTTTGCATTGGAAGCACACGTTACAGAAAATTCTGAAGTAATGGCTTTATGGATACGTCGCTGGAAATTAATGCTGGCAGGCAGAATCTGCATATGCTTTTTGAGAATATTTGGAAAACAGGAAAGATTACAGAAGAAAGGAAAATACAATTAATCCACACACAATATAAAAAGTGAGACAAAATAGCAATAATTACAGTGGAGTGTCGGTTCTACAAGTGACAATTAAAAACTGCCAAAAATTCTCCCGTGCAGAATTGAGTAAACTATAGACGGACTCCTCATGCGCTAATCGATTTTTAACTTAAAATCAATAATTCGTCATGTAATGTTAACCACCAAACCTAAACAGTAACGTTTATTGGTTACAAATAAGGACTTGATTCTGTAGAGAGAGATACAACAGATGAAATCATTTGGTACTGAACCAGAAGTGATTAACATAATTAGTGAAACTCTAACACAATGCGTAACGTGATATTTATGAGAGAAATGTCTCAGCTATATGAAATAAAAACCGTTGTTGCACCAGGGGCAACTTACCACATTTAGTGTTTAGCTATATTTTAGAGCTCAATATGACAAAATTGAACAAATAATTCTGTGAATAACTTCTTGATGATTTTGGAATATTTTCAGAAAGTCCAAAACCATCATTCCTCTAGTAAATCTTCAGGAAAGAATAGCCAATAAAACTGGTCTTGGGATTTCAGCTGGAAACACAAAATTCACGACAATTATAAAAAAATGCAACCAAATTTATGGGAACACAAATAAGCAAAACAGAGCAAGTTAGTAAATTTAAATCTCTTGAGGAAACCGTATGACAGAATGGATTAGAACAATTTGCAATGGATGCAAGAGTTAACAAAATGGATAGAGCATATGAGTATCAGTAACGAGGAACGCATATCTAGGAATAGAAAACTAAAACAGAGTAAAACAATGATTTACATACTTGTGATTGCTTAACGATGAACCTTAAAGTGGACAGAACAGAGATACCGGAAAAATGAATTTTCAGAATAATAGCGGGTGCAATACAGACTACAATTTGTTGTTTGAAAATTAGAAGTGATGCAAACATCCACCAAAATATAGGGAGACTATTAGAAGCAATCTCAAAGAGACGCTTAATCATCTTTGGACATCTCTACTGAAGGACTCAGAACTGGCTAACGACACAAATATTCCTGTATTTCTGCAAAAGAAGTGAACGCTAGCATGGATTACAGGAATAAGAAAATAAGCTGACGGAAAAAATCACAACATCAAGAAGGAGTTGTGCGACGTAAAGGAAAGTTGATAGGCGTGTCTCTACATACGAAAGATGATGACTATTAAAATTTGGCACCAGTCGCATAAGAATGACGCTAGTGTTGCCACTATCAGGATGCAAATCAGGTTTGCTCTGAGTGCACTTTGTAGTGGTCATGAACTTTAGTTATCTTTGAAACTAGGCGTGATGAGTTGACGTTAGTCAAGAATGCCTTTGGGGCGACTAAGATGCCATTATCAGCACCTCATCGAGTTTGAATGAGGTCGTGTTATGAGGCTAAGGGAAGCTGTGTGTTCATTCTGCGATACAGTAGAGATAGGCGGGAATGTAAAATGACTGCCGGCAGCGGTGGTCACAAGAACGTACGGTCGCAAGAAGACTGGGCTATTGACGGCCACGTTGCACCACCAAGAGGGAAGACCATCGTAGTGAGGGTATGACTATGGCGCATCGTACTCCGTCTGCAGTACCAATCTGAGTAGCAGTTGGCACCACAGTGACACCACGAATTGCTACAAATCGTTTACTTCGAGGACAGGTATTTATTTACTTGCCTCAATTTGGGTTGATTTAGAAATAAGTTATAGTTAAGGTATGTGTGTTCGTACTGTAAGATCTTCGGTACACACACCATCAGATTATTTGACTTGTCGCTCTAACGAAGTAGGTGAGTGTCAGCAATATGTCTGGTGGTCTTATCGTGGCGTGTTTATCTTCTGCTGTTAGGTCAGACGATAGAAATGCCACTTGCACGCTTAGAGTAGCAGATTGACGGTGACCAACTTTAAACAGAACTTAATTAATTTTCACACACATTTATTAAAATAATAACAAGCATAAACATTACGTAACTTGATTCTGAATGCTATTTACAATTGGCAATATGAAGTTCCGTTGGTGTTGGTACGTTAATCTTATTCTCACATATCTCTGATACTTGACAAAGTGTCTATACATTTATCTTCATGGCTATGTACAGGAATATGGTAATCTTATTAGGCGCAGACTGAAACTTGACTATAGACTGGCACAGAATAATGCAGACTGGTACAGACTGGTGCAGACAAATGCAGACTGACTAATCAGAGGTCTGTACACTCGTTACAATACCTCGCGCGTTCAGGTATCACTGTGATCCGCGAGGAGAAAAGGTTCTATGTTGGCAGCAATCTCATTGTCTGCGTAACATATTAATACGCGGATCGGCGGAAGCAGAATTTGGTCCATCTCTAAGGCAGCGCCATCTCGTAGTGCGGAGACGGACGAGCGCTGCGCCTGCGCTGTTGTGCTTAGCGGGGCGCGCTCTAGTGGGAAAGTTGTGTACGCGCTGACTACTCGGAACTATGTACACAACAGTATGATAAATCTTGTTATTTGTCGAAATGAAATGTTCTCCAAGCTAAAGACGTCTGGCAGCATACCTTGCACTGACCACAGACCACAGCCGTTTCCGACCTCAGTAGTGTCGAGTGAGAGTTCTCTGGAGAGCGGGGTGTAGGTATGTTTTGTTTTCTGATGGAAGCCTCGGTGCCAGTGATGGCGTGTGTGGGTAAGAAGGAAGCCAGCTGAGTGCCTCCAACCAACCTGTCTTCGTGATGGGCACACTGGAGCTACTCTTAGAGTTACGGTCTCGGATGCGATTTCATGACAGCTGGAGCACTCTCGTGGTTATCCCACGCATCAGCACTGCAAATCTGTACGTTAGTCTGGTGATTCGACCTGTTGCACTGCCATTGATGAAGAGCATTCCTGGGGGTGTTTTCCAACAGGTATCGCTCGCCAACGTGTCGCTTTTGTAACCCAGCATACTCTACAGAGTGTCGACATGTTGCCTTGGACTGCTCGATCGCCTGATCTGTCTCCAGTCGAGCACGTATGGGACATCAGGGACGACAACTCGAGCGTCATCCACATACAGCATGTGTCGTCTCGTCTCGTTTTGTCTCGGCTTGATGGTGATGGTTGCTCCAGTCGAGATGACGTGGAACGGCATCCGTCGATTACGACAACACCAATCTGTAACTATTATATAAACAAACTCCTCGCGCAGTTTGGTTATTTTTCAGATACTGTCTCTCAAAACTGAAATCAACGTCTCGATGGAAGAGCACGCCGGAGTGTGTGCGCCGATCTTGCTTGTAATTAAAGCAATGGTGTTCGATGTCTATCGATCTTCTCCACTTATAAATATAGCGACTGCACCACTCGATAACGCGATGACTCCCTTGATCTGAAATGATAACCAGAAGTCCTTTGGGCGTTCGCGACAGACTTTTCAGTCTACGCGAACTTGCTGACTGTAGTTCTTATGCCTGGTTTGAGAATGTGTATTCAAACGTTGAAAATATAATGTCTTGAATCGTCAATCCATCACCCAGGCCGATGTCACATCATGATTTTTGCGAGGATATTGAGTTGTTAATTATTATTCCGGCATCAAGGCGTCGCTAGGTGGCGTATTCAACAACTGCATTACGTAATTCCAGAGCTAACATATCCTTGAGCAATGTTCAGAAAGCCAGCCGAGTTGGCCGAGCAGTTCTAGGCGCTACAGTCTGGAACCGCGCGACCGCGACGGTCGCAGGTTCGAATCCTGCCTCGGGCACGGATGTGTGTGATGTCCTTAGGTTAGTTAGGCTTAAGTAGTTCTAAGTTCTAGGGGACTGATGACCTCAGATGTTAAGTCCCATAGTGCTCAGAGCCAATGTACAGAATGCGTCGTATTTCGGTGTGAAATTATTGTTTTGTGCAGTTAAACTGTCACTAAATCACTTTTCACTTTTATGTTATCCGAAGAATCAGTTAATTCCACAAATACAGGGTTATTACAAATGATTGAAGCGATTTCACAGCTCGACAATAACTTATTTGAGATATTTTCACAATGCTTTGCACACACATACAAGAACTCAAAAAGTTTTTTTAGGCATTCACAAATGTTCGATATGTGCCCCTTTAGTGATTCGGCAGACATCAAGCCGATAATCAAGCTCTTCCCACACTCGGCGCAGCATGTCCTCATCAATGAGTTCGAAAGCATCGTTGATGCGAGCTCGCAGTTCTGGCACGTTTCTTGGTAGAGGAGGTTTAAACACTGAATCTTTCACATAACCCCACAGAAAGAAATCGCATGGGCTTAAGTCAGGAGAGCGTGGAGGCCATGACATGAATTGCTGATCACGATCTCCACCACGACCGATCC
The DNA here is from genome assembly GCF_021461385.2 of Schistocerca piceifrons. Taxonomy (NCBI): domain Eukaryota; kingdom Metazoa; phylum Arthropoda; class Insecta; order Orthoptera; family Acrididae; genus Schistocerca; species Schistocerca piceifrons. Next base: position 775,762,497 of record NC_060140.1, on the reverse strand, counting down.
ATCGGTTTTCCAATCTCCTGTTTAAGAAATGCCAAACATCATGATGGAAGTGTGGTGGAGCACCATCCTGTTGAAAGATGAAGTCGGCGCTGTCGGTCTCCAATTGTGGCATGAGCCAATTTTCCAGCATGTCCAGATACACGTGTCCTGTAACGTTTTTTTCGCAGAAGAAAAAGGGGCCGTAAACTTTAAACCGTGAGATTGCACAAAACACGTTAACTTTTGGTGAATTGCGAATTTGCTGCACGAATGCGTGAAGATTTTCTACCGCCCAGATTCGCATATTGTTTCTGTTCACTTCACCATTAAGAAAAATTGTTGCTTCATCACTGAAAACAAGTTTCGCACTGAACGCATCCTCTTCCATGAGCTGTTGCAACCGCGCCGAAAATTCAAAGCGCTTGACTTTGTCATCGGGTGTCAGGGCTTGTAGCAACTGTAAACGGTAAGGCTTCTGCTTTAGCCTTTTCCGTAAGATTTTCCAAACCGTCGGCTGTGGTACGTTTCGCTCCCTGCTTACTTTATTCGTCGACTTCCGCGGGCTACGCGTGAAACTTGCCCGCACGCGTTCAACCGTTTCTTCGCTCACTGCATGGCGACCCGTTGATTTCCCCTTACAGAGGCATCCAGAAGCTTTAAACTGCGCATACCAACGCCGAATGGAGTTAGCAGTTGGTGGATCTTTGTTGAACTTCGTCCTGAAGTGTCGTTGCACTGTTATGACTGACTGACGTGAGTGCATTTCAAGCACGACATACGCTTTCTCGGCTCCTGTCGCCATTTTGTCTCACTGCGCTCTCGAGCGCTCTGGCGGCAGAAACCTGAAGTGAGGCTTCAGCCGAACAAAACTTTATGAGTTTTTCTAGGTATCTGTAGTGTGTCGTGACCATATGTCAATGAATGGAGCTACAGTGAATTTATGAAATCGCTTCAATCATTTGTAATAGCCCTGTAGACTTTAAATGTCCATTAAATGATGTATGCGACACGAAGAATTAAAGTTGAATTAAAGTTTATTGTTATTCGTAATTATTTGTCCCTAAACTGAGCACACACAACGATTTTTCATTCAGGTAATTGCGTCTGTTAGGATCAGCAATTCTGACTTTGACGATAGCTTCTGACAACAAGGCGCAATTGTAAGTCCTTCGTGATTGCGTTTATCTGTTGTCTACTCAAGTCTAATAATTGAGTTTATGTCGGCGATCAGTCTCTTTCTGTGTCCTTTGATGCTCGTGACTATTAAGTATCAAGAACGCTATGTCCCATTAAAAATCAGCAATCACACGAGTTATTGGTCTATCACATATATCAACTATCGCGTTATCTGTCTAAACGGTAAAGATAATTTTGCTTCAGTCCGATTTCTGACTAATACTTCCAACCGTAAAACTTTTAAACTTCAGATCGATTTTAAGACAATCTAGTAGCGGTTACCGTGCGTACTAATATTGCAAGAGTACAAGAGAGAAGTGAAGTTAACATCTCCATTGCCGAGTTACATTGTAGTCACATCCAACTGACAGCTCGATGCGGCTACAACTCTCTTCTAGGATAATGTTATCTTTGGTCAAATTATGGTCTGGGCTTTAACCTTCGTAAATAACAATTTTTTGAATTCTTTCTTTAAAGTTTCTGTTTCGTATCATACTGTATTCTCTCCTTCAGTCCTTTCTTCATGATAAGCATTAATAACTGTGTAAATTTGGTTGTCAGTAGCTGTCATCACTGTCAGGATGACTGATATTTCTATTTCTTTTTGCAACAAAAGGGGGTTCATTATGGGTCCTGTAACTGGGATGTTACAAGCACTAACCATCCATGTATTCAGCGACCAAGTGCATTTCACATTTGCACTTACTTATCTCACGCTTACATTAAGGGGGGTAGGACGTCAAACGGGCCGGATTGGAGCAGGAGAGGTACCACAGGACATTTCAATTTCTACTGCCTATACTTTTACAAATAAATTCATAAAACTTTGTTAGCATGACCAGGAAGAACTGAGGACTCACACTCATAGCAGTGAAAGTTCAAAAACGTAGCAAAATACCTTTTTTTTATATGTGAGATTTCATCATTTTTTCACTTACTATTTGCTGCATTTGTTTCTGTAGGTACACTTTTCTTGCTAAGTAAGAGAGACTCTTCGATGAATTTTGCACAGCATACAAGCAGTACTTACAGGTGTATGAAACTCTAGAATTTTTCAAATATATTAAAAACTATGGTAAAAATTGAGATAATTATCTATAAATTTGAGTTTTTTCTAAACAAGAAGTTTAAAATGTAACAATTAATTCATTTTTTTCATAAATTAAATAAAGTCTAGAGTTTCATACTCATGTAACTATAGTTTGTATGCTATGCAAAATTCATCGAAGAATCTCTGTTACTTAGAAAGAAAAGTGTACTTATAGCAACAAATGCAGCCAGTAGTAAGTGAAAAAATGATGAAATTTCACACTACTATGAGCTATCACTGCTATGAGTATGAATCCTGAATCCTTCCTGATCATGCTTTCAAAGTTTTATGAATGTATTTGTAAAAGTATAGACAGTGGAAATTAAAATGTCCTGTGGTGCCTCTGCTGCTCCAAGTCGGCCCATTTGACGTCCTACCCTCCTTAACCTGTAATCTTGCTATGTTTATTGTTTATCACTTAAATACCTATGTTACTTGAACAAATGCATTCCCAAAATTTCAGTACTCTACATTAACTATTTTTTCGTGTTGCGATTTTTTTTCAGTTAGTGTTACTGGAAGGGACCAACACGAAATAATCGGAAGTAATAGAAAAAATGTTAAGAATAACATACTAAATTCATATGGGTTTAAAGGCAGAAAAAGTAAGAAATCAGGGGCAACATTGGCAGAAGAAAGGTAAATACAATATGAGAAGGAGATGCAGAGCCGCGCGGTCAGGGGCGCTGCAGTCATGGGCTGTGCGGCTAGTCCCGGCGGAGGTTCGAGTCCTCCATCGGGCATGGGTGTGTGTGTTTGTTCTTAGGATAATTTAGGTTAAGTAGTGTGTAAGCTTAGGGACTGATGACCTTAGCAGTTAAGTCCCATACGATATCACACACATTTGAACATTTTTGGAGATGCAGACGTCCTAGAAGAATTGGAAACACCAAGATAAGAAGAGGTTCAAAATGGTTCAAATGGCTCTGAGCACTATGGGACTTAGCTTCTGAGGTCATCAGTCCCCTAGATCTTAGAACTACTTAAACCTAACTAACCTAAGGACATCACAAAGATCCATGCCCGAGGCAGGATTCGAACCTGCGACCGCAGCGGGCGCGCGGTTCCAGATTGTAGCGCCTAGAACCGCTCGGCCACCCCGGCCGGCTGGTAAGAAGAGGAACTGAAGTCTTTGCATGATCGTAGTTGGTCAATACGAAGATAAAAAAAAGATTAGCAACCGAAGATGAAACAGGTAATAGCAGCCTGTACGCTGCTGCAACAATGACCCAGGGCGGCAGGCGCAGAACTGGAAGGTAGCAGGTGTGTGCTCGCCTTGCTGGCGGGACGTGTGGCGCTGGGTGGGGCAGGCTGCGTCCGACCAGACCCACCGTTAGCGCCGTCGGTCGCAGGGGGCGGGGGGGGGGGGGGAGGGGCGCAGCGACCTGAAACCCGACACCCAAGACGGCAGCCGCCAGAGCTCACGGCTCACAGGGTGCGCAGAGCTCTGCCCAGCTGCCCTGCCCACTTCCATTGACACGATCACCTCACACGGCACTGCCAGAGAAACCACCCTTCAATCCTTTGAGTACTGTGGTTTCTGCCTGGAACCACAATGTTATTAATATTGTTTCTAAGTATCAGTGCATTTAGCATGAAACCACTGACGCCAATGCAAGACAGAGACATCGAGTAGTACACTGAGCTACTTCTACGAATGTAAGGCATTGTAGCAGTCACTTACACTGAGCTGACAATAGTTGTGGGATAGCTACAGACGGCAGTAGTATAGCGTACACAAGGTATAAAAAGGCACTGTACTGCCGGAACTAGTTGCTGCGCTGGGCAAGAGGAGGTCCGATACGATGTTAGGTGGTATCCCATGACTTCTGTCAAATGGTTCAAATGGCTCTGAGCACTATGGGACTTAAAATCTGAGGTCATCAGTCCCGTAGAACTTAGAACTACTTAAACCTAACTAACCTAAGGACATCACACACACCGTGCCCGAGGCAGGATTCGAACCTGCGATCGGAGCGGTCGCGCGGTTCCAGACTGTAGCGCCTAGAACCGCTGGGTCACACATTCATATGAAACGTCCCCTTAGAAAAATTGTACATGACTGTGTTTAAACTGACACACAATATTTTTAGCGCAACGGAATCTGACTTTCAATAATCCCTACAAGAGAATGGCCCTGACTAACATTAACCTATACCTTTCACAAATCACTTACCTCACAAAAATCTTCGTTACTCTAACTACTGCAATACAGCGAGCGCCACTACTGCCAGCTAAATAAAAGATTCAAACTACTGAAGGCACTAACTACTGATAGGCATAGTTAGCAAATGAAAGATTTCGATACAGAACAAACAATGTATTAACCTTAATAATGTTCAAAAGTCATAATATATATATCAGTCCATGATATCCAATACTACAAATTTACTCTTTCTGAAGGACACACGTCCAGATCGTCCGCTCTCAAAATTCCGCCATCTCTCTCCCCACATCCACCACTGCTGGCGGCTCACCTCCAACTGCGCAACGCTACGCACTGTTAACATCCAGCTGCTCAACACTACAAAGGCAGACAACAATGCAAACTATCCACAGACTGCACACAGCACAGCCAGTGATTTTCATACAGAGCGCTACGTGGCGTTACCAATAAGAAAACATAAACAGCCCACTTACAGTGTGTAGACCTGTCAAATCGGATGTTGTCATCTTAGAAGACAGAAATATCCACAGCATACCCACCATGAAGATGTAAACGGGAGGGCAGCCCAATTCCGCCATCTCTCTCCCCACATCCACCACTGCTGGCGGCTCACCTCCAACTGCGCAACGCTACGCGCTGTTAACATCCAGCTGCTCAACACTACAAAGGCAGACAACAATGCAAACTATCCACAGACTGCACACAGCACAGCCAGTGATTTTCATACAGAGCGCTACGTGGCGTTACCAATAAGAAAACATAAACAGCCCACTTACAGTGTGTAGACCTGTCAAATCGGATGTTGTCATCTTAGAAGACAGAAATATCCACAGCATACCCACCATGAAGATGTAAACGGGAGGGCAGCACTGAGGTAACCGAAAATGTTCATTTATGTTTAGCCGACCTGGGTGGCCGAGTGGTTCTAGGCGCTACAGTCTGGAACCGCGCGACAGCTACGGCCGCATATTCGAATCCTGCCTCGGGTATGGATGCGTGTGATGTCCTTAGCTTAGTTAGGATTAAGTAGTTCCAAGTTCTAGGAAGCTGATGACCTCCGACGTTAAGTCCCATAGTGTTCAGAGCCATTTGAACCATCTTTTTGGATTTATGTTTACAGTAGCCTAAATGAGGGAGTAAAAGTCACGGTGCGAGAAACACCCCCAAAATATCGCAGAAATAGTTGCACTTGCACTAAATTCTCCAAACGCTAGGGGTTACACGCCTCTTTGGTCGGTCGTTGCACTCGAGGAATTGGCTCATTTGAGAAGAGGCAAAATAGTAACTAGTCGGGCCACGCTACATCCTACTACTCACATGCTATCCAGTTTCTTTGGTCACAGTACACTGTACGATAGTGGTATCACGTGAAAATCCGAGGAGCCGCCAGCACCAGCCATAGGGGGTCCAAAAAATCTGAGGGTGGCTTTAACATAAGCCGAAACGAGTCGTAATAAACAAATATTATTGAGATCTCGACTGTTGGTTTCACCAAAGTAATGTACCAGATCGTTGCAGCTCCGCGGAGAGAGCTGTCTCCATTTATGTATTCTTTGGTCCGTCGAAAGCGTGCAGCCGTATGTGCCGCTGTGAGCAATGGCGTTTTGCAAGGTATTTGCACTATACGATCTAAAGTATACGGACACCCCCAAAAACATACGTTTTTCGTATTAAGTGCATTTTTGTCACCTCCTGCCAGGTACTCCATATCAGCGACCTCAGTAGTCATTAGAAACCGTTAGAGAGTAGAATGGGGCGCTCCGCGGAACTCACGGACGTCGAACACGGTCAGGTGATTGGTGTCACTTGTGTCACACGTCCCTACGTCCACTGTTTCCGATGTGATAGTGAAGTGGAAACGTGAAGGGAGACGTACAGCACAGAAGCGTACAGGCCGACCTCGTCTGTTGACAGACAGAGACCGCCGACAGTTGAAGAGGGTCGGAATGTGTAATAGGCAGACACCTATCCAACCCGACACACACGAATTCCGAACTGCATCAGGATCCACTGCAAGCACTATGACAGTTAGGCGGGAGGTGAGAAAACTTGGATTTTATGGTCGAGCAGCTGCTCATAAGCCACACATCACGCCGGTAAATGCCAAACGACGCCTCGCCGGGCTGGCCGAGCGGTTCTAGGCGCTACAATCTGGAACCGCGCGACCGCTACGGTCGCAGGTTCGAATCCTGCCTCGGGCATGGATGTGTGTGATGTCCTTGGGTTAGTTAGATTTAAGTAGTTCTAAGTTCTAGGGGACTGATAACCTCAGAAGTTAAGTCCCATAGTGCTCAGAGCCATTTGAACCATTTTTGGCGGTGGTGGCAGATTCGTATTGCTGTTGTGGCCGCACTCCCACGGCATACGGTCACCTGTTCCGTGAGCTGCCGCCCTCACGACCTCCTGTCCACTCCTGTTCTGACGGGGTGATGTTGATTGCTGTATTCCGGGCGTTGAGCTGCGCTCCAACACCAACACGGGCTGCGTGTCCGTTCTCCCAGCCGGAAAATCCGCCGCCCCAGTTGCCATAGGCGGTCTGTTCTCTGCAACCGAGCGTGTACTACTACTGCACATAGACATCATCCTCGGGCTCCGGTCACGCTAAGAGAGCGCACCACGCGCACCTAGCGGCGGACGCTCTCTGGACCAACACATATGTGATCAAAAGGATCCGGACACTCCCAAGAACACACGTTTTTCATTAGGTGCATTTTGCTGCCACCTCCTGCCAGGTACTCCATATCAGCGACCGCAGTAGTCATTAGACATCGTGACAGAGTAGAATGGGGCGCTCCGCGGAACTCACAGACTGGTCAGGTCATTGGTTGTCACTTGTGTCATACGCGAGATTTCCACACACCTAAACATCCTTAGGTCCACTGTTTCCGATGTGATTAGTGATGTGGAAACGTGAAGGGACACGTGCAGCACAAAAGCGTACAGGCCTACCTCGTCTGTTGACTGACAGAGACTTCCGACAGTTGACGATGGTCTTAATGTGCAATGGACAGACATCTATCCAGACCATCACACAGGAATTCCAAACTGTATCAGGATCCACTCCTAGTACTTTGACAGTTAGGCAGGAGGTGAGAAAACTTGGATTTTATGGTCGAGCAGCTGCTCATAAGCCACACATCACGCCGGTAAATGCCAAACGACGTCTCACTTGGTGTAAGGAGCGTAAACATTGGACGATTGAACATCGGAAAAATGTTGTGTGGAGTGACGAATCACGGTACACAATGGGGCGATCCGATGGCAGGGTCTGGGTATGGCAAATGCCCGGTGAACGTCATCTGCCAGCTTGTGTTGTGCCAACATTAAAATTCGAAGACGGTGGTGTTATGGTGTGGTCGTGGTTTTCATGGAGGGGGCTTGCACCCCTTGTTGTTTTGCGTGGCGCTATCACAGCACAGGCCTAGATTGATGTTTTAAGCACCTTCTTGCTTCACACTGTTGAAGAGCAATTCGGGGGTGGCGACTGCATCTCTCAACACGATCGAGCACCTGTTCATAATGCACGGCCTGTGGTGGAGTGGTTACAAGACAATAACATCCCTGTAATGGACTGGCCTGAACAGAGTCCTGACCTGAATCCTATAGAGTACCTGTGGGATGTTTTGGAACGCCGAGTTCGTGCCAGGCCTCAGCGACCGACATCGATACCTCTCCTCAGTGCAGCACTCCTTGAAGAATGGGCTGCCATTCCCCAAGAAACCTTCCAGGCTGAGGGTCGGCCAACACCATCTGGCATTCCAGCATTATCGATGGAGCGCGCCACGAAATTGTAAGTCATTTTCAGCCAGGTGTCCAGATACTTTTGATCACATAGTGTAAGTCCAAAGTCATTTGTACGCAGTTCCCCTCACAATGATCGCTAGAAAAGTAATTGAGATGGACCGACATTCACTGAAAGCGACATTTTTGTCGACCTTGAAACCGGTTGTCATCGACGAGGCGTGACACTAGTTTCGAGTCCCTGTGTCGTTAGGATCTTTTTACAACTGTTCGTAGGCCGTGTTACATGGATGCGAAGGCTTCATTCCTTGTTGACACGTTGGAAGATCCAATTTGATACAACAACAAATTGGGCAACTCCATTCACAGTGTGCTCGTGGACATTTCGAAACAAAACTGTCAAAACGAAACAAAACAGGTAGTTTCTGCCATAGTCAGGTTTCCACGCCGACCAACCTTACTGGTCTGGTTCCGTGGAATCGTCTGGCGCATACACCACACTTCGCTGTCAGGACTAACGTCTGCAGTGTACGGTCACATTACCGGCTGGTAGCAGTTCCACAGCATCTCCGCGGAAGAGACGAGGAGGAGATTAATGTTTAATGTCCCATCGACATCATTAGAGACGGGGCACGACCTCGGATTAAGGAATGATGGAGATGGAAAGCGGCCGTGCCCTTTCGAAGAAACAATCCTGGCATTTGCGTTAAGCGATTTATTAAAATCACGAAAACCAAAATCTGGATGACCGAACGCGGATTTGAACCATCGTCCTCCCGCTAATACGAACATGTACTTATCAATAAGGTAAGATCGATCAAACTGCTGTTGGAAACAGTCATCCCGTTTGATTCAGCTGTTTGATTGGTGAGAGATCTGGGTGCCTCTGTATTCGAGTCGCGTTTTTTCTTATCTTTCTATCAAATGCTTGCATCGCTACAACGATACATGCCTCTTAGGAGAGGAACATCTCGCTCAACCCACTTTCACCTAGAATCATTCTGTAATGACTTCAGAAAGATTTGGTTGTGAAAACTGAAAAGCGTCGAAGCAGTATGACTCATTTCTTTTCATTCCACGATACCTTATTGTGCAAGTTAGCTACATTTTTTGATAAGCAAATTAGAGACAGTTTGATATGCAAATTAATTAAAATGCGATTAAATTCTCCCCGTCTTTCATCTCTGCACTCGTACGTAAGTCTTGCGTGTGTACTGGATGTGGTTTAGAACAATTGCGGTGAGCTGAGTGAGGCTCAGAGCAGGCGGAACATACCAGCAGAAGTGTCGTGCTAACACCCTACTGGCTTAGGAAGTAGGGAAAGTGCCAGACTTCAGGTGCTGGACTTTGTATGGAGGACGTGAGGCCGGCCGCTGTGGCCGAGCGGTTCTAGGCACTTTTGTCCAGAACCGCGCTGCTGCTACGGTCGCAGGTTCGAATCCTGCCTCGGGCATGGATGTGTGTGATGTCCTTAGGTTAGTTAGGTTAAAGTTGTGGAGCTTCAGTACACTTGAGTGGAATACCCACAATTTCTCAACGCTTGTGGGAGTACAGCAGCGTCAGCTTAATTTTTGTTTGTTGGCGGGACGCTGAAAGTAGCTTTTGTGATTGGCAGCTGCTATTGGAGGTATGGGAATTGTCGTGCTCTGCGCTCTTTAAACCCTTCGGGTTTTTCTCTCAGCTATAGTAGCCCTGCAAAAGGCCGCACGTACGGAGACAGAGCTCTCGTGAAAGATAAGTAATCTAGGTTGTAATTAATTGTAGTTGAACACTTTTAACTAATTAGATACGTTCTTTAGTGTACTCTTCAAGCTCAGCGTTAAAAGTTTTTCTCTTACTTGCGTAGTGTTGTAGTAATCGCGAAAAGTTCGTTTGTTTACTTACCGCTGCTTAGGCCTAATTTTTTCGAGTGTGCATATTTAGCGTTATACCGCAATTGGAAGTGCATTTGCTGTAGTTTAACTGATTAAATACGTTCATTAGGGTACATTTCAAGCTCACCATTAAAGGTTTTTATTTTATTTGCGTATTGTTCCTGTAATCGCGAAAAGTTCGTTTTGTTTATATTTCGCGGCATTGCCTTACTTTCCGAGTGTGCATACTTAGCGTTGTACCGCAATCTTAAGTGCATTTGGTATAGATTAACTAATTAAATACATTCATTAGTGTACTCTTCAAGCTTGCCATTAAAGGTTTTTCTTTTATTTACGTATTCTTCCACTTATCGGAAAAGTTAGTTTTGGTTACATTCGGCTGTTTAGGCCTAATTTTTGATCGTGCATATTTAGCGTTATACCACAAATTTAAGTGCATTTGGTAATAGTTTACTTACATATTAGTTTCCAAAACATATTTAGTGTCCTTTTACATCTGTAATTAATATATTATCGTTATCACTTAGTAAATCTCTTAACTAATTTCCAAACTACCATGGATACTAAGTATGTGACATGCAGTAGGAAAGTTAGTTCAGGGTTTTTTTGCAGCTGTTGTGACAGGTGGTTTCATTGGGGAAATTGTAGCGGCGTGGGAATTGGGGAAGCAAACGAGACTCTTCCATTCTTTTGCAGGGTTTGCTCAAGAGATAGGATTATAGCTGAACAGGAGGAGAAAATTAGAGCCCTTCAGGCTGATTTGGACAGAGCGAGGGAGGAACTGAAGAGGTTAAGGGGGGAGGAGGGCAAACAGCGGAGGGAAGTGGTAGCTGGGAACAGGGGCCACAGAAAGAGGACAGTATCTGACAGTTTCCCAATTGGCACAACCAATAGATTTGCCTTGCTACCACAGTTAACTAAGGAAGAGGCTCCAGTAGAGGTAGATGTAGTTAAGATGCAACAGAATCTCACTAGGAAACCAACTGTTTCAAAAAAAGTAGAAAGTAAGAGGAAAGTTCTGTTGCTAGGTAGCAGCCATGGAAGAGGTGTGGGCCAGATTTTGCAGGAAAAATTAGGTGACAGGTACCAGGTCACAAACTTTTTCAAGCCAAGTGCAAGTCTTAGCCAGGTGGTAGAGGATATAGGTTCCTTGTGCAAGGGATTCACAGAGCAGGATCATATGATGATAGTGGGTGGGGTGGGAAACAGTATTGATAGGGATCAGGGCTACATTATTGAGTGTGACCTGGTGAAAATAGTCTCGGCAACGACCCATACCAGTGTTGGGCTGGTGCCTGCTTTCGGGCGGCATGATCAGCCCCAGTTGAACCGCTCTGTCAGGAGGGTAAATATGGAATTGGATCAGTTGTGTAGGGCGGTCACTCTGTCAGACATTGGATTGGTTCCTGACGAGGCTATTGATAGGGGGGATTTCACAAGGCATGACCTACATCTCAATAGGAAAGGGAAAGGGAAAACTGGCAGGGTGTAATGTTGTTGCATTAATTTGATATGAAAGCGGTGCTGATAAGACAATAAAAGCGGGTTAAAAGCTGTGAGCTGTCTGGGGAAGTTAACCTTGCATTATTGAGCAACTGTTTCACCAGGTATCCAGTCTAGCTTACCAAATTCCCAACCAGACTAACATTAATTATAATCTTTTAATCGTCATACGACAACTGGTGATATATATATATATATATATATATATATATATATATATATATATATATATATATATATAAGAGAATTTAAATAAAAAGAAATAAATCAGTTTATATTTGGAAATTTATTTTAACATTGATCATTGAAATTTGAGCATATTAAACTTGATCCATAACTAAACTGGTGCCTTATTTAGGATTGTGAAAATGTGAGTTTGTCATCTTACGGAACACATCAAACAGGGAGCCAATATTGGGAGACTACATACAACACTGCATTCATAAAATAACACACGAAGAACGTTGAAACATATGCAAGAGGAAATTAACTACAACCAACCGATTCAATTTTCACCCAAAGAAGTTACGTTCGTAGCGCAATCCTGTCCGTCATGAATTTACCACACACTGGTATATTAAATTCATACTAACTCTCTGTGAAATCTTCCCGAAAAGAATAGCTGAGGGCTACTTTGATGCTTACACCACATGCTTCACGTGGTCAACTTGGTTTACACAAAGAGTGTAACTCCACAATAATTTTGATAATTAAAATAAATTACATCGAAACGCAATTTACAAAAGAAAAACCTCAAAGTGGTTACTATCGTCTTACTGTTAACCTGATAGGTCAAACAATTATATAAGCACATGGTACTGGCCTCACAAAGTACACCCCACGTGGGTTGAACATAAAGAAAAGTTGCTATATTGAAAAATATTGTCAAGACGAGACGTTATAATCTCACGCACATTCGCATTTAGGACTGATGATCTTAGTTAGAGTTACTGATCAACACGTGGTTCCACTTTACTCACAAAGTAGTGACAAAGCAACTACTGGAAGATATTCTGAAATTCACACTCGAATACACTGTATTGAAATTTAAGATAACATTAGATATTTTAGAGCTTAACCTGAAATAAAGGTGATTAAATTTTCATTTAGGCTGAACTTAAGAAATCCATTGTCCTATGGACTTAGCAGACACGCGCTTAGCTGGAGATCTTACCATTTCAGACACTCGCCGCGGACAGACTGACCTGGGCTCCTACCGAGCATGCTAACAGATACAAACGGAAGTGACCAGAGAGGCAGCTTCCTATACCAACATGACAAGGGACGGACAGGACCATCTACATCTACATCTACATCTACATTTATACTCCGCAAGCCACCCAACGGTGTGTGGCGGAGGGCACTTTACGTGCCACTGTTATTACCTCCCTTTCCTGTTCCAGTCGCGTATGGTTCGCGGGAAGAACGACTGTCTGAAAGCCTCCGTGCGCGCTCTAATCTCTCTAATTTTACATTCGTGATCTCCTCGGGAGGTATAAGTAGGGGGAAGCAATATATTCGATACCTCATCCAGAAACGCACCCTCTCGAAACCTGGCGAGCAAGCTACACCGCGATGCAGAGCGCCTCTCTTGCAGAGTCTGCCACTTGAGTTTGTTAAACATCTCCGTAACGCTCTCACGGTTACCAAATAACCCTGTGACGAAACGCGCCGCTCTTCTTTGGATCTTCTCTATCTCCTCCGTCAACCCGATCTGGTACGGATCCCACACTGATGAGCACTACTCAAGTATAGGTCGAACGAGTGTTTTGTAAGCCACCTCCTTTATTGATGGACTACATTTTGTAAGGACTCTCCCAATGAATCTCAACCTGGTACCCGCCTTACAGAAGTAACGGCTACCAGTGTTTGTTCCGCTATGATATAATCATACAATAAAGGGTCCTTCTTTCTATGTATTCGCAATACATTACATTTGTCTATGTTAAGGGTCAGTTGCCACTCCATGCACCAAGTGCCTATCCGCTGCAGATCTTCCTGCATTTCGCTACAATTTTCTAATGCTGCAACTTCTCTGTATACTACAGCATCATCCGCGAAATGCCGCATGGGACTTCCGATACTATCTACTAGGTCATTTATATATATTGTGAAAAGCAATGGTCCCATAACACTCCCCTGTGGCACGCCAGAGGTTACTTTAACGTCTGTAGACGTCTCTCCATTGATAACAACATGCTGAGTTCTGTTTGCTAAGAACTCTTCAATCCAGCCACACAGCTGGTCTGATACTCGTAGGCTCTTACTTTGTTTATCAGGCGACAGTGCGGAACTGTATCGGACGCCTTCCGGAAATCAAGAAAAATAGCATCTACCTGGGAGCCTGTATCTAATATTTTCTGGGTCTCATGAACAAATAAAGCGAATTGGGTCTCACACGATCGCTGTTTCCGGAATCCATGTTGATTCCTACATAGTAGATTCTGGGTTTCCAAAAACGACAAGATACGCGAGCAAAAAACATGTTCTAAAATTCTACAACAGATCGACGTCAGAGATATAGGTCTATAGTTTTGCGCATCTGCTCGACGACCCTTCTTGAAGACTGGGACTACCTGTACTCTTTTCCACTCATTTGGAACCTTCCGTTCCTCTAGAGACTTGCGGTACACGGCTGTTAGAAGGGGGGCAAGTTCTTTCGCGTACTCTGTGTAGAATCGAATTGGTATCCTGTCAGGTCCAGTGGACTTTCCTCTGTTGAGTGATTCCAGTTGCTTTTCTATTCCTTGGACACTTATTTCGATGTCAGCCATTTTTTCGTTTGTGCGAGGCATTAGAGAAGGAACTGCAGTGCGGTCTTCCTCTGTGAAACAGCTTTGGAAAAAGGTGTTTAGTATTTCAGCTTTACGCGTGTCATCCTCTGTTTCAATGCCATCATCATCCCGGAGTGTCTGGATATGCTGTTTCGAGCCACTTACTGATTTAACGTAAGACCAGAACTTCCTAGGATTTTCTGTCAAGTCGGTACATAGAATTTTACTTTCGAATTCACTGAACGCTTCACGCATAGCCCTCCTTACGCTAACTTTGACATCGTTTAGCTTCTGTTTGTCTGAGAGGTTTTGGCTGCGTTTAAACTTATAGTGAAGCTCTCTTTGCTTTCGCAGTAGTTTCCTAACTTTGTTGTTGTACCACGGTGGGTTTTTCCCGTCCCTCACAGTTTTACTCGGCACGTACCTGTCTAAAACGCATTTTACGATTGCCTTGAACTTTTTCCATAAACACTCAGTGTCGGAACAGAAATTTTCGTTTTGATCTGTTAGGTAGTCTGAAATCCGCCTTCTATTACTCTTGCTAAACAGATAAACCTTCCTCCCTTTTTTTATATTCCTACTAATTTCCATATTCAGGGATGCTGCAACGGCCTTATGATCACTGATTCCCTGTTCTGTACATACAGAGTCGAAAAGTTCGGGTCTGTTTGTTATCAGTAGGTCCAAGATGTTATCTCCACGAGTCGGTTCTCTGTTTAATTGCTCGAGATAATTTTCGGATAGTGCACTCAGTATAATGTCACTCGATGCTCTGTCCCTACCACCCGTCCTAAACATCTGAGTGTCCCAGTCTATATCTGGTAAATTGAAATCTCCACCTAAGACTATAACATGCTGAGAAAATTTATGTGAAATGTATTCCAAATTTTCTCTCAGTTGTTCTGCCACTAATGCTGCTGAGTCGGGAGGTCGGTAAAAGGAGCCAATTATTAACCTAGCTCGGTTGTTGAGTGTAACTCCACCCATAATAATTCACAGGAACTATCCACTTCTATTTCACTACAGGATAAACTACTACTAACAGCGACGAACACTCCACCACCGATTGCATGCAATCTATCCTTTCTAAACACCGTCTGTACCTTTGTAAAAATTTCGGCAGAATTTATCTCTGGCTTCAACCAGCTTTCTGTACCTATAACGATTTCGGCTTCGGTGCTTTCTATCAGCGCTTGAAGTTCCGGTACTTTACCAACGCAGCTTCGACAGTTTACAATTACAATACCGATTGCTGCTTGGTCCCCGCATGTCCTGACTTTGCCCTGCACCCGTTGAGGCTGTTGCCCTTTCTGTACTTGCCCAATCTACCGATTTCAAAGAAAAAAAAACTATCTGTGACACCTATTTAAAAGATAGAAACCTCTCTGCTTTTAGAAAGCGTAGCTACCTGTTCCGACGTTGGTCCTACTGTTCTCTAGCAGACAGGCTTGTCTGCTACCCTCAAGCATGCAACTAGAAATACATTTGCTCATTCATCCTCTCACACAGAAGGGAAGGGGGATGACAGTATCTTATCATATACAATATATAAAAGAAAACGGATGTAGGTTCCGTATGAGACTGTGTGACATGAATTACATATAAATTGTGTTTTAAAGTGTAGTAGTGTGACAGATCGCTCTTGTTTATGTGTAAAAGTAACACGTTCCACTACTCAGTCTTCTCCCAGATAGTCAGAAACGCCACAGTAAATTTAGAAGTGGAATTTATGCCGTAAATGACAACAGATTTAAGAAATTAACATGAAAGGAATCCAACAGAGACCTTTCATAACCCCAACGCTCCGGGAAAAGACTGTGCAGGGAATTTTCTGGCCATGCTAGGACATTCCCAAGCACGCTTCTCACACCCAACTTAAACCAAAAATGTAAAGAAAAGGCAATAGGTCACCATCTACTTGCTAAAACACAATAATTTCAGCACATCTTTAGAATCTACCGATTTCAAAGAGAAAAAAAACTATCTGTGACACCTCTTTAAAAGATAGTGTGGACCTAATTCGGTCAGCAAGTAAAAACAATGGTTCCTGTGTCATTAATATGAAAACAATTTCTGGTTGTTACCCTTATGGAGTTCACCAGTATTTGCTCATAGCAAGAGCCAACTGATCACAGGAAAATTTATGACTGTTTATTAACAAAAATTAAATTTATGAAAATAGCAAAGATGCCACAGCAATTAAAAAAACATGAAAATAACATCAGTATTATAAAGCAGAACATTACAATGCACAATCCGCAAACCAAAAAAAAAAAAAAAAAAAAAATGAGAAAAAACATGTTTTACAAAGTGGTTATCGCAAAAAATTCTATATCTTACAAAACTAATAATTTGTAGAATTAAAATAACTTTGTGGCACTAATGTAATCGCTCTACTATATTTCAGTTAGTTAGCGAACAATTATCACTGTGTCATTATACTGAAACTACAATTAATTATGTGATTGTTACCCTTAAGGGGTTCCTCACTATAAATATGCCCCATGCAAAGGCTAATCGATCACAGTCCAATGAGAATGAATAGCTATCTGACTGATAAACGAAGCAATGCCACAGGAATGAATTTACGAAACAAAATATCACAAATCTAATACATCACACAAGAACAAACATTGATCAATAAAACAGCTCTGAAAGTACAATAGTCAACGTCTAAAGAAAAAACACCAATAAATAAAACACCTGCAAAATACAAGAGTCAAAGTCTAAAAAAAAAAAACTATAAATAGAACACCTGCAAAATACAAGAGTCAGTCTAATAAACACCAATAAATCGAACCCTGCAAAACACACGAGTCAAAGTTTCTCTGACAGAAACACATGTATATGCATTGGACTAAGAACCGTATAATCACTGTTCACTGACAAATTCAGTAGTTCCACTGTTCCGAGGCACAATATAAGGGGAGGGGGATGACAGTATCTTATCATATACAGTATATAAAAGAAAGCGGATGTAGGTTCCGTATGAGACTGTGTGACATGAATTAACACGTTCCACTACTCAGTCTCCTCCCAGATAGTCAGAAACGCCACAGTAAATTTAGAAGAGGAATTTATGCCGTAAATGACAACAGATTTAAGAAATTAACATGAAAGGAATCCAACAGAGACCTTTCAAGGGTTGTTAGCGAAATCCATAAGGGGGGACACTAGTACTCATGGATGTACCTCTTTTTAGACTAATATCAGTGTCCAATGAGAAGTTCAGGCAGGCAGGTGCTAAAGAGGTCCCAAACTCACAAAATTCTCACAACAGGAAAGTAAATAATAATGTTACCATATTTAACCAAAATATTGTTGGATTAAAGAAAAAAGTAGATTCTCACAAAAGTAAAGTAAAAAAATAATGATACCATTTTTTACCAAAATATTCCAGGATTGAAGAATAAAGTAGATGAGCTCCTGGTTTGTTTAGATGACATTGAATCTGATAATGTAATAGATATACTGTGCTTGTCTGAGCATCACATTGTGTCTGATATGGAAAAGGTAAATATCAGTGGTTATAAACTAGCTGCACATATGAGTAGAGAGAATAAGGTGGGAGAGGAGTTGCCATATATGTCAAACGTTATGACTGTGTAGAAAGCCTATATACAAAAAAGTTTTGTCTAGCGCAACATATAGAAGCATGTGCCTGTCAACTTAAACTGAAGGAGGGCTCTTTTATAATTGTAACAGTGTGTAGGTCCCCTTCAGGAAACTTTCATTTATTCCTGGAAAACTTGGATGCCTTGTTGTGCTATCTGTCAGATAGGGTAAAGCAAATTATTATTTGTGGGGACTTCAATGTTGATTCACTGAAAGAGTGTCATAGGAAGAATGACCTGGAAGTCTTGCTCGGTTCTTTCAATTTGACATCTGCCATTAATTTTCCTACTCGGGTAGTAAAGGACAGCAGCACATTGATAGATAACACTTTTATAGACCAAGATAGGTTTAAAAACATAAATTATTGTCCTGTTGAGAATGGCCTTTCTGATCATGATGCTCAGCTAGTTACAGTATATGACATAGCTCCATTCAGTAATTCAAAACTACCCTCCAAAGTTGTGCGTTCAATTAATGACTCAACAATTAGAAATTTCACAGAAAATCTTCAGCAGTTAGACTGGGATGAGGTGTACAAGGAACTCGATGCTAATTTAAAATATAACTTATTTCATGATACACTTGTAAGAGAATTTGGAAACTGTTTCCTCAAGAAAGTAGTTAAATCTAATTATAAGAAACCATGCAAAAAATATTGTAACTGCTAAAATCACAAGCGGGTGCCGCACCAGGATGGGGGAAACATGGCGCGGGCCAGTTGAAGAATGCAGACGCTGGGCGTATAGAGTATGAATGTGGAGCGCTGTAAATCGGACAGGAACATCGATACATCACAAAACGCCTTACGGCACACATCAGAAACGTTCCACTAGGGCAGACAGACGTGTCTGCTGTGGCAAAACATAGCATCAACGAGGAACACATCTTAGATTTTCAAAATGTTCAAATGTGTTTGAATTCCTAAGGGACCAAACTGCTAAGGTCCCTAGACTTACACACTACTTAAACTAACTTATGCTAAGAAAAACACACACACAAATGCCTGTGGGAGGACTCGAACCTCCAACGGGGGGGGGGGGGGGAGGGAGGGGGCGTGCAATCCGTGACAGGATGCCTCAAACCGCGCGGCCATACCGCTCAGCTTCTTAGACTTTGAACAAACTAAGAAGCTATGCAGCGCCAACAGGTTCTGGGATTCGGTTGCCAAAGAGGTGGTAGAAATACGTCTGCACAAAGGGTAAGAAGCCGGGACAGCGGATTTCAATTCAGCACAGCGTGGGGTTCCGGAGCTACGAAAATATGAGAGGAACGATTTGTTCTGTAGGCGGCGGCGTCAGCGGTCAGAATGGACAGGCACCAGGATTCGACACCCGGCCTGGGGTGGCGCCGCGTTCCCCAATCACCTGTGCAGCACTCGATTCCGGAGGCGCGTGATTGGCCCGATCACGGAAGAGGTCAGCACTCCAGCAGCTAAACAGAAACGCTGATCACAGCATCCCGACATAGAGAGCAAATTCTGCCGGATTTCCAATTTGGGTTCCGGCAGAACCACTCTGCCCCACAACAGGTAATGAGAATGGTTGAAGCAGCCACAGAGGGCTTCAACCACAGAGGCTACTGCGGGATAGTGCTACTAGACGTAGCCGAAGCCTTTGATTCAGTGTGGCATAGAGGGCTACTCTACAAGTTGTACACACAAGGGTTTCCCAGGAGCATAGTTCAGCTGATCAAGAGCTATCTCACGAACAGGACTTGCTCCGTCAAAGTAGAAACTGCCACCTCCACCAGAAGGCGTATTCGTGCTGGGGTGCCACAGGGATCGGTCCTGGGGCCCGTATTGTACAGTTTGTACACTGGGGGCACTCCAACGGCTCCCCTGGTGCACACCGCGCAGTACGCGGGCGACACAGCCTTCTACACGAGAAATGCGAACAAGGACCTGGTCATCCGTAGGCTACAAAGGGTTTTAGACGACACAGAGACCTGGGCCCGTCGCTGGCACATCACCATCAACTCTGAGAATACACAGGCAATGCTGATTACCCGCAGGCTCGGAAGGCGCGAACCTCCTCAACGTCCTCCCCTCCACCTTCACCTAAATGGAACCCAACTCCCCTGGCGCAGAACCGCCAAGTACCTTGGCGTAACCTTGGACTCTCGTCTTACGTGGAAACCCCACATAGACGAGGTCCACAGGAAGGTCTGCGCCAGAATGTCCAGCCTATACCCTATCCTGAACACAACCAGCTCCCTTCCCTGCCCAGTAGCAGTAAATATATACCATTCCCTGATCCGACCAGTAATGGAGTATGCGTGCCCTGTCTGGGGATACGCGGAAAAGCAGCACCTGGACAAACTCCAGAGGCTGCAGAACCGCGCCCTCAGAAGGGCACTGCATCTACCTCTTGGATTCCCCACAGACGACCTGCACGCCGCAGCCGAAATCCCACTCCTGAGAGAGCGTTTCCAGGATCTGGCAAGGGCCTTCTATGAAGGTTCTTCCAGATCCGGAAATGCACTCATTCACTCCCTAGGTCGGTATGACATGTCCCGCGATAAGCACAAGCGCCCTATGACGATCTTCGACGATTAAGTCGAAGAGAAAATCCCAATACCCAATCCCTAATCCAGTTCCTTCCCACATAACACCAATCATCTCGCCTACCTCAGGCAAGTACCAGACACATTCACAACAATCGTCACATATCACAGACACCAAAAAACTATAGAAAAATCGCACACACACGTACACAGGGGAGTAAAAGCCGAAAGGCTACAAACTCCCCCTCACACTTCCCCAAAGAGGGGAAAGTAACAGATGAAAGCAGCAGCAGCATCCCGACATTCCCGCTCAGACTGCGGAGAGGTACGCATCGCTGCTGTCGCTGTTGCCGCTCGAGATGTCGGGACGCGGAAGGGGACGCAAAGCTGCAGCCATAGCGGAGTAGCTGCTCACGCTAGCAAGAACGTCTGGCAACAAGAAGAAGACTGTAGGGCAGTGCTTCCGCTGCCAAAAGCTTGACCACGTCGCCAAGCACTGCAGCGGCGCAGTTGCGTGCCTGAAGTGTGCGCAAGCACATGACACACGTGACTGCAAGAAGGAGAAGGATACCCCTTGTACCTGCGTCAACTGTGACGGTGCACACGCAGCGAACACCCGTTCCTGCGCCTACAAGAGGAATTGGCGCTGACCGGAAAAGAAGAAGACGCAGAAGCAAGTGACCACTACACATGAAGAGGTGGTCTCTTGTACAAAAGACGTCGTTTCCAGGCGTCTAAAGGACGCCGTACAAGAAGCCATGTCCGCCTCCAAATCCGCCATGGTGGAAGAGAGGGCGGCCATGTTGGCGGAACTGGGCGAGGCTCGGCGTCAGATTGCTGTGCTGAAGCAGGAACTTCGCTCAGCCAAGGAAGACTCCGCCACCAGAGAAGACACCGCCACCCAGACGACTCCTGCTCGAGAGCCGGCCGGTGTGGCCGTGCGGTTAAAGGCGCTTCAGTCTGGAACCGCGTGACCGCTACGGTCGCAGGTTCGAATCCTGCCTCGGGCATGGATGTGTGTGATGTCCTTAGGTTACTGTCTCGAGTTCTTCGGCCGACGCTCATATAATCATTTTTCTGACGTTTCGCCAGCACGAGTGGCTGGCATTGTCAAAGCTTCACCCTCCATTGCCGGTGGTGAACTGGAGCCGAGCTCGCGGGCGCAGACTATATGTACCTGGCGCCCCAACGTCCGAGGGCTTCTCTGCGGTCATTTCCGGTGCGGTTCTCCTCTTGCTACCTGCGACGGTCGTTCGCTGCAGTACGGGAAGCCAGGATCCGTTTACCTTAAGGCTTTCCTCTTTCTTGTTGAAACTGTTCGCGTGTTTTTGTATTTCTACAGCTTCTCTGAACAAGCGCGTGTGATAGTGTTTCTCTACAGCCAGAACTTCCGTGTCGGCGAATTTTATTACGTGGTCGGTCTCATTCAGTGCGTGCTCTGCCACGGCCGATTTCTCCACCTGCCCCAACCTACAATGTCGCTTATGCTCTTTGATCCTGGTGTTGATGGATCGTCCAGTCATTCCGACATAAACTTTCCCGCATGTGCATGGTATACGGTATATTCCCGACATTGCAAGTGGGTCTCTTTTCTCCTTCGCCGATCTAAGACACTCTTTGATCTTCCTTGTCGGTTTGAAAATCGTCTTTACGCCATGTTTGCGCAATATACGGCCGATTCTGTCCGTCACTCTGGGAATGTATGGCAGAGAGGCCGTACCCGACATTTCTTTTTCTGGTTCCTTACTTCGCCGAGTGTTTGGCTCTGTTACACTTATAATATAATTTGTAGAGTACCCATTACTCCTCAGGACAGTTTCCAGGTGTTGCATTTCTCGTTTCAGGTGTTGCGGCTCACATATTCGTCCTGCCCTCGTTACAAGCGTACTAATCATGCCTCTTTTCTGGCTCGGGTGGTGGTTTGACAGATTGTGCAGGTATCGGTCCGTGTGTGTCGGTTTTCGATACACGCTGTGTCCCAGGTTTTCGCCGTCCCTTGTGACCAGCACATCTAGAAATGGCAGTTTCTTGTCCTTTTCTACTTCCATGGTAAATGTTATGTTGGCATGGAGGCTGTTCAAGTGTCTTAGGAAGTCACCGAGCTGTTCTTCACCGTGGCTCCACACCACGAAAGTATCATCGACGTACCTGTACCACACCTTAGGTTTGCAAGTCGCCGAGTCCAGTGCCTGTGCTTCGAATTGTTCCATGAAGAAGTTGGCCACCACTGGACTGAGAGCACTACCCATGGTGACGCCTTCCAGCTGTTCGTAGAAATCTCCATTCCACGTGAAATAGCTCGTGGTGAGACATGCATGGAAGAGCAAGTAGCCACGAAAGCTTCAACAATTTTGTCCTTAGGTTAGTTAGGTTTAATTAGTTCTAAGTTCTAGGCGACTGATGACCTCACAAGTTAAGTCGCATAGTGCTCAGAGCCATTTGAACCATTTGAACTCCTGCTCGAGGGAAGGAGTTCGCAACGGTGGCCACGCAAACTGACGAGCCTGCCGAAGGGGAGGCGGCACAGCAAAAGGACACCGAAGCAGCTGCACAAGAGGGAGAAGAGTGGGAAGAAGTACCATTCTTCCCGCTTCCGGACATGTACAGCGTAAGCGCTGTAATGAAGAAGGTTGCTAGTTCGCTTCGCGACGGTACATACCCCCACCACGATAATCCCTATGCTTTTGTCCCACCAAACCATCCAAAACCGCCATTTCCACATCGAGCAGTTAGCGATCCAGAAGGCCTTCCAGGACTTACCAGGGAGGATTATGAGCTCATCAATTCCTACGCTATCTTCACTGCAGTGCAGATGCATTGTCTAATCACTACTGTGATCTGCGGAGAAAACCTGAAGGCAGAATACGCTACGTATCAAGCCAACACCGAAGATCAGTCGTCAGTCACCAGTAAGAGGGGTAGCAACCCTTTCAGTAGTTGCAAGGGTAACAGTCTGGATGAGTACTGGTCTGGCCTTGTAACATCAACCAAAATAGCCTTGCTGTGCTGGTACTGCGAACGGCTGAAAGCAAAGCGAAACTACTTTTCCCGAGGGTATGCAGCTCTGCTGTATGGTTATATGGTGGTGGTATCCTGTTGGGTATAATATTCCGGAGGTAAAATAGTCCCTCAAATGGTTCAAATGGCTCTGAGCACCATGGGACTTAATATCTGAGGTCATCAGTCCCCTAGAACTTAGAACTAATTAAACCTAACTAACCTAAGGACACCACACACATCCATGCCCGAGGCAGGATTCGAACCTGCGACCGTAGCGGTCGCGCGGTTCCAGACTGAAGCGCCTAGAACCGCATGGCCACTGCGGCCGGCAAATAGTCCCTCATTCGGATCTCTGGGTTGCAACTACTCAGGAGGACATCGATATCACGAAAAACAAAACTAGCGCTCTACAGATCGGAGAGTGGAATCCCAGATTCCTTAATCAAAAAAATGGTTGAAATGGCTCTGAGTACTATGGGGCTTAAATTCTGAGGTCATCAGTCCCCTACAACTTAGCACTACTTAAATCTAACTAACCTAAGGACATCACACACATCCGTGCCCGAGGCAGGATTCGAACCTGCGGCGTAGAAGGGCCTAGAACCGCTGAAGCGCCTAGAACCGCTCGCCCTCACCGGCCGGCGATCCCTTAATCGGGCCCGTAGGTTAGAAAAGGGAAATGGATTGGTTAAAGTTAGATATAGTGGGAATTATTGAAGTTCGGTGGCAGCAGTAATAAGACTTCTGGTCAGGTGAATGTAGGGTTATAAACACAAAATCAAATAGGGGCATTGCAGGAGTGGGTTTAATAATGAGTAAAAAAATGGGAACGTGAATAAGCTACTGTGAACAGCATAGTGATAGCATTATTGTAGCCAAGATATACACGAAACCCACACCCACCACAGTAGTACAAGTTTATATGACAACTAGCTCTGCAGATGAGGAGGAGATTGAGGAAACGTATGATGTGGTAAAAGAAATTATTCAGATAGTTAAGGGAGCTGAAAATTTATTAGTGGTGGGGAAATGGAATTCGGTAGTAGGAAAGAAAGAGAAGGGAAAGTACTAGGTGAATATGGATTGGAGGAAAGGAATGGAAGAGAAAGCCGCCTGATAGAATTTTGCACAGAGCATAATTTAATCATAGCTAATACATAGTTTAACAATCGTGAGAGAAGGCTGTATATGTTGAAGAGACCTGGATTCACCGGAAGGTTTCAGATTGCTTATGTAATGTGCAAAACATTTTCGGTTTTCTTGCCTTCTCAGTTCGGGATAAAATATCAGGCTTTCGACCATAGCCTCCATCGTCATCGTCAGGAGCAACTGACTGCCTTCACTGCTGTTGTGGTGGCCTTATATAGCCCATGGATGGCTTCTGATTGGTCGGCTTGTGATTGGTCGGCGATTACGTAATACTGTTGCAGACGGCGTCAATGTGTGCGCTGGTGGCGTCACCGCTTCCGTGAGCACGTAAACCCTGCAAGGAATGTCTCTGCTGCTTCTCTGCATGGAGCGGTCGTTTCCATGCACCACTCACATAGTATCCGCCATCACGGTTAAAGTTTTTCTCGCTCATTCCTATTTCAACAGCCTCCTTAATAACAGAATCCCAGTATGTGGAGGCATTGGACAAAATTTTTGTTTCATCGAACAGTATTTTATGTTTGTTCGTGAGGTTGTGCTCCGCAATTGCCAATTTCTCCAGTTCTCTACTTTTAATATGCGGTTGATGTTCTGCACAGCGGGCACAAACGGTACTAATGGTCTGACCTATGTAACTGCTTCCACACTCACAGGGGATATTATAAATTCCAGGGACCCTGAGGCCGAGACTGTCCTTAACAGGGCGCATCATCTCCTTAATTTTCTTAGGAGAGCAAAAAATTGGTCTTATACCCCGTCTACCAAGCTCTCTTCCTATTTTTCTGGATATAGGGCCACAAAAAGGAAGAACCGCAATCGGTGTTTCATCCTGTGAGTGTGCAGCATTTTCATGTTTTCCTTTTCTTGGAGAACGCTGCTTTTATATCGCGTGCACCATAACCATTCTTTCAGAACACGTACTTCAGATGGTTAATTTAGAACTTCAAGTGGTCCTCGTCAGAAACAGTTTTTGCTCTGTCCAACGTGTTCAAAACGGCTCTCTTCTGAACAGGATGATGGAAACTCTGTACATTAAGGTATATGTCGGTACGCGTCGGCTTGCGGTACACAGAGTGGCCGAGACGCCCGTCCGCCTGTCGTTGTAGTAAAACGTCTAAGAATGGCAACCTTCCTTCCTTCCTTCTCGATCTCGACAGTGAGCCGTATGTTCGGCTGTATACTGTTCACGTGTTCGATGAATTGTTCGAGAGCTTCTGCGTCGTGTGGTCAGACCATAAATGGCTGTTGATATACTTTCAGGGATGTGAGGCCGTGGTCCAAGAACTTTTCTGCTCCTTACGTTTCGTCCAGGACTGCACTGGACTTCCTCAGAGGCGGTGCTCCGCTGAGTCTTGCCGACTGACAATCGAAAAAGTCGAAGGGCATGAAAGGGAGGCAGTGGTTGAGAAGTGAGTGAGACAGAGTTGTAGCCTACCCCGATGTTATTCAATCTGTATGTTGAGATAGCAGTAAAGGAAACAAAAGAAAAATTTGGAGTAGGAATTAAAATCCAGGGAGAAGAAATATAAACCTTGAGGTTTGCCGGTGACGTTGTAATTCTGTCAGAGATGGCAAAGGGTTTGGAAGAGCAGCTGAAGGGAATGAACAGTGTCTTGAAAGGAGGGTATAAGACGAACATCAACAAAAGCAGAATCGATTTTCGATCACATAGTGATCATCTTCGGTGCTGTACACATTAAACTCAGACAAGTTTAATGTGTACAGCACCGAAGATGATCACTATGTGATCGAAAATCGATTCTGCTATCAATAAAACATCAATGTTACGGCCAACGCTGACCTTACTTTTAATATAACATATATGGTCGTGGTGCAGACAGCACTCCACGGAGTCGCCAATCAATCAACAAAAGCAACACGAGTCTTATTTAAATCAGGTGAAGCTGAGGGAATTAGATTAGGAAATGAGACACTTAAAGTAGTAAATGAGTTTTGTTATTCGGGAAGCAAACTAACGGATGATGATCGAAATAGGGAGGATATAAAATGTAGACTGGCAGCGGCAAGAAAAGTGTTTCTGAAGAAAGGAAATTTGTTAACATCGAGTATGGATTTAAGTTTCAGGAAATCTTTTCTGAAAGTATCTGTATGCAGTGTAGCCATTTATGGATGCGACACATGGACTTGCTTCTAGCAGTCGTTTATTGTAGATCGCTCGATCAACGAAAGGTTCCTTGGTAGTGGCGCAAGTCATCCCGTTTTCAGGAACGCCCTGAGGACAGATACGAATAATTTTAGGTCTATATCGCTGACGTCACTTTCTTGTAGAATTAAGGAATATAGTTTACACTCAAGTATTAAGAAGTTTTTTGAGAACGAAAATCTCCTCCACAAAGAGAGGGCTTGCGAAACTCAGCTCGCTGTGTTTCTCCAATGAGATCCGCGGCCGTAGGCATCGGCGCCCAGGGTGATGCCGTGTTCCTTGAGATGAGGAAGGCATTACATACAGTTAGGTACTATGCACTGAGGTCACAAAAGTCATAGGATACCTCCGACATCGTGTCCGACCTCCTTTTACCTGGCGTATTGCTGCAACTGGATGTGGCAAGGGCTCAACAAGTTATTGGAAGTTCCCTGCCGAAATTATGAGCCGTATTGCGTTAGAAGTCGTCCGCAACTGCGAAAGTGTTGCCGGTGCAGGACTTTGTGCACGAAATGACCACCCGATTGTGTCCCATAAAAGTTCAATGGATTCATGACAGGTGATATGAGTGGCCAAATTATTGGCTCGAACTGTCCAGAATGTTCTTCAAACAATTGCGAACAATTGTGGCTTGGTGATATGGTGCATTGTCATCTATAAAAATTCCGTCGTTGTATGGGAACTTGAAGTCCATGAATGGCTGCAAATGGTCTCCAAGTTGCCGAACATAACCATTTAGATTCAATGATCGGCGCAGTTGGACCAGAGGAGGCAGTTCATTCCATGTAAACGCAGATCACATTATTAAGGAGCAGCTTGAACAGTGCCTTGTTGATAACTTCGGTCCGTGGCTTCGTGGGGTCTGCGCCACACTCGAACCCTACCAACAGCTCTTACCAGTAGGATATCGGTACTCATCTGACAAGGCCACGGTTTTCCACTCATCTAGGGTCCAACCTAAATAGCCACGAGCCCAGGAGAGGCGCTGCAGGCGATATCGTACTGTTAGGAAAGGCACTCACTTCGGTCGTCTGCTGCCGTAGCCCATTAACGCACTGTCCTAACGGATTTGTCCATCGCACATCCCGCATTGATTTATGCGCTTATTTGACGCAGTGTTGTTTGCCTGTTAGCACTGACGCACTGCGCAAACGACGCTACTCTCGGTCGCTAAGTAAGGGTAAAGGGCCACAGCGTTCTCCGTGGTGAGAGGTAGTGCCTGAAATTTTGTATTCTCAGCACACTCTTCACACTGTGTATCACGTGAAAGGGTACAGTACCGCCCGACATTGAAAATATGTACAACATACTTCATTATTTTTGTCAGAACAACACACTTTTTTGTAAAATAACTCAATTTTAATTAATACAGCGAAGCCGGATACCAGTGTGGGAAAGAATGACAATTTATTTATTTAATTGATCACATGTGCGCTCCCACAAAATAAATCCCAACATCCAGTTTGGTGAGATCTGTGAAATGAATGAATGTATGGTCGTCTGCTAACCGCAGATAGTGAATGTGAATATATGATTATCTTTGAGACGATCCTTTGGCCACCTTTGGTGGGACCAAAGACTTGGCTTGCATTGCACAGGAAGACGTGCATATATCTCCAGAGTTCATAGTAGGAAAGTGGAATTGCGAAGTGGGGCTTTGAGCGCCTGAAATGTGGCCGACCAATACAGTAGCAAGGTGCTCCCCCACTTCGGCAGAGGTGCGAGAGAACCTGAAGAACGGCCATGTTTCAGCACTCTGCCACTGGATCTTGTGCTGTTAAGACCTGTCTTAGGTGAGCTCCATAAAGACAAAAGAGTGGAGACATGGTATTCGTGTGGAATATTTAAGAGTACTTTGAAATAATAATTTCTCTATTTCAGGAACTTTTGGGGGGAGAATTAAATGTCAGGCAGGTAATATTAATGGGATCGTAGTAATCTTTGGAAGTGACCAACGGTCACAATGAAACCACGTGTAGCAATAAGTTGAAGTACTTCCGTGTGCTTAAGTTAAGCTGAATTACTAGCGTGTGTACTATAAGTTGAAATATTTAAGAAATAGCGTGTGCAGGACTTGAAATTAGAGACGAGTACTTCCACGTGGTGAGTACTGTGTGAGTCTCAATCTGTGTATGAGACAAAGGATAAAGAGAAGTACTCGGCTATGGTATCAGTTGAGGACTCGTGTGTGTGATGAATATGTTCTTAATGTTACTTTGCGTGATATGTTTCCGTGTGATGCTTGATTCAAACTGTAATACTCTGAGAGAGGAGCAAGGTGAGTCAGCCATCTATCCAGCAACGCCACTTGGCTTGCATTGCACAGGAAGACGTGCATATATCTCCAGAGTTCATAGTAGGAAAGTGGAATTGCGAAGTGGGGCAGTGTCGTGTGAAACTGGGATAAATATTAATTGAAGTGGGAAAGCTGAAAGTGATAATGTTGTGACTATTCCCTGTGTTGTATTTCATGTTGTAGTGTGGTGTATGTCATGTAATTTAAGTATGTGGGTTTGCATGGGAGAGTAGCAAGGTAGTTTCAGAGGTAGTGGGTTATGCGTGTTCCTTTTGTACCGCTCGGTCTGGAGGAAAGTTTCGTGATGATGGTTGTGAGAGTCGAAGTGTGAGATATAGCAAAAGATCCACCATCCTATCCAGAAAGTGCACTGTAGCGTTAAATAATTACGAGACCATAAGGTAGAGAATCACCAATGTAAAGCCATGCCCACTGGGCGGAATTTCTCGTGTGTTATTGTTGTAGGTTATAGAATTTGTGTGTTTAGGTTATAGAATTTATCGGAATAAATAAGATAGTGAAAAGAAAAAGATTGGTGGCCCTTTCCCTCGAATTGTATGTTGTCATGATATCCAGAATTTATAATGTGTGCTCCACTCATATTCAGTGCGATGGCCACGTGTTGATAAAAGCCGTTAAATAAAAAAAAGAAAATGTGGTATTGCCAGTGCGTACTGAACAGACAGAGTTCTGTAAATTACTGACAGTCAGATGTGCGTATCCGTTGCGTATTATTCATATAGGAGGATAATTTGTAACTTAATTGTAAGTACGAGAGTTCATGTTACTCGATAAATAAGAATGAATCCACTCGCTTGGCAGACCACTCATCTTGCAGGCCTGACTGCTTGATGCCACAGTATGAGCAAGGCATGTGGGTGCCTCTCACACGGAGTACTGAATTTCCTAACGATTTCCGAAATGGAATGTCCCATGCGTCTAGATACACTTACTACTCCACGTCAAAAGTCTGTTAATTCTCGTCGTGGAGCCATAATCATGTCGGAAACCTTTCAACATGAGCCAGCCGAGTACAAACGACAGCTCCGCCAATTCCCTGCCCTTTTATACCTTGTGTACGCGATACTACCGCCATATGTATGTTTGTGTACCGCTATCCGAAGACTTTTGTCATAGCGAACAAAATACGAGTTTACCGAAAATCGAGCCGGGTTTGTGACTGAAACCAGGACTTCCTTGTAGGTAGAACTGAACTCATCCCACTTAACGGTACAAGATCGACACATAAATGCAATTTCATTAGTACACCAAAAAAGTGTGAGAGTCTCGCTAGTGTTTACTATACATTCAAATGAACTACTGTACAACGTCGAAAGCTCCTTCAGCGTGTTTACAGATGCTGTTGTCTATAAGAAGGTAGCAACGCTAGGAAACTGTAGTGAACTGCAGAAAGACCTGCAGATGACTGGTGATTGGTGGAAGGACGGTCACTTGATCCTGAACGTAAATAAACACTTACAGACGCCGTTTGTTTATTTATTAATTCGTAAATATATTGCGCGTGAGTAGGCAAAGAAATCCGCTACTGCAAGATCAGACTGTTGGTGGCAGATCACTCTAAACAATAACTACCCTAAAATACCTAGGCGTAACCATCCGGTTTGACTTAGAGTGGAATCCATACGTACTATAAAAATCAATGTATACCATGTATGTATGTTTCACGTCTTCCCCTAAACCATTTAACTGATTTTAGCTAAACTTTGTACACATATCACTTACTGTCTGAGAAAGAATGACTGTGGGGATAGAACCACATACCTATGAAATGAGCGGTGCTGAAGAAAGAAGTTTACCCAATAAGGGCAAATACCCAAATTTTATTCATCAATTGTTTGAGAACGAGAGCACTTACTGACTTGCGACAAACTTTAGACACAACTTCGAAGCTTTACGAAACTTTTTCTCGCTGACAATTCCGATAAGAGGATAAAAGGAGAAAATTTTATACACTCCTGGAAATGGAAAAAAGAACACATTGACACCGGTGTGTCAGACCCACCATACTTGCTCCGGACACTGCGAGAGGGCTGTACAAGCAATGATCACACGCACGGCACAGCGGACACACCAGGAACCGCGGTGTTCGTCGTCGAATGGCGCTAGCTGCGCAGCATTTGTGCACCGCTGCCGTCAGTGTCAGCCAGTTTGCCGTGGCATACGGAGCTCCATCGCAGTCTTTAACACTGGTAGCATGCCGCGACAGCGTGGACGTGAACCGTATGTGCAGTTGACGGACTTTGAGCGAGGGCGTATAGTGGGCATGCGGGAGGCCGGGTGGACGTACCGCCGAATTGCTCAACACGTGGGGCGTGAGGTCTCCACAGTACATCGATGTTGTCGCCAGTGGTCGGCGGAAGGTGCACGTGCCCGTCGACCTGGGACCGGACCGCAGCGACGCACGGATGCACGCCAAGACCGTAGGATCCTACGCAGTACCGTAGGGGACCGCACCGCCACTTCCCAGCAAATTAGGGACACTGTTGCTCCTGGGGTATCGGCGAGGACCATTCGCAACCGTCTCCATGAAGCTGGGCTACGGTCCCGCACACCGTTAGGCCGTCTTCCGCTCACGCCCCAACATCGTGCAGCCCGCCTCCAGTGGTGTCGTGACAGGCGTGAATGGAGGGACGAATGGAGACGTGTCGTCTTCAGCGATGAGAGTCGCTTCTGCCTTGGTGCCAATGATGGTCGTATGCGTGTTTGGCGCCGTGCAGGTGAGCGCCACAATCAGGACTGCATACGACCGAGGCACACAGGGCCAACACCCGGCATCATGGTGTGGGGAGCGATCTCCTACACTGGCCGTACACCACTGGTGATCGTCGAGGGGACACTGAATAGTGCACGGTACATCCAAACCGTCATCGAACCCATCGTTCTACCATTCCTAGACCGACAAGGGAACTTGCTGTTCCAACAGGACAATGCACGTCCGCATGTATCCCGTGCCACCCAACGTGCTCTAGAAGGTGTACGTCAACTACCCTGGCCAGCAAGATCTCCGGATCTGTCCCCCATTGAGCATGTTTGGGACTGGATGAAGCGTCGTCTCACGCGGTCTGCACATCCAGCACGAACGCTGGTCCAACTGAGGCGCCAGGTGGATATACACTGTACTAGTGCCGACATTGTGCATGCTCTGTTGCCTGTGTCTATGTGCCTGTGGTTCTGTCAATGTGATCATGTGATGTATCTGACCCCAGGAATGTGTCAATAAAGTTTCCCCTTCCTGGGACAATGAATTCACGGTGTTCTTATTTCAATTTCCAGGAGTGTAGTTTACTACATTATCGCTGCTCATGAAGTAAAACTGCCGCATCAGCCACGGCGTTTTAATTTATTGCTTCTTTACTACTGATTCTATTCATAACACACTTCGGCGACAGTATCCACACCTACCAATGAATGTACCTATAAGATTATATTCTTGTATGATACACAGTTCAGGAGTTGTGATGTCATAAACATTGAGCTGTGCGAAACCTTGATTACACGGCGAAAATCGCTGTAATTAAAGAAGAATTATGCGTACAAATATGTGTGAAATTTGTTAAATATAGATAGAAAAAAATCACAGCATCAAAATGTAATTAATTTACAGCAACTCTGTAGAGCATGTTGGGTCACAACAGCAGTATGTGGGCGAGCGTTAACCTGTTGGAAAATAGCCTTTGGAATGATAGTCATGAATGGCAGCACGGCAGGTCGTATCACCAGACTGACGTACAATTTTGCGATCAGGGTGCGTGGGACAAGCGCGAGAGTGCTCCTGCTGCCATACGAAATCATACCAACATAGGCCATCACTGGCACAGAGGAAGACCCAGCTGTCATCTGAAAACACAACACACCTACAACCTGCCTTCCAAACAGGTCTCACTTGACGCCACTAAAGTCGCCAGTGACGGTAGTTTGGTGTCAGTGTGTAAGTAGGCTGTTTAGGTTTCTATGTTGGTAACGCCACGTAGCGCTCTATATGAAAATCACTGACTGTGCTGTGTGAAGTCTGTGGCTGGGTGGCACTGTTGGAATATTCGCTATTCTAGTGTTGGGCAGTTGGATGTGAACAGCGCGTAGCGTTGCGCAGTTGGAGATGAGCCGCCAGCAGTGGTGGATGTGGGGAGAGAGATGGCAGAATTTTGAGAGCGGACGATCTGGACGTGTGTCCATCAGAAAGAGTAAATTTGTAATATTGGATATCATCAACGGATATATATATATGATGACTTTTGAACATGATTAAGGTAAATATATTGTTTGTTCTCTATCAAAATCTTTCATTTGCTAACTATGCATATCAGTTGTTAGTGCCTTCAGTAGTTTGAATCTTTTATTTAGCTGGCAGTATTGGCGCTCGCTGTATTGCAGTAGTTCGAGTAACGAAGATTTCTGTGAGGTAAGTGATTCATGAAAGGTATAGGTTATTGTTAGTCAGCACCATTCTTTAGTATGGATTATTGAAAGTCAGATTGCGCTGCGCTAAAAATGTTGTGTGTCAGTTTAGTGTTGATCAGAATAAGTAAAGAGAGAAATGTCTGAGTACGTTCAGTTTTGCTCAGCTGTTTGAAAATGTACCACGCAGCTGTGTATTGAAGAAGTAGACATTCAAGCTTTCTAGTTTTGCACTCGGGCCTACCCGTGTTATCACTAGCTTCTACCTTTTCTTATGAGTGTCAATATTGTTTTGGAACTGCAACGTACTGGTGTAATAATATTATGCTTTGTATTATCGTTACCCTTTTAAAACTAGTCTGTTTGCGCTGGGGCAATTTTACATATTTTGAAATTTGAAGCCTACAGGTAATTCTTTTAACCATTTTTAATTTGCCTTTGTGTTGATGCGATCTATCTTTGCAGAATTTTATCTTACTATATTCTGGGGCAGTTAACATTGTTTCTTTTGGCTGTGGCTGTGTGTTTGTGCTTTTCTGTTGCAGCACTGCAGCGGGCACCTAGTCCATGTCTAAATCGATGTCCGGAGTATGGCGCCTTGGCCGACCAGTACCAGAGGGAACGGGAGGTTCTTTTGGCCGCGGGGAAAATGGCAACCGATACGGCGGCCACTGAGTTCTTCGGGTTTCAGTGAGTGGGGATCTTGCATTAAGTTTCCTCTGCGTTGGGACGCCAAGGCGTCTGTTCCGTTTGCTTTACTGCTTATATACATTTACCTTCAAAACCATGAAGGAAGGAGACTAGTGTTCTGAATTATACCTTACGTGCAGCGGGGGTTGAACTTATGTACATGTGAAAGAGAAATACTTGATGGGTAGGGGAAATTATGTGAATGGGTAGGGGAAATTATGTGAATTGTCCTATTGCGCTTCCCCAGGTGACCTATTTAAAAGAAACTTATTTCACCTTTATTATTCTAGTGCCCCTAATTCAATTAGAAAGGTATTGTGTAATGTATTTTTCTGACTTGTGAATAAGAGACGCTTGTACAAAACTTTTGGTATATACTGCCCCATTTGGGTTAAACTGTTAATCAGTAATAAATCAGTTGTATCTTGCAAGTCCACTGTACTTATTATTATTTCGCTTGTCACCGTTTCTCACGTAAACTTCACGTTGCGGTCTGAGACCCTTGCCAGGCTGTATCAGTAGGAGAGGTACACGTCATCCCATTAAGGGCGGCGCGTTTGTTCGCGGGATCGATTAGAAAGCGTGAGAGCATTATGGAGATGCTCAACAAACTCCAATGGTAGACGCTACAACAGAGGTATTGCACATCACGGGAAGAGTACGTTCTGGGCAGAGTAAGACAACAAATGCCTGGTATCGCCGGGAAGCATCAGTGCACATTTTGCCTCCAACAAAAGTTTTCCCCATGAGGTGATCTATATCAGTCCTATACATTTAGTGCAAAAACTTTGAATCACCTCATATTGGTGTTTCAAAACTGCTGCGCTAGTATTTGTCTTAGTCGCAGCAAAGGGGAATTTTGTTGAAACTCAGTAAAGGCGCGGTTGGGCGATGAAATCTGGGGCCTCTGGCAGTGTGTGGTAATAGTTGGCAGCCAGTAGGCCAGGCAGGGTAAACATGGCGCAGAGCTGTAGCAGCGTATTGAACATACAATTTGTTTGGAGTGGAGCAACAGTGAGGCAGGGAACTGCAGCGTTGCTTTAAGTTATTGCGATGTATGAGGCAAGGCAGTAGGCCAGAGCCGGGAGTGGCAATGTGTAAGTAGCTGACATACGGGAATTTACCCCTGCCGTAGTTTCTGTCTCTCTCTGACACTATGACAGAAGCAAGGGGAAAAGCAGTACAAACAGTCAGGCACCTTTAGCTCAAGGATGTGTGCCAGGTCGGTTGAGGGTTGGGTTGGACCTGTGCTGGTCTACGCTGCGATGTTGTAAATTTCTGTGTAAACCTGTACTTTGTTTCTATGTACTTGTTCGGGATATATTCCACCTCTGGGGACACAACACCGGGGCGGGATGGAATGGCAGCTGGGTACTTGGAGATTGCACGGTCTGCATAAAGGAGGGCAGTGACAGCGGTCTGCAGCGGGTCCAGGATGGCCCACGTTCACTTCCCACCTGGTGTACTGGAGTCCGGGTGAGGTGTACGAGGTGTACACTGTGCGAGGCGCAGCAGTGCTGAAACAGCATTAGGGACGGTGGTGGGTGTCGGCATCCGGCAAGCACCACAGCGTCAAGGTGCAGCATGGCGTCCAGGAGGGCGCGGGTTCGAGGCCAGTCCTGTCCTGGAAGCAGCAGCAGCCAAAGGGCACGGGTGGCCCGGTCAACCACCTTTGTCCCACGGTCGGACAAAGCAGGCCAAACGTGGGGGAGGGCAGCGGGGACCAAGGACTGTGACAGTCTCCAGAATCGTGGGCAGTAGAGCGGCGCCCATCGCTACGCCTCGGCAGGTGGTGACTGGGCGAGTGCGGCTGACTTCCATCGTCGGGTGGCCTTGATGGCCGCAGCAGTGGTGTCGGCAGTCCAGGAGTGCTGAGACAGCAGGACTCGCAGAACAGTGCGCGGGCGGTGCGCCGACATTACGCTTCTGTAAACAAGCTGAATAAAGGAATACTTCCGAATACCGCTGTCTCACTCTGCACTGCCCCTTGACGCTATTGAACTTGCTCGGCCTCCTGACGAAATACAGCATGGAGGGTCCCGACTTCAGCTCGGCCATCTGGAGTCCCGGGTTCAACCATTGACGGTCTGCAACAAAATTCTTGGTACAAGCTTTTTGGGATGGTACAGATGAGTTAATAGATAAAGATTCAATAAGGAATTCACGTATGGAAATGTACAATTTCAGTGTAAAATAAAGTTGAAGACTGGAACACTTTCAAATCTCCTACCATGAGGGCGTGCTGAAAAGCAATGCCTACGAATTTTTTACATAAAATCTCTTAAAGATTTTTAAATAAAACAAACCTTATTAACATTCTAATTCTTTGTTCTTCATGCGTATGTACTTGTAGCCCTCTGCCGTTAGAGGACTCTGATTGTAGTGTGTAATAAGACAGATTGTAAAGTGTCTATGTCGGAGCAGTGAGAAACATGTGCTGTAATCGAGTGCACACATAGAGCACCCTCTCCTTCTGCATGACAATGTCAGGCCAGCCATGAGGGCTGTGATATGTGGGCAGTCCGACACCTTGGGTACACTGTCATCCATTATTCTGCTTACAGTCCTGATGTGGCCTCATCCGGTTTTCATCTGATTCCTTTGAGAACTTCACTTTGAGTGTGATGAACTGGTGCCAGCAGAAGTAAGGTTGTGGCTCCATCAACAAAGTCAGCCATTCTACAGTGACGGTATCAACAAACGGGTCTCTCTTTGGGAGAAATGTGTTTGTTGCCAGAGTGACTTTGTTGAGCAATAAATATATAGACACGAAGAAGAATGGTGTAGAATGTTAATAAGGTTTGTTTTATTTAAAAAGCTTTAAGAGTTTTCACATAAAAATTCAGAAGTATTACATATCGACACACACTCGTGCATTCAGCAGCAGCGACTAGTTGCAACATCTTGAATACAGTACCAGTGACAGCATGTATTTCACAAAACATATCGGGTGGTTATAGTTAAACGGACAGTGTTCCATGTGCATAGTGCTGGCGGTATACATATCAGTATGCTGAAACATCACGCAATGGCCACTGCGAACGTTTGCCGGTGACTGCTAAGAAGAAACACTTATTGTTAAAGAGAGAATTAGCGTGATATACTTTTTCGCCGAGAATGGTTCTTGGCTTGTCCTTTTAGAATTTCAGTAGTAGTATCCGAGTATTGTTCGAGTGGTGAGCCTCGAGCGAGATTATCTCAAGAGTTTGATGAGATCGACTCACATGTACGACACGTGAATTAGTCTGCAATGGGGATACAAGTCAAGTGAGTTTAAAATCAGTTCTGAGTCGTTTCGAAAGATATTTTGAGATGATTATCGGCTGGTGTAAAAAATGTGCGTTTCGCCGATTTCGGTAGACTGTAGCTCGTTAGGTATAGGAAAAGCCCCGATTTATAGAAGTGTGAGATTAGTTTCTCCTATTTGTAATTAATACGACCTTGTGCTGCTTAATAGCTACGCGATGGTAGGCGACCTGTGTTTCAATATTTCTGTGAGATTTTCCGTTGGATGCTGTATGTGCAGAGACTGTTCACGCAAAGTTTGGTTATTTTGTGGTTGAGGATTAAAGCACGCACTAAGGGATAGTAGCGTTGCATTGCGTTATCGCGGTTATAAAGGTGTACGCAAGCACTATGGAATAGCGACGTAGCGGTATTTGTTTGGGTGTTATTTTGTGACTTCGGCGTGAGCTTTGTAATTTTGGAAATTCCGGAAATCTCGTTGGATGCAGTGAATGTGTAGTCTACATTAAAGAGAACGGTCGTCCTACATAATAGTTCTTTATTGAGAAACAGTCGGAAGTTTAATGACTATCTGATAGCTTGTCCCCTTGTCTCTAAACGACAAATCAAGAATCATTTATGAGAGAACACGCTAATTCCCTTTGAAAGAGATCGTCGGGTGCTGTGTTTTGAGTTTTAAATGTTAGTGAATTGCGGAAATCAACTCTTGAAGTGGTTGAACTTTGTCTGATTATTTGAAGTTCAAAGTGGCGGTGACACTCAGGTCTTTGTTTTATTTTTTTAATTACATTTCCGCTTAGTGGGGTTTTGAATAGAAAACCAGCACTCGTAAAACAAAACGCTGACTTATACCTATAAATGATTTAATTGCAGGAAATAAAAAAGCATTTTAAACTGAAAAATGCAGTACCCGTCTTGTCCTTTATCCCCAAACTATTACAAGAAAACAATAATCAAAGGCTTATTTGAAAGCATACTAACACTTTGAATATATCTTTTCGGAACGAAGTAAATCCAAAGGCCAACAAAGTAAAAGACTGGAATATTGTTAAAAGCAAAGTTTAAAGTAATTAAAGAGAAGGAATGGGATTTTTCTGATAATAACTTGCAATGGAAAGAAAGTTAACGTTTTATTGAAAAGTGAATACTTAAAAATGAAAAGTTATTCCATTTAATTCTGGAGGCTGAGATTAAAGAAATAGTTTATTATGGCAAAATTTCAATAGAGTCAAGGATATTGTTGTAACAAGTCGCTGCTTATAGAGGTTATCGTTCATTGTCAACGAGATTTAAACATTATAAAATTATACCTTTGTCTTGTGATTCTCCGATTATAAAAGTTTATAACGTTCACACTGATTGAGTGTTTATACTATCATTTGTTGAAGCTTTAAAAGAGGAGCAACTACGAGAGGTAACGGATCTATATGACGAATTCATCAGCTATATACGGAAGCTATTTTCTGTGGTACCTAAATTGCTGGGAAAGTGTTTAGTTGTATTGTCAGAGTACACAGAATAAGCTTCACTGTAGGTTGTTGTTATTGGTAAAGCAAATACATCATTCCTTCTCTCCGTAGAATCTCGCATTTAGTATGTTTCTGGTGACTGATACTAGCTTTGGTGGTAATTTATCGTTCAAACCTAGTGAGCCCTGATAGTCAGATACGTTGCTGTAATTAATATCCAACTGACTCCACTTTACCACATAAAGTGTTATTGTGTCCATCCTTTCATACATAGTGGTTTTGTTATGAACTATAGTGTGGTTTATAGTTTGAGAAGTTGAATATCAAATATTACGTAACGTCGTTGTATTGGTGCAGACGTTTATTGAACGTGTTGTGTACATAGTTCCGCGTAGTCAGCGCATACACAACTTTCCCACTAGAGCGCGCCCCGCTAAGCACAACAGCGCAGGCGCAGCGTTCGTCCATCTCCGCACTACGAGATGGCGCTGTCTTAGAGACGGACCAAATTCTGCTTCCGCCAATCCGCGTATTAATATGTAACGCAGCATATGAGATTGCTGCTAACGTAGAACCTTTTCTTCTCGCGGATCACACTCGCACAATGATACCTGAACACACGACGTATTATAACAAGTGTACAGACCTCCAATTAGTCAGTCTGCATTAGTCTGCATTAGTCTGTAGTCAAGTTTCAGTCTGCGCCTAATAAGATTACCATATTTCTGTACATAGCCATGAAAATAAATGAATAGACACTTTGTCAAGTATCAGAGATATGTGAGAATAAGATTAACGTACCAAGACCAAAGGAACTTCAGATTGTCAATTGTAAACAGCATCCAGAATCATGTTACATAATTTCTATGATTTTTATTATTTTAATAAATGTGTGTGAAAATTAATCAAGTTCTGTTTAAAGTTGGTTACCGTCAAATTGCTACTCTAAGCGTGCAAGTGGCATTTCTATCATCTGACCTAACGGCAGAAGATAAACACGCCACGATAAGACCACGAGACATATTGCTGACACTCGCCTACTTCGTTAGAGCGACAAGTCAAATAATCTGATGGCGTGTGTACCGAAGGTCTTACAGTACACACACCACATTAAGTCATGCAGATTATGTCGTTGAGTGTAGACAAAGTCTTATCAGGACAAGTTATTGTAGTATTACGAGAGTGAGCTACA
Source organism: Schistocerca piceifrons (assembly GCF_021461385.2). Taxonomy (NCBI): domain Eukaryota; kingdom Metazoa; phylum Arthropoda; class Insecta; order Orthoptera; family Acrididae; genus Schistocerca; species Schistocerca piceifrons. The sequence goes on along the minus strand of NC_060140.1, from coordinate 775,722,454 downwards.
TTGTCTGGCGTTGCTTTTGGTCTACGTGTTGCAGTGCTGTTAGACCTTGTTCGTACAATATATCTCCTTTGAGTTAGCGGCATGTAAAGGGTGGCGCAGTACACTGCCTCGCGCGCCCTTAGGCGCACACTGACGTCAGAACGCTATAAGGACCTCCTTGTGCAACATGTTATTCCAGCTTTGCAAGAACTCAACTGTGTCGATACAACTATCTTCATGCAAAATGGGGCGACACTACGTGTCGCTTGCCAGGTGACAGATTTGGTTGGAGAAAAATTCGGTAAGAACCACGTGATCTCGATAAAATACCAAGATGTAGGGCGTTACAGATCCCCTGACCTAAATCAATATGAGTTCTGTTTGTAGGGATATCTGAAAGATCGTATGTATCAGGGATGTATCCGGTCGCTTCCTGTTCTGAAGGATAGCATACGCTGACATATCGCTCTGACTGCAATGGATATACTGTTAGCAACCGTCGACCATGTCACGTTAGGGATGCATTATGTAGACGAATAGAGAAACGATTTTTTTTTTTTTTTTAGTCATCAGTCTACTGACTGGTTTGATGCCGCCCGCCACAAATTCCTTTCCTGTGCTAACCTTTTCATCTCAGAGTAGCACTTGCAACCTACGTCTTCAATTATTTGCTTGGCGTATTCCAATCTCTGTCTTCCTCTACAGTTTGTGCCCTCTGCAGCTCCCTCTAGTACCATGGAAGTCATTCCCTCATGTCTTAGCAGATGTCCTATCATCCTGTCCCTTCTCCTTATCAGTGTTTTCCACATATTCCTTTCCTCTCCGATTCTGCGTAGAACCTCCTCATTCCTTACCTTATCAGTCCACCTAATTTTCAACATTCGTCTATAGCACCACATCTCAAATGCTTCGATTCTCTTCTGTTCCGGTTTTCCCACAGTCCATGTTTCACTACCATACAATGCTGTACTCCAGACGTATATCCTCAGAAATTTCTTCCTCAAATTAAGGCCGGTATTTGATATTAATAGACTTCTCTTGGCCAGAAATGCCTTTTTTGCCATAGCGAGTCTGCTTTTGATGTCCTCCTTGCTCCGCCCGTCATTGGTTATTTTACTGCCTAGGTAGCAGAATTCCTTAACTTCATTGACTTCGTGACCATCAATCCTGATGTTAGGTTTCTCGCTGTTCTCATTTCTACTACTTCTCATTACCTTCGTCTTTCTCCTATTTACTCTCAAACCATACTGTGTACTCATTAGACTGATCATTCCGTTCAGCAGATCATTTAATTCTTCTTCACTTTCACTCAGGATAGCAATGTCATCAGCGAATCGTATCATTGATATCCTTTCACCTTGCATTTTAATTCCACTCCTGAATCTTTCTTTTATTTCCAACATTGCTTCCTCGATGTACAGATTGAAGAGTAGGGGCGAAAGGCTACAGCCTTGTCTTACACCCTTCTTAATACGAGCACTTCGTTCTTGATCGTCCACTCTTATTATTCCCTCTTGGTTGTTGTACACATTGTATATGACCCGTCTCTCCCTATAGCTTACCCCTACTTTTTTCAGAATCTCGAACAGCTTGCACCATTTTATATTGTCGAACGTTTTTTCCAGGTCGACAAATCCTATGAAAGTGTCTTGATTTTTCTTTAGCCTTGCTTCCATTATTAGCCATAACGTCAGAATTGCCTCTCTCGTCCCTTTACTTTTTCTAAAGCCAAACTGATCGTCACCTAGCGCATTCTCAATTTTCTTTTCCATTCTTCTGTATATTATTCTTGTAAGCAGCTTCGATGCATGAACTGTTAAGCTGATTGTGCAATAATTCTCGCACTTGTCAGCTCTTGCCGTCTTCGGAATTGTGTGGATGATGCTTTTCCGAAAGTCAGATGGTATATCGCCAGACTCATATATTCTACACACCAACGTGAATAGTCGTTTTGTGGCCACTTCCCCCAATGATTTTAGAAATTCTGATGGAATGTTATCTATCCCTTCTGCCTTATTTGACCGTAAGTCCTCCAAAGCTCTTTTAAATTCCGATTCTGATACTGGATCCCCTATCTCTTCTAAATCGACGCCAGTTTCTTCTTCTATCACATCAGACAAATCTTCACCCTCATAGAGGCTTTCAATGTATTCTTTCCACCTATCTGCTCTCTCCTCTGCATTTAACAGTGGAATTCCCGTTGCACTCTTAATGTTACCACCGTTGCTTTTAATGTCACCAAATATTGTTTTGACTTTCCTGTATGCTGAATCTGTCCTTCCGACAATCATATCTTTTTCGATCTCTTCATATTTTTCCTGCAGCCATTTCGTCTTAGCTTCCCTGCACTTCCTATTTATTTCATTCCTCAGCGACTTGTATTTCTGTATTCCTGATTTTCCCGGAACATGTTTGTACTTCCTCCTTTCATCAATCAACTGAAGTATTTCTTCTGTTACCCATGGTTTCTTCGCAGCTACCTTCTTTGTACCTATGTTTTCCTTCCCAACTTCTGTGATGGCCCTTTTTAGAGATGTCCATTCCTCGTCAACTGTACTGCCTACTGCGCTATTCCTTATTGCTGTATCTATAGCGTTGGAGAACTTCAAACGTATCTCGTCATTCCATAGTACTTCCGTATCCCACTTCTTTGCGTATTGATTCTTCCTGACTAATGTCTTGAACTTCAGCCTACTCTTCATCACTACTATATTGTGATCTGAGTCTATATCTGCTCCTGGGTACGCCTTACAATCCAGTATCTGATTTCGGAATCTCTGTCTGACCATGATGTAATCTAATTGAAATCTTCCCGTATCTCCCGGCCTTTTCCAAGTATACCTCCTCCTCTTGTGATTCTTGAACAGGGTATTCGCTATTACTAGCTGAAACTTGTTACAGAACTCATTAGTCTTTCTCCTCTTTCATTTCTTGTCCCAAGCCCATATTCTCCTGTAACCTTTTCTTCTACTCCTTCCCCTACAACTGCATTCCAGTCGCCCATGACTATTAGATTTTCGTCCCCCTTTACATACTGCATTACCCTTTCAATATCCTCATACACTTTCTCTATCTGTTCATCTTCAGCTTGCCACGTCGGCATGTATACCTGAACTATCGTTGTCGGTGTCGGTCTGCTGTCGATTCTGATTGGAACAACCCGGTCACTGAACTGTTCACAGTAACACACCCTCTGCCCTACCTTCCTACTCATAACGAATCCTACACCTGTTATACCATTTTCTGCTGCTGTTGATATTACCCGATACTCATCTGACCAGAAATCCTTGTCTTCCTTCCACTTCACTTCACTGACCCTTTTCAGATTTTCAAGTTCCCCTACCACGTTCAAGCTTCTGACATTCCACGCCCCGACTCGTAGAACGTTATCCTTTCGTAGATTATTCAATCTTCTTCTCATGGTAACCTCCCCCTTGGCAGTCCCCTCCCGGAGATGCGAATGGGGGACTATTCCAGAATCTTTTGCCAATGGAGAGATCATCATGACACTTCTTCAATTACAGGCCACATGTCCTGTGGATACACGTTACGTGTCTTTAATGCAGTGGTTTCCATTGCCTTCTGCATCCTCATGTCGTTGATCATTGCTGATTCTTTCGCCTTTAGGGGCAATTTCCCACCCCTAGGACAAGAGAGTGCCCTGAACCTCTATCCGCTCCTCCGCCCTCTTTGACAAGGCCGTTGGCAGAATGATGCTGACTTCTAATGCGGGAAGTCTTCGGCCGCCATTGCTGATTATTTATCAAAATTGAGGCAGTGGCGGGGATCGAATCCGGGACCGAAGACGTATTGATTATGAATCAAAGACGCTACGCCTTTTTTTTTTTTTCCCTAATGAACCGCTGCAGGAGCAGGACGACGGGTAGGGCAGGGGTCGACACCCGAAGCCTGGCCATCCCGCCGCCACGCCCAAGCAACGTGTTCGAGTTCGAGGATCGAAGGATCAGGAAGAGGATGGAGTGGGTTTGTCGATGTTGTTCTTTTTATTTATTTATTTCTTTAATTTTTACAACATTTTTTTTGTATTATAGATTTATTTTGTTTCATTACAAAGAAAGATCCTACAATTGCCGTAGCCGAGCGTCCGAGTCGTCTTCTCGTCTGTTGGGAGATGTTCCCCCCTATTCCGTCCGTAGAGGATCAATATGCTCCAGGATTCGTCTTCATTTTCAGCGTCTCATACCCGGAACGCCCCAGTGAGCAGGAGTATCCGCAAATAATGAACCTAAATAATTTGCGAAACGAGTTCTGTACTTCGGGTGGCGGCTGAAAGCTGCATGTGTCGTCATCAATAGGGACCAAAAGTCGAGTGTACCTTTGGGAGCATCGCAAAATATGTAGTGAACGGCCATGCCTTTTAGCCAGTTAACGGCGTTCGTTCTGGTTAATGGAAAGTATACGACGTCGGGGCGCAATACGTCATCAGGGGAGATAGACTCCGGCAATCGCCGCAAGAGTAATGCCAGCATGCGCTGCGTCAGTAGCCAGCACTCGCTGGTCGCGGCACACGTCAGACGGTGTGCATCCGAGTCAGCGACTGAGCATGTCGGACACAAGGGGTCGTCCGTCAGATGTATGGAATGTAACCTCTGACGAGTAGCGAACTTCCCATTCACAACTACGTACCACAATGAACGCACCGTCGTAGGTAGAAAAGGCGTGTGTACCGCTCGCCACACCGTGTTCCAGGCAACTTCAGGGTGTCTGTGGGTGACCGTATTTACAGGTTGCCGCTGCTGATAGAGGCGATAATAGTCTTTTGTGCTGGGCTTCCGTGTCGTCGGAAGTTCTGAACGTAAGTAGCTGAAGTCAATAAAGAAGTCTCTGATGTGGGTGAGTGCCGGTGAAATGTGTCCTACAGAAACCGGGGGATGCAGAGAATGTGGTGCCACTTCCGCTATCAGGGTACCCGTCAGAGTGGCGTGGGCAGAGGTCCACGTGCGACGCATAGTGTTGAGATAAAGCGATCGCGCACGGTTATATACGTGAATTAAACCGATACCGCCCGCCCGCTGCAGCAGTGTCAGGGTGGCGTATCGGACTTTAAAAACCAGACCGGTGCTTACGAAATGTCCATATGCTGCTTGAAATCTGTCGGCCATCGTAGCTGTCAAGGGAAGGATATGCGCAAAATAGTTCAGTTTTGAGACAAGATAGGTGTTGACATAACGTGTTCTGAGGAGCATATCCAAGCGACGCAGTTTGTTGTCCTGCAGCAGAGCACGTGTCTGGTGTAGGAGCCGGCGGTACGTAGCCGCCGCCGTGCGGCGGACATTGCTATAGAATTGCACTCCTAAACACTTGAGTACGGGCACCTTGTCAAAGGGCACCGCCGTTGTGTGGGAAATCCCCCCTCCGACATCCATGTATTTTGTCTTCTTCACGTTGATGACGCTCCCAGCGACCGCCCCGTACTGGCGTAGCCACTGTAGCGCCATATGCATTTCATCCTCTGATCTGGCCAGGAACACCACGTCATCGGCGAATGCACCACAACAAAAGGTCACGTCCCGCAAGGAGATACCAGTTAATCGCTGCCGTAGACCATGTAAAGCTGGTTCAAGTGCTGCAGCAAATAATATGCCCGACAGGGGGCACCCTTGTCGCACTGACCGTCCAACAACAATATGACCAGACTGATATCCGTTGACCATCATGCGGGAGCGCGCTCTGTGGACCAGTCGAAGGACCACCTTTGCAGACTCCGGAGAGAGGCCCATGCGATGCAAAACTGCGCGTAAGAAGCCGTGATCGACGCGGTCGAATGCGTGGTCAAAATCTACGGCGACAAGGGCGCCTCGTATTTTGCAGGCCGCCGTCAAAGCAATTACGTCGCGGTATGCTCCTAACGCCGTATGAATGTTGCTGACACCACCTAAACATGTCTGATCGGTGTGGATGGCTTTCCCGATAGCGGTGTGGAGACGCGCGCGGAGGATACGGGCGAAGATCTTGTAGTCGTTGTTGAGGAGTGTGAGTGGGCGAAAATCCTGCCACCTACAACCACCATTCGGTTTCGGAACTGGGATCAAGATGCCTTCTGTGAATTCTGTGGGGACAGTGAAATCAGGGCGGATCAGGTCTTGAAACATTTGGAGCCACTTGTCACCCATAAGGTGATAAAAAGTGCGGTAGAATTCCAGGGGTAAACCGTCCGGTCCAGGCGACTTGTTCGGTGCTCCACGTGCCAAGGCCGATGTCAGCTCGTCGGGTGTAATGGGCAACAGCAGACTATCATCGGGTGCCACGTCCCGAGGGGCGGGAAAAGCGTGCAACAGCCCGTCATAATCACGTACATTCCGCGGATCTTCCATGTACAAGGTCCCATAGTGTCTGGCGAACGTGTGCGCGATGTCCGCTTGTGTCACTGCGCGCCCGCCGTCCTCCGTGTTTACCGCCGTAATGAGCTGACGTTTGCGGTGGCGTCTCTCGCGCACAATGTGATACACTGACGCTGTTTCGTTGGGGATACAGTCTTGCACTCGCGCGCGGATGCGGACACCGTCTAACTGCTCTGTCCTGATGCGAAGTAGACGAGCTTTGATGCGTTGTACGGACATCTGACGTTCGGGAGACGGCGGTTGCGTCGCCAGCTCACGTAACGCTGTATAGTAAAATTCCGGTGTTGCCCTTTGCCAGTTCGATCTGTCACGCCCGTAGGCCATCAAGGTCTTTCGGAGGGCAGGTTTGACACATCCCAGCCACCACAGCAACGTGGAAGCATACATAGGCAGGCGCCTGATACATCGACGCCACGTGTCAGAGACTGCTCGCCGACACGCTTCCTCGCGAAGGAGGGAGACGTTCAGCGTCCACGGGCCCCTGCTGCGTCTTGTGAGTTGTCGGGGCAAGGTGACAGTGCAGATATACGCGAGATGGTCCGTGAAGGCCGTCGGCCAGAGTTCTGCATCACGGGTTGCTGTGCGGAGAGCACGCGAGACGTATATCCGGTCCAGACGACTGGCAGAATGGCTGGTAAAGTGCGTATATCCACTCTGGGTCCCATGATGCAAGAGCCATGTGTCGTGGAGCGCGAGGTCACGTATCAATGCTTGTAGAGCGGGGCATGGGACGTAATGCGGTATCTGGTCCTCGGGCCGCAGAACACTGTTAAAATCGCCGCCCACTATGTAATGGTCCATATTTCCTTGCAAAAGTGGGGCCAACTCCTCCGAATAGAAGACATGCCTGTCACCACGGTGCGAATTACCGGAGGGAGCGTAGACGTTAATGAGGCGCACTGCGCCAAGTGTGAGTGCGATGCCTCGCCCGTTCGGCAAGTACGTCGCGTCCGTCGCGTCTATGCCATCTCGGAGAAGGATGGCCGTTCCTCCTGCGCCATCACCTACGGGTAGGCTGTACGTGGTGTAGCCATATAGGTCTAAACACAGCTCGGGACGGACCTCCTGGAGAAGGGCAATGTCCAAGTCTGCCGCTCTGATCATGTCGTGTAACATGCGGGTCTTGACAGTGGAGTGGACACCATTTACGTTGACTGTTCCCACACGGTATGACTGAGACATATCAAGAGGCGGAGGCAGTGTGCCGGTGCAATCCCACAGTGATTTCACACACCACACAGCCATCCACCTGCATGCTGTGCATTACTGTGCCGTAGGAGTCCCTGACTGGCAGAGCCCTCCGGGCTCATTGTCAGCCATGGGCTCTGGTGGAGATATCGATGTTTGCTGTGCATCATCTGCCTCTATATCGTCTGCCCAATCACCAAGAGACGATTGTGATGTCATTGGGGGCTGGACGCTTTCACAGGAGCCCACATTTTGGGAGTCGACGCAGTGCGCCTCGTTTTCTGGGCCACCAGATTGAGGAGAGTGTTACTTGTCTTCAGGCACCTTCTGGTGAATGATGCCACTGGAGTCCGTTGCAATTGTGGGCGAGTCAACGATGTCGATGTCTTCCGCCGGCTTCACATTCCTGTCCTGTTCGTCAGCTGACAATCGCCTCTTCTTGTGCCGCTTGGGTGATTTTTGCTTTCGGGTCCGAGATTCGACATCCACTGGAGGGCGGGGCTCGACACAGTCTCGGTCGCTAGGAACCCCTGTGTCTGATCCCGACAGTGACGGTGGCTGGGTGCCCACGACGCTGCGGTGGGCGGAGGCTGTAGGAACCTCTGCACCGTTGGACTGCGGCGTCGTCGACGGCGCTGACTCTCCAACGGAGCTGGCAGCGGCTTGAGGAGGTAGCAGGTTTTGATCATCCATCACATCATGTCGTGCCGCCTCCACATATGTTAGCGGGAGAGAGGTCATAGTGGATCGTTGGGGAAGTTCATTGCGGGGCACCTGAACTAGGCGGCGCTGCAGACACTCAGTTCTAACATGGCCCTCCTGGCCGCAGCCCGAGCAGGTCCTCGGTTGTCCATCATATATAACAATTGCGCGGCAGCCACCAACGAAAACATACGATGGAACGTGCTTCTTAAGTTCTATGCGCACTTGTCGTGTAAGTAGGCTGTTTATGTTTTCTCTATGTAAGTAGGCTGTTTGTTTTCTTATTGGCAACGTTACGTAGCGCTCAAAATGAAATCACTGGCTGTGCTGTGTGCAGTCTGTGGCTAGTTTGCCTTGTTGTCTGCCATTGTAGTGTTGGGCAGCGGCAGCTGGATGTGAACAGCGCGTAGCGTTGCGCAGTTGGAGGTGAGCCGCCAGCAGTGGTGGATGTGGGGAGAGAGATGGCGGAGTTTTGTAATTTTTCATGAACTGATATATTTATATATGATGATATCAAGGTAAATACATTGTTTGTTCTCTATTAATATCTTTCATTTGCTAACTATCCCTATCAGTAGTTAGTGCCTTTAGTAGTTTGAATCTTTTATTTAGCTGGCAGTAGTGGCGCTCGCTGTATTGCAGTAGCTTGAGCAGCGAAGATTTTTGTGAGGTAAGTGATTTGTGAAAGGTATAGTTTAATGTTTGTCAGGGCCATTCTTTAGTAGGAAATTTTGAAAGTCAGATTGCGTTGCGCTAAAAAATATTGTGTGTCAGGATAAGCACAGTCCTGTATAATCGTATTAAGGGGACGTTTCATATGTCGACCCTTAGCCTAGGATACCTCACTGGAATCTTCTGATTTTTTCTTGTAGTTTGTGTATTTAGTGTAGCTTTTGTTTATTGCTAGCGCGTAATTGTAGAGAGAATTTCCTTTGTAGTTGCAGTCTTTCATTGTTGTATAGTAAAACAGTTGTGGCATGCATGTAGATTTGCACCAAGTATTTCGCAGCTGCGCTTGCAATTAACTAGATATTATTTTAGTGCTATGTTAATGTGTTCTCTTATTTTTGATCTTCAAATTGTGTTTTTCTGTGTTGTCGTGTGAAATACTGTGACAATAATGGCGTGTGAAAAACGTAACACTAGGCTCCAAACTAAACTGAGAAATAATAGTGATGACGAGCGTAGCTTATCAGCGCCGCCGAGTAATGAATTTACTAATGTTCAAAGTAGTAATTTGGTAACTGTGCACAGGGAAATGGAGCGGGCGTCAAACAATGGCGTGGACAGTGAAACAATTAGTGAAGAGGGAAGCATTATCGATCGACCGGTCGGCAATAGCTCGCCTCAGGAAGCCGAAATGACACAACACGATCTCGCAAATACTGTAGATTCAGGTTTTGGATCCTCACCGTTTTCTCAAATAAGTCAAGACACATTTTCAGCTTGTCAAAATGTGAATGTTGCCGGTGCAAATGCACTGCCGAAAAGAGTAGAGGAACAGATTCCAGACACTAATGCATTGTTATTACAATTAATACAACAAATGGGACAGACACAGCAAAAGCTTCAAAAGTTAGACACAGTGGAACAAAATCTTAAAAAGTTAGACACAATGGAACAACACCAGAGACAAACACAGCAACAGTTAGACACAGTGGAACAAAATCTCAAAAAGTTAGACTCATTGGAACAAACTCTCGAACAAACACGTGAGGATTTAACTGCTGAGTTACATAACATTGAATCGAAATGTCAAAAAGTCTGTAACGACGTAAAAACTCAAATTTGTGAGCATTTTCAACCTATTTTTTCGCGTCATGAAAATGCATTACAGAATCACGAAGCAGCCATAAAAGAACTGCAAACTATTGTTCATGAAAATCACAACACCTTGCAAGCTAAAATTGACGCAGTTGCATCTACCGATTCGGTTACGCAACTTGCAAAAAGTCAAGAAAACTTAAAAGACACAGTAGATACGATTTCAACACAAATGGACACTCTGAAACTTGGTTCAGAAAAACACACTGAGGAAATAAGTACACTATCGGATAAAGTAGCCGAACTTTCAGATCAGTTCACTAACTTATCTACAAAGGTAGATGATGATCTGAATGACACAACACCTGTAGCCTTCACTGACACAGAAGAGTATGAACAAATTAGGAAATTCAAACAAAATCAGAATCGAATTAATACACAACACCAAAGAGAAATCCGGGAAGTACAAGATCAGCTGACACAGGTAATACAAGAATTACGTATTTCAGAGAACACTCGCGCTCCAACACGGGAAGAGGGACTTAGAAACACGGAAAAGCTGCAAAATAATAACACAGGGCATTTCGGAAGTAATGAAAGAAATTGGGAATGTGCACCGAATTTTGAGATGGAACGGCCGACACGACCTAACAATGACCGATATGCGACTCACCGACATGATGATTTTGACTATAAGCTGTTCATTACTACACGTAAATTCAAAACATTTAAGAATTCTGGCAACGACATTCATCCACAAGCATGGCTCCATCAATTCTCTCATTGTTTTCCTCCCAACTGGTCGTTGGAACACAGATTAGAATTTATGTGTGGCTACTTAGAGAATGAACCAGCTGTAAGAATGCGATCGGTAATTCACGATTGCCACAGTGAAGGAGAGTTTTACCATGCCTTCCTCTCAGCATATTGGTCTCAAGCTACACAAGACCGTGTAAAACATAGCATCATGATGATGAAACACTTTGAACAATCTGAATTTTCCAGTCTTGTCAAATATTTTGAAGACATGTTGCATAAGAATCAATATCTTTCAAACCCATACAGCCCCTCAGAACTCATCCGCATTTGCTTACTCAAATTGCCTGAACATTTACGACATATTATTTTAGCAGGACGTTGCAAAGATGACATTGAAGCATTTCAGGGTCTGTTACAAGAATTGGAAATTGACACTGACAATCGGGGAACTCGGAAACAGGAGCACAATAATTACAGGTCACATCTGTCACAATTCCACGATGAAAGAAGTAATAACTGGACACGACAAGGCTATTCTCACAACACATATCGTGACCAAAACAGACACCACCCGTATGACAAGCGTTGGCAGAGTAGTAATAATTACAGGGAAAGATCACCTCTCCGTGGTAATGACTATCACAGAGACAATAAGAGAAACAGACAATATGGGAACCAGAATAATTATTATCAAGGGAGGCAGAATAAATTCAGACGCAACAGTTCAGCACGCAGTTACGATTCAGGGAGAAATTCTCCACCACATGACCGACAAACAAGAAATTATGTAAACTACCGACAAAACGACAGACGTGAATGTCATCAGAACTGGCGGGATTCAAACAGAGCTGGGCCCTCTCGGCAAGGCGAATTTGTGGATGTTAGGCCTCCTAATCCCAATAACGACGCGCGCCAACAAAGGAACAGACAATGACTCGCACCGCAGGCAGTCGCGTGCGCCAGGTGGCTCAGAGAAAAATAACATAGACGCTATCCTTGAGAAAAATTCCAGTATTCTTTACCGACGTATACCGCATGACAATTGCATTCAAGTTCAAACTCTGCGTACTAGGAAGAGTAAAGGTTTACACCACATTTCACAGGTAAAACCATTTATTGACAGATAATCTGCCTTTTAACTTTGTCTTTGCCATAAAACGTTTCACTTCACGTTACTAGTATGCTTTAGAAACTGTTACCATGCAACAATGTTTGAAGTTAAATATCCAGCCAAGAACCAAGAGAAATTATTTAAACAGAAATTACGAATGCATTGTTATTGCGAACAGACGACACAGTGTAATTGTGTGTGTACATTCTTGCTTGTTAGTTGCACGATTAGAACATTTACCAGTACTGCTAATGAGATTTTAATGCAACATTTTGGTTTACTTGAAAATACATTCCGGATTTAAAGTACTTTCTGTGAGATACCAGATGAGACAATAGTTAGTTTATGTGACAGCTACACGATTTTATCACGACGCTACTAATGAGTGACAATTTACAATGTTGCTTTTGCGGTGTATCTGTTTTATATCTGCACAGTTTTCTAAATTCTTCTGGAAAGAAAAACATGTTTTAGTAGTAACTTTTGTGGTATAGCAACAATGAGACAGCCTTTTTCGTGGCACAACATTACGTTACTGTACAGTACTTTCTTCATCACGCCAATAAGCATTATAACTACGATATCTATACGCAAAGCATTTCACTTTTGTTTATCATGAGGTAAGTACATTGGCTTCTGCAGAACTTAGCTTTCGGAGGACGATAACTACGACACTTCCACAGAGATTATGTTGCAACAAGACGCACATTTAGCGCTACAGGACACGCATTTCAGTGATTAATTTTGTACTTAAAACATTTATTTTTAAAGATTTTTGAATTACAAAGAAAGTTTTCCGTGATATATTTCATTCCATTGGTGTAATCTGTAACACCTGAGGGTATAATTACATTAATCCTCAGGGGGGTACACGCTTACTTTGTGTACCATGTGTGTGGCAACCACAAGGAACCCTAGCTAATATGGTATTTGCTTATACAACTTTACACGTCGGTACCATATTTCTCTAACACAGAATTACACAGCTATCTGATTATTTGACAGAGAAACAAACATTCTTTTTACTACGTCAGTGACAGATGTTTACGCAATTACAGTTGGATAACTTCACACTTATGAAACTGTATTTTGTCTGTACTTTGTGAAATGTTCATATTTTTTCGGATTCATTGTGATACTATGAGAGCTTTGAGATATTTGGTATGGGATCATGATTTTAAAGTACGTTTGAGGTAGATGACACTATTGAAATGAGCAGAGAATTTTTTTTACGTTTTGAAATTATTGGAGGAAGTTACGACGATTTTAAGATTTGACTGAAGTGTTATGATGTTATTATTACGACGACGATGTGTACTATGCTGTTGAGGTATGTTTATGATAAATAAGCTGATGCTATATGAGGAATCTGATTATGCTATGTAGCTATTATGATGAAATATTGAAGACGTGTTGATGAATATGAATATGTATATGTGTAATAAGGTAAGGAATAAGGAGTAGGGGTTAGGGACTCTGATTTATGAAAAGGTTGTTGGAAACCAAGAATCGTACTTTAAAGAGTTATGAAATGTGTGTGTATATGCATGAATGTATCACAATGCCACTGAAAATTTTTTTGGACACTGTTATATTTATAGGGTTTTGTTTCTACAGATTTGCAACGCTAATTCTTGACCTGTGAAATATTTTTATATGAGACTACCACGGTAGCAGAATCTCCTGTCGTAAATATTTCCGTACGAAAGTTAAGTGACCACCTGCACGTAATGCGTCGCGGGCACCCAGCTGTGTCAAACACCTGGAGAACAAGCCATTAGGGTGTGCCTTTCATCGCTAATGCGACACCCTCGTTACTTGAAAACATATGATTACTCGCACTTTGTGCTAATTGCTGAAATGCTTATGAATTGATGGGAAATATTCGTACATCTGCACACCTGATTATGACAAGTGTCTTTCTATGAGAGTTGAGAGCTACTGACTTACGAAATGCCACATGACTATTGAATGATGTTTTTATGCTTTGGTTTGCGTAATTGCTTAATTCACTTGATATCTGGTTTCCAGCTGTGTTGCAGCATTGCTTTTATAAAATAAAATGCATTTGCTAATGTGAACACTTTCCGTCAACAGATCTATTAAATAATTATTTTATGATCCACATTCTTTAAAAAAGGAGCACTTGGAAAGGAAAGAACAATAAGAAGGAACTAGTAACTGCATACATAATATTCTTTTCAAGTACATGGTAATATTTCTTTTTACAATAAGTTGTTGTGGTGCACCACTTTAATTACTTAGACATTAAGATGTGATTATACATTTCCCTTATCTGCATTGTTGTTTTTACTGTAATATTTTTTCTGCTTGAGCTATGTCATGTTTAGATATAAGTTATTGCATTTGCTGTTGCTGTTTGCCAGGCATAGTGCTACTAAATTTCACATTACATTACTCTGCTAAGCCAATTTTACTACTCATTGATTTTTCATGTTGCTGCACATTGGCTCATATTAGTTGTAATTTTGCATTTTATCTGTAAATTAGATTTACTGCTGCTTGCTTTGCACTCTGCATTTTTTTGGTCATTGCTGTTTGTGTTACATGTTTTGTGCTGCTGCATTGCCTCGTCCCTTAGTTTAGCATCTGAGCTCAGTAGATTTAAGTTAGCTTAAGAGGGGGTAGCCTCTAAGAGAATGAGTTGCGATGAATTGGAAGAAATGCATTGAGAAAACAGGTTTAGGTAGGATTTTCTTGGAAATAAATGTTGAGGTAAGAAATGTGTGAACATATAAATACAGAAAGCATGCTTAGATAGAATTTTTTTTGGTGGAAACAAAGGATGAAATAAGAGGAAAGATATATGAAGTTTTGGGTTGGACTGCAGTACCAAATGTTACACTGAAAACGAACCCTGTCCTTTCCTATTGGTGTTATCCCACTATGTGTTTGTGTACCCTTGAGTATTTGTTTTCTTCCTGTCTCTGTGTACTGTTTCATAGAATTTTTTCTCTCTTCTAATACTAAGCTATATTCACTATGAGGAGGAATACTGTTATCCTCAAATATAAGTTGCATTAATAATATGTTATTTTCTTTGTAAAGTTGTTTACAATTCTGTTCTGTTTCAATGTTCATGTGTGAAATTAATGTTTCGAAAACTATTCTCATTATTTTATGTATGTACTTATGTCACTATTTTTGTAACACTGATGTATATGTTTATTTCTATTCTTTTGTAAAGCCTGTACTACAAATGTTATCTGTATTATTATGTTTTTAATGATGTATTTTGTACCTTTGTAATTGTATTCTTATGTTATAAAATTGTAATTGTCACCAGTTCATGACATTATTAACTTGTTAGTTACATTTCACTGCACACGTTTCTGTTGGTCATAGTATGTGGACAATATGTGAGAAGTAGGGACTGTTAGTGTTTGCACGTGTGTTAATAACTCAGCAAGGGACTGGATAACAGCATTGCTGGTTCTAAGGACAATTTCAAAAACTTTGTGAGTGCACAAGTGGTGGTTTATGGACTTGCTATATTATCCGCAAGACTCTTCAATGGTGATTGTGCACCTGCACAGTCACAACAGATGTCTGCTGGCCATCTCTTCAAGGACTACAGTGGGTCTACATCTTTGATGATCCATCAATACCATTATCTCTGCAAGGACTACAGTGGGTCTGCATCTTTGATGACCCACCAATACCATTATTTCTACAAGGACTGCAGTGGGTCTGCACCTCTGGTGGCCCACCAATACCACAATCTCTACCAGGACTACAGTGGGTCTGCTCTGTGATGACCTCCCTACCAATACTCTTCAAAATTTCGACTGACTCTGCTGTGGGTTTGCTCTGTTGTGGCCCATTACCTGTCAGCATGTCAAGAGCCAGCACTGTCTTTCCGTTGGAAGGACAACACTACTTCTTCAAGACTGCATGGAAATCCACTACTTCTGTGTGCATTTTCTTTTACTGCTCAGACTTTGAGAAAAACACTGCAATTTTACTGTGATGAATCAGGACTGTCTTTATGGACTGTGAGAAATTTTTAGCTTTTGACCAACATTGTATCAATAAGTGTGTGCATTTGATTTCTTTGTTATTGTAATTATGAAAAAAAAATTTTCAAATCTGTATTGGCCACTGCCCAATCCCATTTGTAAAAATTTTTTGTGGGGAGCATGGGGGCTATGTAAGTAGGCTGTTTATGTTTTCTCTATGTAAGTAGGCTGTTTGTTTTCTTATTGGCAACGTTACGTAGCGCTCAAAATGAAATCACTGGCTGTGCTGTGTGCAGTCTGTGGCTAGTTTGCATTGTTGTCTGCCATTGTAGTGTTGGGCAGCGGCAGCTGGATGTGAACAGCGCGTAGCGTTGCGCAGTTGGAGGTGAGCCGCCAGCAGTGGTGGATGTGGGGAGAGAGATGGCGGAGTTTTGTAATTTTTCATGAACTGATATATTTATATATGATGATATCAAGGTAAATACATTGTTTGTTCTCTATTAATATCTTTCATTTGCTAACTATCCCTATCAGTAGTTAGTGCCTTTAGTAGTTTGAATCTTTTATTTAGCTGGCAGTAGTGGCGCTCGCTGTATTGCAGTAACTTGAGCAGCGAAGATTTTTGTGAGGTAAGTGATTTGTGAAAGGTATAGTTTAATGTTTGTCAGGGCCATTCTTTAGTAGGAAATTTTGAAAGTCAGATTGCGTTGCGCTAAAAATATTGTGTGTCAGGTTAAGCACAGTCGTATATAATTGTTCAAAGGGGACGTTTCAGTCGTACCCCATTAAGGACAGGGTACGTTTCGAATGTGTTCCATTTCTCCTCTGTGTGGCTCAGAACTGTGCCGTATGGCCGCAGCGCATCAACGACTAGGTTGGCAGGGACTTCGAACGGTAGTTCAAAGATGCGCACGGTACGCACCCCCAGACCAGCATGGTCAACTCCTACCACGCTCACGTTACCGTCTGCGTGACAGAAGCGAAAGCCGTTTGCAGATCGTTGGAGTAATCTGTCGCAGGCCGCTTCGTCAATCAGTTTGAGGTACACTGTGCTGGTTACAATAGACAGATGAATTCCTATCAGTTCTTGTGGTTCTATGTGCATGATGTCTCGTAGAAACCGTTCAATTTCATGGGCCTTCGGTCTCGTGTACGATGCGTTGAACGTTGGTTTGATTGTAGCTTTTCGATATGAGAACGCCATGTCGGGTCGGTACAGGTACTATACGGCAAGACAACGACGCGACCGCGCGCTAGCGGGTAAACAACAACACCTGCGGAGCACTGCCCGGCGCGCCGAGCCCGTCCGCACGGTAACACGGCTGAAAGCCGACTGCTGCGCCTAGACCACGAGTACCTATACAGAGAAACGATACTGAACAGGTTTTGTAACCAGTGACCACATCCTATTAAGGAACCACTGTCATCATATGTTTGATCGTTCCTCCTCTATTTCTGCACCCACACCACATTCTGACTGCCTACAAAGTCGTATTTTCACCTGGTGGCAGAAAGTTTAACTATTACTTTTTTCAGCAGGCCGAAGTGGCCGAGCGGTTCTAGGCGCTTCAGTCTGGAACTGCGCGGCCGTTACGGTCGCAGGTTCGATTCCTGCCTCGGGCATGGATGTGTGTGACGTCCTTCGGTTAGTTAGGTTTAAGTATTTCTAAGTTCTAGGGGATTGATGACCTCAGCAGTTAAGTCCCATAGTGCTCAGAGCCATTTGCATTTTTTTTATTACTTTTTTTCAGGACACTCCACGAGCGCACCGTTTAATGGGCATACCTATGATGTTTCAGTGTCCTGCTATGTATACGGCCCGCACTGTAGCTCTCGGAAACACCGTCAGTTTAATTATAACCACCGGGTACATAATCTTCAGAGCAGATATTCAGACCAACCTGTGTCTCCAAACATTTATCGTCTCGCTAGGTAATGATTCTCTGAACTCTTCGCAAAATGCACTGTCCAGCACATTAATGTAACCACCTGTCAAGAGCATGAATAACGGATTTTTGCTGTGTGAGACGTGCAGGAAGAGATAAAATGAGGCTCTGGAAGGTACCGTAAGGGATGCGCTAGGTGTCTCGATTGAGGATCCATGGCGCGAATAAGTTCGATAGAGATGGTCCTGCAGATTTTCGATTAGGTTTAAATCCGAGGAGTTCAGTGGACATAGGACTACGGTAAACTCACCCTGCGTCTCTTCGATCCATGAATGGACACTGCGAGCTGTGTGACACATTGCATTGTCCTGCTGGTAGATGCCTTCGTGCCTAGGAGAAACAATCTGCATGTAGTGGTGGGCATGGTCCTCAGGATAGATGCATACTTGTGTTGATCAACTGCGTCTTCCATAATGACGAGATCACCCAGAAATTGCCACAAAACCTTCCCAAGGTTATAACTTTCCATCCTGGTGCAGGGTATTGGCTTTCAGAGTTTCACGCCATACACGCCAACGTTCATTTGCCCGATGGAGCATAAAACGTTATTCGTCTGAAAAGGCCCCCTGACGCCACTCACTGGACGTCTGTCTGCGGTCGACATGACATGCGATGTCGACATGAAAAATTCAGACTTCGTTCGCTGAACGGGCGTTGAGGAGACACTGTTGATATCTCCTTGTTTTATCTGTGTGGTCAGTTGCTCACCATTTGCATATCAATTTACCCATACATATCTCGGCGGCCGTCGGACACTCCTGCCATCTATGGCCCGTGGCGCACCACAGTTGCTTCGACGCCGGCTTTAAGATAGCACCATTTTCCCATGCAGGTTATACCCTATTTTAACCATGGTGGCACTCTAACAATTTACAAACTTAGCAGTTTCGGAAATGCTCTCGTTCTTGACCCGAAACCAATGTTCGTAAGCTTTTGCGCGTCAGATAAATCTCTGCGTTTCTCCATTACATCTACATCTACATCAATTCTCCGCAAGTCACCTGACGGTGTGTGGCGGAGGGTACTTTGAGTACCTCTATCGATTCTCCCTTCTGTTCCAGTCTCGTATTGTTCGTGGAAAGAAAGATTGTCAGTATGCCTCTGTGTGATCTCTAATCTCTCTGATTTTATCCTCATGGTCTCTTCGCGAGATATATGTAGGAGGGAGCAATATACAGCTTGATCCTCGGTGTAGGTATGTTGTCGAAACTTCAACAAAAACCCGCACCGAGCTACTGAGCGTCTCTCCTGCAGAGTCTTCCACTGTTACCTACAATCTCCGTAACGCATTCGCGATAACTAAATGATCCTGTAACGAAGCGCGCTGCTCCCCGTTGGATCTTCTCTATCTCTTCTATCGAACCTATCTGGTACGGATCCCACACCGGTGAGCAGTATTCAAACAGTGGGCGAACAAGTATACTGTAACCTACTTGCTTTGTTTTCGGATTGCATTTTCTTAGGATTCTTCCAATGAATCTCAGTCTGGCATCTACTTTACCGAGGATTAATTTTATACGGTCATTCCATTTTAAATCCCTCCTAATGCCTACTCCCAGATAATTTATGGAATTAACTGCTTCCAGTTGCTGACCTGCTATTTGTAGCTAAATGACAAATGATCTTTCTTTCTGTGTATTCACAGCACATTATACTTGTCTACATTGAGATTCAGTTGACATTCCCTGCACCATGCGTCAATTCGTTGCAGATCCTCCTGAATTTCAGTACAATTTTCCATTGTTACAACCTCTCAATATACTACAGCATCATCCGCAAGAAGCCACAGTGAACTTCAGATGTTATCCACAAGGTTATTTATGTATATTGTGAATAGCAATGGTCCTACGACGCTCCCCTGTGGCACACCTGAAATCACTCTTACAACGACTGCCCTGTTTTCCAGTCTACCCGACAGCTTTATACACCATCAAATACTAGTGCAGCTACCTGCCGCCTGTGAGTGGTTATTGCACGTTGACGTTGAACACAGGCGGTGGCCACATTTATATTTGTGGACCGTGTAGTTACAAATACAACTATTCATGAAAGCGCACTACCATTTCCCCCACATTAACCGGCGAAGCAGAATAAACGCAACAGAGTTTGTAATGAAATAATAAGCAAGCAGCTGCATATAAGAAATTTAATTTCTTAAGAATTTCGTGTTATTTGCGAGTGTCAGTAATAAAATACAACAGAGTTTGGTTGTTATCTGCGAAGTGGGGTGCTAGGCAAACTCGTGATGTAGAGGAATGCAATGGGCATGAAAGTGGTAACCATGATAGTAGACAGTAACCCATAGTGCCTATGGCAGGAGGCGGTACTGGAAACTGGGTTCGAAAGCAGCTGATGTAGTAGCACAAAACAAAACACATGGTGAACGAGGTTATGTGATTTGTATGGTTGCAGGGGATCTTCCTAGCATAAAGTAATCTGGGATAGACCAAGAAGGCGATGGGTGAGGAGTGGAAGGGTTTGTTTATTTTCAGCGTGGTCTTTTATATCATTGGTAATACTACATGTACTTATTGTGGAGTGGAGTGTTTTAAGATCATGACGATGATGAGAGAAGGGAGAGGGCGAAACCCGGTGCCGGTACAAAGCCTACTCTTCGTGAATAACACCAAGGGGGCGCCAAGCTTAATATCCCCATCCAATGGACGGATCACCATTGACAGTTCCACAAGACCTTACTTCAAGAGACTCTTCGGAGAGGTTTGTTCTTTAAATCAGGACACTGGCGTGAAGTCTGGTGATCAGTAACTTTATACCACCACTTCTCCTCCTCTTGCCACCTAAATAGTGTAATGGAAATTTTTTCAACCAGCAGTGTTTGAACCGGCTTACCCCTAGCCGAACGCCACCGTAGAAGCATGCGTTAGCGACCTTTTTCTTTTCTTCTTTTTTTTAGCTTCATATTAATCTTAGGCTGAGAAATGGACAGCAGAGGATAAATGAATTTACTTCGCGAAAAAACAATTCACTTTCGTAGTGAAAATATCACCATACGCCCACAGTACAACGAGGCATAGGGCATGAGGATCCTTGCTAGACAGTATGAAGATAAAACATTGATTCCACCAAAGTAAAAAGTGTGTGGTCACATTAACTAGAAAACATCTTTTTCAACGTGACGACCTCGGCCACGGAGGCGGCTTAACGGTTGGAGGGGTATAACTGAAGTAAAGGAAAGCATTTCTGAGAACCGACTGGGAAGCATAGAGTAGTGTAATGTGTGGAAGGCAACAGAGTAAGCGTTTAGAGGTAAAATACGTCTTTAAAGTGGAATAATAGAAATGGTTGTACTCATGGTTCTGTGTTGATATTAAAAAATGTATGTGTTTTGTATAAGAGTTGCCGTAATTAACGTTTAATACTTAAGAAGCCAGACACCAAATTACACAGCCTAAAATTAGAAAATAAAAATAAAAATTATATCTACACCAAGAATAGAACTCTCAAACTCGCGTATCTTAACGTAAAACTCTCACCACTGCATTAATGACGAGACCTGTAAGCAGACGACGGACTAGAAACAAGCTAATTCACTGTCTTTTCTCAGTGGTCGCTGTCGACGTATATTTTGCCCGTCACAACCCAGATTTTTGTACTAGCCTTCAGGCAAGCGTCCCACTCACTTGTAAATAGTACGACTGCTGCACGAAGGCACTCACCTTTAGGATTTGCACCACGTCGCTCACAAACTGAAAGCCTGTGTTATATCTATACCATCTATGGGTGAAAATGTATCGATGGCAGAGACCATGGACATCATAGGTTTAGCGGCTCTGCTGGAAGCGGCAGTACGTACGTCATGCATGCCGGTTGCTTGTGGATATACCCGCCTGGCCATTAAAATTGCTACACCACGAAGATGACGTGCTACAGACGCAAATTTAACCGACAGGAAGAAGATGCTGTGATATGCAAATGATTAGTTTTTCAGAGCATTCACACAAGGTTGGTGCCGGTGGCGACACCTACAACGTGCTGACATGAGGGAAGTTTCCAACCGATTTCTCACACACTAACAGCAGTTGACCGGCGTTGCCTCGAGAAACGTTGTTGTGATGTCTCGTGTAAGGAGGAGAAATGCGTACCATCACGTTTCCGACTTTGATAAAGTTCGGATTGTAGCCTATCGCGATTGCGGTTCATCGTATTGCGACATTGCTCCTGGCGTTGGTCGAGATCCAATGACTGTTAGCAGAATATGGAATCGGTGGGTTCAGGAGGGTAATACGGAACGCCTTTCTGGATCCCAACGGCCTCATATCACTAGCAGTCGAGATGACAGGCATCTTATCTGCATGGCTGCAACGGATCGTGCAGCCACGTCTCGATCTCTGAGTCAACAGATGGGGACGTTTGCAAGACAACAACCATCTGCACGAACAGTTCGACGACGTTTGCAGCAGCATGGACTATGAAAGGTAGCTACACTGAGCCACTGCGCCAGAGATTGCGCTAAAGAGTATTATTAAGCCGCCTCCTCAGTGCCTGTTAAGAACTCGTAGAAGTCAGTGCGTGGGCAGAGCTCGTAGTAGTCAGTGCCTGTTAAGAACTCGTAGCAGTCAGTGCTTGTCGAGAGCTCGTAGAAGTGAGTGCGTGGAGAGAGCTCGTAGTAGTCAGTGCTTGTCGAGGACTCGTAATAGTCAGTTCGTCTTGAGATGTGCTAGTGGGCAAGGCTTGTCGAGATGTTGTAGTAAGGAGTGCTTGTTCCATGTTTTATGCAGTTGTTTGATGGGATAGACAGCAGATGGTTCGAATGGAAATACTGTAACGATCAGAGTGCATTTCGTCAATATATGTGAAGGTAAAATATTGCGTGTTTTTCATTATTTCCATGTTTTAAATAATGCGTCATTACAGGTTCAGTCAACAAAGCATCTGGCTTGTGTTCTTGTATTAGAGTGTAATTCTGCTTTCCTTACGCAATTATCGTATTTCTAATTTTCTTTTATCACGTCAGTATAATTGGTATTTAAAATTCTTGTCTTGTTGAAGAAGAACCGTGCCAGATGTGTACGTTGAGTCACACTCCCACATACAGAACAGTTATACTTGTGCTTTGGTTTAGTAGGTTTTATAGTTGCTGGGGACTTAATTAATTAACTGTGTTTACGAAAATTTTCTTTCATTGTTTGTTGCAGTCAGATTGCGTAATAATACTAGTCAGGGCCAGCCGTTTACGAGACTTGCGTAATCGGACATACAGCTACGAAAAACCAAAAATAATTTCATTTTATTTAATTAAGCCCCCATGCACGTGGCGACCGCTGCTTCGGATCGTCCCTTGGAATTCTTCTGATTGTAAAAATAGTAGACCGTAGTATTGTTGTAGTAATTTGAGTTTAGTAATTGTAGTCTGTATTGCATGTGTAGATTTGGTAATTGTCATTCTTCTAATGGTATTTTTTAAAATTTAAATTGTTGTCTTGTATACGCGTTTGACAATCTAGTGCAATTATTTCAATTGTTCGATTGATCGTGTTTGAGGGAGACATTGCATGTAAATGGTATTGTTGGAGATAAAGAGTCATTGTGTGTAATTTTCGTGCAGTGACGAATTTTTATTATGTTTTGTAAATGATTACGCGATCAATGAAAAAGGCAAAAATGATGGATAGTGAGAATAACGAAATTGTTAACATGGCGAACTCGCCAACAGAGGAAAACAGTGTCATGAATAATGGTGTTGAAAACAATTTAATAAGCAGGGAAAATAGTCCGGAACCAGTTCAAAATTTTTCTCAATCAGAAAATTCACAGAATACGAGATTAATGACAGAAGATTCTGGAATAGTATCGAACAAAGATAGCTTTACAGCTATGACGAAAGAAGTCGATTTTGCGGGAAATGTTAGGGGTGAAAAGAGTTTCGAACCAGTTACTATGGAGCAGTTGATGAGTGCAATATTAAATTTGGGATCACGGATAGAAGCAATGACAACACGGTTATGCTCAAAAATAGGAACAATTGAAACAGAAATAGGAACAACTAAAACCGAGATGAAAGCAGTGGGATCACAGTTACGATCTGAATTAGACACTGATAGGGGAACAATGGAAACTCAGTTCGGCTCACGAACGGGGACATGTTTCAAAAACATGAAAGACGAATTAAAGAGGGAAGTTAGAGAGGAGGCGCAACCGATTTTGAATTCTCACAATAATAGCTTAATTTCAACAGAAATCAGACAAGAGGAACAGGGCAGGGAACAGGAAGAAAGAGATCGCGTGATAGTACAGAAATTTTCAGAGTTAAATTTACAACGTGCAAAAGATAAGGAAGAAATAATTGAAAGAATCGAGGAATCTGTACCAAATGACAGAATAAATAACTTAACGAAAATGTGTGAACAGTTACCTACTAAATGTGACAACACCGAAACCCGAGTCGCGACATTTACAGAAGACGTAAATAAACAGAAAGAACAATTAAGTGACTCATCGGAAAGAGTTGAGATATCAGATAAATTGACAAGTGTTAGTTTAGCAGAAGGGTTTGAAGAAAATAATTTGTTTCATTTACGGGATGTAACAAGAGAGCGCCAGGCGCATGAATTTAACAATAATCGACATTCGGACTGGGACAGACGCGATACGTTTTTGTCGCCACGAGGCGAAAACTTTGACTATAAACACTTTTTGACTGTCCGGAAATTTAAGATCTTCCGCAATTCTAAGAATGACATACATCCATGTGCATGGTTAGATAAATTTATGTACGCACTCCCACCAAATTGGCCACTAAGTCACAAACTGGAAATTATGTGCGGCTATTAAAGTCCTCAGGGGATTCACTACTCTAAGTGAATATGTGCCGTAGCGAGCATAGGGCCCCGAGCTGTAGTGGTGCTATTTCTCTTTTAGTTTTCTGTACCGCTGCCTACTCTTTTACTATTCTTTGCATCTGTCAAACCAACTCTTCGACTATCAATCTATCTAGTGAGTAAGTAAACAATAACCGGATTTGACTAATTTACCCAAAAGTGATTTCGGAAATTACCGTTTGGACTTACTGTATTTTCTGCAGCATTCATTCGTAGCTTAAACGAAATTTTACCTGTTTATCTTCGTAACAATATTACTTCATATGTTGCCGATATTCTTATTGCTAAACGTTCTTGGAGTGAGCAGAACAAAATTTTGGATTCATTATTACGTATTTTTGCAAGAGTTGGCATTACAGTGAACTTAGAAAAATCTAAATTTGGTCGTTCACAGGTGAAATTTCTCGGCCACATTATTTCTACAGAAGGTATTCATCCTGATCCAGAGAAATTAGACGCTATTCGTAATTATGCTGTTCCTTCCACAAAACGTGATGTTCGTAGTTTTCTTGGTGTCTGTAATTTTCTTAGACGCTTTGTTAGATTGGACGATTTGGCCACACCTCGTTTTTGCGATCTATCTGGAAAGTTCTTTTTAAACGAAAATCGCTCGACAACTCTGTTTGGTTAGTTTGTATTCCTGATGAGTGGGTTAATAAGCTGATTTGGTATACGCATTTCATTTATGCACACATTGGTCCCAGAAAATGCTTTCATAAATTACGAGAAAATTGCTACTTCAGTAATATGGAAAAACGTATTAGATCTGTTCTTGCCAAATGCAAATTATGTCAAAAGGCTAAGCCGCCAACAGTTTCTCATAGAACACCCTTGTTTCCTATCATTCCAGCGAAAGTAAAGGAGATGGCTGCAGTCGATTTGTTCGGTCCAGTGGTTCGATCTACTAATGGTTTTGCGTACATTTTCGTAGCAGTGGAACTGATGTCAAAATATGTGTGTCTTACACCTTTAAGCAAAGCAACAGCTCGTTCAGTATCTAACGCTTTCATCAAACATTTTCTTAAAGAAGTTGGTCATGTTGATAAGGTTATATCAGATAATGGATCACAGTTTCGTTCTAAAATTTGGCTTCGTACTCTACAGCGTCGTAAAATTAAACCAATTTTCATTTCACTTTTTCACCCTCAATCTAACGCTTCAGAGAGATGGATGAAGGAAATCAATAAATTGTGTCGACTTTATTGTCATCAGAATCACAGAACGTGGGATCAGTATCTTCATATTTTTCAAAACATTCTGTATGAACTCTCTAATGATTCAACTTCTTTACCGCCTATACTGGTATTAAAAAATAAAGCACCGACAAATCGCATATCTGAAATCGTTCCTTTTCCGCCTTCACGGAAACTGCGGCATTCTGAAGTTGTCAACCTGGCTCTGCAAAATATTGCGTCTGCAGCTGCTAGAAGAGAGAGATCAGCTAAACGTCCTGGTCGTTTAAAAATCTTGTCAGTTGGTCAGAAGGTGTTAATTAAGTCCCACCGTTTGTCTCACAAAGGAAAGGGCTTGTGTCGCAAATTTTTTCTGCTTTATAACGGTCCATATAGAATTCGCAAAATTATACATGATAACACTGTTGAAGTAGAAACTCTTAAATCACGACGCTCTAAAGGAATACATCATATATCAAACGTAAAAATTTTTGTGGAATGACATACTTTAGAGAAACTAACAGCTAGATGTAAACATGCGGAGAGTACAAGGCAACCGCGCTGTGTTTTGGCGGCGGCATATACTCAAAGCAACAGTCAAGTCTGCGTGCCGCACAAGGCAGTCGTTGACCGCGAACAATTGCTTCCTACGTCACGCGCCTACAGCTGATCGAGCGCTCAGTGCGAAAGCACTGACAGCTGTAAACAAATACACAGTTTAATTTCTCCGATTAAATTCAGTATAAAGCTATAGTGACTTGATGAATTATGTTATTAACATTCAGTATTTTTCAGGATACGGTTCTATAAAATATTTAAGAACTTCAGGTAAATTCTGTGTGTCTCCGACGTTAAGAGGACTTGCTATCGAGAAATTTTCAGGAAGAATGTAATTTCGAAGAAGAAACTAATAAACTAAAAAGGGTAACTATTAATTGAGTTTATTTTTCAGGTAACATATTTCCACTTAGGTACGTACTTTAGACGTAATTTGCTGCTCGCGATTACGTGATTCATACTTTGTGCTAATTTCATGTTCTATGAAATTACTTGTGAAGCGACGTGCTTGCGTACGTTAACTGATTTTGACAATGATTATTAGTGAACTGGGTTGTAACTTGTGTATATTATGCATCGCTTGCTGCACTGCTTTTTCACTGATGTCATATTTTTTAACTATGTGCCTGCTGTGCTTATTTATTTAAATTATAATTGTCACTTGATTAGTTGTGCTGATATGTAAGTTATACTTTGTGATTTATCTGCTTGCGCCTTCATGTTTACTTATTAAGATGACATATGAATATTTATTTGCTTATGCTGATATGATGCTAATGACCTGTTTGCTGCTATGCGTATGGATTGCATATTTATACATTTCTGTTTGTTGTCATAATTACTCTTTAATTTGGTATATAGAAATGCTGATATAAGGTGTACAAACATAGAGTTTAGGTCACACTATGGTATTAATTATAGATTGTTCGCTTGGCAGAGCCTCGTTGTAGGAATTGTGCTGCATCCACTGGTTGACATTCTGTTCTCTACTGGTATATTTACTCGCTATTGCTTGTTTTGCTTACGCTCAGTGCCTTATATTTTTAAGATAAGAAAATGAACTGCTATAATTCGACGAACGACATTAGTATAAGAAACTTCATAGAAGTCTCATGAGCTGGAGGTTTTATGAAAGCTGTATCAATTTATGCTAATAGGAAGGAAGCTAACGACATGACACACCATTACTAGGTTTAGACCATTAACAATTATTACACTGCATTCTTCGTGAGCAATTGAAATAGGAAGTGACACTTGATACAAGAAATACTCCACATGTTTGCTTCTGCAATAATTCTTGAAGTGGTGTACACACTGTGAAATATTATGATTATTCACACTCCGTAATCGTACTTAATTACTGAGAGTTATTCGAACTAAGTCTGTTAGAGGTCATGTATGCATTTCTTTTGTGTATAATTCATAATGAGCAGAAGATTTGGGTCAGATGGATTACACAGAGGTTGTGTGTTGACAATGTGTCTTCGGATTGTATGGGATGATGAGGTTTGCATTAGGATTTTATCTGTACTTGTTCGAGGAGACTGACTAGAGGAAAGAGTTGTTATGGAAGTGAAATGATATTGGTAATAAGGTTTATATGTATCGACGCATTGAAGAGGTATTATTGAGGTATTATTGAGATTATGTGAAGTTGATGATTATTGGAGTTTTAGTGGACAAGAGGTAAGGTAAATGCTAGTAATGATGAGGTTTATATGTATCGACGTGTTGAAGAGGTATTATTGAGATTATGTGATGCTGATGCTTATTGGAGTTTTGGTGTATAAGAGGTAAAGTAAGTGAGGAGCATTTTTTTTTTTTTGTTGTTGTTACGGAACAAGGAGGATGAAGATAGCAGACTAGAACACTAAAGTAGAAGGAAGATAGTCTATACACACACTTTGTTAAATCACTAAGCAGTATATACTTTTTTTTTGAAGAGAGGAAGTAATTGCATATCTTGGCTCACTGACAGTTGTTCAACAACAGTACATTTGATCTGGCTTGGCAAACATTGGTCTTGACATGATGACTATGACGTTGACTTAACTATTATTGACTGTTATACATTGCTGCCACTACTACTTGATACACATGTCGAACATCAAACCTTTGACAGAATTGCATTTACACAGTTAACTCTATTCAATTACACAGTAGTACTTAATGTGGATGAAAGATGAGTGAGTGTGTTTTGTGTATTTTCCTTTCCTAATCCTACCCACCTATCTCCTGAATATTATTTTATTTGTTTGTAGTGGCTTGCACTGACACCCATAAATATTATAGGTTTACTGATATTTGTGTATTTGTATTAGTACTACAACAATTATCTGATATTATTTGTGTGTTTATTAGAATTTGTATGTTTAGTGTAAGAGCATTGTAAAAGCATTTGTATGTGTATTCAAACTATTGTTCATGCCTGAACTGTCTGATTAGTGATGGTGAATATTATGGACTGTTACCTGCATTTTTCAACATAATGTGTGACACTTAGGAATGATTAATTTCTGCTGATGAACTGAGTGATCAGTGATAGTGAATATTATGGACTGTTACTTGTACTTTCGTACATGATTGGTGCCACTAGGACATGTTTAATTTGTGCTTATATACTCTGATGAACAGTGTGATCGGTGATAGTGAATATCATGGACTGCACTCTGTACCCGCTCATCATTGCTAGGTGCAACTGATGGACTACTTGTATGGAAATGAAGTCACTTGTTGGTGTCTGCACCTGCTCAACATTACTGGGTGCACAGATGAAGCTACTTCTATGGAAATGATGACACTTGCCGGTGTCTGCACCTACTCAACATTGCTGGGTGCCACTGATGGACTGCTTCTACTGAACTAATGTGACTTGTTGCTGTGTGTACCTACTCAACATTACTGGGTGCCACAGATGGATCTGCTTCTACTGAAATGATGTCACTTGTTGGTGTCTGCACCTACTCAACATTACTGGGTGTCACAGATGGAACTGCTTCTACTGAAATGATGTCACTTGTTGGTGTCTGCACCTGCTCAACATTGCTGGGTGCAACTGATGGACTGCTTCTACTGAAATGATGTCACTTGTTGGTGTCTGCACCTACTCAACATTGCTGGGTGCAACTGATGGACTGCTTCTACTGAAATGATGTCACTTGTTGGTGTCTGCACCTGCTCAACATTGCAGGGTGCAACTGATGGACTGCTTCTACTGAAATGATGTCACTTGTTGGTGTCTGCACCTGCTCAACATTGCTGGGTGCAACTGATGGACTGCTTCTACTGAAATAATGTCACTTGTTGCTGTTTGCACCTACTCAACATTGCTGGGTGCCACTGATGAACTGATTCTACTGAACTAATGTGACTTGTTGCTGTGTGTACCTCTTCAACTTTACTGGGTGCCACAGATGGAACTGCTTCTACTGAAATGCTGTCACTTGTTGCTGTCTGCACCTGCTCAACATTGCTGGGTGCAACTGATGAACTGTTTCTACTGAAATGAAGTCACTTGTTGCTGTCTGCACCTACTCAACATTGCTGGGTGCCTCTGATGGATTGCTTCTACTGAACTAATGTGACTTGTTGCTGGGTGTACCTGCTGAACTTCACTGGGAGCCACTAATGGAACTGCTTCTACTGAAATGAAGTCACTTGTTGGTGTCTGCACCTGCTTAACATTGCTGGGTGCAACTGATGGACTGCTTCTACTGAAATGAAGTCACTTGTTGGTGTCTGCACCTGCTCAACATTGCTGGGTGCAACTGATGGACTGCTTCTACTGAAATGATGTCACTTGTCGGTGTCTGCACCTGCTCAACATTGCTGGGTGCAACTGATGGACTGCTTCTACTGAAATGATGTCACTTGTTGGTGTCCGCACCTGCTCAACATTGCTGGGTGCAACTGATGGACTGCTTCTGCTGAAATGATGTCACTTGTTGGTGTTTGCACCTGTTGACCATTGCTGGGCTGGAATTATCAACTATTTGTTTTTTTTGAATAATTAAAAGTATTTTATGTGAACATTTGTATAAACTGATTTTTTATGTATTGTGTAAACTATTATGTAAAGCCACATGTATGAAAAGAATTTGTATTGCCTACATTATTTTATATATTAGGTTATTGAAAGGTCAGTGCAAAGCCAAACTTTTAACTAATTATGTGATATTTAGGTATTAATATTATCTTTTGTTTTGTCTGTATTTTTGTGGACGAATTTGGTGGTATTTTCACCACCAATGCTGGCAAAAATACCATCAAATTCTGGCCTGTGGAGGAGGGGCATATGAAAGGTGGCTACACTGAGCCACTGCGCCAGAGATTGCGCTAAAGAATATTATTAAGCCGCCTCCTCAGTGCCTGTTAAGAACTCGTAGAAGTCAGTGCGTGGGCAGAGCTCGTAGTAGTCAGTGCCTGTTAAGAACTCGTAGCAGTCAGTGCTTGTCGAGAGCTCGTAGAAGTGAGTGCGTGGAGAGAGCTCGTAGTAGTCAGTGCTTGTCGAGGACTCGTAGTAGTCAGTTCGTCTTGAGATGTGCTAGTGGGCAAGGCTTGTCGAGATGTTGTAGTAAGGAGTGCTTGTTCCATGTTTTATGCAGTTGTTTGATGGGATAGACAGCAGATGGTTCGAATGGAAATACTGTAACGATCAGAGTGCATTTCGTCAATATATGTGAAGGTAAAATATTGCGTGTTTTTCATTATTTCCATGTTTTAAATAATGCGTCATTACAGGTTCAGTCAACAAAGCATCTGGCTTGTGTTCTTGTATTAGAGTGTAATTCTGCTTTCCTTACGCAATTATCGTATTTCTAATTTTCTTTTATCACGTCAGTATAATTGGTATTTAAAATTCTTGTCTTGTTGAAGAAGAACCGTGCCAGATGTGTACGTTGAGTCACACTCCCACATACAGAACAGTTATACTTGTGCTTTGGTTTAGTAGGTTTTATAGTTGCTGGGGACTTAATTAATTAACTGTGTTTACGAAAATTTTCTTTCATTGTTTGTTGCAGTCAGATTGCGTAATAATACTAGTCAGGGCCAGCCGTTTACGAGACTTGCGTAATCGGACATACAGCTACGAAAAACCAAAAATAATTTCATTTTATTTAATTAAGCCCCCATGCAACTATCATCTCGGAGATCATGGCTGCGGTTACCCTTGACGCTGCATCACGGACAGGAGGGCCTGCGCTCGTGTACTCAACGACGAACCTGGGTGCACGAATTGCAAAACGTCATTTTTTCGGATGAATCCAGGTTCTGTTTGCAGCATCGTGATGGTCACATCCGTGTTTGGCGACATCGCTGTGAACGCACATTGGAGGCGTGTATTCGTCATCGCCATACTGGCGTATCACCCGGCGTGATGGCATGGGTTGCCATTGGTTACACGTCTCGGTCACCTCTTGTTCGCATTGACGGCAGTTTGAACAGTGGACGTTACATTCCAAATGTGTTACCACCCGTGGCTCTACCCTTCATTGGATCCCTGCAAAACCCTACATTTCAGCAGGATAATGTTCCAATCCCAAAGAAAGCAGGTGTTGACAGATGTGAAAATTACCGAACTATCAGCTTAATAAGTCACAGCTGCAAAATACTAACACGAATTCTTTACAGACGAATGGAAAAACTAGTAGAAGCCAACCTCGGGGAAGATCAGTTTGGATTCCGTAGAAACACTGGAACACGTGAGGCAATACTGACCTTACGACTTATCTTAGAAGAAAGATTAAGGAAAGGCAAACCTACGTTTCTAGCATTTGTAGACTTAGAGAAAGCTTTTGACAATGTTGACTGGAATACTCTCTTTCAAATTCTAAAGGTGGCAGGGGTAAAGTACAGGGAGCGAAAGGCTATTTACAATTTGTACAGAAACCAGATGGCAGTTATAAGAGTCGAGGGACATGGAAGGGAAGCAGTGGTTGGGAAGGGAGTAAGACAGGGTTGTAGCCTCTCCCCGATGTTATTCAATCTGTATATTGAGCAAGCAGTAAAGGAAACAAAAGAAAAATTCGGAGTAGGTATTAAAATTCATGGAGAAGAAGTAAAAACTTTGAGGTTCGCCGATGACATTGTAATTCTGTCAGAGACAGCAAAGGACTTGGAAGAGCAGTTGAATGGAATGGACAGTGTCTTGAAAGGAGGATATAAGATGAACATCAACAAAAGCAAAACAAGGATAATGGAATGTAGTCTAATTAAGTCGGGTGATGCTGAGGGAATTAGATTAGGAAATGAGGCACTTAAAGTAGTAAAGGAGTTTTGCTATTTGGGGAGCAAAATAACTGATGATGGTCGAAGTAGAGAGGATATAAAATGTAGGCTGGCAATGGCAAGGAAAGCGTATCTGAAGAAGAGAAATTTGTTAACATCCAGTATTGATTTAAGTGTCAGGAAGTCATTTCTGAAAGTATTTGTATGGAGTGTAGCCATGTATGGAAGTGAAACATGGACGATAAATAGTTTGGAGAAGAAGAGAATAGAAGCTATCGAAATGTGGTGCTACAGAAGAATGCTGAAGATTAGATGGGTAGATCACATAACTAATGAGGAAGTATTGAGTAGGATTGGGGAGAAGAGAAGTTTGTGGCACAACTTGACCAGAAGAAGGGATCGGTTGGTAGGACATGTTCTGAGGCATCAAGGGATCACAAATTTAGTATTGGAGGGCAGCGTGGAGGGTAAAAATCGTAGAGGGAGACCAAGAGATGAATACACTAAGCAGATTCAGAAGGATGTAGGTTGCAGTAGGTACTGGGAGATGAAAAAGCTTGCACAGGATAGAGTAGCATGGAGAGCTGCATCAAACCAGTCTCAGGACTGAAGACCACAACAACAACAACAACAATGTTGCAGGTCCTGTACGGGCCTTCCTGGATACAGAAAATGTTCGACTGCTGCCCTGGCCAGCACATTCTCCAATCTCTCACCAATGGAAAACGTCTGGTCAATGTTGGCCGAGCAACTGGCTCGTCACAATACGCAATTCACTACTCTTGATGAACTGAGGTATCATGTTGGAGCTGCATGGGCAGCTGTACATGTACATGCCATCCAAGCTCTGTTTGACTCAATGCCCAGGCGTATCAAGGCCGTTATTACGGCGAGAGGTGGTTGTTCTGGGTACTGATTTCTCAGGATCTATGCACCCAAACTGCGTGAAAATGTAATCACATGTCAGTTCTAGTATAATATATTTGTCCAATGAATAGCCGTTTATCATCTGCATTTATTCTCGGTGTAGCAATTTTATTGGCCAGTAGTGTATGAAAATGGCAGAACAGTCAGCCACAGAGTAGATGGGATTGAGTTCTATTCGGGTAGCCACCTCAAGCAGATCATTGCCGTTTACACTAATTCATCGTCTTCTCATTGTCATTGTCGGTGACCCTGAGTAAGCCACTCCACTCGACTGTACTCGGCTGAATCCATCTTCTCATCCTGCTGTGCTACCACGTACTTTGATAGCAGTACTCGACTACAGATGACAGACTGGAAAATATTTTCTTAGAATATCCGTGCCCCTTTCGCCTAAGCCTTGTATAACAATAACTTTTTCAATTTAGCGTAAAATTTCAGTTTTATGGAATTGGTTGTTTTACTCACAAATGTTCCCAGTCCTACTTAACAAACAGAAGGACAAAGTTGTGCTTGATAATAAATCCAAACAATGTTCGCAAAGTAGAAAATTTTAGTGACAGGGAAGCAATCACAAAGGGAATCCCACAAGATTCAGTTTTGGGTCCACTCGTATTCCTTACCTATGCGAATGATCTTCCTCTTAACACTCAATGAGCAGAACTGGTGCTTTCTGCAGGCGATATTAGATTCAGAATGAATCGCATGAGAGAGAGAGAGAGAGAGAGAGAGAGAGAGAGAGAGAGAGAGGATATTGTTAACAATGCTTCCGAAAGAATTATCGAGTGATTCTTTGAAAGTGGGCTCACCATAAATTTTGAAAAAAACTCACTATATTCAGTTCTGTAAAACAAATATAGTGATACCAGCAATTGATGTAGGACTTTAACAGGAGTCAGTAAAAAGGGCAGAGTGCCACAAATTTTTGGGAGTACATATTGATGATAATTTGAACTGGAAGAAGCACAATATCGAGCTTCTCAGGTAAATAAGTTCAGCTACTTTTGCTCTTCGTATAATTGTTGGCAACAAAAGAATCAACCTCATGATATATTTTGCATAATTCCACTAAAATATCCGATGCAACAATTTTCTGCGGTGTGTTACCACTTAGAAAGGAAGTATAGAGTGCACAAAAGCGAGCAGTAACAATAATATGTGGTGTTCACCCCCGGTCGCTATGCAAGTATCTCTTCCAAGAGTTACAGTCGAATCGGTGTAAGATGATCACTGACATCTAACAGCGCTGTTGTCAGTTTTCAACTGCGAAGCGCAAACGGCTCCTGGCGAAGACAGTAACCATCAACAGAGAAGTGACAACACTGAGGCGTTGCCATATGGACGTTTACAATATCGTTGAATGTGAATGGTTGAGTTGGGCGTGTGATGCTGCTGTGCCCCGCCCACTGTTCAAATGGCTCTGAGCACTATGGGACTTAACATCGAAGGTAGACTTAGAGCTACTTAAACCTAACTAACCTAAGGACATCACACGCATCCATGCCCGAGGCAGGATTCGAACCTGCGAGCGTAGCAGCCGTGTGGTTCCGGACTGAAGCGCCTAGAACCGCTCGGCCACAGCGGCCGGCCCGCCCACTGTAACCGTCACAGTTCAACTTACGAAGACTTGGCTACAGGCATTGTAGTTGCACTAACAAATAAACATAATCACCAGTGTCATTCGTTATAAATATTCCGTCACAATTTGAGAAAAGTAGTTATGTCCACACCTGCAACATCAAAGCAAAAAATTTCCATTATTATCCATTACTGAAGCTATCAGTTGCTGAGAAAGGAGTTCAGTACACAGGAACAAACATTTTTGCGCCCAATAGCAAAGTGTCTGACAATTAACTTTTAATTCTAGTCTAAAATTCTTTCTACTGGACAATCTCTTCTATCCCATGAACGAATTTCTATTTAAAAGCTGAAAGCCTGAAAAAATGTATTTGCATGAGTATGACTAAAACACAATGCGTTCATTAGTGTTAAGACTAACCACGTCTACATATCCAGTAAACTGACTCGTTACACATCCTTTCAATAAAAGAGTCGTTATAATGAACCATGGAGCATGTAACTAACTAGTTAATTGTCTCTGATTGTATCTTGTGATAGAGGCTGAACACCTGCAACTTCATCCATCAATTCCTTGTACTTCTTTTTTCCTCTAGTAGACAGTAATGTTTCCTAGATAAAAGGATCTACCGAATAAAATTGCATTAATGTTTGATGGGCTGCAAATACTGTAAGTGTAGAAGTGTTCATTTGTTGTTGTGGCTTGGATATATTGTTTAATTATTGATGACTCGGCCTTGTTACACTGTCATATTTAAAAAATACAACATACACTACATTTATTTGTTTTAGTTTAGACGAAAACTCGCACATCCTGTTCCAACTTTTTTTTCCGACAACGAATTGCTCACCCTCCTTAACAGTCACAGTCTGAAGACGTTACTCTCGCTAGCTCTTGACTTAATAGGGGAGGAAAATATCGATATAGTATCTCACTAAATTAAACAGGGGGCGTTTTACACTACTGGCCATTAAAATTGCTACACCAAGAAGAAATACAGATGACAAACGGGTATTCATTGGACAAATATATTATACTAGAACTGACGTGTGAAAACATTTTCATGCAATTTGGGTGCATAGATCCTGAGAAATCAGTATCCAGAACAACCACCTCTGGCCGTAATAACGGCCTTGATACGCCTGGGCATTGAGTCAAACAGAGCTTGGATGGGGTGTACAGGTACAGCTGCCCTGTACAGGTACAGCTGCCCATGCAGCTTCAACACGATACCACAGTTCATCAAGAGTAGTGAATGGCGTATTGTGACGAGCCAGTTGCTCGGCCACCATTGACCAGACGTTTTCAATTGGTGAGAGACCTGGAGAATGCGCTGGCCAGGGCAGCAGTCGAACATTTTCTGTATCCAGTTAGACCCGTACAGGATCTGCAACATGCGGTCGTGCATTATCCTGCTGAAATGTAGGGTTTCGCAGGCATCGAATGAAGGGTAGAGCCGCGGGTCGCAACACATCTGAAATGTAACGTCCACTGTTGAAAGTGCCGTCAATGCGAACAAGAGGTTATAATGAATTCTACTCTGTAAATGATGAAAGTCTATATGAATGCAGCTTGCCGCTAACTTGGTGTAATGTTTTGTCTGTACAGAAGTGTATCTGTCGCCTTTATCGCTCTTTCACCCTCACACATAAATCGGTACAATAAAGTCAGGGCTTCGTGTTTTCTTATTAGGCTGATCCGTGAAAAGACAGACAAACAATTATGCTAATGGAGGATTCTGAGTAATTTCTCGAATTTCATTCGCTCTCTCTCTCTGTCCTTTATCTGTGTACAGTTTAACTATATTATTTACGTGAAATCAGCCTAGTAGAATCTCTGGTGGAGCCCTTCGTCTTAATGTTCAGCGGCTGGCTTGCTGGAAAAGATCTTTACATTTGTTATTATTATTAAGCGCTGCATTCAGTTGGGAAAATCGATCGTTTGAACAATTCGTTCAGTTTACGACAGATCTAAAATTTCAGATGTGGACGAAGCCTTTTTGGACGATTTATAAAAACTCAGAGATTGCAGGCTCTCTTCGTCACAGCTGAAACTTCCCAATTAATTACAGGGCCCAGACAATCATCAGTGATTCAGACAGAGAACTCATTCATCATTCACTCTAGAATAAAATGGTCACAAACCTTATTTCTGAGGAAAATTGTATATTGAATCCATTTTCGTACATGTTCCGTTTTCTGTTGGTTCCAAGTCTCATGTAATTTTCTTTTACAGGTTTTTCTTTCTCTTTATCTATCACGCTAGCGGCACAACCTTTCCTAGCTCGCTTTAGCGCGAAGAAGAGTAAATAAATCTCTTTTAGCAATCCGAAAATCTTCCAACCGATACTTCCGAAGCTGTTCCTTTCTCCCACTATAATAACCATGGAGCATACATATCTGTACCTCTGTTGTTCCAAAGAATAAACGTACTAGAAAAATACCTTGGCGTCGACGAGCTGTCGGCGCATATATTACTAGAAAATCTGATCAGATACTTTTCAAACGTAAATAAATGTGGATGATTTGATTGACCATTATTAATTATTGCGTGGTAGAGGGTAATTTTCCGTGGGGAGATTACAAGGTGACCGAGACGTGTAACCAATGGCACCCCATACGATCACGCCGGGTGATACGCCAGTATGGCGATGACGAATACATGCTTCCACTGTGCGTTCACCGCGATGTCGCCAAACACGGATACGATCATCATGATGCTGCACCCAGGTTCGTCGTTGAGTACACGATCGCAGGCGCTCCTGTCTGTGATGCAGCGTCAAGGGTAACCGCAGCCATGGTCTCCGAGCTGATAGTCCATGCTTTTACAAACGTCGTCTAACTGTTGGTGCAGATGGTTGTTGTCTTGCGAACGTCCCCATCTCTTGACTCAGGGATCGAGACGTGGCTGCACGATCCGTTACAGCCATGCAGATAAGATGCCTGTCATCTCGACTGCTAGTGATATGAGGCCGTTGAGATCCAGAACGGCGTTCCGTATTACCCTCCTGAACCCACCGATTCCATATTCTGCTAAGTCATTCGATCTCGACCTATGCGAGCAACAATGTCGCGATACGATAAACCGCAATCGCGATAGGCTACAATCCGAACTTTATCAAAGTCGGAAACGTGATGGTACGCATTTCTTCTCTTTACACGAGGCATCTCAACAACGTTTCACCAGGAAACGCCGGTCAATTGCTGTTTGTGTATGAGAAATCGGTTGGAAACTTCCCTCATGTCAGCACGTTGTAGGTGTCGCCGCCGGCACCAACCTTGTATGAATGCTATGAAAAGCTCATCATCTGCATATCACAACATCTTCTTCCTGTCGGTTAAATTTCGCGTCTGTAGCACGTCATCTTCGTTGTGTAGCAATTTTAATGACAAGTAGTGTATATTATGTACTGACATGAGATTCGTATGCTTCACCAGCAGCTAAATTTTGTTCTTAATTGATATGCAGCTTGATTGTTAAGCAGTCATTTTACTTCGTCTCCACTCAAAGAGCATATTATATTAGCATACAGAATTTCTCTTAGTCAGACACTGAGTTTACATGCATGTAACCGCTCAAGCTGATTGCTGTACACAAATTTTCTATGTAATATGCCGTTGCTTTAAAAACGCGACATGTACATTTGAACAGCGAAAGGTAGTAGTTCCGTGGCAGGCGTTCCCAAGACGACCTGGCCAGATGGTGAAACCAGACCACCTCCTAAGCTATTAGGCTGAGCGGCAATTGCGTCCTGCCCTGACATATGTAGATGCGGCCACCACAAGACACAACATTTCGCTCCATTCATTTGAATACCAAATGTACGACGGTACCGACGGAGCCCTGTCTTATTGTCCTAGTCTTGTGGTAACGGCGGGTAAGACAACGCCAGGCGCTGTAACTTGTCCGACTTCGACGCAGGAAAACTTTGGCTGAACAAGACAGTGAGGAATAGCTTCCTCTACCTCAGGATGTGCTGCGGCAGCCAGTGCGGTTCTCCGGCAAGAACGTCTTGCAGATGCCACGCTTCGTACAAAGATGTGATTCGCTGACAACTTTTATCGTCGACACTATTGTCAACGTGTTGCGGCATTGCATGCGTATAAAAATGCAGAGAATTGATGTTTTTGCCACACGCTGGATATTAACTAGATCTGCAGGTCATGCATAACCTCACATAATTTCCACGCCAATCTCATGACTTTTTGCTGAGAATTCAAACCAGATAAATAAAAAAGCATACTTTCTGGTTAGTGGTTAAGTCAACAACTTTGACACTGTAGTATATAGTCGTTAGTAAAACAGGTGGCTGCTACTGTCGCAGTTTTGAATCCTGCATCGGGCATGAATGTTAGGATAGATAGGTTTACCTAGTTCTAAGTCTAGGGGACTGACGACCTCAGATTTTAAGTCCCATAGTGCTTAGAACCATTTGAACCATTTGAAAACAGGTGGCAGACTGG
The DNA here is from genome assembly GCF_021461385.2 of Schistocerca piceifrons. Classification (NCBI taxonomy): domain Eukaryota; kingdom Metazoa; phylum Arthropoda; class Insecta; order Orthoptera; family Acrididae; genus Schistocerca; species Schistocerca piceifrons. The sequence continues at coordinate 775,682,900 of NC_060140.1, read as the reverse complement.
GGTTCATAAGAAGGGTACTAGGAAAACGAAAAGTTGAAGTACCTTTCCTTATTTCGCGAAAGATACAATGTTAACCCAAAACGTGGGTCATACCGTTTGAGAGAATCAAAGAAGAAATTGTGGATAAACGTCGGGGATATGCAGCCACCGGAGACTTTCAGGTCGAAAATAGCGCTGGAGAGGCCTAGAGCACATGCTGTCCAGTACTTTACAACATAAGGAAGAAGATCGTGGTGCTTGGAGCTATGAGAGTTATGTGCTTGGAACCAGGACAGAAATACTACCATTAGGGCCTTCTATAGCATGAAGTTGGATGGAAGAATGAGCAGGCTGTTAGAACCCTTGAAACAAGCAGAGAGCGGCCTGTCTTGAAATGTAAAAGCGTAATTGCGTTAAGAAGCTGAATATGCATGTTGGACAAAATGTGGCCTGACAAGTGCAACCGTTCACAAAAATAATTAATGCATCTGGCTATAAATGAAGTGAATGAGCTAAACGCTAGAGGACATCCCCTGTTAGCATCTTTATTTCTGTTGCGCTGAAGGGGACTTACGGAAATGCAAAACAAGTTAAATAAAATAACAGCAAAAGAAAGTGCAGGGTCTTAAGGACAAGTCAATACGTGGTGGAATGTTCTTTGTGTATGCGATCCTTCAGGTAGAAAGTATGTTAAAAAAGTTCTATGTAGTAACCACCAGCAATTATTCTGTGGTGCCCTCTTCATCGAGTTACGCAATTAACCGGCAGCTTCACAATATTTAAAGAGTGTTTCAAAATTTTAATTACATGTCTCGAAAACGTGTAGTGGGAACTGAGTATGTATTACTTTGAATAGCGATTCGTATCTGGAAACGTGCCATTTCCGTGCTATAGAATGTGTACCACGTCCTTGCTTGAGTTGGTTGAAATAATAGTGAGCCTCATGGCAATAAACTTGGTAGATTTTTTGTTTCGTGCAGCACTGGCTTCAAAATAAGTAATTTGTTTTTATTGCGATGAATGTTCTTTTTTTGGTCTGGCAACGTTTACTCTCACCTCCTTGCTCTCTACGACTTAAAACAGTGCTAATTAATAATGACAGAGTTATTGGATTTGTCAACAACTATTTCGTGTCGTTAATAAACTAAATGTGTCTAGCAAATTCCTAGGGTTTTCAAAACGAATTGGTTTGAAAATGAAGGACAACAATCGGTGTAGATTCGCAGTGCAGGTTAGGGCAGTGAGGATGAACTTTTTATGAGAAAAGCTCCGTGCTCAGTGAGCTACGGAGATAAGTATCTCGAGAATTATTAAGAGAGGCACAAAGACAGACAATGGTTTGGGGAACATATTGGGCAGGGAGACACATGTAGCCACAAGGAGTGACAGATGGACCAAGGGAGGCATTTGAGGTATTACAGGGGATGAGAAAATGTTGATTCTGGTTGGCAAATGGGATGAGAGGAAATAAGAAAGAGACGTGGATGTGGTACCTAAGACCGCAATGTTTGGTGAAGTCTAAAGAAGGACTTTATCGATAAGGGCATGCCAAAAATCTGCTGCTGCTGATGATGAACAGCCATCAGAGACTAAATAACCACCCCATCAAATAGGACGTAATGCACCCAATAAAAAGAGGTAAGACAGCATAATATGAATATAATCACTATATTGTTGCTGTTGTGGTATTCAGTCCAGAGACTGGTTTGATGCAGCTCCCCATGCTACTCTATCCTGTGCAAGTTTTTATCTCCCAGTACCTAATGCAACCTACATCCTTCTGAATCTACTTAGTGTATTCATCTCTTGGTCTCCCTCTACGATTTTTACCCTCCACGCTGCCCTCCAATACTAAACTGGTGACCCCTTGATGCCTCAGAATATGCCTTACCAACAGATCCCTTCTTCTAGTCAAGTTGTGCCACAAACTTCTCTTCGCCCCAATTCTGTTCAGTACCACCTCATCAGTAATGTGATCTACCCATCTTATCTTCAGCATTCTTCTCTGGCACCACATTTCGAAAGCTTCTATTCTCTTCTTGTCTAAACTATTTGCCGTCCATGTTTCACTTCCATACATGGCTACACTCGATACAATTACTTTCAGAAACGACTTCCTAACACTTAAATATATACTCGATGTTGACAAACTTCTCTTCTTCAGAAACGCTTTCTTTTCCATTGTCAGTCTATGTTTTATATCCTCTCTACTTCGAACATCATCAGTTATTTTGCTCCCCAAGTAGCAAAACTCCTTTACTACCCTAAGTGTCTCATTTCCTAATCTAATTCCCTCAGCATCACCCGACTTAATTCGACTACATTCCATTATCCTTGTTTTGCTTTTGTTGATGTTCATCTTATATCCTCCTTTCAAGACACTATCCATTCCGTTCAACTGCTCTTCCAAGTCGTTTGCTGTCTCTGACAGAATTACAATGTCATCGGCGAACCTCAAAGTTTTTATTTCTTCTCCATGGATTTTAATACCTACTCCGAATTTTTCTTTTGTTTTCTTCACTGCTTGCTCAATATAGAGATTGAATAACATCGGAGAGAGGCTACAACCCTGTCTCACTCCCTTCCCAACCACTGCTTCCCTTTGATGTACCTCGACTCTTATAACTGCCAGCTGCTTTCTGTACAAATTGTAAATAGCTTTTCGCACCCTGTATTTTACCCCTGCCACCTTCAGAATTTGAAAGAGAGTATTCCAGTCAACATTGTCAAAAGCTTTCTGTAAGTCTACAAATGCTAGAAACGTAGGTTTGCCTTTCCTTAACCTATTTTCTACGTGAGGTCGTAGGGTCATTATTGCTTCACTTGCTCCAATATTTCTCCGGAATCCAAACTGATCTTCCCCGAGGTCGGCTTCTACCAGATTTTCCATTCTTCTGCAAAGGATTCGAGTTGGTATTTTACATCCGTGACTTATTAAACTGATAGTTCGGTAATTTTCACACCTGTCAACACCTGCTTTCTTTGGGATTGGAATTATTATATTCTTGTTGAAGTCTGAGGGTTTTTCGCTTGTCTAATACATCTTGCTCACTAGATGGTAGAGTTTTGCTAGGCCTGGCTCTCCCAAGGCTGTCAGTGGTTCTAATGGAACGTTGTCTACTCCCGGGGATTATATGGAACTATATGGAACGACGAAAAAGTTAGTAGATGTGATGGCGTAGGCAGCACTGTGTCAGGGTGTACTGGTGAAACCGGTAATTGTAACGTACTAGCATCAGACCTGATACCCACAGTAAGAGAGGTGCAGATTATACTCACATACACGTAAATATCCCAGTAAAGCACTAGCATAAACCAAGAAGTGTTCTAAAAAGTTCTCCATGTCAATAACAAGGGTGAATTTTTACCACGGAGTTTTTAAGGAAGAAGTACGTAGAATATACTTGTCACAGACAGCACTCTGCGAATGCAGCTCCGAAAAAGGACGGAATCGCTTGTTGTTCCACTATGACACCAACCGGGATAAAACAGATTCGATGCTGAAGAATTTGTGACCACTGGACAACAACTGTCTACGAGAGATCAGGTATTCCTTGAAACAAAAGTCAATAAATTTTGTAAACTTTTTACAAATTTGCTACTGAAACACAAATGCCTTTACATGATGGGATTTGCTTTTCAGTGTGTAAGAGTATCACACTGCTTCCAGTTTGCTATAGCGGCTAGACAACGGTGTTGTGACTACTGCTGTGTGCTGAACCACAGATTTATCGCAAAGCTTGGATGATAATATGGAAGAAGCGCTGTTTGAGTTCAGGTATTCCGACTTGTGTGAATTAAGAACTGGCAGTTAACGACTAAGAGCATTATGTCAAAGAAAAGCCGGCCGCGGTGGCGGAGCGGTTCTAGGCACTTCAGACCGGAACCGCTTGACTGCTACTGTCGCAGTCTCGAATCCTGCCTCGGGCAGGGATGTGTGTGATGTCCTTAGGTTAGATAGGTTTAAGTACTTCTAAGTTCTAGGGGACTGATGACCTGAGATGTTAAGCCCCATAGTGCTCAGAGCCATTTGAACCATGTCAAAGAAAATCTCCGTGGAAAGTAGAGAGGTGTAACCTGCGTTGCATAGCACACACATATTTACACTGAAGTGGCAAAAGTCATAGGATATATCCTAATATAGCAGAGGACCTTAATTTGTCTGGGGTCGTGCAGCAGTTCGACGTGGCATGGACTCAACACATCGTTGGAAGTCCCTTGCAGAAAGTATTGAGCCATGATGCTTCTACAGCAGTCCATAATTGTGAACTTGTTGGCGCTGCAGGATTTTGTGCACGAACTGACCTGTCGATTATGTCCTACAAATTTTTGTTTGGATTCATGTCGGACGATCTGCGTGGCCAAATCATTCACTCGAATTGACCAAAATGTTCTTCAAACAAACGTGCCCTGGTGACACGACGATTTGTCATTCACAAAAATTTCATCGTTATTTGCTGCAAGCCGGCCGCTGTGACCGAGCGGTTCTAGGCGCTTCAGTCCAGAACTGCGCTCTGCTACGGTCGCAGGTTCGAATCCTGTCTCGGGCAAGGATGTGTGTGGTGTCCTTAGGTTAGTTTGGTTCAAGTAGCTCTAGGTCTAGGGGACTGATGACCTCAGATGTTAAGTCCCATAGTGTTTAGAACCATTTGAACAATTTGTTTGCTGCAAATGCTCTCCAAGTAGCCGAACATAACCACTTCCAGTCAATTATCGGCTGAGTTGGATCAGATGACCCAGTTCATTCATGTAAAAACAGCCAACACCGCGGACTGATGACCTCAGAAGTTAAGTCCCATAGTGCTCAGAGTGCTCAGAGCCACAGCCAACACCATTATGAAACTATCATCGGTTTGCACAATGTCTTGTTGACTAGTTGGGTCGATGGCTTCGTGGGGTGTGCGCTACACTCGAACCCTACCATCAGTTCTTACCAAGTGAAATCGGGACTCATCTGACTATGCCAAGGTTTTCCAGTCTTCTAGGATCCAAACAATATGGTTATGCGGTCAGGAGACGGGCAGCAGGCGGTCGTGCCGTTAGCAAAGGCGTCGGTCGTCTGCTGCCATAGCCCATTAACGCAAAATTTCGCAGCACTGTCCTAAAGGATACGTTCCTCGTACGTCCCGTATTGATTTCTGCGTTTATTATGCGCAGTGCTGCTCCTCCGTTAGCACTGACGCACGATGCGAACGCTGCTGCTCTCGGTCGCTAAGTGGAGGCCGTCGATCGCTGCGTTGTCCGCGGTGAGAGGTAGTGCCTGCAATTTGGTTTTGTCGGCACGCTCTTGACGCTGTGGATCTTGGAATATTGAATTCCCTAACGATTTCCGAAATGGGTTGTCCCATGCATCTAGCTCCAACTACCATTCCATGTTCAATGTCTGTTAATTTCCGTCATGCGGCCCTAATCACGTCGGAAATTTTTTCACGTGAATCATCTGAGTACAAATGACAGCTCCGCAAATGTACTGCTTTTTTATAACTTGCCTTGTTTACGCGGTACTACCGCCATTTGCATATGCGCATATCTCTATCCCATCACTTTTGTCACTTCAGTGTATATTGTACGAAAGGTGGAGAAAAAAAGAAGTGTAAGGGAATGTTGCACAAAAATATGGAAACCTTTTCGGTTCAGTACCATATTTTGAGGATATATAAATTAAATAATGTTGTAACTGACTTTTGACGATAGTTTGATTATAAGTCTTAAATACGTAATACAAAAACATAAAACTACGTTTGTAGTGCGCACGTGTTCTTTTGTGAACGTTCCTCAAATGATTTAGGACTGCCACATCAGTGCAAGATTCTGCTCGATATCTAATGGTGTCGTCGATGGAACGTTAAACCCCGACTTTACTTCCTCTCATAAACAATACCATCATATCGTACATGGTTATCCAACCACCCTGATATAGTGGTCCAATATAAATCAAGCCACAGCATATGGTTCGTTGACGTATCAGTTCCAAACAGCAAGCCACATGGAGAAAATAAATAAGTATACTGAGCAATAAGTATAATGATAAGGGAATGGGAAAGGTTGCCATTATCTACATCTGCATCTACATACAACTTCGGAAGTCATCGTTCGGTACATGGTGAAGGGTACCTTCTTCTACTGGTAGTCAATTTCTCTCTTTTATCCACTCACAAATGAAGCGAGAGAAAAACAACTGTCCATACCCCCTAATTTCTGTTATCTTGTCTTCACGATCCTTACGCGAAATGTACGTTGATGGCAGTAGAACAGTTCTGTAGTCACCTGCAACTGCATGTTCTCTAAATTTTCTCAGTAGTATTTCGCTACGGGAGGATCGTTCTCCCTGCAGGGATTCTCATTTGTATTCACGAAGCATCTCCGTAACTCCCGCAGGTTTATTGAACCCACCAGCAACAAATCTAGCAGCACGCCTCTGAATTGCTTTGACGTCTTCCTTTAATCCGACTTGATGGAGATCCCAAAAATTCGAGCAGTAGTCAAGAATGGGTCGCACTAGTATTCTATACGCGATCCCCTTTACAGACGAAACATATTTTCCTAAAATTTTCCCAGGAGACCGAAGTCGATCGTTAGCATTCCCCACTATCATAATTGCGTGCTCGTTCTGTTTCATATCGCTTTACAACTGTACTCCCAGATCTTTGAGCAACGTGACTGTGTCAGCAGCACACCACTTATACCGTAATCGAACGTTACAGCATCGTTTTTCCTACCCATCTGCATTAATCTATATTATTAGACATTTAGGGACAGCTGCCACTAATCACATCAAGTAGAAATTCTGTCTACGTCATCCTCTATCCTTCTACACTCGTTTAACGACGACTTTTTGCTGTATACCACAACGCCAACAGCAAACAGTCGCAAATTGCTGCTCTCCCTATCCGTCAGATTGTTTATGGATATAAAAAGCAACAGAGGTTCTATCACACTTCCCTGCGGCCCTTCTAATGATGCCCCTATCTCTAGAACACTCGCCAGCGAGGACGACGGACGGCGTTTTATTACTTAAGGAGTCTTCGCGCAAGTTACGTACCTCGGAACCTATTCCGTATGCTCCTATCCTCGTTAAAAGTCTGCAGTGGGACACAATGTCAAATGTTCCGAATGTCTAGGAATATGGAATCCGCCTGTTCTCCTTCATATATAGTTGGCACAGTATTATGTGAGACAAGGGAAAGCCGAGTTTCGCACGAGCGACGCTGTTTAAACCCGTGCTGATTTGTGTACAGAAACTTTTTTGTCTCAACAAATTTTTTGTATCCGAACTTAGAATATGTTTACATGTGTGTGTGTGTGTGTGTGTGAATTTCAGCATTAATTAGCTTTGTATTCGAACTTAGAATATTTTAAAATGTGTGTGTGTCTGTGTGTGTGTGAATTTCAGCATTAAGGAGTCAAGTTTACAATAATGAAACTGGCCATAAAGAAGCACATAGTTGTACATTATATAAAAAAAATCTTGAATTATTTATACTAGTATGTCGAAATTCATACAGATTATGAAAATGGGTACATGTTTATATGTATGTAAGTATGTTCCACATTCCTCCTAAAACGCTCAACCTATTTCAACGAAATTGGTACACATATCACTTACTGTCTGGAATGGAATCGGTGTTCCCACACACATAAGAACCACCCGCCTATCAATGGAGTGGGGTACAGGTGTGGGTGAAAGAAGTAGTTTAACCCACGACGCGCGAATACCGTTACTTTTGTCGTCCATTATTTGAGAATGACAGCACTTTGAGACATGCAACAACCTTTAAACAAATTTTCAAAGCTTTGTGAAACACTTATTGTTTACTTGTCCTCGTCAGCGCTTCTTGTAGGATGATATCTTCATGGCTGGTTTGAGTCTGTGAGTCTTTTATTGTAAGATTGTGTCGCCATTCTTGATTTTTCAGTCCGTGCATTTCGATGTTCTTCGGTTTCTCTGCTTCTCACGGTGCAAATTGTAGTTCGCTGGGAAATTGAACGTGCTTCGTGTTCTTCATCTGTTTTGTTTTTTCGCTGTTCTTTTTGTTTTCGCGGTTTTGATTCAGAACTGGCAAGATCTCCTCCTCTTTTATGTTTGGGCATTGTTTAAAATGTAAATCAAATAAACTTTTTATTAACAGTTACAGTAATTACACTTTACACACTTTTTTCGATTTATATTCAGTCACTGTATCACTTTGACTACTCACTCTTCACTGTTTCCTTTTACTCACTCACCGCACTACTATTTCGCTTCTTCCATTCGTCGCCCGCCGGAGTGGCCGAGCGTTTCTAGGCGCTACAGTCGGGAACCGCGTGACCGCTACGGTCACAGGTTCGAATCCTGCCTCGGGCATGGTTGTGTGTGATGTCATTAGGTTACTTAGGTTTAAGTAGTTCTAAGTTCTAGGGGTGATGACGTCAGAAGTTACGTCCCATAGTGCTCAGAGCCATTTGAGTTTTTTTGAACCTCCATTCGTCACTGATTAAAACTGACGTTCGAACCCGCAACGGGTCTTGATTTATATACTATGACCAATGGGTAGCCCAACAGTAGCGAATTCCAGAACAGACCAAAACGGCTTCGAATGGTCCAGAATGTTCCAGGACAGGTTCCTCAGCACTCTTGAATCTTTCTCAACGTTCCAGACCTTTCCCGAACATTCGACAACGTCTCGCATCATTGTAGAACACTCCAGAACATTCTGGAATGTTGTGGAATGCTCTCGATTACTCTTGAATGTTCTGGAATGATCTATAAATTTCTAGAGGGTGAACTTCCCAGCCTTTATATCTTAAAAAGCACGCCCTTCAAGTGAAAACGAGAACCTTCTTCACGGAGATAGGATACAGCGCTGCCACACCATATAACTCCTTGATCGTATCGGGACTCGTTTCTGAGTTTTAGTGGCACGCACATTGTACACTTACTTTTACATGGTGAATGAACTTACTCCTACATTGTCCCTGTTTGATTTTGTGTTTATTGCACTGTACCAGAAGACCTGTTGCTCCTGCGACCAAACATCAGTATATCCCACTATATCCAACTTACCCATTTCCCTTTCCAAATTTTCTAACCTATCTGCGCTAGTAAGGGATCTAACACTTCCCCCTCCGATCCGTAGAACACCAGTTTTGTTTCTCCTGACGACGACATCCTGAGTGGTCCGTACCTTCAGATCCAAAAAGGGGACTGTTTTACCCAAGAGGGTGCCACTACCTTTTAGCAACACAGTAGAGCTGCATGTCTTCGTGAAAAAAGTACGACTGTCGTTTCCCCTTGCTTTCAGCCGTTCGCAGAACCAGCACAGCAAGGCCGTTTCGATTGCCGTTACATGACCAGATCAGTCAATCATCCGGGTTGTTGCCCCTGCAACTACTGAAAAGGCTTCTGCCCCTCCTTAGGAACCTCTCCTTTGTCTGATCTGTCAATAGATGTCCGCCGGTTGTCGTTGCACCTGCCGTACGGCTACCCATATCGCCGTGGCACGCAAGCCACCCCACCAACGCCAAGGCATGGTTCATGGAGGGTGGACAATATTATATTCCACGAATTATGTATCTCTTTAGAATTGACTTATGTGTATCACTGTAATAACATGACGAAACAACGAATAAATATTAGTATTATTATTACTTCTTAATACCTATTTTATTTCAGTAAAGACGTTGTTCAACCGCGCATCTCTTTCGTCACGATAGACTAGATGATGTGACCAAAATTTTGACGTACTAGGATATGGGTGCAGAGCTTACCGACTGTGATGACTGTAGCAGTCAGGTTAATACAAGTGTTGACGATTTCAGAACTAAAGCATAGTTGCCCAAACTGTCCATTAAGTGGTTGCTTTAATCACGTGAAAAGTGTGCGGGGGTCATAGTTATGTTGGAAAAAAGTTTGCAAACTGGCAGCAGAACTTACTTCAGGTAGTGTAGGAGGACCTGCTCAAAAGGGCCCACTCCGTAGAGAAATGCAGTTACTCGGTATAAAGAGCTGCAGGAGACCAAGGATTTCTGGTAACAAACCGCTATGCAGATATACCTCATGGTGGATATTGTTTTTAAAAATAAATTTGTCAAAAACATTAATCGAAAGTAACGACTAAAACTGCTGAAATGCTTCCCACTGCTAACACATCTTTCACTATATCACACGTTATTGAAAGGAGGAAGTTGCTGATTAAACTATTTTCTGGAGTTTGCTCCATGATTTAGATACTGCGTCAGATTTAACATTTTTCCTACTATTATTACAGAAGAAACGAGGTATTTTATCATACAGTTCCACTACCCAGTTGCCTTGGTCAATTTTAAGTTATTGTTTTAATATCAGTAATTTTTTTTTTAAAAAAAAGATATCCGCTATATTGATTGCAAAGCGAGATGATGAACATAAACGCCGATGTTTTAAGAACAATGTCATTTATTCCTTTGGCTAGTTTCGGTCTAAGGGACCATTATCTGACAGAAAGTATTACAATGGAATCAGCAAGTGATTACATACTTCGTACTATAACCTTAGGTATAAAAAAGTACTGTACACATACTTATCTCTAAACGACAATTACAGAAAATAAAGAGAAATATATAAGCAATTTATACAAACATTAAGACAAAAAAATTACGTCACACCACCAAGGAGTGGGACAGAAATCGATAGATCTGATGAACGTGTACAGACAAACAAATGACTATTCAGAAAAATTTGATAACCTTTTGGAGAGAACGATTTTTACAAAGTGCTGATTCACTTCTGGCCCTTACTCAAGTCGTTATCCGACTTCACACTGACTGATAGAGCTGTTGGATGTCCTGAGGGATATCGTCCCACATTCTGTCCAATTAGTGCATAATCGTGAAAATTCCGAATTGGGAAGACCTGTTCATAGTGCACCAAGTCTTCTCAGTTTGGCGCTGAGCAAGGTAGGGTTTGAGAAGTACGGAGACAAGCAGTAGAAACTCTCGCCACATGCAGGAGGGGAATATTTTGCTGAAATGTAAGCCCAGGGTGGCTTGCCATAAAGTGCAACAGAATGGGGTGTAGACCGGTATCGACGTAACGCCGTGCTGTAACGGTGCCGCGGATGGCTTTTTTTGCTTCGTTCTCTTGAATAAATCATTCACCTTTTCTGAAATTTAATTATTTGTATGCCTGTACATGTGCATTGTACCTACCGATTTCCGTCCCATTCGGATAACCTAAGGGGTCCTGCTGTGAAAAGAAATGGCACCTCAGGATTCCTGGATGTTGAGCCATATGGTGGGCGACAGTCAAGTTCGTTTCACATTGCTGTCCAGGGCGTCTCTTGACACATCCCCAGTCTGGAATCTCATTGACTGGCGTAGAACTGTCATCCGTGATGAGTGTTGCTTCGAACTGAGACCCGATGACCAGTAAAAACGTGTCTTGTGACGCCTCTGACAGAGGTGGGACTGTCGCTCCCCATATGGCCCGACGTCAAGGTGTGATGGCCTGAGGTGTCATCTCATTTAATAGCAGGACCCCTGTGGTTGTCATCCACGGCACCCTTATAGCGCAGCGGCATGTCAACGATATTCTGCGACTCATTTCGTTGCCCTTCATGGCATGTCATCCTTAACTTACCTTTCACGAAGATAATGACCACCCGCACATGGCGAGAGTTTCTACTGCTTCTCGTCATGCTTGTCACACCTTACCTTGGCCAGAAAGATCACCAGATCTATCCCCAATAGAGAACATTTGGAGCATTAAGGGCAGGGCACTCCAACCATTTCGGGATTTTGACGATCTAACGCGCCATTTGGACAGAATTTGGCACGATTTCCCTCAGGAAGACATCCAACAACTCCATCAGTCAATGCCAACTCGAGTAACTGCTTGCACGAGAGCCAAAGGTGGGCCAATACGTTACTGACTGGTTAAATTTGCTTCGTTCTCTTGAATAAATCATTCACCTTTTCTGAAATTTAATTATTTGTATGCCTGTACATGTGCATTGTACCTACCGATTTCCGTCCCATTCGGATAACCACTTTATGGTGCTTCTTTTTTTTTGTCGTAGTGTTCTAGCGGCACCACCGTTTAAGATGGGAATGGGTTAGCTTCGGTGCAATATTTCTGAGTGCACAAGTTACACCCAGGCGCAGGGCTGCTGACAGTAAGTTACGCTACCAGCGGTTGCGAAGTAGAGTGGAGGCCACAGGGCTGTAGATCCACTGAAAAGAATAAACGCAGTGGTGTGTATGGCTCAGGTTACAAGCAGAAGGGGCCCACTTGACCAACCTAGATGTTATGAGTACATGACTCGGAGTAGCGTGTTAGCAAAACAGAGGCACACAGCCGCGTATAAATAAGCGCCTGTTCACTAATAAGGCATCCAAGTGTGACAGCTCTCCTGGACTGTGAGCGTGTCACACCACCAGCAACACACAGCAGCAGATGGGGCGCCAGCGTTCCAGTCCATGGCAGGTCGCTGGTTCGACTCTCTGAGGCCAACACAGGCTCCGCATCCAGCTTGCTACTGTGGGCAGTCTTGTTAGCTCCCAACATACGCCGAAGGCATACCGAAGTGAGGGAAGCAGATTGTGGGCGCTTGTTGTCGCCGTGATCGCAGACACGCTGGCAAAGAAGCACACAACGGGCCACCCTTGCGAGAAGCACTGAGGCAACAGGGATGGAGATAGCTGAGTTGACTGCCGGCACAGCCTGACGTCATCACAACTCCATGGCTGTACAAGGCCGACACACAGCAGTGTGCTACACAGGTTACTGAGGTAGCCATTCCATGCCAAGGCATTTTGCAGACAACAGAGTGGTGTCCTCAGCATTAGGGGAACCAGTGACGCAGACCGAGAGGAATGGGGGCACTGTAGCTGGAAATAATAAATCACTTGGGAAACTCGGACGAATTTTCATACAATGCATCCTGACAGCCCATCCTCATCCAACATTCCTTTACATTTGGTGTCAGAATATCGGGCATCGTCTGTACACTATGACGTTCAAGCCCACCGCCTGCATTACAGTCACAAAATGTGGGGAGCGTTGAGCAAGTTTGTAGAAGTAAAAACTGGAGAGGTACTGCTGATCTCAGCAGTTAATAGCCAGTACGCTGAAATGACAAGGGAGGAATTATGGAGCTGCCATAGATGGAAGATAATGGTATGTCCAACCAGGGTGATAAGCATCAACCCAGACACATGCATGGTGCAGTTATTTTTAGCCAGGGGGAAGAAATAGACTGTCCAAGGGACATCATGGAGCTAAAATTGAACTTGCAACAGGTTGGGATGGATTGGATCTTCTCCAACTGCGTAGCTGAGAATAATAAATCATTTGGGAAACTCGGACGAGTTTTAAGACGGTGCATCCTGACAGCCCATCCTCGTCCAACATTCCTCTACAGAGTGTTGTATTAACTATCCTCCTTGCATTCTAATTACTGTAGTACAATATAAAAACTTTCTATACCAGGCGACGGCGCCGCTCCAGAATCGAAAGAGTTCCCATTGTTTCTGATGCATTCTCCGTATCATAAGAGACTGACTGCGACAACAAAGGTAGTGGCACTTTTGATTCCTAAGACTAATTCGCCACTATCAACATGTAATGGCATATACCAGTAAACACTTAAGTCTCACTTCGAGCGCATTTATTTTAGTGTCTCACTTCGAGCGCATTTATTTTAGTCTGTTCGCAGTGGCTGACAAAAATAATATTCTTCAAAAAAAGTAATGTTTTGCTTGACAGATCATGATTTTGTATGAAGCAAAGATACGATGACATTATATTAGGTACTGAGTTGCTCTAAGATCGATATTTGTACAACACAAAAAACAAATATTATGCAGCAACAGATTTAACAATGAAAGGATATAAAATTCAAAGTCTTTTCCAGGTCTCTGTTGATCCATTGTGGAATTGTTTTCAAGTCTTAGAAACAAACACTCCAAAAACGGATTCACTCTTTGCGCTTTCGTTTTAGAATTCACGGGATCCAAATATTCATGGCTCCAGCTATGCAAGTGTCGATATATCTGATTGTCTATACATGGATTGCACAAGGCTCTGAAGATGGTATTAATGGGATACTGAAACTGGTTGTCTAAATAAAATAACTTCTCAAAACATAAGGCTGTTTGGCGATTTTCCTTCGTAAAAATCTTTCCCAGGTTGTGAATTGTATTTCTGATGCTGTGTACATTGCTATAAACAAAATTACATTGTTAACTGTTGATTTCGGATTTCTTGACAAGATGGAATGAGAGGTCACCTATTCCAGTGTCTGTCGGTTTCTCAGAAAACTCTAATGGTATCTGCCTCGGGAGCAACGCGCAACGTACTGGGAAGTCAGTACTCTTACAGCCTGTGGACGGAACTTAACTTGAGAGTTTTCCTGCTACTTAATTGAGTAATCAGCTAACGGCGCTTGTGAGAAACCTGGAGGAAACTGTCGAAGGAAAATTCCAGGCCAGAAATAGAAATCGTCTAATCATGTGAAAAATTGCAATGAGAAGGACACTGAAGTCGTATTCGCGAGTAGCCCAGTCATTCTGAATTACACTTTCGGTATTTTTCATGAAGAATATGAGGTTCATGCCAGTGCAGGTTCTTGTGTTTTATTTATGTTGCAATCGTGAAACTGATCATTGCGTCTGTCTCTTTCGTTAAGAATATCATGTAGTTATTTAGACGCGAGCGAAAGAATTATTCGTTTAGTACAACCAGTCTTCTTCTTCTGGCTCTCCATGGTTAGGCCTAGGGCGTGTTCTGGTCTCACCATCTCTTCCACGGCCAACCCACACATCTCTGCCAAGGGGCAGGTGGATGAGAGAAAGATGGAATATCAACGAAAGAATAACGTTCAGCGAGTCGGGGAGTGGAACGTCAGAAATTTGAACGTGGTAGGGAAGTTAGAAAATCTGAAAAGGGAAATGCAAAGGTTCAGTCTAGATATAGTTGGGGTCAGTGTAATGAAACGAAAAGAAGACCAGGATTTGTAGTCACATGAGTATCAACAGCAGTAGATACTGATACAACAGGATAGTTCAGGCCAACACTCCGGTGTCACAAGCCGGAGATGAAGAGAGAGAGAAAATATATCAGGATGTTGAAAGGATACTTCACCAAGGGAGATGAAAATCTAATACTCATGGAGGATTGGAATGCGATTGTAGTGGAAGGAGTTGAAGAACGGGTTACGGGACAATAAGGGCTTGCTGCGCGAAATGAAAGAATAGAAAGACTAATTGAGTTCTGCAAAAAATATCAGCTAGTAATAGCGAACATTCTGTTCAAGAATCGCAAGAGGAGGAGGTATAATTGAAAGAGGCCAGGATTTACGGAAAGATTTCAGTTAGATTACATCATGGTCAGACAGAGATTCGGAAATCAGGTACTGGACTGTAAGGCGTACCCAGGAGCAGTTATAAACTCAGATCACAATGAAGAGTAAGCTGAAGTTTAAGACACTAATCCTGAAGAAACGAAGCGCAAAGAAGGGGGTTACGGTAGTACTAAGGAGTGAAAGGATACGCTTGAAGTTCTTTAAGTTTATAGATACTTCTATAAGGCATAGCTCAATAGGTAGTTCATTTGAAGAGGAATGGACGTCTCTAAAAAGGGCAATCACAGAAGGTGGAAAGAAATACATAGGTTTAAAAAAGGTAACTACGAAGGAACCATGGGCAACAGAAGAAATGCTTCAGTGATCGATGAAAGAAGGAAGTACAAAAGTGTTCAAGGAGAAACGAAAATACAGAAACACAAGTCGCTTAGGAATGAATTAAACAGTAGGTGCAGGGATGCTGAAGCTAAATGAATGCATGACGAATGTGAAGAACTCGAAAAAGAAATGATTGTTTGAATGACTGACTCAGCATATAAGAAAGTCAAAACAACCTTCGGTTAAATTAAAAACAAGTATGATAACATTAAGAGTGCACTGGGAATTCGGCTGTTAAATGCAGAGGATAGAGCAGCCAGGTGGAAAGAGTACATTGAAGGCCTATATGATGGGGACGACTTGTCTGATGATGTGACAGAAGAAGAAACAGGAGTCGATATAGAGGAGATAGGGGATCCAGTATAAGAAAAAATGGTTCAAATGGCTCTGAGCACTATGGGACTTAACTTCTGGGGTCATCAGTCCCCTAGAACTTACAACTACTTAAACCTAACTAACCTAAGGACATCACACAACACCCAGTCATCACGAGGCAGAGAAAATCCCTGTCCCCGCCGGGAATCGAACCCGGGAACCCGGATGCGGGAAGCAAGAACGCTACCGCACGACTACGAGCTGCGGACTCCAGTATCAGAATCGGATCAGAATCGGATTTTAAAAGAGCTTATGATCGAATAAACCAGAAGGCATAGACAAGGTTCCTTCTTAATTTCTAAAATCATTGGAGGAAAGGCAATAAAACGACTATTCACGTTGGTGTGAAGAATGTATGAGACTGGCAATGTACCAGCAGACTTTCGGAAAACCATCATCCACAAAATTCCGAAGACTGCTAGAGCCGACAAGCTTAACAGCTCTTGCATCCAAGTTACTGACAAGAATAATATACAGAAGAATGGAAAAGAAAACTGAGTATCCGTTAGATAACAATCATTTTGGCTTCAGTAAAGATTAAGGCACTTGAGAGATAGTTCTGACGTTGTTGTTGATAACAGCAGCAAGACTGAAGAAAATTAAGACACTAACGTAGGACTTGCCGACCTGGAAAAAGCTTTCGACGCTGTACAGTAGCGCAAGATGTTCGATATTCTGAGAAAGATAGAGGTAAGCTGTAGGGAAAGACGGATAATATACAATGTGAACAAGAACCAAGAGTTAACAGGAAGAGTGGAAGACCAAGAACCAAAAGGGTGTAAGACAGGGATGTAACCTTTCACCCCTGCCATTTTTGGAAGACAATACGGCAGAGATTTAGTGTGGTACGGGTTCGTCAAGTCTTTGGTACTTTTATAGATGTATGAGGCACTAAGTGTCTACGTAGAGGACACGCACTTCACGTAAATTGCGGCTGGTCATTTGTGGGAGCGGAGGTGATTCCTGATAAGGTCCCACACGTCATAAATCGGAATTTGGCAGCCAAAACATCGACGTAGCTTACTACCACGTTATCAGAGCACTGTACCACGATTCTGGCTTCGCGAAATGGACATATCTTGCTGGAAGATGCCATCACCGTCTGCGAAGACAACATACGAAGTAAATGCAGTGTCAGTAATGTTCACGTAGTTCACAGCTGTACTTTCGATTACTACCAAAGGTCTCATCGAATCACAAGTGAATGACTCCCATATCACAATACTCCCGACTGGCCTGTGTCTTTGGTACGGTGCATGTTTTTAGCACTCGTTCGCCTAGATGTCAGCGTATCTGGACAGGACCATTAACTTGGTGTAACAAGAAACGTGATTCATCCGAGGTTTCTATTCATCTACAGACCAATTTCGATGATCCTGTGTCTACTATAGTCGGAAGTGCCTACGTCAAGGAGTCAACATGGAAACACGTAGAGGTCATCTGATACGGGACTCCCTGTTGATAAAACACCTTAACAGTGGGCTCCAAAGTGCTTGTAACTGCATAAGCACTCCACCCCGTCGTGAGATCTGCCACCAATCGTCATCTGTCTTACTTTACAGAGTGGAAAAACCTTCGACCTTCACGAGGCGTGGACATCAAACATCTTTTTGCCAGCTAGTTATTTCGCCGATTTTCAACCACTTCCAGTAGATGGTCACGACAGTAGCATGCGAAGAGCGAACCAGAAATTTGTGGTAAGGACTACGGGACCAAACTGCTGAGATCATTGGTCCCTTGGCTTACGCGCTAATTACTCTAACTTAACCTGACTTATGCTAAGGAAAACACATAAGGCCATGTCTCAGGGAGGACTCGAACCTCCGACGGGCGGAGCCGCGCGAACCGTGACAAGACGCCCAAGACCGCGCGGCTATCACGCGCGGCGAAGAGCCAACCAGCTGTACTCTGGTATGGAGAGTACATGTGTAGATTTAGATGAAATTATAGGCGTTAGCTATATTGGTCTGTGATTGTACGGATCCTTTCGGTTATTCTTATTAGAAGTGCCTTGTACTCTTCTTAAGTTATGTGTTGGCGTTGGAGAAGATTTTTAGATAAATATCAGCTAGTAACTCTATTTAAAATTCAAGACCTTTGTTTTGTTCCTTTTGAATATTTTTCATACTTTTTCAGTGCTGGGCATGCTTATTACAATATTTCTATCTCTTGTGATTTTGCGCGGCTGTCATAAATCGCTATGGCGTTGTTCTTACGTACGAAAGTACTTTCAATTGTGGCCATATGAGTCTGATCCGATTGTTGTCAACACAGCTTCCAGCTGCTCACAGATATTCCTCGATTCCACATTGTTTGTTGTTGTGTCTTCAGTCCTGAGACTGGTTTGATGCAGCTCTCCATGCTACTCTATCCTGTGCAAGCTTCTTCATCTCCCAGTATCTACTGCAACCTGCATCCTTCTGAATCTGTTTAGTGTATTCATCTCTTGGTCTCCCTCTACGATTTTTACTCTCCACGCTGCCCTCCAATACTAAATTTGTGATCCCTTGATGCCTCAGAACATGTCCTACCAACCGGTCTCTTCTTGTCAAGTTGTGCCACAAACTCCTCCCCAATTCTATTCAATACATCCTCATTAGTTATTTGATCTACCCATCTAATCTTCAGCATTCTTCTGTAGCACCACATTTCGAAAGGTTCTGTTCTCTTCTTGTCCAAACTATTTATCGTCCATGTTTCACTTCCATACATGGCTACTCTCGATACAAATACTTTCAGAAACGACTTCCTGATACTTAAATCTATACTCGATGTTAACAAATTTCGCTTCTTCAGAAACGCTTTCCTTGCCATTGCCAGTCTACATTTTATATCCTGTCTTCTTCGACTATCATCAGTTATTTTGCTCCCCAAATAGCAATACTCATTTATTACTTTAAGTGTCTCATTTCCTAATCTAATTCCCTCAGCACCACCCGACTTAATTCGACTACATTCCATTATCCTCGTTTTGCTTTTGTCGATGTTGATCTTATATCCTCCTTTCAAGGCACTGCTCTTCCGAGTCCTTTGCTGTCTCTGACAGAATTGCAATGTCATCGGCGAACCTCATAGTTTTCATTTCTTCTTCATGGATTTTAATACCTACAAATACATGTAAAAAACTAACACCATCACCAAGACGAAGGCTGGTTCGAATATCACAGTACATCTCCAGGCATATTTTTTTCTGACACTTGAACTAACTTACCTAGCGGGTCTTATGGCATAAAGAGTATGTCTCACAACGGTGATACTTTTTACATACACAAATTATTGTCAAAGGCGAAAGAAACGGTGAGTGCCACACAAAATACGAGAACCTACTGAGGAATGAATTTCGAACCTTCGGAACTGGTGCCTGGCACTTTTACTTATCTTCCGAGCCATGCAATAAATATGTAAAAACCTAAATTAAGCTCTCAAGGCACAAAATTTAAATAGAGGCTGATGCGAGTGATACTGATGCCTCGGTATGTGTAGCCATTACCATAACTTTATCCAACGTCAGAATCCATATTTTCTTTGCCTTTTGCATGCAAATTTTCTATAATTTTGAACTGAACTTACCAAACCTTAACCATGGAATTGTGCTAAGCTTGGAATTAACCAGTTTTACGAATCAGAGCGAAATATACCGTTCGTCATAACTGCCAGGAAGTCGTAACTGCCGGTTGCTGGTTGCGAGTTGACAGTCTGTGTGGAAAGTCTCACGTGGAAATGTGCAACACAAGAACACCTCGCAGAAGTCCTTACTTCTCTCACGTTCTGTCCTCTGCACTACAGATGGACGGAACGTTTGAAATCATCGTTGAGAGGAAGTTGCGGAATGGTCATCAGTACACTATCGGTAATGCACAATCATATTGTTTACTAACTCACATTCAGCATTTAAGACTACCATGGTGCAGAAATTCAAATAGAAACTGAGCTCCAAATGTAAAGCTCCAACTGTCTTTTCACTTTATTATTATTATTTTTTATTTTTACTGCTGTAGGACGCTAATGTGGGCGCTTTACATAGAGAGCACATTTTGTCACAAAATGAATCTGACGATGTACCTAATACGAAGACGTCTCTCTTACACCAGTTGAAAAATAAAAATTTCACATTGAGATAACGGCAACTGATGTCAAATTACTTAGTTTTATCACCCATTTAGACAATTCAAGTCAAATTACTTTGTTTTATTATCTATTTAGCAAGTAAGAAAATTCGCTCACAATGCGTAAACTCATCCAGTCTTAACAGTCAGGCTCGTTTCACATTCATACTGATGTAACCATTCCTACGTTGCTTTTCCACATTAAATAGAAATGCCGTGTGGCTAGGGCCTTCCTTCGGGTAGACCGTTCTCCTGGTGCAAGTCTTTCGAGTTGACGGCACTTCGGCGACTTGCGTGTCGATGGGGATGAAATGATGATGATAAGGACAACATAACACCCAGTCCCTGAGCGGAGAAAATCTCTGACGCAGCCGGGAGTCGAACACGGAGAGTTAGGCATGATATTCCGTCGCGCTGACCACTCAGCTACCAGGGACAGAATTTCCATGTTAATTAAAAAGGTTATCACTTACCAGGGAAACCTTTACATTTACGTTCTGTTATCAATAGGATTCTTTACGAGAATGTAATGGTTTTCACACAGTTGCGTTCTTTCAAAGGAGGAATCACAAGCTGTACAAGGAGGTCTCGGTAACGTGCAGACGTTATGGTACATCAGACGGGTTCCCTGGGTGTATTCTCTTTTAAACAGAACGGACCGAGAGTAAAGGTGCTTGCGAATCCAAGCCGCACAGTCACATACGGCTAGTGCAATGGCTTTTCGTGCACAACACTCGCTTTAACAGTACCCCATATTCAGCAGTTCTGTGTAATCGCTGCTTCCTGTAGCGTAAAATGTGCCTCGTCACTCCATAGAATATTATCCGGCCACATGTCACCAACTTCGATGCGTGCCAGAAACCAAAGTGCAAATTCCGTTGCGGATCATGAGGTTTCTGTTGCTGCACTGTCTGGGCTTTCTGCGGGTACCAGTGCAAAATACACCGAAAAAATTTCCGTACTGTTGACCGTGGGATGTACAATTCTCGTGGCACTGCACAAGTACTAGCACTACCCGGGGCACAAGCTGCACGGTCAGCTGCAGCAACAGCAACCTACTCAATAATTTCCACCAGGATAAGGCCTTCTTCTTCTGTGCTGTATGCACGCCCACAGCCCGAACTCTTACGGGGCACGCCCACAGCCCGAACTCTTAGGGGTCTCGGTAAGATTGTCTGCCACGAGTAATGAGTGTAATGGGCAGGGACACTACGAATGTTGTGTGTGGGCATTAACGTGGAAATGTGGGTCTCACGGGGAGCGTGCAAGGGATAAATCCCTGCAGTCACACTATCCTCAGTGTCCTCGGTGGCTCAGATGGATAGAGCGTCTGGCAGGTAAGCAGGAGATCCCGCGTTCGAGTCCCGGTCGGGACACATGTTTTCAAATGCCCCGTTGATGTATATCAACGCCAGTCGACAGCTTAGGGGCTTGATTTAGTTATCATTTCATACTCAATAATTTCCACTAGGATAGGACGCCTTCCTCTTTTAGGGGCCACACCAAGCTCACCCGTGTTTCCGTCAGGCCTCTCCTCCGACCTTTCAGTCGGTGATACTCTTTCAGTGTAATTACTACCATATAAAACAGTTTCACTAACAGTGCACGACTCTCATCCCGATAACCGTACTGCTCACTCACATTATGACTTGTCAAATCACAGGATGGATGTCATACAAACAGTGTACAGCGCCAGATTTGCATCTAGTGGCCAAAATTGGAACTAATTTTTTCCATCGGTTTCGCATTAGCGTTTTAGCATATCTATCAAGTTTCTTTCTCATACGATATTTACAGCCCACACTGGACCTCCGCGAGTAGTTGGCCTTTAATTAAAACCATTCGGTACTTCAGTATCTCATTTCTTTGCGCACTGATTCTTTCGGTAGAGTGTGTTAAACTTCACGCTACTCTTCATCATTAGTAAATCGTGTTCTGAGTGAGTACCTGCTCCTAGGTGCGTCCTACAATGCGTCAACTGGTTTCCGAATCTGTCTCACTGTGACGTAAGCCGCGCGTCCTTCTCAGTTATACACACTTTAGGCTGTGGTGATAAAAGTCATGACATGCCTCATAATATCGTGTAGGACCTCCTTTTTCCCGGTGTAGTGCAGCAGATTGACGTGGCATGGACTCCACAAGTCGTTGAAAGTCCCGTGCAGAAATATTAAACGGCGCTGCCTCCATGTGTGTGTGTGTGTGTGTGTGTGTGTGTGTGTGTGTGTGGTCTTCAGTCCAGATACTGGTTTGATGCAGCTCTCCATGCTACTCTATCCTTTGCAAGCTTCTTCATCTCCCAGTACCTACTGCAACCTACATCCCTCTGAATCTGCTTAGCGTAGTCATGTCTTGGTCTCCCTCTACGAATTTTACTCTCCACGCTGCCCTCCAGTAGTAAATTGGTGATCCCTTCATGACTCAGAACATGTCCTACCAACCGATCCTTTCTTCTAGTCAAGTTGTGCCACAAATTTCTCTTCTCCCCAATTCTATACAATACCTGCTCATTAGTTATGTGATTTACCCATTTAATCTTCAGCATTCTTCTGTAGCACCTCATTTCGAAAGCTTCTATTCTCTTCATGTCCAAACTATTTATCGTCCATTTTCACTTCCATACATGGCTACACTCGATACAAATACTTTCAGAAACGACTTCCTGACAGTTAAATCTATACTCGATGTGAACAAATTTTTCTTTTTCAGAAACGCTTTCCTTGCCATTGCCAGTCTACATTTTATATCGTCTCTATTTCGTCCATCGTCCATTTACTACTTTAAGCGTCTCATTTCCTAATCTAATTCCCTCAGCATCACCCGACTTAATTCGACTACATTCCATTATCCTCGTTTTGTTTTTGTTGATGTTTATCCTATATCTTCCGTTCAAGACACTGCCCATTCCGTTCAGCTGCTCTTCTAGGTGCTTTGCTGTCTCTAACAGAATTACAATGTCTTCGGCGAACCTCAAAGTTTTTATTTCTTCTACATGGATTTTAATTCCTACTCCGAATTTTTCTTTCTTTTTTTCCTTTACTGCTTGCTCAATATACAGATTGAATAACATCGAGGATAGGCTACAACCCTGTCTCACTCCCTTCCCAACCACTGTTTCCCTTTCATGCCCCTCGACTCTTATAACTGCCATCTGGTTTTGTCCTGCCTCCATAGCCGTCCTTAATTGCAGAAGTGTTCGCGGTGCAGGATTCTGTGCACGAACTGACCTCTCGATTATGTTCCATAAATTTTCGGTGGGATTAATGTCCGGCGATGTAGGTGGCCAAAATATTTGCTCGAATTGTCCAGAATGTTCTTCAAACCAATTGTGAACAATTGTGCCCTGGTGACAAGGCGCACTGTGATTCATAAAAATTCCTTCGTTGTTTGGGAGCATGCAGTTATGAATGGTCTGCAAGTAGCCGAAAATAACTATTTCCGCTCCATGGTGGATTCAGTTGGTCCAGACGACCGTGTCCATTCCATGTAAACACAAGCCACGTCATTATGAAGCCACCACGAGCTTGCACAGTGCCTTGTTGACAACCTGGTCCATGACTTCGTGAGGTGTGCACCACATTCGAAACTTCCATCAGCTCTTACTAAGTGAAATCGGAACTCATCTGACCAGTCCAGTCACCTAGGCTGCGCCCGATATGGTCAAGAGCCTAGGAAAGGAGCTGCAGACAATGTCGTGCCGTTAGCAAAGACACTCGCGTCGTTCGTCTGCTGCCATAGCCTATTAACGGAATATCTCGCCGCACCATCCTAACCGTCTGCGGTTAATTCTATTAGTATTGCTTTTGTGTTTTCACAGACAACTCTACGTAAACGCTGCTGCTCTCGGTCGTGAAGTGCAGGCCGTCGGCTGTACAATCAAATAGCAAGTTTGGTTTATTATGTACTATGCCCCAACATAACAAATAGTCCTGTCACGGAAAAGCCACGTATAACACTTCTGTCCGCTACTGTTATACCATAACCTCAAAGCTGGAGGCAGTTCGTACAATGGAACTATTTTGTTAAAGTAATTATGGTGTAAAGCAACAGAGCAGTGTTACCCTCTGAGAGAAATTTTGTTATATTGACCGTGTTGTACCTAACGGAGGTGGCTTATCGGAAGTGAGAGTCAAAATTACGTAAATATTTAAACAGTAACAAACAATGTTTTACCTATTTACACTGTTCAAAGAATAAGGAAAACGGTCGCCAGCCTAATAAGGCGTAAGAATGAGTAACATTCTTATTCAAGAAACTTCGATGGGCAATCACAGCCTATACTTCGTCTCACGGGAGTGCAAAGAACTCTGGCACCTGCATATGTTCACGCTAAAGGAAGGGCTAACAGTTATAAGAGAACATGGCTATTTGCATAATAGTAACAGAAAATGACATATACTTTCGCCTTCAAGGCTTGGTCAACTGAATGGTCTCAATAATATTACTACCAATATTCACTGTAGAATCATAAAATAGGCATAGGTTCAATATTATTTTTCAAACATTTTCCTATCTAACAAAAAATTGTAAATGTAGTTCACTGCAAATTTAGTTACGGTGCATAGATTAAGTCTTTCACTACTAAACAACTTTCTACTTACAATGAAAATTAAATGGAATTCACTAACAGGTTACTTCTCACTGTCTTTTGAATAAAGAAATTATTGTTTTCATAAATAGTGGTCTTTCTATTAATCGTTATCTAGCATGAGCACAATAGACAAACTATGGATCCTGTTACAACATTAATATGCACTTTTAATACACAAGAGGAACCCAATATTGTACAGAATTTGACTTGAATGGCAAGAGTAATTGAAAATTTCTATAATTAAATAACTTTGTGCCTTTGAACTACATTCAATGGAGCGGGCCCCTTAATCTTGACCACTGTAGCAGAGAAAACTAAACACACTTTCATTACATCAGTGAAACACTTAGCAAGCATGAACATATAGCTATCAACAGTTGCAGTTTTCAATGTTTACTGTATTGAAACACAAAATTGAGATATCTGTAAGATTCTTTCAACAAACATTATTAAATTTAGCACTCTCTATTGCCATATTAATTTTAATATGCTTTCAATAAAGGACACTCGGCAATCACTTTAGTTCAAACGGAGAGGAACCTGAGAGTTATGGTAAGAAAAAATCAAGGTAGGTACATAAATTGATTTATAAATTACTTTATATTTGAGTACACTGTAATATCCTATGATCTGATCCTTCGCTGTACATTACTGGTAGTGTTCCATTACAGTGATTGCGCAATGTAGTGGCGATTGTATGTTGGCAGGTGGATTTGCAGGTAGACTTTCTGGACTCTTGGTGGCGATGATGGATACCAATTTCAGAATAGTTCCAGCTCTTTATCCCTCCATCTGAGGCATTGGAAAGCGTCAGGAAAAGCCTCTCTCGGAACCAGCACAATACACAACTTTTACGTGAGCAATTGATAGTTTGGTAGCCCGTCCCCGACTGACTCTTGGTTCCACCTTTTCTACCTAGGCCAACCACAATTTGCGCGCGCTACACCTTTTACATACAAAATAAGTAAGAACCCTAAGTGAAGGTCAGCGGTTTACATAACAGCAAACAAACATTTTAAATAAAACAGAACATTTGCATATATTGGTAGTTCTACACAATATTATTTAAATAAAATTATTTAATTTTAAAGGTAACCAAAGAGATTATATGACAAAGACAAAATATATAATTTTCTCATATTACAGAGATTACACTTCATTACAGTATCGAATTAATGATACACTAATTACAGAAGTTCAAAGATGGGATGTTGAACAAAACAAAGCTAAATGAATCAACAAAAGGTATGTAGTGTGTAAGCTATGGTGTTACATGTGGTGAGAGGTAATGCCTGAAATTTGGTGTCCCTGTCACACTCTTTGAGCGGACGATTTGGATGGGATTCGGTTAATGAAAAGGGGACATACAATTCACAGTTTATTTCCCCAGAACAATTAATTAATTGTAATAAATTACACTGTTGCTTACAAATTACAGTGACCCAAACAAATCAAGCTGCATACAATATGAGGTAATAAAAATGTTATATGCCGCAGGTGAGCAGAGAAACTTATTTGTGTCATTTGAATCGCTACCAAACAAAACTGTTTACAATTTGATACATTAACAAATAATCATTGTGCATTAAACTACATACTTTCACCTAATACAGTTAAATTTTATAATGTATGATTTACAATTAAATTTTCAGTCGAAGTTACTCCTTCCTATACCTTCTTTAAAAGAGTGATAAAATTTCCAAAAGGTATCTCAATTAAAAATGCCCTAAAACCCTTAACTCAACAACACATACATGACTAGCTCAAATAATAAATATATGTACAGCAAAGCCCAACATTTACTTCCTTATAGAAGGTTTGCTGATTTCAACAGCGCAGACCACATTCAAACTCTAGCCAACATGGGCCGCTTGCCAGTCAAAACATGTTATGACTGCAGCAGCAGGCAAACTTACATAGGTAATAAAAGAACACAGGCCACCTAGCAATCTTAGCAAAATCAGTTTACACAAAGGAGGAAGAGGGGGGGGGGGGACAGACATAATAAATACCATACACAAGTGCACTTGTCAAACCTACTACTAAAAATACAGTATAAAAGGATCTCAATTAACGACAAAATCCGGGATGGGCCAGGCAATATTGCACCTGAGCGCTAGTAGCCAAAATAAGGTTGACAGATACACTCTTCATACTGTGAGTCTCGAAATATTGTAACACCCCACCCATCACTTAGCTGGTTTTGGTGTGTGTTCACCCCAACTAATTGACTAACAGATCAACAGAGAGTGCAAAACTGCCACAATATCGGATAACGCAAAAATGTAATATGGCCCTGTGACTCCTGATTGAACTGCGCTGGCAGTGTTGACATTAATTTATTCAGAATTGATCCCTTTTAATTAAAAGGGGTGTACATTGATGTTATATTCAGCTATTGAACACTAGATGCAAATGTTGAACATAAAATTAATCAAGAAAGTGACTTGGGATTTCAACTACTTGATTGAAAACAGATGCAGTCGATTAGCACAAATTTATTTTAACTCCCAACCTTCAATCATCACATTACAAGACTCTCCTATCAGGCAGTGATAATAAATTGCGTTTGCGTGGAGTAAAGCGCGATAACTCAAAAGTAATTCCTATCGACTAACCCAGGCGTAATGCAAAATGCGAGAAGAATTCTACAATACATGGCCCATGAAACCCTCGTGGAAACTTTGCCGACGTGATCGAACAAATTAATCAGTGGCCGGAGTGGGCACAATATCACCGAATACAGCATGGCGGAGCAGCGTCGTGTGGACATCGGCTGACCTCGTGGTGCTGCAAGGCTGCGCTCGTCTATTTACTCCTAGCTATCTTGCTCAGTACATAGCTGAACCAAAACTTTCTATCTTCAAGCTCAATCGTTCCATTTGCTAAATCCTAAACAGCAGACATGCTCACTCTTTCTCAGGAAAGCCGAGTAAAGAACGCCATGTCCGCACTCTAGGCAAGCTGGGAACGGAAGACCCCTACGGAGACTTCTCACAGTCCACTCTTCACCTCGGTTTCCCGTCCACCAAAATCACTTACGCCAATTGCAGCGCAAGTCACGTTAATTATGCGTCGCTTCCCAGTGCCGACCAATGCCTGCTCTGGGAAGTGAACAAATTCCCACAAAATTTCCCTTAAATTCTGTTATTTAGCTCCTCCAAGGCCACCCATCAAGGTTAGTGTCTGCACAACACCAAGTTTTCCGTAATTCTGACTCCCAGGAGAGTACTTCAAATTCCTTGGTCCTACGTTCCCATCGGAGGCCAGCATATTTCATTCTGTCGCTCTTCACCTGATTTGCTTCAGACTCTGCGGATCGTGAATTCAGTGTGAAGTTGCTATAGTCACAAACACGCATATTTTGACCTCTGTTGACTGCTCCACCGTAGCTTTGAAGGGCTTTCTCACATGTTTCACAGAAAATGGGACGATGGACATTTATCAACAGACGTACAAGTTCTCCATCTGTTTCCCGGTACACCAGCATGGAGTTGGGGTCAACCACCCACTCACTGTCACTCATCTTAAGGTGGCTGGAGGCCGTGTCCTGTTACCGCTTTCTCAGAGCTTGAGCCGCCCTAAGCTGCCTATTGTCGCTTCCCTTAGCCGCTCCCCTGGCGGTCACGGTCAATTCTGAGTACTTCCCTGGGGTAAACTTCCCTCCAGTAAATCAACGTGTTTCCACAAAGTTTTCATGTCGTGTGAATTACTTTAAAACTATCACCCGACATTATTTATTCCAATACGTCCATACTATACCCTCTACAAGATGCATTGTGCCTTGTCAGTCATTTTTGTTCAGCCCTATTGTTCGCTCAACGTGAGTTAGATGATCTTTAGTGACTTCATGTAAGGGGAATAGTTTTTGCCATCTTACAATATTGAATTCAGAAATGAATGTACACATCTAGCTCAAACTATCATTACGGCATCACAGTCTGTTGATTTCCGTTATGCGGCCGTAATCAGGTCGGAAACTTTTTCACATGAATCACCTGAGTACAAAGGACTTCTCCGCCAGTTCACTGACCTTGTGCACCTCGTGTACACGATACTGCCGCCACCTGTACACGTGCATATCGCCAGCCCATCAGTTCTCGCCACCTGAGTGAACGAATCCATAAGAACGACTAGACGAGATCGCAGCAAACACTAGAGCCTTGCCGGTCACGTGGTCGGCGGGACGCTCTCGGCCGCCAGCCAGCCAGCCAGCCGGCAGCGTGACGCGGCCCTCGGCGGTGTCGCCCGCGCGCCGGCTGGCTGGTCCTTGAGCGCGGCCGGCCGGGAACTCCCGTGGCCAAGGTCTGCGGCAGGCGGGCGGCTCCTGGCAGCGCGCCTCGACGGCAGCAGCAGCAGTAGACCAGCTCTCACAACACCTGCCACCCACGCCGCGCCGCGCTGCGCCACACACAGGCAGCGGACATCTCACTGTCAGCCTCCACTCCGCCACAGCGATGGCAACCAGAGCAACTCCCGACATCCGGACACCGGTACACTGTCGTACCGGCCCACGCGGCTCACTTAACAATTCCCGTCTATACTTTCAACTACATCTACATCTACATGATTACTCTGCAATTCACATTTAAGTGCTTCGCAGAGGATTCGTCGAACCACAATCATACTATCTCTCTACCATTCCACTCCCGAACCGCGCGCGGGAAAAACGAACACCGAAACCTATCTGTTCGAGCTCTGATTTCTCTTATTTTATTTTGATGATCATTCCTACCTATGTAGGTTGGGCTCAACAAAATATTTTCGCATTCGGAAGAGAAAGTTGGTGACTGAAATTTCGTAAACAGATCTCGCCGCGACGAAAAACGTCTTTGCTTTAATGACTTCCATCCCAACTCGCATGTCATATCTGCCACTCTCTCTCCCCTATTACGTGATAATACAAAACGAGCTGCCCTTTTCTTTGCACCCTTTCGATGTCCTCCGTCAATCCCACCTGGTAAGGATCCCACACCGCGCAGCAATATTCTAACAGAGGACGAACGAGTGTAGTGTAAGCTGTCTCTTTAATGGAATTTTTGCATCTTCTTAGTGTCCTGCCAATGAAACGCAACCTTTGGCTCACCTTCCCCACAATATTATCTATGTGGTCTTTCCAACTGAAGTTGTTCGTAATTTTAACACCCAGGTACTTAGTCGAATTGACAGCCTCGAGAATTGTACTATTTATCGAGTAATCGAATTCCAACGGATTTCTTTTGGAACTCATGTGGATCACCTCACACTTTTCGTTATTCAGCGTCAACTTCCACCTGCCACACCATACAGCAATCTTTTCTAAATCGCTTTGCAACTGATACTGGTCTTCGGATGAGCTTACTAGACGGTAAATTACAGCATCAT
The DNA here is from genome assembly GCF_021461385.2 of Schistocerca piceifrons. Lineage (NCBI taxonomy): Eukaryota > Metazoa > Arthropoda > Insecta > Orthoptera > Acrididae > Schistocerca > Schistocerca piceifrons. Next base: position 775,652,790 of record NC_060140.1, on the reverse strand, counting down.
CTGCGAACAACCTAAGAGAACTGCTCAGATTGTCACCCAGGTCATTTATATAAATCAGGAACAGCAGAGGTCCCAGGACGCTTCCCTGGGGAACACCTGATATCACTTCAGTTTTACTCGATGATTTGCCGTCTATTACTACGAACTGAGACCTTCCTGACAGGAAATCACGAATCCAGTCGCACAACTGAGACGATACCCCATAGGCCCGCAGCTTGATTAGAAGTCGCTTGTCAGGAACGGTGTCAAAAGCTTTCCGGAAATCTAGAAACACGGAATCAACTTGATATCCCCTGTCGATAACTGCCATTACTTCGTGCGAATAAAGAGCTAGCTGCGTTGCAACTGAAGCACACCGCAAAAGAAAAGAACATCATAACACACTCGCGTCCGGCACAATCAACATACGAGACGAGAAAAAGCCTGTGATAATACACTGAGATGACAAAAATGGCCGCTCGGCCACTTCAGGTGCAATGGTAGCTAGAGCTAGATACACGGGACATGCCGTTTTGGAAATAGTTAGGGGATTCAATATTCTTAGATCCACGGTGTCAAGAATGTGCCGAATTTAGCAAATTTGAGGCATTACCTCTCACCACGCACAGTGCAGTGGGAGACAGCCTTCACTTGACGACTGTGAGCAACTTCGTCTGCGCAGAGTTGTCAGTGGTAATAGACAAGCAACAGTCGGTGAAATAAGCAAAGATATCAAAGTTGGACGAACATATCCGTTAGGACAGTTGGGTGTTAATGGGCTATGGCAGCAGACAACCGACGCGATTGCCTTTCCTGACAGCAAGACATCGGCTGCAGCGCCTCTCCTGGGCTCGTGAGCGTATCGGTTGGACCCTAGACGGCTGGGAAACCGTGGCGTGGTCAGATGAGTCCAGATTTCAGTTGGTAGGAGCTGATGGCAGGGTTCGAATGTTCCGCAGACTCCACGAAGCCATGGACCCAAGTTCTCTACAAGGCACTATCAAAGCTGGAGGTGGCTCCATAATGGCGTGGGCTGTGTTTATAGGGAATTCACTGTGTCCGATGTTCCATCTGATCGGATCGTTCACTGCAAACGGTTATGTTCGGCTACTTGGAGCCCATTTTCAGCCATTCATGGAGCTCATGTTCCTAAACAAGGATGGAATTTTTATGGATGGCAATGCACCATGTCACTGGGCCACAGATGTTTGCGATTGGTTTAAAGGACATTCCAGCGAAGGATTTGACCGTTCAGATCGACCGTCATGAGCGCAACGAACGTTTATGGGACGTAATCGAGAGATCCGTTTGTGCAGAAAATCTTGCGCCGGCAACGGCAATTATTGGCGGCTCTAGAAGCAGCAGCCTCACTACTTCTGCAGTGTACTTCCAGCGACTTTTTGTGTTCATCCTACATCGAGTTATTGCGCTAGGCTGTCAAATAATATATATTGATCATATCATCAACTAGTTTGCAGTGAGTTGAAAGCTTGGGTCGGACGGAAAATGTGCTCGGATAGCCGAAGATGTTAGGGAGACTGCTCGCGTAAAGGGTTAAAGCCAGGGTTCGATGCCTGGTCACGAACAAATTTTCAACTTGAGCCACTGAATTATTTCTCTGCGAAATTGCGGGTGACATCGGTATTTCTCTCGAAATATTGCTTTTTACGACCGTTACATCCAAAATAGTGGTGTCTGTCGTGTGTGGCACCACACGTGTATGCTATATCAGGAAGATTTTACTGCTTTGATATTGGAACGTCTCTGTGGAGTCGTTTCATAGACGCTCGTCTCACTGGATTCTGTGCGTCCTAGTCTGTCCACCAGCTGAATGCGGTTTAATTTATTAACCCTCCCAGAAAGACTGTGCAATCAAACTATGGCTTTTTAAATGATATTATGTTTGATTTTTTTGTGTTCCATAGTAAATCATGACCTGTATTTATTACGTTTTTCCCTTCACCCTACCCTATGTGTGCGTAAATGTGACTGAATGAGTGTTTTTGCGAGTGGTTTTGGATTTCTTTTGTGGGGGACGCTGAGTTGGTTGTCGTCTGCTAGGAGCAGGTGATGTTTGCTTCTCGTTTGAAGGGTAGCACAGGATGACCAACTTAGGATTCCAGTGCCCGGACAGAGAAATTTACCCCTTTTACTCTGGGATTGGTTCGTCTGTCATGTCAGGTTGGTAGCGGAAGTCTACCCCTCTAGTAGCTTCCGTTTCACCGGTAGTTAGGCGAAGCTCCGTGGAGATAGGACACTCTGCAGCTAGCGATTGGTGAGTACACTTCGTAGCTCCTAGAGAGGGTTTCTGCTAAACAGAAAGTAGGTCGAATTAGAACTTCCCTATGTTAAATTCATGGTATGTTTAAGTACTTCAGCTTAACTGAAGCGTGTGTAGTTATGTGTTTTCGGAATGTGGCATAAGTATTTTGTTAAAAATCGGCAATGGTAGTGGTTGAAATTAAAAACGTGGAAGTTGCTTTGTTCCTTTCGGACAGTCGTGGGTATGTAGATGGAATGATTGAATTATTGTGTTCCGCTTCCCTTTTGTGTGTTTTTCCTTTGTAATTGCGCGATTCTACAATTTTTTGCGAATTATTTAGTTAAACTTTTTTATTCAGGCACCAGTCATGTGTGTTCGTAGGATGTGCATCAAATTCAGTAACGAAATGAATGTGCCACGTAAAAGATAAACTCTGCGTCCTTTATCTTTCCAATTGATGCCAGTTTTCAAATTAATTTTCTATTCCTTGATTTTTTTAGTTAACCTGCTTGCTTGTGATGAACAAAAAGGGAGGAAAAATCAAAGTGAACGGTGTACTGTCTCAAAATTACAAAATTATCACATTTAATTAAATAATACTACAATACGGCACAGAATGCTGTTCATCTTGTTAGTTTCTTTAAAAAAATTGCATCCTTATAGTTAAATCCTTAATTTAATTAAATTGATAATTTCCAGTTCGGTCTTTTCTTAAACGTTAGGAAGGGCTGGGGCTGGTGGCGACCCTGTAATTTATAAATTTATAATTGTCCTTGTGAGTTGGCTTAGCCAGAAACTGCGCACAAGGGTCACATCTCCATTATTCTTGGTACGTAACGTATGTTGAGCCTTGGCTAGGATCCGTTTACAGTTCCACATACATACTTCACAGTATGATCAGTGCAGATGAACAGTAGGATCCGAACAACTTGTGGGAATACAGGAAACGCTGCGAGTAAGTGAGATAAATGGTGAGGGATGCTACTTTGTGGTGTGCGTTAAGTTGAGAATCTGCGTCGGACGGAAAGCGTGCTCAGATAGCCGAGTCCATTATGGTGACCGCTCGCGTAAAGCGGGACATACAGGGTGCATGTACCTGTCCAGCACAAATTTTCACTTTTTGCCATTGAATTATTTCAATACTCAATTGCGACCGACGTTGGCACCTTATTCGAAATAAAGTCATTCAGAACGTATATGAAAACTCTACAGAGAGCGTGATAACCCCAATAAATGGGCCGGCCGAAGTGGCCGTGCGGTTAAAGGCGCTGCAGTCTGGAACCGCGAGACCGCTACGATCGCAGGTTCGAATACTGCCTCGGGCATGGATGTTTGTGATGTCCTTAGGTTAGTTAGGTTTAACTAGTTCTAAGTTCTAGGGGACTAATGACCTGAGCAGCTGAGTCCCATAGTGCTCAGAGCCATTTGAACCCAATAAATGGTTGTTGTTGTTGTGGTCTTCAGTCCTGAGACTGGTTTGATGCAGCTCTCCATGCTACTCTATCCTGTGCAAGCTTCTTCATCCCCCAGTACCTACTACAACCTACATCCTTCTGAATCTGCTTAGTGTATTCATCTCTTGGTCTCCCTCTGCGATTTTTACCCTCCACGCTGCCCTCCAATACTAAATTGGTGATCCCTCGATGCCTCAGAACATGTCCTACCAACCGATCCCTTCTTCTGGTCAAGCTGTGCCACAAACTTCTCTTCTCTCCAATCCTATTCAGTACTTCCTCTTTAGTTATGTGATCTACCCATCTAATCTTCAGCATTCTTCTGTAGCACCACATTTCAAAAGCTTCTATTCTCTTCATGTCCAAACTATTTATTGTCCATGTTTCACTTCCATACATGGCTACACTCCATACAAATACTTTCAGAAATGACTTCCTGACACTTAAATCTATACTCACTGTTAACAAATTTTTCTTCTTCAGAAACGCTTTCCTTGCCATTGCCGGTCTACATTTTATATCCTACTTCGACCATCATCAGTTATTTTGCTCCCCAAATATCAAAACTCCTTTACTACTTTAAGTGTCTCATTTCCTAATCTAATTCCCTCAGCATCACCCGACTTAATTCGACTACATTCCATTATCCTCGTTTTGCTTTTGTTGATGTTCATCTTATATCCTCCTTTCAAGACACTGTCCATTCCGTTCAACTGCTCTTCCAAGTCCTTTGCTGTCTCTGACAGAATTACAATGTCATCGGCGAACCTTAAAGTTTTTATTTCTTCTCCATGGATTTTAATACCTACTCAGAATTTTTCTTTTGTTTCCTTTACTGCTTGCTCAATATACAGATTGAATAACATCGGGGAGAGGCTACAACCCTGTCTTACTCCCTTCCGAACAACTGCTTCCCTTCCATGTCCCTCGACTCTTATAACTGCCATCTGGTTTCTGTACAAATTGTAAATAGCCTTTCGCTCCTTGTATTTTACCCCTGCCACCTTTAGAATTTGAAAGAAAGTATTCCAGTCAACAATGTCAAAAGCTTTCTCTATGTCTACAAATGCTAGAAACGTAGGTTTGCCTTTCCTTAATCTTTCCAATAAATGGTAGTACTCTCTAATCACTAAATTTGCTGATGACCATCTAATTTCGACACAAGATGAAGAAGACATTAAACATATCGCCAAGGAATTAATACAATGATATAAAAAATACGTGGTAAAATGAAGAACGAATCAAGATTTGGCCCTGAAAGAATTGAAGGGAACGATTACACTTACTGAATAGTCCCAGTTTCTCGGAGTATTAATCACACGATGTGCTAAACAAGATGAGGAAACTACTTCAAGAATAAATGCTAGAAAATTCACTATTGGATCAAAACGTTGGAAATGAAGCGAACAAATCTCGATTGTTAAATCCCAGTTAATGAAAAGAGTGATGTCAAATGTATTCGATTTTTGGTGAAGGTCTGTAGGGATATCCGAAAGGGAAACGATCAGGACTGAAGTTAGCAAGAAGCAAATAGATGACACAATTCGAGTACTGATGTTTTGGAAGATAAACAGCTCATATGGTATGGACACACGAGAAGGATGTGAGAGGAGAGATTGCCAAGATAGATCATGGAATGGAAACCACCAGGAAGGAAGAAATGAAGAAGACCAACTACAGCATGGATTCAAGGCATTCAGGCATTAATTATAAGAAGAAATATGAAGAAAAGTTGTGAACAAATAACGGTAAACGGAGAACGAAAATTAAATTTGTTGGGTTACCGGAAAATGTAAATACATTGTGAAACCGGGATTAATAAAAATATAAAAAGCAACGAATGTGTAGCTGCATGGAGACAAGTACAACTCTTTTAAGATGAAGCAGATACAGCTGTAGCGGCTACGCAGAGCTGGTGCAAAAACAGCGCATTTGAGCAACACCTAGCCGGCCGGGGTGGCCGAGCGGTTCTAGGCGCTACAGTCTGGAACTGCGCGACCGCTACGGTCGCAGATTCGAATCCCGCCTCGGGCATGGATGTGTGTGATGTCCTTAGGTTAGTTAGGTTTAAGTAGTTCTAAGTTCTAGGCGACTGATGATCTCAACAATTAAGTCCCATAGTGCTCAGAGCCATTTGAACCAGTTTTGAAGCAACACGTAAAAATTATATTTTGTTTTAAGTTACGAAAAACTTTTACGGAGCCGTATGTGATGTTACCACACGAGTACAGAAGAGAAACCGAGGTCAGGAAGGGTCCTTTGATCCTGTCCCAGTGGTTTCAGATGGGAAGCTCCCCGATGGTGAAATTATTTCGAATCAACGAGTACTATTGCAATAATTTTTGAGGCATCGCATTACAATACTTCTACAAAATATGCTTCTTTGTATAACAAATTATGTACATTGAAGGACACATTCTCAACGTTTTAGACGTACAATTGTAATAATACACTTACATACTCTTGTTTCTAAGGCACATAAATAAAACATTATGCTCCACTGCCCATCGCGACGATGGATGCCGCCACCTGGTGTCGTTGTGGGCACGTGCCACGGTATCAAAATGTATGTCAGCGGAGTAGACACGGGCGGGGGATCATCCTAGCGAAACAATGGGCTGCGATTGGGTAAATCGATTGAGATAAGCGACTTTGACAAAGAACAGATTATTATTACGAAGAGCCTGTGAACGAGTATCGCCGGCCGTTGTGGACGAGTGGTTCTAGGGGCTTTAGTCTGGAACCGCGCGACCACTACGGTCTCAGGTTCGAATCCTACGTAGGGCATAGATGTGTGTGATGTCCTTAGGTTAGTTAGGTTTATGTATTTCTAAGTTCTAGGGGACTGATGACTTCAGAAGTTAAGTCCCATAGTGCTCAGAGCCATTTGATCCATTTTTGAACGAGTATCTCGAAAACGGCAAAGCTGGTCGAATGTTCACGTGCTATTGTCGTGAGCATCTACGGAAAGAGGTAGTAGGACAGTCAAACTACCACTAGGCTCTAAATGGTTGGACGGCCACGACTCTTCACAGAACTTGGGGTTCAGGGGCTCGTGTGCTCTGTAAAATAGTAGCATCCCTGCCGAAAAAGCACAATGCTGGTGCACGCAAAAATGTTTTAGAGCACACCGTTCGTCATACATTACTGAACATGGAGGCTGCAGCAGGCCACCCCTACCTGTTTACATGTTGACCCAACAACATCCCCAATTACGATTTCAGTGGGCACAAGACCCTTCGGGATTCAGCCGTGGATCAATGGAAACGTGTCGACTCTTCTCGTGAATCACATTTATGCTACTCTAGGTCGATTGTGGTCTCCAAAAACGCCGTCATCGAGGTGAACGGCGGCTCGAAACATGCAACGCGCCTATATCGTTATTTGTTAACTTTCGCGTTATTGAATTTTCATCCGTGACTTCACTGAAATGTGATTATTGTACTTTCATCCGTGACTTTATTGAAATATTAAGCCTTACCTAAATACTGTACCGCCGGTTACTTAGTAATATGTAATTCAATACTGCCCTACTCTGGTAGTGCCCACAATGAGGTAAAATTATATAATGGATTTCACATCCGGTTAAAAACATCGAGATTATGAGTAAAAAATAAAACTGTTTCTGCAAAGACGTGTGCTCTCCGACTGTGCAGTAGAGCCGCGCTTCTTGTGAGACGAACAACGTACTTTCTTGAAAGGGTAACGTTATAAACAACTGTACGATGGACTAAAATGTCATCTGAGTAATAATTTCAGAACTTTCCCATGGTACCAGCTGTGAACAGGACGGTAGTTTACCGACTAATTAGCTGCCGGCTGAACGATAGTTGATTTTGAAATTCAGGTTCCCGTATCGTACTAATGCCAGTGTTGGAATACACGTTCAGGCTGTTACCATGTCATAGCGTTAAATGTAAAGAGGCTACCAGTGAGTTAATAAACATTTCCAGCTTTCACCGTGTGGTTATCAATTTAAATAACAACACGTGTCCTTGATTCTCGGTGGCAGCCTGTTACCGCTAGAAGTCGTGCGTTGGGGGTTCGAGCATACGCGAGACATTAGGCAGTCAAACTTCCGGCTCTCCATACGTGCGTGGAACATGAAGAAACCCTAATATGTAGTGGAATACATACATACATTTCACATATGTCCGCAGAGTATGGATTTTGACAAATCAGTGTTGCAGACAAATGATAGTTCGCCATTCCTCTCCTGTCCAACATAACGCACCGTGACAGTCAACTCTTCATAAAGACGTAGCCCACATATCCTCTGTGGAGAAGCATTCTTCCCATACTATAGCAATCATTAGGAAGGCACGTTTATAATGTATGGCTGGCGGTATCGTTTCAGTGGACAGCTAACCAGCTGGCCTTGGGAAGGATTGCTATTTTCCAATAGAGTTACGCAACAGACTTTATTTCTGTACTGCGCAGGTGCAGCAAGGTAACTGGCTATGTTACTATCAAGCCGGAATTCAGGCTTCAAGTAACTGTCCGGGTCTGCTCTACAATAAGCTGACTGGACTGATGTACTTTTATATATCACCATGTCAGAAACATTCTGAATTAGTGACCCGGTGCTGTAAGAAATTCAACTCCCCCAAAACATTCATATTCGTCAGCAATGTCCCGTTTACAACGGCAAGAACTTCGAAAGGGACTGTGTGGTGTCACCGCCAGACACCACACTTGCTAGGTGGTAGCCTTTAAATCGGCCGCGGTCCGTTAGTATACGTCGGACCCACGTGTCGCCACTATCAGTGATTGCAGACCGAGCGCCGCCACACGGCAGGTCTAGAGAGACTTCCTAGCACTCGCCCAGTTGTACAGCCGACTTTGCTAGCGATGGTTCACTGACAAATTACGCTCTCATTTGCGAGACGATAGTTAGCATAGCCTTCAGCTACGTCAATTGCTACGACCTAGCAAGGCGCCATTATCATTTGCTATTTATCTTGTGATGCATGTACCGTCAGACCGATGTTCACAAATTATGGATTAAAGTTAAGTATTCCAGAAGCTCCGTACTTTTTTTACTAGACTCAATTCCTTTAACTGTTCAAGACCTCACGCCAGCCTGCGTGAGCTTAAACGCGTGCCTTTCGGCTATCTCCTAGTGGATTGGCTGTTTTTCCAAGTCACAACAGACTGTGCTGTCTCATCTTTATTATTAAGGAACACGGTAGGAACATGCGGAACACAATAGAAGACCTGGTCAGTGAGGACTGTATACTGGCTGCGTGGTTTACATCTTGCGCTTCTGCTCTATTTCACCACGTGTCTTGTGAGTACTACATCCCACGAGCAACTAGTCAAATCTCTAGTTAGAACATGCTGTCAATAAATACCTGCTCAGTATATCATAAGAACGTTTTTCGAGGTCCAGTGGTGATCAGGACACGGGAAGAGATGACAGTCTCTTGGTAATAAGTAAGAGGAAGGTGTCAGGCGGAGAAGGGTGTTAGACAGTAACTGGGCGACAATCTGCATAGTATTGTCATAGAAGAAGGCTTTCTCATCTAAGTAAAAGACTGCGAGTCCCATTGACATCGGCCAATTATGGACGATCTTTGATGAGGAAAGTGGTTTCGTACGAAAATTTCATATCCAATACAAAATATATGTGTACAGCAAAATTGAATCATAAACCTATTCTTGAAACTCAAAATGGCTCTGAGCACTATGGAACTTAATTTCTGAGGTCATCAGTCCCCCAGAACTTAGTACTACTTAAACCAAATTAACCTATGGACATCACACACATCCATGCCCGAGGCAGGATTCGAACCTGCGACCGTAGCGGCCGCGCGGTTCCAGACTGAACCGCCTAGAACCACTCGGCTACTACGGTCGGCTCTTGAGACTCAGAATTAATTAGCAAAATTGTAAAATCACCTGTATCACCATTATGTAATCAATCTGAAACCTTCCGGAGTCGGTAGATCTCTTCCTCTTACATGCCCATCTTTCGTGATTCTTGAACCAATTGTTAGCGATGAAAGTACGCTCTGTGCAAAATTCCAGCAGGCAGCTTCCTCTTTCATTCCTTTCCCCCTAGTCCTCATTCACCTACTGTTTTTTCTTCTCTTCCTTTTCCTGCTATCGAATTCCAGTCCCCCATCACCATTAACGTTGGTCTCTTTTATTTATCTGAATAATTTCTTTTATCTTATCACACATTTCTTCAATTTCTTCATCATCTGTGGAGCAAGGTGGCATACGTATGAACTTGTAATAGTGTCGGGGGTGTGGGCCTAACATCTATCTTGGCTACAGTAATGCGTTCACTAAGCTGTTCATTGTAGCTTACTCTATTCCTATTTTCTTATTCATTATTAAACCTCCTCCTCCATTAAACCTTTTTGATTTGGTATTTGTAACCCTATATTCACCTGACAAGGAGTCCTGTTCCTCCTGTCATCAAACTTCACTAATCTCCACTATACCTAACTACAGCTTACCCGTTTCCCTTTTTAAGTTTTCTGGCCTATCTGCCCGATTAAGGTATCTAACATTCCACGCTCCGACCCCTAGAATGCCAGTTTTGTTTCTCCCGACGATGACATCGTCCTGAGTAGACCCCGCCCGAAATCCGAATGGAGGTCTATTTTACATCCGTAATATTTTACCGAAGAGGATGCCTCCGTTAATTAACCATACAGTAGACCTACATGCCCTCGGGAAAAATTACAGTTGTACTTTTCCCTTGCTTTCAGCTGCTCGCAGTAAGAGCACAGCAAGGCCGTTTTGGCGGATGTCATAAGGCCCGATCAGTTAGTCATCCACACTGTTGCCCATGCAATTGCTGAAAAGGCTGCTACCCCCCTTCAGGAACGAAACGCTTGTCTGGCCCCTCAACAAATACCCCTCCGTTGTGAGTGCACCTATGGTACGGCAATCTGCATAACTGAAGCTCGCAAGCCTTCTCAGCTACGGCAAGTTCATGTTTCATGGGCTGGTTACAGAAGCGACAGAGACAGAAATGACTGAAGAATCAATATTGAGTAACAGACAGCTACAACGAGCAGATTCATAAGAATAATAAATGAGATACCGTTTGGCCAAAAGTTGAATGTTTGCTGTTACTGTGTTGTCGTAGCCGAAGTGCAAAAGTAAAATTTGTGTAGAATCACTAAAACCCAGCGGAATGACACCATGAGTGTTTTGCTAAGAGCACATGCCACATGATTTTCGGTGTATCCGTACTACTGTAGGCCAAATAAAAGGCCACAGTGATCACTTTAAAGGGTCTCCGTACCATGTTTTTGCTTCCCCTGTTTACTTTTCTCGACTTGTGATCTTGGAGTCTTCTTTGAAGACAGATTTGGCGTAGTGTTGGCAGAAGAGCCAACACCGTGTTACTAGAGGAGGCCAAAAATGCACGCGTTTTAGCTCACGCAGGCTGGCGTGAGGAGGGAAGAACTATACTGACGTGAGGTCTGGAACATGACAAGGAATTAGAATTCAGGAAGCGGACATAATTAGTTTGATGCTTAACTTTAATCCATAAATGATGAGCGTCGCTCTTGGCGGTACATGATTACAGTATCAATAGTAACTGGTACTGGCGCCTTGCTAGGTAGTAGCAAATGACGTAGCTGAAGGCTATGCTAACTATCGTCTTGGCAAATGAGAGCGTATTTTATCAGTGAACCATCGCTAGCAAAGTGGGTTGTGCAACTGGGGCTAGTGCTAGGAAGTCTCTAGACCTGCCGTGTGGCGGCGCTCGGTCTGCAATCACTGATAGTGGCGACACGCGGGTCCGACGTATACTAACGGACTGCGGCCGATTTAAAGGCTACCAGCTAGCAAGTGTGGTGTCTGGCGGTGACACCACATTTCGCTTGTCTGCTATACTCCAGGCCGTGTTTCTTATTTTAGATGCAAATACCGCGTAGTTCAGTACCGCGAGCAGTATGAACTGTTGGCTTCAAAAACGTTCGTGTCGTCATTAAACAGCACTCATATGCCAGAGGAAACACCAGGAACCTGTAGAGCCAACACTAAGCGACTCGATTTGTTTAAGAGAGGTGACAGTGTGAGCGTGGGGTAGATCTGCTATTCTGTTATTCTGCGCAACGTATTAATCTGAGATGTACCCTTTACCCTGTGGCTCTTGCAAGATGCAGTTTCCACCCCCACGCTACTACATAAGTCAGACAGACACTCCTAACGTTCTAAAGAGAAATGCCTGAAAAACTTTCAGCAATAAATATCTTCTGGAGTCGTCCGCTGTAAGGAAATGACACAAGAATTCACAAAATTTCTTACGTAACTAGTGGGATACTTGGGTACTGGAGTAGTGCTAGTTAGTGTAAAAAAAACATGAAATTAACGAAAATTATTATTTATTTTGCAAAAATACTGAGAAATTACAATGGCACTTTTAGTTATGAATTGAACAAGTTATATCCTGGTTCTTTTATGAAACGTCCCCTTAGAAAAATTATACATGAATGTGCTTAAATTGACACACAATATTTTTTTAGCACAAGGCAATCAGACTTTCACTAATCCCTACAAGATAATGGCCCTGACTAACATTAACCTATACCTTTCACAAATCACTTACCTCACAAAAATCTTCGTTACTCGAACTACTGCAATACAGCGAATGCCACTACTGCCAGCTAAAAAAAGATTCAAACTACGGAAGGCACCAACTACTGATAGGCATAGTTAGCAAATGAAAGATTTTTAATAGAGAACAAACAATGTATTTACCTTAATAGTCATAATATATATAGCAGTTCATGCCATCCAGTCTTACAAATTTCAAAACTCCGCCATTTCTCTCCCCACATCCACCACCGCTGGCGGCTCACCTCCAACTGCGCAACGCTACGCGCTGTTAACATCCAGCTGCCCAACACTACAATGGCAGACAACAATGCAAACCAGCCACAGACTGCACACAGCACAGCCAGTGATTTTCATACAGAGCGCTACGAGGCGTTACCAATAAAAAAAAAAAAACTAAACAGCCTACTTACATAGCCCCCATGCTCCTCACAAAAAATTTTACAAATTGTTTTGGGCAGTGGCCAATAATAATTTGATAAAATTTTTCATAATTACAATAACAAAAAAATCAAACGCACACACTTATTGATACAATGTTAGTCAAAAGCTAAAATTTTCTCACAGTCCATAAAGACAGTCCTGATCATCCATCATGGTAAAATTGCAATGTCTTTTTTTCAAAGTCTGAGCAGTAAAAGAAAAGGCACACGGAAGTAGTGGATTTCCATGCAGTCTTGAACAAGTAGTGTTGCTCTTCCAACGGAAATACAGTGCTGACTCTTGACATGCAAACAGGTAATGGGCCACATCAGAGCAAACCCACAGCAAAGCCAGTCCAAGTTCAAGAATATTGGTAGGTTGGTCATCACAGAGCAGACCCACTGTAGTCCTGGTAGAGAGTATGGTATTGGTGGGCCATCACTGGTGCAGACCCACTGCAGTCCTTGTAGAAATAATGGTATTGGTGGGTCATCAAAGGTGCAGACCCACTGTAGTCCTTGTAGAGACGGCCAGCAGCCATCTGTTGCGACTGTGCAGGTGCATAATCACCACTGAAGAGTCTTGCGGATAATATAGCAAGTCCATAACCACCACTTGTGCACTCACAAAGTTTTTGGAATTGTCCTTAGAACCAGCAATGCTGTTATCCAGTCCCTTGCTGAATTATTAACACACATGCAAACACTAACAGTCCCTACTTCTCACATATTGTCCATATACTATGACCAACAGAAATGTGTGCAGTGAAATGGAACTTACAAGTTAATAATATGATGATCTGGTGTCAATTACAATTTTATAACATAAGAATACAATTACAAAGGTACAAACTACATCATTAAAGAACATAACAATACAGATAACATTTGTAGTACTACAGGAATTACAAAAGAATCGAAATAACATATACATCAGTGTTACAGGAATTATGACATAAGTACATACATAAAAGATCAGAATAACTTTCGAATCATCAACTTCACACATGAGCATTAAAACAAAACAGAACAAATAATGTCTAAACATCTTTACAAAGTACATAACATAGTATTAGAAAAATTCTACAACATAACAACATCAGCTAAACACATAAAGACAGGAGAAACACAAATACACCAGGGTACACAAACACATAGAGGGATAAGACAAAAGGAAAGGACAGGGTTTGTTTTACTGCAGTATTTTGCATGGAGATCTCCCTTCGTTCATCATTATTCTCAAAAAGTCCTATCTAAGCTTGCTTTCTGTTCACATCCTCTTTCAAAAATAGTTTTCCTCCACTGTACACTGCTTTTTTGGCCAAACCATTTTCTTATAGCTTCTCAATGCATTTCTTCCAATTCATCATAGTTAGTTTCTTATATAGTCTACCCCCTCTTACGCTAACTTAAATCTACTGAGCTCAGATATATATACCAAGGGACGAGGCAATGCAGCAGCACATAACAAATTAACACAAACAGCAATGACAAAAAAATGGAAATTGGCAAAGAAAGCAGCAGTAAATGTAGTAACTTATATCTAAACATGACAAACCCACAAGCAAAAAAATATTACAGTAAAGATGGCCATGTCTAATACCTATGTCAGATCTTAACACTAGAGTGATGCATCACAAAATCTTACTCTGTGAGAAAGTTATCAAGTTGTTAAAAAAAATCATTTATGCAATTACTGTGAAAGGAAATGTCTATTTGTGCTCTCTTTTCTAAGAAAGTACATCATAAACGTATTCTTTACTGGGTCTGTAGACAGAAAATAGTGATATTAGTACATCTATTAAATTTTGTTTTTAACCAATGCTGCAGTGCAGCTAGAATCTAGATATTAAACAAAGTGAGCAATGTCTCAACTAGAAAGGCAATAGATGTAAAATGTTTCTCATCATTTCATTAGGCATTTTAGTAAATATCATAAATTAAGAGCTCCACAGTGTAATCATATGTTTTCAAGTTTGAGCGTGTCGTATTTGCAATGCTTTCTACAAAGAAATGTCAATAGCGAGGACAATGGCCTCCTTTTTTTTCACCTGTGCCTCTGAAAGGCACACATTAATGGCTTTTTTTCAGACGACTGTCGCGCAGCTCGGTGCCCATGACTCATTACATGAAGGTGGTCACTTAACTTTCTTACTGAAATATTTACGACACCAGTTAGCACTACAGTGACAGTCTCATACAAACATTTCACAGGTCGAGAATTTGCGTTTCAAATCTGTAGACACAAAATCCTGTAAATATAACAGTGTCCAAAAAATTTTCGCCAGCATAGTGATACATTCACGCATATACACTCATTTCATAACTCTTAAAGTACGATTCTCGGTTTCCAACATCCTTTTTCACAAACCAGAGTCCCTAACCACTACTCATTATTCCTTGCTTTATTACACATATACATATTTGTAGACACTTCTTCAATATTTCATCATAATAAATACATAGCATAATCAAATTCCTCATATAGCATCAGCTTATTGATCATAAACATACCGCAACAGCATAATACACATTGTCATCATAGCATCATAAAACCTCTGCCAAATCTCAAAATCGTCATAGCTACCTCCAATAATTTCAAAACCTAAAAAAATTCTCTGCTCATGTCAAAAGTTTCATCTACCTCAAACGTACTTTAAAAATCATGATCCCATACCAAATACATCATTCTAAGTTCTCATAGTATCACAATGGTTCCGAAAAAATATGAACAGTTCACAGAGTACAGACAAAATACAATTTCATAAGTGTGAAGTTATCCAACTACGTAATTACGTAAACAACTGTCACAGATGTAGTAAAATGAATATTTGTCTCTCTCAGTTAAATGACCAGATAGCTGTGTAATTCTGTGTTAGAGAAATATGGTACTGATGTGTAAAGTTGTCTAAGCAAATACCATATCTGCTAGGGCTCCTTGTGCTTGCCAAACACATGGTACACAAAGTAAGCGTGTACCCCCCTGAGGATTAATGTAATTATACCCTCAGGTGTTACAGATTACAGCAATGGAATGAAATGTATCACAGAAAACTTTCTTTGTAATTCAAAAATCTTGAAAAATAAATTGTTTAAGTACAAAATTAATCACTCAAATGCGTCTCCTGTAGCGCTAAATGTGCGTCTTGCTGTAAGATAATTCTGTGGAACTGTCGTAGTTATCGTCCTCTGTAAGCAAAACTCTGCTGAAGTCAATGTACTTACCTCATCATAAACGAAAGTGAAATGCTTTCCGTATAGATATCTTAGTTATTACGCTTATTGCCGTGATGAAGAAAGCACTGTGCTGTGATGTATTGTTGTGCTACGGAAAAGGCACTCTCATTGTAGCTATACCACAAAAGTTACTACTAAAACATGTTTTACTTTCCAGAATAATACAGAAAAACTGTGCAGATATAAAACAGAAACACCGCAAAAGCAACATTGTAAATTGTCACTCATTAGTAGTGTCGTGATAAAATCGTGTAGCTGTCACATAAACTAACCATTGTGTCATCTGGTATCTCACAGAAAGTACTTTAAATCCAGAATGTATTTTCAAGTAAACCAAAATGTTGCATTAAAATCTCATTAGCAGTACTGGTAAATGTTCTAAGTATGTGAGCCTTATAGTCGTTACGTAATTGTGCAACTATCAAGCAAGAATGTACAAATAACAACACTGTGTCGTCTGTTCGCTATAACAATGCATTCGTAATTTCTGTGTAAATAAGCTCTCTTGGTTCTTGACTGGATATTTAACTTCAAACATTGTTGCATGGTAACAGTTTCTAAGTCTGACAGTGCATACTAGAAATGTGAAGTGAAAAGTTTTATGACAAAGACAAAGTTAAAAAGCAGATTATCTTTCAATAAACGGTTTTACATGTGAAGTGTGGTGTAAACCTTAACTCTTCTTAGTACGCAGAGTTTCAACTTGAACAGAATTATCTTGCAGTATACGTCGGTGAGGAATGCTAAAATTTTTCTCAAGGTTAGCATCTAAGTTATTTTTCTCTGAGCCAGCCGGCACACACGGCTGCCTGCAGTGCGAGTCATTGTCTGTTCCTTTGTTGGCGCGCGTCGTTATTGGGATTAGGAGACCTAACTTCTACAAATTCACCTTGTCGAGAGTGCCTTGCTCTGTTTGAATCTTGCCAGTTCTGATGCAATTCAGGTCTGTCGTTACGATCATATCGTCTGTCGTCATGTCGGTAGATTCCATAGTTTCTTTCTTGTCGGTCACGTGGAGAATTTCTCCCTGAATCGTAACTGCGTGCTGGACTGTTGCGTCTAAAGTTATTCTGTCTCCCTTGATAATAATTATTTTGGTTCCCATATTGTCTGTTTCTATGGCTGTCTCTGTGATACTCATTACTATGGAAATGCGATCTTTCTCTGTAATTATTTTTACTCTGCCAACGGTTGTCATACGGGTGGTGTCCGTTTTGGTCACGATTTATGTTGTAAGAATAGCCTTGTCGTGTCCAGTTATTATTTCTTTCATCGCGGAATTGTGACAGATGTGACCTGTAACTGTTATGTTCCTGTTTTCGCGTTCCGCGATTGTCAGTGTCAATTTCTAATTCTTGTAAGAGTCCCTGGAAAGCTTCACTGTCGTCTTTGCAACGTCCTGCCAAAATAATATGTCGTAAATGTTCAGGTAATTTGATTAAGCAAATGCGGATGAGTTCTGAGGGGCTGTATGGGTTTGACAGGTACTGATTCTTGTGCAACATGTCTTCAAAATATTTCACAAGACTGGAAAATTCAGATTGTTCGAAATGTTTCATCATTATGATGCTATGTTTTACTCGGTCATGTGTAGCTTGAGACCAATATGCTGAGAGGAAGGCATGATAAAATTCTCCTTCACTGTGGCAATCGTGAATGACCGATCGCATTCTTACAGCTGGTTCATTCTCTAAATAGCCGCAAATAAATTCTAATCTGTGCTCTAATGACCAGTTGGGAGGAAAACAATGAGAGAATTGATGAAGGCACGCTTGTGGATGAATGTCGTTGCCGGAATTCTTAAATGTTTTGAATTTACGTGTAGTAATGAACAGCTTATAGTCAAAATCATCATGTCGGCGAGTCGCATATCGGTCATTGTTACTTCGTTTCGGAGGTTCGATTTCAAAATTCGGTGCACCTGGCCAATTTCTTTCATAGTTTCCGAAATGCGCTGTGTTATTATTTTGTGGCTGTTCCGTATTTCTATGTCCCTCTTCCCGTATTGGGGCGCGAGTGTCCTCTGAAATACGTAATTCTTGTATTACCTGTGTCAGCTGATCTTGTACTTCCCGGATTTCTCTTTGGTGTTGCGTATTAATTTGATTCTGATTTTGTTTGAATTTCCTAATTTGTTCGCACTCTTCTGTGTCATTAAAGACTACCGGTTTTGTGTCATTCAGATTATCATCTACCTTCGTAGATAAATTATTTAGCTGGTCCGAAAGTTCAACTACTTTCTCTGATAGTGTACTTATTTCCTCAGTGTGTTTTTCTGAACCGAGTTTCAGAGTGTCCATTTGTGTTGAAATCGTATCTGCTGTATCCTTTAAGTTTTCCTGAGTTTTTGCAAGTAGCGTAACGGAATCAGTAGATGCAACTGAGTCAATTTTAGCTTGCAAGGTCTCATGATTTTCATGAACAATGGTTTGCAATTCTTTTATGGCTGCTTCGTGATTCTGTAATGCAGTTTCATGCCGCGAAAAAATAGGTTGAAAATGCTCACAAATTTGTGTTTTTACGTCATTATAGAATTTTTGACATTTCGATTCAGTGTTATGTAACTCAGTAGTTAAATCTTCACGTGTTTGTTCAAGTGCGGTGTCTAACTTTTGAAGCTTTTGCTGTGTTTGTCTCTGATTTTGTTCCATTGTGTCTAACCTTTGAAAATTTTGTTCCATTGTGTCTAACTGTTGCTGTGTTTGTCTCTGGTGTTGTTCCATTGTGTCTAACGTTTGAAGCTTTTGTCCCATTTCTTGCATTAATTGTAATAAAAATGCACTGGTGTCTGAAACATGTTCCTCAGTGCTATTCGGCAATGCATTTCAACCGGCAATATTCGCATTTTGAAAAGCAGGAAATGTGTCTTGACTTATTTGAGAAAACGGCGAGGACGCAAAACCTGAATCTACAGTATTTGCAATATTGTGTTCTGTCATTTCGGATTCCTGAGGCGAGCTGTTGCCGACCGATCGATCGATAATGCTTCCCTGTACACTAATTGTTTCACTGCCTACACCATTATTTGCAGCCCGCTGCATTTCCCTACGCACAATTACCAAATTACTACTTTGAACATTAGTTAATTCATTACACGGTGGCGCTAACACACTGCTTTCCTCTTCACTGTCATTTCTCAGTTTACTTTGGAGCCTAGTATTACGTTTTTCACACGCCATTATTGTCACAATATTTCACACGACAACACAGAAAAGCACAATTTGAAGAGCAAAATAAGAAAACACATTAACATAGAATTTAAAATAATATCTCGTTAATTGCAAGCGCAGCTGCGAAATACTTGGTGCAAATCTACATGCATGCCACAACTGTTTTTCTGTACAAGAATGAAAAACTGCAACTACAAAGGAAATTCTCTCTACAATTACGCACTAGCAATAAACAAAGGCTGCACTAATTGCACAGACTACAAGAAAAAAATCAGAAGATTCCAGTCAGGTATCCTCGGCTAAGGGCCGACATATGAAACGTCCCCTTAGAAAAATTATACATGACTGTGCTTAAACTGACACACAATATTTTTTTAGCGCAACGCAATCTGACTTTCAGTAATCCCTACAAAAGAATGGCCCTGACTAAATTAACCTGTACGTTTCACAAATCACTTACCTCACAAAAATCTTGGTTCCTCGAACTACTGCAATACAGCGAGCGCCACTACTGCCAGCTAAATAAAAGATTCAAGCTACGGAAGGCACTAATTACTGATAGGCATAGTTAGCAAATGAAAGATTTTGATAGAGAACAAACAATGTATTTACCTTAATATTCATAATATATATAGCAGTTCATGCCATCCAGTCTTACAAATTTCAAAACTCCGCCATTTCTCTCCCCACATCCACCACTGCTGGCGGCTCACCTCCAACTGCGCAACGAAAAAAAAATGGTTCAAATGGCTCTGAGCACTATGGGACTCAACTGCTGAGGTCATTAGTCCCCTAGAACTTAGAACTAGTTAAACCTAACTAACCTAAGGACATCACAAACATCCATGCCCGAGGCAGGATTCGAACCTGCGACCGTAGCGGTCTTGCGGTTCCAGACTGCAGCGCCTTTAACCGCACGGCCACTTCGGCCTGCTACTGCGCAACGCTACGCGCTGTTAACATCCAGCTGCCCAACACTACAATGGCAGACAACCACGCAAACCAGCCACAGACTGCACACAGCACAGCCAGTGATTTTCATACAGAGTGCTGCGAGGCGTTACCAATAAAAAAAACAGCCTACTTACACTTTTCGGAATGTGGAGTTACCTCTGAAGGATAGGACTCGCTAATGAAATTTCTATACAAAGTTTAAGATTGTTATTGACTTGGCAAAATGGCTGAGAGGCGCGCCTACTCAACTTGAATAATTATCCTTTAGAATGTTGCTAGGTACAGTCGAGGCTGTCACGTGTGAAATGCAGTGAAGTATTCTGTTGTGGAGGAAATATGGAGCTCGCAATAGCTGTAGCGCACAACACCATAAGCTGCGATGACTGCTGTCTGCGCCACTCGCTGATGGCAAATAAGATAACTCTCGTTCTATATGGATTGACCTTCGCCAATCAAACTCTCCCTATGCCTAGATGACGTCAAGCATTCCTATTCGCCCCTAGTCTAACTATTGGCGTGGTACAGCGGTCAAATAACTAGTCCACCGCGATGCCACTCAAAAATTCGCTCGCAGGCGTTTAACTATAACTCTGTCCGTTCACACCGCACAATAAGTGTGTCGGACAACACAGTGAACAACGCTTAATCGCAAGGACTCAATATAGAGTCGCACTTCGATTCGCCCTCGACAGAGGTGCTCTCCCAGTGAAGTACTGAGGAGAGACTTGTTCGTCCCTCCAAGAGCGACAACGGAACGGCGCCTCTCCATGCCAGACGTGAAGGGGTATATCTTCCGGTCTCTTCCATTACTCCTTCTGCTCAAGGCGTCAGAAATATCGTCTGCCAATCAGCATTGCCCTTCTAAAACGGGAGAATGACGTTTCGCTTAAGGCGACCAATCCGGAAATCTGTAGTATCGGCGTTTGGCGTTTGCTGTCTCCCTGTGAAAATCTCTGAAACTGCGTACTATGTGTACAGAATGCGTAGGTTGGACGCTCCCATACAAGGTAGCGGAATTTGCTTTTAAGCCGAACACGGGGTCGTTCCCCCTTTCACTTGGGCACACGCTGCCCGCTCCACGGGCGGCCGAGGCTGGCTCGTCCTCTGAAGGGACTGGCCTCCCGGTGTGTGGTCAGCCTCTCTCGAACTAAAAGCTCCTGTGACCGTCGTGTCTGGAATGTATGTGTACGCCAGCCTCGAGTATTTCAACCCCAGTGTGCACTTGTTATTTGCATATCGTTTACATGAATTCATACAGCATTGACTTTTTCTCATTGAGTTCGGGTTCAAATGAAGTGTCTTGATGTGCAGAATATGATTGTGAGGGCGGAATATGTAAGTAATAAAGGTCAGGAGACCACGACGTCTTACAACAGCTACAAATTGTTTAATAGTGTTGCTCACGGGTAAGACAAAATTGTGACCTCCGGAAACGACGTTCATCGCTCTTGGCAGTCTAAGAAAATATGTAAATACCTATACAAAGAAGAGTGCCAAAGCGAATCGAGAGCATGGAGAATCAACGTAAGCAAGCATCCAAGTTCATCTCTTTTTGATCAGCAACGGTAATCACTGCCCCCTGTCAATCATGTAGTCGTATCTAAGTAGCTATCGAGCAATGAGTATTCCTTTTCTTTGGTGTTTGTTCCCACCTCCACTATGAGAGGGTCCACTAATGAGGGGTAATTACTCAGCCATGATTTGGCAAATACTTTTCTTTTGATTTAGCTGTCAGTTTCCATTCCCGACAGCAGTCGTCAGATACCCAAGGAGTAGCGTCACACACGCCAATTGTTCGTGGATCAGGTAAAGTTTGTTCTGTGTGTACTAGTAGTATCATCTGATTGTGTATTGTTTTCACGAGTCGATGTGGCAGATGATGCGCGGATTCTACCTAGCTGTTGTTCAACACGTTGTCTCGCAACTCGCCATGCTCCGCATTACATAAAGGGCACAATTAGCGCGTTAAGCCACATCTTTTTCTTCTCATGGCATTACAACGCTGTGTGGGTTTTAGTCTCCTCAAAACGTTTCCCCCATTCTGCCCTCTCCAGGTGCGGTTCTTCACCAGCCACCAATCCTGTATCCTCTCTGTCTTCTTCCAGCTAATCTCCATCCATAAATCTTCCAGCACCCATCCTAAGAACACGTCCAAAACTGGCTATTCCATTACTTTCTATCAATCTTATAATGTGATCTACTTGTATAATGCTGTCTTACTCAGCATTTTTTCTAGATCTGCGCTATACACACTCTCTCCATAGATCTATCGCATTACGTTCAAATTTCCTTAACTGCCGCTTGCCAGTACTCGTTAATGTCAAGGTTTTACGACTGTAGGCTACTACTGGCATGAATATGACCTCATATATTAGCAGTTTATTCCTTTTTTTTTTAATCCAGCAAGCCGGTAACTTCGTGAAACTGCGTTATCAACTATTGCTGCTTAAGATACGTGATTTTATTTCATTAGTATTATCCCAGAAATTCAGAATTCTGTACGTCGTTAAGCTATATAAAGGACACTACTAGACAGCAGCAGGAAACCGAGTCAGGCTTGGAAGATGTTCCCAGCAGTGGAATATAAACGTCGAGCGAAGAAATCTTAATCAGCACTAAAGCGGAGTAGTTTGTAAGGATATAAGCACACAGAGCGGATGTGCAGAAATTATATGACAAGAACAGGTGACGTTTCCCTGCCTTGTAAAATGGAACCCTGTAACTTGTTAAATGGTATTGGTTATATTCCCAACTCCTGAAAACTAATTGCGGGCAAGACGCTCACTTAAGATCTACCACATAAATTTGAATTGCGGGTAAAGTGGATAATGCTAAAGTATGGCCCTGAGCATAGACTTTAAAGTGGGAAATTTGCGTAAATCTGGATGTGATTGACGCTATCTGCCTGGAATAATTTATTTGCATATGCTTTACTATGAAAGTATCTCCCTGAACACAGGTACTCGCAACTAGCTTGATATGAAGATACCAAACAGGAACAGTTCTTAGTTAAATACTCAAATTTATTAACACAAGGATCAAGTAACAATTGGCCGAGCGGTTCTAGGCGCTTCCGTACGGAACCGCGCTGCTGCTATGGTCGCAGGTTCGAATCCTGCCTCGGGCATGGATGTGTGTGATGTCCTTAGGTTAGTTAGGTTTAAGTAGTTCTAAGTCTAGGGGACTGATGACCTCAGATATTAAGTCCCATAGTGCTTAGAGCCATTTGAACCAAATAACGACATATAAATTCAACTATGAAAAGAGTGACATCTCTGTTACCAAACTCGGGGTAAGTTTGAGTGGACAGCAGTGTTACTGCTCATTTATGAATTTATTACTTGCCCTCTTGAGAATTTACATTCAAATAAAGTACAACAATAATTCCACTCTATACAACCCTGCAAATTCCTTACTGAAATAATAGTAGGTCACTATCACCCAAAAATATTCACAAATTCATACACGTGCGATGAACTTGAGACAGGTGGTCGTCCTGGATTCCGCGAGTGGGAAATCGAATTCAGTTATTCTGCCAGTGCTGCGAATTATGCTCACCGTGGTACGACGGTATTGCGCCGCACTGTACGCTTCAGGAGTGCTGCACCCTGGTGAAGACGAAGGCGTCAGCGCCGTGCCGCAACGCAAAGATGTTGCAGATGCTACTGCGATGCAACGCCAAGTCGATCCATTCTCTACTGCTGCCATTCACGTATTCGATCCGGACACCTCCTCGACCAAAGCGCAATATGATGCCGACACCTTTGCATCCAAACGCTTAGTGCCTCCTCTCATGGCGCTCACTTGTTGTTGTTGTGGTCTTCAGTCCAGAGACTGGTTTGATGCAGCTCTCCATGCTACTCTATCCTGTGCAAGCAGTACCTACTGCAACTTACATCCTTATGAATCTGCTTATCGTATTCATCTCTTGGTCTCCCTCTACAATATTTACCCTCCAGGATGCCATCTAATACTAAATTGGTGATCCCTTGATGCCTCAGAACATGTCCTACCAACCGATCCCTTCTTCTAGTCAAGTTGTGCCACAAATTTCTTTCCTGCCCAATTCTATTCAATACCTCCTCATTAGTTATGTGATCTACCCATCTAATCTTCAGCTTTCTTCTGTAGCACCACATTTCGAAAGATTCTATTCTCTTCTTGTCTAAATCATTTATCGCCCATGTTTCACTTCCATACAGATACTTTCAGAAAAGACTTCCTGATTCTTAAATCTATATTAGATCTTAACAAACTTCTTTTCTTCAGAAACGCTTTCCTTGCCATTGCCAGTCTATAATTTATATCCTCTCTACTTCGACCATCATCAGCTATTTTGCTCCCCAAATAACAAAACTTATTTACTACTTTAAGCGTCTCATTTCCCAATCTAATTCCCTCAGCATCACCCGACTTAATTCAACTGCATCCCATTATCCTCGTTTTGCTTTTGTTGATGTTCATCTTATATCCACTTTTCAAGACACTGTACATTCCGTTAAACTGCTCTTCCAAGTCCCTTGCTGCCTCTGACAGAATTACAGTGTCATCTGCGAACCTCAAAGTTTTTATTCCTTCTCCATGGATTGTAATACCTACTCTGAACTTTTCTTTTGTTTCCTTTACTGCTTGGTCAACATACAGATTGAATAACATTGGGGATACGTTGCAACCCTGTCTCACCACCTTCCCAACCACTGTTTCCCTTTAATGCCCCTCGACTCTTATAACTGCCATCTGGTTTCTGAACAAATTGTAAATAGCCTTTCGCTCCTTGTATTTTACCCCTGCCACCTTCAGAATTTGAAAGAGAGTGTTCCAGTCAACATTGTCAAAAGCTTTCTCTAAGTCTACAAATGCTAGAAACATAGGTTTGCCTTTCTTTAATCTTTCTTCTAAGATAAGTCGTAGGGTCAGTTTTAGCTCACGTGTTCCAGTATTTCTACGGAATCCAAACTGATCTTCCCCGAGGTCGGTTTCTGCCAGTTTTTCCATTCGTCTGTAAAGTATTTTGGAGCTGTGACTCATTAAACTGATAGTTCGGTAATTTACACATCTGTCAACACCTACTTTCTTTGGGATTGGAATTATTACATTCTTCTTGAAGTCTGAGGATATTTCGCCTGTCTCTTACATCTTGCTCACCAGATGGTAGAGTTTTGTCAGGGCTGGCTCTCCCAAGGCTGTCAGTAGTTCTAATGGAATGTTGTCTACTCTTGGGGCCTTATTTCGACTTAGGTCTTTCAGTGCTCTGTCAAACTCTTCACACAGTATCGTATCTCCCCTTTCATCTTCATCTACATCCTCTTCCATTTCCATAATCTTGTGCTCAAGTACATCGCCCTTGTATAGACCCTCTATATACTCCTTCCACCTTTCTGCTTTCCATTCTTTGCTTAGAACTGGGTTTCCATCTGAGCTCTTGATATTCATACAAGTGGCTCTCTTTTCTCCAAAGGTCTCTTTAATTTTCCTGTAGGCAGTATCTGTCTTACCCCTAGTGATATATGCCTCTTCATCTTTTCATTTATCCTGTAGCCATCCCTGCTTAGCCATTTTGCACTTCCTGTTTTAAGCCTCACTTAAGCCGTCCTAATTGGTTCCTGCCAAAGTAGTGCTAGCTGCCGATTGCAAAATTAAGAAGCACCGCTGCCCAGTTATGATTCTTTTAATTAGAGAATCCCACCAAAATGGAGCATCTTCTTCAGACGCCAATCACAACATGAACATCTCTCCTAATACCAAAAATAAATTGACTTCAGAGCTGCTCTCTTGACTTGACAGACTATTGCGTCAAACGCTCTTTCTCCCAAACTACGAGGTTAGCCTCGCATCTTAGGGGGTCGACAAATAAAGCGAGAGACGCTGCGAGGTTAGACTTTGTGTCCTATAGCCCAGGCTTTCTACATCCGATAGATGGCTGTCTTCGAAGGAGGTTCGTAAGAAACGGAAAGATGCCCAGTCCCCGCCTCCTGCGCTGTGCTCTGCACTGCTCCCCTGACAGCACATAAGCTTGTGCTGTCGTATAAAGCCCCACGGGATGGGCGTTCCGGCCTCCGTTCTAAGAATTCACCACACAGGTTTTTCCGTTCCTTGCTCTTTTAGCCGTCGCGTTCCGTGCTCACGTTTTCAAATCCAATGTGCTGTTTATTTGCATGCTCACCAGAATCATTCGCAACCCAGTGAGCCTATATCCGTGTTAATAAAGGGAAGAAATGACAGTTGTGTATGAACCGCGAAAATTTACTTTCAAAATCTTTTCTTAAAGAATTTACTTTATTTACTAGCGATTCGTCAAGAATATTAACACACTATGTGAGCGTGGAAGTAGTTGCCAAGGAATAACTGATGGAAATAAATTAAATTTCAACCAATGGAAATTTTATTCATAAAAGCCTTTTCAAAAGAGATTTAAAATTTATAAGCAGAAAGCACCCTCGAAATATCAAGTTACAATTTAACAAATGTGAATTTTATTCCTAAAGCTTTTTCAAAACAGTTTAAAATTATAAGCAGAAAAGCACCCTCGAAATATCAAGTTACAATTATTCAGAGGTAGAATTTTTTTTTTTTTTTTTTTTTTTTTTTTTTTTTTTTTTTTTTTTTTTTTTTTTTTTTTTTTTTTTTGCGGTAGGAGCCTTCGGGCTGGGAAGTTTCCGCTCCCTTTCAACACGGCCGTAGTCACGACCGCTCACAACGACCTCTGAAAAACTACACTGGTGGAAATCTGCTACACACCAGATTACTTTAAACTAAAATTTTTAACAACTCACACAAACACATTAACTATGCACCCCGTAAGAGGGATAGAAATGGTACAAACGCTCTCACTAAGAGCTTATTTTCGACCAAAAGCGCAATTTGTTTTTTAAAAAGGGCTCTTACGCTGGATGGGTGGCAACTTTATGAAAATGACTATTTAAATAAAACCCATGAAATTCAGAATTACACAAAGTGTACAACATGCTCTACATTACACATATACCGCCTCGCAAGATGATAGACAAGACAAAAATATATTTCAGGAATTCGGTCCTTTCCTTAATTCTATAAATTCGTTAACACCGAATCCGACAAACATGAGAGAGGCAGCTATTAACGTATGGCAGACCGGCAGACAGACGGATCGACACTAACTGCCTAACAAATGCGAACGAGAGACAAACAAGCAAGCTGGGGACGAGAGGCTGACCAACAACACAAGTAGAATTTAACAAGTAACTGAAACAACATATCACTAATCACTCAGCTTCTAATAACTGCAATTTGTGGTGAAGACCTGGTGCAGCACCCCCAAAACGCTCTCCCGAACCGTCCGCTGCCAGCCGCTTCAACGGAAGCAGGAAGGTGCGCCGATCTCCCGTCTCACGGCGTCGCACCTCGCCCCGGCCAGACCGATGTCGTGGTTTGACTCCTGTTGCTCTCGTGTCGGCCGCGAAGACACTACCCCTTTCTATACGGCGCTGCTACTGGACTCACGTGGCGATCTCACATGCGCCGACGCTCCAGGCGGAGATGATATCTTGTGTCCCAGTGCGCGACCGACCAACCGATCTATCCAACCGCCAATGCCCACTGCCTGAGCCAACTCGAGCAGACTGGCGGCCTAACACATACTAGCACTCCGGGCGTCAGACAGGCACTAACCGCCTCACCAATGCGGGCGAGAGACAGACCCAGACTAACTTGGCTGACCAACTGAGCAGACTCGGCGACTCAGACTGGCCGATTCTCCTCTTAACGTACGGCAGACCGACAGACAGATAGACACTGACTGCCCGACACTGAGCCGGCTGAATGGCACGCATTGTTGGCTACCGTGTTTCCTGTCTACTATAGGACATTTATAATCCAACTAGTTGATTGTCTCATTTTGTGACATGTTAGGGAAATATTGAAAACCAAATATGAGGCCGATCGTGGCGGCTGTTGGTTGATTTGGGAGAGGTGACCAGACAGCGAGGTCATCGGTTCCATCGGATTAGGGAAGGATAGGAAAGAAAATCGGCTGTGCCCTTTTCAAAGGAACCGCCTCGGCATTTGACTGAAGCGATTTAGGAGTCACGGAAAACCTAAATCAGGATGGGCTTACACGGGTTTGAACCGTCGTCCTTTTGAATGGAAGTAAAATGTGCTAACCACTGCGCCGCCTCCCGCGGTCATTGTAAGTGCTCAAAAATATTGCCACCTACTTCGATTCACATGTTTATCCACACACAGAATGATTAGACGCAGCTAAGAAGTACACTCCTGGAAATTGAAATAAGAACACCGTGAATTCATTGTCCCAGGAAGGGGAAACTTTATTGACACATTCCTGGGGTCAGATACATCACATGATCACACTGACAGAACCACAGGCACATAGACACAGGCAACAGAGCATGCACAATGTCGGCACTAGTACAGTGTATATTCACCTTTCGCAGCAATGCAGGCTGCTATTCTCCCATGGAGACGATCGTAGAGATGCTGGATGTAGTCCTGTGGAACGGCTTGCCATGCCATTTCCACCTGGCGCCTCAGTTGGACCAGCGTTCGTGCTGGACGTGCAGACCGCGTGAGACGACGCTTCATCCAGTCCCAAACATGCTCAATGGGGGACAGATCCGGAGATCTTGCTGGCCAGGGTAGTTGACTTACACCTTCTAGAGCACGTTGGGTGGCACGGGATACATGCGGACGTGCATTGTCCTGTTGGAACAGCAAGTTCCCTTACCGGTCTAGGAATGGTAGAACGATGGGTTCGATGACGGTTTGGATGTACCGTGCACTATTCAGTGTCCCCTCGACGATCACTAGTGGTGTACGGCCAGTGTAGGAGATCGCTCCCCACACCATGATGCCGGGTGTAGGCCCTGTGTGCCTCGGTCGTATGCAGTCCTGATTGTGGCGCTCACCTGCACGGCGCCAAACACGCATACGACCATCATTGGCACCAAGGCAGAAGCGACTCTCATCGCTGAAGACGACACGTCTCCATTCGTCCCTCCATTCACGCCTGTCGCGACACCACTGGAGGCGGGCTGCACGATGTTGGGGCGTGAGCGGAAGACGGCCTAACGGTGTGCGGGACCGTAGCCCAGCTTCATGGAGACGGTTGCGAATGGTCCTCGCCGATACCCCAGGAGCAACAGTGTCTTTAATTTGCTCGGAAGTGGCGGTGCGGTCCCCTACGGCACTGCGTAGTATCCTACGGTCTTGGCGTGCATCCGTGCGTCGCTGCTGTCCGGTCCCAGGTCGACGGGCAAGTGCACCTTCCGCCGACCACTGGCGACAACATCGATGTACTGTGGAGACCTCACGCCCCACGTGTTGAGCAATTCGGCGGTACGTCCACCCGGCCTCCCGCATGCCCACTATACGCCCTCGCTCAAAGTCCGTCAACTGCACATACGGTTCACGTCCACGCTGTCGCGGCATGCTACCAGTGTTAAAGACTGCGATGGAGCTCCGTATGCCACGGCAAACTGGCTGACACTGACGGCGGCGGTGCACAAATGCTGCGCAGCTAGCGCCATTCGACGGCCAACACCGCGGTTCCTGGTGTGTCCGCTGCGCCGTGCGTGTGATCATTGCTTGTACAGCCCTCTCGCAGTGTCCGGAGCAAGTATGGTGGGTCTGACACACCGGTGTCAATGTGTTCTTTTTTCCATTTCCAGGAGTGTATTTCCGATATCCTCTGCTGACATGCATTGGCGATACGCATAATCATGTTATCGAGGGTTTTGGCACTTCGTTATAAATTTCATTCTTCAAGTAATTCCACAGGCGAAGTAAGAGCTAGCGATCTTGCAGCCCAGACTATGAGCCGCTTCCTCCGATCCACCGACGATTGTGCAGGCGATCTAACACTTCCCTTGCTACTGCAAAAACTGTGTTTGCACAACTATCTTGTTGAAACCACGTTGTCTGTCGCAAGTCCAAGGGAAGGTCTGCTGGCAATACTGGAAGCTTGGCCTCCAACAATGTTCGATATTTATCACCATTTAAGGTGTCATCGCTAAAGCATGGAGCAATGAATTTGTTACCAACTATTCCACATTAAACATTCACATGCCGCTGACGCTGATGTTCAGCTTTATGTGACCAATGTGGGTTTCCCTCATTAAAGTAATGCATGTTGTGTCGATTGATCTTACCGTGGTTCGTGAAGGTCGTCTCATCAGAGAACAGTACTCGAGCTAAGAAACTGGGATCTCTCCGTATTTGCTGAAGCAACCACTGGCAAAATAGTACTCGGTCCTCGAAACCTTTTCCATGAAGTTCCTAATGGAAGGAAATAAAGGGCGGGGCGAATGAAAGTCGCCCAGAAGAGAAGATACGATTGGACGTGAATGTATGCATATAACCACACCCTGTGACGCGCACACCACGTGTACGACCGCCATGTGCTCCACACCGGTTCAGAGCATAACCGTACAACATTATCTCCGGAAACCCGTTGGAATCTGTTATCACGTATTGGGGTAAACTGTTCAGATTCACGTTAGAGCATGCTGTGGAAGCTACATCCTGCATAGATATTGGATGTACGTGTTGTACATAAACAATAAAATAGATGACTATGGATTATCATAAATAACCACGTCTGCAACAAGGTGTGGACAGTTATTTTTAATTTTTTAAGTGGCCTTAAAAGTGAACCTATTTATCCATGTACAAATATTTCTTCGAGACAAACATTTGTTAACAGCCTTCGTTCAGTTATTGCTAACAGTTACGATCGTAGCTATGAAATTTATGCAGTTGTTAGTACTTCTATGCTTCAGTTATTGTTAGTGAACAAATATGCCAATAATACATATTTACTTTCGTTAGTGTGTTGGATTATGTGGAATGTGTAAGGAACAGCGTCCCTTAGTCTCTCCTTTATGAATATAGCAGGTTGTTTCACAACAATCACAATAACTGAAAATTGCATCTATATGCTAAGCCTGTTCGATTTGACGCAAAAAGCGTCGATTTCGCTGCTTGTCAAACAGATTCTCATCCGACCTCGTAAACCTGACTAGATTAAAAGCAAAAAAAATTAAAAAGTCACAGAAAATTCTCCTCTTTAGGACCGAGTAACACTTATCACCAGACCGCCGAATTGATCTTTATTGATATTACAGACAACACTGATATCCATCACGCATATTTGCAGGTGCAGTATGGATTGATCACTGAGGTGAAAAAAATCATTCGATAGCGATACTTGTGGCCGAGTGGTTCCAGGAGCGCGCGACCGCTAAGGTCGCAGGTTCCAATCCTGCGTCGGGCATGGATGTGTGTGATGTCCTTAGGTTAGTTAGGTTTAAGTAGTTCTAAGTTCTAGGGGACTGATGACCTCAGATGTTAAGTCCCATAGTGCTCAGAGCCATTTGAACCATTTGATAGCGATATGCACGTATACAGAAGGCGGTAACATCGCGTACAGAAGGTATAAAAGGCCAGTGCCTTACCAGAGCTGTCACTTGTACTCAGGTGATTCATGTCAAAAGGTTTCCTACGTGATTATTGTTGCACGACGGGAATTAACAGACTTTGGACGCGGAATAGTAGTTGGAGATAGGCGCATGGGCCATTCCATTTCGAAAATCATTAGGGAATTCAATATTCCTAGATCCGCAGTGTCAAGAGTGTGCCGAGAATACCACATTTCAGGCATTACCGCTGACCACGTACAACGCAGTGGACGACTGCTTTTACTTAACGACCGAGAGCAGCAGCATTTGCTTAGAGTTGCCAGTGCTAACAGACAAACAACACTGGATGAAGTAACGACAATAATCAATGAGAGACGTACGACGAAAGTATCCGTTAGAACAGTGCGGCGAAATTGGGCTATGGCAGCAGACGACCGACGCGTGTGTCTTTGCTAACAGCAGATATCGCCTGCTACGCCTCTCCTGGCCGTGTAGCCTTAGCGGTTGAACCTCCGACGACTGGAAAACCTTGGCCTGGTCAGATAAGTCCCGGATTTCAGTTGGTAAGAGCAGGTGATAGGGCTCGAGAGTGGCGCAGTCCCCACGAAGCTTTGGACACAAGAGGTCAACAATTCACTCTGCAAGCAGGTTGTGGTTCCACAATTGTGTGGGCTGTGGTTACATGGAATGGACTGGATACGCTGGCCCAACTGAACCAATTATCGGCTGGAAGTGGTTATGCTTGGCTACTTGGCGACCATTCAAAACCATTCATAGACTTCATCTTCGCAAACAACGATGGAATGTTTATGGACGACAATGTGTCATAAACATTCTGGACAATGAAAAAATCGAGTCGTCAGTACGTGCACAATGTCCTGTACCGGCAATACTTTCGGAATTATGGGCGGCTATGGTGGCAGCATGGCTCATTATTTCTGCAGGAGACTTCTGTTGCGGCTACATGTAGTAAGCGTTGCTTCACGCAATGGAGAATGGCAAAACAGAGGCACGCCGGCGACCGAGGCATTGCGAAGTAGGCAGGCACAGATAGCCTTGCTGACAGCAGCAGTCTACCAACAGACTGACGCAAGGACGCACACAGACCGAGCACCGAGTGAAGCCTGGAGAGTGCTGAGTAAGGAGAAGTGAGGTCAGCACGCTAAGTTACGCTGCAATATATTGCGGGAGTAATAACAAAAAGGTACTACGGAGGGTAAAAAACGTCCTCCTGCCGGATGTAAATAGTGGAGTGCAGGCAGCAACAGACCGAAGCCATTAGGAAGCAGTTCGGGTCTGAAGACGATCGTGGTTCGTGTCCGAATGTTCAATCTTCGCAGGTGACGATTCCAGAAGTCAGTTGCAGTTCACAGGAGTCATCCGTTAGCCGCCAGATGTCAACTTCAGCTCTGGAGGTCGGCCCGAGTTCGGTCGGCACCATGGCTGACTAACTACAGCGAGAACTTCCAGCAGGACCAGCTGCAGTGCAGTCTTCGTCACAGGCGCCGCCGCTGACTGACGCCCAGACTTCACGGCAACCCAGCCTCATGGCGCATGGTCCGTCCATGACTGGACCTCGCGGACATCGCGACTGACGGCTTTCCAGCCGCCGGTGCAGCAGGCGTCGGCAGCTGACCTCACGGCGACGCGGCTCCGTGGGCGTGCCCGTACTGAGGCACCGGGCGGCGACGAGTTCATCTCAACCACAGGGCATCCTGGCTTCAGCAGAGCTCTGGTGGCCTGAGGCTCCCGAGTCCGATCAGCGGTGCGCGTTGCGCGCATTGTAGGAGAATCTACACAGCAGCAGCCAGGCGGAGGGATCCGCAGGGCTGGGCAGCGACGACGAGGGAGAAATTGTAAAGAAAGTTCAGGAAATAATTGTAAAACTCCACGCCGTCTCAGTCTTTGGCGCAGCCACTGTGTCTGCTGCTAACAAGTGGTACAGAAGACGTAACACTTCTAACGACTTGTTGAGTCCATGCGACGTTGAGCTGATGCACTACACGGTGAAGAACGAGAGCCGACATTATATTAGGAGATATCCCATGACTTTTGTTACTTCTGGGTACTACTCTTAGTGGAAAGAATTACTCTACATGAAAATGAAAACCAGAGAATTTTAAAGGTATGTTTGCTCCTATGATAAATTTGTACCACTTAATTTTATCGTCAGTTATTGCGAGTAACATTTCAATGGTTGTAGGTAGACGATATCTACTTGTACATATACATGCTTCCTCTGCAATTCACGTATAAGCGTTTCGCAGAGGGATCATAGAATCATTTTCAAACTATTTCTCGATCATTCCGCTTTCAAATAGGAGCTGGGAAAAATGAGAACCTAAATCTGTCCATTCAAGTTCTGATTTCTTTATTTTAATACTAGGACAGGTAGAAGTCAACATATTTTGGCATTCACAGCAGAAATTACATATTGAAATTACGTTAAAAGATCTCGTTGTTGTGACGAAAAACATCTTTGTTTTAATGACTGTCACTCCAACTCGCTTATCATATCCGAGATACTCTCTCCCTAATTTCGTGATTATACAAAACGAACGACTGGGTGGACCAGTGAAGAATCTGTATATTTCTCAACGCGTTCGTGGTGTGAAATGCAGGGTGGGATCTGGAATATGCCATTTGTTACCCTCGTCATAAAGGGTATGACAATTACAATTGTTTTCACATACTGCCAAGAATTCAACCTACCTTCAACAGTTACCAAATCACTCCGCTTGTCATATGCAGTAGCTCCCCACTTCATGATTCCAGCAGTTGGAGAGGAATAGGCCTTGAGAATAGCTACTTCCTTTGACCTTCCTGCGACCTTTCACGGACACGTCGTCGATCTGGCCGCCACAACAGAAGCGAGAGGCACCACTGAACGCTAGAGAGTACACTCTGCAAGTCGATATTGTCTTGTAGTATGTAACAGAGACACGGCTGTTCGATGTCTCAAAGCAACTTAAAGTGATCAGTTCGCGGCGCCTCAAGACGTTCATGATGTAACACTTTTCATTTCCGTCAGAGTATATTCTAAGTAAAGTCTTTACCTCTTATCTGGCATGTCTCTGTCCTCTGTCCACTGCCAGAAAGAACATTGTATTTCTCCTAGAAGTCTGTGCTCCTTTTAAACCCAGGGCTTTTTTTTTAAGGTGAGCACCTTGTTGGGAATTTTTTCTGGGTGCGGTGTTTGCAGAGGAGGAATCATTTATCTCAGCTCTACTGATCCTTCTAGTACCACGTCTTCCTGTCTTTTCTACTAGGTGTGATCCCCATGTTCCTCGCCGAATATACGAAGGACCTTGTAATACATCATATTATCTCGCTAACTTAAATAATGTAATGAAAAAGTATATACTAGCTTGTTATAATTAAAGTGCAGCTACTGATGGAGGTCCAGAGTGAGCCGTAATTATCGTATGTCAGCGAAACTTTGTACATACTTTAATGCGTTAATGAGGAACCGGTTTCACTGGAAAAAATTATTTTCAATTTTGGGCATCAGATGCATATCTGGCGCTGTACAGCAAGTCGACAATTCCTCCGGTGCTCATACTCAACAGATTGTGCAAACGGCGGTCAATAGTAACATAAGCACTTGTTTGATCTTTACTGCCCACGTCCCACTCCTAATCCATTACACATGGAAAGGTTTCTATACGTCTTTCTTCCATTCACAGCGCCAGATTTGCAACTAGTGGCCAACATTGAAACTACATTTTTCCGGCATAAGTCGGTTCCACGTTATCATATCTACCAAATATCACCACCATAAAATATTCACAGCCCATACTGGACCTCTATGAGTAGCTTTACTTTAGTTATAACCACCCGGTATAAAGTCGGTGGAGTATTTTTAATCTTCTTTCGTAAGAAACAAGGGAGTCTGAGAGTCCTTTTTGCAACTGATTTCTTCTCCTTCAAAAGTCAAGATGCATCTAAGGAAGACATTTGTTGTTTGAAGTTACTTGCGAATAAAGGATTTTCTCGTGAGTTAAATGATGTATTGTTCATTTAATATATTCCTTATAAGTCACTAATTTTCTGTTTCAGCTGATAATGATGATGAGGTCCCATACTCCGAGGAGCGTAGGGAACAATGCTGGAGACCCGCACCACCGACTAGGCAAAGTCGTAGCGGAGGTGCCAATGCCTTCCTCCGACCGTGATGGAGATGAATGATGATGATGATGAAGACAACACATCAACACTCAATCATCTCGAGGCAGGAAAAATCCCTGACCCCGCCTGGAATCGAGCCCGGGACCCCAAGGGCGGGAGAACGCTACCGTAAGACCACGAGCAATGAAAAGATTATTCGCCATCCACTTGTTGTTAGATGGATATCTGTGTCCTCTCAGAGCCTGGAGTCTAGTACTGTTTGTATACGAAGTATGATTAATTGTATTGTCCATTGGGACATTTTAACATAGTCCACCATCATCCAACTTACAGCAATATCTGGTCTGGTTTGATTTGAACAGGAAAACCTAAGATAACAGAGCGCATTTTCTGGCTAAGAAGGAAATTTCGTTTGAGTCAACCATTAAGTTCAAATTAAACGTGAGAATTTTTACTCCTACTGTAACACTTGTGATATATCTTGCCACAGGACAATCAACGTTCTACCTTGACTCCAGAACTTGCTTTACGGGAAGAACCACTACTTACTCATTTTAATTTACCATTCCACTTAATTTTCAGTATTGACACCAAGTCTCAAACGTTGAAAGGCGGCAAAGCGTTCGGCTTGCTTTTGTTTCATTGAATTTGAAAATTCATTTCTAAGAGAGCGTAGTGAGGAGACATGATCGAACAGTAATAGGTACGGAGAGTAAATACGATTTCAATGACTGTATGTGCTGGCCGGCCGTTGTGACCGAGAGGTTCTAGGCGCTTCAGTCCTGAACCACTCTGCTGCTACGGTCGCAGGTTCGAATCCTGCCTCGGGCAGGGATGTGTGTGATGTCCTTAGGTTAGTTAGGTTTAAGTAGTTCTAAGTCTAGGGGAGTGATGACCTCAGATGTTAAGTCCCGTAGTGCTTAGAGTCATTTGAACTGTATGTGCTGACCTCATTATAGGTTCTTGTTTTAATTAGCGTTTCGGATTTTACCCTGTTGTGGGTCTATTCTTTGGCTTTCTGAGAGAGTTTGTAAATCGCATTCATGATGGACTCAGGGCAAACTTTGCGGGACCGACGGGAAAGGGAGGGTCCGGTACACAGCACGACTCCTGCCATCGCGGAAATGGAGCTGGGCCTTGCCCGAAATGTGTTGTCTGTGTGGAAGCCGCGACGCCGGGCACGGGTCTATAGCCCGTCTCCACTCTGGCTGGGGGAAGCCCAGCTGTGGAGTGAGAGAAAGAATCTGTGTCAACAGGAGAGCGGCGTTCTGCCGTACTCAGAATAATGCCTTGAGGAGATAACCGACTTTCGAAAAAGCTTAGAAAGGCCGCAGCATTACACTGAAGCGCAAAAGAAACTGGTATAGGCATGCGTCTCCAAATACAGAGATATGTAAACAGGCATAATACGACGCTGCGGTCGGCAACGCCTTTATAAGACAACAATTGTCTGGCGCAGTTGTTATATCGGTTACTGCTGCTGCAATGACAGGTTATCATGATTTAAGTGAGTTTGAACGTGGTGTTGTAGTCGGCGCACGAGTGATGGCACACAGAATCTCCGAGGCAGCGATGAAGTGGGGATTTCCCCGTGGTACCTGATTCTTACTGGAATTAAGGAAAACGTGGAAGGGAGGACCTACCAATACAACTTTCTTTTCACACAACCTGTTTAATTAACAACAGATATAACAAAAAAAATTTTTACTAAATGAACAAATTTACGAAATTCTTTTGACCTTAAACCTTAAGATGAATAAGCCTTTGCAAAAGAATTCAAACAGCAAACAATATGACAATGACTACAAGACGTCCAGACCTGCAGCCCGCCCGTTATCGGGTGAAACAGCGGTGTTTACTACCGTGATGGACACAGTCTCTCTTATTAAATGCCCTTCTGCAACACACGAAAGCTATATAAGCACCATTGATGATAAGAGTGATTCAGTTACACAAAACAGATGACGTCAATTTAATTTGAAAGCTGTTTGTCGAAAACTTCGGGTTAAGATGCGCACCTGTGCTTAAAGGTTAAACAGATTAGGAAACAATATGACAATGATAAGGCTTACTTCAAGCAACCAACCTCTTAATTTCAATCGGCAACCACGGTGCGACTGGATCCCAACCCGTCCCTTTTGACGATCTTATTTTGACTAAAGCCCTGGTGACAGTTGGCTGTTAATATTTTTAAAATTAGACTGATTGTCAGTTATTAAGACCGCTCTGGAGCAACGTCTTAAAACATTACTTGTGAACACATTACAAGTGAACTCACTCGGCGGAACAACACCAATAATGACCCGGTCTTTCAAACACATCAATGCACAGCTTAGTACAACAGGTTGTTCAGATTATAACTAATGACTGAGAAATGCAGTTACAATCAAAGAAATGAACCGGTTAACGTCTAAATCTATCCACAAGGTCCCTCTTTTGTTTAACGGCAACCTGTGCCTTAGTACAGTTGTTCCGGCTGTATTTACGACCAGGAGCTGATTCATTAGAACATTAATGGTTCAAATGGCTCTAAGCACTATGGGACTTAACATCTGAGGTCATCAGACCCCTAGACTTAGAACTCTCTCTCTCTCTCTCTCTCTCTCTCTATTCGTTTAGTCGCTTCAGACTCTTCGTGACCCCATGAACCAAATCACGCCACTTTTTCCTGTCTTGCACTTTCTCCCGTAGACCTTCCAAGTTGGAACTCATTGCTTCTGTGATGCCATCGATCCATCTCATCCTCTGACGTCCTCTTCTTCTAGTTCCTTCAATCTTCCCCAGCATTAATGTTTTTTTCCAGCGAGGCATACCTTCGCATTGTGTGTCCAAAGTAGGTCAGCTTTTGTTTTAACATTAGACCTTCCAGGGAGAAATCTGGTTTAATTTGCTCCAATATTGATCTGTTGGTTCTCTTTGCAGTCCATGGAACTCTAAGAAGTTTCCTCCAACACCACAATTCGAAGGAGTCAATTCTTCGCCGTTCAGCCTTTCTAATGGTCCAGGTCTCACATCCATACATCACAACTGGAAAGACCATAGCCCTCACAATACGGATCTTTGTTGCTAGTGTTATATCTCTGGACCTTATAACATTGTCAAGGTTTGACATCGCCTGTCTACCGAGCAACAGGCGTCTCCGGATTTCATGGCTGAAGTCGCCGTCAGCAGAGATCTGGGAACCGAGGTAACTGAATGTGGTCACTACCTCCATGATTTCTCCTGCTATATCCCACGAATTGGTAGGTGTAGTTGCCATAATTTTTATTTTCTTCACATTCAGCATAAGACCGGCCTTTTCACTTTCGTCTTTCACCTTCAGTAAGAGTGTTCTCAATTCTTCTTCACTTTCTGCCAACAGGATCGTATCATCCGCGTACCTGAGGTTGTTTACATTTATTCCAACTATTTTAATTCCTGTTTCTCCTTAGAACTACTTAAACCTAACTAACCTAAGGACATCACACACATGCATGCCAGAGGCAGGATTCGAACCTGTGACCGTAGCAGCAGCGCGGGTCCGGATTGAAGCGCCTAGAACCGCTCGGCCATAAGGCTGACAGAACATCAGCGATAGGGTACAGCCAGAAATGGAAGGCAATATAATAGCGGGACAAATTTTCAAACGACAACTAGTGTCTTAGTACAATACTATAGCCTATATTTACGACCAAAGAGCTGACCGAGTAAAACTCTGAGGGTCGGGTACAAAGCAGAAAATAATAATGGGACTGGTAGACAATGATACAAATCACCACGAGGATTACGGAATGTTACTTCCCTTTATCAGCAAGTAGTTCCATACATCCACGGTGCGTCGCAGCAGATGAAAGCCAGGTAGAGGGCAGCCAAGCCACGAGCGGTCGTCCGACACGAAATGTTCCCAACCAACCGACGGGATGGTGTAGTCGACGCTGACCCGGTGAAGTACTTCGTTCCCTCTGCGCATGCCCTCCTTGCGCACCTCTTGGCTTCGGCCTCTCGAACCTCGTAACCACTTCTTGTCTCGACGTTACCGCCG
The DNA here is from genome assembly GCF_021461385.2 of Schistocerca piceifrons. Taxonomy (NCBI): domain Eukaryota; kingdom Metazoa; phylum Arthropoda; class Insecta; order Orthoptera; family Acrididae; genus Schistocerca; species Schistocerca piceifrons. Next base: position 775,613,165 of record NC_060140.1, on the reverse strand, counting down.
ATCGCCAAATTTCGTGCCTCCACTCGGGCCAGCGGACCCCCTATATATATCGGCAAACAAAGACCTTCTAAGGACGTAATCCACATATACCAACTCTTCCTCATAGATACTGGCTATGGGGGCCGCAAGAGGGATAGTCGATGCTACACCTGAGCCAGTGGCGCCAGGCAGAACAGTCTACTAACTCAATGACGCCACGGCTCACCCCGTACGACCATTTCACGAGTGTACCGTGAATATCAGGGATCCGGTAAAACATCAAATCTCGGACATCGCTGCGACCGGAAAAAGATTCTGCAAGAACGCGACGAACGACGACTGAAGAGCATTGTTAAACGTGACAGAAGTGCAATCCTTCCGCAAATGGCTGCAGATTTCAGTGCTGGGCCAACAGTAAATGTCAGCTTGAGAACTATTCAACGCCGGCCGCTGTGGCCGAGTGGTTCTAGGCGCTTCAGTCCGGAACCGCGCTGCTGCTCCGGTCGCAGGTTCGAATCCTGCCTCGGGCATGGATGTGTGTGATGTCCTTAGGTTAGTTAGGTTTAAGTAGTTCTAAATCTAGGGGACTGATGACCTCAGATGTCAAGTCCCATAGTGCTTAGAGCCATTTGAACCATTTGAACTATTCAACGAAACATCATCTATGTGGGCTTTCTTAGCCAAAACCCACCTGTGTACCCTTGATAACTGCACGACACAAAGCTACATACGACTCTGAGAGGTTACACGTACGTAAGCATCCTGTCTGATCACCTGCATCCATCCATGTCCATTGTGTATTCCGACGGAGTTGGGCAATTTCAGCAGGAAAATGCGACACCCCACACGTCCAGAATTGCTACAGAGTGGCTCCAGAAACTCTCTTCTGAGTTTAAACACTTCCGCTGGCCGTCAAACCCCCCAGACATGAAGATTATTGAGCGTGTCTGGGATACCTTGCAACGTGCTGTTCAGCCTCCTCCTTCACTGCCGTACTCTTACGGATTTATTGACAGCGCTGAAAGATTCATGGTGTCAATTTCCTCCAGCACTAGTTGAGACATTAGTCGTGTCCAGGTCACGTCGTGTTGCGGCACTTCTGGGTGCTCGCTGGGGCCCTACACGATATTAGGCAGGTGTACTAGTTTCTTTGTTTCTTTAGTGTATCAGGTAGCCTCGAGCACTGTTTTTAACTTTCCCAGAATCTCGAAAGCGAGGAATGCTGGTGAGAGAGAAAAACGCCGACTGGTAAAAATGACGTCATGAGGCATATCACATAGAGGGAAGGCTTTTTCATTTATTTATTTTTTTATGAGAAGATAGGAAATTAGAGAAGTCATCGGAGCAAATATCTATAGATCTCCCTCGATCGATATGTCGTGAACAGCCGAGGCTCCATCCCCCACGTTCCTTTGTTATTGGTTCCATTGTTATCCATTTCCAGTCTAGCTGTGTTGTGCTACGCATGCGTTCAAAATTCCTCGTATCTTCCAAAATTCTCGTTTCCTCGTTTGCGTTTACTTTCGTTGTGCGGTCAGTGGATTTAAAACGAGTGCTGCATATCGTACGGTGGTGTGTTTTATGTCTGACGACAAAAAAATGATTTAAATGGCTCTGAGCACTATGGTACTTAACTTCTAAGGTCATCAGTCCCCTAGAACGTAGAACTACTTAAACCTATCTAACCTAAGGACATCACACACACCCATGCCCGAGGCAGGATTCGAACCTACGACCGTAGTTGTCGCGCGGTTCCAGATTGTAGCGCCTAGAACCGCTCGGCCATCCATGGGATGAATCATGGCAGTCACTCCCTACACAACTATGAAGTCTGACAAGAATGTTGGTCGGGGAAGAAGTCGTTCAACTTCTGAATCTCTGTTTGCAGTTGCTGTACCTCAACTGGTCTTCTATCAAAAAAGCAAATGATGCTGGCTTAAATAGCCTTATTCCAAGGGATCTCAATTTCGACGACCCTAAGTGCTTAAAGGTATCACTCACTGGATATGAAATTCTGTGGCTTTATGGAAAGTGGAAGAAATTCACTGACATGCCAGAGTGGAATGGATTCATGGAAGATGCCACAAGTCACCGACAGTCAGTTCGTTGAAAATTAATGTGCCCCCCATTCTTAAATTATCCTCCAACTTTGTACAACTCAATATGTACATCTCTTCAAACAGCATTGAAAAAATGCATAAGGCATGGTCAAAGGTGGTGGTTTATCACTTTCGATCAGGCGTGAAGGCGAGGGATATTGTAAGAAACAAGGCAGTGATTTAGAACGTGTCATTGTACGGTTAGGTGGGTTTCACCTTGTAATGTCCTTCTTGGGGTACATCTGTAGAATAATGGTAGGAAGTTCCTTGAGAGCCTTACGGTCGACAATATTTACTGAAAACAGTCTGGATAAACTTTTAAATGGGCATGCGTACACTCCAGCAGTAAGAGCTCATACACTAGTTCACGGGCCATTGTCATATTACATATTTCTGATATTTAAATTGTCTTTATTAATATTGTCATGCTCTTTTACGAATTTTTATGTATTGGCCGTTACTAGCATACGTACACTCCAGCAGTAAGAGCTCATACACTAGTTCACGGGCCATTGTCATATTACATATTTCTGATATTTAAATTGTCTTTATTAATATTGTCATGCTCTTTTACGAATTTTTATGTATTGGCCGTTACTAGTACTTGGAATTCCTTTTAACAATCCACTCTTACCATTTAAGACATGGATAAAAATGAATAAAAATACATATGAATAAAGCACAGGTGAACGAAGAAAATTAAAAAGATACACAGAGAAAAACCTGTATACTCATTACAGAGCCGTCTTCCCACTGGAAGTTTCATTTCGTTGAATAACTTTGACTAACAAAAAGAAAAAAAATGGAATTACTTTGGCTTTCAAGTGTGTAAACGCTTGTTGTTGTTGTGGTCTTCCGTCCTGAGACTGGTTTGATGCAGCTTTCTCCATGCTACTCTATCCTGTGCTAGCTTCTTCATCTCCCAGTACCTACTGCGACCTACATCCTTCTCAATCTGCTTAGTGTATTCATCTCTTGGTCTCCCTCTACGATTTTTACCCTCCACGCTGCCCTCCAGTACTAAATTGGTGGTCCCTTGATGCCTCAGAATATGCCCTACCAACCGATCCCTTCTTCTAGTCAAATTGTGCCACAAATTTCTCTTCTCTCCAATTCTATTCAGTACCTCCTCATTAGTTATGTGATCTACCCATCTAATCTTCAGCATTCTTCTGTAGCACCACATTTCGAAAGCTTCTGTTCTCTTCTAGTCTAAACTATTTATCATCCACGTTCACTTCCATACATGGTTACACTCCATACAAATATTTTCAGAAACGACTTCCTGACACTTAAATCTATACTAGATGTTAACAAATTTCTGTTCTTCAGAAACGCTTTCCTTGCCATTGCCAGTATACTTTTTCTATCCTCTCTACTTCGACCATCATCAGTTATTTTGCTCCCCAAATAGAAAAACTCGTTTACTACTTTAAGTGTCTCATTTCCTAATCTAATTCCCGCAGTATCATTCGATTTAATTCAACTACATTCCATTATGCTCTTTTTGCTTTTGTTGATGTTTATTTATATCTTCCTTTCAAGACACTGTCCATCCCGTTCAGCTGCTCTTCCAGGTCCTTTGCTGTCTCTGACAGAATTACAATGTCATCGGTGAACCTCAAAGTTTTTATTTCTTCTCCATGGATTTTAATTCCAACTTCGAATTTTCCTTTTGTTTCCTTTACTGCTTGCTCAATATACAGATTGAATAACATCGGGGAGAGGCTACAACCCTGTCACACTCCTTTCCCAACCACTGCTTCCCTTACATACCCCTCGACTCTTATAACTGCCATCTGGTTTCTGTACAATTTGTAAATAGCCTTTCGCTTTTGAAAGAGAGTGTTCCAGTCAACATTGTCAAAAGCTTTCTCTAAGTCTACAAATGCTGGAAACGTAGGTTTGCCTTTCCTTAATCTATTTTCTAAGATAAGTCGTAGGGTCAGTATTAGCTCACGTGTTCCAACATTTCTACGGAATCCAAACTGATCTTCCCCGAGGTCAGCTTCTACCGGTTTTTCCAGTCCTCTGTAAGGAATTCGTGTTAGTATATTGCATCCATGGCTTATTAAATTGATAGTTCGATAATTTTCATATCTGTCAACTTCTGCTTTCTTTGGGATTGGAATTATTATATTCTTCTTGAAGTCTGAGGGTATTTAAAGTGTTTCATACGTCTTGCTTACCAGAAGGTAGAGTTTTGTTAGTCCTGGCTTTCCCAAGGCTGTCAGTAGTTCTAATGGAATGTTGTCTACTACCGGGGCCTTGTTTCGACTTAGGTCTTTCAGTGCTCTGTCAAACTCTTCACGCAATATCATATCTCCCATTTCATCTTCATCTACATTCTCTTCCATTTCTATAATATTGTCCTCAAGAACATCGTCCTTGTATAGACCCTCTATTTACTCCTTCCACCTTTCTGCTTTCTCTTCTTTGCTTAGAGCTGGGTTTCCATCTGAGCTCTTGATATTCATGCAAGTGGTTCTCTTTTCTCCAAAGGTCTCTTTAACTTTCCTGTAGACAGTATCTATATTACCCCTAGTGAGATATGCCTCTACATCCTTACATTTGTCCTCTAGCTATCCATGCTTAGTCATTTTGCACTTCCTGTCAATTTCATTTTTGAGAGGGTTATATTCATTTTTGCCTGCTTCATTTACTGCATTTTTATATTTTCTCCTTTTATCAATTAAATTCAATATCTCTTCTGTTACCCATGGATTTCTATTAGCCTTCGTCTTTTTACCTACTTGATCTCTGCTACCTTCACTATTTCGTCTCTCAAAGCTATCCTTTCTTCTTCTAAACGCTTAACAGTGCCTAAAATTGAAAACAAGGTTATTTGTAGCATGAATTTTCATTCTTTACAATTTTGATAAGTTGACATTTTTCATTTGGAGTAGCCGTTTTTGAATTACAGGCGTTGGAGCCGACATTTTTGGCCAAGTTGGTAAAAATGAACGAAGTTTGACAACTGATTGCCATCAATCGGTTGTACCAATTTTGACATTTAAGTAGGTCATTCAAAGCAAAGTTTAATGTTCTTTTATTTTGGCGCTAGTAAATCTTAAGTAGGATGCATAGTTTCTGAATAATAGTCGAAAACCTAAAAAAAGTACCAACATTTCTTGGTTTCTTGGCCACAAATATTGTCCAAAGGTTTTGGAGGACAAAAAATTGGATTCAACATACTCTAAACTATATGCGCAAAATAAAAAAATAAGGAAATTCCAACGGCCGTTCACCTGCATAACATGACCTCAAACACGACTATTCACCTGGCCTAACAAGAAACGTAATATATTGGTCCAGATGGCACATTTCCATTGATCCACTGTCCAATGTCGATGATCCAGTACACACTGCGTGGTAAATGACTATGTCGTTTGTTACAGAAGCCCATATTTAACAATGTGCGCTGAATGGTGCTCTTCGAAACTAACGACTGTTCCATCGTTGTCCTCTGTTGTCAGATCTGCCACAGATCGCCGTTATTCTGCTGCCGAGAGAGGGAGCGGAGTCGATAGAACACTGGACTCGAATTCGGGAGGACGACTGTTCAAACCCGCGATCAGCCATCCAGATTTAGGATATCCGTAGTTCTGCTTAATCGCTTGGGGCAATTACTGGAATGGACCCTTTGAAAGGGAACAGCCAATTTTCTTCCGTAAACCGCGTTTGTGCTCCGTCCCTATTGACTTTGATGGCGATGGGACGTTACACACTAAACCCCTCCGCCTATCCTGCTTTACAGAGCGGGCTAGCCTCTGACTTCCACATTCTGTAATGAGGCCCGAACGCCCAACAACTATTCACCTACTCGTTGTTTCACTGTGTTTCAGTCACTTTCCATAGCCGCTCGGTACCAGGTACTGGGCCATAACAATCTGCTCTTTGTCAAATTCGCTTACATCTGTGGTTTTACCCACTTACAGTCCGTATGATTGGTAGAATAATTTGCCTGTCCTTGTCATATATAATTTAAATAACGTGTCATGTGACTATACCATCTACCAGGCGGAATACAATCTCGTGTTGGGCAGCAGTCGTAATGTTGTCACGTAGAAGAAGCTGTAATTAGATGCATGACGAACACTAACTTCACTCAACGAATGTTTACTCAGCACTTGCATATACAAGAGCTCGGAGCGAACTGCCTCCGGCAAGAACACATACAGTATCAACAGGGTGGTCCATTGATCGTGACCGGGCCAAATGTCTTACGAAATAAGCGTCAAACGAAAAAACTACAAAGAACGGAACTTGTCTAGTTTGAAGGGGGAAACCAGATGGCGCTATAGTTGGCCCGCTAAATGGCGCAGCCATACGTCAAACGGATATCAACTGTGTTTTTTTTAATAGTAACCCTCAATTTTATTACATATTCCTATAGTACACAAAGAAATATGAAAGTTTTAGTTGGATCATTTTTTTCGCTTTCTGATAGATGGCGCTGTAATGGCCACAAACATATAGCTCATAATTTTAGACGAACAGATGGTAACAGGTAGGTTTTTTAAATTAAAATACAGGACGTAGGTACGTTTGAAAATTTAATTCGGTTGTTCCAATGTGATACATCTTCATTTGTGAACTTATCATTTCTGAGAATGCGTGCTGTTACAAAAAATCAAATGGCTCTGAGTACTATGGCACGTAACTTCTGAGGTCATCAGTCCCCTATAACTACTTAAACCTAACTACTCTAAGGACATCACACACATCCATGCCCGAGGATGGATTCGAACCTGCGATCGTAGCGGTCGCTCGGTTCCAGACTGTAACGCCTAGAACCGCTTGGCCACACCGGCCGGCCATGCTATTACAGCGTGATTACCCGTAAATACCACATTAATGAAATAAATGGTCAAAATGATGTCCGTCAACCCCAATGCATTTGGCAATACGTGTAACGACATTCATCTCAACAACAAGCAGTTCCCCTTCCGTAATGTTCGCACATGCATTGACAACGCGCTGACGCATGTTGTCAGACGTTGTTGGTGGATCACGGTAACAAATATCCTTCAACTTTCCCCACAGAAATCCGGAGACGTCAGATCCGGTAAACGTGCGAGCCATGGTGTGGTGCTTCGATGACGAATCCACCTATCATGAAATGTGCTATTCAATACCGCTTCAACCGCGCGCGAGCTATGTGCCGGACATCCATCATGTTGGAAGTACATCGCCATTCTGTCATGCAGTGAAACATCGGTAGAACATTACGTGGAAATCAGCATACATTGCACCATTTAGATTGCCATCAATAAAATGGGGGCCAATTATCCTTCCTCCCATTATGCCGCACCATACATTAAGCCGCCAAGGACGCTGATGTTCCACTTGTCGCAGCCATCGTGGATTTTCCGTTGCCCAATAGTGCATATTATAACGGTTTACGTTACCGCTGTTGGTAAATGACGCTTCGTCGCTAAATAGAACGTGTGCAAAAAAATCTGTCATCGTCCCGTAATTTCTCTTGTGCCCAGTGGCAGAACTGTACCCGACGTTCAAAGTCGTCGCCATGCGATTCCTGGTGAATATAAATATAGTACGGGTGCAATCGATGTTGATGTAGCATTCTCAACACCGACGTTTTTGAGATTCCAAATTCTCGCGCAATATGTCTGCTACTGATGTGCGGATTATCTGCGACAGCAGCTAAAACACCTACTTGGGCTTCATCATTTGGTGCAAGTCGTAGTTGACGTATCACATGTGTCTGAACACTACCTGTTTCCTTAAATAACGTAACTATCCGGCGAATAGGGCGGACACTTGGATGTTGTCGTCCAGGATACCGAGCAGCATGCATAGCACACGCCCGTTGCGCATTTTGATCACAGTAGCCATACATCAACACGATATCGACCTTTTCCGCAATTGGTAAACGGTCCATTTTAACACGGGTAATGTATCACGAAGCAAATACTGTCCGCACTGTAGGAATGTTACGTGATACCACGTACATATACATTTGTGACTATTACAGCGCCATCTTTCACAAAGCGAAAAAAATGCTCCAACTGAAACATTCATATTTCTTTACGGACTACACGAATATGTAATAAAAAATGGGGGTTCCTATTTCAAAAAACGCAGTTGATATCCGTTTGACCTATGGCAGCGCCATCTAGCGGGCCAGCCATAGCGCCATCTGGTTTCCCCCTTCAAGCTAGAGAAGTTTCGTTATTTGTAGTTTTTTCGTTTGATGCTTATTTCGTGAGATATCTGGCCCGGTCACGATTTATGGGCCACCCTGTATATAGCTACCGAGCATTCCAGTACAATCCAGAATGAGAATTTCACTCTGCAGCGGAGTGTGCGCTGATATGAAACTTCCTGGCAGATTAAAACTGCGTGCCCGACCGAGTCTCGAACTCTGAAAGAAAGGAAAGTTTGGAAGGTAGGAGACGAGGTACTGGCAGAAGTAAAGCTGTGAGTACCGGGCGTGAGTCGTGCTTCGGTAGCTCAGATGGTATGGCACTTGCCCACGAAAGGCAAAGGTCCCGAGTTCGAGTCTCGGTCCGGCACACAGTTTTAATCTGCCAGGAAGTTTCATTCCAGTACAATGTTTGATGACATTTGTGAATACCTCTAGAATGTACTCGAACCGAATATAGAAATTAAAATCGTAGAGTCGAGGTGAATTTCGAACTCACAATCCTCCATTGAACAATTTAGTACCATAATCACTACACCACGGTACTACTCAGCTTCTTCTGCGACATTGCTCCCTCGTTAAGAGAACAGCATTCCGGTGTTACGTCGTCCTAGTCCGGGAACGAGTCATCGGTCCTGCATACTCCGACTCCCAATGCCTGATGCTCGCCCTGGCGGTGATCATCTTAGAGCTTCTTCTTCCACTACGCTCTTCGTCACCTTTCCGCTTGTTGCCTGTCGCCGGAGCTCCGAATTTACCCTGGGTGGCAGGATCCTTGTAGAGCTTCATTCGAAGGACGTGTACCGTATCTCTGAACTTTCGTCGTCTTGGGTCGGTGTCGAAATCTTCAACTTCATGCGTAACATCAGACAACTGTCTTACAACCTTATAAGGTCCAAAGTAGCACCTGATGAGCTTCTCAGAGAGACGAACCTTCCGAACAGGAGTGAAGACTCAGACGTGGTCACCAGGCTGGTAGACAACAGGGTGGTGGTTCGCATCACACCTTCGGCGATCGTTTTCTTGAGCCTGCAGCGTGCGGAGTCGAGCTAACTGCCGAGCTTCCTCACCTCTGCACCTGGCAGATGTAGTCGTCGTCCACGCCATCAGGATGTAACGGAAACACAGTGTCCATCGTCGTAGTCGCCTCACGCCCATGCGTAAATCCTGTGGTGTCTTGTTTGGCGGTATTGTAGGCAAACCTCATGAAAAGTAGCACCTCATCCCAGTTGTCTCTGTTCAACGTTGACGAACATCGATAGCATGTCGGCCAAGGTCTTCTTAAGGCGTTTAGTAAGCCCATTAGTTTGCGGATGGTAGGCAGTCGTCATGTGATGAGTAATGTTGCACCGACGGTTTATCTCTGTCACAAGATTGGATTGAAAAACTTTCCCTCGATCCGTAATTAACGACTTTGGGGCACTGTGTTTTAATTCAATGTCTTCCACGATGAATCTGGCTAACTCGGATGCTTCGGCTGTTTTCACGGCTTTTGTAATGGCATAACGTGTCAGATAATCACTGCAAACAATAATCCATCTATTGACACTAGCAGACATTGGAAATCGTCCGAGGAGGTCAATCCCAACACACTGAAAAGGCGTCTCGGCTGGTGGAATTGGTATGAGTCGGCCAGGTGGTTTCTGAGGAATTGCCTTTCTCCTATGGCACACTCGACAGTGCGACACATGGTAACGAACACTCCTAAGTAGACCTGGCCAGAAAAATGTCTTGCAGATTCTATCGTAGGTCTTAATAAATCCCATATGTCCGGCCCCAGGTGTGTCATGGATTTTCTGTAGAACATGTAAGCGCATGTGTTTAGGAATTACTGGTAGTCACCTCTTTCCAAACGGATCAAAGTTTTTCTTGCAAAGTAATCCATTAACTACCTTAAATTGTCCTTTCACATCCTCTGCTCAGCAGAGAGATCCTGGAATGCAGCGAGACACTCACTATTTTCATCAAAGTCTTGATGGTCTTGCACAGGGTTTCTTGAGAGACAGTCGGCATCTTGGTGTTTTCATCCACTTTTGTACACTATGGTAATGTTATACTCTCGAAGACGTAGTGCCCACCTGGCGAGTCGTCCTGTTGGATCCTTAAGAGCTGTCAACCAACAAAGTGAATGTCGGTCTGTAACAACTGTGGATGGCCTTCCGTAGAGATACTGTCGAAATTTGCACATGGTCCGGATCACAGCAAGTTGTGTAGTTTCTTTCGGCTATTGTAAGTGTCCTAGACGTATAGGCTATAACCTGTTTTCCATCCGAAATTTGCACCAGAACAGCACCGATCCCATACCCACTGGCAACTGCGTGTAGTTCTGTAGGTGCTGTCTTATCATACAGACCAAGTACAGGGTCAGTCGTCAGAGCTTTTCGCAGCTAATCGAAAGACTCTTGTTGAGCACCACCCCAGATAAATTTAGCATCAGCTTTTAACAACTCTTGGAGTGGCCTGGCTTTGATACAAAAGTCTTTGATAAAACGACGGTAATAAGAACATAATCCGAGGGAGCTTCTCACATCTCTAATACTTTTAGGAATAGGAAATTCCGTTTTCTGGGTCTGACCGCACACCTTCGTTTGACACAAGGTGTCCAAGTATTTTTATTCCTTTTGCTCCAAAGAGACATTTTCTTGGATTAAGTTTCAGTCCGCCTTGTTGGAGACACTTAAGAACGGCCCTCAGTCTTTTTATATGTTCATCAAATGTCTCTGAGAACATTATAATGTCATCTAAGTAACAAAGACACATCGTCCACTTCAGGTGACGTAGAAGATTATCCATCATCCGTTCAAAAGTTGCTGGTGCATTACACAAACCGAACGGCATTACCTTAAACTCATACAGGCCCTCAGGGGTGATTAATGCAGTTTTCTCACGATCAGCCTCATCTAATTCGATTTGCCAGAATCCCGAGTACATGTCCATGGTTGAGAAAGACTTAACCCCCTCCAGACAATCTAGTGTATCGTCAATTCGTGGAAGGGGGTAAACGTCCTTTTTAGTTATCTTAATAAGCTTCCTGTGATCAACACAAAAGTGTCAACTGCCATCCTTCTTGCTGAGGAGGACCACTGGTGATGACCATGGGCTCTGCGAAGGCTGAATAATGTCATTCTTCATCATTTTCTCTACATCGTCGCGAATTATTCGACGTTCCGTTGTTGACACACGGTATGCTCTCTGGCTTATTGGTTGATGGTCTCCAGTGCTAATCCAGTACTTGAGGTGCGAGGTGCCGGGGCTAGCAGTGTATTTAACACCAAATTCTTCTAGAATCTTCATATGGAAATGATGCTCTAAGCCCCCCCTTTTCTAACTCTGAATTTTTCTGTTGCACATGGATTAAGAAGAAATGGGAACTGAATGTAATCGACCCTGCAAGTGGAGTAGAAAAAAGTTTGGCACCTGCAATAATTTAATTTGATAGAAATTAATTAGATAAAGGAAAGTTTTATTAACATAGTGAGAAATGAAAGGGTTGCTCTACCGATTAACAGAATGAAAGTTCTGTCCAAAATAACAATTTGATTTATAATGACTAAACTCAAAATAGTAAACAAAACACATGAAACATTTACAATACATCAAAATTGGATACTCAGATAAATGCTGTGAAGGTGAGGTTGTCCATAAACTAGATTGTGACATTTGTGACCAAGTGGTATGTGGAACCAATTCCTTGCAACTCAAATCTTAAGAGAAACACCCAGCCAACCGAACATTAATTGTTGCTACAGTAGTGAGAACTTAGGCAATGAACATCCAAGACAGAACCACACAAGAAAAGATGGGGACAGGCACGCTCTGCTGAGCTCTGATTATCGCAGAGCAAATTCCCTAATCTGACGGTGCTGCGGCCATACATTACCAAGCTGTCTTCATAACTGCAAGGACACGATCTGGCGTACTGGAAGCGATGGCTGGTACCTTCGACGTCACGAGTCGCGAGTATAGCCCGAAACAAATTGTCCTGGTCTGCTTGTTCCAAACTAAAGACTTCCTATCAATACAAATGCGCCTCTGAGGGAGACGAAGAAGGCTCGCCACACACTCACTGACGGTAAAGTGATTGATTTTAACAAGCGAAGTCACACAGTAACTCCGATACAGTCAACTTTAGCCAAAACTGCTCAGGACAGACAACATAGGCCGCTTGTACGCAGAACGCTCAATTGCCAACTGTATTTGGAAAGTTACGTTGAAGTAGAAACTTCAGCAACTTCGTCAAACAGTTACAATTAAATGGAAGTATATTAGACAGCCAACGGAAGGCAGACTGTCCAGAGCAGCGAGAGCTCAGTCTTGTAACCTACCTTGACCGAAAGCCAAGAGCCGACTCCCTCAAGAGCACCCGTACGAACCGAACACCGAACATTCCCGCCCCCACGACAGTGGCTGTGGTTAAGCGTTTCAATCAGCAACACAAAAACCGGCGGAAAATTCCCCTCTATTGCTGAAGCACTACCATTCCACCAATGGAGATTCTTGGCGCCAGTTTCTGCGCCGATTTTGCTACGTCACGGAGCTATGCCCTGAGCAAGCCAATCACAGTTACGATTTTGCAGAAAACGCGGGAATTTGTCCGCCATGACTTCCTGGGAACACAAGTCATTCCCACGCCTCGCTGGTAGCCCGCCAGAAAGTGTTTTCACTAAGTTTCTGCGAAGTAACGGAATCTCTAGCCCAACTGCTCCTCCAGGCCCCTGTGGGCGTGTCGCTCCCGCTCTTATGACAATGTCGGCGCCTGGAAAGCATCCACTTGACTCCCTCACACCCGTCGGCTTAACTATTTCAAGCTCAGCAGAGCCCGCCTGTCACCGGACCACCCAGGTGATGAGAGACGCTGCGTGGGAAGACCGCATGTGAAGGAATAGCACATTTTCACCACATGCAATTAGAAAGGAAAATCGAATTAGAGTAAGACAGAAATGTGAGAGAGGCCTCATGCCACCTCTCATAGCCCCTACGCCATTTTAGATTGTAATTGGTGAGCGATTGGCTCACTTAGGAGCAAGGTAGTGAGTCAATCGCCCAAGAACAATCTTACAAACTGACTCCACATGCCGCACTCTATAAAAAAATCACTGCAACAGAAAATGCAGCTCATAGAGGGAGGATTATTTATGATGTAGCCAACTTCACCTTCTTAATATGAAAATCTAACACTCACATCACACATCCATACCCAGGGAGCCCCTTCCAAACACCGATTCACACAGACATTCACGCTCTAAATATGGCCTGGGCATGTGAGCCAAATATGGAGCAGTTTATTCTTTACAATCAGAGTTGGAGTGCTCCGCAATTAAAAGCCCAAGATGTTACAACAATGTCAATCATTAAACTAACCTGAACTCAATCGCACATGATACTATTTAAGTTAACAAACTCTTTGTGAGCTTTCAAAATCTAATTAAAATCCCCGATTCATTATGTCTCCCAGCAGCAAGAATAGCCTTTACAAAATGTTCGCTGAACTGATGGTCCATTCACAATGACAGTGTATCTGCTTCAGTTTATGGGGACTTCAGGCACACTGTTTGTATACGCACAACAATAAATACAGAATACACAAAAACATGGCGTAGAAAAAAATGGTTCAAATGGCTCTGAGCACTATGGGACTTAACATCTGAGGTCATCAGTCCCCTAGAACTTAGAACTACTTAAACCTAACTAACCTAAGGACATCACACACATCTATGCCCAAGGCAGGATTCGAACCTGCGACTGTAGCAGGAAACATGGCGTAGAGAAAAATCGAGTAACTTGTGCGCCCTACTCTATCATTTACATAAGAATTACAGTGCAAAATACAAACACATACAAGGTATAACATACATTACAAAAACAACACTAGAGAAAGAAAAAAAAACAAGTTTCAGGGGGTGTCAAGTTGTGCTTGCACTTTGCACAATGTTCACGACTGTGCTGAGAATGAGGCACTAAATCACATTGTTAGAAATATTCGAAGCACTTCACAAATTCGTTGGTTTCTCTGAGGGGGTTGGTATGTTGAGTCATTTGCATTGATGCACGTGGTTCCATGTCTTGAGCATCAGAGGGCGGCTTTTGGGATGGGGCCACAATACTGACACACATAGGGCTAAACATTGGGTGTTGTTGCTACGTTGTTGCAACAGCAATAGGGTGTGCTGGAGCATCTGCAGTACGCTGTTGAGATTGCAGCAAGACCCACGCATGTGATCACAGCAGTACGGTAGGAAGACATAGTGATAGGTTCTCCTCACATCGATTAATTGTCTCTGAGGTCTACTAGTTGGGATGCATCACTAGTCCAGATCTCTTCTCTCCCTGGACAGTACTTTCCGTTTCCCATTATTGCAGTTCGACGAGGTATGATGGCACGTGGAGTGACTCCACAAGTGTGTGAGGTCATCCAGACAGGATCGAACTAGGAGCGACGATTGCTACAACTGCTCTCTTAAGTGAGAGGAGAAGTTAGAAATGAGACCATTTGTTAGAGTTTGTGGCACGATACTGCTTTGTGTATGCAGATCATCCAATGCTAGTGAGTTGTGAAAACTCAAACAGGTGAGTATATAGCGTCCCTTTCTGTCATGAGGCACATGAGGCGCAGGTTCTGACAGCGTACTTCTTCGTGTACTCACGACAATGTGGTCTGTAAATCCATCCAAACGGCTGCCGCGTCCGGAGAGCTACCTGGCTGTTGCGTGCTGGTCGCGTGTCAGTGTCAACAGCCAGCCTCACTTTCGCTTGTGGCCCGGCGAGGGTTGTCCCCCACTAATTCCTCAGGTATCTGGCCCGGTGACTGTCAGCTTGAAGGGCCGGATGCTCACGCGCCCCTCCTGTCAGGTGATGCGTTGACGCTCCCCTTCTTGCAGGTAGCCGATGACCTCTTGTTTTTGCTCCAGCTGGCCTCTGCATTGCCACGATACCTGTCATCTGCACAATTCTGACAAAAATCTTATGCCTAACTTTTTCTCATGACCTTCTGTTTACATAACAATACATTGATGGTCTGTCATTTCAGACACACAGACACACAGGACAAGTAATCTAACTTGGCTCATTATAGTCTTTCCTTTACAATGGCATTCCAGCACCTCAAGCAATTTTTATATTGCGAAGCGTATAAACGCACTATAACACAAGCGCTGTCACATCAATCCAGATACCACTTAAGTGCTTCTCTGCGCCTTCGTATGTACGAAAACACTAGCGACGCGTCCCGTCTTCACGTCGGTAGCGCTAACTATTCACGTCCGCGGCCAGACTTTCTGGCGCAGCGGTAATAAATTCTACTTACAAACTTTCTCTGTGAGTCAGTATATCTATTAGCAAAAGCCTTATCAAAATTCTTAAAGTATACCCTGAGATAAGCCTTCACATAACGACAGGAAAATGCGGCGGGGTTCTTTAATTTATAGTATGTATAGACGCCACGTGATGAAACAAGGGGTGCGTAACCGTAAAATCGAAATGGAAACTCCACACGTTGACGTAACTTAGAATGACTTGTGGAAGCCCTTGTTTATTAATCTTTTGAATCTAGTGTACGTCCTACAGCTCTGCAAACTCTTTGGGAAAACCAAATGCAAATCAATCACTTACATGAAGTGTGTCACAGGAGTTTAGCGTCCAAAACTAAAGCACCCTGAAGCATTTATCTCATTCCAATTGAACGCATGAGGTCGGTATTGATCAGACAGTTCTGAATATTCTCCACATAAAATCCGAGCGCAAATAGGTGGTTAACAAATTACACATAATTATGGATACACAGTGGATGGAGTAAGGGCGACTGACGTGGCAAATGTTTGTCCTCACTGTGTTGGATATCTAGTGAGCACACACTTTAATGTGAATGCAGATATGTAAATTATTATTGGTTAAAATTCAACAGTGAAAGACAGGTACATCATATAGTATCTTCTATTTTGTTTTGAGCAGCAACTGATTTTCATTTACGAATTACGAAACAGCTACGGAATCTGTCGGTAGATAGGTGACTAATTGTGAAAACTAATTAATGGTCGTCTAAGGTCCCGAGACTCCATCGATATGGAGACGAGTTCGTATTTCGCTACTGAAGCTATGGTTATGCCGACTCTCGAATACAGCTGTTACATCGCTTTCTGGCCCTCGACTTTCATTTTTGGAAATTTGTTGTTGTGCGCATTGATGTATAACGCGATCTGGTTTCGTTCATCAGTGCTGATTTGGATGGACATTACTTGCGGTCGTAAAGTACGATCTCTTCTCCGTTTGAGGCTACCGACTTAGAGTGGATTTGGTTACCATACGCTATGTGGTTCGTGGCAATCTCCTGATTGATTTAACACTGGCATCAACTCTTAGCTTCTGGTAAACCTTCCGGGATGTAAGGTCGTGGTCCATGAAACTCTTCAGCTCCTAACGTTTCGTCCAGAGCTACGCTGGACATCTTCAGAGGGGTGTTTCTCCTCCGGTGAGTGTTGCCGACTGACTACATACTATGATCAACTCTTAGGTTCTCACGTATGGTAACGGGGTAGTGCCATCGATATTGATATTTATTTGTTAGTCTGAGATACAGCAAGGGTATACTTCAATGCTTGTTTATAAACTAAAAAGAAATAGTGAGTATTTCATTCACACCCAAATATTGCGGCGTTATACATTTCGAACAAGCTGCAGTGTAAAAAATACAAATCCCTTAGTTTCCCCGCCTAAGTAGAAGACTTCAGCCCAGAGTAATAAGCTCGATTTCCGGCATAGGAAGTCACCCTCATTCTGCCAACGACCTTGTCAAAGAGGGCCGAGGAACGGACAGAGGTTCAGGGCACTCTCTTATTCTAGGGGTGAAAAATTGCCCCTGAAGGCGGAAGAATCAGTAATGATCAACGGCATGAGGATGCAGAAGGCAACGGAAACCGCTGTATTAAAGACACATAACGTGTATCCACAAGAGATGTGGCCTGGAATTGAATAAGTTTCATGATGGTCTCTCCGTTGGCAAAAGATCCCGAAATAGTCCCCCATTCGGATCTTCGAGAGGGGACTGCGAAGGGGGAGGTTACCATGAGAAAACGATTGAATAATCAACGAGTCGGGGCCCGGAATGTCAGAAGCTTGAACGTGGTAGGGACACTAGAAAATCTGAAAAGGGAAATGCAAAGGCTCACTCTAGATATGATAGGAGTCAGTGAAGTGACGTGGAAAGAAGACAAGGATTTCTGGTCAGATGAGTATAGGGTAATGTCAACAACAGCAGAAAATGGTATAACAGGTGTAGGATTCGTTATGAATAGGAAGGTAGGGCAGAGGGTGTGTTACTGTGAACAGTTCAGTGACCGGGTTGTTCTAATCAGAATCGACAGCAAACCAACACCGACATCGATAGATCAGGTATACATGCCGACGTCGCAAGCTGAAGATGAAGAAATAGACGAAGTGTACGAGGATATTGAAAGGGTAACACAGTATGTCAAGGGGGATGAAAATCTAATGGTCATGGGGAACTGGGATCCGGTTGTAGGGGAAGGAGAAGAAGAAGAAAAGGTTACAGGAGAATATGGGCTTGGGACAAGGAATGAGAGAGGAGACAGACTAATTGAGCTCTGTGACAAGTTTCAGCTAGTAATAGCGAATACTCTGTTCAAGAATCACTAGAGGAGGAGGTAAACTTGGAAAAGGCCGAGAGATACGGAAAGATTTCAGTTAGATTACATCATGGTCAGACTGAGATTCCGAAATCAGATTCTAGATTGTAAGATGTACCAAGGAACAGATGTAGACTCAGGTGACAATACAGTAGTGATGAAGAGTAGGCTGAAGTTTAAGACGTTAGCTCAGGAAGAATCAATACGCAAAGAAGTGGGATAAGGAAGTACTAAGGAATGATGAGATACAGTTGAAGTTCTCTAATGTTATAGATACAGCAACAGGGAATAGCTCAGTAGGCAGTACAGTTGAGGAGGAAAGGACATCTCTGAAAAGAGCCATCACAGAAGTTTGGAAGGAAAACATAGGTACAAAGAAGGTAACAGCGAAGAAACCGTAGGTAAGAGAAGAAATACTTCAATTGATTGATGAAAGGAGGTAGTACAAAAATGTTCCGGGAGACTCAGGAATACACAAATACAAGTCGCTGAGAAATGAAATAGATAGGAAGTGCAGGGAAGCTAAGATGAAATGGTTGCAGGAAAAATGCGAAGACATCGAAAAAGAAATAGTTGTCGGAAGGACAGACTCAGCAAACCGGAAAGTCAAAACAATCTCCGGCGACATTAAAAGCAAGGCTGATAACATTAAGAGTGCAATGGGAATTCCAGAGGAGAGAGCGTATAGGTGGAAAGAATATGAGGGGAAAGATCTGTCTGATGTGATAGAAGAAGAAACAGGAGTTGATTTAGAAAATATAGGGGATCCAGTATTAGAACCAGAATTTAAAAGAGCTTTAGAGGACTTAAGATCAAATAAGGCAGAAGGGATAGATAATATTGCATCAGAATTTCTAAAATCATATGGGGAAGTGGCAACAAAACGACTATTCACGTTGGCGTGTAGAATGTATGAGTCTGGCGACATACCATCTGACTTTCGGAAAAGCATTGCAAGAGCTGACAAGTGTCAGAATTATCACACAATCAGCTTAACACCTCTTGCATCCAAGTTGCTTACAAGAATAATATACAGAAGAATGGAAAAGAAAATTGAGGATGCGCTAGATGACGATTAGTTTGGCTTTAGGAAAAGTAAAGGCACGAGAGAGGCAATTCTGGCGTGCAGTTAATAATGGAAGCAAGACTAAAGAAAAATCAAGACACTTTCATAGGATTTGTCGACCTGGAAAAAGCGTTCGACAATGTAAAATGGTACAAGATGTTCGAAATTCTGAAAAAGGCGGGGGTAAGCTATTGGGAGAGACGGGTCATATACAATATGTACAACAGCCAAGAGGGAATAATAAGAGTGGACGACCAAGAACGAAGTGTTCGTATTAAGAAGGGTGTAAGAAAGGATGTAGCCTTTCAGCCCTGCTGTTCAATATGTACATCGAGGAAGCAAAGATGGAAATAAAAGAAAGGTTCAGGAGTGGAATTAAAATTCAAGGTGAAAGGATATCAATGATACGATTCGCTGATGACATTGCTATCTTGAGTGAAAGTGAAGAAGAATTACATGATCTGCTGAACGGAATGAACAGTCTAATGAGTACAGAGTATGGACTGAGAGTAAATCGAAGTAGTAGAAATGAGAACAGCGAGAAACTTAACGTCAGGATTGATGGTCACGAAGTAGTTGAAGTTAAGGATTTCAGCTACCTGGGCGGTAAAATAACCAATGACGAACGGAGGAACGAGGACATCAAAAGCAGAGTAGCTGTGGCAAATAGGCATTCCTGGCCAAGAGAAGTCTACTAGTATCAAATATCGCCCTTAATTTGAGGAAGAAATTTGTGAGAATGTACGTCTCCAGTACAGCATTGTATGGTAGTGAAATATTGACAGATTACGAATGAAATGTAAGTCTTTAACGGCAAAATATATTTTAATGGGATACAATTAGAGTTTAACAATTTTCGGATTTTTCGATTTACTTGTACAGCGAAACCCTGCTTCTTGCAAAATTTCATGACTCTAGATCAACGGCGAGCGTGCTATAGGTTGTTATGAGTGAGTTTTTCTAGTATAAAAAATGTGACATAAAAGGATATATCTTTCGATTAAATTCACTTAGAAGTTGAAATGTTTTACACTGCCAAGCGGCAATAGACTTTACTAAATGCCGTAATGGAAACTTGATATGTCTACCTGTTCCTGAGTATTAACAGATGGACAGACACAGTCAGTTAAGAAATTACAAAAACAATATTTTTTTCTTGTGATACAACTACAAATTAACAATTTTCGGATTTTTTGTTGGCCTTAGATTTTGACTGAATTGATTTAGAAGTTTACATTTTTTACAGAGCCAAGAGCAATAGACTTTAGTATGTGACATACACTACTGGCCATTAAAATTGCTACACCACGAAGATGACGTGCTACAGACGCGAAATTTAACCGACAGGAAAAAGATGCTGCGATATGCAAATGATTAACGTTCCAGAGCATTCACACAAGGCTGGCGCCGGTGGCGGCACCTACAACGTGCTGACATGAGGAAAGTTTCCAACCGATTTCTCATACACAGACAGCAGTTGACCGGCGTTGCCTGGTGAAACGCAGTCGTGATGCCTCGTGTAAGGAGGAGAAATGCGTACCATCGCGTTTCCGACTATGATAAAGGTAGGATTGTAGCCTATCGTGATTGCGGTTTATCGTATCGCGACATTGCTACTCGCGTTGGTCGAGATCCAATGACTGTTAGCAGATTATGGAATCGGTGGGTTCAGCAGGGTAATACGGAACGCCATGCTGGATCCCAACCGCCTCGTATCACTAGCAGTCGAGATGACAGGCATCTTACACGTATGGCTGTAACGTATCGTGCAGCCACGTCACGATCCCTGAGTCCACAGATGGAGACGTTTGCGAGACAACAACCATCTGCACGAACAGTTCGACGACGTTTGCAGCAGCATGGACTATCAGCTCGGAGACCATGGCTACGGTTTCCCTTGACGCTGCATCACAGACAGGAGCGCCTGCGATGGTGTACTCAACGACGAACCTGGGTGCACGAATGGCAAAACGTCATTTTTTCGGATGAATCCAGGTTCTGTTTACAGCATCATGATGGTCGCATCCGTGTTTGGCGACATCGCGGTGAACGCACATTCGAAGCGTGTATTCGTCATCGCCATACTGGCGTATCACCCGGCGTGATGGTATGGGGTGCCATTGGTTACACGTCTCTGTCACCTCTTGTTCGCATTGACGGCACTTTGAACAGTGGACGCTACATTTCAGATGTGTTACGACCCGTGGCTCTACCCTTCATTCGATCCCTGCGAAACCCTACATTTCAGCAGGATAATGCACGACCGCATGTTGCAGGTCTTATACGGGCCTTTCTGGATACAGAAAATGTTCGACTGCTGCCCTGTGCAGTACATTCTCCAGATCTCTCACCAACTGAAAACGTCTGGTCAATGGTGGCCGAGCAACTGGCTCGTCACAATACGCCAGTCACTACTCTTGATGAACTGTGGTATCGTGTTGAAGCTGCATGGGCAGCTGTACCTGTACACGCCATCCAAGGTCTGTCTGACTCAATGCCAATGGCGTATTAAGGCCGTTATTACGGCCAGAGGTGGTTGTTCTGGGTACTGATTTCTCAGGATCTATGCACCCAAATCGCCTGAAAATGTAATCACATGTCAATTCTAGTATAATATATTTGTCCAATGAACAGTCTTCTGTCTTAATTCGTCTTTCTTCACTCTTACAGATTTTATCCGCTCGAAAGGATCTTTGGTCTGGGTTTCGGTTCACAAACATCTGTCGGTTGTAGAGCCTGTATGATTAATCTGCCTCTCCTTTAATCGCGCAAGTTTCTACTTGGAGATTTACAGCTTTTGATTGCCTGAATGAAACTAGCGGTTATCGGTTCACTACATTCATCTCTGTAATAACATTTTATGTCTGTATAATTCTTTGACACAATATTTTTTCCATATATTTGCACGGAATGCAAATTGCAGAGAGCTATTTCTCTTAACATGATCTACGTCTCCACACTGAGACCAAACAGGTTTCTTATAAGCACAGAACTTGAAGAAACTTGATAACGACCGCGCGGAGTGGCCGCACGGTTTGAGGCACCATGTTTCGAATTGCGCGGCCCCTCCCACCGGAGGTTCGAGTTCTCCCTCGAGAATGGGTGTGTGTGTTGCTCTTAGCATAAGTTAGTTTAAGTAGTGTGTAAGTCTAGGGAGCGATGATCTCAGCTGTTTGTTCCCATAGGAACTTAACACAGGGATTTGAACACACACACATATTTGATAAACCACAACACGTGAGATATCTTGGTACGATCAGGTAGTCTGTGACACAATAGCGTTACAGCCAATTTCATAAGGGGTATCTTCAGAGTTATTTATTCAGCAGACCGCTGCCCGGCGGTTCTAGCAAAAATCCAACATCAGTGCTGTATATCGTGCACGTCCACATCAACCACATTTCTGTGAAACATGAAATCTTAATAATGGTTAAAATTATGTATCTCTCCGTAGTACACAAATCGTGGTGTGTGTGTGTGTGTGTGTGTATGTGTCATAAGTGTGAAACGCTGAAAGGTCACTGGTCGTATCGGACACTACTGTAACAGACACTACTGTCTCAGCTACTAGTTTCGAGGTCGCAGCAGCATTTCCAAGGAATCAATCCTACCATCAGCGTAGCCGTCAGGCTGGGATCCTGCACCATCACTCGTCCTGTTGTTGTTGTTGTTGTTGTCTGCAGTCCGAAGATTGTTTTGGTGCGCCTCTCCATGCTAGTCCATCCTGTGCGCGCCTTTTCATCTCTGTATAACTACCGCAAGTCGCGCTCGTTATTACCCCATTGTGGTCGTGCCTGAGTCTGCTTTCACAATTTATACCCACACTCGCTTCCCTTATCAAATTTGACGACCCTTCGATGTCTCAGCATCCAGCCTATCAACTGATGCCTTCTTTTACTCAAGTTGTGCCATAAATTCCTTTTTTCTACAATTACATTCAGTTTACTTCCACAGTTTATACACCCACTTGCTTCCCTTATCAAATTTGACGACCCTTCGATGTCTCAGCATCCAGCCTATCACCTGATGCCTTCTTTTAGTCAAGTTGTGCCATAAATTCCTTTTTCCTAGAATTACATTCAGTACCAGGTACCAGAATGTGATCTATCCACCTAATCTTCAGCCTACTTCTGTAGCGCCTCATTTCAAAATTTTCTATTCTCGTCTTGTCTGAACAGCTTATCGCTCACGTTTCACTTCCGTGGAAGGCTACTCATCATACAAATACATTCAGATAAGATTACCTAACACTGAAATTTATGATATTCTGGAAGACTTAAATTTATATTATACATTTTGAAATTTCTCTTTTCGTGAAACGATTTTCATACTACTGCCGGTCTGCATGTTACATCATTCATACGTCTGCCATCATCAATTGTTTCGTTGCCCAAACAGTAAAACTTATCAACTACTTTTAATGTCTCATTTCCTAAACTAATCCCATCAGCATCGCCTGGATTAATTTTGTTACGTTTCATTACCGTTGTTTTATTTTTGTTGATATTCGTATTATTTATTATTACTCGTATCTCAAGACACTATCCATTCCGTTGAATTGCACTTTCAAGTCCTTTACAGTCTCTGGCAGAATTAGAGTATTACTGCAGACGTCAACTTTTTTTTATGATTTTCATCGCGAAACCAGTTGTGTATGGAACCACTAACAGCCAATGCAACTACAAAAAAGTTGTTTTGAATATTTTAATAGCTTAAAAATAAATATTTTTCTCAACGTTTTTCTTTCTTTTTCTTGAATTATAATGTCCTCTGCATATTTGTTCTTTGTTTCCCTTACTGCTTGACCAGTGTACAAATTGAACAAAATCGGAGAAGACTACAACTCTGTGTCTCTCTCTTCTCAATAACCGCTTCCCTTTCATGACTTCGACTCTCATCGTTACCGTCTGGTATCTGTACGAGTTGCAAATAACCTTCTGCTGCTTGGAATTTACGCCTGCTATCTTCAGATTTTCAAAAAGTGAATTACAGTCAATATTATCAAAAACTTGCTGCAAATCTACAAATGCTGCAAATGTAGTCAACGTTTCTTCTAAGATAGTCGGTCAGTATGGTCTTGTTTGTTTTTTTATTCATATCCTACGAATACAAACTGATCTTTCCCGAGATAAGCTTCTGCCAGTTTTCGTGGCAGTATTTTGCAACCATCACTTATTGACAAGATGGTTCGGTAAAATTCACACCTGTCAGCAACTGTTTTGTTAGGTGCTGCAATTATTACATTCTTCTTTAATTCTTAGAGTATTTCACCTCTTTGGTATATCTTGCACAGAAGGTGGAACAGTTTTGTCATGACTCATTCTTTCAAGTATTTATTTAATTCTGAAGCAATTCGTCCACTTCAGGGCTTTGTTTCGACTTATATCTTCAGAGTTCTGCCAAATTTTTTTCGCAGTATAATTTCCCACCTAATTTCGATTTATTTTCTCTTTGTGTACTCCTACAGAAGCTGAAGAGCAGAACAATCCAGTGGGTGGGCCATGTAGCCCGAATCCCAGAAGAAAGACAGATCAAGCAGGTATCTAAGGGGAAACCAAACACCAGACGTCCCGTAGGACGATCAAAGCAGTGTTGGATGGACGACCTGCTGAAGGACGTGGTCGCCTCGAGGACTGAAGACTCGTGGAGGGACCGAGCACAAAACATAAAGGAGTGGAGCAGTCTGCGGAAGCAGCGCGTGGTCTACAGGGAATGTACGTATAACATTTTTCCAAATTAGTTTTCCTTATATAGACCGTCTGTATGTTCCTTCTGTCTTTCAGACTTCCTTGCTTTGACTAGAGCAGGCTTGCTATCTGAGTTCTTAATACTCATACTCTTGCGTTTCTTTTTTCCAAAGTCTTTCTGTAAGGTGCATGTATCTTTCCTTTAGTCGTGCATGACTCTGCAGCCATGCATTCCTCTCCTAGTCATTCGCTTACACTTATTGTCAGTCTTATTTATTTTTGGCTTCTGCATTCGCTTTTCACACTTCATTTGCCAATTTTATATTTTCTCCGTTCATCGATTAATTTTAATATGTCCTGTGTTATCCAAAGATTTCTGTTTTTGCCGATCTTTCAAGCCTACCCGTATTAGAGTTCTGTTGTGTTCCTTTCCGCTGTGTGACTCAATCGTGGCGGAATTCTTCCAACAGCTTCGAGCTTTTTCAACTTGACGCCTTAATTTATTATGTTTCTGAAATTTCTAGTTTTATTCTGCAGATCATAACCAACAAATTATGATCTCAGTCTACATCTGCACCTGGAAATACACTCCTGGAAATTGAAATAACAACACCGTGAATTCATTGTCCCAGGAAGGGGAAACTTTATTGACACATTCCTGGGGTCAGATACATCACATGATCACACTGACAGAACCACAGCCACATAGACACAGGCAACAGAGCATACACAATGTCGGCACTAGTACAGTGTATATCCACCTTTCGCAGCAACGCAGGCTGCTATTCTCCCATGGAGACGATCGTAGAGATGCTGGATGTAGTCCTGTGGAACGGCTTCCCATGCCATTTCCACCTGGCGCCTCAGTTGGACCAGCGTTCGTGCTGGACGTGCAGACCACGCGAGACGACGCTTCATCCAGTCCCAAACATGCTCAATGGGGGACAGATCCGGAGATCTTGCTGGCCAGGGTAGTTAACTTACACCTTCTAGAGCACGTTGAGTGGCACGGGATACATGCGGACGTGCATTGTCCTGTTGGAACAGCAAGTTCCCTTGCCGGTCTAGGAATGGTAGAACGATGGGTTCGATGACGGTTTGGATGTACCGTGCACTATTCAGTGTCCCCTCGACGATCACCAGTGGTGTACGGCCAGTGTAGGAGATCGCTCCCCACACCAAGATGCCGGGTGTTGGCCCTGTGTGCCTCGGTCGTATGCAGTCCTGATTGTGGCGCTCACCTGCATGGCGCCAAACACGCATACGACCATCATTGGCACCAAGGCAGAAGCGACTCTCATCGCTGAAGACGACACGTCTCCATTCGTCCCTCCATTCACGCCTGTCGCGACACCACTGGAGGCGGGCTGCACGATGTTGGGGCGTGAGCGGAAGACGGCCTAACGGTGTGCGGGACCGTAGCCCAGCTTCATGGAAACGGTTGCGAATGGTCCTCGCCGATACCCCAGGAGCAACAGTGTCCCTAATTTGCTGGGAAGTGGCGGTGCGGTCCCCTACGGCACTGCGTAGGATCCTACGGTCTTGGCGTGCATCCGCGCGTCGCTGCGGTCCAGTCCCAGGTCGACGGGCACGTGCACCTTCCGCCGACCACTGGCGACAACATCGATGTACTGTGGAGACCTCACGCCCCACGTGTTGAGCAATTCGGCGGTACGTCCACCCGGCCTCCCGCATGCCCACTATACGCCCTCGCTCAAAGTCCGTCAACTGCACATACGGTTCACGTCCACGCTGTCGCGGCATGCTACCAGTGCTAAAGACTGCGATGGAGCTCCGTATGCCACGGCAAACTGGCTGACACTGACGGCGGCGGTGCACAAATGCTGCGCAGCTAGCGCCATTCGACGGCCAACACCGCGGTTCCTGGTGTGTCCGCTGTGCCGTGCGTGTGATCATTGCTTGTACAGCCCTCTCGCAGTGTCCGGAGCAAGTATGGTGGGTCTGACACACCGGTGTCAATGTGTTCTTTTTTCCATTTCCAGGAGTGTATTTTGGAGTTTAAAGTCTGGTTTCGAAAGGTCTCTCTTACCATTATGTATCCTATTTGATACGTACCGTGACATCGAGCGTCCCTCTCCTCTAGTCTATTTTGCCTCCACTTCCTTTTTCTACCATCGAACGCCAGTTCTCCATTACAATTAAATTTACATCTCCCATAATTATTTGAATAACTTGTTTTATCTTATCATTTATTCTTTCAATCTCTATATCATCTGCGGAGCTAGTTGGTGTATAAACTTGTACTACTGAGGAGGCTGTTGGTTTCATGTCTTTCTTGGCTACGATAATGCGTTCACTATAATTTTCATAATAGCTTATCCGCATTCTTAGTTCCTTAGTCATTATTAGGTCTACTCTTACAGTACCCCTATTGCATTTTGTATTTGTAATCCTGTACTACTACTGCACTACATAAAAGTCCCCCTATAGCTACCTTCAACTTAAACATTACTCTCTTTAAACTGGCTACGATAATGCGTTCACTATAATTTTCATAATAGCTTATCCGCATTCTTAGTTCCTTAGTCATTATTAGGTCTACTCTTACAGTACCCCTATTGCATTTTGTATTTGTAATCCTGTACTACTACTGCACTACATAAAAGTCCCCCTATAGCTACCTTCAACTTAAACATTACTCTCTTTAAACTCTCTAACCTGCCTATCTCAGTGAGGCATCAAACACTCGCCCTCCGATCCGTAGAACGCCGGGTTTGTTTCTCCTGGTAACAACGTCCTCTTGACCAGGTCCCGCACGGGGATCCGAATGGGGGCTATTTCACCTCCAGAATATTTTACCCAGGAGGTCACTATGGCATACAGCAGAGCTGAATGACCTAGGAAAATATAACGACTGTAAAATTGTGTGCCGGCCCGCGACTTGAACTCGAGACCTTCGACTTCCACGAGAAAGTGTTCTGCCGACTGAGCTACTCAAGTACGACACAGGACCACTCCTCACAGCTTTACTTCCGCCAGTATCTCGTTTCCTCAATTGGTAGAGCATTTGCCAGCGAAGGGCAAAAGTTAATCCTCCAGGAAGTTTCACATCAGCGCATACTCCGCTGCAGAGTGAAGATTTCATTCTGACAACGTCCCGTTGCTGTCAGCCGATTGCAGTATAAACAGAGCAAACCCACAGAGAAACGCAGGCTTTCGCGCCCCAGTCAACAAAATTTTTCTGGGTTTGTCACAAAAACACCCTGAAGAGAGTCACCTGCAACAGTGACCGAAACGTCGGTAATTTTACATATTGACCACCCGGTCACAAGCCCAGAAAAATTTTGATGATAGAGCAAACCCTTGTTGGCTAATGTGACAAGCCGAGATTAGTGAATCATCCAGGTGTTTGCTCTTCCAGCTACTGAAAGGGCTACTGCCCTCTTCAGGAAACGCGGGTCTGTCTGACTTCGTCAAAGTCTATGTAAAATTTGCGCTATGATCAGTGATGATGCCGGATTGCCGGCTGAAGGCGAAATTTATTTATGAAAAACGGGGCTACGGCCCCGAAACTATTAGCAAGAACGAAAGGTAAGTAAATAAAACAAGGACAGCATAAATCAGTGTGGCACTATGTTTTGAAACAAAGCGATCTTGTGAATTGGTAGCATTGATGTTTCGTCCCCTGAGAGTATCCGTTCACATCGTACAACTATCTTGTGAAATGGCAACACTGATGTTTATTTCGCTGAGACTATCTCCTCATTTCGTACAGCAGTCTTGTCAAGTGGTAACAACGATGTTTCGTTCAACCAGACTACCTTTTCGTATCATACTGAAAGAATGCATTTTGCCGAACACAGACTTTATTATGTATGCAACCGCACAGAAGTTTGAAATTTTATGAATCATAATGAAAAGCTTCTGTGACTTTCGACGAGGATCGTAGCCGGGGAAAGTCCGTTAAAGACTAAGGTGTTTAAAAAGCTTCGTCAGCTACAGTGTGCAAAGGTACGACGACACACTGAACACTAAAACTGGTAAACATAGGAGGTCTGCAACATTTCGAATCAGTTAAATTTATCCCATGTAACATAGATGTTGTTTCAGGGCTGAGACTGTATTTAAGGTTTTTCTGAGAGAATATTACAATTGACTTCTGCAGTGTACATTATTTCATAAAAATTACACAGTTGCAAAATTCCATGGGTTCTTAGACTCTAACCGAATATGACAATTCTGGTGGGTTGTACCTATGCAAACAATTGATTATGGATTCGCAAACAAAAGCCTTGAGTAATGGATATAAAATGAAGTTTTAATCCATGCAAGGACAGCCTTTGAGGTAAAGTCCTATCATGGACACAATTAATGGAGGTTGTGAACCCTATTACGATCAATACAATCATTAGAGGTTTGAAATATGCTATAGAAGTGACTTAAGTTCTACCGTTTACTTGGAGAGTGCATGCTACGGCGAAATGCCTTGGCTGCTACGGTGAAATATGGTGCTGCTATATGTCTGCAAGATGTATGCTGTTCAAATGTGTGTGAAATCTTATGGGACTTAACTGCTAAGGTCATCAGTCCCTAAGCTTACACACTACTTAACCTAAATTATCCTAAGGACAATCACACACACCCATGCCCGAGGGAGGACTCGAACCTCCGCCGGGACCAGCCGCACAGTCCATGACTGCAGCGCTTCAGACCGCTCGGCTAATCCCGCGTGGCTGTATGCAGTTCACAAGACTATTACCAGATATTTCATCCTAAAGTATCAATGCTTCTACAACAGTGATCTCTACGAGTTACTAAGTAAAACGTCTGGTGTCCTGTTGTTGAAATTCCTTCAAAAAGACGTGGAATGCTTTTTCAGAGCCAAAATGAATCTTTGACTCTGCAGTGGTGTGTAAGCTATTCTTGAAACTTCCTGGTAGATTGAAACTGTGAGCCACACTGAAGTACAGTCCCCAGACCTCTGTCTTTTGAGGGTAGTACTGAGCTTTCAGCCAGTGCCTCTGTAACGCTTTGGAATTTAGCAGATGCTTTGTTACATGACTTGCTGGACTAGCGCTCTCGAAATTTAAACACCCTTAGCATTGGCAATATGAGATACTGAATGCAGTGCTACTTTCTGTGTGTTGTTACACAATGCTATCAATGTTGGCTAACTATCCAAGCAGACTGAATAAGATCTATGAGATCACGGAAACGATTAAATAATTTCAAGAAGCAGTGACAATTTCTTTCAGTAAAAACTGACCTGTACACATGCTGCTGGGGATGGCGAGACAAAAAAATATTCGAGTACTGTAACGAAACTGTATCTGATTCATCAGTATATATTTTTTTCTTTTACTCATAGGGAATGCCCAAATACAAAGATAGCCGATGTCTAAATTATAGTTACCTATACTAAAACGTTCTGCCGCCGTTCGGATGAACTACCTAAAAAAGTTTCCAGATATTCCTTATTTTCGGAGCTGCGAGGAAGGCAGCTAAATAGCAAACGGCGTTTGCCTCAGCGGTACCATTAGGTGCTGTTAGGGATGCCCCCCTCGAAAGTTTGCTGTAATGCGCTTGCTTTCGGTTAGTGCGCCTAGCCAACTAAATTCATCCTACTGCTCACTGAGCTCAGTCGAAGCGAGTTTGCATTCTTTTTTCTGCAAGTGGAGCTGTGTTGTACATGGCATCACCGTCCCACTAGGCAGTAAGAGCATATTAGACAAAAAAAGAAAATAACACTTGATGATCTGGTATCTGTTCAACTTCGCTGAAACGTAAGATGTGATAACTCTACTTACTGGTATCAAAGGTACATTATTACCTCGTAGTTTATGAGCTGTTACTAAACTGATCAATGGCCAACCGTCAGCGGAGTGGTTTGCTTGGAGAGTGCAAGGACTGAGCTGTGGGAAATTGAATATCATTCGTAGCAATAACACATTTTATTTGAGTTCTCAGTGGTGCAATGAAGAGAAAAACAAAGCAGCAGTTTGCCAGTGAAATTAAAAATACCAGGTACTTCTGCAGAACGGTAGATCCTTTCCCCAGTGACACATGGGGAGACAGGATTCAAACTTCGGCGTCGCCCGCTAGTCTGGGTGCGCAACAGCAAGCTCCGCATACATAACAGGTACAAATACACGGGCCAACTCAGAGGGTTACTTTGATACGGTAAATTAAGTAAATAAAAATTACCTTCATTAACACATTACAGCCGGCCGGTGTGACCGAGCGGTTCTAGGCGCTTCAGTCTGGAACCGCACGACCGCTACGGTCGTAGGTTCGAATCCTGCGTCGGGCATGGATGTGTGTGATGTCTTTAGTTTAGTTAGGTTTAAGTAGTTCTAAGTTCTAGGGGACTGATGACCTCAGATGTTAAGTCCCATAGTGCTCAGAGCCATTTGAACCATTTTTTTAACACATTACATAAGATAGAATTAAACTACCTCCCTTATAGAATTAAACTACCTCCATTAGTATCAAAAAGTATTGCGCATCATACACCTTAATTTAATATAAAAAGGTACGCTAATTAAGCTAGACTGCTAATAACCAAACAATTTAAAAGAATAAATGAGCTGCCTACAGATCAAATAGCGCTTTTTAAATAATATTAAGATGATAACAAAAATGTTTCAAATGGCTCTGAGCTCTATGGGATTTAACATCTGAGGTCATCTGTCTCCTAGAACTTCTTAAACCTAACTAACCTGAGGACATCACACACGTCCATGCCAGAGGCAGGATTCGAACCTGCGACCGTAGCTGTCGCGCGGTTCCAGACTGTAGCGCCTAGAACCGCTCGGCCACATCGGCCGGCAAGACGATGACAGTAAAATCAAACGCCTTCTATGAAATGACACTATACAGCAGAATTCAGTTAAGAGGCGGTTGCCAAATTTTCGAAGTAACGTCCCACGCCTACATTTCTATGAATGCACAGTAACAGTTCGGTAACGATCAAGAGAATTTGAAAAACGGCAAAAATTGATTTGTGCGGACATAATTTTCGCACCAACAAGCAGAACACAATTAGCGCCACAGTTATTAATGCTCCACAAACTAGTGTTCACCCAGAAGTAAAACTACATGAGGAAATCCAGTTGACATTTGTTCCACAATAACAACACAATTCTGCCCCAAGAGCTTATTACTGAATAAAGAGAACAAGAATAAAAAACAAGTGGAAATTTGCACAGCGTGAGACTGAGCTGCACAGCTGATCAAGAAACTGAACCTTTGCTGTTACAAGTCAATACCAGTTTAAGCAAGCTACACATGGAGCCGCAGCTTAGATGGTGTGACACAACGATACAAAGTTCTAAACGCTAACAGGTGTCCATCACATAATATGTTCTGCAAAAGTAGATGCCGAGCCGTGTCCATTTATTCCAGTTCGTACAATGCAGCCTTGGCGGTGGTAGGCCGGCCGGGCTGGCCGAGCGGTTCTAGGCGCTACAATCTGGAACCGCGCGACCGCAACGGTCGCAGGTTCGAATCCTGCCTCGGGCATGGATGTGTGTGATGTCCTTGGGTTAGTTAGATTTAAGTAGTTCTAAGTTCTAAGGGACTGATAACCTCAGAAAACTTGAGTATTGCTCATCAGTGTGGGATCCGTACCAGATCGGTTTGACGGAGGAGATAGAGAATATCCAAAGAAGAGCGGCGCGTTTCGTCACAGGGTTATTTGGTAACCGTGATAGCGTTACGGAGATGTTTAATAAACTCAAGTGGCAGACTCTGCAAGAGAGGCGCTCTGCATCGCGGTGTAGCTTGCTCGCCAGGTTTCGAGAGGGTGCGTTTCTGGATGAGGTATCGAATATATTGCTTCCCCCTACTTATACCTCCCGAGGAGATCACGAATGTAAAATTAGAGAGATTAGAGCGCGCACGGAGTCTTTCAGACAGTCGTTCTTCCCGCGAACCATACGCGACTGGAACAGGAAAGGGAGGTAATGACAGTGGCACGTAAAGTGCCCTCCGCCACACACCGTTGGGTGGCTTGCGGAGTATAAATGTAGATGTAGATGTAGAAGTTAAGTCCCATAGTGCTCAGAGCCATTTGAACCATTTTTGGCGGTGGTGGCAGATTCGTATTGGTGTTGTGGCCGCACTCCCACGGCATACGGTCCCCTGTTCCGTGAGCTGCCGCCCTCACGACCTCCTGTCCACTCCTGTTCTGACGGGATGATGTTGATTGCTATATTCCGGGCGTTGAGCTGCGCTCCAACACCAACACGGGCTGCGTGTCCGTTCTCCCAGCCGGAAAACCCGCCGCCCCAGTTGCCATAGGCGGTCTGTTCTCTGCAACCGAGCGTGTACTACTACTGCACATAGACATCATCCTCGGGCTCCGGTCACGCTAAGAGAGCGCACCACGCGCACCTAGCGGCGGACGCTCTCTGGACCAACACATATGTGATCAAAAGGATCCGGACACTCCCAAGAACACACGTTTTTCATTAGGTGCATTTTGCTGCCACCTCCTGCCAGGTACTCCATATCAGCGACCGCAGTAGTCATTAGACATCGTGACAGAGTAGAATGGGGCGCTCCGCGGAACTCACAGACTTCGAACGTGGTCAGGTCATTGGTTGTCACTTGTGTCATACGCGAGATTTCCACACACCTAAACATCCTTAGGTCCACTGTTTCCGATGTGATTAGTGATGTGGAAACGTGAAGGGACACGTACAGCACAAAAGCATACAGGCCTACCTCGTCTGTTGACTGACAGAGACTTCCGACAGTTGACGATGGTCTTAATGTGCAATGGACAGACATCTATCCAGACCATCACACAGGAATTCCAAACTGTATCAGGATCCACTCCTAGTACTGTGACAGTTAAGCAGGAGGGGAGAAAACTTGGATTTCATGCTCGAGCGGCTGCTCATAAGCCACACTTCACGCCGGTAAATGCCAAACAACGCCTCGCTTGGTGTAAGGAGCGTGAACATTGGACGATTGAACAGTGGAAAAACGTTGTGTGGAGTGACGAATCACGGTACACAATGTGGCAATGCGATGGCACGGTGTGGATATGGCGAATGTCCGGTGAACGTCATCTGCCAGTATGTGTAGCGACAACAGTGAAAAAATGGTTCAAATGGCTCTGAGAACTATGGGACTTCACATCTAAGGTCATCAGACCCCTAGAACTTAGAACTACTTAAACCTAACTAACCTAAGGACATGACACACATCTATGCCCGAGGCAGGATTCGAACCTGCGAACATAGCAGCAGCGTGGCTCCGGACTGAAGCGCCTAGAACCGACCGGCCACAGCGACCGGCGCCAATAGTCAAATTTGGAGCCTGTGGTGTTATGGCGTGGTCGTGTTTTTTGTGGAGGAAGCTTGCACCCCTTGCTGTTTTGTGTGACAGTATCACAGCGCAGGCCTACATCGATGTTTTAAGCACCTCCTTGCTTTCCGCTGTTGAACAGCAATTCGGGGATAGCGACTGCATCTTTCAGCACGATCGAGCACCTGTTCATAATGCACGGCCTGTGGCGGAGTGGTTACACGACAATAACATCCCTGTAATGGGCTGGCCTGCACAGAGTCTTGACCTGAATACTACAGATCATCTTTGGGATGTTTGAGAACGCCAACTTGCTGCCAGACCTCACCGACCGACATGGATACCTCTGCTCAGTGCAACACTCCGTGAAGAATGGGCTGCCATTCGCCAAGAAACCTTCCAGTACCTGACTGAACGTTTGCATGCGAGAGTGGAAGCTGTCATCAAGGCTAAGGGTGGGCCAACACCACACTGAATTCCAGAATTACGTTGGAGGGCGCCACGAACTTGTAAGTCATTTTTAGCCAGGTGTCCGGATACGTTTGATCACATAGTGTATCTGTGCAACCGAGCACCGTTGCGCGAGCTATCGATCCTCGTGGCACGACTCATAAACCTTTCTTATATACAATTTCCATGCAGCTTCACACATTGATAAGCTAAAATACTGGTCCCACCTATTTAATAGCGTGCTGATCCACGCTTAGAACGCAATACAGCAGCGATTCCGCGTGGTATGGATTAGACAAGTCCTTGGTAGCTTTCTGAACGTATGTGGCACTGGATGTCTACGCACAGGTGACGCAGTTCCCGTGAAATCGGACCGCTGCCTGAGAGCGATCTATATGTGTCCCACCGCTTTGAGATGCGAGGTTGGTGCCCAAGTCATCAACGTGAATTTACTATCATCGTTCTCAAACCACTCTACTATGATTTTGTCCTTGTGCCTCGAACAGTTATCCTGCTGGAGGATGCGATCGTCGCCGGGGAAGACACAGCCTGGAAGGGATTCATTTCTTTTGCAATAATGTCCACGTAGCCCACAGTTGTCGTTGTGCGTTCGGAGGAGGAAAGGTTATTAGAGTTTAATGTCCCGTCGACTGCGAAGTCATTAGAGATGGGACGCTATCGATTACCACCACAGTTCCTACGGAAAACCAGGTAAATAGTAAAATACTGTTCTCATCAGATTGTGTCCGTGGTGCAGAGGCTGGTTAAAGCATCTCGTTCACAAGAATCGACATGGTGTAACAGAAAGGGCCGCGCGGGATTAGCCGAGCGGTCTCAGGCGCTGCAGTCATGGACTGTGCGGCTGGTCCCGGCGGAGGTTCGAGTCCTACCTCGGGCATGGATGTGTGTGTTTGTCCTTAGGATAATTTAGGTTAGGGACTGATGACCTTAGCAGTTAAATCCCGTAAGATTTCACACACAGTTGAACGTTCTTTTTGTAACAGAAAATACACTGAAACGCCTAAGAAACTAGTACAGGCATGCTTATTCAAATACAGTGATATGTAAACAGGTAGAATACGGCGCTGCAGCTGGCAACGCCCATATAAAACAACAAGTGTCTGGAGCAGTTGTTAGATAGATTACTGCTGCTACAATGGCAGGTTATGAAGACTTAAGTGAGTCTGAATGTGGTCAATAGTTGGCGCACAAGCGATGGGACACAGCTCCGAGGTAGCGATGAAGTGGGGATTTTCCCGTACAACCATTTCACGAGAGTACCGTGAATATCAGGAATCCGGTAAAACATCAAATCTCCGACATCGTTGCGGCTGGAAAAAAGATCCTACAAGAACGGAACCAGCTACGACTGAAGAGAATCATTCAACACGACAGAAATCCAACGCTTCCGCAAACTGCTTCAGATTTCAGTGCTGGGCCATCAACAAGTGTCAGCGTTCGAATCATTGAAAGGAACATCATCGATATGGGCTTTCGCAGCCGAAGGCCCACTCGTGTAGCCCTGATAACTGCTAAGGGCACAACCCACAGATACCAACTCTTCCTCATAGATATTGGCAATGAGGCTGCAAGAGGGATAGACGATACTGCACCTGAGTCAGTGGCGCCAGACAGAACAGTCTACTAACTCAATGGCGCCACGGCTCACCTCATACGATCATTTCACGAGTGTACCGTGAATGTCAGGGATCCGGTAAAACATCATATCTCCGACATCGCTGCTGCCGTAAAGAGATCCTGCTAGAATGGGACCAACGACGACTGAAGAGAATCGTTGAGCGTGACAGAAGTGCAATCCTTTCGCATGTGGCTGCAGATTTCAGTGATGGGCCATCAGCAAGTGTCAGCTTGAAAACTATTCAACGAAACATCATCGATATGGGCTTTCGAAGTCGAAAGCCCACCCATGTACCCTTGATGACTGCAGGACACAAAGCTTTACGCCTCGCCGTGGCCCGTCAGCACCGACACTGGACTGTTGATAACTGGAAACATGTTGCTTGGTCGGACGAGTCTCGTTTCAAATTGTATCGAACGATGGACGTGTACGAGTGTGGGGACTACCCCATGAATCCATGGACCCTGCGATTTCAACAGTGGACTGTTCAAGCTGTTGGAAGCTCTGTAATGGTGTGGGGCGTGTGCAATTGGAGTGAGATGGCGCACCTTATAGTCTAGACAGGTGACACGTGCCTAAGCATTCTGATCACTTGGCTCCATTGATGTCCATTGTGCATTCTGACGGACTTCGGAAATTCCAGCAGGACTATGCGTCACCCCACACGTCTACAATTGCTACAGAGTGGCTGCAGGAACACTTTTCTGAGTTTAAACACTTTCAATGGCCACCCCATCGCACTCTTACGGCTTTATGGAGAGCCCTGTAGGATTTATGGCGTCAAATCCCTCCATAGCTGCATCAGTCATTAGTCGAGTCCATGGCACGTCGTGTTGCGGCACTTTTGCGTGCTCACAGGGGTTCTACACGATGTTAAGCAGATGTACCATTTTCTTGGGCTCCTCAGTGTATGATTAAACTGACAAAGCGACACGTTACCACTGATCGACGGTCTAATCTCGATAATCCTGTGCCCACTGTAGTCGTAAATGACGATGGCGTTGCACCAACATGGGAACACGTAGACGTCGTTTGTTGCGGAGTTTCATGTTCTGCTTTCTGTACCGAACAGTGTGCTCCGGCATCAGCACCATCCATCTCCACGTTCTGTGATGAGGCGTGGATGTCCAACACACTGAAGCGTACTCGTAGTTTCACCGTCCTTCAGCCACTTTCCACACATGCTCACTACACTAGTGCACAAACGGCCGTACAGCTTCACCATTTCCGAAATGCTCGTTCTCAGGCGCCAACCGCAGTTATCTGCCGTTCCTCAGAATCGCTTATGTCAATGGATTTCCCGATTTGTGACTGCTGTCGTCCCTGCAGTGATTCCCCATTCGTGTCTGCTCCGTTTACATGCTCTTCCTTACCGTGTCAAGCGCCTGCGAAGCCACCAGGTGGCATGGGGAGAGCTCATAATGTTTTGGCTCATTAGTGAATAGGGGATCAGCAGATTCGCACCACTCGTAATACTATACTGACATCGCAGAATTATATTTATACCTCACTGTAATAGATTCAAGGGTCCAGAATGAGATTTTCACTCAGCAGCGGAGTGTGCGCTGATATGAAACTACCTGGCAGATTAAAACTGTGTGCCGGACCGAGACTCGAACTTGGGACCTTTGCCTTTAGCGGGCAAGTGCTCTACCAACTGAGCTACCCACGCACGACTCACGCCCCGTCCTCACAGCCTTACTTCTACCAGTACCTCGTCTCCTACTTTCCAAACTTTGCAGAAGCTCTCCTGCGAACCTTGCAGAACTAGCACTCCTGAAAGAAAAGATATTGCGGAGACATGGCTTAGCCACAGCCTAGGTGTGTTTCCAGAATGAGATTTTCACTCTGCAGCGGAGTGTGCGCTGATATGAAACTTACTGGCAGATTAAAACTGTGTGCCGGACCGAGACTCGAACTTGGGACCTTTGCCTTTCGCTGGCAAGTGCTCTACCAAATTTTTTTTTTTTTTGTTCGTGATTGTTCGTTGTATATGGTCGTAACGGACGTCACGTAACATCCGTTGAAGTTCGTTGCTCATCCCTTCACTCAGTTTTTTTATTACAGAGAGCAGCGAGCTCTCTGACCGAACACGCTGAGCTACGGTGCCGGCTTACTGAGCTACCCAAGCACGACACACACCCCGTCCTCTCAGCTTTGCTTCTGCCAGTACCTCGTCTCCTACTTTCCAAACTTTACAGAAGCTCTCCTGCGAACCTTGCAGAACTAGGACTCCTGAAAGAAAGGATATTGCGGAAGTTTCATATCAGCGCACACTCCACTGCAGAGTGAAAATCTGATTCTGGAAACATCCCCTAGGCTGTGGCTAAGCCATGTCTCCGCAACATCCTGTCTTTCAGGAGTGCTAGTTCTGCAAGGTTCGCAGTAGAGCTTCTGTAAAGTTTGGCTAAGCCATGTCTCCGCAATATCCTTTCTTTCAGGAGTGCTAGTTCTGCAAGGTTCGGAGGAGAGGTTCTGTAAAGTTTGGAAAGTAGGAGACGAGGTACTGGCAGAAGTAAAGCTGCGAGGACGGGGCATGAGTCGTGCTTGGGTACCTCAGTTGGTAGAGAACTTCCCCGCGAAAGGCAAAGGTCCTAAGTTCGAGTCTCCGTCCGGCACACAGTTTTAATCTGCCAGAAAGTTTCAGATTCATGGGTCTCCGAACAGAAACCTGGGGTCCTGTGTAGGTCACAGATTCCAGCTAGACCGTTTTAGTAGTTATACATCGAATCAGATACCAGTCATTCCATGAGAGAGCCATCGATTTTCACTGACTTCTGTATTTACAAAGCGGGCTAGGTCCACCAGGAGATAGCTAACTAGAAATATTTTTTTGAATTTATTTGCGTATTTAACTTCATTACCTTAGGGCTCTCTGTTACACCAGACCTGGGATTCATATACGTAGTATTTTCTTTCTACGTCATATTCATCTAAGAAATAATAATAATTTTAACAGGATAAATAGAAATCAACAGAATTAAAAGTGTTTTCAATGTATGTAGAACAATGTCGATAAAATTTTCTGACTAAGAACTAATCAAGCTATAATCGCAGTACTACTACTACTTCTGCTGCTGTTTGCTGCTAATAATAGTAATAACAATAATAATAATAATATCAATGATTTATACAATGTCTGTGTTTATACAGTGTCTATGCATTACATTATAAGGTCCTTCAGGCACCACTACTACTACT
Organism: Schistocerca piceifrons; assembly: GCF_021461385.2. Lineage (NCBI taxonomy): Eukaryota > Metazoa > Arthropoda > Insecta > Orthoptera > Acrididae > Schistocerca > Schistocerca piceifrons. The sequence goes on along the minus strand of NC_060140.1, from coordinate 775,573,961 downwards.
ACTACTACTTCTGCTACTGTTGCTGCTAATATTAGTAATAATAATAATAATAATATCAAAGATTTATACAATGTCTGTGTTTATACGGTGTCTATATGTTACATTATAAGGTCCTTCAGTCATCCATACAATTTAATATATAGACACTGCTTGGACGCAGACATTGTGTAAATCAGTCGTATGTATGATTCGACGGGCTAAAATTACAATAATAAAAATTAGTCTCTCCTGCTGCGGAAATCGCAAAGTGCGAGCTTATGCAATATGGACAGCAAGACATAAAGAAAATGTGGGTCAGTCCGCGAAGCGATAAATGGGGAAATCGGGGTTCGAGCCTCCGTCGGCCAGAAATTTTCAAATGTATAAAAGGTACAGCTGACGTCAATACGCATTCGCAGTTTGCAAATCCATTTCGTAATGGTAATAACTAACAATAACAGTGCCAGGTACAAAATGTGTTTACAGCTGTACGAAGCGATATTTTCTGTCATAGCGAGTTATTAGGAGAGAAATGTAAATAGACTGCATTAAGAAATGAAGATCTGGTTGGAAACGTGGGTGTAATGATGTAATTAATCTGTACAGTATAAAAGGTAGACACCATTTTTGCTTCACTAGATTTGTTATTAGGGCTCAGGATCATGCTACTGAAAAGGATTTCGTGAAAACGGCTGAGTGATAGAATGGGACAGAAGGGATTTTGCTCTGCTGGGAACGAGTACTTTTGTTTTTCTGTTCAGACAAGAACATTAAGGTCAAGGAGAGATACACTGCAGTAACAGGTCATGGAATAGCGATATGCACATATAGATACGGCGGTAGTATCGCGTACCCAGGGTATAAAACGGCAGTGTATTGGCGGAGCTGTCATTTGCACTTAGGTGATACAGGTGAAAATGTGTCCGACGTCATTAAGCGCTTTTCTGTACACGGGCTGGATAGCCGTGGTGAAACATGCTCATTGAGGCGAATGTCACAAATATATCAAAACCAGGCGTTCATCACAATTACAGGCGCCGTGAGCTTTGCTGACAAAGATATTGCAATATACATCGATGTAATCAACAACTGGAATTATAAGCGTTTGTACAAGTTCTCTTTCCGGTCGAAAGCGAAGATATTTTTATTGGATAAATTCTAGTGTCCGATACGACCCGTCGGCTTTGACCAATGACGTCATACGTAAGGCAAAGATGCTGCAATGGACAATTTATGAATGGAACGGATAGTACTGCTAAACAAACGAATGTAGCATGCCATAAAATAGCACATTTAACGCGACTATTATTTACTCGCGAATTTAGTTTAAACGAGTTGAACATGACTGAAATAAATAAGATCACGAGAGCAATTACGAGTGCGTATATTATATGATATTTTCCACACGTACTGAAAAAACGATCTATATAATGAACCGTCGAATACTTGGAATCGGTAACTAGAAGCAGAATTTTCGCAGTAAAAACAACTGACTCGTCCATAAAGAACAGCGTCAGAAATCAAGACCTTATAAATTACAACTACTTATAAATCACGACTACTTTCATTAACAAAAGATGCCGAAAACAAATTACGAGATGAAAACAAAACAATCTACATCGAATTTTTAATATACGCGCGTAACGAGGAAATCCAGAGAAATCATTTAACGTTCATCGACAGCAATCTGCGGCACAAACAAAATAACATCACACATTACGTCATTGTTCAAAGCCGACGGGTGGTATAGGACATTAGAATAGACCCTTTTTATTTGCTCTCTGCATGGTGAGATGCTGATGCCTTCTTTCAGAGCGCAATTATGTTCTCAGCCCCATTTAGCTTTTCACATGTTGTTACTCCTGTACTCTTTGATGAGGGAGGGAAGTTGATATATCTCCAAAATTGATATAGGGTTACCCATTTTGGGCTAGTGAGCCGAGAATGATCAACCAGGACCGCACGCCAAATATGGAACTACGAATGGGAGATGTTATCATGTAATGTACCAAGATATATAAGAAGTTTGAACTGACAGACGCAGAATCTATTTACAACTTTCGGTGCTTAACGTACGGAAATGATACACAGCGAGCATGTGAGCAACTGTCAAAAAGAGCAATGAGCATACTAATAAAAGACGGTTATAAACAGTCACTAGTCGAAATCAACATTATTAATGCATAATAATATGTATTTTGGAGTCCAAAGGGAAATCACACATGGAGAGTGTCGAGAATTAACGAAAAAAAAAGGAAAAGATGGAAAATGACCCATAAAGAGAGTAAAAGCCTACAAGGAACGGCTGCCAAAGTTAATAAAGGAAGGGAGGTTGACTGGAGTTAACATACCGTCGACAACGCGGTCATTAGAGACGGAGCACAACCTCGGGTTAGGAAGGTAATCGGCTGTGCCTTTTTCAAAGGAACCATCCCGGCATTTGCTTGAAGCGTATTGTGTAACTTTTTCTTTGAAACAGAATATTCTGATAATTGAATGAAATGTTTTGTTAAAAATTCTCTTTTATGTTTGTTAAAAGCCACGGCTAAATTTTCTCTGGGCGCTATCGCCAGAAATATACGTATTCGAACGTCAAGACATTCATCTTACGCACGATGGATTAAAAAAATCTTTCTTTAATATTACGCGATAAGCCAATTAAACACAATGCTTAATTATTTTTCCTGTGAGGCTTGATACTCCAGGATAGCTGCCTATGTGCAATGGCATCGTACACATTTATAGAAATTACTCTTAATAAAACTGTACCTCTGGCCAAAAACGAAATGGAAAATATTACAAGACGCCGTTTTGTATTTATTGAGATTATTCTTTTCAATACTTTTAGCATTATATGACTATTAAAATCGCTTATATAATTTTCATCGTTAATGGCGTCGCTACAACAATGAGCCTATACAAAATGGCCAGGTCAACATTTAATTATTACGTAACTTTATCATGGGCAGGAAAGGTACTTGCTACTGACAAAAACACAGTTTTTGTAAGCAGTAGTTTCATATATATACAAAATATTACTAGTATTACTACAGATAATTGTATTAGTTACAGACCGTGAACAATAAGCGTCCGTCAGCTAGAACATCAGAAGCAGGAAAACAATGAAACAAAAAACGATCATCCCTTTTTGTACCAAATGACAAAGATGCTACAAGTTACTATTCTGAGAGCGCACATAGTGCTTCCATTTTTGAGTATCGATAATTTATACTCTTTTTTCCAGTGGCTATGCTATAAGCGATTAAGGGAAATCACGGAAAACCTATGTCAAGATGGCCGCACGGGGGTTTGAACCATCATTCACCCGAAAGCGAGTCCATTGTGCTAACGAGTGCGCTATTCCGCTCAGTCACAGTAAGTGAAAAAGAAACGTTGGCGACTGCTGTATGCAGTCTGGTTACAAAGAATTCGGGTTACAGAAGAAGCGGGAAAAAACAAAAGTTGGGCCTGTGGCTGTTAAAGTACCACACATCCACAGTTGGTAAGTTGTATTTTTAGTACCGGTATCCGAATACAGTGATTCCATTTTTAATAAAGCATTCGACGTACCACATCAGAAATTTATCAGGTGAGTCGACAGTCCGGCTGTTTATCGGACGAGAACTCGAACATTTACATGCTTAATCCCTGAAGATCTACATTCACTTGAAAACGGACGAGTATATCCCGAAACTGGCGATCAAAATTAAGATTATCAATTGGCGTAGGGCTGGTATTTTACCTTCCACAACGCCAATGACAGTGTGCTACAACACATTCAACACTAAGAAAAAACATTAATGGGAAATAACAAATACGAAATATATATTCTTGCTGAAATTGAACTCATGGTAAGATAGTTAGTTATTGGTCTGTCTACGAAACGACTCCACAAGAACTACGAGAAGCTAGCAGGACGCCAAGAACTGTCATAGGAAAAGTTGGTTTTTACAACGGGAGTAGTTTACCCGTCTGAAAAATGTTTAAGATTGAGGAAGAAACTATCGAGGCTGCACGCTTGGAACACATTGTTTTTCTTCATTAGGAGAGCAGAAGAATAAGGCAACATCTAAAACGTATACTGGAAATACATGCTGAAATTTAAGTCGAGAAATAAGGCATAAATGGAGAGGCACTGTACAGAACCGGGAAGAAAGTAGTACATTAGAAACCGATTATTAACAGGAGGAGGAGCATCAGTTGACCGCTAGACGTCACCAGAGGTGGATCCGCCGGTATAAAAGGAGACAGAGATTTTGTATTGTCATTAGAGAAGCACTAGAAGTTGAGTGAGTAGATCGACGCAACTCAGTGATTCCGAACGTAGAGCAGTCATTTGGTGTCACCTGCGTAACAAACGCATCAGTGACATTTTAAACCTTCTAAAACTACCCAAGTCCGACTGTTGGTGATGTGACTGAAGTGGAAACGCGAGTGAACAACCACAGCTACAAGTGGTCATATACATACTGTCAGAGACGGTCCAGCATTGACAAAGGTGGCTGTAAAAAATCGTACGAAATCAGCGGAAGGAATTACTTGTGAGTTCCGAAGTGCCACCAGGTGTCCAGCGAGTACAATGAATATGCGTAAAAAGTTAAAAAGAATGGGGTACGTAGCCCGCTCGGTTAGCAGTGCCGTCTTAACGCACTGCTTTCCGGGCGGGATGGCATGCCGGTCCCCGGCACGAATCCGCCAGCCGGATTAGTGTTGACGTCCGGAGTGCCAACCAGTCTGTGGATGGTGTTTAAGGCGGTTTTCCATCTGCCTCGGCGAATGCAGGCTGGTTACCCTTATTCCGCCTCAGTTACACTATGTCGACGATTGCTGCGCAGACACTTTCTCCACATACGCTTACGCCATAATTACTCTTTCACGCAAGCATTGGGGTTACACTCGTTTGGTGAGACTTTCCCGGGAGTGTCCACTGCGGACCGAACCGCACAATAATCCTGGCTTCGGTGTGGGGCGGCGGTGGGGTGAGTGGACTGCTGTGGCCTGTGGGGTTGTGTACCACTGTGGGCTACAGCGGGGACGAAGCCTCTCCTTCGTTTCCAGGTCCCCAGTTCCATTCAATACAATGGGGTACGTGGTCGAGTACAGCTCCTCGTGAGTCACACTTGAGGTGAGCACCGCCACTAGGCAGTGGGTGGCTGGAAACGAGTGTTCTGGAATGACGAATCACAATATGCTCTGTGGCAATCCGATAGAAGTGTTTCGGTTTGTCTAATGTCTTTACGTACCATCATGTGTAGAGTCACAGTGAAGTAGCGAGGAGGTGTTGTTGCCTTATAGGGGTGTAGTCCCCTAACTGCGCTTACGAAAATGCGGATAGATATGAACACTTATTACGGCACTGTATACTGAGTATAGCAGAGAGACAGATCGGAGACTATGATCGTTATGTATCAGCATGACAATGAACCCCATCATAAATAAGCATCTACGAAGCAATGGCCTGTCGACGATAAGATGCCCGAAATGGACTGATCTGCCCAAGGTTCCGACATGAACTTAATGAAAGACATTTGAAACGAGCTAGAACGACGGTTTTGCACCAGATCCCCGCGCCCAACATCATTGCCTTTTCCTCCACAGACATTCAGACTTTTGATTGAATATCTCTCCAGCAGTGATAAAGACGAAAGGTGGGCACACACATCATATTAATGTCCGCTAATAGGTGCTCTGGCCCTTTTCATCAGATCGGTAGAGAATGTGGTAATGTATTTGACAGTAGCAAATGTTGTGCTATTGAAACCAATAAATGGACAGTAAATCACATAAAGAATTGCATACACAGGTTATAGAGAGCTTCGGGTATGCAGACCTGAATCGATTACAACAGGATGACGAGGATTCTAGGGTAGCACTGAAACAATCAAATGGTTCAAATGGCTCTGAGCACTATGGGACTTAATATCTGAGGTCATCAGTCGCCTAGAACTTAGAACTACTTAAATCTGACTAACCTAAGGACATCACACACATCCATGCCCGAGGCAGGATTCGAACCTGCGACCGTAGCGGTCACGCGGTTCCAGACTGAAGCGCCTAGAACCTCACGGCCACACCGGCCGGCACTGAAACAATCCAAGACAGTAACAAAGACTGAAAAAGTTGCCTAAATTTCAGTGCAAAATATTCACGGGATATAGTATAAAAATAGGCAGTGCACTACGTTAGTCTAAAAGTAAAAGGCATTTTAATTATGAGTATTAGTAATGGTTTGTGACAGAACACTTAGAATATTTATTTTTTAAACTCATATTGTCTCCTTTCTCCTGCGGTATAGTTGCGGCTAGTAGCATTTAAATGAAAAATAAGTTTTGTTTATAAAGACTGAAGCGGTGAGCGAAAATTTGTACCAAGGCGCGGAAGCGAACCCAGGTCTCTTGATTACTAGGCAAGTGCATCAGCTACTAAGGCATCTTTTTTTTCATTTTCTTTTTTTTATTATCAGAATGACTTGGTACTATCATGAAACTTCAGCAGACCATAGTCAAATCATCATGTAAAGGCTGCAAAGGGAAGAAAAAATTAATTATGATAACAGAATAACAAATAAAATAAAAAAAACGAGAACGTAACCGACAAACCACCACCAAGCTCACACGATATGTAACAACAATTACTTTTATATGGTTTTCAGTAATTTTTTATTTTGTGTTTTGTATATACTTTTATATTTCGTAATGGAATCTAAAAGTAGAAGGAAAACGAAACAAGATTACATTCGAAACATGCAAACTAAAAATAATCCCAAGTTGAGTGCAAGGATTGTATACGCTCACGTGTATCTATACTTCATCGATACTCATTTGACAATAGAACTGGAGCAATGTTGAGTCAACAGGAAAATCAGGACAGGACAAGCCGAAGTATGCAACAAAGAAAAACACCTGTCAGCAGAATAAATTAAATTAACCAACAACTTGCCGACGGCAAACAATGTTCAACACGTTGGCGAAGAGATCTCGATATCGAGGCATTCACAAGCATGTCCAACAGACCGTGATCATATACTGCATGAAGTTCATGTGATCGTCCCCCTCGCTTTCTACGACGTAATGAACTAAGTGTCCCAGCAACCACATAACGGTATGGGTTTTCGACCGTGGAAAGAAAGAAGGATCTGGGCGCAATATGATGTCCATGGTGTAGACAGTCTCAGAAGATCGAGGAAGGAAGGCCAATTGGGTGCTGATCCAAGACCAGTTTGCAATGTGACCTCCACAAGCAAAGCGATGTCGTATCGTATCGGGAGACGTACAACGACTACATAAATCCGTTGCACGAAGCCCAATACGGAAAAGTCGCTCGTTCGTTGTAATCAAGTTATTGACTACCTTATACCACGAAGACGCTACGCGCATCGGCGAAATCGGAAGACTGATATTGAACCAAACTGTCGTCGAGGTTGTTTGCGGCGATTGTCTTTCAACGAGGTTCGGGCAATGGACTGCTTCCCCAGGAGTTTGTAGGAATTTCATGGTGAGGACAGGTCTCCATAAGATCTCAGCCCCGAAATAGCTCACCGCGAGGTAGAAGTCACGAATGTGTTTTAACTTATAAATTATGTGACCAACATCAATAGGGTGTTCAAGACTAGCAGGACTGACACAGAGAAATAAACGAGACGTGAATGTGTGAGTTTCTTGAGTCATCGTCAAAATAATACGACGCACATATAGCATTGCGACTTCCGTCATATATCAGTCCATCAGGTCCAGCCCCCCCCCCCTCCCCCCAAAGGAGCGAGGCTTCGTGATCACCTCATACCGTAAGCGAAAGATATGTCTTTTCCATAAGAAGCGACCAGACAATTTTTGTAGTTTCGTCGCCATCATCGAGGGAAGCGGATAAACTTGGGCCACGTAATAAGCTTTGCATAAGACATATGCATCCAGTATGTAAGGTGTCAGGCAAATCCAACACCTTCCATGAAAACCCTGACATGATAAGCAAATCCAGTAGTATGTCACATAGCTCCGAATAAATCGTGACATTAAATTAACCAAAGTATTACGAGTAACGAGTGAGCAAATGGAATACCACAGACTAACACAAGAATGCCTAAATGCATGTCATACCTTCCCACCGTGAGACAGACGCAGTTCCGAGGGGAGAAACGAGAACAGAAGCCGAGAGCAGAACCGTGTTAAGCTGGAAGGCCCTACGATAAGGGACGGATGGACACCCACGTCGCCAGCTAACCACTAGGACCACACCACCAGCAGGTTTTAGCGTGAGAATTTTTCGCGTCTCTGTTACGTTAGGACCACCCCCCAGCCCATGTTAAAAGATAGAGCCCTCCAGAAGAACAGTATAGATCTTACGATAACACTAAAGAACCACACCAGCTGCAAGTTTTAGCGTAAGACTTTTTCGCGTCTCTGTTATGTTGCAAACTTTAAAAACATTGCCCCACCACGAAAAGTATAACGTTTCTCATTGGATACACAGAATTTTTGTAGGCGGAGCTTAAGGTTAACATTGAGACCCTGATTGATCAGATGAAAACACAGCCAGATAGTTTTTTTAAACCAACTTCGGTAAATTGTAGTAAGGAGAAGTTAGGAGAGAGTTGCTTCCGAGACGGCGAGGTGAGCAGAGCTGTGCTGCCCGTCGCCCCCTGACGAACACCGACAAGGTAATGAACGCACGCGATGCCGCATAACAGCGCATAAAGCTTCACTCAGAACTGCAGAAGTCTCATCTGTTACACCCCCTTTTTGCGTAATACTAGTGTCGATCGTCAATTAAAGCTCATGGTGTTTACATTTGCCACTTGAAGTAAAAAATCTGAAACGCGATGATTTTTCTGTTATGTAGTTACTGAGAAGCCACATCAGCCACTGTAATTTATGACAAGTTAGATAAGTAATTAAAGATAATTGAGGGTCACTGTAGACCATTTTGATAGTTTTCTCTCTTGTGAAACTTAATTTAAACCTAGATTATAAATGTGATATGGCACAGGTCATCCTTCGATCAATTGTAGAACTTGGAAACCCATTCCGGGAATATTCGTTCACATTTTTGTTGAACGCAGTTGGTTTTTACCATCCTGTATTAAAACATTTCCTTTTATCAATAGTGCAATTTATAAACAATGTTTTGTGGGTAGAATAAAATTTCCAATGGTAAACTTAACTGCTTTTTCGACGTTATTTTACCAGCTAACTAAAAATAGGAAAGCCTTGAACCCCTTCCACTAAATTTAGTTAGTATTAAGATTCTTTTACAGGGAGTGCAGTGGAGCTGACGCTGAAATCAATAAGTATTTGGTTGTATCATCGCTAGTCTCACTGAACTCTTCTGAATTCTACATGTCATGTGTGGTCTGGCGTCTCCTTACCAGCAACAGGTCCCAGGTTCAAACTAGTCAATTCCCTAAAAAACACGCTCAGAGCGTCGTTGCGCGAAAGTGGTAGGGAGACACGATATAGAACAAACAGACACCACGCAGAATGTTAGAAGTATACGAACTCCCTCGAGCAGAGTGAGAGAATGCCTTTCATGCTCTAATATCGCTCCCTGAATTTTTGCCGTAACAGACTTCCAGTTGAGTGCCGCCATTTTGAGTGGATAACGATCAATAATGATAGCGAGAGACGTATGCCGATCCGCCGCAGTAGCCCATGGATCAATCGCGTCATCAAAACCTCGCAAGGGAAGAAGCTTGCATTTACCTTCATTAAGATTTGCACCTGAACTCCGACAAAATCATCGATGACGGCCTTCAGTCGAGGTATCTCAGCAGGATTGCGAAGTAGAACCATCACGTCATCCTCGTATGCACGAACAGCTATAGTCCCGCCGGAAAGCGTCCAACCTGTCAGCTGGGATGCTAGCATTCGAAGTAGGGGTTCCAGAGACAACACAAACAAAGTCATTGACAACAGGCTTCCTTGAGGCACTCCCCTACAGATATTTATTGGGGTCGTCAGTTGGCCATTAACAACCACCGAAGCAGAAATACCCGTAAACAGATTTGAGAGCACTCGCCGTTTGTCAACAGTGAAGCCAACTGCCACCAGAATCCGAAGCAGAAAGCCGTGATTAACACTATCAAACGCCTTATCGAAGGGCACAAGGGACGGACGTTACAGCAGCAACCGGAACCACGTCACGAATGGTACGACCAGGTACGCAGGTTCGATGTTTTGCAACAATAGTATCCATCAGAGCCGACATCCTACTATTAACTGCCCTCGCCACAGTCTTATAATCAAAGTTTAACAAAGTAAGTGGGCGAAAGTGATCAGGGGCAGCCACTCCATTGCGTTTCGAGATTAAAACTGTTTTTCCCACTTTGAAAAAGTGTGGCACTACTCTGCCCCGTAACACTTCATTCAAAAGGTAGCACCCAATAACGACCAAAAGCGCCCGTAAAATTCCTTTGGAAGGCCAACGAGACCCGGGGACTTTTGAGAAGGCGATCCCAAAATAATTTTGTAAACAGATTTGAGAGCACTCGCCGTGTGTCAACAGTGAAGCCAACTGCCACCAGAATCCGAAGCAGAAAGCCGTGATTAACACTATCAAACGCCTTATCGAAGGGCACAAGGGACGGACGTTACAGCAGCAACCGGAACCACGTCACGAATGGTACGACCAGGTACGCAGGTTCGATGTTTTGCAACAATAGTATCCATCAGAGCCGACATCCTACTATTAACTGCCCTCGCCACAGTCTTATAATCAAAGTTTAACAAAGTAAGTGGGCGAAAGTGATCAGGGGCAGCCACTCCATTGCGTTTCGAGATTAAAACTGTTTCTCCCACTTTGAAAAAGTGTGGCACTACTCTGCCCCGTAACACTTCATTCAAAAGGTAGCACCCAATAACGACCAAAAGCGCCCGTAAAATTCCTTTGGAAGGCCAACGAGACCCGGGGACTTTTGAGAAGGCGATCCCAAAATAATTTTGTAAACAGATTTGAGAGCACTCGCCGTGTGTCAACAGTGAAGCCAACTGCCACCAGAATCCGAAGCAGAAAGCCGTGATTAACACTATCAAACGCCTTATCGAAGGGCACAAGGGACGGACGTTACAGCAGCAACCGGAACCACGTCACGAATGGTACGACCAGGTACGCAGGTTCGATGTTTTGCAACAATAGTATCCATCAGAGCCGACATCCTACTATTAACTGCCCTCGCCACAGTCTTATAATCAAAGTTTCATTATGTTCAGGTGTAACTGTCTTATCCAAGATGCTGACAAGTCGGTCGTAAAAGGTTTCACTGGATTCATCGATATCGTAGATGTCTACATAGTACTGGTGTAAGATACGCACTATATCAGCTTGCTCTATTACGATTCGTCCATCATGTGTCGTGAGAGAATGACTACAAGCGCGTCGGCGACGGGTCTGATACCGAAGCAAATGATATAAGGAAGTCAGTTCTTCCGTCACCAATGAACGCGGCTTCGATCGGATTTTCAAACCTTCCATTTGTAGTCTCTTCAAGATTAACAATTTGGCCTTAACACGCCTAACATCCGCAATTCGCAGAGGGGCGTGATCCGAAGCAGCATAAAGTTAACGCAGGGTGGAATAGTAATATTCATAAGTTCTCCGAAAGTCTCTCGCCGTGGCAGCACGGAAAAGTATCAAAGTTTTCCTCAGCCTCGGTTTTGCTAGCTGTGTCCACCAGTCAAGGGTGAAAGAGTATTGCCCAGTGGACCGTAGAGTATGCTCCCACACGACTCGGATCACATCATTGAGAGAGGGGACAGATAAGTTAGCGACGTTTAGCATCCACGGAGGGCGAAACAATCTGAATGGTTGCCGTTCAAGATTGACAGTTGTGGCCACAGCACAGTGATCCGTATGGCACAGCAGTTCACCCAACTGCACGGATTACACTGGCATGCCTCACTCGTCAATCCAAATTCTCACTGCCGCCCCAGTGTACGTTAAATTCTCCCTTACACACGAATGGAATTTCCGAGGTTGTCCATGATCTGGAATAGCACATCAGCATCGTACGTAAGTGGGGGATTCAGCCTGAAACCCACGTGCATGTACTTGCACAAATGAGGTGACACAATTTCAGAGATTTTACTGGTCTTATACAGATATGATTTTATGTATATAGAATGATGCTGATGTGCTATTCCGGAATATGGAGAGCCTCAGCAACTCTGTTTGTGTCTTCTTCTTCTTCTCCTCACAGCATTACAACCCTGTGTGGGGTTTAGCCTCATCACCAAGTTACCGCCATTCTGCCCTCTCCAGCGCGATTCTCCGCCATCCTCGGACACCGAGCGATTTTATATCTTCTTCCACCTCATCTATCCATCGTTTTTGTGGCCTTCCTCTCTGTCGTCTTCAGGTTGGCCTCCATTCAAAAATCTTTTTAGTTGTTCTTCTAGTATCCATACTGAAGACACACCCAAAGCCTGGCTATTCTCCTACTTTTTAGAATTCTTACAATGTCAGCTCCTTGTAGAGGCGGTCCAGCTCAGTTTTTATCCTGAACTGCCCCTTAGATCTTGCACAGAACTTTACGTTCAAATATCCTGATCTGATGCTCATCAACAGTCGTTAGCGTCCATGCTTCGCACCCGTAGGTTACAACTGGCCTGATCATAACCTTATATAGTTGCAGCTTCAGCTGCCTATTTAATAACCTAGAGGCCAACAATTTCTTTAACATGTGGAAGCATCTATTGCCACTTAGGATACGCAGTTTTATTTCGGTTGACATGGAATTTATGCTGTTGATATTATAGCCAAAATAGTCTAAGTTCTGCACATATTCAGAATGCTCTGTTTGTGTATAAGGGGGAATTTAAAGCAGACTGGAGTGTCAGTGAGAATTTGGATTGAGGAGCGAAACGTGCCAGAGTAATCCGTGCAGTCGTGCGAACCGCTGTGGCCAGGTGGCTTTGGTACAAATCTTCACTTGTTACTTGAGTTCAATCATATCTGTATGAAACCAGTAAAGTCTCTGAAATTCTGTCACTTCATTTCCAAAGTAAGTACAGGAATGGTCTTCGCCACCACTGAGAAACACCTGCACCAAATAGAAAGATCGATAATTCACACCATCTTTGTATTCCTTTTCGAAGTACAAAATGTATTTTTGAAAATTTTGTTTCCCATTTACACAGGGTTTCAAGTTAGTCAGTGTTTTCGTCGAACCACGAGGTAGCACATCTGGCACAGGGAGCTGGCGGACCAAGTTCCTGCAAGACGGTTTCCAGATGACACACTGGATTGCCTCAAACGTCCACAGTAATTCTAGGCTGCAGTAATGAAACTGACTGTCAAAATAAATACAATCGGAATAGCTGGTTCTTGGGTCAGCAAAACTACAGGATCTAAATCTGCATCTACATACCGCGAGCCACCTTATGGGATACAGTGGAGGACACATCTTGTACCGCAATCTTTGCCCCAATTTTCTGTTCCATTCGCGAGCAATGCATGCGGGGAACAACTGTCGATAAACCTCAGTATCAGCGGTAATTTGGACAATTTTGTTGTCGTGGTCGTTTCACGAGACGTGTGTGGGAGGAAGTAATATCTTTCCCGACTTTTCTTGAAACGTTCGCTTTCTGAATTTCAAAAATGAACCACAACTTGAAGCACGTTGCCTGTGTTGTAGCGTTGGTTGAGCCGCTCCGTAACTCTTTCGCTCCAGCTAAGCGATCCCATGGTCAAACGCTCCCATCTTCGTCAAATTTTATCTGTCTCTCTTGTTAATCTAACCTGGTAAGCGTCACAGACCAATGAACAGCACTTAAGAATTGGTCGAAGAAGTGTTTTAATGACCACGTACTTCTTGAACAAATTGCGTTTAGTTAAATTCTTGCATTGAATCTCAACTTGGCTCTGCTTCTTCCACAGTTATTTCCATGTCATCATTCGACTTTTCATCCCTACGGATGATTACTCCTAGATTCTGTATGTAACTGTTTCCGGTGTTTTGTCGTCGATAGTATAATAGAACTGAAATAGATTTGTTCACCTATTTAAGCGTGATAACATACGTTTATTTACGTTCAGTGTCAACTGCTACATTCCTACATACATTTATTTTCTGTAGTTCGCTTTCTTGATAACGGTGGACTGTTACGTACAGAATTACATTCATGTGAACCTTTAAGGTGACGAATTTTTTGCTTTTTTTTCCTATTCTGAATATTGAACTAAGTTTTTCCTTCTCTTTATTTGTTTCTATTAGGCTACTATCGCTCTATCATTTAGATTCTTGTACAGTCTCTCATGTAGTTTTCCTATGGTATGTTTTTCCACCTCAGGGGAGCCTTCCCCAGCTGTGACGACCAAGCGAGGTGGCGGACTCGCATTCCGGAGGACGACGATTCAAACCCACATACGGCCATCGAGGTTTCGGTTTTCCGCAATTCTAAATCGGTTAAGGCGAACAGGGCATGGCCGATTTCCTTCCCCATCCTTCCCCAATTCGAGCTTGTGCTCCGTCTCTTATGACCTATAAGTCGACAGACACTTAAACTTTTCTTGCCTTTTCCTTTATTGTGACGGAAAAAGATCCATAGGTTTTCGTTATTTTAATTTTTTTTTACTAAGTTTACATTATCCGTATCATCTGCTGCTATTAGTGCTGTTAAACGTCATATACTACTCACACAATAACAAACAATACAAGAATTACAAGTACAAAAAGGTCCTATTACTGATGTCACCACCTTTATTTTTCCTCCAGCACCTACTACTACTGAAGCTTACGTTACTGAAACTAATATTATTACTTATACAACGATTTTTTATCACAATATTAGGGTCGTTTACCATCGGAGAACAGCTAAATAGCGTTTTGTATTTTGTAGTTTCACTGTTTCTCTTCCCTGTAGTGTGAGATGGACACACACACACACACACACACACACACACACACACACACACACACTAATTTACTACTGTCGGAATGTCGGGATGTGCCTAGTTTCTCTTTACACTCATATAGACTACAACATTGCCTTTGAATAGCTGTTTGGTATGATCCGCTAGATCATTTACGTATATTGTCAACAAGAATATCTCCACCATCGACGATGTAATGTAACACTCAAAAAATACAACTCTGTGGTCCTGAGGATGATCCCGTGTAAATGCTTTGGCATTATCGTTCTCCAAAAAATTAGGAACTGTCATGTATCTGTCTGTATTGTAGGGACGACTATGTAAGTGCTTGTGTTGATTCGTTCTAGTTTGTATTGATGAGGTGAGGGTTAAAACCAATGATGTAACATACCCTACCGCTTGCAGATAGTAACTAGCAAACCATAGAACTTAACGACACCGTCTAGTCGAAGAACCACCATAATCAGCTTTACCCACTCTCGCTCCGTGAGACACTACTGACGAGTTTGGAATTTAGCAAATACATTGAGACATAGCCTACATTCTTCAATGTTTTCTTATTGTTCACAGATTGTAATCTGTCACGAGTCTCGTGATATTGGATAGTACTGCCATGCATGCATTCGCTGGTAGCATTCGATCCAGTTACTACAAGTACAGAAGTCGGACCCCATTGATAGTATCATTTCGCAGCACAACTGCACAATACCACCAAGTACTGGGTAAAATATAGCGCAGCTGCAGAAAACCTTTTTTGTCTTCAGCGAGAAATTGTAGTCACAGTAACAAGTACTCAGTTTCAGAACGCAGCAAAGATGCTGTTTCTTAGTACATAGGGTTTTCTTCACCGTGATATAATGATCTATGTGTGTTGCTTCGCTTTCGATAACCTCAGTGTCGGTGATACATATGGCCCAAGAAAATGTACAAACAAATAAGTACATAGATCAGTTCTTTTCACTATCGGGATTTTCTTCTCGCCTTTTCTTCGATTTACTGCCAAGAAGAATGAACGTGACAATCCCTTGACCAATTCTGAGCCAGTGACATAGAAGGAAATGCCAGTGCAACTGTAACCAGCCCGTAACGTAGAAGTAAAAATATTAAGAGTATATTAAATCGAAGCATGTGGAAATGGTTCTCCGAGCATGCGGCTCTATCAAGAAAGGAAACGCATTACAGTAAATGTGTTACGATTGTGTGATTTTACTGTAATGTTTCGTTTCTTTTACGAAAGTGAGTAGTGACCTACAGATTAGGAACTTCATGCAGGTAACGTTTAGAACAATTTTGAGAGTGATGAATGGGCATGTGAGGTAGCGATAGACCGTTCCCTTGCGAGACGTGAGACTGGGTCAGCCTAGGATTTGATGTGCGCGCCGGGCTGGTTAATTGATTTGTGCAGGGAGACAAAACGATAGTATTCTTAGCGTTCTAATACCCGCACTGAACTGACTTTATTGAGCGGCTTCTGTCGCTGTGATGCTACGTAATTTTGATTTTACCATGGCCTTAGTGACTCGTCGCATCTGCGCTGGCCAGCCTATCAGCTTGTTCATAGCCACTAATTCCTGAGTGACCACGGACCCACAGCAGGCACTACCTTCAAAAGTGCTTCATGGTATTCTGCAACTATCTTTTGTCTCGTGGCAGGAGCTGGTAGAGATTTCAGAGCTTCTTGACTGTCTGAATGAATGTAGATGCCACGATCCTTGTAGCACTTTAAAGCTATTAGGGCACACTCTTATAGCACACATTTACTCCTAGATTGCTATGGCCAGCTGCCATAAAGAGTTTGCTGTCTCAAGGATATCCTGTAGTCCGTATTTTACAGTCACAGCACTTTCGACTGTTTCGGACCTATCAGTAAACCAGATTACGGTCCGTTCTTCGACTGCTCCCTACTTCCACCAGTTCCCTAGAAAGGTTTATTGAGGCAAGTAGAAGTTATACAGTTATCCGGAATTTCCCTGACTTATGTTGCTGCGGGATTCTGGATATTCTAAAGGTTTCCTATTAATAACCTGTGTGCTCCTGCAGTTACCTCTATTGTAGCCAACACATGTCCATATGGTATCCATTCCAGCAGTGGATGTGCTGCTAATTCCGCCTGTTATGGCTAAGCAGGCCAATCTTCGCTTCATACGCCGGATCAGTAGCCATTAGCCTCGAAAACAAGTCAGGGTGGATGTCTGTCTCAAACACAGTATTACATACACGGCTTCTTCAAGTTTGCCTACAAAACTTATAAACCACTGCCCGACCCCACCACCACCAGCCCCATCACCATAATCAACATGAACATGAATTATTAGTGAGACTGGGTGATATGTCGCTCTACCACAATATTGACTTCGGTCCATAATGGAGACCTTAAGTCACGCTATGTCCCTATCAGATCACTTTTTATTATATTGTATGTTAACCGGGAGCGTAGAAACGAAGGAAAGGTTCCGTCCCCGCTGCAGCCGCAGTGGTCCACAACCCCACCACGACTACCGCAGTCCATTTCACCCCTCCCCACACTGAACCACTCTTTCAGGGTTATTTTGGGGTTCGGCCCCGGTGCCCCCCCCCCCCCACCCAGGGAACGTCTCACACCAGATGAGTGTAACCCCTATGTTTGCGTGGTAGAGTAATGATGCTGTACGCGTAAGTGGAGAACTTGTTTGCGCACCAATCGTCGACATAGCGTAGCTGAGGCGAAATAAGGGGAACCAGCCAGCATTTGCCGAGGCAGATGGAAAACCGCCTAAAAACCATCCACAGACTGGCCGACTCACGGGACCTCCACATAAGTCCGCCGGGCTGATTCGTGCCGGGGACCAGGCGCTCCTTCCCACTCCGGAAAGCCGTGTGTTAGACCGCACGGCTAACAGGGCGGGCTAGATCACTTTACGAGTGAACTACTCCGTGGAAGCGCGAGAATATGCTGATGCTATACGGAACGGTGCAGATCATAAACGTGTACTATTTCTTTTGCGTGTCGTTGTTTACATATATACTAACAATTCGTTATGTCGTTCGAAGTTGTGCAATTCAGATAACGGGATAAAAATTCTCTCCTTATTTAACATTCGCTCCGAGGCAATTGCAGCACTTACAAGGAATTGCTGGAACTACCAGACATTAAAACAGTTATTGAGTTTGGCCGGCCGGAGTGACCGTGCGGTTATAGGCGCTACAGTCTGGAACCGCGTGACCGCTACGGTCGCAGGTTCGAATCCTGCCTCGGGCATGGATGTGTGTGATGTCCTTAGGTTAGTTAGGTTTAAGTAGTTCTAAGTTCTAGGGGACTGATGACCACAGTAGTTAAGTCCCATAGTGCTCAGAGCCATTTGAACCATTTTGAAGTTATTGAGTTCAATTCAGTGTATAAACATATGAACTCTTCATAAAGGTCCATATTATATATTTAATTTATGTAGTATTTTCAAATTTATGGTTTAACATTTATGTCCTGTCGTTTCTTTACAGGGCCTACCACAGCTCTACCTCATGGTTCCGCAACACTCGCATCAAAGACAATTCCTATCATTTCATCATGATAAGAACACAGGACTTACTTATCTAGTATCCTGTCTGTGCCCACTATTCATCTATAGAACAAAGACATTCGCAAACTCCTTTGCTGCTACTGCCCGCCTCTGGCGTAAGGTACCCTTCACTTTGCACATGATTCAGTGCTTTTTACATTTAAGAAAATTTTGAACTTTCTTCGTTAACCTCATAACATTTCCTTTAAAAATTGTTACTTATGGACTGTCAAACACTAAAGCAAATGCTCTTACCTCTTCCCAATTATGCCACTTTCTCTTGTTGTTTCTCAATCACGCCATTTGCTTTCCCATCTCTTCATTCTGTCATGTTCCTCCTTCTCTCCTTTCCCATATTCACTTTCATTGTAGCCAGTCCATCAGGTTAAATCTACAAGAATAATTGTTTTGTATTTTTCTGCTTCTCGTGAACTAAGATAAATTGCAGTTTTCTCGGCT
This sequence comes from Schistocerca piceifrons, assembly GCF_021461385.2. Taxonomy (NCBI): domain Eukaryota; kingdom Metazoa; phylum Arthropoda; class Insecta; order Orthoptera; family Acrididae; genus Schistocerca; species Schistocerca piceifrons. The sequence continues at coordinate 775,555,125 of NC_060140.1, read as the reverse complement.
GCCGCTAGTACTGCAGTGTGTATCAAAAAGAATCATCCGATTTTCGATATCTATATTTCTGAAACTAATAAACGTGTTGAATGAATTTTGTTTTTTGATGAACGGGAAACTTAAAAAGTTGTTTTACATACCTTTTCATAGATGTTCAGTATGCCCCCCTTGAGACGCACGGCATATTTCAATGCAGTATTCAAATTGTTCCCACACTGCAGCGAGCATGTCTTGAGTTACAGCTTCCACAGCTGCTGTTATGCGATGTCTCAGTTCATTCATTGTCGTTGGTAAAAGAGGCACGTAAACAGAGACTTTCATAAACCACCATAACAAATAATCACATACAGTCAGCTCTGGTGACCTTGATGGCCAGTAATGTAAGGCTGAATCATATGGTCCAGTGTGACCGATCCATCGTTCAGTAATCCTTTGACTGAAAATTCCAGCACTTCCATATGCCAGTGTGGCGCTGCCCCATCGTGTTGGTAAATGAAGTCGTTCGAATCAGTCTCCAACTGTGGGAAGAGAAAGTCCTCAAGCATATCGAGATATTTGGTTCCTGCAACAGTGATTTCGGCAAAGAAAAATGGACCACACACCTTTTCCTCTGAAACTGCACAAAAGACATTAAGTTTTGGAGAGTTCCTTTCTTGTTGTACAACTTCACGTGGTTGTTCCGTACCCCATATTCTCACGTTATGACGATTCACCTTTCCATTTAAATGGAATATTGCATTATCGCTAAACACTAAGCGTGGAAGAAAACTGTCATCCTCCCTTTTCGCAAGAATGAAATTACACAACTCCATACGTTGTTGTCTATCACCTTCAGGAAGAGCTCGCAGTAGCTGAATTTTTTATGGTATCATGTGTAAACGTTGAGGCAACACACGTAAGACGGACATCGGGGTCATGTGGAACCGCCGAGCTGGAGGGCGGGCGTATTTCTGCGGACTCCTTGTGAAACTATGGCGGATGCGTTAGACGTCTGTGTCAGACACTCGGGGACGGCCCGGCGATTGGCCTGTTTCTCGAAATTGTTCATTCCATCGTCTAATGCTCTGTGCTGTAGGAGGATAGACACCATAACTAGTGCGAAAGTAACGTTGAACAGTTATTACCAACCCACACTGCGCAAAACGTAGAAGACAAAACGCTTTCTGTTTGCCCGACACCATTTTTAAGATAACGGAAGTGGGCGCACACTGCTGCTACCTAGCGGGAACCATGCAAAGCTCGAGAGTTTGCTCTTTCCAATGCACAAATCTCAAGTAACATAATAGTTATGATTTTTTAAAAATCGGATGATTCTTTTTGGTACACCCCGTATTTCCAATATTCTGGTCATAGCTATTTCTGATCATTGTATCCCAAATCAACTGTAAAGGTGCTTGTAATATTTCTCATAATAACCATAATTTAAAATGTGGAGAATGCCCAATTCGATGTACGAGGGCCTGATAATCCTAACCTTACCAGGACAAATAAATATATTTTAGCTATTAGTGTCTTATCGTCCGCAAATAATAACTTTTACTTCGTTGTATTTCTGTCAATATAAACAACGATAGAAACGTAGAAAATAATGTGCTATAGTTTCTAACATTTGCAAATTGTTGACGCAAACGATATTCCTGCCTTCAGACTGAAGAGCGTACCGCAAAAAATAACGACAGATCAAAGACGTGAAAAAAATATTCAGGTGCGGTCCCGAAGTTACGAAAGGACGCTTGGAAAATGTGGATAATCACATATTTCAGTTTCTGTTGTGTGTATACGCGTATCTGGCTGCGTACGCTCGTACCCGCACTGTATGTGTGTGTGTGTGTGTGTGTGTGTGTGTGTGTGTGTGTGTGCGTGAAAAAGAGAATTTTAAGACAAGGGGGCAATGGATTCTTTGAATGATGCCGAAACAAGTGTGGAACGTACGTCAACAGTAGCACCGTTTATATACCACGCCGGTGGCGGAGGACATTTCATCGGGCTGTGTACGAGGAGTATGAGAAGGATAAAGTACGGCGTGTAGAGGTAGGAGGGAGAGATCGGGGGAGACAGAGAGATAGAGAGAAAGAGAGAGAGAGAGAGAAAGAGTGACTGCGGTGGGGGCCAGGGGGGGGGGGGGAGGCGGCTGTCAGAGCAGAGGCATTGGCACGTTTCCACGCGACGGCGCTGAATCACGCCCTTATATTTAATTCTGCCGCGGGTTATACACTTGAGCAGTAACTGCATTACACGGCAGCGAACTTTTTAGGCGCGCTTGGCAGCATGGCACGGGGCTGACTCTTTCTAAAAGCGGTGCAGAGTGTTTGTAACCCACGGAAAACTGACAGCGAATTCTGTTACGTTTGTCACCTGTCTGTCGGATTCGTTGACACTTAAACACTAAAATTAGTCGACTGTTCTTGAAAATATGTCAGCTCTATTTCACTCATAATGGTAGTCACTTTAAGATCTGATCGCATTACAGGTCCGAAGCGCAAACTTCCACCTTAAGGCACGTACAATCACAAGAATCAAAATACCTCACAGAGTCAAAGCTACTTATCGGTCCACAATTTCTCTTCATTAACTTTCTCTAAGCGGTCTTCTTGTCGGTCATCATCCGCATAGTATACTGAATCGTGCAATGTCTTTGGTTAGTCGCAAGAGTTATTAGACTTCTCACAAATTTCGGCAGGTTGTCTTCATATGCTTCTAATACACCAAAACCTACTCTGTGGTTCCACTCAGATTTTTTTTTTTCGTGGAACCGATTTGTAGCTTATATTCGATGAGGTATCTTAGAAGCTAGATTAAGGAAAGGCAAACGTACGTTCCTAGCATTTGTAGACTTAGAGAAAGCTTTTACAATGTTGACTGGAATATTCTCTTTCAAATTCTGTAGGTGGCAGGGTAAAATACAGGGAGCGAAAAGCTATTTACAATTTGTACAGAAACCAGATGGCAGTTATAAGAGTCGAGCGACATCAAAGGGAAGCAGTTGTTGGGAAGGGAGTGAGACAGGGTTGTAGCCTCTCCCTGATCTTGTTCAATCTTTATATTGAACAAGCAGTAAAGAAAAAAAAAGAAAAATTCGGAGTAGGTATTAAAATCCATGGAGAAGAAATAAAAACTTTAAGGTTCACCGATGACATTGTAATTCTGTCAAAGACAGCAAAGGACTTGGAAGAGCAGTTGAACGGAATGGATAGTGTCTTGAAAGGAGGATATAAGATGAACATCAACAAAAGCAAAACAAGGATAATGGAATGCAGTTGAATTAAGTCGGGTGATGCTGAGGGAATTAGATTAGGAAATGAGACACTTAAAGTAGTAAAGGAGTTCTGCTATTTGGGGAGCAAAACAACTGATGATGGTCGAAGTAGAGAGGATATAAAATGTAGACTGGCAATGGCAAGGAAAGCATTTCTGACGAAGAGAAATTTGTTAACATCGAGTATATGTTTAAGTGTCAGGAAGTCGTTTCTGAAAGTATTTGTATGGAGTATAGCCATGTATGGAAGTGAAACATGGACGATAAATAGTTTGGACAAGAAGAGAATAGAAGCTTTCGAAATGTGGTGCTACAAAAGAATGCTGAAGATTATATGGGTAGATCACATAATTAATGAGGAAGTATTGAATAGGATTGGGGAGAAGAGAAGTTTGTGGCACAACTTGACTAGAAGAAGGGATCGGTTGGTAGGACATATTCTGAGGCATCAAGGGATCACCAGTTTAGTATTGGAGGGCAGCGTGGAGGGTAAAAATCGTAGAGGGAGACCAAGAGATGAATACACTAAGCAGATTCAGAAGGATGTAGGTTGCAGTAGGTACTGGGAGATGAAGAAGCTTGCACAGGATAGAGTAGCATGGAGAGCTGCATCAAACCAGTCTCAGGACTCAAGACCACAACAACAACAACAACAACAACATTCTGGTTCTTGAGATGACATATCTGGCGTTGCGAGTTTTAAATATCGTAGGAGTTTAGGGTGATTAACATCAAAATGAGCACATACTATTTTATAACATGGGAAGCCACAGCTGTTCAAATTCATCTTAAATTGAACTTGAATAAAACCACAAAAAGCTGTTAGTTGATGATTTACTTACAGGATCGGATTCGCTGCGTTTAAGTAGGATCTCCAGGTAACTACAGGGGCGTTCAATAAGTAATACAACACTTTTTGTGGCCAGTTTCGGTTGGCAGAATGCGGAATTTGCTGTGGAACCTCGTGGAACATACACGCTTCAGACCCTATAGTTTCATGATCCGATACGTCGCGGCTCCATATGAAACTCTCAAACTGGTGTCTGTAATGGAAGTGTGTTCCAAGCAGAGAGCTGTCCTTGAGTCTCTTTGGGCGGAAAACCAGAGCATCGCGGATATTCATAACTGCTTGCAGAATGAGACCTGGCAGTGAACAAAAGCACGGTGAGTCGTTTGGCGAGGCGTCTATGATAGTAACATGGTCTCGCAAACGTTCCCTGTCTCTCTAGTGCCAGCCAGCGGCAAACAACCTTGACTCGTGCAATGTTGGGACGTGCGGAATCTCTCATTCGAGAACATACAGAGCGACGAAGTACTATCTGTGCGAAGCTGCTTGCGAGCTGTAAGCCTCATCGTGACAATTTTTTGTCGAACATCGTCGCAGGTGGCAAAACATAGGTTCATCATTTCTAACCGAAAACAAAACGGTACTCCATAGAGTGGCGCCACACCATCTCCTCTCCGATGAAAAAGTTCAGTGATGCACGTGCAGCCAGTAAAGTCACGGAAACGGTCTCCTGGGGCCCTCAAGCGGTTATTCTGTCTGATGTTCCCCAACTTGGTTGACTATGAAGTGTATTGTGCTACCCTAAGAAAATTGAAGAGACGACTTCAGCGTGTTCGTCGCCACAAAAATGCACACGAACTTTTCCTTCTCCATAACAACGCAAGGCCTCACACAAGTCTAAGCAGCCGAGAGGTGCTCACGAGACTCAACATAACAATCAGCATTTAAGCATACAAATTTGGGTGCACATACAGCGATATTGAGATATTTCTAGTATATTGCTGACAAACACATCATAGGCATACCACTTCATCATATATGGTTGAATTTGGTATTAACGACACCGTACCGTTTGCAACTAGTCAAATGTTGAAATGAAAAAGAAAATAGTGGTGGGGACGGTATTTCGAAGAAATGAGTTTTCCGACAAATCTCGGCGCACCATTGTAAGGTACATTAAAAACCAGAGAACTTTTATTTGAAGTGTTTTTTATATCTGTTACCGTTTCAATGGTATTCATTCAGAAATACTAAATCAGTTTTGTTCAAGAGGATGTTTTGCCCCCTTAACGGCCATATGGGCACGTAAAAAATCCATGTGACCCTTATTTGCTCTACGCAGCAACATATTCAAAGCCGATAAAACTGGAAGTGTATCCCTTGGGTGGGCTTACTGTCTGTGATTTGAGGTGTAGTTGGAACAGGATAACGATTGCACGCATCGATAATACAGTCAGGTATCAGGACTTTATCCTTTTACTAATTGAGTGGCAATACATTTTGGAAAGGGAGCCTTCCAAGATTGTAAACGATCCATGGTATCGCACCATCGGTATTTTGAACTATTCTGTAAATATTGTACACAGTTCTGTACCCTATTTTCTATTAAAAAAAAACAACATATTATCTAAACTGTAAACTGTAAGGTTGCACGGGGGAGGAATTTGTGATGGACCTCTTCAAACCAGTCAAAATAAAAAAAAAGGTATTAATTGTTCCAACTTATGGGGCATATGTTTTGGAAAACCATCTTTTAAAAGAGTGATTCCACACCTATGGACCATCTTTGAGGTCCCAAAAACTCTATGTGAGGGATTCAGTTTGGTATAATACTTCTAAAAAATCGCTCGTGTTTGTTTTTATGCTGTATAATTTCAGTAAAATGAAGATGCAGTGCATTGAAATGTGATACAGTGCATAGAAATGGTTAGCTTCGACGAGGAAAAACTTCTTCTATTAGCACGACAAAATGGTTCGAAGGAATAAGAAGCTTGTATAATGTCAGTTAAGAAGAAGAAGCAATGCCACCACTATATATTCATTAAAATTATCACGAAACGAACAGAAGACAAGAAACCACAGGATTTTTTTCAAGCAGATGCTGTCGATGTAGCCCAATGAACCACTTGCAAGTCAACGAAATTACAGAATGAGCGATAAGTTTCAATTAGGTGTTAGGCTGAACTCCACAGAGTTTTAGAAAGTGCTAATCGTTCATTTTAAACAAAATTTCCACTAACAGCATCTGAGAAATAAAGCTTTTCCAACTACGTTAGAGTACATAAGTCAGTGCTGAAGCTTTCATTACACTTCATCTGGGTAGTTGGAAAATCAGAACTGGAATACGAGTCCAGCAATAGTCCAGTCTTATAGGATGTTTTTCGATCACTAAGCCAGGTAGACGAGAAATGGTCCGACGGATCCACCTTCTTTTTACCGACATCATTTTACTGTTTGCCTGTAGCGGAGATAAATATCAGCAGAAGCTTACAGTGTCTTTGAAGGATAACACGGAAATCATTTATAACAAGATCAAAATAATGAAAGTGATTCAAGTAATTTATGTATTTAGGACAGTTAAAAACGTGACTGGCTCTACTGGAAAGAAAATAAATATAAGAACAAAAATCATGATCGACCTAGCATACCTAGGAAGGGTGGTTGTGTTGGGTGGAGGAAGGGTGAAGGGGAGGATGTAAACCACTTACGATTTCTTCAGAACTACTTGCATAGGGGTAGCATTCATAACACGGATTTAAATGGACAGAAACATCTGACGCGTATTTGTGTGTGGAGATATTGCACTTCAACATGTAGAGGAAAGTAAGACCGCTGTGAATCATGCTTTCGTCACAGTATTCCTTTTCACGGTTCTAGTAATTTACGAGCATAAATTGGGAACTTCATCGCAACTGCACTCAAGCAGTTGGTCTCCGCGTCAGCATGACAGAAGATGGTTACATAATGTAAGGCGGGTGTCCGCAGTGACACAGTCCAGTCGCTGCTTTCACTGACAACGTCGAAGTGGAGGTTAGAAAAGCTACCTGAGCTTATTTTTCTGCCCCTCGCATTAGAAAGGCCAGAGTGAAGTTGCAGTAACACTACCTACGTACTGTTTCTAATGCAGTGCAGCGATACACGAATGCGGAAGCCTAAATTCGCTGCATCAACGGGACTAATCCGAGTAGGTCTAAAATAATGAATGGTTTCAACACATTCTTTGGAACTTGATAAGATGTGGCCTTTGATCAAAGAGTGACACATAACTGTCAACGGGTTGTATAAGTCACGATAGTAAGAAACGCTACTTCATAGTAGGGAGGCGTTCCAAACAGCTAGACCAAGCATATTAATGAAATTACAGTCATATGATGTACGGTATCAAACGAGATTAGCGACTAGGTTGACCATTTATTCATAAGTAAATGTAGGACACAGTATTTTATCTTCTATGGAGAGTCATAGAAAGATGTTTCGGACCAAAGGGTTGTCCACCTTGTCTCTACACAGTGCAGCGGCCTGTTCGTGTGGCATCTTTGGCAGGATCTATTTGAAATCGGCGAGGCCCTGAACACGCTGGCTTCAGTCTCGGTTTTTGCATCGTCGCAGGAGATAACAGAGAAAGAGAGAGACAGCCCGACGGAAATATAGTACCTGGTCAAAAGTCTCCAGAAACCCCTAAGTAATGTAGAATTGACCACCAGAAGACAGGGAAGTGGACTCACCAGTGTAAGAGAAGTATTGTGTTGTCAGTAGAGAAGAAGTGACAGCAGATTTGTGCGGTCAGGAGACATCAGTAGACTAGTCATTGGAAGGCACGTGAGTCACAAACTCGTGAATGACATGTCAGCCCTTTTAAAGCAGTCCAAGTCGACTGTTGGCGATCTGACAACCACAGCTCAAGTGGACGGACAGGGATGGTCGAACATTGTGGAGAATGGCTGTAAAAAGTTGCATGAAGTCAGCAGAAGGTATCAGAGGAAACATTCCTCAGTTCCAAAGCGCTTCCAGCAGGCCAAATAGCACAATGACTGTGCGTAGGAAGTTAAAAAGCATGGAACAGAATGGCTGAGCAGCTATGTAGTCGTGCTAAGCGACGCTTGAAGTGGTGCAACGAAGCCACTGAACAGAGAACGAGGGGAAATGAGTGATTTGGAGTGGGAGCTATACTCTATGGCGAATCGATGGGAAAGTTTGAGTTTGGCCAATTCCTGCAGAACATACTTCCCATCACGTTTAGTGGCAACAGTGAAGTGCGGAGGAAGTGATATTGCAGTAATGGAGGTGGTTTTTGTGTTTAGAGAGTGGTCCCCTCGTTGCGCTTAAGAAAACGCTAAATGCAGAAGGACATGAACACGTATTACGGCACTGTGTATTGCGTACAGCAGAGGGTCAGTTTGGGGACGGTAATTCTATCAGCATGAAAATGCAAAGCTTACATAAAAAATAAATAAATTAAATGTGGGTTGTAACTAACGAGGAGAACCCGGCAAGTTATATAACGCGATTGATCAGAAACTGCGCTGGGCTTATCCGTAGATGCGCGAACCTTCCAGGGAAAACAATGGTCAAAATTTTCCACGTAATTTAGATGGCCTTTAGTGCCCGGTAACGTCAGCCGAAATGGAGCCCAGTGGCTAGCATTGCGGTCTCTCATTTTGCGACCCATTTTCGACACCCGAGTATTGCTTTTATTAATTTAAATTAATTTATTTATTATCATTTGTCTACCTGCGTCCGTAGAATGTTACTACACTTACGTTTCTTATCAACTTGGAGGATACAAGGACGTTATATAAATTGTAAAATTACAACTGGGTTTCGCAATAAGTATCATAGATTTATTGTGTAAAGCAGGGCTTCCCAACCTTTTCAGCTAGTGGACCCCTTCTTCAGTCGAAAATCCATGGCGGACCCCTACTCAGTCAAGAGCACAGTAATTTTAAATTTCAGAGCGAAACCCATGGGAACTGAAAGCGTCTTAATGCAAGTTCCATGTTCCCAATGACCCCCCCCCCCCCCCCCCCCCCCCCCCCGCAGTATCAATAGTCTTTGGTTTAGAGATGAATGAAAACAACTTGAAGGTCAAAAATCGACTTATGAAACAGGTAGTGCACTGACAAAGAAAGTTTAACATTTAATGATGCCTGGGGCCGCATACGTGCCAGCGAGCGCTGTGACTGGTCGACAAAGCTCGCTCCGCGCATGCGTAAAAGGTTTCAGTGCATCTACCGCCGTGAACCGGCGCACGAACGACCCCCGTATTGTTGCGAAACAGTCGATCAGAGTAGCCGCATTCTCCGGCACTAAACTGTGTATGCATTCTTACTTAGAAACCGCAAAGGCTGCTTGGGAATACGACCTGAAGTAAAAGTACACATGTTTTTCACACGAAAAAAGTAGTGATGAATTTTATTTTCACATTTTTATTCAATAATTGTACTCATTATTTTACACGATTTGGTGAAGGGTGGCCGCGGACCCCCTAGAAAGAGCCGGCAGACACCTAAGGGGTCCGCGGACCACACGTTGGGAAGCCCTGGTGTAATGTATATGTCTATTGTATTTTCAAAGGTTACAATATTTTTTAAAATGGTTCATATGGCTCTGAGCACTATGGGACTTAACATCTGAGGTCATCAGTCCCCTAGAACTTAAAACTACTTAAACCTATCTAACCTAAGGACATCACACACATCCATGCCCGAGGCAGGATTCGAACCTGCGACCGTAGCAGTCGCGCGGTTCCGGACTGAAGCGCCTAGAACTGCTCGGCCACAGCGGCCGGCTCAATGTTTTTAAATTCCCATATTCTTATATTTCATTCTTACATTAGTTCTCACATTAAGTCTCACATTTTATTCTTATCTTTGTTTGGTTGCTTGATTCGGGAGAAGGGACCAGACAGCGAGGTCATTGGTCCCACGGGATTGGGGATGGATGGGAAAGGAAGTCGGCCGTGCCATTACGCAGGAACAATCCCGGAGTTTACCTGAAGCGATTTAGGGAAATCACGGAAAACCTAAATCAGAATGGCCGGACGCGGGCGTGAACCGTCGTCCTCCCGAATGCGAGTACAGTGTGCTGACCACTGCGCCATCTCACTAGCTGTTCTTACGTATATTCTTCAGAAAGATTTGGTGTGTTTCCTTAGGTTATATCGGTCACAGAAACATTCGATGCATAGAAATTCTGAACACCGTGAACATTGCGCGAAGGCACAGTGACGTTCCTTCGTATGAACCTCATTAACACTGCTGTAGATTTCACACGTTGGCAATAATTTCGTGCCGCACCACGCATAACGGATCACTTTATCGAAGATTGGCGCTTGCAGTTCATTAAGAATGAAGATAGAATATAGGAATTTCACCGAACACGATTTCAAATAATTTTCTCATTCATTCTTTTCTTTTTATTTTTTTAAAATTTGTTTACCAGAGACATAAGTTAGTAGGCCGATAAGAACAACGCCATTACAGTGTACATTGGAAAACATTCGTGTAGTAATCTTCTACGGTCATGGGTGGATAAAGGAGAAACTCAAATACAGGGTGCAAAAGGGTAAAGCCGTGACGCTACCCACTGCGCCACCGCTTAAATTGAACCACGTGCTCACTAAAAGGCACATACCTCCCTCGAAAACGTTGACCGCCGTTTTCTCAGACACGATTGAGTAGCTACGGATAAGCCGAGACACGTGTTGTTTTGACAGTTCTTCCTCCGAGCGATGTTTCTGAGAAATAGGGATATGGCGTTTGCCGTGTTCTCCTCGTAAGAGAAAGGAATGATCTTCACTTAGACGTTATTATAATGTTATGACGTCAGAAATACTGACTCCCGCTATGAAGTTTGCAGCAAGCATGTTATTTGCGAAGTTGTGACCTCATCAATGGTAGCAAGGCTTTTGGAGACGTATAATGTGGGAAAACCTACTATGATTAGAGTTTTAAGTTAAGGGTTGGCATGAAGCGATGGGGGGGGGGGGGCGAGGGGGGAGGGTAGAAATTAGCAGCCCTTTATCGCAAAACAAAGTATAGAGATAGCTGCCTGTCGCTTCAAGAGGTGTGTAAGTAGTACAGGAATCTTACGGCTGCAGAGTCTTCACTAACTGATGTATCGCGCTCTCTAGCCGCCTGCACATTGTGGCTACATCAGATTTGGTCGCTCGAATAGATTAAGTGGTTACGATAAATCGTGAATAATATTCGACAAAATATCTGCAGAAATGAAAACTGGTCAAGGGTCTGTACGTAGTAAATATCAATCACGATATGTTGCAGTATCAAAATGGCACTGGTAGGTAGGTAGGCAGTTAGCGTCTTATCTTTCAGTTGAAATAATTATTATGAAACCCCGTTACAACACCAGGATACTGAAGGTTAATCATCTTGGCCGAAACCAAAAACACTCCGTACAACTCTCAGCTGGCGTTCATTTGTGGCTGCAATAATGTAATTCTGGAACGTTACACAACCTGAAGCCGTACAGGAGGCAAGGTGTGATCTGCTTGAGAAATATTTCGTAGTCGTTGTTTTATATTTATTCTTTTTCTTCTCCCTCCCTATTATCTATTGCCGGCCGCGGTGGCCGTGCGGTTCTAGGTGATGCAGTCCGGAACCGCGCGACTGCTACGGTCGCAGGTTCGAATCCTGCCTCGGGCATGGATGTGTGTGATGTCCTTAGGTTAGGTAGGTTTAAGTACTTCTAAGTTCTAGTGGACTGATGACCTAAGATGTTGAGTCCCATAGCGCTCAGAGCCATTTGAACCATTTGGTATCTGTTATTGTTTCTATCCCTCCTTCCCCCCCCCCCCCTCCAATGTGTGTGTGTGTGTGTGTGTGTGTGTGTGCGTGCGTGTGTGTGTGTGTGTGTGTGTGTGTGTGTGTGTGCGTGCGTACGCGCGCGCGCGCGCCTGTGTGTGTGTGTGTGTGTGTGTGTGTGTGTGTGTGTGTGTTGCCAAGAAGCTGCTGTTAAAGATCAGTGCGCATGGAAGTCGGTGTATGTCTTGTTGTGCAGTACGAAAAATATTCCGGAGATACTTCATTGACAAATATTTTAATTCAAGTAATATTAGTATAATAAGACTTAAGAAGATAACCAGCTTATTAATGCCATCTGGCGTCACCTAAGACAATGACAAAGAGTCGATTTTTAACATACAAATACTAGAATATGTCAGGCAGCCGACTCGCGTCTTTTTTTATTGTCCGCATCGATGAGAATTAGTTCTCTATCATCTGATTACTTTCAAATTTAAATTAGCGAAATTACGTCCACTACCAATAGGTTACATTGTTTCAGTTTCACTGTATTCTTTGGCCGATTCTGTGGTTCGCTTTAGTACTGGTTTCATAGCGTTCGGATGTCAATGGATTCTGAAAAAAACTTGAGTCTGTCAACGTAGCAAATTCAGAACAGTGTTATTGCTAATCGCACAATGCTCTTGGTGCCACACACTCTTTACTTCCCAACAAATTTGCTACCCAGAAAGTTTGATTTTCAAATGGTTCAAATGGCTCTGAGCACTATGGGACTTAAGATCTATGGTCATCAGTCCTCTAGAACTTAGAAATACTTAAACCTAAATAACCTAAGGACAGCACACAACACCCAGTCATCACGAGGCAGAGAAAATCCCTGACCCCGCCGGGAATCGAACCCGGGAACCCGGGCGCGGGAAGCGAGAACGCTACCGCACGACCACGAGCTGCGGGCGTTTGATTTTCGTTATCTCGTTGTGTGTGACTGGATAAAATGCAAATCTTGTACTCATTGCTGATTGCCGAGCGGAGAACAGGAAATTAAGAACCACGACAATAACAAGAGCGGGGTATTTCGACTCTCTATCGATGTATTGACCGATTTAGTCGTTGTGTGCCATTGAAACACATTCTCAGCAAATAGTGCCTACAAGTACATGAAGGTATTGTTCATGTATAGCTCAGTAAACCACAAGGGGTGGGGGGTGAATAAAAAGACAGAAACACCTAAGGAAATCCGTGCTTGAACATAAATGCATGTGCTAGACAATTCTCCAGGTTCTGCTGTTGTCTTTGAGCCCGGACGGCACCTGTGCGATGTCCTTAATAAGTTGCAAGTGTTCGATGTTATCTAAATAATAAAAAACGTGACTGACATAGCGTTTCTGATTGTACACCTGAACTGTGATAATAAATGAACTGTCGTAATGAAACTTGTACTGTCGTAATGTGAAAAACAAGCTGCACAGTGATAATAATTAATTGTCGTAATGAAAAGGGAAGACTTCCAAGTTCGCATTCTGACTGCAAGGGTTTTGAACAGTATAAACTGCCTGAATAATTAACTTAGACATGAAACCTAGAGTCATTGGCTTTGCAAAACTTGATCACAAAAACTCTCTCTGCATAACATAAACTGCCCCTGATTGAATAAATAAAATTATCAAAGTATTTCCTCCTTACTACTAATCTGCGCAAATCTGGATAACGGGTTGCAGTACTGCTCTGTCTTGCGCGCCGCTATGCTAAAGCTGCAGATTAGTGTATCAGCAGAGACACTCGAGAGGTGCAAAGAGTTCTCTGTTAAGTGCAAATCGAACGTACTTGGTTGGATCATCGATTAAAAAGAATTGTAAGAGAAAGTTTGGTAATAAGATGAAAAATGCGCATAAATGACAACACTCTGTTTTCTTTTGTGTAATGAGAAAAATTGCTCAAAGCAGATTTTAAATTTAATGAACTTCTCAACATCCAAACAATACACTTTTCTATCTCTCAAATGTAACAACTCTCAGTACAGTAACCAAATTCATTCGATGGCTCAGCAAAACTGAAAAAATAATAACATCATTATTGTATTTACACGATATTCCATTAGACTTCTTACTTCACAAATCAATTTCGTGATCATGTTGGTTGCAGAAAAAGATAAATTTTAATTTGAATCATAATATTTCCATAGCTTCCTCATTAACACTGCTTCAAATTATCAGCTTTAACTCTAACACAGTTGTTCTTCGACTCCACTTGCTAGCAGAGCTGAACAGCGTCTGCCCCCACTGTGCCCTCGCGCAGCTCAAAGATGTTAGTTTAACATCTGCGATACGGCTTACAACATCGCTGCTCGCTCACAATCGCTTCAGATACCAAGAATTTACATACCAAAACTAAATATGACACCTATCAGTGTCAATTGTGGTCAGAACAGTGTTCTGTGTGGTTGAGGGCGCAATATGTCGAAGCCAAGCGAATTCTAACGTGGGCAGTTTGCTGTTGCTCTTATGGAGGATCCTTCCGTAATCAAGTAGCCGTAGTGTTTGGTGTTTCAAGAGCCACCGTATCGAAGATTTATACTGCATATAGGGGAAAGAGAGCTAAGTCGCATCAGGGTGATAACTGAGTGATTGTGACGGACGACCACTGAAGAGGATTGTGACTAAAAATAAAGGGATGGCAGCTGCAGAAATCTCTGCAGAACTGAGTCTCGCAGTCCTGAACCCTGTCAGCACCAAGACAACACGAAGGGAGCTCCACAAGCTGAGAATTGCAGTGCGAACCGAAAGTCAGAAACAACACAAATGATAGTAACAGGAAAATGTGGTACCGAAGTCATAAAATCTGGACTAAGGAGCAATGGAATAATGTCATTTAGTCGGATGAATCTTGTTTCACTTTGTTCCCAACTTCTGGCCGAGTTACGTCGCAAGGGTGAAACATGACGGGGGCTTGATGATAATGACTTTGTCAGCTATATGTTGGTATTCCATGAGCTCCCTCGTTTCTCTGCAGCGTCATATTACTGCCAAACCATGATACAATGTCTGTACCCTAATGGGATTCTGTGCCCCACGACGAGAGGACCTGTGTTCATATAGATCGCATCGGGGTTTTGTGAGCACGAAGATGAGCTGTTGCATCTCCCCTGGCCGCCACAGTGTGAGAGATGTGATCTATTTTGGAGAGAAGTGTACGTAATCGCTATCCACCTCCATCATCGTTAACTGATGTTGTCACTGCTTTGCAGGAAGAATGGCTTAAGATTCCCTTGAAAACCATGCAGGACTCGTATTCATCGATTCCGGCACGACTGAAAGCTATTTTGAATGCCAACTGGTTTGTATACAGCATCAGGTTTTTTTTCTGTTCTCATATTTTTGCCCCCCCCCCCCCCCGGTCCCTGTTCCCATTCATAGTCTGAATGACAAAACGTGGACGGAAATCAACATAAACTTCTTTATCAAATGGACTAGAGTCACTCCGTTCAAAAACCTGTCTACATCTATACTCTAAACTACTGAGAAGTGCATGACACAGGTATTTGTACTATTAGGGTTTCATCCCGTTCTATTCGCTTATGGAACGCACTGCTTAGCAGTGCTTAAATGCACTACAAATTGTGTGGGTTGTAAATAATTTAATAATGACGTCACGGATCCTACGGGAATGGTGCGTAAGGCGCTGCAGTATTGGGTTGATTCATAGGTTCGTAGCATTTTTCCACAAGTTTTGCTCAACAAAATAGATACACATAACAGAGACTTTAATCATCAATAATATTCTTCTTGAAACTTCCTGGCAGATTAAAACTGTGTGCCGGACCGAGACTCGAATTCGGGACCTTCGCCTTTCGCGGGCTTGCTGTTGCTTGGTAGAGCACTTGCCCGAGAAAGGCAAAGGTCCCCAGTTCGAGTCTCGGTCCGGCACACAGTTTTAATCTGCCAGGAAGTTTCATATCAGCGCACACTCCGCTGCAGAGTGAAAATCTCATTCTGGAATATTCTTCTTCACTATCTACAACGGTTTGTCAACGATGGGGTAACTTTTCGATTCCGCGACTGTAGAAATCATGTTTTTTTGTGGCAAAGAACTGGTCCTGCCGCGTTCGGTGGACTTTTTCGCCCGGAAAGGAAGTTCCTTAAACGTTGTTCGGTAGAGAGGTGAATATCTGAGCTCGCAAGATCAGTTGAATGAGGTGAGTGCGGAATGACTTTCCAACCCAACTCGCATTCGGGAGGACGACGGTTCAATCCCGTCTCCGGCCATCCTGATTTAGGTTTTCCGTGATTTCCCTAAATCGCTTCAGGCAAATGCCGGGATGGTTCATTTGAAAGGGCACGGCCGATTTCCTTCCCCATCCTTCACTCACCCGAGCTTGCGCTCCGTCTCTAATGACCTCGTTGTCGACGGGACGTTAAACACTAATCTCCTCCTCCTCCTCCTCCAACCCAAGTCGTGTGTAGCGTTTTCTGTCAGCCTAGCAGAATGCGGGCGGGCGTCCACGTGGAGTAGCATCACTTCACGCATTCTCCCTGGTCGTTGTTCTTAGCTTGTGAGTGCAAGGCGTCTCAGTTGTCGACAATAAATGTCAGCAGTGACGGTTACACGACGGGGAAGCAATTCGTAGTACACAGCACTGTCGCCGTTCTACCACATCCATAACATTGTCTTTTGTCGATGCACGCGAGTCTTTGTACGGGGAATTGATGCTTCGTTTGGGCTCAGCCATTCCTTTCTTTTCCTTATTTTAGCATAAAGACCACTTCACCAGTAACGATACAAGATAGGAGTGGTCAGTGCCCTTCACGAGTCACTTGACGACGAGCAAGCAGATATGCATATATGGCTACCAACCGATTTTGGCTTCGAGCGTGCTATATCCCTAACACTATTTTTGAACCTTCCCCATTGCATGCAAATGTCGCACGATCGTGGAATGTTTACAGTACATCACATTGCCGTTTCTCGAGTACAATGAGATGGATCATTGGGGGGATTAATCCGTTTAAACCATCTTCAGCAAATCCTGAAAATCTTCCTGAAGGTGGAGATCCAGTACTGTCAAAACGATTCTCCTTACAACGGGAAAATCATTTTCTTGCCATGCTCTGTCCATATCCCCATAAACTGTGCAAATGTTTCTGGCTTCCTTCGCTGCTGTCATCCCTCTACTGAGCTCAAACGGAAGAATATGTCAGAAATGTTCCGATTTCTCCTCGTGGTACTCAATTTTTTAGCGTCCACAACTGACGTTCTGCAAACGACAAAAAGTCAATATGAAAGCCTCAAGTAACAACAGTGAGCTACAAATAAAAAACGACAATCGGTATGTAAACCTATAGCAACCGGAATACCGTAATGCCAAAACAAAAAACGCTACGAACTTAAGCTCCAAACTAATATATTTCCTGATACAAAAATGGTTCAAATGGCTCTGAGCACCATGGAACTCAACTTCTGAGGTCATTAGTCCCCTAGAACTTAGAACTAGTTAAACCTAACTAACTAAAGACATCACACACATCCATGCCCGAGGCAGGATTCGAACCTGCGACCGTAGCGGTCACGCGGTTCCAGACTGCAGCGCCTAGAACCGCACGGCCACTGCGGCCGGATTTCCTGATTCCTCACTTACAAGTGCTTCTTGAAATTTCGGAAGTAGGCTTTTGCAGTATAGTTGGCGTCTATCTTCAAGAGTTTGAATGATGAGGTTTTCAGAATTTCTGTGAACCTTTCGCGTGAAGCCTAACAAACGTGTGTCATTGCTGCTGGCATTTTTGTATGTGTTTTATACACTCTGCTAGTCTTATTTGGAGTGGTTCGTTTCATAAGATCTGTGAAATTCTTTAAGTAAGGCCTGTACGGAAGAGTCAGCATCGTTACAGCGTTATCGAAAGCGGTTCTCAGTTCGCGGCCCCTGCTATCTGTTTTACGACCACTTTAGCAGCGCTCGTGGACTTTTTTAGACACGTTTTCGGCTGTCAGTTTCTTTAGTTTTGTACAGCGACTCGGCAGGATGAGGTACAAATTGCTGTGTGTGTTTGTATTTGTGTGCTCAGTAATAAAATTATTTATTCCTTAGAGCTTCGAAGTTCATAACACACACACACACACACACACACACACATTCTCTCTCCCTGTTTTTCCTTTCCCGGGCTACTGCTATATCGGATCAGAACATCCTAACTTTGTTCACAAGTGCTTTGATGGAATCCAAGATTTTCTATTTCTTTGTAGTGTGAAAACGTCTGATGCACTTTACTAGCCTCGAAGGGCTGAAGTGAAACTAACACTGCATCTTCTGTAGTTGTACCGTCTCGGGGTACTGATGCGATTAACTACGGCTTACGGAAAATATATTCTTACCAGCTTCTCTTACTAGCATGTGCGGATTACGAGATTATTTCAGGACCTTTCTACATTTACATATTTTGCAAGAAGTTTCTGTTACCGCATATTTGAAGCCAATACTCAACAGCCATGAAGTGTGGTTGGAGGAAAAACTGAAGGTTTTACAGATGTAATTGTGCAGAAGGCTGAGAAAACGTAAGGAGAAAGGAGACTGCAACTGGCTACCAAGCGACTAAGCGCAGGTAGTTTGTCAAAATCTGTAGAATACTGTAGCTCAGAGGGACAGACCAGTGGGTGATATGGCAACTAAACCAGGACTTGTTGCAGGGAACGCTTAAGGAGGGAAATTGTGAAGTAACGTTGGAGACAAGCTCTAATGTCCCTTGAGAACAAACTCGTGAAAACCTTTACTTCAGCGGAGACTGGGAGAGGTTAGGCTACTGTGTCCAGTACTCAAATGTTTGTAGCCATTGTAATAGACGCAGAGTTTATATGTGTGTTTTGGTTGTTGACCACTGTCATTGCGTACAGTGTGAAACTCGCTTCCTCCAGGTTGCCCAGGTGCAGATATCAAAGCGCTAGTATGATTTATAATTTGCTATTTTCCTCACCACTGCTTAAAATTCTCTCGTCGTAAGATACATAAAAAAGACGTAACATTACTGCGAAGCTTCATAACTGGTTAGCCGCTTAGTGTTGAATGGAAATCTTTTCCAACTCTTTTATTTCAACCGATTCTACGTTACAAAATAACACCATTTTCTAAGAAACGTCCCTCTGGGGTCTGTCAGTGCTCCTGTAATGTCTCTAAGGAATTCAGTGCAGGGCCTTATGGTTAGATCTCAGCCTTCGTGAATCGCCAACCTCTGGGTCGTGGATTGGCGTACATACATACATGCATACATAAGTACTTGTTCCATACACCATGAATACGACATTTCGTAATGATGTGGAACGTGTCACTTTAACATAAGTTTTCTTTACAAAAAATAATTAATTTTTTTGCAGTTACTACTTAATATCTAAAATCTTATCTATTGAGGAGGAGGAGTCATTCAGAAATTTTTTAATTTGTTTTTAAATGTTGGTTGGCTATCTCTCAGACTTTTAGTGCTATTTGGCAAATGGCCAAAGATTTTTGTGGTAGCATTATTTACCTCTTTCTGTGCCAAAGTCAGATTTAGCCCACAATAGTCAAGATCATCCTTTCTTCTAGTGTTGTTGCTATGCACTTCGCTGTTAGTTTTGAATTGGGATGGGTTACTAATAACAAATTTCACAAGTGAAAATATGTATTGCGAAGGTACTGTGAATATCCCAAGTTCCTTAAATAAGTGTCTGCAAAGTGATCGTGGATGGGCCACAGCTATTATTCTAATTACACGCTTTTGTGCAATGAATACTTTTTCTCTTAATGATGAGTTACCCCAAAATATGATGTCATATGAAAGCAATGAATAAAAATAGGCATAGTAGGCTAATTTACTGACAAGTTTACCACCAAAATTTCCAATAACCCTGATACCATAAGTGCTGTACCTAACTGTTTCCGCAGATCATGTATGTGTTTCTTTCAATTCACTTTCTCACCAGTGCACACACTCAGAAATTTTGAATATTCTGCCTTAGCAGCATACTTCTGTTCAAAGTCTATATTTACTAATGGTGTTATGCCATTTATTGTGCAGAATTGTATATAATGTGTTTTCTCAAACTTCAGTGAAAGTCCATTTGCAGAGAACCACTTAATAATTTTCTAAACGACATTATTTACGATTTCCTCAGCTGATTCTTGTTTGTTGGAAGCGATTACTATACTTGTATCATCAGCAAAAAGAACTAGCTTTGCATATTCATGAATACAGAGTGGCAAGTAATTAATATAAATTAAGAACAATAAGAGACCAAAGACTAAACCCTGTGGGACACCATTCTTGATACCTCCCCAGTGACAGGACTCTGCTGTTTTTTGCAGACTATCTGTAGCATTAATTTCAACCTTCTGCATTCTTCCACTTAAATTCGAATTAAACCATTTGAGCATTGTTCCACTTGTACCACAAAACTTAAGCTTATCTAGAAGAATTTCATGATTCACACAATAAAAAGCCTTTGAGAGATCACAAAACATCCCACTGGGTGTTGTTGAGTTATTCAATGCATTTAATATTTGATCAATGAAAACATATGTAGCATTTTCTGTTGAAAAGCCTTTCTGAAAACCAAGTTGACATTTTGTTGATGCTTCATTTTTACAAATATGTGATGCTACTCTTGAATACACTACTTTCTCAAGAATTTTGGATAAAGCTGTCAGAAGTGATATTTGTCGGTAGTTGATAGCATCAGATATATCCCCTTTTTATGCAGTGGTTTAACAATAGCATATTTCAGTCTATTTGTATAAATGCCCTGTTTCAGTGAGCTACTTCATATGTGGCTGAGAATCCTACTTGTCTCTACTTATCTTTTGGGTAGAAGCATTTACTACTCTGTTGGAAATGCCATCAATTCCATGTGAGCTTTTACTTTTGAGCAGTTTATTATTTTCCTAATTTTAGTAGGAGAAATGAGTTGAATTTCAGTTTTGTCAAATCGCAGAAGTATTGCCTCTTCCATATACTGCATTGCATTTTCTAACGAATAGCGGATCCCATATTCTCTGCAACACTTAAAATGATTATTAGAAATGTTTTCTGCTTCTGACTTCTTGTTAAGCTTTTCATTGAATTTGATAGAAATACAGTCCTTCTGTGCTCTCGGTTGCCCTGTTTCCCATTTAACAATATTCCAATTTTTTTAATTTTATTATCAGATGTGCTAATCTCAAATATAATGCACATACCTCTGTACTTTTTAATAACTTAATACAGCGCAGTAGTTTTTATAATGTTTCATTGTTTCTGCATCATTACTCCTCCTAACTATAATATACATTCGCCCTTTCTGTTTACAAGATATTTTTATCCATTTAGTAAGCCATGACTTTTTAGATGTTTTATTACAATTGCATTTCACTGTTCTCTTGGGAAAGTGTTTTCAGATGTACTCACAAAGGTATCATGAAACAGGTTAAATTTTAAATTAGCGTCAGGTTCCCTGTACACCTCATCCCAGTCTAACTGTTACAAGCTTTCCCTAAAATTTTCAGTCGTTAAATCGTTAATGGAACGCACTAGTTTGGAGGACTGTTTTGTATTACTGTATGGAACTACGTCATATACTGTAACTAGCTGTGCATCATGATCAGACAGACCATTCTTAACAGGAAAAGTTTTTATTTGATTAAATTTATCTTGGTCTATAAAAACATTATCAGTGTGCGGCTTTCCTATACCACTCGATTAGGGAAATCAATAACTGACATCAGATTGAAAGAAACAAGTAATACTTCAAGGTCAAGCTTTCTATGGGGGTCTTTCAGAAAATCTACATTGAAATTCCCACAAACAATAATTTGCTTCCCTCTGTCTGACTGATAACACAACAAAGAATCCAAGGTTTTCAAAAATAGCTGAAAATTTCGCAGTGGGGGCCTCTACATGGCTACAATTACGAAAGTACCATTACTTACTTTAAGCTCACATGCACGTGTTTCTATATGTTGCTCTACACAAAATATTTTAATTTCCAAATTTTTCACACTATGATAAATTTAACATATATATGGCAACTTCTCATCTCTCTATTGTGTCTCTACTTACATGTGCTGAAAGCTTATATCCACCTACGTTTAATGTGTTTAGAAAGGCACAGTACATCTATTCCACCCTCAGTTTCTAAATCTCCTAAACAGCCAAGAAGCTCATCTACTTTTTTAAAATCCCCTGATATTCTGATGCAATATACTATCATTATTTATCACTGTGCTTTTATGAGACTCTTGTGACATACTAACACTATTTTTCACTCTGCAATTATGAGAATCTTGTGATATTTTGACATCTCTAGTACCAGCCTGTCTGAGCTTCTCTTTAAGTTTAGTTTCTATCAATGTTGGATGATCGGACACTGACCTTAGCCGAAAAAAGAGGCTACCGATACAAATGTCGGTCTTCATTTTCATCCTTTCCATAGAAGTTACTTGGTAAGCTACTGTTCTGTCCGAGGCTGCCGGTTTTAGATTGTAAGGCTATAATGCCTTTCATATTACTGTCACTTATTGAACACTTGTATATCTGGATGCCTACAGTTCTAATAGAATTCTCTTCATATCGCTGTTTCTATCAGATGCGGAGTCGCTTGCTGTCAATATGATATAAATGCCAAGAATGGAATAGAATAATAGTATAACCTAAGGGTCACAGAGTCTGTTATTATGATTATAGGGAAGACTGATCTCTACGTACAAAGGCGTTCTTGTGATGCAGAAAATACGTTATTCGACGAAATCGTGAAGGTGTGACGTAGTGGTTAAGTTCATATGGATTTTGCGAATGTGTACAGCAGTAGATCTGTAAAACTCTAAAACTGATTTCTATCAAGACCTTTTGCTAATGTTTTCGAAATAACTCCTGGAGAACATATGTTTAAGGCCTGATTTGCTGTTCCACCTCCTCGTAGCAAGACCGCGTCTACCGCTACGTACCATGGCACGATCGCTGCTTGCGGGTGCCTGCTGGCTCGGCCAAAGGAGCCGGTTTCTCCCCAGGCAGTGACTGTCCAGTTCTTCGACCAGTTAGTCAAGTGAGCGGCCCTCAGCGTTCTGTGCGAAGTTTCTAATAGGAAAGCGCCAACGGCCCCTTTGAAGTAATTCTAAAAAGTCTGTCGTGATACATAAACACGTCTGCGCCAAATATATCATAAGTAGACGGACGAGAACCAATGCGAGTAAGAGGTACAGTTTACTTTCTGCTCTGTATGGAGTGGTTTGTGGCTTCCGTGTTAAATGAAACTTCTACTAATGGTGGAAAAGAAGTTAGTGCAAGACGAAAGAGTGCGTTTCATGTAAGAATGCTGCAACAGATATGCCTCAGAGGGATTCAGGTGTGTTCTTATGTTGAACCACAGTCCCTCGATCATCATACATCGAAGGTACATGAGTGGGAGTGACGCTATACGTATGTTGTTTTGGCTACAAATTAAAAATTCAATTTTCTCTAGCGATGACATGTTACTCATTCTTTGTGTGAGGTACCTTATAGCAGATTTCAGGGTAAATAGATTAGGGATTACACTACAGAAAACAGTCACCTGCGCGTTAGCGCCAGAGGGGATCTCGCTAGCAATTGCTGGTTTCAAAAACTAGAAAGTACCAGGACTAGACCATGTCCGCTCAGAAACATTGCGTCAGGTCTCACGGCAAATAATTCCAAATTTGATAAATGATGCTCTGAGGCTGGGACAAGTGCTTGTAACTTGGAAAAGAGCCAACACAGTGATTATTAAAAAGCTGCAGATGGTGCTCCAACAGAACCAAAACCATACCATCCAATTTCCTTATCAAATACATTGGCTAAGGAGGAGAGGTTCTTGTGTAACGGTCTACAGGCTCACAGGGAACTCCATGGCCTTAGTCAACACCGATTTGGCTTCATCAAGACGCAATTAGTGCGGCCTTCCAGTTTAGCAGAACAGACATCACAGTAGTACACAGTTGTGATTCTTATAGACATTACTGGCTGCCACGGCCAATTTCTCCACCTGCCCCAACCTGCAATGTCGTTTATGTTCCTTGATCCTCGTGTTGATTGATCATTCAGTCATTCCGACATAAACTTTTCCGCATGTGCGTGGTATACGGTATATTCCCGACATTGCAAGTGGGTCCCTTTCCTCCTTTGCTGATCTAAGACACTCTTTGATCTTTGATCTGCCGTATACCATGCACATGGGGAAAAGTTTATGTCGGAATGACTGGACGACCAATCAACACCAGGGTCAAGGAACATAAGCGACATTGCAGGTTGGGGCAGGTGGAGAAATCGGCCGTGGGAGAGCACGCACTGAATGAGACCGACCACGTAATAAAGTTCGCCGACACGGAAGTTCTGGCTGTAGAGAAGCACTATCGCACGCGATTGTTCAGAGAAGCTGTAGAAATACAAAAACACGCGAACAGATTCAACAAGACAGAGGAAAGCCTTAAGGCAAACGGATCCTGGCTTCCCGTACTGCAGCGAACGACCGTCGCAGGTAGCAAGAGGAGAACCGCCGACAGCGATGTTTGCACGATTTCGAGATACATTTATCCCTCTACAGTAGTCTCCGAGACTATTGTACAGAGTGGCAACCGCAAGGTTCACAAAAGGATTACCAAAGGACGTCTACAAGGTTCTGTTTGCGGACTCGTCTTCTAAGGTATCACAATTGAAGTCTCTTGAATTTAATCGAGGAAGATGAACGTTCAGAGAGAATCATTGAGTGTCCTGGCGACATGTTCGTTGTGATATCATCCAACACAAGAGCAATGTTGGAAAACAAGGCCTGTGGTAAGCTACACACAACGCAACAATGGTGCAACCAAAACAATTTATCCATAGCAGCACAAGAAACAAAATACTCTTGCTTAAAGGATCACTATCTCTGGGACCACACACTGACAAACGACATATCTTCAACGAACACATACGACCAATCACGAATAAAGCCAGATGTCTACTTTACAAACTAGCGACATTAAATTCGACACTGTACAGACTAGCACTTACACACTTAGAATGCACCACTGTGCACTTTTTGAGCCGGTACTGAGTTTTGCAGCTAGCACATGGGCAAGACAGATTCTCCCTCGTCGTGAACAGGATCACTGTTAGGCGGGAGCAGAGGAAAGTGCTTCTTAGACATCTGGAGCGTTCAGCACCACATAAGTCGATTCGCTGTATGTGGTGCTTGGAATATACCCGTTCGATATAACCATTAGATATCGGGCTGCATACTTGCTGAAGATGAATAGACTTGTGCAGATTGTGTTGCAAATGACTGAGCAGCGCACAAGATAGGCGTCAATTAAAAGTTGGGCGTGTAGACAGTTGGATAAAAAAGTGGGACTAGAGTGATAACGACCGTCCAGCCTATTCATTTTCCCCCAGTATTGGGGAGCTGTTGCGGTTGCGCCATGTCAGCACCGGTCGAGGTATGATTCATTTTGTGACTGGACATGGCCCTTATCTCACGAACTTGCAGCGCATGTCGCTTTCAGAAAGCAATAGGTGCGGACGCGGGGAAAATGATTTCCTAGGACACTTGTTTTTGAAATGCATCAATACAGACACTTAGATACCGGCAAGTGCTTAGCAGCATAGAACACGTAACGGAAACTACACTACACGAAGGACTGAGGGACCCAGATACATGGACATAGTTGAACGCAATCGCTAACATTTCAAAAGCAGAATACAACATGTACGAGGGCAGTTCAATAAGTAATGCAACACATTTTTTTTTCTGAAACAGGGGTTGTTTTATTCAGCATTGAAATACACCAGGTTATTCCCCAATCTTTTAGCTACACAACACTATTTTTCAACGTAATCTCCATTCAATGCTACGGCCTTACGCCACCTTGAAATGAGAGCCTGTATGCCTGCACGGTACCATTCCACTGGTCGATGTCGGAGCCAACGTCGTACTGCATCAATAACTTCTTCATCATCCGCGTAGTGCCTCCCACGGATTGCGTCCTTCATTGGGCCAAACATATGGAAATCCGACGCTGCGAGATCGGGGCTGTAGGGTGCATGAGGAAGAACAGTCCACTGAAGTTTTGTGAGCTCCTCTCGGGTGCGAAGACTTGTGTGAGGTCTTGCGTTGTCATGAAGAAGGAGAAGTTCGTTCAGATTTTTGTGCCTACGAACACGCTGAAGTCGTTTCTTCAATTTCTGAAGAGTAGCACAATACACTTCAGTGTTGATCGTTTGACCATGGGGAAGGACATCGAACAGAATAACCCCTTCAGCGTCCCAGAAGACTAACCATGACTTTACCGGCTGAGGGTATGGCTTTAAACTTTTTCTTGGTAGGGGAGTGGGTGTGGCGCCACTCCATTGATTGCCGTTTTGTTTCAGGTTCGAAGTGATGAAACCATGTTTCATCGCCTGTAACAATCTTTGACAAGAAATTGTCACCCTCAGCCAAATGACGAGCAAGCAATTCCGCACAGATGGTTCTCCTTTGCTCTTTATGGTGTTCGGTTCGACAACGAGGGACCCAGCGGGAACAAACCTTTGAATATCCCAACTGGTGAACAATTGTGACAGCACTATCAACAGAGATGTCAAGTTGAGCACTGAGTTGTTTGATGGTGATCCGTCGATCATCTCGAACGAGTGTGTTCGCACGCTCCGCCATTGCAGGAGTCACAGCTGTGCACGGCCGGCCCGCACGCGGGAGATCAGTCAGTCTTGCTTGACCTTGCGGCGATGATGACACACGCTTTGCCCAACGACTCACCGTGCTTTTGTCCACTGCCAGATCACCGTAGACATTCTGCAAGCGCCTATTAATATCTGAGATGCCCTGGTTTTCCGCCAAAAGAAACTCGATCACTGCCCGTTGTTTGCAACGCACATCCGTTACAGACGCCATTTTAACAGCTCCGTACAGCGCTGCTACCTGTCGGAAGTCAATGAAACTATACGAGACGAAGCGGGAATGTTTGAAAATATTCCACAAGAAATTTCCGGTTTTTTCAACCAAAATTGGCCGAGAAAAAAAATGTGTTGCATTACTTATTGAACTGCCCTCGTACAAAGATACTCATCAATAGAGAAGTCGTAGAAGATAGAGACAGGCCGACATAAATATCTCGAGTAATTCCAGTGCTGATGATGAAATGAGTGACAGTGACAGTACAGATATAACATAGACACACAAAGCACACATAACATGATGCACGTAAAACAAGCACAAGAAGTAACATGAACATTTGTCAATAACCGCAATTTATATCTCACTATGTATGAAAGCAGTTAAATGTAGAAGTAATTGGAATATTCCGTGGATAAATATAGTTCTAAAATCCCACTTAAACCTATGCACGTCATTGTTAATTACAAATATAAATGAACACATCATTATAAATGTAATACTGTGAATGTAATATAAATTCAGTATAAAGTAAGTAAGCAATTATTCAATGTTAAGATATGACAACGATAGATCATGCATATTACACAATACACACAGAATTAACAAGTATATTACTCTAAGAAATTAGTTTTCTTATATAAACATGTTTTTACACGATTTATAAATAAGGCATATGTGGATTGTTAATTACCCACAGCCACGTAAATTCTGTATTTAACTTAATTAGATTAAATCGGGGCAGAATACTATTCCAAAACCAGCAAAGTTTGTTTACTAACTAACCTAGCAGCAGTAGTTATTATGCACCATAATAAACATTAACTCACACAGCGCGCTATTAAACAACACCAACATAAATCAGATCTACATGAACTGAACACATCTAGTTTTCCCGAGGAATGATGTCCATGCGGATAATACTAACATGGGTAGGTATGCTGGACTTGAAGTTCTATACCAAGTCTCTTTCACCAGCTGGTGCTGGTGATGGGACATGTACAGAGTGACAATAATTGAACTATATGGAATAAAATCGTCATAACTTCTGAAATGTTTGTGTTATGACGTTCAAACTGCCCGATTGGTCGCAGCGCATGATGGGAATTAGGCTGTATGGTTTGGTTTAGCGACGAAGCCCATTTCATTTGGACGGGTTCGTTGATAAGCAAAACTGGCGCATATGGGGGACTGAGAATTCGCATTTCGCGATCAAGAAGTCTCTTCACCCTCAACGGGTGACTCTGTGGTGTGCAATGTCCAGTCACGGAATAATTGGAAGATGATTTCATCCACATTGTCCAAAGTGACCCTGATTTTGACAAGATGTGGTTCATACACGACGGAGCTCAACCCCCATCGAAGCAGGAGTGTGATGTCCTGGAGGAGCACTTTGAGGATCGCACTGAGGCTCTGGGGTACCCATAAGCCGCTGGCATGGACCTCGATTGGCCCCCATATTAATCGAATTTGAACGCATGCAACTCCTTTTCGTGGAGCTATATTAAAGGTAAGGTGTTCAGCTTTAACCGCAGAACCACTGCTGAGCTGAAAACAGCCATTGAGGTGGTCATCGACAGCACCGATGTTCCGACACTTTAGCGGGTCATGCAGAATTTCGCTATTCGTCTGCGCCACATCATCGCCATTGATGGCAGCCGTATCTAACACGTCATAACCTAGATCCGAATATCTGCAGTGACGTTACATGTTGTGCATGCCATAGTTTATAACTAATTTACATTTTTTTCTTATAGCTCAATAATTGTCAACCTGCATATCTACTCTTTCCCTTCTTCTTTTTACTCTCTTCTTAAATAACGCCATAAATTTATAATATCCAACTTCCAAATCTATGTATTTCTCTTTAAAACATAAGTTCAGTCACTGAAATAAGTGTAACTGCTGTAAGCTCAAATATTATCATTACCGCTTCCGATCTATTAAATAAACGCTTCGTTGTAAACCAGACAGATAAATCACTATCACAAATTGTTTCTGATGTATCTGTTCTGTTTTTTAATTTTAATGTTCGTAAGTCCCTCGCGTGTAGAATGTCGGTCTCATTGCATTAAGAGAGGTGCCAAACGCGTTTCAGTATCACAGTGATTGATTAATGAAGAATGGCACATCAGTGCAGTTTATTATACATTTCAGTGGCAGTAAGCTGTGAGGTTTCTTTGCGCTGTGGTGAAAATCATGACGTGTTGGACGGCATTGCGTTGACTAAAGCTTCTGCGCCGACGTGCTTAGAAAGAAGGAGCGAGCGTTTTGCTGCGGCGCGGCTCCCGCCTTCCGCCGGAGCGACAAGTGAGTCGTTGTAGCGAGGCGCGAACACGCCTCGCGGGGTGAGGCCGGGCTCCGTCTTGTTCTTGTTGCGAGCTGCGAGACAAACGGCTGATTGACGCGCAGCCATTAGCCGCGCCGGGGTGCCGGTCACTGCCGGCTGATGAACCTGTGGCGCGGCTAGGGGTGGGGATGGGGGTACGCCGGGTTGCGCAAAAACTGGCGCCGCCCGCAATTCATCATATAGCCTGCGCCAGTTTGGTCGCCGGTAACGACCGCATCCTGTACGCCGTGGACTAGCGTTCGAACCCTGTTGCCATAACGGGAGCTGCAGGTGGCTGCTACAGTGAAACATTCCCATTACACTTTACGCGAGTCTTTAACGGAAGCGTTATTGTCATTCTCGTTCATCAACGTTAAGGTTTGATCGTTGCAGGAGACATTCCGTCGCTTGCTACCTATCCCGTACTTTCAAGAATTACTGTTAAATTAAACAACGGAGAGTCTCACGACAATAATATCAATGGTTCACTACCAGCGTTAGAATCACTCACACAATTATCTGGATGTAACAGTTAAACTGGAGTTTGGATATTGAAGTGCAATGACCACATACGCTCAATCGTAGGTACAACAGATTCATTAATGGGATACTGGAAAAATGTACTTGGTCTACAACGGAGGCTGCTTACATATCACTTACGCAACCCATCTTACTGTAGTGGGTCTGGGTTCAAAAATGGTTCAAATGGTTCTGAGCACTATGGTACTTAACTTCTGAGGTCATCAATCCCCTAGAACTTAGAACTACTTAAACCTAACTAACATAAGGACATCATACTCATCCATGCCCGAGGCAGGATTCGAACCTGCGACCGTAGCGGTCGTGCGGTTCTAGACCGAAGCGCCTAGAACCGCTCGGCAACATCGGCCTGCGCCCCAACTGTCTGCATATAGTGTTACTCATGTGGAAGTGTGCAAAAGTGTTTCTACATATTTGCAACTCGTGTAATTGAGGCAGTCATTGGGTACCAACTTAGTATTCACCTAGTGGGATGTGAGAAACTGCCCAACAATTACATCCAGGCAGGCTGCCACACCAAATCTCGTCATTAATCTATCGAGCAGACTCGATCAGGGGCCGGAACACCTCCCTGCTCCGGAAAGTAATGGGGTAGCTGTCTGGGGATATTTAACGTACACAAAGGTGGCTGACGCAAATGGTAACAGGCGGACTCGCAGGAGACTGTCAGGGAAACGTTCAAAAATTTGAATTGGAAGAATCTAGATGATCGACGAAAATTGTCCCCTGAGAGCTTGCATACAAAATTTCTAGAACCAGTGTTAAGTGAAGTATCCTTGAGTTCTCTCCCATAGAGATCGCAGAGACAACACTGAACTAATTACGAATTACAAAAGGTTCAAATGGCTCTGAGCACTATGGGACTTAACTTCTGAGGTCATCAGTCCCCTAGAACTTAGAACTACTTAAACCTAACTAACCTATGGACATCACACACATCCATGCCCGAGGCAGGATTCGAACCTGGGACCGTAGCGGTCGCGCGGTTCCAGACTGTAGCGCCTAGAACCGCTTGGCCACCCCGGCCGGCTATCGGCGAACGGCGGAAGCAAAGTTGTAGACCTTATACGTAGCTCTCTATAAGTAGAACAGTTCCACCTCACATAAACGGTGATTTGTCTGTTTCATCAGTTTTCTGGCTGTGATGATAACCTTGTCATTGGGCACCCCTAAATCAGACTCACACATATTTTTCTGACCGGTTTGGTGTGGCCCACCATGATTTCTTTTTCTTCATCTCTAAGAAATACTCCACCTAACGTCCTGAATTACTTGTTGGTTGTATCCCAATCTACATCTCCTTCGACCGTTTCTGAGTCTTACGGTTCCCACCTCCTAGTCACTGTTTTCGATAAATTATTTTCCTCAGTGATTCTGCAGAGGATGGTTTTTCTTATCTTACCAGTCCCCTTAATTTTCAACTTCCTTCTTCAGCACTAAGTCTCAGACAGTTAGATTACGAAGTTCCATTTGCAGTTTTTCCACAGTCGATGATTCATTTCCTTACGGTGCTTTGCTCCTGTTATACATTCTCAGTAAATTATTCATTAAATTAGCGCCTGTGTTACTAGTAGGCAAAACGGGCTATGGAACTAATGGACCCTTTGTTCTAGTACACTAAAGTCACTGAACCCCTCTCCTCACCTTGACACCAGGTGAGATCACCAACACACAGAGTCAATACTGAAACAGAGGGGCTTTTGTTCTAGTATGCTGAGATCATTCATGAACATGGCGACCCCATGAACCAATTCTGTTAGTTTCGACATTCATTAGATGTCTGTACTCTACAACGAAAGGGTCATGGTCTTTGTCATTGTAAATTATAACAGGAATTTAATAAAATTCTGGTTCATTAAGAATAATTTTTTACAAAACATCGTTTGTTAAGTTATTTCAAAATATAATTATTTTTTACGTTAACAGAAAACTTACATATAAATACATAGACATCAGAGAGATATTACATTTCCCAATTATTATTTACATACTTCTATACCATATGCACAATATACGGGAAAAAATGAAACTAATGGGTACAACTAGCAGCAGGTGAAGAAATACTACAATTACACAGACGTGTACATAGTACCGTGTATGTGAAACAGTCCATACCACAATTCCAAGCAAATAAATTCATCCACTCTCTATCTCTGTCATCCAAGTGAATGATGTGCGGGGAGGGATTTTATTGACCTTGATATGCTAGAAAAATGTTCCAGAACCTGTCCTGCCTTACTACTTACATTTGGTACCGGCAGACTTCTTTTAGTGAGGAATTCCCTCGTTGCGTCTGCTAGTCTATTTGTTACATCATCCTTGATTCGTCTCTCATGGGTTAATTTGCTTCCAAGGTAGCAGATTCAGTCCACTTCAAATACAGCGTGGTCCGCAGTCCTGATCTTCAGTTTACTCTCATTTTTGCTTTTCCTTACTATTATCGTTTCTATTTGATTCATTCTCAGTTTATATTCTGTACTCATCTGACTATCCATTCCATTCAACAAGACATGCAATTCCTTTCCTGTCACATCAGTTTTCTTCCTATGTACTCACATCTACGTCTGCCCCTGTGATTTTTTCCTTCAACCAACACTTCAGCTGCATACAGTCTTCTGCAATTACTCATGCCACAATACTTCCCAAACATTCTGTCTCTTCCATTACTTATGTTAATTATTAGGCAATTTTTATCTTTAATTCTTAATCAAACTTCTTCATTCCTTGTTCCATAAAATTTCGGGCGTGCAGCCGCGTAAATTCAGTTTCTTCTTCCAATATTTTGGCGGAGTACCGTCCAGCCATCTTCAGAGTGAGCAGAGGTGACTAACGCTCCTGCACTTGCTCCGTCCTTTTAAACTCGAGGACCGAACCACCGCGTATCGTTGGCCGCATACCTAGTGGTTTGGTCCTCGAGTTTAAAAGGACGGAGCAAATGCTGGAGTCTTAGTCACCTCTGCTCACTCTGAAGATGGCTGGACGGTATTCAGCCGAAATATTAGAAGAAGAAACCGAATTTATGCGGCTGCACGCCCGAAATTTTATGGAACAGTCTTTACGCCGCGAAAACATGAAGATTCTTCATTCCTTGCCCGATCAATCCATATTATGTAAAACAGACTTCTAAAGCACTACATTTCGACTGTTGCTAATCCTTTCATTTCCTCCTTTATCATCCGCGTTTCGCACTCATGCAGAGTCGTGCTCCAAACTTAGCTTTTCGTGTATCTTTTCTGATCTCACGGTTAAGAGACATCATGGGGTTTGGTTTCATGATGCCTTTCGTGCACGCGTTCGCGAAAAATACGCCAGCCTGGTATCCTTCGCCATTCTTGTGTTCTCCTCAATACTTCGAATTGGCCATTCGCCCTTGATTTGTTTCATAGTTTCTACGTTAGACCCAAGGCCTCATTTTACCAGTTTACGGCCCCTATCCATTATCGAAAGACATTGCACAGTTCAGCCCACACTCCCTACCATTAGTCCTCCTTCTAGGCCACTATTTTCCACAGCGATCGTTTCTTGTTTTGCCATGCTGTTAATTTTTTTCTAAATATAATTTCCGAGCACTTTAACAACTTCACTTCCTTGGCTTGCAATTTCTCCTGTTGGTAACGTGATTCAATGGCCCAACAGCATAATGTAACTTCCTTAGAGCACTCCAGTGAATCATGCACCTAACATACTCACACATTAAATAGCCAAGGGTCAACAAGACGTACCCTTCTATTGGAAGATCAAGAGCCTCATTCAGTAGCGCAAAATAAATTAGGTAAGATAACAACGCATCACGACTCCCAACTATTCTTAAACCTATGATGGGCTGTGCCATTCTGTACTTAACGATCTTTCTCAAAACCCACCAAGTTTTGAAAGATGCCCAGAATGTTTACAGTAGTAAATTTTTTTCCAAAATTTAATTTTATTAGTTTAACAGATGAGCCTGTGTACTTTCTCTTTCGCATTGCTGACAGACACGTTCCCTACAATCTTTGGGCGAATGTGTCTCCTACAAATTGAACAGAACTCTGGCACGCGTCGGTTTCATGGAACACTATGCCCTGTTAAGTTACTATGCGAGTACATTATTTGGTGCCATTCCTCTGGCTTTCCCTTAAATTCCTCATAATCAGTGGTTATCCCTTCTCGCACTAGCCTGTCTCCATATTCCTGATGGGGTGACACCTCCACTCCCTCAGCTTTGTAGTCGATTTCTCACCTCTAACATCACTAGCCACTCTTTCATTTGATTATCACAACTGTTCTTGCCAAAATGTACAACACAACACTGTTTCATCAAATAATTCACATAAGTAATCCCTCCGAAATTCCGCAACGCTGGTAGCAATGCAGATTGACCACATAAAAATGAAACAGAATCCTAAAATACATTACAGACGCTTAAAAGCGGAAAAAGGCATGGGTTAGTCACTTGCGCCAGCCACTTAAATTTAGTTTACCCAACTGAATCTTACTCACTGATGCTAAATTTAATTTTAAACACGGTCAATAACCGATAAAGTGAACAAATTTTGTAACTGCCTATCTGAAGATTACTATTAATTATGACATCATGGCATGGGAAGCCAATTATGTGAATCCTGTACCATGAATTTTAATTCTGATCCTGGTTGGGCAAAGCCATTTATGTGAAGCGGCAACCGAGCTATGACTGTGAGAGTTGCAGCTGCTATGAGGACCTTCATCAACTGGGTTACTGAGAGGGAAATCGCTCCCCAGTGAACTCATATACTGAATAAGGAACTGTGTGCAACTGAATTTATGATGTTGACGGGATGCTGATAGTAAACGAGTGGTGTTGGGCTTCACAAAATCAATAGCGGGACGGCGAATGGGAAAATGACTCACTAACTCCAGATTTAAAATCTTGAGCCAAGTGAACTAAGGTCACAAGTCAATCATGTGTTGGGTTCAAACGTAATGAAACACATTTTTGGTTTTACTCAAGGTTCCAATATATCACATTATTCCCCACTCGTTTAGCTACAAAATCTTATTTTTCAGCATTATTTCCTTTCAAAGCGATGGCATTACGCCACCTTACTGGGACTGTCTGCAGGTTCCAATAGTACCATTCCACTGGTCGACGTCGGAGCCAACGTCTTGCGCCAGCAATAGGCTCACCATCATTCGAATACTGCTTTCTGTGGAGTCCGTCTTTCATTGGGCCAAAAAGATGGAAGTCTGAAAGTGCGAGATCCAGGGTGTATCTTGAATAAGGAAGAACAGTCCAATGAAGTTTTGTGAACTCCTCTCAGGTGAGCAGACTTGTGTGAGGCCTTGCATTGTTATGGAAAAGTTCTTTTGCATTTTTGTGGTGAACACGCTGAAATCGTTTCTTCAATTTGCTGCGGGTAGGACAGGTCTGTGAGAATTTTTTGTGATAAAAGACTCCTCACCCGATTACTCACCGTGCTTTTGTTCACTGCCAGGTCTCCGCAAACCTGCTAAAAGCGCCTACGAAAGTCGGCAATATTCTGGTTTCCCGCCAAAAGAAACTCAATTACAGTTCTCTGCTTGCAAGGGACCTCTCTTACAAACGCCATTTTGAAGACTACGTAAAGAGTGGGCACCTATCAGAACCACATGAAACTATATCTGCTGAATCGGGAATATTTCACGATGTCCCACAACGAATTCTGCACTCACAACGAATTCTGCACTTTTTCAACCGAAATTGGCCGCGAAAAATATGTGTTGCATTACTTGTTGGACTCCCTTCCTATATACATAAACAGTGTTGTCCATTGATCGTGACAGGGCCAAATATCTCACGAAATAAGCGTCAAACGAAAAAAAAAAAAACTACAAGGAACGAAACTTGTCTAGCTTGAAGGGAGAAACCAGATGGCGCTATGGTTGGCCCGCTAGATGGCGCTGCCATAGGTCAAACGGATATCAAATGCGTTTTTTAAAATAGGAACCCCCATTTTTTATTACATATTCGTGTAGCACGTAAAGAAATATGAATGTTTTAGTTGGACCACTTTTTTCGCTTTGTGATAGATGTCACCGTAATAGTCACAAACGTATAAGTACGTGGTAACACGTAACATTCCGCCAGTACGGACGGTATTTGCTTCGTGATACATTACCCGTGTTAAAATGAACCGTTTCCCAACTACGGAAAAGGTCGATATCATGTTGATGTATGGCTATTGTGATCAAAATGCCCAACGGGCGTGTACTATGTATGCTGCTAGGTATCCTGGACGACATCATCAAAGTGTCTGGACCGTTCGCAGGATATCTACGTTATTTAAGGAATCAGCAAGTGTTCAGCCACATGTGAAACGTCAACCACGATCTGCAACAAATGATGATACCCAAGTAGGTGTTTTAGCTGCTGTCGCCGCTAATCCACACATCAGTAGTAGACATTGCGCGAGAATCGGGAATCTCAAAAACGTCGGTGTGGAGAATGCTACACCAACATTGAGTGTACCCGTACCATATTTCTGTGCACCAGGAATTGCATGGCGACGACTTTGAACGTCGTGTACAGTTCTGCCACTGGGCACAAGAGAAATTACGGGACGACGACAGATTTTTTGCACGCGTTCTATTTAGCGACGAAGCGTCATTCACCAACAGCGGTAACGTAAACCGACACAATACGCACTATTGGGCAACGGAAAATTCACGATGGCTGCGACAAGTGAAACAACAGCAACCTTGGCGGGTTAATGTATGGTGCGGCATTATGGGAGGAAGGATAATTGGCCCCCATTTTATCGATGGCAATCTAAATGGTGCAATGTATGCTGATTTCCTACGTAATATTCTACCGATGTTACTACAAGATGTTTCACTGCATGACAGAATGGCGATGTACTTCCAAAATGATGGATGTCCGGCACATAGCTTGCACGCGGTTGAAACGGTATTGAATATCATATTTCATGACAGGTGGATTGGTCGTCGAAGCACCATACCATGGCCCGCACGTTCACCGGATCTGACGACCCCGGATTTCTTTCTGTAGGGAAAGTTGAAGGATATTTGCTATCGTGATCCACCGATAACGCCTGACAACATGCGTCAGCGCATTGTCAATGCATGTGCGAACATTACGGAAGGCGAAGTACTCGCTGTTGAGAGGAATGTCGTTACCAGTATTGCCAAATGCAGTGAGGTTGACGGACATCATTTTGAGCTTTTATTGCATTGATGTGGTATTTACAGGTAATCGCGATGTAACAGCATGCGTTCTCAGAAATGTTAAGTTCACAAAGGTACATGCATCACATTGGAACAAACGAAATAAAATGTTCAAACGTATCTACGTTCTGTATTTTAGTTAAAAAAAAACCTACCTGTTACCAACTGTTCGTCTAAAATTGTGAGCCATATGTTTGTGACTATTATTTTTAATAGTGACTATATAGCTCCTGCATAGCATGTTTTGACTGAGATTGGCCTGATTGTAATACAGCTATTTATTTACTTCAAGTGAGTCTCACCATGAGTCTTAGCATTTTAGTCAGACCTATACTGTGTGCAGTGGTCGAATATGACTCATAGAAAACATTGATGTAGCTGCTGTAGTGGTGCCCATCAGAACAATGTTGACTACCTGCATCCTGGTTGACCAGAGGCAATATCCTTCCTCCTATTGTCAGGGTCCTTTGAAGTCAGCCTCTCTCCTTTAGAAAGTGTCAGACTACAGTACAGCAAGGGGTAGGAAATTAGCAATTTTTATTAAATTCATTTGAATTGACACAGGCAATATCGAGATAAGCCATTGACAGATGCTCAAGCATGAAGCATACTGCTATATCGCAAATGGGTCTGGTCTTTGAGACATTACAACACGGTCGGTTGAGTGAGAAGTACACATTCACTAGAAAGAAGACTGTGACAGAAAACCAAGAGAAAAGAGGGAAGCATATTCGTTAGCTTGTAAAATATGGCGCAAGAAACACTCTCTTACACAACAACACTTAGTGATAACTTCATACAGCTTTTTAAGTAAATATAGCAGATAAGGAGGACACATCCGGTCATTATGAACTTAACTTTATGCATAGCTTCATGATAGTTTCCATTAAATAGTCCAGCTCTTATCATGAGTTGATCGTTTGGGGCCGATAGCATTCACAGTAATTGCACTCGATTCCATGATAACGATACTGTAGTGAATCTATGTCCTAGATGCTCCAACACAGTCTATGAACTATGTGAAGATATACTCAAGATGATGGTTTTCACCTGATGAAATACATACTGCTTGTTATCTACCACTTACTGATGGAGAAACTGACTGTCTTCTGACAACAAATATAGCGGAATGCTTCCGGCACTGAATTGCAACAGAGAAGCAAGCAATAGGCCTCTTGGGATCCACATTCTTGTTCAACACTCAGGTGCCTCCAGCTGCTGAAACCTATCAAGCCACTACGGAGTAGATCGGTCAACCTCACGACTGCTGATACTAGGTACATCATGGATGGATCATCAACAGTCGTCATAAAATTCTGAGTGGAACCGAGAACACTCCAACAGCCAGTGTGAGATCAAACTTTCGTGCTGGACACAGTTGCCACCTGCCAGATGGCAAAACCCATCGTGACACAGGTCGCTAGCACCATCGCCTGGGCGTGCAGACACTGAGCTGACTAAACAGATATCAACTAGAACCCAACACGCAGCTGAATAAAGCATTAAGTGAGGCTGATGCAGGAGATGAAGCGTTTATAACACGGTGAGTAAATGATTGAATTTTCATAATGTTTTACTAGTGTAGAAGACACTTCATACGTTCCCAGCAGCCATCCGACCTCACAGAGATCTCTCTCTGCTCACCCCTCTGCAAAAGTGTCTCTGCAGGTGTCTTGGCCCACAGACACTGAGCGAGCGAGGTGGCGCAATGGTTAGCACACTGGACTCGCATTCACGAGGACGACGGTTCAATCCCGCGTACGGCCATTCTGTTTTAGGTTTTCCGTGATTTCGCTAAATCGCTCCAGGCAAATGCCGGGATGCTTCCTTCGAAAGGGCACGGCCGACTTCCTTCCCCGTCCTTCCATAAACCGTTGAGACCGATGACCTCGTTGTTTGGTCTCTTCCCACAAACAACCCAACCCAACCCACAGCTCCTGCTGTAGCATCTGCAAGATTCCCAGGCCAAAGTTCACAAGCAAAGTTAACTATTCGACATGAAAAAATTCCCATTCACACTAGAGGAGTTTAATAGTTGGGAAAAGATGACTTGACCCATGCAATCAGTGACATCATTACTATAATTAGCAACAAGCAGAAATCGATTGGTAGAAACATGACGTAATTGTGATTAATGAAATTCACAGAATAAAATGTCAGGTATTAGACTGGTGAGGGACTGATGGTTCACAAGGATGGCGATATAAAAACACCTAACAACGAAAATATAATTCTTCATACGCAAATGTGAAGAAAAATAAATGTAGTGGTTACCATAATTTGCACTTTCCAGCTGAACTCAAAAAACTGAATAATTATTCATTAACTTTTCAAGCATATATTAAAGCTACCACTTTTTAATGTGTAGCTACCATTTACAATGCTCTTAGCTGAGAGTGTAGTTTGTAGGAGACTGGTACATTAGTTTGATGAAAGACAGGTGACGCTTAAGGATATACTAAGCGCAAATACTTCTTATGGATTCATTTTAATAGATGTTTTTGAATGGTAACGTGAAAAGGTGGATCGAATTGAACGTTTTAGAAACTAGAGCCATCTCTTATTTTCAGTTCCAAAGAGAACAGAAGCGAATGGCGAAATACTTAAGTAATTTCACAACATGCTACTTTGGGTGTACTTTTTGCTAAATAGTATCCACTACATGTTCTGGCTTTCTCCAAACTGATACTGAATGGACGGCTCTGTCTATGTGATGAGATAGGATGCAAGTGCAATTATTGAAGATGATAAGTTTTTTCCTTGGGTGAGGAGGGAGGGTTGAAGCTATTGCTCCCCCTTCGTTCTAATACCCTGTGCGCCATGCGATAAGTAACTAGACGTAATACCCATAAAATCAATCGTTGATGAATTCATCGTATGCTATGGCACTATAGTATGAGAAAACCCAACAAATGAACTAGTTTGGCTAAAGTCAAAATTTGCAGATGGTTTACTTTGAGACTATTTGTCATTTCTGTAATTATAAATCAGGTAGCCCATTTCAGCATTGCTGTAGGGAATCATCTGAGACCCATCTTCAGAAATCGATGGACCGACAGATCTGGCCCTGTGGACTGGCCACCCTCACGTGACATCAAGTGTCTGGATTTTTTCCTCTGGCGGCATATGAAGCCGACGGTGTATGAAACTGTTGTGGAAACAGAAGACCTCGTCGTCGGAATTACCGTCGCTATTGGTATTAGCTGGTACCATGATGTACTGTGCACATACAAGCCAATTGCGACACATTCGAGCAGTTTCTGCGAATGCCACTGCTGTAATGAACACGCTAAACTACCTCGTTTGTAAATCGTCCCTAGTGTTAGAAATAGCCGTCGGGAACCATAACTAAATATATTTTTTTAACGTCCTCTATCTCCAGTATTAACTTGATATATACATCACCTCTGACGGGATGATATAATCCTCTTTACAACATTTCCAAATTACATGATAATACAGCGACTGCACAGTCTAAACTTTCACGTGCTTTTGTTGAGCATTCATACAACTAACTTCGTTTCATTAAATATGACTCTTTCCTTCCTTATCATTCTAACAGCTTCAAATATAAAATATTGTTAGGTACAGATGCAAATCCATCAAACTATTTTAAACATGATCGCGATTTTACACTACCTTATTCATCACTTCTTAAATGCAAATATTTTAGGTTAGGCTTCACCGTGACTGTTACTGACATATGAAACAACAAGTTTAATGTAACCAGTCACTGTTTATGTATCTCCACGACGCGTTTCAAAGGTTTAAACCTCCATCATCAGGTGGATCTACATTTGTTAGTATGACATTTGTGTGTGTTGAGTTACGATTTTTTAGAGGAACTTGTGGCACTGTCTCCAGTGGTCACAGGTTCCTTTGACTGTCGTAACACATCACATGTACACCGTCATATTAATATATATATATATATATATATATATATATATATATATATATATATAATATAATTAAAATTAACATCACTTTTTAATTTCTGTCTTTGGTAGTCTTACCTTTCGAATTCCTTTTTGATTGGCATGTATCTTTTTCGTAATATGTTTCTCTTTCTTTCGTGTAATATCTGATTATTTCTTCGAAATTAATTTTTCATGTTTTATTCAAATTTACTCTAGATGGAATACTAGAAGAACTAATAGCCAGTGATTACTTTATACTCCAACAAGTAATATGTGTTTTTATTCTTCTTCATGCAGCCCAAGGAAATATATAAGGTCAACTAAACTCCTCTGTTCTCTCGCCCTGGCCTTGAATATACAATGAGGTGACAGAACTCACGGAATACCTCCTAACATCGTGTCGGACCACCTTTTGCCTGGCGTATTGCAGCAACTCAACAAGTCGCTGTATGTCCCCTGCCGAAATTATGAGCCATGCTGCTTCTACAGCCGTCCATAATTGCGAAAGTGTTGCCGATGCAGGATTTTGTGCACGAACTGACCTCCAGATTATGCCCCATAAATTCTCAATGGGATTCATGTTGGGTGATGTGGGTGGCCAAATCATTCGCTCCAGTAGTTCAGAATGTTCTTCAAAGCAGTCGCGAACAACTGTGTTTTCCGTTGGTGGAGCGCAATGTCATCCATAAAATTGTGTCATTTTTTTGGAACATGAAGTCCATGAATGGTAGCAAATGGTTCGCAAGTAGCCGAGCATACTCATTTCCTGTCAATTATCTGTTCAGTTGGACCAGGGGACACAGTCCATTCCACGTAAACACATCCCACACCATTTTAGAGCCACCATCAGATTGCACAGGACTTTGTTGGCAACTCGAGTCCATGGCTTAGTGGGGTCTGCGCCGCACTCGAACTCTTCTATCAGCTCTTACCAACTGAAATCGGGTCTCACCTGACAAGGCCATGGATTTCCGGTCGTCTATGGTTCAACCGATATAGTCATGAGCCCAGGAGTTGTGCTGCAGGCGCTGTCATGCTGTTAGCAAAGAAAGTCGTGTCGGTTTTCTGCTGCTGTAGCCCATTAATGCCAAACTTCGTCGCACTGTCTTAACGGATACATTCATCGTACTTCCCAAACTGATTTCTGGGGATATTGCACGCAGTACTGTTTATGTGTTACCTCTGACAACTCTATGCAAACGCCGCTGCTCTCGGTCGGCAAGTCAAAGCCGTCGGCCACTGCTTCGTCCGCGGTGAGAAGAAATGCCAGAAATTTTGGTTTTATCAGCACACTCTTGATCTGTGGATCTCGGAATATGAATTCCTCAAGATTTTCTGAAATGGAATGTCCTATGCATTTAGCTCGACTACTATGCCGCAGTAAAATTCTGTTAATACACGTCATGCGGCCATAATCACGTCGGAAGCCTTTTCACGTGAATCACCTGAGTACAAATAGCAGCTCCGGCAATGCACTATTCTTTTGTAGCTTGTGTAAGCGACAATACCGCCGTCTGTATATGTGCATATTGCTCTCCGATGACTTTCGTCACCTCAGAGTGTCCATGAAAGCAAAATAATACTATGTGCTTGCTACCGCCAATTCATGTTAAAAAAAAAAAAAAAAAAAAAAAAAAAAAAAAAAAAAAAAAAAAAAAAAAAAAAAAGCTTAATCACTTCGCGGCTTAGCTCCCTCACCAACCAGCTTTCAAAGTTATTTTACACTTTTCACTGATGGTTTTGTAAGACAGCAATAAGGGACTAGGAAGTGCTGTTCAAGCTTTATATTTCGTTAGCTATGCTCGTCAGCTTGTGAGAGAGAGAGGTGAACCAGTCCCAGACTGAATCTGCGCGGTGGGTTAACGACCGTGGGTTGGCGCACTGGCCAGCCGCAGTGAGGTTTTAGGTGGTTTCCCACGCTCGTTTAGGAAAATACTGGGCTGGTCCCCAAATTCCGCCTCCGAGAATACAATACTCACACAGGTAAAATACAGTCACACGCAGGATAAAGTTTACACTGTTCACAGACAGATGGTGCACGTAACTACCCTCTCTTCAGTCGCCTTGACGTTTGTGTCGTTACGAAATGTATCCAGCTACGAAGTTAAGTAATAAAATTTACCAAATTCTGAAAAAGCGGACCCCATGCAAGAAGGAATGAAGTCTAGGAAAGAGAAGAAGATACCTTGCGATCTGTCTTC
The DNA here is from genome assembly GCF_021461385.2 of Schistocerca piceifrons. Lineage (NCBI taxonomy): Eukaryota > Metazoa > Arthropoda > Insecta > Orthoptera > Acrididae > Schistocerca > Schistocerca piceifrons. Next base: position 775,512,282 of record NC_060140.1, on the reverse strand, counting down.
GGTCGAGCAATAATGAAGCTCAAAGTAGCTACAGATACAGAATCACCTGATCGTTAATAGGCTGCCTACTGATGATTATCATGACAACAGTTCGAAACTCTTAACAAAATTAGAGCAATACTACTTTCCTACAATTTCGAATCTTATTGAAACTGTACAAACTTCTGATACACAGCAGCAAATATAAAATTCTCTAGCGAAAATGGTTAGTTCGTCTCATTACATTTCCGAGTGCTCCTGACGAGCTCTCAACATCAACTAACTAAAAATACATTACGTGAAAAATAAGCCGTGCTTTTATTCTCCTCTAACATAACTGTACAAATTCTACTAATTATATATTTGTGCTATGAAGTCTTTCAAACGGAGTCCTTGGATAGAAAGTTCTCGGTAAACTTTCCGTGCCAGTTTCGGTTAAATTCGCAAGCTTTAGATGACTTCGACAATAGTCGTCATAAGGGCTGAGTGTTGTGAAACTGCCGAAGCTCCCACTATTATGCCCAAAGGAGAGCATCTAATTCACCAGATTACCTCAAGATATAATGTCGTGTGACTAGGGCCTCCCGTCGAGTAGACCCTTCGCCGAGTGCAAGTCTTTCGATTTGACGCCACTTCGGCGACTTGCGCGTCGATGGGGATGAAACGATGATGATTAGGACAGCACAAAATCTAGTCCCTGAGCGGAGAAAATCTCTGACCCAGCCGGGAATCGAACCCGGGCCGTTAGGATTGACATTCTGTCGCGCTGACGACTCAGCTACCGGGGACGGATACCTCAATATGTCTTTAGGGAAATGTCGTGTACTGAGGTGGTGCCCTCTATGTCCGTAGACACACTAACCTGCTTAGCTTGCGACATCATCACTCACACCGAGCGGTAAACTACGAAAAGTCTACCTCTATGTTCTTTCTTTATCAAGGCATGCTTCCACGCACCGCAAGAACATAACTTATGCCTCTACTGAAGTTTTAACTACAAATCTGATAAAACTTTAGTTACATATGCATGTGTTGTTTGCAGGTGGCCAGGTTTTTTCCCTTTATTCCGAAAGCCAAGCCGCTCCTCTATGGTTACTACTAATGAATATAGTTATCCACCTTTCCAAAGCACAACAATTCGTCCACAAAACAAAGGCGTCGCACTTCCTCCCACACACTGATGTACTAAATCAATAAATCAACCAATATTATAACAAATCACCTACTGACACTATACAATTTTTCATTCTGTATTTGAGATAATACAAATCATAATACAGTGATATCCTCTATTATTTATTTGGATCCTCAAAGAGAATTGAATTTGTGGTATATAGAAGACAAAACACATTATCAAACTCCCTGGCAGGTTGAAACTGTGTGCTGGACAGAGACTCTAACTCGAGACCTTAGCCTTTTGCAGGCAAGTGCTCGAACAATTTTCGTTCTGAAAACACATTATGTTCAGAAATGGAATTCACAAACTACATAAGGGAACATTATTTGATCCACCAGGATCATAGTTAAGTACAAGCATCTAGCTCTAGCTTCGTGTGGACTCTATATGTTATGTATATGTTTAAAGCAGAGTTTATGCAAGTATGCTTGGGATCTCCTCCCAAAACCCAGGATCGATGTCAACCAAATTCGGCACGGAAACAGCAGACCTCACAAGTATCAGAACTGTGTGGTTTATAACCTGCTATCTCCAAAAGGAGAAGAGATTTGGGCAAAAACATTCATCCAGCACCTAGCGTATAGGCTGCCCTGCATGACTGGCACATAGTCCCAGAACAGTATTGGCCTGTCAAATCACTCTGCTTTTAAGGACAGTCTACATGTCGGTGACAAGAAAAGGTTTTCTGGGTCCTGATATGTATGCTGCCCTGAATGATAGGTGTTATGAGTTGGAGTGTGATCACTCTGTTTTGTGAACCTGTTTAGCCAAGTGGCCTGTATGTCATGGGAAATAAATAATTTTGAAGCAGCTGATATGTAGCCTGCCCTGCATGACAAGTATTTTATGTGAGTAGTACTGGCCCACCATACTGAACCGTATTGCAGTACCTACATGTGCCTATGTGCATGGTTGGGGATGGATTGAAATGCACAGAGGAGGGGATTGGCAGAGTGAGGGAAGGAGGAAATGGATAGAGACAGAGTAGCAGGAGGAGATGCATGACGCACCTAGAAAGTGTATAGGGGTAAATGGCAGGTGGAAAAGGAAGAAGGGGTGGATAGTACAAGAGAGAAGGAGGAGAATATGGTTGGAGGAAGGGTAGGAAGATATGATCAGAGAGAGGGGATGGAGGAAATGGACAAAAAGAGGGAAAGAAGGGGATGAAGAGATAGGGAGAGTGGGGAGAAGGAGGTAGAATTGAGAGGATGAACTGGATAGAAAGAGGGAGAGAAGGGAGGAGGTGTGTTCAATATGTGTGCCATATGTATGCGCATATGAAGCATGGGGAAAGGGTTAGCTTACTTCTATATGGCGAACTGAGTCTTAAAAGTATTGGAATTTCATATAAAATGCACATCATGATTCTCCACATACGTAAGATACAACGAATATGTATGGATAACGTGATCCATTGTTGAATTGAAGGAGGATCCTTCATTAAGTAAGTTCCATTAATTTATAAAAAGCTCCAGTACTTTAAGGGGATTTTTAATTTTGTACAACTTGAAGCTGTGTTTTTCCACGTAATTGCCTCGTACAATAAAGTACTTGTAATATCGAGGAACTACGTTTTCATCGCTCTCGTTGTAGAATTCTGCCACCTGTGAGCAAAATAATCATTGACCCTCTCCTTTAACTCGTCGTAATCTAACCATTGCGACCCTAGCCATCTTTTGATCTTCAGTAGCAGGTGAAAATCAACAGGCGACAAATCAGGGATGTTACTCCATTAGTATTGGTTCCCTGTCTACACTTTGAAGTATGCAACCTACGTTTCATCCCCAATCACAATGTATTTGATGAATTCGTCTCATTCAACACTGTACAGCATCAAAAATGTCATTACAGGTCCAGACCTCTTCCTTTTGATGACATCAGACAAAAAATTTGGCACCGATCGTGCACAAAATTTGTGATAAGCAAGGTTTTTAGTCATATGTTCGTGCTACACTGTCTGTGATATTTGAGGGAAATTGACCGATCATTCTGTAGTCGTGAGCCGATGATTTTCTCCGATCATGTCCTTAACTTTTGCAAGAAATTCATTTGTCCTACTGATGGTCGTTCACTTTTCTATTCGTCATGGACGTTCGTCCGACCTTTCCGAAACTTCTACAGATTTCACGTATTTTGCACACAGAAAACGTATTACAGTACGTAATTAACAGACGGAGGGATTTTCGAAAACATTAGCCATTTTGATTTACACTAACAGCACAAACAACAGTCCAACAATCTTGCAGAGGCACATCAGCTCGACGACACATCTTTGCTACGATCACACTGTCACCTCCATTCCTCCGCTAACCAGACAGCATCGGAGCTTACTTCCCGAACGGCCGTCATAGTTCGACAGATAATTCGACGTTTGAAGAGTGAACAATCCAGGTGTAGCCGATGAGACGACCGCACGGAGATTCGAACTCCGTTCCTCTCAAATGCCCACCTGGTTCTTTAAGTACTGCGCCACATCGCTGAGTGCGAAGTATGTGAGAGGGAACTCCACTCTGCTAGGGTGCCCACGGCCGGTATCGGGATGAACCAAAAAATGGTGCAAATGACTTTGAGCACTATGGGACTTAACACCCGAGGTCATCAGTCCCCTAGAACTTAGAACTACTTAAATCTATCTAACCTAAGGACATCACACACATCCATGCCGGAGGCAGGATTCGAACCTGCGGACTGAAGCACCTAGAACCACTCGGCCACCGCGGCCGGCAAGGATGAATCGCCTGACGTGTGTCCACAGCGAAGGAGGAGCGACTCGTGCGCTACGGCAGAGGCGCGCGTCAGCTTTCCATGCCGTGGCTGCGACGGCGTATATTTAGCCGACCTGGGAACCACCTTACCCTTCCCTTCCCTTCCCTCGCCTTCCCTTGCCGTTTCGTTCCTCCAGACAGCGCGGCTGACGTCCCACTAAATTTAGGGCTTTAAGAAGTCGTCGCTGCCGCTGCCGGAGCCACGGCCACGGTAAGTCACGATCGCTTAAACCTGCCACGCGCTGTAAAAATACGCACCCGGGCCCTCAGGTCGGCTACTGCCGCCGCCTCTGTCGCAGTCACAGGCGTCTCGATGGGGCCTTCCGAGGGTGCCAAGCAGGGGTCGTTAAACTGAAAGTCGTCGAACCTCTCTTAAAACCGCTGAAATGCCGGAGAACTAGGACGGACCATGAACCAGAGGGATATCTAAATAGGCTGGGCAATTAATGTTCAGTTCTCATTGTATCTGCCAGTTTTTACGCTACACAACTGAGTTACTATCAGAACCTGCAGTGTGACGTCTACAGTGCGCAGTATACGCAAAATAAGAGAAACTCACAAGCGGTCAGTAAGCACATTCGCAGTGTTCTTCCAGACACAGGTCAATATTTATTTCTTTATATATTATTGTCTAGCCGCTTAATGAATTTTTTTTTTATTCGTGTGGTAAAAATTATTTTATTCCGTCCTGGCTTGGTGGTACAGCAACCGTATTACCGTATTGTGGCTACTACAAAATAAACAGTCGTAGGTTGCACCATGTTCGTTATTAACTCAAGAAAAGTCGGCTGTAGTGGCCGTGCGGTTCTAGGCGCTACAGTGTGGAGCCGAGCGACCGCTGCGGTCGCAGGGTCGAATCCTGCCTCGGGCATGGATTTGTGTGATGTCCTTAGGTTAGTTAGGTTTAATTACTTCTAAGTTCTAGGCGACTGATGACCTCAGAAGTTAGGTCCCATAGTGCTCAGAGCCATTAACTCAAGAAAGACTCGTTTCACCCGGATAGGGCATGCGTAGAGAACTGAGGACAAGCCGAAAAATGCTTATTCCCTCATCAAGGCGATGACAGGCACAGAAACGTAGGACAGGACCTTGCGCGCAAACTGTAAACACAGCTCGACGCACGACCGTATTCACATAGGGCATATGCAGGTTGGTTCATTGATCGTGACAGGGCCAAATATCTCACGAAATAAGCAACAAACGAAAAACCTACAAAGAACGAAACTCGTCTAGCTTGAAGGGGGAAACCAGATGGCGCTATGGTTGGCCCGCTAGATGGCGCTGCCTTAGGTCAAACGGATATCAACTGCGTTTTTTAAATAGGACCCCCATTTTTTATTACATATTCGTGTAGTACGTAAAGAAATATGAATGTTTTAGGTGGACCACTTTTTTCGTTTTGTGACAGATGGCGCTGTATTACTCACAAACGTATAAGTACGTGGTATCACGTAACATTCCGCCAGTGCGGACGGTATTTGCTTCGTGATACATTACCCGTGTTAAAATGAACCGTTTACCAACTGCGGAAAAGGTCGATATCGTGTTGATGCATGGCTATTGTGATCAAAATGCCCAACGGGCGTGTGCTATGTATGCTGCTAGGTATCCTGGATGACATCATCAATGTGTCTGGACCGTTCGCAGGATAGTTACGTTATTTAAGGAATCAGTAAGTGTTGAGCCACATGTGAAACGTCAACCACGACCTGCAACAAATGATGATGCCCAAGTAGGTGTTTTAGCTGCTGTCGCGGCTAATCCGCACATCAGTAGCAGACATTGCGCGAGAATCGGGAATCTCAAAAACGTCGGTGTTGAGAATGCTACATCAACATCGACTGTACTCGTACCATATTTCTATGCACCAGGAATTGCATGGCGACGACTTTGAACGTCATGTACAGTTCTGCCACTGGGCACAAGAGAAATTACGGGACGATGACACATTTTTTGCTCGCGTTCTATTTAGCGACGAAGCGTCATTCACCAACAGCGGTAACGTAAACCGGCATAATATGCACTATTGGGCAACGGAAAATCTACGATAGCTGCGACAAGTGGAACATCAGAGACCTTAAAGGCAGGTTACTGTATGGTGCGGCATAATACGACGAAGGATAATCGGCCCCCACTTTATCGATGGCAATCTAAATGGTGCAATGTATGCTGATTTCCTACGTAATGTTCTACAGATGTTACTACAAGATGTTTCACTGCATGACAGAATGGCGATGTGCTTCCAATATGATGGATGTATGGCACATAGCTCGCGAGTGGTTGAAGCGGTATTGACTGGCATATTTCATGACAGGTGGATTGGTCGTCGAAGCACCATACCATGGCTTTCACGTTCACCGGATCTGCCGTCCCCAGATTTCTTTCTGTGGGGAAAGTTGAAGAATATTTGCTATCGTGATGCGCCGACAACGCCTGACAACATGCGTCAGCGCATTGTCAATGCATGTGCGAACATTACGGAAGGCGAGGTACTCGCTGTTGAGAGGAATGTCGTTACCAGTATTGCCAAATGCAGTGAGGTTGACGGACATCATTTCGAGCATTTATTGCATTAATGTGGTATTTTCAGGTAATCATGCTGTAACATCATGCGTTCTCAGAAATGTTAAGTTCACAAAGGTACATGTATCGCATTTGAACAACCGAAATAAAATGTTCAAACGTACCTACGTTCTGTATTTTAATTTAAAATACTTAACTGTTACCAACTATTCATGTAAAGTTGTGAGCCATATGTTTGTGACTATCACAGCGCCATCTATCATTAAGCGAAAAAAGTGGTCCAACTAAAACATTCATATTTCTTTACGTACTACACGAATATGTAATAAAAATGTGGGTTCCTATTTAAAAAAAACGCAGTTGATATCCGTTTGACCTATGGTAGTGCCATCTAGCGTTCCAACCATAGCGCCATCTAATTTCTCCATTCAAGCTAGACAAGTTTCGTTCTTTGTAGTTTTTTCGTTTGACGCATATTTCGTGGGATATTTGGGCCGGTCATGATCAATGGACCACCCCGTATACGATGAAGCGGCAAAGAAATGATACAGGCAAACGTATTCAAATACAGAGATATGTAACCAGGGAGAACACGGCGCTGCGGTCGGCAACGCTTATATAAGACAAAAAGTGTGTGGCGCAGTTTTTAGTTCGACTACTGCCGCTAAAATGGCAGGGTATCAAGGTTTCAAGTTAGTTTGAACGTGGTGTTATAGTCGGCGCACGAGCGGTGGGACACAGCATCTCCGAGTAGCGATGAAGTGGGGATATTCTCGTACGACCATTTCACTAGTGTACCGTGAATATCAGGAATCCTATAAAACATCAAAACGTCGACATCGCTGCGGTCGGAAAAACATCCTGCAAGAACGGGCCCAACGACGACTGAAGAGAATCGTTCTACGTGACAGAAGTACAATCCTTCCGCAGATTGCTGCAGATTTCAATGCTGGGCCATCAACAAGTGTCAGCGCGCAAACCATTCAACGAAACATCATCGATATGGTCTTTCGGAGCTGAAAGCGCACCCGTGTACGCTTGATGACTGCACGACACAAAAGCTGTCGCCTCGCATGGGCCCGTCAACACCGACATTGGCCTGTTGATGACTGGACGCATGGTGCCTCGTCGGACGAGTTCCAGGTAGCTTCATAATTTTGCTTGCAAATCCTAGAGCTTGTTCTGATGACTGAAGAACGTTACGTATATGATGGCTTAGTGGTTGTTACTGTTGAGGGGAATATTATTCCGTCACCTGATGCCAGTTGTTAAGCCCACTGGTTCTGGTCGTGATGCCTGAGTCTATTATTAGTGTATTTTTTGAGACAACGTGCCGCCTTATTGATGTGTAATTTAATTCTTTAAGTGGCTCAGAAAGTAGTTCTTTTAATAGAATGCTATGTAGGCTTTTAGCTAGTTTTTTAACTTTGATAATGTCTTGCAATTTTAGTTTTCTTTCTAGTAAATTATGTCACTGTAAGAACTCTTTAGCTTGTAGCTGCAGTAATATTCTCGAGTCTGAAGATAATTGAGCGTTTCAAGGTTTAAATGAGAAACTGCGATTGAGTTTTCTTCTTTGTTTGAGTTTCTTGTGGACGTGATCAGTTAAAGGTGTGATTATGATCCTGTTTATCATCTGAGAAATTTTATCTGTAATAAATGTGTTTTAAAGTATTGTGAGTTTATTAGCTTATACAGCCCCTCACCACTCCACCATGTATCTCCTGGCTACCGCACCATTCCACCATGCTTTTTTGGTATACTACCTGCCCTGAGAGAGTGTTTTACATGGGAGATAGAAATTTCTTCCATCCGGTCTCAACAACCTCTGCGCGAAATGCCAAGTCATGTTGCTTGTACAACACCAAAACAGCAGGAAGTACATACACAACGAAACTACTACCACGTCGAACGACTGATTCACATTGTTGCGGTATCACGCACTAAGTAGCTCTATGGCCCAATCTTTTTTCCGTACATTGGATCTCTACAGCTCATAAATAGTGTTATTGCTCCTTACGTGGACTGAACTCTATATTCTACATCTCGCTATCCGCATCAGTTTTCCTATACAACGCATTCTTCCGCTAAGACAAATTTAAGTTGTGTAATCGAATTCACTCCTCTTTCATGTTCCTCGAACATATTCGGAAATACTATACCTACTGTGCACACGAAGAATAAAACCCTGTTGTCTCCTATTGACAGAGAGGTTGCAGTGTTTGAGAAAATTGCCTGGAATTCGGGAGGATTTAATTTCAAATTTCCTCCCGTTCATCTAGATTTAGAATTTTTGTAGTTTCAATAAACTGGTCAAAGTGAATGCAGAGCTGGTTCCTTTGAAAAGACTGCAGCGCATTTCCTGACGCATACTTGTGCAGTTCGAGCTTGTGCTTTGTCACTAGTGGTTACTTTGACGCGAAGCCAAACCCTAATTTTTCCTCACGTATCACCTTGTTCCTTACTCCTTCCAAAACTGAGCCAGTTGCGACTTTTGTATAAACATACGAGACCTCTTCCCCCTCTGCAACATCATACATTCCATTTGTGGCAACATTATTTGGGTCCCACTGTCCCATCAGAAATTCATGGTGGCATATACCTTGCTACCAGAGAATCGTGTAGTCACCAGTCGTACTAAGTACAAGTCGTCTCATTTTTAGGATCATTATTCTACGCAGGAGGCATTCTTGGCCGACTTGATAACCAATCAGACCTTCGAAATAAATGCATCTTTGCTATCCAAATTGCCCGGACATTAACCACTCTGAACAGCTGTACGTCCAGTCTGATGATAATGTTGGCTGTGTGAAATTTCCACCACATACCCTCCAATGAGCTTGGGAATCCGTGGTACTAGACAAAAATGGACACTTATCAGCAACTGACTGAGACACTTTCAACTCTCTTAATTACTGCACGTGCTGTTGACAGATGTTACACTCTCTGTACTTCAGTGCCTCTGAAAGGAAATGGTGCTCGCATCAAAATTCCATTCCGTCTCTGAGAGCAAAATTTTCTGTTTAATGTACTCAAACAAAGTTTAATAATTTCAGCTCATTCATAACTAGGCAAGGAATTCTGAAAGTAAAAGTGTGTGCTAAAATTGTTGTACGCGATGTATAAGATGTAATATAGTGCTAGGACATTCGAGAACACCATAAGAGGAACGGAGGAAAAGTGTGATGGGTAGGTACAAGAACATGTCATCGACTTTACTAAATCGTACACATCCAGAAACGTTCGATCAAGCACTATGACTCTGTAAGGTGGCAGAATAAATGAAGATCAGATTCGCACCTTACATGAGAGCTTTATACATCATAACGGGAAGGTGAATATGGCACCTAACTTAATTCGGCGGTATTGAGCATATTTGCCTAGCAGTATGTAATGCAAAAAGGGATGATGTTCAATCGACGGTAAATAACACACTGTTCCTATAATGCATGTTTGAGTCGAAGGTGAAACAAGCAGCGAGAGTCGTTTTAGTTTGGAATTCAGAGGAACGACACAGAGGCAAGGGGGTACCACAGAAACCACTTAAAGGGGTGTCCCAGGCGGAGAGTCAACCAGGTGACTCAGACGGGGAGAGCGAGTATAACGACCCATCTGAGGGAGGACAGGAAAGAAAGCTTTTAGGAAACTGCGATTCGGAATTCCGAATGGATACGAAACAAGACCAGTGACGTATTTTCGATCACGTGTCCAGCGAGTGGTACACACGTGAGAGAGTCAATGTATGCATTTAGGTGTCTGGAATGGGCACAAAACGTCTGATTGGCGGAAACGCGCTAGGAAGGAGAAAAGAGCCAAAGTTTCGACACAATTTAATGGTTGGGGCCTTGCAATTAGTGGAGAGAGTTTCCACAAAATAAGAGGAACACTCCTGTTGGTCGAAAAAAAGCCGTGACGTGAAGAAAGAAAGAACCCAGGTGGGGAGACAATTCGGATATCAGTAAGACAAGACGAAGATTTTCGTGGACTCTTCTCTGAACTGGAATCAAGTGCAGAGTAGAGCGCATAACGCTCTGTATGACGCAGAGGAGTACTTTGTGTGAACACTGCGTTCACAGCGGCTGCCATCCAAACAGCCAGTTAGTTAATTGGTCTTGCGAGAACTAAGAGGGCATTATAATATGCACGCTGCTCCAACCATGCGCGTGTATATCGCCACATTCTAAGACTAGGGATGAGTACATGTTCTCTCACATGACGAGAGACATAGGGAAAGTTTCGGCTGGAAAATTCAGCAAAGGTGTAATTAGTTTTATAGAAATTTCAGCCGAAGAGAGCGGCCTAGCAGACGACAGCTCATCGCAGCTTAAGGTAAATACCGCGAGCAGAGGCGTAAACTTGCTGGTTCACCAGCTTGCGTTCACTGTAAATTCGAGCGACCTTGGGTAATCTTTTGCTCAATTTGTCACATAACTAACCATCCACCGTAGACTTGACTGTCATCCTTAAAATTAGTATGGAACTTTGAACTGGAATCGGACGATTTTCGTAGTACTGACCAACATCATAACGTAAGTGTAGGAACAATTTTGTAAAGAAACGTCTAGTTAAACTTTAATATTGTCGTGTTTAGGATAATTTAACCTTCTGAGAGTTAATATTTAATATTGTTGTGCTTAGGATTATTTCACTTTTTGATGTTTGGCGAGATTCTTTACCCTAACAACTGTTTTTTGCTGTCGCATTGAAAACTGTGTAAAAGCGTATATTTTTGTGCTAACATTGCGACATTAAAGATGTCATTTCAACGTACACAGTTGTCCTCAATCCTAGAATTTGTAAACCAAAAAATATTGCACCTTACAACTTCATACTTTTTTCTGGGGTGGATATAGTCCCAAAAATGAAATGAAAATAGCTCTAATCACCCTTTTCTGACCAAAGTCTTCTGGAGGTTTCCCTTGGGTTTATGGCAAATACCGGAACTGGAAATGTCCCCCCCCCCCGCCCCCTTCTTCCCCAAATATTACCGTTTGGGCTCCACTCTGCTCCACTGCATCTCGCCTGGTTTTTTGATGGTAAACACCAGCTTTTAGAGAGTTCAGACCCCGAACTGCTCGCTTACTGTTAGCATGTTCGACTACCTGAAATTGATCGTTTCCACTGTTTTTGGAGTTGGTACTTTGATATACAATGCACAGTCATGTATTTCGTTTGTAATCCACTCCATTTAGCTGTTTCTGTACAGCAGTACGAATTAATTGTGTATGGTGATGCCTTCAAAACAAGTGATCTTTGAAATATTTGAAAATGACATTTGAACTTCCGAAACAAGTTACATCCTGAAGAAATGGTTTAATGATGGTTGTATCAAGAAAATTTACAGCTATTTTTAAGTATAGTAAGTCGTGTGACCGAGTTGGAAGTTTATTTTCACAGTGATTAAGATCCTACTACTATTGTGGGTATGTTATTTAGTTTTATGATACTGTTCGTAATGCCAATTTTACTTCCTTTGTGATTCTTTACATACTTAGGTCTTTATATTACACTTGCTCCTGTGTTTTAACGTACTGTTTGAATACTGGGTCCCCAATTCGTTTTCTTGTAGTCGAAAACAGCAAATGTATTACTTTTTTGTAATATCGACACAGATTTTTCCCTCAATTTTGTTTGTTGTTCTTTTCCAGCAACTAAATCCGTTTCCACGTGATATTTCCAATTATCCTGTACGTTTCCACTATATCGTTTTCATGTTTTTTCTTCCACTACAATATTTATGCTGCTTTGCGCAATTGCTGTAAGATTTCTTTATTTTCTTTTATTAAACATGTGTCTTGCACGAACAGCATGTATTAAATTATACTGACATTAAGTTCTTCGAAATGACGTAACTGGACAGAAATGAAACGTACAGTTTAAGGATCACGGATGTAGTCTTTGTTTTCTTTTACAGACCACAATGTTTCTTGATATGTTTATAGACGGCACAAGTCTCTTTGTATGAGTTTAAAAATCTCTGTAAGTAAATTCCGATCTTTTAAAGCATTACTGAAATACTACAGTATTTATACCTGTGTTGTAAGTTTCTTACGTCATATTGAAGCTTTATGGCGTTCTCGTAAAACATTTAATTCACGTACATTAGAGGTCCGGCCACATCAGTTTCGGTGTTAGGTGTACTAGATAAGTAAAATGAATTGTCCGAGAGAGAACGTCGTGCAGCAAGTTAAACGTCAATGTGACTGCGGCGCTGTTTGATGACGATCCTGTGTTAAATATGTAGAGATGGCACTCTGATGTACAGCTTCCTGGCCGGAGACGTTCTCGCAGAGCTGGAGCTTTGGGAGAGGCAGAGGGTTATTTTAATCAGACGGAACTCACAACATGGAGGAAGAACATGGTTCTATTTTAAAGCCCAAGCGAGAAAGGCACAGAGTGTATCTTAAAATATCTTCAATATTCTGCCACGTATGTCCTGTCCTTTGTGTGCTCAGTTATCGAGAATTACGGTTGACCTCGATATGTTACGGCATTACAAATATCTGATTAAATGTTTTCGGGAATTGCCAGAGCCACCAGCTACATATGTAAATACCGGGTGATCAAAAGGTCAGTACAAATTTGAAAACTCAAAAACCACGGAATAATATAGATAGAGAGGTAAAAATTGACACAAATGCTTGAAATGACATAGGGTGTTATTAGAAAAAAAAAAAAAAAAAAGTTCACAAAATGTCCGACAGATGGCGCTGTACAGCAAAACGTCAGTGACTGCGCGTGACAATCATGTATAAAAGGAGCTGTAATGAGAGAGAGAATCTGATACGCCAGCAGTCGCATCATGTTGACATTACCTGATAAGGCGCTTTTAGTGAAACTGTATTATCAGAATGGGGAATGTGCTGGTTTAGCGTTACGATCCTATCGCCATAGGAAGGGGATTCGAACAGGTAAAGGTCCATTGACAAATGCATCTGTGGCGAGAATGATTTCGAAGTTCGAAGCCACGGGTTGTTTAGACGATAGACCCCGTAGTGTCCAACAGAGCACAAGGCGTAATGCTGCTGAGACAGTTCAGGAAGAAATGGAGACTGTAGCGGGTTCGTCTATGCACGGGGAAGTCAGCGCTCGTGCAGTCGCACGTCGCACTGGCATTCCATACACTACTGTTTGGTTGGCACTTAAGCGTACCCTCCGATGCTATCCGTACAAAATCCATCCACATCATGAACTGTTACCTGGCGATTTAGTGAAGCAGAGGGAATATGCGGTGTGGGCGTTTCAAAAGATGGCGGAAGATGACGATTGGTTGAGTAACGTGTTGTGGACCGACGAAGCTCATTTCACGCTCCGAAAGTCTGTCGACGGTCACAACTGCAGAATTTGGGCTACCGAAAATCCTAGAATTGTCGTGGAAACTCCATTGCACGACGATAAAGTCACGGTATGGGTTGGATTTACCACATCTACCGTTATCGGGCCTTTTTTCTTCGAGGAAATGCGTGATTCTGGTTTTGTAACTGCTACGATGACGGGTGAGAGGTACGCCGATATGTTAACAGAATCGCATCATCCCCACCCTGGCTGATAAACACCTGCTGGAATGTTTGTGCAGGATGGCGCTGCCCCCCCATATTGTTAGACGCGTGAAAGATCTCTTGCGCGCGTCGTTTGGTGATGATCGTGTGCTCAGCCGCCACTTTCGTCATGCTTGGCCTCCCTGCTCCCCAGACCTCAGTCCGTGCGATTATTGGCTTTGGGGTTACCTGAAGTCGCAAGTGTATTGTGATCGACCGACATCCCTGGGGATGCTGAGAGACAACATCCGACGCCAATGCCTCACCATAACTCCGGACATGCTTTACAATGATGTTCACAACATTTGTTGAGGAATGATGGTGGACATATTGAGCATTTCCTGTAAAGAACACCATCTTTGCTTTGTCTTACTTTGTTATTCTAAATATTGCTATTCTGATCAGATGAAGCGCCATCTGTCGGACATTTTTTGAACTTTTGTATTTTTTTGGTTCTAATAAAACCCCATGTCATTCCAAGCATGGGTGTCAATTTGTACCTCTCTATCTACATTATTCCTTGATTTATTCAGTTTTCAAATTTATACTGACTTTTTGGTCACCCGGTATATCATCTGGAATCTTGGTACGCTGCAGGCGGATGTTAACCAGTTACTTTATACATTCGCATTTCTTCGCCAACTGGCCTGGTAACTTTTCCACCATCCTTGGGGTCTGCCTCGTTCTTGTCTTTGGATGTACGAGAAACTTTAACTATTGACAGTTACATAGCTGGTAGTGTGTTTGTAACTCTGTTCTAGGAATTATCTTTCACCTGTGAACCTGAATATCTATTTAACCCTGACCTCGATGGTTATGACTCGCCTCGAAATCTCGGATTTTGCATCATATTTTGTGTGGCCGTCGGGCGGAGGTTTTAGCGGGAAAAATTATTGTTGCACTGCTCTGCTCTGAAGAAATATCGCTTTACAGTTTCAACATAGTATTATACAACCAACCGGTTGCACATAACTGGTAGGTACATTGACCTAGGTTTCTACAGCTATTAGGGGTGTCAAAATAACATTGCTAAAAAGCAGTGGTCAGAATTTAGAGGAGCTTTGCTCAGGTCAAAAGTGAAATAAAACGCTCTAGTCTTTGCCACGTGTGCCCGGCTGCGAACAACAGAAGACTCATGATGAGTGTGATGCTGTTCGCACTTTATGTAAGCCCTCCATACACTCTCTCACCCTGTCCACAACATTCACGCAGCAAAATATTATTAAATAATAATTTTGAAATTGTTACTTTTATGTCACCCAGCTACTGTTATGAAAGCAAAGAACATTCCAGAAAAACAATTTCTGCAAACTAAATTTTTTAGTTATAATTTCAACTGATGTTGTAGGCGAATATATTGGGATCCCTATCTCCGCTTCGTAACATCAGAAAAGTTATCATGGGTTCAAATGGTTCAAATGGCTCTGAGCACTATGGGACTTAACTGCTGTGGTCATAAGTCCCCTAGAACTTAGAACTACTTAAACCTAACTAACCTAAGAACATCACACACATCCATGCCCGAGGCAGGATTCGAACCTGCGACCGTAGCAGTCGCGCGGTTCCGGGCTGAGCGCCTAGAACCGCTAGACCACCGCGGCCGGCAGTTATCATGGGTTTTAGGTAAAAGAGTATATCTCGAAAAGCACTGAAGATATTGAACAAAGATTTTTTTACAGTGCAGTGGTATTATCAATACAAATCTGTATACGAAGTGTGAAAAAGACCGAATAAAATTTAATAGATTCACGGGGAGGGTTCATAACGGATCGTAAGCCCGAGGTAGGCATAGGACTGTTCATATTTTTAAAATATCGGAAATCCAATATATCGATATTTAAAGTATGTCATCGTCGGCTTTCGACATAGCGAAAAAAGTATCGATGTATCGACAGAAAATGTATCAACATACCCGTCTGTGAACAATCTGCTGCACGTTTTAAATATACCGTCGGTTTAAGAGCTGTATGTTTAAGTATTGCTTTATTATTAGATGTTCTGTACATCACCAAGCTGGCAGCCTGTCCACCCCCCTTAGAGCAAGAATTGAAAGACAAAGACTTGGCGATAAACACTTTGCTAACAATGGTAACTCCATGTTAGTGGCACAATAAAAGGTGTCCGATGGGTCCATCGTTCGGTTTCGTGAAATATTGGATGTGTCCGGAGCGCTTCATGTCTACTTCCCATTTTTTCACATCTGCCAAGCGACCTAGCAGCTGTAGTGTCCAAATAGCGTGGTGAAGCTTAACATTGCAGTTTCTGGTGGTAGCGCCGAGCGCCGATAAATTCAGCATTTATCCTCATACGTCTCCACTCATCGTAAAGACCAATCTTCTCATTTAGATTTTTGTACATTTTTTCCAGCAACTGTTTTCGAAAAATGTCTATGTGAAGAAATAGCACACTAGTTGCGTTAAAAGATGTTCACACCGCCACCACCTAGTCCAGTCGGACTTCTTTTCTGCCACATATACTTGCTTCAAACATCAAAGAGAAATATTTGACTTGATGAAAGCTAAAAAAGTAAGGAAACTTCTTCACACAGTGAAAGTAAAATTATGCTCTGCTACAATTTCAAAACAACTCCAAATATTACCGAAAATTGTGAAAAACTATAATTTCTTTCTTTCTTTTGCTACTGCCTTTATCCCGCATTTTGCACAGGGTCAGCATGTTTAATTTTAAGGGGTGGCCGGATGCCCTTCCTGCTGCCACCCAGTACCCCCTGGAATGGAAGTAGTGTAACCCAGTTGTCTGTGTCTAGTGTAATTCGTGAAATAGTGTGAATGTGTTTCAAATGTCTGGGAGCCGTTTAACAGAGGCGGGACGTGGAGACCAGCCCAGTATTCACCTAGCAGGATGTGGAAAACCGCCTAAAAACCACATCTAGGTTGGCCGGCACACCGGCCGTCGTCGGTAATCCGCCGGGCGGATTCGATCCGGGGCCGGCGCACCTACCCGAGTCCAGGAAGCAGCGCGTTAGCGCTCTCGGCTACCCTGGCGGGTCTGTGAAAAACTATAATATAAAATATAAATATCGGCACTTGATATTGTCATTTTTGAGTCCATATGTCGTCTGAGGAAATAGGGCCGACGTATATCGATATTGTTTGGAATAATATCGATATATCGATGATTTATCAATAGCCCTAGTAGGCAAGCACCTTGCTCCAGCGGCCAACGACATCTGCGCTGTTGTACGAACAAAAAGCTGCTCTTCTCCTGGCTACGCGACAAAACACAGTAAGATCGCGTACTTCACTGCGAGGTGTAAAGACACGGAATAATTTGCCACGTTACAGTGGATTGAGATGGTATGTGATATTATTCCAGTGATTACCTAGAGAGTCAAATGTACAGGCAACTTGTAAGTATGAGCAGTTGCACAACCTCTGGCCTGGTTGCACGCGCTTTTTCGGTTTGCAATGCTGCCATATAGCCCTGTACCCTCTCCTAGGGCTAGCTGGCCCACAACTCTTGTAATTCATCCCTCATTTCCTGGATACTGAAACTATGATAGACGTCGGAACTGGTCTAACACATGCTGAATCAGGAACGGATCTCGCGATTTTGCTGGTCTCAGGAATACCTCAAAATCATCCAGAGAGTTCCTAGATACATGTGATATCTGTGAACGAGCATTGTCCTGCTAAAAAATGGCGCCGCATACTGTTGCTTGAGAGGTAACATATGAAGACACAGGATGTTAGTGACTACAGTTTTGTCTTCAGAGTTCCGTCAAGCACTACCAGCCATGATCTGAAGTACGCCCAATGGCTCCCCACACCATGGGCCAGGAGTAACGCCGCTGTGCCTCTCCAGAACATCTGGATGAGTGGGACCTCTGCCAAGGTTGGCCCCTTACTTGCCGACTACAGTCATCCAGGGTCGTGGAGAAATGTGAATAATCGTTGAACACGATGCGACATCACTGATCAGCAGTCCATGCTTCCCGATGAAGGCACAACCCCTTAGGAAGCCATTTGTGTTGTTTCATTAACGGCACCCTAAGTGTGGGTCGTTAATTCCCTAGTTCAGCTGTTAAGTCTCGACCAAGAGTGCGGGACTAGCACGAAGTCCATTACTTGTTCTCGGTGGCGGGAGAAGATGTTAGAAGGTTGTATTGTGCTTGGTTCACAACACGGCGATCCTCCATTTGGTGAGTGAGACGTGGTCGATCGGAACTTTGACGACGAGTATGTCTGCCCTCACTTTCCCATGCAGTGTAACGTCACTGTCACATCGGTACGATCACGGGGTCCCGGGTTCGATTCCCGTCCGGGTCGGGAATTTTCTCCGTCCGGGAACTGGGTATTTGTGTTGTCCTACTCATTTCCTCATCATCCGGGAAAGTGGCGAGACTGGGCAGTGCTGATAACCACACAGTTGAGCGCCCCACGAACCGAATATCATCATCATCATCACATCCGAACGTCCCACAAATCTGGGTACTGCACGGACTTCCAATAGGTCAGATGTAGACCTAAAATGAAATCCTTTCCAGATTGTTTCAGGTGCTGATGATCGTGTCTCATACGAGTACATGGCATTTCCGTGTCCTTCAGTGCGATCTCTCAACATCTGATGCTGCTCATGCACCTTACACGCCACAATAGATCCGATAACAGCACTAAACACGAACAGTACAGGCATCGGACCTTGTCATCTGGTTGCTTCACATTTTTTCAGGTAGTACATTTTCCCAACCACTTTTATTTTGTAAAGCCTGCATATTCCTCTAGTGAACAATAAAGTTGAAAAGTCAAAGCTGTTTGCACATTGCGTATCGCATTTCACGGCGTTATATTTCCTTTGTAAGTAAGCAAAATTTATGCTGATGAGTTATTAGTTCCAAACATCGTGTTAGCGTGTATCCTAGATGGCTGGTGAGTGTTTTGTATTTCATGTAAATTAATACCGCACAGAAGTAATATTTGTACAAATCTTACATTTAAATACACTGCTCTCTACTCTTGTGTGTGTCATAATATCAACAGAAACTTAGACATATCATTAATCAAAACGCAGTCAAGATCACTTAGAACTAAAATAGCGAATTTGAAAGGCGCCAGTCAATCCACGTTTCATGTGAGTTTATGATTTTATCGCATTATGCAGAGTGTCTCTTCTCTGCCAACGCCTTCTCATATTTTTATCAACCCACGGGGAAGATCACGCTGGAAATAGAACTGACTGATTTTTGCGAGAGGCGTTCAATAAATAATGAAACACGTGTTTTCTGAAAGCAGGTTTGTTTTATTCAGGATTTCAATAAGCCATATTATTCCCCACTCCTTTGGCTACAAAGCCTTGTTTTTCCACATAATCTTCGTTCAATGTGACGGTCTTATGCCCACATGATAGCACTCTACGTCGGACCCAACGTCTTGCTGCTTCAAAACATCTGCATTATCAACATACTGTTCCCCACAGAATGTATGCTTCATTGGGCGAAACAAATAGAAGTTGGAAGGTGCGAGATGCTGGCTGTAGGATGGATGATGAAGAACAATCCAATGAAGTTTTGTAAGCTCCCCCCGGGTGCGCAGACTCATATGACGCCTTGCGTTGTCATTGAGAAGGAGAAGTTCGTTTGCGCTTTTGTGGCGACGAGCATACTGAAGTCGTTTCTTCAATTTCCTGAGTGTAACACAATACACTTCAAAGTTGACTGTTGCGCCATGAGGGAGGGCATTACACAAATAAACCATTCAGAATACCAGAAGGCTATCGCCATGACTTTACTGGCTGAAGGTGAGCCCTTGAACTCTTTCTTCGGAGGAGAGATGGTGTGGCGCCACTCCATTAACTATAGGTAATTTCCCAGTACATAACATAAAGACAGCCAATGGCAGGGACCTTTGACGTTCCGTGCGGGCATGCGCGTGTTCCGCTGTGTTGCTCGGTACATATCCGCGTGCCACAGTCAGTTACAACGTAGCGATCGCGGCTAACCGACTGCTCTCTACAATGTGGGGCCGGGGCTGTTCCTCGCTAAGTAACGTAGCTTGACGTGGTACCACGGTACTTTAGCTTTTTATCTTTGACCGTGCCATATTCTGACATGTATTGGTTTATCTTATGCTTCTGAATAAGGTTAACCGACAGGAAGAAGATGCTGTGATATGAAAATGATTAGCTTTTCAGAGCATTCACACAAGGTTGGCGCCGGTGGCGACACCTACAATGTGCTGACATGAGGAAAGTTCCAACCGATTTGTCGTACACAAACAGCAGTCGACCGGCGTTGCCTGGTGAAACGTTGTTGTGATGCCTCGGGTAAGCAGGAGATATGCGTACCATCACGTTTCCGACTTTGATAAAGGGTGGATTGTAGCCTATCGCGATTGCGGTTTATCGTATCGCGACATTGCTGCTCGCGTTGGCCGAGATCCAATGACTGTTAGCAGAATATGGAATCGGTGGGTTCAGGAGGGTAATACGGAACGCCGTGCTTTATCCCAACTGCCTCGTATCGCTAGCAGTCGGGATGACAGGCATCTTATCCGCATGGCTGTAACGGATCGTGCAGCCACGTCTCGATCCCAGATTCAACAGACGGGGACGTTTGCAAGACAACAACAATCTGCACGAACAGTTCGACGACGTTTGCAGCAGCATGGACTATCAGCTCGCAGACCATGGCTGCGGTTACCCTTGACGCTGCATCACAGACAGAAACGCCTGCGATGGTGTACTGAACGACGAACCTGGGTGCACGAATAGCAAAACGTCATTTTTTCGGATGAATCCAGGATCTGTTTGCAGCATCATGATGGTCGCATCCGTGTTTGGCGACATCGCGGTGAACGCACATTGGAAGCGCGTATTTGTCATCGCTATACTGGCATATTACCCGGCGTGATGGTATGTGTTGGTATGAGATGCCATTGGTTACACGTGTCCGTCACCTCTTGTTCGCATTGACGGCACTTTGAACAGTGGACGTTACATTTCAGATGTGTTACGACCCGTGGCTCTACCCTTCATTCGATCCCTGCGAAAACCTCCATTTCAGCAGGATAATGGACGACCGCATGTTGCAGATCCTGTACGGGCCTTTCTGGATACAGAAAATGTTCGACTGGTGCCCTGGCCAGCACATTCTCCAAATCTCTGACCCATGGGAAACGTCTGGTCAATGGTGGCCGAGCAACTGGCTCGTCACAATACGCCAGTCACTACTCTTGATGAATGTGGTATCGTGTTGAAGCTGCATGGGCAGCTGTACCTGTACTCACCATCCAAGCTCTGTTTGACTCAATACCCAGGCGTATCAAGGCCGTTATTACGGCCAGAGGTGTTTGTTCTGGGTACTGATTTCTCAGGATCTATGCACCCAAACTGCGTGAAAATGTAGTCACATGTCAGTTGTAGTATAATATATTTGTCCAATGAATACCCGTTTATCATCTGCATTTCTTCTTGGTGTAGCAATTTTAATGGCCAGTAGTGTATTAATTTATCACAGTTGCTGACAGGGCTGCAACATGTTAAAATACCATGGAATTCCGTTTTGTTTCAGGTTGGAAGCGATGAACCCATGTTTCGTCGCCTATGAGGATGTCCGACCAAAAATTGTCACGATCAGCCTCATAATGATCAAGTAATTCCATTGGTGTTTACGGTCCCGTATTAGGCTGCGCTGAACCCAGCAGGCACACACCTTTCAGTACCGCAAGAGACGTACATTAGAACAGCGAGGTGTCTGATTGTGATCCATCGATCATCTCGAATGAGAGCGTCCGCATGTCCCAACGTTGCGGGAGTGACAGCTGTGTGCGGCCGGCAGGCACACGGAATCGGACAGGTTTGCGCGACCTCAGTGCATTGATGACAGACGGCTCGCCTAACGACTCATCGTGCTTAGTTCGCCGCGAGGTCTCCGAAGAATTCTGCACAGGCCTACGAATATCGATGATGCTCTGGTTTACCGCGGAAAGGAACTCAATGACAGCTCAAACCTACGAGTGCACATCCGTTCCAGAAGCCATTTTGATGGCTCCGTACAGCGCCGCCACCTGTCGAAACTTCATTAAACTCTAGTGGTTGCAGTGGGAATATCCCACGGTTGTTGTTGTTGTTGTGGTCTTCAGTCCTGAGACTGGTTTGATGCAGCTTTCCATGCTATTCTGTCCTGTGCAAGCCTCTTCATCTCCCAGTACCTGCAACCTACATTCTTCTCAATCTGTTTAGTGTATTCATCTCTTGGTCTCCCTCTTCGATTTTTATCCCTCTGCGCTGCCCTCCAATACTAAATTGGTGATCCCTTGATACCTCGAAATATGTCCTACCAACCGATCTCTTCTTCTAGTCAAGTTGTGCCAGAAATTTCTCTTCTCCCCAATTCTATTCAATACCTCCTCATTAGTTACGTGATCTACCCATCTAATCTTCAGCATTCTTCTGTAGCACCACATTTCGAAAGCTTCTATTCTTTTCTAGTCTAAACTATTTATTGTCCACGTTTCTCTTCCATACATGGCTACACTCCACAAAAATACTTTCAGAAAAGACTTCCTGACACTTAAATCTATACTCGATGCTAACAAATTTCTCTTCTTCAGAAACGCTTTCCTTGCCATTGCCAGTCTACATTTTATACTCTCTCTACTTCGACCATCATCAGTTATTTTGCTCCCCAAATAGCAAAACTCATTTACTACTTTAAGCGTCTCATTTCCTAATCTAATTCTGGCAGCATCACCCGATTTAATTCGACTACATTCCATTATCCTCGTTTTGCTTTTGTTGATGTTTATCTTACATCCTCCTGTGAAGACACTGTCCATTCCGTTCAACTGTTCTTCCAAGTCCTTTGCTGTCTCTGACAGAATTACAATGTCATCGGCGAACCTTACAGTTTTAATTTCTTTTCCATGAATTTTAATTCCAACTCCGAATTTTTCTTTTGTTTCCTTTACTGCTTGCTCAATATACAGATTGAATAACATCAGGGATAGGCTAGAAACCTGTCTCACTCCCTTCCCAACCACTGCTTTCCTTTCATGTCCCTCGACTCTTATAACCGCCATCTGGTTTCTGTACAAATTGTAAATAGCCTTTCGTTTCCTGTATTTTAGCCCTGCCACCTTCAGAATTTGAAAGAGAGTATTCCAGTCCACATTGTCATAAGCTTTCTCTAAGTCTACAATTGCAAGAAACGTAGGTTTGCCTTTCCTTAATCTGTTTTCTAAGATAAGTCCTAGGGTCAGTATTGCCTCACGTGTTCTAACATTTCTGCGGAATCCAAACTGATCTTCCACGAGGTCGGCTTCTACCAGTTTTTCCATCCGTCTGTAAAGAATTCGTGTTAGTATTTTGCAGCCGTGGTTTATTAAACTGATAGTTCGGTAATTTTCACATCTGTGAACCCCTGTTTTCTTTGGGATTGGAATTATTATATTCTTCTTGAAGTCTGAGGGTATTTCGCCTGTCTCATGCATCTTGCTCACCAGATGGTAGAGTTCTGTGAGGACTGGCTCTCCCAAGGCTATCAGTTCTTCTAATGGAATGTTGTCTACTCCCGGGGTCTTGTTTCGACTTAGTTATTTCAGTGCTCTGTCAAACTGTTCACGCAGTATCATATCTCCCATTTCATCTTCATCTACATCCATTTCCATACTACTGTCCTCAAGAACGCCGCACTTGTATAGACCCTCTATATACTCCTTCCTTTCTACTTTTCCTTCTTTGCTTAGAACTCGGTTTCCATCTGAGCTCTGGATATTCATGTAAGTGGTTCTTTTCGTCAAAGGTCTCTTTAATTCCCACGGTATTCCACAACCAATTCTGCATTTTTGTCAACCAAAATTGGAGAAGAAAAAAAGTGTTGCATTACTTATTCAGCACCCCCTCGTATTTTCATTTTTATAACGTTTCAGCATCTTTAACAACCTTTCCTAAACACAAATGATTGTGAGATTGTATGAATGTGGGAGTAATTGAAAACGATTGTGCATTGGTAAATTCAGGCACACTTTCTTGGTTCAGCTTTGTAGCAGGGTCTCAGAACGGCCGTTGACTTTAACTTTTCGAAGCTGACTTGAGGCTTCAGTCTGGCGGCCCTCGCGACTGGTTCCCCCACATCTACGCGCAAGGCAAGCAACTGATTAAATTTTAGACGTTGAACCGATGAAAAATTTTGAGAAAAAGAGCCAGGAGTTGTTTCACCTATTTTCTGACTGAAGTAGACACATGGTACTACTGAAAAATTGGTCTTGTAGACTGGTCAGTTCTCCCTCTCCAAGTTTCTTCCTGTCTCTGTCCATGGAAGTGAGGCAAGACGAATGTCTGTGCGGAGTTGGTCGCTGTACTGAGTTCTGGTGAGTACGACGTACCGTTTCTGTGCACAGTTTGAAGGTGTTTTTGGATGGAAATTAGATCAATTTTCTAGTTAGGTAGTTTTTACGACATTTTAAAGTCTTTTTCAGAAGCACTGTGGGGTTCTCGCGAGAGATAACTTCACTGTCGTTTAACCTGATTCAAGTGGGGTCTACTTTGTTCCTTATCCTGTCATGATTCACCCCATACATCGTGACCCTGATTAAGTTTTGGGCCTCTTTTAACTCATTGTCAGAAGCCAGTTTTGACGACTCACTCTTAACTAGAAAATGGTGAATTGAAGCAATGTGAGGAAAACCGTCAAATGTAAAAGCTTAGAGATAAGTGTAGCCATTTGTTGCTTGGTACGGGACTATCAAAATCGAAATTGGTCTCACCCCTAAATATCCTAATGTGGTATTTAGGGGTGAGACCAATGTCACTTTTGATAGTTTCCGTACACAGCAACAGATGGCAACATTTATCACTAAGCTTTTACAGTTGAGGGTTAGCCCGTTTTACCGCGCAGGTCTTCAATTTTGCTTTGGTTATTCTTTGAATGTTTGTCCTTTGTGCTTGAGTACTTGAGCGTCCATGTACCTTTCCTTGGTTCACCCAGTTCTTCATGAATAATGATGATTAATATAACGACAAACAGTTCCGCTTTATGGAACGATAGTGATAGGATTTTATATGTGTTCAGTGTTTAGTGAAATTGAGGAATAGGCTCCATTTTGTGAATAAATGTCAATATGTAATAAATTTGTTCATTATATTTTTCCCCAGTATGCATAACAGCACGGTGTTCCACCTCCTGTGGTCGTTAACCTCATTTAACCTGTGAGCGAAAGAGAATAGGAAGCATTTAGTGAAGTTCATTCGCCTTTCGGTCGATCTGAAGTCCGGCATTGAATTAATTCTATTAATGTTCAGATGCCTTTGCATTCAGTGGAAGTTAGAGAATGATAAGCAGTGTATTGTTCAATAGGAAGCTCACGGCTACGAAAAAAGTGTATGTGACAGCGTAAAAGTTCGCCTGCTCCAAGACCAAGCTACCAATATTTAGACCTTTTCAGTATTTCATAAACAGTGGACGGACATTAATTTTGACGATGAGTGGATACGTTAGTTACTGTGTATCAGAAGTAGGTATGGATGTTGCATACTGAATGAAAGATTTCTTCAGCCTTTCCTTTGTAAACTGATCTAAGAAGATAGACAAAACTTAATCTATGCGTTCTTATGCGGCAGTGTATTAGAAATCCCTTGTCGCTTACAGTCGCGTTGCTATCTTTCAATTAGTATCAGGGCCAGTCCTTGAAAATATTATATAGTGTGTCATTCGACCGGCGGTTCAGTGATACGAAGTGTTTATCTAGGAGCCATCTGCGCTGTGGCGTGAAACTGAAGCTAACAGATAAACCAACACTGGTAGAGATTAAAGCCTTCGTCAGTTAGTGGACCCACGAATCAGTGACTGATGTACTTTCACATGTGATCACAAAACATGGTTTACTTCTCACAGTAATGATTCCCTCCCCACACTTAATTTTTATGTTTGATTTTACCTCTAGTATTCATTCTTTAAGTCATGTCTGAAAATAATTGTAATTTTTCGCCCCCACTCCCGACGTAAGTCATGAAACATTATATCCAACGTTTCATGTGGATTGCAAATTTACTTAAGCGCCTTATGAAGCTTTTCGCATTTAGGCTATCGCTATCATTGCTATCATCGCAATCAAAATATGCTGTGTCTGTTGTCTTATTTTTTGACTCCGACGATTTTACCGATCGAGGTGGCGCGGTAGTTAGCACACTGGAGTCACAGTCGAGAGGACGGTGGTCAAAATCGCGTCTGGCAGTCGAGATATAGATTTTCTGTCGATTCAAATGTTCTTTCCTTCGAAGTATTGTAGTTTACTGAATTTTGACGAGTTTCGAGAAACACAATCATCAGGAAGGAAGGAAGGAAGGTAGGCGTGGGCTTCACGTCCCGCAGACATAGAGGTCATTCGAGACGGAACAGGTGCTCGCAATGTTTCAAGGACGAGGTGGGAAATCGGCCGTCCCATCTCAAAGGAACCACACCAGCATTTGCCTTAAGTCATTTAGGGAAATCACTGAAAACTAAATCTGAATGGCCAGACGGAATTGAAGCCGTCGTCCTTCCGAATGTGTGTCCAGTGTGCTAACTACTCCGCCACGTCGCTCGATAAATCTGTGATCTACGTCGAGCATTAGTTGTTCGTGTTAATGTAACTGCTGACCTCTAGAGGGATTTGTTGTGCTCAACTTTTCAGAGTACAGCCGTTCTGTATACGTATATTCCACTACCTGACCGGGTGAATGAAATGATCTTATGGCAGGAGACGCCATTTAGGGTAGTTCGGTCGCCGAGTTATACTTCTTTGCAGGTGACGCCACTTCGGTGACTTGAATGGCGATGATGATGAAATGGCGATGAGAAAAGCCAACATCCACTCACCGAATGAAGAAAATCGCCGACCCAGCCAGGAAGCGAACCCGGACCTGCTGCTTGGCAATCATACGGGCTGACCACTTTCTTTTTAATTTTTAAATCTCATTTTGTTCGTTATGGCTCGTTGCATTTGTCCGGGGCGGAGGAGGGGGGACATTACATGACATCCATTCAAGTTCATCGTTGACCCATTCAGTCAGTTTTTTATTAAAGGGGGCAGCTAACCCCCTACCGAACACGCTGAGCTATCGTGCGAGCAATCACTGAGCCAAGGAAAATCGTAATAGCGGCCACTACACCATAGGTATCTGCTGTAATACTATGCTTGTATGTGAGTGTTAAAAACAAGATCTCGCACAGTGTTTCTTCCCTAGTGGCTTGGTCAGCTTCTTTCTCACTTGGTGAGAGGCAATGACCATAGCACCCTGATGATGAAACCAGCCTATGGGATGTTGTTTACTTGTATTCGAAAATATTAATGGTTATTTGCCATTAGTATTCATTGTGACTATACCGAGACAGAGCCTAATAGGCGAGTGAGAAGCAGGGAAACAAGTTGCCCATGTGGACGGCGTTTCGTCCCACACGAGTGAACTGCCAAGTTTGTATGCTTGCTGTTGTCTCAACCCTGTACGTGGAGGCCGTTGGCTCAACGGCTGAGTGGCTATAACGGTTGTATATGACATTGGAGAAGCCATCTTCGCTAATGGAGTCTTGTTAAATGTTCTCGCGGTAGAATTTTTGCTTGTGCCTACGTCGTGGCGTTATAACGCCAAAATATTGTAAGTGAGCTTATGAGCGTATGAAAATAATGCTCGTACTTTACATTGGGGCCAATGAAATATAATGATTAAGGACTGAAAATTCAGCACTTATAAAGTCTCAAGAGGCAGTGGTAAAGCTGAAGTATTCGGAAAGAGCGTAAAAATAAAAATTAAGAATGAACAATTCAAGTGTACAGTTACGCCATTGGAAGCAAAAAAATGTACTGAACTTATTCCAAAGACTTATTAATTGTAAGATGCCCAGTGATTTGCGTTTCATGAAGTCTTTTTTAAAATTCTTCACTTACGCAAGGTATGAACAAGACGATGAAATACAATTTGCTTTCCTGACATTATTTTGCCTTTTATTTTAGGTACTTTAGGCTCTCCAGGGCCGTAATCGTAACTTATTTAGTTTCACAACAAAAAAGTTCTTTCACACAAATACGTTCATCGAAATACAGTACCAGTTTTGCAGCCACATTGCAGAGACGTGGAAACTCGAGACGAGGAAAGCAACGTGGACATCGCGGACAGCTTTAACGTAAAATAATTTCACCAGCTGCGACATAGTCGCGTATATTACCAGTGATCCAATACTGCCAAATGTTATTTATTCCAGTCTTTGATCACATTTTGCAAAAATGACTGTGTGAACGATGTGACCTATTCTACAACTTATTTTAGATCTATGTGACGATGCTGTGCTAAGTATATTTATATGTTTTTACGATGCTATTACGGTCATTACTGATTGAAACCGGTCATCTTCAAAAGAATTGATATTGTGATCAAAGACTGGAATAAAAAAAAAACATTTGTAAAATAATTTGTCATTAAAATGGGAATTACCTTGTAGGACAATCAGTTGCATCAGCAGATGCGCAGGTGCTCTTCCAACTGAAACGGCAAACGGTCACAAAAACAGTTCGAAAAAAGAAGTAAGGTCGGCCGCGTTCTCAAACCGTCTAGGAAACCATCCTTCTAATTCTTGCAAGGCTATAATGAATTATTCAAAGTCCTCGTTTTCTTCAACAGCAGTGAGATTAGGGAACTGCACTGTGTTTGTCAGAATGTGTCTCTTCTGTAAATCAATGTTCTGTTTCAATGAATCCCCATCGAATCAGAAAGATGTTTCTTACCTCGCAATGTCTTACAGCACGCTGTGCGCAGTCAGGTCAACTTAAAATGCGAGGTCGACAATCCATTCCCGATGTTCTAATTTTTGTTGATAAATAACAATTATTGCATCGAAGGTCGTGTGATGAAATGTTTTTATTTCCTCAATGACTGGTTTCGACAGGAGGAAATAAAAAATTTCAACACGCAATCTTGGCTACTAAAATTCTTATTTATCAATAAAGATCTGATCGCTCCCAGCAACATGTGCAACTTACGTTCTGATTTTCTTTCCTGCACTCCTTTTTCCTTTATAAATTCAACTATAGTGAATTTTAAATTGAAAAATCATTCCAGGCATACCTCGTACCCCAACTTGTTTTGCAGGAAGGTATAAAGTCTTCATATTCTTCGTTCAGTTCCATCTAAAACTAAAAGTGAAATAATGCGTGCGGTTTCAGAAATGTTACTACCTATACCACCAATTTCTTCACCAGCTGCAAGCCTGAAAATTTAGCAGAAAGTGCTTCTTGATGTATGGAATGAGGAATCCCATCTGCGGAAGATTGTAATTTTTTGATCTAATTTATCTTTACATTCTTCTAGCATTACAATGCCACGCTGAAAGACTTTAAAGATAAAGTATATGTATAATTCTTATCTCTCTCTTCTGTCATTCCCATCCATTTTTAATGACTTATGATGGTTGCTTGCTAGGTTGCCTCTTTTTGCGCAAACAGCCACAAGACCTGTGAATGTTTTTCGTACCATAAACATATAGCGGAGGGTAAACAGAACTGTCACCACGATTCTGCTGAACAGAAGAGAGCTCCGCCGACGGAAAAGTGACGCACCGCAATACTAAATGAAATGTCGCACAGCAGCTAGTATTTTCGGGAAGGAACGAGCAAATTGAGACAGACCGACACTTGGCCCGCACGTAGCCTGAGTCCACACGCCGTGGCCAGCCCTACCACCAGATGCAGAACACGTGATACTTAACCCTACATCACGCTCCTTCGAATATCTTTTATTCTGAAAATTCCGCTGATAATCGAGGAACGTGGATGAAAGTAATATTAGGCAATAATTCTTTGCCGCCGACGAAGTTATTAGAGAAACAGCGCAAATCTGAGTTGGGGAAAGATGGTGAAGAAAATCGGTCGCTTCCTATTTAACGGAACCATTCCGGTTTTCTCCCTTAGTCAATTTAGAGAAACCACAGTAAACCTAAATCTAGGTTATAAAATGTAAACCTAGAAGGCCAGAAATGTCACACTTATTAAAATACAATGAGGTATTATGCCGTTTTCGAATGAATTCCTTGTAGAAACCTTACGTTTCGTCCCATCTGCGGAGAACACCTTCATGGGGGTTGTAGCTACTACAAAGCTCTGTTTCATCTTGACTCGTTACTGACTAAAGTCCTGGCACATCGAGGCTGTACAGAGAGCTGACATAGATTACTAAATACGATGATAATTTTAATCAGAAAGAGGAGGGTGTTGTACTGCACTGTGTCTGTTTCCGTACTGAAAAAAGGGCTGTCTTTCACGCTGGGGCGATAGCAACAGCGGGCGACAGGACAGGAACAGGTAACGTCCAATTGCGTTCGATTATTAAAGACACGTGACGTCACGCCTCTGTGGGGCGGCACGTAGAAACGGAAGTTGACTTCAGTCAGTATCGATCCAATAATTCGAGCCTCGTTGTCGCTACTGCTCCACTTGAAGATGTCCTCCGCAGATGGGGCGAAACGTTGGATTTGTCATTCAGTCACGGAATAAAAGACCGTACACAGGCGACCGAAAACAAATCACGACACCAAACAATAATTAATGTATAGTAATGAAATGTCGGGACTATATTTATCTAGGTAACATATTTAAGAGATTAACATTGCAAGATCACTAGTTAATGTAACCATATGATAAGCTTTTGCTAATGTGGAGTGCTGGTACACTAATAAGACGTGTAACCGCCAGAATGTTGTATGCAAATATGCAAACGTGTCGGATGTCGGCTTGTGGGATGGATTTCCATGGCTGTTGCACTTAGTCGGTCAATACAGAGACGGTTAATGCTGCGTACGGATGATGCTGGAGTTGTCATCCGATGACGCCCCATATGTACTCGACTGGAGACAGATCTGGCGATCGAGCAGGACAAGGCAACATGTCGACCCTCTGTATAGCCTCTTGGGTTATAACAGCGATATGTGGGCGAGCGATATCCTGCTACAACACAACCGTTGGAATGATAATCATGAGAGGCAGCACGACAGGTCGATTCAACAGACTGGCGTACAGTTTTTTAGTCGGGGTGCGTGGAATAATCGCGAGAGTTCTCTGTTGTCATACGATTTCGCACCCCAGACCATAACTCCAGGTGTGGTCCAGTGTGTCTAGCAAGGAGAAATGTTGGGTTGCCGACCCTCAACTGGCCTCCCTCTAACCAACATACGACCACCTCTGGCATCGGCTCGGAAATAGCTTTCACCACAAAACACAACAGACTTCCACTCTGTTCTCAGTGAGCTCTTGACTGACACCATTGAAGTCTCAAACGGCGGTGGTTTCGAGTTAATGGAACGAACGCTACAGGGCATCTGGCTCGGAGCTATCCTTGAAGTAAACCTTTTGCAACAGTTCGTTGTTTCACTGTGTGCCAACTGCTACTGAAATTAATGCTGCAGATGCTGTATGATCCGCAACAACCATAGGCCGAAACGCGATGGTCTTCCCTCTCTGTAGGGCCACCTGACCGTCCAGAGACCGATATTTTTCCGACCGTACATTCTTGTGACCATCGCTGCCAGCGATCATGTACAGTGGTCACACTGTCGCCAAGTCTTTCTGCAATATCGCAGAAGGAACAGCCAGCCTCTCGTAGCCCTATTACATGATCTATTCATTGAACAAATATATTATACCAGAACTGACACGTGATTACATTTTCACGCAATTTGGGTGCATAGATCCTGAGAAATCAGTACCCAGAGCAATCACCTCTGGCCATAATAACTGCCTTGATAAGCCTGGATGGCGTGTACAGGTACAGCTGCCCATGCAGCTTCAACCCGATACCACAGTTCATCAAGAGTAGTGACTGGTGTATTGTGATGAGCCAGTTGCTCGCCACAATTTACCAGACGTTTTCCATTGGTAAGAGATCTGTAGAATGTGCTGGCCACGGCAGCAGTCGAACATTTTCTGCATCCAGAAAGACCCGTGCAGGACCCGAAACATGCGGTCGTGAAGTGGAGGGTTCCGCAGTGATCGAATGAATGGTAGAGCCACGCGTCATAACACATCTGAAATGTAACGTCCACTGTTCAAAGTGCCGTCAATGCGAGCGAGAGTTGACCGAGACGTGTAACCAATGGCACCCCATACCACCACGCCGGGTGATACGCCAGTATGGCGATGACGAATACACACTTCCAATGTGCGTTCACCGCGATGTCGCCAAACACGGATGCGACCATCATGATGCTGTAAACAGAACCTGGATTCATCCGAGAAAATGACGTTTTGCCATTCGTGCACCCAGGTTCGTCGTTGAGTACACCATCGCAGACGCTCCTGTCTGTGATGCAGCGTCAAGGGTAACCGCAGCCATGGTCTCCGAGCTGATAATCCATGCTGCTGCAAACGTCGTTGAACTGTTCGTGCAGATGGTTGTTGTCTTGCGAACGTCTCCATCTGTTGACTCAGTGATCGAGACGCGGCCGCACGATCCGTTACAGCCATGCGGATAAGATGCCTGTCATCTCGACTGCTAGAGATACGAGGCCGTTGGGATCCAGAACGGCGTTCCGTATTACCCTCCTGAACCCACCGATTCCATATTCTGCTAACAGTCATTGGATCTCGACCAACACGAGCAGCAATGTCACGATACGATAAACCGCAATCGCGATAGGCTACAACCCTTTATCAATATCGGAAACGTGATGGTACGCATTTCTCCTCCTTACACGAGGCATCACAACAACGTTACACCAGGCAACACCAGTCAACTGCTGTTTGTGTATGAGAAATCGGTTGGAAACTTTCCTTATGTCAGCACGTTGTAGGTGTCGCCACCAGCGCCAACCTTGTGTGAATGCTCTGAAAAGCTAATCATTTGGATATCGTAGCATCTTCTTCCTGTCGGTTAAATTTCGCGTCTGTAGCACGTCATTTTCGTTGTGTAGCAATTTTAAAGGCCAGTAGTGTAGTTCAAACTCAGTGAGGTGTTGATAATGGGGTTTTTGTCACCTTAAAGGCATTCTTGACTAACATCAACTCACCACGTCCAATCTCAAAGGCAACTGATGCTCACTACCGTTACAGTGTGTATTTAAAGCCAATTTGATTCCCATACACATAGTGGCGCTACTAGCGCACTCTTGTACGACTGTCGTGAAATCTGAAAGATATATTTCAGATGTAGAAATACACCAACCAGGTCACACAGCTTCTTCTTCGTGTTGCGATTTCTTTTCTGTCAGTGTATTTTAATGAGTCTGACACTTCCGTGTTGAGTCTAAGCTTGATTTGTGGTTGTAACGGCCTGAACGTCTTTTTGATATTGTGCTATTGTTGTCTTCAGGTGAAAACTGGGTTTTGCAACTCTCCATTTTAGCCTGTCCTGCTCAAATCTTTTCATTTCTGCATGACTACTGCAGCCTACAAACACGTCAGTTTCAACCTGCTTACTCTATTTCAGCCTTGTTCTATAACTTTTTAGCCCCCCTAGATTTCCCTCCATTACCAAACTGACGATTCCTTGATGCTTCGGATGTGTCCTATTAACCAATGCCTACGTTAAATAAGGTGTGCCACAAATTTCTTTTACCTTAGTTCGATTCAGTGCCTATTCGACCTATATTTCAAAAAACCCCATCCATTTCTTGTCTGAACTGTTTCCATACAAGGTTACATCCCACAAGAATAGTGACATAGTATGTTGATACGTTTTCTTTCTCAGAAAATCTTTTCTTGCTATTGTCAGTCTGCATTTTACATCATCTCTACTTCCACCACCAAATAGCTGCTTTTAGTGTCTCATTTCCTAATCTCTTTCCGTCAGCGTTGCCTGTTTTAATTAGACTGCATTACACAACCTTTATTTTGCTTGTGTTGATTTTTATATTCTGTCTTGCTTTCAAGTTACTATCCATTCCCTTCAACTGATCTTCCAAATCCTTTGCCGTCTCTGACAGTATTACAATGTCGTCGGCAAACCTTAAAGCTATTTCATCTTCTTCAGTTTTCTTTCCAATTTTCTCCTTGTTTTCCTTCACTGCTTCCTCGATTTACAGACAATAATAACGAAAATAGGCTGCAATCCTGTGTCACTCTCTTTTCAACTATGGCTCACCTTTTATGTCCTTCGACTTTTGTAACCGCAATCTGGTTTCTCCACAAGTTTTAAATCACATTTCGCTCCTCGTACTTTATCATTGGTACGTTCAAAATGTCAAACCGTGCAGTTCAGCCAATATTGTCAAAAACTTTGTCTAAACCTACAGATGCTATAAACGTAGCTTTCCCTTTCTTCAACTTATCTTGTAACGTAAGTAATGCGTTCAGTATCGCCTCGCATGTTTCTGCCTTACTCCGGAACCCAAACTGATCTTTCCCTAGGTCGGAGTCTGTTAGTTTTTCCATTCTTCTGTAAACAATTTGTGGGAGTATTTTCAGCAATGACTTATTAAACTGATGGTACGATAACATTTACACATATCAACACCTGCGCTATAGAGGAATTTGAGCTATTACATTCTTCTTTACCATTAAACTTGTTAAATTCTTTCCACTCGCCAACTTATCGACGACTGGGGTTTGTATGCGTTGACCATCAGCAGCGGATTAAAGCTGTCATTTACCTGACAAGGACAGAGTGAAAGCCGGCCGCTGTGGTCGAGCGGTTCTAGGCGCTTCAGTCCGAAACCACGCGGCTGTTACCGTCGCAGGTTCGAATCCTGTCTCGGGCATGGATGTGTGTGACGTCCTTAGGTTAGTTAGGTTTCAGCAGTTCTACGTCTAGGGTACTGACGACCTCAGATGTTAAGTCTCATAGTCCTTAGCGCCATTTGAACCATTTTGACAGAGTAAAACATATGGTGAATGCTCATACGTCGTAAAGATACTACTCGCTCACAGATAGATCTGTACCTACAGATTGTAAAATAGCGCAGGTCGCACCAGTGTTTAAGAAGGGTAGTAGGAGTAATGCATCGAACTACAGATCTATATCATTGACGTCGGTTTGCAGTAGGGTTTTGGAGCATATACTGTATTCAAACATTATGAATCACCTCGAAGGGAATGATCTATTGATGCGCAATCAGCATGGTTTCAGAAAACATCATTCTTGTGCAACGCAGCTAGCTCTTTATTCGCACGAAGTAATGGCCGCTATCGACAGGGGATCTCAAGTTGATTCCGCATTTCTAGATTTCCGGAAAGCTTTTGACACCGTCCCTCACAAGCGACTTCTAATCAAGCTGCGGGCCTATGGGGTATCGTCTCAGTTGTGCGACAGGATTCGTGATTTCCTGTCAGGAAGGTCGCAGTCCGTAGTAATAGACGGCAAATCATCGAGTAAAACTGAAGTGAATCTGGTGTTCCCCAGGGAAGCGTCCTGGGACCTCTGCTGTTCCTGATCTATATAAATGACCTGGGTGACAATCTGAGCAGTTCTCTTAGGTTGTTCGCTGATGATGCTGTAATTTACCGTCTAGTAAGGTCATCCGAAGACCAGTATCAGTTGCAAAGCGATTTAGAAAAGATTGCTGTATGGTGTGGCAGGTGGCAGTTGACGCTAAATAACGAAAAGTGTGAGGTGATCCACATGAGTTCCAAAAGAAATCCTTTGGAATTCGATTACTCGATAAATAGTATAATTATCAAGGCTGTCAATTCAACTAAGTACCTGGGTGTTAAAATTACGAACAACTTCAGTTGGAAAGACCACATAGATAATATTGTGGGGAAGGCGAACCAAAGGTTGCGTTTCATTGGCAGGACACTTAGAAGATGCAACAAGTCCACTAAAGAGACAGCTTACACTACACTCGTTCGTCCTCTGTTAGAATATTGCTGCGCGGTGTGGGATCCTTACCAGGTGGGATTGACGGAGGACATCGAAAGGGTGCAAAAAAGGGCAGTTCGTTTTGT
This sequence comes from Schistocerca piceifrons, assembly GCF_021461385.2. Lineage (NCBI taxonomy): Eukaryota > Metazoa > Arthropoda > Insecta > Orthoptera > Acrididae > Schistocerca > Schistocerca piceifrons. The sequence goes on along the minus strand of NC_060140.1, from coordinate 775,476,440 downwards.
ATTATCACGTAATAGGGGAGAGAGTGTGGCAGATATGATACGCGAGTTGGGATGGAAGTCATTAAAGCAAAGACGTTTTTCGTCGCGGCGAGATCTATTTACGAAATTTCAGTTACCAACTTTCTCTTCCGAATGCGAAAATATTTTGTTGAGCCCAACCTACATAGGTAGGAATGATCATCAAAATAAAATAAGAGAAATCAGAGCTCGAACAGAAAGGTTTAGGTGTTCGTTTTTCCCGCGCGCTGTTCGGGAGTGGAATGGTAGAGAGATAGTATGATTGTGGTTGGATGAACCCTCTGCCAAGCACTTAAATGTGAATTGCAGAGTAATCATGTAGATGCAGATGTAGACATTGAAAAGCCTTGAAATTTGGACATATTTTTGTATTTTAATCGCTACAGGACTGTGGTCTCGTATGAGTTTTTGGAACGATTCCATTTAAGAAGAGACATGTATTAATTTCGCACCCTGAGTTGAACGAACTATAATTTTTCTGCCTTTTTTTTCTTGGAATATGAGATAGACTGTATTATGACTTGTGTAATGTATGTAATGTGTTGTCCAAAAGCTCCAGAAAATTTAATTCTGAGTAAAATGGCAAAAAGTACAGTGAAACATAGCCAGGTATCCGCCTAAATCCCTATTGAATCGGTGCGGGAAGTGTCTACAGGGTGAGTGATTTTGTGTTGTTGGTGAACAATTTGCATTACCCTCTTTTTGTGAATTTTGTGGTTTTGTGATGGCTGACTTAAAAGAACGTTGTATCTTAAAGTATAAGTTGAAACAGCTTTCCGTGTGAATTACTTTTATTTTATTACTGTACGCGTCTCGAGAGTTTACGCCCTCATCTCCGTGTGGATCAGGTGATTTCATGAAAATTTCGTTTGCTGGAGGTAGCTAGCTGTTGGTATTTAGCTTTGTTTCGAAAATGCATCAGAAAAAGAAACATTAACGTTGTTATAAATGTTCATTTGGTCATTAAATGGCACTCACACACGAAAGAAACGTATTTATGTTTGGCGTTTTTGTGTCATTCAGGAAGGATTGAAGCGAAGTTTGTACCGCGAATTCAAGACATCATATACGACATTGTGCGGAAGTCTGCAGGAAACTTAAAGAACTGCTTGAATACGATCCAAACTTTCAGTGGTTGTCACTGGGGACACTTAATCGGTTTATGGATATGAATCTGAAACCAAGCAACAATAACCGCAATGGAAGAGACCTTTTTTTATCTCGGCAACAGAAAGTTCAATAAACCAAGAGTATAAAAAATGGTTTTTTGCGTCAGTCATTTATTTTGGCACCACACGTTGTAACACGCCGGGGAGTAGAAATGGCGGGGTCACTTAATTAGTCTAAGTGCTTGCTGCTTCTTGGCCGCGCGCCCTGCCCACACCACGTCCCTGATAATCCCGCGGCGGTCGTATTGGTCTGCTCAACACTGCTGACCGACCTGCCTGAAATTATGTATCTAAATATGCAAGCAGCCACTCAACGACAAACACAACACTGTACTACGTCTGGTATGAACATCTGCAGTACTGGCCATTAAAATTACTACACCAAGAAGAAATACAGATGATAAACGGGTATTCATTGGACAAATATATTATACTAGAACTGACATGTCATAACATTTTCACGCAATTTGGGTGCATAGATCCTGAGAAATCAGTACCCAGAACAACCACCTCTGCCCGTAATAACGGCCTTGATACGCCTGGGCATTGAGTCAAACAGAGCTTGGATGGCGGGTATAGGTACAGCTGCCCATGTAGCTTCAACACGATACCACAGTTCATCAAGAGTAGTGACTGGCGTATTGTGACGAGCCAGTTGCTCGGCCACCATTGACCACACGTTTTCAATTGGTGAGAGATCTGGAGAACGTGCTGGCCAGGGCACCAGTCGAACCTTTTCTGTATCCAGAAAGGCCCGTACACGACCTGCAACATGCGGTCGTGCATTATCCTGCTGAAATGTAGGGTTTCGCGGGGATCGAATGAAGGGTAGAGCCACGGGTCGTAACACATCTGAAATGTAACGTCCACTCTTCAAAGTGCCGTCAAAGCGAACAAGAGGTGACCGGGACGTGTAACCAATGGCACCCCATACCATCACGCTGGGTGATACGCCAGTACGGCGATGACGAATACACACTTCCAATGTGCGTTCACCGCGATGTCGCCAAACACGGATGCGACCATCATGATGCTGTATACAGAACCTTGATTCATCCGAAAAAATGACGTTTTGCCATTCGTGTCGTTGAGTACACCATCGCAGGCGCTCCTGTCTGTGATGCATCGTCAAGGGTAACCGCAGCCATGGTCTCCGAGCTGATAGTCCATGCTGCTGCAAACGTTGTCGAACTGTTCGTGCAGATGGTTGTTGTCTTGCAAACGTCCCCATCTGTTGACTCAGGGATCGAGACTTTGCTGCACGTCCGTTACAGCCATGCGGATAAGATGCCTGTCATCTCGACTGCTAGTGATACGAGGCCGTTGGGATCCAGCACGGCGTTCCGTATTACCCTCCTGAACCCACCGATTCCATATTCTGCTAACAGTCATTGGATCTCGATGAACGCGTGCAGCAATATCGCGATACGATAAACCGCAATCGCGATAGGCTACAATCCGACCTTTATCAAAGTCAGAAAAGTGATGGTACACATTTCTCCTCCTTGCACGAGCCATCACAACAACGTTTCACCAGGCAACGCCGATTAACTGCTGTTTGTGTATGAGAAATCGGTTGGAAACTTTCCTTATGCCAGCACGTTGTAGGTGTCACCACCGGCGCCAACCTTGTGTGAATGCTCTGAAAAGCTAATCATTTGCATATCACAGTATCTTCTTCCTGTCGGTTAAATTTCGTGTCTGTAGCACGTCATCTTCGTGGTGTAGCAACTTTAATGGCCAGTAGTGTATATTCTGAGACGATATAAAAATCACAGGTTGCACTGTTTACACTCTAAGACACAAGTGTTTATGCCAACTTCTAGATAATTTTCTGTCCACAATATCACTTGGGCGAGCGAACGCGTAACCGAACACGGCGCGGATGATTGTTAATGATGCGGAAGCCGAATGATCGAATTCTCAACGCATACACAGATTTCTTTTGGTACCAGTCCTCCTTCACTCATAATGTTAAATTACAGTTCACAGTTCACAATAACTGAACGAGCGTGCACGGAACCGTCGTGGAGCGACTGATTGTTGGCGATGCTGAAACGCGATGACCCAATGCACAAGACACTGGCACTTGATTGCACTCTTTTATGGTAACTAATCTTTTACTAGTTCATTCTGAGAGACCCAACACGGTGCGGATGATTGATGCTGTGCTACACGCAACGAGAGGAAACATAAATACGTTATCGACGGCACTGCTCATTTTTAATTACATCATTACGCTCTTTCCTCTGAATCACTTCCACATTTGATCACCTTACTGTAGTAGCACTTGTAATAACACTTGAACTTCCATAATAACAATGCCTCTCACAAGTAGAGCTACCCACAACACAACGTAACAGTTTCGACTCAGCAAAAACGCGGCCGTTCGCAAAGATACTCCGCAACCAAGCCACAGTTTTATCATCAGTAAAATACTCAACAAAATCTACCTTGCACTTGGTCTGCTGCTGTGGAACGGCGTCTGGCTCTTCACGTACACCAGTTACGTAACTTAAACAATTCTCCACCTGTAGATGATGGTGTGAACCATCGAAACACGTAGTGGCAAAATAAATGACTGTCATAGAAAACTGTGTTATTTATAGTTATCAGTAGCTACAGCCTCCACGATGCCATCCTTTGCGGACGAAATATTCAAGTAAGGGAAACACTAAATCCTTGTTGACTTTTTTTCTTTCTTAAAAGAGAGGATGTGGGGAGAGAACGTCCACAGATACGGCGTACTAACGACTGAGTACTCCTCCATGACAAACCACGACCACATATCAACTACATTATTCAGGAATTTTTGACAAAATCAAGATGCCACTTGGTCTCCATCAGCCATTCTCTCCTTCCTGTGAGTTGCTTCCCCTCACTGAGGTGAAACTCAAGTTGAAAATATTTGATACAGTTGGGGAGATGAAACGGAAACATCTAACAAAGAGACTCTAGGGATGCATTTCAAACGTGGCAGGAACTTTGAGGTCGATGTACTCATTCTCAAGAGGAATACTTCGAATGTGGTGTAGAATAAAATCTAGATAAGACGTAATACTTTTAATTAAGGTACATCAGGCACTTTCGGATATCGTCTCGTATTTACAATTATACACGAGAAAAAGAATGATCCGGTAACTCTGCACAAACGCAGCTGTATTTCGTTGATCTTGACATATAGTTTTTCTATGAATAAGAATAACAAATAACGAAAAAGGGATAATGTGTATCAGAGCTTAGGATATAATAGTACATAGAGATGAAAATACGCATTCATGCGTACATCGCTTATAGTTAGAGAAGTACACAGATGACGAGGCTTCGGCAGCAGGAAGGTCTGACGTCATGAAGTCTCACCTGTTCACCTTGACTTTTGGTTAAAGACAATCTTCGCATCATTTACATTTGTAAGCACATGTGTCCATGTTGTAAACCACAGACGTATTGGCAGCTGAAAGGGACAAACACTGCTGTATTATGGCGTAAGGAGCACGATAAAGAACAACAGATCAATGCCTATATGATTACAGCTCTACATAACACGAAGATTTCATTCAGCAGTGAATGGGAAGTGACAACATCTTCTAATGAAGTAAAAATTATTATTTGTATGTGTTAGTTCGTCTCGATTCTGTTCATCAATGTGTATGATATTGATCTCTCATTAAATACTAGGGCCGTAGAACGAACATATGACCATCACAAACAGTTTTGAAGATTTATTTTGTTTACACTAATTTCGTATATAAGACTGTTAGCAGCTTTCGTGCTGAATACAGCACAAAAATATCGATTGTACTCGTCTTCATCTCCATCTGCGTGATTACAATTCACATTTAAAATTTTTTGCAGATGACTTTTAGACTAATTCACCATGTTCCATTCTCAATTAGCACTTGCGAAAAATGAACGCACAGATCTTTCCTTGTGAACTCCAAATTGTCTTATTTTATTAAAGTAATAGTTAGTTCTCATATAGGTGGTAGACAACAAAATATTTTCGTATTCGGAGGAGAAAGCTGGTGACTGAAATTTCCTAAAAAGGTATAGCCGCAACGAAAAGCTTCTTTGTTTTAATGAGTGCCACCCAAACTCGCTTATCATATCTGAGACTCTTTCTTCCCTATGTAAGATATACAGCAATTTAGATACCGTCCGTCACTCCTGTCGAAGAATCCCAGCAATATTCCAAAAGAGGACGGATAAGCGTAGTGTAGGTAGCATCTTTAACGAACTCGTCGCATCTCCTAAGTTTTCTGCCAATAAGACACAGCCCTTGGATCACCTGGCCCTCAGTGTTGTGTGTAAGGTTGTTCCAATTTAAGTTTTCCTTCATTGCAATTTGTAGGTATTTAGTAGAACCGACAACCTTCAGATTTGTGTGATTTGTATTGTGTAACCGCAATGTAACAGAATTTTTTAGTATTCATGTGGTGGACTTCACATTATGTTGTTGTTTAAGGTCAACTGCCACGTTTGTTACCATGCAGATGCCGAGTCTAAATCATATTGAATTTAGTTTTGGTACTTTGATGTCTTTACCTGATGGTAAACGACGACATGATATGCAAACAGTCTAAAAGGGGTTCTCAGATGATTTTCGAAATCATTGTATAGATTAAGAACGGAAGTAGCCCTGTAACACAACCTGTGGGACAAAAGACATCACTTCCGTTATTGTAGGAGACTTCCCGTCATTTTTTACGAACGGTGCACTTTCGGACAGGGAGTATAGAATCCAGTCAGACAACTGAAACGATACTCATGAAAGCCGCTTATGCAGAGCCGTGTTAAAAGTCTTCTGAAAATTTAAAAATATGCAATCAATGAGACCTGGGACGCAAGGAAGGCAGGATTCGGTTACGATTGTGGACGGGGCCCGGATCAGTTAATATTGGTTTGCTTTTGCAATTTCTCACATTTATTTTAAGACGATAATTCCAGACTCAGCAATAAATAAAAATATCACACGTTAATAATAGGGGAGAAACAACCGTCTAATAGTATTTTCAGTACATTACAATTTACCAAATGAGCATAAAATACAGACACAGTAAATAATATTTTGAAAACAAGGCAATGTGGTCGCAATTAGAATTTTAAGGCACGTAACCACAGTCACGGCTGAAGGCCTTTAACCCCGAGAATGGAAATTATTTAAAAAAATTAACAAACATGCATAAAATACAGACACGGCAAACAATGCTTTGAGAACAAGGCAATATGGTCCCAATTAGAATTTTAAGGCAAGTAACCACCGTCACGGCTGAAGGCCTTTAGCGCCAAGAATGGCAATTATTAAAAAAATTTAACAAACATACATAAAATACAGCTACAGCAAATAATGTTTTGAAAGCAAGGCAATGTGGTCGCAATCAGAATTTTAAGGCAAGTAACCACAGTCACGGCTGGTCACGGCTGAAGGCCTTTAACGCCAAGAACGGCAATTATTAAAAAAAGTTAACAGACATACTATCAAACAGTAATGCAATAGCAAAAGTTAATTTAAAAGACAGGCAACTGATCGCCAAACAGGTGAGACAAATGATGGTAACCTGGTAATACAATAATAAAACAATAACACAACAATAAAACACAAAGGCCAGTCACAGACGGTGTTCCAGGAATCGACCTCTGAGTAGGTCAGGCCAAAAACACTTTCACGAGCGATGAGAAAGGCAGCCAGGAGTTGAATTCACATCACAAGATGGTAACTCAGATTAGTGGCAGTCTTACGAGTGACTAATGATAATGTTGGTGAGGCTACCTGACGTCCACTAAACCAAATGCAAAGATATAAAAATACGCGAAAGCCGGAGCGGGCAGTCTGGACTCCGCCCGCAGAATACTGTGCTTAGAGCGCCCAGAACAAGAAAGGAATCACTACCACCGAAGTAGAAGAATCGCCAACCAATCTACAATCAAGAAAACTGAAAACTGTCAAGCAAGGAAACGTACACTGCCGTTACATACACTAACTGGGGCGTTAGCGGCCACCAGGCAGGAAAATACCGCTGGTTGAACTTAACAATAGTAACAAGCTGAAGGTAGTAAATAGTAATTAGAAGCCCCGGAAAGCTAATCAGTTCCGCCTTCCCCAAGCACTCCACTCGCTGCTCTCCGCCTGAGCAGCAATACGAACCCGTCACTGGAGAATCGCCCTGTGCGGACCTGGCTCCTCCTGCGTCCCAGCCGAACTGCTCGCTCACACGACCCGGAAGAACAACGACGTCACCTCAAAGATAGGGCACAGTTACTACACATATAGATAACACCGCTGCTGCCACTAGTGGACAGGCAACGCTTGCGAAACCAAGTGGCGCCAGTCACACAAGAAGAAGACAAACAACCGCAACCATGTCAACTAAACGATACAGTCTGGCCTCCAACAGAGGACAGAATCCTACAACAGCACCAATGCGAGCCAGAGCACAGCTCAATCAACTTGAGGTCATCTGGCAATTACGTTCATTACTTCGTATGAATAAACAGCCAGTTGTGTTTCAGAAGTACAACACTTCCTGAATTCATGATGGTCCATTCGAAAACTTAATCAACAAATCTCTTTCGTTAGGAGACTAAAAGGTTTGAGCTTTAGCGAAATATTTCATCGTAGTTTCAGTGTTCCAACACGTTCCTCAGCAGATTTGAACATCTACCCTGAAATCATCATAAAGAAGGACTACATCAGTAAGTTAGTTGTCCGAGGAACATTTGCTAGTGATGTAGGACGTATCAGCTTAATGTAAGGTAAATATCAATCACATTCACATACATTTGAATGTACAGACTTGTTTAATGGGTAGAGGATAGGACAGGTGGTCGGCCGAGCCCTTGTCAAAGGAACACTCCCAGCATTTAGCTAAGGGATTCAGGTCAGGACTCTGTGCAGGCCAGTCCATTACAGGGATGTTATTATGGCGTAACCACTCCGCCAGAAGCCGTGCATTATGAACAGGTGCTCGATAGTGTTGAAAGATGCAATCGCCATCACCGAACTGCTCTTCAACAGTGGGGAAGCAAGGAGGTGCTTAAAACGTCAATGTAGGCCTGTGCTGTGATAGTGCTAGTCAAAATAATAAGGAGTGCAAGCTCCTCCATGAAAAACACTACTACACCATAACACCACCGCCTCCGAATTTTACTGTTGGCACTACATACGCTGGCAGATGACGTTCACCGGGCATTCGCCATACCCACACCCTGCCATCGAATCACCACTTTGTGTACCGTAATTCATCACTCCACACAATGTTTTTTCACTGTTCAATCGTCCAATGTTTATGCTCCTTACACCAAGCGAGGCGTCGTTTGGCATTTACCGGCATGATGTGTGCCTTATGAGCAGCCGCTCGACCATGAAATCCAAGTTTTCTTACCTCCCGCCTAACTGTCATAGTACTTGCATTGACTCCTGAAGCAGCATGGAATTCCTGTGTGATGGTGCTTCACGTTTCCAGTTCACTGTCACATCGGAAACAGTGGACCTATGGATGTTTAGGAGTGTGGAAATCTTGCTTAAAGACACAACTGACACCCAGTCACTTGACCACGTTCGAAGTCTGCGAGTTCTGCGGAGCGCCCCATTCTGCTCTCTCACGATGTCAAGTGACTACTGAGGTCGCTGGTATCGAGTACATCGTAGTAGGTGGCAGCACAATGCACCTAATATGAAAAACATATGTTTGTGGGGGTGTCCGGATACTTTTGATCACATTGTGTAGATGCTATCAAGAGGACTGCCCGAGTGACTGGTAAGATATGTGTGTCTTGTGCATTCACCTTCCACTTTTTCTCAAGTATCCATGAGAAGCAGGTCTCGTGCCAATATCCGAAGTTCTTGACAAATCGAAAAATGTGGGACCTTGTCTTTGTGGTGGAGCATGAATTTAAAGTCACGTCAGAAGATATATTAATCAGTCAGCCTCCTGACTGGTTTGATGCGGCCCGCCACGAATTCTCCTGTGCCAACCTCTTCATTTCAGAGCAGGACCTGCAACCCAAGTCCTCATTTGTTTGCTGGATGTATTCCAATCTCTTTCTTCCTCTACAGTTTTTACCCTCTTCTTCTTCGTCTAGTATTATGGAAGTTATTCCCCGATGTCTTAATAAATCTCCTGCCATCCTGTCCCTTGTTCTTGTCAGTGTTTTCCACATATTCCTTTCGTACCCGATTCTCTGGAGAACCTCCTTATTCCGTACCCTATCAGTCTATCTAATTTTCAACGTTCTTCTGTAACAACAAATCTCAAATGCTTCAGTTCACTTTTGTTACGGTTTTCCCACAGTTCATGTTTCACTGCCATACAATGCTGTGCTCCAAACGTAAATTTTCAGAAATTTCTTCCTCGTATTATATCCAACATTTGATACTAGCAGGCTTCTCTCAGCCAGGAATGCCCTTTTTTCCAGTGCAAGCCTGCTTTTGATGTCCTCCTTGCTCTGTCCGTTACGGGTTATGTGCTGCCTAGGTAACAAAATTCCTTAACTTTACCTACTTCATGATCACCAATCCTGATGTTAATTTTCTCACTGTTGTCATTTCTGCTACTTCTCATTACTTCCATTATCAACCGCAATGTCAGAATTGCCTCTCTGGTGTCTTGACCTTCCATAAAGCTAAATTGATCGTCTTTAACACGTCCTCGACTTTCTTTTCCATTCTCCTGTATGTTATTCTTGTCAGCAAGTTGGGTGCATTAGCTGAAAATCTGCTTGTGCGATAATTCTCGCACTTTTAGGGTCTTGCAGTCTTCGGAATTACGTGGACGCTGCTTTTCCGAAGGCCAGATGGTATGTCGCCAAACTTACAAATTCTATACACAATGTGAATCCTTGTCTTCTTTCCGTTTCACCTCACTGACCACTTACTATATAGAGATTGAGCCTTTGCATTTCCCTTTTCAGATTTTCTAGCTTTTCTACCATGTTAAAGCTTCTGACATTCCACTCCTCGATTCGTAGAACGCTATCATTTCCTTGGTTATTCAATCTTTTTCTCATGGTTACCTCCCTCTTAGCAGTTCCTCCCGGAGATCCTAATGGGGGACTATTCTGGAATCTTTGGGCAATGGAGAGATCATCATGACACTTTTTCAACTACAGGCCACATGTCCTGTGGGTACACGTTATGTCTTTAATGCAGTGGTTTTCATTTCCTTCTGCATAGTCATGCCGGTGCTCATTGCTGATTCTTCCGCCTTTAGGGTCAGTTTCCCATCCAAAGGGCAAGAGAGTGCTCAAAACCTGTGTCCGCTCCTCCGTCCTGTTTGACAAGGCCGTTGTCAGAATTACGGAAATCTTCGGCCGCCACTGCTGAAGATTTTTATTCAAAATTTAAGCGGTGGTGAGGTTAAAACCGGGACCAAGGACGTTTTCATTAATCAAAGACGCTACCCATAGACCTGGAAAGAGTGCTCGGAGGAGATTTCCTCGGAGCAGAATTGCGATTTCACACATAGTAAGTCGGTTACTATGGAGCATAAACTTCAATAATACGTGTGCCCAGTGTGTGCTCGCCGGTTCTCGGCTGAGGGGAGATAAGTAACATCTTCGATTTCAGTACCGTCACACACTAGTACCGCCGTACTGCTGTCTGTCTGATCACACGGTGCCATGTATGTCACATAACCATGGAAGTCCTGGAGGAATACTAAGCGCACTTCTTGTAATAAAGCAAAGCCAGTATACCTGGCAGCAGATGGATAATCATCGTTGTTCCAATCGTATTGACATTAATTATGGCGGTAACATAAGCCTATCGTCGAATAGCGGGTGCCACGTTATTCATAAAGTCGGAAATGTCTTCTGAGTGTCAAGATGCGCCGTCGCCTTCTGGCACCCCTAACACCTCAGCCGGAACCGTCTCAAAAGTGCCGGCGGCACACCTCAGCTATCCGTACCCGCTCGCTGGACCTATCGAAACATTCATATGTCACAGTGACCATGCCCCGTGCTCGCACATCTTTTCATATGATTCCTGCACAGAGAGAGACATTGTCATTTTTGTCGCATTTCTCATGCTGGACATACAATACGGGTTTACAATGTCTGTATTTTCTGTGTCTGGGTACTACGTTTGCCCACATATCCGAAGGACATTATATAATACTATCTAAACATTGTGAATACAGGCACTGCAAACCTGTGACAAATAGATAAAAAACTGCAATCATGATTCTGTCCAGTTCTCGAGCTTTTGCTCATCACGCGATCTAGTGACGTCTTGGGTTTTATCGCTGTAATTTATTCTGGTGATAGCATTTACTCTTACTTTATCGCGATATATTTCGTTTGTTAGGCATTTAATTCTTGATTAATTTTCTTACTTGTTTCTTAATCGTGCTATTTTGTTTTCAAATTGCTTAAAATCTGGTAACGTTTTTATCTACTTGCCTAATATATCAGAAGGGACTGAATTGATTGTTTGTAACCTGTTTGGTGAATCATAATCACTCATAAACTAATAAAATATTATAGTGGGTTCAGTCAAGTAATATTTTTTGAGGACGACGTTTTTGTCGTTGCTTGTTACCTTTACTTATAAATCAGCATAAATGTTTATATGTCCACAGATATCGGTACTGTATGACTACACTTATTGCAAATTTCTTCAAATACAATAGGAGTTTGTGTACTGTTAGTATTTAATGCTATATCCTCCTGTGTTTCATAAAATTGTCAAATTTTAAGCAGAGAATTAAATCAGGTGATGCTGAGGCAGTTAGGTTAGGAAGCAAGATACTTAAAGTAGTAGATGAATTTTGCTATTTGGGGAGCAAAATAACTGATGATGGTCGAAGTAAAGAGAATACAAAACGTAGACTGGCAATGGAAAGGAAAGCGTTTCTTAAGAAGATAGGTTTGTTACCATCAATCATAGATTTAAGTATCAGGAAGTCTTTTCTGAAAGTATTTGTATGGAGTGTAGCCACGTATGGAAGTTTAGACAAGAAAAGAATAGAAGCTTTCGAAATATTTTGCTACAGAAGAATGCTGAAGATTAGATGGGTATATCACGTAACTAATGAGGAACTACTAAACAGAATTGGGGAGAAGAGAAATTTGTGGCACAACGTGACTAGAAGAAAGGACCGACTGGTAAGAAACGTTCTGAGGCATCAGGGGATCACCAATTTCGTACTGTAGGCAGCGTGGAGGGTAAAAATCGCAGAGGGAGACCAAAAGATGAATACACGAAGCAGATTCAGAAGGATGTAGGCTGCAGTAGGTACTGGGAGATGAGGAAGCTTGCACTGGATAAATAGCATGGAGATCTGCATCTAACCAGTCTTTGGACTGAAGACCACAACAACAATGCCTTGTTAAATTCCTATAGCGCACAAAGATTTACGACAGTTCTTTTGTGATTCAGTTGACAGTTTTAAACTCTGATGAAATCCAAAAACTGAAAAAAATTAAAATTTTTACTTCAGAAAGTTATGGTTGTAAGCCGACTCATTTTTTAAAAATTATTATAAAAATGCTGAAGAAGTTAACATATGTGAACATGATATTTCAATTCTATTGATTGTTTGTATAATAACAGGGTGTGTATGTTGAACAAAATAGAGTTCCGTTTGCCCATGAGATGTGTAACAGACAATCTCCAATAACTTTCTATTTGTTTTAATAAACGAATCTGTTCAGATGACAGAGATCGGCTACGAAACTCTCTAGCACCACCTGTTGGAGAAACTGTATTGAATGTTTGGTGTTTCAAAAATTTTTGGCAGTCTTTAGAAGCAAAAGATGTTTTATTAAAATAACATCAAAGTCATTTTTGTTTCTCTTATAAAAGTTGTCTATTTGACTATAGGTAAGTCATCTTCAGATTTATTACCGGGAAAAAGTAGTATGAAGGAAATTGTAGTTGAAAAACTAAAACTTACAAATTATTGAAAAGAAGAATGGCCTCTTACTAATAAGTGATATAATATATATTTATATTTAAGGCAGTGTTTGCAGTTTCAAAGATCATTAGTCGTACAACACGCGCCGCAACAACTTATTTTTGCCTCTTAGTCCTCCAGTAGGCTTCTTCTTGACCTCACAACTGTTACTCCAGCTGTCTGTCTCGTACTCCCTCTTTGCATGGATCCATTTCCAAGATATTTGTGTAGACATTCATCCATTGATCTCTTCGTTCGCCAATACAATGGTAATTTCCTCCCTCAATAACATTACAGTATTTTCTTTTTTTATTTCCTTTCATCTCACAAACTGTCATCCTAATTTAATTTCTAAAATTCACCCATCAGCATCGTCTCCAAAACCATTTTTTATGCTGTTTATTCATGATTTTAATTATTAATTGAGTAATATTTTTAAGGAGCATATCTTTTTCATGTGTTCGCTCTGCGCTTAGAGTGATCTCTGTCATGAATCCCTGACCATTTTTTTCCTATGTCGGTTATCGCGTCTTCCACCAAGCCACCATCCACCAAATATATTCATCCAGACATAACTTTCTATATTCATCTGTAAGTTTCCTCGCCATATCTTCTCGATCTTCAGCTAGGCCAATCCGGCCGTCAGAAAAAAGTACGTTTCTTTCTCTACTTTTTACACTAACTTACATTGTTTCATTGATATGTATTTTGAATGGTGTTAGTAACAACTTTTTCTGAGGTCCTTATTCTCAGTGAAGTAATTTGAAACACCTGTGGATGTCATAATTCTACTCGTTATTACCGTATGATATCAGTCAAGACAGCGTCTGACTTTTGGTTGTATCATACTTTAAGACTAATGATCTGTGCAAATTTACTTCACGTATATACTGCTTGGGTCAGTATGATCCGATCCGTAATATTTGAGCCCATTTGAAACATCCATTCTTTAAATTCAAATTATTAAAAAATTGGTAAATGAATAATCTCTGTGAACAGCTGCGTACCACTTCAGTAACAATACAATTATTATGATGTATTTTCACACGATGCACTCGTATTGTCACATAGGAAACTGATGGACACTTCTATAGCATACAACTTTTTAGCGTAATATTGTTTGCAGTTTAGACAGAAGTACGTGATGTGGGTTTTACAAATATTTCTGTTATCGTATCCGCGCAACACTTTAGTGTTACTGTCCGATCGTGGCACACGCTTCTTGTTATCAGTTTATGTTCCACTGGGGGTCTTCTGAACCACATAGTACAAGCCTTGAGTGCAGAAACTTCTAGAGTACTTACAAGTGTAAGTGCAATGGTGTGCAAAAGGTAGGGACGAAATTAGTTTTCTCATGATGTGTCACTGCCAACTAACACAATTCCATGAATCTTGGACCAAAAGTAGAAAGAACTGCTATGGTATAGTACAGAAGTAACTGAAAGAGTTACGCAATGAGACGAACAGAAATGACACCTTTACTTAAAGACAATAATTTCATGAAAGTTACTGGGATTTATGGTGGTGTGCAACATTGGCTCGGTTTTAGATAGTGCAGTTCATGACATAAGTTCATGGTTTGTAGGAAATAAACTAACGCTAAATCACAGTAAGACTCATTTTTTACAGTTTCTAACACACAGTTCAACAAAACCCGACGTTTTAATTTCACAGAATGGACTTATGATACTCCTCTGTGATACAGACAAGTCAATTATTACATCACTGACGACTAAGGACCTTCATAGATGTGATGGAGTGCCTAGCAAAATATTAAAGTACTGTGCTGCACATGTTAGCCCTGTACTTAGCCATGTTTGTAATTCTCCCTTTAGGAATAGTCGGTTTCCTGAAGAATTAAAGTACTCAGTAGTAAAGCCGCTTTATTAAAAGGGGAAAGGGGTAATGTAGATAATTTTAGACTTATTTCTATGCCATCAGTGTTTGCTAAAGTTATTGAAAAGTCTGTGTATGTAATGATAATTGATCATTTTATATCACATAATTTGCTATCACATGTACATTTCGGCTTTAGAAGTCGTTTACCAACTGAAGATGCTGTATTCTCTTTTCTCCCTGAGGTACTGGATGGGTCAAACAAAAGGTTTCGAACGGTAGGCATATTTTTTGATTTAACTAAGGCGTTTGATAGTGTTGATCACGAAATATTGCTCCAGAAGTGGGACCATTAAGGAATGCAGGAAGTAGCTCACAATTGGTTCACCGCTTACTTTAACAACAGACAGCAAAAGGTCATTATTCACAGTGCTGAGAATGGCTGTGATGTGTGGTCTGAGTGGGGTACAGTCAAATAGGGGGTGCCCCTGGGATCAGTGTTGGGGCCACTTCTGTTCCTTATTTATATAAATGATTTGACCTCTAGTATTACAGGTAACTACAAAATATTTCTGTTCGCTGATGACACTATCTAGGTAGTAAATGATGTTGCGTGGGACATTGGCTCGGTTTCAAATAGTGCAGTTCATGACGTAAGATCATGGGTTGTAGAAAATAAACTATAGCTAAATCACAGTAAGACTTAATTTTTATACACTCCTGGAAATTGAAATAAGAACACCGTGAATTCATTGTTCCAGGAAGGGGAAACTTTATTGACACATTCCTGGGGTCAGATACATCACATGATCACACTGACAGAACCACAGGCACATAGACACAGGCAACAGAGCATGCACAATGTCGGCACTAGTACAGTGTATATCCATCTTTCGCAGCAATGCAGGCTGCTATTCTCCCATGGAGACGATCGTAGAGATGCTGGATGTAGTCCTGTGGAACGGCTTGCCATGCCATTTCCACCTGGCGCCTCAGTTGGACCAGCGTTCGTGCTGGACGTGCAGACCGCGTGAGACGACGCTTCATCCAGTCCCAAACATGCTCAATGGGGGACAGATCCGGAGATCTTGCTGGCCAGGGTAGTTGACTTACACCTTCTAGAGCACGTTGGGTGGCACGGGATACATGCGGACGTGCATTGTCCTGTTGGAACAGCAAGTTCCCTTGCCGGTCTAGGAATGGTAGAACGATGGGTTCGATGACGGTTTGGATGTACCGTGCACTATTCAGTGTCCCCTTGACGATCACCAGTGGTGTACGGCCAGTGTAGGAGATCGCTCCCCACACCATGATGCCGGGTGTTGGCCCTGTGTGCCTCGGTCGTATGCAGTCCTGATTGTGGCGCTCACCTGCACGGCGCCAAACACGCATACGACCATCATTGGCACCAAGGCAGAAGCGACTCTCATCGCTGAAGACGACACGTCTCCATTCGTCCCTCCATTCACGCCTGTCGCGACACCACTGGAGGTGGGCTGCACGATGTTGGGGCGTGAGCGGAAGACGGCCTAACGGTGTGCGGGACCGTAGCCCAGCTTCATGGAGACGGTTGCGAATGGTCCTCGCCGATACCCCAGGAGCAACAGTGTCCCTAATTTGCTGGGAAGTGGCGGTGCGGTCCCCTACGGCACTGCGTAGGATCCTACGGTCTTGGCGTGCATCCGTGCGTCGCTGCGGTCCGGTCCCAGGTCGACGGGCACGTGCACCTTCCGCCGACCACTGGCGACAACATCGATGTACTGTGGAGACCTCACGCCCCACGTGTTGAGCAATTCGGCGATACGTCCACCCGGCCTCCCGCATGCCCACTATACGCCCTCGCTCAAAGTCCGTCAACTGCACATACGGTTCACGTCCACGCTGTCGCGGCATGCTACCAGTGTTAAAGACTGCGATGGAGCTCCGTATGCCACGGCAAACTGGCTGACACTGACGGCGGCGGTGCACAAATGCTGCGCAGCTAGCGCCATTCGACGGCCAACACCGCGGTTCCTGGTGTGTCCGCTGTGCCGTGCGTGTGATCATTGCTTGTACAGCCCTCTCGCAGTGTCCGGAGCAAGTATGGTGGGTCTGACACACCGGTGTCAATGTGTTCTTTTTTCCATTTCCAGGAGTGTAGTTTCTAACACACAATTCAACAACACCCGACATTTTAATTTCACAGTATGGGCATATGATTAGTGAAACTGAACAGTTCAGGTTTCTAGGTGTCGTGAAAGCTCACGTTCAGGATCTTCTTCAAAGACTTAATGCTGCCACTTTTACTGTTCGAACGCTATCTGAAGTAAGTGATGGTTCGACACGAAAATTAGTCTGCTTATTTTCATTCACTTATGTCGTATGGTACGAGTATTATATTTCAGGGTAACTCTTCCCATTCTAAAAGGATATTTTTGATTCAGAAACGGGCGGTTCGGGCAATAAGTGGTGTATGTTCGCGAACCTCTTGTCGATCCCTGTTCAGTAATCTCGGTATTTTGACATTGGTCTTTCAATATATATATTATTTACTGTCGTTTCTTTTTAACAATATCAGCTTATTCCGAAGAATAAGCAGCTTTCACCTCGCAGAAATCCAACCTGCGTTTGCATCGGACTTCTTTAATTCTTGTGCAGAAAGGTGTGCAATGTACTGTTGCATCCATTTTCAATAAGCTACCATAAGTTCTGAAGGTGGCAGGAGTAAAATACATGGCGTGAAAGGCTATTTGCAATTTGTACAGAAACTGATGGCAGTTACAAGAGTCGAGGGGCACGAAAGGAAAGCAATGGTTGAAAAGGGAGCAAGACGGGTTTGTAGCCTAACCCCAATGATATTCAATGTGTAAATTAAGCAAGGGATAAACGGAAAAAAAGAAAAATTGGGAGTAGGAATTAAAGTCCAGGGAGAAGAAATAAAAACTTTAAGGTTTGCCAATGACATTGTAATTCTGTAAGGTACAGCAAAGGACTTGGGAGAGCAGTTGAACGGAATGGACAGTGTCTTGAAAGGAGGTTGTAAGATGAAAACATCAACAAAAGTAAAAAGAGGATTAGGGAATGTAGTCGAATTAAATCAGGTGATGCTGAGTGAATCAGATTAGGAAATGAGGCACTTAAAGTAGTAGATAAGTTCTACTATTTGGGAAGCAAAATAACTGATGATGTTCGAAGTAGGGGGATATTTTATATCATATAATTTGCTATCACATGTACATTTCGGTTTTAGAAGTCGTTTACCAACTGAAGATGCTGTATTCTCTTTTCTCCCTGAGGTACTGGATGGGTCAAACAAAAGGTTTCGAACGGTAGGCATATTTTTTGATTTAACTAAGGCGTTTGATAGTGTTGATCACGAAATATTGCTCCAGAAGTAGGACCATTAAGGAATACAGGAAGTAGCTCACAATTGGTTCACCGCTTACTTTAACAACAGACAGCGAAAGGTCATTATTCACAGTGCTGAGAATGGCTGTGATGTGTGGTCTGAGTGGGGTACAGTCAAATAGGGGGTGCCCCTGGGATCAGTGTTGGGGCCACTTCTGTTCCTTATTTATATAAATGATTTGACCTCTAGTATTACAGGTAACTACAAAATATTTCTGTTCGCTGATGACACTATCTAGGTAGTAAATGATGTTGCGTGGGACATTGGCTCGGTTTGAAATAGTGCAGTTCATGACGTAAGATCATGGGTTGTAGAAAATAAACTATAGCTAAATCACAGTAAGACTTAATTTTTATAGTTTCTAACACACAATTCAACAACACCCGACATTTTAATTTCACAGTATGGGCATATGATTAGTGAAACTGAACAGTTCAAGTTTCTAGGTGTTCAGATAGATAGTAAACTGTCGTGAAAGCTCACGTTCAGGATCTTGTTCAAAGACTTAATGCTGCCACTTTTACTGTTCGAACGCTATCTGAAGTAAGTGATGGTTCGACACGAAAATTAGTCAGCTTATTTTCATTCACTTATGTCGTAAGGTACGAGTATTATATTTCAGGGTAACTCTTCCCATTCGAAAAGGATATTTTTGATTTAGAAACGGGCGGTTCGGGCAATAAGTGGTGTATGTTCACGAACCTCTTGTCGGTCCCTGTTCAGTTGTCTCGGTATTTTGACATTGGTCTTTCAATATATATATTATTTACTGTCGTTTCTTTTTAACAATATCAGCTTATTCCGAAGAATAAGCAGCTTTCACCTCGCAGAAATCCAACCTGCGTTTGCGTCGGACTTCTTTAATTCTTGTGCAGAAAGGTGTGCAATATACTGTTGCATCCATTTTCAATAAGCTACCATAAGTTCTGAAGGTGGCAGGAGTAAAATACAGGGCGTGAAAGGCTATTTGCAATTTGTACAGAAACTGGATGGCAGTTACAAGAGTCGAGGGGCACGAAAGGAAAGCAATGGTTGAAAAGGGAGCAAGACGGGGTTGTAGCCTAACCCCAATGATATTCAATGTGTAAATTGAGCAAGGAATAAAGGGAAAAAAAGAAAAATTGGGAGTAGGAATTAAAGTCCAGGGAGAAGAAATAAAAACTTTAAGGTTTGCCAATGACATCGTAATTCTGTCAGGTACAGCAAAGGACTTGGGAGAGCAGTTGAACGGAATGGACAGTGTCTTGAAAGGAGGTTGTAAGATGAAAACATCAACAAAAGTAAAACGAGGATTAGGGAATGTAGTCGAATTAAATCAGGTGATGCTGAGTGAATCAGATTAGGAAATGAGACACTTAAAGTAGTAGATAAGTTCTACTATTTGGGAAGCAAAATATCTGATGATGTTCGAAGTAGGAGGATATAAAATGTAGACTGGCAATAGCAAGAAAAGCATTGCTGAAGAAGAGAAATTTGTTAAAATCGAGTATAGATTTAAGTGTCAAGAAGTCGTTTCTGAAAGTATTTGTATGGAATGTAGCCATGTATGGAAGTGAAACGTGGACGATAATTAGTTTAGACAAGTAGAGAATAGAAACTTCCGAAATGTGCTGCTACAGAAGAATGCTGAAGATTAGATGGGTAGATCAGATAACTAATGAGGACGTATTGAATAGAATCGGGGAGAAGAGAAATTTATGGCATAACTTGACTAGAAGAAGGGATCGGTTGGTAGGACATGTTCTGAGGCATTAAGGGATCACCAATTTAGTATTGGAGGGCAGCGTGGTGGGTAAAAATCGTACAGGGAGACCAAGAGATGAATACACTAAACAGATTCAGAAGGTTGGTTGGTTTGTTTTGTGGGATTGAAGGGACCAGACCAACCAACCGACCTTCTGAATCTGTTTAGTGTATTCATCTCTTGGTCTCCCGTTACGATTTTTATCCTCCACGCTGCCTTCTAATACTAAATTGGTGATCCCTTGATGCCTCAGAATAATGCAGGTTTCAGTAGGTACTGGGAGATGAAGAAGCTTGCACAGGATAGAGCAGCATTTAGAGCTGTATCAAACCAGTCTCTGGACTGAAGACCACAACAACAACAACCATAAGAATTCAAAAATCTTAGCAGTAATCAACGCGCTTTCAAATCTAAACTGAAGAGTTTCCTCATGGGCCACTCTTTCTATTCTGTTGAGGAGTTCCTTGAAAAATTAAGCTTATTCTTTATGTTACAGTGTTGATTTGGTTTAATTAAATTTATGGCTTGACTTTTCTGGGATTGATAAACATTTTATTGTTATCTGTTATTACTTTTATGTTGTAATTTCATGTAATGACATGTTCCATGACCTTGGAGATTTGCTCCTCAATTTGGTCCTCCGGAACGTGACTTGTAAATAAATAAATAAATTACAAAATGCCGGACGTGTTAGGTTGTACAATCAACACAGCAATACATGCTCTACAACGTGCTGCCCTGCTGGCTAGAAATTTGGTAAGCAGTTATTGTGGCACCACAATTGCTGGATGGGCGTTGGTGCATGTGCGCGTGCTGCCGTAGATCCCGCCAACGCATCCCACATGTGCACAAAAGGATTTAAGTCGGACGAATGGGCAATTGCATTCGTCAAATATCCTATCGCCCCAAGAGCTCCTCCACCTGGGCGCATGCTGACGCGCATCGTCATGCATAAAAATTAATTCAGGTCCGAACGCACGCTGGAAAGACGCACGTGGGGACGGAGTACACTGTTACAATAACTGTCACCGGAGAGTGTGGCGTGTTCAGACATTTGGAGGTGAATACGCGTCTGCAACATTATGCTTCTCCAAACCATAACGCCCGAACTACCGAAGCTATCACATTCGATAATGTCCCTGGGTGCTATATGAGGGTATGTCCAGAATTAATAACCAGACGATCTGCTCTCATCCGACCCACTCCTCGTACGTCGAATCCTCTGCTCTTTGCATCAACGCAAACAGTGCCGCAGATGTGATAGTGAGAACGTATACAACGTTAGGGCCGTCGATCAAAGAGAAAACACATCTGCAACCGCCGTACGTCTGTGGAGAGTGGGATTGCGTACCTCGCAGACCTGTTAAATGCAACTGCAGACGCGCCTGTTATTTGACGTGGATTCCTTCTCGTCTGTTGCTCAGTGTAACGGTCATGTGGTGGTGTAGTTGGCCTAGGTCGACTACTTTGTCTTCTTCGGACAGTTCTGCCTGTGGTTCGGAACGCTCCGCACGCACTTGAAACAATTTTGTGAGCAATACCAAAATACTGGTTTCCGCTTCGTCTTTCTTCCAGTTTCCCGATCATTCTCCCCGTGTCAAGTAAACTGAATGTTTTCTGCGAGTCTTTTTGTAATCAAAACTGCCACCACTCTGCATCGTATTTGCTCACTGATTGACACATACTTTTTCAATTCCTTCAGCTGCCTCGTGTTGCGAGTCCAGCGCCATTTGGCATTATATTCACGTCCACCTCACGCCATGTGACATCCAACTTTCTGTGTACGGCAGGGAGACCTCTGGTAACACATTCCCGCATCGTAAATCGTTCCTCTGAGTAGTTATTACGTTATGGTACTTTATCTATCTCGTCCGCAATTTTTGCAGAGCAGTGTCCTATTATTTGGTCCAGCGTGTAAACAGCCACTATAGTTTTCTTGTATGCTGCGTGGCGATGGCTACAGAAAGACGACTGTCTTGCAGAAGCGGACGTAGGTGCCATTCTGTAGCACGATATCGTCAATGTATGTTGCTCGAAGAACGTTTGCTTATGAGATTCATCAGAATCCTCGCTTTCATAACCATTACTCATTATCAGAAACATTTTCAGTCGCCTCTATCTCAGCGTCAGTTAGTAACTTGTTCATTGTGAGCACTCACGGACTAAGCTAGCACACTAAGTAGTTAAAGAAACTACAGAACTCATTACCAGCAGGATTTCAAGCGAGCAATAACGAAAAACAAGCCAGCTGTTGACAATATGTGTATTAATGTGTGTAATTAAATCCTTGACAATATTCATGTGTAACGTGGCTCTAAAGCCCATAAAAGATTTCAACGTCATCTGATGAAGTAAAAGATTTCTTGATGTGATTACGTAGACTTTCCTGGCATAATCACCGGTGATGCAGCCGGACTATATAGTCATCTTGACACAATATGAAACCTCCCCTTTGAACAATTCTTACACGACTGTGCTTAACCTGACACACAATATTTTTTAGCGCAACGCAATCTGACTTTCAAAAAAATCCCTACGAAAGAATGGCCCTGACTAACATTAACCTATACGTTTCACAAATCACTTACCTCACAAAAATCTTCGCTGCTCAAGCTACTGCAATACAGCGAGCGCCACTACTGCCAGCTAAATAAAAGATTCAAACTACTGAAGGCACTAACTACTGACAGGGATAGTTAGCAAATGAAAGATATTAATAGAGAACAAACAATGTATTTACCTTGATATCATCATATATAAATATAGCAGTTCATGACAAATTACAAATCTCCGCCATCTCTCTCCCCACATCCACCACTGCTGGCGGCTCACCTCCAACTGCGCAACGCTACGCGCTGTTCACAGCCAGCTGCCTATCACTACAATGGCGAGTATTACAACAATGCCCACAGCACAGCCAGTGATTGTCATACAGAGGTGGCGTTACCAACAAAAACCTAAACAGCCTACTTACATAGAGAAAACATAAACAGCCTACTTACATAGAGAAAACATAAACAGCCTACTTACATAGCCCCCATGCTCCCCACAAAAATTTTTACAAATGGTGTTGGGCACTGGCCAATACAGATTTGACAAAAATGTTTCACAATTACAGTAACAAAGATATAAAATGCACACACTTATTAATATTATGTTGGTCAAAAGATCAAAATTTCTCACAGTCCATAAAGACAGTCCACATTGTTCATCACAGTAAAAATGCAGAGTTTTTCTCAAAGTCCAAGCAGTAAAAGAAAATGCACATAGAAGTAGTGGATTTCCATGCAGTCTTGAAGAAGTAGTGTTGACCTTCCAACGGAAAGACAGTGCTGACTCTCGACATGCAGACAGGTAATGGGCCACAACAGAGCAAACCCACAGCAGAGTCATTCGAAGTTTGGAAGAATATTGGTAGGTAGGTCATCACAGAGCAGACCCACTGGAGTCCTGGTAGAGATTGTGGTATTGGTGGGCCACCAGAGGTGCAGACCCACTGCAGTCCTTGTAGAGATAATGGTATTGGTGGGCCACCAGAGGTGCAGACCCACTGTAGTCCTGGTATAGACGGCCAGCAGCCATCCGTTGCGACTGTGCAGGTGCACAATCACCATCGAAGATTCTTGCAGAGAATATAGCAAGTCCATAAACCACCACTTGTGCACTCAGAAAGCTTTTCTTTTAATTGTCCTTAGAACCAGCAATGCTGTTATCCAGTCCCTTGCTGAATTACCAACACACGTGCAAACACTATCAGTCCCTACTTCTCACATATTGTTCATATACTATGACCAACAGAAACGTGTGCAGTGAAATGTAACTAACAAGTTAATAATATCATGAACTGGTGACAATTACAATTTTATAACATAAGAATACAATAACAACGGTACAAAATACATCATTAAAAACATAACAATATAGATAACATTTGTAGTACAGGCTTTACAAAAGAATAGAAATAGACATATACATCAGTGTTACAGGAATTATGACATGAGTACATACATAGAAGATCAGAATAACTTGCGAAACATCAACTTCACACATGAGCATTTAAACAGAATGAATAATGTCTAATATCTTTACAAAGTAAATAACATATTATTAATGCCAATTATATTTGAGGATAACAGTATTCCTCATCATAGTGAATGTAGCTTAATATTAAAAGAAGAAAAAAATTCTATGAAACTACACAGAGACAGGAAGAAAACAAATACACAAGGGTACACAAACACGTACTGGGATAACACAAAAGGAAAGGACAGGGTTCGTTTTCAGTGTAACATTTGGTACTGCAGTCCAACCTAAAACTTCATTCCATAGATCTTTCGTCTTATTTCAACCTTTGCTTCCACCAAAAAAATCTTATCCAAGCATGCTTTCTGTATTCTGTTCATATTTCTTTCAAAATAATTATTTCTGATTGTACAATACTCATTTGGGCCCAAATCCTTTTTATATAACTTCGCAATGCATTCTTTACCTATTCTCCATAGTCAGTTTCTCATATAGTCTACCCCCTCTTAAGCTAACTTAAATCTACTGAGCTCAGATGCTAAACTAAGGGACGAGGCAATGCAGCAGCACAAAACAATTAACACAAACATCAATGACAAAAATACAAATGCCAAAGCAATTGCAATATTACAACTCATATAGGGCACTGTGCAGCAAAAAAAAAAATAAATCTGGCTTAGCAGAGTAACACAAATTAAAGTTCAGTAGCACTATGCCTGGCAAACAGCAGCTTATATCGAAACATGTCATAGCTCAAGTAGAAAAAATAGTACACTAAAGATAACAATGCAGATAAGGCAAATGTATAATCACATCTTAATGTCTAAGTAATTAAAGTGGTGCACCACAAGAAGTTATTCTACCAAAAGTTACCAATTACTTGAAAAGAAAATTATGAATGCAGTTACTAGTTCCTTCTTATTGTTCTTTCCTTTCCAAGTGCTCCTTTTTTAAAGAATGTGGATCATAAAATAATTATTTAATAGATCTGTTGACAGAAAGTGTTCACATTAGCAAATACATTTCATTTTATAAAAGCAATGCTGCAACACAGCTGGAAAACAGATGTCAAATGAAATAAGCAACTATGAAAAGCAAAGCATAAAAATATCATTCAGTAGTCATGTGACATTTCGTAAGTTAGTAGAAATTCTCTCAACTCTCATAGAAAGACGCTTGTCATAATCAGGTGTGCAGATGTAAAAATATTTCTTGTCATTTTATTAGGCATTTCAGTAAATATCGTAAATTAAGAGCTAGTGTAATCATATGTTTTCAAGTTCGACCGTGTCGTTTTTGCGATGCTTTCTCTAAAGGAATGACAATGGCCAGGATAATGGCCTTCCCTTTCTTTTTTTTTTTTCCTGTGCTCTGAAAGGCACGCGCTAATGACTTTTTCTCCAGGCGTCTGACACAGCTGGGTGCCCGCGACGCATTACGTGCAGGTGGTCACTTAACTTTCGTACGGAAATATTTACGACAGCAATTTTCGCTAAAGTGACAGTCTCACATAAAAATACTTCACAGGTCAAGAATTAGCGTTGCAAATCTGTAGAAACAAAATCCTATGAATATAACAGTGTCCAAAAAATGTTCAGTGGCATTGTGATACATTCACACATGATTCACACATGTCATAACTCTTAAAGTACGATTCTTGGTTTCCAACATCCTTTTTCACAAGTCAAGAGTCCCTACCCACTATTCATTACTCCTTACCTCATTATACATATACATGTTCGTCGACACTTCTTCAATATTTCATCGTGAGAAATACGTAGCATAATAAACATTCCTCAACAACATAATACACATCGTCGTCGTAATAATAACATCATAACACTTCAGTCAAATCTCAAAATCGTTGTAACTTCCTCCAATAATTTCTAAGCCTAAAATAATGCTCTGCTCATGTCAAAAGTGTCAGCTGCCTCAAACGTACTTTAAAAATCATGATCTCATACCAAATACATCATCGCCATATGAAACCTCCCCTTTGAACAATTCTTACACGACTGTGCTTAACCTGACACACAATATTTTTTAGCGCAACGCAATCTGACTTTCAAAAAAATCCCTACGAAAGAATGGCCCTGACTAACATTAACCTATACGTTTCACAAATCACTTACCTCACAAAAATCTTCGCTGCTCAAGCTACTGCAATACAGCGAGCGCCACTACTGCCAGCTAAATAAAAGATTCAAACTACTGAAGGCACTAACTACTGACAGGGATAGTTAGCAAATGAAAGATATTAATAGAGAACAAACAATGTATTTACCTTGATATCATCATATATAAATATAGCAGTTCATGACAAATTACAAATCTCCGCCATCTCTCTCCCCACATCCACCACTGCTGGCGGCTCACCTCCAACTGCGCAACGCTACGCGCTGTTCACAGCCAGCTGCCTAACACTACAATGGCGAGTATTACAACAATGCCCACAGCACAGCCAGTGATTGTCATACAGAGGTGGCGTTACCAATAAAAACCTAAACAGCCTACTTACATAGAGAAAACATAAACAGCCTACTTACATAGAGAAAACATAAACAGCCTACTTACAAATATTTCAACAGATCAACTGACCGCCATCCTCAGGTGACTATACTGCTGCACATTCTCGCCATAACTGAGTTCCCAACAGAATCGGCGGCTCCTTTGCATACCACGACCGCCCCACCTTGTCTGCACAGGCAGTACAAAACGATATATCACTAGCAAAACATTAATTAAAAGAATCTGCCGGTTGTAATGGAGACCGTTGTTGTTTAATATCAGATAAAATCGGAGTACACGTGTTAAGTAAAAGGAAACCCTTATCCTTATTAATAGTATTATCAGATAATCGAATTTCGATAGATTCCTTTAGAACACATTCCCAGTAGTGGAAAGCAGGAGAAAGCAGGAGTGGTCATTTGCATCTCATTATACAGCATCTTATGTCCCTCATTAAGACCGTGTTCCGCCGCTGCGGATTTCTCCGGCTAGAGCAAACGAGTGTGATGATGGTAGCCTACAAGTCGATCCTGAATAGTACGGATAGATTATCCACTATAAGCCATCCCACAATGACAAGTAATTTTGTATACTACGGGTTTTCTCAGTCCCAAGTCGTCCTTTTCTCATCGAAGAAGGGCTCTCGCCTTAGTCTGTGTCACAAACAAACTTTTGATGTCATGTCTTCTTAAAATTCTTGACATTTTCGAGTGTATACTTCCAGAAAAGGTGAAAAAAAGTAACAGATTTATAAATATCTCCTGATGGTTTCTCCGGTGGTCCATAATTAAGAGCACGACGTATTTGTTGGTGAGTATAACTATCCTGCTAAAAAACAAGTTTACGATGGCCCAATTCCTATTTCAAATTTTCTACGTCGTAAAAGGCATAGGCTGTCTTCACCAAAGTCCGCT
The DNA here is from genome assembly GCF_021461385.2 of Schistocerca piceifrons. Taxonomy (NCBI): domain Eukaryota; kingdom Metazoa; phylum Arthropoda; class Insecta; order Orthoptera; family Acrididae; genus Schistocerca; species Schistocerca piceifrons. Next base: position 775,448,946 of record NC_060140.1, on the reverse strand, counting down.
AGACCGCCCTGTGTTGGTGTCGTTCACATTTGGTTACCTGAAGGTAATTATCAGTATGCGTAGCTTTATGATACATCCTATTGCTCAAAGTACCATCACAGAAATGACGGATTGCTTTAGTGCTCTGCTAGCGAAATATCGTTTTACTTACTTCTTCCACTGGTGTGGTACTAGTTCATTTGCGTTTAGGGGCAGCAGCGCAGCTACTCGTGTATGCATAATGGGTCGGCCTCGGTGTGGAAAGGAGCCGCCGACAGTGTTAGAAATTCAGTTCCGGCGAGATCGTCCACCAGCAAACTCACACCTGAAGATGGCGGTCAATTGGTCTGTTGAAATATCATGTCAAGATGACTGCGCTATCCAGCTGTATACCCGAAGTGCATCATTAAAAAATTTCTTTTTGGGTCGCATTGACCTGAACACTACATACGTAACAACTACCATTGGGGGCAAAACTATTTTAGCAATTAGAAACTTTTTTTCAGTCACAGAAATCTCTAGTAATGACAGCCAAAGTCAGCCATTTTCAGAAACCTATTTCATTTTATGTGAAAGATAATAACAAGAGAGGGATATTGATTTCAGAGCCGAACTTAATAATGCAGATGAATAGGAGAAAGAATCCCGTAATGTTTGAATACTCCATTAGTAGTGTAGCGCTTGACACAGTCACGTCGATTAAATATTTGGGCGTAACATTGCGGAGCGATATGAAGTGGGACAAGCATGTAATGGCAGTTGTGGGGAAGGCGGATAGTCGTCTTCGGTTCATTGGCAGAATTTTGGGAAGATGTTGTTCATCTGTAAAGGAGACCGCTTATAAAACACTAATACGACCTCTTCTTGAGTACTGCTCGAGCGTTTGGGATCCCTATCAGGTCGGATTGAGGGAGGACATAGAAGCAATTCAGAGGCGGGCTGCTAGATTTGTTACTGGTAGATCTGATCATCACGCGAGTGTTACGGAAATGCCTCAGGAACTCGGGTTGGAGCCTCTAGAAGAAAGGAGGCGTTCTTTTCGTGAATCGCCACTGAGGAAATTTAGAGAACCAGCATTTGAGGCTGACTGCAGTGCAATTTTACTGCCACCAACTTATATTCCGCGGAAAGACCACAAAGATAAGAGAGATTAGGGTTCGTACAGAGGCATATAAGCAGTCATTTTTCCCTCGTTGTGTTAGGGAGTGGTACAGGGAGAGAAGATGCTAGTTGAGTTACGAGGTACCCTCCGCCACGCACCATATGGTGGATTGCGTAGTATGTATGTAGATGTAGATGTAGATGTAGAAAGGGATACAGAAGTAAAGTTGGAACCTTGTATCAGGAAGGGTCTCGTCTCTATCAGTTTCTTTGATACTCCTAAAGCAATTTGCCAAAACAAGACGGGCAGGCCGGAGTGGCCGAGCGGTTCTAGGCGCTTCAATCTGGAACCGCGCGACCTCTACGGCCGCAGGTTCGAATCCTGCCTCGGGCATGGATGTGTGTGATGTCCTTAGGTTTAAGTAGTTCTAAGTTCTAGGGGACTGATGACCTCCGACGTTAAGTCCCATAGTGCTCAGAGCCATTTGAAACAAAACAAGACGCTTCTTGGAAGTAATTTATTTGCTAGAGCAACACCACTCTGGGAGAGTAGTGCGGCATTCACTGCAGTGAGACATTTGCGTCACTTCATCGCGGTGCTATTTCTACATCTACATCTGCATGACTACTTTGCAATTCACATTTAAGTGCTTGGCAGAGGGTTCATCGAACCACAATCATACTATCTCTCTACCATTCCACACACGAACAGCGCACGTGAAAAACGAATACCTAAACCTTTCTGTTCGAGCTCTGATTTCTCTTATTTTATTTTGAAGATCATTCCTACCTATGTAGGTTGGGCTCAACAAAATATTTTCGCATTCGGAAGAGAAAGTTGGTGACTGAAATTTCGTAAATAGATCTCGCCGCGACGAAAAACGTCTTTGCTTTAATGACTTCCATCCCAACTCGCGTATCATATCTGCCACACTCTCTCCCCTATTACGTGGTAATACAAAACGAACTGCCCTTTTTTGCACCCTTTCGATGTCCTCCGTCAATCCCACCTGGTAAGGATCCCACACCGCGCAGCAATATTCTAACAGAGGATGAACGAGTGTAGCGTAAGCTGTCTCTTTAGTGGACTTGTTGCATCTTCTAAGTGTCCTGCCAATGAAACACAACCTTTGGCTCACCTTCCCCACAATATTATCTATGTGGTCTTTCCAACTGAAGTTGTTCGTAATTTTAGTTGAATTTACAGCCTTGAGAATTGTACTATTTATCGAGTAATCGAATTCCAACGGATTTCTTTTGGAACTTTGCGTTATTTAGCGTCAACTGCCACCTGCCACACCATATAGCAATCTTTTCTAAATCGCTTTGCAACTGATACTGGTCTTCGGATGACCTTACTATACGGTAAATTACAGCATCATCTGCGAACAACCTAAGAGAACTGCTCAGATTGTCACCCAGGTCATTTATATAGATCAGGAACAGCAGAGGTCCCAGGACGCTTCCCTGGGAACACCTGTTATCACTTAAGTTTTACTCGATGATTTGCCGTCTATTACTACGAACTGCGACCTTCCTGACAGGAAATCACGAATCCAGTGTGTGGTGCACGAATAAGGAGACTCATCTGGTCGGAGGCGCGTGGCGGGACGGCTCTTAGTCGCCGACTGCACGACTGCCGAAGAACGGCCAGCACGTTCCCCAGATTCGTTTTCCCGATTTCCACGGAGCGCCGCTGATTGAATCGAATGCGGTATTCCAGGCGTGAGGGGCGCAGCTGAGCTGACTCATCGCAGCACACCGCAGCAGCGCTCCGGGTCGTCTGAGGAGGCGACGGGTTCCCCGCTAAGGACATAGAGTGACTCTGTGAGCCCGACACACTGCCAGTGTTTTGCTTGTTCCGAGCGTCACACGCGGTGGTTTGGCTTGATGTAATGGAACAAGTCAATCTGTCACGAGCCAGTGCATTCAAGCGCTTCAACTGCCTACGAGGTAAGCATCTTTGATTACAACAACATTACTTCTACGCTGCAATGATTTCATTCTAAGTGTGTATCTCAAGTTCTTTGTGACGATATCTCTACTGTTCACTTATTTCAATTTTGGCTCAATAAATATTAATTATAAAGTCGATTTTATTCTGAAAGACAAAAATTTATGTTTGCTGCGCGTTTATCTTCATGTGAGAATGAGAGGAACATAATTAGTACACTTATTTGATTGTTGATTCAGATGGCAACATTATTGTTGTCGAAATATGTTCCGCAGTTTCTTCTTTACCATGGATTTGCTTGTACAACCATTACGTGAATTGGCTGTGTTTTCGGCAATAATTACGAAGCATTATTTTCTGATTTCAGTGGCCGAAATAATTATTAACAAACTGCACTGTAACTGAGGCATGCTGTGTACGTGATACAACACGAGCTACTCTTACTGCTTGCTAACCTTTACTGACTACACACATTAACACTGATGGCGCCTCCAAAAATTTTATGCTATGTTTTTGAAATTTTAGATGGCTTCAACACAACATTGTTTCCATATTATAATAAATGATTTACTTTAATTGATTATATTTCCAGTATATAATGGGTATGCTCATTTACATGTTTTTCTAATCGTACCCAATGTAATGCAGGTACAATTTCGTATAAGTTACTCTATTCATATGTGAGGTGTGCGTGGTCTTCATCCCGAAGACTAGTTTTAGTCTCTATGGCACCAAATGACTGCTGCAACCACTCAAATCTGCTTACTGTATTAATTCCACTGCTTTAGTTTCATGCTCTTTGACTCTTATTACCCCAGTCTGGTGCCTGTACAAATTGTAAATAAACTTTCGCTCTCTGTACTTTATCTATGCTACCTTCAAAGTTCAGAGTATATCCCAGTCAACATCGTCAACAGCTTACTCTAAATCTACAAACGCTATAAACGTAGATGTGCCCTTCGTAAACCAATCTTCTAAAATAAGTGGTAGGGTTAATATTACATCGCGAGTTCCTCCGTTTCTCTTCAACACAAACTGATCTTCTCTGACGTTGGCTTCTACCAGTTTTTTCATTTTTCTATAAATAATTCTTGTCAGTATTGTGGAACCAATACTTATTAAACTGATGGTTCGTTAGTATTGGTAACGGCTGCCTTCTGTGTAGCTGGGATTATTAAATTCTTCTCTTGTCGGTAGCCATTTCACCTGTTCCTATATTTTACACAACAAGTGGAGTAGTTTTGTCATGGCTGGTTCTCCCAAAAGTCTCAATAAATCTGAAGTAATGTCGTCTAATTCAGCGATCTTGATTCGACTTTGGTCTTCCAGTTCTCTGACAAATTCTTCTCACAGTGTTACATCTCCCAGTTCATCTACATTTACTTCCACTTCCCTTCCTATGACATTACCTACAAGTGCCTTTGTTTTATATGGCCCTTCTTTGGAGGTGAGTTTTTTTTATCTTGAGACCCCCCCCCCCCCCCCCGCCCCCCAGGAGGTGAGTAGAGGAGCAACTTTGAAATTTTAAATAGGAACTTCCCCCTTTTATTGTAGAATCGGATACTACAGTAGAAAAGCATTTAACTTTTGTGCGTAAAACTTTTGTCGTTGCACGGTAGATGATGCTTAATCAACAAACAACACAATTAAGATCCAAGACGTTACTATCTCGAGAAAAAACATTGGATCAAAAATATTAACAGAAACCTGTTTGACAAGACTTCATATTTTGTAGTATTTTTAATATAGCTGTTTGGAAACATTCATTAATTATCTGACTTGATCTCATTGCGTGCACGTCGGACCTCATTTCTTTAATATGTTCCTTCATAACCTGACTGTGTTACTGGTTAGAATACAGGCTGTTGCGATATAAGAGAAAATTCGAATGACCTACATTTTTGGAAAAAGCGTCAAGAATGTCGATAATGCTGTAACCACTTATGCTCAACGTTTTCCAAACCGGGTGCGATTGCGCGTGCTTTTTGGGAGGGGAAGGAGAGAGTTTTTTATTTGACAGTTATCCATGGAGGGACTCTACATCCAAGTGAAGGGTGTGGGATCTTGCCCACTCGTCGCTAATATGATGCCTAATGGATGCAGCGTTCTCGGAATGCTATACAACACATATGCAAAAGCAAATGACATATAAAGCAAATGACAATACTTAACTTTGGAGATACATCGGTGTCACAAGTAACATGCAAACAATAATAGTCCTCGTTATAGATAAAGTCCAGACAAGTAACTGATAAGGATCACAACTAGTTGTTCTTGTAGCACCCTCCACAAATGTGTTCCACTAATGTCAGTACTCTGAGGCGATCTGAGTCCAGAGGCTGGCTGGAGCGGCGCTTGAATCACTTCTTCCAGGCGTCGCTGCTGGCGCCTCTCGCTCCTTCTCAGCGGCCTATTGGCTGACGTTTCCTCACCGCCTTCTCTGGTCTTGGCGTTCGTCCTCTTCATTCCGGCGCTTGTGATTACGCCAGAACAAAAGGCGCCGTTGAACCACTGGAAAATAGTTGCTGGAAAGATAATGAAACTACGACTTAAGCTGCAATCACTCATAATCCCCACATCAGCACTCCCCAGTTAAATTGTGAATCGGGAATTAGACTACTGTTTGTCGAATTTTGAAACATAGAAAACAGCGTCTGTTTCATACAGGGTGGGGCAAATAAATCTGACCCAGACATCAGAGTTCCAGGCTACAAAGAAACGCAGCAGAGGAAAGGAAATACACAACCTTCTACCACGAGTTTTAAACTAAGTATTAGTGATGATTAAATCGTGCTCTGTGCGAAACTCTACCAGGTGGCTTATGGTTTCATTCATTTTCCGCAGTCCATGTACTCCTATTGTTTATTTTCTCTCTTCGTTTTCTTCCTATCGAATTCCACATCAGAATTAAAATGTCGTCTCCCTTAACTATCTGAATAATTTATTTTATATCATCATAATATGTTCTTTCTATCTCTTTGTCATCTGCAAAGCTTATAGTCATATGATCTGGAACGATTGTGATGTGTGCTGCCTAGAGCTACCAGACTGAATTCGTGGCAGCCCCGGAAACCAACAACGGACCATGGACATTTGTGTAATGGGATACAGAATTTGTTAAACAGTTTTTTGTGCATTATTACGATTACAATTTTTACTAACGAAGTGAAATTAACTGCTACTAATAATATTATTGGTACGACTATTAATCGCCTACTAATTCTGCCATTACCGCTAACCGAATCTACACCAAGCAAAATAAAAATATTAATAGTAAAAATTATGCTATAAATCTTATGATTCATATTTTGTTGAGGACGTCGCTGCAGTCAGAAGAGTCTTGTTTTTAAAAACAACGCTGTAGACATTTACACATGTCATTTTCAAATTCATTTGTGCACATATCTCAGCTTTTACAAGTTCAACGGACATTTTGTTTCTAGCATCCGATCATAACGCACTCATTACATTAAACACTAAACGTGCTCGTAACTGACAGGAACTGCGGGGACATGCTGCACTATTTTGCTTGTTTGGTGCATTTCCTTTTTCTAAAGACTCGTTCCACATTTTACAACAAAAATTATTATCTTTTCTACAAAGATTTGGTACTCCAGATTTCAAAATAGAAAACTCATGATACAATTCGTTTCCACAGAAACTAATTTTCAATTTCTTTCTCACTCTGGTCAAGACATTAAACGCAAATAGTTTTGATTGACTTAAAACTTACCCGGGAACAATTTTATACATTTCATACTTCCCACTAAAGTCGTACCATTTATGAAGATAGTCTAATAATCAGTCGTAAACAAGTGTGCACTCCTTTACTAGAATATTCTTTTATTCTTTTGTAATGTGTTCTAAACACATATTAACTTCAAATCCATAAAACGCGTCCTCCTTAAGACCCTTTATTTGTTTCTTCAGTTACAACATAGTCTCGTTTACAGCTGTGGAAAGTGTGTCCCTTTCCGAAAAGTCTAACTGCTTTAGAAAATACAGGAAAGCTGCTTTTAAGAATGCAGTAAACACTCTGGTAGTATTAGTGAATATTCGTTTATTTCGTCATGTTGTGAGTTAATAAATTTCAAAATTTGAGGCTATGTTTTTCCTTTACTCCGTGCTACATAATAAGTCTCTAAAACTCGGCACGCCCTAACAAGACCTGCCACAGGCTACTGAAACGACAGCCACCGCGCAACAGTTCGTCGCAATAGCTTACTAAAACCAAACTCAGCAAACTTGCAGAGTGTTTGTAGTTCCTCGGAATTTTTTGACGATAAAGGAAAGCCTGAACATGTATTAAGAACTAGACATCATGTTTTAGGAGCCTGAATACAAATTCAATTTAGTTACGTAATAGATGATAACAAATGATTTTGATAACGTTTGTATTATCTTCTTTTAATGTAGTAAATGCGCAATTATGTTTATCAGAATTAAATTAGCATTGTCGTCTGGATAAGAAGCTAAGGTGTTTACAGTTGTCCATTTCCCAATTAGATAGATTTTAGTTAATCTGGGATGGCTTCTGCAAATTCGTTTACATCTTCACAGAAATCAAGAACTTCGTTACATTTTCCATCTTTGGAGATGCACGTTACAGCTATTGGGTGATGTTTTTTATTGTCCTTATTTGAAGCGTTTGAACCTGATGAAAACGGAACATTTGAATTCGCTTAGTATCTTCTCTTTAGCATAAGGCAGAAGCAAAATTTTTACTAACGCCTCACATTTAGTTAGGCAGAATCTTCCTTTCGTTGTTGCAGTGGAGTCCCTGCAAACAAGTGGACATAATTGCCACAACCTCCAGAATTATTAACAATTGTGGTATTTCACATCATGATATGTCAAAGTTAATTACATTGCAGTGATTTTATCGCTGTCGCATAAAATTGTTTTGACAAGAATTTTAGAACAAACTAATTTCTCTTACGTGTGATAATATTCGTCTTGTGTCTTTCTGATTGTAAATGTATATTCACGGTTTTCACAGCGTCATATTTAACAGTAAATGAGATTATGCAAATTCTGCGTTTGCACGTACACTCACCACTATCAACTTTTGTGCCCACTCTTCATAATTTTCATCCTGCTACCATTCTTACAGGAACGAATTGAAATATGTCTCTTCATTTTAAGGCACTTTACTACTCACTACTCTGAATTACGAAAACTAGTTTATACAGGCACGATCCGAGCATTCAAACAATTACTGGTAAACCTGTAACTGACAATGAAAAACGGACACAAAAAAATAAATGTTGTCAGAGGACAAGTTGCCGCGATTTATCAGCGTTTCTTTAGTAACGTGACAGCCGAATATTACAGACACAATAACGAACAGTTGTTACAATAACAATGGAAATGTAGCGTTTTGTTACAATCAGAAATAAAAATTAGAACTAAATCATTCAAAATGATCAAAGAGCAAGATTACATTCTAGCTCGTAGATTTAAGTCATTAGGCCGTATACCCGGAGAATCTTGGCTACGATAATGCCTTCACTATTCTTTTCATAGTAGCTTGCACGCATTCCCGTTTTCTTATTCATTATTAGACCTACTCCTCAATGAGACCTATTTGATTTTGTGCTGATAACCTTTTGCTCGCCTTACCAAAAGTTCCATTTTTCCTGTATATCTAACTTCAATCTATCCGTTACCCGTTTCAAATTCTGTAACCTATCCATATATTAATGGATCTAACATTCTACACTCTGACCCATAGAACGTCAGTTTTGTTTTACCAGATTTTTACCTAATTTCTAGAAATATCGCTGTTTACGTCTTCATGTTACAAACTACACCTAATTAGAAAACTGAAACTATGTTTCTCCTTATTATACTTAACAAGTACAGCAAAACTGGAGAACATTGTGATACTTTTAGCACTTTTCGTAACATAATCTTATTCCAATATGTACTGTGCCATTTAATTTCCACACATACAAAATTCCCCCCCCCCGTTTTCCCCAGCCCAAGCTCAGGACAACATTGTGACATGAAGTCCAAGAAGGGGAACGTGGAGTTAACTTCATCTGTCGCAAAGATGAGCCGACCCAATATTTCGTCAAGACACACGATTATAACTGTGTTACAAATCTGCCCATACTTATGAGTCCTGTTTTATCTATAAACAGAATAACATTTGTCACAAAATTTACCAATTTGGTGAGATATACTTGTATAATTTTCTTGAGTTCTGAATAATTATTGGTGTATTCTTACTGAAACAAAAAAGAATGGAAAAAAGCTCAACTGCATTAAGCAAGGTAATTAAATAAAACTGTTGCACGCTTATTTATGAGTCTTTCAGTGGAACCGTATGAGATTAAAACAGCCTCATACGGTTCCACTGAAAGCCGCGTAAATAAGTGTGCCCTTACATTAACAGAATATTTTCCAAGCAAGGTTAATTAGTTAAAACTGTTAGTAGCTTGCTTCAAATTCAGTGCCATGAGATAAACCAAAGCCGTGATACATTTAATACAGTATTCTGAGCAACTGTGTGTCATATTTAGGATCACGAAATAAAACTTTTTCTTCTTGACTGAACCATTCGCAAATGTCTCTAATTTCATTAATGAAACTTGTTTTCCATAATTTCGATTACTACACTTGTTTCGGTAGCCATGTATGCTGTCACAAAGTTGAAGAATATTTTTATAAAATTTAACTGTCATGCAGAATGGTCACACAAATACGTAACTTATTTACAATCACTTGCCTTCAGTTAGTCAGCTAATCAAAGTTAAGAGCAGTAACAGAAAATTTGCAAGAAATTTACAAACACGTTTTTTGACTTGCAAGCAAAATGTGGTACTTCAATGTACATATTTGCAGTTTCCATTAGTTATGGCAGCGCTATAGAAGAACACACTACAGCAGAGCTATATGTTGAATGTTGACCCGAGGTACATCGTATAAGAATAAAAAGCTAAAACACGCTTTTTTCTCAAAGTTATACCTCAGCCACAAAGTTGCACAGTTATACGGTGAATTTTATCTGAAATATTCCTGTAATCAAGATAACGTTTCTTTAGCAATTTCTATATAACTTCAGTATTTTTAATAAATCCAGTCAGACTGATAAAGCACACTAAAAGACTTACCAACTCTACTTCCGACAGAATAAGACAGTAAAATTTTTACGAGGTTCATTTTTACCGAATTGAACACTATCAGTACACACGAATACGTTACTGAACATGCAACAGCAGTGAAGTTTACCGAATTAGTTAGGACAATTACACCACCACTGTCAAAGTGGACTCTCATTTTAGAGCAACTACGAAGTCATATATAGATCGATTTATTGTGTCTACACAGTGAAGGCCTCTGAAAAGGGTTCATTACGCTGGACAATGACGACACTGATGAGCGTGAATGGGCACTGTTCGGTAGTGGGAGAGACCTGACACTTGTTATTCATTACCAGATACGTGATAGTGTACAGTAGACGAGAGCAGAGCTCTGATCAGGGATACAGTTTTTTGAAAGATTCTCGGAGATGCACTGGCAAATTAAGCGTACTGGGGAATTCATTTCACGAAAATACTTTTGCTTGGTATGTGTTTTTGAACAGGAAAAATTGAAACAGCAAGTGCTACAAAATAGAAAAAAACTCGAGCTCGCCATATTTTGGGGAAGGATTATGTCTCTAGCATACACCAGTTTCTTCTACACCTGTACATGTATCGGTGAAGTATCACTGTCGTCAGCGGATTAATTTCGTATTCTGCTGAATAACAGGTAAGAGTTTGCTTTATGAATATACCTACAATTAATGGATTATGGTCACTCTGTTTATATTATTTTAACAAAATATGCACTTTTGTATGAAACACAGATGTTGATATAGCTGTGTCTAGTCGGCAGCACAGCTGATATTTTGGTACAGTTCGTCACCTGGTGCTAATAAAGATTGATCTATAGTGGACTACTTATACTGAACGAAAATGTTGACCCTTAGATGAAGCTATTGGTGTTTCAGATACGTTACGTTTTCTTTTTTTATATTACCTTACTGCAAATATATACTTCTTTCGGCTGTCAACAGTGATATTTTAATTATCTTGTAACGTTTGTTTCCTCGGTTATTGTTGTTGTTTTCGAAAATTTTCTACTAATTGTTTGTGACGACGTGTTGTTTGTGATGGGTTTTGTAAACTGACGAGTGCGGCTGTACGTAAATTATTTTTACGTGCTTCTTGTGGTTTCCTCGTTGTCACTCGAAACTGTACTAGCAAATACACCCCCTGTGTCACTGTTTAGGAAATATTCAATTGTTTCACCTTTATCTTTGTTTTCCGGGCGGGAATTTCATACTTCGTTTTGACTTCTGAGTTTTAGGTGTGTGTGTGTGTGTGTGTGTGTGTGTGTGTGTGTGTGTGTGTAAAATCTTTTTACATTTTATACCAAATACGGACAAAAAGAGCATTTTAATCTCAAGATGAATATGAAGCTGGACAATCACAAGTAAGAATACAATCTGGAGTATTTCACACAATACCAGAGCAGACAAGAGAGACTATACAGTCCTACGAGGGGAGACTTTACTGTAGGGTTAACTGCCTTATGCCCAAAGCCTGGAAACCAGGCTACACTCGTCACCAGTCCGCGGGTCACGGCTTGCTACTAAAATGCACCACCGTACCACAGTGAAAGTTTACCTGCCAATGTCCCGTCACTACAAATAACACCCACAAAAGCCACATTGAGATAATTGTTAAGAGGACAAACTTGTTAAAGATCTTAAATATTTCTTTTTGATGGAAAAAAATTATTACTTTGGTTTGAAACTATAGGAAATTTTGTAAATAGTACGGGACAGAACTTGGATTGAGAGTAAACCGAAGGAAGACGAGAATATTGATAAGCAGCGAAAATTAAATTTTCGACAAATCACGTCACAGACAAAGTTCAAAAGCATAACAACGCATAGTAAACCGAGCAAGGAGAACATAAAAAGTAGATTAACATAGGCAAAGAAGGCATTCCTCGTCCAAATCTCCTAGTAGCAAAAATAAGCATTAATAAAAAGAACGAAATTTCTGATGTCGTAAGTCTGCAGCAAAGCATTGTATGAAAATGAATCGCTGACATGGGAATACTGGAAAAGAAGAGAATCGATGCGTATAAAATGTGGGGCCACAGAAGGATGCTGCGAACTACTCTGAGGTAGCAAAAGACATGAGGTGCCTCCTATTGTCGTGTCGGACTTCCTTTTGTCCGTCGTAGTGCAACAACTCGACGTACCATAGACTCAAGTCGTTGGTGTCGCCTATAGAAATATTTAGCCATGCTACCTTTATAGCCATCCCTAACTGCGGACGTGTTGATGGTGTAAGACTTTGTGCACGAACTGGCCTCTCAGTTATGTTCCATAAATGTCCGATGAAATTCATGACTGGTGATCTCGGTGGCCATGTTACGCGCTCGAGTTGTGCGCAATGTTCTTCAAACCAATCGCGAACACAGTGGCCTCGTGACGTGGTGCATTGTCATGATTGGTTGCAAATGGTGTCCAAACAGCCGAACACAACCATTTCCAATCAATATTCGATTCAGCTGGACTACAGGACCCACTCCAGTTGATGTAAAAAGAGCTCACACCGTTATGGAGCCACCACCAGCTTGCACAGTGCCTTGTTGACAACCTGAGTCGATGGCTTCGTGAGGTCTGCGCCACACTCGAACCCTAACATCAGCTCTTACCAACTGAAATCGGCACTCAACTGACGATTCCACGGTTTTCCAGTCATCTAGGGTCCAACCAAAATGGTCACAATTCCAGGAGAGGCGCTGCATGTGATGTACTATTACCAAAGACTTTCGCTTTGGTTGTCTGCTGCTACAGCCCATTAACGCCACGCTTCACCGCACTGTTTACGCCGACTGCTGTGGTTAAAAAAAATGGCTCTAAGCACTATGGGACTTAATATCTGAGGTCATCAGTCCTATAGACTTAGAACTACTTAAACCTAACTAACCTAAGGACATCACATACATCCATACCCGAGGCAGGATTCGAACCTGCGACCGTAGCAGCGACAGCAGCGTGGTTCCGGACTGAAGCGCCTAGAACCGCTCGGCCACAGCGGCCGGCTTTCTGCGGTTATTTCAAGCAATGTTGTTTGTTAACAATGACAACTCTACTCAAACTGCTCTGCTCTCGGGTCTTAAGTGAATGCCAACGGCCATTGCGTTGTCCGTAGTGGCAGGTAATGCCTGAAATTTTGTATTCTTTGAATATTTTTGACACAGTGAATCTCGGAATGTTGAATTCCCTAACGATTTCCGAAATGGAATGTCCCATGCGTATAGATCCATCTAACATTTTGCGTTCGAAATGTGTTAATTCGCGTCGTGCGGCCATAATCACGTCGGAAACCTTTTCACATGACACATGATATCAACGCCAATACACTGCCCTTTTATACCTTGTGTACTAGATACTACAGCAATCTGTATATGTGCATATTGCTATGCGATGACTTTTATCACTTCAGTGTGTGTGGAAGCATGAAATAAGAAATGAGGAGGGAATCCACATAATCGGCAATGAAGGGAACATGTGAATAACACTGATCAGGGTAATGGACCGGATGATAAGGAATGTTTCAAGCCCTGAGGAAATCCTTTCTACTATAAGAAGTTGCAAACGACAGAAATTATAGGGAAAAATAGAAATTGGATAAAACATATGAAATAACTGAGTATGTCTGGCGGAAATGCTATTCGAAATTCGCACACGGGAAGAAATAGTGGTGGGCCGCATGAAACGTGTTGGAAGAATAATAACCCCACAAAAAAGGAACAGTACATTCTTGTTGGTGCACCTAGTCCTGTAACTTTATTGCCTGCATCTGCAGCACTAGAACGCACTTTTTTCTGTGAGACATCAGTCATCTGACTTGTTTGAGGTGGTTAGCCACGAGTTACTCCCTGTGTCAAACTTTACATTTCAGAGTAGCAATTACAACCTACGTTCTCAATTATTTGCTGAACGAATTCCAGTCTCTTTGGGTCTCTACAGCTCCCTCTAGTACCAAGGAAATTATTTCCTGATATCTTAAAAGATGTTCTGTCATTCTGTCCCTTCTTCTTGCCAGTGTTTGCCATATGTTTCTTTCTGCGGAGAACCTGCTCACTCCTTACCTTATGAGTCCACCACATCTCAGAGTCTTCGATTCTCTTGTGTTCTCTTTTTCCCACAGAGAGCATTACGGTAGTTTAATTGCTCCGTTTGATGGCAATTTACCCTACTCAGGTGTAAGATTTGTATATAATGAAAGTATTTTGGATTTCTTAACTGGAGAGCATACATGACTGAGTATCGCATAATAAAAAGTACATTACATCATTTACTGTCATTGTGGCCTCTCATCTGAGCGCTACCTCACAAGGAGTTCAATTCTGTCGGTACATAACGTAGACGAGTCAGCAAATTCTGCAGGCAAATTGAAGAAAAAAGCCCTAACAGATTAAAACTTTGTGCCGTACTGGGACTCGAACCAGTAAACTTTGAGTATTAAAATAATGTGCCCTAACTATAGAATTCCGCAGTCGACAGCCAATGTCTGTCCTTCCTGAAGGGTGAAATAAACCAGACTTAAGGAGTGAGCTTCAGGTTTAATCTCTGAGCTGGGTAACTGAGGCGTGCGGAAACATAACGCATAGAGATCATGGCATGCCGTCCTCTTACCGCTGGGAAGCATCACGGCTGAACAGTTTCAGTCTGCAGTCGATGATACGCGCAAGTTTCGAACACGAGATTAGCACTGTCACGGGCTCTAAATTCTTTTTGTATTCACTGTAACGCGGCTATTGTATGAGATAACGATCTTAAGCTTTTATTACCAAGTTAGTTGCACGAGAAACATTTATCAATAGTTCATTAACTGAAATCTTGCAGCTAGCAGGCATAAAACACAGAGAGCGTATGGTTGTCTTTAACTTACATGGAAACCAGGCTGCAGTTATTAGCGAGGAAGAACATGAAAGGGAAGCAGTAGTTGAGAAGAGAGTGAGACAGGTTTTTAGTCTGTCGCGCCTGTTATTCGATCTGTAAATTGAGAAAGCAGTAACAGGAATCAGAGAGAGGTTCAGGAAAGGATTTAAAGTTTAGGGAGAAGAAATGAAAACTTAGAGGTTTGACGATGAGAATGCAATTTTGTCAGGGACAGCAAAACACTTAGAAGGCCAGATGAACGAAATGGATAGCGCCTCAAAAAGAAGTTATAACACGAGCATCATCGCAGGAGATCGTATAGATATACCAGCGTTTGACCGTTGCACAGACCTCAGTATGAAGGATATAGAACTAAGCGCTGGGAAGGAACTGAAGGAGTTGGAAAAAAGAAGTCGCTAGGTCCGGATGGAATCGCAGTTCGGCTTCACAGAGTATATTTACGCCATTGGCTCCTAGTTTAGTTTGCATTCATCGCAAATCTCTCTTCCAGCGCAAAGTCCAAAGCGACTGGGAAAAAGCTCAGGTGACTCCCGTACGTACGAAGGTTAAAGGAACGGACCCGCAAAATTACAGAATCAATATCGTTAACGTGGATTTGCTACAGAATTCTGGAGCATGTTGCAAGTTCGAACTTCACAAATTTCTTTGAGACAGAAGAGCATCTGCCCACAAACCACCACGTATTTAGAAAACATCGCTCGTACGAAACTCAGCTTGTCCCCAAAAGAGGAACAGCTGCATTTGACTTTCGTGAAGTAACAACACCTGCTCCATTCACCAAAAACGCCTCCCATCATGGTATGAGGATCTAAGGATGGTCAAAAACTGACCGAAACAGGTTATCATCGAAATAAATTTTTTGTGGTCGAGGTTGGTTGTGTTCATTTTTAAAGAATTTTTATCCAGACCGCTGTTTCTCCACGAAAAATTTTCTCAAAAATTACCATTTTAATTATTGCGTAATTGAAAGCGAAGATCTCAAGCCATGCAAAAAGACAGCAGGTACCACCTGGATCCGTGGTGAACGGTACCTGCCAAATGTTGTCCAGGTAATCGACAGATTTACACGGTTCTGTAATGTTTTGGGGATGCTTCAGTGTTGACAGTCATAGAGATCTTGTCGTTATCCATGGTCGCCTAGCGCCAGGTAGTACACTGAGCAGATTCTGTTGGACCATGTGGTGGCTGCAGAATACGGTGGTGGCTCCGAATTCCTTCTAATACCAGGGACCATTTGGAGTGCGTCAGGAGGGATGTCCTGTGAGGCCTGGACATTAAAATAATCGATGGCCGACGGTGAGCCCCGACCTAAACCCCATAGTGCCTATGTGGGACAGGCCTTACAGACGTTTTCGTTGTCGTCGTGTTCCACCACAGACGCTACAAGAACTCTTATGGGCTCTCACTGAAGGATGGGCACGGATACCACAGGATGACCTTCGTAGACTTAGTGATAATAGCTCACGAAGATCACACACTTCACTGAAGCTCTCAAAGTCCAATGAAAAGTGTCCAGGATGATGGGATGAATAAATGTTTCCACTTTGTCTTCGACACCTGTCGAACATTTCAGTCCTCTTTATGTCAACGGTAGAAGTTGCAATTATGTTTTTTCTGTGTACTTAAGTTGTGAAAGATAAAGGTATAAAGCCTTCACAAAAGATGACGAAGTAAACATTCCAGAATTCGAATCGAGAACAGCTGCCAACATGAGTAACGTAGAAGTAAATATCGTCGGAGTAGTGAAGCAACTCAAATCACTTAATAAAAGCGAGTCTTCTGGTCCAGACGGTATTCCAATTAGGTTCCTTTAGGAATATATTGATGCATTAACTCCATGCTTAACAATCATATACAACCTTTCGCTCGACGAAAGATCCGTACCCAAAGACTGGAAAGTTGCAGAGGTCACACCAATATTCAATAAAGGTAGTAGGAGTAATCCATTAAATTACACGCCCATATCGTAAACGTCGATTTTCAGCAGGATTTTAGAACATATATTGTGTTCAAACATTATGAATTGCCTCGAACGAACCGGTCTTCTGACACAGTCAACATGCGTTTAGAAAACATCGTTTCTGTGAATCACAACTAGCTCTTTATTCACATGAAGTGCTGAGTGCTATTCACAAGGAATTTCAGATCGATTCCGTATTTCTGGATTTCCAGAAGGCTTTTGTCACTGTACTACACAAGCGGCTCGTAGTAAAATTGCGTCTCAGTTATGTGACTGGATTTGCGATTTCCTGTCAGAGTGGTTACAGTTCGTAGTAATTGACGGAAAATCATCGAGTAAAACAGAAGTGATTTCAGGCGTTCCCCAAGGTAGTGTTATAGGCCCTTTGCTGTTCCTTGTCTATATAAACGATTTGGGAGACAATCTGAGCAGCCGTCTTCGGTTGTTTGCAGATGACGCTGTCGTTTATCGACTAATAAAGTCATCAGAAGATCAAAACAAGCTGGAAAAATATTTAGAAGAAATATCTGACTGGTGCGAAAAGTGGCAGTTGACCCTAAATAACGAAAAGTGTGAGGTCATCCACATGAGTAGCTAAAAGGAACTCGTTAAGCTTCGGTTACACGATAAATCAGACTAATCTAAAAGCCGTAAATTCAACTAAATACCTGGGTATTACAATTACGAACAACTTAAATTGGAAAGAACACGTAGAAAATGTTGTGGGGAAGGCTAACCAAAGGCTGCGGTTTATTGGCAGGACACTTAGAAAATGTAACAGACCTACTAAGGAGACTGCCTACACTACGTTTGTCCATCCTCTTTTAGAATACTGCTGCGCGGTGTGGGATCCTTACCAGGTAGGACTGACGGAGTACATGGAAAAAGTTCAAAGAAAGGCAGCACGTTTTGTATTATCGCGAAATATGGGAGAGAGTGTCACAGAAATGATGCAGGATTTGGGCTGGAAATCATTAAAAAAAACGGCGTTTTCCGTTGCGACGGAATCTTCTCACGAAATCCCAGTCACCAACTTTCTCCTCCGAATGCGAAAATATTTTCTTGACACTGACCTACATAGAGCGGAACCATCATCACGATAAAATAAGGGAAATCAGAGCTCGTACGGAAAGATATAGATGTTCATTCTTTCCGCGTGCTATACGAGATTGGATTAATAGAGAATTGTGAAGGTGGTTCGATGAACCCTCTGCCATTCACTTAAATGTGATTTTCAGAGTATTCATGTAGATGTAGGTGTAGATGTAGAATCTAGTAACACACCCCGTCCACTGTTATTACTCAGTGATGTATGGCGACATTCAAACTCACGTTTCCCTAATATTTCAGAGCTGTGTATTACATCTACATCTACATCCATACTCCGCAAGCCACCTGACGGTCTGTGGCGGAGGGTACGTTGAGTACCTCTATCGGTTCTCCCTTCTATTCCATTCTCGTATTGTTCGTGGAAAGAAGGTTTGTCGGTATGCCTCTGTGTGGGCTCTAATCTCTCTGATTTTATCCTCATGGTCTCTTCGCGAGATATACGTAGGAGGGAGGAATATACTGCTTGACTCCTCGGTGAAGGTATGTTCTCGAAACTTCATCAAAAGCCCGTATGGAGCTACTGAGCGTCTCTCCTGCAGAGCCTTCTACTGGAGTTTATCCATCATCTCCGTAACGATTTCGCGATTACTAAATGATCCTGTAACGAAGCGCGCTGCTCTCCTTTGGATCTTCTCTCTCTCTCTCTTCTATCAACCCTATCTGGTACGGATCCCACACTGGTGAGCAGTATTCAAGCAGTGGGCGAACAAGTGTACTGTAACCTACTTCCTTTGTTTTCGGATTGCATTTCCTTAGGATTCTTCCAATGAATCTCAGTCTGGCAACTGCTTTACCGTCGATCAACCTTATATTATCATTCCATTTTAAATCACTCCTAATGTGTACTCCCAGATAATTTACGGAATTAACTGCTTCCAGTTGCTGAACTGCTATATTGTAGCTAAATGATATGGGATCTATCTTTCTATGTGTTAGCAGCACATTACACTTGTCTACATTGAGATTCAATTGCCATTCCCTGCACCATGCGTCAATTCGCTGCAGATCCTCCTGCATTTCAGTACAATTTTCCATTGTTACAACCTCTCGATACAGCACAGCATCATCCGCAAAAAGCCTCAGTGAACTTCCGATGTCATCCACAGGGTCATTTATGTATATTGTGAATAGGAACGGTACTACGACACTCGACTGCGCCACGAGTCAAGTATCGCTATAATTCTCTACGTCATTCAAAAGGGGTTTAGCTACATGGTTAACGGACTTTAATATACTTAACACACTACGACGACCACGGCAATTGTAGTTCGAGCTCTAGGTGTTCTTGTTCACAAGATGTAGGAAGCCCCCTCACTCTGCAGTTCATCGTCGGTTACGAGTCGCACTAATGGTCACTCTAGCGTAAAAGCAAAGTACGTGAATTGCCTTCCCGGTAGTTGTGTGATTAGCGCGTGGGGCTGCCGCCACTGACGTTTCGCCCGCTCTTTGCAGAGCCCACCGGCAACAAGTCCGCCCGGTCTGCAACAGCTAGAGCACCCGACTAGCGCCACCTTACCTTAATGGATAAGGGACGGCCGGCAGTAGCGGTACGTGCCATCGCCGGCGTCAGCGATGAATAGCGCAGCCGCAGTGCCGCGCAGGCCGCGAGCGTTTTTGCGCGCGGGATGTGCCGTTACGGCTAAGTGGCCGTAAAACTCCGGTGGGGAATGCGGACCAGTCTGTGGCGCCCGGGGATAACAGTGATTAATTTCCGTGCGCGCCCGACAGCCGAGCAGGAGGTGAGCGGCTCGGCCGATCTGATGCGGGCAGGTGCTGATAGCGCGGCCGCCAATCCCTCAAACTTCACCCGTGTCCGCTTCTCGATTCCCGATAAGTATCCTGATAAAGTATACCAGTTTTACTTGGCAGCTTCTGTCGCGTAGTCTGAGATCGAAGATCGGTTCTATACCTGACAGTGCATACGTTAGCAAGATGAAACTCGTTGGTAGTACATGGCTGAGGAATGGATTCGTCTCACGTTTTGATTCTCCTGAAATAGCATGCTACCTTCCTGCTTGACACCAGCTTTGCAGTTATGTTATATCATAGCACATGGTGCAAATTATTATAAAACTAAAAAAAAAAGAAAACTACTCGCACCCGAAGAAATTACCAAATGAGACAGAAATCGGTAGGTGTGACGTACATGTGAAGGCAAACAAATGATTACGATATCAGAAAAATTATGTGATTTATTCAAGAGCTTCACGAATTAAGCAGTTTTTCTACTTGGCATTGTCTGACAGATCTGCTGGTTGTCCTCCTACATTTACTTCTACATGGTTACTCTGCAGTTCACACTTACGTGCCTGGCAGAGTGTTCATCGAACCATTTTCATACTACTTCTCTACCATTCCACTCTCGAATGGCGCGTGGGGAAAAGGAACACCTAAATCTTTCCGTTCGAGCTCTGATTTCTCTTATTTTATTACGATTATCATTTCTCCCTACGTAGGTGGGTGCCAACAAAATATTTTCGCATTCGGAAGAGAAAGTTGGTGATTGAAATTTCGTAAATACATCTCGCAGCAAAGAAAACCGCCTTTGTTTCAGTGACTGCCACCGCAACTCGCGTGTCATATCATTGACACACTCATCCCTATTGCGCGATAACACGAAACGAGCTGCCCTTCTTTGCACTTTTTCGATGTCCTCCGTCAATCCTACTTGGTAATTATCCCATACCGCGCAGCAATATTCTAGCAGAGAACGGACAAGTGTAATGTAGGCTGTCTCTTTAGTGTGTTTGTTGCATCTTCTAAGTGTTCTGCAGCGCAGTCTTTGTTTCGCCTTCCCCACTATATTACCTATGTGGTCTTTCCAATTTAAGTTGCTTGTAATTGTAATTCCTAGGTATTTAGTCGAATTGACGGCCCTTAGATTTGTGCGATTTATCGTATACCAAAAATTTATCGGATTTCTTTTAGTATCCATGTGGATGACCTCGCACTTTTCTTTGTTTAGTGCCAATTGCCACTTTCCACACCATACAGAAATTCTCTCTAGATCATTTCGTGATTGGAATTGATCGTCTAATGATTTTACTAGACGCTAAATTACAGCTTCATCTGTAAACAACCTAAGGGGGCTGCTCAGATTATCACCTAGATCATTTATATAAATCAGGAACAGCAGAGGGCCTATGACACGACCTTGCGGAACGCCGGATATCACTTCTGTTCTGCTCGACGATTCAGCGTCTATCACTACGAACTGTAACTTCTCTGAGAGGAAATCACGAATTCAGTCACACAACTGAGACGATACTCCATATGCACGCAATTTGATGAATAGTCGCTTGTGAGGAACGTTATCAAAAGCCTTCTGGAATCTAGGTATATGGAATCCATCTGAGATCCCTTGTCTACAGCACATTACTTCATGGGAATAAAGAGCTAGCTGCTTGCACAAGAACGATATTTTCTGAATCCGTGTTGGTTATGTATCAATAAGTCATTTTCTTCAAGGTGATTCATAATTTTCGAGTACAGTATATGCTCCAAAATCCTACTGCAAATTGAGGTCAGTCATATGGGTCTGTAATTCAATGGGTTACTCCTGTTTCTTTTCTTGAATATTGGTGTGAACTGTGCTACTTTCCAGTCTTTAGGAGCAGACCCTTCGTCAAGTGAGCGATTGTATATGATTGCTAAGAAAGGCGCTTTGTGTCTGCATACTCTGAAAGGAACCTGATTGGTATACCATCTGGACCGGAAGACTTGCCTTTCTTAAGTGATTTGAGTTGTTTCGCAACACCTAAGGTATCTACTTTTATGTCACTCATGCTAATAGCTGTGCTGGTTTTGAATTCTGGACTATTTACTTCGTCTTCTTTCGTGAAGTTATTACGCAAAACTGTATTTAGTAACTCCACCTTAGTGGCACCATCATCGGTAACATTTACATCGCTGTCGCCCAGTGATAGTATTGACTGTTTTTTGCCACTGATGTACTTTACATACGACCAGAATCTCTTCGGGTTTTCTACCATCTCCTGAGGGATATCGTGCTAAATTCTGTCCAATTAGAATGTAAGATCGTCAAAATCCTGAGCCGGTTGGAGGGTCCGGCCCATAATTTCTCAAACAATCTCATTTTGGGGAGAGAAGCGCAACATTTGCTGACCAAGGTAGGGAAGACAAACAATAGAAATTTTCGTCATTTGCGGGCGGGAATTATCTTGTTGAAATGTAAGCCCAGGATGGTATGCCATGAAGGGTGACAAAACGGCGCGTATAACATTGGCGGCATACTGTAACGGTGCCGCGGATGACAATCAAAGGGGTCCTGCTTTGAAATGAAATGCGACCCCAGACCATCACTTATGGCTGGCGGTCGACAGTCCGGGTTGGTAACCCACCATTGTCCAAGACGCCCCCAGATAGGCTTTCGCTGGTTATGAAGGTGGAATCTCACTGACTGGAGTAGAATTGTCTACTGAAATAAGTCCCGCTTCGAATTGAGCAGTCTGTGTGGGATACCAACGTCACTGTCGCCAGCCGTATGGCCCGATAACGAGGAATGATGCACTGGAATTCCATTTCATTTCACATCAAGACCCTTTGGTCTCATCGTCGGCACCCTTACAGAGGTATGTCGTAGATATTCGACGCACCGTTTGGTGCCCTTCATGTAAATCCATCCTGGGCTTACATTGCAGCAAATTAATGACCGTCCGCACATGATGGAAGACTCTATTGCTTGTCTTCGTGCTTGCTAAACGCAACCTTGATCAGCAAGGCTGCCCAAGTGAGATAGTTTGAGGTATTATAGGGAGGCTCTTCAGCCAACTCGGGAGTTTGACGATCTAACGCACCAGTTGGACAGATTTCGGCGAGATACCCCTCAGGAGGACATCCAACAACTCTATCAACCAATGAAAAGCGTAATAAATGCTTGCATAATGGCCAAAGATGGACCTAAGTGTTATTGGCTTGCTCAATGTGTGAAGCTCTTTCCCTTGATTCACCCATTTTTTCTGAAACTGTAATCATTTATTTGTTTGTACATGTATATCACATCTACCGATTTGAGTCCCTTTCAGACAATTCCTGCAAGGTGCGTTTTTCTTTTTCTTTTTTTTTTTGTCTTAGAGAGTACTTAGAAAGCTGTTTTTAGAATTTGGAGAGCAATTAAAGGAAAGCAAAATCTGATATCTTACAAGGATTGTTAATGAAGGATGAAGAAGAAGGATTATGTTTTAAAGTCACATCGACGATGACCTTATGAGAGATAGAACACAAGCTCAGATAAGACATGTCCTATCAACGGGGCCATCCGAGCATTGCTTTAGGCAATTAAGGGAAACCACAGAAAACTTTCCTCTGTTTAGTTCGTCGGGGAACAGAACTGCTATCATCTAAATGCGTCCAAGATCTTACCACTGTGTCGTATCGCGCTGTAAAAGGATTCGATGTAAATTATTTAGTGTTGAAAGTCATCTGTTAGAAAACGGCTGCGTGTCACTTATCTTTACGTGAGTTGGAAGTCACTGGTGTGGTGCAAAGACACTCTATACACAGTTTTCGTCTGCTAGGAATGTCACAGTCCTTGCAGAACCAAATCTTCGCGAAGCATTTCAGCAGCCGTACCCAACTGACCAGTGCGGTGTCAGGGAAGTTGAGATTTGAGTTAGATGTGTCCAGTTGGACAAAGCGCACTTGTGTCTCCGTGGACCGCTAGGGTAGTCGCATCGCGAAGACGCAGCATGCAATTACACAGTGGGGAGTACTGGTCGAGCAGCAGTTACTCCAATAGCGTGAATAACGCGTGGAAGAGATGGAATGTGGCATCTAGGAGAAAATGAAAAGATGTTCCCGAAATGTCTCGAGTTGGTGCAGTGGTTGAAATAATGGAATTCATATTTTCATCGAATAATGTTCAGTTGTCTGTACCGCCACTTTGATACTGCCATGTGGTGTATAATACGATGGCAACGCCGGATTTCGTTCCCAGTACTCTGGCAGGTAGTACCCCTGGTCCTGTTCGACGTCACGGAAAAAAAGACGAGGCTTTATCTCGACGGAAACAGCTCCAACTGAACGTCGCAGTGGCTATGAGAACGTGACAGTACGATGAGTACGCGAGCATCTACCGCACCACCGTTCGAAGGAGGACTGACTAGAAACGTGTCCGGGAAGCTATGTCTGCACCTAAACAGCGGCTTGCTGTTTCCTCGAGAGGGAAATCAAAGCCGTGGGCTACGAGTAGTCACCTGTGTTGTATTGGTCGATTCCTACATGGTACTATAATTTATGATCTGACACGTCTAATTAATGGAAGGTTCTTAGATTATTCACGGAAAACTGTATTTAGCTAGAACATTCGATCTACGTATAGTTGAGAAGCAGGCAGTTCAGCTCAGCATGTACATCATGTGTGGTCAATAAACGTGTTTTCGGTGTGGAGTGCTGGTTCTTGTTCATGGCCCTGTTCTCATAATTGGTACGTGATTCCGGTTCCTAATCGACAGTATAATACGTTTCCCATGGCTTCTGCAAATCACTTCAGACTAATAGCGCTGCGAATTATTTACATCATTTTTGAAGTCTGAACCTGGTCACCACATGCCTGAAAATAAGGGATAAACAATGTCATCGCGTAACAGTGTTGTATTTACTTTATAAGTAAATGACCCATCAAGCTGCACCTTTCCAGAAGCAGTTTGAATGAAGCTTCGTAAGAGATTAAGAAATTGTACTTCTCTACTTGTTGTTCCCCTGTTTCTTCGAGTAATCGCCTTTATTCATTTATTTCTTCAAGTATTTCGTGATATCGGAATGAGTCTTTTACATTACAGTGGAGTGTGATGTGTTGAGCAACTTACGTCACTTTAAAACCGTGTGGTAGTCCGGCACTCGAGCCTTCAACCTTAACTTTTGGAGCCATTCGACTTACCGTCTGTGCTATCCACGTATGAAACACTATGCGCCTTGAGTTCTGCACAAAACTTCTCTCCAATTTTCTGAACACCATAAACAGCTCTCCTGCAAACCTCGACGGATTAGTTCTCTTAGGGGAAAAGACATTGAGGAGGTCAGCCAGAGTTTCTGGAGTGTTTCCAAAATCTTTATTTCACTCTCCAATGGAGTGAGTGCTATCAAGATATATCCCAGGGAAATTAAAGCTGTTGCAGTGCGTACGGTCTGAAGACGGTGCAAATTATAGACTGAAACCGGTTGCCAACTATAATAAACATCTGTTGTGATCGATAAATTTTTAAAACTGTGTGTTGCAGCGAGATTTCTTTCTTACCAGTAGTGCTAATCTAGTAAGGCATGCAGAGAGCGTGTGTGGTTTTCTAAAAATTATGGGGAGACTGGTGACCTGCTCCGAATTCGCAAGGGTTGTAATAAGTATCTTCGACAGGGCGACTTGTCCAATGTAACAATAATGAATTCTGTTCACAACATTTCCTCGTGTATCAGTCTACTTATTTATTTAAAATCCTATCAAAACCCTAGAGTAACTACTAAGATTAGCCTTCGCATACAGAGAGAGTTGGAGGACTTTTATTTACGAATGTACAGATGTATAGTTCCAAGTAGAGCAGTTCAGAGAAGGACAACGACGCATAACAGTTATTTTCAGTGCCACATTACCAAGTGGCTCTGCTGTGCATAGCTTTTATTCTTTAGAGACGGAGAGTGAATCGACAGCATAAACCACAAATAGTCCATATTCCAGTAGACTGGATAGCTAGAGGAAAAGAGGGAGTTAAAACATATAAATTAAGAATTGAGAGAAAAGGAAGCAACACGACAAACCATAAAAGTTAAAATTGCCAGAAGTGCAAAACAAGTGTCATATGTAGACTTGTAAACAAGTAGTGTAAGCGGCATTGTAGGGGAGATTTGATGCAGAATCTAACCAATGTGGGCAAGTCGACAACTTTTTTAGTTATAAAATGTCTCTGTATTTTGTATGAACATGTAGTGTGACGTAAAATTGGTTTTAAGATTGATCCCAGGGACCGGATCATTTCCGTAGAGGTGGTACTGTATGGTAACGACCATATATTGGGATATTAGTTTGAGCCGACATAATGGTGTGAGGCAGATTACCTTGCTGAAACAGCGAATTCAGTAGTACTGCACAGACTATCGAAGAAAGGGATAAAGTAGACTTCCACACTGCCAATGGCAGTAGTGTTTTAGGATACATGACTGGTGGTGGTACACAAACAAAACAAGCGCACTGCGGCCAACTATAAATATCGATCATTTTTGTGACAGAGTTATTATGCGACTTGTTGCCCAACCAGGATGACAGGGCTATGGAGGATGAGAACTCCACAAGGACCTGCCAGTAGAGGTCACTGGTTCAAGGTCTTATTCTTAGTTCTTACAACTTTTGTATAGTCGTATTTCAATCAAATTTCTTGTATTTCCAGTTTATTTACATTTAGTACTGCAAAGAAGTGTGTTTTTCAGACTATTTTTTACAGTTATTGTATAATTCAGACGGTTAAAATGATGTCAAGATAGCAATTGTTAGTATGTGAACAAAATAAAAATTCGTCATTTGATGTAAATGTACTGTTGGTCACTTGTAATAAGTGTTCTATTTATTGGGTCCCACAGACCCAGCCCGACCGTTCCTGAAAATATTTTTCGCCCGGCCGTTCTAGAGTTAAAGATGTAGATGATTTGTGGGTACGCAAAGTACGAAATTTAATACACACTGCTACCTCCTCTGGCAGCAACAATAGCTCTACCTGCTGGGCACCGAGTCTCATTGAGATTGGATGACAGATACGGTACGTCATTCCATGCTGCTTCGACCCTCTGTAAGAGAGCTAAGTAATCGTAGTGCCTGGGGAGTGATGGCATGCCAGACTTTCGGTGACTCATCACGGGATGTTTGTGATGAGTGACAGATCTGGAGAAAGGGCTAACGAGGGCAACAGTCGAGCTGTGTCCATATCGAGGTACATCAGGACAATATGGGCGAGGTGCAGTTTTGAGTTGCTTTGTTGAAAAGTAACACTTGCAAGACCTCGAAACCAAGGCGCAGCCGAAGGCCTTAACAGGACAGAAATGGAGTGGTTTCTGTCCAAACTACTTTCTATGGAAGCCAGAGCAGATTGTGGCTCAGTGCCATCCCGTACCATCATGACAGATGCTGGACATGTATGACAGTGACGATGAAAGGCGTCATGCCCTTCGCCTCGCCTCTTTTCCTTTATTCACCTTTAATTAACAACTGGATGGGAGCTGAATTAGGTAATGGCAACCTTGATATGAAAATGATTGACTGAGCTAATTTCACTTCTTCTTCTTCACCGTTTGCAATTTAACATGGTACTGTGTACATCAGTTTTATTTATGGGTGAGCTTTGGAAGTGAGGTGTGCTGTGAATATGAGACAGACGACCTCTAGCAAGGCTCAGCGAAACAAACCATGGGGTGCCTTGGGCACGTCAGCCCCTGCAGAAACATAGGGAGAAGAAGAACATGTATAGCGTCCCTGCCATGTCGGAGGGTGAAAATTACTTTGCCGATTGGTGATCAGGCAGAGAGGCTATTGTCCGGCTTATAGTGTGATCTGTGGGATGGCTGATACGAAACAGCCTTTTTTTCTGAAGACTGAACTTTGAGAGCAGGTGGTAGACACTAGGAGCTTTTTAAAGGAAACGCTTGAGGACATGAGCATCTCCTGGCCTTACTGAAAGCAGCTCTGACCTACCTAACATTCAGAAGTTGTAGAAAAGTAAAAAAAAAAAAAAAAAAAAAAAAACAAACTAGCCTCGTGGACAGTTTTTTAAAATTTTCACAGGACCTGTAATGAGAGGCTAGCTAGTGGCTGAATGAGCAATGACTGGTGTGTTGTAAATGACATCAGGATTACTTAACTCTTAGTGGGAAATTTTTTAGAAAAGAGAGGAAGAAAATTCATTGGCTTGTTGACGTTTGGCTGTCTGTTGGCATGATATTTTCTCAAAGAAACAATTATTCCACTGGCAGCCTGTAGCAACTTTTGAGGAGATTTGTGGACATGTTTTGTTGGCAGGAAAAAAAGAAGCAAACTTATTATAGGAAACTCAGAAAATATGAGATGCGGACAAGTCAAGGACAGGAGATGGTGGCAAGAGTTGCCGGTGAGCTGTCAAGTGGCAGAGTTGTCTGGGGTCGAATGTTCGAGTCCTCAGCTGCCTGATCTTGGCGCTGAACTCCAGACCAGGGAGCCACTGTGTCTCCACTCAGCTTACATTACACTGAAGATTATGGTAACTGTGGCTTGCTATTCCGGCGTATTAGGACAAGCAAAAGTACTGTAGTTCAGATTCAGGACTGTTTTCACTGTCTCATATTCGTCAGTGCTTCCTCAGACTTTTGGGAGTCCTTAGGTTCTTATTGCAGACAGTCACTATAATCATCATAGTCAAGTCACAAATCAGCTCATAGAGTCAGATGCAAGGTTATTAAGCAGCTACACCTCGTTTAGTAACTTTGCCAGCTCTGAGTTTTCGTTTACAGTTCTCATCGGAAAGGACATAATAGTAAAGTTCAAATTTTATGACTGCTTTTTAATGCTTTATAACTCTAATTGTCTTTTGTAATAAGCCTTAGGGTATACTTAAATCTTGAGTTTATTATTACATTAAGTCTCTTTCAGTGATAAATATTATGTCAGTTCCCCCCACCTTCAGATTCACTGCTAGGGCCTAGATAAATTATAGTGTTAATAAATCAGTTGCATACGTTAAATTCAGCATTGAGTCTCAAGATTTTGCTTGATTCACGATTAAGCCAGATTCAGTTTAATTTCACTTTCACACAAGTACGCCTTAGCAGCGAATGCAGCCCGGCAACGTTAGTTCTCCTTGGAGGCTGCACACACAGACACATCCATTGTGGTGCTGTATGCAGAACAGGGATTCGTCTGAAAAGAAGACCAGATGCCACTCCCATGTACACTGGTGCTATTGGGCGCACCACTATCGGTGCACCTCACTCCGTTCTGTCGTATCGAGGGAAGCTGCTAAGACGTTCGCCGCACTGACAGTCAGTGAAGTCTCAGACAATGTCGCACTGTCTGTGTGGGTACTTTGTTTCTGCAAACAAACTTGTTTTCTGAGTCAATTTATGTGACACAGCTGTACGATCCTGCGATCCTGCAGGACCAAAAGAATAATGTATCTGTCCAAAAACGGTCAAATGGCTCTCAGCACTATGGGACTTAACATCTGAGGTCATCAGTCCCCTAGACTTAGAACTACTTAAACCTAACTAACCTAAGGACGTCACACACATTCATGCCCGAGGCAGGATTCGAACCTGAGACTGCAGCAGCAGCGCGGTACCAGGCTGAAGCGCCTAGAACCGCTCGGCCACAGCGGCCGGCTTGTATCTGTCCCCTCCGGGGCTAGTCGCGTAGTCCGACTGAAATCCTGCAGGGCGTAAAATATGGGTTTGCTGAATCCATCGATTCCATGTTCGCATGGCAGTCGTGGCATCTTGACCAAGGCGAACAGCAATAACACGAAATGATGAGCTACAATCTTATGGTTCGAGTAATAATAAGAAACGTCCAGTAGCACACGTCTTGATTTGACAGCACTGGGATCGCGGTTTATCAAAACCGCGATCCCAATGCTGTCAAATCAAGACATGTGCTACTGGACCTTTCTTCTTCTTACTCTAACCATAACACTATCTCGTAACAAAGACCCATCACTCAAATGTAATTTCTGAATGAGGGTATCGCTGTGATATCCTCCCTTATACACTCTTTCTAAGAAAAAGAAAAACACGACGGAATTACGCAAATTGGTCACAAATTGATATATAGGTATCGATGGAAAATGGGAAATTGTAAACTTTGGCGGCCGATGGATGAAAGTGTAAAGCTAAAGCGCAATTTAACCGCAGGACTGGCAAGGATAGTAAACAGAGGACATGTCAACATTAGGGTATAAAGTCTTTGCGAACTTCATTTCTTGCACTCAGCTCCTTGCAGACAAGAGCGTGAACAGTTTACCAGATGACATCAATTGAAAGAGGAAGCGTAGTTGGGCTCAAAGAAGCCGGTTGCAGTAATCGGCGAATCGATCGACATTTGAATAGGGACGATGCCACTATTCGAAAATGTTGGCAGGAATGGATGAACTACGGCCTAACATAGCGTCAATATACCGCGCGACTGCTACGGTCGCAGGTTCGAATCCTGCCTCGGGCATGGATGTGTGTGATGTCCTTAGGTTAGTTAGGTTTAAGTAGTTCTAAGTTCTATGGGACTGATGACCACTGCTGTTAAGTCCCATAGTGCTCAGAACCATTTGCACCATTTGAACCATAGCGTCAGTAAGGAAGTGGTCGACCCAGAGAGACGACAGAACGTGAGGACCAAGCAGTCGACAGAGTTGCACTCGGAGCCCCATGTTTATCATTATCATCAATTCGACGTGCAAATGGTTATTCAGTAACCATGAGGACCAATAATAGAAGGTTCACAGAAAGGTGACTGAGCTCAGGGCGTCTCTTGCGTCGATTATCACTGACCTGAGTACACCAACAACCCCGTCTGCAATTGTGTCGGGCACATTCGGCCTGCAATCTCAATGGCTGGAGTAGAATTGTCTTCAGCGATGAGTCCCGCTTCGAA
Organism: Schistocerca piceifrons; assembly: GCF_021461385.2. Classification (NCBI taxonomy): domain Eukaryota; kingdom Metazoa; phylum Arthropoda; class Insecta; order Orthoptera; family Acrididae; genus Schistocerca; species Schistocerca piceifrons. Next base: position 775,418,255 of record NC_060140.1, on the reverse strand, counting down.
CTGAGTCCCGATGACCATCAAAGACGTGTCTGGAGAGGCCCCGGGCAGCGGAGAGATATCAAACTGATTGTCGAATGCCCCCCCACCGACTGCCTGTCTTCGTGTTTTCCAAATAGTATCTTGGCCAGCAAGGTCGCCGGATTTCTCCCCAATTGAGAACATTTGGAGTGTTATTGGCAGTGTTCTCCAACCACCTCGGGATTTTGACGATCCAGCGCACCAACCGGACAGAATTTGGAACGATATCCCTCAGGACATCCAACAACTCTATCAATCAGTGCCAAGCCGAGTAACTGCTTGCATAAGGGTAGAGGTGGGGCAACGTGTTACTGACTTGCTCAGTTTGTGAATCTCTTTTTCTTGGATAAATGATCCAGTTTTTCTAATCGCTTGTCTGTCTGCACATGTACGCCACATCTACTGATTTCCAACCCATTCGGATAATTCCTCATTGGTGAGTTTTTTCCCTTTTCATCTTCTTGGAGTGCATATAGGATCCAAATGGCCTTTTTCCTATCACTAATGTTTTCGTATCCTGCATGTATTATACTTGTTGCCGATTTGGTATTCGTAGTATTCGTCTTCATGGTGTTGCAATTTTAAGTAGAGTATTCACTGCGCTGACGGCAGCTTCTTAAGAGCTCTGTTAAAATACGAGGGAGAGTTGGAAAATAAGTTTCTCCTGTCGACTGTGGGCAGAGTTGTGTGATATGGGCGAAAGACGACACGGCAGGTGAACGCCCACGTGCAAGACACCGATACACCATTGGGCAGAGGTCGACTGCGATCAAGCAGATGGCGCTGTCGCGGTGACTGCGCAAAGCGGAGGCCAGCCGCTCAGCCTTTTCCCGGAGCTATGGAGAGAAGGTGCGTTTTGGAGTCTTGGTCAAAGGCGGAAGTGGGAGCTGTTATCCGCTATGAATCCGGCACAGAAATTCATAACCACCTTGTTGAGGTGTAGGGGTCAGGTGTGATGTCGAGGCATATGGTGCGGAGATGGTGCCAGCAATTCAGTGATGGACGTCAGTAAGTGCAGGACATACCGATACCTGGACGGACGCGCACGGTCACTACAGATGCAAATGTCAGGAAGGTGGATGACATGATTAAAGCGAACCGGCGTATCACCATCGATGGAGTAGCGGCAGAACTTGGAACTGGACATGGGCGAGTTTACAGGATCATCCACGACATTCTTCGACACAGGAAGGTGTCAGCACGACGGATGCCCCGCCAACTGACGCCGACACACGTGGAACAACGCATGGCGTTCAGCCTGGAACAGCTCGTGCGTTACTACGAATCTGGCAATGACCTTCTGTTTCGGATTGTGACGGGGAATGAATCTTGGATCTACCCGAATCGAAGGCCGCATCCACGGAGTGGAAACATCCGTCATCACCTGTCCGAAAGATGTTCAAAAGCACACCGTCTGCAGGTAAAGTGCTACTCACCGTTTTCTGGGACGCCAAAGGAGCTTTGCTGCTGGACTTTCTGGAGGATGCGACCATCAGTGCTGCGCGGTACTGTGCCACTGTGTCGAAATTGAAAGACGTGATTCGGAAAAAGCGGCCTCGCCATCTGAGATCTGACGGTCTGCTGTTGGATGACAATGCGAGACCACACACGGCGACGGCAGCGCAAAACCATATTGCAACTCTTGGTTGGGAGCGCCTACACCATCCGCCTTACAGTCCGGATCTCGCACCAACTGTCTTCCATCCGTTTCCTGCTTTGAAGAAGACTCTCGGCGGAAGGCGCTTTGGCAGCAATGCTGACGTCAAACAACCCGTTCAAGGCTTCTTCCGTATGCAACGCCCCGGTTTTTTCCTGGAAGGCTTTTTGTAGCTTATAAAGCGGTATGACAAACGTCTCAATGTACTTCGAAATTATGTAGAAAAATAAACATATGTCTTATCTTTAATGTCTCATTCTCTTTTTTTCCTTTCACACACAACTCTGACCACAGTCGACTTGGGGAAACTTATTTTCCAACTCCTCCACGTACACTGATAAAATGTAGTAGCTAAAAGCTGCGAGACCGTTAGTGTAGGGGTCAAATTATGTCTTCACGCAAGTCAAACGGTACTACACTATTAGCCATTAAAATTGCTACACCAAGAAGAAATGCAGATGATAAACGGGTATTCATTGGACAAACATATAATACTAGAACTGACATGTGATTACATTTTCATTGGGTGCAAAGATCCTGAGAAATTAGTACCCAGAACAACAACCTCTGGCCGTAATAACGGCCTTGATACGCCTGGGCATTGACTCAAACAGAGCTTGGATGGCGTGTAAAGGTACAGCTGCCCATGCAGCTTCAACACGATACCACAGTTCATCAAGAGTAGTGACTGGCGTATTGTGATGACCCAGTTGCTCGGCCACCATTGACCAGACGTTTTCAGTTGGTGAGAGATCTGGAGAATGTGCTGGCCAGGGCAGCAGTCGAACATTTTCTGTATCCAGAAAGGCCCGTACAGGACTGCAACATGTGGTCGTGCATTATCCTGCTGAAATGGAGGTTTTCGCAGGGATCGAATGAAGGGTAGAGCCACGGGTCGTAACACATCTGAAATGTAACGTCCACTGTTCAAAGTGCCGTCAATGCGAACAAGAGATGACCGAGACGTGTAACCAATGGCATCTCATACCATCACATACCATCACGCCGGGTGATACGCCAGTATGGCGATGATGAATACACGCTTCCAATGTGCGTTCACCGCGATGTCGCCAAACACGGATGCGACCATCATGACGCTGTAAACAGAAACTGAATTCATCCGAAAAAATGACGTTTTGCCATTCGTGCACCCAGGTTCGTAGTTGAGTACACCATCGCAGGCGCTCTTGTCTGTGATGCAGCGTCAAGGGTAACCGCACCCACGGTCTCCGAGCTGATAGTCCATGCTGCTGCAAACGTCGTCGAACTGTTCGTGCAGATGGTTGTTGTCTTGCAAACGTCCTCATCTGTTGACACAGGGATCGAGACGTGGCTGCACGATCCGTTACAGCCATGCGGATAAGATGCCTGTCATCTCGACTGCTAGTGATACGAGGCCGTTGGGATCCAGCACGGCGTTCCGTATTACCCTTCTGAACCCACCGATTCCATATTGTGCTAACAGTCATTGGATCTCGACCGACGCGAGTAGCAATGTCGCGATACGATAAACCGCATTCGCGATAGGCTACAATCCGACCTTAATCAATATCGGAAACGTGATGGTACGCATTTCTCCTCCTTACACGAGGCATCGCAATAACGTTTCACCAGGCAACGCCGGTCAATTGCTGTTTGTGTATGAGAAATCGGTTGGAAACTTTCCTCATGTCAGCTCGTTGTAGGTGTCACCACCGGCGCCACCCTTGTGTGAATGCTCTGAAAAACTAATCATTTGCCTATCACAGTATTTTCTTCGTGTCGGTTAAATTTCGCGTCTGTAGCCCGTCATCTTCGTGGTGTAGTAATTTTAATGGCCAGTAGTGTATTGGAACAAATAACAGTGCCCTCAACTGCTCTGTCGTCTGTGGAGTGTTGTTGTAGATATGCCAGCCTCAAAGGAAATGTGACTCAGCTGCAACTACAGTCGGAAACGACGCACTTGAACAGAGGTGGGAAGTGGAGCAGACTCACTGAGAGGTCGCTCGCCTGTGTGGCAGCGAGTGGTTCGAGGGCGGCGGCGCGTCTGCGCAGGGAGTGGCAGGCGCCGCAAAAATACCGAGGGAGATTGGAAGCCCGGGCGAACCTATCGGCGGACGCAATTTTTTCCGTAATGAAAGAAAAATATAATTAACAAAATAAAAACATCCAGATAAATGAGAAACGAAGAAAAGGATGTTTGTTTGCGTAAACTCGTCTACCTTTGAATAACAGAACGGACAATTCTCGGCGGCATTGTTGTTTTAAATTCTCGTTACTGTAATTTTAAAACTGTGCAGACTACAGGCAGCTCTTACTATGCGGGAAACCCTACAGCTGTCCACCATGAGACAGTATGATTGAGTTTCTTTCAACGGCAGCCCAGGCCATATTGCTTTACGTTCGCTACTTGTACATGGAAGGTTTGTACAATTATAAGACCCAGGTAATTCAGTATTAAAATATTAAACAGGAAATCCTTTTCTGGGGCTCTGCAAAATATTGTTTAGTTGATCGCGAACCAGCTTTCGGTTTATTGGGCCACCATTTCTTAGGCCATCTTCAAATGACAACTTAGTATCGCAACCAAAGATAAAGCGATGCACGACTTCACACAGATATTATTGATGACTTCAGACAGATATTATTGATACAGATAGAGAGGATACATAGAATCATAACGACGAGAGTGGGTGTTTACAAAGAAAAGTATTACTTTTTTAAAATGTTACGAAGAAATCGTTACATTTAAAAGACACAGAGAACTTTTTTATGTTAGGTGGCAATCGCTACATTTAACAAAAGACGAAAAATGACATTAAATGTATTAGACCTATTGAAATATAAAGTATTTCGTTACTGAAGTATAATGAGTAGGAAGTGGGAGGGGGGTGAGGAAGGAAATTGCGGTTTGATCATTTAAAACTGAACTGGCATTTGTGTCATAAATTTACGATTTCAAGTACTGCTTTCTTAGTTTCCAGATTAGATTTTATTTTTCCTCTTTTGTTAAATGTCATGATTTCCACGTAATATAAAAGACGTTTTACATTTTGGTTAAGTGTAATGTTTTCGTTGTAACATAAAAAAGTTCTTATCTTTGTAAACAATCTATCTCACTTCTGTTGTTTAAGTTACCATTATACTGTGGTCAAAATAAATGTCGCATAATGCTTTGTTGTCAATAGTGGACATAACAGGAAATGAAATAGTTTATTTTGTCTGTCAGCTACAATCATAATAAAACGAAAATAAAGAAGAATAACACTACTTGATAAAAAAACTAAAAAACAAGAACAAAGCCCTTAAGGGTGGTAGGACATCAAACGGGCCGACTTGGAGCAAGAGAGGCACCACAGGACATTTTAATTTCCACTGTCTATTCTGTTACAAGTAAATTCATAAAACTTTGTCAGCATGACCAGGAAGGATTCAGGATTCACACTCGTAGCAGCGGAAGTTCAAAAACATAAAAAAATAATTTTTTTTACATGTGAAATTTCATCATTTTTTCACTTACTATTGGCTGCATTTGTTGCTATAGGTACACTTTTCTTCACAAGTAAGAGAGACTGTTCGATGAATTTTGCACAGCATACAACCCATACTTACAGGTGTCTGAAACTCTAGAATCTATTTAATTTATGAAAAGTGAATGAGCTGTTACGTTTTAAACTTTATGTTTAGAAAAAATCAACTTTTGTAGTTAATTATCTCAAGTTTTACCACAGTTTTTAATAGATTTGGAAAATTCTAGAGTTTCATACACCTGTAAGTATGGTTTGTATGCTGTGCAAAATTCATTAAAAAAATCTCTCTTACTTGTGAAGAAAAATGTACCTATAGCAACACATGCAGCCAAAAGTTAGTGAAAAAATGATGAAATTTCATGTCTAAAAAAATTTTATTTTGTTATGTTTTTGCACTTCCACTGGTATGAGTGTGAATTCTGAATCCTTCCTGGTCATGCTGACAAAGTTTTATGAATTTATTTGCAAAAGTATAGACAGTAGAAAATAAAATGTCCTGTGGTGCCTCTCCTGCTCCAAGTCGGCCCGTTTGACGTCCTACCCCCTTAAAAAGATTCTAGTGCAAGCACTACAGTTTCTCCTCACTGTCATCTTGCGTAACACCTTGTTTTTGAACCAATTGCCCCCCCCCCCCCCCCCGTTCCTCATCGTAATTGGAGACATGGAGACACTTTTGAGTGCGGTTAGCCGTACCAAATTGCCCAGAGAAGCCTGTGTGATAATGCCCCATCCCTCCACGGTTGCCTCTTTGATGCCCTGTCAGGCCGTAATGGGACAGGACGATTGTAAACCGCTCGTTTATGCATCACCTATGCGTTCTGCATTCAGCTGAGATCTGGAGAATATGGAGAGCGTTCCATCCGGTTGACTCTACGCTCCACCAGAAAGGTGTGCACAAGATTGTGACGCTGGGGGTGTGCATTGTCGTCCACAGGGTGAATTCCACTCCAGTATTTTCACCAAATGGAGCCAAAATGCTGCACGTATGTCGTCCAGATACTTCCCATTTACTGCCACAAGAGGTGTTCTGTAGCCATATGTGGTTCCACCCCAAAATATGACCGAACCTCCGTGATAAACTTATATGGAAATGGTGTCTGTTCTTTCGGACATGTCCTACACTACGAATGTAGTAGTGTGTGGACATGTAAGGTGACAATGTGGGTCGCGCGGGAGGCGTGCGCGAGATAGCCCCTGCGGTCGCACTATCCTCTGTGCCCTCGGTGGCTCAGATGGATAGAGCGGCTACCATGTACGCAGGAGATCCCGGGTTCGAATCCCGGTCGGGGCACACATTTTCACCTGTCCCCGGTGATATATATCAACGCCCGTCAGCAGCTGAAGGTATTAATGTATAATTCTAGCTCCGTGATAAAGGTGGCAGTCTACGATACAGAGAGGGTGTAAAAATTGTCCTCGTTGCCTCCACACACGAATATAGTATTATCAGTGTGGAGACATACGGTTTTCTTCAGAAAAGACCGTTGTGCCCCACTGCTGGCTATTCCACAAAGAGTAGTTTCATGCCCAAGCCTCTCCGAACCCCCCTTACAGGAGGACCCCTGAGGGGTTTCTGGCACGTAATCCCTGCTCCTGAAGACTATTTCCTTTCGTTGACACCTGCACTCCTGTAGCTTTTTTGGAAATGCCGCCCTAGACGTGCAGCATTGTGACGAGGGCTTCTGTTTGGTGTTATATGCAGCTATCGGCCCAACACATGTGTTGTTATATTCCGCGGCCACTTCTGTTACGATCATCAGCTGACCCTGGCGCTAGAAAATTATTCCAACTTTTGGAGACATCACCTCGAATCAAAGTGCCATTCTCTGTGACGTGCATCTATTTAAATCCCTGCTTGATTAGAGTGACTATACGGAACTTCCGACCTTCCGACAGTGAGTTACTGTTACCCTAACCATCATGAAGCAACACAGCTCCTGTAATGACACATGGCGTAAGTACTCCAATGGTAACAGGTGACAGGTTGCCCTAGACAGCACATACTACTCCCCCGAGGTAGAAACATTGACTATTTCCTCTAGAATTACATTACAAGCAAACCAATGAACTGATATCATGACGTATTTCTGGATAGCCACGTACGGTGTTAAAGTTTCGGCGACATGCAACATTTATTTTGATCCCTGTATCTTCTATATCTGCATAAATAATATCAGTGTAAGCCGCTGTAAGGTGGCTATAATTTGGCTCCCTACAAGCAATCATCTACATACTTTGCCATGATTTAAAAACTAGTATCATTTGATAGATTGTACATCGTATATATGAATATTTAAAGAAGACTGGTATTGTCACGTACACCTTGTAAATAGTTGTTAACGCTTACTGCATGGAAGGTGATGGAATGTCTTTTATTATCAAAACGGCGTAATGAATGATTGCCTATACTAAAAAGGTTGGAACGCCAGTAGAAGTGAAATGGCAGGCGCAACTCAGGAAGTATCCCAAGATGGACAGTTGGGGCATCTGAGCGCTGAAGCACAATACAGCGGCGGACGGGCGGTGTTATAGAGGGGCCAGAAGGATAACCGGGTAATACTTTGGAAACTTTGAAAATCTTGGACGCCACAGACATGAACGAGGAAGTTTTACCTCGGAGCCGGCCGCGGTGGCCGAGCGGTTCTAGGCGCTTCAGTCCGGAACTGCACGACTGCTGTGGTCGCATGTTCGAATCGTGCCTCAGTCATGGATATGTGTGATGTGCTTAGGTTAGTTAGGTTTAAGTAGTTCTAAGTTCTATGGGACTGTGACCTCAGTTGTTAAGTCCCATAGAGCTCACAGCCACTTGAACCATTTTTTGTGACTTCAGAAATCACGCAGGCTGGGTTATTTATTAGGATTATTACTCTGAGTAGCGTACCATTGTATGAATTCCTAATTAACGGGTGTAGGTATTTCCTCGCCAACTTTCCGCACTGGACGACAGAAGTCTAAAATGTGGTTGGCTGGCATTCGTAAGAATCTGTAGAGAGGGAGAATATTCCGTGGTTTGGTTTCGAGAATATAATTCGCCTTCTGCAGTTACATGGGGGAGGGGGGGGGGGAGGGGGGAGCCGAGATTTGCTGGGAAGCCAGCGGTGGAGAGAAAGAGGTCTTCCATTTTGAGCGCCCGTCTTTGACAGTTGCTCAGTATCAGCTTTTGTTGCTACAGACAGAGTTGCTTTGCTTTCAGGGGGTTTTATAGTTAGTAAACCGTTAGGCACTGTATTGTTGCAAACTTGTATGATCCTGAACTTCGCTTCCGGGTTTGGAGTCATCGTTGAGTATGCAGCGTTCAGTGATTGAGAGCACTTCTTCTGCCTATACTCTCATTGAGACGTTATCTGAATTCCATCCTTGTGGCTGGGAGTTCGCGTTTCTCGTCTGTAGAACACAGAGAGGAGAAGACAGTATTAGATTATACTATTCAGAAGACCGTCTTCTGCCATCCTAGTGTGTGAATGAGTTGTTTTTATATTTTATGGCTGGAGTTCTTCTGTCGTTGCAGACGTGTCCGAGAACCATTACTCCGACGCACCAGACGCAGTACATACTGTGATATTGCTAATTACTTTGCCTCATTAGGGATATAAAGCTAAAAAGCTGTGGTCACGTTACTTTTATTTCCACTGAGGTTACGCACCACTGTAGATCATCTTTGAAACTAGTGTCTTCTCGTGTTTGGTGCATAGGTGGTGTCAGTCATCTCGCGTTATTTATATTAGATCACGTAGCCATAAAAGGGGCAGATTTGGGTAATTGATCAATAATATTAGTTAGGAAATTCATTTGCGTCTCTTTATGTCCATTGGACATTGATATATAAACATTCGTGGTATATAAATAGGTTTTAATCTACAATAAATGTATAAGCAGAAACAGAATTTATCATTTTGTAGTTACTAGTTCCCTTAATCATTCATTTACGTTTATGTTGTAATTTATATGTTAAAGAGCAAGAAGGAGGAGATAATTTCACCATTAAGAGATCCTAAGATCTCCTTCAGGGGGTGGTAAGACAGGGCCAAATCTTCATTTTCGCGTTCAGTATTTTCCGTTGCGCATATTCATTTTACACTTGCCAGGAGTAGCATCTTGGACCACAAGTCATTTTATCTGTGCTTTAGATGTTCAGTTGTCACCTAATGATAGCCTCAGAAGCCGATAGCAGGTCGGTGCTCAAATAATTACTGTTTTGCAAAACTTAAAGAAAACGTTTACTACATAAAATATTATTCACGTGTTCCGTCAAGATCTGTAGATCACTTTTGGTATGCACCTTTGCAGCTACTTTTCAAAAGAAGACGGGGCGAGATGCTTACGTTACTGACAATGTTTCCACTCTTCGAGGCCATCTTGTTTAAGTTGAGCGACTTGTACTTATGAGCCGGCTGCCTTTATAAATGTACGTGAATTGATACCGAAACTCGTATTGTTTGATCGCACAGGGAGAATATTTACTTACCTAGTCGACACTATTTTACACAATGCCTCTGTTGTAGAAGAAAGTTGTCATATGGAACGTATGCAGTTGAGACCATTTCTATATCACCAACAATAATTGAGCAAAAAATACGTAGTTAAGAGAAAATTTTCAAAAATAACAATAGCTCAACAATTAATTCCCTTATTGTACAGGGTCGCCAGTGCAACTGTGTTATTTCAAAAAGTAATTGTTTACGGTTCGATAATTTTTTTTAATATTATATTAATTGCAAGTATAGCAATGACAGTTATGGGAATAATAGAAAGAAAATTATTTCCTGAACGCAACGTCTAGCCGGTGTCCTCCGTTTTAAGTGAGGCGTTGGTGGACTCTGACCTGGAAGTTTAGCGTGACCTGCAGCAGCATATTGAAAGGTATTGCCCGAACCTCGTCCACAAAGTGTCATATGAAGACTCGGATTCTTGTAACTACCACTGCTTGAAACATTTAACATTTTATTTTTATAAAAAAAAATGAAATTAAATTAAAAAATCATATATGTTGCTGGGCAAGCGAGAGGCCAATGGATGTTCTCGCTGAGAAACATCACACTATCCAGAAACAAATCAGTCACAATATACATTAAGCTTCTTACGGTGTGATTGGTGCTCCAGCTTGTCGGAAAAATGTGTGATAATAAAATGAAGAAAGGGAAAGTTAAGAATCATTTCGAAATATCGTTCAAAATTATCAGTTACTGCATTAGCAGCTTCATTCTAGGTACGAAAAAACAACGGACCGATCCTGCCATCCATACACAAGTTGTGCACCACACTTTGACTTTCTGAGGACGGAAAGAAGTAAACGAGAGTTTTTGCTGACCAGTAGTTGCAGTTTTGTATATAATCAAAACCAGACTGGTGGAAGTGCCCCGCTTTGTTGTCATTATCTTCAAGAATCTGATGTATTTACAACAAAATCAAGTAGTTTGCTAATGCAGAATCTGAAGTCTGTAATGATGAAAACTAAAATCCGCTTGTAGAATCACTGTTATCGATATGTCGGATTTCCAAGTCGTAGGGAATATTTTCTATCTGATCGACATAGTCTTCCGCCTCCAGTTGCGACGTTTTCACGGTCCAGAAAGTTCTCACAGCGCCTCCTCTATTTTTTACTCTTAGATCTAGAGCTCTGGGTTGCTTATCCGTGGTTGAATCACATTATTTAATGGAATAGGCGCTATGTCAAAATGACGTCGAAAGACATGTCGAGTTTTCTGCAAACTCCCACCAGCTTTATTGCGTTCTCAGCATGTAACCACGTTGTTCACCCGACCATTCATCCACTGCAACTAAACCTTAGGCCATCCAGATACTGCGGACCAAAACTCTTCGTCACCATCATCCATGACGATCTTCCCCAGACTAGAACTGCTCGCGTTTTCCATTTCTACGAAGTGGCAGGTATCCACGTCTAGTTGTTTTTAGTTCAGAAGTCAAGGAAAATTTTTGCACATATTTTTGTCTTCTTCAAAGCTTCTTCTGGAGCATATTTTAATAGACGCAATTACGAGAACGAACCGCTATTATTGTAACATGAACAAGTGAATAGTTATGAACTAATTTTAGAATAACATGAAGAAAGGTGCCTAAACATAGATTTTCCACAATATTTCTATATTCTAATGTATGTGAAATTGTCATTTGCATAGACTAGCGCTGTAGTGCCAAGGTGTGTAAAGACATTGTTTCGACTAGTTTAACTGCAACTCCGAAAGTGGTGAATAAAGTTAATAAATCCAATTTTGCTGCTAAATTTACAGTGAAAGATGTAAGATGAGATTAGAAATCAACCAATGTATTTTATGAAATTATGTGCAAATTTAACGAATAATGGTGAGTGCGAAAAACAATGCGTTGATTGATGTTTTAAATAAGCAAGCAAGAGAAAGCTAGGGGTCATTGGTTGGTGTGCAGTTGGTTTGATAAGGTGTTTTGAAAGCATTGTGCGGTAAGGCCGCCGCTTCAGCTTTTATTTCAGACTTAGAATATTTCGGTATCCACTAATTGGAGAATATTCTAGAAACTCTGAATGCAGCTGGATTTAAGAACTCCACGCAGGTTTCGATAACAGAATGTTTTACAACCCTGAGAAATTAGTTGCTTTTTAAATATTTGTAGGAGACTGTGAACCTTGACAGATTTGTTGCATTGTGTAATTTCATTAATGGAATAAACTTGAATGGTTTTAGGCGAAACAACAGCGTTAATGAACATTAGATTTCGCAGTGAATAGTAGCAAGACTCTGTACTCTCCAACTTTGAGATTCTAACTGTGCGTTTTCGTGAATTTCCTGTACAGCTTAAAGCACTTGTGCTGCGCTTGCTACTGTGAATACTCTGCTTGCACTGATTCTATATTTTCGTTGCTGCCTTGAATCATTGTTGTGTTAAATTATCAATAGTTGTGATGTTATCCTTTACATATATTTTTGTACTTATTTGAATAAACAAAAAACGGCCAAGCTCTTCTAACTATAATCTAGCGTAGATCCCTCGAACAAGAAATCGTGCGCAGTTCTTGAAAAAACCATCCGTTGTAGCCCACATTATTGTCCAGCAGGATTATTTCATATTGCTTACCCTTTAGTCATTGAACAATAATTTCGCAAAAAGACAGTTTTTCTTCAAAATAAAAAAAAAATCATTTGCTGTTTAGAGCTTAGAAGCAACCACTGAAATGATGAATGAAATAATTATTAGTGTCGGTGGTGTTGAGAAACAGCTGATACTATTGAAACTGATCAAAGCTCCAGGCCCCGCTGGATCCCTGTCAAATTCTATACTGAATTTACAGCTGAGTTAGCCTCTCTTCTAACTACAATCTGTCATAGATCCCTCGAACAAAAAACCATGCACAGTTCTTGAAAAAAGGCACAGGCCACACCTGTCTACAAAAAGGGCAGTAGAAGTGAGCCCCAAAACTACCCTTGATATGGGTTTGTTGTAGAATCTTAGAAGATATTCTGACCTCAAACATAATGAGGTATCCTGAACAGAAGGACCTCCTCAATTCCAACCAGCATGGATTTCGAAAACATCGATTATGTGAAATCCAACTCGCATTTTCCTCGCATGACGTACTGAAAGCTTTGGATCAAGGCTACCGGGTTGATGCAGTGTTTCTTGATTTCCGAAGAGCATTTGACTCAGTACCACACCTACGCTTATTGTCTAAAGTACGATCGTATGGGGTATCAAGTGAAATTTGTGACTGGATTGAGGAATTTTTGGTAAGGAGGATACAGCATGTTATCTTGGATAGAGAGTCATCGTCAGACGTACACGCAGCTTCGGGTGTGCCCCAGGCAAGTGTGTTGGGACCCTTGCTGTTGATATTGTATATTAAGACCTTGTAGACAATATTGATAATAAAATCAGGATTTTTGCAGATAGTGCAGTTAGCTGTAATGATGTACTATCTGAGAGAAGCTGTATAAATATTCAGTTTCAACGTGATGAAAAGATTGACAACTTGCTCGGAATGTTCAGAAATGTAAAATTTTGCACTTCATAGAATTAAAAAAAAACATAGTATCTTATGGCAACACTTCCTAGAATATTGCTCAAGTGTGAAGGACCCGTACCGGATAGGACTAAGAGGGGATACTGAACGTATAAAGAGAAGGACAGCACGAATGGTCACAAGTTTGTTTAATGCGTGGGAGAGTGTAACAGAGATACTGAAGGAACTGAACTGGCAGACTCTTCAAGACAGGCGTAAACTTTCCCGATAAAGTCTGCCAACGAAGTTTCAAGAACCGGCGTTAAATGATTAATCTAGGGATGTACTCCAACCCCTTACGTATCTCTCACATAGGGACCGTGAGGATAGGATTAGAATAATTACTTCACGCACAGAGGCATTGAAACAATCATTCATGGATCAGGAAGAAGCCCTAATAAGTGGTACAATGGCACGTACGCTCTCCCACGCACCTCACGGTCGTTTGCAGAGTATACCTGTACATGTAGATGTACATGCATCCGATCGACCCCTTTTGATTAAACGAACCACTCTGAAATTTAAGGTTGTGCACTTGCACTCAGCTGGTTTCGTAGCGACTGACAGGTCTCGAATAGGAATTAATAATATTTTGCCTGGGTCCAGTAGCACTGCAGCTGGGTTTGTTTCGTCCAGTATAAACTGTTGTTTCCGTAGTTATGTAGCAAGTATATGTTCAATGAACGAAAGTAATATTTATTGTCGTGCTTTGTTTTTCAATTTCAAATCGAGAATCGGGTCAACTGATGTGGGAAGTCTGTAACACTATATAAATCGACCGTTGTCAATACTTGTCAACATATATTTACGCGGGCAGAAGGTTTGTATCCATACTTAATACTACAAATGCGAAAGTAACTGTCTGTTGCGCTTTCACGACTAAATCACAGAACCGATTTCGATCAAACTTGGTATGGAGATAGCTTGAAGACTGAGGAAGAAAATAGGCTACTTTAGAAAGGGTGTAGTACAAAGTATGTATTGATTTGAAGAATATAACGTGAAGGATGGAACAATTTGAAGAAGCTGTTTCCTCTTTGACTATAGAACTTTATCATATCTGTGAAAATTCTTTTACTCTTTGATATGTTCTACATAATACGATTCAGTTTAATGAATAGAATAATTCTCTACGTGTTTAATACCAATACCAGTCACATTTTAACCGCAGAGCGTCATGCGTGTCTTACAAGTTCTTTGTTAGGTTTAAATTTCCGTGAACAGCTCGTGGTCATGCGGTTAATGTTGCTGTTTCACGTTCACGTTCACGGGTTACCGGGTTCAGTTCTCGCCTAGGGCGTTGTTTTTCTGCCCGCGTCTGGATGTTTGCGTTGTCTTCATCATCATTTTATCATAATCGATGTGCAAGTCACCGAATTGGCGGCAAATAAAAAACCTTGCAGCCAGGTCGCGAACATCCCAAGTGGAATCTCCGGGACAATAAAGGCATATGCACAATTCATTTCATTTCGCTGGTACACGAGCCCAGCCTTGGGTAAGAGCTACAGTACAATGCTTATAGAACCCTCATAGTGTTTACTCCATGTCAGTCCATACTTCCATAATAATACTATAAAAACCTAACTCTGTCTGTTACGTTTCCACGACTAAACTGCTGGACCGGTATTCAAGAAATGTGGCGTGAGATAGCTTGATCCCTGATGAGGAACATAGGCTACTTTACAAAGTGTTTAGTACCAGATATCTATTGATGTGAAGAATATTACGAAAGTTAAGGAAAAATATTTACTCTTTGAAAAGCTATTCACTCTTTCACTTCTGAACTTTACCGTATTTGTGAAAATACTTTTATTGGTTGATATGTTCTACGTAATATGATTCAGCGTAATCAATACGATGCTTGTTCATTTCTCAAAGTGTTTAAACCACACTTATATCAGTAGTATTAATAGCGAAAGTAGCTCACTCAGTTACGTTAGGACTGGTTGGGGGAGGGGGGAGGGGGGGGGGGGAGGGTCGTTGGAAGGATGAGGTTGAGGTATGTGTGGTACAGAAAGTTGCGGAACCAATTCCCATGGTATTTGGTATGGAGATAACTTGAACCCTGCGGAAGATCATAAGCTACTTTAGAAAGCTGTATCTTTTTGGGTTGTGTTAACAATTTTAAATATGGTATATGTGAGTGACATGCAGACGTCGGTCGTGCGATGGTCAGAAACTATCAGTGTCTATAGATTATTCAGTGCGACTGAAAAATCCAATCTTACTGTGCGCGTGGTTCATGATATTGATTTCCTACGCCACTTGGGATACATGGAGAGTTTTGGTGGAGGTATAACAATAAAATCGGACGGTAAGCTGGATAACCATATTTAAAAATATTACTATAAGCCTCGCAAACATATGTCTCATTTAGCGCAAAGTTCTAAGAGAGCTCAAGCTGCGAACGTTACTCGAATTCAAGAAACCTCAGAGATGAAGAACAGTCACAAGCCCGTCGCATTCTAGACGCTGAGCGCCACGCTGCTCTTGCGGCTTCCAAGTTGCTTGCAGACTCTCAACGACGGCGTCATTTAAATGATGTACGACTACCAGAGAGTCGTACCTTCACGTGTGGAAAGTGGGAGGCTTTTGGTGAGGCTGCATTTGATTATGATATATTAACTGGCTATGCTAATCATAAATTAGTCATCGTATGGGGACGGATCAAAAATTTAGGCCCCAGAAGGCATTAAAATGGAAGGGAGAAACGGTTGGTATGTGTTACTCTGGTAGCAAAATCTCACATCCAATACTAGGTGAGCCAGAGAAACCCCTAATACTTTACTTCTGCGCGGATATAATGAACAGAGGCATTTTTTGAATATAATTAGAAAATATGATGCATGCTTTCAGATTCGATGTACAGAAAAATTACAGAAACACATTCACTGTGTACTACACACCAGCAATGCATACATTTCTTATACATACATCTCTAAACCACTATATACACAGACACTCGTAAAATTCTACTTTAGTTACTCACTGTCTCTCGTCATTATAAAAGTATTGACATCCTGGAGGAGCAGCGGGGAATAGATAGGATACCATAAACACTAATAAATTTTGGTCATTATCCATTGCTTAAGACAACTTCTCTAGAAATTTTGAGAACATTTTAGACACGCAACATGGTTTACCTATTGGAAAGAGCTGAAGCAGACGTCTGATAATGTACGCAACGAGCGCCTTCTCGTACCACAAACGAAAGACCCCAGAAAATAACAAGTAGGTCAGGCGTTTGAACGACAGTTATTCCTGTCTGCTGGCTGATGTGTGTCATAAGACCCCTTATAAACTGTGCCTTCGGATTAGAGTGTAGTCTTAGAGATAATTTGATATCAGCCAGACTCCAATCCTGCTGTAGGAAACGAGTTAGGAAAGTCGTTTGCACTGATGACGACGAAGTTGCTATGAAGAAAAAGCCGCGGTATTGGTTACACACAAGAGTATTCAATTAATTTTTGTTGCACGTAATAGTAAAGCGAACGAATGCTTTGTCTAGGCCACTAACGAACGCTGTTAGCCTACATGTTACGTTTTCGATACCTGGTGTTGTATCGATTTTTATTCCATAATAAGCCAAGCAAGAGGATGATAGGGGATGGTGTCTGGAATTCACTTCCAAAACCCTACGCTGCTTATCGTTGTTCTTCCATCTAATAGGAGCGTTACCCCTTGCAACTGTTCCACTGGAGGACGTATTTCGTTGGCGAAAGGTCTTCCTCTTTCCTTTCTTTTTATCCTCGAACTGGTTCATAGAATCGATGCGAACAAGAAACACTGATTATAGCCAGTAATACGGTCCAGAGTGCCGCAGCAAAGTATGACAGATCTGTTAATGTTCACTATAGGGGCTTTTGCATTGGTGATGAGTTTATGGAGGAGGAGAAATGTATTAATTTGAGATGAGGAATGGACATACGGAAAGAACTATGCCTGCAGTTATGAAGCCAAACGTGTTGTAGGATAACTCTGCCAGTAGAGTACGAGAAACTTCGAACAGTTGTTTCTAAGACAATAAAACGCGATATATTGTGTACGTGGTTGATAACATTGGAGAGCAGGGTAACACAACCGACGTGTAGGGTTACATCATGAGGGATGGGATCAGTAGAATCTACTAACGCACCGCAGGTAAGGTGAAATGTACTTGATATGGTAAGTACTGACAAGACGCATATCCTGTTTTACGACCGTACCAACAGTTAAAGGAAACAGAACAAGTGGTACCACAGCATAACGACCGAGCAGGACAATGAACAATGAATTATACGAATTGACAACTTGGGAAAGGAAAGCTTAAGGTACCATCAATCACACTCGATCACTTGAACAATGAAATGGATTTCGTACACAGTGGTGTTTGAGTACTAATAGCAGTGCATTATAATTTTATTTATGTGTTGCAGCGCGGGATTAGCCGAGCGGTCTAGGACGCTGCACTCATTGACTGCGACTGGTTCCGGCGGAGGTTCGAGCCCTCCCTCGGGCAAGGGTGTGTGTCTTTGTCCTTATGATAATTTAGGTAAAGTAATGTGTAAGCTTAGGGACTGATGACCGTAGCAGTTAAGTCCCATAAGATTTCACACACACACACACACACACACACACACACACACACACACACACACACACTTTTATGTGTTTATTTATTTGTTGGAGTCACTTTGTGGTCGCCATCCAGATTCTATGTCACGGTTCATTTAGTTAACGACAAAATTAATGATCCTAGTTAAAATAGTAAAATCATATATAAGTATGGCATTTGGTCACGATTTGTATATACATGTGGTCCGAATGAACAGTCATAACACGAAGAAACCACATATCTGCTAGTGGTTTGTGCAGCCTGTTACTACTATGAACTACACACAAATGATGAAATCTAACTAAAACATACGAAAGTGTGGCCCAGACAATGAAGATCTAGAGGTTCCGCAACTATTACAGTGCCTTTGTTTGTAGTAACTAAGAAACATTATGATAAATTGGAAACCGACGACTATGTTTTGCACTTATGACAACCAATGGCTGCTGTTACCATAAATATAACAGTAATATAACTTTATTTGTTATATAAGCGTAATTATTTGATTTAAGCCATATGTCGGAAAATCAGTTCTGCTTTTTGTCGTTTAGGTGACGTTATAATTGTAAATGTTGGCGATGATGCCGCCATCTAACAAAGGAGACATAATGTAGTCACAGAGCATTCCACTTTCACTAACTGGCGCTCTTCCTTCACTCCCACTGACTATAGGAGCCTAGTCTCATTGTTTTGCTCTTTCGGCATCCTGATAAATCCGCGACGACACCTTTCCTTACATTCCACTAGCAGCCCGAAATTCTGCTCGGTACACAGTTAATTATACACGGCTTTTCGGTATCTCTTGGTCGTGTATAGATCAGATGTATACGGAACGTTCTGTCTACACGTGTTAAGTACCTTACAGTGAAAGACAGCATGTTCTGTAGTTACTTCGTTTCCGCATTCGCATATCCTCTGCTTGGGCTTCAGACGTTCAAGAAGAGTTGGATAGGCATAATGTCTTTTCAATCATTCCCTAATATTCTGGAGGAGAGAGTTAAGTTGTAGACCCATATGAGTGTTGTCCCATTGACTCTTGTCAGGTACACTCCAGTCTTTTCACCATGGTTTGTTGGTTTTGCAAACACACTTTATATATTCTGTGTATCACCTATACTTCATTTCCTTGATCAGTTTGCAGTAGTAGTGCACCTAAAAGATATGTCTATTGGGCATATTTTGAGAACCACACGTAATGGCTCCGCTGCAATGTTAGAAATTCCGTAGGTAGCCTCTCCAACACACCTCTTTGTCCTAGACGCACAGCAATTCCATTTCGCTCGAGGCTGAGTTGATGCGCCAACATTCTGGCTCTAACACTGGCTATCGCTGTGAATATGTCTGTGTAGTACAGTTTCATGGTGGACGTTGGCAGACTGAATTAAGTGGTTGTTGTACTCATTACCTTATGCATTATTTTAGAAGCATTACTGCTGATAGCCTACACGATCACGATAACTATGCTTCCCATCACTTTGTAATCATAACTGCAAGTCTTTCTACTTTGAGAGGTGTTTTCTAATTTAAATATTGAATTTTTAGCTACTGATAAGATACCTTTAAGCAGAAAGTAAGTAGTTTTGTGCTCACCAGTCGTCGGTTTGTTTCTTTCCTACAGCTCAACTCACTACAGGCTCCATTCTCAAGAGCGACTCTCCATCGAAACCTCTATTAGAAGATCGTCACCGTACACAACCCCATCCATCAAAGTGAGAAGGGGCTCTATCGTGAAATTCCAAGAGGCAGAGTCACAGATGGATGCCTGCGGGCATCTTTTAGTGATACGTTTAATCACCTTCCGCTTTGTAACTGGACATTCCACCACCCTTCCCTTTCAGTGATTGTGGAAGCTGTGATAGAGTGACACTGGTATTTGCTTCTTCCTCAGTAGCGCGAACAGCGCAGGACCAAAGATTATCAAAAGTGCCGCTGATGTCAATGGCAACGGTCTTGGAATACAACCAAGTGGTTTTGTCTATTATGTCGAATGCCTCATTTATTGATAGACCCTATCTAAACTGAATGTAGCCCATGAAGTTCATTGTGTACCTGGAGCCGGTAACACAGGAGGCGGTTCTGTACGTTGTCCAGGAAGTTTTCAAGGCAAACAGGCCTGCCATTTCACTTAGCGAGGCCTTCTCGTCTTCGCGTTGTTGATAACTGCCGCTTCGTCGGTCTTCCATCATTCAGGTATCCCCCCTATTATCTCGTTTAGTATAGATGTTCCGTACGCTACGACCCGCGGCGCTGTTTGTTGCAGGATGTCTGTGTCGACACAGTTGGATGCGGTTAGTTTCCCTTTCCAAAAGCGGGTCCACAGCTACCGCAGTCTTCTCTTGCATAGAGGTGTGGGTGACGGAGCCAATGCTACTGTATAATTTTGGCATAATGTGACCATGATTTCGGGATGTTCGTTCCGATCTTTTTCTAGATCATCTTCCGGAAAGAATTGAGGAAGCATATATTCAAAAATGTTCAAATGTGTGTGACATCTTATGGGACTTAACTGCTAAGGTCTTCAGTCCCTAAGCTTACACACTACTGAACCTAAATCATCCTAAGGACAAACACACACACCCATGCCCGAGGGAGGACTCGAACCTCCGCCGGGACCAACCGCACAGTCCATGACTGCAGCGCCTGAGACCGCTCGGCTAATCCCGCGCGGCAGCATATATTCCACTGCATGCCTATATACCCTCGTGTAACTCCCGTCTCCCATCCATAGTGTGGTCAAGACCACAAGTGTGTCGACCAGATCAGCCGCGATTTTATAGTTCGTGCCCCGTATATCTATTTGAAACTGAGTGCACAGACGCTTTTCCCATGAGTCTTTCCTCGTCTTGCAGGGCGGCGTTTTGTGGCCTTCTCTACCATTCCACTTTCGGTTGCCTACCCTCCGTTGTAATGGCGCTTTGCTACAGTCTTCCGGCAATCCTAGTTTGCCTTTTCTCTGTGGGCCGCTTGGGGTAGTCTGCCAATTTCTTTGTTTTATCGGCGGAACCGACCTACTCTGTGTCTCCTTTCGATAAATGCTTCAATTTGGTTTTCCATGCTGGCTTCCACTGCGCCCAAAGGGAATTATAATATAAATTTTCTCATTCCTTTCACACTATAGGTCCAGCGGCGCTGCCTTAGTTTTTGTGTACATGTCAGTGCGATCATTGGAAGGAAGTACTTATAACACCATTCAACTGCTGATAGCACGCAGCGCATACTGGCCATCCTCCTCTATCAGAACCCTTCTTTCCCCTATTCATAACTGTGATTAAAGTGCCAGAACACACATCGTCGTTATTATATCTATCATTATTAGGATATTGTGCCTCGTTGCACAGTCGACGAGTCTATTAATGTGCACTAGATAACTTCCTGCTTTCTGCGAATATGAGAATACGCTGATGATAGTATCACCGTACTGTGATCACCGTACTGTGTGTTTGGTACACTGTTCAAATATCTTCAAGGAAGTCCACTTTAGACTGGCTAATAGGATTACCGCCATGACATTTCGATTCGTGACGATCTTACCATCAGGGGGAATACGCCGCCAATCGACTATCATCAACGTAGTGGAGCTCACTGCCAGTCCCTCTAAAACTCTCCTGAGTTCTGCAGCCACCCTTATTGGGTTACGTTGCGAGAGTTTCACGCTAGAGGTCCGCCATAAATGCGTAGCATTTCGGAGCTCTCTGAGAGGTGTCGACCTACACCCTCCCATGGGCTCTAACTAGATCTCTCTAGATATTTTTGAGATCCAGATTTTGAGATCGTCGTTTGCATGCTCTACCAAGCACGTTAAAAAGTTCGCTGGGACTTTTTTAATGTTGAGAGACTGAAGGAACATTCGACCAGTTTGTTCTGTTGTGGGGAAACTACTTGTTTCGTTACTGTGCTATGTCGGACTTGTTGATAATCTTTGCGCCGTCTGAGTGGTATCTTTGTTCTCTGATCTACTAAGTTTTAAGCCTCTGTCTATCTGCTCGTAGTAATAGACGAACAGCATCCCCATCTTTCAAAGATGTGGGTTATGGCGTCGCGATGAGCCAATGAGCATCGCCGTATAGTGAATCGCCAGTGTCCTACATGTGTGCTTCTATTGGATGATAGCTCGTAATCAGTTGAATGACGTGCACCGAAAGCCCTTGACAACTTCCGTGTTCTTATGATCACTGTTCAATGCTAATCTGATGAAGGCTACACACAGCGTTGGGAAACACTGCAACATCCTAATGTGACGTCTCCTGGCAAGACATTTACAAAACCGTTAGAATATATAAAAAAATAATGAAAATAAACATTTACCTGTATTATTATTATTTCATTACTGTATGAATGGTTGTAGATTATTGTTAAAAGGAAATAACAATTTTTCATTTTTATGTTTGTGCAATATTTGTGTATTTATATTTCACAAATAACGTCTGTGGTCAGCGAATGTATGTATCGAAGCAGACAGTGATAATTCAAAGAGATACCAAAGATGTATATTAAATTGCCTATAAATAGCGGAGGTTAAAACATTACTCTCTCTGTCTTGTTGTAGCCGTTAAAGGTGTAAGAGCCTGTGACGCTCGCTTGAATGCTTAGGTAGCCTTCGTTTGTGCTCTGATCGAGAAAGACGTCATTGGAAGCTGATATTTGTAAAAGGTGTGTACGTTCAATTTATGTTGATTTTTTTGAATATAGAAATTGTTAAACTTATTACCCGTAATAATTTATTGCTAGCTTGCCCAAGATTTCATTCCACATTATTAGCCGTTTTCAGCATGTCAGGAATTTTTCATGACGCAGAGCCGTGCAGCGATAGCGGGAGCCGTCTGCCGCGGCAAATTCAAATTAAACTGAATGAAAGCAGTTTTCCCGAAATATAGCGAGCGGGTAACGGTACATTAAAATTACCTCTTTCAACTTCCTGGAGACTTCAGAGGGAAACTGTGAATTTTATTTTGTCATTTTCAGGTGGACATGGGCAGCTGCTATTACGTTATCAGTTACGTAAATAAATCATGAGTGATAAAATTTTAATTGTGTGTGATCAAAGACTGCTGTGCAAAACCTGTTCTGGCTAATATCATAATAATCAAACTTCATTTTTTTTAGTTTCATGCTCTCATGTTAGTCGTGGCGGATAATAGTGTTCATATATTTAAAAAAAAGTCCACTGCAGCATTTACGTTTAGTGAACATAACATACTGTAACTTCTGTACAGGTAATAAGAGTAATTTCCTGTGCATTCAAGAGATGAAAGTAGCGAAGGGCTTTTTTTTATTCCGTAATTAGTTACAGTAATGATACCATGTTCCATACCTAACAAGCCAGATCAGTGTTATATGAAACTAGTTTGCAAATTAAAGATCGTACGTACACAGCAGGAAATCTTTCAGTGTTGTGCGTATCCCCACATAATAGGTCAAAGTGCATAAGGTTAAAATATTTTCACCTGCAGAAACTTATAGTAAGAATAGTATTTTAACTGTCGTGCTCGCAACAATAAGCAATATAGAATTAATTAAAATTTTATGCCACATAAACTGTATATAAAGTAAAAAGGGCGTGCGGTGGGGATTACGCGACACTACGTACAGCCTGGATCTTTCACCGCGCGCTTTTCACATGTTTGGCGACCTGAAGAAAGCCATGCGTGGTCGTCAGTTTCAGTCGGAAGTGCAAGAGTGGGTGAAGTTGTGGATCCATCAGCGGCCGACCGCTATCTACGAAACAGGAACTCATCGCCTCGTCTCACGGTGGGATACCGTCTTAATGCGCGTGGTGGTTACTTTCGAATGGAACCATTCCGGCGATCCGCTGTGGCGGGTGTTTGGTTTTCAACCCGAGTTTTAGTCTCGGTCCGGTACACAGTTTTAATCTGCCGGGAAGATTCTCTTGAACACGCTGTACGTCTAGAAAGAGCATACAGTGAATTTCCCCTTAAATAAATAACCATCGTCAACTGCTCTGAGCTGCAGTGCAGTACTTTTGAAGGAAATGACTCCGCGCAGTTGTAGTTGAATTGCACCTGCTGAACTGGAGAACGTAAAATGCCTTGTTGTGTGATCGCTGTCTCGCTCATACACATGTTCGATAACAAACGAGCAAGAAGTCTACACCAATTAGATACTTAAATTAACTGGCAACTTACAACTAGCACGGAGGTAACGTTTCAGTTTTAGTCCAAGTTTCTATCTTTATTGATGTGGGTGGTATGGAAATGGAAATCAGCGCTTGGCGTCATTGGCCGGGAGGCCCCTTGCGGGGCAGGTTCGGCCGCCTTGGTGCAGGTCTTATTACATTCGACACGTCATTGGGCGACCTGCGCGCCGGATGGGGATGAAATGATGATCAGGACAGCACAACACCCAGTTCCTGAGCGGAGAAAATCCCCGACCTAGCCGGAAATCGAACACAGGCCCTTAGAACGGCAATCCGTCACGCTGACCACTCATCTATCGGGGCGGACATGTGGATGGTATGATCTTGTGAAACTGGAAGGATATTTTGAAAGACCTCGTATATTAAACAGATCCACAGGTCTACCTTTCTTGGTATACCTTCTCATCCTTTCTTGAGATTACGTATTAGATACTTTCTTTCTTTCGCTTATGCCATAGTCCCGCAGCGATCGCAGGGTCGGCGTAGTTACAACGGATTTGGCAAGGTTAGTTTTAGGGGTGGCCAGCTGCCCTTCCTGGCGTCACCCCCCCCCCCCCCGCCCCCCAGGACGGAATCAGTGTACCCCAACTGTCTGCGTCTAGTGTAAATCGTGAAATAGCGCGGACGTGTTTAAAATGTCTGCGACGCGTTTAACTAAGGCGGAACGTGGGGACCAGCCCAGTATTCACCTAGCGGGATGTGGAAAACCGCCTAAAAACCACATCAAGGCTGGCCAGCACACCGGCCCTCGTCGTTAATCCTCTGGGCGGATTCAATCCGGGACTGGCGCGCCTACCCGAGTCCAGGAAGCTGCGCGCTAGCGCTCTCGGCTACCCTGGCGGGTTGGATTACGTGTTAGATGCAAAACCGAAGAATTAATTAAACGAAACAGAAGTTCTCCAAGACATCGGCGTTGATGGTACCCTTGAAGAGCTGAATCATGGGAACTAGCGGAAAAAAATGTGAAAACACTGCTGGATAAAAAAAAAAAAAACAATCTAGTACAAGTGGAAAGACGACGTTGGTTTTGATCCGATGATGACATATACCAGTTGCGGGATAGTAAATGTACTGATAATGGCTTCAACGCAACCCGCCAACAGATAGCATAGTGCAGTAGCTATCAGACCGTCACCTGTGTCTACTCTTCAATAGGGAATGCTCACAGCCAGAAGGCTCAGTGTGGAGCAGACGTATGAAGCAAGCAGCCAACCATGCCACATAGACGCACTTGTGCATCTTACAGCCAACTTAGTGGATTTGAAAGCAGTCGAATTGTGGCCTTCCGAATGGAGGGATAGTCCTTTCATAGAATTGCCACGCAAGTAGGACGTGCTGTGTCAGTTGTGAAGCGATGTGGTATCAGTGGTCATGTGAAAATACTCGCGCACGCAGACGGGGTTCTGGACTCCACACAGCATAGGAGCCCACCATGATAGTCGTGTTGTAAGGACAGCAGTTGAGTGATAAGGGGGCTTGTGAGCCCAGACGTGCCAACACGAACTGTTGCGAACTGGTTATCAGCAGTGGGCAGTGGGCACACCTCTAGCCCGTCTTCCACTGACGCCACACAATCGACGTGCACGAATCGGTTGGTGCCGTCAGAGGATCACTTAGAATATAGAACGGCGCGCCGTGGTCTTCAGCTATGAAAGCAGGTTATGTCTGCACACAAGTGATTGTAGTTTGCTCGTAGGACGTAAACTTGGCGAGCGCTGTCTCGTAGAGTGCATTCGTCCAAGACATACTGGCCCTACCCCAGTCCTGCGATTAGTCACAACTCTAGTTCACCTTTGGTTTTCATGGAAGGGACGATAATCAGCGCCTCGTACGTGTATAATTTTGTTAGACCTGTTCTTTTGCCCTTGTTGCAACAGAAGGTGATGTGTTGTTCAAACAGGATAGTGCTCGTTCACACACTGTCCGTGAAACTCAACGTAATCTCCAAGACGTACAGTTTCCGTGGCCAGCACGATCTCCGGTCTTGTCTTGAAGTACGTGTCGTATATGATGGGACGAGAAGTGACTCGTGCGACTCCGCAACCAACAACTCTTATAGAACTACGTGAACGGGTCGAGGAGACGTGGACAGTAGTCACCATCCGTACGATAGACTTGATGCCAGAGTCAGCGCCCGCATGCTAGCCCGCGGAGACTACACCACTTACCACTATGGGTGATTCAGAGTAGTTCGATTCCGGGTACTTCAAATCGCTTGTGCTATTGATCTGTAAATGCAGTCATCTCATGTACTCTATGTGCATTGTTGGCACAATAAATTTTGAAGGATTTGGAAACGCCTAAAAGGGTTACTAATTTTTTTCGGTAGTGTAAATGCCTATAGATATATTTTTCCTGGTCTTTCTTGCACCTAGAAAGAAAAGATGGAAATAAAATGGACATTTTCAGCGTGAACGGAAAAAATAGAGGGATATTGCGAAAATCAGGATGCCACATGGGACTCATGGCAGGGTATGTGTAGGATAAACTGGCAAGAACTGTGAGGAAGAGATTCTCAGCCGCTTCTCCGCGTCAATTTAAACTATCCTATTGAGGGTTGAATAACACTTAGGAGGTTTTATGTTCTACTCATTTTTATTTGCATGGACTAGTTTTCGGCTTATTAGGCCATCTTCAGATAACTACTGGCTATTGTTTACAAGGAGCTTGTGTTCTTACGAACCAAACATTCTGGACTAAGATACAATGCACTTAAATACGATTTTTAGTTGTGGTATTGTCTTTTGAATTGTCAAACGGGTCTTTTGACATTTTGTTATGTAAAACTGTTCTTTAAGATAAAAAATCACATTTTATGGTTTGTCAGTACCTTGTATGACAACAATTAGAATTATTTAGAATACACATTATTACAAATTTACAATTTTTTTGGTATTTATTGTGAACAGTTGCACTGGACATTAATTGTTCGTTGTACAACAGTGATGTTTCCTTTGGCGGTTACATTCTGTTGTTAGAAAATTGTGTATTAATATATAGCAAATATTACATTGTTACAGTTGAGTTACAGATAGGAATGTAAACACATGACCGATATTATATTCTATTGGGGTGTTAAGTGTCACATATAGCCAACAAAATCAGAAAACTTAGCCTACTGGAAGCACTTGAAATTAACAAACACTTAACCCTAAATCCCCAGCTGGTACTAAATGACCAATTGCAACTGAGCACATCAACATTCTTAAACTGTACACAATAAAGTAAACGTGCTACTAACCACGAAGTGTCCCAATATTAAACAAATTCACACCTCAATATAATGTAATATTCCTTATGTGTTTAAATTCTTAACTGTAACAATGTACATATTAACTCACAATTTTCTAATAACAAAATGTAACCGCCAAAGAAAACACCACTGTTGTACAACCAACAATTAATGTCCAGTGCAACTGTTTACAACAAATACCAAAAAGAAACTGTAAATTCGTAATAATGTATAATCTAAATAATTCTAATTGTTGTCATACATGGTACTGACAAATCATAAAATGTGATTTTTTATGTTAAAGAACAGTTTTACCGAACAAAATGTCAAAAGACCCGTTTGACAATTCCAAAGGCAATATCACAGCTAAAAATCGTACTTAAGTGCATTGCATCTTAGTCCAGAATGTTTGGTTCGTAAGAACACAAGCTCCTTGTAAACAATAGCCAGTAGTTATCTGAAGATGGCCTAAGAAGCTGAAAACTAATTCATATAAATAAAAATCAGTAGAACAAAAAACCGCCTAAGTGTTATTCAACGCTCAATATGGAACTGTTTTATCAAGAAGCGACGGAAGAATCCATAAATAAAACTATCCTAGTTTAATCTGAAGCCATATTGCAAAGATAAAGAGCCATGTCTGGTGACAACACAGTTCGTTGCTTCCGGAACACTGCAGAACCTGCACAACGCGCGTGACTAGTCCTATACGTATTTACATTTACACAGTATTTTGTCTTGATTCCGAGACAACGCAAGAGTGTCGAATAAAATGAAATGTAATGAATACCTAAAAAAATAAAAAATAAATGTCTACTTCAGATCACGGGCTGCAGTGAGGATAGTACTTCATTCAGTATTGTACATTCTACTGTATCTCAGAAGATTTGATGAACAAACAAAGCCTTGTTAATAACAGAGCCGCGAGGTTTCTCAATATCATTTAACATGTTCATTAGATTTCCGCTTGCGCAACTGGGAACCTATAATACACCAGCGACAGAAAGAATAGAATAGCAGGCCTGCGACCGAGATGTGGTTAAAAGCAAATTAACATACTTAATGGAGAGCAGAAACGAAAGCTTCGCTCTTGGCCTTTTTTACCTCTGGCTAATTACGTTCTTCCACACGTTATAAGCCAAGTCTCTCGCCTGTGTAAGATGTTAAGTGTTACGCAAAGCTGTCGGGACATGTAGGCGGAACCCTTCAATCAGTGACACCTGGGACTGACGTCCGAACTACTCTAATGGATTATTGAGAAACAGACTTCCTGCATGCCGGGAAAGTACCTAAAAAACAAAACAGACATGTTAAAATCGTTAACAGAGAGCGAAAAATGTGTAACAAAGGGATTTCGCAGACCGTATTTTTCGTAATGTAGTTGTCGTCCTCTGCTGGATAAACGACTGATTTTGTTTCCTGACTTCATCTACCCAGCTTCTATGTGATTGTCGTATCCATCTTTTCGTATACATTGGAAACTGCAAAGAACATGCTTTGTAAGATACTTTATCGTGCATTTAACCACATTTAAGGATAGCTATCATTCATTACTACAAATGGCAATTTTATACAAGGCTTTCCGCATTTCCTTCCAGTCGTCGGAGAACGATACTTTCCTGTGGGGTACAGCATCATCAATGCTGCTCACCCTATCTGATAAACCGTTTATGTAGTAGGTGTATTCGGAAAATAAACAAACTTTGGTTTTTTAAACTTTATCAGTAATTTCACAGTTTATTGGTCTTCGTCCCCTTTAAAGAACTCCCCCCTCCGATTCACACACTTTTCCCAGCGGTGTTTCCATTTCTCGAAGCCGTCCTGAAAGCTTCATTTGAGATGGCCTTTAAGTCTGTCATGAATGTGATGAATACCCTGAAAATAGTGCCCTTTCAGCACTGATTTGAATTTCGGTATTAATAAAAAAATTATGGGGAGGCAGATGAGACGAATAATGAGGCTGCGGGAGGACAATCATCTGTTTCTTGGGTTGACAAAGATGTGCGCGGGACCATTGTCGTGGCGCAAGAACAATGACTTGTCTCGCCACAACTCTGGCCTCTTTTCGCGAATTGCAAAACTCTTTGACTGTTCCACCTTTTCTGAACGTGTAAGTCGTCAGTTGAAGTGGAAGCTCCTTCCTGGTCGACTACCACTTTTAAATCGTGAAAACCATTTGTAACATTGCGCACGAACCAGAGCATCATCTCCGTAAGCTTGTTTTAAAACTGATACGTTTCTGTGTAAGTTTTCCTCAGTTCCACGCAAAATTTTACGTTGCCTCTTTGCTCCAGAAAACAGTACGTTTCAAAAACCGACACTAACACTTTGTACTCAAATAACAATATCACAACTAAACGAAATATTAAACACTCCAAAACCACACGGTTACAAAGGAGCTAATGGGCAAGGCAATACTGCCTACCTCATATCACTAAATATCTCCGTTGTCGCGTAATTCACATGGTCGGTTACTTTCTGATCAGAACACTTAGACTGCGAGGTCCTATTGAGCATCCTTGGGGAACAGGGTGTAACTGCATATTTGTTGTTACTTAACGATGTGGTGCAGTGTCGAACGCCTTTTGTAAATCTAGGAAGGCGGAATCACCTATTCACCCGAATGTACCGTTTGCAAAACAAAGTGTAGCAATAAAAAAAGTTGTGTTCTACTCGAGTTGTTTTTCCTGAACCTGAGCTTCTTTTCTCTCCTTAATGTGGGAGCGCGGAACATGCTCGAGGATCCTGCATCAAACGGATGTCAACCATAGTGTTCTGTAATTGTATGCATCCGTCGCTTTACCCTGCTTGCAAACACGAGTGGTATGCGCTCTTTACCAGTCGCGCAGGAGTATACGCTTTGTAAGAAATTCCCGGTAGCTGTAAACCCGAAAGGAGCCAGTGTACTGAGTGTAAAATCTAAACGGAACACCGTCGAGGTTTGGTACCTTCTTCTCTTTAAGTAATCTTAATGGTTTTGCAAACCTGATGTGTTAATATAACTGTTCTTCATTTGTGAGTATGTGTGGTGCTCAGACATTGGGACAATAAAAACCTCATTCATAAACATTTTTTAAATGTGGAATTTAATACTTCTGCTCTTTTTTTGTTGTCAGTTTCAACACCATATTTATCCAAGGAATATTAAATTGAAGGTTTGGATCTGCTCATTGACTTTACAAATGAGTAGAACTCGTTATTTTCTGATAGGTCTTTCGTTAGGCATCTGCCAGTGGAAATTTTTATAAACTTCACGAACATCCTCTTTTATGGCAAAAGTTGCTATGAACTCTTCTTGATTTATTGTTTCTGCAGTTTCGTTTTGTAGTCATTGGTTAATATTCTCAGTTTCTGCAATATTTTGCGAATAAAATCGTTACACCTAGATGGGTAGGCCATCCTTTATTACTTTAGTTAGTATGTTTTTATATAGATCACCCTTTATGATGTATTTAAACTTCAACAACAGTGTTCCGTGTTTGTCGAATTCGAACTAATTGTTTCCATTTTGTCTTTTAAATAGATTCTTTATCAAAACTTAGTTGAGTTCAGAGGCGTATGAAAAGAACGTGTAAGAAGCTTTTGTACGAAAGAGTTGTGAAACGTGCTGTTCTCATGCATTGAGACATTTTAAGAATTTTTTTTGAGTAACCGACATTACAAATCATTTCGAAGAATATATAACTTCGCGTTAATTCAATGATCGCGAGGAGAATGCGCGTCCCAATGACGATGGCGTAAATTTCTCCTTTTACAGGCAAAGAGAGGTGCAAACTAGTTGATTTATCTGAAGTTCAGATATTTAGTTACCTTAAATCACCCATCATCAATATAATTTAATGTGGGGTTGTATAAAACAAATGAGTATGTTGGCTGTCGTCGTTGTTCGACGGCGCGTGACCGATCAGTCGGAAACAGTTATTACGCAAAGGGGTTCGCTCACTGTTTAAGGAAGAGTTAAGGAGAGAATACGAATAGTGTTTGGTCGTTTCATTATCGAATGATCCACCTCCAACTCCTCGCGTTTGATCTCTGAAAATCACTTCCATGACAAGGAGTTAAGGGAGATGATTAATCTGTTAAATAATTAAGACGATTACGTATAATAAATGAAGTGATTGTTTTCCATAGAGAACGAAATTTACAACTGGTCTATGAGAGCTAACACAAGTGAAAGGTACAAATGTAATTATATGATATCTGAAGATCAATCTCTTCATTTGCTACCAGCGATTTAAAATAGACGTTTAACAAAATTCCAGTTACTGAGTCGTGGGTAAATTAATTTCTGTGATTATACACTCCTGGAAATGGAAAAAAGAACACATTGACACCGGTGTGTCAGACCCACCATACTTGCTCCGGACACTGCGAGAGGGCTGTACAAGCAATGATCACACGCACGGCACAGCGGACACACCAGGAACCGCGGTGTTGGCCGTCGAATGGCGCTAGCTGCGCAGCATTTGTGCACCGCCGCCGTCAGTGTCAGCCAGTTTGCCGTGGCTTACGGAGCTCCATCGCAGTCTTTAACACTGGTAGCATGCCGCGACAGCGTGGACGTGAACCATATGTGCAGTTGACGGACTTTGAGCGAGGGCGCATAGTGGGCATGCGGGAGGCCGGGTGGACGTACCGCCGAATTGCTCAACACGTGGGGCGTGAGGTCTCCACAGTACATCGATGTTGTCGCCAGTGGTCGGCGGAAGGTGCACGTGCCCGTCGACCTGGGACCGGACCGCAGCGACGCACGGATGCACGCCAAGACCGTAGGATCCTATGCAGTGCCGTAGGGGACCGCACCGCCACTTCCCAGCAAATTAGGGACACTGTTGCTCCTGGGGTATCGGCGAGGACCATTCGCAACCGTCTCCATGAAGCTGGGCTACGGTCCCGCACACCGTTAGACCGTCTTCCGCTCACGCCCCAACATCGTGCAGCCCGCCTCCAGTGGTGTCGCGACAGGCGTGAATGGAGGGACGAATGGAGACGTGTTGTCTTCAGCGATGAGAGTCGCTTCTGCCTTGGTGCCAATGATGGTCGTATGCGTGTTTGGCGCCGTGCAGGTGAGCGCCACAATCAGGACTGCATACGACCGAGGCACACAGGGCCAACACCCGGCATCATGGTGTGGGGAGCGATCTCCTACACTGGCCGTACACCACTGGTGATCGTCGAGGGGACACTGAATAGTGCACGGTACATCCAAACCGTCATCGAACCCATCGTTCTACCATTCCTAGACCGGCAAGGGAACTTGCTGTTCCAACAGGACAATGCACGTCCGCATGTATCCCGTGCCACCCAACGTGCTCTAGAAGGTGTAAGTCAACTACCCTGGCCAGCAAGATCTCCTGATCTGTCCCCCATTGAGCATGTTTGGGACTGGATGAAGCGTCGTCTCACGCGGTCTGCACGTCCAGCACGAACGCTGGTCCAACTGAGGCGCCAGGTGGAAATGGCATGGCAAGCCGTTCCACAGGACTACATCCAGCATCTCTACGATCGTCTCTATGGGAGAATAGCAGCCTGCATTGCTGCGAAAGGTGGATATACACTGTACTAGTGCCGACATTGTGCATGCTCTGTTGCCTGTGTCTATGTGCCTGTGGTTCTGTCAGTGTGATCATGTGATGTATCTGACCCCAGGAATGTGTCAATAAAGTTTCCCCTTCCTGGGACAATGAATTCACGGTGTTCTTATTTCAATTTCCAGGAGTGTAAGAAAAAGCGTTCGCTGCTCATCTGTTAGTGGAACGTGAAAGGAAATTCCTTAGAGAATACGTTTCCGAATCCATTGTCCTCTCTTTATCGACAGGACTGATTTTAAATGTCATTTCAAAAAAGGAGATAATGCTACAAAGTAATCGTGTGGAAGCTTTGTGAGAGATGGGCGCTGTATTTGTGATATGCTGACCAAAAGACAATATTAAAACTCAGTTTTAATCATGTTTGGCCTTTTATAAGGGAATTAAACTGACTTTGTATGCTAATTTATTACTATGTTTGAGGCGTCACTACAAAACAGGCTGATCTGAAGGGTTCATCTTATCCCTCGCCACAAACAATGAAAACTCTGGACGACTCTGTCTAGCGATGAATGCTTACGGGAGACATGTGAGTATAAGTCGTCTTTTGGATCATGTCAGTCATTCTTATGGTCTGGTTGGATGCGATCGGATAACAGACGTAAGTTTTTCCTTGATAATTTTCTTATTCATTGCTGACTTCATTAGCTCCCCTCGCGTATCAACTGCTCATCATCATTCCGTGACTGCAGCACAGTATCCATTAGCCCGTGTCGTATTCAAAAACCTAAAGCTTTATCCGTTATCTTCGGCAAATCGCAACTGTTTTCTTTATGCCCACTAGCGATCCGCGATCCAGTAACTCTTTCACATTTTCAATACTATACAAGCTTCCCTAATCCATACCCGTTTCTATTTTGTTTCTAGCTTCCCATCTTCTAACCTTTAATTTTTATCGCTCTCCTCCAGACGAAGTTCTCCAGATTTAATCTCTTCTTTATTGCCACTGTGCATTCCTGTTACATGTCTTATTCACATTGCACAAAAGACTAATAAGGAAATTACTTAAGACAGTGTTAATTAGGTTGATATTCCTAAACTACCATATATTGTTTACTATATCTATTATTATTATTGTTATTGTTATTATTATTCCGTACTGTCCATGTTCTACACGCATTGTAATGTTAACTTACGAAGGATGCCTAGTTAGATATACGATTACCTTTCGTTAGAAGTGTCGTGGATTTAAATAAAAGTGTATGCATTTCTGTCTAAGACATCGCTTTGGCCACAAAAATCCGTAAGGCGCTACAGTCAGGACTGTGCGGCTGGTCCCGGCGGAGGTTCGAGTCCTCCCTCGGGCGTCGGTGTATGTGTTTGTCCTTTAGGTTAAGTAGTGTGTAAGCTTAGGGACTGATGACCTTAGCAGTTAAGTCCAATAATATTTCACACACATTTAAACATTTTTGAGCAAAAATGCGTCAGTATGGTAACAGGAAGGGATTGAAGAAGGAAAATATGAGTTACTGGGACAGCTGCCTCCCCCGAGAGACGTAGTTTCCTGTCGTATTTAAAGCAATTTAGGTCTGGGAAACGTTTTGAGTCGAATGAAAAGACTGAAGAGGTGAAAGGCAGCTGTATAGAAGTCTATTTTCCAGACCTTCTAGACCAACATTTCAAAACTGGAATAAGCTCGCAGGATAAATGTTGTGCAAAGCGCAGTGATCTAAACGAATAATACGTGCGAAACCGAAGTATTTCTCTGCACGACCCAATACTTATTTCACCGTCTGTGCATTTAAACTTTCGCGGTGTCCTTTGCAGTAATCATAGGTCCCTGAGAGTTAATGCCCCGCGTAGCATAATACCGCCATCACTGTCTGAGTGTACTCCCGAAGATAGCAGTCCTTGGCAGGACCATGGACCATGGATCAAGGGCGTGATTCATCTCGCCAGGTAGCTCATTTCCACTGCCCGACGACTCAAGTTAACGACGACTCCTTGTCCGCTGGAGGCGCTGACGGAGTAAACACTGACAAATCGGCTATTGTGGACTTGGACTGTACATGACGATTTAATGAAGGTACGCGGCAGGTGCTAGCGATAAGTACATAGTATTCGATCGACTTGATTTATGCAAACTGTTGAAATATACTGATTTCGTTTCCTTTGACGAACGATACACAGTGATGATTCTCGATCTCTCACGAATATCAGAAACAGGAGACGCCGAGGTCGCTAACTCACACCTGTGCTGTGCTGCGAGACTCGGAGATAGCTGGTTCGACTCCTGGTAATGGAAGAAATATGCAGGTGGTTCACCAGACTTTGTACTCATATTCAGGATTAAATACAAAACCTCCGAGCATTATCTGATGAACTGAGATCGGAACGTTAATCCTGACGGACAGCTACTGCTATTCGATGGAAGTGAGTAATATTCCGGCACCGGATTTCGCCCTCTCCCGTCTCTCATCGTCATACAACACAAACACAATACCACGCACAACTATTGCTGTCATCTACATTCAAGAGACGCATTTGTGACACAATCCCACAGACAGCCAGGAAACGGGTAACTGTTTGCGTACGAAGGAAAAGGGAGAGAAACCTAACCCCCGTAATCTCCCAGAAATCATTGCCCTAGACTCTTTCTCTTTTTTCCCTCTGTCACTCCTCCCAAGTTAAATGTGCCCAGATATCGTGGCGGCTATCCCAATTGTAGCACTTACATCCTTCTGTTCTTTCTTAACAATTACAAGCTGTGAAATCAAGTCCGGTCTATGGGTCGCGTGCTACAGGCCTCCGCATATACATCTGATCCCATTATGCGAATCAGTGATGCCATTACTATCGAAAGAACTGTTTTCTCACAAACAAACAATACTCAAATGCTATTTCTGAGCGAAATCCCACTGTCCAGTCTTTGCTTATGTAGATAGTGCTATTTGTATCTAGTTCTTGCGGTTGCGCTGAGATTCTAATTATTTGCACATCTAAGATTGTAGTACACTTCATAACAATTTGATGTTTGTTGCATGCCTCCTTCTTGGTGTTGCAGTTTTAATAACAAGCAGTGTAACATAACGCAACACCATGCGAAACAGACACTTGTGCTACGCCAGTAAACATTTAATTTGACAGCCAATCAAATCTCATTACAAAAGTCGCCCACTTCGACCCATAGGATCTTTGTCATGCCATGACGTGACTCCGTGACAGTCCAGAGCAATGAAAAGAAAAAAAATGGTCGTATGGCATTGTTGGCCGTGAGGCCCCTTCTGGGGGAGTTCGGCCGCTGTATTGCAAGTCCCTTTTAGGTGACGCCCCATCGGCTACTTGTAAGTCAATGATGATGGACACACAACACCCAGTCCCCTGCCGGAAATCGAACCCGGGCTCCCTGCATGGTAGGCGGTAACGCTACCGCTACGCTATGGAGGCGGACTCCAGAGTAATTATCAGAAGTTATTAACGTTAACATTTGAATCCTTTTAGACACTTAGAACTGCTGTGGAAGGATGTTTAAAAATGATTGTCATTTCTTCTCATACGGTAGGCCGGAGTGGCCGAGCGAATCTAGGCGCTTCAGTCTGGAACCGTGCGACCACTACGGTCGCAGGTTCGAATCCTGCCTCGGGCATGGATGTGTGTGATGTCCTTAGGTTAGTTAGGTTTAAGTAGTTCTAAGTTCTAGGGGACTGATGACCTCAGATGTTAAGTACCATCGTGCTCAGAGCCATTTGAACCATAAACAACAGCACTGGTAACTTAGAAGACGGTCTTAATACGACGCTTTTCTAATGTTATTTTCCATTATTACGATTCACATTTGATTTTTCTGTAATATGTTAATTGCTCGTCTGCCACTGTACTTTGTATCTATTATTGTTTGTATTTTCCTCAAATTCCTCACAATTTCGAATGCGCTCTTTAAGTCTATGTGTGTGGGGCTGGGTAAGACTGAATGGGATATAATAGATTTGGAATACGTTCACTGTGTTCTCTCTTGCGTTCTTCCGACCATCTTTCTCCCGTTCGGTTCTCCGTGTGTTCTTGTTTAAGTATGTGTTTCTTTATGATGTTTCTAAACTTTTCTCTACTGTTTATGTTGTGTTGTGTGATCCCCAGTTCTTTAATATCGTCGTCTGTTTCAGTGATCCATTTTGTCTTGTTTTTGCTCTTGTTTACTATCTCACAGATTTGCCTTTGAGCCTGGTTTTATTCATCCTGCTGATATGTCCATAAAATTTCATCCTTTTCTTTCTAATGGTGTCTGTTATTTTTTCTACGTCTTTGCAAATCTCTCTAGCTGGCCTCTTCATCCAAATTACTTCCCGAAACACTGGCACATAAATTTTCCTCAGAATTTTTCTTTCCTGCTTTTCGATCTCTCTGATCTTCGTATGACCATGAATCACTGTGGTTTCTGCCGCATAATGTGCTTCTGGTAGGACTACTGTGTTGTAATGCCTTAGTTCTGCATTGACAGAAATAGGTTTTTTATTATAGTGATTCCAAGTGAGCTTGTATGCTTTCTGTAATCTGGAGATTCTGTCTTTATTGGCTATTGAGTTCAGTCCTGATGGTTGGAGTATTTCTCCTAGATATCTGAAGTGGGCAACTTGTGACACTTTCCCATATTGAGTAGTAATGGGGAGAGTATCTACAGGTTTTTTTCCATGTATTGTATTTTCTAGTAGGAGATTTATAGCACAGTTTTCTGTGAGATTTCGTGTAGTTTTTTCAATGCAAGTTTGGCTTCCTCTCTATTGTTCGTTAGAATGGTAAGATCTTGCGCAAAAGCCAGAGACTTCACCCTGATTCCCCTGCTCCTTTTTAATCCCAAGCTGAATTCCTTTTATTTCCTTTTCCCATGTCCTCACAACTTTTTCCAGAGCCATGTGAAATAGAAGGGGGGTCAGTCCATCTTCTTGGCGAACGTCAGTATGGATATGAAATGCTTCTGATGTTCCTCCCATGAATTTAACTTTGGAGGTTGTATCTGTTAATGTCTGTTGAATAACTGACCTTGTTTTCCTGTCAATTGTGAACTCCTCTAAAGCGTGGAGTAATGGTTGTCTGTCTATCGAATCGTAACCCTTTTTAAAATCGACAGAAGTTACTACAGTATTTCTACATCTTCTAATTTGCAAAATTGTTTTTAAGTTCCATGTCTATTCGATGCAAGATCGACCTTTGAGAAACCTTATCTGATACACCCTATTAACTGGTTCGCTTGTTCTTCTAGTCTGTTTAACAGGACCTTCGAAAAATTTTGTATATTACAGGGAGCAGTGAAATTCACCTGTAATTATTTGGATCTGTTTTTGCACCATTTTTGTGGAGAGGCTGAATTAATGCACATTTCCACTCTGCAGGTATTTGTTAAGTTTCCCAAATGTTTCATATAATTCTGTGGGTTGCTTGTGTGAGATTATTGTCATTTAATTTCCATATACCTGCTATGATTCCGTCTTCCCCTGGAAACTTGCTCTTCAAAGAATTGATTATTTTCTTAACCTCTTTAAGTTATGGTGGATTTGAATCAGGATCGGATGTGGGATTTTCTAAATCAAGTTGTTCTGTCGGAATCTCGCAGTTGAGAAGTGAGAGAAAATATTTAGCTAAAATTTGACAGTTGTTTTTAGGATGGTTTCTAGTGAACCATCGGGCCAGCGAAAGTACAGATTGGGTGGTTGATACCCTGTTAGGTTTTCTTTGAAAATTTTGTAAAGATATCTGGCGTTTTTCTTGATAAATTCTTGTTCAATTTCTTTAAGCCGGCTTATATCATATCTACGTTTTTCTCTTCGTATTGTCGTGGATGAACTATTCTGTATTCTAAAAATTTCCTGCCATTTTTCTGTGGTTTTGTTGCTACTGAAAGTTTTCCAAGCTTGTATTCTTTCTTCTATTTCTTGATCACATGCGCTCTTGCACCATCTGTGTTTTCTTTTTCTTGGGAGTTTGCCAAATTTCATAGTGTTTTTTCAGTACTTCTGCAAGGTCCTACTATTTCGTTGCGTTTGATTGCCCAATTTCCTCGAGAATTTCCCTCTTGTTAAGTTAAAGGTATTCTGGATCAATTCTAACTGTTTTGTTCATAGCTGGTTTCTTTCTGTTAGGTTGAAATATAATCTTTATTTGCAGCAGATGGTGGTCTGAAATCCCTTTCTTGTTCGTACGTTGAGTGTTTCTTTAGTATTCTTATTAGATATTGCAACATGGTGTATCTGTAAATCTATTTGAGTATTTCTTTGGTATTCTTATTAGATATGGCAACATAGTCTATCTGAAATTCACCCAAAGTTGAATTTGGTGATTTCCATGTTGTAAGTTTGCTTACAGGTTTAAGAAATTATGTGCTCATGATTTTAAGATCAAAATTTTCGCAGAAGTTTATCAGCCTCTCGCCGTTTTCATTTGTTCTCTTGTGAGCTATATGAATTCCCGTTGTTTTCCTTACTTTCTTCTATTTGCCGATATATATATATATATATATATATATATATATATATATATATATATATATATATATATACATACAGTAGTTCATACCACCTCACTTGTTATTGAAAATAGTGTAATGATAACGTGGCTTATTTTTATGGTGAAAGCTTGCGATTGTAAAAGCAATTGGTATGTTTAAGAAATAACTTTTCTGCTGACAATCACATCTATTTATTTATCTTTTGCACGAATCGTTTCGGGAAATGAGTCCCATTTTCAAGTTCGTTCTTTCAGATGTTTGAGGGGCTGCATTGCTCTGTTCCTATCACTGTAATACAAGAACAAGAGCAGTTTTGATATTGTTGGCCGATATTTATAAGTAGTTAATTATGAAATTGGGAACATATTCTGCTTACCATTGTCTTGTAATTTACTTACGCTGAAAGTCATATTTATTACCCACAGTACTCGTTGAAAACAGCAATTGTATGTCTTTATGACTTTTGTCTTTGTGCATTTACTGTTTTCAACGTGTACTGTGCAGTAAATTGTATGTGACGCGTCATATGTGTGAGGTTCTGCATAAGTGCACTACAAAAAAACAGTAAGTAGAAGCTTTCCTCGAAGTTCACTATTAACTCTGCATGAAGGTAGTCCATCAATTACGAAATTACTTTGCTTATACAGGGTGATTCCGTGATGATGTTATATGATGTGAAAACGAACGAGTCGAAAGTTACAACGGAACATCGTTCTGATACTCTGATGTAGTATACATTTACCGGTACCGTTATTGCTACAACTGAAGGCTATGGACCTTACAGAGGTCGTAGTACGGAGGAAAACAAGTTTTGGTCCATGCTACCACTTCTGAAAGTTGACTACCCTACAATCTTACCAACAACGATACCTGTACATGTGTTCCGCTGTCCGAGCTACCAGAAAAACTTTCGCTTGCAAATTTCGACTCTGTCGTTTCCGGACCAGGGCCCCTTACCTCAGACTGATACATTCACACTTCTCCACCGTCCCTGAAAGTTTGTAACATCACGAAAAAACGGCACAATACATGAATAATACACTTGAAAATTGAACTTATTCCCCGAAACGCGTCATGGAAAGAAGAAAAACAAGGGTGGGGATGTGGCTGGCAGCGGATAAGTTATTTTATAAACAAACCCATTGAACCGTTCTTTCTGACGGAACAAATGGGGGACATTAACTTTTCGCAGAGGAAAATAAGTAATATTTATTCTTTTATATTTGTATATTCAGACAACTGTTTTTATTGCTTTCCAATTGAATCTCAGTCGATTTCGAAGCCGCAAGGTTCCACCGTCAGACACGATATGCGGGAATCAATGTACAATACATCCACAAGTGTATCTCTTGCACGTGATGCACGTTATCCATCCACTGACAGGTATGAAAACGTGTGGCTGGATGGTTAAATTGGCTTGTGATCACTTGAGATACTTGCGAATGTACAGCAAATTAGTTATTTTTGTGTGAGTACTATAATTCGATTACCGCATTGTGTGCCTGAAGGTAGAAGAAAGAAGGAGGTGTATAGCGTCTCATGCGACATTAGGTATGGATCGAACGACAGGTTTCGGGAAGAACAAATACGAGCCCCAGTATTACAAGCAGAATTAAAAAGAGCTTTGGTACATTCTAGGTCGAATATGGTAGAAGGGATGGATAATATTCCATAAAAATTTCTAAAATCATCAATGGAACTGGCAACAAAGCGACTATTCACGTTGGTGTGCAGAATGTACGAGTCTGGCGATATACAATCTGACTTTCGGAAAACGCCATCCACGCAATTCCGAAAATTGCAACAGCCGACAAGCGTGAAAATAATCGCACAAGCAGCTTTACAGCTCCTGCATCCAAGTTGCCAAAAGAATAATATACAGAAGAATGGAAAAGAAAATTGAGGAGGTGTTAGATGACGATCAGTTTGGTGTTAGGAATGATAAGGGCACCAGAGAGGCAGTTTTGACGTTGCGGTTGATAATGTAAGCAAGACTAAAGAGAAATAAAGATACGTTTGTAGGATTTGTCGACGTGGAAAAAGCGTTCGCAAGCATAAAATGGTGTAAGATCTTCGAAATTCTGGGGAAAATAGGGGTTGGCTGTAGGGAAAGACGGGTAATGTACAACATATACAAAAGCCAAGAGGCAACAGTAAGAGTGGAAGACCAAGAGCGAAGTGCCCGGATAAAAAGTGTGTAAGACAGGAATGTAGTGTTTCGCCCCTATTGCTCAATCGATACATTGGAGAAATAATGAGGGAAATATAAGAAAGGTTCAAGAGTTGAATTAAAATTCAAGATGAAAGGATATTTATGATGAGATTCGCTGACAACATTGCTACCCTCTGTGAAAGTGAAGAACAATTATAGGATTTGCTGAATGGAATGAACGGTAATGAGTGCAGAATATGGATTGAGAGTAAACCGAAGAGAGACGGAAGTAATGAGAAGTAACAGAAGTGAGAACAACGAGAAACTTAATATCAGGATTTGTAATCACGAAGTAGACGAAGTTTAGGAATTCTACTGCTTAGATAGAAAGTAACCAAAGACGGGCGGAGTAAGGAGAACATCTAAAGCAGACTAGCATTGGCAAAAAGGGCTTTCCAGGTCAAGAAAAGTCTACTAGTGTCAAACATAGGCCCTATTTTGAGGAAGAAATTTCTGAGAATGTACTTTTGGAGCGCAGCATTGTGTGGTAGTGAAACAGGGACTGTGGGAAAACCGGAAAAGAAGAGAATCGAAACATTTAACTCGTGGTGCGGCGGACGAATGTTGAAAATTAGGTCGGCTGACTGGAGGTTGTCTTTAGAATCGGCAACGAAAGAAATATGTGGAAAACACTGACAAGAAGAAGGACAGGATGGTAGGACACCTGTTGAGACATCAGGGAATAACTTCCAAGCTACTAGAGGGTACTGTAGGCGGTAAACTGTAGAGGAAAGCAGAGATTGGAATACATTCAACAAATAAATAAAGACGTAGGTTGTAAGTGGTACTCTGGCATGAAGTTGTAGGCACATGATAGGAATTTAAAAAAAAAGAGAGGGTTTATGAAAACTATGGAAACCTAAACATAGTTAAGGTAGGTTAATTCTTACAAAGAAGAAAACAACAACCAGCCATTATTAATACTGCTATTTATTTAGGTAAATAGCGCCGTTACCGGTTTCGAACTGGCAAGTTCATCATCAGACGGCTGTTCACATGATTTTCAAGATACAATTTACATTATAGTTCGTTTTCGATTTTTGTTCTTCCACTGTGGCGAAGTATTTTTGGTGTGTTGTTGCCCTACGGTAGAAAACAGTGTTAGAAGCGCCCTATCGTTTGGAGGTTAGTTATTTTCACATAGGGCGCTTATAACACTGTTTTCTACCGTAGGACAACAACACACCAAAAATACTTCGCCACAGTGAAAGAATAAAAATCGAAAACGGACGATAATGTAAAGTGTATCTTGAAAATCATGTGAACAGCCGTCTGATGATGAACATGCCAGTTCGAAAACGGTAACGGCGGTATTTACCTAAATAAATACCAGTATTAGTAGTGGCTGGTTGCTGTTTTCTTGTTTGTAAGAATTAACCTATATTAATTGTACACAGTCACGGTCTCACCATGTTAGTTTTAGACAAAATAGCATTAAACGTAGTTATACGAATCGATCCCGCACCCTGCCGCCCCCCCCCTCCCCCCCCCCCTCCCCCACTTCTCCCACAAAGCCTCACCCGAATTCAAATTGATATCTTACTAATGAATCACTTCCTACTATTGAGAATAATACAATACCCACTCATCAAACACCCGTACGCAGCTTGTTATTCACCTACCAGCTAAGGCGCTTTCTTGATGATCCTGGTCTCAAGAGCGTTCCTACGAAGGGAAGCGTTCAGCCAGTATTAACGCGGCCCGGCCGCCTGCAGCCACTGCCGTGGACAGAAGAGCTTGCAGCTGGCGCCCTCGGCGTCAGTGCCGCTGCCTGGAGAATACGCTGGAGTCCGACGCGCCGTTGGCTTCCGTCAGCTGTCAGGGGGCGGCCGGCACTGTGGGCTGTGAGCTGCGCCTGACGTCCCTCTGATTGCTCCGCGGAACGCTACACCTCTCTGCCGCAACCAACAACTGATCCGGTGCGGCCCTCTGAAAGCCCACCGGCCTACTGCACAATCCAAAAAAGAAAAACAACACGCTGTACACAAGCTAGCACCACCAAAACAACCGTACTTTTTACATCTGATCTGGACGTTGGCTACACTGTTAAATGCCAAAGGACTATAGCCAAAAATCTCTGCAGGATGATATTTTCACTCTGCAGCGGAGTGTGCGCTGGTAAGAAACTTCCTGGCAGATTAAAACGGTGTACCGGACCGAGACTCGAATTCGGGACCTTTACCTTGCGCGGGCAAGTGCTCTACCGCAGAGCACTTGCCCGCGCAAGGCAAAGGTCCCGAATTCGAGTCTCGGTCCGGTACACCGTTTTAATCTGCCAGGAAGTTTCAATATCTGCAGGATTTGCAAGTTAACGAAGACGTATTGAGAATATGCAAAATTTTTAATATTTATTTAACCTGGTAAAACTATGGTCCGCAGGTCGTTGCGCACATCCAACCTGACAACCTTAGTGAATTAACATTACAGTGTACACAATATGGCAGCTGTACGTAATAATAACGACAATAACAATATATACACTACTGGGCATTAAAATTGCTACACCACGAAGATGACGTGCTACAGACGCGAAATTTAACCGACAGGAAGAAGATGCTGTGATATGCAAATGATTAGCTTTTCAGAGCATTCACACAAGGTTGGCGCCGGTGGCAACACCTACAACGTGCTGACACGAGGAAAATTTCCAACCGATTTCTCATATACAAACAGCGGTTGACCGGCGTTGCCTGGTGAAAC
Source organism: Schistocerca piceifrons (assembly GCF_021461385.2). NCBI lineage: Eukaryota > Metazoa > Arthropoda > Insecta > Orthoptera > Acrididae > Schistocerca > Schistocerca piceifrons. Next base: position 775,374,165 of record NC_060140.1, on the reverse strand, counting down.
GGTGTTGTGATGCCTCGTGTAAGGAGGAGAAATGCGTACCATCACGTTTCCGACTTTGATAAAGGTCGGATTGTAGCCTATCGCGATTGCGGTTTAACGTATCGCGACACTGCTGCTCGCGTTGGTCGAGATCCAATGACTGTTAGCAGAATATGGAATCGGTAGGTTCAGGAGGGTAATACGGAACGCCGTGCTGGCTCCCAACGGCCTCGTATTACAAGCAGTCGAGATGACAGGCATCTTATCCGCATGGCTGTAATGGATCGTGCAGCCACGTCTCGATCCCTGAGTCAACAGATGGGGACGTTTGCAAGACAACAGCCATCTGCACGAACAGTTCGACGACGTTTGCAGCAGCATGGACTATCAGCTCGGAGACCATGGCTGCGGTTACCCCTGACGCTGCATCACAGTCAGGAGGGCCTGCGATGATGTACTCAACGACGAACCTGGGTGCACCAGTGACAAAACGTCATTTTTTTAGGGTGAATCCAAGTTCTGGTTACAGCATCATGATGGTCGCATCCGTGTTTGGCGACATCGTGGTGAGCGCAAATTGGAAGCGCGTATTCGTCATCGCCATACTGGCGTATCATCCGGCGTGATGGTATGGGGTGCCATTGGTTACACGTCTCGATCACCTCTTGTTCGCATTGACGGCACATTGAAAAGTGGACGTTACATTCCAGATGTGTTACGACCCGTGGTTCCACCCTTCATTCGATCCCTGCGAAACCCTACATTTCAGCAGGATAATGCACGACCGGCCTTTCTGGATACAAAAAATGTTCGACTGCTGCTCTGGCCAGCACATTCTCCAGATTTCTCAGCAATTGAAAACGTCTGGTTAATGGTGGCCGAGCAACTGGCTCGTCACAATACGCCAGTCACTACTCTTGATGAAGGTGTTGAAGCTGCATGGGGAGCTGTACCTGTACACGACATCCAAACTCTGTTTGACTCAATGCCCAGGCATATCAAGGCTGTTATTACGGCCAGAGGTGGTTTTTCTGGGTACTTATTTCTCAGGATCTATGCACCCAAATTGCGTGAAAATGTAATCGCATGTCAGTTCTAGTAAAATATATTTGACCAATGAATACCCGTTTATCATCTGCATTTCTTCTTGGTGTAGCAATTTTAATGGCCAGTAGTGTACATACGGTTTTTTCCCTAGTATTTTCACGTATCTTCTCGGGATGGGCATGCTAGTGTGGATTTGCCAATGTTCGAGGTAGAGGGTGGCTGGATGCCGCTTCTGTTGTCACCTCTACACGCTCTCCCTAAAGGACGGAATTCACCATCTGCCTGCGTCCCGTGGTATCCCATCAGAAAATGTGAAGCGTGCAACTGAGGCGGGTTATGGGCACCTGCCTCGTATTCATCTAGTCAGATGTGAGAAAACGCCTGAAACACAATATCCAGGCTGTGCAGTCTGAAACCGCAAGACCGCTACGGTCGCAGGTTCGAATCCTGCCTCGGGCATGGATGTTTGTGATGTCCTTAGGTTAGTTGGGTTTAACTAGTTCTAAGTTCTAGGGGACTAATGACCTCAGCAGTTGAGTCCCATAGTGCTCAGAGCCATTTGAACCATCCAGGCTGTGCAGCACGCAGGTTCTCATCGTTTATCCGACGGGAAGATTCGATCCGGGAGCGAAGGAGTAACGAGCGGGCCTACCCAGGTGGGTCAAAACATCACATACAGTAACCACTGCAATGCGCACAGTAAATAAGTAGTGTATAATAATATCAATATCAGATACGATAATAAGTACAGTATTTTTCTTATCAAGCAGTTTCCTCATCATGTTCTTGTCGAATGTGAGTAATTTTTGAAACGGTGATGTATGGCAGCAGTAGAGAAACAATCAAGTGTTGAAATGTTGAGTGTTTAGGGGAACAAAAGGAAATAATTAAGTTATCATATGAGACAGAACAAAGTAAGAAGAAAGCATTAAAAATTCGGAAATTTGTGGTAAGTTCTTATGGGACCAAACTACTGAGGTCATCCGTCCCTAAGCCTACTCACTACTTAATCTAACTTAAAACTAACTTAAAACTAACTTACGCCGGCCGGTGTGGCCGAGTGGTTGTAGGCGCTTCAGTCTGGAACCGCGCGATCGCTACGGTCGCAGGTTCTAATCCTGCCTCGGACATGTATGTGTGTGATGTCCTTGGGTTAGTTAGGTTTAAGTAGTTCTAAGTTCTAGGGGACTGATGTCCTCAGATGTTAAGTCGCATAGTGCTCAGAGCCATTTGAACCATTTGAACTAACTTACGCTACGGACAACACGTACACCCATGCCCGACGGAGGACTGTAACATCCTACGGGGGGGGGGGGACCGTGACAAGGCGCCCAAGACCGCGCGGCTACCCCGCGCAGCGGAAGGAAGCCTGAATACTGTTGACAATACTACAGGAATATTACTTCTCTGTAAGATTGAAGGAAAACAGCTGGGATACGCAGAGAAGAGCTACGGCGATGATGAAAGGTAAAGCTGTGGTCTCCTCTTGGATGCTGAGTCATTTTAAATAAGACGCGGGCTACTGAGAAGTTTGTTCAAGACTAGTATGGGTGAATCAGAAAAATAGATGGAGTAAGATAGTTGCACCCAAGGTGCTGGACATATCTGATCTTGCATTGTAGGCATGTTCATATGACGTTTAAGTAAAGTATTGAGGACACCAGTCACATAGGAAGTTATGAAGAAGCGAGGCTATGTGATAACTGCACCGCTCATCCGGTGGCATACACTCTAACCGAACACAGTCACACACTCTCCAAGCATACATCACTGGCCTTAGTCATCCGCAGTTCTCATTGTCTGTGCCCCGTTGAGCTACACAACAGAATTAAAGATTCGGCTGGAGTAAACAGTAGACAAATTGTTGTTTTCCTTTTGCTGGAAATATTTTTCCAATTCTTTGTGTTATTTGTAGGCAAGAAAGATAGGCAGTTCTACGCAGGCTGCAAATTTGTTCTTCCTGATCTAAATATTCATCCAAGATTATCCGAAAACTTTTACTACTTTTTGGTAGAGTTATTGGAACCATCAAGAAGTATTCGAGAAATGATTAACGAAAATGTTTATGAATTTTTGGTTTGACGTGAGGGTAGCATTGGACACCTTAGCGTTTAGTTTAGGTACTAAAGATAGGCCACCATTCACAGGCACACCTCCTTGGACAACTCAAGTGGGAACATTTTTGTTCCTCCCAGGAAAGTCTGCAGAGGTCATTCACACAGAGGCGAATTCTTCTCACAGCATTGTCAGAATCCAGTTGTCTCCTCTCTTACCAGGCAGTGGATGACGCACAACGTGCGCGCCCGGCTAGCCATGCGGTGGATTAATGTCGAGGTCCGGTGTGCCGGCCATCCTGTGGATGGTTTCTAAGGCGGTTTTCCATCTGCCTCGGCGAATGCGAGCTGGTTTCCCTTATCCCGCCTGAGCTACACTGTGTCGGCGATTGCTCCGCAAACACTATCTCCACGTACGTGTACACCATAATTACTCTACATTTGGGGTTACACTTGTCTGGCATGAGACGTTCCCAGGGGGGGGGGGGGGTGTCCAAGGCCGAACCACACAATCACCCTGGGTCCACGAGGAAGGTTTCAGCAAAATGGCTGCCCAAATGTGAATAGAAGAAGGCACGAATTAGTGACAAAGGATGAAACTTGGCTCCACATTTATGAGAGCGAAACCAAAGAACAATCAAGTCGTCGCTTTCGTTTTCTGAAAAAGAAAGATACTGTAATGGTGGACTACATTTCCTGGGGCAGTACTTGCATAAATGGAGATTTTTATACCTGACTTCTTAATCAGCTGAAGGAAACTGAAACGACGTTTGTTTGTCACACATAGCTCATTCACCCACACACCTAGCTGACGCTTGCACACTCGTCAACACCCTTCCTCCTTTTTCATCTGGCCAGACTTCTTCCAACTGCTACTTATTTTTTAACCATTATGAAGTCACTAAGACCGTCAGACATGCTGCAGAGACCTCGTTTGATAATTTATCACCAATAAAATAAAATTATTTTTTTTAATTTATTTGTTCTTAAAATTCTGTGGGACCATGTGAGCCAAGACTACTAGACCGTGGAATGAGTCAGTTCATAATTTACTTAATGATGATTAGAAATTTCATGAACAAACTGTGTAAATAATTAATAAAACATTGAAAAAATGAGCCATTGAGAGGCGCCGGTTGAGCTATTTAGCATACCCCTAAGATGCTGCAGATCCTGTCCCCGCTGACCTGCAAGGATAAAAAGCTCCCAATTAGATTTTGCTCACTTAAAAGAAACAACGTCGCATAACGTTTCACCACTTATTAAATGAAAATTGCGAAGATGGCCCAACTAAACATGAAAGTATGGGTAACTCACCTCACACGGTCATTCTGATAACGGGAAACATCAAACTATGAAATGACATTAGTGGTTTACCGCCAAAAGTTATGAAAAATGTGATTTATCTACTGAGTCAAGAACAGAGACTTTTCACAAGTGGACAAGAGATTGCAAATTAGACCTATATCCTTGGCACAGGTTGGTGGATACATAAAACTCTGTCACACTTATAGCCAATAATTGCATTAATGTTTGCTTATTTAAAGAAATGTCCCGGAAAAGCATGAATGAACTCTAATGCTCTCATATAAGAGCATGATGAGTGCAGTTAGCTGGCTATAACAACTAGATGTGAAAAACGAAACGCTGATGCAAGTTTACAGACTTTACACTCACGTCATACCGGTGGCAGTAATGACGGCCCGTGCTTACCACTCTAAAGATTTGCGAGGACAGAAGACGACTGCAATATCGACTGAGAATTCTAAGTTCAGCTTGGCCTCTGGATTCTGCTCTAAGTCGGAGACATCTCGTCCTGCAGCCCTAATGCACAGTGTACTGCCTCAAGCCTTGGAACAGGAGTCACGCTTGTGGTGGCCTAAGGAGTAGCGCGTCATTAATGTACTCTACATAATTTATCTCGTTCTGCCAGCGACGGAATCTCGCCAGCCAGTTGCAGCAGACCTTACGAGTTCTGACCAAAGATAATTCAGTAACGAGGTTAACAATTTCCTACTCTTGTTGATTTTGTGCAGGCCGGAGTGGCCGAGCGGTTCTAGGCGCTACAGTTTGGAACCGCGCGACCGCTGCGGTCGCAGGTTCGACTCCTGCCTCGGGCATGGATTTGTGTGATGTCCTTAGGTTAGTTAGGTTTAAGTAGTTCTACGTTCTAGGGGACTGATGACCTCAGATGTTAAGTCCCATAGTGCTCAGAGCCATTTGAACCATTATTTGATTTTGTGTGGTTAATCAACATGGTATATTTGTCCCTTGTCATGGGGTAGAAAGTAGAAAACCTACCCCACAACGTGAGAAATTTTCGGTCTTGGCCAACCAGAAGACGTCCACGTATACCCACGTGGTAGCTTGCCCCCCCCTCCCCCCTTTCCCCCCAGACAGCCACTCCTACCGAAATAATTGCTATGAGCCAACCAGAGAACCCCTTACTGAAATCTGAGCGAACATTCCAACAGCCTCCGCTGGGCTTAACGGCTTCTCCCCTGTTACACTGCTTCGTGTTCTGTCCTGTCTTTCAGGTTATCGTCATAGCTAAAAAGGTTTCCTTTCACTACTCGCACAATGCAGTTTTATGGCACACCGCCCATTGTCACTCGAAGCACCTGCTGGTCTGGGGTGGCAAACTGTCCTCCACTGCTCTATACCTGCACAGAGCACTGTTTTCAGTAGAAAACAACTTTGCAACTATTCGTTCCCCTGTGTGAAACTTGCCTTTCGCGAGTCAACTAAAACTCCCAAGGATGCCATAATTACAAGACTCCCTCACCATACGAAGAGGCAAGGAGATACAGAAACAATTAGAAATGCAGTCATTGGCAGCAATGAATATTCATTCCAGTTCGCATGCAGTGTTAGTGATTTGACTTCACTGATTATAATTACAAAACTTTGGGAATAAACTGCCACATAACATCAGTACACGAATACCTAACATATTAAAATCAATAGTTCTCAGCAGTTACGAGGAATTCCTGTATACAGCAGAAGTATGTGCTATAATGAAACCTTTCAACTTAGACTGAAGTCACAGGGTTATTCACTCAAGTTTTTTAGTTCTCCTAATAGACTTTTGAAAATGCTAGTTGGTGAACAGTGCAGAACTTTCAGTATAATGCTTCAGAAAGTGCAAATCGTTTTCTGACTAGTGAATGATGAAATTTCTTTTGCAATGGACTGAAGAGTTCCTACCGAACAGAATACAGCAAGTCATTTTTAAACTTTCTGATGTACAAGTAATTTTTGGTGTACTACACGGTGAGATGGAAACTTCTCACAACAGGTATAAACGACGTAATGGGTTACATCGTAAGTTCCACGAGGCTTTTCGCGGATGATGCTGTTATGTACAGAGAAGTTGCAACGCTAGGAAACTGCGGCGAAATGCAGGAATTCCTGCGAGTATCGACACTCGGATTTTTATGTAGTTAAATATTTTTGTCACGAGCCTGGTATCGGTACAAACCTCATACCTCTTGTGCAAATTCAAATCATAGCGTTCCTTGACTGTAAGAACATAGAAGCTAGACAATACAAACGTGTTTAGTAGCGGATGTTCAGTAAAGGTTACAATAAAAACACTCGGGAATTTTCACTTGTTGTAGGTGGACATTAGCTGTCTACAAATTGTTATTACTGGTTATTGGAGTTTGTATGGCAGCAGAGAGGTGGTTCTGTTGCATGAAGTAGTTTGCAAATGTAGTGTACATATGTGTTTCTACTTTCCAGAGCTTTAGGTGTTTACTGAATGGCACCTTTTGAAGGTTAACTTACATATGTCTGCATACTTTCAAATAAATTCAGCAAAACACATTTCGAGTAGAACCGTACTTGAAGAGGTATGTTTCGAGGTCTATTAAAAAATCCGATACTCTTATTAAACATGCAAGTAAAACTAGAAATAACACATTTATATTTGACATCTGGCGATTACATTTTTCCGGTAATTAGGCCCATCCACGTTCTGAAAAGTTTCAAAGTTTTGTGTGATATGTTGGATGCTATTTACGATGCCCTAAATATAAATTTTAAATCTAATATTTCCACTCTTTCACTCCAGTTACCGATATTACGAAATTTTTAGTTTATTCAGTACCATGCTTCGTGGAAGTGCACTAAAACAGACTAATATTTATGATTTTCTATATTAAAAGCTACACTCAATCTGAAATAATACTGCCACCAGAAATCTTGTTACTTCCTTTCTTCAAACTCGTTGAGCAAGTGATTAAAGGGCAGCCAAATTTACAAGAATCTGATTGTCTGAATATACTACTATTACAGCATTAATTTTCACCATTTTAGGACAAAGTTAGCTTCTGTGAAACCACACATCTACCTTTCATTAATTAAATAACAGTTGTTTATTCACACACAAATTTTATCCATGCATCATGTAACAGAAACATCTAGTTTCACCTCATAAATTAACCATTTTGTGCTCATTGGTACACCTTTACACACACAAGTCGCACATCCTATCTCTGTGACACAACAAAACGTACTCTAAGGAAAGCGTTTTGGAGAGATCCTTAGGGCGGTATATCATTCAAACTAAATATTTTCGCCGGCCGGTGTGGCCGTGCGGTTCTAAGCGCTTCAGTTTGGAACCGCGTGACCGCTACGGTCGCAGGTTCGAATCCTGCCTCGGGCATGGATGTGTGTGATGTCCTTAGGTTAGTTAGGTTTAAGTAGTTCTAAGTCCTAGGGGACTGATGACCTCAGTAGTTAAGTCCCGTAGTGCTCAGAGCCATTTTTGCAAATATTTTCGTAATACATGCATGTTAGCTGCAAAGATGATGGTCTTTTCTGACGATAATCGGCGGTGAGGCAAGGGAAGTGGCGTCTCCAAGTTAAACCGCTTCTAATTTTTGTGGCATGGCGTTTTTCCCTTCGTTCCATATATTCGTAAAATTTGTCTGGTAATTTCAGTAACTGAAGACAGAGTATACAGTACTCGCCACGCTCACTTACATGCAATCGGCATCTTTTTAATAGCAAACGCCACATTCCAGCTCTCGTTTCCGGACGCAATAGAATCATGGTTCCATCCCATCCTAAGGGGGGGGGGGGTGAAATATAATCTACTTCATACACTAAAGAGCCAAAGAAACTGGTAAACTGCTCTAATATTGCGTAAGGCCCCCGCGAGCACGCAGAAGTGCCGCAACACGACGCCGCATGGACTCGACTAATATCTGAAGTAGTGCTGGAGGGAACTGACACCATGAATCCTGCAGGGCTGTCTATAAACCGTAAGAGTACGAGGGGTGGAGATCTGTTCTGAACAGATCGTTGCAAGCATCCCAGATATGCTCAATGATGTTCATGTCTGGGGAATTTGATGGCCAGCGGAAGTGTTGAAACTCGGAAGAGTGTTTCTGGAGCCACTCTGTAGCAATTCTGGATGTGTGGGATGTCCCATTGTCCCGTTCGAATTGCCGAAGTCCGACGGAATGCAGAATGGACGTGAATGGATGCAGGTGATCAGACAGGATGCTTACGTACGTGTCACCTGTCAGAGTCGTATCTAGAAGCATCAGGGCTCCCACATCACTCCAACTGCACGCGCCCCACACCATTACAGAGCCTCCACCAGCTTGAACAGTCCCCTGCTGACATATAGGGTCCATGGATTCATGATGTTGCCTCCATACCCGTACACGTCCAGTCGCTCGATACAATTTGAAACGAGACTCGCCCGACCAGGCAACAAGTTTCCAGTCAACAGTCCAATGTCGGTGCCGACGAGCCCAGGCGAGATATAAAGCTTTGTGTCGTGCAGTCATCAAGGGTATACGAGTGGGCCTTCGGCTCCGAACGCTCATATCGATGATATTTCGTTGAATGGTCCGCACGCTGACACTTGTTGATGGCTCAGCATTGAAACCTGCAGCAATTTGCGGAGGGGTTGCACTTCTGTCACGTTGAACGATTCTCTTCAGTTGTCGTTTGTCCCGGTCTTGCAGGATCTTTCTCCGGCTGCAGCGATGTTGGAGATTTGATGTTTTACCGGATTCGTGATATTCACGGTACCCTCGTGAAATGGTCGTACAGGAAAATTGTGACTTCATCGCTACCTCGGAAATGCTGTGTCCCATCACTCGTGCGCCGACTACAACACCACGTTCAAACTCACTTTAATTTAATAAACGTAGGCTTCCGCAGCAATCGCTGGTGAGAGAAGGCGAGGTCCACGAGAAAGACAGGCCGCGGCGCATACGTCACGAAGGTAGTCCTGAACTCGCTCGCTCGCTCAGCTCAGCAGACAAAAGGTGTTTCTAAACCTGTTAACTCTCAGCTTGGCGTGTAAATACTAACTAGAATTTCATCTTCCACTGGAATCTGCTTTTATGAAGTCTTACTGATTAACAGTACTACAGCAAAATTTAACTGAAGATCAATACTCGATATAAATGGTATACCGGCTTGTTTATAGCATTTAGTCACTTCTACTTAACAGTACTCATTACATGCTGGAAGTGGTGCCTTATGCAACTGATAATCATTTTAGCATGATTTTATTTTATTGTACGCCAGTACAGCCGTAACGAACTTCCCATCATTATAGGACTAACAACAGTAAGATTCCATAGTAACGGATTCCAGTAGAAGATTCAGTTTTCGTTTGTTCGGACACGCCTAGTTACGAGTTAACAGGTGTAGAAACGTAGTTTGTCTGCTGATTTAAGCGAGCGCCGCAGCCTGTCTTTCTCGTAGGCCTCGGAGAGAAGGAAAGTGATGTCACAAAGTTGAAGCGTTTCTAACTTTTGTGTCATGGCGCTTTTCCCTTCATCTCATATATTCACAAAACTTGTCTGATAATTCCAAAAATTGATGACAGTGTACAGTACTCGCTACATTCTCTTCGAGACAGCTATAGCTTATTTACTTGTATTCGGCATCGGCACTGCAGCACTCAGCTCGAAGCACAGAGGTGTTGTGGTGTCCATCCTACCCTTGGAGGTTAAAATCTACCTAGTTCGTACATAGAATAGATTCTAACGTAACCTCCTTGACCCTGCCCCAAACTGATGAAGGAGATCGGACGCACCGTGACCGAGCTGTTGGCCGATGTTATCGGGTGAACTGTGGCTACTGAGTCTGAGGACCGTTGTCGGTGCCACTGTAAACGCAGCCCAAGACCTCTGCGACATTTGTGTCGGCGCCGGCGCCTCGGGACCGGCACTGGTGGCTGGTAGCGGCAGATGGCGCACTCCTCTGTTTTTATTGCCGCTAATTGCACCGCCGCCCGCCTACTGGCTGTGTGGCACGCCGTTGTTTTGTTTTGTTGCCACTACGCGGCGCGCGCGGCGTCGCTAATTAAAGGTGCTAAGAGGCGCGCCGCTTCCGCCCGCCGCGGATTGCGGGCTCGCGAAAGGAATGCAGCCAGAGGGTCAGCTAGGTTCCGCAGCGGGCGCAACGGCCTTACGTGTCTGCGACCGCACAGGGACTGGGACTCGTTACCTAGTCCCTGGCCCCTAGCGGCGACGTCATGTCAGAACATCGTCCCGTTCAGAGGATAAGGACGATGCTGGATTTAGAGCGCGTGACAACGAAGTCATCAGAGCCCGCACTGCGTATCAACATATGCCGAAAGAAACCGCGTAGAGTTTTCTTGTTTGGGAAAGCATATAAATGTGTCATTAATGAATATATTCATAGTCAGCTCCAAGCATTCACCGCGGGACACAAAGATATTGAGCATCTTTGGTTGGAATTTAAAGGTATTGTTCACCACGTGTTAGAGAAGTAAGTGCCTAGCAAAAATACAGGGGAGCGAAAGGATCCACCTTGGTACAACAAACAATTAGGAAGTTGCTGAGAAAGTAGAGAATTTTGCACAGTCGTTTTAAACGTAGTCACTGTCCCGCTTACAAACATAAATTATGCGAAATGAAAGCAGCTGTCAGAAGGTCAATGAGAGATTCCTTTAACGAATTTGAAAACAATATTTTATCTGCAGATTGTAAAAATAACCCCAAAAAATTTTGATCGTATGTAAAGTCTATGAACGCTACAAATAATTCAATACTTTCTCTTGCTGACAGTACGGGTAATGTAACAGATGATGATAAACAGAGGGCCGGAATTCTGAACATAGCTTTCAGAAACTCGTTTACGCTAGAGGACTGCAGCACCATTCCCCTTTTCAGTTATCGAACAAACGCACGGATGGCTGCCATAGGGTTTAGTGTATCTGGGACTGTAAAACAATTAAGATCCTTAGACGCTAGGAAGGCATCTGGTCCAGATTTTGTGTTGACTATGCTACAAATATAGCACCATTCTTATCCATCATCTATCAGAGATTATTGGAACAGCGGAAAGTTCCACGGGACTGGAAGAAGGCCCAGGTCATAGGAATCTATAAAAATGGTCGAAAATCGGATGCACTTACTTATCGGCCAATTTCATTGACATCGATTTGTTGTAGAATCATGGAACATATTTTGTGTTCAGACATAATGACCTTTTTAGACACTGAGAAGCTCATCTGCAGAAACCAGCATAGTTTTAGGAAACAGCAGTCATGCGAGACACAGCTGGCCCTTTTTGTGCATGATATACAACAGGCTCTAGATACTAGCTCCCAGTTTGATGCCATATTTCTCGACTTTCGAAAGGCGTTCGACTCAATTCCGCACTGTGGCTAGCTCTAAGAAGTGCGCGCTTACGGTCTATCCAATGACATATGAGGTTGGATAGAAAGTTTTCTAACAGACAGAGAGCAGTATGTCGTCTTGAACGGGGTGACTTCAACAGAAACAAGCGTAACTTCAGGTGTGCCCCAGGGCAGCGTAATAGGTCACGGCGCTTTTTACGATTTACGTAAATGATCTGGTTGATGGTATTGACAGGGGCGTTAGACTGTTTGCCGATGACGCTTTAGTCTACAGGATAATAGTATCACACGAAAGTTGTGAACAAATCAATGAGGATTTGCAGAAAATAAATGCGTGGTCTAATGACTGGCAGTTATCTCTCAATATTAGTAAGTGTAGCCTACTGCGTATAACAAAGCGAAAATCCCCATTAATGTACGAGTACAAAATAAATGCCCATTCTTTGGAAGCGGTAACATGGTCTCAAATGGAATGATCAGATTACACAAGTAACGGGCAGGGCGAACTCTAAATTGCGGTGTATTGGTAGAATCCTGAAGCGATGCAGTCCTTCAACAAAGGAAATTGCTTACAATACTTTAGTTGTCCAGTCTTAGAGTACTGTTCGACTGTATGGGACTATTACCATTTGGGTCTGATTCAAGAGACTGAGAAGGTCCAAAGAAGAGCAGCAAGATTCGTGACTGGTGCATTTAGCTATCGCGAGAGCGTTACAAATCTCATAGAAAGTTTGAAGTGGGACACACTTGCAGACAGACGACGCATTAAACGGAAAGGGCTGCTCACTAAATTCCGAAATCCGATTTTCGCCGAGGATGTAGAGCATATACTATTACCACCAACTTTCATGTCGCGCAATGATCACCATTCAAAGTTAAGGGAAATTAGAGCTCGTACTGAGGCGTTCAGATAGTAGTTTTTCCTTCGTTCGATCGGCGAGTGGAACACAGCGACGGGGAGGGGGGGGGGGGTTGAATATGACTTTGGTGCGAATTGGGCCCTCCGCCACACATCGCTTGGTGGCTAGCGGAGCAATATATGTAGATGCATCTCGTAGTTTGTTATCAGAAGCGAAAGTGCTGTGACGATTCGCCAGGAAGTCATACTAAAATTTTTCTTTAAAATGTCTGATTACACATTTAATTTATTAGTCACTGAAAAAATAAACCTGTCAGTTACCTTATCATGTATCAAAATCCTACAATAGTTGGAGAAACGTGCTAACGACACTCTGGCTGTAACATGTGAATGACTGACCATTTAATAAAAAATAGGGACCGATTGTTCCGATCACAACTCATTGACAACAGCTCGGTCACGGTGCATCCGATCTCCTTCGTCAGTTTGGGGCAGGGTCAAGGAGGTTACGTTAGAATCTATTCTATATATGAACTAGGTAGATTTTAACCTCCAACGGTAGGATGGATACCACGACACCTCTGTGCTGCAGTGCACTCTCGACAATACCTACAAAAAATTTATAACTCGTCTCACACCATTATTGGTATCAGCTAGAATGATTGGACTGGTCTCCAACAAATCTGAAACTTGATCTTATGTTACGATATGACATTTAATCGACATATATTGTACGAAAAGTGGTATTCCACAAGCTCCGTAATTTGGCGTATCATCCCGCCGGAGGAGAAAACTGTGTGTGAATGGACAATGTCCTCTTCGTAACGTGCTGACCATCACTTCCCTTCATCTGTGTCGTTGAGATAAGGTCTTCCACAGGTACTTAAAGACATTGTTCCATATCCTCAGCGGAGAACAAATTTTAGTTGAGGTATAGGCGCTTTTAGTTGTGTGAAGAAGTCAGTACTAAATGGCGTACTCTGTCTTTATGTTCACGCACATTGCTCATTTATTGATGGCTGTTTTTCCTTGTGTACTCAGCCCACTGACTGTGATGCTATTGTCTGATATAGCACAGATTCTACCAATATCAGCCATTCCATATATAATATCGTTTTGAGGTTGTGCCTTCATGAGAATAAGGTTAGTGAATACGTGGAGTGCGGACAACATTAACAGTGAAATGGAGTCCTGTAATTTCAACCCTCTAAATGGAAGACTTGGTATACTAGTACGATTTATCAAATCGCGTTAATCACAGGCACACATAACGGGCAGTGAAATGAAAACGACACACAGGGAAAAAAGTAAGTAAACTGTTTATTATTTTAAAAATAATTGCCGTAACTGTTAATACATTTATCCCACTGTGTGACAAGACGGTCAGTGCCTTCATGGAAAATATTTTCGGTTGCCTGTGGAACCATGATTGTACCAAGCAGTGCACCTCTTCGTTCGAAGCAAATCAAAAATGTTCAAATGTGTGTGAAATCTTATGGGACTTAACTGCTAAGGTCATCAGTCCCTAAGCTTACACACTACTTAACCTAAATTATCCTAAGGACAAACACACACAGCCATTCCCCAGGGAGGACTCGAACCTCCGCCGGGACCAGCGCCTAAGACCGCTCGTCTAATCCCGCGCGGCCGAAGGAAATCGACGGCAATGAATCTCTTTCTTCGGGCCTCCAAAAATAAAAATAAGGAATAAGCATGGGAAGAGACCGGGACTATATGGAAGCTGTGTAAATCCTCCCCAGCGGAACTTCTGCAGTGTAGTCGAAATAATGGGCATTTGCTTTGACTGTGAGGGCCAGGTGCTCATTGACTTTTTGGAACACGACGTCACAGTTAAGGCACTGCCATTCGTGGACACTTTGCAAAAATTACAACTTGCCATCAGATCGAAATGCTCAGGAGCGTTGACGGACATCAATCTGTTGCACGATAATGCCCGCTCACAAGTTGCCAATGCTGTTTTGACTCCGCTGCAGAAGTTTCGCTGGGTAGGCCTTACACATCCTTCATGCAGTCCCGATCACGCCTCCTGCGTTTTTTATATTCTTGACGCCCTAAAGAAAGACATTCGTGGCCGTCGATTTGCTTCGGACGAAGAGGTGCAACAATTTTAATAAACATGTATGGAACAGCGATCAAAAACTTTTTAAAAATTTCTCTTTTTAAAATTCAGTCTTGATCGCACCACGTATGCTACAAGAACATAGGTGACCGGTTTCGGTCATATCACATGACCATTATCAGACCTGCAATTTAATTTAGAAAGTAATAGAAACCTTATTAGATTGACAATAAAATATGACAAAATGCTTATAAGGATAAAATACAATAAGACTTGTTATACCCATGGCATCTTTTCAATGAACAGTTGGATTTTCGTGAAAAACGTTTTTGTGATCTCTTTGACGAAATTCTATGAACACGTATGTACTCTTTTGTTCAGAAAATCGTTGGACCCAGTTGTATCGATGGCAGAAATGTACCTTAGAACAGTACGTAAATATTTATATCACAGTCTTAAACTTCCAACTAGAAATATTACGAAATATTACGAAATATTTTAAGAAATCAGTTTTATGACATTTAAAAAAATGTACGTAATATCATAGCACTCTGCAACTGATCTTTCCATTATTACATATATCACCAGTGGCAAATAAAGTTAATATAAGACAGACAGACTCAACCTAGCATAGGTGTATACTTGCAGTCGAGTCATTTAGAATCGTCACACCCAGATACTTGGCAGATGTTACCTCTTCCAGTGACTGGGGATTTATTTTGTACTCGTACATTAATGGGGATTTTCGCTTTGTTATACGCCGTGGGCTACACTTACTAATATAGAGAGATAACTGCCAGTCATTAGACAACGCATTTATTTTCTGCAAATCCTCATTGATTTGTTCACAACTTTCGTGTGATACTACTATCCTGTAGACTAAAGCATAACCGGAAAAACAGTCTAATACCCCTGTCAGTACCATCAACCAGATCCTTTATGTAAATCATAAAAAGCAGCGGCACATTGGACTCGCATGAGGGAGGACAACGGTTCAAATCCGCGTCCGGCCATCCTGATTTAGGTTTTCCTTGATTTCCCTAAATAGCTTCAGGCAAATGGTTCCTCTGAAAGGGCACGGCTGGTTTCCTTCCCCATCCTTTCCTATCCGATGGGACCGATGACCTCGCTGTTTGGTCCCACTTCCCCCAAACCAACCGACTAACCATTACTGAGCACAGTCGTGTGCTCACTCTTGGCCGTTGTGGATGCCACAGCAGTTTCAAGTATCCTTGAGGAGGTTGCTGCATTCAGCCTGTGCATGACGTTCTGGTCTTTCTATAATCCTTCTACATGCGTTGTCAGAAACTCTGGCTTGAAGGCAAGTGATTTTTCCCACTACTGAAGGTGTCTTAAAAGAAGTTTTGAAAAGCCCTGACAGGAAGTAGCTCTTGGCCAAAAAGTGCCTTTATCTGAAGCAGGAAACGGACATTGAAAATGCATAACATTCGGCTCCTGAGGTTGATTAGCTAAAACCACGGACGTGAAAACAATTTCGTGGAACAGTCTGTAACCGCCCCCTCACTTATCGACCTTAATGACAGTGAAAAATTAAACCGCGTGTACCTAATGGAAATTTGGGAAAAGCGATCGTCACCGAAGTTAATCTGTCGGTAAAGAGGGAAGAAAGGGTTACATCTAAATGAAAGGAAAAATGCAAATGAAACTGGAGGAAATTTATTTTGAAAAGGGGTAAAGATAATAAAGAAAGTAAATGTGCGGCCGTTACGTTGACAATTAACTAGCGGTAATTAGATATTTGAGATTTGGGGGAAATTACGGTCGCCAGTCCTATGGACAATTACTATACTAATTGAAAAAGAAGGGTTATTACACGTATAATTAGCACTAGTAGAGTGGCAACTGAAAGGTTGACACGTGTAGTGTGAAAACTGAAAGTTTGTCAGAAGTAATAAATTTCGCTACACTCTGACTTAATTTGGCAACAGAATTAATAAAACCGGAAAATTGAAATTTAATTTAGTGACTGAAATTAATAGTGAGCTTTGTTTCTGAAGCACATCGATATTCAGTAAAATACGGTTAGTCTTGGGCTACCTCAACAATCATCTCAAAAGCTACTTGAATCTACGCAATTTAGAAATAAGAGATTTAACTTTGAACTTGAATTAAATGATTCTGAACAATTAACAATAGTAAAATTTAGTACGTACCAAGCTGAGCTGCAGTCACAGGTAAGCTAAAATATGGTAACAAAACTCGCACTCTTAATTTGTGCTTGTGTAATCTAAATATTGTAGCCAGCTATGAATACTTTAACTGAACTTTGAAATTAAAGCAATGAAATGGAATGATATTACCTTAATGCTGGCGTATGAATTTCAACGACACTCGGGTTCATTCCAGAAAAGGAAGGGACCCTGCTTGGTAATGCAATTGGGACAATGAGCAACAAAGGTTCAGGCTAAGTTTCTGTATTTTTGTGTAGCAACAGTTTGAAAAGCTGAGGTCTGCCATAGAGTTCTAAAACTTTACGTGCTTCCAGTCTTCCTTGCTGGTTGATTGAAGGTTTGAAGTCGTCGATCGAGGAGGTGGCGACAGTCACTCATTGTCGGCCGTCGCTGTTGCAGAAGCTGGATGTTGGCGCGCCTTCTTCTCGACACGGTCACCAGGCAAAACGGGCTCTTGATGTGCGCCAGCTAATGCTTCCCGTCCGCGACACCGTGTCAGAAACTATCATAGCGAGTCGAGCGCAATTACATGCTGCCAAACCCCGAAAGCGCGGCAACTCGCGGAAGCGTCACACAACACACCTGCTCCACTGCACTACCCCAGCCAGACTCTCTCTGCTCTGCGCTCCACGCGGAAGAGTTAACCCTACCAAAGATCCTAAACACTTTGGTTCTCCACACGACCTATCGATGTATTCGTTCGATAGCATAGTTTTCCCTAGGCCAGACCTAGCGTATAAATACAAATAATATTCACAAAACAAACCAATTATACATCGACATAAATGCATATACAGGGTGAATCACGTAACATTACCGCTGGATATATTTCGTAAACCACATCAAATACTGACGAATAGATTCCACAGACCGAACGTGAGGAGAGGGGCTAGTGTAATTGGTTAATACAAACCATAAAAAATGCACGGAAGTATTTTTTTTAACACAATCCTACTTTTTTTTAAATGGAACCCCGTTAGTTTTGTTAGCACATCTGAACATATAAACAAATACGTAATCAGTGTCGTTTGTTGCATTGTAAAATGTTAACCACATCCGGAGATATTGTAACCTAAATTTGGCGCTTGAGTACCACTCCTCCGCTGTTAGATCGTGTGTATCGGAGAGCACCGAATTACGTAGGGATCCAAAGGGAACGGCAATGGACCTTAGGTACAGAAGAGACTGGAACAGCACATTACGTCCACATGCTAACACCTTTTTATTGGTCTTTTTCACTGACACACTTGTACATTACCATGAGGGGTGAGGTACACGTTCGACGGGCGTTTCATAGGACGTGGAGGACGCATGAATTGGCCAGCCCGTTCTCCTGATTTTACACCTCTGGACTTCTTTCTGTGGGGTACGGTAAAGGGAAATGTGTACCGTGACGTGCCTACAACCCCAGAGGATATGAAACAACGTATTGTGGCAGCCTGCGGCGACATTACACCAGATGTACTGCGGCGTGTACGACATTCATTACGCCAGCGCCGGCCCCGGTGGTCTAGCGGTTCTAGGCGCGCAGTCCGGAACAGCGCGACTGCTACGGTCGTAGGTTCGAATCCTGCCTCGGGCATGGATGTGTGTGATGTCCTTAGGTTAGTTAGGTTTCAGTAGTTCTATGTTCTAGGGGACTGATGACCACGGATGTTAAGTCCCATAGTGCTCAGAACCATTTGAACCAACCATTACGCCAGAGATTGCAATTGTGTGTAGCAAATGATGGGCACCACATTGAACATCTATTGGCCTGACATGTCGGGACACACTCTATTCCTCTCCGTAATTGAAAACGGAAACCACGTGTGTACGTGTACCTCACCCCTCATGGTAATGTACATGTGCGTCAGTGAAAAAGACCAATAAAAAGGTGTTAGCATGTGGACGTAATATGTTGTTCCAGTCTCTTCTGTACCTAAGGTCCATCACCGTTCCCTTTGGATCCCTAAGTAATTCGGTGATCTCCGATACACACCATCGAAAAGCGGAGGAGTGGTACTCAAGCGTCAACTTTAGGTTACAATGTCTCCGGATGTCATTAACGTTTTACAATGCAACAAACGACACTGATTACGTATTTGTTTATATGTTCAGATGTGCTAACAAAACTAACTGGGTTCCATTTAAAAAAAAAACGTAGGTTTGTATTAAAAAACATACTTCCGTGCCTTTTTTTATGGTTTGTATTAACCAATCTCTCCTCACGTTCGGTCTGTGGTATCGATTCGTCAGTATTTGATGTGGTTTACGAAATATATCCAGCGGTAACGTTAGGTGACTCACCCTGTATATACAAATAGTAAAACAATTACAATATACAAAGACACAGAAATGTTATATCTTCAGGTAACAAAATAAGGAAAAAAATTTGCAGTGCAATAGATGGAAATAGGAGGGTATGCATTTCCGGCGTTACAAGTTGTAAGCAGGCTGTTTATGTTTTCTTATTGGCAACACTACGTAGCGCTCTGTAGGAAAATCACTGGCTGTGCTGTGTGCAGTCTGTGGCTAGTTCGCATTGTTGTCTGCCATTGTAGTGTTGGGCAGCGGCAGCTGGCTGTTAACAGCGCGTAGCGTTGCACAGTTGGAGATGAGTCGCCAGCAGTGGTGGATGTGGGGAGAGAGATGGCGGAGTTTTGAAATTTGTAAGACTGGATGTCATGAACTGCTATATATATTATGACTATTAAGGTAAATACATCATTTGTTCTCTATCAGAATCTTTCATTTGCTAACTATGCCTATCAGTAGTTAGTGCCCTCAGTAGTTAGAATCTTTTATTTAGCTGGCAGTAGTGGCGCTCGCTATATTGCAGTAGTTCGAGTAACGAAGATTTTTGTGAGGTAAGTGATTTGTGAAAGGTATAGGTTAATGTTAGTCAGGGCCATTCTTTTGTAGGGATTATTGAAAGTCAGATTGCGTTGCGCTAAAAATATTGTGTGTCAGTTTAAGCACAGTCTTGTATAATTTTTCATAAGGGGACGTTGCATATGTCGACCCTTAGCCGAGGATACCTCACTGGAATCTTCTGATTTTTTTCATGTAGTTTGTGCAATTAGTGCAGCCTTTGTTCATTGCTAGCGCGTAATTGTAGAGAGAATTTCCTTTGTAGTTGTAGTTTTTCATTGTTGTACAGTAAAACAGTTGTGGCATGCATGTAGATTTGCAGCAAGTATTTCGCAGCTGTGCTTGCAATTAACGAGATATTATTTTCAGTGCTACGTTAATGTGTTCTCTTATTTTTGCTCTTCAAATTGTGCTTTTCTGTGTTATCGTGTGAAATATTGTGACAATAATGGCGTGTGAAAAACGTAATACTAGGCTCCAAAGTAAACTGAGAAATGACAGTGAAGACGAAAGCAGTGTGTTAGCGCCACCGAGTAATGGATTAACTAATGTTCAAAGTAGTAATTTGGTAATTGTACATAGGGAAATGGAGCGGGCTGCAAACAATGGTGTAGACAGTGAAACAATTAGTGAACAGGGAAGCATTATCGATCGATCGGTCGGCAACAGCTTGCCTCAGGAATCCGAAATGACAGGACACAATCTTGCAAATACTGTAGATTCAGGTTTTGCGTCATTACCATTTTCTCAAATAAGTCACGACACATTTCCTGCTTTTCAAACTGCGAATACTGCTGGTTCAAATGCATTGCCGAATAGCACTGAGGAACATGTTTCAGACACCAGTGCATTGTTATTACAGTTAATGCAACAAATGGGACAAAAGCTTCAAAGGTTAGACACAATGGAAAAAAATCTTCAAAAGTTAGACACAATGGAACAAAATCAGAGACAAACACAGCAAAAGCTTCAAAAGTTAGACACAATGGAAAAAAATCTTCAAAAATTAGACACAATGGAACAAAATTAGAGACAAACACAGCAAAAGCTTCAAAAGTTAGACACCGCACTTGAACAAACACGTGAAGATTTAACTACTGAGTTACATAACATTGAATCGAAATGTCAAAAAGTCTGTAATGACGTAAAAACACAAATTTGTGAGCAATTTCAACCTATTTCTTCGCGGCATGAAAATGCATTACAGAATCACGAAGCAGCCATAAAAGAACTGCAAACTATTGTTCATGAAAATCATGAGACCTTGCAAGCTAAAATTGACTCAGTTGCATCTACCGATTCGGTTATGCAACTTGCAAAAACTCAGGAAAACTTAAAGGACACAGTAGATAATCTGAAAATTGGTTCAGAAAGACACACGGAGGAAATTAGTTCATTATCAGAGAAAGTAGTTGAACTTTCGGATCAGCTAAATAATTTATCTACGAAGGTAGATGATAATCTGAATGACACAAAACCGGTAGTCTTTAATGACACAGAAGAGTGCGAACAAATTAGGAAATTCAAACAAAATCAGAATCAAATTAATACGCAACACCAAAGAGAAATTCGGGAAGTACAAGATCAGCTGACACAGGTAATACAAGAATTACGTATTTCAGAGGACACTCGCGCTCCAATACGGGAAGAGGGACATAGAAATACGGAACAGCCACAAAATAATAACACAGCGCATTTCGGAAATTATGAAAGAAATTGGCAAGGTGCACCGAATTTTGAAATGGAACCGCCGAAATGACGTAACAATGACCGATATGCGACTCGCCGACATGATGACTTTGACTATAAGCTGTTCATTACTACACGTAAATTCAAAACATTTAAGAATTCTGACAATGACACTCATCCACAAGCATGGCTTCATCAATTCTCTCATTGTTTTCCTCCCAACTGGTCATTGGAGCACAGGTTAGAATTTATGTGTGGCTATTTAGAGAACGAACCAGCTGTAAGAATGTGATCGGTCATTCATGATTGCCACAGTGAAGGAGAACTTTATCATACCTTCCTCTCAGCATATTGGTCTCAAGCTACACAAGACCGAGTAAAACATAGCATCATAATGATGAAACATTTCGAACAATCTGAATTTTCTAGTCTTGTCAAATATTTTGAAGACATGTTGCATAAGAATCAATATCTTTCAAACCCATACACCCCCTCAGAACTCATCCGCATTTGCTTAATCAAACTGCCTGAACATTTACGACATATTATTTTAGCAGGACGTTGCAAAGACGAGATTGAAGCTTTTCAGTGACTGTTACAAGAACTGGAAATTGACACAGACAATCGCGGAATGCGAAAACAGGAGCACAACAACTACAGGTCACATCTGTCACAATTCCACGATGACAGAAATAGTACACGACAAGGCTATTCTTACAACGTAAATCGTGACCAAAACAGACACCACCCATATGACAACCGTTGGCAGAGTAGTAATAATTACAGAGAAAGATTGCATTTCTGTAGTAATGAATATGACAGAGGCAATCATAGAAACAGACAATATGGCAACCAGAACTATTATTATCACAGGAGACAGAATAACTTCAGACACAACAGTTCAGCACACAGTTACGATTCAGGAAGAAATTCTCCACCACGTGACCGACAAGAAAGAAACTGTGGAATCTACCGACATGACGACAGACGATATGATCATAACGACAGAGCTGAATTGCATCAGAACTGGCGGGATTCAAACAGAGCAGGGCCCTCTCGACAAGGTGAATTTGTAGAAGTTAGGTCTCCAAATCCGAATAACGACACGCGCCAACAAAGAAACAGACAATGACTCGCACCGCAGGCAGCCACGTGCGCCGGCTGGGCTTCAGAGAAATAACATAAGCTAACCTTGAGATAAATTCCAGTATTCCTTACCGACATATACCACACGATAATTGCGTTGAAACTGAAACTCTGCATACTAGGAAGAGTAGAGGTTTACACCATATTTCACGTGTAAAACCAATTACTGAGAGATAATCTGCCTTTTAACTTAGTCTTTTCCATAAAATCTTTCACTTCACGTTACTGGTACTCTTTGTCACACTTACAAACTGTTAACATGCAACTATATTTTAAAGTTAACTATCCATTCAAGAACCTAGGGAACTTAGACAAGTAATTATGAATGCATTGTTATAGTGAACAGATGTCACAGTGTTGTTATTTGTACATTCTTCCTTGTTAGTTGCACAATTACGTAATGAATATATGGCTTACATACTTAGAACATATACTGTTAATGAGATTTAAATGCAACATTTTGGTTTACTTGAAAAGACATTCTTTATTTAAAGTACATTATGTGAGATTACCGATGACTTAGTATTTGGTTTCTTTGACAGCGACACGATTATATCACGACGCTATTAATATGTGACACAATTTACAATGTTGCTTTTGCGGTGTATCTGTTTTATATCTGCACAGTTTTTCTGAATTATTCTGGAAAGTAAAACATGTTTTAGTAGTAACTTTTGTGGTATAGCTACAATGAGACTGCCTTTTCCGTAGCACAACAATACGTTACAGCACAGTACTTTCTTCATCACGGCAATAAGCGTAATAACTAAGATATCTATACGCAAAGCATTTCACTTTTGTTTATCATGAGGTAAGTACATTGACTTTTGCGGAACTTCGCTTTTGGAGGACGATAACTATGACACTTCCACAGAGATTATCTTACAACAAGACGCACAGTTTAGCGCTACAGTACACGTATTTGAGTGATTAATTTTGTACTTAAAACATTTATTTTTAAAGATATTTGAAGTACAATGATACAAAGGTTTTCCGTGATACATTTCATTCCATTGCTGTAATCTGTAACACCTGAGGGTGTTATTCATTAATCCTCAGGGGGGTACACATTTACTTTGTGTACCATGTGTTTGGCAAGCACAAGGAGCCCTAGCTAATATGGTATTTGCTTATACAACTTTACACATCGGTACCATATTTCTCTAACACACAAATTACACAGCTATTTGATCATTTAACTGAGAGATAAACATTTTTTTACTACATCAGTGACACATGTTTACGCAATTACACAGTTGGGTAACTTCACACTTATGAAATTTTATTTTGTCTGCACTTTGTGAACTGTTCGTATTTTTTCGGAACCATTGTGATACTATGAGAGCTTTGGATGATGTATTTGGTAAGGGAGCATGATTTTAAAGTATGTTTGAGGTAGATGACACTATTGAAATGAGCAGATAATTTTTTTTAGGTTTTGACATTATTGCAGAAAGCTACGACGTTTTTGAGATTTGACTGAGGTGTTATGATGTTATTTTTACGACGACGATGTGTATTATGCTGTTGAGGTATGTTTATGATCAGTAAGCTGATGTTACATGAGGAATTTGATGAAATATTGAAGAAGTGTCGACGAATATGTATATGTGTAATAAGGTAAGGAATAATGAGTAGTGGTTAGGGAATCTGACTTGTGAAAAAGGATGTTGGAAACCAAGAATCGTACTTTAAGAGTTATGAAATGTGTGTAAATGAGTGAATGTATCACAATGCAGGCGAAAATTTTTTGCACACTGTTATATTCATAGGATTTTGTTTCTACACATTTGCAACACAAATTCTCGACCTGTGAAATTTTTTATATGAGACTGTCACTGTAATGCAAACTGGTGTCGTAAATATTTCGGTAAGAAAGTTAAGTGACCACCTGCACGTAATGCATCGTGGGCACCCAGCTGCGCGACAATTGCCTGGAAAAAAAAACCATTTGTGTGTGCCTTTCAGAGGCACAGGTGGAGAAAAAGAAAAGAGGCCATTATCCTCGCTATTGACATTCCTTTGTAGAAAGCATCGCAAATACGACACGCTCATTACTTGGAAACATATTGTACTTTGTGCTACTTACTGAAATCCTTATCAACTGATGGGAAATATTCGTACATCTGCACACCTGATTAGGACAATTGTGTTTCTACGAGAGTTGAGAGAATTTCTACTAACTTATGAAATGCCACATGACTATTGAATGATATTTTTATGCTTTGTACATAGTTGCTTATTTCATTTGATATCTGTTTTCCAGCTGTGTTGCAGCATTGGTTTTATAAAATAAAGTTAAGTGCATTTGCTAATGTGAAATCTTTCTGTCAACAGATCTATTAAATAATTACTTTATGAGCCACATTCTTCGAAAAAGGAGCTCTTGGAATGGAAAGAACAATAAGAAGGGACTAATAACAGTAACTGCATACATAATTTTCTTTTCAAGTACTTGGTAATTTTTTGTAGAATAAGTTGTGGTGCACCACTTTAATTACATAGACATTAAGATGTGAATATACATTTCCCTTGTCTGCACTGTTCCTTTAGTGTAATATTTTTTCTGCTTCAGCTATGTCATGTTTAGATATAAGTTATTGCATTTGCTGCTGCTGTTTGCCAGGCATAGTACTACTAAATTTCACTTACATTACTCTGTTAAGCCAGTTTTACTACTGATTTATTTTTCTTGTTTGCTGGTCATTGCCTTATATTAGTTGTAACATTGCAATTGCTTCGCCAATTTCCATTTATTGTCATTGCTGTTTGTATTAATTGTTTTGTGCTGCTGCGTTGCCTCATCCCTTAGTTTAGCATCTGAGCTCAGTAGATTTAAGTTAGCTTAAGAGGGGGTAGACTATATAAGAAACTAACTATGATGAATTGGAAGAAATACATTGAGAAGCTATAAGAAAATTTTTTTCACCAAAAAAGTTGTGCATAGTGGAGAAAAACTAATTTTGAAAGAGGATGTGAACAGAATACAGAAAGAATGCTTGGGTAGGATTTCTTTTTGGTGGAAACAAATGTTGAAATAAGACGAAAGATCTATGGAATGAAGTTTTGGGTTGGACTGCAGTACCAAATGTTACACTGAAAACAAACCCTGCCCTTTTCTCCTGTGTTATTCTGCTATGTGTTTATATACCCTTGTGTATTTGTCTTTTTCCTGTCTTTATGTGTTTAGCTAATAAGATTTATGTTGTAGATTTTTCAAATACTATGTTATTTTCTTTGTAAAGATGTTTAGACATTATTTACTCTGTTTCGTTTTAATGCTCATGTGTGAAGTTGATGTTTCAAAAGTTATTCTGATCTTTTATGTATTTACTTACGTCGTAATTCCTGTAACACTGATATATATGTTATTTCGATTCTTTTGTAAAGCCTGTATTACCACAAATGTTATCTGTATTGTTATGTTCTTTAATGATGTATTTTGTACCTTTGTAATTGTATTCTTATGTTATAAAATTGTAATTGACACCAGTTCATCAAATTAAGTAACTTGTAAGTTCCATTTCACTGCACACATTTCTGTTGGTCATAGTATATGGACAATATGTGAGAAGTAGGGACTGTTAGTGTTTGCATGTGTGTTAATAATTCAGCAAGGGACTGGTTAACAGCATTGCTGGTTCTGAGGACAATTCCAAAAACTTTGTGAGTGCACAAGTGGTGGTTGATGAACTTGCTATATTCTCCGCAAGACTCTTCGATGCTGATTGTGCACCTGCAGAGTCACAACAGATGGCTGCTGGCCATCTCTACAAGGACTACAGTGGGTCTGCATCTTTGATGACCCACCAATACCATTATTTCTACAAGGACTACAGTGGGTCTGCATCTTTGATGACCAACCAATACCATTATTTCTACAAGGACTATAGTGGGTCTGCACCTCTGGTGGCCCACCAATACCGTAATCTCTACCAGGACTACAGTGGGTCTACTCTGTGATGACCTGCCTACCAATATTCTTCAAAACTTCGAATGACTCTGCTGTGGGTTTGCTCTGTTGTGACCCATTATCTCTCTACATGTCGAGAGTCAGCACTGTCTTTCCGTTGGAAGGACAACACTACTTCTTCAAGACTGCATGGATATCCACTACTTCCGTGTGCATTTTCTTCTACTGCTCAGACTTTGAGAATTATGAAAGAGTAATAAGCTTTGTCGCTTGCACTGCCATCAACAACATAAGAACTGGGATTATTACATCTCCTCATTTCAGTCCATATTAAATGATTTACCTCATGACTCTACGTCTTTACCACCCATTCTGGTCTTAAAACACAAGAAATCCTCTGACAAAATGAGAGAATTAGTACAGTATCCTCGTGTGAGAAAATTAAGACTCAAAGAGGTTACTGAAATGGCTATCATTCATATTAAGAACGCCACAGAAAAACGTCGGCAACTAAAGCTAAAATAAGAAAGTTTGAAGTAGGTCAGAAGGAACTAATAAGAGCATATCGCATCTCCAGCAAAGATAAGTAGTTAAGCCAAAAACTTCACTCTGTTGTACAAAGGACCAGATAGGACGAAACGTATACCATATGAAAATTCAATAGAAGTAAAAACTTTACACACTAAACAATCGAGAGGTTTGCATCACATTGCACATTTTAAGCGTTCTATCGAATAGTTTTTGTTTATTTATGTCGTGACACATATTATACTCCTCTCCTTATACTGCACTAGGAAGAGAAACATTAGACATACATCTTTCTATTTCTGCATTAACTTTAGTGACATTTTGGTACATTTGTGAGGCGTAATAAATATTCCTGAAATTCAATCTGTACAGTGAATCATTTTATGATCTATACTGAAAATACATTAGGGTAAGTGTGGAACATATTGTGAAACCATGAAATCCTGTGGAACAGTAATTTTTGTAAAGTATGTTAAAGGATAGACAATGAAAGAACAGCTATTATATCGTCAGTGATGTAGTCTTCGTATCGTCTGCTTGTATGTGATGAGAACAGAGAAACTATAATGTATTCAATGAAATGAGGTGAAGCATTGATATTTATAGGATATTCCTCATCGAGTTTATGTGTTTGGTAGAAGCCTGTTGTATTTCAAGATTTTTGTGGAACTATATGGGGTTATATTTTCACTTATACTGTTAATGAGGTAATGAGAAGTGACAATCTGATAGCAACATTACATGAATCTGACTATGTTTAAAGAGAGAATAGGAAATCTGTATGTGAATGTTTGATGAATTCTTTGGTTTGTTGGAGAGAAGGCAAATTTTATTGTGTACATATTTCCAATTATGATTCTGACATGGACAGATATGAATGGCATTTGTATTCAATGTATCCGATATGAGGAATTTGCTGACAGTTTTCTTTTCTGAGTATAATTTGGTTTCAAACATATGCTTTTATGGATTTTGTTGAAGACAGTGAATTTATTATGCAAATATTGTTTATATAAAACTGAAGAAACTGCATAAAGGTGGGAATTTAAGGAGATGGGACCTGGATTAACTGACTAAACCAGAGGATATACAGAGTTTCACTGAGAGCATAAGGGAACAATTGACAGGAATGGGGGAAAGAAATACAGTAGAAGAAGAATGGGTAGCTCTGAGGGATGAAGTAGTGAAGGCAGCAGAGGATCAAGTAGGTAAAAAGACGAGGGCTAGTAGAAACCCTTGGGTAACACAAGAAATACTGAATTTAATTGATGAAAGGAGAAAATATAGAAATGCAGTAAATGAAGAAGGCAAAAAGGAATACAAACGTCTCAAAAATGAGATCGTCGGGAAGTGCAACATGGCTAAGCAGCGATGGCTAGAGGACAAATGTAAGGATGTAGAGGCCTATCTCACTAGGGGTAAGATAGATAATGCCTACAGGAAAATTAAAGAGACCTTTGGAGAAAATAGAACCATTTGTATGAATATCAAGAGCTCAGATGGAAACCCAGTTCTAAGCAAAGAAGGGAAAGTAGAAAGGTGGAAGGAGTATATAGAGGGTCTATAGAAGGGCGGTGTACTTGAGGACAATATTATGGATATGGAAGAGGATGTAGATGAAGATGAAATGGGAGATACGATACTGCGTGAAGAGGTTGACCCAGCACTGAAAGACCTGAGTCGAAACAAGGCCTCAGGAGTAGACAACATTCCATTAGAACTATTGACGGCCTTGGAAGAGCCAGTCCTGACAAAACTGTACCATCTGGTGAGCAAGATGTATGAGACAGGCGAAATACCCTCAGACTTCAAGAAGAATATAATGATTCCAATCCCAAAGAAAGCAGGTGTTGACATATGTGAAAATTACCGAACTATCAGTTTAATAAGTCATAGCTGCAAAATACTAACGCGAATTCTTAACAGACGAATGGAAAAACTGGTAGAAGCCGACCTCAGGGAAGATGAGTTTGGATTCCGTAGAAATGTTGGAACACATGAGGCAATACTGACCTTACGACTTATCTTAGAAGAAAGATTAAGAAAAGGCAAGCCTACGTTTCTAGCATTTGTAGACTTAGAGAAAGCTTTTGACAATGTTGACTGGAATACTCTCTTTCAAATTCTGAAGGTGGCAGGGGTAAAATACAGGGAGCGAAAGGCTATTTACAATTTGTACAGAAACCAAATGGCAGTTATAAGAGTGGAGGGACATGAAAGGGAAGCAGTGGTTGGGAAGGGAGTGCGACATGGCTGTAGCCTCTCCCCGATGTTATTCAATCTGTATACTGAGCAAGTAGTAAAGGAAACAAAAGAAAAATTCGGAGTAAGCATTAAAATCCATGGAGAAGAAATAAAAACTTTGAGGTTCGCCGATGACATTGTAATTCTGTCAGAGACAGCAAAGGACTTGGAAGAGCAGTTGAACGGAATGGACAGTGTCTTGAAAGGAGGATATAAGATGAACACCAACTAAAGCAAAACGAGGATAATGGAGTGTAGTTGAATTAAATCGGGTGATGCTGAGGGAATTAGATTAGGAAATGAGACACTTAAAGTAGTAAA
This sequence comes from Schistocerca piceifrons, assembly GCF_021461385.2. Taxonomy (NCBI): domain Eukaryota; kingdom Metazoa; phylum Arthropoda; class Insecta; order Orthoptera; family Acrididae; genus Schistocerca; species Schistocerca piceifrons. The sequence goes on along the minus strand of NC_060140.1, from coordinate 775,344,619 downwards.
GGAGTTTTTCTATTTGGGGAGCAAAATAACTGATGATGGTCGAAGTAGAGAGGATATAAAATGTAGACTGGCAATGGCAAGGAAAGCGTTTCTGAAGAAGAGAAATCTGTTAGCATTGAATATAGGTTTAAGTGTCAGGAAGTCGTTTCTGAAAATATTTGTATGGAATGTAGCCATGTATGGAAGTTAAACATGGACGATAAATAGTTTGGACAAGAAGAGAATAGAAGCTTTCGAAATGTGGTTCTACAGAAGAATGCTGAAGATTAGATGGATAGCTCACATAACTAATGAGGAGGTATTAAATAGAATTGGGGAGAAGAGGAGTTTGTGGCACAACTTGACTAGAAGAAGGGATCGGTTGGTAGGACATGTTCTGAGGCATCAAGGGATCACCAGTTTAGTATTGGAGGGCAGCGTGGAGGGTAAAAATCGTAGAGGGAGACCAAGAGATGAATACACTAAGCAGATTCAGAAGGATGTAGGTTGCAGTAAGTACTGGGAGATGAAGGAGCTTTTACAGGATAGAGTAGCATGGAGAGCTGCATCAAACCAGCCTCAGGACTAAAGACCACAACAACAAAACATTGTTTATGATCCAACTGTGACACTGTAGTGTAATGTGCTCATGCTGTTAATCACTATTTCTCATCTTGCAGATCTTAAAAGACACTTTTCTATGATAGCAGCTTTTATTAATAAAAAAGAGACATAAGAAAATACATCATAATGATGATTAGTGCCATAGAGCTCACAATACAGAAATAAAATGCTGTTTTGTATGAAAATATGTACAGTTTTTGGAGGAAAACGTAATGACCCAATTTTCTTACACTTTTTCAGGTTTTTTGAATTTCTCTGCTTCACAATGTGTCTTCATGTTCATTACTATGTGTATGGTAAATACTGTGAATATATTTACTTGTGTACGAGTTCTCTGGATGTTTTATGTTTTATGTTTTATGTATAGTGGCAATGCATCTCTGTATGACTTTGACACATTGTACTTTGATTTTTCACTGCTGTTTTTACTGTAGAATTTGGCTTCAAGCACAATTTGTTTTCTTTTTTTGGTATGAATGGATGAGAGAATGTGGATACCCCATGAACTAGATTAAGCATTAATTTTAGGGTTTATCATAGAATAGCAATATGAATCTTAGCCTTAAGTGAGTGAGAAACAGAATGTCATAGATAAATGTATACCTTGGTATGGCATGATGATAAAGTAGGAAACCATAAAGATATATGGAGTGGTTGATAGTGCACTACATTTTTTTGGTGTAGAAAGGGAAATGAATTTTGGTAGAGGCAGAAGAGATGAATTTATGTCAAGAGAGAAAGGAATTGAGTATGTTATATGCTTGTGAAGTGGTTGATGATGAGTTTTTCTTGGCAGATGAAATGCAAGCTTGCTAGCAGGACTACAAAGCGGTTTATGAACAGTAGGTGATGAAACAGAAGTTTATTATTTATAAATGAGGACACAGAGGTTTATGTGTAATGTGTGATGAAATGCTGGTCTGTGAATCTATAAGACAGGTATTTGAAAGTATGATGAAATATTGATTAATATATGGATCCATGGACAATGCATTTGGAGTATTTATCTGAGATCTCATAGACAGAAATGTGATGCTTGAAAGACTTAGATACTTGACACCACGTATTTGACTTGTGCTGATGGATGACTGTCAAGCAATTTTTCCTTTTCCTCTCCAACATGTCCCTTCACTAATAATTTACCTGTTATGTAACATTATACCTTTTCTATAGGATTTAAGTCTGAGTACTTGTATACACATTTCATAATTCAGTTATATTGCACTTAAAACACTGTTTACTGTGAAAAATGTACACTTATGTTTCAACATACTAAGAGGATGATAACTTAGAACATTTTAGTTTAAATGTGCACTTGTGTTTTGTCAGCAGGTATGTACAGTTTTTTAGGTTAACAATTTGATTTTTCTATGGTTTATAATGTCTAAGCAGCTTTTTTGTACACATGTATTGGATTCCATTGTTTTTTCTTCTGCCTTTATATACAAATATTGACATACACAAGTGCTTGATTCCACTGGTTTTCTTCTTCATGTATGTGTAAATACTAATGGAATATGTACATACATTTGCAATTTTTGTTCTGTTCATGCTCAATATTTTGTAAGTGCCAGGGTGGTGTTCACCACAATGCACGATTTACCAAAATATTCTCATTATCAGACAATACCAAACTATGTTGTGACAAACTCTTTGCTGCTATGTGCTACAGTCAATTTGGCAATCAGTTGATCAGACTTTTACAATTTCCTCTTTGTGATGAGTCTAGGAATGAGAACTATACTTTGCAATTTAGTAGGTCAGGTAGAACTTGTGCCATAAACTGTGTACTTCTGAAATGACTATGATCGAGAACACTGTGCTATTCAGAGTGCCTAGTTCCTAGTGCCTAACTGTCGTTTCGGTTAGTGAGGAGGCTTATCCTGCCACATCATGCAGAACTCCCTCTTCTGCACCTTTGGTACGCCTGCAGCTGCCTTGCCTGTCAATAGATGTACAACAACTGGCGTATCTTTGGCACAAGTACAGTGGAATATTTACCTGTACTTATGGGTCTAGGAGACGCAAATGCCTATATTATGTTCAACTGTATTGACAGTACTCAAGATTATGGAGTACTGTCTGCAGTAAATGTTTTTACAGTGACATATTTTTTGGCGTTATAAATGCTAAGTGTTGTCTTCTTAGGTGAAGGCAACTACAATACACAGTTATTCTTAAGACGATTCACTGCATTTAGATGAAGTCTTAAATAATGGACATGTTAAGTTGTGAACATTGAACAAGTAGTACTTTAGCCAAGTCTGGACCTGTGTTGATGGAAGGTGTGATATATACTTTAAAAGGATTTTTGTTGACAAATTATTTGTAATGTTTTGGGCTGCTTACCAATTAAGCTCTGAATTTGCGCAACTTTTTCATTACATGGTTGAGCATCCACACATGGAAATGTAGTACCCTGAGCACATAGTTGAGCAGATTTTATTTTTAGGAATTTGTGTATTGCTTCCAAATAAAAATTTACTATTTCTTTACTTCCATGGCAAGTTATAAAAATATAACATTTTTTCTTCACAAGGCGAGGGGTGATGTAAGATGGCTATTTTTTGATGATGTTATTGGACGTCTTAATACTTGTAAAGAAAACTGATGTATTTGAAGAAATGTTGTCAGAGAAACAGTTGTTAGGCAACAGTATCTATGTCTCCGATGGCAGCAGTCTGGAGTCTTAGAATCTTTCACAGTCAGTAGTGGATAGCTGCGATGTGCAGAGGCTTGGTTCATTAAGTTTACAGTGTAATGCATGGACGCACTTTCGGAACTATGTGAGTTGCACATTTATTATGAGGAGGAATGATGACTAGAACAATGGTTAGATAACATACGAAGATAAAAAACGTTTTTAAACGAAGAACAAGGTATTATTTGATGAGGTAAGAAAGTTTATTTTTATTGTTGTAGACTTTTATTGTTGGTCCACTTCACCCTCGTCGCAGTCGAGTTTTTGATAATTATTCTATTGATTGTTGTCCTGAGTTAATTTACTGTAAAGTAGAAAGTAGTAAAGTAGTACTGTAAGGTAAGGAATGAGGAGGTTCTACGCAGAATCGGAGGACGTAGGTTGCAAGTGCTACTCTGAGATGAAGAGGTTAGCACAGGAAAGGAATTCGTGGTGGGCCGCATCAATTCAGTCAGTAGCCTGATGACCAAAAAATAAAAAAAAGTAGAAGTTATTAGGCTAATCTACAATAGTTTTCTTTGATAAGTTCCTTCCTAACTGAAATTTCAGTACTTAAAGGTTGAGTTACGTGTTTCATTGGCATTCTGTGTCAAGATATCCGTGGACCAACTGTATTTTAGCAATATTTTCTTTTTTACTGTTGCGGAGTCTTGCTGTGTTGCTGTTTATGCCAGTATTTCATTTTGCAGGTGAGATTCATAATATGTAATTGTTTCGTTTCCTTTGCGCAGTGTAGGTTGTGTCAGTTTCTTTGTTTTACCAGGGCCATATGTCAATGCCGAAATTGTTGTGTGGTTCAGGTTACATTCTCATACAGGTCGACGTTACAGTTTTTTCAAAAATATAGTTACTTTTCTTTGAACAGTTCGCACCGACCAAGTCTACTGAGCGTGAAACTATTGGTTTGCTTATTTATCTGCTTATGAATCAGATCGGTTTTCACACTCACAGGATGTTTTTCAATTTCATGTAAGTGATGTGGCTTTGAAATCAGTATCACATTTAGGTTGTCATCAGTTTACATCATCAGGTTTGTATTTACGGTAACACACACTCAAGTAAAGGCCACTCACAGAGACTTCGCCGGCCAGAGTGGCCGAGCGGTTCTAGGCGCTACAGTCTGGAACTGCGAGACCACTACGGTCGCAGGTTCGAATCCTGCCTCGGGCATGAGTGTGTGTGATGTCCTTAGGTTAGTTAGGTTTAAGTAGTTCTAAGTTCTAGGGTACTGATGACCTCAGCAGTTCAATCCCATAGTGCTCGGTGGCATTTGAACCATTTCACAGAGACTTCAAGTGTCGCAATTCCTAGTACCACGGTGATTCTGATTCTGCTCTACCTAGTTTTCTTTTTATATTTGAGGCGACGTAGCGCGAGGAAAGCCGTTCCTGGGGTAACACAAGTTTCCAAATATAATTGCGTAGGCTTCCGCGGCAAGAGTCAGTCGACATAAAAGTTTTCTGGGTTTGGTACCGCCTCACAATGTCAAAACTACTGCTGCTATAGAAAATCCGCTGCAATCGTGGCCGAAACGTTGGCTTTTCTATAGCAGCAGTAGTTTTTACATTATGACGCGGTACCAAACCCAGAAAACTTTTATGTCGACAAGTTTCAAAAGATTGGATTCCGAGGGCAAGAGATGGCAGATGAATCGACTTCTCTGATATAGTACTAACGTAATAATTAGAAGTAAACGTGTTGGAGTAAATGTACAGATAAAGGGCATAGCTGCCATTAAAGCAGAGTAATGGATCGGAGTAAGACCCGAGGGATCGGGTCTTCTCCATTTGGGGGGGGGGGGAGGCAGTATAGTGACACAACCCAGTATTTTAGGTAAAAGTATTAAGTATTTAGTGTAAGTGACTCAAAGTAGCACGGAGGCCGCCGCGGATTAATGCGGTGACAGCGCTGGCCGCCAGCCAAGCAACATCAGCATGCAAGGCACAATAGCAGATGCAAAAGTGAGTTGCGAAGCGAGGACAGCTGAGTGCAGCATTAAACTGCCCAAGCAGCAAAGGACGATCTAGTAAGCGTGCCGTTGCCACCACATTCGATCGAGTCTCTTTGTCATGGGCGACGTGACTAGACACCAGGTTTTAGTAAAACAAATGGGCAGTAACAGAATATAAATGAGGCTGACTCTGAGGGCAGGACGTGATTCGACACAGGAACTCGGTCTTCATTGAGTAACCGCACCACAATGCCGATGCACCGCCGGACCGCGAAACGACTGTGCAGCGCCAGCAGCTGCCTTCGTTTCGAGACCAGGGGCCCTGTTCTGTATCGTTCATACCGATCGGTGTAGTAGGTTTGTCTCGGTAATGACGTCATTTTCGGTTCTTTGCCGAAATATCCTATTCAGTAAGCTTCTGAGACCTGTTACCGAACGGTCCTCCCATCGATTTTACGAAAATTGTACCGAGAGGTTTTTGATTTCGGTGTGGCCCTGTCGATCGGTGAGCTGTGGTTTATGTACACCTACAATTTGTTATTTTAAACATATTTTGCGGTTTTAGCTTTGGATATATTGATTGTGTTACTAAAGAATCACCAGAGGGCGTATCCAGTTGGAAAGTAAGTTCATAATAGACTCTTTTCCTTTGTTAGAAATATGGTTAGGTTACGTTGTTACTGTGAATGATTACATCCAAAAAGAAAACGTTTTCGGTCAATATTCTCTCAAAATACGTGTTATTTTTATGTAAATAACAGTTTAAAGATAATTAAATGTAAGGACATCGGCTCTGCTTACGTATATTACATGAGTGGGAACTGACGTTACTGGTGACTTAGTGTACTTTTTCCCAAAAATGGTTTAGTTAGTAACTATCGAAACGTGTTTACAGCTTTCAAGTAACAACCTTCCAAACTATTACGCATTTCTGACTCACGCAGCGTCGTTTGGCAACGGAGTCAGCCTACGTTCCTCTCCACAATAGTATAAGAATTGAGAAATGCGTAGCTGTTGTTTAGCGTGGCCAAGTGGTTAGCGCGACGGACTAGTACGCGTAAGGTCACGTGTTCGCGCATCGATGGGTGCAAAAAAATTCTTTTTCCTCTTCATACATGCAACACGTTCTGAGAGATTGTTATTCGTGTAAGTTAAGATTTTTCTGCAATATTCATTATTGCTTACATGTAAGAGCGCACTTCCTCAGTAATGATTTCGTGATTCCAGTGTGTTTAAAAAACGAAATATGAAAATGCTGGAGATGAAAGTGCTGTGAGTGAAACAACCGACGGTGACTTTTATATTTTTCCTTGTCAGAAATAATTCACCATTTTTTCAGAATATGTAGCGATTTCCGAGTATGCGGTTAGACAGCATCTAAGAGCACAAATTTGATTACTGGGAACGTAACTAGCAGCAGTCATCATCATAATCTTGCTTGTCACAAGTATTTATTACGATCGAATCGTCAAAAACATTAGACAGAGATGAAAGATCTCCGCCGTAACATTTTTAGACTGTAGCACCATATACGAAACATTTTCTTTCGTGAGATGCATGGTATAAACTTCGACGAACTGCAGGAGATCTCGAAAATGCGTTTTTTCAATTTTGTTTTTAAGACACAAATCGTGGACGTATCGTATAGGAAAGTGGGCTACTTAATCATCTGGCTCTCTAGGAGCAAGTTATAACCACATTCTATTTATCTTCTTATTCTTTGAAACTCTCAGAATCAATTTTTCGAGTGTGGTACTACGTACTATTACTAACTCATTTTGCGAAACGTAAAATCCAAAACATGACGTCAGTGTGAATGAGAATACGATGACATAATGCGAGATTTACGAAATCTGCAGAATACAGTCAAATACGCTATCGTTATTATGTGTGCATGGTAACATGCGGTCAGGAAAGCTGTACAAATTTCTATGCATTTCAGCTGAGAATCATGGAAATGGATATAATGCGCCTGATACTGTTAAGGAGGAATCAACAGCGATGAAGGAGGGCATGTCAGCTCGATGGAATGCAGCGTCATGCGTTATGGCAATGTAAACGCCATTTTACGGCACTTCGAAGATTAGCGCGCCTGTGTCGTCTGCTAACTGCTTTGTGTTTGTGGCGGTGTGCGCGCTGCTTGCTTTTGATTGGCTTGCGCGACGCGAACCGACAACAGCGCTTCGGTTCTCCAGACCCGAACGGTTGTTGTTGCTGTGGTCTTCAGTCCTGAGACAGGTTTGATGCAGCTCTCCATGCTACTCTATCCTGTGCAAGCTTCTTCATCTCCCAGTAACTACTGCAACCTACATCCTTCTGAATCTGTTTAGTGTATTCATCTCTTGGTCTCCCTCTACGATTTTTACCCTCCACGCTGCCCTCCAATGCTAAATTTGTGATCCCTTGATGCCTCAGGACATGTCCTACCAACCGATCCCTCCTTCTAGTCAAGTTGTGCCACAAACTTCCCTTCTCCTCAATCCTATTCGGTACCTCCTCATTAGTTATGTGATCTACCCATCTAATCTTCAGCATCCTTCTGTAGCACCACATCTCAAAACCTCCTATTCTCTTCTTGTCCAAACTATTTATCGTCCATGTTTCACTTCCATACATGGCTACACTCCATACAAATACTTTCAGAAACGACTTCCTGACACTTAAATCTATACTCGTTGTTAACAAATTACTCTTCTTCAGAAATGCCTTCCTTGCCATTGCCAGTCTACATTTTACATCCTCTCTACTTCTACCATCATCAGTTATTTTGCTCCTCAAATAGCAAAACACCTTCACTACTTTAAGTGTCTCATTTCCTAATCTAATTCCCTCAGCATCACCTGGCTTAATTAGACTACATTCCATTATCGTCGATTTACTTTTGTTGTTGTTCATCTTATATCCTCCTTTCAAGACACTATCCATTCCGTTCAACTGCTCTTCCAAGTGCGTTGCTGTCTCTGACAGAATTACAATGTCATCGGTGAACCTCAAAGTTTTTATTTCTTCTCCATGGATTTTAATACCTACTCCAAATTTTTCTTTTGTTTCCTTCACTGCTTGCTCAATATACAGATTGAATAACATCGGAGAGGCTACAACCTTGTCTCACTCCCTTCCTAACCACTGCTATCCTTTCGTGTCTCTCGACTCTGTACAAATTGTAAATAGCCTTTCGCTCCCTGTATTTTACCCCTGCCACCTTCAGAATTTGAAAGAGAGTATTCCTGTCAACATTGTCAAAAGCTTTCTCTAAGTCTACAAATGCTAGAAACGGAGGTTTGCCTTTCCTTAATCTAGCTTCTAAGATAAGTCGTAGGGTCAGTATTGCCTCACGTGTTCCAATACTTCTACGGAATCCAAACTGATCTTCCCCGAGGTCGACCCGAACGGTATCGCTACCGAAATGCATACTGAATAATGAACGGGCTCTAATTCGAGTAATAGACCGTTCGGTGCACTTGAGTATCGAAACTATCGGCACAATGGCGAAAAGGTACAGAATAAGCACCCAGGCTGAATCTGCCGTGGTGCTGGGTCCTCCACCGGGCTTGACGCCACAGCCCCGCAGGCCTGCTCTGCTGTTGGTGGCTGCTGCTGCCGACGCTGAGGCCCACGGAGAGACCCGGCGTCACAACGCCTGCCACCGTCCGTTGTCCGTTCGAAGGTTGGGTGGAGATTCACGCACAGCCGCCTCCGCCACCTCCATGCGAAGAACGGCGTGGCCGCCGCCTGGCGTATCGCTCCGCTGTCAGCAACTGGCCGTGGCCCTACCTTCGCCGCTAGGCCGGAGTCCTGTCCCAGTATTGCCGGGCGCCGTCGTAGCAGCCGACGCCAGCTCACGAGGAGAGGCTTACCTGCCTCACATACACTACTGGCCATTAAAATTGCTACACCTAGAAGAAATGCAGATGATAAACGGGTATTCACTGGAAAAATATATTATACTAGAACTGACATGTGATCACATTTTCACGCAATTTGGGTGCCTGGATCCTGAGAAATCAGTACCCACAACAACCACCACTGGCCGTAATAACGGGCTTGATACGCCTGTGCATTGGCTCAGACAGAGCTTGGATGGCGTGTACAGGTACAGCTGCCCATGCAGCTTCAACACGATACCGCAGTTCATCAAGAGTAGTGACTGGCGTATTGTGACGAACCAGTTGCTCGGCCACCATTGACCAGACGTTTTCAATTGGAGAGAGATCTGGAGAATGTGCTGGCCAGGGCAGAAGTCGAATATTTCCTGCATCCAGAAAGGCCCGTACAGGACCTGCAACATGCGATCGTGCATTATCCTGCTGAAATATAGGGTTTCGCGGGGATCGAATGAAGGGTAGAGCCACGGGTCGTAACACATCTGAAATGTAACGTCCATTGTTCAAAGTGCCGTCAATGCGAACAAGACGTGACCGAGACGTGTAACCAATGGCACCCCATTCCATCACGCCGGGTGATACGCCAGTATGGCGATGACGAATACGCGCTTCCAATGTGCGTTCACCGCGATGTCGCCAAATACGGATGCGACCATCATGATGCTGTAAACAGTACCTGGATCATCCGAAAAAATTACGTTTTGCCGTTCGTGCACCCAGGTTCGTCGTTGAGTACACCATCGCAGGCGCTCCTGTCTGTGATGCAGCGTCAAGGGTAACCGCAGCCATGGTCTCCGAGCTGATAGTCCGTGCTGCTGCAAACGTCGTCGACCTGTTCGTGCAGATGGTTGTTGTCCTGAAACGTCCCCATCTGTTGACTCAGGGATCGAGACGTGGCTGCACGATCCGTTACAGCCATGCGGATAAGATGCCTGTCATATCGACTGCTAGTGATACGAGGCCGCTGGGACCCAGCACGGCGTTCCTCCTGAACCCACCGATTCCATATTCTGCTAACAGTCATTGGATCTCGACCAACGCCAGCAGCAATGTCGCGATACGATAAACCGCAATCGCGATAGGCTACAAACCGAACTTTATCAAAGTCGGAAACGTGATGGTACGCATTTCTCCTCTGTACACGAGGAATCACAACAATGTTTCACCAGGCAACGCCGGTCAACTGCCGTTTGTTAATGATAAATCGGTTGGAAACTTTCCTGTTGTCAGCACGTTGTAGGTGTCGCCACCGGCGCCAACCTTGTGTGAAGGATCTGAAAAGCTAATCATTTTCATATCACAGCAACTTCTTCCTGTAGGTTAAATTTCGCGTCTGTAGCACGTCAACTTCGTGGTGTAGCAATTTTAATGGCCAGTAGTGTAAAACTGAAGATACAATTAAGTTTATTGTTAAATTGTTCACAACGTTTTCACAACTTACCCACAACGTACGGCATCACCACTCATGCACCAACCTCTGTAGACGTGCCACCACAGAGTGGTCTATACTGGATTTAAAAAAATATTTTCATAATGTCATCATAAAATTTTAACATTAAGGATTTAGTAAGTAATTGTTATTATAAATTTTAACTTACTGTAATTCTCCTTTATACTTCCCTACTTTATAAATCACCATTACTGAAAAAGCGATGGGCCGTTAGAAATTTCACTTCTAACACACAAAAGTGGACGGGAGGTAGAGAAGACTGACTAACGCTGCCTTAGAGTATTCCGCTGGGAGCCATCTATGTACGTAGAGCTGATACTGCGTTCCAGAGTTGGTGCATAAGTTCGCGGCGTTGTTCCCTAAGTTCAATAAACACAATAGATATGCACAACAGAGATATTAGTCATCAATAATATATGACTTCTCAACCCAACTCCTGTGTAGTGTTTCTTCTCAGTCTAGCAAAATGCCGTTAGCGTAATCGTGAGGTAGCATCACTTCACGCACTCTTCCTTGTCGTTGTTCTTGGTTTGCGTCGGCAAGACGCCTCAGTTGATGACAATAAATATCAGCAGTGATAGTTACACCTCAGGGCAGCGTACTGTTTCTCCTGGGTGGACATGAATGTGAAATGTATAGATTACATGTTTTTACGATAAGTATTGTATGAGTAACTTGCGAGTTTTACCAAGGAACAATATATTATGCTACAATGTATGCCTATTCCATGGAATTGAGACTCTGTGTTTGAACTCTGACCTCTTTTGTCATTACTATTCTTCTTCTTGGCTTATGATCTGGACGCGAACCGTAAGGAGCGTTTAACTAAGGTTCATCTTGCTGTATCAGCCTAAGTAAGTTATTAACAAAACTGAAAATAGAGTTGTTTGTTACTTTAAAATTGCGCCGTGTTGAAATCATTTGCAATCCTAAACCTTTCTTGTCTAGAGTAGACATGGGCTTTAACAGAAATTCTTCATTGTTAGGCGCCAACTTAAAAAATAATTAAGAACTTCCTTTTAGCTCATCGTAGAGACGTGCCGCCGGTTAGAAAACTAAACCTTTCTTTCAGGATCTATGAGCCTGGTGGTCGCTGCAATAAGATTCACTTTCAGATTTTCTCAAAGCTGCGAGATAACATCCCAGGTAGGAAGGCGTGGTAACAGAATTCTAGTTCTGGTGTAAGATTTTGTTTGCAAAAGCTGCGCTTGTCATCTTAGATTGGGAATCAAGATGAAACCTCGATTTTGAGTTACGGAATTTATTGTTGTACAGTGAACGGACTGGTGAAATATTCTCTGGTGCTATAAGCACACGACTTTTAGCTTGACTTTGACTAGGCATATACTGAGGAATTTCTGTGGTGTTTTAATAGTTAAACAAATGAGTATTTACAATTTCGTAACCCCCTGAGAACTGAGCTAGTTTACTGAGTGCTTATACGCGTCGGGCTAAATTAAACAACATAATACTCTGTTAATAATATTCCTACATCAGTTATTTCTCTTTAATGCCGAACCATTGCATTAACGTATGTTTCTTTTTTATATAAATCACAGCTCATATTCATTCTATTACATTACACTGACACACTACTGGCCATTAAAATCGCTACAACAAGAAGAAATGCAGATGATAAACGGGTATTCATTGGAAAAATATATTTGACTAGAAGTGACATGTGATTACATTTTCACGCAATTTCGGTGCATAGATCCTGAGAAATCAGTACCCAGAACAACCACCTCTGGCCGTAATAACGGGCTTGATACGCCTGGGCATTGAGTCAAACAGAGCTAGGATGGCGCGTACATCTACAGCTGCCCATGCAGCTTCAACACGATACCACAGTTCATCAAGAGTAGTGACTGGCGTATTGTGACGAGCCAGTTGCTCGGCTACCATTGACCAGACGTTTTCAATTGGAGAGAGATCTGGAGAATGTGCTGGCCAGGGCAGCAGTCGAACGTTTTCTGCATCCAGAAAGGCCAATACAAGACCTGCAACATGCGGTCGTGCATTATCCTGCTGAAATGTAGGGTTTCGCAGGGATCGAATGAAGGGTAGAGCCACGGGTCATAACACATTTGAAATGTAACGTCCACTGTTCAATGTGCCGTCAATGCGAACAAGACGTGACCGAGACGTGTAACCAATGGCACCCCATTCCATCACGCCGGGTGATACGCCAGTATGGCGATGACGAATACACGCTTCCAATGTGCGCTCACCGCGATGTCACCAAACACGGATGCGACCATCATGATGCTGTAAATAGAACCTGGATCATCCGAAAAAATTACGTTTTGCCATTCGTGCACCCAGGTTGGTCGTTGAGTACACCATCGCAGGCGCTCCTGTCTGTGATGCAGCCTCAAGAGTAACCGCAGCCATGGTCTCCGAGCTGATAGTCCATGCTGCTGCAAACGTCGTCGACCTGTTCGTGCAGATGGCTGTTGTCCTGAAACGTCCCCATCTGTTGACTCAGGGATCGAGACGTGGCTGCACGATCCGTTACAGCCATGCGGATAAGATACCTGTCATCTCGGCTGCTAGTGATACGAGGCCGTTGGGATCCAGCACGGCGTTCCGTATTACCCTCCTGAACCCACCGATTTCATATTCTGCTAACAGTCATTGGATCTCGACCAACGCGATCAGCAATGTCACGATACGATAAACCGCAATCGCGATAGGCTACAATCCGACCTTTACCAAAGTCACAACAACGTTTCACTAGGCAACGCCGATCAACTGCTGTTTGTGTATGAGAAATCGGTTGGAAACTTTCCTCATGTCAGCACGTTGTGGATGTTGCCACCGGCGCCAACCTTGTGTGAATGCTCTGAAAAGATAATCATTTGCAGATCACAGCATCTTCTTCCTGCCGGTTAAATTTCGCGTCTGTAGCACGTCATCTTCGTGGTGTAGCAATTTTAATGGCCAGTAGTGTAGTAAAGAAAAAAGAGTCACAACTATTTTTATTTTATTACGTTACAGCAGCAATTAGTAGTACATTATACTGTCGCTTGTTACCTTTTTTGGATGCGCGTAGATCTTTGTACGGGGAGTGCTGCTTTTTTTGGGCTCAACCATTCTTTTTTTTTTCACTTTATGTTAGCATAAAGACACTATTTCTCGTCACCAGAAGATAGGAATGTTCGGCGTTGTTCACGAGGCAATTCACGACGAGCAACTAGAGAGGCACATACGGCCACCCGCTGATTTTTGTGGTTTTGGCTTAGAGTGTGCAGTATCCATACACCTGATTTTTGAACATTTCTCACTGTATGCAAATGTCGAACGGTGGTGGATTGATCACAGTTCATCGCATCTGCCAGTTCTCGAGTACGCTGACGTGGACCGTTGTGGATTAATCGCTTATACGATCTTTATCAGACCCCCGAATATCTTCCTGCACGTGGAGAGTCACTAATGTCAAAGCACGCCCGGCTAACCACTCGGTCTAACGCGCTGCTTTCCGGGCGGGAAGGCATGCCGGTCCCTGGCACGAATCCGCCCGGCGGATTAGTGTCGAGGTCCGGTGTGTCTGCCAGTCTGTGGAAGGTTTTTAAGGCGGTTTTCCATGTGCCTCGGCGAATGCGGGCTATTTCCGGTTATTCTGCCTCAGTTACACTATGTCGGCGATTGCTGCGCAAACACTGTCTCCACGTACGCGTACACCATCATTATCACGCAAACATACAGGTCCCTCATCTTGTATGAGACGTTCCCGGGGAGGTCCACTGGGGGCCGAACCACACAGTACCCGTGGGTTCGGTGTGGGGCGGCGGTGGGGCGGGTGGACTGCTGTGGTCTGTTGTTGGATTGTGAACCACTGAGGGCTAAGGCGGGACAAAGCTTCTCCGTCGTTTCTAGGTCCCCGGTTTAAATACACAATACACACTAATGTCAAAACGATCCTCCTTAGAACGAGAAAAATATTTTCTTGTTGTCGTCTTTCCGGTGGCAATATCCCCATACACGGTGCAAATGTTTATGGCTGCCCCCGCTGCCCTCACCACTCATTGAACTCAAAGAGAAGAGTCTGTCGGAAATGTTCCGATTTGTCCACTTGGCGCTCCATTTTCTAGCGTCCAAATCTCCATTCACTATCTCAAAGTGACAGAATGATAATACGTAAACCCAAATAGCAACAGTGAACTACACTAATGCTCATAAATTAATGCTCATACATGGTGAAACAACGCTCTGGTTGGTGGTTTTCTGGTTTAAATCACCTCGGGGTATGACCATGCGGGACATTTGACCTGCGGTCGTCGCACGGTGGCGATGGCAGCAGACCACATACGAAGAGGTGTGTTGGTGCATGTCAGAGTACGGTGCAGCGAGTAAGTGTGCAGATGTTTCCAGACGAGCTAATGGTGACTGTGTGTTGAAAATGGCTCAAAGAACACATATTGATGACGTTATGAGGGGTAGAATACTAGGGTGAGTGGCGGTTGGTCAAAGACAGCAGGTCGTAGTACGGACCCTCCGTGTGCCACAAAGTGGGATCTGAAGATTATGGCAACTATTCCAGCAGACAGGAAACGTGTTCACGCGCTACTGTACTGGACGTCCACAGCGTACCACACCACAAGAAGACCGATACCTCACCATCAGTGCCCGCAGACGGCCACGGAGTACTGCAGGTAGCCTTGCTTGGGACCTTACTGCAGCCACTGGAACAGTTGTCTCCCGACAAACAGTCTACAGACGACTGAGCAGACATGGTTTATTCGCCAGAGACCTGCAAGGTGTATTCCACTGACCCCTGGTCACAGGAGAGCCCGTAAGGTCTGGTGTCAAGAGCACAGTACTTGGTCATTGGAACAGCGGTCCCAGGTTATGTTCACGGACGAGTCCAGGTATGGTCTGAACAGTGATTCTCGCCGGGTTTTCACCTGGCGTGAACCAGAAACCAGATACCAACTCCTTAACGTCTTTGAGAGGGACCTATATGGAGGTCATGGTTTGATGGTGTGGGGTGGGACTATGATTGGTGCACGTACACCCCTGCAGGTGTATCGGGACGTCATTTTGCTCCATTATGTCCACCTTTTCAGAGGTGCAGTGGGTCCCACGTTCCTCCTGATGGATGATAACGCTAGACCCCACCAATCTACCATTGTGGAGGAGTACCTTGAAACAGAAGATATCAGGCGAATGGAGTGGCCTGCCAGACCTAAACCCTATTGAGCACGTCTGGGATGCTCTCGGTCGATGTATCGCTGCACGTCTTCAAACCCCTAGGACACTTCAGGAGCTCCGACAGGCACTGGTGCAAGAACGGGAGGCTATACCCCAGCAGCTGCTCTACCATCTGATCCAGAGTATCCCAACCCGTTGTGCGGCCTGAGTACTTGTGCATGGTGATCATATCCCATATTGATGTCGGGGTACATGCGCAGGAAACAGGGGCGTTTTCTAGCACATATGTTTCTGGACTGTTTTCTCAACTTATCACCAATTCCGCGGACTTACAGATCTGTGTCATGTGTGCTCCCTATGTGCCTATGCTATTAGCGCCAGTTTTGTGTAGTGCCACGTTGTGTGGCACCATATTCTGCAATTATCCTTAATTTATGAGCATGAGTATATAAATCAAAAACGACAATCGATAAATAAACCCATAGCAACCGGAATACCAACTGCAAAACAAAAGCGCTACGAACTTACACACCAAGCTAATAGTTCAAGTTAGCAGTAAGTCGTGCAGTGACTGTTATCATGTTTGGTAAGCATGCTGTTGAATACTAAATTAATTTGGTCCTATTGCTTTTTATTTTTCTATAATATTCACAAACTGATCGCCTGTTTTCGTGGGTCAACTGATTACAGCTTGCGCTGTCTTAACAGACTGGTCTTGTATTCGGAAGGATGGAGTTTCTAATCCCATCCAACCATCCCAGATAGGTATTCCTTGGTTTCCCTAAATTTGGGGAGGAGAATAACAGGATAGTTCTTACTGAAACCATGGCTGATTTGCTGCCCTTTCGTACCAAAGTAGACGTTCCATTATATAAATGGTTGTATATAGGAATCATTATGTTTTTTTTCTTAACCTGTAATACCAAGACAAGTTTAACTTCCTTATGGAAGTGACTCTTGGATGAATAAAACAACAACTACTACTACTATTCTGCAAAACAGTCCACACTAGACGCTTACTCTCTGCTGGTGTTCATACTTCTGTTGATGGCTGTAAGTTAATTGTTTAAGATCAATTCAGATGGAAACATGCATCATCACTGAAGATAAATTCTCATGAAAAGCCCTCATCTGCTTTGCTTACGTAATCATAATACACTATACTAAGAGCATCCGGACACCTGCCTGAAAATGACTTACAAGTTCGTGGCGCCCTCCGTCAATAATGCTCGAATTCAATATGCTGTTCGCCGACCCTTAGCCTTGATGCCTGCTTCCACTCTCGCAGCCTACGTTCAATCTGGAGCTGGAAGGTTTCTTGGGCAATGACAGCCCATTCTTCACGGAGTGCAGGACTAAGGAGAGGTATCGACGTCTGTCGGTGAGGCCTGGCACGAAGTCGGCGTGCCAAAACATCCCAAAGGCGTTCTATAGCATTCAGGTCAGGACTCTGTGCAGGCCAGCCAATTACAGGAATGTTATTGTCGTGTAACCACTCCGCCACAGGCCGTGCATTATGAACAGGTGCTCGATTGTGTTGAAAGATTTAATAGCCATCCCCGAATTTCTCTTCAACAGTGGGAAGCAAGAAGGTGCCTAAAATATCAATGTAGGCCTGTGCTGTGATAGTGCCACCCAAAGCAACAACGGATGGAAGAGCCCTCCATGGAAACCACGACCACGCCATAACATCGCGCCTCCGAATTTTACTGTTGGCACTATGCACGCTGGCAGATGACATTCACCGGGCATTCGCCATACCCACACCCTTCCATGGGATCGCCACATTGTGTACCGTGATTCGTCACTCCACACAACGTTTTCCCACTGTTCAATCGTCCAATGTTTACGCTCCTTACACCAAGACAGGCGTAGTTAGACATTTACCGGGCCGAGGTGTGGCTCATGAGTAGCCGCTCGACCGTGAAATCCAAGTTTTCTCACCTCCCGCCTAACTGTTATAGTACTTGCAGTGGATCTTGATGCAGTTTGGAATTCCTGTGTGATGATCTGGAGAGATGTCTGCCTATTACACATTACGACCCTCTTCAACTCTCGGCGGTCTCTGTCTGTCAACAGACGAGGTCGGCCTGCACGCTTTTGTGCTGTACGTGTCCCTTCACGTTTCCACTTCACTATCACATCGGAAACAGGGGACCTAGGGATGTTTAGGAGTGTGGAATACTTGCGTACAGACGTATGACACAAGTGACACCCAATCACCTGACCACGTTCGAAGTCCGTGAGTTGCGCGGAGCACCTCATTCTGCTCTCTCACAGATGTCTAATGACTACTGAGGTCGCTGATATGGTGTACCTGGCATTAGGTGGCAGTACAATCCCCCTAATATGAAAAACGTATGTTTCTGGGGGTGTCCGGATACTTTTGATCACTTGGTGTAGATCCGTTAAAAGGATTCCGTTTAGAGTAGCATGTTGTTTTCAGTTCCTGCGTTAACTGAACTTTTTACAATCGCAACTGGCAACGATGCCCAAAAATACACTCCATGTAAGCAAACCTGATCACTCAAAGCCAGTTTTGTGGAATTCCATTAAAAAGTCACGGACAAGGTCGAATCCCTGCGCAGATCGGTAATAACGGGGACGCCCAGGACGTTTGCCGTTCGTCGTAAAACCCGTTTCTTCACATTCCACGACCAGCCTGCGTGCGACTGACTCATTTGGCGCGATTACGATTCCAGAGTGTCATGCAGACTTCCCCAACAATACTCGTGGAACTGTTGTCATTTTTTCTCAGTTACACGAGAACAGTTATCCATGTCAACGAGTGAAGTAAAACTGAATGAATCTAAGCATTTCTCGTCCAAGGACATAATCAGGTTATTATTAAATACACTCCTGGAAATTGAAATAAGAACACCGTGAATTCATTGTCCCAGGAAGGGGAAACTTTATTGACACATTCCTGGGGTCAGATACATCACATGATCACACTGACAGAACCACAGGCACATAGATATAGGCAACAGAGCATGCACAATGTCGGCATTAGTACTGTGTATATCCACCTTTCGCAGCAATGCAGGCTGCTATTCTCCCATGGAGACGATCGTAGAGATGCTGGATGTAGTCCTGTGGAACGGCTTGCCATGCCATTTCCACCTGGCGCCTCAGTTGGACCATTGTTCGTGCTGGACGTGCAGACCGCGTGAGACGACGCTTCATCCAGTCCCAAACATGCTCAATGGGGGACAGATCCGGAGATCTTGTTGGCCAGGGTAGTTGACTTACACCTTCTAGAGCACGTTGGGTGGCACGGGATACATGCGGACGTGCATTGTCCTGTTGGAACAGCAAGTTCCCTTGCCGGTCTAGGAATGGTAGAACGATGGGTTCGATGACGGTTTGGATGTACCGTGCACTATTCAGTGTCCCCTCGACGATCACCAGTGGTGTACGGCCAGTGTAGGAGATCGCTCCCCACACCATGATGCCGGGTGTTGACCCTGTGTGCCACGGTCGTATGCAGTCCTGATTGTGGCGCTCACCTGCACGGCGCCAAACACGCATACGACCATCATTGGCACCAAGGCAGAAGCGACTCTCATCGCTGAAGACGACACGTCTCCATTCGTCCCTCCATTCACGCCTGTCGCGACACCACTGGAGGCGGGCTGCACGATGTTGGGGCGTGAGCGGAAGACGGCCTAACGGTGTGCGGGACCGTAGCCCAGCTTCATGGAGACGGTTGCGAATGGTCCTCGCCGATACCCCAGGAGCAACAGTGTCCCTAATTTGCTGGGAAGTGGCGGTGCGGTCCCCTACGGCACTGCGTAGGATCCTACGGTCTTGGCGTGCATCCGTGCGTCGCTGCGGTCCGGTCCCAGGTCGACGGGCACGTGCACCTTCCGCCGACCACTGGCGACAACATCGATGTACTGTGGAGACCTCACGCCCCACGTGTTGAGCAATTCGGCGGTACGTCCACCCGGCCTCCCGCATGCCCACTATACGCCCTCGCTCAAAGTCTGTCAACTGCACATACGGTTCACGTCCACGCTGTCGCGGCATGCTACCAGTGTTAAAGACTGCGATGGAGCTCCGTATGGAACGGCAATCTGGCTGACACTGACGGCGGCGGTGCACAAATGCTGCGCAGCTAGCGCCATTCGACGGCCAACACCGCGGTTCCTGGTGTGTCCGCTGTGCCGTGCGTGTGATCATTGCTTGTACAGCCCTCTCGCAGTGTCCGGAGCAAGTATGGTGGGTCTGACACACCGGTGTCAATGTGTTCTTTTTTCCATTTCCAGGAGTGTACATCGGTAAACCGTTTCCCGAGAGTAGGATTCATTATGAACAGGGACGTAAGGTAGACAGTGAATTACTGTGTACAGTTCAAAGATGCGACTGTTCTCATCAGAATCGAAAGCAAACCAACGTCAACAACCGTAGTTCACGTGTACATTCCAACGCCACAAGCATCAAATGACGAGAAAGCGTATATGCGAGAACTGGTAGGTTAATTCAGCACATAAAGGTAGATGAAAATGCAGCAATCATCGGGTATTGGATCACTAGAGTAGGGGAAGGAATAGAAGCTTACAGAAGAATATAGACTCGGGAATGGAAATCAGAGATCTTGATTTCAGCTAGCAACAGCAGATTCACTGTTCAAAAATTGCAGTAGGAGGAGGTATACGTAGAACAGGCCTATAGACACAGGAAGGTACGACATGTATTACATCATGGTTAGACAAAGCTACCGAAATCAGATATTAGATTGTAAAGCGCATCTGGGAACAATTTAGTAACACTGAAGAGCAGACTGGTGCTCCAGGTCATAGTCAGGAGGTATCAATATGGAAGGATGTGAGATACTGAGTTACTGAGGAACGTTAAGATGCGTTCTGTGTTCTGTGTGGCTGAAGGCACTGCGATATTTAATATCACAGCAGGCAATTCACTTGAGAAGAAATCGTCAGGTATGAAAATGGTAATCATAGAATTTCAGCGGAAAAATGTAGGTACAACAAAGGTAACTATGGAGAAAGATTGCATAATCGAAGAAATAATTTGTTGATCGATGGAAGCAGGGAACTATTATAATATTCAGGAAAAGAAAGGAATAAAACAATATGTCATTAAGTAATGAAATCAACAGGTTATGCATTAATGAACTCAACAGATAATGAATTAAAACTAATGCGAAATGCTTGCATGGAAACTATGAAGAAATCTAAAAGGAAGTAGGCGCTGGAAGGACACACTGAAAATACTGGTAGGTCAAATTAGTTTACAGAAAATTTAAAATCAGAGGTGTCAACATAAACACCGCAGAAGGAATTCTACTCATAAAAGGAGAGGAGACAGCAAATAGATGGAAACAATACAGAGTGGGCGTAACAAACTCTGCTAATGTGTTCCAGGACTGCAGAGATGGAAAGAAAAAAAATATATAATGTAGTTTCATTTTTTCGAGGTGATAATTAAAACTACATCTTTCAGCAATCCCATATTATTGTTGTTGTTTAACGGAGGTTTGATAATCCTGTGACGATGAAAGATGGAAGAAATAAACATTCGACAGCTATTTTAATGTCACTGGCTGGCGTGGAAACCAAATGGTTACTCAAGTTAGTGTGTAGGATTTACAAGAATAAATACATGTTGAAAGGCTTCAATCAGTCCGCCTCTCATATAATTTTGAGGTTTCGATGTATCAAGATCGGCACAGTTTATTTTCTGTGTCTGCATTTGCCAGACAGGGAGGAAGCTCACCCTGAGAAACTAAATTGAGTGTGTTTATCTTAACTACAATTGATAAACAGCACAACATGTACCTATCACCATCTGTCCCAAACATGGACGATCGCTCAGTTTGAATGAATGTTAGTTTAATTACAAATGTATACAACTAGACGAATTCAGATGTAAATTCTAGGTTTAACTTCGCGCGTAGCAACCAGGGGCTGGCCGTTGTGGCCGAACGGTTCTAGGCGCTTCAGTCTGGAACCGCGCGACCGCTACGGTCGCAGTTTCGAATCCTGCCTCGGGCATTGATGTGTGTGATGTCCTTAGTTAGTTACATTTAAGTAGTTCTAAGATCTAGGGGACTGATGACCTCAGATGTTAAGTCCCATTGTGGTCAGATCCATTTGAACCATTTAGCAACCTGGGGAAACAGTTGAAATGTAATCTCCGAAGGGAGCTCTGGTGGGAACAGTATGTCTGGACATTCTGTCGCCACACTCGGCTGCCCATCCCTAGAAGTACAGCCACCTGATTGAACCCTTCGAATCCAAGTGTAGAGACGCCATGTGAAAATTTTTTGATGTTAGAACTGAGAATTTTGAGGCGAAACAACCAGGTGTTATCTTTTCTATCCTTTGACTGGAAGAGTTGCTTATTATTGGTAAACTCATCTTGGTGATTGGTCAGAGCGCCCCTACCAACTTTGTTCGCTCTCTGTATACAGAGGAGAGGCAATTTGGATTTTAGACAGAAGCTACAGGCGTGCGGACGTGACGAATTGCAAAAAAATCAGTTGCTGCAATGTTGACAAGTAAGTATAACGTACAACTTCCGTGTACGCGAGAATAATGATCTTGGATGGGAGTTCATTCAGTTTTCAATGAGGATTCTCTACAAGGATTAAACTCAATCGTTGGGAGCAATGCGGGATTCTCTTGAGTGATGTATTCAGTATCGTTTTATTTTTATTTGCATGGGACTAAACTTGATCCTTTATCAGTCACGATCCACTTCAAATACGCTACGTTCATTCAACTTTCATGATGCTTTGCGCTGTGAGTCATGAGCTGGCTTTGATGGTTAAATTTCTTCTTTTTTTCTTCTTCTTCGCGGATAGATCACTTAGGACCACGCGTAATCAACATTTGTTGGCCTTCCTATTGGCCCAGCACTCCTTCATAAGCAACGAATGGGCTAGCTTTCGTTGCGTAGACCACGTATGTCGGTTAGTTTTTATCTCTTCTTCCTCAAAACCCCGTGTGTCTGTGATTTTTCCGATTTCATTTCTGTCATGTAGATTTGGAGACCCTAATTCTCTCAGGTCTTTTTCCGTCTGTTTGTACCAATTTGGTCTTGTAGTTTTGTTCTTTAAAAATATATGGATTTTGTGCGTTAACCTGTTTGAGTTCATTCTTTCTAAATTCCCGGTGAATTGGATTCTTCTCATGCGCATTGTGTCTGTTATTTTGGAGATATTTTTATATATTTCTGCATTGGATTTTGGGTAATGCACACCATCTTTAGTTCTTTGTCCTAGAATTTTCCTCATTATTTTACATTGTTTCACTTCTAATTCCCCTTTTAGTGTTCTGTGTTGAAGGTTTAGTGTCTCAGATGCGTAGAGAGCTTCGGGTTTAATTACTGTTGTGTAGTGTCGTATTTTGCAGTTCCATGATAGACTCTTTTTGTTGTAAATGTTTTTTGTTAACTGAAACGGCGTCGCAATTTTCTGGACTCTTGATCTGACAGATTTCTTTTAATTTTCTGCAATCCATTCACCTAAATATTTAAATTCTTTTACTCGAGAGATGTAGTTATTGCCAATTTTTAGATCAGAAGGTGCATCTTTGATGTCAGTCATAAATTTTGTTTTTCAAATGAAATTTGTAATCCTATTTTTGTTGCCTGCTGTTGTAATAAATCTAGCTGTTTCTGTGCGTCGGTAATGTCTTGTGCGATCAGTGCCATGTCATAAGCAAATGCTAAACAGTCTAATTCTATGCCCTTACGTCTTGGTCCCAGTCTGTGTGCTGGTGCACCTGCTTTTCTCCATTCTCCAACGATTATTAATGGAAAATGAATTTTGTTTTCGATTATTCGACGAGTTGTGTGTGAGCTATTGCGCGTCACTGTTGCATGTCCTTAAGCCACAAATCCTTGCTGACTAATAATGACCTGTATTTTATTATCGTTTGCTTATATGGAACCATCGGATTAGTATTCTTATGTATGATCCAAGCAAATGCAGTTCTTGGAGTGCTCTTCATGTGTTTAACACATATTCATTAAATGGCTCTGAGCACTATGGGACTCAACTGCTGAGGTCATTAGTCCCCTAGAACTTAGAACTAGTTAAACCTAATAACCTAAGGACATCACAAACATCCATGCCCGAGGCAGGATTCGAACCTGCGACCGTAGCGGTCTTGCGGTTCCAGACTGCAGCGCCTTTAACCGCACGGCCACTTCGGCCGGCACATATTCATTACGCAGCTACTTTGTTCGTTAAACTTCGTCACAACGTGCATACCAGATGCCTTCCCTCCTCCTGTAAAATCAAGTACCCAGTGAGAGGAAGTTATTTGAAATGTTTAGTATAGTGTAAACCATGACGGGCCGCTAGCTAAATTTCTGTTGGTCAGTTTTCTCCTTAGGATAGAAATTAGGGCTAAAGCACAAATAATATTCATACTCCATACGATCTGGTACTCATAGGCATGTACATAAGCACTGTATCTGTGCAACAGATAGCTCTCTGCTACGAATAGTTAAGGCTGAAGGCTGCCCCCCCCCCCCCCCCTCCAACAAAGCAAGGGGTGTCTTTTAACGTCATCGGGTTTGGGGAAGAATGTCATCCAGACAGATACAAAGGTGGGAATGGAATATACATGCGCGAACTATCGCACAATCAGATTGACATGTTGAAACTTCCTGGCAGATTAAAACTGTGTGCCCGACCGAGACTCGAACTCGGGACCTTTGCCTTTCGCGGGCAAGTGCTCTAAAGTTTGGAAGGTAGGAGACGAGATACTGGCAGAAGTAAAGCTGTGAGTACCGGGCGTGAGTCGTGCTTCGGTAGCTCAGATGTTAGAGCACTTGCCCGCGAAAGGCAAAGGTCCCGAGTTCGAGTCTCGGTCGGCCACACAGTTTTAATCTGCCAGGAAGTTTCATATCAGCGCACACTCCGCTGCAGAGTGAAAATCTCATTCTAGATTGACATGTTATTTACACGCGCTCCGCGTCCAGATCATGGACACCAATGGGATGAGGACCAGCCGCCGTATCACACTCTGCCATTCGGCATCATGCAGATGCGGTATGGGGCGGCATGTGGTCACCACAATGGTCTCTTGACTATTTTGCCGAATTTCCAGACGTTGGGGCCACTACTTCTCAGTCAATTAGCTCCTCACTGGCATCACGACTCCGAGTAAATCCTACACCAGTACTTCCACCAAGGAAAAATCCTTGGCAGTACCGGGAATCGAATCCAAGTCCTCCGCATGGTAGCCTGTAGCGCTGACCACTTAGCTGTGGAGCCCTACAAGGAAGAATGGAAAGAAAAATTGACGATCCCTTAGTCGACGATCGATTTTGCTTCAGAAGAGGTAAAGATATTGGAGAGGCAGTTCTGAGGGTGCATCTGGTAATATAATCAAGACTTTAAAAAAATCAAGACACTTTCTTAGAATTTGTCGTACTATGAAAAGCTATTGACACTTGTACCATTTTAGGTACAAGATGTCCGAAATCTCGAGATAAAAAAGAGTAAGCTACAAAAGGAACAATAACAACAGGCCAGGAGAAAAGTGCTCGGATTGAAATGTGCGTAAAGGAGATATACAGTTTTATTCTCTATTGATCACCTTTTATGTCGTCCGCCCCCGGTAGCTGAGGAGTCAGCGCAACAGAATGTCAATCCTAAGGGCCCGGGGTCGATTCCCGGCTGGGTCAGCGATTTTCTCCGCTCAGAGATTGGGTATTGTGTTGTCCTAATCATCATCATTTCAGCCCCGGCGAACGGTCTACCCGACGGGAGGCCCCAGTCACACGACATTCACATTTTACCTTTCATATCGAAGAAGCAAAGAAGGAAATAAAAGAGAGCCTCATGAATGAGATTAAAATTCAGGATGACAGGATACCAATGATAATGATCTGTACTTGTATTGCTGTCTTATCACTACGTTTCTGTCCTGTGCGAAAGTGAAGAAGAATTACAGAAACTGCTGAATGGATTTTGCAATCTCCGAGCACAGAATATGGATTGAGAGAAAAACCAAAGGGAGACGAAAGTACTAAAGAGTTGCGGGGAATGAGTTAGCGACAGACATGTTAAAACTGGGGACCATGTAATATACCAGGTTCCGAAATCTGCTACGTTGAAAGGAAAATCATTCGTGGTGGAGAAAACAAGAGCGTAAAAAGTAGACTAAGAGAGCAAAAATATTTTAATGTCTAGACCGCATTTACTCAAAATAATTGAAATAAGACGACTAGCTAGTTTCGCCTGTAAGTAACAAACCATATTCAGATCATGCATAAGTAAAATGAACTTAAAATCAACACATTTTAAAAAAATTAAACCTATGCACCGGTCTGTGTAGTCACGCGCGTAGTTCGAGGCCGCTAGGCGAACTCAGACAGATCCGTTTGATAAAGGAACCCATAAGTAAAAAATTCGGAAGAAATGGATTTGAGCTCTCTGCTGCTTTATGGAACAGCAACGATTCCTCTTTAAAATATCGTAAATATGTTATTCGTAACTTACTGTTCAGTACATGTGAATGGTTTCAAAACAAAATGATGTAGTATGTTTATTTGTATGGCAACCTTCGTAGGAGTTATACATAAATTGTTAATGTTTATTCCCGTCTTAAGCTTACAGCAATTTAAGAGGAGGTTTTCGCCAGACTCGTTTTGTTTCTACTGACAAATTTATTGTTTTCTCTTGTCTTAACTTTACTGTAATATAAAAGAAACTTTTCATCACAAACGTTTCGCATGTATTTATAAAGCATCTGCTATGGGCATTGGTGTTCCTTCCTCTCACTTTTATAGTCCACTGCGTTTTCCTTCGTTGTTAGCGGACGTTGGAGTCGAAAGCAAACATGTTTGCACTGGTGTTGAGTGTGGAACAGATGAAACTATAGTTCGATTACCTTGCAAACAGCTTTAACGAAGTTTATAAAAGTGAAGAGAAGTGCAAAACATCGCAAATGCCACAAAAGAGAAATTTGTAAAAGACGAGAAATCACGGAAGGTAAACGTGCAATCATGTTTTTTTCGATTCCAAACTCCGCTAGCAACGAAGTAGAAAGCAGTGTACTTTAAAACACGTAACAGAGAGGAAGAAACACCAATGAAAACAGAAGATGTTTCATAAATGTGACAGAAACGCATCTGGTGAAAAAATTTCTTCTAAATTGCAGCAAAAGTAAGAAGAGAAAACACATTAAAAATTGTGAATGATGACCTAATCATCTTAATTGCTTTATTTAAATACAGTCTACTCATTAAAAGAGTATTGTTGCATGAAGACCGCTTTCTCCATTCCTGACAGTGTCAGGTTTTACTTAGTCTATTAGTATTAAACATTATTAGCTCGAGTAAGCAGCGTCCGAGAAAGCACGTCGGAAGTACTGCATGACATGCAAGTTAATCAATGGAGATTTGTAAAACGGTAAAAGACGAGAATCAATGGGTTTGGGATTTGGAAATTACAAAAGGTTTTGAAAATTAAATGCGCTATTAGGATGATAAAATGGAAATTCTATGCATAATTTGCGAAGAAAAGAATTTAGTACAAATATTAACTAGAAGAGCTGACAATGTAAAGGGAAATTTATTAAGACACCAGGAAATAACTTGGGCAGTAGTAGAGGGGGCTGTAAAGGGAAAAGTTATAGAAGGGTGCAGAGACTGGAATGTGCAGAACAAGTGACAACGGATGTTGCATCGTATTAAACTAATCAGAAGACTGGCGACGGAAAGGTCCCCGATAATCACGGACGAATATTAACACATCGCACGCGTTGAAAATATCGATTCCCTAACAAAAATGCTGACAACCATTTATATAAAAAATGATAGGCATTTTAACTCCACGAACTTTCTCAGATATTCTCCAATGAGACTTTATTTTCTTATTCTCCATAATAGCCTAATATCTGAAAAGCTAAAATAGGCCAAACAAACCATATTTTCTTGAATAGTAACAAATTTACATATTAACTATTTGTTTCTGGTAGTTTTTTTAAATACTGCATCTACTTGTATTATTACAAAACTACCATAAAACCGTTAACAAGTTACCCTACTACTAAAACTACTATAAGCCCTACAGAATCTGCCGGCCAGTGTGGCCGAGTGGTTCTAGGCGCTTCAATCTGGAACCGTGCGACCGCTACGGTCGCAGGTTCGAATCCTGCCTCGGGCATGAATGTGTGTGAGGTCCTTAGGTTAGTTAGGTTTAAGTACTTCTAAGTTCTAGGGGACTGATGACCTCAGAAGTTAAGTCTCATAGTGCTCAGAGCCATTTGAACCTACAGAATCTGTTCCCTGTTTGTTCATTTATTTTGGTCCATTTCACTTGTAGATGTTTGTTTCCGCTACTGGATCCGCCCTCATACTACCTCGGTCAACAGACATAGTCTGCTGAATTCCTCGGGCGTCGGGCAGCACGTCCGCAGCGTTTCTACTACACCAAGTTAATTCCACTCATCACTGTTACTTCTTAAAGTCCTCACTCCCGTGATCACTTCCACCAACCCAATGTAGATTCTTGGGACACTATTTCACTTGGTGGTAGCCGACCTCAGTTGTCTTCTCTCCATCTAAAGAGTACGTTGTCTAACATGGATGAAAGCATGATGACTTATGATTGAATGCCTCATGAAGTCTTCCTTGGCCTTCCTGGACACTGCGGCTGTAGTATCGTCCAAGATGTGCCAGGTCGACTCACTCCTTGGTGCTGCTTTGGGATCCGATATTTTTTATACGTGACGTCCATTACTCGCTTCATCTTCATGGAGCGCGCAGTCCCACAATGTGTGTTCTGGTGTGCCCACACTGCCGCAGGCGCAGCTATCATTCCTCTATCTTTTCATTTTGTACAGATACGTAGCACACGGGTCCTGGCCAGTCAGGTAATGAATGAGTTGACTCGGCAGGTTAAGATATCTCACTTTTAATCTCTTCCTGACGTTAGGGAGGAATTCGTATGCTCTCCTGCCCGTGCCTGAAGTGTCCCATTCATTTTGCCTCATCTGTAATATGCGATCTTTTATTATCATTTTTGAACTGACATCAGTTCCAAGCACCCTTCGTACTTCCATTTGATTGTCTTTCTTTAACCAGTAAAAGGTTTCCCTTTTCCTAATTTCCGAGTCCTGTGGGCATAATCCTAGAATTACTAACAAAGCATCATTGGGGGTAGTGAAGTAGGCACCCGTTAATCTTAGCATCACTCCACGTTGAACTCTTCTCACTAATTAGGCTGACTTCACTAGCTGCCGTCTATGAGACCAAACGCTCGCACCATATCCTACGACTAATGCTAATATAGATTCTTGGTATACTCTGATGGTTTTCAACTGAAGCCGAAATTGCCTATTTCCAATGGTTATAATTTTATTTATCAGGTTTGTATTTTTTCTGCCTGTTTCCTCTACATGATATGCAAAGTTACGACGTTCGTCCAGAAATATCTCTCGATATCTCGTTACTGCGCTTCTCCTAATAGTTACATCATTTAATTTTATTTTAGTGTTTCTACTACGTTCTTTTTCAGCAGGAATTACGATGCTTTGTGAGGTGCTAGTGATAATTTAACACTTCGACACCAGCACTCAAGTTTATAGAGCGCCGCAATACATTTGTCTCCTATAATTCTTTTGGAGTCACCACTTGCAACGAACAGCAGATCATCTGCAAATGCAACCAGTCCACTTATGTTACCGCCGCCATTTAACTTCTGTACTGTGGGCTCCAGTGCTACATCCCAAAACTCCAGGCCATACACTGATCCCTGCGGACACCCTTTTGTTATGGTCTTTGTTATTATCTTCCCCGGGCATGTTAAAGAAGCACGTTGCCCGTGACAGTAATCTCTCAGGCAGTTATACAGCGCTTCCAGACACTACAAATCCCTAAGGCGACCAAAGAAAGACGCTCCCATAGGCTATCGAAAGCGCCACTGACATCGATCACCTGCCTTTGTGTACTGTTCTTGGAGGCACAATACATCTATTTGCAATTCTTCTGCCACTCTTCTAGCCTTATGCAATACAGAGACACTTCTCATGCCATAAACGTGCCGTACCTTTATCTCTATTAGAGATGATGGGTATATATTCGACAATCTTGCCCTTAATCGCCTACACGACCATGTATCATCACAAAGTGCTTGTACACCATATATAAGGAGAATGATTCATTTCTTCTGGCAGAAAACAGCTTCAATAACTATTCCAGTGTTTACACAGCCGATGGCAGATTGCTCACTTTCAGATGGCAACACTCTATACAAATACTTTCAGAAAGGACTTCCATACTCGATGTTAACAAATTTCTGTTCTTCAGAAACGCTTTCCTTGCAATAGCCAGTCTACACTTTATATCCCCTCTACTTCGACCATCATGAGTTATTTTGCTCCCCAAATAGCAAACCTCATTTACTACTTTAATTGTGTCATTTCCTAATCTAATTCCCTCACCTGATTTAATTCGACTACATTCCATTGTCCTCGTTTTGCTTTTGTTGATGTTCATCTTACACCCTCCTTTCAAGACACTGTCCATTCATTCAACTCCTCTTCCAGGTCAGCAAACGTCAAAGTTTTTATTTCTTCTAAGTGGATTTTAATTGCTACTCCAATTTTATCTTTTGTTTGTTTTACTGTTTGCTCAATACACAGTTTAAATAACATAGGGGATAGGCTACAGCCCTGTCTCGCTCCCTTCTCAACCAGTGCTTGCTTTTCATGCCCCTCTACTCTTATAACTGCCATCTGGTTTCTGTACAAACTGTAAATAGCCTTTCGCTCCCTGTATTTAACACCTCCAGAATTTGAAAGAGAGTTTTCTAGTCAACATTGTCAAAAGCTTTTTTTAAGTCTATAAATGCTAGAAACGTAGGTTTGCCTTTCCTTAACCTATCTTCTAAGATACGTCGTAGGGTCGGTATTGCCCCACGTGTTCCATAATTTCTACGGAGTCCAAACTGATCTTCCCCGAGGTCGGTTTCTACCTATTTTCCCATTCGTTTGTGAAGAATACGTTTTAGAATTTTGTAACCATGACTTATTAAACTGATAGTTCGGTAATTTTCACACCTTCGACTCCTGCTTTTCTTGGGATTGGAATCATTATATTCTTCTTGAACTCTGAAGGATTTCACGTTTCTCATGCATCCTGGTCACCAGATGGAAGAGTTTTGCCATGGGTGTCTCTCCCAAGGTTATCACTAGTTCAAATGGAGTGTTGTCTACTCGCAGGGCCTTGTTTCGACTTAGGTCTTTCAGTGCTCTGTCAAGTTCTTCAGTATCATATCTCCCATTTCATATTCAGCTATGTCCTCTTCCATTTCCATAATATTGCCCTCAAGTACATCGCTCTTGTTAGACCCTTTATATACTCCTTCCACCCTTCAGCCTTCCCTTGTTTGCTTAGGACTGGTTTTCCATCTGAGCTCTTGGTATTCATACAGATTTTTCTCTTTTCTCAAAAGATCTCTCATTTTTTCCTGTGGGCTGTATCTACCTTACCCCTAATGATACATGCTTCTACATCTTTACATTTATCCACCCCTGCTTAGCTATTTTAGACTTCCTGTCGATCTCATTTTTGAAATGTTTGCATTGCTTTACACCTGCTTCATTTATTGCATTTTTATATTTTCTCCTTTCATCAGTTAAATTAAATATCTCTTCTGCTACCCAACGATTTCTAGTAGCCCTCGTCTTTTTACCTACTTGGTCTTCTGCTGCCTTCGCTACTGCATCTCTCAAAACTACCCATTCTTCTTCTACGGTATTTCTTTCCCCTGTTCTTGTCAACTGTTCCCTAATGCCCTCTCTGGAACTCTCTGCAACCTCTGGTTCTTTCAGTCTATCCAGGTCCTATTTCCATAAATTCCTACTTTTTTTCAGTTGCTTCAGTTTTAATCTACAGTTCATAACCAATAAATTGTGGTCAGAGTTCACCTCTGCCTCTGGAATTGTCTTACAATTTAAAACCTGGTTCCTAAATCTCTGTCTTACCATTATGTAATCTATCTGAAAACTTCCAGTCTCTCCAGGCCTCTTCCACCTATGCAGCCTTCTTTCATTATTCTGAAACCAAGTGTTAGCTGTGATTAAATTATGCTCTGCGCAAAATTCTACCAGGCGGATTCCTCTTTCATTCATTTCCCCCCAGTCCATATTCACCCACTGCTTTTGCTTCCCTCACTTTTCCTGCTATCGAATCCCAGTCTTCCATGACTATTAAATTTTCGTTTCGCTTAACTGTCAGGACAATTTGTTTTATCTCATCATACATTTCCTCAATCTCCTTCTCATCTGCGGAGCTAGTTGACATGTAAACTTGTACTACTGTGGTAGGCGTGGGCTCCTTGTCTGTCTTGGCTACAATAATGCGTTCACTATGCTGTTCGTAGTAGCTTTCCGTGTGCCCATTTTTTATATTAATTATTAAACAAACACCTGAATTACCGTTATTTGATTTTGTATGATAGCTCTGTATTCACCTGACCAGAAGTCTAGTTCCTCCTGCCACCGAACTTCACTAATTCCCGCTATATCTAACTTTAACCTATCCATTTTCCTTTTTAATATTTCTAACCTTCCTGCCCGATTAAGGGATTTGACATTCCATGCTCCGATCCGTAGAACGCCAGTTTTGTTTCTCCTGATAACGACGTCCTCCTGAGTAGTCCCCGTCCGGAGATACGAATGGGGGACTATTTTACTTCCGGAATATTTTGCCCAAGACACCATCATCATTTAAGCATACAGTAGAGCTACATGTCCTCCGGAAAATATTTTAATGTCTAGACTGCATTTACTCAAAATAATTAAAATAAGATGACTAGCTAGTTTCGCTTGTAAGTAACAAACCATATTCAGATCATGCATATGTAAAATGCATGATCAGTCAGTCATCCAGTCTATTCCCCTACAACTACTGTAAAGGCTGCTGCCCCTCTTCAAGAACCATACGTTTGTGTGGCCTCTCAACACATACCCCTCCATTGTGGTTGCGCCAACGGTACGGATATCTGTATCACTAAGGCACGTGAGCCTTCCCATCAACGGCAAGGTCCATAGTTCATGTGGGGAAAGTGGAATTGCTCCTTTAAAGTGGAATTAATGGATCAAATATGGGAATGGGCAATGAAACTGACGTTATTATTGACGGGTTGGGACAACTGCAAAACAAAACGAAAGTTGTAAAGAACATTCACAAAAAACAGCGAAAACGTATGTAACTGTCATGCTAGAGATGTAACTAAAACAGTAACTAGTACTGGAGGGAAGCGTGGAGGGTAAAATTCGTAGAGGGAGACAAAAGACGAATGCGCTAAGCAGATTCAGAAGGATGTAGGTTGCATTAGTTATTTGGAGATGAAGAGGCTTGCGCAGAATAAAGTAGCATGGAGAGCTGCATCAAACCAGTCGCTGGAAGTAAGACCACGACCACAACAACAACAACAACAACAATTCCTCTTTCAATTCGCTTGCTCTTGCGTGTGTCTTCCATTTCCCAGAAAATTCTTTTTCAATAAATGGCACCAATGAAACTCGAAGAAGTATTGTAGAAACTTTGCTTTAAATGTTACATATTTAAAATATTGTTGGTATTCATAATTGTGAGCTTCAAATATTGCTGCCTCTCGTTAGTGTTACTTTCTCTGTTTATGTTTCTTCTTCGACTGTGAGGCCAGAATGTCAGTTTGAAGTCGCTGGTATTTTAGTACAAAAAATATAGTCATCTGATTTCTTAGTTTTAATAATTGGCTCAGCCATCACTTTTAGATTCCACGCCACCTATATCTAGAAGTCTGTTACAGCGTATGGAGCATGTTGATGCAGGTCTGCAACTGCAATATTGATTCTGAATAAAACGCCAGCACCAGGAGCATTCTTCTTTTTATTTGAAAAACCAGCACCGGTTTCGAACCCATGGCCGTTATCAAGTGGTATGTGGCAGGTATTGTGTGTTCTCTCAGTACGCCTGATATACACCACTGTATAATGGCCTTGATGAGGGGTGGACGGTGGCAAAACGGTTCGTAGTTTTTAAAACGAAAAGAAAACTGCAATTGATGCTGCTACTTTATTCAAAATCTAAAATTGTTATTTTAGTTAATGTGTGTGATCTACTCTATCGCTCTATTACATCCACCTGTTTCTTTGTGTGTTATTGACCTGTTTCTTTGAGTGTTATTGATTATCTATTACATAGACCGTTATAGCTCATAGAACATTTGGTTTCTGCTAGAGACGCAAAGTGTGTTTACATACTTTATGTATAAAACATGTGTCTAAGTTTGGCACATTCGTGACGTAGCCTTCATAGCTTTCTGCAGAGTTGTGTTATTGCCTTTGCTAATGCCTGTTAATTTCTAGTACAGCTCCAGCTTATAGGCTGACACTGCACCTCACACGTTTACCCCTAGCATTTCTTTGCAGCTAGACTCACGTTGTCCAACTGGACTTTTGTAATTCCTGGAGTTCTTCGCTGTCTTATCCTCGTTTGCAACATCAAACAAATTTAAATACAGATACCGAAGATGTCATTGGCCTTGTTATTGCTAGATTCATTCTGAATCCAAGTTTTAAGTGTGTTTCACACTAACTGAATTATTTCTAGCCAAATTTAC
Organism: Schistocerca piceifrons; assembly: GCF_021461385.2. Classification (NCBI taxonomy): domain Eukaryota; kingdom Metazoa; phylum Arthropoda; class Insecta; order Orthoptera; family Acrididae; genus Schistocerca; species Schistocerca piceifrons. Next base: position 775,310,278 of record NC_060140.1, on the reverse strand, counting down.
GGGTGGTGTTATCATCTCTTCAAGAGTGCGGATAAATAATACTATGGTCCTATTAACATGTCAATAACGATTCATGCATGTCACGTCTATTGACATGCAAATTATTCATGTACAAAAAAGAGATGTGAATATGTATGTGAGTCGGAAATTGATGCAATAATCCTAGAGCCGCAGCAAAGGTTATTATACTTTATAAATATTTGTAACTGTGCCACAACTGGTAATCAGGAAATGTGGGTAAAAAAATTTCTCGGGAGATTTAATAGAATACATAATTTTCTCTCGTTACAAGATAAATTCTTATCAAGACGAACTATTTGTAATTGAAATGACGGCTTCGAACTTGAATTCTTTGAAAGAAAACTAAGTTTTAGGATCTTCACTTTGAAGAGATCAGTACACAAGTTTAAAAAAAAAAACCTTTAATCAAATTATATAAGATAAACGATTACAGAGGATTGGGAAATGGTCGTAGTAGCAAAAATGGTATTGTCAAAGATGTGAACGATTAACATTTTATGCCAGCGGTATTGAACAGCTTTCAGGAATTTTTGGAACTTTTTTACACAACACACAGTTTATTTTTTTTATTGTAACAACTGTTTTTAATCAGTACTCGAAACATCTACGGATTATATACACAATATCAAACTGTACAGCTTACAGATGAAACCCTTTACAATAAGTTTGAAATGTTTCATTTCAGCGATATCTACAGAAAATGTAATCATTTGATCCAGTGTGGTGACTGGTGACTACCGGTACAAAGTGCAAAATGTTTTTTTCCACGTCTCCTGCCTTGTTTCAGGTGCACTAAATGAACCTGAAGGTAGAAATAAGAGAGTCTATTCCAATAAGTACATTTTAAGTTTTCAGATGGAAAACGATATTACCGGACATACTTGGGAATTTGAAATGAAGCATAGGAATGCATCGTTTGTTTCTGAGATAATGACGGCAAACTGGTGTACTTGGCAAGTGCATTTTCACCAAAATAGGCTAGAAATAAGGTTACTGTTGTTGCGCTGTACTCACCCCGACATTGAGGGAACACTGACAATGGAAAGAATTCTAGAGAATGTAGTATTCAGTGCTACACTGACTGTTGCAACGGTAGGATAGGAAAATAAAGGAACGAACGTATAACCTGTGATAGCACTACAGGTTGTGGCTGACTTTCTCTTCGTTGAAAATCTGTATTCTATACGCGCATGCTGGTGGATAACAAGATCTGATCTAGTAAAATACTGCACTATTCTTCAAGACCAGCGCGCTTTGAAAAACTGCTTTGTCTGACTGGAAAAGGAATTTGCTCGGATTTTGGGAGTGGAAAGGGAGGTAGGGGAAAAATCGAGCTTATCTCCGGCCTCCCAAAAAGAAGATTGTACTATAACCGAATATACACACATCAAAAAACGTTTTGTATCACCTCGGTTATGAGAGTTAAGGAATCTGTACAGAAAATTGGAATAGGTATTAACATAAACAGCATTTCCGCCCTATTTATTGCTCATAAAAACCACACATTGCATATTGTACCACCATACAGCGAGACCTTCAGAGGTGGTGGTCCAGATTGCTGTAGACACCGGTACCTCTAATACCCAGCAGCACGTCCTCTTGCATTGATGCATGCCTGTATTCGCCGTGGCACGCTATCCACAAATTCATCAAGGCACTGTTGGTCCAGATTGTCCCACTCCTCAAAGGCGATTCGGCGTAGATCCCTCAGTGAGATTCGTGGGTCACGTCGTCGATAAATAGCCCTTTTCCATCTATCCTAGGCATGTTCGGTAGGGTTCATGTCTGGAAAACACACTGGCCACTGTAGTCGAGCGATGTCATTATCATGAAGGAAGTCATTCACAAGAGTGCACGATGGGGGCGCGAATTGTCCTCCATGAAGACGAATGCCTCGCCAATATGCTGCCGATGTGGTTGCACTATCGGTCAGAGGATGGCATTCACGTATCGTACAGCCGTTACGGTGCCTTCCATGACCACCAGCGGCGTACGTCGGCCCTGTATAACGCCAACCCAAAACACCAGGGAACCTCCAACTCGCTGCACTCGCTGGGCAGTGTGTCTAAGGCGTTCAGCCTGACCGGTTTGTCTCCAAACACGTCTCTGACGATTGTCTGGTTGAAGGCATCTGCGACGCTCATCGGTGAAGAGAACGTGATGTTAGTCATGAGCGGTCCACTTGGCGTGTTGTTGGGCCCATCTGTACCGCGCTGCATGGTGTTGTGGTTGCAAATATGGACCCCGGCATGGAGGTCGGGAGTGAAATTGAGCAGCATGAAGCCTATTGCGCACAATTTGAGTCGTAACACGACGTCCTGTGGCTGCACGAAAATCATTATTTACATGGTGGCGTTGCTGTCAGGGTTCCTCCAAGCCACAGTTCGTAGGTAGCGGTCATCCACCACAGTAGTAGCCCTGGGGCGGCCTGAGCGAGGCATGTCATCGACAGTTCCCGTCTCTCTGTATCTCGTGCATGTGCGAACAACATCGCTTTGATTCACACCGCGACGCCTTGACGCTTCCCTTGTTAAGATCTCTTCCTCGCACAAGTTAACAATGCGGACGCGATCATCTAGGTATGGTTGAACTATAGACGAGCCGCGTACCTCCATTCTGGTGGAATGACTGGAACTGATCGGCTGTCGGACTCCTCCGTCTAATGGGCGCTGCTCATGCATGGTTGTTTACATCTTTGGCCGGGTTTAGTGACATCTCTGAACGGTCAAAGGGACTGTGTCTGTGATACAATATGCACAGTCAACGTCTGTCTTAAGGAGTTCTGGGAACCGGGGTGATGCAAGACGTTTTTTGAACTGTGTATTTTTACGCCCATAAATTTCTAGATTTCTCAGCACAATTTCCCGATATCTCTATTCATAGGATATGAGTTCATGAAAACAAATCAGTATTGTGATATCAAAGGCTTATCTATTATAACTGACAGACACTTGATATTTAGGAATGAAAATATTATTACTTCATAAAAGTACCAAACATGAGACATGACAACATTACGTATTACTACATACACGGCAAAAACAGAAGTAAATCATAAGAAGAGGAAGTCTCCGCTTCCTTAAAAGTCACTTATTTCTTTAAGAAAAATTAATGTGACTTTTGTGTTATTGGTTTTATCTATCATATGCATAGCCTCTGAATTTTTAAAACACTTGTTAATTAAGCATTTACATTTTACGCTATGCGTAACGCAACAGTTTTTAATGGGTTGAAAGTCCTTCGCGTGTTTGAGGTACACGTTAGGGCACAAATCCACGGGCTGAGCGTATCTGATGTCATTTGCGAATCCCATACGCTTCCAGAGTCCACAGCTACAGAAGGGAAACCAAAGGGTGCTGACTACAGCAAGAAGGGGGAAGACACCCCACCCGAAAACAATAACAAAGACAGACTTTCCCGAATGAGAAACGACTGGAAGATATAGCATTTTCCTAATTTACACGTTGATTTGCCATAGTTTGTGCACTTGTGTTCAGTATTAAAGTGAAACAGAGATAATGGTACAAGCACACTTTAATTTTATAGCTTGTAAATTGTTGCAGTGTCAAAGTTGTGAGAATTTCTTGCTAATATAACTCTCTAAATAGTTGTATGGCATCTGTAAATTTCAGTTTTTTGGGCGACTTTTACCACACTAAGCATTATTTTCAGTTGCAGTTTCTTGCAAATTATGTTAAAGCAGCGTACAGAGCACTGATATAATAAATAATTAGTACTGCACGACAACACTACAGATATTTAATGCAGTTGTTATTAAAATTATAGGCGTATGTCGCATGTTTAATGTGAGTGTGGCGATAATTTAAATTTTTTGAGAGGGGGAGGCAGTTATTGAAAGAACCCCCCCTCCCCACAGAACCGGGTCCTAGACATGTCATACAGATATTGTGATGATACAATGATTAGTACCCTGTACGATCGAGCAATCTCCGCCAAGCATCACATGGATTTTTAGGTAGTCGTAAGTTTTCTAACGGTGATGAAATGAAAAGGTTTTGTATTTTGTGTTCTGCAATATGATACTGTAAGAAATCTTTGTTCTGTTTTCTGTTTCGTGCATGGTTCGAGGGTGGGGCGTGGCATTAGCAGGAGGACCCATCTTTCCGTCGCCAAAGCTGTCGTCTTTGCTGCTCAACTTCGGCGTTAAAACGACAATCGGTTTCCGAAGAGGGATTCCAGAAGAGACTCGCCAGATCCACGGTCACACATTACTAAGCTGGCAAAGGCGCATCTTTTGCTGAAGGCTGACGTTTGGTGAGGTAAGATGGCAGCGTCATGTAGTTTCTGTATGGTATTACTACGATTTTCTGAAATGAAATAACGTTGTAAGCTTAACGAGGTGGTTCAAACAAGTCCTGCAGTTGGGCAAATATTTGCGTATTAGTTGAGTTTAACACACACACACACATTCTAGAACTGTATTGTGAGATGAACGTCAAGTTACATATACACAAGTTGAAAGCAGACTGTAGTTTTCGTAAAAACATTCAAAGGAATAACGACACTTGCTATCAACGACAAAGTTGCGCATTCTACATACGAGAGCATACTTTTCGAAGAACAGCCGAAGTTAATCAAAACTAGTTAAAAACACACCATTAAGCTATGTTTATTAAGCTAAATTTATTAAACTCTTTAATATATAAGTAAATTATTTAAGAAGTGTCCACATTTCACATAAGACAAACTTTAACGTAATTGTTTAACCTTACATACAGTTCAAGAACAAAAGTACGCAAGATTTTTTTAGTTGTCCTTGCATTGAGACATGTACTTTTCCTTATTATCTTTCGTCTGCTGTACGAAATATTAGAGCCAAACAAGTCTCATGACTGGGCATTATACCAAAACTCTTAAGGTAACGTAGTTATATCACATTTAGTGACTTTTCCGTCGGAGCTTCGCAGAACATGAGAATATTATTAAAAAGGAAAACACTTGAAAAGTGGGCATATATAGGTCGACTGGAAGTTTATTTGCGGAGAGTTTTAGAACTAGTGTTTCACTTGTTTTGTGCAATGCATAGTTTGATTTTGGTAGTGGTTTTTGAGTTGTTGTTGTGGTCTTCAGTCCTGACACTGGTTTGATGCAGCTCTCCATGCTACTCTATCCTGTGCAAGCTTCATCATCTCCCAGTACCTACTGCAACCTACATCCTTCTGAATCTGCTTAGCGTATTCATCTCTTGGTCTCCCTCTACAATTTTTACCCTCCACGCTGCCCTCCAATACTCAAGTGGTGATCCCTTTATGCCTCAGAACATGTCCTACCAACCGATCCCTTCTTCTAGTCAAGTTGTGCCACAAACTTCTCCTCTCCCAAATTCTATTCAATACTTCCTCGTTAGCTATATGATCTACCCATCTAATCTTCAGCATTCTTCTGTAGCACCACATTTCGAAAGCTTCTACTCTCTTCTTGACCAAACTAGTTATCGTCCAAGTTTCAATTCCATACACTCCATACAAATACTTTCAGAAACGACTTCCTGGCACTTAAATCTATACTCGATGTTAACAAATTTCTCTTCTTCAGAAACGCTTTCCTTGCCATTGCCAGTCTACATTTTATATCCTCTCTACTTCGACCATCATCAGTTATTTTGCTCCCCAAACAGCAAACCTCCTCTACTACTTTAACCGTCTCATTTCCTAATCTGATTCCCTCAGCATCACCCGACTTAATTCGACTACATTACGTTATACTCGATTTGCTTTTGTTGATGTTCATCTTATATCCTCCTTTCAAGACACTATCCATTCCGTTTAACTGCTCTTCTACGTCCTTTGCTGTCTCTGACAGAATTATAATGTCATCGGCGAACCTCAAAGTTTTAATTTCTTCTCCATGGATTTTAATATCTACTCAGAACTTTTCTTTTCTTTCCTTCACTGCTTGCTCAATATACAGATTGCATAACATCGGGGAGAGGCTACAACCCTGTCTCACTGCATTCCCAACCACTGCTTCCCTTTCATGTCCCTCGACTCTTATAACTGCCATCTGGTTTCTGTACAAATTGTAAAAAGCCTTTCGCTCCCTGTATTTTACCCCTGCCAACTTCAGAATTTGAAAGACAATATTCCAGTCAACATTGTCAAAAGCTTTCTCTAAGTCTACAAATGCTAGAAACGTAGGTTTGCCTTTACTTAATCTAGCTTCTAAGATAAGTCGTAGGGTCAGTATTGCCTCACGTGTTCCTATATTTCTACGGAAACCAAACTGATCTTCCCCGGGGTCGACTTTTACCAGTTTTTCCATTCGTCTGTAAAGAATTCGCGTAAGTATTTTGCATCCGTGACTTATTAAACTGATTGTTCGGTAATTTTCACATCTGTCAGCACCTGCTTTCTTTGGGATTGGAATTATTATATTCTTCTTGAAGTCTGAGAGTATTTCGCCTGTTTCATACATCTTGCTCACCAGATGGTAGAGTTTTGTCAGGGCTGGCTCTCCCAAGGCCGTCAGTAGTTCCAATGGAATGTTGTGTATTCCTGAGGCCTTGTTTCGACTCCGGTCTTTCAGTGCTCTGTCAAACTCTTCACGCAGTATCGTATCTCCCATTTCATCTTCATCTACATCCTCTTCCATTTCCATAATATTGTCCTGAAGTACATCACCCTTGTATTGACCCTCTATATACTCCTTCCACCTTTCTGCTTTCCTTTCTTTGCTTAGAACTGGGTTTCCATCTGAGCTCTTGATATGCATACAAGTGGTTCACTTTTCTCCAAAGGTCTCTTTAATTTTCCTGTAGGCAGTATCTATCTTACCCCTCGTGACAGAAGCCTCTACATTGTTACATTTGTCTTCTAGCCATCCCTGCTTAGCCATTTTGCACTTCCTGTCGATCTCATTTTTGAGACGTTTGTATTCCTTTTTGCCTGCTTCATTTACTGCATTTTTATATTTTCTCCTTTCATCAATTAAATTCAATATTTCTTCTGTTACCCAAGGATTTCTACTAGTCCTCGTCTTTTTACATACTTGATCCTCTGCTGCCTTCACTACTTCATCCCTCAGAGCTACCCATTCTTCTTCTACTGTATTTCTTTCCCCCATTCGTGACAGTTTTTCCATTATGCTCTCCCTGAAACTCTGTACAACCACTGGTTTAGTCAGTTTATTCAAATCCCATGTACTTAAATTCCCACCTTTTTGCAGTTTCTTCAGTTTTAATCCGCAGTTCATAACCAATAGATTGCGGTCAGGGTCCACATCTGCTCCTGGAAATGTCTTACAATTTAAAACCTGGTTCCTAAATCTCTGTCTTACCATTATATAATCTATCTGAAACCTGTCAGTATCTCCAGGCTTCTTCCATGTATACAGCTTTCTTTTATAATTCTTGAACCAAGTGTTCTACATCTACATCTACATTGATACTCCGCAAGCCACCCAACGGTGTGTGGCGGAGGGCACTTTACGTGCCACTGTCATTACCTCCCTTTCCTGTTCCAGTCGCGTATGGTTCGCGGGAACAACGACTGTCTGAAAGCCTCCGTGCGCGCTCTAATCTCTCTAATTTTACATTCGTGATCTCCTCGGGAGGTATAAGTAGGGGGAAGCAATATATTCGATACCTCATCCAGAAACGCACCCTCTCGAAACCTGGCGAGCAAGCTACACCGCGATGCAGAGCGCCTCTCATGCAGAGTCTGCCACTTGAGTTTATTAAACATCTCCGTAACGCTATCAAGGTTACCAAATAACCCTGTGACGAAACGCGCCGCTCTTCTTTGGATCTTCTCTATCTCCTCCGTCAGACCGATCTGGTACGGATCCCACACTGATGAGCAATACTCAAGTATAGGTCGAACGAGTGTTTTGTAAGCCACCTCCTTTGTTGATGGACTACATTTTCTAAGCACTCTCCCAATGAATCTCAACCTGGTACCCGCCTTACCAACAATTAATTTTATATGATCATTCCACTTCAAATCGTTCCGCACGCATACTCCCAGATATTTTACAGAAGTAACTGCTACCAGTGTTTGTTCCGCTATCATATAATCATACAATAAAGGATCCTTCTTTCTATGTATTCGCAATACATTACATTTGTCTATGTTAAGGGTGAGTTGCCACTCCCTGCACCAAGTGGCTATCCGCTGCAGATCTTCCTGCATTTCGCTACAATTTTCTAATGCTACAACTTCTCTGTATACTACAGCATCATCCGCGAAAAGCCTCATGGAACTTCCGACACTATCTACTAAGTCATTTATATATATTGTGAAAAGCAATGGTCCCATAACACTACCCTGTGGCACGCCAGAGGTTACTTTAACGTCTGTAGACGTCTCTCCATTGATAACAACATGCTGTGTTCTGTTTGCTAAAAACTCTTCAATCCAGCCACACAGCTGGTCTGATATTCCGTAGGCTCTTACTTTGTTTATCAGGCGACAGTGCGGAACTGTATCGAACGCCTTCCGGAAGTCAAGAAAAATAGCATCTACCTGGGAGCCTGTATCTAATATTTTCTGGGTCTCATGAACAAATAAGGCGAGTTGGGTCTCACACGATCGCTGTTTCCGGAATCCATGTTGATTCCTACATAGTAGATTCTGGGTTTCCAGAAATGACATGATACGCGAGCAAAAAACATGTTCTAAAATTCTACAAGAGATCGAAGTAAGAGATATAGGTCTATAGTTTTGCGCATCTGCTCGACGACCCTTCTTGAAGACTGGGACTATCTGTGCTCTTTTCCAATCATTTGGAACCCTCCGTTCCTCTAGAGACTTGCGGTACACGGCTGTTAGAAGGGGGGCAAGTTCTTTCGCGTACTCTGTGTAGAATCGAATTGGTATCCCGTCAGGTCCAGTGGACTTTCCTCTATTGAGTGATTCCAGTTGCTTTTCTATTCCTTGGACACTTATTTCGATGTCAGCCATTTTTTCGTTTGTGCGAGGATTTAGAGAAGGAACTGCAGTGCGGTCTTCCTCTGTGAAACAGCTTTGGAAAAAGGTGTTTAGTATTTCAGCTTTACGCGTGTCATCCTCTGTTTCAATGCCATCATCATCCCGTAGTGTCTGGATATGCTGTTTCGAGCCACTTACTGATTTAACGTAAGACCAGAACTTCCTAGGATTTTCTGTCAAGTCGGTACATAGAATTTTACTTTCGAATTCAATGAACGCTTCACGCATAGCCCTCCTTACGCTAACATTGACATCGTTTAGCTTCTGTTTGTCTGAGAGGTTTTGGCTGCGTTTAAACTTGGAGTGAATCTCTCTTTGCTTTCGCAGTAGTTTCCCAACTTTGTTGTACCACGGTGGGTTTTTCCCGTCCCTCACAGTTTACCTATGATTAAGTTATGCTCTGTGCAAAATTCTACCAGGCGGCTTCCTCTTTCATTTCCTAGCCCCAATCCATATTCGCCTACCACGTTTCCTTCTCTCCCTTTTCCTACTACCGAATTCCAGTCACCCATGACTATTAAATTTTCGTCTCCCTTCACTATCGGAATAATTTCTTTTATTTAATCATACATTTCTTCAATTTCTTCGTCATCTGCAGAGCTGGTTGGCATATAAACATGTACTACTGCAGTAGGTGTGGGCTTCGTGTCTATCTTGGCCACAATAATGCGTTCACTATGCTGTTTGTAGTAGCTTACCCGCACTCCTATTTTTTTTTATTCATTATTAAACCTACTCCTGCATTACCCCTATTTGATTTTGTATTTATAACCCTGTATTCGTCTGACCAAAAGTCTTGTCCCTCCTGCCAGCGAACTTCACTAATTCCTACTATATCTAACTTTAACCTACCCATTTCCTTTTTTAAATTTTCTAACCTATCTGCTCGATTAACGGATCTGACATTCCACGCTCCGATCCGTAGAACACCAGTTTTCTTTCTCCTGATAACGACGTCCTCCTGAGTAGTCCCCCCCCGGAGATCCGAATGGGGGTTTTTGAGTAACAGTTTTGATTTAACTTCCTGCACAGTGAAAGTCAGTTAGTTTTGTCTTTATGTAAACGTGAGACACGCTGTTCGCAATAGTAATTTCAATTCAATCTTTTTGTAACAGAGGACAGTACATTCTGGTTTTGAGTAACAAGCAGGCAAACGTTTTAATAAATGAACGAAGGAACGAACGATCGAGTTAGAGAAAATACCTTTCACTTTTCCTAATTTTCTGCAAAATTATTATTATTATTATTTTTTTTTGCCACGAACCGGCTTTCGGCTTCTCAGACAATCTTCAGACGATAACTGAATGTCGCAAACACAGATAAACATGATATGAGACTTACACGCATATTATTTGCACAGAAAATACAGAAGTGACAAAGTGTTTACAGGGGATACAAAAGAGAAGTATTGCATTAATTACATTAAAGGAAACAGGGAGTAAACATAGTTTTTACGTGGGGATACATGTAACTAATGACGAGTGATAACAGGAATTTACAATTTCAATCTGCTCTTTGTAACGAAAACTTATTTAACAAGAGAGGACATGGAAATTGAGTCTGATCATTTAATACCAGACTGGAATCCTGTGTCGTGAGTTTGTTGATTTCCGTTATTTTCAGTAGGCGTCATCTTACTTTTTTTTTTGACAGAATGTAAAGGTTCATATTCTACATCATATGACTGGTTCACTGCTAAAACATGACCAGCAAAGGTCGAAACTCTCTTGATTAATTGCCAGCGTCTCTCATACTCACTAGCCTAATTTCCACAACTCTGTCTGACTAACCAGTATACACATGAAACTTCCTGGCAGATTAAAACTGTGTGCCCGATCGAGACTCGAACTGGGGATCTTTGCCTTTCCCGGGCAACTGCTCTACCAGCTGAGTTACCCAGGCGTCTTCACAGCTTCAATTCTTCCAGTACCTCGTCTCCTACCTTCCAGACTTTACAGAAACTCTTCTGCTAACCTTGCAGAACTGGGACTCCTGGAAGAGAGGATATTACGGAGACTGTCTTTGCTACAGCCTGGGGGATATTTCCAGAATGAGTTTTTCACTCTGCATCGCAGTGCTGCTTAGTGAAAATTTAATTCTGGCAGTATACACATTTTTACAATGTTTGCAAGTGATACCACTCTATGACAAGGGTTGTATTTTGTCTTTACTATTAAAGAAAAATGGCATCACAAAATGCATGCCTGTAGTTGCGAAATGTTGCTAAGATTTGGAATTTTGCACCAGGTTTTGAAACTAAAGAGTGATTTCTGTTGATCAGAGTATGGAAGTAGTGTAATTTTATTCATTTTCTTTTTTCGTAGAATATTATCAATTTCTTTGATGGTTTGTAGTTCTGTTTGAAAGACTCATTTGGATAATAGAACACATAGAGGCGATTCAATATTTGAATGGAAAACTGTCCGTTTACTGAATGTCAATGATGCGAGCTTGGAGGGGTTACTGTGCCAGTAGCTACGATTTTTCTGTAAATGCTAAATACGTGTTTTTTTGTACTACCATCTACTTAATTTTGCAGAACATTTGCAGGCGTTTCCCTTTTTAATATTAGTAGTTATCTGCATTTCTTACTACTGTTTTGTCAGTAAATAAACAGTTGTTTACACGTCCTTTACTCTCGCTGCCATATTGCGATTCTGACACCACCGACACTGTATTTGGTATTGACTGTCTGTGGCCCGACAAAGCCTTAATAACTGGAACAGAAGATTTTAAGAGCTGTTAATTGCAAGAAATAAAATATGTAACCAGTTCATGTTCACACCATTTAGCGACGAGCAGATGAAATCTGTACAAATGGATAATTCATGTTTAATACGTAGCAACATTGTTGAAGTGTAAAGATTACAGCAATAAAGCTGTTAACAGTAGAACGTAATAATTTTGTAGATTTTTGGAGATTTACTTGAAGACTGATTTGTGACTTAGTGGTCTGAGAAGCCAGTTGTAAGTCAGTCAAATAAAATTTTCTAGGCTTTAAAGTTTCAATGATTATGCAGCTCAAGCTGAGATACAGATCAGTAAGATCTCTAGTTTATTGAAATTAAGTGTTTGAGATTTGTGAACAGTCTGAATGAAAGTGAGGTGCTTAAGCTCATTCTAAGGCGAAACGAACTTTATATCCCTTCCGAATTGAAGAATAGTACAATAAACGTTAATCTCAGTTTTCCATTCAAATGATTCAAATGGTTCAAATGGCTCTAAGCACTATGGGACTTAATATCTGAGGTCATCAGTCCCTTAGACTTAAACCTAACTAACCTAAGGACATCACACACATCCATGCCAGAGGCAGGATTCGAAACTGCGACCACAGTAGCAACGTGGTTCCGAACTGAAGCGCCTAGAACCGCTCGTCCACAGCGGCCGGCTCTCAGTTTTCGAGTGACAGTTCTTATTCACAAGACAGAGATAATCTTTGCCACAAACGCGAAGCTTATACTAGTATCTCTGAGTGTTACGAGTTACACTGCATACTATATTAACGTAAAAAGGTTATCGCATTAAGGAAAGAACTGTGACTAATAATGTTCAGAAGTTTAGACAGATAGCGCAGACTAACTGAAATCACTATTCGTTGATTAATTGCGGACTTTTCCACAAATAAATACTGACAGATCAGAGATAATTATCGGCGTATTTATTTATGTGTTACCATACCAACATGATATCAACAAGACCGTGACGAGGCGTTTCCACAATAAAAAATATTTCAGAAGCTATTGATAACAACGAGCTTACGCCCTCGACGATCTGCAGCCGAAATTGAACGTGCAAACTGATTAAAATTTATCTTCGAACTATTTAGTAGTTTGCGCCTGTGGCACGAACTTCACATTATTGCATCGGCACATCATATCTGACTGGTGGCACATTTTGTCGACCAGTAAGGAGAACGGCAAGCCACTGAAATACGTAGCGAAACCACGGGAAACATAAAACAGCCAACGGCCTTGCCGTAGTGCTGATACAGGTTCCCCTCCGATCACAGAGGTTAAACGCTGTCAGGTTTGGCTAGCTCCTGTGTGGATGCTGCCGGGCGCTGTTGGCAAGCTGGGTGCACTCAGGCGTTGTGAGGCAAATTGAGGGTTACTTGATTAAGAGGTAGCGGCTCCCAGCGGCCAGGAAAGCGATGCGCTGACCACGTGCTCCTCCATATCTGCACTTAGGGACGCGTATCATCTGAGGATGACACGGCGGTCGGTCGGTGCCGTTAGTCCTTAAGAAGCCTGTCCGGACGGAGTTTAATTTTTGTTAAGCAGGGGCTCAAGCTACGGTCATCCTCATCGCTACTTAATTCTCAGCTGACAAATCGTCAGCTTTAATCGGTAGACATCATGGAAATCTACTTCATAAATTTAGCTAATACCGTTGGTTATGAGGAAGAGATAGAAAATACGCATTAAAATACACGTCATAATTCTGTTCAACTAGTTGCACTTTGCGACTAATTGATCTGTTCCAAGTGCATTGCTTTAGAAGAAAACTGCTTTGCTCGTCATAACGTAATTTAAAACTTGATTCTGATGTGACATAACATACACTTTCGGCCATGCATAAAATCGCATGAAATCGTCAGTCACTTTTTAAAGCGATCCTTTTAGTTATGTGGTCAGGATTCATGATTTCAGGATTCAGGTGTATATAAGATCAAATGTAATGACTGCTGTAAACAGTATATAGGGCTGACTGGTAGGAACTTTGAGGTCAGATTCAGGGAGCACACCTACTCTCAAAACAAAACAGTTTTTGGGGCGCATATGGTTGCCTCAAAGCACTCAGTCGCGAACATTGAACACAATTTAGACATACTGCATAGAGCTCATAAGGGACGGTTTCTTAACATTTTGGAAGAAATTGAAATATACACCCACAAACATAAAGATCCGGATTTAATCCTCAACGAGCAAAGCGAGTTCAATCATAACGCCTATTTTAGTATTTATGACGACTTACTAAGATGACAAGTGTTGTGTGTGGAGGTCCATGCCGAGGGATGAGAGATGGTGCGTGGTGGAGAAGCCGGAAGATGGGTGCAGCGCCTGCCGTCGTTGACGGGGCCCTCCTGCGCGGCCCTCTTGCCCACGGCGATGGACGTCAGACAACTGAGCGGATCGCGGCACAACACCGAAATGGCGGGAACCACGGAAGCAGACCGTAGAGAAAAACAAGTCTACACCAGCGCCATAGATATTGAAATCGCCCTATGTTTTTTAGATCGTATAAAAATGATAATTTTACTGTTTTTTAATTTTGATAAGTACAGATTTTGACCTTGACGTCTACAGATTTTAATTAAGTATTTTTGGAGATAAAAGTTAATCAAAAAATCTACTGAATACAATATGTGCAAATGGAATGTAAAAAATGTACCAGACGCCACCTGTCGGTAATAGTATTATAATTAATATAAATGACGTGCATTCTGCCAACCAATTTTATGTGACGCAGCATGTGAAAGTTGCTGGATTTGGACGGGTTACTCCTGTAACTGAAATATCAGGTACGTTCTGGTACATTTGATGTTGATCAGAAAGGATGAAAAAGATTTGCTTTCGTGAAATAGTAAATTAGTATCATTATCGTTACAGATCTGAAGATGGTTCTGGATGAACCGAAACCGGTCATTTGAATAAAAAAATTTTGCAATCAAGACGGATTATAAGTAACATTATATTGATCGTCATCTAACACATCCTGGATTTTCTTTTGTATATTTTTCTTGTCAGCAACGTGGATGCATGAGCTGTTAAGCCGATTGTGCGGTAATTCTCGCACTTGTCAGCTCTTGCAGTCTTCGGAATTGTGTGGATGATGTATTTCACAAACTCAGACGGTATATTGCCAGACTCGTACATTCTACACACCAGCACGAATAGCCGTTTTGTTCCCACTTCTCCTAATGATTTTAGAATTTCTGACTGAATGTTATCGATCCCTTCTGTCTTATTTGATCTTAAGTCCTTCAAAGCTCTCTTAAATTCTGATTCTAATACTGGATCCCCTATTTGTTCTAAATTGACTCCTGTTTCTTCTTCTATCACATCGGATAAGTCTTTCCACCCATCCGCTCTCTCTTTTGCACTTAACAATGGAATTCCGGTTGCACTCTAATGTTACCACCCTTGCTTTTAATTTCACCGAAGGTTGTTTTGACTATCCTACATGCTGCGTCGGTCCTTACGACTATCATTTACTTTTCGATTTCTTCACATTTTTCATGCAGCCATTTCGTCTTAGCTTCCCTGCACTTCCTATTTATTTCGTTCCTCATCGACTTGTAATTTTTGTATTCCTGAATTTCCCTGAATATTTTTGTACTTCCTTCTTTCATCTGTCAGCTGAAGGATATCTTCTACTAGCCATGGTTTCTTTGTATTTACCTTCTTTGAACCTATGTCCTTCTTTCCAGCTTCTGTGCTTGCCCTTTTTTGAGATGTCTATTCCTCTTCAACTGTGATGTCTACTGGGCTATATTTATTGCTGTTTTTACAGCCTTAGAGAACTTCAGGTGTATCACGTCATTCCTTAGCACTTCCGTATCCCACTTCTTTGCGTATGGGTTCTTCTTCACTAATCTCTTAAATTTCAGTCTACTCTTCATCACTGCTACATTGTGATCTGAGTCTATATCTGCTCCTGGGTAGGGCTTTCAATCCAGCATCTGATTTCGGATACTCTGTCTGACCATGATGTAATCTAACTAAAATCTTCCCGTATCACCCGGCCCTTTCCAAGTGTACTTCCTCCTCTTGTGGATCTTGAACCTGAGATTATTCGCTATTACTAGTTGAAATTTATTACATAACTCAATTAGTCTTCCTCATCTTTCATTCCTTGTCCCAACCCCGTATTCTCCTGTAACCATTTCCTCTACTCCTTCCCCTACAACTGCATTCCAGTCTCCCATGATTATTAGATTTTCATCTCCCTTTGCGTGTTGTGAATAAGCAAAAAGCTTGAAGAAGAGTTCCGAGACAAGTGGAAAATTAGAGAAAAGACAGAGGGCATGAATGAACAGTGGATCCAGTTCAGAGATACCCTGAAAGCAACCAGTAAAAATGTTCTTGATCTAGTGAAGTGCAAGCGGAGAAGAAACCATGGGTTACCGATGACATGATCTTGAAGATGGCAGAAAAGAGAAAATGGAAAAACACACAAACTGATGGCAATACAGAAGACTGGACAATGAGCTGAGAAGAGTAACTGTTCAGGCCAAGGAAAAATGGACGAGAGAATTCTGCTCAGAAATTGAGACACTGGAGAGAGGGGGCAAGCACGAAAAGATGTATCGAGTAGCCATGGAAATAGTATTTCAGGGGAAGGAAGAACAAAACAAATATGCAGATAGAAGGGAAAGATGGAACTCTTTTAAGTGACCCACATGATGTTCAGAACAGATTGAAAGAATATACTGAAACTCTCAATGAAGCAGATCAAAGACCTTCCGATCTGCAGATTGGGAAAGAAGAATCAGTAAATGAAGATGAAAAAGGAGATTTCATCCTAGGTTTAGAGGTAAATAAGGCAATGGGAGAACTTTAAAACAACAAAGCGTGTGGTGTAGATAACATTCCGGCAGAAATCTTACAGAGTTTAAAAGAAACAGGCGAAAATGAGTTGACCTCTCTTTGCAACTACATCTATGACAAAGGGGAATGGCCAGAAGACTTTCTCGTAAGTAAAATAGTCCCAGTCCTAAAGATTAATAATCCCAAAAAGTGTGAAGACCACAGGACAATCATCCTAATATCACAGGCAGCAGAAATATTTCTTCGAATTTTGAATAGGAGGCTATATCGAATGCTGGAAGAAACACTGGGTCATGTACAATATCGTTTCATAATGGGAAAGGAAACACGAGATGCCATTGGACTTCTAAGAACCACTGGCGAAAGATACATAGAAAACGGCAAAGAAGTGTATGCTGTCTTCATAGACCTGGAAAAGGCCTGTGATAGAGTGCAGTGGGGTAATCTGTTAGATATTTTGAAAAAGATAGGAATAAAGTGGAAGGAGAGAAGATTGATCGCCAATCTGTACCTGAATCATAAAGCTCGGGTACGAATAGGTAATGGGATCTCTGAAAACAGCAAGACTGGGAGAAATGTTAGACGAGGCTGTTCTCTCTCAGCTATCCTATTTAACATCTATCTAGAGGAAGTACTGGAAAGCTGTCTGGATGGGACAAGAGGCGTCGGATAGGTGGGCTGAAAAATGAATGTATAAGATTTGGAGATGACATGGCGATCCTCGCAGAAAATCAAGAGACGAAGACTCAAATGCTAAATGACCTGATCGAAGCCTGTGCAGTATATGGCATGAAAATTAATAAAAAGAAAACAAAAAGCGTGGCCATAGGCCTAAAGAAAAGATAAGTGGAAATTAAGTTGGGGTCAGAAATAATATAAAAGGTAAGAACATTCAAGTACTTGGGAAGTTGGATTAAAGAAGACACGGATTGCCAACAAGATATCAAAGTGAGAATGGCACTGGCGAAAAAGGCATTTCAAAAGCAGAAAAGACTCCTAACTAGTTGTTTAAACAAGGAATTAAGGAAGCGACTGGTTAAGTGCTTAATATGGAGGATGGCCTTGTATGGAGCAGAAGCGTGGACTTTGAGAAAGCAGGATGAGAAGATGAGAAGATAATTGAAGCTTGTGAGATGTGGATATGACGTAGAATGGAGAAGATCAGCTGGATTGGTAAAGTCGGGAATGAAGAGGTACTGAGGAGAGTTGGAGAAGAACGAAGGATGCTGCTGATGGTGAATAACAGGAAACTAAACCGGATAGGCCACAATCTAAGAAGAGATTACTTTCTAGTAGAGGCAACTGAAGGTTTCGTTCCGGGAAAGAGAGGGAAGGGCAGGAGAAGGTTCCAGATGCTGGATGATGTCAGCAAGCCACAAGGAGGGTACTAAAGAATGAAGAGGAACGCAGAAGACAGAGAAGAATGGAGGGCTATGCAGTCAAAACCTGCCGCAAGGCAGACAATCCAATGATGATGATGATTGCGTATTGTATCACCCTTTTAATATCCTCCTATACTTTCTCTACTTCTTTTTCTTCAGCTTGCAACGTCGACATGTATACCTGTACTATCGTAGACGGTGTTGGTTTGCTGTCGATTCTGATAAGAATAACCCTATCACTAAACTGTTCACAGTAACAAACTCTCTGCCCTACCTTTCTATTCTTTTTTTTTTTTTTTTAATCTAATTTTGTTCGCTGCATTTTGAAAGGTAATCCTGTGGAACTATACAAATGATTGAGAATGTAGGCAGAAGTTAGTGTACTAACATTTATTTTCCCAAAACAGACATAAATTATGCTAAACAAGTTATTGATTAAATACCGTAAACAACTAATGGACAAGGAGCCTGGGTGGCAGAGACAGTTTAACTAGTGAAGAGAGTCAAGTACTCTGGCCCTAAAAATGTGGATAACGCAATCTGAATTGCTCTGACGCTGAGCAACTCTGCTGTAGTTTCTCTACATTGGTGCAGCTTAGAGCAAGTGGCGATTCAGATCTGTACGCCCTGACAATGCCCGAGCGGCAGTACGTTACCCTGTTTACTTTATGCGGCGATGTAACTTCCAGCTGGCAGATGTGTGCGGCGGAGGTGAGACTTGGAGGCGGCACCTGCGAATCGATCGCTGCAACGAAAGAAATGCAAAAACCGCACGGTCTAGCGATCAGGCAGACGGATCGCCTAGCAATCACGGTAGATTTCAGTGTGTGACACACCAGTTCGCTAGTCGTACCAAGGACCAATATGGCTCTCAATTTGTTTGGGGCGGACGTCCCAGGACACCAGTTCAAGTTCATCGTTTATCTGTTCACTGAGCTTTTTTTTTTACAGAGGGGAGCTAACCCTCCGACCGAACACACTGAGCTTCCGTGGCGGCTACCCCTAGACCACGGGTAACTACAACACAATGAACAGATATCAATAACTTCCATAATGCTTCGTCTTGATGAAAATCAACTGCGGTTCTCTGATGAAACGGAATAGTTTTACCTACATTATGATAACATCCTGTTTCATTTTTTTTTCCAGTGACCTTTATTTTTGTGTGCTTTTACCCCTTCCA
The DNA here is from genome assembly GCF_021461385.2 of Schistocerca piceifrons. Taxonomy (NCBI): domain Eukaryota; kingdom Metazoa; phylum Arthropoda; class Insecta; order Orthoptera; family Acrididae; genus Schistocerca; species Schistocerca piceifrons. Next base: position 775,291,191 of record NC_060140.1, on the reverse strand, counting down.
TCCCTTTCTACCCTGTTTAGTGAATATACTATAAACACAGTTTTATGCGTCCACACCCGGCAGTTTGTGTGGCTCGAAATGTCATTTGGACGCACTCAATTATCTATATAATTGGTCATCCATGTTACTTAAAGTTACACATTATTTAACATGAATCATTAGTCTGGAGGTTGAGGGCACAAATGCCTCATGCACCATACTCCAGCGACAGGAAGTGGTACCTGTGGAATGGCGCGTTGCGTCCAAAACGATGGCAGAAGTCATAAAACGGCAACAATAGAGGATATAAATAAAATGTCTTACTACACCTTCCAAGCAATCTTTAAGGGCCACAATACACTTTTGGCTACATTAATACTGTTGAGAAGTGACCGACCTTTCCTGGCCTGCGTCTCCTCATTTTCTCTTTTGCGTATGCAAATCCAGCAAATAATTCCACAAATCATGTTCATATCAATCCATTCTTTCTCTCATTTAATGCGAGAATTTAACACGGGAGTAATACAGTGATTGTAAGGTCATATCACTTTCTTCTCCTCTAATTAACGACTCGGGCTTATGTATAGGTTAGATTTTGCTTGTGAAACACTGTTTGTGGTGAATGGGCAGAGCAAACAGCGTGGGAGGAGGGACGTGCGACCCCTGGCAAACAGACGCTGAGGGGGGCATGCACAGGTTTAGGACACAGCAGGGAGGCACGGCAAATGCATTCAGGTTTGACGTCACAGCTCAGAAAAGGCCAAGTTTCGCCAGCTACGGGACAATACCGGGCAGATTCGCCCTCCACTGAAACAACACCGTAACGTTTTCCCAGCAGATGTGCGACCTACTTTCACTTCGCTGCTCTCGTAAGAAAACACAGACTCTCTCTCTCTCTCTTTTTTTTTTTTTTTAAGCTGTATTGGATGTCCGACGGAATTCGCAGAAGAAGGGAATGAGTGGGTGTATTTCCATAGAAGCCTACTTTTCCCCCTGGTTTGAAAGCAAGTGAAACATTCCGAAGAACGTCTTGTGTGTTGTTTTTTACCACCAGGTACAGAGGCAACTGTTGGACGAGCAACAGTAGAATGGGAGAAATTTCGCCACCCACTGCCAAATTCAGCGTCCTATGAAGTAGTGAAAAAGTAGAGAGCCATTTAAGTATGTTCCCACACGAGACGACTGATCATTGGCTAACTAAAAAAAATAAAAAAAACATGCATTACTGAAGGAGGTCCTGGGCCCAGCATTCTCAGGCCGAACAACGCCGAATTCGAAGCTATGTTTCTTCACGATTCATGGTGGGAGTAACACTACAGATACTTTGGCGGAATCGGCGGAAGCTAGGAGAAATCTTGTCATTGGCCATTAAAATTGCTACACCACGAAGATGACATGCTACAGACGAGAAATATAACCGACAGGAAGAAGATGCTGTGATATGAAAATGATTAGCTTTTCAGAGCATTCACGTAAGGTTGGCGCCGGTGGCGACACCTACAACGTGCTGACATGAGGAAAGTTTCCAACCGATTTCTCATACACAAACAGCAGTTGACCGGCGTTGCCTGGTGAAACGTTGTTGTGATGCCTCGTGTAAGGAGGAGACGTGCGTACCATCACGTTTCTCACTTTCATAAAGGTCGGATTGTAGCCTATCGCGATTGCGGTTTATCGTATAGTGACATTGCTGCTCGCGTTGGTCGAGATCCAATGACTGTTAGCAGAGTATGGAATCGGTGAGTTCAGGAGGGTAATACGTAACGCCGTGCTGGATCCCAACGGCCTCGTATCACTAGCAGTCGAGATGACAGGCATTTTATCCGCATGTCTGTAACGTATCGTGCAGCCACGTCTCGATCCCTGAGTCAACAGATGGGGACGTTTGTAAGACAACGACCATCTGCACGAACAGTTCGACGACGTTTGCAGCAGCATGGACTATCAGCTTGGAGACCATGGCTGCGGTTACCCTTGACTCTGCATCACAGACAGGATCGTCTGCGATGGTGCACTCAGCGACGAACCTGGGTGCACGAATGGCAAAACGCCATTTTTTTCCAGATGAATCGAGGTTCTGTTTATAGCATCATGATGGTCGCATCCGTGTTTGGCGGTGAACGCACACTGGAAGCGTGTATTCGTCGTGGCCATACTGGTGTATCACCCAGCGTGATGGTATGGGGTGTAATTGGTTACACATCTCGGTCACCTCTTGTTCGCACTGACAGCACTTTGAACAATGGACGTTACATTTCAGATGTGTTACGACCCGTAGCTGTACCCTTCATTCGATCCCTGCGAAACCCTACATTTAAGCAGTATAATGTACGACCGCATGTTGCAGGTCCTGTGCGGGCCTTTCTGAATACATAAAATGTTCGACTGCTGCCCTGTCCAGCACATTCCCCAGATCTCTCACCAGTTGAAAACGTCTGGTCAATGGTAGCAGAGCAACTGGCACGTCACAATATGCCAGTCACTACTTTTGATGAACTGTGGTATCGTGTTGAGGCTGCATGGGCAGCTGTAGATGTACACGCCATCCAAGCTCTGTTTGATTCAATGCCCAGGCGTATTATTACGGCCAGAGGTGGTTGTTCTGGGTACTGATTTCTCAGGATCTATGCACCCAAACTGCGTGAAAATGTAATCACATGTCAGTCCTAGTATAATATATTTTTCCAATGAATACCCGTTTATCATCTGCATTTCCTCTTGGTGTAGCAATTTTAATGGCCAGTAGTGTATTAAACACTAAGTCATGCACAGGGCAGGCATTAGGAGGGTAGTGTTCATTTCATTTCACTTAAAATTTAACTTCAATTCTTAGCGGGCGGTTGCAGACTCCTTTTAGCTAGAGTTCTACAGACTCCATCTCAGACTTCACACACGGGGAGTGAGGACGGTCACGAACTTAGAGATAGATGGAGGTGAAAGCAATATCTGCAACTAGATTGATTGCAGTCGGAATTTTGGTGGCTTTGACCTATGTGTCTGCAGTCATCTCGTTTCCTCACGTTTATGGTAAGATCGTACAGCAGTTTCGACGGATTAAGTCGTAATAAAGTTAGGGCTTTGATAGGCTCAAGTAGCTTCACGCAGGCTAACCATGACAGTATTTACAAGAATATTACAACTGTAGTTCTCTTTCTTTTCCTCGATCACACAGTCACTGTATTCACGCGATTTCATTTTGTTTAATGAATCTCTTAGGAAATGTGTTAACATTGTCGTACATATTCTTTTTAGGTAGTCTGCTCAGACGGTCAGTGTACATTACTTTGGCATGTAATTCACGTATCAATTGAATGTTCTTGAAGAGTGGGTAATGAAACGTTTTTATGTTTTCTGTTAATTTGTACACGCACTATGACGTGTAATAAATTTGGAATTTACCTGGAATTACGTTTAATTTGGTAATCAGTAGGCCCCTCTCACAGAAATTAATCATTATGATAATTTTTGAATCGTCGGCACTTGAAATTCAATGCTAGGGCCATGCTGATAGAGAGAACATAAACTCACACATGGCATTTTGCACAGTTGCTTTAGATGCCATTTAGCTGTGTGTCACTGAAATAGGAGACAATTTGGGCCTTCGAACCTATAAACAAGTTGGAATATATCATTCCAATGAAGGCTTGCTTTCCAGTAGTTCAAATCATTGTCATCAGATATCTTAGAGTGTCTCTTACAATGTGATGCGGATATCATACTCCGATTATGAATGTTGCCCGCCAAAATCAAGAACCAAATGAAAATTCCAGGGCTCGTCTTCTGTGATGGTAGCTTGCAGAAGAGATGGGTCTCGGCCAAATGTGTCAATGAAATCTCCAGAAATGTTTGCCCGCTTGTCTGTTTAAGTGTGTACAACAAATCAGGACGAAGCATCCATGAGTGACTTTACACTTCTGACTAGTTTCTCCGATCTCTATATCCACTTCAGTCGCTCAATTTGTGTCAGCACCTGGTTGACTTATTCTATCTTTTCATATTTGTCCGAGTCGACCCAATCTGACGAATCATTAAGAGCGTTGTTTCTGTCCCAAATGAGCTTGAATCTTTCACGAACATAAATTTTTCTCACGGTAACAAATAAGTTACACCAGACAACAATTTATGTCTTTAAATAAAGCAAGATCTACATCAACTGCCATAAATGAAATAATTTGTGTGGTAAGATCCGTAATCATCATAGCTACTAATGTACTGTTTGAAAGACAAACAGAACCAAACTTAATTATGCTCAAGGTTGGCAGTCGTTATTGCTGGAGGTGTAAGTCTTCTGTTCTCCCCCCCCCCCCCCCCCAAAAAAACCCCATATTACGTTATATGGAATAGAGCGTGTTAGTTTCCATTGACAATAACATCCCAATTACCAGGATCTTTTTTTAAACGAGCACACCGCCATTTGATTGTGGTACTGCTTATTCAATAACGACCCTGCTTTCGGCTTTTTACATCATTTTACGGTGATTGAGTTTAGGTTATTGACATATTGCAGGACACCAAGCTCAAAATTAGCCATAAATTAAGAAAAATATTGGCTCCCCACGAAATGCCAGATGTAAAATCACCTTCTTGTAACAGGATCCGTAATAATAGTGGAAGCACGTTATATTAAGTAAAAGCAGGTTTATGTTGATATATAAAAGATGAGCACATGTCCTTGGGTCGTAATACGAATCAAGGACATGCGATCATAAGATTAGTACACGTCATTTTCACCGCTTTGTCAGTACACTCTTTTGTCTTCTAGGACATAGGTAGATTATAGGCAGTCACTTGGGCATCGATGTTTATGAGACTGGTTAGTCAGTTTGAGGAAGAACCTTGCATGTGAGCCGATAGGCACTGTATACCAGAATGTAGCGACAGGACCACGTGCAGGTCGTTGCACCGTACTAGGATAATATACGATTTCTGATTATCAGAGGCAGTACTTACACGCACCTTTGGCAAAGTTACATTGCTTATGCAGCGAGAGTGTATTTGCTAATGGTGTGTTCCGCATGTACAATGTTGTATCCTGCCTGCTCCCAAAATATGGGACGTCTAGGAGAGCTACTTCTCGGATCGCTAGACAACAATTCAAGCACATCGTATTAATTACAGAAAATGAATGACAATACTTAACTTTGAGAAATACATAGATGTGTCGCAAGCAAAGGGGACATGCAGTATAATCAACGTCTTTCAGTATAACGATTCCAATACAAGTGAAGTAATGCAGTGGATGCTTCTATCCAGATCGCTGGTCTTGACGTTTCTGCAGAACTCGTAGAACTGGGCTGGGGCCAGTCGGCTGCAGCGCGTATGTTCTCTTCGCGTAGAGGGTGCTGCCACCGGTTGTCGGTTAGAGTGCAATTGGCTGACGTCTTCACAGCCGTCTCTTTACGCCGGCAAAAACGATACGACATTACGCCGTTCTAATACACTTTTCTAGTCAAATAACTACTAACAACAATACGCTCCAACCCACCTGACAATCAAAAGATTCACAGATAAAGTATTAAGTTGTCAGCACGTAGGGATGGGTTCAAATGTTCAAATGTGTGTGAAATCTTATGGGATTTAACTGCTAAGATCATCAGTCCCTAAGCTTACACACTACTTAACCTAAATTATCCTAAGGACAAATACACACACCCATGCCCGAGGGAGGACTCGAACCTCCATCGGGACCAGCCGCACAAGTAGGGATGGGTAAAAGGTAAGCAATGTTTGACTTTCGGATGACTTAGCTCTAATTAAAATTGACTGATATTCTATTAAAAGCACTAAACCATCAAAAAGTAAAAAGTAAATTTCTCTCTTTACGCCTCGATATTTATAAGCTGTTGACTGCAAATTTTCCCAGAATCTCGATTAATTCAAACTGTTTACGTAAACAAAATTCTAATGCACACCACCACATCAAATTTCTTGGGCAGTTAAATCATAAGTTTACTTTACTACGCACTCGCTGACTAGGCCAAACAATTCTGCTAATAGCCAGAAATTATGTATCTTTGAATTTCCGTTCCTAAGGCGTACACAAGCCGCCAAACAGTAAATAACACCTACCGATTATTTATTTATTTTTGCTCACGATACACATGAAGTAATTCCGCAGTCACGGATCGTGTCAATACTCAGAGATATATTTTATTGCTAAGCCAGCGATATATCGGCAGTGTGCCTGTGACTTTGCTGCTGTCTTTGTTTGTTACTAATTTAAGTAAATTCCTATTCACTCTCCTTCATAAGACCTGCACTGATAATATAATAACTTCCTTTTATTGATGGTAGTAGTAAGGAAGCTAATAAAATCATTTAGTTGTAACTGACGTCTCTCAAGTAAAAAATGTCAATGATATTTTCCTCAAAAAACCTAACATTCGATATCTGCCAGTATCTTTTCTTCAATAAAATATAATTTTTTAAAGGTTTTATTAATTTTTACTTTCTGTTATTCCCTCTTTTTCTGTATTTCTGTTTCTTTCAGATTATAAACTATTTCTTGTGTTCTGTTGGGGGCTTCACTTAATGTTAAGGGGAAGTTACAACCAAAATGCGTGGACTCCAAATTCATTTTTGAACACCTAAGCTTTACTGAGCTCTTTACTTCAACAGCACAACGCGATGGAATGCCATCAAAAGTTAACCCACATTAAACGATAGCAATAAAAAAGTGAATAAATAAATAAAAAAATGAAAAAGAAAACAAAAAGCCTTCGTACCATCACCACTCTTGTTCTTAAGTTATATAAGGCAAACAAGATTTAGCCTCTTCAGGTGATGGCTGTTCGCAGACCCACAGTGATGCTCTATTTTAATTGGCAACTCAGCATTTAAATTTAGTAGTAATAGTAGCCCCGTCACGCGTTTCCTCGCATGGTTTCAATTTGGTATGGTTTTCCTATTACTGGAAAAATCTCAACAACTAACAGCGGCCTTCGCTGTACTAGCACAATTTTAGAATAACACAATCACAAATTTGTTTGTTAATTAGCTTAATGAATTTGAATCCTGTGCTCAGTAAGGAAACTAAATCCGCCTATCCACAATTACGGGAATCACATTATTATCTCAGTGTGTGCCAATACAGCCAATAATATCGCGATCAATCACGTTCCGACTGTGGTGATCACCGAATTAAACATACACTTAGGAGATAAGAATTAGGGGATAACGATATGCACATACACAGGTGGCTGTAGCATCGCGTACACAAGGTATGAAAGGACATTGCATCGGCGGATTTGTACTCACGTGATTCAGGTGGAGAAGTTTCCGACGTGATTGTGGCCGCACGACGAGAATTAACAGACTTTGAAAGCGGAATGGTAACTGGATGCAGACGCATGGGACATTCCACTTCGGAAATCGTTAGGGAATTCAGTGTAATCCACAGTGTCAAAAGGTGTGCCGAGAATACCAAATTTCAGGCTCTACATCTGACCACGTACAGCGCAGTGGCCGACGGCCTTCACCTAACGACGGAGAACAGCAGTGTTTGCGCAGAGTTTGAAACGTCCCCTTAGAAAAATTAATGAAATACTGTGCTGATAAACCTCTTACATTATTTGATTTTCAAACAGCTGAGCAGAACTGAACGTACTCAGACATTTCGCTCTTTACTTATTCTGGTCAACACTAAACTGACACGTAATACACTCCTGGAAATTGAAATAAGAACACCGTGAATTCATTGTCCCAGGAAGGGGAAACTTTATTGACACATTCCTGGGGTCAGATACATCACATGATCACACTGACAGAACCACAGGCACATAGACACAGGCAACAGAGCATGCACAATGTCGGCACTAGTACAGTGTATATCCACCTTTCGCAGCAATGCAGGCTGCTATTCTCCCATGGAGACGATCGTAGAGATGCTGGATGTAGTCCTGTGGAACGGCTTGCCATGCCATTTCCACCTGGCGCCTCAGTTGCACCAGCGTTCGTGCTGGACGTGCAGACCGCGTGAGACGACGCTTCATCCAGTCCCAAACATGCTCAATGGGGGACAGATCCGGAGATCTTGCTGGCCAGGGTAGTTGACTTACACCTTCTAGAGCACGTTGGGTGGCACGGGATACATGCGGACGTGCATTGTCCTGTTGGAACAGCAAGTTCCCTTGCCGGTCTAGGAATGGTAGAACGATGGGTTCGATGACGGTTTGGATGTACCGTGCACTCTTCAGTGTCCCCTCGACGATCACCAGTGGTGTACGGCCAGTGTAGGAGATCGCTCCCCACACCATGATGCCGGGTGTTGGCCCTGTGTGCCTCGGTCGTATGCAGTCCTGATTGTGGCGCTCACCTGCACGGCGCCAAACACGCATACGACCATCATTGGCACCAAGGCAGAAGCGACTCTCATCGCTGAAGACGACACGTCTCCATTCGTCCCTCCATTCACGCCTGTCGCGACACCACTGGAGGCGGGCTGCACGATGTTGGGGCGTGAGCGGAAGACGGCCTAACGGTGTGCGGGACCGTAGCCCAGCTTCATGGAGGCGGTTGCGAATGGTCCTCGCCGATACCCCAGGAGCAACAGTGTCCCTAATTTGCTGGGAAGTGGCGGTGCGGTCCCCTACGGCACTGCGTAAGATCCTACGGTCTTGGCGTGCATCCGTGCGTCGCTGCGGTCCGGTCCCAGGTCGACGGGCACGTGCACCTTCCGCCGACCACTGGCGACAACATCGATGTACTTTGGAGACCTCACGCCCCACGTGTTGAGCAATTCGGCGGTACGTCCACCCGGCCTCCCGCATGCCCACTGTACGCCCTCGCTCAAAGTCCGTCAACTGCACATACGGTTCACGTCCACGCTGTCGCAGCATGCTACCAGTGTTAAAGACTGCGATGGAGCTCCGTATGCCATGGCAAACTGGCTGACACTGACGGCGGCGGTACACAAATGCTGCGCAGCTAGCGCCATTTGACGGCCAACACCGCGGTTCCTGGTGTGTCCGCTGTGCCGTGCGTGTGATCATTGCTTGTACAGCCCTCTCGCAGTGTCCGGAGCAAGTATGGTGGGTCTGACACACCGGTGTCAATGTGTTCTTTTTTCCATTTCCAGGAGTGTATTTTTAGCGCAACGCAATCTGACTTTGAAAAATCCCTACAAAAGAATGGCCCTGACTAACAATAACCTGTACCTTTCATGAATCACTTACCTCACAAAAATCTTCGCTATTAGAACTACTGCAATACAGCGAGCGCCAATACTGCCAGCTAAATAAAAGTTTCTAACTACTGAAGGGACTAACTACTGATAGGCGTTGTTAGAAAATGAAAGATTTTGATAAAGAACAAACAATGTATTTACCTTAATAGTGTTCAAAAGTTATTATATATATATATATATATATATATATATATATATATATATATATATATATACTTACTTATCGCGAATGGACCCAGAAGGATCACGCAAAGCTTTCTGACGTCGTTTCTTCCATATTTCTTTCATTCGTTCTCCATGTTTTCTTTTTCTTTCTTCTGTCCATTTTGTTCCTGGTCTCTTTAGTGCTTCCTTCTCCGACAATGCAATCCACTTTTCCACCTTATTTCTAAAAGTTTTTCTATCTTTGACATCTTTAAGTTCAATATTTGCTTTTTGTAAATCTAATTTTACTTGGCTAATCCATGGTGTTGTTGATTTGACTTTTTCTATGTAAGTGAGAATTCTGTTGGTGAGTCGTGTGGGTGGAAGTCTAGTAACATGTCCATAAAATTTTAATCTTCGCCTTCTAATGTCTGCTGCCAGGTTTGATATAGTTTCTGTGGTTCTTCTTGATTGTATCCGGTATCCTTCTTCTGTTAATTTTGGACCTAAAATCTTTCTCATAATTTTGCGTTCTTCTTTTAGTTTTTTTTCTAAATCACATTTTGTGTGGAGTGTGAGCGTTTCACTAGCATATAGTGCTGCTGGCTTAATTACTGCGCAGTAGTGTCTGATTTTTGTGTTCAAGGAGATGCATTTTTTATTGTATATTTCATGTGTCATACCATATGCTCTCTTCATTTTCTGTTGTCTGATCTTCTGTGCAACTTTCTCTCCTCCGGTTGGCTCCAAAATTTCACCTAGGTATTTAAAATGTTTTACTCTATTTATTTTTCCATATTTTGTGTTCAAACTGTGTATATGGAATTTCGTACAGAAAAATTCTGTCTTTTGAAACGAAATTTGTAAACCTACTTTATCCGCGCATTCATTAAGGATCTCTATTTGTTTGGTGGCGATTTCTTCATCATCTGCAAGTATGGCCAAGTCGTCCGCGAATGCTAAACAAGATATCTCCACGTTGTCTTTGGTTCTACCAAGATGGATTGGTTTCCAGTAGGATTGATTTTTTAATTCTTTTTCCCATTCCTTAATGACTTTATCCAGGACTATATTAAACAGAAGTGGAGATAGCCCGTCACCTTGACGTACTCCAGTTTTTATGAGAAAAGGTTCAGAGATTTCTCCCCTGAATTTAACTTTAGATACAGTGTCTGTCAGTGATTCTTTGATAAACCTTAGTGTTTTGGAGTCAAGTCCAAGTTCCTCTAAAATGTTAAACAAAGATTGCCGGTCAATTGAGTCATAGGCTTTCTTAAAATCTACAAATGTACAAATTATGGGGGCATTTCTAATTGCTTTGTGTTTTAATATTGTCTTTAAATTAAATATTTGTTCTATGCATGAGCGACCGGGGTGGAAGCCTGCTTGATAATCACCAATTTGGCGTTCCAGCTGCTCTTGTGTTCTTTTCAGCAGGCATGTTGAGAGAAGTTTGTAGGTGACTTGTAAAAGTGAGATTCCCCTGTAGTTATTGACATTTGTTCTGTCTCCTTTTTTATGTAACGGGTGAATAAGGGCACATTTCCAATCCTCTGGTAATTTTTCTGTTTCCCATATTTTTGTTATTATTTTTGTGAGCTCTTGCAACGTCTTTGGTCCTAGGTTTTTTAATAGCTCTGCAACAATGCCATCTTCGCCAGATGTTCTATTACTTTTTAAGTTTTTAATGTGACATTTGATTTCTTCCTGTGTTGGTGGTAATGAATCCGGCTGAGCGTTGGCACAGATTTCTTTGGGAAACCTTAAACTAGGTTCTGGGCAATTTAGTAGGTTAGAAAAATATTGAGCCAATACTTGACAGTTTTCCTGGTTTGTTAGGGCTAATTTACCATCTGGTTTTCTGAAACATAAATTTTGAGGGATATATCCTCGTATTTTATCTGCGAAAGTTCTGTAGAAGTCTCTTGTATTATAGTTTTGGAAATTTTCTTCTATGGCATCCAGTTGTGCTTTTGTGTACTTCCTTTTTGCTTGCCTAATAGATTTTGAAACCTGTTTTCTAACCTCGTTAAATAAATGTAGACTTTCTTGTGATTTTTTACTGTTATATTCTTGAAATGCCTTTTTTCTCCTTTCCAATGCATTTTCACAGTCTGAATCCCACCAAGGGTGTTTGAATATCTTTTTCAAGGGAATAGTTTCCTTAGCTATTCGCGTGATTTTAGAATGAAATTCTTCCCATGTGTTTGCCTTTTCCTTCTCCCATTCTTCTTTTACTTTAGATTCTTCAATCTTCTTGGTATCATATTTCTGTATTTCTGTTTTCTTCTGATGACTTCTTCGTGCTGTAAACTTGATTTTAATTCTAGTTAGGTAATGGTCTGAATCAATGTTTGCTCCTCTGCGTACTTGGAAGTCGTAAATTTCTTTTTGTACTGGGTATGAAATCGCCACATGATCTATTTGAAACTCGCCAATTTGTTGTATAGGAGATCTCCATGTCTTTTGGTTTCTTGGACATTTTCTTAGAGATGTTGACATTATCTTCAGGTTATTCTGCTTACATAGTTCGACGAGCCTTGTACCATTTTTATTGGTAAATTTATGTGCAGGATATTTGCCTACGGTTTTTTGGTGGATTTTCTCTCTACCAATTTGGGCATTAAAATCGCCGAGTAGAACTTTTGTATCATCTTTTGGAATCTTGGCCATTATATTCTCCAAATTTTCCCAGAACTTTTCTGTTTCTATGGGGTTTTTCTTGTTGTCTCCGTTTGTGGGAGCATGAACATTAACCATTGTGTATGTTTTGTTGGCACATTGTAAGCGCATCGTCATTATCCTATTATTTACGGGAGTAACTTCCTTGATGGAGCTGAGCACGCTCTTGTGTATGATAAACGCCATCCCGAGATGGGGGGCTCCTCTTCCGATTCATTTATCCGTCTTGCTCTTAAAGATGCGATAGTTGCCATAATCTGATGTTTCTTCATCTGTAAAACGTGTCTCCTGTAAAGCTAGTATTACTATCTTTTGCTTTTCAAGTTCTGTTGTAAGGTTTAGAAGTTTTCCTGGTTGGATTAATGTATTTATGTTAAAGGTTCCAATGTATGTAGGTGTTTTAAGTGGAAGTTTGCCAGAGAGCTCCGACTTTCTCTGATGTAATCGTGTAAGTCCAGGTTCCCCAGAATCCGAATTCCTGGTTGCCATCTGTTGATGGGTGGATTGGTTACCACCTGGGGTAATGTTGTTATTACTTGCACGAGTCATACTTGCTTGTAATCAAGTTGGTCCAGTGTTTCCACTGGGTGTTTAGAACCAGGGATTGTTAGTTCCTGGCGCATTATGACCAGCCGCACATTGTGTGAACAGACGCTGACCGGGATGCCGATGGTTCCCACTTCAGACGCGTCCTGGATTTGGGTGTTGACAGTGCTTATTGTAATGGCGGCACTTACTCGCCATGACACAGCAACGTCTTCGGGTTCTGTGGTTTTTGAATGAGTGTGACCCTTGCCAAAAGTCACCCTCCCACACCCTCGTGATGCTGCCACCTCGGTCCGGGACTGCTTATTTGGGTTTCCCCTTATTCGCAGCTGTCCACCATATCTGATGGATCGTTCGCTATCCGCCACCTGCGACCCGCCCTGTACTTGAGGCTCGGCTAGGGTATATATATATATATATATATATATATATATATATATATATATATATATATATATCAGTTCATGACACCCAGTCCTACAAATTTGCTGTCTCTGATGGACACACGTCCAGATCATCCGCTATCAAAACCCCGCCATCTCTCTCCCCACATCCACCACTGCTGGCGGCTCACCTCCAACTGAGCAACGCTACGCGCTGTTAACAGCCAACTGCCCAACACTACAATAGCATATACTCCAACAATGCAAACCAACCACAGCCTTCACACAGCACAGTCAGTGATTTTCATATAGAGCGCTACGTGGCCTTACCAACATAAAATCCTAAACAGCCTACTTACATAGCCCCCATACTCCCCACAAAAAATTTTACAAATTGTTTTGGGCACTGGCCAATACAGATTTGAAAAAAAATTCATAATTACAATAACAAAGAAATCAAATTCACACACTTATTGATGCAATGTTGGTCAAAAGCAAAAATTGATCTCATAAAGACAGTCCTGATCATTTATCACAATAGTAATTACAGGTTTTTTACAAAGTCTCATTAGTAAAAGAAAATGCACACAGAAGTAGTGGATTTCCATGCAGTCTTGAAGAAGTAGTGTTGTCCTTCCAATGTAAAGACAGTGCTGACTCTTGACATGCAGACAGGTAATAGGCCACAACAGAGCAAACCCACAGCAGAGTAAGTCGAAGTTTTGAAGAATATTGGTAGGTAGGTCATCACAGAGCAGACCCACTGTAGTCCTGGTAGAGATTACGGTATTGGTGGGCCACCAGAGGTGCAGACCCACTGCAGTCCTTGTAGAAATAGTGGTACTGGTGGGTCATCAAAGGTGCAGACTCACTGCAGTCTTCATAGAGACGGCCAGCAGCCATATGTTGCGACTGTGCAGGTGCACAATCACCATCGAAGGGTCTTGGAGACAATATCGCAGATCCATAAACCACCACTTGTGCACTCACAAAGTTTTTGGATATGTCCTTAGAACCAGCAATGCTGTTAACCAGTCCCTTGCTGAGTTATCAACACACGTGCGAGCATTAACAGTCCTCTTTTTTTTCACATATTTTGCATATACTATGACCAACAGAAACGTGTGCAGTGAAATGTATGCTTACAAGTTACTTAATTTGATGAACTGGTGTCCATTATAATTTTATAACATGAGAATACAATTACAGAGATACAGAAAACATCATTAAAACATAATAATACAGATAACATTTGTAGTAATACGGGCTTTACAGAAGAATCGAAATAAGATATACATCAGTGTTACAGAAATTATGAATAAATAAATAAATAAAATAATGAGAATAGTTTTGAAACATTAATTTCACACATGAGCATTAAAGCAATGCAGAATAAATAATGTCCAAACATCTTTACAAAGTAAGTAACAAATTATAAATGCAAATTGTATTTGAGGATAACAGTATTCCTTGTCATAGTGAATGTAGCTGAGTACTAGAAAAATTCTACAACATAAATCTTATTAGCTAAACACATAAAGACAGGAAAAACACTAATACACAAGGGTACACAGACATATAGTGAAATAACACATAAGGACAGGGCAGGGTTTGTTTTCTGTGCGACATTTGGTACTACAGTCCAACCCAAAACTTCATTCCATAGATCTTTCCTCTTATTTCAACGTTTGTTTCCACCGAAAAAATTCTATCCAAGCATGCTTTCTGTATTCTATGCACATCCTCTGTCAAAATAGTTATTCTCCTCTGTACACTACTTTTTTGACTTTTTTTGGCCAAACCATTTTCTTATAGCTCCTCAATGCATTTCTTCCAATTCATCGCAGTTAGTTTCTTATATAGTCTACCCCCTCTTAAGCTAACTTAAATCTACTGAGCTCAGATATATATACTAAGGGACAAAGCAATGCAGCAACACACAACAAATTAACACAAACAGCAATGACAAAAAATGCAAACTGGCAAAGCAAGCAGCAGTAATCTAAATTAGCAAAGCAAATGCAACATTACCACTAATATGATCCAATGCGCAGCAAAAATAAAAATAAATCAGTAGTAAAACTGGCTCAATACAATGTAAAATTCAGTAGAACTATGTCTGGCAAACAACAGCAGCAAATGCTATAACTTATACCCAAACATGACAAAGCTCAAGCAGAAAAAAATATTGCAGCAAAGATAGAAAATGTCTAATAACTATGTCACATCTTAACACTAGAGTGATGCATCATCTTGACTTACTCTACGAAACAAGTTACCAAATCGTTGAAAAAATTATGTTTGCAATTCCTGTGAAGGGAAATGTCTATGTGTGCTCTCTTTTCTAAGAAATTACATCATAATATTATTCTTTACTGGGTCTGTAGACAGAAAATAGTGATATTAGTACATGTATTAAATTTTATTATAACCAATGCTGCAGTGCAACTAGAAACTAGATGTTAAACAATATGAGCAAATATATATATATATATATATACAAAACGTCATTCACTAGGCAAATGGCGTCTCAAAAGGCAGTAAAAGAATCTCTCAACTAGAAATACAATAGATGTAAAATGTTTCTCATCATTTCATTTTAATAAATATCATAAATCAAGATCTCCACAGTGTAATCATATGTCTTCAAGTTTGCACAGGTCGTATTTGCGATGCTTTCTACAAAGAAATGTCAATAGCAAGAATAATGGCCTCCTTTTTCCTCCTCCTGTGCCTCTGAAAGGCACACACTAATGGCTTTTTTTCCAGGTGACTGTCGCTCAGATGGGCCTCCACAGCACATTATGTCATGGCCATCTACCTTCTTTACTGAAATATTTACGACAGCAGTGACAGTCTCTTATAAAAAATTTCAAAGGTCAATAATTTGCTTTACAAATGTGTAGAAACAAAATCCTACAAATATAACAGTGTCCAAAAAATTTTCGCCGGCATTGTGATACATTCACCCATTTACACACATTTCATAACTCTTAAAGTACGATTCTTGGTTTCCAACATCCTTTTTCACAAATCAGAGTCCCTAACCACTACTCATTATTCCTTACTTTATTACACACGTACATATTCGTCGACACTTCTTCAATATTTCATCGTAATAAATATGTAGCATAATCAAATTCCTCATATAGCATCAGCTCATTGATCATAAACATACCTCAACAGCATAATACTCATCGTAGTTGTAATAATAACATTATAAAACCTCAGCCAAATCTCAAAATCGGCCCAGCTTCCTCCAATAATTTCAAAACCTAAAAAAATTCTCTGCTCATTTCAATAGTGTCATCTACCTCAAACATACTTTAAAAATCATGATCCCATACCAAATAAATCATTCAAAGCTCTCATAGTATCGCAATGGTTCCAAAAATATATGAACAGTTCACCCAGTACAGACAAAATGCAATTTCATAAGTGTGAAGTTATCCAACTGTGTAATTACGTAAATATCTGTCACTGATGTAGTAAAATAAATGTTTGTCTCTCTCAGTTAAATGATCAGATAGTTGTGTAATTAGGTGCCCGAGAAATATGGTACCGATGTGTAAAGTTGTATAAGCAAATACCACATTAGCTAGGGCTCCTTGTGCTTGCCAAACACATGGTACACAAAGTACGCGTGTACCCCGCTGAGGATTAATGTAATTATACCCTCAGGTGTTACAGATTACAGAAATGGAATGAAATGTATCACAGAAAACTTTCTTTGTAATTCAAAAATCTTTAAAAATAAAATTTTTAAGTACAAAATTATTCGCTCAAATACGTGTACTGCCGCACTAAATTGTGCGTCTTGTTATAACATAATCTCTGTCATTACTTAAGGGTAAAAAATGTGCCAAGTGTCATAATTATCGCCGTCTGTAAGCAAAGTTCTGTGGAAGTCAATGTACTTACCTCATAATAAACAAAAGCGAAATGCTATGCGTATAGATATCGTAGTTATTACGTACAGTACCATGATCAAGAAAGTACTATACTGTAACGTATTGTTGTGCTACGAAAAAGGCTGTCTCATTGTAGCTATACCACAAAAGTTACTACTAAAACATGTTTTACTTTCCAGAATAACTCAGAAAAACTGTGCACATGTAAAACAGATACAGCGCAAAAGCAATAATATAAATTGTGTCATTCAATAGTAGCGTCATGATATAATCGTGTAGCTGTCAAATAAACTAAATATTAAGTAATTTTTAATCTCACAGAAAGTACTTCAAATAAAGAATGTCCTTTCAAGTAAACCAAAATGTTGCATTAAAATATCATTAGCAGTATATGTTCTAAGTATGTAAGCCTTATAGTCGATACGTAATCGTGCAACTAACAAGCAAGAATGTACACACACAGTAACACTGTGTCCTCAGTTCACTATAACAATGCATTTGAAATTTCTTTTTAAATAAGTTCTCTTGGTTCTTGATTGGATATTTAGCTTCAAACACTGTTGCATGTTAACAGTTTCTAAGTCTGACAAAGCATACTAGTAACGTGAAGTGAAAAGTTTTATGGCAAAGTCAAAGTTAGAAAGCAGATCATCTTTCAATAAACGGTTTTACCTGTGAAATGTGGTGTAAACCTTTACTCTTCCTAGTATGCAGAGTTTCAACTTCAATGCAATTATCATGTGGTATACGTCAGATTCTGTAAGGTCCATTGTAAACTAGAAAGAATTTGTGACTCAAGTGTTTCTTTTTATGTGACAATGAATGAGCTTTAATGAGAACTTTCTGACCAATATATAGTTTCTTTGCATTTGCTTTACCGTGTAGTTTTCTCCGTTTGTCTGCAGCAGAATTTATACTTTTAATAGAAAAACTAATTATGTCTTTGTGTCGAAGTTTACGTGTATTGGGAAAATGTACAAGCTCTCTGATTCTGTTTGGTGGTTCTTCATGCTTCAGTACCAGAATAGCTGGTAAAGCAGTGGAGTCATGAGGCATTTCATTCAGCACGTTTTGAAATAAGTGTAAATATCCGTACCAATGCTGATGCTTTCTGTGACAATAAAGTCTGCAAAGCTTATTGATTTCTTACATAATCCGTTCTGACGGGTTACAATGTGGTGAGTACAATGAAATAAAAACAGGTTTGATTTTATGATTCCGAAGCATGCATGACCAAACAGCAGATCTGAATTGCGGTCCGTTATTTGAAATGACTTTAGCAACGTGGCCAACTCCACGTAAGAAATTTTTAACAAAGGCGTTGGATACAGACCGTCCAGTGGCTTTACGTACGGAGTGAAAGAAACAAATTTTGAAGGAAGTTCAACAGCGACTAGAACATACGAAAATCCATTCGATGTTCTGACAAGGGGTTCTTTTAATTTAGAAGGAATGATAGGAAACAACGGAGCACGATGTGATAATAGATGGTTTAGCCTTTTGACAAAGTTTACAAATAGACAAGACTCTTCGAATTCTCTTTTCCATATTGTTAAAATAACAAGTCGTTCGAAGAACATGATAACATTTTCGTGGACCAAAATGTGCGTAGCTGAAATGAATGTACCAAATGAGCTTATTAACAAAATCATCTGGAATGCAAAGTACCCATAGCTTGTCATCAACAGTGCAGCGTTTGAAGAGTATGTTGTTTCTAATCAGATAATAATGCCGAATCTGAGTGTGTCTCTTTTCATGCCATTTACTTTTGATGTCATTCCAAATCGGATCTTTATCTTGTTCATGAGCAATGTCCTTTAAAGATGTGGTGATGAAGTTTTCAAAGGCGACTTTCTGAATGTAAAGAATAATGAAATATTTCTCGAGGTTGCCTTCTGTGTTACTTTTTTCAAGCCCAGCCGGTGCGCGTGACAGTGCGTCCGCAACAATGTTCTCCTTGCCGGGAATGTAGACTATTGTGAAGTGGAATTCTTGCAGAAACAATGCCCAACGTTTTAACCTGTCATGATTCAATTTTGAAGAAATAAGAAATTGTAATGCACGATGATCGCTGTATACCTTTACGTGCTTACCAGAAAGAAAGAAACGGAATTTGTTAAATACCCAAACGATAGCTAAGGCTTCTAATTCAGTAACGGAATAATTTTTTTCTGATTTTGTTAGCACTCGGCTAGCAAAAGCAATGGTTTTCAGAACAGTAGTGTCATTTTCTGTGGCTTCTTGAAATAAATGGGCACCAAGACCGACTTTAGAAGAATCCGTGCTAAGGCAGAAATCTTGTGACAGATCTGGATGAGCTAGTATTGGCACGTTAAGTACCGATTATTTCAAAGAATTGAATTCCAACTGTGCTTGTTCGTCCCAGTTCCAAATAGTATTTTTTCCTGTGAGAGAACAAAGTTTTGGTGTAACTACACTCCTGGAAATTGAAATAAGAACACCGTGAATTCATTGTCCCAGGAAGGGGAAACTTTATTGACACATTCCTGGGGTCAGATACATCACATGATCACACTGACAGAACCACAGGCACATAGACACAGGCAACAGAGCATGCACAATGTCGGCACTAGTACAGTGTATATCCACCTTTCGCAGCAATGCAGGCTGCTATTCTCCCATGGAGACGATCGTAGAGATGCTGGATGTAGTCCTGTGGAACGGCTTGCCATGCCATTTCCACCTGGCGCCTCAGTTGCACCAGCGTTCGTGCTGGACGTGCAGACCGCGTGAGACGACGCTTCATCCAGTCCCAAACATGCTCAATGGGGGACAGATCCGGAGATCTTGCTGGCCAGGGTAGTTGACTTACACCTTCTAGAGCACGTTGGGTGGCACAGGATACATGCGGACGTGCATTGTCCTGTTGGAACAGCAAGTTCCCTTGCCGGTCTAGGAATGGTAGAACGATGGGTTCGATGACGGTTTGGATGTACCGTGCACTATTCAGTGTCCCCTCGACGATCACCAGTGGTGTACGGCCAGTGTAGGAGATCGCTCCCCACACCATGATGCCGGGTGTTGGCCCTGTGTGCCTCGGTCGTATGCAGTCCTGATTGTGGCGCTCACCTGCACGGCGCCAAACACGCATACGACCATCATTGGCACCAAGGCAGAAGCGACTCTCATCGCTGAAGACGACACGTCTCCATTCGTCCCTCCATTCACGCCTGTCGCGACACCACTGGAGGCGGGCTGCACGATGTTGGGGCGTGAGCGGAAGACGGCCTAACGGTGTGCGGGACCGTAGCCCAGCTTCATGGAGACGGTTGCGAATGGTCCTCGCCGATACCCCAGGAGCAACAGTGTCCCTAATTTGCTGGGAAGTGGCGGTGCGGTCCCCTACGGCACTGCGTAGGATCCTACGGTCTTGGCGTGCATCCGTGCGTCGCTGCGGTCCGGTCCCAGGTCGACGGGCACGTGCACCTTCCGCCGACCACTGGCGACAACATCGATGTACTGTGGAGACCTCACGCCCCACGTGTTGAGCAATTCGGCGGTACGTCCACCCGGCCTCCCGCATGCCCACTATACGCCCTCGCTCAAAGTCCGTCAACTACACATACGGTTCACGTCCACGCTGTCGCGGCATGCTACCAGTGTTAAAGACTGCGATGGAGCTCCGTATGCCACGGCAAACTGGCTGACACTGACGGCGGCGGTGCACAAATGCTGCGCAGCTAGCGCCATTCGACGGCCAACACCGCGGTTCCTGGTGTGTCCGCTGTGCCGTGCGTGTGATCATTGCTTGTACAGCCCTCTCGCAGTGTCCGGAGCAAGTATGGTGGGTCTGACACACCGGTGTCAATGTGTTCTTTTTTCCATTTCCAGGACTGTAGAATTTGCATATTCAGAAAACGACGGTAAAAATTTACGAGACCTAGAAAACTGCGGACTTGTTATTTTTTGGATGGAACTGGAATGGCTCTGATTGCTTCTAACTTTTCAGGATCCGGCTGAATGCCTTCAGAAGAAATAATATGTCGCAAAAACTTCACCTTTGTCCTACCGAATTCAGACTTTTCCAAGTTAACTGTAATTCCAGATTCTGCAAAAATACATAGCAAACTGTTGAGGATGCGATTACGTTGTTCCCATGAAGCTTCTGCTATTAGAATATCGTCCACATATAAGGTGATGTGACGTTTTAAGAGCTCAGGTAATATGGAATTTAGCCCGCGAATGAATGTTGCCGAAGAAATGTTCAAACCAAAAGGAAGTTTCCGAAACTGATAACAAACGCCGAAACAAAGAAAGGCTGTGTATTTTCTACATTCTGGATGAAGTTCGATCTGATAAAAGCTGGATCTTAGATCAATAGAAGACAATACTTTTATACCATTAAAATTTTGAAGTAGTTCTTCCAGCGTTTGCGGCCTGTCTGTTTCAGGAATGATGACAGTATTGATTTGTCTCGAATCTAGGACAAGCCTGATCGATCCATTTTTCTTCTCAACAACATGTAATGGATTGTTGTGTGAGCTTACTGCAGGCTCAATAATGCCCTCGTCAAGCATAGATTGTATTTCTGTTCTAACACGGTCCCTATAATGTGCTGGAATTACGTATGGTCTAACACAAAATTTAGTATGCTCACGAACAGGAAATTGGTATTGAAATCCCTTGATTGTTCCTGTTTTGTGAGTAAAAACTGCGGAATGTGCTTGTAAAATCTCAAAAAGGTCCTGCCTATCAGTGTAATTACAGTTCTCAATTGCTCGAATTTTATTCTGAATTAACTCATTAGTATCAAATATGCCATCGATATCATCCCTATCAGTACTTGCAGAGTGATTATTAGTGTCTAGTTCCGTCGAAAATTCCGAACTGTTGTCTAGCAGAAGGTAAAGCCGATTAATTTCCTCATCATGGTTTGAGAGCCAATCTTCAAATTTCAAAGATATTGACTTACCTTCTTTCTCTAAACTTATTTCAGCATTGTGAAAGTTTAAGATTGCTTTGTATTCATTCAAAAAGTCTACTCCCAATATAATTTTCGTCGACAATAATGGAACATAAGAAAGTTCATAGAGCACCTGTGGCTTTGACAAAAGAATTCTAAGTTGGTTTGTTGGCTTACATCTACACTTTTTCCAACGACTGCACCTTTTAATTTAATCTTACGTAACGGAAGTGTGGGGCAATCGTTCGATTTGTTGCATTTGCTAAAGGCTGTTTCACTAATTACTGAAATGGGACTGCCAGAGTCAAGTACTGCCATAAATTTTAAGTCATTTACTGTAATGTGAATTACAGGATATGCAATGTTGTTATGTTTTATGTCGTGTTCCTGGAGTAAGATGACCCTAATGTCTTCCATTTTTAAGTAATTACTAGCCACGGCAGCTACGTCGTCAGCTTCATAAGTACGTTTTGTGGTTGCCAGCGGTGTAAATCATTGCGTATTGTCTCTTTGTTGGCGCACATCGTTATTAGGATTTGGAGATCTAACTTCTACAAATTCACCTTGTCGAGAGGGCCCTGCCCTGTTTGAGTCCCGCCAGTTCTGATGAAATTCAGGTCTGTCGTTATGATTATATCGTTTGTCGTCATGTCGGTAATTTCTGTAATTAATTTCTTGTCGGTCACGTGGTGGAGAACTTCTCCCTGAGTCGTAAGTGCGCGGTGGACCGATGTGTCTGAAGTTATTCTGTCTCCCTTGATAATAATTATTTTGGTTCGCATATTGTCTGTTTCTCTGATTGTCTCTGTGATAGTCACTACTGCGGAGAGCTGATCTTTCCCTGTAATTATTACTACTTTGCCAACAGTTGTCATACGGGTGGTGTCTGTTTTGGTCACGATTTACGTTGTAAGAATAGCCTTGTCGTGTCCAGTTATTATTTCCGTCATCGCGGAATTGTGACGGATGTGACCTGTAATTGTTGTGATCCTGTTTTCGAGTTCCGCGATTGTCAGTGTCAATTTCCAGTTCTTGTAACAGTCCCTGAAAAGCTTCAATGTCGTCTTTGCAACGTCCCGCCAAAATAATATGTCGTAAATGTTCAGGCAATTTGATTAAGCAAATGCGGATGTGTTCTGAGGGGCTCTATGGGTTTGACAGGTACTGATTCTTATGTAACATGTCTTCGAAATATTTGACAAGACTGGAAAATTCAGATTGTTCGAAATGTTTCATCATTATGATGCTATGTTTTACTCGGTCTTGTGTAGCTTGAGACCAATATGCTGAGAGGAAGGTATGATAAAGTTCTCCTTCACTGTGGCAATCATGAATGACCGATCACATTCTTACAGCTGGTTCGTTCTCTAAATAGCCACACATAAATTCTAACCTGTGCTCCAATGACCAGTTGGGAGGAAAACAATGAGAGAATTGATGGAGCCATGCTTGTGGATGAATGTCGTTGCCAGAATTCTTAAATGTTTTGAATTTACGTGTAGTAATGAACAACTTATAGTCATAATCATCATGTCGGCGAGTCGCCTATCGGTCATTGTTACTTCGTTTCGGCGCTTCCATCTCAAAATTCGGTGTATCTTTCCATTTCTTTCATAATTTCCGAAGTGCCCTGTGATATTATTTTGTCGCTGTTCCGTATTTCTATGTCCCTCTTCCCGTGTTGGAGTGCGAGTCTTCTCTGAAATATGTAATTCTTGTGTTATTTGTGCCAACTGATCTTGTACTTCCCGGATTTCTCTGTTGTGTTGCGTATTAATTTGATTCTGATTTTGTTTGAATTTCCTAATTTATTCGTATTCTTCTGTGTCATTGAAGGCTACAGGTCTTGCGTCATTTAGATCATCATCTACCTTTGTAGATAAGTTAGTGAACTGATCCGAAAGTTCGGCTACTTTCTCTGATAATGAACTGATTTCCTCAGTGTGTTTTTCTGGACCAAGTTTCAGAGTATCCATTTGTGTTGAAATCGTATCTACTGTGTCCTTTAAGTTTTCCCGAGCTTTTGCAAGTTCCATAACCGAATCAGTAGATGCAACTGAGTCAATTTTAGCTCGCAAGGTGTCGTCATTTTCATGAACAATAGTTTGCAGTTCTTTTATGGCTGCTTCGTGATTCTGTAATGCATTTTCATGATGCGAAAAAATAGGTTGGAAATGATCACAAATTAGTGTTTTTACGTCATTACAGACTTTTTGACATTTCGATTCGATTTTAAGTAACGCAGCAGTTAAACCTTCACGTGTTTGTTCAAGCGTGGTGTCTAACATTCGAAGCTGTTGCTGTGTTTGTCTCCGGTGTTGTTCCATTGTGTTTACCTTTCGAAGATTTTGTTCCATTTGTTTCTGATTTTGGTCAAGCGTTGTGTCTAACTTTTGTAGCCTATGTCCCATTTGTTGCATTAACTGTAATAACAATGCTCTGGTGTCTGAAACATGTTCCTCAGTGCTATTCGGCAGTGCATTTGAACCGCCAATATTTGAATTCTGAAAAGCAGAAAATGTGTCTTGACTTATTCGAGAAAACGGTGAGGACGCAAAATCTGAATCTACAGTATTTGCGAGATTGTGTCCTGTCATTTCGGATTTCTGAGGCGAGCTGTTGCCGAACGATCGATCGATAATTTTTCCCTGTTCACTAATTGTTTCACTGTTTACGCCATTATTTGCCGCACGCTCCATTTTCCTATGCACAATTACCAAATTACTACTTTGAATGTCTGTTAATTCATTACACAGTGGTGTTGATAAGCTACGCTCGTCGTCACTATTATTTCTCAGTTTACTGTGGAGCCTTGTGTTACGTTTTTCACACGCCATTATTGTTACAATATTTCACACGATAACACAGAAAAGCACAATTTGAAGAGCAAAAAAAGAAAACACATTAACATAGCACTGAAACTAATATCTAGTTAATTGCAAGCGCAGCTGCGAAATACTTAGAGCAAATCTACATGCATGCCACAACTGTTTTACTGTACAACAACGAAAAACTACATCTATAAAGGAAATTCTCTCTATAATTACGCGCTAGCAATAAATAATAGCTACACTAATTACACAAACTACAAGAAAAAATCAGAAGATTCCAGTGAGGTCGACATATGAAACGTCCCCTTAGGAAAATTAATGAATTACTGTGCTAATAAACCTCTTACATTATTTGATTTTCAAACAGCTGAGCAAAACTGAACGTACTCAGACATTTCGCTCTTTACCTATTCTGATCAACACTAAACTGACACACAATATTTTTAGCGCAACGTAATCTGACTTTGAAAAATCCCTACAAAATAATGGCCCTGACTAACAATAACCTATACCTTTCATGAATCACTTACCTCGCAAAAATCTTCGCTATTAGAACTACTGCAATACAGCGAGCGCCAATACTGCCAGCTAAATAAAAGATTCTAACTACTGAAGGGACTACCTACTGATAGGTGTAGTTAGCAAATGAAAGATTTTGATAAAGAACAAACAATGTATTTACCTTAATAGTGTTCAAAAGTCATAATATATATATATCAGTTCATGACATCCAGTCCTACAAATTTACTGTCTCTGATGGACACACGTCCAGATCATCCACTCTCAAAACTCCGCTATCTCTCTCCCACATCCACCACTGCTGACGGCTCACCTCCAACTGCGCAACGCTACGCGCTGTTAACAGCCAACTGCCCAACACTACAATAGCATATACTCCAACAATGCAAACCAACCACAGCCTTCACACAGCCCAGTCAGTGATTTTCATATAGAGCGCTACGTGGCGTTACCAACATAAAAACCCAAACAGCCTACTTACAAGTTGTCAGTGCTAACAGACAGGCAACACTACGTGAAATGACCGCAGAAATCAATACGGGACGTACGAGGAACATATCCTTTAGGACAGTGCGGCGAAATTTAGCATTAATGGGCTATGACAGCAGACGACATGCGGGAGTGCCTTTGCTGCCTGCTGCGCCTCTTCGGATCTCGTGACCATTTCGGTTGGATCCTAGACCACTGGAAAACAGTGAACTAATCGGATGAGTCCCGATTTCAGTTTCTAAGAGCTGGTGGAAGGGTTCGAGTGAGCTGCAGACGCCACGAATCCAAGGACCCAAGTTGTCAACAAGGCAGTGTGCAAGCTGGTGGTGGCTCCGTAATAGTGGGATACCTATATTATTATACTATTCTGCATAGGAGTGTAGAGAAGAAATTGCTTTCCTTTCTTATTGGAAGAATACCCGACCCCGTAGCCACTCTTGCGAATGCGTTGTTTGTATGGTCGCACTCGGCTCGGAGGTCACCAGTTCGAATGCTGGCGGCGAATGAAATTTTCACTGCCAGTTCTTGGTCGCCAAGCGAAGGAGAGGTGGTAGCGTGTCTTGGATTACAATCCAAATCTGTCTGCAATGTGTCATGAAGTGGGGGCATGTGTCATTATTGGTGGTGATGTGTCCATCTGATGAGGGTCTCTGCGGCACCCTGGTTCAGCTCATATGTGAAATGTGATTTTCTCCATAAAGGAACTAAGGGCAGAAAACTAACATTACTTGAAATTCTGGCCATTAGTAAAAACCAGTCAAAGAATTCTGACCTGATCCTTAACGACCTAACACAGTTCCATTACTCACCCTTATTAAAGTATCAGCGAGTTATTATTTCTCTCACCGTTAGATAATAAGCTTGTTGTAATTGTTCTACCTCTGCATTCCATAGACTTCTTTCTCCTACTCCTTTTATTCGATCTATTTGTCATGTTCACCAGTTTGTCCATGTGACAGAGTAGACTGTGCCATTACTCACTTGTAGAACAGTTTTGGCTTCTACAGTCACATAATTTTAATATTTGAATATACTGCAATATGAGATTTATTTGTTCCGAGTCTCTATAGGTATTACATTATGCATATTTTTTGTATCGTTAAATTCATAAAATGTCACACATATTTTACAGCTATGAATTCTCGCTGAAGTTGTGTGGACTATCTGTTTAGTATTAAGTTATCTGAGGAGGACCTAAGAAGCTGAAAGCCAGTTCATAATGAACTAATAAATATTATTGTGGAATGTACTTTGTATTCAGGCTCTCCCTTTTCTCATCATCATCATAAAACATAACACTACACTACGCGTGCATACATTACACTCACTTACGTTCTCCAAATACACATATGACAAACTTGTCACATATCCGCTAGAAAAGGGGCTAATGTGCGACGAGGAAAAACACCGTTTCGCAACTGCGGTTGAACCCATCCTGTAGGATATCCCAACCAACATTTACGTTTTTACATTGTAAGGACCCTTACGAAGTGTGGTGTACACACGAAGGCAATAGCTTACAAAACCCTCTTCCGACCAATACTAGAATGTGTGCCTACATTTGTTTCTGATGAAAATGTGGGCTGTCCAGTATGATGTTGGATGGTGATCCCGGGCGCAGGAAATATACATTGTAAGTAATGTGAATAAAACGTCGGTATGTGTAAGAAGCGTGAAGCGCACTTTGAATGAATCATGATGGCTAAAAGAGCCACGCGCACTTTTAATAAGAAAATGCTATCTGACATTGAAATCAACGTAAAAGATCGGGTCGCCACCAACTCTAGCCACATGACAAATAAGAGGTTGCACTGAGTTGGAAAATTACTTAATTTATTTATAAGAAAATCTCACAAAAGAACATTAATTATAAAGTCATTGATAAAGAATGGGATGTGATTATTACACTACTGGCCATTAAAATTGCTACACCACGAACATGGCGTGCTACAGACGCGAAATTTAACCGACAGGAAGAAGATGCTGTCATATGAAAATGATTAGCTTTTCCGAGCATTCACACAAGGATGGCACCGGTGGCGACACCTACAACGTGCTGACATGAGGAAAGTTTCCAAGTGATTTCTCATACACAAACAGCAGTTGACCGGCATTGCCTGGTGAAACGTTGTTGTGAAGCCTCGTGTAAGGAGGAGAAATGCGTACCATCACGTTTCCGACTTTGATATAGGTCAGATTTAGCCTATCGCGATTGCGTTTTATCGTATCGCTACATTGATGCTCGCGTTGGTCGAGATCCAATGACTGTTAGCAGAATATGGAATCGGTGGCTTCAGGAGGGTAACACGGAACGCCGTGCTGGACCCCAACGGCCTCGTATCACTAGCAGTCGAGATGACAGGCATCTAATCCACATGGTTGTAACGGATCGTGCAGCCACGTCTCGATCCCTGAGTAACAAGTGGGGACGTTTGCAAGACAATAACCATCTGGACGAACAGTTCGACGACGTTTGCAGCAATATGGACTATCAGCTCGGAGACCATGGGTGTAGTTACCCTTGACGATGCATCACAGACAGGAGCGCCTGCGATGGTGTACTCAACGACGAACCTGGGTGCGCAAATGGCAAAACGTCATTTTTTTCGGATGAATCCAGGTACTGTTTACAGAATCATGATGGTCGCATCTGTGTTTGGCGACATCGCGGTGAACGCACATTGGAAGCGTGTATTCGTCATCGGTATACTGGCGTATCACCCGGGGTGATGGTATGGGGTGCCATTGATTATACGTCTCAGACACCTCTTGTTCGCATTGACGGTACTCCGAACAGTGGACGTTACATTTCAAATGTGTTACGACCCGTGGCTCTACCCTTCATTCGATCCCTGCGAAACCCTACATTTCAACGGGATAATGCACGACTGCATGTTGCAGGTCCTGTACGGGCCTTTCTAGATACACAAAATGTTCGACTGCTGCCCTGGCCAGCACATTCTCCAGATCTCTCACCAACTGAAAACGTCTGGTCAATGGTGGCCGAGCAGCTGACTCGTCACTACACTTTATGAACTGTGGTATCGTCTTGAAGCTGCATGGTCAGCTGTACCTGTCCCAAACTGCGTGAAAATGTAATCACAGGTCAGTTCTAGTATAATATTTTTGACCAATGAATACCCGTTTATCATCTGCATTTCTTCTTGGTGCAGCAATTTTAATGGCCAGTAGTGTAATATGAACCGGGCATTGTTGACGTGAATCAAATATTGAATAAAGTAAAGAGTGTGTGAACTCAGTGCACAAGTGCAGCTTGCAGCAATATTCCTGAAAACAATATCTATTCCAAAGCATTTGTTTTTAATTAAAAAGGGACACTAATTATTGGACTTCTGCTCATGGAAACGCTGTGGATGAGCTAACAAGGAAAACTATAAGGTAAATGGTGTAGGTTCAAATGGCTCTGAGCACTATGGGACTTAACATCTGTGGTCATCAGTCCCCTAGAACTTAGCAGCAGACCCTCGGCGAGCTGCAACCAGACTGACCCTCTCACACACTCCAATGTCTCCCACGCGACCCCGTGGACAGGAAAACCCAGAGATGAGGCTTCCGCCACCAACCTAACACCGGTAACTTTCAAACAAAGGGAACAAACCTTGTTGCCTACCTGAAAACTACAAGGTGTGGCCATTCTGCACGACTACCGCTGATTCTCTGCAGCAGACTAAACCACTGTATAGCAAAATGAAACATACCCACATTCATTCACTCACGCATGCCAGAGAGTTCTATATCATTGGAAAGCAAATAGAATGATAATGAAAGGGAACTACAGGACTCTTTGCCGGCCGGAGTGGCCGTGCGGTTCTAGGCGCTTCAGTCCGGAACCGCGTGACCGCTAGGTCGCAGGTTCGAATCCTGCCTTGAGCATGGATGTGTGTGATGTCCTGAGGTTAGTTAGGTTTAAGTAGTTCTAAGTTCTAGGGGATTGATGACCTCAGATGTTGAGTCCCATAGTGCTCAGAGCCATTTGAACCATTTTACAGGACCCTTTCAGCATTAGTGAATACATTATAAAGGAAATGAATGAGACTGAGCAGTTGATACATATTCGGAAAAGGAGGATGAAAGTTTGAAAAGGTGTTAATTAGCATTACGGGATATCTGTCTGCCTCTTCTTCTTGTTCCTACTACAGTATCAGCTTCTGGCGGATGGTTATAGGAACGTTCGAAATCAGCTTACGAATTCTTCGGAATTAATATGCATGTTTGGACTGTAATCACGACACATTTACTCAAGGAACTTGTTAAGATAGTTTTGTCTGCAGAGAAACTAGGAATACGCCTAAGTGCCGGTGCCAAGTTGAGATGTGAAGCTCAGGTGTTTATTCTGCTGCTGTGTCGCGACCAGACAGAGTTGCGTAACGAGACCAGACGAGGCTGATGTAGAATTAAGGCTACGTTACGCTTTCGGTTGACTCCAGAGGCGAGAGTAGATTACAGGTTGGTCGGGACCGCGGCCTTCCACTAAACACTGCCGCACGCAAATCGCGCGCCACGCGCCAGGTGAAGGTCCCCCTGCCTCTGGAGGGCACTGAGCGATGACGCTCGTGGCGTAAGCGGGGGCCACCAGACCTGCTCACAGTCGTCCACATGTCTCACGCAGAACGCGAACGAAAGGTAGCGTCGCAACATGGATTTTTATGTTATGGCGCATTCCGAACCGTGATCCACAAAATAAACTCGGAACTTCACACAGTGCTACGAAACCTTCACCGATGCGATGCAAGATCACTTTCTACTCGTACGTCACAGGCTGAGACATGCAGGCGCCATATTGGGTACACAGCTCTATAGAGCTAAGGCGTCGTATTGGCGGCTTTTGTATCATAAATTCTGAGCTATGAAAAAATGTTGTTTCAAACAACTGGTTATTTAATACGATGGGTGAGTCAAATGAAAACCTTAAATTTGTAATAACAAATCGAAATTTCGCGCCGTTATACTGTAAGTTGGTAAGCGTGCTACAAACAGCATGCAGAATGGCCTGTAGGTGGCAGCATAGTGCAGATGCACACATACCGTCGCAGTATCAGTATAAACATCGCCGCCCCACTTGCGACTTGCACCAGGGAAGAACAGCGTTCTGTTATTCGGTTTTTGAGTAGTGAAGGTGTGAAACCTATTGAAATTCATCGACGAATGAAGGTTCAGTATGGTGATGCATGTTTTTCACAGCAGAAAGTCTACGAATGGAGTAGGAAGTTCGCAAATGGTGTGACTTCAGTGGAAGATGCTCCTCGTCCAGGTCAGGAACAACGAGTTGTGACTCCACAGAACATTGCAGCAGTTGAAGGCATAGTGAAGGGAAATAGCAGAGTGACACTCAGTGACATTGCAGCATGTTTACAGATTAGTCATAGGTCAGCACACAACACTGCATGATGTGCTCTAGTTTCACAAAGTGTCTGCAAGATGGGTGTCACGGCAGATGACTCTTGAAATGAGAGAACGACGTGTTGATGTTTGTGAAGAACTTCTTCGGTGCTTTGAACGAGAAGGTGATGGTTTCCTTGCAAGAATCGTTACTGGGGACGAAACCTGGGTTCACTTCCACCAACCGGAAACGAAGAGAGCGAGCAAGGAATGGCGCCATTCCTCGTCACCAAAACCAAAGAAGTTTCGAACAGAACCATGAGCAGAGAAGGTTATGCTGACTCTCTTTTGGGACGGAAAAGGCGTCATTTTGGAGAATTACATGCCTAGAGGGACCACTGTCACCAGTGCATAATACACAGATCTCCTAAAAAATCATCTGCGGCCTGCAATCAAATCAAAGCGACGTGGTTTGCTGTCAGCAGGTGTCCGTTTGAAACATGACAATGCAAGGCCCCATACTGCGCGTACAACAGTTGCAACAATCACAGACTTGCATTTTGAGTGTCTACCTCATCCACCATACTCACCAGACCTTGCCCCAAGTGATTTCCATATGTCTGGACCACTCAAAGGTGCAATGGGAGGAAAGAAGTTCAGTTCTGATGAAGAGGTACGCCGCGCAGTGCATGAGTGGTTGCGCAGACTACCAAAAGAATTTTTTTCTAAAGGAATTTATGCATTTTGTAAGTGCTGGAGGACTTGCATTGAGCGTGGGGGAGATTATGTTGAAAGGTGATACAGCTTTGTACGACTTCTGCACAATAAATAATATTTAAAAAAATGTTTAAGGTTTTCATTTGACTCACCCTCTTAATACAACAAAACCATTGTGTTTTCCTTGCAGTTTGTTACAATAAATCCTTGGGAATGTACATGAAGGTGGTTAAAAACACACGGTGTTTCAGAAATAATATAGTTCTCAAAAACTATTATATGGTCAAAACTAAGGATCGCTGAGCCACGGCTCAGTTATTGGAGGAACGATTACATTCTTTACTTTATATTTCTTGCCGTTAGATGTTTGCGTGGTTAACTTCACATTTTGCAAAATGGCTACTCGACAGCAGATATTATTTTGTGTTCTGGAGTTTGCGAAGTCTAATTCCGTGACTACAATGCAAAGACGTTTCAGGATGAGGTATCAAACTGATCCTCCGAATCGACGGAACGTTCGCAGATGCTATCGATAATTTTAGACACAGGGTGCGTATGTAAATACAAAGCAAAGAGTCCTGGCCGCCGTCGTGTTGCCGACCAAAATGTCGCACGAAATCAATCAATAAAAGAAAGTCTTCTGGTCCAGACTGTCTACCAATTAGGTTACTTTCGGAGTATGCTGGTGCATTAGCTCCATACTTAACAATTATATACAACCGTTCGCTCGACGAAAGATCCGTACCCAAAGACTGGAAAGTTGCACAGGTCACAACAATATTCAACATTATGAATTACCTCGAAGAAAACTGTTTATTGACACACAGTGAACATGAGTTTAGAAAACATCGTTCCTGTGAAACACAACTAGCTCTTTATTCACATGAAGTGTTGTGTGCTATTGACAAGGGATTTCAGATCGATTCCGTATTTCTGGATTTCCGAAAGGCTTTTGACGCTGTACCACACAAGCGGCTCGTAGTGAAATCGCGTGCTTATGGAATATCGTCTCAGTTATGTGACTCGATTTGTGATTTCCTGTCAGTGATGTCACAGTTTGTAGTAATTAACGAAAAGTCATCGAGTAAAACCGAAGTGATTTCTGGCGTTCCCCAAGGTAGTGTTATAGGCACTTTGCTGATTCTTATCTATACAAACGATTTGGGAGACAATCTGAGCAGCCGTCTTCGGTTGTTTGCAGATGACGCTGTCGTTTATCGACTAATAAAGTCATTAGAAGATCAAAATAAACTGCAAGACGATTTAGAAGAAATATCGGAATGGTGCGAAAAGTGGCAGTTGACCCTAAATAACGAAAAGTGTGAGGTCATCCACATGAGTGCTAAAAGGAACTCGTTAAACTTAGGTTGCACGATAAATCAGTCTAATCTAAAGGCCGTAAATTCAACCTAGTAATTTCAGTTACGAATAATTTAAATTGGAAGTGATCTTTAGTTCACAGCCAACAAAACTTCGCTCTCTGGGAAGAGGTGATGAATTTCTGGCCTACTGGTAACCCGTCTATTAATTTCGGCCGTTGGTCGCTGCAGCTTGTGAATACGCTAGTCACTGCATCCAGTGAGAATCAGATTACCTACGTTCAATTAATTTTACAAGAAATCTGATCACTCATTTATATTCGTACAGATGAGACGAGTTCATAGAAAAGAAGGAAACCAAGTACTCTTTGGGGCAAAAATTACCTTGAACTCTCAGCTCGCCAGGTCTGTGACGAGGTGAGCAAAGTGGCGGCGTCACGATGTGACCCCTCCCTCCTTTATTCTCGTAAGCAATGCCCTTTACTGTAAACAGTGCTATCACTGAGCTTATAAGCCAGCACTTAAATATTTAGTTTTCCCAATCACAACCCAGTATTTTATTTATTTATTTAGCATATGGCATAATAAATCACACGAATTAATTGCATGTAAATATTCTCCTCTCGTAGGCAGTACCCTTTACTGGAAACAGTGCTATCACTGATCTTATAAGCCAACAGTTAAATATTTAGATTTCTCAATCAAAACCCGAAAGCTTTTGACAATGTTGACTGGAATACTCTCTTTCAAATTCTAAAGGTGGCAGGGGTAAAATACAGGGAGCGAAAGGCTATTTACAATTTGTACAGAAACCAGATGGCAGTTATAAGAGTCGAGGGACATGAAAGGGAAGCAGTGGTTGGGAAAGGAGTGAGACAGGGTTGTAGCCTCTCCCCGATGTTGTTCAATCTGTATATTGAGCAAGCAGTAAAGGAAACAAAAGAAAAATTCGGAGTAGGTATTAAAATTCATGGAGAAGAAATAAAAACTTTGAGGTTCGCCGATGAAGAGAATAGAAGCTTTCGAAATGTGGTGCTACAGAAGAATGCTGAAGATTAGATGGGTAGATCACATAACTAATGAGGAAGTATTGAATAGGATTGGGGAGAAGAGAAGTTTGTGGCACAACTTGACCAGAAGAAGGGATCGGTTGGTAGGACATGTTCTGAGGCATCAAGTATTGGAGGGCAGCGTGGAGGGTAAAAATCGTAGAGGGAGACCAAGAGATGAATACACTAAGCAGATTCAGAAGGATGTAGGTTGCAGTAGGTACTGGGAGATGAAAAAGCTTGCACAGGATAGAGTAGCATGGAGAGCTGCATCAAACCAGTCTCAGGACTGAAGACCACAACAACAACAACAACAATCAAAACCCAGTATTTTACTTATTTATTTATTTAGCATATGTTATACTAAACCACACGAATTAATTGCATACAAATATTCTACAATACAAATATTAATTATGCATATAAAACATTCAGGTCGTATACAGATAAAAACAAAAATGAGAGAGAAAAATACATAAAATTTACTAAACCAAAAGATGTGCAGGCACACAACTACAACTAAATGTCCGTATGGCCGATATACTCTACAGATATTTTGTTACCATGCAGACATTAGGAGCAATCACCAGTGGAACCTTCAGCGGGCAGTCTTAACCTATTTGTTTTATGGTTTGCCTACCAGATCCACAGTCACATTTGGGAGGAGCTAGTTTATTCTATTTATTCAACGATTCAGCACATATACCACAGTTTGTTGGTATTCTATTTGGAGCAGAGCTCTTCCTGGACAGTCTTTCTTCCATATGTCGTTTTAGGCAAAACATATAATCTGTGTACGATATTGCAACACGTAACCCATTCTCTCCTTCTTTGGTCACAATATGTGATACGATTCTTGCCTCTTTGATTTTCTCATATCATCTAGAAACAGAATTTTAGTTTTAACGTAAGAATTAATAAATATTCTTATACACTGATAAGCCAAAACATTATGACCACTGCCCACCGTGACGTTGGATGCTGCCTGGTGGCTTTGCGGGCACATGATGCGGTAACAAAAGTATGTAAGCGGAAAAGACACAGACGGGGGGATCACGCCAGCGAAGGTATGGGCTGCAAACACGGAAATCCACTGAGACAAGCGACATCGAAAAAGGGCAAATTATTGTTACGCAGAGCCTGTGAACAAGCATCTCGAAAACGGAGAACCTGGTCGAATATTCGCGTGCTACTGTCGTGAGCATCTACGGAAAGAGATGGGACGGTGAAATTGCCACTAGGAGCTAAATGGTTCAACTTCCAAAACTCTTCACAGAACGTGGGGTTCGGGGGCTTGTCTGCTCTGTAAAGTAGGATAGATAGTGATCTGTGGCGTCTCTGCCAAAAGAGCACAATGCTGGTACACGCACAAGTGTTTCGGGGCACACCGTTCATCGTACGTTGTTGAACATGGAACTCCACAGCAGACCACCCATATGTGTTCACCTGTTGACCCACTGACACCATCAGTTACGATTTCAGTGGGTATGGGACCATCGGCAGTCGTCCGTCGATCGACGGAAACGTGTTTGCTCTTCAGGTGAATCACATTTTTGCTACTATAGGTCGATGGTCGTCTCCACAAACTCCGTCATTGAGGTGAACCGCGGCTCGAAGAGTGCGGTGCACCACGGACTCAGGATGGTGGGAGAGAGACATTCCCCTGCGCTTGCATGAGACCTTTGGTGGTGATCGAAGACTCGTTGGCAGATGCGAACCACCTGCATCCTTTCATGTCTAATGTCTTTCCCGATGACGATGTCATCCTTCAGCCGTGTAACTGCCCGTGTCTCCGAGTCAGGACTGTGCTACAGTGCTTCGAGGAGCACTCAATACACTTTGAAGTCTCGGCTACAAAATTCACCTAATGTAATTTCTATGGAACCCATCTATGTTGCTATCCGGCACCATCACCGTGTACGCAAATCGGCGGCCCGTTATTTACGAGAATTTCATGACCTGTTCATAGACATCTAATCTCACATACCACCACAAACCTACCAACAAACTGTCAGATCCTTGATATGCAGAATCAGTGATTTATTTCGTTCAAATGATGGACAAATAAGCTATTAAGCAAGTGGTCACGATGTTTTGGCTCATCAGTGTACATCAGAAACGAAGGTTGCTATTTTTTCAACTACCCATTTTGTAAGGCGTCCAGATTTTACGGACCTTACATGAGCTTGATCCATAACGACAGTACGATACTGTATGAGTGCCTCAGAAAATAATAATTACCTTATACCAACAAAAGGCAATTGCATTTAATCTCATGTACCGTAAACGAACAAAACAATATCTAACAATATATGGACAAGGGCATGAGCAAACAAGTTAAACTGAATCACATTTTGGAGCTGAACCAAGCAGGTGGTTAATGGTATCGGAAAACCCCATTTAACAAGAGAACGGCGAGCTTCAGTGCAGAAAGAGATAAGGCCAGAACAATACATTATTCTTTTTAATGTAAATACTGCTGGGACCTAGGGTAAGTGGCTGCATGGCATTAAGAGGGTTAGGCTGCGACCTAGCAAGAAAAATAAATTCACCTCCAGCGAGACAGTGATTGGCTGAAGCCACACTGGGGAGATCCACCTTTTACAAAAGCATTTTGAGACTTAAAATTGAGATCTCTCCCTCTCATCTCGCTGCAGATTGCACAAGTGTGTGGCAAATAAGTGAGGGCATTGAGAGCTTTGCTTTCTGCGAAGTGAGGATGATACGCTTCACATATCGTGGCGACAGACAGCTAAGGGGCAGTTAATTACTCCTGCAGAAATTTTTGCGGGCAAAGAAATTGTGCACATTGATCCAACCCTTAGCGAGTGTGCAATAGCCATTATTTCGACTAAAGAAAGAGTAACTTTCTATGGAATGCAGGAAAGTTGAGACTGGCCGGCCGGAGTGGCCGAGCGGTTCTAGGCGCTAGAGTCTGGAACCGTGCGACCGCTACGGTCTCGAAGGTTCGAATCCTGCCTCAGGCATGGATGTGTGTGATATCCTTAGTTAGGTTTAAGTAGTTGTAAGTTCTAGGGAACTGATGACCTCAGAAGTTAAGTCCCATAGTTAAAAAAAAAAGAAAAAGTTGAGACTGAGAGAATTCAGTCAAGGCCAGAGTAGGGAATTAGCGTTTCAGATCCAGCACAGAGACAACGCCGTTGCAGATGCCGCTTGGTAGAGTACCATTGTGCATTAGTCCACAGTAAATGTTGAGTCTTTAATTGCTCACTCCAATTTGTGTACCCTTTGACCATTGAATATCAAAAACTAGGATACTGACCTACCCTCACATTGAGTATATGAGTTTTTTCATTGGTACACAAAGTAAATTTATGCTCCAACAACTCAGTGCATTGGCCAGCTATGACAACTCAGATGTAAATAAGTTGATGAAGATTTTTAGTCATTCTTTCCTCTGATAAACAATTTATGTTTTAGAATTAATGATTTTAATAATCATCAATTCAATATGATGAAGAGTTAAATATTTTGTTATTGAGTGTCAAAAGTAATTAAAATGGTTGTTGTGTATCGCTTGATCTCTGAAAGCACATTTGATAAATTATATGTAGAATAAAAAAGGGAATAGATGTTTTTTCTTTCTAGAATATACCCCCAAACTTTCACCTTTATTAATTGGTATATTCTAGTTACATGATAGCAACATTTCTAATGATTTTTGTTACAATTCGCATCTTATATTAGCTGTCTTACAGGGCCAAGTTCATATTTATTTAGAATGTCTGTTTAAGACCCTGGGCTTGAGAAGACAGTTCAGATGTTTTGTCCATTTGTGCGCTAAATGGTAAGATAAGTTTGCACACATTAGTACACTCACTGTGCAGATACAAATGTCGGATGGATGACAACTTTCAACTACTTTTCAGAGTCAGCCAACAGTACAGTCAACCCAAGCTAGCGTATTAACTTTATTTTGCAGTGTGGTGGTCAATTCACCCTAATCAGACAATTGATTTTGAGCGGGAGGGCCGAGCCACATAAGCGA
The DNA here is from genome assembly GCF_021461385.2 of Schistocerca piceifrons. Taxonomy (NCBI): domain Eukaryota; kingdom Metazoa; phylum Arthropoda; class Insecta; order Orthoptera; family Acrididae; genus Schistocerca; species Schistocerca piceifrons. Next base: position 775,253,165 of record NC_060140.1, on the reverse strand, counting down.
CATTGACAGTTTATAACAAGAACACCTTTATTAAACTTTTCTTTAGGAAATAAAATTTTACCTTTAAACTTTTTGTGATATGGTAAGTTAGCAAAGAATCCTTACAAGCACGGGCAAGCACCCTATTCAAACAACCACATTAATCTTTAAACAGGCATTAAGTGATTCATAAGTTAATTAAATTCTGCACACAGTAAAGTTCGCAAAAGGAGACTACAATAATGAGGCCGCGCGGGATTAGCTGAGCGGTCTAAAGGTGCTGCAGTCACGGACTGTGCGGCTGGTCCTGGCGGAGGTTCGAGTCCTCCCTCGGGCATGGGTGTGTGTGTGTGTCCTTAGGATAATTTAGGTTATGTAGTGTGTAAGCTTAGGGACTGATGCCCTTAGCAGTTGAGTACCATAAGATTTCACACACATTTGAACATTTGAACAATAATGAGATAAAGTTTAACCAATCATGGGTATCACAATTTTTTTAAAAATAAAATACAAACAGATACACCCCTTCGTGACAGATTTTCAAAACAGGTGACATCACATGGACACGGGCTAATTCAAATAGCAGGATGGGGGCCCACTGGACCCAGACCAGAGGCGGCTAGACCCAGACAGAACCCACAGCAAGCGGGCGAGCTGGACAGGGCGCCGCACGCAGTACACTATAACACACTGAAAAAAAGTCTTAGATCCAGTGCTACTACACAATTCCAGAGAAAAGGGGGTGGGGGAGGAAAACGGCAAACATTAATTACTCAAACGTAAAATAACTACGATGTATAAAGTAATAGCCTATTTCACGAAAATTGAAATAAAATAGTTAAGGGTGACTCGATAACTAATGCCCTTGACGTAACCTTAAAGGACGAGGGCGAATAGCATAATACTAAGTCAGCTTAGAAATTTAAACTACACTGGTAGGTTAACATATGCTCACTGAAAATGGGGAGCTCATTTAAATCGCCCCTTAACAGCATACTGATAAACAGTCAAGTAAGACTACCATTTCACTGAAACTTCCTGGCAGATTAAAACTGTGTGCCCGACCGAGACTCGAACTCGGGAACTTTGCCTTTCGCGGGCAAGTGCTCTACCATCTGAGCTACCGAAGCACGACTCACGGCCGGTACTCACAGCTTTACTTCCCCCAGTATCTCGTCTCCTACCTTCCAAACTTTACAGAAGCTCTCCTGCGAAACTTTCAGAACTAGCACTCCTGAAAGAAAGGATATAGCGGAGACATGGCTTAGCCACAGCCTGGGGGATGTTTCCAGAATGAATTTTCACTCTGCAGCGGAGTGTGCGCTGATATGAAACTTCCTGGCAGATTAAAACTGTGTGCCCGACCGAGACTCGATCTCGGGACCTTTGCCTTTCGCGGGCAAGTGCTCTACCATCTGAGCTACCGAAGCACGACTCACGCCCGGTACTCACAGCTTTACTTCTGCCAGTATCTCGTCTCCTACCTTCCAAACTTTACAGAAGCTCTCCTGCGAACCTTGCAGAACTAGCACTCCTGAAAGAAGCACACTCTGCTGCAGAGTGAAAATCTCATTCTGGAAACATCCGCCAGGCTGTGGCTAAGCCATGTCTCCGCTATATCCTTTCTTTCAGGAGTGCTAGTTCTGCAAGGTTCGCAGGAGAGCTTCTGTAAAGTTTGGAAGGTAGGAGACGAGATACTGGCAGAATTAAAGCTGTGAGTACCGGGCGTGAGTCGTGCTTCGGTAGCTCAGATGGTAGAGCACTTGCCCGCGAAAGGCAAAGGTCCCGAGTTCGAGTCTCGGTCGGGCACACAGTTTTAATCTGCCAGGAAGTTTCATATCAGCGCACACTCCGCTGCAGAGTGAAAATCTCATTCTGGTACCATTTCACTGTTTACGAGTGAACAAGTAATGCAATTAGATAACACAGAACGTACAGATTCAATGTTAAGCCTATACTTTGAACCAACTATGTCAACGTCCACACAGCTCAGTGTACCAGGAAAAATATTACAGTTTCACCATACTGGCTTATGCCGACCGTCACTCCGAACAGCAATAGTACCGATTAATACACCTCGCTTACTCGGACTGTTTCACATCACAAAATCCAGATAAACCTTTAACCAAACACAATAACACGTGTTTACTTAAACAGCACTAAATAGAGGGGACCTTTTGGTTGGCAAGGCAACAGTTTCCGGTCATGGTGCCGATACTTGGGAAGCAAGGATCAGTATAATATGCGCACCAAAGACATGACAAGCAATTCTCACCAAATCTCTTATGAAATCCTTTACAGATCCAAATCAGGGCCGCACGACTCGATTTGGGTAATGTGGCCGAGTCCAGTTCCCACACTACAAGCCAGTTTCGGTCTTGCAAACGTGTCAAACACACCTCAACCTCTGCGTCGTGCCCTGGCCTGCCCAACCACTCTCCCCCTGATTGCCCAGTGCTGCGCGGCTCTCCGTCTGTCCCTCTCTAGCGCCACACGCCCGTCGCGGCGAAAAAAGACGTCAAACGGGCGAGCCCAAAGATCACTCCATGTCGACCCGATCAATCAATCGATACGAGCCAGCACGGCTCATGCAGTGCAAAACGTTTGTCATGTTCTGGTGATAGTGCTAACGTACGGTGCCAAATGGTGGAAATCGATGTTTAGTGCACTTAGACAGTTTTCCACACGTTCAGACACATCATCATTTCATAGATAAAATTCGTATATTTCAGTCTAGTAATAGCTCATTATCCAGTCAAAGAGGACAACAAATTTGAAGTAGATGCAGGTTGGGGACACTTTATTAAATCTGTAAGATGGTTATCAATATCATTGTTCTCTACTAGGCTTGCAATTTACGTAGACTTCGTATATATCTTTAGTCTATAATTGGAACTCTTCCACATTAAACTGCCTATTACAACTGTGTAGTTGTTGTTCACAATCAAATTTCTCTTTCCTTGGTAGCCTTCTTTCACACAGAAGTCATAGCTTGATGTTACATAATCACATATCTCCTTTATGTTAAAAATCCTAGCCAAATCTTGCATTGCATCTAGATCCTGAAGGTAATCGTCATCTACAGAATGTTGCTGCAGTATGTCAGGCAGTATATCCTGGAGAATTTACCATGCAGAAAACTATTAAATACACCACACATTTCCTTATTTCACATTACAGACCGTCAGTACTCTGATTGTTCTTGGCAGTACATGGTACACAACTGTCCGCTTTTGACGGCAACTGGATACATGTGCAGCCCACATGTTTATAATATGAGAAACGCGCAAATACAAACACTTTAAAAATTCTGAACTTGTCTGAGACCACGCTAACTAACCATATACACCTCATTAGACCGAAAGTATGTGATCAAATGTACCCAGATATCTATCAGTGACCACTAATATGGTGTGTGTCCACCGTTCGCCCTTATGACGGCTTGAATTTTGCTGGTCACATTATCAGCGGGTTGCCTGAATATCTGCAGAGGAATGGCAGCCCTTTGCTCCTCAAAAGCAGAGATCAGGCGGTGTAGTGATGTTGGACGCTGGAGACTGGAAAAAATTCGACGTCCCAGCTTACCTAAAAGTGTTCCACTGTGGTTCAGATAGAGAATCCGGGCAGGCCAGCCCAATTCAGGAATGCTATTGTCCAGAAACCAATGCCTTACAGATGCTGCTTTATGACGTAGTGCATTGTGCTAATACAACCAATCATCATTTGTGAACTGGCCCGTTACTGTAACAGTACAAAATTTTTTAAAACGTGTTTATAAAGCGTGATAACAGGAGCACACCCTAACCACAGAAATCACAGCCAAACAGTAACACCTGCTATACTTCACTGTTGGCACTACAGGTAATGGCAGATAACGTTCTCTAGACATTCGCTACAGCTAAATCCTTCCATCGGATTGCCACAGGGTATAACGTGATTCATCACTCCAAATCATTCGTTTTCAGTCATCCACAACTCAGTGGCGTCGCTCTTTACATCACCTCTAGCGTCGCTTATCATTAATTACAGAGATGCGTGACTTTCGAGGAGTTGCACCACCATTGTATCCCATTCTTTTTAACTCCCTTCACACATTCATTGTGCTAAGCGGACAGCTGGCAGGGCTTTGGATCTCGAGTGACTCCTTCCGCTGACTTTGTGCGATTTTTCTCAAACACCCTCCGTTGTCTTCAGTGTTCCCTGTCTGTCAGAACATGAGCTCTGCCTCGTCTCTGTTAACTACTGTTGTTTCTTCACGTTTGCACTTCAGAATCACGATATTAACTGCCGACTAGAGCAGCTTTAGCAGGGCTGGAATGTTCCTTATGGAATTGCTACTGTGTTGTCATTCAGTGACAAGTCAACGTCAGAAATCACTGACTCCTCACCGTCCCATTCTGCTGTCACTGCTTCTCTCTCTTTCTCTCTCTCTCTCTCTCTTTCTCTCTCTCTTGGCAATGCGATACTCTCCGTCTCATGTTACATTAGTGGGTCAGCCCATAATAAATATCTGGTGGTCAGTTCCTCAATACATAGGGTCCCCAGATACTTTTGATCATATTCTGTACAACACTACCATGTAAAGCCCTTTTCTACGCAGAGTGGCAGAACACGTATGAGAATTCAGATTTAGAGCCTGATGTGAAGTTTACAAGGTCTCTGAGCTGCATCGTCAACGGTAAACAGCAAGCACAGCACTGATGATAGTGTTAGTAATGATAGCACGCCCACCATAGTCTGGCGTTAACTAGGAGCGACACCTTCATGTACACAGCTGAAAAAGAAATAAAGAACACATGTTGCAGTAACGACAAAACCGATGGAAAAAAAAATCTTTGAAAATTGTTTTGAAGTCTCAGTAGGTAGTCGAGGTTTGTGTTTGTCATACTCTAAACAAGTGAACATACTTTTTCAGTAGCTACGGATTGCACCCAGCATAGGAACACAAGAACACTACAAATCTAGTACTCCTAATAACGTGTATTTGGTCTGGATGAAATGGTCTGTAGCAAAAGCTTTTAGTCAAAATACACTCCTGGAAATTGAAATAAGAACACCGTGAATTCATTGTCCCAGGAAGGGGAAACTTTATTAACACATTCCTGGGGTCAGATACATCACATGATCACACTGACAGAACCACAGGCACATAGATACAGGTAACAGAGCATGCACAATGTCGGCACTAGTACAGTGTATATCCACCTTTCGCAGCAATGCAGGCTGCTATTCTCCCATGGAGACGATCGTAGAGATGCTGGATGTAGTCCTGTGGAACGGCTTGCCATGCCATTTCCACCTGGCGCCTCAGTTGGACCAGCGTTCGTGCTGGACGTGCAGACCGCGTGAGACGACGCTTCATCCAGTCCCAAACATGCTCAATGGGGGACAGATCCGGAGATCTTGCTGGCCAGGGTAGTTGACTTACACCTTCTAGAGCACGTTTGGTGGCACGGGATACATGCGGACGTGCATTGTCCTGTTGGAACAGCAAGTTCCCTTGCCGGTCTAGGAATGGTAGAACGATGGGTTCATTGACGGTTTGGATGTACCGTGCACTATTCAGTGTCCCCTCGACGATCACCAGTGGTGTACGGCCAGTGTAGGAGATCGCTCCCCACACCATGATGCCGGGTGTTGGCCCTGTGTGCCTCGGTCGTATGCAGTCCTGATTGTGGCGCTCACCTGCACGGCGCCAAACACGCATACGACCATCATTGGCACCAAGGCAGAAGCGACTCTCATCGCTGAAGACGACACGTCTCCATTCGTCCCTCCATTCACGCCTGTCGCGACACCACTGGAGGCGGGCTGCACGATGTTGGGGCGTGAGCGGAAGACGGCCTAACGGTGTGCGGGACCGTAGCCCAGCTTCATGGAGACGGTTGCGAATGGTCCTCGTCGATACCCCAGGAGCAACAGTGTCCCTAATTTGCTGGGAAGTGGCGGTGCGGTCCCCTACGGCACTGCGTAGGATCCTACGGTCTTGGCGTGCATCCGTGCGTCGCTGCGGTCCGGTCCCAGGTCGACGGGCACGTGCACCTTCCGCCGACCACTGGCGACAACATCGATGTACTGTGGAGACCTCACGCTCCACGTGTTGAGCAATTCGGCGGTACGTCCACCCGGCCTCCCGCATGCCCACTATACGCCCTCGCTCAAAGTCCGTCAACTGCACATACGGTTCACGTCCACGCTGTCGCGGCATGCTACCAGTGTTAAAGACTGCGATGGAGCTCCGTATGCCACGGCAAACTGGCTGACACTGACGGCGGCGGTGCACAAATGCTGCGCAGCTAGCGCCATTCGACGGCCAACACCGCGGTTCCTGGTGTGTCCGCTGTGCCGTGCGTGTGATCATTGCTTGTACAGCCCTCTCGCAGTGTCCGGAGCAAGTATGGTGGGTCTGACACACCGGTGTCAATGTGTTCTTTTTTCCATTTCCAGGAGTGTAGAATGGAAATTCATCATATGCAGCCTAAGATGACAGTTCCGTTGGAACGAAAAATAAAGAAAGTGCCTTAGGTAAGTTTTGATGTCTAGTATTCAGTGTTGAGAATGAGCAAAAGTAAGATAGCAAACAAGACACGCAATTTACAGAATTCCGGCAGTGTTATTCTTTCAAGATGTAGAAAGAATTGGTTGGCTTAGTGTAAAACACCTCATCACTGAGAGATTGCTAAGTAGCGTCCTCACTGAACATGACGTGTGGTACGTCCTGTGACACTCTCACAACGCACAACGGAGCGAAGCGGGCGTCCAGGAGAATTAAATACACGGTTACGTCGCGTGATGTGTCACCGGAAGTTGGCGGACATCTCACGAGGCGTGATTAAATTTTACAGCCGCGTACTCCGTGTTGGCGTATTCTTACTACAAGCAACCAAAATAAGTTCTGACAGGATAGATCCTCCACTGATAACGCTACAGATAACCGTTTGCTTTGTCGAGTTTGGTGGTTTTGTGGTAAAGCGCATGCCCTGAAACCGAGAAGTCGATGCGAATCTCAGTCGAACTACGGAATATTTCGGTCTGACTTTATCATAGCTTTCGTCTGTAAATGACGTGAAGAGTCTCCAAAAACGACACACGGTTCCGACTCCACATTGAACTGTACATCGTCTTTCTCTGGTGCGATTACTTGGAGGCCGAAGTGGCGCCAAAATAGAAGATTTGAAACAAGCCGTAGAGCCGCACGCAATTTTTACTATTATTTTCGTTTGCTTTGTAACCCTCTTGCTGACTATACTGCAATCTAACGTACACAGAATAGATGTAAAAGTAGGAGGGAAATTAATTTTCAGTGTTGTGGGTCCACATTTGCTGCAGTTTCTTTTACCATGACGATCATTCTGTAAAGCGTTTCGCGAAACAAAGAGAAAAAAGTACCAGTAATTACAAGTTGTTTATTAAGAACTAATCTCTGCGGCCCACAGCAGATCTATTCATTTATCCTCGTTCAGTCCTCTATAGTGCCACGTCTCTAATAATCAAGTTAACAACGGGATGTTAAATCCTGATTTTCTGGCTCTAAATTATTTGTAATACAAACAGCGGAAGAGTTCCAACCTGTGGGTATTTTTGTTGGACGACTTCTGCAATCTGATCGTGATTATCTGAAACTGTCATTGGCTCAAAATTGGCAATAGCTGGATAAATTCGTAACTGCATGTGAAGTTACTGCTGCTCTGTCATACTGTTGGAATTATAAACAAGGGGAGTTTGTTTTTAGTTTATTGCAAACGACTTTATCGTTTTTAAAGTAGATATGAACAGCGTGCGTCCACATCATCCGTCCAAAAAGTTCCGTGACTGGTTTCATTGTTGGTGTATAAGCGAATTCAGCTTAGTAAGTACGGTAGCAGCTTGAAGAAGCAACTGTAAACAACGTATGTGATTTCGACCAGTCAGTTGTGAGCAGGCAGTACTCAGTAGTGGACATGTACCCCTAGTGTGTCAGGGTTGTTTTCTCACAATGGAGCAACATCTCTGACTCAAGTCTTCAAAACATTCTCCAGAATGGTTCGAGAAGAGAACAGTGTGTGAAAGTTCGAGTCGCACACATTGATTCCACGACAAAAACAGCGATGCGTGGACACTTGTCGCCACTTGACTGAAGTGCAAAATGCGGACAGTTCTTTTCCTGAAAGACTCATAGCCGATGACGAGACTTGGTGTTATCAGTACCAACCAACCACAAAACGACAAAAAGCAGATATTCAGGTGAATGATTAACTCTCTGACGACATAACTGATGTTCAAACCAATGCGACGCGCGGTTTGAACAACATCGGAAAGAAGAACTTTTCTGATAATTTCATACGGTAGTTTCAACGTTCTGTCCATTGTGGAGACTCTTTGTAACACATGCAGATTTCAGTCACTATCTTAACTTTTCTCTTTGAAATTAAAGCTTTGGTAGACTAATTATAATGATATGTGATGGACAAGAATGAATGACGTTAGATAGAAAGAAAAGCTTGCTAAATAACTTGATGCATGTTAGCCCACCACGTTACACGACGTTTAGAACACAAGCTTCGAGGGAATCTCTTTGTTTAAACCCTTCGGTATTTTCGTAAAAAGAGGTGAGATATTTTTTTCACAGGTCACAGATCTGTGCCTGAAGCGCATCAAGCGTTGTCCGATTCGGCCTGGTGTAATGGTGATAAAGATGCATAGCTTTCACGCCCGACTGAAGACAGTGAATTCTTGAAACTCCCATGTAACACACTGCAAGTATTGAAAGCGATGTTAGTGGCGATTCTTTTAATTAAGGCTGTAGTAGTTCAACAATTATTAGGCAGTATCATTTTCAGTGCTCAATAACATCTCTGTTACAATTCAGTCCCAATCGTCTATGGAAGTCATCGCAATACTAAACGTTGTATCGTTGATACACTGAATATCAATGCAGACTTTGTAACTACAGCATGAAACCTCTTTCATCTTGCATTAAATTTAGCATCTACATCCTCATCTATGTTTACAAATTTCCATGATGGTTCATTTCCTTCTACAGAGGGATTCGTATGTCCTGTGGTGCCTTAAATTTCCATACAAGAAAGGAAATAACGATAGACAATCTTTAACGTCTCTGAAGATTCCTGGCACCCTGCTGTGTACTGATTGCAGGCAGGTTTTGTTTTGTTCTTCCGGTTCAAATGGTTCAAATGGCTCTGAGCACTACGGGACTTAACAGCTATGGTCATCAGTCCCCTAGAACTGAGAACTACTTAAACCTAACTAACCTAAGGACATCACACAACACCCAGTCATCACGAGGCAGAGAGAAACCCTGACCCCGCCGGGAATCGAACCCGGGAACCCGGGCGTGGGAGTTCTTCCGGTTTTTGGTCGATGTGTGATAATACCTGGATTGGATATTCAGTATTTCCGTGCTTTAGGTGTCTGTTGACTAAAATTTCGTCTTTATATGAGGTCATTTTATGTATTTTCAGTAGAGCAAAGAATCATCACTACAAATGAATAGCTGGGTATATTTGGTGACTGTTGGATGTGTCTAACGCCTTGAAACTATTCAGGAGGAGACGGCAACACAGATCCAAAGGAATTGCACATTCATATAATCGTTATCTTTCTGACTTTGAGAAAGGGCGAATCATTGACATGAGGGACGTGGAGCACCGTCCCACAGATCGAACAGACAGTTGGCTGTGGTACTATGAGTGCAGAACGAGTGGTGTCGAGATGGACTCAGGATAACAGCCAGGTCACTACGCCACAAGAAGATCGAAAGATTCTTCGATTGGCTCTGGTGGATGACTGTAGTTGAAATCCTCACAAACGTTACGCGAGAGTGTCCCTACATACCGTCAGGAGAAGATTGAGCCGTGGCGGCTGTAATAATGGCGGTATGGCTTTTCACTGGCGCCACTAGCTGCTTAGGTTGCCAATATCGACTCGATCGTGTATCGCCAACCAAGGTCTTTGGTCGAGTTGTATGTGTTGCTGGTTTTGGCGGGGGTTGTGGAGGCCAGTGAGCTGAGGAGTACGTGGCGGACATGTTGTGGCTTTTCGAGGACTCCGGCTGTCCGGCGCGGGTCTCGAGGAACGGCGTAAAGTTAAATCCGTCGGGGGCAAGACTGGCCGACTCGCTTAAGAGTTGGTAGCAGCAGGCGGCGCGAGGAGAGACGGATGTCGCGCACAATCTGGTCGACAAGTTCCGGGCTTATTCTGCGAATTTAAGGTTTACACAACATCGAAGATCGTCTGTGTGGCTTGGAAGCAGTAACGCCCTGCAAGTCGCGGCTCCTTCTCACCTAAGTGGAGTTAAGTGTTGTTTTCTTATTTTGACCATGTAAGGCCATGGGTTGGGTTGTTTTGGGGAAGGAGACCAGACAGCGAGGTCATCGGTCTCATCGGATTAGGGAAGGACGGGGAAGGAAGTCGAGTGCCCTTTGAAAGGAACCATCCCGGCATTTGCCTGGAGCGATTTTAGGGAAATCACGGAAAACCCAAATCAGGATGGTCGGACGCGGGATTGAACCGTCGTCCTCCCGAATGCGAGTCCAGTGTCTAACCACTGCGCCACCTCGCTCGGTCGTAAGGCCATGCTGTGTTATATGGAATAGGGCACTTACCTGTGTTTGAGCGCAGGACCATCTGTCGATGTTACTAATTCCAAATTGTTTTCTAGGCCATATTTCACGCAAGTGTGAGAGTATTCCCTGTGATAGGTTTCGTGAAGGGAATAATTTGTGGCTCGATCTGTGTGGAAATCAAGGTGGTATACACGTATGTTTGTGTTACTGAATCAGCAGGAGCTGACATGACTGGTAGAGAATATTAGTAATTTTAAGGACTGTTAAATTTAACCTTTGGTTGCAATATATGGGTGTCAACTTAAGTTTAAATTTTATAGCTTTCTATCTGGTCTGTTTGAGAGACTGTGTAGTTTATTGTTTAGGGGATTTTTATTAAGGCTTATACATTGCTAAGCGGCCTCCCAACAGCTTAAATCAGTGGCGTGTCTTGTGAGTAACCATGACGAATGATGTTCAGCTGTGTAACGGTCGGCTAGGTTGGAAATTTGTAAGTACACTTAACGGCCTTTTCTGTGATTCACCTTATTGATAAGACTGTTTGTTGAACATGCTTGCAGCCACATTCAGCTGATGTAACAGTTTTTTTTCGGGAACTCCGTACTTCCATTCCATATCCTGTTTTTAATGGTATAATTGTTGACGTGTTCTTAAAAAAGAAAAAAAACAGATTTGAGCCTGTTCTACCTTTGCTCGGATTTCTGATTCGTTTAATTAGCTTGCAAATTGTAATGTTAATATTGCCATTAAGTAATGAAATGTATTACACGAAATAAAAGATAAAAAAGTGTGGATTCACCTTCCATGTGTTCCCTTAAGCTATCCCAAGGTATCAAAATTTATTGGAACTGAGTTGAGATTTCAAGTTGTCATCCGCCATTTACCGCTCACACTATACGACAGACCACAAAAGCATACATGGTGTTGAGCCATAGTCAACTGAAATACCTATTTGTGATCATCAGATGGATGCCAACTTGTCTGTAGACGACCTACTGAAAGGCCACAGGAAACAACCGCTTCTCGTGACCCATACCTCTCCAACTACTGGAATTATAATATGGCGAACTACTGAACATGGTAGAACTTATTTGGAAATTGTTTAAGGGGGACTAAATTCTCGCTAGTATGTGGCAAGAATGGTAAACCCTGTTGTCATACCGCTCATGACCAACGTACCAATTGTCATATTCCAGCAAGATAATTCAAGACCTCACACGGCAGTCCACACCCCAATCGCTATGAGGCATATAACAATTCTTGAGTGTCTTGTTCGGTCGCTTGCTTTATCACATATAGAGAACGTCTGCGATGTGGTATCAGCCTCCAACTAGAAATCTGGCACTGCATGTCTTTCGGGCAAGTACGTCATTTCTCAAGATGGCTAATGGACGGTCACGTATTTCATACCACAACAAAGACAAGGATGTGTTCGTGCCTGTGGAGGTCAACTTCACATTTTTGTTGATGATGGTCATCAGTTTTGAATGGAATTAAAGTTTAATCGCTTAATATGAGTCATGTGATGAACATCTTTGCAAAGTTTGATAAACCTTGAGCTGTGTTTCATGGTGTACCCAGCAGCGTGAGTAGCTAGGTGGTTGCAAGGCAGCCGTTGTCTCGGAGGTGTCAGACGGTGACGAGGGAAAAGGGCGGCCTCTGGGGTGTTTGCCTAACGAGGCCCTCGACGGGCAGCTAAGTGGTCGCTCCATTAATGGCCATAATTAGCACGGACGTCTAAACTAAACTGAGCGCCTCACAGTTAATACCAGTTATCACAGATGCGTACAGCAGCAGCATTCGCTCAGGACTTCAGGAAAATGATTAATGAAGGACAATATTTCCTTAACTTTTTCACGTGAGCTTACTCGCTAGATATTAGGACCTGTGGCAGAAACTTTTGTTATACTTAAAACAAATTTTACAATATTAAAAGAAATCCAGTATTCATATTGTACCTGAATAAAAAGTCTGGGAGATTAATAATTGCAAATGCAGTTCGCTGTTAGGTTCATTACTAACGAACTGCTTAGTTAAGTGAGACTCTCTTTTGGATAACTGTCGATAGTTGACAAAGTATATATTAGCTGTTCCATACTCTCCTTGCTGTGTTTTTAGTACTAGTATGCTTCAGATTAATAATTATTGTCCAAATACATTTGGGATTTATTATTTATTTTGTCTATCAACTAATTGTGAAGACATAAAAATCCCAATATGCAAGCCTTTTGTTACCTGATATACATCTAAGCACTCTTGTACTGTTTTCACCAGGCTTTGTCTTATCGTATTAGGCTTAATAAGTTTTTGACCTTGGTGTGTTGCAGATATAGTTGTGTTTCATCACCTCTTAAACCAAGAATATGAACTTTTACTGCAACTGATGGTAGCATTCAGCAGAGATGATGCAGGTAATGTGAAATGGTGCTGACTTGAGCGACAGGTTTTAGTATATCTTTTTCCACATTTCTGGTCGTGATTAAGAGGTGAAGACCCCTTCACATGCAAGAGCGCTTCCATATGCGGTATGGCGTTCAGTTTAATTTATATAATGCAGCATTAATAAATTTTACGTATTTTAGATTGTACATAGACTGCTATATATCTTATCGGACTTATAATCCTTCTTATCAACACTAAATGAGCATTTCAGTCTAAATTTGTTTTAAATTTCCTAAGCGAGACAGAATTAAGTAACAAATCATAAACAACAAAGAAAATTTCCTATATAACTTATTGATATCGAATATCACAAACATTTATAGGCTAACTTATTATTTGTGTTTCAGTTACATGGAAAGATGAAGCCATTTTACTTACCTGTTTGATACTTTTCCTGTTTTCATCATCTACAAGTACAAAAATTCGTCAGCTGCTTCTGTTAGTAAATCATCTTAGTATTCCGAGGGTCATATTCATGAAAAACGTTATGATGTTGATAGTTTTAATTGAAAAAAGATTTGAGAGACAGCTAAAAGAGTATAAATTTAAATGGCTACTTGCCTGACGTTTACATGTTTTTTTATTAACTATTCCTGATTACCTGTAAGGTAAAGAAGGAGTATTCTTTTAATGTAAACTTGAAAACACTTACGCTGCCTGTCAGATATTTTGTTGTAATCCACAAACTGTCAGACAGTTTACTGCTTTGTGCTTCACGTCTTGCTGTGCCAAAGTTAGTCTCCTCCTAGTATTTTACTTGTGTATGTCTCTCTTATTAGCAAATGCCAGTGGACTGTTGACAACAAATTCTATTAGTTAATAAATGTACTGTAACACTGGTGTTAATAATCTCACTGTCTTAAACTGGTGCATGGAAGAGCCCTACGCATAATTATCATTACTTCGTTTTGAGCAGCGAGTACTGTTTGCCTCTCTGAAGATTTACCACAGTTTTATATCCCCTAGGAAACCAATGAATGAAAATATGCAGCACATGATAACTTACTGATTGTCTGCCACAAGTTGGCTATTAAGCTTATGGTAACAATTGCTCAACCTAAATGTTTTACTTGGTCTACATTGTGGTGTCTCCAGTCTAATTTTTCTTCAATATACGCATACAATAATCTAGAACTTTCTGTACTGTTTGTTATTTTTTGTTAGTTCATTAGTACAATATATGGTTGAGTCTTTTTGATAATACAAAATAGGATGAGCTGTGTTTTAATTTGGCTATATGTGGAAAATACGTTAATAACTTTCACACAAACCTCATTTACTATTTCCCCTTATCATACTTCTTTGCTCGACTTAACAATAATGCAAAAAGGACCAATTATGCCTTCTGATTCAACCAGAAGGATAAATCATTAATAGAGAGCACTAATAATAATAGCTCCATCATAGAGCTCTGTGAAACACCAACTGTGATTTCTTGCAATGCATGTGATGTGACATCCGTATTTGCAATACTCTAAAATCCTAGTGAAATTTCCTGCAACTTCCTTCTCAAACAGGAACTAAAGTGGGTGTTTTCTGAACCATCTGTTTCATAAAACCTTAATTTTCTTAATAGAGTATTGTGATTGACACAGTAATATGAGCCCCACAAGACACAGAAAATCACACATGGAGATATTTCTTCATTCATTTAAAAATTTTATTATATGCTCAGTGAAAGTACAAATAGCTGTTTCAGTAGAGCAGCTCATGTAAAATCCAAACTATGAATGACTATGTACACAATTACAACATATGTGGGTGATAAGTATTATGTTCAGTCCTGTTTCAAAAACTTTGAAAAATATTGAAGCGTTTTCTTAGGCGAGTTACTGTAATAAATGGAGTCTCTTTTTATAGGAACATCTAACAATATTTAATATGTCTGGGTAAATACCTTGGACTAATGATGTATTATACAATTGACTCAGAACTGCAACTTTTTTGTATTTTGTTGAAGATGTCATCAGCTCAATAGGAATTTTTACTTTTTGGGGGTGATGATATTTTCCTTATTTCAGATGTGTATGTGTGCATAATATTAATTTCACTACCTCCCTTCCATTCACTGTTTAGCTTTCTCTAATGGAGTTACCTACTCTGAACAGTAATTATTACAGATATCTGTTATACATTAATTGTCTTTTATAATGTTTCCATTCTCTTTAATGGAAATCGTGTCATGTTCTATGACTTCATTCTCATCTGTCTTTTAGTACCAGTATGTATTGATTTTATTTCACTATCTGACCCATCAGTTTCTGGTGAAATGTGCACAATACTGGATTTGTTATATTTTCTCAAAAGTTGCTACAGTACTGTAAGTATTTTGGGACGCTAACCTATCATTAATGTTTTGTAGATATCGGTTTTGTGCCCTGAAGATATGTTGGTGATCAGAGCTTTCTTTCTCATATTACATTCAAGTATTTCTTTGTAGTGTTTACAAACTTATTAAGAAATACACTCCTGGAAATTGAAATAAGAACACCGTGAATTCATTGTCCCAGGAAGGGGAAACTTTATTGACACATTCCTGGGGTCAGATACATCACATGATCACACTGACAGAACCACAGGCACATAGACACAGGCAACAGAGCATGCACAATGTCGGCACTAGTACAGTGTATATCCACCTTTCGCAGCAATGCAGGCTGCTATTCTCCCATGGAGACGATCGTAGAGATGCTGGATGTAGTCCTGTGGAACGGCTTGCCATGCCATTTCCACCTGGTGCCTCAGTTGGACCAGCGTTCGTGCTGGACGTGCAGACCGCGTGAGACGACGCTTCATCCAGTCCCAAACATGCTCAATGGGGGACAGATCCGGAGATCTTGCTGGCCAGGGTAGTTGACTTACACCTTCTAGAGCACGTTGGGTGGCACGGGATACATGCGGACGTGCATTGTCCTGTTGGAACAGCAAGTTCCCTTGCCGGTCTAGGAATGGTAGAACGATGGGTTCGATGACGGTTTGGATGTACCGTGCACTATTCAGTGTCCCCTCGACGATCACCAGTGGTGTACGGCCAGTGTAGGAGATCGCTCCCCACACCATGATGCCGGGTGTTGGCCCTGTGTGCCTCGGTCGTATGCAGTCCTGATTGTGGCGCTCACCTGCACGGCGCCAAACACGCATACGACCATCATTGGCACCAAGGCAGAAGCGACTCTCATCGCTGAAGACGACACATCTCCATTCGTCCCTCCATTCACGCCTGTGGCGACACCACTGGAGGCGGGCTGCACGATGTTGGGGCGTGAGCGGAAGATGGCCTAACGGTGTGCGGGACCGTAGCCCAGCTTCATGGAGACGGTTGCGAATGGTCCTCGCCGATACCCCAGGAGCAACAGTGTCCCTAATTTGCTGGGAAGTGGCGGTGCGGTCCCCTACGGCACTGCGTAGGATCCTACGGTCTTGGCGTGCATCCGTGCGTCGCTGCGGTCCGGTCCCAGGTCGACGGGCACGTGCACCTTCCGCCGACCACTGGCGACAACATCGATGTACTGTGGAGACCTCACGCTCCACGTGTTGAGCAATTCGGCGGTACGTCCACCCGGCCTCCCGCATGCCCACTATACGCCCTCGCTCAAAGTCCGTCAACTGCACATACAGTTCACGTCCACGCTGTCGCGGCATGCTACCAGTGTTAAAGACTGCGATGGAGCTCCGTATGCCACGGCAAACTGGCTGACACTGACGGCGGCGGTGCACAAATGCTGCGCAGCTAGCGCCATTCGACGGCCAACACTGCGGTTCCTGGTGTGTCCGCTGTGCCGTGCGTGTGATCATTGCTTGTACAGCCCTCTCGCAGTGTCCGGAGCAAGTATGGTGGGTCTGACACACCGGTGTCAATGTGTTCTTTTTTCCATTTCCAGGAGTGTATGTTTGATTTAGAAATGGATTTTCACTCGCTGAAATTCACCCCAGTCAACATTTTTTAACTTTAATCTCCCTTTTTTGTCATTAATTGCCCTCATTGTTTTCTTTGAATGTTTTAGGATTGTACATGTAGCTAAGTTATGTAGTGTCACTAATTGTGCGTCATTAACTGACACTTCATTTACCATACAATAGACATGTTTGTTTAATTTCAGCTTGTTGCATGAATATATTGGCCACCAGTGCACTGCTATCTGTAGCTACTATGCTTCATAGTCAATATGTACAGTTTACTTTTCGATGCAACCATTTTATATTATTTTGATGTTATTGTAGATAATACATTACTGTTAGGAAGTATTTTCTGGAGTTTTTGTGACGGGTATAGCCTCGTAACGAAGTGAAACGTTCAAAGACAGCTCAAACAATAATGGAACTGAAGCTTTTCAAACATGTTACTACATAGGAATGGTGGAAATTAGGTTGACAGATCGAATAACAAAGAGATCCTGGACCGAAAGGGGAGGAAGGGAGGGGTGGGGGGGGGCAAGCAAATTTGTGGCGCAACTTCGCTAAAAGAAGGGATTAAGTTGGTAGGTCATATTTAGAGGCATAACTAAATAATTATTTTCATAATGGGCAGAAGTATGGGGTGGAGGGAAGGAGAGGACTATAATGCGGATCTTAAGAGGCTTGCCCGGGACAGAATAGCGTTAAGAGCTGAGTCTTTGGACTGATGTCCACAAAACAACAGTATACAAGACTTCGGTTGAGGAAACCAGTTTCTCCTTTCTTGACGTCAAGGATTATGTTTTGGTCCATAAGCTGATGCTTTGAACGGTGTTTAACCCTCTTCAAGGTGTATGTTGACTGTAGAATTGTGGATAGGAATGTTGTTGATTCTGAGACTGAATGACATGTATTTAAATGCCGGTGGAGTTTTCCACAGGAACTTACCATTGCTGTTCCTACTGTCGGTTACGGAAATCGGTCTGACTGGAAAGATAATTCATTTATGGCTTCTTGGCTGCCTTGCTTGTGCTGATGCTGTTGCCACTATTTGTGTTGAGGCAATAAAAGGGGATTATAGTACAAAAAGTCCTGAATGTTGTGCAGTGCTTGTTCTATAGGAAGGGGGAGAAGGTATATAATACGCACAGAGCTTCTGAAGATGTATATGGGGAACGAGGAAGTACTTGGTATGATGGTTTATGTGTGGAACTCTGTGTATATTCTATGGACACAGATAATGGGAGATTTACAATGAGACCCCTTTCACACTCGATCAAGTGCTGATACGGCTGTCTCATGTGGCAGCTTCGTGTCCTTCACAATGATCCCTGAACATCGGAAACAGTTCGCGTCACTTACGTACCCTGCTAGGCCTGGTAACAACACTAAACATGGACTACACTAATGCAGTCTGGCCGCTGTTCTATCTGTCGTACACTATTGGAACTCTAATCATTCACATATTTGCCAATGGTGCTGAAGTGCAAAAAGCTGCACTAACGTCCTATGATGCCTTCCGGGGGCTTCACTTGTTTTGGTGAGCAATAAAATCAGATTCGCTGGAAGCGTATTTGAATTCTGGCCACTGGGTGTACATTAAAAGAATGTAAGGAGTGTTGCACTCAGGTAGCACTCAGCACTGCGAACAGAAGACCTGAGTAGGGTGGCATCACCGTCATGTTTACGCCCGAGAGACAGGAAAAAAAGGGAGGAAAAGGGGAAAGTGGAAGAGCAGTAACTGCGTACGGTCCATTAATCTTACACATTAACATGCTGCACATCTGTACGACAATGCACTGCAGAATGCAAGAATTGATTGGCAATGCTCTCCACGAACTTTGACAACATTTGTTCACAATGAGTGGTATACAAATCAAATTCGTTGTCAAGAAACCACTTTCCGCTTAATCGTTATGTTTCAAGTTTTCCGTAAAAAATTTTATGTAGTATGCATTTTTCGAAGCCATACCGTTTCGTTCACATCACGTGCCATTTTTCTGGCACCTTTTGGCACACAGAATAATTTCTATCAGGATCTCCTTTTTAGTCTTGAAACCCTGTTCCCCGAGGCAAAAGTGTGAAGTTTTCGGAAAGTTTGGAATTTCTTCATATTTTTCATAATATTGCAGAAATTACTGTTTAGTAACACATTTATCCATGTCATATATGGAATATTTACTGCGTGCAGTTTGTTTCTGGACGTTTCAATGACACTCCGCTGAGAACCTATTGCAATTATCACGTCATCACCTTCCACTAGCCTAACGTTTTGCTTGTACGTTCCGTCACCTTTCTCGCCAGCACGGTCATTCCCTTTTCCTTTTCAGCATCAATAAATTCAACAGCAGCTAGTCGCGGTTGTCAGAAAGGCATTTTTCACGAACATTTTTCGTAAATTCACTGAGTGATAACAAAGCTTACTGCTGTGAAATGTTACGTGGCCAAGTTAGTTTCGGCCACAGTCGGGTCTACAGTTCGCTTTCCCAAGTGTTTAGCGATGTGTGATTATGAGGAAATGCAGTGTGTAGTTTTACCCGAAAAGAATGTAATTGATTACATAACATATTATTAATTACTCATGAAACAGTGTGTAATGAGAGGTAGTAGGATAGTTGGAAGAATAGTAAGTAGTTCGCGTGTGTTGTTTAAGGATTCCAGCATTTGCAGAAGAAAAGTTCAGAAGATTTTGAAAGTAAAAAGGAATCCAGTTTAATCTGAGAGAATGGTTCCATGTTAAAAAGAACAAAGGCGTGAGAGGGCAGGTCGTCAGCTTATTGGACACAAATATTTTGCGTCTGAGTTGTTTGACAGTATTTCCTTCAGTGTACTACCAGCTGGCAGAAATTAACCAGTATCTAACACCTGCCAATGCATATCAGAAGAATATCATCCTACAATTCCACCTCGTTCAATACAGGGAAGAAGTGTCTATTTATACAGGGTGTTTCATAGCAGTTCCTATTACTTCTAGGGCCTTACAGAGAATTTAGTAGATAAAGTTTTGATGAGGGACTTCTGTACCGAAATGTGCCGCTTGAAAATAAAGTAATTTTGAGATCGGATCAATTTCAAATTCCTTGCTTCTCGGTACGGTACGTAATGGTAGAGCTGCACAGCGCTTGTATCCAGAACGTTTTTCGATTCGCCTTTCTCTATATACGAGGGTGGTTTGATAAGTCTAGTAAAAAAGCAAGAAAAAAATGTTTGTTTCGTGAACAGTTCACCTTACTCCTCGATATAGTCTCCTTAGAGGGATATACAGTTGGTCCCGCTAACCTCTGCAAAATACTCCTTGACTGAAACTATCAGTTCCTCATTTGACGAAAATTTCTTCCCATCAAGCCAAAGTTTCAAGTTAGGGAACAGGAAGAAGTTGCTTGTGGTTAAGTCTGGTGATTCGGATGAGTGAGGAATCAGCACAAAGCCCAAATCATGCTCTTTCGCCACAGGTATCGCTGATGTGTGGGATGGTGCGTTATCCTGGTGAGAGAGCACTTTTTTACGTGCTGATCTTGGTCCTCTTTTCAGCCAATGCAAGTTTCAGATGATCCGGCAATGGAACACAGTACAGTCCAGTTATGGTTCTGCCTTTTTCCCAGTAATCTGTACGGATTATTCCTTGAGAATCCCAAAGAAAAGGAAAAAAAAAAACAGTGGTCATCAACTTACCAGCTAACAAAATGCTCTTTGACTTCTTCACTACATTTTCACCAGCCTTTGTCCGTTGTTTTGACTTTCATTTTGACTGTGGTGTGTAATGATGGATCCAGGTCTAAGCAACAAACTAGCGCAAAAATGTTTGAAGATTGCAGCTAAACATCGCCAGACATTGAGCTGGAACGTTGTGTCGGTTGTGATTTTGGTCGACTGTGACAGATCGCGGGAGCCACCTCGTACACAGCTTCTTCATAGCCAATTCTCCGTGCAGGATATTACGCACTCGCTCAGTTGAGACGGCCTCAGTCTCAGCAATCTCACGAACTTTTATTCGGCGGTCTTGCACTACCATATCATGGATTTTGTCAATATTTTTGTTTTTGGTGACCTCAATTTGTCAGCTGGAGCGAACTTTATCTTCGATGCTTGTCCGATCACGATTAAATTGATAAGTATAAAAGTAAATGATCTTCAGTGATAGTACAGAGCCACGTGAACGTCATCCAATTCTGTTTTGGTTTGTGCAGAACTGCAGCCCTTCAAATGAAAATGGTTAATAACAGCACGAAACTCGACACACTGACCTATTCAGACGGCTATCAGCAATGAACTGTACGCTGTACATCGTTCAAATTCTTTACGCGATTCTTGGAATAATCAATCTTACCAACCATGAAGGCCCAACAAAAATATTTCAATCTTTAATTGAAATTTACTAGACTTACCAAACACCCTCCTATACCATTTTCATTCGAATACAACGATGGCTCCGAGAAACTGATGCATTCGTAACTAGGAGGAAGGACTATGGTGCTCTACGGACGCACTCCAGCGTTTGTGGAACGTTTGTATGGAGCACGTGTTACAGAACAGCATGGCTATTGTGAGGAGCAACTCCTATAGGGCACAAAGGTCTACTGTGTGTGTGTGTGTGTGTGTGTGTGTGTGTGTGTGTGTGTGTACGACCTTCAAACTTACTTTATATGGAAACTGTACACTATTTCGTATGACCGGGTCATATCTATCTTTGCACTTACCTGTAGTTATTTCTCTCTCACTCTCAGTCTTCCTTCCTTTCTCTGACATCGACAGGGCCGCGGCTTGAAGTCAGGTAATTTGTTCAGGAAACACCCGTACAACAAATTTGTTTGTTGTTTACAGGAATGTATACATAATAGGACAGACGAACGAACAATGAATTTCATAACCAAATAATTAAAAAAATGAAAACAATCTAGGATCGCATGTAAGTCGTTAAAATTTAAAATTTATTGATCAGAGGGTCTGTTTCGATCTTGGTATGATCATCATCAGACCATTAAAACCCCATGATGTCGGCTGGAGATAGTGGCGAGCAGCAGCCCTCTATGTAGCAACGATTTATCGTCGCTACGTAGGGCGATGCTGCTCGGAACTCTCTCCAGGCGTCATCATGGGGTTTTAACGGTCTGATGATGATCATACCAAGATCGAAATCAACCCCGTGAACAATAAATTTTAAATTTTTACCACTAAAAAAACACCGTTTTTTGCCTTGTTTCTCAATTTTATTATTAATGTTACTGTAAAACCTACGTTTCGGGTTATGAACAAGGCTGAAACTCACGGCATGTGTGTCAGTCTTGCTACACTGGACAGACCGGGAGGTCAACCTGTGTCAGGCTTAAAGAACACCACAGAAGCTGGAGATTAAGGAAGACTGATTCAGCCTTCGCAGAACATTGGCGGAACAATAAGCAAAAATACATAATAGATTTGCAAATCGTACACATAGAGGAAAAAGGGGGCAAACTCAACCAATTAGAAATTGTAGAAATTGAAAGACAGGTTTGTATATACTCACACCTATTATTAAACGAGAAAACCCATTTCCGTTATTCACCTCTTTCAGATGAGATCACAAACTCACGGTAGAACCAAAAGTTTGGGCCCCAGTCCATCGTAGTTAAAAAGTTCTTGGCTGACGCATAAGTTTAGTCCTGTCATTTTAGTGTAGTTGCTGAATTGTGTAATAATGTAATTAGTTTGTCAAAAAATGGTCATTGACGTAATTTTACATTAAGCTATGGATCGATACATTAAGATGTTTACGTGATTATCTTTGCCTTGTCATCATGTTTATCTGTGCATTATCGTCTTCGGACTCAGTAACGTACTTGAAAACGGACTTATTACGCGAAACCTGGACTGTGCAGTAACATTAATAATAAAATTTTGAAACAAGGCAAAAACAGTTTTTGTTTACTTAATTTACAATTTTTCACCAAGAACCCTTAGTTGATTCAATTAAAATGATTTTACAAGTTACATGCGATTCTAGATTGTTTTAATTTAAAAACTCGTATAACTGTGATGCATTTACGACCAGAGCTATGGAATATAAAAAGTAACATATGCAAAGATCGAAGCTTAAAAATGGCATTCTCACAGCTACCCACGTAATACAAGATCTGTAAAACGAGCCATAGTTTATTCTGCTCGGGTTCTTAAGATGTTTAAAATTTTTATGAGGTTCATTGCGTTAGTTTCCGTGTCCATGGGCAGCGACCTGCCAAAAAACCGTTTTTAATTAACGTCTTTGTATACATTACGTTCCATTCCAGTCTTAGATGTATAGCATTTAAGAAATTCGTATTTCTCTCATTGTACTGCTAAACCACAATAAAATGTTTAAAATAAATTTTCAGCTGTTATTTCACACTACCTTAATTAATTCCTTGAGTTCATCTAAGAAATTGTTGTAAACGTCTACTATCAAGAGGCATATCGGTGAGAAATAAGCTGCAGAAATATATAAAACTTCGGCATGACTCACTAGTAGTCAAAACCCGAAGTGTCATCGCCAGTATGATTGTATACCAACGTTCTGGAATCGTCGAGTTATCGTTTCGGAAGGTTATTTAAAAAAGAAAACATAAACAAATGCGAATTTCTCTTTTTCTTAGTATCTTCCTTACTAGTGGCATGCAAAAGAAGGAGATCCCACACACTTCCACTCCCGTCCTTTTCGCGGCAATGTTTAGGCTCTTGTAAATAGTACTGGCACTCAACTCTTTTGCCACTAACGTTACCGGAAACATTCATTGGCAATGCTACCTGCGCACGGCAGCAATTAATGTGGACGACGTTGTTGCCGCACAACATTGCTATATTGTCGACAATAAGCAGTTATTATGGCCCATGTAGAGTAGGGTGACCAGGATTTAATCGTGCTTTTAAGGGGGACGACCAACACATACAAAGGTTTTAAGGGATATTTAGATGCAATACATTTCATTTGCAGAACTAAATCGCATTTGCTTGGAATGAGTGACAATGGAGATATAAACTAGAACACTTTGATTTCTTTTACTCTACTGTGTTATATAGTATCATATTTTGGGGTTAATCCACAACCCGAGAGAGAGTTTTTAGTGTGCAAAAGCACTTTATAAGATTCTTGTGTGGTTTATGTTCAAGAACAGTACTCTGAAACCTATGCAAAAAACTGGATGTAGTTACTACTGCGTCTGAGTATATTAATTCCATAATGACGTTTTTCATGAGTAATATGACTGTTTTTCCAACTCATAGCTTGGTACACAATATCAGTATCAGGAATGAAAACAAGCTCTATCGTTCCACTTGTTAACTTCTGTACAAGAATGTTGGCTGCAGTTGGGGTTACCACGCTGAGCGATACTGAAGTCACATTTACATAGCACACAATAAGCTCGGTAACGTTGGAGACCGTGGCCTTTAACGAAGAATATTCTTCGTCCTCACTACTTCAAATAAACACACGAGCATTTAATATTCTTGCTTCGTCGAGTTTTTACATCATCACTTCCACTGCGAGAGCACATAATGAAAATTGATTCCCTTTAGAAGCAGATTAAGACAGACGTGAACGCTGATCAGTAGGTATGATTTGGAAAAGAAGACCACACGAATCGGAACATTTCGTGTCGACTGTCCTGAGGTTTCGATTGCTACCAACTTAAAGCGATGTGTCAGTACTGGCTCTTTCAAAGCGTTGCGAAATGTTGTTGTGTCGTGTAAGACAATTGAGAAATAAATAATGTAACGAGTGTGTTTAAACATGAACGTCTCTGTAAACCACCTTCTCGAGTCCTTGTTAGTTCCGTGAGTTATTTATGCCATAGCTGCTGGTCGCTTGAAGACGACGCATCCATGGATTGCCATTAGTGACCGAGGAACAAGTAGAAATTCTCTCTCTCACGATCCCTCTGCACGCGTAAGCAGTTTCATTCTTTCTCCGTTAGTTGCATTTCCTTGAGCCGATCGTCTGATTTCCGTACAAGTACGAACACAGAAAAGATGAAATGTCGACGACAGTATAGATTATAATACCATAAATTTAGACGTCTTCCGGTCACGGAATTTGAACTGTCAGCAGTACTTCGCGGGATTGATATTTATAACTGTGATCACTGACGAAATTCATGGGAGAAGTAGGCTGTCAATAAAGGAACAGAGAGTATTTAAAAATGATTGCTATAGTACGGGAAATCCCGATTAATGTGGGAGAGTTGGTGACCCTGGTATGAAGGCGCCTTTAGGCAGTGGTCACAGCAGCCAGACCAAGGTCGCGCCATGCGGCTCACCTGCACTACAGCACTGGCCCCAGCGCCCCTTGCAGGGTCTGCCGCCGGCAGCACACGCCGCCACTTTCCCGCACGGGTCCCGCGCTGTAGCAGAGGCAGTCACGCCAGCCGCCTAGTGGAGGGTGGGCGACGCGCTAATGGCCTGTGGTCCTGCACGCGATCACACACTGGCTGTCCCATGAAACGGAGCACCACGGATGAGTCGTAAGAGAGATCTAGAACTCATATCACAAGTCAAAGACATCAAAAATTACTCCCTTTTGGAGCCATTGCAGCTATACAGGGTGAAAAGTATTTAAACCGACAAACTCTGGGAGGTTGTAGGGGACATCAAAACAAATATTTTTCCCTGATGTCATTTTTTCCTATGAGGAGTATTTAAACCGGTAGAGGAAGATTTCTCTGGCGACAAATTAATTAAACCAACAAAAAATCAAGAAGGGACATATCTGTTGATCGAGCAGGCCATGCTATAGGACCACCTCTGCCAATCCACGTTTCTGGAAACCGTCGGTCCAGGAATCGACGCACACGACGACTGAAATGTGCCGGCGCCCCGCCATGTCGGAACCACATGCGTTGTCTTGTAGGGAGCGGGACGTTTTCCAGCAATTCCGGCAATGCTCTGGCGAGAAAATTGCAATAGTGCCTGCCATTTTATGGCCTAGGTAGCCCAATTAAACAGTCCCCAACAACACCGACCCTCACATTAACGAAGAACCACACTTGATGAGCGCTATTAACTGTGGCATGTGGGTTATCCTCACTCCAAACATGCGAATTGTGCGCGCTGAAGACTCCATCACGCCCGAACGTTGCATCATCGGTAAACAACACAGAGGATGGAAATGTAGGATGTATTTCACAGTGTTCCGGGTACCACTGCGAAAACTGTGCTCTGGGTGGATAATCAACTGGTTACAGGTTGTGGACACGCTGTAAGTGAAATGGACGTAACTCTTGCTCTCGAAGGACTTTTCTTTGCACGAGTGGTGATTGAAGGATCCCGCTCCACATGCTGCAAGACAGCTTCCTCAAATTGCAGCGTTCTTACCGTGCGACGGCGTCCCTGTTCAGGTAATCTGCGAATTGACCCGGTCTCACGCAGACGTAGATACACAGCAGCAAATGCGGGATACGGCGATTAGAACATTGTTGTTGATAAACCCGCTGCGCAGGTCGTTCGTTGTGGTGCGCTACGTAGTACACACCAACCGTATCAGTGTACTCACTCCAGGTGTATCGCTCCATTAATAAACAGAGACAATGCACTGCTACACTGGTGGGCTGCAATTGTCTACAACTGAAGAGCGTAATACGCCCTCTAACAACTGAAGATCGTAATACGGCCTCTAACAAGTGAAGAGCGTAATAAGGCCTCCACCAGTTTAAATAATGCTCATAGGAAAAAATCACATTAGGGAAAAATATTTGTTTTGATGTCCCCTACAACCTCCCAGAGTTTGTCGATTTAAATACTTTTCACCCTGTATGTACGAGTTCCTGTACCTTCTAGGATAGAAAAAGAACAGTTTCTTACCTTCTAAACTGCTACCTAAACGTGATTTAGTGACCGCCTATAGAAGACATTCCTTCAAAATATTTCTGAAAATTATATGAAAAATGTGAGGAATTCTCTGGTGGGGCGCAGTTTGCGTTTAGGAAAGGTTTATGTACAACAGAAACAGTAGGTGCACTAAAAGCTCTAGTACAAAAGCCGGCCGCGGTGGTCTAGCGGTTCTAGGCGCTCAGTCTGGAGCCGCGCGAATGCTACGGTCGCAAGTTCGAATCCTGCCTCGGGCATGGATGTGTGTGATGTCCTTAGGTTAGTTAGGTTTAAGTAGTTCTAAGTTCTAGGGGACTGATGACCATAGATGTTAAGTCCCATAGTGCTCAGAGCCATTTTGAACTAGTACAAAACTGCTATAATCAGGATAAAAATGCACGTCTTTGTATTATTGAATATAAAAAATCGTTTGACAGAGTACATTATCACAAGCTTATGAGAATTATCAAAAGAATGGATATAGATCAGAAATACATCCGCTGTATTCAGATTTGATGTTGGTACTGAAACGTTCATGCTCGTCCGTCTTCTCGGTTCTTCTGTAGTGCCTGGTGAAGTCCTGTCGCGGCAGCAGCCAGACTCCACGAATTTTTATCGGCGTGCGGTGCGTGAGACAAATCACGCGACATATTGCTCCATAGTTTTGCTCGTAAATGTTTGTTGGCGGATTTGAATAATTTCTAGGCGTTGCTATAAGTACAAAATAAAGCCAATTAAGGGTCGCCAGCCTCGTTTAGACTCACGAGACAGGGTTAAAACAGTACCTTCCTCTATACCACTATCAGTGCCCTGAAGCCATCTGGCTACCGTCAAAAGCTCCTAAGTCCGATCACTGGATTGGGCAAGAAATACCACAATCATTCACTACTCCGTCACCAATCGGTTTCTTCCATCTCTTGTGTAAACAACACAGGAGCACAGCCTAAATGGCTCTGAGCACTATGGGACGTAAAATCTGAGGTCATCAGTCCCCTAGAACTTAGAACTACTTAAACCTACCTAACCTAAGGACATCACACACATCCATCCCCGAGGCAGGATTCGAACCTGCGACCGTAACGGTCGCGCGGTTCCAGACTGAAGCGCCTAGAACCGCTCGGCCACTCTGGCCGGCAGCGCAGCCTGAAGTCAAACAGTAAGGACATACACCAGGTCTCGACACTTCAAATTTATATTCAAGCTAAACTTAGTGTTTTCTCCTTCTAACAACCCTCGCAAAGTCTACTTTGTTCTATACATAACGCCTCCAGCAACCCATTTGCTCCAAACACTGTTAAGCGGCCCCTTCCTAAAACGTCCATGTACGCTCACTGACATCAACACCCACCTTGAAAACCAGCAGTAGATGTTTCCCATGCGTGGAAATGAACGCACTTCCAATCAGTTTTTGAACATTCCATACTCGAAAACAACCTTAATGGCCCCTCATTATAGACTTCCAAAATACTGCTCCACACCACTGCATCTCAGAGGACTTAAACTAGCCTCCCGCACGTTACCAGGGTCACCTACCTAGTCCTTGATTTCAAAACTGTTTGTAGCTCCTCGACATTCTTTCCACCTGCAGACGTTTCGGCCAATTGGCCTCCAGAGCAGTGAGCAGGCACAGCTGTTGGCCATTTGCTACTAATGCTCAGTGTACTACGGTAAAGTGCTGCTGCCTGTCCCGACACATTCAGAAGTTCGTTTCGCAAAGGGTACTAGGAAACGCCAGCCATTCTGTGGTTTCTGATAGACAATGTAAAGTAGTAATTTTTGACGTAATTTTTTTACTTATACGAAATTTTTCTTTTAGGTTAATATTTTAAAAATACATTTGAGTGCGTAATTGCGTTTCCCCTACTATCGGATTTAACTTCTTCTCATGTAATGCTCCTACTAATACATTCAGTTTATATTCTTCTATCAATTATAGCCTTTTAAAATTGAAACGAGATACAATTTGAGTTTATTTTCTTTTATAATCAAATATCAGTTCTATTTTGAGAGAACTTGAAAAGTAACTTACTCAGCTCCATTTTTGATATTTATTCAGAAAGAAAATATGCTTTTTATTTTTCTTTCCTTGCATACTCTTGCTGTTTTCAAGTACTGTGGTGTTCCCCGAAAGAACGCACTCTTCGCCTTTCCCAATAAAAACAAAACTAGATGCCACTGCTAATCTCTTCGGCAACAGATAATGACGTTTTACCGCACGTAAATGTCCCAAATAGAATTTTCAATGCCTGGTATTGGATACAGGAAGCATTTCGTTCTTCAAGTAGAAAATAATGTTGCTCCTTACTTTCTACTGTTCCAGTGTAACAACTCGAAAATCGGGTAACTAAAATCGATTCTATGTTGGGCTCAATACTAACTTCTTGCATATTCTCAAAATCCTGAATACGATTGTAGAAAAAGGATAATGTTATTTCCACTTTTTAACATTGACTGATTGTATGTAATGGCCGACAGTTGATTTCACAACGACCAGCCTCAGTGCTGTAGGCGTTCATAAGCATGCATGGTGCGTACTCTAGAATTATTCCATCGTTCATCTACGCTGCTAAGCCGGGAGCTTGTTCCTGCCATGTGAACTTCTACAACAATATACAGAGCAAACAATATATTAAAAATCACCATTCACATAATTTAAAAAACGAAATTTTGCACTGGTATTCAGTCTAATATTTATCTATAGCTAAGGTGGTGCGTCACTTTTCTTGCGCGGCGCATTACACTCATTTGGGCCTGTCACAGTCGCATGTCCAAAGTGGGACTGAAGACATTCCATCCCGTATGGAGTTCTGCTATACAATAGTTAGTGGACGTCCACAACTCACACACACGCACACACACACACACACACACGCACACACACACACACACACACACACACACACACACACACACACACACACACGCACAGAGAGAGAGAGAGAGAGAGAGAGAGAGAGAGAG
Organism: Schistocerca piceifrons; assembly: GCF_021461385.2. NCBI lineage: Eukaryota > Metazoa > Arthropoda > Insecta > Orthoptera > Acrididae > Schistocerca > Schistocerca piceifrons. The sequence goes on along the minus strand of NC_060140.1, from coordinate 775,223,511 downwards.
AGAGAGAGAGAGAGAGAGAGGGAGAGGGAGATTGGGGAGGGGGGGTGGAAGAGAGGGAGGCTAGAACGGGAGCTGGAGATATAGACTTCGTGCTTTTTTACAAATTTCTCTCATATTTCGAGCGATTATCGTCTGCGACCATACTAAATCGCAGCTTTAACAACGCCGAGCGCTAAGGGAATTCTATGGTTTTTAAAGTTTATTTCTGTTTCACCATTTTAAGAATATTAATTTCGAATTTGTTCTAATTGTTTTTGTTGCTAGCTGTCAACATTTTCTCAATCGTTATCATATTTTTCTATTTCAGATTTTAAATTTTCAGTGACAACCTGACATTATGGTGTAGGCCTCTGATAAAGATATTTCATATGAAAACCTTGTTGAATATCAGAATTTAATCATAAGAAGAATGCGATGTGAGATCGTTGAATAAAAATGATGATACACCTTTTCATATTTAATGATCCGTAATTATGAACTTAGCATGTACTAATGAAATATGCTTATTATTTCAGCATCAAAGTAATCGACGTAAATTCATTGGTGGGTACCTATAATCGTTTAAGGTACAATAAGTTTCTGATAATTCTGGTCAAATTTACCTTTATATGTTATCAAACTCACCGAACAAGTTACATAAGAGAACAGCAATTTTACAATCTTGCCTCCTCTATGATAAATTTATATAAACATGAAGGTGAGTGATTACCACTTCATTTGTGCACGATTCATCACATAGAGTGTGGATAAGGCAAACTTTCATCAAGAAGGACAGTCAAGGGTTCGAGAACCACACCTCCAGAAAACAAGTCCAGTTGTTTAAACACTGGTCACGTCATTTTATACTAAAAGAGAAGCCTTTCATTTAAGAGCGTTAACATCAGTTGAACGCTTACGTCTTCGGGCCTCTGAATATTTTTAGTTCTACGATGATTGTTGCGAAAGAGAAGTGGCGTCTCTATGGCTACAAAGCAGAACCTTCATACATTTGGTAACAAAGTGCGGCTTCGTCAAAAAACGTTTTCCGTGATATGTGAACAATGTCGTCGCGTGTGCTATGCAGCAAGTGCCAATGGCATTGTTTCCTGCCACCAGCACGTACCCTCATCCGGGGAGGCCGGCTTCAGGTGTCGTGTACCACAGTGTGCAATTAGAAGCACGAAATTGTCCATCAACGCTGGAGGGAGGTCCGGAATTTTAATGGCCGAGTAGCGACACGGGGTACTAGCCGGGACGCCTCTACGAGCACTTGCAGTGCGTAACACGGGCGCTAATTCCTTTTGCAGCTACTATTTAGTGCACGGAGCCCCCAATCATTGTGGGTTGCAGTCAGATGCTAACACTGAGATAAATGCAATTACGCGTTTTGCGACCCCTCCTTTCCCAGCAGGCCGTAAAATCTCTGGAGTGCTGCTTTAAACATCGTCTTCTGTTTCCTACTCGAGAGTTTTCCTTATTGCTTCGTAGTAACGCAGGCACTGAGTTCTGAAGTAGACCATCACTGAGCGTATACAAAGAAGGGCAGCCCTATCGGTCACAGGCTCTTTTGTTTGGTGATAATAAATAGCAGCGTTGCTAGAAGATCTTAACTGGCGAATATAAAAAGATGGCACACCTCACGTGAAAAGCACCACAGGAAGTTCGAAAAGCCGGCCATCTGGCTGGAAACTGCGGATATTTTTCAGACGTACGTGGATCCAGCCCGCAGAGATCATCATCGTCAGCCATATACTGTTCACTGCTGGGAATAGGCCTCTTCCAAACTTCTCCATACAATACGATTTGCTTCCAAGTTTTTCCTGCTTGTTTCTTTAACTAATCGGTCTATTTTCCATAAGATAGTCCTCTTGGCGTTTTATTATCGAGACGAATCCAACACTGAATCTCCTTAGTCCATCTCCAATCACTTCGTTTCGCTAAATGTCCGGTTTATCTGAACTTGTGTTTCTTGTAAAACGCTACCGCACCGTCAACTCCTGGCTTTCCTCTCATTCTTTGGCTTGTTTTTCTTCCCCTTCTTTTCAGGCCCTATATGCATTTTTATTCCACAATTTTTAACTGCTGGAGCGCTTAATGTCCAGCATTCAGTTTCTCCAAACGAACTCTAACCCATACAGATTGTCAGTGTGTAACAAGACTGAACAACAACTCACAAGGAGGTGTACTAACAGGCATTCTTTCCATCCTTTATCTAAGGATGGAACGGAAAAGAACCCTTATTTATGATACAATAAGAAAATAACCTCTACCGCTTACTTTAGTTTAATACGTGCTCGGACTTTCCGTGCAGTCGGCGGAAATGTTACTGGCAGCCACGGGTGGAAGCCAAACACTCTTTGGCGAGCGATGCAAATTATTCCATGTATTGCTCCGAAGATTAACTAGAAAATATTTATTGGCAGATATAGATCAATATTCTGCAGAGCTATGCTTTTATTTATTCTCAACGTAGACAGCTCTTCGAGTAGACCCTTGATAGAGGGGCGGACGGAATCATAATCGGTGATCTTTTGGATTTTCTGACATTTCCTTTACAACCAAGAGAAACCTAGCAAAATCCTTGATGATAAACGAGGGATTGGAAACATGCAGGGTGACAATTGTTGAACTATATGAAATAAAACCGTCATAACTTCTGAGCGATTTGCGTTAGGATGTTCAAACTGCTCTGTTGGTCGCTGGGCGTGATGGGAATTAGCATACGCTGAATGATTTTGTTTAGCTACGAAGCCCACTTTGATATGGATGGATTCGTCAGTAAGCAAAATTGACGCATTTGGGGGACTGCGAGTCCACATTTCACAACAGAGAAGTCTCTTAACTCTCAACGCGTGTCCGTGTGGTGTGCAATGTCCAGTCATGAAATAATCGGTGAGATATTCCTTGATGGCGCGATAAGTACCGAACGGTACCTGAGGGTTTTGGAAGATGATTTCATCCCTATTATCCAAAGTGACCCTGATTTCGACAAGATGAGGTTCATGCAAGATGGAGCTCGACCCCATCGAAGCAGGAGAGTGTTTGACGTGTGGAGGAGCACTTTGGGGATCGCGTTCTAGTTCTGTGGTACCCAGAGGCTCTATTTGCCGCCATATTCTCCGGATGTGAACACATGCGCCTTCTTTTTGTGGGGCTATATTAAAAGCAAGATGTACCGCAATAACCCCAAAACCATTGCTGAGCTGAAAACTGCGATTCAGGAGTTCATCGACAGCATCCATGTTCCAACATTGCCAATGATGGCAGGCATATGGAACACGTATGACATAAATCCGAATATCTGTAGTGACGTTTACATGTTGAACAAAGTGTGTACACGCCGTAGTTTGTAACTAATTTACGTTTTTCATATAGTCCAATAATTGTCACCCTGTATTTAATTGAACTCTAGGAACATATGTGTTATACAACAATTATGAAAGCCTAGTCTGCGTGGAAGTGTATTTGTTTATGTGTAAGTAGAGTAAGCCGATGACATGCTCGACATATGCTGTATACCGTCTTGGAATTATGTAAAACAGTCTTAACACGGGTCTCGAAGCTTGCTTTGACTACGAGACGGGGAGGAACTTGTCGGTGCTCCCAAAACCAACGATAACGCTCTCTTGCTATGTAACCGCAATCAGAATGGTTCTAAGATCTGGTAAATGGACCGAAGAAATTTCACCGCTAACAGTAAAGCTCCTGAATAGGAGGACAGGTTGATCAGCTAAATTTAGGTTTTCTTTGAGCGTCTTTCTATTAGAGATAAAAGTAAATGTTCATCAGTATGCTCTGTCTTTGTCCCAGCACTGTGTTTAGCAGAATAAATTTTCCAGCATGTTCTTTCATGTTACTAATAAGATTTCATCACCACTCCTTTCTTCTTCTGTCTATCGTTTAATGGATGTTGGTTACCTCACTGCGGAGCTTTATTGTGTGAATCGCAGTATTAACGAGTTGGCCTGCCCTTTGGAATCCTATCCGCTGCTGTTAAGTTATCTAACCAAGATATTCTTCTTTGCCCTTTACTTCTTGTATTCTCGATCTTCCTTCCCGCTGTCAAGTGTAGCAGCAAAATACATTTGGTGCTCCGTAAGATATGTCATAGGTAAGCAATTTTTCTTGTTGGAAACGTTGCTAACATCACTCGCTGTTTGTGTATTCTTCGAAATACTTCGGTATTGGTTACCTTTGCTGTCCACGGCATTTAAAAGGCGTCGATCTTATATGCTGTTAGCATATTTGGTGTTTGTGCTTCAGAGCCGAACACAGGCAATATACACCTTCTTACAAATCGAGCTCTATACTTTTGGGTATAGGTCTGTGGTTGCGAGAATTTTCTTGACTTTCATGAAAGCGAATTTTTACGTTCTCTATGCGACATTTATCTCCACGTCTGATCTACAAACTTTATATAGCTAAGTTCCAAGGTATTTAAAATTGTCTACTATTTCTTTTAAGTAGCCACTGAACAGTAGAGTGAGATTAGTAGAGGAGTCAGGCTAGACCTAGACCTAGATTTCTGCCGCAATCTTCTGATTTGTTGACGAGTTATTGAAGATTATTATCAACAATGAGTGCTGTATCATCAGCATACCGAATGTTGTTGATGTAGACTACATTAAATTTTCTCTCTTTTCTATATTGTCGATTGCTTCCTGAAACTTACTTTCTGAGTAAAAGATGTAAAGCAGGATCGACTTATCACATCCTTGCCGGACTCCCCTACGGATATTAACCGTGTCGGCGTACTCATTATCAAAATTTAATTGTGCTGACTGATTCTGTAACAGACAATTTACAGGCTGCGACATCTGGCGAGTACTAGGCGCTACTGTGAGCAACAATGTCGGTTTCCGAGTGAGCGACAGACTGCAACTATTCTCCAGCCAGAGGATAAAGAATTGGGTTCCAGTAATCTGGCTAACACCTGGTGACCTGTCCCAAATGGGTTGATATAATTTATAATGCAAATGGCGCATCATGTAATAATTAGTCGATCTGAGATAATGGATTTCCCATGAGAATTATCTGATTTCTGTTGGTATATAAGAAGCTAAGTCAGAATAAATAATACACCCCTCTACCATCCTCCACACCTACAAATCCTTAATCCGTCCCATCCTCTGTTATGCCAGTCCCGCCTGGATATCTGCCCCCCCCTCCCAAATTCATAAGTCCCTCCAGGTCCTTGAGTGAAATGCACTCCGCCTCGCCTTCCGTATATGCCTCCCGTCCGCCACGCGGATCCTCTGTGACCTCATTCCTTTCCCCATCTGCTCCTATTCCTCGAACATATCCGCATACTCTACACCTCCCGCCGCCTTGATCCCCCTCAACCCTCTCGTCCCCACCCCCTGCCACGCCTTCACTGTTGTGTCCCCCCTACCCTCCATATGCACACCTTTCATCTTCTTTCCCAAGGTGGCTTCTGTCAACTCCCCCTCCCAGATGATGCCCTCTCTCCCGCCATCCATCCCTCCTATCAACTCTAATCCCCACCCCTCCTCCTTTCCTCCATCCTTTCCCTGGGCTCCCTCTTCCTCCCTTCCATCCTGTTTTCTCCCCACCAAACCTCTTCCTACCTCCCTTCTCCCCTCCCCCGAGTCCTTTTGTATTCCCCTCCTCTGCCTTCGCCACTCCTTGTCGCGTCTGCCCAACAATCCTAATCCTCTTATGGGTCCTCATCCTCCATCAGCTCCTTTCCCCCCTCCCCCCTTCGCTTTTCCTCTCCTTCACCCCTTTTTTACTTTTCCAGTTCCCCCCGCCCCCCCCCCCCACCTTCTCTAGGCTGTGGTATGTCATATTTGCCAAATTGCACTGCAGCGTTCCAGTGAACGTTCAGTGTTGTTCGTCTTTCTAGTGCTGCGAACAGAAACCATGCTGTTGCTGGGTGTGAATTTTATGTCTTTTGCAAACAGAAACCAGACTGTCGCCGTATTTTTTTAATTGTCTGTCTCGTATTTTACCTGTCTGCTTCGTATGTATTTTATTAGCATCAGCACCCCTTTGTTCTATGTTTTAAGTTCCACAATTTTTTATCCCTGTTACTATTTAATTCTCCGATTTTATCGCCTGTTTCTATTATTTATTCTCTTCATGTTATTCAAACAAGGTCTGTAGGCTGCAGAGCGGCATACTAAGCTGCTACCAGCCCGCCGCCTTCGGGGGGGAATCGAAATTCAACAAAGGAAAAAAAAAGGAATAAATAATAATATTGAAATGTTTGTGAACAGTAACGTCCTTAGAACGGTCTGCTTCCATAATCGTAGGGTCTGTGTGTTTATCCCATGGGCTGATAAATATAGTTGCGACGCCTAGGAAACATAAGTGTGTGAGAAATGGAAAATATTCCATAGCATCAATTCCCTAAAGGATGAAATTCATTGAAGGTCATAATAGTGAAATTTAGTGGGACGTCTGCTACGGCATCCAGGAATAATTAAAGTGGCAATGGAACGAGCAATGGAGGGGGAGGGGGGAGGTGGAGAGGGGGAGAGAGGGAGAGAGGAATCGTAGAGGAGACCGATGCAAAACTATATCGCTGTATCATCCTATGACACATAGGTCAGGATGTATGACGTGTATAAAGACTGAAATCTGAAAAACTAGCTTTTGCTGAAAGTGAAGCGCAAATTACCCAGACTATATTCATCCAGTGCTTCTTAATGAGAACAATTAGTGGCTTTAAACATGATATTAAACCTTTTCTTTTTCCCCTTACATGCTTAAAGTCAAGTATTTAACACATTAACTCAATTGTACATTAACGTAAGTAAAATAAAGCTGTTTTATAGATGGGAGTTCGATTCTTTGAAGATCAGTCGTTACGACACACACAGTTGAAATTACAGTTCACGTAAGTCCAGTGAAAATTACTGCAGTCATTTGAAATAATCAACACAAGGCACACTTCCTGCGTAAATCACTCGCGATATCATTTCGTCTCTTCCCCTGTCAACTATGTTATAGCCGCTTCCACATCATTAGCACGACTACATTCCCCGAATCCATACTGGCCCCAGACTACAGGGCGTCTCAGACCTTTTGGGCCAAATCGAAACAGGTGATAGTGGCTCCACAACAGTTTATATTAAGATGGGCAACCAATCGGAAATGCATATTTATTATGTTATGGACATACACAGTTTACATCTCATAACGACGACGTAGCTCATAGTTATTGTTTAAAGTGACGACCGCTAATATCAATGTATGCATGACAACAGCGCATGACCTTCTGCCGCACTCTCAAAGATCTCTGGTGTCTGTTGTACGAAGAGGCAGATAGCGCAGACCGTAGCACCCAGGTCTTCATCCGTTTCTACAAGGGTTTCGTACACGAACGTCTTGACGTAGCCCCAGAGGAAAAAATTCCAGAGGTGTGAGATCCGGTGATCAAGCTGGCCTTGGGACAGGACCCTCCCTTTCCAATCCAACGATGCGGGTAGATGTTGCTCAGGTGCTGGCGGACATTAACATTGACGTCGGCTATTGCCCAATCGTGTTGAAACCACATCCTTCTGCGGACAACAAGGGGTACAGTCTACAAGAACTGTGGCTGCACATCTCGCAGGAACACCAGGTAACGCACTGAGACTGCCGGTCGTCGCTTTGAACAATTACTATGAGCTTACATGTTTATTATGCGGTGTGCACTGTGTATTTCCATACCACAAAATTATGCAAACCCACCATTGGCACAAAAGTATGCATTTCCGGCAGTTGGTTCCCTGTCTCAGTATAATCGGTTGTGGACCCACCATAACATGTTTTACTTTGACCCAAAAGGTTTGAGACACACTGTAGGCAGACTCCTCAGGTTGATTGAAACAGTGCCGACCATCCGCACTGTCCATGCAGCACAGAACCACCTGAAAAAAAAAAAAAAAAAAGATTACGGCACCCTGGGTGAGGTGATAGCTAAGCTTATATGCTCTGTGACGGTTCTTTGCAATATGGGACCAAGCACAGACCACGTTAAATCTTCTTTGTCAAGCAAAAATATTAGAGGCCACTCTGTATGGATAATATATTGTCCATATAACATGTTTGGTTTTGTGCTTGCTAAACATGCTCCTTCCCCAGTTTATTTGTATTAAGGTTTCTCGGCGTACTACATACTACACCTCTGTAGAGCACAGAGCAAGCCGTTGGGAGTGTTCCTGTCTACAGATAAGAAGGTAGGTTTACAGGAATGTAGACATCTTATAGGTGGGTGACGGCTTTATTGTAACATGAGTCGCAATTTTGTCTGAATTCGGTCCGGAACTTGCCTTCTGGCACAAAGAGAAAGACTTAAGCAAGAAAACTTTTAGCCTAGAGTGGTTTGTGCTCCCAGTAACGTTCAAGGTGTCTCAATTACAACTTTTTACTGTAAATGCCAGTGATGAATGCATGTGTGGCGTATTGTCGTTAATGATGGTGACTAATATCGTGTTGTAACATATAACCTATCCCTCTCGAATAGCACTGAAAGGTCCGAAAGACTACAATGTCACATGCTGCCACTCCATAAGATGTGCCAGAGAGGTTTGGGTTTTAGTGTAGAAAATTGCTGCAAAGCCTTGAGATCACAAGGAGATATATTACTTAAGTTATGATGCCGCCCACCATCTCTTCAAATTTTCTATTAATTATTTTTTCTCGTCCACACACTTAATTCACGAAAGATCTTAGTAACTTTTCAACTATTTGAGATGATATCTCTATTGCTAGATGCCTTGGTAAGTATTTATGATTATCATAGCAAAAATGGTTCAAATGGCTCTGAGCACTATGGGACTTTTACTGCTATGGTCATCAGTCCCCTAAAACTTAGAACTACTTAAATCTAACTAACGCAAGGACAACACGCACATCCATGCCCGTGGCAGGATTAGAACCTACGACCGTAGCGGTCGTGCGGTTCCAGACTGTAGCGCCTATTATCATAGCAGACCTACTCATTATTCCAATAATTCTCCCCATAATTCACGCCTCCCTTTTTATTTCTAGTGTCTTCCTTTCGTAAACCTGCTTCTGTACGTTAAGGTGTAGATCTTTCTGGAAAAGGATACAAGCCACACACGGAAATCAACTTTCCCACTTTTTGGATTGTTTCGGGTGATTAATGGTCAGATTTCATAAATTTCCTTATTTTATTTTTCAAAGAATTATGATTACAATACAGCATGAATTTAACGTAGGTTTCTTCAAACACTTTTGATTGTTTAATTGGACAAGGATGGGGCAGGGAGGAACCATCAGTCACCCGCATGAAGTACTCAGGAAATCCACCTACGATATAGAAAAGAATAGCCTTTCTGAGATGTGAAGCCATTATCCCTAAACACGATCTCAGCATCTTCATTCATTAAATTGCCTTGGTCTGTCTTAGCATGTTCCTAGTATTTAGTATCTCCTGACAAATTACTATAAGAAGAGAAAAGCCACTACGATTACGTAGTAGTGGAAAGGAATGAGGACCAGATAAGATCCTGTAAGGTTCTAGAAAGATGATGCGACTGGAAAAAAGCACAGGTCATTCCCGTTTTCAAGAAGGGTCGTAGAAAAGATGAATGTAATTGTAGGCCTATATCGTTGACATCGATTTGTTGTAGAATTGTGGATCATTTATATGCTCAAGAATTACAATGTTCTTAGAAAACGACAATCTCTTCTATAAAAATCAACATGCACTCGTCCATGAGATCCATAGAGAACGCAAGTTGACTCCATGTTTCTTGATTTCAGGAGGGCATTTGACACCGACTCGCACTGCCATTTAATGAAAAACGTACGAATCTACCGAGTATCGGACCAGATTTGCGGCTAGATTAACGACTCCCTTGCAGCTAGAAGTAGACACGTCTCTCTTAACGGAACAAAACAGACAGATGTAAATTTAATTTGCAGAGTACCCCAAAGAAGTGAGATAGGACCGTTACTGTTTACATTGTATATAAGTGATCTAGTAGAAAGCGTCCGAAGCTCTGTAAGACTGTTCACAGGTGGCTGAAGTACCAACCCTGTAAGACAGTATCGATTTGCAGAATGACCTGCAAATGGCTGATGATGGCTGTTGCAGTTGATCCTGAACTTAAATACACTGATAAGCCAAAACATTATGACCACTGACCACGGCGACGTTGGATGCCGCTTGTTCGTGTTGTGGGCTTGTGACGCGGTAACAAAAGTGTTATCGGAGCAGACAGGGACCCACAGAAGGTACGGGCTTAATATGTGGAAATTCATTGAGATAAGCGGCTTTGACAAAGGGTAGTTTATTAATACGTAGGACTTGTGAATGAGCATATCCAAAACGGTGAAGCTGGTCGAATGTTCACATGCTACTGTCGTGAGCACCTATGGAAAGAAGTTGAATGGTAGTGAAACTACCACTAGGCGCTAAATGGTTGTACGTCCACGATTTTTCGCAGAACGTGAACATCGGAGGCTTGTCTGATCTGTCAAGCAGGATAGGTGGTGATCCGTGACATTTATGCAAAAAGAGAACGATGCTGGTGCATGCACAAGTGGTTTGGAGCACACCGTTCATCGTCCATTGTTGAACATGGAGGTCCGCAGCAGATCACTCCTATGTGTTCACATTTTGACCCAATGACATCCTCATTTACGATTGCTGTTAACACTGGACCATTGGGATTCGACCGTCGATCAATGGAACCGTGTCAGCTCTTCGTCTCCACAAACGCCTTCATCGAGGTGAAACGGTGGCTCGAAACGTGCAGCGCGTCACGGGCGCCGGCCGTATTATTGGGAGCAGTATTATGCAGTGGAAGACATTCTCAGTGTTTGCATGGAACCTGTGGTAGTAATCGAAGTCACGCTGACAGCTGCGAACCACCTGCATCTCTCCATGCTTGATATCTTCCCAGACGGCGATATCATCTTCCAGCAGTATAATTGTCCGTTTCTCGGAGCTAGATCCGTGCTACGGTAGTTTAAGGAGCATTACAATGAAGTCACGTTGATGTCTCGGAGACTATTAATAGCATATTAGGGAAGAAGGGAATATCGTGTCGATGTGTGTAACAGCTGGCCGGCGGTGAAACAGACGATTTGGAAATGTCTGGGACAAGTCACGGGCGAAGCGGCTGACGAGCGTGAGTCCCGAGTCCCCGGGAATTCTTTCTGCTGCTTTCTTGGGGGACAGCTGCAGCCACGCGGCGCTCACGTCATTAAGAGACACTCTTCCCCCTCCACGGCATGACACTCAGGTAGCCAGGGACGGAGCGTCCGGAACTCTTCGAGAGCTATGACAGCTGCGCTGTGGGGCAGCATAGGGGAGCACACTCGAATTCAACGATGTCGGGGACACCACCAACAATTTCAACAGAAACGTTATGTTCTTCCAACACAACGACTCTTCCTTACGGAAAGAATATTGAAAATGTGCAACATTTTGAAACCCAATGATTAAGATTGGGAGTCCCGATGTACAGGAAAAACATACGCCGGAAAAGAAGTAGCTAACTTCTAGCGTACTTCAAGCTACCGACGAAAGAAAGAAAAACAAAAATAAAAAGCTTTGAGGATTCAGCACTATTAGTGGAGGGAAACCGACAAACAAATCGTCGCATGAGAGCAGTCGAGTACTTCAAAACAACATCTTGAATGGGTAAATATAATAACAGGAACGATATACGAGAGGGTGAGTCAATAAGCTCGTGTGAGTACAGCGCTACCTATGAATTTCCGTGATCCAAATGGGAGAATATTATGATGCTCAGGATGATGTCGTGTTTCTTAACTTCCAGTTCCAAATCTACGCCTAGAAAACAAAATACATGCATGAGGAATATCTGAATAGAACTGCTATTTAAAACTTCCTTTCAAGTAGAATTATTTACTTGTCTTAACGACAAGGTCTCCTAACAAGGAATGGTCATGTGCAGTATACCTTACAGTAGCGCGATAAGCTTGCTGCTCTTAACGATATCCAGTGTGTTTTATAATCAACAAACTGACGCGAGTAAAGATAAGAGGTAATAGAAGCAATAACGTTCGAGTAAACTTACTGTCTGATCAGAAGTATCAGGACACCCCTATGTAATGCGCAATTTATCATTAGATCTCACGAGAGGCGGGCCCGCCCATATAAAAAGAGGCGGGGAGTATTGTCAGTACAGATGCAGTAACAGCAGAATTTGCAGATAAGAGAGTATTTTACTTTATTTCCAATTTTTCTGTTTCACATACGTGAAATGACTGTATCAGCGCTGCAGTATGTACGGAGTAAGGGTAAATATAGACTACTCTGACGTGACGTGTTACCACATCACGTGGAACGACGTCGGACATGAAGCGGTATTCACATTGGCCCGACGTATAGCAACATGAAACAACTACTTCGTGTGCATTGGATCTCCCGACAGTTTATTTTGAACCTGTGTACGTGGGCTGCTTCTGTGTTGGCAACGCTGTGCAGCGCTTTGCATTGGATCTCTGACTGCGCTTTCTTTTTAAGAGACACTGTGTCTGGTTGGACTCGTTGTTGGAAGTTAATTGCCAGTAGTGTTGGGGAGTTGGAAGTTAGTCCCCAGCTGTGATGGAAGTACTTTTGAGCAGTTGGAGGTGAACAGCCAGCAGTGATGGATGTTAAATGTGAGAAGTTAGCATTGATGGAGGGTAGAGGTCTGAAGTGTAAGTAGGCTAACGATCTGGAAGTATCCGACTTGGAGACTGAAAATTATTCATGACTATATATCTTTGTACAGGATGTCAATGACGATTTATATTCGTGTTTGAACTGGATGTCACATTATTAAGGTAAAAAATGCATTATTTGGTTTGCAACAAAATCTTTTCTTTGCTGGCCACATGCCTATTAGTAGTTAGTATCTTTAGTAGTTAGAATCTTTTATTTATTGACGCTCGCTGTCTTGCAGTAGTTGGCGTAATGATGATTTTTGTGAGGTAAATGCTTAATGAAATCTATAGGTTATTGTTAAGATTTCTTTTTAGTCAGAGCCATTCCTTTGAATTAATTATTTGAAATCAGGTTGTAATTTTTTTTGAGCAGTCAGATTGCGTTGCGCTAGAATATTGTAGGTCAGTGTTGATATGATAAGAAAAAGTAAAGAGAAAGTAGGCTCAATACTTTCAGTTTTACTTATCTGTTTCAGAATCAAATAACGTAGAAGTTTCATCTTCTCATTCTGCAATTTAAGTACAGACACACTCATTTAAATAAAGAAGTTTCACCTGCAATCATGAATGTACTCTGTATTGTTAACATACTGGAAGAAGAAGAAGAATAAGAAGAAGAAGAAGAAGAAGAAATGGCTGCTCTGCGTATTGTATCCATTTGCTCGTCTAGAGAATGGATGCGTCCTATCAATATGGGGCGAGACGAATTCGGAGAGTTCCAAAATTTAACGCCTCAACTAATAGAAGATGAAGAGAGATTTAAGTGGTATTACAGAGTGACAAAAACTGAATTCTACCATCTCCCGATATTGATTGGTCCGATGATAGAGAAACGCTCACTCAACGTACGGAAAGCATTCCGGTGGACATACGACTTGCAGTTTGCTTGAGGTAAGTGCTAACACATTATTTTATTGTATATCTGTTACTGATTTTCTTTTCACAAAGTTCGTTTTGTTATACATCAGAAAAGTAATTACAAATTAGTAAAGTTTTCTTGCGGTTTCTCTCGCTAAGTGAAGCAGCAGTGCAAGCTGTGTTCAGACTGCTTAGGAGTTGGTGTTCAGGAGGAGTGATTGAATGGTGATGGATTTGTATTAAGAGTATTGTGGTAGCCAGGGTTCACCTGAAATGAGCTCCCACGTGCAGCTTGCAACGCTGCCCCCAAAACAATGCTGCTCTCGTCCACTTTGTTACTTGGTGCAGCGGGTGCACTTTGAAGAAGTACTTCGAAGCTCAAGCGTCGGTTGTCTTTCGTAAGTGTAACCATTTTTTGTACGGATGACAACAAACTTTTTTTTTTCTCCAACATAAGGCCTAACGGGACTCATAGAAGGTTGAGTAAAAGTTGTTGGGAATCTGACACATTGGCTGTGGGATTATCGATGGCCTCCGCCATTGTAGTGATTTTTTATAGCCTGAATGTATACATTCCGTAGTTCACTCCAATTCTCTCTACATTTATTACCTAGTACAGAGAAATTAGTTTAGAATTCTAGGTCAGTGTTTAGTTATCTATTAGTTATTCATTTATTCTGCTTTGGCGCTCAAAGATAATAAAAGGTCACCTAGTTGCCAAAGAACAAAGTAAAGAGTAATACCTCAATAATTGGCCTTTTTTTCACTGTTCATAGGTACTTGGCAATTGGAAATTCTTACAGAACACTGGGTTTTTCTTTTCGGATTGGATTTTAAACTATTGGAGAAATAGTTAAAGAATGTTGCGAGGTTATTTGGAAAACTCTAAAATCGATTTACATGCCAGAACCAAACAAAGACGAATGGAAATAGATTGTCAAGGATTATGATGAGAAGTGGAATTATCCACACTGCATAGGAACTTTGGACGGACAGCACGTTCAAATCCGATGTCCGGCTGGTGCTGGTCGTTGTACTATAACTACAAATGCTCAAATTACATAGTTTTATTGGCTTTGGCAGATGAAAATTACAAATTAACGCTTGTTGACGTTAGAGTTTACGGCAAAAATAGCAATGGAGGAACTTTTGAAGAGCCTTGGCACGAAATTGAAGAAAAACTCTGCATTTCAGGTTAGTGAAGACAGTTATTTTGTCCAAATATGTTATTAGTTTTTCGTTTTTTTTACAATTTGTAATAGTTCAAAAGGCGTTATATTTGATTTTGGGAGGAAAAAAGTATCAATCAATATCAAATAAAACCAGATATGAATACAATAGATATTTATTATATGGTTATGTGATTTTATAACTAAATATAACACCTAAAATTGAAATTGAAACTAAGTTATATTGAATTTAAAATGGTCGGTTATAACGAATGCGTCTGTTAAATAATAATGGACACGTCATGGAGCAACTCTACCCTTTCGAATGGAGGGCCATTGCCAGGGACAACTTGCTGAACCATGATCAGAAACGAAGTACTTTTTGAACTTATCTCTGGTGAAGACTGCTTCTCTCACGAAATTTCTACGAATGAGTTGAAAGCAACAAATACGCCACTCTACAAGACAAAGAGTTATTACTAGCAGTGGAGAAGTTTCCTTATGTAACTGATGTAGATAAAGCCTTCCCTCTTAAAACCTATTTGATGCGCCCATACAGCAAAGCAGCCATTAAAAGTGACGAAGAGAAGGTGTACAGCTGGCCGGAGTAGCCGTGCAGTTCTAGGCGCTACAGTCTGGAGCCGAGCGACCGCTACGGTCGCAGGTTCGAATCCTGCCTCGGGCATGGATGTGTGTGATGTCCTTAGGTTAGTTAGGTTTAATTAGTTCTAAGTTCTACGCGACTGATGACCTCAGAAGTTAAGTCGCATAGTGGTCAGAGCCATTTGAACCATTTTTGAAGGTGTACAACTACCGCCATTCAAAAGCTCGACGGAGTGTAGAGAATGCGTTCGGAAAATTAGCCGGGCGCTGGAGAATATTTCTAAAGCCTACTGAAACTAAACCAGGAACTGTTTTAACTTCCACCTGTCTGCACAACACGCTTAGGAATACATCAACCAATATTTCCCCTTTCGAGGAACAAATCTGAATGGAAAGTGAACACATTCATGGTGTAGCCAACCTGGAACTCATTCGTAGAAATTTCGTGAGAGAAGCAGTCTTCACCAGAGATAAGTTCAAAAAGTACTTCGTTTCTGATCATGATTCAGCAAGTTGTCCCTGGCAATGGCCCTCCATTCGAAAGGGTAGAGTTGCTCCATGACGTGTCCATTATTATTTAACAGACGCATCCGTTATAACCGACCATTTTAAATTCAATATAACTTAGTTTCAATTTCAATTTTAGGTGTTATATTTAGTTATAAAATCACATAACCTAATTTATATAATAAATATCTGTTGTATTCATATCTGGTTTTATTTGATATTGATTGATACTTTTTTCCTCCCAAAATCAAATATAACGCCTTTTGAACTATTACAAATTGTAAAAAAACACGAAAAACTAATAACATATATGGACAAAATAACCGTCTTCACTAACCTGAAATGCAGAGTTTTTCTTCAATTTCGTGCCAAGGCTCTTTCTTTGAATTCTGGTTACGATATTCTGGTCTGTAGGGTCATACAGCACCGGATTTGACCGAACGTACTCAATCAAATCTCCTCCATCTTCAAATAATAACTGGAAACGTTACAGGAGAAACCAGTTGACTCTTCTGACGCCTTCCCACCACTGACGAAAAATCTAGATGTTTAGATATTCTTCCCACGCGTCAAAAGCCGTGTTGCGTCAGATTGCAACATCTGACGCATTCCCTCGTCGCGTCAGCTCAATGTAAACATACTCGCACTAAACCCTGTATTGCCTTTTTATATCACGCGCATTATAATGTGAGCCCACGTAACTCCCACGTCACGTCAGTGTAGTGGGAGCGAGCAGTAGGTTCCGACGATGGCTAGCAGTGGTGGTTGGCCGTCTGGTGCTTTCAGAGGCAGTGGGGTGAGGTGCCGATGCAGAAATCGCTCGTGACGCCAGCAAAGAGATACGTAGGGGAAGTACATTTATTATGTCGCGAATCAAGAAATTGTTTCTAATAAATATTTTCCAACGAAAGTTGCATTTTGCCACTCAGACATTAGGAGGAGTATGTCGGACATTAATATTATTTTCCAGTAATTTTATAATGTCAGGAAACGTTAATATTGATAAATAAATGAATAACTTTGGCATACCCAAGATTTACGATCTTATACGAACGATACCGATTCTATGCTCAAGCTACAGATAGTCATCGATAGGATGCCTTTCGATCTAGACATGCGGTAGACAAAGCTCTTGTACCGGTAATAGTTAGCTTATAATCACTGTGAACAAGTTCAGTTTACAGTGTTTCTTAAATAAATGTACCATAATGGCGTCCTGTGTAAAAATTATTTGCACAAAGAAAACTTCTTCACACTTCGTTACATAAAACATAGGCAGTAATATTGCACTTTTAGTACCAGACGGCGCTGCTACTACCCTGCAAGGGGACATAAAGCTACGAGAACATCACCACATTACAAGTAGGAAGAATTGCTACGTGGCAGCTTGCCAAGTCAGTTGAACGAAGGACTGGCGTAATTATCGCAAAACTCAGGTGCGAAGCGTGGCCTGTTACATATACTGTACGGCCCTTATACTAGCGTCTGTGGACTCATCGACTAAACTGAAACACTTCTGGAGGTTTAATGCTAGTGGGGGGATCTTGCAGGAGCTCAGTAACTTCTAACGTGGACTGCCACTGGATGTCACCAGAATAACAGACCTATCTGGAACGTTTCAGCTCTTCTAAAGCTGCTCAAGTCGACTGTTGGTGATGTGCTTGTGAAGTGAAAACCCGATGGAACAACCACAGCTGAACCAAACACCAGGCAAACTTCATGCGCTCCCAGACTGGGATCGTCCAGCATTCCAAAGTTTGGTCGTAAAAGACCACCTGAAAATAGAAGAAGCAATCATATTGTGCCACCGTCGGTTCAACTGACACAATAACTTCGTGCAGGGAGTCAAAAACAATGGGGTACAGTGGTCGAGCAACTCCTTGTAAGCCACACATCGCTGTACTCAGTGCTAAGTCATGCTTGAGTTGGTACAAAGAACAATGCCACTTGAAATTGGATGGCTGGAAACGATTGATTTGGTGTGATGAATCATGAGCTATCCTGTGGCAATGCGATGGAAGGCTTTGGGTTTGGTCAGTGCCTGGAGAACGTTACCTGCCATCATGTGTGGTGCCTATAGTGAAATATAGAGAAGGTGCACAACTTAGGGTAAGAGGATGGTTTTCATGGTTAGGATGTCACACACTTACTGCATTTATAAAAACGCTAAATGTGGTAGGATACGAACACACTGTACAGCATTGTGCACTGAGTACAGTAGAGGAACAATTCGTTAATCATTATTTTTTATCAGCATTACACTGCACCCTGTCATAAAGAAGCATCTGTAGCCAACGGTTTATGTATGACACCATTTCTAAAATGTACTAGTGTGCCCTGAGTCGCCACCTGAATCAGATGAAATCACTTTGGGATAAGTTAGAACGTCAGCTTTGCTCAGACCCCAGTGTCTAACATTACTAACCTCTCCGTTTAGGACATTGAGGAAGAATGGACTGCCATTCCTCCAAGACATTCAGGCATCTCATTAAAAGCGTCACCAGAAGATTTCAAGTTCTCATAAATACAAATGGCGGAAACACTCTATTTTACTGTCAACCAATTCATGTCCGGGTGCTCTTGAACAGATTTTGTAGGCCTATAACTGCATATGTGTGGTAACCGGCCACCACAGACTTCAGTAAAAAAAATTGTCCCAATTAATATAATTGTTTCTGAAACGTAAAATTATAGGTTAAGACCGCATCTAATTTGGCTTAAATTTCACTAATAGACTACCTTAACGAGAAATAAAATGCAGTTTCACCAAGTTATATCTCACAATTTATTGCATACTGTATCTGTTAAAGGAGATATTCTGCTGGTCGTCCTCACATTTTGATGCATCACTGTACTCGTTTATGCAGCGCGTTACCAATTCTTTCAGATGCTTCAGGACTATGGGGTTCATATTGACAAAAAATGTACAATTTGCTGGTCCAGTTCTTCAGCCTTATCAATTGGAACACTGTACACGTAACTTTTGAAATGACCCTGGACAGAAGAATCCAGATGGTTTAGCTGGATGATCTTACGACACAGGGTACTGGTCATGCTCAACCTGTCTGTCTCGGACCACAACGCCCCGTTAGATATTGTCTCATAACGGTAGCAAAATGTGCAAGTGCTGTATTATTCATGTACCACATTCGCCAACCATGGCCCACATATGAAATCTGAGCGTTGGTATATGGTGACTTAACTAAAAAATTTAAATTCAAAACACATTTGTGTTAACTACTACAATACTTTACATTGATTTTTAACTATAATTCGCAATTACTTTACAAACGACTCGTTGATGGTCCGTGCTTACTGAAACGTTATTGCCTCTATTACCGTGGATTTTCACGAATGCTAAGTTTCGATGTTATTTATGAAGTGCCATGTATGTAAACGACCTAGTGGATAATATCTGTATACCCACGAGCCTGTTTGGACAATATAACCGTGGAAATCTACCGCGTAAAGAGAAAACACAAATACCTTGAAAAGACAGGAGATAAAACTATCAATTCGAAACGATAGTAAAATCTCGTGCCGTTTGATTTTTCATAACGTACAAACAACTTGATATGAGACGTCTGGTGTTCAGAGTGAACTGTCCCGTCACAATGCTCCTGCAGTCAGAAAATTCTCTATTGGGAAACACTCAGGGAAACCAAATTACGAGCATTTCTATCATTTACATAAACCACGAAGGGTTGGGGAAAGCTGAGGGGCTTTTCTCCTGGAAGACGATCGGCCCTAAAGAATCGAAGACAGATTTTTGAGAGGATTTTAAGTAGGTCTCCAGATTCAGTGCTGTCGTAGCATTAACGATGTCACTTAAGATATTTGATACGAATTGGGCATTCCAGAGGACACTCTTCGCAGGGTGTAGATCGAACTCAAGTTAGTCGATGGATCTTCCAATAGAGACGAGTTAATAGAGATGGATGTTAAGCTATTTCATAGAAGAGATGACTATTTTAACATTAAAATGACGTACATGCATTTAAACTCGGCCTTGGCACAACTGGTTTTAACCCGCAGCAACCATGTCCAGCGCTGCTTATTGGTTACGAACGAAATCATGAATTTGGCTGAGCAGACGGCATTTCGTGTAATCTGTTTACAGGGGCCCTATACCAAACAAGGCAACATTGTAAGTGGGCTGTTTAGGTTTTCTCATTGGTAACGCCACGTAGCGCTCTGTATGAAAATCGCTGGCTGTGCTGTGTGCAGTCTGTGGCTGTTTTGCATTGTTGTTCGCTATTGTAGTGTTGGGCAGTTGGCTGTTAACAATGCAAAACAGCCACAGACTGCACACAGCACAGTCAGTGATTTTCATACAGAGTGCTACGTGGCGTTACCAATGAGAAAACCTTATCAGCCTACTTACAACATCAGATCTGTGCAAGGTATTATTACAGGAGAGTTTCCGATAAGAGCAATAATCACCTTTAAGAAATTTGTGTGGGCTGTACGACTGAAATAGTTGTGTGACGAGCAAGTCTTGGTAATAGAATTAATCGCACAGTAGACAGCATCTTTTAAATATGTGCTTTCAGTTCAATCAACAGAGACGTTTCCATGAAGCTCTACAAGACATCATAACAACGGACGTCAATGGCAAACCACCTATAGCGACCAGTAGAATAACAGAGGCTCGTGGCATTCAGTTAAGTGGTGGTAATGAAGTTTAAGCGTAACGAGTAAAATTTGTCACATAGCGTCCCGATATATTTAAAATGCTCTGTGGCATCTAGCCATGAATGGAAGTGAAACATGGACGATAACTAGTATAGACAAGAAGAGAATAGAAGCTACCGAAATGTGGTGCTACACAAGAATGCTGAAGATTAAATGGGTAGATCACGTAACTAATGTGGAGGTACTGAATAGAACTGGGGAGAAGAGGGATTTGTGGCACAACTTGATCGGTTGGTAGGACATGTTCTGCGGCAACAAGGGACCACCAATTTAGTATTGTAGGGCAGCGTGGAGAGAAAAATCGCAGAGGGAGATCAAGAGATGAATACACTAAGCAGATCCAGAAGGATGTAGGTTGCATTAGTTAATTGGAGATGAAGAAGCTTGTGCAGGATAGATTAGCATGGAGAGCTGCATAAAACCAGTCTCTGGACTGAAAACCACAGCAACAACTGTGGCATCGTCGAATATTCCATTATTACAACGAATATTTGTGCTTGTAGATCTCTACAAGATAGTGAGTTCATTATTTTGGAAGCACAACGTTGACTAAACCAATAATGTGAATGGAAACCAGTAATGTCCTATCAAATGAGTGGCCTTATTCGATTTGGGTAAACTACAGAAAATCGTGTTATCTCTCCCTGGCCGGTAAAAGGCCACAAGATTGATAAACCTGCCCCACAGTGCCCATATAGTCAAATAACATTTTACGTTCTCAGCAGCGTCACGGGGTAAGGAGAATACGAGCGTCGTTCAATAAGTAATGCAACACATTTTTTTCTCTGCTAAATTCGGCCGAAAAATTGCGGAATTTATTGTGGAAGATAGTGGAATATTAACGATTCAGTCTCTATGGATTCGCACGTGGTGGCGCTGTCTGCAGCCTTCAAAATGGCTTCTGTAACGGAAGTGCTTTCCAGGCAGAGCGCCGTCAATGAGCGTCTTTTGGCAAGAAACCAGAGCAACACAGATATTTTTCGGGGCTTGCAGAATGTCTATCGAGACGTGACAGTGAATAAGAGCGTGGTGACTCGTCGAGCGAGGTATCTGTCATCATCGCAACAAGGTCGCGTAAACCTGTCCGATATCCGGCATACTCGCCGACGGCGCACAGCTGTGAACCCTGCAATATTGGAACGTGCGGACGTTCTCACACGAGGTGATCGGCGGAGCACAATCAAACACTTCTCTGCTCAACTGGACATTTCTGTTGATAGTGCAGACACACTCACATAACTTCAGTGGACTCTTCTTCCTTATCCACTCTGTATCGCACCTTCCGACTTCCACCTGTTTGGCCCAATAAAGGATACACTCCCAAGGAAGCAGTACGTGGACGGTGGGGAGCTTACTGATGGAACAACACCTTTCATCCGACGTCGATCAGTGGTGTGGTTCCAAGAGGACATACTGGCTCTTCCAGTAAGGTGGTGTCAGGCAGTCATCAGTGGTGTGGTTCCAAGAGGACATACAGGCTCTTCCAGTAAGGTGGTGTCAGGCAGTCATCAGTGATGTGGTTCCAAGAGGACATACTGGCTCTTCCAGTAAGGTGGTGTCAGGCAGTCATCAGTAGTGTGGTTCCAAGAGGACATACTGGCTCTTCCAGTAAGGTGGTGTCAGGCAGTCATCAATGGTGTGGTTCCAAGAGGACATACTGGCTCTTCCAGTAAGGTGGTGTCAGGCAGTCATCAGTGGTGTGGTTCCAAGAGGACATACTGGCTCTTCCAGTAAGGTGGTGTCAGGCAGTCATCGGTGGTGTGATTCGAAGAGGACATACTGGCTCTTCCAGTAAGGTGGTGTCAGGCAGTCATCAGTGGTGTGGTTCCAAGAGGACGTACTGGCTCTTCCAGTAAGATGGTGTCAGGCAGTCGCATGTTGAAAGACATGGTTTCGTAGCCAAAAGAGTGGGGAATAATATGACGTAATGAAATATTGAATAAAAACAACCTGTTTGGAGAAAAAAACGTGTTGTATTACTTATTGAGCGCCCCTCGTATGTGAGTGGAGTAGAGACCAATAGAATGTCATTCTAGCAACGATGCGGGGCGCAGTTAGGAAAATCCACTGACACAGGGGACTTTGCAGAGGCGCATTGTCACGGCCAGGCGCGTGGGTCGGCCGTCTAGAAAACGGCGAAGCTGACATGCCATCAAAATATTATGACGAACGGCTTAATATGGTCTTGGTCCATCTCTGGAACGCAGTACAACAGCGATTTTACGTGGTACGGATTTATGTGGCACGCAATTCCAGTAAATTACGGTCGGGTTCGTGGGCACGAAGGTGGTGCTTGATAGTGTCTTAGATGGGTTCCATATCAGACATCAAGAGAAGACATCAGTGTAAGTGCACTGTCATTCTCCTCAAACTACTATAGCGCAATTCTAGCCTTGTGGTATGGACAAATGCCTCAAGGTTGGCGGACTACAGATGTCCGCAATAATAATCATGCAGTCCGGAACTGTCACGGTGCCTTCGATTACCAACTCGGCCCCCATGGAAGCTGAAGTGAAAATTCCTGTGTGACGACGTATCCGGTCACGACCTGATGTAACAAGAAACGTTGTCCATCCAACCAGGCGACACGTTTCGATTGATCCACGGTACAGTCTCGATGATCCCGTTCCCATTGCAATCGTACCTGACGATACTGTTGGGTCTCCATGGGAATTAGAACGGGTAGTCTGCTGCGGGCCACCATCTTCTACAACGTGCGATTGACGGTGTGCTCTGAATCATTTGTGCCTGCGCTCCATCGACCTCCACCTTCTTTGACGACGCGTGGATGTCCACTACCATTCTCGCTCACTCCCAATAGTTGCTCACGACAGTATCATGCGAAGAGCCGAAAAGATTCACCGCTTCCATGATGCTCGTTCCCAGGCGTCGGACCATAACAGTCTGCCCTTTGTCAAAATCGCTTTTGTCACAGGGTTTCCTCATTTTCGGCCCGTATCGTCACTAGGGTGATTCAACATTCATCTCTGTTCCTCTTATATTCTCTTCTTACCGCACCTTGTGCCCTCAGCACCCACAATACACAGTCTTGGTGTGGGCCGTGGTCACAATGTTTTCACCCATTAGCGTCGTTATGGGGAAGGCACACTCAAATTCAGTGCAGGAGTTCTGAGGAAAATTAATTCGAGTACGAAAGAGATCACTTACAAGCACCTTTGTTTGACCAGTTCTTGAGTATTTCTCGACGATCCGGAGAACTAGAGTAAAACGGGGACAGATGGCCACACAGGAGGGAGGGCAAACGCCTGCAGTTCTCCAGTTACCCGTTTGACAGCGCTTCCGCATCAGTTAATAGTGAGTCTTTGTCATGACTGACACATTGATGCTTCCCTTGACTCTTTATTTGAACAGAAAATATTTTCAGGATGAAATTTTCACTCTGCAGTGGAGTGTTCGCTGTTATGAAACTTCCTGGCAGATTAAAACTGTGTGTCGGACCGAGACTCGAACTCTACCATCTGAACTACCCAAGCGCTACTCACGACCCGTCCTCACAGCTTTACTTCCGCCAGTAGAGCCGGTACAGCACTTGCCCTTCGAAAGGCAAAGGTCCCTTGTTTGAGTCTCGGTCCAGCACACATTTTTAATCTGCCAGGATTTTCAAAAAGTATTTTCATGATTTAATTTTAATACACTTTAATATTACATAGCATGTCAATACTATCCCGTTTTTCCGTATGTTAGACAGTGAGCAGTTATGGAAATTTATATCTTAGAGCTGTGTATCTCTAACTGCATACCGCCACGTTGTTTCGCTTCGCGTTCTCGCCCACCACGTTTCATGACGCGCTGTGAACATTTCACTCTGCCTAATGGGAGAGATGGACGTACCGTATTTGGGATATTTAGGCACCCCATAAAACAGGTTTTTTTTATAAACGCCAAATAAGTATATATTTTATGTTTCCAGAAGTCATTCTACTAAAGGGGCGTGGAGAAAAAAGACCAAATTGCTACTCATAAAGTAGAAAATGATAGTTACTCACTAGGAAAAGGTTGTATAGAGTTTAATATTCCAAGGAAAACCATAGAGTGATAAATTAAAACCGGTTGCGATTCAAAAACTGCAATGGGTCCAGGTTGTTGCTTGAGTTTAGCCAGTGAGAAGCGACTTGTGTGATTACCTATATTTTTTTCTACAGAACGTACCTCCAACAAGTAATTCAATAGAAACGTGTTAAGATTATTGGATGATGCCAGTGAAGTTAAACACTCTTCCTTTCCGTGGCTTTGAAGAGCAGACGTAGTTGTAGAGTGAATAAAGGGAACAGGAGGTCCCAACAACATCCATTTAGTAGCCTTCGAAGTAATCTCTGTCAGCCAAAACACGTTTTGAAATCGTTCGTAAAGTTGCTTGATACTGTTAGCGATAGATTACTTTGAACTCGAGCGAAGTACCGATATCGCACACATTTGAGAGTCGGTCAGAATAAGCTGTCGATTTATTACCCAACTTCAAATGAAATTGATAATGCCATGAAATTGATAATGCCAGGTCTCAAACATTGCGTCGAGAATTGTTACCTAAGTTTAAATTCAGTCATCATTTTCTTTTTGCAGCATAAAACCATGGAGGTATAGTAACCATGCAGAAAACAGAAAAAGTTCGTACACTAATTCATATCTCTGTGAATGAACGTCTTACCAATGTGTATGATAACAGCCAGTTTTTTCGATACCTGCACTCTGACAGTCCCGACTATTTTCTATGATTTCTCACTCATGGTAGATGTCATGAGCCGTGTAACGGTCCAATTACATATGTTTTTTTTAATGCCTCTTTGAAGTAATAAGTTAAAATGTATCAGAGAAGATTATGAATATTAAATAACTGCTGAGTGGTGGGAAATGGCAGGCAAGTAGGGAGGGAACCTCTTATTAACATCTTTGTAAAAATCTGTTCCGTGTCTACTGCAAAGAAACTGGAAGGAGCCATACAGCTTCGCGTTCCGGAAATAGTATACGTGGAAAATTAATGCGGATGCGATGGAGGAGAGGAACAGTCAACATGGAACAAGAGCCACTACATACTCCACAAACGGATATTTGTATTAAGATGAAACATCAGTTCTTGCTTTGATTACATGTTAGATATTATTGAAACACCGACGTATTTTGTTTGCCCTTCGGCAGTCTGTTGACTTGTTTACAAAATCAACAGACGTGAAAATGTGCTCGATTTATTTCCAAATTATCTTGCCTAGTTTGTAGATTTTTAAATCGTGGCTGAGCTGCAATCATTTATTGCGAGAATTAACATTTTGTGTTCGGTTATTTTACGAGAGGCAACTGTAGCGGCGGGACGTTGTTATAGCAGTCAGATTGTAATCTAGGGCCCCAGTTATGACTTTTATATTGTGGCATAAATTTCCCAGGGGACTTTTAATTAGGCCCTTGAATGCTGTGGTTTATCCGAGCCAGATAGTAACAACAATCTTACATTTTTGCTGAACTTCCGCATTCGGGATTGGAGGTTATCAAATACTGTTCGAATAAAATCCTCTCATTTTCAGATAGGATGGTTACGCTTATAGATAGACGATCCGAAAGGTCATAAATCAACAATTTTCTTTCTGTTCAGAAAATGATTGAACCGTATATGAACCGCTTTCTGCAGAAAGGCACGATGTCCACATTTCCTAGTTTTACAGTAGCGCCAAAAAGTGAATAGTACCGGTTTGATGCAGTTTATTTCCTGACATATATTTCTGGTTTCTTGACGTTGGTATACTTGCTTATTATACACATGCAAAAATCAAGTATGCTGTTAGGGAAAATAAGAGGACGACTTTGCTTGTGTTGGACATGTTCCGTTTCTGTAGTACAGTGGATTTTCGAATTAATTTTAGCGTTTAGTTATTTGTTTTCAAATAGAACTGTACATTTGAAACATCCCTTTAGAAAAATTTATGAATGACTGTGCGGATAAACCTCTTACGTTATTTGATTTTCAAACAGCTGATCAGAACTGAACGTACTCAGACATTTCTCTCTTTATTTATTCTGATCGACACTAAACTGACACACAATATTTTTAGCGCAACGCAGTCTGACTTTCAATAATCCCTACAAAAGAATGGCCCTGACTAACAATAACCTATACCTTTCATGAATCACTTACCTCACAAAAATCTTCGTTACTCGAACTACTGAAATACAGCGAGCGCCAGTACTGCCAGCTGAATAAAAGATTCTAACTACTGAAGGCACTAACTACTGATGGGCATAGTTAGCAAATGAAAGATATTGACAGAACAAACAATGTATTTACCTTAATAATGTTAAAAAGTCATATATATATCAGTTCATGATATCCAGTATTACAAATTTACTCTCTCTGATGGACACACATGCAGATCGTCCGCTCTCAAAATTCTGCCATCTCTCTCCCCACACCCACCACTGCTGGCGGCTCCAACCGTGCAACGCTACGCGCTATTCACATCCAGCTGCCTAACACTACAATAGCGAATATTCCAAAAATGCCAACCAGCCACAGACTGCACACAGCACCGTCGGTGATTTCCATACATAGCGCTACGTGACGTTACCAACATAAAAACCTAAACAGCCTACTTACACATTAAGCATCTTTTATTCTGATAAACAGTGTTTTTTTAAATATTTTTGAGTAATATTTGACGTTCTGCTTGATTCATTACTCAGTTATCTTCATCTACGTGAGGAAATGCCGTTGTTATCGGGCAAGATGTGAATGAATTCCAAAAGTACGTCTTGTCTTGATTGATGTAGACGAAAGATTTCTTTATATCAGCCACTTCGTTATTATTTATATGCAGTACGGATATGTAAGCTTTCTTTGTAGGTAGTTCTAAGGGATGTACAGAGATCCTCGATCTAAAAGTGTCCATCGTCAAGCCAGAAATATTCATGTTACGCATAACACTCTGCGGATTTTCGGATAATAATATCTCATTGCATTTCCATGTAGTGAAAACCGATTTCAGGTATCTAGGAACGACATTACCATACGAATCATCGCTCAGGCAAGTTCATTTTTAGAGCGCAGGCAACCAGAAACTGTACTCGATAAAA
Organism: Schistocerca piceifrons; assembly: GCF_021461385.2. Classification (NCBI taxonomy): domain Eukaryota; kingdom Metazoa; phylum Arthropoda; class Insecta; order Orthoptera; family Acrididae; genus Schistocerca; species Schistocerca piceifrons. The sequence goes on along the minus strand of NC_060140.1, from coordinate 775,195,966 downwards.
GAAATGAGCTTCATTTGAACAACGGAAAAGTTGTTACCGTTTTTTGAGGAATGTTTTATGACCTGAACAATGTCATCCATTCAGTAGTACCTTTCTTCTTTCCACCAGCTTGTCCCGGACTAGTTTCCTATCTGCAGTAAGCGCGAAGTTGACGGCACTGGCAAATGTTATCGTGCAAAGAAGATTCCTATTTGCAGTAAACAACGCATTGATCGACTCAGAACCATAGTCGTCAAAAAAAGGAAATTTAAAAATTTCGGACTAGATTCGTTGTTGCGGTACACGATTCATACACACACTTCTTTGACTTCTTTTACGTCAGTAAAGTAGCTGCATAACTGCAGTGATTGATGTTTTTTCGTCACTCGCCACAAAGAGTAATTTACAGCACTGGATCAATTGTGGAAGATCATTATAAGTAAACGTCAGGTATGTGTGCAATGCAGCATATCGTTCAAAAGCCGAACTAGGTACGGAGGAGCAATGTATCCCCCAAAACGAAAAACTAACGGCGCCTCCATGTAGCCTTAACAGATTTCGTGGCCAAACCTGCGAGCCGTAGACTTCAGAACGTCTGTATCATATCCCCAACAACACCACTATTTTGCAAGCGACCCTACAATGTAAAGAGAAGAGCACTTGAGGTATCACAGTAGTCGCAGTCCTCTTTTCCGGTTACATTTGCAGGTGGATTGTAGGGAGATAGAACTCGAAAAGGTATATTTATGGAAATTAAGTTACCATATTTATTTCTTATTTTTTTAATGAGCCACAACATAGGTAACCAATATTCCAAAATACGTATTAAATACTATTTTTATTACTCAAAGCACCTAGAACACTCGTGACGAACGGTTTGACACTGTACATTACTCTGCACTTGTTTTTCTAATAAAAATATTGAAATGCAGTAGGGAGGTGGTGCTGAGTGGAAAGGTACTGAGCCATTGTGAATTTATTAACGTTTTCTAAAAACACACATGAATTTATTTTTAAAAGCAAACATTCAAGAATACCATTAACTGAAAAGACTAAATTTCAACTAGCAACTGATGGCAAACACCTCAAAACGGCCACAGTATACTATCACTTCCTTTTAGTAAAGATTGTTAAATGAAGAAAAGAAATTACGTACAAAACAGCGAAACATATGATCAGATGATCATAGAGCGGCGGCAGAGGCAGCACCGGAACCAATAATTCCTCCTTCTCTACTAACATACGATGGCGGTTGCCGCTACCACATTATTAGAAGCCTTCATTTAAAATTTCAATCAGGGTACAGAGGTATCTTTAATTAGAACACTTAACAAGAGATACAGTCACCTATCCTGTAACACAGAGATAACTCGTTAATTATTTAGTACACATTAAACATACTATAAATGCAGAAATTATTTTTTTTGTGGATGCAAACAATTTAGTAAACAGCTCGACATCGTGATACTAGCCAACAGGTAACTATAGACATGCCTCAGAGATAAGGTAGCTAGATTCAACAATTTTCACTGACTATAAAGTACAATTCATAAATCAGAAGAATTTCATCTGCATTCTGTACCCTTAGGTTCTAAAATAAGTTTGGAATAGCGACAGCCACAAGCCCACACATATTGACAAAACTGGACTCAAGCAGTACCAGGCAAAACCTTCATAACTAACACATTTATTCATATAACAACGGGCAATCAGGACGCGGAGTCATCGAGTGACGTACACACTAATCGGATGCTCACCATGATCTCTCGTAAAATCCAGCGCCCATTGACAAACGCTTGCTTTAGACAGCGCCGAGAGAAGTATGTAACGAAGGTTACTCGTAGTCGGAAACCCTCGGGTATCATCCAGCAGAAGGCGCCGCGTCCACTACTTGCATAGGTCACACCGGACTCCAACCCGGCACCACAATGGACACAAACTGTTTGCAGCTTCAGCGGCAAAGAACACGGCGAATACTATCGTCCCGCTGAAGTAGCTTTTAACGAGCTGCATTCACGGCTGCAACCAACACTCACCCCGCCAAACCCGAAGACAGCAAAGCCACCACTGTTGCCAACAGCAGACGCTTGGCCACAACACGCCGTATCACTTGCGCTCCTCGCCGCCCATGTCACACTCTCCTTTCCTCCAGGTCGTCGCAGCCCTTAACTACAGTACATTGTCCTCCGACCTGACCTCTACCGGCGACATTAACCCTCCATGTGCTCTTGCGGCCAGAGCGATTCCAAATGCGCGGGTATTACGCGAAATTAAAGGCGTGCGCACGGCACATATATGGCAGATTGTTAATTATTACTAATTTAGCATTTAGATTTGCCTCTACCTGCTGACACAAAATAGAAAAGTCTAACAACAGCAATACGTAACTAATTATAACATAAAAGTTTAAGCAGGGAAAGAAGATGGAAAGAATAGAAAGGCAAAAATGTACAAGCAAAAGATTTGTCATTACTACGAATATATGTAGAACAAGCGACAATTACTGTGGAATTTTTTTGATACACTTTAGGTAATCGCATTAGATAACGCACCCTAACCCCGGTTTCGTTTCTGCTGTAGCCTCAGAAAACTCGTAGAGTGTACTGGAGTAATCACATGTGTGATAGGTTAGACGATACTTTCCAGAAATGATGGCCTACCGACGTCGCGGGTTCCAAAGGATACCTATCGAACGTGCGATTGTAAATCGGTCATGCGACTCTGGTTTTTATTTAGTCGTGTCTGAGCTACATCTGTAATTAATTAATACGCTATATATACTAGACTACAAATACAAGTAAATGATAGTTATTCATTCATATATACATTCATGATCTTCACATATTGCAAGTCGTCATTATGGTCTAAAGCAAGGCTCATATCTCTCTCCAGTGTTCGGCACACTTCACTGCAGCGTCGTTGGCCAACCACAGGTCTTGGAAAGTGCATGGGGCCAGCAAAGATGGACAGGTCAGCAGGTGTGTCATGGTTTGTTTTCCTCCACATTGGCAGGGCTCTTCTTCGGCGTATCCCCACTTGATCAGGTTATCCTGTGATCTTCCCATTTGACATCTAAGTCTATTTAGGCTCTTCCAGACTCTCCATTCCAATTGTGATCCAGCAGGAAGTTTTTCTTTAATGTTCCAACTTTTCAGACTGCCTTTATCCAATTTCAGTTTCCACATTGATTCTCTAGTTGTAGACTGACTATCGGTTAGTGGACGTTCAACATTTATGAAGTCTTTCCTAGATTTAAGTCTTGCCTCCGCTGGCTGATGTGCGTACAGGGGATGTCTTCTATCTTCACACTGCCTGCTTCGTTCGGCCATCGCCAACGTTTGCCGTCTGATCTGTGGGTGGGGGGGGGGGGGGGGGGGGGCTATTCCAGAACACATATAAAGGAGATCACGGTCTGCAGGCTTCAGGCATCCCGTGATTAATCGTCATGAGGCATTCAGTGCTGCGTCCAGCTTCTGAGCATGTGTCGATCTTCTCCAGACGGGGCATGCATATTCAACTGGATCAAAGCACAATGCCAGGGATGATGCACGTAGAATTTCAGGGTTTGCTCCCCAGTGTGAGTTGGTAAGTTTACGGATTATGCCGTTCCCTGTGTTGACTTTCGCTCTAGTTTTCTCTACGTGTTTCTTGTAAGACAGTGTTCGATCTAACGTGACTCCAAGATAAGTTGGGTTTGGGCAGTGTTGAAGTTTAACTGAGTTCCATTCCAATTGTAATTCCCTGTTTGCTTCCTTGTTGTTTAGATGAAATAAACAAGTCTGCGTCTTTGCTGGATTAGGTCGAAGCTGGTTCCCGTTGTAATATTCAGTTAGTTCTTCTAAGGCATCTGTTAGGTTTCTCTCAATCTGTTTGATTAATCTAGATTGGCATGCAATGGCTACATCATCAGCATAGATAAACCTTCTTGTCATCGGTCCAACTGGTTGGTCATTTGTATACAGATTAAAAAGTAGTGGGGACAAGACACTACCTTGTGGGAGCCCGTTCTTCTGGTTCCTCCAGCGACTTCTTTGTTCTTGAAATTCCACATAGTATCTTCTGTTGGAGATCAGTGATCTCACAACTTCATTAAGGGATAGTTTCCCGCCATTTTGAAAATTTTTCCCAGGAGGATTTTGTGGTTTATCGTGTCGCAAGTTGCTGATAAGTCGACAAACATCACGCCAGTTTTTTCTCCCTTCTCAAAACCGTCCTCTATGTATTGTGTTAGGCAGAGGACCTGGCCAGTGCAAGATTTACCTGGTCTGAATCCTGCTTGTTGTGGAATGATTTGCCTTTCTAGTTGTGGTGCTATTTTATTCAAGATAAGACGTTTATATAGCTTGAAAGGGCAGCACAGCAGTGATATTGGACGATAGTTCTTAGTATCATCTCTTGGTTTACCTGGCTTTGGGATAGCTACTACCTTGGCCTTCAACCATAGCTTAGGTATCGTCTTGTTTGACCAGCAGAGATTATAGAGTTCTAAAAGCCATTCCTTAGCTATGGGCCCTAGGTTCTGTATAAATTCATTAATGACGTCGTCGGGACCCGCGGCCTTCCTGGGTTTCAAGGACTCTGATGGTGGGCATTATGATCAATTATTGGTGATCGTCAGTTTCATTTGTTTTCCGTCTTTCCCTCAGCTGTTGCAAATTACGTACCTCCACGAATTGTTTGTGAGTTGGTAGGGAAACCCAGACGATTTCTGTCGGTAGTGAGTGGGATGTCTGGTGTTCTTGACGTTTCTTAGGCGGATTCTCTAACATGGAAAAATGTAATTCCATGCTCATCCAAGGTAGAAAATTGTTTGACTTTTGTCGCAAGTACGGAGTACTACCGGCCGAGGAAAGCAGGGACTGTGTAGAGCGTAGACTGTGCTGGTGCAAAGTGTGTACAACTTTGTAAGAAGAGTTTCGATGCTGAAATACCGTTACAATTTCACTGCGGATAGTGCGGAAAACGAACGAGTATCAGAAAGAGTACGTGGTTCGACTCTTCCAAATTATCCATCCAGGACAGCGTAATTCTTCTCTCTTGCTGGATTCGTGACTACACCTTGCATGCAACGGCATCGGAAATTGACCGCGTGTGACTATTTCGGGTTTTACAGAGAAGTGTGTTATGTGGTAGTGCCGAACGACAGTGTGACTCTCAAATGGCTCTGAGCACTATGCGACTTAACTTCTGAGGTCATCAGTCGCCTAGAACTTAGGACTACTTAAACCTAACTAACCTAAGGACATCACACACATCCATGCCCGAGGCAGGATTCGAACCTGCGACCGTAGCGGTAGCTCGGCTCCAGACTGTAGCGCCCAGAACCGCACGGCCACTCCGGCCGGCGAACGACAGTGTTCCGAATGGTGCACCGAGTAATGTTGTTGAAGTGGGCCAATCTCGCATAGCAAGAATGAAGAACCAGAGAGGACGACGTTCAAAAAGTGAAATCGATCATATTTGGGTATTCGGTGGAACAGAACGAGAGTCCCGGAAGTGTTTCGTTGTCAGAGTATTGTTCAGAGACAAGGTCACATTAGTGCGTCTGACAAAGCACTTCATAGTGCCTGGTAGTAAAGTCATTACAGACAGGTGCACACGAAGAACATCGAGCGGCTATGGAAATCTATGCAGTCTTCCGTTAACAGAGAAGGGCGTACAGCACAAAGAGACTAACTGTACTTGTTTCAGTACCTCTATTTCCACAACTTGCGTTTGCAGGGAAAAGTTAACGCATGTGTCACTCTACCCATATTCCTGCGTGATATAGGCAGAGTTTACCCAGGCTGTGGCAAAAAGGGAATTGCTCCCGTACTGTACACATCACATGGACTTTAACATTACAACACCTACGACGAGTAAGGTAAGTGGTTTCCTTTGTAATTAGAAGTATTTTTGTAACGCTCTTCTTTTGTCGTTGCTATAATCATCACTGTAGAGATACTCATAACGCCCGCCACCAGAGTGGCATGATCGATTTACAATATCATATTCGATATGTATCGTTTGGACCCCGCGACTTCGATAGGCAATCATTCTTGGAAATTACCGGTTAGGCAACCTACAAGAGATCCAGTGTCACTGTGAAACTCGATTTTGGATGTGAAGACAGACTAACTGCTCATTGGACTTACATTCCTTCATTCTGTTTGCACTCGTCCTGATCTCCTGCACAACACGTCATATCCTCCTGCTCAGGGCACCCATTAGTTGGCCACCATGCCGAAGCCTTTGCTGCTCGTACTGAACATTTCATTCCCTGAATTTAGGCTGTTCGAAGAGAGTGATTGTCAGTCTCGGCATCTATCAAGCCGCAGCCGTTGCCCAGCAACAGTTGGCGGCGGGCCGGGGTCGGCGCGGGTTATCGGGGGTCGACGCGCGGACCGCGGCGGCGTGGCTGCCGGCGAGCCGTTCTGTGCGGCAGGGGCAGAGGCAGGGGCAGATAAGCGACCAGCGGAGGCTGGCGTGCCGCCGCTCCACATCCATCGACCGCCGCCCGCGGACACGCACGGGCCCGGCCGGCGCTCACGGCACGCGAGGGACCATCAGAAACCAGTTACCGTCCAGCATCTGTGCCCCCCACACACACTATGTCGACAAAATTCTGCGGACACAGCTTTCATTTCATTAAAATCATGCCACGCAAGTAAGTAACAGCATATAGGATTTAATGCTGCTGCCATTAAGGTTGTAAGTTCGAGCACCATACGTCAGTGATATAGGCTGCGTTTTTTTCAACACTGCATTTAGACAAGTAGGCTTGCCATCTGATAAGTTTTGTGCAGACCTTGATGCTCCACTCAGTCCACTAAACCGGTACACACGGCAGCGAAATTTCACTACTCAGCTGAGGCCTCGGACACCGTTGCCTATGCAACACCGTGTAGAGCTGGGGCTGCATGAAGGTCTTTTGACAGGTTTCCGTACCTCAGTCGGTTAAACGGAATCCTTATAGGATCGCTTTGTCGTTTGTCTGTCTGTCCGTCTGTCCGACTGTTAAGAATCCTTTCTCTTAGGAACGGTTAGACGTATCAAGTTGCAATGCGTGTCATGTACCGAGGGCTATGGTCCTTTGACGGAGTAAGTCAATGCAGTGAAAAGGTATAGTTCAAATGGCTCTAAGCACTACGGGACTTAACATCTGAGGTCATCAGTCCCCTAGAACTTAGAACTACTTAAACCTAACTAACCTAAGGGCATCACACACATCCATGCCCGAGGCAGGATTCGAACCTGCGACCTTAGCAGCAGCGCGGTTCCGAACTGAAGTGCCTAGAAGCGCTCGGCCCAGCGGCCGGCAAAAAGGTATGGCTATTTATGTTTTAAGGTGCAATATTTGTGGTTTACTTATTCTAGGATTGAAGACATGTGTATAAGTTGAAATGACATGTTTAATGTCGCAACAAAAAACAGTTGTCAGGATAACGCATCTCGTCAACATGAAAAATTGAAATAATCCTAAACACAACAATATTAAATATTAACTCTCAGAATGTTAAATGTTTCTCTTCTTATAGTAATTTGTCAGGAGATACTAAATACTAGGAACATGCTAAGACAGACCAAGGCAATTTAATGAATGAAGATGCTGAGATCGTGTTTAGGGATAATGGCTTCACATCTCAGAAAGGCTATTCTTTTCTATATCGTAGGTGGATTTCCTGAGTACTTCATGCGGGTGACTGATGGTTCCTCCCTGCCCCATCCTTGTCCAATTAAACAATCAAAAGTGTTTGAAGAAACCTACGTTAAATTCATGCTGTATTGTAATCTTAATTCTTTGAAAAATAAAATAAGGAAATTTATGAAATCTGACCATTAATCACCCGAAACAATCCAAAAAGTGGGAAAGTTGATTTCCGTGTGTGGCTTGTATCCTTTTCCAGAAAGATCTACACCTTAACGTACAGAAGCAGGTTTACGAAAGGAAGACACTAGAAATAAAAAGGGAGGCGTGAATTATGGGGAGAATTATTGGAATAATGAGTAGGTCTGCTATGATAATAGGCGCTACAGTCTGGAACCGCACGACCGCTACGGTCGCAGGTTCTAATCCTGCCACGGGCATGGATGTGTGTGATGTCCTTGCGTTAGTTAGATTTAAGTAGTTCTAAGTTTTAGGGGACTGATGACCATAGCAGTAAAAGTCCCATAGTGCTCAGAGCCATTTGAACCATTTTTGCTATGATAATCATAAATACTTACCAAGGCATCTAGCAATAGAGATATCATCTCAAATAGTTGAAAAGTTACTAAGATCTTTCGTGAATTAAGTGTGTGGACGAGAAAAAATAATTAATAGAAAATTTGAAGAGATGGTGGGCGGCATCATAACTTAAGTAATATATCTCCTTGTGATCTCAAGGCTTTGCAGCAATTTTCTACACTAAAACCCAAACCTCTCTGGCACATCTTATGGAGTGGCAGCATGTGGCATTGTAGTCTTTCGGACCTTTCAGTGCTATTCGAGAGGGATAGGCTATATGTTACAACACGATATTAGTCACCATCATTAACGACAATACGCCACACATACATTCATCACTGGCATTTACAGTAAAAAGTTGTAATTGAGACACCTTGAACGTTACTGGGAGCACAAACCACTCTAGGCTAAAAGTTTTCTTGCTTAAGTCTTTCTCTTTGTGCCAGAAGGCAAGTTCCGGACCGAATTCAGACAAAATTGCGACTCATGTTACAATAAAGCCGTCACCCACCTATAAGATGTCTACATTCCTGTAAACCTACCTTCTTATCTGTAGACAGGAACACTCCCAACGGCTTGCTCTGTGCTCTACAGAGGTGTAGTATGTAGTACGCCGAGAAACCTTAATACAAATAAACTGGGGAAGGAGCATGTTTAGCAAGCACAAAACCAAACATGTTATATGGACAATATATTATCCATACAGAGTGGCCTCTAATATTTTTGCTTGACAAAGAAGATTTAACGTGGTCTGTGCTTGGTCCCATATTGCAAAGAACCGTCACAGAGCATATAAGCTTAGCTATCACCTCACCCAGGGTGCCGTAATCTTTTTTTTTTTTCAGGTGGTTCTGTGCTGCATGGACAGTGCGGATGGTCGGCACTGTTTCAATCAACCTGAGGAGTCTGCCTACAGTGTGTCTCAAACCTTTTGGGTAACAGACGTACAAATAGATAACGAATGACAAAAAATATATTTCTTTCGTGTGACCTAATTACGGGTTAATAATTTTCGGATGTTTTCATTTACTTGAACTGTGAAAGCTTGCTTCTAGCCAATTTTCATGATGTGTGACTCAAACTTTCCCGGAGGAGTTTCCATGATTCTGGATCAACGGGACAAACATGACAATATTAGTTTAGCTTGAAGTTTCTTTACAAAATTGTTCCTACACTTAACGTTATATGTTGTTCCGACGCTGCTCGGGTGGGGTGGGGGGGTGGGGGGTGGGGGGGATGGTCTCACGTCTCTGAGTTCACAAATCGATTATCCTCTCACATGAATGTTCTAATATGTAGGTTTTTATTCCAGCTTAGCTGCGTGTTACTATTTCTACATATAGTGGCGCTTACCGTGTATGTTGAGCGTTATTTTCATCTCGTCTTGTACGTGTGTTAATTTGCTACAGTACTTGTGTTACATTTATTATATTTATATTAATTAGTATAATTAGCCTAATTAGAGGTCTACGTCCAAGTTTTACGTGGTGCCCAATGCAGTTACCGTCTACGAAACACTCTACTTAATCTATTAACAGATTTCTATTGTACTTTGTCTGTGTATTACCATTAATTGTAAGCGATTATCTAATAATTAGAACAAGCCCATGTAATTACACACAGAATACATAATAGCTAATAACATACCACAAAAGCACATTGTAGTGAAATGCCATATACACAGCTATTTTACGTTATTAAAGAAAAAAGTAAAGAACAGTTGAAATACACTGTGCTGCGAAGTAATGTAGTGGATATATCTTGAGATTATACAGTTGCTTCAGAAAGGTAAAGCTTAAGAAATACGCAGAATAACACTAACGTTTGACAGTAAGTGCAACAGTCACACGATTACTCGTGTAAATTACAATCTCTAAAAATCTCCATGACGATTATGTAACTTTTTTGCGTTTTCTAGTGAAATGCCACTGCTGATATTACTTCGAAACCAGTGCTTCGATTCGCTTACACCCTTGGACAGAGCTACTTGCTAATCGCGATACCATTCACATAAAAAGAAGATGTGAGTTAGATCGTCTTCTGATATTGAACTGCTTGACAACATTGAAGGAAAGAAGAAAGTTTAACATTTAACGGCCCGTCAACATCGAGATCATTAAAGACGAAGAACAAGCTCCGATTGTTTACAAAGATGGGGAAGAAATCCGGGCGTGCCTTTTGAACAGAACTATCTCAGCATTTGCTCGGAGTGATATAGGGGAATCATGGAACCCCAAAATTTCGATGGTCGAATGCGGACTTTAACGGTCGTCCTCGCGAATGCGAGTCCAATGTCCTGACCACTGCACCATATAGCTCGGTGATAACATGGCCGAGTTTCCGACGCATATCAGTGTTAAGATTTGCTGATGACATTGCTATCGTCAGTGAAAATGAAGAAGAGTTACAGGATCTGTTGAGTAGAATGAACAGTCTAATGAGTACAGAATATGGATTGAGAGTAAATCGAAGAAAGACGAGAGTAATGAAAAGCAGCGGAAATGAGAACAATGGGAAACTTAATATCAGGATTACAGCCAAGAGAATATCACTAGTATCAAACGTAGGCCTCAATCTGAGGAAGAAGTTTCTGAGAATGTGCATGGGGGCTTAATTATTATTAATGAAAATACTTTTTAAATTTTTCGTAGCTGTATGTCCGATTACGCTGTGACTCGTAAACGGTTGGCCCTGACTAGTATTATTACGCAATCTGACTGCATAAAACAACAACAAAGAATGAAATGAAAATTTTCGTTAATACAATTAATTAATTAAGTCCCCAGCAACTATAAAACCTACGAAACCAACAAAGCACAAGTGTAGCTGTTCTGTGTGTGGAAGTGTGATTCAACGTACACATCTGGCACGGTTCTTCTTCACTAAGACAAGAAATTTTAAATATCAATTATACTGAAGTAATTAAAGAAAATAGAAATCCTATAATCACGCAAGAAAACCAGAATTACACTCTAATACAAGAACACAAGCCAGATGCTTTGTTGACTGAACCTGTAATGACGCATTATTTAAAACATTGAGATAATAAAAAGAAAAGGAAAAATTTTTTCTTTTACCTTCATATATTGACGAAAATCACTCTAATCATTACAATATATCTCCACACCGACTCTCTACTGCCACATCTCAACAAGAACTCTCCACCTCGACCTCTCGACAAGCACTCTTCACTACCACATCTCAGCAATCACTGACTACCACGAGTTCTCAACAAGCACTGACTACTATGAGTTCTGAACAAGCACTGACTACTACGAGTTCTGAACAAGCACTGCCAGTGGAGGCGGCTGAATAATACTCTTTGGCGCAATCTCTGGCGCTGTGGCTCAGTGTAGCCACCTTTCATATGCCCCTCCTCCACGGGCCAGAATTTGACGGTATTTTTGCCAGCATTGGTAGTGAAAATACCACCAAATTCGTCCACAAAAATACAGACAAAAATAAAAGATAATATTAATACCTAAATATCACATAATTAGTTAAAATTTTGGCTTTGCACTGACCTTTCAATAACCTAATATATAAAATACAGTAAGCAATACAACTTCTTTTCATACATGTGACTTTACATAATAGTTCACACAATACACAAAAAATCAGTTTATACAAATGTTCACATAAAATGCTTTCAATAATTAGTTCCAGCAGTAGCACCCAGCAATGGTCAACAGGTGCAGACACCAACAAGTGACATCATTCAGCAGAAGCAGTTCCATTAGTGGCACTCAGCAATGTTGAGCAAGTACAGACACCAACAGGTGACATCACTCAGCAGAAACAGTTTCATTAGTGGCACCCAGCATTGTTGAACAGGTGCAGACACCAGCAAGTGACATTATTTCAGTAGAAGCAATCCATCAGTGGCACCCAGCAATGTTGAGTTGGTGCAGACAGCAAGAAGTATCATCATTTCAGTAGAAACAGTTCTAACAGTGGCACCCAGCAATGTTGAGCAGGTGCAGACAGCAACAAGTGACGTTATTCCAGTAGAATCAGTTCCATTAGTGGCACCCAGCTTTGTTGAACAGGTGCAGACACCAACAAGTGACATCATTTCAGTAGAAGCAGCCCATCAGTGGCACCCAGCAATGTTGAGCAGGTGCAGACAGCAACAAGTGACATTATTTCAGTAGAAGCAGTTCATCAGTGGCACCCAGTAATGTTGAACAGGTACACACAGCAACAAGTGACAACACTCAGCAGAAACAGTTCCATTAGTGACATCCAGCATTGTTGAACAGGTGCAGACACCAACAAGTGACATTCTTTCAGTAGAAGCAGTTCATCAGTGGCACCCAGTAATGTTGAACAGGTGCAGACACCAACAAGTGACATTATTTCAGTAGAAGCAGTCCAGCAGTGGCACCCAGCAATGTTGAACAGGTGCACACAGCAACAGTGACATTATTTCAGTAGAAGCAATCCATCAGTGGCACCCAGCAATGTTGAGTAGGTGCAGACAGCAAGAAGTAACATCATTTCAGTAGAAGCAGTTCCATCTGTGGCACCCAGCAATGTTGAAGAGGTACACACAGCAACAAGTCACATTTCTCAGCCGAAGCGGTTCATCAGTGGCACCCAGCAATGTTGAGCAGGTGCAGACACCAACAAGTGACGTTATCCCAGTAGAATCAGTCCATTAGTGGCACCCAGCAATGTTGAACAGGTGCAGACACCAACAAGTGACATTATTTCAGTAGAAACAGTTCCATTAGTGGCACCCAGCATTGTTGAACAGGTGCAGACACCAAGTGACATTATGTCAGTAGAAGCAGTTCCAATAGTGGCACCTAGCAATGATGAGCAGGTCCAGACAGCAGTCCATAATATTCAATATCACTAATCACACTGTTCATCAGAGTTTATAAGCAGAAATTAAACATGTCCTAGTGGCACCAATCGTGTAGAAAAAGTACAAGTAACAGTCCATAATATTCACTATCCTAATCACACAGTTCATCAGCAGAAATTAATCATTTCTAAGTGGCACCCATTGTGTTGAAAAAGTGCAGGTAACAGTCCATAATATTCACTATCACTAATCACACAGTTCATCAGCAGAAATTAAACATTTCTAAGTGTCACACATCAATGTTGAACAAGTGCAGGTAACAGTTCATAATATTCACCATCACTAATCAGACAGTTCAGGCATGAACAATAGTTTGAATCCACATACAAATGCTTTTACACACTAAACATATAAATTCTAATAAACACACAAATGATATCAGATAATTGTCATATTGACTATTACAAATACTCAAATATCAGTAAACCTATAATATTTAGGGGTGTCAGTGCAAGCCACTACAAACAAATAAAATAATATTTAGAAGATAGGTGGGTAGGATTAGGAAAGGAAAACACACAAAACACACTCACTCATCTTTCATCCACATGAAGTACTACTGTGTAATTGAATAGTGTTAACTGTGTAAATGCAATTCTGTCAAAATTTGATGTTCATCTTGTGTATCAAGTAGTAGTGGCAGCAATGTATAACAGTCAATAATAGTTAGTCAACGTCATAGTCATCATGTCAAGACCAATGTTTGCCAAGCCAAATCAAATGTACTGTTGCTGAACAACTGTCAGTGTGCCAAGATATGCAAATACTTCCTCTCTTCAAAAAAAAGTATATACTGCTTAGTGATTTAACAAAGTGTGTGTAGACAATCTTCCTTCTACTTTAGTGTTCTAGTCTGCTATCTTCATCCTCCTTGTTCCATATAGACCAACAAAAAAATATGCACCTCACTTACTTTACCTCTTATCCACCAAAATTCCAATAATCAGCAGCATCACATAATCTCAATACTTCAATAATACCTCTTACGTCGATACATATAAATCTTATCATCAATATCATTTACCTTACCTCTTGTCCACAAAAACTCCAATAATCATCAACTTCATATAATCTCAATACCTCAATAATACCTCTTCAATACGTCGACACATATAAACCTTATCGCCAATATCATTTCACTTCCATAACAACTCTTTCCTCTAGTCAGTCTCCTCGAACAAGTACAGATAAAATCCTAATGCAAACCTCATCATCCCATACAATCCGAAGACACATTGTCAACACACAACCTCTGTGTGATCCATCTGACCCAAATCTTCTACTCATTATGAATTATAAACAAAAGAAATGCATATATGACCTCTAACAGACTTAGTTCGAATAACTCTCAGTAATTAAGTACGATTACGGAGTGTGAATGATCATAATATTTCACAGGGTGTACACCACTTCAAGAATTATGGCAAACAGAAGCAAACATGTGGAGTATTTATTGTGTCAAGTGTCACTTCCTATTTCAATTGCTCACGAAAAATGCAGTGTAATAACTGTCAATGGTCTAAACCTAGTTTTGGTATGTCATGTCGTTAGCTTCCTTCCTATTAGCATACATTTATACAGCTTTCATAAAACCTCCAGCTCATGTGACTTCTTTGAAGTTTCTGGTACTAATGACGTTTATGTCGAATTATAGCAGTTCATTTTCCTATCTTAAAAATATAAGGCACTGAGCGTAAGCAAAACATGCAATAGCGAGTAAATATACCAGTAGAGTACAGAATGTCAACAAGTGGATGCAGCACAATTCTTAGAACGAGGCTCAGCCAAGCGAACAATCTATAATTAATACCATAATGTGACCTAAACTCTATGTTCATACACAGTATGTCAGCATTTCTACATACCAAATTAAAGAGTAGTTATGACAACAAAACAAAAATGTGTAAATATGCAATCCATAAGCAAGGCAGCAAATATGTTATCTAACATAATAAACAGGTCATTAGCATCATATCAGCATAAGCAAATAAACGTTCATATGTAATCTTAATAAGTAAACATGAAGACGCAAGCAGATAAATCACAAAGTATAACTTACATATCTATCAGCACAACTAATCAGGTGACAATTATAATTTAAATAAATAAGCACAGCAGACACATAATAGAAAAATATGACATCAGTGAAAAAGCATTGCAGCCAAGCGATGCATAATATATGCAAATAACAACCCTGTTCATTAATAAAACATTGACAAAAATCAGCAAATGTACGCAAGCACGTCGCTTCACAAGTAAATTCATAGAACATGAAATTAGCACAAAGTATGAATCACGTAATCGCGAGTAGCAAATTACGTCTAAAGTACGTACCTAAGTGGAAATATGTTACCTGAAAACATAAACTCAGTTAATAGTTACCTTTTTAGTTTATTAGTTTCTTCTTGGAAATTACATTCTTTTTGAAATTTTCTCGATAGCAAGTCCTCTTAACGTCGGAGACACACAGAATTTACCTGAAGTTCTTAAATATTTTATACAACCGTATCCTGAAAAATACTGAACGTTAATAACATAATTCATCAAGTCACTATAGCTTTATACTGAATTTAGTCGGAGAATTTAGACTGTGTGTTTACGGCTGTCAGTGCATTCGCACTGAGCGCTCGATCAGCTGTAGGCGCGTGACGTAGGAAGTGATTGTTTGCGGTCAACGACTGCCTTGTGCGGCGCGCAGACTTGACTGTTGCTTTGAGTATATGCCGCCGCCAAAACACAGCGCGGTATCCTTGTATTCTCTGCATGTTTACGTAAACTGTTGGTTTCTCGAAAGTATGTCATTCCACAAAAATTTTAACGTTTGATATATGATGTATTCCCTTAGAGCGTCGTGATTTAAGAGTTTATACTTCAACAGTGTTATCATGAATAATTTTGCGAATTCTATATGGACCGTTATAAAGCAGAAAAAATTTGCGACACAAGCCTTTTCCTTTGTGAGACAAACGATGAGACTTAATTAACACCTTTTGACCAACTGCCAAAATTTTTAAACGACCAGGATGTTTAGCTGATTTCTCTCTTCTAGCAGCCGCAGATGCAATATTTTGTAGAGCCAGGTTCACAACTTCAGAATGCCGCAGTTTCCGTGTAGGCGGAAAAGGAACGATTTCAGATAAGCGATTTGTCGGTGCTTTGTTTTTTTAATATCAGTATAGGCGGTAAAGAAGTTGAATCATTAGGGAGTTCATTCAGAATGTTTTGAAAAATATGAAGATACTGATCCCACGTTCTGTGATTCTGATGACAATAAAGATGACACAATTTATTGATTTCCTTCATCCATCTCTCTGAAGCGTTAGATTGAGCGTGAAAAAGTGAAATGAAAATTGGTTTAATTTTACGACGCCGTAGAGTACGAAGCCAAATTTTAGAACGAAACTGTGATCTATTATCTGATATAACCTTATCAACATGACCAACTTCTTTAAGAAAATGTTTGATGAAAGCGTTAGATACTGAACGAGCTGTTGCTTTGCGTAAAGGTGTAAAACACACATATTTTGATGTCAACTCCACTGCTACGAAAATGTACGCAAAACCATTAGTAGAACGAACCACTGGACCGAACAAATCGACTGCAGCCATGTCCTTTAATTTCGCTGGAATGATAGGAAACAACAGTGTTCTGTGAGAAATTGTTGGCGTCTTAGCCTTTTGACATAATTTGCATTTGGCCAGAACAGATCGAATACGTTTTTCCATATTACTGAAGTAGCAATTTTCCCGTAATTTATGAAAGCATTTACTGGGACCAAAGTGTGCATAACTGAAATGTGTATACCAAATCAGCTTATTAACCCACTCATCAGGAATACAAACCAACCAAACAGAGTTGTCGACCGATTTTCGTTTAAAAAGAATGTCATTGCGAACTAAATAATGCTGTCTAATCGCTACGCTTTCCTTTCTCCTCCACTTCTCCTTAATGTCCTTCCAGATTGGATCCTTATTTTGCTCCTTAGTGATGTCCTGGAGCGAAGACGAAATAAAGTTCTCAAACGAAACACCTTGAATATACATCAAACAATAATTGTTTTCCTTGCAGTCCTCTTCAGCACTTTGTTTCAAACCCATAGGTGCACGTGATAAAGCATCAGCAACAATATTTGAAGAACCCTGTATGTAAACAATATTAAGATCAAATTCCTGTAGGTACAACGCCCATCGTGACAATCTACCATGAGTTAATTTTGTTGACATAAGAAATTCCAGAGCTCGATGATCAGTGTAAACCTTAGTATGTCTGCCAAACAAAAATATGCGACATTTTGTGAAAGCCCAAACAACAGCCAAAGCTGCAAGTTCCATAATCGAATTATTCTTTTCTGATTTAGAGAGAACACGACTTCCAAATGCAATAGTTTTCTGTACTACAACGCCGTTTTCTTCTATCACTTGAAATAAATGTGCACCTAGGCCTTTGTATGATGAGTCCGTCGCCAAACAAAAGTCTTTAGATAAATCCGGATGTGAAAGAAGTGGAGCAGCAACTAAAGCATCACGAAGTTGTTCAAATTCTGACTGAGCTTCCTCATCCCAACACCAATTAGATTTCTTTCCGGATAGTTCACATAAACGAGGTGTGGCCAAATCGTCCAATTTAACAAAGCGTCTAAAAAAATTACAGACACCAAGGAAACTACGAACATCACGTTTTGTGGTAGGAACAGCTTAATTACGACAAAGCGTCTAAGAAAATTACAGACACCAAGGAAACTACGAACATCACGTTTTGTGGTAGGAACAGCATAATTACGAATAGCGTCTATTTTCTCTGGATCAGGAAGAATACCTTCTGTAGAAATAATGTGACCGAGAAATTTCACCTGAGAACGACCAAATTCAGATTTTTCCAAGTTCTCTGTAATGCCAACTCTTGCAAAAATACGTAATAATGAATCCAAAATTTTGTTGTGCTCACTGCAAGAACGTTTAGCAATGAGAATATCGTCAACATAAGAAGTAATATTGTCACGAAGATAAACAGGTAAAATTTCTTTTAAACTACGAATGAATACTGCAGAAAATATAGTAAGTCCAAACGGTAATTTCCGAAGTCACTTTTGGGTAAATTAGTCATATCAGGTTATTGTTTACTTACTCTCTAGATAGATTGATAGTAGAAGAGTTGTTTTTGACAGATGCAAAGAATAGTAAAAGAGTAGGCAGCGGTGCAGAAAACTAAAAGGGAAATAGCACCACTACAGCTCGGGGCCCTATGCTCGCTACGGCACATATTCACTTAGTGTAGTGAATCCCCTGAGGACTTTAATAGCTGCACATAATTTCAAGTTTGTGACTTAGTGGCAAATTTGGTGGAAGTGCGTACATAAATTGATCTAACCATGAACATGGATGTATGGCATTCTTGGAATTGCGAAAGATCTTAAATTTCCGAACAGTTAAGAAGTGTTTATAGTCAAAGTTTTCTCCTCGTGGCGACAAAGACCTACCGCGACTGTTCCAGTCCGAATGTCGATTATTGTTAAGTTCACGCGCCTCGCGCTCTCTTATTGCATCCCGTAAATGAAATAAATTACTTTCTACAAACCCCTCTGGTATCTGTGATTCTAAATTTCCTTTGCCGTCTTTTCCTAAGATTTCGCCTTCAATTTGTTTGACTTGCTTTTTTAATGCCTCAAATTCCCTTTTCACGCGTTCATTAAATTTTCCCTGATTTTCAACATGCTTATTTATGTTCTGGTACTCTTCGGTTTCTGCAAATGGCAATGGTGCTGTATCATCTGAATCTCTGTCCCCATTTAAACTAAGATTTGTCAATTTGTCTGAAATCTCCTCAACTCTTTCCGATAAATCACCTATTTGTTCTTTCTGTTTATTTACGTCTTCCGTAAGTCTCGCGACTCGGGTTTCAGTATTGACACATTTGGTAGTTAAGTGTTCATATTGTTGTGTTATGTTATTTAATCTGTCATTTGATATGGACTCCTCGATTCTCTCAAGTATTTCTTTCTTATCGTGTGCACATTGTAAATTTAACTCTGAAAATTTCTGTACTATCACGCGATCTTTTTCTTCCTGTTCCCTGCCCTGTTCCTCTTGTCTGATTTCTGTTGAAATTAAGCTATTATTGTGAGCCTTCAAAATCAGTTGTACTTCTTCTCTAATTTCTTTATTTGATTCGTCTTTCATGTATTTGAAACATGTCTCTGTTCGTGAGCCTAACTGTGTTTCCATTGTTCCCATATCAGTTTCTAATTCAGATCGTAACTGTGATCCCACTGCTTTCATCTCGGTTTTAATTGTTCTTATTTTTGAGCATAACCGTGTTGTCATTGCTTTCATCTCAGTTCTAATGGTTCCTATTTGTGTTTTTAATTCAGATCCTACCTCAGTTTTAATTGTTCCTATCTCTGTTTTTAATTCAGATCGCAAAGTTCCCATTTGTGATCCCAAATTTAATATAGCACTCATCAACTGCTCCATTTCTTCTGTCGTTAACCACGTAATCTGAGAATTTTTCGATTGTGAAAAATTTCGAACTGTTTCCGGACTATTTTCCCTGCTTATTAAATTGTTTTCCACTACATTATTTATGACACTGTTTTCCTCTGTTGGCGAGTTCGCCATGTCAACAATTTCGTCATTCTGACTATCCATCATTTTCGCCTTTTTCATCGATCGCGTAATCATTTACAAAACATACAAAACTCGTTACAATACGAAAATTACAGAGAATATAACACGTTATCACCAACAATACCACTCACACGAAATGCTTCCCTCAAACACGATTAACGAACAATTGAAATAATTGCACTAAATTATCAAACCCGTAGACAAGACAACAAAAAATAAATTTTGAAAAATACCATTAGAAGAATGCCAATTACCAAATCTACACATGCAAAATAGACTACAATTACTAAACTACAAATTACTACAACAATACTACTGTCTACTATTTTTACAATCAGAAGAATTCCAAGGGACGATCCGAAGCAGCGGTCGCCACGTGCATGGGGGCTTAACTATTTCATTTGAAAATGATTTTTAATTTTTTTTGCTGGCTGTATGTCCGATTACGCTGTGTCTCGTAAACGGTTGGCCCTGACTAGTATTATTACGCAATCTGACTGCATAAAACAACAACAAAGAATGAAATGAAAATTTCCGTTAATACAATTAATTAATCCCCAGCAACTATAAAACCTACGAAACCAACAAAGCACAAGTGTAGCTGTTCTGTGTGTGGAAGTGTGATTCAACGTACACATCTGGCACGGTTCTTCTTCACTAAGACAAGAAATTTTAGATATCAATTATACTGAAGTAATTAAAGAAAATAGAAATCCTATAATCACGCAAGAAAACCAGAATTACACTCTAATACAAGAACACAAGCCAGATGCTTTGTTGACTGAACCTGTAATGACGCATTATTTAAAACATTTAGATAATAAAAAGAAAAGGAAAAATTTTTTTCTTTTACCTTCATATATTGACGAAAATCACTCTAATCATTACAATATATCTCCACACCGACTCTCTACTGCCACATCTCAACAAGAACTCTCCACCACGACCTCTCGACAAGCTCTCTTCACTACCACATCTCAGCAATCACTGACTACCACGAGTTCTCAACAAGCACTGACTACTACGAGTTCTGAACAAGCACTGACTACTACGAGTTCTGAACAAGCACTGCCAGTGGAGGCGGCTGAATAATACTCTTTGGCGCAATCTCTGGCGCTGTGGTTCAGTGTAGCCACCTTTCAAATGTACTTTTGGAGCGCAGCATTGTATCGAAGTGAAACAGGGACTGTGGGAAAACCGGAACTGAAAGGAATCGAAGCATCTGAGACGTGGTGATACAGAAGAATGTTTATAATTGGGTGGACTGATTAGGAGGGGAATTTGGAGGTTCTCCGTAGAACCGGCGAGGAAGGAAAACGCTCAAAGGAAGTAGGTACAGAAAGACAGGACATCTGTTAAGACATCAAGGAATAACTTATACAGTACTAGAGGCTGCTGTAGAGGGTAAAAGCTGTGGAGGAAGATAGAATTGGTATACATCCATTGGGGACGTAGGTTGCAAGTACTACCCGGAAAAAAAAGAAAAACTATGGATGTGGCAGGGCAAAACTGTATGACGCAAGCACACCATTAAGACTTCACGTTTCGTCTATAATCTGCAGCATGTCTAATTTGTAAACCTTCTTGAGGGAAGGGCAGTGTATTGTAAATTGTGATACAGACGGACATTCTGCTTTGTGGTTCTGTCCGCTCATCTTCCCATTCCTTACGCGCCTGCCGAAATTGGAAGCGCGGAATGACAACTTTTAAAATCATAAGCAGAAAATGAGGTTCTATAAATAATTTATATAGGATACGGATTACAAGATGTAATTATGTGTTTCATGATTCGCCCAGTGTAATCGGAAAAAGACCGTTGATTTGTTTCTCTTTGTAACCAAAATTTCTTTCACAGTGGAATTTTCTGAGCCTTAGCAAAACACCAGGAATAACCTGCAACCTTTACTCTAGGTGGACTGAGTAGCCCTGCTGCATGATTGCAAACCATTTATCCGCAACCTTCCTGGCTTCGTCAGTGTTCAGATACCGTCTTCGCTTGACATGTTTCTTCAGGTTTAGAACAGATAATAGTCTGAGGAAGCCTAGTCAGTTGAATAGGGTGGATTTTTGTAGATTTCAGAGTGAATATGTGCAATTTTTACTGCGTGATGGCAGCCTTATGGGAAGGGGCATTGTCCTGCAGAAACAAGCAAGATTCCTTTCTTGACTTTTGGAGACCAATTTTTGCTTTTTTTTTGTCTAGAAGCTCAGCACAGCAGTTTACAGTGATGGTTTTAGCATGTTGTAAGTAGTTAGTAGGTAGAATTCCATCTTCTGCCTTTATCCAATCATCAGCAGACAAGTTGCTCACACCAGCATACAACACATGAGCAGCTTGCTGATGACATTGCTATCGTCAGTGAAAATGAAGAAGAATTCCACTGGATCCCGGAGAAATCGGGCCAAAATGTACTGTGAAGCAACCGCCCTTTCGATGTGCAATGAGACATTTGGGATCCCATTTGGCTGAGATCTTTCTCATGTCTGAAATCTCATGAATAGATCCACACGTTCTCGGGATATGCTCAACGTCTCTGCCATAGCAGCTACCCTCCTATCATCCAAGATCATGGAATGAACTGCATTTGTTAGCCATCCAGGACACTCTTCACGTTCAGTGCTGAATCACCCTGTTTTAAATGCAGCAACCTAGTTCTTGACAGTGGAGTAGAAAGGGCAGTTACCACCCAATATACCAAACGTATCGTCATAAATTTGTTTGGCCGTGTTCCTTTGAAAAGAAGATACTTAATCCAAACACGACTCTCCTTCACTGTGAATTCTCTATTTTCTTGCAGCATGTTCACTTCAGCCCCGCATAGAAAAATAAAGAACTAGTTATTGCATCGCAGTTACTATCACGTAATGTAATGAACAAGATTTAATGCCAATAGAAAAGTGACTACCTGGTAATTAGCTAATTTGGAACAGAATATAACATAGATTCTGCGTGGTATGGTTTCCACAACACTCTGCTATGTTTTCTTACTTATATGGAACCAGATGTCTACGCACAGGTTATGCAGTTACCGTAAAGTAAGAGGCGGTAACTTGCGGGTGCGGTGATGGTGCCGGATAGCAACCCAGATGGTTTCCAGCGGGTTCATATCAGTTATACTTGGTGGCCAAGACACCAACATGAATGCACTGTCATGCTCCACTGCAACACGATTCTCGCTTTGTGGCACGGGCAGTCATACCGCCGGAAGGTGCCATCGCCTTCGGGAAGATAAGTATGAAGCGATAGAGGTGATCCGCGATAATGTTCACATAATGCACAGGTGTCACAGTGCCTTAGATTACTGTCACAGGTCTCATGGAAACCCAGGTGAACGCACAGCACAATAGCATGGTATTGCCCCCACAGGGCTGCGTCCATAGCGCTGTGTTGGTTCTCAGCATCCGTTCGTCTGGATGACGGCGTATCCAGACACGACCATCGACCTGATGTAACGAGGAAAGTGAGTCATCCGACCGGGCAATGTTTCTGCATTGACTCGCAGTTCAATCTCGATGATATCGTGTTCAGTGACTAACATGGGGCGCAGGGCTCGTACGCTGTGGAGGCCCATGTTGAACAATTTGCACTGAACAGAAACATTTGTGTCTGTACCAGCGCTATATTCACAGAGTGGCTAAGTCTCCGACTTCCACGTTCTGCGATGAATCGTGATCGAACATCTTGTCGCCTATCCGTAGTTTCATTATGCTTCAACCACAATCCATAGATGCTAGCTAACATTCCATTCACTACCCACACTGTACATGCACCCTACAGGCCGACGTCAATACAACGAAAATACTTCTACCATTCCAAAATATCCTTACCATTTCCGAACAGATCTGGCCGAAGACAAAAAAGTCGAATTGCAATTAGAAATTCATTAGAATTCATTGTTGTCGGTCTGACAATAATATATCTATAGGTGCGTCAATAAAGGTGTAATAGACTCTTACAGATGACGGTTAGGTGAGCAAGTGACTCGCCCCTTTCAGTCTGCAATGCAGCTTCTGTTCGTGATCCTGGCATTAATGGATCGTCCAGTCATTTCAAGTTAGACTTTTCCTCATGTACAAGGTATGCGGTACGTTCCCTTCTATTGAGACAGGTTGAGAAATCAGCTGAGCCGGAGCTCGCGCTGAGAGAGACAGATCACGGAATTAAATTAATCAACATGGAGATTCACGCTGTGAAGAAGAGCTACAACGCTCTTTTGTCCAACAAAGCTGTAGACAGTCACAAACGTGACAGCTGCAAGAAGAAAGAAAAATTCTAAAAGTAAGCGGATCCTGGATTACCGTGCTGCTGCGACGGACCATTCCAGGCAGCAAGGGGAAAACCGCAGAGAAAACGACCACGGAAAAGCTCTTACAAGTGGGCACGACAGGCGGTATAATCTCCGTCTCGAGCTTGACTACAGTCCGCCATTAGCAATGGAGCGTGAAGTTCTGACAACGGCAGCCTCAAGTGATGGTGAAACGTCAGGAAACTTGTTAAACAAACATCAGCTGAAAGACCCCAGACAGAAGCCAACATTCAATGCGTCAACAAGAGGCAACGAAAGCTAATTATTCGTACTCTTCACCAGTCCATTCTATACATAACACACTATATATACACGCTATAGGCTGAAATCAGTACCACGACAATACTTCTGCCGTTCCACTATATCCTACGAGCTTCCGAATTTGTCTGCCTGGAAACAAAATAGTAAAATCACAGTCAGAAATTTATGAAGCATTGTTGGTAATACATCGAATTCTGCAGCACAGCTTGGCTTAGTACTTGGATAACAGCTAAAGAAATCGATAGGTGTGCCAATAAGCTTCTAGTGAAATCCCATAGATGACTGCGTTGCTTGCCTGTGTAGTATGAATTTGTGTTGATAGGTATAGATGACTAAGCAAATTAAAGAAAGTGTGAGCATATAGCCTGTTCTTCTGAAACACCAGGAAGGGGGCAGCAGGAATTAACTGCCCCGTCCAAAGGACGGATCACCACTAACGGTTCTCCAAGTCTCCACTCGAAATACAGCGATTTTGTATTTAATCAAGAACGTTGGTGGCAGATCTATTGATCAGGAACTGGACGCTACTCCTTCTACCGTAGCCGCCAAAGTACTAGGGGTGAATAAATTTCTTCCACCGCCAAGATTAGAACCAATGTATGCCAGACACTAGGATGTGTTGCCATATAAGGTTTCGTACACAACTCAAAAGCGTCTGTAATCACCCATAAGCAGTTCCGGTGGCCAGCAGCCAAGAATATCGTGCCAGCTATCCTGTTGTTCCTTCCATCACGAAATAATCTTCGTTCGATGATGCTCACTTACTCGTAATATGTAACTTGTACGTGTGTGGCCGAAGCAAGTGACGAAGCTATTAGGATGTTGCACGTATAATATAGAGGAGTGGGGTTTAAGCCCCAGAATGCAACTTTCAACTGCAATACTAACGTTGAGCAACAGTATCGGATGAATTGATAGGTTTATGCACTACTATTTCTTTGTAGGCCGTCAGTCTGCTGCTCTATGCGCAAGTGCCACTGACACAAGGGCTGAAATAACAAATGGCGCTACCATTATCTGAGGCTTACAGTTACATTCCAGTTGCCACACGTCCGAGCAACGGGTCGTAGCGTCACACAGTTACGGTGGTCTGTTTACGATGGCCACTCTGTCCCGAAGACAGCACTTGTCTCACATATGAAACAAGCTCTGTTTAGATGAGACATCGTGGTTGCCGACTGGTTGTGACTCTTAGGGACTGGGTGACAAGAAAGTGACGCTCTAGATGGGGAATAGGAAGCGAAATGAAACTTCGTGCCGGCCGGGGTGGCCGAGCGGTTCTAGGCGTTACAGTCTGGAACCGCGCGACCTCGGGCATGGATGTGTGTGATGTCCTTGGCTTAGTTAGGTTTAAGCAGTTCTAAGTTCTAGGGGACTGATGACCTCAGAAGTTAAATCCCATAGTGCTCAGAGCCATTTGAACCATTTTGAAACTTCGTGGATTGAGAGGATTTCTGACTTTATTTCAGTGATAACAAAATGCAGTGAAATTTACAAAGAACGTGGCAGTATGAGCTCTTTAACTAGTATGACGTAGCATCCTCTCTGGCCTGGATGTATGCACTGATTCTGTTTGGAAGGCTGTGATCAAGTTTTTATCCTTTCCTGAGCCAAGGTGGTCTGAAATTGTTGTAGCTGGTCCTTGGTGTCCCAAATTATGGGACTGAGTTAACATTCGAGCTGACGAAACACATCTTCTATCCGAGACAGCATTAGCAATATTGCTAGCCACGGGTGAACCTCAATATCATTCAGACAGTTCATACAGATAGGTGTCATCTGTGGAGGATGTAATATTATTGGGATTTCCGTCGTATGAAAGCTGTGAGTACCCTTGGAAAGGCATTCACCTACCTGTATATTAAATAATCAAATTATGAGATGAGTCCTATTCTTTGAAAGACATTTGTTTTATATAATTTACGTAACTGTAAAGATGCGCATCTAGCGCGGACACTAATACATCGATTGCGCAGTCAAAGAAACATTTTAACAGAAGCTGAACTGACGTTCCGCTTCGATCTAAATAAAAGATGAGAGTAAAAATTTTTGTAGATCTTCTGATTTTATCGTACTTCTGCTTGTAATGTGAAAGCGTAAAGAAGGTCGTCTTTAAAGACGAGGTGAGAGGTCTTGCCAGCGTGCAGACAACATTAGTAATTAATAAAATTCGAGTAATTTTTTGTTCCATACTGTAAACCGGCAAGTTATTGTTATGAAGGTGTTGAACGGTGCAAGAATTGTCTTGAAGGAAGGAGAAAAGTAATGACTGTAATTTGTGACAAAAACGTGAACCAAGGAGCTAGCACAGGACAGGCTGAAATCTGATCGCACCATACAATGAGAAAAGTAATTATGTAAGTTATACTGTTTATAAATAAGCCCTAATTGCTTGCGAGAATTGTTTGACTATATTTAGGGTTTACCATATTTCTTATTCTATTTTTTCTCCTTTATATTTTTTTTACCTCCATGTCATATTATTTTTGTAAATATCAAACAGCCTTTACTACAGCAGAGAATACTGCGGCATCGTGGTCGTAGACAGAAGGCCGCTCCTTGTCTTCTATACAACTCATAGCTGCCTCATTTATTAATGATTTCATTTGCAAATACAATTCTTTTATTGTTCATTGATAAAGGTCCCTTAGGTGATTATAAATTTCATACTGATTACGTAAAGAAATCCGGGTTGTTCTTTTCCAAATAATAAAAGTCTTTGCGTAATCAAAGACTAGCCTCCTTCTGACAACGATCAGGAGCCGACCAGAATACGGACGTCTTAGACCGCTTCCGTGTTTCCTGTGGCAAAGCTGTGCCAAACTGGGAACACGACAGTCAAGTATATATCAGATTAAAATTGAAAGAATTGAAATATATTTAACTAATTTGTTTTTTTTTTCTCCTATCATACTAGGTGTGGCGCCCGGACAGAGACCTGATAAAAAAAAAATTTAATCTGATCTGTTATTGTTTCATGACATCACCCGGTGGACATCGGGAAGCCGTAAGGGAAGTACTGAATAAAACCGAGGAAGTATTAAAAAATAATTTCGAAAAATATCAGCAGTGCGCAAAACGACTGATGTAAGTAAGGTTTTCATTACGCATAAAATCTCGCGTCTTGTATAAAAAAAACTGATTTCCGGATTTCTTTCCTTACTGCTTCATTTTATCCTATCGCTGTTAATTTCCTTGCAGTGTTGCTTATTTACGTAGTTAGAATTCATTTCTGGTCGTCTCTTCATGCAAAGTTTATTTGTTAGCATTATTAACATCTTCATTGTTGCTACGGTTAAGAACTCAAGATGGATGCCATAATAGCAGGATTCAGTGTCTAGTAGGTGATTTTCACTTATTTTCAAAGTTACGTGCCATCTTGTCTTCTACCCGGTATAGCTCTGCAATTGTCAGCTACCGCGGTGTAACGTTTGACTATCATGAAGCGTCGCAGCGTGCGCATCTGAGAGTTGACGATCGGCCTGCCGCGAAAGATTTCTTTGAGCAGTTACGTCACAAACTTGAAAATAAACATGGCAGATGACAGAGGCAAGCCGACAAACAGTGTGGATGACGTTGATGACACAGTTGTCAAGTCATACCCACTACGTTCGCGAACGGGAACAGGCAGACCCGATTCGCGAATGGAGGGAACGGCAAACGAGGATAGTGTGCGTGACGTATCGTCACAGCAATCATCGTCACATCAACCGGGAGAAAATTCGATGGTTGAAATGATGAGAATTATTTTCAAGAAAGAGAACAGGAGAAGCTGGAAAGGGAAGCTTATAAATTACAAAAACAACGAGACAGACAAGAAAGGGAACAAAAAGAAAGAGAAAAGGAACAGGAGACAGAGCGAAAATGGTTTGATCCAAATACCACCATTGGTACAATGAAAAATCGGTTAGATAATATTGATGTCAACTTAGAGGCAAGAATAAGGACAGTCACGGTGGAATATATCGCGGAATTAAGTACTAAAGTAATGAAAGGATAGAAGGTATTCTACAGAAGGTAGATGCATGTGAGAGCACAGTAGGTATCATGTACGAAGACATCAAAGTACAAGTCGAAAGCTGCCAGGCAGTTACAACGGAAGTTTCAAAAAAGTCCGCTGAGGTCGGAGCTAAAGTAAACAAGGCCACGCCAATCACCTGACACAGGAGCTATCCGACATTAACATTGAAATGAGGGTGAATGATGCTGCAGCAAACGTACGTTCCACGATAGGAAAAGAATTTGTAGAATGGGTCGAGACTAAAGAACAGTACACAGAAAACATGGTTGAACACGGCTAAAAAGAGGCCGTTACGTCAGCCAAAGTTGATGTTTTAGCTGCTCCAGGTACATCAGGAGATACGCTTGTCAGTGAATTAGGAGAGATTCGTAGAGTTTTTCACCGAGATCTTCCCGAGTGGAAACGACACCTCACTGAGGAAATCGAGCAGTTGAAACAACAAGTCAATGATTTTCCTAATGACAATAGAAGTGAGTATTCACACTTGCTTTCTTCAGAACATGAATACAATAATAATCCCGTGTCTCGTGTAACATTCTCTCCACTTGTTCATGGTCACAGCAGTAAGAACCCGTTAGTACGCAACCAGAATGATCAAGTAACTCTTGTCGAGCTCATGAAAGAAGAAAGCGTTGTCAAGCACCGCGTGTTCCAGCCTTTTCTGCCAGAGAAACGCAACATCCACCCAATGGTTTTTCTGAAGTCATTTAATGGTGTTTTTCCTGAGAGCTGGGATGACAAGCAATGTATGCGGTTTGTAGTAGGTTACATTCAAGGAGAGGGTTCTGACTGGGGAACAGAAGTAATTGACAGATGTAATAATTACGCTGACTTCGAAAAGCAATTTCCGAACAAATTCTGGAGTTCAGGCATACAACAACGCCTTAAAAAGGAAGTATATAATGCCGAACCGTTTAATACGAAAAGCGCTGGTCTCCGTAGGTACTTTGAGAAATATCTGCGAAAAATACAATATTGGGACACGTCCATTTCCACGAAGGACGTAATTATGATCATTAAGTCAAAGTTACCAGTATCAGTCAGGGAGAAGTTAGTAAATATCAGGTTTTTCTGTCAGTACTTAACAACCTTTACAGGATTCAGGAAGACGTGCGTGCAAGTGCGCGGAGTAATTGTAATCTTGTACCGCACACTACACAGCCGCACGGCGTAGGCACAGACTCAGGTATGTCATACCAACCCAGCAACAGTAAAGGACACGACGTGCCGAGTGATAACAACTACTATCGCCGCAACGGGAAGCAGAAACATAAGTTCCAGGATCAAAACAGGTTCCACCCCATATAACAGACAACACAGCAGCAATACGGCAATTCACCGGTTAACTAAAATGATCGCTGTCACTACAATAACGATCGCCAAGTTAATAATAATTTCAATGGAAAAGGACGTTGGATCAACACCAAGAGTCAACAGCAGTATGGTAACCAGCCTAGATTCCAGCAATGTTCTCAAGAGAGAAATGCTCCAGATCCTTCCAAGCAATACAAACAACGGTATGCTCCAAACTTTAGGAATAGTCCTCCACCTTTTACTAACAATCAAGTTCAAAATCATGAACCTCAAAATTCTCGCATCTATTATGTCCAAGCAAACCAGCCAACACACATCATCTCTGCTGAAATTCCGGCAAATAGCCCGAAACTTAGGTGGAATACGGAAGCAAACTAAGTACCGAGCGTACCGCCCCGTACTTCAAAGGTAATTGTGAGCGAAATTCAACCTAATGAACATGCAGAAAACTAAAAGCAGCTTCTTTTTCTTGCCTCCTTGGGGAAACTGCGGAACATGTTGGGGGCGATTTCATTAGAGGGCAAATCAACCTTATACGATATGACGATGACTGTGACTTACGGGATGACTTGTTGAAGGAGAATGACGTTTTGAACGGTGAGGATTTATGGGAAAACCAGGTTCAGTCATCCCCTATGATTCATATACATGATGTACCACTTTTCGCTATAATAGATACTGGTGCTAATATCAATGTTTTGTCTTTCTGTGTATATAAGAAAGTGTGTTCTGTAGCCAAAGTTCTGTCATTGCCAGTACAAAGGTGTACCGTATCCGGAGCTGTAGGCTCTTTAGTTCAAAAGGTGACGCTACAAATTCATGTAGCAGAGAGATTTCCATCAGACACCGTACCATGTACTTTTCTAGTTCTTAAAAATCTGTCAGTACCTTGCCTCCTAGGAATGGTGTTTCTAAGTAAAAATCGTGTCATCATAGATTTGTATGAAGATACATGTACGCTCAGATGCAGTGATAAGAGTATAGTGATTCGACTTATGAGGACCAAAATTAAGTTGTTCAGCCAAGAACATAAAGTAAAGCTCCGCAAGCTCACATCTCGACAACAATATTTCAATTATTTAGACGAGTCAGGAGATGCTGACGAAGACTTTGACTTATTACCGACACATGAAGAATTACTGACGAAGGCTCATGAATCTGACGGATTAGGTGACCCACAAAGAAAGGAACTATACGACCTGTTGGTACAATTTATCATTGTGTTTTCTAAGAGACCGGGAATCATAGCCAACTATGTATTCGACATGAAGGTTAAGCCCCACAGCACCTACTGTAAAACCACCTATGCAGTTCCGCAATCCCGCAAGGAAGCAATACGACAGGAAATCCGCAAAATGTTAAACTGGAAAATAATTGAGCCCTCTGACTCTCCATATTCGAGACCATTATTGTCTATATTTAAACAGGACGGAAGTGTTAGGCTTGTTCTAGACGCTAGGAACATCAACAAAATTATTGTTCCGCTGTGTACCCGACCGGAAGCATTGGAGCAGCAACTGCAAAGGTTTTATGGTATCAAACTTCTAATCTCCATCGACCTTCGAAGTAGCTATTGGCAGGTGAAGTTGTCGCCATCTTCAAGGATGTACACGGCCTTTATCTTTGCGGGTCGGTCATATCAATTTGTGTCGTATCCTTTGGCTTGAATATTAGTTCAGGTGTCTATATTGCCGCACTTGACCACGTCTTAGGTCATGATTTACTGGACAAAATAACTGTCTATGTCAATGATACCTTAGTAGCCTCCACTTCATGGGAGGGACATCTTGGCTTGATTCGGAAAATCTTCGTGAGGTTTGCTAACATTGGCGTTACTGCCAATTAACAGAAATCAAAGTTTGTAAAAAAGCAAGTAAAATTCCTTGGTCATATCATCTCCTCTGAGGGAATTTCTCCCGATCCTAACAAACTGTCTGCTATAAGGAACTTCCCTGTACCCTGCACCAAAAGATAATTAAAAGGGTTTCTAGGATTAACGTCTTTCTTTCGTCGCTTTATACCAAATCAATCCATGAACAGTCCAGTGTAACACAATCTATTAAAGAAAAACGTTCATTGGGTATGGATCTCTGAATGTCAGCAAGGTTTTGACAAAATCAAACAAGCTCTTCTGAATAGCAATGTCCTCAGTTGCCCGGATATGAACTCAGAATTCTGCATTTCTTGTGACGCCTCATTTCAAGGCTTGGGCCTTTGTTTGTTCCAGCTAAAGAAAACTAGAGATAAAGAAGTGGTTAGGATAGTTAGTTTCGCCAGTCGTGTGCTGACGGAGTGCGAGAGATCGTACTCTGTTACAGAGTTAGAAGGATTGACAGTTGTATGGGCGTTCCGCCGTTTCAATTATTACATTTATGGTCAACCGATCAAAGTGTATTCCGACCATCAAGCTCTTAGCTTTCTCTTTTTCGTGTAAGCTCTATCATCCGAGGCTTACTCGCTGGTGCCTATTTCTACTGGAGTACAATTTCAAAATTGTTTACGGGAAAGGCAAGAACAACATCGTTGCAGATGCCGGAGCCTACGGAACTTGTAGAACAGATTTCCAATCACAAGATCCTCCTTATGAAAGATACCTTAAATCGTAGTTATTTTCTACGTCTTCACCGACAGATGGGTACTCTGCAAGAAAGTGACCGTAATTGGAAGAGAGTCAAACAGCTTCTACAAGACAACCCCAATCATCGTTTGTCGAAATTTTATAAATCACACAATGGTGTTTTATTTCATCATACATCTATGTTGACGGAGCAATGGTGTGTTTGTATTCCTGAGGAGTACGTTGAATATCTCATATGGTACACTCACCTATCCTGGGGACATTATGGCCCTGAGAAGTGTAAAAGAAATATTTCTGCCTATTGCTACGCACCCAATCTGCATAAGAGAATTCATAAATTGCTAAGCACTTGTTTAATCTGTCAGAAGGCAAAGCCCTTGAATCTTTCGAATGCCATACCTTTAAATCCTATCTATACTGAGCGTCCTAACCAAATAGTCAGTCTCGACTATGCAGGTCCACTTCCGAGAGGAAGAGGAGGTGCTAAGTACCTCGCTGTTTTGGTAGACCTCTTCACTAAGCATGTGCGTTTATACGGGATGAAATCTTCCAGTGCAAAATCTTTAATAAGGCGAATAGAAAAGGATTATTTTCCTCGTTTTGGTAAGCCGGAAACCATGTTGTCTGATAATGCTTCAAACTTCGTTGGAAACGATTGGAGACAGTTTCTTGCCAATAATGGTATTAGACAGATTCTAATTTCAAGATTTAGACCGCAAAGTAACCCGACAGACAAGTCTTCAAAGAATTTAATCGTTTCATTCGCACCTATGTAGCAAACCAGCAGACACGGTGGGTCGTTTTCGTTACTCCATTTGAAGAGATTGTAAATAATCTTCCGCATACTTTGTAAGTAGGCTAATTAGGTTTTTATGTTGGTAACGCCACGTAGCGCTCTATATGAAAATCACTGACTGTGCTGTGTGAAGGCTGTGGTTGGTTTCCATTGTTGGAGTACTATTCGCCATTGTAGTGTTGGGCAGTTGGCTGTTAACAGCGCGTAGCGTTGCGCAGTTGGAGGTGAGCTGCCAGCAGTGGTGGGTGTGGGGAGTGAGATGGCGGAGTTTTGAGAGCGGATGATCTGAACAGAGACAGTAAATTTGTAATATTAGATATCATGGACTGATATAGATATTATGACTTTTGGACACTATTAAGGTAAATACATTGTTTGTTCTCTGTCAAAATCTTTCATTTGCTAACAATGCCTATCAGTAGTTAGCGCACTCAGTAGTTTGAATCTTTTATTTAGCTGGCAGCATTGGCGCTCGCTGTATTGCAATAGTTTGAGTAACGAAGATTTTTGTGAGGTAAGTGATGTGTGAAAGGTATAGGTTATTGTTAGTCAGGGCCATTCTTTTGTAGGGGTTATTAAAAGTCGGATTGCGTTGCGCTGAAAATATTGTGTGTCAGTTTAGTGTTGATCAGAATAGGAAAAGAGCAAAATGTCTGAGTACGTTCACTTCTGCTCAGCTGTTTGAAAATCAAATAATGTAAGAGGTTTATCAGCACAGTAATTCATTAATTTTTCTAAGGGGACGTTTCATATGTCGACCCTTAGCCGAGAATACCTCGCTGGAGTCTTCTGATTTTTGCTTGTAGTTTGTGTAATTAGTGTAGCTATTGTTTATTGCTACCGCGTAATTATAGAGAGAATTTCCTTTGTAGTTGTAGTTTTTCATTGTTGTACAGTAAAACAGGTGTGGCATGCATGTAGATTTGCATCAAGTATTTCGCAGCTGCGCTTGCAATTAACTAGATATTATTTTCAGTGCTTCAAATTGTGCTTTTCTGTGTTATCGCGTGAAATATTGCGCCAATAATGCCGTGTGAAAAACGTAACACTAGGCTCCAAAGTAAACTGTGAAATAATAGTGACGACGAGCGTAGCTTATCAGCACCACTGTGTAATGAATTAACAGACATTCAAATTAATAATTTGGTAATTGTGGATAGAGAAATGGAGCGGGTGGCAAATAATGATGTAGACAGTGAAACAGGTAGTGAACAGGGAAGCATTATCGATCGATCGGTCGGCAACAGCTCGCCTCAGGAATCCGAAATGACAGAACAAGATATTGCAAATACTGTAGACTCAGGTTTTGGGTCCTCACCGTTTTCTCAAGTGAGTCAAGACACATTTTCTGCTTGTCAAAATGTGAATGTTGCCGGTGAAAATGCACTGCCAAAAAGCATAGAGAAACAGATTCCAGACACTAATACATTATTATTGCAATTAATGCAACAAATGGAACAAAATCAGAGACAAACACAGCAAACGCTTCAAAAGTTAGGCACAATGGAACAAAATCTTCGGAAGTTAGACACCACGCTTGAACAAACACGTGAAGATTTAACTACTGAGTTACATAACATTGAATCGAAATGTCAAAAAGTCTGTAATGACGTAAAAACAGAAATTTGTGAGCATTTTCAACCTATTTTTTCGCGTCATGAAAATCCATTACAGAATCACGAAGCAGCCATAAAAGAACTGCAAACTATTGTTCACAAAAATCACGACACCTTGCAAGCTAAAACTGACTCAGTTGCATCTACCGATTCGGTTAAGCAACTTGCAAAAACTCAGGAAAACTTAAAGGACACAGTAGATACGATTTCAACACAAATGGACACACTGAAACTTGGTTCAGAAAAACACACTGAGGAAATTAGTTCACTATTGGAGAAAGTAGCCGAACTTTCGGATCAGTTCACTAACTTATTTACAAACGTAGATGATGATCTGAATAACACAAGACCTGTAGCCTTCACTGACACAGAAGAGTATGAACAAATTAGAAAATTCAAACAAAATCAAAATTAAGTCAATATGCAACACCAAAGAGAAATCCGGGAAGTACAAGATCAGTTGACATAGGTAATACAAGAATTACATATCTCAGAGGACACTCGTGCTCCAATATGGGAAGAGGGACATAGAAATACAGGAACAGCCACAAAATAATAACACAGGGCACTTCGGAAGTTATGAAAGAAATTGGCAAGGTACACCGAATTTCGAGATGGAACCGCCGAAAAGAAGTAACAATGACCAATGTGCGAATCGCCGACATGATGATTTTGACTATAAGCTGTTTATTACTACATGTAAATTCAAAACATTTAAGAATTCCGGCAACGACATTCATCCACAAGCGTGCCTTCATCAATTCTCTCATTGTTTTCCTCCTAACTGGTCATTAGAGCACAGATTAGAATTTATGTGTGGCTATTTAGAGAATGAACCAGCTGTAAGAATGCGATCGGTCATTCACGATTGTCACAGTGAAAGAGAATTTTATCATGCCTTGCTCTCAGCATACTGGTCTCAAGCTATACAATACCGAGTGAAACATAGCATCATAATGACGAAACATTTCGAACAATCGGAATTTTCTAGTCTTGTCAAATATTTCTAAGTCATGTTACATAAGAATCAGTATTTTTCAAACCCATACAGCCCCTCAGAACTCATCCGCATTTGCTTAATCAAATTGCCTGAACATTTACGACATATTATTTTGGCGGGACGTTGCAAAGACGACATTGAAACTTTTCAGGGACTGTTACAAGAATTGGAAATTGACACTGACAATCGCGGAACGCGTAAACAGGAGCAGAACAATTACAACTCACATCTGTCGCAATTCCGCGATGAAAGAAATAATAACTGGACATGACAAGCCTATTATTACAACGCAAATCGTGAACAAAACAGACACCATCCATATGACAACCACTGGCAGAGTAATAGTTAGAGAGGAAGACCGCGCAGTTACGATTCTGGGAGAAATTCTCCACCACATGACCGACAAACAAGAAACTATGTAAACTACCGACAAAACGACAGACCTGAATTTCATCAAAACTGGCGGGATTCAAACAGGGCAGGGCCCTCTCGACAAGGTGAATTTGTAGAAGTTAGATCTCCCAATCCTAATAACGACACGCACCAACAAAGAGACAGACAATGACTCGCACCGCAGGCAGCTGCATGCGCCGGCTGGCTCAGAGAAAAATTTAAGTTGAAACTCTGCGTACTAGGAAGAGCAAAGGATTGCACCACATTTCACATGTAAAACCGTTTATTGAAAGATAATCTGCTTTTTAACTTAGTCTCTGCTATAAAATTTTTCACTTCACGTTACTAGTATGCTTTGTCAGACTTAGAATCTGTTAACATGCAACAATGTTTGAAGTTAAATATCCAGTCAAGAACCAAGAGAACTTATTTAAACAGAAATTACGAATGCATTGCTATAGCGAACAGACGATACAGTGTTGGTATTTGTACATTCTTGCTTGTTAGTTACACGATTATGTAACGACTATAAGGCTTACATACTTAGAACATATACTGCTAATGAGATTTTACTGCAACATTTTGGTTTACTTGAAAATACATTATGGATTTAAAGTGCTTTCTGAGAGATAACAGATGACACAGTGGTTACTTTATTTGACAGCTACACGACTATATCACGACGCTACTAATATGTGACACAATTTACATTGTTGCTTTTGCGGTGTATCTGTTTTATATCTGCACAGTTTTTCTGAATTCTTCTGGAAAGGAAAGCATGTTTTAGTAGTAACATTTGTGGTGTAGGTACAATGAGACAGCCTTTTTCGTAGCACAACAATACATTAGAGTATAGTACTTTCTTGATCACTGTAAGGTACGTAATAACTACAATAACTATATGCATAGCACTTCACTTTTGTTTATGATGAGGTAAGTACATTGACTTTTGCAGAACTTATATTTCAGAGGACGATAACAACGACACTTTCAAAGAATTATCTTACAGCAAGACGCACATTTAGCGCTAAAGGACACGTATTTGAGTGATTAATTTTGTACTTAAAACATTTATTTTTAAAGATTTTTGATTTACAATGATACAAAGGTTTTCTGTTATACATTTCATTCGATTGTTGTAATATGTAACACCTGAGGGTATAATTACATTAATCCTCAGGGGGGTACACGTCTACCTTGTGTACCATGTGTTTGACAAGCACAAGGAGCCCTAGCTAATATGGTATTTGCTTATACAACTTTACACATCAGTACCATATTTCTCTAACACATAAATTACACAGCTATCTGATATTTAACTGAGAGAGACAAACATTTATTTTGCTACATCAGTGACAGATGTTTACGTAATTACACAGTTGGATAACTTCACACTTATGAAATTGTATTTTGTCTGTACTTTGTGAACTGTTCATATTTTTTCGGAACCATTGTGATACTATGAGAGCTTTGAATGACGTATTTGGTATGGGATCATGATTTTTAAAGTACATTTGAGGTAGATGACACTATTGAAATGAGCAGAGAATTTTTTTAGGTTTTGAAATTATTGGAGGAAGCTACGAAATTTTTGAGATTTGGCTGAGGTGTTCTGGTGTTACTATTATGATGACGATGTGTATTATGCTTTTGAGGTACGTTTATGATCAATGAGATGATGTTATATGAGGATTCTGATTATGCTATGTATTTACTATGATGAAATATTGAAGACATGTTGATGAATATGAATATGTACATGTGTAATAAGGTAAGGTATAAGGAGGAGTGGTTAGGGACTCTGATTTATGAAAAGGATGTTGGAAACTAAGAATCGTACTTTTGGAAACTGTTATATATGAGATTTTGTTTCTACACACTTCTAATGTAAATTTCTAACCTTTGAATTTTTTTATTTTTTATGAGACTGTCACTGTAGTGGAAACTGCTGCTGTAAATATTTCAGTAAAGAAGGTAGATGACCTTGACACAATGTGCTGTGGAGGTCCATCTGAGCGACAGTCACCTGAAAAAAAAAAGCCATTAGTGTGTGCCTTTCAGAGGCACAGGTGGAGAAAAAAGGAGGCCATTGTTTTCGCTGTTGACATTTCTTTGTAGGAACCATCGCAAATACGACATGCTCAAACTTGAAAACATATGATTATACTGTGGAGCTCTTAATTTATGATATTTACTAAAATGCCTAATGAAATGATGAGAAACATTTTACATCTATTGTCTTTCTAGTTGAGAGAATTTTTTTTTTTTTTTTTTTTTTTTTTTTTTGCCTTTGGAGACCCAATTTGCATAGTGAATGACGTTTCATATGTTGCTTATATATATATATATATATATATATATATATATATATATATATATATATATATATATATTTGCTCATTTCGTTTAATATCTAGTTTTTAGCTGCACTACAGCATTGGATAAAATAAAATTTAATATATGTACTAATATAAATATTTTCTATCTACAGATCCAGTAAATAATAATTTTATGATATACTTCCAAAAAAATGAGGGAGCATAAAAAGACATCTCCCTTCACAGCAACTGCATACACAATTTTCTTTTCACATACTTGGTAATTTATTTTGTAGAATAAGTTGTAGTGCACCATTTAATTACATAGACATTAAGATGTGAATAGACATTTCCCTTATCTGCATTGTTGCCTTTAGTGTACTATTTTTTCTGCTTGAGCTTTGTCATGTTCAGATATTAATTATTTCATTTGCTGCTGCTGTTTGCCAGGCATTGCGCTACTAAATTTCACTTTGTATTACTCTGTTAAGCCAGTTTTACTATTGATTTATTTTTCTTGTTGCTGCACATTGGCTCATATTAGTTGTAATATTGCATTTTCTCTGCTAATTTAGATATACTGCTGCTTGCTTTGCCAATTTGCATTTTTTTGTCATTGCTGTTTTTGTTAATTTTTTGTACTGCTGCATTGCCTCGTCCCTTAGTTTAGCACCTGAGCTCAGTAGATTTGTTAGCTTAAGAGGGGGTAGACTATTCAAGAGAATGAGTTGCGATGAATTGGAAGAAATGCGTTGAGAAGTTTTACGAAAAAAGTACAGAAAGCATGTATAGATAGCACTTTTTGAAATAATGAAGAACGAAGGGAGATCTCCAAGAAGTAAACAAAGTTTTGTTTGCAAGATACTGCAGTAAAACAAACGCTGCTGTTTCCTTTTCTGTTATTCCGCTATGTGTTTGTGTACTCTTGTATATTTGTGTTTTTCCTGTCTTCATGTGTTTAGCTGATACGAGTTACGTTGTAGAATTTTTCTAGTAATATGTTATTTTCTTTGTAAAGATATTTAGACATTTTCTGTTCTGTTTTAATGCCCGTGTGTGAAGTTGATGTTTCAAAAGCTGTTCTGATCTTTCATGTATTTACTTATATCATAATTCCTGTAACACTGATGTATATGTTTATTTCTATTCTTTTGTAAAGCCTGTGTTACTACAAATGTTATCTGTACTGTTACGTTCTTTAATGATGTATTTTGTACCTTTGTAATTGTATTCTTGTGTTGTAAATTAATAATTGTATAGACACCAGTTCTTCAAATTAAGTTTCATTTCAGTGCACACGTTTCTGTTGGTCATAATATATGCACAGTATGTGAGAAGTTGGGACTGTTAGTGCTTGCACATGTGTTAATAATTCAGCAAGGGACTCGTTAACAGCATTGCTGGTTCTAAGGACAATTCCAAAAACTTTTTGACTGCACAAGTAGTAGTTATGGACTTGCTATATTATCTACAAGACTCTTCAATGGTGATTGTGCACCTGCACAGTCACAACAGATGGCTGCTGGCCATCTCTACAAGGACTACAGTGAGTCTGCATCTTTGATGACCCACCAATACCATTATTTCTACAATGACTACAGTAGGTCTACACCTTTGCTGACTCACCAGTACCATTATTTCTACAGGGACTGCAGTGGGTCTGCACCTCTGGTGGCCCACCAATACCATAATCTCTGCCAGGACTACAGTGGGTCTGCTCTGTGATGACCTACCTACCAGTATTCTTCAAAACTTCGACTGACTCTGCTGTGGGTTTGCTCTGTTGTGGCCCATTACCTGTCTGCATGTCAAGAGTAGCACTGTCTTTCCGTTGGAAGGACAACACTACTTCTTCAAGACTGCATGGAAATCCACTACTTCATTGTGCATTTTCTTTTACCGCTCAGACTTTGAGAAAAACACTGCAATTTTACTGTGATGAACGATCTGGGCTGTCTTTATGGACTGTGAAAAAATTTTAGCTTTTGACCAACATTGTATCAATAAGTGTGTGCATTTGATTTCTTTGTTATTGTAATTGTGAAAAAATTTTAACAAATTTGTATTGGCCAGTGCCCAAAACAATTTGTACAATTTTTGGTGGGGAGCATGGGGGCTATGTAAGTAGGCTGTTTAGGTTTTTATGTTGGTAACGCCATGTAGCGCTCTATATGAAAACCACTGATTGTGCTGTGTGAAGGCTGTGGTTGGTTTCCATTGTTGGAGTAATATTGTAGTGTTGGGCAGTTGGCTGTTAACAGCGCGTAGCGTTGCGCAGTTGGAGGTGCGTCGCCAGCAGTGGTGGATATGGGGAGTGAGATGGCGGAGTTTTGAGAGCAGATGATCTGGACAGAGACAGTAAATTTGTAATATTGGATATCATGGACTGATATAGATATTATGACTTTTGAACACTATTAAGGTAAATACATTGTTTGTTCTCTATCAAAATCTTTCATTTGCTAACAATGCCTATCAGTAGTTAGTGCCTTCAGTAGTTTGAATCTTTTATTTAGCTGGCAGTATTGGCGCTCGCTGTATTGCAGTAGTTTGAGTAACGAAGATTTTTGTGAGGTAAGTGACTTGTGAATGATATAAGTTATTGTTAGTCAGGGCCATTCTTTTGTAGGGATTATTAAAAGTCGGATTGCGTTGCGCTAAAAATATTGTGTGTCAGTTTAGTGTTGATCAGAATAGGGAAAGAACGGAATGTCTGAGTACGGTCAGTTCTGCTCAGCTGTTTATAATCAAATAATGTAAGAGGTGTATCAGCACAGTAATTCATTAATTTTTCTAAGGGGACGTTACAACTTGACCGGTTTCACACCTTCAGAACTAATCTCCAGGCAAAAAGAAAGCAATGAATGGACTGATCCTATCCCCAAGACACAAGGTCCAGAAGTCAACCTAGATAATAAGACAAGCCCTGATCTCCCTCACAACTCATTCCAATTTAATAAAAACAGGCATTTGACAAGCATGTCAAAAAATTTCTGTTGTATCGCTTGAACGACCATGTTCGTCTGAGGACACACTTCAAACCATCACTCATCTTACGTAAAAATCGTAAGTGGCAACACCTATGTGAAGGACCGTTTTTTATAGCCAGGAAGCCACATATTGGTTGTTATGTGTTGGCAGATCCAGTTAGTGAACGAGTAAAAGGACTTTACCACCATGTAGACCTAAAGAAGTACCATGAAAAACAAAAAATATTTATTATGTTAAGCTGCAACTTGAAGCAAGAGTGTGATCTGTTTAGAAAGTATGTGAGTCAACAGCATGTACTTGTATTCTGCAGGTGACGTAATTATATGAGTGAGGTGGAC
The DNA here is from genome assembly GCF_021461385.2 of Schistocerca piceifrons. Lineage (NCBI taxonomy): Eukaryota > Metazoa > Arthropoda > Insecta > Orthoptera > Acrididae > Schistocerca > Schistocerca piceifrons. Next base: position 775,154,351 of record NC_060140.1, on the reverse strand, counting down.
ACAAAGTAACGATGGAGCTTGAAGGATATGAAGTGATTGAAGAAGGTACTCTACGTATTTGGAAAATAAGATTTGCCCTAGTTTTAAGGTAGTTTTAAGTTTCTTGAGCAATAGAGGGCTACAGTCGTTGAATTGAGTAAGGGATGTGCCGAAGTGCCACCTGCTGCTTTAGTTTTAAGTTATGGCAAATCTCCTTTTCACCAAGTAGTAAAGGTTTTCTTTAAATCCCTCATTCAGACCAGAATGTCCGTATATGTGAAGTAATAACCTAAGTTAAGCTTTCAAAGGATTAATATTTTAAGTCGCTAGAACCATGTACGATGCAAAACTGATACATTGTAATCAGTAGATTACACCGAGTATAAGCAGCAACATATAGCTAGTGTACAAAGAAGTGAGTAATGGTACTCGCAGCTGGAGAGCAACTATAATTTATTTATTACTGAGTCAACAAGTCAAGAAATATACATTTATAATGATAATTAGTGTTCTGTATTGGAGAAACTTAAGACTATTCCTATGCCACGAGTAACATACAGAAACCTTCTATACTAAGATACCTGGTTGAGGACTGAGATAATCTGCTTATATTCTTCTGCTATGTCTGCATGGCGTAATTTGGAGATATATTTGAAGATGCTTTGGAAGCGGATTTGTGCGCATTTGTAGTGCCCCCAGAATTTTACGAAAGTCTGGAGACACTTGTGTTCCAGCCGTTTCGAACACGCGTTATTTTAAAGCAGGGCGTAAGGATGAGCATGGGATACTGCACCCATTTATTGTTCGTGCAGGCGAAACTGGAAGGGAGATAATTCGTCTGCGCTGGCAAGTGTTCAGCGCGACCTGCCAAGAATAAACAAATACGGCCCGGAAGCTCCGTGGCCGGCTGCAAAGAGTAATGTAGCATTATATTGTTAAAAAACAAATGGGGAGACTCGAAATGGTGACTGTTTATTAGACGTTGAACTGCTGTTGAGAGTGCGTGGACTGGACGTGGATAGTCAGCTACGATAAAAGCTTATGTATTAATTGTGTTCAAAAATTTGTAATTAACTGATTCTGGGTGCCCAGTAATGTGTGGGCTTACATCATAAAGTTTAGTTGTTTTTTGTACAAAGTGGAAATAAATATGTTCTGGTGCATTGAATCATATTCCAAGAGCAGCGTATTTTTAAATAAGAAGAGAGAGAGAGAGAGACAGCGAGAGAGAGTGAAAATTTCCTCTTCCTAGCAGTGAAATCTTCAGAGAAGCGTCCGGTGCTAGCAGAAAACATCGGTGATGCAAGAAAACAGAACCAGCATTCTTCAAAATGTAAGTCCACGAAAACGCTTAAGCTGTATAGGGAGAGCTTAACATTACATCGGGCCACCGCAAGAATGTGGCGACCGTAAAGAAAGGACTTGAGAAAGAAGGGGAAATATTAAAGAAGTTATAAGAAAAAGAAAAAAAAAACATTTGGGAGTTGCCATAGCAACCGATAACATCGAGGCTGAAGAGCGATTCCACAATACATATCCAGAAATATCGTGTTGATAAATGGTGAAATGATTAAGGGAATCAAGAAAATCGCACAATGCTGCAGTTAGTCTCTAATCGCCGACGCCGCCGTCTACAAACGCTGACTCCGCAGTACAAAAATGCTGACGCAGCCGTCCACAAAAGCCGAGACCGCCGACTACCTACGCCGACGCCGACATCCACCAACGCCGACGCCGCCGTACACCAACGCAGACGTCGCATCACACCAACGCCGACGCAGACGTCCACAAAAGCCGACGCCGTCGTCCACCTACGCGACGCCACCGTCCATCGACGCTGACACCGCCGTACACCGGTGCCGACGCCTCCTTCCACCGACGCCGGGTGAGCTACTACTGACCTTTGATTGTTTGTGAAGTGTGGGTGGTTGTGGAAATAAGCGAGTGTATTTTTAATGATAACTAGATTAAAGGCAAAACAAAACACAATGGAAAAGGAACATCAATCGGTAGAGTCTGTTGGGGCTATGGGAATTGAAAAACAGGGGCCAGATTTAGGCGAATTAATGAGGTTTATCAAAGCGCAGTTTGAATCACAGAACACAAAACAGGACGAACTGAAGGCAGAATTAAACTCTAAGTTATATTTGCAAAACACAAAACTAGAGGCTCAAGTTAATATCCTAAGTAATCAGATGCCAGAATGGAAAAAAGAATTGAATAAAGAATTGACCGATTGCCTGAGTGAACAGACAAATATTTTATTTAAGGATTTAGAACAAAGAATCGAAGCTAATCTAAGAGGTTTAGTTCAAAAATTAGAATGTGATGTAGACTGTAAATGTAGTAATTTGGAAACACAACTTAACGAAAAATACGACTCTTTGATAAATGTATGTAATGTTACATTTGAGGAGGTCGAACGAGAATTAACTACGCTAAAAATCAATGTCCAGAAACAAGATAAGTTGCTCCCCCTACTACAGGCGCAAATTTCAGAGGTCAAATCACGGATGGAAACCGTAGAACAGAACTTCAAAGAAAAGTTAATGACTGCACAGCTTATAAATTTCAGTGGCTAAGAAGCGTAAGTAGAAGAATTAATAGGACGAAAGGTTGAAGAGAAACTAAGTGTTGATATCTCTTCGCCTATAGTAACTTCCGATTTAGATAACACTAAGAAAAACTTAGAAACTTTGAGGAAAGAATTCAAGCTTATGTTGGAGAAACTAGAGAATGGCACAGTTTCCCAAAATATTATATTAAATAAGGGCATGATAACCGATTTTCAATGGGGATCAAATTCAGGCTTGTCGAGACAGTTTCCTAAATTAAAACCAGACGGAGAGGTACACCCCACTCATTTCTTAAAACGGTTTAACCAAGCCAAACCTAAAAGTTGGGAGGATGCTAAGAAAACAGAGTTTGCGGTAGGTTATATGGAGTTTGAAGCTTCAGAATGGGGCACAGTAAATATTGGAAACTTCACATCCTGGGAAGATTTTCAGAGAAAGTTTAAGGAAAAATATTGGTCTTCAAGCGCACAAGAGAAGTTGATCTCAGATTTGTGGGATCCTAAACACTTATGCCTGGTGTACAATGCGCAAGTATTTTTACTGGCATTTGACAAGGGCGAAAAACAAGGGCGAAATATTTAGATCGACCAATGGAAGAAAATGGATTAGTTAGAATTTTGATAAGACGTGTACCTACTTATGCTAGAAAAGATATTCTATGCAGTGGGTGGAAAACGGTGGAGGAACTGTTATCCGTTGTAGATGCACTCGATGCAATCAATAAAGACAGGAACGAGAACTTGCATGCGCAAGAAAATCTGAATTTTAGGAGGAATAATATGAATCATAATAACCAGTCAAAGCCTTATGAATCCAATTTTATCCGAGTCCACCGACCTAGCAGGAATGCAAATAGAGGGGGTTGCTCACGAGGACCATTAACGTCCAACCTCGGTCCGGTAACTACGCAGGAATTCGTGCCCAGCAACAGCTGTGGAACAGTGGAAGGTAACAAATCACAACTTATTCTGGAGAAACAGCAAAGAGTCAAGCTATTGGCGGCTGTGTATACCACAAATAGCAGAGTCTAAATTAATACAGTACATTCATTGTGGATATGGTCACTTTGGAGTGAAAAAGTGCATAGCTCACATGAATAAGTTTTATTATTTTAAGCGATTAGGACGTGAGGTAACTACTACTATTAAAACGTGGGACATCTGTCAGAAAGCTAAGGAGAATAATACCCATGTAAAGTATAAGATGTATCCGATTATTCCTAAAGCATTACATGACCTCACAGCTGCCGAATTTTTTGGACCCATACCCAAAGGGAAGGGAGGCGTGGCTTATATATTAGTACTTATAGAATGTTGGTCGAAATATGTAAGACTGTATCCTATTAAGAAGGCTAATGCGCAAACCCTGATCAAGTGTTTGCAAGCATATTTTATAGCTGCAAGTAAACCGAGGCGTTTTCTTTTTGATAATGGACCTCAGTTTACCAGCCATGAAGTTAAGGAATTTTTAGCCTGGGAAAATATACAACATATTTTAATATCCAACTGTAATACATCTTCGAACTCTTGTGAAAGAGTAATGAAAGAGATTGGTAGGTTGCGCCGCACTTATTGCCACGACGCTCATACCTCATGAGCGGAAAGAGATTAAAGATTTTGAGCTTATTCTAAACTAACTACTGCATTTGTCTACAGGAATGACGCCCGTATAAGCCATTGGCAAGCCATTTATAGGAGAACCTCTAATTAAGTGTTTTACATGACCGGAGCAAAAAGCTACTGATCACCAAGCAATTCAGGAAAGAGTTGGTAGAAACTTACATAGGAGCGACCAACAAAGGGTAGATAAATACAATGCAACCGCAACTGACCCAGAATAACACGAAGATGTCTTAGTATTAGTAAAGCAACACCTTCGAAGTTCAGCACTGAAAAAAGAAACACACATATTTTTTCTGATATACGTAGGACCTTATCGTATTCAATCAATAGTACACAAAAAAAACCTATATTTAGTAGATCCTGTGACGGGAGAGGAAAAAGGAATGTGTAATGTTAAGGATATAAAACGATATGTACATAACCTCTATGGACGTTGGCGTACTGTGTCAACGGTCGGAGTGACGTCCGCCAGTTCCCGAGTTGGGTTCGGTATTGTTTCCCCATTAGTTTTCCTAACCGAACTCCCTTCAAATCTTCAACTATCCTGTAATTTATAGCCCTTAAGCTATCATATCATATTAGTATTAAAGGAGACCAATTATGACCACACGATTATGACTAATTTAAGGAGTCACAATAAACAGTAACCTCCAAGCATTAGATAAAACTAACAGGGTAACATTCTAACGAGCGATATAATATGATGGTACTGTTTAGGAAGAATGATACCTAGATGACATAAACTGAACATGTATATGAAATATTTAGTGAAGTAACTAACTGAATAACTATTTGATTACAGTGTGTATAATTTCTATTTTTATAGAACGTATTTTATATGCACAACAGGAGTCCCCTCCCCGCCCCCCCCCAATCCCCCCATCACTCTCTCTCTCCTCTCTCTCTCTCTCTCTCTCTCTCTCTCTCTCTCTCTCTCTCTCTCTCCCCCCCCCCTCCCCCCCCCCTCACTCTCTCCCCCTGTGTGTGTATGTGTTTGCTATTCTGTACTTTTTATGTTCTATGTATGTATGTATGTGTTCTATGTATGTGCCTCAGCGATACAGATAGCCGTACCGTAGGTGCAACCACAACAGAGGGTTATCTGTTGAGAGGCCAGACAAACGTGTGGTTCCTGAAGAGGGGCAGCAGCCTTTTCAGTAGTTGCAAGGGCAACAGTCTTGATGATTGACTGATCTGGCCTTGTAACAATAACCAAAACGGCCTTGCTGTGCTGGTACTGCGAACGGCTGAAAGCAAGGGGAAACTATGGCCGTAATTTACTGTATGATTAAATGATGATGGCGTCCTCTTGGGTAAAATAGTCCCCCATTTGGATCTCCGGGGGGGGGGGGGGGGGGGGAGGGGGGGGACTACTCAAGAGGATGTCGTTATCAGGAGAAAGAAAACTGGCGTTCTACGGATCGGAGCATGGAATGTCAGATCCCTTAATCGGGCAGGTAGGTTAGAAAATTTAAAAAGGGAAATGGATAGGTTAAAGTTAGATTTAGTGGGAATTAGTGAAGTTCGGTGGCAGGAGGAACAAGACTTCTGGTCAGGTGACTACAGGGTTATAAACACAAAATCAAATAGGGGTACTGCAGCAGTAGGTTTAATAATGAATAGGAAAATAGGAATGCGGGTAAGCTACTACAAACAGCATAGTGAACGCATTATTGTGGCCAAGATAGATACGAAGCCCACACCTACTACAGTAGTACAAGTTTATATGCCAACTAGCTCTGCAGATGATGAAGAAATTGAAGAAATGTATGATGAAATAAAATAAATTATTCAGATAGTGAAGGGAGGCGAAAATTTAATAGTCATGGGTGACTGGAATTCGGTAGTAGGAAAAGGGAGAGAAGGAAACGTAGTAGGTGAATATGGATTGGGGCTATGAAATGAAAGAGGAAGCCGCCTGGTAGAATTTTGCACAAAGCACAACTTAATCACAGCTAACACTTGGTTCACGAATCATAAAAGAAGGCTGTATACGTGGAAGAAGCCTGGAGATACTGACAGGTTTCAGATAGATTATATAATGGTGAGACAGAGATTTAGGAACCAGGTTTTAAATTATAAGACTTTTCCAGGGGCAGATGTGGACTCTGACCACAATCTATTGGTTATGACCTGTAGATTAAAACTGAAGAATCTGCAAAAAGGTGAGAATTTACGGAGATGGGACCTGGATAAACTGAAGGAACCAGAGGTTGTAAAGAGTTTGAGGGAGAGCATAAGGGAACAATTGACAGGAATGGGGGAAAGAAATACAGTAGAAGAAGAATGGGTAGCTTTGAGGGATGAAGTAGTGAAGGTAGCAGAGGATCAAGTAGGAAAAAAAAACGGGCTAGTAGAAATCCTTGGGTAACAGAAGAAATATTGAATTTAATTGATGAAAGGAGAAAATATAAAAAAGCAGTAAATGAAGCAGGCAAAAAGGAATACAAACGTCTCAAAAATGAGATCGACAGGAAGTGCAAAATGGCTAAGCAGGGATGGCTAAAGGACAAATGTGAGGATGTAGAGGCTTATCTCACTAGGGGTAAGATAGATACTGCCTACAGGAAAATTAAAGAGACCTTTGGAGATAAGAGAATCACTTGTATGAACATCAAGAGCTCAGACGGAAACCCAGTTCTAAGCAAAGAAGGGAAAGCAAAAAGGTGGGAGGAGTATATAGAGGGTCTGTACAAGAGTGATGTACTTGAGGACAGTATTATGGAAATGTAAGAGGATGTAGATGAAGATGAAATGGGAGATACGATACTGCGTGAAGAGTTTGACAGAGCACTGAAAGACCTGAGTCGAAACAAGGCCTCCGGAGTAGACAACATTCCATTGGAACTACTGACGGCCTTGGGAGAGCCATTCCTGACAAAACTCTACCATCTGGTGAACAAGATGTATGAAACAGGCGAAATACCCTCAGACTTCAAGAAGAATATAATAATCCCATTCCCAAAGAAAGCAGGTGTTGACAGATGTGAAAATTACCGAACTATCGGTTTAATAAGTCACAGCTGCAAAATACTAACGCGAATTCTTTACAGACGAATGGAAAAACTAGTAGAAGCCGAACTCGGGGAAGATCAGTTTGGATTTCGTAGAAAAGTTGGGACACGTGTGGCAATACTGACCCTACGACTTATCTTAGAAGCTAGATTAAGGAAGGGCAAACCTAAGTTTCTAGAATTTGTAGACTTAGAGAAAGCTTTTGACAATGTTGACTGCAATACTCTCTTTCAAATTCTGAAGGTGGCAGGGGTATAAAACAGGGAGCAAAAGGCTATTTACAATTTGTACAGAAATCAGATGGCAGTTATAAGAGTCGAGGGACATGAAAGGGAAGCAGTAGTTGGGAAGGGAGTGAGACAGGGCTGTAGTCTCTCCTTGATGTTATTTAATCTGTATATTGAGCAAGCAGTGAAGGAAACAAAAGAAAAATTCGGAGTAGGTATTAAAATCCATGGAGAAGAAATAAAAACTTTGAGGTTCCCCGATGACATTGTAATTCTGTCAGAGACAGCAAAGGACTTGGAAGAGCAGTTGAACGGAATGGATAGTGTCTTGAAAGGAGGATATAAGATGAACATCAACAAAAGCAAAACGAGGGTAATGGAATGTAGTCGAATTTAGTCGAGTGATGCTGAGGGAATTAGATTAGGAAATGAGACACTTAAAGTAGTAAAGGAGTTTTGCTATTTGGGGAGCAAAATAACTGATGATGGTCGAAGTAGAGAGGATATAAAATGTAGACTGGCAATGGCAAGGAAAGCGTTTCTGAAGAAGAGAAATTTGTTAACATCGAGTATAGATTTAAGTGTCAGGAAGTCATTTCTGAAAGTATTTGTATGGAGTGTAGCCATGTATGGAAGTGAAACATGTACGATAAATAGTTTGGACAAGAAGAGAATAGAAGCTTTCGAAATGTGGTGCTACAGAAGAGTGCTGAAGATTAGATGGGTAGATCACATAACTAATGAGGAAGTATTGAATAGGATTGGGGAGAAGAGAAGTTTGTGGCACAAATTGACTAGAAGAAGGGATTGGTTGGTAGGACATGTTCTGAGGCATCAAGGGATCACCAATTTAGTACTGGAGGTCAGCGTGGAGGGTAAAAATCGTAGAGGGAGACCAAGAGATGAATACACTAAGTAGGTTCAGAAGGATGTAGGTTGCAGTAGGACTGGGAGATGAAGAAGCTTGCACAGGATAGAGTAGCATGTGGAGCTGCATCAAACCAGTCTCAGGACTGAAGACCACAACAACAACAACATAGAATGTTTCATATTTTTTGTGAAGGGTGATTTGATTGGGGAGGGTTTATATCTAATTTTGAAAGGGGTGGGTAGCATAGGCACGGACACGACCTACACACCACGCCCTTCATACAAACCTCGCAAACAAGTGTGACTGGTTCATCATCATTTGCCGTTCCATAGGAGTTGGTAAGATCTTTTCTTCGGGGACTTCAAAGGTGACGGTGAGAATGTCCGTTCTGCAGGAGACGCCGAACATCATTCCTCCTCCGGCTTATTGCTTAAGTACCGGCGAAGTGATGATCCTGGGGAAGGGGGGTGGATAGGGTTTCCTGTCTTTGGGGCTGTCTTCTTTCTTTCCTCGATTTTAGCAACCAATTCTTTTATTTCCTTTCTTACTTCTCTTAAGAGTACCAATCTATCTTTCCCTCTGTCCACATTCATATACTTCTATCGCTGAAGTCCTTCTCTTTTCCGTGATTTCTAAAAATCTTCGACTAAGAACCTTAGTGGGCGGAAGATTCAGGACCCACGATCACACTTCCACACTCAAACAATTAAATACAAAGACTCAGACAAGTAATACACAGGGAGATGTAACAACCGTCACAGATAAGTGGGGAGGTAGTGCTCAGGAAGGGCTCGAGCACATGTGCTAAGTAATGACGGTTGCACATCTCAAGTGATATGGTATAGTAAGCTTAAGCTAAAAGAACAAGGGGGGACGAAGTGTATCCACTTGTGTTCATAGCTATAGTAGTACAAAGTAATATGAATGGAGATAAAAAGAAATATATATTAAGCCAGAGGTATCGAGTCAAATAAGTTTCTGATGAATAATAGGATTGTGCAGGCCGAATAGCCCGAAGAAATAAAGTTACAACCATGGACGAAACATAGTTAGTTATTAAGGCTATATAAGTGAGCAGTAAGCAATGAACAAGCGAAGAATTTAAGCAGGTAGGCTGATGGACTCAGGAGGAGGAAAGGAGAGATAGATAGAAATTTTACCAGGAAATTTGAAATAAAATAGTGTGCAGTGGAGTACGAAAGAGGCAAGACTATGAATCACTGTTAGAGAAGATAGGGAAGGCGCATCCAATATAGATGAAATGAGAGAAGGAGAGGCAGGTAGGCAGACCCAGGAGAGGCTGACCTATACTGTGCGGGTAGGGGCACCAAAAAGGGGACTGACCTGTACCATAGTTTAGTATAAATGGAAGGGGTATACCTACCCAAGGATGAGGAAGAAGATGTTTTCATAGTATCAACCCTTACGTAGATTGGAACCCAAGGGGAAAGGGTAATATAGTGACCTGAGAATGTAGTGGAAAGTTTCTCCTGGTAAATTTGAATTCTAAAATTTTTTAAATAGAAAAGACGAGTCCTGCGCGAGGAGATCGAAAAAAGAGAAAACCCCCAGTACAACTAATTTTTTTCTTGCGCGAGGAGATCGAAAAAAGAGAAAACCCCCAGTACAACTAATTTTTTTCATACCCGGAAAACCGGTGGTTATCATTGCAACAGCTCCTTAAAAAAAAGAAAAAAATTCGACTCAGAATAACACCTGAATTTTAAAACTGGCTAAGTGGAAGGATTTATTTTGGCTCAATTCTGGAAGCAAGAGTAGATAAATCTATTGGGAATAGCTAATACTTGTTGTACTATTAGTTTATTATATTACTATGTCTATGAAAGATATTACCAACAGCTTAATGAAATACCGGAGATGGAAGAGAGTTTTTGTACCTAATGTTTCTATGTAGTACAAAGTTACAAGATAAGTGTTAAGCAAAAAAATTATTAAAATATATGTTGTGTGCAAAATAACGAGTGTTCGAGCTAAGGGGAGGGGTATGTAGTGCCCCCAGAATTTTACGAAAGTCTGGAGACACTTGTGTTCCAGCCGTTTCGAACACGCGTTATTTTAAGCAGGGCGTAAGGATGAGCATGGGATACTGCACCCATTTATTGTTTGTGCAGGCGAAACTGGAAGGGAGATAATTCGTCGGCGCTGGCAAGTGTTCAGCGCGACCTGCCAAGAATAAACAAATACGGCCCGGAAGCTCCGTGGCCGGCTGCAAAGAGTAATGTAGCATTGTATTGTTAAAAAACAAATGGAGAGACTCGAAATAATGACTGTTTATTAGACGTTGAACTGCTGCTGAGAGTACGTGGGCCGGCCGGAATGGCCGAGCAGTTCTAGGCGCTTCAGTCTGGAACTGCGCGACCGCTACGGTCGCATGTTCGAATCCTGTCTCTGGCGTGGATGTCTGTGATGTCCTTAGGTTAATTAGGTTTAAGTAGTTCTAAGTTCTTGGGGACTGATGACCTCAGATGTTAAGTCCCATAGTGCTCAGAGCCATTTGAAGCATTTGAAGAGTACGTGGACTGGACGTGGATAGACAGCCACGATAAAAAATTAACTGATTCTGGGTGCCCGGTAATGTGTGGGCTTACGTCATAAGCTTTAGCTGTTTTTTTTTGTACAAAGTGGAAATAAATATGTTCTGGTTCATTGAATCATATTCCAAGAGTAGCGTATTTTTAAATAAGAAGAGAGAGAGAGAGAGAGAGAGAGAGAGAGCGAGAGAGTGAAAATTTCCCCTTCCTAGCAGTGAAATCTTTGGAGAAGCATCCGGTGCTAGCAGAAGACATCGGTGCTGCAAGAAAACAAAACCAGCATTCTTCAACATTTAAGTCCACGAAAACGCTTAAGCTGTATAGGGAGAGCTTAACATCACACCGGGCCACCGCACATTTTAATACTGAAGTCAAGTTACGCCGCGTGGATGACACTAAAAAACTGTGGAGCCGAAGAATGAATTTGCTAAACTGATTATTTCACCTATTATCTATCTTCGTATCTTTCATTTCTTTGCACTATCCTATCGTAGTTTCTTCTTTAGCATTCGTACCTTTCTGCCTTACGCGGTAGGGGAAGAAATTTGGAAATTGGTTCAACAGACTTGACGTGTATATATCGTGTGTATCGACGATCGTGGCTCATTGGTTAATGCGTATCTGCAGTTACTTATCGAAACGTGGTGTAAATCTGATTTGCTGTGACCAAAAGCATCCTAGGAAATATGAATAATTTTCCCGATTTCTGTTAGATGAAGTTTTGAACGTGAACTCTTCGGCCGCCAAAGAGGGTATATTTTACTGATTATTGATGTTAGCTACTAAATGAACAAAGAAACTAAAAAAAGGCTGTTATAGAACAATAAGAAAAGGAAAAGAATCAGATAAAAATACATATAAAATCTAATGTGCTTCAGAAGCACCATTCAGAATAGCAAACACACTTTCGCTAGGACTTGGACAGTTGTAAAAAAAAAAAAAAAAAAAATACTGTGTATATTTTGTAAATGATCCTTTTATGATAAGTAATGTTAGCATTACCTGTGCTACTCTGTAGTATAAAGACACCTATATGGACACGTATGGATTGACGTATGTGACTCAACTAGTGACAAAATGATGGACACGTATATATTGATGCGTGTAAAATCGTAATCTGTCACATGTATGGACACGAAAAACTAGTTATCTCTTGCGTGAATCAAAACTGTAATAAACTTATGGACACATGTGAAGTAGCATTACAAGTATTCTCACGTTGTAACGACGATACAATGACAACAATCAAAGGATAGACAAGCCATTGTACTCAGTGCAATAGGTGATAGTAGTCATTTTCATCGACGACTGCTCTTCGTCGCTGGTGCAGTCAATTTACCGTTACAGGTTGACCATGTCGCCTTGACGAGCTGCTCTAGTACCCATGATTCAACAAAATGCACAAGTTAGAAAAAAAAAAACAACCGATTGGTAGCCACTGAATCTGTCTCGTGCAGGAAGCGGACTGCCAACGCTGTTAAACCGCCAGTTCGTTACCACGTGACTGTGAAGCACTGTGTCAACTTTCAATGACTGCTCGCCGGCCCGTACTCAACAATAAGCATTCGTCTCCATAACGGGCGCGAGCGTGCTCCAGATTTGAGATGAAAATGGACATAAAAACAATAAAACGTTGATAAACTACACACGATTTTACTATATTTACATGAAAAGGACACTAATGATTACTTTTACATAACTATGAAAATTGCTACGGCAATAATGCTAAATACATTGCTTAAGAAAGACCTGTAAAATACGAAACGTGTTTTGCTAATGCTTGCTAATGAAAGAATATGAAACCTAGACACAAACCACGAATAATATATAATATATATGTAGATAGTCTGTATAGTAATTTTTATTGTCTTAAATTCTTACTCTATATGCCCTTAGATTAAGATGCTAGTTAATGAGCAAGTCCTAATACAGATTTTTTTTCTGTATTTTCATGTGCTGAAACATGAATTGGAATGAGATCAAGACAGCCATCAAACTGACTCATACTTAATTGAACCAGTCATCAACTTTCCTGATTCCCTACATGACCCGATGGATCGTCGAGTCAAGAAATATCACTTCCTCCTTCACATAGTGGAATTCCCAGTGTTTTCCACCAGAATGTGAAAAGGTGATCCCCAGTTATAGGGCAGTGAAAAGTGAAAGGTGATGAAAGAATTCTCCTGTGAAAATCACCCGAATTCATAAGAAATACTCCCAACCACCGAGTGACGAGAGACGTCGCTACGAAAAAGTCTGATAAAAGTTTTATGTTCTGTTCAAAATTGGCGGAAATGCACCTATACTTCAAATGAATTCTTGTAATCGAATTTCTTTTCTTCTTGTCAATATTTATGAATATATGTGTGTGTATATGTATTTGATTTGTACTTGTATCTATGTTAGTATTTTAATGTTTCTATTGATTGGATGAGAGTAATTCTTGAGAACACCCAAGAAGGAACCTATGTTAAATCCTTGAACACTTATGATGGCATCAAGCCACTACCAAGTTTGTTAATGATCAAGCAACAGTGATTAGTTTTGACTACTTAATATGAAACGTATATACCTCTATATGCCTTATGTTATGTTTGTTTTGCTCCCTACAAGGAGCGATCCTTAAATACTTCATTCACTAAGTACGTGAATCCAATAATATTACGACTGCGCGTGAGTCGTAATGATCTTTCAGAATCATTACTCCTCACATGGGAAGCGATGTAATATTATTGGGATTTCCGTCGTATGAAAGCTGTGAATGCCCTTGGAAAGGCATACACCTATCAGTATATTAAGTTATCAACTTATGAGATGAGATCTATTCTTTGAAAGACATTTGTTTTATATAATTTACGTAACTGTAAAGATGCGCATCTAGCGCGGACGCTAATACATCGATTGCGCAGTCAAAGAAACATTTTAACAGAAGCTGAACTGAACGTTCCGCTTCGATCTAAATAAAAGATTACAGTAAAAACTTTTGTAGATCTTCAGATTTTATCGTACTTCTGCTTGTAATGTGAAAGCGTAAAGAAGGTCGTCTTTAAAGACGAGGTGAGAGGTCTTGCCAGCGTGCAGATCTACCGTATCTTCCTTCGCCGTCGGCGTTGTCGTGGTTACCGTGAGACATAGTCATACCAAGAGGAAAGGCGCGTCGATCTTAGAGCATGAGATATGATGACCTTAAGCCATAGACAACACACAACGATCACGGTAGCACCTGATTCCAGAATAGCTGCAGTAGTTAAGATCTACGAACTATCCCCTGTTGACCAGGTCCCCAAAACTTAACTCGTAACGAGTTCCCTTCAAAGCAAATTGTCATACGATCGTCTATAAAGGCTTCGTACAACGAGAGTACATGTTACGGTTTATGGAATAATAACAGATACGACCAAACTGTCTTGTCTCTTCTGCTTTATTTAACATAACTTCGTTCACAGTTTCATTTCGCATTCACCACTCATTCACCGAAACCCTTTGCTGAACAGTTTTGGTTGCATAACACCAACAGTCAATGATAATGATACAGATTTTCTCCTTTTTATAAATTGAAGCCCGCTCTCCGTGATATAATAAAAAAAACCGGCCTCAATACCGCGTGCCTCGTGAGACGCGAATAGACTTATCCTGGAATTGACCGCCCTGTAGGTGTACTCAATTTAATGACCACACTTCACTGTCCGCTATTTCGCGTAACTGAATGTCCATTTGTTAGTCTGATTATACACCGTAGCTATTTAAAATTCGCCCCTATATTTTTCACAACGCACAATTAGCACTTCGTTACTGGTTTTCTTTTTTTTTTTTCTTCTAAGAGTAAACGGGAAAAAAAAGATGCCGTATCATCGGCTTAGTCGATATAAAGCAATATGCCCAATTTTACCTCTTCTTATAGGATCGGCTACCTTACTCATTAATTTATTACATATTATTTCCAATAACGCTAAACAGGTATCGCCGTTATATTTTAAATGTATTCAAAAGCATGTTACTACTATTTTGACCGACCAAATCGTAACAAATCGCGCGGCGTGCGTTTTTAACGATAACTTTACGCTATTCAAGTTCCGTTACAGCTGTCTTGACTCGTAATGTTACACGGCCCCCCAGACTGTGATGTCTTGAAGAGGGTTCCAGACAGAACAGGCTTATTTTTTTTGTGTACTGTGACAGGAGAGGGTATTTGTTTCGGCGAATATACTCACTCTCAGATTCACTCAACAAGTCAGTACATACATTCTACAATATTTAAGTTGAGTTAATGGGCCTAGACAAAATGCCCTTAACTAAATTCCACATTTGTTTATAGGTTGTCTTAGAAACACTTCGCACTAATCACTTCATATT
The DNA here is from genome assembly GCF_021461385.2 of Schistocerca piceifrons. Classification (NCBI taxonomy): domain Eukaryota; kingdom Metazoa; phylum Arthropoda; class Insecta; order Orthoptera; family Acrididae; genus Schistocerca; species Schistocerca piceifrons. The sequence goes on along the minus strand of NC_060140.1, from coordinate 775,139,156 downwards.
GACACCACATTTTTTTTCTTGGATGAAGCCCTCAGTTCTTCAACCGACTGTGCAAGACAGGGATCACAGCCGGGTTCGACGATTGGCATCCTAGGCCAAAACCCTTATCAGGCCACTTGTTTAACCAGAGAGGATTTGGTCCTTTTCTTTTCCTCTTAATTCCACTTTCAAATCATCCATCCTCGCCGTTCAGTGAGAGGATAAATCGTATTTCAGCGTCGTCATTGTTGCTGATACCAAGAAGGTATCTCATGGAAATCATCGGTACATTCTTTAATTTTCTTTGTAAGTTAGTATAAGTACGTATTTATCCATTGGTGCTTTTATTTAGTTCACTGAGTGTAGTCTTGGTATCATTCAGTGTTTCTTGAATCTATATTTTGCTCATTATTGATAATACTTCTTCAGGTCTATGTGAGGGAACAAGCCTTTAATTACATCAGTATCACAATCTGCCAGGAGGTAGCTCCCTTCATGAGGTATTTTCATTATTTTAGATGGACCTATATATAAATATTGCCATTTCTTATTCAGTCTTTTCCTGGTTGATGCTTTTGTGTGATTTCTCAATAAAATTTCTTCCCCTACATCATATGTGACTACTTTCTTCACATTTTTATCAAAACGGGTTTTTCTCAATTGTGCTTGATGCTTCAGGTTTTCGTAGACCTTCTTCACCATATCTTCTTTCTTGGTAATCTTTTGTTCTATTGCAGGTAATTTCTTCATCCATTCTGGCACAATACTTTCACCAAATACTATTTGGTTAGGTGAATAACCTGTCGATAAGTGTGGTAAGTCATTATACACTTTCTCAAATTCATAAATCCAATCGATCCATTTATAATGTTGTTTGGGTATGTACGTCCGTAAAAATCGGTTCAACTCTCGGAAGATTCTTTCAACCGGATTTCCACAAGGGTAAAATCTTGAGATGTAAATGTGCTGGATTCCTTGTTCTTTCATAGTGTCTCTCCATACTTTGCTTGTATAATAAGCAGCGTTGTCTGTCAAGATAATTATAGGTTTGCCAAGCTCAGTTATATAGTTGTTGATAAATTTGCGTAACATGGGTCGAACGTGGAGATTTTTCAAAGGATATAATTTCACATATTTTGAAAAGAGATCATATAAAGCCAATACATATATGAACCGTCCACGTGTCATGGGACATGGCCCACAGACGTCACATGACACCAACATTAAAGGTTGTTGTGGGATGATAGGATGTAATTCTATCTTCCGACAATAGTTTATGGGTTTCGCCTTCTGACATATTTTGCACTTCTTAATAATATTTGTAGCTATACGTCCCAAATTTGGATGATAGCAGTATTGTGCTATTTTGGCTGTACATTTAGCGGAACCAAAATGACCCCAATTCAAGTGAGTGTACCATACTAGTGATTCTAAATATTTATTTGGAACACAAACTTTCCAAACATCTTCTTCATCCTTCCACCGATACAATATTCCGGATTTTAATTGATACTGTTCTTGAGAGTGACTTAGCGTTTTGCTTTCAACAGCATGCCTAATGGCTTTCCACAACTTATCATCTTCTTGCAGTTGTGGAAGACTTCGAGATAGCTGTGAAATCTGCCTCTCACAATATTGCCTTGATAAATTCATGACTTTAAAGTCAATAGTCCGTTCTTCACACTCGTCAGCATTCTTTCTTTTCGGTAATCTTGAAAGAGCATCGGCTATGATGTTGTCTTTCCCTCTGATGTATTTGAGCGTAATATCATATTCTTGCAGTAGCAAGGCCCACCGGGTTAAACGTGAATGGAACATCCTTCCTGTTAAAATAAAAGATAAAGCTTTGTGGTCGCAGAATACAATGATCTTCTTTCCATATACAAAATAGCGAAACTTTCTAAGTGACCAGACCACGGCCAGTACTTCCAATTCAGTAGTACAATATGCACGTTCACAGCTAGAGAGTGTTCTGCTGGCAAACCCAATTATCTTGATGGTACTGATATCTTCTGGATTGTCCATCTGGAAAAGAGTGGCACCCAATCCTGTTTCAGAAGCATCCGCAGCAATATAAAAATCTTGATCAAGTCTCGGATGAAGTAACAGTGGAGCATTAGTCAAAGCATTGCGGATGTTATCAAAAGCTTGCGTGCATTCGGAATTACACTCCCACATGACATTTTTTTTAACAGCCGTAACAGTCTTGGGTTCCTAACTGATTGGGTAAAAATCGTTGAAAAAATGAAACTAAGCCGATAAATGACTTTAATTCCGTTCTATTCTTTGGATAAGCACATCTGTTAATCGCATCCATCTTTTTAGGATTTGGTTTTATCCCTTCAGGAGTGATTATATGTCCAAGAAATTTCAATTGGTTATGAGCAAACTTGGATTTGCTCAAATTTACAGTAACTCCGTATTCCAAAAATTTCGCAAAAACTCTTCTTAATAAGTCCAAATGTTCCTCCCAAGTTTCAGAAGCAATTAGCAAATCATCCACATATAAAGTAACTTCATTCAAAAGGTCTCTGCCCAGTACGGTATCTAATGCCGATATGAAAACACCACCGCTTATTTTCAACCCAAATGGCATGACAGTAAACTGGTAACTTCGGCCCAGAAAAACGAATGCAGTATATTTTCTAGATTCTTTCGATATTCTAGTTTGCCAATATGAACTACGCATATCCAAAGAAGTTAAGAAGCGGGCACCATAAAACTTTTGTACTAACTCTTCTAGGTTCTCCGGTCGCGTTTGTACAGGTATAATGATCTTATTGATCTCTCTGGCATCCAACACCAATCTGATGTCACCATTGGGTTTAATTACCGCCACAAGAGGGTTACAATATTCAGAATCTGAGGGCTCAATAATACCCCATTCTAACATTTTATTGATTTCCTTTCTGACTACTTCTTTCTTTGTCCATGGGATAGAATAGGAAGTACGACAAAAGGGTTTATGTGCATACGTCTTTATATGGTATTCAAAGTCTTTTATTATACCCGGACGTTTACTAAAAATTGACTGATATGCTTCCAGCAAGTAGTACAGTTCATCCCTTTGGATAACAGATAAATATTCTGATTCTAACACCTTTTCCTGCAATGACATTTTATCCATCATTTCTTCAGAACATTCAATAAGGCATATATCATACACATTTTCATCATCAATACTGACATATTTTACCATTAGATTCATACACAATTGATTTGGAATTACTCGGCCCTTTCTCAGGGTGGCTGTCAAAACATTACCATTGCAGTTAAATATACATTCACCTTTCTCTAAGTTAATGATTGCACCGGTCTCACATAAAAAATCCAAAACCCAGATACATGGTACTGTCATTTTAGGAACAACCAGGAATGTACTTTCTATTTGAGCCCCCTGTATTGTAACGTGAACACGTACTTGTTTCACAACTTTTTGCATTTTTGCGCTGAACGTGCCAGACACGGTACATCCTGTAATAGGAAAAGTGGGCACTTTTACCCCTCGGCTTATCTGTTTTAAACAGTCCAACGTCATGACACTAATAGTTGCTCCAGTATCAATTAATATTTCAACATCAACATTATTTATACTTGTTGGAATTATTGCCTGTAAAATTTGTCCACATTTATTAGAAACTTCAGGTTTTTCTTCAATTAATTCATTCCTTATATCCTGATCATTATTGTACCTTAATACTCTCAGTTCAAATTGATGCCTGCCTTCCTTCTCCTTTCCAGTCATCCTAGGAAGGCATTTGGTGACTGGTATTAGTTTAATCTATCTCGTTGAGTCATCGGTGGGGGTTCATGAACTTCCACAATCCGTACAATATGATCCGAGTTATGGTATTCACCCCGTCGCACATTGGGTTCACCCCGTCGCACATTGGAGGCTCCTTCGCCCATTGGTATAACTCCTTGTGCTGGATAAGGACTCGAGGCATTTGTTTCATCCTGCCGATGAACATTATGCTTCGAATTATCTTCCCAAGGTCGAATGCAATTGGGTTCATCACTTGGGTACCTGTTACTCTTATTAATATCACTACTATGCACATTCGCGTCACCACATCGAGGTTTACCTCTAGTACAGTAAGTATCTCTTCTATATTTAGTATAATCATTGTTTTTATTGCAACCATAGGATGAAGATTGTCCACGCTCCTGTGATGCGGGTTTGACCTGGTTTTCGGTATTATTATTATCATACGTTAAATTATTATTATAATTATTCGTATTACTATGAGTGTGAGTCGACATTTGATTACTACTCATTTGTCATGCGTCTTCCATAATCATATCTATAGAGTCAATCACCGACAAGAATTGTTCTACATCGTGGTCAGGAACATTTATTAACTTTTCACGTGTATTTATGGGCAACCTTCCCTTCAAAATTCTGATCACTTCCTTGTGAGAAATTGGATCACTCCAATAACGTGTCTTATTTATGTACTTTTCAAAATATTGACTTAAAGTACTCCTTTTACTGTTAAAATACTCAGGTTGGTAAACCTCTTTTCTTAATTTCTCTTGTTTACTCGACGACCAGTATTTAGTCAAAAAAAGTTGTTCAAACTCAGCGCAAGTATGGCAACTTTCACTTACTTCGGCGGCCCATAATGCGGCTTCTCCGGTAATTTTGGATACTATAAATTGAAGTCGGTCGTGTTCTGACCAGCTACGCGGAAATATTCTTTTGAAATTATTGATAAAGATTTTCGGATGCAGGTTGTTCTTTTCAGTGGAGAATGTTGGGAATTGTCTACTTTTAAAAATGTTGTTCTCCACCTTTAAAGAAGACAAATATCCTCACTGACCAAAAGAATCATCATCTTTACCAACCGAATCATCAACTTCCCAATGCAAATTTTCACCACAATTGTACTTCGTATTATCACATGTTCGGTTGTTTTTCGACCTATTCTCCGAACGTTCGTCCTCTGTCAACAAATTTTGTGATGACTTTCGTTCTAACTCCGCCAATTTATGATTGGTTTCCTTTTGCCATTTAGGTAACTCATCAACTATTTTGTCTTTTATTTTCTGAAATTCGCTAGTGAAGAGCTTAATTAATTCATCATTTCTACTTAGGTGCTCATTGATATTTTCATTTGGCTGGTATCCAATAGTAGTCTTAACCTTGTCTACAATTTCATTTCCTTTTATTTCTATCCATTCAGATAGATCTTCGTCAAGTCTTTTAGTTTGATCTACTAAATACTTGTCAATCCCCTTACGAGCATCGGACTCAAACTCGACTATTTGTTTCGAAAGCTCTTCTATCTGTGCGCTAGCATTGAAACAGCTGCTTTCACACTTAACCATCCTATTGGACAAGCCATCATAACTCTTCGAAACTACCTCATATTTCTTTTCTACTTCATGAAGTTTTCCCATTAAATTATTATATTGCCTTTCTAAGGTGTTAGAAAACTCTACATCTAGTTCTCCAAATTTCGCATTTAATTGAGTCTCCCAGTCCGCCTTTAATTCTTTCTTAGTATTTTCCAGTTTATAATCAAAGGTGTTCAGTTTGCTTTCCAAAGAATCCACTTTAACTTCTAATGAACCAAATTTGGCCTCAAATTTTTCATTTAACTTTTGATTGTCCTCTTTTAATTGCTTATTATCTTTTTCTAGTGAACCAAGTCTTCCATTCATTACACCCATTTGAGTATTTATTGATACCAGCATATCAAACATTTTTTGATTAATATTTCCATTTTGAGGATCAACTTGCTGATCTACTTCCGAAACCTCAAGATCTTTATGTTCTCCCACGCTGCTTACCTTACTTATCATTGTATTTGAATCTCCTAACGGCTCTAAATCAATAACTGTATTATTATCTATACATGTCTCCTGTCCCACATTGAGCTCATGGGATGCATCATCCCTATCCTCTTCACTTTTCTCACTCTCTCCACTCATTACTCTACTCAACTGCACATTATCATGTATTCTTTTCGTTCGTTTTGACATGATTATTCACTACCAAGACATACACTTATTTTCACTATGTATTTATATATATTTATCTACCGAAATCACAAGTCTCAACTTCCTTTTTTTTTTATAACTATACAGTTATTTTAATCATACCTGGTAGTATCGCTCACTTTTAGCGATTATTGAAGAATACCTCTTTCATTGGACAGACTCACTGGCTGCTACAATATTTTCCAACTCTAGGGTTCGTGAATCCGGATGACACTCGACTCGATGCAGCAATCCTCCTCGATCGAGCCGCACGTTGTGGCGCCACTTCTACCGTATCTTCCTTCGCCGTCGGCGTTGTCGTGGTTACCGTGAGACACAGTTATACCAAGAGGAAAGGCGCGTCGATCTTAGAGCATGAGATATGATGACCTTAAGCCATAGACAACACACAACGATCACGGTAGCACCTGATTCCAGAATAGCTGCAGTAGTTAAGATCTACGAACTATCCCCTGTTGACCAGGTCCCCAAAACTTAACTCGTAACGAGTTCCCTTCAAAGCAAATTGTCATACGATCGTCTATAAAGGCTTCGTACAACGAGAGTACATGTTACGGTTTATGGAATAATAACAGATACGACCAAACTGTCTTGTCTCTTCTGCTTTATTTAACATAACTTCGTTCACAGTTTCATTTCGCATTCACCACTCATTCACCGAAACCCTTTGCTGAACAGTTTTGGTTGCATAACACCAACAGTCAATGATAATGATACAGATTTTCTCCTTTTTATAAATTGAAGCCCGCTCTCCGTGATATAATAAAAAAAACCGGCCTCAATACCGCGTGCCTCGTGAGACGCGAATAGACTTATCCTGGAATTGACCGCCCTGTAGGTGTACTCAATTTAATGACCACACTTCACTGTCCGCTATTTCGCGTAACTGAATGTCCATTTGTTAGTCTGATTATACACTGTAGCTATTTAAAATTCGCCCCTATATTTTTCACAACGCACAATTAACACTTCGTTACTGGTTTTCTTTTTTTTCCTTCTAAGAGTAAACGGAAAAAAAAGATGCCGTATCATCGGCTTAGTCGATATAAAGCAAAACACCTTAATATGCCCAATTTTACCTCTTCTTATAGGATCGGCTACCTTACTCATTAATTTATTACATATTATTTCCAATAACGCTAAACAGGTATCGCCGTTATATTTTAATTGTATTCAAAAGCATGTTACTACTATTTTGACCGACCAAATCGTAACAAATCGCGCGGCGTGCGTTTTTAACGATAACTTTACGCTATTCAAGTTCCGTTACAGCTGTCTTGACTCGTAATGTTACACGGACAACATTATTAATCAATAAAATTCGAGTAATTTTTTGTTCGATACTGCAAACCGGCAAGTTATTGTTATGAAGGTATTGAACGGTGCAAGAATTGTCTTGAAGGAAGAAGAAATGTAATGACTGTAATTTGTGACAAAAACGTGAACCAAGGAGATAGCACAGGACAGGCTGAAATCTGATAGCACCATACCGTTAGAAAAGTACTTATGTAAGTTATACTGTTTATAAATAAACCCTAATTGCTTGTGTGCGTTTACCATATTTCTTGTTCTACTTTTTCCTTTATTTTTTTTTACCTCCATGTCATATAATTTTTGTAAATATCAAACATCCTTTACTACAGCAGACAATACTGCGGCATCCTGGTCGTAGACAGAAGGCCGCTCCTTGTCTTCTATACAACTCATAGCTGGCCCATTTATTAATGATTTCATTTGGAAATGCAATTTTTTTATTGTTCATTGTTAAAGGTCCCTTAGGTGATTATAAATTTCATACTGATTACGTAAAGAAATCCGGGTTCTTCTTTTCCAAATAATAGAAGCCTTTGCGTGGCAAAGCTGTGCCAAACTGGGAACACGACATTCTAGTATGAAACGCAATATATATATATATATATATATATATATATATATATATATATATATACCAGATTAACATTGAAAGAGCCGGCCGGAGTGGCCGAGCGGTTCTAGGCGCTACAGTCTGGAACTGCGAACCGCTACGGTCGCAGGTTCGAATCCTGCCTCGGGCATGGACGTGTGTGATGTCCTTAGATTAGTTAGGTTTAAGTAGTTCTAAGTTCTAGGGGACTGATGACCTCAGATGTTAAGTTCCCTAGTGATCAGAGCCATATGAACCATTTTTTTAAAATTGAAAGAATTGAAATATATTTAACTTATTTGTTTTTTCTTTTATCATACTAGAAGGAACATTGTCCTGTTGAAAAATTTTACCACGATACTGTCACGTGAGGACGCAGGATGTGTATGACGTCACGTCCCGTTGCGCAGTCAGAGTACCCTCAATCACTAACAGCAGTGTTCTTAAGTGGTACCCGATCGCTTACCACACCCTGGAGGCAGGAGTAACACGGCTGTGCCTCTCCAGAACACTGGAAGAATGGTATCTCTCCCAGGTCGCCGCCATACTCGCTAAGGATGATCATCCGGGGTCATGAATAACCGCATTTCAACGCTAAACGCCATACAGTCATCGGCAGTCCATGCTCCCCTACCGCGGGACCACTCCGAGCGCAGTAATTTGTGTTGTGATCTTAATGGCAGCATGTGCATGGTAACTTCCTAGTCCAGCTGCTGCGAGACTCTGACAAAATGCACAAGGTGAAACAGAATGCTACAGGGAATCCATTACTTCTTCTGGGATGGAGGATGCAGATGTGAAGGGGTTTTATGCGCTTGTAGCACAGTGAGGCGATCATCCGTTGTGGTGGTCAGATGTGGTCGATAGGACCCTTGACGAGGAGCATGACTGCCCTCAGACCCTCATGCACTCCAGCAACAGGGCCCTTTCATATCCGAATTTGAATACTGACGATTAGACCACCCAGCCAAATGGACACCTATCAACCCGCAATAAGGTGCTGATGACGCTGTCTCACAAGAGTTTGCGGCATCTCTGTGTCGTTCATACTGCTCACTTCAGCGTCTACCTTTGATTCCGTCTTTGATATACTCTACCAGGCCGTGTAACAACACTAAACACGAACAACACTGACTCACTCTGGTGGCCGTTCTACCTGTCGAAGACAATTGAAACTCTAATCATTTACATAAACATGCGTTTAAGTATATGAAGATACATTGACAACCGTCCCAATTCTTCTTGGTGTATCACTTATTCGTCAGGTAGTGTATTAGTACCTCCACGTTTCGTCACAGAACGTGGAAGTCAGGGGCTAGGCCACTCTGTAAAGCAGAAAGCCGTCGATTCGTGATAGATGTGGCGGCGGAATGCAGTATCGATGCAGGCACAATTGCTGCGGAACATGCCATTCAGCCCACTATGGAGCTCTGCAGCAGACGACCTCTACGTTTTTCCATATTGACCTAACGATTTCGTTAATTATGATGCCCACAGGATACTGGTGATTGGTCCCTCAATCAACCGAAACATGTAAATGGTCGCATGAATCACGTTTGTAGTTAGTTACATCAGATCGTTGGCCGTACCTGAATACGTCGTCATTCAAGTGAATTGCTGCTGGAAACATGTATCGAGCTGCAGCCGCAGGCAGATGGGGACAATATCATGCTATGGAGGGCACTCACCTGGGCCTCCGTGTCACCTGTGTTACTACCGAAAGGCACCAAAGCAGTGGGCTGGCTGAAAATTATTGCGGACTATTTCTTGTTTGATGACTTTCGCAACTGGGATGAAATAATCGAGTTGATCACTGCCCGTGTCACAAGGCTAGAATCGACCTATAATGGTTTAAAGAGCATGGTAATGAAGTCACACTAATGACTCGGCTACGAACTTCGACTGCTCTAGAACGAACGGCACCGATCTGGGATGCTACACAGACAGGTGACAGAATTAATGGAATGCCTTCTAATATCGTGTCGGACCTCCTTTTTGCCCGGAGCAGTGCAGCAACTCGACGTGGCATTGACTCAACAAGTCGCAGGAAGCCCTTGCAGAATTATTGAGCCACGCTGCCTCTGTAGACGTTTATAATTGAGGAAATTTCGCCCGTGCAGGATTATGTGCACAAACTGAACTCTGTATTATGTCGGCCGGCCGGGGTGGCCGAGCGGTTCTAGGCGCTACAGTCTGGAACCGCGCGACCGCTACGTTCGCAGGTTAGAATCCTGCCTCGGGCATGGATGTGTGTGATGTCCTTAGGTTAGTTAGGTTTAAGTAGTTCTATGTTCTAGGGGACTGATGACGTCAGAAGTTAAGTCCCATAGTGCTCAGAGCCATTTGAACCATTTTGTATCATGTCCCATAAATGTTCGATGGGACCTGTGTCTGGCGATCTGGGTGGCCAAATAATTCGCACAAAATGTCCAGAAAGGTTTTCAAACTAATCGCGAACAACTGTGGTCCGATGACATGGCGCGTTCTCATCCATGAAAAGTCCATGTTGCCTGGGAACACGAAGTCCATTAATGGCTGAAAATGTTCTCCAAGTAGCCGAACATAACCATTTGCACTTTTCCTTCAGTTTGACCAAAGGGCGCAATCGACAACACAACCCATACCACTATGGAGCCACAAAAAACTTGAGTCCATGGCTTCGTGAGGTCACTGCCATGCTCAAACCCCATCATCAGTTCTCATCAACTGAAATCTGGACTTATCTCAAGAAACCACAGTTTTCCCTTCGTCTAGGTTCCAACCGATATGGCCCCGAGCCCAGGAGACCCGCTGCAGGCGATGTCGTGCTGTTAGCAAAGGCACTCGCATCGGAAATCTGTTGCTGTAGCCCATTAGAGCCAAATTCATTAATGCCAAAATCCTAACGTATACGTTAGTCGTACGTCCCACATTGATGTCTGTGGTTATTTCTCGTTAAATGAAGGCCCTGGACCACTGCATTGTCCGTGGTAAGAGGTAAGCCCGAAATTTGGTATTCTCGGCACGCTCTTGACACTGTCGATCTCGAAATATTGAATCCTTTAAGCCAATGGGTCTACCTCCAACTACCAATCCGTGTTCAACGTCTCTTACACTACTGGCCATTAAAATTGCTTCAGCACGAAGATGACGTGCTACAGACGCGAAATTTAACCGACAGGAAGAAGATGCTGTGATATGCAAATGATTAGCTTTACAGAGCATTCACACAAGGTTGGCGCCGGTGGAGACACCTACAACGTGCTGACATGAGGAAAATTTCCAACCAATTTCTCATACACAAACAGCAGTTGACCGGCGTTGCCTGGTTGAACGTTGTTGTGATACCTCGTGTAAGGAGGAGAAATGCGTACCATCACATTTCCAACTTTGATAAAGGTCGGATTGTAACCTATCGCGATTGCGGTTTACCGTATCGCGACACTGCTGCTCGCGTTGGTCGAGATCCAGAATATGGAATCGGTGGGTTCAGGAGGGTAATACGGAACGCCGTGCTGGATCCCAACGGCCTTGTATCACTAGCAGTCGAGATGACAGGCATCTTATCCGCATGGCTGTAACGGATCGTGCAGCCACGTGTCGATCCTTGAGTAAACAGATGGGGACGTTTGCAAGACAAACACCATCTGCACGTACAGTTCGACGACGTTTCCAGCAGCTTGGACTATCAGCTCGGAGACCATGGCTGCGGTTACCCTTGACGCTGCATCACAGACAGGAGCGCCTGCGATGCTGTACTCAACGACAAACCTGGGTGCACGAATGGCAAAACGTCATTTTTTCGGATGAATCCAGGTTCTGTTTACACCATCATGATGGTCGCATCCGTGTTTGGCGACATCGTGGTGAACGCACACTGGAAGCGTGTATTAGTCATCGCCATACTGGCGTATCACCCGGCGTGATGGTATGGGGTGCCATTGGTTACACGTCTCGGTCACCTCTTGTTCACATTGACGGTACTTTGAACAGTGGACCTTATAGTTCAGATGGCTCTATCCTTCATTCGATCCCTGCGAAACCCTACATTTCAGCAGGATAATGCACGACCGCATGTTGCAGGTCCTGTACGGGCGTTTCTGGATACAGAAAATGTTCGACTTCTGCCCTGGCCAGCACATTCTCCAGATCTCTCACCAATTAAAAACGTCTGGTCAATGGTGGCCTAGCAACTGGCTCGTCACAATACGCCAGTCACTACTCTTGATGAACCGTGGTCTCGTGTTGAAGACGGATGGGCAGCTGTACCTGTACACGCCATCCAAGCTCTGTTTAACTCAATGCCCAGACGTATCAAGGCCGTTATTACGGCCAGAGATGGTTGTTCTGGGTACTGATTTCTCAGGATCTATGCAATCAAATTGCGTGAAAATGTAATAACATGTCATTTCTAGTATAATATATTTGTCCAATGAATATCTGTTTATCATCTGCATTTCTTCTTGGTGTAGCAATTGCAATGGCCAGTAGTGTAATTCCATAATCACATAAACACCTTTTCACATGTACCACCTGAGTATAAATGACAACTCTGGCAATGCACTGCCCGTTTATACCTTGTGTATACGATACTAAAGCCATCTGTATATCAGCATACCGCTATCCCGTGACTTTTGTCACCTCACTGTAGGGCGCCAGCCGTGCGCTTAGAAACCAGCGGTCTGAAATTTATGTTGCGTGACTTATTCGTAGACAACTGGTGTCATTTACCTCCGGAAACTTACGAACGATTTTTCGATTCTATGGCACGCATCACCGCTTAAAATTTACGTTGCAAACGTGAACAAACGCACCTTGTGGAAGGTGGTCACAATGTTTTTGTTGATCAGTTTAGTGTGCCACCGTTGCGAGAGGGCGTGGCTATTGTAACTGAGCTGTTGATTAATTTGATATGTGATGAAAGAGAGACGAAAGACAAAAGAGGGGATGGGTTATCGTGGATGCATGTCGGAGGTCACGTTAAGAAGAAGACTACATGCACTGTACAATGAATTAAATTCATTCTCTTTTCGCACTTTTTGGGAGTGCACACGTAACAAGAACGTCTGAAGTGCTTCCAACAAAACTTGGCAGTCGCGCGAGCGCTTAATTGCTGATAGCGGCTGGCGGTTTGAGTCACCGCGTCTGAACCCCGGGCCGCGGGTCACGTTCGCGAGCCGCGTTGGCTCCCGTTTCAGAGATGCTGCAATGCGTCTTATCGCTCGGTGCTTTATTTTTAGGCTCATTTGTTTACGGTCCCTCTCCGGCGGCGAGTGTAACTTGGCAGCGGTTCCGATAGACGATTTATCGCCGTTCATGTATCAGAATGGCACGTTCTATGGTAACGTTTTCTGTCTTGCGAACAACTGCTAACTCGCTTTTAATTACAGTAATAAAATTAAGATAGATGAGGTTACTAGAACGTTAGATTTACTTTTCTTTATTCTCGTTTTTTTGAGATAATCCTGGTGCTATTATTATCCAAAACACGATTAGCGTTCGAACATAGCAGTCGTTCCATTCTTTTATAGATAACTCGTGATAGTGTTCTGTAAAAAAGCTTTATGAGAGTATAGTTGGACAATTTTCACCCTTTTCAGCATCTGCTTTCTTTGGTATTATCAGTATTATGTTCTTCTTGAAGTCTGAATGTATTTCCAGTACTTCATAGCGCCTACACCTGCATACCAAGTGGAACAGTTTTCTCATGCTTCTTTCTCCCCAGGTTCTCAATATCTCTCTCTACTCCAGGTACTTTGTTTCGATTTAATTTTATCAGTGCACTGACAAATTCTTCTCGAAATATCGCATTTTCCTCCAATCTTCGTCCACTTCTTTTTAAATGCCCATAACTTGATGCTTCTTTATATTTGTTTAATACTTCCAGTCACCTACAAAATTACATCCAAAGCTCTACTGAATAAGACAGAAGACCAAGCAGAACACACAATTGACGAGTACCAAGCAGGATTCAGAAAAAAATGGATCATTCCCAGGGAAAATTTTTAACGTGACGGGATAAGAACAAGGATAGGGTAACACATTCGTTGCATTAATCGATTTCAAAAAAGCCCACGATTCTATAGAGTGACATACAGTGTTTCTCACACTGGAAGAATCTCGAATCGACAAAACCACTAGACAATTAGTCAAAGAAACACAGACACAACTTCAAAAGCTAAATTCCTAGGAGACGTTTCTGAACCCTTCACAATTACCTTAGGTGTCCGTCAGAGCGATGTGCTCTCACCGATTCTCTTTAGTATGGTCTTATACACGATCATGAGAGAGAGGGGTAAAGAACTACAAGAGCAAAACATCGAAGGAACCATCTAGGACGAGAACGAAGAAGATTTGAGGTGAAATGTTTCGCTTTTGCTGATGTTATTGCAATAATTTCTAAGAACAAAGCAGATGCAAAACTTCACAAAATTGCAGCTAAAACCAGTTTACAAATATGGTATGAGAAAACGGAAAACATTGAACCTAAACACAACAGATAAAAATATGTACAAGCACAACACGGAAAGCCGGCCGCTGTGGCCGAGCGGTTCTAGGCGCTTCAGTCCAGAGCCGCGTTGCTGCTACGGTCGCAGGTTCGAATCCTGTCTCGGCCATGGATGTGTGTGATGTCCTTAGGTGAGTTAGGTTTAAATAGTTCTAAGTCTAGGGGACAGATAACCTCAGATGTTAAGTCCCATAGTGCTTAGAGCCATTTGAACCATTTGAACCACAACACGGAAATACCAAAAGAGTTGACAAGTATTTGGGAGAATGGATACAATGGAATGGATTAGGTAACACTACACGTAAAGAAAGATCGAAGAATATGGAATCATCACGAAACTTATCCAAACTGATGTAATGAAAGATCAGTATCATTTCATATAAAAATTAAACACTGCGCAACAGTATTTAAAACGGAAGCACTTTACGGGTCTGCATGCCTGACACTGATGAAAGAGGTGTGAAGTGTTTCAGGTTGCCTTGGGATGCGTGGTGGTTTGTTGTACTTCATCTCAAGCTAAGTAAGTTGACACCTGAGCACTTCTTTCATATACGATGAATGTTGCTTAGTGAATATTCGGCCGCCGTTACGTATTGTTAATCACTGTCCAACTAGTCTGTGCCCTGAATCCGTGTGCCTTCTTCCTCCCACTTGGCTCAGACTTCGCCTCCTTGCAGGCTGCAGATAAAGCTGCTTTACAGTAACTTTTCGTTCTCATTCACTCCATCATATAAATATGAAATGAGATTTAATTCATCTCCTTATATTATCTTCAAAACTACAACTCAGTACATGATAAATGAGGACAGCTACCAATACATATACTGCCTCTCCGTACTATGTACGTAACAGATCTGATATTCAACTTGATCATTAATGATTACAGTACATTTATTATCTTTGAGGTTTAGCGTTCTTAGAGTTCATGAAGCTCTTTCTTCTGGACCGGCCGCTCTATGGAACTCCTATCTCCACCTCAGCAGGTAGGGTCGTCTGACTGCTATCCACTTCCGTACAGTCATTGGATCGTTAGGTCTTGTATCAGCACCAACGATTTAAAACAACTCCTAACAGTGGGGTGCTCACCACTTATCGACTACTCTGTCACGAACATATTTTCTCTGACATTTGTATTTAAGGACATAATACCTGTCAAGGAAAGGGATGTAACAACACTGGTGAACAAGAAGAACTCGAAAAGAAAGAAACGAAAATACTCTGAAAAATTTTAGGACCACAAAAGAACAAAAACAACAGCTGGGCAAAGAGGAGAAATGAAGATCTATACAGTAACATAGAAACAATCACAGACACAATAAGGAAGAGGAGATTAAAGTTTTATCGTCATATTTACGGAATGAATTACAGTAGGCTAACGAAGAATACTTTTAACTTCACTTCCGAACTAAAAATCAGCGCGGCATTGCTGGAAGAGACAAGAAGGGATTTGAGAAAACTTAACATCACGGAAGATACCATACAGGACAGGGAAAATTTCAGGCTACTGATCAACACAGTAAAATTTTCTGTCCAGCAACAAAACGCGCACTCTGAGAGGGTGATGTGAAATAAACAGCGGCAAACCATCAGCCTATGCATGCAGTTCTGGGAAGATAAGAAGAAAACTGTACCTTAGTCTTAGGTTGTAAGCGGTCTACAATTGGCCAAATTCTGTAATAATAATATATTTGTTTATGTCTGGCCTTAAGCCAACAATAATGTTACTTAGCATACTTTTTCCCCGTATATATCTAACAAATTTTTCGTCACCATATGTAATCTCTGTACTTATTTTTTATATATGTAACATTTTTGAATTCTGCAGCACTGATTACTTTTGAATTCTGCAGCACTGATTACTTTCTTGTCAATCTAAGTTACGTACGTTCAGCAGCAGGCAGCAGACGTTGCTAGAAAGTAATGAATGTTGTATGCGACCAAGGGACACTACACATATCGTTGGTCACCCTGCTCCACAGTTCAGTGGGCTCCTCCAGATAACTGATGTGGCACCGGAGGAGCGATGCCATGCTCATATCGGCTACTGGGCTGTTGCATGCGCGCCAAAACTTGTAACTTCAGTACCTAATATTTGTTGAATGAGACGTCAAATAGGAATGTGCCTAAGTGTAAAGGGCCTCTCATGAATACAGTACTAACGAAAGTAATCTGACTATAAAATCTGGAAGGTAAGAAAAATTACGAACAGCCCGAAGGCCTTCCTGCGGTATCGTGGTATCATGAACAATACCCACCGGGTTTTCAATGTATTTTTCTATTATGCGATCGATCGTAAGTTAATAAACGAGCAGTCCTTGGGGTGATCCGAGCTGGCAATTAGTATCGTTCTAGTAAAGCAGGCAACCAGTGAAGATGCACGAGGGCCATTCGTTTATTAAGGTCCGATCGGTCGCGAAACGTAAACCACAATGAAAATAAAAAATGTTTTATTTGCAATAGTTAGTTAAACCTTCCAGCCCCCACTCCACATAGTCGCTGCTCTGACGTAGACATTTGTCACAGCGTTATACTATCATTCCATTAAACTCCCATAGGAGGCAGCTGGCTGGGCTTTCCGCCGATTATCTAAGCTGGTCTGCAGTCCGTTGTCTGTGCCAAAAGTGTTGTCATCGTAGCCAACGGTTCAAGTGAGCAGAGATAAAACTCCGAGGGATCCCAGTTCGGGCTGTATGGTCAGTGATCAAACATTTTCCGTGGAAAACGCCACAAGAGCACCTTTATTGCACCTCCAATGTGCAGCTGAGAAGTGTCATGAAGAAGGAAATGCGTGACAGTAACGTTACGAGGACTGCGTGAAATCAGGAGAAATCTCTCACAGGCACTCTTGCTTGGTGGGAGACACTGTTTTCTACGCATTTTGAAGGGCTCGCTGTGCACTCAGAACTGAAGAGAGCGACGTTACGTTAACGACGGGCATAAAAGAAACACTGCCCAACACATCTGTGCAAAGCTACATCTGATTTTCACTGTGGTTATTCATTTCACGACCGATCGTACCTTCATAAACGAATAGTCCTCATATTTCATGCAGCGAGTCTGCCACTAATGCCGATCAATTACATGCTAGAAAAGAATTATGTGTTGTTGATCTGTGTATGTACAGTATATTAATTGCAAGTGTTTATTATTTTGGGTGTGTTATTTTTAGGTCACTTATTGATGGGAGCGCACGAGTTTGTGCCGACCGTGTTTTATTCTTTTAACAAACGATAACTTCGTGAATAGAGTCACAGTCATAACTTTTGGCATTTAGACTACGTCACTTAATGGTATTCCCGAGCCTGAATATCCGACTCACGCATAGTAGCAGTCCATTTCGCCAACAGTGCCTAATCGAGATTCGTCGGTCTGCCTTTCACTGCGCTGGGGCAACTGGTTGAAGAGAAGGTCAGTGCAATTTACTCAATTATACGACTTTTTCCGATGTGTTAGGCTCTAACTGTGACCTCGATGCAGACTGCAGTTTCAGAACAAATGAGGTACCGTGAAACAGTAGCAACATTTGTGGCGGGTTGGTTATAGTCACATAACCATTAAAACCGTCGTATGGAAAGAAAATTGTTTCGTATAACACAAAAGTTTGTAACTATTTTTGTATATTCTAAATGAAAGGATGTAAAATTCTGTATCAAATACTGTATCTACTACTTATTATAAAATACTATTGCCATTCATACATTAATGTGAAGTCGGTGGAAGAGAGTGATTGTGAGAGTGGAGGACAGTTGAAGGAAGAAACGATGGACAACTGGCGCGTGATTATTTACGTTGGATGGCTTGAACAACCAATACATAAAAATTAGGAGCTAATAGTGCAGAAACGTGTTTAAAAGTGGCGTACAGACTATGTGATGTCGATTGATTAATATTGCTGAGATTCTGTTCGAGAATTTCGAGCATATACTGTGTGCGATACCCGGTACTCTGTGAGATATAAGAGATGAAAGTGGCTTCGAGGCGTTAACTTCTGCTGAAGAATGATGAAGAGTGAATAATTTTTGAGCAACAGTTCTGTGAGGGCACAACAAATCTGATTTGTGTTTCTTTTCTGTTTAACGAGCGACTGCCTGCGCTACAACAATCAACAGGGTGCTGCAATTAAATTTGACTGAAATGGCTGCTTGTCCTGTTCCAGAGGTTGACCCTCAGTCTGCAAGATCCGGGCGGTCGCAGAGGGTGGGCTTACTGGTAGTTGGGAGCTCCAACGTCAGGCGCGTAGTGGGGCCCCTTAGGGATATGGCAGCAAGAGAGGGGAAGAAAACCAATGCGCACTCCGTGTGCATACCGGGGGGAGTCATTCCAGATGTGGAAAGGGTCCTTCCGGATCCCACGAAGGGTACAGGGTGCACCCATCTGCAGGTGGTCGCTCATGTCGGCACCAATGATGTGTGTCGCTATGGATCGGAGGAAATCCTCTCTGGCTTCCGGCGGCTATCTGATTTGGTTAAGACTGCCAGTCTCGCTAGCGGGATGAAAGCAGAGCTCACCATCTGCAGCATCGTCGACAGGACTGACTGCGGACCTTTGGTACAGAGCCGAGTGGAGGGTCTGAATCAGAGGCTGAGACGGTTCTGCGACCGTGTGGGCTGCAGATTCCTCGCATTGCGCCATAGAGTGGTGGGGTTTCGGGTTCAGCTGGATAGGTCAGGAGTCCACTACACGCAGGAAGCGGCTACACGGGTAGCAGGGGTTGTGTGGCGTGGACTGGGCGGTTTTTTAGGTTAGATGGCCTCGGCCAAGTACAGAAAGGGCAACAGCCTCAAAGGGTGCGGGGCAAAGTCAGGACATGCGGGGACCAAGCAGCAATCGGTATTGTAATTGTAAACTGTCGAAGCTGCATTGGTAAAACACCGGACCTTCAAGTGCTGATAAAAAGCACCGAAGCTGAAATCGTTATAGGTACAGAAAGCTGGCTGAAGCCAGAGATAAATTCTGCCGAAATTTTTACAAAGGCACAGACGGTGTTTATAAAGGATAGATTGCATGCAACCGGTGGTGGCGTGTTTGTCGCTGTTAGTAGTAGTTTATCGTGTAGTGAAGTAGAAGTGGATAGTTCCTGTGAATTATTATGGGTGGAGGTTACACTCAACAACCGAGCTAGGTTAATAGTTCGCTCCTTTTACCGACATCCCGACTCAGCAGCATTAGTGGCAGAACAACTGAGAGAAAATTTGGAATACATTTCACATAAATTTTCTCAGCATGTTATAGTCTTAGGTGGAGATTTCAATTTACCAGATATAGACTGGGACACTCAGATGTTTAGGACAGGTGGTAGGGACAGAGCATCGAGTGACATTATACTGAGTGCACCATCCAAAAATTACCTCAAGCAATTAAACAGAGAACCGACTCGTGGAGATAACATCTTGGACCTACTGATAACAAACAGACCCGAACTTTTCGACTCTGTAAGTGCAGAACAGGGAATCAGTGATCATAAGGCCGTTGCAGCATCCCTGAATATGGAAGTTAATAGGAATAAAAAAAGGGAGGAAGGTTTATCTGTTTAGCAAGAGTAATAGAAGGCAGATTTCAGACTACCTAACAGATCAAAACGAAAATTTCTGTTCCGACACTGACAATGTTGAGTGTTTATGGAAAAAGTTCAAGGCAATCGTAAAATGCGTTTTAGACAGGTAAGTGCCGAGTAAAACTATGAGGGACGGGAAAAACCCACCGTGGTTCAACAACAAAGTTAGGAAACTACTGCGAAAGCAAAGAGAGCTTCACTCCAAGTTTAAACGCAGCCAAAACCTCTCAGACAAACAGAAGCTAAACGATGTCAAAGTTAGCGTAAGGAGGGTTATGCGTGAAGCGTTCAGTGAATTCGAAAGTAAAATTCTATGTACCGACTTGACAGAAAATCCTAGGAAGTCCTGGTCTTACGTTAAATCAGTAAGTGGCTCGAAACAGCATATCCAGACACTCCGGGATGATGATGGCATTGAAACAGAGGATGACACACGTAAAGCTGAAATACTAAACACCTCTTTCCAAAGCTGTTTCACAGAGGAAGACCGCACTGCAGTTCCTTCTCTAAATCCTCGCACAAACGAAAAAATGGCTGACATCGAAATAAGTGTCCAAGGAATTGAAAAGCAACTGGAATCACTCAACAGAGGAACGTCCACTGGACCTGACGGGATACCAATTCGATTCTACACAGAGTATGCGAAAGAACTTGCCCCCCTTCTAACAGCCGTGTACTGCATGTCTCTAGAGGAACGGAAGGTTCCAAATGATTGGAAAAGAGCACAGCTAGTCCCAGTCTTCAAGAAGGGTCGTCGAGCAGATGCGCAAACCTATAGACCTATATCTCTGACGTCGATCTGTTGTAGAATTTTAGAACATGTTTTTTGCTCGAGTATCAAGTCGTTTTTGGAAACCCATAATCTACTCTGTAGGAATCAACATGGATTCCGGAAACAGCGATCGTGTGAGACCCAACTCGCTTTGTTTGTTCATGAGACCCAGAAAATATTAGATACAAGCTCCCTGGTAGATGCTATTTTCCTTGACTTCCGGAAGGCGTTCGATACAGTTCCACACTGTCGCCTGATAAACAAAGTAAGAGCCTACGGAATATCAGACCAGCTGTGTGGCTGGATTGAAGAGTTTTTAGCAAACAGAACACAACATGTTGTTCTCAATGGAGAGACGTCTACAGACGTTAAAGTAACCTCTGGCGTGCCACAGGAGAGTGTTATGGGACCATTGCATTTCACAATATATATATAAATGACCTAGTAGATAGTGTCGGAAGTTCCATGCGGCTTTTCGCGGATGATACTGTAGTATACAGAGAAGTTGCAGCATTAGAAAATTGTAGCGAAATGCAGGAAGATCTGCAGCGGATAGGCACTTGGTGCAGGGAGTGGCAACTGACCCTTAACATATACAAATGTAATGTATTGCGAATACATAGAAAGAAGGATCCTTTATTGTATGATTATATGATAGCGGAACAAACACTGGTAGCAGTTACTTCTGTAAAATATCTGGGAGTATGCGTGCGGAACGATTTGAAGTGGAATGATCATATAAAATTAATTGTTGATAAGGCGGGTACCAGATTGAGATTCATTGGGAGAGTACTTAGAAAATGTAGTCCATCAACAAAGGAGGTGGCTTACAAAACACTCGTTCGACCTATACTTGAGTATTGCTCATCAGTGTGGGATCCGTACCAGATCGGGTTGACGGAGGAGATAGAGAAGATCCAAAGAAAAGCGGCGCGTTTCGTCACAGGGTTATTTGGTAACCATGATAGCGTTACGGAGATGTTTAGCAAACTCAAGTGGCAGACTCTGCAAGAGAGGCGCTCTGCATCGCGGTGTAGCTTGCTCGCCAGGTTTCGAGAGGGTGCGTTTCTGGTTCAAATGGCTCTGAGCACTATGGGACTTAACTGCTGTGGTCATCAGTCCCCTAGAACTTAGAACTACTTAAACCTAACCAACCTAAGGACATCACACACATCCATGCCCGAGGCAGGATTCGAACCTGCGACCGCAGCGGTCACGTGGTTCCAGACTGAAGCGCCTTTAACCGCACGGCCACACCGGCCGGCCAGGTGCGTTTCTGGATGAGGTATCGAATATATTTCTTCCCCCTACTTATACCTCCCGAGGAGATCACGAATGTAAAATTAGAGGGATTAGAGCGCGCACGGAGGCTTTCAGACAGTCGTTCTTCCCGCGAACCATACGCGACTGGAACAGGAAAGGGAGGTAATGACAGTGGCACGTAAAGTGCCCTCCGCCACACACCATTGGGTGGCTTGCGGAGTATCAATGTAGATGTAGATAAAATACGGAGATTGCAAGTTCACAATATTGGTATTACCTGGATATTCTACAAAACAGATACGTGTTTCAAAGATTTACTGACCTTCAATGTAGTCACCAGCATTGTGTATAACCCATTGCCAGCGATGTGGCAGTTGTAGGATACTCTTGGCAGTGCCAGTTGTGTTGACAGTTTGAGCGGCGTTTGTTATTGCCCGACGAATTTGTAGCAGTTCTGAAGCGAATGCCGACAAGTGTTTTCTTCATTTTAGAAATCGAGTTGAACTTATTAGGGCTTAAGTCAGGGGAGTGCAGTAGGTGGAATAGCACTTAGCAGCCCCATCAGTCAAACAAATCAGTAACTGCTTGCACTGTACGTGCTTGAGCATTGTCCTGCAAAATGATGGTAAGGTCCTGCAGAAACTGTCATCACTTCTGTCTCTAAGCTGGTCGTAGGTTGTGTTCCAAAAATGAACAGCACAGAGACAGAAGTGATGACACTTTCTGCAGAACCTGACTATCATTTTGCAGGACAATACTCAAGCACGTACAATGCAAGCTATTACTGATTTGTTTGACTGATGGGGCTGCTAAGTGCTGTACCGCCTACTGCCCTCCCCTGACTTAAGCCCTAATGAGTTCAATCCGATTTCTAAAGTGAAGGAAACACTTCACGGCATTCGCTTCAGAACTGCTACAAATGCGTCGGGCAATGAGCGCGCCGCTCGAACTGTCAACACAACTGGCACTGCTGAGAGTATCCTACGACTTTCACATCGCTGGCAACGGGTTATACTCAATGCTGGTGACTACTTTGAAGGTCAGTAAAACTTTGAAACACGTATCTATTTTGTACGAGGTGTAAAGAAATAGTTGCCACTATTAAAATTCCAACCCTCGTATTTTGCTCCGATTATTTTTTTTTTTTTTTTCAAAAAAGCTGTTTGATCCAAGATAGTTTGTCACCAGTAACAATTGTAGCGCGTATTCACGTAAAATCAAGAAGGGCGCCACAACATTCAGACAAAATTAGCGAGCGAATCAGCATGCTCTCTGTGGCGTTCCTCTGGATAACGGGACATGTTGGTATCTGTGGAAATGAGGCGGACGATATAGCGGCCTGCTATTAGCATGATTTCAAATGGCTCTGAGCACTATGAGACTTAACTACTGAGGTCATCAGTCCCCTAGAACTTAGAACTACTTAAACCTAACTAACCTAAGGACATCACACACATCCATGCCCGAGGCAGGATCCGAACCTGCGACCGTAGCGGTCACGTGGTTCCAAACTGACGCGCTTAGAACCGCACGGCCACACTGGCCGGCAGCATGATTTCCTTCGCCGATCTACGGACTGTTTTATGTCGTCGTGCTGCTCTTTTATGGCACGCACATTGGTAGACACTTCCCAATAATAAATTGCGGGACGTGAAAGCTCTTCCCTATGTTTGGACATCTTCCTCCCGAACGCGTCGTCGGGAGGAGGTAATTTTCACTAGACTCCGGATAGGGCACTGTCTTTTTAGCCATCGATATCTTTTAAGTGGTGATCCTCCTCCAATTTGTCACCACTGCTCTCAACTGTGGACGGTGAGACACCTTTTACTTGAGTGCCCCTATTTTACTCCGTTACGCGCCCGTCTACAGCTGTCGCCTGAAATATCGTCCATTTTAGCAGATGACACGCGCTCATCCGATCGCGTTCTCGAGTTTATTAGTGCCAGTGAGATGACGTCAGTCATTTGAAGCTCTTTTTGGGGACAAACAACCCCCCTTCTATGGTGGTTTTTTAAGCTTTCCTTCTGTTTTTAGTTTCCCCACTTTTTTGAGTTTCGCTTCCATTGCTGCTGGTTCCAGTTGGTTTTTTTCTTTTTTTTACCTTTTCCTAAGTTACAGACCGGGCGCTATTGACCGCAACAGTTTTGCGCCCTAAAGCCATAACAAAAAAAAAATGCTCCTGAGTGCCTTACACTTTTCAACTCTCGCCGTATGAGAGTACTTACAGCTTTAACTAGCATGATCGTTTTGGTGGTCAATGTGTTATGCTGTGGGGAGACATAATGTTGCATAGGCGTACTCACCTTCAAATCTTTGTACACGGTTCACTCACTGGTCAACGTTACTGTGACACTGTACTAATTTGGCAAGTGTGTCTTTTCAGGGATCCATTCCGCTCTGACTTCATTTTTATGGATAAACTGCGCGACCGCACGAACAGCGCAGATGGAGGAGTTCCTGGAACGAGAGGACATCGGTGAATGGACTGGCCACCCCGTTCCCACCGAGCGAGGTGACGTAGTAATTAGCAGCCTGGATTCGCATTCGGTAGGACGGTGGTTCAAATCCATGTACGACCATCCAAACACATATACTACTGGCCATTAAAATTGCTACACAACGAAGATGACGTGCTACAGACGCGAAATTTAACCGACAGGAAGAAGATGCTGTGATATGCAAATGATTAGCTTTTCAGAGCATTCACACAAGGTTGGCGCCAGTGGCGACACCTACAACGTACTGACATGAGGAAAGTTTCCAACCGATTTCTCATACACAAATAGCAGTTGAGCGGCGTTGCCTGGTGAAACGTTGTTGTGAAGCCTCGTGTAAGGAGGACAAATGCGTACCATCACGTTTCCGGCTTTGATAAAGGTCGGATTGTAGCCTATCGCCATTGCGGTTTATCGTATCGCAACATTGGTGCTCGCGTTGGTCGATATCCAATGACTGTTAGCAGAATATGGAATCGGTGGGTTCAGGAGGGCAATACAGAACGCCGTGCTGGATCCCAACGGCCTCATATCACTAGCAGTCGAGATGACAGGCATCTTATCCGCATGGCTGTAACGGATCGTGCAGCCACGTCTTTATCCCTGAGTCAACCCATGGGGACGTTTGCAAGACAACAACCATCTGCACGAACAGTTCGACGACGTTTGCAGCAGCATGGACTATTAGCTCGGAGACCGTGGCTGCGGTTGCCCTTGACCCTACATTTCAGCAGGATAATGCACGACCGCATGTTGCAGGCCTTTCTGGATAAAGAAAGTGTTCGACTGCTGCCCTGGCTAGCACATTCTCCAGATCTCCCACCAATTGAAAACGACTGGTCAATGGTGGCCGAGCAACTGGCTCGTACACGCCATCCAAGCTCTGTTTGACTCAATGCCCAGGCGTATCAAGGCCGTTATTACGGCCGGAGGTAGTTGTTCTGGGTACTGTTTTCTCAGGATCTACGCACCCAAATTGCTTGAAAATGTAATCACATGCCGGCCGGAGTGGCCGAGCGGTTAAAGGCGCTACAGTCTGGGACTGACGACCGCTACGGTCGCAGGTTCGAATCCTGCCTCGGGCATGGATGTGTGTGATGTCCTTAGGTTAGTTAGGTTTAAGTAGTTCTAAGTTCTAGGGGACTTATGACCACAGCAGTTGAGTCCCATAGTGCTCAGAGCCATTTGAACCATTTTTGTAATCACATGTCAGTTCTAGTATAATACACTCATGGAAATTGAAATAAGAACACCGTGAATTCATTGTACCAGGAAGGGGAAACTTTATTGACACATTCCTGGGGTCAGATACATCACATGACCACACTGACAGAACCACAGGCACATAGACACAGGCAACAGAGCATGCACAATGTCGGCACTAGTACAGTGTATATCCACCTTTCGCAGCAATGCAGGCTGCTATTCTCCCATGGAGACGATCGTAGAGATGCTGGATGTAGTCCTGTGGAACGGCTTGCCATGCCATTTCCACCTGGCACCTCAGTTGGACCAGCGTTCGTGCTGGACGTGCAGACCGCGTGAGACGACGCTTCATCCAGTCCCAAACATGCTCAATGGGGGACAGATCCGGAGATCTTGCTGGCAAGGGTAGTTGACTTACACCTTCTAGAGCACGTTGGGTGGCACGGGATACATGCGGACGTGCATTGTCCTGTTGGAACAGCAAGTTCCCTTGCCGGTCTAGGAATGGTAGAACGATGGGTTCGATGACGGTTTGGATGTACCGTGCACTATTCAGTGTCCCCTCGACGATCACCAGTGGTGTACGACCAGTGTAGGAGATCGCTCCCCACACCGTGATGCCGGGTGTTGGCCCTGTGTGCCTCGGTCGTATGCAGTCCTGATTGTGGCGCTCACCTGCACGGCGCCAAACACGCATACGACCATCATTGGCACCTAGGCAGAAGCGACTCTCATCGCTGAAGACGACACGGCACCATTCGTCCCTCCATTCACGCCTGTCGCGACACCACTGGAGGCGGGCTGCACGATGTTGGGGCGTGAGCGGAAGACGGCCTAACGGTGTGCGGGACCGTAGCCCAGCTTCATGGAGACGGTTGCGAATGGTCCTCGCCGATACCCCAGGAGCAACAGTGTCCCTAATTTGCTGGGAAGTGGCGGTGCGGTCCCCTACGGCACTGCGTAGGATCCTACGGTCTTGGCGTGCATCCGTGCGTCGCTGCGGTCCGGTCCCAGGTCGGCGGGCACGTGCACCTTCCGCCGACCACTGGCGACAACATCGATGTACTGTGGAGACCTCACGCCCCACGTGTTGAGCAATTCGGCCGTACGTCCACCCGGCCTCCCGCATGCCCACTATACGCCCTCGCTCAAAGTCCGTCAACTGCACATACGGTTCACGTCCACGCTGTCGCGGCATGCTACCAGTGTTAAAGACTGCGATGGAGCTTCGTATGCCACGGCAAACTGGCTGACACTGACGGCGGCGGTGCACAAATGCTGCGCAGCTAGCGCCATTCGACGGCCAACACCGCGGTTCCTGGTGTGTCCGCAGTGCCGTGCGTGTGATCATTGCTTGTACAGCCCTCTCGCAGTGTCCGGAGCAAGTATGGTGGGTCTGACACACCGGTGTCAATGTGTTCTTTTTTCCATTTCCAGGAGTGTATATTTGTCCAGTGAATACCGGTTTATCACCTGCATTTCTTCTTGATCTAGCAATTTTAATGGTCATTAGTGTATTTTGCGTGGATTCCCTAAATCGCTCCACGCAAATGCCGGGACGGTTCCTTTGAAAGGGCACGGCTGACTTCTTTCCCCGTCCTTAAAAATTCCGGGCTTGTACTGCGACTGTAATGATCTCGAATTCGACGGGACGTTAAACGCGAATCTTCCTTCGCTTGCCGTTCCCTCACATTAAATCCCATCGAGCACATATGGGATTCGTTGGGGACACGTACGCAGCTTGTCCACGTGCACCAACAGTCCACCAATTGTCAGTTTTCAACCGCGCTGGTGGGGGAATGGGACGCCCTACAACAAGAACTCATTACCAACACTGTGTACAGCGTGGGAGCACGTTACAGAGCGTGGATTCGCTTCCGTGGTGACTACAGACCCTATTAGGAACAATTCCCCGTCTTTTGTAATGCTTAGGGGACCATCATGAACGTCGGTGAATAAAAGTCTTATTTCTGTTTATGTCTGCATATTTCTTTCAGTTACCTTCTGGACTATACTGTAACCGGTCTTTCTAATTATGGTCTCAGTTTCATAGAGCTACGGGGAAATGTTTAGTAATACACATTACGCTGTAAATGAACATTGTCAAAGAGTGCGAAGGTGATTCTCAAAGTAACGTGCTGGTCAGTGTGATTTGTTTTCATTTTAATGATTTTGAACCTTATGCGTTTCACCATTAACTTATTTTCAAAGGAACAAAACCCCATTGATACAAAGCATTGCGTCACAATCAAATGAGGCAGGGGTGCAAATTCACTTTCGCTTCACGCACTTACACTTCACGAGAGTAACTTCCACGTAATACTTTCAGTCAATAAGATTCTGTTCCTTTGAAAATGACTCAATTCTCAAATGGGTAAGGATTAAAAAAATAATAATTACTTGTGGCTAAGACGAGAGTTTTATTTTAAGTGCACAATATGACCATCACGTCTCACAAAACGTTTATGCAATCTGTGTTTAAATCAGTTGTATTGTGTAGGGCACCGGTATATGAGCCTTAGCTCACACCATTGTTGGAGCCTCCAGCATATGTGCCCAGACATCACTTGGATGTTGTGAAATTCATATTTGGACGTTATACTGGTTAACTCGTCTCAGACTACGAATGGTGGATACGTTGTAGGAAAGAAATCTTTCTCAAAAGAAAAACTTCCGTCATTGTGAGTCAAGAAGTCACAACCAAATTTGGGCTACTGTTACTTACTTGCTGACAGCTCTTTGACTTTGATTGAGGAAAGTACACACAGTTTTTTCAGGCATCCAAAGAATCCAAACAAAAGGGAAGGAAGCAGGGTTCGTTAGAGCTCCTCGGATTGGGTACGGGTGCCGAAGAAGATATTCCGAGCCCCTTCAGAGGAACCATCCCGGTATTTGCAATTTACCGAAAACACGAAAAACCAAATACCTTGATAGCCGGACGGAGATTCCATACGCCGTCCTCCCGAATTTGGGTCCACTGTTCCGAATGTTCCGTGAAGCCTATCGAACTCACTTCCTTGAGTCACACAGGTGCGCGCTCAACGGGAACACGTCGTTTTTTCCTTATTGTTATTTCGATACCTTTACAATAAAGGTAGCCCGGCAGCGGCCTATCTATGCCGCTCTTCGGCCATAGATAACACAGACAGTTAAAAGAAAGACAGAAAAACGAATAAGCATGGTGGCTAAAAACGGGAGACAGACATAGTAAAATACATGAAGCCGTTAACGGGCGCACTGTCTGGATTAAAAAACGTTCATCACGGTACACAAACGGAGAAGACAGAATTTACACACGTGAACGGAGGAGCAAAAATGGAGAGACACTGAAGCACTGACGAGAAGACACACACAAGCACTGTCGACGATCTCTGGCGCACGAAGATTCACTGCTCACTCACAAACCTGGAGACCTGGCAAAGGGAAGAGGTATGGCTAGGAGGGAGAGGGGGAGGGTGTTGATGCCAGTGGGAGAGGAGAAGAGAGGGGGAGGGGAGAAGGTAGGAGGGTTGTGGAAGCCCGGGGGGAAGGGGAGGGAGTGAAGAAGAGAGGAGGGAGAGAAGGGAGAGAGGCTACCCTGGAGGAAAAACACAAAGGGATGAAGGGGAGGATCAAAGTTGGTAGGACGGGTAGATGGAGGGGATGAGGGCATCATCAGGGAGGGGGAGTTGGCAGAAGCCACCTTGGGCAAGGGTATGGAGTGTGGAGAGATGGAGAGCGGGTGGGATGTAGGAGTACAGGTGCAGCAGCAGACAGGGGTGGGAAAGGATGGGAGAGACAAGTAGGTGAGGGTGGGGGTGGTAGGTGTAAAGGATCCGTATCCATTCGAGGAAAAGGAGGAGGTGTGGGGACAGAATTAAGTCAGAGGATTGGCATGAGGGGGGGGGGGGGGCGGATGCGATAGGCGAGGCAGAGCGCATGGCGTTCCAGGATTTCAAGGGATTTGTAGACGGTAGGAGTGGTGGAGATCCAGGTGGGATGGTCATAGCAGAGGATAGGACGGATGAGGGATTTATAGGTGTGGAGGACGGTGGAGGGGTCCAGACCCCATGTGCGGCCAGAAAGGAGCTTGAGGAGGCGGAGTCAGGAGTGTGCCTTGGCTTGGATCGTCCAGAGATAGGGGGTCCAGGAGAGGCGATGGTCAAGGGTGACGCCAAGGTACTTGAGGGTGGGGGTGAGGTTGATAGGACGGCCGTAGATAATGAGATAGGAATCGAGGAGACGGTAAGAAGGGGTGGTTTTGCCTACAATGACCGCCTGGGTCTTGGAAGGATTGTCCTTGAGCAGCCACTGGTTACACCAAGTGGCGAACTGGTCAAGATGGGATTGGAGAAGGTGCTGGGAGCGTGCAGGGGTGAGGGCAAGGAAGGCGGTGTCATCGGCGAACTGGAGAAGGTGGATGGGGGGTGAAGGCAGCAGCATGACTGCCGTATAGAGAAGGTAGAGAAGAGGGGAGAGGCGGAACCTTGGGGCACACTGGCGGAGGGGTAGAAGGTGTAGGAATCCATGTTATGGATGGTGACATAGGAAGGACGTTGAGAAAGAAAGGACCCGATCAGACAGACGTAGTTGATAGGAAGGGCGAAGGTTCGGAGCTGGAAGAGGAAACCGGAATGCCATACACGGTCGTAGGCTCGTTCAGAACACGTCACTTCCTCCGGTAGTTTTATACACACTCTGAGGCTCCACGAGCAAAGTGAAAGATGGTTCTTCATTTTTTTCTTTGCTTAGTACTAGCTATTCTGCCATTGTATTATACTTCTAATTTGCGTTATTAGGCGTTGGTCTTACACGAGCGTCAGCGTGAAGACATTAAAGCTCCCTTAACTGTATTTCTTTTACCTTTATTTTCATATTCTATTTCTATTTCAGTACAGATTGCATACTATAAATGATTCATACATGTGCATCATTAACGACATGCACTTACAAATATGCTTTTACCATATAAGAAATTTCTGGAACGGGTTTATATTTTTAAACAAAACAAATTAATAAAATCTAGAAACTGTTGTTGCCGAGTCTTCACACTTTGGAAGTTTGGTGCTAGTGTCTCATACACACAAAAATTTCCGTTAGCGCCAAAGAATTACCGGATAGGCTAACATCATGTGTTCTCCAAAATTTTGAGAAAGTTAAGCAGTTGCAGTTCATCAAACAGTACATTAAAATCACCTCACCAAATAATCAAAGGATATGCGATGTTGAGACGCACAAGTCACGGCAGAATCGTGCAGCGGCCGTAATGGGCACAGGAGCTAGGAAGGCACAGTTGACAGCAAGGAGCCAGTGCGGAAGACGGCTGAAATCTCCACTGGGAAGGTGAGAGTAATCCAAGCACGGTCGAGGTAGCTTTCTTCAGGTACCCAAGGCGTGGACCGCACGCCTCGATTCACAAGGGAAACTCCCCAACCTCCCCCACCTCAGATTTGGTTTTAGGGTGGCCCACAGGATAGCCCGTCAAATACTGAACACATATCAGAATGTGAACATCGAGCAAATCTGAAGAGCCACTGCGTCGTGATTGTGTGGTCTCCGTATTGGACTGCGAAGGGGAAGATCCGTGTTCAAATCTCCATCGTGCCCCATATTTTTTTCACAATAGTATAAACTCTTTGCCCAGTCCTTGACGTGTCTCTTCGCTAAATTCAAATCTGTCTCTGTGTCGTGTTGTGACCATCATTTGCAACATCGAGGTGTAAGAAAGAGACCAACAAATGTACGCACCTCCAATTTGTTCTACACAAGTACCACGTCTTATGACTCTTGCGTCCCCTTCTGGAATTTTTTGACTCTTTAATTCCTTTATTGTAACATAGTTCACACCGTTTATTTGTTTTTATTTCTGAGAGATGTTTGTGTGGCACCTCGCCTGCTCTCACTGCTCATCACGCTTGATTGCGACGGTAATATACCCTTAACACATGACTCATGTTCTACGCACATCAAAAAAAGTTTTGCATCACCCCAGTTCCCAGAACACTGGAAGGTAGACGATGACTGTGGATACTGTATCACAAACACAGTCGCTTTGACTGTTCAGAGGCGTCACGAAACCCGCCCAAAGATGTAAACAACGGCGCATGAGCATCGCCTATTAGACGGAGGGTGTCCGACAGCAGACCAGTTTCAGTCATTCCACCAGGAAGGAGATACACGGTGAGTGTTTACTGTAGTTCAACCATGCCTAGACGGTCAATGCCGCGGTTCTATTGCGTGCGCATTTTTACTTTGTGCCAGGAAGGGCTTTCAACAAGGGAAGCGCCCAGGCCTCTCTGGGTAAACCAAAGCGATGTTGTTCGGACATGGAGGAGATACAGAAAGACAGGAACTGTCGAGGACATGCCTCGCTAAGGCCGACCAAGGGCTACTACTGCAGTGGATGACCGCTTCCTACGGCTCGGATTAGCTCTGACAGCAACGCCAACACGTTGAATAATGCTTTTTGTGCAGCCACAGGACGTCGTGTTACGACTCAAACTGTGCGCAATAGGCTGCATGATGCGCAACTTCACTCCCGACGTCCAAGGCGAGGTCCATCTTTGCAACCACGACAACATGCAGTGCGGTACAGATGGGCCCAGCAACATGCCGAATGGACCGCTCAGGATGGGCATCAAGTTCTCTTCACCAATGACTGTCGCATAGGTCTTCAACCAGACAATCGTTGGAGACGTGTTTGGAGGCAACCCCGTCAGGCTGAACGCCTTAGACATACTGTCCAGCGAGTGCAACAAGGTGGAGGTTGAAACTTCCTGGCAGATTAAAACTGTGTGCCCGACCGAGACTCGAACTCGGGACCTTTGCCTTTCGCGGGCAAGTGCTCTACCATCTGAGCTACCGAAGCTTCAAGGTGGAGGTTCCCTGCTGTTTTGGGGTGGCATGATGTGGGGCTGTATGATACGTGAATGCCATCCTCTGACCGATAGTGCAACCATATTGGCAGCATACTGGTGAGGCATTCCTCTTCATGGACGACAGTTCGCGCCCCCATCATTCACATCTTGTGAATGACTTCCTTCAGGATAATGACATCGCTCGACTAGAGTGGGCAACAAGTTCCCCATACATGAACCCTGTTGAACATGCCTGGGATAGATTGTAAAGGTCTGTTTATGACGACGTGACCCACTAACCACTACTAGTGGGACAATCTGGACCAACACTGCCTTGATGAACTTGTGGATAGTATGCCACGACGAATACAGTCATGCATCAGTGCAAGAGGACGTGCTACTGGGTATTAGAGGTACCGGTGTGTACAGCAATCTGGACCACCACCTCTGAAGGTCTCGCTGTGTGTTGGTACAACGTGACATGTGTGATTTTCATGAGCAATAAAAGGGGCGGAAACGATGTTTATGTTGATCTCTATTCCAATTTTCTGTACAGGTTCCGGAACTCTCGGAACCGATTGTGATGCAAACCTTTTTTTGATGTGTGTAGAACCAATATGTAGTATGGGAATGTCAAGACTGCAAAAGGAGAACAGACGCGTCAATGACTGGACGGTAAAAAGTGGCATGAGGGAGACTTGAACACGGATCTCCAGCTTTGCCGTCCAACCAAAACACCAGAGTTCTTGCAGTTCGATCGATGTTACACATCTTAAGCTTGGACCGTTCACTCTTTCTATTTTGCGTCTTTTTTCGCAGCTCAGTATACTTTCTTCCTGTTTCCATGCTCAACCCAGGTTCAGTTTTTTACGGGCTGTTCACTGGGCCATTTTACCACTAAATTTGAGGGGGGTTCACATGCAAATGGCTGTAAGCACTATGGGACTTAATATCTGAGTTCATCAGTCCCCTAGACTTGTTGTTTTGTTGTTGTGGTCTTCAGTCCTGAGACTGGTTTGATGCGGCTCTCCATGCTACTCTATCCTGTGCAAGCTTCTTCATCTCCCAGTACCTACTGCAGCCTACATCCTTCTGAATCTGCTTAGTGTATTCATCTCTTGGTCTCCCACAACGATTTTTACCCTCCACCCTGCCCTCCACTACTAAATTGGTGATCCCTTGATTCCTTGATGCCTCAGAACATGTCCTACCAACCGATCCCTTCTTCTGGTCAAGTTGTACCACAAACTCCTCTTCTCCCCAATTCTATTCAATACCTCTTCATTAGTTATGTGATCTACCCATCTAATATTCAGCATTCTTCTGTAGCACCATATTTCGAAAGCTTCTATTCTCTTCTTGTCCTACTATTTAACGTCCATGTTTCACTTCCATGCATGGCTACAGTCCATACAAATACTTTCAGAAACGACTTCCTGACACATAAATCTATACTCGATGTTAACAAATTTTCTTCTTCAGAAACGCTTTCATTGCCATTGCCAATCTACATTTTATATCCTCTCTACTTCGACTATCATCAGTTATTTTGCTCCCCAAAAAGCAAAACTCCTTTACTACTTTAAGTGTCTCATTTCCTAATCTCATTCCCTCAGCATCACCCGATTTAATTCGACTATATTCCATTATCCTCGTTTTGCTCTTGTTGATGTTCATCTTATACCCTCCTTTCAAGACACTGTCCATTCCGTTCAACTGCTCTTCCAAGTCCTTTGCTGTCTCTGACACAATTACAATGTCATCGGCAAACCTCAAAGTTTTTATTTCTTCTCCATGGATTTTAATACCTACTCCGAGCTTTTCTTTTGTTTCCTTTATTGCTTGCTCAATATACAGATTGAATAACATCGGGGATATGCTACAACCCTGTCTCACTCCTTTCCCAACCACTGCTTCCCTTTCATGTCCCTCGAATCTTATAACTGCCATCTGCTTTCTGTACAAAATGTAAATAGCCTTTGGCCCCCAGTATTTTGCCTCTGCCACCTTCAGAATTTGAAAGAGAGTATTCCAATCAACATTGTGAAAAGCTTTCTCTGAGTCTACAAATGCTAGAAACGTAGGTTTGCCTTTCCTTAACCTTTCTTCTAAGATAAGTCGTAGGGTCAGTATTGCCTCACGTGTTCCAACATTTCTACGGAATCCAAACTGATCTTCCCCGAGTTCGGCTTCTATCAGTTTTTCCATTCGTCTGTAGAGAATTCGCGTTAGTATTTTGCAGTTGTGGCTTATTAAACTGATAGTTAGGTAATTTTCACATCCGTCAACACCTGCTTTCTTTGGAATTGGAATTATTATATTCTTCTTGAAGTCTGAGGGTATTTCGCCTGTCTCATACATTTTGCTCACCAGATGATAGAGTTTTGTCAGGACTGGCTCTCCCAAGGCTGTCAGTAGTTCTAATGGAATGTTGTCTACTCCGGGGGCCTTGTTTCGACTCAGATCTTTCAGTGCTTTCTTCGTCATCTGCAGAGCTAGTTGGCATATAATTTTGTACTGCTGTAGTAGGCGTGGGTTTCGTGTCTATCTTGGCCACAATAATGCGTTTACTATGTTGTTTGTAGTAGCTTACCCGTACTTCTATTTTTTTATTCATTATTAAACCTACTCCTGCATTACCCTTATTTGATTTTGTGTTTAGAATCCTGTTGTCACCTGACCAGAAGTCTTGTTCCTCCAGCCACCGAACTTCAATAATTTCCACTATATCTAACTTTAACCAATGCATTTCCCTTTTTAAATTTTCTAACCTACCTGCCCGATTAAGGGATCTGACATTCCACGCTCCGATCCGTAGAACGCCAGTTTTCTTTCTCCTGATAACTACGTCCTCTTGAGTAGCCCCGCCCGGAGATCCGAATGGGGGACTATTTTACCCAAGAGGACGCCATCATCATTTAATCATGCAGTAAAGCTGCATGCCCTTGGGAATAATTACGGCTGTAGTTTCCCCTTGCTTTCAGCCGTTCGCAGTACCAGAACAGCAAGGTCATTTCGGTTACCAACGGCAAGGTCCATGGTTCATGGGACTTAACATCTGAGGTCATCAGGCCCCTAGAACTTAGAACTACTTAAACCTAACTAACCTAAGGACATCACACACATCCATGCCCGAGGCATGATTCGAACCTGCGACCGTAGCGGCACGCGGCTCAGGACTGAAGCGCCTAGAACCGCTCGGACACAGTGGCCGGCCTGAGGGGGTTGCGATGGTGAGTTTCCCTTGTCAGTAGCGGACTCAGGACGCGCCACTGCCGGCACCTCACAGCCGACTCAGCAAACACGCCGTAGCCAACGCTGCCTCCATTCCCCTTCCTACCAGCCCGCTAAGAACCAATTTAGAGCCGCAGGCTCTGCTCGCTACCCCACACGACTTCCGCCTCGCTTATGCGAAGACGTCGTTTAAGGCGAGAAACGGCTATCGTGGAACGGCTCAGTGTACATCACAACAGATTGTGCTGGTACAATTTGTGCACTGAACATTGTCGTATCCTTTTTAATTAACCACGTAAGAAAAAATGATGTTACCATGAACTTTAAAAATAGACTCGATTTTTTGTTCCGGTGCGTGTAAAAGTATTTAACTGGAGACACATTTACAGGTAAGACTACGTACTACGGTCCACTCCACAACCTCTATCTAAGGGTAGTACACACAGTAGAACAGCTTCTATAGTACAGAGTCACAAATATTTTGTATCAAAATTATACAGATGGGACAGGATTATAATCTACACTGAGATATTATACACATCGACAGCGTTATGTGTGAAATAGGTTTCAAGCGTGAACAATAGAAACTGCAGTACAGTACTGGATAATCCACTGACTAAACACTAGGTTCAAGACGATTTGGCTC
Source organism: Schistocerca piceifrons (assembly GCF_021461385.2). Taxonomy (NCBI): domain Eukaryota; kingdom Metazoa; phylum Arthropoda; class Insecta; order Orthoptera; family Acrididae; genus Schistocerca; species Schistocerca piceifrons. The sequence continues at coordinate 775,102,775 of NC_060140.1, read as the reverse complement.
CAGTGCCTTCACTTGTTGCCAATATTATACGTGTAATTTTAACATAGTATTAAACAGCCAACTAGTATATGGTTGCTGAGTAACGGCCATGTTCAAAAATGTATTACGTATAATTGTTTCTCTACCAGTACCGTCCATGTAATATTCTCAGAGGTCAACGTTTCACGCGCATGTTATCAAATTATTACTGATAGTCTCCAATACGAGCAGACAGAATCTTCTCAAATTCTGTCTTGCAAATATATGGTTATTTTTATCATTAAAAATCATGAAAGTCTGTAAACTCTGAATGCTCTATATAAAGCATCAAAAAATCTTGTTTTTCGTAGATAAATATGAAACTGTTCTACGAAAGAGCGACGACGGCATCTATTAACAATTCTATGAAACCTCGGCATGACATCAAGTGTAGAAAATCCGTAACTGAGCTGTTATAATGTTTTACTGCAGTCCATAAGACTATAACCGAATATGTTGTGATTAGCATAATTTTTTTGTTTAGCAGTTTTACCAGCTGTTTGTGAAGTGAACATTCACTCTTTCTTAAGTTTCGACGCCGACGACTAAATTTCGTCAATTCGCATGGCGGCGGCCGTTGTGAACCTTTCCTCTGCAAAATCGTTTGGATTGTAGCCGGTGCATTTTGGTGCACTATGAACAAAAAGTAATTCTGCAAGTTCCTCTAATGAGTAACATTGGATCTTCGACATTCATGAATTGTGGATAACCGCAATCTAATTTCACCGAAGTCGATGCATCGGGCATAACAAAGTGATTTATTGTACGTTCGTCAGATATAGTGGTAATTGAAAACATCGTGGTGCATGCATTTTACTGTACAGATCATTAGTTCCTCATCTCAAGAGATAAAAAGCGTGATTAACTGTGACATACCTGTGTTGTTTGTGTTATTATGATTGGCTATGAAAACAATGGGTTTGGAGACAAGAAATACGCTCTCATCACAAATTCTACTCCTGTCGGATACTACTTACGGAAGACGTGATTCTTTACAGCTAAAGGCGACAGGTGTATCACAAGGCAGATTACGCAGGGGTTATTACATTCGTCATCGGAGTTAACAATCTTATAAAGTTTTTGGACACATAAAAACCGGGTGCTTAATGGTGATTAGATCCGAGATCGCTGGTTTTCTTGGATAGCAATCATACAAACTGAGCTATCAAAGTAATTCTCGCTGTCCATTTGAAACGTTCATCTATGAGTACATTCCTTCTACTTTTCAAACTCTGCGGAGTCTCCGTGTTTCATAACGTGCAGGTCTGGGTACGAGCCCTATCCATTCTAGTTATAGACAGACAAATGCCTTCATGACAGGGCACTCCGACAAAAAGTGACGGATTCGTTGTAGAATCTGTCCGAAGATACTGAGAAACCATCTCCCATGTACTTTCACTCAAAATTCTAATTCCGCCAATGTTGTACAAGATCTCCTGTTGAATGTGGAAGATAGTAGTGACGTACCGGTAGCATGAAGCTGTCAGACTAACAACGAAGCACTTGTGGGTAGCTTAGTAGGTAAGAGTAATGACAACAAAAGACAAAGGTTCGATCTCTAGTCCCGGAATGGCTCCTAGCTTTAAGTGGTCAGGATGTAGCATCCTGTACATATCACATATCTCACTCCATATCAAACTGTTTAAGTGTTTGGGCACGAACCAAGAAATTGGCATACAATATGTTAAAAAAAAGATGATCGTTATCCCCTTTCCTGCGCAAATAATTTCTTCACGCGTTCGGATCATCTTACAAAGCGGCAGCACGCTTTAGTGGCATTTGCCTCGAAGGTAGGTCCCTCGAAATCGACTTAGTTTTGATTTTAATGCTTTACAAAAACTTTGAACTGAAAATTTTACTATTAAATGAAGACTCGAAGACTCCAACACAGCAATAATCAGTCCTCCACGACGCACCGTAACAGTGAGACGACCTGTGGAACTACTGGGCTTCTCAACGTGATTTCGTTGTTACAGGTTTGCGGTGGCATCCAGGGACCAGCCTGCGAGATGCGAATTCCATACTTACGCAGGAGGCGGCATAGGAACGTGTAGTCAAAAGAAATAGAGCATCCCTCATTTGCAAAAGACGTTTTGAGCCAACGACGATCGTCAGCGTGCGAGAATTTGGTGCCAGGACAACGCTGGAGAAAGACCACTGTTTCTTGTCCTATAAGGATTTCGATAAATCCTTGCGCTTTTCGTATTATTACGGCATATATCAAATTGAACGACATAGATATCCCTTGGAACTTCAAACTACGACAGAGTGCATTGGGATACTGCGAGAAAGCGGGTATAAGTATTTTTTAAAATGGTGATAATATCAAGCTGCTATCATGTCTTACAAACTAAAGCACAATTCTTACTGAACTGTTTCATTTTTTAAAGTATGACTGCCACAGAATTCTAATATATTTACATACCTGAGTGACTTCTCTGTGATACCAGCTATGAGCATAGTGATTCTGGGACACTTACTAGGGGTTGGCAACACAGGTGAGCACAATTAAATTCCCACACAGTAATAGTGGCTTCACAGCAACAAAAAATGTTCGCAGTCAGTCGCATTGACAGTAAAAGAGCGATCAGACAGTAACTGAAAATGAGTTTCATAACTCTTATTGGACACAATAGAAAACCAGAGAGAATAAAAGTGACACATATCCGTTTGAGAATATTCGCACAGTATTTTAGAGACTGAGTGGTTGCAGACATGCGCAACGAAGAAACGACTGGTACCCAACACTGCCACGGAAAGCAATGCGCATTAGAAGCTCGTAAAGAGGGTTGCCCAGAGAGGTTACGTGGTAGCTGTCAAGTCATGACCGTACTTGCTACTGCTTGCGTCTCCAATTATCATTCTTCCAATAGCCACTCATCTCACCCTCTCTCTCTCTTCCTTCTTCTCTCTCATTTTCTCCCTCCCTCTCTCTCTCTCTCTCTCACTCTCATTCTCTCTTTCTATTTCTTTTCACCGTCTGAGGTCTATCTTTGACACCTTGCAAATTAGACACGTTATAGCCCGAAGCATGAATAGAACAGATACACCGACTCGCTTTGGAGGCACATCGGCACTGAGACTAGCTGATCTCAACAACCAACGTTAGTCAGTGCAGAAGGTATTTTGTATAATGGGCACACTGTAACGATTGGTGCAGATTCTGCTGAATGAAAAGATGCGTCCACCACTCAGACCACATACTTCTGAGCGAGCATGTATTCAGAGAACTGCGTTTAGAGGTGTACTGAGTTCCAACAACCTAATTAAATGTTTATCTATATTTACTCTTTCTATTACTTCGTTATCTCTCCCACTTGATCACACTTTGACACATCTTGTTCCAAAGCTGCTGTTAGTAAAATCGAGTTCAAATACACACTCACTCACACACACACATTTTATCCTGTTTTGAACCAGTAAAGCGAAGAAACAAGAGTTTTTCCACCATTGATCACTGTTACAAGTCGTGTTCACCTGCTTTGCCATACGTATTTTGTATTATGTACATACTGTATGTTTCTTGACTGCCTAATTTAATTTTTAATCAATAGCGAAGTCGTTTATGTGAGTGAAACAAGACAAACAGATTTAGTATTTAAATTGGAACACGATGTCTTATTAAGCTGTATATCGGAGGCAACTGGCTTAGTTAATAAAGACGGAAAACAGTTACATTTAATGAACAAAAATCACAATGAAAATTCATTGCTGATTAAAATACTGTGCTGGACCGCGACTCGAATTCTGGACCTTTGCCCTTCGAGGGTAAAATACTAATTTTAATCAGCCAGGAAGCTTCGTATCAGTGCACACTCCACTGCAGAGTGAAAATTTCATTCTGGGAACAATCACAATGATTGAAGGAATTACTTATTTATGAATAAATTTCCCGGTTTCATGGATGCGCCCACAATGGAGTTCAGATTGTACTTACAGTGTACTTTCGATTAACGAATGTCGGACACACTTCGAAAAACTTTCTGTTGGTGGATTATTCCACTACCCACGTGTCTGGTGGTTAGCGATGGCGGTGCTCCATCGAATACTAAGTCCATCTTGGAGACACTTTCAAGAGTGGTGCTGTCCAACAGGAAGGCTCTAGTTAATGCGCGAATCACATATTCGCTGTTTTAAAGAACTTAGTCCCACCCAGGCTCTGCTCATAAGGGGGCGCTCTGCAGTTCCTGGTGCTTAGGAAGAAGAAAGTGCTGCTGCTATGTAGTTGCCATGGGCGAGGTGTAGGGCCTCAGTTACAGGGAAGTTTAGGGGCAGCTACCAGGCCACCAGTATCTTCAAGCCAAATGCAGGGCTGTAATGTGATAGAGGACCTAGGGAGTTTATGTAAGGACTTTACAAAAGAGGACCATGTAGTGATAGTTGGTGGGATGGGAAACAGTTTGGACAGGGACGGGGCATATGACATAGGTGGTGACCTGGACGAGATAGCTTCCCTGACTCATGGCACCAATGTACACTTTGTTGAGCTATTCTGACGTCATGATCGACCACACCTTGATGAAGCTGTGAGGCGAATCAATGTGGCGTTAGGGATGTCTCTGAGAATAGCCAACTTTGCTCATGTTTCTCTGGTGCCCGTCGGGACTATCAACAGAGGGGGTTTCTCTAGGCATGGCCTACACCTAAACAGGATTGGGAAGAGAAGATTGGTACAGCTGATTCATGAAAGTATAGGGGGTGGATTTAGGGCCACACATCATGAAATACCTGTTGTCATAGGTAGGAAACATAGGTCTTTTTTAGGATAAATACAGACAACAGGTTCCCTTGTCTAAAGAGTATCTCCAACACTTTAAAAATTACTGAAACAATCACTCAGAAGATAGATTTTAACACCTAAAATATCACATACAACAGATGTCACAGAGAAAAACAAACCATTGGAAAGGGTAACAAAGGGGCATTTCACAGACTTAACAATCCTCCATCAAAACGTGCAGTCAATAAAAAATAAAGTACAACTATTAGATGTTGAGCTCAAATCTTTTAACTGCACAGTAGTCTGTATTACTGAGCACTGGTGTAGAGACACACAGAAATCCAACATGTAGGATTATCATTGTATGAAAAGGCAAACTCTTACTGCAGAACTACTTCAAGGGGAGGGGGGGGGGGGGGGAGAGGATCATGATGAATTTATATCAGAAAAGGAACACAATTCAAATCAAGACACGACCTCAGTACCGTAAGTGAAAACAAACACTTTGAAATATATATCAGCTATTGAATGAACAGGGCTTAATATCACCAAGAAATTAATCATTTTGTGTGTGTATAGATCTCCCAGGGGTAGTGCGGTAGTGCGGACACTTTTTTCAATAAGTTAACACAAGTTCTAGATAAAGTCTCAAGTGCAAATGTCAACATAATTCTGTGTGGGGGCACTAACATCAACACTAACATCATAAATGAATGCAGCAGCACCTTCATAAACATCCGTATGAACACCTCGCCCTCTTCCATTAAATCCAACCTCGCAGTCTGCAATAGTTGTTTATCCGAAAAACCGCCAAAGTGAACCAATGACTTGTGATCCTGTACAAACGGTAACACATCCACAACCACACTCTCTGCCCTTAATTAAGTTACCTAATTATTAATGACTATGTGGCCTCATCTCTAGCGAAAACCCGTGTCTCTGATTTTGCCATTGCCTCACCATTACTCATTCTTAAGACTCAGAAACAATAAATCAGAAATAACACAAAACGGTAATCCAACACTACCATAGACAGAACACTCCGCGGCTGCTTGCATTACCATCCCATTTCCTCTGCATAAACTTGAGGTACCTGGATCCTTTACATTGTCTAGCGGTGTGCCCAAAACGATTATATGTAAAGCACATCACTGCTACAGATTCGCCACAAGTGGCAGAATGTCCGAGCAAATTCCACCGTGTACAACATAGAGACATCAAACTTTCACCTCTAGCGTTACCCCTAAACTGCGACCAATCCACTGGTTCTTCCAGTTTTACTAAGGTAACCTCCGTATAATCACACTCTCCAAACTTCGACCACATAACTGCCTCCACACAAGAGTAAAAATGGGCTCATTCACCCTGAACGACGATACTACCGTCTGTGGCTGTGACGCTGCGCTGCGGGTTGGCACACTCTCCTCTGCTGACTGCAGCGACGTCGGCACCTCGTGACGATCACTCTGACGCCCTTTTGAGAGTGGAGTTGCACTCAGGGGCTGAGCGAGTGATGGTGGGAGGCCGGTAGTCACAGTGGAGGCACTATTGACAGTAAAGAATGTTTTTATCTAATTCCAGTAGATGGCGTGTCACAGCTCAGTGAGCAAAACACTTCTCACTTTGTTTTCCCTGGCTGGCACAGACGTACAGTAGGCGGATTCCACTCTGGATGCTGAACAGGTGTCCTCTGATGCTGAGAGAAGGCATGTGGCAGGGAATCAGCCTCTTAAAGGCCACGGCCATGTTGATAGCGGCGACCCACTCCTTTCGCTGGCACCTCGGTTCTGCACGTGTCTTCTGTGGCGGCGTGGGATTAGACTCGCTGCCCTCTGGTATGAGTTCGATGGCGGCTGGTGCAAAGTCACTAAGTCCCACAAGGGACTCAGTGCTGGCGGAAGCGGGCACAGGTGGCTGGTTGATGGCACTGTGGCACGAAGTCCCTTGAGGAACTTAGTGCTGGTAGCGGCAGGCGCAGCCCAGTCTTGAACCCATGGCTGCTGCTAACAGTGCCGAGTCGTCTCGCTGCGTATGGTGGACGCTGGCGTTTGGTGGCGCTGATGGACTCCAGCGATGAGAGACTGCTTCTGACTCAGAATCAGCTGTATGTATATCGCTCCGAGACCCATTTATTTCACCAAAACTGAGCCGTGCTGCGGCTCGCGTTGGTGTTGTTTGTAGGTTTCCGCCCTCTGTTGGAGGCCAGAGGATATCGTTAGTTGGTATGGTTGCTGCTGTTTGTCTTCTTCTCGTGTTGACTGGCGCCACTCGGATTCGCAGGCGTTGCCTGTCCGCTAGTGGCAGCAGCGGCGGTTATCGATATGTAGGAACTGTTGCCTAATCTTTAGGGCGACGTCGTTGTTTTTCCGGGTCGTGTGAGTGGGACAGTTCGGTTCGGGACTGAGGAGGAGCCAGGTCCGCGCAGTGCCAGAACACGCTTGGACCGCTGGCGGCATGCATGGACTGCCGGATGGAAGGGCTGTGGTTACGAGGGTGTACGACTTCGTCGTAAACCGGATCCAGCAAGCTTTAAGATGGGTGCATTTCAATCCAAGTAGAGAAACCTCCACCATTGTGATATCTCGCGATTCTCCAGTGACTTGGGTTCGTGTTGCTGCTCGTAGTGTCACCGAGGCGAAGAGCAGCGAGTGCAGTGCTTGGGGAAGGCGGATCTGATTAGCTTTTCTCGACTTTTTATTACTGTTTACTGCGTTCAACTTGTTACAACTTGTTAAGTTCAGCCAGCGGTAATTTTTCTTGTCTGGTGGCCGCTAACGCCCCAGTTACCTGCCCTGGGGGTTAGTGTATGTAACGACAGTTTACGTTTCCTCGCCTTGCCGCTGCCGTCCGGTAAGGCGTGTAGTTTTGACAGCTTTCTTGATTGTAGGCCAGTTGGTGATTCTTCTACTCTGGTGGTAGTGGTTCCTTCCTCGTTCCAGACGCCCTAAACACAGTATTCTGGGGACTTAGTGCAGACCGCCGGTTCCGGCTTTGGCGTATTGTTCCATCGTTGCATTTGGTTTATCGGACGGCAGGCAGCTTCAGCAAGATTATCATTAGTCATTCGTGCCACTAGTCTGAGCTACCATCTTGTGAAGTGAATGCAACTCTTGGCTGCCTATCTCATCGCTCATGACAGTGTTTGTTGCCGGACCTTCTCAGAGGTCGATTCCTGAAGCACCATCCCGTGGCCCCTTGGTTCTTGTAAGACCTGTATGTTCTAAAAGGAGGTCTGATGGCGAGTAGTTCAGCGTAACGCTCCTCAGCCCACGCCCTCTGCGGGTATAATCTGCCTCAGTACTCTTTAAGGAACTTATGCAGTGGTCCCTTGTGTTTTATTATTGTATTATTTATTCCAATACCTTGTACAGCCTGCATTAAAGGTTATGTATGTCTAGTTAATAGTTCTGGTCGCCTTCCGGCAATAAATCTAGCAGTGTAGTGTTCAGTGGATGATAAGGGTTGTGTTACAAAGTTTACCATCATCTTATTTCACCCATTTGGTGATCAGTTGCTTGTTTTTTTAGTTAACCTTTGCTACTGTATTTGCTGTTTTACAGCAGGTTTCTAAATTTTCTATATTATTGCCTTCCGGCGTGCAAGGCCTTCAGACATGATTGTAGTCACTTGCCTTAAAATTCTAATTTGGTATTTGTATTTAAGCAGAAAGCCTTTAAAACCTTATTTACTGCCATTCCTGGCGTCTGATGCGTTCTGCTGTGTTTGTGGCGACTTGCCTTTAGTATTGAAATACCTGTGAGTTGTACATTCCAGCGAGTTTTAAACAATTCTTAGTTTATTGCCATTCCTGGGGTGTGAGGCCTTCTGCCCGGATCACAGTGGCTTGCTTTTAAAACATTATCTGGCTGTATCTGTATTTAATGGTGATTCGCTAAATTGTAACTGAGTGAAAACACAATTATTTACACAGTTGTTTATTCCTTCATTAATAACCTGTGGTATTTTTTATTTATTGTTGAGTCTCGAATTACTGGCTTAAAATAAATTGAGCGTAACTGTAAAAGGTTACCCCCAATAGTAACTGAGTAGTCCGCAGCTCGTGGTCGTGCGGTAGCGTTTCTCGCTTCTCACGCCCGGGTTCCCGGGTTCGATTCCCGGCGGGGTCAGGGATTTTCTCTGCCTCGTGATGACTGGCTGTTGTGTGATGTCCTTAGGTTAGTTAGGTTTAAGTAGTTCTAAGTTCTAGGGGACTGATGACCATAGATGTTAAGTCCCATAATGCTCAGAGCCATTTTTAATAACTGAGTACGGCCCCGTCCATAATCATAACCGAATCCTGCCTTCCCTTGACTACCAGGTTTCAAAAACTTTGTCCCTAGTCGCGACGCCCATAACAAAAAACTTGCCCTGGTAAGGTGACATCGACCCGCCTACTAAATTGCAGTACTGTTTTCCACTGAACGGGGCTAGCCTCGTCTTGGAGTCCCCTTACATGTATGTTATTCTGACCCACATGTCTCCACACTTATGGCTACTACTGCTAATGAAATACTTCAATACTTCACACGCGAATTTCTCACTACCTCCTATCACTTTTGCTAAATAACATATTACTTCTACTGAAAGACTGGGTAGAGACAGTACAGAACAATATGTCGAAGTAAACAAAGAAGAAAATCGGCATGCCACGGAAGAGTGGCTTTCTTCCTCCTTCTTTTGTCCACGGTACAACAGCAAGCCGGACAGCCTGAGGAAGAAACTCACTCACATAACAAAATCAACCTGTGCTATATAATCGAGTTCTGGCATAATCCGATCTTAGTGTGTAACACAGAAGAAGGTGCTTTATCGTCATAAATTGAAACTTGTGTAAACTAAACTAGCCTCTCATACAGACATACTTTTCAGAAAAGGTTAAAGTAATTTGTTAGGCATGCGAGTTTGCATGATACAAGGGTCCTTTGCAGCAGTATGTGCCCCGGTGACAGAACCCCAGATTCTCGCACTCACCCATCTCAAGGGTATGTGCTCGCAGCAAATACATTAAATTTCTAACGTTAACGAGAATACAAACTTGCAGATGTTATTAGACTGTTTCGCATGTACTATAGCATCCTAAATGTTTTAAATAGTAACAAAGTCTAACTCTTTATGAATTACAACGCAGATCCATACTTTTCCGACGAAATTTACATACGTCTGTTAGCTATACCGTACACAGTCCATTAGTTCTCCCGCTACGATGTTGCTCTTCCATATCGATTAGCATTCCAGAATTCTCCTATAGTGGTCTGTGCATGTTTATCGGCAATACGACAAAATTCAATTTGATTTCATTTGCAAGTACTCCCGGCCAAGTGACGACGGTCTACTTGCTCAGGAGTTGCCTATGACCAACTGCTCAGGATTTCGAACCCAGTTCTGGTACGGATGTAAATTTTAGTCCAGCGCGCTTCGAATGTCTGACGTATTCTGCAGGTCTTCTTCTCGCAGTGCTGATCGTATGAGAACCAGTGGTACTCTGTTTCTCTGTAAGCCTATAACATACCTTATAGCTTTATAAACTCAGCACGCAGAAAAATTACCTCCACGGTGTCTTACATCGCTGGACCCAACTCTTTCAGTGAGAGAGAGAAATTCTATCTAAAGCAAAGCAAAGATCCGACGATCATACTACTGCGCAATGGATAAATTTCGTTCGACCCAACAGTAGATGTATACAGAAACTTCAGCACGGTAGCGTTGGGAGGTTAGATAATTTAAAAAATTCCAGCTACAGCTAACAAGTAATTCCCCAGAGGGCGGATGTTATAGCAGTACTGCAGCGAACTGAAATGGATGTGTCTGATTGACAAAAACTTCTCCCTGTTCAAGGCAGAATTACTTTCGATAATTATGTTTATCCATTACGGATATTTTAGAACCGTGACTGTATATTAATGTAAATAAATTATACACAACTGCAACCAGTCACTTTTTTCATTAATAATGCTTTATTACATTAACCGGTTTTCGAACTATTTCAGGTTCATCTTCAGATGATTTCGGGAGAATCCGGGAAGTTACATCATTACTGGTAGTAACATAATGCTGGGTGCTGGTTCTATGGCAGAAAGATGGGTCACACTTTAATGTATCGCCATGACTATAGATTATCTGTCGATATGGATGTGAATTTTGTTTTTACTTACTGCGACAATTTATGCGGCTTTTTTCGTATCTGTCTGCCTCCATTTTGATGTCCAGAACACTTTCACACGAACTATACTAGTTCACACTTTAACAGTGGACACTTTACCAGCACCCAGCATGCGCTTTACAACTGTTGCTTATAACAAAGATCTTGACAGAGAGATATGGCATAAGCCTACTTTGTACAGAGATGTAATTTGTTGTTCGTTACATGTGTTAAAGTCGATATAAGGGCAAGTTTTTTTCATCAGAATGGTGATAACATGAGAGCACTAGAGAAAATAATAATAAATTACTAGAAAGAATAAATTTCAGGTGATCTGTTATGTTATTTCTATTTGTATGTTACAGGCAGTTTTTTTTTAAGCAATTATCATGTTTGGCACTAACATGAATCCCAAGGAATCAATAATACAGAGTTTTTGTATCTGCAGTGAGGTGCAGCTGTCTGTATGACTAGGACCTGTATATTTAAATTAATAACAAATCTTCAGATGAACTGTTGGCTAATTTCTGTTGTTACGTTAACGTGATCTGGAGTATTATCAAGAGCAGATTCTGTTTATTTTAGCTAAAGGTATATGTATAAGAGTTAAAGTGATTGTAATGGATTAAAGCTGTTTGAATGGCTGCACATTTAATATTTTAAAAAAAAAAACATGAACAAAAATTCTTTAACTGTTGACTTATTTTTATTCTAACATTAGAGTGATTTGGGATATTGGTGAGGCAGCTTATGTTTGTTCCAGCTAGAATTAATATGTATAAAGTACTGATTTATGTTAGCAATGGAGGGCTTTAACATTTAGAGATATGGTTCATGTCTTATTCTGTGGTAGTATATTACATTGACACCAGTGTGGTTAGGATGTAAGGAGAGGGGAGGTGGGTCATTGGGAGGGGGGTGGGTTTGGGGAGCTGGTGTAGGTTTTATTGGGTGGTTACTTGTTTTGAACTAGTAGATCTTCAAAGTTCTGAAGGAAAAATTTGTTTCTCAGTTCAGTTTATCATTGAGTAGGTAGTCAGGTGCTGTATTTGTGTAGACAAATATTTCAGTTTCTTCAAGAAGGTCAAGTATTGTACCTTTGTTGGCAAAATGTAGTATTCGGAGATTCTGTTCTATGTTGTTTGCAGAATGATTGTGTTGGGCAAGATGTGAGGCAAAGCTGGACTTGTTCAGGTTGTTAAGACGGAGTGCATCCATGTGTTCTTTAAATCTTGTTGTGAAGCTTCTACCAGTTTGTCCAATGTAGAAGTTTGGACATGAGTTGCAAGTGAGTTTGTACACACCTGACTTTTGATATTTTTGTGTAGTGGTTTTGGTGGTGTGTATGATTTGATTTTGTACTTTGTTGGTGGTGAGGAAACTTAGTTTTATGTTGTATGTCTTGAAGAGGTTGGTGGTGTGTATGATTTGATTTTGTACTTTGTTGGTGGTGAGGATACTTAGTTTTATGTTGTATGTCTTGAAGAGGTTGGCAATTTGGTGAGAAATCTTCCCTAGGAAAGGCAGGCTAACAAATGTGTTTTCAGAAGCATAAATTTCAAATTTTCAGAAAGCCAACAACCACCAATGTTACCATACACAAATCCTCTTGCCATCCAGACCAACATAAAAAAGCATTCTTCAGAACAATGGTTAATCGCATGCTGAAAATCCCAATGGACACAAATGAATGACTAAAAGAAACAGAAATTATTAAATCAATTGCCTCCACCAATGGGTACAACCGTGCAATAATAGATAAACTAATCCATACAGCAAAACTAAATTAACCAACTGCTGAACAACCACCCACAAACAAGAAAACCACATTTGTTAGCCTGCCTTTCCTAGGGAAGATTTCTCACCAAATTGCCAACCTCCTCAAGACATACAACATAAAAATAAGTTTCTTCACCACCAACAAAGTACAAAATCAAATCATACACACCACCAAAACCACTACACAAAAATATCAAAAGTCAGGTGTGCACAAGCTCAGTTGCAACTCATGTCCAAACTGTAGTGTCGGTAGCTGGGGCCGACACCGTGAAGTTGATGGCTGCAAATGAATGCTAAACTAACGCTGTAGCCGATAGTGCACGCAAGGCTAAGCAGACGGGCGTGTAGTCTGGAACATGAGAACTTATAAATGAATAAGAAGAAAAGTATGTAGATGCTTTTTACTTATCTTTTTAATAGTCCTTGGAATACATCTCTCTTGAATACTCGTAAGCTATAGGCACTGATACAAATGGCGCCTTGCTAGTTCGTTGCCATTAACTTAGCTGATGGCTATTCTGTCTCTCGGCTAATGAGAGAGAAAGGCTTCGTACAACTGGGCGATAGCTAGGTTCGCGTACAACTGGGCGATAGCTAGGTTCGCGTACAACTGGGGCGAGTCCACTCTCGTATCACGAGACCTGCCTTGGTGGTGGCGCCAGGTCTGCGATCACAGTGGCGACACGCGGGTCCGACATGTACTACATGGACCGCGGCCGATTTAAGCTACCACCTAGCAAGTGTGGTGTCTGGCGGTGACACCACACAAACTTCTACATTGGACAAACTGTAGAAGCTTCACAACAAGATTTAAAGAACACATGGATGCACTCCGTCTTAACGACCTGAACAAGTCCAGCTTTGCCTCACATCTTGCCCAACACAATCATTCTGCAAACAACATAGAACAGAATCTCCGAATACTACATTTTGCCAACAAAGGCACAATACTTGACCTTCTTGAAGAAATTGAAATATTTGTCTACACAAATACAGCACCTGACTACCTACTCAATGATCAAACTGAACTGAGAAACAAATTTTTCCTTCAGAACTTTGAAGATCTACTAGTTTCAAAACAAGTAGCCACCCAATAAAACCTACACCACCTCCCCAACCCACCCCCCCTCCCAATGACCCACTTCCCCTCTCCTTACATCCTAACCACACTGGTGTCAATGTAATATACTACCACAGAATAAAACATGTACCATATCTCTAAATGTTAAAGCCCTCCATTGCTAACATAAATCAGCACTTTATACATATTAATTCTAGCTGGAACAAACATAAGCTGCCTTTACCAATATCCCAGATCACTCTAATGTTAGAATAAAAGTAAGTCAACAGTTAAAGGAATTTTGTTCATGGTTTTTTTAAAAATATTAAATGTGCAGCCATTCAAACAGCTTTAATCCATTACAATCACTTTAACTCTTATACATATACCTTTAACTAAAATAGAGATAACATAACAGATCACCTGAAAATTTATTCTGTAGTAATTTATTATTATTTCTCTAGTGCTCTCATGTTATCACCATTCTGATGAAAAAACTTGCCCTTATATCGACTTTAACACGTGTAACGAACAACAAATTACATCTCTGTACAAAGTAGGCTTATGCCATATCTCTCTGTCAAAATCTTTGTTATAAGCAACAGTTGTAAAGCGCATGCTGGATGCTGGTAAAGTGTCACTGTTAAAGTGTGAACTAATATAGTTCGTGTGAAAGTGTTCTGGACATCAAAATGGAGGCAGACAGATACGAAAAAAGCCGCCTATACTGTCGCAGTAAGTAAAAACTACATTCACATCCATATCGACAGATAATCTATAGTCCATGGCGATACATTAAAGTGTGATCCATCTTTCTGCCATAGAACCAGCACCCAGCATTATGCTACTACCAGTAATGATGCAACTTCCCGGATTCTCCCGAAATCATCTGAAGATGAACCTGAAAGGGTTCGAAAACCGGTTAATGTAATAAAGCATTATTAATGAAAAAAGTGGACTGGTTGCAGTTGTGTATAATTTATTTACATTAAAATACAGTCACGATTCTAAAATATCCGTAATGGGTAAGCATAATCTGTTGATACCACGCCAGATAATTAGAACAACGCGCGAATTTCGGCAATGTAAACTTAAACTGACGAAAACAATCCTTGCAATAAGATTTAACAAAAATGTCTGTCAGAAAACGTGACTCCAAATTATATCAGAATAAAAATAACGATTCAAAGTATGTCAGCCAAGATAGCAAAAGCACGATGTGAAATTATTTGGTTAAAAACTGAAATCAGGTCTCTTTATAAACAGAAAGATCTGCTCAATTCAAAGCTGTATAATACGCACTTAGAACTTAGACATAAACTTGTTGCTCATGTCTTCATGGTCTTCCTAGACTATGTCAATATATATGTAAACAAAGAACGTATTGTCATCTCACATAGACACGAGAAAAAGATAAATGCTCTAATTTCAAAGAATGCAGTGAGGTCCCCAGTATCTCTTCTGAAACAGAACATAAGTTTTTAGATAAAGGGATAAATACTACAGAAATATGCTTCAGTAGTAATGAATTTAAAGCTGTTAAAAAAGGCCTTAAGCACAACATTGTCCCCTCAATAAATAAAAGCAACATTAAAGACCTCATAGTTAACACAAAAATTGCATGTACAGCAGCTAAGCTAAAACACAATGAAGAAAATGCTGTAGCTCATAAGGCAAACAACATCATTATGAGAAACATTCACCAGAACAAAATGTACAATAAGATGAATACTGAACATAAGATATTATATGACATAAATAAGAAACTTTAAGTTGAAAATGCCCTCATTGTCAGAGCAGACAAAGGTAACACAGCTGTTGTCATGTATGAATCAGACTATATTAGCAAAACTTGTGAATTCTTCAGAAAGAATAATATAAAGGAAATAGCATATGACCCTACTCCCAAATTCCATGACAAAATTAAAAAGTTACTTAAAAACTGCAACTTCTTGTTGACACCATTAGAAGCAAAGCACTGTATAGTGATGACCCCTCAGCACCAAAACTGAGATCACAGCCTAAGATCCACAAACCAGAATGTCCGATATGCCCCATTGTGAACTCTATCAATAGCCCAAGCTATAAAATCACCAAAAAACTTAATGATATTATCCGCAAGGCATATGTATTTGAAAATAACTACTCCATTAAAAACAGTTATGAGCTCATCAATAGCATAAAAGATATCCCCATCCCAGTCACAGCTAAATTTGCATCTCTTGACATAGTAAACCTATATACAAACATACCCATCAAGGAAACAATTAGTTTAATAAGAAATAACTTACTGAAACATGAGACTATGGGGAGAGCTGAAATCTATGAACTCATAGAGATCCTGGAACTCATATTGTCACACAACTACTTCCTGTTCAACAACAAGTTTTACATTCAGGAAGATGGACTGGGAATGGGTAGTAGTCTCGCAGGCTTGCTAGAAGACATATATATCAATAACCTTGAAAATAACTTTTTCAGGTCCCAAACACAACTAAAAGATAAGCTGCTTTATTACAAACGCTATGTTGATGACACACTCATTCTGTTCAATGGAGCAACAGAAGAAATAAATAATCTAGCCAAAGAGCTTAATAAAATACACAATAAAATCCAATTCACAGTAGAACATGAAACACCAGAAGGCATTAACTATCTTGATCTAACAATCTCAAATAAAAATCAGAAGCATAAATTTCAAATTTTCAGAAAGCCAACAACCAGCAATGTTACCATACACAAATCCTCTTGCCATCCAGACCAACATAAAAAAGCATTCTTCAGAACAATGGTTAATCGCATGCTGAAAATCCCAATGGACACAAATGAAAGACAAAAAGAAACAGAAATTATTAAATCAATTGCCTCCACCAATGGGTACAACCCTGCAATAATAGATAAACTAATCCATACAGCAAAACTAAATCAACCAACTGCTGAACAACCACCCACAAACAAGAAAACCACATTTGTTAGCCTGCCTTTCCTAGGGAAGATTTCTCACCAAATTGCCAACCTCTTCAAGACATACAACATAAAAATAAGTTTCTTCACCACCAACAAAGTACAAAATCAAATCATACACACCACCAAAACCACTACACAAAAATATCAAAAGTCAGGTATGTACAAGCTCACTTGCAACTCATGTCCAAACTTCTACATTGGACAAACTGGTAGAAGCTTCACAACAAGATTTAAAGAACACATGGATGCACTCCGTCTTAACAACCTGAACAAGTCCAGCTTTGCCTCACATCTTGCCCAACACAATCATTCTGCAAACAACATAGAACAGAATCTCCGAATACTACATTTTGCCAACAAAGGCACAATACTTGACCTTCTTGAAGAAATTGAAATATTTGTCTACACAAATACAGCACCTGACTACCTACTCAATGATCAAACTGAACTGAGAAACAAATTTTTCCTTCAGAACTTTGAAGATCTACTAGTTCAAAACAAGTAACCACCCAATAAAACCTACACCACCTCCCCAACCCTCCGCTACCTCCCAATGACCCACCTCCCCTCTCCTTACATCCTAACCACACTGGTGTCAATGTAATATACTACCACAGAATAAAACATGTACCATATCTCTAAATGTTAAAGCCCTCCATTGCTAACATAAATCAGTACTTTATACATATTAATTCTAGCTGGAACAAACATAAGCTGCCTTTACCAATATCCCAGATCACTCTAATGTTAGAATAAAAATATGTCAACAGTTAAAGAATTTTTGTTCATGGTTTTTTTAAAAATATTAAATGTGCAGCCATTCAAACAGCTTTAATCCATTACAATCACTTTAACTCTTATACATATACCTTTAGCTAAAATAGAAATAACATAACAGATCACCTGAAATTTATTCTTCTAGTAATTTATTATTATTTTCTCTAGTGCTCTCATGTTATCACCATTCTGATGAAAAAACTTGCCCTTATATCGACTTTAACACATGTAACGAACAACAAATTACATCTCTGTACAAAGTAGGCTTATGCCATATCTCTCTGTCAAGATCTTTGTTATAAGCAACAGTTGTAAAGCGCATGCTGGATGCTGGTAAAGTGTCACTGTTAAAGTGTGAACTAATATAGTTCGTGTGAAAGTGTTCTGGACATCAAAATGGAGGCAGACATATACGGAAAAAAGCCGCCTATACTGTCGCAGTAAGTAAAAACTAAATGCACATCCATATCGACAGATAATCTATAGTCATGGCGATACATTAAAGTGTGACCCATCTTTCTGCCATAGAACCAGCACCCAGCATTATGCTACTACCAGTAATGATGCAACTTCCCGGATTCTCCCGAAATCATCTGAAGATGAAGCTGAAAGGGTTCGAAAACCGTTTAATGTAATAAAGCATTATTAATGAAAAAAGTGACTGGTTGCAGTTGTGTATAATTTATTTACTTTCGATAATTCTTTATCGTCAGTCTTGCTGATCTGTTCTCCAACTCTCTGCTTCCAACTTTTCTCTTCCGAAAAGGATTTCACATTTATTCCTCGGGCTTTCTGGAGGGGATGTTACTAATCAAAGAGCTTAGCTTTCTCTTTACGAGAAAGAGCGTGAATTGAAATTCTGAATCTAATGTCACTTCAAGTGCTGAGAGCTACCTGGGCTAGCAATAACGTCAATGCCATTGGAATTCTTATTGGAGAATGCAACAACAAAAAGAAAATACTCAAAGACAAATATCTGCAGCATACACCATTTCCGTAATGACTACTTGAACTAGAATTAACTGAAAGCGGAAACCAGTTGGAGATTATACTTGTTCTTTAACAATGTTAAATGGCATATTTCGAAAGCACTACCTGAAGTACCGAACAGTAGCCTAATTTACAAACTATGAACTTGTGGAATATCTGGCCACATGTACGACTGGATATGAGAATTCCTAGAAAACGGAACACAGCACATCGTTTTGAATGGAGAGCAACGTTCAGGTGTAGTGTCTCGAGCACACCCCAAAGGACATTTTAGGTCCAATTATGCTTACAGTTAACTCAAATGATCAAGTAGGTAACGTCGGAAACACCATGAGGTTATTTGTTGACGATTTTGTAGTATATAGACGAATCGCAATGCTAGAAAACTGTGACGAAACGATGGAACACCTACAGATGTCTGACATTTGGTGCTGGAATTGACGGTCGACCTTCATCATAAACACATGTAGCGTATTGTGCATAAATACACGAAAAGACCCGTTATTGTTTAGCAGTCATTGGAATCAGTCACATTAAATATCTCGGAGTATGTGTATGAAGCTGTTTTAAGTGGAACTAATCATAAGAAATACAACTGAAAGGCTGAGATTCTTTGGAAAAATCCACAGGAAATTTTGCAAGTGGACGACGAAGTGCTCATTGGAGCAATAATTGAATATTATTGGTCAATCTTGGACCATTGTCAAATAGGACTGTTAGAGGAAAGAAAAAGTTTCAATACAGACCAGCACGTTAGTCACCGGTGTTTTTGGTATGTGCGGTAACGTTACGGAAATGGTCGTGTGTGGCAGAAATTATAACACAGGCCTTGAGTATTGCTTTATCCTACCAGTATGTCACGAAAGGACCACGTATATGAAATTAGAGGGATTACAACTCACTCTAAGGCTTACCAGTTGTTACTCCGTTCTCCATTCTGGAGTGAAGCGGGCAAATGTGTGTGTGTGTGGGGGGGGGGGGGGGGGGGGGGGGCGGTAGAATGACAGTCATACGACAAGTAACTTTCCATCACATATCCTAAATTAACTTGCGAGGTACAGATTTAGTTTTAGATATAGAGGTAGTTGCAGATGTAGTACTGTTTCTATGACATTCTGTGGTTACTAGACCTCGTGTTTATCAACCGTTGAAAACGGACAGACTTTGGTCTGGTAGCATTGGCCATGGTGATACTGAGTTGTTACCTGAAACTCTCATTGTGTCGTGCTAATAGATTAAGCTAGTAAGGGGCGAACCATACACTTACGGAATCTGACGAGGTTACAATAGGCCGTCAAGACGAAACCATTGCGGGACGTTAAGGTAGGTGCTGCTTTCCGCCCCAGTGCATTGTCTGTACTCATCTGTACAGGACAGTCACACATGCTGCTGCTTTGGGTTGTGCAGTTTTGTCTCTGTCTTTACGCTCATGTCATGGAAACCAGCGGCTTCTTCCTCTTTCCTCAGATGCAGAAATCATTTCGTGGCAGGCATTTTCAGTGTGATGAAGAGGTCATTTTCGAACATTCCCTGAAAAACTACAAATCTCTAGAATAGATATCTCTACAAGTCATCTATATTTGGGAGTATGAGTACGAGTCGTATTCAAAGGTGGGAAGGACTAACTCCACTAACATGTGCAATGTGAACGGTTGCAGAACGTTGCACAGAGCATCGACTCCACGTTAAGTAGCGCAATCTCGACAAATCTGCTGTCGCCGAACACAGACTCATGAGCAAACATACGATTATATTTGATGAAAACTAAGTCTTATCCTATGCTTCCACCTACTGGGCTTCTTTTATCAAAGAATCCATTGACATCAGGATGTACAATCTCAGCGTTAACCGGAACAGGGGATACACCCTTAGTGGTGCATGGGGACGGATACTTAACGCGGATATACTACAGAGAAATAAGCTGAGCTGTCGACTATCGACCGGAATCAGCAACGCTACATACTGAATTTAATAGATGAAAAGAAAAAATATAAAAATTGAGCAACTGAAGTAGACAAAGGGAATAAGAACATCTGACAGGAAGTGCAAAAATGGTTCACATGGCTCTAAGCACTATGGGACTTAACATCTGAGGTCATCAGGCCCCTAGAGCTTAGAACTACTTAAACCTAACTAACCTAAGGACATCACACACATCCATGCCCGAGGCAGAATTCGAACCTGCGACTGTAGCGGTCTCGCGGTTCCGGACTGAAGCGCCTAGAACCGCTCGGCCACCGCAGTCGACCAGGAAGTGCAAAATGACTAAGCAGGTAAGTAAAAGTCTATAGAGGCATACATAACTAGGGGAAATATAGATACCACCTATAGAAAAATTAAAGAAGCCTTAGGTCAAAAGAGAAACATATGTGTGAATATCAAGAGCTCAGACGGAAAGCCAGTACCAAGCAAAGAAGGGAAACCTGAAAGGTTGAAGGAATATATAGAGTGGGTACGCAAGGGAAAGGAATTTGAAGGAAATATTATAGAAATGGAAGCCGAAGTACATGAGTTGGGAGATATAATAATGCAAGAAGAATTTGACAGAGCACTGCAAGACCCAAGCCGAAACCAGGCCTCTGGAGTAGATGACATTACCTAAGGACTGTTGATATCCGGCGAGACAATCTTGACTAAACTGTTGCACCTAGCGTGCACGATGTAGGAGACAGGTGAAATAGCCTCAGACTTCAAGAAGAAAATTCCAAAGAAAGCAGTGCTGATAAGTGTGAATATTACCGAACTATAAGTTTAATGAATCATGGTTGCAAAATACTGAGACGAATTATTTACGAAAGAATGGAGGAACTGGTAGAAGCAGACTCGGCGAAGATCATTGTGAGACAACACGCAAACTACAACTTATCTCAGAAGATAGGTTAAGGAATGCCAAATCCAGATCTAAAGCATTCGTAGATTTGCAAAAAGCTTTTGACAACGTTGAGTGGAATACCCTTTTTAAATTTCTGAAGATAGTAAGAGTAAGTTATAGGGAGTTAAAGGTCATTTGCGACTTGTACAGAAACCAGGCAGCAGTTGCCAAAGTCGAAAGGCATGAAAGAAAAGCAGTTGTTGAGCAGGCAGTGAGACAGGGTTGCAGCCTATCGCCAATGGTATCCAATGTGCACATTGAAACGCTGTGAAGGAAAGCAAGGAAAATTTTGGAAAGGGAATTAAAGTTCAAGAGGAAGAAATGAAAAAATCGATGATTGCCGATGACATAATTCTGGAAGAGGCAGCAAAAGACTTGGACATGCAGTGGACTGGAATGGGCAGTGTCTTGAAAAGAGGATATAACATTAACATTAACAAAAGCAAAAAGATGGTAATGGAATGCGGTAGAATTCGATCAGGTGACGGTGAGGGTATTAGATTAGAATATGAGGCAAAAAGGTAGTAGATGAATTTTTCTATTTGGTTAGGAAAGTAGCTTATGATGCCCAAAGTAGAGAGGATAGACAGGTTTATGGCAGTGGCAAGAAAAGTGCTTCTGAAGAAGAGAAATTTGTTAAAATCGAATATGAATTTAAGTTTGAGCAAGTCTTTTTCTGGCGTTATTCGTCTAGAGTGCAGGCAGCCTTGTACGGAGAGGAAAAGTGGACGATAAGCAGTGCAGACAACAAGAAAAAACGAAGCTTTTGAAATCCAGCGCAAGAGAAGTGTGCTGAAGATTAGATAGGGAGATCGCGTGACTAGTACTGAACAGAATGGAAAAGAAAAGAAATTTGTGCCATATGTTGACTAAACGAAGGGATCAGTTGATAGGACACATTCTGAGATATCAAGGAGGGAAGTGCTCAGGGTAAAATTCGTAGAGGGAGACAGAGAGACGAATACAGTAAACAGATTCAGAACGATGCAGACTGCAATAGTTATTCGGAGCCGAAGAGAATTGCACAGGATAGAGTAGCATGCAGAGCTGCATCAAACCAGTCTTCGGACTGCAGACCACAACAACAACAACAACGCTTTTGTCTTCCTCTACAGTTTTTACCCTCTACAGCTCCCTCTAGAGCAAAGACACTAAAAAATGTAAGCTCATATTATTATGGGAAGCTAAATAGCTTTTATTGAATGATGTACTACACTCAAAGTGAAGCAGACACGTGAAACTTTTTTTTAATATAGACACCGAGTCTCAGCACACAACGGTATAAACTTTATACGAGTCGTTCAATTCCTCTAAGAGAGAAATAATCCACATTCGAGAACCACTGTGTTAACGCCCTCAGCCGGCCGGAGAGGCCGTGCGGTTCTAGGCGCTACCGTCTGGAGCCGAGCGACCGCTACGGTCGCAGGTTCGAATCCTGCCTCGGGCATGGATGTGTGTGATGTACTTAGGTTAGTTAGGTTTAATTAGTTCTAAGTTCTAGGCGACTGATGACCTCAGAGGTTAAGTCGCATAGTGCTCAGAGCCATTTGAACCATTTTTTTGCTAACGCCCTCATCGTAGGAAAATCTCGTTCCCCCCAGACGTTCCTTTAGTCTGCCGAAAAGATGGAGTTCACATGGTGCACGGTCTGCACTGCATGGCGGATCAGAGTCATCTGCGCTTGTGTGTCCTTGTTGCCACCATTTCACTACGGCCGGGCGCAGCACTGCATGTTTCCATACAACGCCAGAATTTCACGGTGAATCTGTGTTCAACTTTGACGTTTTCCCCAGAAGAATCGTAGTGTCCCGCGTACTTCAACTGTGGAGTACGTTACCAGTTGCCGGGCACACTCTGATGCACCTGTTATCCGCACCGCAGCAGAAATGTGTCTACAAGAAACACGGAATTTGTCCTTTCTTATGACAATGTACCGCTCTTCGTACATAATGGCGTTAGCGTCAGGCCGAATGTGTAATTATGTTTCTGAAGTCTCTACGTAGGTCGGTAGTCATTTCTCGACGTCTCTATACATGTCCTATCATCTTAACCATAGAAACTTCCTGGCAGATCAAAATTGTGTGCCAGACCGAGACTCGAACTCGGAACCTTTTGCCTTTCGCGGACAAGTGCTCTACCGACTGAGCTACCCAACCAGGACTCACGACTCGTCCTGATACCTTTATTTCCACCACTACCTCATCTCCTACTTTCCAAACTTCACAGGAGTTCTCCATTCTGGATCTTGTCCCTTCTTCTTGTCGCCGTTTTCCAAACGTTCGACATGTGTTATTTTGGTTCCATTGAAGCAGAATTCTTTGAGGGGAGTAGGATGTCAAACGGGTCGACTTGAAGCAGGAGAGGCACCACAGGAAATTTTAGTTTCCAGTGTCTATACTTTTACAAATAAATACAGAAAAGTTTGTCAGCATGACCAGGAAGGATTCAGAATTCACACTCATAGCGGTGGAAGTTCAAGAACAAAACAAAATAATTTTTTTACATGTGAAATTTTATCACTTTTTCACTTGCTACTGGCTGCATTTGTTGCTATAGGTATAGTTTTTTTCATAAGTAAGAGAGATACTTCGATGACTATTGCACAGCATATAACCAATACTTACTGTTGTATGAATCTCTAGAATTTTTCAAATGTACTGAAAACTGTGGTAAAAGTTGAAATGATTAACTATAAAATTTGAGTTTTTTCTAAGCATGAAGGCTAAAATATAACGGCTCATTCATGTTTTCATAAATTAAAAAAATTCTAGAGCTTCGTACACCTGTAAGTGTGGCTGGTATGCTGTGCAAAATTCGTCGAAGAATCTCTCTTACTTACGAAGAAAAATGTACCTATAGCAACAAATGCAGCCAGTAGTAAGTGAAAAAATGATAAAATTTCACATGTAAAAAAATTATTTTGTTGTGTTTTTCAACTTCGACTGCTATGAGTGTGAATCCTTAATCTTTCCTGGTCAAGCTGACAAACTTTTATGAATTTATTTGCAAAACTATAGACAGTGGAAATTAAAATGTTCTGCGGTGCCTCTCATGCTCCAAGTCGGTCCGTTTGACGTCCTATCCCCTTAATTTCTTCTACTTCGTGGTACATAATTTGGACTTTAAGTTTGTGGTTAATCTCATTTCTGCGTCTCCTCGTTTCTTTCGTCTTTCTTCGATTTACGTTTGATCCACATTATGAACTCGTTGGACTATTTTATTCGACAAGTCCCAACGTTAGGGATGTCGCTCCACCCCTGCGTCACAGACATCGAGACAATGTCTGGTAGGACATGAAAAATATGTGCCTTTATGATGTCTGCATTTGGCCAACTAAGTGAAGTACCACAAGGCCTACAGATAGATCCTGACGATGCCGACAGAGGAAGTCGTCCATAGGTTGAGATTACATACAAATATGACGTGGCAAAAAAGTTGCAGAGCATTTGTACATCGAACCAAGGTATTTGCATTATAAAATATAGGAGTGAAGATGAAGATGCTATTAAATATTTACAGTGGCAAAAGAAAAATATAAATGATAAATTTAGTTCCATATCAGAGAAGAGAGATTTTCCGGAAGCCAGTAGCATTCATAGAACTGCATGTGAAATTATCTACGGCAGTGGTGGCAGACATAATAGGAAGGAAGCGACCGTGGGAACAAGCTGAGCGACGAAGCCAGGACGGCCGTCAGACGGTGGTGTATCACCCAGAACTAATCTGCTGCTAACACTAGTAGGCGCGTGTTCCTCGGTGCTTACATAATTCATGGCGCACAGTTACGACAATGAATGACCCTCGGAAACACGGTGTCGGCAAACCACGAAAGGATACGCCGGAAGATTTATAGTGAGCGGGGACCCAGGCCTGAAATTGGCGGCACGGGCTACACAAACAACAATGAGCTATTATGTCAGCCGAGGCGACTCATGTGAATGAAGTACATCATTATGTGCAGTGCCGCTCTGCCTTCGAAGCTATAAAGTTACCTCCGGGCGTGCCTAGAATTCTCACTTACGTTGTTTGTAGTTGCATGAAGAGAGAAGCACCTCCAAGACTTATTACCACGATTGAGCAAAAACTACTAGGTATATTTGTGCGTGTGTGTGTTTGTGCGTTTGTGAGAGTTCGACCACTATATGCTAGCAGTTAGAAGGGCGTGAAAGGTAGATAAAAGTTCAGTAGTTCGAGAACAGTGCATGGATCAGTGGCACGCCGGCCGGAGTGGCCGAGCGGTTCTAGGCGCTACAGTCTGGAACCGCGCGACCGCTACGGTCGCAGGTTCGAATCCTGCCTCGGGCATGGCTGTGTGTGATGTCCTTAGGATAGTTAGGTTTAGGGGACTGATGACCACAGCAGTTAAGTCCCATAGTGCTCAGAGCCATTTGAACCATTTTTTTTATCAGTGGCACAGAATTTAAATTTAAATATCTCTTTAACAGTACATCCAAGACTTCTCCGCTGTGTTTATCAGTTGATGGACGAGTTGTGCAGTAGGTTTACATTTCGGCAAGCCCATTTGCTGCGAGTTCATCGACTTTAACTGAACGCAATATTGTTGAAAAAAGGTGATCGAAAGGCAATAAAAAAGAAAAAAAATAGTTTGAAGGAGACAATATCTTATACCAGTATAAAAGTAGATAGAATGAATATCATAGTCGAAACACAAAGCTTATTTGCTGGTGATCAGGTTCTACTTGAGCGCAGATTTGTCACATATCATCTCTTCAACTCAGTTTTAAGTTACAACTTAGAGAATTTCTTCAAAGAACCTAGATTGATGGGATTTAAATGAAACTATCTAGAACGTTCAAAGACTGTAATTGGCAAAAACATAATAAAGTAAACCAGAACATTTTTTCGACTGCCTGATTTCCTACGGTCAATGTCAAAATCTGAGAACTAATCTCAGTTACAACCGATATATTGCACTATAACGGGACACTTCGTCTCAAAACAGAGAAAAACACACTAATAAAATTTTGTAAAGTTGTGGAAAACACGTATGCTGTTACATGATAGTGGGAATTGAGCTTTGAAGAGAGCCGCGCGGGAGTAGTCGAGCGGTCTAGGGCGCTGCAGTCATGGACTGTGCGGGTGGTCCCGGCGGAGGTTCAAGTCCTCCCTCGGGCATGGGTGTGTGTGTGTGTGTGTGTGTGTGTGTCTTTGTCCTTAGTATAATAATGGGTCTGAGCACTATGCGACTTAACTTCTGAGGTCATCAGTCGCCTAGAACTTAGAACTAATTAAACCTAACTAACCTAAGGATATCACACACATCCATGCCCGAGGCAGGATTCGAACCTGCGACCGTAGCGGTCACGCGGTTCCAGACTGAAGCGCCTTTAACCGCACGGCCACACCGGCCGGCTGTCCTTAGTATAATTTAGGTTAAGTAGTGTGTAAGTTTAGGGACTGATGACCTTAGCAGTTAAGTCCCACAAGATTTCACACACATTTTTTGAGCTTTGAAGAGAAAGGACAAAAGTGCTGCTGAAACAGCAAAACTAAAAGAAGAACGTTTGGTTATGCGCTTAGGAGGAGGAGATTAGTGTTTAACGTCCCGCCGACAACGAGGTCATTAGAGACGGAGCGCAAGCTCGGGTGAGGGAAGGATGGGGAAGGAAATCGGCCGTGCCCTTTCAAAGGAGCCATCCCGGCATTTGCCTGAAGCGATTTAGGGAAATCACGGAAAACCTAAATCAGGATGGCCGGAGACGGAATTAAACCGTCGTCCTCCCGAATGCGAGTCCAGTGTGCTAACCACTGCGCCACCTCGCTCGGTATGCGCTTAGAAACGAAAGAATAAATGAAAACACAGGAAAAGAATTAAGTATAATTAATATAAATCAAAAATATAAGAACAAAACTGCAACAATTAGAGTAAATCAGGGAGAATTGGGCCACAACGTCAGATGATTCAGCGGCGTGTTTCACAAATGTGCCGCTGGACAGCAGCTTCGCTACTTGTGAGGAAGCTCTTTTGTGAGCAAACATGGTGCAGGAGTGCTGCTGACATTTTCGTGTTAGTTCTGAAGAAAAATAAAATTCTCTATTCCAGTAAGCTGAAACGTTTTATCGTATAGTTACGTAATTTTCGAATTAAGGCTTGGTTTGCACAATAGAGATGCAGTTTTTTTTACTGCGAGCTTGACAGCCACCGAGTTCGCTGCCCTGACAACCGGGAGAGATGGACCACTCGTTATAACGTGAGAGAGACGAAGCTCAACTACATTTAGCTTCAAGGCATGTACAATAATCCCACTGAAAGTGACCGCAGTATCAGACTACGCTTATTTGTCGGAATATATGTTTGTACCAGAAAATGTAAGAACAGAATATCACATACAGGTCAGCCAACCATTTCACAGCTCATCGAAAGACCTACTGATCCCCAGCACATAAAAAGAGCAGAGTTATCTACACAAGTCAAACTCCTTCACTGACAAAACTTCGGGCTCCCCTTCTACTAAATTAGAACTTTCAAGATTTCTACATCGAAACAGACTACATCGAAGCCAACACAGATACAGCTTTTGGAAGAAATATGATATGTTCCTTCTATTGATAAAACCATGATTTTTAGAGGAAGTCAGTAACTATAACCAAAGGGCTAAACTCTGTTGAATATACTGAAATTGTGTAGAAAAAGAGGGATAAGAAAAGAAAGGATACAGAAAAATGCACAAGAAGTCACCAAAGAGAAATACTAATGCAGAGAAAAATTGACTCATGAAGCTCAATAAGGCGGTGGTGGTGGTTAGTGTTTAACGTCCCGTCGACAACGAGGTCATTAGAGACGGAGCGCAAGCTCGGGTTAGGGAAGGAGTGGGAAGGAAATCGGCCGTGCCCTTTCAAAGGAACCATCCCGGCATTTGCCTGAAACGATTTAGGGAAATCACGGAAAACCTAAATCAGGATGGCCGGAGACGGGATTGAACCGTCGTCCTCCCGAATGCGAGTCCAGTGTGCTAACCACTGCGCCACCTCGCTCGGTCAGCTCAATAAGGAAAGTACATCAGATAGCTCACAGTGTATTTGTTAAACATTACGAAAATAGCTTTGATGAATGGTATGAGGATGAATGTGTTGGGCGTGGTGAAATCTGTTACGAAAGTAATGAAAATGACGATTGGATTAATTGTGTTTCCTGTTCACGATGTTCAATATTTTGTAATAAGTGTAATAGCTGTGATGAGAGAAAGACAGGCTATGCTTGAACAAAACCAACAACTCATTAGAAAAGCCAAGATTTCTTCGTATATAGCAATTTTTATGTGATCTATCTCTCCCAGTATACTGGTCCATCTCACCCATACACCTACGGGTGAGATGGACCACTCATGTCTATCTCCATTTTATCGCATCTCCTGTTTCTTTAAGTGGCAGTGCCATAATAATATATTGTACTTACGTTTATATAACGCTCTATACGAACACGCTGCCAGAAGTAAAAAAAAAAAAATCTGAGAAACACAAAATTTTATGCTGAAGAAAAAGAGTGATCCAACTCTCCCGGAATACCTATCACGAATGAGAGACAAAAGTCCGAAAATGGTGATTCTCTGCAAATCATTTCCTCTGAGAAAGGTTGGATGCCCGTGAAAAAGAAGGGAGGATCACCTTGAAATCATGCTTGAACGCAGTGGAATGCACGATGCATAATGGGGATGACGGTCATAGTGATAAGTGGCAATGATATTTTCTACACACTTTCAACCCTGAAAAAACAAAGTGTCTTCTATGTGATTTCAGAAGTCGTTTGTAACTTGTCACTGTTTTGAACTCAACAATTGCCTATGGTGCACTACCATAGCAGATAATTTACCATAGCAAGCATATAAACGAATTATAAAATGATCCTGCAGTATTATTGGAAGAATTTTCCCTGCCATCAAATGGGCACGTCCTTTTTCTTAGCAATACGAGAGTCGCGATGTGATAGGTAGAGTTGTTATTCAACGGAAGAAATTACATCATGTAAGTAAGGCTACTTGTTTAGCAAATTCCGTGATTCTTATAACACTGTTTTTATGGCATCACGAGAAAATGAATGGGCCGACTGCTGTGACCGAGCGGTTCTAGGCGCTTTAGTCCGGAACCGCGCTGCTGCTGCCGTCGCAGGTACGAATCCCGCCTCGGGCACGGGTGCGTGTGATGTCCTTAGGTTAGTTAGGTTTAAGTAGTTCTAACTTTAGGGGACTGATGACCACAGATAGTGCTTAGAGCCATTTTAACCATTTTTGAAAATGAATAGGAAGTAGTGGGTCTCGTAAACACAGTTTCTCCCTCAATGTATTTAGTGACACTAATGGCGTTACGCGATTGCTCATCAAACACGGGTGACCGAAAGTGCAAGAAGGGTCTTGCAGAAATGGGAGACGTTTACTGTTAAAATTCCGAGATCGTAGATTTCAAGAAGAGTCGGGTCACCCATTACATCCATGCTCATACATGTTACGACCACGACGGGGAAATCAAATAAATTCAAATTCATAATGGGGCTGACCAACATTCCGACTTCCGGCGCTCTTTTCAGAAGTGGAACAGGTAATTGAAAAAGAAATCATTGAGGAACACAATACCCTCCGCCACACACCTACTGATGGCTTCAGAAATGTAGTAGTAGGCGCAGAATTCTCAGGGATACGGAAACTATCTGGAGTAGATCATTTATATGTATGATTCTTTTCCTTTTTCTTTTCTTTGAACAACCATAGCTGTCACTTGGAATACTGACGGTTCGCTTTCGAACACGCTGTATGACATTCGAAATGTGGGAATGGTTAGGCATGATGAGTGATTTCAGATACATGACAGTTAGAACGCAGCTGATCATTTAGATCCAGACAGTTAAGCATATCACCGAAAATGTTGAAGATTTCCTTAGCAAATAGATGTAAGTGATACATGATGATGATTCTAAAAGTCAGTGCTGTCGTTTTTGCAGAAGCTTGTAAACTGTGATGTGTTCAATGGGACCAGCTTCTGTTCTGCTCGAAACTGTGGTTGAGATTGGGATGAATTTGGCCGGCCGGGGTGGCCGAGCGGTTCTAGGCGCTACAGTCTGGAACCGCGCGACCGCTACGGTCACGTGCTCGAATCCTGCCTCGTCCATGGATGTGTGTGATGTCCTTAGGTTAGTTAGGTTTAAGTAGTTCTAAGTTCTAGGGGCTGACGACCTTAGAAGTTAAGTTCCATAGTGCTCAGAGCCTTTGAACCATTTGGGATGAATTTATCTACGGATTTAGCCATCGTTCCATCGGTTCTATTTTAGCGATTCAAACTTTTTCACAAGAAAACTGGTGTTAATCCCTGTGTCATTCATCGCTGCTTGAGTTGAGTGCAAGCACTAATCACCGATCGTATCCCGTGAAGCAAGGTATGGAAAGGGAGTTCTCAAGTGTGAATACTGCGCCTTCAGAAACGACCTGTACAAAGTCTTTTTTGTCGTTGATAGGTGTCGTTAACGACTTTGTACAGTTATCCTTGTCATTTTATTTGCATCACGCATCACCACGCTGTATCCCTTGTTGTCTTGCGCTAATCTTATTATGCCTGCATGCTTTCTCCAGTCAGCGTCGTCGATAGTCTGGATTACTTATTTTAACGGATGGCTGTCGCTGTAATATTTCTCCTCTACTGCTACTTGTCATCCCGAATCAATTACTTCTGCGTGCCTTAACACACGACTTGTTTTTACGGCTAAGGATTTTCCATGAAGTTCATTCCTCACTTACTAGTGTTTATTCTAGTCTCACTTCACTGTTAGTCTTTAGGGATTTCAGTAACATCTGTCTGTAAACACCTCTATTCCTTGTTTAGTATCTGCTGTGCATCAGTCGCTTTTTTTATGGACACTTCCTATTCCTTTTCATATATCAAACGCTCCCCTAACGTAATTAACTCTTTAGTATGTACGAGACCCGATGAGTTATTCGTACTTAAATGACCCATCGATTTCATAAAACCTCCTCGCTGCAATTAACTTTTTTTTGTAGCGTCTGTTCGAGACGTGGTTTAGTCGCCAGCTCAATCGCATGCATTGCACAAGTGCGCTTTTCCACTGACTATGCTAACTCGTTGTACCTTGCGTTCATTTTTTCTGTAGCCAAAACCATTATTAATTTGTAGCATGTGGTATATTATAGTAACAATTATTGAGTGGCAAACAGATCATCTCATTGCTTCTAACTGCGTCTAAATTTCACCAATTCTGTAGCATACTACGTGAAAATCACACATGCACGGACCAGCAAATTTCTTTTTGGACTTCGCTTATCTTGCTAAGTTTATGACAATGAATTGGAAATGTGACAAACTTACCTATTATTGAGTGGTAAGATTGTTGTCCTACGACCTCCCTTTGTGTGACGCTGTGGGTATTGGATGGCATAACGTCCATTTGACGCGCGAGGAAATGAAGTGATTTCTAAGAATATACTGACGGTTTTTCTCAAAGGGAACTTACATATGAATCATTGTGCTTTTGCTGGAATTGGAATTTGTGGCAGGTGATGCGTCTTCATTCTGACTGCTTCGAGTGTTAGACTCAGATCCAACACTTTGTAACTGTTGATTGAGTAACTTGCGTTTTCTGCCCAACACTATAACAGAACCTCGATAGTTGGCACCGATTTTTGAACTGCCTTCGAAAACGAACGATATTACGTCGATTCCACGTTTTCCAGGGTCGTACAGCTGTTTGGTGAGTCTTGTTCCTCTGTGATAAACTTTGGCCTTTACAACAACTGTCCATCAGTTATCACGAACCAAACACCGAGCCTTCCGTCCCACACAGTTCATTATCTGCAGGTCCTCCATGACTCCATCCAACCACCTGATTCTCTGTCGACCTGTCCGCTTTGACTACTGGATTTCTGTCTGCTATCATTTCGGCTACTTGTGTATTACTCATCCATGCCACGTACCCTACTTGTCTCGATGAGGCTTATTTCACTGTTCTTCTGATAGGTGGATGTTTTACAGAGTGTACAGCTCATTACTGTACCTCGTTCTCCATTTTCCTCTTTCTAAGATTTGGCCAACGATTCTTCTAAGTACTTGTCTCTCAATGGCACTTAGCATCCCAATGTCTTTTGATGTTAATGACAAAGTTTTCGAGTGATATGTAAACACTGGTCTTAGAAGCGTTTAATAATGATGAAGTTGGTGGTAAGACTTAATATCATAGGTAAAATAGATTTTAAATGAAATAAAGCCTCTGTTGGCTGCTACTGATCTCTGTTTCATTTCTTAAGATATGTAATTGCAGTGGGTGACTGTCGAGCCCAGATATTTAAATTATATTGGTGGAATAGGTACATCTGTGTTGGTGAGGAAGTCATAGGGTATGGAGTGACTAGGTTGGATGTAGATGGTGGCACAGATAATGGTTAGGGTTTGGAAAAAGAGGGTAGGGATAAGGTGCTCGGCGGGAGTATCGTATAAGAGTTGTGTTCAAATAAGTATGTTCTTATTGTGGCCAATTGCAGCTCCACCTCTGGCCAGGAGAAGGGGGTCAGCTGTGCAGTAGAGGATATAGGAAGAAATTTGGATCGTGTAATAGGAGGACTGTTTCGTTAATGATAAATGTGTGAATTTTATGTTGGGATATGGTATGCATTGAAAGATGTTTATTGGTGGGGAGGGAGAGGATGTTGTGGTACACGATTTTGTAGTGCATTGGAAGGAACAAGATTGGTTTGTGTGGATGAGGTCTCAAGAGGTTCAGACAAGGGTGTCAAGGAAGGTAAGACGAAGTGGACCTGGTTGTGAGAGTAGGTAGCTTGGGTGTTGTTTTGAAAGATGGAGCAGCCAGCAAGGGAGATTTGTTGGAGGTCATGTGGATGTTGGAATGGATAGATGTTTTGGAGGACGATTGTAGAGAATTGATTATCTCTTCAGCAGAGAGAGTTGGGTGGAGTCAGTTGTTGGGGTGGGCAGGGATATCAGTGGGACAGACTGGGACAGCAGCCTCAGTTTGGAAGGTTGTGGCTTAGCCCTGCATTTTGCAGAGTAGATGGGATGGGAGTCATTGCAAGTATTGCAGGCAGGAGGGGGTGCTTTTAGGGCACTGTTTAAGAAAATGGGAGGCTTTGCAGTGTGGACAGGTAGGTCAGCTTTTACAATCTGCAGTAAGGTGGTCATTGTAATGGAGAAATTTTTGGCAGCAGTATGACTGAGGATGTGATTTTGAAGGTTCCATCTTGTGACAGTAGTTGTAGATCAGGACTCCCTCTTTAAGGAGAAGGTCTATGGTGATGGCAAATTCAAAGAAAAATGGATGAGTCGAGTGGTGCTAAGGTCATTATTGATCCAAAGGACTTTTGAGACTTCTAAGTCTGGGTGATTGTTCAGTTGAGGTGCCACTTCCTCATTCAAGATCTCACAGTCGACCTTTGTGATCACTGCAGTGAAGGTGGGAGGACAGTAAGGAGGTTGAGGTTGTTTGACTCTGGGTGTGGTGATGCGAGGTGTCAAGGAGGCTTTGGGATCAAAGGTAATACGAGGAATTTTGGAGAGGACAGTATGGAAGTTTGGGTTTAGGAACTTTAGTATGATGGAGTCTTTTCTTGGGGTGATTTGATGGATGTGGAGGCTTGGTATATATTTTTTGATTTAGAGAGTGAGGGATTTGGATTTGAGGAACTTTGGGTCACGGTTGGAGAGGCTGAAGATGTGGATAGTAGGGGAAGAAGTTGGAGGGGGAGGAGCTATATCTACTGAGTGTCATCGGGTTCAGTTTGTGGTTTTTTACTGTGGGAGTAGGACAGATATCAGTGGTTTGACATTTCATTAATAGCTGTTGGAGGGAAGGATTTTTGTCGAATTGCGGGGGTGGGGGGTGGCGGGATATGACACTGTTGATAATTACCTGGGAGTTGTGCAGGTCTTTCAGCACGGCTTGCATTGGTCGGTGTAGTGACGCTCGATGAGGCAATACTGGTGATAATCTATTGCAACTGTAACTCGGAAGGCGGTGACATGTACGGCAGTGGTAGAGGTGGTTGCTGAGTCATGATTGAAAGAGAAAATGTAGGGGGAGCTGGGGACAGAGATAGATGCATGTCTAGCTGATGCAGCAGGAGAGGATACGGTATGTAAGGAGGAGGATAGAAGTAGGGGGTGGGTTGGAGGATATGCTTCATCTGGTGACAGTGGAAGGATGAGATGTATGGGTGTGGGCGACTGACGTAATAGTGTGGTCCATGACGAATGACGTTGATTGTGGTGAGTGGCCGCCGAGGCGACGTTGGGACGACGGCGACGAGCTGAGGTCAAGTTGTGCACAATGAGAATATCTCTGATGTGACTGGGATGTCAGCCGCACTGTATCGACCAACGGATAAAGGATGCGGCTATGACAGACAGGTGACGAAACGGCGGTGCCGCTGATAGAGGCAAAAACTGATAGTGAAGATGTGGGTTGACTATGATCAGTGGCGAGGGCGATATGTCGATGTGAAGATTATGACTGGCAGCGAAAGCGATGGCAGGTAGCGAGCCCTGGCGGTGACGAGGACGAAGAAGAGCGGAAACTATTCCCTATTGAAATTTAAGCCCTTAGTGGAGCCCAGGGCGTTCTTATTCCCGAGAAGAAGAGAGATTCCAACGCTCAAAAGGAATAGGGCTTGGCTTCTTGCCAATATATAGCAGCCATTGACGTCATACTGTACGAAAACGGTGGCTATAATATTGAACTTACGGAACTTTTTCCATGTTGTATTGGTTCAGTAGCATGTACATTATTACTAGCAGCAATTCACTATGTCTTTTGTTATTGTATTTTTAATTAAAAATTTGTTTGAAGCGGCACAGAGATCAGCACCCTCTACATCTGTTAAGGATTGGCCAGTC
This sequence comes from Schistocerca piceifrons, assembly GCF_021461385.2. Lineage (NCBI taxonomy): Eukaryota > Metazoa > Arthropoda > Insecta > Orthoptera > Acrididae > Schistocerca > Schistocerca piceifrons. The sequence goes on along the minus strand of NC_060140.1, from coordinate 775,067,590 downwards.
ACGCCAGTGATCTAACTTGGTGATATTTGGCGTCATCTATGAACAATTCAGTAAATAAGAGGTGCCACATACATAATCACGACGATTACAAACGCACAAAAGAAGAAATATTGAAGTCAAAGCAAACTCCGTTCTGTGGTGGAATGGAGAAGGTGGTGGGGCGCGCAGGTGAGATTTGGCGCGCAGGTGGCTCATATACAGTCGGTAGCTGCCCTGCAAGTAGTGAACACGCATTACGTTGGTCAAGCACTAGAGGCCCCGAATTTACCTGCAAGACTGGGTTTTTGGCCTCGGACGTGTTCTACATCATTGGCGCAGTACGGCAATAAATTAATAGCTCAGAAATTTGCAATTTTATCGTCGCCACCAAGAGGCTGGCAAGAGTACTGTTTTGGTAGTAAATTCTGAAAATCAGTATTAAATACTAAAGTTTGCACGTATAAGTTTAAGCGCCACCACTTTGCGTGACTATGAGGATAAGTTTTCAATAGTAATTGTCTAAGTAAGGTAACATAATTGTTTAACTGCAAAAATCTTAACAGTAATTGCTCGTGTTGCTTCTCCATGTCAAAGACAGCCAGACAAATATTGGTGTTAGTGAAACGTTAACAAATAACAGTCCTAAAGAATTGAAATTTAGTCGTGTTAAATAATAGTTTTGGTCATATGAATGATAGCTATAAGTTTACTATTATTTGTATCCTTGTTGAAACATATGTGTGTCTTCTTTAAATAATTGCTGAAGTATAGTGATAAATCCATAAGTAACAGAAAGTGGGATTAATAATATTTATTGCCAAGTGACCGTAGTAAATGGAAGTAGTTATTTATTCAGTGTCGAAAATTGACTTCATCTTTTTGTGTAGACACTGTGCCCGATTTGGGCTGGCGGCCGTTTCATTAAGCGAAACAGTTTATTGTTATAACAGGCTTTGTCTGATAAAAGGTTTCCAGAAGTAATTATTCTGACTGCTTTTCCCCCAAACTGTATGATTCGGAGAAAAATAGTTCGATGTTTTACCATTGGATTGAACACGGTTAAAATCTCTCTCCGAGAGTCGATGGTTTGGAGTGTTAGTGGTGCGTGATTTTGTGGTGGTGTTCCTGCCGCTACTTACTGCACAGTTCTGACGTTCCGAATCGTGGATTTTCCGTCTTTACAGTGGTAGAACTTAAACGTTCTGGTACCATATTGACGAGAAGGCGAAAGAGCTGTTACAAATTTACCAATATATTTAGGGATTAATAAAACAATTGACTCACAGGATGTGAATCTGGCATTTTTTATCGTATATCATCTAGTGCTAACAGCTAATGTGGTTGGGGGTTGAACCCCTCTGCCACCCTCCACACCTACAAATCCTTGATCCATCTCACCATCTGTTATGCTAGTCCCGCCTTGATACCATCGCCTTCCCCCCCTCCCCCACAATTCTATAAGTGCCACCAGATCCTCGAGCGCCATGCATTCTGCCTCACCTTCCGTATACGCCTCCCATTCCCCAAGCAGATCCTCTATGACCTGATTCCTTTCCCCCATCTGCTCCTTTTCTTCACACATATTCGAGTCCTCTGCACCTCCTGCAGACTTGATCCCCCATCCCCAGGTTGCTCCTCTCCTCTCCATCCCCCACCCAGTGCTTCACCTCCACACCCTTCCTCTCCTTTCCCAAGGAGGCTTCCGTCAACTCCATCTTCAGATGATGCCCTCCCTCCTTCCATTCATCCCTCCTATCAACTCTGATCCTCACCTCCCCCTCCCTACCTCTGTCCTTTTCCCAGGACCCCTCTCTCCCCCTTCCCTCCCGTTTTTCCCTACCTATCCTCTCTTTGACTCCATTCTCTCTCGTGAGTCCTTTTGCTTTTTCCTCCTCAGCCTTCCCCACTCATTCTCATATCTGCCCTATCCCTCCTTTCATGTGTCCTTTCCCTCCATTGGCTCCCTCCCCCATTTTGTTTTTCCTCCCCTCCCCCTTTTTCCCCCTCATCTCTCTAGGTCCTCCCAACTCCCGCCCTCCCCCCCCCCCCTCATCTGTCTTGGTGTCTACTCTATAGTGCAGTGTTTACATGAGTCTTCAGTGTTGTGCGTCCCCTATTTTAGGTGCTGCGAACAGACACCATACTGTTGCTAGGTATGTTTTTTAACTCTTGCGAACAGCGAACAGAAACCAGACTGTCACCATGTTCTTTTAAATTGTGCCTGTCTAGTTACTATGTATTTTAATCATCATCCCCAACCCTTTGTTTTTCTATTTTCACTTCCGAAACTTTCCGCCATGTTACAGTTTTTAAAGTCACCATTTTATCGCCTGTTTTTTGTTTGTTTTCTACTCATTATGTTTTTAACTCTTCTTTAGGCTGCAGAGCGGCATATTACGCTGCTGCCAGCCTCCCCCGTCTGGGGGGGGGGGGGGGGAATCGGAGTCCAATAAAGAAAAAAAAAGTTAAATGTGGCAGTAAGTCAGTACAGCAACCTCAGTAATTCTACTTGTGGTTTATTTTAATTTATTCCTATGCAAATTTTAAGTTTTATTAGAGATTATAATTTCTGTACTATGAAAGTTACGTATTATGTAGTGTACTGAGAGCGCCATACAACCAACCGATGTATTCTGTGCAAATTCTACTTCATTACACGAAATCTTGAATGAACTATGACAGGAACCGAACAGGTGTAGACATACTAGGGCATGCATAACAATTCTGAAATACTGGTATGTAATTTAGTGCTCAAGTGATATAGGTCATGTCATGAGTCGTAGTTTTTAGTTTTATGGCCTGACTATGAACTTCTTGTATTTTCAGCTTTTATAATGGCTAGTTACTAGCCGAAATCTGGATCTGCTTTAATACAGCTAAAACGGAAACAACGACTGATTTTGAAAGTCGCACATCTAATCCGGAATGGTGCGTCCAGTACGTCGGCACAAAATCAGTCGTATACATGGCAGGAGACACTGGCGTGGCAATCAGCATGTGATCGAAGAAGAGGTAAAAGGAATTATAATGAAAGACAGCTAACCTTAATGGATACAAAGTACTAGGTGACCAAAATGGAAGGAAAAACCAAAAAGTAGCTAAATTCAACACAATCGTGGCAGAGTGAAGAAGACACTGCAAGAATTCAACGAGTGTCTTCGGTCAACATGACAGGTAACAGCGGTGGTCTTATTTGTTTTTCACCCTCAGTCTGGTAACTGTAGTTAATTACAAGTTAATTTCGAGTACGTACATTTTATGAATAAAAGTCCCTCAATAGTCCGTTTTTTTATTTACGTCCTCGTTAAAAAGGACCCGCTTCGCTTACTCATTTTTCATTCGTTTCCTGAAATGGAAAAAAATGCTTTAATCAATTCTGGGTATTTTAGTACAAGGAAATCGTTGACCCCCTTAGCTCGTGATTATTATTTATTCGGCTTGTTACCCTAGTTACATATTTTTTCTTTATAATCACTATTCTGGCACTGAAAATACGTGTAATATTCAATTACTAAACCGTAGAACGCAAAACACATGGTAATACAATAGCATTCAGATGTGAAAGTTCTATGATGTGGCTGCCGTCGCTGTGGGAACAGTTCAGAATAGGTAAATTGCGCTGGTGAACTCATTCATGAATGGATATCGGCCAACTCTTTAGCTGTAAACCTATTCGTACCGCTCCATATTACTGTTCATATCCAACTAACATTGTCGGAAGAAGGAAATCCAAGACAACCTGCCAGCACTTGAGGGCGAAGAGCAAAGCGGTCCTTGCTGCTGTCATCAGCAAGAACCGTGACTCACTGAAACAAGTTTGCGGAATAATCACTCTGCAGAGGAGTTGCGTGCTGATTTGAAACTTTCTGATGCATTAATACTGTGAGCCGGACCGAGATTCTAACCCAGAAATTTGCTTTTCGCGGACAGTGCTCTTACTGGGTGCACTATTCAGGTTTCACTTCGGCAATACCTCTCTCCTACCTTCCAAACTTTAGAGAACTTCAGTGTACCTGCCGGTACTAGCGCTCCTGGCAGAAACTAAGTAGGTGTAACAAACCAAACAGAATGCAACTAATCTTTAACGACTCGCTGGAGACGAAGGCTTTCTCGTAACAAAATACTCAGATATTGTATCTGTACAACTTGCGAAATACTGTCGGTGGAGTTCGGGTTCACCCTGCAGAGAGAAAGCTGCAAGGACGGAGCTCGCAAGTGCCGTAGGAGTTTCCTCCTGAAGTATTAAAACATAGGAGATGAAATAATGATGTGGCAAAACGAATCGGGTCGTTTAAGTTAGATTCTCTCAATGAGAACGTTTTTGGTTAGCCTTTACCGTGATTGTTGCTCATATCGAATGAAACAATAAATTTACTGTTACCATTCGAAGTTTTGTTTCTCTTATGGCGCGTTTTGGACGCGTAAATCTCCATCAGGTGGATTAATACTAAGTTACGAGCGCAGTTACGGCGTTGGATAACCTGTGGCAAGGTTCCAGTGGTTATTTACGAAGTGTGATGGTGTATGTGACGTAACAATTGGTAAAATGACTTGTGACCACTGGAGACTGTGCTACAGTCAAACGCGGCAGACTAATTTCATTGATTTTCAGACCAGTGTCGTAATTTATGGAATCAGAATACATAAATTTATTAGAGGATTGCGTTGAAAATATTTATTAATAAGATCTTGGACCACAGTGACTGGTAGTACGGTGCTCTACGTATGATCTCTTCTTTAGCATAGTGAAGGCCTCTCTGGTTTTTGAATGATTTGGGTGCGTGGGAACACACTGGGCTGGAGTTCATATGGAGCGAGCAGAAAAGTTACAGAGAAATGGAGCTTTGTACGGTGACCCGGATGCTCAGGCATTGAGTAAGTAACAGTAACAACGACCATCCTAGACGGCAATCGACGGTAACGTTAAACCTCTGGGAGGAATTTTTGAGAAAGTTGTGACCGTGAGATAACCTAACGGGAACAAAGCATTCAGACTGGGATTCGTTTCCGAAACACTCCAGCAGAGTATAACCAACAGTAATCAAGTGGGTCAGGATAGACGTTCTCCCAGCACAAAAGCAAGTTGTAATATTACATATTAAAACCGGTCGCCAGCCTAATTAGGCATTCTTGTGCCAAGCAATATAATGAATCAGAAGACTTGCTAAGGCTAACCTAACCTTTCTCGACACACACTCTAAACACTTTCTTTATAACTGTTCACACTACAGCACAGTAACCTAACTTTGTAGGTAAATGTGCTACTAACTTGGAAGTCATACTAACAAATGGCCAAGGAGATAGCAAACAATAACATATGCCTCTCAACAACACGTATCTTAAATGAATTAGATGGAGCAGTCTATAGAACCAATCACTAAGACACTTGGAACTAATAGCAGTACTAAACAGGGAAGAGCATGAAATGAATCTGACTCTGTCCGGCAGACAGTTTTAATGTGCCAGGAAGTTTCATATCAGCGCACACTCTGCTGCAGAGTGAAAATATCGTTCTGGAAAGTTATTATATGCCTACCAGACGACATTGTTTCGAAATAGGCAAAGTACTTTAGATTCATACGAAAAATTTAGTACCCTATCTAAAGTGGCCTGTGATCTACACTCCTGGAAATTGAAATAAGAACACCGTGAATTCATTGTCCCAGGAAGGGGAAACTTTATTGACACATTCCTGGGGTCAGATAGATCACATGATCACACTGACAGAACCACAGGCACATACACACAGGCAACAGAGCATGCACAATGTCGGCACTAGTACAGTGTATATCCACCTTTCGCAGCAATGCAGGCTGCTATTCTCCCTTGGAGACGATCGTAGAGATGCTGGATGTAGTCCTGTGGAATGGCTTGCCATGCCATTTCCACCTGGCGCCTCAGTTGGACCAGCGTTCGTGCTGGACGTGCAGACCGCGTGAGACGACGCTTCATCCAGTCCCAAACATGCTCAATGGGGGACAGATCCGGAGATCTTGCTGGCCAGGGTAGTTGACTTACACCTTCTAGAGCACGTTGGGTGGCACGGGGTACATGCGGACGTGCATTGTCCTGTTGGAACAGCAAGTTCCCTTGCCGGTCTAGGAATGGTAGAACGATGGGTTCGATGACGGTTTGGATGTACCGTGCACTATTCAGTGTCCCCTCGACGATCACCAGTGGTGTACGGCCAGTGTAGGAGATCGCTCCCCACACCATGATGCCGGGTGTTGGCCCTGTGTGCCTCGGTCGTATGCAGTCCTGATTGTGGCGCTCACCTGCACGGCGCCAAACACGCATACGACCATCATTGGCACCATGGCAGAAGCGACTCTCATCGCTGAAGACGACACGTCTCCATTCGTCCCTCCATTCACGCCTGTCGCGACACCACTGGAGGCGGGCTGCACGATGTTGGGGCGTGAGCGGAAGACGGCCTAACGGTGTGCGGGACCGTAGCCCAGCTTCATGGAGACGGTTGCGAATGGTCCTCGCCGATACCCCAGGAGCAACAGTGTCCCTAATTTGCTGGGAAGTGGCGGTGCGGTCCCCTACGGCACTGCGTAGGATCCTACGGTCTTGGCGTGCATCCGTGCGTCGCTGCGGTCCGGTCCCAGGTCGACGGGCACGTGCACCTTCCGCCGACGCCGACCACTGGCGACAACATCGATGTACTGTGGAGACCTCACGCCCCACGTGTTGAGCAATTCGGCGGTACGTCCACCCGGCCTCCCGCATGCCCACTATACGCCCTCGCTCAAAGTCCGTCAACTGCACATACGGTTCACGTCCACGCTGTCGCGGCATGCTACCAGTGTTGAAGACTGCGATGGAGCTCCGTATGCCACGGCAAACTGGCTGACACTGACGGCGGCGGTGCACAAATGCTGCGCAGCTAGCGCCATTCGACGGCCAACACCGCGGTTCCTGGTGTGTCCGCTGTGCCGTGCGTGTGATCATTGCTTGTACAGCCCTCTCGCAGTGTCCGGAGCAAGTATGGTGGGTCTGACACACCGGTGTCAATGTGTTCTTTTTTCCATTTCCAGGAGTGTATTTTGACGAAACCTAGACGTATACACATTACACCGTGGGAAAATGTTGATGAAGTGATAATGTGCGCGGAGTATAATCAAAAAGGTGCATGTCGAAACAAGTCGTACAGTATTGGCCGGCTTAAAGTTCTAGCCACTACTTTGGTTCCCATTTTCTCTTCCAAATGGCAGAAGTTCACAGTAAACAGAAGCGAGGTGTCTATCCACGTGCACTGGAGTCTTCTTCCTCTATTTAGTGATATGTCTGTTGATTGTACTGCTGTAGCTCTTAGCGTATGGGACATATTTTGAGACCTGTGGTACCCATTTTTAAGGTAAGTGATTAATTTCGTTGCTATATTACTTTTGTTGTAATTAAGTACTGCGAATGCTATTCGGAAAGTAACTTCCAGTCGTCCATGAAATAGACACCAACGGGATAATCACATACGTTTTATTTACTACAGTTTGTTACACCTTCTCTACAAAGTCGACGCTCCGTCTTAGACATTTGTCATAGCGTTGTACAAAGTTTCCAATCCCTCCTAAGAGAAGACAGCCGCCTGTGCTTTCCGCCGCTTCTCTACGCTGGTCTGCAGTTCTCTGTCTGTGCCAAAGTGTTGTCTTAAGAGCTAGTGGTTCCTGTGAGCATAGATGAACGTCAGAGGAAGCCAAGCCCGGGATGTATGCTGGGTTATCAAACACTTCTCATCGAAAGCTCGGCAGGGGTGTCATTGCCCTTGCAGTGTTCAGCCGAGAATTGTCATGAAGAAGGAAGTGCATGAGAAGTATGTTATGAGTACTGGCATGGAATCAGGTGAACCCTCGCAGCAGACACCCATACTCGGAGGGAGACACTGTCGTTCTAGCGGTCTTATCGTGCTCAGTGTGTGCCGAGAACTGAAAACAGCGACGTGACGCCTTAGACGGGCTTACTGTAGTCATTGCCGAACACATCTGTTCGAAGTTTCATAGACTTTTTCACTGTGGTTTCCAATTTGCGACCTGTCGGACTTTAATTTCCAAACAGATCTTGTGTATGTAAAAAAATGAAAATAATTGCGCTTTGCTGATCATGAAACGTGTCTAGAAGTAAGAGAATAGTAATGCGTATTACGATTAACCACCACAGTCACACAGTAGAGTCAAAAAACTTAAACCAGTCGATACTGCATAATTCTCCCCTCCAGGGTATTGGCACATGGACATGAAGTGGATGACAGCTCTACACTTGTACGGATACTGTGGCGTATTACTCATGTCTTCACTGCGTAACTGTTTAACGGTGTGTTTCTAGGCGTCCATCCGATTGTTCTTTGCAGGCGAAGGATACTCCATAGTCTGACTGGAGCCCAAGCAGAGGGCACATATAACAGTACAGCTCACAGCACCTGATGAACATCACTGGGTCGGTCGTCCAAATAAAGAGGAAAGAACATGTCTCTCTCAGTCAGTACTGGAGTGTACGTTGTCGATACTCCCTCTCCGTGGTCCTCGGACGAAAGGACGACTGTGCTACCTCCGTGGTGAGGTCTTCACTTTGCTTTGTCAAAAAACTGGAATGACTTATTTTATTTTATTTACAGTCCAGCCATTTACAAATGAGCTGTCTCCTAGTTACGAAGACAGGCCGTATATTGATAATACGAAAATTTTATTTATGCGGAAAAATGAAACTTATTTGATATTTCTTATTTTTAGTAAGAATTAATTATGTTACAGCTTTAAATACGTATAGAATTAAAAGCAATTAAGAACTGAAAATCTTAAAATTAACGATCTATGAATAATAGTTAGGAATCTGGGAGGGCAGACGTGTTATCACTTTATGACACATTATAAACTTCTTGCATTTAAGAAGGAGCAATAACAAAAGTAATAGGAAATTTGTTACCCCTCTTTACATATATGGTCTTTTTTTGAAACTAAAATTTATTCGAACTGGTGATGAACAATTACCATATTTCACATAAAATCACGAATTCTCGTTTCAAAGCAGAAATATTAAATAAAAGAACGGTTCAAATGGCTCTGAGCACTATGGTACTTAACAGCTGTGGTCATCAGTCCCCTAGAACTTAGAACTACTTAAACCTAACTAACCTAAAGACATCACACACATCCATGCCAGAGGCTTAACAGCTGTGGTCATCAGTCCCCTAGAACTTAGAACTACTTAAACCTAACTAACCTAAAGACATCACACACATCCATGCCAGAGGCAGGATTCGAACCTGCGACCGTAGTAGTCGCACGGTTCCGGACTGCGCGCCTAGAACTGCGAGACCACCGTGGCCGGCAAATAAAAGAATAATAAAAGCCAATGGAATAGAGAATTATATGCAAAGTAGCTAGGGGCTTTATTGAAAGAGTTTCTAACGAATGTCCCTTTCGTTTCATAACTATTATATAAACTCAAAGTACGCATTGTTAACGTCTTTCGAATCTGTTAGTCTGCAGCATCTATGAGTCTTTAGCGTATGGGAGTCTCTGTGATCGAGATTTTAGTGTCCGAGCTTTTAGCGTTGTAGTTCTGAATATTCGCGACTCTAAGTTCACGTGCCACTGCGTGGAATAGTTAACCTCACTGGAAGCCGGTTTAATTAAAGCAAATTTCTTACGGTTTCGATTATAGACGTTTATTATCGGCTTTAAGTATGAATATTCTTCACAGGAAATCATATCAAATAAACTGTTAAGTGAGCACTGTGATTTTTGAAGGAATTAATTCGGTGTACATGTGCTTAGCAAAATAAAAGATATCAATTCATTTTGAAACACGAATCGGCCGTCTAGTAAGTGTTAATGAGCATCTTTGGCGGCAAACGCTAAACAATGCAGGTATCTGATGGTAATATTTTGAATTTAAACTTATTGATTAATAAATATTGACTGCAATGACACAGTGTAGCTGGTGCTGGAAGTGCCAGTAGATAGCAATAGGAGGCGTCACAAAGTACATAGATTGGTATTAGAGATACCGCAGCCCAGCTATCTTGAGTGTGAGAACCAGGCAAAATATCGAAAGTGTCACATTCCAGCCGCGCCGAGTGGCCGTGTGGTTTGAGGCGCCATATCACGGATTGCGCGGTCCCTCCCGCCGGACGTTTGAGTCCTCCCTTGGGCACGGGTGCGTGTCTCGTTCTAAGCATAAGTTAGTTTACGTAATGTGTAAGTCTAGGGACTGATGACCTTAGCATTTTGGTCCCTTAGGAATTCACGCACATTTGAACATTTTTTTGTCACATTCGAGGTAGCTTACAAAATATATCTTTAATATTCACTTCGTAAATTTATGTACACAGACGTGTATTTGTATTACTTTTATATTACATTTATTACAGGTCAACGGTGCTTTACACAGGGCATAATGGGTACACTATTTCTGTGTTTTTGACCTCCTTGGGTCAAATGGCTCTGAGAACTATGGGACTTAACTTCTGAGGTCATCAGTCCCCTAGAACTTAGAACTACTTAAACCTACCTAACCTAAGGACATTACACACATCCATGGACGAGACAGGATCCGAACCTGCGCCCGTAGCGGTCGCGCAGTTCCAGACTGAAGCGCCTTGAACCGCTCAGCCACTTCGGCCGGCTTTTGACCTTATTTCTACCTGTTGTGTAGATGGTATTTGTATTGTTTATGAGGCAAAACTATTCAAGACATTTCTACACATACTGAAATATTTTATGAATTACATCTAGGTCTGTTATTAATCTCACTATTCGTAACTGTTTCAGCATGTGAATCTATTTCTGTGTTTGTGTCTGTGTCTGTGTTATTCCAAGTATCCTGTACTCTTGTTTGTGTGGTTGGTCTTGTTTGTGAATGTTATTGTTCTTGTTTGCACAGTTCGTGCAAGATATGTGACACATTATCAGTTATATCATCCAGTATGTGTATCTTGTTGAAACTTTTGGTATACAACTAATCACATTAGTTCTCATGTTGATTTTATTACAATTTTTTGTGAAGATCAGTAAATTACGTGTTTAATTTGCCGGAGAATAACTGTCCGCAGCTCGTGGTCTAGCGGTAGCGTTTTCGCATCCCGCACACGGGGTCCCGGGTCCGATTCCCGGCGGGGTCAGGGATTTTCCCTGCCTCTAGATGACTGGGTGTTGTGTTGTCATCATCATCATCATCATCATCATCATTCATCCCCATTAGGGTCGGAGAAAGGCAATGGCAAACCACCACCGCTAGGACCTTGCCTAGTCGGCGATGCGGGTCTCCTGCATCGTCCCCTAGGCTCCTTGGAGTATGGGACCTCATCATCATCATCATCATGCACCGATCGGCCGGCTGTCGTAGAATTTGTCCTGTTTGTCATTCTCAGTTTTGGGCGTATGTGTGTAAGTTTGTTACAGCGTAAAGTGAACTGTTCAGGAGTTCCTAGTACTACGCAAGTGCACTTGGGTGTTCGGCTGAGACCAAACCGATGGAGGACCGTGGAGGACCGTTCCACGTGCGGGTTCTACAGGTATTGGCCTCATTCGTTTCTTGATGTTTGGAAACAAGGTGTAGACGTGACGCTCCTTTTGTGTCGAATTGCAATGCCTCTGGCAGATATAATTTCGCCAGCGGTTTAGTTGGTGCCTTTCTGTGACGTAATTTTCTATAATTTCAAATACCTCGTCGCGTTTGGCTTTCTTCAATCAGTACGCCTCTGCTCTTTGACGAATGATGATGCCGGCCGAAGTGGCCGTGCGGTTAAAGGCGCTGCAGTCTGGAACCGCAAGACCGCTACGGTCGCAGGTTCGAATCCTGCCTCGGGCATGGATGTTTGTGATGTCCTTAGGTTAGTTAGGTTTAACTAGTTCTAAGTTCTAGGGGACTAATGACCTCAGCAGTTGAGCCCCATAGTGCTCAGAGCCATTTGAACCATTTTGAACGAATGATGATGTTAATGGAGCACACTCCCATCCTCACACATAGTGTTTCCACCGCACAGGCGCTTTCTATACACAATTAATTCAAGTAGTGCGATATGATAAGTAAGTATTATACACTACTGGAAATTAAAATTGCTACACCAAGAAGAAATGCAGATGATAAACGGGTATTCACTGAACAAATATATTATACTAGAACTGACAAGTGATTACATTTTCACGCAATTTTGGTGCGTAGATCCTGATAAATCAGTACCCAGAACAACCACCTCTGGCCGTAATAACGGCCTTGATACGCCTGGGCATTGAGTCAAACACAGCTTGGATCGCGTTTACAGGTACAGCTGCCCATGCAGATACAACACGATACCACAGTTCATCAAGAGTAGTGACTGGAATATTGTAACGAGCCAGTTGCTCGGCCACCATTGACGAGAGGTATTCAATTGGTGAGAGAGCTGGAGATTGTGCTGGCCAGGGCAGCAGACGAACATTTTCTGTATCCAGAAAGGACTGCAAAATGCGGTCGTGCATTATCCTGCTGAAATGTAGGGTTTCGCAGGAATCGAATGAAGGGTAGAGCCACGTGCCGTAACACATCTGAAATGTAACGTCCACTGTTCAAAGTGCCGTCAATGCGAACAAGAGGTGACCGAGACGTGTAACCAATGGCACCCCATACCATCACGCCGGGTGATACGCCAGTATGGCGATGACGAATACACGCTTCCGATGTGCGTTCACCGCGATGTCGCCAAATACGGATGCGATCATCATGATCCTGCAAACAGAACCCGGATTCATCCGAGAAAATGACGTTCTGCCACTCGGTCGGCCAGGTTCGTCGTTGAGTACACCATCGCAGGCGCTCCTGTCTGTGATGCAGTGTCAAGGGTAACCGCAGCCATGGTCTCCGAGCTGATAGTCCAAGCTGCTGGAAACGTCGTCGAACTGTACGTGCAGATGGTGTTTGTCTTGCAAACGTCCCCATCTGTTTACTCAAGGATCGACACGTGGCTGCACGATATTTTACTGCCATGCGGATAAGATGCCTATCATCTCGGCTGCTAGTGATATGAGGCCGTTGGGATCCGGCGTTCCGTATTACCCTCCTGAACCCACCGATTCCATATTCTGCTAACAGTCATTGGATCTCGACCAACGCGAGCAGCAATGTCGCGATACGATAAACGCAATCGCTATAGGCTACAGTCCGACCTTTATCAAAGTCGGAAACGTGATGGTACGCATTTCTCCTCGTTACACGAGGCATCACAACAACGTTTCACCAGGCAACGCCGGTCAAGTGCTGTTTGTGTATGAGAAATCAGTTGGAAACTTTCTTCATGTCAGCACGTTGTAGGTGTCGCCACCGGCGGCATCCTTGTGCGAATGCTCTGAGAAGCTAATCATTTGCATATCACAGCATCTTCTTCCTGTCGGTTAAATCTCGCGTCTGTAGCACGTCATCTTCGTGGTGTAGCAATTTTAAAGACCAGTGGTGTAGTCTACATTTTGTAAAATTTAGTATTACCATGAGAAGTAGAACTTCTGTATAGGTTCTGCTTAATCAAGCGGTTATAAAATGTGCTAGCTAGCAGCAGCCTGTGCTTCGCGCTAGCTGGTGCTTTCTACCCTGGAATGCCTCGAGCCCGTCCTCTGGAGGGCCCCGCTTATCGCAGCGCGGCGCTGCAGCGGACACAGGGACGCTGCCGGCAACAGCGGCAGTACCAGCAGCACGGGGCGCCGCGCCGCAGCCGGCGCGCTGCAAAAATCGATGTGACGTAGCTGTGGGGGAGGGTGGGGGAGGGGGCGCGCGCGGCCCGGACGGGCTGAAAAATCCGCGGCCGCCGCCGCCGCTGCTGCTGCCGTCTGCAGCGCCACACAGTGTCAAGGACGCCGTCTGCGACGCGACGCCGGGCGACGACGACGCCGACGACGAGCTCGAGAGGGGGGAGGGCGAAGGGCGAAGGGCGGGGGTAGCCCAGCGCGGCACCGTGGCAGGGCAGGTGGCGCACGCTCCACCAGCTCCCTTTTTATTTCACACTCGACCACATTCTGTGACACAATCGTACCCGGTTTCGGTCTATATGGGCCGTCTTCAGATGCCCCAATAGGGAAGAAAAAGAAAACGAAAAGCCTGCATTAAATGTTTCACGATAAAGCTGTTATCAACCTGAAGGCTGGTTTGAAAACAGTGCTTCTACATCGACATATATACTCCGCAATCCACCATACGGTGCGTGGCGCAGGGTACCTCGTACCACAACTAGCATCTTCTCTCCCTGTTCCTCTCCCAAACAGAACGAGGAAAAAATGACTGCTTATAAGCCTCTGTACGAGCCCTAATTTCTCTTATCTTAGTGGTCTTTCCGCGAAATGTAAGTTCTCTAAATTTCCTCAGTAGCGATTCACGAAAAGAACGCCTCCTTTCCTCTAGAGACTCCCACCGGAGTTCCTGAAGCATTTCTGTAATACTCGCGTGATGATCAAACCTACCCGCAACAAATCTAGCAGCCCGCCTCTGAATTGCTTCTATGTCCTCCCTCAATCCGACCTGATAGGGATCCCAAACGCTCGACCTATACTCAAGATTAGGTTGTATTAGTGTTTTATAAGCAGTTGTAAGTCGGCTGTTTAGGTTTTTATATTGGTAACGCCACTGGCTGTTTTGTGTGCAGTCTGTGGCTGGGTGGCATTGTTGGAATATTCGCTATTGTAGTGTTGGGCAGTTGGCTGTTAACAGCGCGTAGCGTTGCGCAGTTGGAGGTGAGCCGCCAGCAGTGGTGGGTGTGGGGAGAGAGATGGCAGAATTTTGAGAGCGGACGATCTGGACGTGTGTCCGCCAGAAAGAGTAAATTTGTAATACTGGATATCATGATTATATATATGATGACTTATGAACATTATTAAGGTAAATACATTGTTTGTTCTCTATAAAAACCTTTCATTTGGTGACTATGCCTATCAGTAGTTAGTGCCTTCAGTAGTTTGAATCTTTTATTTAGCTGGCAGTAGTGGCGCTCGCTGTATTGCAGTAGTTCGAGTAACGAAGATTTTTGTGAAGTAAGTGATTCATGAAAGGTATAGGTTATTGTTAGTCCGGGCCATTCTTTTGTTGGGATTATTGAAAGTCAGATTGCATTGCGCTAAAAATATTGTTTGTCAGTTTAGTGTTGATCAGAATAATCAAAGAGAGAAATGTCTGAGTACGTTCAGTTCTGCTCAGCTGTTTGAAGATCAAATAACGTAAGATGTTTATCATCACAATCATTCATTAATTTTTCTCAGGGGACGTTTCACGGTCTCCTTTACAGATGAACCACATCTTCCCAAAATTCTACCAATGAACCGAAGACGACTATCCGCCTTCCCCACAACTGCGTTACATGCTTGTCCCACTTCATATCACTCTGCAATGTTACGCCCAAATATTTAATCAACGTGACTGTCTCAAAATGGTTCAAATGGCTCTGAGCATTATGCGATTTAACTTCTTAGGTCATCAGTAGCCTAGAACTTAGAACTACTTAAACCTAACTAACCTAAGGACATCACACACGTCGATGCCCGAGGCAGGATTCGAACCTGCGACCGTAGCGGTCGCTCGGTTCCAGACTGTAGCGTCTTGAACCGCTTGGCCACTCCGGCCGGCGTGACTGTGTCAAGCACTACACTACTAATGGAGTATTCAAACATACGGGATTCTTTTTTCTATTCATCTCCATTAATTTACATTTATCTATATTTAGAGTTAGCTGCCATTCTGTACACCAATCACAAGTCCTGTCCAAGTCATGTTGTATCCTCCTACATTCACTCAACGACGACATCTTCCCGCACACCACATCATCATCAACAAACAGCCGCACATTGCTATCCACCCTATCCAAAAGATCATTTATGTAAATAGAAAACATCAGCGGACCTACCAAACGTCCCTGGGGCACTCCAGATGATACCCTCACCTCCGATGAACACTCACCATCGAGCACGTGGGCCTACTGGAGGTGATAATGCTGTCGCCTTCCTTCGACCTTAGCACTGACTTATCCAGAGCTCTGAAACACGGTGCGATTCGTCATTCTTCACATTAAAACACGAGGCAAACGTGAAAGAAGTGGTAAGTGACAGATAAAAGTCGTGGGTAAGATTCACTGGAAATTGATCCTCTGAATGTGTAGCCTGGTGGCTTACCACAGAGCAAAATAACGTTTGCCATTCCCGCTTTTGAGTTCAGTGACATACAACTAAACTCTAGTGGTACTTACCTGCTGGTTGTGAGCGGCATTAGGTGAACCAAACGTTCATCACACCTGTCGTCAAACCAACCTGAATAACAGAAATCAGCCAATCAGACGGCTGCAACAAACTGTGCTTTGTTTTCCACGCTGCTTATGCTACATGGACACATCCTCCATACGAAAAATCTCTATATGTAAATACCATAATACGCAGGGCACTTCAGAATGAAACTAGCGATTATAGATACTATTTAAGGTGTTGTGATAAATCGATAAGAATTAGATAGAATATAAAAGAAAAATATACAATTTTTACGTAATTTGTAGGTGTTCTGTACAACAACCGTTAAAAAAGTTCTGAAACTGTTTTTAGTCCTGGTTTACTAACGACCTTCATCTCAGAAACTGCAGTGCCTACTTAAACTACAAACTTTAAACAATACACGTGCAGAATGAGATTTTCACTCTGCAGCAGTGTGTGCACTGAAATGAAACTTCCTGGCAGATTAAAACTGTGTGCCGGACCGAGACTAAGTCGGGACCTTTGCCTTCCGCGGGCAAGTGCTCTACCACTTTTTTTTTTTAATCTCATTTTGTACGTCTTCGTTCTTTGTATCTGCTCGGGGCGGACGTCGCATGACACCCGTTTCAGTTCGTTGTTGATCCATTAACTCAGTTATTTTGTTACAGAGGGCAGCTAACCCTCTGTCCGAACACGCTGAGGTACCGTGCTGGCAACCTCTGAGCAACCCAAACACGACTCACGCCCCCTCCTCACAGCTTTACTTCCGCCCGTACCTCGTCTCCTACCTTCAAAACTTTACAGAAGTTCTCCTGCGAAACTTGCCGGACTAGCAGAGAGGATTTACCCGCGAAAGGCAAAGGTCCCGAGTTCGAGTCTCGGTCCGGCACACAGTTTTAATCTGCCAGGAAGTTTCAGTACATGTGCATTCTATCAGTCAGTTGTGAGTAGGCAATGTTACAGGGTGACAATTATTGAACTATATGAAATAAAATCGTCATAACTTTTGAACGGTTTGCGTTAGGAAGCTCAAATTGCTCGCCTGGCCGCGGGGCATCATGGAATTTTACTGTGAATATGGTTTTGTTTAGCGACGAAGCCAACTTTCATTTGAATGCGTTCGTCAATAACCAAATTGACGTATTTGGGGGACTGAGAATCCGCATTTCACTCGGGAAGTCTCTTCCCCTCAACGAGTGATTGTGTGCTGTGCAATGTCCAGTCACGAAATGATCGGTGCGCTGTTCCTTGAGGAACGGTGATTATCGAATGGTACGTGAAGGTTTTGGAAGATGATTTCATCCTTATCCAAAGCGACCCTGACTTCGACATGATGTGATTCATGCAAGACGGAGATCGACTCCATCGAACAAGGAGGGTGTCTGTGGACCTGCAGGAGCACTTTGGGGAAGCATTCTGGGGTATCCTGAAGCCACTGGCGTGGGCCTCGTTTGGCTGCCGGATTCTCCGGATCTGAACACAAGAGATTCCTTTTCGTGGGGCTATATACGGTGAACAGAAATAACCCCAAAACCATTGGTGAACTGAAGACAGCCATTCAGTAAGTGATCGACAGCACCTATATTCCGACACTTCAGCGGATCGTACATAATTTCGCTATTCGTCTGCGCCACATCATCGCCAATGATGGCAGGATTCTACAACATGTCATAACCTAAATCCGGAAACACGTAGTGGTCTTTACATGTTGAATAAAGTGTGCGCACGCCATAGTTTGTAACTAATTTACTTCGTTTCATATAGTTTGGTAATTGTCACCATCTAAGTAGTATATGGAAGTAGTGGGTCAACACTGTTGTGTCGCAAATCACAATCCAATCACACCGCTAAATGAAGTGGTCAAGACAATCTACAGCATTTCTGAAGAAGAGAAAAGTGTATGCCGAAGTTTGTCCAGCACTCCTTGACTCCCAAACAAAAGCAATGACACGTGGACACCTGCCGCGTCTTCATTGATACGCAAAACGTGACAACTTCTTTCTGGAAAGAATCATCTCTGCTGACGACTCTTGGTGTTATCGATATGAAACTACCACAAAAAGGTAAAGCGTTGAAACTCACATAAAGAGTCAACGCTCTGACGACATAACCGACATTCAGCCTCACATGACGCGTTAGTTGAAAAACATACCTCAGGACTTTTCTGACAGTTTAATATGGTTGTTTGAATTTCTTATGTGTAATACTCAAGTGGGTGGAGACTGTGGAGAACGCTTAAAACGTTAAAACCGTCTTAATTTTTATCTATTTTTTGCCATCCCGGTCGCGAAACATTATGCTCTGATGGCACATGACTTCCCTTCACAGTGGTGAAGATGAAAGCAATATCTAAGATGAACAAGTACTCATAGCTCTTATGGAATGAGTTTTAGGGTCCACAGATACTAAGCGTTATTTTCTTGTTTGGTCTGCAGTACCATGTCTGAAACTTTGTCGGCGGAGTTCTGGTTCGCCCTAAAATTAAAGAACATTTGTTTCTCCTGATGAAGAAAACTTATTTCACAACATATTTGGTATCTTATCTTGGTTTCATACGTAGCCGCCATTCAAATTTAAGCATTTCTCGTCGCGTTTCACGAACTTTCCTATGTCTTTTGCGTAGTCAGTTGATGATAACTTGTTTAACGGCTCACTTGCGTACACTTGCAGTTCGTTGTTATTCCATAGCGCTTTTCAAAAACTGCTTCAGGTTGGGTAAATGTAAATGTCGTGTGACTACGGCCTCCCGTCGGGTGGACCGTTCGCCGGGTGCAAGTCTTTCATTTTGACGCCACTTCGGCGACATGCGCGTGGTTGGGGATGAGATGGTGATAAGTAGGACAACACGCCATTTGGATAGGGCTAAACACATACAGTGCCTTTGTTCTGAATCGAGTCAACCCGTTTGGTAGTCAAACAGCCCTCCTACGACTAAGATAGATTTAATGAACTGTGCGCAAGGAGGGCGAATGGCCCTAACAGGTGAGACGCGTGTGCGATTTTTGCTGAATTTCGTAGTGCTAGGGTCAAGGCGTTCATCGTAAGTGGAAGAGCGGTAGGTGTGACAATAACTTATTACAAAATGTTCTACACGGAATAAAGCATTACATACAATGTGATGATTATCACACTCACACACCGGAGATGAATAAATCATAAAATGAAGTCTGTACAATTACGCAGTTGCCAGAAATGAGCGGCAAAGTCGGCGGGAAGGGCAATAACATTGTCTGGTAGCTAGCACATGAAAGTACTCATGTGGATTAAGTGCGCGGTCATTTCGAACATGACGATTGCGTCATTCGGGAGGTAGTAAGAACATGCATGCAACAAACCAAATAATGGAGTCCTGGCTAGGCCATCGACTGTCACATAACGTTTTAAAACAAGGTCCCCTGTGGTCTAGATGAAAACGGGCCTATCTCGTCCGCACTAGCATCCCAGCTCGCTTTACTGCCAGCCCTCACCAACTGACAAGACCAGCTGCTATCTCTGTAACTGCAGTCGGCATGAACGCCGCGAAGGTTGCTAAGGTCCACGCAGAATATGAATTCAGTGTCTCAGATACCGACGAGCAATCTGGACATCCTCGCGTCCCGAACAAGCGTCCTTCCGGCTTCACGTCCCGTCCAAGAGTAAAGTTAAGACGACATTCTTCTGAGTTCTCTGAGGCAAAGTCCGCCGAAAATTATTGATTGCCTAATCATGCCGAATGTTCATAACGCCGCCAATTAGAAGCCAAGTAACATACGTTTCTCTCTCTGTCTCCAGAAAAGTTTGTTGTTACGTGAGCCAGTAACCTATTCTTTGGGTTTAAACAATTTTATAACATTCGCTGCGAGTCTCCCACTCTGCGAAACGTGGCAGCTCTAACCAATCTAAAATCGCCAGAGTTACGGTCCCTCCGAAAAAAAAGCCAGCTCCCTCTCTAGGGTTGATTTTAAAAGCGACATTCAGTTACGAAGGCAAAATTTCTCGGTCCAACGCGCGGGTCGGTGAACCCTAAGCTTCGCGTTCCAGGAGGCGGAGGTGAAAAAAAATACGAGCAGCCTCGTGCGCAAAACGATCCAGGGCCGCTCTTACGACCTTATCTACCGACCTAACTGCGGCATAGAAATTCCAAGAATATCCGCCTTGCTCATAGGCCTGGCGCCAGCCGCAGTACTGGCAAAATACCGACCCGGACTTATTATATAGGCGACAGCCAAAACGACCTCCAGAAAACTGGATCAGCTAAAGGCACAATTTTATGACAAGTCAGAGCTCAGTGCCTCTCCTCGATAGCAAGGCTGGCCGTACATTATAGCGTGGGTGAATGAAATGAAAGATTATACGGCATTACTGGAGGGGCGATCGCATCTGGAGTTGGTCGGCCGGCCTTTTTATTTGACTCCACTTCTGTCTCACGTATGTCGATGATGAAATGATGAGGACAACACAACACCCAGTCACAGAGCGGGTAAAATCTCCTATCCAGCCGGCAATCAAAACTGGTCCTCCTGCATGGCAGGAAGCTTCGCTGAGCACTCTGCTAATAAGGCGTACATGGAGCAGAGATGCCTAACCTTTTGGCTTACCTAATCTACTATGGAAGAAAACGAATATTAGACCAATGAAAGAATCGTGTGGCGAGAGTTCCAAATTAAAAATACTCAAGAATGAGAATTTCACTCTGCAGTGGAGTGTGCGCTGATATGAAACTTCCTGGCAGATTAAAACTGTGTGCCAGGCCGAGACTCGAACTGGGGACCTTTGCCTTTCGCGTGTAAGTACTCAACCTTCTGAGCTACCCAAGCACGACTCACGCCCCGTCCTCACAGCTTTACTTCTGCCAGTACCTCGTCTCCTACCTTCCAAATTTTACAGAAGCTCTCCTGCGAAACTTGCAGAACAACTACTCCTGAAAGAAAGGATATTGCGGAGACATGGAAGGTAGGAGACGAGGTACTGGCAGAAGTAAAGCTGTGAGGACAGGACGTGAGTCGTTCTTGGGTAGCTCAGATGGTAGAGCACTTGCCCGCGAAAGGTAAAAATACTCAAGTTATCACAACTTTACATAACCTTATCATAACTTTATATAAAGGTTTTTTTATTATGTGATACCTGATCACTTCTTGGCCCGACTGATACATACATTGGTCTGCATGCGACCTATGGGCCGCTGGTTGGACACCCCCTACTCTAAAGGCTGACCTGCACAGGGGTGAAGGCTACCAGCTCGCCCTCTGAACTGGACGCTCGGTTACCAGAAGAAGCAGTTATGCTGTGTTCACCCGCACTCTTTCCTTACACACCCCTTACCCCACGCGCTCTGCTTAATGTAGTTCCAAGACTCAATAAAATCACAAGCCAGCCCCAACTGCAAATCAGTGTCCAATTACTGGATAAATACTGTGTTAGCGGGGGGAATAACAATCTCCGTAATCATCATGTAAGTTACATTTGTATATCAATGCCCGGAATGTACTAGTACGAAGGCCAAAGGGTCTCTTCTCATCTCATCCCGACCGAGTAAGTAGTACTCTCAATGACAACGAAATCGGAAGCTGTCCGCGCTTTAAGCGTTTCATTGTTACTAAAAAAAAAATCTTCGTTCCAGCTCTTGCTTTTCACTATATGTCAGGCGTCCAACAAGCAATCCAACACAGTTCTTTCTGAAAGCAGCTTACTTTTATCCAAGATTCCAGCACTCATTCCCTACTCTTTTGGCTACTAAACCCTATTTTTCAACATACTCTCCATTCAATGCGACAGCCTTAGGGGACCTCACCAGGGGGGCCTGTAGACCCACTCTAATGGTTGACGCTGAAGCCAATGTTTTGTTGCATCAGTAACATCCCCATCATCCACCTCCTGCTTCCCGCGGAGTGCATCTTTCATTGAGCCAAACAGATGGGAGTCGGGAGGTGCGAGATAGGGACTCCAGAGTGGATGAGGAAGAAAAGTTCCATGAAATTTAGTGAGGTCCTCTCGGGTGCGCAGATTTGTCCGAGGCCTTGCGTTCTCATGGAGAAGGATAAATTCGTTTACACTTCTGTAGCGACGAACGCGCTGAAGTCATTACTTCAGTATCCTGAGGGAAGCACAGCACACTTCCGAGTTGATTGCTACACGGCGAGGGAGGACAGCAAACAGAATAACCCCATCAGAGTCCCAGGAGACCGTCGCCATGGCGTCACCGGCTGAGGGTGCGACTCTGAACATTTACATCGGAGCAGAGGTAGCGTAGCATCACTCCATAGAGTGCTAATTTGTTTCCGTAGTGATGACCCCATGTTTTATCGCCTGTGACGATGTTCAACAAAAAATTGTCACGATCAGCCTCGTAACGCGCTAGCAGTTCCGCACAAATGGTCCTTTGTTGTTTTTATGGTGTTCTGTAAGGCGTCGCGGAACCCAGTGGATTCACACTTTTGAGTACCTCAAATGATAGTCGAGTGTGTCATCAAAACCAACAGAGATTGCTGTTTGATTGTGATCCGCCGATCACCTCCAATGAGACTCTCCGCACGTTCTAACACGGCACGAGCCACAGCTATTTCACTATGTGATCAAAAATGACTTACAAGTTCGTGGCGTCCTTCATCGGTAATGCTGGAATTCAGTATGGTGTTGGCCTACCCTCAGCCTTGATGAGGGAGTGCAGCACTGAGGAGAAGTATCGATGATGGTCGGTGAGGCCTGGCACGAAGTCGGCGTTCCATAACATCCAAAAGGTGTTCAAGACGATTGGTCAGTCCATTACAGGGATGTTATTGTCGTGTAACCACTCCGCCACAGGCAGTGCATTATGAACAGGTACACGATCGTGTTGAAAGATGCAATCGCCATCCCCGAATTGCTCTTCAACAGTGGGAAGCAAGGAGGTGCTTGACACATCAGTGTAGGCCTGTGCTGTGATAATGCCACGCAGAACAGGAAGGGGTGCAAGCCCCCTCCATGATAAACACGATCACACCATAACACCACCGCCTGCAAATTTTACTATTGGGACTACACACGCTGGCAGATGACTTTCACCGGGCATTCGCCATACTCACACCGTGAAATCGGATCGCCAAATTGTGTACCGTGATTCGTCACTCCACACAACGTTTTTCCACTGTTCAGTCGTCCAATGTTTACGCTCCTTACACCAAGCTAGGCGTCGTTTGGCATTTACCAGCGTGATGAGTGGCCCTCCCGCCTAACTTTCATAGTACTTGCAGTGGATCCTGATGAAGTTTGGAATGCCTGTGTGATGGTCTGGATAGATGCCTGCCTACTACACATTACGACCCTCTTCCACTGTCGGCGGTCTCTGTCAGTCAACAGACAAGGTCGGTCCGTACGCTTTTGTGCTGTACGTATACCTTCATGTTTCCGCTTCACTATCACATCGGAAACAGTGGACCTAGGGATGATTAGGAGTGTGGAAATCTCGAGTACAGGCGTGCCCTTTGGAAAGGGTCACCTCGGCATAGGCCGGAACCGATTTAGGGAAATCACGGAAAACCTAAATCTAAAAGGCCAGACGCTGGTTCGAACCGGCATCCTCACGATTGCGAATCCAGCGTGCCTACCAGCCGGGCACAGGGCACTACCCGCTGCCCTCTCGCAGGAGTCTGGAGACGGCACGTGCACTAAGGCACCAAGTCCCACAAGGACTCAATCACGAATCCATGGCGGCACCTGGTGATTCCCCTTCAACTCATCTAGAATGGACCTTGAATCTTACTAGTGCTGATGTACTCTGGGTGTGTCTACCTCAAAATTTATACCTAATTACACTAAAAAACCAACGAAACTGGCATACCTGCTTAATACCGTAAAGGACTCCCGCGAGCACGCAGAAGTTCCGCAACACGATGTGGCATGCTCGACTAATGTCTGAAGTAGTTCTGGAGGGAACTGACACCATGAATCATGCAAGGCTGTCCATAAATCCGCAAGAGTACGAGGGCGTGTAGATCTCTTCTGACCAGCATAAGTTCAAATGGTTCTGAGCACTATGGGACTTAACATCTGAAGTCATCAGTCCCCAAGAACTTAGAACTACTTAAACCTAACTAACCTAAGGACATCACACACATCCATACCCGAGGCAGGATTCGAACCTGCGACAGTAGCGGTCACGCGGTTCCAGACTGAAGCACCTAGAACCACACGGCCACACCAGCCGGCTTTCTGACCAGCATGGCACAAGGCATCCCAGACAAGCTCAATATTGTTCATGTCTGGGGAGTTTGGTGGCCAGAGGAAAGAGCCGTTCTTTAGCAATTCAGGATATGTGGGGAGTCGCATTGTCCTTCTGGAATTGCGAAGATCGTCGGAATGTACAATGGACTTGAATGGATGAGGTAATCAGACAGTATACGTACGTGCGTGTCATCTGTTAGAGTGTGATCTAGGCGTTTCATGGGTCCGATACCACTTCAACTGCACACTCCCCACACCATTAACAGAGCCTCCACCAGCTTAAACATTCCCCTACTGACAAGCAGGGTCCATAGATTCATGAGGTTGTCTCCACATCCGTCCACTCGATACAATTTGCAACGAGACCAGGCAACACGTTTCCATTATTTGAACAGTCCAATGTGACACCGAATCGCCTGACCGCGTTCGAAGTCAGTTAAGTTCCACGGAGTGTCCCATTCTGCTCTCCCACGATCTCTAATGACTACTGTTGTCGCTGGTATTTAGTACCTGGCGGTACGTGGCAGCACAATGCCCCTAATATGAAAAATGTATGGTTTTGGGGGTGTCAAAGGACCTTGGTGTGGTGAGATTAGACGCCTCGCGCAACGAATCATCGTGCTTTTTTTCCACTGTGAGATATCCGTAGACATTCTGCAAGCGCCTATGGATATCCACCAAAAGAAACTCAATGACAATTCCCTGCTTGGAAAGCAGTCCGTTACAGACGCCATTTTGAAAGCAACGTATAGCGGCGCACACATCGGAACTTCAAGAAACTACTGTAGTAGGAGCGGCATTATTCCACGATGTCCCACAACTAACTCCATATTTTTTCCACCAAAATTTGCCGAGACAAGAAATGTGATGCGTTACTTAATGAACGCCCCTGGTAATAATAATTTACGAAGTTGCGCGAAGCGGGCGGTGTTGCGACTCGGCGCGTGTGGCGCGAACGGACGCCCCTGGCGCGGCTGAGTCCAGCTCGCTAGATCGTTCGCACCGGGGCTCTCTGCACGCGTGGAAAAGCGCTGCCGCCTGCGCACTCCTGCGCCGCCGTTACACTGGCTCTGTTTCATCCTTATGGCTGTCATTTGTCTCGTCAGCAGGCCCGGAAACGTCAGTAAATGAAGAACCAAAGCTTACTGACACGCCTGGTGTGAACACTCCAACATGCTCTGCAATGTAATGCACGTGGATTTTTCTGCAATTTATATCCCTGAAATTAGTGTGACGATTCTCGGCTACGGAAATTCATTACAGTTTCGCGTTGCCACTGTGTCAAGGAAGCAAATGTTTAGAAATGTTAGACTAATAGTACGGTTGTTATACGCTATACCTTGTACTGTGAGGTTTTGTACACCGCAGCGCTTTCGTAAATTTACGATAATTCTCCCACATAACCCTAAACAATATTATAAAGGGGTACAAGCAATTTAACATCGCGAATTTTATTTTAGATAAAATGTGATTCGGTTATTAAATTTGTACATATTTGGTTTAGATTCTAGCATTATTCGAGTATTCTCATATACTACATCATGGTAGATTAACCCCCATAGTGGTGATGGAGTGTAGTAAGAAAAACCTGTAGTGTTAAACATCATAATAGCTGCAGATAGAACTTAGAAATAGTAAAATATAGGACCTACTAATGTATTTAGGTAGTACGTTACATTGTAGCATGATAATGATGAAATAAAGATTTAAAAAAATAAATAAATAAATACTGCATCATATCTTTATTTGACAGCAAAATTTCTTCCCATTAAAACTGGACTTCACGAAATGCTTATATAAAGCCTTTCTTTTATTACCATACTAATTAAGGTAATAAACATTTACCAATCCGGAATGTTATGCTCTAACACACTACGTCCCATAGTGCTCAGAGCCATTAACACACTACAGAAGGTTTCTGTTTGGATATCCTTTTCAATGTGTGCCAGAAAACTGAACGTACTATTAGGTAGTGCCTAGGAGCAATGAAGTAGTCATCAACTAAAGCCCATCTAATAGAAGCCAAAGAAATTCGTCTTGACTTTCATAGAGACACACTTGTTAAAAAGTTTCTGTTTGTGTTGTTCAGAAGTACGATGTACTGTTCCTCTCGACACGCATGCATGAAATATATTCCCAGCTGTGAACAAGGACAAGCTTCAGCTGTATAATGCAATGACGACAACGAATGTTTGTGCCGGACCGTGACTCTAATACGGATTTTCCGCTTATCAAATGGTTCAAATGGCTCTGAGCACTATGGGACTTAACATCTATGGTCATCAGTCCCCTAGAACTTAGAACTACTTAAACCTAAATAACCTAAGGACATCACACAACACCCAGTCATCACGAGGCAGAGAAAATCCCTGACCCTGCCGGGAATCGAACCCGAGAACCCGGGCGTGGGAAGCGAGAACGCTACTGCACGACCACGAGCTGCGGACTTCCACTTATCGTGCGCGTTTTTACCGGTCTGAGG
The DNA here is from genome assembly GCF_021461385.2 of Schistocerca piceifrons. NCBI lineage: Eukaryota > Metazoa > Arthropoda > Insecta > Orthoptera > Acrididae > Schistocerca > Schistocerca piceifrons. The sequence continues at coordinate 775,040,758 of NC_060140.1, read as the reverse complement.
TTTATAGGAGGAAGTCAGGGGTCAGATGAGACCTGGCCACAGTGTCATAGTTACAATTTGAGGAAAAGGGAAGAAGGGAGAAAGACGCGACAAATATCGTAGTTACAGCCATAGAACGACAATTTTGTGTGTGCGTGCGTGCGTGTGTGTGTGTGTGTGTGTGTGTGTGTGTGTGTGTGTGTGTGTGTGTGTGTGTGTGAGAGAGAGAGAGAGAGAGAGAGAGAGCGAAAAGGGAAACCCCATTTTATATTGGATGGGCAGAACTAAAAGACGATTATAGCACATAGACATTGAGGAGAAAAATGTCAAAATGGCGGAAGTGATGCAGCATCATACAGGATACCTGGTCATCCAATCTATCTTCCTGTTTCAGTCCAGGTTGCACCACGTCCGTTTGTCAAAGTATATGATCGGTCATATCAACTCCTCTCGTCAGTGAGTGCAAAATTGGCCGTATTGTGGGTGGCGAACAACGGCGTAGAGCAGCACTTGGAAGATAACGACAGAAATCAAGAATGTGTTTCGGGTCGTCGTCGTGGACCCACAAGAATGCATTCGTCCGAGCCCTGGGGACAGAACGTTTCATGCGGTAGAATAATCATGTTTGCGTCGCGATGATCTGCCATTTCACATAGGAGATACGTTAAAATATGGAACTTGAGTTATCATCCTGCTCTGTGTCCCCACAGCTGAAACAGTGTTAGTAGGTATCCACCTCATGACGTGTGAGGCAAGTGGATGAATCTGCCAGAGGAATCTTATAAAGGCTTTCTGTGTCACATGCTTACTGTTGACGGCCGCATACCACGCTGCTTGTGCGTCAGTCAAGGAAGGGATGGTGTATCGTTCTCCAAACCACTCTCCACTGCGTATTTGGATACTTGTATTCGAGCACGTTAGACCAGCTGTACGGTTGTAGTTCACTGTAGGGCACCCATGTATTGCGTATTTTGTAGAGCTACAGTGAGATAAGTGTGGTCGACATGATCGAATGCCTGATTAAAATCCAGTGAGATCAGCACACACGGGAGATGCTCGATCTGTGCTAGGGAGGTTAAGTCCCTATATTGACGCAGAGTAGACCTGGTACTGTATGGACCTCCAAGGGAAGTTCGATACTTGGAGATGATTTAGTAGAGTGAATATTGAACACAGTTTGCCAGCAGCCCTTGTGAAAATTTTCAAGTCGCTGTTAAGCATCGTCAAAGGCTGCTAGTCTCGTATTTGGTTCCCACCTTTAGGTTTGTGTATTGGCACTATCCGACCTTCAAGGAAAGCCTCAGTTGGTGTGTGTGTGTGTGTGTGTGTGTGTGTGTGTGTGTGTGTGTGTGTGTGTGTCAGGTGACAGTAATTCTCTATAAATCTTACTTCAACACGGTATCAACAAACACTGGAAAGTTCTCAGAATGAGATTTTCAGTCTGCAGCGGAGTGTGCGCTGATATGAAACTTCCTGGCAGATGAAAACTGTGTGCCGGACCGAGAATCGAACTCGGCACCTTTGCCTTTCGGTAGAGCTTGGGTTGCTCAGATGGTAGAGCACTTGCACGCGAAAGTAAAGGTCTCGAGTTCGAGTCTCGGTCCGGCACACAGTTTTAATCTGCCAGGAAGTTTCACTGGAAAGTTCTGTAAAGCTCCAATGGTAGCCCACCAGGTTCTGGCGATTTGTTGTGAACGTCATCTTCTGTCTCATCCTGCAATAAGTCGATTTCCACGTCCAGTGGAGCTGTATAATGGAATCATCTGGATACAGTGGCTCTGTTATGGGATCTGTGCGCTCTGCCACATAGACGAGTAAGTAATGCTTATAGAAGCCTCCGACAATGTTCCATTGACGTCCACAAGTTGACTATCATCAGTAACCAGGTCATGCTTGAGTGATCTTGTGCGAATTTTACCTCGCAGTCAATGTGTTACAACCAAGTTAGATATCCCGTCACGAGTCCAAACGCGTATATGGAACCATGCAGCTGAAGGAACAGCAGGGCAATGATTTTAGCTTTAGTGCTACTGATCAGTGTGTGACGAACTGGTGAAGGTGGCACAGTGGAACACTTCAGAAGGATGGTATTATAAAAGTCAACTGTGTGTCACTCCATACTTGCCATATGCCATCAGTTTCTGCGAGAGAGCAGGCTTGGCGCACCTTAACCACGAAGTTAATGACGATCTGAACAGAGCGCAATCGCCAACAGCTTGGTGCCAAATGGTCTCCAGTGCGTCCCCACATACGTGAAAGGCGAGATGATCGGTGTTCATCTTCCAGGGAAGTTGACTCCTTCTTATGCAGAAGGGACAGAGGGCAGTAGCACACATATACACCATGTTGTCAGTGAAAACTGTAGGCTATACTTCAGCATCATTTATCGCCAACATTAGAGTATGTGTGACATAAAACCGATAGATCCTTTTCGACGAGCAACTGGTAAGGTAGGTGAATCCGGGGGTGGGTGGGTGGGGGTGGGCGGGTGGGGGGTTGGGGGGGTGCTCACCATGCCTATGTCGCCATATGCCCACAGTCCCAAATCAGGGTTCCGATTTCCAGACAAGGTGAATGGTGTGGTAGCTTTTCAGTAGGTGCCTGCTTACAACTGAAGTCATCACTTGTCACCATGTCATTCAATCCACCCTAGCAGAATTATGCTATATTCTGCATAAAGAAATGCGAGCAGTCTCTGTGTCGTCCAAGGCAAAATGAGCATAGATGTGAACAAGCTATACAGTGTTGACCATAATGGCTGTGCCCCTCACATTCAGGAGGTATCTAACACTAGCGGCCATCGAACTCTCATGGAGAAGGGTGGCAACCCTGCTGTCTCTGGGAGACATGTGAGAGACACAAGCAATACAGCCAGAGAAGTCAGGGAAGTTCGCTACATGGACTTCTTGTAAAAAGGCAATGTTGGAATCTGCTGCAGTGAGCCTCTATCATACCCAGATTGTGTTGAAGTTAGTAATGGCTAGATCGAATGTCTGTTGTTAAGCCTGCTGGATGGAGGTTTCGTCATAGCAGACAAGTGGGAAAGACAAAATACCTGAATATCATGGCCTGCAACCGCAGTTAACAGGGCAGGTGGTCAGAGGCAGCACACAAAATGCCATGGTCCTCCATATCCCCCAACACCCCACCTTCAACAACCTCAGCCTGTCAGCCCATGGGACAAGAGCTATTGTCGGTCTGAGATATGACTCACCATTCCCTTCATTGCAGGCCACTTTCTCATAGATCAGCACTGCATTATAGCAAAATGAGCATAGATATGAATAACCATGCAGTATCATCGTTCCTGGCTGGCTGAGGTCAGTGTCTGGCAGTGGAGTGATGTAATACCAGTGTCATGACTGAGATGGGGAACCAGACGTCTAGCATCGTCGTCTGGCATATCTTACAAGATGGTAAGAACTATGCCCCTTACATGAAGTCATCATAGATCACCGAACTCACGTTGAGCGAACAGTAGGGCTGAACAAAAATGACTGACAAGGCACAATGCATCTTGTAGAGGGTATAGTATGGACGTATTGGAATAATTAATGTTGGGTGATGGTTTTAAAGTAATTTTCGCGACGTGAAAACTTTGTGGAAATGCGTCGATTTACTGGAGGCTAGTTTATCCTAGGGAAGTATTCAGAATTGACCACGGTCGGGTGGTGGCACACAACTGGGGAGCGGCAAAGGGAAGCGACAATAGACAGCTTAGGGCGGCTCAAACTCTGAGAAAGTGGTAACAGGGCACGGCCTCCAGCTGCCTTAAGATGAGTGACAGTCAGGGGGTGGTTGACCCCATGCTGGTGTACCTGGAAGCAGATGGAGAAGTTGTACGCCTGTTGATAAATGTCCGTCATCCAGTTTTCAGTGAAACATGCGAGAAAGCCACGCAAAGCTACGGTGGAGTGGTCATCAGAGGCCGAAATACACGTGTTCGTGACTATAGCAACTACACGCTGAATTCACGGTCCACAGAGTCTGAAGTAAATAAGGTGAAGAGCGACAGAATGAAATACGCCGGCCTCCGATGGGAATGTAGGACCAAGGAATTTGAAGTACTCTCCTGGGAGTCAGAATTTCGGAAAAATTGGTGTTTTCTGCAGATGCTAACCTTGATGGGTGGCCTGGAAGGAGCTAAATAGCAGAAGTTGATAGGAAGGGAAATTTTATGGGAATTTGTTCACTTCCCAGAGCAGGCATTGGTCAGCACTGGGAAATGACACATAATTAACGCGACTTGCGCTGCAATTGGCGTAAGTGATTTTGCTGGAGGGGAAACCGAGGTGAAGAGCGGACTGGCAGAAGTCTCCATAGAGGTCTTCCATTCCCAGCTTGCCTAGAGTGCGGACATGGTGTTCTATACTCAGCTTGCCTGAAAGAGAGAGTGAGTATCTCTGAAGTTTAGGACTTAGCAAACGGAACGATTGAGCTTGGAGATAGAAAGTTTTCATTCAGCTATGTACTGAGCAAGATGGCTAGGAGTGAATAGACGAGCGCAGCCTTGCAGGACCACGAGACCGGCCGACATCTGCACAATGCCGCCGCCCTGCCATGCTGAATTCGGTGATATTGCGCCCGCTCTGGCTTGAGTTAGGCCACTGATTAATTTGTTGGATCACGTCAGCAAAGTTTCCACGAGGGTCTCATGAGCCATGTATTGTAGAATTCTTCTCGCACTTCGCATTATGCCTGGGTCAGTCGATAGAAAATAATTCTGATTTATCGTGCTTTACTCCAAGTAAACGCAATTTATTCCCACTGCCTGTTAGGAGATTCATGTAATGTGATGATTGAAGGTTGTGAGTTAAAATAAATTTCTGCTAATTGACTGCATCTGTTTTCAATCAAGTAGTTGAAATCCCAAATCACTTTCTTAATTAATTTTGTGTTCAACATTTGCATCTGGTGTTCAGTAGCTGAATATAACATCAATGTTCACCCCTTTTTAATTAAAAGGGATCAATTCTGTATCAGTTAATGTCAATACTGCCACCAAAATTCAATTAGGAGTCACAGGGCCTTATTACTTTCTTTGCGTTATCCGATATTGCGCCAGTTTTGCACTCTCTGTTGATCTGTTAGTCAATTAGCTGGGATGAACACACGCCAAAACCAGATAAGTGACGGATGGGGTGTTACAATCTTACAAGTCACCATAAGCATCGCCATCATCATCCCCTTACGGACCAGAAGGGCAAATGAGGCATTCGTCAGAAGGATCCCACTGCCATTTCTTGTGGCTTTGAGGTGGTCGTTATTTACAGACACGGACATCCATATTGGTGTTTGACAGGTGTTGTGTTAGCACCTCGTTCCATGAGGGAGGCCGATGTTGATACAACATTAGCATCCACGTCCATCTTCTCCTGAGATACAACCACTGGTGTCTGGTGGTCTTTGGTCACAACAGATGTCATCGAAAGCTCCAGCCATGTTGCGTCCTGCCCCACTGCGGCTACTGTTTCCTTCAGCACATTGCTGCCCCTTTCGTCGTCCACTGAAGGCAGTGTGGGAGGCTTGACATAGTGGAGGGAGACAACAGTGATTTCCGTGGGTACAAAAATATCGTGTATTGAAGACCTTGTAAGACGACACTGAAGGCACATCGACCCAACATGGCCTTGTAGTCCGCAGATGGAACATGTTTGTGGTTGGTTGGCTATTGTACATGATTATGACATGACATCAGGTACGACAGGAAATGTTCTGAGAGATCGATTTTCACCTGGCATACTTTATTGTTTTGCTGATGGCACTGTGCTTTTAGCCAACAGCGAAGATGAACTTGCTGAGCTGTTAACAAGAATGTAGGACATTAGTCTAACATATGGATTAGACAGCAACCTCAGCAAATCCAGACTCATGATAATTGATCGAGAAGAACAGATCCAGCTCACAGGTCGACTAAAGAAACTGGAAGTCGTGCATTCCTTCATCTATCTTGGGTCAACCATCTGCAGCACGGGAAGTTGTGAAGATGAGATAAGAAGGCGGATCACGCTAGGGCGAGTGGCTATGAAGCAGCTTACCAAGATCTGGCAGAGCAGAGCAATAACAAACAGCACAAAGATCCGGCTAGTTGAAACACTCATGTTTTCTGTCTTCTTTTGTGGTTGTGAAACATGGATACTCAAGGCCAGAGACAAACAGCGCAGTGATGCGTCTGTGCTTTGGTGCTGGCGTAGGATGCTACGCATAAAATGGACCGAAAGAAGAACAAATGTGTCCATTATTGAACAGCTCGATATCTCCAGACGCCTTTCTTCTCGAGTCACCGAAACAATTCTCCAGTTCTTTGGCCTTATTGTGAGAAGAGAGGGAGAAAATCCAGAGAAAATAATCTTGCAAGGGAAGATCGTGGACACGAGACCTAGAGGAAGAGCTGCGAGCAGATGGATAGATCAAATCAAGAGCTCCTGTCTACCTCTTGAGCAGGCATTAAGATAAGCTGGCAACCGTTCGTAATGGAGACTCTTGGTTCATGGGGTCATGACGCTCAGGAATGACCACAACGACTTATGATGATGACTGTATTGTAGACTTTGTACATTTGGAATGTTCACCATTTTTTCACCATATGGCTTATCACATTGCCATACGGTCGAAAAGCTGCCTTGACAACATCTTCCAACACCTCAATAGGAAGCTCAGATTCTTGTAGCATTCTTGGGCCAAGCCCCACGTGATCCACTCCAGGGCATGGTGTACTTCTTCACGTGTCTGAGCACTAGTCACAGCCACACTCAAACCTCCGCATGTCGTCACCCGTGTGTCTACATTCTGCACTCATAGATCCATTATGCATATTGTTGTGCCTGTGTTGTTCAGAAACACAATGCAGTGTTGCTTCAGACGTGCACTGCAGGCATTACAGTATCGTTTCTACACGCTGACACCGGGCAAGTGACTTTGAATTAAAATGTCTCCCCTGCACAGGTATACACACAGAGGCAATGAAAGTCATGGGGTACCTCTTAATATCGTATCAGGCCTCTTTCTCCTGGCTTAGTGCAGCAACTAGACGTGGCACCAATTCAACAAGTCGTTGGAAGTGCCCTTCAAAAATATTGAGCGTGCTGTCTCTATAGCTATCCGTAATTGCGAAAATATTGCCAGTGCAAGGTTTTGTGCATGAACTGACCTCTCGATTATTTCCCATAAATGTTCGATGGGATTCATATCGAGGGATGTGGGTGCCGAATCATTCACTCCAATTGACCAGAATGTTCTTCAAACAATTGTGGCCCAGTGACACCGCGCATTGTCATCTATAAAAATTCCACGGTTGTCTGGAAAAATGAAATCCATGAATGGCTGCAAATGGTGCCCAAGTAGTCGAACATCACCATTACCTGTTAAGGATAGGTTCATCTCACGTAAACATCCCACACTAATATGGAGCCACCACCAACTTTCACAGTGCCTTCTTGACAACTTGGGTTCATGACTACGTGGGGTTCGTACCATACACAAACCCTACCATCAGCTCTTACCAACTGAAATCTGGGCTCATCTTACCAATCCACGGTTTTCAAGTCGTCTAGTGTCCAATCGATATGGTCTTGAGCCCAGGAAAGGGGCTGCAGAAGAAATAGCGCTGTTAACAAAGCCACTAGCTTAGCAGTCGCTGCCACAGTCCAGTAATGCCAAATTTCTCCGCTCCGGTCAAACGGATACGTTCGACGTACATCACACATTGTTTTCAGTGGTTATTTAACTCACTGTTGCTTGTCTCTTAGCACTGGCAACTCTACGGAAACACCGCTGCTCTCAGTCGTTAAGTGAAGACCGTTGGCTACTGCGTTGACAGCGATGAAAGGTAATGCTTCAAATTTTGTATTCTCTTGACACCGTGGATCTCGGAATATTAAATTCCCAAATTCCGAAATGGAATGTCCCACGCGGCTAGCTTCAACTACCATTCCACGTTCAGTCTGTTAATTCCGACGTCCGGACATAATCACGTCGGACATCTTTTCACATGTATCATCCGAGTACAAATAACAGTTCCACCAATACTTTGCCCTTTTATGCCTTATGTACACGATACTACCGCCATCGGTACATGTGCATATCGCTATCCCATGAATTATGTCACCTAAGTGTACATAATGTCCGCCCCCGGTAGCTCAGTGGTCAGCGCGACTGAGTGTCAATCTTAAGAGCCCGGGTTCGATTCCCGGCTGGGTCGGAGATTTTCTCCCCTCAGAAACTGGGTGTTGTGTTGTCCTAATCATCATTATTTCATCCCCATCGACGTGCAAGTCGCCGAAGTGGCGTCAAATCGAAAGACTTGCACCCGGCGAACGGTCTACCCGAAGGGAGGCCCTAGTCACACGACACGACAGTGTACATAATGGATGTATGAATGCATGTTATAGACACATGGTTAGGGACTTGATTTGAGTCTGGCCATGAGTCATTCTCGGATAGGGTAATATTAGGGTGACCGCTCACGATACGTGGGAAGTCGGGGTTCATCTCCCGGTCGGCCACAAATTTCCATTCTTATCATTCTGTTATACCGATGATGGTTGTCCATATTCGCAGATGCGAATGGATTTCATGTGAGGAGGTAAGAATCTGTATGGTGATATCTTAACGCCATTAATGTGAAGCCAGCGACTGACGCACTCCGCCATATGCAGTAGATCAAAACATTGTGAGAAGCGTAATTGTATTGCAATGTTATTCATCGAAATAATAACGTAAATTTGTGGAGAAGTAGTTGCTTGCGTTGCCTACAGATGCACGAACAGAAACAGAAAGTTAATTATTTTCTCCAGATAAATACTTTGAAGTCAGATATGGTCAGTTCGTTTAGTTGTTTACACTCCATTTTTTTTGTTTTTTGTTTATGATATGTAGGCTCACGAATGACAGGGCAAGGAAAACCTTCTTGATCGAACCATTGCATCGGAAAGATGCGTAACAAACAAAACATACCACAGCATGTTCTGAGCATTTCTGCGAAGCTCACACTGAACGAACCTGTACGTCAAGCGTTCATATCACAGTCGACGCCGTAGCTAGGATTTTTCAAACATTCAGAATGAATGTTGCGCTAATACCTGTAATATTTCAGTGTATGATAACTATTCATTTGACGGAATATCATGTTAGACTTGTTTCCTTTTGCTGTTGGCAGCTGGTGTGCAGCAGATGTTCATTCATTGTATATTTTACTTCAATGTTTACGTTTGAGATAATCCACTTAGTGGATGCTAAGATTAGGCAACGAATCATTCATTTAAGAATTTCATCGTATGAATTCCTTTTTTTCACTTATATTGTGCTGTGTGTTATAGTTACGCTGGAAGATTTTTTTCATTTCGGGAACTGCTGCTCCAGTAAGTAGTAACAAGTTCTGTGATTCAAAGACATGACATGTTATACAACTACTTTATGCATCTGTTTGTTTTCCAGTGTTGCCAAGCGATATTCCCTCAATCCAGAACTCCACCTAATGATACTGCTGTTCACATCGAGGGAAAGTAGAACACTGTATGTGAAGTAACCATGCAGTACAGGAAGAAAATCACGCTTCTTCAGCATTGTAACTGCCTTCACAAATACCGGAATAGTAATTTGTAGACGAAGAACTACTCAGACGAAGAGACTATTTCAGTGTTTAAGAGTATGTATGGCGTAAATGAAGAGCTGTCATTTACCAAGACAGCAAGGATTGTGTTTCCTACGAAATGTTGCTCTGCTTTGTGATCTTCTGATTGCTTAACTTTTATTCCACAGAAGCATACGATTATGTCACGGCTGTAGGTAAGTGGCATCAGAGTGTGGATGAAGCATCTGATTTCACAAGTCCACAGAATTTCATAGAATTAAATCTTAGTGAAGTGGTGTCTAAACAGGAGTTTATTTCTGATCTTGAGTGGTCACATAAGCACCAACTGTTACTTGAAAATCACTTAGTAATACACCCAAAATCCATTACGGTCTGCTATGGCTCATGTAACGTGAACGATGAAAATATCTACCCAGACAAGCAAAGCTAGATGTGAAAACTGAACCTACAGTAATTGTCTTTGAAGGACGGTGACCTAGTTTTGAGATAAAATACAATGGTTAACAAGTTTCAAGTTTTTTTTTGGAAAGTTAAATAAATATTTAATTTCACAAAACACTGTTGTAATGTTTTTTAGTAAAATGATTATTTGAGCGTATAATTTATTTGTTGTTGAAATTCCTTTTTTAGGATATCATAGCTGAATGTATGTGCAATGGTGATTTAAATGGTACGTTAAGAATCAGAACTGAAATATATATTCCTCTTTGCCCAATATCGTAAATATAAACTGGTAATGCGTAGATTGACACAAACGATCTCACAAAGGGCGAAAATGTGTACGACAAACAGGGACTCTACTCGACACTGGGTGTACGTTTTTCATTTTTACGGTGTTGCTGAAATGAACCTAAGCTCGAACTATTTTTATATGATGTTGTATTCTTCCGACTAAAAAGAATGATTTTATTGTTATCATTCTGGAAATCGTTCAGTTTGTTAGTGAAACTATGGAAAGGATCTTGTACTCTGAAATAATACTGTGAACTAGTACAGCTAATAGTCAGACTTAAAATAAGAAGTTTAGTTGTAGTTCAAGATCAAGAAATGAATTTTCGCATCAACAGATGTAGTTGTCATATTTCCAGTTATCGATATTCCTCCACGAAAGTATGTCCAGTCTAAGTACGTACTCAGAAGTGATTTTCAGTTAGGTAGAGACGGGAAGTTCCACACGGGTTTTAATGGAGAAACCCATGGTTTGATCTCCGCAAGATAGGGCTCTTCCACGCCCCTGGTTCCAGCCATCGGCTGTTCTCAGGACAAGTAACGCCATCTCCCATTGTTTTAACTTCATTGGTAAAGACCGACCGTGATGTTATCCTCTGTCAGTGTCATCATTGTATGTGGTACAAATGGGCGTGGGGTCAACCGATATCAAGCCGATATCAGTTTTCGTGACCCAGAGCCAGTACAGTTCCGTCTAGGAGCCCCTCAATTGGTATCACGTTCCAGTCCTAACAAGGATAAATCGCTGTTATTCCTGGGAATAAAATATGGGCCGTCTGTATGGTAGTGAACCACGACGAATGCTCAGCTACCGTGGACAACGGCATCGTCAATTACGATGGCTCAAATGCCTTTGAGCACTATGGGACTTAACATCTGAGATCATCAGTCTCCTCGAACTTAGAATTACTTAAACCTAACTAACCTAAGGACATCACACACATCCATGCCCGAGACAGGATTCGAACCTGCGACCATAGCGGTCGCGCGGTTCCAGACTGAAGCGCCTAGAACAGCTCGGCCATCTTGGCCGGCCAATTACGATAGCAATGCGCATGAAATCGCCGACGTTGGACCGTGGATCAATTGAAACGTGTCAAGTGTTCGGATGAATCAAATTTCGTAGTTCAGCAGATCGATGGTTCTGTCTGGATACGCGTCGATCCAAGAGAACGGCTGCTTGGAACGCGCACCATGGCATGGACGCTGGCCTATGGGGGCAATTTTAGGCTATGGGGAATATTCCCCTGGACGTCCATGGGACCTGTGGTAGAAAATGAAGCACCAAGAAAGCTGTAGATCACGTGAACAATACTGCGAACCACCCACATCCCTTCACGGTTGATGTCTGCTTCGACGGCGATGGCACCATCCAGCAGCATAAATGTCGATGCCACAAGGCCAGAATCGTCCTACGGTGGTTTGAGGAGCATGATAATGAAATTACGTTGAACTCCTGGCCAACAAACACTAGTAATCTGAACACTATGGGAAACATATGGAACGATATCTGCAGTCAGCTGCACGCTCTCAAGCCACCGGCCCGTAATTAGCTCGAACCGCGTGATTTTTGAGTAGAAATATAGTGCGACATACCTGTTAAAATCTACCAAAGACTTGTTGAATCCATGTTAGGCATAGTCGTTGTTGTATTGCGTTCCAATGGTGAACCAGTGCGTTATGAAATCATCTTTTAAATATGCTAAGAAAAGAAAAAGATGCGACACAAAGAAATTATACGAATGGGACTGAAATTGGTAGCTGAGATGTACATGTACAGACAAACAAATGATTACAATTTCAAAAAAAAATAAAGAAATAAAATGGATGATTTATTCAAGAGAAAGAGCTTGACAAATTGACCAAGTCAATAATGCGTTGGTACACTTCTGTCCCTTAAGGAAGCAATTAGTCGGCTTGCCATTGATTGATAGATTTGTTGGATGTCCTTGTGAGGGATATCGTAACAAATTATGTCCAACTGACATGCTACATCGTCAAAATCCTGAGCTGTTTGGAAGGCCCTGCCCATAATGCTCGAAACATTCTCAGTTGGCGTGAGGTCTGGCCTCCTCGCTGGTCAAGATAGGGTTTGGCAAGCACGAAGACAATCAACAGAAACACTCACCGTGTTCTAAAATGTAAGCCCAGGATGGCTAGCAGTGAAGGGCATCAAAATGGAGCGTAGAATATCGCGATGTACCACTGTGCAGTAAGGGTGTCGCGGATAACAACCAAAACGATCCTGCTATGAAATGAAATGACACCCCAGACCAACACTCCCAGCAGACATGGTCGTATAGTTGGCGACAGTCGGGATGACATGCCTCCACTGTCCAGGGGCCTCCAGTCACCTCTTGGCTGGTCATTGGGATTCAGCTTCGTAGCAGGTCTCATCTCTGAAGATAATTCTAAACTAGTCAATGGAAGTCCTTGCCGAATGTGCCCGACACCACTGCAAACAGGGTTGTTGGTGTTGTAATCGTCGCAAGAAGTGCCGTGAACTCAGCCCTCTTTCTGTGAGCTGCCTATAATACCTACTTATGATCACTGATGTGCCATTTGCACGTCGAATCGATGATAATAATGAATCTGGTGCTTCGAGTGCCTCTCTGACGACTGCGCGGTCCTCATGTTCTGTTGCCTCTCTAGGTGAACCGCTTTCTTCTTGACGCTGCGTTCGGGCATGGTTCACCCTTTCCTACCAACATTCTCGAACAGTGGCATCTCTCCTATTCAAACGTCGAGCGATTCGCCGATTACTCAAACCGGCTTGTCTGAGCCGAACTGCACTCCCTCTCGCAAATGCTAACAGCTGCGTATATTCTTCACGCGCTTGTTTGCTACGCGTAGTTACTGTCCAACTGAGTACACGGAATGAAATTCGTAAGGAATTTATGCCCTAGTATCGACATGTCCCCTGTTTACTGTCCTTGCCAGGTGCGCGGAGAAATTGCGCTGCAGCGTCACCCTTTCATCCATCGATCACCAAACTTTACAGTTTTGCGTTTTCCATCGATACCTGTATAATATCAATTTCTGACGAGTTTGCGCAACTCCTTCCTGATGCGTCGCCTCTTCTGTCTTTTAGTGTATTGTATGCGTCAGATGCCATGAATGACAATAACTACACACAAATTGCATTTTATCAAAGGCATGTTAAAAATGTACAGTACTGACGCAGTTTGCCCTGAACCTCATTACATGTTTGATACCCTCACAGCAATGAAATACCATCTGTCTACAGCGTAGCACAACTCTCTTTTATACTGCAAAATGCGTAATAATTCCAGCAATCAGACAAGCTTTGGTGTTGATCTGGATAATGTACACACTGGATGAAACAGTAATGATTACAATTTTATTAAGCCAGTCACAGATTAAAATTAAAATACATGTGATCCGTTGCTAACACCGAGGACAGCTGGTCGTTCCTAATGGCAACTATAAACCAGGTAATTTTTAAGTACTTGCAACAAAATGAAGCCGTGGAGCAAAGAAGAAACTGCAGTATGAATTAGAACGACAAAGATGCTTCGTCATAATCAACAAAGAAATAATGCATTCTCACGTACGTTCATGTTAATTCTGTGTCACTTACTACCCCCAAACCTGTGAAGGATAGAAGCCTTGATCGCGAAATACAAGGTCTTAGTAAACCCTGAACTACTGGTGCGTTTTAACATCTGAGATCACTTAGGATCAACATTTTGTTCGAGACATGCTCCTCTTGCACTTGCAGACACTGGGATTAACACCACTAATTCCTACGTGTCACTGGGTTGGACCAACCCCGAAAGATATAAGCAGCTCTCAACCGAGTGAGAACGAAACATAGAAGATGTGTAGATTGACTTTTTAAGCGGGGATGTTGTTATTAACAGAGCGCGACTTCGGCGCACAGAAGCATTAGAGCTTGTAGAGGGGACTATGAGAGATTCCTGGTGCCAAGCCCTAACGCCAGCAGATATACACAAAGACTAGATGTCTGCTTGTGATTATGTATTAAGTGTTTAGAAGCAATGTAATGTACTTCAACAATGAAAGAGGACACTAACTGTTCCTATTTTAGAGAAAGGGATTGTAGAAACTACATGGGAGTAACACTCGCACCACACTGTGCCAAGGTATACGAAAAGATAATAGGGAGCAGAATGCGAACACTGGTTGCAAACAAACTGAGAGAGGACTCAAATGGTTCAAATGGCTCTGAGCACTATGGGACTTAACATCTGAGGTCATCAGTCCCCTAGACTTAGAAATACTTAAAGCTAACTAACTTAAGGACATCACACTCATCCATGCCCGAGGCAGGATTCGAACCTGCGACCGTAGCAGCAGTGCGGTTCCGGACTAAAGCGCCTAGAACCGCTCGGTTCTATGATGGGCTCTCTCGGTACAGAAAAAGTATTTGACAGTGCCTGTAGAGGAAAGGTCTGGAAAGCACTAGAAGAGAAGGGAGTGGAAAAAGAGATAAGAAGCAGAGTGCAAGTCTGAGTCTTGTGAAAGTGGGAAATAAAGGACGGATTGGTTCCAGCAAACAAATGGTGTGGTCTTTGATGAAACAATGACTAAGGTGGCAGAATAAACTGGAGATTCAATGGTGTTGACAGATGACTTAATGATCTGAGGAAACGGGAAGAAGGAGATTGTGGAGAGCCTGGATGCTTGGGAAGAAACTATGAGGCAATATGGAATGAAATTAATGTAAACAAATGTCAGATTTTTGTTACAACTAGAAAGAAAGATAAGCCAACTATCGGAATCAGGATTGGAAGTGTACAACTGAAGGTGGTGTAAATTGTCAAATACTTGGGATGTTTGATAGAGGAAAAAAAATGAGGACCCTTATATCGCTGAACGTGGCAGGCAGCTAGAAGTATTCTGGTGAAGTGATAAGAGCCCGATTTCGAAAAGAAATCCCATTAAAAGCAAAGAAGTAATGTGTAGAAGTTTCTGCAGCCAAATACCGACATATGTAACTGAAATATGGATAATGTAGAAAAGGTATGTAAGCAGATAACAGTGATGTGAAAGTTCCTCATAAGTAAGGCAGGAGCAACAAGAAGAGATAGGATGAAGAATGAAAGGGTAACGGACGTAGTTATAGAGGAACTCTTGCAGAACAGAATAGAAACATAAAGGCTAACATGTTATGGGCACCTACAGACGATGGAAAACAAGAGTGTTCCCAAGAAGATATATAAAATGGAGACGGGAAGGAGACGACCAAGAGGATGGTCAAGGGACAGATGCTAGATGTCGAGGAGTGTATGAAAAAAGAGGCAACGACCGGAAAAAAGTGAACGCAGAAAGATGGTGAGAAAACAAGACTATATGATGAGGCTTAGATTCTAAACAGATCCAGCCTGGAGCTAGAAACTGTTCAAGATGATGATGATGATCATGATGACAATGATTAATTCAACGCTGAAATGAACTTAGAAGCCACTCGCTAAATAAATATGTAAAATTCGCTTTTATAAGAAAATTAAACTGTATTTTTGAGCCGAAAGTGGAGTGAGAAGTATAACGGACCCGATGACTTTGTTGCGTTACAAGCAAAGTTTTCCGTGGGTTGCGGCCTGCCTACGTTTCCAGTTCTTCGTCGCCTCAGCAGCCCGCGCTACTCTATGCACCAGCAGCTTCGTGTGTGCCTCGGCTGCATGCAGAGCCCTGATTGCTGAATGTGGCCCGTGCCTGAGATAGGCGAGACCGGCGGGCCCTTATCGGCCCGTTAACAAGTGGCACTCTTCCGTCCTGGCGGATAACTCGCAATCTGCGCTGACTGGCGTGACGTAGAGCAGTCGCAGAACACGCCTGTGCTTACACGCCTGCTGGGAAGCGCATCGGTAATGTCACCGAAGATGTGGACGGCAGCAACAAGCCAGCAAGTTAACTTACATATTTTTATGAAAGATATGCTGCCTGTCTGTCGTAAATCTTTAAAAAAAAAGCCTAGTTCACTGCTAAGAGCCGCTGACAAAAATGTCTTATTACACAAGCAGCTACGTTCCACAGACTATCGCCAGGTATCAGATTAAGATAATGTAAAGAAGACCAGTGTATAATATATTTTTTCAATTCACAGTATAATTTGTATTTCCATGTGGAAACAGTAACGAATAATAGATTTTACGATTTAATTCTCTTTGTTGCTGTTGTAAATATTTCATGACGCCTGATGATGGTCTGTGGATTCAAACTGGTTATATAGTAAAGAAATTTTACCAGAAGCTCTGGGCAGTTAATAACGACTTTTTGTTTAAAAAATAACGTAATCACGTTGTTTATCTCACAATCTTCCAAAGTAGCAAACAAAGTGGCACTGTGATTAAGGCACACCCTGTCTCAGTCCAACGATTCATATTTAAATTACTTTTGAATGCATTGTGGGAACAGCAGTGATCAATGTCTTGTAAATAATTACTATTAAAAACAGTCTTGATCACGATTTATTTTATAAGGTGACCGGTTTCGACCACTACTGTGGTCATCTTCAGACCACTGAGTGGAAACCCCTTTCTGTTGGAGAATCACAACAGAAAGGGGTTTCCACTCAATGGTCTGAAGATGACCACAGTAGTGGTCGAAACCGGTCACCTTATAAAATAAATCGTGATCAAGACTGTTTTTAATAGTAATGATTCATATTTAAGTTCTTAAGTGGTTTCCACGGATACACACTGAAGAGCCAAAGAAACTGGTACACCTGCCTAATACACTGTAGGGCCACCGCGAGCACGCAGAAGTCCCGTAACACGACGTGGCATGGACGCGACTAATGTCTGAAGTAGTGCTGGAGGCAACCAACACCATGAATCCTGCAGGGCTGTCTATAAATCCGTAAGTGTACGAGGGGGGTGGAGATCTCTTCTGAACAGCACGTTGCAAGGCATCCAAGATACGCTCAATAATGTTCATGTCTGGGGAGTTTGGTGGCCACCAGAAGTGTTCAAACTCAGAAGTGTGTTCCTGAAGCCAGTCTGTAGCAATTCTGGACGTGTGGGGCGTCGCATTGTCCTGTTGGAATTGCCCAAGTCCGTCGGAATGCACAATGGACATGAATGGATGCAGGTGATCGGACAGAATGCTTACGTACGTGTCACCTGTCATAGTAGTATCTAGAGGTATCAGGGGTCTTATCACTCCAACTGCACACGCCCCATACCGTTACAGAGCCTCCACCATCTTGAACAGTCCCTTGCTGACATGCAGGGTCTGTGGATTCATGAGGTTGTCTTCAGACCCGTACACGTCCATCTGCTCGATACTATCTGAAAGGAGACTCGTCTGACCAGGCAATATGTTTCTAGTCATCAACAGGCCAATGTCGGTGTTGATGGGCCCAGGCGAGGTGTAAAGTTTTGCGTCGTGCAGTCATCAAAGGCACGCGAGGGGGCCTTCGGCTCCGAAAGCCCATATCGATGATATTTCATTGAATGGTTCCCACGCTGACACTTGTTCATGACCCAGCACTGAAATCTCCAGCAACTTACACAAGGGTTGCACTTCTATCGCACTCGACAATTCTCTTCAGTTGTCATTGGCTCCGTTCTTGCAGGTTCTTTTTCCGGCCGCAGCGATGTCGGAGATTTGATGTTTTGCCGGCTTCCTGATATTCAGAGTACACTCGTGAAGTGGTCGTACGGTAAAATACTTACTTCATCGCTACCTCGGAGATGCTGTGTCTCATCGCTCGTGCACCGGCCATAGCACCGCTTTCAAACTCACTTAAATTTTGATAACACGCCATTGTAGCAGCAGTAATCGATCTAACAACTGCGCCAGACACTTGTTGTCTTCTACACGCGTTGCCGACAGTGGCGCTGTATTCTGCCTGTTGACATCTATATTTGAACACACATGCCTACACCAGTTTCGTTGGCGCTTCAGTGTTTTAAGTCAGATGATTCGTTTGAAAAGCACATTTTCATTTTATGTCCTATGCTTGTCTAGTCAGAGCTAATTCTCTCTGTAATGATGTCGTCGTCAACGGGACGTTGAACTATAACCTCCCTTTTTCTCTAATAGTGTAGTTTTACGTCTCATTATTTCCTGCTCCACAGCTAAATAATGTAAATGTTAATAAAAACAGCCACAGGTGTATGTGAGATGTATTTATTATACCACTACTGGCTTAGTTCTAAATGAACATCTTCAGGTGACCGAAAGTTCACAAACGGTCTTCATAAGTACATTAGTATGTAAAAGGACGAAAGTAACTTTGCATGACGTGTCCCCGCAAGTAACATAGCTCGATGCCTGGACCATATACAGAAAGGAAAGCTAAAAAATAATACAATACAGTATAGTATCGTATGGTACAGTATAGCATAGTATAGTGTAGAAGATAACTGAAAGAAATACACAATTAGATGAACAGAGATGACATTTTTATTCGAAAACAATAGTTATAGTGGAGTTATTACGATCCATAAAGGGCCTCTAGACATTAAAAAAGGCGAGATATCATTCTTAACCGAGGTGTGTGTTCACCACCGACACCATTGCACGATCTGCAACATGCTCTCATGCTGGCCACAAGTTTGGCAAGATATTCTTGAGTTAAAGCATTGGATTCCTCCACCAGCGCGGTTGACAACTTTCGGTTTGTCTTTGGTGCTTGTGGACGCGCTGCAATTCATCTCCCTAACGCACCCCACTCTTGCTTTCTGGGATTTAAGTCGGTGAAACGAGCAGGCCAGTGCGTTCGTCGAATATCCTCTCGCTCCATGACACCACAACGACGTTCAGTGGTGAGTGTACCGTTTTCAGAGTCTTGGATGTCACTACGGCCACGCAACATTTTGCCTCCGCCCAGCATAACAAGTGAGCCAGCAAATGATCATGATCGAGAGTGTCCTTGGGTGGATTACGTGTTCCAACCTCTCGCCATACGAAGGTACGTAGGAGTATTTCTTTCACCAACCTTGTGTATTGTCTATCAGACAGTAAAAATGATGGATCAATCACCACTCACAAGGTAAAACTAAAAATGAAACCTCTACAGCTGCTTTTCATGGCTGTGGACCATGTTACTGCCGGCCGCTGTGACCTAGCGGTTCTAGGCGCTTCAGTCTGGAACCGCGCTGCTGGTAAGCTCGCAGGTTCGAATCCTGGCTCAGGCATGGATGTGTCTGATGTCCTTAGGTTAGTTCGGTTAACTTAGTTCTAAGGCTAGGGGACTGATGACCTCAGATGTTAAGTCCCATAGTCCTTAGGGTCATTTGAACCATTTTTCACTATGTTACCAAAGACGTTTTTTCCGGCCTGAACAGATGAATGTCAATTTTCAAGGCACGACCGATGACTTCAAGAGTCGTGATTTTATCAAAAAACTCCACGAAGCCATAAACTGTGTTGGTTTCATTTTCTCAAGTTATTAGCAGCAAATATATCTGGAATTTTTTTATAAGGATCACAGCGTTTCTGCAAACGAGGTCAGACTAATGTTTCCCAACCTGGGGGTAGTTACCGCCTGAGAGATAAATGTACCTTCCTGAAAGGTAAAAACAAAAGGGTGCAATAGTGCTTCGGCCAAGAAAGTAAATTATTTTTAAAAGATCATTGCTATTATCGATATTTCGCAAGACTGGAATAATGATTACACAAGTGACTAATAATTACGTTTTTTAGATGGTAGCATTAAGGCTTGACACATTGTGGTACAGGCTGCAGCTTAAGAAGGGAGCGTATGGACAACATCTTCCTCACATAGTGCGCCCACTGTAGACAATTTTTACACTTTGTACCATGCATTTGTGACTGTAAAATTGTGACATATACATTACATATGGTTAACTAACTCAATAAAATGCCTTCTCGGAGCTGTAGTAGTTTCCGCAATAGACCAGAAATTGCCGCATTATTCACTTCGCAACAATAAACTAATTGACAGCGCAACGCTACAATACCTGTGTAATGGCTTCTGCATTGCCGCAGGGCTTACGCGTTATTCCTACTCGTGTTAGGGCGAGAGTTTAGGCACAAAGCATTGACAGCTTGAAGTCTTCTGTCAGATGAGAAGTAAGGACGTGCAAACAGTGGCCTAAGTGTAGTGCAAACATTTCATTGTGGTTGATCTTAAATGGGAGTATAGGGTGTGGGAGTAGCAAGTGTCACTACGGGAAGAAGTGGTAGCACGCTATTTAACAAGTTTGTCCTTGAATGTGGATAGTTAGCATTCTTTTTAGAGAAGCATTTGTCATTGGCACTCGCTACGTGCTGTGAATTGCTTTCTACATCTACATCTACATTGATACTCCGCAAGCCACCCAACGGTGTGTGGCGGAGGGCACTTTACGTGCCACTGTCATTACCTCCCTTTCCTGTTCCAGTCGCGTATGGTTCGCGGGAAGAACGACTGTCTGAAAGCCTCCGTGCGCGCTCTAATCTCTCTAATTTTACATTCGTGATCTCCTCGGGAAGTATAAGTAGGGGGAAGCAATATATTCGATACCTCATCCAGAAACGCACCCTCTCGAAACCTGGCGAGCAAGCTACACCGCGATGCAGAGCGCCTCTCTTGCAGAGTCTGCCACTTGAGTTTATTAAACATCTCCGTAACGCTATCACGGTTACCAAATAACCCAGTGACGAAACGCGCCGCTCTTCTTTGGATCTTCTCTATCTCCTCCGTCAACCCGACCTGGTACGGATCCCACACTGATGAGCAACACTCAAGTATAGGTCGAACGAGTGTTTTGTAAGCCACCTCCTTTGTTGATGGACTACATTTTCTAAGCACTCTCCCAATGAATCTCAACCTGGTACCCGCCTTACCAACAATTAGTTTTATATGATCATTCCACTTCAAATCGTTCCGTACGCATACTCCCAGATATTTTACAGAAGTAACTGCTACCAGTGTTTGTTCCGCTATCATATAATCATACAATAAAGGATCCTTCTTTCTATGTATTCGCAATATATTACATTTGTCTATGTTAAGGGTCAGTTGCCACTCCCTGCACCAAGTGCCTATCCGCTGCAGATCTTCCTGTATTTCGCTACAATTTTCTAATGCAGCAACTTCTCTGTATACTACAGCATCATCCGCGAAAAGCCGCATGGAACTTCCGACACTATCTACTAAGTCATTTATATATATTGTGAAAAGCAATGGTCCCATAACACTCCCCTGTGGCACGCCAGAGGTTACTTTAACGTCTGTAGACGTCTCTCCATTGATAACAACATGCTGTGTTCTGTTTGCTAAAAACTCTTCAATCCAGCCACACAGCTGGTCTGATATTCCGTAGGCTCTTACTTTGTTTATCAGGCGACAGTGCGGAACTGTATCGAACGCCTTCCGGAAGTCAAGAAAAATAGCATCTACCTGGGAGCCTGTATCTAATATTTTCTGGGTCTCATGAACAAATAAGGCGAGTTGGGTCTCACACGATCGCTGTTTCCGGAATCCATGTTGATTCCTACATAGTAGATTCTGGGTTTCCAGAAATGACATGATACGCGAGCAAAAAACATGTTCTAAAATTCTACAAGAGATCGACGTAAGAGATATAGGTCTATAGTTTTGCGCATCTGCTCGACGACCCTTCTTGAAGACTGGGACTATCTGTGCTCTTTTCCAATCATTTGGAACCCTCCGTTCCTCTAGAGACTTGCGGTACACGGCTGTTAGAAGGGGGGCAAGTTCTTTCGCGTACTCTGTGTAGAATCGAATTGGTATCCCGTCAGGTCCAGTGGACTTTCCTCTATTGAGTGATTCCAGTTGCTTTTCTATTCCTTGGACACTTATTTCGATGTCAGCCATTTTTTCGTTTGTGCGAGGATTTAGAGAAGGAACTGCAGTGCGGTCTTCCTCTGTGAAACAGCTTTGGAAAAAGGTGTTTAGTATTTCAGCTTTACGCGTGTCATCCTCTGTTTCAATGCCATCATCATCCCGTAGTGTCTGGATATGCTGTTTCGAGCCACTTACTGATTTAACGTAAGACCAGAACTTCCTAGGATTTTCTGTCAAGTCGGTACATAGAATTTTACTTTCGAATTCAATGAACGCTTCACGCATAGCCCTCCTTACGCTAACTTTGACATCGTTTAGCTTCAGTTTGTCTGAGAGGTTTTGGCTGCGTTTAAACTTGGAGTGGAGCTCTCTTTGCTTTCGCAGTAGTTTCCTAACTTTGTTGTTGTACCACGGTGGGTTTTTCCCGTCCCTCACAGTTTTACTCGGCACGTACCTGTCTAAAACGCATCATCTTTAAAAAAGGTTAATAGAAATAAGCAGCACTAGTAGTCCCTTTGACTCATTATTAGGCCTTAGTTTAACGAAAACACTTGAAAAAACTAAATATCATTTAAATTTCGTCATTTTAAAAATGAAACTGTTCAAATAAAATTCTTTTTCTTTATAAGGTAGAGTTAGGCGCTAATGTTGCTTGTGGTTGGAAGGTGGGCTGGGGGGCTAGTACCAGCTCTTATCTAATAGCAGTCAGGGATACTGATTTCAGAAAGGTTAGTAACCACTGCGTTAGACTGCATGACTTTAAACTGTTGGGTGGTTAAAGCAGTGGCCATTAGACGTCTCACTTGACGAAATACATTAAACAGTAGTACAGTATGTCCAACAAAGTTCTCCCTGACCTAATATTAAGTGACATGAAAAAGATCGAAAGAAAAATTCAGCATACCGTATGTTTATAGTGAAATCTGTAAGGATTTCATACAGAAGTTTCGAAATAATAGTTACAGAAACTGCCAATACGTTGGTCTGTATTCTGTACAGCTCGTATCAGGGTCCATAAACAGACTTCGCAAACACATAACAGTTTTTTCAAAGTCTGATCGCTCGCGGCAGAGAGGTGGCGTTAACTAAAAATGAAATGAGCTATGATAGTGCCATGCAAAACAACATGGGGTGGAAGGCATCTTCATGAAAAACACGACCACACCGTAACACCACCGCCTCCGAATTTTACTGTTGGTACCACACGCTGGCAGATGACGTTCACCGGGCATTCGCCATACCCACACCCTGCCATCGGATGGCCACATTGTGTACCGTGATTTGTCACTCCACACAACGATTTTCCACTGTTCAATCTCCCAGTGTTTACGCTCCTTACACCAAGCGTGGTGTCGTTTGGCATTTACCGGCGTGATGAGTGGCTTATGAGCAACTGCTCCACCATGAAATCCAAGTTTTCTCACCTCCCGCCTAACTGTCGTAGTACTTGCAGTGGATCCTGATGATGTTTGGAATTCCTTTGTGATGCTCTGGACAGATGTCTGGCTATTACACATTACGACCCCCTTTAACTGCCGGCTGTCTCTGTCAGTCAACAGACGAGGTCGGCCTGTATGCTTTTGTGCTATACGTGTCCTTTCACGTTTCCACTTCACTATCACATCGGAAACTGTCCCTAGGGATACTTCGGAGTGTGGAAATCTCGCGTACAGACGTATGAGACAAGTGACACCCAATTATCTGACCACGTTCGAAGTCCGTGAGTTCCGCGGAGCGCCCCATTCTGCTTTCTCACGATTTCTGATGACTACTCGCTGATATGGAGTACCTGGCAGTAGGAGGCAGCACAATGCATCTAAAGTGAAAAACGCATGTTTTGGGGGTGTCCGGATACTTTTTATCACATAGTGTAGATGATTATTTCAAGAAGCAGAACAACTCCTGACAAGAGCTCTGAGGGCATTTTCTGATTGCTGCAACAAGAACCATCTGAAGCCAAACCCACAAGAAACTCATGTCTGCTCTTTTGCCTTCGAAACGGACAAGGAAACCGAATGTGATTTGGGAAAGTGTCCAGCTGTTTTACCCTATACACTTTAGAGTTGCCTCAAACATATTACAATGAAATTAATACCCTTAGCTGCATAGACGCGTTGAAATAAGTCAACGGGAACATCGACCGGGACTCGAACCTGGGATCTCCTGCTTACATGGCAGACGCTCTATCCATCCTTTTTTTGTTGTTGATCGTTGTGTTTGGTCGTTGCGGACGCCATATGACATCCGTTAAAGTTCGTTTGTTGATCCGTCCACTCAGCTTTTTATTACAGAGACCAACATGCTCTCTGACCAAACACGCTGAGCTACCGTGCCAGCGATCCATCTGAGCCACCGAGGGGACAGAAGATAGTGCGACTGCAGGGACTTATCTCTGGCACGCCTCCCGTGAGACCCACATTCGAAACTTATTGTCCTGCACTATATTCATAGTGCCCCTGCCCATCATACTCATTACTCGCGGCTTTACTGCCGATTGCCTTAAGAGTTCGGGCACTGTTTGTGCATCCGCACAGAAGAAGATGGTCAAATGGCCGGTGAGCCTTAACTTACATAGAACTGATAAAATTGGGGCAGCCACCGAGAAAAAGGAAACACCGATGGTGGAACATGACATGCGACAGGGCCATAGAAGACAGAATACAAGCCTGGAAAAAATTTAACAGCCATAAAACACAAGAAAAATGGGAGGACTTCAACAGGTTACAGGAAAACACTTCAAAAATAATCTGAAGAGAAAAAAGAGGTTACGAAAACAGCAGGTTGAAGGAGATAGAAGAAGACTTCACCAGAAATAACACACGAAATTTTTTTAGTGAGTATTCCAAGAAAATATGACAGGATATCAGCCACAAAGCTTATGCTTCAAAAGACAAGATGGAACACTGGAGACAAATCCGAAGAAAAACTGCGAAATATTAGCCAGATACTTTGACACGTTACTTAACTGTGATAAACCAAAACAGAGATTACAGTTTACAAAACCAGAACCCAACCGGGACTCCGAACCCCCAACATATGAAGAAATCGTGAAAATAATAAAATCATTGAAAAATAACAGAGCACCAGGTGAAGATGGACTGATTGCAGAAATCTGGAAATTAGACCATGAAAACATTACACCCAAAATTCATAGTATAATCAAAAACATCTGGGAAACAGAAACGATACCAGAAGAATGGAAGTCAGCCCTAATACACCCCTCAACAAGAAAGGAGACAAAACAGATCCTAATAACTATAGAGGAATTTCGTTACTGCCGGTGGCATACAAAATTCTATCAAAAGCTCTGTTAAATCGCCTAGAACCTCAGATAAATCCACAGATCGGAGAATACCAAGGAGGGTTCAGGAAGGGAAGATCATGCAGTGAGCAGATCTGGTGTCTGAGAACATTATTAACAACGAGAAAGTCCAGAAACACCACAGTAACATTTGTTGATTTCAAGAAGGCTTATGATTCCATAGACAGAGAAACACTTTTTAATACACTAGAAGAAATGAAGGTAGACGATAAGACCAGAAAACTAATTCAGGAAACATTAACAAATACAAAGTCGAAAGTGAAGTTCATGGGCGAGATCTCAGAATCTTTCGAAATCAAGACAGGAGTGAGACAGGGAGATGGCCTGTCGCCCATTTTATTTAACGCTGTTTTAGGGAAAATAATCAGGACGTGGGACAAAGGAGTCAATGGGGTAAAGATGGGGAGAGAGAAAAATAGAACCGTCAACATAAAATGTCTGGCCTTTGCCGACGATATAGTCATCATTACAAATGACAGAAAAGAAGCCAGAGAAGCCCTAGAGATATTGCGTGAAATCGCAGCCAGAACAGGACTACAAATATCATATGAAAAAAACCCAGTACGTGGACACAAAATCTACAGACAGAAGCCCATTGATAACAAAGTACGGAAAGATAACACAAGTAGAAAGTTTCAAATACCTGGGAGAGATTATACAGAAAACAGGACTGAATTCAACAGCCAATGAAGAAAGGGTTACAGAACTACAAAAAGCATACAGACCTTCATGGAACCATTACAATAAAAGAAATATTTCCGTCAATGCCAAATTAAGACATTACAAAACAGTAGTCTTACCTGAGGCCTTGTATGCCTCAGTAACAACAGTAATCAGAGGAAGAACTAAAATCAAGGAAATGGAAAAGCAAGAGAAGAAAATTCTGAGAAAGATCTATGGGCCAGTTCAGAGACAGGGGATCTGGATACTGAGACCAACAAAGGAATTGTACAAACAGCCAGAGACAATTACAGACAATATCAGAAAAAGAAGGGCAAAATTCTATGGGCACATTCATAGGATGAATGAAAATAGGCTGACCAAGAGGATTTTTAACATAGTGGTGACGAATATGGTGAAAACTAACTGGGTAAAGGAAACCATGGAAGACCTCAAAAATCTAAACATCTCCATAGAAGAAATATCAAACAGAGGAAAATGCAGAGAAAAAATCAATAAACAGAAATTCGAAGAAACACCAAAAGAGAAGAAATCAGGAAAGCAGTGGACAGAAGAGAGGAAGAAGAAACACAGTGAATTTATCAGAGGTTTTTGGGAAGAGAAAAGAAAGAGACAGAAAAAAGTGCCATGAATTCGAAATGTACCAATTTATGTACCATATTGTCATTGCGAATATTGATTGTGTTTTAACGCTCTCCTTAATGGGGAATTAACGATAATAATAATAATATGAAGATGGTATCTTTCGGACATGCCCGAAAGAACAGATACCATCTTCATATATATATATATATATATATATATATATATATATATATATATATATATATATATATATATATATCTATATATATATATCAGGCCGATTACTCACTTACTGGCGACTCTGCCTGAATGTTAAACATAAAGCATCACACCGAAACAACAGCCTCCGGAAGGAAGTAGGGAGATTTTGATTTAACGTCTGGTCGACATTGTGATCATTATAGACAGAGCACGAACTCGGATTGTTTCATGGCTGGGGAAGAGAATAGGCCAGACGTTACTTGGACTGGACTACATGGAGATCACTGAGCGGCTAGGAAAGGGCGTTGGAAAATCCAAGGACAACCTAATGAAATGGGGTACTTAAAACGGCCAACGTCGTGTGAATGTGGAGAAAAACATCTGCGTCAGAGCTTATGGTGCCCAGATTCTTGCAACGATGAGGAGTTGTTCAAGGCACAAGAAAATACTGTAGCAGTTGCTCGTTGTGGGCAAAGACTGAGTTCAGTTTTGTATGTGTGTTTACGTATAAATCTCTTCTGTTCCCTTAACTGAAACTGTAAATTTATGGAATGCTATATGTATGGTCCGACTCGAGTAAATAAACAACATCAAGAAAGTGCAGCAGGCCGTAGTGGCCGAGCGGTTCTAGGCGCTACAGTCTGAAGCCGCGCGACCGCGACGGTCGCAGGTTCGAATTCTGCCTCGGGCATTGATGTGTGTGATGTCTTTAGCTTAGTTAGGTTTAAGTAGTTCTAAGTTCTAGGGGACTGATGGCCTCAGAAGTCCAGTCCCATAGTGCTCAGAGCCATTTGAACCATTTTTTTGAGAAAGTGCACAACTTTAGTGATTAAAGATCTGTGAGGTATACACTTCTACAGAGTATGACAAAGTTACAAAGATAGTGTTGTGTAGAGGTAATCGCGAAAATTCTTAACAATGTTTCGATCGTGTCAGAATGAATCCAGCAGATGGTGTGATCCAATGAGTCGTTAGTCAATCATTTTAACTCAGAAATGAAGTTGACGTAGTGGCTAGAAATAAGTAATTATACACAATAATGGAGTCAAATTGAAGAAATCGGCAGCAAAAAGTAAGCTCGGTGTAATAAGGATTAGTCTCATCAAGTAATCTGTGATGCTTACGAATGCAAGTGTTTCCATATGTACTGCAAGAAATCGTTCTGTTATAGAAGTCACTTTCTTTTATTGTTTTTATGTTCCTGTCTTTGAATTTAACGTACAATATAACTTCATACAACAAAAAATAACGTTAAGTATGCTGTTGTGGGTTGGCAAAGTCCTTCAGTGCCCCATTAAATTCATAAACAACAAAGAATTTTCTGGTGTAAAAAGCGAATTCTTATGACTGAGTACCAAGAAGAAAAGATACAGCTTAATTACTACGCAAGCTGTCTGGACCTGCTGTAGTGAAAGGTACGAACAAATCGTTCATCTACATCCGGCTCTGTCTTGATACCAAATATGATCGTAGTTGAGGTGGCTAGCCCCAGAGGCAACGGGGCAATGAGGTTATCTGACATATGAAGAAATAACACAACATTCACCGCATTCTCTAGATTCGTCATCTTCTTTTTCCCAATTCCAGAATAATTTGCAACTGTCGTGTTTAGAGCCAAATGATGAGAGTTCGGTACAGATGGGAGTTTTAAATCTCAGCTCAGGTAATTTGTCTGACATTGGACGAACACCGGACAAGTACCACTGCCGTAAAAGTGGGATTCGTCGAATGTATAAAAGATACTCACTGCCACGCCAAGAAACTTTTTCGTTGCTCTCATACGTATGTTGGTCACTTTATGAATATATACTGTGGAGTACGAACTGTCAAATTCGCTATTTTATGTTCTTACGCCGATTATGGTAAATGACGCTTTGGGCAACGTATTGTATTCCTCATTCTCTGCAGTGTGAGTCACTGGCTTTGGCTCCCGTCTTGCCATTCGACACTTCACTATAACCTTACAGAGGGGAGGGTGGCAGACGGGAGCGCTGCAACTCACATCGCAGACTTCCTGACCCGCAGTCCAACATTGCCAGTCGCCGTAATGATTTCATTGGATTATGGACTGTCAAGATCTCAGACAAGAACACCACGACATCTTGCTCCGCAAGTTACGTCGTCTCCGACCTTTCCCATCTCTTGTACCTACCATCCAGGATAGTTCTTCAGTTATGAGGTCACACTTTCTGCCACTCCAATCACTATCGTTGTGCCTGTAAGCCGTTGATCCACCTCAAACAGACCAGCTGAAATTATTCGATTATAAACTGTATGGCAATGTCCTGCGCCAATTTTCCATCACGATTGTTCATTGCACACAGCAATATCACACAACAGTCTGATACTTGACACAGTATCGTTATTATCATTCACTGTCCCATTCAGGTTAAAATATTTTAACTTTGTCATCTATTAGACTTTCACGTCGGAGCCTCCTTCACAGTACTTTTATTTTCAAAAAAGAATTCCTTTGAATGTATGTTGTTCATTTCTTGCATACATCTGTAGGGTCTTCTCATTCTAGGAGGAATCGTATAAAGAAAGGAAGATTCTTTTCTACCATCACGGTCAGAAATCGACATCAAATTCAAATACTGATACTGGACTGCGTGCTTTTCATTAAAACACATTTTGCAGCCCTTTCCCATCTTTGAAACAACAACATATTCTTTCACAAATGTTTCACTTCATAAAAGTTAGTATTATATGATGAAAGATTTACTTCTGACTTTTAACACTCCCCAAAATTAAATAACGTCTTCATGTACTTTTAAACAGTTAACCAAAATTCCATCACAAATTCAACTGAAATTTCTTCCTCTTCAATGAACAAGCTTGGAAGCGTATTACCGAATGCCTATCGTTATTCCTTACAAAACACTTTAACTTTGTTTTTTCAGAGCGATGATATGCAGAGATTAGTCACATAATGAAAAGTTTAAACTTATAGCGTAAAAGTACATCTGAGTATACTTTACATTTTTAAAGACAAGCTTACAAACCTGACATTCACTAACCATTCACTTTTTTTAGCCTTCAGTCTTCTGACTGATTTGATGTTGGAGTCCCTTGTGCCAACCTACTCATCTCGTCATCTCAGATTAACACTGTCCGCCCCCGGTAGCTGAGTGGTCAGCGTGACAGAATGTCAATCCTAAGGGCCCGCGTTCGATTCCCGGCTGGGTCGGAGATTTTCTCCGCTCACGGACTGGGTGTTGTGTTGTCGTCATCTTCACCATCATCATTTCATCCCCACCGACGCGCAGGTCGCAGAAGTGGCGTCAACTCGAAAGACCTGCACCAGGCGAACGGTCTTTCCGACGGGTGGTCCTAGCCGCACGACATTATTATTAGATTAGCACTTGCAACCTACGTCCTATTATTTGCTGGATGTATTCCAGTGCCTGTCTTCCTACACAGTTTTTACACTCTGCAGCTCCCTCTAGTTATTCCCTGCTGTCTTAACAGGTGTCCTATCATCCTGTCTCTTCTTCTTTCCTGTTCTTCCCATACATTCCTTTCTCCGCCGATTTTGCGGAGAAACTTCTCATTTCTTACCTCATCAGTCCGCCTAATTTTCAACATTCCTCTGTAGTACCACATCACAATTCTTCGATTCTCTTTTATATCGGTTTTTCTACAGTCCATGTTTCACTACCATACCATATTGTGCTCCAAACGTACATTCACAGAAGTTTATTCCTCACATTTAGGGCTACGTTTGATACTAGTAGCCTTCTCTTGGCGACAAACGTCATTTTTTCCACCCAGTGCTAGCCGGCTTTTGATGCCCTTCTTGCTTCGTCCATAATGCGTTATTTTACTGCAAAGGTAGCAGAATTCCTTAACTTCGTCTACTTCGTGATCCCCATTTCTGATGTTAAACTCCTCGCTGTTCTCATATGTGCAGCTCCTCATTAGTTTCGTCTTTCTTCGATATGCGCTCAATTGATATTCTGTACTCATTAAAATTAATTCCATTCAATAAATCCTGTAATTCTTCTTCACTTTCACTGATCAACAAACCTTGACACGAATTTCCTTTGCCTTTGAATTTTAATCCATTATTGAAAGTTTTGTCTGTTTCCGCCATTGCTCCTTCGATGTAGAGGGTGGGTTCAAATGGCTCTGAGCACTATGGGACTTAACAGCTGTGGTCATCAGTCCCCTAGAACTTAGAACTACTTAAAGCTAACTAACCTAAGGACATCACACACATCCATGCCCGAGGCAAGATTCGAACCTGCGACCGTAGCAGTCGCGCGGTTCCGGACTGCGCGCCTAGAACCGCGAGACCACCGCGGCCGGCTTCGATGTAGAGATTGAACAGTAGGGGCGAATGACTACATCCTTGTCACACACTATTCTTAATCCGACCACTTTGTTCTTATTTCATTATCGGATCAGAATCACCGCTAGCGGCATGCTTCAGCTTCATGCATCTATAGCGGTGGACTGCGGCCGCCGATCACCAGAGTTATTGTTGCCCGGCGACTTTAAAAACACTCGTCGCACTAAATACAGCTATCAGACCTCGCCAGTTATCTGTGATGTAGGGGGAACAACACCTTGGAAGTTTAAATTTAACAAGAATAGTGTCATGCTATACTCATTAGATTAACTACGCAGTGTCACACATCGTGTAGGTGCCAAAATCACATATCAGTACCAAACTTGCGATAAAACATAACGCTTCGTCCAGCTCATCTTATTTGTGTACACTCGAAACGCTTTTCATCATCCGTCGGTAGTTATGCAATGCTCCTATAGCATGCATGAAATTTGCCTGCAATAGGCCAGCGACAACAGAAACGTCCGATACGGATGCTACTGTGAACACTCTGAAATGTTGCGGTTGTAGCTGGAAATTCAGAAGCGCCCTCTGTTATAAAACGTGCCGGAAGCGGATATCTGGTTTATCTCACGATAGGATCTGTGACACAGCGCGACAATGCACGGCAGCCTGTGTGACATCAAACAAGCTCCGCCCCGTCACACGGCTTGAGCTATGCCAGACGGAGTCATCACTTTCGACCACTGTGGAGCTGCTTAGACCATGTCAGTGACTCATTTCAGCAAGTGTTATCGTGCGAACACTTTACCCTCAGTGACTTCTAACAAAAGCTGTATATGAGGACGTATCCTGTAAAATGTGGTAAGAGACAATCCATGAGAAACAGAGTTATTGCATGTAGAAGTGGTACACGACGTGCTTTATTCATACTAGTTGACAGTTCCACGATAAACCGAGAAATAGGGGCTCTGTATAATTTTAGATCCTCACTAATGGCAGCTTTGTCGGAAAATGGGCATGTAAACAGTGATAAGTACCAAAAACCTGACTGCTATTGCATTAATGTATGTAGCGTTCGTGACATAAGTGCATTTCAGGGACTATTTGTGCATTTCCGAAGATGATACGTATAACTACGGATGAGATAAAGATCTTGAACGTGTTTCCCAACGCAAGTGCTTTTCAAAAGTTCTTGTAATTACGTAAATTCTTATGAAATATCCTTACTTTCCATATTTCCAGACGTGGTGGTACGGACAAGAAGAAGAAAAAAGTCGAATAAATATGGATACTAAAGTGCATACCATAAGAGCACATGTTCATCTTCCCTACAATGAAACGCATCTCTCCTGTCGAACGTGTGCTCATAGCCCTTAAGATATGTATTTTGGAGACCGTGTTCATTAGACTTTTGTTACCTTTTTTGTCTATACTATCACCGCCGAAAGTTTGTCGGCTGAATTCCAGTTCATCATATAGGTATATTCTTAGATCAGAAGACGTGAGTCAGTTAACGCAGAGGAAGGTATCAGTGATCATAAGGCTGCAATAGCAACTATGACAAAAGGTATTACAAAAAATGTTGAGGAGGGTAGGAAAACATTTTTGCTTAGCAAGAGGGACAGGGTATAAATTGTACAGATCTGAGAAGTAAGGATCAAGTATTCAGTGCTGACCACAAAGATGTACACCAGAAATGGAAAAAAATTCGAAAATATCCTCCGGTGTGCCTTAGACAAGTACGTATCGAGCAAGGTCTCAAGTGATGGGAAAAACCCGCCGTGGCTTAAGAGCCGTTTTAGAACCCAGCTACGTAAACAAAGAGCTTTATCACGCGTTCAAGAGAAGTCGATACCTTGCGGACAAACGAAACCTGAACGCAGGGAATATGAGCGTAAGAGAGCAATGAGAGAAGCATTCAATGATTCTGAAAGTAAAATCTTCTCAACCTATCTCACTACAGACCCGAAGAGGTTTTGATCTTACTCAAAATTAGTAAGCGGTTCGAAATGCTTTATTATTCACTTTATATGAGCACACGTTCAACAGGAGAGATGCGTTTCATTGTAGGGAAGATGAACATGTGCTCTTATGGTATGCACTTTAGTATCCATATTTATTATTCACTCAGTGACCATACTGGCACCGAAACGGAAGTGGTAGTGAAGGCCGAAATGTTTAATTTAGTCTTCCGAAATTGTTTCACCGCGGAAGTGTGCTGGGACCGTTATGGTTTTTAATGTATCTAGATCTAGGAGAAAGCGTCGGAAGCTCTTTAAGACTGTTCAAACATGGTGCGTTTGTCTATAAGAAAGTAGCAACGCCAGAAGACAGTATCGACTTGCAGATTGACCTATAGTGTGTTCATTAATGGTGCAGGGACTGACAGTTGACCCTAAACGTAAATAACTGTAACTTTTGCATAAGAAAATATAACACCCGTGACCTAGAGGTTGCGGCACGATAGCTCAATGTGTTCGGCAAGAGGGCTGGCTACTCTCTGTAATAAAAAAGAAACGGTCGCAGGTTCGAATCCGACTTCTGGCATGGATGTGTGTGATGTCCTTAGGTTAGCTAGGTTTAAGTAGTTCTAAGTTCTAGGGGACTGATGACCTCAGATGTTAAGTCCCATAGTGCTCAGAGCCATTTGAACCATTTTTGAAAAAAGAAACTGAGTGAAAGGACCAACAATGTACTTGAATTAGAGTTATGTGACGTCCGCCCCGACCAAACGCAACGAACAATAACGAACAAAATTGAAAAAGGGGATAGCATCTTTGATTAGCAATCAAAAAGTCCTCGGTCCCAGGTTCGAACCCCGCCACCACTTACATCTTGAATGAAAATCCTTACCCTTGGCGGCCAAAGACTTCCAGCATAAGAAGTCACCCTCATTCTGCCAATGGCTATGTCAATGATGGCGGAGGAGCGGACAGAGATTTAAGGCCCTTGGGGTGGGAAACTGCCCGTAAAAGCGGTAGAATCACCGATGATCAACGGTATGAGAATGCAGAAGGCAATGAAAATAATTGAATGGAAGACACATTATGTGTATCCACAGGACATGTGGTCTGTAATTGAAAATTGTTATAATGAGCTCTCCATTGGCAAAAGATTCCGGAATAGTCTCCCACTCGTATCTAGAGGTGGGAACTGCCAAGATGGAGCTGACCATTAGGAAAATATGGAATAACCAACGGAAGGATAACTTTCAACGAGTTGAGGTGTGGAATGTTAGAAGTCTGAACGTGGTAGGGAAGATAGGAAATCAGAAAAGAGCAATGCTGAGGTTCAATCTGGATATAGTGAGGGTCAGTGAAGTGAAATGTAAAGAAAACGAAGATTATTTCTGGTTAGGTGACTAGAAGATAATATTAACATTAGCAGAGAACGGTATAACTGGAGTAGGATCCGTAATGAACGGGAAGGTAGGGTAGAGACTGAGTTACTGTAAACAGTTCGGTGATAGGGTTGTTCTCATCAGAATTGACGCCAAACCAACACCGACAACGATGGTTCAAGTAGAGTGATGACGTAGCAGACTGAAGATTAAGAGAGAGAGAAGGTATATGAGGAAATTGAAAGGGTAATTCAATACGTAAAGGTAGATGAAAATGCGGTTGTACATGGAGTAGAAGAACGGGTTACAGGAGAATATGGGCTTGATACTAGGAATGAGAGAGGAGAAAAACTAACTGAGTCCTGCAATAAATAACAGTTGGTAATAGAGAACACTCCGTTCAAGAATCAGAAGAGGCTGAGGTATAATTGGAAAAGGCTGGGAGATACGGGAAGATTTCAGTTAGGCTACATCATGGTCAGATAGAGACTCCGAAATGAGTCACTGGATTGTAGGGCGTACTCGGGAACAGATATAGACTCAGATTACAATGTGGTAGTGATGAAGAGTGGGCTGAAGTTTAAGAGATTAGTCAGGAAGAATCAATACGAGAAGAAGCAATGAAATGGGTTACGGAAATATTAAGGAATGAA
Organism: Schistocerca piceifrons; assembly: GCF_021461385.2. NCBI lineage: Eukaryota > Metazoa > Arthropoda > Insecta > Orthoptera > Acrididae > Schistocerca > Schistocerca piceifrons. The sequence goes on along the minus strand of NC_060140.1, from coordinate 775,005,630 downwards.
GAGATGCGCTTGAAGTTCTCTAAGGCTATAGATACTGCAATAATGAATAGCTCAGCAGGCAGTTCAGTTGAAAAGGAATGAACATCTCTGAAAAGGACAGCCACATAATTGGAAAGAAAGTCATAGGCTCAAAGAAGATAACTGCGAAGAAACCATGGGTAACAGAAGAAATACTTCAGCTGATCGGGGAAAGAAGGAACTACAAAAATGTTCAGTACAATTCGAGAATGCAGAAATACAATTCTGCTGAGGAATGAATAAACAGTAAGTGCAGGGAAGCTAAGAGGAAATGGCTGCATGAAACGTGTGAAGAAATCGAAAGAAAGAAGATTGTCAGAAGGACTGAGTCAGATACAGGAAAGTCAAAACATCCTTCGAGGGAATTTGAAAGCAAGGGTGATAACTTGAAGAGTGAAATGGGAATTCCACTGTTAAATGCTGAGGAGGGAGTGGATAGAAAGAGTACACTGAAGACCTCTATGAGGGGGAAGATTTTTCTGATGTGACAGAGGAAGAAACAGGAGTCGATATGGAACAGATAGAGGATCTAGTATTAGAATATAGTACTAGAATCAGAATTTAAAAGAGCTTTGGACGACTTAAGATCAAATAAAGCAGAAGGGATAGATAACATTCCATCAAAACTTCCAATGTCGCTGCGGGAAGTGGTAGCAAAACGGCTATTCACTTTGGTGTGTAGAATGTGTGAATCTGACGATGTTCCATCTGACTTTCGGAGAAATATCATCCACACAACTCTGAAGACTCCAAGAGCCAAAAAGTGCAAGAATTATCGCACAGCCCATGCATCCTAGTTTCCGTCAGGAATAATACACAGAAGAATGGAAAAGAAAGTTGAGGATGTGTTAGATGACCAGTTTTGCATCGCGATAAGTGTAGGCACCAGAGAGGCGATCCTGACGTTGAGGTTCATAATGGAAGCAACACTAAAGAAACCTGAAGACACGCTCGTAGGATTTTTCGACCTGGAAAAAGCGTTCGACAATGTGGAATGGTGCAAGACGTTTGAAAATCTGAGAAAAATAGGATTAAGCTATAGAGGTGACGGGTAATGTACAACATCTAAAAGAGCCAAGAGGGAATAATAAGAGTGGAAGACCAAAAACGAAGTGATCGTATTAAAACGGGATAAGACAGGGATGTAGTCTCTCGTCGCTATTGTTCAATCTATACATCGAAGAATCAATCATGGAAATAAAATTTTCAGGAGTGGAATTAAAATTCAAGGTGAAAGGACATCAACGACAAAATTCGCTGATGACATTACTATCCTTGGTGAAAGTGAGGAATAATCACAGAATCTGATGAATAGAATGAATAGTCTAATGAATCCGGAATATGGATTGAGACAAAATCGAAGGAAGACTAATCTAATGAGAAGTAGCAGAAATGATAACCGCGAGAGACCTAACATCAGGATCAGTAATCACGAAGTAGATGAAGTTAAGCAATTCTGCTACCTAGGCAGCGAAATAAACTGTGACGGACGGAGCAAACAGGACATTAAAAGCCGGCTAGCACTGCGAAAAAGGGCATTCATGGCGATAGCCCTTAATCTGAGGAAGAAATATCTGAGAATGTTAGTTTGGAGCACAGTATTGTATGGTAGTGAAACATAGGCTGTGGAAAAACCGGAACAGAGGAGAATCGCCGCATTTGAGATGTGGTGCTACAGACGAACGTTTAAATCTAGGAGGACTGTCAAGGTAAGGAATGAGGAGGTTCTACGTACAGACGGAGAGGAAAAGAATATGTGGTAAACACTGACAAGAAGGAGGGAGAGTATGATAGGACATCTGTTAAGACGTCAGAGAATAGCTCCACGGCGCTATAGAGAAAAGCAAAGGATAAAAACTGTGGAGGAAGACAGAGACAGTAATACATGCAGAAAATAATTGAGGACGTAGGCTGCAAGTGCTACTCTGAGATGAAGAGGTTTCCACAGGAGAGGAGTTCGTGGCGCGCTGTATCGAACCAGTCAGAAGACTGATGACTCAAAGAAAAAAAAATAGAATCCACCACTGTATGACTGCACTACTGATGACAAATTGCTGGAAACAGTGTATACCTAAAACAACTAGGTGTAACTATCCAGAGCGTCCTTAAGTTGAATGACAACACAAAACAAATAGTGGGAAAAGCAGAAGTCAGATTGAGATTCACAGAAAGAATCTTAAATAAATTTAATTCATCCACGAAGGAAGTGACTTGCAAGGCGTTTCGTCGACCGATTCTTGAGCATTGTTATTGAATCTGGGATTTGTACCAGGTAGTGCTGGCGGAAGAAACAGTGATCCAGCGAAGAGCGACGCATTTCGTCAAGGGGTCGTTTAGTCGGCACGAAAGAGTTACAGATATCATCAACAAATTACAGTGGTAGATGTTACAAGAGAGGCGTTGTGCGTCACGGAGAAGTTTACTGTTGACATTTTGAGAGAACGCTTTCCGAGAAGAGTCGGACAACATATTACTTCTTCCTATGTACATATCACGAAACGATCACGGCGATAACATTCAAGAACGTAGAGTTAACACAGAGGCGAACCAGCAACCATTTTCTCTATGTGCCATTCGCAATTAGAACAGGGAAAGGGGAATCAGTTAGTGGTACCATATGTGCACTCCACCATACACCGCTGGGTAGTTTGCGGAGTACGAAGTAGATGCAGATATAGATGCAGATGACGGCTGTGGCAAATGGATGTGGAAGCGCATTAGAATGTGAGCTTTGTCGATTGAGCGAACATAAAAAAAAATCTACCATAGGACGTTAACTAGTTGTGTAACAATTTTCCAGCGTTCTTCCACTACATCGCCTGGTGAGCCGAGAGTATTTGTAGGTGGTTTCGTAAAAGCACGATACTACTGTCTTAGTTTTCATTCCTTCTACAGAATATCAGTATTCGATTTTGAAGAAACAGTGTAGCATAACTGACTTTTCAGGTTTTCCGGATTTCGGTCAATTGGTATACTTAACACAAAGCACATGGAGTTACGGCGAAAATGTAGAATTTTCAATTCTTTGGGATGAAAATGACGCTAAAAGAATGCCAGGTAAGCCAAATAACGTAAAGACGTGTAAATTGGCGTAATGCAGGAACACGTGCGGATGATCGATGAGTAGTGAAGTGGCCGGCAGCTGTCGATCACTCTCATAAATAAATCTGAACTTTCATACGCTCAGTGAAAAGACCGTTTTGCGAGACATTGCCAATAAAGTGAAGACTTTATTCAACAGTTGCTCTCAAAACGGATAAGTTGCAAACAATAACAATGTGGTGTGCAATTACACGTCAAATCGATCGTCGTTGTTGCAGCTTGAAGGCGCTCAACATTGCGGTCATCAGCGTCTGTCCATTAACTGTATAAGGCGAATCGGGCTAGAACAGACAACATGAGTGTATACTTCCTTGTACTCTTTCTCACTTGAGCACGCACGATGCCACATGACGGTATGACGGAGCAAAGCGAGTCAAGGCGAACGAAGAGCCAAGTCCAGAAAAGACGTTAGGCTAATCAGGCAGATAAAAACTTGATGAGGCAACCAACCTCTAACATACTAAAACCTTCGACCTAAGAGCTTAGATGGAAGGGAAGACAAAACACAATTCGTAAAACGCGAACCATGTTCGTCTCACAATCACCTAAAACGAAGGATAACACTGCCAATAAACCAGCTTGTACCTCTAGTCGTTATATAGACTACAATCGGTTAAAATGTGGTGAACTGTAATCGGCACACCCCATGGATCACAGAAGGGCGGTTGTGATCTAACAAAATAAAAGTGATGTTATTCAATGGAAAAGATGGAATTTGAGAATTCGCGTACTGTTTTATCAATCACAATTGGCGTAAGAATCATAGATTGACAATTCTCATAAAATATTGCATTATGAAATGTGAATAGTCTTTACTTGCAGTTTCTCGTGGCTTGAAGCAATCACAGCTAGTGTGCTATTGAATAAGAAATTGCATTATCGTCTTTCTAATTACTTCATGATCGTAGATACGACCACACCCGGCCGTGAAGTTATTCTTATGACAAAACAATTTCCTAAGGGATCAGAAAGTTCTTACGGGCGCAAAAACAACTGTAACATTACACAACAGGGAAATTCAATATTAAAGCTGATGCAATAAGACGATAAAACAGTTATCTTTTTATCAATATAACACGCACATTGTACTGCTGATCTTGGTGTCTGTAATCTTAGCAAAACGCATAATTAAAATGAAAATAATACTGAGGAGATGATAGGAATGAGCACTGCTAAATGATTCAGTATTCCCAGAACAAATATTCATTATAACTAAAGCATATATCGTACCTTAAGCTTAATACTACATTGACGGTAGGTTTTTATGTCCGTTTCATGTCCATTGAGCGCTCTTTTATATAGCCATTGTCCTTTTGAGTCACCAGTGCGTCGTCACGATAAGTTATAACAGTTCTTATTTTTTTTTTACACTTCACTCAGACTTAGACGTAACACGTTTTTATACATTTAGTAAAAGTTAGATCAGATTGCCACAAAGCTGCGTCCGTCTTACTTAAGAAAGACAGTACAAGTGTTTAGCGCTCAAGGCTTCATTTGGTCTCCAGTGAACAAAATAGTGAAGGATCGCATATCTATCCGTATTTTTCTGTCTATATTGCCGCCCAAAGACAAGGAATTACATTATTTAGGAAATTCCACCGTCACTATGCGGCGCCTTGTTATACATTAATCATTCTTTATAAACAACTATTTGCCTTCTGGCTGAAAGTATTAATTATTTGCTGTTTTAATGAAGTCTAAAATAGCGAATATCACACGGTCCTTCACGTCTAAGAAAGAAGCCGTGGGTCAGGGGGCTGTGTCCTAATCGATGTACTGTTACCACTTCTGACTGAGGGGAAAGAGGTGCGCCACGGCCTCAGAGTCCCTTTTTTTAAGAGATCGACACGGAGTTTAGTTACGGGATACTGTTTCTGCAACCACACTCTTTAATAGTGAATGTCATAAGCTTAAAACACTTTTACAGAGAGAAATCGAATAACTGACCTTGTTCTCAAAACCGGTAACTCTATTCGCACATGGAATCTGTGCGTATTGATGCTCAAGAGCAAGTTGAGCGCTGCAGACAAACGTCTACCTTCTACACAAACCGTCCTCACTCTCTGGATGTATCTTTTCGAACCGAGGAGGCAATGATAAAACTTGGCTGCAACGCACTTACAAGGGGACCCTCCATACTGTAAATCGCGGATTTTTATGTGCTTCAAATATGTTGCAGAGGCGCTTACCCTGAGCACCTGGCTATCCAGTCTTTTAGCGATGGGTCTTGGTTTTTGAGAAAATTGGTTTTGAAGTTCACTGCGTGCTATGTGTATCTGTATCTTTATATGCATGTGGAGTAAGTCGGCGTAGCGCAGCGGTACAGGTTCGCGTCTACGGAGTTGGAGGTACCGTGTTCGAATCCTGCTCGTATATCTTTTTTTTAAAAAATCGACCGAATTTTTCAATTTTATTGCAAAGAATATCAACAAACAGTGCAGGGTGTGCGAAATTGTAAAGATTTATTCAGTTTTTTTTTTTCAAATATTCATTCCGTTTGTGGTTCGCAGTTGGAGTTCCAAATGTTCGTACAACGGTCGCTTCTTGTAATACCTGAAATCGATCTCCGCCCATTATCATCTCCTCTCCCGTGAATGCCGAAAGCCGTAATGGGAACCCCAGCTCCTAGTTGCGGCCAGTGAAGATGCGAGTTGCATTCCTTTACGTTCTCATCTAAATACAGCGTCAGTTGCTCGCAAAGCGCCTCTAGTGCTGTGTGTTAGAAAAATTCTGTAAAATGGAAGAACCAAGTGTTTCTGCAGTAGTGCAACCAGAAGAGGATCCACAAGTAGAGCAGTTGAACGAAGAATCAAAAGGCGAAATCACAAATGCCATTAAATACACCGAAAATCTACTCTGCGATTTAAATCTCGTAACGAATACACCGCCTAGCGTGATCTCTGCCAATTCTGTTGCAATTGGCGATGGATATGTATCGCAATACGGGATGTCTTGGCCGAAAGACAGATCATTGTTGTTGTTCTGGTCTTCAGTCCTGAGACTGGCTTGATGCAGCTCTCCATGCTACTCTATCCTGTGCAAGCTTCTTCATCTCCCAGTACCTACTGCAGCCTACATCCTTCTGAATATGCTTAGTGTATTCATCTCTTGGCTTCCCTCTACGATTTTTGCCCTCCACGCTGCCCTCCAATACTAAATTGGTGATCCCTCGATGTCGCAGGACATGTCCTACCAACCGATCCCTTCTTCTAGTCAAGTTGTGGCACAAGCTCCTCTTCTCGCCAATTCTATTCAATACCTCCTCATTAATAATGTGGTCTACCCATATAATCTTCAGCAGATCATTGTTGATGATGAATTGAATGATTTCAACGAAGAAGATGAATTGGGAAAATATCATGCGAACCACAAACGGAATGAATATTTGAAAAAATTGATAACTGAATATATCTTCATAATTTCGCACACCTTGCACTGTTTGTTGATATTCTTTGAAATAAAATTGAAAAATTCGGTCAATATTGAAAAACAAAAAAGAAGAAGAACACCAGGATTCGAACACCGTACTTCCAGAGCGGTACCTGTCATCCCTTACCACTGCGCTACGCTGATTTGCTGGGAACATATGTAATGTTACGGGTAATGTGCTAATAGTAAACTGCAGGAGCGTCTATACAAAGGTCCCAGAACTGCTCTCATTAATAAACGGTCACAATGCCCATATAGTACTAGGGACAGAAAGTTGGCTGTAACCAGACGTAAACAGTAATGAAATCCTAAACTCAGATTGGAATGTATACCGCAGAGACAGGCTGGACAGTGAAGGGGGAGATGTGTTTATAGCGATAAGAAGTGCAATAGTATCGAAAGAAATTGACGGAGATCCGAAATGTGAAATAATTTGGGTGAAGGTCACGGTTAAAGCAGGCTCAGACATGGTAATTGTATGTCTCTATAGGCCCCCTGGCTCAGCAGCTGTTGTGGCTGAGCATCTGTAGGATAATTTGGAAAATATTTCGAGTAGATTTCCCCACCATGTTATAGTTCTGGGTGGAGATTTTAATTTGTCGGATATAGACTGGGGGACTCAAACGTTCATAACGGGTGGCAGGGACAAAGAATCCAGTGAAATTTTTTTAAGTGCTTTATCTGAAAACTACCTTGAGCAGTTAAACAGAGAACCGACTCGTGGCGATAACATATTAGACCTTCTGGTGACAAACAGACCCGAACTATTTGAAACAGTTGACGCAGAACAGGGAATTAGCGATCATAAAGCGGTTACTGCATCGATGATTTCAGCCGTAAATAGAAATATTAAAAAAGGTAGCAAGATTTTTCTGTTTAGCAAAAGTGACAAAAAGCAGATTACAGAGTACCTGACGGCTCAACACAAAAGTTTTGTCTCAAGTACAGATAGTGTTGAGGATCAGTGGACAAAGTTCAAAACCATCGTACAATATGCGTTAGATGAGTATGTGTCAAGCAAGATCGTAGAAGATGGAAAAGAGCCACCGTGGTACAACAACCGAGTTAGAAAACTGCTGGGGAAGCAAAGGGAACTTCACAGCAAACATAAACATAGCCAAGGGACCGATGACCAAGCAATCTGGTCCCTTCCCCCCTCCCTTAAACCAACCCAACCCATAAACGTAGCCAAAACCATGCAGACAAACAAAAATTACGCGAAGCAAAATGTAGTATGAGGAGGGCTATGCGAGAGGCGTGCAATGAATTCGAAAGTAAAGTTCTTTGTACTGACTTGGCAGAATATCGTAAGAAATTTTGGTCTTATGTCAAAGCGGTAGGTGGATCAAAACAAAATGTCGAGACACTCTGTGACCAAAATAGTACTGAAACAGAGGATGACAGACTAAAGGCCGAAATACTAAATGTCTTTTTCCAAAGCTGTTTCACATAGGAAGACTGCATTGTAGTTTCTTCTCTAATTTTCGCACAGATGACAGAATGGTAGATATCGAAATAGACGACAGAGGGATGGAGAAACAATTAAAATCGCTCAAAAGAGGAAAGGCCGCTGGACCTGATGGGATACCAGTTCGATTTTACACAGAGTACGCGAAGGAACTTACCGCCTTCTTGCAGCGGTGTACCGTAGGTCTCTAGAAGAGTGTAGCGTTCCAAAGGATTGGAAAAGGGCACAGGTCATCCCCGTTTTCAAGAAGGGACGTCGAACAGATGTGCAGAACTATAGACCTATATCTCTAACGTCGATCAGTTGTAGAATTTTGGAACACGTATTATGTTCGACTATAATGACTTTTCTGGAGACTAGAAATCTACTCTGTAGGAATCAGCATGGGTTTCGAAAAAGACGGTCGTGTGAAACCCAGCTCGCTCTATTCGTCCACGAGACTCAGAGGGCCATAGACACGTGTTCACAGGTAGATGTCGTGTTTCTTGACTTCCGCAAGGCGTTCGATACAGTTCCCCACAGTCGTTTAATGAACAAAGTAAGAGCATATGGACTATCAGACCAATTGTGTGATTGGAATGAAGAGTTCCTAGATAACAGAACACAGCATGTCATTCTCAATGGAGAGAAGTCTTCCGAAGTAAGTGTGATTTCAGGTGTGCCGCAGGGAAGTGTCATGGGACCGTTGCCATTCACAATATACATAAATGACCTTGTGGATGACATCGGAAGTTCACTGAGGCTTTTTGCAGATGATGCTGTGGTGTATCGAGAGGTTGTAACAATGGAAAACTGTACTGAAATGCAGAAGGATCTGCAACAAATTGACGCATGGTGCAGGGAATGGCAATTCAATCTCAATGTAGACAAGTGTAATGTGCTGCGAATACATAGAAAGATAGATCCCTTATCATTTAGCTATAAAATAGCAGGTCAGCAACTGGAAGCAGTTAATTTCATAAATTATCTTGGAGTACGCATTAGGAGTGATTTAAAATGGAATGATCATATAAAGTTGATCGTCGGTAAAGCAGATGCCAGACTGAGATTCATTGGAACAATCCTAAGGAAATGCAATCCGAAAACAAAGGAAGTAGGTTACAGTACGCTTGTTGGCCCACTGCTTGAATACTGCTCAGCAGTGTGGGATCCGTACCAAATAGGGTTGATAGAAGAGATAGAGAAGATCCTACGAAGAGCAGCGCACTTCGTTACAGGATCACTTAGTAATCGCGAAAGCGTTACGGAGATGACAGATGAACTCCAGTGGAAGACTCTGCAGGAGAGACGCTCAGAAGCTCGGTACGGGCTGTTGTTAAAGTTTCGAGAACATACCTTCACCGAAGAGTCAAGCAGTATATTGCTCCCTCCTACGTATATCTCACGAAGAGACCATGAGGATAAAATCAGAGAGATTAGAGCCCACACAGAAGCATACCGACAATCCTTCTTTCCACGAACAATACGAGACTGGAATAGAAGGGAGAACCGATAGAGACATTCAAGGTACCCTCCGCCACACACCGTCAGGTGGCTTGCGGAGTATGGATGTAGATGTAGATGTGGGTTGCTGCGTCTCTGTTCTACAAACGCCTATGGATGTAGATGTACAGTAAGCGGTCAGTGAACTTCAAAATCGATTTACTCAAAAACCAAGGCCCGTCGCTAAAAAACCGGATAGCCAGGTACTCAGCCTAAGTGCCTCTACAACATATTTGAAGAGCATCAAAATGCGTGATTTACTGTATGTTGGGTCCCCTTGTTAGATGAAGTACAGAATGTCACGCATGCCTAAGAATTCTGCGGAGAAAGCTTGTAAATGTGACTTGCGCCCCTCTACAACGCAATGCCGCAATTATTGATACTTAGTATTAAGTTGGTCGTGTACCTTGCCAGACAGTTCCGAGACGTGGTTTGCACCAAAGGCATGCCAATTGTGCGTGTAATGCACTTTGGAAATCACAACGACGCGGTGCGTTAATTGGCGACGTTAAATTGCCACGGATAACGAGCCGACTTGTTTACGGACAGGTTTAGTTTCTCTCTTCAGATTGTGTCGTAAATTCTGGATTTGGCCGCTGTGACTGCTGCTGCCGACGGCGACGCGAGAGCGCGTGACGTGTGGGCTAATGAGCGCGCCGGGTGTCGCAGAGCGTCCTTGGGCGCCGACCCGCGACCACCAGCACGGGAACCAGCACGGCCAGGGCGTTGCGCAAGGCGGCCGCTCTCCTGCCCAGGAGGCTCCGGCGACTCCGCAGAACGCGGAAGCTGCTGCCTCAGGATCGCAGGATGCAGCCAACCAGCGCGGCTTTCATTGTTATGCTAAATGACCATCAGTCAGTAGCCCGCTTTGTTACACTACTGGCCATTACAATTGCAACACCACAAAGATGACGAGCTACAGACGCGAAATTTAGCCGACAGGAAGAAGATGCTGTGATACGCAAATGGTTAGCTTTTCAGAGCATTCACACAAGGTTGGTGCCGGTGGCGACACCTACAACGTGCTGACATGAGGAAAGTTTCCAACCGATTTCTCATACAGAATCAGCTGTTGACGGGCGTTGCCTGGTGAAACGTTGTTGTGATGTCTCGTGTAAGGAGGACAAATGCGTACCCTCACGTTTCCGACTTTGATAAAGGTCGGACTGTAGCCTATCGCGATTGCGGTTTATCGTACTGCGACATTGCTGCTCGCGTTGCTCGAGATCCAATGACTGTTAGCAGAATATGGAATCGGTGGGTTCAGGAGGGTAATACGGATCGCCGTGCCGGATCCCAACCGCCTCGTATCACTAGCAGTCGAGATGACAGGCATCTTATTCGTATTGCTGTAACGGATCGTGCAGCCAGGATTCGGTCCCTGAGTCAACAGATGGGGACGTTTGCAAGACAACCATCTGCACGAGCAGTTCGATGACGTTTGCAGCGGCATGGACTACCAGCTCGGAGACCGTGGTTGCGGTTACCTTGACGCTGCGTCACAGATAGGAGCGCCTGCGATGGTGTACTCAACGATGAACCTGGGTGCACGAATGGCAAATCGTCATTTTTTCTGATGAATCCAGGTTCTGTTTACAGCATAATGATGGTCGCATCCGTGTTTGGCGACATCGTGGTGAACGCACACTGCCGGCCGGAGTGGCTGTGCGGTTCTAGGCGCCACAGTCTGGAGCCGAGCGACCGCTACGGTCGCAGCTTCGAATCCTGCCTCGGGCATGGATGTGTGTGATATCCTTAGGTTAGTTAGGTTTAATTAGTTCTAAGATGTAGGCGACAAATGACCTCAGAAGTTAAGTCGCATAGTGCTCAGAGCCATTTGAACGCACATTGGAAGCGTGTATTCGACATCGCCATACTGGCGTATCACCCTGCGTGATGGTATGGCGTGCCATTGGTTACACGTGTCGATCACCTCTTGTTCGCATTGACGGCACTTTGAACAGTGGACGTTAAATTTCATATGTGTTACGACCCGTGGCTCTACCCTTCATTCGATCCCTGCGAAACCCTACATTTCAGCAGGATAATGAACGACCGCATGTTGCAGGTCCTGTACGGGACTTTCTGGATACAGAAAATGTTCGACTGCTGCCCTGACCAGCACATTCTCCAGATCTCTCACCAACTGAAAGGTCTGGTCTATGGTGGCCGAGCAACTGGCTCGTCACAATACGCCAGTCACTACTCTTGATGAACTGTGGTATCGTGTTGAAACTGCATGGGCAGCTGTACCTGTACACGTAATCCAAGCTCTGACTCGTGCCCAGGCGTATCAAGGCCGTTATTACGGCCAGAGGTGGTTGTTCTGGGTACTGATTTCTCAGGATCTATGCACCCAAATCACATGTCAGTTCTAGTATAATATATTTGTCCAATGAATACCCGTTTATCATCTTCATTTCTTCTTGGTGTAGCAATATTAATGACCAGTAGTGTATTCAAACAAATCTCAGGTTAAACAGGAGATTATTTTAAATCAGTCGGCAGTGTAGCAGCAAGTGCAGTGTATCAATAAATAAAGTTCCACTTTGAAAACGCTGTAGAAAGAGAAACACTGCTCAGAATGACGTCAGATCTGAACAGCATACTGTCGACGCAGGGAAAACGCCATCAGAAAAACGAGACGCGCAACTTGACTGTCTCAATGAACGTTCACACGCAGCCGATAGATCTGTTTCACGAACGGTGACTGTTCGCCTGTAGCCTTGCGAAATCTCCGGACATTTAGTAGTTTGAAAAAAGACATTGGTCCGAAGTCTACTAACGATCTGGAGGAAATTATTGCAAAATTCGGAAAGACTGGTTCTTTTGAAGTGCAGTGTGGCAGAGGGAGAAAAGCGACGTCTATCGAAGATATGGCCACTGGATTGAAGGAGGTGTCGAGCGCCGCGCGGGATTAGCCGAGCGCTCTTAGGCGCTGCAGTCACGGACTGTGCGGCTGGTCCCGGCGGAGGTTCGAGTCCTCCCTCGGGCATGGCTCTGTGTGTTTGTCCTTAGGATAATTTAGGTTAAGTAGTATGTAAGCTTAGGGACTGATGACCTTAGCAGTTGAGTCCCATAAGATTTGACACACATCTGAACATTTTTTTCTTTTTTTTTTTAGGTGTCGTGCGGTGATGTTCAAACATGTCATGCATGGGGAATTGCCACAACGTTGGACATGCCTGCGAGCGGTAAAATTCTACGAAACATTCCGCATTGCTATCCACAGAAAATCACCGATGTTCAGGTGTTGCTTCCTGCTGACGTCACAGCACGACGACGTCCCCTCTGGAATTTCTTGTCGCATGGAAGTGAACAATGAAAAGCCATGGAACATTCTGTCGACAGACGAAGCCCATTTCTATCTCCAAGGACAATTCAATACGCAGAATATGAGTAACGGAAGGCTCGCATACAAATCAATCAGTACCACTTCATTCTGTAAAAATGACAAAGTGATTGCGTGGGGCGGCCTGACGGCATCGTTTTCCGTAGGCTCACATTTCCTTTTTTTTTTTTTTTCTTTTCTTTTCTTCCGAGAAGATGAGGCCTGCGGGTCCTGCTACCCGTACCGTCACTGGCAAACGCTCCTGAGAGTCTTTTTCGCACCAACGTCATTCCACCACTTCAACAGCGTGAATGTGTGGGTCGGATAATTTTTATGCAAGATGGCTCTCCTCCGCTCGTTGCACGGCTGCTGCAGAGACATTTCGGAAATCTAGAATTATCAGCCGTCATTTCGTCACAGCCTGGCCGTCCTGATCACATGATTTTCATTTGTGGCTTCTGGTTGTGGCATTATGTGAAAGATATGTGTTCACTGTTCCAATTACGAACGTAGCTGAATTGAAGGCACGGATTGCGTAACGCATTCTGAACGTGATCCGCATCCCAGAGACACTCCGATCTGTTGTGGAACATGCTGTTTTCGATTTAAGCTTGTGCCGGAAAGCGGTGGACAGCGTATTAAACATGCGCTGTGGCGGTTACAAGACAGAAACCGATGTCATTTTGCTTTTTATACGATTTTTGATCCCAGGACAATTAAAAACAGTCGTCATTTTGCTTTTGTGTCGTTTATGGCCTCAGATCAACAAAAAACAGGTTTCTTCCCGTCCGATGTCCACGACCTTGCCGTGGTGGATGGGCTTACTTAACTAACAAGTGGCATAGCTGTTGACTGCCGAACTTGTTAAGTCATTCACATTTAATAGTACGGATGGTGTAATCAGCATATTACTGTCCATCGGTCACTTGTAGCCACCCCAGTTACATTAAGACGCTTACAGAAACGTAGTTCAAGTGACTCTAAGCACTATGGGACTTAACATCTGAGTTCATCAGTCCACTAGACGTAGAACTACTTAAACCTAACTAACCTAAGGGCATCACACACATCCATCCCCGAGACAGGGTTCCAACCTGCGACCGTAGCAGCCGCGCGGTTCCGGACTGAAGCACCAGAACCGCTCGACCACAGCGGCCAGCACAGAAACATGTATTGGTAAAATTTTCGTTAGTTTACTTTCTGTTTCATAGCGTTCCCCTAGCGTTCTTGATATGCTGTTAAAATTTGATGTCATTCTGAGCAGTGGTTCTCTTTCAACAGCGTTTTGAAACTGGAACTTTAAGTATTGGCACCCTGTACATACGCTAACCAACAGGAAAATTCTAGAATGAAAATTTCACTCTACAGCGGAGTGTGCGCTGATATGAAACTTCCTGGCGGATTAAAACTGTATGCCGGACCGAGACTTGAACTCGGGACTTTTGCCTTTCGCGGGCAAATGCTCTACCAAGTTAGATACCCAAGCACGACTCCCCCCTCGTCCTCACAGCCTGCATGTTCGCAGGAGAGCTTCTGTGGAGTTTGGAAGGTAGGAGACGAGGTACTGGCGGAATTAAAGCTGTGAGGACGGGGCGTGAGTCGTGCTTGGGTAGCTCAGTTGGTAGAGCACTTGCCCGCGAAAGGCAAAGGTCCCGAGTTCGAGTCTCGGTCCGGCACACAGTTTTAATCTGCCAGTAAATTTCAGGAAAATTCTCCTATTGGAGCACAAAACAAGACTAATGTGCTCCTGATGGTGATGCAACTATTCTACGTGGTTGGAGTCAAGAAGTATCTGGGAATTCCCTGCAGAAATAATGATCCGTGCTACCTATACGGCCGTCCATAGTTGCGAAAGCGTTGCCGATGCAGAATTTTGTGCACAAACTGACTACTCGATTATGTCCCACAAATGTTCGATAGGATCCATGTCGGTTGATCTGGGTGGCCAAATTATTTGATGGAACTGTCCAGAATGTTCTTCAAACCAATAGCGAACATTGTCATCCATAAAAATTCTGTCGTTGTTTGGGAACATGAAGTCCATGAATGGCTGCAAATGGCCTCGAAGTAGTCGAACGTAACCATTTAGAGTCAAGGATCGGTTCAGTTGGATCAGAGTCCAATCCGTGTAAACACAGCGCCCACCATTATGGAGCCACCACCAACTTGCATAGTGCATTGTTGACAACTTGGGTTCATGGCTTCACGGGGTCTGCGCCATTCTCGCACTCTGTCATCAGCTCTTACCAACTGAAATCGGGACTCATCTGGTCAGACCACCGTTTTACAGTCGTCTATGGTCTAACAGATATGGTCAGCCCGGGAGAGGTGCTGCAATCGATGTCGTGCTGTTAACAAAGGCACTCGCTTTTGTCGTATGATGCCACGGCCCGTTAAGCCAAGATCCACCGCGCTATCCTATCGGATGCATTCGTCGTACGTTCCACATTTACTTATGCTGTTATTTCAAGCATCGTTGCCTTTCTGTTAGCACTGACAACTCTACGCAAACGCCACTGTCCTCGCTCGTTAAATGAAGGCCATCGGCCACTGCGTTGTCCATGGTGAGAGTAAACGTTTGGTATTCTCAGAGCACGCTTGACGCTGTGGAGCTTCAACTACTGAATTCGCTAACGATTTCCGAAATGTAATGAATGTACCATACGTCTAGCTCCAACTGTCATTCCCTGTTCAAAGGCTGTTAATTCCCTTCGTGCGGCCATAATCACGTCGGGAACTTTTTCACATGTATCACCCGAGAACAAATGACAGCTCCGCCAATGCACTGCCCTTTTATACCTCGTGTACGCGATACAAACGCCATCTGTATATGTGCTTATCGCTATCCCATGGCTTTTGTCACGTCGGTGTATAAGCTGAACAGTGATGGACTGGGCAGCATTCTAGCGAATTTACTTGATGCGACTGGGGAAATCCACTGGTACCAACAACGCCGAAAGTGCAGATTTATATGGCTTGGCGTCTGGAAAAAAAATCGTTTACGAAACGGCGAAGGTCGTCGACTACTTGCATGCTTCTACCGAGCTTCTATGTGAAGTGGTTGGAGAACTGTGAAACTACGAGTAGGTGACAAGATAGTAGACGCCCATGCCTCATCACGAAATATACAGGCTTGAGGCTTGCCCACTCTATGAAGCAGGGTAGGTGGCTATCTGTGCCGTATATGACGACAGAGCACAATGCCCGTGCAGGGACAAGTTTCTCGGGGGTCACAATTTAGCGTACATTATTGAACTTGGAGCTCCGCAATAGACGACCCCTACGTGATCCCATGTCGACATCGTCAATTGTTATTACCATCTCAAGGCCACGCAGCAGCGGACTGCACGGTTTACATAGTCCACCAGACAAATATCCTCTAGTATTCTTTAAAGTTACAAGTTAAAAACTCAACTTTAAATTCTCGATCGGCACCTCATTTACAATACACTATTTCGAGCCTCACTCAGTGAGGTGTCAAATTTTTCTCTAAATTATTTTATTTCCACTTTTAGATAAACCAAGTCACAAAACATTTGGCGGCTTTTTCAATTTTTTGGTAGACATTATCAGTCCAATAAATAATGAACCACTGAGGCGGATGGAGTTGCTCATTCTTAGGAATGAGAGGTGGTATGATGTCGGAACTAGTGGTCTAGCAACAAAGCTCATGCGTGGAAGCCGGGAGGTAGTGGGATCGAATCACGGTCCGGCCGTGGAACTTTTAGTCTGAGCTTTAATCTAGCCTTCGTCTCTCAACGATGTGAGGAATAGTCAGAAACGTGACTAGGTTCGGATTCCACGTTATACAACAGGTCTCCTTTCCCCGGTTGGATAACTGCTGTAGATTAGGGGCACACATGTCGCCGAATTGGTGCCCTATTGAAAGACTTGTATCTGAGCCACATGAAATAAATACTACTGGATTTGATTTCGGCCAATGCGTACCGTAAATCATTCTCGGCATTCCGTCATAGACGCCAAACTCGGAAATACGGTTTCACATATACCAGTTATGCCATATGGAATCAGTACTGCTAAGTAATTTTCCGATAATGATGGATGTGTTTCATCAAAAACAATTCTGCAGTGTTCTGTCTTCACCGTGTGCAAGAAGTATTACTTTCGTTCCAATTTCACTACCTAAGTATTTTGCTTGGTTCACTGAAAATGCTGAAGGAATCCACGTATTTACTTGTCACTTCTACGAATCAGGACAACAGGTACTAATAAGATATATTACTGTGCTGAAGAATGCAGATTAATTGCATTTATGAATGGGCATTATCTATCGTTTGCATCATGCTATATTGTCAGTTCTGGAAAAGCCAAGGTTCCCTCAGTTTCAAGCGTGCAATGGTCAATTTACAGTTTACAGATTACACTAGCAATTCTGTTTTGACATTAAAATATTAGCCATATTTCCTTGCAGAAAGATGTAAGCGCATTTATTTTTCTAAAGAAATCGTCGCAAGCAATCCGCAAGAGCCCATGGGTGAGCTTAGTAACACAGCATCTCTTGCTACCCTTAGTAATCCCCTTCCCATCATCATCAAAGGATAGGAAGAACTCTAATGCGTGGTGAAACCAATCTTCGTAGGGGAAGAAAACCCTGATGAAAAATCCTGGTCCTCCATGTGATGGTAAGGCGATGGGTCACCTAATACACCCAGTAATATGCCACGCTTTCCGGATGGTTTCAATGGAATTGGACGACGGAAACGAAACAAATTTGGTATCTGGAATGTACAGGGCATCCGTAATTGATGTGTCAGCACTGCATGGAATTCAAATTTACCTAACGACACAAGCTCAGCACAATAGGCTGTGGTGGTGGGACTGGACCAAGTGACAAATCAGGCAATCGCCATCGACAGTTGTACTGAACATTTATTTGGCGCATTTAAACAAGACAAATAACAAATAAAAGCATCAAAACATTTTTAAAATTACCATTTAGGTGAGAGGAAGTTACATCAAAATTTAACCATTCATAAACCACGGCACTTATGGCCTATTGAATATTCACTGAAATGAGTTAAAAATTATTTACTTAAAAACTATGATCAACCTGAAGAACAATTTACTAAAATTTGACGAGGAAATGTAGTCTTTCGTTACTGCAGTGATTGGTATTACCAAAGTAATTCAGAGTACAGGCAACAACAAATCACATACCATGGCACACAACCACGTTACTTAAATGGCAGGCACCCTACAATGTAGGATATAAAATGTAAAATTTCTTGTGACCAAGCAACCCCGTGAGATTCAACAAACTACGCCCAGAAGCGGACGCCCGCCCACTCAGCTGTTTCCAATACGGGCTCTGCATGGACCCCCAAACGGGAGCAGAAACGGTCTCGAATAGGCACGAGAAATCCCAGAACTAGTGGGTATCGACAACAGACTGACATCTGTCTTAAGTAACTAGAAACACAATAATTCATTACAGCACATCATCTGTAGAATTAATCAACCTATTAATGAACATCAGCTAAGCAGTACGAATCCATTATCTTATGTGCGTAAGGCCAATTATACATTAAGCCGCGAGCGAACTAGATACACGGCCAGCCGGCACGCGCGGGCCAAGGGGAGCGGAAAATACACAACAGCACAAGCAGGACACAACCAAGGACCTCGCACCCGCTACCAAGACAAACAGCAGAAGTCCCGATAAAACGAAATCAAAATGCAAGTAACTAGCGTGCAGGTTGACGGTATATCGAGACCCCCCCCGCCCCCCCCCCCCATCCCCCGACGCAAAACACAATGCGACTTACAGCAATAGTCACACTTACATTTGTGATTAAATCAGAATTAATTACTATATCCACATACTGTCATAGAAGGAATTCTTGAAATTTCATTAATAGAATAAGTTTCAAACTATTTGAACACAAAACAACTGGTCTCTCAGTAACTTGTAAGAATTTATGAAACTACTCATTTAGAATTAGGCACGTGTCTCTCAGAATCACTATCACTTCAGATAGAAACGTAACAGTAATGTTATTGCAATTCGAATCAAAATATATCCAGGGAAAATTTTATCCGTGTGTATCTATAACAATTGGCCAGCTTAACTCCGTTGTGTGATATAAATACAATAACCAGGGGGCACTAAGACAAGGACCAGGCAAACTGTTTCCAATGGCGGTTAACACTGACAGTAGCAATCTACAAACCAAATGTATCAGCACTCCAGGCCCTAGTAAATGTTAATCATCACATCACATACAGCTCTCACTAGAACATGGCGTACTAAGCAAGTTGAAATTAGCACATTCGAGGACAGACTCAGTAGGAGTAGAAACGGCCGGCCAAGAAAATGAAGTCAACAGCACTGGTCCCAGTAGTGGATTCCGGCCACAATTTACAGCACAAGCAAGGCCCTCACCCTTTTGCTTGTTCACCGAAGCCAGCCGCCGCAGATCCCGGTGCCAGGAGACATACAGGAAGCGAAATACACCAACGGCTTCCCAGTAACGTGACTGCTTCCATGCTGGCGATATTTGCTACGGCGCCGTCACCCGGGTAAACAGCCCCTTTTAGATGTGCTCTTCCTGCTGTCTCGCACGGCGCTTGTACTGTCCGCCAGACTTCCTAAACGACGTTACTGCTAGGCGTCCCAAAGCCAAAATCCTCGCTACTTGCTAGAGTTTACCCCTCGCTCCGCGATCGGCCCGGCAGGTGGGGCCACCACGCGCTCTGCCCACACCACCGGACAGATGACTTATACCGGCGGCGGGAATATCGCTGATCGAGCCACACGGCTCGGTAATAAACAAAAAGTAGTTCTTATGGATATAAGACAACACAACACTGACGTAGCTGTATTATCCGAATCAAAAAAAGAAAGGTAGTGGTTGTGACCATCTGCTTGATTTTGCGCATTAATTTGTGGTGTGGATAAAAGCAGCAGGGTGACAGCAAGGGAATCCATCGTTCTAAACAACCGGTTGTCAAAATATGTAACCTCGTAGGAAGTAGTTTATCAAAGGTAGACAAGGCTCAGTGTGAGAGCTAGAGCCATGAATACTGTGACAGTGGGAGCTATGCCTCAACTGAAGACTCGCTGTTGTAAGTAAAAGCAGAGTTTGAACAGATGTTGATAGAGAGTATAGAAGTCGATCCAAGTGCCCATGAACTGATGCTGGCAGAATATTTTAATAACAGAGCAGGGAAAGACATGCATAGTAAGGCTGTTGTATGGGGTGGATATTAGGAATGAGAATGGGAAAAGGGAGGTGGATTTATTGGAGCGTATGAATTATGAGTAGAAAATGAATTTTTTGTTCACAAGAATATACGTAAATCTACATGGTGTAAACATACAAGATGGTTGAAAGCAATTATTGATTATCTAACCCTGAGACAACTCTACACTCTCTGCGGTAATGAGGATCAGAAGATAACGCAACGTGCTGACGAATATAAGATCATAGCGTATAACTTGGACAGTTTAGGGGAAGGTAGTTCTAAGTAGTTACACCAACAGCGACTGGCAAACAAATCTGAGAGTGCAGAGAAAAAAGTGGAAGAGGAGTATGAGCATATATAAAGAAGGCTACTTATGAAGCAGTGAAAGAAACACTTGGATAATATGGGAAGAAGACTAGACAAGATTGGTGGGATGCAAAAATAGCAGAGATGGTTGGAAGGAAAACAGAAGCTTATTTGTCTTTCCTGAATATCAGTGAAAGTAGAGCTAGATATAGAACACTAAATAGAGAAGTAAAAAGGAGAAGTCTTAAAAAGAAAAAATAAGGTACGGGAAGAAAGATGTGAATATGTAGAGAGGATGATTGGTGGGGCTCGTAGTGCTGAGACATGGAGGACAATTAAGTCAGTGCTAGTGACAACTAATGACAAGCTACACCATCATAATATTAGTAATAGTCAATGGACAATGTATTTTCAGAATATTTTTGAGGAAAATCGGGTTGCTTTTCACGTAGTTGTGAGATGAGGATGCAACAGGAGGAGTTAAGGTGCTTAGAAATAAAAGTTCTTCGATAGGTTGTGAGGAAAGATGAAGAAAACATCAGGATATGGATCAATATGTCCAGAGCTGGTGAAGTATGGTCCACCGAAATTGTTGGAGAAGCTAACTAAGCTGTTTGAAAAAGTATTAAATGGAAAAGATGTTACATCGGAATGGCAAATATGCTACACAAGACCGGTGCATAAGAAAGAGTCATATTACGACCCAAATAATTATAGGAGAGTGGCATTGATCCCTTTCTTCAGAAGACTGTACTAGAAGGTGCTCAAAGATTTTGTAGAGAATGAAACGAATCACAAGCAGCAAGCAGAGCAAGCAGGATTCCCGGCAGGAAGATAAATAATGGACAACGTCTTCACAATGAGACTAATATGTGAAAAACGTGCAAAGGTTGGACTGGAGAGCAAGTTGCACTGGTTGATCTAAAGAAAACGTGATAACGTACTCACCAACAAGCTGTGGTTAAACTTGAAAGAGACAGAGTTAGATAAAAGATTGCTAAATGCTGTTATGGAATTATATGAAAATAACACAGTGAGAGAGAGGATTGGCATTAGTTGGACAGAAGAATTCGATGTAGATAAGGGTCTGTGGCGGAATGTGGGCTGTCGCCGACTCTCTTTAAGCTGTATCTAGTAGCGATCCTGCAGACTTGGGATATAAAATGCCGGATTATGGGAGTGACAGTAGAGGACAGTAAGACATTTAGCCTGTATTTTGCACGTGACCAGATTGTACTAGCAGAAGATGAATTATCTCAGCTATATGATAAGAAAGCTTAAAGTGGAATACAATAAATCTGGCCTGAAGATGAACATGAAGAAGTGTGTGTACTTGGCTGTTGCAACGGTAAAAAAAAAAAAAAAAAAAATTAATTTGGAGATAGATGAAGAAGTAACTATAAGTGTGTGGAAAGGCAATATATCTTGGGGTATTATTTAATAAACTGGACATAAGCAATGATGAAATCACCAGAAGAATTAATAAAGGACGAGCTCTAACAAGGACAATGATCTCCATTCTGTGGAACAAACAGATAAGAAGAACAACAAAGAAGAGAATATATACGACTGTAATCCAGAGCGTAGTTTCGTACGGAGCAGAAGCCTGGGACATAAACAAAAGAATTAAGAATAAACTGCTTGCCACTGAGTCAGATTACTTAAGTTCAAGCTGTACTGGGATGGATAGGATAAGAAATGACATAATCCGACAAAGTATGAAAATGAATAGATATATATGTGACATGACGCAACTGGCGGAATGATGTGGATTAGGGAATAGAAGCAAGAAATATAAATGTTGAGGAAAGCCAAGATAGGAGAATATGGCGTCTGTGGGGCGGAGTAGCTGCGCCAGCCGTTGATAACCTGCAAGAAAAAGAAGAAATCTACGTACGAGGTGTGGAAGTCTAGAAACAGATGCATTATCTGTTGTTATGGCTTGTTGGCGAAGCGGTTAACAACGAACGACGCGGTAAATGGTCGAATCGCTGTACGTACCACTTCGAGCAAGTAGCTCGTTAGGTAAGTAACAGTCGTTGCAGAGTACGCTAGAATTGCAAATAAAGTCGTTCCTACATTTCATAGAGTATGAAACTCTATAAAAACGAGGTTTCAGATACTCGGAACAGAGTTCTTGCCGCAAACTTACCTATAGTACGAATTAACGATTGGTCATAAATGTTCTGCGTTTTTTGGATGGAATTACATCTCTAGTAATTTCCCACTCTTTTGATACGGTAGGTTTTCTACAAATTTTCCACAGGCATGTTAATAATTTGAACTCAATATGTTTAATGATCTTGCTTGGAAGAGGTAAATGCAAGGACACATCGCTTGTTTGCATCAAATATTACAGCTCAGATGGCGCTATGTTTTTTTAATATCACATTTTCCTTTATCGTAATGCCGATTCTGTGTTTAAAGAAACTATGCTGCGTTTTTGGTGCCATATGTCTAATTTACGTTCACCCTTACGCAGTTACGACTATTTTAAGACAAGATCTATATAATCCGTAGAGAATGATACAGACTATATAACGTTTGCTGCAGGAGAACAATTGCTTGAATCGTGTATAAATTCAGCGGACTGACTGGCGCTTAGTCCCACATTACCGCAAATCCCGTAAGTAAACAGTCGCACTGTCAAATTATCCCTTCAATGTTAACTCTTCATTATCTTGTCTCGATATTTTTGAAGACATAAAACGCCTTTAGCTATGATAATTACACATGTAAGATCCAAAGAAACTGGCACACCTGTCTAATATCGTGTATTGCCCCCGCGAATACGCAGAAGTGCCACAAGACGACGTAGCATGGATTCGACTAATGTCTGATGTAGTGCTAGAGGGAACTGTCACCATGCATAAATGCAGGGCTGGCCGTAAATCCGTAAGAGTACGGGGAGGTGGAGATCTCTTCCGAATAGCACGTCGCAAGACATCCCAGGCACGCTCAATAATGTTCATGTCTGGGGAGTCTGGTGGCCAGCGGAAGTGGTTAAACTCAACTGTCGCGTTGTCCTGTTGGAATTGCCCGAGCCCGTTGGAATGTACAATGGACATGAAAGGATTCAGGTGATCAGACGGTATGCTTATGTACCTGTCACCTGTCAGTGAGCCGTGTGCTGCTCACGTTGGTGCCGTTGGTAGGTTGGCATCATGTGATAGGGATAGTGATGTCTCGTTTTCTTCTTCTGTTTACTGGCGCCATTACGTTTGCTAGCGTTGTCTGTCCGCGAGTGGCAGCAGCAGCGTTTATCGATATCTAGTACTATCTTTGGAAGGATGTGAAGTGTGTTCCGGGTCGGGTGTGTCGGTAGTTCGGTTGGGACTTTTCTCAGGCCGGCCGGAGTGGTCGTGCGGTTCTAGGCGCTATAGTCTGGAAACGCGCGACCGCTACGGTCGCAGGTTCGAATCCTGCCTCGGGCATGGATGTGTGTGGTGTCCTTAGGTTAGTTAGGTTTAAGTAGTTCTAAGTTCTAGGGGACTGATGACCACAGAAGTTAAGTCCCATAGTGCTCAGAGCCATTTGAACCAACTTTTCTCAGGTCGATCCTTGGAGTACTTTCTGTGAATCACTCCCTTATTTATTTAGTCTGATTGTGTCAATTGTTTAAAAAATATTTTGTTTAAATTATTCCTATTGCTTTTGGCCTTTAGTCGACTAATAGTTTGAATTCTTCTTAATAAGGCCTTCAGCCATCAGTGTAGCTTGTGTTACAGTCAATTTTTTTAATGATTGTTTTAAAATTTATTTTGGTATTTTCAATGTGTAGTTGTCTTCCTCACTTGTAACTCAGACCTTCAGCCGCAAATTGTTCTGAAGTATTGTTTGCGGCCTTCAGCCAACAAATAATTTTGAATTCTTTCTTAATAAGGGCTTCAGTCGTCTTGTGGCTTGCGTTACAGTCAATTTTTTTTAAAATGATGAAATGATTGTTTTAGAAATTATTTTGGTATTTTCAACGTGTAGTTGTCTTCCTCACTTGTAATTCAGGCCTTCAGCCCCTAATTATTGTGAAGTATTGTTTGTGCCCTTCAGCCGACAAATAATTTTGAATTCTTTTTTAATAAGGCATTCAGCCGTCGGAGTAGCTTGTGTTACAGTCAATTTTTTTTTTTAAATGATTGTTTTCAAAAAATTATTTTCTTAAATAAAGTGTATATGTGTACCGTGCAACGAACAACTGATTAGGCCCCGTTCACACCCTTTCCTGCTTTCCCTAAGTCCCACGTCTCAGTCAGGATCGTATCTAAATGTATCAGGGGTCCTATATCACTCCAACTGCACACGCCCCAAACCATTACAGAGCGTCCACCCGCTTGAACAGTCCCCTGCTGACGTGCAGGGTCCATGGATTCATGAGGATCCGTACACGCCCAGCTCCTCGATACAATTTTAAACGAGACTCATCCGACCAGACAACATGTCTTCAGTCATCAACAGTCCATTGTCGATGTTGAAGGGCCCAGTCATTAAGGATACACGAGTGGGAGAAGGCCTTCGTCTCCGAAAGCCCATATCGATGATGTTCCGTTGAATGGTTCGCACGCTGACACTTGTTGATGGCCCAGTATCGCAATCTGCGGAAGGGTTTACCTCTGTCATGTTGAACGATTCTCTTCAGTCGTCATTGGTACCGTTCTTGTAGAATCTTCCTCCGGCCGCAGCGATATCGGAGATTTGACGTTTTACCGGATTCCTGATTTTCATGGTACACTCGTGAATTGGTCGTACGGGAAAATCCCCACTTCATCGCTACTTCGGAGATGCTGTGTCCAATCGTTCGTGTGCCGACTATAATGCAAGGTTCAAACTCACTTAAATCTTGATATATATATATTTTGCAGCGCCATAGTGTGCCTGTTTACTTATCTCTGTATTTAAATACTCATTTCTATACCAGTTTCTTTGGCGCTTCAGTGCAATTAGACGGCATTGACTTTTCCTCCTTTGGCATATTCCGGTTTGCACCCATAGCAACAAGAGTTCCTATTACAAAAAACAAATGTGTAAAACCAGGGTAACGGAACTTAAATGTTTTTACAGTACCTCAGAATGTAAACAATCAGGGATACACTGAAGCAAAGACTTTTGTGGTTTGATGATAGCGCCATCCAGAGCACACACACTCCATAGATATTCATACCGTACCACACGTCTTTTGGCCTTTAAAGCTCCTGTCGATAATTTTTCCATATTTAAGGGTTAAATTGGGGGAAAGTTAAATTTGGCTTTTTTAAAACTCCGTCTTTTTATTCTTTGACAAAACGTGTTTCGACTTCCATGCCTCATTTTCAGCTAGTCTTCCTTTATTTATGAAACTTCATTAACTATGACAATGTAGTTGTACAGTTTGGCTTTCTTTTGTGTCTTTATGTGAGCTGACAGACTGTCACGTTTTTCCTCGTAACGCATCTCTCTGGTGTGTTTTCCTTGTTGGTTGTAGTTATATACACCATTATTCATCGTTTTTATTTCAGTTTCACTTGGTGTCACGCGTTCTTAGAACAAACAATGATATTTACGGGAAAATTTATGGCGCCACACTCATACATTAGTTTCGAAACTGTGGCTTCTGCTACACAGTCTCATACGTTGAAATCCATATTTGAAAATTGCAGGTTCTTTCATTGCATATTTAATAGATTACATTAGGGAAGATAAACTTCTTCTCTAAGATCGCTAATAATAGTCTTTATTGCCGATCACAAGTTTCAACATACAATGTTACCACCTTCAGACCAGAAAAATATTCATACAGCACGAGTATATACAAAACAATTTTACTACACAGTATATGGCACAAAATAAAAGAAAAAGCCAGAAATACAACATACCTCGACAGACATGATGTTGCTTACTTCTTAAAATAGCAGTAACAATTCTCTTACTTATGAATTGACAGGTACGTAACAGGCTAGAAGACTAAGGCATCGGCGTGTAAAAATTAAAACAGCTATACAGACAGTTATTTACCACATACATCTGTCTTACATTACTCACAACAGAGCACATCATTGCAGCCAGGGCGCCGCTAGACTAGTAGGCGGATGCCAGTAAAGGACAAATAGACTGACAGATGTCGCTACGTCCTTTCTTACAAATAATTTGTGTGATTACAGTACAGCGTGCTAGCTAAAACTTGGACGAAAACAAATTTAAATACATATTCTCAAAATTATTGGCACTTATTAATTAAGGCAGAGTTTAAAAATTAATCTTATAACGTTAATTACGCAGTGTACCTATGTAGAAGCTGAATTTACATTCGGTCCAGTTACTGCAAACTGATATAAATAGATCACTTAACACAAAATATAACGGTTTACAAAAACCACAGACAAAAGTACAAATCAATTAAAAATGTTTATCTTTTTTTTGTAAAATTTGCAAATCTTAAAAAGGCGGGGGTAAAAATTATAGCCTGGGCTCCTAAAAGGTCATTGAATTAGCCGTGTTAGTTGTGGTCACAACCAAAGTAACGACAATGTGCTTGAATGATAACACAGTAAAATATTTTATTATAAAGTGCGGAAACATGATTGTCAGTAGGGCTTACACAAAGTCATTTGGGTAATCTGTAAGTACCAGCGTATCTGTGGTTATGTCCAACGTAACACCAATGCACTCGACTACTAACATAGTAAAAATGAGAAAAAAACAATATTTTAAAGATGCGGAGCTATAGTTATCATCAGGGCTTACACATGTCCTTTGTGTAACTATCCATGCTGCAGAAAAAAACCGAGCGAAAACCGTATGTGCCGAAAAGGAATAATTACAGCAGTAATGGTAACACACCTAGTTAACTGTGTAGCAGTAGATGGATATTAGTCTAACGAAATAGCGATAATACACATGACTTTCTTAAAAGCAGTTTATGTGACCGAACAAGTTTCACAATATTTCATATTACAACTACAACCCCCATCCCCCCCCCCCCCGTCTCCCCACCGCCCTCCGTCTACTGTTTACGAACGAGACGGCTACTGCCACTGCGCCTTGTTTGCTGCATTTGCTCTGTGTCGTCTCTGTGCTGAAAGCTTCCGTGTCTCCTCTCTGTATTCCCTGCACTGCAGAGGAACACAGTTGTTCCATTAAAGTCCTCGCCTCTTACGACGCATCCTCGGCCGAGACATCCGTGAGAGTACGGCAGCTGAGGAACTGCCGCCGGTAGCTGCGAGCGCATGTGAGCAGGCTACAAACCGGCTTTTACGACGTGTAAACCGAGCCGCCGGCGACCTTGGAGTAACTGGCAAGGAGATTGCGAGGGAGAGAGAAAGAGACTGCGAGCCCGAGACACACACACACACACACACACATACAGAGAGAGAGAGAGAGAAAGAGAGGGGGGCGGGGGAGAGAGAGAGAGAGAGAGAGAGAGAGAGAGAGAGAGATGGCTTTGCGACAAGAGCAGAATCCGTCCGCAAGCACTTGTAAGTGGTCCCTGTCCGTCTGCAGCAGTGCCGAGCAACGCGCCACGGTCGGGTAGTCACCGGTGCAACGCCTGGAGAACTGAACACTTCTCAACAAGTACCTGAAATTCAGAATCGCCACTTAACCAGAGTGCATGTCCAAGGGGAAAGCAAATCGTCATGTTGTTGTAGTCTTCAGTCAAAAAGTTGTTTTTTACGAATTTTTCCATCGCTGCATTTCTACTGCAACCTACATCCACTTGATTACTGATTTACTGTAATGAAGTATTAGTGTCCCTTTAAAATTCACCTCTCTCATACATACCCCCATTCCCAAATTAAATATTCCTTATATCTCAAGCTGGGCCTTTTTAACCTTTCTTTTACTCACATTGTGCCATGCATATATTTTTCCTTCGATTAAATTCACTACATCATTAACCAACACATCTACAAATGAAATAGATGTGATACACGAGTCGGCTATGTCTAATAATGAGTAAGAAAATACGAATGCAGGTAAACTGTTGGATGAATTTTCTCTCTGTAGTGGAGTGAGGTTCAAATGGTTGAAATGGCTCTGAGCACTATGGGACTTAACATCTGTGGTCATCAGTCCCCTAGAACTTAGAACAAGTTAAACCTAACTAACCTAAGGACAAGACACACATCGATGCCCGAGGCAGAATTCGAACCTGTGACCGTAGCGGTCACGCGGTAGTGGAGTGTGCTGGTATAAAACTTACTGGCAGATTAAAACTGTATGCCGGACTGGAGCTCGAAAACGCGACTTTTGCCTTTCGCGAGCAGATGTTCTACATGTTGTCGTATCCCTAGAGGTTTGTGGATGACAGGGCGTCTTACATAGATCGACGTAATCGATGAGCTCTGGCAGCTTGCGGAACTCCAACTGTGACTTGACTGCAAGCTGCAAAGTGTTCTCAGGGATACAGAACCGTGTGTAATTCTCAAGGCAGCCCAGAGTACATGAAAGTCGTAATAAACTCATAACTGACGAAGCCTAATCCTAGCACTTAATGACGGCCTCTATTTCAGTGCTGTTTATCATGAACACTGACTTCGCAGCTCTACAAGACAGCAACCTGCAAACCCACGTGAGTCTCCTTCGTGATGGCATTGTGTCGATATCTCGATTAAAAGTCCACAGCCTGGCAACGGGCGACTCAGGGCTAGCGTCACAGACCCCTACCGTACTGTCCACCAACTTGGTGGTGCGTCCCGCATTTCATACCCGTCACACCTGTATTATGTCATATTAGGTACGCTCTGGAAAACTCCGTCTGACGTACATAGCTGTCACTTGCATGAATCTTACAATGGCTTGAACCTTACAGTGTTGTTGTGGTCTTCAGTCCAGAGACTGGTTTGATGCAGCTCTCCATGTTACTCTATCCTGTGCAAGCCTCTTCATCTCTGAATAAATGCTACAACTTACGTCCTTCCGAACCTGCTTAGCGTATACATCTCTTGGTCTCTCTCTACGATTTTTACCCTCCACGCTTCCCTCCAGTACCAATTTGGCGATCCCTTGATAACTCAGAACGTGTCCTGGCAACCGATCCCTTCTTCTTGTCAAGTTGTGCCACAAATTTCTCTTCTCCCCAATTCTGTTCAATACCTCCTCATTACTTATATGATCTACCCATCTAATCTTGAGCATTCTTCTGTAGCACCACATTTCGAAAGCTTCTATTCTCTTCTTGTCTAAACTGTTTATCGTCCACGTTTCACTTCCATACATGGCTACACTCCACACAAATACTTTCAGAAAAGATTTCCTGACACTTAAATCTATACTTGATGTTGACAAATTTCTCTTCTTAAGAAACTCTTTCCTTGCCATAGTCAGTCTACATTTTATATCCTCTCTAATTCGACCATCATCAGTTATTTTGTTCCCCAAATAGCAAAACTCATTTACCACTTTAAGTGTCTCATTTCCGAATCTAACACCCTCAGCATAACATGATTTAGCTCGACTACATTCCATTATCCTCGTTTTGCTTTTGTTGATGTTCTTCTTATATCTTCGTTTCAAGACACTGTCCATTCCGTTCAACTGCTCTTCCAGGTCCTTTCCTGACTCCAACAGAATTACAATGTCATCAGGAATTTCGAAGTTTTTATTTCTTCTCCATGGATTTTAATTCCTACTCCAGTTTTTTCTTTTGTTGCCCTTGGAATAAAATCGGGGGTTGGCTACAACTCTGACGCACTCCCATCTCAACCACTGCTTCCCTTTCTTGCCCCGCGACTCTTATGATTGCCATCTGGCTTCTGTACAAATTGTAAATAGCCTTTCGCTCCCTGTATTTTAGCCCTGCCACCTTCACAATCTGAGAGAGTGTTTTCCAGTCAGCATTATCTAAAGCTTTCTCTAAATCTACAAATGCTAGAAAGTAGGTTTGCCTTTCCTTAACCTGTCTTCTAAGACAAGTCGTATTATCAGTATTGCCTCGTGTGTTCCAACATCTCTACGGAATCTAAACTGATCTTTCCCGAAGTCGGCATCTACCAGTTCTTCCATTCGTCTGTAAAGAATTCGTGTTAGCATTTTGCAACCGTGACTTATTAAACTGATAGTTCAGTAATTTTCACAACTGCTTTCTTTGGTATTGGAATTATTATATCCTTCTTGAAGTCTGAGTTTATTTCGCCTGTCTCATACATCTTGCTCACCAGATGGTAGAGTTTTGGCATGACTGGCTCTCCCAAGGCTATCAGAAGTTCTAATGGATTGTTGTCTACTCCTGGAGCCTTGTTTCAGTGCTCTGTCAAATTCTTCACACACTATCATATCTCCCATTTCGTCTTCTTCTACGTCCTCTTCCGTTTCCATAATATTGCCCTCAAGTACATGGCCCTTTCATAGACCCTCTATATGCTCCTTCGACCTTCCTGGCTTCCCTTTTTTGCTTAGGGCGGGTTTTCCATCTGAGCTCTTGATATTCATACTGGTGGTTGTCTTTCCTCCAAAGGTCTTTTTAATTTTCCTGTAGGCAATATCTATCATACCCCTAGTGATATATGGCTCTACATCATTACATTTGTTCTCTAGCCATTTCTGCTTAGCCATTTTGCACTTCCTGTCGATCTCATTTTTTTGACGTTTGTGTTCCTTTTTGACTGCTTCATTTATTGCTTTTTTATATTTTCTCCTGTCATCAATGAAGTTCAATATCTCTTCTGTTTCCCAAGAAGTTCTACTATCCCTCTTCTTTTTACCTACTTGGTCCTCTGCTGCCTTCACTATTTCATCTCCTAAGATTACCCATTCTTATTCTACTGTATTTCTTTTCCCTGTTCTTGTCAATCGTTCCTTAATGCTCTCTGTGAACCTCTCTATAACCTCTGCTTCTTTCAGTTTATCCAGATCCAATCTCCTTAAATTCCGACCTTTTTGCAGTTTCTTCAGTTTCAATCTGCAGTTCATAACCAATACATTGAGGTCAGAGTCCACATCTACACGTGGAAAACTCTTACAATTTAAAACCTAGTCCCTAAATCTGTATCTTACCATTATATAATCTATCTGAAACCTTCTGGTGTCTCCAGGCCTCTTCCTTGTTTACAACCTTCTTTCATGTTTTTTAAACCAACTATTAGCTATGATTAAGTTATTCTCTGTGCAAAATTCTATCAGGCGGCTTCCCCTTTCATTCATTACCCCCAGTCCATATTCATCTACTGCTTTTCTTTCTCTTCCTTTTCCTACAGTCGCATTCCAGTCGCCCATGACTACAAAATTTTCAGGTCCCTTAACTATATGAATAATGTCTTTTATCGCATCATACATTTCTTCAATCTCTTCATCATCTGCGGAGCTAATTGGCATATAAACTTGTACTACTGTGGTAGGCGTGGGCTCAGTGTCTATCGTGGCCTCAGTAAGGTTCAAATGGCTCTGAGCACTATGGGACTTAACTGCTGAGGTCATTAACTAACCTAAGGACATCACGCAAAACCATGCCCGAGGCAGGATTCGAACCTGCGACCGTAGCGGTCGCGCGGTTCCAGACTGTAGCGCCTACAACCGCTCGGCCACTCCGGCCGGCGCTACAATAAGGCGTTCTCTATGCTGTTCGTAGTAGCTTATCCTTCCTATTTTTTTGTTCATTATTAAACCCACTCCTGCATTACTGTTATTTGATTTTGTGTTTATAACCCAGTATTCAGCAGACCAGAAGTCTTGTTCCTCCTGCAAGCGGACTTCACTAATTCCCAGCATATCTAACATCAACCTATCCATTTTCCTTTTTAAATTTTCTAACCTACCTTCCCATTAAGGGATCTGACATTCCATGCTCCGATCTGCAGAAAGCCAGTTTTGTTTCTCCTGATGACGATGTCCTCCTGTGTAGTCCCCGCCTAGAGACTCGAATGGGGGACTATTTTACCTCCGGAATATTTTACCCAAGAGGACGCCATCATCATTTAACCATTCAGTAAAGATGTATGCCCTTAGGAAAAATTACGGCTTTAGTTTCCCCTTGCTTTCAGCCGTTCGCAGTACCAGCACAGCAAGGCCGTTTTGGTTGATGTTACAAGGCGAGATCATCAGTTATTCATCCAGACTGTTGTCCCTGCAACTATTGAAAAGTCTGCTGCCCCTCTTCAGGAACCACACGTTTGTCTGGCCTCTCAACAGATACCCCTCCGTTGTGGTTGCACCTACGGTGCAGCTATCTGTATCGCTGAGGCACGCAAGCCTCTCCACCATTCGCAAGGTCCATGATTCATGGGTAAGGGAGGCGGAGGGGGGGGGGGGGAGGGGAGGGACCTTATAATATTTGGGCATGTTCCGAGGCTTAGTCTCTGTCGTCATGCTGAGTGTGTCGGGAAGGTGGTCATGCGCTTGGTGAAAACTTAGGTTTCTCGTGTGTGCATAGTTTGTTTGTCTGGACGGTGCCAGCCTGACGACAGTGGAGTACACGAGTATACAGTCCTTCTGCTGCTTTCTGAAGACATATTTTCATTGCCACTTGGAATTAATGCCTACGGTTTGCAACACCGAAGTTGCAAATAAAATACCTTCTGCACCATCCAAAATTTTCGCCGTTTAATATCCATTAATAACTGTATTTTTGTTTCTGAAGCTGGACAGAAACTATATTTAATACGTAATCGATGTACTATTTTTGACAGTATTTAATTGATTTTAATTATAATGGAAAAATTGTAAATTGCTGAATAACAACCAAGGCATCTTTATTGAAGTGTATGAATAGTAACGAAAAAATGGTGGTGTCTGTGCCATTGTTTATCTTTGTGTATGGAGAGTCTCTGTCACGTTGCGAGGGGGGGGGGGGGGGGGGGGGCACCAGCTTGAGTCTTGAAATAGTGCGGAAGTGTGTGTCGGACGCTCCCGCGGACGCAGTGTGCAGGCACCAACGTAGGCTAGCCTCGTACGTAGATATGCGAGTATTGAGAGCGTGGTAGGAGTGAAGAGGCGGAGGAAGCTGCAATTCCAACTGTTACGTGTCCCATAATTATCCGTGGCTCTGGAGACGACTCGGGGTTCCTCTCATCGAGCAGCAGCAACAACAACAACAACAATGGCAGCTCAGCATTGTCGTCGTCTACATTCTTCGTCGTTTGCACAGTTACAACATCGTAAGACTGTTAACTGACAAACATAATGATGTAGACGCTTTGTCCACCAACATTTCTTGTACAGAGTATGAATAACTTTCAATAATTAAAACTTGTAGGGCACTTACGTTGTCATTGTCCTCACACATTATTATCAAGCAGTGTCCTTTTGTTTCCACGAAATCACCGAGTGTTGTAAGAACGTGAAAAGTGATTACCTATTTACTGCCAGTTTGTGTGTTTGCTAAAAACCAGTTTCATTTTAAATTTTCTGCCACTGTAACTGTTCATTCTTGTATTGCATAACAGAGTGCTACTTACAGTAAAGTAAAATTTCACTGGCAAAACTAATAACTAAAGGTACAGCACAAATTAAAAGTGGGCAATTTCATTTATTACGTATTTAGCTTAGCGAGTGACTTCTGCTGGCTTGGTAAGAATTTTATTGTTGTTATTTTAAAAGTAAAACCAATTGTTCATTTGCTTAAAGTAAATTCAGTTCGATCTTTCAACAATCAAAAGTAAATTGCTTGCCTTTTTCTAAATTTTGTATTAGGTTACACTGAGGTTACTGAAAGTTATTGTTTTACATTACAAACTTTAAGTTAAGCCAGTCCTTTATTTAGCCATTCATTTAACGTTACTTCCAAAATTTAGTATTTCGGAGGAAGTAACTGCAAACTCAGTGCTTTCTGATTCATTTGTTTTCTCGTGAACTGTTGTGCTGTGGAAAAGCATGACAACCTTCTGTCGCCACGCCAGTGATTATTTGCTCAAATTTCTTTGCCACTACCTTTCTCAAGATTCTGGAGATTCATTACCTAAGAGGGCTGTCACCCGTTTAATTCTGTCTTCCTACCTAATCAGTGTTTTCTTTGTGTTATGAGCGATTTTTGTAGTAAATATTACGTGGTAACCTCCCCCCCCCCCCCCCTTCCCTGTGCGGTTCGTGAGCGATTGCACTATAGTCTACCCATTTCAAAGTTATCATCAGTGTTTAGCTTAAATTTAGAATAGATTCTTTCTTCATAACAGTCTGTTGTACACTTTCCTCCAGCAGACCGGCGTTATTTTCTTTTCAGTAACAATAGCCTCACTCACTGTAAAATTTCATTAGGCATATGCGATCACGGTTAGTTACATCGCAGTCCAGTAGGCTGATTAGGATGGTGGAGGTTACAGGTTGATACCTGTTTCATTTCTCGATCGCGTATTTCGAGACACAACTGTAGTCGTTTCGTAAGCACTTGCCCACGGCCGGCCGCGGTGGTCTAGTGGTTCTAGGCGCGCAGTCCGGAACCGCGGGACTGCTACGGTCGCAGGTTCGAATCCTGCCTCTGGCATGGATGTGTGTGATGTCCTTAGGTTAGTTAGGTTTAATTAGTTCTAAGTTCTAGGCGACTGATGACCTCAGCAGTTAAGTCGCATAGTGCTCAGAGCCATTTGAACCATTTGAACTTGCCCACGAAAGGCAAAAATCCCGGTTTCGAATACCGGCCCGTGACACAGTTTTAATCTGGCAGGAAGTTTCATATCAACGCACTCCCCGCTGCAGAGTGAACATTTCACTCTGGAAACACCCCTCAGCCTGTGGCTGAGCCATGTCTCCACAATAGTTTTTCTTCCTCAAGTGCTAATCCTGCAACAGTGGCAAGAGAACTTTTGTGAAGTAGAAGATAAGGTACTGGCTCAAGGAAACCTGTAAGGATATGTCTTGAGTCGTGCTCGGGTAGCTCAGTTGGTAGAGCATTTGCCCATTAAAGGTGAAGTTCCCGGGTTCGAGTCCCTGTCCGGCACACAGTTTTAATCTGCCAGGAAGATAAATGCTACGGACAGCATAGCGAACTGGTAGGCAAGGCCAACTAGAAACAATACGACCACTTGCTTCTTAGATTTTTGGACGCCTGTAGAATGCAATACAGCAGTGATACTGCTTAGTATGAATTTTAAAATCCTTAGTCAGATTTCGGAGCTATGTGGCACCAGTTGTAAACGCACACACAGCTCACGCAGTTCTCGTAAATTACGTATCAGTGGTTTTTAGCACTGAGCTGGCGCGAGCCGGCCGGGGTGGCCGAGCCGTTCTAGGCGCTACAGTCTGGAACCGCGCGATCGCTACGGTCACAGGTTCGGATCTTGCCTCGGACATGGATGTGTGTGATGTCCTTAGGTTATTTAGGTTTAAGTAGTTCTAAGTTCTAGGGGACTGATTACCTCAGAAGTTAAGTCCCATAGTGCTCACAGCCATTTGAACCATTTTGAGCTGGCGCTTGATACCATCCCAGATGTGTTCGATTGGCATCAAATCAAGCGAATTTCATGGCCAAGACATCATTGTGAATTCTCTATCATGTTACTCACACCACTGTATTACCTATTGACGCGGACAGTTACCTTGGTAGCGCAAGCCATCAGCATGAAGAGAGGAGGATGGTGTGCAATAACGTTCACGTAGTCCACAGCTGTCTCAGTGCCTTCGATTACTAGTACAGGTGTCATAGAAGCACAGGTAAAAAAACGGAAATGTCGTGTGGCTAGGGCCTCCTGTCGGGTAGACCGTTCGCCTGGTGCAGGTCTTTCGATTTGACGCCACTTCGGCGACCTGCGCGTCGATGGGGATGAAATGATGATGATTAGGACAACACAACACCCAGTCCCTGAGCGGAGAAAATTTCCGACCCAGCCGGGAATCTAACCCGGGCTCTTAGGATTGACAGTCTGTCACGCTGACCACTCAGCTACCGGGGCGGACATAGAAGCACAGGTGAATGTCTTTCACAGCATAATACTACCACCACTGGCTGACGGCTGTGGACGTGGTGCAGCATGAAACGTCATTTACCCGACCAGATGACACGTTTCCATTGATCCACGTTCGAGTTTCGATGATCGCATATCCCCTGCAACCGTAATTGACGATGTCGTAGGTTCAACATGGCTAGGCATAATGGATGTCTGCTGTGGAGCCGCATGATCTAAAAAAAAGTACTCCGAACAGAGTTCTCCGAAACACTTGTAGCTGCACCAGGATTGCACAAGACGTAAGATCTGCCACAGCTCGCTGTCCACCCTTCATTGCAGAGAAGGAAGGCCTTCAACTTCACCGTTTTGTGATGCGGCGCTAACGTCGAACC
The DNA here is from genome assembly GCF_021461385.2 of Schistocerca piceifrons. Lineage (NCBI taxonomy): Eukaryota > Metazoa > Arthropoda > Insecta > Orthoptera > Acrididae > Schistocerca > Schistocerca piceifrons. The sequence goes on along the minus strand of NC_060140.1, from coordinate 774,969,117 downwards.
ACTCTCCTGCTAGTAGTTCCACAGTTCTTCTACCGCTCACGCGAGCAGCCTGCCGGCTACTGCATTTCAGAGATGCTCGTTCGCAAGCGCCTGCCCATAACAATCTGCCCTTTGGCAAAAATCGATTACGTCAGTGGGTTTCCCCATTTGCTGTCCATATCGTTGCTAGAATGATTCCCGTTTGTCTCTGCTCCACTTATACAATCCCTTTGTCGCCTCACGTGATCGCATCGCCAGCAGCCACCATTCAGCCGCTCTGTTGGTGGTGGTCAAATCATTACAGGTTCAGAAACATTGGAAGAATTAATCAATAGAAAGTGCTTCATAAATTGAACAAGTCAATAATGCGTTGGTCCACCTAAGGCTCTTATGCAAGCAGTTATTCGGCTTGGCATCGATTGACAGAATTGATGGATGTTCTCCAGAGGAATGTTGCGCCAAATTCTGTCCAACTGGCGTGTTAAATCGTCAAACTCCCTATGTGGTAGGGGGGCCCTGCCCGAAATGCTCCAAACGTTCACAGTCGGGGAGAGATCCGGCGACCTTGCTGACCAAGGCAGGGATTCGCAAGCACAGAGACAAGCAGGAGAAGTACGAAGACAAGCAATGTGCGGGCGAGCATTATCTTGCTGAAACGTAAGCCCAGGGTGGCTCGCCATTAAGGGCAACAAAACGGGGCTTAGACTATCGTCGACGTACCGCTGTGCCGTAAGGGTGGCGCAGACACTACCCAAAGGTGTGGTCCTATGAAAAGAACTGGCACCCGAGATCATCACTCTGGGCTGTCAGGTCGTATGGAGTAAGACAGGTTGGTACCCACAGCCCACCAAAGCGTCTCCACGCACCTCGTCGCTGGCCAACAAGCTCGTTTCGAAGTAGGACTCATAGCTAAAGACAGTTATACTGGAGTCAAAAAGATTCCAGGCCGAAAACATCTCAGAAGTAGTGGCGTACCATCCTGACTGTCACCCGCCATACAGCCCGACAGCCTTACTAATAATCTGGGATGCCATCCATTTCATAGCAGAACCGCTGCACCCTTACAGTATAGCGTCACTTCTACCACATTTTACGCCCAATTTTTTGCCATTCATGGCAAGCCATCCTGCTCTTACATTTCAGAAAAATAATGCCTGCCCGCTCACGGCGATTATTTCTACTGCTTGTCTTCGTGATTGCAAACCGTACCTCGGACAATGAGGTCGACAGATATCTCCCTATTGAGGACGTCTGGAGCATTATGGGCAGAGCCCTCCGACCAGCTCGGCATTTTGAAGATCTAACGCACGAACTGGACAGAACGTGGCGCGATATCCCGCAGGACATCCAACGTCTCCATCAATCAGTGGCAACCCGAGTAACTGCTTCCATAAAGGACGGTGGTGGACCAACGCATTCTTAACTTGCTCAATTTGCGAAGCTCTTTCTCTTGAATATACTCCCCAATTTTTATGAAACTGTACTTGGAACGTTTTTACTTAACACCTGCTTTGTTTAATCTTTAAATCTAAAGGGAGTGGAAGGGCTGACCCAATAAAGTGAACATTTCAATTCCTATGTGTTTATTAACTACCAGAAACAAAGTCACATAAAAATTGACAGACGCCACTCAGGCAAGATTATTCACGAAACACTAATTCCAAAAAATCATAAGCAAGTTAATAAACCATTAACCAACGCTCTCCCATAAACATTGAGAAACGCGCAGGCAAAATATTTAAGAAGCTCTCTCATTGCATAAAATCATTAATAAACTAATAAACCATTAGGAACGATATCATGTAAAAATTGACAGAAGCCACTAAGGCTCAATTTGACCATAACTTCAACAAAACAGTTCTAGTTAAGACACGTTACTTAAGACTCTTTCAATTCCAATAATTAAACATTACATTTAAAATAACAATGGACACACCGTCTCAATTTTAACACGAATACTTAGAATATATTTATTAAAACGTAACTTGGGCAATCTTGCAAATTACTAGACTAGAGAACCTCTCAGACCGAACCCTGAAAGTATTCAAATGCCCATTGGCTTGTAAGATGGGTTTTTAGGGCATTGAAAGTTACAACTTTGTACAATCATAAATGTGTAACAACAGAAGTAAGGTCCAAGCTTGTAAGGCCGAAGTTTAACCACGAACGGAAGAACTGACTGAGGGAAGTAATACTTCGAAACAAGACATGGCTCTGTTTGCAATCCCACATCCAGTAGGCCACCGAAATATGAATGCAGCAAACCTACCGAAGAGGAACACACGAGCTCAGACGAAGTCCACCGCCCGTAAGTCAAAATTGTAATCTAAAAGGAAGCTCTGCGTTTCGGTTTCCCGCTGCCTCAGCTCACTGAAACACAGACCACACCCGACAACAGGAGGCCACAAAACTTTTCTTAACTTTAACATTTAAGATTAACCAGTAAATTAACACTAAACAATCAAGGCTAAACAACAACTAATTTCACTCACAATTGCTTTCTTTAAGTGAAGCAGTACCTGATAAACAAACGCTAAGAGTGGGAAATGAAATGGCTCACGAGAACCGCACTCACTAGAACTAAATGACACATGTATTGGCCACCTTAAGTGGGCCTGCAAAGCTCAACACGGTAACCTTTACAAATAAAAACTCAGATTGCCCGCAGAGGACATATTGACATGGATTAACTGATCTCGTAAGCAAATTAAACACCTGCTAATAATAGCTGATGAACTAACTTTTTCTGCAAATACATCAATATTACGCGGAAGCAGAGCGCACGCTTAGTAACAGGCATCAAATAAAATCGAACACACGTAACATTACAGTTAACTAAGCGCTCTTAGTAATTAAAGCACTTAACTGGGTGTCTTGATGCTGGGGCGATTTTGCGAAGATGTCAGACCATCACTTCGCAAGGCCTTAACAGCGTGTCCCTCCAAGGAAGCGGACACATCCACAGCTCACGAGGTTACCGGAGAATGCAAAGCGCCGGCCAACTCGCGCCGCCTCCAGTATAACCACGTGATAACCCGCCACCCGGCCTCATGCACGCCGTCTTCGCTTCTGCCCGTCAGCCAATCGCAGACTCGCGCAGCGTCACTTTACGTTCTCAAAGCGTTGTTCCCCTTTACTCGCGGTCGGCACTCGTTCATATCCCGAGCCGCCCCAAGCCCCAAGACAAACCTCTGTACTAGAAAATCGATCGTACTATTGTCAGAGATACTGTTGGCGCCGGTCCCGCCACGGCTCAATACTAATTTGTCTCTGTGTACTTGTACATCACATCTACCGATTTTCGTCACACGTAGATAGTTCCTTCGTGGTGCGTCCTTTTTTTTTTTTGCCTTTAAGTGTATATTCTCCCCTTGTCGCTACGGTACATTGGCCATGTTTTGTACACAACGCTACACTCCAGACAAATATTTTTATAAAAGGTTTCCTAATACTTAAATTTTATGTTGGATATTCTTTTCTAATTACATATTCGTGGACTATTTCACCTCCTAAATGTTCCACACAAGACGTCCCCGCCATCATTTTGCCATTTAGTAGATCTGCATGTCCTCTGGGAATATAAGCGGTAAGACGTGGCGTATTTGAAGACACATTTTGGACTGTACTACGTGCCTCAGCCATATCGACAGTCGTATCTTAGGTAGGCTACATTTACTTTGGAAGGAGTCTGTGGAGATGCAAGGCTAACAATTGTTTCTTGAAAAGGGGCAGTAAACTCTGCTGTATATACATGGCAAGCAAACTACATATTTGACTCATCTTGTCATGCAACGCCGGCCGTGGTGGCCAAGCGGTTAAAGGCGCTACAGTCTGGAACAGCGCGGCCGCTACGGTCGCAGGTTCGAATCCTGCCTCGGGCATGGATGTGTGTGATGTCCTTAGGTTAGTTAGGTTTAAGTAGTTCTAAGTTCTAGGGGACTGATGACCTTAGAAGTTAAGTCCCATAGTGTTCAGAGCCATTTTTTTTGTCATGCAACATTTGCCAACATGGCCTTGCTACGTTGGGATTGCTGCACGGCTAAACACAAAAGCAGAACTTCAGTCGTCATATTTCCCAAGGACATGCTGATCTATTGCTGGGTTCAATGAAAATGTCATACTCTTGGGAAAATATTGCGGAAGTACGTCGTAAACCAGTCCTCCATTCGGATAAGGGGCTTTCTACAGGTCGTTGCTGTGAATGTTTTACCCCTTGACAGCGTCGGTAGGCTAGAGAACTTGAAAAGAGAAATGTATAAATTTAAGTTAAATACACTGGGAATTAGTGAAATTTGGTGGCTGGAAGAAGATCATTTCTGGTCAGGCGAGTACAGTGTTATGAACAAAAAATCAAATACAGAAAATGCAGGAGTACATCGAATAATGATTACGAAAATAGGATTGTCATATACATCATAGAAAACTGGTTGCCGTAGGCAAATACCAGTTGACTTCAAAAACCAAGTTACTCATTATTATGGCAACACCAGCAACTTGTACTCAATGCAGCAAGTCACTTCAGAGTGACACAGACACGTGACACTTTTCTCATACATAGTCACCAAGTCTCTATGAACTACGGTGGAGGCGTTCTGCCGATCGTTTAGTTCCTCGACGGTGAAATCCGCACCTCGGTTACAGAGCGTTTCGAGAACGGCGGTCTGAACATCCTCGTCGGTAGCAAATGTGTAATTGTATGTCTCTACAGGCCCCCTGGCTCAGCAGCTGTTGTGGCTGAGCACCTGAAGGATAATTTGGAAAATATTTCGAGTAGATTTCCCCACCATGTTATAGTTCTGGGTGGAGATTTTAATTTGCCGGATATAGACTGGGAGACTCAAACGTTCATAACGGGTGGCAGGGACAAAGAATCCACTGAAATTTTTTAAAGTGCTTTGTCTAAAAATTACCTTAAGCAGTTAACAGAGAACCGACTCGTGGCGATAACATATTAGACCTTCTGGTGACAAACAGACCCGAACTATTTGAAACAGTCAACGCAGAACAGGGAATCAGCGATCATAAAGCGGTTACTGCATCGATGATTTAAGCCGTAAATAGAAATATTAAAAAAGGTAGCAAGATTTTTCTGTTTAGCAAAAGTGACAAAAAGCAGATTTCAGAGTACCTGACGGCTCAACACAAAAGTTTTGTCTCAAGTACAGATAGTGTTGAGGATCAGTGCACAAAGTTCAAAACCCTCGTACAATATGCGTTAGATGAGTATGTGCCAAGCAAGATCGTAAGAGATGGAAAAGAGCCGCCGTGGCACAACAACCTAGTTAGAAAACTGCTGTGGAATCAAAGGGAGCTTCACAGCAAACATAAACATAGCCAAAGCCTTGCAGACAAACAAAAATTACGCGAAGCGAAATGTAGTGTGAGGAGGGCTATGCGAGAGGCGTTCAACGAATTCGAAAGTAAAGTTCTATGTACGGACTTGGCAGAAAATCCGAAGAAATTTTTGTCTTATGTCAAAACGGTAGGTGGATCAAAACAAAATGTCCAGACACTCTGTGACCGAAATGGTACTGAAACAGAGGATGACAGACTAAAGGCCGAAATACTAAATGTCTTTTTCCAAAGCTGTTTCACAGAGGAAGACTGCACTGTAGTTCCTTCTCTAGATTGTCGCACAGATGACAAAATGGTAGATATCGAAATAGACGACAGAGGGATAGAGAAACAATTAAAATCGCTCAAAAGGGGAAAGGCCGCTGGACCTGATGGGATACCAGTTCGATTTTACACAGAGTACGCGAAGGAACTTACCGCCTTCTTGCAGCGGTGTACCGTAGGTCTCTAGAAGAGCGTAGCGTTCCAAAGGATTGGAAAGGGACACAGGTCATCCCCGTTTTCAAGAAGGGACGTCGAACAGATGTGCAGAACTATAGACTTATATCTCTAACGTCGATCAGTTGTAGAATTTTGGAACACGTATTATGTTCGAGTATAATGACTTTTCTGGAGACAAGAAATCTACTCTGTAGGAATCAGCATGGGTTTCGAAAAAGACGGTCGTGTGAAACCCAGCTCGCGCTATTCGTCCACGAGACTCAGAGGGCCATAGACACGGGTTCACAGGTAGATGCCGTGTTTCTTGACTTCCGCAAGGCGTTCGATACAGTCCCCACAGTCGTTTAATGAACAAAGTAAGAGCATACGGACTATCAGACCACCAATTGTGTGATTGGATTGAAGAGTTCCCAGATAACAGAACGCAGCATGTCATTCTCAATGGAGAGAAGTCTTCCGAAGTAAGAGTGATTTCAGGTGTGCCGCAGGGGAGTGTCGTAGGACCGTTGCTATTCACAATACACATAAATGACCTTGTGGATGACATCGGAAGTTCACTGAGGCTTTTTGTAGATGATGCTGTGGTGTATCGAGAGGTTGTAACAATGGAAAATTGTACTGAAAAGCAGGAGGATTTGCAGCGGATTGACGCATGGTGCAGGGAATGGCAATTAAATCTCAATGTAGACAAGTGTAATGTGCTGCGAATACATAGAAAGAAAGATCCCTTATCATTTAGCTACAAAATAGCAGGTCAGCAACAGAAAGCAGTTAGTGCCATAAATTATCTGGGAGTACGCATTAGGAGTAGTTTAAAATGGAATGATCATATAAAGTTGGTCGTCGGTAAAGCAGATGCCAGACTGAGATTCATTGGAAGAATCCTAAGGAAATGCAATCTGAAAATAAAGGAAGTAGATTACAGTACGCTTGTTCGCCCGCTGCTTGAATACTGCTCAGCAGTGTGGAATCCGTACCAGATAGGGTTGATAGAAGAGATAGAGAAGATCCAACGGAGAGCAGCGCGCTGTGTTACAGGATCATTTAGTAATCGCGAAAGCGTTACGGAGTTGATAGATAAACTACAGGGGAAGACTCTGCAGGAGAGACGCTCAGCAGCTCGGTACGGGCTTTTGTTGAAGTTTCGAGAACATACCTCCACCGAAGAGTCAAGTAGTATATTGCTCCCTCCAACGTATATCTCGCAAAGAAACCATGAGTATAAAATCAGAGAGATTAGAGCCCACACAGAGGCATACCGACAATCCTTCTTTCCACGAACAATACGAGACTGGAATAGAAGGGAGAACCGATAGAGGTACTCAAGGTACCCTCCGCCACACACCGTCAGGTGGCTTGCGGAGTATGGATGTAGATGTAGATGTGGGTTGCTGCGTCTCTGTTCTACAAACGCCTGAGCACTCGTCAGTTATCCGTGTCGCTGACCTTCCTTTCCATGCTGCTAGAGGAAGTGGTAGGAGTGGACTGACCTGTGAGTGGTTCTTGCTCCATCCATGTCGATGACATTTCTTACCATGCCGCTAGAAGGAGTGGTAGGAGTGGGTCGATCTGTGAGTGGTTCTTTCTTCTTGCTAAAATACCTTTTGTTTTTCTCAAACAAGTTCTGAGTATTTATTTCCTCACAAAAATAGCACAGTTTAGAAATTTAAATGCAGTTACGTTTTCCAGACCAAAACTGTTACAGTGTGGGAAATAAACGAGCTTTGTAATTACTCAACAAGAAGAATTTATCTCAACACCAAATAGATTGCATAACAGTATTAAATTCCACTACAGTGAAAACACATGAAGTATCAGTGCAGTTTCGTAATAAAAACACTCATTTAAAATACAGACAAATTAAAAGTTACACACAAAACCATTACCCAACGAGCAAATTTTACTTAGGAGAATTTTTTTAATAATAATACAGTCCAAATAAGTTTCATCTGCAAAGTTAAATAAGGAGCAGGTTGATTGCATAGAACATAACGAAAAATCAAATGACGTCAAATTCAGTGGCCAAAAGAATAAGCATCTGAAGAACTTAGAAAATCGGGAATTTACAGATATGAAGTACAGTTAGAAGGCAAATATTGGTTTTGTGATGTGTGCTTATCAGGCTGAATTCACTCGGTTCACACAGCAGCACACACCACTTAGTATCATCTGAAGGCCTCCAACACAAGAGAACAGCCCTGTCTCGTATCATACTCACCTGTCTCCAGGTCCTGCTTCGGTAACAGCCAGTACGATAGGCCTGAAGCAAACGACGCCCGGTCTCGCCGTATCGCAAGTCTCCGACCAGCACCCTCTTCCTTGTTGTGCTCTCCGTCACAGCAGCAACGGCGTGCAGTTAAATCCAACGGCCACTTCCAACACTAAGATCAGGCCCTGGTAGACACTAGCTCGCCTTCCAAACCTAGACTCTGTAATGTAATAAAATAAAAATTATTTGTGACTCTTTTTCTTTGCTATCAGTGTAATGTAATAGAATGACTATGAGTCGTGACTTAAATTAAAAAGAAACACACATTAATGCAATGGCTCAGCATAAAAGAGAAATAACTAATGTAGGAATATTATTAACAGTGTAATATGTTGTTTAATTTAGCCCGACGTGTCTAAGCACTCAGTAAACTAGCTCAGTTCTCAGGGTAGTTACGTAATCGTCGATAATTAATTGTCCTTTTCTTATTTACCCAACACTACAGATATTATCCCAGACTCGTGAGAAGTCGTGTGCTTATTGCACCAGAGAATATTTGCCAAGTCTGTACACTACTGCAATACGTAACTTAACCTCGTGGTTTCGTCTCGATTCCCCAATATAGGAGTAGCATCGAACTGGAATCCTGTTCAAATGTGTTTGAAATCTTAATGGACTTAACTGCTAAGGTCATCAGTCCCTAAGCTTACACAGTACTTAGCGTAAATTACCCTAAGGACAAACACACACACCCATTCCCGAGGGAGGACTTGAACCTCCGCCGGGACCAGCCGCACAGTCCATGACTGGAGCGCCCTAGACCGCTCGGCTAGTCCCGCGTGACTGGAATCCTGTGACCAGACCTTTTCTGCCTGGGATGTTGTCTTGTTATATAAAGAAAATCTGTAAGTAAAATTGTTAAATTATTAGTAGCTGCCTCCGGTCTCGTGGGATCTGAAATAAAGTTAATTGTCCTAACCGACGGCACGTCTCGTAGATGAGCTAAAAGAAAAATGTTAAAGATTTTTCTAAGATGGCGCCTAACAATGACACTTCTTTGTTAAGGCCCATATATACTTAAGACAATCCAGGTATCAGACTACCAACTGATTGGCCACATACACAAATTCTTTTGACAAAATAACCGTTATATTTTCCGGGTTTTAAGTGCAACTTACATTATCAGCTGGTACAGCAAGATGAGCTTTACACAAGAACGTCCTCTTAGGTCCGAATCCAAGCAGGTAAGATAAGTAAAAGACAAAGGAAAGATAGTTCATTCATATAAGCGGAAGAGTCCATGGAATAACATGCCCATTGTAGTTCTATCTGTTCTTCTTTGGCGTACTTGTCGATTATTTATAAAATTTATCGTAATATTTAGTTCACATTTTTTTAAACCCAAGTCACCCAGGAGAAACAGTACATCTCCTCGTACTGCTAGCTGTTCTGCGAAGTTTCGTGTCGTGGTGCATACGGCGGAGCACCACGACCGAGTTGCTCAACCATGCACGTCGTGGAAAGGTGCGGGTTTTGGCGTGTGGCGGCTGCGTGACGTGTTGTGACGTCACATCTTCCCCGCCCAAAGCTCAGAGGACTGGGCGAGGTAAAATCGGTCTGCGAAAGTAGCACACAATATTAAAGCCATATCGAGCGCCTGTGGTCACCACTGTGTACTTCACAAGCAAGATACATACATCGTTCGAACATACTTAAACACTAATTAGTACAAACCCGCCCAAACTTTAGGTTCGCACACCCAACTTCAGATCAGAAAAACAGTTCTCTGAAATACGCGACAGCACTGCTGCCCCCGTGGCCAACACAATGGTACTGCAACGGCGTGCAGTTAAATCCAACACTGAGCTCTGGCCCTGGTGGATACTCGCTCGCTTTCCAAGATAAGACTCCACGTACTGCCAGCTGTCCTGCGAAGGTTCGCTCGGTTGCGTCTGTGTCGCGATGCACGCGGCGCAGCGCCACCACTGAGCTGCTCAACCATGTACGTCGCGCAGTGGCGTGGGTTTAAACCTGTGGTGGCTGCGGGACTTCTTGTGACAACACGCTTTCCAACCAGCACTACACATGTCTGTACGGGGTTTGACATATTACTGGCATTATTTCACTACAGCTGGACGCAACATATTCGATCCACATGCCATCAGACTTTGACGGACAATCTGTACAAATTTAGACATTTTGCCGACAAGAATCATACTGTCCTACATATTTCATATTTGGAAAAGGTTTCCAGTAGTTGCACCATTTCACCAGCACACTGTCATTATTCGCATCGAAGCAGAGCTGTACTTGCAGGAAACTAATATCTCACACCTTCCCTGGCTGCAGCCTAGCATTTTCTTTTTAGCTTTGTGGGGTTTGATACGCTATGTGATCAAAAGCCGGACACCTGACTGAGAACGACTTACAAATTCGTGGCGCCCTCCATCGATAATTCTGGAATTCAATATGGTGTTGGCCCACCCTTAGCCTTGATGACAGCTTCCACTCTCGCAGGCATTCATTCAATCAGATGCTGGAAGGTTTCTTGCAGATTGTTAGCCCATTCTTCACGAAGTGCTGCACTGAAGAAAAGAATCGACGTCGGTCGGTGAGACCAAGTACGAAGTCGGCGTTCCAAAACATCCCAGAGGTGTTCATATGATTCAGGTCAGGACTCGGTGCAGGCCAGTCCATTACAGAGATGTTACTGTCGTGCATCCACTCCGCCAAAGGCCGTGCATTACGAACAGGTGCTCGATCGCGTTGAAAGATGCAATCGCCATCCCCGAATTGATCTTCAGTAGTGGGAAGCAAGAAGGCGCTTAAACCGTCAATGTAGGCCTGTGCTGTGACAGTGCCACGCAAAACAACAATGGGTGCAAGCCCCCTCCATGAAGAACACGATCACACCATAACACCACCGCCTCCGCATTTTACTGTTGGTACTACACACGCTGGCAGATGACGTTCAAAAATGGCTCTGAGCACTATGGGACTCAACTGCTGAGGTCATTAGTCCCCTAGAACTTAGAACTAGTTAAACCTAACTAACCTAAGGCCATCACACACATCCATGCCCGAGGCAGGATTCGAACCTGCGACCGTAGCGGTCTCGCGGTTCCAGACGGCAGCGCCAGAAACCGCGCGGCCACTTCAAATGGCTCTGAGCACTATGGGACTCAACTGCTGTGGTCATAAGTCCCCTAGAACTTAGAACCACTTAAACCTAACTAACCTAAGGACAGCACACAACACCCAGCCATCACGAGGCAGAGAAAATCCCTGACCCGCCGGGAATCGAACCCGGGAACCCGGGCGTGGGAAGCGAGAACGCTACCGCACGACCACGAGATGCGGGCGCGGCCACTTCGGCCGGCCGCAGATGACGTTCACCGGGCATTCGCCACAACTACACCCTGCTATCGGGGCGTCACATTGTGTACCGTGATTCGTCACTCCACACAACGTTTTTCCACTATTCAATCGTCCAACGTTTACGCTCCTTATACCAAGCGAGGCGTCGTTTGGCATTTACTGAAGAGATGTGTGGCTTATGAGCAGCCACTAGACCATTAAATCCAAGTTTTCTCACCTGACGCCTAAATGTCGTAGTACTTGCAGTGGATCCTGATCCAGTTTGAAACTCCTGTGTGATAATCTGGATAGATGTCTGCCTAAGACACATTACGACCCTCTTCAACTGTCGGCGGTGTCTGTAAGTCAACAGACGAAATCGGCCTGTACGCTTTTGTGCTGTACGTGTCCCTTCACGTTTCCACTTCACTATCACATCGGAAACAGTGGACCTAGGGATGTTTAGGAGTGTGGAAATCTCGCGTACCGAAGTACGACACAAGTGACACCCAACCACCTGACCACATTCGAAGTCCGCGAGTTCCGCGGAGCGCCCCATTCTGCTCTCTCACGATGTCTAATGACTACAGAGGTCGCTAATATGGAGTACCTGGCAGTGGGTGGCAGCACAATGTACCTTATATGAAAAACGTATTTTTTGGGGGTGTCCGGACAATTTTGATCACATAGTGTATGTCTTCTCCTGGTAGCCGTGGAATAGAGTGGACAGAGAGAAAATCTCGCTCGTATCTTTCTACCAATATTGTTGATAAAGCGGTGAATTTAAATAACTCGTGCTGTCGACCGAACTATCCTGCACAGTCATTGTTCATATAAGATAAAGTTATCCAAGCAGCAGCGACAGCAGGAGACTCGGAAGGGATCGAAGTAGCAAAGATGCATTAGAAATTGGTCACGTGCTCCAGACAGGAGAAGTCCGAATCTTGGAATACGTTATTTAAAGTAAAATAAGAAATAATAATAATGATAATTTATTTATATGGAATCTTATCTCTTTATATTTATTTTTCATTTATAGAACTGCAACATACGCTTAGAGATTTCGTAAAAGTCAGCAAATGAGGAAGGAAAGACAACAAGGCAAGGAGGCAACTAGCGGGGCAAAAAATACGCAACTTGTACAATCCAGTTATTATAAGCTAAGTGCAGTTGTAGTGCATGAGTTGTTGGTCAGTACGAGGACATTTCTAAAAATAAAGATACAATGGCTCGCAGTCCTTAAATAGAACATTTATTTAGAAAACATCAGTTACATCTTATTAACTGAATTATTTGTTATTTTTCGACATAATCACCCCCGTTATCCAAACATTTGTTAATTCGGTGCACAAGCATTTGTACCCCACAGTCATAGAAGGTTGCCGCCTGTTGTCGGAACCACATTTCAACTTCCTCTTTGATCTCCTCATCGCCGTGGAATGATTTTCCACCAAGATGTGACTTCGGGTAACGGAAGACATTGAAGTCGGTGGGCGCAAGGTCCGGGCTGTATGGCAGATGGTCCAATACGTCCCATTTGAATTGTTTGAGTAATGCTTTGGTTACGAGCGCTGTGTGAGACCGAGCGTTGTCATGAAGCAAGCGGACTCCACTTGTCAGCATTCCCCTGCGTTTGTTTTGAATTGCCCTTCGAAGACGTTTCAAAGTCTGGCAATACGCAGCAGCATTAATTGTCATTCCAGGAGGCATAAATCCCAACAGAAGAATGCCTTGTCTGTCCCAAAAAACAGAAGGCATGATTTTCTTCGCTGAAATCGACGTTTCGCATTTCCTGGCTTTTGGTGAATTCGAATGGCGCCATTGCATTGATTGTTGCTTGGATTCGGGTGTATGGTGATAAACCCTCGTCTCGTCACCTGTCACAATGCGATCAAGGAACTCACACCTGCTTCAGCGTAGCGTGTGAGGAAGTCGAGTGCAAAGCCCATCCTTTTCTTTTTGTGTTCTTCCGTTAACGGTTTTGGAACCCAGCGTGCTCACAATTTCCTGTACCCTAACTCGACAGTCACAACGTCATAAAGAGTTGTCATTGACACGTCCGATATGATCTGATGCAATTCTTTCAATGTGAGACGTCTATTCGCGCGAATTGCTTCCTCCATTCTCCGAAGAAGGGCATCAGAGATCACTGATGGCCGACCTGTCCATGAACATCGGTCCCACCTTCAGAGAAATTACGACACCATTTCGTTACATTTTGTCGATTCATAATGTTCCCATAAACAGAAACAATTTCTTTGCTGGTCGCTGACCTTTTGCATGAAGAAAACGTATGACGGAGCGCACTTCGCATTTGGCGGGATTCTGAATCGGCGCAGCCATTTTAAACAAGACCTACTCCAACCAGAAGCAACGTTTAACTGCCGAACGACCGCGAGGAGAAAGCTAACTGTTCAAGGTTAACATAAGTGTTGCCAACTTGGTCGCCAAAACTCTTCTGTTCCTCTGGCGTACGGTGTATCTTTACTTTCCGAAATACCCTCGTATTTATTCCTTGTCGGATAGGTAATGTATTTTAGGAAATACTGCAACCAGAGCTAAATACATTGCCGGAAAAAATAGCACACCCTTAAAGCAGTTTCCAGTTCTCTCCAGATGTATTGGTGCATCAGTGCATCTGGAGTACATGAAATGATTACATTTATGGGCCAGCAGCTCAAGAGGAAATGAGGTGCCAGGCATCGTGGTGTTGTCTCCACGGGCGGCAATGCAGCCGATGACTCTGGCATCCAGTCGATTGCGCAATGGCGAATTCTGTCTTGTGATGCGTTATGCTACACTACACGATCTATTCACGTAGTGTGTAAGAGTTGTTGGATGACGAATTGCGCGACTCACTTCTCGCCCCATCATATCTCCCAGATGCTTGATAGCAGACAAGTCCGGAGAACGTGCTGGCCACCGAAGTTGCAGAGTACATTGAGTTTAACGGGTGTTGTGTGGGCTAGCATTAACGTGTTGTAATAACACGTCCATCTTCCAACTGATCCTCTGACGGTAGCAGTCGAGCCGTGTGCGTAGATGCAGTGGCGTGAGTGGAAGATGGGCCAGAGGTGTGCGTGCCTTTAGTCCCACTGCTAATAACCGGTTTGCAACATCTCGTATTGACACGTCTGTTCTCACAAACCCTCTTAGCTGTGCTGTGGTAGCTGTACGATCTGCCACTGCCGCAATTACGACGATCTTGGCGGGCGTCTGTGCTACGTTGACGTCCAGAACTACGTTCACGGGTGTGAGAATGTTCACGTGACAACCGATACCAGCGTAATTACGTAACTGATGCAGCACGCCCAACTTGTGTAGCGGTTCTCCGAAAGGACCATTCCGCCACTCGGAAGGCCACAATTTAAACCGCTTTCAAACTCACTCAGTTGGCTCCGTGACATGGTTGCCTGCTTGCTTCACACGTTTGCACCACACTGTGCCTTCTCGACGTGAGCATCCCGTATTAAAAGTTAGATGCAGATGGCGCTTGTGGGCATGTGAAGAGGATGGGAGAGGGAAAAATACCAAGAAGAATGATGGAGTTGAAGATGGAGGGCAAGAGGCTAAGACGAAGACCGAGAACAAGATGGATTGGTACAATAAAGGAGGAGAAACCTATTATGGAACCAAATTGTGGAAGAAGAATGGTGGAAAGACCGAGCAAAGTGGCGAAATACCATTGATACCCGAAACCGACCAGATATTGGATAGAGGGGAAACGAAGATGATGACAGATGGCGCTCTGGTAGCTATGCCACTGACCTATCTGTAGGCAGACAACGTTGAAAATGTCATCAGTACACCTATTATTCCCCAGATGTCATATGCTGTCATCGGATCGTAATCGACGTATTTCCAGACATCCTGCCTTGTAAGAAGACATTGCTATCAAAAAAATCTCACGCAACTACAAGCTATTTTTAAAGCACATTTAAGGTGATTTCGGTTCTTAAGCATAAAATTATTCCAGAACGAGATTTTCACTCTGCAGCGGAGTGTGCGCTGATACGAAACTTCCTGGCAGATTAAAACTGTGTGCCGGATCGAGACTCGAACTCGGGATCTTTGCCTTTCGCGGGCAAGTGCTCTACCAACTGAGCTGCCCAAGCACGACTCACGCCCCGTCCTCACAGCTTTACTTCTGCCAGTACCTCGTCTCCTACCTTCCAAACTTTACAGAAGTTCTCCTGCGAAACTTGCAGAACTAGCACTCCTGAAAGAAAGCATATTGCGGAGACATGGCTTGGCCAAAGCCTGGGGGATGTTTCCAGTACGAGATTTTCACTCTGCAGCGGGTCCCGAGTTCGAATCTCGATCCGGCAGACAGTTTTAATCTGCCAGGAAGTTTCATAAGATTATTATTTTGTGTGCTTCAATCGAGGTAATGTACAGTATTGTAATTTATTTTTTTGAAGTGTGAAAAGAGCAAAATTTGAACAACATCGATGCAAGTGAACAAATTGTGCAGTCATATAAGTTCCCGTTAACAATGACAAAAATGGTATATTCGCAAGAGGAGTTAAGTGAGAAAGTAAAATTCGCAAATAGAGTTAACCGTGCAAATAGAAGCTTCCTAAGCGTAATTTCAGTAGCTCCAAAATGAAGCTCAAATATTACCTAGACTTCTGTATTATGACGTCAGTCACTGGCCGGCTAAACTGACCAGTCTTTGACTAGTTTTGGGAGAGGCAAAACGTGTGCGGTACGGATAGGCTCTGTTTTCACGTAAAAGTGAACTAGTGATTAAAAGTACCTCGGAAAACGTTTATTTGCAACCTCGGGTATGTACGATCTCGTGTGGTACCGGTAATTAAAGTCATGTGGAGATAATGGTGCGACTTGCCATGGTACTCGATAAGTGAAGATCAGACTCCTCATACCTACATCCAAGTACTTGAATGACTCGAAAGATCATTTTTTCCTTACGTTTTTAAAAAATAAGGTATCATCCTCTTATTTCTAGACTTTCATTATGACAGCGTTGAAACTTTTCACCTGCTATTCCATCAGTCACTGTTGATTTTATGCATGTTCGAACCTGAGGCAGATGGAGAAGAAATCCAATGGGAACAACGATATAGATATACAAGGTACCATGTCAGCAAACCTCCTCATGTTGGGAGCTAGTGAAATTTCAAGACATTTTCTGGACCTTCTCGTTAAGAGCTGGTCAGCATAACCCTCCACATGCAACAATCGGCAAAGAACGACTTTCACTGTTAGCAAGTAATGTGTCATGGTAGGAACATTTCACATCTAATCCTGATTAGTTAATTAGCTAGGGAGTGATGGAGCAACTACGCTGGGCATCACTTTGTGGGGCAACCCACCAATAAACTGTGAGTGATCGGTGTGGCAGGCAGTATTTGGAGCAGTGAACATTAAGTATGAATTTTGAAAACTGTAAATAAAGTGAATTGGTGTAACGGGAAGCATTTTGAGCTGTGAATTTTACTTGTGAATTTTGGGATCACTCATTAAAAAGTGTGTAATTGGCACTGCAAAAAATGTTCGAACAGTGAATATTTTGAACAGTGAATACTGCATTGGAACTTTGAAAATAGTCGGCAAAAAGTGAATCATTAATATACTACGAAATATTCTGAATAATGAATACTGCGTGTGGACTTCGTAAATTGCTGTTTAACGATGAATAATTGAAGGCTTGATGCAACAACCATATATGTCTACTTTTGCGCGAAAATATGGCGTTACTGGCATTGCATAGTTTGAAAGTAGTTCGATCGTGCGGTGCAAGAATGAAATCTATCTATGGGATCAATTCAAAATTACTAGGGGAATGGCCTTTTTGATGTCAGGTGGTTGGGGGAAGTCCAAGTCATACCGAGGTCCTGTCTTGTAATTGCAAGAAACTGTAGTCATATTGTGGCAGGCGAAATACAACCAAGAATTTCGCTGTCGTTCATGTTACACAAGATATATTTTTCGACCTCTCTTCCTGCCCAAAAAAAGCTGTTTAGGTCTAACACAAGAGTGCGGAAAACGAGAAGTTCACTATTTCAAAGTACAGGTGCTTTGAATGTTTCACTGATCACAAGTATGTAGTTGATTGTGGTACATCATTATCACAACTTATTCATCATGATTTCCTCATTCAGAAAGCCTCAATTACATTGACTTTTCGTGAGGACAAATTTTATAAAATATCTGTCAGTAAAATTTGAGAAACGTAGAGATATCATGAAACTTGCCAAGAAATATGTGCTAGCCTCAGAAAAGGAATTTGGTAATACGTTAGTCTGTGACAGAGCTGTTACGGATGCTACATCAAGTCTATCAGAAAGACAAGCACAGTGAACTTCTTACTAACGTTCCACAGCTATGACTTCTATCTTGGTATCCATTGTTTTTAAAGTTCTCAGAGTCTTCATGATATTCAGTAACATGTGATGTGCTAATACTCATTTCTTTAGGTACTTATTTATTTGTTGATTGTGTTGGGACAGTAACCAGCCACAAATTTACTTTCAGATCCTTTGTTCAAAGGGTACCGTTACCGGTTTCGAATCGTTGTGATTCATCATCAGACGGTTTACACGCTTTCCTTATGACATATGGTGTGTTTTTTTACAGATTAATTGTCCTAAAATATAAATAATACATAATTATCAGCATGCCATACACAAATGGTTGCGTTACAAATTTTCGTTGCATGTGACGTTCGTGAAATGTCGGTTTGGAATGTTTGTTTTCATAACATTCGTCCAACAGATGTGAATACATTCTCACTGCATTCTTATTGTTGCACACGTAAATTTTTCTCACTGAACGCTTTACATTTGTCACTGAGAAGATTTCTACCACGCACCACATGTTTTGATACATACAAAGAGCTTACAAACATATGAGTATCAAAGATGCTATGATATATCGTAACATTTGAAGATGTCCTATGTTTGGAAAGGATCATATATTCACTTATGCAACTGAAATTTCTTTTACACTAGTACAGAGACAATGAGTTTTTGAGTTGATACTGTCACATTAATTATAAAGTTGGCTTTTTTTAAGAACTGTATATGTAAAATAGTACATTATTTAATTACATTTAGCATCACGAGAATTATAGTAATTTATAAATTTCCTACTTGATCTGCAGATAGGCATACTAATATTATTTGCTTTGGAGGTTGGAAAATAATTTTTGGAAATTTTTCAGGAAAGGGCTGTTAGCTAACTCTGTTTGTTCATTAAGGATATAGTGTGGGGTGCTGTTTTTATGTGTGTGTATTTCTATTTCTTCTAATATATTCATAGTGGCTTCTTTTTCTGATAGATGTAAAATTTTTAAGTTGTTCTGAATGTTTTCCACTGAATGGTTTTCTTCAGCAATATGGGCTGGAAATGCAGATTTCTTTGAGTTACCAAGTCTTAAAGCATCAATGTGTTCTTTGTATTTAACTTAAAAACTTCTGCCTGTCTGTCCAACGTAGAAATTTGGGCATGTATCGCAATTGTGTTGGTATATTCCTGATTTACGGTAGGGACTCTTGGAGGTATTTACATTATGGATTACTTTTTGTTGTAATTTATTATTTGTGGAAAAGCTGATTATGATATTTTTCTTTTTAAATAAGTTTGCTATTCGTATCATAGTTGTGGTGTGCATACTGTAAGACCTTCGGTACACACACCATCAGATTATTTGACTTTTCGCTCTAACGAAATAGGCGAGTGTCAGCAATAGGTCTCGTGGTCTTATCGTGGCGTGTTTATCTTCTGCCGTTAGGTCAGACGGTAGAAACGCCACTTGCACGCTTAGAGTAGCAGATTGACAGTGACCAACTTTAACAGAACTTGAATAATTTTCACACACACTTTTGTTAAAATAATAAAAAGCTTAGACCATACTTAACTTGATTCTGGATGCTATTTACAATTGACAATCTGAAGTTCCTTTGGTCTTGGCACGTTAATCTTATTCTCACATATCTCTGATACCTGACAAAGTGTCTATTCATTTATCTTCATGGCTATGTACAGGAATATGATAATCTTATTAGGCGCAGACTGAAACTTGACTACAGACTAACGCAGACTAATACAGACTGATGCAGACTGACTAAATGGAGGTCTGTACACTCGTTATAATACCTCGCGCGTTCAGGTATCACTGCGCGAGTGTGATCCGCGAGGAGAAAAGGTTCTACGTTATCATCAGTCTCATTGGCTGCGTTACGTATTAATACGCGGATCGGCGGGAGCAGAATTTGGTCCGTCTCTAAGACAGCGCCATCTCGTAGTGCGGAGACGGACAAGCGCTGCACCTGTGATGCTGTGCTTAGCAGGGGGCGCTCTAGTGGGAAAGTTGAGTACGCGCTGACTATGCGGAACTATGTACACAGCAATACTCAAAAAGCAAAGTTATATAGTGCAAGAGTGAGAGAAGACCGTTGCTTTTATATTCAATAAATAACGCCAAAATATTTTGTTTGGTTATGTAATAAGGTATTACGGTGTGCTGGTGGCCTAAATAAATCTTGTGACAAGACAAAACCGATTAATGAAGTTTCTTAATTTCTGGACGACTTTTTCTGTTTTACTCGAAAGTTTATAAATGTGAATTAGCTGGTTACTGCATCCTTGCCTTCGATTACTAGGATAAGAAGCGTTTTGAGTAATTAATAGGGTGTATTTTGACCTTTATTACTTTGAAACTTGAAAGTTAGGAGAAACTTTTCTTTTTGAAGTGATATTGTGAACAGTGACACTGAATATTCCTGTGTATAACATGTGACAACGTTAATCGTAGATAGTGGACATTAGTAGAGGGCGTTGATTGTGGACTGTTATTATTTATAGCTACAGACTGCGAACGGATGTTAACTGGCACAACAGTAATTTGGTGACGACGTGAAGACTATCACTGGAGGTGGACGAGTGGAGGCGGCTTCCTCATTGGCCGGTGCGACCGGCTACGAGTGCTGCGGTGCCGGAAGCGAATTACCGGCTTCTGGTGGTGGAATGGCAGGCAAATCGAATCGGCGGCGCTGCGTCAAATTGGCGATGTCAGCGGCCAGTGGCGGATGACGTCATCGACTTCCGAGTGCAGCAACGGCAGCGGCAGACTACCGGTCACTAGTGAAAGGGGGGGGGGGGGATCTGACAGCGTGGAAGCGGCGCCTGACTTCACAGTGGTCAATTTAAGTTGTACTTAACACTATTTTTATTGAAACGAACTTCTTTGCATTTTTAGGGGAATTACGCTCGCTATTTTAAGGATTTCAATTTTTGTGATTGAACCGTGACTTTACTTCTAAAACCTTTTCTTAAGAATTTACTTTATTTACTAGCGACTCATCAAGAACGTTAACGCATTTAATCACACTACGTGAGCTTGGAAGTAGTTGCCACTGGGTAACTGATGAAAACACACCAAATTTCTTTCAACAAATGGAAATTTTATTCCTAAAAGCCATTTTTTTAACAGATTTAAAACTATAATCAGGAAGCACTCTCTAAATATCAAGCTACAATTTATTCAGAGGCAGAAAGAACAAATTTTTGACAGTATGAGCTTTCGGGCTGAGAACCTTGCTGCTCCCTTTTGACACGGCCGTAGTCACGACCGCTCACAACAACCTCTGAAAGACTACACTGGTGCACATCTGCAACACACCAGATAACTTTAAACTAAAAAAAATTTAACAACTCACACAAGCCCATAAACTATGCACCCCGTAGGAGGGATGCAAATGGTACAAAACACTAACGTTAAAAAAAAATGGCTCTGAGCACTATGGGACTCAACTGCTGTGGTCATAAGTCCCCTAGAACTTAGAACTACTTAAACCTAACTAACCTAAGGGCATCACTCACATCCATGCCCGACGTAAGATTCGAACCCGCGACCGTAACGGTCGTGCGGTTCCAGACTATAGCGCCTTTAACCACTAACATTAAAAGAGTAATTTGTCACCGAAGGTGCAACTTGACTTTAAAAAAAAAAAATCTCTTACGGTGGAAGGGTGGCAACTTTATGTACTAAAATAACCATTTAAATAAAAACACATGAAATGCAGTCTTGCATAAAATACACAAGGTTAGCCAAACATGCTCTACATTACAAATATACCGCCTCTAAAGATGATAGGCAAGATAAAAACATACTTCAAGAGTTCAGCCGTTACACTTCAAGCAATAAATTCGTTAACACCGGGCCGGCCGCGGTGGCCGTGCGGTTATAGGCGCTGCAGTCCGGAACCGCGGGACTGCTACGGTCGCAGGTTCGAATCCTGCCTCGGCCATGGATGTGTGTGATGTCCTTAGGTTCTAGGGGACTGATGACCTCAGATGTTAAGTCCCATAGTGCTCAGAGCCATTTGAACCATTTTTCTTCGTTAACACCGAATCCGACAAACATGACAGAGGCAGCTATTAACGTGTGGCAGATCGACGGGGAGATTACTGAACAACCCGAACCGCAGGTTGCTCTAACCCGCCCCTACTCCACAAGGGAAAAATGGACCACCCAATTCATAAATAACCACCTTCCCGCAGGTGGGCAAACGGAGAAGAATAGTGGGACGACCCCAAAACAAAGTGGCTGGTGACCTCACCAAGAAAACAAGTAGAATTTAACAAGTAAATGAAACAACATATCTCCAATCACTTAACTTCTAATAAACTGCGATTTCTGGCGAAGACCTGGCGCAGCACCGCCAACGCTCTCCCGAACCGTCCGCTGCCAGCCGCTTCAACGGACGCAGGACGGCTCGCCAATCTCCCGTCTCACGTCGTCGCAGCTCGCACCGGCCAGACCGATGTCGTGGGTTGACTCCTGTTGATCTCGTGTCGGCCACGAAGCTATTACCCCTCAGATGCAGGAACTCAGCCCCGACCGGACGACCACTAGCTGAGTTCTGTTACTGGTGGAGTGGCGAGACTCTCATTTTGCCGGTTTTAAAGTTTGATCCAAACGACAGACATACTAGCACTCCGAACGACAGGCAGACACTAACTGCCGCACAAATGCGAATGAGAGACAGACCAGCAACTTGTGATGAGTGACTGACCCAGACTCACTCCGATTGACCAACTGCCACTGGCGAGCTTATAGCGCCCCTTAAATGCACGTGAACAGGCAACCTTTCCCCTTTTCCAACAGAGGGAGACACCAAAGCTGCGATTGCCACAGCGGCGCCGCCGCCAGAAACGGAGGGCGACTGCTTCACACATCGCGCTGTGGAGCGCTCTTCAAAACAGCAATTTTTTCCACGGCTCAGTGATTTGTAAATAATTGCTGTTATAAATCAAGCAAGATGAGTTCAATTAATGAAAATACAGGTTATGTGATAGTTCTGAAGGGAGGTGCTGCTGGCAAAGGGCGCAATGTTCACGAGTTAGTTAGTCATAATACTGTTACTTCACTACTTTTAAATCAATCTTTTAATGTAGCATATGACGAAGCTGTTGAGGCAAATGGTGTGTCTTATAATGTAGCAAACGGCAAAATTGTTGAGATGAATGGGGAACAAGATGTTAATGACAATGTGAGTTATGTTGAATCAACAGAAAAGTGAAGCGGTGACGTTGAGATTAGTATCAGAACCCCAAGGGACATAATTTTAGGACTTCATTACTTGAAATGAGAAAGATGTCAAAATGTTTGCATAGGCAGATTGAGCAAACTAATAATAAAACTAACCAGAGGAAAAACGCTCCTATTGGAACACAAAAAAGCGAATATGCTCTTGTTCTAAACACTCTGACTGAGAAGTGGGGTACGTTCCTCTAAAAATTTTCGCAGCAATTTTGCCATGCGAACACATTCGTGCCTTTTTTTAACGTTCGTCTCATCTCTCACTCTCATAAGCTCCCATAACTGTAGCTTGCTCACAACCACTAGTCCATCGCTGTAAGTCGCTCATACCCATCCACTCCCACTTGCCCTTTCTCACTCACCCATTCAGCGTAACTTATTGTCATTATCTCGTTGTCTCTCTCTGTCATTGTCTCCTGTCTCACAGCCACACTCTCCTTCGGTCTCCCCTATTACTACTGTCTCCTCTCAGTATCTCCATCTTGCTCTCTTCAGCTACTACCTCATTCCTTTCTTCCTACTGCTGCTATCTCTTCTCACTCTTACTATATCTCTCTTCCTCGGTGTCCCTGTCATAAACTCTGTCTCTCATTATCACTAGTTCTCACTCACTTCCACTTTCTCTTTATTCCTCCACTCCCCTCACCTCTGGCACACTCTCTTTCACTCTTTCCCTAGCACTGTTTTGTCATGTCAGCTATGTTCCACTGCCACTGTCCCCCTCTCTTTTTCTCGCATTGCAGTTGTCTCCTTTGGTCTCACTGTAACATAACCACTGTCTACTAATTTCTCGTATTCATATTTTTCGGCCTCTTTGCCAGCGCCACTGCGTTCTTCTCTCTCAGAGATTATTTACTTATTCCAAAATTTTTGGGAAAATTTTTAACAGTACTGAGGAGGTAGCCTTTGGTACCCCACTTCAGTCACAGTCTTATAAATACACAGGGACATACTCGCATTTCTTGTGCTCCGACAGGAGCGTTTTTCCGCTGGTTCCCTTCATTTCTTTGCTGCAGCCGGGCATGTAACTCATATGAAAGGAAATGTCAGTAAAATTCAACATAATTTACTTGCGTGCAATTATAACAAAGCAAAACTAATTTCTCACCTCAGACCGAATTTTGGGTGCAAAAACATTTTAATGTGATTCAGTACTAGAAAATGGTGTTTCCAGATAATAAAGGAACACGTGAGAGCTTATTTCTGCGTTCTACGTTACTTTATAAACTACTTTTTTGCCTCACCGGATTTCATGTGCGTAATTTACGTGTACGGGTAGAATAAATTTGAATCTGTGTGTGTCGGAAAAAGATAAAGAGAGGTATAAAATTTTCAAGATCGTTCGAGATCGGGCTGTTAGGACTACATCGTAAAAATTACACCCATTTGCTGTGCATAGCCGTCTCAGAATCCGCGGGTGGGTTCTCGTACCTCAAAAAAAAGTTTTTGAATTGCCTGTCGACAATGAATGAAGATTTTTCAAAACGGGATAATGGCACTTCTAGATAAATGCCTGGAGAATATAATATTAACATATGAGAAACTTGATGTGGTTATTTATAATTTAGATTTGCCCTCATTCCGGATTTTACGTGTGTATTTTACGTATACATGTAAGGTAACTCCGAAATCCTGTATCTCGGAAAATTTTCAAGGTTGTTCGAAATCACGAACGTGGGAATACGTCGTAAGAATTCCAGCCTATTGCTGTGCATAGCTCTCTTGAAATCCGCTGCTCGGCTTTGGTACGAAAAAATGATAAGAAACCCTTCCTTTGGGGTTTTATGAGGTTCCACCCATGAACTGATCGTGCCTCCATAAACACATTAAGGCTTAACGTAAACTAAATCAAATGTAAAAAGAACTAACCGATTCTCTCCATTTGCCTAAGCTGGAGGGCCCTGTTTGTGGGGTAGTGACACTAACACGATCCTTCTGTTGATTATACAAACGGTCCATAGCCCAAGATCTATGCAAAACATATGACACTATCCTTTCATCGCCAACAGAATTCTAGGCAAGAGCCGCGGAAGAATCCCGTTTTCAGCGTGGCATTTTGTGACATGTTAGGTAGCGCATGTTGTCATGTGTGTACCGATGATCGAATTGATAAGGCGATCACGTCTTGTGAAGACAGTAGAAAGGATTTAAGATCTGAAATGATATGCATAAGCAATGTGCTCATAAAAGCAGATGGAAAGATAAATACCATAATGGATGAAGTAAATAAATCACTAAAAGAAAGCAGAAAAAGAGTTGTTAGAAAGAATTAGTAATGATGAAAATTAAATCTAGGAACGTGAAAATAAAATTAGGAAATATGAAGGTCAAATTATTGCACTAACATCTAATGTCGAGAGGGTAGCAGCCAAATCTGACCAAACTACTAGATTTTGCTGAAATATAGTCACACAATTTGATTCATAAATTAGAGAAGTACACAAAAATTATGTGAAAAGACTCATGACAAAAGGTAATGTCAAAAATCAGTGTCATAAGAAGGCATGTGAAATTATATGAAAGTAAAAGGGACTGAAAAATTATTAACTGAGAAAATTTATGCTAATAAGGAGGAATTAAATGAATGTGGCACTCAAATTGAAAACAGCATTAAAGAAAGGTGATAGGCTTGGTATTTACATGAAAGAAACCGAATAGGAATAGGGAGTTGTGGTGCTATTGATACCTATTTTTTGTAGGTACGCAAGTTTAAGTGGCTTCTTTCGTATAAACTGATCAGTCTTCCAGATGATAAGAGTATTATGACGTGTCAAACGAAAGCATCCATTCCAAATGCGATAAAAAAAGAGAGTGCAACTATACTCATTAGTACCTGAAATTATTTTAAATGCTGATTATTTTTACTTCAGATGAAATTACGCTCAATTAATTGACTCAATGAAAATTAGCTTCAGGCTAAAAGATCATTGTTAGTTAATGGTGTTCTTGGTGATGCACGACTGCTAGTAGTTAATGTTCATCCAAAAGAGGTTATTTTGTGAAAAGTTAATCAGACTTTGAATTAAGATGAAAGCTCGTCTGTTTGATAATAAAATCAGTAATGATGGAGCACTTAAGGCACTCGATCATTAACAAGCTGCTTCCAACTAGTTTAATGGCTAAAAATTAACTGCATGATTTCATTAAAAAAGGATTACTGAGTGGTTTATTGGCTTACAGAATTGAAACAAATTTGAAATTCAGTATTCCAATTATCATTGACAAAAGATATATCTAGTGCAACCTGCATCCATATCGTGTTGATGCCAGCACAAAGAAAAAATCTATTGTCGCATATTTCACAGAGAGAATAAATAATCAGAGAACAAAGATTGGTATAACATCAATGTGTTAAAGATATAGGTTTTTTTCAAGATATTATTTTTAAGTAAGTACAACCAGAAGAAATAGTTTTTTACTGTTCATATAACACAATCGACATAAATTAGCAACAAAAAAATTAATTGGAATATTAACAATAATTGTTATGTGGCAGTTCTCACACAGGAATATCATTTGACATTGTTGCTATCATGTCCCTTCAGAATTATTTAATTAGCCAGACGAGTTCGCCCATGTGTCTTTTATCAAATGAAATGTTATAAAGTAGTAATGAGTGGCTCGAGTTTTCCTGTTGATTTTGTGAAACTATTTGATAATGCCTAATCTAGAACAAAGGACCACAGAAAGAAAATTCTCTGTATTATCAGTAGATTGGGAGGTGAAGCATTGTTATGACAAATGAGGACGGGATCCTCTCGTAAAATACACTCCTGGAAATGGAAAAAAGAACACATTGACACCGGTGTGTCAGACCCACCATACTTGCTCCGGACACTGCGAGAGGGCTGTACAAGCAATGATCACACGCACGGCACAGCGGACACACCAGGAACCGCGGTGTTGGCCGTCGAATGGCGCTAGCTGCGCAGCATTTGTGCACCGCCGCCGTCAGTGTCACCCTGTTTGGCGTGGCATATGGAGCTCCATCGCAGTCTTTAACACTGGTAGCATGCCGCGACAGCGTGGACGTGAACCGTATGTGCAGTTGACGGACTTTGAGCGAGGGCGTATAGTGGGCATGCGGGAGGCCGGGTGGACGTACCGCCGAATTGCTCAACACGTGGGGCGTGAGGTCTCCACAGTACATCGATGTTGTCGCCAGTGGTCGGCGGAAGGTGCACGTGCCCGTCGACCTGGGACCGGACCGCAGCGACGCACGGATGCACGCCAAGACCGTAGGATCCTACGCAGTGCCGTAGGGGACCGCACCGCCACTTCCCAGCAAATTAGGGACACTGTTGCACCTGGGGTATCGGCGAGGACCATTCGGAATCGTCTCCATGAAGCTGGGCTACGGTCCCGCACACCGTTAGGCCGTCTTCCGCTCACGCCCCAACATCGTGCAGCCCGTCTCCAGTGGTGTCGCGACAGGCGTGAATGGAGGGACGAATGAAGACGTGTCGTCTTCAGCGATGAGAGTCGCTTCTGCCTTGGTGCCAATGAGGGTCGTATGCGTGTTTGGCGCCGTGCAGGCACACAGGGCAACACCCGGCATCATGGTGTGGGGAGCGATCTCCTACACTGGCCGTACACCACTGGTGATCGTCGAGGGGACACTGAATAGTGCACGGTACATCCAAACCGTCATCGAACCCATCGTTCTACCATTCCTAGACCGGCAAGGGAACTTGCTGTTCCAACAGGACAATGCACGTCCGCATGTATCCCGTGCCACCCAACGTGCTCTAGAAGGTGTAAGTCAACTACCCTGGCCAGCAAGATCTCCGGATCTGTCCCCCATTGAGCATGTTTGGGACTGGATGAAGCGTCGTCTCACGCGGTCTGCACGTCCAGCACGAACGCTGGTCCAACTGAGGCGCCAGGTGGAAATGGCATGGCAAGCCGTTCCACAGGACTACATCCAGCATCTCTACGATCGTCTCCATGGGAGAATAGCAGCCTGCATTGCTGCGAAAGGTGGATATACACTGTACTAGTGCCGACATTGTGCATGCTCTGTTGCCTGTGTCTATGTGCCTGTGGTTCTGTCAGTGTGATCATGTGATGTATCTGACCCCAGGAATGTGTCAATAAAGTTTCCCCTTCCTGGGACAATGAATTCACGGTGTTCTTATTTCAATTTCCAGGAGTGTATATGAGGAATTTATTAATGCTGTTCTTAGCCGGCACTGGACAAACAGTGTACAAAACAATGTGTGTAGTGACATTTTGATTTGACGAAATTTTGTTGAGACTGGATGTTACAGACATAAAGATTTATTTCAAAATTACTGGGAAAGGATTTATATTTAGATGATAAATTAATAGAAGGATATCCCATTACAGATGTATTAATTAAATTGTCTGTAAGTGTACAAGGGAAACCACTGGGAATTTCGAAAAACAATGTTGACAGCATTTTGCATACTCTTGAAAAGCTGGGATCTTTAACTGGCATACATCAACTAAAGAAGGGGGGGGAGGTAATGGAAGAGACAAGGTAAGAGGGAAGAAGGATGAAGAGACGATCCTACAGACCATCTGCTAGAGATCGAGGTGGATGTAATCATGGAGGTTATCGTAACAACTATGAACATAATCAAAGAGAGGTCAGAAATAAAGAGGAAAGGATGAGGTCAGAAGAAATAAATGAAGGAAAGGGAAAGAAAAACGCTGGAAAACAATTTACATGTTGTGAGGTGGTGCAGTCCAGAACTGAATCTGAGAAAGGGCAACTCTATATTAGTTATTTAGTATATTATGAAAGGGATGCTACTAAGAACGTGTTGATGTCTGAAGGCGTAAAGGAGACAGATGAAAGCTACCATCCCACAGTAAAGGTGCAATAAAATGGCACAGATATATTGGCAATTCTAGGTTCAGGAAGTGCAATAAATGAGAAACTGAACTTAAAGATAAAAGAGGGAAAATATGTTCCAGCACTGCCTGTGCAAGAGGTCAAAATTATTGCAGCAATAGGTGCAAAGAGTAACCTGATAAGAAACCAAATAATATTGGAAGTAGCGGTCCAAGGTAGGAGGTTTAATGTGAATGTGATTATTATTCCAGGATTGTAAGCAGAATTAGCATTCAATAGAAACTTGTGCTGTAGAAGATATTGGAAGAGGTTTTGAAACTGAAGACAACTAAAGGGGAATCTGAATTAATGTTTATGGGAATGCTTGATCCCAAACAGTAAACAGAGTGATGTTTACGTTAAAACATTGAAAGGCAAAGTTAATGATCTCCCTTATGTAAGTGGCGTTGGAGCGACACATTGTAAAAACGCAGCTGATGGAGATGAATCGAATTTTAACATATATGGTAAGGAAATGTGTTTTTTGATAGCGTAGATGAGAGCAGAGGGCTTGAAACATGTAGATTAAAGTTAAAGTTCATAGAGTCCCAAGAAAGTTTAGATTAAATAATTTTTAAAAAAATGCGTTATTTGGAAAGTGCTGGATATGACGAAAAGAAGAACTAAAGAAATTGTTGAGGGAGAATGTAAAGATATCTCCTGACAGAAAAAACTATTGCAAAATGGAAGACTATGGATAAAGAAATTAAATGTATGCTCGAAAGAAATATTATTGAGAGATCTCAAAGTCAGTATTCCACCCTCATTGTTGTGGTTTGTTAGAATAATACTGGATGCTAGGGCAATACATAAAATAATCATTCCACAAATGGATAAATAAAAAATTATTAGATGAACTGATTAAAAAGTTACAAATGTACAGATTATGACTAGTATTGGTCTCCAAGAGCTTTTGGCTGATACCATTAGCTGAGGAATATATACAGGCTTGTTTACCTGGGCCAGTGTTATCATTTTAGGAAGATACCAATTGGTTTAAATATGTCTATGTCAGCCATTATACGTATGTTGGATGGTTTACTAGGAGAGGAACTGTTATCAAGCGTAACATGTTATGTAGATGATGTGTTGATTCCATAGGTGAAAGGAATATAACTAAATAGGTGCACCCATTAAAATGTGTGAAACGATATCTATAATGCAGTATATAACAAACTTTATTGAGCATTAAGAATCAGAGGCATTGTCATTACACTGAGAAAGTTGACTACTTTGTGAATAAGGATTTAAAAACAACTGAATATGTTTATATAGTGCATATTTTTATAAAGTCAATACTCTGGTAATGTTGAGTCGCATGGCCCATGACTTTTGTATGTTCTATGTGTAGCTTGAGGAAGGACAGAATGGAATGCGCCCTTAGCGCAAAGAGCGTTTAATGGCCTCTCTAGAAAGTAAGGCAGTTTGATGACGCATGTTATACGGATTGCTGAGACGCGACAGTTGTTGTGGTTAAAGACACATTATCAGCAACCAACACACATGTGACACTTTGGCTGCTGATATGTGTCGGGACGCCGTAAGTTTTTGTATGCCAACAAACTAGATGATTATTTTGTCGCTGAATAAGTAAATTGATTACAGAAAACAAAATCTTATCCAACTGTTTACATTTGAGTGAAAGATCTTCAGTAAAATGTATGGACCAGTCTGGTACCCAGTTACTAGACCATGGAGAATGCTCCATAATAGAGAATTAGAATATGCAAAGAGTGTAACATCGTTAGGTTACTGAAAACCAAAAGATTCTAATGGACTAGACATTTAGTGAGAAAGCGAGAAACCAGATGGTCAGAAATTGTATTGAACTGGGTTACATCAGGCAGCAGACCTGTGGGAAGACCTAGGAAGAGGGGAATGGATGAAGTAAGACTATACTTGCTGCAGCTGGGACTCTTAGAGAGCTGGAGACAGGCAGCAGAAGAGAGAAGCAGATGGAAGCCCTAATTGTGATGTATGTAATCCTCCAGGCCCGATCACATGACGTTAGTAAGTATTATGTTATGACAAGTTAGTTTATAATATTAAATGTTATGTATATTAACATTTTTGTTTCCAAGAAGACTATGCCATTGTATATATCTGTCGAATGTTTTGTTTATTGTTTTTACGTATATTGTGATACTGGAGTGAAATGAAGAAGGGATGCTACCCACATCTGAATGTAATGACCAGCCTGTGGATTGAGAAGTTATTCCACAACCGCATTTACAAACATTAAGAGAGCAACCAATAATATGTTTGCATCGTGGATGTAACAAAGCTTCCATAACGTTGCCCTGATATCTCAACAGATTTTGGTTTAAACTCAAAATGAAGCTTAAAAATAAGGAAGGCTGGTGTTTAATGCCCTAATGAGGGCATTAGAGACAGAGTACAAATTGGGATTAAGTAAAGATAACGCAGGAAATTGGCCGTACCCTTTCAGAGGAGCTGTCCCAGCATTTGCCTTAAGTGATTTATGGAAATCACGAAAATTTAAATCAAGATGGCGGACATGGATTTCATCCGTTTGTCCTCCGAATGCGTGTCCAGTGTACTAACCATTTTGCCACCTTACTCGGTAAAACTGAAATTGTTTATCAATTAGAAATGGCACGTACTAATGAAAGGAGTCTGCTACACTTCCTCATTTGTCTGCCAAACTCCTTCCAGAGTCTGTATTTGGAGATACTTAGGTTGAACTCTCTCTCTCCATCACGCGCTTTCTCTCTCCATCTCTCTCAGAGCTAGTTCGTGTTATATTGCTGTCGATTATTGTTGCTCTGAAATCTCTGACTGACCCGAAGAGTTAAAAGTGGCAATGTTATCCTTGGGATGTTCTGCGTATAAGCAAGATTTACGCTCAGCCACAGCCTAGAGGACCGTTTTGTAAATGAATGGTGGGCTGTTCTGAAACTTTCTGGAAGATCAAAAATGTGTACTTGACCGAGGCTGAGACCAAGCCATTTCCAAGCAGTATAAATTGATTCATTCGCTCATTCATTCATTCATTCATAGTAAAAGGCAAGGAAATGATAGTAATTTAAGCTACGTTGTGCATTGACGATTAACTATTACTGTTTTGCTTGTGCCATCTATACTTAGTGCCACATTGAAAAAAAAAAAAAAAAGCTGCAGCTCCTTATATTAAAGTACACAGCTGTTGTTGTTTAACTGCCATTAGTAATGTAAGCAGTAAACAACTATCCTTTAAAGACTCGAACTCATATGATCTCATGCATAAAACAATTTCACAAGTCTGAGCACTTCTTAAATCAGTTAGTACGGTGTGTTAAATATTTGACATTAAGAAAAAGTTTAGGTGATGTTGGAAATTATGCTTCAAGTTTCTTGGAAGTCGCTAAGTACTCTCACGCCGAAATATAGGGTGAATGAAGTCTGGCTATTGGTAAATCTGTTAAGCAGCCTCAACACAAACACAGGGCTTTTAAATGTAATACTTGTCTTATTGTGTCCATTTTTTACCATAAAGTTATATCTCTTAATGAGTAGATTACGACATCATTTTAAATTTTTAAATTCGCTCAATAATTACCCGAAATATTCATTTCTGTTGCCACTGGAAGCCGTTAGATAGGAAACCTGTAACTTGTACTGGGTTCTATAGATATTTGTTTCATTATATAACCGTACTTTTCAGAGTGAATGTGTACTCACATCGTAAATACTGTGTTCTACTTTCAGTGCATTACTAGTTGTCACGTAGTTTTCCATTGAAGACCACTACTTAGCATGGATTTAGATAATCAGATAATTCGTAGAAAGAGTTAGTAATGAATTTTGGATTTAATTTTCTGCTAAACTAGTAGCGATTCTTAATTTTCGTTTTATGTTGGCAGTTTGTTCAATATCTTCCCTCCAAAGTGCCTAACTCTATTTTGAACCATGAGCAAGAAGAGTATTCCAGTCACCATTCCCAAAAGTTTTCTCTAAGTCTGTAAATGCCATAAAACTAGGTTTGGCTTCGCTTAACCCAACTTATAAGATGAGTTGTAGGGTCAGTATTGCCTCGCATATTCCTACATTTCTTCGGAATCCAAACTGATCTTCCCTGACTATCATTACAAGCAATAAAAACAATTAGGGAGTAAATGTACTGGGACGTGAGTGTTCGGATGACAAGATCCTAAAATAGGCTTCTGCAACATGTAGGACTATCTACTTTACAGTATATTCTCACTAGTTGCAACAGCCAAATCAGAGGTTTGTTTATTTTAGATGCCATTTGCCCAGAAGATAATTTCATAAAACAGCTGTGCATGAAAACCAGCGCTGTTCTTGGCTTTATGTAAAAACTATTGATTCTAAAGGCAAAACTTGCTTAGCTGCTTGATTAATTTATCAGTGGTGCATTTACACTACTTCATTTTTCATAATTGGCACCATATCCCAGGAACAGTGATCACAGTCATTATAATAAATGAACAAACACTCTGGATTACTTTTAACTTTATTAATGACAACCTGGTTCTGTCAACCCACTAGATCTACGTTGTGAGAAACAAAAAAGAGGTGACAATATAAAACTCATAACTACAACATTACAAACAATACTGTCAAAGATAGTACAAATAGGATGAAAACGTATATGTGGTGTCTGTTCTTTCGGACTGCCTAGTAAGCAGGAGATACAGGTTCGAATCACGGTGTGGCACAAATTTTCAACCTTTCCCGCTGCTTTAAATCAATGCCCACTCGCAGCCAATGTCTGTAATTCCTTTGTGCCTTAAACTAACGACATCCTGAAACCTGGTCATACCGGACGCTGCAAGATACACTTTGCCAACAGTGATACGATAACATAAAACTAAAGTAAAAATAAAATGTATGTAGTGGGCGTACAGTAAATCACGTGGCATGTGCACAAATCATTGGCCAGTACAATATAAATTAAATAAAAACAACTGATAAAATTAAAAGAATTAAGAAATACTTATATGTTATACTTTATGAGGTTAAAGATAAAATAGAAATTTCAGAAACAATGAAGTACATCGTACTTTTCGTTCTTGTTTATACATACTGTGCGAAATTAACGAACACCCCTGATTTGCATCCTCAACCATTAAAACGCAACATTAATAACTTCCCTTCGTTTAATAAATAAAAACAAAAGCAAAATACTAAGGACTACGACTTTAAAATAAAAATTTGGCAAAGCAATTTGGTTACTAAAACTACTGTAACTCTAATTTGGCCAGTGTGTAATGAACTGATACTGAATATAAGAAAAACAAATGCAATGAATTTCCGGCTGAATAGAAAAATGACACAGTTAAATTGTATGTTGTAGGCACCTCTATAAACTGTATATCAAATACAAAATTTCTTGGAATGGGTTTTGATTCTCTTAGCTACGGAATTCTTAATGAAGAAAAAATGCAGAAAATATCAGTAGATGTTTTAAACTACAGAAAAGAGCTATAAGCTCAACAGCCAAATATATTAGTCAAGTTCATTGTTAAGATCTGTTCAAATCACCGGAAATGTCAAGTATACCATGTGAGTACATTTACCGATCAGTTTCACACGCAAAAAAAATTACTGCACCAACAGCTTTTCCCATGGGCACCAATCTTGATACAGACTGAATTAACATTATTAAGAGGTTAAGGAGATTACTAAAACCAACTTATTTAAAAAGGCAGAAACAAAGTATCTGTTAAGTGCTTTGTTCTAGACAGCAAGGGATTGTTTAGATAACGCTGAGAAGGGATCTGATGAAAAATGTAACATATAAATAATAATATTTTGAGCATGGCAACCGTTAGAGAACAGCAGAAATAAAGGACGGCCAACCAGTTGCAATAAGTGGTGGTTTTCAAATAAGCTTCACCACAGTTTCAACAGATCTAAACCTGTTTTCTTGAGAAGGACAGACCTGCTTATAATGCGATAAATTATAATGAAAACGCCATGGACTGGTATTAACTGTCTAGCAGAAGCTACTCTCTACAACAAGTGTAGGAATATCACAAACAAATGGTATATATCAACACAGGGCAAGTCGTCCTTACAGTACAAACCTCCCATTAGCAATTCACTCAGTAACAGCTGCCTCCACATGATATTTACCGGCACCGGTCTGTATGTCCATATGCAAAAATTAAGGCCCCTATAATCAAGGACTTCTCAGATCAGTAAAACCAATCACTTAAAATAAAGAACCATGTTAGTAGCTGCATGCCTACTGGAGAGCGTGGATACCAGGATAACAACTCCTGAGGTACAGGCGCCGATAAAGATGTATGCTTGGCGGTCTAAACAGCCAATAAGCGTTAAGTACATTGAAATTACGAGTATAGAGTAAGATGCTGAAAAAGACAAATACATAAAATATACTGGCATAAGTTAAGATCCTTATAAAACTGTCAGTATTTATCATGCGTAAATTGTGATGTCCTTGCATAAGTACGTTATTACAAGCATAATGAGAGCAATGAAATTAATGTCACTCCCAATAAATCATTGTACGAGAAGTAAAACTGCCAGTGTATAAGTACGTTACTAAACTAAACTAAACTCCTCCCGAACAGGCCATGAAGACCCCACGGTACCGACAGGCCGCCGTGGCATCCTCAGCCCATAGGCGTCCCTGGATGCGGATATGGAGGGTATGTGGTCAGCACACCGCTCTCCCGGCCGTGTCTCAGTTTCCGAGACCGGAGCCGCTACTTCTCAATCAAGAAGCTCCTCAGTTTGCCTCACATGGGCTGAGTGCACCCGGCTTGCCAACAGCGCTCGGCAGACCGGATGGTCACCCATCCAAGTGCTAGCCCAGCCCGAAAGCGCTTAACTTCAGTGATTTGGCGGGAACCGGTGTTAGCACTATGGCAAGGCCGGTGGCACGTTACTAAACATAATGAAAATAAAGAGAATAAATTCATAGGTCAACTAAATAGCTGTTTAGAACGCAAAGCGAACATGTTTATCGGTGCGTGTCCCTCAGGAGTTGTTATCCTGGTATCCACGCTCTCCAGTCGTCATGTAGCTACTAACATGGTCCGTTATTTTAAGTGATTGGTTTTACTGATCTGACAAGTCCTTGATTCTTGGGGCCTTAAGTTTTACATATGGACATACAGACCATTGCTGATAAATGTGCCTTGGAGGCAGCTTTTATTGAGTCAATTGTTGATGTGAGGTTTGTAAGTATGACTTTCACTATGTTGATATATACCATGTTGTTTGTGATACTCCTACACTTATCGTAGAGGGTAGCTTCTGCTAGACACGTAATACTAGTCCATTGCGTTTTCATTATAAGTTCCGCATTTTACGCAGGTCTGTCCTCCTGAAATTACGGGTTTAGATCGGTCAAAACCGTGGTGAAGGTTATTTGAAAACCACCATTTATTGCAACTGGTTGGATGTCCTTTATTCCTGCTACTCTAAATAATAATAACTATGATAAAACAACTATAATTTGACATAACACTTTCACACTACGTTTTTCTTTCTCTTTTATTTGTCTTTTGCTAGAACACGTTACTCCCAAAACCATGCAATGTACAACGCTTACATTTTATTCTTATTGTGAGCGCAGCACCTTACTCATTAAAGAGGGAGGCAGACTCTAATTTTTAGGTTAGCAAACGAGTAGTTGCAGTATACAAATATCAAATGTCGCCTTGGTCTTGATGTCCGCTGATGGTGTGCGTCACGTTACGTTATGATTGGGAGTGGGAATGGATGAGTAGTGTAGCAGTAGCACTTTATGTTATTAAATAACTTCTGTGCCAAACAGTATCGTACTCTGGGGATATAAAGAATCAGGTAGCACAGTTTTAAACAGGATGGCCTTCTGTCTGGGAGGGTGTAGGCTCCAGTCTTCATCCGGCCATCCTGATTTAGCTTCTCGATTGTTTCCCCAAGTTACCTGTCCCAACATTGTTAAACTAGACTTGTAAGATTTAAACGCTTGTATATATGAAGTAAGTTATTTTTGTTGTTCTTAAATTGTACTGTCGAGACATGTCCAGTATACTTGTAAAAATGATGCAAAGACGAATAAAACTAATACTACTGCTACTGGTAGTACCATACTACTACATATAACATTATTGGCATACACAATGAGTAATTAAATACCACAATCTGAAGCAAGCAACAACAGATGTACCATCAGATTGATTATGTGTGACTAATCCAATTCGGATGGGAATGAGAAGAACCTTTGCTTATTTTCTGGCAACTGATCGATTCCTACTTGGTAGATATACAAATCTACAACTATCATGGAGATACATACCCATTTGTGTTCCTGGTGTCTTACGCCGCGTTGCGGGCGTCTGAGGTGATACTGGAGGTTGAATAAAAACGAAAAAAATTGTGATATATTTGTTTCTATTGCTACGTTACGCCACCAACAATACACACCAATACACAATGCACACCAATCACACCAATATTCTGTTGAATTAAGTATGTTTCTATTCAAATTTTATACAATTTCAGAGTACAGTGAAGGTCATTTTATGTAAGATTTACTGCATCATAACAAAATTACAGAATTTCAGTTCTGTAGGCGTGCAAATAACGATTATAAGATGTTGACTGAAGCCAACTGACGGAGAGATAGAGGTGCTAAAAAAAAATACAACACCGAAAACACCAAAATAAAAATTCTTTTTGTTACTATATCAAGCAGTTACATTTGAGTAGGGGAACAAAAAACTGAAACCGAATTTTGTCAAGGCAAAGTGTTTTGGATGTAATAAATTTATTTTACAGATTTTCAATTAATTAATCTTAATTCAAACATGGCCTTATGTGTAAAGTTTGCTATCTGAATCGAGGGATCGTGTCACCTTGCTTCACTGACATATTTAAAAGTGTCACAAATAAACTGAGTAGTGCTCTAGTATGAAGCTTTGTGGTTCGAGCTCATGAAAGCAGTTTCCCATAAAAGCTACAATGTCACTGTGAATGAGGACTGGTTCCGACTTTCAGCAAATGTTAATAAAGTTGTGCATATTTTCTACAACGAAAATCAAAAGCAAAACTTGAATCGGAAGACCAAAATTGCTAGGAAAACTACAAGTAAAACGGTTGGTGTAAAAGGAGACGAAAAATTTCAGGCAATTTTATTAACAGTCGAAAGTTTCTGTATGCTGTATAAGAACCAACTTCAATTGTCTGATAACTTAAATTATGATGATCAAAGTACTTTCCGTGTGAAACACTTAATTAGACGTAAGGCGAGTGTTTTCAATCTTTCTTACATTATGGGCCGCTCCACCCACCTCCGTTTCCTTAATTCTTATAAGATCTGAAGCTCAGTCCACTGCATCAGTTTCCTAAGCCATTTCGAAGTAATTCCTTGAAAAACGTTGACAAATAAGTCTAGAAGATTTCTGAGACTAGTGAAGTACGAAGCATTTCCAGCTTACTAACACAGCCGCCGGTAGCTGAGTACGTAGCGTGAAAGACCTGTAATCGTGAATTCGTCGATTCCGTTCATCTTAGTAGCAACTTTTCTTTGCTTTCATTTAATTTCTATGTTTATTATCTAACGGAAATATTAATTAACAAATACTGAATTTCCAGAATGAGATTTTCACTCTGCAGCGGAGTGTGCGCTGATATGAAACTTCCTGGCAGATTAAAACTGTGTGTCCGACCGAGACTCCAACTCGGGACCTTTGCCTTTCGCGGGCAAGTGCTCTACCATCTGAACTACTGAAGCACGACTGAGGCCCGGTACTCACAGCTTTACTTCTGCCAGTATCTCGTCTCCTACCTTCCAAACTTTACAGAAGCTCTCCTGCGAACCTTGCAGAACTAGCACTCTGAAAGAAAGGATACTGCGAAGACATGGCTTAGCCACATTATTCGTCACTCGAAAATAAATTAAACTTTGATACAGATACTCGAAAGGTCGTATTGTCAAACGTAAACAAATTATGCACCTTGATAATATTGTTCAATATCTAGAATTAAAAGTATTTTATTTTCTGTTTGACGTTTCTCATTTTTGCACCAAATTTTACTTTAGCATGAATGCTCTCATTTCCACATGACTAATAATAAAAGAAAAAGTATGTTATTTCTTCCCCCCCCCCCCCACTTGAATTATTGACCTTGCCGTTGGTGGAGAGGTTTGCGTGTCTCAGCAATACAGATAGCCGTACCGTAGGTGCAACCACAAAGGAGGGGTATCTGTTGAAAGGCCAGAAAAGCGAGTGGTTCCTGAAGAGGGACAATAGCGTTTTCAGTAGTAGCAGTAGTAACAGTCAGGATGATTGACACTAGAGGCAATACTGAACCTACGACTTCTCATAGAAGATAGGATAGGGGAAGGCAAACTGTAGACTTTCGACGGTGTTGACTGGAAATCTTTCTTTCAAATTTTAAAGCTGGCAGGGGTAAAATACTGGGAGCGAAAGGTTATTTACAGTTTGTACGGCAGGCAGATGACAGTTATAAGTGTCGAGTGGCATGAAAGGGAAGCAGTAATGAAGGGACTGAGACAGGGTTGTAGCCTATCCCCGAAGTTATTCAATATGTATACTGAGCAAGCTGAAAAGCCAAAAACAGAAAAATCTGGAGTAGGAATTTAAGTCCATGGAGAAGAAATAAAAACTTTGAGGTTTGCCGATGACATTGTAAGTCTGTCAGAGACAGCAAAGGACTTGGAGATGCAGTTCAACGGAATGGACGGTATCTTAACAGGGGGAATAAAATAACATCTATAAAAGCAAGACGAGGATTACGGAGTGTTATCGAATCAAATCAGGTGATGCTGAGGGAATTAGATTAGGAAATGAGACACTTAAGAAGTACACGAGTTTCACTATTTGGTCAGTAAAATAACTGATGATGGTCGAAGTACAGAGAATATAAAGTGTGGACTATCAATAGCAAGAAAAGCGTTTCTGAAGAAGAGAAATTTATTAACATCGAGTATAGATTTAAGATTTACTAAGTTTTCTCTAAAAGTATTTGAATGGAGGGTAGACATGTGTGTGACAGTGAAACAAGGTCAGTAAACAGTTTATACGATAAGAGAATAGACGCTTTTCAGTGTGCTGCTACAGAAGATGCTTAAAATTAGATCAGCAGATCACGTAACTAATGATCAGGCACTGAATAGAATTGGGGAGAGAAGAAATTTGTGACACAATCTGACTAGAAGAAGGGTTCTGTTGGTAGGACACATTCTGAGACATCAACGGATCACCAATTTATCACTGGGGGAAGCGTAGGTGGTAAAAATCGTAGAGGGAGAGCAAGAGATGAATACTGTAAGTGATTCAGCTGCATGTTAGTTGAGTAGCCATTCGGGGATGAACAGGCTTGCACAGGATAGAGTAGCATGGAGAGTTGCATCGAACCAGACTTCGGACAGAAGACCACAACCACAACATGTTGCTTCTATTTTAAGAAATGATTTCATTCTTGCCTAACGTCTCAACTTAAAAATAAATATATAATTTAAGCACAAGTAAAAAGAAATAGTTCCTACTAACGAAAATGCAGTCATTGATTTCGTGACTGCAAGACTCGAACGATATGCCGTTTCATTTTTTTCTTATTTATCGGGTGTCCATCCATCCCTTCCTGCCCATCGTTGCGCTCACTATTTTCGCATTCATTAGTCCGGCTTCTCTGCAACTCAGATTCTTCTGAATTTACAATCTTTTTTTTTTTTTTTAAAAAAAATGTCCTGCTTTTTTGTATTTCTTTTTAAGAGGGTGAGTGAAAAATGTTCCTTCTGTTAAAAACACTCTGAACTAAATCTCATCTGTTCTCAACATTTTACAAGCTTATTGGTTGTTAGAGCACCTAATTCCCAGCTTTCTTAAAATAACGTGTTGTTGTTTCTTTTTAAAGGTTGCAATTTGTCTCTAAGTAAAAAGATTTTTTTTCTAATGTAAAATTGTTATATTGCATAAAAGATTTCTTTTAAGTCTTTTTCTTGTGAAGGAGAACTTACATATTTTGTTGTGTAAGTAAAAAAGAATTAAAAAACAAAATAAAAATCTCCAAATCGGACGTATTCTTAACGAGCTATGCCTCATTACTGTTAAAGAAATTAGTCTCTCCTTTCACTATTATTATCCCGTGTACGACACAGTATCGGATGTTGAGGGTGTGTTCTGGGGTTGTGCTGCGACATTCACTTCTACCGTAGCGGCCTCAGGGGTCCCTACAGTCCCAGCCCTGCCAAGCGCACAATATCAGTTAACGACTGTCCAGTGGTTACACCGCTCCTGTCTCCTGAAAGGAATGTGAAGCGTTTTTACAAAAAGTTCGATTATATTTTTTAAGACTGCAAATGTTTATGGTTCCGTACCTCAGTCGGTAATAACGGGAGCCTTACAGGATCATTTTGTTGTCCGTTCGTGTGTGTGTCTGTCAGACTGTTCAAAAGCCTCTTACTCAATAATGGATAGACGTATCAAGTTGATGTACATGTCACATACTGAAGTCTACGGTACCTTGGCGATGTACGAAAGTGAAGCTTGTAAGTCGATGAACTCAAAAGATACGGCTTTCCATCTCACATATTTTGACATTCCCACACCCACTCATCAAAATCTACAGAGTACTTCTCTTTGACCTAGAATGATTGAATATTCCAAGTACCAAGTTTTCACATTGCAACCAAAGGAAAAAAATCCGAAAGTCATTAATTTTTTATTGTTGTTGTTGTTGTTGTTGTTGTTGTTGTGGTCTTCAGTCCTGAGAGTGGTTTGATGCAGCTCTCCATGCTAATCTATCCTGTGCAAGCTCCTTCATCTCCCAGTACCTACTGGAACCTACATCCTTCTGAATCTGCTTAGTCTCCCTCTACGATTTTTACCCTCCACGCTGCCCTCCAATGCTAAATTTGTGATCCCTTGATGCCTCAGGACATGTCCTACCAACCGATCCCTTCTTCTACTCAAGTTGGGCCACAAACTTCTCTTCTCCCCAATCCTATTCAATACCTCCTCATTAGTTACGTGATCTACCCACCAAATCTTCAACATTCTTCTGTAGCACCACATTTCAAAAGCTTCTATTCTCTTCTTGTCCAAACTATTTATTGTCCATGTTGCACTTCCATACATGGCTACACTCCATACAAATACTTTCAGAAACGACTTCCTGACACTTAAATCTATACTCGATGTTAACGAATTTCTCTTCTTCAGAAACGCGTTCCTTGCCATTGCCAGTCTACATTTTATATCCTCTCTAATTCGACCATCATCAGTTATTTTGCTCCCCAAATAGCAAAACTCCTTTACTACTTTAAGTGTCTCATTTCCTAATCTAATTACCTCAGCATCACCCGACTTAATTCGACTACATTCCATTATCCTCGTTTTACTTTTGTTGATGTTCATCTTATATCCTCCTTTCAAGACACTGTCCATTCCGTTCAACTGCTCTTCCAAGTCCTTTGCTGTCTCTGACAGGTTGAATAACATCGGGGAGAGGCTACAACCCTGTCTCACTCCCTTCCCTTTCATGCCTCTCGACTCTTATAACTGCCATCTGTTTTTTTTATTTTTTTATTACATCACACGAAAAAATTTTTTGTCATTTATAATCAGACAGCCGATCCGCCCATCTTTTAAGACCCATTTTGCCTCGGGAGTGGATAGACGTATAAAATTGAAATTTATGTCACATACTAAGGTCTATGGTCCCTTGATGGTGTAATAAACATTACCTTCTAAGCCAATTTAATCAAATGATATGGCCATTTATGTCACATAGTTTGTTAATCGCAAACTCATGTATGAATGCATAATTTCGCGGCGATATGAATTAATAAAATTTTCTCGGGCTTCCAGCCGCGTCAGGTGGTTAAAATCCCACGAGCTTTCGACCGAGCTCTCCCCGGCCATTGTCAAGTGGTAAGACCGACTACTGTGTCGCCGTGGCCGCGTCGTTATATAGCCGCACTGCTGGCTGTGACGTCACTGGTGCTCTCTTCCTCGCCATATATGGTAATGTTTTCATTTCGCGTCCGTCGCGCCCGTTTTAACATCGCCATAAAAGTGGTTCAAATGGCTCTGAGCACTATGGGACTTAACATCTGAGGTCATCAGTCCCCTAGAATTTAGAACTAATTAAACCTAACTAGCCTAAGGACATCACACACATCCATGCCCGAGGCAGGATTCGAACCTGCGACCGCAGCGGTCGCGCGGTCCCAGACTGAAGCGCCTAGAACTGCATGGCCACTAACATCGCGATAGCAGGATCCCAGGCTGTGCTGAGCTGCTAACCTCACTCCATGTTGATGGTGTTTTCAGAGGTTTTTATTTCAATAGCTTCATTTATGACACTATCCCAACATCCCTTCGTCTTCATAACGACAGAGGTTTCGTCGAATAAAATTCGGTGTCCATTTTCTAAGGGGTGTTCTGCCACGGCTGACGGAGACATCAGAGCTTATAAAACAGTCAACACTGGAAGAGGGCGTTATTAAGAACCTCCTCCCTCAGGCGAGGAAGAGAGCACCAGTGACGTCACAGCCAGCAGTGCGTCTATATAAAGACGCGGCCACGACGATACAGCAGTCGGTGTTACCACTTGACAACGACCGGGGAGAGCTCGGTTAAAAGCTCGGGGGTT
The DNA here is from genome assembly GCF_021461385.2 of Schistocerca piceifrons. NCBI lineage: Eukaryota > Metazoa > Arthropoda > Insecta > Orthoptera > Acrididae > Schistocerca > Schistocerca piceifrons. The sequence goes on along the minus strand of NC_060140.1, from coordinate 774,925,746 downwards.
TTAACCACCTGACGTGGCTGGAAGCCCGAGAAAATTTTATTAACTCGCAAACTCATTCATAAAAACCTGCAGGGTATTTCCCATTGGTCTAAAATCATGAAATTTGGCAAGAAGAAAGGTTTCACAGTACAATGGGAGGAGAAATATCAGAAAACTGTTAATTTGTAATTATATCACATGAAAAAAATATTTCTTTTTTTTTAATTGTTATGCGACTACCAACTTGAAATTAGAATACTCTCGAAAGCCTTGTTGTACCTGAGGGTCCGACATCTGGCTATATCAGTGTCGATAACAGATAAAAAAAGTCGATATCGTCGATCCCCGGAGTGAACGACCTGCCTATATATAAAATTAAGTTTGTACGGAACCCTGTGTGAGCGAGCTCGACTCGCAGCCGGTCAATTGTATAATGTTCTGTTTCATTTTGGCTGCGTGGTCGTTGATGTTGCCGCGTCCTGTTTAGGATCCAGTCGGTTAAATCGGAACCGCTATAGGATCGCTTTGTTGTCCATGCTTCTGTCTGTCCTACAATTAAAAACCCTTTCGCTCAGGAAAGGATAGAAGTATCAAGGTTGAATTAATGTCACATATTAAGGTCGACGGTCCCTCGTCGGTGTAAAAATTTGAACCTTCTATGTCAACGCAATAAAAGATATAGCCATTAATGTTACATGTTTTCATAATCGAAAACTCACCCCTCAGAACCTATAGAATACTTTCCTTTGATCTAGAACCGAGAAATTATGCAAGGAGCAAGATTTTGCAGTACAACTAAACATCCGAAACTGCTTAATTCACAATTATAACACACGAAAAACAGTTTTTTGGTCATCTATCTGACTGCTTGTCCATCCGCCTGTTAACACCCCTTTTTACCCCTTCGGTAGTCGTATCAATTTGAAATTATTGTTGCATATTACGGTATATAGTCCCTTGGCGGTGTAATAAATGTAACTTTCTAAGTCAATGCAGTCAACAGATACGGCCATGTATGTCACAAATTTTGATACTCGCAAACCCATTCATCAAAACCTATAGGGTTCCTCGTATTGACATAGAATCATGATATTTGGCAAGCAGCAGGGTTTCACATTACAGCAAAGGAAAAAAAACGAAAATTTTTAATTTGTAATTATATCACAGAAAAAATATGTTTTGTCATTTGTTATTCATGCTTGTATTGATACGGGCAAAAGTCAAAAGTTGTCGAGATTCTCGATTCTCAATATGGCTGTACTGTCTGCATACATCCTTAAGTTTGTACGGAACTCTCGGTGAGCGACTTTTACTCGCATTTACTCTGATTTTTTATTTGTGTCGTGGTTCATGAAGTTTCAATTTATGTCATACAGTTCGATTTCATTTAGCATGTGGTTATTGATTATAATGTCGTTCACTGCTTTATAGCAAGTTGCAATTATTTCGGTAGTTAATATGGCTGAATTTAGATTTTGTCAAATACATGTATTCCCAAATCTAGTTTAGATCAGCACCTTGTATTTTATTTTTCTTATCACTTGCCCTCAGTCCGTCCGTGACTGAAGGTAAGTATAAATTAAAGACGATAATGCACCAGAATGCTCCTATAATTGTTAACTGCAGGACGTTTTACATTAGCAATAGGCCTGTTTCAGCATTATCGTCATTTTCAGGCTATCTGCAATCAAATACGCTTTGTTAAAAGTTGTAACGCTATAACTTATAACAATTTTTGTTGTTGTGTGCCAGTAGTAGTGGAAGTAATTACTAACACACAATAAAACATAATTGTTATTAGTTATAACGTAACAACTTTTAACAAAGTGTATTTGGTTTCAGGTAGCCTGAGGATGGCAATACTTACATTAACTTATACCTAATGTAAAAACTAACAATTAACAATTATAGCAGGTTTCTGGTACATTACCGTCTTTAATTTATTATGCCATTACAAGACATCTACCACGCTGCAGGCCCAAGAGAAAATAAATTTAAGACAGGTACGTACATAATAAATTGCATCAACTGCCTCCAAAATAATATGGTCCCAAGTAAAACCGATGCACATGTCTGAGTTTCCTTTTGAACCTACCAGTGTTAACCGAAGGTTCTAGGTTGTGAAGTTTTGTTGCTTTCAACCAGGTTGACTTCATAGTGTTTGGGTGTTTCTAGATGGATTGCAAACATATTATTAAGTACAAGACTGTCGGTTTTAGTCGAATGAATATTAGACCTAAGCTACCCTCACCACTGTTTAACAATACAGCACTGAGTGCGAATGTGAAAACATAACATTGCCATATTTATCTACAAACGTCAGTCATTGGTTTTCGCATTGCTTTTGGTATTTGCTAAAATTTACCTAAGTACAGTGTTTTTACCAGGATGGTAATAATAACCAACTTAACTATTTGTGAAACATTCAGGTCTTTGCGTTGTTGATTTAATTTTACCTAGCATTTCTTTCCAAAAACAATTCAAAAAGGAACGTGTAAAAATAACTGCCAAGGATTTTTGTTGTTCAGTTTTCTTTGTCCAGCCTGACATAAGATGTTCTAATCTACTAAAGTTTTGTCTCACCTCTGCACGAAAAACTTTACGATAGGATTACATTGTAGTTCGAAAACATTGCACGTCTTGTCTAATTCTGACTATTATGCCTAGGATGACAGTGTAGGTGTTTGTTATTTTCAATTTTGCCGTTAAGCAGATTCCGTTCAGTAATCTGTTTAACTTTTTCTGTTAAAGATAACAACATAATCACAAAAAGCGACATGCCTTGTGGAACACATCCTTTAACTTCGTTAACTTTTGTACACTAGCTGTTTATCATTGTTGGTACCAGTGCTCTTATCGTATTCTTCGTTGATTCGGAAACCTGACAGTCTTGCTCGTAAGAACGTTTTGAAATTATGATTGTGTTTGTCACTGTTAAATGTATCTTCAAGTCGTCAAGTACTAGGCCCCCTTCCAAATTTGTTGCACAGAAGATAGCTGTAATTCACTGTACTCATTAGCATTTGTCAATGATACACTGTTAACAGGATAGAAATGTTCTTTACTTACCACCGCTTTAAAATCTTCTAATCTTCAACGGCGATTATTTAGAGTTTCTTTTTAATTATGTCGTACCGCTTAGGCTACTGATCACCGGGCGATGAGGTGCTATTAAATACGATGAAGATGCCCAATCTATAAGATCATCTTGTTAGACTGAAAAAAAGAAGTGGGAATTCATCAGAATTGCATTACAGAAGCCATCTGTCAGTCGGACGTATTCAACCGAATTCAGCCGAGTTCGTACGCAGTGGAAACTTGCCAGTGGCGTCACTTGCTTTGGGACCAGTCGGTTGAGCAGTTTGATTGTTAAATAACGCTCCCAGTGGGGGATCATTGATTAAAGTTTTGTTCAACTGCATGCCTCAGCAAAAATTTTCTGTAGATGCATTTGCCGCTAAATTTGCTGCCATTCATCTACTTCGCCGCGCGGGATTAGCCGAGCGGTCTCTGGCGCTGCAGTCATGCACTCTGCGGCTGGTCCCGGCGGAGGTTCGAGTCCTCCATCGGGCATGGGTGTGTGTGTTTGTCCTTAGGTTAATTTAGGTTAAGTAGTATGTAAGCTTAGGGACTGATGACCTTAGCAGCTAAGTCCCATAAGATTTCACACACATTTGAACATTTTTTTTCTTCTGTTTCAATATATATTCATACATGCACGTAGCTCACAAGACGGGAAACAAGAGGACGAAGTAGGTAAGAGCAGGCAGACAACGGCCCCGCCACGGACTTCGGGGGATGAAGATGCTCGCGTCCGCAGCACACCATAAGCTGCACGTATCCCCTGGGTGGTGCTAAACGAGTATCAGGGCTGGCAGCCAGACTTATCTGCTACAGATATCCTGTCTTAAACATGAACGCGAAACTACTTCACAACGGTTCTTCTCAGAACCAACCAACCAGACACCTAGCCCATAACATACGGATTTTGCAGCTAAACATTTAAGGGCTCAGCCGATCTAAATAACAACATCTCCCTCGTACGCTACTCGAAAACAATGTAGATGTGGTAGTCATTCAAGAAACTCATACAGATAACGAGCAAACACTGTATCCAAGAGGACGTATGGCTGAATATGGAGTCTTGGAGCTACATACCGCCAGAACTACGGCTGTGCTACCTATATACGCTGTAACATTGAAAATGCGCATCTGATATCTGCAAACTCCGTGCAAAATATTGAGACTGTTTCTGTTTAAGTTGAAGATGCTACTGTAGCAAATGTCTACAAGCCTCCAGCAGTTAACTGGCCAGCTCATGTTCTTCCCGTTTTCTCGCATCCAAGTGTATATATCGGCGACTTCAACAGCCATCACAGCAACTGTAAATACAGCGATACTGACGAAAATGGCGAGTACCTGGCAAGCTGGACTGAACATAACAACCTTAGCCTAGTTTTTGATTCAAAGGACAATGGAACATTTAAATCTGCAGACTGGAACAAGGATTCCAACCCTGAACTATGTTTTGTATCACAGGACTCCCAGGGACAACCTCTACATACAGTAAGGACAGTCCTTGGAGGATTCCCAAAAAGCCAACACCGGCCAGTAATTATAGACGTAAGAATTCAAATTCCTGTATAATCAGACCAATGCCTAGACCAAGATGGAACTTCAGAAAAGCAGACTGGACTAAATTCTCCAAAGAACTTGATAAAGTGATCAGATGGATCCCCCCACTAGGGGAAAATTATGAAAGATCCGTAGGAGCAGTTCTAATAACAGCAAAAAAAAAAAAAAAAAAATCGTGCCTAGAGGATCCCGAAGAGAATACATCCCAGGCTGTAGCAATGACTGCGAGGAACTGTATCAGTCCTATTTAACCACCAATGACAGCGGAACTGCTGCAGAACTCCTAAAACACCTTGATAAAGCTCATAAAGAGTGCTGGGAGTGAAAAACAGAAAGTCTGGATTTTAAGAGGACAAGCAGAGAGGCGTGGTGGAACCTCTTGAGAAAACTGGTAGGAAGTCGACCACCCACCCGAAAAGATCCTGAAGTAACACCAGACCAGATCGCGAACAGAATAAGTTCTCTCTCCAAAGCAACCCAACGTAAGCAACACACGAGAATGGTTAAGAAAAAGCTTAGAAAACCGAAGCAGAAGGCACCAAAGAAATCAGAGTACTCCAGAGACTTCACTGTAGATGATATCACTGCAGCAGTCAAAGAAATGAAAAAAGGCAAAGCTCCAGGATTTGATGGGATACACCCAGAGTTCCTCATCAACTCAACTGTGGAAAAGAGGACTCGTGGATGGCTTGCAAGTTTCTTCACTAATATTGTGCTATCAGGGAACATGCCAGAAGCCTTCAAAAGAACAAAAATCATAGCAATACTGAAACGGGGTAAACCAGTTAACAAAACTGATAGCTATCGCCCCATCGCCCTCCTGAGCTGCTCCTACAAGCTTTTAGAAAGATGCATCCTCAACCGAATCAGTTCAAAGATCCATGAAGTTATTGCCATCGAACAGACAGGATTCAGACCAAACAGAAGCTGCGCAGACTAAGTGCTCAGCTTAACTTCACACATAGAAGCTGCATGACATCGTCACGTTAAAACGTCAGTGGCTTATATTGATCTTACAGCTGTCTATGATAGAGTATGGAGTAGTGGAGTAGTTATTCTCCAACAGAAAGAGGTTCCTACTCAATGGTAATTCAACGTTTTATAGCTTTATAACTTTATGTATTTTGTTTAATGTATGTAGCCCTCTAATTAGAGCTTTGTATACAACTTATAGGTCTGAAGATGACCACAGTAGTGGTCGAAACCGGTCACCTTGTTAAATAAATCGTGATCAAGACTGTTTATAATAGTAATTAACAATAAATGAATACTTCAAAAAGTGGAGACTGATACCAAATCCAACGAATACTGAAGTCAGCTGCTTTCACCTTAACAACGGAATGGCCCAAGCTAAGTTGAATGTCACCATTAATGGTCAGGTCCTTCACCACAAAGTCTCTCCAATATATCTAGGAGTGACTCTAGCTAGAACCCTCTCTTACAGGAAGCACATAGAAAACACCACAGTAAAGCTGAGATCACGCAATAACATCATACAGAAGCCAACCATCTCGGGATTTCAGCGATCTAACGCACCTATTGGACAGAATTTGGCACAATATCCAACAACTGTAGCAGTCAATGCTAGGCCGAATAAAAGTTTGTGTGTTGCTCAATTGGTAAAGCTATATCTTTTGAATAAATCATCCAATTTTTATGAGATTACAGTCATTTGTTTTTTCCACACACGTACATCACATTTACTGATTAACGTCCCATTCGAATAATTCCTTCTTGTTGCTGCGTTTTATGTGTAGAGAATGTATAACTGATTATTTATTACCGTCACAATAGCTATGTTTCTCGAACGACTTTGCTTTTGCTGCTGTATACGTACTCTGATTAATCTAAAAATTAGAACACATACTCACCAAAAGATGTATACCACTGATGGTGTTGTGAGAACAATAAAAGTATGCAGAGCGTTTCAGCAACATTTGCTAGAGACTAAAAGTTCATCGACACTTCCGGTGACACTAGGCGTCTTTTAAGTCTGGTTATGCCCCTGAGAGGCGGAAGAGTGCACGCACTGTGCGGCGATCGTATGAAATGTATGTTGCCGATGATCCAGCCATCTGCTTCGCGTGAAAGGTGGTACATCGAGCAAAACTGAGTTTCCTGATGGTCTTCTAAAACATCTTTCTCCCTTAGTGGCACTTTTTCTTAAGTTTTTCTTCTTGAAAATTATTATTTCAGTGGGTTAGGTGATTTACAGCACACCTCGTTAGTATATCCTGCTGGGTGGGCAAAATCTGGTAGTCCCACGGCGGGCGAATACTAAAGGACGCCTGGCGCCGCTGTGAGGTGTCAGCGAACATCGTTGCTCTAGCAAAAGTTCTTCCTCGAGAGGTGATCTGTCACGGCTAGACGCTTGTTTGATTCAAAGGCTTTGAAATACCCGAAACAAGCGGATCAGAGGCGAATGAGGAATCATTCTAGCAACATTCCAAGCTGCAAATGGGGAAATCCATTGACATAAACGAATTCCACAAAGAGCAGATTTTTAAAGCTCATACCCGAGAACGAGAAATTATGAAACGCCAAAGTTGATAGGCTCTACTCACTTTACTGTCTTTATTTTCTGTGGAAAATGATTGAAGGAGTGTTAAACCGTGTTTAGATGACAACGTTGTAAGCAAACTGTGTTGTATTTGATCTCTGAGTACGTAGAAGAATGAGTACAGAAAATGAACCTCATTAATATACCCTTCTGTATCTGTGAATATTTAGCCTCGAAAGTATCATTTTAACCCGATAAGAGTCTATTTCAACATTAAGTTAACATATGTATCTCATAGTTTGCACAACGGCTAATGGATGGGCTTAAAATAATTGTTAAATACAGTGTTGTGATTCAGTTTCCTACAAATGGTACCCTCATTTGATTTACGAAATGTTTAAAATGATCCACCTTACAGACGAAGCACGTACTGTGAACATGCTTATCTCACAGCTGCAATTTACACACTCACCTACAAAGAGACTGTAAACATTGAGTAATAGAAGAACACTAAGTGGAACTTGGTATATCATTTATTTATTCCTGCTTCGAAGATTTTGACGCAGAGTTACCTCCTGCAAGCTGAAAGATTAGAATAAAAAATGCTGCTAGTAGTCTTACGCTGAATGAATGCAGTCAGTGAACAACAATTATCACTGAGTAAATTTCCTCGAAGGTAAATGATTATGTTAGGATCAAAACGTATAATTTATAAGTGCATGACCACACGGCTCGAAAAGAATCGTTATGTAAATACTCTCAATTTGAGAATGGGAAGTATCGTGAAAAATTCTAGGAAGATTTGTATCAGTTATTTTTTCAGATCCAAACATAGCTCGTACTACTTGTAAGAATGTAGTTGAAATTATGTGAATCACGCGGCATCTGCACCGTTGTTTAACATAGGTTTCGCTCACACAGTGCTCATGGAAGTAACGAAAAAGCTACGCACCATTGTATGAACGGATTTCTACAGTTCATCTACAATTCAAATTCTTAGAATACCGCTAAGGAATTCTGATCCACGTATTGAGACTGGATGCCCCACTGTACAAATGGTGTCAAAGAGTATCAGGATGGTTCTGTAGATATGTGAATCTATTGTATCAATATGAGACGTCAAGCTGTGCTCAAGACCAGAGAATGCACGGCGCAATTCTCGTTGTAATTTTAACATACGAACTCAAGCTCCAACCGCCAATCAATCTGACGCTCTCTACGTATAATGGACGGTCAAATGGAAATAGACCACCCGTCACATCAGGACCGTGGAATGGTTCCATTCAAAAGTAATCAGCACCTTCAAACATTTATCCCACTGGGAGGCGAGACGATCAATTCCCGTTTCGTTGAACACGGTCGGCCGCTGACGGATCCACAACTGCACGCACTCTTGCACTCCCTCATCCAACTGAAACCAACGGCCACGCATTTCTTTCTTCAGGACGCTAAAGATGTGAAAATCAAACGGTGGTGGATCCGGCTTGTACGGGGAATGTTGCAGTTTTTCCCAACCACATCGCTGAAACGTATAGTCTTCGTCTGATTAGCAGTGTGGGGGCAGGCGTTATCTTGCAACAGGATGATTGAGTCCGATAGCACTCCTGGGAGATTTGACTTTATGGTGCGTCGCAGTTTCCGCAAAATGTCTTCAGACCGCTGCGCACTGATTGTGGTTCCACGCTCGAGGAACTCGACAGGCAGAAGGCTCCTGTGTGAACTTGAGTGAACAGCTTTGTAGTTATTTGGCGGGGGTGATGTGGGATGTTTACATTCTTGCCTGTGCCGTTTGTTCTCGGGCTGTCGGAATGCTATCGAGCGGTATCATCCCGTTGCATGATAAAGCCCGTCCCCCCCGCACACTGCCAATCGGAATAAGGCTACACTTCAGCGATTTGATTGGGAAACATTGCAACACAATGACCTTACAATGTGCGATTTTCACACCTTTGGAGACATGAAACAAGACATGCGGTTTTAGTTGGACGAGCAAGTACAGGAGTGGGTGCGTTTGTGGTTCCGCTAGCGGCCGACTGCGCTCTTTTTTTGTTTTTTTTTGTTTTTGGTCATCAGTCTTCTGACAGGTTTCATGCGGCCCGTCACGAATTCCTCTCCTGTGCTAACCTCTCAGAGTAGCACTTACAGCCTAGGTCCTCAATCATTTGCTGGATGTATTCCAATCTCTGTCTTCCACTACAGTTTTTGCCCTCTGCAGCTCCCTCTAGTACCACGGAAGTCATTCCTTCATGTCTTAACAGATGTCCTATCATCCCGTCCCTTCTCCCTACCAGTGTTTCCCACATGTTCCTTTCCTCTCCGATTCTGCGCAGAACTTCCTCATTCTTTACCTTATCAGACCACCTGATTTTCAACATTCGTCTGTGGCACCACTTCTCAAATGCTTCGATTCTCTTCGGCTCCGGTTTTCCCACAGTCCATGTTTCACTATCCTGCAATGCTGTACTCCATACGTACATTCTCAGAAATTTGCGCTGAACAAAAACAAAGAAAGCATTTGATATCAGACAACAAAGTGAGTGACAAAATGGAAAGTGTAGATACATTCAAATGGAAGTGGGCTGGTCATGTCGCTTGAGGAAAAGATGACAGGCGGTCAAAACATGTACCAGACTGGAGTTTAATTTACAAGGGGAAGTCCACCGGTCAGATGAGACAGAGAGAGAGACTTAAGAAAGACAGTCGCACTTAACTGGCAACCGGAAGCTCAAGATCGGCAGAAATGGAAGAACCTGTAGGGATCTTAGGTTGGACGTCGACGCCATGAGGCCGTAGGCAAAGCCAGAGAGGAATGTGTCGCTAGCGGTGTTCCACTTCTTCTCCAAAGATACAAAAGACTTGTTTGCTGGGAACGCTGTAATGTACGGGAATGTGTTATGTTGGAGTGACTAGGAGACAGAGGATGATTTGGACAGGATTCGTGTTTGCTGTGATGAATGGCAGATGCTATAAATGTGTCAAAAAGTAAGACATATGACAGGAGAAACACTCCTGTGATGTTCGAATGTAATTCTAGTGATGTACCACTTAACACTGTCGCGTAGATTAAATATCTACGTTGCAAAATGACATGAAATGGAACGGGCACGTAATGTCGGTTGTAGGGAAAGTGAATGGTAAGCTACAGTTTAATGAGAGAATTCTATGACGTTATAGTTCATCTGTAAAGGACATCGCGTAGTGAATACCTGTACCACTCATTATTTAGTACTGCTCGGGTGACTGGAAGACATGGAAGGATTCATATGCGTACTGGTGGAGTAGTTACTGGCAGGTTCGATTAACACAGGAATATTGCGGAAATGCTCCATGAAATCAAATGGCAATACCTGGATTGAGAAGACATTCTTTAGTCAACTGGCATTTGCAATAGACTGAAGAACGATCCTGTTTCCACCAACATATAATGGCGGCAATGTCATAGGATAGCGATATGCAAATATACGTATGGCGATAGTATGGCGTACACAAAGTATAAACGGGCAGTCCATTGCCAGAGACTTTCGAAGTGGAATGGTTGTTGGAACTAGACGTTTGGGACACACCATTTCGGAAAACGTTAGGGGATTCAATATTCTGAGGCCCACAATGTCAATACTGTGCCGAGGAAACCAAATTTCAGTCTTAATTTCTCACCACGGACAAAGCAGTGGCCGACGGCCTAGAATTAACTACAAAAAGCAGCGGTGCGTGAATAGATATTTCAGTGCTGACGGACAAGCGACATTGCGTGAAATTACCGCAGAAATCAATATGGGACGTACGACTAACGTATCCGTTATGCCAGTGCGGCGAAATTGGGCTTAATTGGCTGTGGAAGCAGACGACCGACGTTAGTGCCTTTGCTAACAGCGCGAAATCGCCTGCAGCGCCTCCCCTGGGCTCGTGACCATTCCAGTTGGACCCTAGACGACTGGAAAACCACAGCCTGATCACATGAGTCCCGATTTTAGTTGGTAGGAACTGATAGTAGGGTTCGAGCGTGGTGCAGATCCCCCGAAGCTATGGACACAAGTTGTCAACAACCCACTGCGTAAGCTGGTGGTGGCTCCATAGGATTGTGGACGGTGTTTACATGGAATGGACTTGCTCCTCTGGTCCAACTGAACAGATTGATGACTGGAATTGGTTATTTTCGGCTACTTGGAGACCATTTCCAGACATTCATGGGCTTCGTGTTCTCATAGCAATGCGCCATGTCACCGTGCCACAGTTGTTCCAACGGCCTGTGTGGCCGTGGGGTTCTTGACGCTACAGTCTGGAACCGCGCGACCGCTACGGTCGCAGGTTCGAATCCTGCTTCGGGTATGGATGTGTGTGATGTCCTTAGGTTAGCTAGGTTTAAGTAGTTCTAAGTTCTAGAGGACTGATGACATCAGGGGAATCTCAAGCCTACAGACAGTTGTTTTCCTCTCGCTTCATTTATGAGTGGAACAGGAAATGGAACAAGTAGCAGTGATACGGGGGTTCTCCGCCATGTACCCTCTCACTGGTGCAGTACGCCGCCAACTCGCCCCGCAGCGCGCCGGACATTGGCCAGCGATTTCGATAAGGATATGGGAATTTCATGGGTAACTCATTACGGCCGTCGACAGTGCCCGACTTACTTCGCGCCTTCTGTATGCCTGCTTTTCCGACAGTGCTCAGTTTTGGACACTACTGGACGTGAGATGATCTATGAGAAGAACACGGCAAGTGCCATCACTCATTTTCCGAGGAACTTCGCACGGTGGAAGAGAGATCAAAAGAAGCGAAAATGTGTTCCGGAATATCTGGAGATACTCGACTGTTACTGAAGAAAAAGGCAGTCAAAGATTTCGAAATATTTTCTTGCTATTTGTGTGCCTTTTACCGCTCGGTATTCTCAGACGAAATGGTGGCACATTAGTTAGCTTGGTGGCTTCTTAATTTTTGCTTCGTGTTCGTAGCCCGAATGTAGTTTTTACACTACTGGCCATTAAAATTGCTACACCAAGAAGAAATGCAGATGATAAACGGGTATTCATTCGACAGATATATTATACTAGAACTGACATGTGTGTTCATTTGTACGCAATTTGGGTGCATAGATCCTGAGAAATCAGTACCCAGAACAACCACCTCTGGCCGTAATAACGGCCTTGATACGCCTGGGCATTGAGTCAAACAGAGCTTGGATGGTGTGTACAGCTACAGCTGCCCATGCAGCTTCAACATGATACCACAGTTCATCAAGAGTAGTGACTGACGTATTGTGACGAGCCAGTTGCTCGGCCACCATTGATCAGACGTTTACAATTGGTGAGAGATCTGGAGAATGTGCTGGCCAGGGCAGCAGTCGAACATTTTCTGTATCCAGAAAGGCCTGTACAGGACCTGCAAAATGCGGTCGTGCATTATCAAATGGGTTCAAATGGCTCTGAGCAGTATGGGACTTAACATCTGAGGTCATCAGTCCCCTAGAACTACTTAAACCTAACTAACCTAAGGACATCACACACATCCAGGCCCAAGGCAGGATTCGAACCTGCGATCGTAGCAGCAGCGCGGTTCCGGACTGAAGCGCCTAGAACCGCTCGGCCACCACGGCCGGCTCGTACATTATGCTGCTGAAATGTAGGGTTTCGCAGGGATCGAATGAAGGGTAGAGCCACGGGTCGTAACACATCTGAAATATAACGTCCACTGTTCAAAGTTCCGTCAGTGCGAACAAGAGGTGTCCGAGACGTGTAACCAGTGGCACCCCATACCATCACGCCGTGTGATACGCCAGTATGGCGAAGATGAATACATGCTTCCAATGTGCGTTCACCGCGATGTCGCCAATCACGGATGCGACCATCATGATGCCGTAACCAGAACCTGGATTAATCCGACAAAATGACGTTTTGCCATTCGTGCATCCAGGTTCGTCGTTGGGTACACCATCGCAGGCGCTACTGTCTGTGATGCAGCGCCAAGGATAACCGCAGCCATGGTCTCCGAGCTAATAGTCCGTGCTGCTGCAAACGTCGTCGAACTGTTCGTGCAGGCGGTTGTTGTCTTGTAAACGTCCCCATCTGTTGACTCAGGGATCGAGACGTGGCTGCACGATCCGTTACAGCCATGCGGATAAGATGCCTGTCATCTCGACTGCTAGTGATACGAGGCCGTTGGCATCCAGCACGGCGTTCCGTATTACCCTCCTGAACCCACCGATTCCATATTCTGCTAACAGTCATTGTACCTCGACCAACGCTAGCAGCAATGTCGCGTTACTATAAACCGCAATCGCGATAGGCTACAATCCGACCTTCTCAAAGTCGGAAACGTGATGGTACGCATTTCTCCTCCTTACACGAGGCATCACAACAACGTTTGACCAGGCAACGCCAGACAACTGCTATTTGTGTATGAGAAATCGCTTGGAAACTTTCCTCATGTCAGCACGTTGTATGTGTCGCCACCGGCGCCAACCTTGTGTGAATGCTATGAAAAGCTAATCATTTTCATATCACAGCATCTTCTTCCTGTCGGTTAAATTTCGCATCTGTAGCACGTCATCTTCGTGGTGTAGCAATTTTGATGGCCAGTAGTGTATTTTATTTCTATTTTTTTATTCATCCACCCATGTTCATACGGGGTTCCTACATGAATTTTTTTTATCAGATTAGGAGATTTTAGTATTTCATGCATCCTCAGCAACCGTAGTAGTATACAACGAAACAATAAACAACCTGTTTCGTTATAAATTGGAGGGCTCGAGGGCGTTATATTAATTGTAAAATTATATCAGTTTTTCACAATACATGTCACACATTCGTTATATAAGATATGTGTGTACAGTAGGTTCAGGGTTTAAAATCTTTTTAAATTGTCACATTGCGATATTTCATTCTCATATCAGTTCTTATATACGATCGTAGTAACATTCGAAACACAAATATTTCAAACACAACGAGCATGACGAAGAGGTGTTAATCTTACTCAGGAATAAAACGTTGTTAACATTGGTGAAGATTTCAAGTATTGACAATAATTTTGCGACAAAACATGCTTAACTGATCACTTGCAAGAACACTGGCGCTTGCAGTTGATTACAAATCAAGGTGCGCTACAGGAATTTCACCGAAAACTATTTCAGACAGTTTTCTCATTTTTTTTTAATTCGTTCATCCGAAATACAAGTATCAGACGTATAAGAACAATGTTACATAAATATACAGTGAAAAAATTCGTGTAGTAATCTTCTATAGACGTGGGTATACAGGGTGGTGCACTGATCGTGACCGGCCCAAATATCTCACTAAATAAGCATCAAACGAAAAAACTACAAAGAACGAAACTTGTCTAGCTTGAAGGAGGAAACCAGATGGAGATATGGTTGGCCAACTAGATGTCGCTGCCATAGGTCAAAGGTATATCAACTGCGTTTTTTAAAATAGGAACCCCCATTGTTTATTACACCTTCGTGTAGTACGTAAAGAAATATGAATGTTACAGTTGGACCACTTATTTCGCTTTGTGATAGATGGCGCTGTAATAGGCACAAACATATAGCTCACAATTTTAGATGAACAGTTGGTAACAGGTAGGTTTTTAAATTAAAATACAGAACGTCGGTACGTTTGAACATTTTATTTCGGTTGTTCCAATGTGATACATGTACCTTTGTGAACCTATCATTTCTGAGAACGCATGCTGTTACAGCGTGATTACCTGTAAATACCACATTAATGCAATAAACGCTCAAAATTATGTCCGTCAACCTCAATGCATTTGGCAATACGTGTAACGACATTCCTCTCAACAGCGATGTTTTTGAGATTCCCGATTCTCGCGCAATTTGTCTGCTGCTGATGTGCGGATTAGCCGCGACAGCAGCTGAAACACCTACTTGGGCATCATCATTTGTTGCAGGTCGTGGTTGACGTTTCACATGTGGCTGAACACTTCCTGTTTCTTTAAATAACGTAGCTATCCGGTGGACGGTCCGGACACTTGAATGATGTCGTCCAGGATACCGAGCAGCATACATAGCACACGCCCGTTGGGCGTTTTTATCACAGTAGCCATACATCAACACCTTTTCCGCAATTGTGTCAATTTTAACATGGGTAATGTATCACGAAGCAAATACCGTCCGCACTGTCGGAATGGTACGTGATCCCAAGTACTTATACGTTTGTGACTATTACAGCGCCATCTGTCACGAAGCGAAAAAAGTGGTCCAATTAAAACATTCATATTACTTTACGTAGTACACGAATATGTAATAAAAATGGGGGTTCCTATTTAAAAAAAAAACGCAGTTGATATCCGTTTGACCTATGGCAGCGCCATCTAGCGGGCCAACCATAGCGCCATCTGGTTTCGCACTTCAAGCTAGACAAGTTTCGTTCTTTGTAGTTTTTTGGTTTGATGCTTATTTCGTGAGATATTTGGCCTGGTCGCTATCAATGGACCACCCTGTATAAGTGAAGAACAAAAATATAAGTAATAGCCGGGTTTCGAACAGAGGGCGCGAAATTAAAAAGCCGCGATGCTGTTCACTGTGTCCTCCCTGTTGTGTGAAGATACACCGTAAAAGGCGTACCGCGGGGGAAAAACCGTTTTTTCAGAAACGGTCGAGTATCTAAGGATAAGCTGAGACACGTGTTCGCTTATTTTGACTCTCCTTCCACTGAGGGAAGTTTCCGGGAAATCAGGCTGTGGCACTTGTCGTGTTCTCCTCTTAAGTGGAAACGCTGGAGGCAGATGTTGCACCAGACGGACAGGCACCCTCGGCTGCCCCCGCGGCGGCCGGCCCCGCGACTGTGGGGGCCTAGCGTCGGCCGGCCGGGGGTGGCGTCTCGCCGACTGTGGGGCTGACGCCGCCTCTCGTCGCGCAGCGCCGCGGCGCTCGGGTTTTTTCGCCGCCGCTGCCGTGACGTACGCAGCGGGCGCGCTCGATGAGCGCGGGCTGGCGGCGTGGGGTGGGGTGGGCGGCGCCGGGTCGCGCCGGCGGCAGACGGGGCGGCGGCTGCACCGGGAAGTGGGTCAGCCCGGGACAGCGCGCCACCGCCGCCGCCACCGCTGCCGGCTAGACAGGTGCGCACCACGCGTCCGCTAAGCGCCAGCAGCCAGCGTGCGGGACGGCGGCGGCGCGCTGCAGCGCCGCTCGTCTTCCCTCTCAGCCATTCAGAGTGTTACGTTTCCCGTGCTTATCCCAAGTGGCTGAAGGTAGCAAAGGGACTGCCACTTTGAAAAGAACTACGTTGTCTTTCTTCCCCAGTTTTGTCGGAATCGATCTAATGATGTAATGAACTCCATGTCGAGGTGAAGACAAATCTTGCTTTTAGAATGAAATTTTCACTCTACAGCGGAGTGTGCGCTGATATGAAACTTCCTGGCAGATTAAAACTGTGTGCCGGGTCGATACTCGAATTCGGGACCTTTGCCTTTCGCCGGCAAGTGCTCTACCTGACTGAGCTACCCAAGCACGACTCACGCCCCGTCCTCACAGCTTTAATTCCGCCAGTACCTCGTCTCCTACCTTCCAAACTTCACAGAAGCTCTCCTGCGAACCTTGCAGAACTAGCACTCCTGGAAGAAAGGAGGCTCTGGCTAAGCCATGTCTCCGCAATATCCTTTCTTCCAGGAGTGCTAGTTCTGCAAGGTTCGCAGGAGAGCTTCTGTGAAGTTTGGTAGGTAGGAGACGAGGTACTAGCGGAATTAAAGCTGTGAGGACGGGGCTTGAGTCGTGCTTGGGTAGCTCAGTCGGTAGAGCACTTGCCCGCGAAAGGCAAAGGTCCCGAGTTCGAGTCTCGGTCTGGCACACAGTTTTAATCTGCCAGGAAGTTTCAAATCTTGCTCTGCTTACTTCCGGTAAAAATTGTCACACAACCAAAGAGGAACATTAGATCCACATGCACAGTGTGTTACAGAAGCCTTCCACATTTTGATAGTGGTAGGCTGGACCAAAACAAGAAAAAAGTCTACTGTAAATATGGGTTCTGAAATGCTTACTTTCGGAACTATGAGCGCTTGTTCATCTCCGCTAGTGTAAAACACATCTCTTCTATTGCAAGCTCTTTGGTACGAGGGGCGATCAGTAAGGTAATGCAACGCTTTTTTTTCTGAAAGCACATGACTTTATTCCCCTCTCATTTAGCTACATATCCCTATTTATCAACATATTGTCCGTTCAATGCGACGGCCTCAAGCCACAGTACTGGGAGGGCGTGTATGCCCGCATGGTACTAATGTAATCGTCGACGTCGGGGCCGACTTCTTCTTACGTCAATAGCCTTCCCACCAGCCACGCACTGCTTGCCGCGGAGTGCGCTCTTCATTGGAACAACAAACGGTTGGAAGTCGGAAGTCGGGAGGTCCGGGCTGTGGGGTGGATGAGGAAGAACAGTCTAATGAAATTTTGTGAGCTCCTCTTGGATACACAGACTTACGTGAGGCTTCGTGTTGTCACCCCACACCATCAAACCACGACCTCCATACAGGTCCCTTTCAAGGACATTATTGGGCTGGTATCTGGTTCCTGGTTCACGCCAGATGAAAACCAGGCGAGAATCACTGTTCAGACTATAGCTGGACTCGTCTGTGAACATAACCTGAGACCACTGTTCCAATGACCATGTACTGTGTTCTTGACACCAGGCTTTACGGGCTCTCCTGTGACCAGGGGTCAGTGGAATGCACCTATCAGGTCTCCGGGCGAACAAACCATGTCTGTTCAGTCGTCTGTAGACTGCGTGTCTGGAGACAACCGTTCCAGTGGCTGTGGTAAGGTCCAGAGCAAGGCTACCTGCAGTACTCCGTGGCCGTCTGCGGGCACTGATGGTGAGATATCGGCCTTCTTGTGGTGTTGTACACTGTGGATGTCCCTTACTGTAGCGCCTTGACACGTTTCCTGTCTGCTGGAACCGTTGCCATAATCTTGAGATCACACTTTGTGGCACACGGAGGACCCGTGCTACGACCTGCTGTGTTTGACCAGCCTCCAGTCGCCTTAGTATTATACGCCTCATAAAGTCTTCAGTATGTGTTCTTTGAGCCATTTTCAACACACAGTCACCATTAGCACGTCTGAAAACGTCTGCACACTTACTCGCTGCACCGTACTCTGACATGCGCCAACACACCTCTGCGTATGTGGACTGCTGCCAGCACCACCGTGCGACAACCACAGGTCAAATGCACCGCATGGTCATACCCCGAGATGATTTAAACCCGCAAACCGCCCACTTGAGCGTTGTTTCACCATGTATCAGCATTGTCCTTAGTTTATGAGCATGAGTGTATATCGTTGCACCTTGAGGGAGGACATCAAACAGAATAATCTCTTCAGCGACCCTCAAGACCGTCGCCATGACTACCGGGTGAGGGCGCGGCTTTGAACTTTTTCTTCGGAGGAGAGTTTGTGTGGGCCACTCTATGGATTGCCATTTTATTTTCGGTTCGAAGTGATGAACTCATGAATCATCGCCTCTGATGATGTTCGACAGCCGGCCGGTGTGGCCGAGCGGTTCTAGGCGCTTCAGTCTGGAACCGCGCGACCGCTACGGTCGCAGGTTCGTATCCTGCCTTGAGCATGGCTGTGTGTGATGTCCTTAGGTTAGTTAGGTTTAAGTAGTTCTAAGTTCTAGGGGACTGATGACCTCAGACGTTAAGTCCCATAGTGCTCAGAGCCATTTGAACCATTTGAACTACCAACAGAGACGTCCAGTTGTGCGGCGATCACCTCGGATGAGTGTGTCTGCACGTTCCAACACTGCAGGAGTCACAGCTGTGTGCGTCTGGCCGGCATGCAGGAGATCAGACAGGTTTGTGATGATAAGAGACGCCTCGTCAAACGACTTTCCGTGCTTTTGTTCACTGCGAGGTCTCCGTAGACATTCTGCAAGAGCCTATAGATATCTGCGATGTTCTGGCTTTCCGCCAGAAGAAACTCAACAACAGCTCTCTGCTTGGAACACACGTCAATTACCGACGGCTTCATGAAACTATAGGTGTTGAAGCGGGAATGTTCAACGATGTCCCACAAAGAATTCCCACTTTTTCACGCAAAAAAAGGTATTGCACTACTTATTGAACGCCGGTTATTTTATTGTCTGTGGATGCAGATAGCAAAAAGATCTGTTAGTGTCTTAACCGCAGACCGGTTAAAGGCAGTGCATACGTTAGTTCTAACGGAACGAGTTTGTGTTTTGATAAGTTTGGGAAATACTTTCACATTGTAGTTTTTGAGCCGTGGTAAATTTGCTGTCTTGAAGAGTGCGCCGCAGCGGGTAGTGTAAAGCAGTCGCCTTTCGTTTGTGGCGGTGGCGCCGCTGTGGCTATCGCAGCTTTGGTGTCCCCCTCTGGTGTGAAAGGGGAAAAGTTGCCTGTTCACGTGCATTTGAGGGGCGGGAGTCAGTCTGTGGGAGGACAATCGGAGGCAGTTAGTCTGTCAGTCTGGTCGGTTAGTCGGAGGCAGTTGGTCAGCCAAGTTAGTCTGGGTCTGTCTCTTGTCCGCATTGGTGAGGCGGTTAGTGTGTGTCGGTCGTACGGAGTGCTAGTATGTGTTAGGCCGCCAGTCTGCTCGAGTTTGCTAGGGCAATGGGCTTGGCGGTTGGATCGATCGGTTGGTCGGTCGCGCACTGGGACACAAGATGACTTGGCCGCCTGAAACGTCGGCGCATGTGAGGTCGCCACGTGAGTCCAGTGGCCGCGCCGTATAGCGAGGCGTAGTGGCTTCGCGGCCAACACGGGAGGAACAGGGGTCAAGCCACGACATCGGTCTGTCCGGGGCGAGCTGCGTCGCCGTGAGACGGTAGATCGGCGCGCCTTCCTGCGTCCGTTGAAGCGGCTGGCAGCGGACGGTTCGGGAGAGCGTTTTGGGGATGCTGCGCCAGGTCTTCGCCAGAAATCGCAGTTGTTAGTAGTTGAGTGATTAGTGATATGTTGTTTCAGTTAGTTGTTAAATTCTACTTGTGTTCTTGGTCAGTCTGTCAGCCTGAGTCTAGTCACTTGGTTTGCCGGCTCAGTGTCGGGCAGTCAGTGTCTGTCGTCGGAGTGCGAGTACGCCTGTCGTTTGGATCAATCTTTAAGTCAGAAAATGAGAGACTTGCCACTCCGCCAGTAACAGAACTCAGCTAGTGGTCGCCCGGTTGGGGGTGAGTTCCTGCATCTGAGTTTGCGCGTTAGGCCGCCAGTCTATTCGAGTTGCTGGGGCAACGGTCACTGGCGGTTGGATTGGTCGGTTGGTTGGTCGCGCAATGAGACACGAGATGACTTGTCCGCCTTGAGCGTCGGCGCATGTGAGGTCCCCAAGTGAGTCCAGTGGGCAGCGCCGTATAGAAATGGGTAGTGGCTTCGCGGTTCCCAAGAGAGCAACAGGAGCGGAACCACGACATCGGGCTGGTCGGGGCGAGCTGCGACGCCGTGAGACGAGAGATCCGCGCACCTTCCTGCGTCCGATGAAGCGGCTCGCAGCGGACGGTTCGGGAGAGCGTTGAGGGTGCTGCGCCAGGTCTTCGCCAGCAATCGCAGTTTGCTAGAAGTTAAGTGATTGGAGATATGTTGTTTCATTTACTTGTTAAATTCTACTTGTTTTTTGGTGAGGTTACCAGCCGTTTTGTTTTGGGGTCGTCCCATCATTCTTCTCCGTTTGCCCACCCGCGGGAAGGTGGTTATTGTGAATTGGGTGGTTCGTTTTCCCTTGTGGAGTTGGGGAGATTTAGAGCAATCTGCGGTTCGGGTTGTTTAGTAACCCCCCCTGTCAATCTGCCATACGTTAATAGCTGCATCTGTCATGTTTGTCGGATTCGGTGTTCACGAATTTATAGAATTAAGGTAAGGGCTGAATTCATGAAATATGTTTTTATATTGCCTATCGTCTTGCGAGGCGGTATATGTGTAATGTAGATCATGTTGTATACTTTATGTAAGTCTGAATTTCATGGATTTTATTTAAATAGTCATTTTTATAAAGTTGCCACCATTCCACCGTAAGATCCCTTTTAAAAACAAATGGCACTTTTGGTGGAAAATAAGTTCTTAGTGTGTTTGTACCATTTCCATCCCTCTTATGGGGTGCATAGTTAATGCGAGTTGTTAAAAATTTTAGTTTAAAGTAATGTGGTGTGTTGCAGATTTGCACCAGTGTAGTTTTCAGAGGCCGTTGTGAGCGGTCGTGACTACGGCCGTGTCGAAAGCGAGCGGAAGCTGCTCAGCCCGAAGGCTCCTACAGTAACAAAATAAATAAATAAATAAATAAATAAATAAATAAAAAATAAAAATAAATAAAATAAAATTATTCTGCCTCTGAATAAGTGTAACTTGATATTTCGAGGATGCTTTTCTGCTGATAATTTTAAAACTGTTTTGAAAAAGCTTTAGGAATAAAATTCACATTTGTTAAATTCTATCTTGCTATTTCGAGGGTGCTTTTCTACTTATAAATTTTAAATCTGTTTTGAAAGGACTTTTATGAATAAAATTTCCATTGGTTGAAATTTAATTTCTTTCCATCAGTTATTCCTTGGCAACTACTTCCACGCTCACATAGTGTGTTAATGTTCTTGATGAATCGCTAGTAAATAAAGTAAATTCCTTAAGAAAAGATTTTGAAAGTAAATTTTCACGGTTCAATTTTATCTTTTCGCGTACCACCTTAATGGAAGCCTATATTCCATAAGATAACTGGCACATATGACGTTCTTTTATAGTCTGGGAAATGGAAGCAACAGCCGAACTCATTTGACTTAGGCTGAAAAATGTCCAGAGCGCAGGGTACCATCTGCACAGTACTTCAGCCGTCTTTTCCAGCGACTAACAGACTGTGTCTCCGTGGCTCCAACAATGGCGGATTCTGGCAGGCTGTTGTGGAGAAGAGACTATTGCAACGAGGCGAAGAACATGCTAGAATACCTTACACACACATTAAGTGGGCAATGGATTGGTCAGGAAAATCCATTAGATTGGCCATCTCGTTCCTCCGACCGTAATCACTTTTATTTTAACTTGTGGGAACAATTTAAATCTTTGGAGTATGAGGACCCATTAAAGATGTGCAAACACTGTGGAAACGCGTCATTGATCCATGCCAACGCAAACGTAAACAATGTGGAGTTCCTCTGACAGTATGTGATTCCTGGGACTGCAGACAGAAGCATGCCTTACTATGAATGGACGCCATATTGAAACCATACTTTAAATGCTGCTTACACTTGCAGGTCACATGTAACAGCAAGCAGATTACATTAGAAGCTCTGTTTTTGACAATATTAGAATAATGTGTTCTCATTTATTTATTCATTTGTTTACTGCGTTCTGTACGTTGTCCGTAGCTTGCAGTAGAATAGATGCGTTTCACAATAGCGAATATCAACAAATGCTCCTACCTCGTCAGGTATGTATTTTAGAGACAATGCTTCCTTGTCATATTTTTCTTGCTTCCATTAACATTATCACCTCTCACAATATGGAATGCTTTTCTTGTTATAACTCGTATACATGAGGCGTTTCTGATAAGGTGTTTTACTCTGTAACTGATTAATGGATAAGTGAAAAGAAAATCTATTCAGATAGGTAAACGCAGAAAACGTTAGTTTTTCTGCAGTGTTATGAGCATAACTATTTTCCAGAGAGTAACTGTAAAGAGTTATGACTTCTTAACATAATTTCTTTCTATCAAGTTGCTGACGTATTCAAACCAAGTGTGCACAAAGCAATTTAAGTAAAATTTTTATTAATTTTAGTTATCTGAAAGAATCGTCCAAAGTTTTATGGGTGGCTGCAACACGCTGTCGATAATTGACTATATTCAGATGGATATTCTGGTGGCGGAATGTGCGTTTAATGCGGTGTCCAAATCAGTATCAAATGTGCAACTTAATGCGTCTCGACCGCACGGCGTCACAAGCCGTGGCCGTCAAGAATGGTCTGCGAGGTCACCTGATTTAACACCAGCACATTAATTTTGTGGTGATATCTAAAGAAATTAGGAAAGAAGATAGGAAAGAAGATAGGAAAAAAGGAAAGGTCACTAAATCCACAACAGCAAGTGACTTCAATCAGCGAATTGAGGAAAACGGTCGCTCCTTGCTTTACACATCATCTGCAGATGGTTTTGAAAGCTCACTGAGTTGTTCACTCAGCAAAATGAGCTCCCGTTGGAACGCCTTACCTAAATTATCATTGCACAGCGAGAACATGCATTTCAACGAAGCCAACGTTTCTAGCACCCTAGTCAACGTTTATAGCTACCTAACCAAAGGTGGTAGAAATTTTATTTAACTTGGTTTGTACAGAGCTACTCCAAATACAAGAGCTGCATGATACAAAAAAAAAGTTCTACTCTGAAAAATCACAGCTCTCTGGAAATTAACTCAACAACAGAATCAGTAACGTTTATTACGGCCACCTTCCTAAATAAATAATCCTTTGATCGTTACAGTTCCAACATCATGAAGGGTAACAGACAAAATTTTACGTATCGTGCGTAAACAGTTCCTTAGGAGGAATATGTGATTAAAACTGTAGGCGATTTGGATGTGTGGAGGGTGCGAAATTTGATCTACAAAGCCGCAAGCTCTGTCTGCAACAACGGCTGTTACTAGGCTCGATATTAAGTGATACAGAGCTTGGGTCACAGATTCTGGTATGTCTTTCCATGTTGTTTCAGCTCAGTTGTCAGAATTCGTCAATCGTAGTGGCTGGTGAGTTGGAGAGCGCCGGTCTCTCTTCAGCCCATACCGGACATTTTCAGTCGGATAGGGATTTGGAGAAAATTTGGACTAGGATAACAGGGTTAGGACAGTATCTGAATCATGCCTTCTTGCGTTGTCTTGCTGGAATCCTAGTATAACGTCACGGAGCCATTGAAGACAAGGTACAGCCATCAACCTTAACAACTCATAAATATGAAGTTTGCTGTCAAAATTACCGGCTTTGCGAACCAGTCTTTGAGAACCAGAGTTGAGCTTGCTGTACACTTGTAACACCCCACCCGTCACTTTTCTGGTTTTGGCGTGTGTTCGACCCAGCTGATTGACTAACAGATCAACAGAGAGTGCAAAACTGCCGCAATATCGGATAATGCAAAATAAAGTAATAAGGCCCTGTGACTCCTGATTGAACTGCGGTGGCAGTGTTGACATTAATTGATTCAGAATTGATCACTTTTAATTAAAAAGGGGTGCACATTGATGTTATATTCAGCTATTGAACACCAGATGCAAATGTTGAACATAAAATTAATTAAGAAAGTGACTTGGGATTTCTACTACTTGATTGAAAACAGATGAAGTCGATTAGCACAAATTTATTTTAACTTCCGACCTTCTATCATCACATTACAAGACTCTCCTATCAGGCAGTGGTAATAAATTGCGATTGCGTGGAGTAAAGTGCAATAACTCAAAAGTAATTCCTATCGGCTGACTCAGGCGTAATACGAAGTGCGAGAAGAATTCTACAGTACACGGCCCATGAAACCCTCGAGGAAACCTTGGCGACGTGATCCAAGAAATTAATCAGTGGCCGGAGCAGGCGCAATATCACCGAATACAGCGTGGCGGAGCGGTGTCATTGTGCGGACGTCGGCCGACCTCGTGGTGCTGCAAGGCTGCGCTCGTCTACTCACTCCTAGCTATCTTGCTCAGTACATAGCTGAACCAAAACTTCCTATCTCCAAGCTCAATTGTTCCATTTGGTAAGTCCTAAACTGTAGAGATGCTCCCTCTTTCTCAGCAAGCTGAGTAAAGAACGCCACATCCGCACTATAGGCAAGCTCGGAACGGAAGACCACTACGGAGACTTCTCCCAGTCCACTCATCGTCTCGGTTTCCCCTCCAGCAAAATCACTTACGCCAATTGCAGCGCAAGTAGCGTTAATTATGCGTCGCTTCCCAGCGCCGACAAATGCCTGCTCTGGGAAGTGAACAAATTCCCACAAAATTTCCCTTCCTCTCAACTTCTGCTATTTAGCTCCTCCCAGGCCACCCAACAAGGTTAGCATCTGCACAAACACCAATTTTTCCGGAATTCTGACTCCCAGAAGAGTACTTCAAATTCCTCGGTCCTACGTTCTCATCGGAGGCCGGCGTATTTCATTCTGTCTCTCTTCACCTGATTTACTTCAGACTCTGCGGACTGTGAATTCAGCGTGAAGTTGCTATAGTCATGAACACGCATATTTTGACCTCTGTTGACCGCTCCACCGTAGCTTTGCGTGGCTTTCTCGCATGTTGCACTGAAAACAAGATGACAGACATTTATCAACAGGCATACAAGTTCTCTGTCTGCTTCCCGGTACACCAGCATGGGGTCAACCACCCACTCACTGTCACTCATCTTAAGGCAACTGGAGACCACGCCCTGTTACTGCTTTGTCAGAGCTTGAGCCACCCTAAGCAGCATATTGTCGCTTCCCTTCGCCGCTCCCCCGCCAGCCACAGTCAATTCTGAATACTTCCCTGGGATAAGCTAGCCTCCAGTAAATCGATGTGTTTCCACAAAGTTTTCATGTCGTGTGAATTACTTTAAAACCATCACCCGGCATTAATTATTCCAATACGTCCATACTATACCCTCTACAAGATGCATTGTGCCTTGTCAGTCATTTTTATTCAGCCCTACTGTTCGTTCAATGTGAGTTAGGTGATATTTAATGACTTCATGTAAGTGGCATAGTTCTTCCCATCTTACATAACCCCTCTCTTCAAATCCGTTTTGTAGTACAGGTGATGACTCCTATGGTGTTACCACCTGTGGTACAAAATTAATATCTCCATAACTGGTATTTTTAATCCGTTCGCATGTTTAGTTACGGGCGGTTGATTACCACTGCCACTTCACTGATGCCAACTCCCACTCATTCCTAGGGTACCTGCCTTAAATGACTGGATTTACTGATAAAGATGTGGTCATTATTTAGTCTTAATTTTACTTTAATTTCTGTCGATTCCTGAGACAATTATTGGTCAGAGTACTCAAAAGAAAACTACAATTATTACAAGGACACACGTCGCAAAGGGCAAATACACATGTTTAAACACCTCTATGCTTGTCATTTGAATGGCAAGACCCGCAATTATAACTTAAGGTCCATTCACTCTCAGTTATCCATCCCTACTCGACTTAAATTACTAAAAACATACATGAACAATATTCGTGTAACATTTTGTGAAGTTCATAGTGGTTGCTCTCATTCAATTATATATGAACGCCCATTTGACATTTTATAAATAAAGGTTTTTTTTTGTGTCTCACTGTCTCTGGACGTTTATGTTGTGCATGGTGTAAGTGTCATCTCCACACAATTCAATAAGGTCTGGCCCAGTCCAGTGTCTCGATTGTGTACACACATGTACCTTATGTATATATATATATATATATATATATATATATATATATATATATACATATATATATATATATATATATATATATATATATATATATATATATATATCCATAAAACACAACCAAAATGACAAGAATCATTGCGTATTGAGCAACCACTGTTGTGTATTTGTAACAAGGTATAAGTATGAAATTTTATTCTAACACAAAGAGACGTGGCATGACCAATATATGACGTTTTAACAAATGGAACATTTATAAAATCATAACCTTCTTATAACATAATTCATAAACAGAACAAATGAGTACTTGACGTTCGTTGAGGCGCATGTTATTGATTTGAATCGACACTGACACACTCACACACACGTCACAAGTTTCTTGCAGGAACGGAAGTGACATTAGTTCTGACTAGCAAGTTGAGGGATGGCTAACGGCTGAGAAGAGAGCAACGTCGATTACCGAGATGGTGCCACAGGCAGCCGCATCTTCTTGAGGCAGGATGGCTCTCACCTAAGAGGCCCAAGATCTCATCTGTGCATCTATGATCGGTGACCTCTCGCAGCTCAGCCACAGGTCATTGCTCCTTCTATAGACGCTTTAGGGCAAGGGCGGGACCGTGATCAGACGAGAGTCTATTTTTAGCTCAGGTCCTCAAAGTTGGTGTCATTAGGCGCAAAAGGTCAGCTGGGCTGTCGCTCCACCTGACGTGGCGAGCAACAAATATAGAAACCTTCTTGGACCACTTCATTGCTGCCCCCGATCCGCACCATGTACAGAGACCAGGATCGACCTCTTTGTTGTACAAACATAGGTGCTGGATCTCACCTCTCCTTGGTTGCTGAGTTGATCACCGTCCCCGTCGATTCAGGGCGTGGTCTGCATGCCATCACCATCGTCAGCTGTGTGCTCCCCTCATTGCTGTCGTCCTCATTCCTTGTCAGCTCGTGTGTGGTGTGCCAGGTGTCGTAGCTTCAACTCCCTCTCGCTCAGTTACGCCACCTTAACAAACTAAGACAACTAACTTTAGTACATGGAATGTGCTGATGTTTAACCATCAGTACCATACATATTTTTTTCTTTTTTTTCCGAAGACAATGAAATGGTCTCATTACAAATGGAATGATTTTCTTGTTTGTAAATCAAATTCAGGATCAATTAAAACTTTAATGTAACAGAACTTTTTTTATACATAAACATAAAAAATGTACAAGACAACTTATTCACAGTCGTTCACACACACACAGTCAAGGGATAGGGAAACAAGATTTTCTGGACAGGATCCCATCACCATTTCTAACTACCAATTCCTACGACTAACACGGTGTTGGCCAACCCGAATACATATTTACTATTTACTACTTTTTATCTCTAATGACAGATGTGAAAATTGCCGAACTATCAGTTTAATAAGTCACAGCTGCAAAATACTAACACGAATTATTTACAGACGAATGGAAAAACTGGTACAAGCCGACCTCGTGGAATATCAGTTTGGATTCCGTAGAAATGTTGGAACACGTGAGGCAATACTGACCTTACGACTTATCTTAGAAGAAAGATTAAGGAAAGGCAAACCTACGTTTCTAGCATTTGTAGACTTCGAGAAAGCTTTTGACAATGTTGACTGGGATACTCTCTTTCATATTCCAAAGGTGGAAGGGGTAAAATACAGGGAGCGAAAGGCTATTTACAATTTGTACAGAAACCAGATGGCAGTTATAAGAGTCGAGGGACATGAAAGGGAAGCAGTGGTTGGGAAGCGAGTGAGACAGGGTTGTAGCCTCTCCCCGATGTTATTCAATCTGTATATTGAGCAAGCAGTAAAGGAAACAAAAGAAAAATTCGGAGTACGTATTAAAATCCAGGGAGAAGAAATAAAAATTTTGAGGTTCGCCGATGACATTGTAATTCTGTCGGAGACAGCAAAGGACTTGGAAGAGCATTTGAACGGAATGGACAGTATCTTGAAAGGAGGGTATAAGATGAACATCAACAAAAGCAAAACAAGGATAATGGAATGTAGTCGAATTAAGTCGGGTGATGGTGAGGGAATTAGATTAGGAAATGAGACACGTAAAGTAGTACAGGAGTTTTGCTATTTGGGGAGCAAAATAACTGATGATGGTCGAAGTAGAGAGGATATAAAATGTAGACTGGCAATGGCAAGGAAAGCGTTTCTGAAGAAGAAAAATTTGTTAACATCGAGTATAGATTTAAATGTCAGGAAGACGTTTCTGAAAGTATTCGTGTGGAGTGTAGCCATGTATGGAAGTGAAACATGGAAAATAAACAGTTTGGACAAGAAGAGAATAGAAGCTTTCGAAATGTGGTGCTACAGAAGAACGTTGAAGATTGGGTGGGTAGATCACGTAACTAATGAGGAGGTATTGAATAGGATTGGGGAGAAGAGAAGTTTGTGGCACAACTTGACTAGAAGAAGGGATCAGTTGGTAGGACATGCCCTGAGGCATCGAGGGATCACAAATTTAGCATTGGAGGGCAGTGTGGAGGGTAAAAATCGTAGAGGGAGACCAAGAGATTAATACACTAAGCAGATTCAGAAGGATGTAGGTTGCAGTAGGTACTGGGAGATGAAGGAGCTTGCACAGGATAGATTAGCATGAAGAGCTGCATCAAACCAGTCTCAGGACTGAAGACCACAACAACAACAACAACATCTCTAATCTTGTTTTTTCTTCTGAGTTCCCTATGTGGCAGACGTCCCTCCTATTGTGCCTGCGAACATGTATAAAACACAACAAACTTAGACCTGTGTCAGTCTAATCAAGATTTTTGTTGGAAGTTTGGATAGCGTCCTTTATCGTGTTCTATTGCGATACTTCTTCTCTCCTCTATTTTCTTCCCGTTTTCTCCTTTTGTCACGAAAGGTTTTATAAGGCCTGCGAACATGTTTCGGATTAGCAATGTCATAATGGCACAACACAAATATAGCTCACTGCTCACACTCGCAGTTCTTACACTAACTTGGTTGTTGTTGTTGTTGTGGTAAAGGCTACAACCCTGTCTCACTCCTTTCCCAACCACTGCTTCCCTTTCATGCCCCTCGACTCTTATAACTGCCATCTGGTTTCTGTACAAATTGTAAATAGCCTTTCGCTCCCTGTATTTTACCCCTGCCACCTTCAGAATTTGAAAGAGAGTATTCCAGTTAACATTGTCAAAAGCTTTCTCTAAGTCTACCAATGCTAGAAACGTAGGTTTGCCTTTCCTTAATCTTTCTTCTAAGATAAGTCGTAAGGTCAGTATTGCCTCACGTGTTCCAACATTTCTACGGAATCCAAACTGATCTTCCGCGAGGTCGGCTTCTACCAGTTTATCCATTCGTCTGTAAAGAATTCACGTTAGTATTTTGCAGCTGTGACTTATTAAACTGATAGTTCGGTAATTTTCACATCTGTCAACACCTGCTTTCTTTGGGATTGGACTTATTATATTCTTCTTGAAGTCTGAGGGTATTTCGCCTGTCTCATACATCGTGCTCACCAGATGGTAGAGTTTTGTCATGACTGGCTCTCCCGAGGCCATCAGTAGTTCTAATGGAATGTTGTCTACTCCCGGGGCCTTGTTTCGACTCAGGTCTTTCAGTGCTCTGTCAAACTCTTCACGCATTATCTTATCTCCCATTTCGTCTTCATCTACATCCTCTTCCATTTCCATAATATTGTCCACAAGTACATCGCCCTTGCATATACCCTCTATATACTCCTTCCACCTTTCTGCCATCCCTTCTTTGCTTAGAACTGGGTTGCCATCTGAGCTCTTGATATTCATACAAGTGGTTCTCTTCTCTCCAAAGGTCTCTTTAATTTTCCTGTAGGCAGCATCTATCTTACCCCTAGTGAGACAAGCCTCTACATCCTTACATTTGTCCCCTAGCCATCCCTGCTTAGCCATTTTGCACTTCCTGTCGATATCATTTTTGAGACGTTTGTATTCCTTTTTGCCTGCTTCATTTACTGCATTTTTATATTTTATCCTTTCATCAATTAAATTTAATATTTCTTCTGTTACCCAAGGATTTTTACTAGCCCCCGTCCTTTTACCTGCTTGATCCTCTGCTGCCTTCACTACTTCATCCCTCAGAGCTACCCATTCTTCTTCTACTGTATTTCCCCCCCCCCCATTTCTGTCAATTGTTCCCTTATGCTCTCCCTGAAACTCTCTACAACCTCTGGTTCTTTCAGTTTATCCAGGTCCCATCTCCTTAAATTCCCACCTTTTTGCAGTTTCTTCAGTTTCAATCTGCAGTTCATAACCAATAGATTGTGGTCAGAATTCACATCTGCCCCAGGAAATGTCTTACAATTTAAAACCTGCTTCCTAAATCTCTGTCTTACCATTATATAATCTATCTGATACCTACTAGTATCTCCAGGATTCTTCCAGGTATACAACCTTCTTTTATGATTCTTGAACCAAGTGTTAGCTATGATTAAGTTATGCTCTGTGCAAAATTCTACAAGGCGGCTTCCTCTCTCATTCCTTCCCCCCAATCCATATTCACCTACTATGTTTCCTTCTCTCCCTTTTCCTACTGACGAATTCCAGTCACCCATGACTATTAAATTTTCGTCTCCCTTCACTACCTGAATAATTTCTTTTATCTCGTCATATATTTCATCTATTTATTCATCATCTGCAGAGCTAGTTGGCAAATAAACTTGTACTACTGTAGTAGGCATGGGCTTTGTGTCTATCTTGGCCACAATAATGCGTTCACTATGCTGTTTGTAGTAGCTAACCCGCACTTCTATTTTTTTTCATTATTAAACCTACTCCTGCATTACCCCTATTTGATTTTGTATTTATAACCCTGTAATCACCTGACCAAAAGTCTTGTTCCTCCTGCCACCGAACTTCACTAATTCCCACTATATCTAACTTTAACCTATCCATTTCCCGTTTTAAATTTTGTAACCTACGTGCCCGATTAAGCGATCTGACATTCCACGCTCCGATCCGTAGAATGCCAGTTTTCTTTCTCCTGATAATGACGTTCTCTTGAGTAGTCCCCGCCCGGAGATCCGAATGGGGGACCACTTTACCTCCGGAATATTTTACCCAAGAGGACGCCATCATCATTTAATCATACAGTAAAGCTGCATGTCCTCGGGAAAAATTACGGCTGTAGTTTCCCCTTGCTTTCTTTCAGCCGTTCGCAGTACCAGCACAGCAAGGCCATTTTGGTTAATGTTACAAGGCCAGATCAGTCAATCATCCAGACTGTTGCCCCTGCAACTACTGAAAAGGCTGCTGTCCCTCTTCAGGAACCACATGTTTGTCTGGCCTCTTAACAAATACCCCTTCGTTGTGGTTGCACCTAGGGTACGGCCATCTGTATCGCTGAGGCACGCAAGCCTCCCCACCAACGCAAGGTCCATGGTTCATGGGGGGGACTATCTTGGTATCAACAAGTATTTCTAGCGTATCAATCCTGCTGTTTGCTCTGTAAATGATTACATCCGGTTCTGTTTTAGCATGCACTGGGTGCGCTAATTCACGCAACTGCCCATAGCTGTCCACTTCTTACGTATTCAGGGGCTTACGAGATGCGTCGGTGCGTCCTCGTAACGACCTATGGGACTGGCCACCTTAAACATATTCTCTAATGAGGAGATACAATTACGGAAACTGTTCTGTATTTTACAGAGTTCCTAATCTATCTTTTTCTAGGGGTACGCCCAGAAATACTTGTTTTCCATTCTTTAATCATGTGTTTTTACAAAATAATGTAGTGCACTCCACTTTCATAACATAGAGAGGCGAGATATCATTATTAATAATAAAAATGCAAAATATCAGCACATATAAACGAGACATTCTACCACTAAGATCAGTATATACACAAACAAGACACTTTAACAAAAATCCTTATTCTGAGCCTATATTTACTACAGTTCCATGTACAAAGTCTGCAATTCATTATTCCATAAATGCCTTTACATGTGCTATCGGGTGCACTCCCAGCGATTTTCCTGTTTTTATGAATTTTACTTCCAATGCGTTGGCATGCGCTATTCTCCACACGCGCAAAGGCCCACTATACGCGGCGAAGAATTGGTGGCACAACTTTCTTTGCTTGTTTGACAGTCGGTGTGTCTTAATGAGTACCTTTTCCCCAACCACAAATTGTCGTACTCGCGCCCCTTTATCCGCTCGTGCTTTGCGCTTCTCGCCCGCACGTCGGATATTTTGTGGGGCTTCCTCCACAACGCTCCCATGTCGCTGACGTGTTCCTGGAGGAAATTCTACTAACTGACGGAGCGTGTCCGGCGGGTCCCGGCTTTTTAGTACCGTAATTGGAGCTAACAATGTGGTGCTGTGAGGTATCTCATCAATTACTTCCTGGAAATCTTTGATGAAGATGTTCCACGTGGCGTGCTTCTTACTGCAGTACAATCTGCAAAGGTTTCGTAAATCCTTCATTGTTTTTTCAGAAGGATTAGAACTGGGGTGGAAGCGGGATATGAAAACTGGTTTAATTCCCTGACTTTCAAGTGTTCTCTTCCATACCTCCGACCTGTACTGTGGCCCATTGTCTGACAAAATATACTCTACTGGCCCTACCTGTGCCAGGAAATCTTTACGTAGCGCCCTGCTCACCGTTGTCCCGGTTGCTCTTTTCAATGGTGTCAGGGTGACGTACTTACATGTTAAATCTAAGACCACCATGATGTATCTATAACCCCTTTGTGTGGTTGGTAACGGACCCATCAAGTCCGTCGCAGCTGTTTGTCTTAATTTCTCCGGAATAATGGGGTACAGCGGCGGCTGCACGGTTACAGTACCTGTTTTCGCCTTCTGAAACTTCTTACATACCGCGAGAAACTTGCGTGTTCGTCTCTCCATGTTTTTGAAGTGACAAACGCTTATTAGTTTCAAGAAGCACTTCCTGGATCCAAAGTGAGCATATGTGTATACCAGACGAGCTTTTTTATTACTTCCTCTGGCACACACACGACCCACAATGTCTCACCCGGATTTCTTCTGTAAAACAGGACCCCCTTTGTTAACAGATAATGCTGCCTAAGCCTGGCTTGCGTTCTATCTTTCCACTTTTCTTTTATTCCTCTCAGCACAGGATCTTTGTCTTGTTCTCGCGCACTGTGATATAATTTTCAAACGCCACTTTTCGTAGATAGAACAAGGAACAATGCTCTTGTTCCAGTTCTTCAGCCTGATAATCGCTTATCCCCAGAGGGGAACGGGATAGTGCATCCGCTATTACATTTGTGGGTCCCGGTACGTAGACTATTGTGAAATTGAATTCCTGGAGGACAGTAACCCATCTCGCAAGCCTCCCATGCGTTAATTTGGCCGTAAGTATGAACTCCAGAGCTCTATGATCGGTATAGACATGTGTCTTATGTCCGAATAAAAAGTACTTGAACTTCTGGAACCCCCACACTATCGCGAGGGCCTCCAGTTCGGTTACTGAGTAGTTCCTTTCGCTTTTACTCAGCACCCGACTCCCGATCGCGATCGTTTTGTGTATCTTTACTCCATCTTCTTCATATTCTTGGAAGACCATTACCCCTAGCCCGGTTTTCGCGCTATCCGTGGCCATACAGAAGTCATGCGCCAGATCAGGATGTGACAGAATCGGAGCCTTTACCAGAGCTGATTTTAGCATACTGAATTCGCTTTCTGCATCATTGTCCCATACCCACGCCGCATTCTTTCCGGTTAATTGACACAGTCGTGGTGTCACCAATGCCTCTATATATATGAATTTTTTGTAAACATTCACGACACCGAGAAAGCCACTCAGCTGTTTCCTTGTGGTAGGCGTTGCAAATTCTGCGATTGTCCTCATCTGCTCTGGGTCTGGCATAATTCCTTCCCCTGAGATGACATGACCCAAAAAATGTACCTGTCTTCCTCCAAAAAAGAATTTTTTTATATTTACCGTTACCCCATGTTTTCTTAATTTGGAGATCACGTCTTCTAGAAGATTGTTGTGAGATTCCCAAGTCTTTTCCGCAATGAGGATATCATCAACGTAACATGTTATTCTCTCCCTTAACCCCTCATCCAGAATTGTTCCTAATCCTCTTATACGTGCTGCAGACGAAATATTGAGGCCAAAGGGGAGTCTCTTAAATTGATAGCATCTACCAAATGCGATGAACGCTGTGTATCTTCTACATTCTAGATCCAACTCGATTTACCAGAAGCTGGATTTCAAATCCAGAGAGGAAAACGCTGGAACTCCATGGAATTTCTGCAGCAGCTCATCGAGCCTCTTGGGTCTGTCGCTTTCCGGAACTATGATAGCATTGATCTGCCGGGAATCTAACACAAGTCGAATTTCCCCGTTCTTTTTGTCTACGATCCTGAGGGGGCTGTTGTATTGTGACTTTGCTTGCTCTATCACATACTCCCTCTGCACCCGCTGGAGTTAGATAAAAACACGATCTCGGTACGGCCACGGAATCGGGTACGGCGGTACTGGAAACGGTTTGTGCCTCTTTACGGCAAATTTATATTGATAGCCCTTTATGGAGCCCGTCTTGGGGAGAAAAACTTCAATATTACTTCTTAGCACATTGTCTA
This sequence comes from Schistocerca piceifrons, assembly GCF_021461385.2. Lineage (NCBI taxonomy): Eukaryota > Metazoa > Arthropoda > Insecta > Orthoptera > Acrididae > Schistocerca > Schistocerca piceifrons. Next base: position 774,890,732 of record NC_060140.1, on the reverse strand, counting down.
ACCCTTCTTTGTCTGCGTCTCTTATGACCTTTATGCCCTGCAATTTCTTGCTTCTTTCCTTATGTATTTCTTTCTACTAACCGTACTTGTTTCGAAGTACTATCTCGATTGTCCTGTCCACTGTCGGCTTCACCTGTTGACTCCTCCTGGTTTGGAAACTGTAGTCTGAGACAGCTCTTTTGTACCTGCCCTGGGATTGCCTGTTCATCGAAACGAAGATGGATTTTGTCACCCTCTCCTAATGTGACTTCTCCTCGACCCAAATCGATTATGGCTTTGTTCGTTGATAGGAAATCCGTACCAATGATAATATCGGTGGACAGTTTAGGAACGATAAAAAGATTAGCAGTCAACTGATGTCCCTGACATTCGAATTCTAAACGTGTCTGTTGAGATATTTCTATACTCTTTCCAAGTAATGCACCTCTCACCTTCGTCTTTTGTGTGGCAAGAGTCGGTGGGTTCAGCACATTCTTACGTGTCTTAAATACCTCTTCTGAGATCGCTGAAAGCTGGCTTCCACTATCAATTATAGCGGCCACCGTTAAGTCACCTATTTTGATTTTGAATACTGGGTATATTTCTTTATTTTGTTGCCCTTCCTTTTCTTCGAGGAGTAACTCGGTGACATCCTCGTATTAGATAATGTTTATGTTACTGAGTAGTTCCAAGGTTACGGACGTTTTGCAACTCCTGTCCGCGCTCTGGTCTAGTCATTCGTAATCCTGCCCGTTAAGATGGGATGGACCAGGCTTCGGAGGGCGGACTTCGACCTCTTCCTGGTTGTTATTTTGGTAACCGTAATTCCTGTTCCTTCCCGATTGCTGATTACCGCCCCAGGTCCTTTGTGATTTAATATGTTGCACCGGAGAATGTCGCTCTTCTTCCTTGTACCTTCTTTTCGAGCTGCCATTACTGGTGTCCGTTATTGCGACGCCGGCCGCGGTGGTCTCGCGGTTCTAGGCGCGCAGTCCGGAACCGTGCGACTGCTACGGTCGCAGGTTCGAATCCTGCCTCGGGCATGGATGTGTGTGCTGTCCTTAGGTTAGTAAGGTTTAAGCAGTTCTAAGTTCTAGGGGACTGATGACCACAGCTGTTAAGTCCCATAGTGCTCAGAGCCATTTGAACCATTTGAACCATTATTGCGACGGTTGTTATTTTGTTCACGCTGTCGGCTTTTCTCCCGCGCCTGTTCCTCTTGAAATGCGAATTCCAGTTCGCGCAAAATGCCCTTAAATACCTCAGTATCCCTACCACAACGACCGGCAAGTGATTGTTGATACGAGATGGGAAGTTTCATGTAGCATAATCTGATGATTTCCGCACCGCTACATGGGTTGTCTAGGTACTGGTTCCTTTTTGTCATACTTTCAAAACATTTGACCGGACTCCGGTACCTTGCCCCTTCCATATCTCTGGACATCATTATTTCTTGTTTGATCCTTTCTTGGGTTTCTTTAGACCAATACTTTCCCAAGAAGGCATTTTTGAATTCTTCGAACGAGACCCTCGTCTTCGCTACATTTCTCACGTACTCAGCGGTCGCGCCCTCCATATGGGAGCACACAAAATCCAGCTGGTACATCAATGGCCAGTGTGGGGGCAAAGATAACTCGAATTGTCCCATAAAAGTTTTTGGATGCAAGCTATTACCTTCGTCCTTGTAGTGATGGAACTTTCGGACGGATACAAAATGCTTGTAGTCAAACCGGTCAACATTCCAGTTATCATTTCTACCGTTCTTACGATTCGTATGAACTTCGGGATGTGGACTAATTCGTTCCGACACGCTAACGTCATCTCTCACCCTTAGTATGTTCGACAGTTGTTCGGTACATCTAATCAGCCGGCAGCAATTGTGCTCACTGGACTGCTGCGCGCTGTCCGTGTTTACCTCGGTCGTTGCCTCAGAGCTGTGAATGAAGGCGTGGCTCCCGTTGCTTATAGTGTCAACTTTGTCACACCGTGAAGCGGTTATCTGTGTTCCGGCAAGTGACGGTTCAGTCGACGCAGTAATTACACCCTTTTCCTTTCCTGATGTCTCTGTAATGAGACGTTATACCTCGTCCTCTAAATTTCTTTTTAATGTCGCCACCTCCTCTTTCAACATCTCGTTAGGCCCTATGTCCGGTTGTTCTTGTTGCTTTTCTTCGACACGTTTTATCCGGCTTTGTAGCCTTGATAACATGACCTTTCCTACTTTTGCCGTGCTTTGCGTGGAGTCCCGAGTTTCTCTCGCTATTTTCCTTCCCCCTTTCGCAATTAATTTGGCTTCAATTGCCGTTCGTTTGATGATGGCAATTTCTTTCTCTATTTTGACGCCGAGATTCTATACCTCCTCTTTTACTTGCTCTTTCAACTCCGAATTCGCCTTTTTAATTTCGGCATTAAGGTTGGTGCTCTGCTGTTTCAGCTCCGAATTCGCCTTTTTAATTTCGGCATTAAGGTTGGAGCTCTGCTCTAAGTTCACCGTTTGCATCTGTTGCAACAGGTCCGTAATGTTTTTGAGAGTAGCCGCATTTTGATCCTCGTTCTTTTGTGGTTGAAAATGCTCTGTTCTGAGGAACCCTTCGATATCTAGACAAGTACAGTCTCCGCGCCCCCGTCGGATCACTTGTGAATGAATCGTTTGATAATGGTCGGACACCGTTTTGTTCCAACACACTCTGGTTCCTTAGGATGCATCTTTCATACTTGTGGATTAACCCTGTACTCCCTGCGTCCCCCGAGCCCTCAGTATCACTGCCTTTACCAACATCCTTGCTATTCAGCGGACTAAACCAGTCGTGAGACGCAGTTTCAGGAAGTTGCAACTCGCGTTCGTCACGCTAATCGGTAGAGCTTTCCCTACTATCACCCATGTTCTCCCGAGTAACAGTCTGTTTATATTCTGCCGTTGTCTTGGCTTTTCTCTTCGTTATCATTTGCACTTTTACGTTACACGAAAACTCAAAACCCAGGTACCCCTTACACTCAATAATTAGATAACGCAAAACATATATCAGGACACAAATTGATACACTGGGTGTGAGCAGTGACCCGACAAACAATTCATGAAGAATTCCCCCAAAAAGGCTAGTACCAATGATTGTGTTCGGTGTGCTCAGCGTCGGCTGATTACGGCACTGCACATCATAAGTACTCCAACAAATCACAAATACAATGCACAGGCACCTATAAACGTCAATTTGAAAGGACAGCACATGAAGAAGACAATGTAACTTATAGTAACTAATGCTACCCGTTTTTCACTTAAAAATGGCTAAGCAATGGATGACATGGAAAAATTTCCTTTTTCAAGACTACTTCCTAGCAAATCCCGAAGTATCGTATCCTGGCATGGGTCAGCCGTATCCATATGTACCACCCCATCTGTCTCTTATATGGTTTTGGCGTGTGTTCAACCCAGCTAATTGACTTACAGATCAACAGAGAGTGCAAAACTGCCGCAATACCGGATATCGCAAAAACATAATAAGGCCCTGTGACTTCTGATTGAACTGCGGTGGCAGTGTTGACATTAATTGATTCAGAATTGATCACTTTTAATTAAAAATGGGTGCACATTCATGTTATATTCAGCTATTGAACACCAGATGCAAATGTTGAACATAAAATTAATCAAGAAAGTGACTTGGGATTTCAACTATTTGACTGAAAACAGATGCAGTCGATTAGCACAAATTTATTTTAACTCCCGACCTTCAATCATCACATTACAAGCCTCTCCTATCAGGCAGTGGTAATAAATTGCGTTTGCGTGGAGTAAAGCCCGATAACTCAAAAGTAATTCCTATCGACTGACCCAGGCGTAATGCGAAGTGCGAGGAGAATTCTACAATACACGGCCCATGAAACCTTCGAGGAAACTTTGCTGATGTGATCCTACAAATTAATCAGAGGCCGGAGCGGGCGCAATATCACCGAATACAGCGTGGCGGGGCGGCGTCGTTGTGCGGACGTCGGCCGACCTCGTGGTGCTGCAAGGCTGCGCTCGTCTATTCACTCCTAGCTATCTTGCTCAGCACATAGCTGAACCAAAACTTCCTATCTCCAAGCTCAATTGTTCCATTTGATAAGTCCTAAACTGCAGAGATGCTGACTCTTTCTCAGGCAAGCTGAGTAAAGAACGCCACATCCGCACTTTAGGCAAGCTGGGAACGGAAGACCACTACGGGGACTTCTCCCAGTCCACTCATCGTCTCGGTTTCCCCTCCAGCAAAATCACTTACGCCGATTGCAGCGCAAGTCGCTTTAATTATGCGTCGCTTCCCAGCGCCGTCCAATGCCTGCTCTGGGAGGTGAACAAATTCCCACAAAATTTCCCTTCCTCTCAACTTCAGCTATTTAGCTCATCCCAGGCCACCCATCAAGGTTAGCGTCTGCACAAAACACCAATTTTTCCGGAATTCTGACTCCCAGGAGAGTACTTCAAATTCCTCGGTCCTACGTTCCCATCAGAGGCCGGCGTATTTCATTCTGTCGCTCTTCACCTGATTTACTTCAGACTCTGCGAACCGTGAATTCAGCGTGAAGTTGCTATAGTCACGAACACACATATTTTGGCCTCTGTTGACTGCTCCACCATAGCTTTGCGCGGCTTACTCGCATGTTTCACTGAAAACGGGACGACAAACATTTATCAACAGGCATGCAAGTTCTCCGTCTGCTTCCCGGTAAATCAGCATGGGGTCAACCACCCACTCACTGTCACTCATCTTAAGGCAGCTGGAGGCCGCGCCCCGTTACCGCTTTCTCAGAGCTTGAGCCGCCCTAAGCTGCCTATTGTCGCTTCCCTTCACCTAGCCCCAGCCAGCCACAGTCAACTCGAATACTTCCCTGGGAAAAACTAGCGTCAAGTAAATCGATGTGTTTCCACAAAGTTTTCATGTCGTGTGAATTACTTTAAAACCGTCACCCGACATCAATTATTCCAATACGTCCATACTATACCCTCTACAAGATGCATTGTGCCTTGTCAGTCATTTTTGTTCAGCCTTACTATTCAATCAACCTGAGTTAGGTGATCTTTAATGACTTCAGGTAAGGGGCATAGTTCTTGCCATCTTACAATCTATAGGTGATTTGAAAATATAGAGCCAGCCGCTGTGGCCTAGCGGTTCTAGGCGATTCAGTCCGGAACTGCGCGACTCCTACGGTCGCAGGTTCGAATCCTGTCTCGGGCGTGGATGTCTATGATGTCCTTGGGTAGTTAGGTTTAAGTAGTTCTAAATCTAGGGGACTGATGACCTCAGATGTTAAGTCCCATAATGCTTAGAGCTATTTGAGCCATTTTGAAAATAAAGAAGTTTCTTCATTGTTGATATTTCCTGGCGAAGCTAAAGTGACAAACTTATTTTCAGTACACTGTAACATATTATAAGAAACATGCATGGTATTCGGCCACAGTACCTTCATATTTTTAAAAGTGTTTCACTATGTACAAGCGCAGGTCAAAAAATAATGCCCTCCGAGTCATAAAAAGCTTTAAAATCAACATACAAGTTCAAAGCTCACATAACGACGCTATTTCTTCACGTCCTTTCCCGAACGTACTTTTTATTCAATAGTGAGTATTTTGAGGAACTTGACGGGGTTGTCATGGGTAGTCCTCTCTCCCTTCTGGTAGCTTAAGTTTTTATGGAAGACTTTGAGGAGAGAGCACTTGATTCGGCAGAACTTACAACAAAGTCTTCCGACGATAGTGTGGCCTCACGGTGAAGATGAACTGTCACGCGTTTTGCAGCATCTGAATTCTATAAAGGAGAATATCAAATTTACGACGGAAGTGGAGAAGGGCGGCTGTCAGCCATTTCTGGACGTCTTAGTTAGACGGAAAGTGGATGGATCGTTGGGGCATAATGTGGTGTCACCGCCAGACACCACACTTGCTAGGTGGTAGCCTTTAAATCGGCCGCGGTCCGTTAGTATACGTCGGACCCGCGTGTCGCCACTGTCAGTGATTGCAGACCGAGCGCCGCCACACGGCAGGTCTAGAGAGACTTCCAAGCACTCGCCCCAGTTGTACAACCGACTTTGCTAGGAAAGGTTCACTGATAAATACGCTCTCATTTGCCGAGACGATAGTTAGCATAACCTTCAGCTACGTCATTTGCTACGACCTAGCAAGGCGCCATTACCAGTTTACATTGAGGTTATAACATGTACCGTCAAGAGCGATGTACACCAATCGTGGATTAAAGTTAAGTATTCTACCAGTTACCTCCTGTTTTGCTAGTCTTATTTCTCTGACCTGTTCCAGACCTCACGCCAGCCTGCGTGAGCTTAAACGCGTGCCTTTCGGCTACCAGTCATAGTGGATTGGCTGTCGGGCCAGTCCACTACACATTCCGTTTACCGTAAGGCCACGCGTACAGACCTGCATTTGCAGGCGTCTAGCTGCTGCCTCCCATCACACACTATGGGCGTCTTTCGAACGTAGGTTAAAGGGGCCGTGCAAAGGAGCTGGAACACCTACAATCAGTGTTAAAAGATAATGGGTATTCACAACAGGTCAGCATCGCTTTAAGGAAGAAGAAACGTGACTACCCACGCTATCAAGAGGGGAGGAGCGGTTCAAGCCCAGGGCGTTCCTCCAGTACGTCGGCAATATTTCGCCGAAATTAGGCAGAATCTTAACAAAACATCAATTCAACCTAATCTTCCGTCCGCCTAGAAAGACGTGTGCTCTTCTCGGTTCAGCAAAGGACATCTGGGATTCCGGAAGACTGGAATCTACAGAATACCTTGCCAGTGTGGCAAAGCCTACATTGGTCAGACACCGCGCACAGTTTGTAAAAGATGAGTTGAACACGAACGCCACACTCGCCTTTCGCAGCCCAGTAAGTCATCCACAGTCGAGAACTGTATCTCGACAGGACACTCCACCGGCTACTCTACCGTGGAAATCATGGCCTCGACGTGATCATTCCGGGTTTCGATTATTAGGAGTCGGTGGAAATACTTTTAGCGCAATGTCTTATTGATCGTGACGGCGCCATTGAGCTGGATAAGGCGTGGCACCAAGTGATATCTTGAATTTATTCGGAAAGAAAATATTCTATGACCAATGACACATCTGTTGTTGTTGTTGTGGTCTTCAGTCGTGAAACTGGTTTGATGCAGCTCTCCATGCTACCCTACCCTGTGCAAGCTTCTTCATCTCCCAGTATTTACTGCAACCTACATCCTTCTGAATCTGCTTAGTGTATTCATCTCATGGTCTCCTTCTACGATTTTTACCCGCCACGTTGCCCTCCAATGCTAAATGTGTGATCCCTTAATGCTTCAGAACATGCCCTACCAACCGGTCCCTTCTTCTTGTCAAGTTGTGCCACAAGCTCCTCTTCTCCCCAATTCTATTCAATACCTCCTCATTAGTTATGTGATCTACCCATCTAATATAGCGACAGTTAATTTTATCCTTTTTGACATCTGAATTTTAACTCCGCGAAACTGCTTTCCGGCGCGCGTGTAGTATCTTATTATGCATGCCCTTGAGCAATATTCGAAGAGGACGTGTGTAACTCGAAAGAAGTCGCTCATGTAGCGTCTTTGAGCATGCACCTTCACGCTTTTTTTTGTATAAAATGCAGCGATGTGAACTAACAACGTCCAGTGCAAAACACTCACCTGAAGATCGCTGAATACTTATCGCCGAAATATCACAGCAAGAAGTCGAAGTTATCCGACTGCAATACCGAAACGCCCTGGAATAGTCACTATTCATTTGTACACATTTACGCCAGCGTTAAACAAAACCACCACAACCAGTTTGAAAAAATTCTAGATTTTAAAGCTGCTTTAACCTCATCCATGAACAAAATGCATAGAGACTCTGCAATGGACATCAGCAATGTGTGGCGTTGAATGATGAGTTTTGGTAACGGAGAAATGGACGTTGCAAATAAATGGCGCATCGGCTGGCTGACGTCTGTCACAGATGGCAACCGAGGACGTGCTGATGTAGTGGTTCGACGATACGGACGCGTCAGAGCATACAATCAACAGTGACACTTGGATTTTTGAAAGATTCTGATTCTGGTGCTTGAGTTCAACGATGGCACAAATGCGGGCAAATGCGGAGGAACCGTTGTGTAGAGGACAGTTCAGGATATGTTTTTTACTAATTGCCTGATATATGTTCATTATTAAGTTTTTTATGACCCAGGAGGCGTTACGTTTTGATCCACCATCATATATACACATTAATGAGAGTTTTCGTTACCGATAATGCTCTTTCTCAACAACTATGACTAATGATAGTACTGAGTAAACTAACACTAAAAGCAATCTAAGTATATGTTCGTCAGTTCTTTCTATTCTGTTGAATAAGATGTGCAGAGAAATCCTTTGAACTAGAGTCTTAATAGTATAGTCACTATTATCACTTCAATATCACACGTTTTCGTAAGTTTAAATCATTTTGCCACATTCGAAAGAAGGAAGCCCTTTGGAATGCTATTTATGTAGTGCAATTGAAACAGTGAAGCTTTTTTTTCGCTATGTGACTAACTATGTTTCGTTTTCAGCTGACGAAAGCGAATTTACGTCCTCTCCTTTCACAGCACATCTGCAAGAACACACGTTTAGCATTTCTTCGACGAAATGAGTCAGGCTAAACTGGGTTTGAACCAATGATGAATGACTATTCTCGTGGGCCAACACTGGCAGTAGTGGGGAAAAGACAACAGAACATACACGAAGAAAAGGTCAGGCTACGGACAGAGGAATTCACGTGAGAACCGTCAGACACCGGCCAGAGGGAGCCACGGTCATCCCGCTCTGTAGCAGACCTTACCAGCATAACAACCAACAACAACATAAACAGGATATCAGCGCCTCGAGCACTCGTAAGAGTTCCACGATACTGAAAGTACACGAATGTTTTACAAGTGAGAAAGTCTGAGAATTGCCTGTTGCTGGCGCTAATTGAACTTTAACGTCAACACTTCCCTTTAAGATAGGACACAGCTTACACTTATTTAAAATACAGACAAAAACATGGTTTTACTGTAAACTTTATCTGTTTTAATTAATGTTTTCAGCAATACTCAAAAGATTTCGACTCAGTGATGCCATCCGTAACGTGGCATATTTGTTGTTCAGTTGCCTGTTACACATGAAATGCTAGGCATTCGATTGGAAATCTGTTAAGATGCTGTTAAGCTGGTGCGAGAGAATTCTAGAGAACATGGTAATGCAAACTGAAATCAGAAATTTTTTTAAAAACTCATCTACTGGACACTAAGAATAAGCACTTACATCGTAATTTTTCAGTCACTGAAAATAAGCCACAAATTATTATTTTTCTTTCAGACATTGGCCGACTAACAATTAGTTTGGTTATTTTCGTAATGTAATTATCATGATGCGTAACAACAACTTGTAGCTTTCGATGAGGTAAATTTTCGCGTAAGGTTCAAATTAATTGTACATGTTAGAATTTCGCTGAATACTGCCAGATGTGGGACAGTGCATCTCATTTTTTTTACGAAGTGATCACTGCTTGATTTCATTGATTAGAACCAATAAACTGTCTGTATTTAACTAAATCAAATGATTTTGGAAGTGGAAATCGACGTTTATTCAACTCAATGGAGGAAGTATTTGAGAAAGCAGTGGCAAGAAGTAAATGTGATGGGATTATTACCCTGCGCCATACGAACTGATAAAACATATTCAAAAAAGTTTTTCTGGTTATTAGAGTGATTTCATTCTCAGTTCGAAGACACAAACCAGCAGTAGCACATCAGTAAACAATATCTAATTATGAGAAATACCTTGCGTGAAAAATTGTAGCCACTGGAATTTTTATCACTGGTCGTAACGGAATATTACAGAGATTGTGACTGTCGCCACGTCAGTGGAGACTGAGATAAGAAGAGTGAAGTACGGCCTAACACGTCTTCGCTATCAGACGGCGAGAGAGTCGCTCACCTGCTGATCAGCTGTCCCACGACCGCGTAGGCATCCGCCATCATTACCTACTCGCAGCAGGTGGATGTCTGGTCGAAAATGCCATTAATGAAAAGGGGCAGGGGAGAGGTACAGCAAGTGAGAGAGCTTCAGACAAGTTAAGTGTGAAAGTGCATTGTAAACCCAAAAGAATCACAAACTGAGTTTGCACTGTCACGCCATTATATTTGTCTACTAACATTTAACAAGTATTAAGTGACGAACACACAAAATGTACAATGAAATAATAACGTTGAAACCAAAACGTGCGAAGTAATATCTAGAGTTGAAAGGCGAGAGTAAGAAAAACTATCCACGGAATTGAGATATGGTAGTGTGAGGTGACAGGCTTTGGAGGGGGGGGGGGGGGGCGGGGGGGGGGCGGATATGTGGAGGCCGCAGTTTCTGTAGTAAAAATCGCGGCAAAGTCGAGAATCTGTCGTGTTTACATCTAAGATGCGTGTGTGTCAGCCGTCTTGACAGCAGCAGAATCGTCCTAGTTTCGGCACTGGCCGACAGACGGCGGTCCTTTAAAATGAGTACAGTCAGTTTAGTGTCCAGCCACGTGACGGGGGAAACTCAACGGCTGGCACGCTGGCTCATGGCGGCCTTTCTCTAGGCACCTTTCAGCAAAGAAGTAATTGAATGTATGATGTGGAAATAAATAAAAACTGATCCCAATGTTACACAAAGGAGCTTGTAGGCTCATTTTAAAGCAGAAAACTAGCCGGTTGTGCTCTTACAAACGCGCGTCCAGTCACCCTGGCAGTTTTTGAATTATAATAAAGTGAATATTTTAATAACTAAGCAAGTTTGTAAACTGGACATCTTGGAGACACTTTGAAAAATTTTTACGAACGAGGTGTCAAATGAAAGGTCTGAATGAATAGTATTAAGGTATCTTTGTAACTTCTTTTACATGCTTTAAAAATTCAAATGAGGACCCAGGATGCTGTTTTCGTGATTAAAAATGCAGAATTTTGATAGATAAAAAATAGGAACTATAAAGATAGCGGCAGTATGGAAAAGTAGACATAAGGAAATAGGTAATACAATAATAATAGCAGTTATTTGTGCATTGAAAGTAATTTAAATAATGAAAAGTTCTATATGAAGAACACATAAATTTTAATAATATGAGAATAAGATCCTGTACAGAAATTCTGATGATGAATCTGAATTCATCGGAAAATTTTCGTCTGAATAGAAGTGTTACATGCATTTTATTGTGTCTATATTAATTGTAAAAGTAAATTTTATGTGCAAACAAACTTGATTTGACTTTAAATGGTTCAAACCGAAGGCTTTTGAGGGCGGCCATTTTCTGTGGTAGGGAGCAGTCATTCAGTTGAGTTGAAAAGGGAAGCACGTGTGACTGCCAAAAGTCTGTGCACGAACTGGACATAGAATATTTTCGGACCGCGAAGTCGCGTGAAACGTGATTTTCATCAGTTGGGTGCTGCTGGACTTTGAAGAATTCTCGGTAGTGCGTTTGTGAGACTTGTAGAAGGTTCCGTGCACGAGTTGAACTTAGAATATTTTCGTACCGCGAAGTCGAGTCGAACTTTAACTCTGAACAACCGCTGTGGGACAGTGATTTCAGCTTGCGGTTGGTCTTCGGATTGTGTTTGGTTGATTATTATTGTTTTCGAGAAGTATTCTCCGCTCGGAACTTTGTCCATCTTAGAGTTTCAGCTATTTTAAAAGAAATATTAAGTGAATAATTTCTGAATGATTGTGATTAATATTTGAGTGGCGCTGTTGAACTAACTCGGTAAATATCTGAGGTCAAATCAAGAACACTTAACAGTATTTCAGTCAAATCTGTCCTCAACAAGTTAAAATAAATTACAGTTAGTTAAAACAGTGTTGTGTTCACCAAAAAATTATTCCCGCCTGCTAACATTTGTTTTATAAACTTGACATTAATTTAAACTTACTGGGGATGGTGCAGCGGGTGTGATTGGCACCATTCAGACCTAACGTAGCCAATTTAGTTAATAAGTCCAACCACATTTTAAGGAACCCCAAGGGGATGCATGCTATGTAGCTGCTTGGGTGATAATTGTTTTTCTCTTTTTTTGTGCAGAAGCACGTGGGGGCTCGAGCCATCTAGTTTTACTAGATAACTGACTTTGAACTAATCTTATTGTGATCACCCAGTGCAACCAATGTGTTTCTTCCGATCTCGCGCATAGAGAGAAACTGTAGCACGTCGCAAAAGGTTTTCTCGACTCAGCGAAGCTCGCAAAAGGGGATTTCTCGTCCGCAGTAGCATAAACAGGGTGCCTTCACGATAGTAGCTATTGTAGGTGTACAAGCCCCTGACCACCTATCACGTGGTTAGCAGCTACATACACGTTGCTGCTTCCGAGTAAGATGAAGAGATTACCGCGTTCTAAGACGGCGGTAACTTTTTCCTTGTAGCTACTCACAGAGAGAGACACCTTACACCTTCAAGCGACTGCGTACGACTGAGGTCCGGCGATCGGGTCTCCGAGCTTTTGTCAGTTCGTGTGTCACAGGATGCCTCCACGGGAGATGAAGAGATAGCCGATGTCGACGTAAGTTGGCGAGGAAGCACTAACGTTTCTGTGGTCCACGCTCGGTGGAGCGGCTCGGCCTTTGAAGTTTAGATTGTGAGGCATGTTTGGGCGCCAATTCGTGTCCCTATACGCCGCCGTGTCTCTGGACGTAATAAGAAAGTAAGGCTCCAATTTTAAGAAAACTGGCCACCTTCAGCGATTTTAATGTTAACTGAATGGTGAACAGGAAAAATGTTTAGCCCGCCATGAAGGCACAACATCGGTATTGTTCGCTAAACGCAAAAAGTTAGTTTAGGTACACTGATTGATTTAATGAGGGAGCTCTTTACTTATGCAGAAGATAGATCCGTACCTTGTACCATTAGACTCGTCATTTCGTCAGCGTCACGAATCTTTAATCGTGTTTTCTGTATTAGCTTTGTTTAGCTTTCTCTCTTTGTTTCCTGGTACTGGAAAGGGTAGTTGGGTGGCTTCATCACCAGCTGAGAGTGACTACGAAAAGTCTATGGGTTACTAAGTGCAAGGTGGGTGAGCGTGGTAGCTGTAACTCTTTCGTTCAAAATAGCTCTTGCATGCATCCTAACATAACACTTATGTTTACACTTACAGTTTTCTTCTTTGTCTGATAGTGAATAAAACCTTTTTTAAAAATGTATCAACACAGATTCCGCCTAATTAATTCTAGTTGCGATTTGAAAACGAGCAGCCTGATGCGATTATTAAACACCGAAGAAGTTTGTACTGTCATGTTATACATATTGTACGCTGTATATGATCAGAATCATATGGTTATGCATTTGCGGACAGAGCGTCTTACACAGGAATTTCTAAACTTTTGCAGAGCCACTTAGCAACAACAACGCAGTAATAATAGACAGTCGCGGACGTGGGAGATGCCATCTGGGCGAAAGTCTTGCACATTATTATCTGCGTTACCAAGCAGTCATGAAATTCTTCGAGTTGCGTGGTACGTCACCAATGGAAATTTATCCAAAGAACGCAAATGCATACAAGGAGTATGCTCCTTCATTTACAACAAGTAAGAAACTGATAGCTAAATTCAAAAGTTTTGTGGAAAGTATCTCTTTGAAGGGAGTCACAGAACTGCAACCACTAACGCAAACTGCTGGCCCATAGACTATCAGAACGGAGAGTACGATACATTCCACATGCGGGGTAAGATTTCGGAAACTTTCATACTGTTAGTTTCCACAGTAACAAACACGTTCGCCTTAGACATTAGGACTTACTATCTGAATCTACTGCAGTTTGTACGATAAAACAGATGTACAAAGTATGCAAACTGTATGAACATAAAAACAGATATCTACACAGAAGTTAAAATACTACGCACATAATGTGGAGCACTTCACAGGCAGTGTAAATATTGGAAAAAGTCAAAATATCTCAGATATGCTTAGATCTGAGAGCAACTCAGCGCTTACTTCATTGCGTACTTATCTGAGCACACCTGAATGACGTTACGTATATGAATCACATCTGTATCAATTTAAATTCGAGTAAAGGACACATGTCACATATGAGAGGTTCAAATGGCTCTGAGCGCTATGGGACTTAACTTCTGAGGTCATCAGTCCCCTAGAACTTAGAACTACTTAAACCTAACTAACCTAACGACATCAGACACATCCATGCCCGAGGCATGATTCGAACCTGCGACCGTAGCGGTCGCGCGGTTCCAGACTGTAGCGCCTAGAACCGCTCGGCCACTCCCGCCGGCCATATGAGAGGTAACAACCGTGGAGAGTTAGTAGTCTCGTCATTTATAAGAAATACGTGAAACTCGTTTGTGGGGGAGAGGGTCCTCTCTGTAACTTCAAACAGCAATTGATGGTGAGTAGCGACTGTACACAACGAAAACACCACCTCAGTGAGAACACCAACTTGGGTATACAACAGTCTGTATTTGTTACATGAGGACAGCCTAACCGTGGAAAGGTTGTAGGACAATCAATGGATCTTCAACTCTAAATCAAATCTGAGTGAAACTGATTTTTATTTGCTCTTTACGATGCACGTAATTCACGTAAAACTGATAGAGTGAGACGTTTTCTAAAATGTTAATAGAAATTACCCAAAATGACGCTGACACTGCATATGTGGGGAGCCGGGAGGGCGGCGTACCATTTATGTAAAATACTGTGTGTAGGAAAACGCAGCAACATTTCCTCTTCTGGGCAGTTCAAAAATTCAAACGAGACAAAAGAAATCAAGCTGCCCAGAATACGGACAGAACTAACACAACCGTGACACTTACATTTCCCCAATCCCCCCCGCCCCCGCCCCCACCAAAAAAGCTCCACATGGAGGGTACAACTTAATGCTGTTGCCAATGCGACGTACAAGAACATCGTATATTTCATGAAAAAGCATGGGCATGCAGCAAAAACGTTCCCTTCTAGGCGTGCAAAGCGCACGTGCACAAACAGGAGGCTGGTACTGGCACGCACTAGTATCCCACCAACTAGACGATCTCTTCGAAGCAAACAGGATTGTCGGAGTGACTCATTCAATTGGATACACTAAAATTTTGGAATGAAACTAATCGACTCTCTCACACTGCTCTAGCCGTGTCACGCAAAGTTTTCGTGCTCAATTGTTCTCTGGGGACAGCTGTAGTGGCACAGCGGTCTATGCCCTCAGCATAGCCTGACTGGCTCTAGCCTACAAAAGCAGCACGAAGCGACAGCACCAAGCGAGCCATGGCCTCACTTCCGTTAAACTGCTCAATTTCTCAGGGATGTTACCACCTCCTAATGAGACTTACTTAACACCTTCTGTTGACAGATAGGAACTAGAAAGCAACGGGGAGCGCACCTTACTTGTGCGAAAAACGTAAATCTTTGCTTCCAAACTACTATACCAAATATTCTCAATAAAATAAGCTCACAATAGTAGCAGAAAAATGAAACAATATTACATAGCGGTGTGGTACGGTCATGTCACTTTACCGTCTGCATCCCTCTTTCAAAAAAGAATAAAACTCTCAAGATGTGCAATATTCATTCAGCATCTGGTTTAGGCATCGCAGAACTAAATAACTTAAACAACCGCCAGAATCAGGAAATGATTCCTGACACTCTTCCATCACGATACAGAAAATGGTAAGGCATCAGATTATCTGCTTGATTTACAATAATATCACGATGTCTGGATACATGTGCTACCTCAGTCTAGTACATAGATAAAATATGTTAGCAATATAAAAACCTAATACCTGTAATATCTGTTCCACACAATATAAATCAAATAATCATTAAGTCCCTTTTTAATCTTGTTCACGGTGCAGGCTTGGCAGAACGATCGTAGCCTCGATCGACTTAATTAGCCAAAATTTTGTGTTACATTGTGCAATATGCATCTTGGATGGACTAGTGCCCACCATTCTCAAATTCATGCTACACGATTATCATAACTTTCTTTTTTTAATACTTGACGACTCAATATTTCGCAAAAATGGAAATGAAATTCAACTTGGAACTACTTTCCTTCAAAAAATGATTAGGTTTCTTAAAAATATCTTTCTCCCACGTCAGGATGTCATGATTTTTATGATTGATGTGTACGGCACTGTTCGAGACAGAAGAAGAACAAAGCTCAGGTAAAAAATACAGCATAAGTTTATTAGTATTAGGGCACACATCTCCTTGGACGACGTTTTTATATTCACAGAACGTGGTTAAGTCGGGGATGCACTTGAATGGCATAATAACACTTTGTCAGGCAGATGACCCCACATAGTATCAAAGATCAAAGTTAATTGCAGAGTTCACTTTGGAATGGTAAAGTTAATAGCACGAAACATTATGACGGTCAATACCAAAGTAGACACATGCTGCCCTCGCCTCCCATCCCCCTCCCAGGTGCAGAGGCCATATCTTGGTGAAGTATGGTGGCGACATGGGCTACCCCAAGCAGACGATGTTGCTGGCTGCAGTAAGGTATCTAACATGGCACTTGTTCCTTAGCAAGGTTCTGGCTGATGAAGTGACACAGCAGTTGGTCCCTGGCTACGAGAGCTCACTGGAATGAACTGCCTGGGGCAGCCCAAGTATCGACCTAAATACTATAAACGCACCATGATGCAGCCGGGTCTGTTTGTGGCCATGTCACCCCACAAAGGCAAGTAGGTCCTTATGCCCAGGTTCTCCTGCAGCAATCACTCGGCAGGCAAGTGAAGCCTTCTGGCTGTCGTCTGCTGGAGTGACCCCCAGGGCTTTGCTGCATAGACCACCCAGTTGATGCTGAAGGTCGACTGGTTGCGGTGTGAGAGGGTGTGGCCCATCTTGAAGTCCCAGTAAGTGACGACTTCCGCACCCAGCAACCTGTGGAATTAAGGAATCTGGATAGCTCCTGTCGACAACTATGCTTGTGGACACCTGTGTCATGGAAGGACTGACCTCAATTGCGTCTTGAGACCATATAGCATGTGGCAGTGATGGTTGGAGGTCGCAGATTATGGTTCCAGGTGCTGAGGTGTCCGACTGTTGAACAAAACACTAGAGAAGACATTCTGTTCAAAATGGTTCAAATGGCTCTGAGCACTATGGGACTCAACTCCTGAGGTCACAAAAAAAAAAAAAAAAAAATGGCTCTGAGCACTATGAGACTTAACATCTATGGTCATCAGTCCCCTAGAACTTAGAACTACTTAAACCTAACTAACCTAAGGACAGCACACAACACCCAGTTATCACGAGGCAGAGAAAATCCCTGACCCCGCCGGGAATCGAACCCGGGAACCCGGGCGTGGGAAGCGAGAACGCTACCGCACGACCACGAGCTGCGGACTTCTGAGGTCATCAGTCCCCTAGAACTTAGAACTACTTAAACGTAACTAACCCAAGGACATCACACACATCCATGCCCGAGGCAGGATTCGAACCGGCGACCGTAGCGGCCGCTCGGTTCCAGACTGTAGCGCCCAGAACCGCACGGCCACTCCGGCAGGCTGAAGACATTCTGTCCGAGGGGCAATGTACTGTGGGGACGCATCTGGAGCAATCTTGAAACTGCACTTTGACCATTACCTGACCTAGCAGATGAGTTACAAGTACCGACAACTAGGGCTGGACTGCGCTTGGAGAAGACGAGTGCCCAAACCTCATCCTGTAAGCAATATCAGAGGTTGCTGAAGCTACCACAATTTCGACACTTACATTTCCTCAGATATCTCCTAGGATGTATCGATCCGCACGAGACAGCGGCCAGGAGGTGAATAACCCAGAAACTTCCTTCTCTAGCCTCAACTCCCAACTTAAAAAATAAAGAAAAGAAACAGCACATGGGAGGGATGATGCAGTGATATTGCCAATTAGACAGACCAGAATACTGCTTATTTCAGGAAAAAAACTGAGTAACACATTAAAAACTTCTCACTCTGCATAATGAACATCAGTAAACAGGAGGCTGTTATTGGTATGTAGCAGTGCTCCACTGACTGGACAACCTCTTCGCAACAAGAACAATCGTGGGGGCAACCCATTCGTTACATAGCCGGCCGCGGTGGTCTCGCGGTTCTAGGCGCGCAGTCCGGAACAGTGCGACTGCTACGGTCGCAGGTTCGAATCCTGCCTCGGGCATAGATGTGTGTGATGTCCTTAGCTTAGTTAGGTTTGAGTAGTTCTAAGTTCTAGAGGACTGATGACCACAGCAGTTGAGTCCCATAGTGCTCAGAGCCATTTGAACCATTCGTTACATACACCTAAATTTTGGAGCATACGCCGCCTATTTTGTAAAGCAGCTCAGATGGCACCATGGGATGCCAGCCTTTGATGTCTGTATGGAAAAGGCAAAACTATCACCCTTAATTACTCTCTGGGAACGGAAGTGGTGACACGGCAGCCTCTGTCCTCAGGAGGGAGAGGTACCTATAGCAACCAACAAAAGCACAGTTTACGCCGCGGCACCACTTCCGTTTAACATTTGAGTTCCCAGGGCGCTCACCCCTTCCAATGAAGCTCACTAACCGCCTTCTCCCCACATAGAACAACTAGGAACCATACTGGGCGCGCACCTTCCCATCTAGAAAAATGCAAATATCTCCTCCCAAGCAAACCTGTCCAGCAATGTCAATAATTTAACATCACAATCAAGAAACATTATTGCATAGCGATATGTGAAACTCATGTAACATTTGAGAAAACTTTCTGCAAAATAATTCCGAATTTGTTGCGTACTTACCAAGCGCAAATATAGAATGTGCTAGCAGATGCCACGTTCGAAAAGAATCTAGCTTTGGTTGAGAAGTGACTTCTTAACTTCACGCCAAACTCGAACAAGTTATCAAAATAATGGAGCGATACAAGTACACTATTGGCCATTAAAATTGCTACACCATGAAGATGACGTACTACAGACGTGAAATTTAACCGACAGGAAGAAGATGCTGTGATATGCAAACGATTAGTTTTTCAGAGCATTCACACAAGGTTGGCGCCAGTGGCTACACCTACAACGTGCTGACACGAGGAAAGTTTGCAGACGATTTCTCATACACAAACAGCAGTTGACTGGCGTTGCCTGGTGAAACGTTGCTGTGATGCCTCGTGTAAGGAGGAGAAATGCGTACCATCACGTTTCCGACTTTGATAAAGGTCGGACTGTAGCCTATCGCGATTGCGGTTTATCGTATCGCGACATTGCTGCTCGCGTTGGTCGAGATCCAATGACTGTTAGCAGAATATGGAATCCGTGGGTTCAGGAGGGTAATACGGAACGCCGTGCTGGATCCCAACGGCCTCTTATCACTAGCAGTCGAGATGACAGGCATCTTATCCGCATGGTTGTAACGGATCATGCAGCCACGTCTCGATCCCTGAGTCAACAGATGGGGACGTTTGCAAGACAACAACCATCTGCACGAACAGTTCGACGACATTTGCAGCAGCATGGACTATCAGATCGGAGACCATGGCTGCAGTTATCCTTGATGTTGCATCACAGACAGGAGCGCCTCAACGACGAACCTGGGTGCACGAACGGCAAAACATTTTTTCGGATGAATCCAGGTTCTGTTTACTGCATCATGATGGTCGCACCCGTGTTTCGAGACATCGCAGTGAACACACATTGGAAGCGTGCATTCGTCATCGCCGTACTGGCGTATCACCCGGCGTGATGGTATGGGGTGCCATTGGTTATACGTCTCGGTCACCTCTTGTTCGCATTGACGGCACTTTGAACGGTGGACGTTACGTCTCAGATGTGTTACGACCCGTGTCTCTACCCTTCATTCGATCCCTGCGAAACCCTACATTTCAGCAGGATAATGCACGATCGCATGTTGCAGGTGCTGTACGGACCTTTCTGGATACAGAAAATGTTCGACTGCTGCCCCGGCCAGCACATTCCCCAGATCTCTCACCAATTGAAAACGTCTGGTTAATGGTGGCTGAGCAACTGGCTCGTACCAACACGCCAGTCACTACTCTTGATGAATTGTGCTATCGTGTTGAAGCTGCATGGGCAGCTGTACCCGTACACTCCATCCAAGCTCTGTTTGACTCAATGCGCAGGCGTATCAAGGCCATTATTACGGGCAGAGGAGGTTGGTTCAATGGTTCAAATGGCTCTGAGCACTATGGGACTCAACTGCTGAGGTCATAAGTCCCCTAGAACTTAGAACTACTTAAACCTAACTAACCTATGGACAACACACACATCCATGCCCGATGCAGGATTCGAACCTGCGACCGTAGCGCTCGCGCGGTTCCAGACTGTAGCGCCTAGAAACGCTCGGCCACCAGCGGCCGGCCAGAGGGGGTTGTTCTGGGTACCGATTTCTCAGGATGTATGCCCCCAAATTGCGTGAAAATGTAATCACGTGTCAATTCTAGTATAATATATTTGTCCAATGAATACCCGTTTATCATCTGCATTTCTTCTTGGTGTAGCAATTTTAATGGTCAGTAGTGTAGCAATGGAACGGTAAATACAATGCAGTAAGTAAAATATAACTAAAGAATATAAGTTTTCTGGACGATCTAGATGCAAAACAGAAAACACATGATAAGAGGCCTGGAGTGGAAACAGGAAAAGTGACCTTTAAGATTACTATTAATGAAGGCGCTGCGTAAAAATATTTTGGTTGTTGCAAAAAAAAAAAAAGAATTCAGGAATTTTAGGTATAAATTAATGAAGCGGAAACGCTGTTTATCAAATTCGCATTCCTTTCATTCCCACTATTGATTATGATGGCCGTAAATGGATATTATGCAGATACTAAAGAATCGCATTTCAGGGATGTAATAAGCCCTAGAAAACCGACGGAAAATGATCATTGGTTTAAAAAAGGTCTGTATCGGAAGCAAACGCATTTTCCCTTAAAAAACACATCTTTCAATGTTTTGTTCATCAATCCTAAGGCTGATCTGATGTAATTCTCGAGCCATTTCACTTGCCAGCTATCTATTCCTGAATAGCTACTGTAACCAAGATCATTGACGATTTGCCTTGTATATTAGTATCTGTACCTATGCCTGTGATTCTTTCCTATTCCTTCGAAAACAGCTTTCTCTTTAATTGCTGGGCATAACTATTTGCTCCTTGCTCTCTCAAGTTACTTCCGCCGAGTAATATTGAGAGGGCCTCCGAGTTTGCTAATCCCATGCACGAAGCTGATCACCACTATCAGTGACACATCTCAGACTCGAATACGGTGGAGAACACACTTCCTCAAAAGTGAGACAATGAAATAAAAAGAAAAAGAAGGAAAAAAAGAGAGATATAGAAAAAATGGACCGAAAACGAACCTAGTGTGGGCAACAAAAAGCTATATGACAGGCCATTACAGAAAAGTGTCAGCATTTTGACGCTTTTGCGAATGCTGCCGTCGTTTACACCGCTGGCAGTCTTTGTATCTGTCCGTGGCTCCTGTCAAAATGATAGACAGCTTACGCGACACAAAGAAATCACATATTCGTGCTAGAATTTTGATAGCAACCTGTTTTTATAACGTCGCTGTAGTTTCTACTCTTGGAATGATGTACAACTTTCAAAGAGACATAATATGTATGCTATTTGACTTCACTAGAACAAATCCAGGCACACGCGGAGAACGTTTACAGTGTGTTACTAAGATATAAAAGCCTCTTCCTTTTATGTCAGGTGGACTTTATCCAGCTTTTCCCCGTATTACTGCGAACTCATACGGGTTAGGGCACTACATAACAGGCGTAGTGTAGAACACACACTATTTGCTCGAGCAGCTCCATTATTTACATGGTGCAGTTTAATTAAATTAATGCTCCATCACAGTGCAAAGCCACGCCAAGCATAAAGGGACACGATGCAGAAATAATTCGTAATGCAGTTCTCTGCCAGACGCTGCAGGAATACTTAAGTTGACGACATTAGTGTAATTGGTATTGCTAGCGAGGTGTGGGAATTGGTGGAGTTACTGAATCAACTTTGCAATTCTTTCGGGTGCTTAGTCATTTAAAGATAGGGCTGCTTTACTTGCCGACATATATTCTTTCTTGTATACCTCTTTTCTCTCGGTATCCTATAAAAAATTTTGTTGGTGAACTTATCATTTTGAGAATTCATAAAATTCCAAACTTTCGACAGTGTTCCGAGGAGTATTCTTTATGTTATCTTGGAATTAAAATTACGCCTAACAGGGGAAGCAAAGTGGAATGAAGAGACAGACTATTACGGGCAAAGAGGCATTCTTCTCTATAAAAATGTCTGCTGGAATTTGACAAACACCTTAATTTGAGAAAGAAACTTTTGAGAGCGTACGTTTGCAGCACAGCGTTGTGCGAAGGTGAATTATGCACTGTGTGACAACCGGAAGAGAAGATAATTGAGAGACTGAGATGGGGTGCTGTAGAATATTACTGAAAATTAAGTGGAATGTTAATATGAAGAATGAGGAGGATCTCCACAAAATCTACCCTATAGGAATACATCGATAGCACTGAGAAGAAAGAGGTGCAGACTGGTGGAATATGCATTAAGACATCAGGACAGAATTTACAAGGTACTATAGAGGGCTGTAGAGAGAAGACGGAGACTGAAATAACTCAGCGCGTTGAGTGTAAGTGCTGCACTGAGAGTAAGACGTTGTCGGAGGAGAGCGTGACAGGACTCATCAAACCAGTCAGGAAACTAACGAAAAAAGAAAAACCATCAGCAAAACAGTCGACAATCACACAGAAGATGGGATTCAACAGATGTGACAAATTTTGTGAATGTAATCAGAGTCACCACATGCACTTTCACTGTCTTTGTTTATGTCGCTATGTAAACATTTCTTTGACGTCTGTCTGTGTCAAAACGCCCACTCCCACGTGTTTTCAACGTTCTCCTTGCTGACGGATGGGTCAGTATGCACGCCTGCACAAACACGACATTCATTAGCCAATACTGGACCTATTTCGATTTTGCCATTTTGGTACTTGCTGTACAGCTAATATCCAGCACAACGGCTGGTTGAAATTACCGAAGGCAATTAAAACAACGTTCACAAGAAATGTTAGAGGTACCAGTAACTTTGAGACTTCCGGGGGGCTGAATATAGGAGGGGCGTTCAATAATTAATGCAATACTTTTTTTCAGAAAGCAGGTTGGTTTTATTCAGGATTCCAATGCACAACATTATTCCCAACACCCTGTTTTTCAGCATAATCTCCTTTCAGTGCGATGGCCTTACGCCAGCTTAGTGGGAGGGCCTGTATTGCCGCAAGGTACCACTCCACTGGGCGACGTCGGAGCCTACGTCTTTCTGCATCAGTAACCTCCCTTTCATTCACTTACTGTTCCGGGCGCAGCGCATCCTTCATTTGGCCAAACAGATGGAAGACGGTAGGTGCGAGATCCGGGCAGTAAGGTGGATGAGGAAGAAAAGTCCAATGAAGTTTTGTGGACTCCTCTAGGTGCGCAGACTTGTGTGAGGCATTGCGTTGGAGAAGGAGAAGTTCCTTTGCATTTTTGTGGCAACGAACACACTGAAGTGGTTTCTTCATTTTCCCGAGGTTGGTACAATACACTTCGGTGTTGTTCGT
Organism: Schistocerca piceifrons; assembly: GCF_021461385.2. Classification (NCBI taxonomy): domain Eukaryota; kingdom Metazoa; phylum Arthropoda; class Insecta; order Orthoptera; family Acrididae; genus Schistocerca; species Schistocerca piceifrons. The sequence goes on along the minus strand of NC_060140.1, from coordinate 774,867,199 downwards.
TGAATCATGAGGAATGGCAGACACCTCGCCCGACGACTCAGCGTGCCTTTGTTCACTGCTAAGTCTCCGCAGACGTTCTGTAAGCTCCTATGAGTGTCGGTGATGCTCCGATTTTCCGTCAAAAGAAGCTCAGTGAGAGCCTTTTGCTTGGAACGAACTCTGTTGCGGAAGTCACTTTGGAGGCTACGCATAGCTCCACCACTTCGTGAAACTAAAGAGGCTAAAGCGGGAATATTCCACGATGTCCCACAACAAATTCAGCTCTTTTTCAATAGAAATTGGCGGAGAAAAATACGTGTTGCATTACTTATTGAATGTCCTTCGAACACCCATCTAATATTGTCAGGTGGCCCAAAAAAGACTTTTATCGCAAGCCTGTTTAGGATTCGCCTTATTCTGCTGGACGCTGGTGCACAGAACCGAAGAGACAAAATGCTTCGGAAAAGCAATAACGGATGCTGTCGTCTGGAGGCCGACCAGTGAGGCGACTCCTCGCTTGTCTGACAGCTTGGCTCTGCCCAGCGTTGAATGTCTATCTCGACTCTCTCCTGCCGGAATTCGCAAGTGCGTTTGTGTGCGTGATACTGGTTGATGGCCAAAGGGTGTGCCGTCATCTCATACAGACACTCGCCCTTGCCTACTTGCGAGTGGAACAGAAAAGGAAGGAAGCGACAATGATAAACGAAGCACTCTTTGCCAAACATCACAAGCGGCTTCCGGAATACAGTTACAGATTTTAAAAACATCTTGGTTCACCACCAAGGGCTTCTGACAAGTTCCTTATACTATATAGGAGTGATGAAATCACTGGCTTAAAACTACAAAATCAGTGATTCGCCACTTTTCTGACATTACTTAGTTTCACAACCTGAACACTGAGACTGCTGTAATATTGTTAGGGTTCCGTACCTCAGTCGATGAAACCGGAACTCTTATAGGATCACTTTGTTGTCCTGTCTTTCTGTCTGTCCTACAGTTACTCAGGGACAATCGGACGTTCGAAGATGAAATTTATTTCGCTTATTATGGCATATGGGTAAAATACAGGGAGCGAAAGGCTATTTACAATTTTTACAGAAACCAGATGGCAGTTATAAGAGTCGAGGGACATGAAAGGGAAGCAGTGGTTGGGAAGGGAGTAAGACAGGGTTGTAGCCTCTCCCCGGTGTTGTTCAATCTGTATATTGAGCAAGCAGTAAAGGAAACAAAAGAAAAATTCGGAGTAGGTATTAAAATTCATGGAGAAGAAATAAAAAGTTTGAGGTCCGCCGATGACATTGTAATTCTGTCAGAGACAGCAAAGGACTTGGAAGAGCAGTTGAATGGAATGGACAGTGTCTTGAAAGGAGGACATAAGATGAACATCAACAAAAGCAAAACAAGGATAATGGAATGTAGTCGAATTAAGTCGGGTGATACTGAGGGAATTAGATTAGGAAATAAGACACTTAAATTAGTAAAGGAGTTTCGCTAACTGATGATGGTCGAAGTAGAGAGGATATAAAATGTAGACTGGCAATGGCAAGGAAAGCGTTTCTGAAGAAGAGAAATTTGTTAACATCGAGTATAGATTTAAGTGTCAGGAAGTCATTTCTGAAAGTATTTGTATGGAGTGTAGCCATGGAAGTGAAACATGGACGATAAATAGTTTGGACAAGAAAAGAATAGAAGCTTTCGAAATGTGGTGCTACAGAAGAATGCTGAAGATTAGATGGGTAGATCACATAACTAATGAGGAAGTATTGAATAGGATTGGGGAGAAGTTTGTGGCACAACTTGACCAGAAGAAGGGATCGGTTGGTAGGACATGTTCTGAGGCATCAAGGGATCACCAATTTAGTATTGGAGGGCAGCGTGGAGGGTAAAAATCGTAGAGGGAGACCAAGAGATGAATACACTAAGCAGATTCAGAAGGATGTAGGTTGCAGTAGGTACTGGGAGATGAAAAAGCTTGCACAGGATAGAGTAGCATGGAGAGCTGCATCAAACCAGTCTCAGGACTGAAGACCACAACAACAACAACAAGGCATATGGTCCCTTGGCGGCGTACAAATTGAATCTTATAAGTCAGTGCGGTCAAAAGGTACGGCCATCTGTGTCACACAATTTGGTACTCGCACACTCACTCATAGGAACCTATAGGGTACTTTCGGTTCGCCTACAGTCGTGAAATTTGGTGAAAAGCAAGTACTCACAGTACAATCAATAAAAAACTGTAAATTTTCAATTATATCAAACGAAAAAAAACGTTTGTCGTTTGTTATCCGACGTCAACTTTGAAAATTAAAACGATCACTAGTTCTGCATTCAGTCTGACTGGCTCACAATGGCAGAAGTCAAACATCAGGCTAGAAACGACTTTATTGCTGATACGACTCGTTCCGAAATTTATTCATAATCAAATATCCAGGAACGATTGCTGCACGTAGATATGGCGTTTCAAGTTGTATGTGAAACGAACATTCGCAGCCTAGCTACACGGAGAACTAATTATTATAATAAAGGTCGCCGGTCTCCTGTTTGACTTTGTGACACATTGTTGAAATTAAAACATTCTCGAAAATCTTGGAATCTCTGGGATCGATATCTTGCCAGTATCAGTGTCGATAACAGGCAAAAATGGTCAAGATTCACGATTTGCGGAATGGATGAACTGTCTATATGCATAATGAAGTTTGCACGGAACCCTCAGTACGAGAGTCCTGTCGCATCTGGCCATTCTTTTGCTTGATAGTTGAGCTTACTATTTTCGCAAGAATGTGAAAAAATTATAGTAGTTTGAACGATTAAACACACAAGCACGTCGATGAGATGACGGGTCGAATATTTTTCTTCCAGCGAAACCGTTTTATCGTCATCAGATTCTTAAACGCCGTTGATGACCGTTACTCAGTACAAAGGAATTCGATCATTCTGTTGGTATGGGGGCAAGTCCGGACACCTAAAAACGTGCATGAGGCTGCTGAACGAATGTGAAGCTAGTATTTACCATATTTCAGTTCTTATATTAAATTAAGTACAATACAGGTGTCCCATATATCTTGCCCGCCCTAAATAACTGTTTGTCGAGATGCAAATTACAAAATGCTTCAAGCAAATGTTCTTTAGCCGTCAGTGGGACATCAATCAGCATGATTGCCGTCGTTGTAGCTTTGTTTTTTCACAAAGATATGAACAACGGTATGACGTTTTTAAATGGCACCCTTTATTTTTTATTCGGTAATCCATTTCCTCTCATAAAGACCTATTCAAAAATGTATCACAGTGCACCATTCACTGAAACACAACTTTATTAATTACATAACTCAACGTCGACTTTGAGCCCTAGATCAAAAATTCGTCCACTTGCTGGAGTTATCAGAAAACAAATGAAAACCAAATAAAAACATAAGACAAAATTGACTTTGACTCTCCTGTACCATTGCCCAGGAGTAGAAGGGGTGCACTAGTTGGATGATAGAATTATTATCTGCCTCCAATGTTGCCTGCTGAACAGAATTACAAGCAAGTACGATACGTTCCTGCATGTCCTCTGGAGTTGTTGGAATATCACAATAGACGTCTTCAATGCATCCCAGGAGACCTAGCAGGCCAAATAACTGTTCCTCCTCGACAAATCCATCTGGCAGAATACCTTCGGTTCAGAACACGACATGCACGCAAGGCATTATGTGCTGGACATCCATCGAGTTGATACCATATAAGCATTTGGTTCTTAGCGGCACTTCATCCAAGAGAGGAGGAAGAATTCGTCTGAGGAAGTTAGCATACGCTGTGCCGTTTAGACTACCATTGATTAAATAAGGGCCAATAATTGTAGTACCAAGCATCCCCCCCATGAACCATGGACCTTGCCGTTGGTGGGGAGGCTTGCGTGCCTCAGCGATACAGATGGCCGTACCGTAGGTGCGGAGGGGCATGTGTTGAGAGGCCAGCCAAACGTGTGGTTCCTGAAGAGGGGCAGCAGCCTTTTCAGTAGTTGCAGAGGCAACACCCTGGATGATTGACTGATATAGCCTTGTAACACTAACCAAAACGGCCTTGCTGTGCTGGTACTGCGAACGGCTGAAAGCAAGGGGAAACTACGGCCGTAATTTTTCCCGAGGGCATGCAGCTTTACTGTATGGTTAAATGATGAAGGCGTCCTCTTGGGTACAATATTCCGGAGGTGAAATAGTGCCCCATTCGGATCTCCTGGCGGGGACTACTCAAGAGGACGGTGTTATCAGGAGAAAGAAAATTGGCGTTCTGCGAATCGGAGCGTGGAATATCAGATCCCTTAATCGGGCAGGTAGGTTAGAAAATTTAAAAAGGGAAATGGATAGGTTAAAGTTAGATATAGCGGGAATTAGTGATGTTCGGTGGCAAGAGGAACAAGACTTTTGGTCAGGTGAATACAGGGTTATAAATACAAAATCAAATAGGGGTTATGCAGGAGTAGGTTTAATAATGAATAAAAAATGGGAGTGCGGGTAAGCTACTACAAACAGCATAGTGAACGCATTATTGTGGCCAAGATAGACACGACGCCCACAGCTACTACAGTAGTACAAGTTTATTTGCCAACTAGCTCTGCAGATGATGAAGAATTGATGAAATGTATGATGAGATAAAGGAAATTATTCGGGTAGTGAAGGGAGACGAAAATTTAATAGTCACGGGTGACTGGAATTCGAGAGTAGGAAAAGGGAGAGAAGGAAACATTGTAGGCGAATATGGATTGGGGGGAAGAAATGAAAGAGGAAGCCGCCTGGTAGAATTTTGCACAGAGCACAACTTAATCTTAGCTAACACTTGGTTCAAGAATCATACAAGAAGTTTGTATACATGGAAGAATCCTGAAAATGCTAGAAGGTATCAGATAGATTATATAATGGTAAGACAGAGATTTAGGAACCTGGTATTAAATTGTAAGACATTTACAGGGGCAGATGAGGACTCTGACCACAATCCATTGGTTATGAGCTGTAGATTAAAACTGAAGAAACTGCAAAAAGGTGGGAATTTAAGGAGATGGGACCTGGAGAAACTGATAAAACCACAGGTTGTACAGAGTTTCAGGGAGAGCATAAGGGAACAATTGACAGAAATGGGGGGGGGGGGGGAATACAGTAGAAGAAGAATGGGTACCTCTGAGGGATGAAGTAGTGAAGGCAGCAGAGGATCAAGCAGGTAAAAGGACGGGGGCTAGTAAAAATCCTTGGGTAACAGAAGAAATATTGAATTTAATTGATGAAAGGATAAAATATAAAAATGCAGTAAATGAAGCAGGCAAAAAGTAATACAAACGTCTCAAAAATGAGATCGACAGGAAGCGCAAAATGGCTAAGCAGGGATGGCTAGAGGACAAATATAAGGATGTAGAGGCTTATCTCACTAGGGGCAAGATAGATACTGCCTACAGGAAAATTAAAGAGACCTTTGGAGAGAAGAGAACCACTTGTATGAATATCAAGAGCTCAGATGGAAAACCAGTTCTAAACATAGAAGGGAAAGCATAAAGGTGGAAGGAGTACATAGAGGGTCTATACAAGGGCGATGTACTTGAGGACAGTATTCTTGAAATGGAAGAGAATGTAGATGAAGACGAAATGAGAGATACAATACTGCGTGAAGAGTTTGACAGAGCACTGAAAGACCTGAGTCGAAACAATACCCCCGGAGTAGACAACATTCCTTTAGATCTACTGACGGCCTTGGGAGAACCAGTCCTGACAAAACTGTACCATCTGGTGAACAAGACGTATGAGCCATGCGAAATACCCTCAGACTTCAAGAAGAATATAATAATTCCAATCCCAAAGAAAGCAGGTGTTGACAGATGTGAAAATTAGCGAACAATCAGTTTAATAAGCCACAGCTGCAAAATAGTAAAGCGAATTCTTCACAGACGAATGGAAAAACTAGTAGAAGCCAACCTTGGGGAAGATCAGTTTGGATTCCGTAGAAATATTGGAACACATGAGGCAATACTGACCCTACGGCTTATCTTAGAAGAAAGATTAAGGAAAGGCAGCCCTACGTTTCTAGCATTTGTAGACTTAGAGAAAGCTTTTGACAACGTTAACTGGAATACTCTCTTTCAAATTATGAAGGTGGCAGGGGTAAAATACAGGGAGCGAAAGGCTATTTACAGTTTGTACAGAAACCAGATGGCAGTTATAAGATTCGAGGGACATGAAAGGGAAGCAGTGGTTGGAAAGGGAGTGAGACAGGGTTGTAGTCTCTCCCCGATGTTATTCAATCTGTATATTGAGCAAGCAGTAAAGGAAACAAAAGAAAAATTCGGAGTAGGTATTAAAAGCCATGGAGAAGAAATAAAAAGTTTGAGGTTCGCTGATGACATTGTAATTCTGTCAGAGACAGCAAAGAACTTGGAAGAGTAGCTAAACGGAATGGATAGTGTCTTGAAGAGAGGATATAGGATGAACATCAACAAAAGCATAACGAGGATAATGGAATGTAGTCGAATTAAGTCGAGTGATGCTGATGGAATTAGATTAGGAAAAGAGTCACTTAAAGTAGTAAAGGAGTTTTGCTATTTGGGGAGGAAAAAACTGATGATGGTCGAAGTAGAGAGGATATAAAATGTCGACTGGCAATGGCAAGGAAAGCTTTTCTGAAGAAGAGAAATTTGTTAACATCGAGTATAGATTTAAGTGTCAGGAAGTTGTATGGAGTGTAGCCATGTATGGAAGTGAAACATGGATGATAAACAGTTTGGACAAGAAGAGAATAGAAGCTTTCGAAGTGTGGTGTTATAGAAGAATGCTGAAGATTAGATGGATAGATCACATAACTTATGAGGAGGTATTGCATAGAATTGGGTAGAAGAGGAGTTTGTGGCACAACTTGACAAGAAGAAGGGACCGGTTGGTAGGACGTGTTCTGAGGCATCAAGGGATCTCAAATTTAGCATTGGAGGGCAGCGTGGAGGGTAAAAATCGTAGAGGGAGACCAAGAGATGAAAACATTAAGCAGATTCAGAAGAATGTAGGTTGCAGTAAGTACTGGGAGACGAAGAAGCTTGCACAGGGTAGAGTAGTATGGAGAGCTGCATCAAACAAGTCTGAGGACTGAAGACCACAACAACAACAAGCATCCCACACTAGACGTTAACCCTCTATTGACGCTGATGTTCCACCTGTCTAAGCCATAACGGGGTTGTCGCTGGACCAATATTGCATGTTCCTTGTATTTACCTGTCCTTTGTTTGAGAAGGAACATTCATCGGTAAATAGAACATTAGAGAAGAAGTTTGGGTTGTTGAGGATTTGCTGCTGTGCCCACAGACAGAACTGTACACGATTCTGGAAATCATTCCCAGGCAATTCTTGATGTAGGTGTACATGGTAAGGATGGAACCGGTAATGTCTAAGAATACGGTGTACACTGGTTTTAGGAATGCCAGTCTCGTGTTCAAGCTGCTGTGTGCTCACATGTGGATTCATAGCAACGGAAGTGAGAACAGTAACTTCGGCAGCTTCGTCTGTGCGAGTGCTACGAGGATTGCGTTGTCGTGGGTTGAAACTTCCAGTTTCCTGAAGCGTCGCAACAGGACGAGAAAACATCCGTCGGGAAGGTAGGTTCTTGTTAGGATATCGCTGTCTGTTCAGTTCCGCTGCCTGAGTAGCATTTTGCCTACCTTCAAGAACAACAACAACAACAAAAACAACGTTATGTCGATGCAGTTTGTAGGAGGGATAGCCTTTACTGTATGCCTACTTTACGCAACAGTATTTAAAAGGACCAAACTACTGTACTAAATGTACCTGTACATAAGAAAACAGTATTGCAATTATTGTTCTGCTAACTTACATTCCCCATAGTTGAGTAGCATTTCTACCTTCTCTTCTTTGGTGTACATTCTACTCACACAACTCTTCAACTGACGATGGTTGACGGAATGACGGGTGTGCATTCTACTTATGTTTACATTTGTCCTCTGTCGACGTCAGTTGGTGGATGTGTTCCGTTACCCCGAGTACCCGCACGCAACGTCAATGTTGTGTTACGTAATTAATAACGCTGTGTTTCAGTGAATGGTATACTGTGATACATTTTTGAATAAGTCTTCAGGAGAGGAAATTAATTACCGAATAAAAAGTACAGGGTGCAATTTAAAAAAGTCATATCGCTGTTCATATCTTTGTAAGAAATAAAGCTACAACAACGGCAATCATGCTGATTGATGTCCACCTGACGGCTAAAGAACATTTGCTTGAAACATTTTGTAATTTGAATCTGGACAAACAGATTTTTGGGTGGTCATGATAAATAGGACACCCTGTATTATGAAGAGCCAAAACATCGTGACCTCATTGCGCTGCGCTGAGAACACGGCACGCGGTAAGGGAAGCATATTATCGGGGTAGAGATGAATGGAAATCATTCTAGCGACGATATGGGACGTAGATGTGGAAATCCACTGGATTAAGCGATTTTGGCAAAGAATAGATGATTATGGCCCAGTGCCTGGGAACGAGCATCTTGGAAAGAGCGAACCTGGTCGAATGATGCCGCGCTAATGTTGTGGATACCAGTGGAAAGTGGTTGAAGGAACAGGCGACCACGCCCTCAACGTCCAGGCCTTATTACAGAACGTGGCCGTCGGAGGCTTGCCCGCTCTGAAAAGCAGTATAGGCAGCGATCAGTGGCACACCTGAGCGAGAACGCAGTGCCTGTGGCAACGGCTGCTGGAAACAAAGGCCACGCCACGGATGCTACCCGACGGAGTAGCATTAAGTATGCTATGGTGGTCATCACTTGGAGTTCCGTGGGACCTGAGGTGGTAGTCTAAGGCACCATTCCAACAGCGCAGTATGTGAACATTGTTGAAGACCATCTGCATCCCTAGATGCTTGATGTCTTCCCCGACAGTGGCAGAAAATCCTAAGAAATTTTGGTCTTATGTCAAAGCGGTGGGTGGAACAAAACAAAATGTCCAGACACTCTGTGACCAAAATGATGCTGAAACAGAGGATGACAGACTAAAGGCCAAAATACTAAATGTCTTTTTCCAAAGCTGTTTCACAGAGGAAGACTGCACTGTTGGTCCTTCTCTAGATTGTCGCACAGATGACAAAATAGTAGATATCGAAATACACGACAGAAGGATAGAGAAACAACTAAAGTCGCTCAAAAGAGGAAAGGCCGCTGGGCCTGATGGGATACCAGTTCGATTTTACACAGAGTACGCGAAGGAACTTGCCCCCCTTCTTGCAGCGGTGTACCGTAGGTCTCTAGAAGAGCGTAGCGTCCAAAGAATTGGAAAAGGGCACAGGTCATCCCCGTTTTCAAGAAGGGACATCGAACAGATGTGCAGAACTATAGACCTATATCTCTAACGTCGATCATTGTAGAATTTTGGAACACATATTATGTTCGAGTATAATGACTTTTCTGGAAACTAGAAATCTACTCTGTAGGAATCAGCATGGGTTTCGAAAAGACGATCGTGTGAAACCCAGCTCGCGCTATTCGTCCACGAGACGCAGAGCGCCATAGATACGGGTTCCCAGGTAGATGTGTGTCTTGACTTCCGCAAATAGTTCGATACAGTTTCCCACAGTCGTTTAATGAACAAAGTAAGAGCATATGGACTATCAGGCCAATTGTGTGATTGGATTGAAGAGTTCCTAGATAACAGAACGCAATGGAGAGAAGTCTTCCGAAGTAAGAGTGATTTCAGGTGTGCCGCAGGGGAGTGTCGTAGGACCGTTGCTATTCACAATACACCGAAATGACCTTGTGGATGACATCGGAAATTCACTGTGGCTTTTTGCGGATGATGCTGTGGTATATCGAGAGGTTGTAACAATGGAAAAATGTACTAAAATGCAGGAGGATCTGCAGCGAATTCACGCATGGTGCAGGGAATGGCAACTGGATCTCAATGTAGACAAGTGTAATTTGCTGCGAATACAGATCACATATCATTTAGTTACAATATAGCAGGCCAGCAACTGAAAGCAGTTAATTCCATAAATTATCTGGGAGTAGGCATTAGGAGTGATTTAAAATGGAATGATCATATAAAGTTGATCGTCGGTAAAGCAGTGCCAGACTGACATTCATTGGAAGAATCCTAAGGAAATGCAATCAGAAAACAACGGAAGTAGGTTACAGTACGCTTGTTCGCCCAGTGCTTGAATACTGATCAGCAGTGTGGGATCCGTACCAGATAGGTTGATAGAAGAGATAGAGAAGATCCAACGGAGAGCAGCGCGCTTCGTTACAGGATCATTTGGTAATCGCGAAAGCGTTACGGAGATGATGGAGAAAATCCAGTGGAAGACTCTGCAGGAGAGACGCTCAGTAGCTCGATACGGGCTTTTGTTGAAGTTTCGAGAACATACCTTCACCGAGGAGTCAAGCAGTATGTTGCTCCCTCCTACGTATATCTCGCGAAGAGACCATGAGGACAGAATCAGAGAGATTAGAGCCCACACAGAGGCCTACCGACAATCCTTCTTTCCACGAACAATACGAGACCGGAAAAAGAAGGGAGAACCGATAGAGGTACTCAAGGTACCTCCGCCACACACCGTCAGGTGGCTTGCGGAGTATGGATGTAGATGTAGATGTAGATCAGGATAACTGCCCCTTTTACAATGTCATAATCGTGCTACTGCGAGGAGCGCGATAGTCACGTCATGTTGATGTCTTGGCCACTAAACACGCCTAATCCGAGCCTGATGGAACGCATCTTACTCGTAGATGGTATCAGGTGCCAGTTCGGCGTCCACACATCACCGACTCGCAATTTACGGGAAGATTGTGACCTGTACGTTGATGTATGGTGCCACGCTGCAGTACTGTGTTCAAAATATGGAACAAAACGTTATTAAGCAGATGGACACAATTTTGACTCGTTAATCTATATTTTAGAAATTGAAAAAAAAATTCTATTGATATGAAAAAAGAATGTAATGAAAGTCGAAAATTCAGCCTTGTGACATGGAAGTGAGACTGTATCATTAAACTTGTGGTCATCAGGCTTTGGACCTAGGTACTGAGATAAACTGAATCCTTTCCATAGCCTCTTATGGTGTGACGTCATGTGGTTCTGTTAATGAAGATCTGAACACCAGGTAGCAATGTTTAAATCCTGTAACATTTTTGGCTCTTGGTGACGCACGTCGTCATAAAGCGAAGTGAGGCAGGAACGCTTATATCAGTTGTGGACAACTGTCCCAAATGAATCTATTGTATTCTGATGTGCTGCTGTAACAAAACTCTTCGTTTTCTTTATTAATTATTACTAAGTTAATATTCAGACATTGTTAATAATAATATGGAAAATCTCTTAATACTGCCCTGTAGTTACATAATCAAAACTTAGACATTTCAATAGTTAGGGCAGAAGCCAAACAGTTATACTGGGTGTACTGCAGTGTGTGTGTGTCTAAGATTGCGACTGAGCGAGTAATGGAGAGCATAACTGCGTTCAGGAAAACGTAATTTGGCTTTTGAAATGTCAATAATACTTGCTACTCTGTCTGAATGTCAGAAATAATTATATTTTGACCGATAAGTATAATTAATCACTTTGCGTGTTATTCCTGTAGGCGTAGGCATTAATACACAACATCAATGTACTGTTTGCAATTATATCTGAGGATGTGTGCATATTAAAAACTTGCACTTTGAACTACAGAATTCATTATTTCAGTAAGAGAAAGCCTTAGGGTGTTTCTTGCTAGTTCTACAGTATTAAAGCCTCATAGCTAAAACAACGGGCTAAAGATCTATGCATTAGCACTGTGCTGGGATGGCGATATCACTTGAAAACGCCAGATCGGCGATCATTTTAGACTTTCTGTGTGTTGAATTTATGTGGCAAGACACAATTAGTCCCCTTACATGACCTGCTGCCCCAATACAAACAGAGATAGTTACGTGCCATTTGTACGAACACAGAGAAGGGAATCACATTCACACTGATGACTGACTTACGTAATTTGAGTTGGGAAGGATATTTATATTTGTGAGGATCGCCGTAGACCCTTTCCTTGGAAGCCGAGTGCAGTACTCTCTATGTCAGAATCGGGTTTCTTCGTCGCACTTCGCGTCCGCGTCATCGATACAAAGACACAATAGTAGACTATAAACTTATTCATTACAGCTGTCGACATGTGAGAAACGTGACTGGATAAAATAGCGTTCAGTTGAGAAAATTACACGAAGCAATGAACCACTTGGAGATTAAAGTAAGTCACAAAATGTAAGGGCCCTTACAGACATTACGTTGGGAAAAATGTTCAGCTAGAAGAGCTGCCTTACTTGAGCAAAATTCATTTTCGACAGACAAACATGTAATTAACTGCCAAATTATTTTGAACAATTTACATTTGCTTTGAGTTTTAGGAAAAGAAGTTTTCGATTTATTGCTGTAGAATTTTTTCTGCGCTGCTTACAAGGAAGGAGGAAACAAATTCGCGATCATGTAGGGTTATTAAAGAAAAATTTTGATCACTCTCAAAGCCGGAGTTATGATTACATGTATATTTCGACGGCCGAGTAAGAGCCGCATGTATTCCTTTGTCTTGAACGTAGCCCCTGCCGTGTATGCGGCCCGTGACACGGGACCAGCAGCACCACCTGTTTCTGCCGCTGCCCACATCAACTCCAATGTTGAAATGAATTATTATCTTCGGCCGCCCAGACAGTTTAATTGCTAAATACCGTCCCAGCTCAGACGCTACCAACGACTGCATGACGCTTCCGCAATGTCTGCGAAGCAATCCAGGTACTGGAGGAGTGGTTCAGCCTGTTTCTTTCACTGTTAATAATTTAAATTAATTGTAGGTATGAAGGTACAGATAGCACATATAGAGCATCCTTGCTGCTCGCCGGCCAGAGTGGCCGAGCGGTTCTAGGCGCTACAGTCGGGAGCAGCGGGACCGCTACGGTCGCAGGTTCGAATCCTGCCTCGTGCATGGATGTGTGTGATGTCATTAGGTTAGTTAGGTTTTAGTAGTTCTAAGTTCTAGGGAACTGATGACCACAGCAGTTAAGTCCCATAGTGCTCACAGCCATTTTTGAACCTTGCTTCTCGCGATAAGTGATCTAGGAAAAAAATGGAAACTTTTACATTTGTACAGATATTATTTGTAACATCGACTGTGCATTGAGATGACAAAAGTCACGAGATACCTCGTACTATAGGCCGGTATTACACTATCAAATTTCTTTGTCAAAGATTTGATCAAAGATGTGATCAAATATTCCGTCAACTATATTTGACAAAGATCTCTGATGCAGCGCTAGAAGGGGTATTACACTGTCATCAAATTTTTCGCCAAAGTTCAAGATGGCTGACAACAACTTGTTATTAACCGCAGCAGTGGCACTTACCGCAATTGCATTGTGTGCACATGCGGAAAAGAAGTGGGGGAAAAAAGGAACCATACATACGAGGTTGACAGTCTTAAATTCCTGGGATTACAACTTGATAATAAATTCAGTTGGGAGGAGCACACCACAGAAAGGCCTTAACAAATCTGTATTTGCAATTCGAGTGTTAGCAGACAAAGGCAACATAAAAATGAAAAGACTTGCATACTTTGCCTACTTTCATTCCATAATGTCATATGGGATAATATTTTGGAGTAAATCTTGAAGTCAAACAAAATTTTTCAGAGTCCAAAAGCGTGTAATACGTATTACTTGTGGAGTAAATTCACGGACGTCCTGCAGAAATCTCTTCAAAGAACTGGGTATACTAACTACTGCCTCTCAGTATATTTACTTCTTAATGAAATTTGTCGTAAATAATATGTTTCTTTTTCCAACAAACAACTCAGTTCATATATACAATACCAGGAACAAAAATGATATGCACAAGGACTTAAAAGCACTTACTTTAGTTCAAAAAGGGGTTCACTACTCAGGAACACTCATCTTCAATAATTTGCCAGCAAACATAAAAAATTTAGTTAGAAATAAAGATCAGTTTAAAAGGAGCCTGAAAGACTTACTACTGGCCCACTCCTTCTACTCCATTGGCGAAATTTTTAATAGAAACAAATGATGTATTGTATTTATTCATACTATTAGTATTGTTATTTCGGCTTAAAACAAATCGACATGTTCCACATCCACGAGGATCTCCTCAGCATCGATCTGTGGAACGAAAAACTAATCTAATCTGGGTGAAGCCGTGGGTTTTACGACAACACGATAAAAGCATTCAACAAAACTTGTTACGTGAGGTTACAGTGGAAGACGTCAAGTCGTACATCAATTACTTAAGACTGGATGAGCATACATTTCTGTATGTGCTCAGTGAAGTGTATCCTCGTATCACAAAGCACAATATTCACTTAAGAACTGTTACATCTTCAGAAGACAGGCTCACTGTAACACTCCGATTCCTTGCTACAGGAGAGGGTTATGTTAGGTTAGGTCAGGTCAGGTCTCCAATCTTCTTAATGTATTTTCGTATTCAGGGTGCCTCACGTTGTAAAGCGCCTCATCAGCTTCAGACATCTCTATTAATTTTGTAGTTGTCGGCACACACTGTTGTGTCGGTAGCTGGGCCGACACCGTGAAGTTGATGGCTGAAAAGGAATGCTAGACTAACGCTGTAGCCGATAGGGCACGCAAGGCTAAAGCAGACGGGCGTGAAGTCTGGAACATGAGAACTTATAAATGAATAAGAAGAAAAGTATGTAGATGCTTATTACTTATCTTTTAATGGTTCTTTGGAATACATCTCTCTTGAATACTCGTAAGCTATAGGCACTGATACAACTGGCGCCTTGCTAGTTAGTAGCCATTAACTTAGCTGATGGCTATTCTGTCTCTCGGCTAATGAGAGAGAAAGGCTTCGTACAACTGGGGCGGTAGCTAGGTTCTCGTACAACTGGGCGGTAGCTAGGTTCTCGTACAACTGGGGCGGTAGCTAGGTTCTCATACAACTGGGCGATAGCTAGGTTCGCGTACAACTGGGCGAGTCCACTCTCGTATCACGAGACCTGCCTTGGTGGTGGCGCTAGGTCTGCGATCACAGTGGCGACACGCGGGTCCGACATGTACTACATGGACCGCGGCCGATTTAAGCTACCACCTAGCAAGTGTGGTGTCTGGCGGTGACACCACATTCCTCCCCCGCAAATCGGCGAACGGTCGTGAGATAAGGCTTCCGCCCGCCGTGGGGAGGACCACATGTTGACGTATGCGATGAGGTGGGGAGCCTAACAACAGGCGAGGCTGTGCCACCCGCACCCGGCCATCCGGTCCGAGGGGAGCTAGGAAACGCCTGCAAAACTAGTCCAGGGTGCACTTCAACATGCGGTGTATGCGCCCGTAATAAGACAGGAGGGACCGAAGGGTCGATTTCCATGGCGTCGGGGTAGCCGACGCGCGATGACGTCATGTGGTCCGGAGCGGGCGTGAGTTCCATGGCGGAGGACAGCTGGTCACGGGAAGCGACCGGCGGCGCGTGACCCTGGGAGGCGCTTGGCGGCTGCAACGAAGCGTCGAACGCGGGCGGCGCCGGCGGGAGAACAAGCGGCGGCGGCGGCGGCTGCTGCTGCGGCGGCGGCGGCGGAGCGTCGCCATGGGGCAAAATGGAAGGCATCGTCGGTAACACCTGGGGATGAGGCGAGCCAGTAGATGGGTCCCCAGGGCGCTGACCGGACGGCACCGTCGCTGAAAGCAGACGGGGAGCGGCAGAACCCGAGCGACTACAGAGGCGCAGCTGATTGAGATGCCGACGCACCTCACCAGAGGCCCCCAAAACCAAATACATCGCGCGGCCGAGGCAGCGAAGAATGCGCCCTGCGAGCCAACGCCGTGAACCTCGATAGTGGCGATAACATACAACGTCGCCTGGAGCAAAAGCAGGAGTCTGCCGCTGCACAGGAACCTGATGCGGCGGATGCAGCAAAGACATCAAGGTTCGATGAGGACGACCGTGGAGCAACTCAGCCGGCGAGCGACCATCTCGGGGCTGAGAGCGATACGAAGACAAAAAGAGCAACAATGCGTCCTCCCGAGAATGCGACTCTTTCAATTTCAACATCTGTGACTTGAAAGTCCGGACCAATCGTTCAGCGGCACCGTTGGACTGAGGCGAAAACGGCGCGGATGTCATATGTTGAATACCATTGGCCTGGCAGAATGACTGAAATTCTGCGGACATGAATTGTGGGCCATTGTCGGAAATAATAGTCTGCGGAAGACCTTCAATGCAAAAGATAGCAGACAACGCTTGGATGGTGGCGGAGGACGTCGTGGAAGACATCCGGACAACAAAAGGAAAATTACTGAAGGCGTCGACCAGAACCAACCATCGAGCATTCCAGAATGGACCAGCAAAATCAATGTGCAAGCGTTGCCAAGGGGAAGTGGCTTTTGGCCACGCAAAGACTTTCCGCGGCGGTGCGGACTGTTGTTCGGCACACGCCGGTCACGAAGAACACATGTTCGTAATCGCAGCATCGATTCCGAACCAAGTACAGTGCTGACGAGCAAGTTGTTTCGTTCGCACTATACCCCAATGTCCTTGGTGAAGAAGCCGTAAAACAGAGGACTGTAACGAACGTGGGACCACGACTCTGGACTGATCATTATCAGAACGCAACAACAAAACACCACGTCGAACAAAAAGTCTCTCCTTGTGAGCAAAAAATCTGCGAACCAACGGATCCTCGATCCGAGACTTTGACAAAGGCCATTGCGTAGCAACAAAACGTAAAACAGTAGCAAGGACAGGGTCAGCAGCTGTGGCTGTAGCGACACGACGAAAATCAATCGGAAACGATTCGACCACTTCATCGGTTTCCGAATCAATGAACATGCAAGCAAGTTCGGAAGAATCGAATGCTTTATCCTCAGCAACAGGCAAACGGGACAACGCATCGGCGTTTCCGTGCTTAGCAGTGGACCGATACAAGATATCGTAGCGGTACTGCGAGAGGAAAATAGACCAGCGAATGAATTTCTGCGCTGTACGTGGAGGTACAGGCTTGGTCGGATGAAAAAGCGATGTCAAAGGTTTGTGGTCTGTGATGATGGTAAAGTGACGACCATACAAGAATTCATGGAACTTAGTAACACCAAACACGAGAGCTAAAGCTTCTTTCTCTATCTGTGAAGAATTTCTTTGCGCAGACGAGAGCAATTTGGACGCAAAGGCAATAGGGCGATCATGGGAGCCAACTTTGTGCGCAAGCACAGCACCGATCCCGAAATCTGATGCATCTACCATCAACAAAAGGGGTTTCTGGGGATCGAATGGCGTAAGGCAAGTATTAGAAAGCAACGCCGATTTCAACTGGCGAAAGGCGCGTTCACATTCCGTCGTCCAGACGAACGGAACACCTTTACGGCGTAAGCGATGAAGCGGAGCTGAAATGGAAGAGGCATTGCGCACATATTTATGATAATAGTTAATTTTACCCAACACACTCTGTAGCTGTTTCAGATTTTGAGGGGAAGGCAAATCGTGTATGGCACGGAGGTGCTCTGGACTTGGATGTATGCCTTGGGCATTAATGACATGTCCCAGGTATGGTAAGTCACGAGCAAAAAACACACATTTGTCCTTCCTCAAGCGAAGACCATTTTGCCGCAAGACCTGAAATAATGTTCGTAAATTCGCAAGATGATCTTCTTCTGTCTGTCCGGAGATCACTATATCGTCCAGATAGTTTGCTGCAGTAGGGACCGACGCACAAATAGTTTGTAAATATTGCTGAAACAAGGCAGGGGCGGATGCACACCCGAAAGGCAGTCTTTTGAAGCGGTACAATCCAAGATGCGTGTTAACCACCAATACGCGCTGGGATTCGTCGTCCACCGGTATTTGCAAGTACGCATCGGCTAGGTCCAACTTTGAAAAATATTTTCCCGGGCACAGTTTAGCAAAAAGATCTTCCGGGCGGGGCAAAGGAAAAGTAGCAGTCACTAGCTGTGGATTCACTGTGGCCTTGAAGTCCACGCAAAGTCTCAATTTTCCGGAAGGTTTTGGCAAAATTACTAAGGGTGAGGCCCAGAGAGAAGCTTGCACACGTTCAATTACACCCTGCGATTCGAGATCGTGTAACGTTCTTGCGACCTCATCACGCAATGCGTGGGGAACATTGCGCGCCCTGAAAAATTTCGGTTGCGCGTTTACCTTCAGTTCTAAATGTGCTTCATAGTTTTTAGCGCAACCTAAGCCCGGTGCAAAAATGTCTGCAAATTCGTCACACAGCCGAGAAACACTGTCTGTAGGCACAGTCTGATTCACTGATAGGACCTGATTTACAATAGACATGTTAAACAACTTAAATAAATCTAGACCAAATAAGTTCACTGCAGAAGAAGAACGAAGAACGTAAAATGACACAAGTTTTGTTTGTCCCTTGAATGTTGCAAGAAGGCTGCACTGTCCTAACACAGGAATTTTCTGTCCGGAATATGTAGTTAGCTTAACATTTGCGGAACGCAACGGAGGTTTGCCCAGTTGTTTGTACGTGTCGTGATTGAGCAATGAAACTGCAGCTCCGGTATCGAGCTGGAATGGTATCACTTGGCCGTCAAAGTCTAAGTCCACAAAAAGTTTATTGTCCTGCTGACGACAAGAGCGACTGTTTTGCGCAATTGGAACAGACACTGGTACAGAATCACTTGCTAATTGACGTGATTTCCGGCGACGTCGACGCACAGTTTTTGTGGGACGAACACAGTTACAGTTAGAGAAAGTGTCACTGGACGAAGTGGAATTAACGACATGAATGTCCATAGGCGAAGGTCCACGAGCCTGAGTGTCCTTGGTTCGATTCCGGCGCGAAGCAAAGGGCCTGGAATGATTGTGATTGTCTGATCTGAGCTTTTTCTGGCAAACACTTTGAACATGTCCTTTCTAATTGCAGAAAAAGCAAATAGCTTGGCGTGACGGGCAATGTTCACGCGAATGTCTAGTAGCACACCGCGGGCATGATTTCACTGCATTTGTGGGCTGGCGCGGCACACCTGGGTTAGCACGCGGCGGCAGCTGTGCGGACGGCCGCGAGGGCAGTTGACCGGGCCGCGTTGCGCGAGCGCGCCCGGCGGGCCGGTTAATGTTACACACAGCTGGCGAAGTTTCAAAAGATTCCTGAGCACAGTCAAGTGTGTCCTGTCTATCCAATACGTCTATCACTTGTTGAAGGGAGGGATTAACCAGTTTCAAAATTTGCTCCCGTATGCGAACATCAGAAACGTTCTGTGCAATTGCATCACGCACCATTGTATCTGAATAAGAAAGACCACAGTCACATTCAAAGGCACAGTCCCTAGTAAGTCCTTGCAATGTTGCTACCCACTCCCTATTAGTTTGACCGGCCGTACGTTTTGTACGAAAGAACGTATACCGTTTTGCAACCACATTAACTGTTTCTTTGAAATAGGCATCTAATGCAGACAAAATTTCCTCGTAAGACAGAGTTGCTACGTCGCGTCGGGGAAACAATTTCACTATCACACGGTATGTGAACACACCGACACAAGAAAGCAAAAACGGCTGCCGCTCATTACCTTGAATTCTGTAGGCAGCGAGGTGGAAGGCAAACTGGCGGGACCACTCTTGCCACGTCTCATCGGCTGCCACATATGGTCGAAAGGGAGGTGCAACAGCGTTCAGTGGCAGCGGTAGCGAAGAAGCGGCGGCGGCCGCATCGGTTTGAATGGTACGTTGACCCTGGACGAGCTGTCCAAGGGCATCCAGTAACGCCTGCGTCTGCTGATTCTGCAAGCGATAAAATTCGGACAGTACATCGGGAGAATGTGGCGAAGCCATGACACAATTAAATGTAAGCAATCAGAAAAAGTTCACTTTTCCCTCGTCGCCAATAAATGTTGTGTCGGTAGCTGGGCCGACACCGTGAAGTTGATGGCTGAAAAGGAATGCTAGACTAACGCTGTAGCCGATAGGGCACGCAAGGCTAAAGCAGACGGGCGTGAAGTCTGGAACATGAGAACTTATAAATGAATAAGAAGAAAAGTATGTAGATGCTTATTACTTATCTTTTAATGGTTCTTTGGAATACATCTCTCTTGAATACTCGTAAGCTATAGGCACTGATACAACTGGCGCCTTGCTAGTTAGTAGCCATTAACTTAGCTGATGGCTATTCTGTCTCTCGGCTAATGAGAGAGAAAGGCTTCGTACAACTGGGGCGGTAGCTAGGTTCTCGTACAACTGGGCGGTAGCTAGGTTCTCGTACAACTGGGGCGGTAGCTAGGTTCTCATACAACTGGGCGATAGCTAGGTTCGCGTACAACTGGGCGAGTCCACTCTCGTATCACGAGACCTGCCTTGGTGGTGGCGCTAGGTCTGCGATCACAGTGGCGACACGCGGGTCCGACATGTACTACATGGACCGCGGCCGATTTAAGCTACCACCTAGCAAGTGTGGTGTCTGGCGGTGACACCACACACACCAATTGTATTTACCGGCAATGGTTATAAAAGTACTACAGACGACATAACGCTGCAGCGATGCTAGCGCTCCATGTGGTAACATGTCACATTGCAGTGAACAGAAGACAAGCGATTTCTTTGATCAAATATACAGCGAGGCCCTAGATTTGATCAAATATTGGACGACATTTGACAAAGTCCCTATTACACTATCAAATATCTTTGACAAAGATATTGGACAAAGAAATTTGATAGTGTAATACCGGCCATAGTGTCGGACCTCCTTTTGCCGGCATAGTACAACAACTCGACGCGGCATGGACTCAATTCGATGGAAGTCCCCTACAGAAATTTTGTTCCATGCTGCCTCTATACCCGTCCATAATTGCGAAAGACTTGCCGGTGCAGGATTTTGTGCGCGAACTGACCTCTCGCGCACGTTCCATAAATGTTCAATAGGATTCATATCGGGCGTTTAGGGTGGCCAAATCATTCGCTCGAGCTGTCCATAACGTTCTTCAAACCAGTCGAGGACAGTTGTGGCCCAGTGGCATAGCGCATTGTCAACATAAAAATTCCATCGTTGTTAGGGAAAATGAACATAAATGGCTGCAGATGATCTTCAAGTAGCTAAAAATAATCATTACCAGTCAATTATCCATGTAAACACAGCCCACACCATTATGGAGCCACCATCAACTTGCACAGTGCCTTATTGAGAACTTGCCTCCATGGCTCCATGGGGGCCCTAGCATAATCTCTTACGAACTGAAATCGGGACTCATCTGACCAGGCCATGGACTTCCAGTCGTCTAGTGTCTAAGCGGTGTGGTCACGAGCACAGGAAACGCACTGCAGGCGATGTCGTGCTGTTAACAAATGCACCCACGTCGGTCATCTGCTGCCGTAGCCCATTGACGCAAAATTTCTCCGCACTGTGCTAACGAATTCGTTCGTCTTACTTCCTACATTGACGTCTGCGGATATTTCTCGCAGTGTAGCCTGTCTGCTAGTTCTGACAACTCTTCGCAAACGCCAATGCTCTCGCCGTTAAGTGAAGGTCGTCCGTGGTGAGAGGTAATGCCTGAAATTTGCTATTCTCGGCACACTTTTGACACTATTGATCTCGGAATATTGACTTTCCAGACGATTTCCGAAATGGAATGTCCCACGCGTCCAGCTCCAACTACCATTTCTAATTCAAAGTCTGTTAATTTCCGTTGTGCGGCCATAATCATGTTGGAAACCTTTTCACATGAGCCACCTGTGTAGAAATGACAGCTCTACCAATGCACTGCCACTTTGCACCATGTGTACGCGATACTACTGCCATCTGTAAATGTGCATATCGCTGTCCCACAACTTTTGTCACCTCATTCCATCTCTGTCGCTGTCTGAGAACAAATGACATTAATATCAAAACGGAAACACTCTTCTGATGTTCTGCAACTATTATTTATTAAATCAGAAGTTTTCTGCTTCTTAGGTCATCATAATTGACAAGCGATAATCGGTTCAGAGATTACATAAATATCAGTGGCAGGGTATAAGGGAAGTATTTCCTTTATTATATCAGTTTATTTCAGTGTATTGTCTTTTCGATTTTATCACTATATTGCATTTAGTTTAATACACACCACATGGTACCACATAGAGCGCCACAATGTGATACATTCAGGCACAATAACAACAACAAACGTTTCACAAGGAGTAGTGTGAAAGTTTTAATCACTACCTCAAAAAATAAATGAACAAATAAAATTATGTGATGATGCCATGGAAGAGAGACAACGCGCCTTCTTAAACTATAACTGTGATAAATCAGAAACCTCACAAGAGAAACTTCTTGAAGTCAGACAGCAAACAGCTAAATTACTTAGAGGAACTAAAAGAAAATATCTTAATGAACAACTAAACTCAATTGAAGAAGACCTTAGGAACCACAAAACACACGAATTTTACAAAACGTTTGCAAATCAAACCAAAGGATACATTCATGAAACCTCTGTTTCAGGAAACAAATTGAAAAATTGGCACTAACTAACAAAGAAAACTGTCAATAATTAGCCATATATTTCTCACAGATTGTAAATGCTCACAACCAAGTACGACATTCCCCAGATTACAACCAGAACACATGACTGAAACTTCACTACCGCCAAATCAAGAAGAAATTTGTAGTCCCATTAAAGAGTTCAAAAATAATGTCATCAGGAGAAGATGGAATTGTAGCTGAACTACTGAAGAACCTTGTTCCAGATACCTTAAAAGAGATCAATCAAATCATCCATGAAATTTGGCAGACAAAAAAATTTCACGGGATTGGAAATGTGCACTAATGCATCCATTGCATAAAAAGGGAGACAGATCAGATGTAAACAACTGTAGAGGCTTTTCACTTTAGCCGGTCACTTACAAAATTTTTTCCTCCTGCCCTCTAAAGACAGCACAAGAACAGCTATAACACACAGTTTCAGATTACCAAGCAGGCTTTCGCCCTAATAGATCGTGCCCAGAAGAGATCTTTAATCTTGAAACTATTTTAAAAATTAAAACAATCAGGTCGAAACCAATAATCTGCACATTCGTTGATTAAAAAAACATACGCTTCTACAGATAGATAATCTCTATGCAATATTCTAGAAGAGCGCGGACTAGATACAAAAACTCCAAAACTGATCGAACAAACACTGTCAGAAACCATATCAAACATTAAATTCGTAGATGAAATTTCGGAAACAATAGTAAGACAAGGAGATGGGATCTCGCCACTATTATTCAAGATAGTTTTAGGGAAACTAATGAAGAAATGGAAAATGGAACTAAGAAAACAAAACTTTTGGAAGCCAATCGAACTAGGAAGAGGTCAAGGAAAATTGAACGTTCCATGCTTAGCGTTTGCAGATAACTTGGCGAGCCTAACCGACAGTGAAGAAACAGCAATAAAACAAATAGAGACCCTCAAAGAATGTGCAGAGAAGGTTGGCCTGCAAATCTCCTCTGAGAAGATTGAATTCATGTGTTCCAATTTAGATATTCCGAAACTTAAAACAAGTTATGGTGAAATCAATAAACACTAAGTACCTTGGTGAAATTATCGAACCAACAGGACTTGAAAAAATAGCAATCAAGAAAGCGTCTGGACTTGTTTCGAAGTTGTATAACAAATAATGCCTGTCAAAAGGCACTAAAATCAGACACTACAAAACAGTAATCAAACCGAATGTCACATATGCAAGTGAAACACTCTCATTGAATCGGAAACTAGATTTACTAGAAATTAAGTGAGTAGAGAGAAAGATTATTAGAAAAATTCTCGGGAAACGATACACACAAGATGGATTCAGACTACAGACCGTCGTGACAACAGAAAAAGCATCAAACATCGAAACTGGCATCAGAAAGTGACGAATGAAGTTGCATGGACACCTAGAAAGTCTATCTGGAAACAGACTAACTATACGACTATTGGACTGTGTGAGATCCATTAAACCATCAATATCTTGGGTAACTGAAATTAGGAAGGATCTGACAAAAGCAAAAATTGACGTAACAAACACATCAGACAGATATACATTCACAAGTAAAATTGATAAGTGGAAGTTTATTCCAGAGATGGAACCAAAACCATAGAGACCAAAGTCGACTGAAGAAAGAAAGAAAGCCTTCGGGGAGAAAAATGAAGAAATATTGAGAAAAAAAAGAACCCTAAAAATATTGAAAATCACCTGCTTATCGTTCTCCAATGCTGACGTTCACTAATAACAATAATAAAGTTACACAGCTAATTGTTTGTCTGATTACAGTTTTCCTAGTAAACACTGGGGTCTTCACGATGAATTACGACGCTAGGAACGCTAAAACAAATGGTACATTTCACTGATACGGTGGAGTGTCGTTATCTAATTAGTTTTCTGCAGCTAAACTGTAAACACCTTGAAACTATCAGTGGTGATTTTCTGGAAGTGTACAGCAATAATTCACTATCATAGAACACTGCGTCTGGGTGGTGCAGACGCTTTTTGTGGCCTCGAACCAGTTTCAGTGACGAAGAACGAAGCGATGGGGCTCGTGTCTGTGAAGAACCGGGAATCGGAAGTGAAGTGGAGACCCTGGTGTTCTAAGACCACAACCAAGACGGCAGTGAGAAGTATACGTGGATCAGTTTCCAGCATCTTGCACGACAGCAAAAAAAGTTATGATCTAACCATCATTGGGCAAGGTGATGTTGTTGTGAGTATTTCTTGGGACTGGCATGGCATGATTCTAACAGATCTTGCTGGCATGGAGTGTACTGTCACACGGGAACTGTTGACGAGATTACGCAAATTGTCGAGAATTAGTGTCACGAGAAGCTGTCCAAGGATGTCCAAGAGGATGTTTGTGTTACACGGCAACGCCGCAACTCTTCTGCCCAATTGAGTCAGTTCCCCCTCCCACCTGCCACGTGTTCTTAGATGCCACTCAGCGCCTTCTTCCTTTTTCGCCGCACGAATAAACCATTTCATGGCAGGCAGTTGCATAATCATGACGAGATGATTTTCGAGGTGACTCGTTTCCTGAACAGCCACAATGGAGACTTTTAACAATATCTGCGAAGTCATCCATCGCTGGGAGAAATGTGTCGCACTGAAGTCTGAATGCACAGTAGAGGAACGGTAAGTCTGGAGACAGACAGAAAGAGATAATGGAAATGAACTACAAGGTACATGGAAGTAATTGAAACCTGGTAGCCAAGGAAGGCAGGATTCTGTTACGATTGTGGACGGCGCAGTAAACAGTTAATATTGGTTCCCTTTTGCAATTAGAACATTTCTTTTAAAACGGTAATTCCAGGCTCAGCAATAAATAAAGGTAACACACGTTATTAATGAAAGAATAAACAACTGTGTAATTAATAGTGCTTTCAGTGCTTTACAATTTACCAAATGAGCATAAAATACAGACACAGCAAATAATGTTATGAAAACAAGCCAATGTGATCCCAATTAGAATTTTAAGGCAAGTAATCACAGTCACGGCTGAAGGCCGTTAGCGCCAAGAACGGCAATTATAAAAAAATTTAACAAACACACTGTAAAACAGCAATTCAATAGCAAAGGTTAATTTAAAAAGACAGGCAACTGATCACCAAACGGGTGAGACAATGATGGTAAACCTCGTAGCACAATCATTGAAACCTGCTGTAACGCCAAGAATGGTAATTATATAAAAAAATTTAGAAACATACCGTAAAACAGGAAATACAATAATAAAACACAAGGGTCAGTCACAGACGGTGCACCAGGGATCGACCTCTGAGTAGGTCCAGCAAAAACCACTTTCGCGAGCGATGAGATAGGCAGCCAAGAGTTGCATTCATTTCACAAGATGGTAGCTCAGACTGGTGGCAATCTGACTTACCTGACGTCCAATAAACCAAATGCAGACCTATCCACATGTCCAGAGATGATTTTAAAGCAGAGTTAGATACAAGAAAATTTATTGCCACAGCCAATGGCTACTATCCAGTTCTTATTGACCACATCTTGCACAGGAAACAAAAACGGAAAATTATACCCCTCCTCTATGCCCCACCAGCTTCCCCATCCACTGCCTGCAAGAAATGGTGTACACTACCATTTCTAGGTCAGGTAACACAGATTGTAGCCAAAGCACTGAAATCCTGCAAGTATAGACTTTCCTACTATGTCAGGAACACCACAGCCCAGTGTGTGTTTTAATAGCGAAGACAAGATCCAGTTATTAGCCAACAGTGGGGTGTACAAAATCACCTGTTCTGATTGTGACAAATTTTACATTGGTCAGTCAGGCAGAGACATATCAACTGGGCTGGCTGAACATGAACGCCGCTGGAGGTTGCAGAATTCAGACTCTGCATTAGCTGAGCATGTACTGAGTGAGGGTCACAACTACCAGCCAGTGTCCCACGTACTTCACATAGCAAACAAAGGCTATAAACTCAAGCTGCTGGAAGCCCTGGAAATTAACAAACATCTTGCCCACAGTCCAAATCTCATCCTAAATGACCAGACACAGCTCAACACTTCCCCTCTCCTAAACTTCATATAATCATCTTTGTTGTTCATTACTTCCCACACTCTCTCTTCCTACATATTCCCATTTTCCTATATTCATTAAGTTGTTTTGTTTGTTGAAGTTGTCTTTGTATTCCACATAGACTGTAGTTTCAATAGTTAAGGCTTTCTTTTAACTGGTACTTGTATAACTGCCCACGTTTAACACCCCTTGTAGTTTTCTCATCAAATACTGTTCATATTTTACTTTGCTCATTTATTTAATGAAAACTGGTACACAGCCACTGCTTCGATTACAATGTTAATGTTGAAATGCAGTACCACCACACTCTCAAACTGTAGGTTCCCTCAAACACCTCCATTTTCCTGCATTTATCTATTTCTGTTTATCTTATTGATATTGCTTAAGTTCCTTATGTATTCTGTATTTACATTGATAACTGTCTCTTCTTTTAATTGGTTGTGTATCACTCTCCATGTTTCCTACCTCCTGATGCAGCCTTGTCTAGTACTAATTCTATTTTATTTTATTAGTTTTGTTTATTAATAGAAACTGTTATGTAGGCTTGCTACTACTATTTTGTGCTAAAGGTTTTCCTGTCTACTCGATTGTTATTTATGTACTGTTCAGTTTTTACTTTTTCATTGCAAAGATGTTACTTATTGTATGTTTCTACTTCAGTCTAGATGTGTTACTTCTCTTCCAATGTTGTCTGCTAACATTTAATTTCTTTGGTGATAATAGTAAATGTCTGAAGATGGCCTTGTAAGCCGAAAACCGGTTAACAATAAAAGTAATATTGTAGAACAAAAGCAAACTGGTGCTTTTCATTTATCAAATGCAAATATGTACACTCCTGGAAACTGAAATAAGAACACCGTGAATTCATTGTCCCAGGAAGGGGAAACTTTATTGACACATTCCTGGGGTCAGATACATCACATGATCACACTGACAGAACCACAGGCACATAGACACAGGCAACAGAGCATGCACAATGTCGGCACTAGTACAGTGTATATCCACCTTTCGCAGCAATGCAGGCTGCTATTCTCCCATGGAGACGATCGTAGAGATGCTGGATGTAGTCCTGTGGAACGGCTTGCCATGCCATTTCCACCTGGCGCCTCAGTTGGACCAGCGTTCGTGCTGGACGTGCAGACCGCGTGAGACGACGCTTCATCCAGTCCCAAACATGCTCAATGGGGGACAGATCCGGAGATCTTGCTGGCCAGGGTAGTTGACTTACACCTTCTAGAGCACGTTGGGTGGCACGGGATACATGCGGACGTGCATTGTCCTGTTGGAACAGCAAGTTCCCTTGCCGGTCTAGGAATGGTAGAACGATGGGTTCGATGACGGTTTGGATGTACCGTGCACTATTCAGTGTCCCCTCGACGATCACCAGTGGTGTACGGCCAGTGTAGGAGATCGCTCCCCACACCATGATGCCGGGTGTTGGCCCTGTGTGCCTCGGTCGTATGCAGTCCTGATTGTGGCGCTCACCTGCACGGCGCCAAACACGCATACGACCATCATTGGCACCAAGGCAGAAGCGACTCTCATCGCTGAAGACGACACGTCTCCATTCGTCCCTCCATTCACGCCTGTCGCGACACCACTGGAGGCGGGCTGCACGATGTTGGGGCGTGAGCGGAAGACGGCCTAACGGTGTGCGGGACCGTAGCCCAGCTTCATGGAGACGGTTGCGAATGGTCCTCGCCGATACCCCAGGAGCAATAGTGTCCCTAATTTGCTGGGAAGTGGCGGTGCGGTCCCCTACGGCACTGCGTAGGATCCTACGGTCTTGGCGTGCATCCGTGCGTCGCTGCGGTCCGGTCCCAGGTCGACGGGCACGTGCACCTTCCGCCGACCACTGGCGACAACATCGATGTACTGTGGAGACCTCACGCCCCACGTGTTGAGCAATTCGGCGGTACGTCCACCCGGTCTCCCGCATGCCCACTATACGCCCTCGCTCAAAGTCGTCAACTGCACATACGGTTCACGTCCACGCTGTCGCGGCATGCTACCAGTGTTAAAGACTGCGATGGAGCTCCGTATGCCACGGCAAACTGGCTGACACTGACGGCGGCGGTGCACAAATGCTGCGCAGCTAGCGCCATTCGACGGCCAACACCGCGGTTCCTGGTGTGTCCGCTATGCCGTGCGTGTGATCATTGCTTGTACAGCCCTCTCGCAGTGTCCGGAGCAAGTATGGTGGGTCTGACACACCGGTGTCAATGTGTTCTTTTTTCCATTTCCAGGAGTGTATAAATACGCCAAATCCGGAACCGGCGGTCTGGACTCCATGTGCAGAATACTGTGCTTAGAGCTCCTGGAACGAGAAAGGAATCACTACCACCAGAGTAGAGGAATCACCAACCAACCTGCAATCAAGAAGGCTGTCAAAACTACACGCCTCACCTGACAGCAGCGGCAAGGCGAGGAAATGTGCACTGCAGTTACGTACACTAACCCACAGGGCAGATAACTGGGGCTTTGGCGGCCACGAGGCAGGAAAAATACCTCTGGTTGAACTTAACAAATAGTAACAAACTGAACGAAATAAATAGTAATTAGAAGTCCAGGAAAGCTATTCATATCCGCCTTCCCCAAGCACGCCACTCGCTGCTCTTCGCCTTGGCAACACTACGAGCAGCAACACGAACCAGTTCACTGGAGAATCGCAAGATCTGACAATGGTGGAGGTTTCTCTACTTGAATCCAAAATGCACTCAACTTAAAACTTGCAGGATCCTGTTTACGACGAGGTCGTGCCCCCTCGTGACCACAGGCCTTCGATCCGGCAGTCCATGCGTGCCATCAACGGTCCCGGCGTGTTCTTGCACTGTGCAGACCTGGCTCATCCTGAGTCCCCAACCGAATTGCACACTGACACGACCTGAAAAAAGTACGACGTCGCCCCAAAGATAGGGCCACAGTTACTATGTATCGATAATCGCCGCTGCTGCCACTAGCAGACAGGCAACACTTGCGAAACCAAGTGGCGGCAGTCAACATGAGAAGAAGACAAAAAACCGCAACCATGTCAACTAAACGATACGGCCTGGCCTCCAACAGAGGACAGAAACCTACAAACAACACCAACACGAGCCGCAGCAGAGCTCAGTAATAGAAAACTATGCCTCTAGCATTGCTGCATAAAAGATTTGGTGATCCATGATACCGTCAGCTAAGTATTGTTTCGAAAAGAGCAGTGCCCATGATCAGCACGAAGGTAGCAACCTATTAGCGAACCGCTTACTGGATCAAAAAGGGAAAGGATATATAGCTTCCGCTCGACTAGGAATTAGAGACAAAACACAAGGTCGGATGTGACAAGAACGGCGAAGGAAATCGGCCGTATTTTGTTGAACTCAGGTGTGCCAATAACTATCGGGTGGCCTGGCCGGAGTTTTAATCCAGCTGTAGCTTACTGCATCACTACGCTCCTTTACACAGTCCCAGACAAAGCAGATAGAACGTATAATATTTTCGAAATGCAACAAACAGAGAAGTCAGCTTGGTAACGCGCAAGTAACATGAGGAGTTATTCCAGAGCACAGCATTCCGTAGTTTACAGCAATGTATGGTATTATTAATGGCGGTGTTTCCAATCGAAGAGGATGTCATGTGCATGTGACTGGGATTCGTATCGAAAAGTCCTTCTCAGCACATGACAAGGTTCTAGAGATGAATACTGCAAGAAACTTTATTCCTGCAGATAGTATCGACCATCTTTTGTATGTGATCCATGTTACGCGTTTAAACCAATGTGTTGTGGATCCTGTAGAGGATGGCAGCCGGTCAAGGAATATTTTAGGGAATTGGTTTAAGAAATTTATTTCAAAGTCCCTGTGGAATCTTTACAAGTTTTCTCCCAGAGTAATTCAGGCCGTGTCTACGTGGCTCAAGTCGCTTGTCTTTCAAAAGCGAGGCAGTTCAGTTAAAGCTGCTGACAACAGGGGCCTTGAGCCCTCTGCTGAAACTGCTAGCAAATTCACGCCATTGGTTTTAGCCAATAGCGTGCGTGGGATACCGATCACGTGAATGGACGCTGGAGTGGTCTGCGGTGCAGAACACAGTTCCCTCTCTCTTGTAAACCAGACCTCGAGCAGAACAGACATCTTTTCGGAAGGCAGAGCATCTGGTTCTGCTTTTCACGCCCGGCCACCAACGTTAACATGAACCGCTTCCCCTTCCGTTGCCATTTCAGTTAATTGTTCGACCTCCTGGACTGGCCTAAACCTGGTGACTTTCGACCCTAGGTGCGCCCCGTGTACACCCTACATTGAAATGTATTCTCGTTATTGTACCTAATTTCCTGTTTTGTCATTTAACGGCAGCCCTGGATGCCCACTCTCAAATCCTGACCGCTCGACCTCCTGCACACTGCCGCCGCGAGGCATATGTAGCAACCACCTCCCCCCTTTCCCAAACCTTGCATACATTTACAATTGGTGTCAGAAGTGCCAGTAAACTTTACATTTGGTGTCAGATGTGGGATAAACTTTACAATTGGCGACCAGAAGTGGGATCATAAACATTAACACTGGTGTCAGGGATCCTAAACATCTACAGTCCTTTGCTATCAAAGTCAAACGAACCTACGAGAGCGTAGCTGAATTAAATCACGCGATTCTGAGACAATTACATTAGCAAATGTGAAAATAAAAGTACCAGACCAGTTTAGCTATTTCTGAATAAGAGTGGCGATGGAATAAATACAGAGAATTTAAAAATGCTGGCTGATGATAGCAAGAGCAGCTTGTCTCAAAAATGATATGCTAACATCTTCAATGTTTAAGTGTTCCAGGGTAGCTTCTGAAACTATTTGTCCGAAGTGTAGTCTCAGATGGAAGTAAAATTGTACAGACAGGAAGAGAATAGAAATTTTCAAATTTGGTGCTGAAGATTATGCGGCTACGCCGGATAACTAGTCAAGGGGTACTGAAACGAAATAGAGAGAAATGTATGACCCACAACGGGGGAGAGTAGGTTGACAGCGCACTTTCTGAGACATAAGGAGATAAATTTAGTAATGGAAGAAAGTGTGGCTGTTAAAATTTGTAGAGGTATATGAACAGGTCTGTGTAGATGTAAGATTCAATAGCTATGCACAGATGTATCCAACCCTAACATTCGCTAACGCTTGGGGTATTTAAATCGCGACCTATCATGTACGAATCGGTAATTGTCGTAAAAACTGCCTTTCCCTACATACGGCAACAAGTTTTCGCCATCAGACTTCGGTTTAGCAGTGGTATTGAGTTTACGTTAAATATTATAACACCTGCACGGTAAAAGCATAAGTTATTGACAACAGCTAGAACTCTCTGTTGCCATTGCATTGTATCTGTAAAAGCCGTACAACAGACTCTCTGCCAAAATTGTTGACTTTGTCAAGCAGGAGGCACGCAATCTTTTGTTAATTTTTTGACGCCATAAGACCTTTGGTAAGATGACATGTTTCGCATCTGGTCATTTTAGTGAGTAGTTCCTTATGCAAATAATTTTCGTTTATTTTCGCTATCTCTCCTCTATATGAATGTATATTTTCAGTTTTACAAAAATCGCTCAATTACACTGGCCACGAACGACGAAAAGTTCTTTTTAACTATGTCATATATGGAAGTTGTTATTTTAAGAAAGATTTTGACGATGTGTGAAGGCATAATGGCATCAGCACTAATGAAGAAAGTTTATGATATACGCTCTGCAATTAATTAGTGTATATACTCTAGAACCGATCAGCAATATGTAGTATGTTTTAGATCCGAAGATGGATAAATTGTTAGCTGGAACTAGTAATCCAACCAAATAAAGTTTTCATGTGCGATCTTGACTTCAAGGGTTTGCAATCCCTCGAATAAAAAAATTAAAAAGAACCTCTCTCCGCAACAGGCCAGCCGCAAGCGCCATCATATTCACTCTCTCCAGCCGAAACCACAGTTCCTCACCTTTGCTCATAACAGATGAAAGTGAAATCGTTCAAATGTGTTTGAGATCTTAAGGGACCCAACTGCAGAGGTCATTGGTCCCTAGACTTACACACTACTTAAACTAACTTAAACTAAACTATGCTAAGTACAAACACAAACCCATGCCCGAGGGAAGACTCGAACCTCCGGCGGCAGGAGCATGCTACATTCACTCCAATTACTCCTCATTAACCTGAGCTCTGAACACAATACTTTGGCCAACAACGCTGAAAGTGAGTCTGGATTTAATGGAAGAAACTGAATCGACATCTGCATGAATGAGAAAAAAGATAATTGCTTATTAATTTTAATAATGAGAGTTAAATGAAACAAATGAGTGATTAACGTTCCAGTACTAAGCTACAACAGTAACTGAGTCAACCAAGCAAAAGGTGATCGTGACAGTTGTGTTTACTGTGGGAAATTACTGTTGTCACAGCTTTGTATAGAAAGAAAGTCTTCTTTCGGTGAGATCGTGCCACACACCTCCCTGCCTGCTCTGACAACGTTCCCAACTAAATTTTCCGGAAGAGGATTTTCTATGGGTGCAGAGCCAGGAATGTAAGCAATGACTTTAGGAGTTAATGAATCACTGGTTCAAATGTCTTTTATTAACGATGTAATCCCAGAAAATAGGTAGCTTATGTATTGTATGGAACTGGGAACCTAGAAACTTCGGAGAGGCTTCGTCCCCACCGTAGCCCTCAGTGGTACTCAACCCCACAACAGGCTACAGCAGTCCACTCATCCCACTACGGCCCCACACTGAACCCAGGGTTACTGTGCGGTTCGGCCCCCAGTGCCCCCCCCCCCCCCCCCACCCAGGGACGTCTCACCACAGACGAGTTTGCGTGGTAGAGTAATTATGGTGTACACGTATGTGGAGAAAGTGTGTGCTCAGCAATCGCCGACATAGTGTAACTGAGGCGGAATAAGGGGAACCAGCCCGAATTCGCCGAGGCAGGTGGAAAACCGCCTTAAAAACCATCCACAGACTAGCCGGCACATCGGACCTCGACACTAATCCGCCGGACGGATTCGTGCTGGGAACCGGCACACCTTCCCGCCTGGAAAGCAGTGAGTTAGACCGCACGGCTAACTGGGCAGGGTAGCCTATGTAGCAGCGCGGGGTGGCCGCGCGGTCTGAGGTGCCTTGAAACGGTCCGCGCGTCTCTCCCCGTCGGAGGTGCGAGTCCTCTCTCGGGCAGGGGTGTGTGTGTTGTCCATACCGTAAGTTAGTATAAGTTAGGGTAAGTAGTGTGTAGGTTTAGGGACCGATGGCCTCAGCAGTCTGGTCTCATAAGACCTTACCACCGTCGCTACAGCTTTGAAAATAGTCAGCGTTAAAAACAGTCAATAAAAAAAGCTTTGAACTTTCAGGGTTCTTTTCTCAAGATTTCGGCAGTCTCTTCCTTTATGTGATGCAGTAAATGGCAGCCATATTTACTTTCGGAGCTGGTACCCATGTAATCCATGCAGCCCATGAGATATGACTTGACGTAGCCCGTATCTGTGCATAGAACAAAACGGCAGCGGAAGCATCGCTTACAACAAAGAACCCACTTGCTGGCGGTGACCTATCTGGCCCAGTTAGTGGCGAACATCCGCCTCTGGCAACCTCCTGCTTGCTTCTGTCTACCAAAGGACCCAGTCACGTGTCTCTTAGATTACTCGGTTGGCCTCACCAAGCAATGCTCTCTTTGGCTATCCTTCAACCTACGTTTTTAAGTTAATGATTTAGATCGTTGCGTGGCTCAGAACAGCGCATAAATTTACGAGCGGCATTCGACAAGTAGTGCAACAGTTTTTTTTCCTTAAAGCAGATTGGTTTTATTCAGTATACCAATACACTACATTATTCTCCACTCTTTTGGCTACAAAACAATATTTTTCTACATAATCAGCGTTGAAGTTCTACGTACTTACTTGGCAGAAAATCCTAAGAAATTTTGGTCTTATGTCAAAGCGGTAGGTGGATCAAAACAAAATGTCCAGACACTCTGTGACCAAAATGGTACTGAAACAGAGGATGACAGACTAAAGGCCGAAATACTAAATGTCTTTTTCCAAAGCTGTTTCACAGAGGAAGTCTGCACTGTAGTTCCTTCTCTAGATTGTCGCACAGGTGACAAAATGGTAGATATCGAAATAGATGACAGAGGGGTAGAAAAACAATTAAAATCGCTCAAAAGAGGAAAGGCTGCTGGACCTGATGGGATACCAGTTCCATTTTACACAGAGTAGGCGAAGGAACTTGCCCCCCTTCTTGCAGCGGTGTACCGTAGGTCTCTAGAAGAGCGTAGCGTTCCAAAAGATTGGAAAAGGACACAAGTCATTCCCGTTTTCAAGGAAGGACATCCAGCAGATGTGCAGAACTATAGACCTATATCTCTAACAGCGATCAATTGTAGAATTTTGGAACACGTATTATGTTCGAGTATAATGACTTTTCTGTAAACTAGAAATCTACTCTGTAGGAATCAGCATGGGTTTCGAAAAAGACGATCGTGTGAAACCCAGCTCGCGCTATTCGTCCACGAGACTCAGAGGACCATAGTCACGGGTTCCCAGGTAGATGTGTGTCTTGACTTCCGCAAGACGTTTGATACAGTTCCCCACAGTCGTTTAATGAACAAAGTAAGAGCATTTGACTGTCAGACCAGTTGTGTGATTGGATTGAAGAGTTCCTAGATAACAGAACGCAGCAAGTCATTCTCAATGGAGAGAAGTCTTCCGAAGTAAGAGTGATTTCAGGTGTGCCGCAGGGGAGTGTCGTAGGACCGTTGCTATTAACAATATACATAAATGACCTTGTGAATGACATCGGAAGTTCACTGAGGCTTTTTGCGGATGATACCGTGGTATATCGAGAGGTTGTAACAATGGACAATTGTACTGAAATGCAGGAAGATCTGCAGCGAATTGACGCATGGTGCAGGGAATGGCAATTGAATCTCAATGTAGACAACTGTTAATTCCATAAATTATGTGAGAGTAGGCATTAGGAGTGATTTAAAATGTAATGATCTTACAAAGTTGATCGTCTTTAAAGTAGATGCCACACTGAGATTCATTGGAAGAATCCTAAGGAAATGCAGTCCGAAGACTCAGTGTGGCATCTACTTTAACGACGATCAACTTTATAAGATCATTCCATTTTAAATCACTCCTAATGCCTACAGTACACTTGTTCGCCCACTGCTTGAATACTGCTCTCCGATGTGGGATCCATACTAGACAGGGTTGATGGACGAGACAGAGACGATCCAACGGATAGCAGTGCCCTTTGTTACAGGATCATTTAGTAACCGCGAAAGCGTTACGGAGATGTTAGAGAGACTCCAGTGGAAGACTCTGCAAGAGAGACGCTCAGTAGCTCGGTACGAGTTTTTGTTGAAGTATCGAGAACATACCTTCACCGAGGAGTCAAGCAGTATATTGCTCCCTCCTACGTATATCTTGCGAAGAGACAATGAGGAGAGGCATACCGTCAATCCTTCTTTCCACGAACAATACGAGACTGGAATAGAAGGGAGAACCGACAGAGGTAATCAAGGTATCCTCTGCCACACACCGTCAGGTGGCTTGCGGTGTATGGCTGTAGATGCAGATGAATGTGGTGGCCGTGCACCACCTTTCTAGGGCTACCTGAATGCCCGCATTGTACCACTCTGCTGGTCAATGTCGGTACCAACGTCTTGCTGAATCAATAACCTCCCGGCTATCCACGTACTGCTTCCCGCGAAATGCGTCTTTCACTCGGCAAAGGTGTGAAGGTGCGAGGTGGGGACGAGAAACCCAGCGCGCGCACACCTTTGAGTATCTGAACTGGTTTACGAGAGCGTCAGCGATTCCAATAGAGATATGCAGCTGTGCAGCGAGGTGTTTGCGATCCATCGATACCTCGAATGAGACAGTCCGCACGTTCCAACAATGCAGGAGTCACAGCTGTATGCGTCAGGCCGGAAGGCGGGAGATCGGACAGGTTTGCACGAGCTTGTTACGAGGATGGCGCACGCCTCGCCCAAAGACTCGATGAGCCTTTATTGACTATCAGGTCTTCGTAGACATTATGTGTGAGCCTATGAATGTTTGAGATGCTCTAGTTTTCCACCGAAAGAAACGAAATACACTACTGGCCATTAAAATTGCTACACCAAGAAGAAATGCAGATGATAAACGGGTATTCATTGGACAAATATATAATACTAGAAATGACATGTGATTACATTTTCACGCAATTTCGGTGCATAGATCCTGAGAAATCAGTACCCAGAACAACCACCTCTGGCCGTAATAACGGCCTTTGATACGCGTGGGCATTGAGTCAAACAGAGCTTGGATGCCGTGTACAGGTACAGCTGCCCATGCAGCTTCAAAACGATACCACAGTTCATCAAGAGTAGTGACTGGCGTATTGTGACGAGCCAGTTGCTCGGCCACCATTGACCAGACGTTTTCAATTGGTGAGAAATCTGGAGAATGTGCTGGCCAGGGCAGCAGTCGAGCATTCCCTGTATCCAAAAAGGCCCGTACAGGACCTGCAACATGCGGTCGTGCATTATCCTGCTGAAATGTAGGGTTTCGTAGGGATCGAATGAAGGGTAGAGCCACGGGTCGTAACACATCTGAAATGTAACGTACACTTTTCAAACCGCCGTCAATGCGAACAAGAGGTGACCGAGACGTGTAACCAATGGCACCCCATACCATCACGCCGCGTGATACGCCAGTGTGGCGATGACGAATACACGCTTCCAATGTGCGTTCACCGCGATGTCACCGAACACGGATGCTACCATCATGATGCTGTAAACAGAACCTGGATTCATCCGAAAAAATGACGTTTCGCCATTCGTGCACCCAGGTTCGTCGCTGAGTACACCATCGCAGGCGCTCCTGTCTGTGATGCAGCGTAAAAGGTAACCGCAGCCATGGTCTCAGAGCTGATAGTCCATGCTGCTGCAAACATCGTCGAACTGTTCGTGCAGATGGTTGTTGTCTTGCAAACGTCCTCATCTGTTGACTCAGGGATCGAGGCGTGGCTGCTCGTTCGATTACAGCCATGCGGATAAGATGCCTGTCATTTCGACTGCTATTGATACGAGGCATTTTGGATCCAGCACGGCGTTTCGTATTATCCTCCTGAACCCACCGATTCCATATTCTGCTAACAGTTAGTGGATCTCGACCAACGCGATCAGCAATGTCGTGATACGATAAACCGCAATCGCGATAGGCTACAATCCGACCTTTATCAAAGTCGGAATCCTGATGGTACGCATTTCTCCTCCTTACACGAGGCATCACAATAAAGTTTCACCAGGCAACGCCGGTCAACTGCTGTTTGTGTATGAGAAATCGGTTGGAAACTTTCGTCATGTTGTCAGCACTCTGTAGGTGTCGCCACCGGCGCCAGCCTTGCGTGAATGCTCTGAAAAGCTAATCATTTGCATATCACGGCGTCTTCTTCCTGTCGGTTAAATTTCGCGTCTGTAGCACGTCATCTTCGTGGTGTAGCAATTTTAATGGCCAGTAGTGTTGTAACACCCCACCCGTCATTTATCTGGTTTTGGTGTGTGTTCACCCCAGGTAATTGACTAACAGATCAACAGAGAGTGCAAAACTGCCGCAATGTCGGATAACACAAAGAAAGTAATAAGGCTCTGTGACTCCTGATTTAACTGCGGTGGGAGTGTTGACATTAATTAGTTCAGAATTGATCCCTTTTCATTAAAAAGGGGTGCACATTGATGTTATATTCAGCTATTGAACACCAGATGAAAATGTTGAACATAAAATTAATTAAGAAAGTGACTTGGGATTTCAACTACTTGATTGAAAACAGATGCAGTCGATTAGCACAGATTTATTTTTACTCACGACCTTCAATCATCACATTACAAGCCTCTCCTATCAGGCAGTGGTAATAAATTGCGTTAGCGTGGAGTAAAGCGCGATAAATCAAAAGTAATTCCTATCGACTGACCCAGGCGTAATGAGAAGTGTGAGAAGAATTCTACAATACACGGCCCATGAAACCCTCGTGGAAACTTTGCCGACGTGATCCAGCAAATTAAACAGTTGCCGGAGCGGGCGCAATATCACCGAATTCAGCGTGGCGGAGCGGTGTCGTTGTGCGGACATTGCCGACCTCGTGGTGCTGCAAGGCTGCGCTCGTCTGTTCACTCCTAGCTATCTTGCTCAGTACATAGCTGAACCAAAACTTCCTATCTCCAAGCTCAATCGTTCCATTTGCAAAGTCCTAAACTGCAGAGATGCTCACTCTTTCTCAGGCAAGCTGAGTAAAGAACGCCACGTGCGCACTCTAGGCAAGGTGGGAACGGAAGACCTCTACGGAGACTTCTCACAGTCCGCTCTTCGCCTCGGTTTCCCCTACAGCAAAATCACTTACGCCAATTGCAGCGCTCTTCATCTGATTTGCTCCAGACTCTGCAGACCGTGAATTCAGCGTGAAGTTGCTATAGTCACGAACATGCATATTTTGACCTCTGTTGACCGCTCCAGTGTAGTTTTGCGCGGCTTTCTCGCATGTTTCACAGAAAACAGGACGACGGATATTTATCAACAGGCATACAAGTTCTCCGTCTGCTTCCCGGTACACCAGTATGGGGTCAAGCACCCAATCGCTGTCACTCATCTTAAGGCGGCTGGAGGCCGCGCCCCGTTACCGCTTTCTCAGAGCTTGAGCCGCCCTAAGCTGCCTATTGTCGCTTCCCTTAGCCGCTCCCCCGGCGGCCATGGTCAATTCTGAGTACTTCCCTGGGGTAAACTAGCCTCCAGTAAATCGACACGTTCCCACAAAGTTTTCATGTCATGTGAATTACTTTAAAACCATCACCCAACATTAATTATTCCAATACGTCCATACTATACCCTCTACAAGATGCATTGTGCCTTGTCAGTCATTTTTGTTCAGCCCTACTGTTCGCTCAACGTGAGTTAGGTGATCTTTAATGACTTCATGTAAGGGGCATAGTTTTTGCCATCTTACAGTGTAAGAGCTCTTTGTTTGCAATGCACCTCTGTTACAAATGCCCTTTGGACGACTATGTGTAATGCCATCACGAATCGGAATGTCGTGAATCTACAGGGTCTGAAGCTGGAATATTGCACGATATTCCATAACAAAATTCGCATTCTTTCAAGCGAAGCTGGCTGAGAAAAATGATGTATCACTTATCGAACCCTCCTCATAGTACTCACTCTCTTTGTTTAAAGTAAAACATTACAATCTGACTTTCGTTATGTATGAAAACACCGTGCACAGATTCACCGTTTGGAGAGGGGAGGGCAGGGGACATCTTGGTGTCCGGTTCCTTTCTGAGCTAGGAACATGAAGTAAAAAGTTTTTGGTTGGGCCGAGACCAGCGGCCATTTGTATAGCCATTCGAACACCTGTGTTACTGTAACTTTGTTAAAGTATATTGAGCAAGGTTTCCACGACAACCCAGGTCTGGTACCCAGGCAAATGGTCAAATCCATTAACTCCTTTTGAAAAGATTTTAATTGGGATGAAATTAATGCTCATCTAATGACACAATTTGTACGTGCAGCTTTCGGATTTTGCGTGGAAAAACAGTCACCCTCCAATAACTCGAGAATGGAGTGAGACTGATGGTTCAGATTTGGTCCACCCATGTATCGGACGTTGGTCCAATATCATAACCATTCGAAAAAGATCTTGCTTCGTTTGGATTCCAAGTGCAAAAAACACGTTGTTATGAGTATTTTAGTTTATTTTATTTTCATTTAATTTAATTTTTTTTCGCGCTCCTCTTCTGTGTATCAAACTTACGCTACTGGGTTCGAATTTTGTAAGAAGGCAGACAAGTGAGCCGCGACGGCTCTAATATTGCGGGGAGTGGCTTTCCACTGGCGCCATTAGCTGATTAAGGTGCCAATGTCGAGTCGACTGTGTGTCGCACAACTAAGACCTTTGGTGGAGAGGAGTGTGTCGTTGGTTTGGCGGGGCCTGTGGAGGCGAGTCGGTTGAGGGACACGTGGCCGGCAAGTTGTGGCTTTTCTGGGACTCCGGCTGACCGGCGCGGGTCTCGAGGAACGGCGTAAAGTTAAATCCGTCGGGGGCAAGAGTGGTCGGCCTGCTTAAGAGTTGGTAGCAGCAGGCGGCGCGAGGAGAGAAAGATGTCGCGTGCAACCTGGTTGACAAGTTCCCGGCCTACTCTGCAAACTTAAAGGTTTACGTCACCTCGAAGATCGTCTGTGTGGGTTGGAAGCGATAGCGCCATGGCTGGTATCCTGCAAGTCGTGGCTCCCTCTCACCTAAGTGGAGTTGTTTTCTTATTTTGACTTTCGATATTGTAAGCCCATGCCTGTGTTATACGGAATGGGGTCTTTTGTATTAACACTTCTACCAGTGTTTAAGCGCATGACCATCGCTTAGTGTTACTAATTCAAATTTGTGTTATAGGCCATATTTATAGGCGATATTTCGTGCAAGTGTGACAGTATTCCCGTGATAGGGTTCGTTAAGGGAATAACTTGGTTCAAATGGAGCTGAGCACTATGGGACTTAACATCTATGGTCATCAGTCCGCTAGAACTTAGAACTACTTAAACATAACTAACCCAAGGACATCACACAACACCCAGTCATCACGAGGCAGAGAAAATCCCTGACCCCGCCGGGAATCGAACTCGGGACCCGGGCGTGGGAAGCGAGAACGCTACCGCACTACCACGAGCTGCGGACAGGGGAATAACTTCTGGCTCGATCTGTGTGGGAGGCAAGGTGGTGTATGTGCATGTTTGTGTTATTGAATCAGCTGGTGCTGACATGGTTGCTAGTGAATATTGCTAATTTTAAGGAGTGTTAAATTTGGTACGCATTGGCCATTAATCTATACATTTCTTTCTCACTCCCGGGCCATTCTACAGTCACGCTCATAAATTAAGGATAATTCTGAGCCCGCAGCTTGTGGTCTTGTGGCAGCGTTCTGGCTTCCCGCGCCCGGGTTCCCGGGTTCGATTCCCGGCGGGGTCAGGGATTTACTCTGCCTCGTGATGGCTGGGTGTTGTGTGATGTCCTCAGGTTAGTTAGGTTTAAGTAGTTCTAAGTTCTAGGGGACTGATGACCGTCGATGTTAAGTCCCATAGTGCTCAGAGCCATTTGAACCATTTTTTTTGATAATTCTGATACATGGTGAAACAACGCTCTGGTGGGCGATTTGTGGGTTTAAATCACCTCGGGGTGTGACCATGCGGTGCATTTGACCTGCGGTCGTCGCATGGTGGCGCTGGCAGCAGTCCTCATACGGAGCGGTGTGTTGGTGCATGTCAAAGTACGGTGCAGCGAGTAAGTGGTTCAAAAATGCCTCTGAGCACTATGCGACTTAAAATCTGAGGTCATCAGTCCCCTAGAACTTGTTGTTGTTGTTGTT
This sequence comes from Schistocerca piceifrons, assembly GCF_021461385.2. NCBI lineage: Eukaryota > Metazoa > Arthropoda > Insecta > Orthoptera > Acrididae > Schistocerca > Schistocerca piceifrons. Next base: position 774,825,359 of record NC_060140.1, on the reverse strand, counting down.
GTGGTGGTCTTCAGTCCTGAGACTGGTTTGATGCAGCTCTCCATGCTACTCTATCCTGTGCAAGCTTATTCATCTCCCAGTACCTACTGCAACCTACATCCTTCTGAATCTGCTTAGTGTATTCATCTCTTGGTCTCCCTCTACGATTTTTACCCTACACGCTGCCCTCCAATACTAAATTGGTGATCCCTTGATGCCTCAGAACATGTGCTACCAACCGATCCCTTCTCCTGGTCAAGTTGTGCCACAAACTTCTCCCCAATCCTATTCAATACTTCCTCATTAGTTATGTGATCTACCCATATAATCTTCAGCATTCTTCTGTAGCACCACATTTCGAAAGCTTCTATTCTCTTCTTGTCCAAACTATTTATCGTCCATGTTTCACTTCCATACATGGCTACACTCCATACGAATACTTTCAGAAATGACTTCCTGACACTTAAATCAATACTGGATGTTAACAAATTTCTCTTCTTCAGAAACGCTTTCCTTGCCATTGCCAGTCCACATTTTATATCCTCTCTACTTCGACCATCATCAGTTATTTTGCTCCCCAAATAGCAAAACTCCTTTACTACTTTAAGTGTCTCATTTCCTAATCTAATTCCCTCAGCATCACCCGACTTAATTAGACTACATTCCATTATCCTTGTTTTGCTTTTGTTCATACAGTAAAGCTGCATGCCCTCGGGAAAAATTACAGCTGTAGTTTCCCCTTGCTTTCAGCCGTTCGCAGTACCAGCACAGCAAGGCCGTTTTGGTTATTGTTACAAGGCCAGATCAGTCAATCATCCAGACTGTTGTCCTTGCAAGGCTGAAAAGGCTGCTGCCCCTCTTCAGGAACCACACGTTTGTCTGGCCTCTCAACAGATACCCCTCCGTTGTGGTTGCACCTACGGTACGGCTATCTGTATCGCTGAGGCACGCAAGCCTCCCCACTAACGGCAAGGTCCATGGTTCATGGGGGAACTTAAAACTACTTAAACCTAACTAACCTAAGGATATCATACACATCCATGCCCGAGGCAGGATTCGAACCTGCGACCGTAGCGACCTCGCGGTTCCAGACTGAAGCGCCTAGAACCGCACGGTCACACAGGCTGGTGCAGCGAGTAAGTGTACTGACGTTTTCAGACGTTATGAGAGGAAGAATACTAGGGCGACTGGATGCTGGTCAAACACAGCAGGTCGTATCATGATCTCAGGATTATGGCAACGATTCCAGCAGGCAGGAAATGTGTCCAGGCGCTACAGTACGGGACGTCCACAGCGTACAACACCACAAGAAAACCGATATCCCACCATCCGTGCCCGCAGACGTCCATGGAGTACTGCAGGTAACCTTGCTCGGGACCTTACCGCAGCCACTGGAACAGTTGTCTCCAGACACACAGTCAACAGACGACTGAACAGACATGGTTTATTCGCCCAGTGACCTACAAGGTGAATTCCACTGACCCCTGGTCACAGGAGAGCCCGTAAAGCCTGATGTCAAGAACACAGTACATGGTCATTGGAACAGTGGTCCCAGGTTATGTTCACAGACGAGTCCAGGTATAGTCTGAACAATGATTCTCAACGGGTTTTCATCTGGCATGAACCAGGAACCAGATACCAACTCCCTAATGTCCTTGAAAGGGACCTGTATAGAGGTCGTGGTTTGATGGTGTGGGATGGAATTATGATTGGTGCACGTAAACCCCTGCATGTCTTCGACAGAGGAACTGTAACAGATCAGGTGTATCGGGACGTCATTTTGCATCAGTATGTCCGCCTTTTCAGGGGTGCAGTGGGTCCCACCTTCCTTCTGATGGATAATAACGCACGGCCCCATCGAGATACCATCGTGGAGAAGAACCTTGTAACAGAAGATATCAGGCGAGTGGTGTGGCCTCCCTGTTCTCCAGACCTAAACCCCATCGAGCACGTCTGGAATGCTCTCGGTCGACGTATCGCTGCGCGTCTTCAAGCCCCTAGGACACTTCAGGAGCTCCGAAAGGCACTGGTGCACGAATGGGAGGCCATACCCCAGCAGCTGCTCGACCACCTGATCCAGAGTATGCCAACCCGTTGTGCGGCCTGTGTACGTGTGCATGGTGATCATATCCCATATTGATCTCGGGGTACATGCGCAGGAGGCAGTGGGGTTTTGTAGCACATATGTTTCTGGACCATTTTCTCAACTTATCACCAATACCGTGGATTTCCATATACGTGTCGTGTGTGATCCCTATGTGCCTATGCTATTAGCGCCAGTTTTGTGTAGTGCCACGTTGTGTGGTACCACATTCTGCAATTATCCTTAATTTAAGAGCGTGAGTGTAGTTGAAGCTTTATAGCCGTAGATTACTGTTTGCCTTTCATCTTTGTTGGCAGGACAGCTTTAGGCGAACTGCGCGTTCCTGTTTCCCGGTCCTGGAGCAGTGGCACTCCGATCGTCGCACGGCGTCTGGGTTGGTCGGGAGTCGGCCGCTCCTACCAGCCGCGTCGTTATGGCTCAAGTAGAGTTGATCCTCTCATGCGTGCCACGGCGGTGTGTTGCCGTTCGTGCGGGGACCAGTGATTAGATCTGTTTGGTGAATTTAAAGAGCTCAGGAGCTTAAGGCGTGTTCGCCAAGCCTAAGACTTTTTCCTCATTATACATCCGTAACTGTTCTTTACATTTGCCACCATTATCACTACTTTTCAGCGTGTGCAGTTTAAGACTTGTTACTTATCAAGATAAACTGGCGAACTTTACCTTTATCCACAGTCATTAGCTACTACACTTTCAGCGATATTTGGCTGCTCTTTCCGTGTTGGCTATCATAGCCGTCTGCTGTACCTCTCAGCTTACTTTGAATTTTGGGCAATTTTTTGGTTATTACGGATTACGTCAAAGTTTCTGCTGGTCTGTACTAAGTTCAAGTACATTTCAATCGCATGTACTTCAAGTTATCTTCAATTTTGGGCAACTGCATATTTATTAAGCCTTGTCGTTAATGTTGATTGCGATATATGGGTGGCCATTATGTTTAAATTTTATACCTTTCTAGTTGATCTGCTTGAGGGACTGTGTAGTTTATTGTTTAGGGGATTTTTATTAAGGGTTATGCATTGCTAGGCGCCCCCCCCCCCCCTCCCCAACAACTTAAATCAGTGGCGTGTCTTATGATCAAACCGGGATTTGGATGAATGTTGTTCAACTGTGTAACGGTCCGCTAGGCTTGAAACTTGTTAGTATATTTAACGGCTGTTACTGTAATTTATCTGACTGATAAGATTGTTGGTTGAAACTGCTTACAGGTACGCTCAGTTGATGTAACCTTTGTTTTTGGGAACTCTGTTCTCCCGATTTTAAAGTACTGTTCTTAACGATAAAATTGTTAAAGTTCTTGTTTTTTTAAATGAATTGAGCAATTCTTAGTACATTTAATGGGTGTTGCTCTAATTCGTCTCATTGTAAAGATTGTTGGTTGAAACTGCTTGCAGCCACTTTCAGTTGACGTAACAGTTTTCTTTTCAGAAACTTTGTACTTATGGTTTTCATGTCCTGGTTTTAATGGTATAATTGTTAAATTTCTATTTTTTTTTTATAATTTTCTCAGATATCTGTTTCCTTTAGTAAGTTTATAAATTCCAGTGATAATATTGTCATTAAGTATTAAAATGTACAACAAATGACAAATATGTGGGTCCATCACCGACGTTTTTCCTTTAAACTATCCCAAGCTTATTTCTGAGGTATCAACAAATACATGAAATTAATGGTCGTCCCGTTCTTTCCTGAAAGCTTTATCCGTTGCCACGATACAAGCAACATCCTTCATAAGTTAATAAGAAAAGCTATACCGGATCAGTCGTCACCCGAGTCAACAAAAACCTATTTCGGTTGCCAAGCTACGGAGGTCTAATGTCGAAATTATGGTAGAGTAAAAGTTGGGAACCAGAATGAAAAATGCTCTTGTCATAGCACAAAAAAGGCGAATATGTCCGGGGCAGTTAGGGCAGCTTTCAAGACATTTAAATGAAGAATGCTGACATATTAGCGCTATTTTCCCGGCCGGATAACATTATGGCATGTGTCATGTTGTAGGCCATGAAATCATGTATCATGTTACTTTACTTGACACGGTGAATGATTACGTGGTATGAGAACTCACAACTAAAGAGCGAACGGGAATATGTCAAAACGTTTTGATTTAAAGTCTCTGTATGTCCATCTTTTTAGCAATGGTTGTGGGATTCGCTGTTCGATAGAGGATGGGGGTGATGGTTGAAGTGGTCACTGTCGCAAATACCTACTAGAACCAGTATTGTTAGCCACTGTTTCGACCACAAGCGAGGCTGATTATTCCTACACGTCGGTCACGGACCTGAAGACGGCGTAGTAAAACGCTGAAACTGGTTGCCTAATAAAATAAGGCTGAAAACTGACGGCAGAAAAGCGTTTAATTTGGCAATCCCTTTTGATTTAAATGTCTTTGAAAGTGCCAGGTAAGTCGAAAAGCTAGTTCCCTTCTTTTACATCCCAGGACATCTTTGCTCTTTCTTTGTGCTATCACAGTAGCATTTTTATTGTGGTTTGCTAATACACTCCTGGAAATTGAAATAAGAACACCGTGAATTCATTGTCCCAGGAAGGGGAAACTTTATTGACACATTCCTGGGGTCAGATACATCACATGATCACACTGACAGAACCACAGGCACATAGACACAGGCAACAGAGCATGCACAATGTCGGCACTAGTACAGTGTATATCCACCTTTCGCAGCAATGCAGGCTGCTATTCTCCCATGGAGACGATCGTAGAGATGCTGGATGTAGTCCTGTGGAACGGCTTGCCATGCCATTTCCACCTGGCGCCTCAGTTGGACCAGCGTTCGTGCTGGACGTGCAGACCGCGTGAGACGACGCTTCATCCAGTCCCAAACATGCTCAATGGGGGACAGATCCGGAGATCTTGCTGGCCAGGGTAGTTGACTTACACCTTCTAGAGCACGTTGGGTGGCACGGGATACATGCGGACGTGCATTGTCCTGTTGGAACAGCAAGTTCCCTTGCCGGTCTAGGAATGATAGAACGATGGGTTCGATGACGGTTTGGATGTACCGTGCACTATTCAGTGTCCCCTCGACGATCACCAGTGGTGTACGGCCAGTGTAGGAGATCGCTCCCCACACCATGATGCCGGGTGTTGGCCCTGTGTGCCTCGGTCGTATGCAGTCCTGATTGTGGCGCTCACCTGCACGGCGCCAAACACGCATACGACCATCATTGGCACCAAGGCAGAAGCGACTCTCATCGCTGAAGACGACACGTCTCCATTCGTCCCTCCATTCACGCCTGTCGCGACACCACTGGAGGCGGGCTGCACGATGTTGGGGCATGAGCGGAAGAAGGCCTAACGGTGTGCGGGACCGTAGCCCAGCTTCATGGAGACGGTTGCGAATGGTCCTCGCCGATACCCCAGGAGCAACAGTGTCCCTAATTTGCTGGGAAGTGGCGGTGCGGTCCCCTACGGCACTGCGTAGGATCCTACGGTCTTGGCGTGCATCCGTGCGTCGCTGCGGTCCGGTCCCAGGTCGACGGGCACGTGCACCTTCCGCCGACCACTGGCGACAACATCGATGTACTGTGGAGACCTCACGCCCCACGTGTTGAGCAACTCGGCGGTACGTCCACCCGGCCTCCCGCATGCCCACTATACGCCCTCGCTCAAAGTCCGTCAACTGCACATACGGTTCACGTCCACGCTGTCGCGGCATGCTACCAGTGTTAAAGACTGCGATGGAGCTCCGTATGCCACGGCAAACTGGCTGACACTGACGGAGGCGGTGCACAAATGCTGCGCAGCTAGCGCCATTCGACGGCCAACACCGCGGTTCCTGGTGTGTCCGCTGTGCCGTGCGTGTGATCATTGCTTGTACAGCCCTCTCGCAGTGTCCGGAGCAAGTATGGTGGGTCTGACACACCGGTGTCAATGTGTTCTTTTTTCCATTTCCAGGAGTGTAAATGCCAGAGACTTATCACTGTAGGAACCAACACTATATGGCTACTTTATAAAAAGCCGTATACAAAAAAGACTGAAATCTATGAGGAAACTTCAAAATGTAAGTTATACATTACTATGACACGCCAAGTAAATTTTACTGAACGCTGCACTACAACTCTAAGCGACAACAATACACGACACTACTTGTCAACATTGTCACCAACTCCCTGCATATATCAGTCGGAACGTTCCACCATTCGCACAATACCTCAACGACAGAAATCGGCTCTGTGGTAACGGACCCATTCGAGAATCACTGTGTGAGCGTCCTCGTCACTGTAAAATCTGTTTCCCCTCAGGCGCTTTGCCAATTACCGAAAAGATGGAAACCGCATGGTGCAAGATCTGGACTTCATCATCAACCACATCTGTGCGGGCTTGGTGAAATTGTTGGCCCCATTTCCCTATGGCTGGACGAGATAATGCATTTCGTCCACGTAACACCAAAGTTTCACAATAAAAGCAGTTTAGACGTTTTTCCCACAGGAATCGTAGTCTCCTCCGTATTTCAACTTTGGAATACGTTTCCAGTAACCACATCATTTCACTCACACACTCCGATGTATATATTATTCGTGCTGCAGCAGAACTAGTCTCCAGGAAACCCAGAACGAGTACTCTTTTATGACAATGTTCCACTCTTGGTACGCTATGGTCTTAGCGTGGGATGACACGTTTGACTTACTTTCTCAAGCTCATACCACGTTTATGCTTGATTTTCGCCACTACGCTACATGCCTCTACATCGAAAATCTTACTTATATCATGGTTATCTCTGGTCCACGCGGAGAAATTTCTTCTTTGCTGTTGTACCCGTCTCTTACGTTGTCCGATCTCCACAGAACAAACTTTTTTTCAGTCCACGTTTGCAAATGCAATCCACCGGTTTCGTTCAAAATTATAAACGAATTACTCGAAGTAAAAAGGCCCAGGATGCAAACAAAGCGAACTTCTGCAGCTGTTTAACAATTTTCACTAAACATGTCAGTCACTTTTTATGCACGCCTCTGACATTATTCCGCAGGACATCATTTAATACTGAATCAGATCTCCCCCGTTTCCCGGCAAAATTTGGCTTACTTATTTGCAGGAGGACCGAATGCCCTGACGCTGGCGGTTTTCAGCGTTTTAGAGATCCCGATCCAAACGACTCCCAATTATGGAGCCTCCTAATAGGGGTCCTACGATCGCGATATGACCTCTTTGGTTGCGGCCACAACTGGCGGCCAGCTATCTGATTCGCCGCGAGGAATTTCGCAGTCTCTCACCGCTGACCGTGTAATTGAATTCGAGATAAAACGTAATGGGCTAAGGGGATTCGTCATTACGCATTCGCCATCTGATGGGCGTCAACAACGGTTCATCACTGCGAATATCCACAGCCTCCCTTACCTGCATGTAATCTAAAATCACACAGCCTGCCCAACAAGTTTCCAAAATCGATTCCTATTTTGTGACCTCGTATTATTCATGAAGTGACGTGCGGAAGATGGACGAAATACGGTAAACTCCGACGTACTGCGAACACAGATTTTACCGTGATGTTAATACTGAGATACGTTTATTACAAGGACCTTATATCACAATTTGTTGTATTATATGGCAGTGGTAAAAGTTTATTTGATAAGAACACTCGAAAAGAAAATGCGGAGAATAGTGAAAAATATTTTGTCTTATATTATGTAAGAAATTGTCCCAATGATTGCACAGCTTCTCGATACCACGTCTGAATAAATCTCTATTTCCGAAGTTGAAAGAGTCGCTAAGCAAAATGTGATAAGCGATAACTAATTTCCTCGATCGTTGTTGAGCTTTTTAAATACTTTTCTAGGTTATCAGTTACAGAAGAATGCTGGAGATTAGATGGGTAGAACACGTAACTAATGAGGAGGTACTGTATAGAATTGGGAGAAGAGGAATTTGTGGTACAACTTGACTAAGAGAAGGGATCGTTTGGTACGACACGTTCTGAGGTATCAAGTTATCACCAATTTAGTATTGGAGGGAAGCGTGTAAGGTAAAAATCGGAGAGAGAGAGATCAAGAGATGAATACACTAAGCAGATTCAGAAGGATGTAGGCTGCAATACTTACTTGAAGATGAAGAAGCTTGCACAGGATAGAGTAGCAGGGAGAGATGCATCAAACCAGTCTCTGGGCTGAAGACCACAACAACACAATTCTTCGAATGATTGGATACGCTGCGTTCAACATCCTCCGTTACATGTTTTGTACTATATAATCTTCATCTGTCTCTTCAACTCTTATATTTCAACCGACATCTTAACTGTGTACGGAATTGTTTTTTGTTACATTTACCATGTTTAGAATTGTTTAGTCTTATAACATGTTTATTATTCTACAAATTTGTGTTATATTTCTAAGTTAATATTACATTTAAGAGTGTAACATAATTTTATATATGGGCTCAAGTCGGGTGCGTAAACGTTTCCGGGTTATGGGGGAGGTTCATGAACTTATAGGGGCCCGTTTAGGCATATTATAGAACACAATAATGAGTAAACAAAACACACTACTAATCTTTTCAAAATATGTTTCGTTGTCAGTAAACAAAGTTACAATCTTTCTTATACCAGTTAACATGGTAACAGAAAACAGTTTTACATAAACTTTTGGCGAACTCCCGCCTGTTAGCATAATGTGGCCTACATATAAGTCTGAATGGTAATGAATGGCCTGTTCATCATCACTGCCTAGTTGCAATTTATGTACACAAAAAATAATGTGTTTCCTGTATCACAATCTAAATGATTCCAACGTCTACATTCTTGATATCGTTTTGGTTGAGTGTATCGTTTCAAGCAGTAAATACAGTTCCCCATCCTCTTCATCAGACTGCTGCAGGTTATAAGAGGTAGGATGAAGAACTGGAAGCGACATTCGTTGAGACAGCAGTGGTTGCTAACAGGCGATTTGGCACTAGTATTTCGTGACAGGAGACTGAGAGGAAGGAAGAGATACCAGACGATAGACAACATAAAGGGAAGCGCAAATTTCGCAGACCTAACAGGGATGTCAGAGGACAGGAGAGCACGGAGAGGTACAGAACCATGTGAAAACCTGCCTTTGGGCAGAACACTAATGATATCGAAAATAGGCCTATCCAGATGTTTCCTTGTTCTTGTTTGTAGCAATTTCTTGCCCTTAGCAGTCCGTTCTCTTGCAGAGACAAGTCATTATGGTTGAGATTCATTAAGCTCAAATAGTAGTTTTAGTAATTTCTGCCTTTTATGATCTTGTGCCTTCATTTTTTGGATTGTGTTTCCAACTGACATTGTCTTTAAGTTTGTGGAGTGTCAGATAGGATGGCAATGTGAAATAGTGACGAAAAATGCAGCAAGAAGACTGCATAAAGATGCCCCATTGCCATGTTTCAGTTGGTTTCGAAACTACAGTAGAATGTGGAAACCTTCAAATTATGCATAATTAATGTATTTTGTGAAGTAGAGTTGCTCATGGAAACGAACATATATATATATATATATATATATATATATATATATATATATATATATATATATATATATATTATCAATTTTAAAATCTGTGCTCCCTAGGAGCTTAGATATTTGAGTAACAAAATTTACTCACCTTGCACAATATGTTCTTCGCGCTAAGACGTTCACTCGGATGGTGCCGAGAAGTTCGTGAGAGCCCTCAGTATGTGCTATTACTACCTATCCATTGTAGACAGTACGAAAACGGTTCCCCAGAAAAGTGCTCCGCGTAAACTTGCCCCCTGTGTAAATGTGCCCCGCTTTGCCCTGCTATATCAGATGCTTCACTAACGTGTATTTTTTACTGATACCGATTTACGAAGGTCAGTCCAAAAGAAATGCACACTATCTTTTTTAAAATCCATCTTTTATTCTACACGTTTAAAAGCTCTACAGTGTGTAGATACATCCTTTAGGAACAATATTTTCATTTCTCCACATAATTTCCATCCCTCTCAACTGCCTTACGCCATCTTGGAACCAGCGCCTGTATACCCGCAAGGTAAAATTCTGAACCATCCTGTTGGAGCCACTGTTTGACAGCGTGCACAAGGGAGTCATCATCTTCAAACCTTGATCCACAAAGAGAGTCTTTCAGTTTCCCAAAGAGATGATAGTCACATGGAGCCAGGTCAGGACACTAAGGCAGGTGTTTCAGTGTTGTCCATCCGAGTTTTGTGATCGCTTCCATGGTTATTTGACTGACATGTGGCCGTGCATTGTCGTGCAACAGCAAAACATCCTGCTTTTGCCGATGTGGTCGAACACGACTCAGTCTAGCTTGATGTTTCTTCAGTGTCGTCACATATGCATCAGAATTTATGGTGGTTCCACTTGGCATGATGTCCACAAGCAAGAGTCCTTCGGAATCGAGAAACACTGTAGCCATAAATTTTCCAGCAGAAGGTGTGGTTTTGAATTTTTTTCCTTGGGAGAATTTGCATGATGCTGTAACATTACAAGATAGCTGTAACGGAACTTGAATAGCGTAAAGTTATCGTTAAAAACGCACGCCGCGCGATTTGTTACGATTTTGTCGGTCATGATAATAGTAACATGCTTTTGCATACCATTAAAATATAACGGCGATACCTGTTTAGTGTTATTGGAAATAATATGTAGTAAATTAATAAGGTAGCCGATCCTATAAGAAGAGGTAGAATTGGGCATATTAATGTGTTTTGCTTTATATCGACTAAGCCGATGATACGGCGTCTTTTTTTTCCGTTTACTCTTAGAGAAAAAAAAAAACAAGTAAAGAAGTGCTAATTGTGCGTTGTGAAAAATATAGGGGCGAATTTTAAATAGCTACAGTGTATAATCAGACTAACAAATGGACATTCAGTTACGCGAAATAGCGGATAGCGAAGTGTGGTCATTAAGCTGAGTACACCTACAGGGCGGTCAATTCCGGGATAAGTCTATTCGCATCTCACGAGGGACGGGGTACTGAGACCGTTTTTTTTTTTTTTTTAATTATATCGCGGAGAGCGGGCTTCAGTTTATAAAAAGGAGAAAAGCTATATCATTATCATTGACTGTTGATGTCAAGCAACCAAAACTGTTCATCAATGGGTTTCGGTGAATGAGTGGTGAATGCGAAATGAAACTGTGAACGAAGTTGTGCTAAATAAAGCAGAAGAAACAAGACGATTTGGTCGTATCTGTTATTATTCCATAAACTGTAACATTTCTTCTAGTTGTACGAAGCCTTTATAGACGATCGTTATGACAATTTGCTTTGAAGGGATCTCGTTACGAGTTAAGTTTTGGGGACCTGGTCAAGAGGGGATAGTTCGTAGATCCTAACTACTGCAGTTATTCTGGAATCAGGTGCTACCGTGACCGTTGTGTGTTGTCAATGGCTTAAGGTCATCATATCTCATGCTCTAAGATCGACGCGCCTTTCCTCTTGGTATAACGGTGTCTCACGGTAACAACAATAACGCCGACGACGAAGGATGATGCGATAGAAGTGGCGCCACAACGTGCGGCTCGATCGAGGAGGATTGCTGCATCGAGTCGAGTGTCATCCGGATTCACGAACCCTAGAGTTGGAAAATATTGTAGCAGCCAGTGAAGCTGTCCAGTGAGAGAAGTATTCTTCAATAATCGTTAAAAGTGAGCGATACTACCAGGTATGATTTAAATAACAGTATAAATATAAAAAAAAGGAAGTTGAGACTTGTGATTTTGGTAGATAAATGTATATAAATACATAGTGAAAATAAGTGTATGTCTTGGTAGTGAATAATCATGTCAAAACGAACGAAAAGAATACATGATAAAGTGCAGTTGAGTAGAGTAATGAGTAGAGAGAGAGAGAGGAAAGTGAAGAGGATATGGATGATGCATCCCATGAGCTCAATGTGGGACGGGAGACATGTACAGATAATAATACAGTTATTGATTTAGAGCCGTTAGGAGACTCAAATACAATGATAAGTAAGGAAAGCAGCATGGGAGAACATAAAGATCTTGAGGTTTCGGAAGTAGATCAGCAAGTTGACCCTCAAAATGGAAATATTAATCAAAAAATGTTTGATATGCTGGTATCAATAAATACTCAAATGGGTGTAATGAATGGAAGACTTGGTTCACTAGAAAAATATAATAAGCAATTAAAAGAGGACAATCAAAAGTTAAATGAAAAATTTGAGGCCAAATTTGGTTCATTAGAAGTTAAAATGGATTCTTTGGAAAGCAAACTGGACACCTTTGATTACAAACTGGAAAATAATAAGAAAGAATTAAAGGCAGACTGGGAGACTCAATTAAATGCGAAATTTGGAGAACTAGATGTAGAGTTTTCTAACACCTTAGAAAGGCAACATAATAATTTGATGGGAAAACTTCATGACGTCGAAAAGAAATATGAGGTAGTTTCGAAGAGTTATGATGGCCTGTCCAATAGGATGGTTAAGTGTGAAAGCAGCTGTTTCAATGCTAGCGCACAGATAGATGAGCTTTCGAAACAAATAGTCGAGTTTGAGTCCGACGCTCGTAAGGGAATTGACAAGTATTTAGTAGATCAAATTAAAAGACTTGACGAAGATCTATCTGAATGGATAGAAATAAAAGGAAATGAAATTGTAGACAAGGTTAAGACTACTATTGGATCCCAGCCAAATGAAAATATCAATGAGCACCTAAGTAGAAATGATGAACTAATTAAGCTCTTCACTAGCGAAATTCAGAAAATAAAAGGCAAAATAGTTGATGAGTTACCTAAATGGCAAAAGGAAACCAATCATAAATTGGTGGAGTTAGAACGAAAGTCATCACAAAATTTGTTGACAGAGGACGAACGTTCGGAGAATAGGTCGAAAAACAATCGAACATGTGCTAATACGAAGTACAATTGTGGTGAAAATTTGCATTGGGACGTTGATGATTCGGTTGGTAAAGATGATGATTCTTTTGGTCAGCGAGGATATTTGTCTTCTTTAAAGGTGGAGAACAGCATTTTTAAAAGTAGACAATTCCAACATTGTCCACTGAAAAGAACAACCTGCATCCGAAAATCTTTATCAATAATTTCAAAAGAATATTTCCACGTAGCTGGTCAGAACAGGACCGACTTCAGGTTATAATATCCAAAATTACCGGAAAATCCGCATTATGGGCCGCCGAAGTAAGCGAAAGTTGCCATACTTGCGCTGAGTTTGAACAACTTTTTTTGGCTAAATACTGGTCGTCGAGTAAACAAGAGAAATTAAGAAAAGAGGTTTACCAACCTGAGTATTTTAACAGTAAAAGGAGTACTTTAAGGCAATATTTTGAAAAGGACATAAATAAGTCACGTTATTGGAGTGATCCAATTTCTCACAAGGAAGTGATCTGAATTTTGAAGGGAAGGTTGCCCAGAAATATAAGTGAAAAGTTAATAAATGTTCCTGACCACGATGTAGAACAATTCTTGTCGGTGATTGACTCTATAGATATGATTATGGAAGACGCAAGACAAATGAGTAGTAATCAAATGTCGACTCACACTCATAGTAATACGAATAATTACAATAATAATTTAACGTATCATAATAATAATACCGAAAACCAGATCAAACCCGCATCACAGGAGCGTGGACAATCTTCGTCCTATGGTTGAAATAAAAACAATGATTATAATAAATATAGAAGAGATACTTACTGTGCTAGAGGTGAACCTCGATATGGTGACGCGAATGTGCATAGTAGTGATATAAATAAGAGTAACAGGTACCCAAGTGATGAACCCAATTGTATTCGATCTTGGGAAGATAATTCGAAGCATAACGTTCATCGGCAGGATGGAACAAATGCCTCGAGTCCTCATCTAGCCAGTATCTCGTCTCCTACCTTCCAAACTTTACAGAAGGTCTCCTACGGTTCGCAGAAGTAAAGCTGTGAGTACCGGGCGTGAGTCGTGCTTCGGTAGCTCAGATGGTAGAGCACTTGCCCGCGAAAGGCAAAGGTTCCGAGTTCGAGTCTCGGTCGGGCACACAGTTTTAATCTATCAGGAAGTTTCAACTTGGACTATTGCTGCATGGAGTCTGCACCACACTCGAACCCTACGGTCAGCTCTTGCCAACTGAAATAGGGACTCACCTGACCACGTCATAGTTTTCCAATCGTCTAGGGTCCGATCAATATGGTCACGCGATCGTGAAAGGTGCTGCAGGCGATGACGTACTGTTAGCAAAGGCACTCGCGTCAGTCGTCTGCTGCCATATACCATGAACGTCAAATTTCGCCTCACTGTCCTTGTAAGGTGTCAGGCAAATCCAACACCTTCCATGAAAACCCTGACATGATAAGCAAATCCAGCAGTATGTCACATAGCTCCGAATAAATCGTGACATTAAATTAACCAAAGTAATACGAGTAAGAAGTGAGCAAATGGAATACCACAGACTAACACAAGAATGCCTAAATGCATGTCATACCTTCCCACCATAAGACAGACGCAGTTCCGAGGGGAGAAACGAGAACAGAAGCCGAGAGCAGAACCGTGTTAAGCTAGAAGGCCCTACGATAAGGGACGGACACCCACAACTCCAGCTAACCGCCAGGACCACCCCCCCCAACCCATGTTAAAAGATAGAGCCCTCCAGAAGAACGGTATAGATCTTACGATAACACTAAAAGGGCCACACCACCCGTAAGTTTTAGCGTGAGACTTTTTCGCGTCTCTGTTACGTTGCAAACGTTAAAAACATTGCCCCACCACGAAAAGTATAACGTTTCTCATTGGATAGACAGAATTTTTGTAGGCGGAGCTTAAGGTTAACATTGAGACCCTGATTGGTCAGATGAAAACACAGCCAGCTAGTTTTTTTAACCCAACTTCGGTAAATTGTAGTAAGGAGAAGTTAGGAGAGAGATGCTTCCGAGACGGCGAGCTGTATGGAGCTGCGCCGCCCGCCGCCCCCTGACACTGCCTAACCAACGATAAGGTAATGAACGCACGCGATGCCACATAACAGTGCATAAAGCTTCACTCAGAACTGCATAAGTCTCATCTGTTACACCCCCTTTTCGCGTAATACTAGTGTCGATCGTCAATTAAAGCTCATGGTATTCACATTTGCTACGTAAGTTAAAATCTGAAACGTGATGATTTCTCTGTTATATAACTATTGAGAAGCCACATCAGCCACTGTAATTTACGACAAGTTAGATAAGTAATTAAAGATAATTGAGGGTCACTGTAGATAGATTATAAATGTCATATGGCATAGGTTATCCTTCGATCCATTGTAGAACTTGGAAACCCACTCAGGGAATATTCGTTCACATTTTTGTTGAAAGCAGTTGGTTTTTATCATCCTGTATTAAAATATTTCCGTTTATCAATAGTGCAATTTTTAAACAATGTTTTGTGAGTAGAATAAAATTTCCTGTGGTAAACTTAACTGCTTTTTCCACGTTATTTTACCAGCTAACTAAAAATAGGAATGCCTTGAACCCCTTCCACTAAATTTAGTTAGCATTATGATTCTTTTACAGGGAGTGCAGTGGAGCTGACGCTGAAATCATTAAGTATTTTGTTATATCATCGCTAGTCTCACTGAACTCTTCTGAACTCTACATGTCATGTGTGGTCTGGCGTCTCCCTACCAGCAACAGGTCCCAGGTTCAAACTAGTCAATTCCCTAAAAAAACGCGCTCAGAGCGTCGTTGCGCGAAAGTGGTAGGGAGACACGACTTAGAACAAACAGACACTAAGCAGAATGTTGGATCCTGACGGATGCAATCGTCGTACGTCCCACATTGATTTCTGCAATTATTTCTCGCAGCATCGCTTATCTGTTAGCAATGACAATTCTACGCAAACATTTCTGCTCTCGGTCGTTAAGCGAACGCTGTCGGCCACAGCGGTGACCGTTGTGAGCGGAAATGCCTGAAATTTGGTATTCTCGGCACACTGTTGACACTGTGGATCTCGGAATACAGAATCCCCAAGCGTTTTCAGAAGTGGAATGTCCTACGGGTCTAGCTCCAACTACCAATCCTCTTTCAAAGTTTGTTAATTCCCGTCTTGCGGCCATAATCAAGTGGCAAACCTTTTCACATAAATCCACCAATGACGGCTCCGCTAAAGCACAGCCCTTTTATACCATGTGAACGCGATACTGACGCCATCTGTGTACGTGCATATCGCTGCCGTATCACTCCCGTCAGAGTAAATGAACTACTGCATGTGTGCAGTCTTGTGAGCCGGCTGAAGTGGCCGTGCGGTTAAAGGCGCTGCAGTCTGGAACCGCAAGACCGCTACGGTCGCAGGTTCGAATCCTGCCTCGGGCAGTGTGGGAAATCTTATATTGGCCAGACGTGTCGTACGGTCAAAGACAGATGCGACAAACATAAACGTCACACGAGGTTGGGTCAGCCAGAGAAATCTGCGGTTGCTGAACATTGCCTTGACACGGGACACGGCATGAATTATGAAGAAACCAAGATCCTCTCGCAAGCTTCCACATACTGGGACTCCATCATCAAAGAGGCGGTCGAAATACGTATAAGCAGTGACCTAATAAACAGACACGGGGTTTCACCTGAGCAAAGCCTGGGAACCAGCCTTGGCGGTACTAAGGAATCGTCAGCCACAGATTAGCAACCGCACCGAGTCAACGCAGATGGGAAGCCTTAGCGCAGATGCTTAAATGGCGCGCCAACACCTCGCGCGCGCGAACGGGGTCCGTCGCTCCCGGCCGCATTTTCCCGCGCCGCGGAGCGCTTCCCTAGACCGCAACCCGTTTCTCCAGCAGAGGACTCTGGTATTCGACGCTGTCTACGATTGTCTTCGATGACGTTATGCCCCGCTGGCGCCTGCGCTGTTCTAGAAAGCCAGCATATAAATTGGCGCGCTTCTCAGCGACGCGACAGTAGCACCTGAAAATGGCCTGCAGTTGTCTCGCTGAAATATTGTGCGGCTTCTACAATATTATCCGGCGTAAATCCCGGGAACCTATCAAGCAGATGCAGCGCCGGGAAAGCCTCAAACAGCACATCTGGTACCTCTACGGGGAGGAGATGGTTAACGCAGTACGTGAGTTCGATAAACTCCGCAACAAAAGGGAGAGACTGTTGTGCTCTCTCGCGTTCTTACTGAGATGTCGCGACCAGCAAACTACACCAACTTTCGCCAAGTTTACCCATTATGTGGACTCTGCGGAGGCCAGGAGAATTAAACAACGAGCAAGCAGGGCACTGGTAAGAGAAAGAATCCGTTATACTAGACGAGTATTAGACCAAGTCTCCAGAAGCCTGCTCTCACTTCACCTAAAGATCTCGTCGGGTCTGTCAGCGGATTCCTGGGAGTGGGTGGACAACTCTACTTGGGCATTTTCGGACTGGGTGCGGCAGCAAATCACAGCGCGTCAAACTTCTAAGTTCCAACGCCTTACACACCGGTCATTGCAAGAAGAGAAATTTAGCAAACGGACTGTGCTTAATCTGACAGATAAACCACTGAGTGACGCTGCAATGTCAGTGTTAGAAAAGGGACTTAATTTTGCGCCTACTCCCAAGACCTTGCCCATCAGTGCTGTTGAACAAGGTGTTTTAAAACTTCCGAATGATGCTGCTGAAGAAATAAGGCGAGGGGCTTGTAGATCAACCAGGATGCCTGCACCCAAGCAGAACGTCACCACTGAAGAAAGAAGAGCGCTCCGTTCTTTAAAAGAAGACAATGATATAGTAATTTTACCAGCTGACAAGGGTAACGCCACTGTTCTTATGCCTGCTACATCTTATTTGGCAAGATGATGGACCTACTACAGGATACAGCGTATCGTCGACTCCAGAAAGATCCGATGGATGCCGTACAACGGAGAACATCCGCTCTCCTCAAATCCAGCCTACTTCCTGACCATCTGAAGAAGAGTTTAAGAGAACGAGCGCCAGTTCCGCCACGACTTTATGGTCTGCCTAAGATACATAAGGAGAATGTTCCGCTTCGCCCTATCGTTAGTAATATAGGTGCCCCAACATACCATCTAGCTAAACATCTGGCTTCTCTTCTGAGTCCCATGGTGGGGAAATGGGGACATCATATTCGAAACTCAGAAGATTTTATACGGCGAATGAAGAACCTGCGTCTTGAATCTACAGATTTACTAGTGAGTTTCGATGTGGTTTCCTTATTCACACGGGTGCCTCTGATGGAATCATTACAACTTATAGGAGCCAAGCTGGAAGGGGACGTCTTACACCTTTTCAAACATGGGCTTACCTCGACTTACTTTTTATTTAACAACCAGTATTTCGAGCAGACTGACGGTGTTGCTATGGGTAGCCCTTTGTCTCCCATAGTAGCAAATCTTTTTATGGAAGATTTCGAGGACAAAGCACTTCAGACGGCGGTTCTGAAACCCAAATGTTTTTGGAGATATGTAGATGATACGTTTGTGGTATGGTCGCATGGGACAGCAACGCTTCCTTCTTTCCTGGAACATCTGAACTCCCTCCATCCAAGTATCTGTTTTACCATGGAGGTAGAAAAGGATGGTGAGCTCCCGTTTCTGGATGTTTTGGTGCGTAAAAAAGGAGACGGCTCCTTGGGTCACAGTGTGTTCCGGAAGCCTACGCACACAGACCTGTATTTACAAGCTACGAGCTGTCATCATCCCTCACAGCGCAGCGGTGTATTACGGACGCTAGTGCATAGGGCTAGAGCCATCTCAGATCAGGACAGCTTATCGGCAGAGCTCAACCATCTCCACTCTGTATTTGCCCAGAACGGGTACTCCGAGAAGCAGATCCGGAACGCGTTTCGACCAGCACGCTCCAAACCTCAAGAACAACCTGAAGAAGCAGATAACACCACGGGGTTGGTTTTTCTACCGTATGTCGGCGGCGTGTCTTTTAAGGTGGGCAGAATTTTCAAGAAACACCGGGTTAAATGTGTTTTCCGGCCTCCAGCAAAAGTGAAATCGATGCTGGGCTCTGTTAAAGTCAACCTCGGCCTGAGGAGACCAGGAATATACAAAATCCCGTGCCAGTGTGGGAAATCTTATATTGGCCAGACGTGTCGTACGGTCAAAGACAGATGCGACGAACATAAACGTCACACGAGGTTGGGTCAGCCAGAGAAATCTGCGGTTGCTGAACATTGCCTTGACACGGGACACGGCATGAATTATGAAGAAACCAAGATCCTCTCGCAAGCTTCCACATACTGGGACTCCATCATCAAAGAGGCGGTCGAAATACATATAAGCAGTGACCTAATAAACAGACACGGGGTTTCACCTGAGCAAAGCCTGGGAACCAGCCTTGGCGGTACTAAGGAATCGTCAGCCACAGATTAGCAACCGCACCGAGTCAACGCAGATGGGAAGCCTTAGCGCAGATGCTTAAATGGCGCGCCAACACCTCGCGCGCGCGAACGGGGTCCGTCGCTCCCGGCCGCATTTTCCCGCGCCGCGGCGCGCTTCCCTAGACCGTAACCCGTTTCTCCAGCAGAGGACTCTGGTATTCGACGCTGTCTACGATTGGTCTTCGATGACGTTATGCCCCGCTGGCGCCTGCGCTGTTCTAGAAAGCCAGCATATAAATTGGCGCGCTTCTCAGCGACGCGACAGTAGCACCTGAAGATGGCGGGCAATTGTCTCGCTGAAATATTGTGCGGCTTCTACAATATTATCCGGCGTAAATCCCGGAAACCTATCAAGCAGATGCAGCGCCGGGAAAGCCTCAAACATTTTAATAAATCTCATTGTAATATTCTATCCGCATATCATTCCGTAGATATATGCAGAATCCCATTTCCTGTTGTTTATTGTGATAAAGTTCTCCTTTTTTCTGAGTAGATTACGATTTTTGTTAAATTATTGTGAGCGTGCACTCCTTATTTTATCGACTAGCAGGGTCCACCATCATCTTCCGTTACCGTTATGCGCATAATTAATTAGTTGGTACATAGGGAGGGGGTCGAGTGCAGGTCTCGTTCTCAAGCAAAATTCGTCTTAATTAAAGAGGTACAAACTCTTCTCCACCCCGGAACGTCGCAAGTGGTGTAGGAAATACTCGGCCGACTGATTCTTGAGTACTGCTCATTCATCTGTGTTAGGTTAGATTAGTAGAAGAGATGCGGAAGAACGAACGAAGGGCGGCACGTTTGGTTATGGGATCGATTAGAACGTTAGAGATCATTAAGGTGATGGTCAACAAACCTCAGTGTCAGACGCTACCATAGAGGCGTCACCAACAAAAAGAGGTCTGCTGTCATAATTACGAGACCCTATGTTCCGAGAAGAGTCGGGCAGAATATTACTTCCCCCTACGTATGTCTCGTGAAATCACTACTACGAGGAAACAAGGCAAATTAGAGGTCATACGGAGTGTTACCAACAGAAATTCTTCCGACGCATCTGTAGCGAATAAAATAAGTAAGTACGAAAAATCAAATAGGGGTAATGCAGGAGTAGGTTTAATAATGAATAAAAAAATAGAAGTGCGGGTAAGCTACTACCAACAGCATAGTGAACGCATTATTGTGGCCAACATAGACACGAAGCCCATGCCTACTACAGTAGTACAAGTTTATATGCCAACTAGCTCTGCAGATGATGAAGAAATTGATGAAATGTATGATGAGATAAAAGAAATTATTCAGGCAGTGAAGGGAGACGAAAATTTAATAGTCATGGGTGACTGAATTTCGAGTGTAGGAAAAGGGAGAGAAGGAAACATAGTGGGTGAATATGGATTGGGGGAGAGAAATGAAAGAGGAAGCCGCCTGGGAGAATTTTGCACAGAGCGCAACTTAATCATAGCTAACACTTGGTTCAAGAATCATAAAAGAAGGTTGTATACATGGAAGAATCCTGGAGATACCAGAAGGTATCAGATAGATTATATAATGGTAAGACAGAGATTTATGAACCAGGTTTTAAATTGTAAGACATTTCCAGGGACAGATGTGGACTCTGACCACAATCAATTGGTTATGAACAGTAGATTAAAACTGAAGAAACTTCAAAAAGGTGGGAATTTAAGGAGATGGGACCTGGATAAACTGACTAAACCAGAGGTTGTACAGAGTTTCAGGGAGAGCATAAGGGAACAATTGACAGCAATAGGGGAAAGAAAGATAGTAGAAGAAGAATGGGTAGCTCTGAGGGTTTAAGTAGTGAAGGCAGCAGAGGATCAAGTAGGTAAAGAGACGAGGGATAGTACAAATCCTTGGGTAACAGAAGAAATATTGAATTGATGAAAGGAGAAAATATTAAAATGAAGTAAATGAAGCAGGCAAAAAGGAATACAAACGTCTCACAAATGAGATCGACAGGAGGTGTAAAATGGCTAAGCAGGGATTGTTAGAGGACAAATGTAAGGATGTAGAGGCTTATCTCGCTAGGGGTAAGATAGATACTGCGTACAGGAAAATTAAAGAGATCTTTGGAGAAAAAAGAACCACTTGTATGAATATCAGGAGATCAGATGGAAACCTAGTTCTAACCAAAGAAGGGAAAGCAGAAAAGGTGGAAGGAGTATATAGAGGGTCTATACAAGGGCGATGTACTTGAGGGCAATATTATGGAAATGGAAGAGGATGTAGATGAAGATGAAAGAGGAGATACGATACTGCGTGAAGAGTTTGACAGAGCGCTGAAAGACCTGGGTCGAAACAAGGCCCCGGGAATAGACAACATTCCATTAGAACTACTGATGGCCTTGGGAGAGCCAGTCCTGACAAAACTCTATCATCTGGTGAGCAAAATGTATGAGACAGGCGAAATACCCTCAGACTTCAAGAAGAATATAATAATTTCAATCCCAAAGAAAGCAGGTGTTCAGAGATGTGAAAATTGCCGAACTATCAGTTTAATAAATCACAGCTGCAAAATACTAACGCGAATTCCTTACAGACGAATGGAAAAACTGGTAGAAGCCGACCTCGGCGAAGATCAGTTTGGATTCCGCAGAAATGGTGGAACACGTGAGGCAATACTGACCCTACGACTTATTGTAGAAAATAGATTAAGGAACGGCAAACCTACATTTCTAGCATTTGTGGACTTAGAGAAAGCTTTTGACAATGTTGACTGGAATACTCTCTTTCAAATTCTAAAGGTGGCAGAGTCGAGGGGCGTGAAAGGGAAGCAGCGGTTGGGAAGGGAGTGAGACAGTGTTGTAGCCTGTCCTCGATGTTATTCAATCTGTATATTGAGCAAGCAGTAAAGGAAACAAAAGAAAAATTCGGAGTAGGTATTAAAGTCCATGGAGAAGAAATAAAAACGTTGAGGTTCGCCGATGACATTGTAATTCTGTCAGAGACAGCAAAGGACTTGGAAGAGCAGTTGAGCGGAATGGACAGTGTCTTGAAAGGAGGATATAAGATGAACATCAACAAAAGCAAAACGAGGATAATGGAAAGTAGTCGAATTAAGTCGGGTGACGCTGCGGGAATTAGATTAGGAAATGAGACGCTTAAAGTAGTAAAGGAGTTTTGCTATTTTGGGGAGAAAAATAACTGATGATGGTCGAAGTAGAGAGGATATAAAATGTAGACTTTCAATGGCAAGGAAAGCGTTTCTGAAGAAGAGACATTTCTTAACATCGAGTATAGATTTAAGTGTCAGGAAGTCGTTTCTGAAAGTATTTGTATGGAGTGTAGCCATGTATGGAAGTGAAACATGGACGATAAATAGTTTGGACAAGAAGAGAAGAGAAGCTTTTGAAATGTGGTGCTACAGAAGAACGCTGAAGATTAGATGGGTAGATCACATAACTAATGAGGAGGTACTGAATAAAATTGGGGAGAAGAGGAGTTTGTGGCACAACTTGACTAGAAGAAGGGATCGGTTGGTAGGACATGTTCTGAGACATCAAGGGATCACCAGTTTAGAACTGGAGGGCAACGTGGAGGGTAAAAATCGTAGAGGGAGACCGAGAGATGAATACACTAAGCAGATTCAGAAGGATGTAGGTTGCAGTAAGTACTGGGAGATGAAGAAGCTTGCACAGGATAGCCTAGCATGGAGAGCTGCATCAAACCAGTCTCAGGACTGAAGACATCAACAAAAACAACAACAAGTACGAAAATAGTACTGGTGTCGTGAGTACCCGCCGCCACACACTGTAAGATGGCTTGTGGTGGATAAATGTACTCTTTAGGAGGGTGGTCAAAAATACGGAAAAACCACAACATAACACATTACGATGCTCAATAAAGTGTACGAAAACCGTTGACATTCAAAACAGTTTCTATTCTTTTCCGAATAGATAACTGCATGTGCTGTGCGGTTTTGAAGGGATTGAAATACCATTTTACCTGCAAAACAGTGGCACGTCCAGGTATCCGTGATGGAGGTAGGTAGCGGTCACGCTTTCTTCTCTCCAAAGTAAACCTCAAAGGCTCAATGATACGAAATTTGGTGACTATTGTGGCCAGGAGAGACGCGACAGTTCATCCTCGCGCTCACTCAGTCGGTCCTGTACGATGCGTCCGTTACGTCTTGAACACCGCATCAGCACTGGGGAACAGGCATTGCTTCATGGGATGGACTTCGTCAACTAGACTGGTCTCATAACTCTTGGCACTAATGCAAAAAATATTGGAAATTTGTGGTAAGTTATATGGGACCAAACTACTGAGGTCATCGGTCCCTAAGCTTTCACAGTGCTTAATCTAACTTAAACTAACTTACGCTAAGGACAACACACACCGCCGCGCCCGAGGGTGGACTCGAACCTTCGACGGGGGGACCGCGCCTCAGACCGCACGGCTACCCCGCGCGGAGGCACTAATGCGACCTTCAGGAGTAGCCATGGGGCACGCGGAATACGACTACAAGGCTGCCAGACTCACCACTGAAATCCAGCGTGTTTTACTCTTGGGACGTAAACTGGGGCAGTTGAAAACAGTGAAATGACTACCTTCAATTGTACCATAGTCGAGTTTTTATAGCTTCGGCACTACGTTCTTCTGTTACGGGCATTTGCATCACTAACGAGTGGTTTTGCAATTCCAGCTCGCCCGGCAATCCCCATCTTACAAACTCTATTCATGTTGATTTGGAGCTAATAGGGTTCACGTGTGCGGCATTCAATTATGCAGTGACTATTGCAGCTGTCGTCTCGTTTTTCCAGAAAATTCTCTTCAACGACCGTCTGTTACCATCACTCAACACTCACTTTTGCCCGAGTTATGTGTTAGCGGATGATATTTTTTTTTCCTTTGTTTAACGTCGCTTAGTCCCCACGTAACGCAGTCACAACTGCACGGAATACTGCTGTGACCGCGACAGACACTTGTAACGTATTGAGTAAACTGCCGCTGTCCACATGTGCGGTTCATGGTCAGATGCAACACCGAAACCTGCGCACTTGGACAGCATGTTCATTTAGGTTCAAGAACGCATTTCTCGTAGTGTTTCCATATTTTTGTCGAGCCCCTCTAGATACAGATGCGGAAGTTACATCTACATCTATATACGAAGCCCCAAGCAGCCATCTGGAGCATGGCGAACGGTAACTTGCACCAAGAGCAGTCATTGACTTTCTTTCACCATCTCGCTAAAGCTGCGAGGCAAAACGACTACCTAAATGAATCCGTTCCAGACGTAACGCCTCCTGTCTCCGCGGTCTTTAGCAAAATGTACGTTTGCGTCAGCAGGATCTTACTGCACTCAGCCGCAACTGCCTGTTCTCTAAATTTTCTTGAGAGTGTTTCGCAGAAAGGTAATCGCTTTCCTCCAGGGAGTCCCATTTGTGTTCTCGAAGCATCTCCGTAATACTCGCATGTTGATGGAACCTACCGGTGACTAATCTTGCAGTGTGCTACTCGATTGTTCGCCGTCTTCGTATAATCCAACTTGAATGGGTCACACAAGTATTCCGTACGCGATTTTCGTTATAAAAGAGCTACACTTCCTAGAACTCTCCCAGTAAAACAAATCGAACATTTACTTTCTCTACTACCGATATTTCATATCGTCTTGCAACTTTGCGCCTAGATACTTAACCAACATGACAATGTCAAGCAGTGCACAACAATACTGCATTCGAGGTTTACGGCTTTGTTTTTCCTATTCATCTCAATTAACTTACATTTTTCTGCATTTAGATCTAGCTGCCATTCATCACACCAAACATAAATTCAGTATGAATAACACTGTTTTCATTTATAGTCACTAAACGAAGACACTTTCTCGTTCACCACAGCGCCATCAGCAAGCAGTCACTCATTGCTGCTCACGCCATCCCACAGATCATTTGTACAGAGAACCAAATCCTATCACACTTTCCTGGGACACAACTGACGATACCCTTCTCTGATGAACATTGACCGTGCAGGGCAACGTGCTGGATTCTATTGCATAAGAAGTCTTCGAACCAGTCACATTTCTGAGAACCTAATCCGTAAGGACGGATCTGCGTTAAGAGACTATGTCATTCTAGAAATACGGAAAAAGCCTGATTCCCTTAATCCATGGTCCACGGGATACTGTCCGAGAAAAGTCAAACTGAGTTTTGCACCAGCGATGCTTTGTAAATCTGTGCTGGTGTCTCGAACGTTTGTCTGTCTGAAGGAAATTTATTATATTCGAGTTTTGGATATGCTTAAGAATTCTGCAGCAAACTGATGTTAAGGAAACTGCCTGTAATTTTGTGTGTACGTTCTTTTATCCTTCTCATTCACAGGATTCACCTGGGACTTGGCGATGGGCCGGAAATTCGCTATAAATGTGATAAAGGTAAGGGGCCATTACCATAGAGTGTGAAACCGAACTAGGAAACCGTAACTGGCGACTCATTTGTTTTCAGCTCTTTCAGTATTTCGCGGTGACCGAGGTGTTCTAGGCGCTTCAGTCCGCATCCACGCGGTTGCTACGGTCGCGGGTTCGAATCCTGGAGCCTTGGGCATGGATGTGTGTGATGTCCTTAGGTTAGTTAGGTTTAAGTAGTTCTAAGTTTAGGGGACTGATCACCTCAGCTGTTAACTCCCTTAGTGCTTAGAGCCATTTGAACCATTATTTTAAGTATTTATAACGCCAGTTATGCCTACGTCTCTTTTCCATACATGAGTCCGTACATAGGTCAATCGATGATCTGTCTGTACGATCCTTTTGCGTGAATGATTTTTTAAACGAGATATTTCAAACTTTAGGTTTCTTTTACCTCTGCCGGTCTAATCTTGCTTGTTTCGACCGTCTTGTGAAATCTTGCTTCCAAGCCTGTACAACTTTTCCATCTCTCATTGCATTTATCTTTCCTAATTTGTGTATTATTTACTAGGAAATGTAACAGTTAAAAAGTTCACATCGGCATTATTTATCCATACCACTATTCCGTGGCAGTTACGGTGTCTGTCAATCACATTCAACTACCCTTCTACTTCTTTAATTTCATCCATAAACATCTGATACAAGGAGGACTGGTATCTGATTTTTCGTATTAAATTCTACTTGTAAAATTTCTTTACAGTCCCTTCACAGCAACATCGATATTTTCCCGCCCTGCCTAACAATCTTCCTAAAGAGGATACCGGTAACCACTAAGGCTTTCGCGATGGCTTTGGTGTGGTAAATCTTCTCGGTGCAACTGTGGCATTCACTCTCTACGAGAACCTGGGCCTTCGACAACATATGTTATTGCCAGGAAAGCAACTGACTGGCGAAGAAGTAACGCAGTCACACAGTTGTAACCAATGTAGCAGTGTCTACTGGGATCAAAGTTTGCACTGGCACCAGCCATGAAAAGTCACTCAGTGTCTTCATTTCCGTCACGATGTATAACAAGGGCCATAATATTATGCAGTCTGTCGGTACAATATAGCAAAACCTATTCGGTTTCAGATTAGAAATAAATTAAAATAATTCCAATCCAGCAGCCTGACCAAAGTTTTCGCGATGTTTCCCTTGGTCAGTAGGCGAAATGGAAGTGCACTCCTAAATATTCTGCCCCACTTCCAGCATGCTGGAATGTTTGGCTGAAGATGAAGAAGTTCTACAACAGCCAGCCCGGCTCTCACGATTTGGGAGTGAGGAAAAATACGCAAATGAAACCCGTAACGGGTGCCCTCCCGTGCACGTGGAGTGATGTTTCATCTTAGCTTCAACAAAATATCTGGTGACTACTACTAAATCTGTCATTCGGTTACTTATTTGACAGTCACTTACAGAAATCTCGAATTTTCACGTAAAACTAACATCAGAAATACTACGAAAGCTTTTAGTATTTCCTAACTCTGATTTGTCGCCCAAGCATCCGCTTTTTGCCATTAATCCAGGAATGCTGCACAGAGAACAGAAAAGAGGGAGTATGAGGCGACAGTGATCTACACAGAATGAGATTTTCACTCTGCAGCGGAGTGTGCATCGATATGAAACTTCCTGGCAAATTAAAACTGTGTGCCGCACCGAGACTCGAACTCGTGACCTTTGCCTTTCGCGGGCAAGTGCTCTACCAACTGAGCTACCCAAGCACGACTCACGCCCCCTCCTCACAGCTTTACTTTTGCCAGTACCTCGTCTCCTACCTGCCAAACTTTACAGAAGCTCTCCTGCGAGCCTACACAGTATGAGAATGAAAATCGATCTTGACACACAGCAAGAAATTTTTGCGATCATTTTCTTTAGCACAACTGGACGCTACTTGCTTACCTCACGTCTTCTAAAGATGTGTGTAGCTGATGTGCCACTTGGTTTCTTCATCGTCGGTCGCGAGCTCTAACTCTTGTGCTATAAACAATACATAATGATGTGACAAGTGGGTAGATTTCAATGTGTAAAGGAATTATATTAAAAAAAATTGTGAACATATAGACACTAGTTCAACTACCAGAGATTAATGCGTAAAGCATTTTGTGAACAAAAGAAGCTTTACGCTCTTCGTTTATTAGTTTTAGAATACGTTACCTTTCGCTGTTATCCTGTCCTAGTGTTAAGACGTCTTGTGCCATTTCTTACTGATAAAATTGGGTTAAATAATGAAAGTGATTTTGAAGCAGATCGATTTCGTCTTTGGTAATACCATGGGTCCCAGCTCCTGAAATTCTGGAAAATTATTACTATTATTTTAATTTTATGCAGAGAATTTAGATGGAGGCGACGATCTTCACGGCGACGCTGCTCAACAATAGAGGTACCTGAATGCGTTCATCTTTTTCCTTTCGTGGCCGCTACCGTCAATTTCAATATATTTGCCGCGACATAAAGAACCTGCAGTCCTTTTTTTCATTTAATTTCGAAGTCAACGCATTACGTCCTAAGATGATTAAATGTATTTAACTGTAATTCTTTTTATCCAGGCCACGTGGGATGATTACACTTAAAATGTACGTGCCTCTATCCCGTTCGTATGTTCGCATAAGTTTGAGTATGTATAAGCGTAACTATATTCCCTACACAGTATTAACGCTTACTTGTTTTTGACCATTCAATCGCGCATGTACGTGCCCTCTTATTTGATGTAGTCAGTCGGCCGTATTCTTTAATAACATTATTTGTAATATTCAGTGGCTTAGTTTCCACAATTGATCTTTGCCTGTGTCGCAACAGCGCTTCAAGCGAAATATTTATTACGCGACATCCACAATAATTTTTATTTCAAAAACTTCGACGATCGACTGAATAAAGATTTTTCTAACAACAACAATAGCAAAACATAATAATATAAGAGGACGCGTTACAAATTCCAGGCACAATAAAAATTGTAAAATGTCAGGATGCCAACTAATTTTGTTTTATTTTATTAATTGCAAAATTATTAAAACGATTTCTAGAGACGTTAATATTCATAACAATATTCTCGGTCATTAATATTAGTTCCCCAGCACCGCAAAAGCCACAGAGAAAGCTTCACCACGATCTTAGACTCAACATGAGATCGCACAAATAAATTTACCGAACTAACTTTATCAATTAAATCCGTCTACATGCGGATTTGCACTTCACACACTAGTTCGCGTGATGCCACCTCGAAAACAGATCGTGGACTACGTCGAATTAACACAACATCGCACTAGTACGTTATCCGAGGCAATTTCTGAACAAACTGTTCCGTCTTTTTGAACAAACTGTTCCATCTTTTCATGAGATCAGATTTCATACATGGATTCATGTACTCGTATTACCTGCTTGGTTACCGATCATAGACTGGTAATGAGCTGTCTTAGTAGTCTGGCGGCTGCTCTCCCAGAGCGAACTTGTGATTCTGCTATCCGTTCCATCAATAGACAATGACAGTAATTAAAATGCGTAGTTAGCATTTCCCGGTAAATTGAGTAATACTGAAATCACTATAAACGACTCAGTGCAAGTAACATCATTAGCACAGAAATATCCGCTTCTTGGAACCCAGCGTGGTAGGTGAGTCCCCACTGTCCGTCTGCTGTAGTGCGATGAAGGCTCTTGCTCGCTCGATCGTTCTCACGCTAGTTACCACCTGGCTGGCCCAGTCGTTTCTCACGCTAATGTCCCCCTTGCGCGTCGTTCAATGAGTCTGGCTCTTGTCGCCCGTATTCGCTAGCCTTCCGTAACAAAATGCTCCTACACCGTTCATTAAAACATAGCAACATTACGCAATAAACGTGTGAAGTGATGTGGAATGAGCGCCACATATCCCCCAACATGAATGTTCCTTAAGATTATCTGGATTTGAAAAAAAATTAGAAAATTGGAAAAAAATATGAAAGAACTCTGTAATTGTGCTGGGGCCTTAAATGCACCAGTACATCGAATTTCCTAATATTTTGTCTTTTCATTGTTTCAAAGTTCCTTTAACTCTTCAGATGCCCGTCGCTACTATTGGCATACAATAATGTCTGTATAATTATTCATATAAGAATCTGGATTCTCTAGATTTCTAATACTTATAAAATTGTTTCAGTGTACTTAATAATACATTTCAATAATAAATTTATTGATCTTGTCACCACTTACAACATTACCATTACCATTACTTGCTTTCTGTGGCTAATATGAGAATTACGTGCTGATCTGCTGGTTGCTGTTGTCCTTTTGGTGTTACTTGCACCCTCTCTCTATTCCACTGATACATTGTGATATACGCAACATAAATCAAATAATATACACATTACACACGTACAATTATACAATCTTCCCGAAAAAAATTACAAGTTATGAGTTACGTGAATGAATAACAAATGGTTCAAATGAGACTAAGTACTAAGGGACTTAACATCTGAGGTCGTCAGGCCCCTAGACTTAGAACTACTTAAACCTAACCAACATAAGGACATCACATACATCCATGCCCGAGGCAGGATTCGAACCTGCGAGCGTAGCAGCAGCGCGGTTCCGGACTGAAGCGCCTAGAACCGCTCGACCACAGCGGCCGGCTCCCAAGTATTTAGACATTAAGTGACCCCTACCATCCGCTGCGCGCCAGACAGCAATGCGTCATTCACCTGCTCCGTCAAGCGATGCGGCAACTACCTCTCCGCAACAGCTGGTGGCTCGTAATACGTCAAACTACACAACATTACCCACATCTTCAGAACTGCTCTTACGCGCCCATGCGCTGTGCGTTCATTCTGTGAATTCTCTCTCTTAGCCGGCGGGAGTGGCCGTGCGGTTCTAGGCGCTACAGTCTGGAACCGAGCGACCGCTACGGTCGCAGATTCGAATCCTGCCTCGGGCATGGATGTGTGTGATGTCCTTACGTTAGTTAGGTTTAGTTAGTTCTAAGTTCTAGGCGACTGATAACCTCAGAAGTTAAGTCGCATACTGCTCAGAGCCATTTGAACCTCTCTCTCTTACTTAAAAGGGGGACATACACACAATCCGCGGTCAATGTGACACCACACTACCGCAACATTAAAATGTCCCGACAATAGACACTAAATTAATAGGTACACTTCTAACGATCGAAACAACTACCTAATATGATCTATCAGCTAGCGATTCTCTCCCTACTATGACATAACCAGGAGCCGTCGTTTGAAAAGGCTATGCTCTTGTACCTCAAACCAGAGTGCATAGTCTTTCCAAGCAACAGAAATTCCAGAAAATATTTTCTGACGCTTTCTACATAATTTTAGCAACGATTTATTTTTGTCGTAACCTGTTACTCTATCTATCTGAGAATAAATTCCACCAAATAAAGTTACATTTTATATTGCAGATTTTAAAAGTCACTGTTCTCGTTTACGTTGTCAGTCTTACAAGTCGATTTATTTATGTATTCCTCATCCGTGTTACCTGTGTTTGGCATTAGTCCGTTACTAATTTCTTCTATAGAACAGTTAAATTCATTTTCCATTTCTTATCTAAGAACAACCATGCATGAGCAGCGCCTATTAGACGGAGGGGGTCCGACAGCCGATGAGTTTCAGTCATTCCACGAGTAAGGAGATACACGGCTCGTGTTGTCTGTAGTTCAACCACGCCTAGATGGCCAATATCGAAGTTCGATCGCGTCCGCGTTGTTACCTTGTGCCAGGAAGGGAAGTGTTCAGACGTCTCGGAGTGAAGCAAAGCGATGTTGTTCGCACATGGAGGAGATACAAAGAGGTAGGAACTTTCGATGACATTCCTCGCTCGGGCCGCCCAAGGGCTATTACTGCAGTGGATGGCCGCTACCTGCGGATTATGGCTCGGAGGAACACTGACAGCAACGCCACCAGGTTGATAATACTTCTCGTGCAGCCACAGGACGTCGTATTACGACTCAAACTGTGTGCAATAGGCTGCATGATGTGTAACTTTGCTCCCGACGTCCATGGTGGGGTCCATCTTTGCAACAATGACACCATGCAGCGCGTTACAGATGGGCCCAACAACATGTCGAATGGACCGCTCAGGATTGGAAACACGTTCTCTTCACCGATGAGCAGGCCGCCGTGGCGGAGCGGTTCTAGGCGTTTCAGTCCGGAATCGCGCGACTGCTGCGGTTGCAGGTTCGAATCCTGTCCCGGGCACGGTCGTGTGTGATGTCCTTAGGTTAGTTAGGTTTAAGTAGTTCTAAGTTCTAGGGGACTGCCGACCTAAGATGTTAAGTCCCATAGTGATCAGAGCCATTTGAACCAATTGATGTATGCATTTAATCACAATGTCTGGTCAGCAGATCAATTTGCTCATTAATTTTATTTGATAGATTTTGATTTAACTTATCAGTGGTGTGTTTACTGATCTTTGATACATCAAAAAAAAATGGTTCAAATGGCTCTGAGCACTATGGGACTTAACTGCTGAGGTCATCAGTCCCCTAGAACTTAGAACTACGTAAACTTAACTAACCTAAGGACATCACACACATCCATACCCGAGGCAGAATTCGAACCTGCGACCGTAGCGGTCACGCGGTTCCGGACTGTAGCGCCTAGAACCACTCGGCCACACCGACAGGCTTTGATACATCTTCCCTAGTTATTTAACTGCTTAGTTTCACATCCCTACGAAATTATTTTGGCAAATACTTTTATCTCTTACGAAACTTTTTTGACATCTGTCTCGTTTCTTTGAACAACATTCTAACATTGCATTCAGTGGTGTCCCTATACTAAATTATCGTGTAGATTCAACACGATTTACGTTAACATTAACCTTCTGTTCCCAATTTACTTAAACCTTTTTATCATCGACTACATTATCAATGTGGTTTACAATGTCACTAACAACTTGCTCCACATTTACCTCAACAGGTTCGTTGTTGCAACATTACAAGATTCGCCCAGTGCTGTCAAATTATTATTGTCATTATTATTTAAATCATTAAAGTTGTTCTCAGTATTAGCAACTGCTTGAGTGATGATCTCGTCACCCATATGTCATTACTAGGATCTATCTCGCGTCATGAATCATTCACACACATTTTATCCAAAATTTTTGAGAAAGTAATGTATTCAAGAGTAGCTTCACATATCTGTAAAAAATGAAGTACTAACAAAATGTCAGTTTGGTTTCCAGAAAGGTTTTTCAACAGAAAATGCCATATATGCTTTCAGCAATCAAATTCTGAATGATCTGAATAACCGAACACCACCTATTGGGATTTTTTGTGATCTCTCAAAGGCTTTTGATTGTGTAAATCATGAAATTCTGCTAGACAAGCTCGAGTATTGTGGCATGAGTGGGACAGTGCAAAAATGGTTTAATTCGTACCTAACTGGAAGCACATTCCTCAGACTGGGGAACTATCAAGAATGGGGTTCCACAAGGGTCAGTCTTGGGTCCTTTGTTGTTCTTATTATATATTAATGACTTGCCATTCTATATTCATGAAGAGGCAAAGTTAGTTCTCTTTGTTGATGATACAAGTATAGTAATCACACCTGACAAACAAGAATTAACTGATGAAATTGTCAATAATGTCTTTCAGAAAATTACTAAGTGGTTCCTTGTAAACGGACTCTCACCGAATTTTGATAAGACACAGTACATACAGTTCCATACAGTAAATGGTGTGACGCCATTAATAAATATAGATGTTAATCAGAAGCATATAGCTAAGGTAGAACATTCAAAATTTTTAGGTGTGTCCATTGATGAAAGATTAAATTGGAAGAAATACATTGATCATCTGCTGAAACGTTTGAGTTGAACTACTTACGGAATAAGGGTCATTGCAAATTTTGGTGATAAACATCTTAGTAAATCAGCTTACTACGCCTATTTTCACTCATTGCTTGCATATGGCATCATATTTTGGGGTAATTCATCACTGAGGCATAAAGTATTTATTGCACTAAAGCATGTAATCAGAATAATAGCTGGAGTCCACCCAAGATCATCCTGCAGACATTTATTTAAGGATCTAGGGATATTCACAGTAGCTTCTCAGTATATATACTCTCTTATGAAATTTGTTATTAACAACCAAATCCAATTCAAAAGTAATAGCAGTGTGCATAACTACAATACTAGGAGAGAGGATGATCTTCACTATTCAAGATTAAATCTAACTTTGGCACAGAAAGGGGTGAATTATACTGCCACTAAACTCTTTGGTCACTTACCAAATAGTATCAAAAGTCTGACAGATAACCAATAAGTATTTAAGAAGAAATTAAAAGAATTTCAGAATGACAACACCTTCTACTCCACAGAGGCATTTTTAGATATAAATTAAGAAAAAAAAGAAAAAAATTACAAAAAAAATAAAAAAACAAAAAAATAAAAAGTTGTTATATTAACTTAATTATGTTGTTAAATTAACTTAATTATGTCATGTATTGGAAAATTTGACTCGTTCCACATCGTTACGAAATATCGCATTCATGATCCATGGAACTAGTATTAATCAAATCTAATCACAAAATGTATAATACAAAAATCCTACAGTTGCAGGACGAAATCTCCTGACATTACAACAGTAGTTCCCTTCTTTTATAATATTGTAAATACAACGTACTGTGGTGTCGATAGTTCCGATGTGACAGCGTAGGTGCACTCTCATAGGTTGGCACTACGAGAGCGGACGAACTACGCCGACCACAGCGCCCTCTGGCCGACGCTGTGAAGCTCAACGAGCGCAGCTCTGCTTTCGCCCCAGTTGATCAAGGGCAGGCGACCTAGCAACTTAGCTTCTACTTGTAGGGGGGCTAGCCATTATATACCGGGTGATCAAAAAGTAAGTATAAATTTGAAAACTGAATAAATCACGGAATAATGTAGACAGAGAGGTAAAAGTTGACTCACATGCTTGGAATGACATGGGGTCTTATTAGAAAAAAAAAATACAAAAGTTCAAAACATGTCCGACAGATGGCACTTCATCTGATCAGAATAGCAATAATTAGCATAACAAAGTAAGACAAAGCAAAGATGATGTTCTTTACACAAAATGCTCAATATGTCCACCATCATACCTCAACAATAGCTGTAGTCGAGAAATAATGTTGTGAACAGCACTGTAAAGCATGTCCGGAGTTATGGTGAGGCATTGATGTCGGATGTTGTCTTTCAGCATCCCTAGAGATGTCGGTCGATCACGATACACTTGCGACTTCAGGTAAACGCAAAGCCAATAATCGCACGGACTGAGGTCTGGGGACCTGGGAGGCCAAGCATGACGAAAGTGGCGGCTCATCACACGATCATCACCAAACGACGCGCCCAAGAGATATTTCACGCGTCTAGCAATATGGGGTGGAGCGCCATCCTGCATAAACATCGTACATTCCAGCAGGTGTTTATCAGCCAGGCTGGGGGAGATGCGATTCTGTAACACATCGGCGTACCTCTTACCCGTCACCGTAGCAGTTACAAAACGAGAATCGCGCATTTCCTCGAAGAAATAAGGCCCGATAACGGTAGATGTGGTAAATCCAACCCATATCGTGACTATCTCGTCGTGCAATGGAGTTCCCACGACAGTTCTAGGATTTTTGGTAAACCGAAATTCTGCAGTTGTGGGCGTTGACAGACCCTCAGAACGTGAAATGAGCTTCGTCGGTACACAACACGTTACTCAACCTATCGTCAGCTTCCGCCATCATTTGAAACGCCCACACCGCAAATGCCCGCCGCTTCACTAAATCGCCAGGTAACAGTTCATGATGCCGCTGGATTTTGTACGGATAGCATCGGCGGGTACGCCTAAGTGCCAACCAAACAGTAATGTATGGAATGCCGGTGCGACGTGCGACTGCACGAACGCTGACTTCCCCGTGCATAGACGAACCCGCTACAGTCTCCATTTCTTGCTGAGCTGTCTCAGCAGCATTACGCCTTGTGCTAGGTCGGCCACTACGGGGTCTATCGTCTAAACAACCCGTGGCTTCGAACTTCGAAATCATTCTCGGCACAGCTGCATTTGTCACTTGACCTTTACCCATTCGAATCCCCTTCCTATGGCGATAGGATCGTAACGCTGAACTAGCACATTCCCCATTCTGATAATACAGCTTTACTAAAAGCGCCTTTTCAGGTAACGTCATCATGCTCCGACTGCTGGCGCATCTGATTCTCTCTCTTTTTTTTTTTCTTTATTGTTATTTTAATCACCTTATACAAGGCGGGCTGTCAGCAGTATATTACGCTGCTCTTCAGCCGTGAGTGGTACAATAATATGACATATAGGTGGCACAGATAATACAATAAAAACGGCGGGCAAAAACTGAAGACACGAAAAACAATAAACATGAAGCCGTTCACGCTGGACGAGAAAAAACGCTAACACTTGTTGACACGGCGCACATAACACGGATGACTGCGACGACACACGCGAACAGTGGTGGCGTGACGGCGGAAGAACACTAAACATAAAACGAAGGCACACACACGAGACACTGATGGCGATGATCTCCGGCGCGCGAATGTCGACTGAGCGTGTACAAGTCTGGAGACCTGCCAAGAGAGGAGGAGGGGGGGATTGGATGGGGGAAGAGGGGAGAGCAGAGATGCCACGGACAGGGGAGATAGGGGGATGGGAGGAAGGGGGAGGGGAAGCACGGAGGAAGAGAAGTGGAGGAAGGGGGAGGGGGGAAAAGGAGAGAGAAGGGAGGGAGGGTGCCTAAAGGAAAAGACACAGGAATTGGGGGGGAGGATCAAAATTGATAGGAGGGGTATATGGAGGGGAAGAGGACATCATCAGGGAGGGGGAGCTGGTGAAAGCCACCTTGGGAGAGGGTAAGGAGGGTGGAGAGATGGAGACCGGGTGGGACGTGGGAATACAGGTGCAGCAGCGGGTGGGGGTGGTAGAGGATGGGCGAGACAAGCGGGTGAGGAGGATCGAATTTACAGGAGGTGTACAGGATCCGTATCCTTTCAATGAAAAGGAGGAGGTGGGGGAACGGAATGAGGTCGTACAGGATCCGCATGGGGGAGGGGAGACGGATGCGATAGGCGAGGCGGAGAGCATGGCGTTCAAGGATTTGAAGGGATTTATAAAAGGTAGGGGGGGCGGAGATCCAGGCCGAATGGGCATAACAAAGGATAGGGCGGATGAGGGATTTATAGGTGTGGAGTATGGTGGAGGGGTCCAGACCCCACGTACAGCCGGAAAGGAGCTTGAGGAGACGGAGTCGGAAGGGTGCCTTGGCTTGGATTGTTCAGAGATGGGGGATCCAGGAGAGGCAATGGTCGAGGGTGACGCCAAGGTACTTAAGGGTGGGGGTGAGGGCGATAGGATGGCCATAGATGGTGAGATAGAAATCAAGGAGGCGGAAGGAATGGGTGGTTTTGCCTAGAATGATCGCCTGGGTTTTGGAGGGATTGACCTTGAGCAACCACTGGTTGCACCAAGTGGTGAATCGGTCAAGATGGGACTGGAGAAGGTGTTGGGAATGCTGCAGGGTGGGGGCGAGGGCAAGGAAGGTGGTGTAATCGGCAAACTGGAGAAGGTGGACAGGAGGTGACGGCGGCGGCATGTCCGCCGTATACAAAAGGTACAGAAGGGGGGAGAGGACAGAGCGTAGGGGCACACCAGCGGAGGGAAAAAAGGTGTAGGAATCCGTGTTATGGATGATGACGTAGGAAGGACGGTGGGAGAGAAAGGAGCCGATCAGACGGACGTAGTTAATGGGCAGGGCGAAGTTTTGGAGCCTGATGAGGATACCGGAATGCCATATGCGGTCGTAAGCATGTTCGAGGTCCAGGGAATTAAGCTGTTCAGAAAGGAGATGAGTGAGGTGAAGGAGATGGTCGTCGGAAGAGAAGGACGACCGAAAGCCACACTGGGTAACGGGAAGGAGGCGGTGCTGGCGGAGATGCTGGTGGATGCGTCGGGTGAGGATAGATTCCAGTACCTTGCTGAAGACCGAGGTATGGCTGATGGGACGGTAGGAGGAGATGGCGGATGGCAGTTTACCAGGTTTAAGGAACATTAGGATACGGGACGTTTTCCACAGGTAGGGGTAGTAACCGGTGGACAACACTACATTGTAGAGCCTGGCCAGGGTGGAGAGGAGGAGTTTCACGAAGGTGACGGTAGGTGACACAATCGTGACCAGGAGCAGTGTTGCGTTTTGTGTGGAGTGTAGAAATGAGATCCTGTGTAGTGATAGGGGCATTGAGGTCCATGTGTGCAGTGCTGTCCAAGTACTGGAAACCAGGTGTGAGGGGACGGACAGAGGTGTCAGTTCGATCGCGGACGTCCGGGAAGAGGGAGTAATCGAACTGGGGGTCATCGGGGATGGAAAAGACATCGGAGAGGTAGGAGGCAAAATGATTGGCCTTACTAAGGGTGTCAGGAAGGGGTGATCATCAAGGAGAAGAGGATAGTGGGGAGAGGGTTTAGTTCCGGTAAGGCAACGGAAGGCTGACCAGAACTAGGACGAGTTTATAGGTAGGGTAGCATTTAAACGGGTTAATGTCTGTCGCCAGTCCCGCCGTTTCTTAGCCGCGAGCAAATTTCGAATGTGTCGTTGGAGTTGCCGGTGGCGTCGTAGTGTGTCCGGGTCACGCGTGTGGAGGAATGCACGGTAGAGACGACGGGATTCACGGAGGAGGAGGACAGCCTGTGGGGGTAAGGTAGGACAGTGGGGGTGGATGGCGACAGTAGGGACGTGGGCCTCCACAGCCTCAGACAAGGTCTGCTGGAAAAAGGAGGTGGCATAGGTAACATCGTCAGGGTAGTGGTAGGTGAAGGGGTGGCTATCGACCTGGGTGGAGAGGGTATCCCAGTAGGCATTCCAGTTGGCACGGGAATAGTCATGGACGTACTTTGGGGGAGGGTCATTATGAGGGTCAGGGTGGGGGCGACGACTGTCTGAAACGGTGAGGAGGACAGGGAGATGGTCGCTACCAATAGGTTCCAGGACATCCACCGTTATGCAGCCAAGGAGGTTAGGGGAGGAAAGGATAACATCAGGAGTGGAGTTGGATTCGGGACGGGTGTGCTGGGGGGTGGGGATGAGGTCGCCTTGAAGGGAGGAGAGGAACCGATGCCACCGCCATAACTGGGCGGCGGAACGACTATGGATGTTGAGGTAGTCGGCGATCACGTAGGAGGAGAAGGTACAGTCAATGTGGGAGAGGAAGTCGAAGGGAATAGGGGGGTTAGGGCGGACATAGATGGTGGCGCAGGTGATGGTAAGGCCAGGGAAGAAGAGACTAAGGATCAGGTGTTTGGTGGGATCGGGAAGGAGAGGTTGGAGCCGAACTGGGATCTGGCGGTGGTGACCAATGGCAACTCCGCCACGCGCAATCAGGAGGGATTTATCAGAGCGGTGAAGGAGGTAGGGCGAAGTGTGGACGGTGTGGTGGGGTTGGAGAAAGGTTTTATTGAGGAGGAAGGCATCCATGCAGTGGGTGGCAAGGGTGTGCAGGAAGAGGTTTTTGTTGGTGGGAAGGGAGCGGATGTTGTTGAAAAGGATATGGTGCTGTCGCGTCATGACCGGGATTTAGACGAGGGTGTCAAGATGGGAGAAGGTGAAATGGGTCTAGTTGTTGGAGTAGGTGGCATACATTTTTACATGGAAAACGGAGGAGGCAGTGAGGGACATCTGTTGGAGGGTGTGGGGATGCTGGAAAGTGTGAACATTCTGAAGGACGATGGTGAGGAATCTGATGATGTCCTCAGTGGTAGGGAGTGGGCGAAGGGAATTGCCGGGAGGGGTGGGGGTGTCCAGAGGGTGGACAGGAATGGTGAGTTCAGGAGTGGTAGCAGGTGGTCGGGCCTTACATTTCTGGGAGTAAGTAGGATGTGGGAGGTTGCAGGTATTACAGGAGGGGGGGGACTGGAGATTGGGGCACTGCCGTAAGAAGTGGGCTTGCCTACAGTGCGGGCAGGTGGGGGCCTCGTGACACTCAGATGTCGGGTGTGCATTATACCGCAAGCACCTCTGGCAGCAGAGGGATAGAGGAGGGGAATGGGAAGGGTCAACTTGGTAGCATTGGTGAAAGAGAAGGGCACTCTCCTTCAGGAGATGGTCTATGGAGGGGGCATGTTCGGAAAAGACCTGCATAAGGCGTGTGGGGCCGGCTGAGTTGTGGATGCGGCGAACCGCATGCACCTCCAGATGGGGCTGTGCCTCGAGCTCCGACAATACCTCCTCCTCCATGATCGTTGGACAAAGCCAAGTGATCATGGCGGTGAGGGTTGGCGGGCGACGCAGGGGTTGGAGTTGGCGGGAGGGAGGTGGGGAAGGGGCAGGGGTGAGGGAGGCATTAGGGCCAAAGCGGGTGACAGAGATGCGGGAAAGGAGATCTGTGTGAAGGGTAGGGCTGGTGGAGGAGGACCAAATCATGGCGAGGAGTGAGGAGGGAGATGGGGGCACTGGGAAAATGCTGGCGAAGGAAGAGGTTGAGGTTCTGGGCCTCAAGAAGGGAGGGATCAGGACAGGAAAGGAGGTAGCAGTAGGAGCAGGGGGAGGAGGAGGAGGAGGAGGAGGGGGCAGGGACAGGTGGCGAGAGATCCATGGCATCCTGGACAGGGGAAGGGGGATGACGTGGAGCCTTTTTAGATGCAGTGGAGGCAGGGGTGGCACTGGGGCGTTTGACGGCAGTGGAGGACGGGAGCAACTGGAAGGTGGCGTGGAGGGGCAGGTCCCGGTGCTGGAGTCGGCGACAGAGATGGTGAGGGCGATGGCGACGGTGATGATGATGACGAGGACGAAGGAGAAAGTTGAGTGTGGGCCATGGCCCTCCAGGCCACCAGGCCACCACCCTAGCGGGGGCTGCGGAAACGGAAGGAACAGAGGGAGGGAGTGGAGGGAAGGGATCATAGGAAGCGAGGCAGGGAGGAGCCGGGGATGGGGCAACAAAAAAGTGAGGGAGATGGGAGAGTGAGGAGTGGGGGGATGGACTGAGGGGGGGGGGGATTGGGCACACCACGTGATAGTGGTGGTGGCGGCGGAGGGAGGTATGTATACGATGGCAGTGGTGGTGGCTGTAGTGGTGGTGGTGGGGGTTCACGTGGTGATAAGGGGAAAAACACAGGACAGGACAGGACAAAGAAGCAAACGAGGGACGGGCAAGGCGACGAGAAACACAGAGTAAAAGGGATGGAAAACGATGAAGGATACTGGGGCCGAATCTCCACTCTGCTGCTGCTGGCGGGGGGGGGGGGGGGGGGGGGGGTGCGACCTGGCTGGCTGGCCGGTGGGGACGCCGCTGTTGCTGCTGCTGCTGCCGCCTGGCTGGCTGGCTGGCTGGGACCGCTGCTGGCTGCTGCAATTGACCTATCACTTCGATTAGAGCCTGAAAGGCACAATCGAAGGGCGGTAGGCGGTATTCTTCCGGATTACCGCCGGAGATGTGATTCTCTCTCTCATTACAGCTCCTTTTATACACGATTGTCATGCACAGTCACTGAAGTTTTGCTGTCCAGCGCCATCTGTGGGACATTTTGTGAACTTCGTTTTTTTTTTTTTGGTTCTAGTAAAACCTCATATCATTCCAAGCATGTGTGCCAATTTTTACCTCTCTACCTACATTATTCCGTGGTTTATTAAGGTTTCAAATTTATACTGACTTTTTGATCACCCGGTACTTTGCCTTTGTAACTTCTAGTAATTGTTGGCTTTGATACATGAACGGCTTCGCACCTACGTGCTCATCTGCACCAAAAGCTAAGTCATGTGTTTGAATATGTTTATACACCAGTAAAAGTGCTTTAACTTTACTTTCAGTACCGAAGTGCTTTACTTCACCTGCCCCTGCTTGCTTCCTTCATTCGGCCTATTTTGCAGATCTCAGGAGCAGACCCACGCGCCGCCTTTCGGGCGGGATACAAAAGACATTAACTACAGCAAAGTAAATTGCCGTCTCGACGCTGTCACGATGCCCACCGCGCGTGTCGAGCTGCCAACCCACCCGAACCTGTCTTTAGTCGCCGGTACCACGCAGACCTTCGCATCTGATATATTGCTCACGGCCCTCTACGAGCCGCCGAAGCCATCAACTTGTAGACGATCCTGATGGTTAGCTTTTGCCTGCAGCACCGCCTACAGTTGCCGGTACTGGTTCTCCGTCGCCGCCGTACTCGAACTCACGCACGCCTGTCTGATGACGACGTTGTCTGCACTTGCCCAGCTCCACTTGAAGTACACACGCCGCCATCAGATTAGGACGGTGGCAAGAACCATCCATTCATAGCTCACAAAATCTATTTTACATCCGCAATTCAAAACTGATGTTCTCGCCTAACATCCATCGTCCGTGGCAAATAATATAACGACTTTTCAATAGCCACACAGGAATCTTCTCACTCACTGTACGCAATGTCATAATCGACAAAAAAATTAAAATTCACAGTGCTTTTCAAATATGCACTGTTCAAAATTTCTCCCACTTCATTTAATCACTGCATTTAAAAGTGTACGAATGAATTCCATTCCACAAGTTTATTGTCCCAGAACAGTTACTGTCACATCGATTACACACTGCCTGCTGGCCATTTTCCCCCGAAAGGAATGCCAATTGTAACGAATATTATGAGGTTTTAATGCGCGCTATTAAAATCAACCGCTGTTTAAATCTATTTTTCCCCACACAAGGGACGCCAAGCGTAACGAATGTTTGGGTCGGTAGTAAAACCTAGTCTCACAGTAAACGCGAATTTGACCCCCGTAAGCTACGTAGTGGGTTACAGCAAAACGAAACCTCCGACCTTAAAGATGCGCTGGGATTAACAATCACGGTGGATTTCAGCAAGAAATATCTGCGATCACTTCCTTTAACACCACTGTAGGCAATTATCTTACCGCACGTCTTCTAAACATGTCTCGTAGCTGTTGTCCCGTTTGGTTTCCCCTATGTTGGTAGCGTGCTCAGACGCTTGTGTAATAAATAGTGCATAATAATGTGACAAGTGGACAGATTTAAATACAGAGCATAATAATAATCGTAAAATGTTGGAATGCCAACTAATTTTATTTCATTACCTAAGAATTAGTAAAACGAATTCTAGAGCCATCCTATCATTAATATTCATAACAAGATTCACGGTCATTAACCATTAGTTCCCGAGCACCGCAAGAGTCACAAAAAATGCTTCACACGATCTTAGAATCAACATGAGATCGCACAAATGCGTATGTTTTCCGAGACAACTTTAACTATTAATTCCGTCTTTACGACGATTTGCACTTCACACACTAGTTTGCGTGTTGCCGCCTCAAAAGCCGATTGTAGATGGGCTTGAATTAATACCACAACTTCGCATAGGTACTGGGTGATCAAAAAGTCAGTATAAATTTGAAAACTTAATGAACAAAAAAAAAAACAAAGTTCACAAAATGTCCAACAGATGGCGCTGGACAGCCAAACGTCACTGACAGCGCATGACAATCATGTATAAAAGGAGCTGTAATGACAGAGAGAAGCAGTCGCAGCATGTTGATGTTACCTGAAAAGGCGATTTTATTGAAGCTGTATTATCAGAATGGGGAATGTGCTAGTTCAGCGTTACGATCCTATCGCCATAGGAAGGGGATTCGAACGGGTAAAGGTCTGTTGACAAATGCAGCTGTGGCTAGAATGATTTCAATGTTCGAAGCCACGGGTTCTTTAGACGATAGACCCCGCAGTGGCCGACCGAGCACAAGGTGCAATGCTGCTGAGACAGCTCAGCAAGAAATGGAGACTGTAGCGGGTTCGTCTATGCACAGTGAAGTCAGCGCTCGTGCAGTCGCACGTCGCACCGGCATTCAATACACTACTGTTTGCTTGCCACTGAGGCGTAACCCCCGATGCTATCCGCACAAAATCCATCGGCATCATGAACTGTTACCTGGCGATTTAGTGAAGCGGCGGGCATTTGCGGTGTGGGCGTTTCAAAAGATAATGGAAGATGACGATTGGTTGAGTAACGCGTTGTGAACCGACGAAGCTCATTTCACGCTCCGAGGGTCTGTCAACGCCTACAACTGCAGAATTTGGGCTACCGAAAATCCTAGAACAGTCGTGGAAACTTCATTGCACGACGAGAAAGTCACGGTATGGTTTGTATTTACCACATCTGCCATTATCGGGCCTTTTTTCTTCGAGGAAATGCGTGATTCTGGTTTTGTAACTGCTACGGTGACGGGTGAAAGGTACGCCGATATGTTACAAATCTCATCAACCCTAGCCTGGCTGATAAACACCTGCTTGAACGTTCGATGTTTATGCAGGATGGCGCTCCACCCCATATTGCTAGACGCGTGAAATATCTCTTGGGCGCGTCGTTTGGTGATGATCGTGTGCTCAGCCGCCACTTTCGTGCGATTATTGGCTTTGGGGTTACCTGAAGTCGCAAGTGTATCGTGATCGACCGACTTCTCTAGGGATGCTGAAAGACAACATCCGACGCTAATGCCTCACCATAACTCTAGACATGCTTTACAGTGCTGTTCACAACATTATTCCTCGACTACAGCTATTGTTGAGGAATGATGGTGGACATATTGAGCATTTCCTCTAACGAACATCATCTTTGCTTGGTCTTACTTTGTTATGCTAATTGTTGCTATTTTGATCAGATGAAGCGCTATGTGTCGGATATGTTTTGAACTTTTGTATTTTTTTTTATTTCTAATAAAACCTCATGTCATTCCAAGCATGTGTATCAATTTTTACCTCTCTATGTACATTA
Source organism: Schistocerca piceifrons (assembly GCF_021461385.2). NCBI lineage: Eukaryota > Metazoa > Arthropoda > Insecta > Orthoptera > Acrididae > Schistocerca > Schistocerca piceifrons. The sequence goes on along the minus strand of NC_060140.1, from coordinate 774,780,887 downwards.
TTCCTCGATTTATTCAGTTTTCAAATTTATACTGACTTTTTGATCACCCGGTACGTTATCCGAGGTGACTTCTGAAAAAAAAAAAAATTGTTCCGCTTTTACATGAGACTAGATTTCATATTTGGATTAATATATCTTATTACCTCCTCGAAAACCGATCATAGACGAGTAGTGAACTACGTTAGAAGTTTGACGCCTGTCCTCTCAGAACGTTCTTGTTGTTGGTTCTCCCTTTCCATCAATAAGCACCGACTGTAATTAAAATATGTGTATCGTGAATACACAGGAAATAAAATATTTCCTGATGATTTGAGTAAAACTGAAATCATTATTAACCAGTTCTCAGTACAAGTAACGTCACCAGCATGGCTGGAGCCGTATATCAGTATCTAAACTGTAAATGTAAATAACAAAACATTCGCTTTTGGCACCCAGCGTGGTGGGCGAATCCCCATTGTCTCCTCCTCTGCTCCAGTACGATACGGATTTTGGTCGCCCGGACGTTCTCACGCTATGTGACTATTAGGCGCGTCGTTCGATGAGTCTGCCTTTCGATCCCATCTACTCGCTAACCACCCGTACCTAAATCTTCCTACACCGTTCATTAAAAGGTAGTTACAAAATATAATAAACGTGGGCAGTGATGTGGCATAAACGCTGCTGTTAGATCTCAAATGAATCCCATATTTCTAGTTTTTCAGAATGCTTTTGACACTGGTCCTCACAAATGACTTCTGATCAAACTGCATGATACGTAAGTTCGTAAGGAAGTCATTAAATAAAAAGCGCTTTTCTTTGCGGAGAGGACTTGCCTCTAAATTTCAATCACCAACTTTCTTATTTGAATTGTATCGCTCAGTTGCGCGACTGGATTCGTGATTTCCTGTCACAGAGGCCACATTACGTAGTAACTGGTTGAAAGTCGTCGAGTAAAATACGAGATTCTTACAATATTGGAGGACTTCGAAAAACTTTAAACAGAAGCAGCTCGTTTTGCATCATCGCGAAATAGAGAGGAAAATGCCACCAATATGATACAGAAGTTCGTATGGGAGTCGTTAAATGGAAAGCGCTTTTCGTTGCGGCTAGAACTTTCCTCGAAAATTCAGTCACCAACATACTTCTGGGAATGCGAAAATGTTTTGTAGACTTCCCCTGCATAGGGAGAAATCACCAGCGTCATAAAATAAGAGAAATTACAGATTTGTGTATTAGCTTTTCCCACGTGCTATCCAAAGGTTCCGTACATAAAAAGCCTGAAAGTCTGATTTTATCTATTGTAAATGGTTTTTTGAAAGCACGAGACTGTGGAAACTGTGTTTGTTTATAAGTAACTTTCTGCTACCAATCACGATTTTCTTTTCGTTATATTTTACACGACGCATTTCGGGAAATGGATCCCACTTTCAAGTGTGTTTTGTTTTTGTACTATGCCATCCTTACGAAATGTTCTCGATATGTGAGGTTCTGCTTTGTTTTTTGACTTTACTGGAATATATAAAGAATGCGCAATTTTTAGTAAGTTATCGATTTTAATATGTACACTGCCGTTTGTGAAAAGTGCAACACCGAATAGGAATTACCCGAATAGTGTCACACTTGGTGGAAGTGGCGACGGGTGTGCAAGCAATACGTGATACGTTTTGCAGCCAGATGCGGCACACGTAGGCCGAGCAGAGCCCCCTCGTGTCGGTCCGACAGGGTCGGTGTTGCGCCCAGTGTAGTCGGTGCAGAGCTGTCACACAAGGTGGAAACAATCTAGTGAGTGCCAGTGTGCCTCATCGACGTCAAAGGGAGCCATATCAGCATGTGAGCGAGTTCGAACGGGGCAGAATGATCGGACTCCGGGAAACGGGGTTGTCATACCGTGACACTTCGGCTCGCACCGGCCATGCTGCTACGACAGTGGTGCGTATGTGGAAGCAGTGGATAGAGGAAGGTCGTACGCAGCGACGAGTGGGAACTGGATCACGGAACATGACCACAGCACGGGATTGACCGTCATCTTGTACGCGTGGCCATTACGGACCGTACAGTGTCATTCAGTGTTGGCTCGTCGCTGGAGCACTGCAACAGCTGTGCACTTGTCTGCTTCGACGGTTCGTCGCCGTCTGCTGTAGGTTGGACTGGTTGCACGCATCCCATTACGTCGGCTTCCATTGTCCAGAAAACACAAGCTCCTCCGACTGCAATGGCCACATGAACACAGTCAGTGGGGTGCAGAGTGGCAACATGTAATCTTTTCGGATGAGTCCCCCTTCAGCGTGTCCTACAGTGACGGCAGCACACGTGTGCGTTGGTACCGTGGTGTGCGCAACCAGGAGGGCTGCATTGTGGAGCGGCGTAGCGGACAAACACCAGGTTTGATGGTTTGGGGCGCCGTTGGTTGCAGGAACCGATCTCGCCTCGTGCGTATTGCGGGCACTTTGAACAGCAACCGGTACCTAACTCTGCACCTTCATTGCATCAGGAAGACGTCCGTTCCGATCCGGTCTGACGCCGGCTAACGCCGGAGTAAAAAACAAACACCAGGTGGCCAATGCAGGTGCCTACATTCGACGGAGAAGCGCAGTACAACGTCGTCCGGCGCCGGACTGCCGGATTGGCCGACCAAACATGTTTGTTTCCTGTCCGGCAGCGCAGTCCGGCGGTGCACCAGGAGCAAGTTGATCGACAAGGCATTTTTAATTCAGCTCGTGAAGAACGAGCCTCGCTTGTGGGACCAGAGGATTAAAGGCTACCACGACCGGAATATTAAACAAGAACTATGGGAATCTATTGGGGAGCAACCATCAGTAAAAGGTAAATATCGAAATTATGTTCTAATAGTTTTAATGCTTGCTTTCAAATCACTACATGTTACGACAAAACAGTACTAATTTCAATCATATCACTTTTAACATACATTTTTTATCAAACTGTCAAAAATAAATGTTTTTAATTACTGCGGAACGGCGCCAATCCCATTGAAGTATGACTTCAACTTTTTTTTGATAATATGAGCCTGTTATGACGGTCTGTTGAGCGTTCTTGATGAATCACTTTTTTGACGTGATGATGCACTTACGCCTTCTTCTAAATTTGCAAAGTTGAAGAAGTCACCACCTTCAAGGTCAATAATTATGTTGGGCAGTAGGCAGATGTATTTCACTACTGAGCCGTGGTAAAATTTGCTGTTTTGAAGAGCACGCCGCAGGGCGTAGTGTAAAGCAGTCGCCCTCCGTTTATGGCGGTGGCGCCGCAGTGGCTATCGCAGCTTCCGTGTCTCCCTCTGGTGGGAAAGGGGAAAGGTAGCCTGCTCACGTGCATTTAATGGGCACTATGAACTCGCTAGCGGCGAGGATGGTCAGTTGGTCAGCCGGGTCAGTGCGAGGCAGTCAGTGTCTGTCGTCCGGAGTGCTAGTATGTGTTAGGCCGCCAGTCCGCTCGAATTGCTCTGGCAACGGTCATTGGCGTTTGGATCGATCAGTTGGTCGGTCGCGCACTGAGACACAAGATGACTTGTCCGCCTTGAGCGTCGACGCTTTTGAGGTCGCCACGTGAGTCCAGTGGGCCACGCCGTATAGCGAGGGCTTTGCGGCCGACACGAGAGCAACGACATCGGTCTGGCCGGTGCGAGCTGCGACGCCGTGAGACGGGAGGTCGGCGCGCCTTCCTGCGTCCCTTGAAGCGGCTGGCGGCGGACGGTTCGGGAGAGCGATTTGGGGGTGCTGCGCCAGGTCTTCGCCAGACATCACAGTTTATTAGAAGTTAAGTGATTGGAGATATGTTGTTTCGTTTACTTGTTAAATTCTACTTGTTTTCTTGGTCAGTCTCTCGTTCCCAGCTTGCTCTTCTGTCTCTCGTCCGCATTTGTTAGGCAGTTGGTGTCTGTCTGTCTGTCGGTCGGTCTGCCATACGTTAATAGCTGCCTCTGTCATGTTTGTCGGATTCGGTGTTCACGAATTTATTGCCTGAAGTGTAACGGCCGAATTCCTGCAATATGTTTTTATCTTGCGTATCATCTTGAGAGGCGGTTTATGTGTAATGCAGAGCATATTTGTAAATTTTATGTAAGACTGCATTTCATGGGTTTTTATTTAAACGGTCATTGTAGTATATAAAGTTGCCACCCACCGTAAGAGTTTTTTTTCGGTGGCAAGTTAATTTTTTTAATGTTAGTGTTTTGTACCATTTCCATACCTCCTATGGGGTGCATAGTTTATGTGCTTGTGTGTGTTGTTACTATTTTTAGTTTAAAGTAATCTGGTGTGTTGCAGATTTGCACCAGTGTAGTCCTTTAGATGTTGTTGTGAGCGGTCGTGACTACGGCCGTGTCAAAAGGGTGCGGCAAGGTTCTCAGCCCGAAAGGTGATACTGTCAAAATTTGTTCTTCCTGCCTCTGAATAAATTGTAACTTGATATTTAGAGGGTGCTTTCTGATTATAATTTTAAATCTGTTTTTTTAAAAAAGGGCTTTTAGTAATAAAGTTTCCATTTGTTGAAAGAAATTTAATTTGTTTTCATCAGTTACCCACGGGCAACTACTTCCACGCTGACATAGTGTGATTAAATGCGTTAATGTTCTTGATGAATCGCTAGTAAATAAAGTAAATTCTTAAGAAAAGGTTTTGAAAGTAAATTCACGGTTCAACTACCTTCTCCGCTTTGCCAGGTTCTGTTTCAATACATTTTCCCAGTAAACGCCACTTGGCAGTCATGATACCGAAAGTACACTCCACACATCTTCTTGCCCTCGACAGCCTGTAACTGAAAACTTTTTCTTCGTGTGAGAGATGTCGTTTGGAATAAGATTTCATGAGATAAGTTTTCAATGGATATGCATCATGTTCAAGCAAGACAAACGGCATGTCTGTAGTAATTCTTTAAACAGGCGAAGGTTGCGCTAGAGTAGCATGACAGCTCTCCAAGAATGCAGACAATGTAGAAGTGGGAAACGTTCCTCCGTCACTCTGTTTTCCATAACCTCCAATATCTATAAAAATAAATCGACAACGTTAGTCCGCCATAGCTTGTAAAACTTTTGACAAACTTTTTTGTAGATAGAAAACGTAGTCCCACTTTGTTTTGGACATTTAATTCGGATATGCTTGCCATCAATGCATTCAACTGCATGGACAAAATTCCACCGTTCGTGGAATCCCCTCGCTATTTCTTCAAAATTTTTCTGGACAGGAACGGGTGGACGTCGCTCACAGAAGTTCCTCAATATCGCATCCAGAACAGCCGAGACACACTTGTCTACTATATAATAACTCAGTCGAAATGTTAGACACAAGGACCGAAAAGACATCCCTGTTGCTAAGTATCTGAAACAGTGAAATAATATTGGAATATTACTCAAATGATGTGGGTAACCACTCTTAGTGATATTTTAGGAATCTTAAATATACATAAACAATAACAGAATATTTGTTCCAAGAACGGAGTACACCTCCTGATTTTGTGAGATTTATGTTTCCTTTTTCAGGTCAACAGGCTCGGACAACGTGGCAGAAGTTGCGAGACACTTTTAGAAAAAAATATAAAACACAACATGACTCCAAGAGCGCTCAGGAAGCTACTGCATCTGATAAATGGTCCTCTTTGAAAAGCGTGCTGTTTTTGAAAGACATTGTAACACCTGGGCCCAGCTCAGGAAACTTGCCTGCCACAGATAAAGAGAATGAACCTTCTCCACGTGATCGAAGTCCGACCACCGCAAGTGAGAAAAGTACAAATGATGGTGAAATGTGACTCTCTTCAGAAGAACAAGAGGTGTCTGCTTCTACATCGTCTTCTGTGAAAGCAGACAGAAACAGACCAAAACGTCATATAAAAAAAAATACCCATGATTCACAGGAACTGGACATAGAGAAAAGAAACATCGACATATTTGAGCAACTGTTTCTCGAAAACAGAAATATTAGGATGATGATGATTACTCCTTCTTCATAAGTCATTGTCATCGCTCAAGCAACTGGATCAAATGGAGCAAATGAGACTACGTACGAAAATCTTGGGGGACGTTAACGAAGCCTTAGAAGCTCAGAACTTCAAAAATGAAGAGAGATCGTCAAGTACTATACAGACACACACTAGATGTCCTTTACCATCGTTACAACCGTCTCCTTACCCATCACAAGGTGCATCTAATTATGCCCAAGATTTGTCTTGCTTTGTGAGCGTAGTTCAGATGTGTCCTCCTTCCCAACAACCTGATGGCAATTCAGTTTAATGGGCTGTCCCTAATGTATTGTTAATATGTTTTTCCGTATAAATTAGACGTTTATTTTCCACAATTTTCCTAGTCACATTCAACTCGGATATTTGTAAGTCTTGAACCAAACAATTGTTTCATTGTGATTTTCAGATGATACATAGATACTTGTTAACAGTTCCTTATTTGCTAATAATATCTAATGTTACTGTAAAAGAAGGTTAACAAATATATGTCTATGTTAGTAAATATACACTCCTGGAAATTGAAATAAGAACACCGTGAATTCATTGTCCCAGGAAGGGGAAACTTTATTGACACATTCCTGGGGTCAGATACATCACATGATCACACTGACAGAACCACAGGCATATAGACACAGGCAACAGAGCATGCACAATGTCGGCACTAGTACAGTGTATGTCCACCTTTCGCAGCAATGCAGGCTGCTATTCTCCCATGGAGACGATCGTAGAGATGCTGGATGTAGTCCTGTGGAACGGCTTGCCATGCCATTTCCATCTGGCGCCTCAGTTGGACCAGCGTTCGTGCTGGACGTGCAGACCGCGTGAGACGACGCTTCATCCAGTCCCAAACATGCTCAATGGGGGACAGATCCGAAGATCTTGCTGGCCAGGGTAGTTGACGTACACCTTCTAGAGCACGTTGGGTGGCACGCGATACATGCGGACGTGCACTGTCCTGTTGGAACAGCAAGTTCCCTTGCCGGTCTAGGAATGGTAGAACGATGGGTTCGATGACGGTTTGGATGTACCGTGCACTATTCAGGGTCCCCTCGACGATCACCAGTGGTATACGGCCAGTGTAGGAGATCGCTCCCCACACCATGATGCCGGGTGTTGGCCCTGTGTGCCTCGGTCGTATGCAGTCCTGATTGTGGCGCTCACCTGCACGGCGCCAAACACGCATACGACCATCATTGGCACCAAGGCAGAAGCGACTCTCATCGCTGAAGACGACACGTCTCCATTCGTCCCTCCATTCACGCCTGTCGCGACACCACTGGAGGCGGGCTGCACGATGCTGGGGCGTGAGCGAAAGACGGCCTAACGGTGTGCGGGACCGTAGCCCAGCTTCATGGAGACGGTTGCGAATGGTCCTCGCCGATACCCCAGGAGCAACAGTGTCCCTATTTTGCTGGGAAGTGGCGGTGCGGTCCCCTACGGCACTGCGTAGGATCCTACGGTCTTGGCGTGCATCCGTGCGTCGCTGCGGTCCGGTCCCAGGTCGACGGGCACGTGCACCTTCCGCCGACCACTGGCGACAACATCGATGTACTGTGGAGACCTCACGCCCCACGTGTTGAGCAATTCGGCGGTACGTCCACCCGGCCTCCCGCATGCCCACTATACGCCCTCGCTCAAAGTCCGTCAACTGCACATACGGTTCACGCCCACGCTGTCGCGGCATGCTACCAGTGTTAAAGACTGCGATGGAGCTCCGTATGCCACGGCAAACTGACTGACACTGACGGCGGCGGTGCACAAATGCTGCGCAGCTAGCGCCATTCGACGGCCAACACCGCGGTTCCTGGTGTGTCCGTTGTGCCGTGCGTGTGATCATTGCTTGTACAGCCCTCTCGCAGTGTCCGGAGCAAGTATGGGGGTTCTGACACACCGGTGTCAATGTGTTCTTTTTTTCCATTTCCAGGAGTGTATTTTATTGTAACTGGTGGCAGAATTTATTTATAATATTCTAATATTATATGACCAGAATTTATTTATAATATTCTAATATTATATGACCAGTTATACTACTCACAATAACAAAGAGGCTATCAGCTGTTTCTAACGTTGACTTACCTGATTGTAATAGTAAGTTTTTTCTTCTGGAGTGATACATTCCCTGAAGTTGGAATGGCCAGTTATATCGTATCTTATGCCTTGAAACGTTTCTATAGACATGCGATAGTAGTCTTTGAACTTCACTGGAAGATTTCGCAGTGACTGACAAGTTGTAAAAAACTCCCCTGCAGATCTGTCCTCATTAAAACGAAGAACCTAAGTCCTTTTCCTACGTCGTTCTTGTCTAGCAGCAGCTAACATAAAAAATCATCATCCGAATCATTCACGATAACTTCTCAACAACTGCAACTGCTGACCTATAGTGTGTAACTGAGTCCAGTGCGGAAACTCACGAATGACGACAGTACATTTGGTTGAAGCTCAGTGTAATCTCTTCTCGTCCCACGTGCGACAGGTGCGTGCCGTTGTCGGATCGGCTCGGACCCAGTGAAGGCATTCACGTCGGACGACGCCGGGGCGCTTTTATCGCCCTTCACCGGACCCTATCGGAACGGATGACTTCCGGATGCAATGTAGGTGCAACCTAATGGAGACTGTGGGGCCTGAGGTACTCCCCCTGCTAGAGGCATCTCCACAGGCCACATTTCAAATAGGCAATAACCTGCTACATACTGCGAGGAATGTACAGGCCTTCTTCGAAGTGCGATTGCTTCCATGGCCTGCACGTTCGCCAGACATGTCGCCCATCGAACATGCCTAGGATATGGTTGGTCGGCACCTGGTGCGTCACGGCCCTCCAGTAACTGGTGTCTCGGATTTGTGGGCTCGGATACAAACTGCGTAGATGGAAATGACTCAGGAACGTATTCAGAACCTTAGTGATTCAGTGCAACGACGTATAGCAGCCCTAATTGCAGCGCATGACGGGCACACGACGTGCTGAATAGTAGGTCTCAAAGGACATGTACAGATTTGAAAAGGTAATCATTTGTTACTTGTCATGTACCTAACCTGTGGTATTAAATAAATTGAGTTCATGCGTTTCCTTCTTGTTATTGTTGCTGTGGTCTTCAGTCCTGAGACTGGTTTGATGCAGCTCTGCATGCTACCCTATCCTGTGCAATTTTCTTCATCTCCCAGTACCTACTGCAACCTACATCCTTCTGAATCTGCTTAGTGTATTCATCTCTTGGTCTCCCTCTACGATTTTTACCCTCCACGCTGCCCTCCAATGCTAAATTTGTGATCCCATGAAAGCCTCAGAACATGTCCTACCAACCGGACCCTTCTTCTCGTCAAGTTGTACCACAGACTCCTCTTCTCCCCAATTCTGTTCAATACCTCCTCATTAGTTATTTGATCTACCCATCTAATCTTAAGCAATCTTCTGTAGCACCACATTTGGAAAGCTTCTATTCTCTTCCTGTCCAAATTATTTATCGTCCATGTTTCACTTCCATACATGGCTACACTCCATAGAAATACTTTCAGAAACGATTTCCCGACACTTAAATCTATACTCGACGTTAACAAATTTCTCTTCTTCAGAAACGCTCTCCTTGCCATTGCCAGTCTACATTTTATATCTTCTCTACTTCGACCATCATCAGTTATTTTGCTTCCCAAATAGCATAATTCCTTTACTACTTTAAGTGTCTCATTTCCTAATCTAATTCCCTCAGCATCACCCGACTTAATTCGACAACATTCCATTATCCTCGTTTTGCTTTTGTTAATGTTCATCTTATATCTATATATAGACAATGTCTATTCCGTTCAACTGCTCTTCCAAGTCCTTTGCTGTATCTGGCAGAATTACGATGTCATCGGCGAACCTCAAGGTTTTTATTCCTTCTCCATCGATTTTAATACCTACTCCGAATTTTTCTTTTGTTTCCTTTACTGCTTGCTCAATATACAGATTGAATAACATCGAGGACAGGCTACAACACTGTCTCACTCCCTTCCCAACCGCTGCTTCCCTTTCATGTCCCTCGACTCTTACAACTGCCAAATGCTTTCTGTATAAATTGTAAATAGCCTTTCGCTCCCTGTATTTTACCCTTGCCACCTTTAGAATTTGGAAGAGAGTATTCCAGTCAACATTGTCAAAAGCTTTCTCTAAGTCTACAAATGCTAGAAACGTAGGTTTGTCTTTCCTTAATCTTTCTTCTAAGATAAGTCGTAAGGTCAATATTGCCTCATGAGTTCCAATATTTCTACGGAATCCAAACTGATCTTCCCCGATGTCAGCTTCTACCAGTTTTTCCATTCGTCTGTAAAGAATTCGTGTTAGTATTGTAGTATTTTGCAGCTGTGACTTATTAAACTGATAGTTCGGCAATTTTCACATCTGTCAACACCTGCTTTCTTTGGGATTGGAATTATTATATTCTTCTTTAAGTCTGAGGGCACTTCGCCTGTCTCATACATCTTCCTCACCAGACGGTAGTGTTTTGTCAGGACTGGCTCTCCCAAGGCCGGCAGTAATTCTAATGGAATGTTGTCTACTCCCGGGGTCTTGTTTCGGCTCAGGTCTTTCAGTGCTCTGTCAAACTCTTCACGCAGTATCGTATCTCCCATTTCATCTTCATCTATATTCTCTTACATTTCTATAATATTGTCCTCAAGTACATCGCCCTTGTATAGACCCTCTATATACTCCTTCCACCTTTCTGCTATCCCTTCTTTGGTTAGAACTGGGTTTCCATCTGAGCTCTTGATATTCATACAAGTGGTTTTCTTTTCTCCAAAGGTCTCTTTGAGATAAGCCTCTACATCCTTACATTTGTCCTCTAGCCATCCCTGCTTAGCCATTTTGCACTTCCTGTCGATCCCATTTTTGAGACGTTTGTATTGCTTTTTGCCTGCTTCATTTACTGAATTTTTATATTTTCTCCTTTCATCAATTAAATTCAATATTTCTTCTGTTACCCAAGGATTTTTACTAGCCCCCGTCCTTTTACCTGCTTGATCCTCTGCTGCCTTCACTACTTCATCCCACAGAGGTACCCATTCTTCTTCTACTGTATTCCCCCCCCCCCCCCCCATTTCTGTCAATTGTTCCCTTATGATCTCCCTGAAACTCTGTACAACCTGTGGTTTTATCAGTTTGTCCCACCTTTTTGCAGTTTCTTCAGTTTTAATCTACAGCTCATAACCAATGGATTGTGGTCAGAGTCCACATCTGCCCCTGGAAATGTCTTACAATTTAATACCTGGTTCCTAAATCTCTGTCTTACCATTATATAATCTATCTGATACCTTTTAGTATCTCCGGGATTCTGCCATGTATACAACATTCTTTTATGATTCTTGAACCAAGCGTTAGCTGTGATTAAGTTATGCTCTGTGCAAAATTCTACCACACGGCTTCCTCTTTCATTTCTTAGCCCCAATCCATTTTCACCTATTATGTTTCCTTCTCTCCCTTTTCCTACACTCGAAATTCAGTCACCCATGACTATTAAATTTTCGTCTCCCTTCACTGCCTGAATAATTTCTTTTATCTCATCATACATTTCATCCATTTCTTCATCATCTGCGGAGCTAGTTGACATATAAACTTGTATTATTGTAGTAGGCGTGGGCTTCGTGTCTATCTTGGCCACAATAATGCGTTCACTATGCTGTTTGTAGTAGCTTACCCGCACGACGATTTTTTTATTCATTATTAAACCTACTCCTGCATTACCGCTATTTGATTTTGTATTTATAACCCTGTATTCACCTGACCAAAAATCTTGTTCCTCCTGCCACTGAACTTCACTAATTCCCACTATATCTAACTTTAACCTATACATTTCCCTTTATAAGTTTTCGAAGCTACCTGCTCGATTAGGGGATCTGACATTCCACGCTCCGATCCGTAGACGCCAGTTTTCTTTCTCCTGATAGCAACGTCCTCTTGAGTAGTCCCCGCCCGGGGATCCGAATGGGGGACTATTTTACCTCCGAAATATTTTACCCAAGAGGACGCCATCATCATTTAACCATACAGTAAAGTTGCATGCCGTCGGGAAAAATTACGGCTGTAGTTTCCCCTTGCTTTCAGCCGTTCGCAGTACCAGAACAGCAAGGCCGTTTTGGTTATTGTTACAAGGCCAGATCAGTCAATCATCCAGACTGTTGCCCCTGTAACTACTGAAAAGGCTGCTGCCCCTCTTCAGGAACCACACGTTTGTCTCTCCTCTCAACAGTTACCCCTCCGTTGTGATAGCACCTACGGTACGACCATCTGTATCGCTGAGGCACGCAAGCCTCCCCACCGACGGCAACGTCGATGGTTCTTGGGGTGGGGGTTTCCTTCTTGGTGTTGCAATTTCCACAAACGGTAGTGTAGTTCGTGGCGAAATTTGGAAGTACTTGTAATTCTACTTTTCTTATGATCCGTTTGTGCAAAGTCTCACACATGTTAAACAATACAAACAACTTTTCTTTTAGATTATCCATTACGAATATCTTACATAAAAGAACAGTTACGAAGATTTTCTCAGATGTAGCTGACAGAGATAATGTTACAGATCTTCCACAGATCTTTTGTACAGAACGTATTTATCTTAACAATACGGAATATAATTCGGTTACATCTATTTTACAAAGGTGCCTATTTCTATGTTTTACTGTTTTAGTTTAACGCTGAAGCATCTTAAGAAATGCACCGATTCACTTTCAAGTTTTTCATTTACAATTTTGTCTTCATGTTTTCTTTAATGTGGATATATCTCCAGCTCTTCTAACAAATCCTCTTTATGCCCTTTATCTAGTCGGTGGAGTACCTTCACATTTTTCACTCTGCTTTTTTTTTTTCTTTAATGGATGTCGTGTATTATGTAAGTGTGTAGCTAATGAGTTGTGTGTATAGGCTTTAATGTGTTGAAAATTTGGCCTATTTGTCCTAGGTAAAACATGGAGCATTCCTGGCATTTTACGTCGTATATTCCAGAGTCTGAATTTGGGTCATGATTGCACTTCATATTACATATTAGTTTCTGTTGTAGTCTATCCAGTGTAGAAAACCCAAATTTTACTTTGTGATTTTTAAATATATTTGCAGTCTTCTGTGATAGATTTCCAATGTAGGGGATACTAGATATACATTTCTTTTTGTCTTTTTCTTCTGTGGTGCACTTGGTGTTTGGGTCTTTCTTCAATTTGTCTATGACTGTGTAAACCATCGGAGTAGTATAATAATTAGCAACTACAATCTGTTTCACTATCTTTATTTCTTGTTGGACATTTTCTTGGTTCATACGTACTTTATTTGCCCTCAGTAGGACTGATCTGTATGCTTCCCGATTATGGATAATGGGTGACATGAGATTGTAGCGATTGTGGTATCGATTATTGTACTTTCGTCGTAAATTCTGACTGTGCATATATTGTTGTCTCTTATAATATTTAGGACCAGGTAGTTGATACATTTGTTTTGTTCATGTTCTACTGTAAATGTAATTTTCCCGTATAGGTTATTCAAGCAATTAAGACTGTCTGTTATATCTTTGGCATCCCCATTCTCTAAGAGCAGTGTGTCATCTACGTTTCTCCTATAAAGTTGAATTTTGTTTAGGCAGGGTTCGTGGCTGCAAACAAACTTTTTTTCCAAGTGATAGATGTTTCTGTCAGCCATGGTACCTCATATACATGATCCCATTGCTTGGCAATCTGGTTGCTTACAAAGGTTCTCGTTAAATGTAAACTAGCTATAACTTCGAGTTAGCTGGAGGAGTTAAATAAATTCAGTAATCTCTGTGTATGCAGCTTTCTTATGTTTCATACGGTTCTTTCGGATTAATGTTACAGCTTCTCGTATGGTTTGAGTAAAGTTTGGGAATGTCAAGTGATAAAAATTGAGCATCATGGGGAAATTTTTTGTCTTTTACTTCTTCAGTTATTGTCATGCTATTTTTTATTGAATATGTTGCTTCATATGTATATTTTTCATCATACATTATTCAGTTTGCGTGAAAGCTTGCGTGCTGGGCTGTTTGTAGCGTTCACCATAGGACTCACTGGATTACCTTCTTTAGCCGGCCGGAGTGGCCGAGCGGTTCTAGGCGCTACAGTCTGGAACCACACGACCGCTGCTGTCGCAGGTTCGAATCCTGCCTCGGGCATGGATGTGTGTGATGTCCTTAGGTTAGTTAGGTTTAAGTCCCATAGTGCTCAGAGCCATTTGACCCATTTGATTACCTTCTTTGCTTCTCTAGCATTACATATGCACTTACGCACACAGCTATCATATTCCGCGATGTAAAGGTGCCTGCAGGTTTGAAGGTGGGGAAAACTTTTCCCATTTGGTGGATGAACCAGCCCTTTGGGCCTCCTAGCCATTGATGTCAAACGAGATTATTTCTTTATGTGATACCATTTAGCGTTGTGTTTACGTTGCAGCAGAATGAAGTGAAGATGCGGTAGGGCGAAATTCTATGTCTACACATCAGTCTGTTTCTTTTTTCTTATTTTCTTCTGAACAAAATAAAAATCAAGAGCCATAGAAACGTCGTTTAAACGTTGCTGGTGGGAGCACTGTGTAACGTCTCCTCTACATCTTCATACCGCCCTGAAGTCTTCTCTCACCCTTAATTTCGTGTTCCTAGTTTTATAGCATACGTGAAAGTTATGTAGTAAAAGAAGATATCTAAATATGAATAGGTTAGAATAAACTATCCAAAGGCCTCCACAGATGAGAACGGTCGCTAATACATACCTCAACAAAAATATCATAGAGTTTACTATAATGACTTTTTATAGCACACACATTCAGGTTTGTACAATGTCTTACTCGTATTAACAAAATAAACAAAATTTTTCCTGAAAACAAGAACGATTACAAAACAAAAGTAATATGTCTTCTAACAATGTTGACTGGAATACTCTCTTTCAAATTCTAAAGGTGGCAGGGGTAAAATACAGGGAGCGAAAGGCTATTTACAATTTGTACAGAAACCAGATGGCAGTTATAAGAGTCGAGGGACATGAAAGGGAAGCAGTGGTTGGGAAAGGAGTGAGACAGGGTTGTAGCCTCTCCCCGATGTTGTTCAATCTGTATATTGAGCAAGCAGTATAGTAAACAAAAGAAAAATTCGGAGTAGGTATTAAAATTCATGGAGAAGAAACAAAAACTTTGAGGTTCGCCGATGACATTGTAATTCTGTCAGAGACAGCAAAGGACTTGGAAGAGCAGTTGAATGGAATGGACAGTGTCTTGAAAGGAGGATATAAGATGAACATCAACAAAAGCAAAACAAGGATAATGGAATGTAGTCTAATTAAGTCGGGTGATGCTGAGGGAATTAGATTAGGAAATGAGGCACTTAAAGTAGTTAAGGAGTTTTGCTATTTGGGGAGCAAAATAACTGATGATGGTCGAAGTAGAGAGGATATAAAATGTAGGCTGGCAATGGCAAGGAAAGCGTTTCTGAAGAAGAGGAATTTGTTAACATCCAGTATTGATTTAAGTGTCAGGAAGTCATTTCTGAAAGTATTCGTATGGAGTGTAGCCATGTATGGAAGTGAAACATGGACGATAAATAGTTTGGACAAGAAGAGAATAGAAGCTTTCGAAATGTGGTGCTACAGAAGAATGCTGAAGATTAGATGGGTAGATCACATAACTAATGAGGAAGTATTGAATAGGATTGGGGAGAAGAGAAGTTTGTGGCACAACTTGACCAAAAGAAGGGATCGGTTGGTAGGACATGTTCTGAGGCATCAAGGGATCACCAATTTAGTATTGGAGGGCAGCGTGGAGGGTAAAAATCGTAGAGGGAGACCAAGAGATGAATACACTAAGCAGATTCAGAAGGATGTAGGTTGCAGTAGGTACTGGGAGATGAAAAAGCTTGCACAGGATAGAGTAGCATGGAGAGCTGCATCAAACCAGTCTCAGGACTGAAGACCACAACAACAACAACATGTCTTTTAACAGTACATCTTGGAAACAAATATCTGTCTCTGATTATGGCAGTTATCAGTTTGCAGATGCATAAGTTCTCCCACTTTGCGAGGTGTGCTCTGGATGGGACCATCAAGTTTGGCTTGGGCTATGAGGTCGCATTCCTCAATGGCAGTTTCAGTGAGGTTCTGAAGATTGTCTGGTGGATTCAGGTACTGTGGAACGGCCACCTTCCACAGGTTTCATATCGACTAGGATGAAGTTGTCTTCGATTTCACGTCTGCAGAGCTTTACAATCGTTTTTAGGAGCTCTTGGAGGTATCGGCGACCAGTCATACTGTCGTAGATGAGAATTACAGGGGTCCACCGTCTCATCATTATTGCCGCCCAGGACATTACACTACACCTGCAAACACATGGAATTCCTGAACGTATCGAGGTTCTTGGTGTCGTCTAGCTGTTTTCCAAACCCTAACACGTCTAGTGTCCAGTCGCAAACCAATCCTTGTCTCATCAGCAAACGTGACATTGCTCCATTCTGCAACGGTCCAATGTTTCTGTGCAAGAGCACAGGTCATTCGACTGACGTCGGTTACGTGGTTCACTGCAAAACTTCTCATTGGTCTTCTGGAGTGAAGGCTACCCTGATGCAATCTTCTGCGCACTGTTTGGTCCGAGATACGTATCCTTGTGGCCCGGTAGAAGTCATTTCCAATGTTTCTGGCAGTTGAGTTGGGCGCTTGCTAGCAGACAATTGGAGGAAACGATCCTGCATTGATGTTGTCATCAGAGTAAGACCACTGCAGTGTCTGTTGTTCACATTTCCCGCCTCTCTACACTTACTCTACACCTTAGACTCACAGATTTAATGATATGTAACCGATGGGCAACATCTTGCTGTGATGACCTGCTGAAAGTAAAGCCACTCTCCTAACTCTATCAAAGTACTGTATGCCTCTGTATGGCATGTTACCACACTGTTGAACGCAAACTGAATGAAGCTGTTGTTGATACCGGACCGCTCGCGGACGCGCAACATGACAGTAGTAAACGCAGTCCAATGGATAATGCATGAAATGCGTAGATCAATTAGACATCTGGTATCGTAGCCTACGTACATTTTACGATTGTATTCCAAACTTTTGTTGAGCAGTGTATTTGCTATGTGCACAAATTTTATATATCCAACTGTTTATATGGAATATGAGTCACTGGTGTAGTACAGCGACTGTGCGCGTCTTAAGCAACTTCGAAGCAGCAACTGAATTAAACGTCCGCTATGGAAACGCTGCCCTAACACGTCCCAATGCGGGCAGTCAGAGCGGTGTTATTCTTACCTCTAATATTTTTTTCTTCGTGTTGACCTATTGGGATCATGTAACATCTTTGACTGCTTTCTTAGTGATGACCCATTTTCCGGTACTTCATCATCTTCCCATGTTATTTATTCCTTTCTTCTGTCATGTTGTTCTTCATTTCTCATTTGTTTCTGCTTTGAAAGCCTTCTAAATTCAGTATTTTATTTATAAAATAAGTTCTTTCTATGCTACACGATTTTTTGATAAAGCTTCTTTCTAGTACGTTTCATCTTTCTGTGATTCATGCTATTGTTGTCTTCTTTTTCAGGTGTACAGGACACTAGTTTTCGCAGCCTTTCCTCAGGTGCCCAAACAAGATTAATTTCAGTTTGATATTATTTCCGATTATTCCGTATATCTTGGTAGATTACATTATTCTCGTTTTTCGACAACCTGTTGTTTGTATTGCACCCATTAATTTTGTAATAATCCTTTCTCAATTATATATATTCTGAACAAATTACAGTTTATTGTTAAGCATTCACATGCACATAAATTTTCTGGTTTTTCTGGCCTTAGAGCTTTAGTTTTGTATTTCTATGAACCCTTTTATTGTTGTAGATAGTTTTAGTTAAACCATATAATGTTTATATGTCACTAATTTTTACAACTATTGCAAACCTTCCTAGTTTTTGTTTGCTTAACCTGTTTGTGTTTCTACGTTCTTTTATATGCATTTTTCATTACACGAATTTTTTTCAACTGAAATTCGGAGACTAGTTCTATTGGCTGTACTTTCCAGTATATTCATTTCTATAACCTCTTCTGCGAGGCTAAGGAAAAGTAATGCGAAATCGTTTGCAAAACTGAGGCAGTCTAAATTAATTATATTCTTGGAATAACTGCGCAAATGTCGCGTGGTTTAGAACTATATTCCACAATTTTAAAAATTTCTCTGACACGAAACAAAGCAATAAAGGCAATAAGTCATCTTTTTGCCTTAAACCAGACCTCATTTCAAATAACTGAGAGACTTGCCCCATAAAACTCACTTTTCATCTCATATTTATCATAGTCATAATTGCTAATTTTAATACCGAATACTATATTAGATTTTTCTATTACTTCTCTGTCCGCTGAATCAAGTGTTTTTTTGAAATCGATAAATGATAATTTTATATGTTTATTCACTACCATACTGTGAAAACACTACTTTTAAGTAATACATCTGTTCTGCACAAAATTTTCTCTTTCAGTAAACACCCTGATATTTTCCTAGTTGTATGCCTAAAATTTATTCAGCTCTGGTTTGAGGATTTTTAACACATTTTTCATGTCACTGGTAGAAGTGGGATTTCTCTGTAGTTGTTAATATATCGTCTGTCTTCCTCTAAACGCAATGGACAGATTAACTGTTTTTAACATTTCCTGTTTTCTACAGGTCCTCAAAAAGTGAGTGCAGATTTCTTATAATGTTCGGGTCTGAACATGTCAATTTCTTATAATGTTCGGGACTGAACATGTCAATAATACTGCAGAACTTCAGCCTACGCCAAAAGATTTGCTGTTTTGGAATGATTTAATGGCTTCATGGTTTTTTAGGTACGAGGGTTGACCAGGAAGTTCCGTTTGGTCGCGAAATGGAAGCCACTGAGAAAATTCGGTAAAGCTTCGCACAGATGTGTTGGGCAGTGTCTCTAGTATGCCCGTCGATCGTGTCGCGTCGCTCTTTTCAGTTTTCAGTGAACAGTGAGCACGTAAAAATGCGTAGGGAATAGCGTCTCCCACCAAGTATGAGGGCATGGTTGCATGGTTAGAGAATTCGCCAGTGTCATTTAGCCCACAAACACAACTGTCGAGCAGTTCCTTCTTCATGCCAATTCTCGGCCGCGCACTGCAGGGCAATGAAGACGCTCCTGAAGCGTTTCCGATAAGAAGTGTTTCATCACCCTCAATACAGTCCGTAATAGGCTCCCCCTGAGTCTCATCTCTGCTCACAAGAACCGCTGGCTACGAATAAAAAATTTTTCCACAGACAACGAGCTGCAGACCAGTGCAGATAATTGGCCAAAAGCACAGGCGACTGGTTTCTATGACGAGAATATTGGAAAGTTAATACAACACTACGACAAAACCCGAAGATGGAACGGCGACTATATAGAGAAGTAGGTGGAAAGTGTACATAATTGTTGCAAATAAAACTTTTCTGGTTTTCGCTGTGTTTCCATTCCACGACCGATCGGAACTTACTTTCTGGACAACCGTCGTAGGCCAGCCGCTGTGGCCGAGCGGTTCTAGGCGCTTCAGTCTGGAACCTAGCGGCCGCTCCGGTCGTAGGTTCGAATCCTGCCTCGGGCATGGATGTGTGTGATGTCCTTAGGTTAGTTAGGTTTAAGTAGTTCTAAGTTCTAGGGGACTGATGACCTCAGATGTTAAGTCCCATAGTGCTCAGAGACATTTGAACCATTCGAACCAATCCTCGTATATTATTTTTCTTTCTCAACTTTTGTTGCCTTGCTGAAAATTCTAATTTAATTTTTGGAACTGAGAGCATCAGGAGTATGTCAAAAACTATTGCTAATTCTTTGCTAACATTACGTACCTCCATTGGTATCATTGTTATTAATATTATACGAAAAAAGGGAAACCTAATAAACCTACTTTACAAGTTACGTTTTCTGTTCTAAGTTCATTAAAACTACTTTACAAGTTAAATTTTCTGTTCTAAGTTCATTGCCTTTCGTGGTTTTAACTCGCATACCAAATTCTGTTGACCCTTACAAGTATACTTGCAATACAGTCGCACAAATCGCAAAAATATTAATTTCTAGGATAACTTTTTGCGGAACTCAAATTATATTGTTCTGTAGATCTGCCAAGAGGTAATCAGATTCACCCATTCCGTATAAACTTACAGATGTGTCTCAAATCATTCACAACATTATGACACCAGGTGCCAAACATTATGCAAAAATGTCTTATTTGTGCTGTCGTAAATAGTCATGAATGACAAAATCCACATCTATTATTAAAAATTATTTCTTTTATAAAAGGCAAATCCCAACCTGGTTTCAGCACCTGTATCTCATCTTGAGGTGCATCTGCAAAATTATAAAGCAGTAATTAGACCAATCCGCATGGATGCACAGCTGAGGTTAAAATATGTTGAAATATCTGGTAAGACATCTTCTTCAATTTTAGGCCCGCCAGAAAGCTTCTCGCAGAGGAGGTCCTACATAAAAAGACAAAGGTCCTCAATTAAAAGAGTGGAACCACGGCTAAATGGAATCAGATATGAAGTATTAACGACCCGATATCCCACACGCCCACTTTAAAACTTTCAACGGTCTGGGTGTAAGGGCTAGTCATACATGGATCCACATGACGGTAGATAGTTTCTTCGAACACTGATCGTCCTTTATGAACTCATATGTTAATGAACGTATACGGTTTTTTCTAAGAGTTTGTGTTGGTCCTGCTTTGATTTCCGTATGTTTACAATGTGGGTAGGTGTTATTATTGCCGGCCGGAATGGCCGTGCGGTTCTAGGCGTTACAGTCTGGAACCGCGCGACCGTTACGGTCGCAAGTTCGAATCCTGCCTCTGGGATGGATGTGTGTGATGTCATTAGGTTAATTAGGTTTAAGTAGTTCTAAGTTCTAGGGGACTGCTGACCTCAGAAGTTAAGTCCCATAGTGCTCAGAGCCATTTGAACTATTTTTGTTATTATTGATTTATAATTTCACAGAAGCACGTGAATATGTGACACAGGTCGAGATTTTTCGGGTAACTGTGTTTTAGGCTTTGAAGTGAAAGGCTTGAAAGTGAAGAAGCCGAGGATAACTTCTGAAAATTGGGTGGTAAGACAACAGCAGTTCAGATAGTTAAACAGATTACTAAAAACGGTAAGTTAATGGATATGTCTCCAGAATGAGATTTTCACTTTGCAGCGGAGTGTGCGCTGACATTGAACTTCCTGGCAGAATAAAACTGTGTGCCGGACCGAGATTCGAACTCGGGACCTTTGCCTTTCGTGGGCAAGTGCTCTACCAACTTTTTTTGTTTTTTGTTTTCTTTTATTTCTTATTTTTAATGGCAATTGCTCTAGCAACATTTTTTTAAAGTTGCACATAAGGAGAAAACAAATAAAAACCTCTTGTGTATGAAAATAAAAGACGACATTCTTCATAAAATAACACAATATCCTTTGAAAACGTAAAACATAAAAGGTAGCTATATTTCCGCAAAGACCTTCTTTTTTATTGTTTTTTTAGGTTTTTTATTGTTTTTGTTTTTGTTAACGTAAGTGAGTATACAGTCTCACCATCAGCAGCAACCCAATCTTTATTTGTTTAGTTTTTGTTTTTTGGGGGGGGGGGGGGGGGTGGGAGCACAGGAGAAAGAAAACAAATAGGCTGCAGATAGAGAGCTGTGTGTGAAAAGGATAAACATGTGTAGGGAAAAAAATAACTTTGAAGAGGAGGAGAAAAGAGAAGTGAAATAAAATAGGAATACTTTTCGCGCCATGCTCGACTTTGGAGCGCCATCAGAAAAAAATGCATTCTATCATTGGCTATTAAAGGGGAACGTGGGATCGTCCAGTCTTGGCTGGCACGGTTCGTGGAGATTCCAGCTTTGAGGCGGGTTGGTGAAAATACTCTGTAAATAGTTCGCGAATGTGGCCCGATAGTGTCGATGTCGGCGAAGGGTGTGGTGGTGTACTTGGAGGCGTGTCCAAAAGTCTGCCGGAACGACGATGTCGTCCCGGAAGAGGTAGTTGACAGCCATGCCACTGATCCATGAGATGGCGTGCCACTTAGCCGATGGAAAGTATGTCGTGTCGGGATATATCATCACGGTAGGAGAAATGTGATGTGGTGGTACTCGGAGGTAGAAAGCCACAATCTTCTGTGCGAGGGTCCAGACAGCTGCCGCATCCAACTGAGCTACTCAAGCACGACTCACGCCCCGCCCTCACAGCTTTACTTCCGCCAGTACCTCGTCGCCTACCTTCCTAACCTTGCAGAAGATCTCCTGCGATGGATATAATATCATATTGAGATAATTTCATTGTAATTGAAGGGATGATACACATTTGAAAATACTATGTCAGTTTTCTAGTAATGTGATGTTACCTATTCTAAACAGTTCTTGTCCTCGGTGTTAGCGTCCAGAGTTTTACGCACTATGGGGCAGTTTTATGTACCACAATGAATGTTTCAAGTACAGCAGTAGACAGCAGACAAGAGTGAGCCAGATAAGAGCAAAACTGTAGAGACCTGCGTTGGCAGTTGGACGTGGTGTTATTCAGTTAAGACTCTCGCAGGGGCCGTAAAACAGCGTCACAAGCAGGTGGCTGTGGCTGGTGAGAATGGCCTGTGGAGAGGAAGTAAGAAGGCGACATGAGCAGGGGGCTGGGGGCAGCCAGGGGACGGCGGCGGCGCTGAGGGCACCGGAGAAGGGCAGGGGTCGAGTGCGCGCGCCGCCCTACGACACACTGCAGGTCGCCCGCCGTCTGCACTGACGGGGCTGCGTGCCAGGTGGTGGGGGGGGGGGGGGGGGAAAGGCCGGCTGGGGTGGCGCCGCCCCTCAACGCTCCGCCTCCCTTCCACTGTTTGTCTACACGGGAATCACATTGTATGCTGTGCCCACTCAGGGGCTGGTTTGAATACTGAATAGGCTCTTGACCAAGTCGGAAGATACGAGTATCTAACTGAAATGTTATCCGTCCTATTTAAACCACTAATTCACCACTGGCCATTACAGTTGCAACAATATGCAGGCAGATTAGTATGGAAGGCACCTCATGCTTGCTTATGCAAATGCTTAGCATGTCACCACAACCTAACAAGTTAGGTAGAGTATCACCATCAGCATCCCACATACAAGGTCAACCAGACCTCTACCGACAAACTTTCAGAGGTCACTATACGAACCATATTAATAATAAGGAGACTGGACCTGGATAAACTGAAAGAACAAGTGATTGTACAGAGTTTCAGAGAGAGCATAACGAAACAATTGACAGGAATGGTGAAAAGAAATACAGTAGAAGAAGAATGGGTAGCTTTGAGGAATGAAATAGTGAAGGTATCAGAGGACCAAATAGGTAAAAAGACGAGGGCTAGTAGATACCCTTGGGTAACAGCAGAAATATTGAATTTAATTGATGAAAGGAGAAAATATAAAAATGCAGTAAATGAAGCAGGCAAAAAGGAAAACAAACGTCTCAAAAATGAGATCGACAGGTAGTGCAAAATGGCTAAGCAGGCATGGCTAGAGGACAAATATAATGATGTAGAGGCTTATCTCACTAGGGATAAGAGGGATAAGATAGATACCGCCTACAGGAAAATTAAAGAGACCTTTGGAGAAAAGAGAACCACTTGTATGAATATCAAGAACTCAGATGTATACCCAGTTCTAAGCAAGGAAGGTAAAGCAGGAAGGTGGAAGGAGTATATAGAGGGTCTATACAAGGGCGATGTATTTGAGGGCAATGTTATAGAAATTGAAGAGGATGGAGATGAAGATGAAATGGGAGATATGATACTGCGTGAAGAGTTTGATAGAGCATTGAAAGAGCTAAGTCTAAATAAGGCCCCGGGAGTAGACAACATTCCATTAGAACTACTGACGGCCTTGGGAGAGCCAGTCCAGACAAAACTCTACCGTCTGGTGAACAAAACGTATAAGACAGGCGAAATACCCTCAGACTTCAAGAAGAATATAATAATTCCAATCCCAAAGAAAGCAGGCGTTGACAGATGTGAAAATGACCGAACTATCAGTTTAATAAGTCACGGCTCCAAAATACTAAAGCGAATTCTTTACAGACGAATGGAAAAACTGATAGAAGCCGCCCTCGGGGAAGATCAGTTTGGATTCCGTAGAAATATGGGAACACGTGGGGCAATACTGACCATACCACTTATTTTAGAAGCTAGATTAAGAAAAGGCAAAACCTACGTTTTTAGCATTTGTAGACTTAGAGAAAACTTTTGACAATGTTGACTGGAATACTCTCTTCCAAATTCTGAAGTTGGCAGGGGTAAAATACAGGGAGCGACAGGCTATTTACAATTTGTACAGACAGCAGATGGCAGTTATAAGAGTGGAGGGGCATGAAAGGGAAGCAGTGGTTGGGAAGGGAGTAAGACAGGGTTGTAGCCTCTCCCCGATGTTGTTCGATCTGTATTTTGAGCAAGCAGTAAAGGAAACAAAAGAAAAATTCGGAGTAGGTATTAAAATCAATGGAGAAGAAATAAAAACTTTGAGGTTCGCCGATGACATTGTAATTCTGTCAGAGACAGCAAAGGACTTGGAAGAGTAGTTGAACGGAATGGACAGAGAGTATAAGATGAACATCAACAAAAGCAAAACGATGATAATGGAATGTAGTCGAATTAAGTCGGGTGATGCTGAGGGAATTAGATTAGGAAATGCGACACTTAAAGTAGTAAAGGAGTTTTTCTATTTGGGGAACAAAATAACTGATGATGGTCGAAGTAGAGACGATATAAAATGTAGACTGGCAATGGCAAGGAAAGCGTTTCCGAAGAAGAGAAATTTGTTAACATCGAGTATTGTTTTAAGTGTGAGGAAGTCGTTTCTGAAAGTATTTGTATGGAATGTACCCATGTATGGAAGTGAAACATGGACGATAAATAGTTTAGACAAGAAGAGAATAGAAGCTTTCGAAATATGGTGCTACAGAAGAATGCTGAAGATTATATGGGAAGATCACATTACTAATGAGGAGATATTGAATAGAATTGAGGAGAAGAGGAGCTTGTGCCACAACTTGACTAGAAGAAGGGATCGGTTTGTAGGACATGTTCTGAGGCATCAAGGGATCACCAATTTAGTACTGGAGGGCAGCGTGGAGGGTAAAAATCGTAGGGGGAGACCAAGAGATGAATACACTAAGCAGATTCAGAAGGATGTAGGCTGCAGTAGGTACTGGGAGATGAAGAAGCTTGCACAGGATAGAGTAGCATGGAGAGCTGCATGAAACCAGTCTCAGGACTGAAGACCATAACAACAACAACAACAACAATATGAACCATATTAATAAGTGGTAAAACGCTAGACTCGCATTTTCCATTTTCTTTGCTTTCTCTAAATCGCTAGTGGCACTGCCGATTTCTTTTTACATTCCTCCCCAGCCAGAGCGCGAGGTCCGTTGCTAATAAACTACACGTCTGCGGCACGTTAAAGACAAACCTTTCATTTTCCCTCTCTCAAAATGTGGGGAAGATGAAATTCAAAGCCGGCCGCTGTGGCCGAGCGGTTCTAGGCGCTTCAGTCCGGAACCGCGATGCTACTGCGGTCGCAGGTTCGAATCCTGCCTCGGACATGGATCTGGCTCGAAATCTGGCAGAAAACCGAAAGGGATTCTGGTCATACACAAAGCACACCAGTTTCAAGACGCAATCAATACCTTCACTGCGCGATAACAACGGTGAAGTCACTGATGACAGTGCCGCTAAAGCCGAGTTATTAAACACGGTTTTCCGAAACTCCTTCACCAAAGAAGACGAAGTAAATATTCTTGATTTCCAATTAACAACAACTGCCAAGATGAGAAACATAGAACTAGATATCCTCGGTGTAACGAAGCAGCTTAAGTCACTTAATTAAGGCAAGGCCTCCGGTCCAGATTGTATACCAGTCAGGTTCCTCTCAGAGTATGCTGATCAAATAGCTCCAGCATTTAGCATTTATGTACAACCACTCGTTCACAGAAACATCCGTATATAAAGACTGTAAAATTTCTCAAGTCACACCACTACCCAAAAAGCGAAGTAGGAGTAATCCGCTGAATTACAGGCCTATATCACTAACGCCGATTTGCAGCGGTGTTTTGGAACATATACTGTATTCGAACATTATGAAGTACCTCGAAGAAAACGAGTTATTGACACATAGTCAGCACGGTCTCAGCAAATATAGTTCTTGTGAAACACAACTAGCCCTTGAATGAGATTTTCACTCTGCAGCGGAGTGTGCGCTGATATGAAACTTCCTGGCAGATTAACACTGTGTGCCCAACCGAGACTCGAACTCGGGACCTTTGCCTTTCGCGGGCAAGTGCTCTACCATCTGAGCTAGCGAAGCACGACTCACACCCGGTACTCACAGCTTTACTTCTGCCAGTATCTCGTCTCCTACCTTCCAAACTTTACAGAAGCTCTCCTGCGAACCTTGCAGAACTACTACTCCTGAAAGAAAGGATACTGTGGAGACATGGCTTAGCCACAGCCTGGGGGATGTTTCCAGAATGAGATTTTCACTCTGCAGCGGAGTGTGCGCTGATATGAAACTTCCTGGCAGATTAAAACTGTGTGCCCGACCGAGACTCGAACTCGGGACCTTTGCCTTTCGCGGGCAAGTGCTCTGCCATCTGAGCTACCGAAGCACGACTCACGCCCGGTAATCACAGCTTTACTTCTGCCAGTATCTCACCTTCCAAACTTTACAGAAGCTCTCCTGCGAGGAGATGTAGATGTAAATGTAGATGTGTAATGTCCTTAGGTAAGTTAGGTTTAAGTAGTTCTAAGACTAGAGGACTGATGACCTCAGATGTTAAGTCCCATAGTGCTTATAGCCATTTGAACCATTTGAAATTCAAAATCAAAACAATTACATGTGTGAACTTCATTCTTTTATTACAATGAGGTGACAGAAGCCATGGGATACCTCCTAATATCGTGTCGGAACTCCTTCGGAAGACGTAATAAAAAAACTCAACGTGGCATGGACTCAACAAGTAGTTGGTAGTCCCCGGCAAAAATACTGACCCATGCTGCCTCTGTAGCAATAATAATTGCGGAGGTGTTGCCGGTGCAGAATTTCATAGCCAATTGACCTCTCTGTTATGGCCCACAGATATTTGATTGGATTAATTTTGCGCGATCTGGGTGGCCAAATGATTCACTAGAATGACGCTTCATTCGAACCCAAACTCGATAAGATAAAGTCAATGTTGTATGAATTCACGTAAACGATATGCAAATAACAAGTAAATCACAAGTGCACACCGAGATTGAAATACTTGAGGCTGGCGTACACACACACATTCAAGACACGACGGTCACAAAAGCTTTCAGTTCTGGAGAGGCAAACCACACACCAGGGAGCCAGTCCCTTCAGGGGACGAGTCAACCTATCTACGTCGGCCGGCGACTGCCCATAGAGCAGACAGCGTTTGCCTGAGAGAAAGGGAGAACGCCCCGTGTTCGGCTTAAAAGCATTCCGCTACATTGAGTAGGAGCGCCCAGCCTACGCATTCCTTACAAACATAGCACGCAGTTTCAGAGGTTTTTCGCAGGGAGACAGCAAACGCCAAACCCCGATGCTACAGATTTCTGGATTGGTCACCTTAAACGAAACGTCATTCTCCAGTTTTATAAGAGCAATGCTGATTGGCAGACTATATTCCTGACGCCTTGAGCTGAAGGAGTAATGGAAGAGACCGAAAGATATACCCCTTCACGTCTGCTGTGGTGAGGAGCCGTTCTGTTGTTGCTCTTGGAGCGAGAAGACGTAACGAGAGCGTGTGCGAATCGGAGTGCGACTCTATATTGAGTCCTTGCGATTGAGCATTGTTCACTGTGTTGGTCACCACACTTACTGAGCGGTGTGAACGGACAGAGTTATAGTTAAACGCCTGTGGGCGAATTTTTAAGTGGCATCGTGGTGGACTGGTTCTCTGACCCGTGTACCATGCCGATAGTTAGACTAGGGGCGAATAGGAGTCTTTGACTTCATCGAGGCGTAGGGAGAGTTTGATTGGCGAAGGTCAATCCAGATAGAACGAGAGTTATCTTACTTGTCAGCAGCGAGCGGCACAGACAGCATTCATCGCAGCTTACGGTATTGTGCCTTACAGCTCTTGCGAGCCCAATATTTCCTCCACAACAGTACACTTCACTGCATTTCACACGCGACAGCCTCACCCATACCTAGCAACATTCTAATGGATAATTATTCAAGTTGAGTAGGTGCGGCTCTCAGCCATTCTGCCAAGTCAATAACAATCTTAAACTTTGTACAGAAATTTCATTAGCGAATCCTATCCTTAAGAGGTAACTTCACATTCCGGCAAAAGAATCCGGAAATAACTTGTTCAGTTCATAACTAAAAGTGCCATTGTGATTTCTCAGAATTTTTGAAAAAAAAACAATAATTTTCGTTACTTTCATGTTTTTCTTACACTAACTAGCACTACTCCAGTACTCAAGTATCCCACTAGTTACGTAAGAAATTTTGTGAATTTTTGTGTCATTTCCTTACAGCGGACGACTCCAGAAGATATTTATTGCTGAAAGTTTTTCAGGCATTTCTCTTTAGAACGTTAGGAGCGTCTGTCTGACTTCTGTGGTGTGGGGGTGGATATTGCATCTTGCAGGAGCCACAAGGTAAAGGGAACATCTCAGATTAATCCCTTTCGCAGAATGACAGAATAGCACCACACGTTGCTCACAACAACTCTACGAAAACGTCACTACTCTCGGTCATTAAGCGAAGGCCGACAGCCATTGTCGGGGATGAGAGATATTGCCTGAAATTTGATAATGTTGGCACACTATTCGCATTGTGGATCAGGGAATACTGAAACCCCTAACGATTTCGAAATGGATCGTCCAGCAGACTCTTGACCCTAGGGATATCGGAGTACTGAATTCTCAAACAATTTCCGAAATGGAATATCACATAGGTATACCTCCAGCTACTATTCCGCGTTCAGAGGCATTCATATTGGGCCATCTGTGTGGTCAAATCATTCGCTCGAATTGTCCAGAATGTTCTTCAAACCAGTCGCGAACAATTGTGGCCCAGTGACATAGCGCTTTTTCATCCACAAAAATTCACTCGTTGCTTGGGAACACCAAGTCCATGAGTGGCTGAAAATGGTATCCAAGTAGCAGAACATCATCATTCCCAGTCAATGACCGGTACAATTGGACCAGACAACCCGGTCCGTTCCATGTAAACACAGCCCAAACCATTATGAATACACCACCAGCTAGTACAGTGCCTTGTTGACAACCCGGGTTATGGCTTCATGAGGTCTGTGCCACACACAAACCCTGAGGTCAGCGCTTTCAAACTGAAAGTGGGACTCGTCTGCCCACGCTATGTTTTTACAATCGCCCAGGTTCAATCGACATGGTCACGAGACCAGGAGAGCCGCTGCTCGGCGTGTTGTGCTGTTAGCAAATGCTCTCTCGTCGGTCGTCTGCTGCCATAGACCATCAACGCCAAATTTGGCAACAATGTCCTAACGGATGTATTCGTCGTACGTCCCACATTGATTTCTACGGTTATTCCTACGCAAACATCTCTGCCCTCGGTCGTTAAGTGAACGTCGTCGGCCAGAGCGTTGACCGATGTGAGACGTAGTTCCTGAAATTTGGTATTCTAGGTACACTCTTGACACTGCGGATCTCTGAATATTGAATCACCTAACCCTTTTAGAAACAAAATGTCCGACGCGTCTAGCTACAACTGCCAATCCGCTTTCAAAGTCTGTTAATTCCCGTCGTACGGATATAATCACGCCGGGAACCGGTCACATGAGTCATCTGAGTAGAAATTACAGTTCCGCCAGTGCACTGCCCTTTTATACATTGTGTACGCGATACTACTGCCATCTGTATATGTGCATATCGCTGTCCCAACACTTTTTTCACCTCAGTGTAATTTTCTTGGTAGCTTCATCAGAGAGTCTAGATAGGCTATCAACCTATACGCCACTAGTAGACGGCACCTAGATGAACATCTGTGTTCCAAATGGGAGGTAATAGTCTGTGGTGGACGGTACGTCAGCTACCGCTAAATTCCGCCTCCCCACTTTCTCGTTTCTTTAAAGTGCGAAAAATGAGTGTCGGTAAAGTCCGTGTGATATCTAATTTATGGGAGTTTCTCTCCTTGATAATTTCTAGAGTAGGATGTGGGAGGAAGTGATACGTCGTTCTATTCTTCTTGGAACGTAGCTCTCGATATTTCTACAGTAGCCATCTTTGTGATACACAATATCTCTCTTGCACCAAATGCTAATGGAGTTCGTTGTGCACCTCCGTTACGTTATCTCCCCGACCATAGTATCGCGTAATGAGACAGGCTGTTCTTCGTTGGATCTCCTCTGTCTTGCAAAACACCGCGTGTGTAAGTGAATTACACTGAATCAGAATCTGAACGTGGAACAGGCAAACAGACCCAGTGCTGAATTCAGTGTACGCGACGGATTTACTGGTGCTGTAAATTATTTACACCCTAGAAGTGGATCTTAAAGTGGAGAATGGACGTAACATTTATCGTTGATAAATTTTAAATGTGATGATGCATACAACATTTAAAAACTCTCCATGGTTTATTACATAAATACGTTTGGAAACAAAGCATTCAAAACAATTACGAAATTATCAACGTTATAGTTGAGCCGTGGTGCGCCTTTCTGGCACACTAGCTCTTTGGCGCGACACTATCGATTAGCCGGCTGTACTAGGATCTTTGCCCCTGTTGTGATCTCACTGGTGTTTCGCGCCCGGGACAGTTGGTGTTGGACTCGCTACGAGGCGCAAGGACCTGCTTGCGTGGACGAAAGAGGAAAACACGCGAGCTCGCCCAGCAGCGGCGCGGCAGTCTACCTCGTAAGACGGTCGAGGGTTTGTGGTGAACCTGCCTGATGTCAACTCCGGGCGCTGTTCGTCGCATTGCCTTGGTGCCTGTTTCCTCGGAGAGACCCATCCCTGGAGACCATCTCGAACAACGCTCTCTATCGAAGGTGTAAGTGATTTTGGCGCCTTCGTTTCGTTGAACGATTTGCGTTGCAGAGAGTGTACTCGTTGCTTGGTTGCCCTAATGTACATGTTGTTGAAGTAAGACCAGCCGGCAGGGTGTGTGACCGCATGGAGACCAACGGTTACTATTTCTTTTAAAAAATCCGCTGGTTTGATTACTATTAGGTAGCTGATTAGCGCGTAGGTGTGTGTGTTATATTTTGGGTTTTTGGGACAGTATCCAGAAGTTAGGTATTGTCTGCATTAAATTTTCAGTGTATTTTGGTTGCCATCAGATTGACGTCCCTTGTATATTGCTGCAAAATTTGGGTCACTTCTATTGAAAGCTCTTACTAAGTTATTAGTAAAGACTCGTGTTCTGTAAAGCTAGTCTTTTGTACGTAGTTCCTTTATATAAGTGCATTTATTTGAAAGTACTCACTCTGTTATTAGTGAAGACTCGTATTCTGTAAAAGGCAATCATTTGTATGCAGAATTTTATACGTGTGCATTTATTTGAATGCAGTATTACTAAAAGAGCAATTTGTTCTTCATTTATATTGTTGTTTATTGATCTCTTAACTTATATTAATTGATGTTTGGTTGGTGTTTGCCGTGTCTTCTGCGATCTGTGTGTGTTCCAGTTTTCAGCGAGTTGGGGTGTGTGGGAGCTACGCCACGTTCCGCTTCGGTGCACAGAAGCTGTGACGTGACGTCTAATGGGAAATGACTCCCGGTTGGGCCCCGGCGTTTAGGTGTTGTTTTGGACGGCTGGTCTGCTGCTTCCGGCATTTTAAGTTAAATCACGTTTTGCCCAGGGCAGTCTGGCATCACTGCCCCTTTTGTAAACATTTAACGTGTTTCATGTATATTAAAAAAATGTTTTTTTTATTACTTCGGAATGAATTGTATTAAATTGTAACTTGTGCTGCTTGTGTTATTTGGGTTCTTAACGAACTGGTGTGCGTTTCATAAATCACTTTCATATTGCAAATTATTGCTCTTTTAAATAAATTATCTGTGCCACATTTCTTTAAATCACTTTCAGATTGTAATTTATTGTTCCTTCAAGTATTGAAATCTCTGTGGCTCATCCCTTTAAGTTAGTTTTCGTAACTGTAATTTGCTGCCTTGCTTGAGAAATAAGCTATCTGTAATATTTTGGTATTGTTTTAAAAGATAGCCACGTGTTGATTGTCTCTTATCTCTTTTATAAATATTGTACTTGAATAAAGTGTTAATTTATTGATTTGGTAATTGTTGTGTTTAAGGAGTGACAGTCACAGTAATGACATACATTCCAAAGAGAATTGCAAAACTAAGATGGTAAACTTAATATGACGATTACAGTGACTGTCTCACCTCAAGGAACAAGGAGTCCCAAAGATGTGAGGATATACTGGTGAACATGAACCAATGATACCTATCATCTATCTGAACGAAGAACTCTCGCTTATCCCAATATGCCAGAGCTGTAAGCGATTCTCGACATAATCTTCTGTGTAATACGAGCTGAGTGGAGACACTACATCTCTCTGCTATGAAGTTCAGTGCTACAATCGGTGGTCTGTGGGCTCCAACACTGGACCCAGATTGCTCCTCCAAGGGAGAGAGCAGCCTGCAGAGCGCCAGTCGGTTCATACCCAAGCCCTATGACAGAGTCTGTACTTTTCAAGCATGTAAAAAGCTGCATACATGCACCCTTCTTCCCACCAACAAAGCGCGACCACCAGTTCTCTCAAAAGCTACCACAGCCGGTCAGTGGCATAGTTGTTTCTTCAAAAAAATGTCCCACCACGAAAAGGCGACCAATGAACTGAATTTCCTCTGCTCTGCACAAAAATTCACCACTAAGTGTTACGTACTCCTGACGTCATTTCTATCACACCAGCGTTCTCACAGCCATCAGCTAGCTTTGTATTACAGGTCCTGAGAAATATTGAAAAAGTGTGCAAAATGCTAGTCGCAATCTCTGCTGTCACTTCTGAACTTTTAGTAGGTCAGAACTATTTTGAATTTTTTTTTTTTTTTTTTTTGGAAAGCCAGCAGAAATTTGCATGTTGAAGTATTCTTCTTAACATGATCCTGGCACCCACAACCCCCTGACATTGTTCCGTCCTCCGTAAAGAATGCTTTTATCTCGGCCGTCTATAGCGGATCCGTGCTATTAACTGCACAATACTCGTAGTAACTGAGCCAGCACAACACTCGGAGAAGCGACTTTCTCCTTGGCAAGGCGAGGCAGCTCTAACTGCTGCTTTCCTTCCCCATAGTTCTGCAAAAGTCTGTGTGCCACTCGCTGCCCGGGGATCGTTTCGCCAAGCCTCACTACAAGACACCTGTCGCTTATTCACAGCACTTCCCATTTCCAAAGGTCACCCATGAAAGCAAATTGATATAGCCAGTACCATTTTAGATCAAATAATGTTAAAAAGAGGAAATGAAGTCAGCTCATTCAATCACTGTAGTCTCATTAACCCCTTCAAACCAATTCACCCCTCCTGCAGTCGCATTATTTGAGATAAATACTTGAAAAGAGATGAGCTGAAGAGATTTCTGCTTGTCAGTCTCTTCTATTAATCCTAATTGGTTATGGTTCCACGCTGACGAAAACAGTACGCAAGAACTGCTTGAATGTTGTTTCCGTAAGATTCTTCCAAAGTATCTCAGCCCGGCATCCAATTTTCCTAGTAGTTATTTCAACGGGCCATTCCACTTTAGATTACTCTTGACAGTTACTCCAAAGTATTTAGCGTAGTTATTCTTTCCACTGATTTGTCGTCAATAGTGTAATCGAACACTGCTGGATCTCTTCAACGTTTATGAGCAATACGTTACTTTTCTTTACGTTCAGGCCCAGCTTCCATTCCCTGCACAAGTCATCGATTCTCTGCAGCAAGTCTTCCTCCATTTCAGTTCAATATTCTGTCATTGAAACCTACAAAAAACTGCATCGTCCATAAATAGCCTCATGTTGCTCACAACGTTGCCCACTAGATCGTTAACATAAACTGTAAACTGTATCGGCCTTCTAATACTCTCTTGGCGCACTCTCGAAATTACCTATCCATTTGTAGATGTTGTTTGATTAAGAACTACGTGTTGAGTTCTATCTGCAAGAAGATTCTGTGTCCAATCACAAATATGGTTCAACACACGATAAATCCAAAACACAATATATTCGAAATTTGTTAACAATAGAGCGAAACACTATAGAATTCCTTTGTGACGTCAAGGGACACTTCGTCAACCTGAGCACCTCTTCCTACGGCGCTCTGGATATCATGGATGAGAGGAAAGAATTGAGATTCACGAAGTCTCTTTTTGTTGAATCCATGCTGATTTTTGTAGAGGAGATTTTCGTCCTTCAAAAACGTCATAATGCATTAACATAAAACATGTTACACAGTTCTACAGCAGAGTGATGTCAGCGATTTTACCAACAACTATGCGCTTAGCGACGCTTCTTGAAAACGGGGATGATCTGTACCTCTTTCCGATCATTGTGGTTTCTTCGTTGCTCCAGCAACCTACGATAAACTATTTCTAAAAGAGGAGAGAGCTCTTCGGCATACTATCTGTTAAAATGTTTCAGCTATCTCACCTTGTCTAGTTGCCAATCTAACTTTGAGAAATTTTAGTTGATTTTCTATTCTGTGAATATTCGTGAGATGTTTGGAAAGAACGATATATCAGTCATGATAGAGGCCTGTGTTATTCTTAACATTCTTTTTAAAATAGTTGCTTATTCATTACAGTCACACAAAATTTCAAAGGAAATTTTCGGTTTAGGCCATTATTGGCCAACTTAATAAGCTGTCATTTTGGTCATGCTTCCACACATGATCTGAAGGTGATCAGTGATTTCTGAAATTTTATACAATTTATAAAGTACCCATCGGGATTTAGTATTAAATTACCATGCTTTATTACGAAATGTGGCAACGGCCTTGCCGCAGTGGATACACCACCAGTTCCCGTGAGATCACCGAAGTTAAGCGCTGTCGGGCGTGGTCGGCACTTGGATGGGTGACCATCCAGGCCGCCATGCGCTGTCGCCATTTTTCGGGGTGCACTCAGCCTCGTGATGCCAACTGAGGAGCTACTCGACCGAATAATAGCGGCTTCGGTCAATAATACCATCTTACGACCGGGAGAGCGGTGTGCTGACCCCACTCCCCTCCTATCCACATCCTCCACCAAGGATGACACGGCGGTCGGATGGTCCCGGTTGGCCACTCGTGGCCTGAAGACGGAGTGTTTTTTTTCTTTTTACGAAATGTGACTCTGAAAGATGGGACAACCCAACACCTTGTGTTACGGCGTAAAGTCAAGTGCCGGCACACCAGTCGCGAACGACACAGAAAAGAAGGCTGTGAGAAGATGTCAGCCAATCGCATGCTGACTGAACCTCCTCCAGGTCGACAGCGCAACAGCAGCGGCTCCTGTGTGAAGAGGACATAAGCGCCGCAACCGACTGGTGACGGCCCAGTTCCATAGCACTGTCAACAATACCGACTTCGATAGCAGTTCAGGAAAGTCTTTTGCCAGTTAGAGATCAGTATTCACTGTAAAGACTGATTATTTCGTATCTCGCCTTGTCTTGCGACCTATCTGTGCAACTGCCAAAGTTAAGTATTGTATTTGATTTATTGTAATAAAACTCATCGGAGCATGGAATGTCAGATCCCTTAATCGGGCAGGTAGGTTAGAAAATTTAAAAAGGGAAATGGATAGGTTGAAGTTAGATATAGTGGGAATTAGTGAAGTTCGGTGACAGGAGGAACAAGACTTCTGGTCACGTGACTACAGGGTTATAAACACAAAATCAAATAGGGGTAATGCAGGAGTAGGTTTAATAATGAATAGGAAAATAGGAATGCGGGTAAGCTACTACAAACAGCATAGTGAACGCATTATTGTGGCCAAGATAGATACGAAGCCCACGCCTACTACAGTAGTACAAGTTTATATGCCAACTAGCTCTGCAGATGACGAAGAAATTGAAGAAATGTATGATGAAATAAAAGAAATTATTCAGATTGTGAAGGGAGACGAAAATTTAATAGTCATGGGTGACTGGAATTCGAGTGTAGGAAAAGGGAGAGAGGGAAACATAGTTGGTGAATATGGATTGGGGGACAGAAATGAAAGAGGAAGCCGCCTGGTCGAATTTTGCACAGAGCGCAACATAATCATAACTAACACTTGGTTTAAGAATCATGAAAGAAGGTTGTATACATGGAAGAACCCTGGAGATACTAAAAGGTTTCAGATAGATTATATAATGGTAAGACAGAGATTTAGGAACCAGGTTTTAAATTGTAAGACATTTCCAGGGGCAGATGTGGACTCTGACCACAATCTATTGGTTATGACCTGTAGATTAAAACTGAAGAAACTGCAAAAAGGTGGGAATTTAAGGAGATGGGACCTGGATAAACTAAAAGAACCAGAGGTTGTACAGAGATTCAGGGAGAGCATAAGGGAGCAATTGACAGGAATGGGGGAAATAAATACAGCAGAAGAAGAATGGGTAGCTTTGAGGGATGAAGTAGTGAAGGCAGCAGAGGATCAAGTAGGTAAAAAGACGAGGGCTAGTAGAAATCCTTGGGTAACAGAAGAAATATTGAATTTAATTGATGAAAGGAGAAAATATAAAAATGCAGTAAGTGAAACAGGCAAAAAGGAATACAAACTTCTCAAAAATGAGATCGACAGGAAGTACAAAATGGCTAAGCAGGGATGGCTAGAGGACAAATGTAAGGATGTAGAGGCTTATCTCAAAGAGACCTTTGGAGAAAAGAAAACCACTTGTATGAATATCAAGAGCTCAGATGGAAACCCAGTTCTAAGCAAAGAAGGGAAAGCAGAAAGGTGGAAGGAGTATATGGAGGGTCTATACAAGGGCGATGTACTTAAGGACAATATTATGGAAATGGAAGAGGATGTAGATGAAGATGAAATGGGAGATATGATACTGCGTGAAGAGTTTGACAGAGCACTGAAAGACCTGAGTCGAAACAAGGCCCCCGGAGTAGACAATATTCCATTGGAACTACTGACGGCCGTGGGAGAGCCAGTCCTGACAAAACTCTACCATCTGGTGAGCAAGATGTATGAAACAGGCGAAATACCCTCAGACTTCAAGAAGAATATAATAATTCCAATCCCAAAGAAAGCAGGTGTTGACA
This sequence comes from Schistocerca piceifrons, assembly GCF_021461385.2. NCBI lineage: Eukaryota > Metazoa > Arthropoda > Insecta > Orthoptera > Acrididae > Schistocerca > Schistocerca piceifrons. The sequence goes on along the minus strand of NC_060140.1, from coordinate 774,743,746 downwards.
GATGTGAAAATTACCGAACTATCAGCTTAATAAGTCACAGCTGCAAAATACTAACACGAATTCTTTACAGACGAATGGAAAAACTAGTAGAAGCCAACCTCGGGGAAGATCAGTTTGGATTCCGTAGAAACACTGGAACACGTGAGGCAATACTGACCTTACGACTTATCTTAGAAGAAAGATTAAGGAAAGGCAAACCTACGTTTCTAGCATTTGTAGACTTAGAGAAAGCTTTTGACAATGTTGACTGGAATACTCTCTTTCAAATTCTAAAGGTGGCAGGGGTAAAATACAGGGAGTGAAAGGCTATTTACAATTTGTACAGAAACCAGATGGCAGTCATAAGAGTCGAGGGACATGAAAGGGATGCAGTGGTTGGGAAGGGAGTAAGACAGGGTTGTAGCCTCTCCCCGATGTTGTTCAATCTGTATATTGAGCAAGCAGTAAAGGAAACAAAAGAAAAATTCGGAGTAGGTATTAAAATTCATGGAGAAGAAATAAAAACTTTGAGGTTCGCCGATGACATTGTAATTCTGTCATAGACAGCAAAGGACTTGGAAGAGCAGTTGAATGGAATGGACAGTGTCTTGAAAGGAGGATATAAGATGAACATCAACAAAAGCAAAACAAGGATAATGGAATGTAGTCTAATTAAGTCGGGTGATGCTGAGGGAATTAGATTAGGAAATGAGGCACTTAAAGTAGTAAAGGAGTTTTGCTATTTTGGGAGCAAAATAACTGATGATGGTCGAAGTAGAGAGGATATAAAATGTAGGCTGGCAATGGCAAGGAAAGCGTTTCTGAAGAAGAGGAATTTGTTAACATCCAGTATTGATTTAAGTGTCAGGAAGTCATTTCTGAAAGTATTCGTATGGAGTGTAGCCATGTATGGAAGTGAAACATGGACGATAAATAGTTTGGACAAGAAGAGAATAGAAGCTTTCGAAATGTGGTGCTACAGAAGAATGCTGAAGATTAGATGGGTAGATCACATAACTAATGAGGAAGTATTGAATAGGATTGGGGAGAAGAGAAGTTTGTGGCACAACTTGACCAGAAGAAGGGATCGGTTGGTAGGACATGTTCTGAGGCATCAAGGGATCACCAATTTAGTATTGGAGGGTAGCGTGGAGGGTAAAAATCGTAGAGGGAGACTAAGAGATGAATACACTAAGCAGATTCAGAAGGATGTAGGTTGCAGTAGGTACTGGGAGATGAAAAAGCTTGCACAGGATAGAGTAGCATGGAGAGCTGCATGAAACCAGTCTCAGGACTGAAGACCACAACAACAACAACAACAACAAACTCATTCATACGACTTGCAGGTCGGAGTGGCCGAGCGGTTCTAGGTGTTACAGTCTGGAACAACCCGACCGCTACAGTAGCAGGTTCGAATCCTAAATGGTTCAAATGGTTCAAATGGTACTAAGCACTATGGGACTTAACATGTGAGGTCATCAGTCCCCTAAACTTAGAATTACTTAAACCTAACTGACCTAAGGACATCGCACACATCCATGCCCAAGACAGGATTCGAACCTGTGACCGCAGCAACAGCGCGTTTCCGGGCTGAAGCGCCTAGAACCGCTCGGCCACATGGGCCGGCGGTTCGAATCCTGCCTCGGGCATGGATGTGTGTGATGTCCTTAGGTTAGTTAGGTTTAAGTAGGGGACTGATGACCTCAGAGGTTAAGTCCAATAGTGCTCAGAACCATTTGAACCATTTTGAACCATACGAGTTGTTTGATTGTTTGTTAGTGAACTGAGTATGCACGCTTTCTACACCGTGTTATAACGATTATCGTACAAGCACATACAATTATAACATCTGGCTCTCTGCGAGTGTTTGTAGAATTTTGAAATTGAGATTTTAAAACAGAAAGTAAACGCTTACGATAGTTCTCAGACGTTCGTGGATGACATTTAGAAGAATCCTACTGGCATGTGAAATTAATGAAATGGTTCGGTAGTTTCCACAACGCTGTACATTCCCTCCTTATGAAACGGAATCATTACTGACATGATCCAGTCTCCTTTCCATGTTCCGTTATTCCATACGCTGTTACATATTCGATGCATGATTTTCAAACCAAAGTCTCCAGATGCTTTGATCATTTCGGCAATAATAAGGTTATTTCCAAGCGCTTTGTTACTTTGCAATTTAGTTATAGCTTTTCGGACTTCTTCTTTTTAGATCTTAGGCTCCTTCTCAGCTGGAATGTTTGCAAGACCAAGTTTTCCGTTGTTATCCGTGTACAAATTGTTGTAGTATGTTCTCCGCCGATCAGCAACTAGTTCTATGTTGGTTAGATGTGGGCCATGTTCGTAGTCCATGTTCTGAATTTGATGGATCTTGTTAGTTTCTCTGTTTCATTGAACTTGCCCCTGGTCTCACTACGGTCCCAGTTTCACAATTCCCTCACATCTTTCACTGAAGCAATAATTTTTCTCTCTTCGGCAGCTTCTCTGTATTAACGCTGTTAACTTGCGGTACTGCTGAGTTACAAGTAATCCTCTCATCTTCAGTACATTCCTGTCGTTAATGATTTGTATGATTTCGTTAGTAAGCCAGTAACTTTTATTCTTCACTTATTGATTCCGTTTAAAACTTCATCTGCTTTAACTAATGTTTGCCTTAGCAAATTCCCTTTCTCCTCAGATGTCATGTTATTTGACTGATCGGTTGAAAGTGTTTCTTGGACTCGATTCCTAAAAATTTCAGTTTCAGGATTTTGCTCTAATCTTCTTGATTTTGGAGGTGACATTTTTAGTTTCATGCCCAATTCAAGACATAGAAGTTGATGGCCAGAATCACAGTCGGCATCAGAAAGAGGTTTAATGGTTTTGACTGACGATGTCCATCGTAAGCCAATCAGTGAATAGTCTACCTGATTACAGTATGTTCCACGTGATGAGGTAGAGGTATAAAGTCTTCTTGGATGATACTGGAGGCAGGTATTGGTTATAACATAATTATTTTCCTAACAGAACTGAATAAGTCCATCTCTAAGATCATTTCTTTCGATTGAACCATGACAGCCAAGCACTTCGTTTGATGAGTCCCGTTTCTCTACTTTAGCCTTGAAATCTTCTTGCACTGTGGTAACTTCCTTTTTGGGTGTTGTCTTTAGGCAGCTGGAGCAAGACTCATAAAATTCTAATTCGTCATCTGCTGTTGAATTTGGTGCGTATGCCTGTATTACATACAGTTTGCAAGCTCTCGTGTTTAATTTCACTAGAACCATAGGGTCACTGACAGGCTAGTAATCACTGCCGCATTCCATCCCTTGTGTACTAACAAGGCAACACCATCAATGGAGTTATCTGATATACCAAAAAAAAGTAAGCTGTATAGTCGTTACCCCCCCCCCCCCCCCGCTGACCATGGACCTTGCCGTTGGTAGGGAGGCTTGCATGCCTCAGCGATACAGATAACCGTACCGTAGGTGCAACCACAATGGAGGGGTATCTGTTGAGAGGCCAGACAAACGTGTGGTTTCTGAAGAGTGGTAGCAGCCTTTTCAGTAGATGCAGGGGCAACAGTCTGGATCATTGACTGATCTGGCCTTGTGACACTAACCAAAACGGCCTTTCTGTGCTGGTACTGCGAACGGCTGAAAGCAAGGGGAAACTACAGCCGTAATTCTTCCCGAGGGCATACGGCTTTACTGTATGGCTAAATGACGATGGCGTCCTCTTGGGTAAAATATTACGGAGGTAAAATAGTCCCCGATTCGGATCTCTGGGCGGGGACTGTTCAGGAGGACATCGTTATCAGGAGAAAGAAAACTGGCGTTCTACAGATCGGAGCGTGGAATGGCAAATCCCTTAATGGGGCAGATAGGTTAGAAAATTTAAAAAGGGGAAATGGATAGGTTAAAGTCAGATATAGTGGGAATTAGTGAAGTTCGGTGGCAGAAGGAACAAGACTTCTGATCAGGTGAATACAGGGTTATACATACAAAATCAAATAGGGGTAATGCAGGTGTAGGTATAATAATGAATAAAAAAATAGGAGTGCGATTAAGCTACTTCAAACAGCATAGTGAATGCATTATTGTGGCCAAGGTAGACACGAAGCCCACGCCTACCACAGTAGTAAAAGTTTATATGCCAACTAGCTCCGCATATGATGAAATGTATGATGAGATAGAAGAAATTATTCAGGTAATGAAGGAAGACGAAAAATTTAATAGTCATGGGTGACTGGAATTCGATAATAGGAAACGGAAGAGAAGGAAACGTAGTAGGTGAATATGGAATGGGTGTAAGAAATGAAAGAGGAAGCCGCCTGGTAGAATTTTGCACAGAGCATAAATTAATCATAGCTAACACTTGGTTCAAGAATCATAAAAGACGGTTCTATACATGGAAGAGGCCTGGAGATACTCGAAGTTTTCAGATAGGTTGTATAATGGTAAGACAGAGATTCAGGAACCAGGTTTTAAATTGTAAGACATTTCCAGGGGCAGTGTGGACTGTGATCACAATCTGTTGGTTATGAATTGTATATTAAAACGATAAGAGTTTTGAATTTATTGAGATTGGATCTGGATAAACTAAGAGAACCAGAGGTTGTAGAGAGTTTCAGGGAGAACATTAGGGAACGATTGACAGGACTGGGGGAAAGAAAGACATTAGAAGAAGAATGGGTAGCTTTGAGAAATGAAATAGTGAAGGCAGCAGAGGATCAAGTAGGTAAAAAGACGAGGGCTAGTAGAAATACTTGGGCAACAGAAGAAATATTGAATTTAAAAATATAAAAATTCAGTAAATGAAGCAGGCAAAAAGGAATAGAAACGTCTCAAAAATGAGATCGACAGGAAGTGCAAAATGGCTAAGCAGTGATGGCTAGAGGACAAATGTAAGGATGTAGAGGCATGTCTCACTAGGGGTAAGACAGATACTGCCTACAGGAAAATTAAAGAGTCTTTTGGAGAAAAGAACCACTTGTATGAATATCAAGAGATCAGATGGAAACCCAGTTCTAAGCAAGGAAGGGAAAACAGAAAGGTGGAAGGAGTATATAGAGGGTCTATACAAGAGTGATGTACTTGAGGACAATATTACGGAAATGGAAGAGGATGTAGATGAAGATAAAATGGGAGGTATGATACTGCGTGAAGAGTTTGACAGAGCATTGAAAGACCTAAGCCGAAACAAGGCCCCGGGAGTAGACATTATTCCATCAGAACTACTGATCGCCTTGGGAGAGCCAGCCCTGACAAAACACTACCGTCTGATGAGGAAGATGTATGAGACAGGCGAAATACCCTCAGACTTCAAGAAGAATATAATAATTCCAATCCCAAAGAAAGCAGGTGCTGACAGATGTGAAAATTGCCGAACTATCAGTTTAATAAGCCACGGCTGCAAAATAATAACACGAATTCTTTACAGACGAATGGAAAAACTGGTAGAAGCTGACCTCGGGGAAGATCAGTTTGGATTCCGTAGAAATGGTGGAACACGTGAGGCTATACTGACCCTACGACTTGTCTTAGAAAAAAGATTAAGGAAAGGCAAACCTATGTTTCTAGCATTTGTAGACTTAGAGAAAGCTTTTTACAATGTTGACTGGAATACTCTCAAATTCTGAAGGTGGCAGGGGTAAAAACAGGGAGAGAAAGGCTATTTACAATTTGTACAGAAACCAGATGGCAGTTATAAGATTCGAGGGGCGTGAAAGGGAAGCACTGGTTGGGAGGGGAGTGAGACAGGGTTGTAGCTTATCCCCGATGTTATTCAATCTGTATATTGAGCAAGCAGTAAAGGAAACAAAAGAAAAATTCGGAGTAGGAATTGAAATCCATGGAGAAGAAATAAAAATTTTGAGGTTCACTGCCAGAGACAGCAAACGACCTGGAAGAGCAGTTGAACGGAATGGACAGTGTCTTGAAAGCAGGATATAAGATGAACTTCAAAAAAAGCGAAACGGGGATAATGGAATGTAGTCGAATCGGGTGATGCTGAGGGTATTAGATTAGGAAATGAGACACTTAAAGTAGTAAAGGAGTTTTGCTGTCTGGGGAGCAAAATAACTGATGATGGTCGAAGTAGAGACGATATAAAATGTAGACTGTCAATGGCAAGGAAATCGTTTCTGAAGAAGAAAAATTTGTTAACATCGCGTATAGATTTAAGCGTCAGGAAGTCGTGTCTGAAAGTATTTGTATGGAGTGTGGCCATGTATGGAAGTGAAACATGAACGATAAATAGTATAGACAAGAAGAGAATAGAAGCTTTCGAAATGTGGTGGTACAGAAGAATGCTGAAGATTAGATGGGTAGATCACATAACTAATGAGGAGGTATTGAATAGAATTGGGGAGAAGAGGAGTTTGTGGAACAACTTGACAAGAAGAAGGGACCGGTTGGTAGGTACTGGGAGATGAAGACGCGTGCACAGGACAGAGTAGCATGGAGAGCTGCATCAAACCAGTCTCTGGACTAAAGACCACAACAACAACAACATCAGTCGTTAGCTGTTTTGAAGTGCCTAGTGCCTTTCCAGTGAATCTCTGCTGATACCAATATTCCTATTATAGTTTACTGGTGTTCCCTTTCCACAATCTGTAACCTTCCAATTTGGCCTAATCCTTGGACATTCCACATTCCAAGCCACAGCCTTATGTATATTCCTTTGGATGTTCGTAGTCTTGCTTGCGGCTGTCCCCCCTCCCCTTTTCCACGAAACCTCGTGGAACTCTTTTTATCTTCTGGATGTTTAACAGCAGTTAAATTCATGATAGTTTTTTTTTTTTTTTTTTTTTTTTTTGAAACAGAAAACTGGTGGTTTCCCGTTAGAGCAACATACAAAGGACTAAGTACATCAAATAGATACTCCATAAGCCATCGTAAAGTGCATGGTCATTTTCTTCCTCCACTCGCAAATAGAGAGAGAGAAAAACAACTGTCTAATGGCTTCCTTGTGAACCCTAATTTTTTCTATTTTATCTTCTTGGTATGTATGGTGATGGCAGTAGAATCGTTTGGCAGTGTGCTTGAAAAGCCGGTTCTCTATATTTTCTCAATAGTGCTTCTCGAAAAGAAAGTCGCCTTCGCTCCAGGGATTCCCACTTGAGTTTCTGAAGCATCTCCATAATTGCTACGTGTTGTTGAACCCACTGGTAACAAATCTAGCCACTCCCCTCTGAACTGCTTTGATATTTTCCTTCAATCCGCCTTGGTACGGATCCCAAACACTTGAGCAGTACTCAAGAACAGGTCACACCAGCGTCCTATATGCGGTCTCCTTTAAAGTTGAAGCACTCTTCCCTAAAATTCTTCCAATAAAGCAAGTCGCCATCACAGTTGTCACATGCTTCGTTTCATTTCATATCGTTCTGCAACGTTACGTCCAGATATTTAAACTTCTTGAGTGTGTCAAGCAATACACTAGTAATACTGTACCCCAACATTACTGGTTTGTTATTCCTACTGATCCCCGTTAACTTACATGTTTCCACATTTAGACACTTGCCATTAATCACACCAAATGGAAATTTTGTCTAATTCGTCTTGTATCTTCCTGCAGTCACTCAGCTTGAACATCTTACTGTACACTACAGCATCATCAAAAAACAATCGCAGATTGCCCCCCCCCCCCAGCCCCTCCGTCAGCCAAATCATTTATATACACAGAGGACAACAGCAGTCCTATTACACTGATGAACATTCGCCGTTCAAATGGTTCAAATGGCTCTGAGCACTATGGGACTTAACTGCTGTGGTCATCAGTCACCTAGAACTTAGAACTACTTAAACCTAACTAACCTAAGGACATCACACACATCCATGCCCGAGGCAGGATTCGAACCTGCGACCGTAGCGGTCACGCGGTTCCAGATTGTAGCGCCTAGAACCGCACGGCCACTCCGGCCGGCACACATTCGCCGTCGAGGACAATATACTGGGTTATATTACTTAAGAAGTGTTCGAGCCACTCACATATCTGTGCTTTCGTTAACAGCCTACAATGGGCACTGTGTCGAACGCTTTCAGGAAACGCCCTTCATCCATGGAATTCAGTATATCACGTGAGAAAAGGGAAAGCTGAGTTTCGCACGAGAAAGTGCAAGTAGAAGTGGTTGGGTCATCGTTCATCTTGGATAGCGATGTAGGACGAACCCAGAGCTCGCTTAGGCCGGAAGGTTAACTATTTTAAAATGATGGTGTCTCTCATGTATAGCTCTTCCTCCAACCTTGTTGCGCGGTGGACCCACAGCGTAACTTGTTCATGCTAACACTCACTCGTTCCGGAAACAGGTCTGCCTTTATACATCACACGTTCAACCATATTATCCCTTTTTAACAGCACTAGACCTGAGCATGTGTTACTGAAATGAACGATTTCCAGAATTTCGATAAAAGTCCAGAGGAAATATCTTGCTTGCTAATACAAACATCAAAAAAAAGTTTTGCATCACCCTGGCTTCTAGAACTCCAGAAGATAGACTTTGATTGTGGATACTGTATCACAAACACAGTCGCTTTACCTGTTCAGAGATGTCACTAAACCCGCTCAAAGACGTAAACAACCATGCATGAGCAGCGCCTATTAGACAGATAGGGTCCGACAGCCGATCAGTTCCAGTCATTCCACCAGGAAGGAGGAACACAGCTCGTGTTGTCTGTATTTCAACCATGCCTAGACGGTCAATACCACGGTTCGATTGTGTCCACATTGTTACTTTATGCCAGGAAGGGCTCTCAACAAGGGAAGCGTTCAGGTGTCTCGACGTGAACCAAAGCGACGTTGTTCGGACATGGAGGAGATACAAAGAGGCAGGAACTTTCGATGACGCCTCGCTCAGGCCACCCAAGGGCTACTACTGCAGTGGATGACCGCTACCTACGGATTATGGCTCGGAGGAATCCTGACAGCAATGCTTTTCGTGCACCCACAGGACGTCGTGTTACGACTCAACCTGTGCGCAATAGGCTGCATTATGCGAACTTCTCTCGCAACGTCCATGGCGAGGTCCATCTTTGGAACCACGAAACCATGCAGCGCGGTACAGATGGGCCCAACGACACGCCGAATGGGCCGCTGAGGATTGGCATCACGTTCTCTTCACCTATGAGTGTCGCATATGCCTTCCATCAGACAATCGTTGGAGACGTGTTTCGAGGCAACCCCGGTCAAGCTGAACGCCTTAAGCGCTACAGTCTCGAACAGCGCGACCGCTACGGTCGCAGGTTCGAATCCTGCATCGGGCATGGATGTGTGTGGTGTCTTTAGGTTATTAGGCTTAGGTAGTTCTAAGTTCTAGGGGCCTGATGACCACAGCAGTTAAGTCCCATAGTGCTCAGAGCCATTTTTTGAACGCACTGTCCAGCGAGTGCAGCAAGGTGGAGGTTCCCTGCTGTTTTGGGGTGGCATTATGTGAGGCCGACGTACACCGCTGGTGGTCATGAAAGGCGCCGTAACGGCTGTACGATACGTGAATGTCATCCTCTGACCGATAGTACAACCTGATCGGCAGCACATTGGCGATGCATTCGTCTTCATGGACGACAATTCGTGCCCCCATCGTGCACATCTTGTGAATGACTTCCTTCAGAATAACTACGTCGCTCGATTAGAGTGGCCAGCATGCTCTCCAGCATGCCTGGGTTAGATTGTTTATGGACGACGTAACCCACCAACCACTCTGAGGGATCTACGCCGAATCTCCATTGAGGAGCGGGACAATTTGGACCAACAGTTCAAATGGTTCAAATGGCTCTGAGCACTATGGGACTTTACTTCTGAGATCATCAGTCTCCTAGAACTTAGAACTAAACGTAACTAACCTAGGAACATCACACACATCCATGCCCGAGGCAGGATTCGAACCTGCGACCGTAGCAGCAATGCGGTTCCGGACTGTAGCGCCTAGAACCGCTCGGCTACTCAGGCCGGCGGACCAACAGTGCGTTGATGAACTTGTGGATAGTATGCCACGACGAATACAGGCATGCATCAATGCAAGAGGGCCTGCTACTGGGTGATAGAGGTACCGGTGTGTACAGCAATCTGGACCACCACCTCTGAAGGTCTCGCTGTATGATGGTACAACATGCAATGCGTGGTTTTATGAGCAAATAAAAAGGGCGGAGATTTTGATTATGTTGATTTGTATTCCAATTTTCTGTACAGTTTCCGGAACTCTCAGAACTTAGGTGACGCAAAACGTCTTTTGATGTGTGTATAAAGCTGCCATTAACTGGAAAGTTGATTTGAACAACACATTGCTTTTCTATGTGTTGTACTTTAAATTTCTACGATGTTTGGACTGACTTACTCTGTCAGTTACAGGAAGTCTTAGGGAAACCCTATTCTGAAACGTATTACTCAAGCAATGAAATTCTTGAAACATATATATACTCCGAGAAGTCTTGCGTATGCTTCCGCTTCTCCACTAAAAACATTCATGAGACAGTCAAAATAAATCAATTGTAACTTGCCTATTTTCGTAGTACCGTTTCCTGCTGACAAAAGCTTCGAACTGTTGACAGTTTACAGTCTGATTTGAGGAAAGTGCACCGCAACGTGTCAGATTAAGCCACGCTGCAAGAAAGCGCCGCGAAGTACGTGAATAATTACACTAGTGGAAAGAGATAGCGGCGCAAGGAACAGCGCAATCAAGGGGTAAAATATTATTGTTTGTAAAATATTTATTTGTCTGGCCCCTAATCAATACAAAGCTAGAATGAACTGATCCTGAAACTTTTATTTTATTAGGCATCAAATTTTCATAAACTGAAAGATGCTATCATTTATTAGCGTACTACTTAAAGTCCGAGATTTTGGTACGAAGCCAGTTTGAATGAAGAGTTTAATATTAAAACTAATAACTCACATAATTAGTAATTTTATTGTGTGTTCGTTATTGGTGTACTGATAACCATGGTTTAAACTGCTGAGCAAATGTTCCAACAAATATCACTTCTTGATTTTTTTTATGAAACGAACTGAACCTAAAGGGGCTTTCTAGAGTAGTCATTTATCAGTCAGTAGACCAACCATTTCGATGATACTTTTTGATGTTCAATATCTTCTTTTAATCCATATGCGTTCAAGATGGAATTTAGTACATGAGAGTAGTAACGCTAGAACAATGTATAGTCTGTGAGATGAGATCAGCATATGCCTTCGTCTACTTTAGTTTAGAAACCTAGGGGACTATTTCGGAAGTACACCTTTCCAAGTCCCCCACGAATCGTAGGTCTTGCTTAAGCGTGTCCCAGCGATACAGATAGCCCTCCTCAATTGAAGGGAACCTTGAGAAAAGTCAGACTAACCGTTGTTCCTGAAGAGGGCCAGCAGTCGTTTCAGTAGTTGTATGACTGACTGATCTGGCCGTGTAACATTAAACAACGTGGCGTTGCTATACTGACACTGCAGAGACATGAAACTAAGAGGAAACTATAGCTGTTATTTTATCCACGGAACATGCAGCTATGCTATATTGCCTTTCGTATCTTCAGGCAAGGACTAATAAGCAGGATGTCGTTATCTGGAAAACAGAACTTGTCTCAATGGTCGCAGCGCGAGATGTTAGATTTCTTAATAGAGTATGGAGGTTAGAGAATTAAATAAAGGGAATGAATAAGTTAAAGTTGGATGTAGTGGGAACTATTGAAGTGTGGTAGCGGGAGGAACAGGACTTGCGATCAAGATAGTACAAGGTTAGGAACACAAAATCAAATAGAGAAAACGCAGGTCTAGATATTATAATGGATAAGAAAATATGTAAGGTGGGCACGTCAGCTTAATTTTTGTAAGCTATCGATGTACACGTCGCAGAGAGAGCAAGTTCTCTTACTGTTAGAGAATCTTTGGTCATGGTTGTAGTAAAGTCTTCGCCTCTTCGCAGTCTGATACATCCTTAGTGCTCTGTTGAGTTGTGATTGTATCTGTTAGATGAAGAAAGATTTATTGTAAATAAATTTTGAATAATGTTATTTTTTTGAAGAGGAGAAGTTTGAGGTAAGACTGCAGCACTGAGCAGCTAGTATGTTGATCTGATTATTGTCAGCTAATTTAACTTCGTTCACTTGCTCACAGCTGAGAGAAAGACCACCCCACTTTCATGATTCGTGTATTAACATATTAATTGATTAAGCTGTTTGATTTTTACAGAAATTCTCTGTTAACATTGTACTCTTTTTAAATCAATTGTTCACCTTGTTGAACACAGTATTGTTCAGACCAAGGTAGTAAGTGATCATGCTTAATTTTACTCTGTCTTTTTGAAAACATACTTCATTCTAAAATCGTTGTCTTGGAATATCACTTCATAGGCACACATACTCTCACCCTCGCACTGCTTAAAGAAGTTTTATCATTACGCATTACCACATTGCACCATATGATGTGCAACAAATTGAACATTGTTGAAAATTTTATTTAAAATAGAAATCTAGTTTAACCGCTGCCTGCTTGCTGCCTGCTGTTGTGATTTCGAGTCAAAACGCGGGATAAGTAAAATTTTAATTATGGTCAGATAATTGTTTTACTTAAGTTACACATTTAATACAAACGGAGGTATATTCAGACCAATTACAGTTCAGTTCAAATTACAGGCTGTGTAATCAAAGGTTAGCATGTGAGTTGAAGTGGGTAACAGTTTATGGATACATAGTCTCGGTAATACGCAGATTTTTTTTAGAGTGGGAGGTTAATTTGGGCTAAGTTTCTTACGCGAACATATAGTGAGAGCTTACAAGTAGAAGTGCAGAACAGCTGCAATGAACAGCATAGTGAACGTATTACCCTAGCCAAGACAGACACAAAACCAACATGCACCACAGTAGTACAAGTTTATAATACCAACGAGCTCCGTAGAAGAAGAAGAGATTGAAAGAATTTATGGTATGATGAAGGAAATTATTCAAATAGGATAACATTTAATTTGATGGGTAATTTGGTAGTACGAAAAGGAAGGAGAAATTAGGCTGGGGGGGGGGGGGGGGGGGGAGGGGGGCGAAAGGAAAAAAAGTGGAATCCTCCTGGCAGAATTTTGCACGGATCATAGTTTGACCATCACTAAAACTTGATTTACGAACCATTTGAGAAGGTAAAGTAAAGCTGTATGGCATGAATGGCTGGGAAACCACGAAGGACAGGTTCTGCCGCCTGATCGGAAAGGTTTTCCCTATCCTTCATGTCCGTAGGCACCTTTCCTTCACGAAGTACGGGAGATGTGCACGTAAGTGCATCTGTTAAATATAGCTTACTGTAATGATTGTTGTGTATGGTCTCGTTCACTTCCCTTAGGCAGAGGCCCTTGAAGGTTCTTATGCTGGTCTCCCCTGCCTCGCCGGTCATTGTGGTCCTAATTGCCCCAACACTTTCCCATGTACAGAACCCACTTTGTCGAACTCAGCTATGTACGTGATGCCCTTCCAACCAAGCGCGTACCACGAGTGAAAGACAAGTTATTTTCGCAATGCGCCTCCCACAGTATGTTGTAGAACCTCCACCTAGATATCCGTTGGACAACGATGTGGAAGAACGTTCATATGCCCTTCCTTACAACCGATGCACGAGACCTGTGGTATCGTGTCATTAACTGTAAATACCCGACAAACAAGGGACTTCACCGTACTGAACTGGCTGCCACGGTGAGAACACTGATGAACATTGTCTCATGTCCGTCGACAAACGATGTCAGGGCCCAAAAGCCGAAATCTCGGACGCCAGTGATCCAGACTGTTGCTTTTCCTCATTTAATGAGACACTGCAACAATGTTTGGAATTTAAACAGGGCATTGTTGTAAAGACTGGTGATCAGGGACCCACGCCATTACCTCTCTTGTCCCTTGTCAACAGCGTGTAGCTTACTGATCACCCATCCCAATTTTAATCACGCACAACGGTGCTTACCTTCGGTGAGCTGACGGAAGCGGTGATCCACCTTGGTACAGTCACTGACATGAAAGAAAGTTATCTACGTGGGAGACTTATGTAATGATGAGACAGAGACTGCGAAATTAAATTTCCAGAGGCATATCAGGTTTCCAACCATAATTCATTGGTTATGAATTGTATATAAAACTGGAGAAGTGGCAGAGAATAGAATAGTAAGGAGATATGACCTGAAGAAATTTAAGGAGCCTGAGAATCTTCAGTGTGCCAGAGGAGCATTAGGTGACGTTGACCGAAACAGATGAATGGAATATAACAGACGATTAATGGATAACTTTGAGGGTTGAAATTGGGAAGACAGCAGAGGATCACATAAATGTCTAAATAGCATAGGATGCACGGAATTTAATAACGAAAGGAGAAAATATAAAAACGCTGCAAATGAAGCAGGTGGAATGGAAAACAGATGTTTAAGTAACAAGACTAACAGGGAGTACAGAATGGCTAAGCAGCAATGGCTAGAGGACAAATACAAGGCTGTAAAAGCATGTATTAATAGGGGAAAGATAGTGACGCCTCCAGGAAAATCAAAAAGATGTTTGGAGAGGAGCAAACCAGCTGCATGAATATCAAGAGATCAGATGACAATCCGGTGCTAAGCAAAGAAGACAAAGCAGAAATATGGACGGAATATAGAGAGGATCTACATAAGGGAAACAAACTAGACGACGACACTACAGCTGAAGGTGAGATGGGAGATACGATGCTGGGACAAGAATTTGACAGAACACTGAAAGATCAAAATGGAAATCAGACCCCTGAAGCAGACGACTCGTCCTCAGAATTACTGTGATCCTTGGGAGAGCCAGCCATGACAAAATTATTCCAGTGTCGTGCAAGATGTATGAAAAGGCGAAATACTCTGTCTTCACGAATAATGTAATAATTGACAGGTGTATATACCAATGAACCATCAGTTTAGTAAGTTACCATTGCAAAATGTAGACAAGAATTTTTGTGCAGAAGAATGGAAAAGCTGGTAGAAGTCGGTCTTGGCTAAGATCATATGGGGTTCCGGTCAAACATAGGAACATGCGAGACAGCACCGACCCTATGACTTATCCAGACAATAAAACCTATGTTTATAGCATTTGTAGATTAAGAGAAATTTTTTGACAATATTGTAAGGACAAAACTCTTTGAAGTTTTGAAGGTACCAGGATAAAATACATTAATCGAAACGTTATTTACATGTTGTACAGAAACCAGACTATAGTTATAAGATTAGAAAGATATGGAGGAGAAGCCGTAATTGAGAAGCGAGTGAGACAGATTTGTAGCCCATCCCAGATGTTATTCGATCTGTGCCTTGTGAAGGAAACCGAGGAAAGATTAGGAAATGTAAAGTTAACGAAGAAGAATTGAAATGATTAAGGTTTGCCGATGACACATTCTCTCAGAGACGGCAAAGGACTTGGAAGAGCAGTTGGACAGGATGAACAGTGTCTTGAAAAGAGACTATGAAACCAACATGAAAAAAGTAAAACAAGGGTATTTGAATGAAGTCACAACTCAAGTGATTCCGAGGAATCAGAGTAGGAAATGAGACACTACGCGTATTAGATAAGCTTTGCTATTTGGGCAGCAAACTAATTGATAATGGACGAAGTAGACAGGAAACAAGGTGGAGACTAACAATAGAAAGAACACGTATGAAAAAGAGAAATTTGTTAACGTCTAACGTTACTTTAAATGTTAGGAAGTCTTTCCTGGAGATACACTATGTGATCAAAAGTATCCGGACACCCTAAAAAATACGTTTTCCGTATTATGTGCATCGTGCTGCCACCTACTGCCAGTACTCCATATCAGCGACCTCAGTAGTCGTTAGACATCGTGAGAGAGCAGAATGGGGCGGTCCGCGGAACTTACGGACTTCGAATGTGGTCAGGTGATTGGGTGTCACTTGTGTCATACGCCTGTACGTGAGATTTCCACACTCCGAAACATCCCTAGGCCCACTGTTTCCGATGTGATTGTGAAGTGGAAACATGAAGGGACACATTCAGCACAAAAACGTATAGGTCGACCTCGTCTCTTGACTGGCAGAGACCACCGCAGTCGAAAAGGGTCTTAATGCGTAACAGGCAAACATCTATCCAGACCATCACATAGGAATTCCAAACTGCAAGTACTATGACAGTTAAGCGGGAGGTGAGCAACTGCTCATAAGCCACACTTCAAACCGGTAAATGCCAAACGACGCCTCGCATGGTGTAAGGAGCGTAAAAATTGGACGACTGAACAGTGGAAAAACGTTCTGTGGAGTGAGGAATCAAGGTACACAGTGTAGCGATCCGATGGCCAGTCGTGGGTATGGCGAATGCCCGGTGCCAGCGTGTGTAGCGCCAACCATAAAATTCTGAGGCGGTGGTGTTATGGAGGGGGCTTGCACTCCTTGTTGCTTGGCGTGGCACTATCACAGCACAGGCCTACATTGATGTTTTAAGCACCTTCTTGCTTCCCACTGTTGAAGAGCAATTTGGGGATGGCGATTGTATCTTTCAACACCATCGAGCACCTGTTCATAAAGCACGGCCTGTGGGGGAGTGGTTACACTACAATAACATCCCTATAAGGGACTGGCCTCCACAGAAGCCTGACCTGAATCCTACAGAACATTTTGGGTTGTTTTGGAACGCCGACTTCGTGCCAGGCCTCACCGTCCGACATCGATAACTCTCCTCAGCGCAGCACTCCGTGAAGAATGGGCTGTGTTTTCCCAAGAAACCTTCCAGCACCTGATTGAACGTAATTCCTGCGAGAGTGGAAGCTGTCGTCAAGGCTAAGGGTGGCCCAACATCATATTGAATTCCAGCATTACCGATGGAGGGCGCCAAGAACTTGTAGGTCATTTTCGGCTAGGTGTCCGGATACTTTTGATCACTTAGTGTATTTGTGTAGAGCGTATCCTTGTATGGATGTGAAACGTCCATGATAAGGAGTTCACATAAGAAGAGGACAGAAACTTGTGAAATGAGGTGGTATATAAGAATGCAGAAGATTAGATGGGTAGACCGAATAACGAGTATGGAGGCACTAAACTTAATTGGAGAAGAAAGAAATTTAGCACTAAAAGTGAGGATAATTTGATGGGAGACATACTGAGACATCAAGGAATCCTCAAATTGTTGATGGAATTGTGGAAGGTAAAAATTGTAGAAGACCGAGGTTTGAATACGGAGTGGTGGTTCAAAAGTATGTATGTTGCAGTGGTTAATAAGAAATGAATAGGGTTACACAGGATACACTAGCATCCGCAGTAGTATCAAACCTATCTTCGAACTGAAAACTACAACAATACCTTTTCATACAGCTATTGATGGAAAATTATCCATAAACTGAATGAAAGTAAATGTTAAAATGTTGGTTTTGTTCTAGACAATGGCCTTGACATTTCAGAATGTTTCGATTTTTATACTGATATACCATCCAGAAATCTATTACTCATTTAGTAGTAATGTGTAGTAGAATAGGCCATTACCCTGGAATGCCACAGTAATGGTTATTTGACAAAGTTCATATAGACATGGGCCCTATGACGAATGGTATCAGACTCAGAAGACATTTCGGTAACTGAAGAAAACTTCATTAGCCAAGATCGCTAAAAACAACCATTTTATTGCATGACCGCTTACAGAGCTACGCTGTCATCATCGGATCTTATGATGACAGTACAGCTCTGTCGTAACCGATCATCCGATAAAACGCTTTTTTCCGATCTTGGCCTTTGAAGCTTTCTTCGGTTACTGTACACTGCAGATTGCCTTCTGACTGACCATGTCACGAATATAGAAGACACTTTTTTTGTTACTATTTTACGCTAACTGCGCGTACTTCCTATTTTGTTCACCAACTCTCTTTACTTTGAACATCTGAACATAGAATATATTTGCTATGCATTTGATATCACAAATTTGTCAAGAAACCAGCTTTGGGCGAATTTCCGTTCGGATAAATTGTTCGAAGCTGATGTTACGACGACGCAGAATTATGTTTATCCTCTTGAGCGAAAAACTCCTGATACAAACACAATCATTCATATGAATATTATTTTGTCCGCATATAACGTGGTCAAAAGAAGTACGCTTAGTAATCAAAAGCATCGAAATCAAATACATTTTTGGAATCAGTTCACAAACGAAAATGATAAAACACCTAGCTTGTGTTATTTAGTCAAGAATTTTCTTATCGCAATTGGTCACCTTACAGTAGGGGTCTTTGGCCACGCCTTCAGAACCAAGTATCAGATAAAGTAAAGGAAATGTGGTAAAATAAAATAACTCATAAGGGAGAACGCGACAAGAATATAAGACGCAGATTAGCACGGAGGGCATTCCTCCCCCAAAAAAGTGTAGCGTAATGAAACATCGGTCTTAGCTTCTCACACAAATTTCAAAGAGGGCACATCTTAAAGGACACTAATGTACGACACAAATAATGCACTGTGAGAACCCGTAAATCAGCGAGTTGAAGCGTTTGAGATGTGGGGTTAGAGAATGACGCTGAAAACTGATAAGATAAAAGATGAGGAGGTCCTCTGCAGAGTGGGTGAGGAAATATATACAAAGTCCAGACCACCGCCTATGTTCGACGGAATGTAGGCAACGGGTTGGGGGAGGGGGCGGTACTCTTGTCGTAATGCGGCAACGGAGGATTTATCTGGTATAAAAAAAGAGCATGATAATTAGCTTTCGGGCTAAGTGTGAAAGCATTCCGAAATGCCTATATCTGTAAACTATTCGCGTGCTGTCGTGGTTAAAATAAACGCTGCACCGCAAAACTGTGCGATAGAAAACCGGTGCGGAGGCACGCGTGGTGCACCACGGGTCATAGATGACAAGGGCTGAACCACGGCTGCGGAGATGTGTAAGAGCGAATAGATATGCAACAACCGAGAAAATGACAAAGGGGGTTTCGTTTCGGCCACTGTTGCAAGGCGCCTTCCTCAGGGTGTATTGCTAACAACGGCCGCGGAAGCCTACGTTTAGATTTAACGAACCTGTGGGGATACCAACAGTGTGTCCTTAACGACTGATCAGCGAACGTTGCCGCGTATGGGCGTTCGAACCTGGCAGCTGGTTCGCGCACCCATGCTGACAGCTGTTAATCGCCGACGAAAGCTTTCATTCGCGCGCCAGTAACGCAGCTGGACGTCCACTGAGAGACGACAAGTGGCCTTTCCAGATGAATCACTTTTTATGCTCCACCGGACACATGGCTGGTGGCGTGTACGGCAGAGAATAGCCGAAAAGAAAAGGCGCAGTGACACAATACAAGTATGTATCTATTCTGCGGTCTACGCCACGGCTTTCCGGATTGGGAAGGAGTGCATGGTCCCCCGCACGAATCCGCCCGGCGCACTTGTGTAGAGGTCCGGTGAGCCGGCCAGTCTGTGGATGGTTTTTAGGCGGTTTTCCAACTGCCTCGACGAATGCGGGCTGGTTCCCCTTATTCCGCCTCAGCTACACTATGTCGGCGATTGCTGCGCAAACAAGTTCTTCACGTTCGCGTTCACCACCATTACCACGCAAACACAGGGGTTACACTCGTCTGGTGTGAGACGTTCCCTTGGGGGGGGGGGGGGGGGGTCCACCGGGGACCGAACCGCACAGTAACCCTGAAAGAGGCGTTCGGGGTGGGGCGCTGGGGGATGAAGTGGACTGCGGTAGTCGTCGTGGGGCTGTGGACCACTGCAGCTGCGGCGGGGACGGAGCCTCTCCGTCGTTTCTAGGCCCCCAGTTAACATACAATACAATGTATGTATTCTTGGGGATCCCATTTGCTCCTAAATGCAAGTAGTTCCGACTCGGCACGATGGCATCTACCAGCATAACAATTCAAAGTGTCACACAGCTCCAGCGTATGTGGCGTGATTCGAAGAGCTCAAGATGTGTTTACCGTACTCCCCTGGGCACAGAATTTCACGAACCCAGTCGAGAATCTGTGGTACCACATCGATCGGGCTGTGCACACCGTCGTTCCTCAAGCGAGAAGCCTTGCACAGCTGGCCACGGATCTGGAGTCGGCGCGGCTTCACATCACTGTCCGTACCTTCCAGAACATCACTGACTCTCTTCCCTGCGTGTCGTGCTGCAAAAGTTGGTTATTCAGGCTTTCGACAGGATGTTACATTAATGTGTGTGGGCAGTGTATGTAGATAACACAAGCTAGACGTAGGACAGGGAGGTAGGACATATGTTACAAAATATATAATTTCCATGGAGCTCGATGGAGCTGTAGAGGGCAAAATTTCAAGAATAACTAAGGACCCTGCGTGTAACTGCGCTACTCTGATAGAAGATTTGCACAAGGGAGGACTTTGTGGTGGGCTGTATTATACCAGTTAGATTTGTGAAAAAAAAAATCTGCAAACCATCTGCACTTGCAGTACACCTACAAAAGAAAGAGATGATTCTCCTCTCGCCCCCAGCAGTCACAGACCAGTATCACACTGACCTTCTTACCGTGAAGTGCAGACCAGTAGTACACTGACCTTCTTACAGTGAAGTGCACGTAAGAAAGCGAAGAAAAGGGGCATGGAGCAGTGTATCATGTGAGGTGAGGCACCAGCAAACAGTGTCAGTCTGCCAAGTTCGTAGCATGCGCTTCGGACGTAGGGGCGAGGTGGTAGGACAATTTACACTGGTATTCACGCTAGTTTAGGTACGGTGGAGGTTCTTAGCCACAGTAAAGCTCGTTATGGGTAGCATAAATCTAACGCGACAACTATTAGGTCGTGTAGTATCGGACAGCAGTTTATAGAAGACAGGAGCTATTTCTAAACTTTAGCGGTTTCGTGTCAACTATTGCGCCTCTGCAACGTGAACTACGGAGAAGCGAGACCACTGCGCACGTCATTTTGAATCAAAACAGCAACGCGTTTCGGAGTGACAACACTTTCTTTGTTTCTACTGATTTTTCCGGTACACGGACTTTGTACGGTTGTGTTTTGTTTTCAAATAAGTAATATAACTTTTTATTCTATCTTTAGATACAACTGACACTATTTTCTATATTGCAGTGTGTGACAACATCTAGTCCAAGTAGTAACACTGGAACTGTTGAAATAGCGCTGTAGTACGTTTGGACTATGTCGGACAAAGTATTATCGCTTTAACCGGACAAAACAAGAGCTCTAGAACTAATCTTTTTACAATTGTTTCTTCAACGGGCACAGATGGAGATGTCATGGAATTAATGGGGGTGAAAATAGCTTGAAGGAATCCGCATAAGAAATCAGACTTCTTGAAATGTCAACCAGGTAATATCATGAGAAATTTTGCTCCAGAAAGTACACTAGGTGATAGACTGAAAGTTTTACGGGAAGAAAGAGATGGCCATGAAACCTGTCTTAGGAAGTAATATTCTGGTTTTTTTCATCAACATTGAGTGATTAACAGGAAACAATATATTACAATCAATTAAACTTCCAAAGAAGACGAATTCAGTACTACATTTGGGAAGGTTGTTAGAAGAGAGCTGTGCCTCTGTAGAGCTAAGCAATCTTATATACACACGTGATGCATGTTTTATTAATTGTTAAGCTAATACTCGTATTTTGATTTGTGCCTGTTGTGTTCAAAACTATAAATTATTGACTTTATTATGATTTCTTTCTTGAGAAAACTTTCTTCCAACGTCGAAACTTACCACTAAGATGTGTAACTTGTACTTACTTCAGTTTCATTTATGGTCCAAAAGAAAAATATATATATGTATTTGTTAAAAAGTTAGTTTGTTTACGCACTATAATGTCGTGTCCGATACAACACACCAAAATTTTACACGACTGAGGATGAAAAAAAAAAAATTTAAAAATCTACGAACGTACGTTCTTAGGACACTGATTGGTAGTTTTATAATTATACTAGCTGAGTAGCCGGCGTTGCACAGGTATGTATTTATTCCAGTCTTCTATTAGTCAATCTCCTCCTATCACCCCTCTCTCTATGTATCTCGCCTTCCATCCTTCTCTGTCTCTCTGTTCCAGCCGGCCGCGGTGGTCTCGCGGTTCTAGGCGCGCAGTCCGGAACCGCGCGACTGCTACGGTCGCAGGTTCGAATCCTGCCTCGGGCATGGATGTGTGTGATGTCTTTAGGTTAGTTAGGGTTAAGTAGTTCTAAGTTCTAGGGGACTGATGACCACAGCTGTTAAGTCCCATAGTACTCAGAGCCATTTCTCTGTTCCAAACCCTCTCTCTCTCTCTGGCCACCTCCACCATTTCCATTTTCTGTCCATCTCCTCCAGCTCCTCTCTCTGTCCATTTTCCCCTTCCTCCACTCAATGTCCTTCTCCTTCTCTCCCCTCTCCACGTCATTCTCCTCTTCTTCATTTCTCTGTCCATCTCTTCTTCCCCTTCTCTCTGTCCGCCTCTTCCTCCCCCTGTCTGTTCACCTCCTGCTTCCTTTCCATTTCATCCTCTCCCCTGTAAGAGTCTATCTCCCCCTCCTCTTATCTGCGTCCATCACCTACTTCCCCCTCTCCATCTCCTCGACCCCCTTCTCTCCACGTTATCACCACCGCCCTGATAGGAAGTTCGTGGGTTTTACCCCCACAGTATTTCTTTCAAGATCATAACTCGTATGTCTACCAAATTTGGTTGAAATCGTTCCAGGGGCTTTAGAGATGAGCCTCTTACCCGTGGCTTTGCCCACCTACGCATATGTCATATATATTTCACGTATATTTAACGTATTTCGCACGTATCTGTACAAATATTTCACCTATAGCTGTAGCGAATTTCTCACTATTGTTTCATTTTCACTTTGGTCAGTTTTTATAACGTCGAATCTCGTGAAATATTTGTCGTATAATGATACACTTTTGCTGGTACATCCAGTGGTATATGAGGATATATTCCGCAAAATGTGTCGCGAATAGAGCTAGAAATAAAGAAATAATAAATTAACACTTCATTATTCGTGTTGCAGTTTTACTGCACGAACAGCGAAAATGTAGAGAGCGATAAACTTTTTTCTATTCACGATTCGCGGGGCTTGTCTGTGAGACTAAGTTTCGTAAAGATTTGAAATTACACTACTGGCCATTAAAATTGCTACACCACGGAGATGACGTGCTACAGACGCGAAATTTAACCGACAGAAAGAAGATGCTGTGATATGCAAATGATTAGCCTTTCAGAGAATTCACACAAGGTTGGCGCCGGTGGCGACACCTACAACGTGCTGACATGAGGAAAGGTTCCAACCGATTTCTCGTTTGGCGACATCACGGTGAACGCACATTGGAAGCGTGTATTCGTCATCGCCATACTGGCGTATCACCCGGCGTGATGGTATGGGGTGCCATTGGTTACACGTCAAGGTCACCTCTTGTTCGCATTGACGGCACTTTGAACAGTGGACGTTACATTTCACGTGTGTTACGACTCGTGGCTCTACTCTTCATTCGATCACTGCGAAACTCTACATTTCAGCAGGATAATGCACGATGTTGAAGGTCATGTACGGGCCTTTCTGGATACAGAAAATTTTCGACTGCTGCCCTGGCCGGCACCTTCTCCAGATCTCTCAGCAATTCAAAACGTCTGGTCAATGGTGGCCGAGCAACTGGCTCGTCACAATACGCCAGTCACTACTCTTGATGAACTGTGGTATCGTGTGGAATCTGCATGGGCAGCTGTATCTGTACACGCCATCAAATCTCTGTTTGACTCAATGCCCAGGCGTATCAAGGCCGTTATTACGGCCAGAGGTGGTTGTTCTGGGTATTGATTTCTCAGCATCTATGCTCCCAAATTGCGTGAAAATGTAATCACATATCAGTTCTAGTAAAAAATATTTTTCCAATGAATACCCGTTTATCATCTGCATTCCTTATGAGTGTAGCAATTTTAATGGATAGTAGTGTATGTGTAAACTCTTTTTGTAAGTCATCAAGTGGTCCGATTCTCAAATAGTGGATGAATAACGTATGGGTATTCGTGCAGCGTGGTCTACACCGTTTTTTCAGCTACCACCTGCACCCCTTTGATAGATTGGTGATTCTTAGTCCCATAGCGATTCTTTTCAGACGGTAAGTTTGTTTGAAATCGGTCCATCGGCTTAGGAGGACATGTGGAACATACATATACAGGATGTAATATGATTTTTATATTATGTATGGATTAAGTAACATATTACAGAGTGAGAGGAGCATTACAGTACAACCTTCACAAACAATGAACATATAGAAAACCCTTACGTGTGGGACACTAAGTGACAGCGATAGTTTTCCAAGTACAGAAATTTGTCTAGAGAGAGAGAGAGAGTCACAAGCAACAACAGTGATCCTAGCGACGCGCTTACCCCAGCGTTGGCGGTAACCAGGGCAGACTACAGCTGTAGTACAGTGGCGTGCGACAGAGGCAGAGAATTCACAGGAGACGCCGCAGAGCAGTCTCCTTCTGTGCCTGCGCGGAACGCACCGTCGTCTTTCCTTGCACGCCAGTCCCACAATGACTGTCGCGCGTTGTTGCTCGGCGCTGAACGCAGCTGAGAAGGTGAGTCCTACGTCGCGCTGTGGCGAGCTGCGCCGCTGTCGGCCCCCTTGACCTGGGACAATGCGGCCGCGGCGGCCTCCTTTGATGGCTGGCTGGCGGCGCCTGCGTTGTGGCGCACTTGTCTGCAGAGAGCGGCAGCCTCTCTCCTCGAGAGGGCGCGAGGGCCTACCCGCACCTGGGCACCCCTCCATCCTCTGAGGACACTCTTCATTGCTACCCTACTGCTCGCAAGATGACGACGGCCTCGTGTGGGTCACGAACCGGTGCAAATCTGTTTCCTAATTGATTCCACTATGTCAGATGTCTTATGTGCAACTGCCTCGTCAAGCTGGCTGTAGCGACTGTGTCTGTGTGTGTGTGTTGTTCCGGCTAGTGTGGATAATTCTGGCGCTGACAGTTTCGCCAAAGGGGTTATTAATTTCTATACTGGGTGACCTGGACGAGGATGATTTAGACACGTAAAGTGTGGACCTCTGCGTTAAGTAAACAATTAATGCACCTGCATTATGCGAAAAAGTGAATCAGATGGAATCGTAAGGTAGGGTAGCTATAGGAATGCTATTGATACATTTCACAGATTTGTTCAGTCCTTGTGGACCCTTACTGGCAACATCCATGATGCAAAACAGGACCCTGATTTTTTTTTTGGCGGCGGGGGGGGGGGGATAATCCTCCTGTCTATAAGAACCCATACAAAATATCATTTCTCCAATAATGGAGGAATTCATCAATCAACAACTAAATGATGGCTTTACTGAAGAGTGTGATAGTCCCTGGGGAGCACCTGTTGTCATCATGCCCAAAATAGCAATGTGGGATGAGGAAATACAGGTTCTGTTCTGACTACCATTGTTTAAGTGCTACAATTGTGATGGACGCATATCTGACACCAAATATTGAGGAAACATTGGAGAACTTGGGTCAATGGAGGTATTTTTCAACAATGGATCTGAAAAATTATTACTACCGCTTTGAAGTAGTGCTAGAGAACCAGCTGAAGATCAAATTTACCATACCATGTGGCCATTACCAATATTAGTGGGTATCTTTTGGACTTAAGAATGCACTGGACACATTCAGTGATTATGGGACGGCATGTCAGGGGTATTAAGAACAGATCAGTGTATGGTCTACTCAGGTGATATTATTGTTTTTTCTAGATACGTGAAGGGGCACAGGCTACAGCTGGAAGCAGCGTTTAAGAGGTACGTTTAGGGTGCTGAACATTAGGTATTCAAAAGTGTCACTTTGCTGTGGCACAAGTCTAATCTGTTTATTTAGACATGACCGATTAAGCACCAATCTAAGATTGGTATGTACAGTCTCAGATTTCTTGCTGCTGCAAGCTGTGAACATCTGCAGTCATTTTAAGGTTACACAATTATTATAGAAAATCTGTCAAGTGTTTGCTGATGTTGGTAGACTATTGACAGATTTGTTGAAGGATGCAAAATTTCAGTGAACAGCTGACTATCAATCTGATTTGAGGGACTGAAACAGGCACTAACAGCTAGACCTGTGTTAGTATTTCTGAATTACGGAAAAAAGTTTATTCTGCCTTGTGGTATGAGCAACCAGGCAGTGTGTGTGTGTGTGTGTGTGTGTGTGTGTGTCTACTTCAGTGTTTGTAATAATGATGATGCCAAAAATGAGAGGGTGAAACTGAACGGTCATTAATCAATAAACTAAGAGCTCACGAATATTGGATAAACTATTTGATTGGATTCAGGAGGGCCCACCAGTTTCAACAGGTACTTCTAAAACGTATGGTGTCTTCAAATGTAGCGTATTAAGATCAGCTAATTCGCGGAGGAGTAATATAGTGGGTGGCGTGCAATGAAAGACTTCAATAGGCAAATGTTGGGGTACTTTTCACAAGAGGAGGTCACAACAGTCAGGCGAAGTTACACTTTATTATGGCGACCCCAAGTTAACAGTTACTGAAGGCTGCACTGCACGTTCAAAGTGACACAGAACCAAGGGCATGCTGAAAAGTAATATCTGCGAATTTCTTACGTGACAACTGTTAAAGCTCTTTAAATAAAGTAAATGTTATTAATATTCTACATACTTATCCTTCATGTCTACATATTTGCATCTCAACATAGTCACCTTAACGACAAACACATTTCTCTCAACGAGAGATCAGTTCGTTGATACAGTCACTATGGAATGTGTGACCTTGTAGACGGGCCCACAATCGCATGTCTGCTTGCACTGCTTCTTCAATACCAAAATAAAGTCCTCGAAGGTGTTCTTTAAATTTTGGAGACAGATGAAAATCGGTTAGGGCCAAGTCGGGACTGTGTTGAGGATTATCAATGGCAGTGAACACATGGCGAGGGTTTGTTTCACATTTCGCTGCGCTCGTGTGCGTTCTGGTATTGTCATACTGAAAGAGAGGGTGCTCCACGTGAGGACAAACTCCGCAAATTCTAAACCTGATTGCATAACGCTGTTTCTCACTCATCAACGTACACTCATGCTCATAAATTAAGGATAATGCTGATACTTGGTGAAACAACGTTCTGGTGAACGGTTTGCGGGTTTAAATCATCTCGGGGTATAACCATGCGGTGCATTTGACCTGCGGTCGTCGCATGGTGGCGCTGGCAGCAGTCCACATACGCAGAGGTGAGTTGGTTCATGTCAGAGTACGGTGCAGCGATTAAGAGAGCAGACGTTTTCAGACGTGCTAATGGCGACTGTGTGTTAAAAATGGCTCAAAGAACACATATGGATGACGTTATGAGGGGTAGAATACTAGGGCGACTGGAGGCTGGTCCAACACAGCAGATCGTAGCACGAGCCCTCCATGTGCCACAGAGCGTGATCTCAAGATTATGGCAACGATTCCAGGAGACAGGAAACGTGTCCAGGCGCTACAGTACGGGACGTCCACAGTGTACAACATTACAAGAAGACCGATGTCTCCCCATCAGTGCCCGCAGACGGCCACGGATTACTGCAGGTAGCCCTGCTCGGGACCTTACCGCAGCCACTGGAACAGTTTTCTCCAGACACAGTGTTACAGACTACTGAACCGACATGGTTCATTCGCACAGAGACCTTCAAGGTGCATTCCAATGACTCCTGGTCACAGGAGAGCCTGTAAAGCCTGGTGTCAAGAACACAGTACATGATCATTGGAGCAGTGGTCCCAGGTTATGTTCACAGACAAGTCCAGGTGTAGTCTGAACACTGATTCTCGCCGGGTTTTCATCTCACGTGAACCAGGAACCAGATACCAACCCCTTAATGTCCTTGAAAGGGACCTGTATGGAGGTCGTGGTTTGATGGTGTGGGGTGGGATTATGATTGGTGCACGTACACCCCTGCATGTTTTTGACAGAGGAACTGCAACAGATCAGGTGTATCGGGACGTCATTTTGCACCAGTATGTTCGCCTTTTCAGGGGTGCAGTGGGTCCCACCAGCCGGCCGGAGTGGCCGTGTGGTTCTAGGCGCTACAGTCTGTAGCCGAGCGACCGCTACGGTCGCAGGTTCGAATCCTGCCTCGGGAATGGATGTGTGTGATGTCCTTAGGTTAGTTATGTTTAATTCGCTCTAAGGTCTAGGCGACTGATGACCTCAGAAGTTAAGTCGCATAGTGCTCAGAGCCATTAGGGTCTCACCTTCCTCCTGATGGATGATAACGCACGGCCCCATCGAGCTGCTATCGTGGAGGAGTACCTTGAAACAGAAGATATCAGGCGAATGGAGTTCTCCAGACCTATACCCCATCGAGCACGTCTCGGATGCACTCGGTCGACGTATCGCTGCACGTCTTCAAAACCCGACGACACTTCGAGAGCTCCGACAGGCACTGGTCCAGGAATGGGAGGCTATACCTCAGCAGATGCTCGACCACATGATCCAGAGTATCCCAACCCGTTGTGCGGTCTGTGTACGTGTGCATGGTTATCATATTTCACGGTGTACTTACAGATCTGTGTCGTGTGTGTTCCCTATAGGCCTACGCTATTAGCGCCAGTTTTGTGTAGTGTCACGTTGTGTGGCAACTCATTCTGCAACTGCAACTGCAATTAAGGTTCAAATGGCTCTGAGCACTATGGGACTTAACATCTGTGGTCATCAGTCCCCTAGAACTTAGAACTACTTAAACCTAACTAACCTAAGGACATCACACACATCCGTGCCCGAGGCAGGATTCGAACCTGCGACCGTAGCAGTCGCGCGGTTCCGGACTGAGCGCCTAGAAATGCGAGACCACCGCGGCCGGCTGCAATTAACGACAACTATCCTTAATTTCTGAGTATGAGTGTAGTTACATTGCGCACAGCCACCCTACACGCTACAACTAGAAGCCTTCTAGCGACAGGGAACTGCAAATACGTAGACATGAAAAATAATGATGTAGAATATTAATAACGTTTGTTTTATTCGAAAAACTTTTCACGTAAAACTTCGGAGGCATTACCTTTCAGCACGCCATCGTACATAACACTACTCTCCAACATAATCACAAAATCTCTGTAAACAATGCCGAAATTTTCTACCAGTCGTTCACTTCCTCGACAGTAGAAATCCGTTCGTTGGTAATGGAGCCATTCGAGAACTGCCATGTGAAATCCCTCGTCGTTTCGTCATTGGAAAATCTCTTTCCCTCATACATTTCCGACATCCTGCCGAAAAGAAGAAAGTCGCAAGGTACAAAATTTTACTTCCTTTCCAGTCAGCACCTCGTACGTATGTGCGGCTTAGGTCCTACTGCAGCCACCATTTCACTACGCCTGGACGCGACATTACATTTGCTCTATGTACCGCCAACATTTTACGGTAAATATGTGTCAAGTTATATGTTTCGCCCCCTAGAATCGTACTGTTCCACATATTTGAACTTTGCAGTACGTTTCCAAATGCCGCGCCATCACCCGCACATTGTGATGCAGCTGTTATCCGTAACACAACGGAAGTGTGTCAATAGGGGTCCTAAAATACGAGGTGCGACAATAAAGCAATGAGACGGATGTGAAAAAATTGTTCTTTACCCTTTTAGTCGAGTTTAGTGTTGTCTCCTTCAAAGTAGTTCCCTTCTGATTGTACACAATTTTTCCAGCGCTTCTGCCATTGATGGTAACATTTCTGGGACTCATATTCTGTAATATCCTCCAAGACCCTCGTTACAGCTTTTTGGACATCTTGTGTTGCTTGAAAATGGTGTCCCTTGACCGCCGTTTTGACTCTTGGAAATAGAAAAAAGTCGCAAGGAGCGATGTCTGGTGAATAAGGTGGCTGTGGTAGTACTGAAATTTGTTTTGAGGTTAAAAATTGCTGTACAGACAGAGCAGTGTGGGATGGCTCATAATCGTGATGCAGAATCCAATTATCAGCAATGTTGGCATGGACACGAAGAACTGTTTTACGAAATCTTTCTAAAATTTCTTTGCCGTAATATTGGTTAACTGTTTGTCCAGGAGGCACTCATTTTCATGAACAATTCCCTTGGAATCAAAGAAGCACACAAGCATGCATTTCACTTTTGACTTTGACATGCGAGCTTTTTTTTGGCCTGGGTGATTCCTTTGAGCACCATTGTGAACTTTGGCGTTTTGTCTCTGGATCGTACTGAAGAAACCAACTTTCATCACCAGTGATGACACGGCTCAACAATTCCGGATTGATTTCCGTTTGCTCTAACAGATGGGCTGCCACATTTTTCCGTGTTTCTCGTTGTTGTGGTGTGAGATTTTTGGGGCCATTTTTGCATAAATCTTTCTCATACCAAGATCTTCATTTTATTATTAGACGAACCATTTCTCGATTGATGATCAGTTCTTCTGCAATCATTTTCACGGATAATCTTCGATCAGATAGTACGAGTTCACGCACCCTAGCCAAGTTGACATCCGTCTGTGAGGTTTATGGTCGTCCACTGCAGTCTTCAACTTCAACATTCGTTCTGCCTTCAGTAAACATTTTATGCCAACGAAAAACTTGAGCTCTTGACAAAACCTCCTCTCCGAACACTTCTAAGGGTTACCGTAAGTTTTCGTCTCGTTTTCACCCAATTTAACACAAAAAGAAATGGCATACCGTTGCACAACATTATGTGGTTCCATTTCCGTGACAAGAGACACAAACACGTGTTAACTCATTACAGCACAACTCACGACTGAGCAGTTGCATAGATGTGCCGCTTGGACTAGAAGCAACTTACAGAACAAGGTCAAAGATATTGTGTCTATGGAAGCCTGCAGGGTTGCCACATCTTGCAGAGAAAATCAGTCTCATTATTTAACTGTCGCACCTCATATATATTCGTTTTGGAATGGTATTAGCGTGGGATGACATGTGTAACTTACGTCCTTAAGTCATGTTTCAAAACTGAACTTGGGTTCTTGTAATCACATGCTTGTGCATGATCCGTTAAACTTTGACCTTCGCTGATAACGAAAGATTGTGAACACAATACAGTAGACTTTTGATTTCGTCGTATCACTTCAAATCGATGCTGGATGAGACAATGCAATCCTGCGTGGTTTTTGCGAGTAGCACATTTAGCCATACAGTCACTCCTTACTACTTACTTCAAAGCTTTCAGATGCCGTTAGAAAGGTCGTGGTAAACTGAAGCGACCAACCCCACAGCAGTCAAATGTCGTGAGTATTCTATTCAATGTGAAATGACATTAATAAATTAATATTACCATTGCTTGCAAAGTCTAATTATCTCCAACACATTGCAAACATAAAAAAGACTCGTAGCATTCCTAAGGAAATCACAGAAAATGAGGAATTCAGTTTACACCAAACAAATACATATCACCGTGCATCATAAATAAATGCCTGAAAACTATTTACAATATAATTAAAGTAAGGTAGCATCCATACATAAAAAAGACAGTAGTACAAAAAAATAATAAAGTACTGGAAGCAAGTAATGAGTATGAGAGAAGCGAATGATGTAAAAGATGCAATCACGACTAGGGAAAATGAAATGCTGATGGATGGGACATGTAGGAGACGAATGGGTGTTGGACGGACCGAGATATTCCTTGCTGGATTCTATGAAACAAGGAAAGACTAAGACGATTACCTAGTGGAAATTGGGAAGGTAACATAAAAAAATATGCAGGACAAATGTGGATGCATACAGCTGATATCCGTAGCCCTTATATCCGTAGTCCACGAAAACGTCTGGGCTAGCCTTTTATACGGTAGTGGACTCCATATGGGTGGTGATCATGTTGACTAACAATAAAACAAAACCTGTAGTTGCACCTGATGTTCATAAAATAAATATAGGCACAGTCATGACTACAATGTGCGGCAACTTGAAACAAGAGAGATGGAGTGAGGGTGGTTTATACGTGCGTGTGATAAACTCCTTCCCTCGAAAATTTATCTCCTTCATACCTCCTCTGTGTTACCATAGATGTTGTATCATTGATCTCATTTTTACTAAGACTGCAGTGCACGCGAGGTGCCTATTTGCTTCCACTGCCCTGGGTGGAATGCATAAGTTCTAATTAATGTTCACCAACTTGCAGCTTCACTGCCCCCTGCACAGAAAACAGCACGTAGGTCATGAGTCCGTTATCTTGAGACTGTAATAACCTCTTAGCAAGGAACTGATATATTTTATAAATAATTAATTTTTCAATTAGTTTGTTTACATGGGATGCCACTCGCTTTTTATTAGCAGAGTACGAGAAATTGCACAATTATATTCCACTTTAGGAATCACAAATAACCTCCAATCTTTATCCTTTCATAAAAACAAAACAATGAATTGGGTACTTGCGTAATTACTATCAAATTGTTCTCAATTACATGTCCATACAACCATACTTTTCTTATAAAGTCTTAACCTAATGGTGACCGCCGGCCTGGGTGGCTGAGCGGTTCTAGGCGCTACAGTCTGGAACCGCGCGACCGCTACGGTCGAAGGTTCGAATCCTGCCTCGGGCATGGATGTGATGTCCTTAGGTTGGTTAGGTTTAAGTAGTTTCAAGTTCTAGGGAACTGATGACCTCAGAAGTTAAGTCCCATAGTGCTCAGAGCCATTTGAAGCAACCTAAAGGTGACCACGGCAGACATTTCTGTCCTCCGAGACTGCCAGTCCAGTTCTATCTTACAGCCGAGCCACTTGGCCGACCATCGACGTTAGGTGCGATCCGAAGGTCACTGAAGTGCTTCGTCTGCCTTTTTGTTTAGCAACTGATTATTATTCTGCTACTTATTAATACTTGTCAAAGAGTGGAATGATAGCATGCTACTGAGAAACACTACAATATGAAATGCGAGTAAATACGTTGTTTAGTTTTTCTTATATTAATAAAAGAAGATTTTCATTTTGGCGGGCAACCTCCGACCACAGCAGCCAATCGTGGAGGAGGGCCACAATTTAGGCGGTCTTTCTCACGATGCTCCTATCGAGCAAACAATCTGCCATCGATACCTCACATTACGTAATCTTCTCACTGCTGCCTTCTCAACTGCTCTAAGAAGAGGTTATTGTACCTGAATATGATGGCCCTCCAGCCAGAAATATTACAAAGGCTTTTGTGGACCTAATGAGAGGCCTCGATATTGTCATGTAAAAGAATACATTCAGAATCCTGAGACGTAATCCTCAACCATCCCGACAAGAACCAAGCGGGAGGTATACCGTTTCTCTGGTAGGTGTCGATAAAGATTAGATTCTAGTGATGTCAGAGAAGGTGTTATAACTGCTGCGTGATGAATATTGTTTTAGACTTGTTGGTGAAAATGTCGAGCGTTTACATTCACGCACGACTGGCATTCTCATATTAATGATTGCCTAAAACGCTAACAACATCCAGGCACGTCACGAATAATGGCTGCAACTTGAGCTAAACGGGCAACCAGCTTTTCTGGAGTGTTTATCGGTGTCCCGTACACGAACTTGGTTCAAATGGTTCAAATGGCTCTGAGCACTATGGGACTCAACTGCTGAGGTTATTAGTCCCCTAACTAACCTAAGGACATCACAAACATCCACGCCCGAGGCAGGATTCGAACCTGCGACCGTAGCGGTCTTGCGGTTCCAGACTGCAGCGCCTTTAACCGCACGGCCACTTCGGCCGGCGTACACGAACTGCCTCGTCTCCTCCACACAAAAAAAAAAAAAAAAAATCCATAGGAGTGACGTCGGGAAAACATGGTGGCCACGGTACTCGTCCACCCTTCCCAATCCAAAAATTGCGGAATACATTGTCTAAATGTTCTCCGACATCAGTGACAGCGTGTCGTGAGACTCCACCGCGTTGGAACCATAAACGTTGCCTCTCTGCTAGCGGGATAGTCTCCAACATCACGGTGTACGGTAATTTCCCTCGCCGAGCGTGTTAGGCCGAAGATACTGCCCAGTGAGATGCTCTTCTGCAGTGCCAGCCGACACATTTATGGTAAACGTCTATTGATACTGGAACATTTCCCTCAGGATTTTTCAACTCCCAGACGTAGCTATTATGGCTGGACATTGACCTAAGGGAAATCCAGCGTCAAATACTTCAAGAACTCTTAGCTGGGGAACGGAGCACCTTTGACATTTTTTCACCTAAAAAAAGTGTATTTATCTCCTCTAAACATTCTAGAATTTTGTATACGTACTTTTTTCACACCCAATATATCTGGCAATTGTTGTGTTGGCAGAAGAGCCAACACCGTGTTACTAGTGGAGGCCGAAATGCACGCGTTTTAGCTCTCGCTGGCTGGCGTGAGGAGGGAAGAACTATACTGACGCGAGGTCTGGAACATGACAAGGAATTAGAATTCAGAAAGCGGACGGACTTAGTTTGATACTTAGCTTTAATCCATTAATGATGAACGTCTCTCTTGACGGTACATGATTCACAATAATATCTGTTCAGAATACATTCGCAGTAACTGAATATGGCGCCTTGCTAGGTCGTAGCAAATGACGTAGCTGAAGGCTATGCTAAACTGTCGTCTCTGCAAATGAGAGCGTATGTAGTCAGTGAACCATCGCTAGCAAAGTCGGCTGTGCAACTGGGGCGAGTGCTAGGGATTCTAGACTAGACCTGCCGTATGGCGGCGCTCGGTCTGCAATCAATGATAGTGGCGACACGCGGGTCCGACGTATACTAACGGACCGCGGCCCATTTAAAGGCTACCACCTAGCAAGTGTGGTGTCTGGCGGTGACACCACAGCAAAGTTAGCTTGTATGCGGAACCAGCTGCAGAGCAGAAAGCTGTAGGGAAGACAGAGACAATAATACGCAAAGCATGTTGTCGAAGTTGTTTGGTGTAGCAGATACTGTATGTGAGCGTGAACAGGTTAACGAAGATAAGGGAAGGCGGGAAAGAGTATCCAGTGCACTGAAAGACTGACAACGTAAACCACTATGCTAAACCTATTGTGTTTCACGAAATGAAAATAATTTCGGTTTTTGTTTCTGTTGTGTCGTGATTCCGCTGCCCAGTTGAAATCGCATCATGGCGGGTGGCGCGAAGGCTAGAACAGTTTTGACGGGAGGGCGCATGGATCAGTAGAGGTCCCCGTGTCAGCGTCGCCCTTGTCAACATCCGAGGGAAGGCAGATACTGAGGGCAGAGTGTCGGGATGAGCAGAGCAGGTGTCCTCTGGAGCGAGCGACTGCCAGCTGGTGGCTGACAATATACAGACAGCGGCCCTCTTCCAACACCGACTCAAAGGAATGCCTCGGCGCTTGTTGGTGACGTCACGTCAGCTAGGCACGGCGAACACCACGTCTGTTGCAGGCACAAACGCCTGGGCGTGCTTATCACTATA
Organism: Schistocerca piceifrons; assembly: GCF_021461385.2. NCBI lineage: Eukaryota > Metazoa > Arthropoda > Insecta > Orthoptera > Acrididae > Schistocerca > Schistocerca piceifrons. The sequence continues at coordinate 774,708,566 of NC_060140.1, read as the reverse complement.
AATCTATTATTTTTGGACAAAATGTTTGGTATTGTTTTGGATTCTGCAGTTTTATTTAGATGAAAGATTTTCTTACTACCGTAAAGCTACAAATGAAGATCATAGTTCTGTATTACTGAATCCTGTCGAAACAAACGTAGATCAATATGAGAAGACGCTTTGCCCCATTGCAAGATTCGGAAATTTTACATTCAAGTAACTTTATTTACTTGATCTATTTGTTATCGAAACTTACCCCAACCCCCTTACAATGAACTCGTTTCTTTTATTTATTTATTTACTTTCGTTTGACATCGTCACTGAGAATGTGAACTAATTTACATCTGTAACTGTCCAACTGTTGCCAGTCATTAGATTACAGTCGTTTTCAACGAAAGGAATTCTAAACAGGAAACAAAATAGCTTCATACATCGAAAATACTGCTGAGCTTAAACTTTTTTAAACATGCACATTAGAAAAGATAAATATTCCCCTCTTGCAACTGAAAGGAGAAACTTTATAAGATAAAAAAAATTAATTTGATAAAGCAAGTATCTCTCTTTTGCTTCTTCTCCTGTCCCCCACCCCCTCCCCCAACGTGTACAATCGCAAGATATTTCATTAAAATTCAGTGCTCCTCATCCCATAGTCAACCAAGATACCTAAAGAAGAGCACCAATATGTTCACAGTTTCTTGTGAAAGCAACCCAGTACAAACGTAACTTACTAAGATTTACAAATAAGGTAAAGAAGCACGAATTCTGTTGCTGTTGGATCGTGAAGTTGTTTCTGTATGTCAGTCCTTAAAACAGGTGGAAATTTAAGTTCAGGAGTACACTATTTGTTAAGAAGTGTAATGAATTGCACAATTAATTGATTGCAGAAATCTCTCAGAACAATGTGTGTTGGTCAACTAAAGCCAATAGTTTCACATTTTCCTGTGTCAGGGAGGGAGACGCCACCATTATGAGTATGCCTGCAACAGACCTGGCGTTCGCCGTGCCTAGCTGACGTGACGTCACGAACAAGCGCCGAGGCCTTCCTTTGAGTCGGTGTTGCCTGATCACATGGGGGGCGAGCCAGCCAGTGACGTCTTGGTGTCTGAGGAGTCTGTTCCCCGAGTGCACAAAAGGTGAAGGTGTCCTGTAGTGTGAGCCCCGTACATACGGCTCCCCAAGGACACCGGCGACTGTGCTCTTCTGGTGGCCCACTTCCAGCCGTCTGCTTACTCATAGGAAACAGAACAGGCGCTAGTGAGTTACTTACTTTACATTGGTTGCGGTTCGTTATGACTTACGTTTGTCGGGAATTCTGTGGCAGATTAATTTATATTGCTAGAACAATGCTATTAAGTAGACTAATTCTTAGGATTAAAGAGTACACTGTGTATGATTGACTTTTGGTGAAGCTGTCTTAATGTTGGTTGCAAGAGTTATCGTGGCTAGCAAGTTCTGTATGGTTATACTGGTGATGCACTTGATGTGGGACTTAATTTTTTAAAATTTAACCTTTAACTGAGAAGGCGTTGTTGATGTTATTATCGTGGTCTTCAGTCCCAAGACTAATTTGATGCGTTCTTGCACGCTACACTATCATTTGCAAAGGTCTTCATCTCTGGATAACGGCTGCAATCCTCATCCTTTCAGAGCTGTTTACTGATTTTCCTCTGCAATTTTTACCCCCCCCCCCCTACTCCTTCCAGTACTAAATTGGCTATCCCGTTGAGATGTTTATATTTTTCCACCTCCGCGTTGCAAATGTTTTGAGTGAAATGCCCAGTCGATGCGCTGATGTCTTCACGTCAATTCTACCAACATCGAGAGTTTTTAGTTCTCGGGGTTTTGTAAAATTCCTGGATTCATGTCTCGTCGCTGTGCAGCCTATGAAAAGGATTGCGGAAAACTCCGAAATAAATTCCAAAGTAGAGTGCAGTTTTAATACCAATATATTTCCAGGACTCTGGTGCACGAGCCTGGTGAACTGTACCGGTTACGTCACATGTACCCAAAGTTGGCATCAAACGACACAGTGTTCACAACAATCAACAAACGAGTGAGCCTACAATACATTTGCTCGTAACCTTAGCCAAAAGACGAGTGCCTCAAGGCGCCTGCGTAACCTCTATTTATACTTTTGTTAACAATTACCTACAATGAAAATTACAATTTTATGTAAAATCACAATTAAAAGTTAAACCGAATATGAGATACCACATTGCTAAAGATTTACAATCTCAGTGCTGAACAAGGTGAATCTATTTTCAACTTAGTTACAAGTTAATATAACTTTTTCTGACTAATTACGTTACAGGTAACAATTACATTTCTAAATTTGTTTATAACAAATCAACTAGTGCCTGAATTTTAGTGCTAATATATATCGGAGATTCAATTAACATGTTTTATTTATATGTTCTATTTAATTTGTTGTAGTGATTTTATACAGATAGGTTTACTGGTACATCCTGACTATGTGCTACATTTCTTTCGATTAATTACAGTATTAATTTCACATAAGAACCATGTTAATCAGCAAAACATCGTTTTCGAATTATATTCGTACTGAAATAGTGGTTATTTTTGTATGTAATTTGGAAACAGGTCACTTTACAATTGGACAATTAGGACTGGTGTTTATCTTTAATGCTCTCCGAGGGGTTCTGATAGGTAGCAATGAGATACAGTAATATTTCACCTTGAAGACTTAGATTGCGTCCTGTGGAGCTATGCCACAAATTTCTATTCCCCCTAATTCTATTCATTGATTACATGATCTACCCTTCCAATCTTCAGGATTACTCTGTACCAAATAATTTCAAAAGCTTCTATTCTCTACTTGACAGAGTTGTTTATTTTCCGTGTTTCACTTTCTCACTAGGGTACTGAGCCGTGTCGGCTCGATTTCTGTGCTCTTAAATCTTTGCTGGCCAGTGTGACCGAGCGTTTCTAGGCGCTTCAGTCTGGAACCGCGCGACCGCTAAGGTCGCAGGTTTGCATCCTGCCTCCGGCATGGTTGTGTGTGATGCCCTTAGGTTAGTTAGGTTTAAGTAGTTCTAAGTTCTAGGGTACTGATGACCTCAGATGTTAAGACTCATAGTGCTCAGAACCATTTGAACCATTTGTTAAATCTTTTCTTACTGGCGCGATCTGTTTTCCTGTCACACCACCGGATGGCGCTTCGGTCTTCTGGTAGTTGACTCTTTGGTTAGAGCCATGATTGGTTGATGACGGACAGTGGGGTAGTGAGACTGAGGAACGGGTGAAGAACGGTGAGCGTGTGATTTCGGGGCCTGATCTGCTGTCGCTCGTGTAAATGGGCGGCTACTTGTACAAGGCCGTGTTGGTGTGGAGAGTTGGGCTCTACACTGTTGCATCTGATTGACTTTCTGTATTTGTGAGTGACCGTTGCTGATATGGGCGTCGCGATCACGTTTATTTTCCCTGGTAACAGCACGTCCTATCTTATTTTTGAGGTGGGTACTTCTGTTGGTGGATTTTGGCACCTGTGTTCCGGAGCTGGACATGCTCTCAATTGGCTGTTTTGCCCGCTGTTCTCCGTCACTCCGTATTCAAGCTGCTAAATTCGCCCTCCCCCTCTGTGTGTGAACGCCCCTCATGCATGATATATTTAAAATGTGTTTTCCTTTTATTGCAGTCTGTTTAGCATTTCGGTGATATTTTCATTAATGCTTGAGTCTTGAATTAATTGGTTGTAATACGTTCTAGGTCATATACGTTAGTGACCGCATGTGGTCGAACTTTAAGCTGCAAAGTTCTTGCTTGCCCGACTTTTGCATGAATTGTAAAATCGGGCATTGTCGTGACAAGCAAACGCCAGCGGCCCGACGAATTTTGGTTCGTTTTTTGTACTTATGTTGGGTTGGGTTGGGTTGTTTGGGGGAAGAGACCAAACTGCGAGGTCATCGGTCTCATAGGATTAGAGAAGGACGGGGAAGGAAGTCGGTCGTGCCCTTTCAAAGGAACCATCCCGGCATTTGCCTGGAGCGATTCAGGGAAAACACGGAAAACCTAAATCAGGATGGCCGGACGCGGGATTGAACCATCGTCATCCCGAATGCGAGTCCAGTGTACTAACCACTGCGCCACCTCGCTCGGTACTTATGTTGGAAGCTGTTGCTGATGAGATCTTGCGGCCGTGCGGTCTGAGGCGTCCGGTCACGGTCCGCCCCCCCCCTCCCCCCATCGGAGGTTCGACTCCTCCCTCGGGTGTTTGTTTGTTGTCCTTAGCGTAAGTTAGTTCAAGTTAGATTAAGTAGTGCGTAAGCTTAACCACCGATGACCTCAGCAGTTTGGTCTCATAAGACCTTACCACAAATTTCCAAATTTGAGATCTTACACATCTCTTACTATAAGGAATTCATTGTTTCACCGTTGTATATTTTATTACTACTCTGATCTCGTGCTTAAGTATTAGCGCTCAAGCATTTCTTGTTACTTTTAAGTTTGCTTAAGTGATTTTTTTTTTTGGGGGGGGGGGGGCTGGGCTTGTTAACAGTTGGTTGTTTAATCTACATCTACATGATTACTTTGCAATTCACATTTAAGTGCTTGGCAGAGGGTTCATCGAACCACAATCATACTATCTCTCTACCATTCCACTCCCGAACAGCGCGGGAAAAACGAACAGCTAAACCTTGCTGTTCGAGCTCTGATTTCCCTTATTTTATTTTGATGATCATTCCTACCTATGTAGGTTGGGCTCAACAAAATATTTTCGCATTCGGAAGAGAAAGTTGGTGACTGGAATTTCGTAAATAGATCTCGCCGCGACGGAAAACGTCTTTGCTTTAATGACTTCCATCCCAACTCGCGTATCATATCTGCCACACTCTCTCCCCTATTACGTGATAATACAAAACGAGCTGCCCTTTTTTGCACCCTTTCGATGTCCTCCGTCAATCCCACCTGGTAAGGATCCCACACCGCGCAGCAATATTCTAACAGAGGACCAACGAGTGTAGTGTAAGCTGTCTCTTTAGTGGACTTGTTGCATCTTCTAAGTGTCCTGCCAATGAAACGCAACCTTGGGCTCGCCTTCCCCACAATATTATCTATGTGGTCTTTCCAATTGAAGTTGTTCGTAATTTTTACACCCAGGTACTTAGTTGAATTGACAGCCTTGGGAATTGTACTATTTATGGAGTAATCGAATTCCAATTGGAACTCATGTGGATCACCTCACATTTTTCGTTATTTAGGGTCAACTGCCACCTGCCACACCATACAGCAATCTTTTCTAAATCGCTTTGCAACTGATACTGGTACTAGACGGTAAATTACAGCATCATCTGCGAACAACCTAAGAGAACTGCTCAGATTATCACCCAGGTCATTTATACAGGGTGAGTCACCTAACGTTACCGCTGGATGTATTTCGTAAACCACATCAAATACTGACGAACCGATTCCACAGACCGAACGTGAGGAGAGGGGCTGGTGTAATTGTTTAATACAAACCATACAAAAATGCACGGAAGTATGTTTTTTAAAACAAACCTAGGTTTTTTTAAATGGAACCACGTTAGTTTTGTTAGCACATCTGAACATATAAACAAATACGTAATTAGTGCCGTTTGTTGCACTGTAAAACGTTAATTACATCCGGAGATATTGTAACCTAAAGTTGACGCTTGAAACCTCCGACGTTCAGTTGCGTGTTGTAACAAACACGAGCCACGGTCGGCGAGCAGCATCTGCAGGGACATGTTTACGATGACGACCGTGTTTACGAGTGTGGCTGTAGTGCACTGTTGTGTTTTGGTCTAGCTGTCGCAGCGTCCGCATGTAGCGCTTGCTGCTATTGTTGTTCTGCATTCGTCTCCACACGTAGACCAACTGTAGTACACCGTGTTACCAGACCTTTGTGATAGTGTAGTGTGACCATGGTGTATTCGAACTCTGAAAAGGCGGAGATGATACTCATCTATGGCGAGTGTCGACGAAATGCAGCTGAAGCCTGCAGGGTGTATGCAGAACGGTACCCGGACAGAGAGCATCCAACGTGCCGCACATTGCAAAACATCTACCGCCAACTGTATGCAACAGGTATAGTCGTAGCACGCAAACGGGTCCGTAACAGGCCCGTCACAGGAGAAGCGGGTGCAGTTGGTGTGTTAGCTGCTGTTGCCATGAACACACACATGAGAACACGGGACATTGCGAGAGCCGGTGGACTGAGTCAAAGTAGTGTCATGCGCGTACTGCATCGTCACCGCTTTCACCCGTTTCATGTGCAAATACATGGTGATGATTTTAATCATCGAGAGAAATTCTGTCAATGAGCATTAATAGAGAATGCGTTGCAGTTCTACCTGTTTACCGATGAAGCGTGTTTCACAAACCACGGGGCAGTGAATCTACGGAACATGCATTACTGGTCCGTGGACAATCCTCGCTGGCTCGGACAGGTAGAGTGACAGCGACCGTGGACTGTAAGTGTACGGTGCGGAATCATTGGCGACCACCTCATTGGTCCTCACTTCATTGCAGGGGCCCAAACAGCTGCCACATACATCGCGTTTCTACAGAATGATCTGCCAACGTTGCTCGAAAATGTCCCACTGGAAATGCGTCGAAGTATGTGATATCAGCATGATGGTGCACATGCATATTCCGCAATTAACACCAAGCTGACCCTTGACAGGATGTTCGACGGGCGTTTCATAGGACGTGGAGGACGCATAAATTGGCCAGCCCGTTCTCCTGATCTTACACCTCTGGACTTCTTTCTGTGGGGTACGTTAAAGGAGAATGTGTACCGTGATGTGCCTACAACCCGAGAGGATATGAAACAACGTATTGTGGCAGCTTGCGGCGACATTACACCAGATGTACTGCGACGTGTAAGACATTCATTACGCCAGAGATTGAAATTGTGTGCAGCAAATAATGGCCACCACATTGAACATCTATTGGCCTGACATGTCGGGACACACTCTATTCCACTCTGTAATTGAAAACGGAAACCACGTGTGTACGTGTACCTCACCCCTCATGGTAATGTACATGTGCGTCAGTGAAAAAGACCAATAAAAAGGTGTTAGCATGTGGACGTAATGTGCTGTTCCAGTCTCTTCTGTACCTAAGGTCCATCACCGTTCCCTTTGGATCCCTACGTAATTCGGTGCTCTCCGATACACACGATCGAACAGCGGAGGAGTGGTACTCGAGCGACAACTTCAGGTTACAATATCTCCGGATGCAATTAACATTTTAGAATGCGACGAACGGCACTGATTACGTATTTGTTTATATGTTGAGATGTGCTAACAAAACTAACGGGGTTCCATTTAAAAAAAACGTAGGTTTGTGTTAAAAAACATACTTCCGTGCATTTTTTTATGGTTTGTATTAACCAATTACACTAGCCCCTCTCCTCACGTTCGGTCAGTGGAATCGATTCGTCAGTATTTGATTGGTTTACGAAATATATCCAGCGGTAATGTTAGGTGACTCACACTGTATAGATCAGGAACAGCAGAGGTCCCAGGACGCTTCCATGGGGAACATCTGATATCACTTCAGTTTTAATCGACGATTTGCCGTCTATTACTACGAACTGCAAACTTCCTGACAGGAAATCACGAATCCAGTCTCACAACTGAGACGATACCCCATAGGCCCGCAACTTGGTTAGAGGTCGCTTGTGAGGAACGGTGTCAAAAGCTTTCCGGAAATCTAGAAATATGGAATCAACTTGACATCCCCTGTCGATAGTGGCCATTACTTCGTGCGAATCAGATTAATTATTGTGTATGGTCATTATTGCTAAACATTTTAGGTTAATCACATTTATTTTAATTATGTAGTCATTGCAACACTTAGCTATTGGTCGGTGTTCGGGGCGGAGTTTGCATTTGGTATTTTTGTATCGGCCTTGGGAATTTGCTTATTTGATGGTCATTTTTGCATGAATTCTATGTCTGTTTGTTTGCCCTCGGCTTTACGATCTGTTCGTAGCTTTGGAGCCGTTGGCCCCGCCTTGTTATCCACTACCCGCCGATTCACCGGGCGTGGCTAGTTCACGTCGGCTGTGTATGCGTGTGCGGCATGGTGCTCCTCGTCTTGTCTTGCGATGGCCACTGAAGTGGTGCGGCCTCCTCGCTTAACTCGGCATCTCACTATAAATTAAGTTCTTAATCTTATGGCATTCGGCCTTAAGGTTAAACCAATGTTTCCGCTACATAATTACGTAAGTGAAACACATAAAGCCCAGTAGGGGAAAGATACACTTCTTAACAGGCCATGGACCGGATCCAGTATACCTAAGAAGACTCAAGAAGCGCACCATTGACCCATGCGGATAAGCCCTTATGGGAACCTGTAAAGACAGTGCATTCCCCGAAAGTCGATAGTATTTATTTCCTTTTGTGCATTACCTTTTCATAGTACGTACGTATCACTTATTTCAACTATTCTTTATTTGTTAATACCTCACATTGTTTCTTCATTCATTTTGCTAATGTTTTATATTTTATATTGTACGAATATGAATGTTCTGGTTCTATATGCTTTGTAAATCTTTGGTTAGGCTAGGGGAAGTACTGTGTCACAGAGAGAGAGCGAACGACTATCGATAGAGAGCGTGCGAGTTGTTGTGGTACGTGGCCGGTTCGCGGGTGGAAGAAACGTGGCAACGTTCGGCGTGAAAGACGGTGATACGCGGAGGAACAATTAATTACAGTGCGTCCGCTGTGTTAACAGGAGGTCTTGCATTATTAAGTGACACCAGACACCACTGTATGTAGGCCCCTTTTTTTTTACTTTTGCAGGTTTGCTGGAATTATATTTACTTTAATTGTTCATTTGGCCCCGTTAAAGTGATTTATCGCATCTATATAATAATTGTACTGAATTACCAAATTTCTTTTTTTTTTTCTCTTTCGTTTATGACTAACAGGGGTAATCAGTTTTTTTTTTTTTTTTTAGAAGTAGAGAACCAGTTTCTCTACAAACCACAGACCATATTGTTGTGCAGTGTCCACGTGATGATGTGGATAGGAAAACAGTAACAACAAATGTCACTATGTAAGAAATCATAGCAGATGCCGAGTTATGGTGTACAGTTCACACCACAGCCAATAACATATCTGCAATAAAGATGACAGGTATTACCATAATCCAGAAAGTGTAAGAGCAGAGTCTGAAGTAGCAGCATACGCGGGTGGCAGAAACATTATAAACCAATATACTGTAAGAACGAGATCTGCTAGTATGACTGAGCAATATCCACAACCTCCAGCTACAATAAGGCCACAAGTCCCAGCTGACGCAAATCGAAGGCGCTTCCTCTGAGTCTCGCTCAGGGGAAGGTCCCGATTATACAGCTGCAGGTATCATACAGGACGTCGACCCATCTCTGGAACTAGAAGACAGCATGAGAGATTACATTGAAAAAGAGTGAAACAGTTTGAAAAACTGAGATATGTTTCATGCTTAGTGGTAATCAGTAGTATTAGTAGCAATTAGTAGCAATTGTAGCATGTAATCACATGTTGTGATTAGAACAAGTTAACATACTTAGATAGGCGAAAGCTTTGGAGTGTCCTGAGTCTTACCAGGACGCACAACTTCCAGAGTTCAACATAGTGTAGTAGTTTGTAGTCGTAGCATAGCGAGCGTCATGGGAATGGCAAGACTCGAAGCAAATGCCGGGAGAGCCATTAAGTAAATAGCGCTCAAAATAGACGTAGATGATAGGATAGTCTAAAGTAAACCTCCTTTCCTCATATTTTAATTTTTTAGAATATTATGAACAAGGCTATTTGTATGTGTTTTCGTATGACAATGTAATGGTGGTGGAAAGCGGTTCGGGTCCTCGCCCCTAGGGACGGGCACCTCGCTGAGGAAATACAAAACAAAACACCCGGGCAAAGTAAATGACTAAATTAATACAATAACACAATTTCCATCAACATTTAAAGATAATTGAAAAAATTAGTGTATTGTAACGACCTGCTGCAGTTAGCTAGAGAGTGGGTCATAGTAATGTAGTAGCAATAAAAAAGTAAAAAATGTAAAATAAAAAATGTCCACTACCCTAACCCATCCTAGCCAAGCCTTGCCTCCGCCAACCCAGCTTTGTCTTTTGTTGCGTTAACGTTTACTTGATCTGAAGATCTTTCAATCCTTGATTGTGAGGTGTTGTAATTTTTAAAATAGTTGTCCCCTTCTGTTAGTACCTAAGGGCGTTCCGTATCTTTATTGTAATCCTGAACCTGTAAATTTTAAATTATTGTCAAATGCTGAACTTCTAAATTTTGAGTATTGCTACCTTCCTGCTTGAAACATTGATAAATTGCCAGAGCCAAAGGCGCCCTCAAGTTATTTTAATGGTAATCCTGAACTTATAAAAGTTTTCTAAATAGCGGCCATCTTCGTTGTTTGAAGTTTACTACTAATGAGTGGTTTTCAGATTGTTATGGTAATGCTCCTTCTGTAATTGTAGAGAAATCAGATTTGCCTGGTTGAAATCCTACGCACGCCTAAAGGACTCTCGAGCTGAATGTTGAACTTGTTATTGTAAAGGGGTATTACTTGTCCTGAAAAAGGAAAAAAAATTGTAGGTTTAGTCCTTTTGCTTCACCGTCCTGAAATTAGTCTGACAGTTACTATTGATTTATATGTTATTGGCGTTTTAAGTATATCTTGTTAAATAAAGGATGGACTTCCGTAAACTCAGCGTGCACCTTCCTCCCTCTCGTTAAGTTGTTACCGTATCCTGGGGCGTCCACTGAGATCTCAGGTACATTCCAGACAAATACCTTCAGCAAACACTGAAATTTGTTTTCCATGTTAGCAAATTTCTCTTCTTCAGAAACACTTATCTTGCGATTGCCAATCTAAATTCTATATCCTCTCTACTTGGGCTATCATCACTTATTTTACTGCCCAAATGGTAAAACTCATCTGCTGATTTTAATGTCTCGTTTCCTGATTTACTTTCCTCAGCATCGCCGGATCTAATTACGCTACATTTCATTCGTTTTACTTTTGTTGATGTTCTTCTTACATCGGCTTTTGAAGACACTTATCACTCCTTTCAGCTGCTCTTACATTGTGACTGGCAAGCATCAAACTTTTTGTTTCTTCTTATGAACTTTAATTCCTTCTCCAAATAAGGCTACGCCATGGGCTTTAAGTACTGATTTTATTGTTTTCGTTTTGGTTTTTCCTTTTTTCTTTTGAGAAATTTGAAGAATTCAAGCTAGGGGTTAATTACCCTCCGAAAAATAGTTTAATTGCTACTTGAATTACAGGTACTGGATTTTCACTGTCAGAAGGTTTAGGTCTATTCATGGAAATTAAGGTTTTTGAGATTAGTATGGTCATTTAATATATATTTTTAAAAATTCTTTTGATATTTCGGTCTAGTACAAGAGTTATTAAAAAATTGTATATTCTACTGAAGTACATATGAGCCTCTCCAATCCCCAGTCACTTCCACTCATCAGCCTATGCTCTGCAAAATACTTACTACCATAATTCTGATTTAGAACAGTATTGATGATTGCTGGCAACAATTTACAGTTTTTATCTCCAAATTAAGTTAAAAACATAAAAACCATATTTAGTAATTTTGTTATAGCTACTGTATTTCTATTATGTTCCTCCATTCATTTCTTTCCATTTGTATCATCAAGATTAGGCGCTTCAAACACTCTCTTACATCAGTCCAGACATTCTTCGTTAAGTTGACATTACAAACACGTGTAAGTTTTAAAACGTGTATTTCAGCCTTAAATCACGCACATAGATCATTATGAGATGACAAGTTAAACCCCCCCCCCCCCATGAACCATGGACCTTGTCGTTGGTGGGGAGGCTTGCGTGCCTCAGCGATACAGATGGCCGTACCATAGGGGCAACCACAACGGAGGGGTATCTGTTGAGAGGCCAGACAAACATGTGGTTCCTGAAGAGGGGCAGCAGCCTTTTCAGTAGTTGCAGGGGCAACAGTCTGGATGATTGACTGATCTGGCCTTGTAATATTAATCAAAACGGCATTGCTGTGCTGGTACTGCGAACGGCTGAAAGCAAGGGGAAACTACAGCCGTAATTTTTCCCGAGGACATGCAGCTTTACTGTATGATTGAGTAGCATGGAGAGCTGCATCAAACCAGTCTCAGGACTGAAGACCACAACAACAACAACAAGTTTAAAACTAACAACTCAAAGTAACTTCCAATCATGAGCATTTTGATTGGCCACTTTACACTGAAAATGCGTAGTATGGTGTTCACAGCGCAAACATATCTGTAAACGTATATGTAGTGCATGAGCAGTACACAACAATAGTAATAACGTTGATAATGATACATGTAGTAATAAATAAAAGGCATTTAAGACATGTTACTGTAGTTCACACTTTGTTAACCAATTATTAATTAATGAATTATGTGTGACAGACTCCTTTCCATTTTCTAGTCCTTGCATGCCCTACAATTTTCCAGCATCATCTTAATCACTTCTGAATAATCTTGCAAATGTATTTTTTTTTTATTCATCAATCTGCCGACTGTTTTGATGCTGCCTTCCGAGAATTCCTTTTCTGTACTAACGTCTTCATTTCAGACTAGTACTTGTACCCAGTACTCTCAATAATCTGTTGGCTGTAATCTGTTGGATGTCTTCCCCTACGACATTTACCCTCTACAGCTTGTTCAAGTACAATGGAAGTTATTCCCTGATATCTTAAGACATGTGTTATAATTCTGTCTTTTCTTCTCGCCAATATTTTCCGAATGTTTCTCTAATCTTTGATTCTGTAGAGATTCTCCTCATTACTTATCACTTCACTAAATTTTCAACGTCCTTCTATAGGACCATATCTTAAACGCTTCTACGCTCTTCTTTTCCGGTTTTCCCCACAGTCCATGATTCACTAACACATAATGCTGTGTTTCAAACGAACATTTTCAATAATTCTTCCTTACATTCAGGCCGATGTTTGATACTAGTAAACTTCCTCGGATCAAAAATTCCTCTTAGTTTATACTACTACGCTCTCTCCAGTATGCATTATTTTGCTCCCATATCAGCAGAATTCCTTACCTACGTATCCCTCTATTTTAATGTTATGTTTGTTGGACATCTCATTTCTACTACTGCCCGTTATTTTCGTCTTGCTTCGGTTTACTCTCAATCCATAGCAGGCGCTCGTTTGACTGTTGAATCCTTTTAACGGGTCCTGCAGATCTTTCTCACTTTGACTGAGAACAGAATGTCATCAGCGAATCTTATCCTTTCACCCTAATGTTTAATCCCTCTCCTGCACATTTCATTTTCGAGAATGATTCTTCCTTGTATAAAGTGAAATGAAATGAGCGTATGGCATGGTTAGCCGGGAGGCCCCTATTCGTGGAAGTTCGGCCGACAATTGCAAGTCTTATTTCATTCGACGCCACATTGGGCGACTTGCACGCCGGTGATGAGGGTGAAATGATGATGAGGACAACACAACATCCAGTCCCCAAGCGGAGAAAATCTCCAACCCGGCCGGGAATCGAACCCGGGCCCGCTTGCATGGGAGGCGAGCACGTTACCACCCAGCTAAGCAGGCGGACCTTGTATAAAGTGAAGAGTAGGGACGAAAGGCTTAATATCTGTCTGAGACCTTCGCTCTTGGTCTGCCATTCTTTTATTGCAACTGTTTTACACTCCCGTTTTCTTCTGCTTTCTGTGGACTTATTCCTTCGCTTATGTTTTCATTTTTTTTTCATTTGAGGAATGACATCTAACAGCAGTCAATGTCAGCTCTACAGAAGGAATCAAATGGAGAGAAGAGGTTGACTGGTCCGGAAGAGGAAAAAGTGTAATTCTGTGGACAGAGTGCAGTGATGGTGTCTATGTCAATGATAACCGATAAAGCTGTAATACCCTCTTGACTTTAATTATCTCCACTACTGTGTCAGTTGTTAAGGGGGGGTAGGACGTCAAACGGACCGACTTGGAGCAGGAGAGGCACCACAGGACATTTTAATTTCCACTGTCTATACTTTTACAAAAAAAATCATAAAACTTTGTCAGCAAGACCAGGAAGGATTCAGAATTCACACTGATAGCAGTGGAAGTTCGAAAACATAACTAAATAATTTTTTTACATGTGAAATTTCATCATTTTGTTCACTTACTAATGGCAGTATTTGTTTCTATAGGTACACTTTCCTTCATAAATAAGAGAGATTCTTCGTTGAATTGTGCACAGCATACAAACCATACTTAAAGGTGTATGAAACTATAGAATTTTCGAAATCTATTAAAAACTGTGGTAAAAATTTAGGTAATTAACTATAAAATTTGTGTTTTTCCTAAACATGAAGTTTAAAATATAACAGTTCATTCGTTTTTTCATAAATTAAATAAATTCTAGAGTTTCGTACACCTGTGAGTATGGTATGTATGATGTGCAAAATTCATCTGATTATCTCTCTAACTTATGACGAAAAGTGTACCCATAGAAACAAATGCAGCCATTAGTAAGTGAAAAAACGATGAAATTTCACACGTAAAAATAAAAAGTTATTTCGTTATGTTTTCGAACTTCCACTGCAATGAGTGTGAATCCTGAATCCTTCCTGGTGATGCTGACAAAGTTTTACAAATTTATTTGTAAAAGTATAGACACTGGAAATTAAAATGTCCTGTGATGCCTCTCCTGCTCCCAGTTGGCCCGTTTGAGTCCTACCCGCCTTAACTTACATGTGAAGGTAATGCTGCCAGACTACATAAATTCCGATTCTAGGTCCACTGTCGTACAGCAGCCTGTACAGTATTGCATCATCGTCATTCCGAGACGGCGCTGAGCTCCTGTCGCTCTTTTCTACTGCTTATAGCTTCTTCGTTGGAAGCAGAGTGCCGAGTGCCTCGTAAACCGATTCTAAGGACCCCTCTTTTTTTGCCGGTTTGTTTGCTCAGGGAAATCGATTTCCCATCGCACGCGAGCGTCAACAGCACGGGAGGCAGCCCCTTCCCCAACCCCATCCCCAGCTGCCTCGCCCCTCGCGGATCAGATTGTGCTTCCGTTCTGTTGCGTCCTCGCGGATTTTTTCGCCAGCAGTTGCTACCTTTGTTTGCAAACGAACAAATGTATATACGTGTGAAAGACGAACACAAGAGTACAAAGTTAAGGTAGTGATCTAAAAGCAGGCGAGAGGCCTTAAGGCACTATAGGGGGACACACGTGCAGAGCAGAATTCAAGTCTCAGTTGTTCCGTCCGGACTAATGTCTCGCGTGATTTTTCCAAATCATTTAGGGTGAATCAGGGAATATTTTTCCAGGTAATGGTGCAGGTGAATTCTCTTGACATTGCAGCAGCTGCGTGCTCCCGCCACAGGAATCTGCAAACGGAAAGGTGGGAGAATAGTGTCAATTTAAGCAAAAATTGTAACTTTGACACATTCACAATAAGTAACTTAAAACTAGTTGTATGCAAGATTGTTGTTGCTCTTCTTTAGTTACGCTAGAAGATCATAACAGAAAACAACTATACAAAGAGTGTAACTGCAATATCACACGCATATAATCCGTCTTAATTGGACGACTTGAAAAGGGAATATACTCGAGCGTAAGTTGCGAGGTGCCGGGGTGGAGAAGAGTTTGTACCTCTTTAATTCAGACGAATTTTGCATGAGAGCGAGACATGCACTCGACCTCGTCCTTATCTACCAGCTAATTAATTATGAGAACGGTAACGGAAGGAAATGATGGTGAACCCTGCTAGTTGGTAAAATAAGGAGTGCACACTCACAATAATTCAATAAAAATTGTAATCTACTCAAAAGAAAGATAACTTTATCATAATAAACAACAGGAAATGGGATTATGCCTATATCCACGAAATGATATGCAGATTAACTATTACAATGATATTTATTATACATCAGGACATAAATGCACATGATTGTCGACACACACGGTAAGTTAAAGGATAGGGTATACTGAAATATTATGAGAATAAGAGTTGGCTCGAGAATAAGGTGCTCCTACTCTCTGTGATGCAATAGACTGACGATAGTGACTGGAGGTCCTAATGAATCAAATATTAATCTCCCAACTATATAGCACTATCGCAGTTAGTAGTGAGAGCTCAAATGCAATCACATGGAGAAACAAGCAAGGTGGACTTGCAGCAAAGCGAGCGCGTATGCTGCTGAGGGATTCCGTATAAAATTGATAAGGTCCTACAATGCCGGAACCGCAAAATACTGTACCAGTACTGAAATCTGCAGCAGGTCGTCGGTAGGCAGCGTCCTGATCATGTAGGCGCCGACTTCTGCCGTGCAACAACTCTGTGTCAACTCCTGGCCGCGAAGACTGTCCGAGATTTCTAAGTTCTTCCGAAAACGAGCGACCAAGCCGCAAGACCATCCGACTCCGAGGAAGATCAGATCCCGAATCTCCTGCCAGCGCAACGTGAGAGCGAAACCAATATTACTCTACTCCCAACTCTCCTCGAAAACTGCGGATCAGCATTCAGTTCTGATTCCAAAATTCTCCCACACTGTCTCAGAACATCATTCGCACCAATAGCAACAGTTCCCTCCAATTTCGAGCAGGGCTTTATCTCGTCAACTGGCCTCAGTGTAAGTTGACCAGTCATGCCTCTGCTATTCAGCTGAGGGTACTGAACTTGCCGTTTGACCGGCTACGAAAACAACCTGCCTAGACCACCGGCCATCCGGTGCCAGACAGTCACACTCAGCAGGGCACAGTCCACAAGTTTTCTCCGAATCAAGAACACAATGCAGTCAGTCGGTGCCAGGAATCTTCGTTCTGGACGCGCCGGAACGGTAAACACATAAACTACGGCGACAGTCAGACGTCTCGCAGGTCGTTTCGCCCTGCATGCAATAGGCGAAACTCGACCGACGTCAGTCGTTCCACCAGGCGCTTAAGCCTATTGTACGAACCCCTCAGAATTCAGGGAATTGCAGCCCCCAACCGGAAACGCAGTGTGCCGCGTCCTCCGATACTCGCCTCGCACAAGCCACCCATGGAAGTAAAAAAAAAGGCTCTGGGCACTATGGGACTTAACATCTGAGGTCATCAGTCCCCTAGAACTTAGAACTGCTTAAACCTAACTAACCTAAGAACATCACACACATCCATGCCCGAGGCAGGATTCGAACCTGCGACCGTAGCAGTCGCGCGGTTCCGGACTGCAGCGCCTAGAACCGCGTGGCCACGGCGGCCGGCCATGGAAGTAAAACAACATGTTTAGGAATCGAGTGAAAAGTATTTTTTGAGCTCTCATTACAAATACTCTTATATAAAATAACCTTTTTCGGTCTGTTACTACCGTGAAATGATATAGAACATTAATAAAACTAATGAAAATGAGAGGCGACATGCAAAAGATGGCATGGAACCTCTCAAGGTAATTGTAATTACTTGCAAATTTCTGATAGAAAACTAGAATATTGAAAATATTTAAACAGTAACATGAAATGTGTCGTCAGTTTCATTTACACTTTTCAAAAATTATTAGAAAGCACAAATTTTTTGAAACAGTCATCGCATGGAAAATACTGACAAGAAGAAGAAACAGGACGATATACCATGTGTTAAAGGAATAACTTTCATGGTACTAGAGGGAGCGGTAGAGGGTAAAAACTGTACAGGGAGACAGAGGTTGGAAAAAAAAGGAGGAAGATTAGCGTTTAACTTTCGGTTGACAGCGCGGTCATTAGAGTCGGACCACAAGCTTGGGTTCCAGAAGGATAGGGATGTAAATCGGCTGTGCTCTTTACAAATCAACCATCCTAGAATTTGCCTTGAGCAATCTAGGTTCAAATGGCTCTGAGCACTATGGGACTTAATATCTTTGGTCATCAGTCCCCTACAACTTAGAACTACTTAAACCTAACTAACCGAAGGACATCACACAACACCCAGTCATCACGAGGCAGAGAAAATCCCTGACCCCGCCGGGAATCGAACCCGGGAACCCGGGCGCCGGAAGCGAGAACGCTACCACACGACCACGAGCTGCGGACAGCGATTTAGGGAAGTCACGGGAAACCTCAATCAGGATTGCCGGACTCGGATTTGAAATATCGTCCTCTCGAGTTCCAATGTGCTAACCACTGCGACACCTTGCTCGGTACGGAGATTGGAATACATCCAACAAATAATTGAGAACGTAGGTTGCAAGTGCTCCTCTGAGATGAAGAGGTTGAGAGGTTGGCGCGGGAGAGGAATTTGTGGGGCGCCGCATCAAATAAAGCTGTCCAGAAAAAAAATGCAGCACGTCCTTTTCACCAAGTTCTCCAAAGATGTGTTGTAACGTATTACGTTATTTACTAAGTGCAGGTAGTGATTTCAGAGCGCCACCATTGCTTATCGTACCCATTACCATCACAAATATTGGTAACGTCAAATACTTTCGATGACTCGATGTTCTCTCCTTACTTCGGGCTTACATTATTTTTTCCAGCTGCTCAGTAATACACTGACGTACAGATTAATCTTTCTTCTTCATCAGTTCGGTCTGTTGTTTTTCTTTTGATTCGTTTTTCACTTCACCTTTTACCAGTTTCCGTTTCACAGGGGTATGTACCTCCTCACTTAGCAGCGCACCATTACACCAGTCACCCGTTACATACTACCACGGTCAGAGTCTGTGTATGAAACGGTTATATTTAGAAAGCATATCCATAGAATGGTACAAGGAATTACAGGTTTGGGTAACATAGCGTATATCAGTACTTCGATGCTGTGGATTTTAGCTAGTGGTTGTCTAAACGTGGGCTTACAATGTTTTATAGCACCGGGCACTTATTAATATTAAGCGTTTGTACTCAATTTCAGTTCACGATTAATAATTTCAGGGCTATATTGATACAAAATATCAAAACAATATGCCACACCAACAGAAATGCAATAAGTTTATCTTAGAATGAGCTACAATGATAAACAACAGACATTATCAAAATGAGATTTTCATTCTGTAGCGGAGTGTACGCTGATATGAAACTTCCTGGCAGATTAAAACTGTGTACCGGACCGAGACTCGAACAGTCCCCCGAAAGGCAAACGTCCCGAGTTCGAGTCTCGGTCCGGCACACAGATTTAATCTGCCAGGAGGTTTCAACAGACATTATGCTAAGAAACATCCATACATTGTTAAAAAAAATAGTGTTGCTTTGGAACAGAATGGCTACACCAGAGGGTTCCAAAATAAAATGAAGTGTTTGTTCTCTTGAGAACTTTTAATGTTGCAGAGCGTCAGCAATCGTGAATAATTCAATAATTACAAGGAATCCACCTCGATTGCAAATAGAAACCGGATGTTGACCTAGGTTTCGGCACGGATAACCACGCCTTCTTCAGAACACACTAAAACTACGAACTGCCTAAAGAGGCATAGTTCAACATTAATACAGAACTTTCAAAAGGGCAAAAGACACGAATAAAATGTAAAATAAACGGTACGTTGTATCATGTCAATAGCTGAACTAAGCTCAAACGTCAGAAGCGTGTTTCCTCACCGCAGCCAACGTTCGGTGGGCCGCAGGCTTTCAGGTAAACTCTCTTCTCTTGGTTGAGTTTACAACCAGCCACTACAAAAAATAACAAACTAGTTCCTCCCCGTTAATAACTACACACGGGAGAATTAAAATAAACCAGACCAAGCAGCTGCCTAGCTGTTACTATATAGAACCTGCTACTACCACTATCTGGGCACTACAGACAACACAGCCACACAGAGCTACTACTATTGCATCGACTGCGGGGAAATGCACATAAGCAAAAACAGAATATCGGAAAATGTAGGTACGTAAAAGAAACAAAAATAACAAAAACTTATTGCTAGTACACTGTCACCGACCAATGACTTTAGCGTATTTTTAATTTCACAATCAAAAATATACACGCCGTGCACACCACTTGACAATAGATTTCGCATAGTCAAATTCCTTACGGTCTCGCCTTATTTTCATACAACAAAATAAATCAAGCTGACACTATCATGGCGCACACCAACACACTGTAATCCAGTCTTCCAAACTTTGACAACTGCTACTGCTTGGCAGTAGCAAATATGACCCCTAAAGGCAACGTCACTTTGTGCTTTGCACTGCTTTGCTCTAACCAACTTCTCCACCATTCCGTTTCACTAAGAATGAGCTGCCTTCTTCTCCTATTTACCGACAAGGAGACTCCGCCCACTACTCCAACGTGAAATAGGCGCGGTTACGTTAACAAATCCCGTGGTTCGAGTTGACCGAATCTTTCTTACGAAAGTAGTAGACAGGAGAAAAGGCTACAGAAATGTGTAAAGCTGAATTATTTATTCAACATTAATTTATTGGAAAAGTCATAACAGTTCTTCCCATTTACAAATTACAGTACACATGATTAAAATGACTTATAGGGTCTTCCAGTACAATTTCTTTTCCGCAAGGTCCTGAGTAGCCGAGCTGACGTCTTGCCTTTATCCTGTCAGGTACCCAAACAAGTTTCTTATTTTTTACTTTTCTCTTACGCAGCAATTTGAGGAAAACAAGCATTAATTCTGCCACAATTCGCACAGCTGCCAAAACTTTCGTATGCACACGACTACGGCACTCTCAAAACGACAAAACTGAAGTGTACACCGGTGGCGCCGAGCCAACAGACATACGAAATCATTTGCGTGAAACTCGTTTCCCGCAATGAGTGGCGCAAGTCAGTGTCGTCGCGTAAAAGTGTCCAACTAAGAAGGCGACTGCGTCTGGAGCTCTATTGTAGAGAGGGGCGGACAGCAGTCAGCGGTGATGCCAGGGTTGTCTCGGTTTGTGTCCCACCTCAAACGTCCCAGCCGACACCAACGGTGGTGACTGACATCTCTGGGTAAACATAACATCGCTTCACCGCCTCTGCTCCCGAATCTCCCTGTAGACAAGTAAAGGGTGCGGCAGCGTTCATAGAGGATATTAAAAACACACCATCAGGCAGTAACTCTAATTTATTTATTACCTCTTATGAGCTGAAGTATCGCATCAGAACTGCCGTCGGCAATGCCCCAGGGAATAAATTGCGCCGAGTTATGGAAAGCTTCCAAAGCCGCCTAGATGACTGTGTTGTGCATTTAACAGGAGTCATATGCAAAAAGTAATCCACGCAATGGACAATGACTTACACATTAGTAAATGGCATACTTTTAACTATTAATTGACACAAGAGGTAATAAATAAATTACAGTTGCTGTCTGATGGCGTGTTTTTAATATCCTACTATGAACGCTGCCGCACCCTGTGTAAGCTCAGAAAACTACCACAGTCGCTTCTTAACGTAATGCTTTTGTTTGTTTTATGCCACCCGTAATGAACACTACAGTGGATCAGCAACCCCACCATAGCTAAACTAACATGAAACTGACGATAAAGGCAGTATAAATACGCAGAACCGCAGACGTGTCTTAGGCCTACGAGAAAGATGGCCTCGGCGCGTACGTCACAAAGGTAGTCCTCAACTCGCTCGATCGCTCAGCTCAGCAGACAAAATGCGTTTCTAAATCTGCTATCTCGCAGCTGGACGTAAACGTACTAACGATAATTACATTTTATACTGGAAACTGCTATTATGAAGTCTTACTGATTAACAGTACTACAACAAACTTTACTTTAAGATCAATACTCGATATAAATGGTAAAAAAAAAATGTGTGTGAAATCTTATGGGACTTAACTGCTAAGGTCATCAGTCCCTAATCTTACACACTACTTAACCTAAATTATCCTACGGACAAACACACACACCCATGCCCGAGGGAGGACTCGAACCTCCGCCGTGACCAGCCGCACAGTCCATGATTGCAGCGCCTGAGACCTCTCGGCTAATCCCGCACGGCGATATAAATGGTATGACGGCTTGTTTGTAGCATTTAGCCTTTTATACTTAACAGTCCTCATTTCATACAAGAAGCGGTTCCTTATGCAACTGATAATGATTTTTGCATGATTTTAATTTCATTGTACCCCAGTACAGCCTCAACAAAGTATAAGTAGGCCATGGACTTCCGATCATTGTAGGACTAGTAACAGTAAGACTCCAATAACAGCGGATTCCAGGAGAAGTGGAATTCTCGTTTGTGCGTACACACCTAGTTACCAGTTAACAGGCGTAGAAACGTAGTTTGCCAGCTGTGTCGAGCGAGCGAGCGTGCGCAGACCTACCTTCGTGACGTACGCGGCGCGGCCTGCCTTTCTCGTAGGCCTCGGACGCGTCAGAATGACGCTATTGCCTGAATCGTCACGTCGCGCGCTGCTCTTTGCCACTGAGCATCGGCCCACCACCTGCATTCTAACATGCACACTACTATATTGTAAGGCGTCGGATTTTATGGACGTCT
The DNA here is from genome assembly GCF_021461385.2 of Schistocerca piceifrons. Lineage (NCBI taxonomy): Eukaryota > Metazoa > Arthropoda > Insecta > Orthoptera > Acrididae > Schistocerca > Schistocerca piceifrons. The sequence goes on along the minus strand of NC_060140.1, from coordinate 774,686,230 downwards.
TACATGAAGTAATAAGATCAGAATTTGTATTTTAACTGCAGTAAGAGGTCGAGTACTAGTTTTTCAAACCATTGATGCGCGGGCAATGAGAATGACATTACTAGTCGCCTGTACTGTGAGCTCAAGCCGACCGGTGTGGTCGAGCGGTTCTATGCGCTTCAGTCTGGAATCGCGTGACCGCTACGGTCACAGGTTCGAATCCTGGCCCGGGCATGGGTGTTTGTGATGTCCTTAGGTTAGTTAGGTTTAATTAGTTCTAAGTTCTAGGCGGCTGATGACCTCAGAAGTTAAGTCGCATAGTGCTCAGAGCCATTTGAACCATTTGTGTGCTCAAGCGATGATTGGCATGCAGTCTTTTTGCTGTGGTGCCACAATAAACGAGGACGGGCTTTGTGAAGTAGCCGACTGTTGACGCAATGCGTGGCAGGGATGGAACAGCGTTTATGCACTGGCTGCCTCAGGGCAGTATCATTGGGGGCGGCGGTGTTTGGGAGTCAACGGCGCAGGCCTGCAGGCTGAAAGCTGTCTCTTAGCAGCACACGTTTATATGAGCTCGGGCCGTTAAGGGTTTGCAGAAGGTGGAGTGGGAAGTGAAGCGTGTTGCGGTGGAACGGATCCGGCTCAGCTGTAGTCCTATGGTCACAACTTAGTTCGAATTTTTTTTCCATTATTGTCATTTCGACACCTTTACATGAAAGGTAGGCCGGCAGGGGCCTATCTATGCCGCTCTTCGGCCACAGATAACATAAGACAGTATATAAAGAGACACAGAAAAACAAAACAAACAGAGTGGGTAAAAACGGTAGACAGACATATTAAAATACATGTTGCCGATCACAGGCGCACTGTCCGAATTAAAAAAAAACGTTAATCACTGTACACAAATGGAGGAGACAGAAAGTACACACGTGAACGGTGGAGCACAAACAGAGACACTTGAGCACTAATACGAAGACACACACAAGCACTGGCGACGATGGCCGGCGCACGAAGATGCACTGTTCACGCACAAAGCCAGGGACCTGCCAAAGGGATGAGGTGCGGGTAGGAGGGAGAGGGCGAGGGTGTTGATGCCATTGGCAGAGGAGAAGGGAGGGGGAGGGGAGAAGGTAGGGGGGTAGTGGAAGCCCAGGGGGGAAGGGAATTCCGCGCGACCACTATGGTCCCAGGTTCGAATCCTGCCTCGGGCATGGATGTGTGTGATGTGCTTAGGTTAGTTAGGTTTGAGTAGTTCTAAGTTCTAGGGGACTGATGACCTTAGAAGTTAAGTCCCATAGTTCTCAGAGCCATTTGAACCATTGGAAGGGTTGGTTCAAATGGCTCTGAGCACTATGGGACGTAACATCTATGGTCATCAGTCCCCTAGAACTTAGAACTACTTACACCTAACTAACCTAAGGACATCACACAACCCCCAGTCATCACGAGGCAGAGAAAATCCCTGACCCCGCCGGGAATCGAACCCGGGAACCCGGGCGTGGGAAGCGAGAACGCTACCGCACGACCACGAGATGCGGACCATTGGAAGGGAATTAGTTCGATAAAACCAACAGCCTTTGGCTCTTCTGAAAAACTAGGCAGGGGTGCGAGTTTTGCTGGAAATTTCCACTCAACTTCTACGTGGACTAGCATGGTTTGACGGAAGTCTGTATGACTCGAAATAGGAAGGGGGAGCTCGTTCAGAGACGTGCTCTGTGATTGGGCGGGAAAGTGCCGTCCTTTTGCTGTTCTTTTGCAATACCGGGACTGTTGTTTCGTGTAAAGAGCAGGGCTCGGAGCCCTATCCGTAAGAGGAGAGGACGTGCTTCGGTGTCCGCCATCTCGTGCATCACGAGAGGCACTTAGACTCTGACTATCGAGCAAATGTACCTGCACGTCTCTGTGAGTTGTACATTCATCACTGTGTAAGCAGAGTGGGGGAATTAAGAAGCTCTAAGGGCAGTCGGACAGTAGAAGTGTTTGAAACCTCGCATACTTCCAGTAAGGCTGTGTCTACATCTGTCCAGTCAGCAAGCAGCTGATCTGACTCGCACACGGTGTAAGTACGCTGTTTAGGTTTTTATATTGGTAACGCCACGTAGCGCTCTGTATGAAAAGCACTGGCTGTGCTGTGTGCAGTCTATGGCTGGGTGGCATTGTTGGAATAGTCGCTATTGTAGTGTTAGGCAGTTGGATGCGAACAACGCGTAGCGTTGCGCAGTTGGAGGTGAGCCGCCAACAGTGGTGGATGTGGGGAGAGAGATGGCGGAGTCTTGAGAGCGGATGATCTGGACATGTGTCCATCAGAAAGAGTAAATTTGTAAGAGTGGATGTCATGAACTGATATATATATTATGACTTTTGAACACTGTTAAGGTAAATACATTGTTTGTTCTTTATCAAACTCTTTCATTTGGTAACTATGCCTATCAGTAGTTAGTGACTTCAGCAGTTAGAATCTTTTATTTAGCTGGCAGTATTGGCGCTCGCTGTATTGCAGTAGTTCGAGTAACGAAGATTTTTGTGAGGTAAGTGATTCATGAAAGGTATATCTTATTGTTAGTCAGGGCCATTCTTTTGTAGGGCTTATTAGAAGCCAGATTGCGTTGCGCTAAATATTGTGTGTCAGTTTAGTGTTGATCAGAATAAGTAAAGAGAGTAATGTCTGAGTACGCTCAGTTTTGCTCAGCTGTTTGAAAAGCAAATAATGTAAGAGGTTTATCAGCACAGTCATTCCTAAATTTTTCTAAGGGGACGTTTCAACGGTACGATACCAGAGCAGTTAACATACAGGAGTATTACAGACAATATTAGAGCAAGTGAGCAGCCAGGTTTCAGAGCGTCTACCGACCGTATGGGAGACGCAATCAGTCAGCAGTAGTCGATTTCATTGTCGTTTTGGGGATTGTAATAACGCAGATCGGCAGAAGTCAATAAGTATTCGGAAGCTATCAGATTCATTTGGGCGTTGGTTACTTTTCTTGCTGTAATTCGACGGCATCCTTTTCCCAGTATTGAGTAAGACAGCGTTGTACAATTTATTTAAAAGGGCGCCAAGTGCAACAGGAATTAATACCAGGACACATTAAAAAAAATGGTTCAAATGGCTGTGAGCACTATGGGACTTAACAGCTGAGGTCATCAGTCCCCTAGAACTTAGAATTACTTAAACCTAACTAACCTAAGGACATCACACACATCCATGCCCTAGGCAGGATTCGAACCTGCGACCGTAGCGGTCGCGCGGTTCCAGACTGAAGCGCCTAGAACCGCACGGCCACTCCGGCCGGCACACATTCGCCGTCGAGGACAATATACTGGGTTATATTACTTAAGAAGTGTTCGATCCACTCACATATCTGTGCTTTCGTTAACAGCCTACAATGGGCACTGTGTCGAACGCTTTCAGGAAATGCCCTTCATCCATGGTTTTCAGTATATCACGTGAGAAAAGGGAAAGCTGAGTTTCGCACGAGAAAGTGCAAGTAGAAGTGGTTAGGTCATCGTTCATCTTGGATAGCCGGCGGACACACTCAGAGAGATAGTCAAGGATAGCGGATACTCTTATCAATCGGAACCTTTAACTGAATAAAAGAAAATGATTTTCACAATAAATTTTGTACACATTTATAAATAAATTTTTCAGTGTTTTTAGCATGGTGCAGCAGAGTCAGAAACTGTAAAACGTAATTATATTAAATTCCAGCCTCCAGTTGCATGAGCAAAGAAACTTTATCTAGGTTTCGGCTATATTAATGTAGCCTTCATCAGAAATGTTACAAAATTTTAATTTTATATTGTGACATTTCTGAAGAAGGCTACATTAATATAGGCGAAACCTAGGTAAAGTTTCTTTGCTTATGCAACTGGAGGCTGAAATTCAATACAATAATGTATATTATATTCTTTAAAGTCAGTACCGCCATTAGATTGCTTTTTATTTGCAGTGTTACATTTACACGATCATGATTTCGGCTTCAGAGTGCTATTATAACGTGTTTTAAGTGTTGTACAGTGCCTAAGATGGCATATAACACTTAAAACACTTGATAATGGCACTTTGAAGCCGAAATCATGATCGTGTAAATGTAACACTGCAAATAAAAAACAGTCTTATGGCGGTTCTGAATTTAAAGAAATATATTATGACTGTGGCCCCACACAGTAAGAAAAATTATTAATTTTTTTTCCTTTTTATAATTTCCCACCGCCTGCCCCTCCAATATTAATGTCGGTCGAGTGCACTTCAGGACGAGCAGTCGCAAGGTTTGGACGAATCTGTGTGTGTGATAGCATTTTCACAGAACGTCTGATTATTTCATTAAGGTGCTGAGATTATTTTGTGACGGATGCCCATCGTTCCGACGATTAGAATTCGCGCGCCCGCTTGGCGGCTGCCGCCCTTGGGGGCACTGATCGTCAACTGTTCTCTAGGAATCCAGGCTGTCGGGGCTGCGCCTCTGTGGCAGACACACGGTGCACGGCAGACACGAATGGCTGCCTGTTGGCCCCGTGAGCTGGTGCGAGTGAGCCCATCCTGTTCAGTGCGACTCGAGTGTAACAGGGCAAGGTGTTACCGCTTGGTGTCCGTGGCTACATCGTTGATCTGCATTCTTGCACCTCTTTTCAGCATGATTTGTTTCATTACCAGTTTGTTAGGAGGAGATTACAATACTGTAAGAGGTTGTTGACTCAAAAGGCTGATACCTGGTTATTGAGTGAAGGCCATTTCATTTATGATGAGATGAATGGTTTTGTGTCGTACCTCGTGTCTGCTATTCTTTTAGCTCAGCTTGGTCGCCGTAGTTGGTGGTAGTTTTTTGTAGATATCCTCTGGTCGGCGAAGTTGTGACTACTGTCCAGTTTGAATTCTGGAAACGTCTCCCGGGCTGTGGCTAAACTATCTCCGCAATATCCTTTCGTCCAGCAGTGAGTCTTCAAGATTCGCTTGAGAGTTTCAGTGAAGTTTGGGAGGTAGGAGACGAGGTACTGGTGGAAGTAGAGCTGTGAGAACGGGTCGCGACTTGTGATTAGGTAGCTTAGTCAGCAGAGCATTTGACGGCAAGAGGCAAAGGTCCTGAGGGTGAGTCTCGATCCAGCACACAGTTTTAATCCTCCAGGAAATTTCGTGTCAGTGCAAACTCCGCTGCAGAGTGAAAGTTACGCTGTGGAGTTGAATTTTCTTCAGCGTTGCTGTTACTGCGAGCTCCTTGGCTTTACTGTTTTGGCGAATGTTCGTTGCTAAAAAAATGGCTCTGAGCACTATGGGACTTAACATCTGAGGTCATCAGTCCCCTAGAACTTAGAACTACTTAAACCTAACTAACCTAAGGACATCACACACATCCATGCCCGAGGCAGGATTCGAACCTGCGACCATAGTGCTCGCGCGGTTCCAGACTGTAGCGCCTAGAACCGCTCGGCCATTTCGTCCGGCGAATGTTCGTTACTGGCTAAAGAAAGTATCACTGCGTGTGCAGCAACAAAGATTGGAATTCATGGAAGCTTCTGGACAGCAGACGCTACAAATTAACCAAGGACTTTGTGTGGTGCGTTACGTACACCAGTAACAGGCGTGGAACAAGGTCAGTGTTGTCTGTATCTGATGTCACATACCAGCACAGAGGTGCTGTCCACGCCAGTTGTTCCAGCACGAGAAATAACTACTTGCACTGATGCTTTTGCATGCGGAAAGCGTAGCGCGTAACGATGTACTGTTAAGGTAGAGCACTAGGCACTTGTATCACGTTGTGGAGTTTTGTGACCACAGCTTCATTAGCTGTTAGATGTGGTGCAAATTGTTTTGAAACGTGGTGTAATTTGCTATGATGGCGTAGTTCTCGTCGACGACCGTAAACGAATGCAATTGGAATCTGATAAAAAGTCAAGTGTTGATACTGGTAGTTGAAAATGAGTTTTTATTGTCATATAATTACAGATAACTTTACAAGTAATTTTAGAATTTGGAGTCAGTTTTACATTTTTTTTATTAAATGAGAATCTGTTTATTTTCAAGAGATATTTACTTAAAAGGCACAAAATAGTTAATATTGAATTTATGGAATTTCAAAAGTAACATCTTTTTCAAAGTATCTTTGATAAAAATCCTCTAATCTTGTTGTGTTGTCCGTCGTATTTGACGGGCGGTAACGGTGTAAGTGGGCCCTGGTTCTTATACTGATCTCAGTTACAGGAAAGTGCCTGTGGTTCGTTACTAGGGGATTGGTGATGCCTGGCCTGGCCTCCCTAAGCTGGTGGTCCAGCAGCCACGACGAAGTCTCCACTGTAGCCTCCAATTTTACTGTCGCAGATGACTGCCTTAATAAATGCTATTTAGCTCATCCTTGTCAGTTGCTAAAATCCCAACCCTCATTTCCTAACCACTAAAATTTGGGATCAATATTTAGAACTTATCAAAGGGCAGTTAATTCTCATGGTAAAAGCATATTATGAACAATTTCGGTTTTTGGTGCTCTTTTAGTTAATAAAAGCACATGGCATCCCAAAGCATTGAAGATATTTTATAGCAGCGTTGAACCGCTTTTCGGTGCTCATTTCATGCAGCGCTCCCAGAATTAACGGCCTGCAACGGGAAAATCAGCTAAGAGATCATCATGTTAAAGCTGAACACCTGGCTCTTGTTTAGACTTGTCACCACGCATACGCCGACTGCAGGCAGCATAACAGTTAGTCGATCCCCAAAACTGATATTTGTAAATAAACTAACCCCTCAAATGATTAAAATAATAATTATATCACTATCAAATGTAATAAATATTAATTTTATTAAATTAAGACGCCCAATATCAATAATACTTTTCATCACCCTTCAAACTTTCCTGGTTGGATTAATAACAGGAACAATAATTGTACTGCATTCCTTTTTAAACATGCAAGTGTAAGCGATCGATTTTAATATAGTAAAGGAACAATTTAGATTTAGAGGTGGGTAACGCACGATGGGCCGATATCAAGTAGCAAAAGTGTTAAGCAAAAGATGCAACCTATTATAAATTTGTCTGAAATCTAGAGACACCTTTCGAATCAGTTTCAATAAAGTCTTTTTGAACAAGCTTTGAGAAACATGGTATTGGTTCAACTTATGATGTTACACAGAAAAACACAACGGCGTTTGTAAAACCAAGCGACGACAGCAAAAAATTTAGGAACGGAATAGGATTCCTGCAAGAAGACTCCTAATGACGAAAAATGCTTTCGGTAATCCTAGAAGAGGAAGCACTGCAAGAAGCCTCAACATTAATTAGTACAACGAAACACCAGTCCAAGTTCAAATTTCACTTTTCTTTATTCACTTGATGACCAGTTTCCGGCCGGGACTCATTTTTTAATCATCGTAAGATAGTTAAAACTGGTATTTCCGAAAATTGAAAAACTATGTAAAAAATTTGGAAACGAACAGTTACAGCGCACCTGTTGCCTCTATGCGCTGTAATTGTTCGTTGTGGAAAAAAATGTGCAAACGGACAGTTGCAGCTCATCTGTTATCTGAATGTGCGGTATTGGTTCGTTTGTATTTTTTGAAACGGTTTTTGCGTTTTCGGAAATGCAATTTCTGAGTATGTTACGATGATTTGAAAATGGGTCCTGGCCCGAAACTAGTCATCGAATGATTAACAAAGTGAAATTTACAACTTTGACTGGCTTTTCATTGTACTGATTAACAGTTGCTGACCCACGGCTATTTTAGCATTCTGGAAGTTCGCCAACGTTAATTATTACGAGGCAAACGATGTATAACGGTCGTATTCAATAAATAATCTTGACTTTCAAGGACAAATGTGACAGGAAGAGAAGCTTCTATCACTGTTGTTGCTGAGGTGACTTGTTTGCAAGAAGTAACATCACGGCCTAGTTACAAGGCCGAATAGGTTCAGGCAAACTACAACAGAAACTGTATGACCACACAGATTAGCAATGATTTACAACAATTTATTGAACGAGTCTTTAAATTATGTATCTTTATTGTGAAGATCATTAGTGGCAATGTAGCTCAAAGTTCACTGCGCTGATATATGTTAGAACACAGGTCTAGTTCTCAACATAACTAGCAGAATGTCCAGTGTTTTTTATTATGAGCAGTTAGTGCAGCGGTTAGTGCTGCTGTCCTGAGGCACAGTATTGACGCTGTCCATCTAACCGACTGCGCAGAGTCGGGAATCAGCCTATACCCTCTTATGGTGGAGAAAAGTCCACTTGAGAACTGTTTGCGTGACGTAGGACGGAAGCATAACCAGACCTAGACAAGCTCTCTAACCAGACCGGGTTTTGTACGCCCTCTGTCGCGTCTGGCCATAACTACGTTGAGCCTATATACAGCGAGAGAGTGGCACTGTTGATTGCATCGGGTCCGAAGCTCGTGGTCGTGCGGTAGCGTTCTCGCTTTCCGCGCCCTGGTTCCCGGGTTCGATTCCCGGCGGGGTCAGGGATTTTCTCTGCCTCGTGATGACTGGGTGTTGTGTGATGTCCTTAGGTTAGTTAGGTTTAAGTAGTTCTAAGTTCTAGGGGACTGATGACCTCAGCTGTTAAGTCCCATAGTGCTCAGAGCCATTTGAACCTTTTGAACTTTTGCACGATCTCTGTGAGTTATATTTACGTAAATTACTTTACAGTCACTCTGTTGGTCGGATCTATCAATTCACAGGCTGTCGCTGTTAGAAAACTCATTTGGTTTCTTTGGGTATCGTACAATCAGTTTCTTTATATATGATTATAATGCCTACAAAACAAAATAAAAAAAAGAATAACCTTTTTACTAATACATCCCTTCCATGAAAGAAAAAGTAAATGAACACCTAAGTATTACTAATGTGGCCTCGTAGCAGTTAGGGGGAGGGGGGGGGGTAGAGTTTTAACTTCGTTATCCGAAGGTCGTGAGTTCGAATCCTACTCAAACTAGATTATTTTTAAAGGTTATTTTGTAGACTTTTAATGGTTCTTGGGTGACAAACCATGCTACAAAATGTGTTTTAACATGTATATGGAACCCTAAGTATACGTACTTCCGACTGGCGACTCGCACATGGCTCTGCAGACTTGGCTCTTCACATTCCTGTAAATTATAATTATCATGTGGATATTCAGTTACCTATTTTGAATAACTTTCTGCTGTTTCAGTAGAGTACCTAAGTATTGATATTTTTATGATTTTCTGTGGTATAGAGTTCCTAAAAGTGTGTACAGAATGACGTGTTTTGCCAGCAAAAGAAAATGTTATAAGATCGACACACACTTAAAATGCATTAAGTGGGGACGGAAAGAGATAACATTCGGCAGACATGCACACTGCTTCACGATACTTCCATTTGTTCACAAGTTTACTAGGGCTATATAAAAATAGACGAATTGTATACCGAGTATTAAGGTAGAAGACCTGCTGTGGCCTCATGCGGCAAGCACATGCCTTATTTTACTGGTGAAGTGGCTACTTTTCTGCGTGCGTCCCTACCTAATTGCATGTCCGGCGCCCAATCCGGTAAAAACATGGCGGCCACGGGCCGATTGGCCACTCTCTCCCTATACAGGCTCTCTAGCTGACATTGCCCTATGGCGCCCTCTCTGTTTGTGGCGGTATTTTGTATCTCTGGAGGACACTGCAATAACTAGTATGTGAAAGACAAAACGGTAGACCTTAACGATGTACTAAGGCAACTGAAGATGATGACTGGATGCGAAACGTAAGAAATAGGGTAAAAATGCCGTAGTGTGGTTTTCGTATCCTAACCAGGGCTTAAAAATTGAGCTTCCGCTGAGTTTCAAAAGTGGCGTCAAACCTGAAGTACGTCACTGACAAGGGGAGGCCACGACGTTGGGATCACGCATTTATTTCGAACGCTGTACACCTTTAGAAGGCCATTAAAACAACATAATGTGCAAGTATTAAGGGGCGCTACCTTGGTAATTTCGAGAAAATCGCAAGAGAAGCCTTACGCGGCTATTGCGAAGGAACGGCCGTAAGAAGGCATTGTGGTGAAGTGGTGCCGGCATGGTAGCTCAGCATGTTCGATCAGACGGATAGCTGCCCTCCGTAATAAAAAACTGAGTGACCGCATCGACGACGAACTTGAAAAGGTGTTATGGGACGTCCGCCGCGGACAAATGCAACGAACAATGACGAAAAAAATGAGATCACAAAAAAAGGGTTAGGGTTCGCGCATAGCATTAGCCATGGACGAGGCGACGGTTCGAATCACGCTACCTTTTTTTAATGTGTATTTTTTTCATCACTGATCACGTTATTCAATTTGTATGAAATTTGAGAGGTAATATAAGGAAAAACAAAACCCCAGGTGCATTTTCATAAAGTTGTAGTGAACTTCATAAGTTATTTGACTTTTTCCTACTTGTAACTAAATTTTCAAGGCAAGGACGAGGGACAGTCCTGGAAAGCCCAATGAACCATCGCTTGATAATGATGCGAAAGGCATTATTCGCAATCAGTAACACAGTAAGTCACAACGTACAAGATCAACTGAAATAGTCAGTCTTCGGCGTCGTAGCGGCTCTAACGTGCCTAGCGCCCGGCCGCCGTCCTCTTAGCGCGAGCTTTGTTTACATCCGCGAGGCTTCGCATAGTGGTGTATTGATTACTACAGATCACAATGGCTCTTTCTTACCGGAAGGCGACTGCCAAGTTTATGCTCGACGCACAAGACCAAAAGCATACGAAATCGAACGTTTCATGCGCGGAGTGGTGAAACTAGACCATCCGGGGCTGATAGGAATTCACCTATCAGTAGTGGCCAGCGTCATATACGTAAAACTCGTAGACGAGGCAGCGTGCGACAGACTCATTCGTCGATGCACCGTCGGTTACCGTTTCTGCCACACCGACGGGAACGCGGGCGTGGTCTCTGTTGATCACGCCGGTCTCGGAATGAGAACGGTACGTGTATTCGAACTTCCTTGTAAGCCGAGAACCGGTTACACAATAAAAGTAAAACTGTGGAACGAAAGCAAACTGGTGCTTCTCATTTACTAAAAAATAGATAGACAGCGTTCGTGCGTAGCATCAGCGCTGTGGACGAGGCAACGAATCGAATCACGCTAACATGTTTTTGAATGTATTTTTTTCACCACTAATCACATTATTTAATTTATATGACGTTTGAGAGGTAATACAACGGAATACAAAAACCCACGTGCATTTTTATGAAGTTGTAGTGACTTTCATACGTTATTTGACTATTTAATATTTTTTAAAATGGTTCAAATGGCTCTAAGCACTATGGGACTTAAGATCTGAGGTCATCAGTCCCCTAGAGTTTGAGGTACATAAATCTAACTAACCTAAGGACATCACACGCATCCATGCCCAAGCCAGGATTCGAACCTGCGATCGTAGCAGCAACGCGGCTCCGGACTGAAGCGCCTAGAACCGCTCGAGCACAGCGGACGGCTCCTATTTTTAATTAAATTTTCAGGGGCGAGGGACAGGCTTGGAATGCCTTAGCCAAACCTCGATAAATAACGATGCGAATGGTGTTATCCGCAATCAGTAATGTAAAAAGTCTCTATATGTCAAACCACAAGAGAAATGTTCAATTACCCGTCGAATGTGCTCTCGACTTCCCACGTTGCAGGATCGTATTTGTCCTACAGACACGGAAAACGTAAGCTGATATTTCATGCAAATATACTGTTTCTTTTTCATTACATTACCTCTCAAACGTCATATAAATTAAACAATACGTACAGTGATGGAAAACAAATTAATATTTAGGTTTGAGCTGGAAACGAACCGTTGTCTCACATAATTCTGTTTTGCGTCGCTCGAATGATAATCACTTCACCACCACGAACTCTAGCGTTCGACACCTACGCCATACACAGGTTGCCAATTATTGAACTATATGAAAAAGAACGTAAATTAGTTAAAAACTACTGCGTGCACACACTTTATTCAACATGTAAACGTAGCCACACGGTCTAGGCCAGGGCGCCTTGCCCCGGTTCGCGCGCTGCCTCCATCGGAGATTCGAGTCTTGCCTCGGGTGTGCGTATTGTCCTCAGCGTAAGTTAACGAATACCGAAATTCTACATGACACGATGAGGTGTCGGAAAGATCGATACTGTCGATGACCTTCAGAGATGCCTGCAGGTGAGACAAGAGCGAGACAGAGGTGATACAACTGGAAACGAAGTAGGAGCAACATTCATGAACATAACTGAAGAACGTTGTGCATGAAATATTTGGAGACGACCAAAGAGCTGCATCAGAAGATGGTGACAGAGAAAGGTATTACCACTGAAGTATTCCCATTAAGTACAGTAGAATGTTAGAAATGTTTGATTGCTATAGTGAGTGGTCTGGTGAATGACGCAGACGTCGACTGTTTATGTACTGGGTGATCAAAAAGTCAGTATAAATTTGTAAACTCAATAAATCACGGAATAATGTAGGTAGAGAGGTACAAATTGACACACATGCTTGGAATGACATGGGTTTTATTAGAACCAAAAAAATACAAAAGCTCACAAAATGTCCGCAGATGGCGCTTCATCTGATCAGAATAGCAATAATTAGCATAACAAAGTAAGACAAACAAAGATGATGTTCTTTACAGGAAATGCTCAATATGTCCACCATCATTCCTCAACAATAGCTGTGGTCGAGGAATAATGTTGTGAACAGCGCTGTAAAACATGTTCGGAGTTACGGTGAGGCATTGGCGTCGGATGTTGTCTCTCAGCATCCATAGAGATGTCGGTCGGTCATGATACACTTGCGACTTCAGGTAACGCCAAAGCCAATAATCGCACGGACTAAGGTCTGGGGACCTGAGAGGCCAAGCACGACGAAAGTGGCGGCTGAGCACGTGATCATCACCAAACGACGGGCGCAAGAGATCTTTCACGCATCTAGCAATTTTTTTTTTTTGGTTCTAATAAGACCCCATGTCATTCCAAGCATGTGCGTCAATTTTCACCACTCTATCTACATTATTCCGTGGTTTATTAAGTTTTCAAATTTATACTGACCTTTTGATCACCCGGTGTCTCCGAGCGCACACTGCTAGCCAATAAAATTGAACACGAGGCAAGCGTAGCAAATAACAAAATATTACTGTCGACAGACTTGAAAGTAAGGGCGTGCTGGTTATACCACTGGCGAGCTGGACGGAGCACCGGGAACGTGAGGCGGGCAGGCGCCGGTGGACGGGCCGGGCCGGCCGCGCTGCAGTGTTCCGGACGACGTCACAGCGGAGCGGAGCGGCGCGCCTGCGCGTGTTTTTGTCGGGGGGAGAGCCGCCTGACAGGGGAGGCGGATGATTTATGGGAGGGTAGCGGGGGCGAAGTGGGGTGGCGCCGTCTGGCCAGCACACTCACACATACACGGGCACACACCCACACACACACACACACACACACACACACACACACACACAGCGCGTTGGGCGAGTGTCGGGCCGTCTGCCTCGCAGCGACCTCCAAAATCTTCTCTCTCGCACGTGTGCCCACCAAGTCATTTCGGTCACGTCATCTGAGTGCCGCCAGTGGTATCAAATATAGTGCCGCTTCCCTTTGCGGACGTATGTCTAAAGCAAGTGGACCAAGTTCATTAAATCCAATATTAAGAGAAGGTAAATCACGTGAAGTAACTACCCTTGGAATTTACATCGTTTTAAAGGTTTAGGTACGTTTCATAGCATTTAAATGAACTCTTATAGTGTACCCATTACCTCATTACAGTTTAGTACGAAGACGAGCTGAAAAGTAACGCCTCCGATTTTTTTATATTACAATTCTTAAAGTTTTTTAAATAAAACAATCATCGCAAACACTGTACATCTTTATTTTCATGTCTACATATCTGCAGCCCGCTCCCAATACAGGGCTCCGAATTCAACGTGAAACATGATGGCGTGTGACTTAATACACCGTTGGCCATTAAAATTGCTACACCACGGAGATGTGCTGCAGACGCGAAATTTAACCGACAGGAAGAAGATGCTGAGATATGCAAATGAATAGCTTTTCAGACCCTTCACACAAGGTTGGCGCCGGTGGCAACACCTACAACGTGCTGACATGAGGAAAGTTTCCAATCGATTTCTCATACACAAACAGCAGTTGACCGGCGTTACCCGGTCAAACGTTGTCGTGATGCCTCGTGTAACAAGGAGAAATGAGTACCGTTACGTTTCCGACTTTAATAAAAGTCAGATTGTAGCCTGTCGCGATTGCAGTTTGCCGTATCGCGACATTGTTGCTCGTGTTGGTCGAGATCCAATGACTGTTAGCAGAATATGGAATCGGTAGGTTCAGGAGGGTAATACGGAACGCCGTGCTGGATCCCAACGGCCTCGTATCACTAGCAGTTGAGATGACAGGCATCTTATCCGCATGGCAGTAAGGGATCGTGCAGCCACGTCTCGATCCCTGAGTCAACAGATGGGGACGTTTGCAAGACAACAACCATCTGCACGAACAGGTCGACGACGTTTGCAGCAGCATGGACTATCAACTCGGAGACCATGGCTGCGGTTACCACTGACGCTGCATCACAGACAGGAGCGCCTGCGATGGTGCACTCAACGACGAACCTGGGTGCACGAATGGCAAAACGTCATTTTTTCGGATGAATCCAGGTTCTGTTTACAGCATCATGATGGTCGCATTCGTGTTTGGCGACATCGCGGTGAACGCACATTGGAAGCGTGTACTCGTCATCGCCATACTGGAGTATCCCCCGGCGTGATGGTATGGGGTGCCATTGGTTACACGTCTCGGTCACCTCTTGTTCGCGTTGACGGCACTTTGAACAGTGGACGTTACATTTCAGATGTGTTACGACCCGATACCTGTGAAACCCTACATTTCAGCAGGATAATGTACGATCGCATGTTGCAAGTCTTGTAGGGGCCTTTCTGGATACAGGGAATGCTCGACTGCTGCCATGGCCAGCACATTCTCCAGATCTCAAACCAATTGAAACCATTTGGTAAATGGTGGCCGAGTAACTGGCTCGTCCCAGTACGCCAGTCACTACTCTTGATGAACTGTAGTAACGTGATGAAGCTGCATGGGCAGCTGTACCTGTACACGCCATTCAAGCTGTGTTTGACTTAATGCCCAGGCATATCAAGGCCGTTATTACGGCCAGAGGTGGTTGTTCTGAGTACTGGTTTCTCAGGATCTATGCACCCAAATTGCGTGAAAATGTAATCACATGTCAGTTCTAGTATAAAACATTTGTCCAATGAATACCTGTTGATCATCTTCATTTCTTCTTGGTGTAGCAATTTTAATGACCAGTTGTGTATGTCGGTGTATGACAAACAGCTTGCTGTAATCAAATTCAGAATTCGAACAGTTCGTCCACAGCTGGAAAATTCGCAAGTTTTGGGTCCTCACCGTTTTCTCAAATAAGTCAAGACACATTTTCTGCTTGTCAAAATGTGAATGTTGCCGGTGCAACTTCACTGCCGAAAAGCACTGAGGAACATGTTTCAGACACCAGTGCATTGTTATTACAGTTAATGCAACAAATGGGACAAAGGCTACAAAAGTTAGACACAACGCTTGAACAAAATCAGAAACAAATGGGACAAAAATCTTCAAAAGTTAGACACAATGGAACAACACCAGAGACAAACACAGCATCACTTAGACACAATGGAACAAAATCAGAGACAAACACAACAAAAGCTTCAAAAGTTAGACACCACACTAGATCAAACACGTGAAGATTTAACTACTGAATTACATAACATTGAATCGAAATGTCAAAAAGTCTGTAATGACGTAAAAATACAAATTTGTGAGCATTTTCAACCAATTTTTTCGCGGCATGAAAATGCGTTACAGAATCACGTAACAGCCATAAAAGAACTGCAAACTATTGTTCATGAAAATCGTGAGACCTTGCAAGCTAAAATTGACTCAATTGCATCTACCGATTCGGTTACGCAACTTGCAAAAACTCAGGAAAACTTAAAGGACACAGTAGATACGATTTCAACACTAATGGACACCCTGAAACTTGGTTCAGAAAAACACACAGAGGAAATAATTTCACTATCGCATAAAGTAGCCGAACTTTCAGATCAGTTCACTAACTTATGTACAAAGGTAGATGATGATCTGAATGACACAAGACCTGTAGCCTTCACGGACACTGAAGAGTATGAACAAATTAGAAAATTCAAACAAAATCAAAATCAAATCAATATGCAGTGCAAAAGAGAAATCCGTGAAGTACAAGATCACTTGGCACAAGTAATACAAGAATTACACATTTCAGAGGACACTTGCACTCCAACACGGGAAGAGGAACTTAGAAATACGGAAAAGCCACAAAATAATAACACAGGGCATTTCGGAAATTATGAAAGAAATTGGCAAGGTGCACCGAATTTTGAGATAGAACCGCCGACACGACGTAACAACGACCGATTTGCTACTCGCCGACACGATGATTTTGACTATAAGCTGTTCATTACTACACGTAAATTCAAAACATTTAAGAATTTTGGCAACGACATTCATCCACAAGCGTGGCTCCATCAGTTCTCTCATTGTTTTCCTCCCAACTGGTCATTGGAGCACAGGTTAGAATTTGTGTGTGGCTACTTGGAGAATGAACCAGCTGTAAGAATGCGATCAGTCATTCAAGATGGTCACAGTGAAGGAGAATTTTATCATGCCTTCCCCTCAGCGTATTGGTCTCAAACTACACAATACTGAGTAAAACATAGCATCATAATGATGAAAGGTTTTGAACAATCTGAATTTTCCAGTCTTGTGAAATATTTTGAAGACATGTTGCACAAGAATCAGTACCTATCAAACCCATACAGCCCCTCAGAACTCATCCGCATTTGCTTAATCAAATTGCCTGAACATTTACGACACATTCTTTTGGCAGGACATTTCAAAGACGACATTGAAGCTTTTCAGGCACTGTTACAAGAATTGGAAATTGGCACTGACAATCGCGGAACGCGAAAACAGGAGCGCAACAATTACATGTCACATCCGTCCAATTCCGCGATGACAGAAATAATAAATGGACACGACGAGGCTATTCTCACAACACAAATATTGACCAAAACAGACACCACATGTACGATAACCGTTGGCAGAGTAGTAATAATTACAGAGAAAGATTGCATTTCTGTAGTAATGAATATGACAGAGACAATCATAGAAACAGACAATATGGCAATCAGAACTATTATTATCACGGGAGACAGAATAACTTCAGACGCAACAGTTCAGTGCGCAGTTACGATTCAGGGAGAAATTCTCCACCACGTGACCGACAAGAAAGAAACTGTAGAATCTACCGACATGACGACAGACGATATGATCGTAAAGACAGAGCTGAGTTGCATCAGAACTGGCGGGATTCAAACAGAGCAGGGCCCTCTCGAAAAGGTGAATTTGTAGACGTTAGGTCTCCAAATCCCAATGACGACGCGCGCCAACAAAGAAACAGACAATGACTCGCACCGCAGGCAGCCACGTGCGCCGGCTGGGCTTCAGAAAAATAACATAAGCTAACCTTGAGATAAATTCCAGTATTCCTTACCGACGTATACCACATGATAATTGCGTTGAAACTGAAACTCTGCATACTAGGAAGAGTAGAGGTTTACACCATATTTCACGGGTAAAACCAATTACTGAGAGATAATCTGCCTTTTAACTTAGTCTTTGCCATAAAATCTTTCACTTCACGTTACTGGTACTCTTTGTCACACTTACAAACTGTTAACATGCAACTATGTTTTAAAGTTAACTATCCATTCAAGAACCTAGGGAACTTAGACAAGTAATTACGAATGCATTGTTATAGTGAACAGACGACACAGTGTTGTTACTTGTACATTCTTCCTTGTTAGTTGCACGATTACATAACGAATATATGGCTTACATACTTAGAACATATACTGTTAATGAGATTTTAATGCAACATTTTGGTTTACTTGAAAAGACATTCTTTATTTAAAGTACTTTATGTGAGATTACCGATGACTTAGTATTTGGTTTCTTTGACAGCTACACGATTATATCACGACGCTACTAATATGTGACATGATTTACATCGTTGCTTTTGCGGTGTATCTGTTTTATATCTGCACAGTTTTTCTGAATTATTCTGGAAAGTGAAACATGTTTTAGTAGTAAATTTTCTGGTATAGCTACAATGAGACAGCCTTTTGCGTAGCACAACAATACGTTACAGCACAGTACTTTCTTCATCATGGAAGTAAGCGTAATAACTAAGATATCTATACGCAAAGCATTTCACTTTTGTTTATCATGAGGTAAGTACATTGGCTTCTGCAGAAATTAGCTTTCGGAGGACGATAACTACGACACTTCCGCAGAGATTATCTTACAGCAAGACGCACATTTAGCGCTACAGGACACGCATTTGAGTAATCAATTTTGTACTTAAAACATTTATTTTTAAAGATGTTTGAAGTACAATGATACAAAGGTTTTCCATGATACATTTCTTCCATTGCTGTAATCTGTAACACCTCAGGGTATAGTTACATTAATCCTCAGAGGGGTACACACTTACTTTGTGTACCATGTGTGTGGCAAGAACAAGGAGCCCTAGCAAATATGGTATTTGCTTATACAACATTACACATCGGTACCATATTTCTCTAACACACATTTACACAGCTATCTGATTATTTAACAGAGAAACAAATATTTTTTTACTACATCAGTGACACATGTTTACGCAATTACACAGATGGATAACTTCACACTTATGAAATTGTATTTTGCCTGTACTTTGTGAACTGTTCATAATTTTTCGGAACCTTTGTGATACTATGAGAGCTTTGAATGATGTATTTGGTAAGGGAGCACGATTATTGAAGTACATTTGAGGTAGATGACACTATTTAAACGAGCAGAGAATTTTTTTTAGGTTTTGAAATTATTGCAGAAAGCTACGACGTTTTTGAGATTTGACTGAGGTGTTATGATGTTATTATTACGACGACGATGTGTATTATGCTGTTGAGGTATGTTTATGATCAATAAGATGATGCTACCGTATATGAGGAACTTGATTATGCTACGTATTTATTATGATGAAATATTGAAGAAGTGTCGACAAATACGTATATGAATAATGAGTAGTGGTTAGGGACTCTGATTTGTGGAAAAGGATGTTGGAAGCCAAGAATCGTACTTTAAGAGTTATGAAATGTGTGTAAATGCGTGAATGTATCACAATGCCGACGAAAACTTTTTGAACACTGTTATATTCATATGATTTTGTTTCTACACATTTGCAACGCAAATTCTCGACCTGTGAAATGTTTTATATGAGACTGTCACTGTAATGCAAACTGGTGTCGCAAGTATTTCAGTAAGAAAGTTAAATGACCACCTTCACGTAATGAGTCGTGGGCACCCAGCTGCGCAACAGTTGCCTGGAAAAATGCCATTAGTGTGTGCCTTTCAGAGGCACAGGTGGAAAAAAAAGGGGCCATTATCCTCGCTATTGACATTCCTTTGTAGAAAGCATCACTAAAACGACACACTCAAACTTGAAAACATATAATAACACTGTGGAGCTCTTAATTTATGATATTTACTGAAATGCCTAATGAAATGACGAGAAATATTTTTATGTTTGTACATCTGATTATGACTACTGTCTTTCTAGTTGAGAGATTTTTTTTACTACCTTATGAAATGCCATATGGCTAATGAATGATGTTTCATGCCTTCCTTTGTACATATTTGCTCATTTTCTTTAATATCTAGTTTCTAGCTGCACTGCAGCATTGGTTATTATAAGATTTAATAGATGTACTAATATCACTATTTTCTGTCTACAGACCCAGTAAAGAATACGTTTATGATATACTTTCTTAGAAAAGAGAGCACAAATAGACATTTCCCTTCACAGGAATTGCATAAATAATTTTTAATGACTTGGTAACTTTCTTGCAGAGTAAGTTTTTGTGATGCATCACTCTAGTGTTAAGATGTGACATAGGTATTAAGCATGGCCATTTTTACTGTAATATTTTTTCTGCTTGAGCTTTGTCATAATCAGATATAAGTTAGTGCATTTGCTGCTGCTGCTTGCTTTGCCAATTTCCGTTTTTTTGTCATTGCTATTTGTGTTAACAGTTTTGTGCTGCTGCATTGCCTTGTCCCTTAGTTTAGCATCTGAGATCAGTAGATTTAAGATTCAGATGGAGTAGGCTATATAACAGAACGAGTTGTGATGAATTGGAAAAAATGAATTGAGAAGCTATAAGAAAATGGTTTGGCCAAAAAAGTATTTTGAAAGAGGATATGAACAAAAAAGTAGGGTTTAGGGACAACAGGTTTAGGTAGGATTTTCTTGGAAATAAATGATGAGGTAAGATAATGGAAAATAAATAATGAGGTAAGAAATATGTGAACATATAAATACAGAAACATGCTTGGATTTTTTTTTATGGAAACTAATGTTGAAATAAGATGAAAGATCTATGGAATGAAGTTTTGGGTTGGACTGCAGTACCAAATGTTACACTGAAAACAAACCCTGCCCTTGCCTCTTGTGTTATTCTGCTATGTGTTTGTGTACTCTTGTATATATGTGTTTTTCCTGTCTTTATGAGTTTAGCTGATATGAGTTATGTTGTAGAATTTTCTAGTACTAAGCTACATTCACTATGATGAGGAATACTGTTACCCTCAAATATAATTTGCATTTATAATATGTCATTTTCTTTGTAAAGATGTTTACACATTATTAATTCGGTTCTGTTTCAATTCTCATGCGTGAAATTAATGCTTCGAAAACTATTCTCATTATTTTATGTATTTACTTATGTCATAATTCCTGTAACACTGATGTACATGTTTATTTCTAATCTTTTGTAAAGCCTGTATTACTACAAATGTTATCTGTATTGTTATGTTCTTTAATGATGTACACTCCTGGAAATGGGAAAAAGAACACATTGACACCGGTGTGTCAGACCCACCATACTTGCTCCGGACACTGCGAGAGGGCTGTACAAGCAATGATCACACGCACGGCACAGCGGACACACCAGGAACCGCGGTGTTGGCCGTCGAATGGCGCTAGCTGCGCAGCATTTGTGCACCGCCGCCGTCAGTGTCAGCCAGTTTGCCGTGGCATACGGAGCTCCATCGCAGTCTTTAACACTGGTAGCATGCCGCGACAGCGTGGACGTGAACCGTATGTGCAGTTGACGGACTTTGAGCGAGGGCGTATAGTGGGCATGCGGAAGGCCGGGTGGACGTACCGCCGAATTGCTCAACACGTGGGGCGTGAGGTCTCCACAGTACATCGATGTTGTCGCCAGTGGGCGGCGGAAGGTGCACGTGCCCGTCGACCTGGGACCGGACCGCAGCGACGCACGGATGCACGCCAAGACCGTAGGATCCTACGCAGTGCCGTAGGGGACCGCACTGCCACTTCCCAGCAAATTAGGGACACTTGCTCCTGGGGTATCGGCGAGGACCATTCGCAACCGTCTCCATGAAGCTGGGCTACGTTCCCGCACACCGTTAGGCCGTCTTCCGCTCACGCCCCAACATCGTGCAGCCCGCCTCCAGTGGTGTCGCGACAGGCGTGAATGGAGGGACGAATGGAGACGTGTCGTCTTCAGCGATGAGAGTCGATTCTGCCTTGGTGCCAATGATGGTCGTATGCGTGTTTGGCGCCGTGCAGGTGAGCGCCACAATCAGGACTGCATACGACCGAGGCACACAGGGCCAACACCCGGCATCATGGTGTGGGGAGCGATCTCCTACACTGGCCGTACACCACTGGTGATCGTCGAGGGGACACTGAATAGTGCACGGTACATCCAAACCGTCATCGAACCCATCGTTCTACCATTCCTAGACCGGCAAGGGAACTTGCTGTTCCAACAGGACAATGCACGTCCGCATGTATCCCGTGCCACCCAACGTGCTCTAGAAGGTGTAAGTCAACTACCCTGGCCAGCAAGATCTCCGGATCTGTCCCCCATTGAGCATGTTTGGGACTGGATGAAGCGTCGTCTCACGCGGTCTGCACGTCCAGCACGAACGCTGGTCCAACTGAGGCGCCAGGTGGAAATGGCATGGCAAGCCGTTCCACAGGACTACATCCAGCATCTCTACGATCGTCTCCATGGGAGAATAGCAGCCTGCATTGCTGCGACAGGTGGATATACACTGTACTAGTGCCGACATTGTGCATGCTCTGTTGCCTGTGTCTATGTGTCTGTGGTTCTGTCAGTGTGATCATGTGATGTATCTGACCCCAGGAATGTGTCAATAAGGTTTCCCCTTCCTGGGACAATGAATTCACGGTGTTCTTATTTCAATTTCCAGGAGTGTATTTTGTACCTTTGTTATTGTGTAAGTAGGCTGTTTATGTTTTCTTATTGGCAACGCTACGTAGCGCTTTGTATGAAAATCACTGGCTGTGCTGTGTGCAGTCTGTGGCCAGTTTGCATTGTTGTCTGCCATTGTGGTGTTGGGCAGCTGAATGTGAACAGCGTGTAGCGTTGCGCAGTTGGAGGTGAGCCGCCAGCAATGGTGGATGTGGGGAGAGAGATGGCGGAGTTTTGAAATTTGTAAGACTGGATGCCTTGAACTGCTATATACATTATGACTTTTGAACACTATTGAGGTAAATACAGTGTTTGTTCTCTATCAAAATCTTTCATTTACTAACAACGCCTGTTAGTAGTTAGTGACTTCAGTAGTTTGAATCTTTTATTTAGCTGATAGTAGTGGCGCTCGCTGTATTGCAGTAGTTCGAGTAACCAAGATTTTTTGAGGTAAGTGATTTGTGAAACGTATAGGTTAATGTCAGTCAGGGCCATTCTTTTGTAGGGATTATTGAAAGTCAGATTGCGTTGGGCTTAAAAATATTATGTGTTAGTTTAAGCACAGTCATATATAATTGTTCTAAGGGGACGTTTCAAACAGTTCGTCCACAGCTGGAAAATTCGCTCCCTCAGAATGTCAATGCGAGGCCACACACGACAGCTGAGACACCTGCAACAATCTGATGCCGTGATTTCACTGTCATCGGTCATCCTTCATACAGTCCCAACTTGGCCACATCCGATTTTCGTGTTTCCAGAATTTAAACAACACCATCGAATACCTGATTATGATAGTGATGAAGATTCATTTTGATAGTGATGAAACGGTGCAAGCTGAGGTGAGTTTGTGGCTCCGTCAACAAACATTCTACAGTGACGGTGCCGAGCGGTTCTAGGCGCTTCAGTCTGGAACCGCGCGACCGCTACGGCGCAGGTTCGAATCCTGCCTCGGGTATGGATGTGTGTGATGTCCTTAGGTTAGTTAGGTTTAAGTACGAGTAGATCTAAGTTCTAGGAGACTGATGACCTAAGATGTTAAGTCCCATAGTGCTCAGAGCCATTTCAACCATTTTCAACAGTGACGATATCAACAAACTAGTCTGTCTGGTGAAACGAGTTCCTCACCAGGTTGACTACGTTGAGAAACAAATATGGAGACATCAAGAATAAAAATGTAGGATGTTAACAACTTTTGTTTTCTTTAAAAAGCTTCGAGAGGTTTCACATAAAAAATTGGGAGACGTTACTTATCCGCACACCTTTGTACTTTAAAGGTTACAATTTAACTTTTCCTTTGATAATTTTAGGAAAATATTAGATACAATTTGGTTTCAGAAAATGAACTGGTATAAGAGACACTATTGGGATAATTAGAATGATTGGTGAAAGAAAAAAGGAATAGAATTGAATTTGTCCTTCAGGGATCTAGAAAAGGAGTTCGACCTAGTGAAATGGGACAAGATACTGGAAATTCTAGAATTAAATAATTAATGAAGCGTGTAGCGAGTGTCTAATGGGAATGTAGAGGGAGAAAAATTGACCAAGGAATGGAAATTGGCATATCTAAGTGCAATTTATAAGGAAGGTAGTTAGAATCTATGGTAAATTATCGCGGAGTCAGCAGTAAAAACTCAGTTGGTAGGTTGTATGGCCGCTTCCTAAAAAGGTAGGATACAGTCAAAATGGTTCAAATGGCTCTGAGCACTATGGGACTTAACATCTGAGGTCATCAGTCCCTTAGAACTTAGAACTACTTAAACCTAACTAACCTAAGGACATCACACACATCCATGCCCGAGGCAGGATTCGAACCTGCGACCGTAGCGGTCGCGCGGTTCCAGACTGAAGCGCCTAGAACCCAGGATACAGTCGATGTTGATGGAGGTTGAAATAGTAAAGTGGATTCCGGAAGGGAAAATCCTGTAACGGCAATATTTTTACTTTAAAACAACAAACGGTAAAGAGACTGGAAATGAATGCAAGCAGCCACTTGGTGTTTTCTCGAGAAAACGTAAGACACAGGGTGGCTGAAGAGACTATTGGAAGTCCTAAGCGTAAGTGGTCTTTTAAACACGTGTATGCAACCCACACAAGTTCCTAAAATACGTAATCAAGACGAGGAATAAAATGTCATCAAATTCTTTCAGAATTACAAAAAGATCGAAGCAGAATGTCTCGTACACTGATCAAAATGTACCCAGAAACCGTTAGACTTGTTGAGTAGGAAATGTGGACGAATGGGTATCCAGAAAGAAAGGAAGAATGTACGTACAACTTCCTCTTCGCAGACAATCAGTGTGATTAGGGAAGAGGGTGATAACTGCTTTACGATAGTAAAATAACGCAAAGAATATGAGATGTATGATAGAAAGTAAATTTTTAAAAGATTGACTACCTACACCATGGAGAAAATGTGGGGAGCATAATACACTCCTGGAAATTGAAATAAGAACACCGTGAATTCATTGTACCAGGAAGGGGAAACTTTATTGACACATTCCTGGGGTCAGATACATCACATGATCACACTGACAGAACCACAGGCACATAGACACAGGCAACAGAGCATGCACAATGTCGGCACTAGTACAGTGTATATCCACCTTTCGCAGCAATTCAGGCTGCTATTCTCCCATGGAGACGATCGTAGAGATGCTGGATGTAGTCCTGTGGAACGGCTTGCCATGCCAGTTCCACCTGGCGCCTCAGTTGGACCAGCGTTCGTGCTGGACGTGCAGACCGCGTGAGACGACGCTTCATCCAGTCCCAAACATGCTCAATGGGGGACAGATCCGGAGATCTTGCTGGCCAGGGTAGTTGACTTACACCTTCTAGAGCACGTTGGGTGGCACGGGATACATGCGGACGTGCATTGTCCTGTTGGAACAGCAAGTTCCCTTGCCGTTCTAGGAATGGTAGAACGATGGGTTCGATGACGGTTTGGATGTACCGTGCACTATTCAGTGTCCCCTCGACGATCACCAGTGGTGTACGGCCAGTGTAGGAGATCGCTCCTCACACCATGATGCCGGGTGTTGGCCCTGTGTGCCTCGGTCGTATGCAGTCCTGATTGTGGCGCTCACCTGCACGGCGCCAAACACGCATACGACCATCATTGGCACCAAGGCAGAAGCGACTCTCATCGCTGAAGACGACATGTCTCCATTCGTCCCTCCATTCACGCCTGTCGCGACATCACTGGAGGCGGGCTGCACGATGTTGGGGCGTGAGCGGAAGACGGCCTAACGGTGTGCGGGACCGTAGCCCAGCTTCATGGAGACGGTTGCGAATGGTCCTCGCCGATACCCCAGGAGCAACAGTGTCCCTAATTTGCTGGGAAGTGGCGGTGCGGTCCCCTACGGCACTGCGTAGGATCCTACGGTCTTGGCGTGCATCCGTGCGTCGCTGCGGTCCGGTCCCAGGTCGACGGGCACGTGCACCTTCCGCCGACCACTGGCGACAACATCGATGTGCTGTGGAGACCTCACGCCCCACGTGTTGAGCAATTCGGCCGTACGTCCACCCGGCCTCCCGCATGCCCACTATACGCCCTCACTCAAAGTCCGTCAACTGCACATACGGTTCACGTCCACGCTGTCGCGGCATGCTACCAGTGTTAAAGACTGCGATGGAGCTCCGTATGCCACGGCAAACTGGCTGACACTGACGGCGGCGGTGCACAAATGCTGCGCAGCTAGCGCCATTCGACGGCCAACACCGCGGTTCCTGGTGTGTCCGCTGTGCCGTGCGTGTGATCATTGCTTGTACAGCCCTCTCGCAGTGTCCGGAGCAAGTATGGTGGGTCTGACACACCGGTGTCAATGTGTTCTTTTTTCCATTTCCAGGAGTGTAGTTGAGTGTCAGCACGTCGAGGCAAGAAAAAATTTAAATACACTACTAGCCATTAAAACTGCTACAACAAAAAGAAATGCAGATGACAAACGGGTATTTATTGGACAAGTATATTATACTAGAACTGACATGTGATTACATTTTCACGCAATTATGGTGCATAGATCCGGAGAAACCAGTACCCAGAACACCCTCCTCTGGCCGTAATAACGGCCTTGATACGCCTGGGCGGTGAGTCAAACACAGCTTGGACGGCATGTACAGGTACAGCTTCCCATGCAGCTTCATCACGATACCACAGTTCATCAATAGTAGTGACTTGCGTAATGTGACGAGCCGGTTGCTCGGACCCCATTGACCAGACGTTTTCAGTTGGTGAGAGATCTGGAGAATGTGCTGGCCAAGGCAGCAGTCGAACATTTTCCGTATACAGAAAGGCCCGTACAGGACCTGCAACATGCGGTCTGTAACGTGCGTGTTAGGGCACACAATACTCATTAAAACCTGTACTATGGTAAGTGAGCGTGGTTCACCTTAAGAGACAGGATTTTCGTATAGATATTGACCGTGTGTACCTGAATGGTGGAAAATCAGACTTACACCCACTCTGTACTAATAATGATCCGTCAAGTAAGTTCAAAATGCAATTACACGTCAGTATGTACCAAAAGCAACACTGAAGATGGTACCAATTTGATAATAATACGGTCGCCAGCCTAATTAGGCATTAACTGAGTTTCTTCCCTGTACAAGTTGATGTATATTCATGCAAAACAACAAGTAGTAACACTGCATAATATAGTAGAATTTTAGAACCTGAAAATCTATTGAACTAATAGTTTCACGTTCTGTACTGATATGGAAAAAAATCATGAATACATAACACTGCACTATAATGTATACTACAAGACTCTATACTGTCTATTGATCTGATTAAAATCGGGCATAGGTTACTCTAGGAACAGCACTTTCGAGCCACACACAAAATGTCAATTTTGATAAAGATAAAACACTGATAAATTTTGACTTATATATTGACTTTAACTTTTGCTGGTCATACCAATGTGGAACACTTCAGAATTCAAATGAATAAAAAGGGGGGGGGGACCCGGAAACTGTTATGATTACTATATAAAAAAAATTGGTTACTGAAATTATCATGCGTTCAAGATTTCCAGTATATGAGTTACTACTCTTTTTATCTTATTTACTTCTCATTTAAATACCTTTATATCTGTCTCGAAATAATTAAACTTCATTACTACATGAATATTAAAGTTATCTTTCAACTTCGTTAGACCTTCGATATTCATTTACTGGTTCATTAACAAAACAGTTCTTTAAACACCATTCTAACATAACTAGGTCTGCAAGTAATTACTATTAACACAAAATTTAATTTTTCATTTCGGGACACTCGGATTGCACAACATTTGGAAAGGACCCTGTCTAGGTTAGTTGTGAGGATAATTAAATGAGGGGAAAGTTCTGGTACAGTTTAGGTTATTATTGAATAGTTCACTCTCTGGTCCATACAAATACAGTACTAAAAGCTTCAACCTTCTTGTATCGATGAGTCAGTTGGCGGGCGACGAGATGGCGAGGCACAGAGCACACATGCAATCACAGCTATGGCTCTTGATGTATCGGCACTTTAATTCTTCTTAGCGTCGCAATACTTTTCCATTTACTGCCTATGGAATTTTGCCATGCTGTGTGGGCGTTGGAACAGCATACCCAAGGCTCAGTGAAACTACATCTTCCAGGAGAGCCTCTTCGCTCCAGAAGGTGTTGCTCAGACCAATGCCAAACTCCAACTACTGCTGAGCCCGTTGTGCCGTGCAGTGCCCGCGTGCATTTTCCCGCGCTCGCCTGCCATCCACCTTTAACCGCTCCCTTACAGACAGGGTATTCACCCGAGGTTTTGCATTCTACATATCCTAACACATTGCCTACGTATGGACCAGACGCACAGTTACAATTTTAAACATCTTACAACAGTTTCAACGTTTCTTACATTTCAGTTCTGTTACAATATTGCTTGACATTTGACATGAACATTAATATTCACATTGAAACTCGTTTACAGATTTCCTAACACAATGGCATGAAACAAAAAAGAAATGAAACTAGAACATCAATTACACTAGTTTATCGAAAAATCAGAAGAAAAAATTACTTATATGTACAATAGTACAGCGTCGTTGTTGTTACAGGTCGTGCTTTATCCTGCTGAAATGTAGAGTTTCGCAGGGATGGAATGAAGGGTAGGGCCACGGGTCGTAACACATCTGAAATGTAACGTCCAGTGTTAAAAGTGCCGTCAATGCGAACAAGAGGTGACCGAGACGTGTAATCAATGGCGATGACGAATACACGCTTCCAATGTGCGTTCACCGCGATGTCGCCAAACACGAATGCGATCATCATGATGCTGTAAACAGAACCTGGATTCATCCGAAAAAATGACTTTTTGCCATTCGTGCACCCAGGTTCGTCGTTGAGTACACCATCGCAGGCGCTCCTGACAATGATGCAGAGCCAATGGTAACCGCAGCCATGGTCTGCGAGTTGATAGTCCATGCTGTTGCAAACGTCGTCGAACTGTTCATGCAGATGGTTGTTGTCTTGCAAACGTCCCCATCTGTTGACTCAGGGATAGAGACGTGGCTGCACGATCCGTTACGGCAATGCGGATAAGATGCCTGTCATCTCGACTGCTAGTGATACGAGGCCGTTGGGATCCAGCACGGCGTTCCGTATTACCTTCCTGAACCCACCGACTCCATATTCTGCTAACAATCATTGGATCTCGACCAACGCGAGCAGCAATGTCGCGATACGATAAACCGCAATCGCGATGGGCTACAATCCGACCTTTATCAAAGTCGGAAACGTGATGGTACGCATTTCTCCTTCTTACACCAGGCATCACAACAACGTTTCACCAGGCAACGCCGGTCAACTGCTGTTTGTGTATGAGAAATCGGTTGGAAACTTTCGTCATGTCAGCATGTTGTAGGTGTCGCCACTGGAGCCAACATCGTGTGAATGCTCTGAAAAGCTAATCACTTGCGTATCACAGTATCTTCTTCCTGTCGGGTAAATTTCGCATCTGTAGCACGTCATTTTCGTGCTGTAGCAATTTTACTGGCCAGTAGTGTATTTGTGCGGCATCCTGTCGGAAGATAGACTAAGTATCTAGAAAATATAGTAACGATTAGCCTGTGGGAGAATGGCAATCCATAAGCCTCACATTCTGTAATGATCTTCTGAGATCTTTTGGATTTTCTTTATAGAAGCATTATAGAGCGTGTAAGAACTTATGGCTGAGAATGCTGGGAAAAAAAAACTAATTTAGAATTGTAGAAATGGACTATCTCAGAAGATCATATAAAATATCTCGGCTAGACCAGTTAAGAAATACAACCATTAGGGAAATGATGCAGACTCAACAAAGCAGAACATACAGAATAGAAGAACGACAGGTCACCTAGTATGCATATGTAACGCGAATGACGGATGATAGATGGCGAAAGAAGACATTGATGTACCATCCTCAGGGAAGACAGAGAAGAGGAAGTCGAAGACTGGCTGGATAGATGAGGTGAAGGAGCCCATCTTATAAGCTTACGACAAGCTTCATGATGTTTAGCGTCATCTGTCAGATCCCACGTCAAGCGTCAAACCGTTTAGCGTCAACTGCCAGATCTTACACCAAGCGCCAAACCGCTTCAGATCTTTCTGCACTTTGCTAAAGTTTTGTGGCGTAGTATAGATCCCTTGTAATTTGATGCTACTGTGGAATTTGTTTGTTGTCTTGTGCAAGACTGTACTATTCACACCATCATTGTTGAATTTCCTTGTTAACTTCAACGTAGAATGACTCCATTGAGGTTTTGCTTCCTGGAAGCATATTTTACGTTTCATTAATTCGTCAGTGAAACTTTTTACATGTTGTAACTTGGCTGCCGCCTCCTTGGCCATAGTTGCTCTGACACATTTGCAGGATGGCCTTCTACTTCTACTCTTCTGCTCTGATTTATGCTGGGGGGAAAATCTCCAGTACTTGGGCAGCAAGGCAGTGACGTTAGCTTCCTGAACACCAGCCTGTGCTCCTTAATGTGCTTCTCCACTGTACCTCCAAAAGTTATAAGATTTTCTTAAGTCTTCTTCCACTGTAAAAATTTCACCTTAACTGTACTGAGAAAGATGCATAAGCATGCTGCACTTGTAGTGGGTAAGATCCTTGACTTTGTGTTTAATGTAATCTGTGGTGCGCTTGGTCGCCATTCAGCTGTGTAGCATTAGGGCATTCTTATCAGATGCATAGTAGCGAGCACGAATTTTAGAGGAGGAGATCTGGTATTTGTGAATCTGGGAGAAAATGTCTGGAATACTTTATTGTGGAGATAGAAACTTATTTGTCAAGATATTTTCTGGACTGTAGGGATGGAGAAGATTTTTGGAGCAATATTTCAAGGTAGCCAAAGCACGCGCAAGCTTGAAATGTTTGTTTGTCAGAAGTATTAATTGTAGGAAATCTTTGTCTGTTAGTGAACTACTAATATTCATGATCAGAAGTCAGAAGTAACGCAGCTGGTTTAAATGTCTGTAATTTTTATAGTGAGTGAATTTCGTAATTGATAGTCTTCGCATGTTGTACAGTCTTTTTTGATTTAATTTTTCAAAACCGCTTTTCTTTAAAGAAAACCCCTCCTACACCATTTTGAGAAAATTTTTAAATATTTTGTCGTGTGTGCACTGTACCTTGCGCCAACGCTGCAATGGATTGTCCCTGAAAAACAAAGAAAAGCGTAGTAGTGATTCGACTGTTTTCCTTTACCTGCTGGATTTGCTTATTTCAATTTTCATTCGAGAACGTCTGTACACCAGATACAAAATAGAGTTTTGACCAAGAGGTAAGCGCCTTTCCTTTCAGGGCAGATTTTGTTTTGTATTTTTGTGAGCAAACAGGTGTTGTGCTGAGTACACAGATCAATTTACTGTGGACAGTGAAAGTAATCTTAAATAACTGACCGGTATTTTCTTTTGTGGATATTTCAAGTCAGACATTGCCCTTCATGTTTAATAATGTACTTCAGTACTGAGTTTCAGTTAAATAGTTTTCACTGAGTGCAGAGTCAGTTTCTTTTGGGATTTAATTTGATTCATTTTCATTATTTCAAATGCAGTATTTCAGCATTTTATTAATACTAAAATCTTGTTTCACGACACTGTTCAGAAGTGCAATACGGGGCAAATCAACAGTCAGTTTTGCTCAGCGGTTGGGCCGGCCGGTGTGGCCGAGCGGTTCTAGGCGCTTCAGTCTGGAACCGCGCGACCGCTACGGTCGCAGGTTCGAATCCTGCCTCGGGCATGGATGTGTGTGCTGTCCTTAGGTTAGTTAGGTTGAAGTAGTTCTAAGTTCTAGGGGACTCATGACCTCAGATGTTAAGTACCATAGTGCTCAGAGCCATTTCAACCATTTACTCAGCGGTTGAATACGACATCTCAAGAACACGTTACACGAGGAGAAAGTTTTTGTAAAAAGAATATTCAGTATTTCATATATAGATAAATTACATAGAACGCTTAGAAACTGACAACGTATGACATGGTGGGTGTCGGCGATCCGTCCGGCGCTTATGAAGCTTGGCTACTATTCCACAGAAATGGACTCTGCGCCTTTAGTTGATTCTGTACTCATTCACAACAACATGAATGTAACATGACACTGCACAGACTCTCATCACACTCGTACACGTGATACAGATGTGAATTACATCTGACTCTGCATAAACGGATGAAGCAAGACAGCAAAATTTTCTCTAGTTGAAATTAACTCAAGGCATCAAATACGAATTCCGAAACTACACCGGACGCTCAGGCGACTAATAACGGTAATTGGAGACAGCTCCCTGAATTGGTGAAAATGTGTAATTAATCATCTCATTTGTATAGCATCTAACTTATTCAAGATATATTATTATAAATTAAAATTGTCTAGATGACTTTAACAAGTAATTACATCGTCTTAGGAGCTGGGTTCGAACCCAGTCGGTGCACTGTATTAATTTTAAATAAAAGTCGTCAGCAGTGGCACCCAACGACTTCCCTCGTTCTGTCAAGAGCCTTGTTGAGAAGGAAAGAGGAGCGGGACAGAATTTTAGGGCAAACTCTTTCTCTTGGGTTGGGAACTGCCCCGGAAAAGTCTAAGAATCTGCAATTATCAGGGGCATGAGGAAACCACCACATTAAAGAGACATAAATTGTATCCATAGGACACGTGGTGTGCAGTTTAAAAAAGTGTGATGATGCGTCGTCATTGGCAATAGATTTTGGATTAGTCCCCAATTCGCATCTCCGGGAGTGGACTTCCAAACAGGAGGTAACCACGTAAAACAGTTGAATAGCGAACAAAAGGGGAACATCCTACGAATCTGACTGTGGAGTTGAGAAGTCTGAAAGTGACACGGAAACTGGACAAAGACTCAATCTAGATACAGCGAGGACCAGTAAAACTAAATGGAAAGAAGACAAGGATTTCTGGTCAGATGAATATAGGGCAATACCAACACAGCAGATAATAGTGTAACGGGAGCAGGATTCGTCATGAATGAGAAAGGGAAGATAGTGAGTTACTGTGAACAGATCAGTGACAGGGTTGTTCACATCAGAATCGACGGAAAACCAACGCCGGCAACAATAGTTTAGGTATACATGCATACGTCGCTAGCAGAAGATGAAAAAAGTAGAGAAAGAATAGAGTATATTAAATCGGGGAACCGGGAATTCAACATGTACAGAGAGATGATAATGTAATAGACATCGAGTGTTGGTATGCGGTAGGAGGGAAAGGAATACAAGAAAGATTTATGGAAGAATATGAGCTCGATAGTAGGAATGAGAGAGGAGAAAAACTAATTGAGTACTGCAACAAAATTCAGTTATTAATTATGAATACGCAGTTCAGAACCCACGAGAAAATAGGTGTACTTGGAAGAAGCCTGGGAGGTGGGAGGCACGGGAAAATTCCAGGTAGATTACATTACGGTGAAGCAGAAACTCCGTAATCGGATATTGTATTGAAATGGGTACCCAGAAGCAGAAACAGACTCGGGTCACACTTTTGTGATGATGAAAAGTGGATTGAAATTCAATGGAATCGTCCAAAAGAGTCATCGTGGAAGGTAATGGGATAATGTATTAAGGGATGATGAGATGCGTTTTAAGGTCTGTATGTCCGTAGATACATCGATAACGAATAGCACAGTAGGGGAGTCGACATATGGAAAGAGGGCAATCACAGAAGTTAGACAGACAAACACAGGTATAAGGAAGGTGACTGCGAACAAACGTTGGGTAACTGAATAAATACTTCAATTGAAGTATAAAAATGTCCAAGAAACGACAGGATTTTACCAATATCAATCACTTAGGAATGAGATAAATAGAAAGTTCTTCGGAACCAAGAAGAACTGCAGAAAAATGTGACGAAATCAGAAAAGAAATGATCACCCGAAGGACGGATTCAGCATAAGGAAAAGACAAAGCTACGTTCGGTGAAATTAAAAGATGTTAATATTAAGAGTGCAGGAGAAACTGAACTGTTAAATGCAGAGGATGGTTCAAATGGCTCTAAGCTCTATGGGAACATCTGAAGTCATCAGTCCCCTAGACTTAGAAATACTGAAACTTAACTAACCTAAGGACATCACACACATCCATTCCAGAGGCAGGATTCGAACCTGCGATCGTAACAGGCGAGCGGTTCCGGACTGAAATGCAGAGGAGAGAATGGAATGGGTTGATGGCATGCATACATCGAAGGCATCTATGGGGGAGGAGGGGGGTTGTAGAACTATCTATTGATGTGACAGAATAAATGGTAGTCGCTTTGGAAGAGATTGTGTGTGACAGGCGGAGTTTGACAGAGTTTGAAAGTAAGCCACTCTTTTTCAGAATGAACCAGTAAGTTCAAATACAGTTATGAACCTGGTTTCTGCCCTGAACTATATCCGTTAACAATATAGTGACTACTCTTAAGAAATTCCGGGAGATGATAAAAATTTCGCAAAGCGTAACAAAAAAGAAAAGTGGTAGAGATCACTCCGATGTAACACAGTTGAGAACTGAATAAAAACACTGACAGCAAACACCGTTCTGTACCGGCTCGAAGCGTAATAAATCGGAGAAGAAACGATCGTCGGAAGGAAAGCTTCAGCATATAGAAAAGGCAAAACGTTTCGTGCAGGATAAATACGTTTCTTGTTCAAACAAATTTCGGACTTGAACCGGATGCAGGCCATATATATTTTTAAAGATTCAGTTCGCCGGGAAAATTTTGAAATTCACAAATATGTCTCTCATTTGTGGTCTATATTGCCGAAGAACCTTAAAAGCTAGGAGCTCGTGTGATGGAAAGAAATAAGTTCCGACAAAGCAGCCTCTACCACTGTCTTACCTGAAGTACTCTAAAGTCCTTAAGGAAGATAACTGCGAGTGTTGCTTATTTATACTACGCAGCACCTGAGCAGAATGTAGACTGGAGGATATTTTATGAAGCAAATTTTAAGTATTCATGTGTGAAGGTATGGAACACATGTTCGAATTCGTGAACAAAGGAAGTGGCGCAAATAGTGAATTCGCTAAGAACAAACCTATGATAAATTCAGTACAGTGTTTGAAAAAGCAGTATACACAAGGCTGCATTTCATGGATAAACACAAGCGTCGGATTAGACCGTTTAATATCGCTTCCAGACATCATTGCACAAGAATGTTCAAAATAAAATTGCAATTCTGAATTTCGTGAGTGACAGAGACTGTTTTGCAAGTCGTTGAGTTTACAGATGGATACCTCAAAAATGGGTAGTAACCATCACTTGTTCTGATCGAAAGCGAGAACAAAGACATAACATTTTCCACTCCAAGTTAGAATGTAAAATGCATCGTGTAAGGGACACAATTCTGCATAGCCCCAAAGCACTCGTGAATTCCAGCCACGTTAATAAAACCCAACACTCGGCACTAATGATTTGTGTAGCATGGATAGTACGGATGTTACTGCGAACCGTAAATTTGTTCAAAATTTTTATTTGCAGGAGATGCTGTGATTTTTAGTAATAGTAATTGTTATTACTACTATTTATTATTATGAAATTAATATAATTGACCTCAATTAATATAATAAGTTTCATAATCAATATAACAATAAAGCGATCAGTTGCGGGTTAGTCTCTTTCGGAAATAAATTTGTTACCATTGCAAAATGTACTGTGCCTCACAGATAATTCAGTGATCTCGTTAGGTTGGTAGCTATGTTACTTCTCATGAGTTGTTGTAATCAACATGTTTACATGTTTTCACAGTCGCAGTCGAATTTTAATTTTTAGCCCTGGCGGATGTGAGTGGTCACAGTTACACTACTGAAGTGGACTTGTGCGTTTGCTTTTGGCAGTGTTAAAGATAATTCAAGGAATGGAAGGTAGAAGACACGGGAAGAAACATGTGCTGGAGTCTCTCCTGCGACTGAACTGTCTCCTATGAAGGGTACACATGACCATGCTTGCAACAACGGTAGAACACAATGAGAAAGACCTTAAGGTCATATCTTTTCGACACACGGTCGCAGACGAGTTATCGGACGGACACCAGAATTAGTGCCTTTTAGCATGCCGCATTTTGTTAACTCAAAATATAGTGAACCGTGCAAAGGCTATGTTTCCAGATTAACACGCCACTTATGGCAGCCCAGACGCTAGAAATGTTGTCGTTCGGGTAATAAATAATCCTCTCTGTACTGTTGAGTTAGAAAGGAACCCGCCTCACGTAATAATGACGTCACAACATCTGCTTGAACCGTACTTTTTGAAGGGATTGTGAATGGCACAAATTATTTACACATATTATAAACGTAGTTAATACCTTATCTAGAGGAAAGGGGCCTCACAACGCATATGGTTGCAACAAGACGGAGTGTCTTCTCACTACGCTGTTGCAGTGTGCGAGTTCCTTAATGAACACTTTCGAGGAAGATGAACAAGTCATGGTTCATCAGCAAAACCAGCTCCCTTGAAGTGGCCATCAGGAACGCCTGACCTCGCTACACCTAACAGCTCGTTATGGGCAGTCTTTAAGGCACATGTATCTGCACCTCGTTCGCTAGAAACGAAGAACTGCGCAATACTGTTGAGGATGCATTTCGTACTATAACACCGGACATGCTCAAAAATATGTCAAGAAAATGAGAGCGTAGGAAAATACGTTCACAACATGTTGGGGAACATACCGATGTATTGTAGACTTAATACATAAGCAGGTACTCGTGCTAGAACAAATCAAACCTGTTAGCATTGGATACTAGGGGCTACGGGAACTTTTCGCCTACCATGTAGACACTGAATGGTTCTAGAGAAAGTCCGCAGCTCGTGGTCGCGCGGTAGCGTTCTCGCTTCACGCGCCCGAGTTCCCGGGTTCGATTCCCGGCGGGGTCAGGGATTTTCTCTGCCTCGTGATGACTGGGTGTTGTGTGATGTCCTTAGGTTAGTTAGGTTTAAGTAGTTCTAAGTTCTAGGGGACTGATGACCATAGATGTTAAGACCCATAGTGCTCAGAGCCATTTGAACCATTTTTGGTTCTAGAGAAAACTTGTCCCACAGACTGCATTCTATTTAGAGGAGGTTGGTCTTAGAGCAGGTGTATTCTGAAACATTGCCTCGGGAAAGTAGCTACGATTGTAAGTAGGCTGTTTAGGTTTTTCTGTTGGTAACACCACGTAGCGCTCTGTATGAAAATCACTGACTGTGCTATGTGCAGTCTGTGGCTGGTTGGCATTGTTGAAATATTCGCTATTGTAGTGTTGTAGTGGTGGGCAGTTGGATGTGAACAGCGCATAGTGTTGCGCAGTTGGAGGTGAGCCGCCAGCAGTGGTGGATGTGAGAAGAGAGATGGTAGATTTTTAAGAGCGGCCGCTGTGGACGTGTGCCCGCTAGAAAGGGTAAATTTATAATAATGGATATCATGAACTGATATATATATATATATATATATATATATATATATATATATATATATATATGTACTCCTGGAAATTGAAATAAGAACACCGTGAATTCATTGTCCCAGGAAGAGGAAACTTTATTGACACATTCCTGGGGTCAGATACATCACATGATCACACTGACAGAATCACAGGCACATAGACACAGGCAACAGAGCATGCACAATGTCGGCACTAGTACAGTGTATATCCACCTTTCGCAGCAATGCAGGCTGCTATTCTCCCATGGAGACGATCGTAGAGATGCTGGATGTAGTCCTGTGGAACGGCTTGCCATGCCATTTCCACCTGGCGCCTCAGTTGGACCAGCGTTCGAACTGGACGTGCAGACCGCGTGAGACGACGCTTCATCCAGTCCCAAACATGCTCAATAGGGGACAGATCCGGAGATCTTGCTGGCCAGGGTAGTTGACTTACACCTTCTAGAGCACGTTGGGTGGCACGGGATACATGCGGACGTGCATTGTACTGTTGGAACAGCAAGTTCCCTTGCCGCTCTAGGAATGGTAGAACGATGGGTTCGATGACGGTTTGGATGTACCGTGCACTATTCAGTGTCCCCTCGACGATCACCAGTGGTGTACGGCCAGTGTAGGAGATCGCTCCACACACAATGATGCCGGGTGTTGGCCCTGTGTGCCTCGGTCGTATGCAGTCCTGATTGTGGCGCTCACCTGCACGGCGCCAAACACGCATACGACCATCATTGGCACCAAGGCAGAAGCGACTCTCATCGCTGAAGACGACACGTCTCCATTCGTCCCTCCATTCACGCCTGTCGCGACACCACTGGAGGTGGGCTGCACGATGTTGGGGCGTGAGCGGAAGACGGCCTAACGGTGTGCGGGACCGTGGCCCAGCTTCATGGAGACGGTTGCGAATGGTCCTCGCCGATACCCCAGGAGCAACAGTGTCCCTAATTTGCTGGGAAGTGGCGGTGCGGTCCCCTACGGCTCTGCGTAGGATCCTACGGTCTTGGCGTGCATCCGTGCGTCGCTGCGGTCCGGTCCCAGGTCGACGGGCACGTGCACCTTCCGCCGACCACTGGCGGCAACATCGATGTACTGTGGAGACCTCACGCCCCACGTGTTGAGCAATTCGGCAGTACGTCCACCCGGCCTCCCGCATGCCCACTATACGCCCTCGCTCGAAGTCCGTCAACTGCACATACGGTTCACGTCCACGCTGTCGCGGCATGCTACCAGTGTTAAAGACTGCGATGGAGCTCCGTATGCCACGGCAAACTGGCTGACACTGACGGCGGCGGTGCACAAATGCTGTGCAGCTAGCGCCATTCGACGGCCAACACCGCGGTTCCTGGTGTGTCCGCTGTACCGTGCGTGTGATCATTGCTTGTACAGCCCTCTCGCAGTGTCCGGAGCAAGTAT
This sequence comes from Schistocerca piceifrons, assembly GCF_021461385.2. Lineage (NCBI taxonomy): Eukaryota > Metazoa > Arthropoda > Insecta > Orthoptera > Acrididae > Schistocerca > Schistocerca piceifrons. The sequence goes on along the minus strand of NC_060140.1, from coordinate 774,647,598 downwards.
GGTGGGTCTGACACACCGGTGTCAATGTGTTCTTTTTTCCATTTCCATGAGTGTATATATATATATAATGACTTTTGAACGGTATTAAGGTAAATACATTGTTTTTTCTCTATAAAAATCTTTCATTTGCTAACTATGCCTATCAGTATTTAGTGCCTTCAGTAGTTAGAATCTTTTATTTAGCTGGCAGTAGTGGCGCTCGCTGTATTGCAGTAGTTCGAGTAACGAAGATTTTTGCAAGGTAGGTGATTCATGAAAGGATTGGTTATTGTCAGTCAGGCCCATTCTATTGTAGGGATTATTGAAAGTCAGATCGCGTTGTTCTAAAAATATTGTGTGTCAGTTTATTGATGATCTGAATAAATAAAGAGAGAAATGTCTGTGCACATTCAGTTTTGCTCAGCTGCTTGAAAATCAAATAACGAAGTGGTTTATCAGCACAGTAATTCATTAATTTTTCTAAGGGAACGCTTCACAATACACTGATGAACACTCCACTGTTGCAAATAGCAGCACCAGATATATCACATAACATCCGGCTGTAAAATATTTGAGGGACCATATATATATATATATATATATATATATATATATATATATATATATATGTGTGTGTGTGTGTGTGTGTGTGTGTGTGTGTGTGTGTGTGTGTGTGTGTGTGTGGAAGATACAGCATGGCAGTTGCCAAAATAGTGGACTAGGAGCTCGCACTTGATTTATGACGGTAAACAGCTATATGTCAGCGGCAAACGTCAGAGCATACTAGAAAACGACCGGTGGCAAATGTACTGAACGATGCTAACACACCATACATCAACGAGCGAAACTGGCGTAGTGCTCCTAAATAAATCTAGCCGCAGCACGTAGCACACTGGAATCACAGTTTCCAATAAGAGCTTCTGAAACCTGCCGAGAAATTACATAAAACTGATGAACTGACATCATAGTTACTGAGGCAATGGCATGATACTTAGAAGAAGACCGACTGTAACAACTGTAATAGTAACATTCACACTACACAAAGGTCTATAACAACAACGCTAATCACTGTACAATAGTAACAGAAAGCAAAGGTACTTGCAGCAACGAAGACTGTTGCAAAACTTCAAGGGTAGCGTAAACTAAACACTGTGCTTTGGATTTAAATACTCTGTACAATAGTTTTATTGTAATTTTTAAAACTGTACGCGGAATTATAATATAAAACTTTACAATAATAATGTACAATATTGAAGACCGCTAATGCCAGAGATGCTGTTATTGATAGCACCATGTTATTGACAATTTTGACAGAGTAAGTCATGTAGTCGTGGCTCCAGCCTTGCCTTCACGCCCTGGCGCACTGCCAGATCCCACTTCTCGGAGTTCGGGGGAGGGCGGGGGGAGGTGGCACCAAATAGCTCCGACCATCCAAAAACGCTTCCTACTCTTACACTAAGTAACTCTCTTAAAAAAAACGTTTACCACCATTTATGCTTAGTTATGACCTGTAACACTGAGCACCTACCTGTCTTTATTTGTAGAGGCCGTTAATTCTACAAATATTCCGCCCTCCAGTCACACACACCAAACATTTATTTAATTACATGATGCAAGGTAACAAGCCATTGTTAGCTAGCTCGTGTACTGTATACCTGTGCGGAAAGAATGTTGTTCGTTATTCGCCATTTGTAATACTTGTTTTGAGTGCTTGCATTTATTAGGATTTTTTTTGAGAAAAAAGGTTACAAACCTCTATTCTGACCTTCTGAGAGTTTCGATGCTTCGTATCGCTAATATTGTAACATCCCACCCTTCACTTATCTGGTTTTGTCGTGTGTTCACCCAAGCTAATGGACTAACAGATCAACAGAGAGTGCAAAACTGCCGCAATATCGGATAATGCAAAGAACGTAATAAGGCCCTGTGACTCCTGATTGAACTGCAATGGCAGTGTTGACATTAGTTGATTCAGAATTGATCACTTTTAATTAAAAAGGGGTGCACATTGATGTTATATTCAGCTATTGAACACCAGATGCAAATGTTCAACATAAAATTAATTAAGAAAGCGACTTGGGATTTCATCTACTTGATTGAAAACAGATGCAGTCGATTAGCACAACTCCTGACCTTCAATCATCACATTACATGACTCTCCTAACAGGCAGTGGTAATAAATTGCGTTTACGTGGAGTAAAGTGCGATAAATCAAAATTAATTCATATCGACTGACCCAGGCATAATGCAAAGTGCGAGAAGAATTCCACAATACACTGCCCATGAAACCCTTGCGGAAACTTTGCCAACATATTACAAACAAATTAATCAGTGGCCTAACTCAAGCCGGAGCAGGTGCAATATCACCGAATTCAGCATGGCGGGACGGCGTCGTTGTGCGGACATCGGCCGGCCTCGTGGTGCTGCAAGGCTGCGCTCGTCTATTAACTCCTAGCTAACATGCTCAGTACATAGCTGAACCAAAACTTTCTATCTCCAGGCTCAATCGTTCTGTTTGCTAAGTCCTAAACTGCAGAGATGCTCACTCTCTCTCAGGCAAGCTGAGTAAAGAACGCCACGCCCGCACTCTAGGCAAGCTGGGTACGGAAGACTTCTACAGAGACTTCTCCCAGTCCACTCTTCGCCTCAGTTTCCCCTCCAGCAAAATCACTTACGCCAATTGCAGCGCAAGTTGCATTAATTATGTGTCACTTCCCAGCGCCGACCAATGCCTGCTCTGGGAAGTGAACTAATTCCCGCAAAATTTCCCTTCCTCTCAACTTCTGCTATTTAGCTCATCCCAGGCCACCTATCAAGGTTAGCGTCTGCATAAAACACCAATTTCTCCCGAATTCTGACTCCCAGGAGAGTACTTCAAATTCCTTGGTCCTACATTCCCATCGGAGGCCGGCGTATTTCATTCTGTCGCTCTTCACCTGATTTACTTCGGACTCTGCGGACCGTGAATTCAGCGTGAAGTTGCTACAGTCACGAACATGCATATTTTGGCCTCTGTTAACCGCTCCACCATAGCTTTGCATGGCTTTATCGCATGTTTCACTGAAAATGGGACAACGGACATTTATCAACAGGCATACAAGTTCTCTGTCTGCTTCTCGGTACACCAGCATGGGGTCAACCACCCAGTCACTGTCACTCATCTTAAGGCAGGTGGAGGCCGCGCCCCATTACCACCTTCTCAGAGTTTGAGCCGCACTAAGCTGCCTATTGTCGCTTCCCATCGCCACTCCCCAGCCGGCCAAGGTCAACTCTGAATACTTCCCTGGGATAAACTAGCCCCCAGTAAATTGACGCATTTCCACAAAGTTTTCATATCGTGTGAATTACTGTAAAACCATCACCCGGCATTAATTATTCAAATACGTTCATACTATACCCTCTACAAGATGAATTGTGCATTGTCAGTCCTTTTTGTTCAGCCCTACTGTTCGCTCAACGTGAGTTAGGTGATCTTTAATGACTTCATGTAAGGGGCATAGTTCTTGCCATCTTACAATATGAATGATTGAAGAAACAAGTGAGATTAATATTCAAATTTTCTATCACGGATGTAGGCTGCTGGTTCATTCTGTTGAGTATTTCATAGATTCCTAAGGAAAGAACGTGAATCGCTGGAAGGAAAGTGACATTCATTTAAAAAGAATTTTAAGTGTCATATAGAATGTTTCTGTGATAGTGATACAAAAGTCCATGGGTGACGGAGAAGGAAAGTGTATCAATTTGAGATCAGAAACCCTGCTATGGGAAAGTCACATTGCTGCAAAGTATTATGTGACCATTTTGGCTTACCAATTCCATCCCAGGTACAATGTTTGTTGTCCAGTGGTAATGCTGTATTCCAAAACGACAGGGCTTCTATTTCACACAACTCGCCTATTTCAGGACTGTTTTTGTGAACACGAGGACGAATTGTCGCATCTCAACTGGCTGCCACAGTCACCAGATCCCAGCGCTATCGAGCCATTGTGGCCTGCTGTCGAGAGACGGGTACGTGATCGCTAACCACCTCTGTCATCGTCACCTGAACTTGCCTCTATTTAGCCAGAAGAACTGTATACGATTCCCTCGAAAACCGTACAAGACCTGTATTTATTCATTCGGAGAATACTGGTGCCTGTTTTGAATCCCAGGGTGCTTCCTACGCCAAATTATGTATGGTGTTTCGACATTTTTGTCCAACCACAGGATATGCAAGGGAGGTTGACAAAGATATCGACCAATAAATACAAAAATTAAAGTATGAAAAATCACAAAATGGAGTTCGATGCATTTGATAATCCTAACAAGTTAGAGAGAACTGAACTCACAAGGTAACGATCGAGATGACGAAAGGGTGTGGCTGTGGTGATTTGTGACTCCGTATCAGAATACGTAGTCTTATGGAACCTGCGTGGAGTACTCGCACGCGCTAAGTGAAAACGCCGACGTCTATACCAGAGTTACACTACCACCTTCTGCTTAACGTAAAGAGAGTTAAACTGTAATATTACTCAAGGCGACAAGTGCCAAGGGCACAGAGTGTTCATGTCGGAGTCATCTGGCTACAGCATTAGTCTGAAAGACGCTGGCAAAAAGTGTGGCGGGAGCAGCTGTACTTTGTGGTTTTAAGACTACGAAGAGTCCTCTCGACAGTGAGCTTCCTCTAGATATATGCCCAGAGATAATGATGAGGTCGCATACTCCGAGGAGCGTAGGGGACGATGCGGGAGACCCACACGGCTGTACTAGGCAAGGTCCTGGCGAAGATGGTTTGCCATTGCCTTCCTCCGACCGTAATGGGTATGAATGATGATGAGGAAAACGACACAATACCCAGTCATCTAGGGGAGGGAAAATGCTTGACCCTGCTGGGAATCGAACCCGGGACCCCGCGGGCGGGAAGCGAGAACCCTACCGCAAGACCAGTACTGGGTGTCCAAGACGCTTAACATTCTGCCTTGGCTCCAACCACTGAAGAGCACTCATCTCTGTTTTATTGCGCATCTTCTTGAAAGCAGGAAGAAGCCGTTTGAATTTTTATCTTAATTTATCGATTGCCGCCATCTTGAGCAAATAACTAAATTATCTCAATGTGCCCACATCAAAACTCAGGTTCTGGAATATGTTGCTCATTAGTTCTGGAATCTGCTTTCTTTCTTTACAAATTTCAATGATATGCGAATTGAAGTGGCTATCATAAAAACAAAGGCGGCTTTCGTTGCGGCAGGGTCTTCGCATGAAATTTCAGTCACAAACTTTCTCCTCCGAGTGTCAAAAAATTGCTGACGCCCACCTACAATAGGACGGAATGATCATCATAATAAAATAAATCAGACTTCGGAAGGAAAGATTTATGTTCGTTTTTCCCTCGTATTGTTCGAGTGTGGAATGATAGAGAAATAGCTGAAAGGTGATTCGATGAATCCTCTGCAGCCAGTGTGATTCCAGAGTAATCATGTTGATGTAGATGAATAATGATTATGTTCTCCTTTTGTAGTTGGAGTTCTTGAGCGAACGCACATTTAGGCGTACCGACGTGTGGCAAGTCTCTAGCGAGTGTCGTTCCGTTAATAATTTGAGACTGTAAGAGCCTAATTATAAAATACGCAACGTCGTAAAAGAAAGCATCAATACGTTCCAAAATGTAATATTAGTACTAAATAATCAAGAAAAACGTCGTGAAACTGATACATCTGTACTTACATACGAATTAATAATAATACAGGTTTCTTTGCGGATAACTGACCATAACCATGCTGAATTGCAACAAAATCATCTTCAGATGTGCAAATAAACACCCCTTAAGTGTACGAAACCTGATGTTTGGTCTCACGACAAGGGCGTGCTGCCGGAGTAAAGGCGTCTGCGGCGTCCGGAGACCAGCTGAAAAAGGATCAATCAGAGAGTTACAATCCACATACTAGTTATTTAGTTTCATTATTTAGTTGTATTAAATGTTAAGTAATGTAGACGTAGACTGGTTTATCGGTACCAGACAGTCCCTCTCGTCATAGGCCTACTACACGTTAAGTAAATTCGGATAAAATTAGTAATTACACACAAAATATTAAAAACTCTTCCGTCTCGTTCGTTCAATGTTTTCGTCCAGCACTTGTATTTCGAAGCCTTTGCGGGTCTGCCAAACATTTCCGCTTTGTTGCCGCTGTGCAGAAACGCTCCTGCCTACAGTTTCACATTTTTGCTGCGACCACGAGCATTCAGTACGCTGTACCGCTGTTTTCCAGTCGTCATTGTTGTTGCTGTAGTCTTCAGCTCGAAGACTGGGTTGATGCAGAAGTATTGGCCTCCTTGCACAGGGTGGTCAGAAACAGTCCGAAAAGCGTGTGAGGTTGTAGCAGGCTAAATTGCACTGAGAAATAATTGTTAAAAAAATTCAATACATTGCGCTGATTCCGGGTTAATTAGCATCGAAGTTATACACACATGTCATACTAAAACATGTAAAACCAGCTGATGACTGAGGTTTAAGCCTTCTAAACGCATTGTGGATATAAATACGCAGTGACTGGTAACAGTCATTCGATATTGAAGTTAGCCAATCAGGCCACTACATACGCAAATTCAAGAGGCCCGCCAGATGCAGTTAGTGTCAATTGTTCTAATAGCGTAGATGATAGTGCACGAGACTTTTCAGCCTTTGGATCAGGTCCAATCCTTACTACCGTCCCATCTTCAATTTTTGGTTAGCTCTCTTGTTATGTTTCAAGAAACCAAACGAAGAACACGTTCGACGACATCGTTTCCTGCGGGCCTGAATTTGCAAGGGCCATAGCTTGATTGCCTAACTTCTGTGCTAATTCACTTGGAAACGGCAGGAAGTACCTATTTTTTTCTTAACAATTATTTCTCCACACACAATACCCTACAACACCCGTAATGATGTCAGACTGTTACTGATCATCCTGTATAATTTTTCCACCTGATCTCCTCTCCATTCAAAAGCAACTATTCCTTGATACCTCAGATTATGCGCTATCAACGTAGCCCTTCTTTTAGTAAAGTTGTGCCGTAAATTTCTTTTCTCCCCCAGTTGATTCAGTACCTCTTCTGTAGTACCATCTTTCAAAAGCTTTTCTCCTCTTCTTGCGGTCGTCACAAATAAAATTCAAATTAAATATCTCTTTCCACAAAACGTCACAGAAATTCAAGCCTAAATTTTTTTCACAGTACAAGAGGCATTCGCTTTTCATTTTCTATCGTGTTAGTGTGTGTTGGTAGATGCTATTTTTACACAATTGCAGACGAAGTGAAAGTCTTCTGCATTGTTTACCAGAATTACGCTGTAGAATAGGCAATACTGGGTGGAATAGGTTGAAGTTAGGAGCACAAGAACGCAACAACAGTTATAGCGTTATTACTGAGTTTGTGGATAACTTCAAAGCGTTTTTCCATAGGTTTAATAAACAGATCAGACACACGTAACAGAGAGATTAGACATCAGTAATATATTCTCCTTCACTATTTACAACAATCTGCCAACGCTGGGATAACTTTTTGACTCCGCTGCTGTAGGAATCATGTGGTTTTGAGGCAAAGAACTCGTCGAGTCTTGTTCGGAGCGCATTTTCATCCGGAAAGGAAGTTTCTTCAAGGCTGTTCGGTAGAGTACGGGAAAGGTGAAAATCTGAGGACGCAAGATCAGGTGAATAAGGTGAGTGTGGAATGACTTCTAAAACCAACTCCTCTATAGTTTTTTTTGTTAGACTAGCGGAACGCGGGCCTGCGTTATCGTGGAGGAGGATCACCTGCGTCTGCAAGATGTCTCAATTGTCGACAACAAATGTCAACAGTGATGGTTACACATCGGCGAAGCAATTCGTAGCAAACCACCCCTGCTGCTGTTCCACTAGATGCACAACATTATCTTTAATGCCTATGTACAGGTCTTTGTTCTGGGAGTTGCTGCTTTTCTTGGGCTCAACCATTCCATTCTTTCCTTATGTTAGCATGAAGAAACCATTTCTCGTCACCAGTAACGATACAGGATAGGAGCTGTCGACGCTGTTCACGACCCAGTTGATGATGAGCAAGTAGAGTGCACATATGGCCATGCGCTGATTTTTGTGACTCCGCCTTTTTTCCATAGAGTAATTGTTTTTCTTTTTGTTAAGATACTTATTTAGCATTTAGGGTTTCAAATAACAACAGAAAACAAACTGATTTGAAAAATAATTGTAACATTACAACACTTTCATTCTTTTGTACGGGAATCTGAAAGAATTGTCCATTGAGACATTCTTAGATGACACTTTCGTAGAATTCACATTACATCTCCCTTTTAAATACTATCATAATCTTTACATAATGGTCTCTTGAGAAAATTCCTGTATCTACTTTCTCGTATTCATACCGTAAGTATGCCAGGTACTGTAAGGTACCCTTTAATTTAAGTCCAAAAATTATATCAATTGTGTGTATCACAATCTATGTTGTGCCGCGCGGAGAGGCCGCGCGGTTTGAGGCGCCATGACATGAATTGCGCGGCCCCGGAGGTTCGAGTCCTCCCTCGGGCATATGTGTGCGTGTTGTTCTTAGCATAAATTAGTTTAAGTTAGTTTAAGTCGTGTGTAAATCTAGGGACCGATGACCTCAGCTGTTTGGTCCCTTCGGAATTCACACACACAGTTGATCCACGTTGTTGCGCGTCTCTTTGGTTTGGGAAACAGTTTATGGCGTTATAAACCTACGTATTGCGTATGTCCGTTCTATTGATTCGTCGAATCATGTCCCTTGCTGTGTGCCATATCTCGACTAACTTCGGGCATTTAAAACGATGTTCGATTGTGTCTCCGAATTACAATTTATCATGCGGCTGGCGCTTTTGACTGGATGGAGTAAAGCTTGGAGTTGTTCAGTTTATCTCGCTGTACCAAGTCGATCTGGCACTTTCTGGTAGTATTGTTGTTGCTAAATTTTCCCACACGATTTTCCAGTTCTGCTGTGGTAGTCGCAGCTCTCATATATTAGGAACTGGTATTCCTTTGAGAGTTATGGCCATGTTACCAACTTTTCCTTGTTTCAGGACGTCTTTTGGTAGGAGATGATAATTTCGGGCAAAGGTCAATGAGTGTGAGATAATGACAATGTAAACCGGTGCTAGCTCTGATGTCGGGCGATATTTGTGAAACAGTGTAGCAGTTTCTGTTACACACTTAGTTCTGTTGACAGGTAGTGCCTCCCATTTTGCGTGCAAGTCCGTTATTTCCAGTCCACCCTCATTTAAACTGAGGGTGCAGGTCGGCGTGGATTTTTACTGCCGCTCTTATTGTATGTAGTCTCGTTCGCCAAGGAAAAACCTCCATTCTTTGTAGGTTATTTGCCATAATGATGCCCAACATCTGGTGTTCCTTTTTGACAGTTAACCAATTCCGCTGTATGTTCCACTTAATATTTGCAGTTGGCAACTTCACAGTCTTTTTGGGGTTAACAATAGTACTTGTAGCTTTTTCGTACCGTCTACATCTTGTGAACTTTCCATGAAAACACCCAAGGCATCGGCGTAAGCTCTGCACGTGAGCCTTTTGTATCCTATCGAAATTCCTTGGCATTCACAACATATGGTACTGAGGAGCGGATCTAAAGCTATTGCATGTAACGCCGTAGATAACGGACAACCTTGTCTGATATTCTGATGACAATTTCCTTACTTAACCTACGATTAACAGTGATTTCTGGCTCAGAGTTGCCAAAATATTCTGAACTGCATTCGCGAAATTGCTGTCAAATAGTTCAAACGGCTCTGAGCACTATGGGACTTAACATCTGAGGTCATCAGTCCCCTAGAATTTAGAACTACTTAAACCTAACTAACCTAAGGACATAACACACAGCCATGCCCGAGGTAGGTTTCGAACCTGCGACCGTAGCGGTCGCACGGTTCCAGACTGAAGCGCCTAGAACCGCTCGGCCACAGCGGCCGGTGAAATTGCTGTCAAAACCCATTTTTAATCATGACTTTTTCCAGATACTTATGACTAACCATATGGGAAGCGTTTTTAAAGTTGTTGTTGTTGTTGTGGTCTTCAGTCCTGAGACTGGTTTGATGCAGCTCTCCATGCTACTCTATCCTGTGCAAGCTTTTTCATCTCCCAGTACCTACTGCAACCTACATCCTTCTGAATCTGCTTAGTGTATTCATCTCTTGGTCTCCCTCTACGATTTTTACCCTCCACGCTGCCCTCCAATACTAAATTGGTGATCCCTTGATGCCTCAGAACATGTCCTACCAACCGATCCCTTCTTCTGGTCAAATTGTGCCACAAACTTCTCTTCTCCGCAATCCTATTCAATACTTCCTCATTAGTTATGTGATCTACCCATCTAATCTTCAGCATTCTTCTGTAGCACCACATTTCAAAAGCTTCTATTCTCTTCTTGTCCAAACTATTTATCGTCCATGTTTCACTTCCATACATGGCTCCACTCCATACAAATACTTTCAGAAACGACTTCCTGACACTTAAATCAATACTGGATGTTAACAAATTTCTCTTCTTCAGAAACGCTTTCCTTGCCATTGCCAGCCTACATTTTATATCCTCTCTACTTCGACCATCATCAGTTATTTTGCTCCCCAAATAGCAAAACTCCTTTACTACTTTAAGTGCCTCATTTCCTAATCTAATTCCCTCAGCATTACCCGACTTAATTAGACTACATTCCATTATCCTTGTTTTGCTTTTGTTGATGTTCATCTTATATCCTCCTTTCAAGACACTGTCCATTCCATTCAACTGCTCTTCCAAGTCCTTTGCTGTCTCTGACAGAATTACAATGTCATCGGCGAACCTCAAAGTTTTTATTTCTTCTCCATGAATTTTAATACCTACTCCGAATTTTTCTTTTGTTTCCTTTACTGCTTGCTCAATATACAGATTGAACAACATCGGGGAGAGGCTACAACCCTGTCTTACTCCCTTCCCAACCACTGCTTCCCTTTCATGTCCCTCGACTCTTATAACTGCCATCTGGTTTCTGTACAAATTGTAAATAGCCTTTCGCTCCCTGTATTTTACCCCTGCCACCTTTAGAATTTGAAAGAGAGTATTCCAGTCAACATTGTCAAAAGCTTTCTCTAAGTCTACAAATGCTAGAAACGTAGGTTTGCCTTTCCTTAATCTTTCTTCTAAGATAAGTCGTAAGGTCAGTATTGCCTCACGTGTTCCAGTGTTTCTACGGAATCCAAACTGATCTTCCCCGAGGTTGGCTTCTACTAGTTTCTCCATTCGTCTGTAAAGAATTCGTGTTAGTATTTTGCAGCTGTGACTTATTAAACTGATAGTTCGGTAATTTTCACATCTGTCAACACCTGCTTTCTTTGGGATTGGAATTATTATATTCTTCTTGAAGTCTGAGGGTATTTCGCCTGTTTCATACATCTTGCTCACCAGATGGTATAGTTTTGTCAGGACTGGATCTCCCACGGCCGTCAGTAGTTCCAATGGAATATTGTCTACTCCGGGGGCCTTGTTTCGACTCAGGTCTTTCAGTGCTCTGTCAAACTCTTCACGCAGTATCATATCTCCCATTTCATCTTCATCTACATCCTCTTCCATTTCCATAATATTGTCCTCAAGTACATCGCCCTTGTATAGACCCTCTATATACTCCTTCCACCTTTCTGCTTTCCCTTCTTTGCTTAGAACTGGGTTTCCATCTGAGCTCTTGATATTCATACAAGTCGTTCTCTTATCTCCAAAGGTCTCTTTAATTTTCCTGTAGGCGGTATCTATCTTACCCCTAGTGAGATAGGCCTCTACATCCTTACATTTGTCCTCTAGCCATCCCTGCTTAGCCATTTTGCACTTCCTGTCGATCTCATTTTTGAGACGTTTGTATTCCTTTTTGCCTGTTTCACTTACTGCATTTTTATATTTTCTCCTTTCATCAATTAAATTCAATATTTCTTCTGTTACCCAAGGATTTCTACTAGCCCTCGTCTTTTTACCTACTTGATCCTCTGCTGCCTTCACTACTTCATCCCTCAAAGCTACCCATTCTTCTTCTACTGTATTTATTTCCCCCATTCCTGTCAATTGCTCCCTTATGCTCTCCCTGAATCTCTGTACAACCTCTGGTTCTTTTAGTTTATCCAGGTCCCATATCCTTAAATTCCCACCTTTTTGCAGTTTCTTCAGTTTTAATCTACAGGTCATAACCAATAGATTGTGGTCAGAGTCCACATCTGCCCCTGGAAATGTCTTACAATTTAAAACCTGGTTCCTAAATCTCTGTCTTACCATTATATAATCTATCTGATACCTTTTAGTATCTCCAGGGTTCTTCCATGTATACAACCTTCTTTCATGATTCTTAAACCAAGTGTTAGTTATGATTATGTTGTGCTCTGTGCAAAATTCTACCAGGCGGCTTCCTCTTTCATTTCTGTCCCCCAGTCCATATTCACCTACTATGTTTCCTTCTCTCCCTTTTCCTACACTCGAATTCCAGTCACCCATGACTATTAAATTTTCGTCTCCCTTCACAATCTGAATAATTTCTTTTATTTCATCATACATTTCTTCAATTTCTTCGTCATCTGCAGAGCTAGTTGGCATATAAACTTGTACTACTGTAGTAGGTGTGGGCTTCGTATCTATCTTGGCCACAATAATGCGTTCACTATGCTGTTTGTAGTAGCTTACCCGCATTCCTATTTTCCTATTCATTATTAAACCTACTCCTGCATTACCCCTATTTGATTTTGTGTTTATAACCCTGTAGTCACCTGACCAGAAGTCTTGTTCCTCCTGCCACCGAACTTCACTAATTCCCACTATATCTAACTTCAATCTATCCATTTCCCTTTTTAAATTTTCTAACCTACCTGCCCGATTAAGGGATCTGACATTCCACGCTCCGATCCGTAGAACGCCAGTTTTCTTTCTCCTGATAACGACATCCTCTTGAGTAGTCCCCGCCCGGAGATCCGAATGGGGGACTATTTTACCTCCGGAATATTTTACCCAAGAGGACGCCATCATCATGTAATCATACAGTAAAGCTGCATGCCCTCGGGAAAAATTACGGCTGTAGTTTCCCCTTGCTTTCAGCCGTTCGCAGTATCAGCACAGCAAGGCCGTTTTGGTTATTGTTACAAGGCCAGATCAGTCAATCATCCAGACTGTTGCCCTTGCAACTACTGAAAAGGCTGCTGCCCCTCTTCAGGAACCACACGTTTGTCTGGCCTCTCAACAGATACCCCTCCGTTGTGGTTGCACCTACGGTACGGCTATCTGTATCGCTGAGGCACGCAAGCCTCCCCACCAACGGCAAGGTCCATGGTTCATGGGGGGGGGGTTTAAAGTATGTTAGTAAAATTGCTGCTTACGTCGGTTTTTGTAATCTCTGTAAGCTAGTAAGGCTTCAAATATTTTTCTGTGCGGCACGGCATAATTTGATACGGACTGATCACTTTGTTCAATGTTTGCTTTAATCTCTGGGGAAAGCATCGAGCGATTAGTTTATAGTAAACGCGGGTTAATGTGATCGGACGCATATTCTGTAAGTTTGGAGTTTCTTTTGTTTTATGTATCAATGTGACGCTTCCTCTTAGAAATTCTTCCGGCGTGTCGACAGTATTACGTATTTCATTAGCAATATCTAGTAAAACTTCCCCTAAGATATTAACGTATTTCAGACAAAATTCAACAGAAACTCCACCCACTCCTAGAGATTTAGCTTCAGAACTTGTTTTTATTGATTCCTCAGTTTCTTCTGAAGTATTAGTTAACAAGCGTCCCATAATTTTCAGCAAGTATGTGAGGTGCTACCTGAAGACAACTCTATATTGTGAATGGGTTGACGTCGCTTTCTTTGAATAGGTTTGGAAATTGGATGATGATTTCAGTCTTTATTTTATTCTCGATGGTAGTTTGCTGGCCGTTATGTTTTTTTCCATTCTGTTATAAATAATTTCCTCCGTCTCTTCTGTTCCCTGTGTAAGTGATAGAAACAGATTTTCCTGCGTTACTACCTACTGTTGACTCCTTATAAGGGTAATTTCAGTTTCCTTTCGGAGATCAAACAGAAGTTTTGCCTTCACTTATCTCAGCGTCGGTAGGAAGGTCGGCTGAAATGCTATTTTACTAACGGGAATTTGCAGAAAACTCCGATAGAATTGTGATGTTGATCGGAAACAATGGGCTTTCTAGGCACATTAGCTGATAAATAAATTTCGAATAGCGGGCTTAGCCTGCGTGAGCCACATTCCAACGCTATTTTAGCGTGGCACCGCTTTTGACTATCTCTTGCCATGCAGTAAATCTTATGTCAACATGTGATCCTCCATGACTAGTGTTGTGCTTCCAAATTACTTTCTTATTTGGCAGATCCGAGAATATAATCGGTTTTGTTTGAGTTTTAACTATTTTTGCTTGGACTGATGATGACACATATACCCTATCAAGTCTGATTTGTCCATTGGTATTAAAATAAGTGTATTCGGTTTTGTTGGGGTTCAAAATTCTCCAAGTGTATTCAAGATGGTAACTGTCAACCAGTGCTTTAAGTTCATTACACATGGTTTCTATGAGGTAACTGAAAAAATTCTTGACCGAAGAAACGGCTTGTGTTGGCTTCGTTTTCACTACCGGATGGAGCATAAATGTTCACAAGCGTTAAATCGTGAATGGCACAAGCGATTCCATGTCCAGTTAGTAAAAATTCTACATTAATTATTTCAATGTCACGATGTATTATAATGACGGTACCTATTCTGGGTCGTTGAAATAAATTACTGTGAAGTCAACAATTTTAGTAACTGCTTCGCTTGTGACTTCTTGTACTAAAGCTATACGACATTTAATCTCCTTTAAGAAGTTGTTAAAATCAACTGTGGATATCTTATTTATAATAAGAGTGAGAATGTTGACTGTGCGCCATTTATTGTTAGGCTACGAGGACACCTCGTCGTTTATATCGTCTTCCCATTCCATTGGTTTTACACTCTACGAGTGAATAATGTTGAAATCAGATTTCTTAAAATATGGCCCCTTAGATGTGCATTTTCAACTTCTCGCGGCGTAATGAATAATCCATTAAATTTCGGGCATGCAGCCGCGCAAATAAAATTTCTTCTACTGATATTTCGGCCGCGTATCGTCCGGCCATCTTCAGAGCGAGTCACAAGACTGATGACAAGGTGCCAAGCGCAGCCTTATATGCTCCACCGCGGCGGTACTGCGCATGCGGGTCACAGATGCTGCGCCGCCTGTGGCGAAAGCGTACGGACGTTCGATGTGCTTATCGATGTTTGATCGGCGGCGATGACACGGTGACGACTTCTCTGCAATTTAATTAGTCCAAGAGCCGGATTCCATGCTTTGTCCAAATTGAAACCTTTATCTCTGTTTATTAAATTGTTGGCTAATCGAATTTCTATGGCTTCCTTGAATACAGAATCCCAAAAAGAAGAGGTGGATGTTAAAATCTTCACATCACTGTAATTCATCGAATGACCCGTATCAATACAATGTTCGGCCACAGCTGACTTGTCTGGTTGTAATAGGCGTGTGTATCTTCGGTGCTCCACACACCTTTCATGAACGGTGCGTGTTGTTTGACCTATGTATGACTGCTCACAATTTCCGCAAGGAATCTGGTACACACCCGCCTTACGAAGCAATAAATCGTCCTTTACAGAGCCGAGTAAAGCCGCAATCTTCGTGGGGGGCCGGAAGATCACCTTAACACTGTGTTTTTCTAGAATACGGCCTATCTTTGAAAAAAAAAATGGTTCAAATGGCTCTGAGCACTATGGGACTCAACTGCTGAGGTCATTAGTCCCCTAGAACTTAGAACTAGTTAAACCTAACTAACCTAAGGACATCACAAACATCCATGCCCGAGGCAGGATTCGAACCTGCGACCGTAGCGGTCCTTTATCTTTGAAGAAAGAGCACCCACATAAGGCAGAAACGCCCTAGATCTGAAGAAATTACTATCTTCTTCCGCATCGTATACCTTCTTTTTAGGTTTTACATCGAATGCTCTACGAATTTGTTGCGGAGAATATCCATTCGATTTAAAAATACTCTTGAGGTATGTTAGCTCTTCTTGTAAATTGTCTTCATCGGATACACAGTGCGCCCGATGCACTAAGGTCTTAAGGACACCCATGCTCTGAGAAGGGTGATGGCAGCTACTGGCATGAAGGTATAGATTTGTATGCGTTGGTTTCCGATGTACGGCATGTCCTAATGTGCCATCACTTTTACGGCGAACGACAACATCCAGAAAGGGGAGGCACCCGTCTTTTTCTATTTCCATGGTAAATTTAATGCTAGCATGGATAGAATTCAGATGCTGAAGAAATCGATGTAATTCATCCATACCATGGGGCCATACCACGAATGTGTCGTCCACGTACCTCCAGAAGACCGTGGGTTTAAAACATGCTGAGTCCAGTGCCTTGTCCTCGAAGTCTTCCATGAATAAATTAGCTACCAGAGGGGAGAGGGGGTTTCCCATGGCAACACCGTCAATTTGCTCATAAAATTCACCATCAAACTGAAAATAAGATGATAAAAGCACATGTTCAAATAAGGCCGTAATGTTCTTATCAACCAACATTTTGATAAGAACATTACGGCCTTATTTGAACATGTGCTTTTATCATCTTATTTTCAGTTTGATGGTGAATTTTATGAGCAAATTGACGGTGTTGCCATGGGAAACCCCCTCTCCCCTCTGGTAGCTAATTTATTCATGGAAGACTTCGAGGACAAGGCACTGGACTCAGCATGTTTTAAACCCACGGTCTTCTGGAGGTACGTGGACGACACATTCGTGGTATGGCCCCATGGTATGGATGAATTACATCGATTTCTTCAGCATTCGAATTCTATCCATGCTAGCATTAAATTTACCATGGAAATAGAAAAAGACGGGTGCCTCCCCTTTCTGGATGTTGTCGTTCGCCGTAAAAGTGATGGCACATTAGGACATGCCGTACATCGGAAACCAACGCATACAAATCTATACCTTCATGCCAGTAGCTGCCATCACCCTTCTCAGAGCATGGGTGTCCTTAAGACCTTAGTGCATCGGGCGCACTGTGTATCCGATGAAGACAATTTACAAGGAGAGCTAACATACCTCAAGAGTATTTTTAAATCGAATGGATATTCTCCGCAACAAATTCGTAGAGCATTCGATGTAAAACCTAAAAAGAAGGTATACGATGCGGAAGAAGATAGTAATTTCTTCAGATCTAGGGCGTTTCTGCCTTATGTGGGTGCTCTTTCTTCAAAGATAGGCCGTATTCTAGAAAAACACAGTGTTAAGGTGATCTTCCGGCCCCCCACGAAGATTGCGGCTTTACTCGGCTCTGTAAAGGACGATTTATTGCTTCGTAAGGCGGGTGTGTACCAGATTCCTTGCGGAAATTGTGAGCAGTCATACATAGGTCAAACAACACGCACCGTTCATGAAAGGTGTGTGGAGCACCGAAGATACACACGCCTATTACAACCAGACAAGTCAGCTGTGGCCGAACATTGTATTGATACGGGTCATTCGATGAATTACAGTGATGTGAAGATTTTAACATCCACCTCTTCTTTTTGGGATTCTGTATTCAAGGAAGCCATAGAAATTCGATTAGCCAACAATTTAATAAACAGAGATAAAGGTTTCAATTTGGACAAAGCATGGAATCCGGCTCTTGGACTAATTAAATTGCAGAGAAGTCGTCACCGTGTCATCGCCGCCGATCAAACATCGATAAGCACATCGAACGTCCGTACGCTTTCGCCACAGGCGGCGCAGCATCTGTGACCCGCATGCGCAGTACCGCCGCGGTGGAGCATATAAGGCCGCGCTTGGCACCTTGTCATCAGTCTTGTGACTCGCTCTGAAGATGGCCGGACGATACGCGGCCGAAATATCAGTAGAAGAAATTTTATTTGCGCGGCTGCATGCCCGAAATTTAATGGATTATGGCCCCTTAGATTTCGTTTTCCCCTTTTACCTCATGGGGATCTTGGTTCTTTTGTTTGCCTGATGGAATTTGACTTGATTCTTTATCAGGCTGTTCGTAGCTAACGCCTTTAATCTGCCATGATTTTGTAACAGGCTGTTCACCGGTATTATATTGAACATTAGAGGCCACAGGATATTTGACCGCCCCTTTTTGCTTTTTCCTGCTCGCTTTGTGCAGCTGTATTTTCCATTGACGTAGTCGTCTGGGACAAATCAGTTTCCGAGATAACAATACCTTTTATCTGTGGACGCGGTTCGTCACGTGTCGTAGTTTCCTCAGTTTTCTCCTTTTCTTATCAACTTTTGAATCTGATTTTGTTTCAGTCGATGAATGTTCTTTGGCTTTGGAGTGAATTTCTGTGAGTTTTGCAGCCACAGATGGGCTATTTATTGAGGATAGTGTGGTTTGTTCGAATTATGCTACTGGTTTCTTTATTTCCGTACCATATCCTGCGCAGGTTTAGTTGCCTCAAGCACTACAGCAACACATGTGATAGCTGATGGCAATGAAGTGTACGCCACTATCCTGCTCGCGACTAGCGGATAACTAATAGCGATGTCACTTGTACCTATTAAAGTATAGTTTCTTTCCGTGGGGAGCTGCACCTTTACTCTTTTAGTACAATTAGTGCGCAGGTGGTCAGCAGAGCGACAAATGGAACATGTCTCCGCTTGCCCACTACACGTTACAAACGGTCTGTTTCCCGCAGTTAATGCGTAAGACAGAATGTGCCTTTTTAATTCCATCCGAATGTTCCGTATACCACTGCCGATTTGATATCGGGAAGTGCCAGATCATTTGTCATTTTCAGTTTTCAGATCTATGCCGTACTATCACCGCAGTTAATGCGTAAGACAGAATGTGCCTTTTTAATTCCATCCGAATGTTCCGTATACCACTGCCGATTTGATATCGGGAAGTGCCAGATCATTTGTCATTTTCAGTTTTCAGATCTATGCCGTACTATCACCTCATTTGGGCATTCAAAACATCGGTTATAAACTTTTATATTCCGGATTCCATAACCCGCATGTAATAAGAGATCCGTCAAGGTGCTTGTGTTTCCTAGTTTAAATGTTCAAATGTGTGTGAAAATCTTATGGGACTTAACTGTTAAGGTCATCAGTCCCTAAGCTTACACACTACTATCTAAATTATCCTAAGGACAAACACACACACCCATGCCCGAGGGAGGACTCGAACCTCCTCCGGGACCGGTCGCACAGACCATGACTACATCGCCTGAGAGCGCTCGGCTAATCCCGCGCGGCGAATTTCCTAGTATTGCCACCCGCAGTCACGAGTCTGTCACAGTTTTAAGCATCTCTAAATTTGATGAACATAGAATTCTGAACGAAATCCAATTGAATACCTAACATATGATGTTCTACAATTCGGAGTTCTTTAGAGATGCGCTCATGAATTTCAGATGGTGAGGGTCTAATACACTGTACTGTACTTTCTATGTTGACCGCTGTCATTGAACTCACAGTTTTTCTGCAAAGATTTTTGAAGACGCTGAGAGAGCGAACGGCTGTCGGCAGACACCCGAGCTGCCGCCGATTTCGCTGCCGCACTCGCTAGCCGGAGCGCTGCGCGGTGATGTTGACGCCGCAACCACAAGGCAACATAGTTTAGAGATGACCTGACACTAAATTGGCTATACGTTTCAATATTTTTCGGAAAGTACACTAACTCGTGGTTGTTGACGTTGCTAACCCTTAGAGCATGCTGTATCCGTTCACCCGACTTTTGAACGTTTGCCATTGCTTGCAAATGTCGGGCGATGGTGGAATCGTCACAGTTCACCACATTTGCCAGTTCCCAAGCAGACTCACTTGGATCATTGTGGATTAACGATTTTACACGATCTTCATCAAACAGCGAAGGTCTTCCTGAAGGTGGACTGTCACTAATGCCAAAACCAACTTAGTTAAGAGGAGGTTCACTATCCTTGGCCCGAAGAAAGCATGTTCTCGAGAATTTTTTTCTCGGGATGTGTTATAAATATGAATGTCAAATTTGGTCAAAATGTTTATTGATATTTCTTCTACAAACTGGAAATTTTTCGATCGGAAATGTCGAAGACCAAAGGCGGAAGTGCCTTCGGAACGAAACAAAATTTCGATGTAGACTTCCACGCGCGGTATGTCACAGGTCAGCCGGCTCGTCTGAAATCAAAATTGAATTGACGTTACCGAAGTATATAATATTCTTTATGAGCTGTACCTCGCTTAAGTTATTCGGACAATAGGAAACAAAATGGCGGCCATTTGAAAAAATAGGGTTTTTTTCATCGATTTTTCGACTTCGTCCGCCAAGTAAAAATATTTATATTTGATGGATCGGAATAAAAGTGGTACAATCCCTAGAGAATTTAGTTTGCTTCGTTGGAAACAAAGAATCATGCCAATCTGTAAAGTAGATTTGAAGTTACCATACCGCGCGATAAAAAAAAAACGTCATTTCGAGAAAAACGTGTTTGAAGTTTTGACTAGATATAAATGCAATATTATGCAACGTACGTTCAATCTGCTATTCCGGGTCCATAAACTAGTCCTTCCTCTTCCTCATAGAGGGCGTTCTGCTCGATAGGACCATCCTGCGCCGCTCCAGAGCCGCTCGTACGTGACAAGCGGTTTTCGGCCGCTTGAATCCGGTGGTCGTCCGAATGCTTGGCGAACTGCTTCGAATAGAGTCCCAGGGTGACGTCCATCGTTGTCATGGACTTCAGAATTGCTGAATACCCTACGTTGAAGCTGCTCACTGCCAGGAAAGTCGCAAACTCCACCGTCGTCGCACCAGAATGCAAATGCTTGGGTGCTAACTTCCGAACACACGCGTCCTAACTTTCATTTGAATTTTGTGTGTTTCCTCCCAAGCACCGGTACAGAACTCGTCGTCCGAAAAAAAAAAAAAAAAAAAAAAACTAGTGCGTGAAAAAGGCCGATTTCAGGCAGGTGCATTTTTTTGTTCAACCGCGAATAACAAACATTTCCGTTCCGTATTCGGAAAAAAACGTTTCAGGGGTGGATTCTAAACACTTTTAGGGATCCAAAAATGCAATTTTAAAAAATCGACTTTGTCAACCAGAAGGCAGTAAACCTCCTCCTAAAACGAGAAAACCATTTCTTTGGTGTTCTCTGTCTAGTGGCATTATCGCCATACATGGAGCAAATGTTAATGGCTGTCTCCGGTGCTGCCACCGCTCTAT
Source organism: Schistocerca piceifrons (assembly GCF_021461385.2). Classification (NCBI taxonomy): domain Eukaryota; kingdom Metazoa; phylum Arthropoda; class Insecta; order Orthoptera; family Acrididae; genus Schistocerca; species Schistocerca piceifrons. Next base: position 774,626,401 of record NC_060140.1, on the reverse strand, counting down.
TGAACTCAAACAGAAGAATGTGTTCAAAATGTTGCGATTTCTCCACTTGCTGCTCCATTTTCCAACGTCCACAACTCCACTCATTATCTCCAAATGACAAACTGTAAACTCAAGTAGGAACAGTGAACTACAAATAAAAAATAACAATCGATAAACCCATAGCAGTCAAATTACCAACATGCTAAACAAAAGCGCTGCAAACTTATCCTCAAAACTAATGGAATACGAGCGAAATTAGGAGCTCAGGTACACAAGAACGGTCATTGGATTATTACATACCCTGTGCGTGGTAACTGTAATAAGAAATAGGGCCCAGACGAGCTAGTTCCATAATGGAGCTTTCGTAATGTCAGCACTAAGTGAGTGTGCGGCCAGGGAGCAGCCGCACTCATTTGCTGCGGTTATTCCCCGGCGCCGCGCACAGCACCTGGAGCGAGATCTGCGCCGTAATGCAGTCCCGCATACATTACCGCCGCGGAGTGTAATTAAGTACTGCTCCGCGCCCCCGGCGCCGTACGTAATGTTATCAGCGAGCAAATTGCACCCCCTGACAGGGAGCTCGACATATTTGTCGTTCCGACACGCTCGTCTGCGGAGGCCACGCCGCTTATCCGATTCCCGAGAACCTTCCGAGCGCCGGCTTGTTCTTAATTTAAATGCGCCGCCTCGTACGCCGAGAACTCCTTCTGCCGGCGGGTTAAAAGCTACCTGCCGATCACTATCATAGCGGGTTAAGTAGCCCGAGTCCTCTCTGTTAGCGGTTCTAGTCCCCTACCAGCACGATAGACAAACTTTAACGTGGCGTCGACGACTATGTTCAAAATCAGCCTACTACCGATTCGTCGACAAAAGCACGTGGAGGACAGAAGCGGACATGCCAGATTCCGTACGGGGAAACAACTTAATACTGCATATACACTACTGGCCATTAAAACTGCTACACCACGAAGATGACGTGCTACAGACGCGAAATTTAACCGACAGGAAGAAGATGCTGTGCTATGCAAATGATTAGCTTTTCAGAGCATTCACGTGCTGACATGAGGAAAGTTTATAAACGATTTCACATACACAAACAGCAGTTGAAAGGCGTTTCCTGGTGAAACGTTGTTGTGATGCCTCGCCTAAGGAGGAGAAATGCGTACCATCACGTTTCCGACTTTGATACAGGTCGGATTGTAGCCTATCGCGATTGCGGTATGTTATATAGCGACATTGCTGCTCGCGTTGGTTGACATCCAATGACTGTTAGCAGAATATGCAATCGGTGGGTTCAGGAGGGTAATACGGAACGCCGTGCTGGATTCCAACGGCCTCGTATCACTATCAGTCGAGATGACAAGCATCTTATCCGCATGGTTGTAACGTATCGTGCGGCCACGTCTCGATCCCTCTGTCAACAGATGGGGACGTTTGCAAGACAACAGCCATCTGCACGAACAGTTCGACGGCGTTTGCAGCAGCATGGACTATCAGCTCGGAGACCATTGCTGCGGTTACCCTTGTCGCTGCATCACAGACAGGAGCGCCTGCGATGGTGTACTCAACGACAAACCTGGGTGCACGAACGCCAAAACGTCATTTTTTCGGATGAATCCAGGTTTTGTTTACAGTCTCATGATGGTCGCATCCGTGTTTGGCGACATCGCGGTGGACGCACATTGGAAGCGTGTATTCGTCATCGCTATACTGGCGTTTCACCCGGCGTGATGGTATGGGGTGCCATTGGTTACCTCTTGTTCGCATTGACGTCACTTTGAACAGTGGACGTTACATTTCAGATGTGTTACGACCCGTGGCTCTACCTTTCATTCGATCCCTGCGAAACCCTACATTTCAGCAGGATAATACACGACCGCATGTTACAGGTCCTGTACTGGCCTTTCCGGATACAGAAAATGTTCGACTGCTGCCCTGGCCAGCACATTCTCCAAATCTCTCACCAGTTCAAAACGTCTGTTCAATGGTGGCCGAGCAACTGGCTCGTCACAATACGCCAGTCACTACTCTTGATGAACTGTGGTAACGTGTTGAAGCTGCATGGGAAGCTGTACCTGTACACTCAATCCAAGCTCTGTTTGACTCAATGCCGTGGCGTATCAAGGCCGATATTACGGCCAGAGGTGGTTGTTCTGGGTACTGATTTCTCAGGAGCTATGCACCCAAATTGCGTGAAAATGTAATCACATGTCAGTTCTAGTATAACATATTTGTCTTATGAATACCCGTTTATCATCTGCGTTTCTTCTTGATGTAGCAATTTTAATGGCCAGTAGTGTAGATCCACATACATACTCCGCAAGACAAGAGTGTGGTACAAGGTGAGAAATACCATCCACTTCAGCTAATCTCTCCCTTTCCTGTTCCACTCGCAAATGGACTGAGGAAAAAGTGAGTGTCTATATACTTCCATATGAGTACTGATTTATTTTTTTCATATTCGCGTTTCCTATGCGAGATGTGCACTGCCGGAAAAGAATGCAACACTCCCAGTACCGAGGCCATTTTATTGACAAAGCGTGAGACACGTAGTTCATCATTGTAGGAATATCAATATAATAACAAATTCAGACCAAAGGAAACACCTATGTCACAGTAAATGATGCCCAGAGAATCGCATCAATACAGAGCGTAACCCAGCCCCTCTGAAGGCAATGGAGGTGTTTATTCTTAGATGCAATCGATCGTAAATCGGTTGTAACAAGCACCTTGCACATTTCGATCCAACTCGGCAATAGTTCTTCCAGGATCTAAAGAACGAGTAAGTTCTCTTTTCACTATATTTCATATGTGTTCAATTGGCGAGATCTTGATGGTCAGTGTTGTGGTATGGCAGGAGAGCCAACACCGTATTATTGGAGGAAGCCGAAGGGCATGCGTTTTACCTCACGCAGGCTGGCGTGAGGTCTGGAACAGGACAAGGGAATTAGACTTTAGAAAAACGGACGTAGCTGGTGGAATACTTAACTTTAATCCATTAATGATGAGCGTCGCTCTTGAATGTACATGACTCAGTATCAATAGTAACTGGTAATGGCGGCTTGCCAGGTCGTAGCAAATGACGTAGCTGAAGGCTATGCTAACTATCGTCTCGGCAAATGAGAGCGTATTTTGTCAGTGAACCATCGCTAGCAAAGTCGATTGTCCAACTGGGCGAGTGCTAGGAAGTCTCTCTCGACCTGCCGTGTGGCGGCGCTCGGTCTGCAATCACTGATAGTGGCGACACGCGGGTCCGACGTATACTAACGGACCGCGGCCGATTTAAAGGCTACCACCTAGCAAGTGTGGTGTCTGACTGTGACACCACAGTCGGGATAGTTGTTGTTCACCATGAGGAGCACTTTGCGTCACAACAGCTATAAGTGGACGTGCACTGTCCTGCTGGAAAAGCACACAACCTTTCTGTAGAAGAAATGCCAATAGTACGGGGCTACCAACCTGTAGCGGGCACTAAGAAATCAATGTAGCTTTGCTTTTATGTGCTCAATCCTATGAGTAACATTTAGAGTTTATCACAAGTAATCCTCTCAACGATAATATTTCATTCTTATTTTATTCTTATTTCACATGAAAAGCATCATCCACGTTGAGCGTGCGTTTACTGGGCAAGCTCTGCTAAGCTTCGACAAGCCGTCACACGTGCCCGTCTGCAGCGCTCAGCGGAGGCGAATTAAGGTCATGTTTGTTTCGGTTTAGGACTCAATAGCGGCTGCTTTAGTTTTGAACTAGGTGGAAGAAATGTCCTTAGTTTCGTCATGCTTTTGTAAACAGTTAAGTGTTTCAGTTTTTTATCTTTTCTCCTCATTTGCTCAATTTCTTTTGCTGTTTGATTTTAAATTAATTTTTTGCACCCTTTTCCGCCCAAAAATTTTTACCTAATTTAGCGTAATGATAGAAGCGGCCCTGACTGGGACACTGGCCGTACGGAAGGAGCAGGAGCTGCGTCATGCTGGAAGTCCATACGACGTCGTGATGCCAAAGCAATATCCTCTAAATATCCTGGTAACACATTTTGAAGGAAACCAAGATACCGTACTCCATTAAGACGATTATCTAAAATAACTGGGCCGATGAGAAGGTCGTCAACGCGCAATGAATGATCGGTAAGGACAATAATGCGTAGCCTAAAGTTGCTTTGGCTGTATTTGCCTGTCAGTGCTGGTGAAGATGGACATATGATTTTCAAACAGCTGTATGTCGGATACGGTTAAGAAAACGGCCTCCATTCATTTGAGGTTTTTTTGTTCAGAATCATTAATACTATCACCCCTCAAAGCATGTTCCTTTCCTCCTGACTCACCTTGTATACATTATTAAACGAAAAGCTTGCGCTCAGTATTTATTACCGGTTATGAGTTATGGCAGCGAGGCATGGACAATTAATCCTAGTAATACCAACAAATTTCCCTTACTGCACCTTACCAAGGGTTTGGATAGGGGGGGGGGGTTACTTTATGCCCGCCCTAAAAGAAATTTAAAAAAACGAAATTAGTTAATTTATTGTTATTAACAAGTGACTTTTTAAAGAAGTACTGATGAATTAGTAGGATCCATAACATCTTTTAGCATACTATTAGCAACACATACTACGAAGGGGTGGCGGGGGGGGGGGGGCGGGGGTACTACTTTATGTCTACCCCAAATACTTTTTTCTTAATACGAGTTTCGTTAACTTTTGTTGACTTTCACTCACCACATACGTTTTAAAGAGGGAGAAACTGGAGATTTTTCATCGAATTACAGTGTTATGCATTTTTGGGACGACTAAGAGAGTCAGGATAAAAGTCGCGCGAGAGAACACAGGGGAAAGGCTACTGGAAGTTGTAATGAAAATAAGCCAAATTGGATTGAGATAAGGAAAATCCATGACAAGGATCAAGTGGACGTTGTGTAAGTGAGGTTCTGAAACTGAAAACTTAAATATGACGTTCATGAGGGGGAAGTGACATCTACTGTTAAGAGTCATTTGACTTAAGTTTAACTGAATAATTTAAAACATTTACGGTATCAAAAAGAAGAATTAATTAAAAACAACAAACTTTTTTCCAAAATTTCTAAATACGAAGTAACTGACTAGATTACAATATTTTCAAATGGTGGGCATCAAGTACCCTCCTCCACCATGATATTTTGGTACTGCTCGGGTTAATGCGAGAACAATTAAAAAAAAACAAGGATTGTTTATCGAGCTACAGTGACATGCTTATTGAAAATAACAAGGATAGCCAAGAAAAAAATAGGTTCAGGGAACACGCAACTGGAAGAAATAATAAAAATAAAATGAAACTGGGTGGAGATGATGAAAATCCGAGACAACTATCCAATGGACGTTGTGCAGGTGGCAAAAAGAAACCATGCAGGAGCAAAATGAATGAACGCTGTAATATCCAGAGAGTCTTAGTGGAGGCCTTTTTGCATCAGTGCATGTCAAATGTCAGATGATGCTGATATGTTGTTCAAAAATTTGGCACAAACACTTATCTAAAGAAAAAAACCTCGAAATTACTATTTATGTTGTATTATGAGAATACTGTTCATCCTGTACACTTAAAAACTGAATAACTGCATTGATTGCTAGTTAGGTCTAATATAATAGAGCTAGGTGTCCTTTGTTTTTTCTTGATATATCCCTTTCTTACAAAACTGCTCCAGTTCTTTGTTATAACCCCAGATTATCCCGAAGAAGAGCATACTTACTAATGAATAGAGATAAAGGCGAAACAGGATTAAAGATCGGTAAATTTTATTGACCAGAATGATCGGACGCACTGCGAACTTAACAGCAACTATGATAAAATATTTTTGTGTAGTGCTTTAATATAGCCTGAAGACTGACCTTTACATTCCTGATAAAACAAGGTCTATTGGGATGAATATCATAAACTAAATGATGGGTAATGTTAATTTAAGATAGCCATTGAGTTTCTGAAATTGATTTTCTGTATCTTTCCACTTACAGCAAGTACCGTAAACTAGTCTATTTTATGACTTCTTGGATTGTAGGGTGTTCTGCCAGATATCAGCGCCATACTTCCACGATAGCTCGTAACCTTAGTCAGGTGCGGCCTGAGACTGCTCCTCTAGTGGACTTGGTACAGTATTCATGTCTGTGGCCTTACCCTTCGACCGGCGGTTGTAGGGGTTGCCCCTGCGGTCAGCTATCACTCACTGCGATCTGCTGGAGTGTTGTGCGATCCGTTTTCGGTCCACTGTGGTTCTGGATGTTCGCTCTGCGCTCCGCGTCCGTCCTTCCCGTCCGTTGGGGTTCTGGGCGTTCCAACAGAAACAGAGAACACAAATCCAGATATGGCCCAACACACCCTCAAAACTGGTAAAAATACGAGACAGCAAAAAACCCCACCGATAGTAGTACACCACACAGCAAACTACCTAAAACTAAACCAGGCCCTAAAAGAAAAAGTAAATGGACCTCTGAAGGTACCATACCGTGGGGAAACAATCCAATACCAGTTCGACTCCACTACAATCTACAAGACAGCACTTGAATTCATCAAGTCGCAAAACATACCACACTTTGCGCACTGGGCGCAAGAAGACAAGTTGTTAAAGGTATTAATCAGCTACCTATCACCACAAATACAGCTGAGAAGGTATCCGAAGATCTGAAAAAACTGGGATATGAACCAAAAGCAGTCCACCAACATAATGGTAGAGACAGGGACAACGATCGGCTAATACCCCTCGACACATACTAAGTGACTCTACCTAAGAACAAGGAGACAATCTATGGAGAACGTTTCGTACAACAAACTAGTGTAGTAATCGAAGCCTACAAGGATGGACAAGGAAAACCACAGTGCCGAAACTGCAAAAAATTTGGGCATACGGCGAACTACTGTTATATGCAGCCACAATGTGTGAAATGTGCGGAATCAAAACGATACCAAGACCAAGGTCGGAACCAGTGACATGCTACAATTGCAAAGCAGCTCATTCAGCTACATGGAAGGGTTGCGAATTCCATCAAAACAACATAAAATTGCACCTGCTAAAGACAACAGCCAAAGTACAACAAACAAGACTAAAACCTCCTGATCCAACCGCGTTCCCAACACTAAACAGCAGAAGACAGAATCAGCCAGATCTAGAAAAAAGGAAACCAACCCATCATGCGAGACCACCAATAGAGAGAGGACCACACCAAACACCAACGAACCACAACTATGCAGCATTAGTCACAGGATCACCCCGTACAGCACAACAACAAAACACATACGATAGTAACCCACTAGGCACAGCAGTCAAAGAAATTCTAGGCGCACTCGAACTGTTCCAGAAAGACCAGCTCATCTCAACAATAATAGAGACAGCCGAAAAATTAAGAACAACACCAGACAATGGGACAAAAGAAACATACCTGCTAGAAAGGTTACTCAAAATAATGAACTAAAAATGGCGCAACATTCATCTTTGGGCAGCCATCGAAACTCGCCAATCGGCAGTGATTGCAGCATGGTGTGCCCGTATAAGTTGTTTACATCCAGGTACATTATGTAACTCGAATCAACGGATGCGTCAAACCTATCACCCATCACCCATCTGTGGTTTAATTGCCTTCGTTTGCCTATGGACACATTGGCAAAGTCCCCTTGCTCAAAGAAAAGAAGCATGTCAGCATCGATGAATAATTCATTGCTGCACTTCGTTTTCTTCAACATTTCGTCCCAAGACAACCTAGGTGCCGTGTAATAATGGGCGGGATCCAGAGAATATGTGGCCATGCATACACTCTAGAATTTCTTGAAAACGTCCACAAGCAAGGGCACATCTGTGTCCATGTAAAGCCGTGCATACTCCCCTAAAGTGGAAATATTGAATCCCGCGAGACATTTGCGAGGTGCTAGGGTGGAGAAGAGTTTCTACCTCGTTAAGGAATTATGAGCACAACGGTAACGGAAGGAGATGATGGTGGACCCCGCAAGTTGGTAAAATAAGGAGTGCACACTCACAATAATTTAATAAACATTGTAATCTACTCAAAAATGAGAACTTTACCGTAACAAACAACAGGAAATGGGATTCTGCCTATATCTACGAAATGATATGAAGATTAAATATTACAATGAGATTTATTATACATCAGGACATAAATGCACATGATTGTCGACACACACAGTAAGTTAAAGGATAGGGTATACTGAAGTATTATGAGAATAAGACTTGGCTCAAGGACAAAGGGCTCCTACTATTCTGTGATACAATAGATTGACGATAACGACTGGAGGTCCTAATGAACCGAATATTAATCTCCCGACTATGTAGCAGTATCGCAATTAGTAGTGAGAGCTCAAATGGGATCACATGGAGAAACAAGCAAGGTGGACTTGTAGCAAAGTGAGCGCGTGTGCTGCTGAGGGATTCAGTGTAAAATTGATAAGGTCCTACAATGCCGGAGCCGCAAAATACTGTACCAGTACTGAAATCTGCAGCACGTCGTCGGTAGGCAGCGCCCTGATGATGTAGGCGCCGACTTCTGCTGTGCAGCAACTCTGTGTCAACCCCTGGCCTCGAGGGCTGTCCAAGAATTCTAAGTTCTACCGAAAACGGGCGACCAAGTCGCAATCCCGTCCGACTCTGACGAAGTTCAGGTGCTGAATCCACTGCCCGCGCCATGCAAGAGCGAAGACAACATTGCTCTACTTCCTACTCTCCTCGAAAAACCGCGAATCATCATTCCGTTCTGATTCAAAAATTGCCCCACACTGTCTCAGAACATCATTCGCGCCAATAGCGACCGTTCCCTCCAATTTAGAGTAGGGCTTTATGACGTCAACTAGCCTCAGTTTCAGTTGACCAATCATGCCTCTGCTATTCAGCTGATGGCATTGAACTTGACGGGCTACGAAAACAACCTGCCTAGACCACTGGCCATCCGGTGCCAGACAGTCGCACTCAGCAGGGCACAGTCCACAAGTTTTCTCTGAATCAAGAGGACAATGCAGTCAGTCGGTGCCAGGAATCTTCATTCCGAACGCGCAAGAATGGTAAACATATAAACTGTTGCAACACTCAGACGTCTGGCAGGTCATTTCGCCCTCCATACAATAGAGGAAACTCGACCGACGTCAGGCGCTTAAGCCTATTGTGTGAACCCCTCAGAATTCAGGGGATTGCAGCCCCCAACCGGAAACGCAGTGTGCCGCGTCCTCCAATGCTCGCCTCGTACAAGCCACCCAGGGAAGTAAAACAACTTACTTAGGATTCAAGTGAAAAGTATTTTTGAGCTGTCAGTACAAATACTCTCATTAGATTAACCTTATTCAGTCTGTTACTACTGTGCAAAGACATAGCACACTAACAAAATTGATGAGAAGTGACATGCAAAAGAGGACATGGAATCTCTCACATTCACGGCATGCTCATACTCTGCATCCACTATGGACCACCTGTAAGGTTGCTGGAGAATGCAGTTATGTTGAGCAGCCTGGTTTCATTGAGTTTCGCCATACTATCCACACACTCATATGGGAAAACCCCATTCCTAGTCACAAGTTGAAACATTTCCTCTTTGCGAAGTGCAGCTCGAGTGATGTGCCTATCCTCCTGAGGTAGAGTTTCAACGAGTTTCTGGAGTGGCCCTGCTTAAAACGTAGCGTATCAAGGAAGTGGAGCATAATTCCAGGCGTCATTCGTTTGGAGAATGAAATGTATTTCTCGATGCTCTCAGGTAGGACAATGACCTGATTTTTCTCCCAAACTAAATCAGCCAAGTGCTCAATTGAATGTGAGTGTCATACCCACTTAAGTTATGCAAGAAAACAGGTATGTGTCTTGGCAGCTGGTACTTCAAATTTGATACATTGTGAGCTGCACCACGGAACATCCCCGTAAGATGACAGTGGTTCCTAAGAGGAGTTTCCGCTTTTCGGCCTAATGACAACCCACAAATATGACACTCAACCGTGTTATTATACGAACCTTCATTCTCCTTCGATTTGGCCATGGGAATGTTGTTACTGTAAAGATTATCAATCTCCCATGAAAGTTTCTCGAGTTCAGTGAGCAGCCAAACCACAAGATGATCCTCAACATAAGATCTGTAGCAGTTAAGACTGGAATCATAGGATGATACAATTTGGTATGCAGCCGCATATGGTACATGTTTTTCTGTAAAGGTGGTACATGAGGCTGTAGGTAGGGTCACCTTCACAGTCGGTCACACGAGTGAGGAGGCATTCAAAGTCAGTGTACACCACAAACAGGCATCACTCCTGTGGTGAGCATGGTTGAACTTCATGAATTTGTTTTCCTCAGTAGGCACCGTAACACATACTGGGTCCCTGGAAGCACAGTCTACTAGATGCGCCGCTAATTACTTGTCTGAGGAAAAGGCATTGACGCACCTTAAGCAAATATGATGCTTACCATTATGATTTCTCAGTTGGGAGAAAAGGAGTTGGGACACGTCTTGATCCAAACATAGTGATAATTATCACCTTCAGAGAAGAGCAGCATGTTTAAATACAATTCACACTCACCAGCAAATTTTTAGAAATGGAGGGGCCCGACGACAATATGCTTGTCTTGCTCATCTGACTTGCTTTTCTTCTCAGGGCCATAAAAATGAACCGATATTCTGGTATTCTGGGCTTCAAATTAAGGTATGTCCTGGATCTTGATGGGGAAATCGATACCATCAAAGTTATAGCGCCTATGAAAATTACCTCATATATGGTATGTACTGGGATGCTCAGAATGATCTCTGAAATTGTAATTCAAGGTGGATTTACGAAACCACTCAACGACTGACATGCTCTGCGTTATCACGCCATTTTCCTCCCAAAGATAATGAAGAGTTGTCTCTTCAACACCAGAATCAACTTTGGGGGGAGGGGGGTGGGGTGCGATAGTTCGATGCAGAGCACCGCACTGCATTTAATGGAGGGATAGCACGGATCACTGACATCTTGAAGAGCTCCATTTCCATGACAGGAAGGCACGTCCTTAGACAACCAACAGGGACGCGGTACTCTCCTGCCAGGTTCTCGATCCTTGTGAACGAGTTTTGCTCCTCAAAGGCGTCTGCAATAACCAAGTATTCTAACTGCGGTTGTCCTTCACAAAAAGGATGGGAGAGAGAACTGGTACTAGCCACAGGATCTTCTCTATTACTATGAATACTATTCTGAGTCCACGCCATTGATGATGGTGTTGGGGAGGGGCTAGCTGGTATGTGCCGAGGCACACGTACCTCGCGTTTACGCCGTTTCTGACGAGGCTGATACTATGTTGATGATGATGGAGGAAGATGTCGCAGTGTCACCGGGTCAGAGCAACGGGAACAGCCAGGCTGCGGTGATGGCTCCTGATGCTGTTGTTGCTGACCCGACCTAATAACTTGAGGGGTGGTGGTTCGTCGCTCGGCCCACAGACGCCAGAGTGGGGATGCTGGGACAGCGGTGGCGGCGGTGGCGGCGGTGGCGGTGGCGGCTGCGGCGGTGGCGGCTTCCCGCACAGTGACTAGTGGCGCCCTTATAGTCGATGCATACATTACCGGGCGCCGCTCTGGCGAGGAAGAAGGTATAATGCCACCGCTATGCGCGCACACTGTGTTGCGACTGCAGAGATGGGACCACTGTAGAAGAAGAGATAAAATAAATAACAGTTAAGTACATTGCTTACCGCTGCTGGTGCAGTGAAAGAAAGAATTCTGATGATCACAAGGTCATAAGCAGAGTGACTAATTACCTTTTTCGCTCTGGCTCCAAGGCATTAACACTTCATCAGGCGGCTCCACCACACCCTCAAAAATTCATCATCATCATCATCTAATAGGGCCAGAGCATAGCACCTTTCTCTGACCCATTCAGGCATGTCATCATCCTCGTCAGAATCTGGCAATTGATTTGTCTCGCCTACAACAAAAACAAACAAGATATATAACCGATTTGTTACAGAAAAACTTCCTATACTACTATTACTACTACCACTACTACTAGAGGCACCTACAAACATAATCTTTTTATTCAACTTACAAGTACGCTGCTCGGTTACCTCATTCTTTGCTGGAGGCTGTTGCTGCATCTGCTGATGAAAATCCTCCAGCTGCCTGTCCAATAAATCGAACTCCTCCTCTAGAGCTGTTCCTGTAACAGGAAGAGACATAGGTTTATTTATTTTGAATGTTGTGTTACACAGAAAGATCACTTATGGATATTTTTTTCTATATTTAGGTGAGTGTTGTTGTTGGTTATCCACAGCTGGAGGCTGTTCCACATAGCGTTTCTGCTGCTGCATTGGGTAGTTCTTTTCACTCCCCAGCTCTGCCTCCAGCTCAGTTAGCTAGAGAAAATAAAGCAAGTATGAAATAAGAAAATTTTGAATCGCCACTATACAAGAACAAATTACAATGAAAATTATACTCACATGGCAGTTCTGGCTGTAAACCCACCACAGGAGGCAGGATTTTGAGAGTCTGCCACGGTCCAGTCCCCTCCTGTCTCTCCTCACACCCCAAGATAAAATCGTGGAGTTGTACTGTAACAAGACGATGGAATTAATAAGGTGAATTTAACGTACACACGAAAATTTACGCTCAAAATACAAATTATTTACTCACTTGGTAATCCTGTCTCCAGAACTCAACGCCTCTTGCCACTATACTCTGAAGCATTGCTGCAGCTACCTCTCTTCATCTTGCAGAGAGAAAACAACAAGTACACACAGAGACGACGGAACGCACAACAAGGCGGACAGCAGCGGACTGAGGGCAGTGGAGATGGTTGTGGGTTTACATATAGACTGAGGTGACCAATGAGAGAGCTTCATTGGAATGTACAGCCAGTGAGAAGCTTTTATGGAATGTCACTATTTCTGGAAGGGCTTGATGTGACCATCGTATCTCTCTCTCTCTCTCTCTCTCTCTCTCTCTCTCTCTCTCTCTCACTCACTCTCTCCCTCCAAGTAACAAGAATACTTTTATGATTAACGGTGTTTGCGCAAGTGCGCACATACATGTTGAAGGCTTTTAGTGGTGAGAAGTTTACGGTTTCTGAGACATATGTTGAAAGCAGGATATTACGATTTTCGGTGAGGCCGTGCGGTTCTAAGCGCTTCAGTCTGGAACCGCGTGACCGCTACGGTCGCAGGTTCGAATCCTGCCTCGGGCATGGATGGGTGTGATGCCCTTAGGTTAGTTAGGTTTAAGTAGTTCTAAGTTCTAGGGGACTGATGACCACAGATGTTAAGTCCCATAGTGGTCAGAGCCATTTTTTTATTATGATTTCCAGGAACGGTAACACATGATGCCTCGTTAGGACCATCAGGAAGAATGCAGTTGGTGTTACCCAGGGCTATTTTCGTTAACAGGTCTTTTTAGGACAAGAATTGCCATTCAGACAAGCTGAGACATCACGAAAGCTCCTACAAAAGCGACAGTTAACTATTTCTACAGTACTTTACCAATTCCGAGAAGGGACTGAAAAGTATTGGACGGGCTGTCCCATTGGGGTCGCGAGGGAGAAAGCGGTCAGTGTTATTCTGGGCTATTTTCGTGAACAGGTCCTGTCAGGACCAGAATACCAATCCAGACAAGCTGAGACATCACGAAAGCTCCAACAAAACAGATCGTTAACTATTTCTGCAGCACCTTATTATTTCTAAGAGGTATACTTCGCTCTTATTTACATTGACATGTGATGTCAGTATAACATTGAGAACCTTTTAGCTGCACCTGTGCAGATGAGCTGCTGCACAAACATATCGTGCTTGGCAATTAGGCCTGCGTGGGACTGGCAGGTACACGTGGTAGGTGAGCAAATATTACATACGCGGCTGGAGGTGTCTCACATGTCCCATTACGATCATTAAGAACAATGCACCTTGTGCTATTCTGGGAAGCATCGGAACAGATTTCTATAGTGCAACCTGTGATGACAGTATAACATTGAGAACCTTTTAGCTGCATCTGCAAGTGTGAGTTGCTCGGCAATTAGGTCTTCACTGGACCGCAGGTAGAGGGCATCGTGCCAGCAACAGAAAACATGTGCTTGTCCAGAGGGTGACTTGACTCTTATTTACATAGACATATAACGTCAGTACAACACTCGAAGCATTCTAACTGTATACCCTAAAATAAACATGACTTACACCTGCTGGCTGCCATTGGCAGTGGCATAAGAGCAATGGCTTGCACCTCTGTGTTCGTCTGTCTGGCAGTGGCTCATGGTGATGGTGGCGTGTGCATGCATTGGAGCCCCTGATATGTTGTGGTTGACAACAGTTCGGAAGCGTTTTTTATGTGCATTGAGTGTTTGTGCACAGCATTGTTTATGGCTGTTAAGGCGTTGTGAGTGTATTGGCAGAGCATTATATATGCATTACTATTTGATAATTTATGAGTTGTTTGGGGGTCTGTACATCAGTGTACTGCTTTTATTTGGACAGTTTAGAATTAGTGAGTTTGTTTGCAGAGCGTTAAACATGCATTATTTTGACAATTTACGAGTTGTCAGTGTAATGCATTACTTCAGTGATTTACTAGTATTTTACAGATCTGTAGCCTGTGTATTGTGACCCCAAGCACATCAGGGCGAGTGTTTTGTATCAGTGTAATAAATAAACTACGTGAAAGCTGTCCCTAAATAAATTGTTCTGAAATAAATAAACTGCAGTCCTTTCTCTCTCCAGCAGCCCAGCACATGCTGAGTCCTTTTCTCACCATTCCCTCCTCCCTCCAGACCGCCATGAGACAACAGCGCCCTATGGTGCCAGTACTGTGTACTAGATCATTTGGACTCTGTACCTCATGCTGAACACACTGGATGTAGCTACTGCCTCAGACTGTTTAAATAAAGTATCGCTGCAAAATAAAGACTTACATCCATCCTATCCAGCAGCCCAGCACAGGCTGAGTCCTTTTCCCGCCAATTCCAAGGAAGAGGTGGCGGTCAGATGACTTGGATTAGTGGAGGTAGCCCAAGTGACCTTTTTTACTCACCAATATTTAAACATCCCACCATCTTCTGGGGGAGAGGAGGAGGGAAGGGAGGGGAGGGGGTTAGGTTAGTGAAGGTAGCCTAATTGACCTATCTTCTGGCCAAAACTTGAACTTCCCACCATGATGTCACAGCGACTTTGCCATATCTATCGCCGCCACCTTGGGTGCGCCATCTTGCGTGAATTTGTCAACAATGGAGAGTGGGCTGACGCTCTCTTTGCCCCACTTCTCTCTGAAAGCCACAATAACCACGGCACCGTACTTCACGAGAAGATGCCCAGCCCTAGAAGACAACCCTAAATGCACAAGAATCGGCGTGGAGACAGGAAGTTAAGTACTAAGAGTGCACCTAGATACCAAACTACTCTTCGGCCTCCACATCAACGAAAAACAACACAAAGAACTTGCAATAGCAAAAACATCAATCCCCTTCTTCATAAGCAAAAACTTAACCATTGAAACGAAAATAACACTATATAAAACTATAGTTCTGCTAGTGATGACCTACAGCTGCACATCGTGGGTAACCACAACTATGAGCCACATAAACAAACTACAAGTCATACAAAATAAAGTCCTGAGATGGATACTAGATGCACCCCCATGGACACGAACAGCAGAGCTACATGAAGCACTACAGATGGACACCACTCACGAAACAATCAAGGAATTCGCGACAACTACATACACAAAGTTCGACCTCCTCAGAGAAAATATCAGACACCTATAAATACAGGAACCACACATCTACAAACATGGTGCAAAGAGAAAGTGCCAAGAATAGTAGTAGAAGACCCACAGCAGGCAGCAGGACAATGAACAAAGATTCGAGAAACCAACTACCTAAGAACAGATAGCAAATCAAACGAAGAAAAGTAAAAGACCTAAGGAAACGAAGGTGATGACGACACCAAAGGAGGAGGATTGGAAACCACAGGGTTCAAATAAAATCAGATCCCGCCCTTCAAAGTGAAATAAAGAGAGCCAAAACAGCAAAAAATTTATACACACACAAGACAATCCCTACACATCAAATTGGCAAATAACCCAGTGGCAGTGTCAACAACAGAGACATAAGAAAAAGGGTGTTCCCTCTGTGGTCCGACATACCAGAACCGTTCCTGAGTGTTCCATCTTTGGTGTAGTGCTTTCGGAATTCTCTCTGAGGTACCAGGCGTTCCCCCCTGCAGTCCTGTCCCGCTCACTGCTATCTGCTGGAGTGTCACCGTTCCGTTTCCGGACTGCTGCGGTTCTGAATGTTCCCTCTGCGGTCTACGCCCGTTGGACTCGCTCCTGGACGTTCCACCTTCGTTCCAGGATCCCAGGCTCTACTTAGTTGATATCCCATGTCACTCACTTTTATCTCAATCGATTCCCTTATAACACTGCCCCAAAACCTGGGTATCTATGCTATAATCCTTTTCCCTCATAATTCAAGGTATGACCTAGTTCTAGACAGTGTTCGGAAATGGCTGACTTCATCACCTGTCTTAATCGGGTGTGCCTCTGATGTTCTTTGCACCTGATAACCACTGTTCTTGTCGTCTGGCCAATGTAGGACATGCCACATGGACAAGATGTATTACTAATACGCTGAGTGTTGCTATTAGTCCAGCAGATTGTAGTGAGCAGGTGCAGACCACAGGGGGAATGCCTGGAACCTTAGAGGAAAGGGAGGAAGCTGAGTCCTCTCAATTTTTTGCTGAGATATCGAGTTGAAGAAGTGGTACCAGTATTTTCCCGAATTAAACATCGTATCAACTCCAGTGTGTCAGACAAGATAAAACGCAGAGCATGCATGACAGTGGTGAGTGAGAGGATTCGATATTGTACACAGGGAGCTGTTATACTTTCATCTGAATGTGAGAGCCTCTTTAACAGGGGAAGGTTGGGACTGGGTAGAACTTGCCTCCTGGTCTTTAGTGAAGTGTGCCAGAAGGAATGCCTCATCTTGCCAATCTGCAAAGTTTGACTGCATGAGTAAGGAAGCACAGCAGATAGAGGAGACTCGCACTGTGACGAATCTAAGTGGCACACTATTTGATGATACAACCATAATGGTATTCAGCGAGGGTCTCAACTTTGCAACGACCGCTATAAATGTGCCCATTTCAGTTTTCAACAGTGTAGTAGAGCAAGTTGCAGCCACACTTCCACCTAATGTGGCAGAGGAAATCCGCTGGGAGACTTGCAGGGCTGTCATCAACGCCAACCTCCAAAATCGAACATCACAATGAGGAGAGGCTTGCACTCAAGAAGCTTCGGGAAGAGAACAGTATTGCAGTACTTCCAGCGGACAAAGGGAACTCTACAGTCATTTTTCAATGGTTGTATTATGATGAAAAAGTACATCAATCTCTGGGGGACCCTTCATACAGAACTTTGGAGTATGACGCTACAGGCAAGGTGGACAAGAAGACCCGAACTCTCCTGAAGGAAACAGGGATACCTGATGAGATCATCAGACAACTATGGGCAAAAGCACCAGTGCCACATAGACCATACGGTTTGCCTAAAACAAACAATGGGGGTGTGCCCCTACGCCCAATTGTCAGTAACATTTGGGCACCTACGTACGAAACAGCAAAGTACTTGAAACATCTGCAGTCTCCGTATGTGGGAAAATACGTTGACTACATCTGAAAGTCAGAAGACTTCTTGCAACACCTCAAATAACTATGCATCACGGATTCAGATATCATGGTTAGTTTTGATGTGCTATCGCTGTTCACTAGGGTCCCACTGAAAGACTCACTAGAGCTGATTGCGGAGAAATTTGACAGTGCGCTGTTGGACCTATTCAGGCATTCACTGACATCCACGTATTTCCTGTACTGGAGCCAACATTGTGAGGAAACTGAAGGTGTAGGTGTGGGCAGCCCACTGTCTCCTGTGGTTGCTAACATGTTTATGGAGAGATTTGAGGAGAATGCATCAGAGACAGCCAGATATAAGCCCATATGTTTCTTCAGGTATGTGGATGACACCTTCGTGATCTGGCCTTATGGGAAGGACAGGCTCAATGAGTTTCTTGAGCATCTTAACTCATGCCAACCAAATATTAAGTTCACCATAGAAGAGGAGAAAAATGGCCAGCTGCCATTCCTGGATCTACTAGTCAAATGCAAAGCAGATGGATGAATTGGCTTCATTGTGTATCGAAAGCCCACCCTGTGCAGAGAAACGGGGTACTTAAGACACTGGTCCATAGAGAACGTGCTCTGTCAGACCAGTAGAGTCTCTTGACAGAAATAGAATATCTTAAAACAGTGTTCTACAAAAATGGATACACGACAAAACAAATTGAGAGGGCATTCCAACTAGCCAGTACACGACAGGTCCCAGAAGCAGAGCAAGATGCAGCAACGAAGGTGGCGTATCTGCCCTACGCTGCCAGAATCAGTAGAATCCTCCGTAAATACAATATCAAGTGTGCTTTCTGTCCATGAAGCAAGATTGGGGGACTGGTGGGAGGTGCTACAGACGACCTGGGGTTACAGAAACCAGGAATTTATAATATACCTTGTCAATGTGGCATGTACTACATTGGCCAGACGACAAGAACAGTGGATTTCAGGTGCAAAGAACATCAGAAGCACACCCGATTAACACAGGTGAAGAAGTCAGCCAATGCTGAACATTGTCTTGAACTAGATCAAGCCGTGAGTTAAGAGGAAACCAAGATTCTTGCACGGACGCCCAGAGTTTGGGACAGTGTTATAAGGCAAGAGAAGAGCAGAAGGAATGGATAACAACGGGGGGCGTGTGTGGTGGGCGCGGTCATAGAGGGAACACCCAGAACCGCAGCGGACGGAAAACGACGGGCGCTGACCTAAGAGGGAAGAGAAAACGGAAGGAAAACATTCCAGAAGATCGCAGCGAGCGGGCGCAGACCGCAGAGGGAACGCCTCCAACCGCCGGTGGAGGGGGAAGTCCACAGACATAATTACTACACCAGGCCCACTCGAGGAGCAGTCTCAGGTCGCATCTGATGAAGGTTACGAGCTATGTTACCGAAATATCGTGCAAGTACGATTCTTATATCCGGCAGAACTCCCCACTACCCAAGATGTCATTAGAGCGCAGGGAAAGGTTGAAGAGTTACATCAAAAAATAGTCCATTTTATGTCTGAAATAGTGGACCATTTTGCGAAACAGTTATCGACCCTCTTTGGGAAACCAAAATATTTGTTAATACGCTGTGTGACCATTACACCTGAGTCTCTGTTTCATCTCAATCTGATGAAGAGGTGTGTAGTTCTAAAAACCTTTTGGTAGTTGAATGTATTGGTGGGTGGTAACCTGACTTTCTTATTAAAAAAAAAAAGAAAAGAAAAGAAAATGCACATTTCTATGCACCATGAGATGCATTTAGAAATAATAAATGATGAGCTGCATTTTAAATAGATAGTCATTGTCAATTAAATATTTTTAAATGCAGCTCATCGGTAATTAAACATATTTAAATGCAGCTTGTGCATTATCAAAAATTTTTAAATACGGCTCGTGGAGTACAGCAAGTTGTCTTTTAAAAATACTTATTAGCTGCGATACGACCGACATGTGACTTCTTCTGGCGTTTACTTTAACAAAATTACATCAAACTGTTTTTCAGTTGGAGAATGGGAGAAGAGTATTTGAAACCTTTCTCAAGTACATTTTGTTCCTTTGTCAAAAGACTGACATGTTAATGCCACGTTGAGGAAACTTTTGTTTTTAATTTTACTTTTGTTTGTAAATTTGTGTTAGAGGTCCACTCACGTTACTAAACGGAGCTAATTTCTTGGTTCAAATGGTTCAAATGGCTCTGAGCACTATGGGACTCAACATCTGAGGTCATCAGTCCCGTAGAACTTAGAACTACTTAAATCTAACTGACCTAAAGACATCACACACATCCATGCCCGAGGCAGGATTCGAACCTGCGACCAAAGCGGTCGCGCGGCTCCAGACTGAAGCGCCTAGAACCGCTCGGCCACTCCGACCGGCCTAATTTCTTGTTCTGTCGCCATAATGTATTGTGAATAATATAACTCACTATGTGAGGAACACCACAGCCCTGTGATTTTTCTAAGGCAAAGATAACATCCAATTACTAGCCAACAGTGGGGTGTACAAATTTACTTGTATAGATTGTGATAGGTTTTATATTGATTAGTCAGTCAGAGACATAGCAGCTAGGTCGGCTGAACGTGACTGTAACTGGAGATTGCAGAATTATGATTCCACATTTGTTGAACATGCACTGAGTGAGGGTCACAGTTACCAGCCACCGTCTCTTGTCCTCCCCTTAGCAAACACAGGTCGGAGCTGAACCATTTGCCCCAGAGCCTCCATTTAATATTACATGACCAAACATAGCTCAATAATTCCTCTCTTATAAATTTCACTTAATTCTCGCACTTTCCAGTGTTTCCCAGCTGACTGTTTCCTTCAGTTCCTCTATTTTTCTAGATTTATTTATTTTATTGTACTCCATTTACTGTTACAATATTCAAATCTACCTTTTACTCCACTTCTGTGTCACTTTCCATATGTTACACTTCTTCATGTTATTCTTTAGTAATCTTGTCAACTACTAATTTTATTTTGTTGCTGTTGTTAATTTAATCTAAATTCTTATATATGAACTGTTTTTCGAGTTTAGTGTTGGTGTTTTCCCTGTTTTATTCCACTTATATCTACGCACAATTCAACTTCCAACTTTTTAATTAGATTACCACAATATTGTCAAAGATTATCTTGACTTGCGTTTGTGCCTCATTCTAGATGAGTAACACCTTTTCTTATGTTGTTTTTAAATATTGTAACTTTTTGACGACGATAGTGAGATGAAGATTGATGCTGGACTTGTAAACTGAAAACAGGTTAACTAAATGCGTTAATCCAGAAGAACATACACAATATTTTGTTTTTCATGTATAATAATAATTGTATTTCTCTTTAGTTGCCAAGATATATGATCAAGAATGAGACTTTGTGCAGTCTGTCTTCTTGCACGAGATTATGTTTCTTAATAGTAAGATATACTGCCTATGTAATTAGGTGCTGGCTGCGTGATACGTACAGCAAATGTATATGCACCCTGTAAATTCGTGTGTTACGTGTAACACGAAAGTTTTAAGCTGATTGTCAACAAACGCACGCTGTTAACTGACCTTTACGAAGCTCAAAGAACTAAGGAAAGGACACGAGTGGCAACACAGAGTAATTCACTTGTATTCACCAGGCGGCAAAAGCACTTTGAACTACAGAGCCACACCCATGTGTCGACGGCAGCGCAAATAGAGCCATTCCTATGCTGATGATCAGTATCGCAGACGTATTAATCAACAGCGCCATTCTTTCAGGGAACCGCTATATTTTATTCACAATCAAGTAATCGGCTTTCTTTCGTTATATGTTGGCGCTGAAAGGAAAGAGAGAGACAGACAAGCAGGTATCACGTTACATGCGGCTTGTCGAATGCTGTACGAAAGCTAGTTGACAGTTAAGGCTAAAAGGTTAAATCAGTATGCAAATGACGTGTACGTAGTAAAATATCAGTCATTGGGTGTAACTGGGAAACAAATTGTTGCATACTAATCAGGATTAAATATTCATCGAAACGGTCGATTGTTGTTCATTTTTAATCTCGTTCGACTGTAGCTCAGTTTCTCACTTGTTCCAATGTTAGTACGTTTTGCATTTCCTCCTTCAAGTTTTTTTAGTATTTCGGTACACTAATCCTCGTGAGCGTCTGTTGAACTGCGGAGAAAACGTCAGGTACAACTCATTGTCACAGGTAAACGCTCATGTTCAATAGAATCGAATGTACTGCAGCGTCCGATAAGCCTAAGGATACATCTGTCTCAGTATGGTCTCACGCTGGTAGGTTCGAGTAATGCGAAAATATTACAGAAATGCCTAGTAAGCCCAAATTTTCCGCGAAACACTATTGAGAAAATTTAGAGAACCAACATTTGTATCTGACTGCAGAACGATTCTATAGCTGCTGACGTACATTTCACGTAAAGACCACGAAATAAGAGAAATTATAACTCTTTCGAAGGCATATACTAGCAGAAAGTTGTTTTCTCTCGCTCTGTTTGTGCGTGCAACTGAGAAGGAACTGAGTATTCGTGGCGCGTCTTAGGGTCCGCAGTGCACCATACGGTTGTTTGCTAATTATGTATACAGATGTAGATTGAACCGTGTTGGGAACAACATAAGTGGATTTTGGAGAAACAATTGATTCTGGTAGACCCACGATGTTCATAGTTGACAGAGGCACAGCCTCAGTCTTTTCTGAAGATGATTTATCACGAAAATTTAACTAAGCGATTTGAGGCATTAATGCTTAACTAAATTTTTACAAAAATCGCATGAAATCAAGCAATGGAAACCTTCAGAAGTAATCTTCATTTTCTTCCGTAATGATTTCATTTGAACGTTTACTGTAAGAAACTCCAACCTCTTCTGAACTATATAGTATCATTAATAAGGAATAGTAGTATTAGAGGGGTTTTGTGGGCGCACGACAGCAAGGTCTCCAGCGCCCGTTCAGTATCATAGTGAGACGGGTGTCAAGAAAAAAAACTCAGAACATTTACAGAAAACGGAACATTTACAGAAAACGGAACATAGATTAATAAGGAATGACCTATTTTAAAACAATAGTACTGTGGCATCTCAGTAGTGCTACACTGCTGATGCAAAACTGTCTGCCGGGCCGCGACTCGACCTCGGGATCTTTGCCTTTCGCGGGCAAGTGCTCTACTATCTGGGCTATCCAAGCATGACTCACGACCCGTCCTCACAGCTTCAATTCCGCCAGTACCTCGTCTCCTACCTTCCAAACTTCACAGAAGCTCTCCTGCGTACCTCCTGGAAGAAAGGATATTGCGGAGACATGGCTTAACCACAGCCTAGGGGATGTTTTCAGAATCAAATTTTCACTCTGCAGCAGAGTGTGCGCTGATATGAAACTTCCTGGCCAGGAAGTTTCATATCAGCAAAATTTTACTTATTGTTGACATACAGTACTCGAGGACGTCATTCCATGCTGCTCCAACTCTATTCAAGAGTCCATCAATCGTAGTGGCTGGTAAGTAGTTATGAGTTAATCTCTCAGGTGGTAAGGACAACGGACACTCTTTGTATACAGGTAGGTAAGCAAGATGGTACGAATAACACTCCAGATTTGCGTTATGTTGTTGACACATAACGTCATGGAAATCTCCAAAGCAGGTCACTCAAACCAGCCTTCAAGCAATATAAATGTGGTGCCCGTAGTCAAAATTATCTGCTATGGGAGCCAGAGATGGATTTGTTGTCTACCGAATGGCAACCCATGCCATCACGTCAGATGGTTTCTGCCTCCACTTACGGATACAGCCATCGTGAAGATCAGAATCGGGATCCGTCCAAAAGGACGAAATGGTGCAACTCCTACGTCCACTGTTATCTTTGGGCACACCACCGTCGGCGCAGTTCCCTCTTCTGATGAAACAATGTTTCTGGTGCTGACAGTCTGTGGTGCTCCAGACATAGTCACACTGTCCTTGTTTATACTTGTCTTAGTTCAAACAATTTGGTTTCCTGACTCAAAATGTCTACCGCGACTATGCGATCCTACACGGCCAAGTGAAAATTATGTATGGCTTCTCGGGCGCTAGTCGAGTGCAGGTGTCGACTTGCTGCATGGCGTTGAGTACACTCCTCCTGGACCCATCGACTCCATATTCGCGAACGGTGGAGGGATTCTGACGAACACGAGCAGCAACATCATGGAACGATTAACTACAGGCCTTGATCACTGTCGAATTCATACACGTGCTGGCAGACATTTCTCAACCTTACATAGCACGATCTTCAGACAAACATTCAACATTCAAATGTAATTACGGAAACAGAAATCCGCTCTGTAGGCTTTCCTCGCATTGGGACGACTTTGCTAAATGAGGACAATCTGCAGGAAGGAGAGCGAGCGGTTCTAGGCGCTTCAGTTCGGAACCGCGCTACTGCTACGGTCGCCGGTTCGAATCCTGCCTCGGGTTAGTTAGGTTTAAATAGTTCTAAGTCTAGGGGACTGATGATCTCAGATGTTAACTCCCATAGTGCTCAGAGCCATTTGAACCATTTTGCAGGAAGGAGGACGAGAAACAAAAATGGTCAAATGGACATATGCCCGGAAATGTGTTCCAAGGGAGATATACTCCACTAGAGATAAAATATCATTGACAATTCAGCTTTTAATTTTTAAAAGCATACACCATGGCTCGCAACAGGGTGAGTGTAAAAGTTATGTCTGTACTAGCAGTTTAGCTCCACACAACAGAGCGAAGCTGGAGTGTCATCATGCAGTAGCCAGAATAACCTTCGTACCTCACCTGTTAATAGGATGGATGAGAGAAAACTGAGCACTGTGGTAGCATGTAGAACGAGCCTGCATGCGTTGAAGGTAATACGGATAGTGGCAGTTGCCGTGAGGAATATTCCACATGGTCGTCCAGCTTACCCCACGCTTACAACCCACCTGCCTGGTGCCGATACTGGGGTCATTGTCAAAGGCGTTTTATCTCCGCCTTCAAGTCGGTACCTCCCTTGGAACACATTTCTGGCCATAAGATCATAAGAGCTTTTTTGCTTCTAATCCTTCCAGAGATCGTTCCCTGTAGGTTGTCACTATGTAGAAAAATTACATGTATGCAGAATACGCGGTGGAGAGTATTCTCTTTCCCCTCTGTTCCCTAGCGTTTATCTCGTCTAGCACAGGGTTCGGTTTTTTATGATTTGGCAAATTTTACTTAATTATTTAAACCTTTGGCTGGATGCTCCTGCTGATGGCACAGAGCTCAAGGTAACCCAAGGGAGGCAAGTCGTGTGATGTGTTTGTCTGCGAGTTGTGTCAACTTAGTTCGTGTGTTATCACATTTTAACTGTTTGTAAATATATCTGAGGCGGAATTTGGGTCCAGCACAGCGTTTGCCTAAATGTGCCTGAGAAACCGACTAAAAACCACACTCAGGCTAGCCCGTGAACCAGCCAACGGCCGTTTCATCCGCCGCTCAGATTCCATCCAGGTCTGGCTCACGCAAATGACACTATTAAAACTTTAATTAACACATCAAAAAAGTACTTTTCAATAATTAATTTCTTACCGAACTTATAAGGGGCAATCAAAGAGTTTCCTTTGCGGGCGTTGCTGCAGCGTATATGAAACGCAGCGCGACTCAGGTGACGGTATATATGTACCGACATTTAGACAAGGGGTTATTGTGGCACTCCCGTCTTGCCGTTGGGCGTGCGGTAAGTGCGGGAACTTGAGCTATGGTGACATTATTACGAAATGCGTCCAAACAGGATCAACGTGCTGTTATTCTTTCTTGTCTACCGAAGGAAAAACACCGGTAGACATCCATCGGAGAATGAAGAATGTTTATGACCAGCATGTCTTTCGAAAACCACCGTTGTGGAACAGTGCACCAAGCGGTCCTGCTTCTTCATGATAACGCACTTTCCCACGTCGCAAACGCCGTAGCGCAGAAATTACTGCAACTCAGGTGGGATACACTGTCACCCTTCTTACAGTACTTATTTATTTATTTAGCGTATGGCTATACATGCAACATTAACACATCAAGTGTTAGACATTAAAATCTTATAACAATCATAAATATAATTTATGTTTATATTGGTCAGTTAAAAGGTTATATCGAGGTTTGAGATCCATTCTAGCGCCGATGGGCATGCCTCCAGGAAGTCGGACCAATTCCCTGCATATGCGCGCAAGGAGCATTCACCATGGATGTGTTGGATCGTCTGTCTAGGGGCACCGCAGTCGCATTCTGGTGACATCGCTCTTCCCCATTTGTGTAGTGAATCAGCACACCTGCCCTGTCCAGTACGTATTCGATTTAATGCGGACCATGTTTTCCGTGTTAGTTCCACTCCAGAAATGTTGCAGTTATAGCTCTCAAACCAGGTCTGTAGTTGGTCATTTGTCTTTTGGTTCCAATCTAGTCTCCATTGTTTCATGTGGTCATAGTTACTATTTTGAAGCTGCTCAGCTGTGCGTATGGGTGGCTTTCTTGATTTCAATCGAGTGTGTCCCAGTTGTGAGAATTCTTCTTTAATTGGTAGTTCTGGTTTTGTCTCAATCTTTCTGAATTCGTGCAGTAGGGCCGCTTTTCTACGCAGGTCCGGGGGCAGGATATTACATAGCACCGTAAACAGTACGTGGGCGTTGATTTAAAAGTTCCAGAAATCAACCTCATTGTGCTATTTAATTGCCTGTCAATAAGTTTGGTGTGACAGCTATTAATCCAGACTGGAGCGCAGTACTCAGCCACAGAGAACACTAAGGTGATAGATGAGGTGCGTAATGTTTTTGCGTTAGCTCCCCAAGTAGTACAGCTAAGTTTTTGGATGATGTTATTCCGTGTTCCAATTTTAGCAATGGTGTTCTCCAGATGTTTTCGGTAAGAAAGAGTGCGATCCAATGTTATACCTAAGTACTTCGGAAACTTATTATGTTTGAGGTTGATGTTTCCGAGTTTTATGTTAATAATTTCATTTGCCATATTATTATTAAGATGGAATGTAGATACTTCAGTTTTGTTAGGGTTTGGCTTGAGTCTCCATTTCTTGAAATAATTGTATAGTATTTCAATGTCATTATTAAGGACTTCCTCTGTATTGAAGAGATACTTGTCTCTGGTAGCCAGTGCTATGTCATCCGCATAGCAAAATTTTCTTGACTTTGTGTTTGGGAGATCTGCTATATAGAGGTTAAACAGAAGAGGGGCCAATACGGAGCCTTGCGGAAGCCCGTTGTTAATAAGTTTTGTTTTGCTTGTCTTTCCGTTTAGGGTGACCTGGAAGGTTCTCTTACTAAGCATATTATGTATTAGGGTGTTAAAATCTGGCAAGGAATCACTCTTAAGAGTTTGTAAATTATTCCATCTCTCCAAACAGTATCATATGCAGATGTTAAGTCTAGAAATACAGCACTTGTTTTCAATTTCTGTTGAAAGCCAGCCTCTATATAGGATGTTAATGCCAGAACTTGGTCACAGCAACTACGGCCAGGTCTGAAGCCTGCCTCTTCTATAGGTAAGTTCTCCATAATAATGCCGCTAATTCGATTATGGACAAGTCGTTCGAGAAGTTTGTATGTACAGCTAAGAAGTGCTATTGGTCTGTAGCTTAGCGGTTGGTCTGCTGGTTTCCCTGGTTTCAGCAAAGCTATTATTCTTGCCTTTTTGAATTCTCTAGGGAGATGGT
Organism: Schistocerca piceifrons; assembly: GCF_021461385.2. NCBI lineage: Eukaryota > Metazoa > Arthropoda > Insecta > Orthoptera > Acrididae > Schistocerca > Schistocerca piceifrons. The sequence goes on along the minus strand of NC_060140.1, from coordinate 774,599,175 downwards.
TTGTAGTCAAAATGTTCGAAAAGAAGTTTGCCAGCCATTTGACTACGTTCTTTCCAGCGTAGGTTAGAAATTCTGGATGTATGTTGTCAAAACCTGGGGCTTTGCCCGGTTTCATATCCTTGAGGGCAGTAATGACATCATCCTCAGTGAATGGTCTGGAAAGCTCTGATATATTTGGAGTATTCTTTTTTAGTGTTCTGAGTTCACGCTTAATCATCCTGGTATGTGGTTTGTCTCTCGGAGCTCTTGACATTTCGACAGTGTTATTTGCAATTTTCTCTGGTGTTATGGTTGGATTTTTACAGTACTGACTCTCCCCATGCGATTATCACATCTTCGGTCCATTAAAAACGGCTATCAGGAGTCGACATTCCTGTTGGACGAGGATGTGCAACAGGCAGTTAGGACTTCATCACGCAGCAGAACACGGTGTTTTACCACACGAGTGTATTCAATCTGGTGCGTCGATGTGATGACAGCCTCAACGCTCACGATGATTTTGCTTGACTGACATACCTATTCTGGACTGTACGGACTTCGGGCGGAATCTTCTTGATCGATCCGTGCAGATTCATGCATAGATTGTATATGCACAAATATGCCCCTATCTGAAAGATTTATTTATTTGTTTGAAGGAAGATGCCGGCAGTGCTCGGTCACACTATATCACAACACGCCGCTGAAGTAACCAAAACGTAATGGCTCAGCCGTTTGATATAGTGGAGTACATCGTGCGGTAATTCGTTTTCGGCAGCAGTGGAAATGTTTCAGCCATATCAGACCAGTCTAGGTGACTTATTTAGCAAGCTGGGTTGGCTTGATGCAGCTGCAATTACCGCACGATACTCCAGCTTTACCGAAGGGCTGCGCCCTTTGGTTTGGCTCGTCTACTGGCGTGCTACGGTACCGAGGTGCAGCGATTTCAGTGTGTACCAGAACTGCAGACGTACGACAATAAAGTAATGAGACTGGTGTGAAAAAAATGTTGCTTACCGTTTTAGTCAAGTTTAGTGTTGTCTACTTCAAAGTAGTTCCCTTCTGATTGCACACGCTTTTTCCAGCTCTTCTGCGACTAATGGTAAGATTTCAGGAACTCATCTTCTGTAATATCCTCCAAGATCCTCGTCACAGCTTTTTGGACATCTTGTGTTGTTTGAAAATGGTGTCCCCTGACCGCCGTTTTGACTCTTGGAAATAGAAAAAAGTCGCACGGAGCGATGTCTGGTGAATAAGGTGGCTGTGGTAGTACTGAAATTTGTTTTGAGGTTAAAAATTACTGCACTGACAGAGCAGTATGGGGTGGTGCAGAATCCAACTATCAGCAATGTTGGCACGGGCACGAAGAACTCTTTTACGGAGTCTTTTTAAAATTTCTTCGTAGCAATATTGGTTAACTGTTTGTCCCGGAGGCACCCACTCTTTATGAACAATTCCCTTGAAATCAAAGAAGCACACAAGCATGCATGGTCGTCCACTGCGGTCTTCATCTTCAACATTCGTTCTGCCTTCACTAAACATTTTATGCCAACGAAAAACTGGAGCTCTTGACATAACCTCCTTTCCAAAAGCCTTCTGAAGCTTACCATAAGTTGTCGTCGGATTGTCACCCAATTTAACACAAAAAGAAATGGCATACCATCGCGCAATATTATGCGGTTCCATTTCCGTGACGAGAGACACAAACATGTGTTAACTTATTACAGCACAGCTCACGACTAAGCAGTTGCATCGAAGTGCCGCTTGGACTAGAAGCAGATTATAGGCCAAGGTCAAGGATTTTGTGCCTACGCAAGCCTGCAGGGTTGCCACATCTTGCAAAGAAAATCAGCCTCATTACTTTATTGTCGCACCTCGTACACTGAGGAGACAAAAGCCATGGGATAGCGACATCCACACAAAGAGATGGCGACAATATCTCGTAAGTAATGTATAAAAGGGCACTGGTTTGGCGAAGTTGTCATTTGTACCCGTGTGATTCACGTGAAAAGGTTTCTGGCATGATTATGGCCGCACGACAGAAATTAACAGACTTTGAACGCAGAGCAGCAGTTGAGCTGGACACAGAAGACGTTCCATTTCGGAAATCTTTAGGGATTTCAGTTGTCCGAGAACCACAGTGTCAATTTCAGGCAGTAATTCTCACCACTGACAACGCAGTGGCCGATTATGTTCCCTTAACAACCGAGAGCAGTTGCTTTTGCGTACAGTTGTCAGTGCTAACAGACAAACGCGACAGACGCGAGTGTCTTTACTAACAGCACTACTCCTGAGCTCGTGACCATATTGGTTGGATCCTAGATGACCGCAAAACCGTGGCATGCTCAAAGGAGTCCCGATTTCCGTTGGTAAGAGCTGATGGCAGGGTTCGAGTGTGGCGCAGACCTCACGAAGCAGTGGACCTAAGTTGTCAAAAGGCTCTGTGTAACCTGGTGGTGGTTCCATGATGATATGGGCTGAGTTTACGTGGAACGGACTGTGTCCTCTGGGCCACCTGAACGATCATTGACTGGAAATGGTTACGTTCGACTACTTGGAGAAGACTTGCAGCTATTCTTCGACTTCATAATCCCAAGCAACAGTCGAATTTTTATGGATGAAAATGTGCCATGTCACTGGGACACAACGCGATTGGTTTTAAAACATTCTCAAAAATTCGAGCAAATGATTTGGCCAACCATATTTCCCGAAATGGGTCGTAATTGCGAGTTCAGTTCGTGCACGAAATCGTGCACCGGCAACAGTTTCGCAATTATGGGCGGCTATAAAGGCAGCGGATTTAAGCTCAGCCGAAATATTTGCGGAGAACCTAACGGTGTTCCGAAAGGAGAGGCTAAACACGGTAGGCGGCGGCGTGTTTGTTGCTGTGAGAAGTAGTTTAACTTGTCGCGAAATTGAAGTAGATACTTACTGTGAGTGTATGGGCAGAGATCATTGTTGGCAACCGGAATAAACTAATGATCGGATCCTTTTACCGACATCCGAATTCAGATAATATAGTTGCTGAAAGGTTCAAAGAAAACTTGAGTTTGATTTCAAACACGTACCCGAGTCATACGATAATAGTTGGTGGAGACTTTAATTTACCCTCGATATGTTGGCGAATATACACGTTTAATTTCTGAGGTACGCATAAAATATCATCCGAAATTGCGCTAAACGCATTCTCTGAAAATTATTTCGAGCAGTTAGTTCATGAGCCCACGCGAATAGTAAACGGTTGTGAAAACACACTTGACCTCTTAGCAACAAACAATCCTGAGTTAATAACGAGCATCAAAACCGATTCAGAGTTTGGTGAACACAGGGTTGTCGTAGCGAGATTCAATATTGTAAACCCCAAATCCACGAAAATAAGCGAAAAATATACCTATTTAAAAAAGCAGATAAAAATTCACTTGACGCCTGACTGAGAGACAATCTCCAGTCATTACAAATTAATAATGTAAGTGTAGACCAGATGTGGTTTGGATTCAAAGAAATAACATTGGCAGCAATTGAGAGATTTATACCAAATAAATTAACAAACGATGGAGATGATTCTCCTTGGTACACAAAAACGGGTTAGAACACAGTTGCAGAAACAACGAAACAAACATGCCAAATTTAAACAGATTGGCGATATTTTACAGAAGCTCGAAATTTAAAGCGGACTTCAATGCGAGATGCCTATAACAGTTTCCACAACGAAACTTTGTCTCCAGAGCGATTCTGGTCGTATGTGATGTATGTTAGCGGCAAGAAACAATCAAAGTCTTCTCTGCGCGATATAATGGAGATACTATCGAAGACAGTGCTGCCAAAGCAGAGTTACTAAACACAGCCTTCCGAAATGCCTTCACAAAAGAAGACGAAGTAAATATTTCAGAATTCGAATCGAGAACAGCTGCCAACTTGAGTAACGTAGAAGTAAATGTCCTCAAAATAGTGAAGCAACTTAAATCACTTAATAAAAGCAAGTCTTCTGTTTCAGACTGTATACCGATTAGGTTACTTCCGAAGTATACTGATGCATTACCTCCATACTTAACAATCACATACAACCGTTCGCTCGACGAAAAATCCGTATCCACTAAATTACAGGCCCATATGGTTAACGTCGATATGCAGCAGGATTTTAGAACATATATTGTGTTCGAACAATATGAATTACCTCGAAGAAATCGGTCTATTGACACACAGTCAATATGGGTTTAGAAAACATTGTTCCTGTGAAACACAACTAACTCTTTATTCACATGAAGTGTTGAGTGCTATTGACAAGGGACTTCAGATCGATTCCGTATTTCTGGATTTCCGGAAGGCTTTTGACACTGTACCACACAAGCGTGCTTGTGGAATATCGTCTCCGTTATGTGACTGGATTTGTGATTTCCTGTCAGAGAGGTCACAGTTCGTAGTAATTGACGGAAAGTCATCGAGTAAAACGGAAGTGATTTCTGACGTTCCCGAAGGTAGTGTTATAGGCCCTTTGCTGTTCCTTATCTATATAAACGATCTGGGAGACAATCTGAGCAACCGTCTTCTGTTGTTTTCATATGACGCTGTCGTTTATCGACTAATAAAGTCATCAGAAGATCAAAACAAACTGCAAAACGATTAAGAAAAAATATGGTGCGAAAAGTGGAAGTTGACCCTAAATAACGAAAAGTGTGAGGTCATCCGCGTGAGTGCTAAAAGGAACTCGTTAAATGTGACTTACACGATAAGTAAGTCTAAACTAAAAGCCAAAAATTCAACTAAATACCTAGGTTTTACAATTACGAACAATTTAAATTGGAAAGAACACACAGAAAATGTTGTGGGGAAGGCTAACCAAAGACTGCGTTTTATTGGCAGGACACTTAAAAATGTAACAGACCTGTTAAGGAGACTGCCTACACGACGCTTGTACGTCCTCTTTCAGAATACCGCTGCGCGGTGTGGGATCTTTACCAGATAGGACTGATGGAGTACATCTAAAAAGTTCAAAGAAAGGCAGCACGTTTTGTATTATCGTGAAATATGGGAGAGAGTGTCACGGAAATGATACAGTATTTGGGCTGGACATCATTAAAAGAAAGGCGCCTTTCGTTGCGACAGAATCTTCTCACGAAATTCCAGTCACCAACTTTCTCCTCCGAAAGTGAAAATATTTAGTTGACACCGACCTACATAGGAAGGAACGATCACCACGATAAAATAAGGGAAATCAGAGTTCGTACGGAAAGTTATATGTGTTGGTTTCGTTCCGCGCGCTATACGAGATTGGAATAATAGAGAATTGTGAAGGTGGTTCGATAAAACCTCCGTCAGGCACTGCAGGGGACTTCCACAGACTTGTTGAGTCCACGACAAGTCGAGTTGGACAACGTCTGACAAAAGATAGTCCAACACGATATTAGGAGGTATCCCATGACTTTTGTCACCTCATAATGTACCTGAACTGAAAAATAATTAGTATAAGAATTAGTTTATTTTTGCTAAGGGATAATTAAATCCATTCCTCGCTGAAGGAGTTGCTCCTACGTACTTTGTGAAGTTGCAATGTCATATTAATCTTTTACATATCCGAGCATAAAAGATGATTCAACGGTTACGTTACAAAATTCCAGGGGTGGTGAACAACGGTAAATATCAAACGGAGGTAAGAAACCCTAGTCTGGAAACGACTGAGTCAGATGTCGTAACACGAAATCTTTCTGATACTTCTGACAGTGACCCCGTTTTACTGCAAGCAAATTATTTTCCATATTTTGTGTGGAGGTACTGTGGGCCAAAACACGACAAAAATTGTACAGTAAACGTGGGCATTGAAGTGCTATGATCACTCGTTCATATTTACTACTGTGAAACACACCTCTTCTAGTGAACAAGAGCTCATAACTCTAAAGGCATGCGTTTTAAGGCCCATATTTACCAGACAATTTTTTCTTGTTTTGGTTCATACTACCACCTCCGAAAATATTACAGTAAAAAATTCGATAAAATCTAGCGAGGTTATCACGGATTCCGGATGTGAATTAATCTGGGTGAAACTGACTACCGAAGAACGGTCAAAAATGGTGATCGGATGCTTTTATAGGCCACCCGGGTCAGGATCTGTAGTTGTAGAGCGCTTTGGACAGAACTTGCAGAATATCATTAGTAATTTTCCTGAACATGCCGATGTTATAGGGGGCGACTTCAACTTCCCAGGTATATATTGGGAGCGCTACGTCATCAAACCTGGTGCCAGAGACAGAGAATCGTGTGGCATTGGTCTGAATGTCTTGTCCGAAAATTAGCTTGAGCAGATAGTTAGAGAACCAAAGCGTGAGGGTAACGTCTTAGACCTCCTGGCAACAAGCAGACCTGAACTTATCGAACCAGTTAACGTAAAGGAAGGTATCAGTGATCATAAAACTGCGACAGCATATATGACGACGGGTCCTACAAGGAATGTTAAGAAAGGTAGGAAGATATATTTGCTCAGAAAATGTGACAGGATACAAATTTCAGAATATCTCAGCTGTCAGCATCAAATATTCGGTGACGAGGACGCTGATGTGGAAAACAAATAGAAAAATTCAAAGGCATCGTTCAATATGCCCTAGACAAGTATGTCGCGAGTAAGATTTTAAAGGATGGGAAAGACCCACCATGGTTTAATATTCGCGTTAGAAAAGGACTACGTAAACAAAGAGCACTTTATCTCAGAGTCGAGAGAAGTAAAATCCTAGCTGACAAACAAAAGCTGAACGAAGGGAAAATGAGCATAAGGAGAGAATTGAGAGAAGCGTTCAATGATTTTGAAAGGAAGGTTGTCAACCGACCTAAGTAAAAATCCTAAGAGATTTTGGTCGTATGTAAAATCAGTAAGAGGGTCAAAAGCATCTATTCATTCAAAAAGCGACTATACTGTCACCGAAACGGAAGATAACAGAGAGAAGGCCGAAATACTGAATTCGATCTTCCTGTTTCACGGCGAAACATCGTAACACCGTCCCTCCTTTCAATCGTCGTGCGAACGTCGAAATGGCAGATATTGAGATAACCGATCGCGGAACTGAAAAGTAGCTACAATCGCTTAGTAGATGAAAGGTTTTAGGATCAGGTGAGATACCTATAAGATTCTATAAGGATTATGCGAAAGAACTTGCTCCCCTTCTAGCAGTAATTTATCGTAAATCGCTTGAGCAACGAAAGGTACCTAACGACTGGAAAAAAGCGCCTGTCATTCCCGTTTATAAGAAGGGCCGTAAGACAGATCCACACAATTATATACCTATATCGTTGACGTCAATTTGTTGTAGAATTATGGAACATGTTTTATGCTCAAGAATTATGACGTTCTTGGAAAATGAACATCTCCTCTATAAAAATGAGCATGGATTCCGTAATCAGAGACACTTCAAAACTCAACTCGCTCTGTTCCTCCATGAGATCCACAGCGCAGTGGACAACGGCGCTCATGTTGATGCCGTGTTCCTTGATTTCAGTAAGGCGTTTGACACCGTCCAGTATTGCCGTTTAACGACAAAAATACCCTTTTACGGAGTACCGGAACAGACCTACGATTGAAATCAATACTTTGTTGGAGATAGAACTCAACACGCCGCTCTTAACGGAAGTCAATCGACAGATGTAAAGGTAATATCCGGAGTATCACAGAGAAGTGTGATAGGACCGGTGATGTTTACTATATATATCCTCGGATGCTCTTAATGGCTATTCGCAGAAGATGCTGCTGTTCGTACCAAAGTAGCAACGTCAGAAGATAGGAAAAATTCGCAGAACGACCTGCAGAGAATTGACGAATGGTGCAGACTCTGGCAATTGACGCTCAAGGTAAATAAATGTAACATATTACGCTTACATAGGAAAAGAAATCCACTACTGTACAGCCTCACTCTGATGACAAACAGCTGGAGACAGCGTCTGCCGTACAATATCTAGACGTAACTATCCAGAGCGACCTTAAGTGGAATGACCGTATAAAACAGATAGTGGGAAAAACAGACACCAGACTCAGATTCATCGGGAGAATCTTAAGGAAATTTAACTCATCCACGCAAGAGGTGGCTTATAAGGGGCTTGTTTGCACGATTCTTGACTATTGTTCATCTATCTGAGACTGATAGAGGAGATAGAGAAGATCCATCGAAGAGCGGTGCGTTTCGCCACGGGATCGTTTAGCTGGCGAGAGAGCGTTACGGAAATGCTAAACAAACTCCACTGGCAGACGTTACAAGAGGGGCGTTATGCACCACGAAGAGATTTGCCGACAGTACCCTCCACCACACATCATTAGGTGGCATGCGGAGTATAACGTAGATGAACATGGAAATAAATAGCTTACAGTGTAAGAGGTCCATTGTCAGAGGTATCAGAACAATTTTTGCTGCTAACTTTCGACTCGGTCTTTTCCGTACCAGGGTCCCTTACCGCAAACTGATACATTTACCCTTCTCCATCATCCCTGAAAACTTGTAACATCATCACGGACTCACTCTGTCTAATGTATTAAATGTCGATTTCGCATCTACTGCATGCTTCCTTTATCGGTGTAATGGTTCTGCTACACTCATCCAACATACTTTTTCTTTAATTTCCCTACCTAAAGTAGTAGCGCTAGGTTAATGTGGTAAAACTGTTTGCTAGGCGATCGAATGAAGACTGTATTACAGGAATAATGATATTATTAATTGATTTGCAAAATGTCTTACATATTCTGGGCTATTAAGAGCTACTGAGCCTTTCTCAACTCCTAGTTGGAGGAAGCGTGAGCAGTGACAAAAACGTAACAACGGCGCAGACAGCACAACCATACGCTGTCACTGAGCAAAAAGAAGATTAGAAGTAAATTGCAAAACATGTCTTTCTCTTGCGTCCATTCTAGATTGATGTTAATTCTTCATACGCTCAAGGCCAGTGTAACAGAGAGTCGTATGAACTGAATTTCAATTAAATATAGATTGATATTACTAGTTGTGTATTTGTTTTCAAATTTGTATGAATAATTCGTTTCAGTAATTCAATGATTTTCTTTGACTTGGTGTGAGAAATTAAGTGGCTGCGCAAACTTTAATTTCGACCAGGATGTGGTGCTAGTTTTATTTTTATTTAATGAATATTTCCCTTGTAAGGACACAATCTAACTTGTACAATCGTCACGCTAACTGCTGATTAAATTGTTGTCGTTTGACAGTTGGAGCGACAGTAGCACCCCTAGCGGCAAGAACGCTTCCATAACATAAAAGTTTGTTTTAATTAATTTTCTACTTAATTAACGAAGTAATTATTAGATTTTTGTGTTCCAAGCATTAGTAAATTTTCGAGGGACATGAATAAACGTGAAATAAATGTAAAAATATCCGAATCTTGTTAATACACTGCCATAAGCTACAACTTATTCATGAAGAAATACTTTCGAATGTGTGTATCTTTCGAATTTGTGTATAACTGCTGCTTATACCGCTGAAATCAATAGAATATAAATACATATTTCGTGCATGAGAACCATATGTTTCTGCTTTTGTGTGTTGTTATTGGCCGGCCGGAGTGGCAGTGCGGTTCTAGGCGCTACAGTCTGGAGCCGAGCGACCGCTACGGTCGCAGGTTCGAATCCTGCCTCGGGCATGGATGTGTGTGATGTCCTTAGGTTAGTTAGGTTTAATTAGTTCTAAGTTCTAGGCGACTAATGACATCAGAAGTTAAGTCGCATAGTGCTCAGAGCCATTTGAACCATTTTTTTTATGTTGTTATTACGATAGGCACTTCCTTCAGACGTTATAATTTTATCTGGAGTCTAATGATCGCACAGTCTTACACTTCACTCGACTTCCCAGTGCAGTAACATTTTTGTAAATGTAACTACTTCGGCTTCAAAGGCAAATGTGTTCACAATTCTTGCCGTTTGATAGTTCTGGCAACAGTAGTTTCTTCTGTGCTGGGAAACAGTTTAATCGCTTTCGACATTTTATTGGCACATCTGTGTAGTTTTTCCACCACCTACAGTAGTGGTGGATTATTTGGTGCGTGAAATAATGTAGGTATTGCATTCTACACAAATTTCTTCCATTCCGTATTCACCGATTTGACTGGAAGTTTAGTGAACAAAACTTCAAGTTCTTCAGTAAGATCTCTGCAAAACGTCAAGTCTTCAGTTGTTTCCTAGCCTTTTTCTTTTTTTGCTCTTAAAAGAAAATGACGTTCATCAATACGTATGTGTAAGTTACGAGAGAATCGTAAATTAACTGTTCTGTAATGTAGGCCTGCTGCGTAATTCCCCGCCGGCCAGGGTGGCCGAGCGGTTCTAGGCACTACAGTCTGGAACCGCGCGAATGTTACGGTCGCAGGTTCGAATCCCGCCTCGGGCATGGATGTGTATGATGTCCTTAGGTTGGTTAGGTTTTAGTAGTTCTAAGGTCTAGTGGACTGATGACCTCAGAAGTTAAGTCCCATAGTGCTCAGAATTATTTGAACCATTTTTTGTAATTCCTCCCGGTGTCCCCAGGAAACTAAAGAGAGACAAATGTTATGCCATTATTATTTACTGCCGCTTTCAAGGCACTACGTCCGCTCCACAGTCTAAAAAAGTGCGTTACAGATCGATATAAACCACACCATTCGCACTCATCCGATATCGTATTCAGATGTGTAACTTGCTGGCCACCTGGAGCGCTGCTGTCGCAGAGTATAACAAGAGTCTCTTGACTGTGTTAGACTGTAGTAGGGAGAGACAATTATTCTTTGTTTATTGTGGATTAGTCTTTGCATTATTATACTCCTGAAGCAGCAGAACTTTAATTACTGTAGGCATTAAGTGAGAACAGGCAGTCAGATGCAAATCTGGATCCCCAATACGACTTCGTTGTGGAACTGTAGGTAGGACTTATGTCAGTTACACCAATTCTTTCAGGTCACAAATAAGAAGAACCGCCAGATAGTGTCGCATTTTTAATGGTCAGCAATGTACATGCCGCCGTTACAAGTTTGGATGCAGCTTAGGACGCGTAACACTTGAAGCGCTTACCGTGTCGTCAGCAGAGCAGAGCAGAGTTTTGCAGCGGGCAGCGCGCTGCAGCGGCGGCAGCCGTCCGGTTTTTTTGGAGCCCGGGTCCGGCGGTGTCGCGCCCCGGGCCACCCAGACCAGACCAGAGTCACTGACCGCCCGCAGACGTGACGTCACGGCTACCGCCGCCCAAATGGCCGCCGCTGCGCGCCGCATGTGTCTGTCCTGCCGCATTCTTCGCCACTGTGTAGCTGCGCGGTATGCACCAACCTCTGTCGGTACCCCTCTCCCACCAGTCCCTTTCAAACGGTAGCAATGTTCGTGTCTCTTTGTTCTCTTACTTTTCCTTTCCGTGGCGTTTTATTCAGCACACATTCAACACCTTTTGTTCCCTTTTCGTCCATGGATGCAGCTGTACCTTTCGATACTTACTGTTCTATCAGAACAACAGACATATTCCGTTTTACATAGTACAAAGACAATTTAGCACCGATCTCGTATACTGTTAACGTTTTTAAAAGCCCTGTGATCCACATCGAATCTTTCTGCTGCAGTTTCTCGGTCACAGATTTCTTTCTTTCTTTCCCTTAGTTCTGAGGTTTAACTTTTGGAAAATATTTTTTTACATGTAACATACAGACCTCTTCCAATTCTTTCTTTTCTTTCTTTCTGCTTTAGGTGAGCCTAAGGAACACATTTCAGTTTCGTATCTTCATCTTTCGCAGCTTCTCCCTTTTCTTTCAGGATTCTATCAATGTTTCACTGTGTCCCTTATTCCTTTCTTCAGAGTACTTTGTGTCTATTTTTTTCATCATATTCCCTTTCTCGTTCAATAACTTCTTCTTCATTTTACATTTTTCCTTTTCAAGCCTTTCTTGACATCTTAAATCCAAGTGGTTTCTTTATTTTTTCCCCAAATTTATTTGCAGTCTTGTTTTGTTGAGAGTTAATTCATTTTTATTTATTCTTGTTGGTTTATTATGGATTCTGCATGATATAAATATGTATGATACTTACAGTGGCTCCTCTTTGTCACTTGTATAATGTACTCTGAATGAGAAAATGCTTAAATGAAGTGTTCTCTTTTGCATATTGTCCAAATGCTTATTTATCATTAATATTTATCAATGGTCTTCAAGTGATCTCCCTTGGGAACACCAGAATTTTCAGCATTTTCATTGGTCTATTGTCAGCCATTCTGTAAATATGTGCCGGCCAGTGTGACCGAGCGGTTCTAGGCGCTTCAGAGTGGAACCGCACCACCGCTGCAGTCGCAGGTTCGAATCCTGCCTCGGGCATGGATGTGAGTGATGTCATTAGTTTGGTTAGGTTTAAGTACTTCTAAGTTCTAGGGGACTGATGACCTCAGATGTTAAGTCCTATAGTGCTCAGAGTCATTTGAACCATTTGTAAATATGTGCAAAGAATTGCAGTCTTATTTTCCTCATTGTTCCTGATATGCTTCACCATGTCCTAAATACGTAACTGTAAGTTCTTAATTTTCAAAAGTCTGAAATTTTTATAGGGCCTAATATTTTACTTATATTTTTTTGTTTACTAAACGTAATTATTTAATTTTATGATAAAGTAATAAGCATTCACTGACACAGAGACATACCAGTTTCACTGTGATATAGTACTTGATTTTAATGGCTTCAAGGGAAACATTTTTCTGTTAGATATTGACAGATGTATCGTAATTTTTTTCATCTTGTTTATTTTCCCTCAGCAGCGGATTTTTCTAAACAATTTTCTTGAATTGATTCACCTACATATAGATGAACTTCTTTACCCCTTACACTGGACCAGCTTTGTTCTTAAAAACGGTGGAGCGCATTCCTCCATTTTTCATAAACTTAGTTTTCTCTGCATATATTCTTAAAATTATCATGTTGGCTGTCTGTTCAAGGACTTTGTACACTTCATTTGTCACGCTTTGAGAAGTTACGACAAAATTATTTACAAATGCTAGACAATTCTTAGTAATACCTTTACTCTTTCTTTTTAATGTGATGTGTAATGAATCAAGTTGTTTCAGTTTTTTGTTCCAAGTTTCACAACTTTCTCCAAAAAAAAAAAAAAAAGAATTAAGATGAGCTATCACATTTTCCACAGTTGTATTTATTTTTAAATATCGGGAAATCTCATCCATAAATATTACTTCTGTGATTGTGTCTTTAAAGCTACCACGAATGAAATTTGCCAATTAAGATTTACTAAACATTCATAAATAATTTTTCCTTTTCTAAAGATACAGAAGTAAAACGAACAAGAGTCTTAATTCACGTCTTTTTGTACTGGTTTCATTACATCTCATAACTATCATATGTATGGCTAATACGTCTAATAGCAGAAGTACTACAACCTAACAGCTGCTAATTTGTCGGCCAGAAGACACAGAGGCTAAACATTAATAAAACCGACAAACTGTAGGGACAGAATCGTGACTGGAAATGAGGAAGAAAGGTCCTGTGAATATGTGTCCACAAGTGCATCCTTGGCGTTGATGAATGACAGTTCCTCTGACCACATGCCGTGCGTTCCTTGTGTTTTGCAGGCTGTGTGATTGACGCAGCGTGCTGTAAGCAGCAGAATTGTCTGGTATTCTTGTCGGAAACAAGCCTTGACGTATTTGTGTACGTCCATGCAGATGGAAACAGCCGAGAGGCAGCACGGCTGTACCGAAACAAGTACCCTCGCAGACATCAACCACATCACATAACAGTTCAAGCCGTTTTTGGGCGTTTGTGTGATTATAGGCCCTTTCAGACAGACGAATGTGCAGCGAGGCGCACACCAGATTTGGAGGACTGGGTTCTACAGGATATTGAGGCGAACTCTGGTACAAGAGCCAGTCAAATGGCCTGCCAATATGGTGTAAGCCAAACTACAATTTTGAATATTGCGTGACAACCGCTACTATCCCTGTCGTTTGCATTCGTATGGAAACCACTTTCTACGTGTTTTGCGATGTGGATGCGCTGCAGCTCTGAGTTTGTTCCTGGACGATTTGTTGTCGTATCATGCACACCATCCATTTCCAGTCAGGAATCCGTCCATGCAGTTTGTCGGTTTTATTAATGTTCACCCTGTATAATCGGAATATGCATGTAATACCTTAAAACCCTTCTTTTATTTTATTTTATTTCTTTGCTCACATTTTAGGGCAAATTTTCCTCATGTTTTATTATGTAGTTACTATTCGATAATTTAAAACAAAAATCGATACTTAAAATGAGTTATGAAATTTCATGAATTTCTATCAGAATCTCACCTGGTATGCGTATACCTTCTGAAATGCCTCTACAAATTTGTTAAAAGACGATTGCGTTTTCCACCTTCCTTGTTATACGACCATTGTCGTTTGCATCGCTCGATCAACTGATTTTGGCGATGTGCCTTTCTGAAATGCTACCCCTGCCCTAATATTTTTAAACCGTCACCCTGTATGGGTGTATATAATGTCGTGGCTGTCATTTAATCATATGACTTTTGTCACAGTAGGAATGACCAACTACAACTTTCATTACTCATCAAATTCAGTTCATATTTCTGTACTTTTTAACACTAAATTTGCATGGGCAAAAGATGGAACGTTTGTACCATGACTCAGAAATTCCACAAATTACTATATTTTTGTAAGTAATTTCATAACCAAAATTGATTCTATTGGACATTATTGAAGAGCATCGTAATTAGGAACAAATGATACAGGTTACACAACTTTACTATGATTCTGGAGTGTGTTTATAGAAGAATATTTTGCAAATCTAAATGATTTTTGATAAGAAGTTAATGGTCTTTCCTGTAAACTTTAGAAACGATAACGGAATACACACTTTCTAGAATAAAATGACTCAGGTTGTCCCACTCATAAATGGCCCAGTTACAATAACCTTCTACATCTACATTTATACTCCGCAAGCCAGCCAACGGTGCGTGGCGGAGGCCACTTTACGTGCCATTGTCATTACCTCCCTTTTCTATTCCAGTCGCGTATGGTTCGCGGGAAGAACGACTGTCTGAAAGCCTCTGTGCGCGCTCGAATCTCTCTAATTTTACATTCGTGATCTCCTCGGGAGGTATAAGTAGGGGGAAGCAATATATTCGATACCTCATCCAGAAACGCACCCTCTCGAAACCTGGACAGCAAGCTACACCGCGATGCAGAGCGCCTCTCTCGCAGAGTCTGCCACTTGAGTTTGCTAAACATCTCCATAACGCTATCACGGTTACCAAATAAACCTGTGACGAAACGCGCCGCTCTTCTTTGGATCTGCTCTATCTCCTCCGTCAACCCGATCTGGTACGGATCCCACACTGATGAGCAATACTCGAGTAAGGTCGAACGAGTGTTTTGTAAGCCACCTCCTTTGTTAATGGACTACATTTTCTAAGGACTCTCCCAATGAATCTCAACCTGGTACCCGCCTTACCAACAATAATTTTATATAATCATTCGACTTCAAATCGTTCCGCAACCATACTCCCAGATATTTTACAGAAGTAAGTGCTACCAGTGTTTTTTCCGCTATCTTATAATCATACAATGTATTCGCAATACATTACATTTGTCTATGTTAAGGGTCAGTTGCCACTCCCTGCACCAAGTGCCTATCCGCTGCAGATCTTCCTGCATTTCGCTACCATTTTCTAATGCTGCAACTTCTCTGTATACTACAGCATCATCCGCGAAAAGCCGCATGGAACTTCCGACACTATCTACTAGGTCATTTATATATATTGTAAAAAGCAATGGTCCCATAACACTCCCCTGTGGCACGCCAGAGGTTACTTTAACGTCTGTAGACGTCTCTCCATTGATAACAACATGCTGTGTTCTGTTTGCTAAAAACTCTTCAATCCAGCCACACAGCTGGTCTGATATTCCGTAGGCTCTTACTTTGTTTATCTGGCGACAGTGCGGAACTGTATCGAACGCCTTCCGGAAGTCAAGGAAAATGGCATCTACCTGGGAGCCTGTATCTAATATTTTCTGGGTCTCATGAACAAATAAAGCAAGTTGGGTCTCACACGATCGCTGTTTCCGGAATCCATGTTGATTCCTACAGAGTAGGTTCTGGGTTTCCAAAAACGACATGATAAGCGAGCAAAAAACATGTTCTAAAATTCTACAACAGATCGACGTCAGAGATATAGGTCTATAGTTTTAGGCATCTGCTCGACGACCCTTCTTGAAGACTGGGACTACCTGTGCTCTTTTCCAATCATTTGGAACCTTCCGTTCCTCTAGAGACTTGCGGTACACGGCTGTTAGAAGGTGGGCAAGTTCTTTCGCGTACTCTGTGTAGAATCGAATTGGTATCCCGTCAGGTCCAGTGGACTTTCCTCTGTTGAGTGATTCCAGTTGCTTTCTATTCCTTGGACACTTATTTCGATGTCAGCCATTTTTTCGTTTGTGCGAGGATTTAGAGAAGGAACTGCAGTGCGGTCTTCCTCTGTGAAACAGCTTTGAAAAAAGGTGTTTAGTATTTCAGCTTTACGGGTGTCATCTTCTGTTTCAATGCCATCATCATCCCGGAGTGTATGGATATGCTGTTTCGAGCCACTTACTGTTTTAACGTAAGACCAGAACTTCCTAGGATTTTCTGTCAAGTCAGTACATAGAATTTTACTTTCGAATTCACTGAACGCTTCACGCATAGCCCTCCTTACGCTAACTTTGACATCGTTTAGCTTCTGTTTGTCTGAAAGGTTTTGGCTGCGTTTAAACTTGGAGTGAAGCTCTCTTTGCTTTCGCAGTAGTTTTCTAACTTTGTTGTTGAACCACGGTGGGGTTTTTCCGTCCCTCACAGTTTTACTCGGCACGTACCTGTCGAAAACGCATTTAACGATTGCCTTGAACTTTTTCCATAAACACTCAACATTGTCAGTGTCGGAACAGAAATTTTTCGTTTTGATTTGTTAGGTAGTCTGAAATCTGCCTTCTGTTACTCTTGCTAAACAGATAAACCTTCCTCCCTTTTTTTATATTCCTATTAACTTCCATATTCAGGGATGCTGCAACGGCCTTATGATCACTGATTCCCTGTTCTGCACTTACAGAGCCGAAAATTGCAGTCCTCTTAATAAAAGAGGAAACGAAACCAATCTCGTACATAACATTATTGTTGACAAATGGAGGTATATGCACAACCGTCTGGGCATATAGACACGTGCGTAAATACGATTGCTTCCAAGATGGGCAGGAATTCCAGCCCCGGATCGAATCCAGCCTGTGATTTAATGACGAGGAGTCGGTGTGCTGGCCTAGGTGAATGTAGCTTTAGGTTGCTTCCCACATTCCACAAGGTGAGTACCGGGCTGGTTCCCTTTTGTCACTTCAGATACACCCTACGCAAACAATTAGAACATTTTCTCACACATGCACATGGCATTTACTCTACACACAGACAGATTTTGTATTCTTCTACGTCTGTCCTGAAGGTTAAATAGGAGACTGACGACCTTAGCTGTTTCGTCTCCTTGAACGCTTACTCCTCAGCATCAGTATGTGTACACAGTTCTACACAGCGCTGTATGTTGCTGTCAGAGTATTGAATATGACTGCCTAGACCTTACAACAGATGTTGTCACACAACTCGTCGATATTGCATATTTTGTTCTCATAAACATTAACTTTAAGGTGATTCCATGAAAAAGAGTGAGGGGGTATAGGAGACAGGTCAGGTGTTCATGTGGGCCATAATAACTTCGTTGTCACTCTGTTGCGGAAAAAGGTTTCTATTGCAGCCATACTCGCTTTAGACATGTGGCATGTTGCCAGTTGTCAGTGCCTCAACATCCAACTGGTTCCACGAATTCATGAAACGATAGCTGGTACACTTGTCTGGTGACAGTACCGTCAAAAAAGAAGTTGGTCCATTGATGTGCCACTGCAATAATGCACAGGTCACCCCATCCTTCTGTGTATGAAGCGGTTCCTCAACGACTGCATGCTGGCTGTCACTAATTCATAAGCCCATAGTGTTGAGGTGCTTTGTTTATTAACTATCATTTTAATACTTTTCCAAACTAGTTACATTTAATAGCGAGCAGGTGGTTACCTCATTAACAGTCACCTAACAGTCAAAGTTTATATTTGGACTTTTGATATAAAACTGATATAAAACTAATTAATAGAACAATTAATTACCCCCACCCCCTGATGACGTCATAGGTTTTCCCTGGCCTGCACGTGCTCCTTCCCTCACCAACTCGCTGGGAAATCCCCTCACCACACCCAAAAAGATGTTCAGAAATTCACATTTTGGTGATCAATTCGAAGCATGGTGGAAAATTCAAAATCTCATGGGAAAGTTGTATTTTGGCGGTAGATTCAAATGCTAAATACAGTGTATGCCACATATTATACAGTGTATAGAAATTCATTTTGTATATTATCTTGGAAATACTGACGCAGTCTAATTATGACATCAGAATCCAAAATGGCCAACACAGAATACTGGTGCAGTCTAACTGCCCTCCTCTTATTGGCGGGGAATAACTGATCAAGTCGATTTCAGTACATGGGATGTTATTCAAACAGTTTCTGGGATATTGTTTGTTTATTTGTTTATTTATTTAAATAATTTGCAGAAGCCATTGCAGTGTGGAATATTCTTTACTTAAATAATTTGAGTGAGGTAGGCGTACTTACTCTTGATCAAGCACTATACAGTAGCCCAATCCAACTTCGTCAATAACTGCTGGCTGTAGAGTGCATATTTTCGCCATTGGTCGAGCACTGATGAGCTGTTCCAGAGAGTCTGACCAGTATTCCTATGTGAGAAGGATGGGTAACAATAATGGGACAACAAACTTTTACCAAAGTATGGGAGAGTAGTCTCCTGCCAATCTACAATTAATAGCTGCTGGGAGGAACATAAGGCTGAGTAATAATATCAGAACAGCGATCCATTGTCACTTTATTGTGATTTAATCACCCCTCTTCCATGTGGGTGAGGGAGGGGTGCAGACAGCAGTACACTCTACCCGCTCTTCAGCCAGGCGATTGTAAACACTTAGGCACTAACATGTAAACATATGGACATGATGACAATGGTTATTAAATTAGTGGCGAAATATGAGGAGAGACTAACGTAATGAGGCAGGGTGAATGGTTTAAAATCAGTGATAAAAAAGTGGTCAGACAGAACGGTTTAAAAAACTCAAAGACTTAAAACATCGAACAACACAGAAGAGACAATGATTATTAAAAACGGAGCACTGCACACTTTCACTATAGCTCGAAAGTACCTGGCATGGTAGATGAAAGTAAAAGTAGTTACAGACAAAGATAGGAGAGTGATGGGGGTAGGAATTGAGGTGGCAATGATAATTAGTTAGAGAAGGATCTTGGTGGACAGGAAGAGAGCAGGAAGAAAGGGCTAGCTGGCGTTGAGCTAAGAAGAGAGAGCTAGCTGGCATTGAGCTTTGTGAATTTGAAAGCAAAAGGGAGTGGGGAGCGACTGGGAGGGGGAAAAGGAGGAGGTGTGAGAGGGGAAAGATCAGGAGAGCGAGGCCCTGGAAGGATGGAGGGGGTAGGATGGATGGTTCAAATGGCTCTAAGCACTATGGAACTTAACAGGGTAGGATGGAGTTAGTGTTGGTAGAAGAGGTATATTTCGGGGCGGAGTTTATGTATGAGAGAGGGACATGGTTGAAATTTCTTTGTGAGAGGATATCGAGAGTGTGCAGATGGAATGTTGGTGGGATGTGTAGGTAGAAGTGCAGCAGCAACAAAGGATTGGATAGGAGAGAAGACACAATAGGACTGTTGGAGTCGAGTATGCAGGTGATGCAGATTATCCAGAGGTGCTCTATGTGATTGAGGAGGGGCGGGAATGTGATTAGTGAGTAAAGGATCCTTGTGGGGAAGGTAAGCAGATGTGAAAAGCGAGGCAGAAAGCATGGTGTTCTAGGATTTGGAGGGACTTACAGAGCTTGGGTCGGGAGATATCCAGACAACATTGGCATAGGAAAGAATGAGACAAATTAGGGGTTCGTATGTGTGAAGGATAGAGGACAGCATAGTTCTCGTGATTGCCCAATCAGTAGTTTTAGTACTAGTATGGGCTTTCTGTTGGATGATTGGTAAGTGCATTATCCACGTTAGTTACCGGTCGAACTTAAGTACAACCTATTTCAGGGTGTTAGTGAGCAGCACGTTATTATCATAAACTCTGAGAAAGAAGTCATGGAGACGGAAAGCATGGATGGTGTGTCCAGTAACTATTGCCCAGGTTCCAACGCAACTGTATTATTTTCTTTTATGGTATATATAAGACGCTCTATCCAACTGACCCATCGAGGACACAGTGCGCCAGTAGATCCCTGCCCCTACATACAGGAATCCAGTAGCGACATCATTGGGGAATGAAACAAACTTATAACTATTTATGAGTCGCAGATCACATCCTAGTCAACAAAAACATGAAAAATACATGGTAAGATACTTTCTACAAATCCAGTGTTCATTATTTTACTTGAACACAGCACCTCAAGACAAAATAGCTGATAAGTCACCTCGAATCTAGTCCAGCGCCATCTACTGAGTTTATTGTGTACCTGAAGAGCTGGCCAGACAGAACTTTTTAACTGCCACGACTTCTGGTCGCCAACCCCTCGTGACTGCTCCTACCAATGGCTATGGCACAACGCGAGGAAGAGTGGAACTGCAGTTCCATCGCTGACATAGACCACTCAATTTAAAAAATCCACTTTACCCAAACCAAAATGGGGATGTTGTTTTGTCAACATGTCTTGAACTTCTCATGTGAAATGTAGATTCCTCTATTTTACACGAATTATTTTCGACAACAGAACATCCCCTCCTTCTCCAGAGGGGATTTTCCTCCTTCCCACCCTCAGACCTGAGACCCTGCACCCCCTCCTCAACTGTTTCTCTCCCGCGTTCTTCCCTCCCCAGCCCCCTTCTGCACGCCCCACTGCCCATCTTCCCCCTCTCCACCCCTCCCTTCTCCATCATCTCCATGCCCCTAGCAGATCCTCTCAGTTTGCTCATCGTAATCAGTGTGCTACATCAGTGTTGTGTTTCGTGCTGTTCTCCCGTGTGCCAAGAGCTATGATATTAATTGTGTGCTGGACTTGTACATAGTGTTACTGTCAGTGGTTGTTATGTGCTACACCGTCCATCGATACTTTTATGATCTGGCCATACTTTGCCTTGTGTTCTTTAATTGTCCATTGTGTATTTTTTGTGTGTACTACTTTTTTACAGTTTTTATCTCCATTTTACAGTCGCCTCCCTTTTTGTTTGTTCTCTTCCATACTGTTCCTCCTTTTTATATCAATGCACACCATATTTTGGTGATATTAAGCTGATAATAAAATAGCAGTGTGAAAACTCATGTAAGGTCCGAGTTCTTCTGTCTTCGAAAATAACTCATATAAAAGGGAGGAATCTTCATTCTACATGGAAAATTCGAGGTGTTTTGACAAAGTAACATCTGTGTTTAGAATTTGTTATAGTGAATTTTTTAAACTGGGGAGTCTGTGTTAGGGGTGGAACTGCACTTAGTCCAAGCTGCACTTACATGTCTGAAATGCGCCACAGCCAGGGGCAGGAGTGTTCATGAGGGATCAGCAACTGGAATTTGTGGTGATTCCAAAGAAAAGATGCAGCTGGCCAGCTCTTCAGATACGCAATACACTTAGTAGATGGCGCTGAACTAGACCAGAGATGACTTGTCAGCTTTTTTGTCGTGAGATGCGTGTTTAAGTGAAATAACGAACACTGGATTCATAAAATATATTGTACAATATAATTCCCATGTTTTTGTTGGCTGGAATACGACCTGTAAATAGGTATAAGTATGTTTTATTCCCCAGCGCTGTTGCTACAGAAGTCATGTATATATGGGCAGGAATTTATAGCCGCTCTTGGACAGTGGGTCGCTGTTATAATGCTATTGCCTAACTTTATACTCCTACCAGCAGCTATTCATTTATAGATTGGCAGGAGGCTACTCCTCTGTATTTCAATGAAAGCTTCCTTTCAGATTATTGTTACCCATATTTACTGTATATGCCTATTGGTTAGACTGGCTGGGGCAATTGTTCAGAGCTAGACTAATAGCGAAAATATCCTCTCTACATCCAGCAGTTACTGACAAAACTGGATACAGCTACTGTCTAGCGCTCAGTAAATGAGAGCTACACCTGCCAAACTCAAATTGTTGAAATAAACAATATTCCACATTGCATTGGCTTTTACTGTTTGTTTAAATAAATAAATAAACAAGTAAACAAACAATATCTGAGAAATTGTTTGAACAATATTCCTTACTCTGCAATCAATATTATTGGATATCTCCAGCCAATAGGTGGAGGGGAACTAGGCTGCTCCAGTATTCTTGGATTGTGATGTCATAGTTTGACTGTCTGAATATTCCAAAGATGACACACAGATTGAATTTATCTAAATAAAGAATATATTATTGTTATGTCTTGCATTGTGATGTCATAGTTAGATGGTCTCAACATTCCCAAGATGATATGCAAATTGAATTTATATAAATAAAGAATGTATTATTATAATATCCCCTGCCATACAATGTAATTCGTATTTAAATTTCCCACAAAATTTTGAATTTCCTGCCATTTTTTAATTTCCTACAAACATTTGGTTTTCCTGCCATTTTTTGGGTTTGGGGAGGGAATTTCCCAGTGGTAGGGGATATACATGACATCATCAGGGGATGACTAGTTGAGGTATTAATTTATCTGCATAATTAATTTGACATCAATCTGATATCTCAAGTGCACAATCTATTTGAGTTATTAATTAATCTGCATAATTAATTTGACATTAATCTAATATCACATTGCACCACAACCTTTTGAGGTATTAATCTTATAATTAATTTGACATCAATCTAATATCAAAAGTGCACCAAAACCTGCATTGCCCTACTACTCACGACTTCACGTCTGCCTGCACCGCCTCTTCACTATCAAACTGAAGTCCTCAAAGCTGTTGTTTACGTTTTGGAAACAGACAAAAATCATATGGGTAATTATGGACTACATGGTGGATGATCTGTGATACTGGACCCAAGGCGTCGTATTGTTGCAGATGCATCAGCGCTCAAATGTTGTCTGGTATTTCACGCCGAAAAAGAGAGTGCTCCGTGTCTGGCAGAAATCTTCGAGTTGGAAACTCGATTCCAGCATACTTTTTCTGACACACCGACATCTTTACGTTACAAACCGGCATGTTACACGCTGCGATTCGATGCCCTCTAGCGGCAGAATGCCGCAAATATGTAGTCATTAAGAATGAAGAAGCAGAATGTTAGTAACGTTTGTTTTATTTAAAAATGAAATTTGGAAGCATTATTTTTCAGCACACAGTTGTCATCCACGCGCCTGTATATGTAACTAGTAAAATGTCAGTAAGCCAGAAGACAGAAACGACAAGATACGAATGTTAGTCTGCGGATACTTGAGGAAGAAGAGGAGGTGTGTTTAGGTAAAGGTAATCATGATGCTAATGACATGACCGCAAGTGATCGCAGAAAGATAGATCCACTTCGCTTGAATTGAGTGATAAGCTGCATGGATTGTGAAACAGACGAACCACTAAATCTCCTCCAAAATATTTGAATACTCCATAAAGTAACATAATTATTCATCTTCGTGGAAGGAAAGACAGTGTTAGTTCGGTCAAGACTTCAAGAGAAGCACTGACGTAATGCAAAATGTTGTTTCATGTTGTAACACTGAAAACATGAACTAACATTGAAAACATTCGTTCAAGAGATGTGTGATTGACAGCAAAGAAATAAGATGCCTCATCGGCATCCTTTGTCGCTGGTATGATGAGTTCTTAAAGAAAGAATCTGAAGCAGCTGTAGGATACCTCGAAAGGCAATGGACTGTTGTTTTCTTACTGTAAGCCAGAACAGATTTCGTTTGTCTTTTTATAATGTAAATGCGAATGATTTTCAGAAGAGTGAAGATAAGCAAGTTCCCATCACAAATGTATTTGAACTTAGGGTTAATAAATTTATTGATTTTCCCCTCCAAGTGAGGACCTAACTATCAATGAGGCAGTAGATTCCAAGGAAACCAAGAAAATATAGCTTCCATATATTTGCTCTTGTTGATGTTGAGACTGGCTCTACAGTTCATTTGGAATCGTATGTCGAACAACAGCCTGATGAAAAGCTTCATGTCGGTGATGATGCTAAAGATGGTGTGTTGACATTAATGGAACAGAATTCGGGAATAAATACAGATGTGAAAGGTAATAACTGGTTTAGTAGCGTGAATTGCGCTCAGTCACTGCTGCAGGAAAAGAAATTCATACATGGGGACGCTGAGAAAAGCTGGAAGAGAAGATTCCAAAGGAAACACTTCCATGTAACATAAGAGACAGATACTCCTCACTGTGTGGTGCTAGTAATACAAGCTCTTTTGTGTCATACTTCCTAAAGAAAAATGAAAGCGAACTAGCAGTATCAACGAAGCATAATGATAATGCAATTGGTGTAGGCAATGTGATGAGGGGAAAGCTTAAATTGTCACATCTTATAATCGGAAATTGAAGTCCGTCTTGTTAATCAGTTGTGTCCAGAAAATAATGTCCCTAGGATCACTAGAAGATAGCTATAAAATTAAAACTTTCACAAATTCATTCTACAGTGCTGCCCCTCGCATCTGGAATTAATTCCTGCACACGCTGCGCACAACTCAGTGTTCTGTTGCTTTTAAGAAGCTAAAGCAGTTCCTTCTACTACCCGACAAAAGCTTCCCGAAAAAGAAACTAATATGACCAGTTTATCCGTCTGTCGAACAGTAAAGCAAATTCTTCTATCTCCCACTTACGCTTTCTTCTCGTTTCTCAGTCACACATCTCACTTTCTTTTCCCCTGTCTCCACAAACTGAGTTTCATCACGTTCCTCTTTCTCTCATTGCGTTATTTCTTACCTCATGTCCGTAGCTGCTAGCACTCGTAGATTAAGTGTACCGTCCTATAATTTGTCTTGATACTTGTGTTTCTAATGAATGAACGTTGAACCGTGAATTTCATTTCAAAACCTTTTCTTAAGAATTTACTTTATTTACTAGCGATCCATCAAGAACATTAACACATTTAATCACACTATGTGAGCGTGGAAGTAGTTGCCAATTGGTAACTGATGACACAAATTAAATTTTTTTTAATAAATGGAAATGTTATTACTAAGAGCCTTCTGTTTTTTTGAAACAGAGTGAAAGCACCCTGTAAATATCAAGTTAAAATTTATTTAGAGGCAGAAATAACAATATATATATATATATATATATATATATATATATATTTTTATAATATGAGCTTTCGGGCTGAGAACCTTGCCGCTCCCTTTTAACACGGCCGTAGTCACGACCGCTCACAACAACCTCTGAAAGACTACTCTGGTTCAAATCTGCAACACACCAGATTATTTTAAACTAAAAATTTTAACAACTCACACAAACACATAAACTATGCACCCTGTAAGAGGGATGGAAATGGTGCAAAACACTCACATTAAAATTATTTGCCACCGAAAGTGCAACTCGTTTTTAAAAGAACTCTTACAGTGGAAGGGTGGCAACTTTATATACTAAAAAGACCATTTAAATAAAATCCATGAAATGCAGTTTTACATAAAATGTACCAACATGCTCTGCATTACACATATACCACCTCGCAAGATGTTAGGCAAGATAAAAACATATTTCAGGAATTCGGCCTTTACACCTTAAGCAATAAATTCGTTAACACCGAATCCGACAAACATTACAAAGGCAGCTGTTAACGTATGGCAGATTGCTCTAACCCGCCCCAACTCCACAAGGGAAAACGGACCACCCAATTAATAAATAACCACCTTCCCGCGGGTGGGCAAAAGGAGAAGAATGGTGGGACGACCCCAAAACATCTACATCTACATCTACATTTATACTCCACGAGCCACCCAACGGTGTGTGGCGGAGGGCACTTTACGTGCCATTGTCATTACCTCCCTTTTCTGTTCCAGTCGCGTATGGTTCGTGGGAAGAACGACTGTCTGAAAGCCTCCGTGCGCGCTCGAATCTCTCTAATTTTACATTCGTGTTCTCCTCGGGAGGTATAAGTAGGGGGAAGCAATATATTCGATACCTCATCCAGAAACGCACCCTCTCGAAACTTGGACAGCAAGCTACACCGCGATGCAGAGCGCCTCTCTCGCAGAGTCTGCCACTTGAGTTTGCTAAACATCTCCATAACGCTATCACGGTTACCAAATAAACCTGTGACGAAACGCGCCGCTCATCTTTGGATCTGCTCTATCTCCTCCGTCAACCCGATCTGGTACGGATCCCACACTGATGAGCAATACTCAAGTATAGGTCGAACGAGTGTTTTGTAAGCCACCTCCTTTGTTGATGGACTACATTTTCTAACAAAACGGCTGGTGACCTCCCCAAGAAAATTAGTAAAATTTAACAAGTAAATGAAACGACATATCTCCAGTCATTTAACTTCTAATAAACTGCGATTTCTGGCAAAGACCTGGCGCAGCACCCCCAACGCTCCCCCGAACCGTCCGCTGCCAACAGCTTCAACGGACGCAGGAAGGCGCGTCGGTCTCCCGTCTCAAGGCGTCGCAGCTCGCACCGGCCAGCCCGATGTCGTGGTTTGACTCCTGTTGCTCATACGGCGTGGCCCACTGGACTCACGTTGGGACCTCACATGCGCCGACGCTCAAGGCGGAAAAGTCACCTTGTGTCTCAGTGAGCGACCGACCAACCGATCGATTCAACCGCCAATGCCCGAACAACTCGAGCAGACGGGTGGCCTAACGCGCAGACTCCGATGCAGGAACTTAGCCACGACCGGGCGACCACTAGCTGAGTTCTGTTACTGGCGGGGTGGCAAGACTCATTTGCGGGCTTTAAAGTTTGATCCAAACGACAGACATACTAGCACTCCGGCGGCAGACACTAACTGCCGCACAAATGCCAACGAGAGAGACCAGCAACTTGTCACGCGAGACTGACCCAGCCTCACTCCGACTGACCAAACGCCACTGGCGAGCTTATAGCGCCCCTTAAATGCATGTGAACAGGCAATCTTTCCCCTTTTCCACCAGAGAGAGACACCAAAGCTGCGACTGCCACAGCGGCGTCACCGCCACAAACGGTGGGCGACTGCTTCACACTACGTGCTGCGGCGCGCTCTTCAAAACAGCAAATTTTACCACGGCTCATACGTAAATCTTGTTTGTTTAAAAATTTTTTTACGCTGATAAATGTAGCCTAATGTAAAGCATGTGGAATCCCAGGTTAGATCTAAGATTATCCCACCCTTGTCAGGTTAGAAACCAATAAAAAACAGTCAACGAATAAATTTCTCTTTACTTTCACCTTAACATCTTAGTGCAGCTCACGTTTGGAAGAATATGTACCATACCCGACAACGTACATCGCATCACGCCCCGTACGGTGACTTGAAGAGTTCAAACGTACTCGTGCAGTAGTTTGTTTTAACTCGAACAACTAAATACGAGTATCTAGAAAACGACGAAATGTTCTAAGTGAAAGTTAATGCATAAAGGGGACATCTGTCGGTGTTACAACTGCCGCCTCCCCCCCCCCACCCCCTCCCCCCACCCACTAACCATCCCCCCAGCGTGGGTGCGGTGAACTTCGTATTTTCACATGCGAAACCCCCGCTCCCCATTTTATTGCACATTCGGATTCTACGTTAAAAAGTACATACAGTTTACTCAAACCATTGTTTTCCATTCATGATAAGTGGAGCTGTAATCGGCAAGTATCAAGTGTGCCTACGTTTGCAACTGAGAACCGGTGCATTTGATTCTGAATTTCATTTACGATGTAAGTTCCCTTGCTTCTCCGAAATATTGTACCCCATTTGTGAGAAGCAAGGGAACTCAACGATATCGAGCATCCTGGTGGGAACAGAAAAGTATTAGTTCCAGATTATTGTTGCTGGATCACGCCAAACGTAGTTTCTAACCAGACATTGAAACAGCTATCCATATTTGTAACACTAAAGTGATTTTCGAACATAAATATCGACCGGTAGAACACAAAGGATTGCATTTAAATCGCAAATGAAATATAGGATAAATGAAATACCGAATCAAAGGCGCCGGTTCTCAATTGCAACAACAGACACGCTTGATTTTTTCGCTTATAGCAAAATCTATGACGAATAGACAGCAATGCCAGAATGAAATTTTCACCCTGCAGATTAAAATTGTGTGCCAGAGCGAGAATCGAACTCAGGAGTTTTGTCTTTTGCGGCCTTGTGCTGTACTAACTGAGCTACCCAAGCACGACTGATAATTCGTCCTTACAGCTTTACTTCCACCAGTAGCTCGTATCCTACCATACAAACTTCACAGAAGCTCTCCTGTGAAACTTGCAATTCTTGCACTGCTGGAAGAAAGAATAATGCGGATCATGGCTTAGCCACAGCCTAGGGGATGTGTCCAAAATGAAATTTTCACTCAGGAGCGGAGTGTGCACTAATACGAAAGTTCCTGGCAGATTAAAACTTGAAACGTCCCCTTTGAAAAATTTATACATGACCGTGGTTAAACTGACATACAATATTTTTAGCGCAACGCAATCTGACTTTCAAAAATCCCTACAAAAGAATGGCCCTGACTAACATTAACCTATACGTTTCACAAATCACTTACCTCACAAAAATCTTGGTTACTCGAACTACTGCAATACAGCGAGCACCACTACTGCCAGCTAAATAAAAGATTCAAACTACAGAAGGCACTAACTACTGATAGAGATAGTTAGCAAATGAAAGATATTAATAGAGAACAAACAATTTATTTACCTTAATATCATCAAAAGTCATAATATATATAGGAGCTCATAACATCCATTCTTACAAATATCAAAACTCCGCCATTTCTCTCTCCACATCCACCACTGCTGGCGGCTCACCTCCAACTGCGCAACGCTACGCGCTGTTCACATCCAGCTGCCGCTGCCCAACACTACGATGGCAGACAACAATGTAAACTAGCCACAGACTGCACACAGCACAGCCAGTGATTTTCATACGGAGCGCTACGTAACGTTGCCAATAAGAAAACATAAACAGCCTACTTACAAACTGTGTGCCGGAACTCGGGATCTTTGCCTTTCGTGGGCAAGTGCTCTATAGACTGAGCTATCCAAGCACGATTTGCGACATGTCCTCACAGCTGGACTAGCCGGGGTAAAGCGTCAGTCCCGAATTCTAGTCTCCATCTGACACACAGTTTTAATATATCAGGAAGTTTCAGAAAACAAAGGTCTTAGTAAACCGTACGTCTTTCTCGCACAGAATCGGAATGCGCAATAAAATGAGGGATTCTCGTTTGAAAATACTAATTTTTTCCAGCCCATGCAGAAGGGGTGGTTAGGAGGTGGTCAGTTGCAGCACAGAGATGTGTACTCTTCACTAATATTAACTTTCACCTCGAACATTTTTACCGTACGGTGGGTCGTTTCTGGGACATTTAGTTCTCTCTAGTTAAAACAAACATCCTGTTTATTTAAATACATGCAGTATTTTAGAGACACAAGTAATGTGGTCTCAGGTTATAAATGTGGTAGAGGTGGGATGGCGACAAATACAGTGAATGAAATGTATCTGACAGCAATCAACAAATAATAATGATAATAAGAAGACAAAATGGGAACTTTTCTCAAAACCAGGTTAGCTGTTTCACAGCAATAATTTCAGAAATAGTCATACAGAATACTTCTAGCTCTAGGAATTACACATCTTTTGCTTGTTTAATACTACGAATCTCATGCCAATACAAATATGTGTGAAGTATTCAACAAATGATGAATTGTAAATCTGGTGCTGCAAATAACGACAGCGTATCTTCAAAATGCCTTCAAACACAGTGTGATATACGTTGTAATCTAGTGACACTATAGTTAACAGGATAGGTCAAGAACAAAGAAAAAAATTGGCATGTTTGTAGATTGTAGTCTAAGGGGGACCCACTGAGTTTGACGCGCTTTCTGCAGTAAAAACAAATGTATTTTCGAGATTTATGGTGGCAGTCAGTTATCACTGCATCAGAGATTTTGTTTGGGTGCTGGTAGCTTTTGTAAACTTCGTCCTTTATCTAGTATAGATTCTTGCAATTTAATATTAGCGTTAAGTCTGTTCTGATAATTAGTCACATTAGATACACCAGAACTTTGTCTCTCTTAATTTTATTTTATGTCACACTTTTTGGAATTAGGAACACGTTAACTCGTTGTACCTTGGGTTACAATTTTTTCAAACGTCTGCCAAAAACTGTCATCCTTCTGAAACCCTATAAGGTATTAAAATTACCCATTGCAGGAACTGTGATTAAGTAAACACTTCTCATTTTACAATTTTTTCCTCAATTTCATAGCTCAAGTTCTCGTTCAACAACTTTTTAGCATTGAAATTTACTCCTTGTTATCTTTACTCATTTGTTATCTTTAACATTTGTTGGTACGATTTTTAATATATAACGGAAACTGGTGTATGTGATGTCAGAGAATATCTTGAGAATATACTGGGTGAGTCACCTAACATTTCCGCTGGATATATTTCGTAAACCACATCAAATACTGACGAATCGATTCCACAGACCGAACGTGAGGAGAGGGGCTAGTGTAATTGGTTAATACAAACCATACAAAAATACACGGAAGTATGTTTTTTAACACAAACCTACGTTTTTTAAAATGGAATCCCGTTAGTTTTGTTAGCACATCTGAACATATAAACAAATACGTAATCAGTGCCGTTTGTTGCACTGTAAAATGGTAATTACATCCGGAGATATTGTAACCCAAAGTTGACGCTTGAGTACCACTCCTCCGCTGTTCCATCGTGTGTATCGGAGAGCACCGAGTTAGGTAGGGATCCAAAGGGAACGGTGATGGACCTTAGGTACAGAAGAGACTGGAACAGCACATTATGTCCACATGCTAACACCTTTTTATTGGTCTTTTTCACTGACGCACATGTACATTACCATGAGGGGTGAGGTACACGTTCGACGGGCGTTTATAGGACGTGGAGGACGCATAAATTGGCCAGCCCGTTCTCCTGATCTTACACCTCTGGACTTCTTTCTGTGGGGTACGTTAAAGGAGAATGTGTACCGTGATGTGCCTACAACCCCAGAGGATATGAGACAACGTATTGTGGCAGCCTGCGGCGACATTACACCAGATGTACTGCGGCGTGTACGACATTCATTACGCCTGAGATTGCAATTGTGTACATCAAATGGTGGCCACCACATTGAACATCTGTTGGCCTGACATGTCGGAGCACACTCTATTCCACTCTGTAATTGAAAACGGAAACCACGTGTGTACGTATACCTCACCCCTCATTGTAATGTACATGTGCGTCAGCGAAAAAGACCAATAAAAAGGTGTTAGCATGTGGACGTAATGTGCTGTTCCAGTCTCTTCTGTACCTAAGGTCCATCACCGTTCCCTTTGGATCCCTACGTAATTCGGTGCTCTCCGATACACACGATCGAACAGCGGAGGAGTGGTACTCAAGCGTCAACTTTAGGTTACAATATCTCCGGATGTAACTAACATTTTACAATGCAACAAATGGCACTGATTACGTATTTGTTTATATGTTCAGATGTGCTAACAAAACTAACGGGGTTCCATTTAAAAAAATGTAGGTTTGTGTTAAAAACATACTTCCGTGCATTTTTTTATGGTTTGTATTAACCAATTACACTAGCCCCTCTCCTCACGTTCGGTCTGTGGAATCGATTCGTCAGTATTTGATGTGGTTTACGAAATATATCCAGCGGTAACGTTAGGTGACTCACCCTGTATAGAAGATCCTTTAACTACAATAAAATAGAGCTTTGCCCATGTATAGTGTTCAGTACGGCACACTGTTCGATATACATCAATCTCACAAATTGCTTAGTAATAATTAAATTCCTTATCTAGTTGCTCCAGCGATAATCTCTCTCCTTCATATTTCAGTGAAACGAGGTTAACACCATCTAGTAAGATTTGCTTTTTATTCCTTCTCAGTACCAGAAGCTATCTATATGTTTCCCACGCAGCACATAGTAACCTGTTCATTAGATTCATTTCATTTAGGATACAATAAGAACGACAAAACTTGTTAAACGTGAAAAGTGATATAATACCAAACCCTGTTGATAACATAAAACCTTTTATAATTAAACTGTACCCGAAATGTAGATCTGAATGCGAGCATTTAAATTTGATATTAATACTTTCAACGGGAAATGTAACACAATATCAAAGGAAGAAATGTTACATGATATAGTGATAATAACACATTTTGATACACACTGAATTACATAATATTAATGAATGAGAGAGGAAATGGAAAGGTTATGCTTGACGCATATAATACTGTGATTGGTAGTGTAATAAGTGTAGAAATAGCCAACGATCATATCTTAGAATTGAGAGGAACATGATTCTACACAGAATTATTTGCCTGACTCGTCCGCTCGTAACCCTATTACAGTGTGTTATTCATTTCGTCGTGCTCTCCCCGTAACCATGCAGACTGTCCACGACAAGCAAGTTAATTATTCTATTTTTGCGGTCAGAACTTCTAGCCGCGGTTTAGAAATCAGGCTATGCATTATTTTCAGTATTGATGTCGCTTACGGCTAGGTCAGCAATGAAGTTCCCTGTTGCTATACGTTGCATTGTCACGCAAAGTAAATACGTTCGATTTTATTGCACTACAAACCTGCCAATATGACACTACTTACTACGTCAAAGCTCTTACTCGAGAAAATGAGGTTTGAGAAACTAGTGCTCTGTATAACAACAGACACTTCACTTTCTGTGATACAAGACAATGCAAACGCAGATATATCGCTTGTGCGACGAGGTAGGGCTAACTTTTCACTAATTATCATAAGAACATCTTCATACGTAAGCATAAATATTCTGCAGAAACTATGATTAGTATTATACAGATAATGATTTCTTTATGCTGCGCAGATCTTTAGTGACAAACACATACGCAATGATAACATTTTGACAATGTCATTGCGATGCAGGAATTACGAACAAAATGCTCGAAAGTGTGTATGTGTTATGTGACTCTACTTTGGGTTAATACAACATCTGCAATGGTATAGTAAATGATAAAGGGTAGGCTAGCAATAAGTTGTGACTTCGTTCCTTAAAGAGCTTCTGCGTCAAAGAAGGAAAAATTATACTACTTGTCGTAGTCCTTGAAATGAACCTTGGAAGTCCAAAACGTGGTATAATACGTACCTGACAACTGTGTGGTGTTGGTTCCAAGTAAAACTATAGTATGCAAGAATTTTCTTGACATTTCAATGTCTTTTCCTTTATCTGGCAAAATTTTCTAAATTAAAAGATTTCACGCAGTCGCACATCTCCAGCAACTTTCGACAGGACTTACATCATTCGGATCAAAGGTCTACATAAATCTTCTTCATTACCATGCTGGACCCTTCTGCTTTCTTAAAACGCTTAAAAGAGGCCTCTCAGACAAAAATCGAAGTTCCTCTCGCAAGTATCAACTTTCTTGAGATGATTCAGGTTTCGACAGCTTCATCGAAAGAAGATAAGTTCGAATGGGCTTCCTAGTTGCCGATGCAAGTTTTTATGCACAGTATTCCAACGACTGACGTAGTACGCCACCTGAAAATCAATAATGTTGTATTACTTGAGTCACAAACAACCTTTAGATTTACGGATCGAATCCAGTCTAATACCGTGGCAGTCTGAGATCTACCTAGATGGTTACCCACACCCAATTGTACTAATTGCAGAGTCATTCCAATATTCTCCTCTGGAAAGGAACAGATAAACGATTTAACATTACAAAGTGTATTTAAATTGGTGACAAATGTGTGCACTAAAATTTTCTTCACAAAGATGAAACTGTAGTGTTAACAAGATCCGCTCAACATATTTCACGAAGGGGGCAAAACATTTTTCACAAAGTGCTAATGGGGTTGTTTTTCAATGTTTTGAAGAAGTAATTACACGCCTTCATTTCTGTGAGAATATCGGTTAACGAGACGGAGATTTTGCTATGTTATACCATTAAAACATTTACTGCCAGTTTTTTCAAAACTGTCATAGTACAGATAATCGGCCATTCTTGTGAACTTATTTTGTTAAATGTTCCTCTACAATAGAAAATATGGAATCGTTTCATCTAGAAAAATAGTTGGTTTAGTTGCTTGAAAAAGTAGAGAACATGAAAGACACGACAAGGTATTTGGCTCATTGGCTAGAGTCATTTCTCAGCAAATTGTTTCGATATTTTTAACCGTTCGAGAAACATTACGACTGTCAACTTTATACAGCACGTCTTATATATTTAGGGTGCACCATATAGGAATTGCAACACTTTTGTCGTGTCTACAACCGTGACAGGTACGAATATACAATTGTCGTGTTTGATGTTCCCTGTTGAAATTAGGGACGTACAGAACTTTTGCATTTTATTTAGTTTCCTTTACTGTGACAAAATTCTGCTTGAATGAACTTCAGCTTATTCTGTGGAACTAATACAAAACACGCTTTTTATAAACACGTGTACAAGACTATGTCATTAAAGTGCCACCGCAATTCTGCATCTCTACAATGAAATTTTCCTTGGCTCGCTACACAATTTTACCTAAATCTCACTAAGAAATCGTCGAATTTAATCTGTGGGTTGAAGAGTTATTCAGGGCTTGTTGGTGTAAGGGACCAAATTCTCACTCTACGAAAGAAGAAGCCACAGGAAATCAAATAACAAGATCGCCGTTTTAATTACCTTAACGTGACGAAGACGTGTAGAAACCTTTAAGAAAAAAAGCAGTCCTTCTCCCTCAGAATGACTGTTTGCATCGATCTGTGGATATCATTCGTTTCTGAATCCCATACAATTATTTTAAAGCGTAAAAACTTCATTACAGTGTCACGGAAAAGTTCGCCAATAACTTGTTACAGCAGCCTCATGTTCGAAGACATAATACAAAATTATGCCACTCGGCTAAAGACCACACTAGACAATAGTTTTTCTCAGTACGCAAAAACTGGTTGTATATGATATGAGTATTTTTGTGCCCAAGATTGGTCTGTTTTGTTTATTTACGTACACATTAAGGTGTAAGTGTGAGTCATTGCTGAATTTGATTTTATGGAAAAATTATTATGTAATCATATTTAATTAATATCCATCTTTTTTAGACGGGCCAAGGAAACAACAAATAAGATTCAATAAACTGGTGCAAGTATTGTCAAGGTCCCGAAGAGAAAGAGGGCGTGACCTGTGTGTGTATGTGTATGTGTGTGTGTGTGTGTGTGTGTGTGTGTGTGTGTGTGTGTGCAGTGTGCGTGTGTGTGCATTGTGCAGTGTAGTGTAGTGTGTGTTTGTGTGGACAGTGACCAATGATGTGACACAAACGAATAGTACACAAATATCTTTTAGATTTTATAATGAACATGTTTGCAAAAATGTGTAAAAACTAAGAACACAGCATATTAATCAAGAAATTACGAGATAGTATTACATACTGTGTAGATGAATTAGTCAGTTTAATAAACGATACCACGTGTTTTCCTAGGAATTGTCAGGCCGTTCATCTCTTGCATTATTTATTTATTTATCGTTTGAGATGAACTCGTGGACATACAATGTGCTTAGGGAATTTGCCTTACTCCAGCTGTGGAGCTGAGAAATCAAGTACATCACGTTTAATGCGTATAAGCTATAAAATACATAGTAAAATGAAGAGCGCAACGTGCATTGCAGTGGACTGTAAAATGACGAGTAAATATACGCTGTAAAAAAGAGGCAAGAGAAAGGAACAATGAAGAGAACGGTAACGTGAAGAGATGAATGAACATTAAAATAAGAAATGAAAATAACAGTACAATGAACAATAAAATAATTAATAAGAAGAACAATAAAATGAACAATAAATTTACACTAAAAATTGACAGTTGACTAATGGAGATGGATCGCAACATAAAATGGAAAATACTAATGCCTAAGCCATCCACCCAGTAAATTGCAGCGTCCTTCAGTGACATAGATCTGTTTTTGGTCCTTGGTGCACTGTGATGTTGCAGATACTTGCAGTATGGTCCACCCTCTGGCGCTGAGCACCACAGCCACATTGGTGAAGTTTGGACACTGTAGTTCTTTGTGTTGAGTGGGTAGTGTGCCATTGTTTCGTACGTACCTGTGTCAAGGAGTAAGAGTAAATTCTGCGCGCAGGGCCGCAGCATCCGATTAATCGTTTCTGACCCTCGAAAATAAGCAAATTTTGGCATTCATTCAAAAATCAAAAGTGAAAAAATGAGTTGATGAGAACTACTGATCATAACGGGATAAAAACCTCATGCAGCGAGTACTGACAGTAGTGATACGGTCTTTGACGACTAGTGACGGCTCACTAGGAGAGAAACAACACAGAAACGGGGAAATCTCTGTGCTAACAACCTCAAAATACGACGAAAGCCCTCAGACTAAACTATTTTATACCTAAAGGCGTCTAGTCATTCAATTTTTACGTAATGTAACTTCTAGTGATAGATGCATGACACCTGTTTCATAAAACAGGCTGATTTCAAGTTTTTTAAGGCGATTTAGCACATTATCTTCTTAAATTTGGTTTAAATACGTCAATGTAGGTGGAGCAGCTCCGGAACAGCTAGTTATATGCTTTCACATGCGTGACACTCGTGACTCGTATCCATTGACAGTGTGGCACTCTCAGATCCCCAGGGAGTGCTCTACGGTTTCCTTCTTGGGATATGAGATCACCGTATCTTACACGTTTCAAGTCCGACGCGAACTGCATGGCTTTACTTTTAACTCCTTAATTTAATTCCATTATAGTCAATCTGAAGATGAGCGGTGACACCTGAAATAGTTAAAATGACTTGTAATTGGGCCGGAGAGCACCTTTTGAAAACAAAACACAATTTTTTTCGCGAAATTCTTTTCTTTTTGAAGACGTAAAAATGTTTTAAATTACTACTTTAAGGAAATTCCGACACGCCAAAATCTAGAATCGATCGCGTTATGTAAATAACGTCGAATTGGATTCTATTTCTTCGTGGTGGAAAAAAGAAAGGGTTTGATACAATACAAGAATCTTTCGTTGTGATGCACTCTCGCAACAGACCGAGACCTCGCTTGTGGCGAGAACCTGCTGTTCTGTCATTCCCTTAAATCGGGGACTCTTTTTGTCGTTGCAGACAGTCATTCTTTCTCAGCCTCCGGAAAGGATTTCAGGAAGCCGCAACCGTTTCGTCCCTGTCTGTCGTGTCTGCTGCCTACTCCGCCCTCCAGTAGCACTGTCGGAGACGGTGGTCCTGGTTGCAGGCGCAGCTATTTGTGGGCGCCTAATGGCCTTATCTTTCTTCGGCTGAGACAGTGGCAACAGTGGGGAACAACATACAAAGACGCCTAATTAGCTGGTGTGCGTGTATGTGTGTGAGTGTGTGTGTGTGTGTGTGTGTGTGTGTGTGTGTGTGTGTATGTACGTGTGTTTGCCTGTGTGTGTGAGGAGGGAGGGTGGGGGCAGGGCTGGGTCAGTGGCCGCCGCCTGGACCCAGCTGCAGGACCTCTTCCAGCTCCAGCAAGGCGCCAGTCACGCCTCCAGATTGCCGCGACCTGGCCATCCTGGCCGACTAAAGGCGCATTAACGCTGAACAAGCACTGCGCCGCAGTGCGGCCGTAATTTCTGCGGCCACCGGACGGGACGACTTGGAGCGCACTCACGGTGAAGGGGCCAGGCGACGGCGGCGCTAGGATCCGCAGTCGTGACGAATTAGCGGAAAGACGCAATGATGAACCAGCAACACGCTGTTCGGGGGTCACTTTTATCCAAGCATCTCTTATATGTTTCTGACATTTCTCGTATTATCGTATTTTTACGGTTCCTTATCTCAATCGCTAAAAACGGAACCAAAATTGCCCGTCTGTCTGTCCGACTGTTAAAATCCCTTTTTCTCACGAATGGGGGACGATTACGTCACATGTGGCCCCTTGGCGGTGTTTAACATTGGTGCTACTAGGCAAATTATGTCACATATTCTGATACTCGCAACTCACTAAAAAAAAACCTATAGTGTAGTTCCCGCTCACCTAGAATAATGAAATTCGGCAAGAAGTAAGTTCTCACAATACAATGGAAAATTGTACTGAAATGCAAGAGGATCTGCAGCGAATTGACGCATGGTGCAGGGAATGGCAACTGAATCTCAATGTAGGCAAGTGTAATGTGCTGCGAATACACAGAAAGATAGATCCCTTATCATTTAGCTACAAAATAGCAGGTCAGCAACTGGAAGAAGTTAATTCCATAAATTATCTGGGAGTACGCATTAGGGGTCATTTAAAATGGAATGATCATATAAATTTGATCGTTGGTAAAGCAGATGCCAGACTGAGATTCATTGGGAGAATCCTAAGGAAATGCAATCCGAAAACAAAGGAAGTAGGCTACAGTATGCTTGTTCGCCCACTGCTTGAATACTGCTCAGCAGTGTGGGATCCGTACCAGATAGGGTTGATAGAAGAGATAGAGAAGATCCAAAGGAGAGCAGTGCGCTTTGTTACAGGATCATTTAGTAATCGCGAAAGCGTTACGGAGATGATAGATAAACTCCAGTGTAAGACTCTGCAGGAGAGACGCTCAGTAGCTCGGTACGGGCTTTTGTTAAAGTTTCGAGAACATACCTTCACCGAAGAGTCAAGCAGTATATTCCTCCCTCCTACGTATATCACGCAAAGAGACCATGAGGACAAAATCAGAGAGACTAGAGCCCACACAGAAGCATACCGACAATCCTTCTTTCCACGAACAATACGAGACTGGAATAGAAGGGAGAACCGATAGAGGTACTCAAGGTACCCTCCGCCACACACCGTCAGGTGGCTTGCTGAGTATGGATGTAGATGTAGACAAGTAAAGGGAAAAAAACGAATATTGTCAATTTATATCTATACCATACAAAAATTAGTAGCCCTGCATTGAGGCCGACTGGATTGCAATGGTAAGTCAAACAACAGGCAAGGAATGATTTTATTGCTCATATGACACGTTTCGGAAATTATGCATCACCAGCTATCAGGACCGATTACTGCACCTCGTATTTGAAGCAAACATTTCGCAACCTTTTTAGTCTGCGAATGTTCGTTTCACTTGCAAGGTGAAACTCCATATCTGTTTGTAGTAATTGTTCCTTGATACATGATTGCGGATAAATTCCGAAACGTTTCATATGAGCAATAAAATCATTCCTTACCTGTTGTTTTACCATTCAACCTGGTCTGCCTGAATGGAGAACTACTGATTATTATAATAATGGTGGCCTGCCACATGCATGACTTTGTCACAATTATATTACTGAAATTGAAACATTCTGGAAAATCTTGGAATCCTGGGACCGATATCTTGCCAAGTATGAATATCGATAACAGGCAAAATCGGTCGAGATTCTCGATTCCCGTTATGGGTGAACCGTCTAACACGTAATTAAGTGTGTAAGGAACCGTTAGTGAGAGAGTCTTACTCGCGCCTGGTCAGTTTTTTTGTGAACACCAGTGAGAATATACCTATTGCTTGTTATAATTAGCATTAACACGAGCCACTACTAATAACATAGAATCCCAAATTCACAACTGCCTTTGATATACTTATCATGTGGTCGTTTGCTGACCAGATGCGCGACTTCATATCAATGTTTCAGGGTTTTTTTAAGCTTCATACGTAAAAATTGAAAGACCAGATGTGATTGGGACTCGCGCCCTCAGGCTACCATACAAACTTTGTTACGTATATAGATAGTTAATACGTTTCAGGAATCTACGATCTCGACGATTTTTGCCTGTTATCGATAGCGTCACTGGCAATGTATCGATCATGGGATTCCAAGACACTCGAGAATGTTTTAATTTCAAGGCTGATGTCGGATAACAAATGTAAAAGAAATACTTTTTTCGTGTGATATAGATATAAATTAACAGTTTCCTAATTTTTTCCTTTACTTGTACTATGAAATATCATTATTTTAGGCGAATGGGAAGCACCCTGTCGGCTTTGATGAGTGAATATGCGAGTATGAAATACGTGACATAAAATGCTGTATCTTTTGACTGGATTAGCTTACAAACTTACATTTAATGACCGCCAAGGAACCATATACCATAGTACGTGACATAAATCTCAACTTGCCACGTCGATCCGATCCAGAGAGAAAGGGTTCTTGCCCCGCGGAGTGGCCACGCAGTTTGAGGCGCCACGTCGCGGACTGCGCGGCCGCTCAAGCAGGAGGCCATGAGTGTGTGTGTTGTTTTTAGCATAAGTTAGGTTAAGTTAGTTTAAGTAGTGTGTAAGTCTATGGACCGATGACCTCAGCAGTTTGGTGCCTTAGCTATACACACACATTTGAATGGGTTCTCCACAACTGACAGACGGACAGCCAGACATCAAGTGACAAAAGAAATATTTTTTTCGTGCAACGGATTTACAGATTAACACTTTTCGGAATTTTTCCATTATTTGTATTGTCAAACCTTGCTTCTTGTCAGATTTCACGATTTACGTGAACTACCCTATAAGTTTCGATGACTCAGTTTGCGAGTATCGAAATATATGACCTGAATGGCTGTATCTCTTGACTACATTGACTTAGAAGCTTCAGTTTTCTACACCGCCCAGGATCGTAGACCTCAATGTGTAACATAACATTCAACTTGATGGGTCTACCCGTTCCTGAGAAAACGGGGTCAATGACATCATTCCCAAGGCATCACACAAGCTCTACGTCAGAATTACGACAAGTCTAATGATTCATTTTAAGTGTTATGTAAATTTTAACTATGTTGTTAGCTAATAACATACATAATTTAGTGCTTCCGACTGACGACAGAGATCCCTTACAAAGTGCCGGTTCTCACTGAGATAAAATTGTGTCAGTAATGTTTTGACTGAACCCGATTGAAAGGAATGAAAAGGGACAAAAACTCAAAAACAAAAATCAACAGACAGACAGAAAAAAACCTTCGAAAATATTGGTTAATTTCTGTTTTGTTTATAAACAGCAGGACATCGATGCACTAAGCAACTTATCAACCAACTTTGCCACATTCATCATATGCAAAAATAATGCAGCACCATCTGGTCAACATACGCACATTTGTCGTCTGACCGCAATAACAGTCCACGGAAGTGTTCCTGCCAAAAGCTACTCCC
The DNA here is from genome assembly GCF_021461385.2 of Schistocerca piceifrons. Lineage (NCBI taxonomy): Eukaryota > Metazoa > Arthropoda > Insecta > Orthoptera > Acrididae > Schistocerca > Schistocerca piceifrons. Next base: position 774,557,918 of record NC_060140.1, on the reverse strand, counting down.
CTTGGACTGAGACTGTAGATTTTATTCTAGGGTCAATGACGTCATTCCCATGTCATCACACAAGCCCGACGTCAGAATTATGACAAGTCTATAGATTCAAGTTAAGTGTTATGTAAATTTGAACCATGTTGTTGGCTAATAATATAGATAATTCGGAAAATTGGAAATTTGTGGTAAGATCTTATGGGAGAAAACTGCTGAGGTCATCGGTGCCTAAACTTACACACTACTTAATCTAACTTAAAACCACATACGCTAAGGACAACACACTCACCCAAGACCGAGGGAGACTCGAACCTCCGACGGTAGGAGCCGCGCGGACCGTGACAAGACGCCGTAGACCTCGCGGCTACAGATACTTCAGTGCTTCCAAATGACAACAGAGATCCCTTACAAAGTGCCGGTTCTCACTGAAATAAAATTGTGTCAATAATGTTTTGACTGACCCCGACTGAAAGGAATGAAAAGAGCTAAAATCTCACAAAAAAGAAAATCAACAGAAAAATACCAAAATAAATATCTAACAGAGTGTTATCGCGATGTACATCAAACGATTCCGTTCGCTCAGAGGATTGCTGATTGATTACTTCTATGCATGGTATTATGAAAGTTATTGATATAGCATTATTAATGTTTTAATTAATTGACAATAATTACAATATCATTTTAAGTGAAACTAGTTGTCAAAAGAGAGGTATTTTGACAACTTACTTCGACTGAAATACATCGAATTCTTCTAAAGGTTTTGTAGGGAAGCAGCCTACTCATGCCTTATAAAATTCACATCAGTCTTTCCATTGTGTGCCAGCCAGTCCGCTGTAACTAGCTCTGACGTCATAAATGTTGGGCAATACTTTAAAAATCAAGTAAATAACCTGAAACGTTTCTAGCATGTCAGGAGTAATACTAAATCAATATCTGTTGAATATCAGTTCAATAACTTTAACCATTTTCGAAATTAGGATTTTTTCTGTAAAAATATTGGCACAACAGAAAAGAGCTAGAAATTTAAAAATTTATATTTAGATTCCTTTTTCACAATAATTTAGTAGAAACAGTATTCTGGATCTCACAAATTAAAATGTTAGTTGAAATTTATGATTTTCTGGTTTTTGTCTTAGAAATTAAGGAAGCGAGATAGATTAAGTAGGTGAATAAATAAGGCTAGGATGTTTAAATTTAAGTAGAAGGGAGATCCGCTATAATCGTAAAGATATGAGAAGTTTCAACTGAATGTTTGAGCTCGTCTACTGTGTGTAGTGTAATTAAATTAATTCTCTCGCCCAAAATATTTGACTCAGCCACGTCAGACTTTTATTATGATTACTTACCTGTGTGCTTATTGCACATTTAAATTGAGAGCTTCATCGGCCATCAGCAAAGGAAGCAATGATTTATTCGATAACTTAAAGTGGTGCGTTACTAACCCAGCGGCTAGTCGGGAGAGCGGATTTGGTCAGGCGTTCCCTTAGCCGTCCGCACTGTGGCTTTATATATAAGAACGCTGCGGGAGAGATAAAGGCCCCAGTTCTCTCCAGACGCTGATCAGCGCACCACCTGTGCCGGGAGACCCGTCGCGTCGGTATCATTGCTATAAACAGCCTCGGATGCCGTAATAAGTTACTCGGGATATGCGTAACCATGAAATCGTTTTCGAGTGAAGTGTTAATTCTGGGATGACTTTAATGATCTATCTTCAGTTTGCGTATGTCGTATTTTCACGTGCCGCCTGGGACAGACATTCTACCATTATTTAGCGTGGCGTTTGATGAACATTATCATCAAATTATGGCGAGCATTCATTTAAACTTTTAGTTTGAACAGTTATAGTTGCATCAGCGCATTAGACTCTGAACTGCTCTGGTAGTTGGATTGTGTGGATTCTTTTTGGTCCGTAAGTTTCAGAATATAGTGAACATTTTGGAGAAAGTGGTTTTTGATTATGAATCCCAGACAGTCTCCTAATTCCTCAGAGCTATAAGCTATAACTATAAATGTTGTGGTGTCACCGCCAGACACCACACTTTAAATCGGCCGCGGTCCATTAGTACATGTCGGACCCGCGTGTCGCCACTTTCAGTGATGGCAGACCGAGCGTCACCACACGGCAGGTCTAGAGAGACGTACTAGCACTCGCCCAGTTGTACGGACGACGTAGCTAGCGATGCACACTGACGAAGCCTCGCTCATTTGCAGAGCAGATAGTTAGAATAGCCTTCAGCTAAGTCAATGGCTACGACCTAGCAAGGCGCCATTAGCCTTACATAGCTTGTATCTAAAGAGTCTCATCAAGAGCGATGTACCACAAGGATGGATTAAAGTTAAGTATTCCAGGAGCTACGTACTTTTCTTTATCGCATTCATTACGTATCCTGTTTCAGACCTCAAGCCCATCTGCGTTATTATAGCAATCGACAATAATGCAGTACGCCATTACTATTTTTAGGATTTAGTGCTAATTACTTTAAATGCTGATGTAAATCTGATTGTGTCCGAAATTACTACTGCTGTGTCAGATTGTTTTCACGGACGCAACTACATGTTCTTTCCACATCACTTCTATGAATAGATTTCAGAGGTTAATATTAAAATTTCCTCGATCAAGTAGTCGCTCAGTACGAAGCTCTGTAACGACAGATCTAGATTAGCATTGCAGGTGGCTGTTATTCGCTTCACTTCTGCCTTTCTTACGTAGTTGGTGGTGGTTCAGAAGACTCGAATGCTCACAAGATGGAAGTGCGAGAATACAGTCTCTGTTAGGGGGGATTTGTCGCTATAAAACTGTAGCTCTTTTGGCAATGGTCCGGCGGTAGTTAGCGACCTTGGCATTATTATAGCCTAGCACGCTCTGCAGAACGGATGGGGCGACACGCTTCTCTCTGTCCAAGTAAACATCGAATTCCTCACAGAAGGCCGTTGAGCCAGTTAGAGATCTCTAAGCAGGTGTAGATTCTCCCAAGGCGAATGAACTTTCTTCATAATGAATAAAACATGATTTTGCGATTGGTTGCCAGCCGGTGTGGCCGAGCGGTTCTAGGCGCATCAGTTTGGAATCGCGCGACCGCTATGGTCGCAGGTTCGAATCCTGCCTCGGGCATGGCTGTGTGTGGTGTCCTTAGGTTAATTAGGCTCAAGTAGTTCTAAGGTCTAGGGAATTGATGACCTCAGATGTTAAGTCCTATAGTGCTCAGAGCCATTTGACCAGTTTGCGACTGGTTGCTGTATATTTGGCAATTTTCTCTTCATAAAGCCTCAGACTGAAGACTAATTTCAACCTCCAAAAAACATCCCCCTGACTGGCTTACAATGTCATTTTCGGCTGCGCCAACGTTTTTATGCTGTGCCTACCTGCGGAGATTTTCGTTCGTCCTTTCCAGAATCAGATCGGAGTGAGAGGAATCTCCTGGCTCTAGCTGCCTGTCTCTGCACCATTGGCTGGAGTAAAATTTGATGGAGAAGAGAAGGAGATTGTTTAATGCTGTTAGGTATTTTCATTCGTCGGAACTCGCGCGCACCTAATAGGCAGTGATCACTGAGTGAAGACTTAAGACTATGCGTTTTCTCTAACAGCCGTCTGAAACTCGTCTGTCTTGCTGTCAGAACTGGAAATCGCTGTCCAGTCTGCAGCAAGACAGGAGTTTCAGACGGCTGTTAAAGAAAACACATCGTTTTAAGTCTTCGATCAGTGGTGATTTTGCTTCACTCTTTGAGCAGGAGAGATGACTAATGAAATGAGCGTTGCTACCGCTGGGAGGATATCTGCACTTCAGTTCTATCTATTAAAGGAGGGTAGGAATCATATCTTCCAGCCGTTGGTGCCGGCAGCCTGTTTACGTACGCACTGACCAGTTGGTAAAATGGCACACAGTCGCGGCCGCCGAAGCAGTTTGCAAATGAATCGAACTCGCTCCCTTCAGGAGGGGATTCCGCCATCTTAAAGTCAGGCATCCAACTTGTTGCTCTCAATGCGCACTTTGTCAGTCTAACGGCGTTGACTCCTATCCTCCCGTGTACTTTCCACACTTAATTAACAACTTACAGAGCTACACAGCTATTATAGTAATTGTGTTTTGCAATACACTTACTCGATTATTAATGATTCTCTTGAAGACATCGGTGGGTAACCCACTTTACACAGTTACACAGGGCTGGAGTAACAGTACACAGTTGGACAGCTATTAATGTAGTTGTGTTTTACAGTTCCCTTACTCGACTATTAATGGTTCTCTTCAAGACGTCAGTGGGTAGCCCTGTCATGTTTAAAGTCAATAAATCTGTTTTTTTATGGTGTCCATTAGTCTCCATTCATAGCTTTAAGTCCCTCCTCCCACTGATATGTCTATGTGAGTGGTGTGGTACCCGTTTGTTTCAAGGTTCATTCGGGCTATCCCTATCAAAATTCATTTAAATACGACTTTTTCCGCTGCGCGACAATATACTTGTTTTTGATTAATTTGCAGGATCATTTGGGATGGTTGCTCACTTTGTTGGGCACCAGAATTTGGTTTTCTGCATCCAAGAGATATGCTCCGACACCAGCCGGTACCACTCAGTTTTACACTCTCTTTCATTTAATTTTTTATTACTTTTCATTGGGATGGAGCTACCTATGACTCTAGTTCTGTTTCTTTTTCTTTTTCCGTCATCCGGCGCCTAAACGGGGTCGGCATGGTTATTACTGGATTTGTCGCTGTTAATGTTAGAGTGTGGCCGGAAGGTCTACGTGTCGCCACCCCTTTATCCAACGGGAGGAAAGTTGTGTACCCAAACTGTCTACGTGCATTCATGTGAAAGTCTGCGAACATTTTCTAAATGTGAGAACTACCTGAAAACGGCATACAAGAGGGCCGCCACACCGACCCTTGTCATTCATCCGCCTGGAGGATGACAAGTGTAATGTGCTGCGAATACATAGAAAGAAAGATCCTTTATCATTTAGCTACAATATAGCAGGTCAGCAACTGGAAGCAGATAATTCCATAAATTATCTGGGAGTACGCATTAGGACTGATTTAAAATGGTATGACCATATAAAATTAATCATCGGTAAAACAGATGCCAGACTGAGATTCATTGGAAGAATCCTAAGGAAATGCAATCCGAAATTAAAGGAAATAGGTTACAGTACACTTGTTCGCCCACTACTTGCATACTGCTCACCGGTGTGGGATCCGTACCAGACAGGGTTGATAGAAGAGATAGAGTAGATTCAACGGAGAGCAGCGCGCTTCGTTACAGGATCATTTAGTAATCGCGAAAGCGTTACGGAGATGATAGATAAACTCCAGTGGAAGACTCTGCAGGAGAGACGCTCAGTAGCTCGTTACGGGCTTTTGTTGAAGTTTCGAGAACATACCTTCACCGAGGAGTCAAGTAGTATTTTGCTCCCTCCTACGCATATCCCGCGAAGAGACCATGAGGACAAAATCAGAGAGACTAGAGCCCACACAGAGGCATACCGACAATCTTTCTTTCCACGGACAATACGAGACTGGAACAGATGGGAGAACTGATAGAGGTACTCAAGGCACCCTCCACCACACACCGTCTGGTGGCTTGCGGAGTATGGATGTAGATGTAGATGTAGATGCGGGGCCTGGGCGCCTGCCCCAATCACAGTAGCAGAGTGCTAAGCTACGAGGCTATACGGGAGGGCGTTCAAGCCTCACAATGATTCTTGTTTTTCTTAGACTTTATAACTTACCATGATCAAAACAGTGATGTATTACTGAACAGAAAGCAATACTTTTATCACGAGATAAGAACTCGCATAGTGCTTGGACCTGAATTGTAACAAAACTGATTTAATTTTTATCACCATGAGTAAAAAGAAGAATCCCTGTCATTTTTCGTCACTTGTTTCATTCTTCTCTTGTCAGGTGTTCTTATGTTCTCCTTGTTGCTGGTTTATGTACAGACGTATTGTCGATGTACGTCTTCTTTAACAATAAGTAACGACAAATGAAATTCATTGTTTTGTCCTTCTTCATTTTAATGTCAACATTACGTTTTAATAGCTCATCTCATGGATCAATTGGTGAGATTTTGTGATCGGAATTAGCCGGCTTGGTTGCGCTCTGTTCAGACGCCATTGTGGCCATCTCGCTGAGATATTTACTATTTATATTTATTATGTATTCGGGTGGATTGCTATTCCCATACCGGGTGCCTCCCCAGGTGGTGTGTAGGGAAATGCTTATTCGGATATAATGGGTACCACGAAATACTCGGGATGTACCAAAAATTAGTACACCAGACGCTACAGTATCCCTGTCGGCGTCTGTCCACCCAGAAGTGTGGCAGCAAATGATTGCTCAAGGAACTAACAATGATTAGTTCTAACTTCCCAGTGGAAACAATGGACCAACAAGATTACTAATAACCATAACTCTTGCCAGGTATAATGACAATATCCTAGGTGGTAATCAATCCACAACAGACAGCAACCAGGAACTCGGATTCCGGAAAACCTGCACTTACATGTTCACAGAGAAGGTCAGACGTTTCTGGCAAACTTCCATACAAAACTCCCAGATTTCTCGGAACCTTCGACATAAACACACTGGTCAAACCAGGGAAGCTTCACAACCTTACATTAGAGCTCGATAAATTAAAAAATAATGATACACGCCCTGCAGGAAAAACACATAACAGAAGAAACACAATGGATTATGGAAACCACCTTATTTTCAAGAGCCGCCAGGAGTCCGCCACTTCATGGTACAAAAGCAAATTATCAGTTCACTCAGACAAGTCACCCTCATAAACAACAGGGAAACGACAATGCGCCTACAGTGCACAAACAAGAAATACACCATGATCAGCGTACACGCTCTCGGAATGGGGATAACAAAAAAGATCCCAAATCAACAGAGAAATTCTGGGAAACAATACAGAGACGCCCAAGATCCCCAAGAACGATAAAAAATTTTACTAGTTGAATTCAATGCAGAAATCGCCAGAGAAAAAAAAATCACCAGAAAACTGCGGGAAAGTTCCCCGCACGCAAGTATGCAAACAAAAATAGCGTCTGACTCATTGAACTATGCCAGCAGACCAACCCGAAGATTTGTCAGCATGCCTCACGAAATCCCCGCGGAAACAGAAACCATGGAAGTCACCTACACAACAGACCAGAAAATTCCAGACAGACCATGTAGTGACATTTTAGCAGCTCCAGAAAGAGACCCTTGGCACTGAAGTTCGTAGAGTTGCGAATGTCGATTCAGACCACTACCTAACTCGAATCGAAATCAAATTTACACCGAGGGAAATCCATCAGACAACAACAGGCATAAAGAAGTTTGACAGTCCAACATAAAGCAGGAATGGGAAAGACAACAAACAAACACAAGGGAAGAATTTCATAGAAAAATCACACAAAAACCGAAAGAACTAGTGCCCCAGAAAAAGAACACTGAAAACTCATGTCGGAACTTAGAATATGAAAATGCGCTAGAAAGACGCAAAGAAGCCTTCCAGGAAGACAACAGTAAAAACATCCCCACAAAACTTAAACTGTTTTAACGAGGCCGTAAAACAGGCAAGCAAAACTCATAAGGCAGATCAAGAGCAACTACATGAAGGAGCAGATGGACGCTATAGACGAAAATTTCTGCAAACACAAAGCGGGAGATTCTACAGGACTTTCGCAACGCAGAGGCGCATGTAGACACCTCAAAACTTATGGTTCAGAAGACAAGGTGGAAAATTCGCATTAAATAGCCGAGAACATAGTCAGTAAATGGCACGTTACGTCTCTGGTCTCCTTAACAATGCTCAAACGGAGAAAAGATTCCCAACATAGCGCTGCACCTCCGTTCACTCCCAGCAACATGCAAAGAGAACCACAAAAATATCCTTAAATTGAAAAACAACAAGAAATCGGGTGAAGACGACGTCACTGCACAACTACTGAAGACTCTCGGACCAAAGTCTTTATAAGAACTTACACAAATAATCACTACCATCTGGCAAACAGAAAAACTTCCTGAAGATAGGAAATGTGCACTTATCTACCCGCTCCACAAGAAAGGAAATAGTTCGAATGTGAACAGTACTAGAATGATCCCGGGACAAGACAGAAATCTCAGACTTAGCTTTCGCCGAAGACCTGGCCATAATCTCATACTCTCGGATAAAAGAAATAATAAAGTAAGTGCGGAAAAAGTTGCCCTGCTAAACTCATTCCCGAAGACGGAATTCTACCACTCAAAATAAACACGCAAAAATTAGACACAAAATACGGCAAGTTAAACAGAGTTCCACACTTCAAATATCTTAGTGAAATAACCTAAATTAGGCCTACAGGAGGAGAAAAGGTCTCACAGAAGACTCGAGAACAATGAATGAGTTTGCGGCAGAACACAAGAAATATATAATAATGAATTGATGTCCAAGAGAGACAAGACACTACAACACAGTAATCAAGCCTGAAATGGTGTATGCAAGTGAGACACTACGACACCATACGAAAACCGACATGGAAATCATACTGAAGGAAAAACACAAAATTAAGAGAAAAATTTTCGGATCAAAGTTGACAGAAAAGGGATCCAGACTGCACTCTAGCAAAACCACAGAGAAGATGTCAGACCTAACACCAGATGTAAGAAAAAGAAGGTTAAAGTTGTATAGACACATCAGCAGGCTACCACCAACAAGACTCACCAACAGAATTCTGATTACACAAGTCAGACTCGACCTAAAAAAAGCACAAAACGATCCAACAGAAGTTCAAGGCAGAAACATATAAAGAGAGAAGATATACAAGAAGAATGTTAGGTCAGAGAATGAAGTCCCAAAGAAACCAAGGACAAAGTGGACTGAGGATAGAAAGAGACTCCATGGAGAAAAAATGAGAGAATCGTGGAAGATCTGAAAGAATGCTCAAATGAGGCAGAATGCTTTGAGTGATCCTGCAGGGTCTCGACGCAAATAATAATAATAATAATAATAATATTTATTACATAGAGGATAATTTTTTTATCTTGACGAAGTCGGATTTGCCAGTGCGAACATAAATTGGCTCACTTATAATTTTAAGCTGATCCACTTAGTTCTAAAAGTAATACTTCGTGTTCTCATTACTTAGTTACAGATGAGAGAAAGATATTTTATAGCAAACTACCTGTTATAAAAAATTTTCGTAGTTTTTCCTCTCTCACCGATGCAACGGACGTTCTATGTGACCAGAAATCAAGATTCGCAAATGGATCAGTCCGACTACTAAAATTTAATCTGGAAGAAGTTTCGTATTTCGTTGTCGGCGCAGGTTGAATATAACAGACGTTAAAGTGCGTATTAATCTAGTTATTATGCCTAAAAATCACATCGTTTTAGAATGCTCCAGGTTGAGAAAATAAATACTTCAAAATAAAACGACGTAAAGAGTTTAAAGCAAATTAAAAAAAAATGTTCTGACATAGGTAAGTGACTTCATTCAAAGTTCAATTGGCTCTAAGCACTATGGGACTTGACATCTGAGGTCATCAGTGCTCTGGACTTGGAACTAACTACTTAAAACTAACTAACCTAAGGACATCACACACATCCATGCCCGAGGCAGGATTCGAACCTGCGACCGTAGCAGTAGCGCAGTTCGGGACTGAAGCGCCTAGAACCGGTCGACCACAGCGGCCGGCGACTTCATTCAAGAACAATGTAAAACGTCTACAGTTACTTCGGATTCTGTCAGCGTTAGCGACCGTTTGCAATGATAAATATATCCTTAAAAATGAGGTTGGCCGTTCACTTCGCACTATAGGGTAGTCAAACAGTAGCCACACCATGAATTTTCACGGGAGCACAGTCGAAGTCCTTTACTCTGGACGAAAAATCATCAACATCGTAACGCTAGCTTCTTGTTCAGCAGGCTAATTTAAGTTGCATATCCTGGTGCGCATTCCGTACGAAAAAATGTGGGTGTTATTGTTTCCTCGGTTTGTCGATATTTAAGAAACAAATCATTGTCTGGGAACGTTCAACTCTGGCCGTAGTATATCATGTTGGAGAAGTGTTTCGTGTGTTCGATTTTTACGGAATATTTCCTGGTTGTCATGTGAGTCCTTACACAGTAGCAAAATAACTGCCAGCTGTAGTGGACTTTATTGCTTTTATTACAGAGCGGTGCCCACGCATCGCCGCTGACATGTAGATACGTAAAAGGCGGTGTTCACGGATCGTTAATGCGCGTGGCCACTTTTTCTGTTAGAGCGGTCTCCGCACGCGCACAAAGGCGTCTGTTCACACAAATTTAACATATTTCACACTGCGCTTTCCGTTCGCGCATGCGTAGTAGTGCGCCTGCATTAGCGCGGCTAACCGTGCGGGGCTGAGCAGAACTGCATGAAAAACATTCCACGGGCCTCGCCGCCTCTCTTTGATCCTACGCACACTTAATCGAACGTCCTATTGCATTTACATTCCATTAGAGCGTCAGAATGCGTGAACAACTAACACGCAGTGGGCGCATCAATGGCTGAGCGCTCCGTACGTAACATCCGTGTTGACGTAACGAAACACATTAGAAATTTTAGTTCCAGATTTTTTAAAAAAAGTCTCGCTTTATAGTGTGAAATAAATAAAAAAGAACAATTATAAAAGAAAACAAGATGTTTCTTCTCCAAATTAAGAATAATGTGTGTGTGTGTGTGTGTGTGTGTGTGTGTGTGTGTGTGTGTTTATGTGTGCAGTGAGTGAAGTGTTACGAAACAATGTGTGCATAGTGTGTGCAGTGACTGATAGTGAGATATGAGTGAACATCGTGGCATTACTTTATTTAATAAGTTATTTGTAAAAAAAAAGTATTGTATACCAAGAGTAAATCTAATGATTGTCTCTAACTAGAAGTCTGTAAATATATGTGTATACGAATTAGCTTATTTTAAATTGATCTATGATTGCTATTTTGTCTAAAACTGACATGGTGAGACCGTGGCTGTGTACAATTAATGAAGGTTAATTCTTACAAAGAAGAAAACAGCAACCAGCCACTATTAAAACTGCTATTTATTTAGGTAAATAGCGCCGTTACCGGTGTCGAACTGGCAAGTTCATCATCAGACGGCTGTTCACATGATTTTCAAGATACACTTTACATTATCGTCCGTTTTCGATTTTTATTATTCCACTGTGGAAACAACACACCAAAAATACTTCGCCACAGTGGAATAATAAAAATCGGAAACGGACGATAATGTAAAGTGTATCTTGAAAATCATGTGAATAGCCGTCTGATGATGAACTTGCCAGTTCGAAACCGGTAACGGCGGTATGTACCTAAATAAATAGCAGTATTAATAGTGACTGGTTGCTGTTTTCTTCTTTGTAAGAATTAACCCAGATTGATCTATGATTGTCTCTAACTAGAAGTCTGTAAATATATGTGTATACGAATTAGCTTATTTTAAATTGATCTAAACTTGGAAATAGTTTGACATATCCTATATCATTATAAAAAGAGATCTACTATTTACGAGGGTGAGTCAAATGAAAACCTTAAATTTGCATATAACAAATCGAAATTTCGATCCGTTATCCAGTAAGTTGGTAAGCGTGCTACAAACAGCGTGTAGAATGGCCTGTAGGTGGCAGCATAGTGCAGATGCACACATACCGTCGCAGTATCAGTATAAAGATGGCCGCCCCGCCCCACTTGCGACTTGCACCAGGGAAGAACAGCGTTCTGTCATTCGGTTTTTGCGTAGTGAAGGTGTGAAACCTATTGAAATTCATCGACGAATGAAGGTTCAGTACGGTGATGCATGTTTTTCACAGCAGAAGGTCTACGAATGGAGTAGGAAGTTCGCAAATGGTGTGACTTCAGTGGAAGATGCTCCTCGTCCAGGTCAGGCACAACGAGTTGTGACTCCACAGAACATTGCAGCAGTTGAAGCCATAGTGAAGGAAAACCGCCGAGTGACACTGAATGACATTGCAGCATGTTTACAGATTAGTCATGGTTCAGCGCACCACATTGTGCATGATGTGCTCCAGTTTCACGAAGTGTTTGCAAGATGGGTGCCACGGCAGCTGACTTCTGAAATGAGAGAACGGCTTGTTGATGCTTGTGAAGAACTTCTTCGGCGCTCTGAACGAGAAGATGATGGCTTCCTTGCAAGAATCGTTACTGGGGACGAAACCTGGGTTCACTTCCACCAACCGGAAACGAAGAGAGCGAGCAAGGAATGACGCCATTCCTCATCACCAAAAACAAAGAAGTTTCGAACAGAACCATTAGCAGGGAAAGTTATGCTGACTCTCTTTTGGGACAAAAAAGGCGTCATTTTGGAGCATTACATGCCTAGAGGGACCACTGTCACCAGTGCATCATACACAGTTCTCCTAAAAAATCATCTGCGGCCTGCAATCAAATCACAGCAACGTGGATTGCTGTCAGCAGGTGTCCTTTTGCAACATGATAATGCAAGGCCCCACACTGCCCGTACAACAGTTGCAACAATCACAGGCCTGCATTTTGAGTGTCTTCCTCATCCACCATACTCACCAGACCTTGCCGAAAGTGATTTCCATATGTTTGGACCACTCAACGACGCAATGGGAGGAAAGAAGTTTCGTTCTGATGAAGAGGTACGCCACGCGGTGCATGAGTGGTTGCGCGGACTACCAAAAGAATTTTTTTCTAAAGGACTTTGTGCACTTTGTAAACGCTCGAGGACTTGCATTGAGGGTGGGGGAGATTATGTTGAAAACTGATACAGCTTTGTACCACTTCTCCACAATAAATAATATTTAAAAAAATATTTAAGGTTTTCATTTGGCTCGCCCTCGTATGTATCACAACAAATGGCTGTTCTGGAAATGTCCGTAAACCGTATTTAGTCGTTAACTTTGTGGGAATGCTGAGCTGCGTGTATAAACACAAGCAGGAGAAGTACGGAGAATTTGAGATTGGAGAGGCAAATCGTTTTCTGCGAAAAAAATGACATCATCAGACAATCGACATTAAGCACATGGGATTCATGAGATTGTGGTAATGAGTAGGTTATTTGAAAAAAGAAATATAATCAGTCACATCGTACTTTCCATTGCAGTACAAAGCTCAAAGTTACGTCGATATTTAATACCTAATATAAGTACCTTTCAAAGGTCACAGAGTCTTTTTCCAGTCGTATTTATATCACATATAAAAAAACAAAGAAGACACATTAACAAGTACAAAGAACATATAAAAATAATAATGCTGTGAACAAAGTTAAATTTTACATAACTTTTTTTTTCCGAGCGGGGTTAGCCGAGCGGTCTTGGCGCTGCAGTCATGGACTGTGCGGCTGGTCCCAGCGGAGGTTCGAGTTCTCCCTCGGGCAAGGGTGTGTGTATTTGTCTTTAGGATAATTTAGGTTAAGTAGTGTGTAAGCTTAGGGACTGATGACCTTAGCAGTAAGTCCCATAAGATTTCACACACACATAACTTTTTTCAGTTACTGTTACATTTATACTGGATGTCTCTCCTAGGAATCGTCAGTAACATTTTCTCAGGTGTTGTAGCAGAGTATTGCAGTTTCATTTATGCAGTGAGTACCTGGAGTCAGCTCAGTACAAATAGTGCTCTTCAGGAGCGTCTGTTTTTTCCCGTTACAAAAAAATAAATGACTTTTAAAGCGGGATTTTACTTGCCCATTCGATAGAGCGGTCCCATATTAGTCTAGACCGATATTTGTTATATCGATATGTGTTAACAGCGACGGTAAAACTTCGAACAATAGACAGTACTCCAGAAGAGACAGCACTGTCCTGGCACACGCTGAACGCTATCACCAAGCATACAGCGCGACTGAGTCGCTGGTGGATTGCTGTTTATTCTTCGGGTTTTACCGTCCCTGTCAACACATATCGATAAAACAAATATCGGACTGACCTAATTTTGGAGCACTGTGTCGAATGAACATTAAAATTGCGATTTAAACATAATTTTGGTTGTAATGGGAAATGTTTACGCTGGAGTCGCATGAAACACGTGATAAGCCATAACTGTTTGGGCTAACTCTAGCAACACAATGGAAAAACTAAATTGCAAATATCTCTCGCAGCGCCAGAGGAAATGCAGGAGAAGTGATTTCCCTAAATCGCTCCAGGCAAATAACGGGATGGTTTCTTTGAAAAGGCACGGCCTATTTCCTTCCCCCGTCCCTTACACATTCCGAGCTTGTGCCGTCTCTAATGACCTAAATGTCGACGGGAAGATAAAACCAGCCTGTGTGTGTGTGTGTGTGTGTGTGTGTGTGTGTTTGTGTGTGTGTGTGTGTGTGTGTGTGTGAGAGAGAGAGAGAGAGAGAGAGAGAGAGAGAGAGAGAGAGAGAAAGAGAAAGAGAATAGGCTTATAGCGCTTTTTTCAACTGATATTCGTAACGGTCATGGTTGAGCCTAGCCTAAAATGTTCTCCTTTAAAGCTTAAATTTATGCTGAGTCAGATTTTCTAGTTATTAGCTCGAGAACGTTTCACAACGAGTACAGAGGAGAGAGGTTACTGTTGGGTGTGAGGAACTGACGGGAAAAGTTGATAATGTGAAAGAGAACACCTTTCATGATAATGCCAATTGACTTCGAAGCGTAAGGGTATATTTTTCCCTAATTAAAAGTCTCCTTTCGTTATTTCGTGTCACAGCAAAATCAATATTTGAGTTCTTCATTTTTTACGTCAGAGTTATTGTATGTCAGTAGACTAAACCCATCCAGGAACTGCTAATCTGAGATTGTATTGAAACGAAATTAAGTGTTGTGTAATTAGTTCAAGTATATCAATTACGACGATTTGCTGCATAAGAATGATACGCGCCTGTTGGAAATAAAGAGGAAAGTGAGGCAGTCAACTGTAGACACTATCGAATTGCATCATCCTAAAGATTAACTTCGCAAGTTGGCTACACACACACACAAAGATATAATTGCACTTGCAATCGTTGTCATAACAGACGGACATTTTCTCAGAAGATGGTGTACTGGTCCTATTCTCGGCTAAGCGTCTCAAGGTAATCATGTGGCACAGGATTCGAAAGCACGTACTTGTATGTACGATGATACTATAACAGGAATTTTTAATCAAATGCGGCATTGCATTTGCTAGAGTGAATAAGCCATTGTAGAGCGAGCCACTGAAACTGTTGCAAAAAAAAACCCTCTCTCGGCAGCAGCCATTCAGCACACACACCTCTATTTGAACAACCGTTTTTCCGAGAATGATTCAGTGGCTTAACAAGTGCGTTAGCCTCCTCGCTCAGTACGTTTCCTGAAAGTGAAAAATAGTAGCGAGAGATTAATTTTGGGAACGATCCCTAGCCCGTGGCTGTTCCATTTCTCTATGATACCCCACCTCTCGGCGGCTAGTACAGCAGAATACGCAGGAGAGCTTTTCAGAAGTCCGAAAACTTAGGGAGAGGTACTGGCGGAACTAAATCTGTGAGGCTGGACCGTGACACGTTGCTGGATAGGTGAAGTCGCCAAGAGCACTGCCCACGAAAACTGTTCCGGATTCGAGTTCCACTCCGGCGCGTACACTATCTGATCAGAAGCATCCGAACACTAGAATGTACTGCAGAACCGAACACTAGATGTCATGAGAGACGGATCCGCCAATATAAAAGAAAGCGATGTGTATTGTGTCGCCAATAGAGAAACAGTAACAGCAAAATGGGTCGCTCGGGAGGGCTCAGTGGACTAGTTATTGGATGATGAACTCGTTTCGGGTTATCAGACGTGTCAAGGCGTCATATTGCGGCAAAGTTTCGACAAATTTCCTACACGTCATCTTCAGGCGAAGTAGGAAACTTGTTGAAGCTTTTCCGCAGAACGACGCCCTGACACATCTGGTAACCAGAGAAGACATCATCATCGAAATTCGGCGACACGCAACAGATCCATCAGGGTCATCTGAACGATTATGACGTTCCCCATGTCGACTATTGGAGATGTGATTGTGAGGAAGAAATGCGAAGAAACAACCAAGCGAAATCAAGATGAGGCAGATCTAATGTACTGTCGAATAGGTATCGTCGAGCATTATTGCAGAAGGAATCACTCGTGAGTTCCAAAGTGTTACCATGAATCTAGTTAGCTCAATGACTGCGCGTTGAGATTTCAAAAGATTAGAGTAAAATGGTCGAACGGCTCCGCATAACCAATAAACTATCGTGGTCTGTGCTAAGCGACCCTTCAGGTGGTGTGCAGAATGACCTCACTGGACAGTGGATGGCTGGAGACGAGTCATTTGGACCGATGATTCACGATATAACCATTGACAATCCGATAGTAGGGTATGGGTTTGACGAATACCTGGAGAACTTTACCTGTCATCATGCGTAGCGCCAACAGTGAAATGTGGAGGACGTGATGTTACGGTATGGACAGTGATTGGCTGGAGCCATCTGGGCCGACGAATCACGATATAACCAGTGGCAATCCGATAGAAGGGTATGGGTTTGACGAATGCCTGGAGAACTTTACCTGTCATCATGAGTAGCGCCAACAGTGAAGTGTGGAGGACGTGAAGTTACGGTATGGAGGTCTTTTTCCCAATTAGGACACCTTGCACCCGTGGTTCATGTGACCAGATCAAGGCTACAAGCGATCCATATGGTAGACTCACCCACGTGCACGAGCTGTGGTGTTCAAGATAACGATGAACACCGTCCTAGCTGTGGCGAGTCTACAGCAGTGTGGCATTTAGTGAAGCAAATGTCAGAATACTTCCATCGAGTGACACCGAATCATATCGACCCCAAGACTATCTTATTCCCGGACGAGACGTATTACCCACGCACGAAAACTAACGCCATGACATGGCTTCGTGGACATGCAGTGCATTACTTGTTTCAAGACGGCACTAAGGACACTTTCGACTTTTGGAACTATTTGCAGGAACGAAATTGCAATATCCTCCCTAACCCAAAGTATCGACATTATTTTTCCAATTATTTCTGGAGTGCGTTCCAAGACCCTCCACGTAGCTGGAACATCACGGGTAAGTGAAGCTAAAGTTGCAAGACGATGATAGAACACTACACTGTACAACGTGGGATCTGCGTTGGTCATTACGAGAAGTCCTACCTAGATGATACAGCAGATGGAGAGTTCCGTCGTGACCCCTCGCACTCTGTAGCAGTATTTGCCCCATTTCCTCTTTGTGTCCCTGGTGCGAAAAGTTCTTCGCAGCTGATGTTTCCATCCGGTGCAAGATGTAACACCGGTTAATAGTGGGACGGATTCCATCCTTAGGTTCTGTTTCATGGCTCCCTTAGCCCCACACTTTGCTCTCTTTCTTTATGCCCTTTGCTGCAACTATAATCATGTTTTCAGTTATGTGCGTCCCCAACTCGACGCAACGAGTGTACTTAGTAGTTTCAGTTACTTACTGTAAGAAAATAAATAAAAACATAAATATAAAAATAAAAACAATCAATAAAATAACACTGCATCCTTTGTACCACATCCCCAGGATGGGAGGGAGGAGACATCGTGGCCAGGCCTCGGGTTGCGACCCCAGCCCACCTTGCCTCAAAAATGGTTCAAATGGCTCTGAGCACTATGCGACTTAACTTCTGAGGTCATCAGTCGCCTAGAACTTAGAACTAATTAAACCTAACTAACCTAAGGACATCACACACATCTATGCCCGAGGCAGGATTCGAACCTGCGACCGTAGCGGTCTCTCGGCTCAAGACTGTAGCGCCTAGAACCGCACGGCCACTCAGGCCGGCCCACCTTGCCTCCGCCACCCCACTACCTGATAAAAAATAAAAATAAATAAAAAACTGCAGCGCAAAAAAGGGGGTAAAGTATTTAATTAAAAATCAAAACATTCACGGTCGTGGGCTCAAAACCTGCCGCCTCTTAAACTTTGATTAATAATCAGCATTGGCGGCCAAAGACTTCCGTCATAAGAAATCACCCTCATTCTACCAACGGCCTTTTGAAACAGGGCAAAGGAGCAGACAGAAGTTCAGAGCACTGTCTTGTGCTTGAGGTGAGAAACTGCCGCTAAAGACGGAAGAATCAGCAATGATCAACTGCATCAGGATTCAGAAGACAGTGGACACCTCTGCATTAAAGACCCATAACGTGTATCCACAGGACATGTGGCTGTAACTGAAAAAGTGTCATGATGATCTTTCCATTGGCAAAAGACTCCGGAATAGGCCGCCATTCTGGTCTCCAGGAGAACACTGCCAAAAGGGAGGTGACCGTGAGAAAAAGCTTGAATAGCCTACGAAATGATAACGTTCTACGTCTCGGGGCGTGGAATGTCAGAAGCTTCAATGTGATAGGGAGGCGAGAAAATCTGAAAACGAAAATTCAAAGGCTCAATCTAGATATAGCAGGGGCCAGTTAAGTGAAATGGAAAGAAGACAATGATTTCTTATCAGATGAGTATAGGGTAATATCAACAGCACCAGATAATGGTATAACGGGAGTAGGATCAGTTACGAAGAGGAAGGTAGGGCAGAGAATGTATTACTGTGAACAGTTCAGTGATACCGTTGATCCTACCAGAACCGACAGCAAACCAACACCGACATGGATAGTTTAGGTGCACATGCTCACGTCGCAAGAGGAAGATGAAGAGATAGAGAAATTATATTAGGTTACTGAAAGGGTAATGCAGTACGTAAAAGGTGAGGAAAATCTAATAGTCCTGGGGGGGCTGGGATGCAGTTGTAGGGAAAGGAGTACAAGAAAAGCTTACATGGGAATATGGGCTTGGGGCAAGCAATGAGAGAGGAGAAAGACTAACTGAGTTCTCCAATAAATTTCAGGAGGTAATAGCGAATATTCCACTCAATAACCCGAAGAGGAGCAGATATACTTGGAAAAGGCCGGGTAACACTGAAAGATTTCAGTTAGATTACATGACAGTCACACTGAAATTCCGAAATCAGATACTGGACTGTAAGGCGTACACAGGAGCAGATATAGAATTAGATCATAATCCAGTAGTGATGAAGAATGGGCTGAAGTTTAAGAGATTAATCAGGAAGAATCAATACGCATGAAGTGGGATACGGAAGTACCAAGGAATGACGCAGATACGCCTCAGATTCTTTGAAGCTATAGAATCAGCAATAAGGAACAGCTCAGTAGGCAGTACAGTTGAAGAGGACTTGACATCTCTAAAAAGGGCAATCACAGAAGTTGGAAAGAAAAACATAGGTACAAAGAATGTAACTGCGAAGAAACCACAGGGAATAGAAGAAATACTTCAGTTGATCGATGAAAGAAGGAAGTACAAAAATGCTCAGGGTAATTCAGGAATACACAAATACAAGTCACTGAGGAATGCAATACATATAAAGTGCAGGGAAGCTAAGACGAAATCGTTGCATCAATAATGTGAAGAAACAGAAAAAAAATGTTTGCCGGAAGGATTGTCTCAGCATATAGGAAAGTCAGAACAACCCTCAGTGAAATTAAAAGCAGACTGCAACGAGAATTCCACCGTTAAATGCCGAGAAGAGAACGGATAGATGTGAAAGAGTACATTGAAGCCCTCTATGAGGGAGACGATTTGCCTAATGTGAAAGAAAGAGACACAGGAATCAATTTGGAAGAGGCAGAGGATCCAGTATTAGGAACAGAATTTAAAAGAGCTTTGGAGGACAGTAAGGCAAATAAGGCAGAAGGATTGGATAACATTCCATCAGAATTTCTAAAATCATTGGGGGAAGTGGTAACAAAACGACTATTTACGTTGGTGTGTAGAATGTATGTCTGGCAACATAGCATCTGACTTTCGGAAAAATACCATCGACACAGTTCTGAAGACTGCAAGAGCTGACAATTGCGAGAATCATCGCACAATCACCTTGACAGCTCATGCATCAAAGTTACTTACGAGAATAATATACAGAAGAATGAAAAAGAAAATTGTGGACATGTTAGATGAAGATCAGTTTGGTTTTAGGGAAGGCAAAGGCACCAGAGAGGCAGTTCTGACGTTGTTGATAATGGAAGCAACACTAAAGAAAAATCAAGACACATTCGTAAGAATTGTCGACCCATAAAAAGCCATCGACAATGTAAAATGGTGCAAGATGTTCGAAATTCTAAGGAAAATCGTAGTAAGCTATAGGGAGAGACGGGTAATATACAACATTTAAAAGATCCAAGAGAGAATAATAAGGATGGACGACCAAGAACGAAGTGCTCGAATTTAAAAGGGTGTAAGACAGGGACGCAGTCCTTCGCCCCTACTGTTCAACATGTAGATAGAAAAAGCGATGATGGAAATAACAGAAAGGTTCCGGCGTGGAATTAAAATCCAAGGTGAAACGATATCACTGATGAGTGAAAGTGAAGAAGATTTACATGATCTGCTGGATGGAAGGAACAGTTTAATGAGTACAGAATATGGACTGAGACTAAATCAAAGTAAGACGAAGTAGCAAAATATATTGCTACCACGATGAAAATTAATATTACGACGATGTCAAACCTTATTTTCATGATTTAAAGAAGTATTCATGATGTTAAAAATGTAATCATAATTTTATTATTTTCATTTTTGTGCTCAGTATATCAAAGACTTTCTAGTGCACGGAATAAATTAGCATTGTTTGTACTACGAAACTATATATGGTTGTGAAGGGTTAAGCATGTAATAATTCGATGTAAGACATTTTGTTGGGTCTGAATTTTGTTCTCGTACTGGTCGGTAGAAAAGGAAAAGTTCCTTAATCGATGTGAAGGCATAACGGCTGTAAAAACGAGAGAGAGAGAGAGAAAAGGTAAATACAATTTATTCAAAACAAATATCTCCCAAGTGTAACGTCTTGTCATTTCCTATAACTAAAAATTGCAAGGTCTAATCTGAGCCTGTCCTGAATAACAGCGAAGAACATTTATGTTATCATATATTTTCTTCGTTTGATCACGGTTGTGATACGCATGTTTCTTTTTGTTACGCGACGTGTTATGAATATTTTCATTATACGCGCAAAAGTGCACACAGCTTTAATCGAACCTGCGTCTTTCGGGAACGACAACTTTTAATCAGTACGATTACGCGAATGCCGTCTAAATCGCAACCGTGATCGCAAAAGTGTTTCCTAGACCAAATAATTCTTATAAAATGTGTATTTTCCAAAGCGAGCAGCATTGCACTATCGCTGACTCGCAACACTCGAAAGAGTAAAAAAAAAAAAAACGGTGCTTAAATAAAATTGCCATCTTTTAATAATTATTATTATCTCATTAAATAAATAAATAGCGATTCAGTGGCTATCCAATCAATAAACAGAGGGGGCAATTAAAAAACTGAGAACAGCGAGAAACTTAACATCAGGATTGATGGTCACGAAGTAGACGATCTTAAGGAATTCTACTACCTAGGTAGCAAAATAATCAGTGACGGACGGAGGACATCAAAAGCAAACTACCACTGGAAGCAGGGGCATTCATCGCTAGGAGAAGTCTACTAGTATCATACTAGGCCTTAATCTGAAGAAGCGGTTTCTGAGAAGGTACGTTGCGAGCACAGCATTGTACGGTAGTGAAACATGGATTGTGGGATAACTGGAACAGAAGAGAATAGAGGCATCTGAGATGCGGTGCTGTAGAAGGATGTTGAAAATTAGGTGGACTGATAAGATAAGGAATGAGGAGGCGCAGAAACGGACAGGAAAATAATATGACGAAAACACTGACAAGAAGAGGGGCCAAGATGATAGGACATCTGTTATGACATCAGGGAATGACTTCCATGGTACTAGACGGAGCTGTAGATGGCCAGAACTGTAGAGGAAGACAGAGATTGGAATACATCCAGCAAATAACAGAGGATGTAGGCTGCAAGTGCTACTCTGAGATGAAGAGGTTAGGCTAGGAGAGGAATTCGTCGCAGGCCGTGTCAAACCAGTCAGAAGACAGATGACCCAAAAAAGAAAAAGAAAGGGAAGCCTTGCCTTTATCAGCTTAAGGACACTGAAGGCGGAAGTATATGACCACTTTTAACAGCATTGTGTATTGCGTGTAGCCAAGGTACAGTTCGGAGACGACGACAGTTTATATCAACATGACGATGTTCTCTGCTGTAACGCAGCATATACGAGGCAATGGTTTGTTGGCGATAACATTCCTGAAAAGGCGAAGTTCCCGTCTGAACCAAACGTGATAGCTTTAGGATGAGTTAGAATGTCGACTTGAATCCATACCACAGTATAGAACATCATTACCTTGTCTGGTTTCGGTTGAGGAAGAATGGGTTGCCATTGCTCCACAGACGTTGAGACACCAAACTGACAGTATCCCCAGCAGAGCAAAAGCTATCATAAAGGAAAATTGTGGTCACACTCCATATTGATGTCCGATACTAATAGGTCTGCAAATTATTTTATGTGATGGGAATTGTAGGAGTGAGGTTATTTGATATGATTCGACATGTTAGTGTAGTCATTGTCTACAATCACTTACTTCACTGTTACCTGCACGTTGGTAGCAAAAGGCGGCCTGCCTCTGGTATTGGTAAGTCTCTTCTCAGACCAGAGCTTGTAATCTCATATAACCTTTGCCTCTAGTGTAAATCTGAAAGACTTCTTCACTTGAGAAGACGGTCACTATTCGTTTTCCTGTTAATTATTCGCTTATACAGATTTAGTCCCTTGGTTTATGGTTACACACAATGTTTCAGTTCAATTAGATATCATTGACTGATAGCCCACATTTCTGTATCACATGCCTGTCACCCGTCTTTCAGGATTGCAAGAAGAAAGTAAGATTAGGATTTAACGTCCCTTGGCCAATGCAGTCTTTAGAGACGGAGCACTAGTTCGGACAGTCTCCAAATGACAGGCTTCGAAGACCCTAAATTAGTCATTGTCTACAATCACTTACTTCACTGTTACCTGCAGATGTACAACGGGTGGCATAACTAGAGAGGGAGTAATCACCATTATCACTGCTGTGCCAGACAAATAAAAACCGTCAGTTTTTTGTCGGCGATGAGGTCATTACAGGCGGAGGGAACACTTGGTTCGGTTAAGCATGAGGACGTGGCCGTTTCAATGGAACGACGTCGGTTGTTGAAAGAGAGAGAGAAAAAAAGTGAGTCCAAACAAATACCCTGACAGATCAAAACTGTGTTCGGGTTCGAAATCCACCAGTGTCATTACCGACTGAGCTTTCAAGGCACGACGCACGACCCTTCCTCACCCTTTCTGTTATGAATGTGCTCTACTACACTTTTCAAAATTCACCAAAACTTGCCTGTACACCTTGCTACGCTACTGCTCCTGGAAGAAAACGCATCATGTAAAAATATCGTGCGTTAACTAGGGGTTGTTTCCAGGATAAATCTTTCACTCTGCAGCGGAGAGTGCCCACTCTCGTGGGTTTTTTCACACTTAACTATTCAGGTGCACAGATGTGGCGTAACTGATTCTTCGTAAGTATTTATGCCGGTTCTACATATAATAAATTATCATCGTACAGGACGACAATGGTGGACCACGCGCGGCTCACTTTATGAAAAATAAGTGGCTTCAACCGCTAATAATTCATTATTTGGAGAAACCAGCTGTCTCTTGACTTAAGAAGCGACTGAGCAAGCTTGAGACGTACGTTATTACCACTTATCTACAGAGTCGTGTCTCACAGAATACAGCTTAATAAGAAATATGATAGTTTATAAAGTTTATAGGCACTAGTATTGAGAGCAACATGCTTCTATATGTTATGTCTAATTCGTCGGGACTGATTATTTATTGATTTTCCTTGTACTATAAGAATATACACAGATTTACACATCACAGGAAACCGTCATTTCCTGTTTTTGAGTTCCCTATTTTTGTTTACGTTGTGTCTGTCTTTCTAAGCGTTATCCAAATTTCGTCACAGTTTACGTAGACATTTCCGAGCTGAAAAGATTTCTGTAATTCTTCCTTCCGTTACGGAAACCAGTGCAGTTAACCTGGCACTGTAGAAAGCAGAAGAGGACCAGGTTTTATAAGAAAAACAAAATCGAGGACGTGTACGAAAGACAACGAATGTACAGTAAACATTTAGATGAATATGCTGGGAACTGTGTTCTGAAATGATTACGGCTACATGTTTTCTCCACAATATATTCGTAAAGATGAAATCACTACACGTTGGAAAGGAGCTTTCCGTAAACGTCGAAGTTGATCAGCTAATAACAATTTCGTGTCGTTCTATGGTAAGGTACAAGTCTTTTAACTGGACGCTACTTCGGCGGCTTTCCTTTATCTATCCAGGCGGTGAATGTGGACCTACAGCTTAATGTGAAAGCAGGGAGCAGAGAGAAGAGTCTGTTATTGAACATTTCAATGGAGCCTGGCTCTTCAGCTTGGGTGGAACACACTCTTGATTTATCGGCAGCGGAACGAGATACAATGGCCGATGTATTGCTGTGGGCAATCAACCAGATCTTTCGCAGCTACACACTTTCCAGTATTCTGCATAGGCTAGCGGCAAACAAGTTACTCAATATTTGTTGTCGTGTTGTTTTGGTCTGATTATATACCTCAATTTCTATGTTTTTGTTAAGCGACAGAGGGCTCAGTCATGACCAGATTAGTTGTTTTATTTTGCATATGGTTGTCATAAGCCCCTCTGGTGAAATAACTGCAATCGCTGTGCACCCATAGCGATCGTCTTTTCTCAGATGACTTGTGAGATGATGTCATTCCCTGTCATCTATGCCACAATGACTTTGCCCAGTCAGTCAGTTGTTGTTTTAAGATTTTTTAGACTCTTGTAAATGCTAATTTTCGTTGTCTCTGTGCTTTTTCTATGTCAGTAATATTCTGTCGTTAGTTCATGTTCATGTGCGTTATAATAAAGAATTTGATAGTAAATTGGGGTTAATTTTGGACCGATATTTCATTTCATTAATTTGATAATCTCCTGTCTAATATTTTCTGTCAGAACCAATGGACAAGACTCATTTGCTAGCGCCACCCTTTCTGTTATAGTTATATTCCGTTGCACGACAGTTTTCGTTAAATCTGGGACGGTGGGGAGCGATATGACTTTCAGGTGCTCCAGCGAAAGCGGATCATTGCGACAGCAAAATTCATATCAAAAGCTCATTTTGTGTTCCTCATAGTCTTATGTTCAGACACACTTCGGTAGTGAGAGAGAATTTACAGCAACCAGTCACTATTTACGGTTTTAAATTTACTTTTATTTCCCGAAATGTTTCATACGTTAGACATGCATTTCCAGAAGGTCGAAATTTAGTTATTTTTGTAGTATGCCAGATTCCCCCTTACGAGCCATTTCGTGGATTTTCTGTTGTGTTATGGCATCGTAAATGAAGTCAGCCTGTGACGGTTCCTGTTACAGTGCATTGGAAATTTTACGATTTACTATTAATTCCGTTTCACGTCAAGTTAGTTAGGCCTGTAAGCTAGAAACTGCTAGAACGCCTGGTTCTGAGAAATGTTGTACCTACGACATGAGCAAAGACCTCACAGTACTTTGGTGTTTAAGGGTTGTTGCACTAACCTGTGATCTATGTTTTAATGCTTGGATATTAGAAGGTAAATTTATATAATAAAATCTAAGTGTTCCTCCTGTTTTAAGTAACTGTTACTGAAACAGTATTACCACAATCGACACGGAGTGTTACCTCTTTCAGGTCCTGTCGCCGACTGACTTTGCAATGCGTTCGAGTATTTTGGTGTAATGAATCTATGGTGTCTGGAGCAATAACGTAACTCTGATGCTTTCGGTGTATTAAGACAATAATTTTTTTGTTTCCGTGGAAACACCTTCACAATACAGAAAAATGTATGGTATTAGGTACACAGGCAGCTAAATCATTAACAGTACAGTCGTGAGACAG
Organism: Schistocerca piceifrons; assembly: GCF_021461385.2. NCBI lineage: Eukaryota > Metazoa > Arthropoda > Insecta > Orthoptera > Acrididae > Schistocerca > Schistocerca piceifrons. Next base: position 774,532,102 of record NC_060140.1, on the reverse strand, counting down.
AGATACGTCTACAGTGCTGAATTTCAAAAGGACAGTACAGCTTGCTGCCTGCAATAAAACAATTAAATGGCATCCCGTCATCATTTTAAAACGAGCGCACTAGAACCAACACAAACATTTTGTCCACCTGGTTAATACCGTGTTGGTCCGTCTTCGAAACGCAATATAGCAGCGATTCTGCGTGATATGGGTTCGACAAGCTCTTCGTAGGTTTTCGGAGGTATGCGACACCAGATGTCTAGGGACATGTCGGACGGGCAAGCGGTTCGTAGGCGCGAAGCTGGACCCCGATGGTGTCTCAGATCTGCTCCATAGTGTTCATTTCAGTCGAATTTTGTGACCTAGACATCAATATGAGTTCACTATTACACCCCTCAAACCACTGTAGTGCGATTGTGGCCTTGTTTAACGGTCAGTTATCCTGCTGAAAGACGCCATAGCCGTCGAACAAGACGTAAAGCTTGAAGGATGATCTACAGTTATGTTCATGAAGCACCCAGATGCCATGGAGCTTTCCATTGTTACCATAGGACGCATTGAAGCCCAGATGAATATCCTCCATAACATAACACTGCCCGCACTGGACAACATCCGTGGCACGGTGATTGTTTCGAAAATCCATTGGCCAGGAAGGCATCTGGCCCAGACAGCATCCCCCTAAGATTATGCTAGAAATATAGTACCATTCTTATCGATCATCTATCTGAGATCACTGGAACAGCGGAAAGTTCCACGGGACTGGAAGAAGGCCCAGGTCATAGCAATCTATAAAAAGGGCAGAAAATCGGACGCACATAATTACCGGCCAATTTCACTGACGTTGATTTGTTGTAGAATCATGGAACATACTTTGTGTTCAGACATAATGACCTTTGTAGAGTCTGAGAAGCTCATCTGCAGAAACCAGCACGGTTTTAGGAAACAGTGGTCATGCGAGACATTACGTTAGTTCGTCCAGTCTTATTGTTCGTCTGTATGGGACCCTTACCAGTTGGATCTGATTCAAGAGATTGAGAAGGTCCAAAGGACAGCGGCAAGATTCGTGACTGGTACATTTAGCCATCGCGAGAGCGTTACAAATCTCATTGTAAGTTAGAAGTGGGACACACTTGCATATAGACGACGCGCTGAACGGAAGGGCCTGCTCACTGAATTCCGAAATCCGATCTTCGCCCAGGATGTAGAGCATATATTATTACCACCAACTTTCAAATCGCGCAATGATCACCATTCAAAGATAAGGGAAATTAGAGCTCGTACTGAGGCGATCTGACAGTCGTTTTTCGCTCTCGCGATCTACAAGTGGAACAGAGGGGGGAAATATGACATTGGCGCGAATAGTGCCCTCCGCCACACACCGCTTAGTTTTTAGCGCAGTATAGATGTAGATGCACACGGCGTTTCTGGATTCGACCCTCAACCATATGTAACAGAAAACATGAGTCATTCGATCAGGCAACACGTTTCCATTGATCCACGGTTCAATCTCCACAATCACTTGCCTGCTGCAGCCGTAATCGTTGGGTTAACATGGGACCACGTAGGCGTCGCGTGCTTCGGAGACTGTTCGACAATGTAATAATGGAGGAACAAGTGTTTTGGAGTACACCTGAACTTGTTCCTCCGTCAGCATTGTACTCTGTCATCATATCTCCACAGACGGCCACCTACCTGCTGTACGGACTGGGAAGGACTCCGGCTACCACGTTCTGTGATGGGACGTCAACGTTCAACACCTTTTCGCCTACTCATGGATTCACCGTACTTCAACCAGTTTCCACTTGCATTTACGACAGTAGTACACGAACAGCCGACCAGCTGTCTGGCCTGGTGGTCCAACAGTAGAGAGCGCCCTTGGAAAACGAGAATTCGAGGGGTCGTATTCCCAATGGATGACGGACACTTTCAGTCTGACTTTAATGTAGACTTCACTCCTCGATGATATGAGGAGTCATCGAGAACGACTCAGAAGAGAAGATTTTGCGAATGGGCTATCCATACGCGTATACTGTGCGTAATCAGTATAGTTCCAACCTCCCACCCTTCAGTTCTGCCTTTACCATCCTTCAGTTCAGTCTTTACCATAGTCAGTACACTGATCTCCCGTCTTGAGATACTCAGAAACTGACATTCTGATTCCCCCACAGATTTTTTGAAGAAAAAAGAAGAATACCCAGTGAAATTTCTGCCTGCTATTTCCTACACATCACACTGTTCATGTCTTGTGGAGCGGCTTCAAGAGTCGGCATATAGCTCTTACACAGAAGGAGAAGAATTTCTAAGCAAAACACAACTGCATCCCTTCCCAGGAGACAGGAGAGATCTGTATCTGAAACTGGCCTCACACTGGATTTTAGGAAGCGGCCAGTGGGAGAAAGATACATTCTCTACACCTGTGTTTAGACCCAATAGCTTAGTATGTAAAATAGCAATATTCTGCAAGGGCCGGGTTGTAATCACTGTTTATTTTTAGATTTCTCTAGTCAGAGACTCTGACCCCATACCGCGCAGGGTACAACAAGCACAAAAACTCTATTGTCTCTTATTTTCGTATATCTTACTTTTTATAGCGGCAGTTATAATACGGAGCTCTTATGTTTCTTCACAAGTCTTGCGTTTTTGTATCGGTGTAATACGTACAGATCTCGTCGTTTTCCAATGCTTTGCTCTATATAATGCGATTTGCTATTTATAAAGCAACATCTCCTTGGTACATTACATTCCCCATCTTCTCCCCACCATCCCCCCGCACCCTTCGCCTTACGCACACCCTCTTTTCCTGCTATGAACACTTTGTATCATGTTGTTACTGTTATACGAATAGATTGTTTGTGAAGACGAAATCCAGTTTGCGTTGATATTATATTTTATCTACGTCTGTATATGTCTTATCTTTTTATACTAGCTGTAACAGACTGTACCGTTATGTTTCTTCGAAAGGTTTGTGGCTTTAGCTTTTATTATATCCATTGTCAACTGCGGCTGTCGATCTTCACGGTGCACGGTGCCATATTTGCTACTATTATGCCATGTAACGGTAGCCATGCGGCTTACTACTAAAAAAAATCGATCTATGTTACTGTTATAATTTTGTCATGGATAACTGACTATTGTATTTTTATGATTTAAATTTTTGGACTGTGTTGTAAAGTGCGAAGTATGCGCCACCGCCATCTGGCGTGAATGTTCACCTGTTAGTTTCGTATTAAGATTTCTACACTAGTCTGCTTATGACTGTTTGTACACTTCTTGTAATATTTGTATCTGCGTGCAGCACGTTGCTCGTATGTATGAGTTTGCCTGTAGTATCTTTTGCGTACAACTGAGAGTTGCTTTTGTATTTCAGTATTGTGTTCCTGTTTTTTAATTCTTTACATCTTTACATTTTTATCAGATATCTGAAGATGGCTCAGACCGAAACGCATCATATTACGAGCAATAAACGTATTCTATATTTGAAACATGGCTTTTTCGTTAGCGACCAATCCAGCATTTATACAGTACTACTGTTCACTGCCAACATGGTCGTCTGCCTCCTATGTGACTTTATGTCGTAATTGTGTCAAGAGTTGTTGGCTTAATCCCTGTAACCACTGTTGATAACTATAATTAGCATTAAATACTTATTAGTTGGCAAAGTATGGCTCAGAATGAGACGGTTCTAGGCGCTGCAGTCTGGAACCGCGCGGCCGCTACGGTCGCAGGTTCGAATCCTGCCTCGGGCATGGATGTGTGTGATGTCCTTAGGTTAGTTAGGTTTAACTAGTTCTACGTTCTAGGGGACTAATGACCACAGAAGTTGAGTCTCATAGTGCTCAGAGCCATTTGAACCAGAATGAGAAAAACTGAGTTAAACGTAATGAAATATTAGACGTGCGAGTCCAGCAATGGACTGACGTATTTCAGATGCAACGAACGCCATGCTGGCATGCACTGTAGTAAGTGCTTGGGTATGCATAGGATTAGTATCTCAGCACCTTCACACGAACTGGGTGGGAGTAACGCCAACTATGTCATGTACATTCTGGTTAAAAGAAAATTTTAATATCCACCGTAGGCTGTCAGATTCTTTACAAAAGATAACCTTTATTGTATCGTGTATATTGTAATGTACTGCCCAGTTTCAACCTGTGACCATTTTCAAATGTTAACACCAAGAGAAAGACACGTACCACTGGTTAGAGTCTGCGAATGAAGATCTCGCTATGAAATGAAATGAAATGATCGTATGGCATTGCTGGCCGGGAGGCCCCATGCGGGGAAGTTCGGCCGCCGTATTTGCAAGTCCTTGAACGCCACTTCGGCGACTTGCGAGTCAATGATGATGAAATGATGATGAAGGACACACAACACCCAGTCATCACGAGACAGAGAAAATCCCTGACCCCGCCGGCAATCGAACCCGGGGCCCCGTGCGCGGGAAGCGAGAACGCTACAGCAAGACCACGACCTGCGGACTCGCAATGAGATGAAGCAGCATGGAATGACGTGCCCATATTTGCCAACGAAGCTCAGATCGACTCGATGCACAGCCAGCTGGGAATCGTTGCTGCCAGAGGTTGTAGGACGATGTACTAAATTTCGGTCCCTGTACATGAAAAATCACTTAAAAATTTAATCACGACACTTCCTACTGTACTGTATATGCATTATAATGAAAAATTAAGCATCTGGTATCCTTGCTCGTGTTGCAGTGTGGTTTTCCAAACAAATTTCTCGGCTGTTGACATACCAGCCGAGTCAAGGCGTCGTTCTGTGGCAACTTTCTGACAAGTTTGCTATTCGCCATCTTCAGGCGAGGTAGGAAACTTGCCGAATCTTTGCCGCAGAACGACGCCTTGACTCGGCTAATAACCCGAGAAGACTTCATCATCAAAATTTGCCAAGAAAGCCTGCATTCTCGTATGGTTATAGGACGTCACGCAACAAACCCGTCTGGGACATTTGGACCATTCTGATGTTCCCGACCTCGACTGTTCATAATGTGAGTGTGAGGAAGAAATGCGAAGCAACGACCACAGCTAAACTAATATGAAGCTGACCTAATGTAGTGACGAACAGGTATCGTCAAGCATTATTGGAGAAGGAATCACTCGTGAGTTCCAAAGTGTTGCCATGAGTCTAGCTAGCACAGTGACTGTACGTTGAGTTCAAAAAGGACTGGAGTAAAATGGTCAAGAGGCTCCTCATTGTTGTAGTTGTGGTCTTCAGTCCTGAGACTGGTTTGATGCAGCCCTCCATGCTACTCTATCCTGTGCAAGCTTCTTCATCTCCCAGTAACTACTGCAACCTACATCCTTCTGAATCTGTTTAGTGTATTCATCTCTTGGTCCCCCCCTACGATGTTTAACCTCCACGCTGCCCTCCAATACTAAATTGGTGATACCTTGATGCCTCAGAATAAGCGCCACCAACCCATCCCTTCTCCTAGTCAAGTTGTGCCACAAATTTCTCTTCTCTCCAATTCTATTCAATACCGCCTCATTAGTTACGTGATCTACCCATGTAATCTTCAGCATTCTTCTGTAGCACCACATTTCTAAAGCTTCTATTCTCTTCTTGTCTAAACTATTTATCGTCCATGTTTCACTTCCATACATGGCTACCTCCATACAAATGCTTTTAGAAACGACTTCCTGACATTTAAATCAATACTCGATCTTAACAAATTTCTCTTCTTCGACCATCATCAGTTACTTTGCTTTGCAAACAGCAAAACTCCTTTACTACATTAAGTGTCTCATTTCCAAATTTAATTCCCTCAGCATCACCTGACGTAATTCGACTACATTCCATTATCTTCGTTTTGCTTTTGTTGATGTTCATCTTATACCCTCCTTTCAAGACACTGTCCATTCCGTTCAGCTGCTCCTCCAGGTCCTTTGCTGTCTCTGACAGAATTACAATGTTATCAGCGAACCTCAAAGTTTTTATTTCTTCTCCATGGATTTTAATACCTACTCCGAATTTTTCTTTTGTTTCCTTTACTTCTTGCTCAATATACAGATTGAATAACATCGGGGATAGGCTACAACCCTGTCTCACTCCATTCCCAGCCACTGCTTCCCTTTCATGTCCCTCGACTCTTATAACTGCCATCTGCTTTCTGTACAAATTGTAAATAGCCTTTCGCTCCCTGTATTTTACCCCTGTCACCTCATAACAAACACATTTCTGTGTCAGTGCTAAGCGACTCTTGACCTGGTGTACACAGTGAGGCCGTTGGACCGTGGACGACTAAAAACCAGTTATTTGGAGACATACGGCTGGAAGTCGGAAGCGTGATACGCGGGCTGTAGGATGAATGAAGAATAACAAATCAACGAGGTTTAGTGAGTTCCTCTCGGGTACGCAGACTTCTGTGAGACCTTGCGTTGCCATGGAGAAGGAGAGGTTCGTTTTCATATTTATGATGAAGAACACGCTTAAGTCGTTTCTTCAGTTTCGTGAGGTTAGCACAATACACTTTAGAGTTGATCGTTGCACTATGAGCGAGGATATCAAACAGAATAGGCTCTGCAGGTAGTCTCATCGTCATGCCTACTGGCTGAGAGGGCGGCTCTGACCATTTTCTTCGGACGAAAGGTGGTGTGGCGCCACTCAATGGATCGCCGTTTTGTTTCCGGTTCGAAGTGATGAATCAATGTTTCATCGGCTGAGACAATTTGCGAAAAAAAGTCCTTGTCGGCACCGTAATCGCGGTCAGCACCGTAACGTGCAAGCAGTTCCGCACAGTTGGTCCTTCTTTTCTCTTTATGGGCGGCAAGGAACCCAACGGACACAAACCTTTGAGTTATGTGGTGGACGGGTGTGTCATCACTACCAAGAGAGATGTCCAGTTGAGCGGCGAGGTGTTTGATGTGATCCGCCAATCACCTCGAATGAGAGTGTCCGCACGTTCTAACATTGCAGAAGTCACAGTTGCGTGCGGCCGCCTGACACGTGGAATATCGGACAGTTTGAGCGACCTTGTGCCGCGATGACAGACGCCTCGCCCAACGACTCGTCGTGCTTTTGTTCACTGACAGGTCTTCGTTACAGACGCCATTTTGAAGGCTACGTATAGCACCGGCCACCAATCAGAACCTCGTGAAACTATAGCGACTTGCGCGAGAATATTCCACGATGTTCCGCAACAAATTCCGTGTTTTTTCAACCAAAATTGGCCGAGAAAAAGGTGCGCTGCATTACTTATTGAACGCCTCTCGTAGAATATGTATCAGTGTTCCGTGGTGCAAAAGCGCTCCCGCCGCTCCCGTGGTTACAGCAGCGGCCAGTAGTGCCTGTGGGGCAGAGTGGGTGTGTTCTGGGCCACCAGTACAGTGCCTGTAGCTCTACTCCTGTACACCTGTACCCCTGTAACTGTACCCGCACGAGCTCCAACGGACCCGAAGCCGCGGCCGGAGCCGCCACCGGCCGCCGGGGCGTCCATTGATCGCCCCCACATCCTACCACACCCCCTCACACTCCCCTCCCCCAGCCCACCCCTGCGTACACCACACACACTGCCGTCCGCAGCCGCCTGCAAAAAAAAAAAAAAAAAAAAAAAAATATCTGCCAGCTAGCCATGTTGCTGGAGGCTGCCGCTAGCTTCCAACACCGGTAGGATCGCCTGTAAAACACGCTCTCGTCCGCACCATAGTACCGAATAAAACATTAACTACAAACTTTTTTAAAAGTTTAAAAAAAAGAGTTGGAAGAAACCCAACCAATTTGTGAAGAAAAATCGAACCTTTTCCAACCATTCTGAACGCACGAAACATAATTTTTCTCAATCTATTAGGTTGATGCATAAGTTTGCATGTTGATATTCCGGTTGCCAAGGGTTTATTTATCGATTCTCATTTTTTATTTGTAGTTCACTGTTATCTGAATTTACATTTTACTTTTGTCATTTGGAGATAGTAACTGTAGAGCTGTAGACGCCTTAAAAAGGAGTGCCAATTGGAGAGATAGGAACATTTCCGACAAATTCCTCTGAGTTCAATACAGGGGTGACAGCTGCGGAGCCAGCCCGAGTCATTTGCGCCGTGTATGTGGGTTATGTCTTCAGACACACCACAGCGAGAAAACATCTAATTTTGAGGTGGATCGTTTTGTCTTTAACGCCTCTCCACGTTCAGGAAGATCTTCGGCATGTGATGAAGATCGTTTAAAGGCATTAATCCACAATGACGCACACCAGCGTATTCGATAACTGGCAAATGTGATTGAAACGCCCGCTAAATGACACAGGGCTAACAGGTAATTAGGGTTGTGGAAAGGGCCAAGGGACTTGCGGTCGGATTCATTTCACAGTTGTAATTTATTATCATTTAGTTCACAAATACACTTTTGAAAGAATTAAATTTGCTTTGCAGCTGAAGGGCTCCAAACAGATGCTTCAGAATAACTTCAGTTTTGAAAAGACATGACACACAGTTAAGGGCCGCCGGATTAAATCTTCAAAATTCCAAATATACTATGAGGATTGCTGAAGGCATATGGCCACAATGTTTTAAGATGCTAACGGGCCCGCAAGGTGCACAGAAAGAGATAAACAAACGCAATAAGATGGCTGAAGGCCGCAAAGTTAAATTCTAAAAACTATGGTTCAAATGGCTCTGAGCACTATGGGACTCAACTGCTGTGGTCATAAGTCCCCTAGAACTTAGAACTACTTAAACCTAACTGACCTAAGGACATCACACACATCCATGCCCGAGGCAGGATTCGAACCTGCGACCGTAGCGGTCGTGCGGTTTCAGACTGTAGCGCCTTTAACCGCTCGGCCACTCCGGCTGGCTTAAAACTAAGGAAATATATATAGTGCAACAATCGGTAAAACAATACATTAAGTTTGCAAATATCCTTTTACAACACCAACGGCGGAAGGCCCACAATAACTTGTAAAAACTTTCAGGGGAAATTATAATAACCTTTCTAGAGCAGAAGGCAATAATGTTTGAACTTGAAGGAAACTCTGAGAACATGTATCCAGGGCTGAAGGCCCTCAATTAACTTTGCCCAGCTGAAAATATAAAATACATTAAAGCCCAAAAAACCTTTTAAAATAAATTATAACAACATTAAGGTCCGCAGGAGAGCTTCTGTAAAGTTTGGAAGGTAGGAGACGAGGTACTGGCAGAAGTAAAGCTGTGAGGACGGGGCGTGAGTCCTGCTTGGGTAGTTCAGTTGGTAGAGCACTTGCCCGCGAAAGGCAAAGGTCCCGAGTACGAGTCTCGGTCCGACACACAGTTTTAATCTGCCAGGAAGTTTCAACATTAACACTGCCAAAGAATAATTAAGGCAACAGCACTCAGGAGCCTCCAGGGCATCGGTCTGCACTCCTTCACTTAGGAGAGAGAGGCAGTGAGCCCAACTACACTCGATTCGTGCGAACCCAACCAAGGGACAGTCACGGACCGACCGATCAACCGTTTGCTTGCCACGACCGAGTACACGAAAATTCAATGCCCCAAAAAAGTTACAAGTATCACTATCCCCAGACAAACGCGTATGTGAACTGAGCTGCCAAAACTACACACCATGTTGGGCAGCAACAACCGGTGAGGAAAAGACACTGCCTAAAAATTACGTTAGCGGCCATGGCAGATAGCCAGAACACTAACGGCCATAAGGCAGAAATTTCCGCTGATGCACTTAACTATGGATAAATTAAATTTATCAATTCCACCTGACGGTGACTGTCTCGAACATTTCACTCGTTGTTGCTCACAGGAAAACCTCCACAACAGCAACGCCGGAAGCAACAACGTAATGCTCAAAAACAGTTAACCTTCACGTCCTGGGTCGGTGAGCGACGATGCTCGTACCGATATGACAGCTCCAGGCAGACTCCGACACTGCGCAGAGACCGCCAGCGGCCCAGCCGACTACGCCGCACGGAGATGTCCTCGGACCAACCGACGGACCAACAATCCACCAAAGGTCAGGCCAGATAAAGTGATGCGTGGCGGCAACTGTTGGGCGAGCGATGGCCACGCAGGGCTCACTGCTGCTGCAAGCCGGCGACTGGCTGGCGCGGGCTGGGCCCCAGACGCGTTGCAGCTGACTGCCAGGGCCTAACTCACGACCCGAACAGCCGCCGTGAACTCTCCTCCTCGCACGTTCCGACTCACCCCACGACAGATGACAACCGGGAAGTCATAGCAGCCGAGCAAAGGTCCTATCAGAGGGGTTATATCGATACGCGCTACTAGCGCTGATGACGGTCAGGCAAAACAGCAGCGCAGAAACGCCAGTAATTTAAATCAACGTGGTGAGATGGAAACACGTTAAAACAGGGTGTAAAATACCAAATGGTGGAACGGCGAGCCATGCACAGCTCAGTGATGAACTGTGATCATTCTACCATCGTGCGGCATTCGCATGTGATGGGGAAGATACAAAAATCGTGTGTATGGTTACCACTTACTCTAAGCCACAATCACAAAAACCAGCAGGTGGCCATATGTGCATATTTGCCTACTCGTCATCACTCAGCTCGTGAACGACACCGACCATTCCTATCCTGTATCGGTGTCGTTAGGATGGTAGCATGGGTTTTGGGATTCCTTTTGAGCTCATCCACTGTTGACGTTTTGACCTATTGTTTTGGTAGTTCTGAATATAATGTGTGATGGGTTCCATTTCACATTGCTTCACCATATCTGTATTCCTTTTGTGGTATCATTTGGTGTAAACAACCTTTCGCCTCACGATTTTCAGTGCACAGGCTTTTAGCCTTTGCTCATCTTTTGTGTCTATTGTCCAGGCTTCAATGCCATGGCACTGCGAAGAACCTGCTAAGGTCTTATAAAGGCGGTGCTACTTCATACGCACTAGGCAGCCTCTGTTCTCCAGATCAGAGGTGGCTACCAACAGCGTCAGCTCCCTAAATCAATGGTGGCTGAAACAACCTCCGAGGCTCGTCCAGAAGCTATGAAGTGGGAGGCCCGTCACTGGACGTGCTTCCTATCGGCCAACTGCCCACTGGAAGGACGTAAATCCATGCTTTCAGGTCTCCACCTGCATGAGACATGAAGTGCAAAATTTCTAACTAAAAAGATTTATGGAAGAAAACCAATTGGTTTAGTAACACAAACGATCTTATTCTAACCTCACAACCCAGATTTCCAATTGGAGAAAAATTATTTTCCTCAGTTTATAAGACCCTTGCAGGAATAAGTGTTGTCCAAAAACACAAAACTGTTGTCATTTACAGCTGGCGATGGATTAATCTACTAAACAGAAAATGTCATCTACCTAGCTACATAACTGTATATAACTTGGTGTTGTTCTGGAAATGTATTTTCGTTAAGTATTCTGTTCTCAATGCAGTAAAGAAATCATGTTAGTAACTACTTCACAGATGGGTGACCCCTATTCTAGGCTGTCTGTTTGGGGATGGAGATCATTATTAAAAGTTAGTAGCTATATTTCTTTATGAGATTCAGGATCGATACAGTTACTTATATGGAAAAATCTGATGTTCCCTACAATTTTTTGCGAGGGTGCATGTTATATTGACTAAAATGTAACAATATTGTGAAAAGGGAAGTTGCTACTCATCATATCGCGGAGACGTAGTTTACATATGTATCTGGCATATAAAAGATATGTAGGAAATTTAAACATGTTGTCCAAAGCACCAAAAGCCTTCAAAAATAATAGTGTGCACTACTCTATAGCGTGGAAAAGCAGTACCCAAAAATATTGCGACTGTTTTAAAGACGCTCAGAGAAAGTAATAGTCTCTGCAAAAAATTAAAAGAACTTCCACAAACAAAAACTATTTAAAAGGAATGAAATTAGTAAACGAATACAGAATTCTGTGAAGGAAGCACCATTTATAATTTACAACATATAATGTATTTTAGAAAGACACATTCGCCAAGAAAACGTTATGACAAAAAGTCGTCTACTATCCAAAATATCTGCAGGCATTCCTCCCGTTATTTCTCTCCTTCTTTTCCATATTTACATACGCACACTCACACACACACACACACACACACACACACACACACACACACACACACACACATATACGTACGCAAGCAACCAAGAGCAGTTGGGTATTATCGTCTTAGTTTCTCACTGTAGTACTCATGTAAAACCTTCAAAATACAACCACACTAGACAAAACAACAAGACGAACAAGTGAGCAAGTGGTAATAGCATAACATTTCTCGATTGGTGTGACGACATGTATCTTATTTCTGGATAAAGAAAGGAAAAAAACGAAGATATAATGTTTTGATAAAGACGAGGTCGGCCGGAGTGGTCGAGTGGTTCTAGGCGCTTCAGTCTGGAATCGCGTGACCGCTACGATCGCAGGTTCGAATCCTGCCTTGGGCATGGGTGTGTGTGATGTCCTTAGGTTAGTTAGGTTTAAGTAGGGAAGTTCTAGGGGACTGCTGACCTCATATGTTTAGTCCCATAGTGCTCACAGCCATTTTTTGCAAAATACGCAATAGTTTAAAAATCATTTACAGTCCGGGAGCATAGATAAAGGGGCAACAATAATCTCCCACTTCAACAAAATAATGCACTCGTGGTCTTTGGTAGGGTTATTCCTCTTCAATATAAGCAAATCTGCTTGTTGATGTAATCTGTAAGACGAAAAAGGGTCTCATCTGCATGTACAGTTTGTCCACAAATGAGTTTTCCTCTTTCACTTACATCTTCGCCTATTAGTACATTGCTAATCTTAATCGGTGATCATTCTCTATTTCCTGCACGGTCTGAAGCTCATAAAGATGAAACCTTAAACAAGAAACATAATCTCTGGGACAGACTTTATGCAGCCATCTGCTTTCAAACTGAATACCAAACGACTGATAGGAGCACAATTGCGATATTTTGTGGATTACGTGCACGTATCAGTTGTCTTGCCTCCCAGTTCTTCCGTTTGTAACACATGTCATTGTACACAGTTGGGATACATGTTACTGACGTGCCCACTGTGAAAAGATCTCTATTTCTGAGTATCGTTCAAATTAGCATTATTTTTGAAAAAAATAGTTATGATTAAAACACATATACACTATGTAATGCAAAGAATCAGGACACCCCCAAACACATACGTTTTTTGTATTAGGTGCATTGTACTGCCACCTACTGTTAGGTAATCCATATCAGCGACTTCAGTAGTCATTAGACATCGCGAGAGAGCAGGATGGGGCGCTCCGCGTAACTCACGGACTTCGAACGTGGTCAGGTTACTGGGTGCCACGTGTGTCATACGTCTGTACGCGAGATTTCCACACTCCTAAACATCCCCAGGTCCACTGTTTCCGATGTGATAGCGAAGTGGAAACGTGAAGGGACACGTACAGCACTAAAGAGTACAGGCAGACCCCGTCTCTTGAGTGACAAAGACCGTCGACAGTTGAATAGTGTCATAATGTGTAATAGGCAGATATCTATTCAGACCGTCAAACAGCAATTCCAAACTGCATCAGGATCAACTGCAAATATTATGATAGTTAGGCGGGAGGTGAGAAAACTTGGATTTCATGGTCGAGCAGCTGCTCATAAGCCACACGTCAAGCCGGTAAATGCCAAACGACGCATCGCTTGGAGTAAGGAATGTAAACATTGGACGATTGAACAGTAGAAAAACGTAATGTGGAGTGACGAATCACGGTACACAATATGGCGATCCGATGGCAGGGTGTCGGTATGGAGAATACACGGGGAATGTCATCTGCCAGCGTGTGTAATACGAACAGTAAAACTCAGAGGCGGTGGTGTTATGGTGTGGTCGTGTTTTTCATGGAGGGGACTTGAACACGTTGTTGTTTTGCGTGGCACTGTCACATCACAGGCCTACATTGATGCTTTAAGCACCTCCTTACTTCCCACTGTTGAATAGCAATTCGGGGATGTCGATTGCATCTTTCAACACGATCAAAGACCTGTTCATAATGCACGGCCTGTGGCGGAGTGGTTACACGACAATAACACCCCTGTAATGGACTAGTCTGCACAGAGTCCCGACCTGAATCCTATAGAACACTTTTGGGATGTTTTGGAACGCCGACCTCGTGCCAGATCTCACCGACCGACGTCGATGCACCTCCACAATGCAGCACTCCGTGAAGAATGGGCTGCCATTCCCCAAGAAAATTTTCCAGCAGCTGACTGAACGTATGCCTGCGAGAGTGGAAGCTGCCATCAAGGCTAAGGGTGGGCCAACACCATACTGAATTCCAGCATTACCGATGGAGGGGGCCACGAACTAGTAATTCGTTTTCAGCCAGATGTCCGGATACTTTTGATCACATCGTGTATCATCTGATCAAAATTATCCGGACACCTATTAGTCGGCAATGATATGAGGTTTGTCTATCTATGGGGTTTGTGTAGCCTTCGCCTTCTGATGGCTTGACCTCAGCTGCGGTTACTTTCAATGAAGTGTTCGACTGTCTGTGGAAGAACTGGGCTTGGTTTTGCATGGGTTATTCCTTTTCCCACTCCACAGTCACATCACCAACCGCCGACCTTGGCATCTTTAGAGGGATTGAAATCTCCCTCATGGATTAGTTATTCAAGTGACAGCCAAGGACTACAGGTTGAACGTCATTGTGCACGCCTGACCAAGCCACTGCTTCTCTTCTGACAACACAATACTCACCGCCTCCTCTTATAGTGGCAGATCTGCCTCCTTCGACATCTAGTGACCAATTTCGCATTAAATATGGATGACGAGGTAATATTGATCAGGTGGTGTTTATTCTTCCAGTCTGAGGATTACTGTATCACGAGATAATGCATTGGAGATTCTAGACAAAATGCCAGAACTAGTGTGAAAGTAGAATTAGGGTATTATACCATACAGCCATCATCTTACACTAAGGTTCTAGGAAAATGCTAAGATAACCTAAGGTTGCAAACAAATACGTTGAACAGCAGAAAAAAGATTGACTTTATAAAAAATGTTCAAATGTGTGTGAAACTTTATGGGACTTAACTGCTAAGGTCATCAGTCCCTAAGCTTACACACTACTTACCCTAAATTATCCTGAGGACAAACACATACACCCATGCCCGAGGGAGGACTCGAGGGGTTGGGTTGGGTTGTTTGGGGAAGGAGACCAGAGAGCAAGGTCATCGGTCTCATCGGATTAGAAAAGGATGGGGAAGGAAGTCGGCCGTGCCCTTTCAGAGGAACCATCCTAGCGTTTGCCTGGAGCGATTGGGGGAAATCACGGAAAACCTAAATCAGGTGGAGGACTCGAACCTCCGCCGGGATCAGCCGCACAGTCCATGACTGCAGCGCCTTACACGACTTTATAGCCATCAGATAACTACTATACGCTTATTATCCAAACATGCTTGGCCTGTTAGAGTATAGAGAGAAGATCAAGGAAATGCAGTTTACAAAACAATCCCTTAAAAATTCAAAATCGAATTCACTGAATTAAAGGGTTTAACTACAGCGAATGACGCAGGAACACTTTTAAAAAATTCAAAATTAGGACGTCGCTAGGATATTACACAAATGAATACCTATCTTACCTCAAATCGCACAATCAGTTTCGAGCATTAAACAGCCAAGTTACCAATTCTCAGGCCAGTAAGAATAATTTTCATAGAGAAGATCTTAGTAAGGCCTTACATTAGAAAAAGATGTTACAACAACATAAAATATTCTCCGTGTACTGCCTGCAAAACAAAAAATATATAAAACACTCAACACTAGGTTCATTTCAGAAAAAAGTTAAAAAAAGTTGCTGTCATCGAATCGCTTTTCGAACACTGATGAATATGTAAATTACTCGGATTGCCGCAGATCTGACAAATTTGTTAAGGATAGAATCACACCTTTTCCGGTTGCGATAAACCACAATCCGTTTAGTTTCGTGGTTTGAAAAGTAATATTGTATACCTCATCCGTCAGAAACGTTCCGAAACTGACATTACTTCTGTCGTATAAGCAATATCAGTGCAATAACTACGTTGGCAGCTTGATCAAGAGTCAAGCATTCGAACACTGGTGAGCAAGCAGTGTTGAGTGGTGGACGTCAAAGTTGTGTCACAAATCGAAACGGAGCAACATCTCTAAATCAAAATGTTCAACGTATTGTCGAGAATACGTTGAGGAACAATAAAGTTTGTACAAAGCTTGTCCCGCACTGCTTGACTCCCGAACAAAAGCAGTTATAAGAGGGATATTGATGCTGATATTTCCAGAGCCGCAGCTGTCAGGACGAGATAATTCCCATACTTCGCTCACTGTCGAATGTCATCAGTTTGGGGGTGCAATCGTAATATTTAATTGTAATTACGGTGATAAATATGTGGCTGGTTTCCCATAAAGACCGTTTGGCGAGCGGGGAGCGGGGTGGAACTAGCATGTGGCTGGAACGAATGGGCATTTCCGGCTTAGGGCTCTCGCGAGCGGCGGGAACAAGGAAATGTTCCGGCCGGTCAGCCGGCTTGTCGCTTCTTCTGCGCAGCTGCAGGAACAAATCCCGGTGGCGTCGTCCTCTGGACAGCTAAATAGCGAAATAATACTCAGTATGTGTTGGGCTGTCTCCGACATCGTGTGTGTTGCATGTATTCTCCGTGGAAGACTGAGCGTTTCAGTATTGATCGCTGCCAAGTGTTGGAGGTTGACACATTGATAGCATCTGAATTCCTCCCACTCCAGCCATCCCCGGGTACCCTCCACGGCCAGGATGGTGCACTCTGGCAAACACACGCGTCCACGACAGTGGCAATTTCTCGGGCCTCTGAGTGGCGGTGGAAGACGGGATGGGCGCGCTGCGTGTGGACATCTAGGAGGTGAGTGGGATCTATGTATGTTTTCAACGATCTCGGGCATCTAGCCACGACAACTATTAATACTAAAGATTGGATCACGGTTTAACGGTGTCGTGTTTAGTGTTTCACAATACATCGCTGTGGGGTTCAACTTATAGATGTATTTGTAGTTGTCTCTATCCTATCACGCAGTAGGCCCTTGCACCTCCTTCCAAATGTATTCGAAAGAACCAATTTGGGAATTCCTGATTGATCAATTTATTGTTTCCAATAGTGGTACTGCAAGCACGCACATTAATGCAGCCCCTCCCACAAATTGTTTACGGACATGGCAACCAACTGAGCTGAAATTGGAAGTTTTCGGCTACCTACAACGTAATGGACCTTCTAACAAATGATGTAACTGTGCCAGCTTCCACCTACAGGATACTTGGGGAAAAAAAACCACTTGGCTTTGGAACCTGGGCAGTTGAGGGATTGAATCCCGCCAAAAATACCACGTTTCCATATCAGTGGAAGTGTGAGAGCAAAGGGATGTACTCACTTCCAACACCACGTCTGCATGACTGGTGAGGGGACAGGGGAGTGTGATGGAAGGATGGAGGGGGGGGGGGACATTGTAGTATGTGCGCATTTGCATACGTTAGTTCACACAGGAAGTATGCACTTAACAGACAGAGAGAGAGAGAGGGGAGATGGAGAGAAAGACACAGAGAGAGAGGGAGGGCATGTGTTTCGATGGGAATTTCTCAGGTTTCAAATATCAAAAGGTTGCCGCCACCTGACGCTTTGTTCTAGGATTAACGCCACTTCCGTTCTGCGCATCACACAAGGTGGCTGGCAGTGCAGCGGTCGACAGCAGCATGAAGCCTGAGTGGGCGTAGTGCAGCATGTGCATGTGGGAATATATGAAGTGGCTCGTCCAGTGAAGCAGTCAGAGTTTGGGCGTGCATTGCCCAGCAGTCGGTGCAAAAGATTTTTAACAGTATGGTGAGTTACGTTGGTGGTATTCCTTGAGTGATCAAAATTTAGAAAAAACATCTATTTAATTAATTCCTTTCGACTTGCATCTTCCCAAACAGCAAAGAATGGTGAGCAAGAGAGATCCAACCCCCTGTCAATTGAATTTAAAAACAAACAATTTGCCCTCGGCTATCTGTCGTGAGAGCTTTCCTATGCAGTACAGAGCTTCAAATTTCCAACTGAGGGGGAGGGAATGGGAGGGGACGGCTGAGGAATTTCCTCACAGGGGAGGGGCTAATTAAGTCCTCAATTTGATCAATTAGTAAATCAAACTGATAGAGTGGGAGGGAGCTATTCGAATAACTCTGGCCTGAAAGTGTACTTGTATTGGCGAAGAAGAAGTGGGAGGTTGGAGGTTTCCTGAGAGGTTAGGAAGGAGGACTGAGATGGGGAGGGGTAAGGGAAGGTTTCTCAGAATATACATATTCACTGTACAGACGCACCAGAAAAGTTAAGTTTAAGTATTTTGGAGAATGGATACAATACATGGGTTAGATAACATCAGAAGTAAAGAAAGATCAAGAACATGATTTTAGCATACAAACTCACCTATAACCCACATAATAAAAGATACGTGTCATTTCATGCAAAAATTAGATACTACGCAACAGTAATTAAACCGGAGACATTTATTCGTCTGAATGCCTAACAGTGAATAAGAGAGTTGGAGTAGAAGAACTGGAAAAGAAAGAAAGGAAAGGGCTCAGAAAAAAATTTAGGTTCAAGAGAGAACAAAGATAACAATTGTCGAAGAGGAGAAATGAATATCTATACAGGAACATAGAAACAATAAGAGACACAGTAAGAAAGAGGAGATTAAAATTTTATAGTCATAGTTGCAGAATGAATGACAATAGCACAACAAAGAAAATTTTTAATTTCATTTCAAAATAAAAAAAAAAACACCAAGGAATGGCTGGAAGAGACGAAATGGGACTTGAAAAAACTTAATGTCACGTAAGACACCATACAGGACAGGGAACTTTTCAGGTTACTGACCAGTACTGCAAAATTTCCTATCCAACAACAAAATTCACAACCTTCGAGGGTGATGCCAAATCAATAAAGGCAGGCCGTCAGCCAACGCATGAATAAGTTTTGGAAAGATGAGAAGAAAAAATTGTGCCCGTGTTTTAGGTTCTAAGCGGTCTATAACTGTTCAAATTCTGTAATAATAAAAAAAGCAGTCCACACTTATTACTCTCACCTTCATATTCAGTTTAAATGTCCTGCGAAGCAGTCTTAATCTGGTAAGTCATGCGCGTGAATTACTTGAATAAATAATTTTTATATTAGACAGGAAATGCTATCAGAGACAGTAAACATAGGGTAATTGATTTATTAGAGATACATGTAAGGATATGTAGACGGGAAACAATTTTATGCGAAGATCCCTAACTTCCCGCAGAAGGAGTGCAATCTACAACGTTGAGTCATTTGACTAACGCTATCGCTTGACCCTGAAGTTCTTGAATGCCAAAGTCAGCGGGTCAGGCCACCAAATAGTGTCAGTTGCCAGCGGATCGTAACATCATCTCCTTCGAAAAGTAGCAGAAACTTTAGTTCCAATGGTAAAATTTCTCACACTAGGAAACAGACTCGTTTGTTCGTGTCACAAGACATTCATTGTATGGGATAGTTTAATGTTGTATACTCTTTCACATATGTTTTATGTAATTAACTTACTTCTTCTTGTTCAAGTCAAATTTTAACTCAACAATTAAAGCAACAGAGTAGATAACAATGCTATGGTTCACACACTATATAGGGCTTCAACTTACATTTAAGGAACATTTGGAAGGCTACATGTGAAAATTTAATTGAAAGGAGCAAGGCAACATAGCATAGTTATAAAGGCAGGAAAACGAGTTCTTTACCTTGGTATTAAGGTTATACAGTATGGCCGAATACTGGCACGCGAGAAGAAAGAAATGTTGGACAAAAGATTTTTTTTTCATTGCTTTCCAATTGATTTGATGTGCTCTCCCCGATTTTGTCTGCTGTACCACACTCTTCATCTCAGAAAAAGACCATGAGGCCTATTAATCACAGATAGAATGCACATTGCTATCTAAATTCTGGTACTCCTGTCGGACCACAGGCTAGATCAAAATCGCATAAGGAACATCGCATATTATTTTAAAAAATTTAGACCGTCGTCTGGGAAGTATTCCGACTCCTCAAAGTGGTAGTCGTCAGACTAACTCTCCAAAAAACCATGGTTGAACAAAACGTGTTATATGACAATAAATAAAGAGTACTCATATGAGCGAACGCCTTGTATTTGGGCTCTACTCTGGGAATGGCTATACCAGTATATTCGGCAATATCAACCCGAAATAAACAGAGATACTGGTATTCCGCACAGAAAGCTATAAATAAATCAGCAGCCATGTCATTCGACAAGTTCAGTTACGTCAACTGAATAAGAAGTGGATTTCATACTATTACAACTAGGTGTTATGGCATTCCAAGTTCCCTTCAAGACGCCATGAACGGAAATCTAGTTTTAATATAACATCAAATAGCTACTAGGCACATCTCGACTAATTTTTGGACGAGACACATTACTCTTCTATTCACTCAAAACAGTTTCATCTGTACACGCATTATCGCTGTGCCTCAACATAACAGTAAGCCAGTATTCTAAGTCTCTTCTGCAGCGCTCTAAATTACAAGGCAGAGCTTTGAGGGGCACCAATTCACGTTGTCATATTATGACTTATAAAATATGCAGCTTAAAAGGAAATTTATTGGCTAGAGACGTACCGTAGTTAATTCAGTTGAAATCTAAAGTATAATCATAAGTGAACATAAATATTCACATGTCGTATCAAAGCTATATATCGGATCAAACTCCCATATCAGCTAATTTTGAGGGCTTGATTGGCATAATATGCATTTCTAAATAACGCGGTCAGTATGCGGCCTCCTTCTGTCGCCAAATGTTTCTAAACCTTATAAATTCTCTTACAATCGATAAGATACTGGTCTCTGATTGTACGACCCACTATTTGTTCCGTTTTTGTGGCATATCTATGTCTGTGCGCCGCATTTTGCTTGCTTGCGTTTTGTATTCTGACAAGTGGTCTGCCATTTTTCTAGATAACGATTTGTCCACCGCTTAATTAACAATGAGTCGAGTGTGGAAAAGGTTTTAAGGCATTTTGTGTTGTGCGGACGCCTGATAAAATTACTGGCTAGGTTATTTTAATTGCCTCTCAGTGGGTGGTTCCTTCTTTTGTAGTCAGAGTGCAAGCCAGTCATTATAATCTGAAGTACAGTTTTAAAATTTTGTTTCCGTGTACATTATCCTTTTAATATATTATATTTTCAAACTCAACACTTTTAGCATCCATGTGAAGATCCGCTAACCAAGCTTTACTTGCTCTCACATGGGTCGGCTCTTTTCCTGGTTGATATTACTGGGCAGCCAGCTACGTGCACCGGACAAGGAATTTTAGAACTTTTTTCAGCTAATTCCCGTATTATTGAGAATTTTATGTCAGAACTTAATACATTATAGTTTTATTTAAGCTGGAGGAAACGACATGAATTTACGTGTAAAGAGATGCAAGCTGCCATGAGTGAATCTTATTACCCCATTCATGCGTCGATAGTCAACCGCTGCCTGTGCCTTCATTTCTGTACAAAATTTCAAGAAGGAGATACGTTTAGTCTTTAACGTAATTGTGACCGGATGTCTGCAAAATACTGTAAGGGAAGCAAATTTATGACAACTAGGGGCAATACAGGAACGTATAAATCGCTGTTACGTCTTGTTATGATAGCGTAGTGGCATAGCTACCAGAACGCTATCTGCGTCTACCTTTTAATCGGGAACGTTCACAGCCAGAAGGCTCAGTGCGGTACAGATGTGTTAAGGAAGCAGGCAACCGTGCCACAGAGACACACGCGTGCTTCCTATAGCTAAATGAGCCAGTTTGAAAGCGGTCAGGTTGTGGCTTTAAGCGAGGTGGGATTGTCCTATAACAGTGGGACTATGTAGGCACACCTCTAGCCCGTCTTCCACTCACTCCGCAATATGGACGTGCACGATTCGACTGGTGCACTCAGAGTATCACTTGGAAGGTGCAAGATAAGGAGATAAATATACTATGAGATAAATATACTATTTTAGGGGTGCAAGACATTATGTGGTACAACCTGCGGGTATGGTTGAAGTCTTTTCTTTCCTTTACTTTTTTTTTTTTTTTTTTAGTTGTTCATTCCATACAGTGGCAAATGCTTTGCCGCAGTGGATACACAGGTACCCATCAGTTCCCCAAAGTTAAGCACTGTCGGGCGTGGCCGGGACCTGGATGGGTGATCCTCCGGGCCGCCATGGGCTGTTGCCATTTTTCGGGCTCTGAGCACTATGGGACTCAACTGCTGTGGTCATAAGCCCCCTAGAACTTAGAACTACTTAAATCTAACTAACCTAAGGACATCACACACATTCATGCCCGAGGCAGGATTCGAACCTGCGACCGTAGCGGTCGTGCGGTTCCAGACTGTAGCGCCTTTAACCGCTCGGCCACTCTGGCCGGCTCCATTTTTCGGGGTGCACTCAGCCTCGTGATGCCAACTGCGGAGCTACTCTACCGAATGGTAGCGTCTCCCGTCAAAGAAAACCATCATAACGACTGGGAGAGCGGTATGGTGACCAAACGACCCTCCTATCCGCATCCTCATCTGAGGATGACACGGCGGTCAGATGGTCCCGATTGGCCACTTGTGGCCTGAAGATGGAGTGCTGCTTTAGTGCCATTCCATTCAGTAGATCCTGTAATTCTCCTTCACTTTCACTTAGCAGTATCATCAGCAAATATCTTATCATTGAATTTTTATTCCACTCTTGAGCCTTTCTTTTATTTCCGTCATTGCATCTTCGATGTATAGATTGGCAATAATGTCGAAAGATTACAACCCTTGAAAGGTCTCTGTTGGATTCCTTTCATGTTAATTTCTTAAATCTGTTGTCATTTACGGCATAAATTCCTCTTTTAAATTTACTGTGGTGTTTCTGACTATCTGGGAGGAGACTGAGCAGTGAAACGTGTTACTTTTACACATAAAAAAGAACGATCTGTCACACTACCACACTTTAAAACACAATTTATATGTAATTCATATCACACAGTCTCATACGGAACCTACATCCGCTTTCTTTTATATACTGTATATGATAAGATACTCTCATCCCCCTTCCCTTCTGTGTGAGAGGATGAATGAGCAAATGTATTTCTAGTTGCATGCTGGATGGTAGCAGACAAGCCTGTCTGCTAGTGAACAGTAGGACCAACGTCGGAACAGGTAGCTAAGCTTTCTAAAAGCAAAGAGGTTTCTCTCCTTAGTATGGTCCTGTCCGTCCCTTGTCATGTTGGTATAGGAAGCTGCCTCTCTGGTCACTTCCGTTTTGTATACGGAAGCACCCTTGGTAGGAACCCAGGGCAGTCTGTCCGCGGCGAGTGTCTGAAGTGGTAAGATCTCCGGCTAAGCGCGTGTCTGCTAAGTCCGTAGGACAATGGATTTCTTAAGTTCAGCCTAACTAAAAATTTAATCACCTTTATTTCAGGTTATCTTGAATTGCAACGCAGTGTAATTTGAGTGTGAAGTTCAGAATATATTCCGGTAGTTGCTTTGTCACTACTTTGTGAGTAAAGTGGAACCACGTGTTGATCAGTAACTCTAACTAAGATCATCAATCTTAAATGCGAATGTGCGTGAGATTATAACGTCTCGTTTTGACAATATTTTTCAATATAGCAACTTTTCTTTATGTTCAACCCACGTGGGGTGTACTTTGTGAGACCAGTACCACGTGCTTGTACAATTGTTCGACCCATCAGGTTAATAGTAAGACGATAGTAACCAGTTCGAGGTTTTTCTTTTGTAAATTGCTTTTCGATCTAATTTATTTTAATTATCAAAATTATTGTGGAGTTATACGCTTTGTGTAAACCAAGTTGACCACGTGAAGCATGTGGTGTAATCATCAAAGTAGCCCTCAGCTATTCTTTTCTGGAAGATTTCACAGAGAGTTAGTATGAATTTAGTATACCAGTGTGTGGTATTTACATGACGGACAGGACTGCGCTACGAACGTAACTTCTTTGGCTGAAAATTGAATCGGTTGGTTGTGGTTAATTTCCTCTTGCATATGTTTCAACTTTCTTCGTGTGTTATTTTATGAATGCAGTGTTGTATGCAGTCTCCCAATCTTGGCTCCATATTTGATGTGTTCCGTAAGATTACAATCTCACATTTTCACAA
Organism: Schistocerca piceifrons; assembly: GCF_021461385.2. Classification (NCBI taxonomy): domain Eukaryota; kingdom Metazoa; phylum Arthropoda; class Insecta; order Orthoptera; family Acrididae; genus Schistocerca; species Schistocerca piceifrons. The sequence continues at coordinate 774,508,049 of NC_060140.1, read as the reverse complement.
TCCTAAATAAGGCACCAGTTTAGTTATGAATCAAGTTTAATATGCTGAAATTTCAATGATCAATGTTAAAATAAATTTCCAAATACAATCTGATTTATTTCTTTTTATTTAAATTCTCTTTTATATATATATATATATATATATATATATATATCACCGGTTGTCGTATGACTATTAAAAGATTACAATTAATGTTAGTCTGGTTGGGAATTTGGTAAGCTAGACTGGATACCTGATGAAACAGTTGCGCAGTAATGCAAGGTTAACTTCCTTGGATAGTTCACAGCTTTTAACCCACTTTTATGGTCTTGAATAACAGCACCGCTTGCAGAACAAATTAAAGCAACAACCTTACACCCTGTCTTACACCGTTCTCAATCCGAGTAACTCGGATTTGGTCTTCCGTTCTTAATCTTCCTTCTTGGTGTTTGCACATACTGCACAGTATTCGTGTTTCTCTATAGTTTACTCCACTTTTCTCAGAATTTCGAACATCTTGCGCCATTTTACATTGTTGAACGCTTTTTCCAGGTCGAAAAATCCTATTAAGGTGTCTTAATTTTTCTTTATTCTATACAGAAGTAGTATCATCGTGGAAAAGTTATATGACGGGTCTGGAATTATTATTTTCAACGCGGTGTCGTCAAAAGCTAGCGGCACGTGCCATTGTCACCACAACATCTTTGAATCCTGCAACGAAGTGAGGAGTAGTCACCGCGGAGATTCTTGAAACAGATTGCCGATCAACAACAGGCTTTCAATTACAAACGTTATGTATTTTGCCTTTAACGTAAAATGTTGTTCCTGTCGTAATACCGCACTTTGTCGATCTGTGCCAACATTGTCACTGCCAGAGCACCAAAATATTTACATCCCTTGGTTCAAATGGCTCTGAGCACTATGGGACTCAACTGATGAGGTCATAAGTCCCCTAGAATTTAGAACTACTAAAACCTAACTAACCGAAGGACAACACACACATCCATGCCCGAGGCAGGATTCGAACCTGCGACTGTAGCGGTCACGAGGTTCCAGACTGTAGCGCCTAGAACCGCAATGCCACTCCGGCCGGCTTCACATACCTTCATACAGTTTTTGTTAATTTGTACAACAGTAGTCACATATGCCTCCACTCATTCAGTACGTTAATCACATTTCGCTGATTCTGTTTTCTTAGGCAGTAATTAAACATTTTTCAGAATGAATAGATCTGTAAAAACGCCATTATATGGTGTACGCGCAGACCAATCAAAAACGTGATTTGTTTTAGTTGACCGAGAACTGTAGCCCCTGTGACATTCAAATCTAAGGCATGTGTGTGCCGGGTTTAATTTAGAGTTTCATGCTAGATGTATGGGTTGCGCGCGACTATTATTTCGAGTGAGTGAGTGCATTTCAAAAACCAGGTATAAAACACTGACGGAAAAAGTCGCAACACCAAGAAGGAGTTATGCGACGTAAATGAAAGATGTTAGGCGTGTTTCTACGTTTGAAATATCATATCGATTCAAATTTCGTATCAGTTGCGCAAGAATCGTGCTAGTAGCGCTACTATTAGGATGTAAATCAGGGTTGCTTAAAATACACTCTGTTACGGCCATGAAAGTTAGTTACGTTTGAGGGTGGACGTTTTGAGTTGATGATAGTCAAAGAAGCCAACATCAACATCTCACTCAGTTTGAACGAGGCTATATAACAGGGCCAGGAGAAGCTGGATATTCCTTCTGCGATATTGTAGAAAGACTTGGCAGGAATGTAGCCACTGCAAGTGACTGCTGGCATCGGTGCTCACTAGAATGTACGGTCGCAAGGAGACCAGACTCTGGTCGGTCATGTGCCACTACCGGGAGGTTAGACGATCGTGTTCGGCGTGTGGCTCTGGCTCATCGTACATCTGTATCAGCAATCTGAGCAGCAGTTGGCTCCACAGTGACTCAATGACTGCTGGCATCGGTGCTCACTAGAATGTACGGTCGCAAGGAGACCAGACTCTGGTCGGTCATGTGCCACTACCGGGCGGTAAGACGATCGTGTTCGGCGTGTGGCTCTGGCTCATCGTACATCCGTATCAGCAATCAGAGCTGCAGTTGGCTCCACAGTGACTCAATGACTGCTGGCATCGGTGCTCACTAGAATGTACGGTCGCAAGGAGACCGGACTCTGGTCGGTCATGTGCCACTACCGGGAGGTAAGACGATCGTGTTCGGCGTGTGGCTCTCGCTCATCGTACATCTGTATCAGCAATCCAAGCAGCAGTTGGCTCCACAGTGACTCAATGACTGTTGGCATCGGTGCTCTCTAGAATGTACGGTCGCAAGGAGACCGGACTCTGGTCGGTCATGTGCCACTACCGGGAGGTAAGACGATCGTGTTCGGCGTGTGGCTCTGGCTTATCGTACATCCGTATCAGCAATCTGAGCAGCAGTTGGCTCCACAATGACTCAATGTGAGGTGTCACCGCCAGACACCACACTTGCTAGGTGGTAGCCTTTAAATCGCCCGCGGTCCGTTAGTATACGTCGGACCAACGTGTCGCCACTATCAGTGATTGCAGACCAAGCGCCGTCACACGGCAGGTCTAGGGAGACCCTCTCGCACTCGCCCCAGTTGTATAGCCGACTTTGCTAGCGATGGTTCACTGACTACATACGCTGTCGTTTGCCGAGACGACAGTTTAGTATAGCCTTCAGCTACGTCATTTGCTACGACCTAGCAAGGCGCTTATTCAGTTACTGAACAGATAATATTGTGACTCATGTACCGTCAAGAGCGACTTTCATCATTAATGGATTAAAGTATGAAACTAATTCCGTCCGCTTTCTGAATTCTCATTCCTTGTCATGTTCCAGACCTCACGTCAGTATAGTTCTCCCCTCCTCATGCCGGCCTGCGTGAGCTAAAACGCGTGCATTTCGGCCCCATTCCTAACACGGTGTTGGCTCTTCTGCCAACAGTGAACTGTTACTAATCGCATACTTCAAGGACAGCTTTGAGATAGTCCCCCTGTAGCGTGCATTCCAATCTGTCTCCATTTGTGACTTCAGTTGTATCAAGCATGAGGTCATTGTTGTGCAGAGTGGGGGTCTGTTGCGTTTTCTGACGAAAGCTGGTACTGCCTGGGTGGCAGTGACGGCCGTATGTTCGTTAAATGAGGCTAGGTGAACACTTGCATATGCTTGCTAGATACACTGGAACTCCCCCTGGAACTATGGTCTGAAGAACGATTCGTATGACAGCAGGAACACTCTCGTGCTTTCCCACGCACCTAGACGAAATTTTTACGTCAACCTGATGTACAACCTGATGTGCTGCCTTCACGAACAGAATTCCAGGGGGTATTTTCCAACAGGATAACGGTCGCCCACATACCGCTGTTGCAACCAAACATGATCTAAAGAGTGTCGAAATGTTGCCTTGGCCTGCTCAGTCACTTGATCTGTCTCCAATCGAGCACACTGTATGGGACATCATCGGACGAAAACTCCAGTATCATCCACAAACAGCATTAACAGTCTCTGTGTTGATCGTCCAAGAGTAAAATGCATGATATCCGGCATCGGTACAATATAATGGAAGCATGCTTTCACTCTTGTATTCAACATTCCGGCAGTTATTAATGTAACAGCATTTCACTTTTACAGTGGTTTGTCTCATTCTCACATGAACCTCTGATCTTGCAATGTTAATCACTCAAATTTGTCACATAAACAAACGTATCCCCAAAATTTCGCTTCCCTACATTAATTTCTGTCAGTGTATTATTCAACTATAACGGTACTATACACTGTGTCTGTGAAAACTGTATTCAACGTCAGACAATTTTCTTCATAGTTTTTTTTTTTTTTTTTTTTTTTTTTTTTTTTTTTTTGCAAGTACAGGTACAGAGACATTAAATGAGTACAACTTTATTGCTTTAGGGTTGGACGGTCAGTATGGCTTCATTATTTTTACGGTTGACTCGTCTCTTATACACAGAAAATATTCACCGAAACCGTCATACTACCTGACTTTGTAATAACGCTACCACACATTCTTTCTTCTCGAAGTACTGTCAATACACAGTAAAGCAAAACAATGATCCATGTCACACTGTAACACGTGCTATTCTGTGTAAAGCAGTAAGTATCAGAAAATGTGATAGTATGAAAAACTTTCGTGAGAGCATTTTGAAAGTTACGCTGGAAACAAGCTTTATAAAAACGGTAAATAGAACACAGATAATTTACTGGTACGTTCCTTGAGTTAAACAACTGAATTTTCATTTCTAATTTCAAAGCACTCTTCGTCTCTCATCAAGATAAAGCATATATCACTTTTCGTAAAGTTTAATCATGTGAGTGTACATTTATTGTACGTACATTTATTGCCGTCCACACTTCTAGGACTGATATATGTGACCTTCAAGACTGATTGATTGTACACAGACCACTAGATTTGGTTGATGTGTGACTTTCGTACGATGATGCCGAAAGGATGTGACTAAACATTTAAGCTACAGAGTTTATGGCATGCAGGCAGGGCTTTCGACGCAGTGGTTAAAATGTTATTCATTTTCGGTCATGCTGTGCCACGTTTTGTAGAGAAACGTGGTCAAAACCGCTTGGCAGCTATAATATATGGTATCTGGGGTATTAGTTATCATTTACTGTCTGGTTGCAAATGGAATACGCTCTGACAACTACATGAGTTCAGTTTCTACTTCATCTTCAATGTTTTCACCGTAGAAATGTGCCATCTACGGACTGCAGAACTCATACACCTAGATCATCCATGAATCAGTGTTTTTACTGGTGGTGGTCCTGTCTTGGAATTATTGTGATTACGATAGACAACGCCTATTTAATAGTTACAGAGAGAAATTATGCAATGGTCCGAATCCAAACGGGGGATTCAAACCTCTTTCTCTTAAATAGAACATGAGTTCCACATTATTGCCATATTTGACTTGTAACAGCCAGACTGCGTCGGCCACTCTTTCATTTTCCTCTGTACAAAACTGGGACAATGCCGTAAAACGTTTACTTAGTGATGGAACCAGAGCTACAAGGCGTTTGTAAGCAGCGCGAGCGGTGACGACAACGTGACAACAGAGAGACAGGAATCTTACAGACTTTTTAGGATATTAGCGAGTTATTAGAAATAGCAATTTGATGTTCCAATTGTACTGTAATACTCAAATTAACTTGAAGTATTAAAACAAACAGTATTTACCATAAAACACCTTCGTTGACTTCAACAAAAATCGATTTTACAGCAGAGTTGCTTTTCCGTTAATAATGTCTAATTTTCGTCGTGCAAATAATTAGATAACACTATTGCACTCAACAAATGTCTTTAAAACATCACAACTGTATCAAATTCTCTAGTACTCATTAATGAAATTTTCCGAAATTTCATTTGTGAAACATAAAACATTAGACTGAGATGACAAAAACCATAGGATAGCTCCTAATATCGTGTTGTACCTCTTTTTTCCTGGCGTAATTCAGCAACTGGACTCCACAAGACGTTGGGAGTCCTCTGCAGAAATATTGAACCATACTGCCTTTACAGCCGTCCATAACCGTGCAAGTGTCGCCAGTGCAGGATTTTGTGCACGGACTGATGTCTCGATTATGACCCATTTGGAGCCATGTTAGTGGCCAAATCATTCGCTCAAATTGTAAAGAACGTTCTTGAAACCAATCGCGAACAATTGTGACCCAGTGACATGGCGTATATTCATCCTTAAGAATTCCATCGCGTTTGGGATCATGAATGGCTGCAAATGATCTCCAAGCATCTAAACATAACCATCTCCAGTCAATGTTCAGTTCAGTTGGGCCATAGGACCCAGTAAATTCCATGTAAACACAGCCCATACGATTACAGGGCCACCACCAGGTTGCGCAGAGCCTTGTTGACAACTTCGTTGTAGTCTTCGTGTTGTCTGCGCCACACTCGAACCCTACCATCAGCTCTTACCAACTGAAACCGGGACTCATCTGATCTGGTCACGGTTTTCCAGTCTTCTAAGGTCAAACCAATACGTTCATGAGCCCAGAAGAGGAGCTGCAGGCGATGTCATGCTTTTAGCAATGGCATTCGCGTCGGTCGTCTGCTGCCTTTTTAACGAAACATTTCGCCGCACTGTCCTAAAGGATACGTTCGTCGCCGGCCGCTGTGACCGACGGTCCTAGGCGCTTCAGTCCCCAACCGCACTGCTGCTACGGTCGCGGGTTCGGATCCTGCTTCGGGCATGAATGTGTGTGATGTCCTGTGGTTAGTTAGGTTTAAGTAGTTCTACGTTCTAGGGGACTGATGACCTCAGATGTTAAGTGCCATAGCGCTCAGAGCCATTTGACCCATTTGATACGCTCGTCGTACGCCCTACATTGATTTCTGCGGTTATTACACGCAGTGTTGCTTGCCTGTTAGCACTGACAACTCTACGCAAAGGCCGCCGATCTCAATCGTTAAGTGAAGGCCTTTGGCCACTGCGTTGGCTGCGGTGGCAGGTGTTGGCTGAAATGTGGTTTTCTCGGCACGCTGTGGATCTCGGAATACTGAATTCCCTAACGATTTCCGAAATGTAATTTCCCTTGCGTCTAGCTCCAACTACAATTCCGTGTTGAAAGTCTGGTAATTCATGTAGTGCGGCCATAATCACGTTGACCACTTTTTCACATGACTCGCCTGAACAGAAATGTCAGCTCCGCCAGTGCTCTGTCCCTTTATACCTTGTGTACGCTATACTGCTGGCATCTTTCATTGTGCAATACGCTATCCCATGACGTTTGCCACCTCAGTGTGTTTTCCATATAAATGCACCCACAACATGATTCTTTTTGTAAAGTTTCTCACTGCTTCATAATATTAGTCATTGTATTCAGTTCAGTGCCATTAATTACACTTCTTTGGTATAAGGATTATATCATATAATCAATGCTACTTTCTCACTCAGTACTTCCTGAGCAACCCAGTAACTCCGTTACGATCGTCATAGCGTGTCTGAATTCATTTCACATTGAAAGTATCATACATAAAATTGTTCCAAAATAATTATTCAAGAAAACTGCATCTGACTGCGTCTGCGAACTTGTTTCGTGCACTCCTCCATTTTGCCACTAATGTAACATGTATTTGACTCAGCAATCAAGTTTAAGATAATAATGCCGTTTGTGTAATGGCTGAATGATACTGAAAATTTACTTTTGGCCCTGAAGTTTACTTAATTAAATTATATCTTGATTCGAATAATTCCAGTTGTGCAATAGCATAAAATTATTTATTTGAAATAACTTTTTTCTGATAACTTTAGTTATACCAAAATCGATTTCAAACCATGAACTCCACATATTGCATAGAGGATTCATTTTCTTTACGTTCTTTCATTTGGTGAGTAACTTTACTTTACTACTCATTTTCAGATTCAATACAAGCAAAGGATGTGGATTATGATTCAGACTGTTAGATTTAAACACAATGGTGATATATGCAAAAATTACCATTTCCAGAATTTTTGTAGCATGAATTACTCGAACAAAAAATTTTACAAAACGCTTACTGCGTCAAACCTTGGACATACCAATCCTAACTCTAAACGTTATCTAACAAAAACCATTTTGAAATCATTTTATAGTTTGTCCCATTAACGTGCTAAAGTTTGGTCACTGCAGATAAACCGCGCAGCGCGAATCCTACCTTAAAGCTGTTACCACACGTCTGCTTCCTCCGGGTTCCTAGCTCAAAGATATTATCTAACATTCTGCGTGGTGTCTGTTTGTTCTATATCGTGTCTCCCTACCACTTTCGCACAACGACGCTCGGAGCGTGTTTTGTAGGGAATTGACTAGTTTGAACCTGGGACCTGTTGCTGGTAAGGAGACGCCAGACCACACATGACATGTAGAGTACAGAAGAGTTCAGTGAGACTAGCGATGATATAACCAAATACTTAATGATTTCAGCGTCAGCTCCACTGCACTTCCTGTAAAAGAATCTTATGACTAACTAAATTTAGTGGAAGCGGTTCAAGGCTTTCCTAGTTATCTGGTAAAATAACGTCGAAAAAGCAGTTAAGTTTACCATTGGAAATTTTATTCTACCCACAAAACATTGTTTATAAATTGCACTATTGATAAAAGGAAATGTTTTAATACAGGATGGTAAAAACCAACTGCGTTCAACAAAAATGTGAACAAATATTCCCTGAATGGGTTTCCAAGTTCTACAATGGATCGCAGGATGACCTATGCCATATCACATCTATAATCTAGGTTTAAATTAAGTTTCACAAGAGAGAAAACTATCAAAATGTGAACCTCAATTATTTTTAATTACTTATCTAACTTGTCGTAAATTACAGTGGCTGATGTGGCTTCTCAATAACTATATAACAGAAAAATCATCGCGTTTCAGATTTTTACTTCAAGTGGCAAATGTGAACACCATGAGCTTTAATTGACGATCGACACTAGTACTACGCAAAAAGGTGGTGTAACAGATGAGACTTCTGCAGTTGCTTAATGCGCTGTTATGCAGCATCGCGTGCATTCATTACCTTGTCGGTGTTCGTCAGGGGGCGGCGATCAGCACAGCTCCGCTCACCTCGCCGTCTCGGAAGCAACTCTCCTAACTTCTCCGTACTACAATTTACCGAAGTTGGTTTAAAAAAACTATCTGGCTGCGTTTTCATCTGACCAATCAGGGTCTTAATGTTAACCTTAAGCTCCGCCTACAAAAATTCTGTCTATCCAATGAGAAACGTTATACTTTTCGTGGTGGGGCAATGTTTTTAAAGTTTGCAACGTAACAGAGACACGAAAAAGTCTCACGCTAAAACTTGCAGCTGGTGTGTTCCTTTTAGTGTTATCGTAAGGTCTATACTGTTCTTCTGGAGGGCTCTATCTTTTAACATGGACTGGGGGGTGGTCCTGACGTAACAGAGACGCGAAAAAGTCTCACGCTAAAACTTGCGGCTGGGGTGGCCCTTTTTGTGTTATCGTAAGATCTATACTGTTCTTCTGGAGGGCTCTAGTTTTTAACATATGCTGGGGGTGGTCCTAGCGGTTAGCTGGCGACGTGGGTGTCCGTCCCTTATCGTAGGGCCTTCCAGCTTAACACGGTTCTGCTCTCGGCTTCTGTTCTCGTTTCTCCCCTCGGAACTGCGTCTGTCTCACGTTGGGAAGGTATGACATGCATTTAGGCATTCTTGTGTTAGTCTGTGGTATTCCATTTGCTCACTCGTTACTCGTATTACTTTGGTTAATTTAATGTCACGATTTGTTCGGAGCTATGTGACATACTACTGGATTTGCTTATCATGTCAGGGTTTTCATGGAAGGTGTTGGATTTGCCTGACACCTTACAATTATACTCATTCCACCTTCTGGTTGGCAACTATCGACTTTATTTTTTGGATCTACCCCGATCAGACCCTAGCACATACCTTTCAACATCTCCCGTGAGGTCAATGCGATAACTAGTCCAAACAGAAAAGAGAGTATCAAACGTGTCAGTAGAGGTCCCTGTAGGCGGTTTCCGCACACATTCTGAGAATCATCCTAACAAATCTAACTCTGCCACTTTTCTTTCCTACTACTACCCCTCCGTTCCATACATAAATACACCGATGGAAAAAATTTGCAACTCCAGAAGTAATTAATGTAGAGTAATGTAATTTCTGGAATACATTTGTTTATATATTTAAGTGATTAACATTCCTAGATCAGAGGTTAACGTAAGTGTGAGACAAACTCATGAAATGTGAAATGCTGGTGCATTAATAACCCGTGCAACCGTCAGAATGTCGAATACAAGAATGAAAGCATGCGTGTATTGTGTATAGATGCCGGCTGTCAGTTTATGGGATTGTTACGGGGCCGTCGATTGTCGAACCCGAGACTCCAGATGGCAGAGCTGAAACCGGGGCCCACCGCGCCATTGTCAGAAGGCCGAGCAAGTTCAATAGCATCAAGAGGCAGTGCAGAGTGGTACAGCGGTATTTGGAAGCATTTCTTTATTCACATAAGTTACAGTACTGCGATGGTTGCAGCCCAGTGTCGGCGTTCCGCCCGCATAATTGTCCCGCGAGTCCAGTCGGCTCAGCAGCTCCTGGTATGCCTACACCGCTGCTGCCGTCTGCAAGGCCGCTCAGTTGTAACTCGGCCGCACTCGCCGAGCACCGTGTCTTGCGTTGCGTAGCTGCCCGCGATTTCAGTCCCTGGTCCTCGCCGCCCTCTACCCCATTTGGCCTGCTCTGTCCAACCGTGGGACGAAGGTGCATTTACTGGTCACCCATGGCCCTTGGGCTGCCACTGCTCCTGGGACAGGACCAGACTCGAACCCACGCGCTCCTGGACGCAGTGCCGCAACTTGGCGCTAGTGTTACTTGCCGGATGGCTCTGCTACAGTTCTGCATGCCTCCTGCAGCGCACGCCTCACCCGGATCCCGGTACGCCAGGTGGAAAGCGAATGTGGCCCATCCTGGACCCGCTGCAGACCGCTGTCTCTGCCCTCCTTCAGGCAGACTGTGCAATCTTCAAGTACCCGGCTGCCGTTCCGTCCCACCCCGATGTTGTGTCCCAGGAGGCAGATTACAGCCCGAACAAGCACATAGAAATAAATAACAGATTTAAATAGAATATTTACAACATCACTGCCAGACTGGCCCCTATGAGCGTAGAAGAGCACAGGTCCGACCCGTCTCTCAACTGACCTGGCACACACTCATCTCTAGCTAAAATTGCCCGTCTATTTATACTGCTTTTCCCCTCACATCTGACATAGTGTCAGAGCGGGACAGAGGTAAATTCCCATACACCAGCCATTTACACATCGCCCTCCTGGCTCTGGCCTACTGCCTTGCCTCATCCATCACAACAACTTCAAGCACCGCTGAGGTTTCCTGCCTCCTTGTTGCACCACGCAAAACACATCGTGTACGCAATAACACCATCGTAGCTCCGTGCCATGTTTACCCTGTCTGGCCTACTGGGTGCTGACTATTACTACACATTGCCAGCGGCCCCAGACTTCATCGCCCAACCATGCCTTTACTGAATTTTAACAGAAATTCCCCTTTTCTACGAGTAAGACTAATACTAGCGCAGCAGGATTGTGTTTCATGCTAGTTGCAATTAGTCGGTCAATACAAGGGGCTATTACCGCTCTTTGTGGATGTCTTCCGATGATGCCCAACATGTACTCGACTGCAGACAGATCTGGTGATTCATCAGGCCAAGACAACATGTCGACACTCTGTGGAGTATGTGGGCTACAGCAGTGGTGTGTGGGAGAGCGTTATTAAGCAGGTTCAAATGGCTCTGAGCACTATGGGACTTAACTTCTGAGGTCATCAGTCCCCTAGAACGTAGAACTACTTAAACCTAACTAACCTAAGGACATCACACACATCCATGCCCGAGGCAGGATTCGAACCTATGACCGTAGCGGTCGCGCGGTTCCAGACTGAAGCGCCTAGAACCGCTGGGCCACCCCGGCCAGCTATTAAGCAGGAAAACACTTCCTGGGATGCTGTTCGTGAGTACAGCACAAGTGGTACAAAGAGCAGATTGACGTAGAAATTTGCAGTCGAGGTACGTAGGATAGCCGCAAGAGAGCTCCTGCTATCATACGAACTCACACCCCAGACCATAGCTCCAGGTATGTGAAAACCGCAGACAAATTATGGCTCTGAGCACTAAGGGACTTAAGCCAGCCGGTGTGGCCGTGCGGTTCTAGGCGCTTTAGTCCGGAACCGCGTGACCGCTACGGTCGCAGGTTCGAATCCTGCCTCGAGCATGGATGTGTGTGGTGTCCTTAGGTTAGTTAGGCTTAACTAGTTCTAAGTTCTAGGGGACTGATGACCACAGATGTTAAGTCCCATAGTGCTCAGAGCCAGCCACTAAGGGACTTAACATCTAAGGTCATCAGTCCCCTATAGCTTAGAACTACTTAAACCTAACTAACCTAAGGACACCACACACATCCGTACCCGAGGCAGGATTCGAACTTGCGACCGTAGCGGTCGCGCGGTTCCAGACTGAAGCACCTAGAACTGCTCGAGATCGCAGACAGGTTGGGTGCAAATCCTCAACTGGGCTCCTTGTAATCAAAGCACTGTCGTCCCTTGCACCGAGACAGAACCGGCTTTCATCAGAAAACACATCTCTACCGTGCCCTCCAATGACCTCTCGCTTGATACTGTTGAGGTAGCAAATGGAGGTAGTTTGGGACCAGCGGATTGCACACTAGGCGGTGTCTGGCTCGGAGCTGTCCTTAAGCTATGCGATTTATAATACTTCACAACGTCACTGTGGTGCCAACTGCTGTTCAAATACCAAATGCAGTGCGATGCGCCAGAGTCATTCTCAGAACCCGATGTTCTTCCCTCTCCGTAGTGCCACATGGCCGTCCGGAGCCCGGTCTTCTTGTGACCGTGCGCTGTTGTAACTACCGCTGTCAGCAATTGTTTACGGTGGTTACACTTCTGCCAAATCTTTCTGCAATATCGCAGAAAGAACATCCAGCTTCTCGTAGCCCCTTTACACGGCGTCTTTCAAACCCAGTTTGGTGCTGATAATGGGGTCTCTGTCGCCTTAAAGGCATTCTTGACTGACGGTAATTCACCGCGTCCAGTATCAAAGGTAATTAACGCTCACGACCGTTACAGCGCTTATTTAAAGCAAACCTGATTTTCATCCTAATAGTGACGCTACAAGCGTGTGCGAAATTTGAATAGACATCATCTTTCAGATTTAGTAACACCACTGCCAACTTCCGTTTATGCCACGCAGTTTCTTCCACATGTGATGTTTCTTTAGAAAACTTCAATTCACCAACTGTTACAGCTGGAAAGATGGTCTGCAAAACGGCGATCTGTTGTTTCTTTTCAGTCACAAGCAATTCGCGCTGCCGCTAGGCGGTAATTTGCTCTGAAACGGGCTGTAAAAACGTCCGCGGTCTGCGGCGCGCATCAGAGACGCCGGGAGGCGGTTGCCCGGTGTGGCCAGTCATGGGCTAAGGCGGAATACGAGCAGAGGTGGAGGAAGTGGGCGCCGAGAGCTGTGATTGCAGACAGACCCGCCTTAATGGCCGTCCAGGCGCCCGGCCGGCGGCGGCAATCCAGGGGGGAGCCTCCCTGCTAACTGGTTACCGCGTTTCTCCTCACGTCGCTTTTTCGTCGACAACTACCATTGTTTACACGGTAGCGCTGCAAACGGCCATTCTGACAGTTCCGTATACAGGTTGAATCACCAAAAACTTTCACCGCACATGTTGTGGAAATTATAAGTGCTGTTGATGCCCGGTTCTCACACGGATTGATACTCAGGGACTCGTATTGTTAGCCAGTCAACAGGTTTCAGTAATACTTAGAGAGTGTTTTCGACGCAGACACACACTTTTTAAGTGGAACAGTGCCTTTTGATATTGACAAATTAAAAGTATGGTAAAAAGGAATGTCAGTTGTGTTTATTGCAGGATTCTAGTGCGAGTCGCATTTTGAAAAGTTTCCTCGCCGACTCTTTTTTGTTCCATTCAAACTGTATAGTCGCTAGGTACAATGTCATCTGTTTGCTTTCAGCGAGTTTGTGAGTTCAAAAATGGTTCAAATGGCTCTGAGCATTAAGGGACTTAACATCTGTGGTCATCAGCCCCCTATAACTTAGAACTACTTAAACCTAACTAATCTAAGGACATCACACACATCCATGCCAGAGGCAGAATTCGAGCCTGCGACCGTAGTAGTCGCGCGGTTCCAGACTGTAGCACCTAGAACCATTCGGCCACCGCGGCCGGCGAGTTTGTGAGTTCCTTGAGAGCTCTGCAACTTGCTAGTCAGTGTGTGACAGTCCAAGCAGTAGGTCGTGAGTAGACAATGGGATTTACCAATGGGTAAAAAGGCGAAATGCTCACTGTATATGGAGAATGCGGGAAGTATTCAGTTCATTCTTGTACAGCGTATGCGTCAAGATATCCCAACAGATGTCAACCATCTCGGCAAACTCATATTTATCAACCTCTTCAGCCCTTACGTGAGAGTGGTAATGTAACTCCTAGACGAAGCAATAGAAGGATGCTAGAAGACGTTCTTCTACAGAAGAGGAGGAATATGTGGTACTAACATCCACTATCCAGCACACAGTGCAAGAAGTGCTATAGCATGTCTTCACGAATTGTTTCCAAATTGTTGGATTGGAATCAGGACATGTACCCTGGTCAGCCCGTTCCCCGCTCTTGACAACTGTAGACTTCTTTTGTAGGAAAACGTGAAAGACGCTGTCTACAAGAACATAATAACTACATACAATGATCTGCAACGACGTATCTTTCTTTTCTGAAATGTTAGCAGGTGTGCTGCAGTCGTTCCACAGGGTGTATTGCCGCTTCTGGTGGTCATTCTGAACACAACCTGTCATTGTCAATTGTCTCGTTACCGATCAAAATCCATATAACTAGAGAACGCACTTGTGTTGTTCTTTAGTGTGAGCTACCGCAGGTACTGTACAAGTGCCCGCGTGGGAAAGTTTCAAAATACGATATCTCGTAAACGAATCGCACTAGAGTCCCGCAACAAACACCACTGACATTCTAATTTCCCTACTTTCAATTTGCTAATCCCAATAAACACTGTTCTATTTAAAAAGTGTATGTTTACGCAAACTACATTTACTAAGTATTATTAAAATCTGCTGATTGGGCCGGCCGGAGTGGCCGTGCGGCTCTAGGCGCTTCAGTCTGGAACCGCGTGACCGCTACGGTCGTAGGTTCGAATCCTGCCTCGGGCATGGATGTGTGTGATGTCCTTAGGTTAGTTAGGTTTAAGTAGTTCTAAGTTCTAGGGGACTGATGACCACAGATTAAGTCCCACAGTGCTCAGAGCCATTTGAACCATTTTTTTCTGTTGATTGGCTAACAATAAGAGCCCCTGACTACCAACCCTTTCTGTGAAGAGCGTTCATGAATAGAACTTCCCGCATTATTTGCAAGTTTTAGGTGTTTCACCCTATCGAGAGCGAGATGATTCTGGTATCTGGGAAGTCCTTTCGTGAAGTTCTCTTATGTTATTGCTTAATACGCAAACGAATCGGCTGCAGAAGAAGGAAAATCTGGTGGTTAATGAGGAAGGGGACGAATTTGAGAAAAATGTAGAACATACGAAGCTATACTGACGTTAGCTTATTGCTCACCGTAATCAGGTCATTCTTCTGCTTTTGGATCTCTTGGAACTCCAGAACGGCTGCTGCGGACGGAAGAAGGTAGTTTCATTCGAAGCTCGCTGGCAGGTTGCGAGGTGCCGGGGCTAGCAGTGTATTTAACACTAATTTCTTCTCGAATCTTCATATGGAAATGATGCTCTAAGCCCCCCCTTTTCTAACTCCAACTTTTGCTGTTGCACATGGATTAAGAAAAAACGCGAACTGACTGTAATCGATCCTGCAAGTGGAGTAGAAAAGAGTTTGGCACCTGCAATAATTTAATTTGATAGACATTAATTAAATAAAGGGAAGTTTCAGTAACGTAGTGAGAAATGAAAGGGTTGCTCTACCGATTAACGGAATGAAAGTTCTGTCCAAAATAACAATTTGATTTATTATGACTAAACTCAAAATTATAAACAAAACACATGAAACATTTACGATACATCAAATTGGATACTCAAATAAATGCTGTGAAGGTGAAGTTGTCCATAAACTAGATTGTGACATTTATGACGAAGTGGTATGTGGAGCCAATCCCTTGCAATTCAAATCTTAAGAGAAACACCCAGCCAACCCAACATTAATTGCTGCTACAGTAGTGAGAACTCAGACAATTAACATCCAAGACAGAACCACGTAAGAAAAGACGGGAACAGGAGCGCTCTACTGAGCTCTGATTAACACAGAACAAATTCCCTAATCTGCCGATGCTACGGACATACATTACCAAGCTGTCTTCTTAACTGCAAGGACACGATCTGGCGTACTGGAAGCGATGGCTGGTTGCTTCGACGTCCTGTCGTGGTGATGATAATGTCGCGAGTATAGCCCGAAACAAATTATCCTGGTCTGGTTGTTCCAGACTAAAGACTTCCTATCAACACAAATGCGCCTCTGAGGGAGACTAAGAAGGCTCGTCACACAATCACTGACGGTACAGTGATTGATTGTAACAAGCGAAGTCACACAGTAACTCCGATACAGTCAACTTTAGCCAAAACTGTTCATGACAGACAACATAGGCCGCTTGTACACAGAACGCTCAGTTTCCAACTGTACTTGGAAAGTTAGGTTGAAGTCGAAACTTCAGCAACTTGGTCAAACAGTTACAATCAAATAAAAGTTTATTAGACAGCCAACGGAAGCAGGCTGTGCAGAGCAGCGAGAGCTCAGTCTTGCAAACCTACTCTGACCGAAAGGCCAGAGCCAACCCCTTCAACAGCACCCGTACAAGCTGAACACAGAACATTCCCGACCCCACGACAGTGATTGTAGTTAAACGTTCCAATCAGCAACTCGAAAACCGGCGGACAATTCCACTCTATTGCCGAAGCACTACCTTTCAACCAATGGAGATTCTTGCCGCCAATTTCTGCGCCGAGTTTGCTACGTCACGTAGCTATGCCCTGAGCAAGCCAATCACAGTGACGATTTTGCAGAAAACGCGGGAATTTGCCCGCCAAGACTGCCTGGGAACTGGGAACACAAGTCATTCCCATGCCTCGCTGGTAGCCCGCCAGAAAGTGTTTTCGCTACGTTTCGGAAGTAACAGAATCTCTAGCCCAGCCGCCCCTTCTGGCTCCTTTCGGCGTGTCGCTCCCGCTCTTATGACAATGTCGGCATCTGGAAAGCATCCACTCAACTCCCTCACACCCATCGGCTTAACCCCTTCACGCTCAGCAGAGCTCGCCTGTCACCGGACCACCCGGGTGATGAGAGAAGCTGCGTGGCAAGTCCGCATGTGAAGGAATAGCAACTTTTCACCGCATGCAATTAGAGAGAAAATCGAATTACTCAGACTAAGATAGAAATATGAGAGAGAGCTCCTGCCACCTCTCAAGATGACGTCAAAATGATATGTACGTGCCCAGCACGTTTGTCGACGCATATCTATCGAGTGTTGAGGTCGCCTCCAGATTTACGCAAGTGTGTGCAGGGGTGGGGGGGGGGGGAGGAGAAGTAAGATTTGTTGTGAGATGGGGCTTTTACTCGAAGCTGACTCGGTAGTTACAAGGTCTCCTCTTTAACGATAGAGGTATTGCGATCATAGGGAATGTTTTTGTAAGGAACGACCTACTGTCACTTGATTTTTTTTTTGAATCATCAGTCTTCTGACTGGTTAGATGTGGCCTGTAACGAATTCCTCTTCTGTTCCCAGCTCTTCATATCAGAGTAGCACTTGCAACCTGCATCCTCAATTATTTACTGGATATATTCCAATTTCTGCCTTCCCCCACAGTTTTTGCCCTCTATGAGTCACCTCTACTATCATGGAAATTATTCTCTGATGTCTTAACGGGTGTCCTGTTCCTTCTTCTTGTCAGCGTTTTCCATATATTCTTTTCATCGCAGACTTTCTGGAGAACCTCCACATTCCTCACCTTCTTAATCCACCTAATCTGTCTCGCTCTCAGACAATGCTGTACTCCAAACACATATTCTCAGTAATTTCTTCCTCGAATTATGACCTATTTTGGTACTAGTACACTTCTCTTGGGCAGGAATGTCCTTTTGCCAGAGCTAGTACGCTTTTTATGTCCTTGATCCGTCCGTCATTGATTATTTTGCTGCGTAGATGGCAAAATTGCTTAACTTCATATACTTTGTGGTCACCAACACTGACGTTAAGTTTCTCGCTGTTCTTATTTGTATTACTCCTCATTACTTCCATCTTTCTTCGACTTACTCTCAATCCATATTCTGTACCCATTAGACAGCTCATTCCATCCAAAAGATCTCATAATTCTTCTTCACTTTCATTCAGGAAAGCAACGTCATCAGCGAATCATAACAATGATATCCTTCCACCCGGAATTTTAATCCCACTCTTGAACCTTTCTTTTGTTTCCGTCATTGCTTCTTCGAGATTGAACAGTACCGACGAAAGAGTACAGCCCTGTCTTACACCCATTTAATCTGAGTAATTCGTTCTTCGTCTCCCATCTTATTGCTTCCTCTTGGTTCTTATATATTTTGTATATTACGCATCTTTCTTCTACTTTTCTCAGAATTTCGCACATCTTTCAATATTTCACATTGCCGAATGCTTTTTTCATGTCGATAAATGTTACGAATGTGTCTTGATTTTTCTTCAGCCCTGCTTCCAATATCAACCGCAAAGTCAGAACTACATCTGTGGTGCTTTTACCATTCCTGAAGTCAAACAGATTGTCACCTATTAGATTACTCAAATCTGTTTTCCATTCTTCTGTATATCATTCTTGTCAACAACTTGGATGCTTGATATAGTAAGCTGACTGTGCAATAATTCTCACACTTGACGGCTCTTACAATCTTCGGAATCTTGGGAATTGCTACCTACAACAGAGTGTCAATTAATGACAAAGGTCTTCAGGAGATTCTAAGATAAAAGTGCCAGAAGTCGCATGAATTCGTGCGTTTCATTTTGACACCAATACAGCAGGAACAACAAGCAACCCAGTTAACAAATGGATAAATCATAAAGTCTTCTGATGTATTGACATTATTTATACTGTGTCTGTTGACTCATTTATCGTGAAAATCCATTGTACAAATGTCTTCCGCATATATTTACAGATTATTATGTGCCCTCAATACCTGAGTACAGAAACTGTAGTGACAGCACACATACTCCAGAAACTGTGGATGTAGAATCGCTAAACGCACTTGACTGCTTTTGGCAGAAAGAGGAACAGAGCAATTTGTCGGAAAGTATACAGTTCAGTGTGATTAAAACCTGAATGTTATCACACATTTCTAGATACAGGGTGATTCCGTGACGATGTTACAAGCTTTTAGAGATGAAGGATATTGGAAGAGGGCCGTTTGAGGTAAGGGACACTGGTCCGGAAACGACTGAGTCGGAAGTTACAAGCGAAAGTCGTTCTGATACCTCTACAATGGAATACATATGCCGGTACTGTTGTTGCTAAGACTGTAGGACAGGCAACATTCAGAAGTAGAGTATGAACCGAAACAAGAATAAATGTCAAGTAAGCTTGGGCTTAAAACGCATATTTTAAGAGCTGTGAGTACTTGTTCATCTTCGATGTTGTGAAACACATTTCTTATAGTGCAAGCTCGTTGGTTTCCGTACTTTTGGAGGAAGTGGTGTGGACCAAAACGAGGAAAAGTGGCCAGTAAGTATGTGCTCTAAACGGCACACCTTAACAAACGGTTCAAATGGCTCTGAGCACTATGGGACTTAACTTCTGAGGTCATCAGTCCCCTAGAACTTAGAACTACTTAAACCTAACTAACCTAAAGACATCACACACATCTATGCCCGAGGCAGGATTCAAACCTGTGACCGTAGCGGTCGCGCGGTTCCTGACTGTAGCGCCTGGAACCGCTCGGCCACTACGGCCGGCACATACCTCAACAGTTAAGGGCACTTATTCACTTTAATGTATATTGCATCACCTTCATTACTTCTACCATATTTACTTGATGATCCAGCAGATGCAATAATGACAATTAAAAAGAACTGGGCGACAAAGCTATGTCTCAGACCTGATAACCACGTAAACTACTTATATCAGCATGCCACTTCTAACATGCATCATCACTCCACCTTCGCAGTTTTGGAAGTAAGTGTGGATTTGGTTAACACGAACATTTTTGAAATATATGCTTCCATATAGCTATAATGTTCACAAAACCGAACAAAGTCACTCCTGGAACCGAGTGCGCTATTATGTACTCGCATACAGTAGCGAATATTACAGAACAGCATTTGTGGCCGAAGTCTTCCGGCATAAGTCTTGCTCATTCTGCCAACGACCTTATTAAAGAGGGCGGAGGAGTGGACAGAGGTTCAGGATAATATGTTGCTCTTGGGTTGGGAAACTGCCTCTAAAGGTGGAATAATCAGCAATGATCAACGACATGAGGATGCACAAGGCAATGGAAACCACTGCATTAAAGACACGTAACGTTTATCCATAGGACATGTGGCCTGTAATTGAAAAGTGTCATTATGATCCCTCCATTAACAAAAGCTGCCGGAATAGTCCACCATTCGAATCTATAGGAGGGGTCTGCCAAGCGGAAAGTGATCGTGACAAAAAGATTCAATAACCAACGAAAAGATAACGCTCTACAAGTCGAGGCGTGGAATGTCAGAAGTTGTAATAGGAAAGCTTGAAAATCTGAATATAGGAACGCAAAGGTTTAAACTAGGTTTAGTGGGGAACAGTGAAGTGCAATGGAAGGGAGACAAGGCTTTCTGGTCCGATGACTGTAGGGTAATATCAAGAGCAGCTGAGAATTATATAACGGAAGCCGGATTCGTTGTGAACAGGAAGGCACAGTGGAGCGTGAGATATTGTCAACTGTTCAGAGACGGGGTTGTTGTCGTCGGAATCGACAACAAATCGACGCCGGCAACGATAGTTCTGGTATCACGTAGACGTGGACAGTTGTAGACTATGAGACAGAGAAGCCTTATGAGGATATTGCACCGGTAATTTAGTACGTAAAGGGAGATAAAAATCTAACAGTCATGAGGGACTGGAATACGGCTGTATGGGAAGGTGCAGAAGAAAGGGTTACGGGAGAATATGAACTTAGTTCTAGGAACCAGAGAGGAGAAAAACTAATTCAGGTCTGCAATAAATTTCAGCTACTGGTAAGCGAGTATTCTCTTCAAGAACCACAACCTTCGACGAAATCAAAAGAAAGGGATGATAACATTAGGAATGCAACGGGCATTCCACTGTTAAATGCATAGGAGACAGCGGATAGGTGGAGAGAATACATTGAAGGAATCTATGAGGGGAAGATATATCTGATGTGACAGAAGAAGAAACATGAGTTGATATAGAAAAGATAGCGGATCCAGTATTAGAATCAGAATTTAAAACACCTTTGGAAGACTGAAGACCAGATAAGTCACAAGGGACAGATAAAAGTCCACCAGAATTTCTAAAATGATCGGGCGAAGTGGCAAAAAAACGACTGTTCACGTTGGTGTGTAGAGTGTCTGTGACTGGCGATATGTCGCCTGGCATTCGGAAAAACATCATCCACACACTACCGAAGATTGGAAGAGCCGAAAAGTGCAAGAATTATGGCAGCCAAGTTGCTGACAAAAAAAAAAAGTCACGGAAAAATAGAAAAAAATTGAGGGTGTGTTAGATGACGATCAATTTGGCTTTAGGAAAGGTAAAGGCACCGAAGAGGCAGACGTAGCGGTTTTAGTGGAAGCAGAGCTAAGAAAAATCAAGAATTTCATAGAAATTGTAGACACGGGAAAAACATCCGACAATGTAAAATGGTGTAAGATGTTCGAACTTCTGAGGAGAACAAGGGTAAGTTATAGGGAAAGAACGGTCATAGGCAACATGCACAAGAGCCAAGAGGGAATAATAAGAGTGGAAGACCAAGAACGATTAAAAAGGGTGTAAGAAAGGGGTGTAGTCTTTCACCGCTACTGTTCAGTCTATACGTTTAAGAAGCAATGACGGAAAGAGAAGAAAGTTTCAAGAGGGGGATTAAAATTCGGGGTGAAAGGATATCAACGTGAAGAAGAATTACAGGATCATCTGAATGGAATGGTCTAATGAGTGCAGTATATGGACTGAGAGGAAATCGAAGAAAGTCTAATGCAATGAGAAGTAGCAACGTGAAACAATGATAAACTTAGTATCAGGGTTGTTGGTCTCGAACCAGATGAAGTTAAGGGATTCTGCTATCTATGCAGCAAAACAACCAATGACGGACGGAGCAAGGGGGACATCAAAAGTGGCCAAAAAAAATTTCGTAGCATCAAAGATAGGCCCTAATTTCAGGAAGAAATTTCTGAGAATATACGTTTGGAGCACAGCATTGTATGGTAGTGAAACACGGACTAGACGAAAACTTCAACAGAAGAGAATCAAAGCATTTGAGGTGGGGTGCTACAGAAGAACGTTGAAGAATAGGTAGACTGATAAGGTAAGGAATGAGGCGGTTCTGCGCAGAATCGGAAAAGAAAGAAATGTATGGAAAACACTAACAAGAAGAAGGAACAGGATGGTAGGGCATCTGTTAAGACATCGGGGAATAACTTCCATTGTTCTAGAGGGAACTGTGGAGGGAAAAAGCTGCAGGGGAAGACAGCCACCAAGTAGTTGAGAACGTAGGTTGTAAGTGCTTCTCTGACATAAAGAAGAAGCAAAGAAGAAAGAGAAAAAAGAAAGGAAGGAATTTCAGAGCATGATATATAAAACTAGTCAGGATGTTTCAGAAACTATTACAAACAAAAAAGTGGTTAAACATGTGGTGTCACCGGCAGACACCACACTTGCTAGGTGGTACCCTTTAAATCGGCCGCGGTCCGTTAGTATACGTCGGACCCGCGTGTCGCCACTATCAGTGATTGCAGACCGAGCGCCGCCACACGGCAGGTCTAGAGAGACTCCCTAGCACTCGCCCCAGTTGTACAACCGACTTTGCTAGCGATGGTTCACTGATTACTTACGCTCTCATTTGCCGAGACGACAGTTTAGTATAGCGTTCAGCTACGTCATTTGCTACGACCTAGCAAGGCGCCATATTCAGTTACTGAACAGATAATATTGTGACTCATGTACCGTCAAGAGCGACGTTCATCATTAATGGATTGAAGTATGAAACTAATTACGTCCGCTTTCTGAATTCTCATTCCTTGTCATGTTCCAGACCTCACGTCAGTATAGTTCTTCCCTCCTCACACCAGCCTGCGTGAGCTAAACTGCGTGCATTTCGGCCTCCACTCGTAACACGGTGTTAGCTCTTCTGCTAACACAATAAAAAATATTAGAACATAGCAGGGCATAAACCTATTCCTTTTGCCTTCGTTTGCATCCATCCATCCACTATGTTCTATCAGATACTGTCGCAATGAGGTCTGACACACAGAAAGAAGGAGAGATGTTTCTACGGCCGGTGCCAGGAAACCAAATCACCTCTACAAAACTCTTGATTATTAATATAACTCTTTATTTGAAAAACGAAAATATAACTTGACTTGAGGTGCTGCTTGTGCCTCCTACAAGCAATTATTGTTCTCTATTACTACTCGCAAAAGGCAGGCTAAGTATCGTCTTCCTAATACTCGGTCCTGATGCTCTCGAAGTCTGCGACCGAACTGGGTCGACCAGCAATGGTCGTCTGGTTAAATCAGGGAACGCTGAACTCGGTCTTCCTGGAGGTGTGGCACTGCATATTCTTTCCACTGGCGAGTGGATCAGCGTTTACTTGAAGCCGTTTCGTTGTGCTGCACTGGTCAGTCTGTAGTGGAAGCTTTAGGACTGCACACACTACACTATGGTGAACTCGAGCACCTTTTTACCTTCATTTTAGGATTTCATTTTACACTTCACCTTAGGATATCCTGAAGTCTTTTGTCACTCATGCGTCATTAACTGACTTTTAGTTACACTCTAAGACAAAAAATAAGAAAAAAGAAAAGACGCATCATGAAGGAATTATACAAATTGGACGGAAACCGGTAGATCTAATGTATATGCAGAAATAAACAAATGATTACAGTGTCAAAAAATTGGATGATTTAGTCAAGAGAAAGAGCTTCACAAATTGAGCAAGTCAATAACGCGTTGGTCCAGTTCTGGCCCTTACACAACCCGTTATTGGGCTTGTCATTGATGATAAATGAATACCACGGTGAATCTAATTCAAGTAATACAATTTTACACATAATTTTCATCGAGAAAGAGACTGCCTTGGCTATAAATACCAGTTTCCGGCAACATTGCCCAAACTTAAGTGGACAGAATTACGCTACAAGGAATTTTAATAGCACTTATGACAGATACAGGGTTACAGAATTAATAGCCAGCATCTAGGCCAATTACTTTGTAATCGATGAAGGCCCTTTTTGATTTACAGGAATTAGTAACTATTTTAAAGGATCTTAACCTTAAATACAGATAGCTTTTTTGAGGAAACTGCCAACAAAAGGTAAGGCTTAGCTTGTGATCAATGTTGCTGCTAGACAGTGTTGCTTAGATTTACTTAAATGGGATTTAGAAGAAATCAGGCGCATTAAATCATATGCAGTTCATTGAAGTGCAGGTGACGCCTGTATGTAAGAAGGGTAGAAGGACGGATCCTCAAAATTACAGACCAATATCCTTAACATCGGTTTGTTGCAGGATTCTCGAACATATTCTCAGTTTGAATATAATGAATGTCCTTGAGACAGAGAAGTTGCTGTCCATGCATCAGCACGGCTTTAAAAAGCATCGCTCCTGCGAAACGCAACTCGCCCTTTTTTCACATGATATCTTGCGAACCATGGATGAAGGGTATCAGACGGATGCCATATTCCTTGACTTCCGGAAAGCGTTTGACTCGGTGCCCCACTGCAGACTCCTAACTAAGGTACGAGCATATGGGATTGGTTCCCAAGTATGTGAGTGGCTCGAATACTTCTAAAGTAATAGAACCCAGTACGTTTTCCTCGATGGTGAGTGTTCATCGGAGGTGAGGGTATCATCTGGAGTGCCCTGGGAAGTGTCGTAGGTCCGCTGTTGTTTTCTATCAACATAAATGATCTTTTGGATAGGGTGGATAGCAATGTGCGGCTGTTTGCTGATGCTGCTGTGGTGTACGGGATGGTGTCGTCGTTGAGTGACTGTAGGAGGATACAAGATGACTTGGACAGGATTTGTGATTGGTGTAAAGAATGGCAGCTAACTCTAAATGTAGATAAATGTAAATTAATGTAGATGAATAGGAAAAAGAATCCTGTAATGTTTGATACTCTATTAGTAGTGTAGCGCTTGACACAGTCACGTCGATTAAATATTTGGGCGTAACATTGCAGAGCGATATGAAGTGGGACAAGCATGTAATGGCAGTTGTAGGGAAGGCGGATAGTCATCTTCGGTTCATTGGTAGAATTTTGGGAAGATGTGGTTGATCTGTAAAGGAGACCGCTTATAAAACACTAATGCGACCTATTCTTGAGTACTGCTCGAGCGTTTGGGATCCCTATCAGGTCGGATTGAGAGAGGACATAGAAGCAATTCAGAGGCGGGCTGCTAGATTTGTTAGTGGTAGGTTTGATCATCACGCGAGTGTTACGGAAACGCTTCAGGAACTCAGATGGGAGTCTCTGGAGGAAAGGAGGCGTTCTTTTCTTGAATCGCTACTGAGGAAATTTAGAGAACCAGCCATTTGAGGCTGACCGCAGTACAATTTTACTGCCGCCAACTTATAATTCGCCGAAATATCACAAAGATAATATAAGATCAGGGCTCGTACAGAGGTATATAGGCAGTCATTTTTCCCTCGTCCTGTTTGGGAGTGGAACAGGGAGAGAAGATGCTAGTTGTGGTATGAGGTGCCCTCCGCCACTCACCGTGTGTGGATTGCGGAGTATGTATGTAGGTGTAGATGTAGTATAAAATAGCAAAGCAAGTTAAATGCTAAACCACAGAGGTTATAGGAAAGCAGTGAGCAGCGATAGCCTTCAAATGACAGAGGCAATCAACTACGCCTGGTCGGCAGAAGATAATTGTTGGACATGTGGCTACTTTGGAAAGTAACAAATTACAAATAAAGTGGACTGATTATAATTAGCTGGACATCCTCATGAGGGACATCGTGCAAACTGCTGGCCAACTGGCGCGTTAGATAATGAAAATCTCCACATGGTTGGAGGTCTCTGCCCATAATTTTCCAAACGTTGTTAACTGGGGAGAGATCCTGCGACTTTGCTGGCCAATAAAGGGTTTGCTGAGACGAAGACTAGCAGTAGAAACTCTCGCCGTGGGCTGGCTGGCATTATCTTGCTGAAACGTAAGCCCAGGATGGCTTGCCACGAAGGGCAACTAAACGGCTCGTGGAATACCGTAGAAGTACGGCTCTGCTGTAAGGGGTGGCGCGGATGACAACCAAAGGGGTCGTGCTCTGAAATGAAATAACACTTTAGACCATCATTCCTCGTTGTCGGGCTGTGTGGCGGACGACAATCAGGTTAGTATCCCACTACTATCTGGGGCGTGTCCAGCCCCGTCTCCGACCTGGAATCTCATTGACTGGAATAGAATTGTCTTCAGTGAAGTCCCTTTCCGCTGACCCATTCGGATAATTCCTTTGTTTTATATATTAGTGCGTATAACAGATCTCGCCAATAATTACGTGTTGGTGACAGTATATATTCACAGAAGTTAAGTAAAAATAAAGTAAAAACGACGAAATTCAATACCATGTCTCCATTGTTATTCGTTTGTCGACTACTATCGGATTTTGTGGTCACAGCAACAGTTATGGAAGACACTTCATACTGACAACCCTTCCCGATGATCTTCGAGTGGCACTAACTTCTCCGGTGCGGACATTAGACACTGTCTGAGTCGAAGCTGTGCAGTCTGTCCAGTCTGAGGCAAGCGTGTAGACGTGAGGCGCGACGTCACGTTAAACAAATGAACAGCTGATGTACATCTACATCTACATCTACATGGATACTCTGCAAATTACATTTAAGTGCCTGGCAGAGGGTTCATCAAACCACCTTCACAATTCTCTATTATTCCAATCTTGTTTAGCGCGAGGAAAGAAAGAACACCCATATCTTTCTGTACACGCTTTGATTTCCCTTAATTTATCGTGGTGATCGTTTCTCCCTATGAAGGTCAGTGTCAACAAAATATTTTTGCATTCGGAGGAGAAAGTTGCTGATTACAATTTCGTGAGAAGATCACGTCGCAACGAAAAACGACTTCGTTTTAATTGTGTCCAGCCCAAATCCTGTATCATTTCAGTGACATTCTCTCCCCTATTTCGCGATAATATGAAACGTGCTGCCCTTCTTTGAACTTTTTCGATGTACTCCGTCAGTCCTATCTGGTAAAGATCCCACACAGCACAGCAGTATTCTAAAAGAGGGCAGACAAGCGTAGTGTAGGCAGTCTCCTTAGTAGATCTGTTACATTTTCTAAGTGTCCTGCCAATAAAACGCAGTCTTTGGTTAGCCTTCCCCACAACATTTACTATGTGTTCCTTCCGATTTAAGGTGTTCGTAATTGTAATTCCTAGGTATTTAGTTGAATTTACGATCCTAAGATTTGACTGATTTGTCGTGTAACCGAAGTTTAACAAATTCCTTTTAGCACTCACGTGGAGATCTCACACTTTTCGTTATTTAGGATCAACTGCCAATTTTTGCACCATTCAGATATCTTTTCTAAGCCGTTTTGCAATTTGTTTTGATCTTCTGATGACTTTATTAGTCGATAAACGACAGCGTCATCTGCAAACAACGTAAGACGGCTTCTCAGATTCTCTCCCAAATCGTTTATATAGATAAGGAACAGCAAAGGGCCTGTAACATAACAGCGGGGAGAAGGAGGTGGACAATCGCCCTCGTGCGCATCCCTAACACAGGTTACACATTTGGCTGGGTGGGCAAGACGAAATGCCATCGCGTGTCTATTACTCAGAATAAATCAAACGTTGGTTACAAGAAATAACTAGAATAGTAATAACTGGTAATCGACTCATGTGTATGATAGGTAAAACTGTGATTTTAACAGTATGCGGGAAAGACGTAAAAATGATAGCGTCTGATATTTGATGAGTTCCATGAAACCTTATTTGAACTGTTGTTATTAAATACATTTCTATTCGTTAATAATATATACCCATAACAATGACTTAAAGAGTGGTCACGTTATTAAGAGCAGAAGATCGCTGTTAGAAACGAATATGACCAACGATTGTGAGCTCTGCTACTAATTATACATTTCAGATGTCTGATTATAATTAAATTGTGGCAGCAAGGTTCCGCTGATGATATGAATTGTCTTTTTCACTGAAGACCTCGCTGGAGACTCTTCCAAAAACTTCCAGTTTTAAACTCTTCCGTAAATAATTCTGCCCACGTTTTCCACCATTCTCTGTTGGACCATCATGACCAGGGGACATAGGTTGGTAAGTAATTTTCAGTGTCAATAAAGTTCACCAACAGCCGTATACTTTAAGATATTTTATTCCTTTCTGAAAGCAACCAATTTCGGTATTTCATTTTGCCATCTACAGGCCCCATACACTTCTATCCAAATAAATGAACTTGTCATATAGCGACATAATTACTGGATATCGTGAATTCCAGTTATTATACAACTGTTTTGCTGTCACGTTTTGGTTTTAAGCAATTGTATAACAATTGGAATTCACGATATCCAATAATTTACGGCGCTATACGACAAGTTAGTTTATTTGGATAGCAGCGTATTGGGCCTGAAGATGGCAAAATGAAATGCCGAAACTGGTTGCTTTCAGAATAAAATAAAAAATCTTAAAGTATAAGGCTGTTGGGCAACTTTATTGAAACTGAAAATTTTTCACCAATTGCCCTCCGCATAACGCTCAACATTCAACACGAGGTGTTTCATCGTGGGCACCATTTTGTGTTGCAATCAACACGCCTGCTCATCTGCCAGTCAAACGTAACGATACGCCGAAGAGCTCGGTACAAGGCTTGGGGGAGACATGCAACAGAAAGCGATTGATGCACCGAATCCAGGGTTTCCAGCGTTTACTGTGATAGGCAGTTAGTGGTAACAATAGTCATCTTCAAGTCAGTCTTGTAAATATGTTCCAGACCATCTTTATTTCCTCCACCATGTATTCAGTTAGTGTGTAGTACGAAGGCATATGTAATTCCACATGGAATACGTTAACTGTGTACTGTGTAGTTAAGGATTCGATGTTCTGTTTCTCTTTCCAAAAGAACGTCCTTGAACGGCGGAGTGAAGCAAATTAGAGGGACGGCGTCCCTTGCTGTCTGGGAACGCCCGCAGACTGCGAGCACAAGTTCTTACTGGCGGCGGCAGCCCGTCTTCTTCCTCTGCTAAATTACCGGGACGAGAGCTTTGATGGGCAGCGGGGGCTGCCGTGACCGGCTTAACCGAATTCATCGATCGTTCCTTCTCCCATCCGACTAGCGCTCAAACGACTTTCGGTAACCGAAAATACAAGGCTCATTTCGCGAGCCCATTTCGGCGAGATTAGACGAAAAGATATCCGCCAGACAAGGGCTCAAGTACTGCATTACGTTCGGTTTCTTTCCCGACGGTTGGACTGTTGGTGGCCTTTCGTATCGACAAACGAAATCGCTATTAGCGCTTGAATAGTCGTCCCCTCCTCCGTCAACTATCGTGATACCCTTAAGCTTGACTCGTACTGTAGGATTATACACTCCTGGAAATTGAAATAAGAACACCGTGAATTCATTGTCCCAGGAAGGGGAAACTTTATTGACACATTCCTGGGGTCAGATACATCACATGATCACACTGACAGAACCACAGGCACATAGACACAGGCAACAGAGCATGCACAATGTCGGCACTAGTACAGTGTATATCCACCTTTCGCAGCAATGCAGGCTGCTATTCTCCCATGGAGACGATCGTAGAGATGCTGGATGTAGTCCTGTGGAACGGCTTGCCATGCCATTTCCACCTGGCGCCTCTGTTGAACCAGCGTTCGTGCTGGACGTGCAGACCGCGTGAGACGGCGCTTCATCCAGTCCCAAACATGCTCAATGGGGGACAGATCCGGAGATCTTGCTGGCCAGGGTAGTTGACTTACACCTTCTAGAGCACGTTGGGTGGCACGGGATACATACGGACGTGCATTGTCCTGTTGGAACAGCAAGTTCCCTTGCCGGTCTAGGAATGGTAGAACGATGGGTTCGATGACGGTTTGGATGTACCGTGCACTATTCAGTGTCCCCTCGACGATCACCAGTGGTGTACGGCCAGTGTAGGAGATCGCTCCCCACACCATGATGCCGGGTGTTGGCCCTGTGTGCCTCG
The DNA here is from genome assembly GCF_021461385.2 of Schistocerca piceifrons. Lineage (NCBI taxonomy): Eukaryota > Metazoa > Arthropoda > Insecta > Orthoptera > Acrididae > Schistocerca > Schistocerca piceifrons. The sequence goes on along the minus strand of NC_060140.1, from coordinate 774,478,069 downwards.
GTCGTATGCAGTCCTGATTGTGGCGCTCACCTGCACGGCGCCAAACACGCATACGACCATCATTGGCACCAAGGCAGAAGCGACTCTCATCGCTGAAGACGACACGTCTCCATTCGTCCCTCCATTCACGCCTGTCGCGACATCACTGGAGGCGGGCTGCACGATGTTGGGGCGTGAGCGGAAGACGGCCTAACGGTGTGCGGGACCGTAGCCCAGCTTCATGGAGACGGTTGCGAATGGTCCTCGCCGATACCCCAGGAGCAACAGTGTCCCTAATTTGCTGGGAAGTGGCGGTGCGGTCCCCTACGGCACTGCGTTGGATCCTACGGTCTTGGCGTGGATCCGTGCGTCGCTGCGGTCCGGTCCCAGGTCGACGGGCACGTGCACCTTCCGCCGACCACTGGCGACTACATCGATGTACTGTGGAGACCTCACGCCCCACGTGTTGAGCAATTCGGCGGTACGTCCACCTGGCCTCCCGCATGCCCACTATGCGCCCTCGCTCAAAGTCCGTCAACTGCACATACGGTTCACGTCCACGCTGTCGCGGCATGCTACCAGTGTTAAAGACTGCGATGGAGCTCCGTATGCCACGGCAAACTGGCTGACACTGACGGCGGCGGTGCACAAATGCTGTGCAGCTAGCGCCATTCGACGGCCAACACCGCGGTTCCTGGTGTGTCCGCTGTGCCGTGCGTGTGATCATTGCTTGTACAGCCCTCTCGCAGTGTCCGGAGCAAGTATGGTGGGTCTGACACACCGGTGTCAATGTGTTCTTTTTTCCATTTCCAGGAGTGTATATAAGAAATGCTAGAGGCAATGACATATTCCTCACAGAATTTCATATAGGTCTTTACAGAGATTACGTTTACATTGTTAATATTTGCTGCCATTAAGAGTGATGTGTGTGTGTGTGTGTGTGTGTGTGTGTGTGTGTGTGTGTGCATGTGTGTGTGTGCTTGTGTGTTGTGTATGCATCCATTTCTTTTTAATTATATACATCTTGTCTGACTGAGATACTTTTTATTGTTTATGTTAAAATACTTACCAAAATGAATGAAAATATACTGTAATAGAAGCAAAAACGTTCTGGTAAACACGGGTCCGCATACTAAACGTTGGCTGGATAACTGCGAACGTGTGGCAACCAGCCGACACCGATTTCAGTAGAAATGTCCTAGTAGCTCAGTCAAAGAAGGAAAATTAGGGGCAAAAAGCTCGTGTAGAAGCAAAATTTTGTACAGTGGTAGGAGGGAGTGCTATATAAAATATACTAAAAATTCTGGGCGGTGTATGTTAGCGTGAGGGTAGAGCGGCCTTTATAGGCCATTTTTGTATGTTTCTCTTGAATAACTCGAAAATCACTGCTTCTAGCGAAGATGTTTCACAATATAGAATTAAGCTACATTAAATTTACTATAAAACAGACCATGATCCTTTTTTCTCTAGGACGAATAGTTTCCGCTTTCCAGGGGATGGAAAAATCGCAGATTATTACAAAGTTATCAATAAAAACGTATGCAGCCAATCGGTTGCATAATGTTTATTGAAAAAGGCCTTGAAAACGCGGGGGTAGCTTCCTCAGAAGGAATAAACTTACATTATGTTAACATAATCAGTTTACATTATGAGCTGAAACATACAAGACAAATATCGTTTTAGCTCATAATGTATGCTTATAACATTAACATAATGTAAGTTATGTTAATTTATTCCTCCTAAAAAAGATACCCCTAACGGTACTGTAACCTGGTCCAGGTTTATTACAATAAACTTAAGCAACAAATAGGCTGTATAAATCGTTTATTGGAAATTTATTTATGACGGCTGCTGTCAGCCATCAGCCATGTCGAAAACTGTAGGATTAACAATACTGTTGTAATGGTATAAAATTAACGTTTGTTTTAAATGAAGTGATTTACGAGCAAACTTAAAGTTTTTATACTACATCTAAGTACAGTAGAGCCGTATTAAGGGATGAATTGTGTTCTGTGGGTTGAACAGGATGGTGGCGTGTGATAGCGGTGGTAGTAGTGGGGTAGGGGTGAGAGGGGAGGGAAGGAGAGGGGTTAGGAAGCTAGACCCGTGAGGGCACGTAGGTCGCCAGATTGAGATCATGCACATCCCTCCTTCGTAACTCTGCAAACTGAGGAACAAACAGTGGAGTCCCCTCACTCTACCCCACTAAAACACAAGAAGCAACTATAGTGTGTTATTATAGCAAACCTTTCACAGCTCGCCTCGTGAATCGCTGGTGACATAGCGCAAGAAACGCTTATGGACACACTGTTCTACACTACGAGAGGGGACATTGATCCTCAGTCATCCTGTTTATGCTGTAGTTGAGTCTTTATTTCCTTTTAATTACATATAATTTTTGCTTGTCTGATTAAAGTACTTGTTATTGTTTTAGGTGAAATTTTCTTCTGGGGAAGGCTACTTCCCCCACCATGAAACGTGCTCGCTTCTCAGTTTGCATACTGATTACAACTCCTCATAATTTGCCGTCTAGCTCTCTTATGTGAGTGCACAGAAAAGCTTCACTGAGTTCGTGTTTGCATAATGGAGGTATCTGTCAGTTTATTAAGCGAGTACTTATTCGCAGTAGTTAACTGAGCTATCATTTAACAAATCAATGGCTGGAAAACCTGTCATGGCATCAAGGGTATAAAATGCATCACAACAGAAGAGGCCCAGAGGCTTAGATTGGCTATTTCCGCAATAGAAGTAAGTCTTTTACGAAGAACTCCTTGATTACAAGGTAACAATTTCAATCTTTAGTAAGGATCATTTGGAAGTTTTGTGTTAGCAATTATGACAGGGAAAATATTAGCTGCTAATGATTCGCCTTGTGCATTAGGAGGGTGACAGAAAAAGAGTGTCCTGGAGGTGCAGAGATCAGCCTTCTACAGGATGTATGCATCACACTTCACAAAATGGACGTTGTCGAAACAAATTACTAACTTGCACCGTGAATACTGAATGAAAAATGGCGCTCCACAGTGGTCAAAAAGGTTCGTACCATCGAGATCTAAGGGGAACTCCTTGGGAGCTACAAACGATGCAGGACGCTCAGCTAAGTAACGACAGTTAAAGAATGAATGAAGAATCGTGTTGGTGTAACGGGATGATGAGAACTGATGGAATGTGATGGCATGTAATCGAATGCGGAACCGTCTGTCGTGGAGCTTATCGTGCAACTGGCTATTCTTTAAGGCGTAGCTGCAGACAGTGCGGTAATATGACGTATAGGCACGCAAAAAACACTCATCCAGAGGTTGAATTTGTCCAGTGGCTCCAGGTGCTATGAGTTGTAATGTCCTACGCTTTTCAGGATTGATAGCTTGCCATAAGGGAGTACGATTTTTACATCAAGACCAGGACTCAAGCAAATGCAAGTTATGTCGATCAGCTGTTGGCCAAAATCGGTGCTCAAAACATAGTTCTAGTTCCCTCACGTCCGTTTTCTCACCTGCAAAACCACGCACACAAGAAAGAATTGTACAAAGCACCTCCAACTTCTCGCAGCACAGTAAATAACTTTACAGCCAATTTACCATCCAGATTAACAGTCGGCATAATTGTATACGAATGCGTTAAGGCATTGATGTTGTATTGTACTGTATGTTAACCGGGGGCCTAGAAACGACGGAGAGGCTCCGTCCCCGCCGCAGCCGCAGTGGTCCACAACCCCACGACGACTACCGCAGTCCACTTCACCCCTCCGCCGCCCCACACCGAACCACTCTTTCAGGGTTATAGTGCGGTCCGGTCCGCGGTGGACCCCCCCAGGGAACGTCTCACACCAGACGTGTGTAACCCCTATGTTTGCGTGGTAGAGTAATGGTTGTGTACGCGTACGTGGATAACTTGTTTGCGCAGCGATCGCCGACATAGTGTAGCTGAAGCGGAATAAGGGGGATCAGCCCGCATTCGCCGGGGTAGATGGAAAACCGCCTAAAAACTATCCACAGACAGGCCACCACACTGGGCCTCGACACAAGTCCGCCAGGTGGATTCGTGCCAGGGACGAGGCGCTCTAGCCGGCCGCTATGGCCGAGCGGCACTAGGCGCTTCAGTCAGGAACCGCGCTGCTGCTACGGTCGCAGGTTCGAATCCTGCCTCGGGCATGGCTTTGTGTGATCTCCTTACGTCAGTTAGGTTTAAGTAGATCTAAGTCTAGGGGACTGATGACCTTAGATGTTAAGTCCCATAGTGCTTCGAGCCATTTGAAACACTGGAACCAGACGATCCTTCCCACTCAAGAAAGTCGTGCACTAGACCGCACGGCTAACCGGTTGGGCAAAGCATTTCATGTGCATTTCCTCTTCAAATCCCCACTGGTCGGAGTAGAAAACAAATTCCTTACTGAACGATGGGATAAGTTTGTTTATTTCATTTACATATTTTCAAGGCGATTCCACAGTTTTTTTTGCATCGTCTGGTTGAAGCTTTGTGTACAATTTCGTTTCCTTATGTCTCAAAAATTGTAACACTAATTTTATGCGACCAACCAGTCCTTCCCTTTAAATCACTGTAATATATATCGCGTGCAATTTCACGTGCATATTGTAGCACGTCAGTATGATGCACATCCTGTAGTTTATATCTAACATCCTTGAAACGCTCAAACATCAGATTTTCTAATGGATTACACGGTAATCCATTACACCGCTTTGTATCAACACCACTAGCACTCTAGCACTGTTGTGAGTTACTCGTCGACTAAGCAGTTCAACGAAGCTCTGTAGTCTCAATCAGTGTTCACTATTGGATATCTCTAGTCCCGACCCTGTTGCCATTAGCAGCCAATATTATGGTTGCATAGCATATGTGGGGCGTCAATGCCAAAATCATCACTGGCCTTTTGCGACTTCGCACTCGAGGTGTTCCTCGTTGGATGCTATGGAACTTCAGATAGAGCAGATTACTGATCTAGAACTAAATGTGATCAGTCCCATTCCATCAGACATATTCACACCCACCTCGTAAGATTGCTGTGGAAATGTGGTAAGTTGCTAGTGCAGTCCGCTTTAGAAGTGACAGCAGTTCCTGGATGGAAGAGATTTATGCGCTGTATCAGTAACACAATTAATGCTGTGAGACTTACAGTAACTTTCCGGTCATTCATTAATATAGCATATGGCTATGCAGCTTTGCAATTACGCTGTTAGCGACAGGTAGCGGCCGGGTACTATATTTGTCAATCCAGTCTTTTTCCCAACAGTACTACGTACGTGAGTGACAACATCATACTTGCAAATGAAACACTTAATAGCCATTATTTATAAGAATATATTTTACATAAAACCTCATGGAAATACTGCAAAAAATTACTCAGTTAATAACCAGAAAATAGCTGCATTATATGTACATGACTTCGGTGATTTTGTTAACTCATTTACGAGAAGTGAGCACGAAATGGTCTAGAAGTATAATCTGTTTGTAAACTGAAAAGCAATTAGTCGCCTTTCCCGGAAAAATACTATATGTGTGATACAGATTGACTAAGAAAAAATTTCCCCACTGACACTGTAGATCAGTGGGCAAAGATTTACGTAGAATCTGTCCATATGAGTTTCTTGTGTAAGTATTAATATTAACTCATATTCGTATTCCATGTACTGTTAACGCACATTGTGGGAAATAGACACCCCTGGGCGTGTTTGTGCATTGTGTCACCTGTGACTCATAAGGCGAGCTGCGGAAGTGTCGGTATAATTTTGTGAAATACTCTGCAGTTGCATTTTGTAGAGAGAGTGGCCAGTCGCCTGCTCCTTCTTCACTTTGCAGAGCCTCGGAGGAGGTAAGTGCATGATCGTAATTCAGCGAACTACCTTCCCTCACGCGTCTACCGTCTACCCATCCCGCAACACGACATCCACCCTGTTACATGTTCCACCCCCGAATGACAGTTTATAGCTTAATACGGCTGTATTGAACTTACAGGTGGTACACATATTTAATATTTATACTTACACCATTTAATTTCACATGTTCACACATGTACGTGAAATATTATGGGACTTAACTGCTAAGGTCATCAGTCCCTAAGCTTACACACTACTTAACCTAAATTATCCTAAGGACAAACACACACACCCATGCCCGAGGGAGGATGATGCTGTAGTATACAGAGAAGTTGTAGCATTAGAAAATTGTAGCGAAATGCAGGAAGATCTGCAGCGGATAGGCACTTGGTGCAGGGAGTGGCAACTGACCCTTAACATAGACAAATGTAATGTATTGCGAATACATAGAAAGAAGGATCCTTTATTGTATGATTATATGATAGCGGAACAAACACTGGTAGCAGTTACTTCTGTAAAATATCTGGGAGTATGCGTGCGGAACGATTTGAAGTGGAATGATCATATAAAATGAATTGTTGGTAAGGCGGGTGCCAGGTTGAGATTCATTGGGAGAGTGCTTAGAAAATGTAGTCCATCAACAAAGGAGGTGGCTTACAAAACACTCGTTCGACCTATACTTGAGTTTTCCTCATCAGTGTGGGATCCGTACCAGATCGGTCTGACGGAGGAGATAGAGAAGATCCAAAGAAGAGCGGCGCGTTTCGTCACAGGGTTATTTGGTAACCGTGATGGCGTTACGGAGATGTTTAATAAACTCAAGTGGCAGACTCTGCAAGAGAGGCGCTCTGCATCGCGGTGTAGCTTGCTCGCCAGGTTTCGAAAGAGTGCGTTTCTGGATGAGGTATCGAATATATTGCTTCCCCCTACTTATACCTCCCGAGGAGATCACGAATGTAAAATTAGAGAGATTAGAGCACGCACGGAGGCTTTCAGACAGTCGTTTTTCCCGCGAACCATACGCGACTGGAACAGGAAAGGGAGGTAATGACAGTGGCACGTAAAGTGCCCTCCGCCACACACCGTTGGGTGGCTTGCGGAGTATCAATGTAGATGTAGATGTAGACTCGAACCTCCGCCGGACCAGCCGCGCAGTCCATGTCTGCAGCGCTCAAGACCGCTGGGCTAATCCGGCGCGGCGCTATTTAATTTAAAAACGAACGTTAATTTTTTAATAATCTGAAATTTTTTCAGTCCCCTGAAACGAGGAAACTACTACTCCTGGTAAAGATATGACCAGGAACTTTTTTTCGTAGGAAATTTAAAGTACTTTAATTTTGCAACCGGAAATATTTTCGCTAGAGGCCGCGGTTTGAGAGTTTTTCAAAAAAAACATGAGAAACAACATTTAAGCGACCCTCCACCCCCACATTCACATCCGACCGGTTAGGGTTTCCAGTATGTTGTTCATGACACTCTTTTCTACCACTGTGCAAAAATTAGCGACTACACGAATTTTTTCCCACTTTCGCCCCTTTTTGGTCCTCGTTAACTGGGGTAAAGTTAGTACAAAAGTATTTTAGTTATAAACTCTTCAGTGACGTCCCCATTAGGGGTTTAAATGTTATCAGTGATCTACCTTAACAAAGGAAACATGGACTGGATAAAAAGTAGTCGCAACGTGGTTGTAAGGCATACCGGACTTTATTGAGAGGCGTTCTTCATATTACATGCCCTCGATATAACCACCAGGCACCTCGATCACGCTCCCCACACAGATGGAGGGCGTCGTACTACATCAGCGCGTCCGTCTTTGTTGACGTCTGGCAAGAACCTCCCTACGGCAGGGATGAGTTCTTCTCTTTTCTTTTAGCGCGTCCCACGAAGAGATTCCTTCATTATGGCGAACAGTTCGTAATCGCACGGACTCATATCGAACGAATACGGTGATTTTTCAGTATCTCCAACCCCCAAGAACGCAGGAGTTCCTGCATGGGGTTCGTCGTGTGGCACTGTGCATTGTCATGAAGGATGATGAGATGCAGTGCCCGAAGGTGTCGTGACTTTCTTCATAGTGCGGAACGAAGGTGAAGTCCGAAGGAACTGCAGTAGTAGGCTGCAGTGACCGTCTGCCCTGCAGAGCAACGCGACGCAAGGTTAACCCGTTGATATCGTAAGCCACAATAACCATCACTTTAGTAATAGCTGGTTAAAGATGCACGTTCTGTGTGTGAGAAGCACCGGGGTGCTTCCATTCATTGGACTGCCGCTCTAATTGTTGTTAGTACGACCAAGCCAAGGTTCCGTCCATAGTGACGATCCTTCCAAGGATGTCTTCACCCTCCCTGTAGTAGCGACTACACAGTTCAAGCAAGTGTATAAAGGTGCCATTGTTGCACCTCGGCCATTGCACACAGTACCAAATCCGCTGCAGTTTTTTCAACCAAAGAATATCGTGCAAAATATGGAGCTACTTTTTGTGGCACATCGCTGCCACTTCGGTTTACTCACACGCAGTCCATCGGCGATTCACTTCCAGTATCAGGGCGAGGAGCTCAATTGTCATTTTGTCCGTTCGTGGGGATGGCGATGGGGGGGAGGGGGTGTCTGTCGTCCTGAACGGAGACGTTCTTAAGTGACATCTCTGCCGTCCAGAAATACCTTCACCCATGTCGCCACCGTATGATACAGCAGTGCTGCATCAGCGCACGCCTCACATAATCCATGAGAACATTGCTGTGCGCTCCAAGTACGTGTCACTTCAATCTTGATCAACGCACGTTGGTCGTGTTTCCTGAACATACTGTTAGGGCAGTTCAACTGGCCTTCCGCACTTTCAGACAAACACACTGCATATGACACGAACACAGCTGTCGCCGCTCTGTGAACTACTTCAACTGACCTACTGTCCGCTATTGACGGCGCACATGCTATTTGACGCACGTCCTTCATGTTGCACCTGTGTTGCTACTGCTTTTTATCCAACCCCCGTATTATACTGCTTCGAGAAGTTACACGTTTCAATTTACTGGACACTAGTAACTTCTTATAAGAAGTGTTCCACGCTCGTCCTCGCATCAGGATGCAGTATTGCACTCACATCTGCAGTGAGTTACGGGTTCTTTCAGACACCCCACAGCATGTCACTCATTTCTTCTAACGAGTGCTGTACACTTGACCGCGGGAAGAAGAAAAGGAGGAGGAGGAGATTAGTGTTTAGCGTCCAGTCGATAGTAAGGTCATTAGAGACGGAGAGCAGCCTGGGATTAGGAAAGAATGGAGAAGGAAATTGGCCGTGCCCTTTCGAAGGAACAAATCCGACATTTTCCTTACGCGATATACGGAAATCACGGAAAACCTAAATAAGAACGGCCCAATGCTGGTTTGAACCGTAGTCGTCCCGAACGCGAGTCCAATTTTCTAACCACTGCACTATCCCCCTCGGTGTGGAAAGAAAAACCCAGGTGATTTCGCAGCACTAGGTACAGGCAAGGCTCAAGTTTACCAACTTGTACCATGTTAGGTTGCTAAACGTCGTCTTGCTTCATCCTTGCTCGGTGCATCTTGTGTTACTGTGCTTCCAAAACAAAGCAAGGACGACACAATAAGCGCCGGCCGGAGTGGCCGTGCTGTTCTAGGCGCGACAGTCTGGAACCGGGCGACCGTTACGGTCGCAGGCTCGAATCCTGCCTCAGGCATGGACGTGTGTGATGTCCTTAGGTTAGTTAGGTTTAATTAGTTCTAAGTTCTAGGCGACTGATGACCTCAGAAGTTAAGTCGCATAGTGCTCAGAGCCATTTTTCGACACAATAAGCAGACTACCATAGGTTAAGAGGACATTTCGGCCCGAAAACATTCTATTACTATAAAACATCGTCCTCAATTGAAAGAAGATATTTCTTAGAATGTAAGTGCAGAGCACAATGTTGTATGGTAGTTAATCGTGGAGGATGTTGAAAATTAGGTTGACTAATAAAATAAGAAATTAACCCATTCACCGCAGAATCAGCAAAGAAAGAAGAAGGACACGGGACTAGATGGTAAGACATATGCTAAGGTATCAGTGAATAACTTCCGTGGCAGTAGAGAGACTTGCGGAGGGTATAACTGTAGAGGAAGAGACTGGAATACATCCAGCAAATAATTGAGGGCGTAGTTGCAAGTGCGAAATGAAGAGGATGGCACAAGAGAGGAATTAGTGGCGTGGCGCATCAAACCAGTCAGAAGACTGAAGAAGGAAAAAGCCTTTAGTTTCTGTGTATGTAGCTCATTCTCGCCTCGTATCCATAACATTTTACATTTACAATTCAGCACGTAGTACTTAACGTAGCAAACTCTTCTGACGCATCGTCCGAGACTGATTTTATTCATGGTGGCCAATGGATAGCACATTGCAGTGGAGCAATGAACTGGAAATCTCTAAATCAAGCCTTCAAGACGTTTCCCGGAATCTTCTGAAGAAGAGAGAAGTGTGTGCGTGTGTGCAAAGTTTGTCACGCACATATTGACCCCGAACAATATTAACGACACGTGGACACCAGCCACGACCTGATTGAAATACAAAACACAGATAACTATTCTCTGGAGAAGATCATGACAGTGAGGAGAGGTGGTGTCATCAGTACGAACCTAAGATAAAGTGAAGAAATTCCCTTGAAGTGACAATACTTTGTCGACATAAGTGACAGTGAAGCCACTGTGAAGCTCGAATTGAACAAAATCTCAAATAAAGTCTTTTCTGATAATTATACATAATTGTTATGAAAGTTCTGTGCATTGCACTGAAGATGGAATAGACTGGAGCACCTGAAGCGTTAAAATCGTCATCTTAACTTTTCTCTATATTTTATTAATCCTGTCTCGAAACTTTGTGGTGTATATATATATCTCGCGGGCAACTTTAGTAAGTTCTACAGCGTTACGTATATGGTTATCAAAACGCAGTGGCAGACGTTGAAAGAGGACTTGCGCATGTAACAGAGATACGTTGCCAAAGTCCAAAAGCGTGCATTGCAACATGTTGCTCCTTCCAACATAAATTTCCGGCATTTTTGTGGGCTTCCCGACAGTCGTTCTTGCCTCACACCTCACCATTCGTCAGTGGAATAGGAACAAAAAGGGTGGGGTGATGGTAAGACGAATTTAATCCCACATTTCCTACGATTCAGATGTAGTCGGTTCAGGTTTTACGTGAGCTCATCAAATTAACAGAATTTTTCCTCCCGTTTGTCGCATGGCTACGTTCATAACTACCTATTTATTCCTTAGCACACGGTATGGTACAAACGCGAGACGTCTAACGAACCACAATCTTCTCTCCCATGCCCATTCGCAATCTGTTCTCAGGCAAGAGATATGACTCCACTATGAGCGATTACTTTACTACTACTAGTACTACTACTCCTCAGCTCTACAGCCCTTGGAGGGCCTTGGCCTGCATCACAGTATCCTGCCATTCTATCCGGTCCGTGGCTTTCCGTCTCCATCCTCAGCCATCCAGCTTTTTCATGTCTTGTTCAATTCCGTCCACTCATCTCTTTCTGGGACGTCTCTTCCGTCGTCTGCCTCCAGCCTTCCCATCAAAAATGTTCTTACATGATCTGCCTTCCTCCATTCTGACCACTTTCCAACTGTTATTAAAATATGTTGATTCACATTCCTTTCTTGTATCATTACGTTTTCTGTCTAGTTGTAACGTTGATTAATTAAACCCAAATGGAAGAAACATTTTATATTTTATTTTACATATCTAGTTCCGTAGAACCAAATTGAGAAGCAAATCTCCAAAGTGATGGAGGGTGTCAGTGTAGGAAATTACAACACAAAAATAATAACACATAAAATAATATGTTTATGAACCCAACTAAAGAGATACCAAAACCCAAAAGCATTAATGTAAGAAGGATAGCAACATGGAACGTCAACTCACTTCTTAAATCTGGTAAACTGGAAAACTTGAAAATGGAAATGAAACGAATGGATATTGATGTACTGGGAGTCTCAGAAATGAGATGGCCAAACGCTGGCGACTTTTGGTCAGGGGATTACAGAATCATTCACACTGGAACAGCACAAGACAGTCCCAGGATTGCAGGAGTGGGAATTATCCTCAATAAAGAGATGGGGTTAAGAGTAAAAGGATTTGTTCAACATAGTGAGAGGATAATTTATGTCCGATTGGAAACTAAACCAAGAGACACAATCATAATCCAAGTATACATGCCAACTACGAGGCACGAGGATGATGAAATCGACATGATGTATGACCACCTTGAAGAAGTAATTGGCAGAATTAAAGGAGCTGAAAACCTTGTCATCATGGGAGATATGAATGCCGTTGTTGGGGAAGGTAAAGAAGAGGATGTGGCAGGGAATTTTGGATTAGGATTAAGAAATGAAAGAGGGGATAAACTTGTAGAATTCTGCCAAAGAAATCAACTTTGCATTACAAATACCTTCTTTAATCATCATCCAAAAAGAAGATATACTTGGAAAATGCCTGGTGACATTAACAGATACCAAATTGACTTCATATTAGTGAAGCAAAGATTTAAAAACCAAGTTAAGGACAGCAGATCATATCCAGGCTGTGATGTGGAAAGTGACCACATACTCGTTATGATGACGACTGAACTAAAATTCAAGAACATTAAAAGAAGAAGTACATGTAAATGGGATTTGACAAACCTGAAAAACGAAAATACACTGAAGAACTATCAACTAGAAACAGACAAGAAAACAAATACACAGGGCTGCAATGACATCCAAAGCAGATGGGAAAAAATAAAAACTGGTATTTTAGAAGCAGCAGAAAAAGTAATAGGAAAAGAAAGGACAGAGAAAAGGAAGGAATGGATCACTAATGACCTACTAAATATGATGGAAGAAAGAAGGAAATTAAAAAATTCTGTGAAGAAGGAAGACCAAGAGAAATACAAGAGTCTGAAAAACAGAATCAACATAGAGGCAAAACAAGCAAGAGAAAAATACCTTTTTGATCTCTGTATTTCAGTTGAGGACAACATGAGCAAGGGAAATATCGACAAGGCCTATAAATGTGTGAGACATTGCTTTGGAGACAGAAGAAACAAGTGTAGGGCTGTGATGGATGAAAATGGCAATATGTTGGATGACGATGATGAAGTTGCAAGAAGATGGAAACAATATATAGGAAAACTGTACAGCGGACCAGACCTGTCTGAAAACATCATGGAAGAAGAAACAGAAGTAGATGCACACAACATATGTGAAACTATATTAAAGGTAGAGTTTGAACTAGCTCTGAAAAAATTAAAAAACAACAAATCGCCTGGTATAGACAATCAGGAGTTGTATAATCTTGTTTTCAACATGTACGAGCAGGGTAAAATTCCTACAGACTTTGAGAAAAACATTATGATCCCCATTCCAAAGAAGGCAAATGCTACAAGATGTGAAAATTATAGGACACTCAGCCTAGTTACTCACGCCTCTAAAATATTAACCTCAATTATCCTAAAACGCATAGAACAAAAAGTCGAAGCTACACTCTCCGAAGACCAGTTTGGATTCCGGAAAGATAGAGGAACCAGAGAAGCAATATTTGCTCTAAAACTAATAATAGAGAAACGACTGGATAAGAACCTGAAAACATACATAGCTTTCGTAGATGTAGAGAAAGCCTTTGATAATGTTAAATGGGATAAGATGTTTGAGGTACTCAAAAAAGTAGGAATAGACCATAAAGATAGAAAAATGATCTGGAACCTGTACAAAAACGAGACAGCAGTTATCCGTGGACGGACAAAACAAGAAGAGGTGCAGATACGGAAAGGTGTCCGACAAGGTTGCGCACTATCCCCTGTTATCTTTAACGTATACATTGAAGAGGCGCTGAAAAAAGTAAGGGAAAATTCACAGACAGGTGTAGTAATTCATGACCAACGAATAGATATGATAAGGTATGCCGATGATATAGCTGTCCTGGCTGAAAGTGAAGAAGATCTTGTAGTCCTACTGAATAGAATGGATAAAGTTATGGGTGAAGAATATAATATGAGAATTAATAAAGCAAAAACAAAAGTAATGGCATGCGACAAAGAAGGTCAAGTGAAAGTCCAAGTTCATGTAGGCAATGAACTGCTTGAACAAGTTGATAAATTTACTTATCTGGGCAGTAATATTACCAGGGATGGAAGGAGCAAGGCAGAAGTGAGAAGTAGAATAGCTTAAGCAAAGGCTGCTTTTAACAAGAAGAAAAACATATTAACATCTAAGAGCATCAGCCTTGAAACCAGGAAAAGATTTTTGAAATCATATGTGTGAAGTGTGGCATACTATGGGTGTGAAACATGGACTCTCGGGACAGAGGAACAGCAGAAGCTAAATTCTTTTGAAATGTGGTGCTATAGACGCATGCTCAAAATAAAATGAATCGACAAGGTCACCAACGAAGTGGTTCTGGAAAGAGCAGGTGAGAAGAGAAGCTTCTGGAGTTTCACTGTTAAAAGAAGAGTGCAATTTACAGGCCATCTATTAAGACATAAAGGACTCCTGAACACAATCATAGAGGGATATGTCGAGGGAAAAAGACCAAGAGGAAGACCACGACTGAGGTACATGGATCAAATCGTGAAAGATGTGGGATGTGACACCTATAAAGAAATGAAGAGAAAAGCTGAAAGACGCACAGAATGGAGACAAGCTGGCATTGTAGCTGTTGCAAACCAATCCTTGGATGACCACTACAGAAGAAGAAGAAGATGAACCCAAAAATGATAAGCCATAAGTTTATGTACAAGCAAACGGCAATATAACACAGGAACCAGCTTAATTTTTCAAGGAACTTTTCGGTGGAATAAAATGAGTGAGCCCATGAGGAAACTCTCCAGTTTCGATTTGAAAGTGAGTGAATTACTGCTAAGATTTTTGAATTCTTGTGGTAGCTTACTGAAAATGGATGTAGCAGTATACTGCACGCCTTTCTGTACAAGAGTCAAGGAAGTGCGATCCAAATGCAGATTGGATTTCTGCCTAGTGAAAGCTGCGAATTCTTGGGAATAAGCTGATATTGTGAGACCTGAGTTTCTCCTGGCGTATACAACTTTCAAATAATTTCCGAGAATTCAGCCAGGTAACACTTTCAGCAACCGCCAATATTTCGGCGGGAGAACACCCCGCCATTTTCAAGGCAAACTTTGTTTGTCGCAGGACACTATCAAGAGTCTTAACACCTATAGTGCTGTTCCCCCCAGGTTATATGGCCTACCGAAGGTTCAAAAGAAAGGGGTTCCTTTCCGTCCTATAGTGAGTAATATCCGACATATCTTGTAGCCAAGCATCTTGCTTCTCTCCTGAGTCCACAAGTAGGTCCGTGTGAACATCACATCAGGAACTCAGCTGATTTTTTTACGTCGTTTGGAAGGAATTCGGTTGAATGACTCTGATATTTTAGTGAGTTTCGATGTGGTCTCTCTCTTCACTCGTGTTCCTCTGATTCGTTGCGTTTAATCGAGGCTAGATTTGGTGCTGAATTAACTAATCTCTTTCGGCATGTGTTGACATCCACTTACTTTTTATTCAATGACCAGTATTACAAGCAGACATATGGTGTTGCGATGAGTAGTCAGTTGTCTCCTGTGATCGCAAATTTGTTATGGAAGACTTCGAGGAATGTACATTGGAGTCGGTGCCTTTGAAACCGGCCTGTTTCTTTAGATACGTTGACGATACCTTTGTTGTTTGGCCTCACGGTAGGGAGAATTTTAATGCCTTTCTACAACATCTGAATTCGATCCACCCGAACATTCGTTTTACGATGGAGGTGGAAGAGGATAGTTGCCTTCCTTTTCTTGACGCGTTGGTTAGGAGGAAGGATGATGGATGATCATTGGGACATGCAGTCTACAGGAAACGTACTCACATCGACAGGCTAATAGTTGTGACCATCCGGCTCAGCGTGAAGGGGTACTTCGTACCTTGGTATACAGGGCACATCTCTTTTCCGACGCTGAGATGCTGAGACTTTGCCAGTTGAGCTGTCCCATCTTGAAGTTACATTTAGTCAAAATGGTTATAGTGATAGACAGATTGAACGTGCGTTGCGCTATCGACCAGTTCTACATCGGGTGACTGATGATAATTCTGAGTCAACACATAAGTCTACTACCTTCCAACAAGATCGGTCGTATTCTACGGAAATACGATGTGAAATGTGTTTTCCGACCTCCATCTAAAATTAGAGTGCTTTTGAGTTCTGTTAAGGATGATCGTGGTCTGCGTAAGGCGGGTGTATATCGCATTCGTTGTAACTGCGGCATGAGATATATTGGTCAAACTATCAGGACCGTGGAGGACCGATATACTGAGCATAAACGGCACACACGATTACACCAGCCAAGTAGATCTACTATTGCCGAACATTGCTTAGATAATGCTCTCTCCCTTACCAAAAAAAAAAAGAGGAACAGAGTCAATGCTACCTCACCTGCGAGTTTGTAATCTCACTATCGATATCTCTGTTTTTGCTCATCTTTGGTGGAACTAGTGTCCAGTGGGTGTGTTATCTTTGCTGCATCAGTCCGAGAACCGAGGTATTAAATTTGCATGTAAATCGCCTGTCCGTTGCAGTTTGCCTTGAAAATGGAGGGGTGTTCTCCCGCCGCAATATCAGCGGTCGCTGAAAGTGTTACCTGACTGAATTCGCGTAAGTTATTTGAAAGCTGATATTGTTAACCAGAAACGGCAGTAAAGAATACATGTATTGAGAGGCCAATGTAAGAATAACTAGAGCGATTCTAAGGAGTCGACAAGAGTTTCGCGAACTTACATCACTTATTGCTCGAACCACCCGTTTCTGAGCCAAAAATACCCTTTGAGAATGGGAAGAGTTACCTCAAAACATAATACCATACGTCGTAAGCGAATGAAAATAAGAAAGTACTTTTCGTGTCGAACTGTCACTTACCTCAGATACCGTTAGAACAGTAAAAATGGCAGCATTCATTCTTTGAACAAGATCCAGGACGTGAACTTTCCAAGACTGTTTACTATCTATCTGAACACCTAGAAATTTGAACTGGTTTTGTTGACTTGTGTGTTAGAAACTGTAAAAACTGAGTCTTACTGTGATTGCCTTAGTTTATTTTCTACAAGCCATGAACTTATATCCCGAAATGCACTATTTGAAGCGGTGCCAACGTTGCACGCACCATCCTTTCCTACCACGCTAGTGTCATCAGCAAACAGAAATACTTTAGAATCACTGTAATTCTAGCGGTCATATCATTCACATAAACAAGGAACAGGAATGGCCCCAGTACGAGTCCTCGTGGCGCCCTGCATTTAACCGTGACGCACTTAGACTTCACATCATAGGCATTCTCAATATTGTGGAGAATGACCTTCTACAGTCTGTTATTAAAGTGAACCAGTTGTGAGCTACTCTCCATATTCCATAATGATCCAATTTCTGGAGCAATATATTGTGATCAACACAATCATACGCTTTAGTTAAATCAAAAAAGATACCTAGCGTTGGAAACGTTTTGTTTTTAAACCACTTCTAAAACCGCATTTTACCTTTGATAACAAATTATGTGAAAATAGAATGCCAATTATCCTTACATACACAGCCTTTTCATTAACTATAGCAAACACTGATGACATAGAAATAGGTCTAAAATTATACACCTTATCCCTTTCTCCATTTTTTATAATGCGTCTTTACTACTGACTACTTTAACCTTTCAGGAAACTGACCATTCTTAAAGGAAAAATTACAAATATGGCTAACTATAGGGCTAACATGTGCAGCACACTACTTTAATATTCTGCTAGGTACTCTATCATACCCATGAGAGTCCTTAGTATTCAGTGACTTAGCAGCCATGGCTATGGAAGCCAGATTCATCTACATTGGACCTGTGATGTGTTGATGAATTTATTGCAGCATTCGTTCTGAAGCAGTATTTTACCCGCATCCGTGGCAACAAATTTCCCTGTGTTAAGAAAAAAACGTTGTCGAAAGTTTTCTCCTGAAAACAGGTTACAAAATGAATATCACAAAACGTTAATCAGGATTAATGGTATGTATTCTAATTAAATCAGTTGACGCTATGAGAATCAGTGTAGGAAATGAGAAACTGAAAGTAGGACTGAGATGCAAAACTGGGATGCAAAACTAATAATGGTTGAAATAGGATGGATATGAAATGTAGAGTGGCACGAGCAAGAAATACTTTTCTGAAAACGAGAAATTTTAGCATCGAATACAGATTTAAGTGTTAGGAAGTATTTTCTGGACATTAGCCTTATACAGAAGTGGACGTGAATGATAAGCAGTTCAGACAAAAAGTGAACAGAAATCTTTGTAATGTGGTCCTACAGATTAATGTTGACCATTAGATGGACAGATCGGGCATTATTCAAGAGATACAGAATCAAGTAGGGGATGAAATAAGTCTATGACTCAACTTGACTAAAAAACGGCTTCGATTCGTAGGACACAACGGGTCGGATGTGACGTAAAATTTGTTGAGGCAGGCCAAAGATCGATAACAGTATGCAGGTTCAAGTGGATGTAAGTTGCAATAATTTTACTGACATGAAGATGTTTACACAGGATGGAAAAGCATTGAGATATACATGAAACTAGTCTTCCAACTGAAGACCGCAACAGCAACAACATAGCAACTGTGGTTACAGAAGAGGGTACGTCGAAATGGCAGAAGCTACCCTGAGTCACTTAATAGTTTCTTCACTAACGTTTCAACTTCCTCTCCCAAACACATTGTGTAAGACACGGCGAAATCAATGTGGATCGATGCTTCGAAGGGTTAAAAATTCGGCTCTTCTAGACAGAACACTATGACCACTGACCTACTATCGATATAAACACGTCCAGGCGATAGCAGCGTTACCTGGCGAGGAATGACTCCTAGTCACACACAAGCACGTTACATGTAGAATCAGTGAGCGTGCTGTCCGTGTGTAGAATGGGCAAGGCGCGCGATCTATCTGATTTTGTGATTGTGATGTCCTGGAGGCACGGCACGAGCGTTTTGGAAACTTCGCGACTTGTCGGGTTTTCGAGGAGTGCTGTGGTGGGTCTCTTCAACACACTGCTAAAACAAGGTGAAAGCACGTCCAGACGTCGTGGGGTTGGGAGGCCACCCCTCCTTGCGTATGTCGGACGTCGTAGGCTAGACAGACTGGTGAAACAGGACAGGCGGAACTAAAATCAGACTTTATCGTTGGGCAGAGTTCTGAAAAGTATACCCCTGTGCACAATAGCTACTGCTCTACTTTATCGTATCCTCTCTTACCCAGATAACTTTTAACTAACTTCCAGTTGGAATCATGGTTCTGATATCTACAGATGTCATTACAAATATTCCTGATTTCTTTCTCATCTTCCACCTCTTTTAGATACACAATCCGAAAGTCCCTTTCGCACTCATCTTTCACAGCTCGCCTCGTGAATCACTGGTGCCATAGTGCAAGAAACGCATATGGACACACTGTTCTACACTACGAGAGGGGACATTGATCCTCAGTCATCCTGTTTATGCTGTAGTTGAGTCTTTATTTCCTTTTAATTACATATATTTTTTACTTGTCTGATTGAAGTACTTGTTATTGTTTAAAGTGAAATTTTCTTCTGGGAAAGGCTACTTCCCCCACCATGAAAGGTGCTCGCTTCTCAGTTTGCATACTGATTACAACTCCTCATAATTTACCGTCTAGCTCTCTTATGTGAGTGCACAGAAAAGCTTCACTGAGTTCGTGTTTTCATAATGAAGGTATCTGTCAGTTTATTAAGCGAGTACTTATTCGCAGTAGTTAACTGAGCTATCATTTAACAAAGTTCAACGGCTTAAAATGTCAGCTGCGTCCAAGTAAGTGTAACACTCTGGCAGTCTTTATTCAACGATGTTAATTTGAATGTCTGTGCTATCAATGGCTGGAAAACCTTTCATGGCATCAAGGGTATAAAATGCATCACAACAGAAGAGGCCCAGAGGCTTAGATTGGCTATTTCCGCAATAGAAGTAAGTCTTTTACAAAGAACTCCTTGATTACAAGGTAACAATTTCAATCTTTAGTAAGGATCATTTGGAAGTTTTGTGTTAGCAATTATGACAGGGAAAATATTAGCTGCTAATGATTCGCCTTGTGCATTAGGAGGGTGACAGAAAAAGAGTGTCCTGGAGGTGCAGAGATCAGCCTTCTACAGGATATATGCATCACGCTTCACAAAATGGACGTTGTCGAAACAAATTACTAACTTGCGCCGTGAATACTGAATGAAAAATGGCGCTCCACAGTGGTCAAAAAGGTTCGTACCATCGAGATCTAAGGGGAACTCCTTGGGAGCTACAAACGATGCAGGACGCTCAGCTAATTAACGACAGTTAAAGAAAGAATGAAGAATCGTGTTGGTGTAACGGGATGATGAGAACTGATGGAATGTGATGGCATGTAACCGAATGCGGAACCGTCTGTCGTGGAGCTTATCGTGCAACTGGCTGCAGACAGTGCGGTAATATGACGTATAGGCACGCAAAAAACACTCATCCAGAGGTTGAATTTGTCCAGTGGCTCCAGGTGCTATGTGTTGTAATGTCCCACGCTTTTCAGGATTGATAGCTTGCCATAAGGGAGTACGATTTTTACATCAAGACCAGGACTCACGCAAATGCAAGTTATGTCGATCAGCTGTAGGCCAAAATCGGTGCTCAAAACATAGTTCTAGTTCCCTCACGCCCGTTTTCTCACTTGCAAAACCACGCACACAAGAAAGAATTGTAAGGTACAGAGTACCTCCAACTTCTCGCAGCACAGTAAATAACTTTACAGTCAATTTACCATCCAGATTAACAGTCGGCATAATTGTATACGAATGCGTTAAGGCATTGATGTTGTACTGTATGTTAACCGGGGGGCCTAGAAACTACGGAGAGGCTCCGTTATCTCTGCCACCCAGCTTTTTCATGTCTTGTTCAATTCCGTCCACCCATCTCTTTCTGGGACGCCCCTTCCGTCGTCTGCCTCCTGCCTTGCCATCAAAAATGTTCTTACATGATCTGCCTTCCTCCATTCTGACCACTTTCCTACTGTTGTTGAAAATATGTTGATTCACATCCCTTTCTTGTATCATTAAGTTTTCTGTCTAGTTGTAACGTTTATTAATTGAACCCAAATGGAAGAAACATTTTATATTTTATTTTACATGTCTAGTTCCGTAGGACAAAATTGAGAAGGAAATCTCCAAAGTGATGGAGCGTATCAATATATGAAATTACAACACAAAAACAATAACAGATAAAATGATATGTTTATGAGCCCAAAAATGACAAGCCGTAAGTTTATGTACAAGCAAACGACAATATAACACAGGAACCAGCTTAATTTTTCAAGGAACTTTTCGGTGGAATAGAACGAGTGACCCCATGAGGAAACTCTCCAGTGTCGATTTGAAAGTGAGTGAATTACTCCTAAGATTTTTGAATTCTTGTGGTAGCTTATTGAAAATGGATTTAGCAGTATACTGCACGCCTTTCTGTATAAGAGTCAAGGAAGTGCGATCCAAATGCAGAATTTCCCGGCGGGGTCTGGGATTTTCCCTGCCTCGTGATGACTGGGTGTTGTGTGCTGTCCTTAGGTTAGTTAGGTTTAAGTAGTTCTAAGTTCTAGGGGACTGATGACCATAGATGTTAAGTCCCATAGTGCTCAGAGCCATTTGAACCAAATACAGAATGGATTTCTGCCTGGTATTCACTGAGTGAAAGCTACGAATTCTTGGAAATAAGCTGATATTGTCAAATAGAAACGGCAGTAAAGAATACATGTATTGAGAAGCCTATGTAAGAATACCCAAACTAGTCCTAAGGAGTCGACAAGAGGTTCGCGAACTAACACCACTTATTGCTCGAACCGCCCGTTTCTGAGCCAAAAAAGCCCTTTGAGAATGGGAAGAGTTACCTCAAAATATAATACCATACGTCGTAAGCGAATGAAAATAAGAAATTACTTTTCGTGTTGAACTATCCCTTACTTCAGACACCGTTCGAACAGTAAAAATGGCAGCACTCATTTTTGAACATGATCCTGAACGTGAACTTTCCAAGACTGTTTACTATCTATCCGAACACCTAGAAATTTGAAGTGGTTTTGTTGAATTGTGTGTTAGAAACTGTAAAAACTGAGTCTTACTGTGATTGCCTTAGTTTATTTTCTACAAGCCATGAACTTATATCCCGAAATGCACTATTTGAAGCGGTGCCAACGTTGCACGCACCATCCTTTCCTACCACGCTAGTGTCATCAGCAAACAGAAATACTTTAGAATCACTGTAATTCTAGCGGTCATATCATTCACATAAACAAGGAACAGGAATGGCCCCAGTACGAGTCCTCGTGGCGCCCTGCATTTAACCGTGACGCACTTAGACTTCACATCATAGGCATTCTCAATACTGTGGAGAATGACCTTCTACAGTCTGTTATTAAAGTGAACCAGTTGTGAGCTACTCTCCATATTCCATAATGATCCAATTTCTGGAGCAATATTTTGTGATCAACACAATCATACGCTTTAGTTAAATCAAAAAAGATACCTAGCGTTGGAAACGTTTTGTTTAATCTATCCAATATCTTACAGGGATAAGATAATATTGCATTTTTAGTTGTTAAACCACTTCTAAAACCGCACTTTACCTTTGATAACAAATTATGTGAAAGCAAAATGCCAATTATCCTTACATACACAGCCTTCTAACTAACTTTAGCAAACACTGATGGCATAGAAATAGGTCTAAAATTGTATACGTTATCCCTTTCTCCCTTTTTAGAAAGCGGCTTTACTACTGACTACTTTAATCTTTCAGGAAACTGACCATTCTTAAAGAAAAAATTACAAATATGGCTAAGTATAGGGCTAACATGTGCAGCACACTAATATTCTGCTAGGTACCCTATAATATCTATGAGAGTCCTTAGTCTTCAGTGACTTAGCAACCATGGCTATTGAAGCCAGATGCATCTATATTTGACCTGTGATGTGTCGATGAATTTATTGCAGCATTCGCTCTGAAGCAGCCTTTTACCCTCATCAGTGGCAACAAATTTCTCTTTGTTAGTACTAAAACGTTGTCAAAAGTTTTCTCCTGAAAACAGGTTACAAAATGAATATCACGAACAGTCATTCAGGTTTAATGGAATGTATTCTAATTAAATCAGTTGACGCTATGAGAATCGGTATAGGAAATGAGAAACTGAATGTAGGACTGAGTCCTGCTATTTGGGATGCAAAATTAATAATGGTTGAAATAGGACAAATACGAAATGCAGACTAATTCTAGCAAGAAATACTTTTCTGAAAACGAGGAATTATAGCATCGAATACAAATTTAAGTGTTAGGAAGTATTTTCTGGACATTAGCCTTGTACATAAGTGGACGTGAATGATAATCAGTTCAGACAAAAAGTGAACAGAAATTTTTGAAATTTGGTCCTACAGAATAATGTTGACCATTAGATGGACAGACAGGGCATTATTCAAGAGATACAGAATCAAATAGGGCATGAAATAACTTGACTAAAATACGGGTTCGATTCGTGGGAACCGTGGGGTCGGGTGTGGCGTAATATTTGTTGAGGTAGGCCAAAGATTGATAACAGTACGCAGGTTCAAGTGGATGTAAGTTGCAATAATTTTATTGAGATGAAAAGGTTCACGCAGGATAGGCAAGCATCACATCTATAATCTAGGTTTAAATTAAGTTTCGTAAAAGAGAAAACTATCAAAATGGTCTACAGTGACCCTCAATTATCTTTAATTACTTATCTAACTTGTCGTAAATTACAGTGGCTGATGTGGCTTCTCAATAACTACGTAACAGAAAAATCATCACGTTTCAAATTTTTACTTCAAGTGGCAAATGTGAACACCATGAGCTATAATTGACGACCGACACTAGTATTACGCAAAAAGGGGGTGTAACAGATGAGACTTCTGCAGTTCTGAGTGAAGCTTTATGCTCTGTTATGCGGCATCGCGTGCATTCATTACCTTGTCGGTGTTCGTCAGGGGGTGGCAGACAGCACAGCTCGGCTCACCTCTCCGTCTCCGAAGCAACTCTCATCCTCACTTCTCCTTACTACAATTTACCGAAGTTGGTTTAAAAAAACTATCTGGCTGTGTTTTCATCTGACCAATCTGGGTCTCAATGTATACCTTAAGCTCCACCTACAAAAATTCTGTCTATCCAATGAGAAACGTTATAGTTTTCGTGGTGGGGCAATGTTTTTAAAGTTTGCAACGTAACAGAGACACGAGAAAGTCTCACGCTAAAACTTGCAGCTGGTGTGGTCCTTTTAGCGTTATCGTAAGATCTATACTGTTCTTCTGGAGGGCTCTATCTTTTAACATGGGCTGGGGGGTGGTCCTGATGTAACAGAGACGCGAAAAAGTCTCACAGTGGGAAGGTATCACATGCATTTAGGCATTCTTGTGTTAGTCTGTGGTATTCCATTAGCTCACTCGTTACTCGTATTACTTTGTTTTATTTAATGTCTTTATTCGGAGCTATGTGACATACTACTGGATTTGCTTATCATGTCAGGGTTTTCATGGAAGGTGTTGGATTTGCCTGACACCTTACAACCATGATACCGGCAACTACCATAGAAATGGGCACATGACCATCAACATTGGACGTTGGCAGTAGTCAGTGGCAGAACGTTCCATTGTCTGATGAATCCCGATAACTTCTTCATCATGCAGATGGGAGGGCACAAATTCGTCATCTTACAGAGAGCAGTTCCTTAACATCTGTACTGTGTGACGGAGGCAAGCTGACGGCGGCTTCATTACACTCTAGTGGGCGTCCGTGGGTCCAGCGGAACCCGTGCAAGGCAGCTTGATCGCCAAAGAAGAGCGTGCACTGGTTGCAGACCACGTACATCTCTTCGTAACTATCGTGTTTCCCTGCGACAGTGGCATTTTTCAACAAGACTATCCGCTGTGTCACAAGGTCAGAAGTGTGATGGAGCGGTTCGAGGAACGCATGGTGAGTTCCAGTTGTTGGGCTCATCCAACGCCACCTAGTGAGAAGGCCTGTGCGCTGAGCAGCTCGCCTGCCGAGAGTAGTCATACAAGTTCCTTCCATCCAAGAGCAGATTCTACTGGCAGGCACTTCTAGAAACGCTTTTCTCTGGCTACATATTGTATTTCTAGTATCGTACATCACTATTTCAACAAAATTTCTCTTATATTAATTATTTCACACTCTAATACATTAAAACTTAACTGTTTCTACACTGCAAATCCCAAACTTCTAATGGGATTCATGGCTTCATGAGGCCTATACACGTGTTTTTAACTACACACAAATTAGCATTTTAAATAATGAAACATCAGGATTTTTACATGTGAAATCCATCAATACAAAATTTGATTTAGCATTGATGATTCGGAATTTTGCATCTTTCATTTTATTCTATCAAAATGATGAAAAATCCAAAACTGAAAATTTTTTGTGCTTTTTATTTTAGAGTTATTAATTTTTAAAATGACCAAAATTCTGCCATTTTTGTCCTGCTCTGAAACCTTAAAAAGGCCACAATCCCAAAACCATTTGACTTGGAGACCTGAAATTTGTACCACTTTATTCAGTTTCTTCTAAGGTTTAAAGATGTGTTCTCTAAATCAATATCAAACCAATCTCTTTAAACATATTACGTGGAAAACGCGGAAGCACATAATGATTCGCTCTTGTTCCATCAGGCTTCTCTTTCATGGAAAGCAAACAACTAAAATTGAACAGGAAATAAAAACAAGTAAGTAAATATTAGTGTTACGCTCATAATCAAAGAGAAATTGGCGTTTAGTGTCCTGTAACTTCTGTGAATTGAGCGGCAATATAGAAAATCAAAATTTCAATGGACACACTTTATGAATGGTGTTTAATTTCCCCTACAGAATTTAAGGTATATCAATGGCGTTAATAACAATAATAATACAACACTCTCAAAAAATTAACCCTGTAAGTGGCAGGGGAAATGTAAATTTAAGGTTATGGCTCACATTGTTTACTTTATACTACATTATAATCGTAAATGAACTTAAATGACTTACCTTTGTTCTTCTGATGATTGGTAAATTTTCCCTTGGGATAGCCCATTTTCATTTTTCAAATAATTTTTCTTCCTTTGGAAATGGTAAAACTTGCACTATCGGTCCCGTCGGGCAATTGCCTTTACACCCGGTCACACAACATCTGTACGGCATTTTGTCTGTTACTAACACAAATTCGAACTGTGCATCACATAAATAACGTTAAAAACGTTCTAAAACAGTTACGTTGTGCTGCATTCACATACTCCGATGCTCAGCACAACCTTATAAGACACTTGTCGCTTCCTTTTGTTATGACTACTCTTGGATACCCGTCATGCTGTTCGCAGGGAGCGCTGAGGCCTTCTCTCCAGGTGGCGTTGGCTCATCCCTCTACTCGCCAGATCTGAACCCAATCGAACACATCTGGGGGTGTGATTAAACATGGCGTCAGGGTTCATCGCCACCCTCCCAGGAATTTACGGGTATTAGGTGACTTGCGTATGCAGAGGCGGTGCCAACTCCCTCCAGCACCTCCTTGCTTCCATGCCACATCGCGTCGCCAGTGTTATCCGTGCCAAAGGTGAACATACTGCCTATTAGGTAGTTGGTGGTAATGTTCTGGCTGATTAATGTACGAGTAGAAGCAATACAGTCACTTCATAGTAGTTTTGTAAAGTTTATATTTTTTTACATTTTCTTTGCGATTTGAACTTTGGCTGTGTGTTACTGAACGAAGATGTGAAATCCTTTTAGGTGTTGTTGTTCGTCCAAAAATTCGTTTCTTTACCTTAGAGTGTTGTAAACTGTTCTAAACGAAAGTAAATCTTATTCTTATACAAACGGAAACCTGAGGTAACGTCTGGAACTTTTGTAAGATCAAATGAACATTATTCTCACTCATATTAACAGAATCTTCCGTCGGTTCCTGGTAGAACAACATTATAATAAATGAAAAGCACCAGTTTGCTTTTGTTCTACAATATTACTTTTATTGTTAACCGGTTTTCGGCTTACAAGGCCATCTTCAGACATTTACTGAGTATTATCACCGAAGAAGTTAAATGTTAGCAGACAACATTGGAAGAGAAGTAACACATCTAGACTGAAGTAGATACGTACAGTAAGTAACATCTTTGCAATGAAAAAGTAAAAACTGAACAGTACATAAATAACAATGGAGTAGACAGGAAAACCTTTAGCACAAAATAGGAATAGCATGCCTACATAACAGTTTTTATTAATAAACAAAACCAATAAAATAAAATAAAATTAGTACTAGACAAGGCTGCATCAGGAGATATGAAACATGGAGAGTGATACACAACCAATTAAAAGAAGAGACAGTTGTCAGTGTAAATACAGAATACATTAGGAACTTAAGCAATATCAATAAGATAAACAGAAATTAATAACTGCAGGAAAATATAGGTGTTTGAGGGAACCTACAGTTTGAGAGTGTGGTGGTACTGCATTTTAACATTAACATTACAATCAAAGCTTTGATTTTCCTGTCTACTTCATTGTTATTTATGTACTGTTCAGTTTTTACTTTCTCATTGCAAAGATGTTACTTACTGTATGTATCTACTTCAGTCTAGATGTGTTACTTCTCTTCCAATGTTGTCTGCTAACATTTATCTTCTTTGGTGATAATACTCAGTAAATGTCTGAAGATGGCCTTGTAAGCCGAAAACCGGTTAACAATAAAAGTAATATTGTAGAACAAAAGCAAACTGGTGCTTTTCATTTATTGTTCTCACTTCTGATATTTCGTAAAAGGCGGTCTAAACGAAGGTAAACTGAAGTAGTGTCTTTAATTCTGTTGCTAGTAGATGCGCTACTGTTAAATATTTATGTCACTGGTAAATCGGCCCGATAGTAAATGGGAGAACGGACAAGTCCACATTTCTTTCCGGTTGAGGCTCATTATTCCGCACTGAATGCCAATGGGAGGCTACGCCCTGATATTTTAATCAGGGTTAGGGGCAGTTACACGCTCTCGGCTGGTAAATTGCCTAATTGACTTAATTGGTTCTCGATTGAAACATTAAGAAGCGAGCTGGATATTATTTTCAATATGACGGACTACGTCGTTGAAAATTAACGGCATTACAAGACTACGAGTGGACTTTCAAAAATCTAATTACGGGGGAACAGCTCCTGCCGGTCTGCGCTTTGAATTATAACGCCGCTGAGGGCGTAGACAAACCTGCCCACTCTGCTGTGTTTGCACAGTGCGCGTTACAAGTCGTAACTGGCTGACTAGGCCACATTAAGAATAGAAAGCTAGCTGTTTACGACGCAGGGTCGGCGCTCTCCTGACAAGAGAGAGGCGCAGCTGGTGATGAGGACCTGCACAAAACATAATCGCTACTGAATAATATTAAGACAAGGAGAAAAGTATTCGCCTTGACAATGAAAGACTCTATAGCTTTGTCTCGAATATTCGCTTGTTTCTCGAAGTAGTGCCAGTTTACACCAATCCCCTTCTTCCAAAGATTTTACTGTTCGCAGATTCCATCCCTGAGGTACGACCCTGTGTAAACTACTTCACACTGCCAGAATGAGATTTTCACTCTGCAGCGGAGAGTGCGCTGATATGAAACTTCCTGGCAGATTAAAACTGTGTGCCGGACCGAGACTCGAACTCGGGACCTTTGCCTTTCGCGGGCAAGTGCTCTACCAACTGAGCTACCCAAGCACGACTCACGCCCCGTCCTCACAGCTTTACTTCTGCCAGTACCTCGTCTCTACCTTCCAAACTTTACAGAAGCCCTTCTGTGAACCTTGCAGAACTAGCACTCCTGAAAGAAAGGATATTGCGGAGAAATTGCTTACCCATAGCTTAGGGGACGTTTCAAGAATGAGATTTTCACTTTGCAGCGGAGTGTGCGTTGATATGAAACTTCCTGGCGTGAGTCGTGCTTGGGTAGCTCAGATGGTAGAGCACTTGCCCACGCAAGGCAAAGATCCCGAGTTCGAGTCTTGGCCCGACACACTGTTTTAATCTGCCAGGAAGTTTCATATTTTACTTCACACTGATCTACGACAGTCATAATACCAAATGTGGACTCGATACATATTCCAGTCATAAATTTCTTAGATGTCGATTTAAACATCCATAGCTGTAAATACTCATGTACAGGGTCCACGAAACAAGCATTCGCATGTAAATCTCCTCACGCCCCTATTTAACAAAGTTATGTTGAGAGATTGTCGAAATTTTTTATTCTGTTTGTAAAGATAACGTGTTGTCTCACACACCTATTTTACAATTGTCTTGCTCGTTTAGTGGCTTTAAGGGGGGTAGGACGTCAAACGGGCCGACTTCGAGAAGGAGAGGCACCACAGGACATTTTAATTTGCACTGTCTATACTTTTACAAATAAATTCATGAAAGTTTATCAGCATGACCAGGAAGGATTCAGGATTCACACTCATGGCAGTGGAAGTTCAAAAACACGAAAAAATAATATTTTTTAAATGTGAAATTTCATGATTTTTTTCACTTACTGTTGGCTGCATTTGTTGCTATAGGTACACTTTTCTTCCTAAGTAAGAGAGATTCTTCGATGAATTTTGCACAGCTTACAAACCATACTTACATGTGTATGAAACTCTAGAGTTTATTTAATCTATGGAAAAATGAATGGGCTGTTACGTTTTAAACTTCGTATTTAGAGAAAACTCGAATTTTATAGTTAATTATCTCAATTTTTACCACAGTTTTTAACAGATTTGGGAAATTCTAGATTTTCATATACCTGTAGGTATGGTTTGTATGCTGTGCAAAATTCATCGAAGAATCTCTCTTACTTATGAAGAAAAGTGTACCTACAGCAACAAATGCAGCCAATACCAAGTGAAAAAATTATGAAATTTCACATGTAAAACAATTTTGTTTCGTTATGTTTTTGAACTTCCTCTGCTATGAGTGTGAATCCTGAATCCTTCCTGGTCATGCTAACAAAGTTTTATGAGTTTAATTGTAAAAGTATAGACAGTGTAAATTAATATGTCCTGTGGTGCCTCTCCTGCTCCAAGTCGGCCAGTTTCATGTCCTACCCCCCCTTAATGTAGAATCTCTCTTCTGATCTAATAGGACGTACACACCCAGAGTAGTGAGGAGAAATATTTATGGTCATGCAATAAATCTTAAATATCTAAATGGTTAGAAATAATATTAGTATTTTATTAACTGTCGAAGCCTGTAGCATTTTGGCAAATTATTTATCATGTAAGACAAATTCTGATAGAGGAAGTATGTAATTAGAGAATCTATGCTGCAGATGAAACTGATAACTTGTGACCAGTGGGACGTACATACTGCTCTTGTTACAGTAATACTAGGAGGCTGTTCAAAAAGTAAGGTCCAAGCAGGACCGAAAAGGAACCCACAGTGAAATCCTGACGAAGTTTTACACAAATGTGTTGGGCAGTGTATCTAGTATGTCTGTCGATCGCGTCACGTCGCTCTTTACAGTTCCGAGCGCACAGTGAGCATGTACAGATGCGTAGATAGGTAGTGTCTACCGCCAAGTATGAGTGCCTGTGAGAGACTTCGCCTGATGTCATGCAGCCCACATAACATAACTGTCATGCATATCCTTCTTTTTGAGAATTCTCGTCCGCACACTACAGGGGCAGTGAGGGCGTGAAGAAGCGTTTTCGATTAAAAGTGTTTGGTAACTGACCATAAAGCCCGAACGCGGCTTTCTCTCATTTTCGTTTCTGCTCACATGAACCACTAGCTACGAAGACAACTTTTTAGCAAAGACAACAAACTGTGATCCATCTTAGAGAATTAGCGAAAAGCACAGGCGGCTGCCTTCGATGACAATGGTATTGGAAAGTTGGTAAAACGCTACGACAAACGTCTAAGTCGGAGCGGCGACTACGTAGAGAAGTATCTGGAAGGTGTAGCTAGCAGTTTCTGCTAAAACGTTTCTGATTTTCACAGTGGTCTCCATTTCGCGACTGACTGGACCTTACTTTCCGAGCAGCCCACGTACATGTGATGATGTGAAGTCGACTTTCATGTATTCTCTTTCAATAATGAATACTGTCACCTCAGTTTTATAATTCGTTTGTACTCCTTAATGCACCCAGTAACAGGAGCTTTGGCCGAGAAACGAGATGTCAAGGTATGGCGGGAGTACACTGAATCAAATTTAGATCCGCATTCCTGGAGTAGCTACTTTTGAGGTAACGCACGTTATTTAAAGAATGGCTCTTCAAATCTCAATCACAAAAATTCTGCGATGAATATCAATTAGTGAAATACGTAGCAACTAGCAACAAAACTGGGGTGCATACTTCCACCTTGTCTTCTAGAGACATTTTCTGGCTCTTCTACCGCATCATTACAAAAGCTCACCCCCTCAAAGAAGCCTTTAAAGTACCCTTCACCCCTATCCGCTCTCTCCTCTGCGTTTAACAGTGCAATTCTCATTGTCCCCCCAACGTTACCACATTACTTTTAATTTCACTGAAGGTCGTTTTGGCTTTCGTATACGCTGAGTCGGTCCTCCCGATGAACATATCTTCTCCGCTTAGTTTACGTCCTTCCTGCAGCCATTTCGCCTGCATTTTCTATTTATTCCGTTCTCAAGACATTTGTATTTCTGTATTGCAGGCTCGGAAACTGATATACGGCCAGGAGAGCGGTGTGCTGTCAATATGTCCCTCCATATCTGCATCCAGTGACGCCTGTAGGCTGAGGATGACACGGTGGTCAATCGGCACCGTTGGCCTTTCATGGCCTGCTCGGGAGGAGTTGTTAGTTGTTGGTTTCTGTCTTTTCCCGAACATCTTTGCACCTCCATATTTCGTCGATCAATTGATCTTACCCAATGTTTCCTCGCAGTTACCATCCTTGTACCCGTGTTTGTTTGCGCAGCATCTCTGATTGCCCTTGTTAGAGATGTCCATTCCTCTTCAAATGAACTGCTTACTTTGACACTCCTCAGTGCAGTAACCACAAACTTAGCAAAATTCAAAGGCTTCTCTCGTTCCTGAGTACTTCAGTATTCCACTTCCTTCCACACTGATTTTTCCTCACGCTTCTCTTCAATGTACTCATCACTACTAAATTGTGAACTGAGTCTGTATCTGCACCTGGGTACGCGTTACTACCCAACATCTGATTTTTCAATCTCTGTCTCACCATGATATAGGCGAGCTGGAATCTTCCGTGTCTCGAGATCTCTTTCAAGTATACCTCATCCTCTCGTGATTCTTCAACAGAGTATTCCCGACTAGCATCTGAAATTTTTTGCAGAACTCGGTTAGTCTTTCTCCGCTCTCATTTCTACTGCCAAGCCCATGTTCTCCCATAGTCCTTTCTTTTATTCCTCCCCCTACAATCACATTCCAATCGCTACGATTAATAGATTTCAATCTCCCTCTACCCTTTCAATATCTTCATGCCCTTTCTCTCTCTCTTCATCTTCTGCTTGCGATGTTGGCTTGTTTGCATGAAAACTATCGCTGCTGCCGTTGGTTTGCTGTCGAATCTTATAGAAACAGCCCTAACACTAAACTGTTCAAAGCAGTTCAGCCTCGGCCATACTTTCCTATACATAACGAAAACCAATCCTATTACACGATCTTTTGCTTCTGTTAATAGTCACTCTTGACGGCCGCAGTGGCCGAGCGGTTCGAGGCGCTTCAGTCTGGAACCGCGCGACCCATAGTGCTCAGAGTCAATTGAACCATTTTTTTTTGTAGTCATTTTTATTCGTCTGACGTGAAATTCATATGTTCTTTCGATTTCACTTTACTGACCCCACATTATGTCTTTAATGCAGTGGTTTCCATTGCCTTATGCGTCCTCAAACCGTTTATAACTGCTGATTATCCTGCCTTTTAAGAGCAGATTCCGACCCGAAGAACAGGACATGTCCGATCCTCCGTCTTCTTTGATAAAGCCGTTGTCAAAGCGACGGCGACCTCATGTCGGAGGTCTTCGGCCAGCACTGCCGATGATTTTTATTCAAAAATTAAACACCGACTGTGTTCGAACCCGGGAGCCAAGATGTTTTGGTTCCTAATCATAAACGCTACCTCTTGACCCCGGGTCTGTTATTAAGACTAATTATTGCTTTCAATGGCCCTTCCAAGTCCTTTGCTGTCCTTGACAGAACGACAACATCAACACAGTTCGTTATTAAATATTTGTTGTTATCATTATTACTTATGTTTTATTAAAATTTACATAATAATTTTATTAATTTAATTAAGTAGATAAATGTGTGTTATTAGAATGTTATTGTGTTAACTTTTTGTGGTTAATGGATAAGAAATTCTTGTGCATCCCAGAAAACTTTGGTTATCACTGAGTGCTTTGTCTGCTGTTTCTCAAACCGTATGAACTGTATTCGCAACATTACACTGTTTATTCATTTACATATTTACTGTTAAAACAAACATGGACGGAAAAATCAATTTCCATATAGAAAAATCTCTTTCTCCGACATGGTTAGTTCAACGTGGAGTCTGTGATCTGTGGGCAGCCGAAGAGTGCACTAGCTGTGGTGGTATCTCAAGTTGGTATCTGTTAGTATATTTCGTACTACAAACCAGAAACTATTTGCTTCATCTTTTGATACACAAAAGCAAATGGTTTGCATGTCACGTTTCTGTCGCTCATCATATTTCTGCTCTCCCTTTCTTTATGTGACTTTCCTTTTTTAGAATTGATCGACATCCATGACATTCACTGAGACTGAGAGGATGTGTGTCTGTTACCTCTACCACGCCCTGGTCTATATTCTTGTTTATCATTAAACACCTTATTTAAAATTTAATGGCTTTATGATCATTTGCTGCTAAATTGTGTCAGGTGTTCTATCTTTGTTCGGAGGTGCTGTAGAGCTACGTGGCCAGTGATAGGAGCTGAACTTCACTCACTTATCGTACTGGATAACTATTTTATCCAAAAGCCTTGTTCCGTTGAATAGACCAGTTATCGTCATATCACCTAAGTTAAACAACGTCGAGCGTGCCCAGTGCTTGGATAGGTAACAGCCCGGCTATTGTACGTGCTGTCGGCTGCTTATGAGAGGAGGGGTGATGGCATAAAGTTCCTGATGACAACACTTTGCACCAGTGTCTTGTACTAAATTCGAAAACTTCTGCAGTGTCTATGAATCTGAGGGAATCTGACAATGCTGACAGAGATCCGTCCTTAGGATGGGGACGTTAAGCTCTGTGGCCCTCTTGTTTTATTCGAGAGGAGTTGCTACGTGCTTGCAGCGGGCTTCACCCTCTCCCTTCTCTCCTTGTCATCCAACAGAAAAATGACACCACACTACACGCAATTTCCCATTATAGTCATCTACACTTCTTACACACACTTAGGTATACAACTCCGACACTTCACAAAGGAAAGCTGCCACTGTGTGCGAAGGACAGAGGAACTTTTTCTACTACGCGGCTGAAGCTGCCGTTAGGAATCTCCCAGACAAGAATGTCATACGACTTTATAGCTATTTTCATAATATTATTTTTGCTAGCACCGCTTCAGGCCTTCCCTTCTTCGTAAATATCCTATTTGATGTTGACGTTGCGTATTTATCGACCGTGTCTGCCCCGTGTTGCGATTACGGAGCTCAGTTGTATTTCATGTTTAACAGGAAGCTACAACAGTGTGGCCTGTGCATTTTAAACTGTTTTTTACCGGTGAGTAACTCAATCCGCAACTATGGATAATAATCGAGCAAGCTTGCGGTCCACACTGTCCCACGAATTTATAAGGGTAAACTTTTCTGCAATCTAAGTGACTTTTTGTGGTCGGAACCTTTGACGCTAAACTAAGAGCTAGGGACGTTGGGACCGGGGAAGGTGTTTTCTCGCAACTTTTGGAAGTAAACTTGCGAGAATATTTCTAACAGTGTTCAGCACTTTACAAAATGGTACTGTTTGTGGAGGTGCCACTGAAAATTCTCTATTCTGTTGCTAAGGCTGATGGACTGAAAGCAGCAATTGTTAAAATAGTTTCGTGGCTCTGCAGGCAACCGGAGTTACGAGGCACACAACCCAGATGTAGGAGGCACTGAGAGATGCAAGCGTTGTTTTAAAGAGCTTCTACTTCAGAAGTTGTTTTCTGCCGACCCTTCGTAATCAATAAAATTATTTTTGCCGTACAGAAGAAAGTGGTTCAAATGGCTCTAAGCACTACGGGACTTAATATCTGAGGTCATCAGTCCCCTAGACTCAGAACTACTTAAACCTAACTAACCTAAGGACAGTACACACATCCATGCCCGAGGCAGTATTCGAACCTGCGACCGTAGCAGTCGCACGGTTCCGGACTGCGCACCTAGAACCGCGAGACCACCGCGGCCGGCATCGGGTTTTGCCTTAGTACAGGTTATTGGCGTAAGTTCCTAGAAACCAACTTCAAGTGGTAGGATGACTAACAGCGATGTATGTATTCCAGCCCACTGTACGTATGTTGGCACCTTGCAGAATACAGTTAGCTACAGGGTATTAATTATTTATTTTAGAATATTGACAAATTTAGCCCTGTCCCAAGGGTCAAAATTCAGCTGGAGACTCTCTTTGATAGTGACTTTGATCTGCAGATAAATGTCTCGTAAAATTTTGTACATGGTTGGAGGAGCAACCGTAGGATAATATCTCCTTATAGACATAGTAAACACTCAATAAGTTGCAAAATGGAAGGTTTATTAAAAAACGTTTATGACGGTTTCAACGTTTGTCAAAACGTCGTCTTCAGAAGAAAATATTGGCAACTGTTTTACATGTTGAGGCAGAGGTACGTTAAAATACGTACAGGCGAAAGGCGTCAGTCAAATGTAAAATTTCACCTCCATAATAATTAAAACATGCGCAACATAGTTGTTGTAATTAGGTATTTCTTCACCAACGTACAGCTAGTGCTCATATCTCTGCCACAACATGTAATCCAGCTGTCAACATTTCCTTCTGAAGAAGACTTTTTTTATAAATGTTGAAACCACGGTAAAGAAGTTTCAATTAACTCTCCATTTTGCGACGATTGGCCGTTCACTATTTCTGCAAGAAAACTTCTCGTAGTTATTCTTCGGACGCGTAGCGCCTCAAACTGCAAGAGCCCCAGGGTTCCGGGCGTGGCCGCAACGTCGCCCTACGCCACGGATGCTCCTGGGATGAGATGCCATTTTCCTTGACTTCCGGAAGGCGTTCGATACAGTTCCGCACTGTCGCCTCATAAACAAAGTAAGAGCCTACGGAATATCAGACCAGCTGTGTGGCTGGATTGAAGAGTTTTTAGCAAACAGAACACAGCATGTTGTTATCAATGGAGAGACGTCTACAGACGTTAAAGAAACCTCTGGCGTGCCACGAGGGAGTGTTATGGGACCATTGCTTTTCACAATATATATAAATGACCTAGTAGATAGTGCCGGAAATTCCATGCGGCTTTTCGCGGATGATGCTATAGTATACAGAGAAGTTGCAGCATTAACAAATTGTAGCGAAATGCAGGAAGATCTGCAGTGGAGAGGCACTTGGTGCAGGGAGTGGCAACTGAAACTGACCCTTAACATAGATAAATGTAATGTATTGAGAATACATAGAAAGAAGGATCCTTTATTGTATGATTATATGATAGCGGAACAAACACTGGTAGCAGTTACTTCCGTAAAATATCTGGGAGTATGCGTGCGGAACGATTTGAAGTGGAATGATCATATAAAATTAATTGTTGGTAAGGCGGGTACCAGGTTGAGATTCATTGGGAGAGTCCTTAGAAAATGTAGTCCATCAACAAAGGATCTATACTTGAGTACTGCTGATCAGTGTGGGATCCGTACCAAGGTGGGTTGACGGAGGAGATAGAGAAGATCCAAAGAAGAGCGGCGACATTCGTCACAGGGTTATCTGGTAAGCGTGATGGCGTTGCGGGGATGTTTAGCAAACTCAAGTGGCAGACTCTGCAAGAGAGGCGCTCTGCATCGCGGTGTAGCTTGCTTGCCAGGTTTCGAGATGGTGCGTTTCTGGATGAGGTATCGAATGTATTGCTTCCCCCTACTTATACCTCCCGAGGAGATCACGAATGTAAAATTAGAGAAATTCGAGCGCGCACGGAGGCTTTCAGACAGTCGTTCTTCCCGCGAACCATACGCTACTGGAACAGAAAAGGGAGGTAATGACACTGACCCGTAAAGTGCCCTCCGCCACACACCGTTGGGTGGCTTGCGGAGTATAAATGTAGATGTAGACTTCTAACTGTTTCCAGGTCAGCGTTTTTCAGCCAGTACAAGGAGGCCGTACATTGTCAGACACACCCAGCGCGTATGTCTTCAGTATGACTAGTAACGAGCGCCTAGCGGCGGCGGCCGCAGTGCGCGAGCGCGCCAGCAGGTAGCCGGGACAGGCACGTGATCGCCTTGAGCCGTGTCGCGGCCTCGCGGTGAAAGCCGTGTCAGCTCCGCCAGCCGGCCCTACAGGTGCAAAACACCAGCTAGCTAGGCGCGCGAGTTCAGCCGGACAGCCTTTCTAGGAAGCGCGCTCTGAAGCGGCTGTTTAGTTGCCATGTCGGAGGCTTCCGTGGTCGCTAACAACGACACTCATACCTTGAGCACAGTGCTGTTAAAATATGTAAATAAAAAAAAAAAAGTAGTAAGAGACGTAGTGTAACGGTCGGAAGTGGAGTTCACCTGTATGCGGAATGCATAGTCTTTAATACTTTTCGGTCATCAGTCTTTCGACTGGTGTGATGTACCCCACATTGATGTCCTCCCTCGTGTCAATCTCTTACCACCTACGCTCGGCGTCCTCATTCATTTATTGTACGTATCGTGTGGCTCTCTGTAAGGTATGATACGCAGAAGATCGAACTTCTTTTCCGTCTATCGTACGTGACTGGAGAAACGAAGCGTTCGTAATAAATCGGAAAATATGCAGGTCACAATAAAAGGTTATTTATTTGTCACACGACCGGTTCCGGCCTTGCGCCCTTCTTCAGATGTTTTGTAAGTAGGCTGCTTAGGTTTTTATGTTGGTAACGTCGCCTAGCGCTCTGTATGAAAATCACTGGCTGTGCTGTGTGCAGTCTGTGGCTCGTGGGCATTGTTGAAACAGTCGCTATTGCAGTGTTGGACAGTTGGCTGTTAACAGTGGGCAGCGTTGCGCAGTTGGAGCAGAGCCGCCAGCAGTGGTGGATGTGGGGAGAGAGATGGCGCAGTTTTGAGAGCGGATGATCTGGACGTGTGTCCATCAGAGAGAGTAAATTTGTAATACTGGATATCATGAACTGATATATATATATATATATATATATATATATATACACTCCTGGAAATTGAAATAAGAACACCGTGAATTCATTGTCCCAGGAAGGGGAAACTTTATTGACACATTCCTGGGGTCAGATACATCACATGATCACACTGACAGAACCACAGGCGCATAGACACAGGCAACAGAGCATGCACAATGTCGGCACTAGTACAGTGTATATCCACCTTTCGCAGCAATGCGGGCTGCTATTCTCCCATGGAGACGATCGTAGAGCTGCTGGATGTAGTCCTGTGGAACGGCTTGCCATGCCATTTCCACCTGGCGCCTCAGTTGGACCAGCGTTCGTGCTGGACGTGCAGACCGCGTGAGACAACGCTTCATCCAGTCCCAAACATGCTCAATGGGGGACAGATCCGGAGATCTTGCTGGCCAGGGTAGTTGACTTACACCTTCTAGAGCACGTTGGGTGGCACGGGATACATGCGGACGTGCATTGTCCTGTTGGAACAGCAAGTTCCCTTGCCGGTCTAGGAATGGTAGAACGATGGGTTCGATGACGGTTTGGATGTACCGTGCACTATTCAGTGTCCCCTCGACGATCACCAGTGGTGTACGGCCAGTGTAGGAGATCGCTCCCCACACCATGATGCCGGGTGTTGGCCCTGTGTGCCTCGGTCGTATGCAATCCTGATTGTGGCGCTCACCTGCACGGCGCCAAACACGCATACGACCATCATTGGCACCAAGGCAGAAGCGACTCTCATCGCTGAAGACGATACGTCTCCATTCGTCCCTCCATTCACGCCTGTCGCGACACCACTGGAGGCGGGCTGCACGATGTTGGGGCGTGAGCGGAAGACGGCCTAACGGTGTGCGGGACCGTACCCCAGCTTCATGGAGACGGTTGCGAATGGTCCTCGCCGATACCCCAGGAGCAACAGTGTCCCTAATTTGCTGGGAAGTGGCGGTGCGGTCCCCTACGGCACTGCGTAGGATCCTACGGTCTTGGCGTGCATCCGTGCGTCGCTGCGGTCCGGTCCCAGGTCGACGGGCACGTGCACCTTCCGCCGACCACTGGCGACAACATCGATGTACTGTGGAGACCTCACGCCCCACGTGTTGAGCAATTCGGCGGTACGTCCACCCGGCCTCCCGCATGCCCGCTATACGCCCTCGCTCAAACTCCGTCAACTGCACATACGGTTCACGTCCACGCTGTCGCGGCATGCTACCAGTGTTAAAGACTGCGATGGAGCTCCGTATGCCACGGCAAACTGGCTGACACTGACGGCGGCGGTGCACAAATGCTGCGCAGCTAGCGCCATTCGACGGCCAACACCGCGGTTCCTGGTGTGTCCGCTGTGCCGTGCGTGTGATCATTGCTTGTACAGCCCTCTCGCAGTGTCCGGAGCAAGTATGGTGGGTCTGACACACCGGTGTCAATGTGTTCTTTTTTCCATTTCCAGGAGTGTATATATATATATATATATATATATATATATATATATATATATATATATAATGACTTTTGAACACTATTAAGGTAAATATATTGCTTGTTCACTATCAAAATCTTTCATTTGCTAACTATGCCTATCAGTAGTTAGCGCCTTCAGTAGTTAGAATCTTTTATTTAGCTGGCAGTAGTGGTGCTCGCTGTATTGCAGTAGTTCGAGTAACGAAAATTTTTGTGAGGTAAGTGATTCATGGACGGTATAGGTTATTGTTAGTCAGGGCCGTTCCTTTGTAGGGATATTTGAAAGTCAGATTGCGTTGCGCTAAAATATTGTGTGTCAGTTTAAGCACGGTCATTTATAATTTTTCTAAGGGGACGTTTCAGTTTATACATTCATGTGCATGTTTATATGCTGGAGATCAATGTATAAATACAAAAAAAAAATATTTGCTGGTCACTAAACAGATACAAGTGGGACAATTGTAAGTGGCAAGGCAGCATTTGTCAAGGCAGCATTTGTCGAAAATATATCTGTACTTACATAAAGCTGAAGCATCATTAATATAGTTACACTGTGGTGACCGTTTTTCCACTTAGTTACACACTAAGTGGAAAAACGGTCACCACAGGGTAACTATAATAATGATGGAATGAAATTTTCACTCTACAGCGGAGTGTGCGCTGATATGAAACTTCCTCGCAGATTAAAACTGTGTGCCGGAACGAGACTCGAACTCGGTACCTTTGCCCGCGAAAGACAAAGGTCCCGAGTTCGAGTCTCGGTCCGGCACACAGTTTTAACCTGCCAGAAAGTTTCAAATCAGCGCACACTCCACTGTAGAGTGAAAATTTCATTCTGGAAACATCCCCCAGGCTGTGGCTAAGCCATGACTCCGCAGTATCCTTTCTTCCAGGAGTGCTAGTTCTGCAGGGTCCGCAGTAGAGCTTCTGTGAAGTTTGGAAGGTAGGAGACGAGGTACTGGTGGAATTAAAGCTGTGAGGACGGGGCGTGAGTCGTGCTTGGTTAGCTCAGTTGGTAGAGTACTTGCCCGCGAAAGGCAAAAGTCCCGAGTTCGAGTCTCGGTCCGGCACACAGTTTTAATCTGCCAGAAAGTTTCAAATCAGCGCACACTCCGCTGCAGACTGAAAATTTCATTCTGGAAACATCCCCCAGGCTGTGGCTAAGCCATGTCTCCGCAGTATCCTTTCTTCCGGGATTGCTAGTTCTGCAAGGTCCGCAGGAGAGTTTCTGTGAAGTTTGGAAGGTGGGAGACGGGGTACTGGCCGAATTAAAGCTGTAAGGACGGGGCGTGTGTCGTGCTTGGGCAGCTCAGTTGGTAGAGCACTTGCCCGCGAAAGGCAAAGGTCCGGAGTTCGAGTCTTGGTCCGGCACACAATTTTAATCTACCAGGAAGTTTTATAATAATGATGCTTCAGCTTAATTTAAGCACAGATACATTTTCGACAAATGCTGCCTTGCCACTTACAATTGTCCCACTTCTATTTGTTTAGTCACCAGCAAATAATTTTTTTTTGTATTTATACAATGATTCTCTGCAAATAAACAAGTACATGAATGTATAAACACCTGAAGATGGGCACAAGCCCGAAACTGGCCGTGTGACAAATAAATAACCTTTTATTGTGACCGGTAGGGGAAATTCTTCTACACCCTACAAAGGAACAGTCACGGGGTTGAACAGCATCCAGTATGGATAAAATTCAATATGCAGATCATTGTCATTCTTCAAGTGGGTAATCGAACAGTCACACAAAACAGTAGGCTTACGTCACTGATACGATTTTTGCACAATTTTAGGCCACGTTTTCTACGCAAGTGTATTCAAACTTTTCTGGAGACCGAAAATCTCATCTGTAGGGATCAACATGGACTCCGTGAAAACGGTGGTGTGAAATCCATCTCACGCCATCCAGCTCACCCATCTAGTTCACGCAGACACGAAAGTAGCTGGAGTAATACAACACAAACTTTGACGCAGACTATGACTGAATGGTATTGAAATAACGCCTAATAAGTCTGTGGTGGGTATTTACATATGACATTACGGCATATATTAAAAATGACTGAATATGCACAGGTGGATGCTTATCAGATGCCCTATAAAGCAAGTGTTCTTCACTAGGGTTCAGAAAAAAAGAAAAAAAAAAGACCGAATCATCTCATCTCAGCACATAAAAGTGTCAAACAAGCTTCGAGTGATTTTTTTTTACTTACTTAACACTCCGACTTTTTTTTACTTACTTAACACTCCAACAGGAAAGATGCTGTGCACAGATCCCATTATAGCTTTAGAATGTACCATGCTTTTCGGTAAATGCACCTAGAAGATGGCGCATCTTCCAGGAATCTATTACATGCGGTTAGGAGAAACCAACACAAAACGCTGCCCATACGCCTAGATGCATTAGCGTACAGTCCTTTGCACTCTGTTCGGCGATTCAATCAAAGTACTGCTAGACACACATATAAAATTCATTGTGAGACACCGAAAAGCCTACAGCAGTGTTAATGTAATTATTTTTCTCTACTTATTTGTCTTTGGGGTGAACAGAGCATGCGAAAATCTGGTTCGGATTTAGGAGATTAAAAACAAATTTATCTGCTTCAGAAATGTTTTATTCAATACAAAACTAAAAATATTGCAGGAATTGTGGTTCTTTTATTCTTTTTCACAAAAAATTTGTTAATCTCTAATTAGTTTTTTGTAATATTAAATCTGTAAACCTAATTTGTTCGTTAATACACCTCCTAATATAGTGTCAGGCCTCCTTTTGCCTGCCTTAGTGCAGTTCCTCGATATGGCATGAAGTCCAGAAGTCACTGGAAATCTCCGTACAAATATTGAGCCACACTGCCTCTATAGCCATCCTTAATTGCCAGAATTTTTCCTGTGCCAAATTTGGTTCACAAACAGGACTTCCTAATTATGTTCCATGTGAAGCGATCTGGGTACACGAACATAATTATTTCCAGTCAACGATCGGTTTAGTTATACAGAGGACACATTCCATTCCATGTAACCACAGTCCACACCATTATGGAGCCACCATCAGGTTGCACAGTGCCCTGTTGACCGTAGTTGGACAAAGAGAGCATGGCCCCATATTCCATTGTTGCCAAAATTGTTCAAGATAGCGGATCCAAGATGGCGATGGTAGATATAGCGGTGTCGCAATGACGCCATGACAGGAAGTTCAAATCGTGGTGGGGCGATAGGTCAATTGAGCTACCTTGACCAACCTAAACCCCTCCCCTCTTACCTCCAATACGCCTAAAAATGGCGGAAAGTTTAAATTTCTACAGAAAAAATGGTCACTTGAGCTATCTCCACCAACCTAAGTAAATGGCGGGAAAACCTGTCTGTTATAGTAAAATTTTAGATAGTCCCTAAGCCTCTTGCAACTGCTGCCATTTCTGCAGCTTTACACATTTGATCGTTCCAGTTTAAGTCAGAACTGAGCAGAACTCGAAGAGACCTGTATGTACCACATTCTGCAACCCATGTAGAAACAGATTGATATGAGTTAGTGCTATAGGACCATTTTTGACCATTTGGTGGAAATGGAAACATGTTGTCATAGCTCTGCTAACAATGTGCAATGTGTAATGTCAGCGCCAAAAGAGGCCTTCTCCTGCAATATGAGGTAGTATAAAAGACAGTAGGCGAACTGGAAGCAGGATGAGGATTATGCTAATGCACTGTGGTGCATCCAAAACCTACACACAGGTACTGCTGTGCGAAGTAGATCCGCGTTCATCAGGCCCATTCACGTCTATCACCCCAATATGCTATCATCATCATTCTGTACCATCCAACAGAGAAAAATTACGAACTATGAAAGGTCCACTAACTTCATCTGATAGACAACTCTATAAGATTATTACCGCATCTCTCTCCTCCCATATATCGGAAACAAATACCTTCTGCATGACGCCATCGAGCACATGTGATAATCCTGTTAAATATATGGGTATTGAACCATTGCACAGACCAGTGTAAAATAGCATCACCTGTACTGTAGGAGGATGACCGTATCCCACAAACTGTACTATAAATCGCAAGAGACGCTCCCTGTGACCGTTTGTCGTTGTTTGAAACATTTTTTTCTGCTCTAACACACACTGTACACTGCCATACATTTTG
The DNA here is from genome assembly GCF_021461385.2 of Schistocerca piceifrons. NCBI lineage: Eukaryota > Metazoa > Arthropoda > Insecta > Orthoptera > Acrididae > Schistocerca > Schistocerca piceifrons. The sequence goes on along the minus strand of NC_060140.1, from coordinate 774,434,284 downwards.
ATTTTTCGCCATGACTTCTAGGTTTGTGTCAGGTTCCATACTGAAATTAACACGTTCTGATCCATTGCTCTCAGAGAGAACTAGACGTCGCACTGTGTAAATAATGTTGTTATTGCTGTGACCATAATGCACCACACACACACTGGATGATTTTAAATAAGACAGTTACAACGTAAGGAAACTGGAAGAGTTTGGCAGCATTGTGGAGCCTTTCCAAACTGCTGTCCAAAGATGATTGATGACCTCTATATTTAAACTCATCTGTCACATTGACGGAATAGCTGATGGATCTGCACCACATCTCTGGAAAGCTAATTGTGCTTCTATCACACAGAGCCAATGTTTTAAGGAAGTAATTTTTTCGTTTTACGGTTCGATACCATAATTTATCGTAGAGAAACCGGGAAGTAGGGTGTATGTCAGGCGATGGAAATAAATTTCTTACATTGGAATATTAACAGTGCTGCATTCCATACTTCTGACAGATTGGAAACTCAAGTGAACTAACATTATAGTCTGTTTCAACTGTGGAACGTTGTAGCTTTAGGAGTGCGTTTGTTTATGTTCTCTCTTACCAGTACCTTCCAGGTAATGTCCTAGAGTCCAGGACTACACTTTGAAATTGATAGCGTGGTTGATTTATTTAAAAATCCTTTGAACTCCATCCATCTGGAGCTCCATCACAGCACTTTCGAATAGGTTACTATACATCCATAATGAGTGCTAACCTCCTCTACAGGGGAGCATCTGGAGAAATCTTGTGCACTTGGATAGGCGTGTACTCGGCAAGCTCCATTCATTCACAAGACGTGGAATGTAGCGGTCTACTTCTGGTCAGCTGTAGATTAAATCAGACACGGTGCTGCAGGTTGGGCTGGTCGAAGACAGTGTGAGGAGTTCTTTCAGTCTCTAACTTTACCCTAAGACTGCGAGAATGCTCTGTGACTCCCATCTCCATAAAGACAGATCGTTAATTATGCACTATGCTCGAGGTGAAGAAATATGTAGAGCACTATCTGGTATACTTTGATGACATGTGTGTTCGAGAATTAGCAATGAATGGACCTACTGCACAGTCATCTATCTACATTCGTAATGACACTCGCAAAGTAGAGAAGGGGCGGTTTAGCTATGATACAGAAATTGGTAAACGTACTGTCGCATCATTGGTTGGTGTTGAAATTACTGTAAAATTGCTAAAACTGTTCACACTATTAACTATGATGCTTATTGTTCCAGTACATCGACGGTGTCTTTTCCATCCCATCTACCCACTGGTACGTTATTGGTTACCACATAATTATTGACTGACATCGCTTGTTTGAGATGGAGAAAGAGTTCAGCTGGAGGGCTTGCACCGAAACAGTAACTGCATACATGACTGCAATACGAGGAACCAGTCGAAATGGAATGCAGATCCATCAGCTATTCCGTCATTGTGACCGATGAGTTTAAATGTAGAGGTCGTCAATCACCTTCAGACAGCAGTTTGGGAAAGCTCCACAACGCTGCCAAACTCTTCCAGTTTCGTCACATTGTAACTGTCTTTTATTTAAAATCATCCAGTGTGTGTGGTGCATTACGGATGCAGCAATAACAACATGATTTACACTGTGTGACGTCTAGTTTTCTGTGAGAAGCAATGGATCAGAACGTGTTACTGGCAGTTTAGAATCTAACACAGACCTCGAAGTCGTGGCAGAAAAAACAAAATGTATCGCAGTGTACAAAGCGTATTACAGCAAAAAAGTAAACAATCTTTCAAACAAGGACACAGAGTCCCAAAGAGCGTCTCTTGCGACTTACAGTATAGTTTGTGGGATAAGGTCATCCTCTTACAGTACAGGCGATGCAACTTTAAACTGGACTGTGGAGTGAATCGATACCTGTATATTTAATACAATCGTCACATGAGCTCGACGCTGGCATGCAGACAGTAATTGTTTCCGATATAAGGGACGAGAGAGATGTGGTAAAAATCTTATCGAGTTCTCTATTAGTGGAAGTTAGTGGAACTTTTATAGTTCGTAATTTTTCTCTGTTAGATGGTACAGAATACCGATGATAGCATGTGGGGGTGATAGACATGAATGGGCCCTGTGGGACACAGGTCTGCTTTCGATAGCAGTTCCTGTATGTACACTCCTGGAAATGGAAAAAAGAACACATTGACACCGGTGTGTCAGACCCACCATACTTGCTCCGGACACTGCGAGAGGGCTGTACAAGCAATGATCACACGCACGGCACAGGCGAACACACCAGGAACCGCGGTGTTGGCCGTCGAATGGCGCTAGCTGCGCAGCATTTGTGCACCGCCACCGTCAGTGTCAGCCAGTTTGCCGTGGCATACGGAGCTCGATCGCAGTCTTTAACACTGGTAGCATGCCGCGACAGCGTGGACGTGAACCGTATGTGCAGTTGACGGACTTTGAGCGAGGGCGTATAGTGGGCATGCGGGAAGCCGGGTGGACGTACCGCCGAATTGCTCAACACGTGGGGCGTGAGGTCTCCACAGTACATCGATGTTGTCGCCAGTGGTCGGCCGAAGGTGCACGTGCCCGTCGACCTGGGACCGGACCGCAGCGACGCACGGATGCACGCCAAGACCGTAGGATCCTACGCAGTGCCGTAGGGGAACACACCGCCACTTCCCAGCAAATTAGGGACACTGTTGCTCCTGGGGTATCGGCGAGGACCATTCTCAACCGTCTCCATGAAGCTGGGCTACGGTCCCGCACACCGTTAGGCCGTCTTCCGCTCACGCCCCAACATCGTGCAGCCCGCCTCCAGTGGTGTCGCGACAGGCGTGAATGGAGGGACGAATGGAGACGTGTCGTCTTCAGCGATGAGAGTCGCTTCTGCCTTGGTGCCAATGATGGTCGTATGCGTGTTTGGCGCCGTGCAGGTGAGCGCCACAATCAGGACTGCATACGACCGAGGCACACAGGGCCAACACCCGGCATCATGGTGTGGGGAGCGATCTCCTACACTGGCCGTACACCACTGGTGATCGTCGAGGGGACACTGAATAGTGCACGGTACATCCAAACCGTCATCGAACCCATCGTTCTACCATTCCTAGACCGGCAAGGGAACTTGCTGTTCCAACAGGACAATGCACGTCCGCATGTATCCCGTGCCACCCAACGTGCTCTAGAAGGTGTAAGTCAACTACCCTGGCCAGCAAGATCTCCGGATCTGTTCCCCATTGAGCATGTTTGGGACTGGATGAAGCGTCGTCTCACGCGGTCTGCACGTCCAGCACGAACGCTGGTCCAACTGAGGCGCCAGGTGGAAATGGCATGGCAAGCCGTTCCACAGGACTACATCCAGCATCTCTACGATCGTCTCCGTGGGAGAATAGCAGCCTGCATTGCTGCGAAAGGTGGATATACACTGTACTAGTGCCGACATTGTGCATGCTCTGTTGCCTGTGTCTATGTGCCTGTGGTTCTGTCAGTGTGATCATGTGATGTATCTGACCCCAGGAATGTGTCAATAAAGTTTCCCCTTCCTGGGACAATGAATTCACGGTGTTCTTATTTCAATTTCCAGGAGTGTAGTTTGGGGGGACACTACAATGCATTAGCAAAATCGTCATTCTTATTCCAGTTCCAGTACTGTCTTTTATCCTACCTCATATTGTAGGAGCAGGCTTCGTTTGGCACTGACCTTTCACATCATCAGTTGCTGGCGGAGCTACGACAACACGTTCCCATTTTCACCGAATGGTCAAAACACAGTCCTGTCGCACTAGCTCACATCACTCTGTTTCCACACGGGTTGCACAAGGTGGTAGGTACAGCTCTCTCTGACTTCTGATTAGTTCTGACTTAAATTGGTGCAATCACATGTGCAAAGCTGAAGAAATGGCAGCAGTTACAAGGGTCATAGGGACTATCTAAAATTTTACTATAGCAGACAGGTTCGAAAAACGTGACTCGTTTAGAGATATGAGAGTGCCAGAAATAAGATTCACTAGTGGTTGTAATCATTAAAGGACTTCTATATAGGTATGTGGGTGAATGGAAAGACTTGATTCCGAATCATAGACATCATGTCTAGCAGTAAGTGTAGCACTAGAGATCTGAAAAGCTAGTGTGTATTTCTTACAACATCAATCAACACACCATCTACTGTTTGTGATCCTTCTCAATCGACCTTCACCTACAAACCAGTGGATATATCCCAGAATTTTTGACATGGCATCGAGACAGAATGCATTGCAAATACTGGGGAAATATCTAGCGGCAGCATGAGGGACATGCAAACACCGGTATCATACCGTGTTCCTTAGCTGAATCACTTTCTAATTTCAGTGATGTTATCATGAGGCTGCACATGTAACTGAACTGTTGATCTGATAATATACACTCCAGCTATCACCATCTATATTCAGTGTTGCTGCATTTGTCTGGAAAAAACGGTATATTCGGAGGTAATGCCATACCTCGATTTAATGCCATACCTCGATTTATAAAGCCAGTATAGCATTTAACATGAGAAGCACCTTAGTTGACTTTGTAAAGTATATTTATGGTTGGAATCTGTTACATCACTGATACCGGTATTCTGAGTGGAAATGACGGTTTCCTCTATTTTTTTTTTTTTTTCGAGTGCTCATGTAAAGGTCTTAGCACTCAGGATATGGTTGTTGTTACTCAGTGGTTTAAAGCACGCTCCACCTCGCTAAAGTTTCGGGTTTCTAGAGAAATAATATCTGGTCTATATCTTCGGGATTATACTGTGCGAATGATACTACTTCTTTACAAGCGATATTACTGTGTTCTTGATATCGAGAAGTATCGCATAAATGTCATGATATTCAGGCAAACCATGTGGAATTACATCTGTTCGTGTAATCCCAGAGTCTGGAGATGGGTGTAGAAAGGGAGCAACCAAGCAAGTCGTGGCCAGAAACAGTATTGCCTTTGTGCCAAGAGGGACCGTCACAACGTTTTACAACAGTTCAGAGTGACTTTGGTCCACTGAGGGCGCTCTGGTCACACATGGGGGGCAGATGACCTGAGACTGTCAGCTGCGGTGGATTACTGCCCAACCTTGAGGGAAGTATCTAGTGCTGTGAGGAGTATACCAACAATGCATGTGCTTATGGTGTCTGTCTTTGCGGTATATACGAGTACCATTTTGAAATTAAAAAAAGATGTGCTAAGATGTCTCAATAATTTTATTTTTACATGAGATCCTGTACCTTAATCTACTTTTCTACATAATTTTCGTCAATCCAGAGGCACTTCTCATAATGTTGTACCAGTTCTTGATTACCCTCCTCATAGAAGTCTGCCGCCTGACTTGTTAACCACTGCATTACCACAGTTTTGACTTCGTCATCGTCTTGAAGATGGTGACCGGCCAGGTGTTTCTTCACGTGCAGAAACAGATGGTTGTCACTGGGCGCAAGATCGGAGCTAAACGGAGGATGATCTAGAGTTTCCCATCAAAAAGATGTGGTGAGATCTTTGGTCTGATTCGCCACATGCGGACGGGTATTGTCTTGCTGCAAAACGATGCCCTTGCTCAACTTCCACTGACTGTTGCTTTGCTTCTGATGTGACGTATGCCAGCCATGTTTCATCGCCCATAACAATTTGGCTTAAGAAATCATCACCGTCGTTGTGGACGGCTCAAGGAAAGTCTGTGCACTGTCTAAACGTTTGGTTTTGTGCACATCCGTCAACATTTTCGGTACCCAGCGTGTGCACAATTTTTGGTAATTCAAGTGCTCGGTCACAATGCCGTGCAATACATACTACGAGAAACATTAGGAAAGTCATCCCACAAGGAGGAAATCGTAAAGCATCTGTTTTCTCTCACTTTATTGTCCACTTGCTGCACCAAACTTTCACTAACGACCGAAGGGCGCCCATTCCATTGTTCATCATGCACATTCGTGCGGCCATCTTTAAATGCTCTCACCCAATTCCTTACCATTCCATCACTCATAATGTTTTCTCCGTAAACTCCACAGTTCTCACGATGAATATCGATCGCTTTTAGGCCTTTAGCACTAAGAAATCTTATAACAGCCCGTACTTCACAGTCGGCGGGACTCACGATTATCGGAGGCATCTTAAACACTCAGTACACAACGTAAACAAGGAAGAATCAGACTGTAATGGCGTCAGGGCGTAGATTATGGTAAACGCTTTCATGTAAAAATAAAATTATTGAGAAATATTAGCACGTCTTTTTTTAATTTCAAAACGGTACTTACTTAAAAAACACGCCTCGTTCACGGGTGCCTGGCGGTCGATAGCTCAAATGGCTCTGAGCACTGTGGGATTTAACTTCTGAGGTCATCAGTCCTCTAGAACCTAGAATTACTTAAACCTAACTAACCTAAGGACATTACACACGTCCATGCCCGAGGCAGGATTCGAACCTGCGACTGTAGCGGTCGCGCGGTTCCAGACTGTAGAGCCTAGAACCGCTCGGCCACTCCAGCCAGGTCGATAGCTACATTCATGACGAAAAGGAGCGATTTTGTAAGGCGCAAGATATGAATTGTATGTTTACTACATCGACATGGTAAGTTGTGATATATTGCTGGGTTGGAGATTGGTTTCATACACTAATATTCAAGCTTCCCTACATAGTGGCAGAGCAGTGTAATTGGTATTCGACGATCTGTTGGCGACTTTTGCAGGGATTGACTGTCAGTGCAATATGGCGACCTGTACAATATAGTTTTGCTGCTGAAAGTGTCGTCTGCAGAAAGAAAAAGCGGATAGTGCTTCCCCACTGGGAGCTTCAGTAAATTCGGTAAGAACCAATCAGGATGCTCCATTCATTCACAAGACATCCTTTGTGCTGGGAGCTCTACACAGCAGTGAGAAAGTTTAATTTTGGAGATGTTTGTTGAAAGCAGGACTTAACGATTTCCAGGAGGGGTAACATGTGAAGGATGGTGTTCCACATTAGGACCATCAGGGGGAATACATTCGGTGGTCTTCTGGGATATTTTCGTAAACAGGTGCTGTTAGGACAAGAATTTCCATGCAGACAAGCTGAGACAACTTGAAAGATCCTACAAAAGCGACTGTTAACTATTTTTATGACACTTTACAATTTCCGAGGGGTAGACTTGGCTCTTATTTACATAGCCATGTGATGTCAATATAACAATGATAACCTTCTAGATGCGCCTGTGTGGTGAGTCGCTATGCGAACGTTTCGCGGTGATGCATCAGGCATGCTGGGCAGGCAAACACATGTACAGCTAGACACAGCTCACGTGTCCCATTAGGATCGCTAGGAACAATGCGCTCTGTGCTATTCTGGGAAGCATTGCAACAGATTTCTATAGCGCAACCTGTTATGTCAGTATAGCTTTGAGAACCCCCTGCGTCTGCGTGGGTGAGCCACTATGCAAACATCTCTCTCGGCTCTGGACTGGCAGGTACACTTACGTAGGAATGTGATGTCAGTATAACACTCGAAGAATTCTAAATCAATAGCCAGAAATAGAGGGGACGATCACCTGGTGGCTGTAGGCGACAGTGGTGTGAGAGCAGTTGCTTGCACCCCTGTGTTGGTCTGTCCAATGGTGGCTCACGGCGGTGTTGGTGCATGTGTGCGGTGAAACCTTTGTTGTTGACAGTTCACTGATATGTCGCATTTGATGATAGTTTGAAAGCAGTTTTGACGTGAAATGAGTGTTTGTGCACTGCATTATTTTCGGCTATTTAAGCGTTGTGAGCGTTTTGGTAGAGGGTTATACAGCATTATTTCGAGTAGTTTTCAGGTCTGTAGGTTCTGTATTGTGACCTCAAGCATGTCAGAGTAAGTATTTTGTATCAGTGTAATAAATGAACTTCATGAAATCTGTCCCTAAATAAATTATTCCAACATAAATAAAGTATTTCCTTCCTCTCTCTAACACCCCAGAACAGTCTGATTACTTTTCCAGCCATTTTTCCCCAGACCTCCACAGGATGATAGCGCCCTCTGGTGGCAGTACTGTGTAGTAGATCAGTTGGTCTCAGGATCTCATGGTGGACACACTAGATGGAGCAACTGCCTCAGATTGTTTAAGCAATGACTGTCTGCAAAATAAAGGCTTACATCCATCTTATCCATCACAGGCTGAGTCCCTTACCTGACAATTCCTAGGAAGAGGTGGTTGTCAGATGATGTAGGCTGGTGAAGGTAGTCCAAGTGACCTTCTCTCCCACCATTTTCTTAGGTTAGTGGAGGTAGCCCAAGTGACCTCTTTTCTGCCAAAATTTCAAGTTCCCGCCATTTTCTGGTTGAGCAGAGGTGGGTGGGGAGGGGGAATGGAAGGACAGGGGATTAGGTTAGTGCAGGTAGCACAATTGTCCTATTTTCCCACCACAATTTGAACTTCCTGCCATGACATCATTGCAACATTGCCGTATCTACCACCACCATCTTGGATCGGGCATCTTGAATAAATTTGGACCTGTGCTCTCTTTATCCCACTACTACTGTTGACAACTTACATCCATGGCTTTGTGGGGTCTGTGCCATACTGGAACCCTACCATCAACTCTTACGAACTGAAATTGGGACTCATCTGACGAGGCTACGGTTTTCCAGTTGTCTAGGATTCAACCAGTGAGGTCACGAGCCTAAGGTAAGCACTGCAGTCGATGTTGTGCAATTAGCAAATGCACTTGCGCTGGTCATCTGCTGCCATAGCCAACTAACACCAGATTTCGCCGTGCTGTCCTAAGGGATACGTTCGTCATGCATTGCACACTGATTTTTACAGTTATTTCAAGTAGTTTTGCTTTTCTGTTAGCACTGACCCTCTACACAAACGCCACTTCTCTTGGTCATTAAGTGCAGGCCGTCACTCAGTGTTTCTTCTGCAGTGATGTGTAATGCCTGAAATGTCCTATTCTCGGACAGTCTTTGAATTATATTCCCATTTGTCTTCTGACACTCTGTTGACCCCATTGTTTCAATTCATTGTAGGGTAAAGCACCAGTCGGCACTGCATCCAAAGCCCACTTCGCCCTAGTTGAATATTTACTACATTAAGAATATCTAAAATTGTAATTCATAAAATACGACTCTTCTTTGGTTTGAAACCTAATATGAGAAACTCGGTGTCCCACTATATGTGTACATCACAGCAAAAATAATAAATTACAAATAATTGTACAGTAATGACCAACTGCTGTATTTCTGTATATGGATGAATCCAAATGTGATAACGCCGCAGCCACTCGTATCTGAATGACATGTCCTATGGGAGCAGTCTACTCTAAATAGCAGAGGAGGCGTCAGATTATACGGCTGAGCTATTAATGTATACAAGAAAGTTAACATATAAAATGGATAGTAATGAAATTTTAATTATCTCTTCGAAAAATTCAAGATACGAGCAGGAAACTTGCTGTTCGACGTGCTTTTCATACAAGGTGGTTTGATAAATCTTGTAAATACCAGTGACAGAATGGAACACTTTTGCTGCCCCTTCAAGAATTTCAACAGTGTACAGCATACAATTCATTGTTGACTGCTGTCTGAATTTTTCAGTGCGTCTATTACGATTGACAACAGAGAAAACCGAGTCCCATGCTGTTAAACATTTCCATTTGAAGGACTGAACCGCCACACAAACCAAATCAGAAATTGATGAACTTCACGCAGACTCTGCACCATCTTGAAAACCATTTGTTTTTGGATTAACAAACTGAAACGTGCTCGGACAACGAAGCGCACTCCGGCAGTGTAATAGGGTACTTGTTTTCTGGGAATTGTCTTAAATGATTAATTATGTCATTTTACATTCCTAACATGCTTCTTTTCCTCTTGAATATCAATATTCTTTTATAAAAACGGAAATGAAATTCAAATAATTTGAAAGCCCGCTAAAACGTTCCATTTGAGTCAAGTGATGCACGTGACGTCACTGGATAGCTCGCTGCTCCTACTGTCATATGCTTATTCAGTGACGTCTAGTTTTGGAATTAACGTTTCGAAAAATGGCTTGCAAATTGTGTGTATTACCATACTGCACAAATACATTCATAAAACTCCAGAAAAGTTGTTTTTGAGTGTCCAGAACAATGAGAAGATGCATAAAATGTGATTGCACTGCACCCGCGAATTGCCACCACGTCGACGCACAAGTTCCTTAACTTTATTAAAAATGTTTTGCACTCTGAAGTTAACATTAATTTACCTCCGAGATACGATTTCCCACTTTTACAAGGAAGGATAGCGTCATTCAAAGCAAACGTTTGTGAAAATTGTTATTTTAGCGCTTCTCAGGCATATTTTTCGCTAACTCAGTTGCTGGAGCGGTACCCCGTTGAATTTTACAAGATATCACTAGATCGCTGGTTCGGAACTCACACAAAAAATAGTTTAACATATGTGTAAAACAAGTAGACAGTCTTTTAATATGAAAACCAAATCACAATTACAAAACTTCACCACTCCAATCAGAAACAGAAAATTATTGTGTTTACCTTGCTGATTACATGTGCTTACATTTGCAATTGCTGTTCACACAAGTCACATTCAGAAAGATATTTTATAGTTAATATGACCAAAAACTTTTTACTGTATTAGAAACAATGCATTTTTGTACTCGTACAGTCGAGATAGGAACTTTATTGTTTAAACTTTTGAAGTTTCATCATCTTAATTAAAGATGAAGTAAGTCTGCTTCAGACATTAACGTTAGTTTATACTCACAAACAACAAAGATCTTACGTTTGTGTTACCTGCATGTTGAACATGATTTATATCTCTCCGTATGAAAGACTTCCTCTTCTTACTCCTCGTTGGACTGTGGGCGTTCACTACAACCAATTCTTACCAAGAAACTGACTTGTTTGTCCACTAAGTAAATGCATGTATTCTCTGTTGTTCATTTCTCAGACTAAGGTTAATTGAAGCTATATATACTGCGTCCTAACATGGAAACAACTGCCACAATCAGTTATTGCTTACGCTACTTTCATATTTCGTGTAAAATTTTTGGAAAACGTATAGCCCTTGTAGGGTTCGAACACGCGTGCTCTTTGTGCGAAGTCAGATGTGCCATCCGTTGTGCTACCAAGTGCCTGCTGGGCGTTATCTGTGTTTGAGAAAGGATATCAGCACAAAGATTTGCAACGAATAATTTTATTGTGCTTGGGGTTGTAGCTCCTGACTGACAGTCACGATCTTGCTGTAAGACACCGAATTATTTGCAAAAGCTCAGTTGTGAGCGAGTTTAATGATGCTACAGGGAGCAAGGACAAGAACATCGGCAGTTGCACGTATCGCTCCTCTAAATGGGCGGAGCATAAGAGCATCAACTTTCGCGTTTCCACTATCACCGTTCACAAAATTCCTTTCTATTGTTACTTAAAAGTTGTAATTGCGTTTTCCATCACCAGATACACCAAATAGCTAACGTTTCTGCAGAAAAAGTGCGTAAATACCTTTCAGCTTCGGTAACACTCCCTATCGCACAAGTATGGCTTGGTTTTACTCCTAGTCTGTCACGTCAGCTTCAGCCAATAACAGAGAGTTTTCAATCACGTTACCAAATCTTGAATTTAATGAGTTTTAAGCTTTAATTACTCAAAAATAATAGATATTTTGTGAAAGGAGGGTATAAGATGAACATCAACAAAAGCAAAACGAAGATAATGGAATGTAGTCGAATTAAGTCGGGTGATGCTGAGGGAATTAGATTAGGAAATGAGACACTTAAAGTAGTAAAGGAGTTTTGCTATTTGGGGAGCAAAATAATTGATGATGGTCGAAGTACAGAGGATATAAAATGTAGGCTGGCAATGGCAAGGAAAGCGTTTCTGAAGAAGAGAAATTTGTTAACATGGAGTATTGATTTAAGAGTCAGGAAGTCGTTTCTGAAAGTATTTGTATGGAGCGTAGCCATTTATGGAAGTGAAACATGGACGATAACTAGTTTGGACAAGAACAGAATAGAAGCTTTCGAAATGTGGTGCTACAAAAGAATGCTGAAGATTGGATGGGTAGATCATATAACTAATGAGGAGGTATTGAATAGGATTGGGGAGAAGAGAAGTTTGTGGCACAACTTAACTAGAAGAAGGGATCGGTTGGTAGGACATGTTCTGAGGCATCGAGGGATCACCAATTTAGTATTGGAGGGCAGCGTGGAGGGAAAAATCGTAAAGGGAGACCAAGAGATGAATACACTAAACAAATTCAGAAAGATGTAGGTTGCAGTAGGTACTGGGAGATGAAGAAGCTTGCACAGGATAGAGTAGCATGGAGAGCTGCATCAAACCAGTCTCAGGACTGAAGACCACAACAACAACAACATCATTTAACGTAATTGCTGTTTTAATGCCATAATCAAGCAAATTAACAACAACCTGAACCATATTTTTAGCATACGAAAATAGACTATTGAGGTGACCACAAAAGAAATCATTGACAAAATCCATGGTATGGTAATGTTAGACCGGCGAATAAAAATTCGTGAGGTTGCTGAGCTATAGGCTTCTCAAGTCAGCGATTGCATAACATCCTGCAGGGAGAAATGGCTCTGAAGAAGCTGTGTGCAAGGTACGCGCCGCGATTGCTCACAGTGGACCAAAAGCACATTCAGCACAATATTTAAACATAGTGTCTATCGGTGTGTAATCGCATTCCGCAACCTGGATCCATCACCGCACACTAGAGTCAAGATGGCAGTGAAGACAATGGAGAAAAGCTGGTAAAAGTGCAGCGAAGAAGACAAAGGCCATTTTATCAGCTGTTTATGTGATGGCCAATGTTTCTTTTTTTGGGGGGGGGGATTCCCAAGGATAATAATATTAACAGATTACTTGGAAAAAGGGAGAACCAAATTTGGACTCCATTATGCTTCGTTTTTGGAGCATCTGAAACTTGCGTTGGTTGAACAGGACCAAGGTTGGCACGCAAAAATGTGCATTTTTCACCAGGATAATGCACCATCCCACATATCAGCGATAACAATGGCTGAACTGAATGGACTCTTCTTTGAGTCGGTTCTTATTTCACCCTGCTCGCCAGACTTAGTCCCAAATGACTTCATCCTTTTCCTCAACTTGAAACTTTCGCTTGCTGGGAAGACATTTTTGTCAAATGAGGAAGTGATAGCTGTAGTCGACAAGTATTCTGCGGAGTCTCAAAAACCTACTTTTCTGATGGAATGAAAAAGCTAGAGGATCGCTAGACCAAGTGTATATTCCTGGAAGGATACTATGCCGAGAAGTAAGGTGAGCTGTTTACGAACAAACATTTTTTCTTGCTTTTCTTCTAAGCTTATCAAACCATCCTCGTACTGCGCCTCCGATTCGACACAATTTTCCCAGCGATGGTTTACTTGGCAGGGACCTTGTTTGGGTGTTCGCAGTTTTCGGCGTTGGTGAATCATGTGTCCACTGGATGCTTTGCTCCTTTATCACACCGGATCATAGTGACACACCCAGCAGAAAAGTGATCATTTGGATTTACCTACAACATTTCAACTGCAGCGTCTGTTTCGGCAGGCTTTTTCGTGCGCTTGAGCATTCCCGAAACCCAGCGGGCAGCGGCATTTCTCGTGTTCAGAATGTCGTGGAAGGTGTTGGAAACTAATCTTTGAGTGATTTTCACTTTTTTCCACCTTGCCTCCATTGTGATACTCCGGTATTCGAGCACCAGGGGCTCCACTTCTCTTATGATTCCCGGTTCTTTGAACTGAGAGATGGTCTGCCATGCCGTACTTCTCGTTCACGTATGTTTCAATACGCGCTACACGTAACCAGTCTGCCGTAAACCTGCACGTACAGTACAAATTGCCGCAGCGTCATTGATCTCCAGATGCGGAAACCGAATTGCCACGTGATACTTGCCTTTATCAACGGGTAACGCCATTTTGTTGTGGCTACTCTAGAAGCGAGCTGTGGCACGTGGATTTCAATGTGCGCCAGCGGTGTAGGCACGTAACTCCAAACAAAACAAAAAAATTAATCACATAAGATTGCATCTTAGTAATGGTCATTAAAACTTTGTGACTACCGCTGGTAGTATGACGATTCAAGTGGGACGTTTCGTAAATATAACAGCCAAAGAAACTGGTACACTTGCCCAATATCGTGTAGGTCCCCCGCGAGCACGCAGAAGTGCTGTAACACGAGGTGGAATGGACTCGAATAATGTCAGAAGTATTGCTGGATGGAATCCTGCAGGGTTGACCATAGATCCGAAAGAGTACGAAGGGGCAGAGATCTCTCTGAACATCACGTTGCATGCCGTCCGAGATATGCTCAATAATTTTCATATCTGGGGAGTTTTGTCGCCACCGGATGTGTTTAATGTCAGAAGAGTGTTCCTGGAGTCACTCTGTAGCAATTCTGCACGTGTGGGCTGTCGCTTTGGCCTGGTGGAAATGCCAAAGTCCGTCGGACCGCACAATGGACATGAATGGATGCAGGTGATCAGACAGGATGCTTACGTACGTATCACCTGTAAGAGTCGTATCTAAACTTTGCAAGGGTCCCGTATCACTTCAACTGCACGTGCCCCACACCGTAACAGAGTCTCCAACAGCTTCAAAAGTCCACTTCTGACATGGAGGTTGTCTCCGTACTCGTATGCATCCATCCGCTCGATACAATTTGAAACGAGACTCCTCTGACCACGCAACATGTTTCCAGTCATCAATAGTCCAAAGTCGGTGTTGATGGGCCCAGGCAAGGCGTAAAGGTTTGTGTCATGCAGTCATCAGGGATACACGAGTGGGCCTTCCTTCGGCTCTAAAAGCCCATATCGATGATGTTTCGTTAAATGGTTCGCACGCTGACACTTGTTGTTGGCCCGGCGTTGAAATCTGCAGCAATTTGCGGAAGGGTTGCACTTAAGTCACATTGAACTATTCTCTTCCGTCGTCGTTGGTGCCGTTGTTGCAGGATCTTTTTCCGGGCGCAGCGATGTCGGGGATTTGATGTTATACCGGATTTCTGATATTCACGTTCACTCGTTAAATGGTCGTACGGGAAAATCCCCACTTCATCCCTACCTCGGAGATGCTGTGTCCCGTCGCTCGTGCGCCGTCTATAGCACCATGTTCAAACTCACTTAAATCTCGATAAACTGCCATTGTAGCAGCAATAACCTATCAACAACTGCGCCAGACACTTTTTGTTTTATATAGGCGTTGCCGACCGCAGCCTCGTATTCTGCTTGTTTGCGTATCTCTGTATTTGAATACGTATGCCTATATTAGTTTCTTTTCTGCTTCAATGTATATTTTGATTGCTCTGGCATTAAAGTTGATCAGACATGTTTCTTAAGCAAGTATTTTAAATTAAGCTTGATGTTGCATGTAGCATGTTGATACTCTACGCAACCGTGTTGTAAATTGCTGTTTGCAATCTTGTTAAGAGATCATATTAATTTTCAGCTAATTTGTGTCTCAAGAGGGGGGGGGGGGAGAGGGGAGACGGAACATGTATAAATACACTTTGCCTGTTAATATATTACTGAAAATATGTCTTTTCAATTACTGGAGTAATAAGAGATTCTGATGTATTCATTATACACATCTGAAATTACTTGCCGCCTGTAATAATGTATTCAAAAGCAATTAATAAAAACAGTAAGAAAAGGGGAATATATTGCGCCACTGTTGCCTGCTGCTTCTCTCTTCCCCACTGGCTTCAGCGACCTACCTTAGAGTCTACAAATGCTGGTATCTACGACTTTCACTGATTGCAAATTTGATTATAGTTAACGTTCTTGGACTAATTTCCGTTGTACATATAATTATTGTGTGCTGCAGCCATGGACTTATATCTACATCTGTACTCCACAATCCACTTTAAGGTGTGTGGTGTAGGGCTTTTGTTTTACCGCTACCTTTTCCCTCCTTCCCAGCTCAAGTCTCCAATGGTGCGTGGGAGAAATGATTGTGGCTCTCACGAAATTTCAGTAGTAGATTTCTCTGTCGTGCACAACGCCTCACTTGTAACTTCTGCCACTGCTGTTTGTTGAGCATCACCGCAACGTTCTCGCATCGACAAAACGAATCCGTGACAAAACGAGCCGTTTCTTCGTTGGAACTTCTCTGTCTTCTGTTAGTAATCGAATTTGACGAGAGAAACTCAGAAATCCGTGGAATAATTCTTTGCAAGCTACTTCATTCTCGATGAGTCTACGATTCGTGTAAAGTCGACTCTAGCTGGATTCGGTTTTGGAACTTCCATATTTCACTCTGATGACATTTCTTCTTTACTTTGCTCTCTAAATTATGCAGAAATACATTTCAGTGCAGATACCAAATTATGTGACGAGGTAAAGAACGTAGTGAAAACCTTCTGCAAATAGTAAGCGTGAAAATATGTTAGTGTCAATGTCCATTACGCATTCATGAACATGTATAATGGTGCAATGGAGGGTATAAAAGTTGTAATTGTCAGAATAAATCATATCTACTCACAAGTTGTTCAAGATGTTTGAGGCTGTATGTATGTAGATATGGAAAGGTGTCTCACAATAAAATGATATCGAGGACTGTACCAAACCAGTAGAACGATTTCCTTCATTCATACATTCAATCATCAGTTTGCTGCTGCAAACCCATGTCTTTGCTGCCTTCAGTTCTTGAAACCCGTTACTTCAATTTTCACTTCATTGTATTTGCGACTTTCGTTCAAATCATCTAGGCGATATATCTTCCACGTTCCTGCTACATATACCTACATATTCTTCAAGAACCGTTCGCATGATCAATCCAGTTTTTGTTATTGTTGTTATTTCTGCAAACAACTGAGTGACTTGAACGACACCAATTAGCATTTCTTTATGTACCACAGTTCATTTTTTTTATAACAAAACATTCGACACGAAACATTTTATTGGTCGTTTCCCGGCAAACATTAATATATTTTGCAAAAGGTCGCATCACCCTTTGTAAATGCCACTGTTATTCGTTTTTTCATGTTACCTGCACACCTCCATGAATTAAACATACTTGTTCCTAGATATTTACATTGTTGAACATAATCTGTTTTTCCTCTATAAAATTATTGGAAGATTTTTCTTTCCTTCTATAGAACTAATCGTTTTCTGTTGTCTTCCATTTTCGTTCCACAAACATACAAACATCCCTAGAAATCTCTATTATTGCCACAAAAAAGAATTGTTTTTCAATGTGAAGATGATCAATTGTCCTCTAATTTTTATTGCGTTCTCATTAACAGAACAACTAAACCTACCTTTCAGATAAACAATGAAAAGATTGAGAAATAGGCATAAACATGTTCTTATACCTGTAATCAGATCTATTAAGCTAAAATCTTGCTATTTCATTCTGATCGTTTCCATTTGTGTTAAATACAATAAGCCCACTTCAAGTGCACTCATATTTCATTATTAATACATATGGCAGTTTCTTCTTTTCTAAATTATTAGAATGCCTCCGCCTCCTTTAAGTAGAAATACAGACATAATAAGGCAGCTGTCCCTAACACAGGCCGGCCGGAGTGGCCGTGCGGTTCCAGGCGCTTCAGTTTGGAACAGCGTGACCGCTACGGTCGCAGGTTCGAATCCTGCCTCGGGCATGGATGTGTGTGATGTCGTTGGGTTAGTTAGGTTTAAGTAGTTGTAAGTTCTAGGGGACTGATGACCTCAGATGTTAAGTCCCATAGTGCTCAGAGCAATTTGAACATTTTTTGTCCCTAACACAAGCGTACTGGCAAATTTCAATGAGGAAAAACCCAGAGTACAGCCCAGTTAATCATGCATTGGATTGAAATGAATGTCACCTGTTATAATTTTTTTAAACAAGGTAAGAATCTCCGGCGTTCCATTTCACGAAATGGACAATACATTGTGTTCGTCTTTTATGTTTTGTGATGTTTGAACGCACAAAATTGTATTACTGGAAGCGGCTGTGACCTGCAATCTTAAGTGGAACGATATGTAGGCGAAGGTATTAAGTGCATATAGCGCAGAAAACTATTGTTCTTATACCAACATTTCGTTAAATCCGTATCAACTACTTTTTTTTAAGCATGTATATTTCTTGACCATAATAATGATCGAAGTACAGAAGCAGTCTCTATATGGTGCAACATTGGATCTCAGCGTTAGTTCATAGGAGAATTGTGCCATTAATGCGTTACATCCGTTGCGATGCCTGCAGACTTGCCAACGGTTTTTGTGTCAAGAAGCCAACAAAGTTGTCTCTCTGAGATGAAGAGCCATCTAATTGCACCTGTAGTGGGGGATGGTGCTGACGAACGTGTTGAAAAGGTGCATAGTACATTTGTGAACTGTAGGTAGCTATTGTTGCCGAATGGAGAATTACTCATACGTAGAAAATGGTATGAGTTTACTCACTAAGAGGTTCATCAGACCAAAAGCATATAGTCCACGAGGAACAAATCAGTTCCTCCTTCTGCAAGAAGCACACACTAAAACATGAAACTTCATTATGTTTTTACTTCAACTAAAATAACTGGGAAGGTGAACCTTTTTAATTTAATTCTGAAATTGCTGAGTGAAATTGAATGCAAGTGAACCTGCTTAAACTGCTGAGTGAAACTGGACGTATTTTCTCTTTGCTATATTTTTATCATTTCATATCTGACCTACAGAATTATTCCCTCAAATAATTAACACAAAAGAATGGCCCTGAATTAGAAGAAATCCTTATAATAGCCTATACATTTCATAAAACACTTACAAAAAATCTTCATTAAACGCACTACAGTGATACAGCAAACACCAATACAGCCAGCTAAATAAAAGATTCTAACTGCTGTAGGTTCTAACTACTAATAGGCATGTGGTTAGCAATGTAAAGATTTTGTTGCAGAGCGAACAATGTATTTAGCAAATTTTACTTTAATAACGTGACATCCAGTTCAAAATATTATATAATCGACCCTGACATCTAGTTCCAAAAATTATATAATCATCAACGATAATACATTTCCGTGATGGACACACGTCCAGGTCGTCCGCTTGCGCTATCACTTCAGACCACTAACCTCCATCACTTCTAACTATAAACTTTCAACCTCCATCACTGCTGGCTTTTCACTTCCAACTTCAATCAATGCTGATTATCAACTTCAAACTGCGTGTCTGACCAGCCACAGAGTTTCCTACAGAGGGCGCACAGCGCTGTCAGAGTTATTAATGCTGTCTATCGCGCTGCCAACATACAAACATGTAAACAGGCTACTTACAAACACAATCAAGCAATCGATGTATGTTATTTTTTATGTTTATTAATATTCGTTGAGGATGGGGGTGAATGGGGGAAAGAAGCAAATTAATATTTACGGAAATTTTGTCCTTAGGTATTGTGCAGTGAGTGTGTGTGAGTGCATTACATATAGTGTTCTTTTCTGCTCAAATAGGGCAATAACCTAACATATTTTTTGCATTCTCTGGGGTACTAGAAAGAATAATTCTGCACTGTGTTGTCTGAAACCCTCTAGGCTACCTCAGACGAAGAGGATGGCTCGCGAGAGTATTTCAGAGTTTGAATACACGTCCTACTACGTTAGTCACCCGTTGTTCGGGCACCTGTTACAGCTCATTCAAGACTTGAATGCCCGAATAACAGGAGATTGATGTACTAGGACATATGTTTATTATCTGAGAATGAGTTCTCTCCCACTCGTCAAACCAAGTTATTTGGCTTTTCCCGGGGTTTTCTGACGCGCCAACAATCCACCCGTGAATTGTTTGCCTAAGTTTTTTTTTCTTTTTTGGATTTTAAACGTTTTCTTCAGGTTTTTTTAAAGGCACGGTCCATTTCATTGTCCCAATTTCGGCTATACTAGGACTTTTGTAGAATTTCACAATCTGTCTAGTGAAACTAGATCCTTCCATTCTTTTAATAATCCCTTAGAATTTTAGCAAGGATGTTTTCATATCCGAATAAATGTTGGTATGCTATTCAAACTAATAATGACTAGACACTAGCCGAAATCTGGATCTGCTTTAATAAAGCTTGAAAGGGTAGGATGACTGATTGCTGCGCTCCATCATTTAGAAAGTCATATCACAGTCTTTGAGTGCATTCCACATTACCAATGGAAAGTAACTTGAGGCGTTTACGTACTTACAGCTCCAATTAGACAAGCGTGAGGAAGGCAGTCAGCCGCGGTCACATAGTAGGCATCACTTAGGAACCTCTCGACTACGCAGATTGGGGAAGGAGCGGAAACATAAATCAGAATGACCAGGCGGGGACGGGAGCATCTGTTCTCCCAAATGTGAGGCCAGTGTTTGTAATCTCGTTCGGTTTATCCTTAATACATAATACTGTAAAAGCGACAAACGTCGGCAAGCCCCTGCATATCAGCAACACTGACTGTTAACTACCAGCTGCTGTTATGGCCGACCAACAGGCAACAGCAGGGACATCGACGAGCTCGCCCACAGCTCATATTTTCATGTTAATACAAATTAGTACACTTGCATATTTGTGTGAGTTGTCTGAGCACGGCTCAGCGACATTGTACTTACGTCATAATACCCACTTACGATTTGTTGAGTGCACAATTTCATATTATTTTTTATTTAAAACGTTTACTACTTGTACCACTTTTAAATCTCATCAACATGTGAAACAATATTTCTGCAGGGTCCACATAATCTGAGAGACTGAAACACTGGCTGCTGAATTGGCTTACCTCGAAGTTACTTTCCGCCAGAGTGAAAAGGGTGAGAGGGAGATCATAGATACGTTGCACTATCGACCAATTGTGATTCGGGCGAGCAGTGGGAATAAAGAGGTGAAGCCTAAGCGTACAGCGTTTTTGCCCTATGTGGGCAGTATTTCCCACAAAATTGGTCGTATTCTAAGGAATCGCGGCTTGAAGTGTGTTTTTCGACTAGAGTTTAAGATTATGACCCTGTTACCATCTGTAAGTGGAGGTCTTGATTTGCATAAGACGGATTTCTACCGTAACTCCAGTAATTGCAGCATGTCGATCGGATGCTAAGTGTTTAAGGAGACCAAGCAGCTAAGGTTATCAGTCTCCTGTTCACCCTCCACGACAGAAACAGGGTAGTCAATGTGTCGCGTATAAAGTAAGTCCTGTGTGGCAAGGGTCAGAAAGTTTTCTAAATGTTTGCGTAGCACGTATTTGAAGCGGAAAATGGGAACCAGCCCTTTATTCATGTAGCGAGACGTAGGAAACCGCTTAAGGAGAGATCCGGGCCCTATCTCGCCCATGTTTATTCACCAATGTTAATGACCCATTATCTCAGAGACTGTTATAGATACGGATTTGAAATTTCTGCGTTATATTAACTACTGTCTCTTTATTCTACTGATCTACGATGGAAGATTTTACATCAAAACAAAAGGTTTTACAAATTTTTTACTCAATGCCTGTATTTCTGCAAAAATTTTGTTAACATAAATATACATAAAAATAGCTGAGCTGAACGCATATTCTTGGTTGCAGATCCATGGCATACTGGATAGTTGTGCAGGACACTGTAAAAGTTTCAGTGCAATAGGATGAATCGTTTCGGAGAAAACGGGGCATTTGTAGTGAAAAATGTATAAACTGAGAAAAGCACGTTTAAAGTTTTCATATGAAATTCCTTACCTTTATTGCTACATGATGTTATTAAAAACACCCTGCCCCATATTCTAGGTCATCTTCACCAACAGTTCTATCAAGTAACAGCTGCCTTCTCCTCTTCCTTACCTATTTGGTCACATGTTTTGCCGAAACCTAACCTTTTTTCACTCTTCTGATGTTCACTTTGTGAAGACCTTCCACTGTATGCTTCCCCAAAATCACTCTCAGCTTCTCAAGTACTATTACTCTGCCACTACATCCATTATTAAATGTGATTACAGTGTCATACGTTCTTAACTGTAGGGTCTTCATCCCAACAAATACACCTTTTGGTATGCGAGTCCAAAGAAGATTATTGAAAGATTCGTTGACGTTTTGTGTTTTCCCATGCAAACACCTTTTCAACAGATCTGGATGGGCCAGATCTCTAAATATAGCCTTCAGAGCCTCCATTACTGCTTGAGGTACACTGTTTTTATGCTTAAAATCTACCAGAGATCCTTCAGCTTCAAGTTTTCTATATTTGCACCATGTCTCAGGAGGAGGAGGACACAAACAATGTTCGGCGTTGTTATCAGTTGAAATTTTATAGTAGTAGATAACCCACACTGCTCTCACCATCTTGTGCATATCATTGGTGTTGTCCCTGATAACTTTGCCATAATAATCTTGAAACTGATCTATCACCTGGTCAGTCAGTCTGCCAGGACCTTTTATTGTTTTACCATCTGATAGCTTTGCGTTGCCAAGTTTTATTTTCAACTGTCTGAGACGTGCACCCATTCTCTTTTTCACATGGCCTACACACTCTAGTTTAGTTATGGGCACACTGTAAGGTTTGCTGTCCACTACTGCTTTGAAAGACTTGTTGTCTCCATTTCCCAAGAACTGAATGTACCTGACTCCTCTTCCTTCCTCAGATCGCTGAAAAATATTTACTGCAGCAGCCACTTCCAACCCTCCAATTGTTCCCTCGTAATTTTTTCCACAGTTTGGCTTATGGGCTTCTACTCTCTCTCTATCCACGCCGGCACATGTGCATCCTTGACAATATTTTGTCAAAATCTCAAGATCCAGGACTTTTCCTGTGTCAACATTTGTTGCCGTTGCAACTCCATTCTTAGACATGTGTCCTCTGCCAGGAACCATCAAGGCGATGCTGATATCAGTGCAAGCATCATTTGCTTCCACTGTTTCTTTTGTTGCAGATATCATGGAATCTGTAGCCACTCCCTTTACAGATCATCAATGACATTTGTGTAGCGTTCATACTCTGTAGGAGGAACTGGCAAACTCATGATGCTGCACAACATTTTCCCAGCTGCCTGACCCTTCCCAATGCACCTCAGTCCACATACTAAACTTACGTTATTAGTATACAAGTTTTTTTGCACTTGCATGATCTGCAAAACGATTTAGAGAATTCGCAGTTCTGACAGGAAATACGTAAATGACAAACAATTCCTTTCGTATCTGATTCATCTTCAGACAGTTTTACTGCACCACTACAAAGAGAACAACTCACTGCTTCACTTAGAACACGAGCCAAAATACCGAACTCCACAATTATATTCGTATCCATTACTTTTTCTACACTGAGCTCCTAATAAACTCAAAAGTCAACTTTCCTCTTTGGATCGCAAGGGGGGGGAGAGGGTATTGCACTTCTCTTGTCACTGCTGTCGCTTGTAGTTCCTTGTGATATACTCAAACAAGCTTCATCAGCTACACATTTTCGGTAAAACCTGTTACCTTTGCTTCTTCGCTTATTGAATATTCCGCGTGGTTTTGTCAACTTTCTTCTGCAAAATGCTGACAACGTTTGCTTTTTGAGCGAACTAAAACCCACTAAACAGAAAGTTATTCACGAAACACTTCGTTCCATTCAAACAAAGAGCTACGGAAACAATGTGTAGAGCAGACTGTCAACAACAAAACAACAGCCTTCTATAGTGAATAGTTTCGGAAACATGTCCATTCAAATGAGTCCATGAAAGTCGTGAGGGAGGAAAACTGACAGTGCAGATATACAGTAAAAGACGATAATACCAACAAGATAATACTTCTACCAAATAAATATCAGAATGTTCAGGAGATTCCGTAGATTTTAATGAAACAAAAAATAAAAACCAATTGTTTTTCCATTTTTTGCCCCGGGTCTCCCCTTAAAAACCACAACCAGGCTGGCCGGCACCCCAGTCCGTCGTCGTTAATTTGCCGGACGGATTCAATCCGCGGCCGTCACATCTCCAACGTCCTGGAAGCGGTTTAGTAAATATGCACGGCACGGCTACGCAGACGAATGTCGGTCACTCCATCAGGAGCATTCAAGACCTTTGTACAGAGCGTAAGCGTTACACAATAACGGCAGCCGAGCAAATCTTCTATCGTACCAATCATCCAGTGGGAGAATTATAACGTGCACTTCCAGTTACGGTGGTACTGCGACAGAGAGAGCTGTTGAAATTAAACTTCTAGGTGACGCTATAAATAGACGCTGAAGTTTTCACTTAATTCTGTTTGCAGCCCTACTACCCCCTTCCCCCTCTCGTCGCTGTTCAAACAACTGAGTGGCTGAGTTGGCGTTTCTTCCTCACCAATTCTTAATTAATATTTCACTATCGATGTTGTTTGGCTTTGGATGTTTTTGGATATGTAGTGTCGCTGGTTGTTTGCGTTCTGTATTACTGCAGACGACGTTATCTGATTCCTAGTTGTCATAGCCTCATCCACGGAGGGTTTCAGTTGCCATGCTCAGTTGAAACGGGGCAACCAATTCTGTATTTCACTTTCATCAAAATTAGTGTGATTTTGTAATTCTGAGACTCACAACAAAGTAACCCATAAGAGAACGTTTACTGATGAGACGGAATTACGGTGAATGGGAGTACAGTGTTTTGGGAGTAGGGTAAGTGTTCTTGTTTTCATTGGCGTGTGAAGGAGATGCGGTATTTTGGCGCCATTCTCTAGTTGGAGGCAATTTTCGCGATTGAGTAATCAGTCCTTTTTAGTTTTGCATTTGTAAACTGGCACTGTTTCGACAAGAAGAAATTAGGGGGCGTACGACAGAAGGCACTACACGCTTGGTCGTGGAGGTGTCCGCCTCATCTTGCCCTTCGGTCGCTGAGATGTCCTTATCGAATCCGGATCGACTTGGCGCTGCATCGCAGTTCGGCCTTGCAACATTTTCACGTTGCGACACGGTGCTGACGACCTGGTCTCCACGAAAGGCACTTCTGCAGAATACAGTGCGTTGCAACACTGTTATACTTACGGCGAGCATAACTCGCAGCATCGGCAGAGTAGCTCAGTACGATTTCACACTTTTGAAATCCAGGATAAGCGCCTGTCTCAAGTTCATCTCACGTTTATGAATGTGTGGACTTTTGGGGACTGTCACTACTTCGATTCACTGTTTGTCAGTAATTTTCCAGGTTATGTAGAGTGGAATTATCGTTGCATTTCATTTGAGCGTAAATTCTCAAGTCTGCAAGTAGTAAATACATAGATGGGCAAGTAACACAGCTATTCAGTTAAGCTTACAGCTGAGTTCGGAAACAGAACAGTTACGATTTTCGTAGTTGAATTTATATGTCGTTAATTGATGCGTTTCTGAATAAATTTGAATATTTAACTAATCAGTGGTTCCGTTTGATAATGTCGCTATAGTTGAGCCATGCTGCGGCTCACGTTGGTGCTGTTTGTAGGTTTTCTCCCTCTGTTGGAGGCCAGACAGTATCCTTTAGTTGGCGTAGTTGTGGTTGTTTGTCTCCTTCTCGTCTTGACTGGCGCCACTCGTTTCGCAAGCGTTGCCTGTCCGTAAGTGGCAGCAGCGACGTTATCGATATGTAGTAGCTGTTGCCCTATCTTTGGGGCGACTTCGTTGTCTTTCCGTGTCGTGTGAGTGTGCAGATTGGTTGGGGACTCAGGAGGAGCCAGGTCCGCACAATGCGGGAACACGCCAGGACTGCTGGCAGCAAGCATGGACTGCCGGATGGAAGAGCTGTGGCCACGAGGGAGCACGACCTCGTCGTAAACCGGATCCAGCATATTGTAAGTTGAGTGCATTTCAATCGAAGTAGAGAAACCTCCGCCACTGTGATATCTCGCGATTCTCCAGTGGCTTGGGTTCGTGTTGCTGCTCGTAGTGTCGCCGAGGTGAAGAGCAGCGAGTGAAGTGCTTGGGGAAGGCGGATCTGATTAGCCTTCCTCGACTTCTTATTACTACTTACTGTGTTCAACTTGTAAAAATTTGTTCATTCAACCAGCGGGCGGCTGGTGATTCTTCTGCACTGGTGGTAGTGATTTCTTTCTCCTTCTGGGCGCTCTAAACACAGTATTCTGGGGACGGAATGCAGACCACCGGTTCCGGCTTTGGCGTATTGTTCCACCGTTACATTTGGTTCATCGGGCGTTAGGTAGCTTCAGCAAGATTATCGGTCTGAGTTACCATTTTGTGAAGTGAATGCAACTCTTGGCTGCCTATCTCATCGCTCATGAAAGTGTTCGTTGCCGGACCTTCTCAGAGGTTGACTCTTGGAGCACTGTCTGTGACTGGTCTTTTTGTTTTATTATTTATTACCATACGTTGTAATGCCTACATTGAAGGTTATGTATGTCTAGTTAATAGTTCCGGTCGCCTTCTGGAATAAATCTAGCAGTGTAAGTGTTGTGTTACAAGGTTACCATCATCTTATTTCACCCGTTTGGTGGTCAGTTATTTGTTTATTTTAATTAACCTTTGCTGGTATTTGCTGTTTTTTTTATATTATTGCCGTTCCTGGCGTGTAAGGCCTTAAGCCGTGATAGTGGTCATTTGCTTTGAAAAAAATAATTCGATATTTGTATTTTAACAGTAAGCCTTAAAACATTATTTACTGTCATTCCTGGCGTCTGATACCTTCTGCTATGTTTGTGGCCACTTACGTTTTAATATTTCATTACCTGTCAGCTGTAATTGCAGCGAGTTCTTAAACATTCTTAATTTTTTGCCATTCTTGGCTGTTAAGACCTGCAGCCGTGATCACAGTAGCTTGTTTGTTTTAAAAACGTTATTTGTATTTGTATTTTATGGTGATTTGCTAAATGTAACGCATTGAAACCACTATTATTTACACAGTTGTTTATTCCGTCATTAACAACGCGTGGTAGTTTTTTTATTTATTGTTGAGTCTGGAATTAATGTTTTAAAGATAATTGTGTGCAACTGTAAAAGGCAACGAATAGTAACTGATTACGGCCCCGTCCACAATCGTAACCGAATCCTGGCTTCCCTTGACTACCAGGTCTCAATAGCAGATGCAGTTAATCAGCGTTTAGTGTGGCATTTCAAATGATAGTAAATCAAATGAAAATTAATTATTCCAGTCTTGTAGCATCACTCACATTCATATTTATGCAAATTCCCCACCTGAAAGTCTGTGCTGAAGGCTATAATTTCGCATCGACTTAACTTTGGCACAACTGAAATTTAAACGGTAGATGTTAAGTGTGTTACCTATCCGCAGCTGGTTTTTGAGGAGTTGGGCATATAAGGACCACCGGAGTTTTGCATAGTGATGTCACATTTCATTTGTGTTTTGATAGTCTACATCTACATCTACATGGATATTCTGCAAATCACATTCAATTGCCTGCCAGAGGGTTCACCGAAACATCTTCACTTTTCTCTATTATACCAGTATCATACAGCGCGCGGAAAGAATGAGTACCTGTATCTTTCCGTACGAGTTCTGATTTCCCTTATTTCTTCGTGGTGATCGTTCCTCCCTATGTAGGTCGGTGTCAACAAAATATTTTCGTATTCGGGGGAGAAAGTTCGTGATTGGAATTTCGTGAGAAGATTCCGTTGCAACGAAAAACGCCTTTCTTTTAATGATTTTCTTCCCAAATCCTGTGTAATTTCTGTGACACTCTCTACCATATTTCCGTATAATACGAAACGTGATGCCTTTCTTTGAACTTTTTCAATCTACACCGTCATACCTATCTGGTAAGGATCTCACACCGCGCAGCAGTATTCTAAAAGAGGACGGACAAGAGTAGTGTAGGCAGTCTACTTAGTAGGTCTGTTACATTTTCTAAGTGTCCTGCCAATAAAACGCAGTCTTTGGTTTGCCTTCCCCACTACATTTTCTATGTGTTCCTTCCAGTTTAAGTTGCTCGTTATTGTAATACCTAGGTATTTAGTTGAATTCACGGCTTTTAGATTAGACTGATTTATCGTGTAACCGAAGTTTAACGAGTTCCTTTTCGCACTCATGTGGATGACCTCACACTTTTCGTTATTTAGGGTCACCTGCCACTTTTCGCACCATTCAGATATCTTTTCTAAATCGTTTTGCAGTTTGTTTTGATCTTCTGATGACTTTATTAGTCGATAAACGACAGCGTCATCTGCAAACAACCGAGGAAGGCTGCTCATATTGTCTCCAAAATCGTTTATATAGATAATGAACAGCAAAGGGCCTATAACACTACCTTGGAGATCGCCAGAAATCACTTCTGTTTTACTCGATGACTTTCCGTCAATTACTACAACTGTGAACTCTCTGACAGGAAATCACAAATCCAGTCACATAGCTGACACGATATTCCATAAGCACGCAATTTCACTACGAGCCGCTTGTGTGGTACAGTGTCAAAAGCCTTCCTGAAATCCAAAAATACGGAATCGATCTGAAATCCCTTGCGAATAGCTCCCAACACTTCATGTGAATAAAGAGCTACTTGTGTTTCACAGGAACGATGTTTTCTAAACCCATGTTGACTGTGTGTCAATAGACCGTTTTCTTCGAGGTAGTTCATAATGTTCGAACACAATATATGTTCTAAAATCCTGCTGCATATCGACGCTAACGATATGGGCCTGTAATTTAGTAGATTACTCCTACTACCTTTCTTGAATATTGGTGTGACCTGTGCAACTTTCCAGTCTTTGGGTACGGATCTTTCGTCGAGCAAACGGTTGTATACGATTGTTAAGTATGGAGATAATGAATCAGCATACTCCGAAAAGAACCTAATTGGTATACAGTCTGGATCAGAAGAATGGCCTTTATTAAGTGATTTGAGTTGCTTCACTACTCCTAGGATATTTACTTCTACGTTACTCATGTTGGCAGCTGTTCTCGATTCGAATTCTGGAATATTTACTTCGTCTTCTTTTGTTAAACCATTTCGAAAGGCTGTAACTCTGCTTTGGCAGCACTGTCTTCGACAGTATCTCCATTGCTATCGTGGAGAGAAGGCATTGATTGTGTCTTGCCGCTAACATACTTCACATACGACCAGAATCTCTTTGGATTTTCTGCCAGGTTTCGAGATAATGTCTCGTTGTGGAAACTGTTACAAGCAACTCGCATTGAAGTCCGTGCTAAATTTCGAGCTCCTGTAAAAATTCGCCAATCTTGGGGATTTTGCGTCTGTTTAAATTCGGCATGTTTGTTTCGTTGTTTCTGCAACAGTGTTCTAACCCGTTTTGTGTACCAATGAGGATCAGCTCCGTCGTTTGTTAATTTATTTTGCACAAATCTCTCAATTGCTGCTGATACTATTTCTTTGAATTTAAGAGGCCGTTTACCCATCGAAATATCGATGACTGTCTAAGACGTTACCAGTTTACATTCTCGAAAGCTATTTTCTCAACGTACACTCCTGAAGCTACTTACACATGTGAGGGTGACTCCCCATTCAAGAAAACACGATGCGTCCTCCAAACCGAGATACCATCAATCTACAGGGTGAAAAGTATTTAAACCGACAAACTCTGGGAGTTGTAGGGGACATCAAAGCAAATATTTTCCCAAGTGTAATTTTTTCCTTTGAAGAGTATTTAAACCGGTAGAGGAAGATTTCTCTGGCGACAAATTAATTAAACCAACAAAAATGTCCAGAGCGGACATATCTGGGGATCGAGCAGGCCTTGGTACAGGACCACCTCCGCCAATCCACGTTTCTGGGAACTGTTGGTCCAGGAATCGACGCACACGACGACTGAAATGTGCCGGCGCCAAGTCATGTTGGAACCACATGCGTTGTCGTGTAGGGAGTGGGACGTTTTCCAGCAATTCTGGCAATGCTCTGGTAAAAAAATTGTAATAGTGCCTGCCAATTAATGGCCTAGGTAGCAGATACGGCCAAGTTAAACAGTCCCCAACAACACCGACCCACACACTAACGAAGAACCGCACTTGATAACGCTAATAACTGTGGCATGTGGGTTATCCTCACTCCAAACATGCGAATTGTGCATGTTGAAGACTCCATCACGCCCGAACGTTGCTTCATCGGTAAACAACACAGAGGATGGAAACGTAGGATGCATTTCACAGTGTCCCAGGTACCGCTGTGCTCTGGGTGGATAATCAACTGGTTCCAGGTTGTGGACACGCTGTAAGTGAAATAGGCGTAACAATTGCTGTCGAAGGACCGTTCTTACATTCGTCTGATTCGTCCCCATGTTACGTGCAATTGCACGAGTGCTGATTGAAGGATCCCGCTCCACATGCTGCAAGACAGCTTCCTCAAATTGCAGCGGTCTTACCGTGCGACGGCGTTCCTGTCCAGGTAATCTGCTAAATGACCATGTGTAACGCCGGAAATGCATATCCTCCGATTTCAATGTATTGTACTATAAATTTTTTTTCTTATTTTGTTACCTGAAGATATAACATTTCTGTGTCTTTATATATTGTAATTGTTTCACAATATATATATATATATATATATATATATATATATATATATATATATATATATATATATATATAGATGCATTTATGTCGATGTACTAGGGCTATCCACGAAGTACATTACGTTTAGGAATTAAAAATAAATAAAGTATTGGAAATTTTTTTTATTATATACAGATGAAAGCCACACTTAAATACTACTTTTCTACATAGTTGCCATTTAAATTAAGGCACTTACCGTAGCGATGGACGAGCTTGGAAATTCCTTCGTCGTAAAATTCGACCGCCTGCGCCTTCAACCACGTAATGACTGTCTTTTGGGACAGAAAAGGTGTGATTTTTGTGGATTTCCTGGAAAGAGGCACTACAATAAACTCTCAAAGGTATTGCCAAACTCTGCACAACCTCAGAAGAGCAATACAAAACAAGCGCAGGGGAAAGTTGGGCTCAAAGATCTTGCTGATTCACGACAACGCTCGGGCCCACACGGTAAATGCCACTCGTGAATTCTCGAATCTTTTAAGAGGGAGTTGTTTCCTCATCCGCCGTACAGTCCCGACCTGGCACCGAGCGACTTCCACTTATTCCCAGCAATGAAGAAGTGGTTGGCTATGCAGTGTTTTAATGACGACGCACAGCTTCAAGAAGAGGTAACCACGTGGTTGAAGGCGTTGGCGGCCGAATTTTACGACGAAGGAATTTCCAAGCTCGTCCATCGCTACGATAAGTGGCTTACTTTAAATGGCAATTATGTAGAAAAGTAGTACTTAAGTGTGGCTTTCATCTGTATATAATAAAAATATTTTCCAATACTTTATTTATTTTTAATTCCAAAACGTAATGTACTTTGTGGATAGCCCTCGTATAATTGGTTTGTTTTGTTAATATTATTTGTATTTTTACGCTGGGTCTTGCCTAGGGAAAACTGTGCTATCGAACGATTACATCTATAGGTCGTGTGGAGAACCAAAGTGTTTAGGATCTTTGGTAGTGTTAACTCTGCCGCGTGCAGCACGGGGAGAGCGGAGTCTGGCTGGAGTAGGGCGGTGGAGCAGGTGGGTTGTGTGACGCTCCCGCGAGTTGCCGCGCTTTCGGGGTTTGGCAGCATGTAATTGCGCTCGACTTGCTATGATAGTTTCTGACACGGTGTCGCGGACGGGAAGCATTAGCTGGCGCACATCAAGAGCCCGTTTCACTGGTGACCGTGTCGAGAAGAAGGAGCGCCAACATCCAGCTTCTGCAACAGCGACGGCCGACAACGAGTGACTGTCGCCATCTCCTCGATCGACGACTTCAAACGTTCAATCAACCGACAAGGAAGACTGGAAGCACGCAAAGTCTTCAAAAATGGTTCAAATGGCTCTGAGCACTATGGGACTCAACATCTTAGGTCATAAGTCCCCTAGAACTTAGAACTACTTAAACCTAACTAACCTAAGGACAACACACACACCCATGCCCGAGGCAGGATTGCAAAGTCTTAGAACTGTACGGCAGACCTCAGCTTTTGAAACTGTTGCATCACAAAATTACAGCGACGTAGCATGAACCTTTGTTGCTCATTGTCCCAGCTGCATTAGCAAGCAGGGTCCCTTACTTTTCCGGAATGAACCCGAGTGTCGTTGAAATTCAAACGCCAGCATTAAAGTAATATCATTCGATTTCACTGCTTTAATTTCAAAGTTCAGTTAAAGTATTCATAGCTGGCTACAATATTTAGATTACACAAGCACAAATTAAGAGTGCGAATTTTGTTAGCATATTTTAGCTTACCTGTGACTGCAGCTCAGCTTGGTACGTACTAAATTTTACTATTGTTAATTGTTGAAAATCATTTAATACAAGTTCAGAGTTAAATCTCTTATTTCTAAATTGCGTAGATTCAAGTTGCTTTTGAGATGATTGTTGAGGTAGCCCAAGACTAATCTTATTTTATTTTATTTCTTAGTGCTTCTGAAACCAAGTTCACTATTAATTTCAGTCACTAAATTAACTTTCAATTTTCCGGTTTTATTAATTCTTTTGCTAAATTAAGTCAGAGTGTAGCGAAATTTATTACTTCTGACAAACTTTCAGTTTTCACACAACACGTGTCAACCTTCAGTTGCCACACTTTTAGTGCTAATTATTTGTGCAATAACCTTTCTTTTTCAGTTATTATAGTAGTTGTCCATAGGACTAGCGACTGTAATTTTCCCCAAATCTCAAATATCAAATTGACGTCAGTTAATTGTTAACGTAACGACCGCATATTTACTTCCTTTATTAACTTTACCCTTTCTCTAAATTAATTTTCACTAATTTCATTTGCATTTTTCCTTTCATATAGATGTAACCCTTTCCTCCCTCTTTACCGACAAATTAACTCCGGTGACGATTGCTTTTTCCAAATTTCCATTAGGTGCACGCGGTTTAATTTTTCACTGTCAATAAGGTCGATAAGTGAGAGGGAGGTTACACATGTCTCACGCAGACGTTGGTACACAGCAGCAAAGGTCGCATGATGCGGGATACGGTGATTAGGATATTGTTGTTGATAAACCCGCTGTGCAGCTCGTCCGTTGTGGTGCGGTACGTATTACGCACCAACCATATCAGTGTACTCACTCCAGGTGTATCGCTCCATTAGTAAATAGAGACAATGCTCTACTACACTGGTGGACAGCAGTTGCCTACAACTGAAGAGCGTAATACGGCCTCCACCGGTTTAAATACTCATCATAGGAAAAAAGGACATTAGGGAAAAATATTTCTTTTAATGTCCCCTACAACCTCCCAGAGTTTGTCGGTTTAAATACTTTTCACCCCTTACACACAAATTTTGCACCATACGCCTCATGATCGGAGAGGGGCAACTGGAATGTGAGAGCAATCAAAGTGAATCATCTATTTTGCTGCCTTCCTTGAATGGAATGTTTTAGATGTCGTGCAGCCAGGTGCGGCAGGGCCACAGCGGGTCAGAGCTCTCTGCGGCTGACGGGCGAAGAGACTGGCGGTGCGCCTGCGGCAGGCAACCCGCGCGCCAAGCCTGGCGCCCCGCGCCTCAGCTGCAGCGCGGCGACAGCGCAGTGTCTGCGTGTGGCTGGCTGGACAGCGCACCCCGCGGCGACGTAATAAATACACGGGCGCTACAGCATGCAGCTCTGCACCGTGCTGTGCACACACGTTTTCCCGCCGTGCCATCACCACGCCCGCAGGCATCGCTGACATTCAACGCTGGCAAAGGTCACTCCGTGTCGGCAATGAACTTGCGTGGAAGGAAATATTATTATGTTGAACAAATGAAGAAAACTAGTTCCCTCTGTAATATCTCTTTATATTCGATGAATTATTCTGATACAATTCTACCCTTGAATGACGTTTACTAATTTTCTGTCTTCATACTCGCAGAATCCATGCGCAAAGTAGTTTCATACAATAGCTATGCCATGAGCGCATAATTATTCTTGTAGCACTCTCTGGTTGTTGTTAGAAAAAAGCTTTCGAGATTGTCTTCGTGCTGATTAGCCTGAGCATTGTTTGAAGAATTGTAATCTGAATATTGAGATTTATGACAAAAGATCCTTCATACAAAGGGTGTGTAACAATTTACATTATTTGACATTTGAGAATTAATGATATTCATCGATATATTGCGTAGTTGTTAATCAGAAGGGAACTTCCGAAAGACTGGATACGAACCTGCATTTAATAATAATGCAAGAGCTCCATTACTTCTTCGGAAGGTTAAACTTCATCAAAGCCAAATATCAGCTTGATCTGAGGTTTCCCGACTGATTATACAACGCTCCCAAAAATACGAGGCATTTTATTTGTACAGATTAGCAGACTGCCACAAAGCACGAGCCTGCAGAGAAGAAGAATCATCGCCTGATTTCATTCTAACAAGCAAAATTTCTGAATCATTTTGAGTGACTGAGTTATGACTGTTTTTCCTATTATGAATGATTGATTGCTCGAACGACTTGAGAACTACATAACTACATAATTACATAGATAAGAGGAAAAATTACACCTCAAATTTCATTTCCTCGAATTCTTACGGGATTAATTTGACCTCTTCTTGTGTAAATGAATA
The DNA here is from genome assembly GCF_021461385.2 of Schistocerca piceifrons. Taxonomy (NCBI): domain Eukaryota; kingdom Metazoa; phylum Arthropoda; class Insecta; order Orthoptera; family Acrididae; genus Schistocerca; species Schistocerca piceifrons. The sequence continues at coordinate 774,399,965 of NC_060140.1, read as the reverse complement.
TAAAATTCCGAGCAAAGCTGTTTAAAAACAGCATCTGTGCGTGTATATAGGAAATTTGTGGTAAGGACTATGGGACCAAACTGCTGAGGTCAGCGGTCTCTAGGCTTACACACTAATTCAACGAACTTAAACTAACTTACTCTAAGGACAACATACACACTCATGCCGAGAGAGGTCTCGAACCTCCGACAGGGGGAGCCGCACGAACAGTGACAAGACGCCACAGACTGCATGGCTACCCCGCGCGACTCTGTGCGTGTGTGTAGACTTAGAAGCAACGGGTGCGAAATGTAACATCTCTTTAGAGACCTTAGTGTTCCAGTAGGTGCCTTACTTCTTCGTAATATAGTGAAGACTGTTTATAAAAGTAAATAAAACTCCTTACACAAACGGAGCAATAATCAAAGTGTCGTGTACATAGTTCCGCATAGTCAGCGCGTACACAACTTTCCCACTAGAGCGTGCCCCGCTAAGCACAACAGCGCAGCCGCAGCGCTCGCCCGTCTCCGCACTACGAGATGGCGCTGCCACAGAGATGGACCAAATTCTGCTTCTGCCGATCTGTGTCTTAATATGTAACCCAGCCAATGAGATTGCTGCCAATGTAGAACCTTTTCTCCTCACGGATCACACTCACGCAGTGATACATGAACGCACGAGGTATTATAAAGAGTGTACAGACCTCCGATTAGTCAGTCTGCATTTGTCTGCATCAGTCTGTACCAGTCTGCATTTGTCTGTACAAGTTCTACCTTTGTCTGTACCAGTCTACAGTCAAGTTTCAGTCTGCACCTAATAAGATTACCATATTCCTGTACATAGCCATGAAGATAACTGTATAGACACTTTTGTCAAGTATCAGAGATATATGTGAGAATAAGATTAACGTACCAATACCAAAGGAACTTCAGATTGTAAATAGCATCCAGAACCAAGTTAAGTAATTTTTATGCTTGTTATTATTTTAATAAATGTATGTGACAATTAATCAAATTGTGTTTGAAGTTGGTCACCGTCAATCCACTACTCCAAGCGTGCAAGTGGCATTTCTATCGTCTGACCTAACGTCAGAAGGTAAACACGCCTCGATAAGACCACGAGACATATTGCTGACACTCGCCTACTTCGTTAGAGCGACAAGTCAAATAATCTGATGTGTGTGTACTGAAGGTCTTACTGTACGCACACCACACAAAGTAAAAGTAGTCTCAACAAAAGTGTGCGATAAGACAACCTTTATTTTGATTACGGAAACGTTACGAAACGTTACAGGCAGAATAAAACTCGTAAAGACGTAAGTCTTGTCGGAAGTTTGACGTATTACTGAGTTATTTCCAAAAATAGAACTGAAGGTAGAGGGAGAAAAGATACTAGTCTGACCGCCTGCAAGATGGGCGACAGACGTCCACGATTGGAAGATTGGGAAGAACGTAAACAATGGAGGTTGAGAAGGAGGAACAGCAAAAACTGCAAATAACTCGCAAAATATAGGGTGATTATAATTAAAGTTAAACTTTCAGACCGCTGTAGAAATAACACCACTGGCCAGAATGACGTCAAATTGCAACGGAATATTATCGGAGAAGGGGCAAAACGTATGGCAGAAGAAAAATAGTTACAAAATGTAGCAATAGATAGTGCTGTAAGCATCATAATTTTGTAGTGGTCGACTACAAATGGCAAATGAATCATATAACAATGCCTAAGGTGTACGTTTGACGTTAAACAAACTGTACTACTCAGCGTGCATGGGTGTACAGGTGTGATACTGTTAGTTACGTAAGACCTCCACCACAGTAAGGTTATATGACATCGGATGGGAAAAATCGGTTTTTCATTGTCCTGAGGCCAAAATCCTCATAAAACGCTTCACCCACATCGGTTTTTAATCGTCCTGAGGCCAAAAACTGCATAAAAAGCATCAATCAAAAACAAATCGGATTATTAATTTCCGGGTGAGTGGCTTAAAACATGTTCGCCATTCTGAATAAAATGTTCTCGGTTATTCAGCCGCGTCAATTCGAATAAAATCCTCGGGCTTTCGACGGCCATCTCCGCCATCGTCGTCGGGAGTTCACTGACTGCCGGGGCTGCTACGGTTTCTGGCTTATTGAGGCATGATGACATCATCAGCAGCCAATCAGATCGACCCAATGTGGCCCGCGCGCGTAAGTCGAACCCCGCAGCTAGCGGAGCTATTGCTCGTGGCAGCACCGGTGAAAAAATGGTTCAAATGGCTCTGAGCACAATGGGACTCAACTGCCGAGGTCATTAGTCCCCTAGAACTTAGAACTAGTTAAACCTAACTAACCTAAGGACATCACACACATCCATGCCTGAGGCAGGATTCGAACCTGCGACCGTAGCGGTCTTGCGGTTCCAGACTGCAGCGCCTTTAGCCGCACGGCCACTTCGGCCGGCCGCACCGGTGACGTCAGGTGACGCCAGGGACAGACGCCACGTTTGAAACTGCCGCTCCCGTGTCGCGCATCAGTCTTTGCTTTCTTTCGATGTCCAACGCCCGCTCCCATGCCCTGCTGAGTGTGTAACACTGTTCTCTGTTGAAATTGTTGTTCTTTAAACGAATCTTGGCCGCTTCCTTTACAATGGAGTCCCAATATGTAGACGCATGAGAGAGCACTTTTGTATTTTCGAACTGACGACGATGGCGGAGATGGCCATCGAAAGCTCGAGGATTTTATTCGAATTGATGCAGCTGGAAAACCGAGAACGTTTTATTCATGTATGTCGTCGCAAAAGACTCCGAGGACACATATTCACTATTCTGTCCACCGTTTTCTGCAACCCAAGTTGAAATCGAGGAACAGCATGTTCCACAACTGATCGAAGTGTTTCCGGGGTCACGTTCAGAATGTGTTGCGCATTGAGTGCCCTCAATGGAGCTATGTTTGCAATCAGAACACTGAACACAACATCTTTCAGATAGCCCCACAGCCAGAAGTCACACGGATTTAGATCAGGTGATCTGAACGGACAGGCTGTGGGGAAATGGCGGCTGATAATTCTAGCATTTCCGAAATGGCGCATCAGCAGCTGTTTAAATGGAATGGCAATGTGCTTGCGCCATCTTGCATAAAAATAATCAGATCCACACATCCGCGCTGCGCAAAAGACACTCATAGCGCTTACCAGTATGGTACAGATAGACACTCATAGCGCTTACCAGTGATGGTACAGGTAACACGACCGGAAGCATCTGTCTCTTCGAAGAAAATATGGCCCAGTGATAAATGATGACGCAAACTCGCACCACTCAGTGACCTTTCCAGAATAAAGTGGTACTGGTTGATTTGCATGTGGATTTTCCGTTGCCCATATTCGAAAATTCTGTGTATTTACATATCCTGTGGGTTTCGTCTGTCCACAAAATCTTCCAAGGCGATTCATTATTCACTTCCAAGCGAGCAAGAAATTCTAAATCAAAGGTCTCTCTTGCTCGCAGGTCAACAGGAAGCAACTCGTGCACATGGGAAATTTTCCGTGGTTACCAAACAAGGATGTTTTGTAGGATTTTACGCACCGAGCTCACTGGTATGTCCAATGTTCGGACAATTCTCCTTGCACTACACGTTAGCACATCACCACTCGTCTCCTCCTGCACTGCTGTGGTCACTGCTTCCCCTGACGTCGAATCTATTCGTTTCCTCGGCGGCCGCGGTGGTCTAGCTGTTCTAGGCGCACTGTCCGGAACCGCGCGACTGCTACGGTCGCAGGTTCGAATCCTGTCTCGGGCATGGATGTGTATGATGTCCTTAGGTTAGTTAGGTTTAAGTAGTTCTAAGTTCTAGGGGACTGATGACCACAGATGTTAAGTCCCATAGTACTCAGAGCCAGCCATTCGTTTCCTCCCTCTACCATCTTGTACTCCAAAGGAACCCGTGCTTTCGAATTTCCGAAATGGTTCAAATGGCTCTGTGCACTATTGGGACATAACATCTGAGGTCATCAATCCCCTAGAACTTAGAACTACTTGAACCTAACTAACCTAAGGACATCACACACATCCATGCCCGAGGCAGGATTCGAACCTGCGGTCGTAGCAGTCGCGCGGTTCCGGACTGAAGCGCCTAGAACCGCTCGTCCACCGCGGCCGGCCGAATTTCCGAATCATTTTCTCCAGACCCACGGCAGTTGTCGGACCAAAAAAAATGGTCCAAATGGCTCTGAGCACTATGGGACTTAACATCTGAGGTCATCAATCCCCTAGAACGTAGAACTACTTAAACCTAACTAATCTAAGGACATCACATACATCCATGCCCGGGGCAGGATTCCAACCTGTGACAGTAGCGGTCGCGCGGTTCCAGACTGTAGCGCCTAGAACCGCTCGGCTACTCCGGCCGGCGTTATCGGACCAACGTCTTTTTTTCAAATCCTTCAGTGTCCGGAATTTCTGCAGAGCGACGCGTGCACAGTCATCATTCTTGAAATACAGCTTTACAAGCAGAGCTCGATCCTGCATTGAGACAGTCATGGACGAACGTCGCAGACCCGAAAGATGGAAAACCCGTGTACCCGGCGTGTTTGTACCAACTTCAGAGGGTCGTGCGCATAACAGGTGTTTTCATTTACGTATTCTGACACATACAGCGCCTTCTATTGATCAATTTTCACACTTTTGTTTTCTTCTGCCATACGTTTTGCCCCTTCTCCGATAATATTCCGTTGAACTTTGACATCATTCTGACCAGTGGTGTTATTTCTGGAGCGTTTTGAATGTCTAACTTTAATTATAATCATCCTGTACAATGGAGTGTAAAACTTAAAGCTGACAGTAACCATCGATGTTATGTCACCGACGGGTAACATACCTCGATGAAACTTGCACCATACACAGAAAGAATTATTACAGTATAGCTTAGGAAGTAATTGAAAGAAATGTGCAATGAGGTGAACAGAACTGGTGCATTTATTCAAAGACAATAATCACACTGAAGACGCTACTATTTATGAAGGTTCTCTGGGTATTACGAAAGGTGGGACTGATCTTTAAATATGATGTATGATCAGCACGAATAGCAATGCATGCTTTGCAACGTGCTCCCATGCTGGCCAAAAGGTTGATAAAGAGTTCTTGTGTTATGGCCTTAGATTCGTTGATTAGCGCGGTTGACAACTGCTGAATGGCCGCTGGTGCATGTGGACGTGGTGCTGTAGGTCTCCTCAGCGCATTCCACACGTACTCGATGGGATTTAAATCGGTGGGGAACAGACAGGCCAGGTTATTCACAAACAGCCCTTCCTTCCGAGAGTTCCTCCACTTGCCTGTTCGATACGTTCGCGCAGTGTCATCCATAAAAATAAAGTCGAGCCGAAAGCACTTGCGGAAGGAGTACAGCGTGAAAATAGCATTGACCGGTGTTCAGAGATTTGGAGGTCAGTACACTCGTGCAACACTATGCCTCCCACAGTATAACACCAGCACCTCCAAAACGACCATGTTAGCCAATATTCATGGCTGCGTTATGTATTCCCAAATCCTACCATGTGAGAGTACATCCAGCTTTGACAAACACGATCGATTTCTTGGTCTATGAGTTATGGTTTTGGGAGGCATGGACTTAATGACCTCCGAATTTTTAAATGCGATGGGCTCAACGGTCAACTTCATTGTGACACTGTACTTCCTCCCCATGTGCGTCTTTTCGGTGGTTCATTGGATGCTGACCTCATTTTTACGGACGACATGCGTAACCGCATCGCACAAGGCAGGTGAAGGAGCTCTTGAAACGAGAGGACATTCGATAAATGGACTGGCCTGTCCGTTTCCCGGACTTAAATCCCACGTAGCACATTTATGACGCTTGTGGAGATGTGCTGCTACATGTCCACATGTAGAAAGACCATCCAGCGATTATCAACGTCGCTGGTGGAGGAATGAAACGCTTTACCACAAAAGCTCCTAACCAGTCTTGTAGCCAGGTTGGAACACGCTGCAGAGCACTTATTCCCATCAGCAGTGATCACATACCCTCTTGAGAAATGTCCTGACTCTGTATTGTCCAGAGGACCATCATGAGTCGCAGCGACGTCAGCGTAATTATTGCCTTTGAATAAAAATGTCGTGTCTCTTTGTCTCACTGCGTATTCCTTTTTTTACTTTCTGTACGGTACTGTACTACATTGTACTGTACTGTAGAAGTACTTTCTAAGTATGGACCAAGTTTTATCGAGCTACGTTACTTGGCGCAGATATCGCGCTATAATTACTTGAAATTCCTGGGCAAGCAGGACAGAGCGGATGCGGTTATATTTGTGGAAAGGGGCCAAAGTAAGTTACTGTCAGTTGCACGCTACATATAAACTTTATTTCTTAAAACACACAATCACATAAGCAAGAATCAAACCTCTCAAGGTTTTAACTAAAGACCTCCTTTGATTTAATTTACATCGGTTGAAGGCCACATCGAAAATCCAAGTCACAAGGCCTAAGCAAGGAATTGAGGTACAGGAGTTATTCTGAAGGTTTCACTTCTTTAGAAAACATTTTCTTTATCTTTAATGTAAGCCTTAGCTTAAATTTTTCCCATAGAACTTGGCTGAAGGCCTCACATTAATCAAGAACAGTTTTACGGCTTAAGGACAAGACAAAGATTTTCAAAGTTTAATATGAATTGGCTGAAAACGGCTGAAGGCGGCTTCTCAACAAAACAATTTAACGGCTTAAGGCCTAGGAACAGAAGCTTTCAATGTGAAAAGGCTGAAGGCGCTATCTTAAGCTATTTCCTGCAAAACTCGGCTGAAGGCCCCATACTAAAGAATAACAATCTCATGACTTAAGGGCAAGACAAGGATCTTGAATTTTTAATTTAAGAGAGATTAAAACTCGTCTGACGGCCACACACCATGCAGAAAACAATTTTACGGCTTAAAGCCTAAAGGGAAGAGCTTCTAAATTTCAATTAAAATAGGCTAAAGGCTTTGTCCTAAAATACTTCACATAACACTCGACTAAAGGCCACATACGAAACCCAAACAACCTCACGGCTTAAGACCCAGACAAAGAAATTTCCAATTTTAATTGAAGCTGAAAAACTCTGCTGAAGGCCACATAAAAACTAGAAAATACATCTTACGGCTTAAGGCCTCTACAAAATTTTTCAACTTTTGATTTGAAAAGGTTGAAAACTCAGCTGAAGGCCACATACCAACTTGAAACCAATTTACAGCTTAAGGCCTAGGCACAAAAAATTTTCAATTTTGATTTTGAAAGGCCACATACCAAACAAGAAAAAATTTTTTTATGGCTTAAAGTGTAAGAAGAAAAGCCTTGCAATTTTAATAATCTAAAACTAGGCTGAAGGCCACACAGAGTGCTTAAGATTAGAAAGGAAATCACTATTTAGAACACAAGGAGCGGCGCTCAGAAGGTTCCAAGGATCGGCCTGGGAAGGTAACACTAACGCACGTTTAGGTGAGACAGGCAGCTAGATCGACAACCTCTTAATCAGAAGGCAACCCAATCGAAAGCCAGCCGACGAACCAACCAACAAGGTCAGTTCTGGGTCCCCCGACCAGCAAAACGGCAACAAGATGTCAATAGCACAACGTTCTGGATACTGGTGCCCAATGCAGCCAAGTCAGAATAAACGCCCAAAAACACCTCATCTGTCGAACTACACGCCGTGCTGGAAAGCATCAACAAAACGAGGAAAATACACTGCCAAAAGCTACATCAACGACCAGGGCAGGTCACGTGAACGTCAACGGCCACAAGGAAGAAGATACCGCTGATACACTTCATTAGTGAAGGAATGAATTAAATTAAGTTAAACACCACACGGGAAGATGGCTGCAATTCTAGCCGACTTCAATGAACACACGTTTTTGCTCGTGGGAATCTCCCAGAAAGCGACAACCAGGATCAAACGACGAGATGTGATAGCAGCTGAGGCTTGATAGTAGGTCAAGTGAGCACTCAACTTTAGTGTCCAGGATCGGTGGGCGAAGAACTTCGTAACCCTCGCAAGAAGCGCCTCACAACTCCAACCGCGCGTGCACGCCCCCATCAGCTCCGGCTTGACTACACGCCACGAAAAAAAATTCCTCGGTGCTCTGCCCCAACCGGCCGACTGCCACACACAGCACACCCAGAAAATATATCCGCCACACCAAAGATAGTACAGCAGTACTAGAATCGATACACGCTGCTGCTGCTACTCATGGAGAGAAGACAGCAACGTTATGGCGGTATCCGTAGAAGAAATAAGACACCACTGGACTGCAACCAATGATAAAAAAGAAACAAGGCATGAAGCAAGCCAGCCACGGCTCATTACTTTCATCCTTAAATTTTGAGCAGCAGTGTATAAATAAAATAGAATCAATATCAGAAACTACCATGTCGACCTTGAGAAGGTTTCCATGGAAAAATCATACACTCACAATACGGTGTGAAACACAGCGTAAAGTTGCGTTTGTCATACCACACCATAAGTCGTACTGCAGCCACATCTGATCCCACGTTTTTGAAATTTGACGTCAAGTGGTGTGGAACAGAATTGAGTAGTTGTATGCTACTGTATGCTGACTGTAAGCAATTTCAGAGAAGCATATGATGATAAAGTAGTCGTTTTCTATAATTATTATTGCGATCTCTGCCATTCATTTATGCATAATCAGGTGGCAGGAAAGTTGCAGTTTATGCCTGTAATTCTCGCGTGAAACGGTATAGGTCTCAGTGCCTAAACTGTACCAACGGAGAATTCGTTCATCGGACAGGTACGACTTACGCACCGATGGAAATTACAAACCAGCTAAAAACTTTTTATTTCAATTGATCAATATGACAAAGTGAGTTTATAATAAGTGGAAGCAGGAGGATATGGACGGAACTTTGGCGAAACATCGGAATGGTGAAATTGGATTTAATGAAGCATGTATAAGATATAATACACCAAATCGTAACCTGCGTCGTCACTTGAACGGTTTAAGTAAAATATCAAGATGTGAAGGACATAATGATATGGCAGCAGAGATCGAAGGTGAATTAAAACAGCATCTCATTAACTTTGGGTCCACTTTCTTCGGAGTAAACTAACTCGCTGAGAAATATCATCTGCCACATTGCTTCGAAAAAGGAAAACAGATATGAGATAAAAAAATGGCAATAGAATTTTACGAAAGATAATTCCACACTGTCTTTGCGAGTTCCCAAAGTAGTATCGATGGCACGAAGGAGGGGCTTTGATAAATAACGTGTTAAGGAGTTTTTTTGATAAATATCAGGAAGTACTAGGCTGAACACAACTTTACTACTGAACAGATATACAACGTGGCTGAAACGATATAATCCATCGTTCACAAGCTGTCTAAAGTAATTGTCCGAAAAGGCAAACATCAAGTGAGCAGAACAAATTGTGTCTTACAAATGGGAGTGACATCGAATACAGGATTTGGATGCTCAACAAAAGAATGGATAGTGCAATAACAACTATTTGTCTGATTGCTAGAACATTTTATAAAATGTACAAAAGGAGAAAATAAGGGACTGGAAACAAATTTTGCTTTTAGTGGATGGACATAGCACACACATAAAAAATTTAGAGGGAATTCAGCCGGCTCGTAATTAAAGTATAAACATGTATCAAACGACTTATCGTTTACAGACACTGAACAGACCAGTCTTTAAAACACTAAAAAAACAACTATAATGAAGCGGCATCTTCGTGGCTACGTTCAAATCCTGCTAGTGTCAGAAAACAAGATAATGTTGCAGAACACTTGGGCAATGCATACCCTAGATCAGTTTGAATAGACGTAGCACTAAACGGTTTTAAAGAAACAAGCGAATGGGTATGTGATAGAAATGTGCTCAAAAAACAGTACATTGTAGCTGCTACTGTACATGTTGTTCATCAGTCAGACCAAGAATCGACTGATGGAAATCAAGCAACAACATCAAAATACGCACACATCAAAAATAGTTTTGCATCACCTCGGTTCCGAGAGTTCCGGAACCTGTACATAAAATTGGAATATAGCTCAATGTAAACATCATTTCCGCCCCCTTTATTGCTCATGAAATACGCACATTGTATGTTGTACCATTATACAGCGAGACTTTTTGTGGTGGTGGTCCAGATTGCTGTACACACCGGTACCTCGAACACCCAGTAGCACGTCCTCTTGTACTGATACATTCCTGTATTCGTCATGGCATACTATCCACAAGTTCATCAAGGCACTGTTGGTCCATATTGTCCCACTCCTTAACAGTGATTCGTCGTAGGTCCCTCAGAGTGGTTGATGGGTCACGGCGTCCATAAACAGGCCTTTTCAATCCATCCAAGGCATGTTAGGTAGGGTTTACGGCTGGAGAACATGCTGGCCACTCTAGTCGAGTAATGTCGTTATCCTGAAGGACTTCATTCACAAGATGTGCACGATGGGGGCGCGAATTGTCGTCCATGAACACGAAAGCCTCGTCAATATGCTCCGATATGGTTGGACTATCGTCGGAGGATGGTACTGACGTATCGTACAGCCGTTACGGCGCCTTCCATGACCACCAGCGGTGTACGTTTCCCCCCCCTTAATGCTACCCCAAAACAGCAGGGAAACTCCTCCTTGCTGCATTCGCTGGACAGTGCGTCTAAGGCGTTCAGCTTGACTGTTGCCTCCAAACACGTCTCCGACGATTGTCTGTGAAAACATATGGGACACTCATTGGGGAATAGAACGTGTTGCCAATCCCGAGGGGTCCATTCGACATGTTGTTGGGCCCATCTGTACCGCGCTGCATGGTGTTGTGTTTGCAAAGTTGGACCTCGCCGTGGATGTAGGGAGTGAAGTTGCGCATCATGCAGCCTATTGCGCGCAGTTTGAGTCGTAACGCCGGCCGCGGTGGCCGAGAGGTTCTAGGCGCTTCAGTCCGGAACTGCGTGACTACTACGGTCGCAGGTTCGAATCCTGCCTCTGACATGGATGTGTATGAAGTCCTTAGGTTAGTTAGGTTTAAGTAGTTCCAAGTTCTAGGGGATTGATGACCTCAGATGTTTAGTCCCATAGTGCTCAGAACCATTTGAACCATTTTTTTGAGTCGTAACATCAAGTCCTGTGGCCACACGAAAAGCATTATTCAACATGGCGGCGTTGCTGTCAGAATTCCTCCGAGCCATATTCCGTAAGGTGTGGTCATCCACTGCATTAGTAGCCCTTGAGCGGCCTGAGCGAGGCATGTCATCGACAGTTCCTGTCTCTCTGTATCTCCTCCATGTCCGAACAACATCGCTTTGGTTCACTCCGAAACGCCTGGACATTTCCCTTGTTGAGAGCCCTTCCTGGCACAAAGTAACAATGCGGACGCGATCGAACCGCGGTATTGACTGTCTAGGCATGGCTGAACTAGAGACAACACGACCCGTGTACCTCTTTCCTGGTGGAATGACTGGAACTGACCGGCTAGAAGGCTCTGCCCATGTATTGTTGTTTACGTCTTTGGACGGGTTTAGTGACACCTCTGAACAGTCAAAGGGACTGTGTCTGTGATACAAGATCCAAAGTCAACGTTTATCTTCAACAGTTCTGGGAACCGGGGTGATGCAAAACTTTTTTTGATGTGTGTAGAAGGCCGCCTAACGTTGCAACATCATTCAACAATCAGTATGCACCTTCTACAATGTCTCAAGAATGTGGACAAGAAAAGAATATTGCAACAGTTGCAAAATAAACAGTCAACAAATAAAGTCTTACTTGAACACATTATCTCCTATCCCATGTATAACAACAGTTCTCGACAAAAATTACTAACCGACCTAAACCAGCAATGGAATTAACATAAGTCCTTACAGAAACGAAATAGGGCAAAGCAAAGCCAAGTAAAATGAAGTACCGTGTGAGAGGTGAAAACTCTAAGAAGAACTTAAAAAAATTGAGGACAGAGTGAACTGGTTATGTCAACTGTGCGGGGAAGATCGAGAAGAAGAAATGAGTCAGTATACGAAATTCTAATTTAAGCAATTTAAATTGCTGAGAATTTATATTTTGTTTCCTATGTGTAATTTCATAACGTGTAACTACGGAAATAACGTTACGTTTATAGTTTTTAATTTGTTATTCTGACGACTTGTTGCATCCGTGTATTAATTATGTCGTTCTTATCATAAGTATGACGTAGGCTGTAGAGGATATGGATTAAGAAACCTGGCGTTTAATGGTAACGAAGGTATAGATTTGAAAACGATTGAGGACTCATTTTGAGTAAAGATTTTTGTGTTTGTGTGGAAGCTGGTTGATACCTTAAAAAGTAAAGATTCAGTACAAGCTAAACAAACTGCGATATTCAAAATACCCTACCAAATACAGTACTTCTGCCTTAAGGGGTACGAGTTGAGCAACGCTACTCTACCCATAAAATACAAGGACTAGTGCTAGTTGATATAAGGAAGTATGGCAAATGTATTTGGAAACAGAACATGAATTAAAAGAGGACTTCCCAGATAATTACTTAACAAAATAATGCACTCATATACACCGATGAGTAATCTCCGCGCAAGAAATATTAAGCCACATTTACTACAATCCAAACTACTTAATAACTTACTGAGTTCCTCGTACGTTAGTTGTTTGCACGTAAGCGAAAACGTGATCTGCTGCTGGATAACATTCAGTACCGTGCTGCTGCATCCCGTTCTGCTTAACTTGCTCGGCTCCTCGTAGGCATGCTGTCCACCAGTTGGTCAAGACTTCGCGGCTTAACCATCCAGTACGTGAGAAGTGTTCCTGCGATGACGCTTTCCAACTATCAAACAAACCCCAAGCACCATCCGGTTGGAAAGGCAGCCTGCGTCTATTTCAACCGGCTTACTCTAGTTAAGCCTTGGCCTCCGTTTAAAAATTATCCCCTTCCCCTCCCCATCTTCTGAACCTCACATCAAATTATCTATTCTTCGATACCTCAAGATTTTTCGTAGCAGCCTATCTACTGAATTACTGAAGTCGTCTCGCAAATAGTCCGGCTGCTTAGCTGTCTGATAACGTGTTTTCCCACAGTGAGGCCGGGTTCGATTCCTGGCCGGATTGCAATTTTTTTTCCGCTTGTGGACTGGGATGTAATCTACATGTACAGGCAAACAAATGGTTACAATTTCAGAATAAAATGGATGATTTATGCAAGAGAAAGAGCTTCACAAACTCAGCAAGTCAATAACGCATTGGTCTGCCTCTGGCCCTCATGCAAATAGTTGTTCTCCGTGGAATTTATTACAGAATTCTTTGATGTCCTCATGAGCAAATTTGTGCGAGATTCTGTCCAATTTCCGCGTTTGATCGTCAAAATCCCAACCTCGTTGGAGGTCTCCGCCCACAATGCCCCAAAATTTCTTTATTGCGGAGAGATTCGGCAACCTTGCTGAGCAAGGAAGGGTTTGGCAAGCACTAAGCCAAGCAGTAGAAACTGTCGCCGTGTGGGCAGGCATTATCTTGCTGAAATGTAAGCCCAGGACGGCTTGCCATGAAGGGATACAAAACGGAGCGTAAAATGTCGTCGACGAACCTTTGTGCCGCAGATGACAACCAAAGGGGTCCTGCTATGAAATCGCATCCTAGACGATCACGTGGTTGTCGCGCCTTAGGGTGGGTAACCGTAAGGTTGATATCTCACCACTGTCCTGGGCGTTTCCAGCACTTCTTCCGCCTGGACTCTCATAGAATGGAGCCGAATGGTCTTCAGTGATGAGTCCCTCTTAGAACTAAGACCCGATGACCAGGGGAGACGTGTCTGGAGATGCCCCCGATAGCGCTGGGATACCAACCTCAGTGTCACCGCCCTACGGGCTGACAACCAGGACTGATGGTATGGAATGCCATTTCATTTCGTATCAGGATCCGTTTGAGAAGGTTTGAACCATTATGGGCGTTCTAACGCGGCAATTTGACACAATTTGGCAAGATATCTCTCAGGATGCGTCCAAAAAATCTATAAATCAATGTCAAGCAGTATAGCTGCTTGCATAAAAACCAGAGGTGGACCAGCGCGTTATTGACTTGTTGAGTTTGTAACGTTCTTTCTCTAGAATAAATAACAAATTTTGTGAAACTGTAATTACTTTTTAGCTGTACAAATGGTTCATATGGCTCTGAGCTCTATGAGACTTAACATCTGAGGTCATCAGTCCCCTAAAACGTAGAACTACTTAAACCTAACTAACCTAAGGACATCACACACATCCATGCCCGAGGCAGGGTTCGAACCTGCGACCGTAGCAGTCACGCGGTTCCGGACTGAAGCACCTAGAGGCGCTCGGCCACCGCGGCAGGCTTTGTCTGTACATGTACATCGCACCTACCGATTTCCATCTCTTTCGGATAATTTCTACGTCCTTGAAAATTGGTGTGACCTGTGCAACTTTCCAGTCTTCAGGTACGGATCTTTCGGCGAGCGAACGGTTGTATATGATTGTTAAGTATGGGGCTACTGCATCAGCATACTCCGGAAGGAACCTAATTCGTATACAGTTTTGACCAGAAGACTTGCTTTTATTAAGTGATTAAGTTGCTTCACTACTGCGAGGATACATACTTCTACGTTACTCATGTTGGCAGCTGTTAACGATTCGAGTAGTGGGATATTTAGTTCGTCTTCTTTTGTGAAGGCATTTCGGAAGGCTGTGTTTAGTAACTCAGCTTTGGCAGCGCTGTCTTCGATAGTATCTCCATTGCTATCGCGCGGAGAAGACATTGATTGTTTCTTGCCGCTAACATACTTCACATAAGACCAGAATCTCTTTGGATTTTTTGCCAGGTTTGGAGACAAGGCTTCGTCGTGGAAACTGTGATAGGCATCTCGCATTGGAGTCCGTGCTAAATTTCGAGCTTCTATAAAAGATCGACAATCTTGAGGATTTTGCGTCTGTTTAAATTTTTCATGTTTGTTTCGTCGTTTCTACAACAGTGTTGTAACCCGTTTTGTGTTCCAAGGAGGATCAGCTCCGTCGTTTGTTAATTTATTTGGTATAAATCTCTCAATTAATGCCGATACTATTTCGTTCAATCGAAGCCATATCTGGTCTACGCTTATATTATTAATTTGAAATGAGTGGAGATTGTCTCTTAGGAATGCTTTTTTTTTAATAGGTATATTTTTCGCTTATTTGTCGAGGATTTGGAGATTGCAATGGTCAATCTCGCTACGACAACTCTGTGTTCACTAATCCCTGAATCGCTTTTGATGGTCGTGATTAACACAGGATTATCTGTTGCTAAGAGGTCAAGTGTGTTTTCACAATCGCTTACTATTCGTGTGGGCTCATGAAGTAACTGCTCGAAATAATTTTCGGAGAATGCGTTTAGCACAATTTCGGATGATATTTTATGCGTACCTCCGGAATTAAACACGTATTTTCGCCAACATATTGAGGGCAAATTAAAGTCACCACCAACTATTATCGTATGAGTCGGTTGTGCGTTTGAAATCAAACTCAAGTTTTCTTTGAACCTTTCAGCAACTGTATCATCTGAATTAGGAGGTCGGTAAAAGGATCGAATTATTATTTTATTCCGATTGCCAACAATGACCTCTGCCCATACTAACTCACAGGAAGTTTCTACTTCAATTTGGCGACAAGATAAACTACTTCTGACAGCAATAAACACGCCACCACCAACCGTGTTTAGCCTATCCTTTCGGAACACCGTTAGGTTCTTCACAAAAATTTCGGCTGAGCTTATGTCCGGCTTTAGCCAGCTTTCAATGCCGATGACAATTTGAGCATCAGTGCTTTCTATTAGCGCTTGTAGCTCTGGTACTTTCCCAACACAGCTACGACAATTTACAACTGTTATACCAATGGTTGCTGTATCTAAGTTCTTCCTGTGTTCAGCAAGCACCCTTTGTGACTGAAGACCTTCTTGTGTTTTACCTCTCTATTACCCTGCAGGTGTCCTTCACGTGGTGCTAAACGTGAAATAACTGTTAAGATGAGACCGAACTGTCTTAAACGGCTTCTCGATCAGAGATAAACGAGGAAAGATAGCGGAAGAAGTCCTTCCCAGGACCTTCAGGTTCGTAAAGCTGGATCCTCAATATCAATTGATCGTAGAACGCATAAGCGGGCCAAATATTATATGTTTATCCAAAAAGCTGAAAGAACATAATTTTTGCGTCACTTTACTCCACAGGATCTGAGAATGCGTACTGCTAGTCACTTGTTTTAGTCAACAGTACCCCGACTCAGCAGTACTTCTTCACTCCTGTTATATTTAGATATTTTGCTTTTCGTGAATTTTCATTTCTATTTAAGATTCATAACTTGCATCTTTTACTGTTTGCTTGTCGTACCGATTAACATCGAATGCAACCCTCTATGTCTGACTCAGTTATTCCTCTCTTTCATGCCCTTTGGTTTCTGACAATTACACACTTGTCTCGGACGCCAAATATTTTTGTTTATTTTTAACAGCTCATGACAAGTATCAGGTTGTCCAATCATCATATCTTTAACATCGATGCGTAGCATCTTCTCTCTTAAAATCATCCCATTACAACATTTGTGTCATAAGAAGTGGAAAATACAGAAAAATTCTTTTACGAACCTCGACTAGTTTATAATCAGTAGTAGCTATAGTAATCGAAACAAGGCCCCGGGAGTAGAAAACATTCCACTAGAACTACTGACAGCCTTGGGAGAGCCGGTCCTGACAAAACTCTACCATCTGGTGAGCAAGGTGTATGAGACAGGCGAAATTCCCTCAGACTTCAAGAAGAATATAGTAATTGCAATCCCAAAAAAAGCAGGTGTTGACAAATGTGAAAATTATGGAATTATCAGTTTGATAAGTCACAGCTGCAAAACACTAACGCGAATTCTTTACAGACGAATGGAAAACTGGTAGGAGCCAACCTCGGGGAAGATCAGTTTGGATTCTGTAGAAATGTTGGAACACGTGAGGCAATACTGAACCTACGACTTATCTTAGAAGAAAGATTAAGGAAAGGCAAACCTATGTTTCTAGCATTTGTAGACATAGAGAAAGCTTTTGACAATGTTGACTGGAATACTCTCTTTCAAATTCTGAAGGTGGCAGGGGTAAAATAGAGGGGCGAAAGGCTATTTACAATTTGTACAGAAACCAGATGGCAGTTATAAGAGTCGAGGGACATGAAAGGGGAGCAGTGGTTGGGAAGGGAGTGAGACAGGGTTGTAGCCTCTCCCCGATGCTATTCAATCTGTATATTGAGCAAGTAGTAAAGGAAACAAAAGAAAAGTTCGGAGTAGGTATTAAAATTCATGGAGAAGAAATAAGAGCTTTGAGGTTCGCCGATGACATTGTAATTCTTTCAGAAACAGCAAAGGACTTGGAAGAGCAGTTGAACGGAATGGACAGTGTCTTTAAAGGAGGATATAAGATGAACATCAACAAAAGCAAAACAAAGATAATGGAATGTAGTCGAATTAAGTCGGGTGATGCTAAGGGAATTAGATTAGGAAATGAGACACTTAAAGTAGTAAAGGAGTTTTGCTGTTTGCAAAGCAAAATAACTGATGATGGTCGAAGTAGAGAGGATATAAAATGTAGACTGGCCATGGCAAGGAAAGCGTTTCTGAAGAAGAGAAATTTGTTAACATCGAGTATAGATTTAAGTGTCAGGAAATCGTTTCTGAAAGTATTTGTATGGAGTGTGGCCATGTATGGAAGTGAAACATGGACGATAAATAGTTTGGAGAAGAAGAGAATAGAAGCTTTCGAAATGCTGTGCTACAGAAGAATGCTGAATATTAGATGGGTAGATCGTATAACTAACGACGAGGTATTGAATAGAATCGGGGATAAGAGGACTTTGTGGCACAACTTAACTAGAAGAAGGGATCGGTTGGTAGGACATGTTCTGAGGCATCAACGGATCACCAATTTAGTACTGGAGGGCGGCGTGGAGGGTAAAAACAGTAGAGGGAGACCAAGAGACGAATACACTAAGCAGATTCAGAAGGATGTAGGTTGCAGTAGGTACTGGCAGATGAAAAAGCTTGCACAGGATAGAGTAGCATGGTGAGCTGCATCAAACCAGTCTCAGGACTGACGACCACAACAAAAGCAGTGGCTACATAGTAGCAGATCCCCTCAAAAACCTCTTGTCTAAAGTGATGAGCCTTTGGTTTATCAGTTGGTAGCCTGTCGCTCCCCATATGTTATCCCGGCAACAAGAAGACTGAAAATGATGCGAGGTGTTGTGGCGAGAGAGACTCCGTTCCTGTGTCACTTGGGTGTGGCGGTAGCGCCGCGCTGCAGGTGCGACTGCCGCCACGTGACCGCCACGTGGACGGCGCTGGGACAGGCGCCAGCGT
Source organism: Schistocerca piceifrons (assembly GCF_021461385.2). Taxonomy (NCBI): domain Eukaryota; kingdom Metazoa; phylum Arthropoda; class Insecta; order Orthoptera; family Acrididae; genus Schistocerca; species Schistocerca piceifrons. The sequence goes on along the minus strand of NC_060140.1, from coordinate 774,381,660 downwards.
CGCGGCGCGTCGCGGCGCCGGAAGCGACGCTCTGGTCGTGCTGACTCCACAAATAGCGCGCCGCGGCGTCGGCGACGGCGTCACCGGCGGACGAGTCAGCCTGGCAGCCAGCTCCTCAACCTCTGGTGTTACCACGGCTCCCCTTCAGGACACGCTCTCGAAAGCGAGAGGGCGAGTTACGGGATAGCTATAAGAGAATTCTCAGCAACTCACTTGTTGGAGTACCCTTTCCATTTATTCAATATACAGGGTGAAAAGTATTTAAACCGACTAACTATGGGAGGTTGTAGTGGACATCAAAACAAATATTTTTCCGTAATTTCATTTTTCCTATGAGGATTATTTACACCGGTGGAGGCCGTATTACGCTCTTCAGTTGTTAGAGGCCTTATTATGCTCTTCAGCTGTAGGAAACTGCTGTCCACCAGTGTAGTAGTGCATTGTCTCTGTTTACTATTGGAGCGATACACCTGGAGTGAGTACACTGATACGGTTGGTGCGTACTACGTAGCGCACCACAACGGACGAGCTGCACAGCGACTTTATCAACAAGAATATCCCAATCACCGTATCCCGCATCATACGTCCTTTGCTGCTGTGTACCAACGTCTGCGTGAGACCGGGTCATTTAGCAAATTACCTGGACAGGAACGTCGTCGGACGGTAAGAACGCTGCAATTTGAGGAAGCTGTCTTGCAACATGTGGAGCGGGATCCTTCAGTCAGCACTCGTATAACTGCACGTAACATGGGGACGAATCAGACGAATGTAAGAACAGTCCGTCCAGAGCAATTGTTACGTCCATTTCACTTACAGTGTGTCAACAACCTGGAACTATTTGATTATCTACCCAGAGCACAGTTTTCGCAGTGGTACCTGGAACAGTGTGAAATGCATCCTACGTTTCCATCCTCTGTGTTGTTTACCGATGAAGCAACGTTCCGGCGTGATGGAGTCTTCAACATGCACAATTCGCATGTTTGGAGTGAGGATAACCAACATGCCACAGTTACTAGCGCTCATCAAGCGCGGTTCTTCGTTCGTGTATGGGTTGGTGTTGTTTGGGACTGTTTAATTGGTCGTATCTGCTACCTAGGCCATTAAATGGCAGGCACTATTACAATTTTCTCGCCAGACCATTGCCAGAATTGCTGGAAGACGTCGCGCTCCGTACAAGACAACGCATGTGATTCCAACATGAGGGGGCGCCGGCACATTTCAGTCGTCAGTGCTTCGATTCCTGGACCGACGTTTCCCAGAAACGTGGATTGGCAGAGGTGGTCCTGTACCATGGCCTGCTCGATCTCCAGATATGTCTCCTCTGGACTTTTTTGTGTGGGAAGTGATGCGCAACCTTGTTTGCGCAACTCCTGTTGCATCAGAAGAGCTTCTGGTTGCCCGGATAGTAGCAGCAGCACGAACAATTCGGGATACTACTGGGGTTTTTGGCCGTCAGACAGAACATGATCCGCGGTGTAACCTTTTTTTTACTCGTCAATGGACACATTTTTGAAAATCTACTGTAATTGAAATTGGGTTGTGTTAATGTCTTGTCTCTTGGTCATAAAAATGGAAAAGTATTTGTTGGTTTAGTTCATTTGCCGCTAGAGAAATCTTCCTCTACCGTTTTAAATACTCATCATAGGAAAAAATGACATGAGGGAAAAATATTTGTCTTTATGTCCCTTACAACCTCCCAGAGTTTGTCGGTTTAAATACATTTCACCCGGTATATTTGGAGGATTTTGTAATGAAGTATTCTGAAGGGAACAAGGGTGCATCCATCTACGGGAAAATAATGTTGTTGTCTTGTTCTCCATATCTAAACTGGTATTATGCATCCTTCTTTCACGCTATTCCATCCTCAGCAAACATATCTGTATAACAAATGTAACCTACTCCCATTTAAACCATCTTACTGTACTCTCCACCCTTTCATACTCACACACACACACACACACACACACACACACACACATCTATATATATATATATATATATATATATATATATATATATATTTCGTTACTAAACTGGGGATTCCTTAATTCGTATGGTGGTGCTGTATTAACCACTTCCTTCTTTCAGTCAATCTGTGACACAAACTAGTTTTCTCCCCAATTTAATTCAGTAGTTCTTCATTAGTTACCAGAATGAAAAGCATTCCTATCATGGTACAGAAAACGCGAATATGTCCTGGGCAGTGTTGAGGAACTAGCTTTTTACTTACAAGGCAGCTTCAGAGACATGTAAGCTGCTGTTGTTGCAGTCTTTAGTCCGAAGACTGGTTTGATGCAGCTCTCCATACTACGCTATCCTATGTTCCTCGTCTCCGAATAACTACTACAACCTTCATCCCTCTGAATCCGCTTACTTTATTCATCTCTTGGTCTCACTCTACGATTTTTATCCTCACATTTGCCTCCAATACTAAACTGGTGATCCCTTGATGTCTCAGAATATCTCCTATCAACCTATGCCTTCTTCTAGCTAGGCTGTACAACAAATTTCTTTTCTCCCCAATTCTATTCAGTACCTCCTCATCAGCTACGTGATCTACCCATCTAATCTTCAGCATTCTTCTGTAGAACTACATTTAAAAAGTTTCTATTCTCACTTTGTCTAAACTGTTTATCGTCCACATTTCACTTCCGTGAGTGTCTACACTCCGGATAAATACCCGCGGAAAAGGCTTTCTAACACTTCAGTCTATATTTGATGTTAACAAATCTCTCTTCTTCAGAAACTTTTTCCTTGACAGAGACAGTCTGCGTTTTATATCCTATCTAGTTAGACGATCATCAGTTATTTTGCTCCCCAAATAGCAAAACTCATCTACTACTGTAGGTGTCTCGTTTCCTAATCTTTTCTCTCAGCGTCACCTGATTTAATTTGACTACATTCAATTATCCGTGTTCTGCTTTTCTTGATGTTCATCTTATATCCTCCTTTCAAGACATTGTTCTTCTAAGTCCTTTGCTGTCTCTAACAGAATGACAATGCCATCAGCGAATATCAGTTTTTTTTTATTTCTTCTCCCTGAATGCCAATTCCTTCTTCAAAAAATTATTTGGTTTCCTATAATGCTTGCTCACTGTAAAGACTGAATAACATCATAGATACGCATGGACCCTGTCACTCTCCCATCTGTATGAATACTTATTTTCATATCCTTCGACTCCTATAATTACTGTCTGGTTCTCTGAACAGGTTGCAAATAACCTTTCGCTCCCCGTATTTTACCCCTATTATCTACAGAATTTCAAAGAGAGTATTTCAGTGAACATTTTCAAAAGCTTTCTGTAACTTTACAAATGCTATATAAGTCGATTTGTTTTTACTTAACCTATCTTCTAAGATAAGTCGTAGATTCAATATTGCGTCGCGTGTTACTACATTCCTCAGCAATCGAAACACATCTTCCCCTGGGTCTGTTCCTACCAGTGTTTTCATTCTTCTGTAAAGAGTTCGTGTTATTATTTTGTAAAGTTATTAAGCTTATAGTTCGGTATTATCCACATCTACCAGCAATTGCTCGCTTTGGAATTATAATTATCACTTTCTTCTTGGGGTCTGAGGGATTTTGACCTGTCTCATACGTCTTGCACGCCAAATGGAAGAGTTTTGTCATGGCTGGCTCTGCCAAGGCTATCAGTAGTTCCGATAGAATGTTGTTTGCTCCTGGGGCCTTGTTTTGACTTAGGTCTTTCAGTGTTCTGTCAAATTGTTCTCGTACTATGATATTTCACATCACATCTTCATAGACGCCCTCTTTCATTTCTACAATACTGCCTTGAAATTCATCTTCCTTGTATAGACCCTCTGTTTACACATTCCACCTTTGATCTTTCCCTTCTACGTCTACATCTATAGTGATACTCCGCAAGTCATCCGGAAAGTGCGTGGCGGAGGGTACCACGAACCACTAATAGTCGTTTCCTTTCCTATTCCACTTGCAAACAGAGCGAGCGGAAAACGATTGTCTATATGCTTCCGTATGAGCCTCAATTTATCGCATCTTATCAAAATGGTTCAAATGGCTCTGAGCACTATGGAACTTAACATCTGAGGTCATAAGTCCCCTAGAACTTAGAACTACTTATACCTAAATAACCTAAGGACATCACAAACATCCATGCCCGAGACAGGATGCGAACCTGTGAGCGTAGCGGTCGCGCGGTTCCAGACTGAAGCGCCTCGAACCGCTCAACCACACCGTCCGCCCGCAACTTATCTTCGTGGTCCTTACACGAGATGTATATTCGCGGCAGTAGATTCATGTGACAGTCAGCTTCAAAAGCCGGTTCTCCAAATTGTCACACAAGTGTTTCTCGAAAAGAGCGTCGCCTTCCCTCCAGGGATTCCAGTTTGAGTTCCTGAAGCATCTCCGTAACAATTACGTGCTGTTCGAACCTGCCGGTAACAAATCTAGCAGGCCGCCTCTGTAATGCTTCGATGTTTTTTTTTTTTTTCATTCAGCCTGATACGGATCCTAAACACTCGAGAAATATTCAAGAAGAGGTCGCACAAGAGTCCTACCTGCGGTCTTCTTTACAGGTGAACCACTCTTTCCTAAAACTCTCCCAGTAAACCTAAGCCGACCGTTAGTCTTTCCTGCCACAGTTCTCACATGCTCGTCCCATTTCACATCGCTTTGCAACGTTACTCTCAGATATTTAGACGCCTTGACTGTGTCAAGCAGGATACCAGTAATACTGTATCCGAACATTACAGATTTGTTCTTCTTATCCATTCGCATTAGCCTACATTTTTCCACATTAAGGCTAGCTGCCATTCATCACACCAACTGGAAATTTTGTGTAAGTCGTCTTGTATCTTCCTATAGTCACTCGACTTTGACACCTTACCGTAGACCACAGCGTCATCAGCTGAAACCGCAAATTGCTGCCCACTCTGTCCGCCAAATGATTTAAGTATATAGACAATAACAGCGGCCCTATCACACTTCCCTGGTTCATTCCTCACGATCCCCTTGTCTCTGATGAATACGCGCTGTTGAGGACAACGTACTGGGTTCTGTTACTTAAGAAGTCTTCGAGCCATCTTCGTTAACAGCATGCAATGGGGCACCGTGTCAAAGGCCGTCCGGAAACTTAGGAATACGGAATTTACCTGCTGCCTGTCAACCATCGTTCGCAGTATATCATGTGAGAAGAGGCCATACTGAGTTCCGCACGAGTGATAATTTCAAAAAATTCTGATTCGTAGACATAAGCTTCTCATTCTCAGACTAAGAACAGCCGACCAATTGCAAAGGATAAAGTAATCTTTACCTAGGTTTCAATAGATATAAATCTATCTTCTTCAGAAGAAGATAGATTTATATCTATTGAAACCTAGGTAAAGATTACTTTATCCTTTGCAATTGGTCGGCTGTTCTTAGTCTGATTTACGTGGAACCATTGCTGCAGCGCAGCTATGTTTAAAATACTTCTCATTCTCATGAAAATTTAATATATTCGAGCAGAAAATTTATACATGGATTCTTCAGCAAACTGAATTTAGGGTTACTGGTATCTAATTTTGCGAGCCTGTTCTTTTGCCCTTCTTATATACTGGAATCACCTGCGCTTCTTTCCAGTCACTTCGGACTTTCTGCTGGGCGAGAAATTCACGATAAATGAGGGATAGGCAAGGGGCCAATACCTAGAGTACTCTTTCTAAAACCGAATTGGGGTTCCATCCGAACCTGGTGATTTATTTGCTATCAAATCTTTGAGTTGTTTCTTTACGACAGGGGTGCTTATTACTATGTCGTCCATAAGGGAGTCTGTCCGATGGTCATATGACGGTATGTTTGGACGATTCTCCAGTGTGAACGATTTCTTGAAAGTGAAATTTCAAACTTTGGCTTTCGTTTTGCTTGTAACGCCGGAAATGGATGTCCTCCTGTTTCCATCGATTGTACTATAAATTTTTTCCTTATTTTGTCACCTGAAGATATGACATTTCTGTCTCTTTATTGTAATTGTTTCACTATTTTTATATACATTTATGCATTTATGTCGATGTATAATTGGTTTGTTTTGTAAATATTATTTGTATTTTTACGCTGGGTCTTGCCTAGGGAAAACTATGCGATCGAACGAATACATCGATAGGTCGTGTGGAGAACCAAAGTGTTTAGGATCTTTGGTAGTGTGAACTCTGTCGCGTGGAGCGCGGGCAGAGGGGGAGTCTGGCTCGGGCAGTGCAGTGGAGCAGGTGTGTTGTGTGACGCTCCCGCGAGTTGCCGCGCTTTCGGGGTTGGGCAGCATGTAATTGCGCTCGACATGCTATGATAGTTTCTGACACGGTGTCGCGGATGGGAAGCATTAGATGGCGCACATCAAGAGCCCGTTTCGCCTGGTGACCGTGTCGAGAAGAAGGCGCGCTAACATCCAGCTTCTGCAACAGCGACGGCCGACAATGAGTGACTGTCGCCACCTCCTCGATCGACGGTTTCAAACCTTCAATCAGCCAACAAGGAAGACTGGAAGCACGTAAAGTTTTAGAACTGTATGGCAGACCTCAGCTTTTCAAACTGTTCAAATCACAAAATTACAGCAACGTAGCATGAACCTTTGTTGCTCATTGTCCCAATTGCATTACCAAGCAGGGTCTCTTCCTTTTCCGGAAAGAATCCGAGTGTCGTTGAAATTCAAACGCTAGCATCATTCCATTTCACTGTTTTAATTACAAAGTTCAGTTAAGGTATTCATAGTTGGCTACAATATTTAGATTACACAAGCACAAATTAAGAGTGCGAGTTTTGTTACCATATTTTAGCTTACCTGTGACTGCAGCTCAGCTTGGTACGTACTAAATTTTACTATTGTTAATTGCTCAGAATCATTTAATTCAAGATCAAAGTTAAATCTCTTATTTCTAAATTGGGTAGATTCAAGTAGCTTTTGAAATGATTGTTGAGGTAGTCCAAGACTAACCGTATTTTACTGAATTTCGATGTGCTTCAGAAAGAAAGCTCACTATTAACTTCAGTCACTAAATTAACTTTCGATTTTCCGGTTTTATTAATTCTTTTGCTAAATTAAGTCAGAGTGTAGCGAAATTTATTACTTCTGACAAACTTTCAGTTTTTCACACTACACGTGTCAACCTTCAGTTGCCATGCTTCTAGTGCTAATTATATGTGTAATAACCTTTCTTTTTCAGTTACTATAGTAATTGTCCTTAGGACTGGCGACCGTAATTTCCCCCAAATCTCAAATATCTAATTACCACTAGTTAATTGTTAACGTAACGGCCGCACATTTACTTTCTTTATTAACTTTACTCCTTTTCAAAATTAATTTCCACCAGTTTCATTTGCATTTTTCCTTTCATTTAGATGTAACCCTTTCCTCCCTCTTTACCGACAAATTAACTTCGGTGACGATTGCTTTTCCCAAATTTCCATTAGGTACACGCGGTTTAATTTTTCACTGTCATTAAGGTCGATAAGTGAGGGGGAGGTTACATGCTGTCTTCAACTGCGACGCCAGATTGGTCAACAAGGGACTGACAAGGGACTAAATGGATTCCTCAGACCCGCTGCTTAGAGACTTTACATATGACGAGAATTTTCTAGAATTTTCTGCCAGAACTTTTACTAAGGTGTGACGGTGGTAGCTGTTGTATGCTTCGCGCATAGATGTTTTCGCACATGCACGAATCTCTGCTAAAATTCCCTTGTAGTCATTTGTGCTTTATCTTTTGAACCGTGAGTACTACAGCCTCTGCTTCCTCAGCATCTTCAGAATTTCGTTAGTAAACAATGGTGGATCTTTCCCGTCGTTTATCCACTTACTGGGCACATAGCTCTCTAGGCTACGACTTACAATTTCCTTAAACTTTCCCCGTAATTCCTCTACATCCGTCTTACTGAAACTATGTGATGCCATTTCAATGTCTAAGTGAGAAGCTAACAACCGCTCATCTGGTCTATCTTGCAGAGACACTCTCCTAGCCTTCTGGGCTGATTTATTGACTTTCGTAATCATTATCTTTATAATGACATCATGATCGCTAACCCCCGTTTCTTTATCGACATTGTCGATAAGATCGGCCCTATTTGTTGCTAAAAGGTCTAAGATATTTCCATTGTGTGTGGGCTGCCGAGCTAGCTGGTAAAGACAGTTTCCAGAAAACGTGTTCAGAAGTATATCGCATGACTGTCCGTGTCCCCCACAAACGTCCCAGCCAATACTCGGTACGTTAAAGTCGCCTTCAGCTACACTATGTGATCAAAAGTATCCGGACACCCGGCTGTAAATGACTTACAAGTTCTTGGCGCCCGCCATCGGTAATGCTGGTATTCAGTATGGTGTTGGCCCACCCTTAACCTTGATGACAGCTTCCACTCTCGCAGGCATACGTTCAATCAGGTGCTGGAAGGGTTCTTGGGAATGGCAGCCCATACTTTACGGAATGCTGCACTGAGGAGAGGTACCGATGTCGGTCGGTGATACCTGGCACGAAGTCGGCGTTCCAAAACGTCCCAAACGTGCTCTGTAGGATTGAGGTCAGGATTCTGTGCAGGCCAGTCCAATTACAGAGATTTTATCGTCGTGTAACCACTCCGCCACAAGCCGTGCTCGATCATGTTAAAAGATGCAGTCTCCATGCCCGAATTGCTCTTCAACAGTGGGAAGCAAGAAGGTGCTTAAAACATCAATGTAGGCCTGTGTTGTGAAGTGCCATGAAAAGCAACAATGGGCTCAAGGCCCCTCCATGAAAAACACGACCCCACCACAACAACAGACCCCCGCCTCCGAATTTTACTGTTGGCACTACACACGCTGGCAGATGACGTTCACTGGGCGTTCGCCATACCCACACCCTGCCATCGGATAGCCATATTGTGTACCGTGATTCGTCACTCCAAATAACGTTTTTCCACTGTTCAATCGTCCAATGTTTACATTCCTTACACCAAGCGGGGCGTCGTTTGGCATTTACCGGCGTGATGTGTGGTTTATGAGCAGCCGCTCGACCATAAAATCCAAGTTTTCTCACCTCCCGCCTAACTGTCATAGTGCTTGCAGTGGATCCTGATGCAGTTTGGATGCAGTCAAGAGACGAGGTCGGCCTGTACGCTCTTGTGCTGTACGTGTCCCTTCACGTTTCCACTTCACCATCACATCAGAAACAATGCACCTAGGGATGTTTAGGAGTGTGGAAATCTCACGTACAGACGTATGACACACGTGACACCCAATAACCTGTGGAGCGCCCTATGCTGCTCTCTCACGATGTCTAATGACTACTGAGGTCGCTAATGTTGAGCATCTAACAGTAGGTGGCAGTAAAATACACATAATATAAAAAACGTATGTTCTTGGGGGTGTCCGGATACTTTTGATCATATAGTGCAGTATTCCATGATGCGGATATTTGCGCGCTACGGACCGTAGACTTTCTTTGAATGACACTAGAACTGTCACAGCGGAGTCGGGTGACCTTTAAAAACATCCAGATGTTAACTTAGTTTTACCTACACCTTTTACACGCTACCAGGTAGCTTCACTGTCACGCTCGACTTCTCTGCTTAGGACTCGTTTTCCGTCTGAGCTCTTGATGCTTATACAGCTGATTGTCTTTTCACCTAACGCCTCTTTAATTTTACAGTAGCCTGTATCTATCTTTCCCCTTTGTAAATCCTTACATTGGTCCTCTAGCCCCTGCTGCTTAGTCATTTTGCACTGTCAGTGTCATATTTTATTTCCGGTCCTAAGGCATCGAGTGCACACCGACCAGCGCAGCGCCATTAAACGTCACCAAGAAAGCGCTGACCCGCGCGCTAATGGGGAAAGTGGGCGTCGCCACACCTCCAGAAAGACAGAATTTAGCGCCCCCCTTCAACGCTGATTTTACCAGCCTCCCATCGCTGGTCAGCCCAGTTCGGTTGCAGTGTTTGAGAGTATCAGTACTGAGCAATAGGAAGACGATGCGTAGCCTGCATTCGGCGAGTAGTAATAGAGAGTAAAATACATGTATGTAGGATGCACAGAAAGCACAGAGAATTTAAGTTTTTTTTTTTCTTTTAGAAATAAAAAGTAATATTCAGGTATTATGTACAGGTCATTTGGGTTCCTCTCACCAGCCATGGCAACTTTTCTTCTTTCTTGTTTGTGTCACTGCTGACTCCCACAGTAGCTGACATAACATTTTAGACGTCTGTATGCCTTTTTGCCTACTTCATGTGCTGTATTTTTATTTTTTCTCCTTTCATCAATTAAAATCAATATATCTTTTGTTATCCAACTACTTCTACTAGGCCTTGTCTTTTTATCTATTTGATCCTCTGATGCCTTCACTATTTCATCTCTTAAAGCTCCCCATTCGTCTTCTACTGTATTCCCTCTCCTTCTTGTCGACCGCTACCTAATGCTCCCTCTGAAACTTTCAGCAACCTCTGGTTCTTTGAACTTACCTAGGTCCCATCTCCTTATTTTCCCATCTTTTTGCAGTTTCTTCAGTTTTACTCTACAGTTAATAACCAACATATTGTGGTCAGAGTCCACATCTGCCCCTGGAAACGTCTTACAACTTAAAATCTGGTTCGTAAATCCCTGTCTTACCATTGTATAATCGATCTAAAACATTTGAATGTAGGTCTCTTCGTCGTATACAGCCTTCATTCAAGATTCTTAAACCAAATGTAAGCGATGATTAAATTAGCTTTGTACAAAATTCTGCCAGACTACTTCCTCTTTCATTTCTTTCACCCAGTCCATATTCACCTTCTTTTTTTTCTTATCATCCTTTCCCATTACCGATTTGCAGAACCCTATCATAAATGGATTTTCGTCTCCCTTAACTAAATGAAAATTTCTTTTATTGCATTATACATTTCTTGAATCTCTTCATCACCTACGGAGAAAGTTGGCGCTTAAACGTGTCCTATTATTGTCGGTGCTGAGTTTGAGTCTGTCTTGGCTACAATAATGCAGTCGCTATTCTATTCGTGGTGGCTTACCCACATTCCTGTTTTCTTACATATTATTAAACCTACTCCTGCACTACCCCTACTTGGATTTGTATTTATAACACTGTGTTCACCTGACCGAAGTCCTGTTCCTCCTGCCACCCAGCTTCACTAATTCCGACGATATCTAACTGCAACCTATACATACAGTAGAGCCGCACGCCCTCGAGAAAAATTACGGTTGTATTTTCCCCTTGCTTTCAACTGTTCGCAGTAGCAGCACAGCAAGGTTGTTTTGGTTGATGTTACATATCAGTCAGTCATCAGTCATCCAGACTGTTGCCCCTGCAACTACTGAAAAGTCTGATGCCCCACAAACCTCTTCTCAAAACGCTATTCAACTGCTCTTCTAAGGCCTTCTTCACCTGTATCATGATTTTAGTGTCAGCGTCAAGATTTTGTATCTTCCTCCTGAATAATATTCCATTTCAACATTTTCGTGCGCTTCATTTACCGCTTGTTTATGGTTCGAATTGGCTGACATCAGGGATGGGCTACAACCATTACTTCCTTGTCAACTAATTTTTCCGTTCAGTGCTCTTCGACCATTACAAATACAGACTTCTTGTGTGTAAGTTGTGAGTAACGTTTTACTCCGTGCGTCTTATCCCTGCTACATTGAAATGTTCAACGAGTGTAGAAAAATTTGTCTAAATTTGAAAGCGCAATAATCGTGTGTATACCTTTGATCATGCCATCTTCTAAATCATAGGGCCACTATTGTCCCAAGTATTCGCATATTTCTCCAGAACCCAAATTAATCAGTCCCTAGGTTGGCTTCTGCCTTTTACCCATTCTTCTGTAAATAATTTGTTCCATATTTGGTAATGATGACATATTAACGAGATGGTACTGTAATATTCATACCTGCCAACACCTGCGTTGTTTGGAACGTGAACAGAATTTATAAAACGCACCGATGATATGGTGCTTCCGGCTCAATATAAACCGACAATGTGACAAGCGTCAGTGTCGGGGTGCTTTCCGCTACTTCCGTCTATGTGAAGGGATAGTATCACCTATGATCAGCTGCTTACAAAATCTGGTAACCCTATAGCATGAAGGGCAGTTTTAGATTCTATTACTGAGGCAAAAGACTCACTACGTATCTTAGCACCAAAGTGCAAGGAAGCTATTTTGGAAGCGTGAGGAGGAAATGCATTTTCTCTGCCTCGTGATGACTGGGTGTTGTGTGATGTCCTTAGGTTAGTTAGGTTTAAATAGTTCTAAGTTCTAGGGGACTGATGACCATAGATGTTAAGTCCCATAGTGCTCAGAGCCATTTGAGCCATTTTGAAGAAATGCATGTGGGGCTGCTTGCTCTTTGATGGGAGATCAGAGTGGATTTAGCCAGTCACATTTTGGTGGCGGACATTTCACAACTCTTGTTTAGTACAGAGTCGTGTTTCATATTTCGGATAACACAGATTATTAGAGACAGTCTGTGACTATGAAGGGATTGTGTGTAAACATTATTGTGTTGTTCGAGAAAGTGTCCACTTTGAATATATTTCTGTGTGTGTTGCACCAAGTGGTTCCACAAGTAATATATTTTGTAAATTCTTAAAAACTACTTTATGTATAAATGAATGAGTCCAGCCATATTTTCTTTCGATTCCACCGTTACTGTGTTTCTAGTACTTCTTAAAGTTTATTTTATATTTTTTTGGAAGAAATCAAGATTTACATAACCATTTTTATAGGCATCAGCATTCGTAGGCAGCACAACATAAACCGCGGCACTAGATAAGTGCAATTCAGAAAAAAGAACCTCAGTCAGGAACCTTTCCACGGAGAAAATCGACGCGTTCCAAATCAGCAAAACTTGTGCGACATGCTAAGGTTATGGGATGACAGGTGTCACCAGGGCCTCTCATCGGGTAGACCGTTCGCCGGGTGTGAGTCTTTCAATTTGACGCCACTTCGGCGACTTGCGCGTCCATCGGGATGCAATGATAATGATTAGGACTACACAACACCCAGTCCCTGGGTGGGGAAAATCTCCGAACCGGCAGTGAATCGAACCCAGGCTCTTAGGATTGACATTCTGCCGCGCTGACCACGCAGTTACCGGGGACGAATGACAGGTAGTAGAAAGTAAACAAATGGTACAGTCATTGTTACAAAACAAAGCATGTTATGAAATGCAGAGCGTAAATCTGTTGATCGTAATGTGTCTATAGTTAGTAACGGAGCCACTTAATTGACTACAAAGTAATCAGATGCATTATTTATTTGCCATTGGATTAGCATTGAGAGGAAGTGATGTGGTGTGCAGAATATTGCCATATTTTCTGTGGGACAAATAGTCCATACGGGAAAGTTTGGTTACACAATCACATGCAAAGATTAATACGACTTTCCACAATCTCGCATCTGGTAGACTGAAAGGACCTCTTACCACAATTCCTCAAACTCAGCTGTTCATGTGAAGCAAACTATTTATTCATGTTATTTTTCCAACAAACACCCATCAATAGCAACTAGAACGACAGCGAATGTCATGGATACCAGTGGATTCCAACCAAAATATGATTCTCCCCGCTGTGGCCGAGCTGTTCTAGGCGCTTCAGTCCGAAACCGCTCTGCTGCTATGGTCGCAAGTTCGAATCCTGCCTAGGGCATGGATGTGTGTGATGTCGTTAGGTTTAAGTAGTTCTAAGTCTAGGGGACTGATGACCTCAGCTGTTGAGTCCCATAGTGCTTAGAGCCATTTGAAGCATTTTTTTGCTGCCCTAGACATCATTTTTGTGAGACGACTGGAAGTTATCAACACGAGCAGGCACTGATGGGAGCATGTACATTGTTAATGCATATGGGATATATATGATAGCTCTATTTCAAATAGTATATTCTGGAGTTGAGAACAAGCAGACCATTTGAGTATTTAACAATAAATCTTGAAGTGGACATCTGGGGTTGCAGCTGTTAGGGAGAGGAACTTCTAAAAGCATTTAGTGCGGACAGATCGCGATCCCAAGAATTTCTCGCTCTAGTGTGCAGACAATGCTTTCAGCTGAAGAGGCCAAAAACTGCCTACATGGATCTACCTGTTAGGCGCTTCTGGCCACGGCAGGAACAGAGGCAAAGGAGAGAAGTGGATCGGTTAGCCAAGGTGCGTCTGCATAGTCTTAAACGACCATTGTGTAAAGGGATGGAGGCCATAAAAATTCACGAGTTTCGATGTTCACCTTGGACCGGACGCTACTGGTCGAGCTATGAGGTGGTGTCGTCCCTCTGCCTTTCGAGTTTTCTGGGAAGTCTCAGGCCTTCGGACTAATTTTAGGATTTAATGCAACATTTATGGTGCTTTGAAATGGTCTGTGTTGGGACACACAAGCACTTCTCTTAGTCTAGCCAATCCCCCGGGACGGACATGCTGTAACTTTCAGCCCTTCCAGATCTCTGTGAGAAACGTTCACTTTATGCCTAAATGCAAACCCAAAACACGCTGCCTAAAGTGGCTATGCGGAAAACAATTCAGGAGCATAACATCTTCTCCTCCCTGCATGGGAATTTACGAGTCAGGGATTAGCTGCTTTTCCAGCAGGGAAAAGAATATTATTAACTTCAGTAAGGATTGGCCGGACGGTAGAGCAGACTAGTTAGAGGGGCGACATGGAGCTTGTGGAGTGTTGTGATTGACCCGATACCCTTATGGGACCTATTGCTTGGATGCACTTTTCGATTTTACCGAGGTTTTATGGAAGGGGATGATTGAAGGTATGGGCTTTTGGGTTGGGTTGTTTGGGGGAAGAGACCAAACTGTGAGGTCATCGGTCTCATCGGATTAGGGAAGGATGAAGAAGGAAGTCGGCCGTGCCCTTTCAAAGGAACCATCCCGGCATTTGCCTGGAGCGATTTAGGGAAATCACGGAAAACCTAAATCTGGATGGGCGGACGCGGGATTGAACCGTCGTCCTTCCGAATGCGAGTCCAGTGTGCTACCCACTGCACCACCTCGCTCGGTATTGGCTTTTGATTCAGACTCTTTTCTGTAGAGGAGATTCTGGTCTTGACTCTTGTTGTGAGTTGGTTGCACTTGGGACACATTCTAAGCATGAATTCGCACTGGCACTGGTCTTGATGGGGAAGCCTGTGGTGAGGTCTTAGCTGTACCAACATTTTAGACTTCAGTGACCTAGGACAACTCGCTTTGCCGAGGTCAATCTTATTCGTATCAGGTCTGTGTCTTATCGTGTATCACCTCGTGTGTCCTGGTGTATAAGGGAGTCAAATAGTTCTATGCTATGCGAAAACTGAATGTTTGTCAGAAGTAATAATTTTCACTACACTCTGACTTTATTTAGCAAAAGAATTAATAAAACTGGAAAATTGAAAGTTAATTTAGTGACTGAAATTAATAGTGAACTTTGTTTTTGAAGCACTACGAAATTCAATAAAATAAGGTTAGTCTTGGGCTACCTCAACAATCATTTCAAAAGCTACTTGAATCTACCAGATTTAGAAATAAGAGATTTAACTTTGAACTTGAATTAAATGATTCTGAACAATTAACAATAGTAAAATTCAGTACGTACCAAGCTGAGCTGCAGTCACAGGTAAGCTAAAATATGGTAACAAAACTCGCACTCTTAATTTGTGCTTGTGTAATCTAAATATTGTAGCCAACTGTGAATACCTTAACTGAACTTTGAAATTAAAGCAGTGAAACGGAATGATATTTCTTTAATGCTGGCGTATGAATTTCAACAACACTCGGGTTGATTCCAGAAAAGGAAGGGACCCTGCTTGGTAATGCAATTGGGTCAATGAGCAGCAAATGTTCATGCTAAGTTGCTGTATTTTTGTGATGCAACAGTTTGCAAAGCTGAGGTCTGCCATACAGTTCTAAAATTTTACGTGCTTTTAGTCTTCCTTGTTGGTTGATTGAAGGTTTGAAGTCTTCGATCGAGGAGGTGGCGACAGTCACTCATTGTCGGCCGTCGCTGTTGCAGAAGCTGGATATTGGCACGCCTTCTTCTCGACACGGTCACCAGGCGAAACGCTTCTCGACACGGTCACCAGGCGAAACGGGCTCTTGATGTGCGCCAGCTAATGCTTCCCGTCCGCGATACCGTGTCAGAAAGTATCATCGCAAGTCGAGCGCAATTACATGCTGCCAAACCCCGAAAGCGCGGCAACTCGCGGGAGCGCCACACAACACACGTGCTCCACCGTCCTACTCCAGGCAGACTCCCTCTGCCCGCGCTCCATGCGTCAGAGTTAACCCTACCAAAGATCCTAAACACTTTTGTTCTCCACACGACCTATCGATGTAATCGTTCGATAGCATAGTTTTCCCTAGGCCAGACCCAGCGTAAAAATGCAAATAATATTTACAAAACAAACCAATTATACATCGACATAAATCCATATATATATATATATATATATATATATATATATATATATATATATATATACCCAATTAGTAAAACATTTAGAATATATAAAGACACAGAAATGTCATATCTTCAGGTAACAAAATAAGGAAAAAAATTTATATTACAATAGACGGAATTAGGAGGATATGCATTTCCGGCGTTACACTACAATAAGAAATTACATGCGTCGCTCATCGCTGCTCTGCAGACGCTTGCACCACGACCGTCACCTGAGACATTGCTACGCATCAAGAAAGGGGCATATAGTATTGCTGCTCTGGCTTGTCAGAACAAACACAATCACAGTCTCACTACTCAATAATTGACTACAATAATGACAGGGCCATTAACTTATTTCAGCATTCAAGTTTATTGAAGATTCTGGTAAAAATGATAACCTCCAAAGCAGGCTAGCAACAACAACCACTATCAGAGGGCAGCAACAGTACAACACACACATGTTCAGGTTACAAGTGGAAGGCCTGCAAGTTGAAATGGTTGTCAGAGGGCAGCAATAGTACAACACACGCATGTTCAGGTTACAAGTGGAAGGCCTGCAAGTTGAAATGGTTGCCGTCAGAGTGTAAACTTATAGTTGCCTGTAGCCTTTAAAATCAAACCGCAAGACCAGTGTAGTTTTGCAGCTTCGTCTCGAAACCTGGCAGAAAATCCAAAAAGATTCTGGTCGTATGAAAAGTATGCTAGTAGGAAGACACAACCAATGCCTTCTTTGTGTGATAGCAACGGGAATACTATCGGTGACAGTGCTGCTAACGCAGGGTTGCTAAACACAGCCTTCCGAAATCCATTCACCAAAGAAGACGAACTGAATATTCCAGAATTTGAATCAAATACAGTTCTCAACATGAGTCACTTAGAAGTGGATATCCTGGGAGTAGTGAAGCCACTTAAATATCTTAGTAAAAGCAAGTCTTCTGGTCCAGACAACATACCAAGATAGATAATTCTTTCAGAGTATGCTGACACAATAGTTCCACATCTAACGACCATCCCAAGTACAACCACTTGCTCGACGAAAGATCCGTACCCAATGACTGGGAAGTGTCACAGGTCACACCAGGATTCAGGAAAAGCAATAGGAGTAATCCACTAAATTACAGCCCAAATCATTCACTTCGATATGCATTACGATTTTGTAACACAGATTGTGTTCGAACATTATGAATTACCTTGAATAGAATGGTCTATTGACACACAGCCAACACGGATTTAGAAAACATTGTTCTTCTAAAACACAACCAGCTCTTTAATCATACGAAGTGTCGTGTGCTACTGACAAGAGATATGAAATTGATTCTGTATTTCAAGTTTCCAGAAGGCTTTTGACACTGTACCTCACAAGCGGCTTGTCATTCAAATTGCGTGCTTATGGAATACCGTCTCAGTTCAGCGACTGCATTTGTGATTTCCTGTTGGAGTGGGCACAGTTCGTGGTAACTGACCGAAAATCATCGAGTAAGACGAAAGTGATTTCTGGCGATCCCCAAGGCATTGGCATACGCCCTCTGCTTTCCTTACCTATATATCAACGATTTAGGAGACAATTTGAGTAGTCGTCTTAGGTTGTTTGCAGGCCATGCTGTCGTTTGTCGTCTAGTAAAGTCACCATAAGATGAAAACAAATCGCAAAATGATTTAGAAAAGATATCTGTATGGTGCGAAAATTGGCAATTGACCCTAAATAATGAAAAATGTGAGGTCATCCATGTGAGTGCTAAAAGGAATCTGTTAAACTTCGGTTAGACAATAAATCAGTCAAATCTAAGTACCATAAATTCTACTATATACCAAGGAATTACTATTACGAACAACTTAAATTAGAAATAACACAAAAGAACGTTGAGGGGAAGGCAAACAAAAGACTGCCCGTTACTGGCAGAACACTCAGAAAACGTAACAGATCTTTTAAAGGTCAAACGCGCTGCTTCCCGAGCGAGAAGGCGTGCAAATTTCAATTACCAATTTTCTATTCCGAATGCGAAAATACACAAATCAAAAAAAGTTTTGCATCACCTCGGTTCCGAGAGTTCCGGAACCTGTACAGAAAATTGGAACAGAGATCAACATAAAAATCATTTCCGCCCTTTTTATTGCTCATGAAAACCACACATTGCATATTGTACCACCATAAAGCGAGACCTTCTGACGTGGTGGTCCAAACTGCTGTACACACCGGTACCTCTAATACCCAGTAGCACGTCCTCTTGCATTGACGCATGCCTCTATTCGTCATGGCATACAATCCACAAGTTCATCAAGGTACTGTTGGTCCAGATTGTCCCATTCCTCAACGACGATTCGGCGTAGATACCTCAGAGAAGTTGGTGGGTTACGTCGTCCATAAAAAGCCCTTTTCAGTCTATCCCAGGCATGTTCGATAGGATTCATGTCTGGAGAACATGCTGGCCACTCCAGTCGAGCGATGTCGTTATCCTGAAGGAAGTCATTCACAAGCTGTGCACGGTGGCGGCGCGAATTGTCGGCCATGAAGTAGAATGCCTCGCCAATATGCTGCCGATATGGTTGAACTATCGTTTTGAGGATGGCATTTACGTATCGTACAGCCGTTATGACGCCTTCCAAGACCACCAGCGGTGTACGTCGGCCGCACATAATGTCACCCCAAAACAGCAGGGACTCACCACGTTGCTGCATTCGCTGGACAGTGTGCCTATTTCTCTGCCACGTGATGACTGGGTGTTGTGTGATGTCCTTAGGTTAGTTACGTTTAAGTAGTTCTAAGTTCTAGGGGACTGATGACCATAGATGTTAAGTCCCATAGTGCTCAAAGCCATATCAGTGTGTCTAAGGCGTTCAGCCTGACCGGGTAGTCTCCAAACACGTCTCCGACGATTGTCTGGTTCGTTTTGCGACACTCATAAGTGAAGAGAACGTGATGCCAATCCTGAGTGGTCCATTCGGCACGTTGCTGGGCCCATCTGTATCGGGCTGCATGATGTTGTGGTTGCAAAGGTGGATCTCGCCATGAGCGTCGGAAGTTAAGTTGCGCATCATGTAGCCTGTTGCGCGTAGTTTGAGTCGTAACACGATGTCCTGTGGCTGCACGAAAAGTATTATTCAGTATGTTGGCGTTGCTGTCAGGGTTCCTACGAACCATAATCAGTAGGTAGCGGTCGTCCACTGGGATAGTAGCCCTTGGGCGGCCTGAGCGAGGCATGTCATCGACAGTTCCTGCCTCTTTGTATCTCTTTCATGTCCGAACAACATCGCTTTGGTTCACTCCTAGACGACTGGACACTTCCCTTGTTGAGAGCGCTTCCGGGCACGAAGTAACAATGCGGACGCGATCGTACCGCGGTATTGACCATCTAGGCATAGTTGAACTACAGACAACACGAGCCGTGTACCTCCTTCCTGGTGGAATGACTGGAACTGATTGGCTGTCGGACCCCTCCGTCTAATAGGCGCTGCTCATGCAAGATTGTTTACATCTTTGGGCGGGTTTAGTGTCTTCTCTGAACAGTCAAAGGGACTGTGTCTGCGATACAATATCCGCAGTTAACGTCTACCTTCAGCAGTTCTGGGAACCGGGGTGATGCAAAACTTTTTTTGATGTGTGTACTTTATTGATGCCGACCCACATAGGGAGAAATCATAATCATAATAATATAAGGGAAATCAGAGAGCGCACGGAAAGACATAAGTCGCGTTTTTTCGTCGCTCTGTTCGAAAGTGGAATAATACAGAATTATTGTGAAGGTGGTTCGATGAAACTTCTACCAGGCACTTAAGTGTGATTTGCAAAGTAACCATGTAGATGTATATATCTGTAAGGTTTATCGGCCGTGTCTTTGAACTGAAGCCTGCTGTTTTCAGTTTTGCTTTCTGGAACATTTGAAATGATAGATAAGTGGCCAGAATGAAAAATAATGAACTCTCGTGTACAGTAAATAGAGTTCGTGGACACTGATTGCAAACTTGCTGCGGTTGCAAACATAGTGACCCTCTGCAGCAGTAGGGTTTTGCGCAGGCCGTCATTTGCACTAACTGCACCGTCATTTCGTGCCGTTGATGGCTTTTCTCAGCGCATCAAATGCACTACGGACTGCTCGCTTATGGGCCTGCTTGACCCGCTATTCACCACTATGTGGTGCTAACACTAGTGATTTCTGCCTGTTAAGTCAGGCTGTAACAGTGCAGAGTTGCGACGAGTTACCGTGAAAACAAGGAAATTGCCGTGTTTGCGCTCGCTAGCATCTGAAGGACTAACAAGTGTTTGGAATGTCGCATTATCCACGTGCTGCAAGGAGTAAGCCACGATATAGGGACACTCACAAGCTAATACATAACAAGCAGAATTACTTATTTTGCAAGTGACGCTAGTATTGTAATCAATCCAATCATACGTACAAAAACGGGAGAAATGGTAAACAGTGATCTTAAAAGTGTCATTGATTGTTTTCTACGAATGCCATCATCCCCAACTTTAAAAAAAAATGTAGTTAGGTAAGTGCATATAGAGGTACTACACCAATGATAACTGTAACAGCCGGCCGGTGTGGCCGAGCGGTTCGAGGCGCTGTAGTCTGTAACCGCGCGACCGCTACGGTCGCAGTTTCGAATCCTGCCTCGGAGATGTATGTGTGTGATGTCCTTAGGTTAGTTAGGTTTAAGTAGTTCTAAGTTCTAGGGGACTGATGACCTCAGCAGTTAAGTCCCATAGTGCTCAGAGTCATTTGAACCCATTTGATCCGTAACTGTAACACATAGTCAGGTAATAATAAGTAGCGTTGAAACTTCAAGAATCTTATGTGTCCATACAGATGAGAATTTAAACTGGGAAAAGAACATGTGGAGCTTCTAAATAAATTTAGTTCAGCCAGGTTTCCACTTAGAATCATTTCAAATCTTGGGGAAAGACAAACCAGTAACTTGACATATTTTGCCTATTTTCCTTCAGTAATGCCATACGGAATAATGTTCAGGGGTAACTCATGTTTAAGAAGGAATGTCTTCATATCTCAAACGTGCCGTAAGAGTAATATGTGGTTCTCACAAACAGTAGTTATTCCCTCATGAAATTTGTTGGAAGTAATCCACTACAGTTGAAAAGGAGCAATGACGTACGTAATTATAAAACCAGAAAAAAAATGACATCATACCGACACATTACACTTAGGTGAAAAAAGTCATTGAAATCCTCCTAATATCGTGTCGGACCAGCTTTTGCCCGGTATAGTCAAGCAAATCGACACGGTATTTTTATGGATGACAATGTGCCAAGGATACAACTGTTAGCATTTGGTTTGAAGAACATTATGGAAAATTCGAGCGAATGATTTGGCACTCAGATTGCCCGACATGAATCCCATCGAACATTTATGGGTCAGTTCATGCACAAAATTCTACACTGGCAACACTTTCGGAATTATGGACGGCTACAGAGGGCTTAATATTTACGCAGAGTACTTTCAACGATTCGTTGAGTCCATGTCACGTCGATATGTCGCGCAAAACGAGGTCCGACGCGATATTAGGAGGTGTCCGACGACTCTGGTCACCTGAGCGTAATTTGCGATGTGAATGTAGAATCACTCGCTCCACATCACTGTGATTTGTCATTCAAAGGATCAATGGCACACAAAACTAGCTAACTAACCCACTAATCACCAAGAGACATCGTGATAAACCCGCGATAAACCACCTCTGGCATTGATAATGGACTCAGTTCGTCAACAAAGTATCACCCCCATCCTCCGATTCGTCGGACACATGACGTGCCTACAGTCAGCTGCTGTTTAGTTTCTTTGTCGTTTGACCCACTGAAGACGTACAGTTTTATATGCACTGGCCGTTTCCAAAGTCCCCGACTTGGAATGCCCATTGCAATCAGTTTCGTTCGCAACGTTTGCTTGTAGACTGATTGACACTGACCTGGATTCACTGACAGAAAAGAAATACTGTCGATTGTCATCGACAATAAGTGGCACTCGTCTCCGATCACTGCCGCTTCGAATTTCTTTACGACCTCTGTTCTCACGCCTTCTTATGTGGCTACGAGAGGTACACCATTCCCTATAGACATACACGAGTGGTACACCATTCCTTGTATACACACTGGAGCCTCCGCGTCGATACACCAACTAATCTGGCAACTTCTTTCACGGTGTGTTCATCGAAATTCCGATACACAATAAATCCTTTCTGCTATTCTGTCACGTCCCCACTTAGATGCATCTTACTGCACCAATTCTACGCAACCGAATGGTACATAAAAACCTTTTCACTACCGTGACGTGCGTCAGTGGTGGAGTAACACCCGTTCGCCAGGTGCCAGTTGCACTGCTTCTACTGCGTTCCACAACGACCAATGAGCTCTTTTAAGGGAATTGAAAGTGGTCTCTTTTAGACCGTGTTCGTATTATTTATAATCTCGTACAGTGTTCTCTTTCGTTTAAAGTGTTGTGAAATGTGCAACATACAACACACAAATTTGTTTTTTGTGGACTGAATTACATTAAACTCAGCTAAGAATTTTACTAAACAACAATTTAATACTGAACAATAATCAGTGATGACAGAAAAGAAAACAGACCCTAATTCATACTTCAAGCCAAATTTGAACCGCCATAAATATTATCAAAACCACATGAGCAGACGATACCAATAAATAATTCGGTAAAACTGTACCGGTCACATAACAGGCCACTGCCAAAAGATTCATATAGACTACTAAAATATAGACTGAGCAAAGAAGGAGAACAAAAGATTTCAAACACAATAAACAGACATGGTAGCATCACATTAAACAAGAATGAGCTTTGAGGTCTCAACCACTAGTTCAATGTTTAAAAAACTTAAACAACCAATAAGGTAGTAGAAAGGGAACCTCTTTTAATTAACAAATAGAATGACTCAAAATAAGTCTCAAATTTCAGCTTAACTTTAAACAGAAGTACTAAAGACCACGGCCGCGCTTGGAAGAAATAACACTGCAGAAGACCGACAGCGCTAGTTTTTGCTGCCCAAGGCTGGTGCACAGAACAGCATGCGCTGATAAAAAATGGTTCAAATGGCTCTAAGCACTATGGGACTTAACATCTGAGGTCATCAATCCCCTAGACTTAGAACCACTTAAACCTAACTAACCTAAGGACACCACACACAACCATGCCCGCGGCAGGATTCGAACCTGCGACCGTAGCAGCAGCGTGGTTCCGGACTGAAGCGCCTAGAACCGCTCGGCCACAACGATGCACTGATAACCTCGGCGTTGAGCGCCCGTAAGCACCAACCAACCAGAACCGCATAAACAGATGCTGTGTAAGCCGACTGGGCCCAGAATGAGTGAGTCTGACAAGGACTGGTAAACAACACCAACGCCAGAGCAGAAGCAGTCTTAACGAAATTCCCTGCAGCACAAACAAATTCCAGTAAGTAAAATCTCAAGTCACAGCCAAGATTATAATAAATAATGATTACGCTACCAATAGTTAATGCAATTTCTTACAGAGCGATACTCGAAATTTAACAGTCTTCTAAGAAGTTAACAGAAAACTTGAGACACCACTGAGAGTTGGCTTCAGGAAATTTCAGAATTAAATAGTTATACCAAATGCTGCTGGAACAAATGATTAAACCAACCTTGAGGTAATTGCCTTAAATTCTATGGTTCCTGGGCACATACATGGCACAGGCCAGTTCAGAACTGACAATATGTCCCAAAACATACTAAAATTTTCATTTAAGTCACTTCAACAAATTAAACATACGATATACACGACCTGAAGCAGAATAAAGTGTACATTAGCTTCAATGAATAAGACACAGTGGAGCCATGCGTAGAAAGACACTTGATGATCCACTAAATGACAACTACAAACTGAGCACAGCATTTATCCAAAAAGTTCAAATTAAACATAAGTCACACTGTTCTTAAGTAGCCCTCATAACATTTACACAACACGGAAGTCCACTTTCACACCAGGAACTGACAAGTAGAACAAAGAGTGTGTCGCCCCACTCTACATTGTTGCCAAATTTATTCAAGATACCGCATCTAAGATGCCGGCAATAGATATGGCAACATTGCAATGACATCATGGCGGGTAGTTCAAATTTTGGCAGGAAGATAGGTCAATTGTGCTACCTCCGCTAACCTAACCCCCTCCCCTCCCAACCCTCCATCCCCCCAGAAAACGGCAGGAAGTTCAAATTCTATCAGGACAATGCAACAAACCATGGCTACCTCCACTAACCTAACAAAATGGCGGGCAAATAGGTCACTTGGGCTACCTCCACTAACCTAAGTCATCCGACTGCCACCTTTTTCTAGGAACTGGTGGGAAAACGACTTAGCCTGTGCTGGATAGGATGGACATAAGTCTTTATTTTTCAGGCAGTCTTTATTTAAACAATCAGAGGCAGTACCTCCATCCAGTCTGTTCACCATGAGGTCTGAAGTCCAACTGACCTAGTACACAGTACCACCACCAGAGCACACCGTTGTCCCTTCCGTGACATAATCCATGATGATGGTGTGTGGGGAAAAATGGTGGGAAAAGGACTCAGCTTGTTGTGGGCTGCTGGAGAGTGGAAGGACTGTATTTATTTTGGAACAATTTATTTAGGGAAGGATTTCATGTAGTTTATTTGTTACACTGATACAAAACACTAACCCTCTCGTGCTTGGGGTCTCAGTAAATAGTCTACAGACCCGCAAAATACTCGTAAATCACCGAAATAATGCAGTACACTCATGTACAGACATGGAAACAACTCGTAAACTGTCGAAATAATGCGTTGCACAGCCTGCACACCTGCCCACAAAATATTGCAACAGACATGAAAACAACTCATAAATTATCAAAAAATAATGCATGAATAACGCTATGCAAATATGCTCAAAACGCGTAAACAGCCTTAAATAATGCACTCACTGCATGTAATATCACTTTAGAACTACCGTCAACTGCGACGTATTGGCGTACTGGCCCCCTACAGAACTCCAAGGCGCGCTCATGCCTGTCCCATACACGAGAGACATCTGGCCTGCATGCACGTGTTTACCATTTTGGCGCAATACCTCTCTACCTGTGGATACTGACGTCTCAGGTCACGCTATATAAATCTGTTCCAGTGCTTCCCAGAATAGCATGGAGTTCATTGGTCCTAGTGATCCTAACGGGACATGCGAGCTGCATCTAGTCATGCACACGTGCTTAGCTGCCCAGCATGGCTGATGCATTGCCGCGAAATGTTCAAACAGCAACGAGGGCCTGTTTACGAAAATAGCACAGAATAACACCGATTGCATTCTTCCCTATGGTGCTAATGAGACATGTTCCCATCCTGGAAATCGTGACATCTTGTTGAATCTTACTGAATTTACCCTTCAAACTCACTCTTAGATTTGTTGTACAAAGGCTGATTCGGTTCCTCCAGGCACAACCGCATCACTGTTTCTGGTCCTGATCTGCTTGCTTGCTTGCTTTCTACACCAATCTCCAGACTCTGGGATTGCAGCAACACATGTATTTTCACATGGTTTGCCTGAATATTATACCATTTACGCGATACTTCTCGATATCAGGCACATATCAATATCACTTGCATAATAGTACCCCTCGCATACCATAATTCGGAAGATATATAGTGGAAATTATTTCCCTAGAAACCCGAGACCTTAGCGAGGTGGAGCGTACTGTGAACCACTGAGTAACTATAAACTTATCCCATCTGCGAAGACCTTTACATGAGAACACACACACACACACACACACACACACACACAAAACCTGTTATTTCCACTCGCGAATAACGATGTCGGTGATTTAACAGATTCCAAATCATCCTTATACTTTACAAAGTCAACTGTGTTTCTCATGTCTAGAGAACCAGCAAACATGTCTTACACCTTCCTTTCACCTGCTAGATGCACACAGCACAATCGATGTTCCCTCAACTAAATAAATACGCGAAATGTGCAGAAGCAGTCAAGTGGTCAATTTACATGGCAGGAAATAATGGTCCACCACAAACACATGTCCATATTGAATCTTCTCAAACTTCCACATGGTTACGAAAGCTGTCTGACACATACTAAGTATTGGTTCCCTATTCGGCCGTCTAGAGGACGACTCAGTTAAGTCAGCTTCATTCGTGCACCCCAACAGGCGTCTCCATTCGGACAGCTCCTACTGTCAGCCGGAAACGTGAATCATTCCCGCCACAGGTCACCGGTGCTGGACGCTAAGCACGTGTAGACACAATCATCCTAGGAAAATTGGCCACATATATATTTTATCCCTGTACCTACAATTAAATATTACGATCACGGTCTCAATTCAACAATGAGCGAAGTATCAGAAATACACCCTGCTGATGGCTGTGGTTCTGGAAATAGAAATGTCTGTACCATTCTTATGACTTGACATACTCTTCCCTTTGCTGCCACAGTATTCCACGTCAAATCAATACCTTCCTTACAACTGGACATAGTCATTTCATTTGCAAATGTCGGAACACAAACACATCCTTCACAAGCCTGATGCTCAAGGTGAACCTATCACGCGTCCACCACTACTAAGTATAATACTCTGCCAATAACTGATTGCCTGTGATACGAAACAATACTCACCGAAAGTCAGCGATGGGAGGACGTGTATCATAAGTTTTTCTTGCGACTGGTACCACTGTGTATTAGAAAGAGAGGCATAATCGTCTTACAAACCTTCAGATGTTAAAAAACACAATCGTAACGACCATATTACTACCACAAGTGGTCTTGATTCTACAGGTGCATACAAGTATCCAAGTTAAAAACTATACTGGCTTTATACATCGAGCTATGGCATTACCTCTGTATGAAGTGCTTTTTTCCGTACAAATACTGTGACAATGAATGTAGATACTGATCGCTGGAGTGTATATTAACAGACCAGCAGTGTGGTTACACATCGCCGACGGTGCGCCTCATAATGAAATTACCGAATTTAGAAAGTGACTGTCGGATGACTTAGGTTAGTGGAGGTAGCTCAAGTGACCTTTTTCCCAGCCATTTTCTTAGTTTAGTGGAGGTAGCTGTGGTGTTTTGGATTGTCCTTATAGAATTTGAACTTCCCGCCATTTTCTGAGGAAGGGAAGGGTAATGGGGGAGAGGGTGGGAAAGGGGTTAGGTTCTTGGAGGTAGCCCAATTGACCTATCTTCCTGCCAAAATTTGAACTTCCTGCCATATCATTATGACGTTACCATAGCTTTCGCCGCCATCTTGAATAAATTTGGCAAAATGGATAGTGGGGCGATGCTCCCTTCGTTCTGCTACTTAGACAATCTCTGATAATATGAAATATCGACCAGTACTGTGAGGACTGATGACCAAAAAAAACCTTGCCCAAGAACTAATACCAACTGATAGTTATTTGCCTCAAGGAATGCAAGAATTAAAAACAGGCATGCAGACGCACTTAAACACACATAAATACTACACCGCCAGTGAATTTCACAACAAGCTTCCATGTAGAGGTGAACAGTAATATTAATCCAATTTAAGGACTACATGGACAATTAAAAATATACAGATCAAATTCCCAATAAGATACAATAAACAAAGGTCTAATTAAAATATTTAACTGGCTTTCTTAACACATAAATTCTTGTTCATACAGTTGAGCTTCCAGACTCCATGGAGGCGCGGAGTTCAGCACCAATTAACGGAACTGGAGCATCCCGAAATTCCGGTAAACACGCCTCTGACAGCTCAGACAGCTGGGTTTTCAGTTATCCACCCCTGAGGTTCCTCAGCACTGCAAGTCAAACACAGGCCAAAATGAGCCCTGCATATACTTCCTAGTTTACACCAACTCAAACATAGGTGGACAGCTGCAAAAGGCCTCCTTTCCGCTTGGTTGCTCCACTGATATTCCCATCATTATGCTATCTCTCATACTACCCTTGCAGACACCAAAAGCCAGCCTTCCAGTCCGCTCCATAGGGAGCTGTGACCGAATGGGCAACATATTAGAGCCAAAGACAAGAGCATATCAATATCGATACAGTACGACAAAAATCAACTTCTAGCTTCTCTTTGGCACACCTTGAATTACTTCTGTGGGATGTGGTTGTGGTTGTGTGATGAGTGGATTCAGATGTACCGGTAGAGCTCGGAGTTTTATTTCCTCCGAGTACAGGAGCACAAAACTCGCTGAGACCTTTCGATAAATAGCCAATACAAAGCTTGCTGTAGGTATCTCTGTTCTTCGGAACCTGGTCCATTGTACGTTCAGATTACTTTGTGTTGTTTAAAATGTTGATTTGTGACTATCCAACTAAATCATTTTAACAATCACTAATATATTTGGTGAAGATCACATTTTGTTTGCATTAAAATTTGCAGGTAATATATGATGTTGTGACTGAGCTTGTTTGTAGTCTGGACCAGGCCAGATATCCTCAGCATATACAATTTAGTGACATTCAGTTTTTCTCCCATGCTTGATAATTAATGCCCGTTTTTTTGACAGTGGGGATTTTGTCGGCGTGTGTGAATCAATAAAACTTCTCACAAATAACGAAATTGGAATGCGAATATAATGAGTGATTGGGCATCCTGTGCTGATGTCCAGTGCTATTAAGTTTCCAAACTATTCCGTTAAGCACCTTCAGCGATTCATTCACAACATCTGAACGCAACACCCATAGGTTTATCGTGTTTTCATGGCTATATGTCTTCTTAGTTAAACTCGTTCCATGTGTGGTTCCTACTACCACGTGTACCGGAATCGGTGATGTGCTGTTAGGGGACATTTTGATTACATTGGACAAAATTTACTGAAAACAACGTAGCTCAATACCTACCGTCACATTTACACGAATCGTGTTTTATCGAAGTTATTGCGTTTTCACAGGTTGGCTCTGAACTCGATTTCTGTATCTAGTAATCCTCTCCGAACGCGTAGAGCTAATTTTGCTAAACAAAACGAACCCATACTTGTATAGAAGTGTTTCGTAATATCGAGATTTTTCAGAATTAACGACTTTCTGTCGGATGCTGTGGACTTCAGTTCGCATTCTTTGTAATCCATTGCGATCTAACAACTTTCCTGTATAGGTCCAGCGTACCTCTGTTCCCTGCAACATGGTCCAATGTAAGTTCAGTTAGCATTCTGTCGTTAAAAATGTAGATTTTGGATGAGTGAACTAACGCACTCATATGGTCCAACAATCCTTAATTTTTCTGGTGAAAATCGCTTTTGATGCCAGTAAACGAATTGGTGATTATGCTTTGTTCATTGTTGGGACCGGGCAACGTGGCTCCAGCACGTCCGATTTGGTTACGTTTAGGGATTTGGCGTGGTGCTGGAGGACTCTGTTACGTGGACACAGCCAATCAACCAAAAAAAAGGGGAGGGGAAAGCTCTGATCCTACAGCTCGGTGTGTTAATATATATATATATATATATATATATATATATATATATATATATGGAAAGTACTCATTGGGGTTGGTACTACTACTCTACTACTACTACTACTACTACACTCTCAAGAAGCGAAACTTCTTTGACCCGCATCGGTACATCTGAGATCAGTTCACCACGCAACCTCGTCTCACAGAAACTATTCAAAGTGTGGCAGAGAAAACGAAGAGGTTGTTGATTTGAAAAGAAATTAAACAAGATGGCTCAGTGGAACTCTTTTCCCAAGTACACGTCAAATTCTGTGCTAGACAGCAGAAACTATAACAGTGGGACTTTAAACAAGACATACCATGGTATGAAATTAGAAATGATATGAAATAGGGCAGATCTCATGAACATAAGCTATCGGCCGGAAAAAAAAAATTGTACGCTTGGAAAGACGAGACGATGTTCATCCGATGGCGCCATAAGCCACATGGGGGATGGTAGATGTACTGGTAATGGATTCAACAGATAGAGCAGTGGCATACCTACCATAGCGCCATCTGTGTCTACCCTTCAATAGAGAATGCTCGCAGCCAGGCGGCTCAGTGTGGTGAAAACATGTGAAGCAATCAGGCAACCATGCCACGGAGATGCACTCGTGCTTCCTAACATGAGGGGACAAATTGTGGACTTCCGAGTGGCAGAACGGTTGTTTCGGAGAACTGCCACACAAGTTAGATGTGCTGCGTCAGTTGTGCAATGATGCTTGTACCAGTGATTTTCTGCACATTCTCACACCTGCAGACGAGGTTTTGGACGTCCACCCGCGCAGACGCCCGGCAGGATCGTCTTATTTCGAGGGCAACAGTGGCAGATCGTACAGCTACCACAGCGCTGATAAGAGGGCTTGTCTGTCCAGATGTGTCAACACAAACTGTTCGAACTATTAGCAGTAGGACTATGGGTACATACACCTGTTGCCTATCTTCCACTAACACCACAGAATCGACGTGGACAGCTCGACTGGTGCCATCATGGGATCACTTGGAAGACGGAATGGTCGTCGCCTTCAGCAATGAAAGCAGATTCTGGCTGCACGCATGTGGTGGTCCTTTGCGCTCATAACTTAGATCTGGTGAACACTGTCTTATAGAGTGAAGTCCCCCAAGACACATTGGTCCCAAATCTGGCCTTATGATCCTGGGTGCGACAGATTCAGCTCTCGTGCACCTTTGGTTTTTCTGGAGCAGACGCTAACTGGTGCTCGGTACGTGCAGAATGTTGCTAGACCCGTTCTTCTGCCGTTCTTGCAACAGGAAGGTGATGTGTTGTTCCAACAGTATAATGCTCGCCCGCACACTGTCAGTCGAGCACTTGTGGGACATGATGGGACGAGAAGTTACTCGTGTGACTCGTCAATGAACAATTCTTACAGAGCTACGTGAAGAAGTCGAGCAGGCGTGGTACAACGTGTCCCAGGACAGTATCTGCCATATGTATGATCGACTGCATACCAGAGCCAGCACCCGCACTGCTTCCCTCGGAGCCTACACCACGTTCCAATTTAGGTGTTTCGGGGTTAGTAGATACCTAGTACAAGAGAATCGCTTGCGCTATTGATCTGTAAATGTGGTCATTTCATGTGCTCCATAAGGACTGTTGCAACAATAAATCTTGAGTGAATTGGAAACCTCTAAAAGGGTGTATTAATTTTTTTCCAGCAGATTAAATTTGATACAACGAAGGTACTCAACCAAGCATACATCATCCACATGCAAGACAGATGATGCATCTTCTGTTGTTTATATTAAGATTCATGAAATATCTCTCTCTCTCTCTCTTTCCCTCTCCCTTTTCTGCGTGTGTGTGTGTGTGTGTGTGTGTGTGTGTGTGTGTGTGTGTGTGTGTGTATGTGTGTGTGTGTGAACTACATTTCTGCAATTCTAGCTCCCTATGAGAATGGTAATACTAGCGCTTAATTCTCTTACAGCGCTGTGTTCACACATTTAGTAGTTATCTCTTTACGTATGTACCGATATCAATTGCTACTCAGATTTTTCCATTTAACCAAGTCTTCTGGATGTCTGTCAAACTGTTAGCCGACTTCGTCTACTTTCCTAAAATTCTAACGTTACATGAGACGGTACGCACAAGGCCAAGAAGGGTCTGGGAAACAGTAAAGTACTTAAGAAGAAAGAAGAATTAACAAGATAAATATACGACGGAACACATAAAAACGACGATAAATCTACGGTTGATAAAGATGCAAGGATGTGTGAAATGATATGAAAATATATTAAGTGAAACTCGAGGAGGGGATTTAGCTGTGTGTGTCTCTGAAGAAATTACAACATCAATAAAAATTGAAAAATGGAGAAAATCCATGTCCAAAAGTGAGATGATAAAAATACAACAAAAACCACCCTAAAAATAAGGTTTGCTTAATAAGTGTTCGATCAAACAAGAAGAACTCCAAAAACAAAGGAAAAAAGTATATTTGATACCATATCATGCCAAAGGACAAAAAAATAATAATAATAATACAACTGCTATAGCTGCATTAGCATTACCACGTAAGTGGGAGATTGTATGGTCGAATTACGAAAGAACGCCTGGAGAATGAAACCATAATAGGAGAAGAAACAGAGTTTCCATGCCTCTGATCGTTCCTGTGTGTCTAAATATATTTATTATAAAAGAGACAATTTAAAGAAATAGAATCAGAGGGAGAGACACACGGATGATTTTCATAGATTTACGAAAAACATATGATATTGTACGAATGAAGTAGCTAAATCGATCTCTTGACGAGTTTACAGTAAGTACGATAGGTGTTTTGCAGTTAAAAAATTTACGAGGAGTGATTAGAGACAAGAATTAAGATAGGAAATAAAATCTCCCGAGGAATGAAACCAACAAAAAGCCTGAGACAGGTACTCTATAGCACTTACTCTTTTTAAAGTTTATCTGCACGAAGTTCTTAAAAATGGATGAAAAAAATGTGTAGGAATAGGCATAGACATAGATTGGGATTATTCATCGATATTACCATTCGCCAGTGATGAAAAGGAAATGGCTTCAGATGATATAGAGCACATAGTGAAGTGAATCTTACTAACACACAATAATTTTTTCTTAAAAAAATCAATCTTTATAGGATGGCATTACCACAAATCGTAATACTATTGAGGCACGCCCAGAATATAAATATGTGGACGTTATAATCTCAAAGCAGGGTTCTAATAAACAAGAAATAAGGCAAATGACAACGCAAGCTAAACAAGGAATCAATAAATCGAATTCCATCCTTCGGCGAGACAAAACTAAGAAAAAGACGAATGATAATTATATGAATAAAGCAAACAAAACACTTTTTTATACTGAGTATTAGGGGCATTATTACAGATACTGTGACACCTTAATATGAACAATCTTCAATGTATTAGTTGTTTCTTCTCTGCATCTAATAGTCTTCTTGCAAAGCATATCATATAATTTACTAACTAATGTTTTCTGCATTGTCATAACAGCGCCTCGAAATGGACTACGTCTGTCAGTATTGTCTTCCCATTTTGCATCCATGCGTCCACACGTCAGTACCCGACCTGCTGCCCAGGGGAAAACGAATATTAATGGCTCGCTTGTGCTACACGTACTTGGAGTTATTAACCAACCTAAAAATATACTACTTCTAACAACTGTAATTATGAGGCTCTAAATGAAGTAAAGACTGATGTAATGTTGTTCAGCACACTGTCCTCCATCATCAACAGAAATACCTGCACTTATGTGCATAACACTGGGTATGTAGTGGACTTCTGGGAAGTGAGGAAACAAGATAGAAGACTGGAAGCCATGCAGATGGATATTTTGAGAAGTTGTAGAGTTTCAGGGCAAGAGAAGATCGGAAATAAAGAAATCAGGAAGAGAAAGGAAATGTCCACGTACGTCACCGAAGAGACGGAAAAACGAACAGGGTGACATAAGACTAGGAGAAGAACGAAGGGAAAAACGTCCATACAAGATGATTTATACAAGGATCGAGACGCTTGGGCACGAGGTTGAGAGAAACAGGCTCGTGAGCTGTAAACAATTATTCTTCACAAAAGACAAAGTTACACTAGACAAGCCTCAAGCTTTCTCAAAGTCGCTTTCTTCATACCCGTTTATTGGGAGACATTTTAATTATTTCTTTAGGTTCCAGACAATTGTTACACATTTCACACCGTCTACGTGTCTTCCATGTAACCTAAACGTGATTATTTCTATAGGTGACGTTCTTGGCCGATTAGCTGTCAGCATAAGAGTGCAACTGACTACCGTAAAACTTCCAAAATTTAAAAGTACGAAGATGGTAACGGCTATTCGTCCACAATCTACAAAAAATTGGAACTAAATGAGTAAACGTAATGGAAATCACTGCGAATATAAGCACAGGGTCGACAAAGTGAAACTGGCCCAAAAATATTGACAAAGCTGACTTAAAATTGACCCACGTTAATGAATGTGGGAACTGCCCGTCTCAAAAAATGCTGAAAAGCGTGATTTCGAGGCACCTATATGCTGCTGTTACATGTCTGCTCATACGCATCTCGCGGTCCTCCTGTCCCGAATATTTCGCTGTGTCATCACATATTAGTGAGTGTAAGGATGAGCTATATTTAGTGACCAGTTGGATGCAAAATAAACTGGCACTCACGACAAAACAGTGCGTCTTCATTGTCCAGTGTTATGCGAAACACATTTCGCTAAAATCGTGTGTGAAACCGTTTCCGCAAGAGTATTTTGCAAAACCTTCAGTGAAGACTGCAATGCAAAACATATTGCAAAAATGATGCGAAAGGGTCACTATAGCGAATAAAATCCGTAATTATCCGAAATCAGTTTGAGCACTATAAAAGTTTGCTCGAGTGAAGAAATGTCTGGAACAAAGTCCGATGAACACTGTCGAATGACATCTCAACTGTATCCTTACAGATTTGCTGTTCTGCATGAGTTAAAGCGTCCTGCCGAACATTCTGCCAGTGGTTTCAGAGAGGATGGGAATGAGTGCTTTTTGGTCCTCAGTTTTCATTTCTTCATATGAGGTCTGGTTTAGTCCGTTAGAGTGTGTGAACTCACAGAACATGCGCCATTATGCATCAGAAAATCCTCGTAAGTACTCTGAAGAGCCATTTTCAAAACTGGAAATTGGAGTTTGGTATACAATAGGTGGTGTCCACGTCGTAACATATTTCTTTCACCCAACTCTTAATTCCAACCGATACGTCCATGAATCCATATGTCGATCAACTCATAGAGGATGAAAAGCTCTACAGTATTTGTAACAAGATTGAACAACAGCACACAACGTCTTGATCCTGTTAAGACTGCATAGGGTGTTTGTTGAAAAGAGGACAGTCAGCAGAGGCAGTGCAATATTCTGGCTAATGGTCACGTGAACTCAAATAATTCTCTCACACTGGAAGAGGTACGTTAGAAAGAAAACGCTGTTGCTGCTACCGCTCAATCAGAGCTGCTACACGTGCCACACTGACAGAATGAGCACAGCACTGCATCGACGAGAACAGCCGACATTTCCAAAAACTTCTGTGATTTCTGTTATGAGGCCGCAACTTAGTCACCTGCCTCATTAGTCAAGCTTTCCTAAAGCACGCCTGTGCAGTGGCATTCGACTCGGAAGCAGACTGGTTCGAAACCTGAGGGCGAATGAAATTTTCACTGTCAACACTTGAGAGGCAAAAGGAGGAGACGTAGTGGCAAAATGCTCCCAGTCACCAGACTTTGCGCCTGTATCCTACAGTAAATACTAAATCTGATGGAGTGAAGGCATCTGATACGGTTGATGGTGATCCATCCGTCATACGGGGACGTTAAGCTCGGCATCTGCTTTGGTACCATTCGAGAGGAATGGACTACATGCCGGCGCCGTCTCGCTTCTCTCACCATCATCATCGTCATTATCACTCCATGTATACACATAAGCAGCTCTCGCATATGCTCAAGGAAGGGGTTCAAATGGTTCAAATGGCTCTGAGCACTATGGGACTTAACTTCTGAAGTCATCAGTCCCCTAGAACTTAGAACTAATTAAACCTAACTAACCTAAGGACATCACACACATCCATGCCCGAAGCAGGATTCGAACCTGCGACGTAGCGGTCGCGCGGGTCCAGACTGTAGCGTCTAGAACCGCTCGGCCACCCGGACCGGCAGGAGAGCCTCTCCGACTACGTTCTGCTAGGCAACAATCCCATATAACTTTACTTCTTAAAACCGTGACAAACTTATTGTGAATATTTCCAGGCCAGTGGCATTTTTCCCAACCTGTATAGTGCCCATTTTTGGCTACAAATGTGGAATACTTTCTTCGGCAGTAGAAAATTTAGCTGTCATATGATAGATGCTGGCAGTGGGGGACGTAAATTTTGAAGAAACGGAAGAAATCTTAATATCTGATCTGGAGATATCGGTAACACACTTTCAGGGATGGAGACTGAAACCAAACTCCACCAACACAGAGCGGCGAAAAGGTAGCTCCAGGTCCATATTGATGACAGACTCTTCAACAAAGTTAGCACCCAAAATGTCTTGGAGTTACATTGGACACTATCCTAGATGAAGAATCTGGAAAACACCGCAGCCAAGATACCAGTTAGGAACAACATCCTACCGCTGCTGAAATCTGTACACTTCAGCACTTGGACTGCTCTACTCTACTGCAGAATATGGTGCTGCTGTACGGCTCAATAGTACACACAAATGCTCCAAGCACAGCCGAAAAGTGTTGTGAGAATTATCACAGGTACACTAAGATCAACCCCCTTCGAATGGATGGCCATACTGAGCCACATTCAGATCCCTGGTCTTCTACGGAATTCGCAATCCATCAAGAACGGTTTTCCCAGAAACAAACTGACTTCGATCAAGGAAAATATCCATTGAATCAGCCATGGAACTGCATACGTCTCATTTCGACTTCACGGACTCATGGGAACGAAACTGTACAGTGGCTTCCCTTTATATTGCTATAACGTCGACTAATCGCGCTAAACATAGACAACGATTCCGGGAATACCACCAGTCGTGGCTGAAGTGCGGACCCTCTTCACAAATGGTCAGCTTTATGTCGAAAATACAGCAGTGGAGCAGCCAGGCAAACCGTTACCTATATTATTACAGAATGCCCCAGTAGGACGCATCGTGGAAGTTTCAATGATTTCCTGATGGCTACGAAAGACAAACCTGACAATATTAAAATTTAACTGTCTGCTTGTAAATTACATGTCTTATTGTTTGTATTTTATTTAATATTGAGCCCAAAGATCAAACGATAAATAAATATATAAGTGTCAATAAATTTCTACGAACCATAGTGGTTAAAAAGTGTTGAAGCCAATTTAATAAAAAAATTATCGTGTTTCCATAGGCAGAATAAATATTATTAGTGGTATAACAGACTACTGTGAACTTGCCAATGCTTTACTTCGAGAGTAACGCTTTTCCTTCTTTTTATTACGTTTACATGCTGCACCATCAAAGACAAGAACATGAGGTGGCACTTTCACTGCTGCTGCAACATGCAGAACTGTACTCGGCGGTCCCTCTAATAAGCAAGCGTTATTCGAACTGCCGTTATTACTTCCGCAGCCGCGTCTTGCTCGCGGGACGTCATTTCCCTCTAATGGCAGTTCAGTTTCTTAGCACGTTAGTTTCGTGAAGCGCATTAGCGCTAGTGTGTATTTTTTTCTGTTGTCATTTTCCTGATGTAGGATATAGTGCAGAGAACGTGGCGTGACTGAATCAGCGTGGAGAAGTGGTAGGTTTGAATGTATTTTCATTTTTATTCTATTGAAACATCTGACATGATGCTAAACGGAATTACTTTGCCTTCTGCTACTCCACCTAATCCATGACGAGGTGATTAAAAGCATTGATCATAGGCTGATCACACGCAGTTAGCAGGCTGAATATGTTTCTGCGGAATGAAACTGCGCTGTGTTCAGCACATTGCACTCGCATTCGAGAAAAGCAGGTCTCAAATACTAGTCAGGCTACCCAAACTTGAGTTTTCCCTGTTACCCAATACCACATAAAGTACAGCGGTACTGAAATGTGTATGTGTGTGTGTCCATCGGAGAGTATTACTAAAGACAAAACACAGGATGTCCATAATTAAA
Source organism: Schistocerca piceifrons (assembly GCF_021461385.2). Classification (NCBI taxonomy): domain Eukaryota; kingdom Metazoa; phylum Arthropoda; class Insecta; order Orthoptera; family Acrididae; genus Schistocerca; species Schistocerca piceifrons. Next base: position 774,343,717 of record NC_060140.1, on the reverse strand, counting down.
GTTCCAGTTTAAAAACGGTGTAGAATGAAGTCAAACTTTAACAGCATATTATTGACACAGGGTGACATGCCTTATGGCACTGTAAGAGTCATAACGTAAATGGGTACAAATGACAGAGGAATCGCAATACGACGGCAATGGTTTGAACTGCACATTACACCATTTGTAGTGTTCAATGTGCATGACTGCAAAAGTATGGCGGTCAACAGTTGTGGCGCTGTTAAGTAAGCTCATCCACATCGGATGGGAAAAATCGGTTATTAACTGTCCTGAGGCCATAAACCTAATAAAAAGCAAACTGATATCACCTTTTGATTGTATCGGAGGCAAAATCGCCTACAAAGCAAAAATGATATCGGTTTCTAATCGTCGTGAGACTGGCGCAAGACATTTTCAATATGCTGTCCTCTGTTTTCGGTCACAAGTTGAAATCGAGAAACAGCATTTTCCACAACATATCGGAGTGGCTCGGGGTTCATGTTCAGAATGTATTGTTCAATGCGTGTTCAGTTCAGTTATGTTCGTGGTTGGAGCTCTAAACACAAAGTATTTCTGATAATCCCACACTAAGAAGTCACACAGATTAAGACCAGGAGATCTATACGACAAGTCTAAAAGGAAATAACGGCTGAAAATTCTAGAATTTCCTAAATTCCTCTGCAACAGTCGCTTGACTAGCTGTACAATGAGTGGAGGAGTGCCATGTTGCCTGTAAATGGTCTTATCGACGCGTCCACGCTGTGGAAGGGTTCTAACGATGATGTCGCACAAAATAGTCTCACTGCGTTTACCAGTGGCTCCGCAGCTAACAGCACACGCAGGGCTCATCTCCCCATAAAATACGGCCCCAATAGACGATGACGTTAACCCTCACCACACTGTCATTATCGCAGAATGAAGTGGTACTGATCATTTTCCGTTGCCGTGTTCTGCAGTTCTGCGTATTGACGTGTTCTTGCAGATGGAAAGGGCCTTCGTCTGTCAATAGAATGTTCCGTGGCCATTCATTGTCCACTTCCATTCAAGCATGAAATTCCAGAGCGAACGTTTGTCTCGCTGGCAGTTCCGCAGGAAGAAATTTCTGAATATGGGTGTATTTGTGTGGTAAGCAATGCAGGATATTTCTTAGGATTTTACGCACATTTCTCGCAGGCATATCCAACGTCCAGGCATTGCGTATCTATACATCCACAGCTCAACCCTCGACCCCTCCTGCAATGCTGTGACCATATCTTTGACAGTTCACAGACGATGGATCAACTGCTTTCCTCCATCTGCATTACTTCACTATTTAAAAAAAAAGCTTCTATCTCCCACACCTTAGCAGACATCAGACCAATGCATTTTTTCATACCCATGAGTGTCGAGAACTTCTGGGAGTTACGGCCCACAGTCACCATTCCTGTAAAAGACCTTCTACATCTGCATCTACAATTATACTCATCAAGCCACCCAACGGTGTGTGGCGGAAGGAGCTTCACTTGCCACTGTCATTACCTCCCTTTCCTGTTTCAGTCGCGTATGGTTCGCGGGAAGAACGACTGCCAAAAAGCCTCCGTGCGCGCTAGAATCTCTCTAATTTTACATTCGTGGTCTCCTCGGGAGGTATAAGTAGGTGGAAGCAATACATTCGATACCTCATCCAGAAACGCACCCTCTTGAAACCTGGACAGCAAGCTACACCGCGATGCAGAGCGCCTCTCTTGCCGAGTCTGCCACTTGAGTTAGCTAAACATCTCCGTAACCTGTGACGAAACGCGCCGCTCTTCTTTGGATCTTCTCTATCTCTTCTGTCAACCCGACCTGGTACGGATCCCACACTGATGAGTAATACTCAAGTATAGGTCGAACGAGTGTTTTGTAAGCCACCTCCTTTGTTGATGGACTACATTTTCTAAGGACTCTCCAAATAAATCTCAACCTGGTACCCGCCTTACCAACAATTAATTTTATATGATCATTCCACTTCAAATCGTTCCGTACGCATAGTCCCAGATATTTTACAGAAGTAACTGCTACCAGTCTTTGTTCCGCTATCATATAATCATACAATAAAGGATCTTTCTTTCTATGTATTCGCAATACATTCCAGTTGTCTATGTTAAGGGTCAATTGCCACTCCCTGCACCAAGTGCCTATCAGCCGCGATCTTCCTGCATTTCGCTGCAATTTTCTAATACTGCAACTTCTCTGTATACTACAGCATCATCCGCGAAAAGCCGCATGGAACTTCCGACACTATCTACTAGGTCATTTATATATATTGTGAAAAGCAGTGGTCCCATAACACTCCCCTGTGGCACTCCAGAGGTTACTTTAACATCTGTAGACGTCTCTCCATTGAGAACAACATGCTGTGTTCTGTTTGCTAAAAACTCTTCAATCCAGCCACACAGCTGGTCTGATATTCCGTAGGCTCTTACTTTGTTTATCAGGTGACAGTGCGGAACTGTATCGAACGCCTTCCGGAAATCAAGAAAAATGGCATCTACCTGGGAGCCTGTACCTAATATTTTCTGGGTCTCATGAACAAATAAAGCGAGTTGGGTCTCACACGATCGCTGTTTCCGGAATCCATGTTGATTCCTACAGAGTAGATTCTGGGTTTCCAGAAATGACATGATACGCGAAAAGAAACCATGTTCTAAAATTCTATAACAGATCGATGTCAGAGATATATGTCTATAGTTTTGCGCATCTGCTCGACGATCCTTCTTGAAGAATGGGACTACCTGTGCTCTTTTCCAGTCATTTGGAACCTCCCGTTCCTCTAGAGACTTGCAGTACACGGCTGGTAGAAGGGGGGCAAGTTCTTTCGCGTACTCTGTGTAGAATCGAATTGGTATCCCGTCAGGTCCAGTGATTTCAGTTGCTTTTCTATTCCTTGGACACTTATTTAGATGTCAGCCATTTTTTCGTTCGTGCGAGGATTTAGAGAAGGAATTGTAGTGCTGTCTTCCTCTGTGAAACAGCTTTGGAAAAAGGTGTTTAGTATTTCAGCTTTACGCGTGCGCGATCCTTCAGTAAGACAGCTATGTTGGGCGTCTCGGACCCAAACTGAGGAACAGCCATGTGCTACGCAATTCTTCCGCTTACAGTACCATCCGTTTCCCAAAATTGCGTGATTTTTTTGTACTATGACAGTTTTATCTGCGTGAATAACAAGCTGTTCAAGTTATACGTCACTCGGAGCACTGGTTCTATTTCTACAGCGTTTTGAAACTGGAACTTGATTTACAGACACCTTTTATTTATTGTTATAATGCTCCCTCTTTCTCTTGTTATTTCTTTTTGCATGGTTGTTTTCATTCTGTCTCTTATTAAAATATTTTTATTCTTTTACGATCACTTTGCCTTCCCGTGAATATTGTAAAGAAATCTACATAACCGAAGGTACGAATCTGAGAACAAAATAATCTACAGAAAACGTTGACTCGATTTTAATAATACCCGCTTGTTTATTATTTACCTCTCCTTGTTGGTTTGCAAGCGAGTATTAATAATTTCTTCTAACTATTAATTTTTACACATGTCATCGCATTTCGTAATCTTGCACGTAATGGGGGATTTCTATTCATTAAATTACTGTTAATGCTCAACGAGTAGGCGAATGCATCTTACCTGATAAAACGGCGTACTAGAACTATCTGTCTTTGGTCAAATGGCTCTGAGCAGTATGGCGCTTAACATCTCTATCTCTCTTTGTTCACAGTATTCGTCTTCGGAACGAGGGAGAGAAAAGAAAACCCGCAGCTGAGTGATAAGTAGCCTACGCAATCGAAGGTGTTATTTACACATTTGTAATAGCTTAACATACTTCAAAATTACTGATTTTATACAGGGTGAAAAGTGTTTAAACCGACAAACTCTGGGAGTATTTAAACCGGTAGAGGAAGATTTCTCTCGCGACAAATTAATTAAACCAACAAAAATGTCCAGAGGGGACATATCTGGGGATCAAACAGGCCATGGTACAGGACCACCTCTGCCAGTCCACGTTTCTGGGAACCGTCGGTCCAGGAATCGACGCACACGACGACCGAAACTTGCCGGCGCCCCGTCATGTCGGAACCACATGCGTTGTCTTGTAGGGAGCGGGACGTCTTCCAGCAATTCCGGCAATGCTCTGGCAGGAAAATTCTAATAGTGCCTACCATTTAATGGCCTAGGTAGCAGATAGGCCAAATTAAACAGTCCCCAACAACACTGACCCACACATTAACAAAGAACAGCACTTTATGAGCGCTAGTAACTGTGGCATGTGGGTTATCCTCACTCCAAACATGCGAATTGTGCATGTTGAAGACTCCATCACGCCCGAACGTTGCGTCATCGGTAAACAACACAGAGGATGGAAATGTAGGATGCATTTCACAGTGTCCCAGGTATCACTGCGAAAACTTTGCTTTGGGTGGATAATCAACTGGTTCCAGGTTGTGGACACGCTGTAAGTGAAATGGACATAACACTTGCTCTCGAAGGACTGTTCTTTGCACGAGTGCTGATAGAAGGATTTCGCTCCACATGCTGCAAGACAGCTTCCTGAAATTGCAGCGTTCTCACCGTGCGACGGCGTTCTTGTCCAGGTAATTTGCTAAATGACCCCGTCTCACGCAGACGTTGGTACACAACAGCAAAGTTCGCATGATGCGGGATACGGCGATTAAGATATTGTTGTTGATAAACCCGCTGCGCAGCTCGTCCGTTGTGGTGCGCGACGTAGTACGCACCAAGCATGCCAATGTACTCACTCCACGTCTATCGCTCCATTAGTAAACAGAGACAATGCACTGCTACACTGGTGGACAGCAGTTGCCTACAACTGAAGAGCGTAATACGCCCTCTAGCAACTGAAGATTGTAATACAGCCTCTAACAAGTGAAGAGCGTAGTACGGCCTCCACCGGTTCAAATAATACTCATAGGAAAAAAGACATTAGGGAAAAATATTTGTTTTGATGTCCCCTACAACCGCCCAGAGTTTGTCGGTTTAAATACTTTTCACCCTGTACATAACCACTTTGGATGTGGAAACTAAAGAGATACTACTCTGCGCAGTGAGGGTCAGTGATCAAAATATAATCAACACTAATCGTAGCAGCAGTTTAATACTAATATTATTATTCATATAAGTACCATTCCTTTAGTACTAGCCATCTGATAATCAAGCCGATTATATTGGGATTACTAATATTTGTAGTAGTAGTGGTAGTAGTCGAAGTTGTAGTAGTAACGGTAGTAGTAATGGTCATTCTAAAAGAAACAGTAACAAAAGGTGCCATAGACAACAGTAAAATTGAACATAGAGAAAATGGAGGAGCAAAACACCTTTCAGAGCACCACCAACTACGATCGAATTTCAGTTTAAGATTGAGAATCACTTAGCGGAAAAAGTGTCTCTTCCACTACATGTGAAGATACGATTAGTGATCAGTTATTTAGAGAACCACGTCTTGTAAATGCCGACTCATGCCAGTGGCTCACACATGCCAGTTTTATATTGTTATGGCATACCTTTTCTTATTAATAGTTTAATGTAAAGCATATTGCAATTAATTTGCGTTCCATATGTGTCAAGAGCCTCCACTTGATGTAAACAGTCTGAAAATTAACAGGAAATGCAAGAAATCGTTGAAGGTGTAAGTAAACGAAGTCCTCCTAGCTGACGTTACTCTGGTTGCTGCCACTCCAATGCGAGCAGAACAGTGGAGCAGTGGTCATCCCACAGTGGTAACGCCCGGTCCAGCCATCCATATACATGTTTTCGGCGATTACTCCAACCTTCGCAATAACAAGACGGAGAGGGCGGGGGTGGGGGGCTCATTCTCAACTTTTGAAAATATTGCAATATAGCCAATTACTTTATATTTTTAAATTCTGAAAAACATACTCATTGTTTCTAATGAATTCTTCTACATGATTCCATAAATGTTTTAAATGTTTCATTTAAACTCAACTCACAAATTTAAGTGTTACATGTCACTTCCCCCAACGAATGCTGTGTTCAGTATTTTCAGGTTCGGGACGTCACTTACACATCATTATCTCTTGAAAAGTGTTTGGTAAGTAAAATCCAATAACAATTAACGAAATTTGCTATTTAAAATTGTTCTAGGTTGCGCACGAGTTACCCCCTCCCTCCCCCCTCGCATCCCCCGACCCCTCGGTAGTACAGTGTGTTGACGCTGCTAAGAGTGTGCTCAGAGATAGTTTCATTTTCTGTACCCTACTAACACATCAAAACCTCTTTGAAAAGTATGTCATTAAAATAAGTCGAAAACAATTACCGATTTCTTTAGGGCAGGCGCAAGTACACCCCCTTTGGTAATGTGCATTATGGAAAATGCCTTGGTACTGATAAGGTTAATAAGTAAGGCAAATGCTGGAGCGGATCTTTTGATAATAACGGCCCCAATTTCCTTTCCCCCTCATCTCCTATCTAAAGACATAGTCACGGCGGGACGTTAAAACTAAGGCATTCTTTCTTCATCTTTCTTTTGTCACCTTCGTTTTTAGGGTCAAACTCAATAGTCCGTCGTTTCTCTGTTCATCTAAGATCTTCCCTGTTGGGAACACGAAGAATCAGAGAACGTAGTTTCTCTTGATGTGTTTTCGACGAGACATAACAACACCAGCGTCTAACCTGAAGATCTTTCAGCTTGAAGATACAGCTGCAGAATTCAGAAGAACATCACAAAATTTTTCTTGTGTCATTATTTTTCTGTTCTGCTTATGCAACGTCACAAAGCACTTACCTCTATTTACCAGTGCTCTGAAACGGCGGACGGCTTACCTGAAAACGTTTCCTCTTTGCCTTGATGTTAAGTGTGCTACCGACAAATATATTACATTAGCCGTCATCATTACTTATTTCTCGTCTAATTATAAATGCTACTACTACTGCTTGCTAAAAATTTAAGATTTCAGAATAATGTGTCTAACTAAGTGGGGTGCAAATGGCTCGAAAGAAAAGCGAAACAGACACGTTTAGTTTAAATTATCCACAAGGAACATTATTATTCAGTCAAAATTTGTCAAATGATATTTAGAGAATCAAGAAACGATAGAAAGCATCAAAACTTCCAGTAGTAATACAGATGTTCCTCTCTATGGACGACTGTCTTTCCCGTTACTAGGCCTCTTGAACGCTGCCCCAAGCAGAAGGAAGAATTCGATAATATTTTGGTTCGTTGTAGGAAAGTTTTGCACATTATGTTAGAGAAAGTGTTTAAAAAATGGTGACATACAAATAACATTTCAGATAAGCATAGATGTATTTCACCAATGAAAGGCGAGTGGTGATAAAGTTTTAATTATCTCCATGGAAAATAAAGTTACATAACAGATCTTTTGTGTGATTACAGATACGAGGGGCATCCAGAAAGTAAGTTCAAATGGTTCAAATGGCTCTGAGCACTATGGGACTTAATTTCTAAGGTCATCAGTCCCCTACAACTTAGAACTACTTAAACCTGACTAACCTAAGGACATCACACACATCCATGCCCGCGGACGATTCGAACCTGCGACCGTAGCGGTCGCGCGGTTCCAGACTGAAGCTCCTAGAACCGTTGGGCCACTGCGGCCGGCAGAAAGTAAGTTCCTATCGGTCGCGAAATGGCAACAACAGTAAAAATCCAATGAACCTTGGCACATATGTGTTGGACGGTGTCTCTAGTATGCCCACCGACTAAGCTGCGTCGTCCTTTGCAGTTCTGAGCGCACAGTGAGCACGAAAGACACCTAGAAAATAGCGTACAGGTACCTGCCGAGAGATTCCGCCTGCTTTCGTACAAACCTACATAACGTCACTGTCATGTATTTCCTTCCTTACGGCAATTCTCCACCGTCCACTGTAGGGGCAATCTACATAGATACTCTGCAATCTACCGTACGGTGCCTATCGTAGTGTACCCTGTACCACTATTAGATATTTCCTTTCGCCAGCCAGCGTGGCCGTGCGGTTCTAGGCGCTACAGTCTGAAGCCGAGCGACCGCTACGGTCGCAGGTTCGGATCCTGCCTCGGGCATGGATGTGTGTGATGTCCTTAGGTTAGTTAGGTTTAATTAGTTCTAAGTTCTATGCGACTGATGACCTCAGAAGTTAAGTCGTATAGTGCTCAGAGCCATTTGAACCTTTTCCTTTCCCCTTCCACTCAGAAATAGACCGAGGGAAAAACGATTGTCTATATGCCACCGTAAGAGCCCTAATTTCTCGAATCTTATCTTCGTTGTCCTTACGCACAGTGTATGTTGGCGGCAGTAAGGCTATTGGAGAGTCAGCTTCAAACACCGCTTCTCTAACTTTCTCAATTGTGTTTCTCGTGAAGAACGTCGCCTTCCCTCCAGGGATTCCCATCTGACTTCCCGAAGGACCTCCGTAACACTTACGTGTTGTTCGAACCGACTAGTAACAAATCTTGCAGCTCGCTTCTGAACTGCGTCGATGTCTTTCTTTAAACCCACTTGGTAGGGATCCTAAACACTTCAGCAGTACCCAACTATAGATCGCACAAGCGTCCTATATGCGACCTCCTTTACAGGTGGACCACTCTTTCCTAAAATTCTCCCAATAAACCGAATTCGACCATTCGCCTTCCCTAGCACAGTCCTGACTTGCTCGTTTCATTTCATATCGCTTTGCAGCTTTACTCCCAGATATTTAAACGACTTCACTCTGTCAAGCAGAACACTAGTAACACTGTATCCGAACTTAACAGGTTTGGTATTCCGTTCCTACTCATTCTCATTACCTTATATTCTTACACATTTAAAGGTAACTGCCATCCATCACACCAGCTAGAAATTTCGTCTAATTCGTTTTGTATTTTCCTACAGTCACTCAACTTCGACACCTTACCGTACACTACAGCATCATCAGCAAACAACCATAGATTGCTGCCCGCCCTGTCCGCCATTTATGCATACAGAGAACAAAAGCGGTCCTATCACACTTCCTTGGGACATTCCCGACAATATGCCTCCGTATGAGTCTTAAGTTCTGGTATCTTATCTTCGTGGTCCTTACGTTGGCGGCAGCAGAATCGTTCGGCAATCACCTTCAAATGCCGGTTCTCTTAATTTTCTCAATAGTGTTTCCCGAAAAGAACGCCGCCTTTCCTCCAGGGATTCTCATTTGAGTTCACGAAGCATCTCCGTAACACTTACGTTTCGTTCGGACCTACCCGTGACAAATCTACCAGCCCTCCTCTGAATAGTTTCGCTGTCTTCCTTCAATTCGACCTTGTACGGATCCCAAACAGTCGACCAGTACTCAAGATTAGGTCTCACCAGCGTCCTATATGCAGTCTCCTTTTCTTTACTAAAATTTTTCCAATAAGCCTAAGTCGACTATTTTCCTTCTCCCCCACAGTATTCACATGCTCGTTTCACCTCATATCACTTTGCAACGTTAAGCCCAGATATTTAAATGACTTGACTGCGTCAACCTGGACACTAGTAATACTGTATCCGAACATTACAGGTTTGTCCTTCCTATTCATCCGCATTAACCTACATATTTCCACATATAAGGCTAGCTGCCATTTATCACACCAACTGGAAATTATGTCTAAGTCGTCTTATAACTTCCTGTTGTTGTTGTTGTGGTATTCAGTCCTGAGACTGGTTTGATGCAGCTCTCCATGCTACTCTATCCTGTGCAAGTTTCTTCATCTCCCAGTACCTACTGCAACCTACAATCTTCTGAATCTGCTTAGTGTATTCATCTCTTGGTCTCCCTCTACGATTTTTACCCTCCACGCTGCCCTCCAATGCTAAATTTGTGATCCCTTGATGCCACAGAACATGTCCTACCAACCGATCCCTTCTTCTAGTCAAGTTGTGCCACAAACTTCTCTTCTTCCCAATCCTATTTAATACCTCCTCATTAGTTACGTGATCTACCCACCTTATCTTCAGCATTCTTCTGTAGCACCACATTTCGAAAGCTTCTATTCTCTTCTTGTCCAAACTATTTATCGTCCATGTTTCACTTCCATACATGGCTACACTCCATACAAATACTTGCAGAAATGACTTCCTGACCCTTAAATCTATACTCGATGTTAACAAATTTCTCTTCTTCAGAAACGCTTTCCTTGCCATTGCCAGTATACATTTTATATCCTCTCTACTTCGACCATCATCAGTTATTTTACTCCCTAAAGAGCAAAACTCCTTTACTACTTTAAGTGTCTCATTTCCTAATCTAATCCCCTCAGCATCACCCGATTTAATTTGACTACATTCCATTATCCTCGTTTTGCTTTTGATGATGTTCATCTTATATCCTCCTTTCAAGACACTGTCCATTCCGTTCAACTGCTCTTCCAAGTCCTTTGCTGTCTCTGACAGAATTACAATGTCATCGGCGAACCTCAAAGTTTTTACTTCTTCTCCATGAATTTTAATACCTACTCCGAATTTTTCTTTTGTTTCCTTTACTGCTTGCTCAATATACAGATTGAATAACATCGGGGAGAGGCTACAACCCTGTCTCACTCCTTTCCTAACCACTGCTTCCCTTTCATGCCCCTCGACTCTTATAACTGCCATCTGGTTTCTGTACAAATTGTAAATAGCCTTTCGCTCCCTGTATTTTACCCCTGCCACCTTTAGAATTTGAAAGAGAGTATTCCAGTTAACGTTGTCAAAAGCTTTCTCTAAGTCTACAAATGCTAGAAACGTAGGTTTGCCTTTTCTTAATCTTTCTTGTAAGATAAGTCGTGAGGTTAGTATTGCCTCACGTGTTCCAACATTTCTACGGAATCCAAACTGATCTTCCCCGAGGTCCGCTTCTACCAGTTTTTCCATTCGTCTGTTAGTATTTTGCAGCTGTGACTTATTAAACTGATAGTTCGATAATTTTCACTTCTGTCAACACCTGCTTTCTTTGGGATTGGAATTATTATATTCTTCTTGAAGTCTGTGGGTATTTCGCCTGTCTCATACATCTTGCTCACCAGATAGAGTTTTGTCATGACTGGCTCTCCCAAGGCCATCATTAGTTCTAATGGAATGTTGTCTACTCCCGGGGCCTTGTTTCGACTCAGGTCTTTCAGTGCACTGTCAAACTCTTCACGCAGTATCTTATCTCCCATTTCATCTTCATCTACATCCTCTTCCATTTCCATAATATTGTCCTCAAGTACATCGCCCTTGTATAAACCCTCTATATACTCCTTCCACCTTTCTGCCTTCCCTTCTTTGCTTAGAACTGGTTTGCCATCTGAGCTCTTGATATTCATACAAGTCGTTCTCTTATCTCCAAAGGTCTCTTTAATTTTCCTGTAGGCAGTATCTATCTTACCCCTAGTGAGATAAGCCTCTACATCCTTACATTTGTCCTCTAGCCATCCCTGCTTAGCCATTTTGCACTTCCTGTCGATCTCATTTTTGAGACGTTTGTATTCCTTTTTGCCTGCTTCATTTACTGCATTTTTATATTTTCTCCTTTCATCAATTAAATTGAATATTTCTTCTGTTACCCAAGGATTTCTATTAGCCCTCGTCTTTTTACCTACTTGATCCTCTGCTGCCTTCACTACTTCATCCCTCAGAGCTACCCATTCTTCTTCTACTGTATTTCTTTCCCCCATTCCTGTCAATTGTTCCCTTATGCTCTCCCTGAAACTCTGTACAACCTCTGGTTCTTTCAGTTTATCCAGGTCCCATCTCCTTAAATTCCCACCTTTTTGCAGTTTCTTCCGTTTCAATCTGCAGTTCATAACCAATAGGTTGTGGTCAGAATCAACATCTGGCCCTGGAAATGTCTTGCAATTTAAAACCTGGTTCCTAAATCTCTGTCTTACCATTATATAATCTATCTGATACCTTTTAGTATCTCCAGGATTCTTCCAGGTATACAACCTTCTTTTATGATTCTTGAAGCAAGTGTTAGCTATGATTAAGCTGTGCTCTGCGCAAAATTCTACCAGGCAGCTTCCTCTTTCATTTCTTACCCCCAATCCATATTCATCTACTTTCCTTCTCTCCCTTTTCCTACTACCGAATTCCAGTCACCCATGACTATCAAATTTTCGTCTCCCTTCACTACCTGAATAATTTCTTTTATCTCGTCATACATTTCATCAATTTCTTCATCATCTGCAGAGCTAGTTGGCATATAAACTTGTACTACTGTAGTAGGCATGGGCTTTGTGTCTATCTTGGCCACAATAATGCGTTCACTATGCTGTTTGTAGTAGCTAACCCGCACTCCTATTTTTTTATTCATTATTAAACCTACTGCTGCATTACCCCTATTTGATTTTGTATTTATAACCCTGTAATCACCTGACCAAAAGTCTTGTTCCTCCTGCCACCGAATTTCACTAATTCCCACTATATCTAACTTTAACCTATCCATTTCCCTTTTTAAATTTTCTAACCTACCTGCCCGATTAAGGAATCTGACATTCCACGCTCCGATCCGTAGAACGCCAGTTTTCTTTCTCCTGAAAACGACGTCCTCTTGAGTAGGCCCCGCCAGGAGATCCGAATGGGGTACTATTTTACCTCCGGAATATTTTACCCAAGAGGACGCCATCATCATTTAATCATACAGTAAAGCTGCATGTCCTCGGGAAAATTTACGGCTGTAGTTTCCCCTTGATTTCAGCCGTTCGCAGTACCAGCACAGCAAGGCCGTTTTGGTTAATGTTACAAGGCCAGATCAGTCAATCATCCAGACTGTTGCCCCTGCAACTACTGAAAAGGCTGCTGCTCCTCTTCAGGAACCACACGTTTGTCTGGCCTCTCAACAGATACCCCTCCGTTGTGGTTGCACCTACGGTACGGCCATCTGTATCGCTGAGGCACGCAAGCCTCCCCACCAACGGCAAGGTCCATGGTCCATGGTTCCTATAGTCACTCAACTCCGACTCCTTATAGTACACCACAGCTTCATCAGCAAGCAACCGTATAATGCAGCCCAGCGTCTCCGCCAAATCATCTATGTACGTAGAGGACAACAGCGGTCCTATCATACTTCCCTGGGGCATTCCTAACGAAATCGTCTTCTCTGATGGACATTCGCTGTCGAGGACAGCAGATTGGGTTCTGCCGCAGCGTTTTTGATGGGATGCATTTGATTACCCACCATACAGGCCAGACGTAGCTCCCTCTGATTTTCATGTCTGCTCACATGAACCGCTAGCTGTGAAGACAGGAGTTCGGCACAGACAACGCGCTGCAGCCCAATGTGGAGAACTGGCGGACAGCACTGGCTGTTGCCTTCCATGACGAGGGTAGTGCAAAGCTGGCACCACGTTACGGCAAATGTCTAAGTAGGAGTGGCGATTACGTAGAGAAGCTGCTGAAAGAGTTGGTAACTTCTGATTTTCACTGTGGTTTCCATTTCGCAACCGATCGGAACTTTCTTTCTGGACAACACTCATACATGTCTGCTAGAAAACAAATTAGTCCCAGCTGGCTGGCCGCTGTGGCTGAGCGGTTGTAGGCGCTTCATTCCGGAACTGCGCTGCTGCTACGGTCGCGGGTTCGAATCCTGCCTCGGTCATGGTTGTGTGTGATGTCCTTAGGTTAGTTAGGTTTAGTAGTTCTAAATCTAGGGGACTGATGTTAAGTCCCATAGTGGTTAGAGCCATTTGAACAATTTAGTCCCAGTTGGGGCCACCAAGTGCAAACATGACAGTGTACACTATTTGCATGATGGTATGACATCCATTCTGTCATTTAACAAGCCGTAACGTGAGTAAACAGTATGACTGTCGAGAAGAGAGACAGTTTTATCGAACAGCAGCAATTGCGTGCTGTATTGAGAGAGTATCACCGAGTGAAAGATTTGAAGAGAGGCCCGATGTCATTAAATGGTTTAAAAAAGACAATGAAATTTGAAAACACGGGTGCGATTCCTGTGGCACCTGAAAATGGGAAGGCGAAGTTATTGACAAGGTTGCTATTGCTGTGACTGAACATGTAGCACACGCTCCGGATAACATTAGCGTTCGTTCAGTGTCACAAGAATTGTCCATCCCATGGTCAACAATACCGAAAATTTTGTGGTCTGTTTTACGCTAGTACCCCTACAAGATCCAGTCGGTGCAGCAGCTGAAACATCATGATCCGCACCAACATCCTGAGTTTGCTCTTCGATTTTCGCTCTGATCGAAGCTGATGACATGTGGCCGGTCAATATCCTACCGTGTGACGTTGCCCACTTTACACTACAAGGTCAGTGAATAATCAGAACTGCCTAATTTGGGGTACTGTTAAACCACGTGTAGTGCTCGAAGTGCCATTGTATTCGCTTTATGTGACTGTGCAGTGCGGATTCACAAGCATCTTTATTCTCTCTCTATTTTTATTTGAAGAGAATACACCCATTGAGCTTGCAACGTTCACATCTATACGTTATCGAGGTCTTCTTGTACAGCGTGTGATTTCCGCTTTGGAAGAGTACGACTCTGTGAAAACCACTGTTTTTGTGCCAGATGGGACAATACCATGTGTCTCTCGCACAGTGAAAGTCTATTTAATGCAGCCTTCCACGAAAGTGTTATTTCCAGAGGTTTTCCAGATGCACGGAGAGCATGAGCGTGTGATAAGAATCCCTGTTCATTTTGCTCTAGGAATATGCAAGAGAAGGCGTTTGTCAGGGGCATGTTATGTTTCTACCTGATCTAAAAACCTACATACAGGAGTGCCCGCTATAAGTACATGTATAGCCCGAACCGCTATAAGTAAGTGTTGATACGTCGTTTTAGGGATGAATGTCTCGTCGGCGCTCCGATGTTCGTACCGTACAAACTATGTAAGTGGTAGTTAATAATAAAATCAACATTATGGCTTCCTCACTTATTTGACTTCCTCCGCCCACGTCCCGTTCCTAATCCATTATGTATGATAACATTTTATGTCTTTTTGCGTTCAATGCGCTAAATTTGCGCTTGGTGAGCAAAATTGGAACTGACTTATTTCGTCTCAGATCGTTTCCGCCTTAATGCATTACAATATCTACCACGTTTCCTCACCATACGATAATTACAGTCAGCACTGGACCTTAGTGCCTAGCTGCGCTTTAATTACAACCACACTGTCCGCGGGGTTTTGCGACTGCTAGCGCCCATTCGAAAAGCCCCGTCAGTCCCAGGTAGCAGTGGATGTGTTGCAGCGGTGTCAGACGAATGCAGAGGATATCCTTAGGCACCTAATCACCATGGACGAGTGGTGGGCGTAACAGTACGATCCAGAAGCAAAGAATAGAAGCAGTAAAACATGTGGATTCAACACCGCCAAACAAGACGAAAACCCAACTATCATTAGACAAGGTAACTCTAAGTGCTTCCGGGGGCTACCATGCTGTGGTGCTAATGGAATGTGCTCATTAAGGGCAGATCGTCGCAGGAACATACTACCATTTCCTGGTGAGGTTACACAATGATATCAAGACAAAGTGTCGGGGGAAGCCCTCAATAGGGATGTATCTGTTCTACAACAACGTCCTCCGTCATCACGCACAGAACAGTCACATATGCTCCGTATTTGCCTCCCCTCTTTCAGACTCCCCTTTTACTCCTGTCATGACACCTGGCAACTACTTCCTGTTTCCTCCGATGAAGTAACAGTTGAGTGGCATATGAAGAGATTATATTTGAGGTGGAACGTTTCCTAAATAAACAAAACGCAAATTTCGGCAACTAAGGCCTCTGCCAAGTCATAGGATTCATTGAAAGGTGAAAATCTAGGATAGTATTGACACTATCTCTTAATTCCGTAACTGCAGATTTTTAGAGGTGATAGTTGAAACTTTATGACTAACCTCCCATGTTTTTTTTTTGCTTCCAGAGATACTTTTTATGAGGTACCCATAATTGTTTATGTAATGTCTTGCAAATGTATAAGTGGAACTGAAATGACAGCACGACAGACTCGTGTAGTATTGGTCGGCTTCAGGTTTCCGACTTTACTGTGTAACTGTGGTGGTTAATCGGAATGTTAATATACGGGGTAAACATTAATAAATCCGACAAACTGCAGGGACGAATTCCTGATTGGAAATGGTGGAAACTCTTCCTACGAAATTGTGTCCGGAAGTGCATCGCTGCCACGATAGATGTTGCTGACGAATAAAAGTTCCTGTGACATGTGTTTCTCGTGTGTTGCGGTCTGTGTGATTGACGCAGCGTACGGTAAGCAACAGAACGGTCCGGTATTCATGTCGGGAACGAGCCGCGATGGTGTTTGTCTACGGCCAAGCAGATAGAAACGGTTGAGTGGCAGCATGGCTATACAAAAATAAATACTCTCATGGACACCAGCCACATCAAACAACATTCAAGCCCTTTTTGGACCTTTCTTTGATCGTGGGTTCTTTCAGACAGACAAATGTGAAGGGAGGCGGAAGACTACGTACTCCAGATCTGGAGCACTGCGTTCTACAAAATATTGAGACGAATTCTAGTACAAGATCCAGGCAAGTGACCTGACAACATGGTGTAAACCAAAATACGGTTATGTGTATCCTGCATGACAACTGATACTATACCTATCCCCTGCAATCCCATGGATACCATTTTGAACATCCGTTGGATGTGGATGTGTGGCAACTCTGTACCATGTTGAAACGTCCCCTTTGAACAATTATACAAGACTGTGCTTAAACTGACACACAATATTTTGTTAGCGCAACGCAATCTGACTTTCAAAATTCCCTACAAAAGAATGGCCCTGACTAACATTAAACTATACCTTTCACAAATCACTTCCCTCACAAAAATCTTCGCTGCTCAAGCTACTGCAATACAGCGAGCGCCACTACTGCCAGCTAAATAAAAGATTCAAACTATGGAAGGCACTATCTGCGGCCTGTCTGTCTCAGGAATGATGATAGTATTGATTTGTCTCGAATCTAAAACAAGCCTGATCGATCCATTTTTCTTCTCAACAACATGTAATGGGTTGTTGTATGAGCTTACTGCAGGCTCAATAATGCCCTCATTAAGCATAGATTGTATTTCTGTTCTAACACGGTCCCTATAATGCGCCGGAATTACGTATGGTCTAACACAAAATTTAGTATGCTCACGAACACGAAATTGGTATTGAAATCCCTTGATTGTTCCTGTTTTGTGAGTAAAAACTGTGGAATGTGCTTGTAAAATCTCAAAAAGGTCCTGCCTATCAGTGTCATTACAATTCTCAATTGTTTGAATTTTATTCTGAATTAACTCATTAATTTCAAACATGCCGTCGATGTCATCCCTGTCAGTACTTGCAGAGTGATTGTTAGTGTCTAGTTCCGTAGAAAATTCCGAACTGTTGTCTAACAGAACGTAAAGCCGATTAATTTCCTCATCATGGTTTGAGAGCCAGTCTTCAAATTTCAAAGCTATTGACTTACCTTCTTTCTCTAAACTTATTTCAGCATCGTGAAAGCTTAAGACTGCTTTGTATTCATTCAAAAAGTCTACTCCCAGTATGATTTCCGTCGACAATAATGGTACAATAAGAAAGTTCATAGAGAAGCTGTGGCTTTGGCAAACGAATTCTAAATTGGTTTGTTGGCGTACATCTACACTTTTTCCAAAGATTGCACCTTGTAATTTAATCTTACGTAACGGAAGTGTGGGGCAATCGTTCGATTTGTTGCATTTGCTAAAAGCTGTTTCACTAATTACTGAAATGGGACTGCCAGAGTCAAGTACTGCCGTAAATTTTACGTCATTTACTGTAATGTGAATCACAGGATATGCAATGTTGTTATGTTTTACGTCGTATTCCTGGAGTAAGATGTCCCTAATGTCTTCCATTTTTACGTAATTACTAGCTACGGCAGCTGCGTCGTCAGTTTCATAAGTATGCTTTGTGGCTGCCAGCGGTGTGAGTCATTGCCTATTGTCTCTTTGTTGGCGCGCGTCGTTATTGGGATTTGGAGACCTAACTTCCACAAATTCATCGTGACGAGAATCCCGCCAGTTCTGATGCAGTTCAGGTCTGTCGTTACGATCATATCGTCTGTCGTCATGTCGGTAGATTCCATAGTTTCTTTCTTGTCGGTCACGTGGTGGAGAATTTCTCCCTGAGTCGTAACTGCGCGCTGGACCGTTGCGTCTAAAGTTATTCTGTCTCCCTTGATAATAATTGTTTTGGTTCCCATATTGTCTGTTTCTCTGATTGTCTCTGTGATAGTCATTACCGCGGAGAGGTGATCTTTCCCTGTAATTATTATTACTCTGCCAACGGTTGTCATACGGGTGGTGTCTGTTTTGGTCACGATTTGTGTTGTGAGAATAGCCTTGTCGTGTCCAGTTATTATCGAGAAATTGTGACGGATGTGACCTGTAATTGTTGTGTTCCTGTTTCCGCATTCCGCGATTGTCAGTGTCAATTTCCAATTCTTGTAACAGTCCCTGAAAAGCTTCAATGTCGTCTTTGCAACGTCCTGCCAAAATAATGTGTCGTAAAAGTTCAGGCAATTTGATTAAGCAAATGCGAATAAGTTCTGAGGGGCTGTATGGGTTTGAAAGATACTGATTCTTATGCAACATGTCTTCAAAATATTTCATAAGACTGGAAAATTCAGATTGTTCGAAACGTTTCATCATTATGATGCTATGTTTTACTCGGTCTTGTGTAGCTTGAGACCAATATGCGGAGAGGAAGGCATGATAAAAATCTCCTTCACTGTGGCAAACGTGAATGACCGATCGCATTCTTACAGCTGGTTCATTCTCCAAGTAGCCACACATAAATTCTAATCTGTGTTCTAATGACCAGTTGGGAGGAAAGCAATGAGAGAACTGATGGAGCCACGCTTGTGGATGAATGTCGTTGGCAGAATTCTTAAATGTTTTGAATTTACGTGTAGTAATGAACAGCTTATAGTCAAAGTCATCATGTCGGCGAGTCGCATGTCGGTCATTGCTACGTCGTGTCGGCGGTTCCATCTCAAAATTCGGTCCACCTTGCCAATTCCTTTCATAATTACCGAAATGCCCTGTGTTATTATTTTGTGGCTTTTCCGTATTTCTAAGTTTCTCTTCCCGTGTTGGAGCGCGAGTGTCCTCTGAAATATGTAATTCTTGTATCACCTGCATCAACTGATCTTGTACTTCCCGGATTTCTCTTTTGTACTGTGTATTGATTTGATTTTGATTTTGTTTGAATTTTCTTATTTGTTCATACTCTTCTGTGTCAGTGAAGGCTACGGGTCTTGTGTCATTCAGATCATCATCTACCTTTGTAGATAAGTTAGTGACCTGATCCGAAAGTTCGGCTACTTTCTCCGATAGTGAACACATTTCCTCAGTGTGTTTTTCTGAACCAAGTTTCAGAGTGTCCATTTGTGTTGAAATCGAATCTACTGTGTCCTTTAAGTTTTCCTGAGTTTTTGCAAGTTGCGTAACCGAATCAGTAGATGCAACTGAGTCAATTTCAGCCCACAAGGTCTCATGATTTTCATGAACAATGGTTTGCAGTTCTTT
Source organism: Schistocerca piceifrons (assembly GCF_021461385.2). Taxonomy (NCBI): domain Eukaryota; kingdom Metazoa; phylum Arthropoda; class Insecta; order Orthoptera; family Acrididae; genus Schistocerca; species Schistocerca piceifrons. The sequence continues at coordinate 774,324,270 of NC_060140.1, read as the reverse complement.
TATGGCTGCTTCGTGATTCTGTAATGCATTTTCATGCCGCGAAAAAATAGGTTGAAAATGCTCACAAATTTGTGTTTTTACGTCATTACAGACTTTTTGACATTTCGATTCAATATTATGTAACTCAGTAGTTCAATCTTCACGTGTTTGTTCAAGCGTGGTGTGAAGATTTTGTTCCATTGCGTCTAACTGTTGCTGTGTATGTCTCTGGTGTTGTTCCATTGTGTCTAACTTTTGAAGCTTTTGCTGTGTTTGTCTCTGATTTTGTTCCAGCGTTGTGTCTAACTTTTGTAGCCTTTGTCCCATTTGTTGCATTAACTGTAATAACAGTGCACTGGTGTCTGAAACATGTTCCTCAGTGCTATTCGGCAGTGCATTTGAACTGGCAATATTCGCATTTTGTAAAGCAGAAAATGTGTCTTGATTTATTTGAGAAAACGGTGAGGACGCAAAACCTGAATCTACAGTATTTGCAAGATTGTGTCCTGTCATTTCAGAATCCTGAGGCGAGCTGTTGCCGACCGATCGATCGATAATGCTTCCCTGTTCACTACCTGTTTCACTGTCTACACCATTGTTTGCAGCCCGCTCCATTTCCCTATGCACAATTACCAAATTACTACTTTGAACATCAGTTAATTCATTACTCGGTGGCGCTAACACACTGCTTTCTTCACTGTCATTTCTCAATTTACTTTGGAGCCTAGTATTACGTTTTTCACACGCCATTATTGTCACAATATTTCACACGACAACACAGAAAAGCACAATTTTAAGAGCAAAAATAAGAGAACACATTAACATAGAACTGAAAATAATATCTAGTTAATTGCAGCTGTGAAATACTTGGTGCAAATCTACATGCATGCCACAACTGTTTTACTGTACAACAATGAAAGACTGCAACTACAAAGGAGATTTTCTCTACAATTACGCGCTAGCAATAAACAAAATCTACACTAATTACACAAACTACAAGAAAAAATCAGAAGATTCCAGTGAGGTATCCTCGGCTAAGGGTCGACGTATGAAACGTCCCCTTTGAACAATTATACAAGACTGTGCTTAAACTGACACACAATATTTTGTTAGCGCAACGCAATCTGACTTTCAAAATTCCCTACAAAAGAATGGCCCTGACTAACATTAAACTATACCTTTCACAAATCACTTACCTCACAAAAATCGTCGCTGCTCAAGCTACTGCAATACAGCGAGCGCCACTACTGCCAGCTAAATAAAAGATTCAAACTATGGAAGGCACTAACCACTGATGGGGATAGTTAGCAAATGAAAGATATTAATAGAAAACAAACAATGTATTTACCTTGATATCATCATATATAAATATAGCAGTTCATGACAAATTACAAAACTCCGCCATCTCTCTCCCCACATCCACCACTGCTGGCGGCTCACCTCCAACTGCGCAATGCTACGCGCTGTTCACAACCAGCTGCCTAACACTACAATGGCGAGTATTACAACAATGCAAAGCAGCCACAGACTGCACACAGCACAGCCAGTGATTTTCATACAGAGGTGGCGTTACCAATAAAAAAACCTAAACAGCCTACTTACAATGTTCCAGGACGATTTGTTGTCGTTGCATGCACACCGTCCATTTCTGGACCCATGTTCATAAAACCTTTATCCCTTCATTTCCAGCAAGTAATCCGTCCGTGAGGTTTGACAGTTACTGTCCACCCTGTTTTATTCTCATACCTCAAAACATGTTTTATGAATAGCAAGTCTAATGAATTTCACTTTTTATATATAGTAGTTTATTATTCAGAAAATAAAAAGGGTACAGTTACAAGGCTTGTACGAAGAGTCTTACAGTATCGGCCATTGTCTTTTCCATGATAACACCGGCTGTGAATGACACCCTGCACTGATACTTCTCGAATAATAATGGAACACGTATGCACGGGAACTATTTCACCTCAGTCTACCTATGTTTACCTCACTTTTTTGCAGAGATCGTGAAAGAAACACAAAATGTTCTCCTGATCCACACATCCTGCATGTGCCCAGGTTCTATACTTGGTCTACAGCGACCAGTCTCCTTCAAATGGAAATACTTAATATAAAAAAAAACTATTCTAATCTTCTAAAAAACTTCTGATAGCCGCATTAGCTGTTCAGAGTTCCTTTACTACAGCATCATACATGTCCGGTTTCGTGATGGTTCAATCGCATGGTCGGCCTCTGTGACCGAGCGGTTCTAGGCGCTTCAGTCCGGAACCGCGCTGTTGCTACGATCGCTGGTTCGAATCCTGCCTCGGGCATGGCTGTGTGTGATGTCCTTAGGTTAGTTATGCTTAAGTAGTTCTACTTGTATGGGACTAATGACCTCAGTTGTTCAGTCCCTTGGTGCTTAGAGCTATTTTAACCATTCAATCGCATGCTCAGGGGTATACAACTAATTTAACATCGGGTCATTAAAAATACAAATTCGGGCTTCGTTCGCTTTATTAGAACCGCCTAAATTGGATGGTTATAAAAATGAAACATCCTATTTAAGTGGTTCTGACAATTTGAGGGCCATCGGAACGTTGAGAGGCCGTGTACTTTTGATTATCCATTGTCGAGTTAGTTATATATATATACCTGAGGATTGATTAAATCTTCGTGAAACTGGTCGTATATGATCCTGTAATAAAGGAACTATTAACAGTTAATGCGACTGCCAGACGTCTTAGAAGATTTTAATAGTTTTTGTTAATTTAAAAATATTTCTATTATGTGTCTCAGCTGTGATGCCCAAACCGTAAAATCATATCGTCTTCAAATGACTCCAGATACATAACGCACTTTTCAGTCTCTTCTAATGAACCATTATACCCAGTAAATTCCAGTTTCCTTCAACGCTTTGTGGTTGGCTTTCCATGGCAACCCTTTGTATGTTTATTTTATTTTCGTGCGCCAGACAAGAGTTCAACTTTCCAGACTTTACTTTTTCTGCTTTTAATCTCTTCTCTTTGGTGGTGATCTTAACCTTTCCTAATCGCTGAAAACGTTTTTGGTGCCTCTCTCGCGATCGTTTTGTTTGAAGTAACCCAGCTCACGGCCACCCGCATGGATTATTCATTTCATTTTCCTCTTACTTTTTCTAATTTTTGCCATTTGAACCTCAAAACAAGTAAAAAGAAGAAAACAAAATTTAGCAGTTAAAATTACTTCTGGTCGATACTGTAAGACTATCGGATGGTCGGCATGGCACGATAAATACACAGCAGTATCTAATGATGTTGTAGGTTTTGATACAAATTATCATGAAACGCTTATTAGATATCTTTCCTTACATAACATAGGTAACCGAAATACACCAAAGACATTAATCACTTATCTTAAAAACGGGCACTACAAGCCTCAAAATATCTTCTGTGCGCTAAGAGCTACAGCAACAACATCAAGCACTCAAAGGAGACAAAGCACAGAAGAGGTGAAGAAGATACTCGACTCCAGTGCACATGTGTACGAGGAATCTTCAATAAGTAATGCAACAAAGTTTTTTAGGGCCAATTTGGTCGAAAACAATGCGGAATTTGTTGTGAGACATGAAAATGCGGAATTTGTTGTAGAATATCGTGGAATATTCCCGCTTCACCTCGACAGTTTCATGAGGTTCCGATAGGTGGTGACGCTGTACGTACTTCAAAATGGTGTTGAAGACGGAGGTGCGTCCAAGCAGAGAGCTGTCATTGAGTTTCTCTTGGTGGAAAACCACAATTCATAGGGCCTTGCAAAATATCTGTGGAGACCTAGCAGTGGACAGAAGCAACTTGAGTCATTGGGCGAGGCGCCGGTCATCATCCCAATTATGTCGCGCAAAGCTGTCCTATCTTCTTCTGCTCACTGGTCGGCTGTAACTTTTGCAATACTGGAACGTGTGGACACTCTCATTCAAAGTGATCAACGTATCACAATGACACACCTTGCTGCGCAACTGAACGTCTCTCTCGGTAGTACTGACACACTCTTCCGCCAGCTGAGGTACCCAAATACGTGTGCTCGGATCTCGAAACTTCCGACTACGATCTGTTTGGCCCAATGAAGGATGTGCTCTGCGGGAAGCAGAATGTGGATCATGCCCACCCGGTTAGCCGTGGGGTGTAACGCACGGCTTTTTGGATTGGGAAGGATCGCCTCGTCCCCAGCACGAAACCGCCCAGCGGACTTGCGTCAAGGTCTGGTGAGCTGGCCAGTCTGTGGATAGTTTTTAGGTGGTTTTCCATCTGCCTCAGCAAATGCCGGCTGGTTCTCCTTACTCTGCCTCAGCTAGACTATGTCGGCGATTGCTGTGCAAACAAGTTCTCCATTTACGCATTCACCACCATTACTCTACCACGCCAACATAGGGGTTACACTTGTCTGTTGTGAGACACAATAACCCTGGAAGCTGAAACAGTGGTTTGGTGTGGGGCCGCGGAGGGGTGAAGTGAACTGCGATAGTCGTCGTGGGGTTGTGGAGCAATGCGGCTGCGGCGGGGACGGAGCCTCTCCGTCGTTTCTAGGCCCCCGGTTAACATACAATACAGTACAATGTGGATGATGGGGAGGTTATGATGCAGTGTGATGTTGGCTCCGACGTCGACTAGTAGAGTGATACCACACGGACAGCCGCCCGTGGTGGCGGAGCGGTTGTAGGCGCTACATTCTGGAACCGTGCGACCGCTACGGTCGCAGGTTCGAATCCTGCCTCGGGCATTGGTGTGTGTGATGACCTTAGGTTAGTTAGGTTCAAGTAGTTCTAAGTTGTAGGGGACTGATGACCTCGGAAGTTAAGTTACATAGAGCTCAGAGCCATCTGAACCTTTTCGAAACACACCGATATACCAGCGCGCCCAGTAATATGGTGTTGTGGTGTAACAGACGACAAGTGGTCTGTTGCATGCACCATCTACCGCCCCTGGCCTAGTACAAATTCTAATTAAATGATAAAATTGAGTTGCGGGTTAGGATGTGTTAGTTATGTGCATAAATACTGCGGAAGTATTTGGTTTTTGTATGTGCAGATAATTCAGACACCGAGCCAGCAACCGGCGCGGACTTTCGTTGACGCGGCAAGTAGCGGGCCGCCATGGAGCAAACACAGTGAGGCTGGTGACGTCGCTCCATGGAGGTCCAGAGTCGCGGCGACGGGATACTCCGAGGCGGTTGTTGGACTTCGGAGGATAAAAAAACGAAGAATGTATAATGAGGAACTTTGTGTATAACAGCGAAAGTAGGAAGAAGCAATTTAACGGACGGTAACGCAGTAGGCGGCACCTCAAGAGCCGACTGTACATAGGTATCAGAAATAAATCGCTGTAACTATTGTAGAAAAGGAGTTCGGAATAAGAGTTATTACGAGCAGCAGTCAGACAGCGTCAGTTACTGGTGAATGATCGCCGTAGGTGACATTTTCTTCATCAGCTGCGCCGTCCCCTCTTTCACTTCACGAATTTAGTCAACATTAAGACAGAGCCGCACTACGCAAATAATAAAACTCATCAGTGGGGCGGGAACAGCGCAGGGTGAGGCAGTCGCAATGAAAGGAGATTATGTTGAAAAACAGAATTTTGTAGCTAAAAGAGTGGAGACTAATGTTTTGTTGGGACCTTGAATAAAACGAACTTGCTTTCAGAAAAAAATATATTGCATTACTTATTGACCCCCCCCCCCCCCCTCCCTCGTACACAAGCTTGCCTCTGCTGCAGACTTCTACCATTCCGAAGTGGAAAGGGAAATCGCGGTAGCTGCCGATATGTAACCCGGTCGATAGTGCTAGAATCTCCCCTAATGTAGTATATGATTGGTAGATTATTGTAGTTTATTTGAAACTTATACTTTCTCGCAATGACTGTTTTGATAACATCTGGGGATACAGCAGTTAGACTTGCAGCGAGCGCGTATGCAGCTTTGCAGTGCACTGTTTCATCATCGGGCAGCCGCGTTCCTGGCCCGCGTAGCGCGGCATGACGCACCAGCTCCTCCCCCTCCCCCATCTCCACCCCCACATTGTGGCCTGGTTCCCCAGGTGACCGCCGCCCATCAGTCACTGTCCGCGGCCGCGTCGCTCTTGATTACACCGGCGCTGTGCGACTGTGGGGGAAAAAAAGAGAGCGAAGGGAAGGGAGCGGTGCATCCGGCAAAATAAAAAAAAAAATGTGCGGGGGCGGAGGTTGGTGAGGAATCTGGAACGACGCGGAGCCACCAGCAGTGCGGCGGCTCTGCGTTGTCCGCTGTCAGGGGCAGGCCTTCGGACAAAGCTCATGCGTCCAGAACTGGAGTGTAGTTAGCGACCGCCTTGCTATTTCAACTAGTGAACTGACCGCAACCAGCTCTAATTTTGGCCTGACAAGTCGATTTCGCATGACTGACCCACCGTTAGTGGTTCAATACAGCTTCCTATTCCTACCGTGTAGTAGGGAATTCGGTATTGCGCCGCATTACAGAGTATAAAACGACAGTGCCAGCTTTGCAGGTGAAAAGAACTGTGAAGAGCAGAAGGTTCTGACGACGATTCCGAAACATTAACACGGTGGCTATTGAAAACAAACCTTACAGCTTTTTAAGGGGGGTAGCACGTCAAACGGGCTGCCTTGGAGCAGGAGAGACACCACAGGACATTTTAATTTCCACTGTCTATACTTTTACGAATAAATTCATATAACTTTGTCAGTATGACCTGGAAGGATTCAGGATGCACAATCATAGCAGTAGAAGTTAAAAAAATAACAAAATATTTTTTTTCATGTGAAATTTCATCACTTTTTCACTTCTATAGGCTGCGTGTGTTGCTATAGGTACACGTTTCTTCATAAGTAAGAGAGACTCTTCGATGAATTTTGCACAGCATGCAGACCATACTTACAGGTGTATGAAACTCTATAAATTATTTAATTTATGAAAAAATGAATGTGCTGGTACATTATAAACTTCATGTTTAGAAAAAACTCAAATTTTATAGTTAATTATCTCAATTTTTTACCACAGTTTTTAATAGAGTTGGAAAATTCTAGAGTTTCATACACCTGTAAGTATGGTTTGAATGCTGTGCAAAATTCATCGAAGAATCTCCCTTACTTATGAAGAAAAGTGTACGTATAGCAACAAATGCAGCCAATGGTAAGTGAACAAAAGGTGAAATACAAATGTAAAAAAAAAGTTATTTTCTTATATTTTTGAACTTCCACCACTATAAGTGTAAATCCTGAATTCTTCCTGGTCATTCTGACAAAGTTTTATGAATTTATTTTTAAAAGTATAGACAGTGGAAATTAAAATGTTCTGTGGTGTCTCTCCTGCTCCAAGGCAGCCCGTTTGACGTCCTACCCCCCTCAACTTAAACCAAGGGAACGTAATATCACACAGGATGTCCCAAACGTTAGTCTTCGACATTACAAAGACACTATATCATCGTAAACTGTTTAGGGACAAGAAAAAAACAATCGGAAACGAATATTACAGCTCTTACGAGGTCATGAATGACGACTGCACATATTTGTAAGTGATTCACAATAAACTCCAGTTCGACACTGATTTCGACGGTATTGTTGCTACTCTGACAAAACGGTATTCTGTTGTCTTTGATACGGCCGTGGATGACGTTATGGTTCAAATGGCTCTGAGCACTATGGGACTTAACTTCTGAGGTCATCGGTCCCCTAGAACGTAGAACTACTTAAACCTAACTAACCTAAGGACATCACACGCATCCATTCCCGAGGCAGGATTCGAATCTGCAACCGTAGCGGTAGCGTGGTTTCAGACTGAAGCGCCTAGAACCGCTCGGCCACTTCGGCCGGCTCTGGCCCTTATGCAGGCTGTTATTCGGCTTGGCATCGAGTGATAGAATTGTTGGATGTTCTGCTGAGAGTTATCGTGAAAAATCGTTTTCCTATCGGCGCGTAGGTCATTGGAAGGTGCTGCCAATAATGCGTGGAAGGTCGTGCCCATGACTCTCCAAACGAACTCAGTCGGGAAGAGATCCGGCGACCACACTGACCAAGGTACAAGGCAAGCACGGGGTCAAGCAGCAGAAACTCTCATGTGCGGGCGGGCATTACCTTGCAGAAATGTAAGCCCGAATGGTTTGCCATGAAGTGCAACAGGATAAGGCGTAGAATACCGTCTACGTAAGTTTGTCCTGTAAGTTTACAACCGAAGGAATGCTGCTATAAAATGAAATAGCACCCCAGATCATCCCTCGTGGTTGTCGGGCTTTATGGCGGGCTACGGTCAGGTTGGTGTCCCACTGCTGTTTGGGGCGTCTCCAGACGCATCTCTGCAGGCCATGGGGCTCTGTTCGAAGCCAAGGAAACTGTACTCCAGTCAGTGAGATTGCTGGTTGAAGACGCTATTGACTCGCTCAGTTTCTGACGATCTTTCACTTGAATAAATCGTACAATTTTTTCTGAAACTGTGATCTTTTGTTTCTCTGTTTATGTGTATCACACCTACCGATTTCCAATCCATTCGGGTTACTCCTTCGTGGTGAGCCGTTTCTGTTTTTTCGTCTTAGGGTATATTCAAATAACGAAAAATCCACTTCAGTCGCTAGTAACTTTTTATTTATTGCACGATCTGTTTCGAACAATCGCGGCAGCCCCCTCGGCAGCACGACACCGAAATGTCATCGTCGGTTGCCGCAAATTTATGTTTCCATAACTTTTAGATGGCACCTGAATATTAAGTTATAGGCTTCAAACCCGATCGTGAAATGAATAAGAAATTGCTGGCAACTCATAACACCGCAACTCTGTGGATGATCATAGATTTTCTACGTGTTTTTCGAAGTTTGTTTTATTAGTTGTACTGAATATTATTCTTGCAAATATGTTGTTACAAATGCTATTTGTCATTTAAGAAAGAGGTACTGTTCCTACATCATGGCGCCAATAACTATTCTTATGTAACATTGCTTACGAGTATAAAGCTGAGTTTCAATTTAATTATTCTTGTTCCGGTGAGGAACTGGCGACCATTGGTTATTTTCATTAATGACATACTTCGAAAACATTTTTTTTCACATTTTCTCTAACTAGTGTTAATTAAAAATTAGTTTACATAGTAAAAACGTATAAAGTTAGCCGAACTTTGTTTCTAATCGTCGTTGCTAAAGTACCGAACAATGACGATTCGGTTATAACTTCATCTACTTCTCTCGGTTTTGCACTATTCTTCGGGAAATATGCCTTTTACCCCCACAGATTAGGGACTTTAGGTACACGATCATACAGGAAAGCCTAATTAGCCGGAGAGGTAGCAGGGTTATAAACTGACGCAAAGTGCCGTTGGGTTTTCATCAGCTCCTGTTGCTTTGTTGGTGTTTGACTTTGGTATGGCTTCTCTATTTCTTCTTTTATAGTTGGAGGTTCTGTTACTTTATCGTTCCAAGAAATCTCAACACTTGACCTATCGTCTGAAAAGAGCTTCTTAACAATTTAGGTACAGAAAAAAATGACTTGGTTGCAGAATAAGGGTTTATTTAATCATCACAGGTAACACGTTTCGTCTGTTCTGGGCATCATCGGACAATCTGGGGAAATTACAAACTGATGTAAATATAAATTGCTACTGAAGACAATAATAAATGAATAAATCAAACTTAACAGAAGGAAGTCAAACATCGATTGGACTAAGGAGCACAGGGTCACGTTTGTCCCATAAAATGTTGCACCATAACAGATCTTGTCCATAAAAAGTCTTAGTAATCGTACCGAGGCGTCTAACGTAATTAAAAGTCTCATAGAAACGGGAAGTAGTAGCCAGATAGCCACAGTCAATGCCTCACCAATAAAATTCTTCCTACTCCTAACCGAGGTGTCAAACGTGATTAAGAGTCCCAAAGAACAAGGAGTAAACAGCCAGATAGCCACTGCCAATGCTTCTTTCATCACACAGAAGTGACACGAAGAAAAGTAACGACAATAGGAGAAAGAAAGCTACTAAGGCGTGATAGGGGTATGTAACTCAGGCAAATAGGCAAATTCAGAGCAGAAAAAACAAACGAGTGCAAAATACAGCCATATAACAGATAGGCTAGTACACCTTTCGCAAATAAATGGTCACTAATAAGAATAAAGGAAAAGCTAAAAAACTTCAGTAAATATATGAAGCAATGAAGTCATAAGCAACGCTAAACCAGAGAACTGACTGTAACGATAATACCTTACTCATGAAGAAACCGTCCCACGAACACAAAATGGTCTCTTTATAACACTTTGAGCACGCACTATCATGCAGGCAACTAGACTTCCAAGCAAGTGTCAAACCTCCTTGGAGTGTTAGTGAGGAAAAGTTCACAAGGTGGGGCGCTAAAACTTAACTAGCTGATTTATAAGACTTATCTAAAGATCTATTACGACTGCTGTACCAGTGCCACCGCCGTAGTTATGAAGTGGAGTGATTTTACGTTAATAGCAATGTCTTCCCGTACTTTTTTCCTTGTCCACAGCATCAAGATCTGTTTTATAACCCTCGTTGACTGTGAAGGACATGTTTTCTCCATATCCAGGCGGTTTCTTTTAACTTTTTATGTAAGTAAAAATAGTCATTTGAAGGTTGCAACCTTTGGATTTCTTTGCGTGCATGTTGTAACCATTTACTTTTTTTTGCTGTTTTAATCTTCCATCTTATAAATTTCTGAATATTATTGTAATTCTTGGGATCTGTCTAAGCCTCCGGCGTTCATCAATCCACGGAACAATCTGATCAGTAAACCGTTACTTTTTCGATCTCTTGTGCTATATCCTAAATTATTTTGAGCAGTAGCTGTCGAAAGGTTTTCATCTTCTCAGCCGGCCGCTGTGGCCGAGCGGTTCTAGGCGCTTCAGTCCGGAACCGCGGAGCTGCTACGGTCGCAGGTTCGAATCGTGCCTTGGGCATGGATGTGTGTGATGTCCTTAGGTTAGTTATGTTTAAGTAGTTCTAAGTCTGGGGGAAAATTATGTCCTCAGATGTTAAGTCCCATAGTGCTTAGAGCCATTTGAACCATTTGAATCATCTCCTCACATACTTTGGCACAGTTTCCTTGATGAATCAGAGGTTTCATTCTTTCCACTATTTGACTGTGGTATCCATGCCCACTTCACTTCTCCATTAAGAGTGATCTTCGTTTGGGTTTTCGAGTGCTTTTTTTCTGCTCCAAGATAAGTGGATGCTTATGGGTAGTAAAATACCGGGTTCTTGTAATTAAAGAGCAGGTACTCACAGAAGTACAGTGTGGGCTGTAGTCATTGTATGGCAGCGAAACTTGGTAGATACGCTAACGCGTGAATACGGAACCGATTTTTGTTGGGAAGAAACCTCGTTCCATTTTTTGCTGCCAGGTCCAAAGTGAATACAAGAAAGGCGTTTAGTAATGTTTCAAATAAGTAATGTATTAACACCGAGGCGAGGATGTAAAATGTCAAACAGCTTCGTGGATATGCTAATGCCTTAATGCGGATTCATGCTGGATAAAAAAAAATAGGTCCAGTTTTGGCCACCATTTGCCACTGTACACTGTATCGCGGTATGGAATCCACGTAAAAACGGCATAATGATGGTTTTATTATTAACCGATGTTTACACAATTTCTCCCATACGAGCACCGGAGACGTCGACGAGATCCTACATGTGTAAAATAAAGTGATCAACAGTTGCTCACAGCAGTTCCTGTGGAATCTGAACAACTTGTTCACCGGCCGTTGTGGCCGACCGGTTCTTGGCGCTTCAGTGCGGAACCGCGCTGCCGCTACGGTCGCAGGTTCAAATCCTGCCTCGGGCATGGATGTGTGTGATGTCCTTAGGTTTAAGTAGTTCTAAGTCTAGGGGACGGATGGCCTCAGATGTTAAGTCCCTTAGTGCTTAGAGCCATTTCTGAACAACGTGTTCCTGTGTAGCGGCCTTCAGATCAGGTAGAGATCAAACACGCCTTGGTAAACGCGTCCTTTTTAGTTATACCCAAAGCCAAAAGTCACATGGATTCAGATCATGCGATCTAGCAGGCCAAGTATCTAGAAAGCCTCTTCAAATAACACGTTCGTGGATCGTTGGATTATGCAGATTACTCATTGGGCTAGCGACGTGAGGTGCTGCACCGTCTTGTATGAAAACAGTGGTTATCACACAGCTGCGCAGAAATAAGCTTCTGTACAAGTAGGTCTCGATAACATGCAGACGTCGCAATACACCTGACGTATACCTGTGTGTGTTCTCTTCAAACAAGAACGGACCGAGGATAAAGATACTTGTGAATGCACACAACACAGTCACATACAATGAGTGCAATGGCTCTTCGTGTACAACAAGCGCATTAACAGTACCCTAAATTCGGCAGTACTGTGTTTTCACTGCAGCCTGTATTCTAAAATGTGATCAGCACTTCATAAAATACTGCCCTGCCACATGTCATCAACATCGGTCCCATGCCAGAAACCGAAGAGCAAATCCAGAACGTTGTTACGGACCACGAGGTTTCAGGTTGGATCTTGTACGGGTACCAGTGTAAAATAAACAGCAAACCTTCCCGTATTCTTGACCATGGATGTACAATTCTCGTGCACGAGCACTAGCACTACCCGGGGCAAGCGCTGCATGTTCAGTCTCAGCAACAACAACCTCGTCAGTAAACCTCGTCAATAACATCCACCAGTGTAGGACGCCTTCCTCGTGCCGCACCAAGGTCACACGTGTTTTCGAATTTCGTTATCAACTTCTTTAAAGCATTTAATGACATCGGACCTCTCCTCAGACCTCTCTTAAAACAGCACTGTAATTGCTGTCGTTCACGTAAAACATTTTCACTGTAACAGCGCACGATCTCTCTTCTCGATAGTCGTATTGTTCATGTTGTGGCTAGCCAAATGAGAGCATTGGATGCCATACCGTGATACAAACAATGAACAGTGCTTGATTTGCACCTGGTGGCCAAAACTGGAACTAATTTCTCATCCATCGTACATCTGCATTAAGGCATTAGCATATCTACCATGTTTTGCAGTCATATGATAATTACAACACAAACTGGATCTCCGTCAGCAGCTATACATTAATTACAAGTACCTGGTAAATTTCCACATACCCAACCAAGAGAAACAAACGCTAGGTAGCACCACATTAGAGTTAACATAAAAATGTGTGAAGATGCCTTTTTTTGGACAACTTTCCGAGGAAGAAATGTTAGAAACTGTTTTTACACAAATAAGAAAATAATGGAAAAGCCATCCGTAGTATTACAACAAGCCACCCAAGCGACTGGGAACATATAAAGTAATTTGCGATTCAAGATCGAAGATATGCATTAACAAAACAGGAAGAGATTTCAGTATACTTTTCTGGGGACTCATAGATGATCTTCTTTTAAAAAGCTTAAGCAAGCCCATATTAACCCTCCTGAACTAAAGCTGAACATTCAGTGACACACATAGTTCGCAATTTATATGTACTCTACCGGGCTAACAAAAGCAAACGAATGAACTTGTCTGAAGATGCTGAAATTTATTCTCATATGTGCATCCCCAAAAGACTTCGTAAATGACCAAACAGGGTTATGTAACAAATTTTCTCTAAGGAATTTCCATAATTTGGTCATATAAGTACACATTAACTACTCATGGAAAACACACATAATCCAGTGTGGGCCTATCCAACGCATATAGTAGTTCTAAATAATGTAATTCTGTCATTCTGTCTTCTCCCATTTGTAAATGTAACTCCAACTGTGAGTAAAATGTGTAATTATCAATTCTTTTGTATAAAATGTACTACATTATTTTTATAATATTCAGTATAGTCTAATTAATTCAGTATAGTCTAATTAAACAATCACTACTGCACATATTTAATAAACATGTAAGATTTCGTGGTCTCCTGACCTTCATTGCATACATATTCCTCCCTCACAATCATATTCCGCACATCAAGACGTTTCATTCGAACCCAAACTCGATAAGATAAAGTCAATGTTGTATGAATTCATGTAAACGATATGCAAATAACAAGTAAATCGCAAGTGTGCACCGAGACTGAAATACTCGAGGCTGGTATACACACACGCACATTCAAGACATGACGGTCACAAAAGCTATTAGTTCAGGAGGCTGGTTCCTTCAGAGGACGAGTCAACCTATCTACATTGGCCAGTGACCGCCCATGGAGTAGACAGCATTTGCGCTAATGAAAGGGAGAACGAGCCCGTGTTTGGCTTAAAAGCAAATTCCGCTAAATTGTGTGGGACCACCCGGCCAACACATTCTTTACAAACATAGCACACAGTTTCAGAGGTTTTCACAAGGAGACAGCAAACACCAAACGCCGGTGCTACAGGTTTCCGGATTGGTCGCCTTAAATGAAACGTCATTCTCCCATTTTAGAAGAACATTGCTGATTGGCACATGATATTCCTGATGCCTTGAGCTGAAGGAGTAATGGAAGAGACCAAAAGATATACCCCTTCACGTCTGGCGTGGAGAGGGGCCGTTCCGTTGTCGCTCTTGGATCGAGAACACGTAAAGCGAGTGTGTGCGCTCGTACGTGTACTCAAAGAGCAAGGAACAAGTCTCCTCTCAGTACTTCACTGGGAGAGCACCTCTGTCGAGAGTGAATCAGAGTGCGACTCTATATTGAGTCCTTGCGATTAAGCGTTGTTCACTGTGTTGGCTGCCACACTTATTGTGCGGTGTGAATGGACAGAGTTATAGTTAAACGCCTGCGAGCGAATTTTTGAGTGTCATCGCGGTGGACTGGTTATCCGACCGGTGTGCCACGCCAATAGTTAGACTAGAGGCGAATAGGAGTCCTTGACTTCACCATGGCGTAGGGAGAGTTTGATTGGCGAAGGTCAATCCAGATAGAACGAGAGTTATCTTATTTGTCAGCAACGAGCGGCACAGACAGCAGTCATCGCAGCTTCCGGTATTATGCGCTACAGCTCTTGCAAGCCCCATATTTCCTCCACAACGGTACACTTCACTGCATTTCACACGCGACAGCCTTGACCGTACTTAGCAACATTCTAATGGATAATTATTCAAGATGAGTAGGTGTGGTTCTCAGCCATTCTGCCAAGTCAATAACAAGCTTTGTATAGAAATTTCATTAGCGAATCCTATCCTTAAGAGGTAACTTCACATTCTGAAAAGAACCAGGAAATAACTTGTTCAGTTCATAACTAAAAGTGCCATTGTGATTTCTCAGAATTTTTGCAAAAAAATAACAATTTTCGTTAGTTTAATGTTTTTCTTAAACTAACTAGCACTACTCTGGTACCCAAGTATCCCACTAGTCACGTAAGAAATTTTGTGAATTTTTGTGTCATTTCCTTACAGCGGACGACTCCAGAAGATATTTATTGCTGAAAGTTTTTCAGGCATTTCTCTTTAGAACATTAGGAGCGTCTGTCTGACTTCTGTAGTAGTGTGGGGGTGGAAATTGCATCTTGCAGGAGCCACAGGGAAAAGGGTACATCTCAGATTATTCCGTTGTGCAGAATGACAGAATAGCACCCACGCGCTCACAAACATACAGAACTCTCATCAAATTCATCCTAAACAATGTTTGTTTTTTGTTTTTAGTCATACAAAAGCCTAACCTAGAAATAGTACTTTCAAAACCTGTAAGTAAAATAAAGCTTTGACCATAGATACAGATTTCCGGTGTAAACGAAGATGTCAATTTGCAACATGACGGATACTGCGCTGTTATTGTGCAAGATACAAGCGAAAAAGTATTTTATCACACCCAAAAATGCGAAAATCGGAATAACAACAAGCAGAATAGAAATTAGGTACACCTAACCAGTTGTATATCATAAATATAGAACTCGCGAAATTTAGTACCTAAACAAAATTATTAGTTTTGTGCTGGTGAGCCACAGCATCCAAATTGTAGCTGATGTTTCAACGAGCTACTTACTGAAGATTCAAATTTATATAATACGCCAGGTGAAAGCCGAAAACTAGTATTGGCATAAATAAAATTATATGAAATGGCTGGTTGCTGTATTTCTTAAAATAATATAATCCTCAACCATGGAACTCAAGATCCGGTACAATGTGTAAATTATTGTTTTCACAGTCAGACATCTTTCGCCAAGTATAGCGTCATGCAGACTGTAAGCCAGGAGTGGCCAAGATTTCGACGAAGGGGCACGAATCCCAAAGTGCTCAGCCTCGCTTCACATTTCGCCTCCCGCCACACCACGTTGACTTAGCACGAGGAGGGGGAAGAAGGGAAAACTGCGAACACGCCGTATTTAAATGACAGTCCAGTCGCACTGCATACAACACACATCATAAAAAGGTTTTGCATCACCTCGGTTCCAAAAATTCTGGAACCTGTAAAGAAAATTAGAACAGAGATCGACATAAACGTCATTTCCGCCCTTTTTATTGCTCATGAAAACCACACATTGCATGTTGTACCAACATACAGCGAGACTTTCAGAGATGGTGGTCCAGATTACTGTACACACCGGTACCTCTAATACCAAGTAGTACGTCCTCTTGCATTGATGCATGCCTGTATTCGTTCAAATGGTTCAAATGGCTCTGAGCACTACGCGACTTAACTTCTGTTGTCATCAGTCACCTAGAACGTAGAACTAATTAAACCTAACTAACCTAAGGACATCAGAAACATCCATGTCCGAGGCAGGATTCGAACCTGCGACCGTTGCGGCCGCTCGGCTCCAGACTGTAGCGCTTAGAACCGCACAGCCACTCCGGCCGGCTATCTATTCGTCGTGGCGTACTATCCACAATTTCATCGAGGTACTGTTCGCCCAGATTGTCCCACTTCTCAGCGGAGGTTCGGAATAGATCTCTCAGAGTGGTTGGTGGGTCACGTCGTGCATAAACAGCTCTCTTCCATCTAGCCCAGGAATGTTCGATAGGGTTCACGTCTCGAGTACATGCTGGCTACTCTAGTCGAGCGATGTCCTTATCCTGAAGGAAGTCACTCACAAGATGTGCATGATGAAAGAGCGAATTGTCGTCCATGAAGACGAATGTCTCGCCAATATGCTGCCGATATGGTTGCACCATCGGTTGGAGGATGGCATTCACGCATGGTACAGCCGTTACGGCACCTTCCATGACCACCAGCGGCGTACGTCGGCCCCACATAATGCCACCGCGAAACAGCAGGGAACCTCCACCTTGCTGCACTCGCAGGACAGTGTGTCTAAGGCGTTCAGCCTGACCGGGTTGCCTCCAAACACGACAGGTTGATTGCAGGAACTCCAATAGGCCTTCAACTAACCAACACACGGCCACCACTGGTACCGACGCAGAACCAGAATTCGTCAGAAAACACAACTGATCTCCAACCTGTCCTTGAACGAGCTCTCGCTTGATGCAACTGAAGTCGCCAACTGCAGTGTTCTGGAGTCAGTATAATACGCTCTATACGACGTCTGGCTCGGAGCTGCCGTTGAAGTAATCAAATTGTAACAGGTCGTTGCGTTCCTATGGTGCCAAATGCTGCCTAAATTCCTGTTGCAGATGCAGTACGACGCCCCAGAACCGTACGGCAAACACGTTGATCTTCCTTCTCGGTAGTGTCACGTGGACGTCCGGAGCCCGGCCTTCTGAGGGCCGTACATTCCCATGACGACCACTACCTGCAGTTATCTATAGTGGCTACATTCCTGCCAAAACTTTCTGGAATATGAGAGAAGGAACATCCACCTTCTCATAGCCCTATTACACCAACTACTCAAACTCAGGTGTTGATAACGGCGTATATGTCGCCTTAACATCATTCTTGACTAACATCAACCCACCGCGTCCAGTCTCGACCGTTAGAACGTGTATTTATAGCAAACCTGGTTAGAATTCTCACAGCGGCGCTGCTGGCGCTACTCTTATGCGGTTGGTGCAAAATGTGAATCCACATCAAGTTTCAGATATAGAAACACGCCTACCAACTTTATTTTATGTCGAAAACCTCTTTTGTTTCCATCACTGTACGTCTGAAAAAAACCGCAATCTGAATCGCGGTTTTGGGATGGAGGGGTCGTTGCTCGGTTCCTATGTGATCTTGGAACATGGGGTAAAATGTTTTTGGTTTAGCTCCGGCCAGTGGCCACTTTATCACCCTTTGAACATCTGTCTTACAGTACCTATGTACACTACTGGCCATTAAAATTGCTACACCAAGAGGAAATGCAGATGATAAAAGGGCATTCATTGGACAAAAATATAACACTGGAACTGAGATGTGATTACATTTTCACGCAGTTTGGGTGCATAGATCCTGAGAAATCAGAACCCAGAACAACCACCTCTGGCCGTAATAACGGCCTTCATACGCCTGGGCATTGAGTCAAACTGAGCTTGGATGGCGTGTACAGGTACAGCTGTCCATGCAACTTCAACACGATACTACAGTTCCTCAAGAGTAGTGACTGGCGTGTTGTGACGAGCCAGTTGCTCGGCCACCATTGACCAGACGTTTTCAGTTGGTGAGAGGTCTGGAGAATGCACTGGCCAGGGCAGCAGTCGAACATTTTCTGTATACTAAAAGGCCCTTACAGGACCTGCAACATGCGGTCGTGCATTATCCTGCTGAAATGTAGGGTTTCGCAGGGATCGAATGAAGGGTAGAGCCACGGGTCGTAACACACCTGAAATGTAACGTCCACTATTCAAAGTGCCGTCAAACGAACAAGAGGTTACCGAGACGTGTAACCAATGGCACCCTATACCATCACGCCGGGTGATACGC
This sequence comes from Schistocerca piceifrons, assembly GCF_021461385.2. Classification (NCBI taxonomy): domain Eukaryota; kingdom Metazoa; phylum Arthropoda; class Insecta; order Orthoptera; family Acrididae; genus Schistocerca; species Schistocerca piceifrons. Next base: position 774,305,568 of record NC_060140.1, on the reverse strand, counting down.
CAGTATGGCGATGGCGAATACGCGGTTCCAATGTGCGTTCACCGCGATTTCGCTAAACACGGATGCGACTATCATGATGCTGTAAACAGAACCTGGATTCATCCGAGAAAATGACGTTTTGTCATTCGTACACCCAGGTTCGTCGTTGAGTATACCATCGCAGGCACTCCTGTTTGTGATGCAGCGTAAAGGGTATCCGCAGCCATAGACTCCGAGCTGATACTCCATGCTACTGCAAACGTCGACGAACTGTTCGTGCAGATGGTTGTTCTCTTGCAAGCGTCCCCATCTGTTGACTCAGGGATCGAGACGTGGCTGCACGATCCGTTACAGCCATGCGGATAAGATGCCTGTCATCTCGACTGCTGGTGATACGAGGCCGTTGGGATTCAGCACGGCGTTCCGTATTACCCTCCTGAACCCACCGATTCCATATCCTGCTAGCAGTCATTTAAATCTCGACCAGCGCGAGAGCAATGTCGCGATACGATAAACCGCAATCGCGATAGGCTACAATCCGACCTTTATCAAAGTCGGATACGTGATGGTACGCATTTCTCCTCCTTACACGAGGCATCACAAAAACGTTTCACCAGGCAACGCCGGTCAACTGCTTTTTGTGTATGAGAAATCGGTCGGAAATTTTCCTCATGTCAGTACGTTGTAGGCGCCAACCTCGTGTGAATGCTCTTAAAAGCTAATCATTTGTATATCACAGCATCTTCTTCTTGTCGGTTAAATTTCGCGTCTGTAGCACGTCATCTCCATGGTGTAGCAATTTTAATGGTCAGTAGTGTATATTAAGCAAGATTTGAATGGCGAACGGAAGCTGGTGCCCAGGCAAAATGTGCAAATCGATTAATACTTTTTGTAAGAGATTTTAATTGGGCCGAAATTAACTCTCAGTTAAGGGCACCGTTTTTATGCGGACGGTTCGGATTTTACGTGCAAGAACAGTCACCCTCGTTCTGATTTTACATGCAAACAGAAACATATTTTGACTTAAACGTTTTTGAATTTGCCAGATAAGTCGAAAAGCTAGTTCCTCCCTTTTACGTTCCTAACACCGCCCTGGACATATTCGCCTCTTCGTGCAGGAGCATTTTCCATTCTGCTTAAAATATATGTACGCAAATAATGAAGACAATTCTTCACTGAGGTATTCTGGTGCTGCCAATCAACGGAAATATTTCCAATCATTTCACTTGATTTTATCTCCTGCATGCATCCACAAAAGCGCACAAACACCTGATACATGGTCACTTTCAGATTTATTACACCAAATTGCGCTTTATATCAGTAGTGGGGCAACAGGGGCATCAGTGCATGTGGTTAGTGTGGGTTGCCTACATCAGGAGCAAACCTATTGTTCTCCTTTGATTGGCAGGTACTTAACCTATTGTTCTCCTTTGATTGACAGGTTCTTAACCTATTGTTCTGATAAAAGGATCCTTCATTTTGATTGATAGGCACTTAAACTATTGTTCCCCCACCCCCTCCCCCAACCCCTCAGGAAACTACCGCCACCTCGCTGCTACAGGTGCACTTTCAGGTCTGACTTCTTGGAATAGCTGCCAGCCGGTGTGGCCAAGCAGTTCTAGGCACTTCAGTCTGGAACCGATCGACCGCTACGGTCGCAGGTTCGAATCCTGCCTCAAGCATAGATGTGTGTGATGTCCTTAGGTTAGTTAGGTTTAAGTAGTTCTAAGTTCTAGGGGACTGATGACCTCAGACATTAAGTCCCATTGTGCTCAGAAGCGTTTGAACCATTTTTGAATAGGCCTTCTCACACTTATCAATTTGATTGACTACTTAATTAAACTGATGAATTAACACTCCCCTACCACCCTCCCTCCCAGAAATTGACAGGAAAAAGACTCAGTTGATTGGTCATTTGGATGGAATTCGGTTGCAGTGTGTGGAATATTGTTTAAACACATTAGACAATGTATAGATATTAGTTAATTATTTGTGGCAGTGTATGGAATACAGTTTATTTATTTAGTTACAGAATTTGTCCGGAAATCGATTGCTGTGTATGGAATATTGTTTAAACAATTTAGAATAATGTATGGAATATTATTTATTTAAACAATTTGGCAGATTCAAGTCAGTGTATCGAATATATGGAAATTGGTGGAGACGAAGGATCTCACAATAGGAAATTCGAGGGTATACTGTCTATTTATAAAAAATTCAGTTTGTGAGGGTTGAATTTCTCTTGCTCATCATTCTCTGCTGTTTGGAAACATGTAGGTCTTGTAAGAAGTAATAACATGGGGCAAACATGTAGCATAACCTAATCTTCGGCACTGTACTCTGGGTGTCTTAACCTAATGTTCAGGTCTTTGTCAGACCTTAACCTATTGTTCTGTTAAGTGGTTTTCCATGTCACCCCCCTTTCTTTAAACTATTGCACCACCTTTTATACCAAATTAAGTAATAAGTTATGTCCTCCTACCATTTTCTGGTACACTTCTCAAATTTCACATGCTTTTGAACGCCATTCCTGGCCCATTCTTCTTTGTCACCCATTCCCTTAAACTATTGTACTGCGTTTTACATAAAAATTATGAAAAGTAACCTAGTGTTCTTCACTTCACCTTCTGTTCTGCACTATGTACCACCTCACGCACACCCTCCCCTTACCTACTCTACTGCTAACACCTTGTTGATATAAAAAATTATGCAAATGAATTAAATCGATATTGTCACAAGCATGGGGTAGTTTTTTATTTGCAGCATCTTATTTGCCGGTGAAATCGATGGAACACAGTTTAAACAAAAGATCGCTAATAAAACACCAATCTCGCCACCTGATGCCTGGCAGTGACTCTGCCAACTCCGCACGACCCCCCCCCCCTCCTCCCCCACCCCCCCAGGAGCCTGCGAAGTGACGGTGCGGCTGTCAGCTGCCGAGCCATGCACAGATGTCTGTTCAGGTCCCACAAGCATGAAGTGGAAGCTTTCCTTTCGGGGTGCATTTTTCCTAGCGATCCTAACGTGAGGCATGTCGGCCGTGCGCATGTGTTTACCTGCCCAGCGAGGCTGACGCATCGCCACGAGATGTGTGCGTAGCGTGGCTGGAATTTTCTGTATCCTACAGCTACTGGTCTGGAGATGTCCTAATTCCACAATGTCAGATGAGGGACAGTATTATGTGAAGGATGGATGCTCTGCTTCAGCTTGTCTTTGAACACATGAACAAAGAATACATCGCCTTACACTCAGAATTTCTATAGATAAAATCCGCAATAGTTGTCTACAGATCACCAAATACATACGAGAATCAGGAACATAGTAACCAGTGTAACTACAATTAAATATTACGATTGCTGCCGCAGTCTGACACCGATCGATTTACAGGTAATGTCTCCTTGTGGCAGCTGTGGTTCTGTAACGAATCTAAGTATCTATAGTGTACATAATTTTCCACACAAAGATCCCTCTCATACCTTTGCGGTTATTGATGCGCTGAATCTATACGTCACACGCGACAGGGCACACATTCATTTTCTCTGGTCACACCACAACATAAGCCACAGTAACATTACACTGTGACATATACACATTATACACAGACAGTGCAGTTATCTTTTGTATCTGTACAGCGCCTGAAAAAATTATGGTATGCCTACACTCACACCGGCTAAATGTCTCGATTCTCTTCAGTCCTAGGAAATTATCTGACAAAGTCTTCCAATCAGCGCTTCTGGAAGGTGCTGCATCCTGACAAGATTCCCTCAAACAAGTGTTATGAAGGTCCGGCACTATGTGATAATGAATACCGCACCCACTGACGTATTGCTTGGAAAGTCATTGCTGACACAGGTTGGTGTACTGTAATCGAAATCACTACCGTTAGAACAACAAGGAAAATACGAGGATACACTTATGGGTGCCGATGCGAGGACGTATTGTTACAGCTGTATTGTCCGTCCTCTTTGTACACTCTGGCAGATCCAGTCGAACGCTTGCATTGTTATATTGTGCATCTGTTTACGCAGTGAATCTATCACCACTTACGTTCAGATATACTCTTCAGCGCGTTAAAATAACAATTCATCATGTCCAATCGATCCTTTCATTATGACTAGATATACTTAACAGTTTTTTGTTTTTACGTGAATAGTAGTTTGATTACTTCCCACAAACGTATGTCAGAAAATAAGCTACAGGACCTTTACGTTCAAACAGTAGTATAACATTTCTGACTATCAATTATAGGTATATAAAAAAGGTATGAATAAATCCACACTTGCGCCAGCTGGGAGTCGTTTTCGCTCTGCAAAGAAGCCTCCTGCCATCACATACTTGTCTATCAATAAAGGATGTAATTAAAATTTAAAAGACCCTAGAGTCTTTTCGGGTAATTGATTTTGCCACTTCCACGAAACCTTTTGGTATTTTCGATACTTGTAAATCCACAAATCGTAGTTTTTTCGTTTGACGCTTATTTCGTGAGATAGTTGGCCCGGTCACGATCAATGGACCACCCTGTATATATTCAGACCACCTATTCGAGGTTTGTCTCAGTGCAATCCATGCATAACTTCCCCCACCCCGATCACACAATTTTCCCGTGACTAAGAAATTATTGTGAACCATTAACTAGAAATTTATCCCGTCTGCGAAGACCTTTACGTGAAAACTCGGAAAAAAAAGGAATCTGATATCTCCACTAGCGATGTCGGTGATATAGCAGATTCCAACTCATCCTTACAATTTACAATGTCAACTAAGGTGTTTCTCATGTCTAGAGAACCCCCAAACGTGTCCTCCAGCCGTCTTTCACGTGGTAGATACATTCAACACACACCACAGTCGAACTTAACCAAATAATGACGGGAAATATGAAGAAGCAGTCAATCAGACAATTTACATGCGAGGGAAAAATGGCCCAGCACAAACACATGTTCATATTGAATCTTATCAAATTTCACACGATCACGAAAGCTGTCCAACACATACTAAGTATTAATCTCCTATTCGGCCGTCTAGAGGACGACATGGTTAACGTAACTACATTTCTATGTCCCAACAAGCCTCCCCATTTGGACAGCTCTTACTGTTAGCGGGAAACGAGAATCATTCCCGCCACAGGCCATCGCCCCCGCTGTGATAACAACGAATAGACAGAATCGTCCTACGAAATCGGCCACATATATATTTTATCACTACACTTACAATTAAATTTCGGTCTCAGTTGAACGACATTCGACATTGGAAATGCACCCTGATGCACCCTGCTGATGGCTATGGCTCTGGAAATAGAAATATCTGTACCATGACTTGACATACTCTTCCCTTTGCTATCACAGTATTCCACATCAAATAAAAACCTTCCTTACAACTGGACATAGTCATTTGCTTTGCACATCTCGGAACACACACACATACATCATAAGCCTGATGCTCATGGTGAACCTATCATGCATCCTCTACTACTAAGTATAATACTTTGCCAATAACTGATGCCGGCGATACAAAATAATGCTGACCAAAAATCTGCAATGGGTGGATATGTCTCATACGTTTTTCTTGCGAGTGGAACCCCAATATCTTCGAAAGAGAGGCATAATCATCTTACAAACCACCAGATGTTTAAAAAAAAAAAAAAAAAAACCACGACCTTATTTCTATCACAAGTGGTATTGGTTCTACAGGTGCACAAAATTATCCGTGTTAAAAACTATACTGGCTTTATCAATCGAGGTATGGCATTGCCTACGAATGACGCGGTTTTTCCAGACAAATACCGCAACAGTCAATATAGATGGTGATCACCAGATTGTATATTATCAGGCCAAGAGTGTGGTTACACGTCGTCTACGGTGCAACCTCGTAATAAAATTACCGAATGTAGAATGTGATTCGGTTAAGAAATGTGGATGAAACCAGTATTTGCAACTCTCTCCTGCCTCCGCTACATATTTCTCCAGTATTTGTAAAGCATTCTGTCATGATGCCATGTTAGAGGTTTGGTGATATATTGACTGGGTTATAGGCGATGGTTGATTGAGAAGGAGCACAAACAGTAGATGGTGTGCTGATTGAAGTCGTAAAAATGTACACTAGCTTTCCAAATCTCTATGGCTCCACTTTCGAGTAGAAATGATGGCTATGATTTGGAATCAAGTCTTTCCATTCAACCACAAACCTGTGTTGGATCCTATGGAGAAGTCATTTAATGAATACAGCCACTAGCGAATTATATTTCTGGCACTCTCATATCCTGAAATGAGTCACCTTTTCCCAACCTATCAGATACAGTAAAATTTTAGATATTCCCTATGCCTCTTGCAACTGCCGCCATTTCTGCGGCTTTACACATGTGATCATTCCAATTTAAGTAGGAACTGAGCAGAAGCCAGAGAGAGCTCTAACTACCAGTTTCTTCAACCCATGTAGAAACATAGAGACCTGACTTAGTGCTACAGGACTGTGTTTTGACCATTTGGTGGAAATGGCATCATGGTGTCCTACCTCAGCCAACAATGTACAGCATGTAAGGTGGCGCCAGATGTAGCTTTCTCCTGCAACATGAGGTGGTATAAAAGACAGTACAGGAACTGGGGGAAGGACGAGGATTTGCTAATGCATTGTGGTGCTCCCCGAAACTACATACAAGTACTTCTGTCCAAAGCAGATCCGCATCCCTCAGGGCCCATTCACGTCTGTCACCCCAACATGCTACCTTCGTTATTCTGCACCACCCAACAGTGAAAAATTACGAACTACACTCCTGGAAATGGAAAAAAGAACACATTGACACCGGTGTGTCAGACTCACCATACTTGCTCCGGACACTGCGAGAGGGCTGTACAAGCAATGATCACACGCACGGCACAGCGGACACACCAGGAACCGCGGTGTTGGCCGTCGAATGGCTAGCTGCGCAGCATTTGTGCACCGCCGCCGTCAGTGTCAGCCAGTTTGCCGTGGCATACGGAGCTCCATCGCAGTCTTTAACACTGGTAGCATGCCGCGACAGCGTGGACGTGAACCGTATGTGCAGTTGACGGACTTTGAGCGAGGGCGTATAGTGGGCATGCGGGAGGCCGGGTGGACGTACCGCCGAATTGCTCAACACGTGGGGCGTGAGGTCTCCACAGTACATCGATGTAGTCGCCAGTGGTCGGCGGAAGGTGCACGTGCCCGTCGACCAGGGACCGGACCGCAGCGACGCACGGATGCAAGCCAAGACCGTAGGATCCTACGCAGTGCCGTAGGGGACCGCACCGCCACTTCCCAGCAAATTATGGACACTGTTGCTCCTGGGGTATCGGCGAGGACCATTCGCAACCGTCTCCATGAAGCTGGGCTACGGTCCCGCACACCGATAGGCCGTCTTCCGCTCACGCCCCAACATGGTCGTATGCGTGTTTGGCGCCGTGCAGGTGAGCGCCACAATCAGGGCTGCATACGACGGAGGCACACAGGGCCAACACCCGGCATCATGGTGTGGGGAGCGATCTCCTACACTGGCCGTACACCACTGGTGATCGTCGAGGGGACACTGAATAGTGCACGGTACATCCAAACCGTCATCGAACCCATCGTTCTACCATTCCTAGACCGGCAAGGGAACTTGCTGTTCCAACAGGACAATGCACGTCCGCATGTATCCCGTGCCACCCAACGTGCTCTAGAAGGTGTAAGTCAACTACCCTGGCCAGCAAGATCTCCGGATCTGTCCCCCATTGAGCATGTTTGGGACTGGATGAAGCGTCGTCTCACGCGGTCTGCACGTCCAGCACGAACGCTGGTCCAACTGAGGCGCCAGGTGGAAATGGCATGGCAAGCCGTTCCACAGGACTACATCCAGCATCTCTACGATCGTCTCCATGGGAGAATAGCAGCCTGCATTGCTGCGAAAGGTGGATATACACTGTACTAGTGCCGACATTGTGCATGCTCTGTTGCCTGTGTCTATGTGCCTGTGGTTCTGTCAGTGTGATCATGTGATGTATCTGACCCCAGGAATGTGTCAGTAAAGTTTCCCCATCCTGGGACAATGAATTCACGGTGTTCTTATTTCAATTTCCAGGAGTGTATAATAGCTCTACTAACTTCAACCGATAGAGAACTCAATAAGATATTTACCGCATCTCTCTTGTCCCATATATCAAAAGCAAATACCATCTGTCTGCAGCCTTTGATCACATGTGACTATCCTATTAAATATACAGCTATTGATCCATGGCATGGACCAGTGTAAAGTTGCATCGCATGTTCTGTAAGAGGATGACCGTATCCCACAAACTATAATATAAGTCGAAGAGACCATCCCTGTGCCCCCTCTATCGTTATTTGAAACATTGTTTTTTCTGCTGTAACCGATTTGTGCACTGCCATATATTTTGTTTTTCCACCACTTCTTAAAGCTCTGGTTCAGGCTCTAAACTGACATTGTGAAGTTGATTACAGTATACCAAGCCACGTCGGCGACGTCTTTCCAAGCATTACGTCCGCGGGTTCGGTAATCATTATCACATAGTGTCGGACGCCTGACCTTCATAACACGTGTTTGAGAGAGTCTAGGCAGGCTATAGCACCTTCCAGAAGTGCTGATTGGAAGACTTTGTCAGATATTTTCGTAGGACTGAGGAGAATCAAGATATTTAGCCGATGTTGGTGTAGGCATACTATAATTTTTTTGGGTGTTGTACAGATATAAAAGCTAACTGCACTGTGTCGTATAAAATGTGTATATATTGCAGTGTAATAATTGCAAAGGTAAGAGAGAGATTTTTGTGTGGAAGATTATGTGCACAATAGATACTGAGATTTGTTCCAGAACCACAGCTGTCACTAGGAGACATTACCTGTAAATCGATCACCGTCAAACTGCGGCAGCAACTGGAATATTTAATTGCAGTTAAAATGGTACCTATGCTCCTGATTCCCAATATTCTTGTGAGTCTTGTACGTATTTGATGATCTCTAGACAACTTTTGCGCGGTTTATCTACAGAAAGTACTGAGTGTAAGGTATTCTTTGTTCATGCAAGTTGAAGCAGACCATTCATCTCTGGCATGATACTGTCCACCAACTGACATTGTGGAATTAGGACATCTCCAGACCAGTAGCTGTAGGATACCGAAAATTCCATCGAAGCTGCACACACATCTCGAAACCATGTGACAACCTCGCTGGGCAGGTAAACACATGCGCACGATTAACGCACCATGGCACGTCCCGTTAGGATCGCTAGGGGCAATACACCCTGAGCTATTCTGGGAACATTGGAACTGATTTCTATAGCACTGGACCCATGGCTCTGTGCCATCATGCCAGCAACATTGCCTAGGTGAACACGTATTTCGGCAGGAATTTGTCAGGTGTCAAGTATGAAAGGGACGCCACCACTTCATACTTACTGGACCTGAACGGACACCAGTGCATGGGTCAGCAGCTGATGACCATGTCATCACTTTACAGGCCCACTGGTGCACCCCGAATTCCAGGTGCGCATGTTGAGTCGGCATCGGGTGTTGAGTGGTGGATGTGTTTATTATTTGTGATCTTTTATTTAAAATATATTCGCCAGCTGTTGTGGCTGAGCTGTTCTAGGCCCTTCAGTCCGGAACGGCGCTACTGCTATGGTCAGAGGTGCGAATCCTGCCTCGTACATTGATGTGTGTGATGTCCTTAGGTTAGGTAGGTTTAAGTAGTTCTAAGTCTAGTGGACTGATGACCTCAGATGTTAAGTCCCATAGTGCTCAGAGTCATTTGAACCATTTATACTATATTCCATCAAATTCCGTTACCAAAAGGATGCTGTGAACTAAAAAAAAAAACTCCCCCATACATGTGATTTAATTAATTTGCATAAATTTTTTATACCAACATGGTGTTAGCGGTATAATATTTAAGGGGTGTGTGTGTGTGAGTGGTTGTCATGGAGCAGAGCAGCAGGTTAAGTGGTAGAACACTACGTTACATTGTATATTTTTTATGTAAATAAAGTACAATAGTTTAAACGCTTGGGTGACAAAGAAGAAAGTGCCAGTAATGGTGTTCAAATACATGTGAAATTCGGAAAATGTACCAGGAAATGGTGCAGTGCCGAACATTAGGTTATGCTACATGTTTGCCCCATGTTATTACTTCTTACAAGACCTAAGTGTTTCCAAACAGCAGAGAATGATGAACAAGAGAAATACAATCCTCACAAACAGATTTTTTTGTAAATAAACAATATACCCTTGAGTTTCCTGTTATGAGATCCTTCACCTCCACCAATTTCCATATATTCCATACACTGCCTTGAATCCCCTAATTTATTTAAATAAACAATATTCCACACATTTTTTTAAATTGTTTAAACAAAATACCATACACAGCAGTCGATTTAGAGACAAATTTTGTTCTAAATAAGTGAACTATATTCCATACACTGTAATAAATAATTAAATAATATTCTATATATTGTCTAAAGTGTTTAAACAATGTTCTACACACTGCAACCGAATTCCCTCCAAATGATCTTTAACTAAGTCTCTTGCCTGTCAACTTCTGGGAGGGAGGGTAGGAGGGGAGGGGGTTTACCAGTAGGGGAGTCGTTATTAATTGATCAATTTAATTAACTAGTCAATCAAATTGATAAGAGTGAGAGTGGCTATTCCAATAAGTGAGACCTGAAGGTGTACCTGTAGCAGCTAGGGGGTGTGGGGTTTCCTGAGTGGTTGGGGGAGGGGCTGGGCAACAATAGTTTATTTGCCTGTCAATCAAAATGAAGGATCCTTTTTGCAGAACAATAGGTTAAGGACCTGTCAACCAAAGGAGAACAATAGGTAAAGTACCTGTCAATCAAAGGAGAACAATAGGTTAAGTACCTGTCAATCAAAGGTGAACATTAGGTTTGCCCTGGGGGCATACCTGCCCCTGATGTAGGCAACATGCTAATAAAATGCACTGATGTGCCTGTTGCCCCTCTACTGACGTCATGTTGTAGGCAGTATGGAACAAAGGAAAAAATGTTCATTTCAGAAGAAAAACAGTCGTTGTGGAAATATTAACGCAGTTTAAGCTGAAGGATTATGACATGTAAGACTAAACGTATAGAGGAAAAGAGAGAAATAGCAAGGCAACAAAGGAGAAACAGAATGAAGAGAATGATTGTTATTGCCATTATCGACCATTCTAAAACAACTACGTTAATTTAACGACATCTTGCTTCAGAGCGTTAATGAAGTGTCAGCTGTAAAAATGAAACTGAAAAAAAATCTAACACAAGAATCCAGTAAGAAACCCTTTGTGCAAAACGAAATGCGAGAGAGAAAATAAACTTTTCAATTTATTATTCCCTAAATTCTAAAGCCCAAAGATGGTACGTTAGTTGCGTATATCGATCAAAAAGAAGCTATACTCACGAGACTAGTATTAGATAACTGTAATGGAAAAAAATTATGGCCAAACGGTTTTTATTTATGTTATATATTCGTAAATCATTCCTTATATATTCATTTCTTTTTCGATATTCCCTTGTACATCTTTCCACTCTTCATACAAACCTCATTTCTTCAGCCTGAATTCTGCTTTCTTGGCGTCTCGTTGTTGCTCAAGCTTAACTTTCGTGAGTAAGTGTTAGGTGTGTTGTTATTTTATAAAACTTCAGCTGTGTTTCTTTCCTGGCATTGTTCTCCAATCTTTTTATGATTGTTCCACATAATGGAAGTAAATTTATTTGATTTTTGGCCCACGTCATAATTATATTCATAAGTGATATTGCAACCTGGATATTCAAAATGTTTTACTTGCTCCAGGAGTTTATTATTCAAGACTATTAATCATCTTACTGGTTGCCTGCCCTGAAATACCATCACTTTCGTTTTATCTATGGACAATATTACTTTGTAATCAGAAGCAACCTGCTACAACCCATAGTCTCTCGTATGAAGGTCACCTTCATTCTCTGTAATCAGAGTTAGGTCATCGGCATATAAAATTACATTTAATCTTGTGTCATGACGTAAAGGAACTCCCTAGATATATATACTGAAGGGTGTTGAGAAAATAAAATATCCTTGTCATACCCCTTTGTTTCTGTTCATTGGCTTCGTTGTTTTATTCCCATATCTGTAACAACAGACAATCAGTGCCTGCTACAAATTTTAATTTGTGACAACACATTCATCACTTATTTAGTTCACCATTTAGGAGCATTTATCACTGACATCATTCCATTTTATTTACTTTGTCTCCATTGATTCGGTTCGTTTCACGAATTTAACTAAATTCGCGAGGAATGTTCACTTTACATGTCAGTGCTATCTTCCAGTCAGTGGTTTCCATATTAGTGAAAACGATTTGACTTCCCAAAATATCAGTTTGCCACAGAATTAGACGACTCATTCTTTTTCAAAAATATCGTTACGCTTGACTCGAATCCCATTTAACATCCAATTTTGTAGAATTAAACGTTCTGGGTTTACTGCGTCAAATCTGAATAATTCGAAAACTTTATGTGATAGATTCCATCATCTGCAGAAATGAAATTCACAGTCATGAAACTGACGAGGAAGGCATCTGATCATCATTTTGTCACATTGTAACGTCGCGAGTTAATGCGCGATAACATTCGTTGCTATATAGCCGGCAGTATTGGAGCCAGGGGCTGTAAAAGAAACTGCAAATTGAGTCCTATCAATGTGTCATGTACACCTGCTGCTACTGCAGCGTGTGAACGCGCCAGCGTGTCACCTAGAGCGACGTATATTCACGCCACCTATGAACCTAAATAAACTATAGTAAATTGGTATACTACTTTTTGTTATTCAGGAGGTCTCCACACAATTACAGCCTTATAACTATCATAGTTTCAGAGATAGAAAAAATTGCTAAAAAAGCCAAAAACCGACACTTAGGAAACTAAATACAGTTTGGAAATATAACGGTTTATCTTTTGGTATTATCTAAAAACTAAACAGAACTCTCAGTGTACATAATTAATTAAGAGAGATTTTATATTAAAACTTTAATTATTTCTCGTTTCCGCAAGATAAAAATCAGACAAAATTATTATTTGTGTCTAATATTGTTGTGGGAGTACATGTGAGTGAATGAGAGTGTGTACGTGGGACATTCGTCGAATTTTAATGTTACATTATATGCCGTCTTAAGTAACCTGCAAGAGTTACCCAAGCCTGTCGTGGGAAAATGTTCATAGGGAATTACCGACTTCGTTGATGACGTATGTCTAGGTGTGAATGCTAGTGTATCAGAGCAGCCAGAAAGTCAGCTGGAGTGTTATCTGCATCTAAAGGATTTTTCCAGATTTATTGCCTTTTAGTTTTCGTTTATTAAACATTACTTTAATATTTGTATATCAGAATGAGGTAAATGTCTGTATGTAAGGATTGGTGCAGGCCAGTTTTGGCGCGAATATGCTCATGAGAGAGCATTCTGATTGGCAGTCAGTATGGTCAGCTAATCAGCACTGAGACGATTCCCGATCATTACCTGATAGTTATACTGGGAGTGAGGCCACAAGAAGGGAGTCTCTCGCTAGTTTTGAACACGGGCGGTCATGTTACTAGTGCAAGTCAAAATAATGTGTAATATGAAGGAATATTGAGTTCCTCGCATTTGATACATGTCGTGACTAACGCTGATGTAGTTGCGGATAGTTTTCTGAAGTTTGGAAGTTTAAGAACTGTATTGTTGGAATTGTGTACGAATTGTGAACGTGAAGAAAATAGCCAACAGTTTAAATTTGGACTGAACAGTACCCTTTCGTTGGGTAGATGGACAAAATACATCTTTTTGTGTGGAAATTTCGGACATTATTTTCCAGAAACCAATCTATTATCTTACCTCCCGATAAATTTTTAATGATAGTTTTTCTGCAGGACTTTATTTCATTTCTAGTGTTGCGCGGCCTATTTAATTGTTGATATTAGATGGTGTTTTCTTTATCAACGCTGCTTTTACGTCATCTTGTAAGTATCTACGTTCCCACGTGATGGGACATCGAGAGGACGCCGCTCTGAGGTAGGTGACATTTTAATTAATAGCCTGCACACGGAATTTCAAACCCCACCAAACCGCAACATACAGGGAGAACGCTATGGCGCCGGCCGCTGTGGCCGAGCGGTTCTTGGCGCTTCAGTTCGGAACCGTGCTACTTCTACTGTCGCAGGTTCGAATTCTGCCTCGGGCATGGATTTGATGTCCTTAGGTTAGTTTAAGTAGTTCTAAGTCTAGGGGACTGATGACCTCAGATATTAAGTCCCATGGTGCTTAGAGCCATTTGAGCTATTTGAATGGGTTAGTTTAAGTAGTTCTAAGTCTAGGGGACTGATGACCTCAGATATTAAGTCCCATGGTGCTTAGAGCCATTTGAGCTATTTGAATGCTATGGCAGATGACCATTGCGACCAGAAACTGCTTGAGCGTTCGCTGTCCTGTCTCGCTTGCTACGGCACCGACCGAAACAGCTTGCACGCTGCATTATGTATTCCCATGTGCCTTTCTTTCTCAAGCGCCCCTTCCGTGATTTTCTTAATACATAGTCCGTGTTTCTATTAAAGTTATTGTGACACAGTCTTCTTTTAACAGCTTCTTTAATCCCAGAGGCCCAGTAATACCAAGACTGAGTCCGGAACTTCGTCTGTTCAAAACTACAAACTGAGTCTGAAAAGCGGATGTTCTCTAAATTAAAGGATGCAACAATTACAAACAAAATGCCTTTATTGGCCGTCAAAGTAATGAACATTAACTTCATCACAATTCTGACGTTGATTGTAAAGCTACTGGAAACTGCCAAAAAAAACGCTTTTTGTCGAATCCCTCGAAACACATTGGTCACGAGTTGTTGGTTACCCACACAGTTACATAGTTACAGAATATGTGACCTAGTGCTACCGGTCTGGAGACCAAGTGACACTCAGTGGTACGGTGTTCGTCTTCCCCTCCTCCATCGGGTTCATGTTCGAAACTGGCGACCAACATCGACTTAAGGTTGCATTTTGCAAGCCAATTTTGTTGGGAGGCAGGGAAGACGATGAAGACCATGCCATTGACTATCACTTGGCGTCCGGATGGCAGTGGTGGCAGCAGGTATCATTTCTTCCAACGACGCGGATATCCAAGGACAAGTGTGCTTCGTATGATCTACATCTACATCTACATCCATACTCCGCAAGCCACCTGACGGTGTGTGGCGGAGGGTACCTTGAATACCTCTATCTGTTCTCCCTTCTATTCCAGTCTGGTATTGTTCGTGGAAACAAGGATTGTCGGTATGCCTCTGTGTGGGCTCTAATCTCTCTGATTTTATCCTCATGGTCTCTTCGCGAGATATACCTAGGAGGGAGCAATATACTGCTTGACTCCTCGGTAAGGCATGTTCTCGAAACTTCAACAAAAGCCAGTACCGAGCTACTGAGCGTCTCTCCTGCAGAGTCTTCCACTGGAGTTTACCTGTCATCTCCATAACGCTTTCGTGATTACTAAATGATCCTGTAACGAAGCGCGCTACTCTCCGTTGGATCTTCTCTATCACTTCTATCAACTACACTCCTGGAAATTGAAATAAGAACACCGTGAATTCATTGTCCCAGGAAGGGGAAAATTTATTGACACATTCCTGGGGTCAGATACATCACATGATCACACTGACAGAACCACAGGCACATAGACACAGGCAACAGAGCATGCACAATGTCGGCACTAGTACAGTGTATATCCACCTTTCGCAGCAATGCAGGCTGCTATTCTCCCATGGAGACGATCGTAGAGATGCTGGATGTAGTCCTGTGGAACGGCTTGCCATGCCATTTCCACCTGGCGCCTCAGTTGGACCAGCGTTCGTGCTGGACGTGCAGACCGCATGAGACGACGCTTCATCCAGTCCCAAACATGCTCAATGGGGGACAGATCCGGAGATCTTGCTGGCCAGGGTAGTTGACTTACACCTTCTAGGGCACGTTGGGTGACACGGGATACATGCGGACGTGCATTGTGCTGTTGGAACAGCAAGTTCCCTTGCCGGTCTAGGAATGGTAGAACGATGGGTTCGATGACGGTTTGGATGTACCGTGCACTATTCAGTGTCCCCTCGATGATCACCAGTGGTGTACGGCCAGTGTAGGAGATCGCTCCCCACACCATGATGCCGGGTGTTGGCCCTGTGTGCCTCTGTCGTATGCAGTCCTGATTGTGGCGCTCACCTGCATGGCGCCAAACACGCATACGACCATCATTGGCACCAAGGCTGAAGCGACTCTCATCGCTGAAGACGACACGTCTCCATTCGTCCCTCCATTCACGCCTGTCGTGACACCACTGGAGGCGGGCTGCACGATGTTGGGGCGTGAGCGGAAGACGGCCTAACGGTGTGCGGGACCGTAGCCCAGCTTCATGGAGACGGTTGCGAATGGTCCTCGCCGATACCCCAGGAGCAACAGTGTCCCTAATTTGCTGGGAAGTGGCGGTGCGGTCCCCTACGGCACTGTGTAGGATCCTACGGTCTTGGCGTGCATCCGTGCGTCGCTGCGGTCCGGTCCCTGGTCGACGGGCACGTGCACCTTCCGCCGACCACTGGCGACAACATCGATCTACTGTGGAGACCTCACGCCCCACATGTAGAGCAATTCGGCGGTACGTCCACCCGGCCTCCCGCATGCCCACTATACGCCCTCGCTCAAAGTCCGTCAACTGCACATACGGTTCACGTCCACGCTGTCGCGGCATGCTACCAGTGTTAAAGACTGCGATGGAGCTCCGTATGCCACGGCAAACTGGCTGACACTGACGGCGGCGGTGCACAAACGCTGCGCAGCTAGCGCCATTCGACGGCCAACACCGCGGTTCCTGGTGTGTCCGCTGTGCCGTGCGTGTGATCATTGCTTGTACAGCCCTCTCGCAGTGTCCGGAGCAAGTATGGTGGGTCTGACACACCGGTGTCAATGTGTTCTTTTTTCCATTTCCAGGAGTGTATATCTGGTACAGATCCCACACTGCTGAGCAGTATTCAAGCAGTGGGCGAACAAGCATACTGTAACCTACTTCCTTTGTTTTCGAATTGCATTTCCTTAGGATTCTTCCAATGAATCTCAGTCTGGCATCTGCTTTACCGACAATCAACTTTGTATGATCATTCCATTTTAAATCACTCCTAATGCCTACTCCCAGATAATTTATGGAATTAACTGCTTCCAGTTGCTGACCTGCTATATTGTAACTAAATGATAAGGGATCTTTCTTTCTATGTATTCGCAGCACATTACACTTGTCTACATTGAGATTCAATTGCCATTCACTGCACCATGCGTCAATTCGCTGCAGATCCTCCCGCATTTCAGTACAATGTTTGCATTGTTACAACCTCTCGATATACCACAGCATCATCAGCAAAAAGCCTCAGTGAACTTCCGATGTCATCCACAAGGTCATTTACGTATATTGTGAATAGCAACGGTCCTACGAAACTCCCCTGCGGCACACCTGAAATCACTCTTACTTCGCAAGACTTGTCTCCATTGAGAATGACATGCTGCGTTATGTTATCTAGGAACTCTTCAATCTAATCACACAATTGGTCTGGAGTCCATATTCTCTTACTTTGTTTATTAAACGACTGTGGGGAACTGTATCGAACGGCTTGCGGAAGTCAAGAAACACGGCGTCTACCTGGGAACCCATGTCTATGGCCCTCTGAGTCTCGTGGACGCATAGCGCGAGCTGAGTTTCACACGATCGTCTTTTTCGAAACCCATGCTGATTCCTACAGAGTAGATTTCTAGTCTCCAGAAAAGTCATTATACTCGAACATAATAGGTGTTCCAAAATTCTATAACTGATAGACGTTATAGATATAGGTCTATAGTTCTGCACATCTGTTCGACGTCCCTTCTTGAAAACGGGGATGACCTGTGCCCTTTTCCAATCCTTTGGAACGCTACGCACGTACACCGCTGCAAGAAGGGGGGCAAGTTCCTTCGCGTACTCTGTGTAAAATCGAACTGGTATCCCATCAGGTCCAGCGGCCTTTCCTCTTTTGAGAGATTTAATTGTTTCTCTATCCCTCTCTCGTCTATTTCGATATCTACCATTTTGTCATCTGTGCGACAATCTGGAGAAGGAACTACAGTGCAGTCTTCCTCTGTGAAACAGCTTTGGAAAAAGACATTGCGTATTTCGGCCTTTAGTCTGTCATCCTCTGTTTCAGTACCATTTTGGTCACAGAGTGTCTGGACATTTTGTTTTGATCCACCTACCGCTTTGGCATAAGACCAAAATTTCTTAAGATTTCCGGTCAAGTCAGTACATAGAACTTTACTTTGGAATTCATTTTTGTTTGTCTGCAAGGCGTTGGGTATGTTTATGTTTGCTGTGAAGTTCCCTTTGCTTCCGCAGCAGTTTTCTAACTCGGTTGTTGTACCACGGTGGCTCTTTTCCATCTCTTACGATCTTGCTTGGCACATACTCGTCTAACGCACATTGTGCGATGGTTTTGAACTTTGTCCACTGATCCTCAACACTATCTGTACTTGAGACAAAACTTTTCTGTTGAGTCGTCAGGTACTCTGTAATCTGCTTTTTGTCAATTTTGATAAACAGAAAAATCTTCCTACCTTTTTTAATATTTCTATTTACGGCTGAAATGATCGATGCAGTAACCGCTTTATGATCGCTGATTCCCTGTTCTGCGTCAACTGTTTCAAATAGTTCGGGTCTGTTTGTCACCAGAAGGTCTAATATGTTATCGCCACGAGTCGGTTCTCTGTTTAATTGCAAGAAGAGTTTGCTGACTGTTTCCAGCAGCTTTACAACCGATGTTAGTGATGTATTGTAGCTGAGGGTGAGTACTTTGAGGGCTGGTAGAGTTGTCTGGTTTGTAACTCTACTTTACTCCTTTTTCTGAGACCATTCACCGAACTTTTCAGACGCAACTTGTATTCTCTATCACTGGACAGTGCACAACCACGTCAGATTTTTTAGTAATTTCTACACTTTAGGTGCCGTTGGTGAGCGAGGGGAACTCATAAGCCTTAATTATCACACTGATTTTTTTTTTTCAGATACATGTCTGCCACCAGGGGAAATATTGTTATGCCTGCGTCACGGTAACATATCACACCGTCTGTATTGGTCTGAACATTTGAAAAATTTTCTGTTGCCTCTTAAAAGCAATTACCATACGATGCTCAACTTTTCCAACGGGCTTCGAAGTTTTGTTTCGGCTCCTCTACAGGCGTACAGGCGTGATACGGTAATGTGACGCGGGGATTTGAATGTGTATCAGGACTGCAGACATGAATTTGCAAAGAAACACACAATTAATGCGAAATTTTACTTTTTCGAGGTGACAATTAAGAATCTATGACTACCACTTATACAGCCCAGCGATAGAAAATGGTCCATATAGGCTGACTCATGTAACTGCTGCCGCATTCGCAAGTAATTCTACAAATTCTTGGAACTTTCAGGCTTAGATTGTGTTTTATCAAGGCACAACATTTGTATGATGTGTGAGTGACCTGCAGGTCTGATTGGTTACCTGTCTGCTCGATGTTACCACAAAGAACGGTAGGCGACCTACGTGTTGGTCCTCTTGGCTTGGCTGAATGGTCGTGTCTTGGACTGCTAGACCTCTGCCATCTTCGACGCCTATGATTTTATCCGTATTCGACGTATACAAATAGACAAAGAATTTTTCATCCAAGCACTCCATCACGGATTACTTCGTAGTAATTCCGTGTTGTAGTTCGAGTAGGTAAATACAGCGGTCAAAATAAATGTAGCAAATTGCTGAAACTTTGATACTGAGCGTCGTAATCTAGATACGTTATGGTATCACTACACCGGCTTGTTTGTAATGTAAACTTGCGGAAACAGTTCATATTTCTACAGTGACGGGAGATTATGTGCGATCTACGGTAAACGTTGCTTCAGGGTGATTCGGGCAACAATAAAATATAATCAGAGGCTCTGTATAGTTACTCTAATGGAGCAGGGAATGTCGCTGTGAGTCAAAGTCGTGAAAATAATCTGGAACGTTTCTAGTGACAGGATCGGTTGAAGATCGCCACAGAAGTGGACACAGAAGGAAAACAACAAGTGTGCTATACCGATATCTGAGTATGGCAGATAGAGGAGTATAGGTGTCAACACAAACGATACGAAACAAGCTCTATGAGCAGCGATTATGTGCCAGAAGACCGCTCCAGCCTCCTCCAACAAATCAGGTTCGGAGAGGGGCTAGGGTCACAAGGGCGCGAAACCACTAGGCGGTAGTGGAACACAACGCTCTTCTCAGATGAGACCCGTATGTCTCCACACTGACGGCCGGCCGGGGTGGCCGAGCGGTTCTAGGCGCTACAGTCTGGAACCGCGAGATCGCTACGGTCGCAGGTTCGAATCCTGCCTCGGACATGGATGTGTGTGATGTCCTTAGGTTAGTTAGGTTTAAGTAGTTCTAGGTTCTAGGGGACTGATGACCTTAGAAGTTAAGTCCCATAGTGCTCAGAGCCATTTGAACCAACGCACACTGACAATACTGATATTCGCTTGTGGAGGCCACGAGGACGAAGTTTACAAACTAACTGTGTCGTAGGCCGCCACGTTTATCAAGGTGGTTCAGTCGTTTTGTCGAGTGAAACCGTGTATGACCGCAGTACACGCCTTAAGCCAATACATGGGGGGATGACTGATAGGAAGTATCGGGATGACATCCTTACACATGCAAACCCCATTCGTGTCAATCTTGTAAGCGCTTTCCTAGGGGAGCATAGAATCAGTCAGATGAAATGGCCACCATATTCTCCAGATTTCAGCTGCATTGAGAATGCTAGAACGAGCAGTTTTCAGTCGCCATATCCCACCAGAGACCTTGCAGGGTATCGTAGAGGAATGTGCAGGAATGGGATAATACGGCACAGGATTATCTGGACAGTTTGGTAAGGAGTTTGCGTAACGCATTCAAAAGTGTCTTGAATTCAGAGGAGGGCTAATTGGTTCATATACAATGTGTCATTCAATATGATGTTTTGTTTTCCCTTTTTTGTTTGTTCAAATGGTTCAAATGGCTCTGAGCACTATGGGACTTTACTTCTGAGGTCATCGGCCCCTAGAACTTAGAACTACATAAACCGAACTATCCTAAGGACATCACACACATCCATGCCCGAGGCAGGATTTGAACCTGCGACCGTAGCGGTCGCTCAGTTCCAGACTGAAGCGCCTAGAACCACTCGGCCACACCGGCAGGCGGAAGTTTTTTTTCGTATTTAAGATACTTATCATTTATTGTTTCGTCTCAGTTGCATATTTTTTAATTACATTACATTTTTCGATCACTGTAGATCATTTTCAGATTTAGGTAGCTGGTCAGCAACTTGTGTTATGAACTCAGTATCACGTAGCAGGGTACAGTACTCTGATATATGGTTCTGAGTAGAAAAGACGAGTTTCTGGCGTAACTACTTAGATCTGAAGATGATCCACAGTGATCCAAACATGTAATCTAATTGAAAATGTGAAAATGGCATGCAAACATTGTAACCTCCCCACAAAAATTTGAAAGAAAGAAATATGACAATATTTAATTATGAATGCTAATGGACATTGCGCTAAGCGTAACCTGCCCACAATGAAATGTACTGACAATGGCAACAAAAATGTGAAATTCGCAATCTGACTCAAATATAAGTTCTTCACAAAAATTAAAGTCCATTCAGTGATAAGAAAATTCAATTAAACCGAAACATCGGTCTTTGGCCCTGTGTAAAACAATCAGAATTAAAGTCTTACCTCAGAATAACTGGATGTCAAATTTCTGCTCTTTTTCGTGCGCACGGCTTGGAGGAACTGCATTGCAAATAATAATATTCCTTTTTTTTGTGATTTTACTGAAATTTTTCTTTAAAAAAAAGTGGAGTGAAATGGGAAGTGCAACGAAATCTTAAGTTCAATAAAAATTAAATTTTTGAAAAAATGCTTTTGAAATAAAAATTATTATTGGGGCATTTGTTGGAAATTAATTACAATAAATAAATTTTTATATTATCTAATGATTATATTAATTAACAGTATACCTCATTTATCCTCTTGACCAGAATGCCGACACCCTACATCACACAACCGCACTGGGCTGCTACCACTGACCGATCGCTCTGCATGACGACTACTAGCGTACTGCTCTGCACGACTACTACTAGCGAACTGCACTGCACGACTACTACTGACCGACTGCTCGTAACTAAATCGAGCTACAGACTGAGAATCGCTCGCAACACTCGCGCGGTCAAGCGCAGGCTCTCTGGTCAGAGACGCTGCAATGCCTCGCCATCGCTGCTGCGTTACATACGTGTTTCATAACCCTCCACTGGGGGGGCAAAAATTTGGCAGCGATGGTGAGTCATTTGGACTTGCCAATCGCGGCAAAATTTTTTTCTAATTAATAAACGTCTACAATTTACAGAATATTTAGATGTAGTACATGAATTAGATGTTGTGCACACGCACTAAGTACAAAATATATAAGACAAAGACAAAATGTGAGTACAAAACATAGTAACAATTCAGAAAAATGTATATACAAATTATTTGACAGATAACAAAATGCACACGCACTGAAAAAATTCTTTGGCATATTCAGAACAAATAAACAGACTGGCAAAAAATATTATATTGACAAGTGACATGAGTGCACATGCACTGCAGTTGAGAACATATCAGTAAATGATGAAATGTATATACAATTAGTAACAAATGACATAAGTGCATACGCATTGAAGTATTGAATATACAGAATAGTACAAATCATATTGAAAAATGAGAAAAGTGCACAGGCACTGAAGTTCAATAGAAAACATATTAACACCTAACATAAGTGCACATGCACTGTAGTTCAGATCATATCCTTAAAATAAAAAAATGTATATACAATATAAAAGACAAGAGTGCACATACTGTACTTGAGAACAATTCGAAAAAATGTCTTTAGCATTTTGGCAATAAATAAACATAATAGCAAAAAAATCATGTCCAAAGTGCACATGCACTGAAAAAATGTCTTTAGCATTTTCACAACAAATAAACATAATGGTAAAACATCATGTCGACCAGTGACATAAGTGTACTCGCACTGGAGTTCAGCGAATTGAAAGAAAATGTATAGCCATGAACATAAATAATGTTACCAAAAAAAATGATTTTCTTTATGTGACAAGAATTAGGATAGGAAAGGGAAGGATTGCATCATGGTTGTAGCACTTTAGATTGCACACAGCTGTTCTGAAAGTCCATATCTTTCCACAGAAGTACAACACCAAGTGACACAATTTGCAGTTCTTTTCCCATCAAAATTTATCAGTGTAGCCAAGACACTGAACTGTCGTAGTAATGTTCCATGTTTTCATTTTGGCAGTACATTAGGTACACCAAACAGTGGCACCATAATAACGTCTTCATCGCTCACGGTGGTGGACAGCATGTCGTGTCAACACCACGCTCTTACAAGGCACACCAACGTAGAATTAGTGCAAAACCAAAGATAGTGCTCCATGATCACTAGGATAGACAGGACAAATGGACATTGCAGTAATTCAGGGTAGTTAGCTTATGAGGAGAAGGACATTAAGTCACATAATATTGACAATTACAGACTTAATTAGTAGTTTGTGGCATTCATAGCCCAGTTATTGAACATTTCTGTACCAAGTATGTAGTATTACAGAAAAATGTTCATTAATTGTTTTACATGGAATCAGTAGCCTTCTTTTCCTAGTTACAAAGCATTATGAAATAATCGCATTCTTTTCCAGTTACAAAATACAGCATAATTAATTAATCATTTGTCTTCCAATAGTAATAATCATTAGCTTTTTCCTAACCACAAAGCAGTATGAAACAATAGCATAGTTAATTAATTATGTGTCATTCCAATCTAGTAAGAATCATTAGCCTTCTTCTAATTACAAAGCATTATTAAACAGTCACATTCATTTCCAATAACAAAGTATGGCATCGTTAATTAATCATTTGTCATTTCAATAGTAATAATCGTTAGCCTTCTCCTGATTACAAAGCATTATGAAACAATCACATTCTTTTCCAGTTACAGAGTATAATTAAGAATCATTAACCTTCTCCTAATTACAGTTAATTAATCATTTGTCATTCCAATATAGTAAGAATCATTAGCATTCTTCTAATTACAAAGCATTATTAAACAGCAATTAAGATTCATTAGCCTTCTAATTACAAAGCATAGCATCATTTGTCATTTCAATATAGTAAGAATCATATTCTTTTCCGGTTACAAAGTATAGCATAGTTAATTAATTATGTGTCAGTTAATTAATCATTTGTCATTTCAATAATAATCATTAGCCTTTTCCTAATTACAAAGCATTATAAAACAGTCACATTCATTTCCAATAACAGAGTATGAACATTGAAAACGAGAGCTAATTAATGGCATAATTAATAACATAATTCGTTGATTGACATTAATTATTGCCACTCAGTGGCCAGCAAGTATTGAATAGAACAAAACATAGTTCATCATTCAGTATTATTCAGATCATTACGAAGTCATTATTAAAAATCAGTTAATTACAGTCATAGCATTAATAATCATGGGCATTATAAGTAGTCTCATTACAATAAACAGTGGCAGTTATTAGCTAGTGACAAAGCATTATTTTATATATATATATATTTTTTTGTCTCATTAAGAAGTCATTACTGAAGTGACATACTATTCAGAGCTAATCAGTATTATTCAGAATTTTCTCAAACTGGTATCACTACTTGGGACTGGTAATACATTTTTTTTTTTTTTTTGTTAGCAATGCATTGCGTTGGGATCGATAATTAATTGCTGAGACATAACACTATTTGCTTTTGACCTGTTGCTGCAAATGAGGATAGGTAACGTCATTTGTCATGAGTCAGCTGTAGCAAGACTGTGTAACAAAGCAGTATATGTGATCACATTTATAAATGATAAACACAAATGGGTAAAAAAAAATAAAAATACAAGTACAAGAACAGGTATAATAACTAACAGGTTTAGTAAGTATCATGAAAAGCTTCTCCTGGAAAAAATACAAAATGGATTATTGACCTGAAAGAAGAAACGCACACTATGCTGAAAAGTAGTGAACTTCGAATTAACAGGTAGTGAAATGTGTATAAAATGTGTTCCATAGCTGTTCTTTCCAAAACTTTCCGTCATCCTACTATGCAATGTAACACCTGCTGTCAAAGCAAACTGCAACAAATACTTAAATAACTACATAGCATAAATACATAACTTCAACATTATCCTCATCTGTAAAGAAAATTTCATTATCCATATCATCATAACTTCACTATTATCATCACCTGTAAAGAAAAACTTCATTATTCATAATCCTTCATCATTATTCATCAGTATTCATTTTCATCTGCAAAAAACATCACTTCATTACTCATTATACAACTATTCCTTATCTCTAGCATATTTCATCACTAAAAACTAAGATGTGTAGTTCTGTCTGACAGCCTGCATCAATCACCTTGTATTCTGAAAGAAAAAATTAGTTAAGACTGCTATTCTATGATGAGTATAGTATATTCTTGTTAATGCTTGTTAATCCTGATCCATTTACTCTTCCTCATAAAGTTATTGCATCTTCTTTCGTTTATTCTGTAGGTGAAATTCCCATTTCTGTTGAATTTATTTCTTACAATCCTCATTTCTTTCTGAAATTGATTAACAAAGATTAATGTCTTGCATTTAAATCATATACCCACTAAATAATGACTGGTTTATGGTGACACAATTAAGCATACAGCATAACATGACAGAAAACGTAATATGTCAAAGACATTGACAGTGTTCAAAGCTAAAATGTACAGAGAATATCACAATGCAGCAGCAAAATGTAAAACAGTCACGATGTTGAGATGTCATAAGGCACAAAAAATGTCAAAGTCACTGGTGTGTTATATCTTAACTATTTCACAGTGCATACAAACAAAACTAGAATACAATCGTACATAAAAAAGACAAAATGTGACGTTCGTTGTGTTCAGCTTGTATGTAGTGTAGTTAATGGAGGCGAGAATTAAAGACTTTAATGAAAAAAAAAAGTAATGAAATTAACATGTCATTAGCTAACATTGCATAATTAGTCATAAAATACGTAAGTGTCTCTGAAAAAATATGCACGGTCTGATGTGTAACAACAAGAAAGCGACCTGCTAACCTTACCTTGCCGGGCACTTGCCAAGAAAAATACGATAATCATCAGTAATTAGTCAGGTGAAATAATTGCATTAGTAAATGGCATCATAGTGTGTTGAATCATACAGTGTCTTCATTCAATAAACGGTTTAATGTTTGAGATATGGTGATTGCCTTTCGATTTTCTGGTTCTCAAAGTTTCGACGTGTACAACATTGGGGTGAGGGATGCTGCGAATCCGATATGGACCTGCGTATAGAAGTTCAAATTTACTGCACTTACCTTTTAATTTACTGGATAAATAGTGTGTACGTACTAATATCTTCTGTCCAACGTGAAAGTCGCGGCGTGTACAAACCTGTTTTTGCTGTCTTCTCCGGCGCTCTGCGGCACGTTTGATGTTGTTCAGCGCAATGTCAATTATTTCGTGGTGTCGTAGGCGACGACTTTTGGGGAATTTTACTAATTCTTTAATTTTGTTTGGTGGTTCAACGTTTTTCAGTATAACAGACGGAGATAGCATAGTGGATTCATTTGGAATGGAATTAATGACATCTTGGAATGAGAGTATGTGTGTATCCCAATCAATATGTCTTTTGTGGCAGTATATTCTACACAGTTTACCAATTTCTTTCATTAATCTTTCACAGGGGTTCGAAGAAGCATGGTACTTGGATATATAGATCGGAGAAATGTTCCTGGCTCGTAACATGCGTGTCCATACGCTACTACGAAATTGAGATCCATTGTCAGAAATTACTTTCATCACATGCCCTACATGAAATAGAAAATGTTTTACAAATGCTTTTGAAACAGTTTTGGCAGTAGCTTTGCGTAATGGAGTGAAAGTAACAAATTTTGAAGTGAGCTCAACAGCGACAAAAATGTAGCAAAAACCTCTGTTAGTTCTCGGAATCGGACCAAAAATATCTACTGCGGCCATATGTCTTAATTTAACAGGTATAATGGGATATAAAGGAGGAATATGTGAAGTGGTGTCTGATTTAGCTTTCTGGCAAATTTTACAAGACGCTAAAACTCGTCGAATACGTTTCTCCATGTTGGTAAAATAACAGTTCTGTCTCAGTATAAGAAAACATTTTCGTGCTCCGTAATGTGCGTAACTTAAATGAGTGTACCAAATTAATTTGTTAACCAGTTCGTCAGGAATGCATAATAACCAATTGTTGCTGTCAGGATGAGAGCGGCGAAACAGAATGTCATTGCGTACAGTGTAATGGTTTCTAATCGTAACATTTTTCCTATCTTGCCAAAGGTGTTTAATTTCTTTCCACACATTGTCTTTATTTTGCTCTTGTGCTATGTCCTGTAATGACGATGAGATAAAGTTTTCAAATGCAACTTGCTGAATGTACATGACACTGAAATTTGTTTTGCAGAAGTTGGTTGCTACGTCTTGCTGATTGTTGCCGAGAGAACGCGATAGTGCATCTGCTATAACATTTTGTGTGCCGGGAATGTGAACAATCGTAAAATTAAATTCCTGTAAATACAGTTTCCATCTACTTAATCTATCGTGCGTGAATTTGGCCGAAAGTAAAAATTGTATCGCTCTGTGGTCTGTGTAAACGGTGGTATGTCTGCCATAAAGAAAGTGCCTAAATCTCGTGAAAGCCCATACAACACATAATGTTTCAAGTTCTGTAACGGAGTAATTTCGTTCAGCAGGTGACAAAATGCGGCTTGCAAATGCGAAGTTTTTAATTACTATTGAACCATCTTCTTCAATTTCCTGGAAAATATGTACGCCTAAAGCGGTGTTGGAACTGTCGGTAGCAATGGAAAAATTTCTGGTAAGATCTGGGTGCGATAAAAGTGGAGCATTCAACAGAGCATGTTTCAAATAACATTCTCGTGAGTAAAATTCTGCGTGTCAAAAGTAATGTTTGCGTTACTGTAATATGCAATCTGTGCTGTATCTGGTTAAAATCTATCGTACGTGTTATTATTTACGGGAGAATGTTGTGGCATATCCACTATATGAACTGTTCTGTTATTTCTTACTGACGTGTTACGCTATAGATGACACCTATTGTCTGTTCCATTCATGATTATTTGTTGTTGCTGATGTTGTTGCTGCTCATAAGATCGACTGTTATTAAATGTACGCTGAAAATTGTGCTCATCATTTTTACGTCTGTCATGATAGTAATTTCTATACGGCGCATTGCCATAGGAATTGAAATGGTGTGTTGTATGTACGTAGTTATTTCTTTGCTGCCATGCGTTACTATTTGTTGGAGCTGGGACTAGACGTGCACGCGGCGAAACATTAAAGTTTGGTTGACCTTGTAGACTGCATTGTTGGTTAGCTATGCTAAGCGGCTTACTTTCATGCTATTGTGGTGAAAAACATCTATTGTTACAAAGTGTGGCTCCGATTGCTCAAAATTTTATACATACTGATGATAACGATTTTATCTGTTATTAAAATTACGGCGGTTTTGGAGTGCCTAAAGAATGTTGTCACTTTCAGTAAAAATTTGTCATATCCGGTTTTCATTACTCGTTTCTTAATACTAGGTAGAGCAATAGTTAAAGAGCAATTTTGATAGATATAAAGGATAGTAGAAGAGAAGGCAGCAGTGCAGAAAACTAAAGATGAAACAGCACTACTACAGCTCGGGGCCCTATGCTCGCTACGGCACATATTCATTAAAGCGTAATGAATCCCCTGAGGTCATTTACGCACTGCAAATAAATTTTAGCTTTTGCGTTGCAAGCAATAGCGGTAAAATTCCAAAAGTAAATCGCTGTATTCTTGCTAATTCCAGTTTCTGCATAAAACGTAATGCTGATGAAAATACAATAGCAAATTGTCGCCTCAGGTTCAAAGCTAGTTTCTCCATTACAGGTAATAGCGGTGAATGTACAAAGATAAATTGTCGTATACAGCTCAAAGCGTGTACCTGTACGCTGTCATTATTGAATTCCTTACATTTTCTTACAAATGCAAACTGCTTATTATCAACGTTCTCGTCACTGAATTTGAGAACACGTTCGGGTTTGTGTGAGAATTTGTTTGTCTGTGTCATTTCGTACTTCAAGTTACGTAGCTTTTCAGATTTTAAGTCGCGTGGCTTTTCGGATTTTAAGTCGCGTAGTTGCTGTAAATTGCTCACATTATACACGCTGCGTGAGTCAGACAAATGTTTGCAAAGTGGCGGATTCTGTGATGTGTTATTAACTGAAATACTTTTCATTTCTGTTACTTCTTGTTGTAAATTTGACAACTTCCTACGTAACGTGTTGTTAGATGAATCGATCTCATTAATTGTCTGCTGTAAATTTTGAAATTCAGGTGTTTGGTTAAATGAAACCGGTGCAGTATCGTCTGATTTATTATCATTAGCACTTTCGATAGCATCAATACGACTGGCCAATTCATCATATTTTTCAGTCAGTATTTTTGCCTGATCATCAGTTTTAGTGTCAGTAGCATTAATCTGTTTTTGCAATTTACGCGTAGTTTCATTCAGTTTTTTAACGTCAGATTTGACAACATCTGAATCCTGTGTTAGTTCTAATTGTTCGAGTCTGTCTGTCACTGTTTGAATATTTACTGTGTGTGTATCTGTTTTTGATTTAAGATCAGAAATTTCGTCACGTAATTCTGTGTTGGACTGTTTGATGGTATTAATTTCGTCGGACACTGCAGCAATATTATTGTCTACATACGTCTTCGCTTTCGCGAACATTTTACGTTTGTCTTCCTGTCTCTGTGCTGTGATTGTTTCCATTACTTGTCGTTTCACTTTGTTTTGATCCTGAATAAATTTGCGGAAACGCGTATCACTGTTTTGTATGTGAAGATTAAAGCGTTCGTCAATCTGAATGTTCTGTTGGTCGAATTTCGCGTCGATCTTTTCATCCATTGTGCGCGAAAGTTCTGCTGTCATTGCTTTAAACTCGTCCCGTAATTGTGTAGCCTTTTCAGAGCATTGTTTAGCGACAGTACTAATTTCCACTCTAAGTGTTTCTGTTGCGGCTGTTTGCATTTCTTTTAATTCTTGCGCAACAGACTTAATTTCTTCGCTATTTTTTTGTGAACAAGCTTCAATTTCCACGCGCAACTGTTCCTTAGTGTCATGACACTGCGCGGCAACGGCTCTAATTTGTTCGCCAAGCTGTCTGGAATTGTCGTCTAATTTTTCATTTTGTTGTCTGAGCTGTTCACTAAGTTGTTTGAAATTCTCTTTAAATTGTTTGTTATCTACACTCTGTTGTTTGACTTGTTCATTAAGTTGTTTGAGATCTTTACTACTGTTGTCTTGTTTTTCCATAAGTTGGTTAACTCGTTGCAGCAATAGTGTCATAATTTGATCCGAACCAAAATTAGCATCTCTATTCTCAGTGCTGTTTAATGGTGTACCTGCAGTTGTCGCGCTTTGTGTGACCATTTGGTCATTCTGCAACTTACAAAAAGGATTATCAGTCGGATGTACATTGTCAGACACTATTTCGGAATTAAATAAATCCGTCCTACTTTGTGCATCCTGTTCATTTTCATTAGACAAACTTGTCTGTACGTTACTTGAATTTTCCAAATCGGGTGTGTTAAGCTCGGCAGCGCTCATTACAATAGAGCGTCCCGCGTCATCAATTGTCGTCAAATTAACAGACGAGACAATTGAGTTCGTTTGTACATCATTACGGTAAAAGTCATCATTAGTGGTTGGAATGCATTGATTGTCAGTGAACGCAGGATTGTCATCATTACACTGCGTGTCACATGTCCTATCAGTCACGTTGTTTAAGTCGGTAAATTCATTCACAATACCTCGCGATACACTATTCATAGTCTTTCGCGGCATTTTTACAACAGTCACAAATATTCACAAAACAATAAGCACAAATGCAAAAACAACACACAAATACAACAGAGCAACGAATTGCCGTTGACCTGTAGAAAGAAAGTCACAAAATTAGTAAAAGCGTAGCGCCAA
Source organism: Schistocerca piceifrons (assembly GCF_021461385.2). NCBI lineage: Eukaryota > Metazoa > Arthropoda > Insecta > Orthoptera > Acrididae > Schistocerca > Schistocerca piceifrons. The sequence continues at coordinate 774,274,413 of NC_060140.1, read as the reverse complement.
ATCCTAATTATATCTAAGCAAATAAGAGCAGATATCTGACTGTTTTTCAAAAGATTCTCAACGAAATTCGATCCTGGACTGGGTGTCGCCAAGTGTAACCTCCCCACAAAAATTTGAAAGAAAGAAATATGACAATATTTAATTATGAATGCTAATGGACATTGCGCTAAGCGTAACCTGCCCACAATGAAATGTACTGACAATGGCAACAAAAATGTGAAATTCGCAATCTGACTCAAATATAAGTTCTTCACAAAAATTAAAGTCCATTCAGTGATAAGAAAATTCAATTAAACCGAAACATCGGTCTTTGGCCCTGTGTAAAACAATCAGAATTAAAGTCTTACCTCAGAATAACTGGATGTCAAATTTCTGCTCTTTTTCGTGCGCACGGCTTAGAGGAACTGCATTGCAAATAATAATATTCCTTTTTTTTGCGATTTTACTGAAATTTTTCTTTAAAAAAAAGTGGAGTGAAATGGGAAGTGCAACGAAATCTTAAGTTCAATAAAAATTAAATTTTTTGAAAAATGCTTTTGAAATAAAAATTATTATTGGGGCATTTGTTGGAAATTAATTACAATAAATAAATTTTTACATTATCTAATGATTATATTAATTAACAGTATACCTCATTTATCCTCTTGACCAGAATGCCGACAGCCTACATCACACAACCGCACTGGGCTGCTACCACTGACCGATCGCTCTGCATGACGACTACTAGCGTACTGCTCTGCACGACTACTACTAGCGAACTGCACTGCACGATTACTACTGACCGACTGCTCGTAACTAAATCGAGCTACAGACTGAGAATCGCTCGCAACACTCGCGCGGTCAAGCGCAGGCTCTCTGGTCAGAGACGCTGCAATGCCTCGCCATCGCTGCTGCGTTACATACGTGTTTCAACATAAATCAGAATAATCTCTTGTTTTGTAAATAAATACTTGTTTTGCAAATAAAACTTCCTCTCAAATATCGAGAAAGTTGCTGAATCTCTCGATAAGTTTATGTCGGCTATAGACGTTTGTTTGTGTTTATGAAGTCGAAATGTGATTATCTTCTTTACTTTTGTTTTCTGATGACATACCTGGCAGAACAAAATCAGTTTTGTTCGTATTATCTCCATTATTGACGACACACTAACACGCAACGTTTATTTTGAGCACTGTATTTTTAACGACAGCAGTGCTTTTGAACGTCCTCGTGTCAGGCGCGCCTTTTTGTCGTTCCAGGTTTACCGCGACGAGAAGAGGTCAGAGCTCGCTAACAGTCCTCTAGTGCTGCGCTGTCTGTTTACGGGGCTTCATTGGGAGCGCTCAACGGGTACTTAGTCCGGCAGCCGCGGCGCCATGAATACAAATGGCGCGCTTTAATCCAAAGTCCGCTCTGGGCCTGCTGTCGATTTATCGCGGCCGCGGTCACGGTGGCGGTTGGTTGGAGGGGGGGGGGGGAGGTAGTGTGGGGTGCAGGTTGGCAGTAGAGGAGTGTCGGACCGGCCTGGTGATCGCGAGCGGTCGAGGGCGGCGGGAGGAAGCGAACACTGTCGGCAAGGCCGCTCCTACGGAGCGCCTCGCGAAGAGTGATTTAGCGGCCAATCGGAGACGAGTTAAGCTTGCGGCAACCCCGAACACTACTCTGCTTTACTGTTACTGCGATATTGTCCACTGCTATCAAGCAACCTAGATTCAGAAATGTGATCCAGTCGTACGTGTTAACATGATAAAATATCCAGAAGAATCAGTGTATCGTCTTTTCGATAAAATATCCGAGAGGATTCTGATGGGATACTGTATTTAACAGAAAAGTATTAATAATATCTATTTTTCTATGTGCCGTAGATTTATTCTTATTTCTAAAGCAACATCTAGTGAATGTTGAGGAGAAAAAAATAATTTTATTGTAAATCTCAAAATAAAGTGGATGAGCACATTTGGTTCTAATACCCCAGATGAAGCTATCGGTTGTTTATACTGGTAGCCTCAGATCTACTGTACAATTTACAGCTTGTCATCTACAAACGTTTTTTTTATTTCTGTTTATCATGCATTTTCAAATGAGAATCGCTGTCTGTCGGGTTGTTTAGAGTGTTACTTAAACACACACACACACACAAACACACATACATACATCAAAAACATCAACAACACTTCAAATACACGCGCCACATCCCAAACAAACATGCCACGAAACAAATGGATACCACACAACCATAACAACACTTGACGGCGGCGGAAACTCTGAGCTTGGCAAAAAAGTCTTAGAAAATGCCTGTGTAACGACAACAGCGAAAGAACTAAGCGTGTTACCTAGACACAAACAAAGGGAAAAAACCACCACAATAATGGCTCTGAGCAGTATGGGACTTAATTTCTGAGGTCATCAGTCCCATAGAACTTAGAACTACTTAAACCTAACTAACCTAAGAACATCACACACATCCATGCCCGAGGCAGGATTCGAATCTGCGACGTAGCGGTCGCGCGGTTCCAGACTGTAGCGCCCAGAACCACTCGGCCACTCCGGCCGGCAAACACCACAATATCAAGAACTGTAAGCAACTAGATAAGTAACACGGTGTATAGCGATTCGGACTCGGGAATGCATAATAAACAGAATAATAAAAATATTTTGCTGTTTGCGGATGACAAGCTGTCATTTGTATAACAGATCTGAAGCTACCAGCGCAAGCGTCTCATAGCTACGTTTGATGTATGTAAAAAAGTGAGTACATCCACTCATAAAATTGTGTCTGCTAACGTTCCATTTACCTCGCAATAGTAAATAACTTACAGGTAAGCAAATGCGAGACTATTATGGACGTATTTTTGCTAACAGATGTTGCTTCGTGCTAGAAGAGTGTAGTAGCTTTCTAACGGTTAACTACCAAAAATTTACTTGTGAACCAAGGACATTAAAAAAGGTGAAAATAGATAGGGTTAAAATGAAATAATAGAAGAGCTACAGTGGACAGCTTTAGTGGAACAAGAGTTGGCTCTGAGCACTATGGGACTTAACATCTGTGGTCATCAGTCCCCTAGAACTTAGCACTACTTAAACCTAACTAACCTAAGGACAGCACACAACACCCAGCCATCACGAGGCAGAGAAAATCCCTGACCCCGCCGGGAATCGAACCCGGGAACCCGGGCGTGGGAAGCGAAAACTCTACCGCACGACCACGAGGTGCGGGCGGAACAAGAGTCCTAAATTGTTTGTTATGAAATGAGCGTTCAGAAAGAATGGACAGTAAAATATCAGACTTAACAAAATATAATTTTTTAACCAAAAGAACAGGCAGCCCAAGCAATAGTTTGGCAAGATTTCCCCTTTGTAAATCGTTGGCAGTGAAGGTTGCTCCCAACGGGCGAGCAGTGGCAGTAGATCGGCGTGGCTAAGCTGGGAAGTCTGGAAAGGGCTGGGCGTCATGGCGTTCTTAGTGTCGAATCCTGGTAGCTCTCAGACAACGAGACGTCGACAGGCTTTCCGAAGGTGTTCGTGCACAGCGCAGAGCCAGTAGAAGTGATACTGCAGTAGTAGAGTAACATTGGTAGCAGTAATAGTTTTGTCATCCGTAGGTCACTTTTACAAGGATGTTGGACGTGTCATGATATTACAGTTGAAGAACAAAAACATGCTTTACATTCTTACCGATCTTGTTTGACAAATGTGTAGAACGTAGCCGGCTATCGTTTTGCAGTAGGACCTATTCCGGTGTTTGAATTAGTTAGGAAAAGCACTGAAAACATAAATCAGGTTGGCCAGAAGGGGATCTTAGTGTCTTTCCACCCAAATACAGGACCACGCTGGACGGACAGTCTGTTAATGCGCATTACTGCGCATAAACACGGTTTAGTCGCATTAACGTGACCATCGTGTATGTTTGACGTCAGAGTGCAATAACCAGTCATAAACGACGTGTGACAGTGCTAGCAGCGAAGGATAGATAAAGCGTGTCAGGGGACGTTGAAAACAGTGCAGTCGTTGTCGTAATGAGGAAATGGAGCGTTTTATCTGGAATCCAAAACGGCATAGTCATTTGCTTTCGGGTCAAGAGTGGAATCATTTCCAAAGCGGTTAAGACTGTAAACTGTTCGCTTGTCGCCATGATTAAAGTACACCGTGAATGGCAAAATGGCGCTGGCGTAAACCGGCGCTGAGGCCGCTGTGGCGCACCTTGATGTATATCAACACCTGTCGGCAGCGTAGGGTCTTGATTTAATTATCATTTCATAGATGACAAGAGTGAACGACTGCTGCGGAGATATGTACGGGCTTTTGGTCTGCAACTATTGAGCAGCTGACCGCCCAGATGAGTGAATGTGCTAACAGGAGAGTCTTCTCAACAAGCGTTCACCGCAGGGGCCTGGTTCATTCACCCCGGCGACACACGTAACTGGACGAGTGGCGACTGGTACCATTTTCAGACGAATCACATTTTATGCTTCATCTCAAATATGGCTGTTGGCGCTTTCGGCGTTAAACGTCTGAAAGAAAACATCCTGCAACAATCGTCGGAAGAGTGTAGGCCGGAAGAGAGAGCGCTATGGTCTGGGGAATGTTTTCGTGGAATGCTCTGGCTGACTTCGTCATTTTGGAAGCCACAATTGATCAACACATGTGTGCCTCTATCCTTGGGGGCCACGTCCACCTGTAAATGCAGTTTGTTTTTCCTCGGCACGGTGGCACCTACCAGCAGCACAATGCAACCTGTCACACACCTTGCAGTGTACGTGAGTGGCTCGAAGAACAGCACTATGAGTTGACATTACTCTTCTGGCTACCAAATGCCCCAGATTTAAACCCAGTCGATAATCTGTGGGACCACCTAGATCGGGCTCTGTCCCGTGGATCCTAGCCTAGCTGACCACAGCAGTTGAGTCTTCATGACTCCACATACTTGTCGGTATCTTTCAGAACCAAACTGAGTCTCTTCCTGCACGTCTCGCAGGCGGTCCGCGCTGCAGAAGACTGGTTATTCAGGCTTTTGACTGGTGGCCACATTAATGTTATGAAACTTCCCCTTAGAACAATTTTACAAGACTGTGCTTAACCTGACACACAATATTTTGTTAGCGCAACGCAATCTGACTTTCAAAATTCCCTACAAAAGAATGGCCCTGACTAACATTAAACTATACCTTTCACAAATCACTTACCTCACAAAAATCTTCGCTGCTCAAGCTACTGCAATACAGCGAGCGCCACTACTGCCAGCTAAATAAAAGATTCAAACTACTGAAGGCACTAACTACTGATAGGCGTAGTTAGCAAATGAAAGATATTAATAGAGAGCAAACAATGTATTTACCTTAATATCATCACAAGTCATAATATATATCAGTTCATGACAAATTACAAAACTCCGCCATCTCTCTCCCCACATCCACCACTGCTGGCGGCTCACCTCCAACTGCGCAACGCTACGCGTTGTTCACAGCCAGCTGCCTAACACTACAATGGCGAGTATTACAACAATGCAAAGCAGCCACAGACTGCACACAGCACAGCCAGTGATTTTCATATTGAGCGCTACGTAACGTTGCCAATAAGAAAACGTAAACAGCCTACTTACATAGAGAAAACATAAACAGCCTACTTACATAGCCTACTGATAGGGGTAGTTAGCAAATGAAAGATATTAATAGAGAGCAAACAATGTATTTACCTTAATATCATCACAAGTCATAATATATATCAGTTCATGACAAATTACAAAACTCCGCCATCTCTCTCCCCACATCCACCACTGCTGGCGGCTCACCTCCAACTGCGCAACGCTACGCGTTGTTCACAGCCAGCTGCCTAACACTACAATGGCGAGTATTACAACAATGCAAAGCAGCCACAGACTGCACACAGCACAGCCAGTGATTTTCATATTGAGCGCTACGTAACGTTGCCAATAAGAAAACATAAACAGCCTACTTACATAGAGAAAACATAAACAGCCTACTTACAATGTGACTGATACTGCACATTATTGCAAAGGAGTTATTTCATTGAAAGGGTACAGTACCGCCCGACATTGAAAATAGGTACAACATACTTCATTATTTTTGTCAGAACAACACATTTTTTTGTAAAATAACTCAATTTCAATTAATACAGCGAAGCCGGATACCAGTGTAGGAAAGAATGACAATTTATTTATTTAATTGATCACATGTGCACTCCCACAAAATAAATCCCTACAACCAGTTTGGTGAGATCTGTGAATTGAATGTATGGTCGTCTGCTAACCGCAGATAGTGAATGTGAATATATGATCATCTTTGAGACGATCCTTTGGCCATCTTTGGTGGGACCAAAGAGATGAAATTTACCTGAGCTTTGAGTGTCTGAAATGTGGCTGACCAATACGGTAGCAAGGTGCTCCCCCACTTCGACAGAGGTGCGAGAGGACCTGAAGAACGGCCAAGTTTCAGCACTCTGCCGCTGGATCTTGTGCTGTTAAGACCTGTCTTATTTGTGCTTCGTAGAGACAAAAGAGTGGAGACATGGTATGCATGTGGAATATTTAAGAGTAGTTTGAAATAATAATTTCTCTATCTCAGGAACTTTTGTGGGGAGAATTAAATGTCAGGCAGGTAATAAGAATGGGATCGTAGTAATCTTCGGAAGTGACCAACGGTCACAATGAAACCACGTGTAGCAATAAGTTGAAATACTTCCGTGTGCTTATGTTAAGCCGGATTACTAGCGTGTGTACTAAAAGTTGAAATATTTAAGAAATGGCGTGTGCAGGACTTGAAATTAGAGACGAGTACTTCCACGTGGTGAGCACTGTGTGAGTCTCAATCTGTGCATGAGACAAAGGATAAAGAGAAGTACTCGTCCATGGTATCAGTTGAGGACTCGTGTGTGTGATGAATATGTTCTTAATATTACTTTGCGAGATATGTTTCCGTGTGACGCTTGAGTCAAACTATAATACTCTGAGAGAGAAGCAAGGTGAGTCAGCCGTCTATCCAGCAACGCCACTTGGTTTTCATTGTACAGGAAGATGTGCATATATCGCCAGAGTTCATAGTAGGAAAGAAGAATTACGAAGTGGGGCAGTGTCATGTGAAACTGGGATAAATACTAATTGAAGTGAGAAAGCTGAAAGTGATAGTGTTGTGACTATTTATTGTGTTGTATTCCATGTTGTAGTGTGGTGTATATCATGTAATTTGGGTATGTGTGGTTTGCATGGGAGAGTAGCAAGGTAGTTTCAGAGGTAGTGGGTTATGCTTGTTCCTTCTGTACCGCTCGATCTGGAGGAAAGTTTCGTAATGATGGTTGTGAGAGTCGAAGTGTGAGATATAATAAAAGATCCACCATCCTATCCAGAAAGTGCACTGTGGCGTTAAATAATTACGAGACCATAAGGTAGAGAATCACCAATGTAAAGCCATGCCCACTGGGCGTAATTTATCATGTGTTATTGTTGTAGGTTATAGAATTTGTGTGTTTAGGTTATAGAATTTATCGGAATAAATAAGATAGTGAAAAGAAAAAGATTGGTGGCCCTTTCCTTCGAATTGTATGTTGTCGTGATATCCAGAATTTATAATGTGTGCGCCACTCATATTCAGTGCGATGGCCAGGTGTTGATAAAAGCCGTTAAATAAAAAAAGAAAATGTAGTATTGCCAGTGCGTAGTGAACAGTCAGTGTTCTGTAAATTACTGATAGTCAGATGTGCGTTTCCGTTGCGTATTATTCATATAGGAGGATAATTAGTAACTTAATTGTGAGAACGAGGGTTCATGTTACTCGATAAATAAGAATGAATCCACTCGCTTGGCAGACCACTCATCTTGCAGGCCTGACTGCTTGATGCCACAGTATGAGCAAGGCATGTGGGTACCTGTCATCATAACTTAAAAGTTAAGACTGTACATTCACTTTTTAACACAAATCAGTGCACACTATTTTCACACATTATTTCAGAATGCAAAAAGCTAGTGCTACGCAGTACATTCATTTCTCAGCACTTATCACTGCATACACTACAGAAACTGTACACACTACCAGCCGAGATCAGGACCATGACGGCTGAGCCTGCTTATGTCTTCGTGAATCACAACTTCCTATTTACTTGCCTCAATAACTGTATCAGCATCTCTCCATAATCAGCGATATGTCCATGAATCACCAAGGTTTTAAAAAGCATCGCTTGTCCGGAACTCGGCTTGCCCATTTCTCACATGATATACGCGAACTAAGGATGAAGGGAAACAGGCAGATTCCATATTTCTACATTCCCGGAAAGAATTTGACACGGTGCTCCACTGAAGGCTGTTAACGAAGGTATAAGCTTGCGGAATACGTTCACAGACATGAGAGTGGCTCGAAGACTTCTTAAATGATACAATCCAGTATGCTGGCCTCGACGGCGAGTGTTCATTTGAGACAAGGGTTTCGTTAGGAGTGCCACAGAGAAGTGTGATAGGACCGCTGTTGTTGTCTGTATACATAAATGATTTGGCGGACGGGGTGGGTAGCAATGTGCGATTGGCTGCTGATGATGTCGTGGTGTACGGAACGATGTCGAAGTTGAGTGACTGTAGGCAGATACAAGACAAGTTAGACAACATTTGCAGTTGGTGTGGTGAATGGCAACTGGCCCTAAATGTGCAAAAGTAAGTTAATACGGATGAAATCTGTAATGTTCGGATACGGTATTACTACAGTCCTGCTTTACAGTGTCAAGTCATTTAAATATATGAACGCAACTTTGCAAACCGATATGAGATGGGACGACCATGTGACAACTATGGTAGGGGAGGCGAATGTTCGACTTCGGTTTATTGGGAGAATTTTAGGAAAGAGTGTTTCAACTGTAAAGGAGACCGCGTATAGGACGCTGGTACGACCTGTTCTTGAGTACTGCTCATGTGTTTGGGATCCGTATCAGGTCGGATTGAAGGAAGACACCGAAGCAGTTCAGAGGCGGGCTGCTAGATTTGCTACCCGTAGGTTCGAACAACACGTAAGTGTTACGGAAATGCTTCGGAAACTCAAATGGGAATCTCTGGAGGGAAGGAGACGTTCTTTTCGAGAAACACTATTGAGAAAATTTAGAGTACCGTAATTTGAAGCTGACTGCCGAGCGATTATACTGCCACCAATATACATAGCGCATAAGGACCACGAAGATACGAGAAATTAGGGCCCATATGGAAGCGTATAGACAGACGTTTTCCATCCCTCTATTTGGGAATGGAGCAGAAGGGGAAATGACAACTAATGGTACATGGCACCCTCCGCCACGCATCTTACGGGGGTTAGCGGGTTATCCATGTACATGTAGGTGTACGTGAATGAGATTTTGACTCTGCAGCGGAGTGTGCGCTGATATGAAACTTCCTGGCAGATTAAAACTATGTGGCGGACGGAGACTCGAACTTGGGAACTTTGCCTTTCGCGGGCAAGTGCTCCACCAACTGATCTACCCAAGCACGCCCCGTCCTCACAGCAGGTACTGGCAGAAGTAAAGCTCTGAGGACGGGACGTGAGTCGTGCTTGGGTAGCTCAGTTGGTAGCGCAGTTGCCCGCGAAAGGCAAAGCTCCCGAGTTCGAGTCTCGGTCCGGCATACAGTTTTAATCTGCCAGGAAGTTTCATAGGTGTACCTATTTTGAACTCATGGAAAACCTTATAACACCTAAGTCTAATGTGAAATCACAAAAGCGTTTTGTCATTAATTGCTTGATTACTTGTGTTACATTCTTTTACCAAGCACCAGCACTCTGTTATCTAAGAAGTGTGTCCGTATATAGAATGTATTACTTAATAGGAGCTTTTAACTGCTTTTTAAATTCGTGTGTTTTAGTAATCTCTTATGACAGTTAATTGTATAACTTCCTTCATCAGTTGAATATCCTATTTTTTTTAATTGACATATGTGAGTTCAGTCTCGATCTCGTGCCATGCTCACGACTGAACTGTTTGTGGAGTAATTGTCATGGGCTTTTTTAAGGACTGCTCCGTTATGTAACAATAAGGCAGTTGCTGTTACACTGTGTTTACAGGATTCTAAAGTGCTTATGACATTCCCTCTGCAAAGTAACTATGTGTTCATACCATTTCAACTCACAGTCATTATTCAGTCCTAGAAGTTTCGTGTTAGTTACGCGGTCTACGAAAATGCAATCTACAATCAGTTTAACTGTTTCATCTTCTTTCTTCAGTGTGCAACTCATAGCATTCGTTTTCTTTATGCTTAACGTAACTTTACTGAATATTGACGAATTGTAAACTACCTTGGGTATTGTGTTTCCTTTTTTCTGCATGGATTTCGATTTTTCTTTTTCTTTCCACTGACTACGACGCTCCAGTTATCAGCAAAGCGAATTTTTGCCACGTGACGGACGCTTGGGGACAAAGATTTTTGCGTGTCAGGAACAGTACTGGTCCTAGTATACTACAGTAAGGAAACACAATATTTCTGTATTTTGTTTCTTATAAATGTTTCACTCATGGTTTTATCTTACCATGGGCTTGTTTAATCTGTAGTGTTTGTAACTTGTTTGCTAAGTGTGACAGGAACCAGTGTTCAGAATTAAATTTCCAGTCGGCGGAGGGGAAACTCCCTGGCAGGTTAAAACTGGGTACCGGGCAGAGACTCTAACTCGGAACTTTGCCTTTTGCGGGCAGGTGTTCTACCGACTGAGCTACCCAAGGACGACTCACAACCCCTCCACACAGCTTCAGTTCCGCTAGTACCCCTGTAAGGTGTCAGGCAAATCCAACCCTTCCATGAAAACCCTGACATGATAAGCAAATCCAGTAGTATGTCACATAGCTCCGAATAAATCGGCACATTAAATTAACCAAAGTAATACGAGTAACGAGTGAGCAAATGGAATACCACAGACTAACACAAGTATGCCTAAATGCATGCCATACCTTCCCACCGTGAGACAGACGCAGTTCAAAGGGGAGAAAAGAGAACAGAAGCCGAGAGCAGAACCGTGTTAAGATGGAAGACCCTATGACAAGGGACGGACACCCACGTCGCCAGCTAACCGCTAGGACCACGCCCCAGCCCATGTTAAAAGCTAGAGCCCTCCAGAAGAACAGTATAGATCTTACGATAACACAAAAAGGGCTACCCCAACCGCAAGTTTTAGCGTGAGACTTTTTCGCGCTCTGTTACGTTGCAAACTTTAAAAACATTGCCCCACCACGAAAAGTATAACTGCCAGGATGGTAAAATACCATGATTGAAGGTCGACCACATGCCTAACTAGGTCAGAAAAATATCCTGTTAAAAAATTTTCGTAATAAAAAAATTTTTTCTGAAAGGCATAAATAGTTGCAAATAGTAGCTGCAGCGATAGATAGTAATAAAGTATTCAATAAAAAGTGCGACATTCTGGCAGAGACAATAGCATAATTAAGTTATGAATTTTAAAAATTGTTAGAATTAAGTTTTCTCTCCAAAGTAAGCGCACAGGTGGCGGATACATCGTTGACAAGTTGGTTCTGACCCAACAAGTAAGTGAATGGATTGTCAATCTTGGGTATAATAAGAGTCAAGTAGTGTGTGCAAAACGTTTATGAAACCCGTGAGATCAGCCGGCCGAAGTCGCCGTGCGGTTAAAGGCGCTGCAGTCTGGAACCGCAAGACCGCTACGGTCGCAGGTTCGAATCCTGCCTCGGCCATGGATGTTTGTGATGTCCTTAGGTTAGTTAGGTTTAACTAGTTCTAAGCTCTAGGGGACTAATGACCTCAGCAGTTGAGTCCCATAGTGCTCAGAGCCATTTGAACCATTTTGAACCAAACCCGTGAGATCGTATGAGAGCATGTTGACTCGAAGTAGGGCGCGTGAATTGCTTTTTAAACAGAAAATAAGGGATTCGGAAAGATTAGCAATGGCAGATCGAGACCTTCACCGAATTGAGGTAGAGACCCAGCATGAAAATGGACAGAGAATAGACGACAGTACAACAGATGATGCAGTATTGCGAGAAATAGGACATATAACGCAGCATAACGAGGATAATGTACGTCAAGGCATAGAAAACGTAAGTCAGCATACGACAGAGGAGCAGGAAAGTAGAGAGACAGTCGATGAGAACTTGCGTCTTGAATACGTAGAACCCATAGTACAAGTAATCAGAGCTCCCTCACCACAGAGTACAAGGAATGCGAGCAAAAACGTGTCACAGGACAGTTCAATGAAATCGGTTGCGAACCAACACTTGGGCGAAAACACAGAGCGTAGGACGTCGGAAGAAAATGCAATAGGACCCACCAATCTGGCAGAATTATTACAACAAATTACGGAAACCATGACAAGGCAAAATAAAGACATAGCGAACCAAATTCAAATTCATAATGCAAAAACCACGAGACAAATGGGTGCGATTAAAGAACAAAACAAAAAAATTCAGTTACACCTAAGTCATATTGAAGACGAGGCAAAAGAATCTCGAGAAGTGATAGGAAACTTAACAACAGGTCACAATCAATTGAGAACAGACATTGACAGGGTGCAAGCGGACGTACAAACATTGCGTAATGACATTCGGGACGAGATCAAAACATTACGTAACAACACCCAGGTAGAAGCCAAGAAACTAGAGAAACAGATAAACGAAATTACTAGACAAGCAGCAGGTACAGCGCGTGAAGTTGTTGAAAACAGAGTGTTACACAAACGTATCACAAAAGCAGCGCTGAAAAGATATGATAACCGCATAGGCAAAATAGAAGCGCAAACGAAGCGACAATTTCAGAAATTGCGAACAGAGTTGTTGTAAACAATTGAAGAGCGTAGTGAACAGGATCGAACAAGCACAGAGTCTTCAACCACATCCGTATCTGTAACAGCACCGGAAAAACAAGCAATTAACGAAGATATTACGCATTTGCGATTTCAATCACAGGCGGAAAGTAACATACGTGAAATCAGACAGCCTGCACAGTAACAAACACGTTTCGAAATTCTTGATGAACAAACGTCTTCACAAACACATGCGGAACCACAAATGTATGTTTCAAGACAGTTAGGATCGTGCAATGAAGCAGCAAGGTTAGCCAGACAAAATACCGAACCAGTACCTGACAATGGAAAGCCAGGTCGCGAAGGTGCAATGCATTCAGCTACACGTTCACAACCGATGGAAGAAAAATATTGCGTACCACTCCAACGACACTACGCAAGGGTAGGCGAAAGTTACAGTGGACAATATCCAATGGATCTACCACAACCGGAAAGAACGACGGGAGAAATAATCAGAAACAAAAGTGGGGAAGAATCGCGAATTTCGTATGGAACTATGACGAAGTACGAAAACGATCATTTCCTCACAGTCTGAAAATTTCAACACTTTCTAGAGGGAAACTCATTACATCCACGAACATTTATTGATCAATTCCGAGTAGGATTACCAGAACACTGGACGCTAGCACACAAATTAGACTTTATATGTGCACGCATGTCAGGAACAGTCGCAGAAACCATGCAAAATGTTACAGCGACATGCCGATCGTACGAGGATTTCAGAGAGAAGTTTCTCTCACGATATTGGTCCAGCGAAGCACAGAACAGAGTGAAGTACGAATTATTACAGGACCCATATTTTGAAAATTCAGGAGAGAAGTGTCCCGTGAAATTTTTCGAATTAATGGCAAACAAAAACCATGCTTAGATGTACCATACAGTGACGGAGAGTTGATTAAATTATGCGCGATGAAGCTACCATTGAATTACCAGCAATCATTAGTAGGTCGCGGAGGCAATGACGTCGAAGCATTTAAAGGAATTCTAAGGGAACTAGAGTTCATATTTTCGGAAGATGACGCAAGAAAAAGACGAAGCGCACGTGAAAACTAAAGCAAAAAGCAGTGGAATCCACAAGACACAGTACGAAGAAACAATAATTACGAACCATGTGATAACTCGCACCAAGAAACGACAATAGATTTCAACAAAGAACCGGTTATGGATTTAGAAGAGAATATGGCAATAACTATAATTCACCTAGGAACGGTAACAACTATTACAGAGGGAATAACGACAACCGGAACGGGTACTGGAGTACCAATAGACCGACAAATTATCAACAAAGAAACCACTATCAACAAGCTGAACAAGAAAAGAGAATACAGATAGAAGAGGTGGAGGTAAGACCACCAAACCCCGATAAACGTTCGAATTGACAGCTAAGCGCCCATGCCAAAGAGAATGACGCACCGACCCAGGACAATTGCAGCACCTTGAACAGAGAAGTAAAAATCTTATCACGAGAAGAGAAGAAGGAAGAAACAAATCCGCAGGGACCAGATGAAAACGAAGACAAGAAAATAACAATATCGTGTTGGGACGAAATTAATTGGGAGAATACTGACGAGGAAGATGAATTACCAGAGGCAAGCACAACGAATGTAGGAGGAAAGGACGAAGTAATGAGTATTGCAGAGCTATTTGAGATGGAAACCAGGGAAAGCGAATTCAATGAGGATAATGCGCAGTCGACAGAAGTTGGAAATAAGTTACGAGTGGGCACACAACCCAACGTATATAATGAAGGAAGTTATGAAGCGATAATTAGAGCATTTAGATGCGATTATGTGGAAGTAGCGACGAAGAAGGAGAAGAAAGACGAGGATGAGGAAAAAGTAGATGTTGTTGAAGAAAGCATAAATGAAGGAAGAAATAGAGAAGAGGAAATAAAAGAGAGAGAAGTAGCAGTCGAAGCTTATCCTACAGAAAGTTCGAATTCACAAGGGAAATTCCTAAACAGACTCATGTATGATTCAGTAGAGGATTCGTTGATGCAAGAAGAAGAAAAAGAACAGAACCAACCCTTTCAAATTCAACCAATTGTGAAGGCCATGGTAAAGCATATCCCAGTCAATATTGTAATTGATAGCGGAAGGGAACTGACTGCGATCTCAGAAAATTTATTCATGCAGTGTAATGCCAATGAGGAATTGACATTTCTGAAAACACGTAAGATTAAAGTAAGAGGTCCTATTATAAACAATGCTGTGGAAGTTACGAGACAAACAAGGTTAACTCTTTCGTGTCAAGGCCAAAAGATCGAAGCCAACTTCGTGATTATACCAAAACTAACTGTAGATTTGATTACAGGTGCAGATTTTTTAAATGAGAGACGACCGATAATAGATATGGGGAAAGGTAGCGTAACATTCGGGAATGTCACACATCTCTTTGAGCAAAAGCTAAAATTAGAAGAAATACCAGTTATAAACAAACAATTAAAAATGATGCAAGATAAAGAGGATGAAGAATTAGAATGGTATGCACAAAAGGGGGAATCGCCTCAACTCATGTTAGAAGTCCATAAAGAAATCGATAAAAAATTGCAAGAAGTTCACAGTATTTCGGAACACAGTAAAAGAGAATTAGAGGGTATTTTACGAGATAAAGCAGAGGTATTTTTACCTAAGACTGGCAGTATTAAACACTTTCAGTACAAGTTTGAAGATTAATTTTATTACTGGTAAATAATCAGCACAATTTTTCAAGATTATGTTGCAGATAACATCGTCAGGAGAAAGTAGAATGAGGAGAGAGGAAGGTGGGAAAAAGAAAGTAGTTTCAATAAAAACAAAAACAAAAATAACACCCATAGTACCATAGATTAAGATGAAGGGATAAAGCGTAGATAGTCTAACAGCATGAAATACTAAAATGCTATACACCACGACACTACACAAAAAATAAAAAAAAAGAATTTGAGGATTTTTGTAGAAGTTAAGACTCAAAATATCTTAGAAGTGTAACATGGAAAGGGCGCCGAAATTTGTAAAGCTTTTTAAGATGGCATAAAACAATGTAGGTAGTAGACATATGTTAGATGATTATAAGTAAAACCTTTTTGTAAGAACCATTATAAAAACTACAACAAAGACCAGATGCAACGACCCACAAGTTGCAACGCGAGAAGTATCAAGAAAGAAAAGGATTCCTACAAGGCAGAAGGGTTGAGAGAAGGGAAAGGACAGGGAGACCAACAGAGGGTAGCTGAAGTGGGCAGTAAATCTACTGAACCACAGGGTGGTGGAACCCTGCTGGAACAGAAGACGGAACCACAGAGTGGCGGAACACGGAAGGGACAAAGGGACCGGTGCAGGGACTGACAAGCAAACACCGGACTTTCATCACTCGTAAACCCCGGGATGCCCCGACTCAGCGGAACGAGCAAAAAACGGCCCAACGAGAAGACCTGAGAAGACCGCTTGGGCAAAAAAAATATATATGTGTAAGAGTCACACTACTGCTATTAAACAGCATGCTGATGCACGAAACTGAAGAACACTTCCACAAAGTAAAAATGACATGCCCAAAGAATTTATCAAACTGTTACTAAGAGGAGAACTTCAAAGCGACTAGTTATCAATAAATATTTCCATATCCTGCCCAGAGAAGAACCAAGAATCAAGTAAGAAGCAGAGAAAAAGCAGGAAGAACAGAAGTTGAAGATTCACAAGATTGAGACCAAGAAAGAAGATGGGTGAAGAATAGACGAGATACCTTCCCAAATCCCTATCCTATTGTAAACTAGTCGTCTGCGAAGTATTACAACGAAAAACGACCGCTTTCAGTGACACATAACGATGACTTTCACGCATACAAAGCCAGTAAACCACGAGATTCTGCACTCACAGATCCATTCTATTATGGGACCTCCACAACAGCAACACACACTTTCGAAGCTGACAAGGAACGACGAATGAAGCTGCAGATCAAATACTTGCCCACATCCATTTTGCTCAAGTCCATCACCTTCGTGCAAAAAACATTCGCCAACCTCATGCTTAAACATTCGTAGGATTGTGTGAATGTATGAAATCAAATTATGTGATGTAGGAATTGTGCAAAAGAAACGTGTGAAAAACTAAATAAGTTAAGCACACCAGACAGCTAATAAACTACAAAATAACAGTCATTGACTATGGACTTAAGTAAAAAAATAGACTATCGATAAAAATAAGTCATTAGTTCTGAAATGGACAGTATATAAAGAACAAAAGTAAGGCATAATAAACACTAAAACAATATGCCACTTATTTTCTCCTCATAAAAATAAAATAATAACTATATTTTACTTATTTTCTCCTTATAAAAACAAAGAATAAAAAATTATCTAGTTGGATGTTTTGCCTTGTTTTTTAACTTCGGTGCAAAAATTAAGTTCGAAGGGTGGTGTCAGGCAAATCCAGCACCTTCCATGAAAACCATGACATGATAAGCAAATCCAGTAGTATGTCACATAGCTCCGAATAAATCGGCACATTAAATTAACCAAAGTAATACGAGTAACGAGTGAGCAAATCGAATACCACAGACTAACACAAGAATGCCTAAATGCATGTCATACCTTCCCACCGTGAGACAGACGCAGTTCCGAGGGGAGAAACGAGAACAGAAGCCGAGAGCAGAACCATGTTAAGCTGGAAAGCCCTATGATAAGGGACGGACACCCACGTCGCCAGCTAACCGCTAGGACCACCCCAGCCCATTTTAAAAGCTAGAGCCCTCCAGAAGAACAGTATAGATCTTACAATAACACAAAAAAGGCTACCGCAGCCGCAAGTTTTAGCATGAGTCTTTTTCGCGTCTCTGTTACGTCAGGACCACCCCCCAGCCCATGTTAAAAGATAGAGACCTCCAGAAGAACAGTATAGATCTTACGATAACACTAAAAGGACCACACCAGCTGCAAGTTTTAGCGTGAGACTTTTTCGTGTTTCTGTTACGTTGCAAACTTTAAAAATATTGCCGCACCACGAAAAGTATAACGTTTCTCATTGGATAGACAGAATTTTTGTAGGTGGACCTTAAGGTTAACATTGAGACCCTGATTGGTCAGCTGAAAACACAGCCAGATAGTTTTTTTAAACCAACTTCAGTAAATTGTAGTAAGGAGAAGTTAGGAGAGAGTTGCTTCCGAGGCGGCAAGGTGAGCGGAGCTGTGCTGCCCGCTGCCCCCGACAAACGTCGACAAGGTAATGAACGCACGCGATGCCGCATAACAGCGCATAAAGCTTCACTCAGAACTGCAGAAATCTCATCTGTTACACCCCCCTTTTTGCGTAATACTAATGTCGATCGTCAATTAAAGCTCATGGTGTTCACATTTGCCACTTTAAGTAAAAATGTGAAACGCGATGATTTTTCAGTTATATAATTATTGGGAAGCCACGTCTGCCATTGTAATTTACGAAAAAGTTAGATAAGTAATTAAAGATAATTGAGGGTCACTGTAGACCATTTTGACAGTTTTCTCTTTTGTGAAACTTAATTTGAACCTAAATTATAGATGTGATATGGCGTAGGTCATCCTGCATCCATTGTAGAACTTGGAAACCCATTCAGGGAATATTCGTTCACGTTTTAGTTGAACGCAGTTGGTTTTTACCATCCTGTATTAAAACATTTCCTTTTATCAATAGTGCAATTTATAAGCAATGTTTTGCGAGTAGAATAAAATTTCCAAGGGTAAACTTAACTGCTTTTTCGACGTTATTTTACCAGCCAACTAAAAATAGGAAAACCTTGAACCCCTTCCACTAAATTTAGTTAGTATTAACATTCTTTTACAAGGAGTGCAGTGGAGCTGACGCTGAAATCATTAAGTATTTGGTTATATCATCGCTAGTTTCACTGATCTCTTCTGAACTCTACATGTCATGTGTGGTCTGGCGTCTCCTTACCAGCAACAGGTCCCAGGTTCAAACTAGTCAATTCCCTAAAAAACACGCTCAGAGCGTCGTTGCGCGAAAGTGGTAGGGAGACACGATATAGAACAAACAGACACCACGCAGAATGTTAGAACCCGTCTCTTGCCTTCCAAACTTCACAAAAGCTCTCCTGCGAACCTTGCAGAACTAGCACTCGTTGAAGAAAGGATATTGCGGAGATGTGTCTTAGCCACAGCCTGGGGGATGTTCCCAGAGTGAAATTTCGTATCAGCGCACACTCTTCTGCAGGGTGAAAATTTCGTTCTGGAAACATCCAGCAGGCTGTGGCTAAGACAAGTCTCTGCAATATCCTCTCTTCCATGAGTGCTCGTTCTGCGAGAGCTTCTATGATGTTTGGAAGGTTTGAGACGAGGAACTGGCAGAAATGAAGCTGTGGGGATGGGTCGTGAGTCGTGCTTGGGTAGTTTAGTCGATAGAGCACTTTCCCGCGAAAGCCAAAGGTCCCGAGTTAGATTCTCCGCCCAGAGCACAGTTTACATCTGCCAGGAAGTTTCAGGAACTAGTGTTAGTTATACATCTTATCCCTAATGATCCCAGATTATTTAGTAGAATCTGAGAGGGACACACTACCACAGTGTGATGAAGATAAAGGTGTAGCAGCTAAGACGGCCAGCCTCATTTGAGCCCCTTTCGATGAACACATCTCTCTGCTGTTACAACACCGACGATGAAAATTTTACTCTTTAGCATTCTCGGAAAGTTCAGATATTTTTCTTCCAGTGCGTATGCAGATTTTTGCGCGCCTTATTTCATTTCTTTCAAATTCTGAAGGTGGCAGGGGTAAAATACAGGGAGCGAAAGGCTATTTACAACTTGTACAGAAACCAGATGGCAGTTATAAGAGTCGAGGGGCATGAAAGGGAAGCAGTGGTTGGGAAAGGAGTGAGACAGGGTTGTAGCCTTTCTCCGATGTTATTCAATCTGTATATTGAGCAAGCAGTAAAGCAACAAAAGAAAAATTCGGAGTAGGTATTAAAATTCATGGAGAAGAAGTAAAAACTTTGAGGTTCGCCGATGACATTGTAATTCTGTCAGAGACAGCAAAGGACTTGGAAGAGCAGTTGAACGGAATGGACAGTGTCTTGAAAGGAGGATATAAGATGAACATCATCAAAAGCAAAACGAGGATAATGGAATGTAGTCAAATTAAATCGGGTGATGCTGAAGGGATTAGATTAGGAAATGAGACACTTAAAGTAGTAAAGGAGTTTTGCTATTTAGGGAGTAAAATAACTGATGATGGTCGAAGTAGAGAGGATATAAAATGTAGACTGGCAATGGCAAGGAAAGCGTTTCTCAAGAAGAGAAACTTGTTAACATCGAGTATAGATTTAAGTGTCAGGAAGTCGTGTCTGAAAGTATTTGTATAGAGTGTAGCCATGTATGGAAGTGAAACATGGACGATAACTAGTTTGGACAAGAAGAGAATGGAAGCTTTCGAAATGTGGTGCTACAGAAGAATGCTGAAGATAAGGTGGGTAGATCACGTAACTAATGAGGAGGTATTGAGTAGGATTGGGGAGAAGAGGAGTTTGTGGCACAACTTGATTAGAAGATGGGATCGGTTGGTAGGACATGTTTTGAGGCATCGAGGGATCACAAATTTAGCATTGGAGGGCACCGTGGAGGGTAAAAATCGTAGAGGGAGACCAAGAGATGAATACACTAAGCAGATTCAGAAGGATGTAGGTTGCAGTAGGTACTGGGAGATGAAGAAGCTTGCACAGGATAGAGTAGCATGGAGAGCTGCATCAAACCGGTCTCAGGACTGAAGACCACAACAACAACAACATTTCATTTCTTTTATTATTCGGCATTCTTCATTTATTACTTGTAGGGTCGGGGCAGGTTATTGTAGAACTAGATTCTGTTCAATTAAGCCCAGCAACCTGGGAGCTGGGCAACTAGAAAAAAATTTAAAATTTGTGTGTGTGTGTGTGTGTGTGTGTGTGTGTGTGTGTGTGTGTGTGTGTGTGTGTGGGAGGGGTGGATGGGGCAGAGTGGGGAGTGTCTGCTGACTTCAATGGCAGGAGACATCATACCCAAAGTCTTCACTAAAGCGACCTGAGAAGTCTTGCCACACCACAACGTCCTAGCGGAGGTGTTATTTGAAGTGATGTTTTACGAAAAAGACTTTTTTCTGTCGATTCCAGCAAGATCCAGCAAACCAAGCACTGGTTGCAAACAATTTCGAATGTTCGTATCGGGAGGCTTTTATTGTGAACTGACGAATTGTTTTGAAATCATGCCCCCAAACGCATCTTCTTTTGATAAGCTATTTGCGATAGACATTCTTCTTGTACGGGAAGAATTCTTTAAGGTCTCACGAACAACTTAAAGGGCCTCTTTCCACAAATTATCAGCCTTTCACTCGGAAAGTGTGGCAAACGGGCAGTTATACCTTGAGGTTTCTCTTATTTTCTTACTTTTCCAGATCTCTGAAGTCCATTAGGTTATCATCATTATCTTCTAAAGGCTATTCTATGCCGCTGCGACCAATCTCATCTATTTTGTGCTCTCGTATTCATTTCTTGATAATCTTGGCAATTGTTTATCTGCAACAAATCTTCGATTGTTTTCTACCTTCGCTCCACCTTGGTTTCATTTGCCAAATTTTTCCCTTCAGATGTATCTGTTAAAAACTTATTCTGCAGAAATAATTGCTCAAGAAGTTTTGCTTTCCTGTTTTGGATAGTTGCTGTGAGGTTATTCTTCTCGTTCGCCTCTTTCAGAACATCTCCATTTAATTTCCTCTCTGTCCGTGTGGGTCTCGTTAGCTGTATGCAAAGCTACATCGCTTTTAAGTGCGCTTTGTCTGTCTTCAACACTGTTTAGCTTTCATAGCCATACAAGATCACACTCAAGATGAACGTCTTCACTATTTTTTTTTTTTTTCATTTCCATCTAAACGACTTGTTCACAAGTATTTGTCGTCCATCTGAAGTCACGTTTAGCTGTTGCAATTATTGTTCTGATGGCCACGATGCATCTGTTATCTTCTTTACTTGAGGTGCCTAGACAACAATATAAATCAACTTTTTCCATTTCGTTTCTATCAATTTTGCTATCAAGAGTCTTCATTTATGATTGGCTCACTATGATGTTTTTGGATTTTTAGGCACTACTTTGAAGTTCAAGCTACTGTATTTCGTTATTGTTGCAAACTTAAAAAGGATATGCATACATGTTTCTCATTCGCTATCAGCTATCGATGAAATAACATATCAAATGAGATACAATGAATGGGGATAACGCTCACTTTAACACCAAATGTTTTCTCCATTGTGTTATATCACACACGTATAATGCAGTCTGTTTTGCATCAAATTTAAGAACAATCACACAGAAACTCACTTTACGATGCCCTAGAAGCTTGGAAAATAAATCTCACGAGGCTTCAATTTCTGTGCTCATATTACTACGAAATCGAGAATTCAGTAACACTTAATATGAAAAGAATAAAATAATGACATGCGTAAACAGGTTCATAATTTTCTGAAGAAAAGTCCCCTGTTCCAGTTAATTTTCTTGACGCCAATTGTGATCGGATTTTACATAAAGCGATACTTCTTCCGTTCTGCATCTCAAAATTCTTATTATGGATACACAATGCTGATTTGGGTAATTTTTCAGAGAAGTACGAAAATTTATGAAAATGGTTACAGTGATAAAATCTGAAGAATTCTTTTAATTTAAATTGCACTTCACATTCTGTTTCCAAAGCCATTTATGTCGAATATTATAAAGCCAAATTGTAGAGAGTAGTTATTGTTTAGAAAGCAAATGTTGCATTATTAAATCACGAAATGGGAGAAAATCGAAAACAAATTCACGTCTGTTACAATGGGCGGCGCTTTAGAGCTTCAGATATTCATTCGCACTTCTCTCCACTTTCCAATTTTCAGTGCCGATTACATGGCGACTCTTGCACGTTGTGACAATGTGTGACAAATTACGCATTATGTGGATGTGGAGGACGTGATATCCCTCGTTAGTACCGAGTGGACGTCATTATTCCATCAGACTGCTGATTGATGGAAGATGTCATGTTTTTCGTGCGATTATGGTAATGACAATTGTGTTAAAATAAATTACCTCCTTAAATTTTGTCGATTGTGACTTTGCTAATGGAAAATTAAATTACTTCATTAGCTAATGTGGAATGATTTACTGTATCACACGCTGGAAACTAGTATTTTGCCGTGCCGTCTGACTGCTATACTGAATGCTACTCAGGCATATACTTCATGATAGATACTGCAGATATTGCACATTCATACAAATTCAGTGTTCTCGTATATTCTACTGTAAGATATCCATTATGGTACAGAGTTTCTGTAAAGAGACTTGTAAAGAAATAAAGACTACTGTATAACAGGTGCGGGAACAATGCATTGTATTATATACTGTTGATGAATGAAATGTGTTTGATTGTCAAAAGAGTATTTCGTGAAGCTTTCAATCACTGTCGCAACAGAATATTATCAAAAAATCTGTCATAAACGCCAAAGAAATTCTTGTCGTAGCAAAAGGCCATAAGTGATCAAAATTAATTAATGTAGATAGTGTCCAGACACTCACTGATAACACAGGCTCTGAAATGGACGGTTACAAAGCAAAAACGGAAGTGCTGAATTCAGCTTTCAAATATCCCTTTACAAAGAAAAATCCCTTTGAATTGCTCCATTGATTTCCTACAAAGATGACTGATGTATACACAGGTATAATTGCAACAATACATCAATATTTAAATCGTTTTCAGGCTAATAATTATAGCTATTAGGAGAAATATGTTTTTAGGTTGGTTAGTACCTCCAAGTACATGTGGCAAGTACAAGCCATTAATGGTTTCTTTTCCTGGGCAGCAGGTCAGGTGCTGCAGTGTGGACGTGTGGACGCAAAGCCACTTAGTGGTGTAGCCACGACTGTGCAGAAAATATCAGGTGGTAAAGTTTGTGACGTCTTTGCGGGAATACTGTTTTTGGCATAGCAAAAGCAACCGCCACACTCATGTGGGTACATATTAACGTGCCACATATAAAATTACCTGCATTTAGGCCCTTAACCCACTGTATGCCACTGGCGTTGTGAAGTGGTTCATTAAAAGTGAACATAGCTGTAGATTGAGATTGTATACATCAAGGGGATTCTGAATATAATTTACGGTGAGTTAGCCCCTCTTTTGATAATTTATACAGTAGATTCTGGGAACAAAAACAAAGTGTGCGCAGTAGCTAGAAGAGAGCTAAGGTCACACCCATGTACAACAAGTGTAGCAGAAGTCATCGATAAAATCACAAAACTGCTGTCCAATATCCAAGATATCCAGAATGTTAAGACACATTCTGAGCGAAAAATTAATGAGGTATTTTAAACAGAAAGACCTCGTCCATACCAACTAACGTGGATTCTGAAAACATCTGTCATGTGAAAACGAACTTGTCCTTTCTCCACGAGACATTCTGAAAGCCATGGATAAGGGCTGTCAGGTAGATGCAGTATTCTTGACTTTCGGGAACCCTTTGAAGCAGTACCACATCTACGCTAATTACGGAAATTACGATTGTATGGGACATTAAGCGAAATCTGTGATTCGATTGAATGTATCCTGCTAGAAAGACGCAGCATATTGTCTCAGATGGGCAAATAAGGACAGATGCAGAAGTAACTTCAGGCGTGTGCTAGGAAAGTTCGTTGGGGCCCTCACTTTTCATGTTATACATTATGTTCAACAATAGTCTGAAAAGCTTGTAAATGTGCTGCGGAGAATGTTGAGCGCAGAAATAATTGCCAAGAGAATTATTACATCGACTGTACTCTTTCTGAGTTGTTTAGAACTGAAGTCAGCCACTGAGGTCGTCAGGAAGGTACTGTCTCTGGCAGCCTGCCAGAGACAGTATCTCCAAACCAGTTCTTCTTTTGGTTTCCTCAGACGGAAGAAACTACCTTTTGTTAACCTAGCCAGAGACAGTGTCTCCAAACCCGTTCTTCTTTAGGTTTCCTCAGACGGAAGAAACTACCTTTTGTTAACCTAGCCAGAAACAGTGTCTCCAAACCAGTTCTTCTTTTGGTTCCCTCAGACGGAAGAAACTTACCCTTTGTTAACCTAGCCAGAGACAGTGTCTCCAAACCCATTCTTCTTTTGGTTTCCTCAGACGGAAGAAACTTACCTTTTGTTAACCTAGCCTGATACAGTGTCTCCAAACACGTTCTTCTTTTGGTTTCCTCAGACGGAAGAAACTTACCTTTTGTTAACCTAGCCAGACACAGTGTCTCCAAACCCGTTCTTCTTTTGCTTTCCTCAGATGGAAGAAACTTACCTTTTGTTAACCTAGCCAGAGACAGTGTCTCCAAACCTGTTTTTCTTTTGGTTTCCTCAGACGAAAGAAACTTACCTTTTGTTAACCTAGCCAGACACAGTGTCTCCAAACCCATTCTTCTTTAGGTTTCCTCAGACGGAAGAAACTACCTTTTGTTAACCTAGCCAGAGACAGTGTCTCCAAACCTGTTTTTCTTTTGGTTTCCTCAGACGAAAGAAACTTACCTTTTGTTAACCTAGCCAGAGACAGTGTCTGCAAACCCGTTCTTCTTTAGGTTTCCTCAGACGGAAGAAACTACCTCTTGTTAACCTAGCCAGAGACAGTGTCTCCAAACCCGTTCTTCTTTTGGTTTCCTCAGATGGAAGAAACTTACCTTTTGTTAAGCTAGCCAGAGACAGTGTCTCCAAACCCGTTCTTCTTTTGGTTTCCTCAGACGGAAGAAACTACCTTTTGTTAACCTAGCCAGAGACAGTGTCTCCAAACCCGTTCTTCTTTAGGTTTCCTCAGACGGAAGAAACTACCTTTTGTTAACCTAGCCAGAGACAGTGTCTCCAAACCCGTTCTTCTTTAGGTTTCCTCAGACGGAAGAAACTTACCCTTTGTTAACCTAGCCAGAGACAGTGTCTCCAAACCCATTCTTCTTTTGGTTTCCTCAGACGGAAGAAACTTACCTTTTGTTAACCTAGCCTGATACAGTGTCTCCAAACACGTTCTTCTTTTGGTTTCCTCAGACGGAAGAAACTTACCTTTTGTTAACCTAGCCAGAGACAGTGTCTCCAAACCCGTTCTTCTTTTGGTTTCCTCAGATGGAAGAAACTTACCTTTTGTTAACCTAGCCAGAGACAGTGTCTCCAAACCTGTTTTTCTTTTGGTTTCCTCAGACGAAAGAAACTTACCTTTTGTTAACCTAGCCAGACACAGTGTCTCCAAACCCATTCTTCTTTAGGTTTCCTCAGACGGAAGAAACTACCTCTTGTTAACCTAGCCAGAGACAGTGTCTCCAAACCCGTTCTTCTTTTGGTTTCCTCAGACAAAAGAAACTTACCTTTTGTTAACCTAGCCAGAGACAGTGTCTCCAAACCCGTTCTTCTTTAGGTTTCCTCAGACGGAAGAAACTACCTTTTGTTAACCTAGCCAGAGACAGTATCTCCAAACGTGCTTTTCTTTTGGTTTCCTCAGACGAACTAAACTTACCTTTTGTTAACCTGGCCAGAGACAGTGTCTGCAAACCCGTTCTTCTTTAGGTTTCCTCAGACGGAAGAAACTACCTTTTGTTAACCTAGCCAGAGATAGTGTCTCCAAACCAGTTCTTCTTTTGCTTTCCTTAGATGGAAGAAACTTACCTTTTGTTAACCTAGCCAGAGACAGTGCCTCCAAACCCGTTCTTCTTTAGGTTTCCTCAGACGGAAGAAACTACCTTTTGTTAACCTAGCCAGAGACAGTGTCTCCAAACCCGTTCTTCTTTAGGTTTCCTCAGACGGAAGAAACTACCTTTTGTTAACCTAGACAGAGACAGTGTCTCCAAACCAGTTCTTCTTTTGGTTTCCTCAGACGGAAGAAACTTACCCTTTGTTATCCTAGCCAGAGACAGTGTCTCCAAACCCGTTCTTCTTTTGGTTTCCTCAGACGGAAGAAACTTACCTTTTGTTAACCTAGCCTGATACAGTGTCTCCAAACACGTTCTTCTTTTGGTTTCCTCAGATGGAAGAAACTTACCTTTTGTTAAGCTAGCCAGAGACAGTGTCTCCAAACCTTTTTTTCTTTTGATTTCCTCAGACGAAAGAAACTTACCTTTTGTTAACCTAGCCAGAGACAGTGTCTCCAAACCCGTTCTTCTTTAGGTTTCCTCAGACGGAAGAAACTACCTTTTGTTAACCTAGCCAGAGACAGTGTCTCCAAACCTGTTTTTCTTTTGGTTTCCTCAGAGGACAGAAACTTACCTTTTGTTAACCTAGCCAGAGACAGTGTCTCCAAACCCGTTCTTCTTTAGGTTTCCTCAGACGGAAGAAACTACCTTTTGTTAACCTAGCCAGAGACAGTGTCTCCAAACACGTTCTTCTTTTGGTTTCCTCATCACATGGAAGAAACTTACCTTTTGTTAACCTAGCCAGAGACAGTGTCTCCAAACCCGTTCTTCTTTTGGTTTCCTCAGACGGAAGAAACTACCTTTTGTTAACCTAGCCAGAGACAGTGTCTCCAAACCCGTTCTTCTTTTGGTTTCCTCATCACATGGAAGAAACTTACCTTTTGTTAACCTAGCCAGAGACAGTGTCTCCAAACCTGTTTTTCTTTTGGTTTCCTCAGACGAAAGAAACTTACCTTTTGTTAACCTAGAAAGAGACAGTGTCTCCAAACCCGTTCTTCTTTAGGTTTCCTCAGACGGAAGAAACTACCTTTTGTTAACCTAGCCAGAGACAGTGTTTCCAAACCCGTTCTTCTTTTGGTTTCCTCAGACGGAAGAAACTTACCTTTTGTTAACCTAGCCAGAGACAGTGTCTCCAAACCCGTTCTTCTTTTGGTTTCCTCAGATGGAAGAAACTTACCTTTTGTTAACATAGCCAGAGACAGTGCCTCCAAACACGTTCTTCTTTTGGTTTCCTCAGACGGAAGAAACTTACCTTTTGTTAACCTAGCCAGAGACAGTGTCTCCAAACCTGTTCTTCTTTTGGTTTCCTCAGACGGAAGAAACTTACCTTTTGTCAATCTAGCCAGAGACAGTGTCTCCAAACCCGTTCTTCTTTTGGTTTCCTCAGATGGAAGAAACTACCTTTTGTTAACCTAGCCAGAGACAGTGTCTCCAAACCCGTTCTTCTTTTGGTTTCCTCAGATGGAAGAAACTTACCTTTTGTTAACCTAGCCAGAGACAGTGTCTCCAAACCTGTTTTTCTTTTGGTTTCCTCAGACGAAAGAAACTTACCTTTTGTTAACCTAGCCAGAGACAGTGTCTCCAAACCCGTTCTTCTTTAGGTTTCCTCAGACGGAAGAAATTTACCTTTTGTTAACCTAGCCAGAGACAGTGTCTCCAAACCTGATTTTCTTTTGGTTTCCTCAGACGAAAGAAACCTACCTTTTGTTAACCTAGCCAGAGACAGTGTCTCCAAACCCGTTCTTCTTTTGGTTTCCTCAGATGGAAGAAACTTACCTTTTGTTAACCTAGCCAGAGACAGTGTCTCCAAACCTGTTTTTCTTTTGGTTTCCTCAGACGAAAGAAACTCACCTTTTGTTAACCTAGCCAGAGACAGTGTCTCCAAACCCATTCTTCTTTAGGTTTCCTCAGACGGAAGAAACTACCTTTTGTTAACCTAGCCAGAGACAGTGTCTCCAAACCCGTTCTTCTTTTGGTTTCCTCAGACGGAAGAAACTTACCTTTTGTTAACCTAGCCAGATACAGTGTCTCCAAACACGTTCTTCTTTTGGTTTCCTCAGATGGAAGAAACTTACCTTTTGTTAAGCTAGCCACAGACAGTGTCTCCAAACCTGTTTTTCTTTTAGTTTCCTCAGACGAAAGAAACTTACCTTTTGTTAACCTAGCCAGAGACAGTGTCTCCAAACCCGTTCTTCTTTAGGTTTCCTCAGACGGAAGAAACTACCTTTTGTTAACCTAGCCAGAGACAGTGTCTCCAAACCTGTTCTTCTTTTGGTTTCCTCAGACGAAAGAAACTTACCTTTTGTTAACCTAGCCAGAGACAGTGTCTCCAAACCCGTTCTTCTTTAGGTTTCCTCAGACGGAAGAAACTACATTTTGTTAACCTAGCCAGAGACAGTGTCTCCAAACCTGTTCTTCTTTTGGTTTCCTCAGACGAAAGAAACTTACCTTTTGTTAACCTAGCCAGAGACAGTGCCTCAAAACCTGTTCTTCTTTTGGTTTCCTCAGACGAAAGAAACTTACCTTTTGTTAACCTAGCCAGAGACAGTGTCTCCAAACCCGTTCTTCTTTTGGTTTCCTCAGATGGAAGAAACTTACCTTTTGTTAACCTAGCCAGGGACAGTGCCTCCAAACACGTTCTTCTTTTGGTTTCCTCAGACGGAAGAAACTTACCTTTTGTTAACCTAGCCAGAGACAGTGTCTCCAAACCCGTTCTTCTTTTGGTTTCCTCAGATGGAAGAAACTTACCTTTTGTTAACCTAGCCAGAGACAGTGTCTTCAAACCTGTTCTTCTTTTGGTTTCCTCAGACGAAAGAAACTTACCTTTTGTTAAGCTAGCCAGAGACAGTGTCTCCAAACCCGTTCTTCTTTTGGTTTCCTCAGACGGAAGAAATTTACCTTTCGTTAACCTAGCCAGAGACAGTGTCTGCAAACCCGTTCTTCTTTTGGTTTCCTCAGATGGAAGAAACTTACCTGTTGTTAACCTTGCTTAATCACTATCAAAAAGACCACTTCAACTGGTAATAAGCGTTTGAACAAATGGCAACTCTCTGATCCACAGATATCTGTGCATTACCGCATTTTATCGAGTGGAGTGCTTCATTTTGCATGCATAATATCTTGATTGGCTAGCTCCAATGCTAAATAATGCGAAAACGGTGCAACGTAGCGAATTTTCTGTGAACAATTAACTTCTCATAACAACATACCAACTATTCAGACTGTTCTGACACACTATATAATAAAATACTGTCTAAAACAAGCTGCAAAAATCTTTGGTTTATAACTTTAGACGACCTTATAGTGGTGGAAATTTAGTGAACATACTTTAAATCAGCAACATAAAATATACTATGCCTGTCGCTCGAAAACGTAGATGTAACAATCTGCAGGTGTATGAAATGGAACAATCACACATGCTCAGCTGTTGTTGAAGCAAGCGGCAGACATCAGTTCATTGGTGGGATACTATGGAAATTCAGTTAAAGATCATATTCCTTACAAAACACTCGTGGGTCGATCATCGAATACTGTTGTGTGGAATCACATAACGGGATTATTGAACGGTATATGAACAAGGAAGGGGACAGGCTTGATCTATAATAAAGCGAGGGGTATTTATACACTTGTGGTGGAGTTCATTAATACTTAATATTCGATTAATAAATAATAATATATAACGTTATTGACAAGGAACTAGTAGTAGGGAGATGGTGGCCTCGGTGCAATTTTGATATCAAATTGATATGCAAATTAATTAAATTGATCAATCAATCTCCCCCGCCCCCACCCACCCCGGCCTACTCCCACCCCTGACAACACCCACCCCCGCCCCAGATGATGTCACATGTTTTTCTCAGCCTGCACGTGTACATCAGCCACCTCCTCCCCCTTCCCCCTTCTCACCACCCCCTTCCATCAATTGGCGGGAATTTCGAATTTACGCTGTATAAATCAATTGTCAGTTCATATGCCATAATATTAACCGAAATTATTGATGGAAATTCTTTATAAAACGGGAATAATTGGTAGGAATCTGAAAAAACAATTCAGAGGACAGGAAACTTGAGAATTATGCTCTGAGAAGGACATAATTTCCATTTCGTAAGACATGCGTACTCTTGTTTCTCTTCCGATCGCTTAATCGCTTCGTATTGGGAAGGAAAACATAGGTACAAAGAAGGTAGCTGCGAAGAAACCGTGGGTAACAGAAGAAATACTTCAGCTGATTGATGAAAGGAGGAAGTACAAACATGTTCCGGGAAAATCAGGAATACAGAAATACAAATCGCTGAGGAATGAAATAAATAGGAAGTGCAGGGAAGCTAAGACGAAATGGCTGCAGGAAAAATGTGAAGACATCGAAAAAGATATGATTGTCGGAAGGACAGACTCAGCATACAGGAAAGTCAAAACAACCTTTGATGACATTAAAAGCAACGGTGGTAACATTAAGAGTGCAACGGCAATTCCACTGTTAAATGCAGAGGAGAGAGCAGATAGGTGGAAAGAATACATTGAAAGCCTCTATCAGGGTGAAGATTTGTCTGATGTGATAGAAGAAGAAACAGGAGTCGATTTAGAAGAGATAGGGGATCCAGTATTAGGATCGGAATTTAAAAGAGCTTTGGAGGACTTACGGTGAAATAAGGCAGAAGGGATAGATAACATTCCATCAGAATTTCTAAAATCATTGGGGGAAGTGGCAACAAAACGACTATTCACGTTGGTGTGTAGAATATATGAGTCTGGCGATATACCATCTGACTTTCGGAAAAGCATCATCCACACAATTCCAAAGACGACAGGACCTGACAAGTGCGAGAATAATCGCACAATCAGCTTAACAGCTCATGCATCGAAGCTGCTTACAAGAATAATATACAGAAGAATGGAAAAGAAAATTGTGAATGAGCTAGGTGACGATAAGTTTGGCCTTAGGAAAAGTAAAGGGACGAGAGAGGCAATTCTGACGTTACGGCTAATAATGGAAGCAAGGGTAAAGAAAAATCAAGACACTTTCATAGGATTTGTCGACCTGGAAAAAGCGTTCGGCAATATAAAATGGTGCAAGCTGTTCGAGATTCTGAAAAAAGTAGGGGTAAGCTATAGGGAGAGACGGGTCATATACAATATGTACAACAACCAAGAGGGAATAATAAGAGTGGACGATCAAGAACGAAGTGCTCGTATTAAGAAGGGTGTCAGACAAGGCTGTAGCCTTTCGCCCCTACTCTTCAATCTGTACATCGAGGAAGCAATGATGGAAATAAAAGAAAGGTTCAGGAGTGGAATTAAAATACAAGGCGAAAGGATGTCAATGATACGATTCGCTGATGAC
This sequence comes from Schistocerca piceifrons, assembly GCF_021461385.2. Taxonomy (NCBI): domain Eukaryota; kingdom Metazoa; phylum Arthropoda; class Insecta; order Orthoptera; family Acrididae; genus Schistocerca; species Schistocerca piceifrons. The sequence goes on along the minus strand of NC_060140.1, from coordinate 774,242,653 downwards.
GTTGCTATCCTGAGTGAAAGTGAAGAAGAATTAAATGATCTGCTGAACAGAATGAACAGTCTAATGAGTACACAGTATGGTTTGATAGTAAATCGGATAAAGACGAAGGTAATGAGAAGTAGTAGAAATGAGAACAGCGAAAAACGTAACATCAGGATTGATGGTCACGAAGTCAATGAAGTTAAGGAATTCTGCTACCTAGGCAGTAAAATAACCAATGACGGAAGGAGCAAGGAGGACATCAAAAGCAGACTGGCATGGGAAAAAAAGGCATTTCTGGCCAAGAGAAGTCTACTAATATCAAATACCGGCCTTAATTTGAGGAAGAAATTTCTGAGGATGTACGTCTGGACTACAGCATTGTATGGTAGTGAAACATGGACTGTGGGAAAACCGGAAGAGAAGAGAATCGAAGCATTTGAGATGTGGTGCTATAGACGAATGTTGAAAATTAGGTGGACTGATAAGGTAAGGAATGAGGAGGTTCTACGCACAATCGGAGAGGAAAGGAATATGTGGAAAACACTGATAAGGAGAAGGGACAGGATGATAGGACATCTGCTAAGACATGAGGGAATGACTTCCATGGTACTAGAGGGAGCTGTAGAGGGCAAAAACTGTATAGGAAGACAGAGATTGGAATACGTCAAGCAAATAATTGAGGACGTAGGTTGCAAGTGCTACTCTGAGATGAAGAGGTTAGCACAGGAAAGGAATTCGTGGCGGGCCGCATCAAACCAGTCAGTAGACTGATGACCAAAAAAAAATATTGCGTTCACAAAGTCATTAAGATGATCCGTGGTGCGCTGCGGGGCTCGCACATTACCGCTGTCACCTCGTGTACATGTCCGGTGGTCTAATGATGACCACATGTCTGCCACCATCGAGGGGGGCGGGGGGGAAGCCAGCACCTTGAATCTGTATACAATTCCGCTCTCAAGGTGCGCTTTGCGCTTTGTTGGTCATTTCCGGCTTCGATGGTCAGCGTCTATCTCCCCAGCTCTGTCCTAAGGAAAATTGCAACACATATTTCGAGGGATGCAGCTGGCATTGGGCGTGTCAGACTTTCCATCTGTCTCAGACTACATTTACATCTACACGGATACTCTGAAAATCACATTTAAGTGCCTGGCAGAGGGTTCATCGAACCACCTTTACAATTCTCCATTATTCCAATCTCGTATAGCGCGCGGAAAGAATGAACATCTATATCTTTCTGTACGAGCTCTGATTTCCCTTGTTATATCTTGGTGATCGTCCCTCCCTATGTAGGTCGGTGTCAACAAAATATTTTCGCATGATGTCCAGCCCAAATCCTGTATCATTTCTGTGACACTCTCTCCCAGATTTCGCGATAATACAAAACGTGCTCCCTTTTTTTTGAACTTTTTCGATGTACTCCGTCAGTCCTATCTGGTAAGGATCCCACACTGCGCAGCAGTATTCTAAAAGATGACGGACACGCGTAGTGTAGACGGTCTCCTTGGTAAGTCTGTTAAATTTTCTAAGTGTCCTGCCACTAAAACGCAGTCTTTGGTTAGCCTTCCCCACAACATTTTCTATGTCTTCCTTCCAGTTTAAGGTGTTCGTAATTGTAATACCTAAGTATTTAGTTGAATTTACGGCTTTTAGATTAGACTGATTTATCGTGTAACCGAAGTTCAACGAGTTCCTTTTAGCACTCATGTGGATGACCTCACACTTTTCGTTATTTATGGTGAACTGCCACTTTTTGCACCATTCAGATATTTTTTCTAAATCGTTTTGCAGTTTGTTTTGATCTTCTGATGACTTTATTAGTCGATAAACGACAACGTCATCTGCAAACAACCGAAGACGGCTGCTCAGATTGTCTCAAAAATCGTTTATATAGATAAGGAACAGCAAAGGGCCTGTAACACTACCTTGAGGAACGCCAGAAATCACTTCTGTTTTACTCGATGACTTTCCATCAATTACTACGAACTATGACCTCTCTGACAGGAAATCACAAATCTAGTCATGTAAGTGAGACGATATCCCATAAGACTGGACGAAGAGAGCTTTTCTAAAGCTAGCAGCTGCATCCAATTTTCTATCCACTTGCTGGCAAACACAGGTTGTGGAGGAGGGTGCTCGGGCACATGTGCAGGCTGAGAAAAGCACGTGACATCATCCGGGGGTGGGTGTGGTCGTGGTCAGGGATGAGGGTGGGCAGGGGTGGGCGATGATGGGTCGCTTAATTGATCAGTTTAATTAATTTGCATATCAATTTGATATTTAAATTGCGCCGAGGCCTGCATCTCCCTACTACTTGAGCTGTGGTGCCAATATGATCAAGATTATTTCCATCAGAGAGCGTCACATTGTCGCTGAAAACACTGGCATGTTAGGCGCTAAAAGATAGAAGGAACTAGATAGTTCCTTCCATGTAGTGAAAACATCACGTGAGAATCAGCTTTAAGTGAGGAATCTATTACTGTACCACAAGCCCCACTTACCACTCCCGTAATGATGGTGAAGGCAAAATTAAACTGGCTACGGAACGCACAGGTACATAAAGCTGTTATTCTTCCCGTGGTCCTTATGCAAAATGGAAATATGCCATAATGAAAAATATCCATTGTCAGGTCCTCCGTATTAGTTTGCTGAGATCATATGCACAAACAGACTTCACAGTTTTGTCTAAAGGAATTCAGGCACTTCATGCCTTTTTGGATACAATCCGAAATGTTTTCTTCCTTCTGTCGTTAGTCACTTCCTCTGATAACTCTTGAGTTTTCTGAGCTTACAGAAGCTATGCACATACACTGATTAACCAGGATGTTATGACCACCTACCTAATAGCCAGTATGTCCACTTTGTCATGGAAGACAGCGGGTATGCGTCGTGGCATGGAAGCAGTGAGGCTTCGGTAGGTCGTTGGAGTGAGTTGCATCACATCTGCACACACAAATCATCTTAATCCCGTAAATTCCAGGGAGGGGGGCGATGAGCTCTGATTCCATGTCCAGTCAAATCCCAGTTGTGTTCCATGGGTTTAGATCTGGCGAGTTGAGGGCCACCACATCAATTGGAACTCACCACTGTGTTCCTCAAGCCACTCTATCAGACTTATGGCCTTGAGACACGGCACATTATCTTGTTGAAAAATGCCATTGCCATCAGGAAACGGGATCGTAGTGAAGTGGTATACGTGGTTTGCAACCAGTGTCGGATACTCCTTCGCCTTGCACGAGCTCCACTGGAACCATGGAAGCCCACGTGAATGTTCCTCAGAACATAATGGAGCCACTGCCAGCTTGTCTCCATCCTGCAGTATATGCATCAAGGAGATGCTCCACTGGACGTGGTTTCATCTTGGTTTCGCCACTTGTTGAAGACACCACAGCACTCCCCGAACACCCAAAATGTCGTGCAGTTTCTGAAATAGTCGTACTGAGCCTCCTGGTCATCGAAGTCTGCCTTCGGTCAAACTCAGGTAGATCGCGCGCTTTCCCCATTCTACATACGGAAAGCACGTTCACTGATACTACATACAGCGTGGATGTGTCTGACTAGCTGTCATTCCTCGCCAGGTGAAGCTACTATCGCCTGGGCGGGTCAGTATCGGTGGTAGGTCAGTGGTCATGATGTTCTGGAATATCGGTATATCTATGCCTTGTATCGACTCCTAATGATAGAACTTTTACCTCTATCGGTCACTGACGCTCTAATCTGGCGGTCCTGCTTTAGCGCTCAACAAGCTCCACCCGTTTAGAGTGCTGTATACGCAGTCTTGGGTTCTGACTACGTTCCTCCTGAAGTACCTTCGAGTCTTCGTGCTGCTGCTAGGGTTGTGTCTGAACATGACTCCAACTGTTCGAACAGTTGGCGTCACAAATCGGGAAATTCGTGTTCTGTTCGATCTTTTGATCGGTCTGCGATCTAGTGACTTGTGTTGATACTATCACAACAACCTGTCTTAGAATTTTTATGAGCTATGTATCTCGGCACTAAAAAAAGCTGTGAAACACGGACTGAAATATCTTGTAGGGTGCAGTTCACTCGCAACAGTGGCAGCTAATAAATAAATAATTCTTGAGCTTTCGCTCGTCCCGCGATCTGCTGAGATCTGATGGTACTATTTCCAAGTCTGATCATTCCGCTGTAAAAATTACACCTAGTTTATCACGATACATTTCGACTGTTTGGCATTTAATTCTCGATTAGTTGTCTTGACTGTTTCATTTGAATGTTGATGTCTTGCTTTCGATCTGATTTAAATATGGCAAAGCTCTTGTCTGTTATTCAAACATGAAAACAGGGACTGTGTTTCTCATTTGCAACCTACTTGGAAATCATTACCGGTTTTGATAATCAAATAAAATATTATACTGGTATCAGCAAAGAAATATTTTTGTTGCTTTACTTAAAAACTAACGTAGATGTTTATATATACGCACACACTGTATGAGAATTCGTATTGTAAATTTATTCAGAGACAATGGTAGTTTGTGCACCGGTAGGATTTAATGATATTTCCTCCACTGTTTCACGAAATTGTGAAATTCATGTAGAGCTTATTGTTGTGGCTAGTTCGTAATTTCTTGTGTATCCCTTGCACTCACGCCGCGCGAGTCGAATGTCACGTGATTATTCGAACAAGTTCGATACTGTAACGAACGCTGCAGCGTATCGGAAAATCTCGAGCGGATATCGTTTTCCCAGGCCTAGCTGAACAGTGGAGACGGCCTCACGAAGAACCGATGAAGTGGGCGACGCTGTTCACACTTACCCCTTCGAGCGGACGTAGCGGGTCGCGCGGGTGACAAACCATGGCCACCTGAACGTAAGAAACTAGCTGGTGGCGACTTCGCTCACTGCACCACCAGTGGACAACCGAAGACAGTTGACTCGCTGAGAGCTCTCAAAACACTAGCTGTCAGCAGTTTAGTGTCGCACAACTAATCACTGGTGCTTTGACGGAAAATGAACCATGGCCAGATTAAGTGGCCAAATTTCATTTGCTTCTCCTGTGTTGATGCAGTGCGACGTATACTCGTCAAAAGAAGTTTTGCGGCCCACCGGTTCCCAGAACTCCCGAAGATAAACGTTGACTGTGGATATTATATCACAAACACAGTCCCTTTGACTGTTCAGAGATGTTACTAAACAAGCGCAAAGATGTAAACATTCTCGCATGATTACCGCGTATTAGACGGAGGGGGTCCGACAGCCGATCAGTTCCAGTCATTCCACCTGGAAGGTGGAACACGACTCATGGTGTCTGTAGTTCAACCATGCGTACCCGGTCAATACCGCGGTTCAATCGCGTCCGCTAAGTTACTTTGTGCCAGGAAGGGCTCTCAGCAAGAGAAGTGTCCAGGCATCTCGGAGTGAACCAAAGCAACGTTTGTAATGCTGCGCTTTTTGCACACACGATACTCTTTAAAGCCTGTACTATGATAAGTTGACGGGCTTCACCTTGTGAGAAAGGATTTTAGTATAGATATTGACCGCGTGTACCTGAATGGAGGCAAATCAGACTTACATCCACTCTGTAATAACAATGATACATCAAGCAAGTCCGAAATGCAACTACACGTCAGGACGGACAAGAAACAACACAGAAGATGATACCAATTTGTTAACAATACGGTCGCCAGCCTGATTAGGCATTAACTGAGTTTCTTCCCTGTACAAGTTGATGTACGTTCGTGCAAAACAACACGTAGTAACACAGCATAATATGGTAAATTTTAGAACCAGAAAATCTACTGAACTGATAATTTCACTTTCTGTACTAATATGGATCAACCATAAATACATAACATTACACTATAATGTTTACTATAAAACTTCGTACTGTCTATTTATCTGATTAAAATCGGGCATAGGTTACCCTAGAAATAGGACTTTCGAAACACACACACAATGTCAATTTTGATAAAGGTAAAACACTGATAAATTTTGGCCTTTATATTGGCTTTAACTTTGCTGGTCAAATCAGTTTAGAACACTTCAGAACTCAAATGAATAAAAAAGAGGAGGGGGGCCTGAAACTGTTATGATCACTGTATTAAAACAATTAATTACTGAAATCATTATGCCCTCAAGATTTCCAACATATGATTTTCTACTCTTTTTGTCTTATTTCCTGCTCATTTAAATACCATTATATCAGCCTCAAAATAATTAAACTTCATTTCTAAATCGATATCAAAATTATCTTCCAACTTTGTCAGACCTTTGTTATTCGTCTATTAGTTCATTAACAAAAAAAGTTCTTTAAACATCATTCTAACATAGCTAGGTCTGCAGGTAATTATTATTAACACAAACTTTAATTTTTCATCTTGGGACACTCATATTGCACAACATTTAGAAAGGACCCTGTCTAGGTTAGTTGTGATGATAATTAAATGACAGGACAGTTCTGGCAAAATTTAAGTTGTTATTGAACAGTATGGAACAAAAGTAACAATGGTCCACACGAATACAGTACTAAAAGTTTCAACCTGTTTGTATCGATGTGGCGGCTGGCGAGTGGCGAGATGGCGAGGCACAGAGGACACATACAATCACAGCAATGGCTCTTGATGTATCGGCACTTTACTTCTTCATAGCGTCGCAATACTTTTCCATTTAGTGCCTATGGAATTTTGCCATGCTGTATAGACGTCGGAACGGCATATCCGAGGCTCAATGAAACCACGTCTTCCAGGAGAGCCTCCTCGATCCAGAACGTGTTGCTCAGACCAATGCCCAACTCCGACTACTACTTCTGAGCCCATTATGCCGTGCAGCGCCCGTGTGCATGTTCCCGCGCTCACCTGCCATCCACCTTTTACCGCTCCCCTACAGACAGGGTATTCACCAGAGGTTTTGCATTCTACATATCCTAACACATTGCCTACGTATGGACCAGACGCACAATTACAATTTTAAACATGTTACAATAGATTCAACGTTTGTTACACTTCAATTCTCTTACAATATTGCTTGAGATTTGACATAAACATTAATATTCACATTGAAAATTGTTTACAGTTTCTTTAACATAATAGCATGAAACAAAAAAAAAAAAAAGAAATGAAATCGGAACATCGATTACACTAATTTATCGAAAATCAGAGGAAAAAATTATTATATGTACAATAGTACAGCGTTGTTGTTGTTACACGTTGTTCGGACATGGAGGAGATACAGAGAGACAGGAACTGTCGATGACATGCCTCGCTCAGGCCGCCCAAGAGCTAGTACTGCGATGGATGACTGCTATCTGCGGGTTATGACTCGGAGGAACTCTGACAGCAACACCACCATGTTGAATAATGCTTTTCGTGCAGCCACAGAACGTCGTGTTACGACTCAGACTGTCAGCAATAGGCTGCATGATGCGCACATTCACACCAGACGTCCATGGCGAGGCGCATTTTTGCAACCACACCATGCAGCGCGGTGCAGTCGGGTCCACCAACATGCCGAATAGACCGCTCGGGATTGGAATCACGTTCTCCTTACCGCTGAGTGTCGCATTTGCCTTCAACCAGACAATCTTCGGAGACGTGTCTGGAGGCAATCTGGTCAGGCTGAACGCCTTAGACACACTGTCCAGCGAGTGCAGCAAGGTGGAGGTTCCTTGCTTTTTTTCGGGTGGCATTATGTGGGGCCGACTTACGCCGCTGGTGGTCATGGAAGGTGCCGTAACGCCTGTACGATGCGTGAATGCCATCCTCAGACTGATAGTGCGACCACATCGGCAGCATATTGTCGAGGCATTCTTCTTCATGGACGACAATTCGCGCTCCATCTTTCACATCTTGTGAATGACTTCCTTCAGGATGACGACATCGCTCGACTACAGTGGCCAGCATGTTCTCCATACTTGAACATCATCGAACATGCCTGAGATAGATTGAAAAGGGCTGTTTATGGACGGCGTGACCCACCAACTACTCTGAGGGATCTATGACGAATCGCCGTTGAGGAGTGGGACAATTTGGGCCAACTCTACCTTGATGAACTTGTGGATAGTATGCCACGACGAATACAGGTATGCATAAATGCAAGAGGACGTGCTACTGGGTATTAGAGGTACCGGTGTGTACAGCAGTCTGGACCACCGCCTCTGAAGGTCTCGCTGTATGGTGGTAGAACATGCAGTGCGTAGTTTTCATGTGCAATAAAAAGGGTGGAAAAGATCTTTATATTGATCTCTACTCCAGTTTTCTGTACAGGTTCCGGAACTCCCGGAACCGAGGTAACGCAAAACTTTTATTTGATGTGTGTGCTTCCAGTTGAGTTCTTAATATAATTCGTAAAGTTGAAAATCACTGTCATTGGGTTGTGGCATACAGGGTATCCGAAGAATAATGGTCAACATGCAAAGATATTCGGCGCAGGAAAGTCTGATAAACATGTGTTAGATCAACGCTTACGTTAAGAGCTATGACTACTTCATCATCTTTGCCACTGGGAAACAAATATCTTCTACCTCATGCTCTTCGCTTTCTGTATTTTGGGAGGAGGTAGTACGAACCAAGACAAGCACAAATCGTGTAGTAAGCATGCGTTCGAAATTGCATACTTCTATATCTATGTGCACTTGTTCAGTAGAAGAGATTTGATTCAGAGTATCGATGATAGAGAAGTATTCATAAACTGAGGAGCCAAAGAAACTGTTACACCTGCCTTAATTCGTGTAGGGCCCCCATGAATACGCAGAGATTCCGCAATGCGAAGTGGCGTGGACCCGATTAATGTCTGGCGTTGGGCTGGAAGGAACTGACGCCATCAAACCTGTAACGCTGTCCATAAATCTGTAAGAGTACTAGGAGTCGTAGATCTCTTATGAACAGCAGGTTGCAAGGCATCACACATATGCTCAACAATGTTCATGTCTGGAGAGTTTTGGGGCCGGCGTAAATGTTTAAACTCAGACGAGCGTTCGCCGAATCATTCTGTAGCATTTCTGGACTTGTGGGGAGTCGTATTGTCCTGCTATAATTGCCCAAGTCCGTCGGAATGCACGGTGAACAGAACGGAACGGGTGATCAGGCAGGATCCTTACGTACATGTCTCCTGTCAGAGTCGTATCAAGACGTATCAGGGGGTCCCATATCAATTCAGCTGCACATGGTGCACACCAATACACAGCCACCACCAGCTTGAACAATCCCTTGCTGACATGCAGGGTCCATAGGTTCATGAGGTTGTCTCCATACCAATACTCGTCCATCCCCTCGATACAATCTGAAACGAGACACGTCCGACCAGGCAACATGTCTGCAGTCATCAGCAGTCCAATGTCGGTGTTGACGGGCCCAGGCGAGGTGTAATGCTTTGTGTCGTGCTGTCATCAACGGTACACGAGTGGGGTTTCGGCTCTGAAAGCCCATAGCGACGATGTTTTCCTGAGTAGTTCGCACGCTGACACTTGTGAATGGCACAAGAAGTTATTGCCGCCCAGGTTTGTACAGAAACTGTACATTCCATGTTCGAAATCGTAGTCCTTTTCTATGCTTAGTTCGTTGTATTGGGTGTCTGTTCTGGATCTGAGACATCTCTCTAGCTATCGTAACACGACTGGTTTTACGAGGTGGGGTTGTTTGCCGCCCGACAAACCCCCAATCTGGAGGGCCAGATCAAATCCTCAGTCTCAAATGTACTCAGACGTTGTTGGATTGTCACTGACGTTCTCTGTGCACAACAGTATCAAACTGTGAACGTGACAGTAGTGGGGCAAGGAGAGCACGACCGCAATTTGTTGGTATGGGTTAAAATGGCAGAAGGGGTAATTCTTACTTTTGATGGACAGGTCCTTATCTGATGTTCCACCACCCACCCTCCTCCCCCTCCCCCCTCATCACTCTCAGACTACCCTCCACTGATACAAGCACACTTTTAATTTGATTGAGTAGTTAATTAAATCGATCAAATAAATAAACCCCCAACTGGGAAATCCCCCCAGCCCTTCCCCTACCCTCCCCTACCCAGAAGCTTGCAGGAAAAAGACTTGACTTGTCATTTGGAGAGAAATCAATTGCAGTGTATGGAACGTTGTTTAAACAATTTAGACAAATGTGGAATATTGTTTACTAAAACAGTTTAAGGGATACGAGGCCATACATGGAACGTAGTTCATTTATTTATGTAAAGAATTTGGCGGGAAATCGATTGCAGTGATGAAATATTGATTAAACAATTTAGAAAATATGTGGAATATTGTTTATTTAAACAATTTATGGGGTAGAAGGTGAAGTATGGAATATTTAAACAATTATGATGCTTTTTCATTCCAATTACAAAAGGAAACACATATTTACACTATCACAGATGTGTGTGAAAAACTTTCTCGCATCTTGCCACTCAAGCAGGCTGTCAGTAGTCGGGACACACTGGATGGATTTTGGAAACGCCAGCGGGCTCGCCATACTGCTCAGCCGTCAGCTGCCGTCTCAAGCAGTGTCTATGCATGAACCAACCTGTCGGATACTAGCGCACGCGAGAGACACCTGCCTTGAAAAGCAAATACCTGATTCGTAATCGATCCTAAAATGCTGCTGAAATTAATAAACAACTAATTTCTAGTGATTGTGATGTAGGGTTGGGGTTGGGTTGGGTTGTTTGGGGAAGGAGACCAGACAGCGAGGTCATCGGTCTCATCGGATTAGGGAAGGATGAGGAAGGAAGTCGGCCGTGCCCTTTCAAAGGAGAGAGAGAGAGGGGGAGAGAGAGAGAGAGAGAGAGAGAGAGAGAGATACTTTTCTTTGCAAGTGACATAAGAACTGGCATGGGATATTTCATTCTACCATGAGCTCTAAACTGCCCTAGCCTTCCTGGCGAACTTCTTTGTGGCGCATTTCGTGAACTACTTCAGGAGTTATTACATGTTGTGCAGAATATCACATCTTGAAGATGTCACAAATCTTGCCTCGGAAGAAGTCCACTGGAAATATTAACTAAATTGTTAATATAGCATTTAAACAATTTGCTTTGTGCACTTAAAACTACCCAAAATAAAAAAGATCAACACTGCACAGTAGTTTGCATGCATAAGCAACAGTGTTCTGTTTTTGATGAGAAATTTCATTAAGTAATCCAAACCTATTATTATTTGACATCACATTCGGAAGCATTGATATATGAAGTGATAGTTGGAATTTCAAATTTCGATGTGAATTTATACCATCACGTTTATAGAGTTCCCAACCATTGCAGGTCTGCTAAGCGTATTTTCTTTTTTAAAGCGCTATAGATTTCCTCCGCTACATCAGGGTGAAGAAGGAGGGAGGGGAGGGTGTACCACATGATGGGATATTTTTAATAACAACAACAAATACTGGTGCAAGACGGATGCTGCTGCGATATATTGAGTAGCACTAAACATGACACACTTAAACCATGATCCAGTCGGTAGGAGCAGCTGTTATGACTAGATGTCAGAGATCCAAGAAACACTTGCACATCCCATGCACTCATGTCCCAATATCCACACGAAGCCTGCCGCTGGCGCCAACACTCAGAGAACTGCAGCCACAGTCTTCGACGCATGTGTATAACGGAGTGCATCAGCTCCAGATGTGGAGGGCTTCCGGGGATGATTGATAGGAATCAGATGTTATCAATACGTCCAGTCCAAACTCATACCCATATTGAATCTTCTCTCATGCAACACACACATCCACTTCTGTCCCACTCATCCAGCACACAGTCACTTCGCCAACTCTCAATGCCATGGCAAGGATCAGACATGTCGGTGCACTCTTTGTACCCACCACTGGCTATGCTATTCTGCAACTTCTGGTTGCTGGAGCTTCGTGACTACCCTTGCACCGTGCTGTGGTGCGCTGCAAAAGAAGGAACTGCAGCTTGAAAGTATACATCAGTTCTAAACGATTTCACTTTGACATACATCCACGACTAATAGGTCGGAAGCCCCAACGGTCTAGCGCTATAACATGTTTTCAGTACAAAACCGTGTAGCCTTCTCTCTTACCAATAGCTTCTTGGTACTGACCCCACACATTAGAACAATACTTTAGAGTTGATAGCGCAGTTGATTTACGAAAAATGCTTGAAACTACGTCCGTCTGGAGCTCCATCATGCATAAAAGGGATACGTTTCTTCTTTTTAACCATCAGTTATATCATCACAGCACTTTCATATCTACTACACACCGATAAGGGGTGCTAACCTCCTCAACATGCCCGTATCTGGAGAGTTTTGTGCACTTGGATGGGTGCCACGAGTAAGACTGGAGGTAACAGTAATTATGGACTCGGCTCACTCTGTTCCTCCATGAGACACGGAATGTACCTCCTATTTCTGGTCAGCTGCAAATTAAATTGATAACGATGTCGCAGGAAGTGTTGGTCAAAGGCAATGGGGGAAGATCTTTCAATCTCTAACTTAGCCTAAGATTGTGAGAATGCTGTGTGTCCCATCCATGTAGGGAGAGATGGGCAATCGTAATCGTAAATTGCGCACTATGATCGAAGTGCTAGGAATATGTAGATCACTATCTGGTACACTTTGGTATATATATATATATATATATATATATATATATATATATATATATATATATATATATATATATGTTCGAGAATTAACAATGAATGGGCGTACTGCACAGTCATCTATCTACATTCGCAATCTAGTATACAGTGCTCGCAAAGTAGTGGAGGGGTGTTTCATCGACGATACAGAGACAGGGAAACATGCTCCCATGTCATTGGTTGGCGTTGAAGTTCCTGAAAAAACTGGTAAAATTGATCGCACTATCAACTTTAATGCTTGTTAGAGTAAATCAACAGTCTCTTCCATCCCATCCATCCACTGGTGCGCTGTTGATAGCACATGATGATCGACTGACATCACTTGTATGAGTTGGAGAGAGAGTCTAAATGTAGGGGCAACACCCTCCAACCATGGCCTGCACCAAAACAGTGATCACGACTGCTATGTGGGGGATCAATCGAAATGGGACACCTAGACATCTGCTACCACGTCACTGTGAAAGATAACTTTAAATGTAGAGGTTATCAATGTGGAATCAATGGAAACGGGCACCTGGATATCTGCTACCGCATCACTGCGAAAAACAACTTTAAATGTAGAGGTCATCAGTCACCCTTGGGCAGCTGTTGGAAATTGCCCCACTACACCACAAAACTCTCCTAGTTTCCATATATCATGATGTATTCTGCATTTTTTGTCAATAAGAAACACTGTCCCTGCTTTTTATTTCAGTTATCCTGTGTATTATGGAAGCAGCAGCAACATAATTTACAACATTCAATGTCCAGCTTTCTGTGAGAGCCAATGAATCAAATCGTTTTAATGTTGGGTTAGCACCTGACTCGGACCTCAAAGTCGTGGTGGAAAAACAAAATGATGGTGATGTATGTAGCTGTAGTCATACACTGCTAGGATGTGACACAGCGGAAAAAAACAATGTATCAAATAACAACACAGGGCCCTGTCTTGCAACTGATAGTCTGTGGGGTATGGCCCTCCTACTGTAAAGGTGAAGAAATTTTACAAATATCTGTTGAAGCAACTTCGATCACTGGCCACCTGCTCCCATGAAGCAATATCTGCATATTTAATAGGATCGCCACATATGCTCGATGTTAACATGAAGACAGTATTTTTTTTTTTTTTTCGAAATGTAGATCAGAAGAGAGGAATGTGTTAATATCTTGTTGAGTTTTCTCTCAGATGATGTTAGCAGAGTTTTTATAGTTTGTAGTTTATCTATATTGGATAGTAAAAAATAACAATGATAGAGACAGTGTTCGGGTGACAGACATAATTGAACCCTTAGTTATACAGATCTCCTTCAGACTGCAGTACCTGTATATAGTTTGGAGATGCGTTACAATGCAGTAGCAAATTCCTCATCTTTGTTCCGGTTCAGTATGATGTGGTGTATCCTAATTTTCCCAAGAAGAAACACCACTGTAACTGTTTGTACTGTCTTTCCTATTACTAGTTCTTGTTGCAGGAATAGCTTCATTTGGTGCAGGCGTTACACATTGTACACAGATGGCTAAGCTATGACAACATGTTCCCATTCCCTCCATATGATCTAAACATAGTCTTGTCGCATTAACTCAGCTCACTCTGTTTTTACGTGGGTTGCAAAAGGTGGTAGACATGGCGCTTTCCGACTTCTGCACAGTTCCGACTTAAACTGGAACGATCACATGCACAAAGCTGCAGGGAGGGGGGGGGGGGGGGTGCAGGGAACAGATGTTAGTGCTGAGGTTCAAAAAATGGTTCAAACGGCTCTGAGCACTATAGGACTTAACATCTATGGTCATCAGTCCCCTAGAACTTAGAACTACTTAAACCTAACTAACCTAAGGACAGCGCATAACACCCAGCCATCACGAGGCAGAGAAAAATCCCTGACCCCGCCGGGAATCGAACCCGGGAACCCGGGCGTGAGAAGCGAGAACGCTACCGCACGACCACGAGCTGCGGACCAGTGCTGAGGGACTGTCTAAAAAACCACGCAGCTGTTTTGCTGTAGCAGATAGGTCTGAAAAAAGATGACTCGTGCTGACATACAAGCGTGTCACGAACATGATTAATCAGTGGCTGTAATCATTAAAAGACATCCACACAGGACCCATTGCAAGTGTGGTTGAATGGATACACTTGATTCCAAGTCACAGGCAACATTTCTGCCAGAAAGCATAACATTTTCAGCGACTCTTGTATGCCTGTAGAGCCAAGACCACTTTTTATGAAGGGTGACAATAACATAGTCATTGTGTTTGTGTTTTTAATAGCACCGTCCCTACGTGAAATGTATGTTTCCAGTGGTAGAATCTTTCTGCAGTCAGCATCAAATATCAGCTCTCAATAGTGTTCCTCGAAAAAAACATCGTCTTCCTTCCAGGGATTCCCATTTGAGCTACTGTGACGCATGATGTAGCAAATAAGGAAAGATTTTTTTCATATCTGATAAGAAAATACTTACAGGAAATGTTACCTATGCCGTTCTGTTACAGGATTTTTACAACAAGTAACTATACTTTAGTGATGTGAGAATACGTGTATGCCTTGAATTCTTCTGTCTTCGAAAATAGCTTGTATAAAAGAGAGAAATATACATTTCACATGAGAATTTAGAGGTGTATGGTCAACAACATCGCTGACTCAAATTGGGTAAAGTAGATTTTTTAAACAGGTGGAATATTTACAGCGCATGACATACATTCTACCTGAAAGTTTCTCTACGATAAATTATGATGAGAAACTGTAAAGTGATAAAACTACTACCTTTCACACCAAAGAAAACATTTCTTTGTAACACAAACACTAGATACGTTTCCAGAGGTGCTGCTTACGAAGCCTGATAGTAGACACGCGAAAATGTATACGAAGAAACTGTGACATCTTATGAGGAAATAAACACTACGATCATTAACGAATGCATTTAGAGAATGACGAACATGAAAAGTATAGCAACAATCACTTCGTTTCTATATGAAACGATTTATGTCCAAGGTGAGCAGAAAAATGGACTACTTCACATACATCTTCGTTTGTTTAGAGGAAGGTACCAGAACAAGTTTTCCACTCATTACACATGAATTGGAAGTCCTCTGATGACTGTGGTTTGGAGACGTTTGCTGTTAACGATCGCAAGTAGTTACTGATCTAAGTCACACAACAGAACACGCAGTAGTAGGCGAATCGACCGCGGGTTGTACCACACAACTGATACACCCCGAGAGAAGCACGGAAAAAGTGGCTAAATCCGCGATAAATGGCCTGCAGCAACATATCCCTCTCTCCCTCTCACCCGATCAGTACTTCTACTTCCTATGTTTCTTTAACTCGGGTCCATGTCACTTTAGAGGCAGATGGCTGTCTTTTCGAGGAAATCATCAAAGACGGCAGTCAGCTTGGATGTATCACTATTACCTCAACAGACATACAGGAGAGTGTTGTTAAAAAACCATACAGCAAATAATTTCTTAGCTGACACCTCAAGATTGTGATTGACGGAGAGTACGAAGAAGCACATTGTACTCGTAAATATTGCTTGTTGGGGTTTAAAGCAACTAAATAGTCCTGCGCAGGGTCAAACACGTGATTCATTCTGCATCGTCCTGATGTAGCGGAGAGAACCACTCAACTAGGAATTCTATAGCGCTTTAAAAAAGAAATTACGCTTAGCAGACCTGTAGTGGACGGGACTCTATAAACGTGACGGTATAAATTCACATTGAAATTTGAAATGCCAGCTATTATTTCATACATACCGCTTCCTCTCATGACGTCAAATTAATAACAGGTTTGCGTTATTTAATGAAATTTCTCTTCAAAAACATAACACTGCTGCTTAAGCATGCAAACTACTGCGCAGTGTAGATCTTTTTTTTTATTTCGAGTAGTTTTAAGCTGTGCGAAACAGATTGTGTAATCGCTATATTGACGATTTAATTAATATTTCTCGTGGTACATCTTCGGAAGCAACATTTTCAAGATGTGATATTCCGCACCATGTTTAATAACTCCCGAAGCAGTTCATGAAATGTACCATAAGGAAGTGCGCCAAGGAGGATGGGGCAGTTAAGAGCAGTTTCGAGCCCATTTAGTACGGGGAACTTCAACTAGGTGGTGTGGATTGGCATAAAACAGAAATTACGGATTTTAAGAAATGATGGACAGTTATGATATACCACAACAACAGAAACTACAAACGTACAAAAAGAATTACAAATGAAGGTAAAAAGATGCATAAATGAAAAAAGAAACTAATTCTGGCGGTACAGTTTGTGCATACGCTTTGTGCTATTAATTCTATGGCCCCACTGTTTCCATTTATGTAAACTGCACATCGGCATGATCATGTAGACCTCGCCGACGAAATGACTCTTTTTCAGGAGTGAACTCGGATAATGTAGACACTCTGACATAAGTGCATGTTTGGCACTGGCTAAAATTAGAGCCCTCCTTGGATCAGTAAAGGATGACTTTGGACTGAGGAAACCATTATACAAAAGCCCAAAATATTGTTGGATGGCTCATATTGGCCAGATTATCAGTACTATTCAGAATCGATGTGTAGAATACTATCGTCACCCCCGTTTGCTCTAGCCAGAGAAATTCTCAGTGGCAGAACAGTGTCTTAATGAGGGACACAAAATGTTGCGTAATGTGACACAAATGATCGCCGTTGCTTCCCACTATTGCGACCGTGTGCTAACGACTCTACTGTAATTCGAATATCTAATAATATTGTTAAGAGAGATACAAGTTTCACATTAAGTGAGACGTGGAATCCGATTTTACCCGATATTAAACAATAACTGTCTTCATTTCAACCAGTGGATACTTTTAATAAGTGTTCTGTTAGTGATGTACTGTGTTGCCAGTTTCTTCCACCGGTGCGCTACTACTTCACTTGCGCTTGAGGACACCAGCACTGCTGCTCGCACACCTGCTGTGGGCCAGCTACAGTGTATAAATGGGCTGCCGATTGCGTTGGAAATACAGTTCCGGTGAGAATGTGCACCAGCACACTCACCTGAAGCTGGCGGATAGTTGCTCTGTTGAAATGTTGTGTCAAGATGACTACATTATCTCATCTTTTCTGCCTTTATTTGTAATCCTATTTAAACGTTTGTAGCTTTTAATTGTATTTTGTATTACAGTTGTTGATCGTTTCTTAAATAATGTAATTTCTTTGTTATGTCTGTCCACACCATCTAGGTGAAGTTTCCCTTACTAAACTTCAGACATCGTACAGTTTTCGTGCAGTTCAACGTATATGTTCACACGTTTGTTTCGAGGAAACTACTGCTCTCGATAGAGATGATACTACATTTCTACAGATTTGTAAGCATGATCCTATTTCTGTCCTGTAAATACCGGTGTGTTTCCCTTACTAAACTTCAGACAGCGTACAGTTTTCGTGCAGTTCAACGTATATGTTCACATGTTTGTTTCGAGGAAACTACTGCTCTCGATACAGATGATACATTTCTACAGATTTGTAAGCATGATCCTATTTCTGTCCTGTGAATACCGGTGTGTTAAGAAGAAAGTTAATAGTTTATACAGATGATACTACATTTCTACAGATTTGTAAGCACGATCTTATTTCTGTCCTGTGAATACCGGTGTGTTAAGAAGATAGTTTATAGTTTCTGCCCTGACTTCTGCGCGCTTTTTGTCCCTTTTACCTATTACTTTCAAGATTTCTTAACGTTATATTTGCCTTATTGGTCCACGACTCATTCTGCACCCTTTTTCACTAATCCTTAGCCGAGGGTGTCTTGCCACGGTTCGCCCGTCTCCCCCCGTCAGAGGTTCGAGTCCTCCCACGGGCATGAGTGTGTGTTTTGTACTTAGCGTAAGTTAGTTTAAGTTAGATTAAGCAGTGTGTAAGGCTATGGACCGATGACATCAGCAGAACTTACCACAAATTTCCAAACTAATGCTTAAATGCAGAATACTACGCAAGTGTCCCTTACGATTTTTTAAAATTTCTTATGTACTCATCATAGAGTTGAATGATAGGACGATGCCCCATTTTTTGTACTGATATATTATTTTCTCCATTTCTTTGTAGAGAATCTGATAATGTCCAAAAGGGAGAAACGCATTACTAAATAACCATTATTTTTTAACCAAGACTATTTTCTTTTCGAAATAATTCGTAATGGAAGCTGTAACAGCCAGCCAATTCAGGGAAAAGATTTTATAGAAAAACTAAGAACGCGGTAAATTGTCGACATGATGGTTCCAACTCAGTTTGCCAACGACTGGCCCACACGTCCGAGAAAGAGGAAAGTTGTATGCCAAGAACTTTTTCAGAAATTCCTCTAGATCTTCTGGTAGATCAGCCTCCGTTTCGGATACTCTATTAACTTCTCTGCTGTCCAGTACCAAATGAATTGTAGCGCCCTTTTTATCCTCAACTGTCAAATAGTTTTTATATGAAGATGTGAATTTCAGTGTTCTTCTGTAAAATTAGCTTGTCTCTATTTATGTCCATCAGTGCATGATACACTTGCACGAAATCCATACCCAATAACAATGATGTAGAGAGATTGACCACAATTACGAAATTTCACTCAATGGTATGACCTTGACATATTGAGACGTCGAAAGGCATGTAATACCTTCCAATATCAATCTCGGACCCCTTTTTATCCAACGTAGTGCAGCAACTCAACATACTGTGGGCTCAGCAAGTCGCTGAAAGTCCCCAGCGGGAATACTGAGTCATTGGTGCCTCTATAGCTATCCACAATTGCG
Source organism: Schistocerca piceifrons (assembly GCF_021461385.2). Classification (NCBI taxonomy): domain Eukaryota; kingdom Metazoa; phylum Arthropoda; class Insecta; order Orthoptera; family Acrididae; genus Schistocerca; species Schistocerca piceifrons. The sequence continues at coordinate 774,223,398 of NC_060140.1, read as the reverse complement.
AAACTGTTGCCGGTACAGGATTTTCTCCACCAACTGACCTCTAGATTATTTAAATGTGTGATGGAATTCGTATCGGGCGATCTGGGAGGCCATATCATTCACTCAATTTGTCCAGAATGTTCTTCAAAGCGGTCACGAGAAATTGTGACTGGTGACATGGTGCTTTGTCATCCCTAAAAATTCCATTGTTGTTTGGGAATATTAAGTCCATAAATGGTTGAAAATAGTCTCTCAATAGCCGCATGTAACCATTTACTGTCAATGATCGGTTACGTTTGACCGGAGGACCCAGTCAAACACAGCCCGTAATATTATGGAGGAGGATTACGCGGAGATTAGTGTTTAAGGGGAGTTGCGCCCTACCCCGACAACGTTAAATTTAGTGACTTGGCTTCCCTGTGTTTCAGGAACCACTGTAGCCATTGTCATGAAACTTTTACAGGACATTAAACTGCATGTTCTGAGTCTACTGAACTACAATAATTGCATTTCAGCCACTGCTTTCGGAAATACAATTTTTTAATTACACGGTTAAAATTGTGTACATTTTTGTACGATGTCCTAAATGATTTTAATTATACGTAATATTATGTTCTTTTTTTAGTTCAGTAGACTCAGGACATGCATGTTATTACTCCCTGAAAACTTGAATACTCTACTACAAGTGGTTTCTGAGATTTAGAAAAAATACAATAGGAAATGTAAATTTTCAGCAACAGCTTCTAAAGTTTCAAAAGACTGTAACTCACTTAATATATGCTTAAATTTTTTTTATTTTTAGTCACTCAAAAGCACGCTGCACCATACTGTATATCATCCTCTTGATCTTTTCCCAAGTTTTTTATTCTTTTCTTCTTTCTGGACACCCTCCTTACTGGCCAACTGTGCTGCATGCTCTGCTTTATCAATGCGAACCTTGTCCATCCGTTCAAGTTCTCTGACGCAGTTTACTCCAGGATTAATTACCATATGCTGTAGCACTTTCACCCTACTAATGTTGCCATCATTAAAATCAATAACAGCATCTTTGTCCCCCACTTCAGTGTCTTCATCCCAACAAAAACATTTTTTGCTAAGCGTCATACTTTACATTTTGAAAGATATGCCAATCTACTCGTCACTTTTTCTCGGAAAAACGTTAGCACTTCGATATACAACGCTTGGTTCAAATGGCTCTGAGCACTATGGGACTCAACTGCTGTGGTCATTAGTCCCCTAGAACTTAGAACTACTTGAACCTAACTAACCTAAGGACATCACACACATCCATGCCCGAGGCAGGATTCGAACCTGCGACCGTAGCAGTCGCACGGTTCCGGACTGCGCGCCTAGAACCGCGAGACCACCGCGGCCGGCTATACAACGCTTGTTTATACTTTTTTTTTGGTCATCAATCAGTCTACTGACTGGTTTGATGCGGCCTGCCACGAATTCCTTTCCTGTGCTAACCTCTCCATCTCAGAGTAGCACTTGCAACCTACGTCCTCAATTATTTGCTTGACGTATTCCAATCTCTGTCTTCCTCTACAGTTTTTGCCCTCTACAGTTCTCTCTAGTACCATGGGAGTCATTCCCTCATGTCTTAACAGATGTCCTATCATCCTATCCCTTCTCCTTATCAGTGTTTTCCACATATTCCTTTACTCTCCGATTCTGCGTAGAACCTCCTCATTCCTTACCTTATCAGTCCACCTAATTTTCAACATTCGTCTATAGCACCTGTAACGCCGGAAATGCATATCCTCCTATTTCCATCTATTGCAATGCAAATTTTTTTCCTTATTTTGTTACCTGAAGATATGACGTTTCTGTGTCTTTGTATACTGTAAATGTTTTACTATTTGTATATATATGCATTTATGTCGATGTGTAATTGGTTTGTTTTGCGAATATTATTTGTATTTATACGCTGGGTCTGGCCTAGGGAAAGCTATGCTGTCGAACGAATACATCGATAGGTCGTGTGGAGAACCAAAGTGTTTAGGATCTTCGGTAGTGTTAACTCTGCCGCGTGGAGGGCGGGCTGCGCAGAGTCTGGCTGGAGGGGGGCAGTGGAGCAGGTGTGTTGTGTGACGCTCCCGCGAGTTGCCGCGCTTTCGGGGTTGGGCAGCATGTAATTGCGCTCGACTTGCTATGATAGTTTCTGACACGGTGTCGCGGACGGGAAGCATTAGCTGGCGCACATCAAGAGCCCGTTTCGCCTGGTGACGGTGTCGAGAAGAAGGCGCGCCAACATCCAGCTTCTGCAACAGCTACGGCCGACAATGAGTGACTGCCGCCACCTCCTCGATCGACGGCTTCAAACCTTCAATCAACCAACAAGGAAGACTGGAAGCACGTAAAGTTTTAGAACTGTATGGCAGACCTCAGTTTTTCAAACTGTTCCATTTTCGTAACTATAATTACAACAACTTAGCATGAACATTTGTTGCTCATTGTCCCAATTGCATTACCAAGCAGGGTCCCTTCCTTTTCCGGAATGAACCTGAGTGTCGTTGAAATTCAAACGTCAGCATTAAAGTAATATTATTCCATTTCACTGCTTTAATTTCAATCTATTGGTTATGACCTGTAGATTAAAACTGAAGAAACTGCAAAAAGGTGGGAATTTACGGAGATGGGACCTGGATAAACTAAAAGAACCAGAGGCTTTACAGAGATTCAGGGAGAGCATAAGGGAGCAATTGACAGGAATGGGGGAAATAAATACAGTAGAAGAAGAATGGATAGCTTTGAGGGATGAAGTAGTGAAGGCAGCAGAGGATCAAGTTGGTAAAAAGACGAGGGCTAGTAGAAATCCTTGGGTAACAGAAGAAATATTGAATTTAATTGATGAAAGGAGAAAATATAAAAGTGCAGTAAGTGAAACAGGCAAAAAGGAAACCAAACGTCTCAAAAATGAGATCGACAGGAAGTGCAAAATGGCTAAGCAGGGATGGCTAGAGGACAAATGTAAGGATGTAGAGGCCTATCTCACTAGGGGTAAGATAGATACCGCCTACAGGAAAATTAAAGAGACCTTTGGAGATAAGAGAACGACTTGTATGAATATCAAGAGCTCAGATGGAAACCCAGTTCTAAGCAAAGAAGGGAAAGCAGAAAGGTGGAAGGAGTATATAGAGGGTCTATACAAGGGCGATGTACTTGACGACAATATTATGGAAATGGAAGAGGATGTAGATGAAGATGAAATGGGAGATACGATACTGCGTGAAGAGTTCGACAGAGCACTGAAAGACCTGAGTCGAAACAAGGCCCCCGGAGTAGACAGTATTCCATTGGAACTACTGACGGCCTTGGGAGAGCCAGTCCTGACAAAACTCTACCATCTGGTGAGCAAGATGTATGAAACAGGCGAAATACCCTCAGACTTCAAGAAGAATATAATAATTCCAATCCCAAAGAAAGCAGGTGTTGACAGATGTGAAAATTACCGAACTATCAGCTTAATAAGTCACAGCTGCAAAATACTAACACGAATTCTTTACAGACGAATGGAAAAACTAGTAGAAGCCAACCTCGGGGAAGATCAGTTTGGTTTCCGTAGAAACACTGGAACACGTGAGGCAATACTGACCTTACGACTTATCTTAGAAGAAAGATTAAGGAAAGGCAAACCTACGTTTCTAGCATTTGTAGACTTAGAGAAAGCTTTTGACAATGTTGACTGGAATACTCTCTTTCAAATTCTAAAGGTGGCAGGGGTAAAATATAGGGAGCGAAAGGCTATTTACAATTTGTACAGAAACCAGATGGCAGTTATAAGAGTCGAGGGACATGAAAGGGAAGCAGTGGTTGGGAAGGGAGTAAGACAGGGTTGTAGCCTCTCCCCGATGTTGTTCAATCTGTATATTGAGCAAGCAGTAAAGGAAACAAAAGAAAAATTCGGAGTAGGTATTAAAATTCATGGAGAAGAAATAAAAACTTTGAGGTTCGCCGATGACATTGTAATTCTGTCAGAGACAGCAAAGGACTTGCAAGAGCAGTTGAACGGAATGGACAGTGTCTTGAAAGGAGGATATAAGATGAACATCAACAAAAGCAAAACAAGGATAATGGAATGTAGTCTAATTAAGTCGGGTGATGCTGAGGGAATTAGATTAGGAAATGAGACACTTAAAGTAGTAAAGGAGTTTTGCTATTTGGGGAGCAAAATAACTGATGATGGTCGAAGTAGAGAGGATATAAAATGTAGGCTGGCAATGGCAAGGAAAGCGTTTCTGAAGAAGAGAAATTTGTTAACATCCAGTATTGATTTAAGTGTCAGGAAGTCATTTCTGAAAGTATTCGTATGGAGTGTAGCCATGTATGGAAGTGAAACATGGACGATAAATAGTTTGGACAAGAAGAGAATAGAAGCTTTCGAAATGTGGTGCTTCAGAAGAATGCTGAAGATTAGATGGGTGCATCACATAACTAATGAAGAAGTATTGAATAGGATTGGGGAGAAGAGAAGTTTGTGGCACAACTTGACCAGAAGAAGGGATCGGTTGGTAGGACATGTTCTGAGGCATGAAGGGATCACCAATTTAGTATTGGAGGGCAGCGTGGAGGGTAAAAATCGTAGAGGGAGACCAAGAGATGAATACACTAAGCAGATTCAGAAGGATGTGGGTTGCAGTAGGTACTGGGAGATGAAAAAGCTTGCACAGGATAGAGTAGCATGGAGAGCTGCATCAAACCAGTCTCAGGACTGAAGACCACAACAAACAACAAAACAACAATTTCAAAGTTCAGTTAAAGGATTCATAGCTGGCTATAATATTTAGATTACACAAGCACAAATTATGAGTGCGAGTTTTGTCACCATATTTTAGCTTACCTGTGACTGCAGCTCAGCTCGGTACGTACTAAATTTTACTATTGTTAATTGTTCAGAATCGTTAAATTCAAGTTCAAAGTTAAATCTCTTATTTCTAAATTGCGTAGATTCAAGTAGCTTTTGAAATGATTGTTGAGGTAGCCCAAGATTAACTTTATTTTATTGAATATCGTAGTGCTTCAGAAACAAAGCTCACTATTAATTTCAGTCACTAAATTAACTTTCAGTTTTCTGGTTTTATTAATTCTTTTGCTAAATTAAGTCAGAGTGTAGCGAAATTTATTACTTCTGACAAACTTTCAGTTTTCACACTACACGTGTCAACCTTCAGTTGCCACGCTTCTACTGCTAATTATATATGTAATAACCTTTCCTTTCCAGTCACTATAGTGATAATCCATAGGACTGGCGACCGTAATTTCCCCCAAACCTCAAATATCTAAGTACCGCTAGTTAATTGTTAACGTAACGGCCGCACATTTACTTTCTTTATTAACTTTACCCCTTTTCAAAATTAATTTCCACCAGTTTCATTTGCATTTTTCCTTTCATTTAGATGTAAACCTTTCCTCCCTCTTTACCGACAGATTAACTTCGGTGACGATTGCTTTTCCCAAATTTCCATTAGGTACACGCGGATTAATTTTTTACTATCATTAAGGTCGGTAAGTGAGGGGGAGGTTACGCACCACATCTCAAATGCTTCGATTCTCTTCTGTTCCGGCTTTCCCACAGTCCATGTTTCACTACCATACAATGCTGTACCCCAGACGTACATCCTCAGAAATTTCTTCCTCAAATTATGGCCGGTATTTGATATTAGTAGACTTCTCTTGGCCAGAAATGCCTTTTTTGCCATAGCGAGTCTGCTTTTGATGTCCTCCTTGCTCCGTCCGTCATTGGTTATTTTACTGCCTAGGTAGCAGAATTCCTTAACTTCATTGACTTCGTGACCATCAATCCTGATGTTAAGTTTTTCGCTGTTCTCATTTCTACTACTTCTCATTACCTTCGTCTTTCTCCGATTTACTCTCAAACCATACTGTGTACTCATTAGACTGTTCATTCCGTTTAGCAGATCATTTAACTCTTCTTCACTTTGACTCAGGATAGCAATGTCATCAGCGAATCGTATCATTGACATTCTTTCGCCTTGTATTTTAATTCCACTCCTGAACCTTTCTTTTATTTCCATCATTGATTCCTCGATATACAGATTGAAGAGTAGGGGCGAAAGGCTACAGCCTTGTCTTACATCCTTCTTAATACGAGCACTTCGTTCTTGATCGTCCACTCTTATTATTCCCTCTTGGTTGTTGTACATATTGTATATGACTCGTCTCTCCCTATAGCTTACCCCTACTTTTTTCAGAATCTCGAACAGCTTGCAACATTTTATATTGTCGAACGCTTTTTCCAGTTCGACAAATCCTATGAAAGTGTCTTGATTTTTCTTTAGCCTTGCTCCCATTATTAGCCGTAACGTCAAAATTACCTCTCTCGTCCCTTTACGTTTCCTAAAGCCAAACTGATCGTCACCTAGCGCATTCTCAATTTTCTTTTCCATTTCTGTATGTTATTCTTGTAAGCAGCTTCGATGCATCAGCTGTTAAGCTGATTCGGCGATTATTCTCGCACTTGTCAGCTCTTACCGTCTTCGGAATTTTGTGGATGATGCTTTTCCGAAAGTCAGATGGTATATCGCCAGACTCATATATTCTACACACCAACGTAAATAGTCGTTTTGTTGCCACTTCTCCCAATGATTTTAGAAATTCTGATGGAATCTTATCTATTCCTTCTGCCTTATTTGACCGTAAGTCCTCTAAAGCTCTTTTAAATTCTGATTCTAGTACTGGATCCCCTATCTCATCTAAATCGAATCCTGTTTCTTCTTCTATCACATCAGACAAATCTTCACCCTGATAGAGGCTTTCAATGTATTCTTTCCACCTATCTGCTCTCTCCTCTGCATTTAACAGTGGAATTCCCGTTGCACTCTTAATGTTACCACCGTTGCTTTCAATGTCACCAAATGTTGTTTTGACTTTCCTGTATGCTGAGTCTGTCCTCCCGACAATCATATCTTTTTCGATGTCTTCACATTTTTCCTGCAGCCATTTCGTCTTAGCTTCCCTGCACTTCCTATTTATTTCATTCCTCAGCGACTTGTATCTCTGTATTCCTGATTTTCCCGGAACATGTTTGTACTTCCTCCTTTCATCAATCAACTGAAGTATTTCTTCTGTTACCCATGGTTTCTTCGCAGCTACCTTCTTTGTACCTATGTTTTCTTTCCCAACTTCTGTGATGGCCCTTTTTAGAGATGTCCATTCCTCTTCAACTGTACTGCCTACTGCGCTATTCCTTATTACTGTATCTATAGCGTTAGAGAACTTCAAACGTATCTCGTCATTCCTTAGTACTTCCGTATCCCACCTCTTTGCGTAATGATTCTTCCTGACTAATGTCTTGAACTTCAGCCTACTCTTCATCACTACTATATTGTGATCTGAGACTATATCTGCTCCTGGATACGCCTTACAATCCAGTATCTGATTTCGGAATCTCTGTCTGACCATGATGTAATCTAATTGAAATCTACCCGTATCTCCCGGCCTTTTCCAAGTATACCTCCTTCTCTTGTGATTCTTGAACAGGGTGTTTGCTATTACTAGCTGAAACTTGTTACAGAACTCATTAGCCTTTCTCCTCTTTCATTCCTTGTCCCAAGCCCATATTCTCCTGTAACCTTTTCTTCTACTCCTTCCCCTACAACTGCATTCCAGTCGCCCATGACTATTAGATTTTCGTCCCCCTTTACATACTGCATTACCCTTTCAATATCCTCATACACTTTCTCTATCTGTTCATCTTCAGCTTGCGACGTCGACATGTATACCTGCACTATCGTTGTCGGTGTTAGTCTGCTGTCGATTCTGATTGGAACAACCCGGTCACTGAACTGTTCACAGTAACACACCCTCAGACCTACCTTCATATTCATAACGAATCCTACACCTGTTAAACCATTTTCTGCTGCTGCTGATATTACCCGATACTCATCTGACCAAAAATCCTTGTCTTCCTTCCACTTCACTTCACTGACCCCTACTATATCTAGATTGAGCCTTTGCATTTCCGTTTTCAGATTTTCTAGTTTCCCAACCACGTTCAAGCTTCTGACATTCCACGCTCCGACTCGTAGAACGTTATCCTTTCGTTGATTATTCAATCTTTTTCTCATGTTAACCTCCCCCTTGGCAGTCCCCTCCCGGAGATGCGAATGGGGGACTATTCCGGAATCTTTTGCCAATGGAGAGATCATCATGACACTTCTTCAATTACAGTCCACATGTCCTGTGGATTCACGTTACGTGTCTTTAATGCAGTGGCTTCCATTGCCTTCTGCATCCTCATGTCGTTGATCATTGCTGATTCTTCCGCCTTTAGGGGCAATTTCCCACCCCTAGGACAAGAGAGTGCCCTGAACCTGTATCCGCTCCTTCACCCTCTTTGACAAGGCCGTTGGCAGAATGAGGCTGACCTCTTACGCCGGAAGTCTTCGGCCGCCGATGCTGATTATTTATCAAAATGTAGGCAGTGGCAGGGATCGAACCTGGGACCGCAGACGTTTTGATAATGAATCAAAGTCGCGAACCCTAGACCACGGGTACCGAACTCTTGTTTGTGTTATTAAACGACATGATATTGCTTTTGACTGTGCTACCAATACAAACACGTAATTTAACCTATATAACACAGCAATCCACAGTCTTCTATATAAAAAATACCGATTTTATTAGAGAAGTAATGCACCTAAAAATGATAAAACTTCCAACCGTTGGAGATAGTATTAAAAAAATAAATAAAATACTTCACATGTGAGTTTATAAGTGATATATATATATATATATATATATATATATATATATATATATATATATATATATATATATATATATATATATGAGATTCGGATAACTGCAGATTTTATAATGAGATAAAAATCCGGAAACGTGAAAAAAAATTTCCGTTCTATCTCCCGTTAGTGCCCCGTGCGATTACAGGCAGAGCGTAAGCTCAGACTAAAGAAGGCTGGAGAGGGAAAGTAGTCGTGCACTTTTGAAGGAACCATCCCTGCATTTGCCCGAAGCGATTTAGGGAAATCATGGAAAAGCTAATGAGGATGTCTGGACACGCTCTCAACCATCGTCCTCCAGCATACTATTATGGAGCACCACCAGCTTGCAGTCATGAATCTTCTGACTGGTTTGATGTGGCCTGCCACAATATACTCTCCTGTGCCAACATCTTCATCCCAGAGTATCACTAACAACCTACATCCTTAATTATTTGCTGGATGTATTCCAATCTCTATCTTCCTCAACAGGTTTCATCCTCTAAAACTCTCTCTGGAACCTTGGATGTTATACTGTGGTGTCTTAACAGATATCTTACTATCCAGTCCCTCCTTCTTGTCAGCGCATTACACATGTTCCCTTAGTCACTGATTCTCTGGAGATTCTCGTCATTCTTTGCCTTATCAGTCCACCTAATTTTCAAGATTCTTTTGTAACAACATGTCTGAAATGCTTCCATTCTCTCTTTTCCTCGTTTTCCCACAGTCGATGTTTCACTAGCATACAAGCTGTGCTCCAAATGTACATTCTCAGAAGTTTCTTCCTCCAGTTAAGTTTTATGTTTGATACTAGTAGACTTCTCTTGGCCAGGAATACCCTATTTTCAATAGCCTGCTTATAATGTCGTCCTTGCTCCGACTGTCACGGGTTAGTTTGCTGTCTGGGTAGCGGAATTCCTTAATATTATGTACTTCGTAATCACAAATCCCGATGTTTTCTCGCCGGCGCTATGGCCGAGCGGTTCTAGGTGCTTCAGTCCGGAATCGCGCTGCTGCTATGGTCGCAGGTTCGAATCCTGCCTCAGGCATAGATGTGTGTGATGTCCTTAGGTTAGTTAGGTTTAAGTAGTTCTAAGTCTAGGGGACTGATGACCTCAGATGTTAAGTCCCGTAGCGCTTGAAGCCTTTTTTTATGTTTTCTCCCTGGTGTAATTTCGGCCACTTCTCACTAATTTCAGCAGCACTCCATCTTCAGGCTACAAGTGGCAGATCGGGACCATCCGACAGCTGTATCATTCTCAGCTGAGGCACGTGGTCATCACACCGTTCTCCCGGTCGTTATGATGGTTTTCATTGACCGGAGCCGCTACTATTCGGTCAAGTAGCTCCTCAATAGACATCACGAGGCTAAGTGATCCCGAAAACTGGCAACAGCGCATGGTGGCCCAGATGGTCACCCATCCAAGTGCCGGCGACGCCCGACAGTGCCTAACTTCGGTGATCCGACAGGAACCGGTGCATCCACTGCGGCAGGGCCGTTACCCTCATTGCTTTCATCTCTCTTCAATTTACTCTCGATCCATGTTCTGCTCATTCCATTCAGCAGATCCTGTAATTCTTCTTCACTTTCACTGGGGACATAATGATATCTTTTGACCTTGAATTCTAATTACTCTCATGGACCTTTCTTTTGTTGGCGTAATTGCTTCTCTGACGTATAGATTTAACAGCAGTGGTAAAGACTACATCCTCATCTTACCCTCTTTTTAATCTGAGCACTTCGTTCTTTGTCTCCCACTCTTATCGTACCCTCTTGTTTCTAGAGGTTAGGTTAGGTTGTATTGTATACTACCTATCTTTCCCTATAACTTACCCTTATTATTCTCGAAGTTTAGAACGTCATGGAGAATTTTACATTGTCGAACGCTTTCCCTATATCGACAGATCCTATGAATGTATCTAACGTGAATAATTGTTCTTCTTATTGCGTTTAACGTGAATAAGCGTTCTGTTCCCACTTCCCCCAATGATTTTAGAAATTCTGATGGAATGTTATCTATCCCTTCTGCCTTATTCAGTCATAAGTATTACAAAGCTCTTTTAAATTATGATTGTAATAGGCGATCGCCCGTCTCTTCCCCGTCGACTTCTGTTTCTTCTTCTGTCACGTCATCAGACATGTCTTCCCCCTCGCAAAGCCCTTCAGTGTACGGTTTCCACTTATCCGTTCCATCCTCTGCATTTAACAGTAGTATTCCCAACGCAGTTTTTATATTACTACCCTTGCTTTTAATTTCACGGAAGGTTGGTTTGACTTTTCAGTATGGTGGGTCAGTCTTACCAAAAATTATTTCTTTCTCGAATACTTCACATTTTTTCTGTTTCTATTTTGTCTCAGCTTCCCTCTACTTCCTATTTATTTCGTATCTAAGTGACTCGTATTTCTGTATTCCTGAGTTTCCCTGAACACTTTTGTATTTCCTACTTTCATAGATCGGCTAAAGTATTTTCTATGTTACTCATGGTTTCTTCACAGATATCTTCTTTGTACTTACATTTTTATTTCCAAATCTGTGATCTCCTCTTTTAGAGATGCCCATTCCTCTTCAACGGAGATGTCTACTGAGCTATTTCTTATTGCAGTATCTATAGCCTCAGGGAACTTCAAGCACATCTCTTCGTTCCTTAGTACTATCGTATGCCACATCTATGCGCATTGACTCTTCGTGACTAACGTTTCAAACTTCAGCCTACTCTTCATCATTACTGAATTATGATCTGGATCTATATCTGCTGTTGGGTACAGCCTACAATCCAATATCCGATTTAAGAATCGCTGTCTATGATGTAATATACCTGGACTCCTCCTCTTGTGATTCTTGAACAGAGTATTCGACATTATTAGCTGAAATTTATTGGTGATATCGATTACCCTTTCTCCTCTCTCACTGCTAGAACCAAGCCCATATTATCCTGTAACCCTTTCTTCAGCTCCTTACCTACAACCGCAATCAGTTCCCCCATGACTATTACACTTTCATCTGCCCATACGTCCTTAATTACAAGTTCAGTACTCATATACTTTTTTCTATCTCTTCAATTTTGGCTTGCGACGTCGGCATGTATACCTAAACTATTAGTATCGGTGTCGATTTTGATGAGAACAACCATACCACTCAACTGTACACAGTAAGTCACTCTCTGCCATATCTTCTTATTCATAATAAATCCTACTCCCGTTTCACCATTTTCTGCAGCTGTTGATATTTTCCTATGTTCATCTGACAAGAAATACTTCCGCCTTTCCATTTCACTTCATTGCTCCTTAGCACTTCCCGTTTCAGATTTTCTAGCTTCCATACCGCGTTAAAGCTTCTGACATTCTACCCTGCGGCTCTTAGAACGTTATCCTACCGTTGCTTATTCAATCTTTTTCTCATGGTCACCTCTCCCTTGGCAGTCCCTTCCCAGGGATCCGAATGGGAGACTAGTGTGGAATCTTTTGCCAATGGAGAGATCATCATGAATTTTTTTTCAATTACAGGCCACATGTGTCCTTAATTCAGGGTTGCGATTGGCTTCTGCATCCTCATGCCGTTGATCAGGGACAGTTCCCCACCTCAAGGGCAAGAGAGTGCCCTGTACCACTGTCCGCTCCTCCAGCCCCTTTGACATGGCCGTTGGCAGAATGGGGTGACTTCTTATCCTGGAAATATTTGACCGCCATTTCTGATGATTTTTATTCGAAATTAAGTAGTTGTGGGGTTCGAACCCGAGATCGAGGATTTTTGATTGCTAATGAAGGACTCTACTCCTGGATCACTGAAGTTGGGACTCATATGATCAGTCCAAGGGTTTTCCAGTCACCTAGGGCCCAACCGATATGCTCACGAGCTCAGGAGAGGCTCTGCAGACGATGTCGTGCTGTTAGCGAAGCGAGTCGCATCTTTTGGCTACTGCCACAGCCCATTAACGCCGAATTTCGCCGAACTCTCCTAACAGATACTTTTGTCGTAGGTTCCACATCGATCTCTGCGATTATTTCACGCAGTAGTGCTTGTCTGTTAGCACTGGCAATCTCTACGAAAACGCCGCTGCTCTCGGTCGTTAAGTGAATCGCTGTCTATGATGTAATATCAGTCTTTTCCAAGGATACCTCCTCTTGTGATTCTTGAACAGAGTATTCGCCATTATTAGCTGAAATTTATTGGTGATATCGATTACCCTTTTTGTCTGCGTTGTCAGTAGTGAGAGGTAATGCCTGAAATTTAATATTCTGTGCACTCTCTTGGCGATGTGAATCTCAGAATACTGAATTCCCTAAGGATTTCCGAAATGGAATGTACCGTGCGTCTAGCTGCAAGTACCATTCAGCAGTCAAATCTGTTGATTTCCTTTATGTGCCTATAATCACGACAGAAACCTTTTCACATGAATCGCCTGATTACAAAAGACAGCTCCGCAAATGTACTGCCTTTTATACCTTTTGTACGCAACAGTACCGCCATCTGTGTATGTGCATATCACTATCCCATGACTTGTCACCTCAGTGTATATTTTACTAGTACTTGGTGATGCCCATGTGTGCTCTTTCCGGTTAATGGCCCATTTACTCTTACCTTCCACTCAATTAGCCCTGGCGTTCATACTTTAAATATACTGTCTGATAGAGCCTAAATATTACTGAGGATACCGAGAATGGCTTCAAAACATATTTTTCCCACAATACAGTATATTTACCACCAGGTTTAAATTGTGCATATGGATAAGCTCTTGTTCCTCTAATTGGACTTTTGGTAAACCTTCATGAGTGATACAGTTTATGCATTCTTCATGAGTCAAATAATTCTTGCGCCTACTAAGTGTTCGAGTCGTTATTGCAATGACCGCCCAGAAATTAGGGTCACACAGGTCAGGTCCTTGCCTTTGATTAATTTCTGCTGCTTTTTATGGTTGCACCTGATCATTCATCTCCTGTTGTTAATCTGTATTTCCATTGTTATGTAGTGGTTGTAATTGTTTGCTCATTGGCCATCCCAACTATTCCATCCTCCCCTGATCTGTTGATAAGGCCTGAAATGACCTCTGCCACTGTAATTCGAACTATTATTTCTTCTGTCGTGGTGAGGTCACAGTCGGCCGGTAAAATTATGTGCCTGATCTGCTGAGTGATGCCGGCCGAAGTGGCCGTGCGGTTAAAGGCGCTGCAGTCTGGAACCGCAAGACCGCTACGGTCGCAGGTTCGAATCCTGCCTCGGGCATGGATGTTTGTGATGTCCTTAGGTTAGTTAGGTTTAATTAGTTCTAAGTTCTAGGGGACTAATGACCTCAGCAGTTGAGTCCCATAGTGCTCAGAGCCATTTGAACCATTTTTTGCTGAGTGATTTTATCGGTGATTGCCACGGTGCACAAATTCAGTTTCCTGCAGAAGATCCTTAAATTCATCTGTGCTAGTACCACAGAGTCCAGTAAGAACGCGTTGATCATGTGTGGATAACCTTTGGAATCAAAATCTAATCGTATCCTGTGAGCTATGTGTTACATCCAAAAACTTGTTCTCTTTCGTCATCCCTTGGAAGACTTTTATCGGACTCCACAGTCGTGACCCTTTAAACAGCTGAAACCCAAATCTTTCTGCCTGCCAAAAATAATTCTGCTCCAGATGCTTCACTGTTCCGTAGTGACTCTGATCCAACTTATATTTCTGCGCTCCCTCTCCTTCTATCTCACCTGTCTTCATATTCGGTACACCTTCGCTACTGCTTATGTCCATAGCATCCATTATCACCTTCTTGCGTCTCTTTGAATTCTAATAGGAAATGTACTTCTCGTGTTTCATCTATTGGAGTGAGACTGTGCTTGCTGAATATTTGTGGTCATGCCATATTTCTTCCCTGATAGTATTTATTTTCTCTATACACAAATTATCCATTGCCTTACACAGCTGCAGCTAAATATGTTCTTCACCCTTACCTACTCGATCTTATACTGTACCTATACACTTTTCCACATCCCTTGTCTTATTCTCCGGTTCCTTCTGCCTTTCCTCTATCGCATTAAATTTTGGTTTACTATCGGAAGCTGCTTCAACAGCTGTCCCATCAGCTCCTCTAGTTTCTTACTCTTAGATTCTTGCTGTTCTTGTCATTTCTTCTCCCACTCATCTAAATCTTTTCTGTTTGTCATGGGTTTCCTTTTCAGAGTTTCAATTTCTCCTAGAACAAAGATCATGAATTCCAGTATGATCAGTCAACTTTTCTCTGCTACATTTTTAGATGACAGGCTTGGTACATTCTGTTGAGCCTCCAGCGTTTCGTGTAGTCTCTCTTCCTTCCGTTGGTTATTTTCAGAATTTGCAAAGTAAACGCTAGTTTTTCGAGAACATTCCCTTCATCTTCACTAACATCCTCATCTTGTCAAAGATTTCCTACTTTTTCCCCCTTATTGACTCTCTATCCTCTCTATTTTCATTGATCTCTACATTCCCTTCAACCTGAAGCAACCCCAGGGTCTACTCCTGTTTCTGGTCTTGCGTCTCCCTCTGCGTCCAACTTCTCTGTTGAATCGCTCATAGCTGTAGCTTTGAACGCACATTTCTGGATTCTTGTACGCATTTGTTGAACATTTCTTCACCCAGAACTCACTACCTTTGCTCCATTCCATAGCTTAATTATCATGATACTTCCTACAAATGTTTTCACTTACTCTCCTCATATATTAGTATCCCCTTCCAAAGTATATCAACTCTGGTCAGCGCCATGAACGAATCGACACATGGTGACACCACCACAAAGCAGTTTCAAACACATATAAATATAGTAGCATGAAAGCTGAAGAGAAGTAGTACTCGTATTATTTATTTTGTACTTAAAACCTTATACTACCATGAAAAATTCACTATTCACTCTTATTCTTTGCTGTCTAACATTTTCACAAAATGAAATGCTGATGGAAGGTACAGGATCGTATCGAATTCTAAGCAGGATCTCCAAAAATGAGAGGACTCATGATCTCATTAGATTTTTACTTTGATGATAAAACTGATACAGCCATGGAATCAGATCGTTTATCAGGAGCAAGTGTTGATTAATTAGATTGAATGACGGAATTTAAAGAATGTGATAAGTGTTTTGGCTCTAAACGCTGTATGTCTCAGTTAACTTTCCATTAATTCTGTCTATGGATATGGGTTTCGTTAACTACAAAACTAAAATCAAAGAGTAAAATATATTCATAACTCACTCCATAATTTTCATGTTAAATATTGAAGGAATTATTTATTATAAACAATTCTGAATCAGGTAGTACATATGTGGTCAAATTAATGACTACACCTAATTGTCAACAAGGTTTTGAGGCTGATAGTAATTTTATTACATTGATTTCACATCATCGTTATCCTATCGCAAAGATAAACAACAAATCTGCAATGACTGCATGGCAAGAAGATGACTAGGTGGAAGTAAGTATATTACTGAGGCAGAGCCACTGATAAAAGATTCGCTACTTCCATGAAGCTAATGAGTTAACACGTCTATCCAGCCCTAGCATGCTGTTGCTGTAATGTGTTCTTGTCGGAGTCAGAGGTGGCTGGCATCGATTCATAACAGTATCACCTCAGAGAGACCATCCATCTCTTCTCAGCATCTGGATCTCAAGTCTCCTCCCGTCTACGGAATCAAAGTGCCCTCTATCATTTCGATAGCGTAAGTTCATCTTCTCCTGTCACCACCTATTGTGATTTGAACCGAGTAAATCTGTGAACTGACTAAACTACATTTACTGCCTACAATGGCCCATAATATATTTTTGTAATGTTTCTCATCTTTCCTCCAACGGCTCCATGAACTATTCTTCTAATGAATTGTGTTACTGCTCCTACCAGTCTAAAAAGTGGGAGTCAGGACCTACGTCAAGGACTCTCTACAAATCTAGGCTCGTACTTCTCCCGATGGTGCTATTTTTCCACCGTGGGCAAAGAAAAAGGAACAAAATGGTTGCGCTACACTGTTACACCGCCAGCTAACTGGTGCAAAAACGTGAAGCTATAGCTGTAGACACAGCACACAAATCTAGCGAAAGCTGCTCTGCTGTGCCCTACATACCAAACACTGACGTGACAGAAGAGCCAAACTGACTAGCTCTGGACAACAGTTTGTGAAAGAACTAACAAAGGATGACAACAAGTCTCTCTTTGCGGCCATCTCTTTCGGATCATTGCCTTTGAGCCCCTGCCGAAAAAACTAGAAACCACGAGAGATGCAACAGCCGTACACGGGTGACAATGCCAGTAGTAGAAGATTCATCATGCATACCAAAAGATAACTGCAGACACGTTCGACGAACTCTGAAAGAGTGGTGTACAGATAGTAAACTCTAGATAGTCGCACACGAAACTGTTTACTAAGAGCCTAAGGGGAAGCTCTCAAGAAAAAAGAGAAAGTTTTCCCTCAGCAATGTAAATGAAAAAATAACCAAACAGACAAGAGGTATCGTTTGAGGGGTGCTGTTATAAATTTGTCCAAGAGGAAAAAAATTGCGAATATAGAAGATGGAAAGTTTGGACTACCTTTACAAAGTATCAGCACATACATCACGAGGCCATACTTACAAGTTTTTAGGTTATGGAGCTAGCGTCTGGGCTCGAAGACGGCAACTATTGAAAAGAGCATACAAGGAATTTTCTAGTTATTCTAAGAATCTGGTATGCAGACCCGCTACTTCAGAAGAAGTGCACCGAGTAAAACATTTTGAGTGCCTGGAAATGGTAGACAGTAAACTGGTCTGGTAAACTCAACAATTTGGCCACGGCGTACCTCCTTCCATCTATGCAGACAGTACTAGATCGTTGTCACTCGACTTCACATAGGCCACTGCCCTATGACATGGGGTTTCTTGCTGCAGCGCGTGGTGCTTGTGAGACGTACAGATCACGGTGCGCCACATTTTAGAAGATTGTGTGTTGTTTTCAGAGCACGGGACAGTAGCTCATTCGACGACAGACATGCCTTCTATTTTAGCGGGCAATCAAACGAATGTGGTATAACTCTTAAGGTTTTGTGAAATGTCCAACTCGGTCCCTAAAATTTTAGGAAGACAGTTTTTAATGTGTTACCAGGGCTCTTCCAACCTTTTTGTAAATGATCAGTCACTCACATTTCTCTGAGCAATTATTTTAGTTTTCCTCTTATTTTACTGTGTTTTAACTGCCGCTTATAAAACTCCTGTTCAGTTGTAGCGTATCTTAAAGGATGTGAGCCCGTGTTATTGTGCGGATGACCGTGAGTGAGGTGCATGCATCTACATGTACATCTACATCTACATACATACTCCGCAAGCCACCTGACGGTGTGTGGCGGAGGGTACTTTGAGTACTTCTATCGGCCGGCCGCGGTGGCCGTGCGGTTCTGGCGCTGCAGTCTGGAACCGCGGGACTGCTACGGTCGCAGGTTCGAATCCTGCCTCGGGCATGGATGTGTGTGATGTCCTTAGGTTAGTTAGGTTTAAGTAGTTCTAAGTTCTAGGGGACTTATGACCTAAGATGTTGAGTCCCATAGTGCTCAGAGCCATTTTTGAAGTACTTCTATCAGTTCTCCCTTCTATTCCAGTCTCGTATCGTTCGTGGAAAGAAAGATTTTCGGTATGCCTCTGTGTGGACTCTAATCTCTCTGATTTTATCCTCATGGTCTCTTCGCAAGATATACGTAGGAGGGAGCAATATACTGCTTGACTCCTCGGTGAAGGTATGTTCTCGAAACTTCAACGAAAGCCCCTACCGAGTTACTGAGCGCCTCTCTTGCAGAGTCTTCCACTGGAGTTTATCTGTCATCTCCGTAACGCTTTCGTGATTACTAAATGATCCTGTAACGAAGCGCGCTGCTCTCCGTTGGATCATCTCTAACTCTTCTATCAACCCTATCTGGTACTGATCCTACACTGCTGAGCAGTATTCAAGCAGTGGGCGAACAAGCATACTGTAACCTACTTCCTTTGTTTTCGAATTGCATTTCCTTAGGATTCTTCCAATGAATCTCAGTCTGGCATCTGCTTTACAGAAGATTAATTTTATATGGTCATTCCATTTTAAATCACTCCTAATGCCTACTCCCACATAATTTATGGACTTAACTGCTTCCAGTTTCTGACCTGCTATATTGTAGCTAAATGATAAAGGATCTTTCTTTCTATGTATTCACAGCACGTTACACTTGTCTACATTGAGATTCTTCTGTTTTAGAAAAACATTTAAAGGGCAAAGGAAACCACCGGACAACTTTTAATGACTAAACAAGAAATCAAACCACATTTGCTGCAAGAATGGCAGCGTTCCTGGTACGCAGCAACAACAAAAGAGGTGTTTGGAATTTCTTCCAAAACTTGAAGAAGCAGCTTAATTTAAAATGCGTGGAGTCCTCGAAAGTAATGATTCCCCATGTTTGACTGGACACGGACCATACTCAGGCCATTCGTATGAAAATAATGAAGACCGAAGAATTCAAGTGACTGCGGTTGTGAGGGAGCTATGGATCAGGCAGGACAGGATTGCAACACAGTCAG
This sequence comes from Schistocerca piceifrons, assembly GCF_021461385.2. Lineage (NCBI taxonomy): Eukaryota > Metazoa > Arthropoda > Insecta > Orthoptera > Acrididae > Schistocerca > Schistocerca piceifrons. The sequence goes on along the minus strand of NC_060140.1, from coordinate 774,204,157 downwards.
ACATAAGGTGATAGGAATTTCTTCCATGATTAAACAGTGCCTCTAATATTGAGAGAGGAAGTCTGTGGGACAAACTTGACAAAATATAATCCCCTTGAAACAATTATCAGCACACCACGATGAAAGAAGTGTCGGAGGAACCACAGCAGGAACCCAGCAAGCTGGTCACATTACCTGCAACATCGTGGTGAGACGAACTATCTCCAGAAGTGACATAATAATAGAAATAAGTCAACATGAAGATGACTCTGTTTGCCAACTTCTGTGCACGTAGTGCTTCTGTGTGGCTGCAACAAGGACCTCCCATGGAGTAGCGTGGAGCTGCGATTTCACGGCCTCTGGTTTCTTACCTGGTTTTCTGGTTCCGTGTGCCGGAGAAGAGCACAACGTGCGGGGAAGGGCACAAGTGCGAGAATAGAAAAAAATAAAGAATGCGAAACTTGTTCATCTTTTATAACGAAACATGAAAAGAGCGGTGGCCGTTTAGAGTAGCAATGCTACGAACTGGATTTCTCTTGTTACGAGGCGTGTTTTTTAAGTAAGTAGCGTTTTGAAATTAAGAAAAGACGTGCTTAGATGTCTCAATAATTTTATTTTTACATGAAAGCCTGTACCATAGTCTACGCACTGACGCCATTACAGTCTGGTTCTTCCTTGTTTACATTGTGTACTGAATATTTAAAATGCCTCCGATAATCGTGAGTCCTGCCGACTGTGAAGTACGGGCTGTTATTAGATTTCTTAGTGCTAAAGGCTTAAAGGCGATCGATATTAATCGTGAGAAAGCATTATGAATGATGGAATGGTAAGAAAGTGGGTGAGAGCATTTAAAGATGGCCGCCAAATGTGCATGATGAACAACGGAGTGGGCGTCCTTCGGTCGTTAATGAAAGTTTGGTGCAGGAAGTGGACAATAAGGTGAGAGAAAACAGACGCTTTATGATTTCCTCCTTGCGGAATGACTTTCCTAATGTTTCTCGTAGTGTTTTTTATGGCATTGTGACCGAGCACTTGAGTTACCGAGGATTGTGCGCACGTTGGGTACTGAAAATGTTGACGGATGTGGACAAAACCAGACATTTAGACAGTGCACTGACTTTCCTTGAGCGGTACCACAACGACGGTGATGATTTCTTATACCAAACTGTTACGGGCGGTGAAACATGGGTGGCCTACGTCACACCAGAATCAAAGCATCAGTCCATGGAAGTTGAGCAAAGGCATCTTTTACTGCAAGACAATACCCGTCCGCATGTGGCGAATCAGACCAAAGATCTCACCACATCTTTTCGATGGGAAACTCTAGATCATCCTCCGTACAGCTCCGATCTTGCGCCAAGTGACTACCATCTGTTCCTGCACTTGAAGAAACACCTGGGCGGTCAGCGTCTTCAAGACGATGACGAAGTCAAAACAGTGGTGATGCTGTGGTTAACAAGTCAGGTGGCAGACTTCTATGAGGAGGGTAGTCAAAAACTGGTACAACTTCATGACAAGTGCCTCAATATTTACGAAAATTATGTAGAATAGATTAAGGTACAGGCTTCCATGCAAAAATAAAATTATTGAGATATCTTAGCACGTCTTTTCTAATTTCAAAACGATACTTACTTAAAAAACACTCCTCGTATTTCCTAAAATTTACCTAATAATTTCATTTTAATCATTTTTCACTTTGCTAATCTATCTGCCTTAATTATACATTAAGTAACTCAGTTAGATCACACATTGAAGCCTGACTGGAACTCTGGACCAGGAGATTTCTTTTTGAGAATCCCGGTACAATAGCTCTGGGTAAAAAACACAGCAGGTAACATGTAGGGAGTTACAGTTTACTGAAGACTGCGTTACTTACTTCTAGAAATGTAGTAGGATCTAGAGTCCAATCTGTTCAAAGATATACACAAAAAAGTATGTTTTGTTACTTATATTATTACACATAAATCAATAAAAATAAATTATATCATGGCTGACGTCAGGCAAGAAGATGGCCTCTCCCCAGTGCTCTTTGTGTTCTAGACAAAATCATAAGGGTATGTACACCACTGGCCATTAAAATTGCTACACAAAGAAGAAATGCAGATGATAAACGGGTATTCATTGGACAAATATATTATACTAGAACTGACATGTGATTAAATTTTAACGCAGTTTTGGTGCATAGATACTGAGAAATCAGTACCCAGAACAACCACCTCTGGACGTAATAACGACCTTGATATGCCTGGGCATTGAGTCAAACAGAGCTTGGATGGCGTGTACAGGTACAGCTGCCCATGCAGCTTTGACACGATACTACAGTTCATGAAGAGTAGTGACCGGAGTATTGTGACGAGCCAGTTGCTCGGCCACCATTGACCAGAAGTTTTCAGTTGGTGAGAGATCCGGAGAATGTGCTGGCCAGGGCAGCAGTCGAACATTTTCTGTATCCATAAAGGCCCATACAGGACCTTCAACATGCGGTCGTGCATTATCCTCCTGAAATGTACGGTTTCGCAGGGATCGAATGAAGGATAGAGCCACGGGTCGAAACACATATGAAATGTAATGTCCACTGTTCAAAGTGCCGTCAATGCGAACAAGAGGTGACCGAGACGTGTAACCGATGGCACCCTATATCATCACGCCAAGTGATACGCCAGTATGGGGATGACGAATACACGCTTCGAATGTGCGTTCACCGCAATGTCGTCAATCACGGATGCGACCATCATGATGCTGTAAACAGAACCTGGATTCATCCGGAAAATGACGTTTTTCCATTCGTGCACCCAAGTTCGTCGTTGAGCATACCATCGCAGGCGCTCCTGCCTGTGATGCAGCGTCAAGAGTAACCGCAGCCATGGTCTCCGAGCTGATAGTCAATGCTGCTGCAAACGGCGTCGAACTGTTCGTGCAGATGGACATTGTCATGCAAATGTCCCCATCTGTTGACTCAGGGATCGAGACGTGGTTGCACGATCCGTTACAGCCATGCGGATAACATGCCTGTCATCTCGACTGTTAGTGATACGAGGCCGTTGGCATCCAGCACGGCGTTCCGTATTACCCTCCTTCACCAACCGATTCCATATTCTGCTAACAGTCATTGGATCTCGACCAACGCGAGCAGCAGTGTCGCGATACGATAAACCGCAATCGCGATAGGCTACAATCCGACCTTTATCAAAGACGGAAACGTGATGGTACGCATTTCTCCTCCATACACGAGGCATCACAACAACGTTTCAACAGGCAACGCCGGTCAACCGCTGTTTGTGTGTGAGAAATCGATTGGAAACTTTTCTCATGTCAGCACGTTGTAGGTGTCGCCACCGGCGCCAACCTCTTGTGAATGCTCTGAAAAGCTAATCATTTGCATATCACATCATCGTCTTCCTGTCGATTAAATTTCGAGTCTGTAGCACGTCATTTTCGTAGTGTAGTAATTTTAATGGCCAGTAGTGTCGAATGTCATTAGGAGATAGACAAGTCATTGAGGAAGCCAGATTAGGCTGAAAAAGACTCACCCTACAAATACACTGTCTAGTGTTTGCAGACGGCCTAGCTAATTTTTCAAACTTAATGGTTATAGCCACTAGACATAAACGCTCAGAGAACAAGCTGAAAAACGCGGACTTACAAATCTGCTTTGAGAAAAAGAAATTCATGACAAAAATTAAGGCAGCCTCCAAGAGAATGAATATTAAAGCGGGAAAAACTGACAGAACTAACAAGATCAAGTACCTAGAAGAATCAACTGAACAAGACATTTCGCTGGAAGAAGTCATTAAAGCAATATTTAGTAACGCTGGGCAGTAGAATAATTTCGCCGTACACGCCTAAAGGTTTTGAAATTCTACGCAGCGAGCTCATAGTCGAGCAGGCTAGCAGGGAGAATGTCAGTGCCGCGTACTGCTGATGTTGCGGATGACAGGGCTCCAGGCGAGCATTGCTATACAGCTACCGAGAGAGGGAATCAAAAGAGCAAACGCCGCAGTAATGCGCAATAGGGCAGTATGAAGCAACATTAGGTAATTTGAAGTACCAGAGCGCCACTGTTATAGTCAGACGTTGCAGATATACTCGAACTCGGCGACCCAGAGTAATTATTGAACCATCGCAGCGAAGCAAGGAGCGCTGATGAAACCAAAACAAAAGGTCAAATTCGATCACACACCAAGAGCCACTGCCTCATAGCCGCTAGCTGCGCTCTTTAAATAACGAGGCTTTCAGAGCAAAAAGACAAATCAGGTCGTGGCGCCATTCTGTCCGTGTCAGTAGAGCCAGAGAGAGCGACGATCAGTTGAGTTTCAGTGAAACCATGACAAGTTGATCGATGATGGTCCGCAAGATACCCACTTGCTGACTTCAACGCAAAAATGCAGTCACCTTGATGCAAACTGCAGCAGTTGTCTGCCATTGGTGCCCACTGGGACGTCGTGGGTGAGGATAAGACTGATATGCTGCCAGCCGACCTCCATTAAGAGTTAGTCGTGCATGATCTATAAACTCTCGTTCCTTCACCTTCCAGGCGTAACACGTTCATCCAGTCCCCTGGCCAATTCGTAAATACCTGCTGCATTCTTGGTGGATACATGGTAGATTACCATAGCCTAGTCTTCGTGATAAAAGACGCCCGGGACCACACAGTTGGCTGTCCTCACCTGAGAGTGTTATGCGCTGTCTATAGGTGCGATGAGTTGTAAGAGCCGTATCGTACCGCAGAAGTTTTAGGGTCGAGCGGCGCCTTCCCGTCCCCACCCTGCCACCTGCACTGCAGACAAGCCTCTGTGACATCACAACACGCTGAGGCGGCAAGCCAGCACCTCATGGCGACTCCCAGTGGTGCACGTCCGTCGTCCAACACAATGAGACTCTTTATAATTCTTCAAACCCAACCTGGCAAATAAATGTTATTACAGATATTGTTATGTCACTAACCCCACCGTGCATAATCTTCACCACTCTCCCACACTTGCCGCGCGGAATTAGCCGAGCGGTCTAGGGCGCTGCAGTTATGGACTGTGCGGCTGGTCCCGGTGGAGGTTCGAGTCCTCCATCGGGCATGGGTATGTGTGTTTGTGTTTGTCCTTAGGATAATTTAGGTTAAGTAGTGTGTAAGCTTAGGGACTGACGACCTTAGCTGTTAAGTCCGATAAGATTTCACACACATTTGAACATTTTTTTCTCCCACACTTCATGCTCGGGCTCCTGGGGTCTCAAGATGAAAGCAGCTACTACCTCACTAAGTGGGTATATAATGATAACTTAATATCTCTTATCGCTAAACACAGACATTACAATATTTTGCCGAAAAGCACTTTGTGCAGCATAACGTTTAACGCTAAGCAAAACGGCGAAGGTGGAAGCCCTGGAAATCTCAAAAAGAAAACTGCTACAAAAAATTATGGAATCAGTTAATAATAATAATGGGCGTATGGCATTGGTGGCCGGGAGACCCCTCGCGGGGCGGTTCGGCCGCCACTCCACAAGTTCTTCAACCCCACTACGGCGACTTGCGACTGAATGGGGATGAAAGACGCACAACAGCCAGTCATCTCGAGGCAGAGAGAATCCCTGACCCCGCCGGTAATCGAACTCGGGACCCCGTACGCGGGAAGCGAGAACGCTACCGCAAGACCACGAGCCGCGGGCACGGAATCAGTTGAAGAGCAAACACAGGACAGACGACATCGTAACTGTGAACTTTATACACATATTGAAAAAATTGCATACATAATTACAAAAAATAACAGCTTTCAACGACTGATTCAAAGGATAATTCCCAACAGACTCATAGAAAGACATTTCGGTAAATTATACACGGGTATTACATGGTGCAAAGAAGTAAGAATGGACATGGACGAACTCCGAATTACTGCACAAAGTATTGTGGAAAGACTACAGCTCCGAAAGTAACTACAAGATTCCAGCGGTTTCAATGAAAAACTGAAGAAAGAAACTGGAACTGCTTGGACAGAAGAAAGAGGAGAGAAACAGCGAGGCGTTATGACATACGTGTGAAAAAAAAGGAAGGAGAAACGCTTGAAATTATCGTAGTCCATAGTCATTCATACGGGAAAAAACCGTAAGTATGTATACAGATTGTTCATCAGTAGGTTTTGGTGAGTGAGTTTGTTCGTATCAAGATGTACAAAATATGTGATATGAATGGCAGTATCTTTTGACTGTATTTACTTAGAAGCTTAAATTTCATACTTCGCCAAGGGACCATAGCCCTTAGTAATCGACATAATTTTCACCTTGATATCTGTAATCGTTCCTGAGAAAAACGGGTCTTAACAGAGGGACAGACAGACTTACAAGTGATACTGCAAGAGCTCTGTTTCTATCGACTGAAGTACGAAACCCTAAAAGAAGAAGAGGAAAAACCAAATACACGTCACTTAGTCTATGCAACTCCCTACACTTGCTAAAACATCGTATGGATGCTCTGCATTGCACTTACAATGACTTACAACATTTCCTTTTCTCCCCGTCCGCCAAAGTACGAAGATTTCCGCCACACCCGCCAACTACCACTCTGGCGTTCGACAATTTTTTGCACTCGAACGTCAGGCGCTCTTACGAAACTACTAATGCTCGAAAATAAGCGATAATTATTACATGAGACTGTAATGGCTGTATTGTAACAAGTTGATGAGTGAGTATATAAACGACGGACGTGCTATTCTGGTAAACACCATACTAAGCGAAGCGTGTACGAACTTATAGAGACGAATATTCACTGAATCGGACCAATTTATTGCTAGACAACTGTGTCAAAGCATATCACTTTGAAGATTTTCTGAGTTTTTTGCGGTCCTGGCGGTTACACACCGAACTTTGTTGCAAGGTGTTTAGATTGTTTTGAAATTGTGTTGAAAGGTATTCGATAGATAAGAGAACCGGGAAATGAATCGCTGAGAATCGCTGAAACAGCATCAGATGCTATTGGTGTAACTCCAGCGGCGTCGACACAGTCACGTGTTTGCTGAAGGTCTGTTTGGACCTGAGATAAGCGCAAACCTTACTCGATATCGAGCTCGCACTATCTTCAGAGGTGCTGTTTGCACTGTGTGAGCTATACTGTGATCAAGTGAGGTGATCGTGCAGTAACAATGCACCAAACTCTGGTCTCTATCTCTAACACATTTCAATTTTTGACAGAAGTTTGCAGGCCTAGTGGAACACTTATTCTAACTACTTTTTCTCTCTTGAATACAAATATTGCAGCATAAAGACCACAAACAGCTGACATTTGTTTCATAATCTTCATCCTTATCCAGTAGCACCGTAACATACCTCGTTTTGTATATTTTGCGATACATTTTTGTTATGGGCACGTTTTTCTGGCATGAGTAATTTTCTTGTTGTATGGCTGAACCTTGAAGAACACGGGCACAGTTCGGTAGTCGACAAAGGCCATTCGTGTCCCACATTTGTATTTTCTGATGCTTTCTAGTATGTGTGATCCTGAGAACCAGTAAATCTCCTATTCTTCAACGAATCGAACTCCCATTTATAAAACAGTTTCAAACGGTTGATTACTTTACAGTCGAGTTAATATGTTACATATCTGACTTCAAGCATGCAAGCGAGAAAAAAGCTTAGGAACGGCTTGAAAATGTGCTTAAAATTCGTTGGAAGTCGCAAAGTGCTGTGAAAAAATGAAATTAAATGTCGTGTGGCTAGGGCCTCCCGGCGGGTAGACCGTTCGCCTGGTGAAAGTCTTTTGAGCTGACTCTACTTCGACGACTTGCGTGTTGCCGAGGATGAGATGATGATGATTAGGACAACACGACACCCAGTCCCTGAGCGAATCGAACCCGGGCCCGTTGGCATGACATTCCGTCGCGCTGACCACTTTTTTTTATCTCATTTTGTTCGCTTTCGTTCGTTGCATCTGCTCGGGGCAGACGTCGTAAGACACCCGTTTAAGTTCGTCGTTGATCGGTTAACGCAGTTTTTTTATGACGGAGGGAAGCTAACCCTCTGACCGAACACGCTGAGCTATCGTGCCGGCATTCAGCTACTGGAGCGGACGCGAAGTGCTGAGATTATGAAACAGCTTGCTGTTTGAAGCGTCAACAAACTAGAGGGTGACGTCGCAGGGTGTCACGCTTTTGCAGCTTTACAGAGGAAAGTTGTGGCACGTTTTAACCAAATTTCAAACTTTTGCGTCGCAATGGGAGATAATTACGGTGTTTCAAAAAAGTTTCCGTTTAATTGTTTTTCACAGTATAGAGGGGGCACAAGTGGAAGTAGGTTTACACTAATGTGGCTGCCAACTGCGTGAATTCGGACAGAGGGAAGTTTTCCGTCAAGCGGAAGGCTTATGGAGAGTATTTCTTGACCGCTTTTCTCATCAATTGCGTAGCCAGACAGGCATTCGTAGAGGGTGTAAAATGTGACCAGTCTGACATTTTCCACTATTTTTGCAAGTTCTTATCACTTTAAATAGTTCTCCAAACTTGGTGGTAAGTGTACTGCTAATTGTTATTCTCCAACATGATTAAAATACAGTTAACGGTACGTAGTTTAATAGAGGCTTCGTACTCGTTACTTGTTTCCTTCACTGACATATCAGTTTTTCGACTGGTTTGATGCTGTCCTCCATTAACTTGTTGTTGTTGTTGATGTGGTCATCAGTTCTGAGACTGGTTTGATGCAGCTCTCCAAGCTACCCTACCTTGTGCAAGCTTCTTCATCTCCCAATACTTACTGCAACCTACATCCTTCTGAATCTGCTTAGTGTATTCATCTCTTAGTCTCCCTCTACGATTTTTACCCTCCACGCTGCCCTCCAATGCTAAATTTGTTATCCCTTGATGCCTCAGAACATGTCCTACTAACCGGTCCCTTCTTTTTGTCAAATTGTGCCACAAACTCCTCTTCTCCCCAATTCTATTCAATACTTCATCATTAGTTATGTGATCTACCCATCTAATTTTCAGCATTCTTCTGTAGCACCACATTTCGACAGCTCCTATTCTCTTCTTGTCCAAACTATTTATCGTCCATGTTTCACTTCCATACATGTCTACACTCCATACAAATACTATCAGGAACGACTTCCTGACACTTAAATCTATACTCGATGTTAACAAATTCCTCTTCTTCAGAAACGCTTTCCTTACCATTGCCAGTCTACATTTTATATCCTCTCTACTTCGACCATCATCAGTTATTTTGCTCCCCAAATAGCAAAACTCCTTTACTACTTTAAGTGACTCATTTCCTAATCTAATTCCCTCAGCATCACCCGACTTAATTCGACTACATTCCATAACCTTCGTTTTGCTTCTGTTGATGTTCATCTTATATCCTTCTTTAAAGACACTGTCCATTCCGTTCAACTGCTCTTCCAAGTCCTTTGCTGTCTCCGACAGAATTACACTGTCATTGGCGAACCTCAAAGGTTTTATTTCTTCTCCATGGATTTTAATACCTACTCCGAATTTTTCTTTTGTTTCCTTTACTGCTTGCTCAATATACAGATTGAATAACATTGGGGATAGGCTACAGCCCTGTCTCACTCCCTTCCCAACCACTGCTTCCCTTTCATGCCCATCGACTCTTATAACTGCCATCTGGTTTCTGTACATATTGTAAATAGTCAACATTGTCAAAAGCTTTCTCTAAGTCTACAAATGTTACAAACGTAGGTTTGCCTTTCCTTAATCTTTCTTCTAAGACAAGTCGTAAGGTCAGTATTGCCTCACGCGTTCCAATATTTCTACGGAATCCAAACTGATCTTCCCCGAGGTCGGCTTCTACCAGTTTTTCCATTCGTCTGTAAAGAATTCGTGTTAGTATTTTGAAGCTGTGACGTATTAAACTGATAGTTCGGTAATTTTCACATCTGTCAACACCTGCTTTCTTTGGGATTGGAATTATTATATTCTTCTTGAAGTCTGAGGGTATTTCGCCTGTTTCATACATCTTGCTCACCATATGGTAGAGTTATGTCAGGACTGGCTCTCCCAAGGCCGTCAGTAGTTCCGATGGAATCTTGTCTACTCCGGGGGCCTTGTTTCGACTCAGGTCTTTCAGTGCTCTGTCAGACTCTTCACGCAGCATCGTATCTCCCATTTCATCTTCATCTACATCCTCTTCCATTTCCATAATACTGTCCTCAAGTACATCGCCCTTGTATAGACCCACTATATACTCCTTCCACCTTTCTGCTTTCCCTTCTTTGCTTAGAACCGGGTTTCCATCTGAGCTCTTGATATTCATACAAGTTGTTCTCTTTTCTTCCATTAACTTATATCTTTTGACCTGTGGGTAACTATTGCATCAAACTTCCTTCATGGCATACGTCAATTATTCTTGTAATTGCCACACTTTTTTGTCTGCCTGTACTACTCCTTCAAGCGTCAGATTAATCATTCCTAAGCTCCATAGCAGATTTAACACCAATGTGTCAATTTTTCTAGTAAAGATCTCCCATAGGCTCCTCTCCTTGTCTATTCTATTGTGCACTTCTTTATTTTCTAATTTATTTGTCCACTTAATTTTTCGCACTCTTCGATAGCACCACGTTTCAGATTCTTCCAGTTTCTTCTTTTCAAAATTTTATGATTCTCGTTTCACTTACAAGCACTGCTGGTGATATACTGTACCCTTTAAAGAACTTCTACCTCTGTTCCATATGTACGTCCAGTACCAGAAGAGCTCTTCTTCTGAAGAAAGCTTTCTTCACTTGTATTAATTTACTTCTCATACCTCCCTCACTTCAGCCAGCTTTCTGGATAGGATTCTTTCATTATTTTGTCGTTCCCCGAACAATTCGAGACAGTTGGAGTCATGCATTACAATCGACTGCCATGACAACAGAAATAAAATAGTTTGAAGGAAAAGACCGGAAAACAACGTCCTGCCGTCGACGGCAGGGGAGAATAGGGAAGGTAGCCAGCCGCTTGCGTTCACAGGAACCGTCCCAGTATTCGCATTACGCCATTATAGAAAACATAAATCTGGATGTTTGGCCGGGAATATCAACCGCCATACTCCCCAATACGAGTCCACGAATTCACTGCTGCAACGCACTCGGTAACACAATACCTATCAGATGTCTGGCACATTTAAAGTATATTTTTGGAGGTAGTGCTTCTTCTTCTTAGCAATTCGGTAAATGAAAGCGGACGTCAGAAACTGTTTTGCTGTTTACATTACTGGAGGACTAAGGCGTAATTCTTCCAGGCACCGCAACATATGTAAAATGGATTTTTCTTATAATATTTGAGAGCATAACCGGTCAGTCTCACATTCTGCAAACAGGTTATGTCTCATGTGACTATGACTAAGAGCTTGTCTGGCAGTTCGCATGGAATGGCAGTTATTAAAAGTGAGCCACCAGCATTTACCTTTCAACTAAATCTGATGTATTACAAACCGCAAATGATATCACCTTCAGAGTCGCCGTTGTCTGTCTTTATCAATAAACGCTACAGGATATATAGAAAATTTGGCAGCTGTTCACTGTCGGGTGGTTAAGGGTCGAGTGTCCCAGCTCGTCCATAGCGAACTCTTACTGACACCTGTTTTGGTAAATTTTCCATGCAGGGAGTACCACATTCCGAGGCTAGAATACAGTCCGTACGAGTGCATGTCGTCCCATCTGGAAGATAGTGGACAAATAGTTTACGTAGAATTGTGTGTAGGGCACGGGAAGGAAGTATCGTAGTGGGCAGTGGGAAAATAAGCTTCTGTGATAGACTCGACGGCTAGCAGGGAAGTCTGCGTATGCGAATGACGATTGGGACAGTTCATGACGTGACTGCACACTTAGGTTTATTAAGCTTTAATGAACTGTGTTGTCCAAAGTGCATACCTCACGAAAAAGGCGTCGGTTATGAAGAATAATGCTAACCAAATTAATGCAGTCAATATCACAACTTGGTCGGTATCTACATCTACATCTACATCTACGTCTACATCTACATCTACATCCATACTCCGCAAGCCACCTGACGGTGTGTGGCGGAGGGTACCTTGAGTACATCTATCGGTTCTGCCTTCTATTCCAGTCTCGTATTGTTCGTGGAAAGAAGGATTGTCGGTATGCTTCTGTGTGGGCTCTAATCTCTCTGATTTTATCCTCATGGTCTCTTCGCAAGAGATAGGAGGGAGCAATATACTGCTTGACTCTTCGGTGAAGGTATGTTCTCGAAACTTTAACAAAAGCCCGTACCGAGCTACCGAGCGTCTCTCCTGCAGAGTCTTCCACTGGAGTTTATCTGTCATCTCCGTAACGCTTTCGCGATTACTAAATGATCCTGTAACGAAGCGCGCTGCTCTCCGTTGGATCTTCTCTATCTCTTCTATCAACCCTATCTGGTACAGATCCCAGAGATAATTTTCGTGTACAACGATCGGGAAGAAATTTCGTAAGAAATTAAATAACGCACTATAATTAGCCAAAAGTTTGAGTATGTAAGTGTAATTGTATGAAGGTTTGGCTACAAGATTACTAATTACGGTCCGCAGCTTAAAATTGACCTGAAGTTAATAGTCGTTGATGAATAACTGAAACTGAAGTTACGAAACAATCACAAGTGTGTAAGTATGCAGCAGCCGAACGAAATGCATATGCGCTAAATTGAATGGAAAAGTAACGCATTACGAAACTCATTTACGTTGATTAGCAATGCACTGGAATTCTGTAACAAATAAAACCAAATACTGATTACATATTACCGGTACGTAACATGAGGTGCACTGTACTAAGCAACGTCACTTACTGCAATGATATCTGTCGTTAGGTTTTGTGAAGCAAACACACACACACATACACACAACAAATCGCTGTTTTATAATAAATATTGCTTCAGATAAGTTCGTAATGGCTTCAGTAACCAGCAGTAAAAACTTTTATGAAAAACCAGTTCACGAAAGTTAAAAACAAATGAAATATATGCAAACACAAAAAACGTAATAGTCACTTTCGTCAAAACTGAATATTCACTGTAATTTACCAGAACTTTGAAGTTATGTTTGATTTGTACAGGTTTTACTTAACCCTGTGCATACCAGAAAATCTGTATAGCGTTGCTTATTAGTTGTGCCCCTCAGGCCCGTCTTGTTTATATCGACATTATTTAATTGACATTATTTATACTTCTTACCATGTGAAAGACTTTTGAGGTATAAATACTTTTAAAACAATTTCATTCATTTCAAATTTACATTTAAAAAAACAGTTTTTATACATTCACTGGTGGCTGTTATTCTCATTGAAAATTTGCGTACTGTCTACTGGGAATAGAAGAAAGTACCGAGCAAACAGGTTTCGTGCCCTTTGTAACAAGTAATCTGAATTTTTTCTATCCTTCTTCCGTACAAAATGTGCACATATTCTCGTTTTCTTGGATGGTCGGTTCACTGCCTTATCTGGACCCGGTGCTACTAATGAATTAATTGACTTCTTTCCCCCGCTAGTTGGTTTTCCAAATTGATGACGCAATTCCGACGTCTCAGTACCAATAAAAAATTGGTAACGAGCATCATACAAATTATGACTGCATTCATTATACTTACATCGATCATGCTGGACAAAATCACAAATGGCCAGTGCCTTGTTTTTCTCTTCACACTGTAGCATAGTGTCTTCTGATCCATGGTGTTAACGCCGCCCTTTGTGCCACTGTATGTCAATATAACTTCAGGCTTCTTTACTTGTGATGCGACACCGTTGGTTGGTCATGAAGAGAGCTAAGGACAGTAACAACTTCGTTTTCCTTAGGAACATAAGAGGCTACCATCACACATGGTTCAAAATCAAATAATGTAGAGCATACCTCACGTCCTTTAGGTGTAATAAAATTGACCGGCACTTCACCTTCGTTTTTTCGGACAGTACCGACTAGTGTCAGATCTTTTAACAAGTAATGAGCAAAGCGAGAGCTGTAAAAAATTATCAGAGGTGATACTGCGATCGCACTTTTCAAGTTCAGTCACCAGGGTTTCCATAATATTCTCTCCAAGTCGCACGGCTCTGGTTTCTTCTTCCTTTCCCAAATACACTTTCATCTACTAGCAGTACCTTGTTGCTCTGTTACAAATTCCCAGAATTCTATTCCGTGTCTACCAGGTTTTGATGGGATGAATTGTCGAAATGGACAGTGACTTCGAAATTTGACCAATTGTTCATCCACGGTTGCGCAGTATTCTGAAATGTAGACTTCCCTAAGGGTCATTTCCCACATCTCGAAACTTCTCTGATTCGTTCCTGTTTTCACTTGACCCACATTCACGTCGGGCTGCTGCACTGTCAAAGCGCAACATCCTCAAAATAGCATGCAAGTGATTGCGAGACGCAATTTCACTGAACAGTGGTCGACTGTTCTCAGTACTCCAAAGCTGACTGATACCATCATTTCTTGACTTGTCAACTCCAGTCAGGATCAGAACACCAAGAAAGTTTTTTATTTCACATATATTCATATCCATTCAGTCCTCATAAACGATTTAACCTTCCTTGTTGGTCAACATACACGCTTCATCAACGAGGGGTACACAAAAGAACACCATAAGACAAAATGCTTCATTACCACAGTTCCTAATCGAATAACTTGTAGGTCCATGGTGTTCCTTCATTAAACATCCCAAAATTACTTCCAATTTAAAAAGGAATTTTACTTACAAGAAGATGGGCTTCCAATGAGATCCCCAATTTCAGAAACACTGGCAAACATATTCATCAACCACATAGAAAACACAATCTTTGATACAATTGTCACAAAGAAAGGATGCAAAATTGTTCACTGTTACAGATATGTGGACGACATAATCTGCATGATAGATGAACCAACAGAGAGAACCACATACATATGAATATTAAATTCACCATGGAAAAAGAAACACAAAAGCAAATACAAATCTTGGATATAACAATAAAGATAGAAAACAATGAACACACATTTGACATCTTCAGAAAGCCAACAGCTACAGACATAATTACACATGCTTCATCCAACCACCCAAAAAATCAAAAATTAGCGCCCCTACGACACAAGTTACACAGACTAAATAACATCCCACTCAGCAAAGAAAGCTATGAAAAATTATTACAAACAATACAAATCATAACCACGAACAATTGCAAGACCCATACAGTACAAAAACTCAACCAAAACATTAAAACACAAGTAAAGAAAAATCAAAACAAGCATAGAACACAAACACCAAAACCACCCATAGACACTACAGCACACATGGAAACACAAAAGAGTAACACTCATGACATGAATAACAGAAAAAGATGCTACACTGTTACATACAAACACAAAGCAACACACAAGATAGCAAATATACAAGGGCATTTCGAAAAGTAATGATACAATGGCTAGCAGTCCTTAAATAGAACATTTATTTAGAAAACGTCAGTTATATCTTATTAACGGGATTATTTGTTATTTTTCGACATAATCACCACCGTTATCCAAACATTTGTTAAGTCGGTGCACAAGCTTTTGTATCCCACAGTCATAGAAGGTTGCTGCCTGTTGTCGGAACCACATTTCAACTTCATCTTTGAACTCTTCACTGTCGTGGAATGATTTTCCACCAAGATGTGACTTCAGGTAATGGAAGACATGGAAGTCGGTGGGAGCAAGGTCCGGATTATATGGCGGATGGTCCAATACGTCCCATTTGAATTGTTTGAGGAGTGATTTGGTTACGAGCGCTGTGTGAGGCCGAGCGTTGGCATGAAGCAAGCGGACTCCACTTATCAGCATTCTCCTGCGTTTGTTTTGAATTGCCCTTCGAAGACGTTACAAAGTTTGGCAATATGCAGCAGCATTAATTGTCGTTCCAGGAGGCATAAATTCCAACAGAAGAATGCCTTGTCTATCCCAAAAAACAGAAGCCATGATTTTCTTCGCTGAAATCGACGTTTTGTATTTCCTGGCTTTTGGTGAATTCGAATGGCGCCATTGCATTGATTGTTGCTTGGATTCAGGTGTATGGTGATAAATCCACGTCTCGTCACCTGTCACAATGTGATCAAGGAACTCATCACCTGCTTCAGCATAGCGTGTGAGAAAGTGGAGCGCAAAGCCCATCATTTTCTTTTTGTGTTCTTCCGTTAACAGTTTTGGAACCCAGCACGCACACAATTTCCTGTACCCTAACTTGATAGTCGCAACATCATAAAGAGTTGTCATTGACACTTCTGGTATGATATGATGCAATTCTTTCAATGTGAGACGTCTTTTCGCACGGATTGCTTCCTCCATGCACCGAAGAAGGGCATCAGAGATCACAGATGGCTGACCTGTTCTTTGTTCGTCATGAACATCGGTCCTACATTCAGAGAAATGACGACACCATTTCGTTACATTTTGTCGATTCATAATGTTCCCATAAACAGAAACAATTTCTTTGTGAATACCCACTGGTCGCTGACCTTTTGCATGAAGAAAACGTATGACGAAGCGCACATCGCCTTTGGCAGGATTCTGAATCGGCGCAGCCCTTTTAAACACGACCTACTCCAATCAGGAGCAACGTTCAACTGCTGAACGACCGCGAGGAGAAAGCTAACGGTTCAAGGTTAACACCAGTGTTGCCAACTTGCTCACCAAAACTCTTCTGTTCCTCTGATGTACAGTGTATGTTTACTTTCCGAAATACCCTCGTAGTAAAGAAACAGGGACTACACACAGCTTACACAATAAGACACATACTCCAATCACATTTGCAAACAACAGACCAACCAAATAAATGCCAAGGAGAAGGTGTATACCAGCTAGAGTGCCAAGAATGTAAAGCTTTCACATACAAAGAGTCATAGCAATGGAAAAGAAGGTACTCAATGACCAAATACATATAAGCAGTAACTCTCTGATCATGCTAGCCACCAATACAGTAACAAACCGAAATGTATCCAGGATAAATAATTAATGAATCTCCTTACCCCCTTCTCTCTCTCTCTCCCCACCCCCTCCACACACACATAAACACACACACACACACACACATATATATATATATATATATATATATATATATATATATATATATATAGGGTGTTACAAAAAGGTATGGCCAAAGAAAGAAAATATGTTATGTGAACATGTGTCCAGAAACGCTTACTTTCCATGTTAGAGCTCATTTTATTACTTCTTTTCAAATCACATTAATCATGGAATGGAAACACACGGCAACAGAAGGTACCAGCGTGACTTCAAACACTTTGTTACAGGAAATGTTCAAAATGTCCTCCGTTAGCGAGGATACATGCATCCACCCTCCGTCGCATGGAATCCTGATGCGCTGATGCAGCCCTGGAGAATGGCGTATTGTATCACAGCCGTCCACAATACGAGCACGAAGAGTCTCTACATTTGGTACCGGGGTTGCGTAGACTAGACAAGAGCTTTCAAATGCCCCCATAAATGAAAGTCTAGAGGGCTGAGGTCAGGAGAGCGTGGAGGCCATGGAATTGGTACGCCTCTACCAATCCATCGGTCACCGAATCTGTTGTTGAGAAGCATACGAACACTTCGACTGAAATGTGCAGGAGCTCCATCGTGCATGAACCACATGTTGTGTCGTACTTGTAAAGGAACATGTTCTAGCAGCACAGGTAGAGTATCCCGTATGAAATCATGATAACGTGCTCCATTGAGCGTAGGTGGAAGAACATGGGGCCCAATCAAGACATCACCAACAATGCCTGCCCAATGCCTGCAATGAGTCGCATGTCAACACAAGCGACGAAGTCAACATTACCTTCCTTCAATTGGGGCAACTGGCGGTGAATCGAGGAAGTACAGTACACACTGACGAAACTAAAATGAGCTCTAACATGGAAATTAAGCGTTTCCGGACGCATGTCCACATAACATCTTTTCTTTATTTGTGTGTGAGGAATGTTTCCTGAAAGTTTGGCCTACCTTTTTGTAACACCCTGTATATATATGTGTGAGTGTGTGTGTGTGTGTCTGTGTGTGTGTGTGTGTGTGTGTGTGTGTGTGTGTGTGTGTGTGTGTGTTTTTGTGTATAGTTACACACAGCAAAATACACACACACAGATACAAAGCAAAACAAAATCTAACCAAGACACAAAAATGAAAAACAAATGCATAACAACAGTTGGCAACACTATGCACCAAAAACACACATATGTTGATCACAAAATGGAAAGTGCAAGCGATATATGCGATGTGACAAGTGTGGGTGAAAGAACGCCAGATATCGGCTAGCTGGAGTATGGAAACTAAGGAATACATTTCCAGGACCAAACACATGAGTTAACAGCGCTGGAAATCGTAACACCGAACTATATAACGATGCCGGACATAAATGCAGATAAAAACATTATTGTTCTTAATGCAGGTAAGGGTAATGCCACCGTCATATTGAACAGTGAGGACTATCATGAAAAGACCAGTATTTTGGTTACCTCCAATTACAAAAAACTCTAGAAGGATCAGACTATGAAGATTTTAAGAATGACCAATCGATTGGTGAAAGTGTCTTCATTTGCCTCCAACGATAAGAAGCTTCTTTGTAAAACAGAAGCGTACCCACCTAGACTTTATGGATTACCAAAAGCGCATAAACCTGAGGTTCAGTTGAGGCCAATCGTCAGCGCTATAGAAGGATCAACACACGAGTTAGCTAGACAGCTTGCCTCGTTGCTGCAACCTTATGTCCTAGAACAATCAAATTAAAACTTCAGCTCATTTCATTGACAAGTTAAAGGAAATGAGCGTCTAAACATTCTGCGTGGTGTCTGTTTGTTCTATATCGTGTCTCCCTACCACTTTTGCGCAACGACGCTCTGAGGGTGTTTTTTAGGGAATTGAATAGTTTCAACCGGGGACCTGTTGCTGATAAGGAGACGCCAGACCACACATGACATGTAGAATTCAGAAGAGTTCAGTGAGACTAGCGATGATATAACCAAATACTTAATGATTTCAGCGTCAGCTCCACTGCACTCCCTATAAAAGAATCTTAATACTAACTAAATTTAGTGGAAGGGGTTCAAGGCTTTCCTATCTTTAGTTAGCTGGTAAAATAACGTCGAAAAAGCAGTTAAGTTTACCATTGGAAACTTTATTCTACTCACAAAACATCGTTTATAAATTGCGCTATTGATAAAAGGAAATGTTTTTAATACAGGATGGTAAAAACCAACTGCATTCAACAAAAATGTGAACGAATATTCCCTGAATGGGTTTTCAAGTTCTACAATGGATCGAAGGATGACCTATGCTATATCACATCTATAATCTAGGTTTAAATTAAGTTTCACAAAAGAGAAGACTATCAAAATGGTCTACAGTGACCCTCAATTATCTTTAATTACTTATCTAACTTGTCATAAATTACAGTGGCTGATGTGGCTTCTCAATAACTATATAACAGAAAAATCATCCCGTTTCAGATTTTTCCTTCAAATGGCAAATGTGAACACCATGAGCTTTAATTGACGATCGACACTAGTATTACGCAAAAAGGGGTTGTAACAGATGAGACTTCTGCAGTTCTGAGTGAAGCCTTATGTGCTCAAAAATGCGGCATCACGTGCGTTAATTACATTGTCAGTGTTCGTCAGGGGGCGGCGGCTGGCGCAGCTCCGTCCAGCTTGCCCTCTCGGAAGCAACTCGCCAGCAACTCTTAACTTCTCCTTACTTAAAAAAAAACTATCTGGCTGTGTTTTCATCTGACCAATCAGGGTCTCAATGTTAACCGTAAGCTCCACCTACAAAAATTCTGTCTATCCAATGGGAAACGTTATACTTTTCGTGGTGGGGCAATGTTTTTAAAGTTTGCAACGTAACAGAGACGCAAAAAAGTCTCACGCAGCGCAGAGGAGTTGGATGCCTTCCTGACACATTTAAACAGCATTAATCCGAAAATCCAATTTACTATGCAGATGGAGAGTAACGGACAACTGAATTTCCTGGCTATGTTTGTGAATAAACGACTGGACGGTACGTTGGGCCATACGGTGTATAGAAAGGCCACAAATACTGATCGTTACGTGCATGAAGATTCAAACCACCACCCTAGACAAAAAAGATGTGTAATGAAAAGCTTGGTAGACAGGGCGTACAAAATTTATGAACCTATATATTTAAAAGATGAGATTGAACATCTACCGTCAACTTTCCTGAAGAATGGCTATTCTAGCAAGGATATCTCGAGCACTTCGCTCTAGGCAGACAATCAGGAGCAACGACGAACAACAGTCAGCCAAGGGCAAGGTTTTCCTTACGTTCATTAGTAAGGTCACAGATCGCATTGAGAAAATTTTAAACAAGTATGGAGTAGAAACTATTTTCAGGCCCACCACGAAAATAAAAGAATATTTAAGATCGGCAAAAGATGCAGGACACCCTTTGGCTACACCAGGGGTGTATAAAATTCCTTGTAGTTGTGGAGAGGTTTACATCGGTACCGCCCGCTGCTCGTGGTCGTCCAGTAACGTTCTCGCTTCCTACGCCCGGGTTCTCGGGTTCGATTCCCGGCGGGGTCAGGGATTTTCTCTACCTCGTGATGGCAGGGTGTTGTGTGATGTCCTTAGGTTCGTTAGGTTTAAGTAGTTCTAAGTTCTAGGGGACTGATGACCATAGATGTTAAGTCCCATAGTGCTCAGAGCCATTTGAACCATTTTTTACATCGGTACCACAAAGAGAAGTGTGAACACCCGACTTGTTGAACATAGGAGGAATTGCCGCCTGGGTCACACGGATAAATCGACCGTAGCGGAACATGTACCAGAAAGGTGATCATGAAATAAAATTCAGCGAGACAAGCGTCATATCTAAAACCTCGCATTATTATGCAAGCATGTATAGAGAGGCTATCGAGATTGATAAACACGGTAATAGTTTTAACAGGAAAGATAAAGGTGTTAAACTGGATAAAATTTGGATGTCAGCGTTGCACCGCAAGCGTCACGATCGATTACTATCAATCGAGAATGTTGGCATTACCAGAGACAATCTCATAGCCGACTTCACGTGATGGACATCGGCGCCCTTTGTACTGCGTATATAATCAGCGCTTCCTCGAATTCTCTTCGCAGTTGGCCGCTTTACCTCGGAGGACGTCTCCTGCAGTCGGAAACGGAACGTCAGGGGAGAGTTTTATACATCGACCACGGCCTATCATCCCGGAAGTTTTGAGTGAAGATAAGTTCACATTACGAACTTTGTGCTACAAAAGTTGATTTTAATCTAAAAAAAGATAAGGACAGGACAAAATGTAATATAGCAGCATATTGTATTTACCACATAATACTTTTATTGTATGTAAAAAAATTAAACGTGTATTACAGGCCAATGATGATGCCTCCCAAATAAATGAAGCGAAATGCATATGGCAACAAACAAACTGCCTGCAATTGGATGCATAGGCGGTACGTATCTCCAAGAAAGAAAACAATAGGGAACACTTAGAATTTGCACTAAATTCTGTCCTCAGCCGCTCGTCCAAGCGGGCGGCTACTTGTACAGGGCCGTGTTGGTGTGGAGTGTTGGGCTCTACGCTGTTGCGACCGACTGAATATCCGGGTTTGCGAGTGAGCGTCCGCTGATGTGATTTTTCCTGCTAACCGCAGGTCCTACCTCATTTTTGGGTAAGGCACTTCTGTTCGTGGGTTTTGGCACCTGTGCACCGCTGCTGGAATTGCTCCCATTAGGCTGGTTTGCCCGCTGTTCTGTCACTCCGTAGACAAGCTGCTAAATTCACCCTCCCCATCTGTGTGAAGTCCCCTTGCACATGATATGTTTGAGTGTATTTACACTGTGTTTCCCTTTTATTGCAATTTGTTCAGCAATTTGGTAATCTTGTCATTATTGGTTGGCTATGTAATTTATTTTATTTGTAATACACTACTGGCCATTAAAATTGTTACACCAAGAAGAAATGCAGATGATAAACTGGTATTCATCGGACAAATATATTATACTAGAACTGACACGTGATTACATTTTCACGCAATTTGGGTGCATAGATCCTGAGAAATCAGTACCCAGAACAACCACCTCTGGCCGTAATAACGGCCTCGATACGCCTGGGCATTGAGTCAAACAGAGCTTGGATGGCGTGCACAGGTACAGCTCTCCATGCAGCTTCAACACCATACCACACTTCATCAAGAGTAGTGACTGGCGTATTGTGACGAGCCAGTTGCTCGGCCACCATTGACCAGACGTTTTGACTTGGTGGGAGATCTGGAGAATGTGCTAGCCAGGGCAGCAGTCGAACATTTTCTGTATTCAGAAAGGCCCGTACAGGACCTGCAACATTATCCTGCTGAAATGTAGGGTTTCGCAGGGATCGAATGAAGGGTAGAGCCACGTGTCGTAACACATCTGAAATGTAACGTCCACTGTTCAAGGTGCCGTCAATGCGATACAAGACGTGACCGAGGCGTGTAATCAAAGGCACCCCGTACCATCACGCCGGGTGATACGCCATTATGGCGATGACGAATACACGCTTCGAATGCGCGTTTACCGCGATGTCGCCAAACACGGATGCGACCATCATGATGCTGTAAACAGAACCTGGATTCATCCGAAAAAATGACGTTTTGCCATTCGTGCACCCAGGTTCGTCGTCCAGTGCAGCATCGCAGGCGCTCCTGTCTGTGATGAAGCGTCAATGGTAACAGCAGCCACGGTCTCCGAGCTGATAGTCCATGCTGCTGCAAACGTCGTCGAACTGTTCGTGCAGATAGTTGTTTTCTTGCAAACTTCCCCATCTGTTGACTCAGGGATGGAGACGTGGCTGCACTATCCGCTACAGCCACGCGGATAAGATGCCTGTCATCTCGACTGCTAGTGATACGAGGCCGTTGGGATCCAGCACGGCGTTCCGTATTACCCTCTTGAACCCACCGATTCCATATTCTGCTAACAGTCATTGAATCTCGATCAACGTGAGCAGCAATGTCGCGATACAATAAACCGTAATCGCGATAGGCTACAATCCGACCTTTATCAAAGTCGGAAACGTGATGGTACGCATTTCTCCTCCTTACACGAGGCATCTCAACAAAGTTTCACCAGGCAACGCCGGTCAACTGCTGTTTGTGAATGAGAAATTGGTTGGAAACTTTCGTCATGTCAGCACGTTGCAGGTGTCGCCACCGGCGCCAACCTTGTGTGAATGTTCTGAAAGCTAATCATTTGCATATCACAGCATCATCTTCCTGTCGGTTAAATTTCGCGTCTGTAGCACGTCATCTCCGTGGTGTAGCAATGTAAATGGCCAGTAGTGTATGTTCTAGGGCATATACTAGTGACAATTGAGGTCGAATATCGAGCCTGACCGTTAAAGTGGAATGTTCTTGCTTGTCCGACTGGTCTATGAATGTAACATCGGGCATGGTCGCGAGGAGCAAACGCCGGCGCGTTTCTGTGCTCACGTTGGACGGCCTTGTTGAGGTCAGCACTTCTCTTAAAAGAAGAATTCGTTTTGCTGTTGTAAATTTTATTACCATTGTGATCTCGTGCTAGGGTATTAGCACTTGAGCATTTCTTTTTACTTTTAAGCTTACATAATTGATTTTTTTTTTTTTTTTGCGGTGTAGGGGGATGGTAGTCTTGTTAACAGTTGGCTGCTTAATCAAATTAGTTCCTGTGTTTGGTCATTACTGTTAAACAATTAACCAGTTAATTTTTGTTTCAATGATGCAGTCATTGCAACATCCAGATTTTGGTCCGTGTTTAGGGCGGTGTTCGCATTTGGTAATCTTGTGTCGGGCCGTGGGAATGTACTTATTTGATGCTCAGTCTTGCATAAATTATGTTTCTGTTTGTTTGCCCTCGACTTCCTGAGTTGGTCGTAGTGTTGTAGCCGTTGGCCCTGGCGCGTTGTCCACTATCCGCCGATTCACTGGCTTGGCTAGTCCATGCCGGCTGTTATGTGTGTGCGGTGTGGTGTTCTGCCAGCCGTCTAGCGGTAGCCATTGAGGGGGCCCGGCCTCCTCGCTTACATTGCATATCTCTATAAGTTAAGTTCTTAATCTTATGCCATTCAGACTTAAGTTTAAACCGAGGTGACCGCTACCCTAAGCCATCCTAGCCAAGCCTTGGCTCCACCAGCCCGGCCTTCTTTTGTATTGCTGCTTGTCATTAAGATATTTTAATTCTTAATTGTGCATTGCTGTAAATTTTAAAATCATTGTTACCTTCCATTCCAAATTGTTAGTTCCCAAAGGGCGTTCCAAATCACTGTTATAATCCTGGGCGGGCAAATATGAAAATTTTGTAAAACGTTGAACTTGTAAAATTCTGAATGTTGTGAGTTTCCCGTTTGAAAAGTTGGTGAATTGCTAGCGCCAAAATTGCCTTCAAGTTATCTTAATGGTAATCCGGAATTTGTAATTTTTTTTTTCTAAATAAGGGCCACGTCCTTCTTTTAAGTTTACTGTGTAATGAGTGGTTTTTCAAATTGTTATGCTAATTTTGGTAAACGTTTTTTGGAAACAGTGATCAATAGAGTATTATATTTTATTTAAAGTTCACTCTTGATCACAACACTTTTGTCTCAATAACATAGGTGAGCGGTTTCGGTTATATTTATACAACGATCTTCAGACCTGTGAATTAATTTTATAAAATACTAGAGACCAATTTTAAAATAACATGAAAAGTGTTGAATGATGACAAAATTCTAACAAGATAAAATAAAACTTATTATACCCATGGCTTCCTTGGAGGATGGATGGCTTCCTTGGAGGATGGTAGGCGGAGCTCTCCTCAGCTGCTACGAAGTCAACTGATGGTTATGAGTGCTGAGCATGAGCTTAAATATGCAGAGTCTCCGCCTACTTTCTCTCACACTACTTCGCAACTGCCAATCAGCGTTCGTAATATGACGCTATCGTCAAAGTATAAAATTACGAAATACACTAATAACACAAAATTGATTCATTTAAATGTCTGATTAACAGATAGTTAGTATGTGTAAAACTTATTTATATTTTAGATAAAAACGGTAAACTACTATGTGTAATAGCTGTGCCCTCTATGGGCAACCTTAATACTATTACAGTGTCAGTTAAATCAAAGATGTAAAAGTCCTTGGAGTTGTGGTATATATCGATTATACCGCGTCGCCTACGTCACAATTGCATCTTTGATGGATGTTACAGAATCGTCTTACTTCAACTGTAGTTTTCATAGTGATATTCTTTATAACAGTAGGGTAGCAGCCAAGAGTACGTTCCGCATTATGTATGTCTGAGTAACTGATGAGACCGCTTATTAAATATTTAAAACTCATCGATCTGATAGTTTTTGTAATAATCAATCTCAATTTAATAAAAATTTTATGTTATATAGTATATTTTTCATACATAGCCTTTGCCATGGGTATAACTTACCATATATTTTAAAACAAAAGAGTAGGTGCATCTTTCTTATAAAATTTCGTAAAAAAGGTCGTAAAAATATTTTTCGCGAAAATCTAATTGTTCACTGAGCAACATTGATGATTTGGTTTTCAAATGAGCATATATCTCGATTTCTTCTAAGATATTCATAAGTAAGCTTTTATTTGAATAATGAAGAACTTGTAGATTCTGCTCTAGTGTCCCTTCAGCATGGTAATTAAATGTTATGTGATGGCCGAATACAGATTTTGTTCGTAAGGTACACGACGTATGTTCTTTGTACCTTGCTGCAAAATTTTGACTTGTTTTGCCGATATACATTTTCTCACAGTTTCTACATTGCATCTTATACCCTCTTGAGCTGGTAAATTTTTATTATCTTTACTTATGGTATGTCTTAATTTTTGTTGCAAAGTATTGTCAGTTGTGAATGCTATTGTTATTGCAAAATTTTTGAATAACTTAGTAATTCTATCTGATATGTTTCCCATGTATGTCATCTCCATTTATTTTGGATTACCTATTAGTGGAGTACTTTGAGATTGTTGCCCTTTATTAAAAATGATATCTACCTGTTGTGTGTCGAAAGAGTTGGTTTTCGCAATTTGGTTTAAGATGGTCATTTCCTTTTTGATCTCATTAGCTTCCAGCGGTAATGTTAGTATTCGGTGTATCACAGACTTAAAAAATGCTTTTTTATATTTGTCAGGATGACATGATGTGGCATTAATAGTAACATCTGTGGTTGTGGGTTTTCTGCATATGGTGAATCAATGTTTCCCGTTGTTATTAGTTATAGTGAGATCTAGATAGTTAATAGATTTTTTATTTTAATGCTCAACAGTAAATTGTAATTTCTGATGCATAGAGTTTAATTTTACAGTAAGCTTCTCGATTTCATCTTTTGAACCATTATAAAGCACTAATGTATCATCTACATATCGCTTGTAATATATGATTTTGTTTACGATATCAGGGTTACTTTTCAGGACTTGCATCTCAATGTGGTTCACAAAAATGTCTGCAACTGTCCCAGCCAAAGAATTTCCCATTGTTAAGCCATCTTTCTAAGAATAGTTTTTAGTATTAAAAGAGAAACAAATGTAGTTTAAAGTGCTTTCAAGCAGTTCAATAAATTCGATTATTCCATTATTAGTCATATTTTTGTATTGTACTAAGTTATCCCTAATTATGTTAATCGTCACATTAATGGGTATATTTGTATACAAGTTTTTAATATCTAATGATGCGAAACTTGCACTGGTTGGAATGTCCATATTGTGGATTTGTTGGGCTAGTTCATAACTGTTTTGATCCAAAAATTGCTGTCATATACATCTTTATCTTGTTAAAATTTTGTCGTCATTAGACACTTTTCATTTTATTTTAAGATTGGTCTCTAGTATTATCTAAAATTAATTCACAGGTCTGAAGATGGTTATATAAATATAACCGAAACCGGTCACCTACGTTGTGATCAAGACTGAACTTTTGTTAAAAAATGTTATGGTAATGCTGTCTGTAATTGTAGTGAAGTCACATTTGGCTGGTTGAAATATTATGGAAACCTAAAGGGCTTTCGAGCTCTATTTTCACGAATGATAAACTTGTTATTTTAATGAGATATCACTTGTCCTGAAAAAAAAGGAAAAATATGATTGTAATTTTGGTGCACTGTCCCGAAATTTTTCAGTTACTATTGACTCACATGTTATTGATGTTTTTAAGTATATCTTATTAAATACAGGACTACCAGCTATTGTGAAGCAACAAGCATTCGGTAAATTCATCCTGCACCAACCTCCCGCCCATCGTATCCTGGAGCGTCCTCTGATATTTCACACCGCTCTAACACACTTTTTTTCGAAAATTATGACTAACTTGAGAAATTCGGAAAAGTCATTAACTTTCATTAAACTAAAATGTATAATTACTAACGGAGAAAGTATTAAGCATCACGAGCGGACTTCTGGGGTTAATTTGTGACAGACTGTCCGCCTCAATAGCTGAACGGTCATCGCGTTGGAATGACACGCATGGGGGGCCGGGTTCTGTTCCCGACTGGAGTGGAGGATTTTCTCCCCTCAGAGACTAGGTGTTGTACTGTCCTCATCATCATTTCATCCCCATTGTCGACGCGCAGGTCGCCCCATGTGGCGTCGCACTCAATAAGACTTCCACTTGGCAGACGAACTTCCCTCCTGGGAACTCCCGGCCACTGACGCCAAACGATCATTTCCACTTGTGATAGACTGCATTATGAATACTACAATCTACAATGAACTTAAGATATTTATTACTGCACCTAGTTTCATGTATTGATTTAATTTACGTTAACTAACGTATGCAAATAAATTTCTCTCAGTTAAAATATTATCTCTTTCTCTTATAAATCGAGCGCCAATAATAGTGAACAGTTAAGGACCTACCGACGGTAAGTGGCTGACTTTAACGAGCAGCTCTCAAGTCGATTACAGTTCCACCAAAAGCCCCATGGTGTCCAGACCATTGTAACTATGGCTCTGACATGCCATATACGTAACCAAGAATACACTATAAATGGCTTGACACTACACTGATGCGAGTTGCAAGCAGCGAGACGTAATGCATTCTACAGCAATAATTAATGGGAACAGGCTCTTCTTCAACTAAGAGCAACTTTTATTAACTTTGATCACACAGTACTCTGTCTCCAATACCTCAGTTAGTGATACTTTCTGTATGCTTCAGAATGTGATTAGATATCGATTGCTCATCTATTGATGACGTCTTGCCATGCTCTTAACACAATTTCGATAACACACACTCCATTACGCCCTTCAGCGGCACTACACTGCGTCCGTAACTCACCACCGATAAATTGGAACTACTGCTGCCTCTCGGCCTGCGTACCCTCGCGCCAAACGTTATTATTGCCATATTTGAAACATATTCCTTGGATTTTATACAGTACTAATTTCCCTGTCGTCGCCAGGGTTTACAGCACAGAGTTTTTTACGATTGTTTTTCATAATTTCACTACAGTTCTTTACAATAAACAACTGACAACATTAATAAAGTGTGCCGTGGCGGGCCGGCCAGTAGTATCTCTGACATGAGTATGATCGATTTCCTAGTACAGAGGTTTGACTTGGGGCATGGGCCGGCTCGGGATATAAGCGAGTGCCGACCGCGAGTAAGGGAACAACGCTTTGATAACGGAAGGCGGAGGTGCGCGAGTCGGCGATTGGCTGGCGGGCAGATGCGAAGACGGCGGCGGGAGTTGGCCGGCGCTGTGCATTCTCCGGTAACCTCGTGAGCTGTGGACGTGCCCGCTTCCTTGGAGGGACACGCTGTTAAGGTCTTGCGAAGTGATGGTCTGACATTTTCGCAAAGTCGCCCCAGCATCAAGACACCCAGTTATGTACTCTAATTACTAAGAGCGCTTCGTTAACTGTGATTGTGATCGCTCTTGGTATTGTAAGACGTTGCCGGACGCGTGATGTTATGTGTGCTCGATTTCATTTGATGCCTCTTACTAAGCATGTACTCTGCTTCCGATTAATATTGATGTATTTGCAGAGTATTAGTTCATTAGCTATTATTTGCGAGTGTTTAATTTGCTTACGATATCGGTTAATCCATGTCAATATGTTCTCTGCGGGCAATCTGAGATTTTATTTCTAAAGGTTACCGTGTTCAGCTTTGCAGGCCCATTTAAGGTAGCGAATATGTGTGCCATTAAGTCCTAGTCAGTATCGGTTCTCGTGAGCCAGTTCATGTCCCACTCTTCGCGTTTGTTTATCAGGTACTTTTTCACTTAAAGAAAGGACTTGCGACTGAAATCAGTTATTTAGCCTTGATTTTATAGTGTTAATTTACTGGTCAGTTTTGTTAAAGTTAAGAAAAGTTTTTTGGCCTCCTGTTGTCGTGTGTGGTCTGTGTTTTAGTGAGCTGAGGCAGCAGGCAACCGAAGAGCAGAGCTTCCCTTTAGATTACAAGTTTGGCTTACAGGCGGTGGACTTCGCCTGAGCTAGTGTCTTCCTCCGCGGTAGCATTTGCTGGGTTCACATTTCGGTGGCCTACTCGATGTGGGACTGCAATCGGAGCCACGTCTTGGTTCGAAGTTAAGTATTACTTCCCTCAGTCGGCTCCACCGTTTGTGGTTAAACTTCGGCCTTACAAGCTTGGGCCTTACTTCTGTTGTTACACATTTATGATTGTACGAAGTTCTAACTTTCTATGCCCTAAAAGCCCATCTTACAAACCAATGGGCATTTGAATAATTTCGTGGTTCGCTCTGCAAGGTTCTCCAGTCTAGTACTTTGCAACATTGCCTAAGTTACGTTTTAATAAATATGTTCTAAGTATTCGTGTTAAAACTGAGGCTGTGTGTCCACTGTTATTTTACATGAAATGTTAAAGTATTGGAATTGAAAGGGTCTTAAATAACGTGTCTTAACTAGAGTAGTTTTGTTAAAGTTATGGTTAAATTCAGCCTTAGTGGCGTTTCTCAATGTTTATGGGAGATCGTTGGCTAATGATTTATTAACTTGCTTATGATTTTTAAGTAATAAGTGTTTCGTAAATAAACTTGCCTGAGTGGCGTCTGTCAA
Organism: Schistocerca piceifrons; assembly: GCF_021461385.2. Classification (NCBI taxonomy): domain Eukaryota; kingdom Metazoa; phylum Arthropoda; class Insecta; order Orthoptera; family Acrididae; genus Schistocerca; species Schistocerca piceifrons. The sequence goes on along the minus strand of NC_060140.1, from coordinate 774,174,205 downwards.
TTTTTATGTGAGATTGTTTTTGGTAGTTTATAAACACATGAAGTTGAAATGTTCACTTTACTGGGTCAGCCCTTCCAAGCCCTTTAGATTTAAAGGTTAAACAAAGCAGGTGTTGAGTAATAACGTTCCATAAAATACATACAAATACAAGAAATTACATCACAATTACAGAAATACTTACTCGAAAAATTACAAGGCACTGCGTTGTAGTATTATATGTTCATGCAGGAGTCCAGAGAATTATTATTAACCGGCTGATTACTGTTGTTGGGCTCCAGTGATGTGTCGTAGGTAAACTGCATTGGGCTTATTTCTAGACGACATATCATTCAACTGGAAAGCAAGTAACCAGACTTTACCTGCCAGAAACAGTCTGAAAAGCCTGTATGTGTTTTTCAGGGCAGGCTTTGCTGAGAAATAACTGTTAAGAAAGAAATTCCATACGTTGCGACGTTTACGAGGTAATTAGCACTGAAGTGAGTCAATCAGGCCGTTGCGCTCACAAATTCAAGTGGCCCTCCAGAGGCGGTTTCCTCAGACGCGTACTTCGTTTGGTTTCCTAAAACCGAACAAGAAAGCGATACAAAAAAAGAACGTAGAACGATAGTAAGGACCGAAAACGATCCAAAGGCTGAGCCGTCTTGTGCGCTATCTACTACGCTGTGGGAACAACTGACACTAATTGTGTATGGCGGGGTGCTTGGATTTGTGAGCACAACGGCCTGATTAGCTAACTCAGTGCTAACTAATTAACTGGAAAGCGGCCCAACGTATCCAAATATTTTAAGCATTATTTCTCAGCACAAACCACTCTACAATACCCTTACAAGCTTTTCAGACTGTTTATAACCACCCTGTACAGTACAGTGGCAAGAAACGTGACAAAATTTGTAGGGAATTTGTGGATATGCAGTATGAGAAATTCAGTAAACCGCCGGCGGTAAGAGTGGCTCTTTCCCGGCTGGGTAACGAATCAACCTGAGCTTGAAGGACAGCTTCAGTGCAGTAATTCCAGGCTCCTCTCCGTGCACTCTATGCCAGAGTCAAGTAATCGTAGTGTGTAGCTATTGGTTTATTTTTATTTATTTATTTACACGTCAATTCCCGTAGGACCAAACTTGAGGAGGAAATATCCAAGGTCATGGAACGTGTCAGTACATGAAATTTCAACAGAAAAGTAATAACAGATAAAAATAAAATGTTTATGAACGCCAAAAATTTTCAGTCCATAAGTTTAAGTAAGCGCAATCAACACTACAACAATCGGCTTAATTTTTCAAGGAACTCCTCGACGGAATTGGAGTAACCCACGAGGAAACTCTTCAGTTACTATTTGAAAGTGCGTGGATTACTGTTAAGATTTTTGAATTCGGGTGTTAGCTTACTGGAAATAGATGCAGCAGTATACTGCACACCTTTCTGCACAGTAGTTAAGGAAGTCCGATCCAAATGCAGGTTTGATTTCTGCCGAGTATCAACTGAATGAAAACTACTTATTCTTGGGAATAAGCTAATATTGTTAACAAGGAATGATAGTAAGGTATATATATATATATATATATATATATATATATATATATATATATATATATATATATATATATATATTGAGAGGCCAACGTCAAAATACACAGACTCGTGAACAGGGGTCGACAAGAGTTCGTGAACTTACACCACTTGTTGCCCAAATCGCCCGTTTCTGAACCAAAAATATCCTTCCAGAATGGGAAGAGTTACCCCAAAATATAATACCATACGGCATAAGCGAATGAAAATAAGCAGAGTAGACTAATTTTCGTGTCAAACGATCACTCACTTCAGATACCGTTCGAACAGTAAAAATGACAGAATTAAGTCTTTGAACAACATCCTGAACGTGGGCTTTCAACGACAGTTTACTATCTGTCTGAACACCTAGAAATGTGAACTGTTCCGTTTCTGGAGTCATATGCCCATTCTGTGAAATTAAAATGTCGGGTTTTGTTGAATTGTGTGTTAGAAATTGTAAAAACTGAGTCTTACTGTGATTTAGCGTTAGTTTATTTTCTGCAAGTCATGAATTAGGCCATGAATTGCACTATTTGAAACCGAGCCAATGTGGCATGCAACATCCTTTGCTACCAAGCTAGTGCCATCAGCAGAGAGAAATATTTTACAGTAACCTGTAATACTAGAGGGCATATCATTTACATAAATAAGGAACAGGAGTGGCCCCAACATTGATCCGTGGGGCACCCTCCAGGTGGCCTACCAGACTCTCGGGAGCACGTGGGCAGGCGTTTTCAAAGAGGGAGAAACTTGGGAACGTTCAGGCTACAGCTGTAGTCTAATACATTTTGTATCGAGGTAGGTTAGGCAACACACGGTTTTGCCTTATCTTATTGAAAGATAGCGTCGATGAGTCTTGGAAGATGTAATATGTTCACCGTTCATAGCATGTTAGAAACATAAGGGGCGCTGCCCAGATTACTGGCTACGCGAACCATCACGCCAGATGCTGGGACCGTACGGCTAATTCATACGCAGTGTGCTAACGTTCGTGCTACCTTGAGCGTTCACATAATGCTCATTGTGGCGCTGTAAGCAGGACTGGACGGGCCTCTGTCGGAACATCTCCCTCTACCTCCGCGGCAAGGAAGGCGCAACAATGGTAGCCGCGCCAACTCTCTGTTGTGCTCCAGATGTCATCGAGTTCTGTATGTGGATATGACTGCGTGAACATTATCTGTATTGTCTCAAGGTCTAGTCCCATTGAGCTGTTCAGATTCTCCGTGGCCCATCTGAACCCATCAATTTCATATTCGCATGACAGCCGTGGGAGCACGATCATCACTTGCAGTAATATCGCAGTTCGATAATCTGCTGTCTCGAAGTCCATGATGTTATCGATATCGGATTCTGACACTTGCTGGTGGATGTTTCTCCTTCCTGCACGTGCCATAACACGATATTCTCACAAAAAAACAACACTCATGGTCATTTCTGATTGAGAAACTCTTATGTACAGGATATAAATGGCGTCACTCCTAGCTAAAATTGAGAAACTCTTATGTACAGGATATAAATGGCGTGACTCCTAGCTACTTTGTACCGTGGCGGTGAAATGGTAATGATCTGCATATCCAAGCGTAAAGCAGTAATAAACTCCATACTATTTTATGTTTGCAGTTTGGCGCGTCCATAGTGTTTCTACGACGTGGCTATTAGTATATAACATGCCGAAGTCCTCAAGGAAATCGATTTTATTACAAAATCGGCCTCTCACTGTGATTTGTGGAAGTGCTGTCTTTGTGTCTACTCGTTACGGACCTCCTTGTTGCAACCTGCCGAAACGCTAGACTGCATCAGATGTAGACAGTCATATTTGCTCAGACATCGCCGAAAAGTTTTTTTTTTTTTTGGTCATCAGTCTACTGACTGGTTTGATGCGGCCCGCCACGAATTCCTTTCCTGTGCTAACCTCTTCATCTCAGAGTAGCACTTGCAACCTACGTCTTCAATTATTTGCTTGACGTATTCCAATCTCTGTCTTCCTCTACAGTTTTTGCCCTCTACAGCTCCCTCTAGTACCATGGAAGTCATTCCCTCATGTCTTAGCAGATGTCCTATCGTCCTGTCCCTTCTCCTTATCAGTGTTTTCCACATATTCCTTTCCTCTCCGATTCTGCGTAGAACCTCCTCAATCCTTACCTTATCAGTCCACCTAATTTTCAACATTCGTCTATAGCACCACATCTCAAATGCTTCGATTCTCTTCTCTTCCGGTTTTCCCACACTCTATGTTTCACTTCCATACAATGCTGTACTCCAGACGTACGTCCTCAGAAATTTCTTCCTGAAATTAAGGCCGGTATTTGATATTAGTAGACTTCTCTTGGCCAGAAATGCCTTTTTTGCCATAGTTTGCTTTTGATGTCCTCCTTGCTCCGTCCGTCGTTGGTTATTTTACTGCCTAGGTAGCAGAATTCCTTAACTTCATTGACTTCGTGACCATCAATCCTGATGTTAAGTTTCTCGCTGTTCTCATTTCTACTACTTCTCATTACCTTCGTCTTTCTCCAATTTACTCTCAAACCATACTGTGTACTCATTAGACTGTTCATTCCGTTCAGCAGAGCATTTAATTCTTCTTCACTTTCACCCAGGAAAGCAATGTCATCAGCGAATCGTATCATTGATATCCTTTCACCTTGTATTTTAATTCCACTCCTGAACCTTTCTTTTATTTCCATCATTGCTTCCTCGAAGTACAGATTGAAGAGTAGGGGCGAAAGGCTACAGCCTTGTCTTACATCCTTCTCAATACGAGCACTTCGTTCTTGATCGTCCACTCTTATTATTCCCTCTTGGTTGTTGTACATATTGTATATGACCCGTCACTCCCTATAGCTTACCCCTACTTTTTTCAGAATCTCGAACAGCTTGCACCATTTTATATTATCGAACGCTTTTTCCAGATCGACAAATCCTATGAAAGTGTCTTGATTTTTCTTTAGCCTTGCTTCCATTATTAGCCGTAACGTCAGAATTGCCTCTCTCGTCCCTTTACTTTTCCTAAAGCCAAACTGATCGTCACCTAGCGCATTCTCAATTTTCTTTTCCATTCTTCTGTATATTATTCTTGTAAGCAGCTTCGATGCATGAGCTGTTAAGCTGATTGTGCGATAATTCTCGCACTTGTCAGTACTGCTTGTCAAAGTACAAGTATGCATTATTGCACAGAAATACACTGCAGGAAAATAAAAATTACTACACCTGGAAAGACGACGTTGATCTTGATCCGATGACGGCATATATCACATCGATAATGGTTTCAAGGTTGTCCATCAACAGGCTGCGAGGCGGCTGCTTGCTATTCCATTACAGTAGCGGACTTGGTGCTTCTGTGTATGATGTAGTCTCTTCCTGCATGACGTTCAGCACCAACTGTACTGTACTCGAACTGAAACTGAACTGAAAACTACTCTGTCGGGCCCACTGCATCTCGCGTATTTATTTACTTCAGTTCACTGGAGGTGAACGACTTCATGGTCATTGCCTCTTCTGTCACGTTGAAAAGCTTCTCGAAGAATCTTCTTAACGTCGGTCATTGGCTCTTGGAATGTAGGCGAGGGCCTTTGATCACATGTGACAATTGAGAAACACGTGAGCCGTCCGGGTGATGCCCTGACGTCTCAATCGACAGCTTCCGCTTATGTGGGGAGGGCAATTGCTTCTCCTGAACTTGCTGACTTCACAGTCATTGCCTCTTCTGCTCTGCCCGCTGTTTGCTAGTGTGTAACTCTTCTAAACTAAACTAAGTTTTTCATTTATTTCCTAATTTCTGCTTCACTTCAGATCGATTTCACTAATCTATTCACCTGTCTTAAATACCACTCAACACTACAGCCAACTGAGCGAGTTTGAAAGTGGGTCAAATAGTGGCCTCCCGAGTGGAGGGATGGTCCTTTCGGAGACCTGCCGAACAGGCTGGATATGATGCGTCCATTGTGCAACAACGCTGGTATCAGTGATCACGTGAACATTCTCACACACCCGTAGACGAGATTCTAGACTTCCACGCAGCACAGACGTCTGCCAGCATAGTTGTATTGTAAGGACAGCACTGGCATATAGTACAGCTACCACAACACGGAGAAGAAAGATTGTGAGATCACACGTGTGAACACAAACTGTTACGAACAGCTACCACAGCACAGATAAGAAAGATTGTGAGATCACACGTGTGAACACAAACTGTTACGAACCGGTCATTAGCAGAGAAACTATGGGCTCGCACGCCTCTAGCACAACCTCCAATACGCCACAGTATCAACTTGCGCTGCTCGACTGGTGTCGTGAGAGGATCACATGGAAGATGGAATGACGAGCGGTGATCTTCAGCGGTGAAAGCAGATTCTACCTACAGGCAAGTGATGATACAGACCTGGTGAGCGCGAAGTGCATTCTTCCAAAATACACTGGCCTCATCCCAAACCTTACGGTCTAGGGTGCGGTACGCTACAACTCTCTTTCACTTTTGGTGTTTCTGGAGGAGACTGAGACGGCTGCTGTGGCCGAGCGGTTCTAGGCGCTTCAGTCCGGAACCGCGCTGCTACTACGTTCGCAGGCTCGAATCCTGCTTCGGGCATGAATGTGTCTGATGTCCTTAGGTTAGTTAGGTTTAAGTAGTTCTAACTCTAGGGGACTGATGAACTCAGGTGTCAAGTTCCATAGTTATCAGAGCCATGTGAACCATTTTGAGGGGACTAACCAATGCTCGGAACTTGCAGAAAGTTGTCAGACCCATTCTTTTGCTGTTCTTGCAACAGACAGGTGATGTGTTGTTCCAAGAGGGCAACGCTCGCCGACACACTGCCCGTGAAAGTCAACGTGCTCTACAAGACGTGCAGCAGCATCTCCAGACTTGTCTCCAATTGAGCACTTGTGGGATATGATGGGACGAGAAGGGACTCGTGCGACTCGTCAACCAACAATTCTTTCACAACTATGTGAGCAGGTCGAGCAGGAGTGGAATAACGTATACCAGGACAGTGTTCGCCATCTGCTCGATCGACTTGATGCCAGAGGTAACGCCTGCATTGCCGCAAGTAGAGGCTACACCACGTACGGATATGGGCGTTGCAGCATGTGCCGATAACAGGTACCTCAGAAGTGCTATTGATCTGTAAATGTAATCACTTCATACACTCCATATGCACTACCGTAGCAATAAATCATGAATGAATTGGAAACCTCTAAACGGACGTACTAGTTTTTTCCTGACACTGTATTTGCCACTGTTGTTTGTACTCCGAGCTCTTTAACACTTATACAAGCACTGTGTTTGTATAAATTTGACAGAGCAAGATGTCAACGAACACTAAGCTGTTATGTAGTATACTAAGGAAATACGACATTCAAGTTAAATTGCAAAATATGAACCAAAGACGGACTAAATCCTCGCCGTGATTGGCGTGGAGAAAGCGAGGAATCATTCGTTCAAATACTAATCCAAGCACTAAGCTGTCGCCGACTTTTGTTTCCGGAAAATGTGTTTCAGTACTCACAGGAAAACACACTGCCACCGGATAAAAAATCTCATCAGCCACGACAGTGAAAATTTGGTAGTGACTGATTAGCAAATAGAGGATTATGGCTTCGAACCAATACATTGTAATACTTTGATGAATATTGAATGTTGTTGCCGCGCGGGATTAGCCAAACGGTCTGAGGGGCTGCAGTCATGGACTGTGCGGCTGGTCCCGGCGGAGGTTCGAGGCCTCCCTCGGGCATTCGTGTGTGTGTTTGTCCTCAGGATAATTTAGGTTAAGTAGTGAGTAAGATTAGGGACTGATCACCTTAGCAGTTAAGTCCCATAAGATTTCACATACACACAATATTGAATGTTGACAGGTCATACTCCTGAACGAATACAAAAAAAGGAAAATAAATAAAACCAGAGTAGATAATGTAGATGCTGCTATGACATAAAACTGGGCGTATTGAAACGTCCCCTTTGAACAATTATACACGACTGTCCTTAAACTGACACACAATATTTTGTTAGCGCAACGCAATCTGACTTTCAAAATTCCCTACAAAAGAATGGACCTGACTAACATTAAACTATACCTTTCACAAATCACTTACCTCACAAAAATCTTCGCTGCTCAAGCTACTGCAATACTGCGAGCTAAATAAAAGATTCAAACTACTGAAGGCACTAACTACTGATAGGGATAGTTAGCAAATGAAAGATATTAATAGAGAACAAACAATGTATTTACCTTGATATCATCATATATAAATATAGCAGTTCATGACAAATTTCAAAACTCCGCCATCTCTCTCCCCACATCCACCACTGCTGGCGGCTCACCTCCAACTGCGCAACGCTACGCGCTGTTCACATCCAGCTGCCGCTGCCCAACACTACAATGGCGAGTATTACAACAATGAAAAGCAACCACAGACTGCACACAGCACAGCCAGTGATTTTCGTACAGAGGTGGCGTTACCAATAAAAAACCTAAACAGCCTACTTACAGTATGAAACAGGTCATGTTCACAAGGCATAAATTGTGCACGCATTTCGGTATGTGGAGGGCGTATTGAAGTGGTAATTTATGGTCTTCACCGCAAATAATCCATACCACATAAGTATTGATAACACGGAAAATATCTGCCAGAAGTTTGAAAATCAGTCATCCGATGATGTCGTGCCTTCTCCGAAGAGCAGTGTCATTAAGTTTCTCTTCTTTGGCTGAAACACTTGCTCCATTTCTATTTCTTGAATTCTGAAAACTAAAACTTAATGTCGTGTAACATAAATTATACATACAAGAGTGGACCGATGAAAAAAGAGAAAAAAGTTAAGATATTGATTTTAATGCTTCATGCGTGCTAATAGTCTCATCAGTTTGAGTATGATGCTCGACACGTTCATGCAATCGTGTGAAACTGTCAGAAAAGTCCTTATTTGGGATGTCATTCAACTCTTGAGCCAGATTCGCACCTTATCGGTCTAAAGTAAAGATTTTTTCCAGAAGGTTTTTCATTTCAGTAAAGTGGTGGCAGGCGTCCACGTGCCGTTGTTTTCGTTAGGGAATCAATAAGTTCGGAACAAAGTTTGCAGACGCTTTTCTCTTCTTCAAAACTTCAAAACATTATAGAAACTGTCTTGACCACTTGATTCAGACGCGTTCAGTTTGTTGCTCCGTTGCGATTTCTGGCACAATAGCAGTGACACTGTACGAAGTGGCCGTGCGGTTCTAGGCGCTGCAGTCTGGAACCTCGAGACCGCTACGGTCACAGGTTCGAATCCTGCCTCGGGCATGGATGTGTGTGATGTCCTTAGGTTAGTTAGGTTTAACTAGTTCTAAGCTCTAGAGGACTAATGACCTCAGAAGTTGAGTCCCATAGTGCTCAGAGCCATTTGAACCATTTGACACTGTATAGCCACGTATCCCCCACTCAACACTGCTTACTCGTAACTAACGTGTCGAACGCAGTTAGCAGTATTTAGTTCCAGCAGACAACGTATTTACTGCACTGATGTCACTTGTATGGCAGGAATAAAACCAGTCTCGGTATTTTTTGGACGGACGCTGTATACAATGTCTTTATTGTATCTAAGTACTGCTTGAGAATGAGCAATCGCTCGAAACCCGTAGCCGTAAATAAAACAAAAAAGGAAGTTACCGAGAATTTTTATTACCACTGCATTTTATATCAGTTAAGAATATTTGCGAGGGATTTACAGTCCACGTATTTCTATTACAACCAAGACAAACCTCCCAAGAAACTTCGTCATCAGCGGGTCAGTGGAACTGATTTTTATTTATGTCTCACACATAAACGTAAACCCTTGTGCACGTTGAAATATTGGCCACACGTGAAACTTAATGTCCAGCGAGTAATATTTTTTTTATTCTAATGGTTAATTTTATATGACATCGCTTTCTGCGATGCGTTTTTGGCTTATTTCTCTTGTGTAACATGTACAGTAAGCCTATAAAATTTTTCGATTTTCTTATGGAACTTCGTTGCTTCACTCAAGTATTCCATCAGGCTCAGAATGGGACAGACGGATTCAAAATTGTAAATAAATGGAAGAGGATTACCAGTTCCGGCATTTACCTTACGACCAAGGACAACCATGGTAAAATTGTGTGTGTGTGTGCATTTTTACACACCCTTCATTCCAAACTCGTTAGTGAAGGGTGGTATATTACAGAACTTCGTTCAGAGAAATTTCCCAGAAATCTTCTTCGGCGCCGTGTACCACCGAAAAATACGATTAACTAAAACCTATTCTCTACTAACATTTTCTGGCAGACTTTATAGCTCAAATCAATATAAACAATGTGTCCATGACTGCAATGTATGTCAAATATATAGTAAATACTGTGGAAGAGAGCGGCTCTCTTGTCTGGCACATCACCCAGCAGCAAGTTGAGCTATAATTCATGCCAGATGATGACGAAAAGCCGAAACTGGTTACAGGAGATTATTTCATTTGCAGTTACTTCAAATTATGTATGCTAAGAACATCTTTTATCGAAGCTACGCAGCACAACTTAAAGAGGGTTTTGTGAATGAGAAACGCCTGGCAAACGAAAGTATTCTGGTACTCAGCGGATCACCCATAAAAGAAAAGATGGAAAGAAGAAAGAAAATTTAAGGAAATGTATGAGTTCACCTGTTCCGTCGATGAAGTGTTCAGTGAACTACACGCCTCACTGCATTTATGTCTAAGTGCAGATGTCGTAAGTGGGCGCACAGGATTGCCAAACATGGCGTTCAGATGGGAATTTTTACTACGAATGAGCTCAGCGCCTTTGTGGTTTTTTTATAGAAATAATTATTTCGCCCGTAAACACTGCTGCCTACTCATAGATTCCGTGTAAAAATAATAGCGTCATGTGAATTCTTGCCAGCTGTGGATTGTGCAGTATTTTTGGTATTAGTAGTATTCAAGAAATAGAAATGGAGCAAGAGTTTCAGCCGAAGGAGAAAAACTTAATGACACTGCTCTTCGGAGAAGGCACGACATCATCGGATGACTGACTTTCAAACTTCTGGCAGATATTTTCCGTGTTATCAATACTTATGTGGTACGGATTATTTGCGGTGAAGACCATAAATTACTACTTCAATACTCCCTCCACATACCGAAATGCGTGCACAATTTATGCCTTGTGAACATGACCTGTTTCATACGCCCAGTTTTATGTCATAGCAGCATCTACATTATCTACTCTGGTTTTATTTATTTTCCTTTTTTTGTATTCGTTCAGGAGTATGACCTGTCAACATTCAATATTGTGTGTGTGTGAAATCTTATGGGACTTAACTGCTAAAGTGATCAGTCCCTAATCTTACTCACTACTTAACCTAAATTATCCTGAGGACAAACACACACGCCCATGCCCGAGGGAGGCCTCGAACCTCCGCCGGGACCAGCCGCACAGTCCATGACTGCAGCCCCTACATCTACATCTACATTTATACTCCGCAAGCCACCCAACGGTGTGTGGCGGAGGGCACTTTACGTGCCACTGTCATTACCTCCCTTTCCTGTTCCAGTCGCGTATGGTTCGCGGGAAGAACGACTGTCTGAAAGCCTCCGCGCGCGCTCTAATCTCTCTAATTTTACGTTCGTGATCTCCTCGGGAGGTATAAGTAGGGGGAAGCAATATATTCGATACCTCATCCAGAAACGCACCCTCTCGAAACCTGGCGAGCAAGCTACACCGCGATGCAGAGCGCCTCTCTTGCAGAGTCTGCCACTTGAGTTTATTAAACATCTCCGTAACACTATCACGGTTACCAAATAACCCTGTGACGAAACGAGCCGCTCTTCTTTGGATCTTCTCTATCTCCTCCGTCAGACCGATCTGGTACGGATCCCACACTGATGAGCGATACTCAAGTATAGGTCGAACGAGTGTTTTGTAAGCCACCTCCTTTGTTGATGGACTACATTTTCTAAGCACTCTCCCAATGAATCTCAACCTGGTACCCGCCTTACCAACAATTAATTTTATATGATCATTCCACTTCAAATCGTTCTGCACGCATACTCCCAGATATTTTACAGAAGTAACTGCTACCAGTGTTTGTTCCGCTATCATATAATCATACAATAAAGGATCCTTCTTTCTATGTATTCGCAATACATTACATTTGTCTATGTTAAGGGTCAGTTGCCACTCCCTGCACCAAGTGCCTATCCGCTGCAGATCTTCCTGCATTTCGCTACAATTTTCTAATGCTGCAACTTCCCTGTATACTACAGCATCATCCGCGAAAAGCCGCATGGAACTTCCGACACTATCTACTAGGTCATTTATATATATTGTGAAAATCAATGGTCCCATAACACTCCCCTGTGGCACGCCAGAGGTTACTTTAACGTCTGTAGACGTCTCTCCATTGATAACAACATGCTGTGTTCTGTTTGCTAAAAACTCTTCAATCCAGCCACACAGCTGGTCTGATATTCCGTAGGCTCTTACTTTGTTTATCAGGCGACAGTGCGGAACTGTATCGAACGCCTTCTGGAAGTCAAGAAAAATAGCATCTACCTGGGAGCCTGTATCTAATATTTTCTGGGTCTCATGAACAAATAAAGCGAGTAGGGTCTCACACGATCGCTGTTTCCGGAATCCATGTTGATTCCTACATAGTAGATTCTGGGTTTCCAAAAACGACATGATACTCGAGCAAAAAACATGTTCTAAAATTCTACAACAGATCGACGTCAGAGATATAGGTCTATAGTTTTGCGCATCTGCTCGACGACCCTTCTTGAAGACTGGGACTATCTGTGCTCTTTTCCAATCATTTGGAACCCTCCGTTCCTCTAGAGACTTGCGGTACACGGCTGTTAGAAGGGGGGCAAGTTCTTTCGCGTACTCTGTGTAGAATCGAATTGGTATCCCGTCAGGTCCAGTGGACTTTCCTCTATTGAGTGATTCCAGTTGCTTTTCTATTCCTTGGACACTTATTTCGATGTCAGCCATTTTTTCGTTTGTGCGAGGATTTAGAGAAGGAACTGCAGTGCGGTCTTCCTCTGTGAAACAGCTTTGGAAAAAGGTGTTTAGTATTTCGGCTTTACGCGTGTCATCCTCTGTTTCAATGCCATCATCATCCCGTAGTGTCTGGATATGCTGTTTCGAGCCACTTACTGATTTAACGTAAGACCAGAACTTCCTAGGATTTTCTGTCAAGTCGGTACATAGAATTTTACTTTCGAATTCACTGAACGCTCCACGCATAGCCCTCCTTACGCTAACTTTGACATCGTTTGGCTTCTGTTTGTCTGAGAGGTTTTGGCTGCGTTTAAACTTGGAGTGGAGCTCTCTTTGCTTTCGCAGTAGTTTCCTAACTTTGTTGTTGTACCACGGTGGGTTTTTCCCGTCCCTCACAGTTTTACTCGGCACGTACCTGTCTAAAACGCATTTAACGATTGCTTTGAACTTTTTCCATAAACACTCAACATTGTCAGTGTCGGAACAGAAATTTTCGTTTTGATCTGTTAGGTAGTCTGAAATCTGCCTTCTATTACTCTTGCTAAACAGATAAACCTTCCTCCCTTTTTTTATATTCCTATTAACTTCCATATTCAGGGATGCTGCAACGGCCTTATGATCACTGATTCCCTGTTCTGTACATACAGAGTCGAAAAGTTCGGGTCTGTTTGTTATCAGTAGGTCCAAGATGTTATCTCCACGAGTCGGTTCTCTGTTTAATTGCTCGAGGTAATTTTCGGATAGTGCACCCGGTATAATGTCACTCGATGCTCTGTCCCTACCACCCGTCATGCTCTGTCCCTACCACCCGTCCTAAACATCTGAGTGTCCCAGTTTATATCTGGTAAATTGAAATCACCACCTAAGACTATAACATGCTGAGAAAATTTATGTGAAATGTATTCCTCAGACCGTTCGGCTAATCCCGTGTGGCAACAACATTCAATATTCATCAAAGTATTACAATGTATTGTTTCCAAGCCATAATCTTCTATTTGCTAATCAGTCACTACCAAATTTTCACTGTCGTGGCTGATGAGATCTTTTATCCGGTGGCAACGTGTTTTCCTGTGAGTACTGAAACACATTTTCCGGAAACAAAAGTCGGCGACAGCTTAGTGTTTGGATTAGTGTTTGAACGAATGGTTCCTCGCTATCTCCACGGCAATCACGGCGAGGATTTAGTCCGTCTTTGGTTCATATTTTGCAATTTAACTTGAAAGGCGTATTTCCTTAGTATACTACATAACAGCTTAGTGTTCGTTGACATCTTGCTCTGTCACACTTATACAAACACAGTGCTTGTATAAGTGTTAAAGAGCTCGGAGTACAAACCGCAGTGGCAAATCGGTGTCAGGAAAAAATTAGTACATCCCTTTAGAGGTATCCAATTCATTCATGATTTATTGCTACGGCAGTGCATATGGAGTGTATGAAGTGATTACATTTAGAGATCAATAGCACTTCTGAGGTACCTGTTATCGGCACATGCTGCAACGCCCATATCCGTACGTGGTGTAGTCTCTACTTGCGGCAATGCAGTCGTTACCTCTGGCATCAAGTCGATCGACCTGCTCACACAGTTGTGAAAGAATTGTTGGTTGACGAGTTGCACGAGTCCCTTCTCGTCCCATCATATCCCACAAGTGCTCAATTGGAGACAAGTCTGGAGATGGTGCTGGTCAGGGAAGTTGCTGCACGTCTTTTAGAGCACATTGACTTTCACGGGCAGTGTGTGGGCGAGCGTTGCCCTCTTGGAACAACACATCACCTGTCTGTTGCAAGAACAGCAAAAGTACAGGTCTGACAACTTCCTGCAAGTACCGAGCATTGGTTAGTCCCCTCAAAATGGTTCACATGGCGCTGATCACTATGGAACTTGACACCTGAGGTCATCAGCCCCTAGAGTTAGAACTACTTAAACCTAACTAACCTAAGGACATCACACACATTAATGCCCGAAGCAGGATTCGAGCCTGCGACCGTAGCAGCAGCGCGGTTCCGGACTGAAGCGCCTAGAACCGCTCGTCCACAGCGGACGGCTCTGTCTCCTCCAGAAACGCCAAAGGTGAATGAGAGTTGTAGTGTACCACACCCTAGACCATAGGGTTTGGGATGAGGCCAGTGTATTTTGGAAGAATGCACTTCGTGTTCACCAGGTCTGTATCATCACTTGCCTGTAGGCAGAACCTGTTTCACCGCTGAAGACCACTGCTCGTCATTCCATCTTCCATGTGATCCTCTAACGACACCAGTCGAGCGGCGCAAGTTGATACTGTGGCGTAGTGGAAGATATGCTAGAGACGTGCGAGCCCATAGTTTCTCTGCTAATGACCGGTTCGTAACAGTTTGTGTTCACACGTCTGATCTCACAATCTTTCTTATCTGTGCTGTGGTAGCTGTTCGTAACAGTTTGTGTTCACACGTGTGATCTCACAATCTTTCTTATCTGTGCTGTGATAGCTGTACTATTGTTGATTGGTACTTAAGTAAATAAATTAGTGAAATCAAAGTGAAGTAGAAATTAGAATAGAAATGAAAAACTTAGTTTAGTTTAGAAGAATTACATACTGGCAAACAGCTGGCAGAACAGCAGAGCAGAAGAGACAATGACCTTGAAGTCAGCCAGTTCCACATAGGCGGCCGCTCTCGATTCAGCCGTCAGGGGATCGTCCGACCGGCTCAGGTGTTTCTCAGTTGTCACATGTGAGCAAAGGCCCTCACCTACATTCCAGGAGCCAATGACCGACGTTAAGCAGACTCTTCGAGAAGCTTTTCAACGTGACAGAAGAGGCAATGACCGGCTCACGTGTTTCTCAGTTTTCACATGTGATGAAAGGCCCTCGCCTACATTCCAAGAGCCAATGACCAATGTTAAGAAGATTCTCCGAGAAGCTTTCAACGTGACATACGAGGCAATTACCGTGAAGTCGTTCAACTCCAGTGAACTGAAGTGAATAAATACGCGAGATGCAGTGGGCCCGACAGACGAAAGAGACGAAGAAAAGAGAAGAGAGTAGCAGTAGTTTTCAGTCAGTTTCAGTGCTGAAGACCGTCATGCAAGAAGAGACTACATCATACACAGATGCACCAAGTCCGCCGCTCTAATGGAATAGCGAGCAGCAGCCTCGGCGCCAGAAGACAGAAGTTAAAAGGTATTTGAAGTCTGATTTTTACGTACCCGGGTGACTCGTGAGGACGGGGAGGAGACGGTCTCACATCGGCAGTCACCTGTGAGCTGGGATGAAGATCTGACAGCCGAAGACTGGCAAACGGGAGTCCGTTGTTTAAGTCCGGGACACTGGCCTTCCCCCGCCGCGCCGCTCCTCTGGCCGACGCATAAGACACGTGGCCGCTTAGAGAAGAGAAACACTGGGACGCCACATCCAAGGTATCACCATCCGATGCACGACTTCGCTCACAATAATTAAACGGGCCACCTCGCGCTGCGCGTCTCTAGTCAGCTGGGCGAGACGGCGACACAAGATACACACTGCCACGCGTAATCAGACGCCGCCACTGCTGTAGCAGAAGGCTTCGCAAACGAGACAGCTGCCGCTCTCTGAGCCAGAACATCAAGTAAGGAAACAGTTGTACAAATCTTCAATAAAAGTTAACTTATGTAAAAATGCTGTTTCATTCTACCTCATACCGGAGCCAAAAAAGAACCCACCCTGCCCACATGTTGTTAAGAGAGAAAAATTAATTTATTTAGTATTTTCACCCTGACATAATGTTATAGAATGCTCATCCTGACAATTGACTAGCATCAAAAGAGAAAATCCAGTTACATTTAGTAGCAGAACTGTTACATTTGGTGTCAGAGAAAAAACGCTTGGCTCAATATGAGGTGTGAAGGACAGTCACTAAAGGTCCGCAGTTAGAATTGTTTAATGTGTGAAAGGATATAGGTTTGCATAGCAGTCGTAATATTTTCTTGATTTAGAAGCGTATTTTCTCTCATGATTTTAAGAGTTTGTCGAAAATATTTAAACATCTTTTTCCTTCAGTGTAGTAAGATTGTCTAACTAACAGTTTGTAAAATGATGACACGAAATCGTACAAAGTCAGTGTCAGCACCACAAGCGGTTTCTACTGAGGAAGCTATTCAAAGCTTAGTTAATCAGATAGCACAGCTTAAAAGTGATAATAATGCATTATTTAAACATTTTAGTGAAGATAGGCAAACCAGTTCAATCCCTCCCACCCTAGATTCCTCAGCAGCAGCCTTGGTAACTCCTTTTTCAGGTAAACCTGGCGAAGACATAACAGCCTTTTTTGATGATTTAGTAGCAGCTGCAAAGTTAGGATCATGGTCAGATGAACAGCTCTTACAAATGACAAAGTTAAGATTGCTAGGAGAGGCTAAAGCACACGTATTATACCATGAAAAATTACGGAATGCTCCAACATTTGAGGAATTGAAGAAAGGATTACTTAAACGTTTTCAGAAACAGAAGAGCTGTAGATTTTATAGGGAACAGTTAAACGCTATCACTCAGAGGCAAAACGAGTCGTTAGAGAGCTTTGTAGATAGGATGAGGGAAGTTAGTGTTAACACCTATCAGTTGACAACTAGTGATGAAGCAAATAAACTTATTTTACAAGAGGCAGAAGATAGAGCTCTGGATACATTTTTAAGTGGGTTACCACCTGAAACATCCCGTCGTGTCAGGGCAGAGTTTTCTAAAAATTTAGCGGAAGCTGTGTCTCTGGCGACGGCTTTTGAAGAAATTGACATTGCCACCAGTTACAAGGAGAAGCGAAATGTATTTTCAGCAGGAGTACGATGTTTTAGGTGCGACCGACAGGGAAATATAGCAAAAACTGCAGACAACCTAAATGCACTAATTGTCAAAGAATGCAGCATTCAAGGAATGCAGGTCTAAGAAAGTTTTTGGAAATAGAAATCAGTTGAACTCAAACTGGAATGTCGGAGCAACTGCCAGGCGTTCCCAATAAAATTTCATGCCATTAAGGCGAATGTGAAGGCGGAATGCTGGTTATCTGCTACCATACACGATAAAGAGGCAAGGATACTGCTGAATACAGGTGCAAACGTATCAATAGTGAGTAATGAATGCATTGGAGAAAAGAAATATGACCCTCCAGGGTATAGATTGAGTGGAGTAGGAGGAGGTTGAGTGAAGTCATTAGGATGTACATAATTGATTTTCTATATTCACGGTGTACAATTTCAGGAAGATGTAGAAGTGGTAACAAAGGTAACGGGCGGGTACGACGCGATCCTAGGACTGGATTTCCTGAATAAACATCACGCTAAAATCGACCTCAGACAGCAAACTGTAGAACTTAGCGGAATAGTGTTTCAGCTAGGTGACACCGCTGCAAAGGGCACGCTGCCGCAAGATTTCCCCAACCGGAAGGCGAAATCAACTACACTGCGTGCAACGTCCTTGAAGGTTGATTCGTGGGATAAGATACCATTTGGCTCAGGAAAACTATTGTGGATGATCGTTGACCTAGAGGTACCTACACATACAGTGTGTCTAATAGACCCATTAGAGGAAAATGAGGAATTAGATGTATCACATTGTTTTGTACATAGAAGCATTGCACGGGTTCAAGACGTTGAGGGAGAAAGAAAAGTACCAGTACATATTGACAATTTCGGAGTGGAGGACAAAGAGTTGCATAAGGGAATATTAGTAGCTACAATCAGTACTTTTGAAGAAGAAGATTTCATTTGGTCAGTTATTACTGATGGTCAGAAACCAGACGCCTGTAAAACCGCATTACGCCAGAAGATTGAGCATTTGAAAGGAAATGATAGAGACACGATAGAAGCAGTTTTAGTTGAGTTCCAAGATTTATTTAAGGCAGAAGGTCCACTGCCAGCAACAGATATCACACAGCATAGGATCCCAACAGGAAATAGCCCCCCAGTTTGTAGGAAGCCTTATAGAGTTCCGCATCACTTACAGCCAGTACTGGATGAATTTTTAGAACAGCATCTAAAAGATGGAATTATAGATATTCTGATTCGCCTTATAATTCAAATATTGTAATTATTCCAAAGAAGTCTCCTGACGGTACGAAACGATATAGATTCTGTTGTGACTACAGACACCTTAACAAACAAACAATCTCAGATGTTTATCCTCTTCCAAACATTACAGATATCATTGACAGTTTGGGTAACAGTAAATACTTTTCAACAATCGATTTACGTAGCGGATATCATCAATTGGAAGTTGCACCTGAAGATAGGCATAAAACAGCATTTTCTACCCCTGGAGGCCACTGGCAATTTAAAAGAAAGCCTTTCGGTTTGAAAAATGCACCAGCAACTTTTCAAAGACTACTCGATGGAGTATTGCGAGGACTCAAAACTCAGCAATGTTGTGTATATCAAGACGATATTATTGTATTCTCCAAAGACATTAATGAACATGCTGTGCGTTTTTGTAATGCTTTTCAGAGACTTAGAAAAGCTAAATTAATATTAAATATGGAAAAATGTAGTTTTGCATTGACAGAGGTTACATACCTAGGGCATGTCATTAGTGAGGAAGGAATTAAAACAGATCCTCGATTAATTTCGGCAGTTAAGGACTTCCCAACACCACAATGCGTTAAGGAAGTACAAAGTTTCATTGGTCTCGCATCGTATTACCGAAAATATGTTCAAAGTTTTGCTGAAATTGCCCGACCCTTAACCCAATTATTGAAAAATGGTGCAAAATTTCATTGGTCTGAAGATTGTGAATCAGCATTTCAAACCCTTAAAGATAAGTTAACACACAGTCCAGTATTAGCTTTCCCAGATTAAAATAAAGAATTTATTTTATCCTGTGACGCAAGTGGTCATTCAGTTGGGGTTGTTTTGAGTCGGAATATTAATGGCGCGGAACACCCCATAGCCTTCACTTGAAGACAACTAACAATGGCAGAAAGAAATTATTCCACTTCTGACACCGAATGTAACAGTTCTGCTACTAAATGTAACTGGATTTTCTCTTTTGATGCTAGTACATTGTCAGGATGAGCTTTCTAAAGCATTATGTCAGGGTGAAAATACTAAATAAATTAATTTTTCTCTCTTAACAACATGTGGGCAGGGTGGGTTCTTTTTTGGCTCGGGTATGAAGTAGAATGAAACAGCATTTTTACATAAGATAACTTATATTGAAGATTTGTACAACTGTTTCCTTACTCGATGTTCTGACTCGGAGAGCGACAGCTGTGTCGTTTGCGAAGCCTTCTGCTGCGGCAGTGGCGGCGTCTGATTATGCATGGCAGTGTGTATCTCGTGTCGCCGTCTCGCCCCGCTGACTAGAGGCGCACAATGCGAGGTGGCCCGTTTAATTACTGCGAGCGAAGTCGTGCATCGGATGGTGATACCTTGGATGTGGCGTCCCAGTGTTTCTCTTCTCTAAGCGGCCACGTGTCTTGTGCGTCGGCCAGTTTAGCGGCGCAGCGGGGTATGGCCATTGTCCCGGACTCGAATCAGACTTCAAATACCTTTTAACTTCTGTCTTCTGGTGCCGAGACTGCTGCTTGCTATTCCATTACAGCGGCAGACTTGGTGCATCTGTGTATGATGTAGTCTCTTCTTGCATGACGGTCTTCAGCAACGAAACTGACTGAAAACTACTGCTACTCTCTTCGCTTTTCTTCGTCTCTTTCGTCTGTCGGGCCCACTGCATCTCGCGTATTTATTCACTTCAGTTCACTGGAGTTGAACGACTTCACGGTCATTGCCTCGTATGACACGTTGAAAAGCTTCTCTGAGAATCTTCTTAACATTGGTCATTGGCTCTTGGAATGTAGGCTAGGGCCTTTCATCACATGTGAAAACTGAGAAACACGTGAGCCGGTCATTGCCTCTTCTGTCACGTTGAAAAGCTTCTCGAAGAGTCTGCTTAACGTCGGTCATTGGCTCCTGGAATGTAGGTGAGTGCCTTTGCTCACATGTGACAACTGAGAAACACCTGAGCCGGTCGGACGATGCCCTGACGGCTGAATCGACAGCGGCCGCTTATGTGGAACTGGCTGACTTCAAGGTCATTGTCTCTTCTGCTCTGCTGTTCCGCCAGCTGTTTGCCAGTGTGTAATTCTTCTAAACTAAACTAAGTTTTTCATTTCTATTCTAATTTCTACTTCACTTTGATTTCACTAATTTATTTACTTTAGTACCACTCAACAATAGTACAGCTATCACAGCACAGATAAGAAAGATTGTGAGATCACACGTGTGAACACAAACTGTTATGAACAGCTACCACAGCACAGATAAGAAAGATTGTGAGATCAGACGTGTGAACACAAACTGTTACGAACCGGTCATTAGCAGAGAAACTATGGGCTCGCACGCCTCTAGCACATCTTCCATTACGCCACAGTATCAACTTGCGCTGCTCGACTGGTGTCGTGAGAGGATCAGATGGAAGATGGAATGACGAGCAGTGGTCTTCAGCGGTGAAACAGGTTCTGCCTACAGGCAAGTGATGATACAGACCTGGTGAGTGCGAAGTGCATTCTTCCAAAATACACTGGCCTCATCCCATACCCAATGGTCTAGGGTGTGGTACACTACAACTCTCATTCACCTTTGGCGTTTCTGGAGGAGACAGAGCCGTCCGCTGTGGACGAGCGGTTCTAGGCGCTTCAGTCCGGAACCGCGCTGCTGCTACGGTCGCAGGCTCGAATCCTGCTTCGGGCATTAATGTGTGTGATGTCCTTAGGTTAGTTAGGTTTAAGTAGTTCTAACTCTAGGGGACTGATGACCTCAGGTGTCAAGTTCCATAGTGATCAGCGCCATGTGAACCATTTTGAGGGGACTATCCAATGCTCGGTACTTGCAGGAAGTTGTCAGACCTGTACTTTTGCTGTTCTTGCAACAGACAGGTGATGTGTTGTTCCAAGAGGGCAACGCTCGCCCACGCACTGCCCGTGAAAGTCAACGTGCTTTACAAGACGTGCAGCATCTTCCCTGACCAGCACCATCTCCAGACTTGTCTCCAATTGAGCACTTGTGGGATATGATGGGACGAGAAGGGACTCGTGCAACTCGTCAACCAACAATTCTTTCACAACTGTGTGAGCAGGTCGATCGACTTGATGCCAGAGGTAACGACTGCATTGCCGCAAGTAGAGACTACACCACGTACGGATATGGGCGTTGCAGCATGTGCCGATAACAGGTACCTCAGAAGTGCTATTGATCTCTAAATGTAATCACTTCATACACTCCATATGCACTGCCGTAGCAATAAATCATGAATGAATTGGATACCTCTAAAGGGATGTACTAATTTTTTCCTGACACTGATTTGCCACTGCGGTTTGTACTCCGAGCTCTTTAACACTTATACAAGCACTGTGTTTGTATAAGTGTGACAGAGCAAGATGTCAACGAACACTAAGCTGTTATGTAGTATACTAAGGAAATACGCCTTTCAAGTTAAATTGCAAAATATGAACCAAAGACGGACTAAATCCTCGCCGTGATTGCCGTGGAGAAAGCGAGGAACCATTCGTTCAAACACTAATCCAAACACTAAGCTGTCGCCGACTTTTGTTTCCGGAAAATGTGTTTCAGTACTCACAGGAAAACACGTTGCCACCGGATAAAAGATCTCATCAGCCACGACAGTGAAAATTTGGTAGCGACTGATTAGCAAATAGAAGATTATGGCTTGGAAACAATACATTGTAGTACTTTGATGAATATTGAATGTTGTTGCCACACGGGATTAGCCGAACGGTCTGGGGGGCTGCACTCATGGACTGTGCGGCTGGTACCGGCGGAGGTTCGAGGCCTCCCTCGGGCAAGGGTGTGTGTGTTTGTCCTCAGGATAATTTAGGTTAAGTAGTGAGTAAGATTAGGGACTGATCACCTTAGCAGTTAAGTCCCATAAGATTTCACACACACACAATATTGAATGTTGACAGGTCATACTCCTGAACGAATACAAAAAAAGGAAAATAAATAAAACCAGAGTAGATAATGTAGATGCTGCTATGACATAAAACTGAGCGTATGAAACAGGTCATGTTCACAAGGCATAAATTGTGCACGCATTTCGATATGTGGAGGGAGTATTGAAGTGGTAATTTATGGTCTTCACCACAACTTATCCGTACCACATAAGTATTGATAACACGGAAAATATCTGCCAGAAGTTTGATAATCAGTCATCCGATGATGTCGTGCCTTCTCCGAAGAGCAGTGTCATTAAGTTTTTCTTCTTCGGCTGAAACACTTGCTCCATTTCTATTTCTTGAATACTGCTAATACCAAAAATACTGCACAATCCACAGCTGGCAAGAATTCACATGACGCTATTATTTCTACCAGGAATCTATGAGTAAGCAGCTGCGTTACGGGCGGAATAATTTCTATCATCTGGTCCTAAATTCATAACGAATGCTCTTACTTACGCGTTCCGCCAAACACCTGCTGGCACAGCAAAGTGCCAGTTCTGTTAGACGGAGACTGACAGACATCCTTCCACAGTTCACAGATATTTGTAAACGAAGTTACCCGATATGACAGAAATGAGTTAAAACACTGTAATTCTTTACACACAATCAGTCACACTATGTAAAAACAATATTTTTCCACCAAAAACATACTGCCATAAGATTTCAGGAGTAAAAATGTTGTGAATATTAACAGAAACTCGACCTCTCCTATTCGTAATTGCAGTTGCACAGTGCCTTATTTTCATTACTCGTTTATGAATCATTGAGAGTGCATACTCGTATTAAGAAACATTACGAAGATATAGTATTTCTAACTCCTTTACTTACCCTAACTGGTGCTGCCACTAAAGTAGATTGAAAACGAATAATCTGTCCTACCGTGGCTCGAATACATATTTTCATTCGGGCCATGGAGAAAGCATTGGTCCAGTAACTTTATTTCTATAAAGAAAGCCACAAAGCCGCTGAGCTCATTCCTAGTAAAAATTCCCATCTGAACGCCATGTTTGGCAATCCCGTGTGCCCACTTACGACATCTGCACTTAGACATAAATGCAGTGAGGCGTGTAGTTCACTGAACACTTCATCGACGGAACAGGTGAACTCATACATTTCCTTAAATTTTCTTTCTTCTTTCCATCTTTTCTTTTATGGGTGATCCGCTGAGTACCAGAATACTTTCGTTTGCTAGGCGTTTCTCATTCACAAAACCCTCTTTAAGTTGTGCTGTGTAGCTTCGATAAAAGACGTTCTTAGCATACATCATTTGAAGTAACTGCAAATGAAATAATCTCCTGTAACCAGCTTCGGCTTTTCGTCATCATCTGGCATGAATTATAGCTCAACTTGCTGCTGGGTGATGTGCCAGACAAGAGAGCCGCTTTCTTCCACAGTATTTACTATATATTTGACATACATTGCAGTCATGGACACATTGTTTATATCGATTTGAGCTATAAAGTCTGCCAGAAAATGTTAGTAGAGAATAGGTTTTAGTTAATCGTATTTTTCGGTGGTACACGGCGCCGAAGAAGATTTCTGGGAAATTTCTCTGAACGAAGTTCTGTAATATACCACCCTTCACTAACGAGTTTGGAATGAAGGGTGTGTAAAAATGCACACACACACACAATTTTACCATGGTTGTCCTTGGTCGTAAGGTAAATGCCGGAACTGGTAATCCTCTTCCATTTATTTATAATTTTGAATCCGTCTGTCCCATTCTGAGCCTGATGGAATACTTGAGTGAAGCAACGAAGTTCCATAAGAAAATCGAAAAATTTTATAGGCTTACTGTACATGTTACACAAGAGCAATAAGCCAAAAACGCATCGCAGAAAGCGATGTCATATAAAATTAACCAATAGAATAAAAAAAATATTACTCGCTGGACATTAAGTTTCACGTGTGGCCAATATTTTAACGTGCACAAGGGTTTACGTTTATGTGTGAGACATAAATAAAAATCAGCTCCAGTGACCCGCTGATGACGAAGTTTCTTGGGAGGTTTATCTTGGTTGTAATAGAAATACGAGGACTGTAAATCCCTCGCAAATATTCTTAACTGATATAAAATGCAGTGGTAATAAAAATCCACGGTAACTTCCTTTTTGTTTTATTTACGGCTACGGGTTTCGAGCGATTGCTCATTCTCAAGCAGTACTTAGATATAATCAAGATATTATATACAGCGTCCGTCCAAAAAATACCGAGACTGGTTTTATTCCTGCCGTACAAGCGAAATCAGTGCAGTAAATACGTTGTCTGCTAGAACTAAATACTGCTAACTGCATTCGACACGTTAGTTACGAGTAAACAGAGTTGAGTGGGGGATACGCGGCCATACAGTGTCAAATGGTTCAAATGGCTCTGAGCACTATGGGATTCAACTTCTGAGGTCATTAGTCCTCTAGAGCTTAGAACTAGTTAAACCTAACTAACCTAAGGACATCACACACATCTATGCCCGAGGCAGGATTCGAACCTGCGACCGTAGCGGTCTCGAGGATCCAGACTGCAGCGCCTAGAACCGCACGGCCACTTCGGCCGGCGTACAGTGTCACTGCTATTGTGTCAGAAATCGCAACGGAGCAACAAACTGAACGCGTCTGAATCAAGTGGTCAAGACAGATTCTATAATGTTCTGAAGAAGAGAAAAGCGTCTGCAAACTTTGTTCCGAAGTTATTGATTCCCTAACGAAAACAACGGCACGTGGACGCCTGCCACCACTTTACTGAAATGAAAAACCTTCTGGAAAAAATCTTCACGGGCTCCTTCTGCCCACTATCAGCTCAGCTGGGACTTGGTTGGAAAGAGGTGATTTCTGCATTGGGTCTTATATTAAACAACACACTCTGTCCTTCGGCGTTAAAAAGTAAAAATGCAAAATAAAATCGTTCTATAGTTATGTGCACTGTAGATGTTGAACAAGTCTCTGACACAAATAAACAAATACTCATACATATAATACTAGGCCTTCCAAGTATTGTCTGGAACGCACTGTCCAGAAATAAATAAGGAATGATTCCAAGCTCCTCGTTCTAACCAAAATGTTCAGTAGGTGTGCCATGGTTGTAAGGTAAATAATGGGACTGGATATTCCCTCTCCTACAGGCGGGCCGATGGATGGATGGGTGACACTGCAGTGCAGTTTAAACATGAAGGCCTACCAGTACATTTACCTCGAACTAGGGTCTAATGTAAGTGATGAGAAAATGGCAGCCCATTCTCCCTAAAGAGCGTAAACCACAAAAGCTATTGGTTTCAGCCACTGCTGTCTGGAGTGTTAGTCGACTTTCTTACTCATCTTAAAGCTGTTCCATTTGGTGCTGGCCTGGACAGTCCATTTCAGGCATGTTATTCTCCATAGACCACTTACCTCAGATGCTGCTTCATGGCAGGGCGCATTGTCATGCTGATACAAGCGATCACCATCTCCAGTACACAACGTTTTAAAATGTGTTCATATCAGTCCACATTTAGCAATTTCTTTAGTGCGGGAAAAGGGACCAAACGCAAGCAACGAAAACATGAAAAATACACCATTGGAGTAGAGCAACAAGGACACCACCCCACATATCATTGTTTCCAAGTTTATTCAGGATGGCGAATCCAACATGGTGGCGATAGATGTGGCAACGTCGAAATGGCGTCATGGCGGAAGTTCAAATTTTACTGTGAAAGTAGGTCAATTGGGCTACCTCCACTAACCTATCCCCCTCGTCTCAAACCCCTCCACACCCACACACCACTAAGAAAATGGCGGGAAAAAAGGTCACTTCGGCTACCTCCACTAACTTAAGTCATCCAACCATCACCTCTTCCTTGGAATTGGCGGGAAAAGGACTCAGTCTGTGCTGGCTGCTTCATAGGATGGGCATATGTCGTTATTTTTTGCATGCTTTGTTTATTTAAACAATTTGAGTTGTCATAGGCAGTAGCTCCCCCCAGTGTGTTCACCATGTGGTCCTGAGTCCAACTGACCTAGTACACAGTACCACCACCAGAGGCGGCTGTCATCCCTCCAATGAAATAATTGAAGATGGTGGTCTGAGGGAAAAATTGTAGGAAAATAACACAATCTGTGAGCAGCTGATGGAGAGAAAGGAATTTACTTTATTTCCATTGGAAAGTTGGAACAATTTATTTAGGGATGTATTTCACGTAGTTTATCTGTTATACTGATACAAAACACTCGCCCTGACATGCTTGCGGTCTCAATATATAGCCTACAGACCTGAAAGCAACTTGTAAATTTCGGAAATAATGCTGTACACTGATGCACAGGCATGCAAACAACTTGTAAATTGTCAAAATAATGCACATAAAACACTCTGCAAACATGCTCATTAATTATAAACTATCACAATAATGCATTGCACAGTGTGCAGATATGTTCACAAAATGATGAAGTACACTGATGTTCAGACACGTTCATTACGTGTAAAACTATGAAAAATTAATGCATTTATCACATTCTGCAAACACAATCACAACGCTTAAACAGCCAAAATGATGAAGTGCACAAACACTCATTGCACACAAAAACGCTTTCGAACTATCGTAAAGAAATTCGACCACAGTGTATTACCATCAGCAATCTATTCCCTACAGAGTTCTAAGGCAGAACAATGACTGGATGTGTGAGTCATGCACAGAGATCCAGCCTGCCCCACATGTGAGACACCTCCAGACACCCATGTGTTTACCTAACCACCGTGGCTGCCACATAGCCTTTGTATCAGCAGGACCAGTGAGATGGTGGCTTAGTTACTCACCATCCCAAGCACAGCTAAAAGGTTGTCAGTGTTATATTGACGTCATATGTCTATGTAAATAACAGCTAAGTCTCCCTCTGGACGCTATACGAAAATATCCCATAATAACACAGGATGCATTCTTCCTGGCACACCTGATGGGACAGCCCATTCATCACATGTCACATTTCCCAGGAATCGTAACGTCCTGCTGTCAGCGTATGTCTCAGTCTCAGGAACGGTTATCATTCACCCTTGTTCTCACTGCTAAAACGCTACATCATGTCTGCGCATGCTTGCAAAAACACTGTTAATCACAAGCACATTCTTGTTGTTTGGAAAGAGAGCACAGTCCAAGCACATATGGGAAAGTAGCACAATTACACAAACAGAATTCGATGCACTCTGCTACAGAAGAGTAAATTGAGTGAAATTTTGCAGTGTCCTACAGCTGCTGGTCTGGTGATATCCTAATGCCACAATGGTGCGTGAGGGACAGTATCACACAAGTGATGGATAGTTGCTTCAACTTGTCTTTGAACACATGATGAAAGAAGGCATCCCATTAATCTCAGAACAATCTGTAGATACCTTGCCCCCAACTTGTTCAAACCAGTATGCAGAGGCTCCTATGTCCAAGCACAAAGGATGTCTTGTGAATCAATAGAGCATTCTGATTGGCTCTTACTGAATTTGCCAAGTTACTGATGCTTCTTGTGTGGAAGCACTGTCCGCCATTTTTTTCTGCAGACTAGATTTTCAGCAGCAAAACTATTTTATTCAGATCGCCATATCGAACTGACAGTTAAACCCTACAAAAGTGATCTACAGATCATGAAATACGGACAGACATTTCCTCAGTTACACTGCTCTGCTATTGTTGAGCAAAGCTTGAATTTTTCGGTGTGAAACCCGCCAAACTACTACAGCTGATGTGAGAGCACTATCAGCCATTTTCTGCAGATGAGATTTTCAGCAGCAAAACTATTTTGCACAGATCGGCATATCGCACTGACAGTTAAACCTGCAAAAGTGGTCTACAGATCATGAAATATGAAAAGACACTCTCTCAATTACACTGCTATCCTACTGTCTAGGAAACCTTGAATATTTTAGCCAGGAGCCGATCTCCAAGTTGGCTATATCACCACATACTGTATCAATTTAGCAAACTCACGATTCGTATCCTGCGCAATACAAAATTTGGCATATAGCTATCGACCACCAGACACTCATACATATACCATGAAGACAGCATAAGCACATGCACTGTATATACACCTCGCAGCACGAAATATGTCTGCGAGCTCGGTAGGTCATCTACTGCAGCCAACAGTCACAAGTCATCAGGCCCACACACACACTGGCCAGATGCATGACCAGAGTGCCCTCAGCAGACTGAGGTCACTCTCCAAACTCTTGAACAAAGGCTGGGTAGGTTCCCCTCGGCACAAAGGCATTACTGTTTCTGAACCTGACCTGCTTGCTTGCTTGCCTTCTACACCCATCTCCAGACTCTGGGGTTACAAGAACATACGTATATTCACATGGTTTGCTAGGATATCGTACCATTTTCGAGATACTTCTCGATATCATGCACATAGCAATATTACTTTTATAGCAGTATCGGTTGCACATTATAATTCTGAAGATATAGACTGGAAATTATTTCCCCAGAAACCCGAAACTTTGGCAAGGTGCAGCGAGGTGGAGCGAGCTGTAAGCCATTGAGTAACTACAAACTCATTTGGTCTGCGAAGACCTTTCCACTCGCGATTACCAATGTCGGTGATATACCGAATCGTCGTTACAATTTACAGTGTCTAGAGAACCAGCAAACGTGTCTTCCAGCCGTCTTTCACCTGCTAGATGCACACAACACACACCACAGTAGATATTCTCTCAACGAAATACACATTGGAACTGTGAAGAAACCGTCAACCGGACAATTTACGTTTGAGGGAGTAATGGTCTAGAGCAAACACACAACTATATTGAATCTTCTCAAATTTCCATGGAGAACACATGTGACCACGAAGGCTGCCCACCAGATACTTAGTATTAGCCATCTAGATGGCGACACGGTTAAGTCAGCTATATTCCTGTTCCCTAACCGGCCTTTCCATGATTTGGACCGCTCCTGCCGTTAGCCGGAAATGTCAATCATTCCCGCAGAAGGGCCGCAGCCGCCATGCGCAGCGCACCCCCAGACAGAATCGTCGTTGGAAACTGGCCACATATATATTTGATCGCTGTATCTACAGTTAAACATTACGACTGCAGCCTCAGTCGGACAACATTCGACAATGAGCGAAGTTACGGAAATACACCTCCATGACGACTGTGACTCTGGAAATGGAAATATCTGTATCATTCTTATCACTTATAATTTTCCAAGAAAAAAAAAAAAGTCTTTCATTCCCTTTGTTGAGTATCGCTGTTTTCCATGTCAAATCCATACCTTCTCTTACGACAGGTCATAACCATTTTGTTTACACATCTCAGAACACATACACACATATTTTACAAGCCTGATGCTCAAGGCGAATCTATCACGCATCCCCTACCACTATGTATAATAATTCACCAATAACTGAATGCTGGCGATACGAAGCAGTACTGAACGAATATCAGCGTTGGATGGACATGTCTCATTGTATCTTAGAAAGGGAATTGTAACCGTCTTACAAACAGCCAGATATTAAAAACACGATTGCAACGACTGTGTTACCGTCACAATCGGTCGTGGTTCTACAGGTGCTCACAAGTATTGCTAATGATATCCATGTTAAAAACTCAAATTGTTTAAATAAACAATGCATGCCAAATAAAGACTTACGCACATCCTATCCAGCAGCCCAGCACACAGTCCTTTTTCCTCTAATTCCAAGGAATAGGTGGTTGTTGGATGACTTAGGTTAGTGGAGGCAGCCCAAGTAATCTACGTTATAGCAAAATTTTTCCCGTCATTTCTTATGTTTGTGTAGGAAGGCTAAGTGAATTTTTCCTCCCATTTTCTTAGGAAGGGGATGGATGGGGAGGGTGAGGGGAGGGGGTTAGGTTAGTGGAGGTAGCCCAATTATCCTATTTTCCCACCAAAATTTGAACTTCCCATTGTTGTGTCACTGCGCCATTGCTACATGTATCGCCGCCATCTTGTATCCGCCATCTTGAATAAATTTGACACTGATGCAGTGTAGGGTCGTGTCCTTATTGTTCTTCTACTTAATGTGACACCAACACATCTGCACTTCACTGTTGACGCCACACGTTATGCCAGTTAATGTTCTCCAGGAATTTGCCATACCCAAACACTTTCATCAGATTGCTGCAGGGTATAGCGTGATTCCACACGCCAAAACATTAGTTTCCAGTCATTGTTTATACAGCTGTGTAGCTCTTTTCACCCTTTCATTTGTCACGTAGCACTGATAACAGAAATGTGTTGTGCTGGCAGAAGAGTCAACACCGTGTTACTAGGGGAGGCCGAAAGGCACGCGTTTTAGCTCACGCAGGCTGGCGTGAGGAGGGAAGAACTATAATGACGTGAGGTCTGGAACATGACAAGGAATTAGAATTCAGAAAGCGGACGTAATTAGTTTGATACTTAACTTTAATCCATTAATGATGAACGTCGCTCTTGACGGTACATGATTCACAATATTATCTGTTAGTAACTGACTATGGCGCCTTGCTAGGTCGTAGCAAATGACGTAGCTCAAGGCTATGCTAAACTGTCGTCTCGGCAAATGAGAGCGTATGTAGACAGCGAACCATCGCTAGCAAAGTCGGTTGTACAACTGAGGCGAGTGCTAGGGAGTCTCTCTAGACTAGACCTGCCGTGTGGCGGCGCTCGGTCTGCAATCACTGATAGTGGCGACACGCGGGTCCGAAGTATACTAACAGACCGCGGCCGATTCAAAGGCTACCACCTAGCAAGTGTGGTGTCTGGCGGTGACACCACAAAATGTTTGTCCTATGCGGAGCTGCTCAACCATTGTCATCTTTCTCTTTAACTGTACTTGATGGGCCATGGGTAGCAATTTGGAAGCCAAAGTGATTGCTTCCATTGATTTCATGGGTTTTTTTTTCAGTATGTGAGAACTGCCTTGTGTTGACTAAGCTGCGGTTGTTCCTTCATATTTCCACTTTACAATCATATTAGCTACAGTCGACTTGGGCAGCTCTAGAAAAGTAGACACGCCCCTGTATCTGTTACTCAGGTGGCATTGAAAGAGTAGTCCACATTCGAAGCCACTGAGCTATCCTGACCGATCCATTTTGCTTGAAGCAATAATTTACCAACAGCCGTATGTATTGTAGAAATTTATGTTATGAACTTCTTGTGTGTTACCAGTTTCGGCATTACATTGCCATCTTCAGGTCCCACACGTCATAGTCGGTGTCGCCTGGCCACCAAGAGCTGTTGCATAATGATTTGATTCACGGATCCAGTTACATGGCTCCTTCCGTGTATAGCGATTTTACGACTGTGACGAGTGGGGCCTGAAGATGGCATCAGTGTAATGCCGAATCTAGTAGCACGTAAGAAGTTCATAAAATAAATTTCTACAATACATACGGCTGTTGGTAAATTATTGCATCAAGAAATACATGCCAGCCACTGTCCCATGGTCCATAATGGATCAACGAAGAACCATTTTGCCGTTACTGCTTCGTTACTGACGGTACTGCCCACTTCCTTTCACACTGGTGGGTGTGCTATTCGTGATTTTTTCTGGTCATTCGGCACTACAAGTGTACTTAATGATCCCACAGCGTATTCTACTGCGATCCACATATTACCTCTGTAGAGACCCCCCTGTAGCATAGTTACAGATATACACTCCTGGAAATTGAAATAAGAACACCGTGAATTCATTGTCCCAGGAAGGGGAAACTTTATTGACACATTCCTGGGGTCAGATACATCACATGATCACACTGACAGAACCACAGGCACATAGACACAGGCAACAGAGCATGCACAATGTCGGCACTAGTACAGTGTATATCCACCTTTCGCAGCAATGCAGGCTGCTATTCTCCTATGGAGACGATCGTAGAGATGCTGGATGTAGTCCTGTGGAACGGCTTGCCATGCCATTTCCACCTGGCGCCTCAGCTGGACCAGCGTTCGTGCTGGACGTGCAGACCGCGTGAGACGACGCTTCATCCGGTCCCAAACATGCTCAATGGGGGACAGATCCGGAGATCTTGCTGGCCAGGGTAGTTGACTTACACCTTCTAGAGCACGTTGGGTGGCACGGGATACATGCGGACGTGCATTGTCCTGTTGGAACAGCAAGTTCCCTTGCCGGTCTAGGAATGGTAGAACGATGGGTTCGATGACGGTTTGGATGTACCGTGCACTATTCGGTGTCCCCTCGACAATCACCAGTGGTGTACGGCCAGTGTAGGAGATCGCTCCCCACACCATGATGCCGGGTGTTGGCCCTGTGTGCCTCGGTCGTATGCAGTCCTGATTGTGGCGCTCACCTGCACGGCGCCAAACACGCATACGACCATCATTGGCACCAAGGCAGAAGCGACTCTCATCGCTGAAGACGACACGTCTCCATTCGTTCCTCCATTCACGCCTGTCGCGACACCACTGGAGGCGGCCTGCACGATGTTGGGGCGTGAGCGGAAGACGGCCTAACGGTGTGCGCGACCGTAGCCCAGCTTCATGGAGACGGTTGCGAATGGTCCTCACCGATACCCCAGGAGCAACAGTGTCCCTAATTTGCTGGGAAGTGGCGGTGCGATCCCCTACGGCACTGCGTAGGATCCTACGGTCTTGGCGTGCATCCGTGCGTCACTGCGGTCCGGTCCCAGGTCGATGGGCACGTGCACCTTCCGCCGACCACTGGCGACAACATCGATGTACTGTGGAGACCTCACGCCCCACGTGTTGAGCAATTCGGCGGTACGTCCACCCGGCCTCCCGCATGCCCACTATACGCCCTCGCTCAAAGTCCGTCAACTGCACATACGGTTCACGTCCACGTCCATGCTACCAGTGTTAAAGACTGCGATGGAGCTCCGTATGCCACGGCAAACTGGCTGACACTGACGGCGGCGGTGCACAAATGCTGCGCAGCTAGCGCCATTCGACGGCCAACACCGCGGTTCCTGGTGTGTCCGCTGTGCCGTGCGTGTGATCATTGCTTGTACAGCCCTCTCGCAGTGTCCGGAGCAAGTATGGTGGGTCTGACACACCGGTGTCAATGTGTTCTTTTTTCCATTTCCAGGAGTGTAGAATGATGTTTAAGGTCTTTAACGACCTGTTAATAGTTTTCTGTGAACATTAAGGCAGGTTCAGTTTGCTAATCGTTCATTTGGCGCCATTCGTGCAGCAGTTTTAATGGGATAGCACTTCACAAAATCATATCACTCTGACAGTAATTTAGAACGCTACCAGTACTATCTAACAGTTTTTTTTCATTTTGAGATCTAATTGTTTTTTGTTGTTTTTGGCGTAAAATGCAGGCCCTCAGTATATTCTCAAATCCACGACTCCTGTTGATGTAAGTGTTTATGCTTATATAGACTTATTTTGTCCACAGGTGCAAAAGCACAGGCTAACATGTCTGAGGTTATTTGAAATGGTTGAAAAACAGAAATAAATTCTGCCTAATGTTTATTTATTACCAAAAAACAAAATACATTGCTTCGCTTCAATGAGGTGTCGTCAGTGTTGTCACGACAATATACATTACAACGGAGTATTGTGAAATTATTTCTCCCGTCGCTCTGCCAGTAACGGGCCTAAATCACTGAATATTCTCAAGAGCTGCTCACACATGCCCATACTGAGGTGATGCTGCTCCTTTTATTATGGTGACGGGTGACGTATTTCTTATGGCGCCAAAAAAGCACTATGTCAGAAATAGGAAGTGTTCTATCAGTCTAGTAATGATTTGCACAATTTCGAATGACACCGAAGGCTAATATGCAGTACAATCCAATGAATCAGTATAGAATTCAGGGAGCCTAACAAATTTCCAGTTCTGTTTTCATGCAAAGCATGTTGGTATAGCGATAGAAGAGGTAAAAACGACAAAAATAAAATCGATATAAAAATGTCAGAATCAAAACTAAACAGAATTTCTATTACAGATTCCTAGAGGTTGCAGATGGTTCTTAGAGGATAGAGACTGATAAGTAGGCCGTGTTCAGGAATATAACATTTGGATATAAAGCAAGTTTACAGAACGACTCAGTTTAAAATTTCTCACTGCATTGTGCAGTATCAGTGTCAGAGCTGAAGAATGCATGTATCGAGACAATTTTATGTATCACCTCAGTTATCACATACCTTCTTCGTCTAACTAAAATAACGGCTGTGAGACATGAGTATATTCATAACTTGGAGGGTTGACTGTGGTGTACCATGCATTCACTCCATGTTTTCGACTGTGTGTATGAAAGCTTGCATCACAGATACACCTCATGCAACGAGTAGCAGCGTAGCCACATGGAGAAGTTCTCATAGAGCACAAAGGTCAGTGCTCATTATATCCGCTGTATGCATTCAAGCATTCCGTAAAGCAGGAGAGTTGAAAGTGATCCAGACTTAACACATACTACACATCAAAATGAAACATTTCCAGACATCGGTTCCTTATTAAAACTATATCTACTGAGTACCCTCTACGACCCCTAGAAGCATGTAGTAGATTCTAATCTCCTATTACAAATCTAGACATGTGTCCAAGGTTAATATCTCTTAAGTTATCGATTCATTTGAACTGATCTTTTAATTAATTTTGAAACCCAAAAGCTCAATCTGATGTACCAAAGAGTGGCAGTGTTTATGAAAATGCTCGGTTATCGGGAAAGTGTTAAAAAAGAATCAGTATGATTTTTTCGTCATACAATTTACTTATTGTTTAAGAATAAAATATATACAGAAACTGCTATAACCGTCCAAATAAATTTACGAAAATACCTGAGACGTGAACAGCATACAAATATATCTTACGAATATTTTAATTTATCCTTAAATCGAATGAAAATTATTTTATGAGGGGTTAGGGCCTTTACCAATGAAAACTGATAAATATAGTAAATTACATGATGAGACAGACTTCAGAAAATTACTGTATGACGGCATAAAGCCTACTTGTAAAAACTGGCAAATTCCTTTAAAGAAATGCATAATGTATTGTTGTTTCCCACCCTGCACTATGAATGTTGATAGAACAAGGGCTGACTACTCTTCGTTGAAAGCGGTTTATAATTTAACCCTGCCTCTTCACAACTGTACAACTGTTCTCTGCTCAAACCTTCAACTCGATAAATTTCTGAAAAATTTCCTTAAATTGAGACCTACAGTCCATGTCATCAGATCGTTCCTCCCCACAAATACTAAACTGTCGGTCTCCATAGCGTTTTTTCCAGCGATCAAGCCAGTCAGGGCCTGCGACAAATTTAGGATCATTGCCTTTTTTTTTTAATTCTTCATAAAATCTCAAAACTTTTTCTCTCAAGACCAGCCCACTAATTGGGGTGCCTTCTCTCTTGTTTGGCGAAAGGCAATGAAATGTGCTCCATTTAGCTCATAAAATGACTTTGCTTCAGACGTTCCCCGTCTCTCAATGTTTCTGTGTAAATTCGCTTAACGCAACAAGACTCAATATCCAGACGCTTCTTCTTCAAGTCTCCAGTTGTACTTTTGCGGACTCCCAGGTCCAGCCACTACAACGACACTTTGCCCATTATCCAGTCTCTTTAATGCGCTCAACTTTTGCTTTATAGTCAAGCTTAGAACAGAAGACATCATCCCAGACTAGTGTACTGTGAAACACACCAATACTTTGAGACAGCTCTGAACAATGTCTACTCACATCGACTTACGCAACGCAGTTGAGAAACTAACCGTGGCGAAGGCTGCAGGCAGACTGAGGGGCTGTGCGTGCGCCAGCGCCTGTCACGTGGTGGAGGGGTGGCAGTTTGACGCGTGACCAAGCGTTCTTCTGTCCTGCCAGGGGTGTGCCAGGGGAGCGGCAAAGTTATCCGGACTGCCGGGTTATCGAGTGCCTAGTTTGCGGGACTCTATTCACAACATTGTCTGTAACATGAAATGGAGTACTTGTAGTGTGGTATTTCGGCATTGTACATAGCCTGTCGTCAATAACTTAAGAATACTTTTCAAAGAAAGCAAAGAAAGGGTCGAAAAATAGATTGAGCAGTGCTCTCATATCAGGCTTTCGGGGGTTGCTTCACGTACGTCATCGCACAGAAAATCCATTATGCCAATGGGAAAAAGTGATGGCTCTGATTTCCCATAAATTTTAGTACTACTGGAAATAGTTTCTTAAAGGCAGACCAAATACGAAAGCGTGGTTCACAGGAAGAAATCTGAGACGAAAGATAGACGAATAATTTCAAGCAGTTTCATGTAAAAGTCGAAATGTCACAACCAACTGACATTACACGAAAATTTAGTCTATGATGAACATGTGGCTCCCTTGTGAAGCAGTCGAGTAGAAACAGATCGAATGCTAGCAATGAGTTTTAAATTTACGAAAAGAGTGGAATATTTAATAGAAGTATATTACAAAGGTGGCAGGGGTAAAATACAGGTAGCGAAAGGTTATTTACAATTTGTACAGTAACCAGATGGCAGTTATAAGAGTCGAGGGGCATGAAAGGGAAGCAGTGGTTGGGAAGGGAGTGAGACAGGGTTGTAGCCAATCCCCGATGTTATTCAATCTGTATATTGAGCAATCAGTAAAGGAAACAAAAGAAAAAATCGGAGTAGGTATTAAAATCCATAGAGAAGAAATAAAAACTTTGAGGTTCGCCGATGACGTTGTAACTCTGTCACAAACAGCAAAGGACTTGGAAGAGCAGTTGAACGGAATGGACAGTGTCTTGAAAGGAGGATATAAGATGACCATCAACAGAAGCAAAACGAGGATAATGGAATGTAGTCGAATTAAGTTGGGTGATGCTGAGGGAATTAGATTAGGATTGAGACACTTAAAGTAGTAAAGGAGTTTTGCTATTTGGGGAGCAAAATAACTGATGATAGTCGAAGTAGAGAGGATATAAAACGTAGACTGGCAATGGCAAGGAAAGCGTTTCTAAAGAAGAGAAGTTTGTTAACATCGAGTATAGATTTAAGTGTCAGGAAGTCGTTTCTGAAAGTTTTTGTATGGAGAGTAGCCATGGATGGAAGTGAAACATGGACGATAAATAGTTTGGGCAAGAAGAGAATAGAGGCTTTCAAAATGTGGTGCTACAGAAGAATGCTGAAGATTAGATGGGTAGATCACATAACTAATGAGGAGGTATTGAATAGAATTGGGGAGAAGAGGAGTTTGTGCCACAACTTGACTAGAAGAAGGTATCGGTTGGAGGACATGTTCTGAGGCATCATGGGATCACAAATTTAGTATTGGAGGGCAGTGTGGAGGGTAAAAATCGTAGAGGGAGACCAAGAGATGAATACACTAAGCAGATTCAGAAGTGTGCAGGTTGCAGTAAGTACTAGGAGATGAAGAAGCTTGCACAGGATAGAGTAGCATGGAGAGCTGCATCAAACCAGTCTCAGGACTGAAGACCACCACAACAACAACAACAACAACATATCACAATGTTTCATTCTCGATTATAAATTTGAGCAAGTTATTTGTAGTCTTGCCCGTTGCATAGTTTTGTTATTTTCCGTCAAAACCCAGCGAACTTGGAGATAGCTAGAACGGACCGCTATCGACAAAATATGGAAGAGGTTTTCCAGTTCCGTCGTAAGCCTTCCAACCAATGGAAACCTCCCGAAAAACTTGGGTGGAAACGAGGGACTGGAACTATTCTCGGAAAAGTTTCGAGACTGCATTAATAAACAACAGAGTAAAGTTAAAATGTTGCAATTAATGCTTAGGTGTTCTACATAGTCACCCCCAACTTGTGTATGACGCACACAACATTCATAAAACCATGTGAAACTATAGGAGGACCCCCTTCTTTCGGGTGTTGTTCAGCACCTGCGTCACATTGACTTGAATGTCGGTTACGTTGTCATAGTGTGGACACCTCCTATGAGTTTCTTCACCTCTTTGTTGCTCTGTGGTCGATAATCGTAACACCAAAAGTCTCGTCACACGTAACGATTTTTTCCTGAAAAGAATTGTCCGCATTTTGCATTACATTCAAGCCGTGGCAAGCGACAATATGACGTTTTTGTACGGGAGTTAAGGTGTGCGGGACATTCTTTGCAGACTGTTTTCTCTTCTTCAAAACAATCTGGAGAATGTCTTGGACACCTGATGCACAGATGTTGCTCCATTGCAATTTGTGGCACAACAGGGCTGAGATACTACGGACACACGTCCCCTACTTACCATTGCCTGCTCATAACTGACTGATCGAATGCACATCATCTGTTGCTCACAGTTGTTGGTTCAAGCTACCACCTTTGTCACAGTGCTGACGACAGGTAACCTAAATATCTGCCCTTTTTAGACGGACAGTGGATGTCCCAGTCAGGAATAGGAAAGCCTACTGAGCGACTCTATTGCCGTGGATTTTCTAAAAACCATATCAAACTTTTATCATACGATAAGCAGGTACATTTCCTAGTTGCATCCATACAAGGCTGTATACCTCTGAGCGGGCGCCAGCAGATTCTAACTCGTTAATTGCGCAATCAGCAACAAGAACTCAGCCTCGGAATGATGAATTCGTCATTTGTTCTGTCAGTTGTGATTAATAACTGCGCGCCCCACCTGCAAGCAATAAGTGTGAATTCAACACGTGTTAACTTACGCAACTCTACGAGTTATTTATTATATCCAATCACATCCGTGTACAGACGCGAAGTAGTTACAAGGTAAGTTATAAACGTCTAATGAGATTGATTTCGAAGCTCATAGCTTCTCCGGTGGTTAATGCATATTTTATCTATGTTTAATTAATTTCTTCTCATTTGGTAGAAAGTTCACTCACTACTGCTTACTGGAGGTGCAATTACCACGTATCTTTGATGTACTATCTCCTTATCTACACTGCAACGGAATCATCAAGGAGTGCTGAAATTGTCGATAGAAGAATTCTGACGTGGTTATGCATGACGTTCAATCCAATGAAGAGTCTGTTGCAATTTTGGGTTTCTAATGCAACCGTACTTGAAGAAAATGGACAGATAACTTTTTTAGCCATATTGAATATTCAAGAGTATCAGACATATAGTCGGATATCTACATTTACAGCTTCACTTCTGTTAATACAACGTTTCTACTTTCCAAACTTGGCAGAAGTTCTATTACACAATTTATGGGACTAAAACTAGAAGAAAGGATTCTGTGGAGAAATGAGAAAGCTCTGGGTTGGAGTTCTGATCGATTTCCTAGTTTTAATCTGCT
This sequence comes from Schistocerca piceifrons, assembly GCF_021461385.2. Taxonomy (NCBI): domain Eukaryota; kingdom Metazoa; phylum Arthropoda; class Insecta; order Orthoptera; family Acrididae; genus Schistocerca; species Schistocerca piceifrons. The sequence continues at coordinate 774,134,607 of NC_060140.1, read as the reverse complement.
AGTTTCAAAACAACGCACACTCTGCTGCAGAACTAACGGTTGATTCTAAAAACATCTACTTCTGTACCGTATCTGGCACCGTAAATTGTGCGTCAGAGTGTACATCGCGTGTACCAGACCCATTCAACGGCTTCCTATTCTTTTAGCGGATAGTACGCAGGAAAAGACGCTGTAGGAATCCTTGTGAACGAAACTGAATTTCAGTGATTACCGCGTCATGGTCGTTACTTAAATGTACACTACTGGCCATTAAAATTGCTACAACAAGAAGAAATGCAGATCATAAACGGGTATTTATTGGACAGATATATTATACTAGAACTGACATGTGATTACATTTTCACGCAATTTGGGTGTATGCTTTTTATGTGTACTACTGTAATTTTTTATTTCTACTTCTGCTATAACAAGCATATCTGAATACAGGGTGTATCGGTTATAAGGACAGATTCTTTTTTGTAGCACCTTAATATGTACAAACAGCATTCCGTTGGGTTTTCTTTCTCAGTCTTTGGCAGTCTTCACACAAACACGTCAGAAACTTTTCTGCACAGTTGTAATGCCTCGTTAACTGGACTACACCTGTGAGTATAGACTACCCGATTTGCGTCCACGCGTCCATGCTTCCACACTTCAACACCCGACTTGCTGCCCAAGGCTAAATAAGCATTAATGGCTTACTCTTGCTACATGTGTTTGGAGGTACTAACCAATCAAAAACCATACGACTTGTATTGGCTATAATTATTAGTCTGCAAATGACATGAATACTGATGTAATATTGTTTTAGTACACCATCTATTCTGCCGAGAGCTTGTCCCTCAGAGCTGGATTTTGGCGCCGGCCGGAGTGACCGAGTGGTTCTAGGCGCTACAGTCTGGAGCCGCGCGACCGCCACGGTCGCTGGTTCGAATCCTGCCTCGGGCATGGATGTGTGTGATGTCCTTAGGTTAGTTAGGTTTAAGTAGTTCTAAGTTCTAGGGGACTGGTGCCCTCAGAAGTTACGCCCCATAGTGCTCAGAGCCATTTTGGATTTTGGCTAACATTGAGTCAGTTGTGAGTCGCCTCCAAGTATGATAACATGAAAGTTCACACAACTTTGTCGGATACCAGAGTGGGACGGAGAGCTCTTAAGGTGTCTCATGAAAACTCTCTGGTCGAGTAAAATCTTAAGAGGTGAAAAGAAATTGATCCTATCTTGTGTAGCCAACTACGATGGACGCTAATTAAAAAACTGCGACCAGTACAACTTGAGTTTGGAAAGAACGAAACGAGTTCGTCCGGTTGCCATATCATCCATTCCAGAAGATGAACCAAAGGGTCGCCGGGGGCGGAAGCATAAAAATGAAGATGAGGGCTTAACGTCAGTCGACGGCGAAGTCAAGTCATCAGATATGGAGCACAAGTTCGAGTTGTGGAAGGATGGTGAAGACATTGGTCATCTCCTTTCCAAAGGAATCACCCCAGAATTTGTGGAGAAACCATAAAAAACCTAAATCTGATTGACTGCATGGGGATGTGAACCACCGACTTTCCAAAGTGAATATAGTGTCCCGACCAACGCGTTACTTCACTCCTCCAGCGTATACGTCGATGACAATATCATTACATGGAAACTATATAATTAACGACGGCTCTCTCGTGAATAGTAGTTAAATAAATGTGTGGATGGATACAGCCTGTAAACTAAAATAATATGGTTACGTTCATTATTTTGTACACAGAAGCGAAATATAACAGACCAACCCGCGTTGACAAGAAATTGTACAAATTCTTCTCTACCTCAATCCGAGAGTGGAACAGTGAAGGAAATATAACATCGGGAAGTTCTTTCTGCCACGTGCTGCACAGTGTCTAATGAAACACCTTCTACAGACAATTGAAATCAGAGACATCTGTTTAGGGGTATATGGCAACCCCTTTTCGCCTTGATGATTGTGACGACGAATTGTATCATCAACTCCACCAGTAGGCGATGGGGAGCCATAGCCTGTTCGATGGTGTCCCAGATCTGCGATTAGGCTTCAGTTCATGTAAACTCTGGTACCACAAAAGCATCCTGCCGTCAATATAGCACTCCTTAGATGCTTCTGTCATAACTTGCGAGCGACGGGGAGATGGATGGTGGAGGCAGAGCTCACCTGCAGAGTGCTGAGGCGAATTAATGGGTGCCCATGTTCAGTGTGAGAATTTATCAGACTCTGAGGGCACGTAAAAATCACCCATCCTCCGGATGCATCGCCTCATGTGTTTTTCGACTTCCTCGTATAATTACACCGTCGTGTCTCAGAAACGCAAAGCGATTTATCTGTAAAGATGATGTTATTTCATCCTCTGATAGTCCAAAGGCGGCTTTGTGCAGCCATGTCAGTCTCTGCACTTTTTGAGGTGCACGTGGTATGTGCTGCCTTCTACTCCCCATTAGATCATACGGCTGATCGCAGCTGTTATTGCCCAGCAACGATTTGGTAGACGTTTAGCCGAAAGTTGGTCCGTTCATGGGTTGTTGCAACCCACAATAGTCCCACCAATAAACAAGTTGCTGCCCACAGCAGTTGTCTATGGCGGCGCTGTACGTGTGTTGCGCAGTTCACAGCGTCCTTTGTGAAAAGGCTAGTTCAACGAGTTCGGGGGTGGTGTATGCTATGTGTCAGCTACCGATGATCTGGCTATCATCATTATGGGGGGCCTTGCACTCGACGGCCAAGAAGCACCCGAAGGAAAAAAAAAAAATGGACTGTGGGAAAAACTGAAAAGACAATAACCTCGGCATCTGAATATCGTGCTACAGAGTAACACTGAAAATTAAATGGACTGGTCAGATAAGAAATGGGGAGGTTTCACGCAGGTTCGACGAGCAACGAAGCTCGTGGAAAAAATTGACAAGAAGAAGGCACAGGATATGTGTTAAGGCATCAGAGAGCACCTTCCATGGTACTAGAGGGAGCTGAAGATGTTGAATCCAGTAGGGGAAGATGGGAATTTGAATATATCCAATAAATAATAGAGGGCGTTGGGAGGAAGCGCTGATCTCCGTAAGTTACGTAATAGTTCGTGGTGGAGAGCACTTCTGGTACCGCTAACTGATTGCCCCCTCCGCCTACCCTGTTCCATTCGCGAGTGGCGCGTGGGAAGAATGATTGTCAGTAATTCTCTGTGTTGGCACTAATTTCTCGAATTTACTGTTATTAGTTGGCACGGGATTTTACCCTGGCTGGTCCACGCTGGCACGGGTGACACATTTGAAGAAGACACAATGGCAACTACAGTGAACGAAATATAAGATGGATGTTGCTTTTTCAGTGAAACTGCTTACAGACTTTAAGAACATGACACAAGTTCACCCAATACACCACACTCATTGGGGCAATGAGAGGATTTTATTGCAGTCTGGATATTTCTCTAATAAAAATTAAGAAAGTTGCATTTGTTTTTAATTATGAATATTATGTTGAATAACGTAAATTAATAACAGTTGAGCTACTTGGAGCGATCATATTATATTTACAGGGCGGTTATAATTAAACTTTCGTTACTTGAGAGGACTCCCATGAAAAGCGAGTGATCGTAGGACAACGAAACTTGGTGGGAACATTTTTAAGGATATGCCGAAGAGCAGTAACGAACAAAACACTGAAAGACACACATTTTAATTTCCACGTGAGAGGGTAACATTTCTTAATTGCTTACCTCGTTTACATTCCAGGTTGCAAACGTTGCTCCATGTGACGACCATGTGGATCCACGACAGCCTGGAACGGCACCATTTCACAATTGTTCGCAGCACTTTTCGAACGGTAGACCGTGGAATGTTCAGTTGTCGTGCCACAGCTCGTGCCCAGTTTGACGATCCCACATAGCGTCCAGCATTCTCAGCCATGGAGACAACAACATGTTCAACAAATTGTGGCGTAATTGGCAATCGGCCTCTCCCAGGAGAAATTCCCAGATCGCCGTTAATTCGAACTTTCGAATAATGTTCTTCAACCCCGGTGCGGATAGAAGACCTCCCCGTGTTCCTTTAACGCCTCGATACTCGGTAACGTAGCAGCACTATTGTTGCTGTTTTGATAAAACAGCTTTATGATTAAAGTCCTGCTCACTTTGTCCAGACCCATGTTGACTGTCTGCAACTGGAATGTACACTGATGGTTGTGTTTCAACCCTACATCACCGTGACAGCACCGCCGCCTAACGGCAAATCATCACGCTAATGCTACTTAACAACTCATTGTACTGTGTATAGTTTTCCGTCTACACTGCCTAAAGTGATGATGATGAGGTCCCATACTCCGACGAGCGCAGGGGACGATGCGGGAGACCCGCACGGCTGTACTAGGCAAGGTCCTTGTGGAGGTGGTTTGCCATTGCCTTCCTCCGACCGTAATGGGTATGAATGATGATGATGAAGACGACACAACAACACCCAGTCATATCGAGGCAGGAAAAATCCCTGACCCCGCAGGGTATCGAACCCGGGACCCCGTGCACGGGAAGCAGAACGCTACCGCAAGACCACGAGCTGCGGACCTACCTCAAGCAGCAAAGCTTAACTGCAGTCACCCAATAAGCATCAAATGCAAAATAATGACGTAAGCAAACACGTCATAAGGCTACGTTTCAATTCCTTCATCTATATCGAAAGTTACAGATGACTTTATAAAATTTAGGTATGCAAATGTGCTACAGCAATAAATGCTCCGTAAGTTATAGTATGAACGCAACACGAGTTACCCATTTTCTCACCCCATTATCCCAAGCTATGTCTACCTACAGCCAGCTATTGGATGCACCTTAAACGATTATGTATGCAAAAGGCCATTAATAAAATTTAAATAAGTCGCTATAGAAGTGACGATAGTGAAAAATAAAACAAATGCATGAAAGAACGTGTATCTAGAGGGTTGAACGGCGCCCTTTTTCCAACCTCACCGTACGTATTTTGTAATTCCAATGTAACAATTTTACATCGGAAAGGGGGATGCAAAGTTGGTTATAAATTCTGCTAACAACTCACGTAATTCTGTGTTGTTTTGGTAATGAGTGGTCTGGAAAATGATGGTAGTAACTGTGGGACTGTTTTGCATTATGTGGATATGTGCAGATAGCCTTAGTTTTGAACAGTGGTGATGGTTTCAATGATGATGATAATCTTTGGTTTGTTGAGCGCTCAACTGCGCGGTTGTCAGCGCCCGTACAAATTCCCAATCTTTACTTAGTCCAATCTCGCCAATTTCATGAATGATAATCTGGATAAAATTTTGAGGACAACACAATCGCCTAGTTCCCGGTCGGAGAAAATCCCCAACTGTGCTGGGAATCGAACTATTTGTTTTTTTTTTTTTTATTGTATTTTGTTCTGCATTTGTCCGGGGCTGACGTCCCATCACACCTGTTCAAGTTCATCGCTGATCCTTTCACTCAGTTTTTTATTTATTACAGAGAGCAGTTACCCGTCTGACCGAACACGCTGAGCTACCGTGTCGGCTCCGCTAGGCCACGAGCTGCGAACATGGTTTCAATATTTAATATGGATTCAGTAGTGTGTGGCGTCACGGAGATCTTTAAGGACGAGCAGCAGCGCGCATGAGCTCTTTTGTCTTTGATCGGTAGCCTGTCGTGGTTGCATGTTTTTGCCTTTCGAGTGGGTATTGTATCGGGGGATATATTTGGCAGCAATCAATATAGTCTAGTTAAATGTATTTCGTTGTACTTTTGGGTGAGCGCAGACTAATGCTTTAAGTTTTCTCTGGACTTAGAATATTTTAAACTGGTTTTCGATGATTTTCAACGTCCCTACTAACTTTAACATTTCTCGTGGAGTCTGAGGCAGCTGAAAACATTAACTGTGTTTACTGCAATAAAGGAAAAGTGCTGTGCCGCGTAACTTCTATGGGATTAATTCATTCATTTAACCTGTTTTCGGCTTGCAAAGCCATCGTCACTGGGTAACTGAATAAATTAACACAGTAGAACGTTCTCCTGCGAAGAAGCGACGGAAGAATCAGTTAACCTGATATTATGTTCCAGTTAACACTGATACTTGCCAGTGACGGACTTTCCTGCTGGTTTTCAGGTTCGTCATTTAAAACAATCAATTTTAGTTTTACGTCACGATCAATATTGTGAGAAACTGCTCTGTAAGACTTCAACTGTTTGCCTCGTAATTTTGTTATTAATGGGTTTTTAAATGAACTTTGCAGCGCTTGTTCCTTTTATGTTGCGCTGCTGCACTACATTTATTGTTATTAATCTCTGTTTTCATTTGGTCAACAATCATCTAAAGCCAGAATCTGTAAATATGTGAATTAGTAGTAATAAACACTTTTTTTTTATTCGAACGAGAATTGTTTCGACACCATAATTAATCTCACGGGCTGTACCTATTCACGTTGTCTATTTGTTAGCTATTTCGCTAACCAGCCTACTTAATTATGATGATCTAAGGGTCAATTCCTTAGCAATTGCATGAAATGTAAAGCGATGGTGTAAGACACATTCCTGAAGCAAGTTAAGCTAATTATCTTGGCCATGCTATTGCTCACACCAACAGCGGATAATAAAACCTCTGCTGCAGTCGTAATGTCTCTGAATGGAAAGCACTCCGTTTTCAGGCCACATCGGGACCATCTGACCGCCGTGTCATCCTCAGTTGAGGATGCGTATAGGAGGGGCGTGTGGTCAGCACACCGCTCTCCCTGTCGTTATGATGGTTCTCTGTGACCGGAGCCGCTACTAATCGGTCGAGTAGCTCCTGAATTGGCATCACGAGGCTGAGTGCACCCCCAAAAATTGCAACGGCGCATGGCGGCCCGTATAGCCACCCATCCAAGCGTCGGACACCCCCCACAGCGCTTAACTTCGGTGATCTGACGGGTGTATCCACTGCGGCAAGGCCGTTGCCTTCTGAATGAAAACGTGTGTTATAAGTGTATGCACATTCTATATTCAAGGGCATTTGTCTCCCACTGCAAGCTGAACGTACTGAGTGCAAAGGTTTGTATGTAGTGATACAAGTTTTTTTACAAATTCCCACACAAAGCCACGAAGATGCATGCAATATTGGTGCAATTATCGCAGTAATATTTTTTAACAAGAAATGTGTTTACTATTAGTCCAAACGTTTTCGGTACGAAAATGAAAGTGCTGATGATTCCTAATGTTAAGAGACGGTCGTGAATAAGTATTAAAGACATAACATCCCCTAATTGCGACAGATACTGTCATGGAACCGGCGACTGCCAGAGAGATCAATATTGGTGGAATTGGTGACTGGAAAGTACTGTTTAAACCCTATCATAAACATAGATTCGGGATTTATCCATAATGTGTGACGGAGAAACTGACTGTCGACCAGAAGATAAGACAGATGGAGATTTCTGGAGACTTCACTGACAAGCATCACAAAGTTTCAGATATCCAGGAAACAATCATTGCTGGGGATGAAAGCCTGTGATAAGCGTTCTGTACAAGCGCCAGCGAAAGCATGACACCCTGGACAGTGATACCTGAAATCAAACTGCCAACATTTAATTGAAAGACGTAGTTTTGAAACGGTTAGTGTTACATGTCCGGCGTTTATTGGCCACAGTCCTACAGTACGGTCAAAATACTCCACTCCTATCCATGTGCACAATTTGTTGGTCAAGGGTCGCGAAACTGTTCTCGAACATCCGCCATACTTCGCGTATCAGACGATACTTGAGGTGTATCATGAAAGGCACACACTGAGTGGCTGACATATCAGATCTCCAAAGACGTGCAACATCACTATTTCAACTATTCCAAACGGATTCTCCTTTGACGGTTTCAGGTAAGAGCACGCGATCAAAAACACTCTCTGGATCAGACGATGGCTCAACGAGATCCTGAAAGGCACACATTTAGCATCCAACGATGTGCAACTTCAGTGGTTCAGTTCATTCAAAAAGAATACGATACTACACAGCCTGTGTTGCTAAGAAAAACGATGCAGCGTTCCTTCGGATAACACGAGCACTGCAATATCGTATTTATCCACCGTTACCAGGTAGTGACTTTCAACTAAAATGTCCTGTACAGGAACTACGTAATGTGTTTACGAGTACAGGTTGTGGCACAGGAACGATGACATACAGAAGTGAGTCGTGCGCAAATAGTCAAAGCGGTTAAGGCGAGCGGTTGTCGCGTAAAGCGGGAAATCCTGACACAAATTTTCATTGCCCAGAACAAATTTCCACTGTCGTCAATCCCTTATACCTCTGACTGTTATTCTTATAAACGGGAATTCTTTTAGACCTCCCCACAAGCGTACGGTGATCAATGGAGATTGAAGGCTAACAAAGGTATATGACTTGCTATTTTATTTCCAATAGCTGATGATACCTTTTAGACGCTCTTTGTACATGTGAGTGCTGTAAGCTTACGATTTGCTGGGATTTATAAAACTCAAAATTTTAGGTTTTTGGCTGTAGACGGGATCTATGTTAATTCCACTCTAGCTATTTTGGACATCGAGAACAGTGAACAGAGTGTGAACCTAGCCGTACACGTGGTCCTGCGCGAAGGCTTGCCGTCTCATCTGTCTTCGTTACGCCGACAGGGCGGTAACCGGTCTGACGCGGATCCGCAAGTCACGCCTCTGCGACAGGTCTTTCCCGGGCGGTTTGCACGAACCTGCCACACAGCTAAGGTTTTGCACACGACAAAGCCAAAGAGTATTTTGTAAGTTCCGTAGTACCGAGGACAATTCGTCAGAACGAAAGTTATATATACACTCCTGGAAATGGAAAAAAGAACACATTGACACCGGTGTGTCAGACCCACCATACTTGCTCCGGACACTGCGAGAGGGCTGTACAAACAATGATCACACGCACGGCACAGCGGACACACCAGGAACCGCGGTGTTGGCCGTCGAATGGCGCTAGCTGCGCAGCATTTGTGCACCGCCACCGTCAGTGTCAGCCAGTTTGCCGTGGCATACGGAGCTCCATCGCAGTCTTTAACACTGGTAGCATGCCGCGACAGCGTGGACGGAACCGTATGTGCAGTTGACGGACTTTAAGCGAGGGCGTATAGTGGGCATGCGGGAGGCCGGGTGGACGTACCGCCGAATTGCTCAACACGTGGGGCGTGAGGTCTCCACAGTACATCGATGTTATCGCCAGTGGTCGGCGGAAGGTGCACGTGCCCGTCGACCTGGGACCGGACCGCAGCGACGCACGGATGCACGCCAAGACCGTAGGATCCTACGCAGTGCCGTAGGGGACCGCACCGCCACTTCCCAGCAAATTAGGGACACTGTTGCTCCTGGGGTATCGGCGAGGACCGTTCGCAACCGTCTCCATGAAGCTGGGCTACGGTCCCGCACACCGTTAGTTCGTCTTCCGCTCACGCCCCAACATCGTGCAGCCCGCCTCCAGTGGTGACGCGACAGGCGTGAATGGAGGGACGAATGGAGACGTGTCGTCTTCAGCGATGAGAGTCGCTTCTGCCTTGGTGCCAATGATGGTCGTATGCGTGTTTGGCGCCGTGCAGGTGAGCGCCACAATCAGGACTGCATATGACCGAGGCACACAGGGCCAACACCCGGCATCATGGTGTGGGGAGCGATCTCCTACACTGGCCGTACACCACTGGTGATCGTCGAGGGGACACTGAATAGTGCACGGTACATCCAAACCGTCATCGAACCCACCGTTCTACCATTCCTAGACCGGCAAGAGAACTTGCTGTTCCAAGAGGACAATGCGCGTCCGCATGTATCCCGTGCCACCCAACGTGCTCTAGAAGGTGTAAGTCAACTACCCTGACCAGCAAGATCTCCGGATCTGTCCCCCATTGAGCATGTTTGGGACTGGATGAAGCGTCGTCTCACGCGGTCTGCACGTCCAGCACGAACGCTGGTCCAATTGAGGCGCCAGGTGGAAATGGCATGGCAAGCCGTTCCACAGGACTACATCCAACATCTCTACGATCGTCTCCATGGGAGAATAGCAGCCTGCATTGCTGCGAAAGGTGGATATACACTGTACTAGTGCCGACATTGTGCATGCTCTGTTGCCTGTGTCTATGTGCCTGTGGTTCTGTCAGTGTGATCATGTGATGTATCTGACCCCAGGAATGTGTCAATAAAGTTTCCCCTTCCTGGGACAATGAATTCACGGTGTTCTTATTTCAATTTCCAGGAGTGTATATATACTACTGGCCGTTAAAATTGCTACACCACGAAGATGACGTGCTACAGACGCGAAATTTAAACGACAGGAAGAAGATGCTGTGATATGCAAATGATTAGCTTTTCAGAGCATTCACACAAGGTTGACGCCGGTGGCGACACCTACAACGTGATGACATGAGGAAAGTTTCCAACCGATTTCTCACTCACAAACAGCAGTTGACCGGCTTTGCGTGGTGAAAAGTTGTTGTGATGCCCCGTGTAAGGAGGAGAAATGCGTACCATTACGTTTCCGACTTCGATAAAAGTCGAATTGTAGACTATCGCGATTGCGGTTTATCGTATCGCGACATTGCTGCTCGCGTTGGTCTAGATCCAATGACTGTTAGCAGAATATGGAATCGGTGGGTTCAGGAGGGTAAAACGGAACGCCGTGCTGGATCCCAACGGCCTCTTATCACTAGCAGTCGAGATGACAGGCATCTTATCCGCATGGCTGTAACGGATTGTGCAGCCACGTATCGATCCCTGAGTCAACAGATGGGGACGTTTGCAAGACAACAACCATCTGCACTAACAGTTTCACAACGTTTGCAGCAGCATGGACTATCACCTCGGAGACCATGGCTGCGGTTACCCTTGACGCTCCATCACAGACAGGAGCGCTTGCGAGGGTGTACTCAACGACGAACCTGGGTGCACGAATAGCAAAACGGCTGTTTTTTCGGACGTATCCAGGTTCTGTTTACAGCATCATGATGGTCGCATCCGTGTTTGGCGACATCGCGGTGAACTCACATTGTAAGCGTGTATTCGTCATCGCCGTACTGGCGTATCACCCGGCGTGATGGTGTGGGGTGCCATTGATTACACGACTCGGTCACCTCTTGTTCGCATTGACGGCACTTTGAACAGTGAACGTTACATTTCAGATTTGGTACGACCCGTGGCTCTACTCTTCATTCGATCCCTGCGAAACCCTACATTTCAGCAGGATAATGCACGACCGCATGTTGCAGGTCCTGTACGGGCCTTTCTGGATACAGAAAATGTTCGACTGCTGCCCTGGCCAGCACATTCTCCAGATCTCTCACCAATTGAAAACGTCTGGTCAACAGTGGCCGAGCAACTGGCTCGTCACAATACGCCAGTCACTACTCTTGATGAACTGTGGTATCGTGTTGAAGCTGCATGGGCAGCTGCACCCTGTACACGCCATCCAAGCTCTGTTTGACTCAATGCCCAGGCGTATCAAAGCCGTTATTACGGCCAGAGGTGGATGTTCTGGGTACTGATTTTTCAAGATCTATGCACCAAAATTGCGTGAAAATGTAATCACATGTCAGTTCTAGTATAATATATTTGTCCAATGAATACCCGTTTATCATCTGCATTTCTTCTTGGTGTTGCAATTTTAATGGCCAGTGGTGTATATATACATACATATATATATATATATATATATATATATATATATATATATATATATATATATATATATATATGTGTGTGTGTGTGTGTGTGTGTGTGTACTGGTAACAAATACGTGCAAATGGGACTGTGTCTGATACGGAGGATAATCGACCACCAGAAGAAACGTATCCATTTCAAAATCCGTCAGAGAGCTAATTCTTTCCACCAAAGTTATTAAGAGATTTTGAGGTGTCACCGCCAGACACCACACTTGCTAGGTGGTAGCCTTTGAATCGGCCGCGGTCCGTTAGTATACTTCGGACCCGCGTGTCGCCACTATCAGTGATTGCAGACCGAGCGCCGCCACACGGCAGGTCTAGTCTAGAGAGACTCCCTTGCATTCGCCCCAGTTGTACAGCCGACTTTGCTAGCGATGTTTCACTGTCTACATACGCTCTCATCTGCAGAGACGACAGTTTAGCATAGCATTCAGCTACGTCATTTGATACGACCTAGCAAGGCACCCTATTCAGTTATTATAATTACTATCTTCAAGAATGTATTCTGAACAGATAATATTGTGAATCATGTACCGTCAAGAGCGTAGTTCATCGTTAATGGATTAAAGTTAAGTATCCAACTAATTACGTCGCTTTCTGAATTCTCATTCCTTGTCATGTTCCAGACCTCACGTTAGTATAGTTCTTCCCTCCTTACGCCAGCCTGCGTGAGCTAAAACGCGTACATTTCGGCCTCCACTCGTAACACGGTGTTGGATCTTCTGCTAACACAAAAGATTTAGCCATTAAAGAAATACACCCATTTCAAAATCCGTCAGAGAACTAATTCTTTCCACCAAAGTTATTAAGAGGTTTGGCCATTAAAGATATACACCCATTTCAAAATCTGTCAGAGAACTAATTCTTTCCACTACAGTTATTAAGAGATTTAGCCATTAAAAAAATACACTGACGGAAAAAATGTCCCAACACCAAAAAATAATTAAAGCAGAGTAACAAAAATTTCGGGAATATATTTGTCTAGCTGACATGTGAGAGTAACATCGCAGGATCACAGGTTATCTAAGTGCGAGGTAAACAATTCCAAATATGAAATTCTAGTACATTAACAACCGGTGTAGCCGTCAGAATGAAATAAATTGGAGATGCAGGGAAACTAAGACTAAATGGATGTATGAAAAATGGGAAGAAATCGAAAAATAAATTACTGTCGCAAGGACAGACTTATCATATAGGTAAGGCATACAATCTTCGGTGAAATTAAAAGCAAGGGTTCTAACATAAAGAATGCAACCGGAATTCCATTGCTAAATGCAAAGGAGAGAGCGTATAGGTGGGAAGAGTACACTGGAGGCCACTATGAGTGGGAAAATTTGTCTGATGTGATAGGAACGGGAGTCGATTTAGAATAGAGAGGGGATCCAGTATTGGAATCCGAATTTAATAGAACTTTGGAGGAATTAACATCAAATAACGAAGAAGGGATAGATAACATTCCATCAGAATTTATAAAATCATTACGGGAAGTAGCAACAAAACGAGTATTCACGTTGGTGAGTAGAATGTATGAGTCCAGAATGAGATTTTCACTCTGCAGCGGAGTGTGCGCTGATATGAAACTTCCTGGCAGACTAAAACTGTGTGCCCGACCGAGACTCGAACTCGGGACCCTTGCCTTTCGCGGGCAAGTGCTCTACCAACTGAGCCACCGCAGCACGACTCACTTCCGGTACTCACAGCTGTACTTCTGCCAGTACCTCGTCTCCTACCTTCCAAACTTTACAGAAGCTCTCCTGCGAAACTTGCAGAACTAGCACTCCAGAAAGAAAGTTCTGCAAGGTTCGCAGGAGAGCTTCTGTAAAGTCTGGAAGGTAGGAGACGAGGTACTGGCAGAAGTAAAGCTGTGAGTACCGAGCGTGAGTCGTGCTTCGGTGGCTCAGTTGGTAGAGCACTTGCCCGCGAAAGGCAAGGGTCCCGAGTTCGAGTCTCGGTCGGGCACACAGTTTTAATGTGCCAGGAAGTTTCAGAATGTATGAGTCTTGCAATATACCGTCTGACTTTCGGAAAAATATCGTCCGGACAATTCCCAAGACTGGAAGAGCTGAAAAGTGCAAGAATTATCGCACAGTCAGCTTAACAGCCTGTGCATCCAAGTTGCTGACAAGAATAATGTACAGGAGAATGGAAAAGAAAATTGAGGATGAGTTAGATGACGATCAGTTTAGCTTTGCGGAAGGTAAAGGCACCATGGAGCCAATTCTGACGTTGCGGTTGATAATGGAAGCAAGACTAAAGAAAAATCAAGACACGTTCATAAGATTTACCTATCTAGAAAAAGCGTTCGACAATGTAAAATGGTGCAAGATGTTCGAAATTCTGAGAGAAATAGTGGTAAGCTATAGTGAGAGATGGGTAATATAAAATGTGTACAAGAACCAAAAGGGAATAACAAAGGTGAACCACCAAGAAAGAAATTCACCGATTAAAAGAGGTGTAAGAGAGGGATTTAGTCTTCCGTCCCTACTGTTCAATCTGTACATCGAAGAAACAATGATGGAAATAAACGAAAGGTGAAAAGATATCAGTAATACGATTCGCTGATGACATTTCTATCCTGAGTGAAAGCGAAGAAGAATTACATGACCTGCTGAATGGAATGAACAGTCTAATGAGTACAGAATATGGAATGAGTGTAAGTCGAAAAAAGTAATGAGAAGTAGTAGAAATGAGAACAGCGAGAAACTTAACATCAAACTTGATGGTCACGAAGTAGTTGAAGTTAAGGAATTCTGCTACCTAGGCAGTAAAATAAACAGTGACGGACGATGCAAGGAGGACGTCAAGAGCAGACTAGCAATGGCAAAAACGGCATTGCTGGCTAAGTGAACTCTACTAGTATCAAATACAGACCTTAATTTGAGGAAGAAACTTCTGAAAATGTACGTCCAGGGTACAGCATTGTATGGTAGTGAAACATGGACTGTGGGAAAACCGGAACAGAAGAGAAACATAGCACTTGCTATTTGGTGCTACAGACGAATGTTGAAAATTAGTTGGACTGATAAGGTTAGTAATGAGAAAGTTTTGCGGAGAATCGGAGAGGAAAGGAATGTGTGGAAAACATTGACAAGGAGAAGGCACTGGATGACAGGACATCTGTTAACACATCAGGGAATGAAAAGAATGTTGAAATGGGTGTGAAATCTTATGGGACTCAACTGCTAAGGTCATCAGTCCCTAAGCTTACACACTACTTAACCTAAATTATCCTAAAGACAAACACGCAGACCCACGCCCGAGGGAGGACTCGAACCTCCGCCGGGACCAGCCGCATCAGGGAATGACTTCCGTGGTACTAGAGGGACGTGTAGAGGGCAAAAACTGTAGAGGAAGACAGATATTGGAATACACCCTGCAAATAATTCAGGACGCAAGTTGCAAATGCTACTCTGAGATGAAGAGGTTGCCACAGGAGAGAAATTCGTCGCGGGCCGCATCAGAGCAGGTAGAAAACTGATAGCTAAAAAAAAAAAGAAACAAGCATCCAAACGGCCATACATTGTACTGTACAGGTACCGGATGTCAGTTTGTGGTATGAAGTTCCACGACTGCTGCACTTGGTCGGTCAATACACGGACTGATAATGCTGTTGGTGGATGACGCTGTAGTTGTCGTGGTTTGGGATCAGTGGGATGCCCGCAACAGGGCGTCAGGCTTGGGACTGTCTTTGAGTAACCAATTTGTAACAGTTCATTGTGTCACTGTGGTGTCAACTTCTGCTCAAATTGCCGTTGCAGTGGCAGTACGATGCGACAGAGCCATACGCCGAACTCGATGTCATCCCTCTAGTTATTGCCACGTGGCCGTCCGGAGCCTGGTCTTCTTGCGGCCGTAAATTTACGAGACCACCGCTGCCAGCAATCATGTATAGGGCTACGTTCCTGCCAAGTCTTTTTGCATTAACGCAGAAGGAACATCCAACTTCTCGTAATCCTATTACAAGACCTCGTTCAAACTTAGTGAGGTGTTGATAATGCTATCTCTGTCCCCTTAAAGGTGTTCTTGACTAACATCAACTCACAACGTTCAGACTCAAAGATAAGAAACATTAAGGGTCGTCACAGCGTGTATTTAAAGCGAACCTCAATCTCACGCGACTCGCGCGAAATTTGAATAGACATCACCTTTCACATGCCGTTAGTCGGAATCCCATTAGTTTTTATTATTCCTGTAAATCTAGATTTCGGCAATAAATAGCCACCAGCAGTATATTTTCGTTACAATTCGACACACTCGAGGCAGTTCATGTCACCATCTGAACTGCCGCGAGTCTATTGAATCGCAACGAAAATGCACAAATTCTAGATCAGTTCCTTAGAACTGCTTAAACCTAACTAACCTAAGGACAGCACACACATCCATGCCCGAGGCAGCCTTCGAACCTGCGTCCGTAGCGGTCGCGCGGTTCCAGACTGAAGTTTCCAGTAAGTATCCATGGAGAATGAACCCACAGGTGGAGGCTACGACCTACTAACGTCGATTAACTTCAGAGTACTACTCGGGCACCAGTCAAAGACAGTTACTGCAATAGACTTCGTGCCACTAAGCTTCTGTTGACGAAAAAAATCGGAGATCAAAGATAATGACACAAGATCCGCTTTGGACTAGCTAGATCGTTAGACCACTCAAAAATAAACAAATTTTGTACTCAGTTACGAAGCCCAAGGCTAATAGGTTCTGAGAAATAGAAGAATTATTGATTTCATCACGCACGAGATATGTTTGAGAAGGTAACTCTTTTTTTAAAATGTGGAGCCAAGGCCAACTGGATAAGATCTGTGATGAGATCACAGAAAGATTCAATGAGCGTGAATTTTTCCTAAAGTCCGTGTTCTTTGGCAACAGAATGTGTCCTGGGTGCTCTCATCGTGCTGAAATACAGACATTTAACTGTACAGCGTCCAGTTCTCTCTGCTGAACCGCCACTTAGGCTGTGTACATTCATCACCTGGTTACTACATGCGCTACAATAGCCTAGTGAACAAAATGGTCGAAAATATATCTGTTACAAACTGTATATCTCACACAACATTGGTGAAGTGGTTGCTGCAGTCATCCACAAAGGTTATGAAGACCTCGTTAGTTGCTTCCGAACTCAAAGAAGCCCAGTACGCCGAACTGTTTATACGTAACAATCGACAGTACGACTGCACTGTCTAAGACAGCAGTCGGATGACGCACAGTTCTGGACTGTTGCATGGTTAATTATGAAATTCAAGCTGTATCATTAAATACGTTATCTTCGCTGATACCGCTTTGGTAATGTTTCTGGAGAAGTCAGTTCTACGGAACTAAATGATTTTAGTCCAAAAGTGGGCCTCCCCTTAAGCATGTGTAAAACAAAATTTTTGTCACGACGCAAAGAAATTAAAGACACTAGCTATAGTGGGCACTGAGTGATATCAATGGGATGAGCTGAAAATTTGTGCCAGACCCGGATTCTAACCCAGGATTTCTGCTTAGTTGGTAGATGCGTTTGTCACTACGCCCCAACCGCAAAGACTACCATAATACACCTCACGTCAGACCTAAATTCTCAATTTATACCAACACTACTGATGCGGTGTCCCTACTCATTAGCCTCATTCCTCGCGGCATCTCGTCGATTCCCGCAAGAGTTTGAGCTTTTAGTGCATCTGCGCTGGAGGGAACTTTGCCGTCAACGCCGTAATTTTATGTGTCCGAAAGAAGAGCACAACGTACACTGTATAAAATTGTTGTCATCGAGACGCATTATTTTTATGGTCACGTAGCTTTGTTGTATTTCAAAATGGATTTAGAAACTGCGAATATGGTCTGACGTATGTCATACATTTCATTAGTGGCAAACAAAAATTTGTTCTGGACTCTGACTCGAACCTGGGTTTCCTGCTTAACTATTTCGCCTATCAGTGTACGCCTCCTAGACTGACCCAAACTTCCGCATGTGTTGTTGTCCTTATGCCATATACTCGCACTTTTTGATTGCAGCACAGGCAGACACAAATTTTTATTATCTTCATTTTCTCCCGTCGAGGCACATATGCCAAATTATCACAACGTTCCACTCTTCATTTATTTCGTTTGACTTCGTAGCAGCAATACTTGATCACAATTCCTGTTTCTAAAAGAAACATGTGTAAATCAGGCAAATAGGTGTGATATTTAAGTAACAGACTTTGTGTATAATTTAAATAAGCAGCGTTATATTAAAGTCACGTGACAACACCGATTTAACGCTGACGGCATGCTTACCCTAGAGACACTTCTAGGCAAAGTCCTTCCAGCCGATTTTTGGAGTTAAGTCACAGATCCGATGTAGACCACTATCTGATGAAATTAAGTCTCCATCACTGGGGTCAGATTACATTTTTTGTCTCACGAGACAATATAATTTCTATGAATAAGCCAACTATATCCATTCTCGGTATTCGAGAAAGAGAAACAATGTGTCTGTGGGAAGCAAGTTGCCTGGCTGTCAGGAAACTGTACTTGCACTAAAGAATAAACTTTCAACAACTTTTGGAAATTTGTGGTAAGTTCCTAAGGAACCAAACTGCTGAGGTTATCGGTCCCTAGGATTACACACTACTTAATCTAACTTAAATTAACTTCCGGTAAGGGTAACACACACACCCATGCTCGAGGGATGACTCGAACCTCCAACGGGGGCAGCCGCGCTAATCGTTAAAGGCGCCACAGACCGCGCAACTATCCCGCGCGGCTTCAACAACTTTCTCTATGAGTTAAAGGAGATAATCGAAAAAACTTTCATCACCATCTTAAAGTCATTAATTAAGCGGCATTGCTTATACTACTTGCAGTGTGGAGTGAACATTCAGATAGGCAGAACACAACAGAACAGAGCGGAATGTACTTTGCCCGCGGAAATCACGTGGCTATGGTGAAGAGTAGGATTCGCCTATAAGAGCTCTGCAGAACTGAATTTCACTAGATCACTAGTACAGACAAATAACGTTCAGAAGCAAGTGTGGTGGAGTTTGAACATAGTTTCCAAGGCATCTTAACCATTTTTATTCACTACCTGTAAAGAACTTGGCATAAATTTTTAAAGAGATGAATGCAAGGGCATTTCGCATTTTTACGACAACTTTTGTTATTTATTTATTTTGGTTATACAAAAAGATGGGACAACCATTGCTAAGTTTAGGGCTTTTTCTGCACTTGATAGTATGATCGTATTGCCAACTGTCGGGTTCAATATATTAAGTTGCAGCAGCACTGCGGAACGGCTTTCTCGAATGCTAAGGAGAGTGTGAGAAAAATTATATGCAGCAAATTAGAGCGATTTATGACATACTGACAAGTCTTTAGGGTCGAAATTAGTCCGTTTTCTCTTTCTGATGCAATATGTTCAATCATAATTTTTCGAGAACTAAATTATTGGTGTTACATACTCATTCTCCTGTGCGTGGGTACTACTACAATAATTTCCTACTGCGACTTCATTAAAATACGCACACTGCTTCTGGCGATTTATGTAATCTGGTGGTAGTAACTCAGGGTGCTATATGCATTTAATGTACAGATCGAAATTGTCTAACATATGTATACATTCAACAGAGTGATTGTAGCACACTCTCACACTACGGAACTTATATAGCATATGCAAGAAAGAGATAGAGAAGAAAATATATGACCATACAGTCCCTTACATTAGCCATATAGAATGTATTTTTAACACAAAAAGATCCTCTCAATACAACAGTAAGTACAGTTCCACTTTTGTGCATCGTTCAATACGCCTTAGACTTCTAATTGTTTCGAGCAAGGTCTTAACGGATGGAAAAGATCCACCGTTGTATATAAGCCGCGTCAAAAATCTGCTACGTGCAGAAAGAGAGAATCACCACAGAGTCAAAAAAAGTTAAAACCTAGATGAAAAACAAAATGTAAACAAATGAAAATGAGCGCAAGGAGAGCAGTGACAGAAGCGTTCAATAACTCTGAAGGCAAAATTTTATCAGTCGATCTGAGAAAATACCCTAAGAGGTTTTGGTGCCGGCCGGAGTGTCCGTGCGGTTCTAGGCGCTACAGTCTGAAACCGAGCAGCCGCTACGGTCGCAGGTTCGACTCCTGCCTCGGGCATGGATGTGTGTGATGTCCTTAGGTTAGTTAGGTTTAATTAGTTCTAAGTTCTAGGCGACTGATGACCTGAGAAGTTAAGTCGCATAGTGCTCAGAGCCAAGCCTAAGAGGTTTTGGTCTCAAGTAAAATCAATAAGTGATTCAGGATCTGTATTAATTCACTCATTGATCACACCGGCACCGAAACGCAAGGTAACAGAGAGAAGGCCGAAATACTGAATTCGGCCGTACGAAGTTGTTTCACAGCAGAAGCTCATAACAAGGTCCCACCTTTCAACCATCGTACGAACATCGAAATGGCAACTACTGAAATAACCGGTAGCGGAACAGAAAAGCGACTACAATCGCTTTTAAGGCATCAGGATCAGATGAGATACCTGTAAGGTTTTACAAAGATTATGTGAAAGAACTTGCTCCCCTTCTAACAGCAGTTTATCATGCATCGCTGCAGCAACGAATGGTACCCAGCGACTTGAAACCAGCGCAAGGTCATTCCCGCCTTCAGAAAGGCCCATAGGACAGATTTATACAATTATAGTCGCATATTGGTGACGTGAGTGTGTTGTATAATTATGGAACAGGTTACACGCTCAAGAATTATGACGTTTCCGGAGAAGAAAACTCTCCTGTATAAAAATTAACATGGGCTCCGCAAACAGAGCTCTTGCAAGAGCTCGCTCTGTTCTTCCATAAGATCCACAGCGCTGTAGACAACGGCACTAAGATTGATGCCATGTCCCTTGACTTCATGAAGGATTTCCGGTTAGTCAAAATAAAAGTAAGCTTTTTGGGTATAGGGTCAGATTTGCACCTGGATTCAAAATTTCATTAAGTCTTCCTTGGAGACAGCACTCAACACTTCGGTCTTAACGGAACAAAATCGACGACGTAAAGGTAGTTTCCTGAGTACGCCAAGGATGTTTGATAGGACAGTTACTGTTTGCAATGTATATAAATGAACTAGTAGAATGCGTTGAAAACTCTTTAAGGCTGTTCGCAGATGAATCGGTTGTGTGTGAGAAGGTAACAATGCCAGAAGACTATCGATTTGCAGCGTGACCTGCAGAGCATTGATTAATGGCGCAGGCTTGGGCGGCTGACCCTGAACGTAAGTAAATATAACACATTGCGAGTACATATTAAAAGAAATCCACTTCTGTACAACTACCTTACTGACGACAAACTGCTGGAAACGGTATGTACCATAAAATGTCTGGTAGTAAGTAGCTAGAGCGACCTTAGATTGCATGACCGGATAAAACAAGTGGTTGGGAAATCAGGTGCCAGAATGAGATCCGTCGGAAGAGTCTTCAGGAAATGTAACGCATCCATAAAGAAGTGGCTTTCAAAGTCCTTGTTCGACCGATTC
Organism: Schistocerca piceifrons; assembly: GCF_021461385.2. Lineage (NCBI taxonomy): Eukaryota > Metazoa > Arthropoda > Insecta > Orthoptera > Acrididae > Schistocerca > Schistocerca piceifrons. The sequence goes on along the minus strand of NC_060140.1, from coordinate 774,113,499 downwards.
CTGAGGACTGTACATCAATCTTGATGCCTTACCAGGTAGAACTGATGGAAGAGATAGAGAAGATCCAACGAAGAGCAGCGCGCTATGTCACGGGGTCGTTTAGTAGGTGCCACAGCGTTACAGAGATGTTCCATAAATTCCAGTTGCAGACGTTACAAGAGAGGCGTTGTGCATCACGTGTAGGTTTATTGTTGAAATTTCGAGAGAGCACTTCCGGGAAGAGCAGAACAACATATTACTTCCTCCCACGTACTTATCGCGAAACGACTACGACGAGAAATTTCGATTAATTAGAGTTAATACAGAGGCCTACCGATAGTCATTCTACCGAGAGCCACTCGCGAGTGAAACAGGGTAAGCGGGATCAGTTAGTGATACCCGAAGTACCCTCTGTCACATACCGTTAGGTGGCTTGAGGAGTATGATGTAGATGTACGTATCTAAGAAAAGAAAGCTATTCCTTCTTTGGCATTTTTCGACTTGGTTCAAATGGCTCTGAGCACTATGGGACTTAACATCTATGGTCATCAGTCCCCTAGAACTTAGAACTACTTAAACCTAACTAACCTAAGGACATCACACAACACCCAGTCATCAGGAGGCAGAGAAAATACTTGACCCCGCCGGGGATCGAACCCGGGAACACGGGCGCGGGAAGCGAGAACGTTACCGCACGACCACGAGCTGCAGACTTTTCGACTTGCATCTGAGCCTCAACAACTATTAACTACTGATATTAGTTATGAATAAATGTGTAAAAATAGCGCAGATGATACTATTTTTTAAGTTTTACTCTTAGCTCAAATTGCATGCAAACAGCGTTCTGCATAAGTCATGTGATAATTTCGATCTCATGTGCCGACATGTGCAGTATGTTTGTCTCACTCTGTCCCACTCTACTCAGCATTCCCACGGTTCTGTTTATCTCTGACTGTTATTGCAACTTCCTATTGTGCGTAGGATTAGAAGCAACCAAATTATTTTATCATCTGGCAATTATGATTTGGGTATTGTATAGTGTTCAGAATGTGTTCGAGACGTAGACTGGGATAATTCTTAAAGAAAAGGTCACAGACATTACCTTCCCTGAACAGTAGAGCCATTATTAATAACTTGAAAATAGTATGTTATGTGGGCACTTCAGTTCCAAATTTTTACAGAATGGTCGCGCGGTTAGAGACTCCATGTCACTAATCGTGCGGCCCCTCCAGCCGGAGGTTCGAGTCCTCTCTCGGGCATGCGTATGAGTGTTGTCCTTAGCGCTCTACATCCTCATCTACATCTACATTTATACTCCGCAAGCCACTTTCACTGGATCTGACGTCCCTGGATTTCTTTCTGTGGGGAAAGTTGAAGGATATTTACTATCGTGATCCACCGATAACGCCTGACAACATGCGTCAGCGCATTGTCAATGCATGTGCGAACATTACGGAAGGCGAACGACTCGCTGTTGAGAGGAATGTCGTTACACGTATTGTCAAATGCATTGAGGTTGACGGACATCATTTTTGAGCATTTATTGCATTAAAGTGGTATTTACAGGTAATCATGCTGTAACAGCAAGCGCCGGCCGAGGTGGACGAGCGGTTCTAGGCGCTACAGTCCGGAACCGCGTGACTGCTACGATCGCAGGTTCGAATTCTGCCTCGGGCATGGATGTGTGTGATGTCCTTATGTTAGTTAGGTTTAAGTAGGTCTAAGTTCTAGGGGACTGATGACCTCAGATGTTAAGTTCCATAGTGCTCAGAGCCATTATTTTGTACAGTAAGCGTTCTCAGAAATGATAAGTTCACAAAGGTACATTTATCGCATTGGAAGAACCGAAATAAAATGTTCAAACGTACCTACGTTCTTTATTTTATTTTAAAAAGCTTCCTGTTACCAACTGTTCGTCTAAAATTGTGAGCCATATGTTTGTGACTATTATAGCCCCATCTATCAAAAACCGAAAAAAGTGGTCCAAGTAAAATATTCATATTTCTTTACGTACTACACGAATATGTAATAAAAATGGGGGTTCCGTGATACAAAAAAAAAAAAAGGCTCAGGTACACAGTGTCCTGTTTTTTACACTTTTATAAATATTATTTCCGTCATCGGGCTATAATAAAGATCTAAACGATTTTCTCAGAAATGTTTTCGCTAATAGTCCTAATTTCTTCTACAAATATTGAATCACCTTTGCTTTATGTATCGGTAATGCTGTGAGGGGGAAGGTCGCTATAATGGCATGTTCTATATTCATGCCTCAATATTAATGTGGTGTCACCGCCAGACACCACACTTGCTAGGTGGTAGCCTTTAAATCGGCCGCGGTCCGTTAGTATACGTCGGACCCGCGTGTCGCCACTATCAGTGATTGCAGACCGAGCGCCGCCACACGGCAGGTCTAGAGAGACTTTCTAGCACTCGCCCCAGTTGTACAGCCGACTTTGCTAGCGATGGTTCACTGACAAATTACGCTCTCATTTGCCGAGACGATAGTTAGCATAGCCTTCAGCTACGTCATTTGCTACGACCTAGCAAGGCACCATTATCAATTGCTATTTATCTTGTGATGCATGTACCGTCAGACCGATGTTCACCAATTATGGTTTAAAGTTAAGTATTCCAGAAGCTACGTACTATTTTTGCTACTATAAGACCTTGACCTGTTCCAGACCTCACGCCAGCCTGCGTGAGCTTAAACGCGTGCCTCTCGGCTACCCGTCGCTGTGGATTGGCTGTCTTGCCAGTCCACAACAATTAATGTGAACATATGGAATAACAATGTTTCTTGCATTTACAAGCCTCCGAGACAGCGTCTTCCACACTTAAAACGGGTACTAGTTTTCATGGGAATTAAGGATCCTTTGTCACCATCAGAACGTCTTTTCTCTGCTTTCTGGTTTTTGCAGTTTTCAGTTCAGTACCTGAAAGTGACACGTTTCTTATTTTGTGGGTGTGGTACTGATTATTGTTTCTTTTATTTCTGGTGACAGGGTATGTGTTCCTTAGTTCATTTGTTGTGTTGCAGAGTTGTATATGGCTACTTACATAGAAACGTTTGGTTTCCCGCCTGAAAACAGATCTAGGCTGCTCAAAGACCTAGACCAAAGCTCTGTCTCGTTGACGCGATCAATGTTGTCTCGCAAACTAGCGCTCTGTGCCTTACACAGAACGAGCAGGTAATGCATCGCTTAACGCAATAAATGTGTTTTGCAACGCTTGAAGAAGTAAACACATTTCTACGAATCAGAGTTCCACAGCGCGCGTTGGAAGAACGAAAGAAAGATTAGGGTATAGCGTCTGGTTGACGGTAGGTAACTGAAGACGAAAAACATGCCGCAATTTGGGAGGATAACGGCCATGTCTTTTTCAAACGCACCATCCCCAAATTCTCTTCACCCGATCTGAGGAAACCAACAAGTTCTAAATGTGATTTGCTAGGTAAAGATTTGAACCTAGATTATTCCTAGAGCGTGTCATTTGTCTTATCTATGCGTAAGAACGGAATCTGCAAAGAATACAGTCAGCCTGAAGTTGCTTTGACGAGCGCACCAGCGATCAGAAAAATGATCGACACAATGGGAAAGACTCTTGACGGAAAGTGATAACCATCTGTTGAACAGTGTATGAAGATGAAGTAACATGATGTTTGCTGTAATATTGAGCAGTAGGGCGCAAACCTAGAGTTTTTCAGTCAGGCCTACCCGCAAGGTAGTGGGTAATTTGCATAGCATCAGTTGATCACCTTGGTCGTTGTGCGTCACGCTACGTCGCACCTACGTCAGACTGCTGAACGTTGCCTGCTCGGCTGTCAGCTACGAGCTTATGCTAACGGCCTCCAGTCCGTTGCCGTTGTCTACACTATACATTTTACCCACAATAGCAGTGGTTACCAACCTGAGGGTAAAATGAAATTTTCTGAGGGGTGAAAACTAAACGATTCTATTCTGTTTCAGTCACGAAACTAAATTATTGTCAAAAGATCACCATTATTATCACAGTTTTGTAAGACTCTAATAATGTTTATAGAAGTTATCAACAACTACTTTTTCTCAATTAGTAACATTAATGCGGTGGAGGTTACAGGTTTTTCACACAGACCATCCACTACACACATATGTCGGGCTTTGTCCCGTACCTCGCTGATGATAAAAGTGAGACATATATGCAACAAATGGTAAAGATCTCAAGAAAATATCTTCTCCAAGTAGTAGATAGCACGGGCTGTAGTCCAGAAATTGCATCATTACTGCACAACAGATAAATGAAGTAACAGACAGCACGACGCAGCATTAGCTACATAAGGCGGCCGCTGTGGCCGAGCGGTTCTAGCCGCTTCAACCCGGAACCGCGCTGCTGCTACGATCGCAGGCTCGGATCCTGCTGCCTCTTGCATGGATGTGTGTGATGTCTTTAGGTTAGTTAGGTTTCAGTAGTTCTAAGTCAAGGGGACTGATGACCTTAGATGTTAAGTCCGATAGTGCTTAGAGCCATTTGAACCACTTTTTGAACATAAGGGCTACTATAATACTGTACACAGTATTATTGTTGTTGTTATGATTATTGCCATTACTGTTAGTGGCTGCCGTCATACAGAAAGCATTAACATCCTGAAGTCTTCCAGTTTCTGACAGTTCAGAATTAAGGAGTGTAGCAAGTCAAGTGGTTTACAAACAGTAAGTATAGAGCAAACATTTTAACTTTTTTTTATTTTAAATGGGGCTGCAGTTTGCAGGTCAAGCAAGTGCCTCAATTCAGAGGAGTAATGCTGGGGAAGTAAGTTTTGTAACAAGTGTCTCCCCTGCTCTGGATAGTTAGCTTTCTTATCTGAGAAGGAACTGCGGGTAGCACTTGCATTGTACCTCGAATTCCTTCGTCCTTCCTTATAACATACACACAAAAAACTCACACACACTCACACACACACACACACACACACACACACACACAGACACACACACACAAACACAATCACACACACACAAACCAAACATAATTAATCTTTTATCATTTAAAAAAATAAAAGTGTTCGAGGACAAATATTTCATTCTACTGTTTAGTAGAAGCTGGTGATAATGTGGGGAGGGAGACAACAGATGACAGGGACGGAAGAGGGCGGGGCTACAGTTAATCCCTAATTCCACTTACGGGTAATGGTCTAGGAAAGGCTGGGAACCACTGCGCTATAGGTTTACATGATAATCGAACCGCGAGCATATAGGAGTTTGCGGACGTCGGTAACAGAATTCATTACACAGATTCTAACTTACAGATTAATATAGAATAGGTAAAAGTGACACTTACAACCTTACACTGTAAAACATTTGTCTGTCTTAGCCGAGGGTGCTGCAGTCATGGACCGTGCGGCTAGTCCCAGCGGAGGTTCGAGTCCTCCCTCGGGCATGGGTGTGTGTGTTTGTCATTAGGATAATTTAGGTTAAGTAGTGTGTAAGCTTAGGGACTGATGACCTTAGCAGTTAAGTCCCATAAGATTTCACACACATTTTTTTGTCTGTCATGTATTTTTCCACTGCGTGTGGAACTCGTCTCTATGAATATTCTAGATAATTAATTATGCTTCAGCTACGTACCACGCCTGATGCAAGTAACTATGTAGGCAGGACTGAACTGGTAACAGTATCACCAGAAATTACTAGTAAAAACTACTTCAATGACAATTCGAAGAGACATACTAAATAATGTAATAACTGTTCTCTCACCTCTTTTGGGTAGAATAACTTCATATTCATCACGGAAAAGTCTTTGTGTTATTTATTTATTTTGCTTTAAGGAAGTAGAGCGGTCAGTTTAAGGTGGAGCCGTCAGCTACAAAATGGTTCAAATGGCTCTGAGCACTATGGGACTTAACAGCTATGGTCATCAGTCCCCCAGAACTTAGAACTACTTAAACCTAACTAACCTAAGGACATCACACAACACCCAGTCATCACGAGGCAGAGAAAATCCCTGACCCCGCCGGGAATCGAACCCGGGAACCCGTGCGTGGGAAGCGAGAACGCTACCGCACGACCACGAGCTGCGGAGATCAGCTGAAGGCTCGGTGAAGACGGGCTGGGTAGGGGTTGGGCTTTTTTGAACTGGACGGCAGGTTAAGCAAAACACCTTTATTCGTTCAGTTGTGCCCTTCCAGGAATACGAAAAGTCTAACGACTGCATAAACACAACGTGAAGGGCTTCCTTCCGGCGGAACCAACATTACCGCCTCGGTTATTCGAGCACATCTCCTGCTGGTCTCAAATCTCCACATGCCCCACGGTACGCAGTAGCAACCCCCTAACCAATAATTTGCTTGCTCGCCGCCTAACTGTATTCCTGCAACGGTTCAGATACTGTTCTTCATCCGCAATGAAACATCGTAACGTAGTTTGTTATATAGTTTATATAGTTACATAGTTAGCCTCCCACCCCAGCCCTCTGGGATTGGGGCGGGAGGCAACTTTAAAATTTCAAATGGGAACTCCCATTTTTTATTGTAGAATCAGATTCTACGTAAAAAAACTACGTAAATTTTGTCTTAAACATTTGTTTCGATTCTTGTAAGTTGGCGCTGTAATTCAAGAAAATCCATGTTTTCATTTTTGCATGGAAAATGGTAACGGATAAATAAAAATTACTTATTTGCTCCATAAATTTTGATTCATGTTTTGTTAGTTATTTAGGTTGTCAGATGATTTGTTTGATAATTAAATGTTGTGTGGCCTCATGACCACGAAACGAACAAAACTTATCCGAATCTGCGGAAAAAAATTAATATTTGGGTCAACATTCCTAAAACTCTAATTCCTCTCTCTCAAACCCCACCCTATGGGGAGAGAGGGAGTGTTTTAGTTTTAGCGAATCAAAATTTACGAAGCAAAAGTAAGTATTTTTTATTTATCCGTAACCATTTTCCATGAAAGAATGAGAACATGGATTTTCTTGACTTACAGCGCCAACAACCAAGAATCAAAACAAATGTTTAAGACAAAATGTGCATAGTTTTTTTATATAGAATCTGATTCTGCAATAAAAAATGGGAGTTCCCATTTGAAATTTTAAAGTTGCTTCCCGGCCCACCCCCAGGGGGCTGGGGTGGCGGGCTAATTGTAGCTCCAGCGGATGTCGCCCTCGTAAATAATCAACTTTGGATTCTACACATTTTTTCGTGTGAAGCTTATTTTTCGAGATATTTTGGTTTGTCCACTTAAAATTTACACTCCGTATATATAACTGCAAAAAAAAAAAAAAAAGTCTCCGATTGTACCATGTAATATATTTGGTTCAGAGAGAGTCCATCTATTTCAATCCCCAGAAAACAAATTTGTTTACAATACTGAAGTACAGTACTGTATGCTGGACGTGCCTTCATATGGCGAGAGGTGGGAACACATAATGCACTGATGATCTTTGTCAAAAGTGATCGTTTTGGTGGTCTAGGTTTTATACTGTGGGAAGGCCTAATGTTCCATGGGCGTACTTACCTCCAGATCTTACAACACGGTACTCTCATCTCTCAACGTTACTGAGAGGCTGTATTTCCCAATATCTATCTTGTCTGTCCAGCCGCGCCGTCTAAGGCGTCTTGTCACGGGTCGCGCGGCTCCCCCCGTCGGAGGTTCGAGTCCTCCCTAGGGCATGGGTGTGCGTAATGTCCTTAGTGTAAGTTATTTTAAGTTAAATTAAGTAGTGTGTTAGCTTAGGGACCGATGACCTCAGCAGTTTGGTCCCATAAGACCTTACCATAAATTTCCAATTATCTGTCCGCTTAATATTTAGCATCGTTCTGTAACATGACATCTCATGTAGTTTGGTTATCTTCCAGTTTCCGTACTGTCCAAGATACACTTCTAGACAGTTCCGTGCTCCAGATGTACATTCTAAGAGATTTATCCCTCAAACTGAGGCCTAAGTTTCGTAATGATACACTTCCTTCATCGAGGAATGCTTTCGTTTCTCGTCCTAGTCTGCTTCTCATATTATCCTTGCTTAGCCCGCCAATTCGTTTCTTAGGTAGTTCCTAACGTTAAGTTCATTGCTGACCTAATGTGCTTCGTCTTTCCTTACGCTCACTGTGTATTCTGTGATCAGTGGACTGTTCATTCCTTTCAAAAGCTCTGTAATTCTTCCTCACTTTCAATGCGGATAGGAATGTCACCAGCCAGACACATCATTGGTCTATTTCACATTGAGTTTTAATATAATTAGTGAACCTTTCTTTTCTCCATACACAAATTGGACATTAAGGGAGGAGACTGTATACCTTTCTTATGTCTTTTTTAACCGGAATATTTCTCTGTTGGTGTTCCAATCTTATTGCTTCCTGTTGGTTCTTGTACTTGATTCCTTTATGGACAGCTGAGATATACTTCTTTTTTTAAGAATCTTGAACATCTTCCATAATTTTACTTTCGCGGGCGCTTTTTCTAAGTCTACCACACCTATGACAGTGTTCTGATTTTTTTAAAGTCCTGCCTCAAGTGCAATGTCAGACCTTCCACTCGTTTCCTAAGGCCAAACTGACCCTCACTCGACCGATTCTTAAATTTACATTATGGTGGTGGTGGTATCTCTCTAGTCATATAAATTCTATAAGGTAACTTGGGATAGCTTTTTGCTTGCCACCTCTTCCAAATATTTTAGAAATTCTGAAGTAACGTCATCTTCCGTCTCTGCCTTTCTCGCTAGAAAGTCGCCCAGATCTCTATTAAAGTCTAGTATTTCGTCCCCCATGTCTTCCAGATCAGACTAGTCAGAGAAACTTCATCCAGGACAGCTGCTGTATCCTTGGGAATGCGTGGGAGCTACCATTCGATGTTGAGAGCTTACTTGAGAATACACTGAATTACTTACGTTAATGCCAAATCGGAATTTCTACACGTATTACCATCATCACAAACATCTACACAGTTTTAGACTGCATATGCAAATTTCTTTTTCTGTGTATGCTGTCACCACCACGTAATTTAGTAGACTGGTTCACATAAATTATCTACACAGCATTAGTTACCGACAGTGATAACCTAATACTTATGACGGATGTAATCGACAGAGATTGAAATGTTACAGAGAATTAAAGGGTAGAAGAAATTAGAGAATTAGAAAGTTTTCAGCAAATACTGGAGGCAGCGCGCACTACCCTTTTCCATATGAAGAATCACATTCATAATATTGTTATGAGCCTATAAGATGCCTGTAAGAGGAACAATTCCACGAGTTCATTGGTATTACGTCACGTCCCTATGCACTTAACAAACAATTATTATAGAAGCAAATTCATTCGCTTGAATCGCCCGAAATCTGCAGTGTTCGCGTGACAATATTAATTTGGTTCACTCAGTAAAGAACAGTCTTGGGTGCTGCTTCAGAGGTTCCAGAAACTTCCCTCAACTTGTATATGCGTTGTAACCCACATTTTTAAGAGATATTAATTCGTCGCCGATCACATTCGTTTTTCACTCTTTTTCTACCAAATGTCTAACCCGATCACAGAATAATAAGAAGCGTGCGAAGTTTGAATCTGTTTTAAAATTTCAACAAAGTCGTTACAAGCACCTTGTTTGCTGATAGTTACACCACTTATGAAACTTAACTGCTGTTTCGTAGAAATTTTCTATATTAATCAAGACAGCCTCGTTTACAGAGTGTACTACCATACGTATATTAGTAGAACATTTATTATATTGTTACAAAAATTTTATCTTTATTCCGCCATTTAACGTGATAGTCTGTTCCTCGAGGTTACAGTCGCTTATCATTAGAGATCCTCAACGAATCCCAGTATTTCCTCTCTATTGTTGTACACTGAACCGGTATATTTTCCTTACGATTCTGTTTTGCATACAAGCGCATTAGGCCCTCTAAACTTGTCTTTAGCTAATCTCAGAAATAACAGTTCAGTCAAAAAATTCATACCTTACTATTTTGATATCATCCACGTCTCTTGTGTATACATCATTGTGACAGATAAAACGTCTCGTGACGTGAGTAGTTGCCCTGCCGCCAATCTCCATCGCCTCCTGAAAGCTCAAGTTGCTAAATTTTGATATTAAAGTGTATCGCCAAAGAACACCTTGTATTTATTTAATGTAATGGTTTCCAGACACATAGTCTTTCAAACACTTCAACCTGTTTTCATTGAGATGCTAGAGTCAAACATCGAGAACGTTACTAAAATCGTGTTGTAGTATCCCCTATCGATCATCGTCAATTTCGTTGCTCACGGAAGCCTTTGACCAAAGCTTAAACTATCGTTCTGAGCCAGTAATTGTACATACAAGCGCCAATAGTCTTGGTTAGCAAACTATTAAATACTACTTCTGATTTATTTTGTTACAATTTTCGAGGTATATCACACACTTCCCATGCATTTCGCTAATAACACATGTGCTTTATTACAAAGAGACAAGTACAAAGTAATTAGCCAAATAAAAGTGAATTGAGGTCTGCTACCCGTAGTCTAGGGGTAGCTCAGCGTGCTCGGTCAGAGGATTACGCGCTCTCTGTAATAAAAAAACTGAGTCAATCGATCAACAACGAACATAAATGGATGTCTTACGACGTCCGCGCCGAACAGATGCAACGAACAAATTGAGATTTAAAAAAAAAAAAGGGGGTAGCGTCTTTGATTCATAATCAAAACGTCTTCAGTCCCGGGTTCGATCCCCGCCACTGCCTAAATTTTGATAAATAGTCAGCATTGGCGGCCGAAGACTTCCGGGATAAGAAGTCAGCCTCATTCTGCCAACGGCCTTGTCAAAGAGGGCGGAGGAGCGGATAGAGGTTCAGGGCACTCTCTTGTCCTAGAGGCGGGAGAATCAGCAATGATCAACGACATGAGGATGCAGAAGGCAATGGAAACCAGTGCATTAAAGACACGTAACGTGTATCCACAGGACATATGGCCTGTAATTGAAGAAGTGTCATGATGATCTCTCCATTGGCAAAAGATTCCGGAATAGTCCCCCATTCGGATCTCCAGGAGGGGACTGCCAAGGGGGAGGTTATCATGAGAAAAAGATTGAATAATCAACGAAAGGATAACGTTCTACGAGTCGGGGCGTGGAATGTCAGAAGCTTGAACGTGGTAGGGAAACTAGAAAATCTGAAAAGGGAAATGCAAAGGCTCAATCTAGATATAGTAGGGGTCAGTGAAGTGAAATGTAAGGAAGACAAGGATTTCTGGTCAGATGAGTATCGGGTAATATCAACAGCAGCAGAAAATGGTATAACAGGTGTAGGATTCGTTATGAATAGGAAGGTAGGGCGGAGGGTGTGTTACTGTGAATAGTTCAGTGACCGGGCTGTTCTAATCAGAATCGACAGCAGACCAACACCGACAACGATAGTTCAGGTATACATGCCGACGTCGCAAGCTGAAGATGAACAGATAGAGAAAGTGTATGAGGATATTGAATGGGTAATTCAGTATGTAAAGGGGGACGAAAATCTAATAGTCATGGGCGACTGGAATGCAGTTGTAGGGGAAGGAGTAGAAGAAAAGGTTACAGGAGAATATGGGCTTGGGACAAGGAATGAAAGAGGAGGAAGACTAATTGAGTTCTCTAACAAGTTTCAGCTAGTAATAGCGAATACCCTGTTCAAGAATCACAAGAGTAGCAGGTATACTTGGAAAAGGCCGGGAGATACGCGAAGATTTCAATTAGATCACATCATGGTCAGACAGAGATTCCGAAATCAGATACTGGATTGTAAGGCGTACCCAGGAGCAGATATAGACTCAGATCACAATATAGTAGTGATGAAGAGTAGGCTGAAGTTCAAGACATTAGTCAGGAAGAATCAATACGCAAAGAAGTGGGATACGGAAGTACTAAGGAATGACGAGATACGTTTGAAGTTCTCTAACGCTATAGATACAGCAATAAGGAATAGCGCAGTAGGCAGCACATGTGGAAGAGGAATGGACATCTCTAAAAAGGGCCATCACAGAAGTTGGGAAGGAAAACATAGGTACAAAGAAGGTAGCTGCGAAGAAACCATGGGTAACAGAAGAAATACTTCAGTTGATTGATGAAAGGAGTAAGTACAAACATGTTCCGGGAAAATCAGGAATACAGAAATACCAGTCGCTGAGGAATGAAATAAATAGGAAGTGCAGGGAAGCTAAGACGAAATGGCTGCAGGAAAAATGTGAAGACATCGAGAAAGATATGATTGTCGGAAGGACAGACTCAGCATACAGGAAAGTCAAAGTAACCTTTGGTGACATTAAAAAAAGCAACGGTGGTAACATTAAGAGTTCAACGGGAATTCCACTGTTAGACGCAGAGGAGAGAGCAGATAGGTGACAAGAATACATTGAAAGCCTCTATGAGGGTGAAGATTTGTCTAATGCGATAGAAGAAGAAACAGGAGTCGATTTAGAAGAGATAGGGGATCCAGCATTAGAATTGGAATTTAAAAGAGCTTTGGAGGACTTACGGTCAAATAAGGCAGAACGGATAGATAACATTCCATCAGAATTTCTAAAATCATTGGGGGAAGTGGCAACAAAACGACCATTCATGTTGGTGTGTAGAATATATGAGTCTGGCGATATACCATCTGACTTTCGGAAAAGCATCATCCACACAATTCCGAAGACCGCAAGAGCCGACAAGTGCGAGAATTATCGCACAATCAGCTTAACAGCTCATGCATCGAAGCTGCTTACAAGAATAATATACAGAAGAATGGAAAAGAAAATGGAGAATGCGCTAGGTGACGATCAGTTTGGCTTTAGGAAAAGTAAAGGGACGAGAGAGGCAATTCTGACGTTACGGCTAGTAATGGAAGCAAGGCTAAAGAAAAATCGAGACACTTTCATAGGATTTGTCGACCTGGAAAAAGCGTTCGACAATATAAAATGGTGCAAGCTGTTCGAGATTCTGAAAAAAGTAGGGGTAAGCTATACGGAGTGACGGGTCATATACAATATGTACAACAACCAAGAGGGAATAATAAGAGTGGACGATCAAGAACGAAGTGCTCGTATTAAGAAGGGTGTAAGACAAGGCTGCAGCCTTTCGCCCCTACTCTTCAATCTGTACTTCGAGGAAGCAATGATGAAAATAAAAGAAAGGTTCAGGAGTGGAATTAAAACACAAGGTGAAAGGATATCAACGATACGATTCGCTGATGACATTGCTATCCTGAGTGAAAGTGAAGAAGAATTAAATGATCTGCTGAACGGAATGAACAGTCTAATGAGTACACAGTATGGTTTGAGAGTAAATCGGAGAAAGACGACGGTAATGAGAAGTAGTAGAAATGAGAACAGCGAGAAACTTAACATCGGGATTGATGGTCACGAAGTCAATGAAGTTAAGGAATTCTGCTACCTAGGCAGTAAAATAACCAATGACGGACGGAGCAAGGAGGACATCAAAAGCAGACTCGCTATGGCAAAAAAGGCATTTCTGGCCAAGAGAAGTCTATTAATATCAAATACCCGCCTTAATTTGAGGAAGAAATTTCTGAGGATGAACGTCTGGAGTACAGCATTGTATGGTAGTGAAACATTGACTGTGGGAAAACCAGAACAGAAGAGAATCGAAGCATTTGAGATGTGGTGCTATAGACGAATGTTGAAAATTAGGTGGACTGATAAGGTAAGGATTGAGGAGGTTCTACGCAGAATCGGAGAGGAAAGGAATATGTGGAAAACACTGATAAGGAGACGAGACAGGATGATAGGACATCTGCTAAGACATGAGGGAATGACTTCCATGGTACTAGAGGGAGCGGTAGAGGGCAAAAACTGTAGAGGAAGACAGAGATTGGAATACGTCAAGCAAAGAATTGAGGACGTAGGTTGCAAGTGCTACTCTGAGATGAAGAGGTTAGCACAGGAAAGGAATTCGTGGCGGGCCGCATCAAACCAGTCAGTAGACTGATGACCAAAAAAAAAGTGAATTCTGCGAATGTTAAACGGTTGGTGTCATATTCTCATGTTCTTTTATGCTCTTTATGTCTTATTTCAAATATTCTGATAGTCTGCCCGAACTACAAAGCGTCACTGTTGTTGCAGTGAAAGTGGTAAATGCCATATTTTTTATATATGTCAGTATATAAATCTTTTTTTAAACGTTTCCGAACGGCGTTATTACTTTGGTAGACTTGTTCTGTTCTTTTTTCTTCCTTGCCAATTTTGTATACCATCAAACATTTCCAACGCACCCCCGGAAAGAAACCCACCACCCTATCCACAATGGAAACAAACATAAAAATAATGGTATTGAGTCAAGAAAATTTACTAACTGGAAAGGGAATAACAGAAAGCAAACACATTAAACGACCAAACAATCATTGGGAAATAAATTTTATTTAAGCTAGTAAACATATATTAGATAACTAGAAAACCTATAGGCACCATAACAATGTTATCTACATCTACATCTGCATCTACATGATTACTCTGCAATTCACATTTAAGTGCTTGGCAGAGGGTTCATCGAACCACAATCATACTAACTCTCTACCATTCCACTCCCGAACAGCGCGCGGGAAAAACGAACACCTAAACCTCTCTGTTCGAGCTCTGATTTCTCTTATTTTATTTTGATGATCATTCCTACCTATGTAGGTTGGGCTCAACAAAATATTTTCGCATTCGGAAGAGAAAGTTGGTGACTGAAATTTCGTAAATAGATCTCGCCGCGACGAAAAATGACTTTGCTTTAATGACTTCCATCCCAACTCGTGTATCATATCTGCCACACTCTCTCCCCTATTACGTGATAATACAAAACGAGCTGCCATTTTTTGCACCCTTTCGATGTCCTCCGTCAATCCCACCTGGTAAGGATCCCACACCGAGCAGCAATATTCTAACAGAGGACGAACGAGTGTAGTATAAGCTGTCTCTTTAGTGGACTTGTTGCATCTTCTAAGTGTCCTGCCAATGAAACGCAACCTTTGGCTCGCCTTCCCCACAATGTTATCTATGTGTTCTTTCCAACTGAAGTTGTTCGTAATTTTAACACCCAGGTACTTAGTTGAATTGACAGCCTTGAGAATTGTACTATTTATCGAGTAATCGAATTCCAACGGATTTCTTTTGGTTCTCATGTAGATCACTTCACTCTTTTCGTTATTTTGCGTCAACTGCCACCTGCCACACCATACAGCAATCTTTTCTAAATCGCTTTGCAACTGATACTGGTCTTCCGATGACCTCACACAAACCACGCAAGATACCCGCTCACCGCAGTACCCTAATAATATAATCAGCTTTAATAAAGTAATAATTAACACACACAATATGTATATATATATATATATATATATATATATATATATATATATATATATATATATACATATATTGTAGAGCCAAAGAAACTGGTACACATGCCTAATATCCCCCCGCGAGCACGTAGAAAGCGCAGTAACACGACGTGGCATGGACTCGTCTAATGTCTGAAGTAGTGCTGGGGGGAACTGACACCATGAATCCTGCAGGGCTGTCCATAAATCCGTAGGAATACGAGAGGGTGGAGATCTCTTCTGAACAGCTGAACAGCACGTGGCAAGGCATCCCTGATATGCTCAATAATGATCATGTGTGGGGAATTTGGTGACCAGGGGAAGTATTTAAACTCAGTAGAGTGTTAATGGAGCCACTCTTTAACAATTCTCGACGCGTGGGCCATCGCATTGTGCTGCTGGAATTGCCCAAGTCCGTCGGAATGCACAATGGACATGAATGGATGCAGATGATCAGACAGGATGCTTACGTACGTGTCACCTGTCGGAGTCGTATCTAGAAGTACCAGGGGTCGCATATCACTGCAACTGCACACGCTCCACAACATTAGAGAGCCTCCACAAGCTTGAACAGTCCCCTGCTGACATGCAGGGTCCATGGATTCATGCGGTTGTCTTCATACCCGAACACGGCCATCAGATCGATACAATATGAAACGAGACTCTTTCGACCAGGCAACATGTTTCCAGTCACCAACAGTCCAATGACGGTGTTGACGGGCCCAGGCGAGGCGTGAAGCTTTGTGTCGAGCAGTCATCGAGGGTACACGAATGGGTCTTCAGCTCCGAAAGCTCATATCGATCATGTTTTGTTGAATGGTTCTCACGCTAACACTTGTTGATGGCCTACTGAAATCTGCAGCAATTTGAGGAAGGGTTGCGCTTCTGTCAGGTTGAACCACACACCTGGAAATGGAAAAATGAACACATTGACACCGGTGTGTCAGACCCACCATACTTGCTCCGGACACTGCGAGAGGGCTGTACAAGCAATGATCACACGCACGGCACAGCGGACACACCAGGAACCGCGGTGTTGGCCGTCGAATGGCGCTAGCTGCGCAGCATTTGTGCACCGCCGCCGTCAGTGTCAGCCAGTTTGCCGTGGCATACGGAGCTCCATCGCAGTCTTTAACACTGGTAGCATGCCGCGACAGCGTGGACGTGAACCGTATGTGCAGTTGACGGACTTTGAGCGAGGGCGTATAGTGGGCATGCGGGAGGCCGGGTGGACGAACCGCCGAATTGCTCAACACGTGGGGCGTGAGGTCTCCACAGTACATCGATGTTGTCGCCAGTGGTCGGCGGAAGGTGCACGTGCCCGTCGACCTGGGACCGGACCGCAGCGACGCACGGATGCACGCCAAGACCGTAGGATCCTACGCAGTGCCGTAGGGGACCGCACCGCCACTTCCCAGCAAATTAGGGACACTGTTGCTCCTGGGGTATCGGCGAGGACCATTCGCAACCGTCTCCATGAAGCTGGGCTACGGTCCCGCACACCGTTAGGCCGTCTTCCGCTCACGCCCCAACATCGTGCAGCCCGCCTCCAGTGGTGTCGCGACAGGCGTGAATGGAGGGACGAATGGAGACGTGTCGTCTTCAGCGATGAGAGTCGCTTCTGCCTTGGTGCCAATGATGGTCGTATGCGTGTTTGGCGCCGTGCAGGTGAGCGCCACAATCAGGACTGCATACGACCGAGGCACACAGGCCAACACCCAGCATCATGGTGTGGGGAGCGATCTCCTACACTGGCCGTACACCACTGGTGATCGTCGAGGGGACACTGAATAGTGCACGGTACATCCAAACCGTCATCGAACCCATCGTTCTACCATTCGTAGACCGGCAAGGGAACTTGCTGTTCCAACAGGACAATGCACGTCCGCATGTATCCCGTGCCACCCAACGTGCTCTAGAAGGTGTAAGTCAACTACCCTGGCCAGCAAGATCTTCGGATCTGTCCCCCATTGAGCATGTTTGGGACTGGATGAAGCGTCGTCTCACGCGGTCTGCACGTCCAGCACGAACGCTGGTCCAACTGAGGCGCCAGGTGGAAATGGCATGGCAAGCCGTTCCACAGGACTACATCCAGCACCTCTACGATCGTCTCCATGGGAGAATAGCAGCCTGCATTGCTGCGAAAGGTGGATATACACTGTACTAGTGCCGACATTGTGCATGCTCTGTTGCCTGTGTCTATGTGCCTGTGGTTCTGTCAGTGTGATCATGTGATGTATCTGACCCCCGGAATGTGTCAATAAAGTTTCCCCTTCCTGGGACAATGAATTCACGGTGTTCTTATTTCAATTTCCAGGAGTGTATTCTCTCCGATCCTCGTTGGCCCCTTTCTTCAGGATTTTTTTCCGGCCGCAGCGACGTCGGAGGTCTGATGTTTCACACAATTCCTATTATTCATGGTACACTCGTGAAATGGTACGGGAAAATCCCCACGTCATCGCTACCTCGGAGATTCTGTGCCCCTGGCTCTTGCGCCGATTGTAAAAACGCATTCAAACTAACTTAAATATTTATAACCTGGCATTATAGCAACAGTAACCGATCTAACATCTGCGCCAGAGACTTTTTGTCTCATACACGGTAGGCGGTGCCAACCTCAGCGCCCTATACTGCCTGTTTACATACCTCTGCATTTGGATCCTCATGCCTGTAACAATTTCCTTATGATTTTTTCCAAACAAAACGTTATGCACTTACAAGGCTGGGAGGCAACTATATGAAACTTTATGGTTTAAAAGGGTATGCGACGCTTTTTATGTGATTACGAAGTCGATTCAAATTTACAAAAAACTTGGCAGTATCAGATCACATATGACCCTTTCCGGTCTGGACAAAAGCACTGATTTGGATGGGAAGGGTGTTATAAATCTTGTATCCTCTCCTAAACCAGCTGGCCCACAACTTCTGCAACTAGTCCATGATATCCTAGCTACTGGAACTGGGACTAAGTTGATAACTGAGCAGTTGGGGCACTGGGGTAGATCAAAATTACAAGGAAAGTTTATAGAGATGAGTGCTATGTGTGGACAAACAATGTGCTATCGAAAAATGACACCAAGTTACTGTGGCATGAGAGGTACCATATGAGGACGCAGGATGTCCGTGGAATATCGTTGCGCCGTCAGAGTTCCCTCAGTCGCTACGAGCCGTGACCGGAAGTTATTATCAAGGGCTGTTCACACCATGACGCCTAGAATAACACCGCTGTGTCTCTCTATAATACTGGAAGAATGGCGCCTCTCCCCAGGTTACCGCCATACTTACTGACAATCTTCGTGAGGGGTAGTTCAGAACGACGGTTCATATCTGAACACAACGTGACGTCATTAATCAGGAGTCTATGATGCCTAGTAATGGCAGCACTGCAAACGCAGTATTGTGGTGTTGTCGGCAGACTACGCATGGGAGTTTAATTCCCTATTGCCACCGCTGCCCGTCTCCGTCTAATGACGGGGGATGACAGAACTTTGCATGGATCCATTACTTGTTCTTGGATGGCAGGCGCAAATGTGGGTGGGGTTACTATTGGGCTTTGTACGCATGACGGCGATCCCACTTTATGGTGGGCAGACGTAGTCGGCGGTAAACTTGATGATGAGTTTGCACCGTCTCACGTTCCCTTGCGGCCCAGCATCGGTTCACTGTCACAACTAAACGCCTCACAAACCCAGGTATTACAGAATTCAACCAGCCCACTAAATGGAGACCAACAATCAGGCATCTTTCAAACTCTGTCAGATACTGGTAAACTGTCTACCACGAGATTGCGGCACCTTCTATCTTCTACAGCGGTCAGTCATCATCTGATTTTCATTACACTCCCAGGCCTGGTAACAAAACTAAACACCATCAACACTAATGCACTCTGGTGGCCCTTTTACCTGTCACATAGAAATGTAACTGTAATCATTTACATACGCGATGATGGAGCGTACACGTAAAAGGTACGTTGTCATTCGACCATGTCTTCTGGGTGCTTCATTTTTTGTCAGGCAGCGTACATGCATGTAAAGTCTCTCTCTCTCTCTCTCTCTCTCTCACTTACACATTCACTAACTCACACACACACACACACACACACACACACACACACACACAAACACACATACACAGGCGCGCGCGTAGCAACATCATTCGAGAGATATAAACCTACAGAAATATCAGATCCTACGACAGCCGCAAAAACAAAACAATGCACAGTCGCATTCTGCGACGTCTAAACTGAGTACACAGGTACAAAGGTAAATGTGGACCTACATAATATGAAAAGAAAATGTTTTCTGTATCAGTGAGGTGTTGTCTGCTAAAAACTGTGGAAAACAACGTTATGAATGAACTAGGTGCCAAAAACTGTGATTAATAATACTATTTTAAGATACGTAATTTGTTTCATAAGGTTAATTTAAATCATGAAAACTGCCTCGTCAAGTAAATTAGAAAGAAAATACACGTTGTTACGGTGAGTACGATAGATGCTTTGAAATTTATGGAAACATGTCTGGTCCAAATAAAGGCTTGTACTACAGTCGCAAAAGACACATTACTTATAGAACTGTGTCTGCAGAATGGAGACCTAAAACAACAAAAAAGACAGCATTTGTCTCATTATTGTTATAGATGTTTTCAACAGTTCAGAGTTTTCAGGATTTGGATCGTACACCCTAACAATTAACATATCTGGATACTGAGCAGTATATACTAAAGTTAGTGCAAGTTT
Organism: Schistocerca piceifrons; assembly: GCF_021461385.2. Lineage (NCBI taxonomy): Eukaryota > Metazoa > Arthropoda > Insecta > Orthoptera > Acrididae > Schistocerca > Schistocerca piceifrons. The sequence goes on along the minus strand of NC_060140.1, from coordinate 774,093,503 downwards.
AACTCAAATAGTATTCTAATTCATTAAATGTACGTAAAATATGACGACTACTACTCTATGTAGTAGCAACAGTTGCAGTACTTGTTTTCTGTCCAGTTCCCCTTGTGAAAGCAATGTAAGTTATATAAAGTGCAGGTAGTAGCTTTCAAGTTTGAACCACGCAAGTGAGTGTCAGCTTTACTACCACGACTGGTAGAACAAGTGTTGTACAGCTAAGTAATGTGGTAATCAGAGATATCAAGCATGCAGCTTTCCTCTACTTGCCAGCCACATACCACTCAATCTTTAAGATTCTTACCGTTACATGCACGTCGAGAGCCACAGCATTTATGTGATGTAGGGAGCTCGACAACTGATAAATATCATTATATATGACGGTAGTGTCTATTCCCGAAAGAACAGTTACCGTGGATGACCATGCAGCTTTGCTAGAAATGAAATGATAATTTAATGGACACCTTAGCTGCAAACAGGCGTTGATGTACTTCATTGGGGACATATATATCAGTTTAATATTAATAACTGTAAAATAAACAATAGTGAAAATGTCGTTGACTGTGTACGAAATAGAGATGGGTGATCCAGAGAGTTACATCCTTCTCTGGAGTGACCTCTCGGTGACTCAGGAAGAATGATCAGTGGCTCTTTGGATCCGAAATATCTCTCCAGTGATGTGAGTGTAACTAAGGTTCTTGGGCAGGCCAATGCAACAGCATCCCTCACAAATACTGAACTAGTCATTATGGCACAGACCATTATAATAGGAACTGTCCCCTAACTTGTAGAAAAATACTCTGTAGATGGTATATACATATGTGTTTACATACCTTACTTTTGTGGGCAGCTTTTTTCAACCATAGAAGGATCAGAAAGCGAAGAGATGTCAATTCTTTAAAATGTTACGTTAATGAAAACAATGCTTTCTCACCTTTTGTTTTAGAATCTGGGTTGAAAAGATAGCTTACAGGGAATGAACTGCAGCTCACTTGAGAGCTCGCCAACTGCTCTTCGTTCCCCTGCTGCTACTGGAGCAGATTGAAAGGTGAGTCTTCGAGCTGATTTCTTCTTGACAGAGCATTCTCCATTCAGCTCACCATGGGCATTGTTTGGAAATTGGACCAAACTGCTGAGGTCATCGGTCCCTAAGCCTACATACAATCTAACGTAAACTAACTTAGGACGACACACACACACACACACACACACACACACACACACACACACACACGCCTGAGGGAGGACTCGAAACTCCGACAGGGGAAGCCACGCAGACCGTGACAAAATGCCTCCTACTGCTGATTGCAGAATATACTGTATGTACATTTGTTCTCATCTTAACCTGTTCCTATTTTTAAAAAGTGCATCTTAACGGTAACTATTTCAATTTATCCATGTAACATATTTTTTACTGTTTCAAGACATGGGCCCACCACACTGCCTTCACTTATAACACATTCTAGAGATGTAGAGTATCACCTTATCAAGCAGGATAAAAAAGCCAACAGCTTTTCTCCAGACTCCTCATCAAACATAAAGAGCCGCCTAAAGTCGAACCATCCACCAGTACATCTGTAACAGCGTGGGTCAGAAAGATGATCAGGATCACAATCAGTATTAACAGTTTAGCAACAGTGAGTCAGTAATTACTGTCGAGCTTGACTTCCTTCAGAGTTTTGAAACTGATCCATCACTCCCGAAAAACATTCATATTAGTAAAAAAGTGGTTCAAATGGCTCTGAGCACTATGGGACTTAACATCTATGGTCATCAGTCCCCTAGAACTTAGAACTACTTAAACCTAACTAACCTAAGGACATCACACAACACCCAGTCATTATTAGTATACTCAGTTTGAAGAGAAAGGGTACTTATGCAAAGGTAAGAGTTCAGGTCGCTCTGAACTTCAGATGTAGTGCTGAAAGGTATTTGGCAAACGTCTGTGCAGATTCCGTAAAAGTCTACTTCTCACACAACTAGGAAACTAACAATTCCTCACATGATTGTCTGACGAGTGGTAAGGCGCCGTTTGGCCAATAAAAGAATACAAACTACAATCAGTGCAAACTCCTCAGATTGATGATAAAAGGAAACACGCTGACTTCAGCAATGCTGTGCTGGAAGACATGAAAGAAGGTAGTTTTTTTATCACCGTTAGTTTTCATAGATGAAGCTGCACTTGATGTTAACGGTAAAGTGAACCAACGGAATGTGCGCATGTGGGGCTTCACAATGTTCTTGCAACTGTTGAGCATGAAAGTGATTCTCCTAAAGGGGACTGTTTCGTGTCATTTCTTATTAAGAAGAAGAAACCACAGTGACTGGAATGACCTGTTTTCGAATGCTGCAGATCTGTCTCTTCCAACGACCTGAGGAGGATTCTAATGACTTCATATTCCAAAAGGACGGAGCTCCACCACACTGTTACAACATTGTCCGACAATTGCTGAATGACATGCTGCCTCAACGCTGGATAGGGCACACGGGATCACGAGACACTGCCCTGCATTCTTAGCCTCCAAGACCCCACTCGGTTTTTTTTTGGGGGGGGGGGGATATGTGAAGGACAGTACATTCATTCTCCTTTTCTCCCCTTTACATAGTCATTTGCTATGTCTACAATAACTCTTCTCTTAGCTACTATTTCGTCGACCTAAAATTATGGTAATATCTTCATCTATTAATATCCTAGTTGTTAGTGATTCTGTTCTGTGTGCTGCCATACTTTACTGAGGTTGCATCTGCTTATGTGAGTGTCGGAAAGAGCGTGTAAAGTACTCTTTGACTGATCGATGGATCAGCTGTACTCAGTCCAGAGCACACATTCGATACCCGTCTGATTCACTTTACTTTTTTCGCAACGTGAAGCGGTACATGTTACGCAGCGCGGCCCATCATAATGTTAGTGAATGTGTAACTAACTTATTTGAAGTTCACGTTTAACTACCGAAACTGTGAATTTCTAGTCCAGTATGGAAACTGGTGAATACCAACTGCAACAAAAAATTACAAGGGTAGTCACCGAAATGCAGGAGATGTTCATTAATAAATATTAGCGTAAACGTAGCGTGAGATTTTCCGTAGAATGACAGCAAGATAGGGCGAGAAGAGTATAATTTTCTGTTACTTATGAGCGCTTATCTCAGATAGATACATAACAGATCTTGTAAATATCTGACTTTTTTGCTCATCTCTGTGTTTCGATTCACTCCAACCGAAAGAACATGGTTGATTTATGCATCCAGTGCATAACACTAGTTAACGACCCGCTTTACAGATAATTGAGGCAAGCCAGTTAATAACCTTGCAAAAAGCTAACTGGCTAATCCGTTTATATCTCTATCTCCCATCAAAGAACTGGCCGTGCAAATGACTCGCTGCTTATTTGCGGTGAGTTCATTACAGAAACCACATTGCCACTCAGCTTCAGTCTTTACACTCCGGGTTTAAGTATTCGTTATCTACGTCAGCAGCAATAATACAGTCACCGACTGCAGGAATATAACTGTTTCACTTACGGAAAGAATGAGACAGTGGCTTTCACCGAAGAAGGTGCCGGATGGTTTAAGACACTGGAATCATATGTGGGAGTATCGTCATTCAGATCTCCGTCAGTTCATCTATATATGCATATTCAGCGGTTCCACGAAATCACTTAAGACAAACTGTGACTGAAATTTCTTTAGTTCATTTTTTTTCTTTCATTCAGACCATCTACGTCGTGTAACATATGTAAACCTATACAGGGTGGCCAGAAAAAATCTGAAAAGCTTGTAACGATGTTGCGGCGTATGTTGCGCTGAGAATAGTTGTTAAGAAAAAATGAAATACATTGTGTTGTTTCCGAGTTAGTTAGCATTGAAGTTAGCCAATCAGGCCTTTGTGCGTGTCAATGCAAGAGGCCCACCAGAGACAGTGTCACCAAAAGTGTTTTCCGTTCGATTTTCTAAAGCCGAAAAACAGAGCGATACAAAAACTGGAAGTGTGGGGGTAGTAAGTATCGGACCCAACCGGAAGAATAAGCAGTCTCGTGCGCTATCATCCACGCTATGAGAACAATTGACTCTAATTACATCTAACGCGCTGCTTGAATTTGCGCGTGCAACAGCCTGATTGGCTAACTTCAATGCTAATTAATATGGAAACAGCACAACGTACCTGACCATCCTGAATACATAGTACTGCACAAGTATGTTTTGTACTGAATAACTAAAATGCCCAGAGAAATAAAAATGGATTAAATGAACAGGGAGACGAAGGCTGCTGAATGTCAGTTGGTCTGCTGAGTGGAGAGAGACACATAATGGCGTTTGTTGGACCAGTTTGCGGTACGATGCTCGAGAAACATAAAACGTCATTTCAGAGGACACAAAGAATTAATTGTTGGTGTGGAAAGTAGTGTAACGTGAGTGCAGACTGTCAAACATTGAGTTGTGATGTTTAAAAGAAACTTTTGCAGGGAGTATTTCAAGTTTTGCTACACTTATTCATACAAGAAATATTACAGTTTGGAATGACCTCTGCACTGGCATAGTACGACGAATAACTTTTGAGAAATCAATAAACTATCCCCATTAGTTTAAATATACACTGTGTGTGTAAGTGTAAGCTTATATCACTGTAACTGGTGTCTGTGAGCATATAATCAGCATTGCGACGGACATCCCACGCACATTTGATTACAAGGTGCTACTATATTAGAGCGATCCATCAGTCATTTGCTTCATCAATAATTTTAACGTCAAACTACGTAATATTCAAGAAAGAGGGGTTGCCATATTGAATACAGCTTCAAAGATTGCAGCATTACTCACTAACTTCATACTTGGCGAGGTGGAGATGACTTCTTTACGTATATCTTTGGACATCTAAAAACACTGACAGCAAATACGAGTGAAACCAACTGTTTTACGTGTGCACAGCAAGAACGAACGTGCAGTATAAAGATCTCCTTCTTTTATGTAGTGAAAATTACTTGTTTGGAAACAAGCTGGACACATGATATAGCTGTTCGCTAGTGCTGAAACCCAGCTGTTTAACAGCGACAAGCATATATCGTATTGTGACGCGATAATTAGCAATTTTATTGTTGTTTTATTTCTTCAAAGCCAAGAAATTAGGAAAATAACTATCAAATCTAATGTCTACAAAATAATTCCGACATGAAACTAGGAAAATAATTATCAAATCTAGCGCCTACAAAATAATTACGAGTGAGATTTTAAAGAGGTTTCCGTCTGTGTAAGACGAACGCCGGGATTACAATAAACCTCTGCAAACCAAAAACAAAAGCAAAACAAATCATAAAAAAGACAATTCAGATTTTTCCTTTCTCACCATCTAGAAATAAATCGAGCCAAAATATGTGGCTGAAAAGAGCACAAGCTCTCACATTACAATGCTCTCTTCCTTCAGGAGAGAACGAAAGATGAAAAGAAGTAGTTAGCAGAACGAATCAGAAATATGTAGCGTCTCAGACTCTGTAAAGTGTACGGTTGTCCAATGTTGCGCATATGCACGAAATTTAATATTCACCTCATACAATCTTGTAATACGGTGACACTTTAAAAATGCACACAGAAACAACAAATTGTTAGCAGGTGCACTATCGTGGTGCAAAAGCCGTGGTTTGTTCCGCCACAGATTCGGGCGTTTTCACGTATTGCTTCATGAAAACAATGTTGAACTTGCATGTAGTACTCCTTACTCATCATTCGACTTCATAGTAACTCATGGTCCCCTACAGCGCTAGAATCTACGCATACAGTGAGTCTAACCTTCAAACTCTTCCGCACTGTCGATCTATTTTCCGTCTTTGTGACCCCTAACACTTTTGCATACGACTGAGCTTCTGTTTCGACGTCAATTCATAAACCCACACTTAATTACGAAATATAGCCCACAAAGTCTTCTGCTTCATCTAGCGACTTTTGATCAACTTGCATTAGCCGCTGTTTTTGCTCGAAATTCTACAATTTTGGAACAAATTTTCCTTTCAGCAGACTGATATCACAAAATGGTTCAAATGGCTCTGAGCACTATGGGACTTAACATCTGATATCATCAGTCCCCTAGAACTTAAACCTAACTAACCTAATGACAACACACACATCCATACCCGAGGCAGGATTCGAACCTGCGACCCTAGCAGTCGCACAGTTCCGAACTGAAGCGCCTATAACTGCTCGGCCACCGCGGCTGGCAGGCTGTTATCCATGACATCCAAACCATGTCATGATATGTGCGCACTGACGTTCCAACGTCGATAGAGGCTAATCTGATTGTAATTCGGAAATCAATCATACTCACATATTTCACTTATTCCTCCAGTTCGTCGGCTAATGATGTGCTGTGGTGTCCAGAGTGCTAATAATCTCGGAACTTTTCATATCCTTCTTCGGAATGCTTCACTCGTAAACCATTGTTTTACTCATACAAAACTCTTCAAAAGCGATATTTTACATTTCTAACATTATGCTGCTGCCTGCTCCATCCTTATAGCAATATGTAATACAAAGCCTCCCACCCATCATTATACTAAATAAATAATACTATCAAAAAACATGTAATCTGTTTCACAGTTGAGAACAAATAACAGATACAGCTAACTTTGCAGAGAAGCATTCTAAGAAAATGAAACACCTACAGCCGTCCTTAAGCTGTCATTTATTGCTTACCTACCGATTTCGGGGCTTCAGTGCAACATTTTCAGGCCTTAGTTGATCCTAAAGGGGCTATCACCATCGATAGATATGATGTATCAGTTGCCAGCAACTGGTTTATGCAGACTACGTGTAGCTGTGATGTCGTGTCTCCAACCATCAACTATCAGGACATCACAGTTACACGTAGTCTGTGTAAACCAGTTGCTGGCAACTGATACATCATATCTATCGATGGTGATAGCCCATTCAGCATCAACTAAGGCCTGAAGATTCTGCATTGAAGCGCCGAAACAGGTAGTTACACAATAAATGACAACATAAGGAGGGCTATAGGTGTTTCATTTTCGTACAATAGTGAACGGCCATAGTCACCCAGACCTTCTGGCACAAGGATAGACATATAAAAACTCTAGAGAAGTAGCGCGACAAAATAAGCTCTGCTGCACTTTTGACATGAAATTGATATGTAAATTAATTAAATTGTGACATCGATTCATTTATAACCCTTCAACCTCCCCTTAACCTATTGTTCTGCTAAGTGGCTTATGAACATGCTGGGGATCGATTTATGACCCTCTTGGGATAATCTATCCTTCCCAGGACCCCCTCCCCCATCCGTTCCCATCCCACTCCTCCTTCCCTTCCCTCTGGGAACCTCCAAACCTCCCACAACCCTATCGCCGATACAAGTACACTTTCAGAAATGAGTGATTTGAATATCCCCCTCGAACTCTATCAGTTTGATTGGCTAATTAACTAAATTGATAAATCAATTAACACACTGTCTTAAAACCCCAGCCCTTCTCTTCCCTCCCCACATGGAAGTTGGCAGGTCTGTGCTGGAGCGGAAGGGTCTCACAACAGGAAATGCAATTACATAGCAGATGGTATACTGTTTATTTGTAAAATTCAATTTTCAGTGTGTTCTCTGCTGTTTTGGAAGATGCAGGTCTTGTAAAATACATCAAAAAGAAGCAATGAAATCGATAGTTTTTTCCAGTTGTGCAAGAAATACCATCACCGTAACTCACTGCACGTAATTACACTGTTAAAAATCTTTCGAGCATGAATCACGCGCTGTCCACCATCCATTAGACTACACCACATGCCAGCCACTTTTCGTATTCCCACACACGCAGGTCACACAACGCCCACCTGCGGCTGCTGCAACTGCTGTTGGCTGCACCAGGTGCCAGCTGCATCATTTGGTGCAGGCTGGCTGCCACGCCAATCCCCAAGCAAAGCTTCAGGTGGTGAAAACCTTTTCATATTGATATCTGAGAAATTCCTGTCAAAACTAATGCTTCTCTCTCTCTCTCTCTCTCTCTCTCTCTCTCTCTCTCTCTCTCGCTCTCTTCCTCTCTCCCTCTCTTCCTCTCTCCCTCTCTCTGTCTCCCTCAAGTTGATGCTTCCTGTTTGTGTGAACCAATTTATGTAAACAATCACGGACCTCTCCTCCCATACTTTCCCCTCCCCTGACCCCTCCACCCTCATGTACACCAGATGTTGGCAATAGGTATATCCTTTTTTTGTCACACACTCTTCTACTGGTATGAAAACCTGTAGCGGATGGAACAAAGATACTTGAGAAGAAGTAGGTAGCGTCTATCATGTACCACACCAACCTCATCTTTATACTGAACATAGTACTGGATACCTGGTAAACCCACAGCTGTGGATGTCTTGGAAATATTCCCTCAATCTATCAGATAGATTGACTAAATAATTAAATCGATCTCCTTTGTGTATGGCCTGTTTTTCCTTGCATTCTCTTGGTTGATACTAGGACTGGTACATGTGGTGGGATTCGATCCCACAACTACCCAGTTTTCAGACCCTTCGGGATTTTTTGTCTTCCTTTCCTGCTGTTGACAGATACTAGCACAGTTAAGTCACTTGGTAGAAGTCTGTTACTTTGATGGTAGCTAAAAATTTCAAAATTTCATCTCAAATGCATGCTGTGTCCTTAAAAAAATTGCAGAAGTGCTAGATAGATGGGTGCTCACAATACCACAATTGGAAAAAGAAACTGACCAATCGGGAAACTGACGATGCTATTGGGTTTTTAAATCATAATAGAATCCCTAAATTGCTTCTCTCTGCTACATTTGTAAGGACGAGAAAGAGTTTACTGCATGATACGATAGAGACAAAAAGAAGTACTTCTGCAAGACAGACTCCACTGTGATGTATTGAGAAGCACTAGACACAACACACTTAAACCACGATCTGGTCTATAGCAATAGTTGTCAAGCCGAGTTGGAGATCACTGAAACACTGGTACATTCTGTGCACTCACGTCCCATTGTCCACATGCAGTTTGCCAATCCCCTCATACACTGCCAGTGCCAACACTCAGAGGCTGGAGAAAACTACTGGCACAACCATAGCTGCAGTGGTGGACGTGTGTGTATGCCAGAGTGCACCACACCCTAGCCACAGAGAGCATCCAGCGATGATTGTAGTGGTAGGAATTCAGATGTTACCAATACATTCCGTGCCAACACTTGGCAGTGTTTAATATTTAATCACTCGGTTTTCCACTGAGGACACATGCAACACATGAGATCGCTGAGACAGCCCATTGCATACTGAGTATTAAGTTGCTAATCAGCTATGCAGAGGGCACCACTGCTGTGACTTTCCCCTGCAGCTGTGGGCAAGAACTGACTAGCTGGCCAGCCAGAACTTTTCTTTGTACCTGCCACTCGTGAGAGCCTTAGCCCCCATTTGTTCCAGCCACAAGCTACCTCCAGTATGCTCCACATTCGCCAAATGGTATCGTCCTAGGAAACCAGCAACATGTTTATCACTGTAATTACAATTAAATATTATGATTGCTGCCTCAATCAGATGACATACAACAATGAGTGAAGTGTCGTAAATACCTCCTCCTGATGGGTGTGACTCTGGAAATATCAATATCTATATCCCTCTTATGACTGGACATAATTTTCCATGTAAACTCCCTTGTCCTCTTTACTGCTATCAGTGGCCTGAAATCTCAATCTCCCATGTCAAATCCATACCTCCCTTATGACCAGACATAGTTATTTTCTTTCCATATGTCGAAACCTTACACTCCAACACAAACTTCGTAAGTCTACCCATCACAGAGGATCTATCACACATCACCTACTAAGTATAACACTTCGCCAATAACTGAATGATGGTGGCACCAAACAGTATTGAGAAAAGTCCACAAAGCATGGAGACAATTTGTTTTTCTTGCAAGTGGTACCAGTATGTGTGTTAGGAAGAGAGATTTAAACATCTTATAATCGACCAGGTGTTACAAACACATGTTACTGTTACCCTGCATAAAAAGCACTCTTGATTCTACAGTCACACACAAGTATTTCTAACGCTATCGACGTTAAAAACTATACACACTTTATAAATCGAGGTATGGTATTGCTTCCAAATGAAGTGGTCTTCTACACAAATACTACAACATTGAATATAGACAGTGATCTTGGGATGTGTATTAACAGACCAACATTGGGGACGCATGTCGCCAGTAGTGTGAGCTCGTAATAAAATCACTCTTATCACCAAATTTAGAAAGTGACACGGCTAACAAACTTGGTATTAAGCCAATATTTGCAACTCCCCCACCCTAACAAATAGTGTCTGTAGTGCATTCTGTCTCGATACCATGTACACAGTGTAACAGAGGTTCTGTAATATATCCATGGGGTTATAGGCGTGGGAGGATGATGGTTGACTGAGGGTGATCACATACAAGGGATGGTGTCATATGTGAGGAATCACTAAAAAAAATCCAGTGCTAGATTGAAGTCATAAGAAATGTACAAAATTCTATGACCAATACACTGGCTTTTCAGAGCTATAGTATTATGCTTTCTGGTAGAAATCCTGTCTGTGATTTGTGATCAAATCTCTCCATTCCGCAACATACTTGAATTGGATGCTATGGAGATGCCTTTAATGATCACAGCCACTGGTGAATCACATTTGAGCCATTCTCATGTCTTGAAACAAGTCATCTTTTTCCAACCTAATCTACTAAAGGCCCCATACAACAATCTCCATCGTTGTTTCAGACAGTCGTTCTGCATCTTGTAACTGTTCCTCAATCTCTCCCCCGCCTTCCCTGTAGCTTTGTCCACGTGATCGTTCCAATTTAGGTTGGAACCGGGCAGAAGTCACTATACCTAAGACTTGCTGCATCCCATGGAGAAACAGGGTCATCTGAGTTAATGCGACAGAACTGTGTCCTGGTTACTCAGTGGGAGTGACAACATGTTGTCATAGCTCCACCAACCATGTACAGTGAGTAATACCAGTGCCAAAAGAAGCTTTCTCCTGCAACATGAGATCGTAGAAAAGACAATATGAGCAGTTACAGTGTTCTTATTGGGAAAATTAGGAATTCTTCACATCATATGGGAATTGGAAGAAGGACAAGGATTTTGCTACTTTGTTGCAGTGCATCTCGAATTTACCTGCAGGTACTACGGTCTGAAAGAGATCTGCGACCCTTAGGGTGCATCCATGTCTGTCACTTAAACATTCTCTCTATCCTCATTGTTTAGTACCATCCAACAGAGAAAACTATGAAATATAAAAGCTCCACTAGTGTCGCCCAGTAGAGAATTCGATATTACCATATCCCTCTCTTCTAACATAATGAAAAGAAAAACCATCTACATTTTGACATTTACGATATGTTGCGATCCTTTTAAATACGCAAGTATTTTTCCATTGGAGCACGTGGACAGTGATCGAAGTCACTCGCACTGACCAGTGTAAAGTTTTGTCTTCTGTGTAGTAAGAGTACCATATCCCACAGACTATCAAGTGCAAGAGAGGTTCTCTGTGTTGTTCTTTCATAAGCAGATCGATACATTGTTTTTCTTCTCCTGTAATATATCCAAGCAGTGTATGACTACAGCTTTGTACACAGTCATAGACTGTGTTTTTGCACCACAATTTCAAGGTCCGTGTCAGGTGCTAAACAGATATTAACTCAGTTTGATCCATGGCTCTCACAGAAACCTGAACATTGCATGGTGTAAACCATGATGCCCCCACAACACACAGAATGGTAGAAATAAAAGACAGAGGTAGTTTTTCTTATTGACAAAAATGTGGAAGACATTGTAACATATTGAAACTGGAAGAGTTTGCCTCATTGTGGATTGTTTCCAATCACCTGCCTGATGGTCATGACCTCTACATTTAATCCCATCTTTCGCAGTGACAGAGTAGCAGATGTCTAGGTGTTCGACCTTCTCCATCTCAGACAAGTTGCATCAGTGAACCTTTATGTGGTAAACAACAGCATACCATTGTATGGATGGGATGGAATAGACACCATCAATGTACAGTAATAAGCACAAGAACTGATACTGTTATAAATGTTAGCAATTTTATTAATTTTTCCGCAATTTCAATGCTAACCAACGACATGGCAGCATGCTTCCCAATTTCTGTTTCATCACTAAACCACCACTCTGCTGCTTTGAGTGTGCAATATACTAGAGTGTAAATGTAGATAGATGACTGTGCAATACATCCATTCATTGTTAATTCTCGAACAGGTACATTAACATACACCAGGCAGGTCCTATACCAATGCAGTTAGGTTACCTACATATTTTTAGTACTTCAATCATAGTGCATACCATAAGATTACAACTGCCCATCTTTCCCTACGTGGATGGGAGTCACAGAGTATTCTCGCATTCTTAGGATAAAGTTGGAGATTGAAAGATCACCCCACATTGTCTTTGAGCAACTCTCCCAACAACAGTGTCACTGATTTAATTTGCAGCTGACCATTCGTAGGGGGGTGCTATACCCACTACATTTCATGTCTCATGAAAGAACACAGTGATCTGAGTCTGTAACTGCTATTCAGCAAAGACTGTTCGGTACCAATCTTACCAATGGCACCCATCCAAGAGCGCAAGACTTCTTCAGATGCGCTCTTGTCGAGGAGATTAGCATCACTTATCGATGTGTACTGTTGTGACGATGTAACTGATGGTTAAGAAGAAACATATTGTTTATGCATACTGGAGTTCCAGCAGAAGGAGTTGAAGCGTTTTACGTAAATCTACTGTGCTATCAATTCTAAAGTTTGTGTAAGGCTACTGTGGTCATTGCTCCAACATGTGCAAAGAAAATGAGTATGTCCAGTCGTAAGGGAGGTATGGATTTCAGGTGAGAGATTGAGGTTTGAATTTACTGACAGCCATAAGGGGGATGAAGGACGTTAAGCAGAAAATCATATCCATTCGTAAGAGTGATATAGATATTGACATTTCCAGAGCCACAGCTGTCAGGAGGAGGTATTACCAATATTTCACTCATTGCAGAATGAGATTTTCACTCTACAGCGGAGTGTGCGCTGATGTGAAACTTCCTGGCAGATTAAAACTGTGTGCCGGACCGGGACTCCAACTCGGGACCTTTGCCTTTCGCGGGCAAGTGCTCTACCAACTGAGCTACCCAATCACGACTCACGCCCCGTCCTCAGAGCTTTACTTCTGCCAGTACCTCGTCTCCTAGCTTCCAAACTTAACAGAAGCTCTCCTACGAACCTTGCAGAACTAGAACTCCTGAAAGAAAGGATATTGCGGAGACATGGCTTAGCCACAGCCTGGGGGATGTTTCGAGAATGAGATTTTCACTCTACAGCGGAGTGTGCGCTGATATGAAACTTCCTGGCAGATTAAAACTGTGTGCCGGACCGAGACTCGAACTCGGAACCTTTGCCTTTCGCCGGCCGGTGTGGCCGTGCGGTTCTAGGCACTTCACTCTGGAACCGCGTGACCGCTACGGTTGCAGGTTCGAATCCTGCCTGGGGCATGGATGTGTGTGATGTCTTTAGGTTAGTTAGGTTTAAGCAGTTCTAGGTTCTAGGGGACTGATGACCTCAGATGTTAAGTCCCATTTGAACCTTTGCCTTTCGCGGGCAAGTGCTCTACCAACTGAGCTACCAAAGCACGACTCACGCCCCGTCCTCACAGCTTTAATTCCACCAGTACCTCGTCTCCTACCTTCACAGAAGCTCTCTTCCAGGAGTGCTAGATCTGCAAGTTTCGCAGGAGAGCTTCTGTGAAGTTTGGAATGTAGGAGACGAGGTACTGCGGAATTAAAGCTTGGGTAGCTCAGTTGGTAGAGCACTTGTCCGCGAAAGGCAAATGTCCGGAGTTCGAGTCTCGGTCCGCCACACAGTTTTAATGTGCCAGGAAGATTCATTGTCAATCTGGTTTACAGAAATAAAACTGGTCTGGCGTGAGGTCAGTCGCTTGACGGCGCGTTTCGGCGCGGGCCCGCCTGTGCCGGCGCGCCGTAACGCACGGAAGCTCGCACTGGGGCGTATCGGCTCTCAGTCGGGTGTGCTGCGGCAGTCCTCACAGGGGAAGTGAAGCGTCTCTTATAGCCTCTCCTTCCCAAGTGGCTCTTTCCGCCTTCCCGTGGTGCCAGACGTTAAGCTTGGCATTCTGCCTTGCGACAAAAGGGAGAGCTGCGACCCAACCCGATGCGAAAGCGAAGGGTGTGTGGCACAGGGGGAGCTGTGTCAAGGGACCGAACACCAGTCCCTTTCTGTTCGCAGGGCACAGACCAGCAGGTGCTCTGCATGCCGGCGACCTCGTTTGTCGGCGTGGGATCACGGCGCGAGTCGGCAAGGGTGCTTCGCCGCGCCCCTGGGTAACCGGGGCGTGTTCTGCCAAACCCAGGAGGTGGTGACACCGCCTGGGGTAGGTTAGATGGGCCCAGACCGCCGAACGACTGGGGGACCGACCCACCACCTGAGTAGGAGTGGGTCCTTGGCCAGCAGGTGGAAACTCGGGCAAGTAGGCGGCGAAGGGCGAGGGGTGCATCCGCCTCTCCGGAGTGCGGGGTGCAGAGTTGCCGAGGAATCGCGTGAAATCGTCGACGACGAGGCCTTCGACGGGGACCAGTGCGCTGGCAACGGCGCGTTGAACCCTGCAGCTCTGGAGTGCCCTTGACCTAGGGGTGAGGTCGGTGGGCGAGCTGCAACAGTCCCCCCCCCCCCCCCTCATGCCAGAGGAGCCGGTCCGGGGTAAGAGACGGGCTCCCAACTTTCTTTCACTCGTCGACAATATGGCTGAACAAGAGACGAGTGACTCGAGTGCGCTATCGAGGGCGAGTATGTCCACTGTCCCTACCTCACAGGAGGAAGTGGGACACGAAGATGAAAACGTATATGAAAGACACTGTCGCACCAGTCAGATCCTTGATTCCAGTGTCAAAAACGGAAAAATTAGCCAGGCTGCGGTCCTGGCAATAAAGAATGAGCTCGCTGCCTGGGCCATAGCACATGCTAAGCTAGACGGGCGGCTTGAAGAGTTGGAGAAGGAGAACACCAGACTTCGACAACAACCGATTAAGACATGGGCTGGAGTGGTGGCGCAAACCGCCACGAAGGCCCAAACAACCAAAGAAACGATTGCCAAGGTTTCAAAGAAACCAGACACGGCAGTCTTTTTAAAACCACTACCTGGACAGACCATTAAAAAAGTACAGGAGATTTTTACAACTACCATTGACCCGGCAAGAGACAAAATTAAAGTCAATAAAGTGAAAGCTACCAAAAATGTGGTAATCGTGGATCTTGCCACAGAGGAAGATAGAGATAAGATATTAAATACTAACAAACTAAAGAAGGCAGTCAAATGTGAACCACTCAAAAAGAGAAATCCACTAGTTATTTTATATGATGTACCTGTAGCCTTGACCGAAAGTGACATATACGAAACCCTGTATAACCAGAATTTTGACGACTGTGAGTGGGAAACTTTCAAAAATGAATTTAAGCTGCGTTTTAAAACCGGGCCTCGGGAACGAGATGTTGTCCATCACGTCGCCGAGGTTTCTGGTAAGATGTGGCGCAAACTAACCGCTATGGGCAAGGTATACATAGGGTTTCACGCAATTAACGTCAGAGACTACTTAGTAGTCCCCCGGTGCCACAACTGCGGCGATCTGGACCATGTCCATAAGCATTGTGAAAGGAAGCCGGCCTGCTCCAGGTGTGGGGATGAAGACCATATAAGGAAAAACTGTAACAAAAATGTAACCTGCATCCCATGCATAAAAAGAGGAAGAAAACCGTGCAACACCACCGGAAGGAACTGCCCAACGTACAGGATGTTGGAACAAAAGCTAATTTCGCGAATTGACTATGGCTGAGGCCATAACTGAACTCAGGAAGCCTAAAAGGAAATCCCCAAGCAAGAGGTTGAGGGACGCTCTGAGAGCAAGCAAATTTAAACAATTTTTACAAAAAATCACGCAACCAAGATCTATGTTTATAATAATGAAAGATGTATGTATACAAACAGATCCGTGTGGAGAAGAAGCTCCCTCTCCTCCCTGCTGGGGACCTGGGTCGAACCAAGAACCTTCTCGGCCACGAAGGCATCCTGTACCTGGGAGTTCACTTCCACACAGCAAAGAATCGATAAATACCGAACAAGTCCAGTGTGATGAAGTGACCAGCACAAACTCATCCCCTGACTCACCAACCCAGAGAGGAATGGGAATAGACCCCCAACGAATATACCCCAACCTGGAGCATGCACTGCAACTCTCCAGATTGGAGGAGCCGGCAATCCTCACTACGGCACTAAGACATGTGGTACGTGTCGGCCATGAATATGGCAGAGATGTCACCTTTCCAGTAATGGAGGCTGTGGATAGAATCCAGCTCAAGACAATGAATCTCCCCACCGACTTCGGAGCCCTGCGAGATCTGGTTAAAAAGGTATTTGAAAGACGCAATGAGAATTTCAACATAGAAGAACTATATCATCAAGCAGTAATAACCAATGGTAGAGTAGCTCACGACTGGTCCAAAAACTGGCCAGAATCACACATTCACACCTACTTCCCACGTGAACCAAATAAACGTGGGTCAGATAAACGCACACAACAGTAAACTAGTCTTGCAGGAACTTCGGAGGGTGGTGGAAGAGAAGAGTCTAGATGTACTCTGTCTACAGGAACCATACTCCCAAGCGGGACGGATCCCATACATGGCTGCCAATTGGCAAATAATATACACCGGAGCAGAACCAAAAGCTGCAATAGTAATCACTAACAGATCATTCAGGGCCACGGTCCTCGCGCAGTTCTCGAGCGAACACTGCAATGTCGTGGAACTACAAACATCGGCAGGAGTGATCTACATCTCCAACATATATTTCCAATATGGGCGAGAAATAGATGAGTTCTTGGAGATACTCACACTGGTTACCACGGCACTGCGGGGACGCAAGATGATAGTGACGGCAGACATAAATGCAAAGTCCTCCCTTTGGTTCAGTGGCACTCACGATGAACGAGGGCTAAAGGCCGAAGAGACGATAATGGCATTACAACTGGTGGTTGCAAACCAACAAGGGAACCCCCCCCCCCCCCACCTATACAGGCGGCGGGGGAGATGGCACAAATATAGATGTAACGTTGGTAACACCAAACCTCATCACAAAAGTCAATAACTGGAAAGTGTGGGATAGAGCAACCACCAGTGACCATAACCTAATTTCTTTCAATATTGGGGAAAGGGAGTGCCACTGGGACATGGGGTGGGAGCTGCAGCTCAATTATAACAAAGCCAACTGGGACCGTCTCGCAGAAGAGTGCAACATCCCGACATTGCTGGAGGGTGATGAAAACGTGGACGAATACGCCGAAGAACTGGTACAGGCTATCACCAGGGCGGTGCGAGCCGCGGTACCAACCAGGAGGAGAGCCGTTGCGGCCACCCCCACACCATGGTCGGCTGAATTAGAACAGATGCGCCAGGCTGTAAGGAGGGCGAGGAGGTACTACCAGCGGAGTGTCGTTTGGAGAGAAAAACAAAGATGGCTACAGATCTACAGAGAGAGTAAGGATCAATTCCAACAGGAGCTCAGGGCTGTCAGACTCAGAAGTTGGGAAAATTACGTGAAAAGCCAATTGGCTATGGACCGTTGGGCAGTCCCATACAAATTAGTACGAGAGAAAATAAGATCACCTATGGTGCTATCCACCGTCAGGGACGGGGACCGGATGACGGGCACGTGGCAGGAAACTGCCGAGGCCCTCCTCCGGGTCCTGTTGCCTGACGATGTGGAGGAAAATGAGACAGAAGAACAGAAAAGAATAAGAAGAGAAGACCAAGGGGACTACAACAATAACACAAGAACTTACGCCTTCTCTGAAGAGGAAGTCGCTGCCCAGATAAAGGCCCTTAAAAAGGGTAAAGCTCCTGGCCCGGACGGCATTACTGCGGAAGTGGTGCAATTCCTTGCCCCCCAGCTCGTAGCTCCTCTCACTAAGTTGTACAACGAGTGCCTACAACTCGGGAAATTCCCAGCAATTTGGAAGAAAGCGAATGTAATAATAATCAAAAAGAGTCCAGACAAAGATCCTACAGAAATCAAGTCCTATAGACCCATCTGCTTGCTAGAAGTACTGGGCAAACTTTTTGAGAGGCTACTAGCACACAGACTGACAGCACACCGCATGCTGTGTGGGATGAGCGACAGACAATTCGGTTTTCGGTCTGGGTGTTCTGCGTCTGACGCAATCGCCCTGGCTGCCGAGGTCTGTGGCTCTGCCTCGCACAAGTATGTTGTCGGCATCATGGTAGACATCAGTGGCGCCTTTGACAACCTGTGGTGGCCCTCACTCTTTTCCCGCCTGCGGGAAAAGAGCTGTCCAGGGCTACTATACGGCTGTCTGAGGAGCTATTGTGTAGACAGGGAGGTCTGGCTATCGGCCCCTAGCGGCACGGTTAGGAAGATTGTGACCAAAGGATGTCCTCAGGGCTCTGTCCTGGGACCTCTCTTTTGGGACATCAATATGGAGCCTCTACTTGAAGATCTAAAGAACTGTGACGATGTGCTAGAGGTCATAGCATACGCAGACGACCTCCTCTTGCTGGTCGGCGGCCGAAGCCGTGAGGATTTAGAACCGAAAGTTGAGAGAGCCGTAACTGTGCTTACATCGTGGTGCCACAAAAGTAAAATGACTATTGCGCCCAACAAATCAACATACTTGCTTCTTAAAGGCCAATTGGTCAGAAATCCCACAGTAAGAATCAACGGCATGCCAGTTCTTCGGCGCCGTGAGGCCCGATACCTGGGTGTAATCATCGATGAGAGGTGGAACTTTGCATCACATATTGACACCGTATCCCAAAAGTCACTGGTTTTACTAAATAATCTCATTGTAATAGGTCATAAGCGATTCCACCTTCCACCAAACTTAATAAAACTATATCATAATAGTATTCTGACCTCCATAGTAGGATACGGATCAGGAGTCTGGGCACACAGACTCACGAGGGTCATGCCTGCCATGGCCGTAAGAAGAGTGCAGCGGAATATACTTCTACGTTCAGCGGGGGCTTACAGGACTACACCAGGAGGAGCGCTATTAGTACTAATGGGGATTTGTCCATTAGACATAAAAATCAGGGAGCAAGCCGCCTGGTACTGGGCGAAGAAGGAAAATAGGGATAAAATCAGGGAAATACTTGGGGTCTACGCGGGGACAGGTATGCCATCAAAAAGAGAGGAATTGAACTTTGGCAGAATCAATGGAGTAGTGAGGATACGGGACGCAGAACTTATGAACTGCTACCAGATATAGAGGAAAGGTTGAAATTTACATTTTTCACACCCACAAGAGGAATGCTGCACTTTCTTACTGGACATGGACCATACCAGACATATCTATGTCGGTTTGGGAAGCAGGCTACACCAGCGTGCGACTGTGGTGCTGTGCAAGGTACCCCAGAACATGTGGTGTATGAGTGCCACCTCTTCGATGATGTAGCCCATGATCTACGACAACAGCTACCGACCAATGACACGTACCACATAATAAGACACGAAAAAACTTTCAACATCTTAAATACTCTCACTGATGTAATATCAAAGAAAGTAATTAAGAACTTTCTAAGGGACAACCATCAGTAAAAGACTAACACTTTCACCGAATTAGACTTCGTACACCCTTCCTGTACCGCCAAGTGGGGACCTGGCCAGCCGTCATACGGCTGGAATCCGCCTTACCTTGGACTAGGAGGGAGGGGGGTACAAAACACCGGATTTGACCGCACACCAATTATGACATGTAGTTGGATTAGATTAGATGTAGAAGATAGGATAATACCTAGAGTAGACTGCAGCGACACCAATTAAAGGCCAGCCCAGTGCCAGGGGCACGCCCACTGGGATTAGCTCAGTGGGCCGTGGCCAACACCAGTAGGTTTATAGTAGCACTGGCACACCTGTAACGCTGCAGGTAGAATGTAGACTCTTAGATTAAGTAGCTTAGAATCCCATAGCGGTTAGACTAGAGTAAAACTAATAGAAGTACCTGTATGTAGAATAAAAGCTGCATTAACTGTATCATTAGCAAGACCCACTAATGTAGTTAGGTAGTGGGTTATATGAATAATGTAATGTAATGTTTTGAATGAAGATTTTTATTTTTTTTTTTTTAATAAAACTGCTGATGTTATTTCCTAGAATACCGAGAACGCTACATCCCCTAAATGAGACGAGTAGCGATACCCAACACACTGTACTTTTATGCCTTCCTACCTACCGTCATCTGCTCATCTGCATATTGCTATGTGTTTACTTTTGTCACCTCGACGTAAGTGTACGGAAGCGGCTAAACGAAGCAGCAGCGGCTGACGACGCAGCGATGTGTCGCCCTCACGCACTTCGTCCTCTCGCACACCCCAGTGCCTCCCAGACAGTAAGAGTCAGCCGTGCTGGCGCGAGAGCCCGCCTCTCGCCTGGAGATCCCGCGGGACCCTGACCTATGACTCTGGCGTCGCGCCGCTCACCTTGAATCACCTTCAGCTGACTGCTGCCTGTGCGCGCTGCCCCTCCCCTCCCCTCAACTATCGCGTCGTATAAATCTCGCCGCGCATGGCTTGTCTACAAGCAGCCACCTGTTAGACAGCGAGCCGTCGCCGGGACTAGGTTGCTTATCGCTTACAGGGGTTGTACCGCTGGTTACACCGCTCGCGACCTCTATCTGCAGTCCAGTTCCTCGTCAGGGGCTTTCCCAGTACTCGCTGATCTCAGATCCAGCTCACTTGCTAGAGATTGTTTCCGTACCTCTTTGTTCGTTTTATCTGTACAGTATCTTAATAGCCGTGCTCTAGTTACACACTGCCGGTCCGTTATAACATTATAAATTTATATAATTACGGTATCCTAGATATCCTAGAACAAACGAACTACACTACTGGCCATTAAAATTGCTACACAGCGAAGATGACGTGCTACAGGCGCGAAATATAACAGACGGGAAGAAGATGCTGTGATATGCAAATGAATAGCTTTTCAGAGCATCCACACATGGTTGGCGCCGGTGGCGACTCCTATAACGTGTTGACATGAGGAAAGTTTCAAACCGATTTCTCATACACAAACAGCAGTTGACCGGCGTTGCCTGGTGAAACGTTGTTGTGATGCCTCGTGTAAGAAGGAGAAATGCGTACCATTACGTTTCCGACTTTGATAAAGGTCGGATTGTAGCCTATCGCAATTGCGGTTTATCTTATCGCGACATTGCTGCTCGCGTTGGTCGAGATCCAATGACTGATAGCAGAATATGGAATCGGTGGGTTCAGGAGGGTAATAGGAAACGCCTTGCTGGATCCCAACAGCCTCGTATCACTAGCAGGCATCTTATCTGCATGGCTGTAACGGATCGTGCAGCCAAGTCTCGATCCCTGAGTCAACAGATGGGGACGTTTTCAAGACAACAACCATCTGCACGGACAGTTCGACGACGTTTGCAGCAGCATGGACTATCAGCTAGGAGACCATGGCTGCGGTTACCCTTGACGCTGCATCACAGACAGGAGCGCCTGCGATGGTGTACTCAACGACGAACCTGGGTGAACAAATGGCAAAACGTCATTTTTTCGGATGAATCCAGGTTCCGTTTACAGCATCATGATGGTCGCATCAGTGTTTGGCGACATCGCGGTGAACGCACATTGGAAGCGTGTTTTCGTCATCGCCATACTGCGGTATCACCCGGCATGATGGTATGGGGAGCCATTGGTTACACGTCTCGGTCACCTCTTGTTCGCATTGACGGCACTTTGAACAGTGGGCGTTACATTTCAGATGTGTTACGACCCGTGGCTCTACCCTTCATTCGATCCCTGCGAAACCCTACATTTCAGCAGGATAATGCACGACCGCACGTTGCAGGTCCTGCACGGGCCTTTCTGGATACAGAAAATGTTCGACTCCTGCCCTGGCCAGCACATTCTCAAGATCTCTCACCAACTGAAAACGTCTGGTCAACAGTGGCCGAGCAACTGGCTCGTCACAATACGCCAGTCACTACTCTTGATGAACTGTGGTATCGTGTCGAAGCTGCATGGGCAGCTGTAACTACACGCAATCCAAGCTCTGTTTAACTCATTGTCCAAGCGTATCAAGGCCGGTATTACGGCCAGAGGTGGTTGTTCTGGGTACTGATTTCTCAGGATCTATGCACTAAAATTGCGTGAAAATGTAATGTCAGTTCAAGTATAATATATTTGCCCAATGAATACCCACTTATCACCTGCATTTCTTCTTGGTGTAGCAATTTTAATGGCCAGTAGTGTATTAATATAACGATAACTTCTGAATGAGGAAAGGACTGCATAAAATTTTAAGATTATTTGTATCAAGTATTCATGGAAGAAGATTACTACATATATTGAAAATGAGTAAAATGAAAGAAGCATTTTGTGAATTGGTTACTGATATCTGACGTACCACAACTTTCCCGCCATTCATCATTTCATTCACCAAGGGGTCGCGCTGCATCAAATTCCTTCCCACTTGTCGTTGAGCCCGGCTGGGATACACTTACTATCCTAAGACGTGAAAGATTACTTGTAAATTTTCAACTGCTTTCACTATAACAAAAGACCTGAGCGTGGTGGCGCAGTGTTAGCATACTACACTCGCACTGGGAAGAACGAGTCTCAAAACTCGCGTGCGGTAGCCTTGATTGAGGTATTCCGTGATTTCCTTAAATCGCCTAGGGTAAATGGAAATGAGCGGTTGGCATCATTGGCCGGGAGGCATCTTACGGGGCCGGTTCGGCCGCGTAGTGCAGGTCTTATTACATTCGACGCCACATTGGGTGACCTGCGTGCCGGATGGGGATGAAATGATGAAGACAACACAACGCCCAGTCCTTGAGCGGAGAGAATCCTCGACCCAGCCGGGAATCGAACCCGGGCCCGTAGGAGGGCAATCCGTCACGCTGACCACTCAGCTATCGGAGCGGACTCGCCTCGGGTAAATGCTGCATGGTTCCTGTGAAACGGCACGGCCGGCGTTCTTTTCCATCCTTCCCTAATCCGATGGGACCGATGACCGCGCTGTTTGGTCCCCTCCCCCCGAAACAACCAGTCAACCAACATCACCCAAAAGCAAAATTTTGTACATGGCTGCACGTTCAGAGACTGTGAATAGTTACAACTGAAAGAAAACAGCCCTCGGTCACTATTTTTAACGAATTAACCGGGTTTCAACACTGCTAGTAATGTCTACCTCGCAATTTAAATCAAAGAATGGTCTATAACATGGTCACAGAATTATGACTGAAAACGTATGATACAGAGTATAAGTACTGCCAGTTTTTCACCATCACTTCGTACTTATACTATGTATCATACGTTTTCAGTCATAATTCTGTGACCATGCTATAGACCATTCTTTGATTTAAATTTCTTTCAATTGTATCTCCCAAGAGGGAATACATTCTTTAATCATTGCACTCACTGAGCAACCCTTTCATTAATATGAATTTCTCGACAAAAAGCTACTTAAGTGTAGAATTATCGTCGTAGTCTTTATTTCAGATCATTAAATTTTTTGGAAGCAAATGTTTGATATGCCTTTCATTAATTTTGAACAGAACTAGTGTTAGGTTGAGTAGATTGTAAGGTATACTGGTGTGAAAAACTTAGTGACGACAGGAACTTTCGCATGACGTGCCACTGTCAAGTAACATAGATCAATGAAACCAGAACTGCTGCAGCATAGTACAGAAGGTAACTGAAAGAAATAGGTAGTGAGACGGACGGAAATGACACTTTTATTCAAAGACAATAATTACACCAAAATCGCAGCGGTTCATGACGGTCCCCTGGACATTACATAGGGCAAAACATGGCTCTCAATAGCGTGTGTGGTCACCATGGACGGTAATGCATGCTCTGCAACTTACTCCCATGCAGGCCACGAGCTTGGTAACGAGTGTTTGCGATAGGGGTTTCCGTTTCTCCAGCTGCGTCGTTAACAACTGTTGGATGGTCGCTGGTACCTGTGGATGTGCTGCAATGCGTCTGGGGTTTAAGTCGGGCGAACGGGCAGGTCAGCCCATTCGCCGAATACCCTCTCGTTTCGAGTTCCTTCACCTGTGCTGTTTGATGCGATCGCACATTGTCGTCCATAAAAATGAAGTCAATATCGAGTGCGCTCCTGAAGAAAGGGGCGAGTAGAAGGAGTATAGTGTCACAATAACGTTGACAACTGTGGGTACAGTGTTCAAAGATATGGAGGGCAGCACGTCCAAGCATCTTTATGCCTGCTCAAACCATATACGTGAGCCACGAGAACTATCATATTCATCAATGCTCGTGGATGCACGACTTCTTCCCGTCTCTCCCCATATCAATCTTGGAGACTCTGGTGTAATTATTGTCTTTAAATGAAAGTGTCATTTCTCTTCATCTCATTGCGTATCTCCTTCAGTTACCTACCGGTCTGTGCTGTGGGAATTCTGTCTGTCCATAGTCGAAGTTTCATCGAGCTATTTATTTGACATTGAAACATCATGTGAAAATTTCTTTCGTCCTTAAGTTTTGCACACCACTATATTAACTATCAATTATATACCGTTGATGGTTTTTGGGCAGTACCGCAGAAACTTAGTATGGCTGATTCACACAGATTATGAATAAGTGGAGTAGTTCGTATTGAACCTGTCTTTCACGGCTACGGTGGAAAAGCCTCGTTTCAGAACATGACGCTAAGAACGTGGAATTTTACAAAATCACTTGACGGAAGGCATAACTGTTGTAGTTTGTGATGGGCCAAGGCTGCTCGAGAGACAATCCGTGTCCCCCAACGGCGAGCACCATTGTTGCTACAATTCGACCTTTTAATTTCGAGGTTTGAAGACTTACCTTGGGTAAAAACATTCTTTTAAAACTTTCTCAGACGGACGTACAATTTCAATCCGAAGTTGTGACTATTCGAAAGTGTAAAGGATGTTACACTAGATAACTAGCTGAAATCTTATTTAACAAGGTATCCCTTAGTTTGTAACCCCAGGAGAGTGCTCTGAAAGCGAGTTTTCTCTCACGCTTGCGTTGATTAATTTGAGACACCTAATCAAACATTAATTTAAATTATCATTTTTCTTGGAATTCTCTTAACTGCCATGACACTTTGAGGCGTTACGTCACATCTTCGCCTAAATTTCATTTCCTTTTTATTCTTACATTTTAACACTCAGTACAGGAAGATTCACGCCGCTTTAAGCTAGGGAGAAGAGTAAATGTCACGTCACGAGACAGATGGTGTCAGAGCGTGAGAATGGTGGGATGAGTAAGAGTCTAATCGTGCTGGAGCCTATACAGATAATACGGATTCAAATG
The DNA here is from genome assembly GCF_021461385.2 of Schistocerca piceifrons. Lineage (NCBI taxonomy): Eukaryota > Metazoa > Arthropoda > Insecta > Orthoptera > Acrididae > Schistocerca > Schistocerca piceifrons. The sequence goes on along the minus strand of NC_060140.1, from coordinate 774,068,144 downwards.
TGAGGCTTGGCGCGAAGGAGCATAACTTTCATCAAAAAATGACTCTGAGCACTATGCGACTCAACTTCTGAGGTCATAAGTCGCCTAGAACTTAGAACTAATTAAACCTAACTTACCTAAGGACATCACACACATCCACGCCCGAGGCAGGATTCGAACCTGCAACCGTAGCGGTCGCTCGGTTCCAGACTGTAGCGCCGGCTAACTTTCATCATTTATATTTATTGCGTAATCGTTAATATACATCACCAACCGTGCTTCCCACGTTACTTGCACTGATAGTTAACATTAATTTCAATAACATTCAATCCACACGCAAAAACTAAATACAAATTTCGATTAACGTTGATAGTCATTGGTGAAAACTGCAGACCAATCAAAGGCGCACCCTGGGCAGACAGGCGCCAAACTGCTGAGATGGCGCACTATGAGTGTGTGATCGTTTTCAGAGGAGTTGATAAGTCACGGGATAGCGATATGCACATTTGCAGATGACGTTAGTATCGCGTGCACAAGGTATAAAAGTGTAGTGCGTTGATGGAGCTGTATTTGTATTCAGGTGATATACGTGTGGAATATGACCGCACTACGCAAGAGACTGAACGCGGAATGGTAGTTGGAACTAGACGAATCGGACATTCCATTTCGGAAATTGATAGGGAATTCAACACTCCGCGATCCACAGTGTCAGGAATATGCCGAGAATACCAAATTTCAGGCACTACCTCTTACATTGGAAAACGCACTGGCCGACGGACTTCATTTGATGACCGAGAGCAGCGATATTTCCACAGAGTTGTCGCTGCTAGTAGACGAAAGAAATTGCGTGAAATAGCCGCAGGAATCAATGTGGGACCCACGACGAACGTATCCGTTGGGTCAGTGCTGCAAAATTTGGCGCTAATGAGCTATGGTACAGGATGACCAAGACGGGCTCCTTTGCTAACAGCACGACTTCGTCTGCAGCGCTTCTCCTGGGCTCGTGAGCACATCGCTTGGGCCCCAGACGACTGGAAAACCGTGGTCTGTTCAGATGAGTTACGATTTCAGTTTGTAAGAGTTGTTGGTAGGATTTGAATGCGGTCCAGACCCCACGAAGCCATGGACTCAACTTGTCAACGAGACACTGTGCAAACTGGTGCTGGCTCCACAATGATGTGGGCAGTGTTTACATGGGATGATCTTGGTCCTCTGGTCCAACTAAACCGATAATTGACTGGAAACGTTTATTTTCGGCCACTTGGAGACCATTTGCAACCATTGATGGACTTCATGCTACCAAACAACAATGAAATTTTTATGGATGACAGTGCACCATGTCACTGGGTCACAACTATTCGCGATTGGTTTGAAGAACATTCTAGACAGTTCGAGCGAGTGATTTGACCTCCCAGATCGCCCGACATGGGACGTAGGCGAGAGGTCATATCGTGCACAGAATCCTGCATTGGCAACATTTTCGCATTTATGGACGGCTGTTGATGCAGCATAGCTCAGTATTTCTGCAGGGGACTTCCATCTACTTGTGGAGTCCATGTCACGTAGAGTTGTTGCTCAACATCGTGCAAAAGAAGGTCCAATACGATATTAGGAGTTATCCTATGACATTTATCACCTCAGTGTAGCACCTAAATCAGTGAGTAAAATGAGATCTCCCGTTAAGGCAGAATAATTTATCACTTGCGGTCTTCTCTTAGACCCATGTCAATTCTAGATGGACTGTATCAATGTACTGTCAGTTTTCTCGGTGCTCTTGAAGTAATTATACCCTAAATTTTTACCATGGATGTTGGTGGTAGACTGGCTCTCACAATCATTTTCGACGTTTTATGTTTCTATCACTAACAATAAAGTCAGTTGGCATCCCAGTATTCCGTAATGTACGAGGCGTGTTTTTTAAGTAAGGTCCGTTTTCTGTAGACACTAGTAGTTCGCGCACATACCACAACGAGCACGTGCGTCGTGTACCGGCATGCTTCAGGAAAAACTGTGCTCTAAGACTATCAACTCGCCCGCCGCTTGTGAGGTTCGCTCAGTGATCGGTTTTCGTCAGCAAGGAACCTGTCTGCTGCAGAAATTCTTTGGCCAATTTGCGATACTGTTATGAGTGAAAGCAAAGTACGTAAGTGGGTACGAGAATTCAAAGATGGCTGTGACAACGTCCATGATGAGGACCCCTCCGGTCGCCCTTCTTTGATTACAGACGATTTGGTGGCTTCACTTGAAGTGAAGATTCGTGAGAACAGGAGCTTCTCAATAACAGGTCTCTCAAACGAATTTCCTCACGTGTCGAGATCAGTGGTTCGCAACATTGTTTCTGAACACCTAAATTTTAGGAAATTGTGCTCCCGTTGGGTCCCGAAACTCCTGACAGAGGACCACAAAAACCAAAGATTTGAGTGTGCGATAAAGTTCTTGACTCGTTATCACGAAGAAGATGACGGCTTCTTGAGTCAGACAGTAACTAGAGACGAAACATGGGTTTCGCATATCACGCCAGAAACTAAGCAACAGGGCATGGAATGGAGACACACACACTCGCTTGTAAAGGTGAAGGCCAAACAGACTTTGTCCCAACGCAAAATGATGCCATCGCTGTTTTGGGATAGGTATGGTGTTTTGTTGATCGACTTCATGTGAAAGGCTTATTTCAATAGTGGTACAAGTCCATTTTTGTTCATTCTGAGATACAGAATCCTAAAGTTAAATGAGCGCTGAAAAATATGCAGTTGAAGTACCAGAAATATTCAAGTATATTCAAGTCTGAATATTTTTGGTATCTCAACTGCAGGTTTTTCAGCGATCATTTAACTTTACGACTCTGTATCTCAGAATGAACAAAAATGGACTTGTACCACTATTGAAATAAGCCCTTCATGTAACGATGAACGGGTATCAATGCATAAGCATACTGTCAAACCCTGAGAAAGCTACGCAGAGCGATTCAAAACAAAAGACGTGGCATGCTGACAAAGGGAATTGTCCTACTCCATGATAATGCAAGACCACACACTGCAGGTCAGACCCGCGATTTATTGGACAGTTTTGGCTGGGAAGCCTTAGACCACCCACCCTACAGTCCTGATCTTGCACCGAGCGATTAGCATCTGTTCCTCCACCTAAAACAACACCCCAGTGGCAACCGTTACAATGATGAGAACGACGTGAAAACGGCAGTGAACTCTTGGTTATCGGAACAGGCGGCAAGTTTTTATGAAGAGGGTATTTGAAAATTGGTTGAAAGGTATGACACATGTTTGAACAAACTTGGCAACTATGTCGAAAAATAGAGTGAAGTATGTACTTTCTGAAAATAAATTAACTTTTCTGAAATAACCTTTCGTTGTGTAGTTATGTTCAAACGGACCTTACTTAAAAAAACACAAGTCGTAACTCTTTTAACGCCTCTTAAATCTTTCTTACTTTCCACTTCGTTGTGCGCTGTTTACCGCGTGAACGCCAGATACTGTCATTGGAGAACAAATCATTTAGGACGATGGATATTGGACATCTTTACAAGACAAGGGGTTGACGAGTTGCCTTCAGTTGTGCTACGGGAAGGAAGTGCTGATGTTACTATTGAAATCAACAGTGTTTGTTGATACTAGGAAATCTTTTTGGTGCGAACTGATAGATTCAGGATGCCTCCGTGCAGCATATTATGAAGATAACGTCAAACATCGGTTAATTATAATAGAATACAATACATCCTCGCCAACACGTTGTACTTGGCATATTAAATTGGAGAACGGCCAGGAAACGGAACGTGACTGATGTGGCAGCTAATGGGATGTCCCATACGTCGACCATTCCGCGTTCAGTCTGTTGCGTAGTGCGGTCATATTCCACACGTATCACCTGAGTGCAAAGACAGCTCCATCAACGCATTACCCTTTTATACCTTGTGTACGCGATACTACCGCCATCTGCAAATGTGCATATCGCTAACCGATGACTTTTATCACCTCAGTCTACCTCCACTGAAAACGAACACAGACTCACAGTGCGCCATCTTATCAGTTTGGCGCCTTCTGCCCAGGGTGGGCCTGTCTGCAGTTTTCTCCAGTGACTATCAACATTAATCGAAATTTGTATTTAACTTTTGCGTGCGGATTGAAAAGTTATTGAAAACATTGTTAACTATTAGTGCAAGTAGCGTCGGAAGCATGATTGGAGATGTATATTAACAACTACGCAATAAATATAAATGAACATTGCAGAGTGGAAATCATGCGTGAACTTTGAAAAAGAGTAATCAAAGACATTCATATTTGAAATGGGAGGAGTTTTAAACACTGCGTAAGAGATCCGTGATTTTTAATCTTCCTATGGAAGACTATGTATTAGAAACAGCGATTGTAAGGATCCCAATGTGACTATTGATAATGTGCAACATTATCCGTACCGAACAATTAACATTAGCAGAGAACCTTATTTTTGAACTGTAGTTATGAAACGAATTTAATGAACAGCGATTTCACGGAAGTGTATAAATGTTTGGCAAGTGGAGAGACGATTAGTTAAGAAACTTTACGAAGAAGAGAGGTCACTGAACCAAATATTCGCAAAAACGAAGATACTGCGAATGGACATTTATAACCACGACATCAATCTGATGACGTGTGAACTGGAAGTGGAATTGGGAGAGTGAAGAATTCGTGATCATCACAATGCATGTTCTACTTTGAGTGTGTCGACGGAAGGGAAACGTTACCGGCAATCAGAGGTGGTTCGGTCGACAAAGCACGTCTGTGGGAGGGGCTTCGACTAGGCGACGTCGGTGGCACGTGGCGGGTCGCAAGTGGGACTTTGAGTACGGAGGTCAGCAGAGACGAGCCACCGGCAACCCACGGGGTCTGGCTGGGTTGTCAGCTCGACGCTCATGGCTTGAAAACTCATTGTCAGTGACAGACTGTGGGCTGCGTCTGACTTTCCAGTGATTAATGTAAGATGTGCTTACATCTTGTTAACAAAAGGGATCTATTGTAGTCGTTGTAAGAAAAGTGATCTTGTAATTCTACGACTTACAATATTGCGTTTTTGCTTATTAATACAATAACTACGACAAATAGGGCAAGATCAGTTCTATTAATGATACACAGTAAGGGGACACAGAGAAAACGACGCACCACGAAGGAATTATGCGAATGGGACTGTAAGCTATTAGAAACTCCCGCCGTGTATGAGAGGGCATCCACTCATTTAGTAGAAAGCCTAGAATGGCTTGTCTTCAAGGGCAACAAGCCGGCCTAAGTGGCCGTGCGGTTCTAGGCGCTGCAGTCTGGAGCCGAGCGACCGCTACGATCGCAGGCTCGAATCCTACCGCGGGCATGGATGTGTGTGATGTCCTCAGGTTACTCAGGTTTAATTAGTTCTACGTTCTAGGCGACTGATGACCTCAGAAGTTAAGTCGCATAGTGCTCAGAGCCATCCATTTGAACCAAGGGCAACAAAAATGGGCACTGAATGTCGTCGACATACCGCTGTGCCGTGTGGCGGATGACAACCAAAAGGGTCCTGTTATGAAACGAAACGTCAGCTCAGACTATCAATTCTGGTTTTTACCAGGGAAAATCGCCTAACAGCCTTATGTTTTGAGAAGCTATTTTATTTAGACAGTCTCGGCATCTCATTAATGACTGGAGCCATCAATATGTATGTATTGATGGCTCCAGTTCTGCAAGTATCGATATATTTGATTTTCTATACTTGGATCATGTAGAGGACACAAGATTGCATTAATGTCGTGTCGAAACTGGTTGTCCAAATAAAATAACTTACCAAAACATAAGGCGTCTTGGCAATTTTCCTGGGTTAATATATGGTGTGGGTTCCTGTAGTCATGTCCTAGTTCATGAACCACGGGCGACGTATGAGTGGCCAAGTAAGTGGTTCCGACAGTCGGGATACCGGTTACTTTGGAATAAGGCTGGGCATCTCGGACATATTCTGAGTCGTGGTCACCTTTGTGCTCATACGGCAAAGACTACCAAATCCACTGGTTAGTCCCTCAACCGTTAGGGGTAAAACTCAATGGGACTCGGGGCAAGTAAGGCTAGCAACCTGCTTCCCTGGTACTTTGAGTATGATGCTGGCAACAATCAGAGCAAAATGCCTCGGACCTTTGGAGGTGACGGACTCCCACCTCTAACTGACAAACCAGGGACTCCTAAGATACGACTTGGCAAACAAATGGTAATGAGATGGGGAGCTATTAATTTCAATGGGGGCTACTCTGGGAAGAAGTTAGAGCTGGCAGAGGCTGCAAGTAAGGTGGGGCTGGACGTTTTAGCTGTTAGTGACATTCGGGTAAGGGATGAGAAAGAAGAGGAAGTGGGAGAATACAAGGTCTACCTGTCAGGAGTCAAAGCAGGAATAACACAATGGGGTGTAGGGATTTACATCTGGAAAGAAATGGAACCCAGCGTAGTTGCAATAAGGTATGTAAACGAACGACTGATGTGGATAGATTTGAAAGTGTCTAGCAAGAAAATTAGCATTGTGTCAGTATATTCGCATTGTGAAGGGACATATCAAGATAAGATGGATAGTTTTTATGAGGCACTCAGTGATCTAGTTGTTAGAGTAAAGGACAAGGACAGTGTTCTGCTCATGGGTGATTTTAATGCCAGGATTGGAAATCGAACAGAAGATGAAAAGGTTATGGGTAAATTTGGAGAGGATATGGAGGCCAACAGGAACAGGAAACAACTCTTGGATTTCTGTGCCAGTATGGGCTTAGTAATCACAAACTCCTTTTTTAAACATAAGAACATTCACCGGTATACTTGGGAAGGCAGGGGAACGAAATCTGTCATTGACTATATAATAACAGATCAGGAATTCAGGAAGGCTGTGAGCGACACACGTGTATTCAGGGGATTCTTTGACGACACTGATCATTATTTAATCTGCAGTGAAATTGGGATTGTGAGGCCGAAAGTGCAGGAGGTCAGGTCCATATGTAGGAGTATAAGAGTGGAGAAACTTCAGGATAAGGAAATCAGGCACAAGTACATAACAGCGATCTCAGAAAGGTACCACTTAGTTGAATGTAGTCATTTACAATCATTGGAAAAGGAATGGGCAAGGTACAGCGACACAGTACTAGAAGTGGCTAAAGAATGTCTTGGAACAATAGTGTGTAAAGGTAGGATGAAGCAAACAGCTTGGTGGAATGACACAGTCAAGGCAACCTGTAAAAGGAAAAAGAAGGCGTATCAAAAACGGCTACATACTAGAACTCAGGTAGACAGAGAAAGTTATGTTGAAGAAAGAAACAAAGCCAAACATATAATTGCAGCATCAAAGAAGAAATCTTGGGAAGACTTTGGAAACAGGTTGGAGACTTTGGGTCAAGCTGCTGGAAAACCATTCTGGAGTGTAATTAGCAGTCTTCGAAAGGGAGGTAAGAAGGAAATGACAAGTATTTTGGACAGGTCAGGAAAACTGCTGGTGAATCCTGTGGATTCCTTGGGCAGATTGAGGGAATATTTTGAAGAGTTGCTCAATGTAAGTGAAAATACGATCAGTAATGTTTCAGATTTCGAGGTACAATGGGATAGGAATGATGATGGAAATAGGATCACATTTGAGGAAGTGGAGAAAATGGTCAATAGATTGCAGTGCAATAAAGCAGCTGGGATGGATAAAATTAAGTCGGAACTCATCAAATACAGTGGAATGTTAGGTCTTAAAAGGCTACACAGGATAATTGAAATGGCCTGGGAGCCGTGACAGGTTCCATCAGACTGGACAAAAGCAGTAATCACACCAATCTTTAAACATGGAAACAGAAAAGATTGTAACAACTACAGAAGTATCTCTTTAATCAGCGTTGTGGGTAAAATCTTCTCAGGTATTGTTGAAAGGAAAGTGCGAATATTAGTTGAGGACCAATTGGATGAAAATCAGTGTGGGTTTAGGCCTCTTAGAGGTTGTCAGGACCAGATCTCTAGCTTACGGCAAATAATGGAGAAGTGTTATGAGTGGAACAGGGAATTGTATCTATGCTTTATAGATCTAGAAAAGGCATATGACCGGGTTCCTAGGAGGAAGTTATTGTCTGTTCTACGTGATTATGGAATACAAGGCAAACTTTTGCAAGCAATTAAAGGTCTTTACAAGGATAGTCAGGCAGCAGTTAGAGTTGACGGTAAATTGAGTTCATGGTTCAGAGTAGTTTCAGGGGTAAGACAAGGCTGCAACCCGTCTCCACTGTTGTTCATATTATTTATGGATCATATGTTGAAAACAGTAGACTGGCTGGGTGAGATTAAGATATGTGAACACAAAATAAGCAGTCTTGCATATGCGGATGACTTAGTTGTGATGGCAGATTCGATTGAAAGTTTGCAAAATAATATTTCAGAGCTAGATCAGAAATTTAAGGACTATGGTATGAAGATTAGCATCTCCAAAACGAAAGTAATGTCAATGGGAAAGAGATAAAACGGATTGAGTGCCAAATAGGAGGAACAAAGTTAGAACAGGTGGACGGTTTCAAGTACTTAGGATGCATATTCTCACAGGATGGCAACATAGTGAAAGAACTGGAAGCGAGGTGTAGCAAAGCTAATGCAGTGAGCGCTCAGCTACGATCTACTCTCTTCTGCAAGAAGTTATCTGTGCGCCGTTCAATCTTTCGACCAACTTTGTTGTATGGGAGCGAAAGCTGGGTGCATTCAGGTTACCTTATCAACAAGGCTGAGGTTACAGATATGAAAGTAGCTAGGATGATTGCAGGTACTAGTAGATGGGAACAATGGCAGGAGGGTGTCCACAATGAGGAAATCAAAGAAAAACTGGGAATGAACTCTATAGATGTAGTAGTCAGGGCGAACAGGCTTAGATGGTGGGGCCATGTTACACGCATGAGAGAAGCAAGGTTACCCAAGAGACTCATGGGTTCAGCAGTAGAGGGTAGGAGGAGTCGGGGCAGACCAAGGAGAAGGTACCTGGATTCGGTTAAGAATGATTTTGAAGTAATAGGCTTAACATCAGAAGAGGCACCAATGTTAGCACTGAATAGGGGATCATGGAGGAATTTTATAAGGGGGACTATGCTCCAGACTGAACGCTGAAAGGCATAATCAGTCTTAAATGATGATGATGATGATGATGGTAATATATGACCAGCCACTGTCCCATACTCTAAATGGACAAACAGAGACCACTCCTGGTTGTCGGGCTGTATGGCGGCTGTCAGTCAGGTTACTATCCCACTGTTCTCTAGGGCACCTCAAGATACATTTTTGCTGAAAAATCAGGCTCAGTTCGAAACGGGACTCAGCACTCAAGACATTTCTATTTCAGTCAATGAGATTCCAGGCCACAATGAACAGCAAAGATGTGTCTGGAGACGCTTCGGGCAGCAGTATTAGTAGGGAGATGTGGCTCTGAGGACACTTTTGATATCAAATTGATATGCAAATTAATTAATTTCATCAATTAATTCCCCCTTGCCCCTGACAACAACCACCCCCGCACCCAGCCACGCCCACCCCCACCTCCAGATGATGTCACATGTTTTTCTCAGTCTGCACATGGGCCTCCCCCCTCCCCCACCCCCGCCTCCACGACATATTTATTGGCGGGAATTTCGAATTTTGGCGGAAATTACGAATTTTTGCGGGAATTACGAATTTTGGTGGGAATTTCTTTCTCCTAGGGTTGTGCTGACGTCCCACCCCTTACCCTGCCCCCCCCCCCTCTTCCACCAAATTAAAATTGGCAATGCCCTTTCCAGGACTCGAACGCTGGTCCTACTGGACGTCAAGCCCAAGTGCACCCCCCTAACACAATTATTCCACCAGAGCAGCTTGAAATTGGCGGGAAATTAAAAATGACAGTGCTCTTTCTGGGACTCAAACCCTGGTTCACCTAGATGGTAAGCTCAAGACCCCAAGACCACCCCCCCCCCCCCCCCCCCCGCTTCAACAAAAGGACACTGTCTAGATGCAGAAGGTTTTGAACAGGAAAATAAAGCACATATGGGTCGTAATTACGTAATTAATCATAAAGATCAGGCCTAACTACACAACTATATGCATATGGCGTAAAACCGCAATACAGCTCAAAAACTGACGATACCATGCAACTGATGTTACCCTGCTGGGAAAAAATTTCTCGGTACCACTCGAAACTAGTGACAAATACACTGAAACCGTACCCTTCACCAACAAGCTGGTGGGAAAAAAGGCAGGGGTGAGAGGTACTATCTTTAAACTGAAGCGAATACTTGCTATCACAATTAATGAAAAAAGTGCATTACAGTTCTAATTTCACTTAAAAATTGTCACCAAAAAACCAGCATTTGTAGTGAATTGTAGTGCGACATATCTACTGGGTGAAATTGTCGCCCCAAAAGACTGGAGAAGGGGTGGTAATTGAACATGCGTTCTCCTCGAGAAACATCCACAAACTGCCGAAAATCGAGACCCTCTCCCATCCCTCCCTCCCTCCACCCATCCACCTATGCGGCTTCTTCAAACAGCCAGCTGCTCCGCCATGCTCTACAGCCCTTCTACCTCCGTCATGGGCGCTAACCACCTTGATGGGACGCCCCTTCACCAACACAATAGCATGTATAGTTAACTAAACAATAGGAGATAAAAGGACGGACACCCCCAAACGTAACTTGTGCGTCTAAAATATAGTGACAGAGCCCCCACACTTCACACCCATGGTCAGAGCTTGGCTGTGCCGGTGACCACCCCCCAGTAGAGCCCCCCCCCCTTCACCCCCAGCAGTCCGCTGTTCTGCGGTGGAGAACAATTGTATTTAATGTCAACCCAACTCTTTCTTTCTGTCTATTAAACTTATTTCTCGGAAATACTGGACCCCTCTGAAAGAGCAACGAAATTCCGGGGAATGCTCCAGATGGAATTTTCAAAAGTCAGCTGCTTCCAAAACAGGAAGCCTTTTGCCTACAGCAACTGCAGCCTCACCCAGCAGTGTTTTCAGTACAACGTGCCGCCATGAGCGTGCTGCTAGGCAGTCAGCGTTATCAATGCCGACAAAAGCTACACATACAATTGAGTGCGATACCGGCATCCCTCAGAAAAAAACTATGATAAAAGAGAGCTATCCCGATGGCGGGTTGTTTGTCTAAAGGGACAGCCGCGACCTCTTATGGAACTTGGCCACCACGCCCTTCTGAGCACTGGACTGTAACATTCGTATTTAACATCAATGCGACCCCTATAATAAAGCAGCTATTAAAAAAGGAAACACATTTGCGATGATGATAAATGTCCTTTTTCCATCAAAATAGACAAAGTTCATTTTCTCTTAGTTTTATGAACAAAATCGGTATAGGATTTATGTTCGACTGCACGATACAATTCTCATCTCATTATTTTGTGATGTCCAACGAAGTGCACTGCCACCGATGACAAATGATCAGCAACGACATGTCCACCCTGCGTAAAAACAGGAAAAAAGTCTTTGACTATTTTTCTGAGAAAATTGCGAATCACCACAGAATGTCCTCGTTACATCGAAACTGTCATTGGAGTAAAGAAAAAGTGAGAATTTAAACTCCAAACAAAAAGAAACAATCTATATTAAGCAATTTCTTTCAGCTTAATGGACAAATTACACTACCTGAGAATGTCTCTCACGTTCCTTGTCTGTAAATGAAGTGTAATGCACGTGTGTATTAAAAACATTTCAGACATGTGAAATAATATTAGAGAATACAATCTATCACGCCATTGGCTCACATGTTTGAAAACAAAACCGTTCATTTTACGTTCGACAACAACAGCCTGTAATCAAGAAGATGTAGCTGTTTTATACGCTGTGGCAGGTCCCGTTTTACAAGTATGATGCTATATCATACTAGCATTTACGAAACAAATCGTGACAGCCTGTCTCACCCTGTGTAGGTGGGAAATTGAAATTTTGTTAAAAGATATCACCGGAACGAAAAAAAAAATAAAAATAAAAAAGAAATGGTTGTCAAGAATCATACCATGGTGCCCTAGCCACCTGCTGCACCCACCAGGTGACACGTCATTGATATCAATTTGACAGGCTAAGTAATTAAATTGATCATGAGAGTCAGTTTACATGACCAGTAATTTTTTTCAGTAGTCGAATTGCACTCGCCAGGTAGGTCAAATGGGAATACGTGAAAATAATACAATGTTCATCTCGAGGAACACTATTGAGAACCGACATTTGAAGGTGACCGCAGAGAAATTCTACAGCCCACACCTTACATTTCACGTAATGAAGGCGCTATCACAAACACGATCGTAGTGATTATGCTACAATCACGCTGCATAAAAAGCAGTCTTCAATCTACAGGCGCACATGAGTTGCTGAAAGCATTACGCTTTCTGATAGAAATGCTGTCAGCGATTTGGAATCAAATCAATCCATTCTATCACATACTTGCACTGAATCCTGTAGAGACGTCCTGTAGAGACGTCTTAGAATTTCGTTTAGATGAGCTATGACGGCAAGTTCAATGACATCCCAGATGTGTACAATCGGTTTCATATCTGACGTTTTGGGAAGCCAACACATCAACTGGAACTCACCGCTGTGTTGCTCGAATCACTCCATCACCCTCCTAGCCCTGTGACATGGTGCATTATCTTCATGAAAAATGTCACTGCCATCGGGAATCACGATCGTCATGAAGGGGTGTATGTGGTCTACAACCAATGTACGATACTCAGTGGCGTCTTGGTGCCTTGCACGAGGTCCACTGGACCAATGGATGCCCACATGAATGTTCCCCAGAACATAATGGTGCCACCACCAGCATGTCTCCTTCCTGCAGCACAGATGTCAAGGAAGTGCAGTCCATCTTCTGAGCAACTGAGCTGTGCGCGGCTCGTGTTCAAACTGTTTATTGCTTGATATCTTGCCTTTTCGGTACTGCCGTCCCGTTTCTCATTCGATTTACTGGCCTCTCTAAGTTGCTGGCTTGTCTGTCCGTGAGTGACAGCAGCGGCGCTAATCGATAAGAGCACTGTTGTACTATCTTTGGAGCGACCGCTAGTAGTTCTGGGTCGTCTTGTGTCGGGAAATGAGTCAGGATGGAGCAGCGGTGAGGTCGGACAGCCATGACGCGACCGACCATTGCCGACACACATAACTTGAGTGGGGACGACCTCGGTTGGTCGTTCGGTTGGTCGTCTCATCGGACAACGTGTTTGGTCCCCCACCGCTTCTGGGTTCTCCGTGTGTGTGTCGACTTGTGATTCGTCCTCGTTGTTCCACAATCACTGGTTTTAGTATTGTTCGAGTTGTTTGTGGAAGTGTTTTCGTGGAACCATGTGTAGCTTGTGTGGTTTTGACTGAGTAGCTGTTTTAATGCTCTCTGTGTGTGGCAGTCAGTCATTTGGGAAAAAGCAGCGAGGAAGTCTCAGCGGCACGAGGTCAGGTCGGGACCGCTGGCGGCATGCACGCGAAGTCCGATTTTGAGGCGTTAGCTGCGAGAGTTACAAAGTTCGTTGCCCACCGAACCTGAACACTGAAGTTGAGTGATCAGTTAATCTGTTATGAAACCTCACCTGCTGTGACATCTCTTCGTTCATTGCCAGTTGTTGCTTCCTGGGCCGTTCCCGCTAGCAGCAATGTATGGCGTGTTGGCGTCGGCGGAAGTTTCCAGCCGTCTTCCTGTATGGTCCTTAACTATTAAATTGGTTCTTACTTCTCACTGAAGTGCACCAGCGGTATTTTCTGCCTTGTAGCCGTTTACGTCCCAGTTACCTGCCCTGGTCGTTAACGTAGTTTTCCGGCAGTGTGTTTTTCCTCGCCACGTTGATGCTGTCCGGCACAGTGTGTAGTTCGACAGCCTTTGAGTTGTTTGTTCATATTATTTTCTTAAGTGTGGTTATTGTGCCTTGGCTGTTTTTAGACGCCAATTTTGAAGGCGTAGTGCTGCTGGTATCTTCGTCCTCGGATCATATTTTCCGTTGTCGTACCGTTGATCGGGCGTAAGGGCATTGATTAGGTTATTGGTCGGTCCTTTAGTCGTCCCTGTGTCGGGTTGCCATCCGATTATTTGACCTTACTCTTGGCTGCCTGTCTCACCTCGCCTTACGTTCGAGCTACCTCCTGAGGCCGGCCCCAGGAACACTTCTTAGCACCACTGTTCTGTTGGTTTTAGATTGTGATTTCCATTTTAGTTTGATGTACCGTGCGAAACCTTCAGGCGTCTATAAATTTAGTTTGTTTAAATTTTAAAATAAGGCCTTCAGCCGACTTAAACTAAAATTTGAAGATTCATTTCCTTAAAAACTAAATTTTGAATATTTGTTTTATCTGAAATTCTGTTTATCCAGGCCTTAAGCCCTGAGTTGTTCAATGTCCAGTGTGTGGTCTTCAGCCAACCTTTTACGTGAAATATTTTTAAGACAAGGACTTCAGCCCACTTAAATTAATGTTGAAGATTGATTTGTTTAAAACTAATTTTTTTTTTAATTTGCTCTATCTGAAATTCCTGTTATCCAGGCCCTAAGCCCTGAGTTGTTCAATGTCTTGTGTGTGGCCTTCAGCCAAGTATTTACGTGAAATATTTTTTAAAGTAAGGCCTTCAGCCGTGTGTATTCTTTAAAGTAATTTTTATAACTGGTGTTCAGGCCTTCTTTTTGGTGTGGTTTTGGGCCTTCTGCGCAAGAGCTATTGCAAGTTTTGTTAACTAGGCCTTCAGCTGTATTGTTTTAATTTGATCCTTTTAAGGCAATGTGTAATTAAGTGGTTCTTAGGAAAATAAAAGTTTGTGTGTTTTGTGCATCTAACAGTAACTGATTAAGGCCCCCCTCCACAACCACAACCTGATCCGCTCTATCCTGCGAAACCAGATTTCAGCAACTTACAGTTAATGCATTCTGTTATGCACGTTGCATGCTCTGTTCTTTGTATTTAATACTTGTCTCGTTTATCTTGAATTCGGAAACAGCCGAAACTTTTCTTTCTGTAGTCTTCCAGTTAAAGTCATAGTGCTTACCATCCCTAGTTTCCTACAACTTACCCATTGTTAGGAGACCATTAAGGAATAAATATAGCCAGCTACAATCTTAGGATGTTGTTTCAGAGCGATGAGTTTCCGTTGTGTGCAGTGGCCAAACATTATGTTCATATGTGCAGAGGTGATTGTGAATGAATAGCTCTCACATGTTGGGTAGCAGTATAAATTTGTGCCAGAGTTGTTGAGTCCTATTTCGACCCCTCCCAAGTCTGTTACTGTGCCATTACTCGTGTTAACTGTGTCATGCGATCCGCGACGGAACATCTGCATACTTTCCATTTAATTTCTGCATGTAATTAATGAGAGCTAACTATGTGTGTCGTTACATTGGTGGTAGTCGCAGATAACTTTTTCCAACTTATGACAAGCGCCTAATTTTTTCTTTGCAGAGCCCTTCCCAGGTACGAACCACTTAGTTTTCATAGCGGGAGTTTTTCCGGGATAAACTTGAAAACAAGCACGTAATTTTCAACATTCCTACAAACCAATTGCAGACGACTAAAGCAAAGATGAAGAATGCGATTAACATGGTTATGAAGATCATTTGGTGTGCGTCCAGTTATCAAAAGAGATCGAGGAAAACCACCAAGGTACGATGTCGTGGACCCTACTGAAGTAAGATACAACACGAAAGATAAACGAACATCGCATTTCAGATTCTACTGAGTAGGCTTACATTTACAGTTCAGCTTTGAAGCTTGCTTTCAGGGCATGGTTGTCCCATGACTCTCATGACACGCTTGGGGCTCTCGATTCCTAGTCTACATAAAGGGACTCACCCTGGTACGTAAATTAATTAAAGTTTTACCTATTACCTCGTTGCTGTTGCTTTCTTCTTGGTAGGTCAGGGTCTGCTGGTGCTAAGACTTTAGGAGTGGAAAAATTATTTTATATTGTGATCCATCGTTTTTGTAATTAATAAGTTAAACTTTTATACTTCGTTTATTTGAAGTATGATAATTTCTTTTTCCCAACGTGAGCTTGACGTCTGGCACTAGAACTTAGAGATGCGTCCGGCTACTGCAGCAATCAGAATGCCAGGATAGAAACGTTCGTAAACATCTTCTCTTGGAAAATATAAATATCGCAGCTGAAAGCTATGCGACTCATATCTCTGTTTTATTAAATAAAAAAGTTTCGCCATCTGGGGACTTTATAGTAGGCACCTGTACTCACATCTGCAGCTGATTACCCTGCATTTTTCGTTGGTAGCAATGATGGCTGGAGAAAATGAACTCAGGCAGTCGCTGTGCCAGACAACCCTACAGCGGCATCAGCTCCTAAATTAACCGACGGTGGTTGTGCCGGCTAATTTTGTCCCATTGTCAGGATCTGTATACTAATGTTTCTCTGTCAGAAGTCTCTAGCAACAATTCTCATCACAATAACTCAAAAGGACCTTACCCTTAAAAGTACCAAGTACAGGATACCGACAAGAAGTTGATAGCAGAATTCGTGAAGTCCAAAAAAGAAGAATTGGAGCACATCACAGAAATGAAGTCTGCAACTAACGTAATCTTATGTTTCTTCCATTATACCCTTTAGCATTTTCCCAGTGATCTGTCCCATTCCGGTTAGCCGCCTTAAACATAAACTTCAGCCATAGTCAGATGACAACTGCAAACCTACGTTTTTCGCATCCCCCAAGTGCGTATATTTAAAACTGTACAATCAAATGGAGTACCTTGTTCTTTTTGGAGTTTGAACTGACATGCATTCTCTTTCTGTTATTGTGCGGAAGACACTGTCGCCAGCCTTCGCTGTGATAATAGTACCATCTTCGACGAAGACTTACAAATTTGTTATGGTAGAGCATATAAAACAAACCTTCCCATTCACTATGGTTTACTGCAGACAATGTTGTAGATCTATAGGGAAGCATCCTATGCCATTTTGAGGCCCAATTTTCCCTTTATTGGCCACCCGTAGTACTACAGAATTAGCAGTTTCCTAAGTCTTACGTAGCTGCATACGTCTTGAAGATGACATGGAATTATTCAAATTGAAAAAAAGTATATTTTAAACGGAACTGCCTTTATTCGTGGCATTGTGTGTCACAATTTATGAGGACTTAGTTGTTGGACTGTTGTGACAGAAATAAAATTCCTAAATGGCAGCTGTTATACAATTCTATTGAATTTTCCACAATTCTATTGATAAACACCGATTGCAAGCGCTTGGACTACACACAATCATTTAGTTAGAAGGAAGACCCTTTGTCCTTCTTTTTTCTTTTTCTAGTGCCTTGTCCTGGAGTTTTTGCAGGGTCGGCATGGTTACAATCGGATTTGGCATGGTTAATTGGAAGGGGTGGCTGGATACCCTTCCTGCCACCACCCCGTATCCTCCGGGATGGAATCAGTGTGCCCCAACTGTCTGCATCTAGTGTAAATCATGAAATAGCGCGAACATGTTGCCAATGTCTGCGAGTCGCGTAACTGAGGCGGGACTTCGGGACCAGACCAGTATTCACCTAGTCGCCTAAAAACCACATCCAGGCTGGCCAGCTGACCAGCTCTCGTCATTAATACGCAGGGTGGATTCGGCGCGCCTACCTAAGTCCAGGAAGCAGCGCATTAGTGCCCTTTTTTTTTGCACTTAAAAACAATTTAATAATCACATTAGACAATCTCTGAAACACATGAGAATGGCGGAAAAGAGATGTTATAAAGTGGACTAGCCTTCCAACTATACTTTCTGAACATTAATGGAATGTTAATTATCTGAAGTGATCAGACCTATACAATAGATCTTTTACTAGAAAACTGACTTACACATTACAGTGCGAAAATGAACAGGGCAATTTGTCAGCCCTTGAATATTACATTATATCAGGTACAATTTTATGATTTTAACCAAACGATAAAGACATTTCCATAAAAACTGTCATTTTTCATATTTATACTATGAACTAATCGTGCAGCTTTAATGTTTTGTGTTTTGACACTATTAGACACACAATCTGATAGCCACATAATTTCTGTACATTAGCTTATAAAATTTAAAAAAACTACTTTCTGAGGTATAAAAGGCACACACCAAAAATATACAGTAAAATTTTAAATAATATCCTTAAGGTAACTACAATACGTCACTGTCAACACAGTCTTCTATTTTTATATTAACCAATGCTCGTTCTTTCAAATATAACTTTTAACGTATTACCGAACTTTTTCTTGTGAGCGCTCTCGGCTAACCTGGCGGATCAAGGAAGACTCTTTGTCCATTATAATCTAAATTTTAGCGTAATAGAACTGCTTCTGATGTAACACAACAGACACATTCGGATGCTACATGAAATAGCTAGGAGTAATCAGACTGTATCCATAGCGATTATATGCTTATATTTCGTTACAAGTACGTGTTGTAAAGTAATGGCACTGAACTTTTATGCAAAAATTCCTACAGATTTCTAAATAAAACAAACGTTATTGACGTTCTGCATCTTTATTCTTCATGTCTACATACTTATTTCTCAAAATAGTCACTCATGCGACGAACACAATTCACCCAACGAGAGACTAATTTATTGATACCGTCACAGTAGAATGTTTGACTATGTTGACGAAGCCATAACCCCACTTCTGCTTTCACCACTTCATAACTATCAAAATAAAGTCCCTGTAGGTGTTCTTTACGTTTGGAAAACAGATGAATATCGGGTGGGATCAAGTCGGGATTGTGTGGAGGATTTCCGATGACAGTGAGCCCAAGTCATCGGACTGTTTTAGATGTCGCAGCGCTCGTCTGTGATCTACCATTGTCCTGCTGAAGGAGACGGTACCGCATGTGAGGACGAACTTTTCGAATTCGAAACTCGATTACAGAGCGCTATGTCCCACAATCCGGTATAGTTGTGTTATACACCGCCTTGTTACACGCTACACCTCAGAGCTCTCTAGCGGCAGAAGGCTGCAGATATGAAGAATAAAAAGGTGAAATGGTAGTAACAGTTTGTTTTATTTAAAAAATTTTAAGAGGTTTCACATAAAATGTTCGCAGGCTTTGTTTTCGAGCATGCCCGTGTCGCTTTCTAGATGCGATTCAAGTTTTCGTATTCTTCTAAAAGTTCTCCCAGCATTGGTAATTCAGAAAAATGTTTATTCTCAGTGACATAAGAGGTTTTCTGGGGATACCTGGCATGAAATAATACCACAAAAGCTTGATGTCGGAGCACCACTGAACCTATTTTTCGACACAGTCCTTGAAAACTTTCTGAAGCAATGGAAGAATCACAGTCGATGAACAAGGTCGAAATATCTAAAGATAAATTATTTTGTCCACAAGATGATGTTTTAATTTTTTAAAATGCTACAAGTACACGAATCACTGACGAAATATTATGCTCTAGAAAAGTCCAAGTCCAGGTTTGTAACCCAAATTTGCAGTGCTGTCTTTCTTCGACGTATAACTGTTGCTGGAAATTAGCTGGAGACCATGTAGTGACTGTTTGCGGTGTTCATTCCCCAATCTAATTGTGTGATTGGATAGTCATTTCGAAAGCAGCTGGGTCGCTAACGGCCTTTGTCATTGATAATGTAGTAGTGACAATTTCGACCCTGCATACAGGACGGAAGCGTGGCTGGCGACCGTTATTTAGCATGATTTCATAGTATACCAGAGGGTTAATTAGATTTTGCCAAAAACATGTTTCAAATGTTTCAGATGGTTCAAATGGCTCTGAGCACTATGGGACTTAACATCTGAGATCAAAAGTCCCCTAGAACTTAGAACTACTTAAACCTGACTAACCTAAGGGCATCACACACATCCATGCCCGAGACAGGATTCGAACCTGCGACCGTAGCGGTCGCGCTGTTCCAGACTGAAGCGCATAGAACCTCGCGGCCACACCGGCCGGTAAAAAATGTTTCCGTGTAGATCCTGACGTCGCGCACGTGTTCGTCGGTAAGAGTTTTCTGCTTGTGTGTAATGTGATGTGCTTTTGAGCGAGACTGCTTTGAATTATACTGAGATATCTGGAAAAAGCTTATTATTTTAATTCATGAAATTGTACAGAGAATCGTATATAATACACACTAACCCATAAACTGAATGCAGAATACAAGGTAATATGTTTATTTATTTTGCGGCTTGGTGAGCCATACTGGAAAAGTAATATCTCAAGGTTGCTAAAGTAGGATGAATAGGACAGAGATATTCGCGATTACAATTGATGCAGCGCAGCTTCCGTTCTGTTTATGTCCTGTGTTGGTTCACAATCGAGTTTAGTAAGCTGGTATTTCATTCAACGAAATGGTTTTCGTATTTGTTTAGTCCATAACTATCTAGAAGAATCAGTCTTTGTCTGGCAGTGGCGTGTGTGCTACGTGGTACGTGTAATGTTAATCTTATTGTGTTGTGTCAGAACCACTTGGATTCATTGCCGACTAATAATTACAAATGAAGAGAAAGTCTCATATCTATTTCGTTCCATTCATCCTTAATTTTTGAAGACGGTAGTACTGAGTAACCACGAGGGTTTGCAGTAAAGCATTGTGTAGAAATAATGAGAGACGCAATATTATTCCATCGCCTCACGCATTAGTTCGGTGATAACTATTTTTCAAGTAGTATGAGTTGCACGACCCAGCAAGGCTTTCATTATTTTAATAATCATAACCAGGCAAACTGTAAAAGATTATCATGAAATTCAAGGTTAGAAAATTTTCGTTTTTCAACTTTTGCCAGTTTTGTGACCTCGTGTGTTTTATTTGGTGACATTGTTTTCAGAATTCTTGAGAATGACCATGTGTCGAAACAGCACTAGCAATTAATTATATTAATGCAGAAGCCATAAATAATATTACAACAGCCTAAAGCGCAATGACTTCATTAAAAACATGTTTTACGGATACCATACAACTTTTGATGTCTTTTCAAGTCTACGGGATGGTGTATCGCCTCCGTGAAAGGGCTCGATACACGCCACTTGACAGATACATCTAATTCAGTCAGACGTGAGACACGCCAACCATTCATTTGTGATGCCTGCGTCCCAACAATGTTAACGATGCGACGACCTTCTGTCAAGCTATCACGAATTTTATAGAACGTATCATCAGAACAAACATTTGTTGGTGTTCCTGCAGGCTCCATAATACTTGTCAGACACCTGTCTTGAGTGCTGGGACAGTGTCCTAATAAACTGCTCTCACATCAATGTCAATCGAAATGCTTACATGAAATATCTCATTAATTGACGGGAAGTCATCTAGTCAAATGGAAGTGATGTCTTGGGTTCCCAAAAAACGTGTTATAAGCCTTCCGTTGTATAAACAAGTTAGGAGACAAGCTGAGTGGCCCTTTGCTTTTTATAGATGATGTTATCATTTGCGTCCTTAGGGGGCTCCCATCTTGGGAGTGACCGTGGGGCCCTGAGCTGAGTTTGACATTATTTCCACTTACTGGTGTCGAACTCCTTCTATTTTCCTCCCTGTTGGCATCTCTTGACCAGCTCTTGTTTTTTCTGCCACACTGTATTAGGTTTCGAGGTCCGAGGCTGCCTTGCCGAGTTAATGGTGCGGGAGGACCAACGGCTTGAATGTGCCAGAACTCTGTAACAAAGGCTGGTGGGACAGGTTGGGCTCCTAAGCTGTGGTGAAAGCTGCCAGCGTAGGGAAAGGAAACACTGAAAACTAACCCACCGGTAGCCAGGCCAGCTACCTACTAGACTTGTAATTTCACTGCTCAGAAAACCAGTACTTAGTCTCACAAGGGACGGACTACAAATATGGCGACCAAGGTCAGGAAACGTTCTAAGCGACTGAAAAATAAAAATATCCTGAAAATTGGAACATGGAGAATAAAATCTTTTAACAACCAAGATCAATAGCTTATAGAAGATCTGAAACATCATGAAATGTACATGTGTAGTATGCATGAGACAAAAAAGAAAGGCAAAGAGCAGAACGAATATGAACAGCACCTAAACATGTATAGCGGAGTTAAGAAGAAGGCAAGAGCCAAAGCAGGAGTAGGGGTACTTATCCACAAGAAATACAAATATGTTACTGCGGAATGGCAATATATCTCTGCGAGAATAGTTTTACTAAAACTGGAACTGGCTCGTCACACATGGACCACTATCTCCCAGAGAGAATAGTGTTACTAACAATGACAATGGCTCATCACACATTGAACATTATCTCCCAGTACATCCCAGAAAATTTAAAACCTGGAACAGAAAAAGAGCCATTCTCTGAGCAGTTACAAAAAGTTATCAATCTGATAACTTCAGACGAACCTGTAATCATAAGGGAGGAGTTTAATGCTCGAACTGGAAGTGGTGTCATCTGTGGAG
Source organism: Schistocerca piceifrons (assembly GCF_021461385.2). NCBI lineage: Eukaryota > Metazoa > Arthropoda > Insecta > Orthoptera > Acrididae > Schistocerca > Schistocerca piceifrons. The sequence goes on along the minus strand of NC_060140.1, from coordinate 774,045,849 downwards.
TTAAACAAAGATTTAATGAAGGCTTTCTAAATGGTGATGGTGAAAGCATGGTCAACTTATGCTCAAACAACGAACTAAGAATAAATAACACCTTCTATGACCACAAAGAGCAGTAAAAAAGAAGTTTTCGAACACAAGAGGTCATAAATCTACAATAGATTACAATTTTACAAACAGGGACATCGGTCCTCATCAGTGCTAGATATTAGGACTTCAAACTCTGCCAACACAAGGAGTGAACAGAGCCTACTCATGGTAAAAACCAGATTGGATATAGGAAAGAACAAGACTGCTAAAGAGCCATGATTAAAAAAAGAAAAATTTAATACAGAGACTTTATGGAATTAATGTACAAACATTTATATTGAAAACGATTAGCCGATAAAATAAAAGAGAAACCCATTAATGCAAAAGATAACGTATATCAGGCTTGGGAGAAAATGAAAGAAAGTATTGAAGCAGCAGCTCAAGAAGCATGAAATATAAAACACTCAAAACACAAGAGTCTTATGAAGATTACAAAAGAACTCATAATGGGACAAAATCACTAGCAAATGGTTTTAAACAAGGACACTGAGAAACCTTCTCTAAAAATGTAGAACATGATTTCTATGGGCTGCCGAAACAAATTTGGAAAACGATACATCAGAGAAAAGAATTAAATGAAATTTTGAAAGTTAAGGACGTAAGTGAGGAATCGTGGGTTCAATATTTAACAGAGTCGTATAAAGGTAAAAAATCTCCAGAAAACGAAGAGAAATCAGGAATAAGTATACAAGTAAATGATGATATTAAAAAACAGCAAGTCTCCAGGAAACGATGGGATTCCTAACGAACTACTTAAGTACGGAGGAATCCACTAACTTAACAATTAAAGAATTTGGTAATCGATATTATAATTGGTAATAAAATTACAAACGAATGGAGAACTAGTATTGCAATTCTCAAGTACAAAAAAGGAAACAAGAAAGACACATCGAACTACAGAATAACAGATCTACTGAGTTAAGTTCTTAAACTCATAACAAAAATAGTGGTAAAGAAATTAAAAAGCGTTACAACCCTTGCAGAGCAGCAGTATGATATTAGATGAGGTAGTCACGCACAGATGCAGTTTTCACTCTCAGACAGGTTTTAGAGAAATGTTCGACCCCGTTACTTTTTAACATAGTCATGGACGAGGTAATAAAGCATATATCCGGCTGGTAGCGGTTATAGAATGGGGGACGAAGAAATAAAAATCATTTTTAATGCTGACGAAGCACTTCTGCTGGAAAACAGTGAAGATAACTTGCAGAAACGTTTACATATATTTAATGTAGCAGCCAAAACCCAGCCATAGTCATTGTTGTTGTGGCCTTAAGTCCAGACACTGGTTTGATGCAGCTCTCCATGCAACTATATCTTGTGCAAGCTTCTTCATCTCCGAGTAACTACAGCAGCCTACATCCTTCTGAATCTGCTTAGTGTATTCATCCCTTGGTCTCCCTCTACGATTTTTACCCTACACACTTCCCTCCTGTACTAACCTGGTGATCCCTTGATGCCTCAGAACGAGTCTTACCAACCGATCCCTTCTTCTAGTCAAGTTGTGCCAAAATTCCTCTTCACCACAATTCTATTCAGTACCTCCTCATTGGTTAGTGATGTACCCATCTACCTTCAGCATTCTTCTGTTCTTGTCTAAACTATTTATCGTGGATTTCACTTCCACACATGGCTGCACTCCATACAAATACTTTCAGAAAAGATTGTCTCACAAATGTATACTTTATGTTAACAAATTTCTCTTCTTCAGAAACAAACATAGTCATATCCACGCAAAAAAACCAAATGTATGACCATATGTGTGGAACCAGTTGGGTGCAATCTGAAAGCGGGTGGAAAAAGTATTCAGTAGGTAACGACATTTAATGTCTTGGCACTGTCCACCAATGGAAACATCGAAAAGGAAGTTATAGAACAAGCAGCAAAAGCAAATGAACTGGCAGGACGTTTAAATAACACGATTTGAAAAAACAAACATATAGGACAAGACGCAATGTCAAGAATATGCAAAACAGCAGTGAGACCAGTTTTGACATACGCCGCTGAGACAACACCGGAAACATAAAAAAAAAAAGACTCTTGGAAATCAGGGAAATTAAAATTCTGTGACGGATTACAGGGAAGAAACTGAGAAATAGAGACAAAAGAGAAAAAAAATCAGAAAAGGGTGTAAAGCGTACGCTATTAAGAGAAAGCTTGAAAGGAACGAACAAACAGACAGATGGATAAACGGAAGATTGTGAAAATCGTAAGAAATAAATTACCAGCTGGTAAAAGCAATGTTGGCCGTTCAAAGTTTTGACAACCTCTGGGTAGACTGGGGGATACTGAAGGAAACAGGCCTTAGCCTAGGAAGAAAGGAAGAAGAAGAAGAGATGTTGTCATTTAAGTCTAGTAAAGGCATTTCTAGATCAAACCTAATTGTCAAATCATTTAGGGAAGGTATCTTTGGTTAAAAAAGTAGCAATCCACCCTAAGTTTCGAGAACGTACCTTCACCGAGGAGTCAAGCATTATATGACTCCCTCCTAGGTGTATCTCGTGAAGAGACCATGAGGATAAAATCAACTTAGAGCCCACACAGAGGCATACCGACAATCTTCCTTTCCACGAACAATACGAGACTGGAATAGAAGGGAGAACCGATAGAGGTACTCAAAGTACCCTCCGCCACACACCGTGAGGTGGCTTGCGGAGTATGGCTGTAGATGTAGATAACAGCCCTCCACTCCGCCCTCAAATGAGCTTTCGCTTGGCGTCACTGAAGTCGCAAACGGCGGTGGTTTTGGGTCATTGGAATGCACGCTACAAGGTCAGCCTCGGAGCTGTCCATGAGGTAACCGATTTGTAACAGTTCGTTGTGTCACTATGGTGTCTGCTGCTGTTCAGATTGCTGCTGCAGATTCAGTGCAATGCGCCATAGCCATAGCCGACCGCCTTGGTCTTCCTGGTCGGTAGTGCCACGTGGTCGGCCGTACGGAGCCATCGCAAGTTGTCGTGACCACCGCTGCCAGCAATCATGTACACTGACTACATTCCTGCCAAGTCTTTCTTCAATAATGCAGCAAGAACATCCAGCTTCTCGTATCCCTTTTACACGACCTCGTTGAAACTCAGTGACGTGTTGATAATGGCCTCTATGTTGCCTTAAAAGCGTTCTTGACTAACATCAACTCACCACGTCCAGTCTCAAAGGTAACTAACGCTCACGACCGTTACAGCGTGTATGTAAATCAAACCTGATTTGCAGCCTCATAGTGGCTCTACAGGCACCACTCTTATGCGACTGTTACGAAATTTGGATTGATATCGTCTTTCGTTTATGTCACACATTTCTTTCTTGGTGATGTGTTATTTTCCGACAGTGTACTAGTAGACTGGTTTTGGCCAGGAGTGCCCTCTTCGACCGTGCTATTCCGCTTTTTATGTCCCCTCACATTTATAATTCGAATATCGTAAGATATGCTGGTGAGTGAATCTCCACTTCAACAGCGAACACCTGTGAGTCGCTGGGTAGCGAGTGTCGGGCGGACAGTGTTGGGGCAGGCGGCACGCAAGGTGTTCCTCGTAGCAGGGCGGCCGACCGAGATTCGAAGCGGAGAACCCCACGGCTGCTCTGCCCTGGCGAAACCTGTTCTGCTGGTTTCGTGCTGATGAGTCGCCCCAGCGGCCGTTTCTTGGCGGACCTCATTTCCTGTTCGAAAACCCGTCCTAACCCATCGGCGCCACGAGCTGCTCCCTGAACGAGAAAACAAAATTAATTACCTTCTGAGAGCACTTGTTCATCCGCGTCTGGACTGGTGACCTTCCACTCTTAAGATTACGAGTGCACCTTACTGCATAATTTCCGTTGTATAATAGTGGCCTGCTAGGAATTCTTCGAAGTATGGTCAGTTTGGAGACAAACAGTAGTGTTCTACATCTACATACATACTCCGCAAGCCGTCGCACAGTGCATAGAGAAGCCCGTAGCACTGGCACTCCATTCCTTGTCTGTTCCACTCGCAAGCAGAGAAAGGAAAAGACGACCGTCTATATGCCTCCGTATACGCCCTAATCTCTTGTATCTGATCTTCGTGGTCCTTATGGTAAATGTATTTGGTAGCAGTGGAATCGTTCTGCAGTCAGCTTCAGATACTGGTTATCTAAATTTTCTGGACAGGGTTTATAACACTACCGCCTGCTACTGTTATACCATAACCTCAAAGCTGGAGGCAGTTCGTATAAATGAAATTATTTTTATTAAAGCAATTGCAGTATAAAGAAGCAAAGCAGTATTACCCTCTGAAAGGAATTTAGTTGTGTTGACCGTGATGTATCTAACGGAGGTGGCTTATCGGAAGTGAAAATCAGAGTTACGTAAATATTTAAGCAGTAACGAACAATAATTTACCTATCCACAGAGTCCAAAAAATAGTAAAAAACGGTCGCCAGCCTAATTAGGCATAAGAATGAGTAACATTCTTGTACAAGAAACAAAATAAGTAACCTCGACGGGCAAACACAGCCTATACTTTGTCACACGAGAGGGCAATGAACTCTGGCACCTGCATATGTTCACGTTAAGGTTGGAGCTGACAGAGCGGAACAAACTATTTGCATAAATATAACAGATAACCATACACACTACAATCTTCAGGGCTTAGTCAAACTGATTGGTCTCAATAATAATATTACTATCAATATTCACTGTAGAATCATAAAATGGACATAGGTTCAGTAGTTCTTTTACCAATTAATTTTCTATCTGACATGAAAAAAATTATTTCACTAGCAAAATATTTCTCACTGACCTTTGAATAAAAGAAGCTAATGTTTCCATAGATAGTGGTCTTTCTTTTATTTGTTACCTAGAATAAGCGCCGGCCGAAGTGGCCGCGCAGTTCTGGCGCTGCAGTCTGGAACCGCGAGACCGCTACGGTCGCAGGTTCGAATCCTGCCTCGGGCATGGATGTGTGTGTTGTCCTTAGGTTAGTTAGGTTTAACTAGTTCTAAGTTCTAAGGGACTAATGACCTCAGCAGTTGAGTCCCATAGTGCTCAGCGCCATTTGAACCTAGAATAAGCACAATAGACAAACTGTGGATCCTGTTAGATTATTAATATGTACTTTCAATACACAAGAGACAAGCACTTAGCAGAGTTGAGTACATAACTTTCCACAAATGGAGTTCACGACTTTTACTGCAGTGAGACACAATATTAACATATTTATAAGAAACTGACTCACTTTTACAATTTACAACAGGCAGCTCTAGGATAATTAACTAAGCAAAACTTTATAAGCCCCAGTTTTAAGAACTTTTAATCTTTAAAAGTAAGAGCAGCTTGTTTACTAAGAAAAACATTTCAACCCAAACTTTAGTAATATTTACTTTTGGAACTAACTCCAAGATGGTTATTTACCTGTCTTCATTACCAAAGTCAAAGATTAAATAGGCAACTTTGAAAGTCCACAAAACTTTAAACTGGACTGTTTCAATCGCTGGGAGGCTTCCACAAAGCTACATTTACTACCTCCCACAAGTTTACCAAATCCACTGTAAATCTGAATACTCCCTTCTTACCAAAAATCAAACAACATTATTGAATTAACTGTTTGGCTTTGAGACTTTCATTTTTTCCACAAAAAGGACACTCGGTAATCATAGTTCAAATGGAGAGAAACTTGAGAGGTGTTGCGATAAGGAAAAAATCAAGGTAGGTACATGAATTCAGTTATAAGTTACCTTATATTTGAATACACTATAACATCCAATGAACTGATCCTTCCGCCGGCCGAAGTGGCCGTGCGGCTAAAGGCGCTGCAGTCTGGAACCGCAAGGCCGCTACGGTCGCAGGTTCGAATCCTGCCTCGGGCATGGATGTTTGTGATGTCCTTAGGTTAGTTAGGTTTAACTAGTTCTAAGTTCTAGGGGACTAATGACCTCAGAAGTTGAGTCCCATAGTTCTCAGAGCCATTTGAACCATTTTTGAACTGATCCTTCACTGTACATTACTATAGTTCTTCTGTTCCATTACAGTGACTGCGCAATGTGGTGGCAAGTGCATGTTGATAGGTGGATTTGCAAGTAGAATTGCTGGACCTTGTTATTTCTTGGTGGTGAAGACAGATACCAATTCCAGAATAGTTCCAGCCCTTTATCTGCCCATCCGAGGCATTGGGAAGAGGCATGAAAAGCCTCTCTCGGCACCAGCACAATACACTACTTTTACATGAGCAGTTGACAGTTTGGCAACTCGTATCTGACTGACTCTTGGTTCCACCTTTCTATCCATGCCGACATTTTGCGCGCGCTACATGCTTCCGTTCCCGAGGGGAACCACAACACCTTTTACATACAGAATAACTAAGAACCCTAAGTGAAGGTCAACAGTCTACATAACAGCAACTAAACATATTAAATAAAACAGAACCTTTGCACATACTGACATTTCTACAAAAAAATTATTTAAACAAAATTATTCAACCTCAAAGATAGCCAAAGAGATTATGTGAGAAAGACAAGACATATCATTTGCTCATATTGTGCATATTACAGAGATTACACTTCATTACAGTATCGAATTAATCATACACTAATTACAGAAGTTCAACGATGGGATGTTGAACAAAACAGAAAGCTAAATGAATCTACAAAAGGTATGTAGTGTCTAAGTTATGGTGTTACAGGTTCCTCGAAAAGAACGCTGCCTTCCCTCCAGTGTTTCCCATTTGAGTTCCCGGAGCATCGCCTTAACACTTGCGAATTGTTTGATCCTACCGGTAACAAATCTAGCAGCCCGTCTTTGAATTGCTTTTGTGTCTTCATTTTTAATCCGACCTGGTGTGTATTCAAAAGATTCTCCCTTACATGTGAACCACACTTTATCAATAATCTTCCAATAAACCGACGTCGACCATTCGCCTTGCCCCCCACAGTCCTCACGTGCTCGTTCCACTTCATACTGCTTTTCAACGTTACGCCCAGGTATTTAAATGGCGTGATTGTGACAAGCAGGGCACTGATAATGCTGTATTGAGACATTGTCGGATTGTTTCTCCTACTCGTCAGCATTACCTGACATTTTTCTACATTTCCATTTACTTTGCCTTAGAGATGTCTGCTAAATTGCACTCCACTATTGAGCTTGATGGCAACGGCCTTGCCGCAGTGGTAACACGGGTTCCCGTCAGATCACCGAAGATAAGCGCTGTCGGGCTGGGCTAGCACTTGGATGGGTGACCATCCGGTCTGCAGAGCGCTGTTGGCAAGCGGGGCGCACTCAGCCCTTGTGAGGCAAACTGGGGAGCTACTTGACTGAGAAGTAGCGGCTCCGGTCTCGAAAACTGACATACGGCTCCGGGAGAGCGGTGTGCTGACCACATGACCTCCACATCCGCATCCAGTGACGCTGGTGGGCTGAGGATGACACAGCGGCCGGTCGGTAACGTTGGGCTTCATGGCCTGTTCAGGAGGAGTTTACTTTATTTAACAGAGCTTCACATAAAAAAATCTGCGACTACATTCTGTAGGCTAGCAACATTGCAGTTGCAGCAGTTGCTATTGCACATATTCGAAGTCGATGAACGGATTTCATCAAACTAGATATTTTTGAGGTGAATTACATCATAGATCTAACCAACTCCAGTTTATTCTAGAGATTAAATTTATTTACTGGCCCGTAAGTGTGCAAGGCAGCCATTTGCAGCTGAACAAAACACGAAGAATAATTACAAAAAATTAAAAAAATTAAAAATTAAAATGGTTCAAATGGCTCTGAGCACTATGGGACTTAACATCTAAGGTCATCAGCCCCCTAGAACTTAGAACTACTTAAACCTAACTAACCCACAGACATCACACACACCCATGCCCGAGCCAGGATTCGAACTTGCGACCGTAGCAGTCAGGCGGTACCGGACTGAAGCGCCTAGAACCGCACGGCCACTGCGGCCTGCGAATGATTACAGATTAACATCCCGCCGGCATAGTCTCACAGAGTCGTAGCAATATTTGAGTGGCCCGGGAACACATTGGTTGGTGCCACTGTCGTATATATTGAGTTAAAGGATAATTGACACTACCTAAGAGCAGCAGATTCTAATACCCCCGGAAAAAAGTCTAATTTTAGTCAACTGATGTCAGGTCGATGCTTTATGGTAAACACCAGTGGCTGCCTGCCGCGGGAATATATTGGCAAGCGACAGGTGAAATTCTGGCGCTAAGAGGGACCCGCGTACGTTTTGCGACAACATAGCCACATTTTTCGAGTTACAAGAAAATGAAGATGTTCTCAGTGATCCTGATATCTCCGATGCAGATCCTGAGTGCATTCCGCGTGACTGAGAAGATTCAGAGATGTGTGAAACTGCAAATATGTTGCACTTAGAATGTTTTACGAACATAATGGTAACTGCACACACAAATCACTATATTCCAAAATACTTGAAATATGAGGTTATTGTTGTATGGCTCCCGTTGAAGGCTTGATGGCTTGTTTACGCATATTTCTTCATTTATATCTGTAGAACAAATAATAACAAAAAATAATAATGGTAATTATAATAGTAATAATCTATGTTGTTATTCGGGTAACCAGTGGAGTTCGAATTATCCTTCACATCGAGCAGTCTATCACTGTCGCAGATACCTGCCATACTGGAGCAAAGAACAGGCGAAGATGTCTCGAAAAAGGCTGATATGCGCCGCACGACAGGAAGTTTAAACAGAAGAGATGCCATGCAGTCGAAGAATGTGCGTTTTGATCTAGAAAAGCAGTGGATAAAAAGGCCGTAGAACCTAACAGCAACTGTCTTCTTAAATGTTTTAAGAAATTTGGTGAAAGCAGTGTGAGGCAAACGTTGAAAACATCTGGGGAATCGGAGACTTTGGTGTTCAAAATGCACTTGGCTGGATGTAAGCAAGTGGAAGGTTTCTTTTGAATATCCATCATCGTCGCCCATCCGTGAGACATGTTATGACATCTGGTGCAAAGAAAGTTTTAGGAATCGTGGGAGGCAAAACCCAGTTCTTACTCTTTGATTAAAATACGATGGACCCAGACTCACCGAAAAGAAGAAAGTTGATGACACTCTGTCTCTCTTGGATCAGACCCCCCTGCTCATCACAGAATTTTCATTGTCACTAAATCCAACACCTCTGGACACTACACATGATGAGAGTGAAGAGTGATTAAGTACTTTCAAGCAATGAGCTATACAGTTAAGTTTTCTAGTAACTCTGTGTAAATATTGTCATACGATTATCATTATGCTTTGTTGTTAAAGCTTGTGATCTGGATAACGTAATGGTATTTCCACTACAGTAACGTGTTTATTTTTGTATATTTTACGTGTTATAGACTGTTTCTTGTTATTTACGTCCGTATAGAAAAATATAGACTTTAAAAGGCATCCAGAACACAATGAATATCAGAATAAAATTAATCAGATTTGTAGATCGGTTGCAAATAGATCGGTTGCAGACTTTAATCCTCTGTGTCTCCAAACTCTTATTATGGCGTTTATCATTGGGTTTCCATGAACAGCTCATTTCTCTTATGTGCGTCGAAGAAAGTAGTCCAAGAGTTTTCAAAGAGACAGTAATTGGAGCTTTGAACCCCTGCTGTCGCAAGTATGAGTCCAGTATCTTAACAATCTTGCTACATAATGGGACACACGAAGGCGATATGAGGTTTCATACCGCATGTGCTGCAAGATATCGTCGTCCAACAAGTGAATCATCTACATTAATCGAATTTTAGTCATAGAGTTCAGTGCGCAGTGGCGGAATAAAATCATGGCTATTCACAGGACACAGACCTCAGAACTGGCTTAGGTCTGTGATGTAGAAATAAGCTCTTCATAAGAACTTAAAGGCAGGCTTTCAGGTGAACAGAGTGGCCGCAACACATACCAGCTAGTTTAGTATCTGTATGCATTCACGTTAAACTTTTTCGCTAATTCTTGCCTATCTGCTGGCGACGACTGTGGTGTCATTTGTCGTGTGGTGCTGTAGACACATATTTTTCCACGTCTTGCTGGTCAGTGATGACAGAAAGCTGTGATCCCGTGAAAATCATACCTAGAATTCGAATAGTTGAATGTATACAACAAGGGCATCTGAACATGGGACTGGCAGGCACGAAATCGATAATGTGAAAAAGAAATTGAAGACCACTCTTGCAGCAGAGGCCAGTTTATTTTTAATTTCAACTTATCATACGACTGTGCACCCGTCTTGCGTCACGACAGAAAGTTTAAATGATATGGAGGGGGTAAACCTTAGTAAAGAAGATACCTACCAGCGGGACATTGCACAGGCGCTGTGTAATTTAGTAAGTGCCTCGAGTAACGGGAAAAGATGAGGACTAAGAAAGATATAGGTAATTTTTTTTTGTCATCAGTCTACTGACTGGTTTGATGCGGCCCACCACGAATTAATTTCCTGTGCTAACCTCTTCCTCTCAGAGTAGAACTTGAAACCTACGTCCTCAATTCTTTGCTTGACGTATTCCAATCTCTGTCTTCCTCTACAGTTTTTGCCCTCTACCGCTCCCTCTAGTACCATGGAAGTCATTCTTTCATGCCTTAGCAGATGTCCTATCATCCTGTCCCTTCTCCTTATCAGTGTTTTCCACATATTCCTTTCCTCTCCGATTCTGCGTAGAAACTCCTCATTCCTTACCTCATCAGTCCACCTAATTTTCAACATTCGTCTATAGCACCACATCTCAAATGCTTCGAATCTCTTCTGTTCCAGTTTTCCCACAGTCCATGTTTCACAACCATACAATGCTGTACTCCAGACGTACAACCTCAGAAATTTCTTCCTCAAATTAAGGCCGGTATTTGATATTAGTAGACTTCTCTTGGCCAGAAATGCCTTTTTTGCCATAGCGAGTCTGCTTTTGATGTCCTCCTTGCTCCGTCCGTCGTTGGTTATTTTACTGCCTAGGTAGCAGAATTCCTTAACTTCATTGACTTCGTGACCATCAATCCTGATGTTAAGTTTCTCGCTGTTCTCATTTCTACTACTTCTCATTACCTTCGTCTTTCTCCGATTTATTCTCAAACCGTACTGTGTACTCATTAGACTGTTCATTCCGTTCAGCAGATCATTTAATTCTTCTTCACTTTCACTCAGGATAGCAATGTCATCAGCGAATCGTATCATTGATATCCTTTCACCTTGTATTTTAATTCCACTCCTGGACCTTTCTTTTATTTCCATCATTGCTTCCTCGATGTACAGATTGAAGAGTAGGGACGAAAGGCTACTGCCTTGTCTTACACCCTTCTTAATACGAGCACTTCGTTCTTGATCGTCCACTCTTATTATTCCCTCTTGGTTGTTGTACATATTGTATATGACCCGTCTCTCCCTATAGCTTACCCCTACTGTTTTCAGAATCTCGAAGAGCGTGCACCATTTTATATTGTCGAAGGCTTTTTCCAGGTCGACAGATCCTATGAAAGTGTCTTGATTTTTCTTTAGCCTTGCTTCCATTACTAGCCGTAATGTCAGAATTGCCTCTCTCGTCCCTTTACTTTTCCTTAAGCCAAAACTGATCGTCACCTAGCGCATTCTCAATTTTCTATTCCATTCTTCTGTATATTATTCTTGTAAGCAGCTTCGATGCATGAGCTGTTAAGCTGATTGTGCGATAATTCTCGCACTTGTCAGCTTTTGGTAATAGGAACACTTAAAGATCTTCTTGCGCTTTCCTGGACCAAGCCTGATGTAGTTAAGTTTTTGTAGGACATCGATCGTCCAGTAAAGCATGTTGGGTTCCATTAGTATAATATCGGAAAACACTGTATTCTGTAAAAGATCGAACTCTCATTTATAATACAGCTTCAAATATCTGATTACTTTACAAATGAGATAAGCGAGAAAAAGTTTAAAGAAAAGTTTGAAATTATGGTTCAAATGGCTCTGAGTACTATGGGACTTAACAGCTGAGGTCATCAGTCCCCTAGAACTTAGAACTACTTAAACCTAACTAACCTAAGGACATCACACACATCCATGCCCGAGGCAGGATTCGAACCTGCGACCGTAGCAGTCGCGCGGTTTGAAATTATGGATGGGGATGCTTGATATTTGTTGGAAGTCACTAAGTGCTCTCATTTGAAACACTGAATGAATGTAGCCTGGGTAATTTGCGCTCCATTTTAAGCAGAAGCAAGTTTTTCACGTATCTCAGTGTAATACGAACTATTTTTCCTACGATAATATAATTTTCCAGGTACACTCAGTGATATATGCAGATACTGTGTGCAAAGTGCGTTGCGATCAGAGTTTGTAGTGAAGAAGTAATAAATTAAAATATCATGCCTGATGAAGTTTTACTGCAAGCCATTTTAAGCAGAAGCCAGTTTTTCGCGCATCTTTATGCCTACGAATTCATAGCCCCTGAATTATATGTGTCGTACGAAGATACAATTTCGCATGTACACTCTGTTGTACATCTGGATCCTTGTGAAACATTATTGCGAACACAGGCGATAGTAAAGAGGGAACAAATTAAAACGTCATGTTCTAATGTTTCAATAAATAAAAATCTGGAGACTGGCGACACCTACCTATCTGTTACACAATGGGTTTCATAAAATGTCCCACCCATCTTGCAAATATGCCAGGTTCTATCAGTACTACAGTTCTTTTCACTTTTCTAGCGTCACTGGTTTTGGTTTGTTTACCTCGCTTTTTCTAAATCAAAATGGTTCAAATGGGTCAGAGCACTATGGGACTTAACATCCGTGGTCATGAGTCCCCTAGAACTTAGAGCTACTTAAACCTAACTAACCTAAGGACATCACACACATCCATGCCCGAGGCAGGATTCGAACCCGCGACCGTAGCGGTCACGCGGTTTCAGACTGATCGCTTTTTCTAAATTTGACTCTTGGATCTCGTCCCGATTGGTTTCTTCTCCATACAGGCGCAGAATTCGACGTGGAAACAACGGATTGCGCTAAATTGAAGTGTCATTGAGGGAGAAAATCCAGTGCTACGAAATAAAGCTATCAAAACACAGGATGCTACTTGATTTTTGTTCATTAATGTTCAGCGGTAATCAAGAAACGTAAGTAAAAGCTTGATTATGTTCATTCATGAAATAAAATTCCGAGAAATCTAACTACGTTCAGAGCACCGCAACATTACTAACTCTAACGATTCACAGCAACACAGGCTGTTCAAAATTTCACACGACCGTTCACCAAGGTACTATTCAGCACGACAAATGGTTTTCGATGACTCGTTACATTACACCGCCCAAAGCACGAGTTGCATTTGTTCATACCTGATATAAAGCTTCTAGTGACGCTGTTACACAAAAGCGTTTTCCGAGGCACTGTTAACTGCGACGATTCATTGTTGGCCTCGTATTCCACTCGACGTCCCCACGCTTGTTGCCTCTCTCGTACCTCGAAGACTCGCAATGAGTAACACTAAGTTCGGTGTCTGCTTATTCAGTGCGCGTTTCTGATTGGTCCATTGTCTTCCACCAGTAACGACCATGTTAATATGTTCATCTCACTTACGCTTTCACTTTAGTTAGTGACTCTATGACAGTATGGCTGGAGGAGCATGGCAGTGTTCAAACAATAAATATTAACTAACAACGTTGTACTGCTTCGCGCCACGCTCAGTACCATATGTGAATCGTGGCTGTCTACCATACGGTAGGTACTCCAACACGATACAGCCACCCATAGCAGGCGCGTTCCGACGCTCTGACACCATCTGCCGCACAAATCATTTCACGGTACTCTCTCCCTATCTTGCTGCTACTGAAGTCCTCGTCCGACTGATAGCAAGCAGAAGTAAAATAAAAGGGTAATGTGGATGAAAAAGTGGTAGAAACACCACACTGTCTGACTCTGAAGTTTTACTACATGAGGAGAGAAAACATAATAAGCAACAAACGTATTTCCCTTCCTCATTTTGTGGGAGGCAACAGCGAGATACATTAGCAATAGGAAGTTTCGCAAAATATTCAATTATGTTTAAAGTTTGTTGGAAGTAATTATCGGTCTCATTCTCAAATAGTACACGAATAAATTCCGGGTATTTGCGCGCCGTCAATTACCCTACCTCAAGAGGGTTGGTTGGGGTTGTTTGGGGGAGGAGACCAGACAGCGAGGTCATCGGTCTCTTCGGATTAGGGAAGGACAGGGAAGGATGTCGGCCGTGCCCTTTCAAAGGAACTATCCCGGCATTTGCCTGGAGCGATTTAGGGAAATCACGGAAAACCTAAATCAGGATGGCCGGACGCGGGATTGAACCGTCGTCCTCCCGAATGCGAGTCCAGTGTGCTAGCCACTGCGCCACCTCGCTCGACCTACCTCAAGACATACACAAAATCTATAACTGTAATATTTGTCTTATTGAGTTAAACTTTTAACATAAGGTTATATCCCCTGTCAAGTAGATTATGGAGGTATTTAAATTGGATAATAATCACGCGACATTTTGAAAATTACTATTTTGTCCTTGGAAACTGTTAGATTGACAACCATCGACTGGTATTAGGTTCCGACTTTCAGGAAGTCACTTAGTAACAGACATAGATTTCTCGATCGAATGACATACCAAGGAATATATTCTGCATGATCGTGTACTGTTTAGTAAAAAATAGAAACCTTTTTGGAAATCTAGAAACTCCTGCATCTACACTACTAGCCATTAAAATTGCTACACCACGAAGATGACATGCTACAGACGCGAAATTTAACCGACGGAAAGAAGATGATGCGATATGCAAATGATTAGCTTTTCAGTGCATTCATACAAGGTTGGCGCCGGTGGCGACACCTACAACGTGCTGACATGAGGAAAGTTTCCAATCGATTTCTCATACACAAACAGCAGTTGACCGGCGTTGCCTCGTGTAAGGAGGAGAAATGCGTACCATCACGTTTCCAACTTTGATAAAGATCAGATTGTAGCCTATCGCGATTGCGGTTTATCGTATCGCGACATTGCTGCTGGCGTTGGTCGAGATCCAATGACGGTTAGCAGAATATGGAATCGGTGGGTTCAGGAGTGGAATACGGAACGCTGTGTTGGATCCAAACGGCCTTGTATCACTAGCAGTCGAGATGACAGGCATCTTATCCGCATGGCTGTAACGGATCGTGCAGCCACGCCGCGATCTCTGAGTCAACAGATGGGGACGTTTGCAAGACAACAACCATCTGCACGAACAATTCGACGACGTTTGCAGCAGCATGGACTATCAGCTCGGAGACGGTGGCTGCAGTTACGCTTGACGTTGCATCACAGACAGGAGCGCCTGTGATGGTGTACTCAACGACGAACCTGGGTGCACGAATGGCAAAACGTCATTTTTTCGGATGAATCCAGGTTCTGTTTACAGCATCATGATAGTCGCATCCGTGTTTGTCGACAATGCGGTAAACGCACGTTGGAAGCATCTATTCGTCATCGCCATACTGGCGTATCACCCGGCGTGATGGTATGGGGTGCCACTGGTTACAGGTCTCGCTCACCTCTTGTTCGCATTGACGGCACTTTGAACAGTGGACGTTACATTTCAGATGTGTTAGGACCTGTGGGTCTACCCTTCATTCGATCCCTGCGAAACCCGACATTTCAGCAGGATAATGCACGACCGCATATTGCAGATCTTGTACGGGCCTTTCTGGATACAGAAAATGTTGGACTGCTACCCTGGCCATTACATTCTACAGATCTCTCACCAATTAAAAACGTCTGGTCAATGGTGGCCGAGCAACTGGCTCGTCACAATACGCCAGTCACTACTCTTGATGAACTGTGGTATCGTGTTGAAGCTGCATGGGCAGCTGTACCTGTACATTCCATCCAAGCTCTGTCTGACTCAATGCCCAGGCGTATCGAGGCTGTTATTACGGGCGGAGGTGGCTGTTCTGGGTACTGATTTCTCAGGATCTATGCACCCAAATTGCGTGAAAATGTAATCACATTTCAACTCTAGTATAATAAATTTGTGCAATGAATACCCGTTAATCATCTGCATTTCTTTTTGGTGTAGCAATTTCAATGGCCTGTAATGTACTATTGTTCCGGCGTCCGTTCTGAGTATACCACATACCCTTGCTTTCCTCCATGAACGCCATAATGCTTGAGCGTAGAATAAATATCCTTCAGCAGTTGACAACAGACACAGGCTGACGATATTGATCTCCTATGGGTAGTACGTTGTGACTCTTGTGTCTGGTTCGTATATAAAGGTTGGTGGCGTAATGGAAAAATAAAAGACCGTGAGGCCGATGCGGAAGAGCGCACGAAAGACGCGCAAAACATTGCAGGTGTGTCGGGAACAAACTTATGCTGAAGACCTGATAAATGCATGGCGTCTGTATTTGCTTCAATGGGCGTACCAGCAGCTGTAGAAGGCTGAGGAAAGCTGCCTCGTTGCACCTGTCCGCTGCCCCCTCTGGTGCCGGCAGGCAGCGATTGCGCAACCCGCGCAGATAGCATCTGTGTGCGCCCGCTGTGTGCGCGCCGTCGTAAAGCCTGCGCCGACAGCGATTTCGCGAGCGCATTCAGCCAGCCGGACCCGCACATACGTCAAGCGGTGTCTCTCTGGCGAATAAATACAAAAAGCGGAGCGACGGCCACTGACAACGCGCCACCGACCGGTTTCCCAGCCATTATGGCCCGTTTATTTATTCGGCAATTATGCCCCAAATCGTAATACGGCGGCGTGTATTGTTTCAATTAGCCGGTTTCAGGGCCGCGGGGGATTCCGCTAAAAGCGGCAAAATAGCACCCGCCCAATTATCCAAATAAAGACCGGGTTTGACAGACGCTGTCAGATCAATGCGTTCTGGATCTGCTACGAAATCTACAAAGCGGTCCCAATTACGCTCATAACAATAATAAGACGCGTACCGTACCGTACTCTTTACGTTGGCGGCTTCCTTTCTCCTCATTTTCTCATTTCATTAATAACATATCTTGTGCTTTTTACTGCGGGGTAATGGTAATCCAAGCTCGCGCACGAAAACATGAAAAATATTTTAACATTTAATGTTTAAAAGAGATCGCGCAAACCTGAGGTAGGAACACCAAACATGTGACGTGCAAGCACCATCACCTCGAAAAATTAAAGTTAGGTACCAATTTATTGTTTACTCGCAGGTACATACCTGCGGCAATCGTACATATTGAATGCGATATAGCAGTTTCACTTTTCAGTAACGAGGCGGGATTCGAACCTGCGACCGTAGTAGCGGCGCGGTTCCGGTCGATATGTGCATCAGCAGGGCGACAAATAATGAGTGTCCGAGAGGTGCGGAGGTCAACCTTCTATGGGATGTATGTATGACTCTTCACAAAATGGACATCTTAGTCATTGTGGGACCTGAGTTTCTCCTGGCGTATACAATTTGCAAACAACTTATGGGAATTCAGCCAGGTAAAATTTACAGCGACCGCCGATATTTCGGAGGGAGTACACATCAGCCATTTTCAATGCACAAACTGCAACGGACAGGCGATTACAAACAAATTCAAAACCTCGGTTCTTGGAGTGATCCAGGAAAGATAACACACACGGAACACTAGTGCCACGAAAGATGACCCAAGTCAGAGGTATCGATAGTGATAGGCTACGAACTAGCAAGTGAGGTAACATTTTCCCTCTGTTTTTTGACAAGGGAGAGAGCAGGTGTCCAAGCAGAGTTTAAACAAAAACCTCCATTCCTGTTTACAAGGTTGCTCGCTAATTTAATCTCAACAGCTTCCTTAATAACACTGTACCAATAGCTGGACGTGGACGCCAATATCTCGGTATTGTTATACAACATAGGGTGACCAGTATCCAAACAATGTTCGGCGATAGCTTATCTACTTGGCTGCTGTAATCGTGTTTGCCGTTTATGCTCAGTACATCGCTCCTCCACGGTTCTGATTGTCCGACCAATGTATGCCATGCCACGGCTACAAGGAATGCAATGTACACCCGCCTTACGCAAAACAAGATCATCCTTAACAGAACCCAAAAGCGCTCTAATTTTAATTGCAGATCGGAAAACAAGTTTCACATCGTATGTACGTAAAATACGACCGATCTTGTTGGAAGTGCTTCCTGCGTAAGGCAAAAGGCAGTAGACTTAGGTTTCGACTCAGTATTATCATCAGTCACCCGATGCACAGTTAACTGATAGCACAACACACGTTCAGTCTGTCTTTCACTATAACCATCCTGACAAAATGAACTAAGGTACGAAGTACCCCTTCACGCTGAGTCGGATGGTGACAACTATCAGCTTCTTAATACAAGTCAGTGTGAGTACGTTTCCTGTAAACTGCATGTCCCAATGATCCATCAGCTTCAAAATGGTTCAAATTGCTCTGAGCACTATGGGACTTAACTGCTGAGGTCATCAGTCCCCTAGAAATTGGAACTACTTCAACCTAACTAACCTAAGGACATCACACACATCCATACCCTAGGCAGGATGCGAACCTGCGATCGTAGCGGTCGCGCGGTTCCCGACTGTAGCGCCTAGAACCGCTCGGCCACTCCGGCCGGCTCCATCAGCTTCCTCGTAGCCGAAACAGCAAGAAAGGAAGGCAAACATCCTCTTCCACCTCCATCGTAAAACGAATGTTCAGATGTATCGAGTCCAGATGTTCTAAAAAGGCATTCAAATTCTCCCTACCATGAGGCCAAGCAACAAAAATATCATCAACATAGCTGAAGAAACAAGCGCGCTTCAAAGGCGCCGACTCCAATGAACGTTGCTCTTAGTCTCACATAAACCAATTTGCAAACACAGGAGTCAGCGGGCTACCCATCGCAAATCCATCTGTCTACTCGTAATACTGGCCATTGAATAAAAAGTAAGTGGATGTCAACACATGGCGAAAGAGATTATTTAATTCAAAACCAAACCTAACCTCAATTAACCGCAACGAAACAGACAGAGGAACACGAATGAAGAAAGAGACCACATCAATACTTGCTAAAATATCAGTCAGTTAACCGCGTACCCTCAAAAATTGCTTCAAATGGCTCTGAGCACTATGGGACTTAACTGCTGTGGACATCAGTCCCTTAGAACTTAGAACTACTTAAACCTAACTAAGGACATCACTCACATCCATTCCCGGGGCAGGATTCGAACCTGCGACCGTAGCGGTCGCGCGGTTCCGGACTGTAGCGCCTAGAAGCGCTCGGCCACTCCGGCCGGCTGCGTACCCCCCAAACGACGTAAGACATCAGCTGAGTTCCTGATATGATGGATGATGGATCACTGGGACGTCCACTTTACCGGAAATGTACTCACACTGACTTGTAATTACAGGTTGATAGTTGTCACCATCCGGCCCAGCGTGAAGGAGTACTTCGTACCTTGGTACACAGGGCACACGTCATTTCTGACACAGACTTTTCCAGCTGAGCTGGCCCATCTTCAAGCTACATTTCGTCAGAATGGTTATAGTGAAAGACAGAATGAAAGTGTGTCGCGCTATCGACCAACTGTGAATCAGTTGACTGATGATAAAACTCAGTCGACACCTAAGTCTACTGCCATTTTGCCTTACGCAGGAAGCACTTACAACACGATCGATCGTATTTTACGTAATTAAGATGTGAAATGTATTTTCCGACCTCCATCTAAAATTAGAACGCTTTTGAGTTCTGTTAAGGATGATCTTGGTTTGCGTAAGGCAGGTGTATATCGCATTCCTTGTAGCTGTGGCTTGGCATACATTGGTCAGATAATCAGGACCGTGGAGGACCGATGTACTGAGCATAAACGGCACACACGATTACAGCAGCCAAGTAGATGTGCTACTGCCGAAAATTGTTAGTATATTGGTCACTCTATGTTATATAGCAATACAGAGCTATTGGCATGCACGCCCAGCTATTGGTACAGTGTTATTAAGTAAACTGTTGAGATTAAATTAGCGAGAAACCTTGTGAACCAAGATGGTGGTTTTTGTTTAAACTCTGCTTGGAATCCTGCTCTCTCTCTTGTCAAAAACCAGAGGTACAGATTCTATGTTACCACACCTGCTAGTTGGTAGTGTTAGTCTTTCACTATCGATACCTCTGACTTGGGTCATCTTTGGTGGCACTAATGTTCAGTGTGTGTGTGTGTGTGTGTGTGTGTGTGTGTGTGTGTGTGTGTGTGTGTTTGTGCATGTGCTGTCGTTCCTGAATTACTCCAAGAAGCGAGGTTTTAAATGTGTTTGTACATTGCCTGTCCGTTGCAGTTTCTGCCTTGAAAATGGCCAGGGTGTAATCTCTCCGAAATATCGGCGGTCGCTGTAAATATTACCTGGCTGAATTCCCGTAAGTTGTTTGAAAATCTTAGACATTCAAGAAATGTTCAAAACAAACCATTAACTTGCACCATGGACACTGAATGAAAAAATGGTGCATCACAGGGATCACAATTGTTCACACTTTGAACATTGAAGGTGAACTACTTGCGAGTTACAAACCGTGCAGGACGTTCAGCCAGGTATCCGATCTTAAAGAATGCATATGGAATCATATTCGTGTAAAGGGGTGATGAGAACTGATGGAATAAGATGTCATACAACCAAATGCGAACCAGTATGTCGTGGAGCTTATCGTGGAACTAGCTATCCTTTAAGTGGTAGCTACAGATAGTGCGATAATATGTTTTATAGGCACGGAAAAATCAAACATCCAGAGGCTCAATTTGTCCAGTGGTTCAAAGTGGTATGACTGCAATGTCACACACTTTACAGGAGCGATAGCTTTCTCTAAAGGAGTACGATTTTTATACGCAGGCCAACAATCAAGCAATTGGCCAAAAGCAATTCTCGTACCGTAGTTGTACTCTTACGCCAGTTTCCCACTCTTGCTTGCTCTGACGTAAATATTCCCTACTGCCCTCTTCCCTATTGCCCTTGCAAGGTCATGTACACAAGAAGCAACTGTAGCGGGCTGAGCACCTCCAACTACTCACAACACAATAATTAACTTCCAGCCAGACCAACGTTCGGCGTAACTGTATACGATGAAATCTTCCCTTTGAAATTTATTCTCTTTCTCAATCTTCGCGTACAAATTTAATTGCTGCTTATTAAAAGTGATTTTCTGATTATTTCGACGAAATATAGAATGTGTCGTCGTCGTGTGGCCCTCAGTCGTTATCTGTAATAACCCAAAACTGTTCCTTACCTTTTTTACTGTTACTGGATCGCCATCTGACTGCTACATCGAACTGCAACATGAATATACTTACTCTGTTTTACTATACTCTATTAACTGCTGGTGGGCTTTCATAATAAGTCGTTGTATTTATTACCAAAGCTGACGTTATTCTTTAATAGCAAAGCTGACGTTATTCTTTAATTAATTTGACTGAAGTTACGTAATTCATAGTTAAACGTTTTCTTGACAACAATAAAATTTTGCAATGTTTTACGTTGATGGTTTTTGGGATGGATTATAATCAGTAATGCAACATTGCTGGCAAAAATCAATTATATTCTGAAAAAGTTTCTTCAAATATTTACTGCTGGTAATGATATGATTTTACAAACGTTCAAATGGGACTTTACTTTTTACAATAATCTTACAACTAGCATTGCGCAAACATACCTTCAGTAGTCTTGAGTTTCGCAAAGAAAATAATTCAATAATATTAGTTCCTCTTACGATAATAGTTAGTTGATGTCTCTGTACATCTCTGTACATTATATCAATTTGCGCTCTCTCTTGTCAACAATACTTTGGTGCACACATTCCCTGCTACCACAATTATTTACAACATAGCGTATATTAATTATTCCTACTGAATCCTATAAATAAAATATAAACATCTTTCATAAATTGTGATTTGACAATAAACAATAGAAATATACACGTCATACGTAACCCTCCACTTGGTTTCCTTAAAATTTTCGTACGTCGTTAAGTCATTTGGACTTGACGTAAGAAGAAAATTTGGTTATAGAAATATGTGTTAATAAGTAAGTTAATGATAGAATATTTATTTCAACAAAGCACATACATATACTGTCATAAGATGTTGTTTTCCTAAGTCTAACAAAGAGAATATTCAAAAGAGTATACATCAAAATATACAAATAATATGAGTCAGTAAGTTGGAAGTGTACATCAGGTAGTAAAAGTTATTTATATTTCTAATAGTAATGGATGGCAAAAATTAGAACATAGTTTATGTTTCATTATAAATTTGGCATCTATTAGTACCATATTCAAGGAAGGGAAAAAAAGGAATTGGATAGCATGGTCCAAGCACTGGCAACTGTCTGTGAATGCACTCAAAAGTCCGTTTCTTTCCCTCACGTAGACCAACACCAGGTTTCGCCATGTGATTCCGTCGTCTCTTTGATCCATAGTTTTAGTGTAACCAAACACTAAGTTAACCATCGAATTGCCTGAGTTGCCGCAGCTATATCAGGTACAAGTTCCAACTCTAATTGTCCATTAGTAGTGATGGTGTGCATCTTGGTATGCAAGCACCTATTCTCGCACATCATGACTGTGGTGTGCATCTTGGTATGCCGACACCTCATAGAAAACATCGTAGATTGAAGTAACGTGGGTCACTGATCACTTTGTTTGTGCTCCATAACCATGGGGATGCACAGGAATTAAGGTACAGGTATAATCATTTTGGCAAAAGGTTAACAGATATGGTTGATACCGTTATTACCAAATTTTACATCATCTCTTTCCTCTGTGCTCATAAAAATTATTTATTTTACGTTTAAAATGACAAAATATGTCACCTTGTGTGACTGTAGAAGAACTTTATAATTTTAAACAATTACATAAAAACACATTTTCCATCTGTAGTGAATTCGGCCTACAATACATATTACATTACTGGTTTGAGTTGAAAAATTCCTTACTGACAGTCAATAACATAAACAAATATTTCTGTAAGTGGAATTCAGTAGTACATTTAGGCATCAACATTTTAAATAATATAGACAAGTACCTTTATACAAACTATGTCACTTTTTGTGACTCTAAATAAATCATAATCTGGTGGTCATATAAATAATTACGTAAAGACACTGTTATATTACTTCACAGGTTGTGAATTCACAGTTTTTGAAATATGAAAGTACATTTTGACAAACTATGTCACTTTCTGTGACTTCCGTATATTCGGTAATGTGGTCATCAGTTACGCGTCATATTGTCAGTCGACTATATATTATGTTTGAGTTGTGTAGCACACATCGTCATTGTTATTTAAGAGAAAACATTTGTATTTTACATAGAGTACGAATCGACATGCTGACATTTGGTGTGATCTGATGTAAAATATATCATGTTCAATGCAGAAAAAAATTTTTCGATAGCGAAGTACATATAGTAAGCAATTTAATGTGGTTTCTCCAGCTGTAGTGATGCACTGCGCTGTGTCACCTGTTATCAAAATAAACCATTAGTAAATTATATTCCTTACATACTAACATCTTCATTCTCCTTTCTCCTTTGTACCTCGTGCCATCTCTCTGCATAGCCTACAATAAAACATTCATTGTTAATAATCGTCAGCACACGGCATGACTTCAGCATCTCTCTGCATCTGGAATATCGCGACAGCTCTCGGCATGACCTGTGAAGCATTTATCCACATTTCTCCATATTCAATACTTATATTATAATCAAAACTACGTTTATTTTGGTGAACTATGACAACAATGCTGCATGCACGTGTTAATTGTGATTTGACAAAGACAATAGAAATACACACGTCTTACAACGAATATGTTAATGTATTGATATTAGTTGATGTTGATACAATTCTTTTGGTACATCTAATTTCCAAGGTTCCTTTCATATGCATTTCCTCTTCAAATCCCAACTGGTCTGAGTTGAAAAATTCCTTACTGAACGAGTGAGTTTTTTATCTCACCTACAAATTTTCGGACCGATTCCTCAGTCTGCTGTGCATCGTCAAGTGACACTTTGTTTAGAATTTCGTAACCTTGTTGTTGTTGTGGTCTTCAGTCCTGAGACTGGTTTGATGCAGCTCTCCATGCTACTCTATCCTGTGCAAGCTTCTTCATCTCCCAGTACCCACTGCAACCGACATCCTTCTGAATCTGCTTAGTGTATTCATCTCTTGGTCTCCCTCTACGATTTTTACCCTCCACGCTGCCCTCGAATGCTAAATTTGTGATCCCTTGATGCCACAAATCATGTCCTACCAACCGATCCCTTCTTCTAGTCAAGTTGTGCCACAAAATTCCATTCTCCCCAATCCTATTCAATACCTCCTCATTAGTTACGTGATCTACCCACCTTATCTTCAGCATTCTTCTGTAGCACCACATTTCGAAAGCTTCTATTCTCTTCTTGTCCACACTGGTTATCGTCCATGTTTCACTTCCATACATGGCTACACTCCATACAAATACTTTCAGAAACGACTTCCTGACACTTAAATCTTTACTCGATGTTAACAAATTTCTCTTCTTCAGAAACGCTTTCCTTGCCATTGCCAGTCTACATTTTATATCCTCGCTACTTCGACCATCATCAGTTATTTTACTCCCTAAATAGCAAAACTCCTTTACTACTTTAAGTGCCTCATTTCCTAATCTAATCCCTTCAGCATCACCCGATTTAATTTGACTACATTCCTTTATACTCGTTTTGCTTTTGTTGATGTTCATCTTATATCCTCCTTTCAAGACACTGTCCATTCCGTTCAACTGCTCTTCCAGTCCTTTGCTGTCTCTGACAGAATTACAATGTCATCGGCGAACCTCAAAGTTTTTATTTCTTCTCCATGGATTTTAATACCTACTCCGAATTTTTCTTTTGTTTCCTTTACTGCTTGCTCAATATACAGATTGAATAACATCGGGGAGAGGCTACAGACCTGTCTCACTCCTTTCCCAACCACTGCTTCCCTTTCATGCCCCTCGACTCTTATAACTGCCATCTGGTTTCTGTACAAATTGTAAATTGCCTTTCGCTCCCTGTATTTTACCCCTGCCACCTTCAGAATTTGAAAGAGAGTATTCCAGTTAACGTTGTCAAAAGCTTTCTCTAAGTCTACAAATGCTAGAAACGTAGGTTTGCCTTTTCTTAATCTTTCTTCTAAGATAAGTCGTAAGGTTAGTATTGCCTCACGTGTTCCAACATTTTTACGGAATCCAAACTGATCTTCCCCGAGGTCCGCTTCTACCAGTTTTTCCATTCGTCTGTAAAGAATTCGTGTTAGTATTTTGCAGCTGTGACTTATTAAACTGATAGTTCGGTAATTTTCACATCTGTCAACACCTGCTTTCTTTGGGATTGGAATTATTATATTCTTCTTGAAGTTTGAGGGTATTTCGCGTGTCCCACACATCTTGCTCACCAGATGGTAGAGTTTTGTCAGGACTGGCTCTCCCAAGGCCATCACTAGTTCTAATGGAATGTTGTCTACTCCCGGGGCCTTGTTTCGACTCAGGTCTTTCAGTGCTCTGTCAAACTCTTCACGCAGTATCATATCTCCCATTTCATCTTCATCTACATCCTCTTCCATTTCCATAATATTGTCCTCAAGTACATCGCCCTTGTATAAATCCTCTATATACTCCTTCCACCTTTCTGCCTTCCCTTCTTTGCTTAGAACTGGGTTGCCATCTGAGCTCTTGATATTCATACAAGTGGTTCTCTTCAAAGGTCTCTTTAATTTTCCTGTAGGCAGTATCTATCTTACCCCTAGTTAGACAAGCCTCTACATCCTTACATTTGTCCTCTAGCCATCCCTGCTTAACCATTTTGCACTTCCTGTCGATCTCATTTTTGAGACGTTTGTATTCCTTTCTGCCTGCTTCATTTACTGCATTTTTATATTTTCTCCTTTCATCAATTAAATTCAATATTTCTTGTGTTACCCAAGGATTTCCACTAGCCCTCGGCTTTTTACCTACATGATCCTCTGCTGCTTTCACTACTTCATCACTCAGAGCTACTCATTCTTCTTCTACTGTATTTCTTTCCCCCATTCCTGTCAATTGTTCCCTTATGCTCTCCCTGAAACTCTGTACAACCTCTGGTTCTTTCAGCTTATCCAGGTCCCATCTCCTTAAATTCCCGCCTTTTTGCAGTTTCTTCAGTTTCAATCTGCAGTTCATAACCAATAGATTGTGGTCAGAATCCACATCTGCCCCTGGAAATGTCTTACAATTTAAAACCTGGTTCGTAAATCTCTGTCTTACCATTATGTAATCTGTCTGATACCTTTTAGTATCTCCAGGATTCTTCCAGGTATACAACCTTCTTCCATGATTCTTGAACCAAGTGTTAGCTATGATTAAGTTATGCTCTGTGCAAAATTCTACCAGGCGGCTTCCTCTTTCATTTCTCTCCCCCAATTCATATTCACCTACTATGTTTCCTTCTCTCCCTTTTCCTACTGACGAATTCCAGTCACTCATGACTATTAAATTTTCGTCTCCCTTCACTACCTGAATAATTTCTTTTATCTCGTCATACATTTCATCAATTTCTTCATCATCTGCAGAGCTAGTTAGCATATAAACTTGTACTACTGTAGTAGGCATGGGCTTTGTGTCTATCTTGGCCACAATAATCCGTTCACTATGCTGTTTGTAGTAGCTTACCCGCATTCCTATTTTCCTATTCATTATTAAACCTACTCTTGCATTACCCCTATTTGATTTTGTATTTATAACCCTGTAATCACCTGACCAAAAGTCTTGTTCCTCCTGCCACCGAACTTCACTAATTCCCACTATATCTAACTTTAACCTATGCATTTCCCTTTTTAAATTTTCTAACCTACCTGCCCGATTAAGGGATCTGACATTCCACGCTCCGATCCGTAGAATGCCAGTTTTCTTTCTCCTGATAACGACGTCCTCTTGAGTAGTCCCCGCCCGGAGATCCGAATGGGGGACTATTTTACCTCCGGAATATTTTACCCAAGAGGACGCCATCATCATTTAATCATACAGTAAAGCTGCATGTCCTCGGGAAAAATTACGGCTGTAGTTTCCCCTTGCTTTCAGCCATTCGCAGTACCAGCTCAGCAAGGCCGTTTTAGTTAATGTTACAAGGCCAGATCAGTCAATCATCCAGACTGTTGCCCCTGCAACTACTGAAAAGGCTGCTGCCCCTCTTCAGGAACCACATGTTTGTCTGGCCTCTCAACAGATACCCCTCCGTTGTGGTTGCAGCTACGGTACGGCCATCTGTATCGCTGAGGCACGCAAGCCTCCCCACCAACGGCAAGGTCCATGGTTCATGGGGGGTTCGTAACCTTAGGTTTTCCAATTCTGTCGAAGTGTTTGATGTTACGCAACTATGCACTGCTTCCATTGAAATCGCTGTAATACATGTAGCGCGCAGTTTGATGTGCATAACGTATTAGACGACTATCATGCACATCCTGCAAATTGTATCGAGTTTTTGTAACAAGTTCGCCTTGTCCTTTCTTGAATACCCGTAGTTTTTCTTATGCATTACACGGCTATATTGCTGCGGACTTACACTAAATCTGTTCATAATGCTGCGGATAGTCTTCCATAAAAGTAATTATTTTTAGTACCCGTTCCTTGGATAGTGATTGTCCTTTACTTCGTTTCTCTGGAGTCGAAATTCGTGGCTCCCTGCAGACAAGGACGATGAACTGCATGCCTCCACACCTGTTTCAGTGTTTCTTTCACTTGTTAAGCACGAATCGTCGTCATTGTACTCATGTACATTGTCCGCACAGTCAAGCACATACGACACCACACATTCCACTGACTCATCTTGCAGAAACGCTAGTGTTTCATTTGGCATTTCATTCTGACTCTGCGAAATCCCTTGGGTACCTTTCTGACAAAATGTCAACTTCGGCAAGTGTTTTTTAGATATAACGCAATGTTTGCTTCGTTTATCGTTGACATTTCTCTGCTTCGTATGAACATCACTAGCACTATAGGGAATTACTCGTTGACTAAGCAGTTCAACTAGGCTTAGTAGCCTTATGCTATGCTCACCATTGGGTGCCTCCAGTGCCGCCCCCTGTTGCCATTAGCAACCAATATTTTGGTTGCGTGGTAGGCAATATGTGGGACGTCGAATGGCGTAAACATCATTAACCTTTTGCGACCTCGCACTCAAGAGGTTCCTTGTCAGATCCATACCTCAATGTACCGTAGCATGAAAATAGAAACGCTGGAACAAAATGATGCAGCTCATTGATAAAATGGAGAATTGTGCGGTAATTCATATTCTACCTTTGAAGGTAAACAGTGCTGCAAGAATCCTTTCTGAATCGATGCTAGTGTACGGAAACAGTGTGCCATCACTTGACAAAGTGACCAGGTGACGGAGACAATTTCATTGTGGCTAAACAGGCCACAATCACGAAGAGCGAAGTGGCAGTCCATTTCCCGACGAACCGCCGTGAATCGCAAGAGAAATGGACCTGTTGGCCGAAGACCGGCGTATAATAATGGAGGCGATACACGAAAAATTGCAACTATATGACATTTTGACCACGATGGAGGTCGCCGCCTGCTGGGTTCCGCCATGTTCGCCTCTGTTCAAAAGTCTCGCCGGAACGAGACGGTAGCGGAAATCTTGCAGCTGTTGTCAGACCAATCCAGATCCCTTCTTTTGTGTTTACGATATGTTTTCTATTTTCCAGTAAATTTGATTGTTACTTATTAACTCCTAAAATTCCAAATATTTTTCTTGTAATTTCCCCGTTTCGCAAGTCAGCCTGTATACCATAAACAGTGCTCAGTATGGTGTACCCCTTTGTCACTACAGTAATTACTTCCGAACAGTCTTAAGACACGTATAATTTCTAAATTAACCTCTCTGCATTCTGTTATGTGGAAGATCAGTTACACTCTTTATTCCAATAGCCATAATATCTTAATTCCACGAAAAGAAACATCTGATAAAATTCAAGAGTTCGCTCCGAATTACCAAGAGATATAGCTTCATACATACTTAACGTTTTATCACATGACAATCTCGACGTTTCGGAGGCTCTTATGCCACTTTATATTGGAATATAATTTCCGTAACCAACTGTTCAAGTCACAGCAGACAAATTTTAACTGATGTGACTGGCTCCAAACTGAAACGAGTTATACTAACGTCTGCATCATTACTGGACTTTGGTGTTGCTTACGTTTCCCTGGAGTTAGCTGCACTTGACATAACTGTCTCACGATCACGTATCAACGTGGATGCGATTTCGAATGAACGGTGTAAATTGCACGTAGGGGCTTATCGTGAACTCGCGCAAACATGTTGCTAGGAAATTGCAACAGTCTAAGTATGAGGGAAACGTAAGCATATATGTCACAATTTACGATAGCATTCGCTGGTTTTTGGTCAATGACGTCGATAATATTCGCTTCATTTAGTAGCAGGTTTTATGAATCCATTTCTTGACGGTCACATATGTACGTTCAGTTCCGAGTATTTAGTTTAACAAAACTAAACGAATATTTTTTTTCATTTCTGCTCCGAAGATTGGAACGGGTCTATTATAGAGCACCGGTTCCTTTCGCCTAAAAACTTTGCGAGATGGTAGTGGGGCAGATGGACTCCTTAAAAATGGTTGGGAGTGTATTAGCTGTTTTGCTTGGATCGGAAAGGAGGAATTGAAACTGGTTTTAATTTATATCTGGGACAACGTTTAGGTGTACGTATGTTTACGTGTATCAGTGTACGTATGTGTACGTGTATGTGCATGTGTGACTGGGTGTACTGTGAAAGCAAAAAATGGTTCAAATGGCTCTGAACACTATGGGACTTAACATCTATGGTCAGCAGTCCCCTAGAACTTAGAACTACTTAAACCTAACTAACCTAAGGACAGCACACAACACCCAGTCATCACGAGGCTGTGAAAGCAAATATGCAAATGCCAGACTGAGCTTCATTGGGAGAAACCTCAGGAAGCGTAGTCACCCAGGTCGCTTAAGAACCTAGTTCCACTAGTACCTGAATATTTCTCGTCACTCTGGGATTAGTATGAGATAGTATTGACACAGGCAACAGAGAAAATCCAAAGAGGAGCAGCGCTTTTCGATACAGGTTCATTGGGTAAGCACGAGAGGGTCTAAGAGATGCTCAGCATATTTCAGTGGCAGACGATGCCTGAGAGACGTTCTACAACATTGTGTAATTTGCTGTTAAAATTTCGAGTGCCTACTTCTGTCTGTGCCAAACAATATATAGCTTCCCCCAATGTGTAACTCACGGATAGAATATGAAAATAAAATTAGATAGATTCGAGGTCGCACAGAACCTTACCAAGAATCGATCTTCCCGTGAACCATTGGAGACTGGAACAGGAAAGGGGGCAGCGACATTGTGTTACACAACGAACCTTTTCACGTGACGGAGCCGCAAATAATGGAAAAGCAGAGTAGAAATTAATAAGCAACCAAACCTACGGCATGTATACCGCCCTATACGATTAAGAAACCAGTGTTTCAACAACTTTACTACCAATTTTGTTTCGATTTTCATGGAATTTAATGGTGATTTAAACCATTAACTAAATTTCCGAGATAAAAGAAACTTTTTGATAATGATTCCTAATACAGAGTGGTCCAAAAAATGTATCCACTGTTTAAAAGTCCATAACTGGCAAACTAACTGACGGAGTTGTCTTATCTTTGGTAGTGTAATAGTTTGTAGTTCCGGCAATCACCGCACACGCGTTGTATTGCGTTGTTTTGTTTTGTCAGATGACAGTCGCCAGATAGTCAGTGTTTTGTTCTTAGTTGCACCTAGTTACTCGAGTAAACATAGCTGGTGCAAGGCTTACATTCGATGAAAGGAAGTCAGTTGTGAAGTGGTATTTTAAGTACGAAAACATTAATGAGGTTCAACGGCAATAGCGATATGAGTATCAAACAGAGTTACCGACACGCTTAACGATTAGTCGCATTCGAGACAAATTTGAAGCTGAAGTCTGTGTTAAAGTTGTACACAAACAACGATCTGGATGATCTGTAACAGTAACAAGTCCAGCTAACTCCCGTCGTGTGTTACAACAGTTCACTCGTTCACAACAGAAGTCTGTGAGACAGTGTGCCCGTGAAACTGGAGTGAGTCGTTCAAATGTTCGGCGAATTTTGATGTCATGCAACCAAATGCTACATCTCTCGATTGCTACACGCAATGAACGAGTACGACCCAGATCGTAGAATGGAGTACTGCGAGTGGTTTACTAACATGGTGTGCAACGATGAAGAGTTTGCAGAGATGATTCTGTGGTCTGATGAGGCACAGTTCAAACTAAACGGTACAGTAAATCACCACAATTGCATCTACTGGGCCGCCGAAAACCCGAACGTTCATGTAGACTAAGCCGTGAATTTTGAAGGAGTAAATGTATGGTGTGGGTTGTCTTACCACCACTTCATTGGGCCGTTCTTCTTTGACGGCACAGTTACCGGTGAGGTGTACCTTCAGAAGCTTCAGACATGCGTTTTACCTGCCATCCGAGACTTGTATGGAGACGGAAGAGTTTACTTTCAACAAGGTGGTGCCCCAGCCCACTACCAAAATCGTGTTAGGGTGTATCTCGACGAAAATCTATCAGGAAGATGGATAGGCCGTAAAGGTGCTGTGGAGTATCCACCACGTTCCCCAGACCTAACTCCTCTGGACTTTTACCTGTGGGGAACACTAAAGGACGTCGTTTATCGACAAAAGCCAAGTACATTGGATGAACTTCGAGAATCTATCGTACATTCATGTGCAAATATCCAACTGAACACGTTGCAGTCAGTAGTTCGTGCTGCAGTTCGGTGGCATCGTTTGTGTATGGATGTTAATGGTGACCATTTCGAACACCTACAGTGATATCTTTTAGTTGGACTTTAAGCTACACTTTCACCAAAAACGAGACAACTCTGTCAATTAATTTGCAAGTTAATGACTTTTAAACAGTGGATACATTTTTTGGACCCCTCTGTATAATGAGGAACTAAAATCAGGAGACAGACTTAGGCTGACGTCATTTAGAGAGGAGTGGAAAATTTACATCTAATGGCGACAGTCTTAAAAAGTACCCACTTTTCAAACGGCGGACCTTCCTCCTCGTGGAGACAGACTCGACAGTTCGTTAGCTCGGTGAATGCAAGTATCTCGAGCTACGACTGCTAACCAGCGGTGCAAGCCATGTGGTAAGATTCACCATTATCTCCCCCTTTGTTCCTTGATCTGCTCTAGCGGTTGAGTACCTTCACTTCTACTGGACCATAGTTCTTAGTATCTAGCTATAGTTTCAATACATGTGTTCTGTGTGGTGTACGTTGTCGACGCCTTACACTTTCGAATATTGGGTAGGAAATCAATTTAATATACCATTGACCTATTGACATATAGCACGCCTACAAACTGGGGAAAGCTCCTTCCATTTCCGCCACCTGAGTTTGCAACAACTGTGGAAGGCACACAAAGTATCCTCTACCACACACCGTAAGGTGGCTTGTGGAGTATACTTGTATATGTAGATTAACGTGTTATTGACATAGGATTATCGAAATGTGAGAAGTACGGAGTAACTAACGAGAAATATATTAGCAGAACGAACAAGAGGTCTCATTTAGCATCAGGATGTCCGTTTAAACACGTACTCAAGGTCTCTGCAGGTGACTCCCAGAGTTGTCCGACCCTGGAGAGGGAGCGGCTCTAGCCGTTTCGCTACTGTCCAAACATAACTTTCTCTGGAGACTCGCGTGTGTCTGCCGACACAGTCTTCGCGACTGACGCAGAGCGACGTGTTTGTTCAGCGGGAGTGTCAGAACGCGAACGATGCCCTACAGCTGGCGGTCACTGCTGGTACGACGTGGGCCGTTGACACTCGGATCTGTGACATTTGGACGGAAAAACATGAATCCCATGAAATATACGCTACTGTATCAACACAGGTACAAAAAAAGAAAAAAAATGACTTTCCTAAAGTAACGTCACATGACGTGTAAAAAGCCAATCGAGGAACTAAAAACATAAAGGGGCCTGGATATGATACTCATTCAACATAAATAAAGCTGATGAAACATTTTTGAAAAGAGACCTTGCAACGTTATATACACGATTATTGCACAAGAAGATAAATCTCTGCCGACCGCTGTGGCCGAGCGGTTCTATGTGCTTCAGTCCGGAACCGCGCTGCTGCTACGGTCGCAGGTTCGAATCCTGCGTCTGACATGGACGTTTGTGATGTCGTTAAGTGAGTTAGGTTTAAGTAGTTCTAAGTCTAAGGGATTGATGACCTCTGATGTTAAGTCCCATAGTGCTTAGAGCTGTTTGAACCATTTGATAAATGTCTAACACTTAAATAACATTGTAGTACTTAGTGCTTGGTAGTACTTAGTAAACTTCACAACAGAGGAATTGCTGGGGGATTGGGGGGGGGGGGTGAGTGGACAAAAAGGTGAAAATATCTGCAACACAACGCATTACATGCTTAATGTGGTGAAAGAAAACCCCGCATTCAAAAACGTTTCTATGTGTTTCGGAAAGGATAAATAAGGGTCTTGTATGCTTGTTAAGGGAATTTTACATCATTCTTCCTCCAAAACGTGGCAAGTTACACACCCTTCTCTCCACAGTAGACCACAAAGGATCAATAATACTGAGATTCACTGGCTGTGAGATGCGACAAGTCATCCTCGCGTTTCCAAAACCAGTCCTGGCCGGGGCGAGCTGCGTCGGCAGGCGCCCGCCATCTTGGAATGCAGCATCACAGTTGGGGAACGAACTAGTTCGGTAGAATGGACCTGGTCAAAATGGCCACTTGATCCTTGGCAGGAATCCGAGTTTACAGAGTAACCATGAGGCCCATGGTATACCACGATATTGCTGTCCAAAGCATTACTTAACCACCACCACCACTGGACTCAGCCAGAAGTCGGAAAAAGTTCGAAACAAGACTCGTTGGTTCATAAGACTTACTTCCATTCCTCCACACTTCAGATGTTACGGCTTCGCCACCACGTTTTCCTGTTCTGGCATTCACATCACTGATCAGTAGTTTTGGAATACTAGTTCGCCCTGCGAATACCCGCTTATGGAGCTCCCGTCGTGTGGTGTTCACAGGTTTTGCGAGTGAGACGTTTAGTTCTGTCGTAACTTTTCCAGATGTCATCTACTTATTTTTTGTTAGACTCTTCTTCAATGACGATCTCTCACGATCATTCAACAAACACCTTCGCCTGCGTTGTGACTTGGAGGATGACGTTTCTCAGCTTTCGCTGTATACGTTTTAAATCTTTCATCCGGTGCTTCATGCGATACCAAACACCTCAGCTACATTGGAAGCCCTCACTACACGAGCACCAGCAGTTTTCTCACGTTTGAATTCACTTAGCACCGACATACACAGAACGCTGTTCTGAGTACTACTGACACTTGCAACATACCGGCCCTCAGATTCCCATCCAGTTTAAAACACCGTGCTATTGTCACACTGGAATGCCCCACAAATCTGCATACTGCAATATTCGACCAGCCAGCCGAAAAGAGACACACAATAAGGCCTCTTTCAAGCTATTAGGTGCTGATAGCGCTGTCTCGCATGAGTACACTTATCTCTTCCTTCTTCACAGAGATCACTCAACATCTCCCACTGTTCACGTCCGTTACATACCCTACCACACTTGGTAACATCACTAAACACGAACAACATTAATCATCTCTGTTGGCCGCTTTACCTGTTACAGACAGTTGCAACATTCATTACCTACGTGCCCGCCGATGGAGAGTGCCTGTGTACGAAGTTACATTGGCCTTTGACCGTGTCATCTAGGCGCGTCACAGTTTTTGTCAAGCAGTGTAATGTAAAAACCATGATCCGTCGCCGATGTCAAACAGTAATATAAATGACATGCTTCGTAATGATGTGCACCTAGACACTGCTCTTCTTTACGTTACGTTAACAGCCTGCTTACGACGTCACAAGAGGAGGCGCTCCACATACTGGCGGCGACCGGCCTGCCTCGCAGCATAGCGCAAGGTCAGCACGGCGGCGTTGCCTGCTCCGCCATCGGCGGCCGCCCTGGGCCCCTGCAGGCTGTCGGAGAGCTCCTCACCCACGTCGGCTCATTCTGGCTACTTTAACAGATCCCAAGCTACAGGAGAAAGCAACATTAAAGACACCAATGCATCCAAATATCCAGGCTTGCAAAGAACTTAATGTGACCTAAGGCAATTCAGGTCCGTCAGTTACGCAAACAACTGTTCTTTATAATGTCCGAACACGTTCGATACCTTTGTGGCACCCTCACTGTGTGCATCAGGTCTTACTTCCTACAGTGTTAGGTTCTACAGAACTTTCTTTACGTTATGATATACCTCTCTATTACTACAATCAAGCGGCAAAGAAACTGGTATAGGCATGCGTATTCAAATACAGAGATATGTATAAGACGGAGAATACGGCGCTGCGGTCGGCAACACCAATGTCGGACAAGTGCCTGGCGTAGTTGTTACATCGGTTACTGCTGCTGCAATGGCATGTTATCAATATTTAAGCGAGTTTGAACGAGGTGTTGTAGTCGGCACACGAGCGATGGGACACAGTATTTCTGAGGTAGAGATGAAGAGAGGATTTTGCCGTACGACCATTTTACGAGTGTACCTTGAATATCAGGAATCCGGTAAAACATGAAATCTCCGACATCGCTAAGCACGGAAAAAGATTCTGCAAGAACGGGACCAGCGACGACTGAAAAGGATCTTTCAATAAGACGGAAGTGCAACACTTCCGCAAATTGCTGCAGATTTCAATGCTGGTTCAAATGGCTCTAAGCGCTATGGGATTTAATATCTGTGGTCATCAGTCCCCTAGACTTAGAACTACTTAAACCTAACTAACCTAAGGACATCACATACATCCATGCCCAAGGCAGGATTCGAACCTGCGACCGTAGCAGCAGCGCGGTTCTAAACTGAAGCGCCTAGAACCACTCGGTCACAGCGGCCGGCTTCAATGATAGGCCATCAACAATTGTCAGCGAACCACTCAACGAAAGATCATCTATATGGGCTTTCCGAGCCGATGGCCCACTCGTGTACCCTTGATGACTGCACGACACAAAGCTTTACGCCTCACCTGGGCTTGTCAACAACGACATTGGACTGTTGATGACTGAAAACATGTTGCCTGGTCGGACGAGTCTCGTTTCAAATTGTATCGAGCGGATGGACGAGTACAGGTATAGAGACAACCTCATGAATCCAAGGACCCTGCATGGTAGCAGGGGCTTGTTCAGGCTGGTGGAAGCTCTGTAATTCTGTGGGGAGTTGGAGTGATAAGGGAACCCTGACTCGTCTAGATGCGATTCTGACAGGTGACACGTACGTAAGCATCCTGTCTGATCACCTGCAGTCATTAACGTCCATTGTGCATTCCGACGGCCTTCGGAAATTCCAGCAGGACAATGCGACTCCCCACACGTCCAGAATTGCTACAGAGTGGCTCCAGGAACACTCTTCTGAGTTTAAACATCAAACTTCCCAGACATGAAAATTATTCAGCATATCTGGGATGCCGTGAAAAGTGCTATTCGCAAGAGATCTCCACCCCCTCGTACTCTTGCAGATTTATGGACAGCCCTGCAGGATTCACGGTATCAGTTCCCTTGAGCACTACTTCAGACATTAATATAGTCCACGCCACGTCGCGTTGCAGCACTTGGGTCTCGAGAGTAGTTTCGTAGTATAACGGGCGATCAAAAAGTTTCCCTTCGAAGGCTACGCAGACCAGAATTGGTATGCCAACTAGGAGAAATCACAGTGAGCGTTGGGGCAGTCATCTCACCGACGCACCAGCTGTAAGATACCGTGTCCTGCTGCGTAAGGCCTGTTGTCCATCTTCGGCACCGAAAACAGCGGCGACGCGACATGGTGTGGAAGCAATGAGACCTCGGCAGGTCAATGGAGGGAGCTGGCGCCCTATCTGCATACACATGTTACTAAATTCCCGTAAATTTCGAGAGGGGTTCGATGAGCTCTCCGTGTTCAGGCTTGACGAGTTGGGAGACAGCATATCAATTGGAGCTCGCCACTGTGTTCCACGAACCACTCCGTCGCACTCCTGGCCTTATGACGTGATGACAAATGCCACTGCCTTCGAGAAACATGATCGTAACGAAGGTGTGCAACCAGCGCCCAATACCGTCAAGGTTCGTGGCTCATTGAAGCCCACGTGTGTGTTCCCCAGACCAAAATGGAGCCGCCACCAGCTCGTCTCCGTCCCATGGGTCTCAAGGGGCTATTCCCCTGGAAGACGACGGATTCGCGCCCTCCCATCGTCATGATGAAGACGGTCACCAAAGTCAGTGTCGATGGTCACGTGCCCCTTTCAGTCGTAGTCGCCAATGGCGTGGTGTTAACATTGGCACATGCTTGGGTCGTCGGCTGCGAACGTCCATTGTTAGGAGTGTTCGGTGCACTGTTTGTTCAAGCACATTTGTACCCTTCCCGGCATTACAGTCTGATGTCAGTTCCGTCACAGCTCTCCGCCTGCCCAGTTTTACCAGACTGCTCAGTCTACGACGTCCGACATCTGTAATGTGGGGTGGCTGCCCAAACCCACAACGTTTGCACGTCTACACACGGACAGCACGCTCACTGATACTATAAGCACCGTGCGTGTCCAACAGTTTTCATCTCCTGGGGACGTTGCTATCGGCTGGATGGGATTATATCGATACTAGGTCGGTGGTTCAAATGGCTCCAAGCACTATGGGAGTTGACATCTGAGGTCATCAGTCCCCTAGACTTAGAACTGCTTAAACCTAACTAACCTGAGGACATCACACACATCCATGCCCGAGGCAGGATTCGAACCTGCAATCGTAGCAGCAGCGCTGTTCCGGACTGGAGCGCCTAGAACCAGTCGGCCACAGCGGCCGGCCAGGTCGGTGGTAATAATGTTCTGGTTGATCAGTGTAAGTTAGCGTGACTGGGCGTATCTTTACAACACTGATAGGTGAACGCTAGCGTAGAAGTACGCTGCAAAATTACTCTGTCTGAGCGGGATTCGATGACGCGACCTTACCGTCTCCAGGCTATCACCCCTATCAGCTCTGCACTAGCCTATCAAGCCCGGCTTCTTCAGTACTCATGGATGATGGTACAAATGGACCGAAAGAATTTGGCACATTAAAAAAGAAGAACAATTTTCATCACTTTTCGGACGTGCATTCGGGACATTTTTAATTCGTGTTCCAATGTTTGGACTGGCAACCTTTCAGCCATCCACAATCAATTTTCCACATTGTGGTGCAAAGGCACATGCACTCCTTAATCTATTTTATCGCGTTTATATGATCCCCATGCGGGATGTACGACTACTTCGTAATGGTCTCACAGTCTTCGAATATAGTTCTATAAATTTACCCAACAATGTTTCGTGAGAAAAAAAAACCCTCGCCTTTCCTTCAAGTTCTTCGAGCATATCAGTTACACTTTCGTATGGGTTATACCGATTTGTTGAGGTCACTGCAGCGTGTCCCGTTTCGTTCCTAGTGTGTGCTCGTGCCTGCTCGGTGAGAACTTCAAACACTGAAACAGGACTCCAAAATTGGCAGTACTGGCGCCTATTATGTGTTTTCCTTTACAGATGCATTACATTTTCCGAGAACTCTTCCAATCAATCTAAATCTTCGTTCACTTTCCCTTATAGGTACTAATATCACGTGCTCATCTCATTTCACAGCGCTCCTTAGTACACTCTAAGACATAAACAACCAAAAAAAAAAAAAAAAATGGGACGGAAATCGCTAGATGTCGTGTATATGTACAGACAGACAAATGATTAGTTTCAGAAAAACTGGGTGATTTATTCGAGTTAAGGAGCTTCAACACATTGGGCCTTATAGCACTCCGTCTTCAGGCCACCAGTGATCTACCGGGACCATCCGACCGCCGTGTCATCCTTGGTGGAGGATGTGTATAGGAGGGGCGTGGGGTCAGTACACAGCTATCCCGGTCGTTATGTTGTTATTCTTGACCGAAGCCCCTACTATTCGGTCGAGTAGCTCCTCAATCGGCATCACGAGGCTGTGTGCACCCCGAGAAATGGCAACAGCGCATGGCGGCCTGGATGGTCACCCATCCACTGCCGACCACACCCGACAGCGCTTAACTTCGGTGATCTCACGGGAACCGGTGTATCCACTGCGGCAAGGCCGTTGCACATTGGGCCTTATGCAAGCCTTTATTCGGTTTGGATTGACAGAGATGTTGGAAGTTCTAATGAGGCATATGTTGCCAGACCCTGTCCAACTGGCACGTTAGATCGTCAGAATCCTGACCTAGCTGGACGGCCCGGTCCATAATGCTCCAATAATTCTCAACTGGGGAGGGACTTTGCCACTTTGCTGACCAAGGTGGGTTTTGCAAGCACGAAGGGAGCTTGCTGAAATGTAAGACCAGGATGGTTTGCCACGAAGGGCAACAAAACGTGGCGTAGGCGTACCGCTGTGATATCGGGGTGCGTAGATGACAGCCAAAGGGGTCCTGCTTTGAAAAGAAATGGCAGTCTATGTCTGGGGCGTCTACAGACACGTCTTCCCTTGTCATTGGGGCTCATTTCAAAGCGGGACTCATCACTGAAAACAGTTCTACTCCAGTCGGTGAGATTCCAGGCCGAATGTGCCCAACTGCAGACGGGCTTGTTCACATACAGAGCCACATTTCTGTGAACCACCAATTATGGTTCTTGTAGCCACTGAAGATCCAGTTGCACGTTGGATCAATGATAATGAAGAATTCGGGGCTCTGAGTGCCTCTCTAACGATTGCTCGGTCCTCACATTCTGTCTGTTAGCCGACCCACTTCCTTCTTCACGCTGTGTTCGGCCATCGTTGACCCATTCCTGCCAGCATCGTCAGATAGTGGCATCATTCTATTCAAAAGTCGAGCGATTCGCCAAGTACTCCAACCGGCTTCCGTGAGAGCAACTACACATCTCTCAAATGCTGACTCCTGCGTATATTGTTCACGCGTCTGTCTGTGACGCATAGTTACTGTCCAGCTGGAATGAAACAGGCGAAGAGTTTATGACGTGGTATCGACATGTTCCCCGTTTACTATCCGTACCAGCTGCGCTGTGAAATTGCTCTGCAGCGTCACATATTCATCGATCGGCCGCCAAAGTTTACAAACTGGCCATTGCCGTCAATACCTGTATGAATACTGGATTGTTACTGTGGTATCGATAGTTCCGATGCCACAGCGTAGGTACACGCTCGTAGGTTGGCACTACGAGAGGACTGGCCGCGGTGGCCGAGCGGTTCTAGGCGTTTCAGTCCGGAGCCGCGCGACTGCTACGGTCGCAAGGTCGAATCCTGCCTCGGGCATGGGTGTGTGTGACGTCCTTAGGTTAGTTAGGTTTAAGTAGTTCTAAGTTCTAGGGGACTGATGACCTCAGATGTTAAGTCTCATAGTGCTCAGAGCCATTTGAGCCATTTGAATCATTTGAACTACGAGAGCGGACGAACTACGCCGACCACAGCGCCCTCTAGCCCACGCTGTGGAGCTCAACGAGCGCCGCTCTAGGTTCGGCCCATTCCATCTATAGCAGACGGACTGGGAACGTCGCTTCAACTTCAGAGAGTATTGGCTTGCTATTGAGACTTCCTACTACTTACGACGGGAATACGGCTTCGCACCTACGTCCTCACCATCGCAAAGTCATGTAATCATTTATTAACTTGTTTTTGCCTATACTAAACATCTTTAATTTTACGCGCAGTACCGAAGTGCTTTTCCTCTCCTGCTCCTGCTCGCTTCCATCATTTGGCCTATTTTGCAGATCACAGGAGCAGACCCATGCGCCTTCCAGGTGGTATGCAAAAGCAAAGTGCGTAACTCTTCTGTGGTGCGTCGTTTCTTTTTCTGAGTTGCTTAGGATGAACACCACATATCTGACAATGAGATACTATAAGGTGCTCCATTATATTTCATTTGTCTACATTTAAAGAGAACTGCCATTCACTACGCCAAGTGGAAATTTTGTCCGTTTGTGTAATTCCTGACGATTACCTAACGGTGATAATTTCCATTGCACAATACGTTAGTGCCACTGATCCTCTATGACAAATCGTCAATGTTTCCTGAAAAGTCGGAGGACATATGAAGGGCTTATTTCAATATTGGTACGAGTCCATTTTTGTTCATTTTCAGATACAGAGACCTAAAGCTAAATGAACGCTGAAAAATCTGT
Organism: Schistocerca piceifrons; assembly: GCF_021461385.2. Lineage (NCBI taxonomy): Eukaryota > Metazoa > Arthropoda > Insecta > Orthoptera > Acrididae > Schistocerca > Schistocerca piceifrons. Next base: position 774,004,601 of record NC_060140.1, on the reverse strand, counting down.
AGTTGAGATACCAGAAATATTCAAGCATATGGTTTCTTGCTAGAGATGAAACTTCTGTTTGTTTGGATCATTAATTCCAGAAGCATTATAGGCAGAAAAGTGGAGGTAATGGACTTGTACCACTATTGAAATAAGCCCTTCATATTAAGCTTCCGTGGAGCACATCAGATGTCAGTTCCGCTTTAATGGAACATTCGTCGTCCAATATAGCATACTGGGTTCTAATAGTCTGATATTTTTCAGGCCAACCTCATACGTATGAAGATACTCTTTATTGGTGGACGATATGGTACAGAGTAGAACACCTTTCGTAAATCTTGACTTGGCCTGAACTTCTCGTCCAGACCTTCGAGGCTCAAGGCTGTCAAAGGGCCACCGTGTCGTCCCCCTGACTTGCCGCTTCATTCGGATGCGATATGGAGGGTCACGTGGTCAGTACATCGAGCTCCCGGCCGTTTAGTCAACTTTCCAGACCGTGGAGCTGCTACTTCTCGTTCAAGTAGATCCTCAGTTGGCATCAAGAGGCTGAATGAAGCCCTTACCAGTGGTCCCACAAAGAAAAATTCTTGGCAGTCTCGGGAATCGAACCCGAATCCTCCGCAGGCTTCCGGAAATCTAGGAAGATCTTGCATCTGTTATTTGTAAGATATCGTATATGTACAAAAGAACTTGTGTTTCACAAAAGTCTTCTTTTTTCTGGATCCTTGCTGCTTCCTTAGGATAAGCTTGCTTTCCTGTAGGTACGTCATAAGTTTAGAGGTTAGAATATTCTCTTGGATCCTACAACAGACGGAATTCAGCTATATTAATAAGTAATTATTTGCATCGAATCTGTGCTATTTTCTGATCGGGAGTAAAAGTAAAGTCATATGGCGTGATTTCCCGTAAGGCAGGTTCAGCAGCCTGAATTGGAAAGGTGATTTCTATCCTTCGCACTAGTAGGCAACTTTTCTTCGGAAATTGTGAGCGTCCTGTGTTGCTTAGGTATAACTGTTAATTGCAGGCGACGGCAGTTAGTGCGTGCGTAGTGTGGTGTAATTCATGTTTTGGATGACGATGATGGCATGGAAAGGGTGAAACCCGGTTCCGACACATAGCCTACTCCTCTCAAATTCTCTGAATGCATGGTCCAATACAGCCTTCGTTCAACTTCATATGATTAATGATTGCCTATAGCCTTCTGGCTACTTCTCTACATAGTCGCCGCTCCGACTTAGACTTTTGTCATAGCGTTATACCAACTTATCAATACCCTTATCATAGAGGGAAGCCGTCTGTGCTTCCTGACATTTCTCTACGATGGTCTGCTTCTCGTTGTCCGTGCCAAAATGCTGCTTTTATAGCCAGCGGATCATGTGAGTAGAGATGAAACTCAGGGTGGAGTTATTACAGGCTTGTTGTGAGTGACCAAACTCTTCCCATCTTAAAAGCTGCAGGACCATTATCATTGTATCTGCAGAGTGCGGCCGAGAATTGTCATGAAGAAGGAAACGCATGACAGTTATGATATGTAGGCTGCCTGGCATCAGATGAAATCCCTCGCCATACCCTCATACTTGGCGGGAGACACTACTTTCCAGGCATCTTTAAGTGCTTGTTGCGCCCTCAGAACTGAAAAGAGCGACGTGACGCGTTCGAAGGGCATACTAGAGAGACTGCCCAACACATCTGTGCAAAGAATTTTTCACTGTGGTTTCCATTTGTTGCCCGATCGGACCTTACTTTCCGAATAGCCCTCGTACCTCCTTCCTGTTTCGTATTTTGTCATGCGATGTGCTGTCCTCTCCTCTGTAGGAAGCAACTTAGGTTCCAAAAAAAACGATCGTGTGAAACGCAGCTCGCTGTGTTCGTTCATTAGACCCAGTAGGCAGTGAGTTCAGGGGCCCAAGTAAATGACGCGTTCCATGGCTTCCGGAAGGCACTGAGTACAGTTCCACACTGCCGCCTAACGAACAAAATACGAGTGCACGGAATACGAGACCAACTCTGTGTTTGGACTGAAGAGTTTTAGCAGACGGAACACAGCATCTCATTTTGAACGGAGAGAAGACTTCAAACGTAACAGTAAGTTCTGATGTGCGCCATGGGACTGTTATAGGACCATTATTTTCCACAACGTAACCTATAAATGACCTAGCAGATAATCTTAGAAGTTCCACGAAGCTTCTCATGGATTATGTTGGATCGGGAAGCTTGAAAATTGTAGTGAAATGCGGGTAGACTTGCAGAGTTGACACTTGGTGCAGGCAGTGACAACTGACCCTCAGCGTAAACAAATGTATTGCGAATAAATAGACAGAAAGACCACTTATTATATGATCACAAAATTGCAGAACAGTCACTGGAAGCAGTTACTTCTGTAAAATGTCTAGAAGTATGCGTACGGTGCGACCTGAAATGTGACGACCACATTAAATTAATCGCAAATACGGCAGATGTGACACTGAGAAACACTGAAAAAATCTTCAGGAAATGTAGCCCATCAAAAAAGGCAGTAGCTTATAAAACACTCTTTCGACCAATACTTGAATATTGCTCGTCAGTATGGCATCCGTACCAGATAGAAGTCACGTAGGAAACAGAGAAGAACGAAAGAGAAGCTGCGCGTTTCGATACAAGTTCATTTAGCAAGCGCCAAAGCGTCACTCGGATACTCAGCCAACTCCATTGCAAGACGTCAGCCAACTCCATTGCAAGACGCTGCATGAGAGGCGTTTTGGTCTGCTATTAAAGTTCCGAGTGGGTGCGTTCCTAGAAGAGTCAACAGACACATTGCTTCCTCCTAAGTACATCTCGCGAAAAGACTATAAAGATAAAATTAGAGAGTAAAGACCGTTACGATAAATAGATAGAGAGTAAATGTGTGCAGATCCATAGTTAAGCTGGTTATGTTGCGTAAAGGGTCATACAGCAGGCAAAGAATTACTTTCTTCTGGTAAACTTTCCGGGATGTAAGGTCGTGGTCCATGAAACTCTTCAGCTCCTAACGTTTCGTCCAGAGCTGCGCTGGACTTCTTCAGAGGGGTGTTTCTCCTCCGGTGAGTCTTGCCGACTGACGGGTCGGACGTCTGAGAGCGACTTATATATCGTAGAAAGTGGGCGTGACCAGAGTTACACGTGATACGCAGAGATAATCTTTGTCAGAGATAAAACTTAACTATCGATCGTAATCTCGTCATGGATAAAACTGTCTAGCAATTCTGTAGTGCTACTGTCCAAATATCACCGGAGGAGAAACACCCCTCTGAAGATGTCCAGCGCAGCTCTGGACGAAACGTTAGGAGCTGAAGAGTTTCATGGACCACGACCTTACATCCCGGAAGGTTTACCAGAAGATATGTCATCCGGGCGTGAAAGCTTTCATACAAAGAATTACTTTATTGATCACTAAGTACCATGACGCGTTTTAGAATTATTTCCATATTCAGATATTCAAGTGCAAAGATAGAACAAGGACAAGACCATTACTAGTTGTGTACGTAACGTGAGATGACGCGTCATCGCATGTTACGTACACAACTAGAGACGCTCTAGTCCTTGGGCTGGCTTTGCATTTGGATTTCTGAACATGTAAATACAAGTAATTCCAGAAAGCTCATGCATACTTAGTGATCAATAAAAACATTCTTCAACTGCTGTATGCCTTTTTACGTTACCTAGCCAGTTTAACTATGGATCTACTCATACTTGCTAGGACGGTCGGTAGCCTCCTATGTGACTAACCACAACTTTATTAAAATTACAGAGATACAAGCATACACGGAGGCTTGCCAGGAACTCTTCTTTCACCGAACCGTACGCGACTGGAACCGGAAAAGTGGGAAGTGACAGTGGTACACAAAGTTCCCTCTGCCCCACACTGCGAGGAGTCTTGCGCAGCATAGAAGTAGATGTAGATGTAGATGTAGCCCGGTGCACCTTGGAAAGAGCGGAGGCCTCTCCTGTACAGTCAATGGCAGTGACTGCCTCGCAACGACAGTACTTGAACTTCTGGCCGATCTAGTATGCTGCGTACTGTTGGCAATCGTCCGCATACCTTTCCGGAAAAGGGGGGAGGGGGGTCACGTAAAGTCCCTCGCCACAGTACCTCATGAAATGGGGACATGCGACACTCTCGATGGTAATCCGTCTATCTTTGAGGACGTTAAGCTCGGCTATTCCTTTGGTGCTATCCGAGAGGAGTAGCGTACGTGCTGGAACCGGGCTTCACCCTTTCCATTCTCTCATCATCACCAACACAAAAATTAGACTACACTACGCACACACTAACTAGAGTCACCTACACTTAACAGGTACACTTAACAACACAAGACGCTCACTCTTCACCCTGTGATTATGTAGCTAACTATTGCAAATTAAAAAAAAAATTGAGTTTTACGGCAGTTTCCATTTCGCGACCGAATAGACATTGTATTTCTGCAACATATTCCAAAAAAAATCTGACTGTAATTCCACCAGGTTTTGGGTTTTGGTACCTCGTTCACTTTAAGGATCCTTAATTACTTTTCATTACAGGGGGTGCCTTTTCGACTAATTCTGAACACGTGTGATCTGGTACAGCAATGTTTCAACTTCATTCTATTAATTATTGCTAGAAACCTTCTGGAAACACCGTTATTATTGGGGTGGTGTTCTGTAGGAACTGCAGCATGTACACTGATGACCCTTACTGTTACTTCATTAATCTCAAATCTGCATCAAGTGTTCTTTACACATGTATATGCAAGTGATTTTTCAGTGCAACTGAGCGAACTACGGCCATCTACGTTATGAATATAAGGAAATATTACCCATCGACGTTTCCAACCAGAATATATTTGAAATGACACTAATGATTTTTGTTTTCTTCAGTCTTCTGACTGGTTTGATGCGGCCAGCCGTGAATTACTTTGCTGTGCCAACCTCTTCGTCTCAGAGTAACATTTTCAATCTACGTTTCAGGTATTAGCTGGATGTATTCCAATCTCTGCTTTCCTCTACAGTTCCATTTTGTACCATGGCAGTTATTCTCTGATGTCTTAAAAGATGTCCTACCATCCTGTCCCTTCTCCATGGCTGTGTTTTCCATATATTGTTTTCCTCGCCGAATCTCTGGAGAACCTCCTCGTTCCTTACCTCATCAGTCCACCTTATTTTCAAAATTCTTCTGTAGCACCACGTCTCAAAAGCTTTGATTCTCTTCTTTTCCGCTTTTGACACAGTGCATATTTCATTACTACACAATGCTAAGCTCAAAACGTACGTTCTTCGAATTTTCTCCCTAAAATTATGTTATGTTATGTTAAACGGGGACCTAGAAACGACGGAGAGGCTCCGTCCCCGCCGCAGCCGCAGTGGTCCACAACCTCACGACGACTGCCTCAGTCCACCCCTCCGCGCCCCACACCGAACCCAGGGTCCCAGGGTTATTGCGCGGTTCGGCCCCCGGGGAACGTCTCACACCAGACGAGTGTAGCCCCTATGTTTGCGTGGTGTACACGTACCTGGAGAACTTGTTTGCGCAGCAATCGGCGACATAGTGTAGCTGAAGCGGAATAAGAGGAACCAGCCCGCATTCGCCGAGGCAGATGTAAAAACCATCCACAGACTGGCCAGCTCACCGGACCTCGACCCAAGTCCTCCGGGCGGATTAGTGCCGGGGACCAGGCGCTTCTTCCCGCTTCGGAAAGCCGTGCGTTAGACCGCTCGGCTAACCGGGTGGGCTCCCTCAAGTTAAGTCCTATGTTTGATACTAGTAGACTTTTCTTGGCCAGGAAGGCTCTTTTTGATAGTGCTGGTCTGCATTTTATGTCCTGCTTCCTCCGTCCGTTACTGGTTGTTTTGCTGCCTAGCTGGCACAATTCCTTAACTTCAGCTACATCGTGATCACCAATCCTGATGTTAAGTTTCTCTCTGTTCTCATTTCTGCTACTTCTCATTGCTTTCGTCGGTCTTCGATTTACTTTCAGTCATTAGATCGTTCATTCCATTCAGCAGATCCTGTAATTCCTCTTCATATTTACTGAGCATCGCAGTGTCGTCAGCGAATCACCGATGTCTTTGCACCTTGAGTTTTAATTCCGGTCTAGAACCTTTCTTCAATTTCTGTCATTGCTTCTTCGATGTACAGATCGGAAAGCAGAGGCGAAAAACTACTTCTCTGCTTCACACCAGTTTAATCCGAGCACTTCATTCTTCTTCTTCCACTTTTATTTTTCCCTCTTGATTCTTGTAGATATTGTACATTACCCGTCTTTCCCTATAGCTTAACCCCGTTTCATTCCTCAGAATAGTGAACAAGTTGCTCCATATGACAATGACGAACACTTTTTACAGGTCGAAAAATCCTATGAACGGGTCTTGATTTTTCTTTAATTTTGCTCCCATTATCAACCGCAGCTTCAGAATTGCCTCTCTTGTGCCTTCATGTTTCGTAAAGCCAAATTGATCGTCATCTAAAACAGCCTCAGTTTTCTTTCCCATTCTTCTTTACATTATTCTTGTCAGCAACTTGGATGCATGAGCTGTTACACTGACAGTGCGATAATTCTCGCACTTGTCTGCTCTTGCAATCGGAATTGTGTGGATGAGGCTTTTCCGAAAATCAAGTGGTATATCGCCAGATTCATACATTCTACACATCAACATGAAAAGTTGTTTTTTTGCCACTTCCCCCACCGATTTTAAAAATTCGAATGGAATATTATTTATCCCTTCCGCCTTATTCGATGTTAAGTCTGCAAAAAGCACTCCGTCTTCAGGTCACAAGTGGTCCATCGGGACCGCCGACCGCCGTGTCATCCTCAACTGAGGATGTGGATAGGAGGGGCGTGTGGTCAGCACACCGCTCTCCTGGTCGTTACAATGGTTTTCTGTGAGCGGAGCCGCCATTATTCGGTCGAGTAGCTCCTCAGTTGGTATGACGAGGCTGAGTGCACCCCGAAAAATGGCAACAGTGCATGGCGGCTCGGATGGTCACCTATCCAAGTGCCGGCCACGCCCGACAGCGCTTAAATTCGGTGATCTGATGGAACCGGTGTATCCACTGCGGCAAGGTCGTTGCCACTACAAAGGCTGTTTTCAGATTCTAATACTGGATCCTCTGTCTCTTCGAAATCGACTCCTGTTTCTTCTCTCAAGTCACCAGACAAGTCATGAAGGCCTTCAGCGTATTCTGTCCACCTCTGGCCTGTACATTAAAATTGGAATTCCCTTTGCAATTTGAACGTTACCAGTCTTGCCTTTAATTTCAAAGAAGGTTGATTTGAGCTTTCTATAGGCTGAGTCCGTCCTCTGGACAATCATTTCTTTTTCGATTTCTTCACATTTTTCATACAGCCATTTCGCCTTAGCTTCCCTACACTTCTTATTTATTTCATTGCTAAGTGACTTGTGTTTCCTGTATTCCGGTTTTCCTTCTTTCGTCAATCAACTGAAGTATTTCTTCTGTTACTCATGGTTTATTCGCAATTACCTTCCTTGTACCTACTTCTTGCTTTCCAACTTTTGTGACTGCCCTTTTTAGAGATACCCATTCCCCTTCATCTGAACTGTCTACTGAGCTACTCCTCATCGCAGTATCTATAGCCTCAGAGAATTTCAAGCACCTCTCTTCATTCCATAGACTTCAGTATCCCACTTCCTTGTGCATTCATTCTTTCTGACTAATCTCTTAAACTTCACCGGACTCTTCATCAATACTAAATTGTGATCTGAGCCTACATCTGCTCCATGGTACGGCTTACAATCCGGTTAATCCAGTATCTGAATTCGGAATCTCTGCCTGACCACGATGTAATCTAACCGTAACCATCCCGTGTCTCCCGGTGTTTTCCAAGTATACCTCCTCTTCTTGTGATTCTTGAACAGAGTATTCGCTATTACTAGTTGAAATTCATTGCAGTATTCCATTAACCTTTCTCCTTCCTACTACCAAACCTGTATCCTCTCATAACACTTTTTTCTACTCCTTCCCCTACAACCGCAACCCAATCCCCCATGACTATATGATTTTCATCTCCCTTTATGTACTGAATTACACGTACAATATCCTCGTATATTTTCTCTCTCTCTTCATCATCTGCTTGCGACCTCTGTATGTATATTTGAATTATCGTTGACGGTGTTTGTTTGCTGTCGATTCTGATGAAAATGACACTATCATTGAACTGTTCGCACTAACTCACTCTCTGAGCAACTTCCCCATTCATAACGAAGCGTCCTCCCATTATACCATTTTCTGTTGCTGTTGGTATTTCCTTATACTCGCCTGATCAGAAATCTTTGTCTTCATTCTATTTCACTTCACTGACGCCCACTACATCTACATTAAGCCTTAACATTTTCCTTTCATATTTTCTAGCTTCCTTACTACGTTCGATTTTCTGACATTCCACTCTCCGACTAGTAGAATGTTATCCTTTCTTTGGTTATTCTATCTTTCTCTCGAAGTCATCTCCCATTTTGACAGTCCCCTCCCGGATATCCGAATGGGGGACTAGTCCGGAATCTTTTACCACTGGAGAGATCATCGTGACACTTTTCAGTTACATGCAATGTTTCCTGCAGATACATTTGCAGTGCCTTCTGCATCCTTATGCCGTTGATCATTAAAGATTCTTGTGCGTTTAAGGGCAGTTTACCACCTAAGGAGGAGAGAGTGCCCCGAACCTCTGTCAGCTCCTCCGCCCTCTTTGACAACGCCGTTGGCTGAATGACAGTGTCTATTTATCCCGGAAGTCTTCGGTCGCCGTTGCTGATGACTGTCATTAAAAATTTAAGACTTAGCGTAGTTCGTAACCGGTACTGATCACGTTTAGATATTAATCAAAGACGCTACCCCTACACGACAGGGATCCCGGGACTGTGTTACGCCTGGTATAACAGAGAGACACCTCTACCAGTGCACGTCAGAATTCTACAGCTGCACAAAAGAGGGCTATTGAAACTGTGGTTTGTGATATCGCTGTTCCCGGTGGTCAGTGTCCAAAGACTGTCAAGCGATTTTGGAGTTGATGCGTCCATGTGTATCATACACGTCATGCAGGATCTCAACGGCATCACGCGATTAAATATTTGGGCGTAACATTGCAGAGCGATATGAAGTGGGACAACCATGTAATGGCAGTTGTGGGGAAGGCGGATAGTCGTCTTCGGTTCATTGGTAGAATTTTGAGAAGATGTGGTTCATCTGTAAAGGAGACCGCTTATAAAACACTAATACGACCTATTCTTGAGTACTGCTCGAGCGTTTGGGATCCCTATCAGATCGGATTGAGGGAGGACATAGAAGCAATTCGGAGGCGGGCTGCTAGATTTGTTACTGGTAGGTTTGATCATCACGCGAGTGTTACGGAAATGATTCACGAACTCGGGTGGGAGTCTCTAGAGGAAAGGAGGCGTTCTTTTCGTGAATCGCTACTGAGGAAATTTAGAGAACCAGCATTTGAGGCTGACTGCAGTACAATTTTACTGCCGCCAACTTACGTTTCGCGGAAAGACCACAAAGATAAGATAAGAGAGATTAGGGCTCGTACAGAGGTATATAGGCGGTCGTTTTTCCCTCGTTCTGTTTGGGAGTGGAACAGGGAGAGAAGATGCTAGTTGTGGTACGACGTACCCTCCGCCACGCACCGTATGGTGGATTGCGGAGTATGTATGTAGATGTAGATGTACATTTGCGCCTGAGAGAAGGTGACCATTGGCGGCCGCGCCGACAGTGATGCGCCCAACGAGATACTGGATACGAGAGTGGAACGAAGTCGTCTTTTGAGTACAGTCCTTGTTGTATGTCCATCATCTTGATAGACGCATTTATCTGTGGAGGTTGCGAGGAGAACATCAGTGTTGCAAGTAGCTTCACATGCAACACTAACGGATAGTATGTTGTGAATATCTTAAATCATAAGATCCGATCATGACACAGCAGCTCGGTCGAAACCTGTCGTCTGATAAAATGCCCTCGTTAGTCGTCTTGGCTTCTGGAGTTTTCTTTGGTTATCATACACTGATGATGACTCCCAGAGCGACACTGTCTGAAATATATGAACACGATGCCTTTTATGGCTTACAACAGGGAAACAAAATAAGAAAGAATACTGTTTAATGTATTATCCTATTACAGAAAATCTTTCGTACAACCTGTTGAAAAATGTTCAAATGTGTGTGAAATCTTATGGGACTGCTAAGGTCATCAGTCGCTAAGCTTACACACTATATAACCTAAATTATCATAAGGACAAACACACACACCCATGCCCGAGGGAGGATTCGAACCTCCGCTGGGACCAGCCGCACAGCTCATGACTGCAGCGCTTCAGACCGCTCGGTGAATTCCGCGCGGCGCATAACCTGTGTCACTTCCCTCTTTCCTGTATCATAAAAAAAGTTAGCCAGATAATGCACGACATAAGAAATCAGTGTATCCCTACATGAACTTAACTGTTTGTGACAGCTTGTCACCAGTTTTCTTTTCGTTCACGATGGGGCAACACTGAGTGGTATTTGGTTTGTATCCCTCTCTCACAACAATTTTACATACCTTAGCAAACTCTAGAAGCACTTACATCATTTTTGTGGGAAATAACACTTGTACCCCTTTGCCTCTGACCGCCTCGATTCCAATGGTCAGCAGTGTGTTTGCCTGTAATGTCTGCTTCTTACTTAGCGACAATATTCTTTATCCTTCCTTCCATCAACTTCCTTGTTATACTTACATTAACAGTGTTTTCCGGTCCGTGCTGCAACTTAGTATGAATTACTAGGTTGAGCCGTGTCACGGCTCAGCTCATTAGATTTACCCGCGAGATTATTTCACCTGTTTTCGCCGCAGCGATAGGGGGCGTGGTCGCTGAGCGCTGTGGGCGCTGGTGCGCGAAGCAACAGTTTTGGGAGGACGGCTCGGTGGGGAGATGGCGAGTCGACGAGTCAGTCAGTCAGTCTCGGCGAGTCTGGTCAGTCGGTTAATGGCTCAGTCTGGGAGTCGGTGCAGTGAGGCGACAGAGTCAGTCAGAAGGCAGACACTCGCATGTTAATCGGTCGGCTCTAAGTCTCAGTCGCTGTTGGGTTGTGCACTGAGTCGGCTTCGTCGTTACTCCGCGGTTGGACGAGTTGGCAGTGAGCAGCAGGCAGGTCCGCACGGTGCAAGTACGCGCCGGGGTCGCAAACGGAAGGCCATTGGTCGATCGGTCGGCTGCTCGTCGGATGGCGACAGGACGGAAGCGGCTGGGAGTCAACTGGTGCCTGCCGTTAAGGACTGCGGTAAGATGGCTGTTTGCGAGCATGTGGGGAGGACGGAATGCTCGCTTGCTTAGCGTGGTTCTCCATGACCAGCTGTTGTTTGTCGGACCTAGCACTCGAGTGTAACAGGAAACTGCATTGGTGTGGTTCTCGTCACCTGGCTAAAGCCGACATTTTCATATACTTCATGATCATTACTTATTATGGGGTTGGTACTTGTAGCCAACATTTTGTGATTTGGAATAATTCAGAATATCAGCACGTACCAGGTGTCTACTGTGAATAATTCTTAATTTGTTTCATAGTGTATGGAACGGTATCCACAATCATCGAACATTTTTTGAAAGTTCTCTCCAAATTATTATTACATTAGATCTTGCTAAACTTGGTGCGTTTAAATTGCAAATTCAACTAATACTCCATGGGATATAGATTTTGAGCTGTGTTGTGTATGCACTTAAAAGAACTGTTGTGCTTGAGAAGCACACTTGTGTGTGTAATGTTTTTCAGTTCCATCGTTACGAAGTGACCATTATTTATATTGCCTGATTTCAAATGGTTCAAATGGCTCTGAGCACTATGGGACTCAACATCTTAGGTCATAAGTCCCCTAGAACTTAGAACTACTTAAACCTAACTAACCCAAGGACATCACACACACCCATGACCGAGGCAGGATTCGAACCTGCGACCGTAGCAGTCCCGCGGTTCCGGACTGCAGCGCCAGAACCGCTAGACCACCGCGGCCGGCCTATTGCGTGATTTGTTGGGTTTTGTAGTGAGTGGAACTTTAATTTGTGTGATTCTGTTTTGTAGAATGTTTTTCGTGGTAGCATTTGAGAATCAGTTGTTACAGGAAGTTGCTAGCTCTGAATTGCCACCTCGTTAATCAATCATTTATTGACAGATGGGTTTGTCTGTCTGTAGCAAGTAAGAGGCAGCAACTGTAGTTTGTTAGTACAAAAACTGTTATGCAGAAATTTGAATGGAAAAAAGGGCAGTCATCTTTTATTATAAAGTTGTTGTATAGTATGTTGGAAGATCATTCTTTTGGGCTGGGTTTATTCTGTATCAAACAAATTTAGGTATCACACAGCGGGCAGAAATGACTGTCGAGCACGTAATAGCCTGTATGTGTGAAATAATTCGTGTAGTTTTGTGAGTGATGTGTTAAATTGTTTACTTGTGAGTTGTTTTGAAGATCTGCATTTTTGGTGTTTTCAACTTACGTTGAACCAAAACAGTATTCTTGAGGTCTTGATGACTGCACATGATATACAGGGTGAGTCACCTAACATTACCGCTGGATATATTTCGTAAACCACGTCAAATACTGACGAATCGATTCCACTGACCGAACGTGAGGAGAGAGGCTAGTATAACTGGTTAATACAAACCATAAAAAAATGCACGGAAGTATGTTTTTTAACACAAACCTACGTTTTTTTAAATGGGACTCCGTTAGTTTTGTTAGCACATCTGAATATATAAACAAATACGTAATCAGTGCCGTTTGTTGCATTGTAAAATGTTAATTACATCCGGAGACATTGTAACCTAAAGTTGACGCTTGAGTACCACTCCGCTGTTCGATCGTGTATATCGGAGAGCACCAAATTACGTAGGGATCCAAAGGGAACGGTGATGGACCTTAGGTACAGAAGAGACTGGAACAGCACATTACGTACACATGCTAACACCTTTTTATTGGTCTTTTTCACTGACGCACATGTACATTACCATGAGGGGTGAGGTACACGTACACACGTGGTTTCCGTTTTCAATTACAGAGTGGAATAGAGTGTGTCCCGACATGTCAGGCCAATAGATGTTCAATGTGGTGGCCATCATTTACTGCAGACAATTGCAATCTCTGGCGCAATGAATGTCATACACGCCGCAGTACATCTGGTGTAATGTCGCCGCAGGCTGCCACAATACGTTGTTTCATATCCTCTCGGGTTGTAGGCACATCACGGTACACATTCTCCTTTAACGTACCCCACAGAAAGAAGTCCAGAGGTGTAAGATCAGGAGAACGAGCTGGCTAATTTATGCGTCCTCCACGTTCTATGAAACGCCCGTCGAACATCCTGTCAAGGGTCAGCCTAGTGTTAATTGCAGGTGCACCATCATGCTAATACCACATACGTCGACGCGTTTCCAGTGGGGCATTTTCGAGCGACGTTGGCAGATCATTCTGTAGAAACGCGATGTATGTTGCAGCTGTTTGGGCCCCTGCAATGAAGTGAGGACCAATGAGGTGGTCGCCAATGAATCCGCACCATACATTTACAGTCCACGGTCGCTGTCGCTCTACCTGTCTGAGCCAGCCAGGATTGTCCACGGACCAGTAATGCATGTTCCGTAGATTCACTGCCCCGTGGTTTGTGAAACCCGCTTCATCGGTAAACAGGTAGAACTGCAACGCATTCTCTGTTAATGCCCATTGACAGAATTGCACTCGATGATTAAAGTCATCACCATGTAATTGCTGATGTAGCGACACATGAAACGGGTGAAAGCGGTGACGATGCAGTATGCGCATGACACTACTTTGACTCAGTCCACCAGCTCTCGCAATGTCCCGTGTACTCATGTGTGGGTTCATGGCAACAGCAGCTAACACACCAACTGCACCCGCTTCTTCTGTGACGGGCCTGTTACGGACCCGTCTGCGTGCTACGACCATACCTGTTGCATACAGTTGGCGGTAGATGTTTTGTAATGTGCGGCACGTTGGATGCTCTCTGTCCGAGTACCGTTCTGCATACACCCTGCAGACTTCAGCTGCATTTCGTCGACACTCGCCGTAGATGAGTATCATCTCCGCCTTTTCAGAGTTCGAATACACCATGATCATAGTTCTTACAACACTACACTATCACGGACGTCTGGTAACACGGTGTGCTACAGTTGATCTGCGTGCGGAGACGAATGCAGAATAACAATAGCAGCAAGCGCTACGAACGGACACTGTGACAGCTAGACCAAACCACAACAGTGCACTACAGCCACACTCGTAAACACGGCCGTCATCGTAAACATGTCCCTGCAGATGCTGCTCGCCGACCGTGGCCCCTGTATGTTACAACACGCAACTGAACGTCGGAGGTTTCAATCGTCAACTTTAGGTTACAATATCTCCGGACGTAATTAACATTTTACAATGGAACAAACGGCACTGATTACGTATTTGTTTATATGTTCAGATGTGCTAACAAAACTAACGTGGTTCCATTTAATAAACGTAGGTTTGTGTTAAAAAACATACTGCCGTGCATTTTTGTATGGTTTGTATTAAACAGTTAAACTAGCCCCTCTCCACACGTTCGGTCTGTGGAATCGGTTCGTCAGTATTTGATGTGGTTTACAAAATATATCCAGGGGTAACGTTAGGTGACTCACCCTGTATAGTATACCTTTTACTAACAGTACCTTTATGTAATGTTTCAGAGTGGGGCTGCATGTTCTTCCGGAGAATGTTTTAAAAAAAGGATTTTTCTATTGCTAAAATTTCCTTTAAATGTTAATTGTATTAACTTGGATGTATAACCAATTATTGTTAAATAATAAATTTGTGTCAGCAAGGCTTGGACCAAATAAGTGTGCCTACACCTTCCCCATCCTGGCTCTGCTACCGTCAGTACATTACATAGGTAAACTGATTCATACTGCTAAGGAAAGAAAAGAAAGGAACTGAAAGAAACGCCAGGATTTAAGGCTGCTGACACCAGCTACAAACTGCCAAGCAAAGGTTTACGAGTCCAAATCAGAGATGGCAGCTCACCGAGAGCTGTTTAAAGAGAGATCTCGCAGCCCAGAGGCAGAGGCAGGCACGCGCGCGGACAGCCACGGGTGGCGCTGTGGCCACTGCCGCAGCCGCGGGCACCTGCTGCGAGGCGCTGACGCAAGCCGCCGGCTGCCGTCACACATGTACCTCCTCTTGCGTCACCGCCTTCCAGTGGCCGGGCACTGGCAGCCAACGTCGTGCGACACACCGTGCGTAGATGTCGTCCGTAACTGCCAGAAATCTCCGATCTTCAGCGTTGTTACGGCTTGCAGTGTCAGCTTCATCAGTCGCCCTTTGAGTGAAGCATTGTGATAGCAAACAAGTGAATCTGTTTCTACGGGCCGGCCGGCGTGGCCGAGCGGTTCTAGGCGCTACAGTCTGGAACCGCGCGACCGCCACGGTCGCAGGTTCGAATCCTGCCTGGGATGTGTGTAATGTCCTTAGGTTAGTTAGCTTTCTAAGTTCTAGGGGGACTGATGACCTCAGAAGTTAAGTCCCATAGTGCTGAGAGCCTTTTTTTTTTTATTTCTATGGCACGAGTGTCCGACTTTTAAGCGACCCGCCAGGTTAGCCGAGAGCGCTAATGCGCTGCTTCCTGGACTCGGGTAGGCGCACCGGCCCCCGACCGAATCCGCCCGGCGGATTACCGTCGTCGGTCAGTGTGCCGGCCAGCCAGGATGTGGTTTTTAGGCGGTTTTCCACATCCCGCTAGGTGAATAGCGGGCTGGTCCCCACGTTCCACCTCAGTTACACGGCTTGCAGACATCTGAACACGCTCGCACTATTCCATGAATTAAACTCGACGCAGACAGCAGAGGTACTCTACATCTACATCTACATACTCCGCAATCCACCATACGGTGCGTGGCGGAGGGTACCTCATGCCACAACTAGCATCTTATCTCCCTGTTCCACTCCCAAACAGAACGTGGGAGAAATGACTGCCTATATGCCTCTGTACAAGCCCTAATCTCTCTTATCTTATCTTTGTGGTCTTTCCGCGAAATATAAGTTGGCGGCAGTAAATTTGTACTGCCGTCAGCCTCAAATGCTGGTTCACTAAATTTCCTCAGTAGCGATTCACGAAAAGAACGACTTCTTTCCTCTAGAGACTCCCACCGGAGTTCCTGAAGCATTTCCGTAACACTCTCATGATGATCAAACCTACCAGTAGCAAATCTAGCAGCCCGCCTCTGAATTGCTTTTATGTCCTCCCTCAATCCGACCTGATAGGGATCCCAAACGCTGGAGCAGTACTCAAGAGTAGGTCGTATTAGTGTTTTATAAGCGGTCTCCCTTACAGATGAACCACATCTTCCCAAAATTCTACCAATGAACCGAAGACCACTGTCCGGCTTCCCCACAACTGCCATTACATGCTTGTCCCACTTCATATCGCTCTGCAATGTTACGCCCAAATATTTAATCGACATGGTTGTGTCAAGCGCTACAATACTAATGGAGTATTCAAACATTACGGGATTCTTTTTCCTATTCATCTGCATTAATTTACATTTATCTGTATTTAGAGTTAGCTGCCATTCTTTACACCAATCACAAATCCTGTCCAAGTCATCTTGTATGCTCGTACAGTCACTCAACGGCGACACCTTCCCGTACACCACAGCATCATCACCAAACAGCCGCACATTGCTATCCAGCCACTAACCAATTCCGTCCCGGGGGTAGAGGGTGGCGGCAGGAAGGGCATCCGGCCACCCCTTTCCACTAACCTTGCCAAATCCGTTCCTAACAATTTCGACCTTGCGTCAGCGCGGGACGTGGCACCAGTGAAAGACAGAAAGAAAGAAAGTGCCAGACATTTAAGTTTATACAAAAGCTTTGAAAGAAATATATTTTTCTTTTGCTGATCGTTTTATTCTTTCTCAATAGAGCACACGGTTGTTTTGGATTGTTTTTAGAGTTGTAAAACTACCGTAGGCTATGTAGACTATCATAAGTAAGCGTAGAGTACAGGAAGCTTTCCTAGTAGCTTTGGCCAGTTAAGGTCGTACACGTGTCACCTTATGTTAGGTGTGTCGCATACTGTAGCTATCGAGCATCACCTCATACCCATCTTTTTTTTTATGTAAGCTATTAGCGTTTTGCCGGCCGGGATGGCCTAGCGGTTCTAGGCGCTACAGTCTGGAACCGCGCGACCGCTACGTTCGCAGGTTCGAATCCTGCCTCCGGCATGGATGTGTGTGATGTCCTTAGGTTACTTGGATTTAAGTAGTTCTAAGTTCTAGGGGACTGATGACCTCAGAAGTTAAGTCCCATAGTGCTCAGAGCCATTTCAACCATTTTTGTTAGTGTCTTAGTGGATTCCCCTAGAAACCGGAAGTTGTAAACCGTCTAAAACTGAGTATATATAAAGGGTCTCATAGCCTACGGAATTTTTTGTTCCACCTATTTATCCTGCATGTTGCTTAAAAATAAACAGTATTTGTAGGAAAACTGAACTTATCAATGTTTATTTCACGTTTCATACAGTGCTAGCAGACGCAGTTTTCTCAACGAAAAGGTAAAAAAAGCAAAACAAAAAATGTATCAAACACCTTTTCAATACTTCGTCGCACTTATATAAAACATGTTTCTGTTATCCATAAACACATAAACAACTTTCGCATTCATCAATGATAACAGGGAACACTTGCTATTAATCATGATGAAGAACATTGTACCGATTAGAAAATAACAATAATTATATATACTAAGCGGACAGTATATCGTGGTAGTCGGCCGCGACCATAAACAAACGAGAATTAGACTGCCCGAAGGCAGACGAGCAGTGCGGGGAAATAAGCCCCGCCCCCCTCTCGAAGGGCTGCCATCCTACATCCGTGTTCTGTGCTTCCACAAAAGCAGAACTGAAATAACGGTCATAGGTATCGCTGATTCCATTTGCTGTGGTGAAAGTCGCATTAGAATCCCTTTGTGCACCAGGATTAGTCTCTTCACTCATTGCAAAATAAGGAAAAAAGCAATCTGTTACACGAGACAAATTGGAATAACAAACCATTTGATAGTAGCTAGATCATAATTTTTTGCTGATGTTGGCAGTGGCAGCCATGGCCTGACCTCTACCGCTGTCTTACGCAACGACAATCCAAAACACCTAAGACTGCCACGATAATATCCGTATAATATATTTTTATCAGAATGAGATTTTCACTCTGGAGGCGAATGTGCGCTGGTTTGAAACTTCCTGGTAGATTAAAACTATGTGCCGGACCGAGAGTCGAGCTCGGGACTTTTGCCTTTCGCGGTCCGAAGTAAAGCTGTGAGGACAGGGCGTGTTTCGTGCTTGGGTAGCTCAGCAGCCGGCACGGGAGCTCAACGTGTTCGGTCAGAGAGCTGGTTGGCCTCTGTAATATAAAACCGAGTGAAAGGATCAACAAACGAACTTTAATGGATGTCATGTGACGTCCACAATGACCAAACACAACGATCAACAACGAACAAAATGAAAACAAAAAGTTAGTAGAGCACTTGCCCGCGGAAGGCAAAGGTCCCGAATTCGAGTCTCTGTTGGGAACACAGTTTTAACGTGCAAGGAAGTTTAATAAATTTTTATGTTTCTGAATGTCAGCGGCACTTGCATCAAACGTAATTGCTTTGGTTACTTAAAAGCCCAGAAGTTAAGCAATCAGCTAATTTTTATTGTTTAAAAAATGCGGTTTACATTCTGTAAGGGTATAACATATGCAATGGACATACACTGAATGTTGTGCTGTTGCAATTATGCGAAAAAAGCAAACCAATAACAAGAGAAACCATCGGCTCCCAGTTTCTCTATTACACATTGATTTATGTTTCTTTTCTTAATATTGCTACCAATACTACCGCTAATTTCACCATTTACTGCGTCACTTACGTAGTGTATTAAATCTATGGATCGACTAATGCGGTGCGTTGGTTAAGACACTGGACTCATATTCGGCAGGACGACGGCTCAAACCCGCGTACAGCCATCCAAATTTTGGTTCTCTGTGTTTTCCTCACATCGCTTCAGGCAAATGCCGGGATGGTTCCCCTGGAAAGGAACGGCTGGTTTCCTTCCCTATCCTTCCCTAACACGAGCTTATGCTCCGTCTCTAATGACCACGTTGTCGGTGGAACGTCAAACACTAATCTCCCTCTGCTCCTCCGAAACTACCAAACCGTAGTTCTGGTAGAGCAGAATACTAACTTTTATACACTACTGGCCATTAAAATTGCTACACCTCGAAGATGACGTGTTACAGACGTGGAATTTAACTGACAGGAAGAAAATGCCGTGATATGCAAATGAATAGCTTTTCAGAACATTCATACAAGGTTGGCGCCGGTGGCGACACCTACAACGTGCTGACATGAGGAAAGTTTCCAACCGATTTCTCATACACAAATAGCAGTTGTTCGGTGTTGCCTGGTGAAACGTTGTTGTGATGCCTCGTGTAAGGAGGAGAAATGCGTACCATCACGTTTCCGACTTTGATAAAGGTCGGATTGTAGCCTATCGCGATTGCGGTTTATCGTATCGCGACATTGCTGCTCACGTTGGTCGGGTTCCAGTGACTGTTAGCAGAATGTGGAATCTGTGGGTTCAGGAGATTAATACGGATCGTCGTCCTGGATCCCAACGGCCTCGTATCACTTGCAGTCCAGATGACAGGCATCTTATCCACATGGCTGTAACGGATCGTGCAGCCATGTCTCGATCACTGAGTCAACCGATGGGGACGTTTGCAAGACAACAACCATCTGCACGAACAGTTCGACGACGTTTGCAGCAGCATGGACTATCAGCTCGGAGACCATGGCTGCGGTTACCCTTGACGCTGCATCACAGACAGGAGCGCCTGCGGTGGTGTACCCAACGACGAACCTGGGAGCTCGAATGGTAAAACGTCATTTTTCGGATAAATCCAGTTTCTGTTTACAGCATCATGATGGTCGCATCCGTGTTTGGCGACATCGCGGTGTACGCACATTGGAAGCGTGTATTCGTCATCGCCATACTGGCGTATCACCCGGCGTGATGGTATGGGGTGCCATTGGTTACACGTCTCGGTCATGTCTTGTTCGCACTGACGGCACTTTGAACAGTGGGCGTTACATTTCAGATGTGTTACGACCTGTGGTTCTAGCCTTCATTCGATCCCTGCGAAGCCCTACATTTCAGCAGCATAATGCACGACCGCATGTTGCAGGTCCCGTACGGGCCTTTCTGGATACAGAAAATGTTCGACTGCTGCCCTGGCCAGCACATTCTCCAGATCTCTCACCAACTGAAAACGTCTGGTCAATGGTGGCCGAGCAACTGGCTCGTCACAATATTCCAGTCATTACTCTTGATGAACTGTGGTATCGTGTTGAAGCTGCATCGGCAGCTGTACCTGTATACGCCATCCAAGCTCTGTTTGGATCAATGCCCAGGCGTATCAAGGCCGTTTTTACGGCCAGAGGTGGTTGTTCTGAGTACTGATTTCTCTGGATCTATGCACCCAAATTGCGTGAAAATGTAATCACATGTCAGTTCTAATATAATATATTTGTCCAATGAATACCCGTTTATCACCTGCATTTCTTCTTGGTGTAGCAACTTTAATGGCCAGTAGTGTATTTGTCGTGCAACTGCTAGCAGGCAGTCATTTGGGACTGCGCCTCTGACCTTAAGTTACGAGAGTGAAGTGCAACGTATGTGCCTCTCGACTGTATGGAATCAGCGCAGTTAAGATTGATCGACGTGATTATATGGTATGATAGTAAAAAGGATCTGTAGTATTTGTACTTGCACAAGACCCACAGTAAATGATATTGTTAGATTTGTTGATGTATCGCCATGGACAGCCAAAGGTTTCTAGAAGCAATAGTGCACCATTCGTAACCATGCAACATGGTGTAAGAACAGTGATCCTATAAATGTCCTAACGAACGGAAGCCAGAGACGATTGCCACAGCCTGTCACTGGCTGTCGGCTTCAAACCCGACAGGATTATCACCTGTTAATAAATGCACTTCCGTCTCCAACGGGTTCCGAAGCGACATTGCAAAGTGAACTGCTTGCAATGTACATTTAGAGTTGGATACCTTGCAAAAGATCATTTCTCGCAGTGTCAGATAAATCTGGCAGACTTCATTGGATAAACCAACACAAAAACCGGACAACAGCTGATTCGAACCTTGCAGTGTGATCCAAGAGGTCGCGATTTTGCCGCTTTGTAAATGATTGTACGTGTTGAATGGTGCGACAGTACGATGAGGCTTTCAGCCCTACTATGGAAAAAGCGCCATTGTGGCTGGAGGTGGGTCTGATATGTTTTGAGCAATTTGTCGTGCCATTTGTGAGGTTCCTCCTATTTTAGAGAGCGTTTTATTTTCTAAATTTTACACGTTTATGCCCATGCTGCAGCTAGCAGGAGCTAAGGCTCGGTGCACACGAGCGAGTAACAGCCGCGCGTGCTCGCTACGAGATCGCGGGGTCAGAAATTGTTTCGGTGCACACATGGCGGCATTGCAGAAACAGTCGCGCAGCGCTACTGGTTTGGAAGCCAACCAGTATGCACGCAGGCAGAAGAAAGCAGATGGTATTTACTTATTTAGTTTTAGAAACGCAACAGGAGGTTTCGGACTCACCCAATGATATTAGATTTAGATTAAATTAGATTTAATACTATTTCCATGGATCATGAATACGATATTTCGTAATGATGTGGAACGAGTCAAATTCTCCAATACATGACATAATTAAGTTAATTTAACAACATAATTAAGTTAATATAACAACTTTTTTATTTTTTGTTTTTTTTTAATTTTTTATAATTTTTTGTTTGTTTTTTCTTTTTTTCTTAATTTATATCTAAAAATTCCTCTATGGAGTAGAAGGAGTTGTCATTAAGAAATTCTTTTAATTTCTTCTTAAATACTTGTTGGTTATCTGTCAGACTTTTGATACTATTTGGTAAGTGACCAAAGACTTTAGTGGCAGTATAATTCACCCCTTTCTGTGCCAAAGTTAGATTTAATCTTGAATAGTGAAGATCATCCTTTCTCCTAGTATTGTAGTTATGCACACTGCTATTACTTTTGAATTGGGTTTGGTTGTTAATAACAAATTTCATAA
Organism: Schistocerca piceifrons; assembly: GCF_021461385.2. Taxonomy (NCBI): domain Eukaryota; kingdom Metazoa; phylum Arthropoda; class Insecta; order Orthoptera; family Acrididae; genus Schistocerca; species Schistocerca piceifrons. The sequence continues at coordinate 773,982,483 of NC_060140.1, read as the reverse complement.
GAGATTATATATACTGAGAAGCTACTGTGAATATCCCTAGATCCTTAAATAAATGTCTGCAGGTTGATCTTGGGTGGACTCCAGCTATTATTCTGATTACACGCTTTTGTGCAATAAATACTTTATTCCTCAGTGATGAATTACCCCAAAATAAGATGCCATATGCAAGCAATGAGTGAAAATAGGTGTAGTAAGCTAATTTACTAAGATGTTTATCACCAAAATTTGCAATGACCCTTATTGCATAAGTAGCTGAACTCAAACGTTTCAGCAGATCATCAATGTGTTTCTTCCAATTTAATCTCTCATCAATGGACACACCTAAAAATTTTGAATATTCTACCTTAGCTATATGCTTCTGATTAAGGTCTATATTTATTAATGGCGTCATACCATTTACTGTACAGAACTGTATGTACTGTGTCTTATCAAAATTCAATGAGAGTCCCTTTACAAGGAACCACTTAGTAATTTTCTGAAGGACATTATTGACAATTTCATCAATTAATTCTTGTTTGTCAGGTGTGATTACTATACTTGTATCATCAGCAAAGAGAACTAACTTTGCCTCTTCATGAATATAGAATGGCAAGTCATTAATATATATTAAGAACAACAAAGGACCCAAGACCGACCCTTGTGGAACCCCATTCTTGGTAGCTCCCCAGTTTGAAGAATGTGCAGATCTTTGCATATTATGAGAACTGCTTATTTCAACTTTCTGCACTCTTCCAGTTAGGTACGAATTAAACTATTTGTGCACTGTCCCACTCACGCCACAATACTTGAGCTTGTCTAGCAGAATTTCATGATTTACACAATCAAAAGCCTTTGAGAGATCACAAAAAATCCCAATGGGTGGTGTTCGGTTATTCAGATCATTCAAAATTTGATTGGTGAAAGCATACATGGCATTTTCTGTTGAAAAACTTTTCTGGAAACCAAACTGACATTTTGTTAGTACTTCATTTTTACAGAAATGTGAATCTACTTTTGAATACTTTACTTCCTCAAAAATTTTGGATAAAGCTGTTAGAAGGGAGATTGGACGGTAACTGTTGACATCAGATCTATCCCCCTTTTTATGCAAAGGTATAACAATACCGTATTTCAGTCTATCAGGGAAAATGCCCTGTTCCAGAGAGCTATTACGCAAGTGGCTGAGAATCTTACTTATCTGTTGAGGGCAAGCTTTTAGTATTTTGCTGGAAATACCATCAATTCCATGTGAGTTTTTGCTTTTGAGCAAGTTTGTTATTTTCCTAATTTCAGAGGGAGAAGTGAGTGAGATTTCAATTGTATCAAACTGCATAGGTATGGCCTCTTCCATTAACAGCCTAGCATCTTCTTATGAACACCTGGATCCTACTATATCCACAACATTTAGAAAATGATTATTAAAAATATTTTCAACTTCTGACTTTTTGTTCGTAAAGTTTTCATTCAATTTGATGGTAATACTGTCTTCCTGTGCTCTTGGTTGTCCTGTTTCCCTTTTAATAATATTCCATTTTTTTTATTTTTATTATCAGAGTTGCTGATTTCAGACATGATACACATACTTCTGGATTTTTAAATAACTTTTCTTAATATAGCACAGTAGTTTTTATAATGTTTGATAGTTTCTGGGTCACTACTCTTTCTTTCTGTCAGATACATTTCCCTTTTCCGGTTACAAGATATTTTTATACCCTTAGTAAGCCATGGTTTGTTACATAGTTTCTTACGAGTATATTTAACTATTTTCTTGGGGAAGCAGTTTTCAAATGCACTTACAAAAGTGTCATGAAATAAATTATATTTTAAATTCGCATCAGATTCACGGTACACCTCATCGCAGTCTAACTGCTGCAGGCTTTTCCTGAAATTTGCAATTGTTAAATCGTTGATTGAATGTACTACTTTGGAGGACTGTTTAGTACTGCTGAATGGAGCTATGTCATATATTGTAACTAGCTGTGCACCATGATCAGAAAGACCATTCTCAACAGGCTGAGCATTTATCTGGTTAAACTTATCTTGGTCTATAAAGAAGTTATCTATCAGTGAGCTGCTATCCTTTACCACCCGAGTAGGAAAATCAATCACGGGTGTCAAATTGAAAGAACCGAGTAATATTTCGAAATCATTTTTCCTATTACCCTCTTTCAGAGAATCTACATTGAAGTCCCCACAAATAATAATTTGCTTCCCCCTGTCTGACAGATAGCACAACAAGGAGTCCAAATTTTCCAGAAAAAAGTAATATTTCGAAATCATTTTTCCTATTACCCTCTTTCAGAGAATCTACATTGAAGTCCCCACAAATAATAATTTGCTTCCCCCTGTCTGACAGATAGCACAACAAGGAGTCCAAATTTTCCAGAAATAGACGAAAATTTCCCGATGGGGACCTGTATACAGTTACAATTATAAATGTGCCTTTATTTATTTTAAGCTCACAGGCACATGCTTCTATATGTTTCTCTACACAAAACTTTTTTGTTTCTATACTTTCTGCACAATGGTAACTTTTGACATATATGGCAACTCCCCATTTCTCCATATTTCCTCTAATTACATGTGCAGAGAGCTTATGTCCACTTACGTTTACCTTATCCATATCAGTAACAATGTGATGCCCAGACAGGCATAGTATATCTATTTCATCCACAGCTTCTAAATCTTCTAAACAAACCAGAAGCTCATCTATTTTATTCTTTAAACTCCCAATATTTTGATGAAATATACTTACATTATTTTTAATTATACTTTTATGAGAACCTTTCCTTATTCTAACATTTGCAGTACTCTCCTGTCTGAGTTTCTCATTGTGCTTGGGCCTAGTTCCTATCCCAGTGGTCACATGGTGTTCTGAGAATGAATAGTTCACCTCTACTGAAAGTAGTGGCCAAGACACTGTTAATGGATTTACGAAAAAATGAAAGTAAATTATTCATTTTTGAATTAATCCAGTTGCTGCCGTAAGGTCCCGAGCAAGGCTATCTGCACTACTCCGTGGCCGTCTGCGGACAGTGATGGAGAGATATCGGCCTTATTGTCGTGTTGTACATACCACGGACGTCCCGTACTGTAGCGCCTGAACACGTTTCCTGTCTGCTGGAATCGTTTCCATAATATTGAGATCACACTTTGTGGCACACAGAGGGCCCGTTCTACCAGAAGCTGCTGTGTTTGACCAGCCTCCTGTCGCTCTAGTATTTTACTCCTCATAACGTCATCAGTATGTGTTCTTTGCGCCATTTTCAGCACACAGTCACCATGAGCATGCCTGAAAATGTCTGCACACTTACTCGCTGCACCGTACTCTGACATGCACCAACACACCTCTGCGTATGTGGACTGCTGCCAGCACCACCGTGCGACGACCGCAGGTCAAATGCACCGCATGGTAATACCCCGAGATGATTTAAACCCGCAAACCGCCCACCAGAGCGTTGTTTCACCATGTATCAGCATTATCCTTAATTTATGAACATGAGTGTACATTATAAACACAGAAACGGTCACACACTTTGTAAAATGGGAAAATTTGTAAATCTGTGTGGGAAGTCTTGCGTACACCAAAATCCACAGAAGGGACGTGGCTGGAAAACACGAGGGGTTTCGAAAAGCGTGTTATATGATCTGGACAATGAAATCACATTACTCAAACAGTTCGCCCCAAATCTGACAGACAAAGATGTAGAATGAGATTATCCCCCAGAGTGCGTTAGAGCGTTCTCGATTGCGCTCAAGAAGATGACATCGACCCGCAGTGACCCATCAGGAGTTACCAAGCTGTCAGAAGTCTTGTAGTCGACTGATGGAGCTCCCACTGGACAGGCAGGCCCTGGCACCCCAGAAGTGCCGGCAGCAATGATCATGAATAGAGGAACCGAAAGGCACCGTCACACAGCGGTGACGACAATGTTAGTGCGTTAAGCACCGTGAGATGAACTGGTATTGGAAGACCCTCAGTCTCCCCATCAGCGGTGTGGTAGGCGACCCACTGAGAAGTCTGACCTGTGACAGATCGTGGTTACTAGGATACTGTTATCTCTGGAATGTCCACAAGGAGTGCTGGAACATCTAGCACATTGAATTTTCTCATTATGAGAGTACTGAAGGGCGATCTGTTTTAACTGTTAAAAACATTTCAAAAGCCAAGACGGCACAAAGTATTTTCTATTCAAGGCAGCTGGTTTGAACAGTCTCAGTTGTCATCTTCAGATCTAAAACGTATTTTTTTTTTGGTAGTAAAACATGTTCGTTTTACGCTGGACACACATGCAGGACACATACGTTTGAAAGTTGGCTGTTTAGGTTTTTATGTTGGTAACGCCACGTAGCGCTCTGTATGAAAATCACTGACTGTGCTGTGTGCAGTCTGTGGCTGGTTGGCATTGTTGGAATATTCGTAAGTGTAGTGTTGGGCAGTTGGAGGTGAGTCGTCTGCAGTGATGGATGTGGAGAGAGAGAAGCCAGAGTTTTGAGAGGTTACTATAAGCGGACGATCTGGACGTGTGCGCGCCAGAAAAAGGAAATTTATAAAGATGGAGGTCATGAATTTTTATATATATATATATATATATATATATATATATATATATATATATATATATATATATATATGTTATAGTAGTTCGAGTAACGAAGATTTTCGTGAGGCAAGTGATTCATGAAAGGTATAGATTATTGTTAGTCAGGGCCATTCTTTTGTCGGGCGGGATTATTGAAAGCCAGGTTGCGTTGCGCTAAAAATATTGTGTCAAAGTTTAGTGATGATCAGAATAAGTAAAGAGAGAAATGTCTGAGCACGTTCAGTTTTGCTCAGGTGTTTGAAAATCAAATAAAGTAAGAGGTTTTCCAGCACTGACACTTTTAATTTTTCTAAGGGGACGTTTCACACTGTCCTGCATTTGTAAACAGATGCACTGTTGTGCAATATATTTGTATCTTCTAACAAGCATCTATGAGCATTATTTATATAGACATGACCTTTTGGACAAGGTGCTGTGTGTTTTTAAATATTTTAGCGGTGACAAATATCTATAATCTGCTGAGTTTTATCCACTTGACATCTTGTGCTTGAGGTTCAGCGTAAAATGAACATGTTTTATTACAAAAAATCATTTAAGACCTGAAGATGACAGCTAAGACTGTTGAAACCGCCTGTCTTAAAAAAATATTTTGTGCTATCTTGGCCTTTGAATGGTTTTTATCTAATACATTGATGTCACTACCTGTAATCTTACTCTGAACACCATAGATCCTAATGACCAACTGAATTCAGAGCTGGAGAATTGCGGTATTTACGGTGACTGGCGAGAGGCAGTGATATGAGGCACTGTGCGTTAAAACTGAATATGGCATCTTTATTTACTAACAGTCAGCGTTCCTCGTTCCGTTGTGATCGCTTAAAAATTTGTTACAGGTTTTTAACTGCACAGTCAAGTCTCCACAGATATGATTGCGTCTGACATATAGTTGTTGCTCCATGTAACAAGAGCTAGTGAATATATCTCTGCCCCTCTCCTTCAGTGAACATTCCGCTGTATGTGTGACTTTCTGCTTGGCGATTGATGCCGATGTAGCAAGGTTTGCCCATGTCCGCGATCAACTTACTGTGTTGATGGTTTCTGTCAAATGGTTAAAATGGCTCTAAGAACTATGGGACTTAACATCTGAGGTCATCAGTCCCCTAGACTTAGAATTACTTAAACCTAACTAACCTAAGGACATCACACACATCCATGCCCGAGCCAGGATTCGAACCCGCGACCGTAGCAGCAGCACAGTTTCGGACTGAAGCGCCTAGAACCGCTCGGCCACCGCGGCAGGCCGATGGTTTCTCTCCGCCGCATAGCTATATCACCACCTCTGCCTGGTGTCGCCTCTGGCTGTTCTAACGTGAACTTAAGAAAAATTTTAATTGCTTCCCCTTTTCTATTCCGTTGTGTAATATCACTATATATTAGCACTGGTTGCTAACGAGTTCACAGAACTGGTAAATTCTGATCCGTCAGTTGTACCATCTTGCTGCAAAGCTAAGCACCACCAGTTCAATTAATCTCCAGGTCTCTTCTGCAAACCTATCTTTCAAACATATTAGATTCTTTTCGGTACTCCCTCTCTCCGTTATTTTGTTCATTTTCAGAAGCGTCTTTCTGAAAGATTCTTTAACATCATTTATTTTTTGACGACCGGATATTATACTCAAGACTTACTTTAATAAACAAGATACATATGAAATCACAGACACACACACACACGCGCACACATACATACACACCACACACACACACACATACATACACACAGTGTCTTCTTATGCCGAGAAATGCACGCTTCCATGGTTCCAGTTTTCTTCATAAGCACACCGGACCAAATATTATTCACTGTCAGAAGGCATCAGGTTAATATCTTGTAATATCGCCTCTCCAGCCTTGATAATTACCTCAATACGGACGAGTCAGAAAGTCCAAAGTTTTTTCGCTTATACCATACCAAGCTCAAGCTACTCATTGATAATTAGATCCCACAGAGCTTTTAGAAAACTATCAAACTGAGGGAATATTGACTGCTACCTTTTACCCATTCTCCGAAATAGTCTCAGAACTTTTCTATGGGACTAACAGAAGGTAATTCGACAAGGCAGTATGAGTGAGATAGGTTGTCCGAGTGTTTGTCAGACGTATGCATCTTACCCCCTGAACACGGCAGTTTTTGTCTTTGAAGACAGATACAACATACTCATTAAGGAATTAAATCAGATTCCACCTTTACCCTACATATAAGCGTGGTCAGTATGTCAGGTACCAGCACATGAACAGGTGACACCTGATTATAACAGTATACGAAAATGGACTAACTTTGTAAATGTATTGAACGGTCTCTGTTAGATTCCTTTCATGCTATTTTTCTGGATTTATTGTTGTTTACGTCATACATTTGCACCTCTAAATTTACGGTGGTATTTCTAAATTTATCTGGTAGGAGACTGAGGAGTAGAATATGTTACATTGACATATAAACACGAACAACTTGTCATACAACACTTTCAAATACATTTTCATATGTAATTCTTATCATACAGAGTTTCATATGAAACCCGTATGCGCCTCCTTTAAGTGGTGTACATGATGTTCTAAAGATACTGTCATCTCCTTCCCTTTGATGTGAAAGGATGAATGAGTGAGATTATTTATAGTTGCATGTTTGGTGGTAGCAGAGAAGTTCTGTCTGGTAGAGAACGGTAGTACCAACGGATGAGTAGGTAGATACGATTCCTAAGGCAAAGAGGTTTGTCTCCTCGGTGTGGTTCTGTCCGTCCCTTGACAAGTTGGTAAAGGAAGCTACCTCTCTGGTCACTTCCTATTGTATCTGTGGGATACCCTCGGACGGGGGCCCCTGCTAGTTAGTCTGCGGGCAGTTTCTCATGTGATAACATGGTCGGGTGTGTTTGGTGAGTCCGAAGCACAATGAAATTCTTAATTTCCCAGCCTAACTAAAATATTAATTACTTTTCTTACAGATGTATATCTAAAATGTTTTCTATATATTATAAATAGCGATGCAGAGCGATTTCAGTGTTGGTTTCGGAGTTTATTGCGGTAGTTGCTTTGCTTCCAATCCAATAAACGAAAATGCAAGCACGTTAGCTCATGAGGCGTAAGTCTGATTAAAATCATCGCTCTTTAGTGTGAATGGGCGTAGTAGTGTCTTCGTAGTGTGTGCTTTGTAGTAACACTATCACATGCTCGTTAAATTGTTTAACGAGCCATCAGATCAATACTATGGCGTTATTAACGCAGTTCGGAAGTTTCCTGTAAGTAATATGTATGGATTTGATTTCTTCATTAAAATCGTTGTGAAATTACATATTTTCCGTAAATGTACTTGTGCACGTGTAACATGTGCTGTAGTAACAAACCTAGTCCTCAGCTACTATTCTGCGTAATATTTCGCGTTTTCAAACTTCATTAATCGCTATCACGAGCAGTTTTCCTATTTCACAATTTCTAGAAAGATTTTTATAGAGCATTTTGGTAAGATTGTGGTTATATCGAAACAACGTGATTTTTGTCTTAACTTCCAATACCAGTCTGTGGTTGTCCATTGGGAACATGACTACGCTAGGAGTGGAATTTCTTTCCCTAAATAGAATGAATTGGTTCTGGTATTTTTTTTTCTTGTGTACTCGTGAACTATCTTTGTGTGCTTGTTTGAATGCGGTATCCCATCCTGTTTCCTATTCTCTCTGTTTCCTATTCTTTGAAAATCACGTTTTATGCTAACTGAACCCCCTCTCAATTACACTTTCCTTAATCAATTTACAACAGTAAATAAGGTGGCAGCTTTGAAATAGGCTTACCATGTGTTACCCGTTTTATTGAACGTCGATGAATTTTAAAGTAAATATAAAAGTTTAAACTTAAATATAAAAGTTTAAACTTACTTTACTTTTCTTTAATCTAATTTTCTCTGTCATCTGATTACTTAAAATAATAATACAATAATAAAAATGAGCTAATAGTATGGGTGACTATTGCGTAGATTGAAAAATTTATATCAGTTATAAAAATTTATGTATCAGTCACCCACGTATACTTTCCACCCTAGGTTCGGTAGGTGTTTTAAAAACACTAGGCTCATATAGTATTACCTTGGTATTTCTGCAGCATAGTTTACTATTGACGGCAGTGATACAGGATACCTTTTATTTTATTTACTGCCACCGTCAGTATGTTGTTGTGTTGGCCTGAGTGACAGAGCGACACGATACTACTTTTCAATTTAGTCAGCATGTCTATCTAAACAGCGGTCGTAATTTTCTACCAGTCATTCACCTGTCTGACTACTGAAATCCACTGCTTGGTAGTGGAGTCACTAGCGAACCACTCCGTGAACGTCGTCGTTACTGAAAAATCTTTCAGCTTGCCGAAAGAATGGAAACAGGATGGTGCAAGGCCTGGACTGTATTTGGGTTCAAACGGCTTTGAGCACTATGGTACTTAACATCTGAGGTCATCAGTCCCCTAGAACTTAGAACTACTTAAACCTAACTAACCTAAGGACATCACACACATCCATGCCCGAGGCAGCATTCGAACCTGCGAACGTAGCGGTCGCGCGGTTCCAGACTGAGGCGCCTAGAACCGCTCGGCTACAACGGCCGGCGACTGTATTTGGGATCTAGTTAAATATTGACGGCAGTGATACAGGATACATTTTATTTTATCTACTGCCACTGTCAGTATGTTGTTGTGTGGGCCTGAGGGACAAAGCTACATGATACTACTTTTTAGTTTAGGAACCATGTCTATGTAAACAACGGTCGTGATTTTCTAGCAATCATTCACTTGTCTGACGACTGAAATCCGCTGCTTGATAGTGGAGTCACTAGAGAACCACTCCTTGAACGTCGTCATTACTGAAAAATCTCTTTGCCTCACATATTCTTTCAGCTTACCGAAAGAATGGAAATAGGATGGTGCTAGGTCCGGACTGTATTTGGGATCACATTTGTGGGGTCTTGGTCAAATTATTGACTCCATTTCACCACGGCTGCATGCGACATTAAATTTGATCCATACACCGCTAGAATTCCACGGGGAATATACATGAAATACAGATCTGGTTTTTTTTTCATATTCTTGATATCTGTGGGACGCTGCTCGCATAAAGTGAACTGCTACGACGTATTGGATGTGTATTCGTATCGCATGGACGACTGCAACGAGATTTTGTACTGCGGAGCGTTTTGTGTGAATGGAATGGAGCATGTAAAACCAGTCGCCGGCGTATAGCCTGGTCCTATATACGACACGGGGGGCCGCCGAACCTAGAGTTACAGCTGGTTCACACCAGAGCAGCAATTTAGTCCAGAGGCTGGTGATTTAGTAACTAAACGTTTTCGGATAAAATTATTTAGTAGAGCAGTTTGGTAAAATGATTGAGTGTAGGGATTCAGTAAAGTGGGTGGTTAGTCGGGTCGATTAGTTCCTCCACTCCCACTACCTCACTAATGGACAGGTCTGAACAGCATCTCCGGCAGAGTTCATTAGCAGCGCATCCTTATTCCGCTCTCTCTTATCTCTGTTTCTTGCGAATCTCCGAAACCGAGCGACTGAAAGACCACGCAGTTTGTTACCGCGTATGTGGGCCAGAGAAGTTGTGGAATGTGGAACGTCCCACTTTCTTGGTCAAAATATGTCTGGGAACGACTTCCAGTTGCATCCAGCAGCAGACGGTACAACACTACCTTTTGTTATGGTTTTATGTCTTCTGCAAGAACACGCCATAAGAGCGATGCACCGATTTAAGTGGACTTCGGAACGGCATAGGCTTTGCAGTACTTAGGACCTGCAATACCAGTAAACCCCTGAGCCTTTAAAATCTCGAACTCCAATGTGCAAAACAGCTTCAAACGTCTGATTACTTTACAAACGAGTTAATGGGTTACTAGCTGACGTTCAGCATATAAAGGAGAAAAAGTTTAGGAAAAATTTTAAGTTATGCTTAAAATTTGGGTTGTAGGTCACTAAGTGCTCTCATTATGAAATGGATGAGTATAGTGATTTCTCTTCATTTTAAGATAAATCAAGTTTTTCACCCTCCCTAATGTTTATCACGTCAAATCTCCTGAACCATCTGTTGTACAATGATATAATATTGTAGATACATTAGGTGATATGGGTAGATACTGTCTTCAAAGTGTATTGCAAGTAGAGTTGGTAGTAAAGTAATAAACTGAAATGTCGTGGCTGGCGTTAAAGTTTCACTGCGTGTCATTTTAAGCAAAAGTTCCTGAAGTACATGTCGTAGAATAACATGATTTTGCAGGTACATTTAGAGATATATGTGGATACAGTCTGCAAACTTTGTTGCGAATAGAGCATTCCGAAAAGAATTAATAAAGTAAAGTGTCATGAGATGTGTCAGCGATAGGTAGTTTCTAAGTGCTCTCATTTTGAAATAATGGATGAATAAAGCCCGGGCATTTGCCCGCCGTTAGCTATGGTGCCTCTGGAAAAACAAAACTGATTCTAATAATTGTTTAATTTTCAATTTTTTTATTCTGTCAATAATTCCCAGAAATATTGAAAAGCAAAATTTTTGTTTCCCCTGGAAACTTTTACATACGCAACCTGAAACAGACACTGGATTCAGGGTGCAAGGGGAGTCGGCTATTAATCTTCACCGCAACAACCTCAAGGTCAGCCACAAATTCAGCAGGGTATAATATGAGCATACTGACGGGTTGCAGGGTTAGTGATTCACTTATCAAGGTCATCTGCAATCAGGTGGCGCTCGGGAGGCCTGTTTGTGCGCCCTCTGTTTTGACTTTGAGGGCAATAACTATGTTGAGTTCAGAGAGGAAGAGTGTTTACAACAATCATTCTGCGTTACAGCCATACCCATGGACGAGTGCAAGCGCCTATTGAACAAGCCATTTGAATGGCGATGCATTGTAGGCCTCTTGGAAGCTGGATTGACGTATCGACGAATTGCTGCACATTTTTGACACAACGTATCGGTGGTGTATCGCTGTTTTCAGCAGTGATCTGTGAAACATTGTCACAACCATGGAGCACACCACAGACCACATCCCCGTATGCAGACGCACGTCAAGGATGATGCAATTTGCAAGTAGCGTTGTCCGAATGAACATATTCCAGTGAAAAGATCTGCCTGAGGCTTGCACCTGATGTGTCGCAAAGGAGCGCTGAGAACAGTCTTTTTGTTGCAGTATTAAGATCAAATATGTCTCTGGTCAGACTACCACTGACACACAACACCGCCAATACACCTACTCCGGTGTCGTGGAAGAGGTGACTGGAGAGTAGATGTCTTCAGTGGCGAGAGTAGTTTCTGTCTGTATGCGAGTGACGGAATACACGTGTGGGGCAAAGACCAGATGAGCGGTCTATTCTGAAGTGCATTCGCCCGCAACGTACGCCAGGCGTCGTGTTGAGGGGAGGGGTATCAGTTACAACTCGTGGTCACATTTGGTGTTTCTGCACAAGTGCTACTGGTTCTTTTGGGATCGGTGGATGATGCATATGGCTGCTACAGTGTAGCGAGCTCTTTGTGTTGCACAACTGTCTTGTTCAGCAATCACCGGATTCATTTCTGGGCAAAAGGAACTATTTCAATTTTTAAAAACTAGCATATTGTAACTATAAACAAACATGTCTGTTAGGCAATGTAAAATAACGAAAGGAGCCTAACGATCATAAAAATTTGATTTTTTTCTTTGTGTCATCAGTTGGTTCGTTGCGGCCCGCCACGGAATCTTCTCTCATGTCAACCTTCTCATCTCAGAGTATTTGTTGGATATAGTCCAGATTTTACACTTTGCAGCTCCATTTAGTAGCGTGGGAGTTATTCCGTCATGTATTAACACTGTCCCTTCTGCATGACAGTGTTTTCCATATGGTCCTTCCTCCATAGATTCTGCAGAGATCCTGCTCATTACGACTCAAAATTATAAATGTCCTCAACATCGTGTCTACTTCCTGCACTCAAACATTCACTATGTACATTTCTGTACAGCGGAGATCTTTCAATCGAAAGTAGCCTGTCCAGTGTCGGCGAATAAACTCAATATTCCAGTGCCTGTGGTGTTGAGAATAACGATGCAGAGTTTAAAGGAATTCGTCTAAGTCATCTTGTATCCTCCTACAGGTACTACGACACCTCCCCGCACACCGCAAAATCATCAGCAAATAACCGCAGATTGCTACCGACATTCTCTGCCGGATCATTTACGTATACACAAATTAATAGCGCTTGTATCACACTTCCCTGAGACGCCCCTTGTCTTGTCTCGGATGAACGCTCGCTCGCCATCGAGGACAACGTACTGCCTTCTGCTACTTAAAAATCCTTGAGCCACTCACTTATCTGGGAACCTATTCCATATCAGATCATCTTCCTGAACAGTCTGTAGTGGGTTGTTATGTTAATGCTTCACGGAAATCTATAAACATGGAGTATGCCTGTTGCCCTTCATCCCTAGTTCGCACAATATCATATGAGAAAAAGGCAAGCTCAATTTCATACGAGCGCTGCCCTCGAAAACCGTGCCAATTTGTGAACAGAAGTTTTTCCCTCTCAAGAAAATTTAGTGTACTCGAACTCAAAATATGTTCAAGAATTCTGCAACAAACTGATGTTAAGGCTATTGGCCTGTAATTTTGCGGTCCGTTCTTTTACGCTTCTGATGTGAAGCAATTACTTGCGCTTTTTTCCAGTCACTTGGAACTTTGAGGTGGGCGATAGAATCGCTGTAAATGCAAGCCAAGTAAGTGGTCAGTATCGTAGAGTTATGTTTGAAAAGCCGAAATGAGATTTCATCCGTACCTGGCGACTTATTTCCTTTCAACTGCTTCAGTTGTTTCTCTAGGCCAGAGATGACTGTTACTACGTAGTTAATATAGGATTTCGCCCAATGGTCAAACCAATGGTCTTCTACAAAGTTAGCTGCTTCCTTTGTGTAGTGCATCCCTGACCTATCAGGTGGAGTCTCGCAGTGTTCCCCACCCGATAACTCAGGTCCAGAAATTTTCAGCCAAGACTGTCAAAGAGCCGACGAAGCTTATGGCTGAGCCCCTCCACCAGCTCCAAACCAAATGGTCCCGTTCGATTCTGTGAACAATGCTGCAAATTGTGCTGCTTGTATCCTGCACCGAGGCCAGCAGCCTTCAGCACTTTCTTCAAGCGACTGTATGAAATGAAGATGGCTTAAGAACACATGCGACAGGCGCCGTTGCTGGCGACATGAGCCGTAAGTTGCAGATGACTGCATGTAGCACGCTCTTATAGCTGCAGGTAAGGATTCCTCCATGACTCGGATGAGGCTCTCTGGCAGACATATTTTATTTTACGTGTCTAGTTCCGTAAGACCAAAATGCGATCGATGTAATTACTTCTCACATGATCTGCATCTTTCCAAAGAGCAGAGAATGATGAGCAAGTGAAATCCAAGCCCCACAAACTCTACTCACATGATCTGCATCTTTCCAAAGAGCAGAGAATGATGAGCAAGTGAAATCCAAGCCCCACAAACTGACTTTTTTTATATAAAAAAAGCAATATGTCCTTGAGTTTCCATTCATGAGATCCTTTCTCTCCACCGCAGAGCCGCCAATATCCAGGTAGAGGAGGGGAGTTGGAGAGGGGAGGGGGTGAGAGGGGAGTGGTTGGGGTGGTGGGGGTGATCGATTTGCTGAAAAATTCTTCAAATAAATGAAAAAAACTCTATTCCATACACTGTCTTGAATCCCCTAAATTGTTTAAATAAACAATATTCTATACATTCTCTACTTTGTTTAAACAATATTCCATACACTACACTCGAATTCACTCCAAATGACCGATCAACTGAGCCTTTTCGCGTCAATTTCTGGGAGGGAGGGTGGGAGAGAAGGGGGTTTACCAGAGGGGGAGAGGTTAATCAATTGATCAATTTAATTAAGTAGTCAATCAAACTGATAAGAGTGAGAGGGGATATTGCAGTAACTCAGACCTGAAAGCGTACCTGAAGCAGCGAGGGGGGAGGTTTCCTGATTTGTAGGGGAGGGGTGGGAGGGGGGGAACAATAGGTTAAGAATCTGTAAATCAAAACGAAGGGCCCTTTTAGCATAAAAATAGGTTAAGATTCTCTGTCAATCAAAGGAGAACAATAAGTTAATGACCTGTTAATCAAAGGACAACAATAGGTTTGCCTCTGAGTGCATATCTGCCCCTGATGTAGGCAACCTGCACTAACAAAATGCACCAAAATCAACTTTGGTGCACTACTTATAGGAATTTCAAGCTCACAAGTTGTCAGTTGATCTCTTACATAAGATAGGTCAATATTCCTTTTCTGTAGCTGGTTATACAAAATATCTACATGGATTACAATTTTATGAAAAACCAAGAGCCGGAAAACAAATCTGCCGTCCTCTAAAATCGTTACTAAGCCACCGGCTTCAAGAATGGTGTTTTCGTTGCACAGTTTTCCCTATTGCTCATATTACTCATGCACTTGATTATATCTTCCCTACGTTTGATAACAGTATTGACTCTCCTTGACTGGAAATTCCATAGAGTAGGCACTGAACTCGGCAGTGGTTTATGTACTATTTCGTCAAGGATTGCTGTTCTTTGTGGAGATGCTGAAAAGATCCTGCAAAGTCTTGAAGATTAGTGAAAATTTAACAACAGTTTTTATTAGTGGCTTTAAGCATAATGAGATTCAACTGGCGGGCATCGCAATGAATGTATGAAATGTTCGAACATTTTTCTTAGCAGTAGCCTGCAACCTACGTGATAGAAGCACTCAATGCGTTGCAGCGTCATACGTTTATGCTATTAGTTTGTGTGGACAATTCTGCCAGTGGTGATTTATCTGTTCTATGATGTGGATTACCAATGACTGGGCATTATGTGTTTCTAGTGCTACGAAGTCCCAGAATCTTTTAACTCGTCTTCCATTAATGATTGACATATATGCTACTGCCATTGGGAAAATCAAGGCTTCATCACTGGTTACGTCAGCTATTACAGCCAAACAGTCTGCACCTTTAATTTAATTTCTAATTTCCTCTTCAAAGACTTGAAGCATGCACTAGAGGAGTTCATTGTGGGCGATTTTAGAGGTGCCTTTGAAAACTTTGGTTTTTTCTAAATCCGATTTTAACACAGAGTTTAATTCTACACTAAAATTAATCAAGGCACGAAAAATGCCTGGATATAGAGATGATTCAGCTTCATTGTGTCCTCTGAGGGGAAGTTCCAATTCTCCACAGAAATGTATACAGTTAATAATTACGTTTAGTATGTACCCGATATCGGTAACTTTTTAGTTGTGTAACCAACAGATCTTCTGTACCAACTGTCTAATTTGATAGCTATATTTACATTATCTAGACTTGCCAGATTCAAAACGCAATTCGCATGGACTGAAATGGACACTCAGTTAACGCCTTGAGACAACTTGATCAGTTGGTCAGGAAACAGACTTCTTTTAGTTAATGCTACTGAGCTTTGTCTTGACTTATCGGTACACATCAGTAAAACTTAAGTATTCAAAGGAAACATAATGAACGAACGACAATAGTATTAAAAATAATGTAAAAGGCAGTAAAATAATCGAAGGAAATTATTAGCTTATGACTACCTTTCGCTTTTTTCTTAATAAAAAATGACTGTTTCATTTCATTGCTTGTACATCAGACAACATAAGGCATCTTAACATTAAACAACTTTGATGAGACCTCTGCCCAGAATATGAAATTACTGCCAGAAATTCATGCCATGGACACGAAATTGTTATCGTCAACAAAAATCCACAGATCACTTCATGAGATAAACATCGATTATCTTTTAAGTAATACCTTCCATCAGAGTTTAGAAAATACATAAATTGCAATCTAAGAATTATACACTTGCTTTAATCAAAACGTCTAACCACTGACAAACAGTCCAGTAGCGTTAAAGAAGTACAATGCAGGAAAAAATCTTCCTAGAAATTTTAATCCTGGGAAATTTGGCCGTCACCGTTTCAGGGCTGCAGCGAGAAATTGCACCATTCCGTCGCATGGGCAGGAGTGGTCAAATCCGCTTCAGGCCGCTCGCAATTATAAAGAATCCCCTGCCGGCACAGGAACCAATGCACAGAGCATAACCAGGCTTCTACAACAGAGTGGTGAAATCTGTTAACTGAAATGACGTACACCTCCGTATGTGAACGAACACAGGGAACCAGAAGAGTCTTATAATTATTATTACAAATTAAAACTTGGCGTCTAAATATGTACATGCTGCCAAAGCAGTTTCTCTCTGAATTTCAAAACTTAGGAAGGAGACCTACCCTTGATCCTTTGAACCGGCAGTAAGGTGAGATTAACACTGTCAATTACAACCTTGGAATGTCTAGAAGGACACAAATTCAAAGTTCAACGGTTGCAGCGAAGACGCCGTATAACATTTACAATGAGCCGCAACACCAGAACAGTCCCCCATAGTTCAACGTTCCAGCTCACCAAATTAACTGTCGTCCAAAGCTGCTCCACCTCAGATGGACGTCCGCGCACTGCCATCTACCCAGAACAAGGCTCGCAGCTGGCGAGCAATGCTCGCTTTGTGGCCGTGTGTCGCACTTACTCCTTATTGCCACAGAACCACTGCCAGCACCACAGTCTTCCGCAGCTCCTCTTGCCTCATTCGGCAAACTCTCCGCTCTCTTTCTTGCGCCCTGCTTAAGACAAACCTCTACCACCGGGGTCTGTCCACAACCCACTTACGAGCGATATCGCTGAAATCGATCGTGGTCAAGCATAATCGATTGGAACACATCATGGACCGAAGAAAGTGGAAGTGTTGAATGTCACAAAGTCTTCGTTTAGTCCATGGAAATGAAATGAAATTATCGTGTGTCAGTGATGACCGGGAGGCGTCATCCGGGAAATTTCGGCTGCCGGGTGCAACTTTTATTTCAGGAGACACCACATTGGGTGACTTGCGCGTCGCTGATGATGAGATGATGATGATGATGACAGCACAACACCCAGTCCACGAGCGGAGAAAATCTCCAACCCGGCCGGAGATCGAACCCGGGCCCGCTGCATGGGCGGCAAAAGCGTTACCACTCAGCTAAGCAGTCCACAGAAGCTCTCCTCCAAACAATAATCAAGGAAAACAAAATAAAACGTTTTTCAAATCACAGTCACACAGTGATTCATGCTTGCTGTACAATTCTGAGTTAAATTTTCTACTGAATAAACGAGTTTTGTTTTAACTGTCTGCGAAATTGTCTTTGTAGGAGTTGACCTACCTAGTCTCTTGATTTCTAATTTTTCTTCAAAATTGCGTAAATTTAACGGTCCAGAGAGCAAGGAAATTACCTAATTTATTGTTTCACGTATTCACTGGTTACATGAGCCTTAAAAATCACAATAGTGTACGCTAAAATAACGAACACAAAACACACTAAACAGTTACTTCACTTGCAGCTACACGTGAACTGCCAAGGAAGTGTGAGAATTCCATTTTGGTCGGAGACTCGTCACTTCCGGTTCTCTTCGGACACTTTCTACAGATGCCAGCGGGCTCGGGTGCGGTGTTTACAGACAGTCCCTATACGAGAACACTGTTGCCAAGCACTCACTGCCTACGCATCCTGCAGTCCCTGCAACTTCGAAACGTCATCGGTGCATTTCCGTCCCACTCGGCTGCGTTCGGCGGCTACAACCAGAGCCCGGGCAGTTCAAAGGATGTACATAGCGCACTACCACTGCACTTGTACAGTGTAGCGTTGCTCTTGGGGGGCGAAAAGAAAAAGAATTGTTATTTTATATATTTTTTTAAAAAATGTCGAAAAAGTGAATATTTTGGTGGGCCACTTGGCAACAGAATCAGGGATTGATTACACTATAATAATAACATAAGTTGAGCATTAAATATCTGGTTGGATTGATTTATTTGAGATCGTTCTGAAGAAACATTATCATTTCTGTGCATTTTTATAGTCACGATGTAGTCATAACCCGGTTCAACACTAAGGGACCAGAAGATTTATAGACCTTAAAAGAAACGCAGTCCTACACAATTTAAAAAAAGAGTTGATTCAGAAATAATAGGAAAACGATAATGTTCCTTCTGCCTCATCCTGCGTTCGGCCCATCAGCGTGATCGTAATTTCTGGTGATGAACTAACACAAAATAATTATCATTCAAATAAATGAGGAGATGGAAATCATCAAGATTAATTTACTAAAATAAGCACAGTTATCTTTAACACACGTTTTTTTAATGCTAAGTATCTTTTCATATTAAATTACAATAGATGACCATTGTGGTTAAATACTTTATACATAACAGTCAAAATGTCCTCTTGATGCTGTCTGTTCGTAGTCAATTAGAAGAAACTACTTGTTTTCTGATTGGAAAAATAACAATTAGCACATTTATTGAATATTTTCACATAAAATATGAAATACCGTTGCGGAACACAGCAAGTCTGCGTCCGCCTTACATGGAATACAAACAGTAAAAGGTGAGGCGCCCAATGCCTCGTTTGTCTTCAAACAACAGAATTCTTTTTTATATCATTAATCGCCCCCCATGAACCATGGACCTTGCCGTTGGTTGGGAGGCTTGCGTGCCTCAGCGATACAGATGGCCGTACCGTAGGTGCAACCACAACGGAGGGGTATCTGTTGAGAGGCCAGACAAACATGTGGTTCCTGAAGAGGGGTAGCAGCCTTTTCAGTAGTTGCAGGGGCAACGGTCTGGATGATTGACTGATCTGGCCTTGTAACGTTAACCAAAACGGCCTTGCTGTTCTGGTACTGCGAACGGCTGAAAGCAAGGGGAAACTACAGCCGTAATTTTTCCCGAGGACATGCAGCTTTACTGTATGATTAAATGATGATGGCGTCCTCTTGGGTAAAATATTCCGGAGGTAAAATAGTCCCCCATTCGGATCTCCGTGCGGGGACTACTCAAGAGGACGTCGTTATCAGGAGAAAGAAAACTGGCGTTCTACGGATCGGAGCGTGGAATGTCAGATCCCTTAATCGGGCAGGTAGGTTAGAAAATTTAAAAGGGGAAATGGATAGGTTAAAGTTAGATATAGTGGGAATTAGTGAAGTTCGGTGGCAGGAGGAACAAGACTTTTGGTCAGGTGATTACAGGGTTATAAATACAAAATCAAATAGGGGTAATGCAGGAGTAGGTTTAATAATGAATAAAAAAATAGAAGTGCGGGTTAGCTACTACAAACAGCATAGTGAACGCATTATTGTGGCCAAAATAGACACAAAGCCCATGCCTACTACAGTAGTACAAGTTTATATGCCAACTAGCTCTGCAGATGATGAAGAAATTGATGAAATGTATGACGAGATAAAAGAAATTATTCAGGTAGTGAAGGGAGACGAAAATTTAATAGTCATGGGTGACTGGAATTCGTCAGTAGGAAAAGGGAGAGAAGGAAACATAGTAGGTGAATTTGGATTGGGGGGAAGAAATGAAAGAGGAAGCCGCCTTGTAGAATTTTGCACAGAGCATAACTTAATCATAGCTAACACTTGGTTCAAGAATCATAAAAGAAGGTTGTATACCTGGAAGAATCCTGGAGATACTAGTAGGTATCAGATAGATTATATAATGGTAAGACAGAGATTTAGGAACCAGGTTTTAAGTTGTAAGACATTTCCTGGGGCAGATGTGGACTCTGACCACAATCTATTGGTTATGAACTGCAGATTGAAACTGAAGAAACTGCAAAAAGGTGGGAATCTAAGGAGATGGGGCCTGGATAAACTGAAAGAACCAGAGGTTGTAGAGAGTTTCGGGAGAGCATAAGGGAACAATTGACAGGAATGGGGGAAAGAAATACAGTAGAAGAAGAAAGGGTAGCTCTGAGAGATGAAGTAGTGAAGGCAGCAGACGATCAAGTAGGTAAAAAGGTGAGGGCTAATAGAAATCCTTGGGTAACAGAAGAAATATTGAATTTAATTGATGAAAGGAGAAAATATAAAAATGCAGTAAATGAAGCAGGCAAAAAGGAATACAAATGTCTCAAAAATGAGATCGACAGGAAGTGCAAAATGGCTAAGCAGGGATGGCTAGAGGACAAATGTAAGGATGTAGAGGCTTGTCTCACTAGGGGTAAGATAGATACTGCCTACAGGAAAATTAAAGAGACCTTTGGAGAGAAGAGAACCACTTGTATGAATATCAAGAGCTCAGATGGCAACCCAGTTCTAAGCAAAGAAGGGAAGGGAGAAAGGTGGAAGGAGTATATAGAGGGTTTATACAAGGGCGATGTACTTGAGGACAATGTAATGGAAATGGAAGAGGATGTAGATGAAGACGAAATGGGAGATAAGATACTGCGTGAAGAGTTTGACAGAGCACTGAAAGACCTGAGTCGAAACAAGGCCCCGGGAGTAGACAACATTCCATTAGAACTACTGATGGCCTTGGGAGAGCCAGTCCTGACAAAACTCTACCATCTGATGAGCAAGATGTATGAGACAGGCGAAATACCCTCAGACTTCAAGAAGAATATAATAATTCCAATCCCAAAGAAAGCAGGTGTTGACAGATGTGAAAATTACCGAACTATCAGTTTAATAAGTCACAGCTGCAAAATACTAACGCGAATTCTTTACAGACGAATGGAAAAACTGGTAGAAACGGACCTCGGGGAAGATCAGTTTGGATTCCGTAGAAATGTTGGAACACGTGAGGCAATACTAACCTTACGACTTATCTTAGAAGAAAGATTAAGAAAAGGCAAACCTACGTTTCTAGCATTTGTAGACTTAGAGAAAGCTTTTGACAATGTTAACTGGAGTACTCTCTTTCAAATTCTGAAGGTGGCAGGTATAAAATACAGGGAGCGAAAGGCTATTTACAATTTGTACAGAAATCAGATGGCAGTTATAAGAGTCGAGGGGCATGAAAGGGAAGCAGTGGTTGGGAAAGGAGTGAGACAGGGTTGTAGCCTCTCCCCGATGTTATTCAATCTGTATATTGAGCAAGCAGTAAAGGAAACAAAAGAAAAATTCGGAGTAGGTATTAAAATTCATGGAGAAGAAGTAAAAACTTTCAGGTTCGCCGATGACATTGTAATTCTGTCAGAGACAGCAAAGGACTTGGAAGAGCAGTTGAACGGAATGGACAGTGTCTTGAAAGGAGGATATAAGATGAACATCAACAAAAGGTAAACGAGGATAATGGGATGTAGTCAAATTAAATCGGGTGATGCTGAGGGAATTAGATTAGGAAATGAGACACTTAAAGTAGCAAAGGAGTTTTGCTATTTAGGGAGTAAAATAACTGATGATGGTCGAAGTAGAGAGGATATAAAATGTAGACTGGCAATGGCAAGGATATCGTTTCTGAAGAAGAGAAATTTGTTAACATCGAGTATAGATTTAAGTGTCAGGAAGTCGTTTCTGAAAGTATTTGTATGGAGTGTAGCCATGTATGGAAGTGAAACATGGACGATAACTAGTTTGGACAAGAAGAGAATAGAAGCTTTTGAAATGTGGTGCTACAGAAGAATGCTGAAGATAAGGTGGGTAGATCACGTAACTAATGAGGAGGTATTGAATAGGATTGGGGAGAAGAGAAGTTTGTGGCACAGTTTGACTAGAAGAAGGGATCGGTTGGTAGGACATGTTTTGAGGCATCAAGGGATCACAAATTTAGCATTGGAGGGCAACATGGAGGGTGAAAGTCGTAAAGGGAGACCAAGAGATGAATACACTAAGCAGATTCAGAAAGATGTAGGTTGCAGTAGGTACTGGGAGATGAAGAAGCTTGCACAGGATAGAGTAGCATGGAGAGCTGCATCAAACCAGTCTCAGGACTGAAGACCACAACAACAACAACAATCATTAATCGATACATGTACATAGAGATTTACAGGCACGGCGCAAGAACGACAAAGATAAAGAATAATAGATTCTGTCGCTGCTATGCAATGGTTCATTTCTTTTACTTTACAATTGTTCGATAACTTTGGGCCATCAGGTGTTTACTATTGAGCGTATATTAATGTTTGTGAGGCGAAAATTACTAATATTACAACAGGAAGCTCAAAAAGCAGGTACAGTTGGACAATATTGTTCCTGAGCGAAATCCTACAAACCTATACAGGAGCCGCCTCTGGCCTAAACCATGTCTACGCAATACCCTTTCTTCCAGGTGTGTTCGTCCCACAAGGTATGCAAGAGAACGTCTGTGAAGTTTTCGAGGTTGGAGATGAGGTACTGATAGAAGTAAAGCTGTGATGACGGGTAGTGAGTCGAGCACGGTTAGCTCGGTTGGTAGAGCAATTGCCTGTGAGTGACAAAGGTGCTGGTTTCGAGTGCCGATCCTGCACACAGTTTCAATCTGGGCGAATGTTTTGACAGGCCGGTGGTTTCTGAGTGCGCCCCAGACATGTTTCATCTGTTTCAGACCATTCGAATCACGTGGCCATAATATCAGTGTATTACCCCACTGGAATATACCGTCGCCATTGGGGAAGACATCAAGGGGAAGGGGATTCGGCTGGTCCGCAATAACCTTAAAGTGCTTTACAGCTGCCATGCTGCCTTACACGTTACCAAAGTTTCGATAGAAGCCAAGGTAGATGTCCGCCAAAGCATAGTATTGCCGTTATCGACCTGCCATCGTGACGCGGTGCGAGTTTCGGACAGCCATTCACTTGGATGACGACATATCTAAAAACGACTGTATACCTGGTATAAGAGTCGTCTGGTGCGGAACCCCATGCTTAATTACATGCGCTGGATAGTGTGCTCCGTATTGCCTGTGCCTGCAGCAGCATTGTACTGTGTCGTCAGATCTGCCACAGATCGCCGCCACTGCTGTTCATAGAGCGAACAGTCTTCTGACCTCCCGTTTTGTATGATGATGTGTGAACATCCAACGCCTTGTCTACTCATGGTATCACCGTTCTTCAACTATCATCCACAGAATGAAATGATAATTAAAACAATTCCCTAAGCTGCCGACAGGCGTTGATATACATCAACATGGACAGTTGAAAATGTGTGCCTCAACAGGGACTTTAACCCGGGATCTCCTGCTTACATGGCAGACACTCTATCCATATGAGCCACCGAGGGCACAGAGGAAAGTGCGACTGCAGGGATTTATCCCGTGAGACCCACATTCCCAACTTAATATCCACACACTACATTCGTAGTGCCCCTGCCCTGCACGGGGAGCGTGCAAGGGATAAATTCCTGCAGTCGAACTATTCTCTGTGCCGTCGGTGGCTCAGATGGATAGTGTGTCTGCCATGTAAGCAGGAGATCCCGGGTTCCATTCCCGGTCGAAGCACACATTTTAAACTGTCCCCGTTAATATATATCAACGCCTATCAGCAGCTTAGTGTATTGATTTAATTATCATTTCATTCTAGAGAGCTGCACGGTCACCGATGGTATCTGTTCTTTCGGACATGTCCGAAAGAACAGGTGCCATCTTCATATCATCCATAGATGCTCACGGTAGTAGCACGCGAGCAGTCGGCCAGTTTCGTCCTTTCCGAAATGCTCGTTTACAGGCACCGGACCATAGCAACCTGTCCTTTGGCAAAGTCGCTTATGTCAGTGAATTTCCCCCATTTGCGGTCCGAATGATTTTCATTCTTTTTTAGCCCCTCGAGCAGAGGTACCTTCTTTTTTGATTCATTTCCCCTTTCCTTTTTCACTTGTAATTACTTTTCTCGCACTTCTTCTGTCTATTTCCTTTGAAAATCATTTTGAAAGTTTAGTCTTACATCAACATTTTTTATGTACATAACACTGTTTTCCGAAATGGACCACTCTCAATCGTCTTCAGATGTCTCTTTCACTAACTCGCAGTTTTGCTTTATTAATAACCTCACGAATCCGCCCACTCCTTGCCTATTCCTTTGTGACTTCGAGTAATTAGTATTTATGACCTGTGTAAAGTGCGGGATCGAGAGTTACTCAATCTTTGCCTAATTCGCGGGAACGTGTTTACTTCCACGTCCACTGGGGGGCAGCCGACTTCGCTGACTTAAGCGAGGTGGTCGCGCTCGTACAATCAGTCATGCATGTACTGGAGTGACGAGGGGCGCTCAATAAGTAATGCTACACATTATTGCTCTCGGCCAATTTCGGTTCAGAAGATGCGGATTTTTTTGTGGGGCATCGTGTAATATTCCTGTTTCAACATCTATAGTTTCATGAAGTTGCGACAGATTGTGGCGCTATACGTAGTCTTCAAAATGGTATCTATAACGAAAGAAAATTATCGCTAAGAGGTCGCGCAAAGCTGTCCGAACTCCCGTGTTCCGGCCGGCCGCACACACCTGTGACTCCTGAAATACTGATGTGTGCGGAAACTCTCATTCAAGGTGATCGATGGATCACAATCAAACACCTCGCTGCACAACTGGATGTCTCCGTTGGTAGCGCTGCGACACTCATCCACCTGTTGGGGTACTCAAAGCTGTTTGTCCGTTGGATTCCTCGCTGCCTAACAGAAGACCGTAAAGAGCAACCAAGGACCATCTGTGCGGAATTGCTTGAACGTTATGAGGCTGATGGTGACAACTTTTAGTCGAGGATGATCACTGGCAACGAGTTATTGTTTAAGTATTCAAAGCCACAAACGGAAACTAAATAATGGACTATCACAGGGATCGGTTTTAGCCCCATCACTATTCAATTTATACATTGATTTACCAACCACAACATCAACTAAATTCATCTATGCTGATGACATCGCACTGGTAGCACAGAGCAGTAATTTCGAAGATGGTGAACGAATTCTTACGGACGAGCTGGAGAAGATGTCACCTTTCTTTAAGATTGATCCCATACGGAGAAGCTGCAAAAGATGTCACCTTTCTTTAAGACCTGGAGATTGATCCCAAGCACATCAAAAACTGAAGTCTCTTGTTTCCATCTACTGAATCGTGCTGTGAACTACGAACCA
Source organism: Schistocerca piceifrons (assembly GCF_021461385.2). Lineage (NCBI taxonomy): Eukaryota > Metazoa > Arthropoda > Insecta > Orthoptera > Acrididae > Schistocerca > Schistocerca piceifrons. The sequence continues at coordinate 773,957,010 of NC_060140.1, read as the reverse complement.
AGAGTTCTGTTCAATGGACAGATGTTGAGGCATAATCATTTTCCTAAATATCTCGGAATCACTCTATATAGAACCCTGAGCTACAAAGAGCACATCACCAAGCTTTCTCATAAAGTTACTGCAAGGAACAACATACTACATTAGCTTAGTGGTATCACCTGGGGAACCTCTGCTGACTGTCTGCGTTTGACTGGCATCAGTCTTGTGTACTCTGCTGCCGAGTACTGTGCACGTGTCTGGTTGGAAAGTGTACTTGTGAAGAAGGTAGACACAAAACTGAACGACACAATGCGCTGCATTACTGGTTGCATCAAATCAAGCCCATGCCACTGGTTACCTGTACTGAGTCACATCCCTCCACCTCACTTAAAGCCGAAACAAGCTCTACTGAGGGAGGCCAAGAAAATCTCTGCATCGCCCTCTCTACCACTGCACAAGGAATTCTGTCAGCCACCACAGTAACGATTGCGATCAAGAAGATCAGCAAGTGTTACTGCAGGACAACTCATCACGGATGGTTTTGACCTAAATGAAAGCTGGAAGCATGAATGGTCAACAAAAACATTGGGAACAAGAACCGATCACCTTGATCCCACAAAGAAGCCAAAAGGTTTTGACCTACCGAGGAACCTCTGGTGCTGGCTCAACGGGTTAAGGACTGAACATGATTGTTATAGCTACTTCAGGTACAAATGGGGCTGGATCAGTTCACCAAATTGTGAATGTAATCCAGAAGAGCCGACAATTGAACATCTAGTCCAACGCTGTCCACTTCATTCATACGCTGGAATTCACGACGACTTGTTCACTCTCACACCCAGCTCAATTAATTGGTTGAGAAACAAGAACTTTAAGGTTTAAACTTGTGTTATATGTATATTGTATAAAATCACCATACGATTAAATAAATAAACTGGCGACGCAAAATGCGTTCATCACCTCGAACCGGAAACAAACTGCAGTCAATGGTGTAGTGACACACCACCTCTCCACAGAAGAAAAAATTAAAAGCCGCACCATTAATCGGTAAGGTTATTGTGACGGTCTTCTGGGACTTTGAAGGGGTCACTTTGTTTAACGTCCTTCCTTATGGAGCAACGATAAACTCTGATGACTATTGTGCTACGCTCAGAAAATTGCAGAAACGACTTCAGCGCGTTCGTCGCCACAAAAATGAAAACTAACTTCTCCTACGCCATGACAACCTAAGGTCTCACATAAGTTTGCGCGTCAGAGAGGAGCTCACAATACATCATTGTACTGTTTTTCCTCATCCAACCTACGGAACGGATCTCACATCTTCCGTCTTCCATCTCTTTGGCCCAATGAAGAATGCACTCCGCGGGAAGCAGTACCTGGATGATGGGGAGGTTTTTGATGTAGCAATATATTGGCTCCGACGTCGATTAGTAGAGTGGTACCACGCTTGCATACAGGCTCTCCCAGTAACGTGCCATACGTCTGTCGCATTGAACGGAGATTTTTGTGAAAAATCGAATTTTGTAACCGAAAGAGTGGGGAATAGTATGGTGTACTGAAATCCTGAATAAAACCAAACTGCTTTCAGAAAAAAATATATTTCATTACATATTGAACGCCCCTTGAAGTTACATCGGTGATGGGCTAGAAGTGCTACACTGACGATTCCACGTTGTGTTCGAGTGGAAAAGTTCAGCTTCGTGCCTTCAGCTTCCGGGCAGTTCCTACAATCCAGGCCTGGTGATTAACTGTGGAAAGGTTCTTAAAAATGAAGGTTGTCGAAGTGGATCAATTTTGTGCACATGACATCGAGCGCCTTGAAACCATTCTTCAAGGCGATCACAGAGGAAAAGGTTATTTTCTGTTTTATATTGAAACTGTTTCTGCAGGTCCCTCCGAAAAATGGGCACTGTACATTCACTTATTGCTGCATGCCGTAGTTAATATTTCCTATTTCATTTATTGTGAGTGATGACTTTTTTCTTACCTGTCACCGGGCCGAACGATAATCATAATGAGTGTATTAAACATTCTAAATTATTACGCCATCTGGGGACCTTTCAGAATCTTTTTTTATTTTAAGTTTATATGACAGTTTCTCGAGGCAGCGCTTAACCTTAACTCTTTCTTGCAATAAGGTTATGAGTATATCACTGGCACCTCCTGTGTTTCGGTGTACACGTTTCGCCACTGGTTTAAATTGACGTTTTAACGTTCAAACCGCTCGTTTTTAGTAGTGTCTTCCTCTCTGTCATAACTGTGCATTATCTGTGAGTTGTTATTACCGTTCCAAGGTTGTAACGTACTGGTTATGTAAACGCAAGTGAACTAGAAGTATTTTAATTTTCTGGACTAAAAATTATTTAGTCAAACCAGTTAGTAAATGCCTTTTTATTTTTTACTAATCTTACAGAAATTGTTCTACTCCAATACAATAAATGATCTTTTATGATGGAGTGTGTACATATGTTTTTTCAAGAAATTGTGTGATTCTATCTTCGGTCGAACTTCATTCTAACAAAACCTTGTGCTAATACTCAGGTCAAAACTATTACTGGCACCTTGCCACTTACCTATTTCCTACCTGTCAGTTTATTCCCGCGTCCGGGCATCCTGATTTAGGTTTCCCGGGATGTTTCCTTCGAAAGGGCACGGCCGATTTCCTTCCCCATCATTCCCTAATCCAATGAGACCGATGACCTCGCAGTTTGGTCTCTTCCCCCAAATCAACCCAACCCAACTCAGTTTGTTACTGCCTCTTGTATCATTTAGTTTCCTCAGATAATAATTTGGCACTTGATTTCTAGATATAATATCTTCCCATAGATAATTTTTATGGCACACGTTAGCTGTTCGTGGGTTTCCTTACTTCCCTGCACAATACCGTTAGCCGATCTTCTATTTTTTGTGTGTGCGTCAGTAACTGTATTGTATAAACACATTCTGTGCAGCTATATACTTCCAGTCTGTGTTTAATCATTAAGTTACACTGGAGCATAGATTATATTGCTTGCCTAAACGTTTACTTATGTACAACAGGAGAGAGTGTTTTTCAATGCGAGTCGGAATTCTGATGCCTGAATAGTTTATTAACTGTATTTTATGTGGCCTTAACAGCATTAACCCTGTACCTTACCATTACGTAAATTTAACTGCTGTTCCCGTAAAACAATTTTTTGTCATTATATTGCCTTTAAAAGGTCATCGGTCTCGCAAGCATATCAAGAATACAGAGTTGTAACAAGCATTTTCATGGATAATTACTATATATATTTATATACCAACTAAATGCATGTTAGTAACATTAGCTGTATGTAATAACGGACAGACCTGAGCAGTGTATACTTGTTTTGCTGTTAGTCATGTTACCTTTTGTGGTTCAGTAATCCTTGAGCTATTCGTATCTTGGTAGAAACGTCTCATATTTCTTATTTTCTCTCCGACGCCTAAATAGGATTTTAACCCTGCTGTAATTGTCATTACTTGCATTGCGTCGTAGTTCTTTCTCCTACTCTATCAAAGTCGAAACGGTCCAGTCCGCTTATCGTTACATCTGAAGTAATTTTGTCACCGCAGGCTATGGAACACGTTACTCAAGGCGGTGTTCGGAGAAGCGTTTAGCATTGTTAAGCAAGAAAATTACTTTTCCCTACTTAAACTAGCCGTATAATTTTCTATCTCTGTACCGAGCGCGTCATCTACAATCATTGCTGTGCGATTACAGTGTTTTAAAATGAACAGGCATCCTACATTTACAGTTGCGTACCGTTGTGGACGGAAATGTGGGCAATTACTAGTTTGATTCTGGCTCTGATTTCTACAGCGGTCACCTGTTCACTGGTACAGATACAGTTCCTACGATTTAAGCTCCCGGCAGTCTGACCACACGCTGTTTAGGCTTATTGTCTTGCTTTCGAGCAGGGTATCAGTTAACGTCTGCTCTTATGACTCAGTCATTAGAATATAAAAAAATGTCTTTCTTAGTTTCAGGCAGCTTTCCATTTTGAACGCATTAACCAAACCAACTTTCGAGAATCCTCGAAGGACAATTCTCCTAAGTTGAAGGACTGTACCTTTTAAGAATGTTCCAATAATGAGGCAAGTACTTAAGAATTTTATTAATTGTAAATATGAATTAATGTTGTGGACAGGTTTGTCTGGAGACAGTTGTGCGACGTATGACGTTCTTCTCTTTTGATATCAGCTGATAAAATGTTGTACTATCAACAGATAGCTCCCCACCGTCAGGCGAAGATCCAGGATCATAATAAACAAAACTGATTTGTCCCAGGTACAGCCTAAAGCCATGATCATTGTTTGAATTAGTATACAACGGCCATGCGAAAGATGACTGGGTGTTGTGTGATGTCCTTAGGTTTTAGTAGTTCTAAGTTCTAGGGGACTGATGACCACAGATGTTAAGTCCCATAGTGCTCAGAGCCATTTGATCCATGCGAAAGATACTGACATACGGGAAATCACGATGTATGTTGAATCTGTCTTTGATAAGCATTCAGGTTGTGGAAAGATGTAGAACACCACGTGAACCAGCGACGGAAGGAGGTACCATGACTAGATGGTAGATTATGGAGAAAATCCACAAAATATGACACTAAAAAAGAAATACTGTAAATCATTTAATATTGGCGGATTTTCACTCTATGTCCTAGACGTATGATACGTTCGTAAAAATCAAGAAAGTAAGTACAAAACGTCGAGATGATTACAATATTTGAGTGTTTCAAGTGTTGGCCATCACGTAACGGTGGTCACCAGGACACCCTCTGTCTCATCCGCATGAAGATGTTTTGCAAGGGGAAAAGGCCAGGCATGTTCTATAATGTTCTCGAGCTTTTACGAATATTTTCGAAAGTTATAGAGTATTCTCTAACTTGCTAGAATAAACTTTCGCCAAGGATTCACTCAGTAATATTTGCTCCTCATAACTGGTTTCGATAGTTAAGACTATCATCTTCTGATCTTCAAAAAACTTGTTGTTATAGTCCTGTTCTATTATGACTATGCCACACATGCCAAGTTAGCATTATAGTGCATAGAACGTAGCACAAGCAACACAGATTTGTTGAAAATAAAACAGGTTCGTCACAAATAAAAACAATACTGTTAAAAAGCACCTTAAATCTATTGTTTTTATTTGTGACAAACTTGTTTTTAATTTTAACAAATCTTTGTGGCATGTGCTACATTTCATTTATTATAATGTCGTCATCTCATGTGTGATACAACCATAATGGAACATGACGTATAACAACAAGTTTTCTGAAGGTCAGAAGATGACAGCCTGAAATGGCGAAAGAAGTCATCAGGAATAAATAGTACTGAATGCTGTCTTGGCAACTAAAGGTTCATTCAGAACAAATACGATCGCTCTTTGCAGTGTCTGATTATGAGAAATTCCAAATTCTAGAATAAATTTCGGCAATGACACATATCGCACTGACCTGCACACTGGGTCAACGTAGTAAAAACTGAGAAACAACACATCGAAAACGCGTATCCGCTTACAGAGAGAAACTACGTAAACAATGCAAGTAATTTTAGAAACCAAAAATGATGCCGTTTAACGAAGAAATTGGCAAATACAGATTATGATACCAGAGGGACAAAAATATTTAAATCCATTGAAACAATAACGAACCAAGACAAAAGAGTAACCGTCCCAATAGAATCTCTAAATTTTCTCAATATCTCCAAAAATCTCTCGTAAAAATGGTTTTGAACAACATGTTAGAAGGGAAATGTTATTTAGAAAACAAAAAGGTTAGTTACTGTTCATACCACAACTTCCAGTCATTTCAACTTACTTACCATTCAGCTTTAAAAGGATCCTATTTCCGGTAATATTGCGTACAGTTTATCCATCAGTAAAGCAAAAGGTAAACATTCCAAATTTAAGGAGTGAATTTTAATTTATCTCGTTTCTTGCACGGACAGGTACATGTAGGATCTTCACGGGCTGCGGTACCAAGAAAGCTATTCGTCTTTGCACCCGAGAGCAAAATTTTAAGTGTAGTTTATAAAAACATCCTCCCAATAAGTTGGATGCTATACAAATGAGATGACGATTTGCGTATTTCTTTTTCCAACTCAGAAAACGAACTAAGACACGATCCAGAGAGACAGGTCCTTTTATGCTAGGACAACCATGAGAGGAAGAACGAAGGTGATAGGAAATATTACAGAAACAATGAAATATACTGCTGTAGAATTGATATCTTTAGATGGAAGTGGAAAGATGTCCAACAAAGATATGGAAAGTAAGTTACGAGGAAGACGGCAAAGAACAAATGGGGCAAAGAGTGGAAAAAGCCATGGACAGCCAGCAGCCGAGGGAAGAAGGTTTACAGAAGAGAGGCGTTAAGTGCATTGGCATCCTCGAAAAATAAGCGAAAAATATACCTATTCAATAAAGCACACAAAAATTCACTTGACGCCTCCCTGAGAGGCAATCTCCACTCATTCCAAATTAATAATATAAGTGTACACCAGATGTGGCTTAAATTCAAAGAAACGGTATCGCCAGCAATTGAGAGATTTATATCAAATAAATTAACAAATGACGGAGCTGATCCTCCTTGGTACACAAAACTGTTGCAGAAACAACGAAACAAACATGCCAAATTTAAACAGACGCATAATCCCCAAATTGGCGATCTTTTACAGAAGCTCGAAATTCAGTGCGGACTTCAATGCGAGATGCCTATAAATAGTTTCCACAACGAAACTTTGTCTCGAAACCTGGCAGAAAATCCAAAGAGATTCTGGTCGTATTTGAAGTATGTTAGTGGCAAGAAATAATCAATACCTTCTCTGCACCATAGTAATGGAGATACTATCGAAGACAGTGCTGCCAAAGCAGAGTTACTAAACACAGCCTTCCGAAATGCCTTCACAAAAGGAGACAAGTAAATATTCCAGAATTCGAATCGAGAACAGCTGCCAACATGAGTAACGGAGAAGTAAATATCCTCGGAGTAGTGAAGCAACTTAAATCACTTAATAAAAGCAAGTCTTCTGGTCCAGACTGTATACCAATTAGATTCCTTTCGGAGTATGCTGTTGCATTAGCTCCTTCCTTAACAATCATATACAACCGTTCGCTCGACGAAAGATCCGTACCCAAAGACTGGAAAGTTGCACAGGCCACACCAATATCCAAGAAAGGTAGCAGGAGTAATCCACTAAATGACAGGCCCATACCGTTAACGTCGATATGCATCAGAATTTGAGAACATATATTGTGTTCGAACATAATGAATTACCTGGAAGAAAACGGTCTATTGACACACAGTCAACATGGGTATAGAAAACATCGTTCTTGTGAAACACAACTAGCTCTTTATTCACATGAAGTGCTGAGTGCTACTGACAAGGGATTTCAGATCAATTCCGTATTTCTGGATTTACGGAAGGCTTTTGACACTGTACCACAAAAGCGGCTCGCAGTGAAATTACGTGCTTATGGAATATCGTCTCAGTTATGTGACTGGATCTATGAGACCTGTAAGAAAGGTCACAGTTCGTAGTAATTGACGGAAAGTCATCGAGTAAAACAGAAGTGAGTTCTGGCGTTCCCCAAGGTAGTGTTACAGGCCCTTTGCTGTTCCTTATCTATATAAACGATTTGGGAAACAATCTGAGCAGCCGTCTTCGGTTGTTTGCAGATGACGCTGTCGTTTATCGACTAATAAAGTCATCAGAAGATCAAAACAAACTGCAAAACGATTTAGAAGAAATATCGGAATGGTGCGAAAAGGGGCAGTTGACTCTAAATAACGAAAAGTGTGAGGTCATCCACATGAGTGCTAAAAGAAACTCGTTATACTTCAGTTACACGATAAATCAGTCTAATCTAAAAGCCGTAAATTCAACTAAATAACTAGGTATTACAGTTACTAACAACTTAAATTGGAAGGAACACACAGAAAATGTTTTGGGGAAGGCTAATCAAAGATGCGTTTTATTGGCAGGACACTTAGAAAATGTAACGGATCTACTAAGGAGACTGCCTACACTACGCTGCGCGGTGTGGGATCCTTCCGAGATAGTACTGACAGAGTACATCGAAAAAGTTCAAAGAAAGGCAGCACGTTTTGTATTATCGCGAAATATTGGAGAGAGTGTTACAGAAATGATACAGGATTTGGTCTGGAAATCGTTAAAAGAAAGGCGTTTTTAGTTGCGACGGAATCTTCTCACGAAATTCCAATCACCAACTTTCTTCTCTGAATGCGAAAATATTTTGTTGATACTGACCTACATATGGAGAAACGATGACCACGATAAAATAAAGGAAATCAGAGCTCGTAAGGAAAGATATAAGTGTTCATTCCTTCCACGCGCTATACGAGATTGGAATAATAGAGAATTGTGAAGGTGGTTCGATGAACCCTCTGCCAGGTACTTAAATGTGATTTGCAGAGTATCCATGTAGATGTAGATGTAGATGTACTAGAAACGGTGAATGTTGTAATACAACAACAAAAAAAACGAAACAGTTGTTACCTACATAATGTCTGGAGCCAGAATTGCGTGCAATTCACTTCATTCTGGCAATCACATCTCCACTGATGTAAGTCCGTCAATCGACCAGACAGACTGCCAAAAAAAGTAATGCAGACTGTATATATCGGCAGTTTTTGTCAAAATACTGACAGTGCATGATAAGAAACACTCACAACGGTAGACAGAGCGAAGTTAGAGGTAGTTTTTTGTATCTGCAAGAAGAAATATCTTGTGATGGTAAAAGGAATCTTTCAAACAGGCTGCCACTTTCAGAACGAAAACTAGTGACACGGTCACCCTCCAATCTGTAAACATGAATTGCCACTTTCAGAACTAAAACCAGTGACAGGGTCGTCCGCCAATCTGTACGCTTGGAAGTGCGGCAATATTTCATTCCAAGATAACTTGACAACACTGTAAATGTTTGTAAATGTTTTATATACATGCAGCTCTGCAACTCGCACGAAACTCAAGAACTTTCTTTTTCTATGACATAGTGAAAGTCGAGTGACATTACAAGCGGCAAATCCACTAAGAATTGTATGTAAATGCAGAATTTCTGGCTGAGTGACGTGTGTCTGGCAGGTGACGCCGACTTGACTGGGCGAAATAAGTGAGAATCGGCGATAGGCAGAGCACCGAGGCTATTGCAGCGAACTGCAAGCAGATGGGGCGCACCCTCGGAAGGTTGCAGCGCCTCGCTGACTTGGAAATCCCAAAGTGGTGTGGCCTGGAGAGAGTGTGCCGCCACTACATTAAAGCTGAAAGCTAATATATTAAGAGAAAACACTACAACTGCTTCCAGAAATCCTACAAAACGTATAAGGACAGCGTCGAATTCATGGCAGTGAGATGAGCTCATTAAGATTGTAAAGACGTGTATAATATTATTACTAACGAAGTTATTAACAATCACACCAAAATTCCATACCAATATTATAAATGCGGAAGTGTGTTTGCTTTTTACATTTTCACGACTAAATCGTTGGACTAGTTTTGACGAAATTTGATACTAAGACAGCTTCACCACCAAGGAAGAAAGTAGGCTATAAAGTGTGTAGTAATAGATATTCTCGTGAATTAGGGTAAAATATGTACTTTCTGCAAAAGCTATTTACTTTTGAACTTTTGAACATTTGTGAAAATGCTTTTATTGGTTGACATTCTATATAATATGAATCAACATAATGAATACAATACTTACATAATCTTCAACGTGTTTCATACACACTTCCATACTACATTATACACCAAAGCACCAAAGAAACTGGTATAGGCATGCATATTCAAACACAGAGATGTGTAAACAGGCAGAATAGGGGGGTCGGCAACGCTTATATGACACATCAGGTGTCTGGCACAGTTGTTAGATCGGTTACTGATACTACAATGGGAGGTTATCAAGATTAAAGTGAGTTTGAACGTCGTGTTGTTGTCTGCGCACATGTGATGGGATACAGCATCTCCGAGGTAGCGATGAAGTGGGGATTTACCCTACGACCATTTCACGAGTGTAGCGTGAATATCAGCAATCCGGTAAAACATCAAATCTCAGGCATCCCTGCTGGCGGAAAAAGATCCAGCAAGAACGGAACCACGCAAGAACGGGACCAACGACGACTGAATACTCGTTCAACGTGACAGAAGTGCAACTCTTCCGCAAATTGCTCCAGATTTCAGTGTTGGGCCATCGAAAAGTATCAGCGTCCGAACCATTCAACGAAACATCATCGATACGGGCCTTCGGAGCCGAAGGCCCACCCGTGTACCCTTGATGATTGTACACCACAAAGTTTTACGCCACGCCTGAGCCCTTCAACACCGACACTGGACTGTTGATGACTAGAAACATGTAGCCTGGTCGGACGAATCTCGTTTCAAATTGTATAATCTAGACGTGTAGGGGTATGGAGACAAGCTCATGAATCCACGGATCCTACATGTCAGCAGGGTACTGTTCAAGGTGATGGAGGCTCTGTAATGGTATGGGGCGTGTGCAGTTGCAGTGATGTGGGACCCGTGCTACGTCTAGATACGACTCTGACAGGTGACACGTACGTAAGCACCCTGTCTGATCACCAGCATTCATTCATGTCCATTGTGAATTCCGGTGGATTTTGGTAATTCCAACAGGACAATGCGACACCCCACACTCCCAGAATTGCTACAGACTTGCTCCAGCAACACTCTTCTGAGTTTAAAGACTTCCGCTGGCCACCAACTCCCCAGAAATGAACATTATTGAGCATATATGGGATGCCTTGCAACGTGCCGTTCAGAAGAGATCTCCAAACCCTCGTATTATTATAGATTAATGGACAACTCTGCAGGATTCATGGTGTCATTCCATCCTGTATTACTTCAGACATTATTCGAGTCTATGCCATGTCGTGCTGTGGCACCTCTGCATGCTCGAATGGGCCCTACACGATATTAGGCAGGCGTACAAATTTATTTGGCTTCTCAGTGTATAATATTATATGTGCAAAAGTTGATAATGGAACATCCATTGTTACGTCAGTGAACGCGGCCATGATAAAAAATTATTGATTTTGTTGCATAATGTACACATTGTATTATGTATAGTTACTTCAGTAGCAAAAAACGTAGATGTGCACTCTGGCCCACACCCCTCTACACTCGAAGCTACGCAGCAATGCTGCACGTGGCATGTCGTCATGCGTTGGGGCTGTTTCGGGGATGGAGAGGGTGCACATCAGACCTATGCTTCCTGAAATAGACAGGCATGTGAGTGCAGCTGACGTTATAGCATGTACAACAGCTTACCTTCTAATCAACACTCATCATAACAGAATTATTGTTATGCAAATACAGCCACAGGTAGAAGCTGACTGTTTATAAAGTCAACAACAAGTGATATACACTCCTGGAAATTGAAATAAGAACACCGTGAATTCATTGTCCCAGGAAGGGGAAACTTTGTTGACACATTCCTGGGGTCAGATACATCACATGATCACACTGACAGAACCACAGGCACATAGACACAGGCGACAGAGCATGCACAATGTCGGCACTAGTACAGTGTATATCCACCTTTCGCAGCAATGCAGGCTGCTATTCTCCCATGGAGACGATCGTAGAGATGCTGGATGTAGTCCTGTGGAACGGCTTGCCATGCCATTTCCATCTGGCGCCTCAGCTGGACCAGCGTTCGTGCTGGACGTGCAGACCGCGTGAGACGACGCTTCATCCAGTCCCAAACATGCTCAATGGGGGACAGATCCAGAGATCTTGCTGGCCAGGGTAGTTGACTTACACCTTCTAGAGCACGTTGGGTGGCACGGGATACATGCGGACGTGCATTGTCCCGTTGGAACAGCAAGTTCCCTTGCCGGTCTAGGAATGGTAGAACGATGGGTTCGATGACGGTTTGGATGTACCGTGCACTATTCAGTGGCCCCTCGACGATCACCAGTGGTGTACGGCGAGTGTAGGAGATCGCTCCCCACACCATGATGCCGGGTGTTGGCCCTGTGTGCCTCGGTCGTATGCAGTTCTGATTGTGGCGCTCACCTGCACGGCGCCAAACACGCATACGACCATCATTGGCACCAAGGCAGAAGCGACTCTCATCGCTGAAGACGACACGTCTCCATTCGTCCCTCCATTCACGCCTGTCGCGACACCACTGGAGGCAGGCTGCACGATGTTGGGGCGTGAGCGGAAGACGGCCTAACGGTGTGCGGGACCGTAGCCCAGCTTCATGGAGACGGTTGCGAATGGTCCTCGCCGATACCCCAGGAGCAACAGTGTCCCTAATTTGCTGGGAAGTGGCGGTGCGGTCCCCTACGGCACTGCGTAGGATCCTACGGTCTTGGCGTGCATCCGTGCGTCGCTGCGGTCCGGTCCCAGGTCGACGGGCACGTGCACCTTCCGCCGACCACTGGCGACAACATCGATGTACTGTGGAGACCTCACGCCCCACGTGTTGAGCAATTCGGCGGTACGTCCACCCGGCCTCCCGCATGCCCACTATACGCCCTCGCTCAAAGTCCGTCAACTGCACATACGGTTCACGTCCACGCTGTCGCGGCATGCTACCAGTGTTAAAGACTGCGATGGAGCTCCGTATGCCACGGCAAACTGGCTGACACTGACGGCGGCGGTGCACAAATGCTGCGCAGCTAGCGCCATTCGACGGCCAACACCGCGGTTCCTGGTGTGTCCGCTGTGCCGTGCGTGTGATCATTGCTTGTACAGCCCTCTCGCAGTGTCCGGAGCAAGTATGGTGGGTCTGACACACCGGTGTCAATGTGTTCTTTTCTCCATTTCCAGGAGTGTAGATATGCACATTTGACAAAAAGTTATGTAGAACTTTATTTCGGCTAGGGAACGACCATATTTCTATAATCATTAAAGAGTTAAAAATTATTACTACACAATCTGCATAAGAATTAAGAAACCAAGTTTTCGCCACATGTACACAAAAGATTATCGTCAGGATGACGGGGTTATATCATAATCGTATAAATTTATATACTTATTTAACAAGACTTTGGTAATTTAATGTATGTAAGATTGTCATCTGACTAATGTAGGACTGCAGCATGTAGGTGAATAACGTAGTCAGGTTTACTAGGATCCCTGCATTTCTGTCTGTGACAGAATAAAATTGAATAAACCTAAACATTTGGTCGGTTAAAATCTGAAAAATATGATAAAACAATCCTAATCTTCAAAGATTATTTATTGTATGTACTTAAAATATATAAATGAGGTAATATGTCGAATCTCATGAGTGATGATCAAACTGTAAGCTGCTATATTGAGTAAGGCAGTGTGTCACATGAACAAGTTTTTAGACAGGCAGGTAGAGCAGAGCACAGGGTCTTTCTTCTTTGCCTTTTGTTGTTCAGGTTGGTTTTGATAAGTTTTCGTTTGGCCAGAGACCCCCTTGGGCCAAAATGTTATACTGACTTAGAAATATTTCGATGTGCACCAGTCTGGATTTCGAAATATTTCACGTGCACCAGTTCCGGAAATAGCGACATTCTAGAACTCTTACAAAATTCCGTGCACGTTGAATCTAAAAACCCATCTCAGGAAATTAATTATGAGACATACACCATTGTGACCCGTGTTAAATCAGTGTACACAAAAGGATTAATAAATTCAAGGAAACGTTAAGGACGTAGCTGTGGACACTAAAGGAGGGAACTGCCTAATATCAAAATGAAAATGTTTACGGTGATTTGTATGAACATATTAATTTACTCAGACAAGCACAAATATGGAAATGAATCTGACTATCTCACAATAAACAAAGTCCTAAATACAAAACTGTACCATGACCTTCAGATAAAGTGATTCTTCTGCTGGTAAAGTTACTTCAGAAGCTTGAAATGATCGATTACAGTGACTCCTTGGCTGAATACATCTACCAACGTATTGATGGCTGTAGAACAGATAATTGCTAAGCTCAGACTGAATGCTGATAAAAGGGTGTTGTAAATGCCAGTGCTGCTATTTCTGTTTACTGTAAATTATCAGTGGAAAATGAAAGTGCAGACTCGAACGTTGAACCACAGATCGGCTGTTCTGGGGCAGACCACAGCCTGCAGAGATGCGCTCAGCACCAAGACTCGTTTCGAAGTCTCCTCTTGTCTATCAGAATCAAACAGTCGGATCTTTGCTTCTCACTAAGGAAACATGACCAATCATTTTACAAGCACTCGCTGTCTGTCAATAGCATAATTGCTTCTTCAGCAAGACTCCCATCAGGACATGTCACATAAAAAATCCAGTGACTTTTCTAACCTCCTTTCTCTATAAAAAAAACATGATCTACCATCATGAATTAAATGTATGTTACCAATCAGCATTTTGATGTACAGAAGCTTCCCAGGTCCTGAGAAAGTTAAACAAGTGTGCCTGATGCCAGCCGCTAATTCTGTACCCCTTTTATATTTTCTGAAATGCTAAAGATGATTACCTGCTGAAGACACTGTTCTGAACGTTTAGGTCGCTGGACTCCTTCTGATACAAGTTGTTCCTTTCCATCCTACAGCTCAACTCACTCAGCCAGAGAGGAAATGTGCTATAAAGCAGAACAAAAGCTGTGGTCCACCAGGGGGCCACCCACTAACGCAAGTTACACCCACACAACACATCTCTCAACACCTGTGACATAGCCAAGTTCTGTTTCCCCAAAGTCCGCGTCCCTGGTGCATACCAAGCAACACTCTTTCTGCCAAAACCTGCAGCGCCTGAGTCCATCATATGTGTGATTCCCAAACTCTCACAGAAAAGAAAAGATCAGACCCACATCATGTTACATGTTAAAATGCTAAATAAGACAAGATGTTACTAAGAAGTCAGCACATTCAGTGACTGCAGTCACATTTACCCTGCAAAGCAATAATTGCTAGATCCTATTTCCTCAATATACTCTAGTTGAACTTAACTGTGTTACTAAATGAGAAGAGATAAGGTAAATGGGTTGTAGCTTTTCATAACATTTCGCCTGCACCTAAATTTTGCGCCAGAGGTGACCGTCTGAATGTCGATAGAGGGGCAGAAATAAGCAAAATTTACAAACAACAATCAGTCATATTCAGGAAGAATGTCGAGTATTCATTGTGGCAACCAGCACTGAAGGCTGCAAACAGAGTAAAACAAAGGGTAACTCTCCCAACAATAATATGGAAATAATGTTGAAGCACCTACAGCAAAAGACACACACAACCATAAGAAAACTACCAGAATATATATTCCCTTTTAATGCTTGCCTGATTGCTGGAAGCAAATCCTTTGTAATCAATGAATGTGCATAAAAAAGAACCCATTGTTACCTGCTCTGAAAAGATCAGTCACCTATTTACCAAGGCCATAGTTGAAATTAAATTACAATAAATTTATTGCTGTGGCTCAGTAGTTATAATAAGTTGAATCAATTTAGTACTCACCTTTCTACCACAATCAAATTAATAATCATTTTAAAACATACAGGACTGAGAATGAAACGTTATATGGTTCAAATGGCTCTGAGCACTATGGGACTCAACTGCTGAGGTCATTAGTCCCCTAGAACTTAGAACTAGTTAAACCTAACTAACCTAAGGATATCACAAACATCCATGCCCGAGGCAGGATTCGAACCTGCGACCGTAGCGGTCTTGCGGTTCCAGACTGCAGCGCCTTTAACCGCACGGCCACTTCGGCCGGCTGAGACGTTATACCAAAATTTGAAAGTGATTGGTAAAGTATCAGAATGTTGAAATAAAACACAAGCCAGCATAAAATTTTTAAATTTACATTTTATTCATCTCAAACTATAGTTTGTAACCAATGACTTATTTACCAAATACGTAATAAATCAATAATACATAAAAACTGAATTTTATAAATGAGGTAGATTACATTGATTGTTAACTATTATTTTAAATTATTGCAGTTTATAATTTTCAGTTACCTATGTACTGTACAATACGTTTCGTTAACCTGTCTTTTGCAAATAGATTTGATCGTTTTTCCACATGTGAGCAGGACCATGTGAGAATCTCTTATTTTCCAAGTCCAAACCGAAAATAGACATTGCTTTGCCTTGAAACTTGTTGATAGTCATCGCGAAAGCCCAACGAATCGGAAACTGAACCCTTCTAAATGGTCTTGGATGTTGTGATGGTATCATTGGAATACGTGGCAACAGGGCGACTTTCCCTTTAAACTTCCCTGTCAAAATGGTTGCTCAGAGAACATTCTGGTGATCCTTTTGGTGACCAAACGCGTACCGTTCCATAATGTAGTTGGGTTTAAAGTACAGAGAAGAGTAATCGGTGAACCAATCTTCAACTGAAGATTGTGTGGTAACATCCCTGGTACATCCAGAGAATTTAAAAATTCAGTTGGAAAATTTATGGCTTCGTTTTCATCAACTAATGTGTCGACATATTTAAAAGACATCAAATCACAGGCAACAACTCTTGTATCTGCGAGGTTTACATGCAAACTATGAGGTACCATTTTCTCCAAAGGTCTACCAGCAGGTGGTACCGTACGCGGAATGGTCTGAGGCGAAGGGTTTTGATAGCAAAACACCATATACAGAATCGGGATATTGGTAACCACACCTACGCGAGAATGCACGATATTGTCAGGGAATGAAAACATGGAATTCAGCGTCAGGAAGAAGAAGAATATTTAGAATGATAAAGAAAATGGCAGAGACTGTGTACTCAACACTAGGCAACGTGAGGATGTGAAGGTAGTATCAGATTGCGAGGAATTTGCCTGTTGTATTCCATGGCAGCACGGATCAAGAGGGAGTAAGTCCACAGTAACCGTCATCCAAAACGCGACGGCAAGAGAGACTGAGAGGTCGGTTCCGCTACCTACTCAAGATTTTGCAAATAGAAGGAGTACACAGATCAATGCAGTTTTCCGATTTTTCAAACAGGCAGAAGAAGAAAGGCGAAAGGCAGAAGAAGAAAGACAAAAGAATGGAAACAAAATAAATAACTTTTAAAACAGGTGGAGTAGAAAAGGCAGCTGGCAGAAAATAGAAGACAGGAGTTTGCTAGAAATTAGAACAAACCATACAAGTTATCAAAGACGAGATAGTGAAAATTCATGGGACAGCAACATAATCCAAACACTTAGCAACTGAAGCGAAGAAAAACGAAAGGATAACTTGTAGTTAGACATTAGGTACAAGGAAAGAGGCGCTAGTAGCGTAGAAACACGAGAGACAAGCAAAACATGTCGTCTGTCAAACAAAGGAGGTGGTATATACACTACATGAAAAGAAAATTGTGAAAGAAACACAGGATCAGGTATCACAAAATTCGGAGAGCGTAAGTCAATTGGAACACCAGCATTAAGAACTCACAAAAGCATGATAGAAGCGCTCTTGAAATAGTACACAGCAGAGCGAAATCACGTATTAAAGACGTCGAAGAGACGCGTGATCTCATAAAACTCGTTGAAAGTCGAACCACAGAGAAATTGACGGTGAAAAAAGATCGCAGAAATGAATGGAGCAGGAACTGAATACAGAAAGATCACATTCAGATATAGCGAAACCCGTGCATACCATAGAATCTCCAGTGTGTTGTGCTGCCACTGTGTGCCCACAACAAATAAGCCCACTGTGAGTCATGAAACGTGACTGAGTGTCCTAACTGTTGCATTATTGTGTAGCAATATGGATATGTGTATTACACATTAGTGAGGAGAATAGGACAGGAATATGTAGTAACCACTCATGTAATGGTGTCACACACCACAGAGACTAAATTCACATTTCGGAAGCAAAGGAACGAGCGGTCGAAAATAATGACACGGGGTTCGGCCACAAACATTTCATATGTATTCAAAACTTTCAGAAATTTGGGCACAGCGGTAATACTTTGCATCCTAAACCTAGAATTGCGCAATGTGATAGGTGACACCCCCTTCTTGACCATTACGATATGGAATGGAATTCGTCAGTGGACAAATGGAGGTTTCAGTCGTGGAAAGAACGCTAAGTGTTGAGGACACTTGCAGGATGTACGAAAATTTAAATGTCCAGTCCTTGTCGGTTGTTGGTCATGAGAGATGCAGAACAGGATAAAACAGGGAATCATGATGTGTTGAGACCTAGAATCATCAGGATTCAAGAGCCCTGCGAAGCTTCATATGACTTGTCAAGAACAACTAGTTTCAGAACGAACCAGGTACAACAGTACAATTATTTGTTTCTCTTACATGAAACTGCCGTTAAATTACCAGCAGATACTTGCAGGGTGGGTATGGAGACAATATTGAAGCATCTAAAAACATTCTCAATGAACTGAAGTACGCCTACGAAGCGCACAACGCATGAGGGAAGATGAGGATTTATGACAGAAACTTCCTCAAACCACAGTACAGAAATAACGAGAGAAGGAGTAATAATAATGATAATAACAATAATAAAACAAATGGATTCTTGGGAGGACATGGTTATGGGTAACAACAAGCAGAGGTGTCCCCTCCAGATAGACAGAATAACTGAAACAACTCTCATGGTGAAAATAATAACTGTCATTTAGAAAGACACTGGAGACAACCACAAGCGAGACAACATGAAATTGAATTTGTGAAGGCGCAGCCACCGAATCCAGGAGCCAGACACAGTAATGGACACATGGCCAGTGATTGTTCCAATTAAGATTTCTGCTTTTGTAAAAAATCAATTTGGGATATAGTTACCATTCACCTTTTGTGCCATCCTAGTGTTGCAAAGGTTGTTGTGGTATCATTCAGCCCGCAAGAAAGGGAGTGTGGTGAGTATCTTCATACTTGCTCGATTCACAATCACTGCAATGGAGAAGGAAGGCAAGAGAATGTGCTCCCGATTCAATCAAAGCCATTTTGTAACAGATCGTTAGTAGCAAGTGTATGTAGAGAGATACTCCCCTGTCTTCTATCATTTTTGAATGGTAGAATAAGAACGTTTATCAATTTATTCCAGTGTAGGAGTATACGTGTTCTTGCCTTTCGTAAGCTTGGTCATCTATGCGGCTGTTGCTCGCATCACTGATGTACGTTTGAGCTGCTGTAATTGGCGGCGCCGAAGCAAGGTGTTTGTTTCTGTTTTCGCTGGAGTTCATATTGTGTCCACAGAGTAGACGGGTTTCTGACGTAATATTAGCTGTTGAGCTTGGTCCACTCAAATACAGCAAAGGAACCCCTTTCTTGAGTGTTTCTTCTGATCACCCATTGTCATAATATATATGTGAGGCTGTCAGTTTCTTTTCGAGGAGGCTTAATTGAAAGCACAGACAGTGCGAGTTATTCAGAGAGGCGATGCATCAAGTAGCATCAAATGACTGGGTAGACCAAAAGAAAGGTTCTTGCAAATGGTACTACAAATGATGGTGTATATCATTGTATTTAAATGGGTCGAGGAGACAGGGCCAAACTGTATCATAATTTTGCTTGCATCTGAAACTGTGTCATGTCATTAATGCACAACCCTGAGTTTCAGGGAGAAACAAATGAGTCATACTGAAATGGATCATGTTGTAATGTACCAACACATGATTTTGCCCGGACACTGAGGTTATCATCACTGGCGTGATCTAGCCACATGGAAGACATAAGGATGTAGCGTTAAAATGTGTGATAACACTTGACTTTTTAGTCAATTGCAATTTTTTTGTGTGAACATGCCTCATATCATGTGTTTTAAGTCAGTTTTATACTAGATTATAGACTGTGGTTATCATTGTCGGTATTTGTGTGTATGTCCACAGTTTGTGCCGCTGTTGTCCGACCATGACGTATGCTACTACAATGAATATTCTAATTAGTTTACAAAATATAATGCGTCTCCGTAAGAGCGTACAAAAATGTAACAGGCCATAGAGAATGCTCCACTGAACAATTTGAGGTATGGAACCCGGGATCGGAGAAACTAGCTAAAGGAGATATGAAAGTAAACTTGTCTACCGATTTGTCTAACATTACTGTTTTTCATTTACTACTAACATGCACTCAAGTTAAAACGTACGGCACTATTTATTCTGATGTACGTTCCTTATTTCCTGCATGGTAACAAGTAGGACGAGCTTGATCACTAGGAAATCATGAGGCAGGTATCGTTTACTTTACTTGTCCATAAGGCCGCTCTGTTGCATCGTATTTACATTGTCCCATGACAGAACGTGCTATGAAACAACAGACCCATTTATTACTCAGCGCTATTCAGAGACGTAAGGAGCAATACTATGGAGTAGTACCGGTACAGTTTCGCGGAATTCACTGGCATGCACCTTGTGTATGGGGAAGTGCGTTGCAGTGCTTTCGCTGCTGAAAGGCTGTACAGGGAACGATTTTCTAACAGGCGTCATCCGTCACAACGAGTGTTTGTTTCTCTCGATCGACGAATGCGAGAGACTGGTTCACTGGCAAGAAGAAACGAGGGACCTGGCAACATGAGGACCACTCGCACACCCGAGTTTGAAGAGAATGTGGTGGAACGTGATGCAGCGGCCCCCTCTACAGTTACTCGTCCTGTTGCACGTGAAATGCGTGCTGCACGTACTAGCGTGTGGTGTGTTCTCCACGAACAACAATTATACCCCTATCAACCACAACCCGTCCATGCAGTGATTGTGTCTGACTTTGCACCAAGAGTCGCATTGTGTCAGTGGTTGCTGCACAATTGACTGGTCGATCAGATTACGTCCAAATCGTGCTGTTTACTGACGAGGCGTCATATGATCGTGATGGTATTTCGAACAGCAGAAATAGCCGTGTGTGGGATGAGGAAAACTCACACTGTAGTAGTCACACCACCAAGTACGCTCTGCTGTGAATATCTGGGACGGCACTGTAGGCGACAATCTCATTGGTCCATATCTTCTACCTTGCCGTCTGAAGGGCCTCCTGCACTTTGGTTTAGTGCAAAGAGTTCTACCTGTGTTGCTAGAGAAAGTACCCTTGGCTGTTCTTGACCGTATGTGGATACAACATGAATGTGCATCGCCTCACTTCAGTGTGGATATCAGCAGTCGTTTCGGTGTTGTATTTCCTGGTCGCTGGATTGGAAGCGAAGATCCTATTCCATGGCCTTCGAGGTCGCCTGACAAGAATCTCCTTAATTATTTACAATGGGCATATGGGGATGGATACGGAGGACGGAATTAGTTGCCAGAATCGAATCTGCCTGTGATGTGATTCGAAACACATCAGTCATATTTGTCAGGGTGCGTCAGTGTCTTGTTCTCCGATGTCACGCTTGCACTGACGTTGATGGCCGTCAGCTGCAGCACATTTTGTAAGATACAGTACAAATGGTACGTTCACTGTGTCGTGATGGTATTTGAAATTATCTGTAACTAATTTAAATAAGAAAGTACACAGTAATGTGATTTTATTCCTTAAGTTGGCTTCTCTGCCCCCCCCCCCCCCCCCAATTTCCATATCTCAAATTGTTCAGTGGAGCATTCTCTATGTCCTCTTCAATTTTTGCACTCTCTTACAGAAACACGTTCTATATCCGTAGATTACATGAAAAGATACGCCTTAGTTTCGTAATAGTACTTTTAAATCTGTTGTTAACTGTATGTGAGAATAAGTGTATGTTACAATAAGAGGATCGTAGTTTAATAGTGGAGAGAACAGTTATGCATAGTCTTAAGACACATCGTTTCGATTTTGCACTGTCAGCGGAATTACGTGAGTCTTTGTCCGGATTTTAGACTGCCCTAGTGCTCTGGTTGACAGCACTTGTACGATACGAGACGTATTATCATATAGTAAACTAGGCTTTTGCAAAATTCAGGTGAGTGAGTCAATCGCGGCTGCTGAGGATCTAGCTAGATCCTGCGCCGCAGTTGTGGGGTCATGTTACAATAAGAGCTTAATGGTGCAGAGAACAGTTAAACACAATCTTAAGGCGATTTGATTGTGGAAGATGCTCATTACTGTGACATACGAAAGCCATGAGAAGGTGAATAGCGGGATGTGGTACTTTTCAAATAGCACAGTGCACTATGGTCAGTTACCGACTCCAAACACTGTACCCAGATTTTACCTACGTTTTTGATATTTCTGACTCATCACTGTATACACTTAAAGTAGCAGTGAAGCAAGTGTAAGATTCATTTTTAACATTAAGTATTAGGGAGTTCAGTTTTTCGTATTCACATTGCCAGTGCCTGTGTAAATCGATGTCGATGGCAGCTTAAGAGTTGATTTGTGTTTTTTGATTTTGAAAGGAAAAGTTTCACATAATTAATTATAACATTTATGCTTAATTATTTGTCGTAATTCGTTGGCGGTAATATGCGTCACATGAAAGGATGTCTATGGTGTAAAGTGTTTAAAAGGAAGGAAAATATTCTGTAATATGGTGTGCATCAGGAGACTAAGGGGCTTCAGAGTACGTTGATAGTAATCAGATTTTATTGCATTTAAATTGTTTTAATTAAAAATTTTGTTATCAATACTTTATTGCCTTTAGAGATTACAGGTCATACCTACTAAAATTTTGGTAGTGCCATGTGGCTTTAGAATCTTTTATTTAACCTTGTATTATGCAGTTTGTATTATTTTTCCTTTGCTTGAAATGGGTTTTTGAGTTTTAAGTGTTGTAAATTGATTCTGGGAACTGTTCTTCGATCTGTTGAAATACTTCAGGAACTTTCATTAACAAACTATATTGAGGATCTTGTTGTTCATGATAACGAATGTTCACTCACTATTTTAAAATCAAGTTAATAAAGTTGTAAAATTTTAAAGGTAAGAAAAGGGCTTTTATTAGAGAAACGGTGCCTGCCCGTGCTCCCCACAACTTCCACGTATTCAAAGCATTGGCCTTCGGGAGTTGTCTGTTCTCCCCGGTATCTATCCCAGCCAAAGCCTGCGGGGCCGTGTCAAATGGTAGCAGAGCGTGGTTGCGATCTTTCGTAACCTGGGTAGGGGACATTATAGAGCATCCTTTCTCTAAAGTCTATTTATGCTGTTAAGTACTTGCTTCATCAGGACTTGGATAATAATGATAAATTGTTGAGTACTCGTTCTAAGAGGATTTGGCTAATATCAAACTTTTGCGTATGTTTTACTAGGATTTTTGCTAATATTAAATTGTTTTCAGATTATAAGCCGATATGGATGCGCGGCGTTGCCTACGTCTAGCGCGACTGAAGCGTGGACAGTTAGAATATGAAGCGCGTTTGCGCGGACAGGCGGGCGAAGGAGGCGTGCCTGAATTTCTGACGCAGGTAAAGTCGTCCTTGGAAAACCCGGTGGTAATTTCTCCACAAGTCATCGGTGAGGTAGAGATGCCTTGAATTTTGCTCTCACATCGTTGTCCTCGTTGAATCAGCAGGGTGAGTTTTTTGAGAATGTTGCACCGACTGCTAAACAGCTTGCGCGTCTTCAAGCGCAATTGGCGAATTGGGAGTGGCGCGTTAAAGATTTGAGAGATTCACCTTTTTAAAGAGCAAGCACAGAGGCGCAGAAATTGAGGGATCAGGTTTTCGTGTTGATGGTGATGTTGAATCAATTACATGTTGAGCAGGCTACAAATGAGAGAGGGCAGCAAGGTTCGGTTGTGCAGGGCGCACGGGAACCGGTAATACAAGGGGAAAGTAGATTGTTAGTATGCTTGGGTTCGAGTTTTGCTAAACTGCCTCATCCCATCGGAATCTTGCTAAAGAGAATAAATAGTTTATCAATGGAGTCGATTCCGGAAACTGAACAGCTGTTGTGGCTTTCTCTCAACTTTGAACTCCACGGTGACGCCTTGAAGTTGCCCCATGATGAGGCAACCACTATACCCACTGAGCGATGGGACTCTCAGCCAAGTTATTGCTCAAATTTTGCAGGAAGGAAAGGGGTTGAAGGAAATACGTAAGGAGGTAGTTGCATGTAACTTGTCCACTCGTTTATTGAATGACTTACAACATAAGCATTATTGGCGAGTACAGGGGAGTGATGAACCCTTGACCATACTAAGCGAAAGTGTGCGAACATTCTTCATAGCTATGGAGGTACAGGTGGCAGAAACACAGGTTGTCGAAGCCATTTCATAGAGATTTAGAATCAGAAATTAAGAATCTGTCGTATACTGATAGTTAGCGTGTGAGCTCTCAAATTGGGGATCGACAACCGAACACTTGTTTACTCCAGGGCGAGTTGGCGCGGTCGATAATTTCCAAACCAAAAGTATGTTTTCATTAGCGCCAGGAAGGTCACTTTTTACGCGACTGCCCGTATGCTCAGAAGAAGGAAAATAAGTTGACGGTGTCGGAAGGAGAGTGCAAAAACACGGGTTAAGACTCCCAAGCGTTTTCGCCGAATTGTGGGCGTCATGGGCACCCAATTGCCTTTCGTGTGCGCCCAGCTGAATCACGAACCCGTCTGTGCTCTCCTGTGTTCGGTTAATGCCATATCAGCAGTGGTCTATCAGTGGTTTTGGGAATTTCGCACATTATGTCGCTTGGGTCTCCTGTGTAAGTCGTCCTGGGTTTGTCGCTCAGTCAACGGACAAAGTTTGGAGATAGTGGGGGAGTGTGTGGCTAGTGTGGGCATAGGAAATTTTACATGGCCGTTACGATTCTTGGTGGTCAAGAAATTGACCGTGGATTTACTTCTGGGCTGCCTTAGCCAAGGCAGGGTTAGTGTTGAATGGCCAAGAACGTATTGTATTTCTTAAATTTCTGACTGAGCAGCGCATTGCTCTTTGTTCATGTCGGGTGTCAGTTCCGGTTTGTTCCATGAGCGGCAGCACAGAGAAGTATGATATGACTCATCTTGATAATCAGCAGAGGGAGCCCCTCTTGCAGGTATTAAAGCGTTTTCCAGAAGTGCTGACCAACAAGTCAGGAATGACAAGCCGAATGTAGGACTAGGGTGAAGGATGACGTACCGGTTCGACAACCTCCTTATCGGTTGTCACCCCCGAAAATGAAGAGTTTGCGTGGGTTAATAGAGGGTATGCTAAGAGAAGGAGCTATAAGACCTGCGATCTCTCCCTACGCACCTCCAATATTCTTGGTCCCTAAGACTAATAAGGAGGAATTTCGGCCTGTAGTCGATAACAGCCTCGTCAACGAAAAGGTAATTTTGGAGTAGGTTCCCCCGCCAGTCATCCACAATTGTATTACGTGGTTTTCTGGGGCAAGGTACTTAACCGTTTTGGACTTCAATCAGGCGTATTACCAAATCCCTCTTGCTGAAGACTTAAAGCACATAACCGTCTTCTGCACTGATTGCAATCTTTTCGAATTCAATCGTGTGCCATTTGGATTGTCGACCAGAGCAGCGGTTTTGTCCCAGTTGTTGGACAATGTGCGTGGAGATCTCAGATATAAGTGAGTCTATAACTACCTGGATGACGTGGTTTACAATCGTACCTTCCACGAACACCTGGAACATTTGGAGATGGTATTGCGTCGACTGAGGGGGACCGGTCTTACTGTTAAGCTGTCCAAGGTCCCCTTGGCTCGTAGTTAGATATCCTTCTTGGGGCACCTGGTCTCTGGGGATGGTGTTCGCACTGACCAAGAGCGAAATAAAGATTGGCAAAGGTTTGGCTCAAAATAGCTCTGAGCACTATGGGACGTAACTTCTGAGGTCATCAGTCCCCTAGAACTTAGAACTACTTAAACCTAACTAACCTAAGGACATCACACACATCCATGCCCGAGGCAGGATTCTAATCTGCGACCGTAGCGGTTGCGCGGTTCCAGACTGTAGCGCCTAGAGTCGCTCGGCCACCCTGGGCAAAGGATTCCTCCACCAGTTAATAAGAATGGAGTGGCATGATTAGTGGGGATGGCAAACTACTTTCGTAAGTTCGCGCTGAAGATTGCTCGGCTGGCTGCTCCTTTGAAGGAACTAAGTAAGAAGGGGGCAAAATTTATGTGGGATGAGAGCCATCGCGGTTCGTTCGAGGCTGTTAAGCGGGCCTTGAGTAACTCTCCCGTGTTGGCTATCCCAAATTTCAATCTGCCGTTTATTGTGCAGACTGACGCCTCTTATTGTGGGGTAGCGGCGGTGCTGCTACAGGAGCAAGAGGAAGAGCGCAAACCGGTAGCTTATGCCTCCACGAGGTTGTCATCTGCAGGGGCCAAATACCCGGTGTACGAGTGGGAGGCCTTGGCAGTGCTTTTCGCACTGGAAAAATTTCAATTTAATTTGGAACACCGCGAGCTTTTGCTCGAAGGGGATAATCAGACCCTTAGCTGGGTGCTGGCCCGCCCGCATAAGACTGGTCGGGTAGCCAGGTGGACTATTAGGATATCTGCCTTCCGCTGTAACGTAAAGCATATAAGGGGAACCTCAAGTCGTATGTTCGAGAGTGAGGGCGAGCCTGAGGAGGCCAGGACAGATTGGCAGGCTGGAGTAGGCGCTGTTTTATCGGAGGTCCCTGAATTGTTTGAGGAAACAATTCTGGGACTTCCGATAAAAAAGCGCCTTAGGTCGGAGACAGAAAGGTGATCCATGTATTAGGAAAATTAAAGATAGGTTTACCGCGGGCGAGCAGGTAACCGGATATGCCCTATGTAAGGGGTTGGTCTGCTGTAGGGGCCCGGGTGTCGAGTTTTACGCGTATAGTTGCCTAGTGAACTGGTGGAGCCGGTGTTTCGCTACTCCACCATATCCGGTCGGTGGCCACTTATGTGCGAATAAGAGCATCACAGATATTGAAAGGCAGCTCTTTTGGAACAGTTTATATAAAGATGTCCGGCGTATGCTTGGCGAGTGCGAAATTTGCAAGCAAGCGAAACCAGACTCGAGTCCTCTCAGGGGGCTCCTCCAGTCCACTAGAGAAAGTTATCCTATGGACAAGTGGTTCATTGATCAATTGGCCCACTGACTCGCCAGGGTAAACGGTATGTTCTGGTGGTAGTAGACCCGTTTTCGGCCGCGTGAGATTAGCCGAACGGTCTGATGCGCTGCAGTCATGGACTGTGCGGCTCCTCCCGGCGGAGGTTCGAGTCCTGCCTCGGGGATGGGTGTGTGTGTTTGTCCTTAGGATAATTTTTAGGTTAATTAGTGTGTAAGCTTAGGGACTGATGACTTTAGCAGTTAAGTCCCATAATATTTCACACACATTTGAAAATTTGAACGCGTTTTTGCGATTTTCATGACTTATTCCAACCAGTAGCGTCACAACTACGACTAGCATCCGTCACTTATCGGGAATTATTTCGATATTTGGACCACCGAAGACCCTAGTTAGTGATAACGCTCCGGCCTTTCTTTCCAAGCAGTTCAGGAGGTTTTGTTTCGAACAGGTCATTTGGCATATCACCACAACTCCTTAATGTCCCCAGCCTTCGTTTGCGGAACGTGTAAACAGGAATTTAAAAGCCGCCCTAATCGCGTTTCACAGCAGCTCTCGCACGAAGTGGAGTGATTCACTTGGCTGGCTAAATTTCGCGTTTAACACAGCTCAGGATGAGTCAGTAAAGGCATATCCGGCTTCCTTGGTGAACTCCGCGCTGTCCAATTTGTGGTCGATCAACGATCTGCTCCCAGAGCGTACTGATGCTGGTGTTATTCAGCTGGAGTTGGAAGCGGGCGCGGCTTAATATTCAGCGTGCTCATCAGCGCCTAGCTAGGCGGTATAATACGGATAGGAAGGAATTTAATTGCAAACCCGAGGATAGTGTGTTCGTCCGCAACACGAGCCTACCTCAGAAGGGTAGTTTGGATTATACCGGCAAGTTGGCACCCCGTTTTTGGGGCCTTATGAGGGCCTACGGGTAACCAGCCCTGTGAATTTACTGGTCAAGCACTTTGAGTCCGGGAGCATATTGCGGGTTGATACTTGCCAGATTCGCCAGAGTTGGTCTTTCGCGCGGCGAGTTTCTGTTTTAGTGGGGGAGGTTGAGCCGGTACTTGAAACGACCCGCCTTCTCAGTACTCGCCGCGGTGTCAGAATCAAGATCGGATTGGAGTCTGTGGTCGCGGCATATCTTTGGCGAATTGGCTACCCGCTCGCAGCGAGGCGGACAGAATGAGGAAGAAGGAACTTGTTGGGTGCGTCATTGGTGTCGGAGGGCAAGGCCGTTTGGTCGGTGGGGCTCGCAGAAGCAGTCGGTTGCAGACGGAACGCCGTGGGCTCGAAGATCCTAGTGTGGATGGCCGGTGTTGTCCAAATGACGATCATCGTGTGGTCATTTAATGGCTGAAAAGTGATTTCTTGATTCTGCCCTTGGATTCTGACGAAGAATTACGGCAAGTTTGGTGTATGACGTGAACATAAGAATTCTATAAAGATGCACGTTGGTGGCTCGTATATCAGACATGTGAGCGGTGTAAGCTTTGTTTCGGTACTGCAGTCTGCAGTTAGAGCGCTGCTTGGGAGGAGATCATTGACATCTATTCAGCTGCTTTAAGGTAAATGGCTGTTTTGGATCGAAGGTGGAACCAAGTGAGGGACCGAATCATTGCTTGTCTTATTAAGAAACCTAAGTCGGCCCCTAGCGTATTAAACTCTCTTATCTACAGTTATAACGAGTACCTGACACTCTAGTAGTGTCCACAAGTGAACTGTGGATGTACTGTTAATTGTTTGTAGCAAGAGAAAGATTGGAGCTTTTCAGTCGTACCCTTATGAATCGTGTTAATTGCAATTAACTTCTTATGGTATTTTAGGGTTCTACTTGCCGTGGCGAAATCGCCGATAGTATTTTCATAATTTAGCTTGGGACGTCATTCTGTGGTTTGGTGTGGCCCTCTCAAGAGCATAAAGTCCCAAATCTTTTATTACTTCCTTGCCGAGGTTGCCTTACAACAGTTGCTGATTTGTCTCTTGTCTACCCAACCGTACTGCTGTTTGGTGCGGTGCGGTAGAGTCGAAGTATTTTGTAGTAGCGCATCTACTCTGTCGCCCGTTTTAAGATTGTCGAGCCGCATCCACATTGACGTATAATCCTAGTATGCAAGCTGTGTAAATTGGTTGCACCCTGTTAACGTTTTATCCATCGTGGAAAATCTTTCCCGTGCCGCATGTGATTATACAGGACTGCAGGTGCACATCAGCGCATGACCACGTCGAAATCAAAAGATATGTATTGTAAATTTTTAATCGGATGTAACCACTGAGCTTAAGAGTTTATTTGTGTTTTTTGATTTTGTCCTATATTTTACCCGGTATCTGTCCCAACCAACGCCTGCGGGGCCATAGATAATAAAACTACAGAAATAATTGAATCATTCTTAACCAGCACAACATCAAAAGAAAAATTAATGGAGAAACAGTCAGAAAATTTTGAAATAAAAGACAAGAGATATTTCATTGCCCTCTCTTTTTAGCTGTGCATCAGAGAAAGTGTTTGGAGACTGGATAAAGCCCATAAATACTAGAGGCATGCAACAACGAGAAACGCCAAACGAGATGACTGTACATAGTCTAGCATTTTCAGATGACATGGATCTAATTACAGACCACTTAAATGTTATACATGTGGTAGTGGGACTGTCAGGGCGGGTTGAGCTGTGAGTGAACATATGTTTTCCACATTTTTTTAACAACCACATGAAATGTCAGTTTACAAAAACTTCATTGAAATGGCTTTAATTTCAAATCAGTCTCTTCGGTAACCAAAATAATAAGACGATTTATGAACAAGATAACGCTTCCTCAATAGAAGCCAGTTTCAAGAATCACAAGCACACAATTAAGGGTTACCATGATTGAGCAAAACTAAAAGAAGAAAAGCAATGATAATGAAATATAAGCCAAGTAAAACTACACTACACAAAATATCCAGTAAACAGGAATTACTGATTTAGTTAATGGAGTCCACGGTTCTTCTAAATTTCACACTGCCAAGTAAGTAGAATTACCACGACGCTTGACGTATGTTGAACAGTATATTACACAGATGTATAAACATCAAGAAGAGAAACACAATTTGATTGAGAGAGTGTCATTACATAAACTGTTAGTTCAACTGAAAGGTCAGATGTGATCAGTCGGTCACATAATCACCGGAGAGAGTACAAATTAACACAGACAAGCTCGCACAGAGCGACTGCACAAGCGCGCTACACAGTACCACCGTCCGTGCCACAGGAGAAATTACATCATGCTCCAGAACGTGGAGAGTTCTGCACGCAAAACAAATACACACGCGTCCAAAGAATGACCGCAGTTCATACACGCACAATCCTCGCTTAAGGGAGACTCGGTTACTGAAAGCAAACAGGACGTGCCGTACTTGCGTCCATCAAGCAGCACGCTCTTATTGTCAGCTATCCGCCAGCCAGCGGCCACCCAAGCCTGTCTTCCAGTGCTTCCTGTTTGACCGCTCCACAACACTCTGCCTTCTCGTGGTCATCGTTCTTCTTTGTGGTACGCAGCGCACTGTTCTTCCACCGCAACCAGCTTCTCACGTTGGCTCCCGACGGCGCTGGTGTGTTGGCGGTCCCAATGGCAGGCAGAGCCTATTCACGGGGCCAAAAAATATTTCCGTGGACGTGTGACGTGTAGTAATAGCACGAAAATGCACAAGAACAAATCACAGAACTACAACGTCAAGCAGCAAGAATAGAATTACAAATATCATCAGAATAAATACAGTTCATGGCAAACATCAGTAATGCACTGTAAATATCTAGTACAATGGACATCAAGACGACATGAAGGGGAAGACAGCAATAGAGGCAAGATTACATAAAATGAACATCTATACTAAAAGACCTTCACCCTGGAACACAAAATTGAACCATTATGAAACAGTTGTAAGACTAGAAACACTCCATGCAGAAGAAACTATTAAACTGAATACGAAGGGAGCGCTTCAAAAATTATAAAAAAACTGGAACAAGAATATTATGAAAAGTAGCAGGTTCAAAAGACAGCAGCGAATCACAATACAGAACGAAATCTAATACAGGACTATATCTGAAAGTTGAAGAGGTAAGATATAACGAGAAACAATGAGTGACAGAAGAACTAAATAAATCTTTGACTTACTAAACAATTATAAATCTAGAATAATACGACTCAGAGGAGGAGGAAGAGTTATAGAAAATGTAGGCAACGACTTGAACTCAATAAAGATGAGAAAACTTTTTAAAGAGGGAATAGAAAAGGCAGGCTTTCGGAACAGAGAAATATCAAGAATTGGAATAAAGTGGACACAAGAAGGAACAACATTCTCGAAGAATGAAAGAAACTACAGATGAAAACAAAGAAGCAGGAACTGCTGTCACTGCTCCGAAGGAGAAACTCATCGCCTTAAAACAGTATCAACGGCGACACAATCTTAACTAATATATGGGGTATCTGAGTTAAACATATAATAATATAAAATGTATTGAGAGGTAATTGAGATACACTGCTGGCCATTAAAATTGCTACACCAAGAAGAAATGCAGATGATAAACGGGTATTCATTGGAAAAATATGTTATACTAGAGCTGACATGTGATTACGTTTTCACGCAATTTGGGTGCATAGATCCTGAGATATCAGTACCCAGAACAAACACCTCTGGCCGTAATAACGGCCTTGTTATGCCTGGGCATTGAGTCAAACAGAGCTTGGATGGCGTGTACAGGTACAGCTGCCCATGCAGTTTCAACACGATACCACGGTTCATCGAGAGTAGTCACTGGCGTATTGTGACGAGCCAGTTGCTCGGCCACCATTGACCAGACGTTTTCAATTGGTGAGAGACCCGGAGTATGTGCTTGCCAGGGCAACAGTCGAACATTTTCTGTATACAGAAAGGCCCATACTGGACCTGCAACATGCGGTCGTGTATTATCCTGTTGAAATGTAGGGTTTCGCAGGGATCGAATGAAGGGTAGAGCCACGGGTCGTAACTCATCTGAAATCTAACGTCCACTATTCAAATTGCCGTCAATGCGAACAAGAGGTGACCGAGACGTGTAACCAATGGCACACCATATCATCACGCAGGGTGATACACCAGTATGGCGATGACGAATATACGCTTACAATGTGTGTTCACCGCGATGTCGCCAAACACGGATGCGACCACCATGATGCTGTAAACAGAACCTGGATTCATCCGAAAAAATGACGTTTTGCCATTCGTGCACCCAGGTTCGTCGTTGAGTACAGCATCGCAGGCGCTCCTTTCTGTGATGCAGCGTCAAAGGTAACCGCAGCCATAGTCTCCGAGCTGATATTCCATGCTGTTGCAAACGTCGTCGAACCGTTCTTGCAGATGGTTGTTGCCTTGCAAACGTCCCCATCGGTTGACTCAGGGATCTAGACGTGGTTGCACGATCCGTTACAGCCATGCGGATAAGATGCCTGTCATCTCGACTGCTTGTGATACGAGGCCGTTGGGATCCAGCATGGCGTTCCGTATTACCCTCCTGAAGTCACAGATTCCATATTCTTCTAACAGTTATTGGATCTCGACCAACGCGAGCAGCAATTTCGCGATACGATAAACCGCAATCGCGAATAGACTACAATCCGACCTTTTCAAAGTCGGAAACGTGATGGTACGCATTTCTCCTCCTTACACGAGGCATGACAACAACGTTTCACCAGGTAACACCGGTCAACTGCTGTTTGTGTATGAGAAATCGGTTGGAAACTTTCCTCATGTCAGCACGTTGTACGTGTCGCCACTAGCGCCACTTTGTGTGAATGCTCTGTAAAGCTAATCATTTGCCTATCACAACATGTTCTTCCTGTCGGTTAAATTTCGCGTCTGTAGCACGTGATCTTCGTGGTGTAGCAATTTTAATGGCCAGTAGTGCATTTATTGGTGGTTTGCTTCTACAAGGATGGTAACTCAAAATGTTTTCTATGTTTGCTTGCGGTTGTTGGTGGCGCGTGCGCATGCGGTTACTGTTTTTTTATTTATTTATTTTTTTAACACAAAACACGCTTAGAAAGTCACGTGTACCCCACAGCAAAAATTGTTCTGTGTTCTTTCTCTCTTGAATTCTGTTACGCTGGTACAACGTCGTTTTCGGCTGAGTATTGAACCAACTGAAGATGTTCCCACTTACGTAACTATCAAGAAATGGAACAAACAGCTTCGGGAAATGGGGAGATTGCTTTCGATGGCGGGAAACTACTCCAAGCACGCAGTTCCGGAGTCTACTGTTGAATTAAATCGTACGTCCTTCCAGCAGAGCTATCGTAGGTCAGCCAGCCAAGGAAGTCGGCAGTTACCTCGTTAGACAGTACACGATGTCGTCTATAAAAGATTGTGCCTACAGGTGTGAAAACTGCAGCTTGGTCACAAGATCGAACCTGAGGACAGGTCACGACGGAGGGCATTCGCGGAGACAATTCTGGCCAGAGCGGATGAAAACGAGGCATTCCTCGACTTCGTCTCTTCCTCGGGTGTGGCCTCGTTCCACAGTTCCGGCACGATAAACGCTCAAAATTTCCGCGTATGGGGAACTTACACCCGACTCTACTTAAGTGAATGTGTGTTGTGGATTGTTGAATGGCAGGGTTATAAGTTCATACTTCTTCGTGATACCTAAAGTTACAGGAAAAACATCCTCTTGGCGTTATCTTTGTAGAAGAAGGTGCACCGTGCCATTTAGCGAAAATTCTGAGGGATTTTTTGGATCTTGAGTTGCCAGATCGCTGGATTAGGAGAGGTAGTCCATCGACTGCTTGGTTCCCTAGAAGACCAGACATCACACCACTTGATTTTCTTCTGTTGGGGTTCACCAAGAATCAAATTCGCGGTCTACCAGATCTGCGCCATTAGTGCAGCTATAGCAAATGCTGTACATGCAATGCTTCAAAACCCTTGGAGAGAAGCAGCATACAGATTAGACGTCTGTCACACCACTATTGGTGCGCATGTGGAGGTGTACTAGGTGTGCCACAGAACATTTTGAGTGGCCATACTTCTAGAAAAATGCCATCAATAAATTTCTCAGTTACTTCTCACGTTATGAAATTTTATATTATTATATATTTAACACGGACACTCTGCATATTTATTCTGTAAGACACTTATTTCGTAAGGAGGATGCAGCCCATTAGTGGGTCGTTGCATCTATACAGGGTGTTACCAAAAGGTACGGCTAAACTTTCAGGAAACATTCCTCACACACAAATAAAGAAAAGATGTTATGTGGACATGTGTCCGGAAACGCTTAGTTTCCATGTTAGAGCTCATTTTAGTTTCTTCCACCTACGCTCAATGGAGTACGATATCATGATTTCATACGGGATACTCTACCTGTGCTGCTAGAACATGTGCCTTTACAAGTACGACACAACATGTGGCTCATGCACGATGGAGCTCCTGCACATTTCAGTCGAAGTGTTCGTACGCTTCTCAACAACAGATTCGGTGACCGATGGATGGGTAGAGGCGGACCAATTCCATGGCCTCCACGCTCTCCTGACCTCAACCCTCTTGACTTTCATTTATGGGGGCATTTGAAAGCTCTTGTCTACGCAACCCCGGTACCAAATGTAGAGACTCTTCGTGCTCGTATTGTGGACGGCTGTGATACAATACGCCATTCTCCAGGGCTGCATCAGCGCATCAGGGATTCCATTCGACGGAGGGTGGATGCATGTATCCTCGCTAACGGAGGACATTTTGAACATTTACTGCAACAAAGTGTTTGAAGTCACGATGGTACGTTCTGTTGCTGTGTGTTTCCATTCCATGATTAATGTGATTTGAAGAGAAGTAATAAAATGAGCTCTAACATGGAAAGTAAGCGTTTCCGGACACATGTCCAAATAACATATTTTCTTTCTTTGTGTGTGAGGAATGTTTCCTTAAAGTTTGGCCGTACCTTTTTGTAACACGTTGTATATTGTTCAAAGATTTGGTGAGCGGTTCACTGATAATTATTCTACAATAGACGGAGTCTTTCGGCGTGGAATAGATGGGCTGAACTTAGTCCGCTGAAGCTAGTTGACAGCTCTGCAGCACTCCTGATAAGCTCTGTAGAAATCAGATTCGAGGCTGTTTGTCGACTGGCCGCCCAACTCCGCGGACGGCACTGCAGTAAATAATCGCCGTCAGTTTCGGCTCACTGAAGCTTCCTTGAAGGTGTGGTCACAGACTGCATCGTGGTTGGTCGCTCCGGCAGGTAGTGAGTTTCCTCCTACCGTCGTCGGTAGTGGTGTCAACTGTGAGACTTACGCTTTGATAAAACAGAAACAATGTTGATTTATCGTACACTCCAAATGGGTTATTCGAAATTTTAAAAAAAATTAATTTTCGATAACATTAAATGTGTACGATTATTTAGTGGCAGTTCTTACTAGAATCTTGGCCTGAGAGCTCTTCTTATCTGTTCAAGCCCGCATCTCGTGGTCGTGCGGTAGCGTTCTCGCTTCTCACGCCCGGGTTCCCGGGTTCGATTCCCGGCGGGGTCAGGGATTTTCTCTGCCTCGTGATGGCTGCGTGTTGTGTGATGTCCTTAGGTTAGTTAGGTTTAAGTAGTTATAAGTTCTAGGGGACTGATGACCATAGATGCTAAGTCCCATAGTGCTCAGAGCCATTTGAACCATTTTTTTATCTGTTCAACCATGTTAACCTAGGCTAAAGTGACTACAAAAATATTTCATGTTAAATCATTCAAATTACTTATTGAAAAAGGTAAAATGGTAAAAATCGTAGAGGGAGACCAAGAGATGAATACACTAAACAGATTCAGTAGGATGTAGGTTGCAGTAGGTACTGGGAGATGAAGAAGCTTGCACAGGATAGAGTAGCATGGAGAGCTGCATTAAACCAGTCTCTGGACTGAAGACCACAACAACAACACAACATTGAAAAAGCTTTATTTAACCGTTATCGCCGGCCGCGGTGGTCTCGCGGTACTAGGCGTTCAGTCCGGAACCGTGCGACTCCTACGGTCGCAGGTTCAAATCCTGCCTCGGGCATGGATGTGTGTGATGTCCTTAGGTTAGTTAGGTTTAAGTAGTTCTAAGTTCTAGGGGACTGATAACCACAGCAGTTGAGTCCCACAGTGCTCAGAGCCATTTGAACCATTTTTTAACCGTTATCCTTCAATAAGTAATCCAGCACATTTGTTTTCTCGGCGGATTTGGGTTGAAAAAACGTGGAATTCGTTGTGGGAAATCGCAGTCTATTTCCGTTTCAGTCCTTAGAGTTTCAGGACGTTGAGATATGTGGCTGTGCGACACGTAGCCCTCAAAATGGCATCTGAAAGGCAGTGCGTTCCAAGCAAAAAGTTTCTTTTTGCGGACACCAGAGCATCACAGATACTCATAGGCGCTTGCAGAATATGTGTAGACAAGTGGCAGTGAACACAAGCGCTGTGAGCGAGGCGTCTGTCACCTTCACAACAAGGTCGCGCAGACCTTTCCTGGTTCCCAAGTGCCAGACAGCCGCACACTGCTGTGGCTGCTGCAGTGTTGGAACGTGCGGTCACTCTCATTCGAGGTGATCGACGGATCGCATTAAGACACCTCGCTGCACAACTGGACGTCTCTGCTGGTAGTGCTGACACACTGGGTTCCTCGCTGTCCAACAGAACATAAAAAGGTACGAATGAACCATCTGCATGGGTTACGAGGCTGATCGTGAATTTTTTTTTTGTCTGACATTGTCATAGGCGATGAAGCACGAGTCATCATTTCGAACCAGAAACTAAACGGCAATCGACCAAGTGGTGTGCCGGCCGCGGTTGTCTCGCGGTTCTAGGCGCTCAGTCCGGAACCGCGAGACTGCTACTGTCGCAGGTTCGAAT
This sequence comes from Schistocerca piceifrons, assembly GCF_021461385.2. NCBI lineage: Eukaryota > Metazoa > Arthropoda > Insecta > Orthoptera > Acrididae > Schistocerca > Schistocerca piceifrons. The sequence goes on along the minus strand of NC_060140.1, from coordinate 773,920,350 downwards.
CCTGCCTCGGGCATGGATGTGTGTGATGTCCTTAGGTTAGTTAGGTTTAAGTAGTTCTAAGTTCTAGGAGACTGATGACCACAGATGTTAAGTCCCATAGTGCTCAGAGCCATTTGAACCATTTTTGAACCAAGTGGTGCCATACAATCTCTCCTCCAAAAATAAAGTTCAAAGTTACACCCTCAGCCGTTAATGTTATGGCGACGATCTTCTGCGACTCTAACAGGGTTATTTTGTTCGGTTTCCTCCCTCATGGTGCAACGATAAACTTTGAATGTATTGTGCTATCGTCGTGAAACTGAACAAATGACATGAGCGTGCTCGTCGCCCCAACGAACTTTTCTCTAAGTGGCTCTGAGCACTATGGGACTTAACATCTGAGGTCATGAGTCCCCTAGAACTTAGAATTACTTAAAGTTAACCAACTTTAGGACATCACACACATCCATGTCTTAGGCAGGATTGGAACTGCGACCGTAGCAGTCGCACGGTTCCAGCCTGAAGGGCCTAGAACCGCTCGGCCACACCAGCCGGCGAACTTCTCTCTCTCCACGACAACACAAGGCCTCACAGAAGTCTGCACACCCGAGAGGATCCCACAAAACTTCGTTGAACTGTTCTTCCTCATCCATCCTACAAGTCGGTTGTCGCACCTTCCGCTTTCCATCCATGTGGCCCAATGAAGGATACCCTCGGTTGAAAAGAGTACGTTTATGATGGGAGATTACTGATGCAGCAAGACATTGGCTCCGACGTCGACCACTATAGTGATACCAAGCGGGCTTATAGACCCTCTCAGTAAGGCGGCGTAAGACCGTTGCATTGAACGTAAATTACGAGACTTGCTGGCACATTAAAACTGTGTGCCGGACCGAGACTCGAACTCGGGACCTTTGCCTTTCGCGGGCAAGTGCTCTACCCAAGGACGACTCACGCCCCGTCCTCACAGCTTTACTCCGACCAGTACCTCGTCTCCTACCTTCCAAACTTCACAGAAGCTCTACTGCGAACCTTGCAGAACTAACACTTGCGGAGACATGGCCAGGAAACTTCATATCAGCGCACACTCCGCTGCAGAGTGAAAATCTCATTTTGGAAACGTAAATTATGTTTAAAAACAGGTTTTTGTAGGCAAAAGAGTGAGAGTATGGAGTACTGGCATCCTGAATAAAACCAATCCGCTTTTGGAAAAAAACTGTTGCGTTACTTACTCAAAGTCCTCGTAATTTTATAAATTTTGTGGATCAACAAAACAAGAATTAATGTTTTCTTGTTAAAATTTCGAGCAGAGTATGACTATAGCTTATATTAACTTTGTTACTAAGAGTGGCCCAGATTATTTGTTTAAGACAGCCAATCGCTCCATTGCTCCTTACAAATTAAATTCCTTATGTTCAAGAACCATTGTACAAAGGGTTCCAAACAAAACATGTAATGGGTACAGCGTGTGAAACCAGAAGCAGTAATAAATGTACAGAGGCAAAGAAGTAAAAGACGTAGATGTGAAAGCTGACCTGTGACTCTTTTCAGCACTCTTATTGGAGTCAGTGGGCGGCGTTGGGTCGTATTTCCGTCGTCTGACACTTGCAGCCTAAGGTATGGTGACGCGTGTGCTGTGACGTATGTAATAGAGGTGTGCGAGCAGAGAGGTAAGCGGACGCCCGAGGCGGTGGCAGTGGCTCTGGAAAGCGCTCAGCGGAAGGGGCGGCGTTGTGCACCGGATGGACCGGCCGGGCCCTATCTCCTCTCCAGACGCTAATGACAGCAGCCGCAGGCACCAGGGCCTAGCCCTGCTACACGCCTGCCCGCACTGTACTGCAGCATTCCCTGCACGAACGGTGGTGCTGTCGCAAATTTATCTGATTTTCGCCAGCCGGTGTGGCCGAGCGGTTCTAGGCGCTTCAGTCTGGAACCGCGCGACCGCTACGGTCGCAGGTTCGAATCCTGCCTCGGGCATGGAAGTGTGTGATGTCCTTAGGTTAGTTAGGTTTAAGTAGTTCTAAGTTCTAGGGGACTGATGACCTCCGATGTTAAGTCCCATAGTGCTCAGAGCCATTTGAACCATTTGCATCTGATTTACACAGATGTAGTGACACTGCAGGGGAATGGACTGGGGAAGAAGCTGTGTCCTGGTTACAGAAGTGTGTCATTGTCTCAAACACGGCCCACAGCGAGAGTGAATACCGTCAAGTAACGATGCGGCTACGTCATATGGCAAGGAAAGTATGTGAGTGGAGCAGAGACGAATATGGATCCACTGTAGAGACGATACGGGCCGAAAATGGAGAAGTCCACCGACATAAGCGACAGCGACAAATGAGGATCGTTGCCGCCCGGCGTCTGGAAACGATCATCTTAGAAACGGCTAAGAGAGACATCGCGCCGTGGACACACGCTGGCAGCCGCAGTATCATGCAATCGCGGACATTCACCTGGAATGCAATGTGATCTGTGGTGGCAGTTGAAGGCACCATAAAATCTATGGCCTACGTAACTATTGTTGCACAACAAATGCCCCCTTGACGCTCGATGACTTTTCCGACGATGATGGCATCTTCTAGAAGGTTAACAGTCAGTTTCGCGAGGTCTGAATAATTCTAAGTCGTTTCAGGAGCCTGCCAACGATGTTGATGTCTTGGTAATCAAATTCGCTTGATATGTCAAAAATCCGCCTCAGTTGCGAAATGTTACTGGTCTTTCCTCAGGTTTCAGCTAGAGTATTCTAGCCTTCTTCAGAACCCTAAAATAAACTAATAAATGCCAGAATAAGGCACAGTGAAACATAAAAAGCTTAAATACCAAGGTACCATGTCAAACTACGTTACTTAGTTGAGGAACAGCCCCGGTCCCACTTCGTAGAATGCGGTCGGTTAGCCACGGATGCTACGTAGCATCTTCATTCCCTATGTTGTCAGTCGATCATATTTTCAACATTCTTCTGAAGCACCAGATCTCAGATGCTTCGATTTTCTTCTGGTTTTTCCACTGTCCAACAGTACCATAGAGTGATGTGCTCCAAACGTACAATCTCGGAAGTTTAATCTTCAAATTAAGGCCTATGTTTAGCACCAGTACACTTCTCTTGGCGAGTAATGTAGGCAGAAAGGTGAAACTTGATAGACATGCCTGAAATGACATGAACCCGACGAAGTGGAACGATGATTAGCACGGTGGACTCGCATTCGGGGGGATGACAGTTCAAATCCGCATCCGGCCATCCAGATTCCAGTTCTCCATGGTTTCCCTCAACCACTTTGGGCAGATGCCGGGAAGGTTCCTTTAAAACGGTGTTGCCGATTTCCTTCCACATGCTCGACAAAATCCGAACTTGTGCTCCGTCTCTAATGACCTCGATGTCGACGGACGTTAAACCCAGTCTTCCTTCCTTCCTTCCTTGAAATGACCTGAAGTTCTGTTATATGAAAAACGAGTACAAAAGCCGACCAACAACGGCACTGGACAGCAACACATCAGTGAAGCCGCATGAGAATCGTGACGGGTGTGAGGTTCGCCGATATATTACAGAATCGCATCGTTCCTAGTCTGGCTGATAAACACTTGCTAGAAGGTATGAGTCTTATGCAGGGTGGCGCTCCACGCCCGTATTGCAGCACACGTGAAAGACTCCCTGCACACATCATTGGATGAGGATCGCGAGCTGAGCAGCCACTTCTATACTTGGCCAGCCAGGTCCCCAGACATCAATCCGTGTGATTACTGGTCGTAGAATTACCTGAAGTAGCAAGTCTACCGCGGTCGTCCGACGCTAAGAGACAACATACGACGGCAGTTCCTCGCCACACCAGCCGATATGCTGTACAGTACTGTGCGCAACATTGTCCCTAGAGTGTAGGCACTGATGGTAATGATGGACGATATGCTGAGCATCTGACATAACGAACGACGTCTTTGCTAAAAATCAATTATTATGCTACTTATTGCTCTTATATCATATGAAATGCCATTTATTAGTTTTTTACGTACTTTTTCAGTTTCAATAAAAGCGCATAACATTTCAAGCATGTGCGTCGGTACTTGTCTCTCTACCTACATTATCCCGTGAACTATTGAATTTTCAACTGTTGACACACTTTTGAGTCACCCTGCAGATGTAGGATTATGCATAGTAGTGCCCTCCGTCATGCACTGTACATTGCCGCGAAAGCCGCATATGTGGATGTAAAGTAGTGTCATAAACTATATGCAAAAGGTTGTTGTTGTTGTTGTTGTGGTCTTCAGTCCAGAGACTGGTTTGATGCAGCTCTCCATACTACTCTATCCCGTCCAAGCTTCTTCATCTACCAGTACCTACTGCAACCTATATCCTTCTGAATATGCTTATTGTATTCATCTCTTGGTCTTCCTCTACGATTTTTACCCTCCACGCTGCCATCCAATACTTAATTGGTGGTCCCTTGATGCCTCGGAACATGTCCTACCAACCGATCCCTTCTTCTAGTCAAGCTGTGTCACAAATTTCTCTTCTCCCCAATTCTATTCTACACCTCCTCATTAGTTTTGTGATCTACCCACTTAATCTTCAGCTCTCTTCTGTAGCACCACATATTCTCTTCTTGTCCAAACTATTTATCGTCCATGTTTCACCTCCATACATGACTACACTCCATACAAATACTTTCAGAAACGACTTCCTGATACTTAAATGTACACTCGATGTTAATAAATTTCGCTTCTTCAGAAACGCTTTCCTTGCCATTGCCAGTCTACATTTTATATCCTCTCTACTTCGACCATCATCAGTTATTTGGCTCCCCAAGTAACAAAACTCGTTTACTACTTTAAGTGTCTCATTTCCTAATCTAATTCCCTCAGCATTACCCTGCTTAACATTCCATTATACTCGTTTTGCTTCTGTTGATGTTCATCTTATATCCTCCTTTCAAGACACTGTCCATTCCGTTAAATTGCTCTTCCAGGTCCTTTGTTGTCTCTGACAGAATTGCAATGTCATCGGCGAACCTCAAAGTTTTTATATCTGCTCCATGGATTTTAACTCCTACTCCGAATTTTCGTTTTGTTTCCTTTACTGCTTTCTCATTATACAGATTGAATAACATCGGGGATAGGCTATAACCCTGTCTCACTCCCTTCCCAACCACTGCTTCCCTTTCATGCCCCTCGACTCTTGTATCTGCCATATGGTTTCTGTACAAATTGTAAATAGCCTTTCGTTGCCTGTATCTTACCCCTGCCACCTTCAGAATTTGAAAGAGAGTATTCCAGTCAACATTGTAAAAAGGTTTCTCTAAGAGTCTAAGTCTACAAATGCTAGAAACGTAGGTTTGCCTTTCGTTAACCAACCTTCTAAGGTAAGTCGTAGGGTCGGTATTGCCTCACGTGTTCCAACATTTCTACAGAATCCAAACTGATCTTCCCCGAGGTCGGCTTCTACCAGTTTTTTCATTCGTTTATAAAGAATTCGCGTTAGTATTTTGCAGCCGTGACTTATTAAACTGATAGTTCGGTAAAAAAGGTATATTTTGTTTTTTGTTGCCCACCTAGAAGGAACTTGAAGAGATACCCCAGTATCTGGGAAGAAGGCAAAATAATCACTCTAAATAGCGGGCGATCAAAAAGTCAGTATAAATTTGAAAACTGAATAAATCACTGAATAATGTAGATAGAGAGCTACAAATTGACACACATGCTTGGAATGACATGGGGTTTCATTAGAATCAAATAAAATACAAAAGTTCAAAAAAGTCCTGCAGATAGCGCTTCATCTGATCAGAATAGCAATAATTAGCATTAAAAAGTAAGACAAAGCAAAGATGATGTTCTTTACAGAAAATGCTCAATATGTCCACCATTATTCCTCAACAATAGCTGTAATCGAGGAATAATGTTGTGAACAGCACTGTAAAGCATGTCCGGTGTTATGGCGAGGCATTGGCGTCGGATGTTGTCTTTCAGCATCCCTAGAGATGTAGGTCGATCACAATACACTTGCGACTTCAGGTAACCCCAAAGCCAATAATCGCACGGACTGAGGTCTGGGGACCTGGGAGGCCAAGCATGACGAATGTGGCGGCTGAGCACACAATCATCACCAAACGACGTGCGCAAGAGATCTTTCACGAGTCTAGCAATATGTGGCGGAGCGCCATCCTGCATAGACATCGTACGTTCCAGCAGGTGTTTATCAGCCAGGCTGGAGATGGTGCGATTCTGTAACATATCGGCGTACCTCTCACCCGTCACGGTAGCAGTTACAAAACCAGAATCACGCATTTCCTCGAAGAAAAAAGGCCCGATAACGGTAGATGTGGTAGATCCAACGTATACCGTGACTTTCTCGTCATGCAATGGAGTTCCACGACAGTTCTAGGATTTTCGGTAGCCCAAATTCTGCAGTTGTGGGCGTTGACAGACCCTAGGAGCGTGAAATGAGCTTCGTCGGTCCACAACACGTTACTCAACCAATCGTCATCTTCCGCCATCTTTTGAAATACCCACACCGCAAATGCCCCCCGCCTCACAGGTAACAGTTCATGATGCAGATGGATTTTGTACGGATAGCATCGGAGGGTACTCCTTAGTGCCAACCAAACCGCAGTGTAGGGAATGCCGGTGCGACGTGCGACTGCGCGAGCACTAACTTCCCCGTGCATAGACGAACTCGCTACAGTCTCCATTCCTTCCTGAACTGTCTCAGTAGCATTACGCCTTGTGCTCGGTCGGCCACTACGGGGTCTATCGTCTAAAAAACCCGTGGCTTCGAACTTCGAAATCATTCTCGCCACAGCTGCATTTGTCAATGGGCCTTTACCCGTTCGAGTCCCTTTCCTATGGCGATAGGATCGTAACGCTGAACTAGCACATTCCCCATTCTGATAACACAGCTCCACTAAAAGCGCCTTTTCAGGTAACGTCGACATGCTGCGACTGCTGGCGCAACTGATTCTCTCTCTCATTACAGCTCCTTTTATACACGACTGTCATGCGCAGTCACTGACGTTTTGCTGTCCAACGCTATCTGACGGACATTTTGTGAACTTTGTTTTTTTCGTGGTTCTAATAAAACCTCATGTCATTCCAAGCATGTGTGTCAATTTTTACCTCTCTATCTACATTATTCCGTGGTTTATTAAGTTTTCAAAATTATACTGAGTTTTTGATCACCCGGTATTCAGACTGAGTGTAGAAACCGCAGCCGCAGGCAGCACGCCGCGCTTGCTGGGCGGCAGGTGTGGCAGCCGGCAGGTCCCTGGAGACGGGCGGCGCCTGGGACGGGACGGGACGAGGGGATCGGCTGCGGCCCCCCGGGGCAGAGCCGCGAGGAAAGCGCACCGCCGAGAGTGGAGTAGGTGCCGAGCCGAGGCGGCTGGCCGGCTTTCTCCGCGCCCTCCGGCAACGCGCAGGCGCCCGCTGTGGAAGCCTCTGGTAATGTCAGGTACTATACGCGAAACATTGGGACTGGTCGATCAGTACTCGGCATTGCTGCCCCAAGAGTCGAGACAAAAGAAAAGACAAGTAAACTGACATGTACGATGAGCTGTCATTTTCAGTTGGAGGGTTAGGGACCAAACAGCATGTCCAAAGTAGTAGGATTAGATACCCTATTATTTTAAAATGTTAATTATATTTACCAGCGTACTATTAGGTAAGATCTTTAAACCCAAAGTCTTTGGCGGTATCTCATTCCATTCAGAGGAACCTACCCCAGGATTGATGATACACGATTTACTCTACTTAATTTATTATTTTATCTCCGTTATCAGAGAATCTTTTTAGAGTTATAGTTCTCAAGATTTATAATTATAAAATATTTCAGATCAATGTGCAGCTTATAGTTAAGAGGAGGTAGGTTTCAATAGATTTTTGTTTATAACGAATTTGATGGTGAAATACTGATAATGAAGGTGGATTTGATAGTAATTTGATTTATTTAATTTAACTGATATTGGCTCTGAGGTGTGTACACATCGCCCGTCGCTCTCATTGTTGATTATTCTATTTTGATTATTTTGAAGTAGCTTTAATTTAGATGAGGTAAGTCGTAACATAATAGGTGTACTGGAAAGTGTATCTAGGAAGAGGTTCCAGATATAACTTATTAGTTAAGTGTTTCACTTACATTGAAAATTTTTCTGTGCAAATGAGGATATCTTGATTATTTATTTTATTATATTTATTTTTTGTTTATTTAATTATTTAATATAAATAATTTTGTTGGATTCTGTCTTAGTATATTTTATAGAATTGATTTTTTAAAATTATTGTGTATTGGTAATGTAAATGTTTTATGAAATATTATTTTAAATTTTTTAAAGTAGGTTTTGTTTATTGTACCTTTTGTATCAGGGTTTACCAAAATTTTAGTATTTATTTTACTTGTCTCGATTTGGGTTGATTTGTAAATAATTTATAGTTAATGTATCATAATCATTATAAAATTATTTATAGAAATGAGATGTTAATTGTTTCCTAAGATATCTAGTTTCTTAAGGAAAAAAATTATTTTTTTAAAGTTAGTTGTTTTTATTTAATTTTTTAAGAGTAAATATTAACTTATTTATTCTTTAAGGTATAAGCTTTGAAGTTATTAACCTATAATTTGATTTTTAAAATATAATATTAAGCTTTAAACCAACTATCTTTGAGATTACATTTTAGTTCATTATTTTATATTATTAAAGGCTGGCTCAAACAGCAGACAAAACGTAGTTCGTATAGTCGCATCATTTGGCGCAATAGTCATAGTGATGTGGAAAGATTCATTTAACATTCACATCGCAAACTAATTTATGCGTATGGTTACATTCTGAACGTTTCTAAGGATTTTTTCCAAGAAATATAGATGTGAGTCAGCAATCCCCACCTACCATTTTCTACAGATTACAATACTAGAAATTCTTCTACAGAATAGAAGGAGCTGCCAAGGAGAAACTTTCTGAGTCTGGTTTTTAATTTTTATGTTGCTGTCTAGCAGACATTTGATATTGCTGGGTAAGTGATAAAAATGTTTTGTTGCGGCATTGTGCGCGCCTTTTTGTGCAATAAACAGATTTAATGTGGAGTAATGAACGTCATTTTTTCCTTCTGGTATTGTAATTATGTACATCATTGTTCCTTTGAAATGTGGTGGATTATTTACAACAAATTTCGCTAGAGAATATATATACTGTGACGCAGTAATCAGAATGTGTAACTCCTTGAACAGACGTATACAAGATGATCGTGGGTGAGCACGTTGTTGGGCAATGAAGACTTTCTTCCTTAAAGATGAGTTAACCACAAAATTTTTCCATATCACATTTCTGAAAACATATCAACTACTTATTTGTCTGCCCTCAAGATATTCAAAGATTCCAAGTGCAAATGTCGCTGAACTAAGTTGTTTTGAAAATTCTAAAATGTGCTTTTCCCAATTTCTCATCAATAAGGACACCTAAACATTTTGAAGTTTCCACCTTATTTATTATTTACTCATCATGTGTTACACTTATCATTGGTGCAGAACGCCTAGATGTGCAGAATTGAGTACGTTGTGTCTTTTTGAAACTGTGACTGAAGCCATTAGCAGAAAACCACTCAATGGTACTTTTAAGAACTATTTTTACCATTTGTTCTATTTCTGTATGTATTTTTTGGATTGATTACAGTACTAGTGTTTGCTGCAAAAGGAACTAGTGAAAAAGAAAGTTGCTGAAGTGGACTTTGGTGGCGGAAACCTACATTCATACAGTTATACTTGTCAGTTCAAAGCAGCGGGGCTGAACCGATTCTTGTAGTAACATAAGAAGGAATGAAGTAGAGAAACGACAATCTGCAGATAGGCTTACACATCAGTACATATCATTCGGAGGAGAAACGTCTCGAGAAGTGTTAAGCACACATTACCAGTCAACAAAAGTGAAAACTCGCCTATCAAACACACAACTTAGGAAGCGACAGTTAAGTTTACATAAATCCACTGCTAACAGAGAAGAGATGACAGTGGGGAATACGTTGCCTCCCATTTTCTTGTCACATGTACATAAAATGATAGAGAGCTGCAACTACGGTAATTTAAATTATAAAATGTGTTTCTTTTAGAAATTTTCGACGTTTTGACTCCAAATTACCATTAAATGTGAACATTTTAGGTTAGGCTTTACCACGACTGTTATTGACTGCGAATGAAACAACAAGTTTACTGTTCCATTAACCGTTTATTTATATCCACGGTGCTTTTCGAAGTTTTAAACCTCCATGATAAAGTGGATTTACATGTGCTAGCATGATATACGTATTTGTTGTATCACAGTTTTGGCGTAACTTGTTGCACTATCTTCAGTGGTCAATGGTTCCTTTTTCTGTCGTAACACATCACATGTAAACTGTCATATTTTGTAAACAAAGATAAATACCATCTAATGAACTGAATAAACGTGCGGTCTATTGGGCTCTTCTTGCCAAGTTATCACTCATTAAAGAGAACTCACGCAACAAAATATATGTTTGGAGAAAATAAAGAGATATAGAAATATAGCAGTCACACTAAAGGTCTGATAAAAGGAAAAGTCTGTGGCGCTAGCCCATGATCGGACTATTGGCCTGACTGCGCGCAGAGTGCAGTCTTTGTTCGACACGCCACTAGGAGGGGGAGATCGGTGGCTCTCCTCCTAGCTGGCCGCTTTTCCCTGGGAAAGATCCCCAGTACTTATTTGATTGCATGCTGGCTGGGAAAGGCACCATTCTGTTGGGACCGGGATGAGGAAAATCTCTGCCCCTATCAGAAATTGAACCTTGAACCTCAACAGCAGGAGCCTAGTGCCACCATAGCCATTAATAGATGTTAGATAAATAGTAAAATAGGAATAGTGCAAAGACAGCTGAAATTTCACTCAATGAGTAATAGGGACAGCACACACTGTCTCTGAGAATTTCAGATTCTAGTAAATAATCCTTCCTTTGCCCGTTGCTCTGATACTGTGACGTACAATATATATGAAATGAAACTGGCTCGTCCGTAGATAGGGTATCAAGGTAGTTCCGAAGGTCTTTAACTCAGTAGTTTTAGAAAGAAATTTCCGCCATTTGACTATAAATTACTATTCATACATTTTACAGAATTCTGATTTCAACTTTATAGCCATTCTCAAGTGCAAGTTTAAATGCCACAAAATCTACCTCCCGATGGTGGCATGTCATTTAGGCAGATCGGACAATGTGTAACATTTCAGCTTAAACTTGTCCGAAATGAGTTAATGGTAACTTACATCGAATGAAACAATAAGTCACTGTTTATTTATACCCACGACGCATTTAGAAGGTTTAAACCTGCATCATCAGGTGGCTTTACATGTGTTAGTATAACATGTGTGTGTGTGTGTGTGTGTGTGTGTGTGTGTTATGTTACGATGTAGCGTAACTTGTGACATTTTCTCCAGTGGCCATAGGCTCCTTTGTCTGTCGTAACACACTACATGGTAGAGTTAGCCAATTACTGAATTCAATTTTGTTAACTGGAAAATGCCAGCGAGACTTTCTACAGTAATTGCTCAGAATAAACATAGGTGTTAACGAACGAGCTCCTATAAGAGTAATTGACATATACTCTGTGTCATCAATACACTCTAAGACCTTACTAAACTATACTAGCAGCCTGTCAAGGGAGCATTTCCTTTTCCACGAAGTTAACGTTACTGTGAGTAGACCTGAGGCGAACGGATATAAGACTGTAAAGCTTAGCTGGCTATTAAGTTTCCTAATTAGTTTTCTCCCTGTGACCTCTTTCGAACCTTTCCTTTGTGATTTTGATATTAGGAGTGTCTTTATAAACCGCTCAAAAAACTTTGGTGTACTTTCTGACAGAGAACTCTCTCATCAGTACTCTTTTGATCACACTGAACCGCTACGCGATCAGTAGCTCGGGCGATGTCTCTTGGAACACAATCTTTGGCGTAAAGGGGCGTGCCACTTTTGACGCCGTTGAGGCCGTTTTCCTTGCAAGGGTAGTCAGTGAAGCAACATGGACAGTGTAGGTTTGCGGGACAACGGGCCGGCTGTTTGTTCTAGTTCCCGTGTGATACGCAGACTGGTCGGGCTGAGGGTCTTCCGAACACAAGGGACGTGCACTGGAAACGAGAGTGGACACGTTATTCCTTTGGCGGTCTGCGTCTGGAGGCAAGTTGTGGGTCGTCACCTATATCTACATCTACATACATACTCCGCAAGCCACCGGACGGTGTGTGGCGGAGGGTACCTTGATTACATCTATCGGTTCTCCCTTCTATTCCAGTCTCGTATTGTTCGTGGAAAGAAGGATCGTCGGTATATTTCTGTGTGGGCTCTAATCTCTCTGATTTTATCCTCAATCTCTTCGCGAGATATACGTAGGAGGGAGCAATATACTGCTTGACTCTTCCGTGAAGGTATGTTCTCGAAACTTCAACAGAAGTCCGTACCGAGCTACTGAGCGTCTCTCCTGCAGAGTCTTCCACTGGAGTTTATCTATCATCTCCGTAACGCTTTCGTGATTACTAAATGATCCTGTAACGAAGCGCGCTGCTCTCCGTTGGATCTTCTCTATCTCTCTTATCAACCCTATCTTGTACGGATCCCACACTGCTGAGCAGTATTCAAGCAGTGGGCGAACAAGCATACTGTAACCTACTTCCTTTGTTTTCGGATTGCATTTCCTTAGGATTCTTCCAATGAATCTCAGTCTGGCATCTGCTTTACCGACGATCAACTTTATATGATCATTCCATTTTAAATCACTCCTAATGCGCACTCCCAGATAATTTATGGAATTAACTGCTTCCAGTTGCTGACCTGCTATTTTGTAGCTAAATGTTAACGGATCTATCTTCCTATGTATTCGCAGCACATTACACTTGTCTACATTGACATTCAATTACCATTCCCTGCACCATGCGCTAATTCGCTGCAGATCCTCCTACATTTCAGTACAATTTTCCATTGTTACAACCTCTCGATACACCACAGCATCATCTGCAAAAAGCCTCAGTGAACTTCCGATGACATCCACAAGGTCATTTATGTATATTGTGAATAGCAACGGTCCTACGACACTCCCCTGCGGCACACCTGAGATCACTCTTACTTCGGAAGAGTTCTCTCCGTTGAGAATGACATGCTGCGTTCTGTTACCTAGGAACTCTTCAATCCAGTCACACAATTGGTCTGATAGTCCATATGCTCTTACTTTGTTCACTAAACGACTGTGGGGAACTGTATCGAACGCCTTGCGGAAGTCAAGAAACACGGCATCTACCTGTGAACCCGTGTCTATGGCCCTCTGAGTCTCGTGGACGAATAGCGCGAGCTGGGTTTCTGTTCGACGTCCCTTCTTGAAAACGGGGATGACCTGTACCCTTTTCCAATCCTTTGGAACGCTACGCTCTTCTAGAGACATACGGTACACCACTGCAGGAAGTTGGGCAAGTTCCTTCGCGTACTCTGTGTAAAATCGAACTGGTATCCCACAGGTCCAGCGGCCTTTCCTCTTTTGGCCGATTTTAATTGTTTTTTTCTATCCCTCTGTCGTCTATTTCGATATCTACCATTTTGTCATCTGTGCGACAATCTAGAGAAGGAACTACAGTGCAGTCTTCCTCTGTGAAACAGCTTTGGAAAAAGATATTTAGCATTTCGTCCTTTAGTCTGTCATCGTGTGTTTCAGTACCATTTTGGTCACAGAGTGTCTGGACATTTTGTTTTGATCCACCTACCGCTTTGACATAAGACCAAAATTTCTTAGGATTTTCTGCCAAGTCAGTACATAGAACTTTACTTTCGAATTCATTGAACTTCTCTCGCATAGCCCTCCTCACACTACATTTCGCTTCGCGTAATTTTTGTTTGTCTGCAAGCCTTTGGCTATGTTTATGTTTGCTGTGAAGTTCCCTTTGCTTCCACAGCAGTTTTGTAACTCGGTTGTTGTACCTCGGTGGCTCTTCTCCATCTCTTACGATCTTGCTTGGTCATTGTCCACACATCTCTTGGCGGCTCCCAGTTTTTCCACTGTTTGTCAGCCCACAGCGGCTTTGTATGCTCAGTGAGCTACGAGGGTTGCCCAGAAAGTAGTTCACTGCATTTTTTTCTTCAACAATTCTTTATTGAACATAATGAGAATTACACACACGAAAGAATGGAGTTTTATGTACCGCCCCCCCCCCCCCCCCCCATTTTTCCATATAATCTCCATCCCGCTCTGTGGCCTCCCTCCAGCGCTAAACAATGGCGTGAATGCCCAGTCGGTAACAATCCTTGTACTGGTGGCGGAGTCAGTGCTTCATTGTGTACATCACCTCCTCATCGTCCTCAAAATGTCTTCCACGAATGGCATCCTTTCTTGCCGAATGACAACATCATCTCGCTGCAACATGTCAGGTGTGACAGCTGTTGATGGTCTCCCCTACCACTGCAAATTGTGGAGCTCCGCCGAACCTCCTTCTCATGACATCAGCCTCCGTGCCCAGCGACTAACTGTACTTCTGTCGACAGCAGATGCTCCGTAGACTTAGCGCAGGCCGCTGTGGCCGAGTGGTTCTAGGCGCTTCAGTCTGGAACCGCGCTGCTGCGACGGTCGCAGGTTCGAATCCTGCCTCGGGCATGGATGTGTGTGATGTCCTTAGGTTAGTTAGGTTTAACTACTCCTAAGTCTAGGGGACTGATGACCTCAGATGTTAAGACCCATAGTGCTTAGAGCCATTTGAACCATTTTGTAGACTTAGCACAAGCGTTTGTGGATATTCCCCACAATTTCCTTCTCTGCAATGAGAAATTCAATGACGGTTGCTTATAACGCACAACATCTACAGACGCCACTTTGAAACTGTCCTGCAGTTACGCTATCTGTCGGAAGTGACGGAAACTTGGCGCTCTCACTCAAGAGACTTCAAATATCAAATTCGTAACGTTTCGCAATCGTATCATTGTTTTCGGCTAAGAAATAAAAATACGGTCCATGATTTTTTGGGCAACCCTCGTACTTTTAGCTTGTTGCTTCGGTGCCGAGATCAGACGGCATTCATAAGTACTTATACTCCCCGTCGTGAGCATCATAATTGTGACTGGTTGACTTCGTACTCATATTTGTGCCGTGCTGCTTCTACACCGCACTTGGTTCAGCCTCCAGTTGTTGTTCCTTCTTCCTGTGTCTGGCCAGGCGATTTGAGGAGCGTGTCGCTCGTATCAAAACATAACAGCTTCCATTTGGTTAAAAGGGTACAGTACCGCCCAACATTGAAAATAGGTACGAAATTCTTGTCAGAACAACACATTTTTTGTGTAAAAGTAACTCAATTTCAACTAATACAGCGAAGCCGGATACCAGTGTGGGAAAGAATGACAATTTATTTATTTAATTGATCACATGTGCACTCCCTCGAAATAAATCCCTACATCCAGTTTGGTGAGATCTGTGAAAGGAATGAATGTATGGTCGTCTGCTAACCACAGATAGTGAATCGGAATATATGATCATCTTTGAGTCGATCCTTTGGCTACCTTTGGTGAGACCAAAGAGATGGAAGTTACCAGAGCTTTGAGCGTCTGAAATGTGGCTGACCAATAAGGTAGCAAGGTGCTTCTCCCACTTCGAGAGAGGTGCGAGAGAATCGGAATACGGCCATGTTTCAGCTACTCTGCCGCTGAACCTTCTGCTGTAAAGACCTGTTTTTTTGTTGTGCTCCGTAATGAAAGAGTGGAGGCATGGTATGGATGTGGAATATTTAAGAGTAGTTAGAATTAATAATTTCTCTTTCACAGGACCTTTTGTGGGGAAAATTACAAAGTGAGGCAGGTAATTTTAAGGGGATTGTAGTAAACCAACGGTCACAAAGAGCCCACGTGTAGTTATAAGTTGAGATACTTCCGTGAGCTTAAGCTGAGATATTTAAGAATTAATAGCGTGTGTACAATAAGCTGAAATATTTAAGAATTAATAGCGTGTGTACAATAAGCTGAAATATTTAAGAAATAGCGTGTGTATCATAAGTTGAAGTATTTAAGAAATATCATTCCGTGTGACGCTAAATTTAAACTCTGAGAGAGAATCAAGGTGAGTCGGCCGTTTTTCCAGCAACGCCACTTGGCTTGCATTGCACAGAAAGACGTGCGTTTATCTCCAGAGTTCACAGTAGGAAAGTAGAAATTACAAAGTGGGGCAGTGTCGTGTGAAACTGGGATAAATATTGATTGAAGTGGGAAAGCGGAAAGTGATGAAGTTGTAACCGTTCTTTGTGTAATATTTCATATTGTTGTGTTGTGTATGTCTTGTAATTTGGGTATGTGTGTTTTGCATGGGAGTAACAAGGTAGTTTCGAAAGATTTGTGGGTATGCCTGTTCCTTCTGTATCGCTCGATCTGGAGGAAAGCTTCGTGAGGATTATTGTGAGAGGCGAAGTGTGAGGTATAATAAAAGATCCACCATCCGATCCAGGGAGTGCACTGTTACGGTAAATAGATTACGAGACCATAGTATAGAGATTCACTAACGTAAAGCCATGCCCACTGGGCGGAATTTCTCATGTGATTTTGTTGTAGGTTGTAGAATTTGTGTGTTTAGGAATAAATCAAATAGTGAAAAGAAAGAGATTAGTGGCCTTTTTCATTAAATTGTATGTTATCGTTATGTCCCGAATTTATATAAAAGCCGTTGAATCAAAGACAAAAGGTAAATGTGGTATTGCCAGTGCGTAGTGTACAGTCAGAGTTCTATAAATCACTGATAGTCAGATGCGTGTTTCCGTTGCGTATTATTCATACAGGAGGATAATTTGTAACTAAATAGTAAGATACGAGAATTCATGTTGCTCGATAAATTAAGGAAGAATCCACTCGCTTGGCAAACCACTCATCTTGCAGGCCTGACTGCTTGATGCCACAGTATGAGAAAGGCAAGTGGGTGCCTCTCATGGTAATTGTCATAAAGCTATGATTTGATTGTGGGTATTATGTAAATGGGATTTTGTAAATTGCTTTTATGTTCAATGTGATTAACCACGACCCTCCAAAGCATTTTTCTTGTCTAGTGTCTTGTGTACTAAGCCTCCAAGTCGCTTTCATTACTTATTTGGAGCCCACGAGCTTATGCACCTCATCAGGCAAATCTTGTTGCTTGTATTTTGGTGGGTTGTACTTCGAAACCTAGCTTGTGTTTACGTAGGTGATGTTCATCGACCAACCTTTCGCGTCTTCCTTCTACCTATGTTTTCCGTCCCCCCGCGACTGTTATTTAACGTTTCCGCCTCGTGGCGTGATTTGGTGGTGAATCTCGATTGGGCACTGAACTTCTCTACTGTCAGGTGTAAGTGGGGACGCTTGCCTTTTTAGCGACTTTTCAGAAAAGTTTTGTCTGCGCTGCCAGCACGTAATCTGATTACTTAAGTTTTTCTCATTTTACTTAAAAATTACTTCTCTGTGCATCAGGCTATCATTGTATGTTTGTGCCTTGGGGCGTGTGCCCATTAGTTGCTTAGAAAAGGAGTGTTTTGAGCAGCGCATCGGACCTGCCTTAAGCAATTTCGGGTCCGTTGTCCGGACCACATCGCCCGACATGTGGTTATTTCATATGAATGAGGTTTAATTGTTTCGTTTCCTTTTAATGAACTTCTTAGGTAATTATTGTTCTTTAGTCAAATGCATTGTAAAGATGTTTGTGGCATACCTATTGAAGACTGTTTTTTTAGGACATTCGTAGAGATTCTTATGCAACTTCAAATGGTTAAATATTATCTTGCTTCTGTTATTGATATTTGCTGTAAGCCTAAATGTTTCTACAATAGTAACGAGTGGCACACAAGATTTATATATTTTTGAAAAGAGAATAACATTTGTTGTAAAAATAAATTTTCATACTTCGTGTGCCTGTGAGTGACTTAACAGTTGAGAACATTTGTTTGGACTAAAACAATAAAAACTCCGTCCGAACAGGTCTCAGAGGATGCAACGGTACTGACCGACCGCCGAGTCATCCTCAGCCTATAGGCAGGGGCGTGATTTCAGCTCACCGCACTCCCAGCCGTGTCAGCTCTCGTGATCGGAGCCGCTACTTTTCAGTCAAGTAGCTCCTCAATTGGCCTCAAAAGATCATATAACAATATGGATTAACACTATAACTTTTTTTTATTTGATCTCACTGAAATATTTGATAACATTGTTGACCGATTATTGGTAATTGCTCTTAAATAATTTTATCTAATTGAACAGTTTTGGCTTAATATGTCAAGGTCCTGTAGACCTAATTGGTAAAGCTATTTTCGCTGAGGAGATAATAAAAATCTTTTTACGAATGATACTCAACCCTTATTTGGCCCGGTCCTTCCACACCTATTCAACCTTACACCAGTAGTGCGTACCACATACGAAAGAGCGGAGCAAGTAATGGAACTAAAACTAAACCCACGCTCCTAATGTAGTTCAGCAGAATGCGTTGCGAAACGCTCAGTCCGGCTAGTATATAGTGTTCACTGAGTCAGAATGTCTCCAAGGATCATTTCATGCTTAGACGGTCCGCTCATTGTAACAATACAGCAATAATGGCTTTGAGCTCGGTAAAATTGCTCGTAAAATTTCCGTATACCACAGCGACGTCATAAGAACGGTCAACGCCACCCTGAGTCGTAAAAATGTTGATGATATACCTTGTACTGTCAGCTCACGGTCACGATCACTAGTTGATGACTGTTACCTGCCAATCATGGGTCATAGATGCAGCGAGGAGAGTGAAACATAGCTACGCGCCACCTTTTTGGTGACGACAAAGAGAGCTGTCTCGAGCGGGATATAAGAATGAATGGTGTTTAATCATTTGTGATAACAAAATCAAGGAGTTGTGCGACCTAAATGACAGTTGGTAGGTGTGTTTCTACATCTGAAAGATCATGACTATTAAAATTTGCGCCAGTCACGTAAAAGTGGCGCTAGTAACGCCACTATGGGGTTTGCTTTAAATACACTACTGGCCATTAAAATAGCTACACCACGAAGATGACGTGCTACAGACGCGAAATTTAAACGACAGGAAGAAGGTGCTGTGATATGCAAATGACTAGCTTTTCAGAGCATTCACACAAGGTTGGCGCCGGTGGCGACCATACAACGTGCTGACATGTGGAAAGTTTCCAACCGATTTCTCATACACAAACAGCAGTTGACCGGCGTTGCCTAGTGAAACGTTGTTGTGATGCCTCGTGTAAGGAGGAGAAATGCTTACCATCACGTTTCCGACTTTGATAAAGGTCGGATTGTAGCCTATCGCGATTGCGGTTTGTCGTATCGCGACATTGCTGCTCGCGTTGGTCGAGATCCAATGACTGTTAGCAGAATATGGAATCGGTGGGTTCAGGAGGGTAATACGGAACGCCTGCCGGATCCCAACGGCCTCGTATCACTAGCAGTCGAGATGACAGGTATCTTATCCGCATGGCTGTAACGGGTCGTGCAGCCACGTCTCGATCAATGAGTCAACAGATGGCACCGTTTGCAAGACAAGAACCATCTGCATGAACAGTTCGACGACGTTTGCAGCAGCATGGATTATCAGCTCGGAGACCATGGCTTCGATTACCCTTGACGGTGCATCACAGACAGGAGCGCCTGCGATGGTATACTCAACGACGAACCTGGGTGCACGAATGGCAAAACGTCATTTTTTCGGATGTATCCAGGTTCTGTTTACAGCATCATGATGGTCGCATTCGTGTTTGGCGACATCGCGGTGAACGCACATTGGAAGCGTGTATTCGTCATCGCCATACTGGCGTATCCCCCGGCGTAATGGTATTTGGTGCCATTGGTTACACGTCTCGGTCACCTCTTGTTCGCACTGACGGCACTTTGAACAGTGGACGTTACATTTCAGATGTGTTATGACCCGTGGCTCTACCCTTCATTCGATCCCTGTGAAACCCTACATTTCAGCAGGATAATGCACGACCTCATGTTGCAGGTCCTGTTTGAGCATTTCTGGATACAGAAAATGTTCCACTGCTGCCCTGGCCAGTACATTCTCCAGATCTTTCACCACCTGGAAACGTCTGGTCAATGGTGGCCGAGTAACTGGCTCGGCACTATACGGCAGTCACTACTCTTGATGAACTATGGTATCGCGTTAAAGCTGCATGGACAGCTGTACCTGTACACGCCATCCAAGCTCTGTTTGAGTCAACGCCCAGGCGTATCAAGGCCGTTATTACGGCCAGAGGTGTTTGTTCTGGGTACTGATTTCTCAGGAACTATCGACCCAAATTACGTGAAAATTTAATCAGATGTCAGTTCTCGTATAATATATTTGTCCAATGAATACCCGTTTATCATCTGTATTTCTTCTTGGTGTAGCAAATTTAATGGCCAGTAGTGTACATAGTGTAACGATCGTGAGCGCTAGATACCTTTAAGGTTGGACGTGGTGACTTAATGTTACTCAAGAATGTTTTTGAGGCGACAAAGACGCCGTTATCAACACCTCACTGAGTTTGAACCAGGTCGTGTAACTGAGCTACGTGAAGCTGGATGTTCCTTCTGCAAGTACTGTCTCAAGAAGACTGGACTCTGGACGGCCACCTGGCACTACCGAGAGGGAAGACCATTGTGTTTCGCGTGTGGCTCTGGCGCATCGTAGTGCATCTCCAGTAGCAATCTGAGCAGCAGTTGGCACTACACTGACACAACGAACTGTTACAAATCGGTTACGTCAATGAGAGCTCCGAGCCAAACGTCCTGTAGAGTGCATTCCACTGACCCAGAAGCACCGTCATATGAGACTTCAGTGGTGTCAAGGGAGAGCTCACTGGAGGGAAAGGTGGAGATTTGTTCCGTTTTCTGATGAAAGCTGGCTCTGCTTCGGCGCCAGCGGCGCCGTGTGTTGGTTGGAACGAGACCAGTCGAGCGCCTGCAACCAACCTGTATGGGTGCTAGACGCACTGGACCTACACCTCGAGGGTGTGATTTACTTTGACAGCAGGATCGCTTTCCTGGTAATCCCATCCACCCTGACTGCAAATTTGTACGTCAGTCTGATGATTCGACCTGTTGTGCTCCTATTCGTGGACAGCAATCCAGGGGGTATTTTCCAACAGGACAATGTTCGTAAACTTATCGCTGTTGTACCTGCAGATACTGTATAGAGTATCGACATATTACCTTGGCCTGCTCGAGCACTAGATCTGTCTCCAATCGAGCAGATATGGCCCATCATCGGACGACAGCCCCAGTGCCATCCACAACCAGCATTAACCGAGTTGTTGCTGACAGACCAACTGCAACATACATCGATCTCCATCCTGCAAACTGACATCGGGCACTTATATAACACAGAACAGCCACGTCTGCAAGCTTGCATTCAACATTCTGGCGGCTACGCCTGGTATTAACGTACCAGCATTCCGTATCTGCAATGACTTACCTCGCGCTTACATTAACCTGTGTTGTTGCAATGTTGATCACTTACATACGTTACCTAGAAAAATGTGTTACCAAAATTTCATTACACTACATTAGTTGTATTTTGTGTGAGATTCTTTTCCATCAGTGTGTATCTGCATCAATTTCTTTTATCCAGTATAAGTGTAATAATTCCTACTGCTGTGGTGGAGTATCTGGACGAGGTGAATTCAACAGCATTTCATTCTTTGAGACCTCATGAATTTCGAAAAAATTACTGAGTGTTGAACACAGGACTTCCCAATATATATATACAAGCGCAGGCCGAATTCGTGAAATTTAATAAATTCACAATAATAACCCACTGGATATCCCTCTTGGGGAGTGACTGTTCGGTCGAGAACACACAGTAACAAGTAACTATGTCAGCGACTGGAAAAACACGGCCAAATCGGAATAGCGAAGCAGAAGTCCGTAACCGTGTAGAGGTAACTTCCAACATCGACTCCTGAAGGTAGGCGAGACTGACGGTACCCAGACGCGAGGGGAAGTGACTGTGGAAGGGCGCGGCAGCGTGGAGACAGGAGGATAATTGCTGGCGACTCGTTATCGGTGAGAGGCGTGTAGCCGCAGGCGATCCTGGTATTGCATAGAGCAAGAAGCGCCACTCTACCGAGCGAAATATCGATGTTTTACTGTTATCGACGGATCAGTTGGATACAGCAAAACTGACCCCGGCTTTAGCTGTAAGTTTCTAGTTTCTGGTACAAATAAGCAAATACGTCAGGCCGAACAGAAGGAAAAGGAATGTTGCAACGCTGTGATGCCAGTATAAGAGAAGTGGAGAGTACGTGCAGACCTGAATGCCGTCTACGTATTTCACGAGTGTCTGGTTGGTTTGAAGAAAAAGCGGGTGTCATTGGCAAACCTATAAAATGCATTATGCATCTTATTTAGAGGCAATGCAGAAGACTTACTAAGAGAACAGCTGGGATGTTCGCACAAAGGTATTGCGACAAACGGACTGCTACGACTGTGATTGTGCTTAAGTAGAAAAAAAAACTGGCAGAGGACTGGAATACTAAGGAAAAAGTAAAGGAAAATACTTCAAGTATCAAAGTGAAAGAAGACGTTGTTCTGGCAGCATTTTCTCAGAATTCCTGCATAGATCCCTTTGACTTTGATATCGCTGTGGTGCAACATTCCTTCTCTTCCTTATCCGACCCTAAATATTTCCTCAATTTGGCATTAAATCACGATCATCTCCATAAGACAACCATCAGTTTAATCCTCACAAAGAGAGGTTCTGAATCCTAAATAATGTACTTACCAGAGTTGGTGAAATGAAACGCTGTTGAATTACTATCTATAAACAGCAGATATCGCTGTAGTTCTATTTGAAAAACAGATAAACAATTATGCTTCAAATGGTTCAAATGGCTCTGAGCGCTATGGGACTTGACATATGAGGTCATCATCCTCTAGAACTTAGAACTACTTAAACCTAACTAACCTAAGGACATCACACTCATCCATGCCCGAGGCAGGATTCGAACCTGCGACCGTAACAGTCGCGCAGTTCCGGACTGAAGTGCCTAGAACCGCTCGGCCACAACGTTGGCCAAAAAACTTCACGAGAGAATATATGTACTGTGTCACAGTAATCAGAATGTGTAACTCCTTGAACAGACGTCTACAGAATGATAGTGGGTGAGCACGTTTTTGTGCAATGAAGTCTTTCTTCTTTAAAGATGAGTTAACCACATATCACATTATTGAAAACGTGTCAACTACTTATTTGTCCGTCCTCATGATATTCTATGATTCGAAGTGCAACTGTGGTTGAACTAAGTTGTTTTGGGGATTCTAATATGTGCTTTTCCCAATTTAATTCTCATCAATGTGGACACCTACACATTTTGAAGTTTCCACCTTATATATTATTTACTCATCATGTGTTACACTTATCATTGGTGCAGAACGCCTAGATGTGCAGAACTGATTACGTCGAGTACTAGTGTTAGCTGCAAAAGGAACTAGTGAAGAAGAAAGTTGCTTAAGTGGACTTTGGTGGCGGAAACTCACATTCATAAAATTCTACTTGTCAGTTCAAAGCAGTAGGGTTGAACCGATTCTTGTAGTACCATAAGAAAGGATAAAGTTCAAATGGTTCAAATGGCTCTAAGCACTATGGGACTTAACATCTGAGGTCATCAGTCCCCTAGACTTAGAACTACTTAAACCCAAATAACCTACGGACACCACACACATCCATGCCCGAGGCAGGATTCCAACCTGCGAGCGTAGCCGCGGCGCGGATCCAGACTGAAGCGCCTACAACCGCTCGGCCACAGCAGCCGTCAATTATGCTTTACTTACAATTCCTCCAGGTGAAAACAGAATTACGATCATTCTATCGTTCTCGAAACATTTGATCTTTATAGCTTAACCGACTGATTCTTTTTTCTGGAGGCGCAATCTAGTTACATGAATAAACAAGGGTCGCTGGAGGACGATATTCGTATTACGATTCCCTTCTTCCTGGGAGTAAGTTGGAAGCGTTTATTAAACAAACTCTTAACGAATTTAGCGACATCAGGTATCGTCGGCAGGGGAAAAAAGCGGCCGCAAGAAATAAAATTTTAGAGCAGCCACAACTGGCACACGACTTTTCTTTATTACCGGTTTCGCCCGTCATAGGCTAGCATGTACAGAAATTGAGTATCCAAGGTGTCACGTGAAATTTATTTCACTGCCCACAGAGCCAACGTCAGACATAACGGATTGATGTAGCATGATATTCTCCTCATATTAGCTTAGATTTCCCTATATAATGACTAATGCGTGCTTTTTACGTTCAACGAAAGATAATGTAAGAAAAACTTTTCTCTGGTACAAATTGCTACTGTTCCTCAAAATATTTACTTTTAATATTAATACAAATTTCGATGCGTTTTTAGGCGTTCTGTAAAAACTATTCCCATTGTTATGTTGATACTTAAAAAAAAAGATTTTTGAAAGGTTCAGTAGGTTCTTGGTACAATGAAACTCATTGTACACACATTTTTGATGTAAGTCGTTAATCAAGTGGGTACGGGCGTTGAGACTCGTCTTTGCATTTTCTCGCAACAACTGACACAAGCCGTTTTTTGATTTCCAGTCAAGTTTTACGGTTTCCATTGGGAACATACATTCCTCACAAGAAAAAATATATACTCACAAAACGAATGTTCTGCATTCTTCAGTATGTTCAAGGCTGCTTCTGCTTAAAGGTAAGTCACAAGCTGAACTTCTTACATCCTCTTTCGTACAGCAGTCATATTTTTTAATAGCAGTCGACTTTTTGGACGCCTAATCACGAAAATGACAGCGGACTGAAGTCACGACTAAGATCACGACGATTTTTTGCAAGCCAATTGTAACTGATGATTACTTACTTACTTACTTACCTGGCCCCACAAACCGCTGTAGGGTTTTGGTCTTTTCAGTCAGCCTTCTGCACAGAGCTCTGCACTTGGCCCCTTCTTCCCCTGCTCCGAGTATCTGAAGATCCTCGGTAATCTAGTCTCTGCATCTTTCCGCTCTGCCTAAAGCTCTCCCTCCTTCCGGTTTCTTCTCACACACTTCTCTCAATCTCGATCTGTCCTCTCTTCTGTAAACGTAGCTGGCTCATCTCACTCACCTTCTCTTGGCTTCCGCAACATCTGGTTCATTATACAAGTCCCAGACCCTCTCGTTCTTCTCCACCATCCTCCTCCCTAAGGAACTGCTTCAAATATCTTCCACGTCACTTTAATGAAACGACTCACCGTGAGAGAAATTTAACTGGTAA
Organism: Schistocerca piceifrons; assembly: GCF_021461385.2. Taxonomy (NCBI): domain Eukaryota; kingdom Metazoa; phylum Arthropoda; class Insecta; order Orthoptera; family Acrididae; genus Schistocerca; species Schistocerca piceifrons. The sequence continues at coordinate 773,895,158 of NC_060140.1, read as the reverse complement.
TCCAGGATGGGGTGTGGAACAGCGCTAAGAACCCGTCCCATAAAAAGAAACTTCTACATATACATCATACACCGTAAGCTACCGAAAAGGTACCACTAACTCATCGCATCTTCCGTGTCTGTAAGCAAGCATCTGTATTAGCTCTAATTTTTACAGTTTTCTCGTCGTGGTCACTACGCGAGATTTATGCGGGAGGAAGAACTACGTTGTCCGATTCTTCCCGGAATGTGTTCTCTCGCAGTTTTAACAATGAACCTCTTCGTGATGCACAACGCCTCTCTTGCAACGTCTGCCACTGGAGTTTGTTGAACAGCTCTGTAACGCACTCATGTCATCTAAACGATACTGGGACGAAATACGCCGCCCTTCATTGGATATTCTTCATCTCTTCTATCAGTCCTACCTGGTAAGAGTCCCATATTGAAGAACAGTACTCAAGGATCGATCAAACAAAAGAATTATAAACCACTTATTTTGTGCATGAGCTACATTTCTTAAGAGTGTTGTAAGGTGGCGTGGTCTCCTGACCTTCATTACTTACATATTCCTATCTCACCATCATATTTGTCACAAGGGGAGGGGGGGGGGGATATGTAAGGTGGCGTGGTCTCCTGACCTTCAGCTCTTACATATTCCGACCTCACCATTGTATTCTGCGTATCAAGATTTTTTTCATTCGAGCCCAAACTCGATAGGGTAGAGTCAATTTTACATATTTCCATTTAATCTATTTGCAAATCTAATAAATAAATCGCAAGTGCACACCGAGATTAAAAAGTCGAGGCTGGCGTACACAAACATTCAAGACAAGGCAGCCACAGAAGTTTTTGTTTGGCGGAGGCAACCAGCCCGCTGGAAAGTCCGTAGGAGGGTGAGTTAGCACGCAGCTGTGTCGGCCAGCCAACTGCCCAGGGACCAAAACAGTTTTTTTTTTTTTTGTCAGAGAAAAGGGATAATGGCCTGCGTGTTCACCTTAAAAGCAAAATGTGCGGTGTGAACACAGACAGAGCATTAGTTAGCGCCTGCGAGCGAACATTGTGTGGCATCGCGGTGTGGGGTGGAAATTGCTTCTTACATGAGCCAAAGGGTACTTGTCAGATCAATCCGCTGAGCAACTCGTCAAAATAACACCCCAATACTGACACTGTTCGTAGGAATCTCAGCCTGGCAACTGATTTTCCTATCTGTTTTATGTGGTCATTCCACTTAAGGTCGCTGTGGATAGTTATTCCAAGTTATTTTACGGCTGATACTGTCTCCAGCTGTTTGTCATCAATAGTGTAGCTGTAGAGTGGTGGATTTGTCTTCCTATGTATTCCCAATATCTTACATTTATTTACGTTCAGTGTCAACTGCCAGAGCCTGCACCATTCATCAATTCTCTGCAAGTCGTTCTACAAATTCTTACTGTCTTCTTGCGTTGCTACTTTGGTATAGACAACTGCACCATCTGCAAATAACCTTAAAGCTCCGACGCTTTCTGCTAGATCATTTATATAAATTGTAAACAATAACGGTCCTATCACAATTCCCTGTAGCACTCCGGATATTACCTTTACTTCTGTCGATTTTGTTCCGTTACGAGCGATGTGTTGAGTTCTGTCTGCAAGAAAATCTTGATTCCAATCGCAAGTCTACTCCGATACTCCGTAAGCTCGTGTTTTTTTTCATTAAACGGCAATGCGGCACGGTGTCAAATGCCTTATTGAAATCAAGGAACATGGCATCAACCTGAGCGCCGGTGTCCACTGCGCTGTGGATCTCATAGAGCAACAGAGCGAGCCGAGTTTCGCAGTATCTCTAGTTCCGAAATCCATGTTGATTTTTATAGAGAAGATGTTCATTTTCCGAAAACATCATGACTCTTGAGCATAAAACATGTTCCATAATTCTACAACAGATTGACGTCAAAGATATAGGTCTATAATTGTGTGAATCTGTCTTATGGCCTTTCTTAAAAACTGGAATGACCTGCGCTTTTTTCCAGTGGTTAGGTACCTTTCGTTGCTCAAGCGATCTACAATAAATTACTGCTAGAAGATGAGCAAGTTCTTTCGCATAATCTTTTTAGAATCTTATAGATATCCCATCAGGTTCTGACGCCTTTCCACTACTACGCGATTTTAGCTGCTCTTCAGTTTCGCGATCGGCTATCTCAGTATCTGCCATTTCGATGTTCGTACGACGGTTGAAAGGAGGGACTGTGTGACGATCTTCCGCGGTGAAACAACTTCAGAAGACAGAGTTCAGTATTTCGACCTTCTCTCTGTTATCTTCCGTTTCGGTGCCGGTGTGGTCGCTGAGAGAATGAACAGATAATTTTGATCCACTTACCGACGACCAAACTCTCTTAGGGTTTTTTCTCAGGTCGGTTGACAACGTCTTACTTTCAAAATGATTGGACGCTTCTCTCATTGCTCTCCTTACGCTCATTTTCGCTTCGTTCAGCTTTCGTTTATAAGCTAGGTTTTTGCTTCTCTTGAATCTGAGCTGAAGTGCTCTTTGTTTACGTAGCGATTTTCTAATACGGCTATTAAACCATGGTGGATCCTTCCCATCCCTTAAAACCTTACTCGGAACATACTTGTCTAGGGAACTGAACGTTGTCTTCGAATTTTTTTCCATTTGTTTTCCAGATTTTCTTTCTCGTCGACGAACACTTGATGCTGACTGCTGAGATATTCTGAAATTTGTATCCTGTCACCCTTGCTGAGCAAATATATCTTCCTAAATTTCTTAACATTCCTTGTAGGACCTGTCGTCATAGATGCTGTCACAGCCTTATGATGACTGATACCTTCGTCTACGTTAACTGATTCGGTAAGTTTAGGCCTGTTTGTATCCAGGAGGTCTAGGATGTTACCCTCACGAGTTGGTTCTCTATCTGCTCAAGGTAATTTTCGCACAAGACATCCAGAACAATGCCACATGAATCCCTGTCCCTGGCACCAGTTTTGATTGCGTAACACTCACAATCTATACCTGGCAAGCTGAAGTGACCCCCTATTAGAACGGCATGATCAGGAAAATTACTAATGATATTCTGCAAGCTCTATCTGAAGCATTCTACAACTAAAGTTCCTGACCCAGGTGGTCTATAAAAGCATCCTATCACCATTTTTGACCGTTCTTTGATAGTCAATTTCAGCCAGATTAATTCACATTCGGAATCCGTGATAACCTCGCTACATTTTATCGAATTTTTTATTGCAATAAACACGCCGCCACCATTGGCGTCTAACCATTCCTTACGATAAACATTCAAATCTGAACTTAGGATTTCGTTGTCATTGATGTCCGCTTTCGCCCAGCATTCTGTTCGAGAAGGGAGTAGTTATTTATCGTTCAAAATAGCTTTCACTGTATCAGAGATGTACAGCACTGGTATGGAGACGTCATTTTTGTGGATCGAGGAGCATGTTGAGATTGTGCAGACTGAGAAAGCTGACTAGTTGGCTACAGAAGCAACGACAAATGACATACAAGAGTGATGAATCGCAGCGGATGATCTCATTGTTGTAATTACACACATGGTTAAAATGAATGGCACAAGACGTGGTGTAAGGTGGCAGAATCAATGAAGGTCAGTTTCACAACTTACATTACAATTTTATACATCTTAACGGGAAGGTGAATATGACACCTAGCTTACTTCAGCAGTAATGAGCACATTTGCCTATAAGTTTGTAATGCAAAAGGGATGACACTCAATCGACGGTATTAACACAGTGTAATGCATCTCAATGAGCAGAAGCTGAAACAAGCAGTGAGAGGAAACGCTTTGTGTGGAAGCCAGTGTGGGCAGATCCAGAGGCCGCACCACGGGAGGCATCACTAAAAGCTCTTAGGGGGCATCCCAGAGTGGGAGTCAGTGACTGGACAGGTCACACATACTGCATAGCAAGTAGTGGGCCACCAGAAGCAGGACAGAAAGAAGGTTTAGAAAACTGTGTTTCGGAATTCCAAATGGATGCGAACAAAACCAGTGATGCAGTTGGTCATGTAAACAGCGGATGGCACGCATGTGAGTGGGCACAAAGCGTCCGATTGGGGGAAACGAACTATGAAAGAATAAAGGGTCCAGATTTCGACGCAGTTCAATGGTAGGGCTCTTGTGATTGGCAGAGAGAGTTTCCACAAAATAGGAGGAATGTTCTTATTGGTCGAAAAAAGCTGTGCCGTGGAGAATGAAAGAATCCAGGTGGTGAGGGAGTTCGGCTATGAGAAAGACAAGAGCAATATTTTCGTGGACTCTTCCCAGAACTGGCGTAAAGTGCACAACGGGGCGCATAACGCTCTGTACGATGCAGAGGAGAAATTTGAGTGAACACTGCGTTCACTGCGGCTGAAATTCAGCCAGATATTAGCTGAAGCGTTGTTGAGCTCCCACTGTGGAGAAACGAACCAGCCAGTTAGTTAATTGTCCTTGCGAGGACTGAGAGGGCATTTTAATATGCACGCTGCTCCAGCCATGCGCGTGCATACCGCCATATTACAAGACAAGCGATGAGTGCGTGTTTTCTCGCATAACGAGAAACATAGGGAGAGTTTCTGCTGGAAAATTCAGCAAAGACTTGTAAGAGGTCCGAGCAGATGTAATTTCGATGTATTGCTCATGCAATGCCTGGAATATGCAAGGTCTCTGACCAGAGAGCAGTGTTGACTGCACTAGGAACTGTGTAGCTGTAGCAGTAAGTTGTTGCTCGTCTGGAGTCTGCTCTGGTCTGGTCTGGTGTGTTGTGTTGGCTGGCCCGGTCGCGGTGCAGCGATGCCGGAGCCTGAGTATTATTGTATAAGGTAAAAAGCAGCCTCGCGCATATGTAGTTATGTTATCACAAGTCGCATGTAAATGTTTTAAAACTCTCGTAATAATAATCTTCCTCATAAAAAGTAACTTTTAACAACCATTCATTTCAATTTAAAGAATTTACCAATTTCTCCCATCCATGATCATCCCGGTTATTGCAATAGAAAAATCAGTTGCTTCCTTTCATAAATGACAGATAGGTCGGCCAGCATTGCACAGAGCTGTGCCGGAAAAATTTATTGTAAGAGCAGATATATCCGGCGACTTCATTGAGGTAAGAATTTTCCCTTTTTTTATTCAGAATGATCTATCAGGGCCATGACGCAGCACTGCTGTTGTCCAAAAATTTACCGGGTTAAATTCACAGTGAATTATTGAAAAGTCATAAGTGAGCGACAATTTATTTGAGAGGTTAGTTACATTGTATTACTACCAGGTTACTGAATTTATTTTTTATTGGCACGTTACACTTAATGTGAACGACATAATTATACATTTTTACTGTTGAGAGGTTTAGGAATTTTTCTGTTTTGAGGTTACGCAAAACGTGAATGAATTTAGTGGTGAGGTTACACTAAAATAGAATATTATTCATGTTATTTACTTTAATATATTTTGTGGGGAGGTTACACTTGGCTATTAAATTTTGTGGGGAGGTTACACTTGGCGACAAACGTCCAGGATCGTATTTTCTTTGTGAATCTCTGAGAAGTAGTCATATATCTGCTGTTATTTACTTAAATGTAGTTTGCATCTGGCGCAACCCATTTACTAATTTGTTACTCTTACTTTCACAGATCATCGGCAATTTATTGCTCTTTGTTGTAATTGTGTTTGTTCCATTTTTACTTCGTCTTTGTTTCATTTATGTGCTTAATTTTGATTTGTGAAAAATGCCGCGAAAAACTGTTAACAGTACATCGCGATGTGCAATGAGTGAAATAGCCGACTCGAATAATTTGACAGATAATACGTGCGACACTCAGTGTAATAGTGATAATCCCCTAATTACAGATAATCAGTACGTACCGACCACTAGTAATGATTTCATTCCAGATGATGAGCAAACAAATTCAATTTTGTCCACAGTAAATTTAACAATTGATGACGCGTCACATTCCGATACAATGAACGCTGCCCAGTTTGACACATCCGGTTTGCAAAATACGCGTAGCGAACAGATAATTGTTTCTAATGAAGGTGAACAATGTACTCAAAATATGTCAGATTTATTTGATTCCGGTGTAGTGACCAACAGTGCATATCCAATTGGCGAACCTTCTCAAGAATCAGAGAATGACCAAATGGTTACACAAAACGTGACAAATGCAGATACATCATCACACAGCACAGAGAATACAGTAGCTAATTTTGGCATGGATCGAGTTATAGCATTAATGCTACAAATTAATGAAAATGTCAAACAACAAATTAATGAAAGTCTCAAACAGTCGAATGATAAGCAAGACAACAATTACAAACAACTTAATGAAAAACTAGACAACAATTTCAAACAGCTTAGTGAACAGATTACAGCCGTTGCAGCGCAATGTCATGATACTAAATAACAATTACGTGAGGAAATTAATGCTTACGCTAGGAACAGTAGTGAAGAAATCAGATCTGTGGCACAAGAATTAAGTAATACACATGCAGCCACAACTAAATTACGTAGAGATGAAATAAGTGCAGTCGCTAAACAATGTTCTGAAAACGCAACGCAGTTACGCGACGAGTTTAAATTAACGTCAGCAGAACTTTCACGCACACTGGATGCGAAAATAGATACGAAGCTTGAACAACAAAACAGTCAAATTGACGAACGTTTTAATCACCACCTACAAAACAGTGAAACGCGTTACAATAAATTTATACAAGAACAGAATAAAGTAAAGCAACAATTCATGGAAACAATTACTGCACAGAGACAGGAGGATAAGCGTAAATTGTTTACGAAAGCAAAAACATACGTAGGCAACAATATTGCTACAGTATCAGACGAAATCAAACAGTTGAACACCGAATTGCATGATGAAATCTCCGATCTTAAAACAAAAACAGACACACACACATTAGACTTTCAGACAATGACCAACAGACTTGAAAAGTTGGAATTAATACAGGATCCTGATGCCATTAAAGCAGACGTTAAGAAATTGAACAAAACCACACGTAAAATACAAAAACAAATTAATGCTTGTGATACTAAAAACGATGATCAGGTAAAAGTACTGACTAAAAAATATGATGAATTGGCCAGTATTGACATTATCGAAAGTAATAATGACACCAAATCAGACGATACGTCACCAGTTTCGCTTAATCAAACACCCGAATTCCAAAATTTACAGCAGACGATCAGTGAGATAGGTTCGTCTAATAATACATTACGTAGAAAATTGTCATCTTTACGGCAAGAAGTGACGGAGATGAATAATATTTCAGCCTTTAACACATTACAGCATACGCCACTCTCCGAACATTTGTCAGACTCACACAGCCAGTGTAATTTAGATAATTTACAGAGAGTACGTGGCTTAGATTCCGAACAGTCACAGACAAACAGATTAACATACAATCCTGAACCTGTTCAGACATTCAGAGACGATAATTGTGATTATAAGCACTTTCTATCAGTAAGAAAATTAAAGTTATTTAAGAATGACAGAACACAGATTCACCCTTTTGACTGGATAAGAAAATTTATTTTTGTATTTTCGCCAGCTTGGCCTGTAATGCAGAAACTAGCATTGGACTGGATACAACTATTTGTTTTTGAATTTTCACCGGTATTGCCCGTAACGCAGAAACTAAAATTTATTTGCAGCACGTAAGTGACCTCAGGGGATTCATTACGCTTCGATGAATATGTGCCGCAGCGTGCACAGGGCCCCGAGCCGTAGTAGTGCTATTTCATCTTTAGTTTTCTGCACAGCTGCCTTCTCTTCTACTATCCTTTATATTTATAAAAACAGCTCTTCAACTATCGATCTATCTAGAATTAGGAATGAGTAAAGAAAATCTGATATGACAAATTTTACCGAAAGTGACAGTTTTCTTTAGACACTCCTGAAATGACAACTACCGCCGTAATTTTAATAACAGATAAAATTGTAATCATCAGTATTGTCAAAATTATCAGCAACAGGAACCACATTTTGGTAACAATAGAGGTTTTTCCCAACAACAGCAACAAAACCAACCAGTTGCATACCTAACCAACAATGTAATGTGCAAGGTCAACCAAGCTTTCATGTTTCGCCGCCTGCACGTATAGCGTCGGCTCTGCCAAATAGTAACGCACAGCAACAAGGAAATCAGTACGTACAGAAAACAAACCATTTTAACTCCTATCGCAACGCGCCGTATAGTAATGACTATCAGGACAGACGTAAAAGTAATGAGCACAATTTTCAGCGTACGTTTAATAACAGTCGGTCTTATCAGCAACAGAATCATCCGCAACAACAGATTATCATGAATGAACCAGACGGTAGATATCATCCCGAACGTAACACGTTAGGAAGAAATAACAGAACAGTACAAATAGTTGAAATGCCACAGCATCCTCCCGCAAATAACGGCACGTCAGAAAGAATTTGACTAGATACAGTGCAGAATGAATCTTCCAGCAACGTAAGCAATACTTCAGATACACAGAATCTTGTTCACGAAAACGTTATTACTTTTGACGACATCCGAGACACACTTTTGTATGAAAAACCAGTTATTCGAAAAAACATATCACACCCTGTCATTGAAGTAAAGATTGGATCATCCAAATTTTCAGCAGTAATCGACTCTGGATCACCTATGTCAGTTATAAATGAGGAAACTTTCAACGAATGTAACAAAGAGAACACCTATCCTACGTTACCATTAGACAAAACTAAAGTAAAAGGAGCAGTATCTGGTAAAGGAGTAGATGTAAAATTACAGACACACTTATCGTTTTGTATTGCAGGTCATACGTTTCACTCAAATTTTTGGATTGTTCCCTTATTGACAACAGACGTTATTTTAGGTACGAATTTTCTGGTACAACACGACGCTATTGGTTCAAATGGCTCTGAGCACTATGGCACTTAACTGCTGAGGTCATCAGTCCCCTAGAACTTAGAACTACTTAAACCTAACTAACCTAAGGACATCACACACATCCATGCCCGAGGCAGGATTCGAACCTGCAACCGTCGCGTTCGCGCGGTTCCAGACTGATTCGCCTAGAAACGCTCGGCCACTCCGGCCGGCACGAAGCAATTATTGGCTTTCAAAATTCCTATTTAATGTCAAAAGGACGAAAATGTACAACTGGCATTAGAATTTCAGCACTCTTTATCTGCAGAAGAACAATCAATTAATCGTACAGAGGTTATTTCTATATCACGTTACATAGACTGTCATTCTACATTGTTCACAAACACGTACGTACACAACTATAATACTCCAGACGAAGCCGACTATGACGTTATGCAGATGATTTCTGATAAAGTTGAACAGAGTAGTGCAAATACAGACGACGAACGCACGGAACTACGCAAAATTCTTTTACAGCAAGCTCCAGTTTTTGACAACGTCCCTGGTACTATGTCCGGATTTATGTATGAATTTCAAGTTAAACAGCACGATACATTTAAAGCCAACCATTATCCCATTCCGTATATTCACAGAGAACAAGTTAAGAAAGAATTGCAAGCTATGCTTGACCAAGAAATTATTGAACCGGCAGTTAGTCCGTACATAAACCCGCTCCATATTGTTAAGAAAAAGGATGGTTCACTTCGCCTCGTACTTGATTCGCCTCACATCAATGACATTATTATTAATGAAACAGATCGCCCTCAAACACTAGAAGAACTTCTACAGAAATTTCATGGTACTGCTACTAATTCCAGAATAGATTTGAAATCGGGATTTTGGCAAATTCAGCTCCATCCGAACTGCAGAAGGTACACAGCTTTTCTCTGGACCAGTTTTGCAAATTACCGTTCGGTTTAACTATTTCTTCAGCAGCATTTATTCGCGGTTTGAATACTGTACTTCCGACGGAATTAAAAGACAGAATCACAACGTATGTAGTCGACATTCTTATTGCAGAAGCTAACTGGTCTGAACACAATTTGATTCTTGAACAACTGTTACGAACTTTTCGTGCACAAGGACTCATAGTCAATCTCAGCAATTCGCACTTTGGCAAAACTTCTATAAAATTTCTTGGACATGTAATTTCAGCAGAAGGCATTGCGCCTGACATGGAAAAACTTCAAGCTTTACGTGACATTACTGTTCCTACGACGAAGAAACAACTACGCAGCTTTTTGGGTTTAATTACCTTTTTTCGTAAATTTATTCATTACTCTGCTTTAGACACCCCTAGATTATGTCAATTGACGGGTAAAAACACTATTTGATCCTGGGATAGCCAAGCACATTCTGAATTTGTCAATCTAAAACAAGCTTTGTTGAACGCACCTCTTTTATCACACCCAGCTCTTACTAGAAATTTTTCCATTGCCACCAACAGTTCTAACACCGCTTTAGGCGTACACATTTTTCAGGAAATTGAAGAAGACGCTACTACAGTAATTACAAACATCGCCTTTGCGAGTCGCATTCTGTCACCTGCTGAACGCAATTATTCTGTTACAGAACTTGAAACATTATGTGTTGTATGGGCATTTACGAGATTTCGGCATTTTCTTTATGGAAGACATACGACCGCTTACACAGATCATAGAGCTATCCAGTTTTTACTTTCAGCAAAATTTACACACGACAGATTAAGCAGATGGAAACTTTATTTACAGGAATTTAATTTTACAATTGTTCATATTCCCGGTACGCAAAATATTGTAGCAGACGCACTATGCCGTTCTCTCAGCAACAATCAGCAAGACATCGCAACCAACTTCTGCCAAGCAAATTTTAGCGTCATGTATATTCAACAAGTTGCATTTGAAACTTTCATTTCGGCATCATTACAAGATATAGCACAAGAGCAGAGTAAAGACAACGTATGGAAAGAAATTAAACACCTTTGGCAAGATAGGAAATATGTTACCATCAGAAACCATTACACTGTACGCAATAATATTCTGTTTCGCCGCTCTCACCCTGACAGCAACAATTGGTTACTATGTATTCCTGACGAGCTTGTTAACAAATTAATTTGGTATACTCATTTAAGTTACGCACATTATGGATCCAGAAAATGTTTTCTTATACTGAGACAGAACTGTTATTTTGCCAACATGGAGAAACGTATTCGACGAGTTTTAGCGTCATGTAAAATCTGCCAGAAAGCTAAGTCAGACACGACTTCACATATTCCTCCGTTACATCCCATTGTATCTGTTAAATTGAGACACATGGCCGCTGTAGACATTTTTGGTCCGATTCCCAGATCTAATAGAGGTTTTTGTTACATCTTTGTCGCTGTTGAACCCACTTCGAAATTTGTTACCTTCACTCCGTTACGCAAAGCTACTGCTAAATCTGTTTCGAATGCATTTGTAAAATATGTTCTGTTTCATGTAGGGCATGTATTGAAAGTAATTTCCGACAATGGACCACTGTTTCGATCTGCTATATGGACACGTATGTTACGAACAAGAAACATTTCTCCGATCTATATATCCAAGTATCACGCTTCTTCGAACCCTTGTGAACGACTAATGAAAGAAATTGGTAAACAATGTAGAATATACTGCCATAAAAAAACATATTGATTGGGATACACACATACTGTCATTCCAGGATGTAATCAATTCCAAATGGTTCAAATGGCTCCGAGCACTATGCGACTTAACTTCTGAGGTCATCAGTCGCCTAGAACTTAGAACTAATTAAACCTAACTAACCTAAGGACATCACACACATCCATGGCCGAGGCAGGATTCGAACCTGCGACCGTAGCGGTCACGCGGTTCCAGACTGAAGCGCCTTTAACCGCACGGCCACACCGGCCGGCAATCAATTCCATATCAAATGAATCTACTATGCTATCTCCGACTGTTATACTGAAAAATGTTGAACCACCTAATAAAATTAAAGAATTAGTATCCTTTCCTACATGCCGTCGACTACGACACCATGAAGTAATTGACATTCCGCTGAACAACATCAAACGTCCCGCAGAGCGCCGGAGAAGACAGCAAAAACAGGTTTGTACACGCCGTGACTTTCACATTGGACAGAAGATATTAGTACGCACACATTATTTATCCAACAGAGGAAAGAGTAGATGCAGTAATTTGAGCTTCTATATGCAGGTCCATACAGAATTCGCAGCATTCCTCACCCCAATGTAGTACGCAACGAAACTCTGAGAACCAGACAAAGTAAAGGCAATCACCATGTCTCCAATATTAAACCCTTTATTGAATGAACATACTTTATTATTTATCACACTGTAATGCCATTTCCTGATTTTTATATGACCACTTATGCAATTATATTTATATGAACAATTACTGATGATTATCATATTTTTTCTTGGCAAGTGCCCGGCAAGGTAAGGTTAGCAGGTCGCTTTTCTGGTCGTTATATATCAGACCGTGCACATTTTCCATTTTTTGTGTATGTATGATTGTTTTCCTATCGAAAGTAGAACTTTTGTTTGTATGCACTACGAAGTCTTTAAGATATAACAAACACCAGTTGACTTTAACATTTTTCCTTATGATATCTCAATATCTTGACTATTTTACATTTTTTGCCACTAAATTATGAAACTGTGTGTACATTTTTGCACTTGAACACTCTCTATGTTTTTGACATAATACGTTTTCTGTCATGCTATGCTGTATGCTTAATTATATCACTAGAAACAAGTTTTTATTTAATGGGTATATGATTTAAATGCAAGATATTAATCCTTATTCATCATTTTCAGAAAGCAATAACGTGTAAAAGAAATAAATAAACAAACCACAGTGGATTACTATGAAATGGGAATTTCACCTTCGGAATGAACGAAATAAAATGCAATACCTCGTCATGAAGAGTAAATGGATCAGAATTAACAAGCATTAACAAGAATATACCATACACATCGTATGATAGCAGTCTTAACTAATTTTTTCTTTCAGAATACGAGGCGACTGATGCAGGCTGTCAGACAGATCTACACATCTTAGTTTTAGTGGTGAAATATGCTAGAAATAAGAAACTCTATACTATGAATAGTTGTATGAAGTAAATGGTAATATGAATAATGAAGTGTCTTTTTTGCAGATAACAATGAATGATGATGAATACTTATATGAAGAATATGCTAATATGAATAATGAAGTTTTTCTTTGCAGGTGATGATAGTAATGAAGTTATGGTAATATGAATAATGAAGTTTTTCTTTGCAGATGAGGATAATGATGAAGTTTATATATTTACTGTTAGTTAAGAACTGCTATGTAGTTATTTAAGTATTTGTTGCAGTTCGTTTTGATAGTATGTCTTATGTCGCATGGTATAATGACTGAATGTTTTGGAAAGGACAGCTAGAGTACATACATATTGAATACACGTTTCATTACCTGTTAATTCGAAGTTCACTACTTTTCAGCATAATATGCGTTTCTGCTTTCAGCTTAATAATCCATTTTGTATTTTTTCCAGGAGAAGCTATTCATGAAATTAATGTGCTATAAGCAGTTAGTCATTAAACCTGTTCTAGTACTTGCATTTTTTTACCCATTTGTGTGTGTCATTCATGAATGTGATCACATATACTCTACTTGTTCATAACAATGCTACAGCTGACTCATGACAAATGACGTTATTATTCGTTATTTGCAGCAATAAGTCAAAAGCAAATATTTTCATCCCCCAGCAATTAATTATCGATCCCAACGCAATGCATTGCTGGCACAAAAAAATGTATTACCAGTCATAAATAATGCTACTAGTTTAAGAGGTTTTTATAGTACTAAATGTAATGCAGATTTGTCAGATGTATTGAATCCATTATATCTATGTATTGTTGGAACATAGACCTTGAGTAATAGTTACAGTGTGTTACATTTTAAATATGTCCTATATCACTTGAATGATGAGTTCTGAGTATTACTGAATGATGTTTTGTAATAATGCATAAATGCTATGCCAATAATTTCTGTAAATAATATCTTTGTTATACTCTATAAATGCTATACCAATAATTAACTCTCATTTTGAATGATGACTTCTGAATAATACTGAATAATGTTTTATAAAACTATATGAAAACTTTGTAACTGGCCAATGAATGCCACTGTTTCTTATATTTTAAATTTGTCTTATGTCACTTACATGCTATTATATATGAATACCAGTAGTTTGATGCTACACTCATTAGCCCTTTTTTGAATGATCACTTATGAATAATGCATAAAAATGTTTAGTAACTGGCCAATGAGAGCCAATGATTACTATAATTAGATGAATTATGTAAATATTATGCCATTAATTAACTCTTGTTTTGAATGATGACTTCTGAACAATGCATAAATATGGTTTGTAACTGGCCAATGAGTGCCAATATTTAGTGTAATCAGATGACTTATGAATGATGTTCTGTAATACTCCATACATAGTACAGAAATGTTTAGTAACTAGGCAATGAGTGCCAACAATTACTCAAATCGGTTAATAGACTAGTGTAATTCTCTATGATGACTAGCATAAGACTTAATGTCCTTCACCTTCTGACCTAATTACCAGAAATTACTACAATATCCGTTTGTCCTGTCTATCCTCATGATCTTGGAGCACTATATTTGGTTTTTGCACTAATTCTACGTTGGTGTACCTTACAAGAATGTGGTGTTTGTTGCGGATTGGCAAGAGAGCCAACCCACTATGAGAGGAAGCGGAAAGGCAAGCATTTTAGCTCACTCAGGCTGGCGTGAGGTCTGGAACAGGACAAGGAAGTTAGGCTTTAGCAAAAAAGGACGTAGCTGTTGGAATACTTAACTTTAATCCATAATTGGTGAACATCGCTCTTGACAGTACATGTTTTACGGCATCAATAGTAACTGGTCGTAGCAAATGACGTAGCTGAAGGCTATGCTAACTATCGTCTCGGCAAATGAGAGCGTAATTTGTCAGTGAACCATCGCTAGCAAAGTCGGCTGTACAACTGGGCGAGTGCTAGGAAGTCTCTCTAGACCTGCCGTGTGGCGGCGCTCGGTCTGCAATCACTGATAGTGGCGACATGCGGGTCCGACGTATACTACGGACCGCGGCCAATTTAAAGGCTACCACCTAGCAAGTGTGGTGTCTGGCGGTGACACCACAGTGTTGACACATCATGCTGTCCACCACCTTGAACGATGGAGATGTTATTATGGTCCCACTGTTTGGTGTACCTAATGTACTACCAAAATGATAACATTGAATATTAATACGACATTTCAGTGTCTTGGCTTCACTGATTAATACTTCAGGGAAGAGAACTTCAGATTGTCTCACTTGGTGTTGTGCTTCTGTAGAAAGATATGGACTTTCAGTGCAGCTACGTGCAACCTACTGTGCTACAACCATGATGCAATCCTTCCCGTTCCTTTCCTAGTTCTTGTAAAATGGTAAAAAAATATATACAGTTCGTATGCACTGTATGTCATTTATTAATATGTTTTGTACTCATTGCGTATCCTAGTTCTTGTGAAATGGTAAAAAAAATATGTACAGTGCGTGTGCACTTCATGTCAGTTATTAATATGTTTTGTACTCATTGTGTATCCTAGTTCTTGTAAAATGGTAAAAAAAATATATATACAGTGCGTGTGCACTTTATGTCATTTATTAATATGTTTTGTACTCATTGCGTATTCTAGTTCTTGTAAAATGGTAAAAAAAATATATGCAGTACATGTGCACTTTATGTCATTTATTAATACGTTTTGTACTCATTGCGTATCCTAGTTCTTGTAAAATGGTAAAAAAAATATATATAGTGCATGTGCACTTTATGTCATTTGTTAATGTGTTTTGTACTCATTGTGTATACATTTTGTCATCGCTTGATATGTTCTGTACTCTGTGCATGTGCACTCTATTTCATATATTGTTCTGCACATGTATATATATATATATATATATATATATATATATATATATATATATATATATATATATATTCTGTGACTGTAAGCTTAGTTAAGTAGATTTTAGAAAAATTTGTTGCTCATGGCAAGTCCAATTGACTCACCATCGCTGCCAAATTTTTGACCCCCCCCCCCCCCCCAGTGGAGGGTTATGTAAGAGGTCCGAGCAGATGTAATTTCGATGTATTGCTCATGCGCTGCCTGCAATATGCAAGGTCTCTGACCAGAGAGCAGTGTTGACTGCAGTAGGAACTGTGTAGCTGTAGCAGTAAGTTGTTGCTCTGGTCTGGTCTGGTGTATCGTGTTGGCTGGCCCGGTCGCGGTGCAGCGATGCCGGAGCTTTAGTATTATTGTATAAGGTAAAAAGCAGCCTCGCGCATATTTAGTAATGTTATCTCAAGTCGCATGTAAATGTTTTAAAACTCTCGTAATAATAATCTTCCTCATAAAAAGTAACTTTTAACAACCATTCATTTCAATTTAAAGAATTTACCAATTTCTCCCATCCATGATCATCCCGGTTATTGCAATAGAAAAATCAGTTGCTTCCTTTCATAAATGACAGATAGGTCGGCCAGCATTGCACAGAGCTGTGCCGGAAAAATTTATTGTAAGAGCAGATATATCCGGCGACTTCATTGAGGTAAGAATTTTTCCTTTTTTTATTCAGAATGATCTATCAGGGCCATGACGCAGCACTGCCGTTGTCCAAAAATTTACCAGGTTAAATTCACAGTGAATTATTGAAAAGTCATAAGTGAGCGACAATTTAATTGAGAGGTTGGCTACATTGTATTATTAGCATGTTACTGAATTTACTTTTTATTGGGACGTTACACTTAATGTGAACGACATAATTATAAATTTTTACTGTTGAGAGGTTTAGGAATTTTTCTGTTTTGAGGTTACGCAGAACGTGAATGAATTTTGTGGTGAGGTTACACTAAAATAGAATATTATTCATATTATTTACTTTAATATATTTTGTGGGGAGGTTACACTTGGCTATTAAATTTTGTGGGGAGGTTACACTTGGCGACAACCGTCCAGGATCGTATTTTCTTTGTGAATCTCTGAGAAGTAGTCATATATCTGCTCTTATTTACTTAAATGTAGTTTTGTGGGGAGGTTACAGACTTAATTAGTTTTTACAGGAATTTCAGAGGATGAGAGCACCCATGCAGATGACAGCTCATCGCAGCTATGGTAAATACCACACACAGAGGTGTAAACTAGTTGGTTCACCAGCTTGCGTCCACTATAAACTCGAGCGGCCTCGGTAATCTTTTGCTCAACTTGTCACAAAACTAACCATCCTCCTAGACTTGATTGTCTTCCTAAACAGTATCGAATTTTGAACCGGAATCAGATGATTTATGGTAGTACTCGTGAACATCATGATGTAGTCGTAATAATAATTTCGTAAAGAAACTTCTAGTTAAAATTTGCCATTGTGATGTTTAGGATTATTTCACGTTCTGAAGACGACATGCATTCATTTCACAACTAGTGTAACATTGTCATCTTGTAAACTATGTAAATGCGTGTATTTCTGTGATAAGATTGCATCATTAAACCAAAGTTATTTACAGCTTACACAGTTGTTGTTCTGACCACCAAACCTTACAGAGAGAGCAAAGATCTGCACTAGGGCACTTGGTAAGAACAAATCCGCAGCCACCGAAGGCCCAATGGTAGGATGAAAAGTAGCCTCTGAATTATAAGTCAACTGGCGTAGGTAATGGGAGACTGTTTGGAAGGATTATTAAAATTCACCCACAGCTGCCACCGATGACAACCACATGGACTCTGGCTGGTACCATCTCCATATGGCGACTGTTGACAGCTCAACAACGTTAATTATATCTTCTTCGGCAGCCCTTGAGGTAGTTTCCCGACTTGATAGACCACAAGTGTCACGTATCAAACTGTTCGTCTCAACTTGCTACCTCAATATCCCAGCCCAGATTGGCCAACAAACACTACGTAAGCTACAGCGCATGCATGTCGAGCGAGCTTTTCAACATTCTACATCTACATCTACATCCATACTCCACAAGCCACCTGACGGTGTGTGGCGGAGGGTACCTTGAGTACCTCTATCGGTTCTCCCTTCTATTCCAGTCTCGTATTGTTCGTGGAAAGAAGGATTGTCGGTATGCCCCTGTGTGGGCTCTAATCTCTCTGATTTTATCCTCATGGTCTCTTCGCGAGATATACGTAGGAGGGAGCAATATACTGCTTGACTCCTCGGTGAAGGTATGTTCTCGAAACTTCAACAAAAGTCTCTATCGAGTTGCTGAGCGTCTCTCCTGCGCTCTCTTCGCAAAAACCATTAGCTCTAGAGAAAAAAAATGAATAGAACCGTTTTTATTAAATTTAATATAGTTTAAATCTGTACTGCGACACGTTTTCGCTGGAGGGTGCGGTTTTGTAGTTATTCAAGAAAAAAGTACAAAAGAGATATTACATGTGTTCTATCTCGGAAACCATTCGGAATAGGGCATACGTCCATATGAAGTATTTTTTGTTCACAATCACTAATACTATCACCGCTCAAAGCATGTACCTTTCCTCCTGACTAACCCTGTATAAGCGGCCCGCCAGAGACGATGTTTCCAAAAGTTTACATCGTTTAGTTACCTGAAACCGAACAAGAGAGCGATACAAAAAGAGAGGACGGGACGGTAGTTAGGCTTGAACCCGATTCAAAGGCTGAGCAGCCTCGCGCTCACAAATGCGCACAACTGACGCTAATTGAATCTGGCGTCATTTATAACGGCGGCCGAGTTTAGGTTCGTTCTGCGCATCTGACGTCACAAAACACAGTCATCCAATGAACAGAGAACGACGTTGCCAGAGCTCGACTGCAGTGCAGAGCACGGACGAGAGTCTTCAGTTTTAGAAACGTTCAGTGATAAATAAAGTAATTGAATAAAAGCAATGTCTTGACAGCAGACTTTCTTTTATAGAAAGTTTGGAAAAAGCGTTCTTTACACCAATTGCTTCATATTCTATTAATTAATTAAACCAAACAAGCAATAAGCCTCCTAATTCAGGCGATGGCAAGGCAAGGTATTTGTATCATTCTCACTAACCGCTTTTTTGCAATTAAGAACAGCGGTAATTGTTTATTTCCTATTGCACTTCGACGAAACGTGAGTAATTCATAATCATACCAACAGTGTTTGTCAGTGTTTTGAGTGATATTTTAAAGTCCTCCGGGAAATATATTGAATGACGAGCTGCGTTAGCATAATGGTTTAAGTGTATGGCTGCTCAGTGAAAGGTTCAGAATTCAAGCCTTGATCGATGCTTAATATTTTTTTTAATTAAAACAATATCTGAGTGCCTTACTTCATGAATTTTATTCGTTTGAATGTAATTTTTTGAAATTTCTTATGGCAACTAAAATCGACCATACGGAAAGTACACGCTATGGACTTTTACATCTGCAAACTCTTCAAAATTTCGTGCAATGGTTTACTACATCTAATGCTGCACAATAACGCGTTGAACATCGAAACAAAATTAAGTCATTTATGGGGAGAAGGTATCAGTCAAGAGTATGTGTAAAAATCAAATTTTTTGGCCAAATAGTTTTTGTGAAATCGAATGATAAAGTGTGTCAAAGCAGTCGAAACACCATGTGTCTGCACAGGCGAGCAGTGCAGTGATGACAAAATAGCGCACAGCGCGGAATTCGGGGAGTAAATCTCTGTAGAAGCGAAAGGGTTAATGCGGCCGTGGTGGCTTTACTTCATAAACTGCGCGTTCCCCCCTAATCGTAAGTTTGTGAACCATACTATACTATGGTGCTGCTTCTCTTGGCACGTACAACTGGCAACGCAGCAATCTCCCGCGTCTGGGCGGGCATGCGCGAACCGCCAAGATAAAAGAATTGAACTATAACTTTAATGCTAATTAACTTATAAACGGCGCAACGTATCGATTTTTTTTCTTAACTATTATTTGGCTGGCTCTGAGCACTATGCGACTTAACTTCTGATGTCATCAGCCGCCTAGAACTTAGAACTAATTAAACCTAACTAACCTAAGGACATCACACACATCCATGCCCGAGGCAGAATTCGAACCTGCGACCGTAGCGGTCACCCGGCTCAACTATTATTTCTCAGCACAGCATACCATGCAACACGCTTACTAGCTTTTCAGAATGTTTCTGTCCACCCTGAATAACTGACATTATGGCACTTTCAAAGGCATCCGCTGTAACCGAGCGGTTCTAGGCGCTTCAGTCCGGAACCGCGCTGCTGCTACGGTTGCAGGTTCGAATCCTGCCTCGGGCATGGATGTGTGTGATGTCCTTAGGTTGATTAGGTTTAAGTAGTTCGAAGTCTAGGGGACTGATGACCTCAGATGTTAAGTCCCATAGTGCTTAGAGCACATGTCTGCCGCACAAGCACGCACTGAAATTCAAGTGCGAAACAAGACTAAAAAAGAAAAAAATAGCGCGATCCACTTGATGGTAGAGACATGCGGTAATTCCGTTTTGGGCAACAGCAGAAATGTTGTGGCTGTATCAGGTCAATACAGACGGCTAGAGACGTGTCATAGTCGTCACAATCCAGTTCAGTGTAACGGGGTGCTTCGTACCTTGGTCCAAATGGCCAACGTCGTCTACGACCCTGAAAGTTTTCCATCTGAGTTAGCCCACCTTGCAGTGACCTTTCGCCAAAATGGTGGTAGTGGAAGAGAGATTTGAAGCCCCGCTTGGCGCTACCGACCAACACTGCACTGTGCGAGTGATGATCATACCGAGGTGGCACCAAAGCCTACGACCTTTTCGCCTTACACAGGCAGGATTTCGAACAGTACTGATCGTATTCAGCGAAAACATGGTCTGAAACGTGTCTTTCGACCACCATCTAACTTTGGTCCGTTTTAGGATGTATAGTGGATGATCTTTGTTTGCGTAAAGTGGGCCTCTACCGTATCCTGTGCAGTTATGGCATGTCGCACACCGGTCAAACCATCACGACCGTGGAGGACCGGCTACTGAGGCCCGACGTTGGTACGGCTCCGTTGCTTGTCGGCATTTCGAACGAACATGAAAGGGTGTTGGACGAATACCGATATATCGATCTCACAGTGGTACCAACCGAGTTTGTCTATCGCTTTTACTTCCAGGTTGGATATTTGAAAACACATTCACTCAGGAAAAGTGCAGTGGCATGCAAATTTTTTAGTTTTGTGAACTTTATTAGCAAAAAATGTACGTGTGGACTCCTACTATGACTAATCACAAAAGTTGCAATATCAATGCGGATACATGGCAGCCAAAGAGCAACACAGTCGCTGAATCTCTTTTGTAAATCGTAACTGTTAAGGTATAAATACAAGCAAATGTCTAAGAAAGGACTGATTGTTCGTGAATATATTTTATATACAAGGTGTCCCAGCTATCTTGTCCACCCAAAATATCTCTGGAACAGTAACAGCTATTGGAAAATGACTTTCAGCGGTATCAATGTAGGGCTGGGGCCCCATGAATGTACATATTTGGAAACATTCTGAAATGAAAGCATATGTGTTTTTTAACACAAACTTATGTTTTTTTTAAATGGATCTCCTATATTTTTTTCTTCAGCAATCCATAGCATGACAAAGCACATACACAATGGCGTTGATTGCATCGCAATATTCCCATTACATCACAAAAAATTAAGACGCGAAGTTGACGCTTGAAACACCCGACATGCACTGCTAGCGCACGTCCTGAGGCTCAGGATTGAACCCCATGCTGCCCGTAACCGCGATGTGATTGACATGCGTAATCACACTTCTATACTTATCAAGAGGTCCGAAACGAATAATACGGTCTGCTGCCATCCTGCATTAACGTCGTACATTCCAGCAGGATTTATCCCATAGACTAGGGGTGATGCGGTTCTGTGACATATCTGTGTACCGCAACGTTAGTCACAAAGTTAACTTCGTTTATCGTTAATCCGTTACTAAAAAGGTAATGCCGTTCAACGTTAAAACTTTACTTTACGGCAGATCTAGCGCAAGTGACAGTAAATCATTCACTCGCAATAGTAAAATTCATGGTGGTGGTTTTAGTGAACTAAAAGTTTTACCGTTGTTTAGGTAAAAATGTTTTGATTTGGGAAGTTCAGGTAGGACATAGAAGATGAATGTAAACATGTTTAACCAATTAGTTTTATTATCACATAATTATCAATGTTATGTTTATCTAATGCGTTTAATGACAAATTGTTGCAAACAAATGTTTCTTAACATCACTGCGTAAAACGGCCCTTTGTAGAAACTTCCACTGTGATACCAGCCACTACATACTAAACATAGCGTTCACATCTCATGCTCAAAGTGATGCCCATTGGCTTGGATACATAGGGTCACTCTGCGGATGAAGGATGCCCTACTTCGAGTTACTGTTTCCTCTTTGATGGCTGTACAAGCATCAATAATGCGTTGCTTCATGTCCTCTGGTGTTGTTGGTTCATGTTGGTAAACAGCATCCTTCACTGCTCCCCAAAGAAAATAATCCAGCGGTGTAAGGTCCGGAGATCGGGCAGGCCACCTAACTGGGCCACCTCGTCCAATCCACCTACCAGGGAACTTACGGTTCAGAAGTCGTCGTGCTCGTAAGGCGTTATGTGCAGGGCATCCGTCATCCTGATACCACATGACCATTCTCCGGTTCAGAGGTACGGTGTCCAAGAGAACAGGAAGATTGTGTCGAATAAATCTGGAGTATTGTCTGCCATTTTGGATGCCATTTATAAAGAAAGGTCCGATAATGGTATCTCCAATAATCCGACACCAAACATTAACTTTCCACGGACGTTGATGCTCTACCTGACGGAGCCATTTTGGATTGTCTGCGGACCAATAATGCATATTCCCTATATTGACATTTCCTTTGTTGGAGAATGATGCCTCATGCCTCGTCGGTAAAGAGAACATCTGCAAAAAAATTTGGATTAGTCAGAAGTTTTTGCTTAGCCCACCGACAAAATGTTACCCTATTGCGGAAGTCATTTCCATGAAGATCCTGATGTGAATGAACATGGTAGGGATGAAATTTATGACGTTTAAGAATACGCTGTGCACTTGATTTCGACACACCAACTTCACGTTCAATTTGACGTGTGCTGATTTGAGGATTCACAGCTATGGTAGCGAGCACAGCAACTTCAGCACGTTCATCTGTGCGTGTTCTAGGACGATGTCGAGGTCTTGGATTTAAACTTCCCGTTTCACGTAGACGAGATGTGAGACGGCCAAACATCCGGTGCGAAGGCGATGGCTTGTCAGGGAATCGTCTTCTGTACAGTCGTTCTGCCTGAACAGCATTTCGTCCACCTACAACAGGGTACAGTACAGGTATGTAGAGTAGGGTAGAAAACAGACATATTAACTTAATAATCATAATGTTCGCTAACAGTACTATCAACAAACAAGCAATCTCACAACGTATTTCCCGTCAATGTACATTCTCCATAGATCAGCAGCATTTCTACCATATCTTCGTGTGTGTATATTATACTGTACAGTATAAGTTCCACAACACAACGTTTATTCACAATGTGTACTACCTCCGTGCCGTCACTAGATTACTCTGATGCACGACTACACTGGCAAGCGGTGTACTGCACGCCAAAGCAACAACAAATGGGATGCTCGGAGGGTGGTGGAATACAGGAGTTTGCATGGGTCGCAAATCATAAACAAGGCGAAGTGGTAACTGTGGCAGTAGTGGGAACTACGTTGGACACATGACTAGGTAGAGCCAGGCCCATCGCGATGGGCACAATGGGTCGTATAACGCATTAAATAAACCTCATTTTGGGTGTGCAGGATAAATAAGACAACCTGACGAGTGTACACCGATCGGTTCTGGTTCATATTGTGTACGTAGATACGTAAAACGTGCAAGAGCGAAACCATTGTGTGCTTATGAGAGTTGATGGCAGCAGACCGTATTATTCGTTTCGGACCTCTTGATAAGTATGGAGGTGTGATTACACATGTCAATCACATCGCGATTACGGGCAGCATGGGGTTCACGCCTGAGCCTCAGGACGTGCGCGAGCAGCGCATGTCGGGTGTTTCAAGCGTCAACTTCGCGTCTCAACATCTCGGGATGTAATGGGAATGTTGCGATGCAATCAACGCCATTGTGTGTGTGCTTTGTCATGCAATTGGTTGCTGAAGAAAAAATGTAGGAGGTCCATTTAAAAAAAACATAAGTTTGTGTTAAAAAACATGCTTTCGTTTTAGAATGTTTCCAAATATGTACATTCATGGTTTTCCAATAGCTGTTACTTTTCCAGAGATATTTTGAGTGGACAAGATAGCTGGGACACCCTGTATATTCTGTAACTGTGCTTTACGTTGATGTATATGCTTACATGTGGAACAAAGCTTGTTTCATCTGCGTTTTCGCCACATTCCTTAAGCTATACGATATTTCGACAATTTTGTGACTATTGAGAATCCTGATAAAGGGTTGCATTATTTTTTAACTTTTTCGGAACGCCGGGAGCTTGAAGTTATAGATTGTTATTGTGACTGAAAACTTAGTTGCTGGCTGGAATGCACGGCGAATAGCGTCACAAAATAAGTGATTCGGTTTAACAAAATTTGCAATGCGCTTTATTCCAGTAATTGTTTTTTTGGTTTCTGGAAATTTAAAGAAAGTATGTTTTCATGTTAGAAAATGTGGATTACTGACAGAGCCGATAGTTACTTGTTTTAAATTTTTACTTCAAATTATAAAAGGATCCCTTTGTATGCAAAGTAAAAAAGCGAAGTTACTCCATGAACCACATTCTTGGTACGCTTTTGTACATGGGAAGTCATTTTGGGAAGTTTGGATCAGTATAATGAACACATGTTAAATTAACTCAGGATAAAGCTACTTTAGGTAGGTAGTGTCGTAAATATTAATTTCATACGCTTACCACCACCCAACAACTACGCTGTATATTCGACTGGCTACATTCGTTACGTCGTATTGTATCTGACCCGCGGGGCAGAATTTCCGTATTTTATCCTCGTAATACAGTTTGTGTCAAAGTATAAATTTACACTGTTTTCCAAATCTAGTGGATTACAAATGTTCCTGTGAGGCTGGTCCGGTGGAGGTTCGAGTCCTTCCTCGGGCATGGGTGTGTGTGTTTGAAGCCGGCCGCGGTGGTCGTGCGGTTCTAGGCGCTGCAGTCCGGAACCGCGGGACTGCTACGGTCGCGGGTTCGAATCCTGCCTCAGGCATGGATGTGTGTGATGTCCTTAGGTTAGTGCGACGCAATAATTCGTCTGGTACTGGAGTATTTGTATTTAGGCGTTACAGTCATTGCCTACAGTCTTCTTTTACACGTTTACGGCCTTTGTTTCACACTGACAAAATATCATTATTCACAATCAAAATTGCAAATGCAACGGCCGCGATCTGTCCGTCAGAAATGCTTACGTTGGCTCTATACGAAATCAATAGAAAGCAGGCTCCAGTATGTGGGATCTGTTCTAAAATCATTTGCCAATGTTGGTGCTAACATTGGCACCGATATGTGGACTTCCGGTAAGCGTCACATACGCTTACAACGGTAAGCGTTGCATACACTTACAACAGCTGAGCAAATGCGCTATTACAGAAAAGAGGCTTGGCACTGATCATTCTATGAAAATATTACAACACGGAGATTCCGACATACAATTCCAGCTATTCGGACAGTGCTATTAAGGAAGAAATTAAGATTAGATTAGCAAGTGTCCTTATAAATGGAGACGCAGGTTTTAGCTTTAATTCTACTTGGAATCAAGCTCTCTTCCCAGCCAAACAGCAGAGGAAAAGAGTTAATGCCATCTGCCCCGTAGGTAATTAAAACCACTGGCAACAATCCGTAGCTGGCTGCAGTGGCCGAGCGGTTCTAGGCGCTCAGTCCGGAATTGCGCAACTGCTACGGTTGCAGGTTCGAATCCTGCCTCGGGCATGGATGTGTGTGATAGCCTTAGGTTAGTTAGGTTTAAGTAGTCCTAAGTTCTAGGGGACTGATGACCCCAGATGTTAAGTCCCATAGTGCTCAGAGCCATTTGAACCATTTTGAACAATCGGTAACGCTGGACAGCTTTGATTATGTGGTGGCGCTGTTGTTCCCGGTGTATTCTACTCCGGCATACGCTTTGCATATCGAGGTTTTACATCTACTTACACAGCACTTTCTCTTTGATCTGGTGCCTTGAAAAAGACAGGGTGTGCACCTGTCGAAATATCGGCTGTTGCCAGCCACGTCACCTGGCTGCATTATCTCAAGTTGTTAGGGCTAGGGAAATATTTAGGTAGATTTATTGTTCATGAGTCATGCTGCAGGCTGATAAATGTCGCTGGCGCATGCCTGTCGATCGTCTAAGCAGTGCAATATGAATGGAACTTCCCCATTCAACGGACGGATTGCCGGTAATGCATTCACAGGTTCATAGTCCACTACGCACTGCAGAGGCGTTTACACAATATCTATCAGAAGATGTGTATACTTTTTTTTTCTGGTCAGATTGAAAACGAAAATTACTTAGACCTTCGGGAGTAATAATAGCTTAGAACGGCATTAATTACATACCAATAAACGTACGTGTTGTACGTTATACTGATAGCTACTAATGAGCTGAGACTGTGAATCAATAAGAAACTGCTGTATTTGGTAAGACTACTATTTATACTACTGCTCTTAGGAGTATTTGTGCACCGATAAATCAATCGCGCCGCGGAGAATAGCCAGTCACGCTTCCTTTTAGAACAGACAGATGTGACTTGAATACTAATGCCTCATTATGAGGTTTGTGACCAAGCTGTGCTGGTTTACGGAGAGGCCCCCGCAAAGCGCTTTCCGAGCCGCCCACGGAGACAAGCTGGCCTCTTCATTTAAATAATGCTGTTTGTCATAATACGCTGACAACACACAATCTTCCCCAACACAGAACAGCGTGTCAGTTAATATAGAAGGTACTACGTAACACACAAGGGTCCGATTACCCATAACCGGTATTTGCCAGATGAAGAAAGCTAAACTGGAAAAACAAATTACGTAAACACGCACGCCTATCGAATAAAGTAATCGCTTTCGACGTTTTTCACAAAAAAAAAAAAAATGGCCGGCCACTGTGACCGAGCGATTCCAGGCGCCTCAGTCTGGAACCGCGCGACCGCTACGGTCGCAGGTTCGAATCCTGCCTCGGGCCTGGATGTGTGTGATGGACTTAGATTAGTTAGGTTTAAGTAGTTCTGAGCTCTAGGGGACTGATGACCTCAGATGTTTAGTCCCATAGTTCTCAGAGCCATTTGAACCACTTGAACAACAAAAAAAGCCGTTAGTATTCGCTTGTTGCATATTACATACTGTGGTTAAAGGACAGAAAGAAATTGCGTCTTCTAGAGCAGGTGCCGTCCGGGATTAGCCGAGCGGTCTTAGGCGCTGCATTCATGTACTGTGCGGCTGGTCCCGGTGGAGGTTCGAATCCTCCCTCGGGCATGGGTGTGTGTGTTTGTCCTTAGGATAATTTAGGTTAAGTAGTGTGTAAGCTTAGTGACTGATGACCTTAGCAGTTAAGTCCCATAAGATTTCACACACACATTCTAGAGCAGGTCCTATTGTTTGTTTCATCAGTTTTACTCTCAGCTGTAAACACAACCCTGAAGCAGTTGGAAGTACTATTCCACATTTGACAATGATTTTCATTTATAAATTAGGAACAACTGAGGACCCACAATAGATTCGCGTGGTATATTAGGCTACATGCTTTAATGTTGTTGCATATTCTATGCTGCAGATGCTACCAGTCAATGAAGAAAAATTACGTGTGCAACACAACAATTGCGTTCTTTGTTTCTACCTCCGGTTTCGCGTTTAGCCCGTTCTCATATGGAACCTAGGGGCCGTATACTTACTGGTGCAATGATGACAGTTACTCGCCAAAAGACGAGGTACAGAAATGCTATTCTATTACGATGTCAAGAGAGCAATGTCGTTGAATCTACGCGAATGTAGGAGACAAAACAGAAGGAGAAATATCATAGCAAAAGGTTGCAGGTGTGTCAAATTCAACATTGAACGGAATAAGATGGTGCTTAAGCTTTAATATGAAGCAAGCAATGCATAGTAAATACCACCACAAAGGCACTGTACCACAGGGGTGGAGGAGGCGGGGGCAAGGGACCTGGAACGGAATGCATTTAGACTCGTAAGGACAAACATTTTCATTCATTAAACAAAAAGTAGCGGCTGTTATTTGGGAAAACGAAGGTGAAAGAAGTGAGCGGTGTGCAAAACCATATTCCTGTCCAAAAATACATTAGCCGATGATCTCACAGCACTCACGTGGAATCGCGAGTTAGGTTACCCACCATGCGTGATAGTAGAAAATCTGTTAAGTTAGTTAGATACTTCAGGGAAAGACGAAGCGTTGCACATAACAGACAAAAAGATATTTCTGCAGAAAATAAATGACATGGAAGGACGGACAGATGATAAATACATGGTAAAGCTGCCAAGAAAAAATATAGTTATGCAAAATGTCAGTGCACCACATCGTTTTCAAGCTTAACAACGAGCGTCAGTTTCTCACAGAAGCCGTGCAGTTTTGAAAATGTAAGTATGAAGAGAATGGAACTGATTTTCTCACTTTCATGATCAGTAGATGAACGAGAGTACCGACAAATAGGCATTGCCATTACCACAATCATGGGAAAAAGTGCTGCAGAAACATTATCACATATACGAACACAAAGACTAAGTTCAGTAAATGTTACTGAATAGGAGCACCTACCTTTAAGTACGTAGAAGCCAGTAATACGATGATGGGAAATATGATTGGCCGTATCGTCGACCGTACGAGACACACAATACTCATCATCACAAGAAGTTTTGTTCGACTAATAGCCAACGTGCGTACCTTACCGGCCAGTTAGGTATATCAACATGCTGGAATAGCATGCATCGAATCACATTTTGTGTTGCTAACCACACACTTATTGACGAAAGTGCTTTAGGCGAATAAATGGATAAGCATGATATTTCTGCATGGTTCCATCTCTTTTGTCTATGAACGGTTGTAGTAGTCTACCGCTTGAACCAAGTCATCAAAAGCAAACGTTCCCAGAACGAAAACATCACCAGCAGCGTAATAGCTACTGCGCTCGCACACAACCATTGATGTGTATGACTATGGACTGGTTTATGTCACTGATTTGTCTCCTTGCTTCTAAGATCGAATCGTGCTGCGCCTTTGCCCTAACAATACGTGCGCCATATGACGTACAAGGTGCGTTTGACAGTGGCCCTTTACGCTGTCATCAGTTTCATGGCTGGTTTGATGCAGCCCGCCATTTAGTGTACTTAGCCTTTGTATTCATATATATGCCACCATTTCATCTCAGAGTAGCAATTGCAACCTACGTCCTCAGTTATTTGCTGGATATATTCCAGTCTCTGCCTTCCTCAACAATTTGTACACTCTGCAGCTCTGTGGTAGAGTATAGTGGCTACACCACCCGTATAGCACGGGGCCGATTTAGGACGCCGTAACTGAGGCTGTCTAGTTGATGTCTAGTTATAAATTGGATGATGATTAGGCGACGTGATGTACTGTAAACCGTGAAGCTAAAATAGTCAACAGCGACTCTTGATGTATATAATATACATACATTGTAATGTATGGTAGTTGCCGTACTTAGCTGCAGTTTTGTCCATCTAGGAAACTCATATTGGCCTTGACGAATTTGCTATTAACGAATACTCTTAGATCTTCTTCATTTTACATTACAGTTATTTCACAGTCTACGTCCTGTGGCGTAGGATATAAGTGGTGTTGGGGTTCAGACTAAGGATTGTGCAGACGTAGGGCTCAATTTAACAATTAATTTACTAAACATAAAATATTTATGAAAAGCAGAATAGTAATACGATCACAAACAACAATATATCCTTCAGTAGCCTCCTTCCGTAGCCTGTAAAGATTCTTAAGCAGGTACAACAAAATAACTTCTAAACAGTAAAAAGAAGTAAAATCCAATCTTTGCTCACATAACCATGCAGCAACATTAACAACTATAATGCAGAGCCCTGGGTCACAGCCGCCCGGAGTGGCCGAGCGGTTCTAGGCGCTACAGTCTGGAACCGCGCGACCGCTACGGTCGCAGGTTCGAATCCTCCCTCGGGCATGGATGTGTGTGATGTCCTTAGGTTAGTTAGGTTTAAGTAGTTCTAAGTTCTAGTGGACTGATGACCTCAGAAGTTAAGTCCCATAGTGCTCAGAGCCATTTTTTGAACCTGGGTCACAAACTGTAAATACAACAGACACAACTTCTGCGATTAAACATAATATTGAAAAACGCCATTAAACCAGGATCGTCTACACAACATATAACTACATACTGATCTACTACCAATACTGCTGTCACCAGATAGCTTCCACAACAAACTACCCACAGCGCTGTACGAACTATCTTCGTGTATATCTCAATAAATTCTTTTGTAATAGCACATACCAATTGATCTTTTACATGGAACAAATAAATGGTGCATTCTTTGTACAGTTCTGTCAACAAATGAGTTACGCTCATGTTGTAGTTTCTGTTTAGTATACTGCAAGGAAAAAAAAGACGCATCACGAAGGAACTATCCGAATGGGAAGCGATCAGGTGGACGTGATGTATACTTAGAAACAAATGGTTACAATTTAAGAAAAATTGGATGGTCCTACCTGGCTTCTGAGTCGTCAGCAATAGTCACTTCTATTGTCTTTCCCGGTGGGCACTATGGTTGCTGGTCCTACGCCGCCATGCGTTTGTTCGACGTTTGTGTTAACTCCCCCTACTCCCTCTCCCCCCATGATTAACTGGACAGACCGCCACACATTTATGTTCCCATAATTATTTCGTGACATCTGGAGACGAAGCTTTATGTTTAGAAACCGGTCGTGAAACAAATAATGAAATTGCCCTCAACTAAAGCGGATTTTGCTTGTATAAACGTGTTCCTCAATTGCGGATGTTCACTCATTCAAATATTGATAGACACAGTTGTTTCAATTCCTCCTGAGTGACCTCGTGGCACATTTTGTCCAGCTGGCCGCCTTAATCATCCAAATCCCGAGCTGGATGGAGGTTCCTGCCCAAAATGCTGCAATCGTCCTCAATTCGGAAGAGATTTGGCGAACTTGCTGGCCAAGGCAGGGTTTGGCGAGCACGAAGACACGCAGGAGAAACTCTCACTATACGTGGACAGGCGTTCTCTTTGGGCATCAAAGCGGGACGCAGAACGCCGTCGGCGTACCGCTGTGCTGCAAAGGCGGCGTGGGTGACAACCAAAGAGGACCTGCTATGAAAAGAAATGGCACCTCATACCATCATTCCTGGCTGTCGGGTCATACGGCGGGCGACAGCCAGATTGGTATCCCACAACTGTCTGGGCCGTCTCTAGACACATCTTCGCTGGCCATCGCCGCTCATTTCGAAGCGGGACTCATCTCTGAGGACAATTCTACTCCACTCAATGAGATTTCTGGCCGAAGATGTGCCTGGAGACGCTCTGGACAGCTATGGGGTACCAATCTGGCTGTCGCCCACCATACGGCCCGACAACCGGGCATGATGGTCTGCAGTGCCTTTTTTTATTTTTTTTTTTTATAGTAGGACGCGTATAGTTGTCATCCGCGATACCCTTACAGCTTAGCGGCGACATTCTACGCAACTTTTTGTTTCGCTTCACTGACATCCAGCAACTCTATCAATCAATGTCAAACCAAATAACTGCTTGCATATGGACCAGAGGATTACCAACCCGTTATTGACTTGTTCAATTTGTGATCCTCTATCTCTTGAATAAATGATCAAGTTTTTCTGAACTTGTAAATTTGTGTGTCTGTACATGCACGTCACGTCTACCGACTTCCGTCCCATACGGATAATTCCTTAGAAATGGGTTGCTTCTTTGTCTTAAAGTGTACAATTAGTCACGTTCGCGACATGTAATTAAGTAATTTACTTTGTCTCCCACACAGTTTACACATCCGAAGAGCCCGCATGCTACCAATCAACAAACACAACATGTCACGCAACAACCGTGGACTTCCATGCAGAACGTTGTTCGCTGACCAATACGACCAACGCACCGCTGGTACATAGTACAAGCACTAAACCAACAGGTTGCAATTGTGGTGCGCTAAAGTACTCACATAGTGCTCGTCTTCGCACGCAATAGTCAGTTTCTCCACTTCCACTGGGATCACTTGCCCTTCAGCGAAAAAAAGACATGAACTGCTACACCAGACTGAAGCGTCCATTCGGCAGCTATACCTGATGCCGACCATTATTTACGTCTAACTTACCGAACTGCAGCATAGTGGCTCGTTGAGGCTTTTTGCGATTTGCTCTGCCCAGAATTCGCTCATTCGTCCTCGTGCAGCTACTGGGAACTGCGTCTTCTGGCTCGATGTGCTTTCCAGCCCCAAACTGCACACGACCAAGCGCAGCCTGAACCGCCAACCAAGGCTGCCGCCAAATCCCTCCAACACCCAGCAGTGACCCCTGGCGACGCTCTCTGGTTATCCGATCGCAGTCATGGTGCTGGCTTACTGGATATGGACTGCCTTAGAAGCGGAGCAATTGGCTGCCAAATTCTCGTCGCAGGATCACCATCAACATTTTGAGCGGTGCCAGCAGCGTGACAAATGCTGCCGATCACGGGAGAGCAACGCTAATGTTTCTGGCTGCGCAGGGCAGGAAACAGGCGTAGTGCGAATTACAAATTCACGGCACTCCGTGCGTAGGTGGGGAAGGCGGAACGGGTAAACGTGATGGGGAGGAGGGCTGCCAAGCAGTACAGATGTTCTGTTCATCAGCTTAATGGTTTTAAAATACAGCACATTGACAGAATATAACAAAAAGTGACTACTTACTTTTTGTAATTATTTAAAGATTATTTGTATTAAGGATCATAGGATGAAGCCATTTATTTCGTCCGTTTTTGAAGAAGAAGGTGATCCAAACAGAAGTATGTCAAGTGTGAAAGGATAGAGTCAGTACAGGGAGGATTGGTCTTCTGAAGGGTTATAAAATTTGGGAACCAACAAAATAGCTGTAGTGTGATGGTTGGGGTTGATTAGAGGTGGATGATAGAAGACATAAATGGAGTAGGTAATTGGTATGCGGGCTTCCCTTTGACATGAAGAGCAAAGAAACTGGAAAAATAGGGAGTGAGACGGACCAGTCAAATGGCTCTGAGCACTATGGGACTTAACTGCTGAGGTCATCAGTCCCCTAGAACTTAGAACTACTTAAACCTAACTAACCTAAGGAAATCACACACATCCATGCCTGAGGCAGGTTCAAATGGCTCTGAGCACTATGGGACTTAACATCTGTGGTCATCAGTCCCCTAGAACTTAGAACTACTTAAACCTAACTAACCTAAGGACATCACACACATCCATGCCCGAGGCAGGATTCGAACCTACGACCGTAGTGGCAGCGCGGTTCCAGGCTGTAGCGCCTACAACCTCTCGGCCACTTCGGCCGGCAGTGACCAGTCGTGGGTAGAAAAAATTGGTAAGTGGTAGTACTGAGAGGCTGTATAAATATGAAGATGGATTTCATTGTCTGGAAGAGGAAATTGGTTTAAGTTTCATTAGTTGTGGTTGTAGAAGTGTTTAAGTGAAATATTGGTGGGACGTACTGGTGCAGGAGCTGCAGCACACTAGGATTGCTATGTAGTGGAGTGTTGTTATCTGCGTGTTCGACCGGTAAATAGTTTCAGCAGTTTGTCTATTGTGGACCATATTAGTTTCATTCTAGACAGCGCTATTGATCTATTGATCTGTGAAAATGAAACACACACACACACACACACACACACACACACACACACACACACACATATATATATATATATATATATATATATATATATATATATATATAATTTGCATCGAGACTTCTGCCTCATTTAAGCGTTCTTTCTGATCTTCCTCGATTCCCTGATTTTTTCTCCATGGAATCTTTTTCTATCTACAGTTCACATTTTCCCTGGTTTCTTTGGGACTGCATTCTCTGACCTCACATCCCACTTGTGTATCTTGTCCCTATGTACATTTCTGTTTCCAATTTCTATTGGACCGAGTTTTGCTGCTTCTAGGTCCAGTTTGACTTTCTCATCCTTGGTATCGTTGATATGATCCCTTGTATGTATGTTAGAATTCTCTAGGTGAGTCGCTTTAGTGATAGCCTGATGATGGGCCCATAGAACTTCAACCTCCTTCTTCTGAAATATGCTGCTATGTTTGACATCTTCTCTGTAGTTTTCCTTGAGAGTAATCTGTACGCACTTTCTGTCAGCTTTGGGCTGAGAATTTTCCTCATGATTCTCGTTTCTTGCTTCAGTATGCTTTCCATGTCACTTTTCATCTCACCTGCATACAGTATTTCAGGCTTGATTACTATGTTGTAGTGTCTAACTTTTGTGTGAGTGAACATGCATTTTTATTATATACGTGCTGTGTCTTGCCGAACGCTCTCGTCATTTGTTATAGCCGAG
This sequence comes from Schistocerca piceifrons, assembly GCF_021461385.2. Lineage (NCBI taxonomy): Eukaryota > Metazoa > Arthropoda > Insecta > Orthoptera > Acrididae > Schistocerca > Schistocerca piceifrons. Next base: position 773,860,692 of record NC_060140.1, on the reverse strand, counting down.
TCTTCTGTGTGATCTTTTCCCCTCCTGTAGGTTCAAGGATTTCACCTAGATACCTGAAGTGTGCAACTCTCTTTATTTTGACGTATTTTGTGTCTAATTTTGCTATATTTAATTTTGAGCAGAAAAATTCAAAAATCTCGAAAGAGATTTGCAGCCCAACTTTTTCCGCGCATTCTTGCAGTACCTCTATTTGTTTGGTTGCTGTTGCTTCGTTGTCTGATAGTATGGCCAGGTCATCTATTTTGTCCCGGCATATTCCTAGTCGTGTTGGTTTCCAGTGTCCTTGAATTTCCAGTTCTTTTTTTCCCATTCCCTCGTTACTTTGTCCAGGACTAGGTTCAATGATAGTGGGGATAATCCGTCGCCTTGGTGCACTCCAGTTTTTATCATGAACGGATCAGAGGTTTCATCCACATACGTATTTAACTTTCGATGCTGTCTGCAAACGTCGGTCTGATTTATCGTAGTGTCTTTGGGTCGAGTCCCTGTTCTTCTAAGACGGTAAAGAAGGATTGTCGATCATCAGAATCATACGCTTTCTTAAAATCTATGAAGGTGTAAATGACTGGCGCATTCCTGATAGCATTGTATTTTAGAATTGTGTTCAGATTGAGGATTTGTTCTGCGCGTTAACGACCGGGGCGAAAGCATGCCTGGCCTTCGCCAATTTTGTGTTCCAATTGTTCTTGTGTTCTCTGAAGTAAGCATGCTCAGAAAATTTCGTAGGTGACTTGTAACAGGGAGATTCCACTGTAGTTATCCAAATTCGTCCTATCCCCTTTCGTGTGCAGTGGATTGATAAGTGCACATTTCCTGTCGTCAGGACGTTTTTCTGTTTGCCAGATGGTAGAGATAATTTTCGTAAGCTCCTGTAGTGACTTTCGTCCAAGGTTCTTTAGTAATTCTGTAATGATGAAGTCTTCATCAGATGTCCTGCTGTTTTTTAGTTTACGTATGTGTCTGTTGATCTCTTCACATATTGGTGGGAGTGATTCTGGTTTGGTGGAGATAAAGTTCTGTACTGGAAATTTTGTTATATATGTTGTTGAGGTCTTCAGTCCAGAGACTGGTTTGTTGCAGCTGAAACGTCCCCTTAGAAAAATTAATAGATGACGGTGCTGATAAACCTCTTACGTTATTTGATTTTCAACCAGCTGAGCAGAACTGAACGTACTCAGACATTTCTCACTTTACTTATTCTGATGATCACTAAATTGACACACAATATTTTTAGCGCAACGCAATCTGACTTTCAATAATCCCTACAAAAGAATGGCCCTGACTAACAATAACCTATACCTTTCATGAATCACTTACCTCACAAAAATCTTCGTCATTAAAACTACTGGAATACAGCGAGCGCCAATACTGCCAGCTAAATAAAAGATTCTAACTACTGAAGGCACTAACTACTGATAGGCATAGTTAGCAAATGCAAGATTTTGATAGAGAACAAACAATGTATTTACCTTAATAGTGTTCAAAAGCCATTATATATATATATATATATATATATATATATATATATATATATATATATATATATATCAGTTCATGACATCCAGTCTTACGAATTTACTGTCTCTGATGGACACACGTCCAGATCATCCGCTCTCAAACTCTGCCATCTCTCTCCCCACATCCACCACTGCTGGCGGCTCACCTCCAACTGCGCAACGCTACGCGCTGTTAACAGCCAACTGCCCAACACTACAGTAGCATATACTCCAACAATGCAAACCAACCAAAACCTTCACACAGCACAGTCAGTGATTTTCATATAGAGCGCTACGTGGCGTTACCAACATAAAAACCTAAACAGCCTACTTACACAGCTCTCCATGCTACTCTATCCAACGGTAGCTCCTTCATCTCCAAGTAACTACTGAACCCTACATCCTTCTGAATCTGCTTAGTGTATTCATCTCTTGGTCTCCGTCTACTATTTTTACCCTCTGCGCTGCCTTCCAATACTAAATTGGTGATCTCTTCATGCCTCGGAATGTCCTACCAACCGATCCCTTCTATTAGTCAAATTGTGCCACAAATTTCTCTTCTCCCCAATTCTATTCAGTACCTCCTCATTAGTTACGTGATCTACCCATCTAATCTCCAGCATTCTCCTGTAGCACTACAGTTCGAAAGCTCTATTTTCTTCTTGTCTAAACTATTTATGGTACATGTTTCACATCCATACATGGCTACACTCCATACAAATACTTTTATAAAAGGCTTCCTGACACTTAAATCTATACATGACATGAACAAATTTCTCTTCTTCAGAAACTCTTTTCTTTCCATTGCTAGTCTACATTTTATATCCTCTCTACTTCGACAATCATCAGTTATTTTTCTCCCCAAGCAGCAAAACTCATCTACTACTTTAAGTGTCTCATTTCGAAATCTAATTACCTGATCATCACCTTATTTAATTAGACTACATTCCATTATCCTCGTTTTGCTTTTGTTGATATTCATCTTATATTCTCCTTTCAAGACACTGGCCATTTCGTTCAACTGGTCTTTCAGGTCCTTTGCTGTCTCTGACAGAATTACCATGCCATCGGCAAACCACAGTTTTTATCTCTTCTCCATGGATTTTAATTGCTACTACAAATGGTTCTTTTGTTTCCTTTACTGCTTGCTCAATAAATAGATTGAATAACATCTGGGATAGGCTACAACCCTGTCTCACTCCCTTCCCAACTACTGCTTCTCTTTCATGCACCCCAAGTCTTATAACTTCCATCTGATTTGTGTACAAATTGTAAATAGCCTTTCGCACCCTGTGTTTTACCCCTGCTACCTTCAGAATTTGAAATAGCGCATTCCAGTCACCATTGTCGAAGGCTTTCTCTAAATCTACAAATACTAGAAACGTAGGTTTGTCTTTCCTTAACGTATCTTCTAAGATAAGTCGTAGTGTCAGTATTACCTCACGTGTTCCAACATTTCTACGGAATCCAAACTGATCTTCTCCAAGGTCGGCTTCTAGCAGTTTTTCCATTCGTCTATAAAGAATTCGTGTCAGTATTTTGCCGCAGTGACTTATTAAGCTGATAGTTTGGTAATTTTCACACCTGTGTTACTTTATTTTGTTTAATATGAGCCCCTATTTTAATTAAATGCGATGTTTCTACATACAAAAGTCAACCAGTAACGAACGTCACTGGTCATCTGCCGGCAATCGATTTATCCAGAAATTTACAATGACGAAAATTTCACACATTTTTCTAGTTTCTGGGTTCTGGATTAATGCAGAACAGAAGTCGCATATAGTAAAACTGAATTCACCTGACCAGAAGTCTTGTTCCTCCTGCCACAGAACTACACTAATCCCCACTATATCTATCTTTAATCTATCCATTTCCCTTCTTAAATTTTCTAACCTATTGCCCTATTACAGGAACTGACATTCCAAGCTCCAATCCGTAGAACGACAGTTTTGTATTTCCTGATAACGACGTCCCATTGTGTAGTCCCCGCTCGGAAATCCGAATGGGGGACTATTTTACCTCCGGAATATTTTACCCAAGAGGACTCCATCATCATTTAACCATACAGTAAAGCTGTATGCACACGGGGAAAAAAATTACGGCTGTAGTTTCCCCTTGCTTTCAGCCGTTCGCAGTAGCAGCCCAGCAAGGCCGTTTTGATTAGTGTTACAAGGCCAGATCAGTCAATCATCCAGACTGTTGCCCCTGCAACTACTGAAAAGGCTGCTGCCCTTCTTCAGGAACCGCACGTTTGTCTGGCCTGTCAACAGATACCCTCCATTGTGGTTGCACCTACGGTACGGCTATCTGTATCGCTGAGGCACGCAAGCCTCCTTCACCAACGGCAAGGTCCATGGTTCATAGAACCCAAGCTTATTATAGTACGTTATGATCCGTTGTAATAAGTTAAGTAAGTTTCGTCTTGGACTCGTTTACTTCCCTTCCCAGACGTAGCTATAACAGTGAAAACTGTGCCAACTTATCTTGTTTAATGTGAGCTCCTATTTTAATTAAATGCAATGTTTGTACATACAACAATCATCCATTAACGAACGCAATCGATTTTCCCATAAACTTGCAATGAGGAAAATTTCACGCATTTTCCTTGTCTCTGGTTTCTGGATTAATGCAGAAGTCGCATATAATGAAACTGAATAACTGTCGAATATAATAGCCTCCCTTCTGTGTCTCTACGGATTGCCATAATTTTGCCCGTCAGGGCTACGGCTACAGATTGGTTGGCTTTAGTCCCCTCCACTACTGCCACCCGCACTATTTGTTGTAACTGCCTGTTGCATGCTGCTTCCGGTCTGGAACGGCCACACTGCATTTATTCACCAACTGCTGGAAAAAATTCCGTAGCGGAGCAGGAAAATACACTGCCAGGCCACAGGTTTTGCAAAAGCATTCAGCGCGTATAGTGAAACTTCACGAAACTCGGTAAGTTCGAATTAAAATGAGCTCAGTTCTCTATAAGTGACTGAATATGCCTGCCTACTAAAGCTCCAGGACTGACTTGCTCGGAGAATCCACCGGTTCGACTGCTGGTAGTCTTAATGAAAACAAAAATCGTGTCCCTTTAGCAGCAGATACCCATACCCAATCACGCGTGACGTAGCTCAACTCGAACGGCTATAAGTGAACAAAAATTATTTTAAAATCGTGAAATGTGTTTTCCTACCATCCATCAAGGTCATTTATCTCTAAAGCTCTACACTAGGGTACAATTGATGTTTGAAAATTGATGTGTCTAAAAACTGTAGAGGCACGAATCGATGAAGAAACAATATCCTGTAATGTAAAATTATTACCTACAAAGTCAGAAATGACTTCCTGTTTGGTAACAAGCTAAAACTTTTCTTGAAACAATGTATGTTAACACATGCAATAATTAGAGCTATATTTTCCAAAACAGAGATTACCATATTGCCACGCGTTATTCCTTTACTCTTCGCTGGAGTGAAAAATGTGGAGAACCAGAGAAATATTTAAACAAATTGTAATATAACAATACACGCACTTACAAAGAGAAGCATGAGGGCACCTTATATCACTTCAGGTGCTTCCGCAATGCAGCAGTTGTACATCAAAAGCCACGATGACCAAGTCTTCAATTTATGCAACAGTAATTTCATCCATACTTTGCCGCCCATGTGTTAACATAGCTCTCTGCACCTTGCTGCAGCTGTTAGTTGTAGCCGGCCGGAGTGGCCGAGAGGTTCTAGGCGCTACAATCTGGAACCGTGCGACCGCTCCGGTCGCAGGTTCGAATCCTGCCTCGGGCATGGATGTGTGTGATGTCCTTAGGTTAGTTAGGTTTAAGTAGTTCGAAGTTCCAGGGGACTGATGACCTCAGAAGTTAAGTCCCATAGTGCTCAGAGCCATTTTTTTCTTAGTTGTAAACAACAGAGTGAAGATGGATGAAGAAATCTGGATCATGTAACGTGTTCTTCGATTTATCGGTTTGAAAGGTAACATATTTAACAACCCGTCTACCTATACAGCTACATCTACACGGAAACTCTGCAAATCACCCTCAAGTTCCTGGCAGTGGGTTTATCGAACCACCTTCACAATAATTCTCTATTATTCCACTATCGAAAAGCGTGCTAAAGGAACGAACACCTTTACCTTTCCATGCGATCTCTGATTTCCCTTATGCTATTATGATGATCGTTTCTTCCTATGTACGTCGGTGTCAACAAAATATTTGCGCATTCGAAGGAGAAAGTTGAATGACTGAAATTTCGTGAGAAGATCTCGCCACGAGAGAACCTTTGTTTTAAATATGTCCAACTGAAATCGTTTATCATATCCGTGACACTCTCCCCTCTTTTTCGATAATACAAAACGTGCTGCTCTTCTTTGACCTCTCTCTATGTACTTCGTCAATCCTATCTGGTAAGGATCCCATACATCACAGCAGTACTCCAAAAAAATGACGGACAAGCATAGCGTATGCTGTCTGTGTAGTAGATCTGTTGCATTTTCTAAGTGTTCTGCAAATAAATTGCAGTCTTTGGGTCCTCTTCCCCATTTCATTTTCTGTGTGTTCTTTCCAATTTAAGTTGATCGTAATTGTAATTCCTAGTATTTAGTTGAATAAACGCCCTTTAGATTTGATTGATTTACCGTGTAATAGAAATCTAACGGATTTCTTTTAGCAATCATGTAGATGATGTCACTTATCACTACTTAGAATGAATGTCCAATTTTCGCACCGAACAGGTACCTTTCCTAAACCGTTTTTCAATTTGTTCTGATCGTCTGATGATTTTACTTGACTATAAATGACAGCATCATCTGCAAACAACCTAAGACGGCTGCTCAGATTGTCTCCAAAATCGTTTATACAGATAAGAAAGAGCAAAGGAAGGACTTATAACACTAAGGGAACGCCAGAAATCACTATTGTGCTACTCGATAACCTTCCGTCAGTTACTACCAGCTATGACCTCTCTGACAGGAAATCACGAACCCAGTCGCATAACTGAGACGATATTCCATAAGCACACGGTTTGATTGGAAGCCTCTTGTGAGGTACAGGACAAAAGCCTTCTGAAAATCTAAAAATACGGGATCAACTTCAAATCCCTTGTCAATAGCATTCAACACTTCCAGTGAGCGAAGAGCTAGTAGAGTTCCACAAGAACGAAGTTTCTAAATCCGCGTTGTGTGTCAATAGACCGTTCTCTTCGAGGTAATTCATAATATTCGAACACAATGTATCTTCCAAAATCCTTCTGCATATTGACTTCATGATATGGGCTTGTAATTTAGTGGATTACTCCTGTTGCCTTTCTTGAATATTCGTATGAGCTGTGGAGCTTTCTAGTCTTTGGGTACGGATCTTTCGTCGAGCGAGCGGTCTTATATGATTAAGTATGGAGCTATTGCATCAGCATACTCTGAAAGGAACCTAATTGGTATACAATCTGGGTTGGAAGACATTCTTTTATCAAGTGATTTAAGGTAACTCACTACTCCGAGGATATGTACTTCTAAGTTGCTGATGTTGGCAGCTGTTCTTGATTCGAATTCTGGAATATTTACTTGGTCTTCTTTGTTGGAGGAACTTCGGAAGACTGTGTTTAGTAACTCTGCTGTAGCAATACTGTGGCCTGTAGTATTTCCACTGCTAACGCGCAGAGAAGGGATTGATCGTGTCTTGCCGCTAGCTTACTTTTTATACGACCAGAATCTCTTTGGAATTTCTGCTAGGTTTCGAGACAAAGTTTCGTTATGAAAACTATTATAAGCATCTCTCATTGAAGTCCGCGCTAAATTTCGAGCTTCTGTAAAAGATCGCCACTCATGGAGATTTTGCGTTCGTTTAAATTTGGCATGCTTTTTTCGTTGTTTTTGCATCAGTGTTGTGTCCCATTTTGTGCACCATGGGGGATCAGGTCCGTCGTTTGTCAATTTATTTGGTGTAAATCTCTTAATTGCTGTCGAAACTACTTCTTTAAGTTCAAGCCATATCTGGACTAACACAGATGGTTGACTATATAAAAATATAATTGTCTGATATGCAGTTTCGTAAATGATTTCATATGTTCCTACTTTTTAGACCCTCTGACTTTCAATCATCAATGCCAAACGGACGCAAAGTGTTTCAGGTAAGTGAAATTGAGCGGTAGAAGAGACGCATATCGAAATTTTAAAATCATTTTTATTTTTTTAGCCTTTTGATCTGGAGTACTTCCGTTGGTAGGAAACGTAAAACCACAGCTTGAGGTGGAATCAGGACCGGATGATTGACTGCTATGAAAGCTGATGTCTATAGGGCCTGAAACGGTTTCTTACAAAAACTGTCGTCAAAAGTACCTTTGAACCACGGCTAATTTTCGCACCCCCTCGAATGTATGAAATGTGAACATTGGTCTCACTCATGAGATCTACTTGACAAAGTTGCAGTGACTACAGAGGAATAACTTCCACATTCTTAGGGAAACAAGCTCGTATACAACTGATTTTTAAGAACAGGTTGACTATTTCACAAAAGACGTTGAAACAGCAGGAATTCTCCGAAATATAGTCATTCCACATTCCTATCTTGGGAAGAAAATTGGAAATAATTTAGTGCTAGCAGAGGCAAGTGATGTGACACTATCCAGACGGTAATTTATCAAAAACCTTGGTTCACCAACCACAAGATTGACAGACAGCATGTCACGAACAAATCAAAAATTAAATTCAGTCACTGTAGTTTTCCATTTCAGATGCTCAGAATCTATGGTGTGAAAAATGACTGTGACGGGGTTTCTGTGACAGAAATAAACTATATATTCTTCGTGCGATCCAAATATGAGGATTACGAAAAGAAACAGAGCGCCAACTGAAGAAATCAGAGTCCACATTCCTTCTAGTACTCCCAGATTCTTGTTTGGAAACCAGAGTATCATATGCAAGATATTACAAAAAATTGTGATAGTGTGTTAGCTTCTAACTTTTACTCTCAATACGGTGCCAATACACTAAATCATAAATTACAAATATGTGACAATCCGTTGTGAATTGTGAAGACAAATTTTGTGATATGGAAGTGTTCACTGCAGATATTCTTCGTTCATCCAGCGTCATACTTTACAAGTTATCATGGGAGCCAATATCACCTTAGACAGTCTCCTATCACTATGACGCTCTCGTTAATCGGGCTGTAGGGCAGACGGCGTTTCGGTTGTCACTAAGTTTGTAGAAGCCATGGAAATATACCCGATAAAACCTGTTAGCCCATTTTAGCGCTTCAGACTGTGCCAGTTGCATCTGTTGAAACTGAAGCCTTACGAAGAAATGGTGGCAGCAATTGGCCAAGTATTGCAGCTCGAAGTGAGTGTCGTTACTACGGAGATATTTGAAAAAATAAGTTACACATTATTACGGAAGACCAAGTAGCTTTTATTGGATGTTGCACTGCACTTCAAAGAGACATAAATACAACCATAGGAACGTCCTACCAGTCGTTCAGTTTCTCAAAGATAGAAATCCCCTCCTTGGTCGCGGTATAATTCGAGAACCGCCACGTGAAAGTCTTCATCGTTGGAAAAGCGCTTTGCCCACAGATATTCTATCAGTTTGCCGAAAAGGTGGAAACTGCGTGGTGCAAGATATGGACTGTACGATGGATGCAAACGTTCTGTCTTAAACGTTAACTAAAGCTTATGTTGTGCACGTAACATGGGGTGTTGCAGTGTCGTGCAGGAGGACAGTTACTTTGCTGGAAACTTCCTGGCACATTAAAACTGTGTGCCGGACCGACACTCGAACTCGGGACCTTTGCCTTTCGCTGGCAAGTGCCCAAGCTGTGAGAACGGGTCGTGAGTCGTGCTTGGGTGGCTCAGATGGTAGAGCAGTTGCCCGCAGAAGGCAAAGGTCCCGAATTCGAGTCTCGGTCCAGCAAAAAGTTTTAATCTGTCAGGAAGTTTCTTATCAACGCACACACCGCTGCAGAGTGAAAATCTCATTCTAGTTACTTTGCTTATTTTCTACGTCTCTCGTTCTTTATGGCGTTGCGCAGCGATGTCAGTGCTGCTCGGTACGAATCGCCATTAATGATTGTGCCCTTTGCAGTAAACTCTGTGTGCACATCCTCTTCAGAGTCGAAGAAAAAGTGGCCATAAGTTACCCTGCATTCCTTCAGTGGAGATGCAGAGGCTTGCTACCATTCCTAGAGGCTCTCTTTGTTGTACATCTAAAATGAAGAACCTGTCTCATTGCCCCTAATGATGCGAGTTGGGACCTCATTGCCTTCCACCTTTCGCCTTTGCGTGGATGTGACAGTGATTGCAGATCTCAGCAAGAGCACAGTTTCTGGTACTGAAGACGATCGGGGTCGATGGAATGGAAAAAATGGGAATGAGGGTGTGGCATCGTTGGCCAGGAGGCCCCATTCGGGGGAGTTCGGCCACCGCAAGTCTTACTTCATTCGACGCCACTTTGGGCGAGGATGAAACACAACACCCAGTCCACGAGCGGAGAAAATCTCCAACCCGGCCGGGAATTGTACCCGGGCCTGCTTGCATGGGAGGCGAGCATGTAATCACCCAGCTAAGCAGGCGTACTGTCTATGAAATGAGCGCTGCCTCTTGAGATGGGCATCTGCTGAGTAATGTCCAAGTCACACCGTGACTGCTGACATTCAGTTCTGTAGCCGATTTCGATGGCTTTCCCACCCGATCAGCATTACCCACGCGTGTGCTGCCCTTTTCAAATTGTTGGCACAATTTCACTACTGCTGGACGCGGCATTGCATCATTGCATTTGGTCAGTATTTCGCTAGAGTTACACAGTCAATGTGTTTGCTTTTCTCCTGCGACATGAGGTAGTGTAAAAGACAGAGCGGGAACTGAAGGAAGGACAAGGATTATACTACTGCATTGCTACATTTCTCCAAACTACTTACAGGTACTACAGTTGCAAGGAGACCTGCATCCTTTAGGGTGCATTCAGGTCCATCACCCAAACATTCTCTCTGCCGTCATTATTTCATACCATCCAACAGAGAAAAACTATGAACTATAAATGCTCTTCTAATTTTATCTGACAGGAAACCCAGTATGATCGTCTTTGTGCTGGCATCGAGCGTATGTGGCGATCGTATTAAATTCAAAGTCGCTTGCACAGACCAGTGTAAAGTTTCATCGCCTGTACTGTAGGAGGGCCATCCCTCAGAGACTGTCACAAGAGAGGGTACCTGTTTTGTAGCCTGATATACTTTTTTTTTTTTCTTGCTGTAACACATCGAAGAAGTGTGTAAGACAGATTTTACACCACCTTACATTTTTTTTTCCAACATGACTTCAAGGCCTGTGTCAGGTCTAAAATGACATTAATGCGTTTTGATCCACTGGCTCTGACTGAAAATTCGATATCGCATGGTGTAAATTGTATTGCTGCTTCCACAACACACACACGTCTGATGATTTTAAGCAAACGACAGTCACAACGTATGGGAAGTGGAAGACTCTTTTGACATTGTGTAGCGTTTCCAAACAGCTGTCTGGAGGTGATCGACAGACTCTACATTTAAACACATTTTTAACGGTGACGGGATAGCAGATAACTCAGTGTTCCATTTCGATTGATTCCTGATATTGCAGTCATGTACCCAGTCAGTGTTTCAGGGCTGGCCATCCCCGGAAGGTGTTCCCCTCTGCCAAGACTCTTTCTCTATCTCAAACAAACGATGTCAGTCGATCATTATGTGGTAATCAACAGCACACAAGAGGACACATCGGATGGAAAAGACGCTGGCTATGTATGGTAATAAGCACCACAGCTGATAGTGTGATCAATTTTTGCAATTTTTCCAATTTTTGCCTGTAATTTCAACGTCTACCAATGACATAGCAGCACGCTTCCCAATTTCTGCATTTATTTAGCGCTACGATCTATTTGTGAGGGAAATTTCATTACTTGATTTACGTAATGTTGGCGTGTGATACTCGAACGTTGGAAAAACGTTTCATTAGGAAGAAGGAACATTGTTAGTGTTTTAAGCGATCTGTTTGACTTCTGTAATTTGTTAAACAATTAATTTGATAGGTTAGTGCATATGGATTATTTCACTCTATTTTTGGTATCGAAATTGCGTCAGCTGTTCAGCATCAGCAGTATTCTGAGGAGAGTTGAAAACCTCCAGCTGCGTGTTTAGAGACGTTGCTTCACACAGACATACGAGGATTGTTCTCTTTAGAGAGACAGAGTCAGAAAGCGAGTCTGGAATTTACCAGTCAACAGAATTCCCCACTTGATGCTTTGTTTGGGACCCGCGACATCAAAGGAGGCTGATATCCAGTCCGTGCTCAGTGGTATTTAGTAATGTGATCCGTAATTAGGACATTGGGCTGTTTTGACGTTCGTGGCGGCGTCCTGACGATAGACACACACAAGCCAGAGCCCCAAATGTTGGCTACTATACCTCACTTCATTCCATTCCCTGGTGAATGGGGGGCCATGGTGAAGGGTGCAGTCAAGATGTCTACCCAAGTGGGAGAACCCTGTCTCCCCCAAATTTATTAAATAATGAATACATACCTATGTATTATTGACTTTGATTTGAATTTTGTGTAGTGTCCTACCACATTTTTCTGGAAGGAGGGACGGGCGGAAGGGGGAGAGCTGTAGGGCAGGGGATGGAACATCCTGTGGTGATGGCACTGTGCACTACCTCAGTCGATCCCTACATGTGAAAGTGAGTGCACACATAAAAATTTTCCAATAAAACAACGCCTCTGATCTGCAGCGATGTAATTACGTTATTAGGACATGTAGTTGCTGGATGTGAGCTTTTACCTCCCAATAAAAGTGAGATCCATCCCCTGCCAATTTAATTTCATAAATAAGCAATATATCCTATTCTATATAATTGAAGTTCCTGGTGTGACATCCTTCCTCTACAGTGCAGACTGTGTCTCTTCCCGCCAATTTCCAGATCTGCAGGGGGTGGGAAGTGATTGGGGGGTTTCCCAGAGGGTTGGTTTAATTAATTTAATGGAACCAAAATCTTCTTAGTAGAACAACAGGTTGAGGACCTGTCAATAAAAAAAATACAGTCTTGCCTGTGAATGTATAATTGCCCCTCACTGAAAGCAACCTGCAACTACCAAATTGCACTGATACTCATGTTACCCTACTACTCACGTCTATCCCTCGATATCTTGTCTACGAAAAGAACTTGTATAAAAGGAAGATATCTACAGTTCATGTGAGAAACCGTGGTGTATGGTCAACAACATTACTGACTCGGATTGGTTAAAGTGGAGTTTTTAAACTGGTGGGTCTATGTTGGAGTGGAATTAATTAGAAGTACTGTATATGTCCAAGCTACAGCTGCTTATTTCGCTGGGCGCCTCAGCTAGTTCCAAAGACAGTCATGAGGCATCGGTGACCAGAAGTTGCAGATTATGTCAACCTATGATGGGTACAAAGAATGAGTCGACCTGTCTCATCTTGCCCACAACAGCAAGGGTTGGCGAGTGACCATGGTGCTGGGTGAGCTTGACAGAAGCGGACATGTGTGTGTTATATGACAAAAGATCCAAAATGATGGGTGATTGCACTGAAAGTACTGATAAAATCCGAATTCCTACCACTTCATCATTCATTATTGGCGTACACGTGCGTCCATGACTGTGGCTACGATCATGACAGTAGTTGTCACCGACGTATCAGTATTGGCGCTGGTTGCATGTGAGGGGTCTGGCATGCTGAGTGTGGACCTAGAGACTATTGTTCCTCCGATCTCCGACATCTACCATTGCATGTACTGCTACAGATCAGATCGTGGTTTAAGTGTTTCTTGTTTAGCGCATCATAATACATCACAGTGAGCTCTGTGGTACAGGGGTATTTGTGATTGTCTCTTTTCTACCACACATTAGAACCTTTCTCCTACTCCTTCTTCCAAATGTAGTGGAGACAACCAGCTTAGGGGTTATATAGTGCTTTACCAACACAACTGATAAGTCCTTTTCCTATTGATCATGATCTTTGACATAACAACTTGTTACTACGGATTGGATCATGGTTTAAGTGTGTTATGTTTAGTGCTTCTCAATACATCACATTGGTATTTGTTGTTGTGTCTGTCCTGTCACACAGCAGAGCCTTCCTCCCTCCTCTCTATTGTAGAGAGGAATTCTATAGTACTTTTGGAAACCTAATTACGATGTCAAATTCCCTATTGATCGATTTATTGCATCCAATACCTGTATTCCATGCACGTATGCTTTTGGTACAGGACGGTATGGTCGACATGGGTGTGGATCTCTCCTGGCTGGTGTTGATGGTGGCTACGCCATAGAACGTGAACGGTGCGTGTGTTTCTGTAATCAGTAGCATTTTTTCACCATATTCGTTTAGTGGAACGTTGTGGTGCAGGATGTTTTTTCTGTTCTCAAATGTTGGTGTGTAGAAGATCTCGGATATATTTAGCGCTACGATTGTTTGTGATGGAAATTATATGACTTCACTTGTGTAATGTTTGTGTATGATACTCAAACATCGATAATATGTTTTAATAGTAAGAAGGTTCATTGTAAAGTGGACGTGATCTGTTTGTCTCCTGTAAATTGTTAAGCAATTAATTTGATAGGGCAGTGAATATGGCTAATTTCATTCTATTGCTGATATCGAAATTGTGTCAGCTATTTTGTCTCGAGCACTAGCCAATAGGAACACTGTACTCTGAGGAGGGATGAAAACCTCCGTCTGCATGTTTTAACCGTTGTGGCGGTGCCTTTGCGATAGGTACTATCATGGGACACTCCAAACGGTGGCCACTTACTGCACTTCAATCTCTTCATGATATGTAGACCCCCTTTGCAGGGTTTAACTGTCAGTGCAATATGACTGCTGTACGTTTCTCGATATGTACAAAATAATTTGCTGCTGAGATTCGAGTAACTTGTCCTTCTACAGAAAGTGGCTGTGGATTTTGGAATATGTCATGAACTTTTAGATATGTACTGTTCTAATTTTCACATCTCTGCTTGGATACCAGTGTGCTTCCAAAAGAGAGGAAAATAAAAAATAAGAGCCTTAACATCCCTAACTCCAGCAGCAAATATAAACTAAGCCTGCTCAGCATTTATGTGCACAATCAGATTAAAAGAGCGGCGCAACTGTTTAAAAATTCTACACTGCAGTCTCTTTCCTGACAAATTCTTTAAGCAAACTGTATACTGTGCAGCACCTTGTTTCATGTAAATTGTTTAAACAAATGGTATCCCACACACTGCAGTCAATGTTCTGCTAAAATCCTTAAATAAACTAATTTCAAACACTGCCTTGTATCACATAAATTGTTTAAATAAACAATACTCCACAGATTATCTAAATAATTGTTTAAACCATATTCCATTCAATGCAATCGATATTCCGCCAAATGGACAATCAGCTGAGTCTTTTTCCTGCTAGTTTTCAGGTGGAGGGGGGCGGACAGAGGAGTGGGGATTTCCCAGGTGGGAAGAGTTTAATTAATTGATCAAGTTAACTTATTAGTCAGTTAACTTGATATCAAAAGTGTGGTTGTGTCGGTGAGGGGAGTTCCCAGAGGGATGGAGGAGGAAGAGGGGGAGGATGGGGAGGAGGGGGAGGGGAATAGTGGGGTTTCTTGGATAACCACTTAACTAAACAACAGGTAAAGGTCCTTTCAATCAATGGATTATGCCCATGGGGTCATAATTCTCTTAGTAGAACTATGTGTTAAGGGTCTGTCGATCAAAAGATAATAATAGATTTGCACCTGAATGTATGCTTGTTCCTGTACACAACCCATAGTAACAAATTCTCCTGATACCGGCCTTGTTCCACTACTTGAGTTGGCAAATAACTGCAGAGGTACTTTAAGTTTTCCTGCACTTAAGACGACAGGAGGACTATACCATTTTCGGAGAAATATATGTCAGTAGGCAGCCACCACGAGGACAGCCCTCCACAACTACCAGATGCATCTTCTAGTACCAAGTCCTCATGCCAGGAATTGGTACCTTCTTGTCAATTGGCCGCTTTCATGTTCACTTCAAAGCAGTCAGCTAGCTTGGAGGGCAGCAGATCGAGACTGGCCCTTCTATGCTGGTGCAGGAATACTGGTGTCATATGCCTTCGCTCACAAGCGTAAGTTCAATGTCTGGATACTCATATACCTGCACGTATTTAGGCAATGCTCCATACTGTGCATTATGTGAGTAGCTACAACGCTCTTAAGTGGAGAAACTGGTGAGCAGACTCCTTCAACTACTGTATTCCTGGG
Organism: Schistocerca piceifrons; assembly: GCF_021461385.2. Classification (NCBI taxonomy): domain Eukaryota; kingdom Metazoa; phylum Arthropoda; class Insecta; order Orthoptera; family Acrididae; genus Schistocerca; species Schistocerca piceifrons. The sequence goes on along the minus strand of NC_060140.1, from coordinate 773,844,942 downwards.
TGCAGATGTCTCTACCAGCTAATGGGCCACTGGCTCTGCACTGCAGCACACTGCGTGGTCGTTGCGTTGCAGTGCTTCAAATGTACTAACACGAAATTTCAAGAACATATTTGCCTTTCGGAAGTTCTTTCTGTGAAGCGACAACAGCCAGCACCCTCTCCGCGACTCACCCCCCACCCCCTCCCTCCCCCACCCACCCAAACCATCACAGAAGGGCCCTTTACCCCTTCCCACTTCTGGGGAGGTATTGGGACTAGAGCACAGTAATTAAGATTTGGCGGGTCTAATGACTTGACTAATTTTTGTTTAATTAGAAGTGGAACTATTTTTCTGAATATCTTGATTGCAGGTGGACAGGAGAGAGATTTTATGCATGCTACAACAGTTTGTTTTTACCACTTCAGATGCTCAGCCAAGATTATGCTATGGGCTTTTAATGTGTTTTGGAACAGTAACTGGATAGCGCTGGAAAGTGTTGGAGGAACTGTTTCATTAAAATGTACCCTGGTCAACTTTCGTTGGGGCATGAGGATGAACAATGACTCCTTTCATGTAAGTGTCGTGTATGACTTGGTACACAACGGTAAGGAGAGATGGGCTACAAAGTGGTGCAGCAACTGTCATTGTAGAAAAGCTGGATAGGAACAGAAATAGTTAGTGAACCAGTTAACAGAATAAAGAGAAGATTTACATAATTTGTATTTTGCCCAGCATATGAAGACTGAGTGCAAATTATGCAGCAGGAGATGTGGACCAACTCACACAATAGCAAGTAGGATGAGGCTTGTTGAACTATGCACAAATGATGGTGCGCCAAGTGCAAGTGGGTTGAGTCCCTGCTGCCAGGCATCCTATAGTGTGGAAGCAGAGGGCGCTCATAGTCCAGCTGAAGGTGTGGCTCAGTGGGCGCATGCCACTGGGTCTGTGACTGCTATGGGCGTCAGATGGAAACTTCCAATAGCCTTAGCCGGCCGGAGTGGCCGAGCGGTTCTAGGAGCTACAGTCTGGAGCCGCGCGACCGCTACGGTCGCAGGTTCGAATCCTGCCTCTGGCATGGATGTGTGTGATGTCCTTAGGTTAGTTAGGTTTAAGTAGTTCTAAGTTCTAGGGGACTGATGACCTTAGAAGTTAAGTCCCGTAGTGCTCAGAGCCATTTGAACCAACCAGTAGCCTTGCTGATAGTGATACCTGTGGGGCGGTATCGCTATATGATATCACAGTAAGTCCAAGGTTATGTGCACATCGAAATGTGGCTGCAGGACATGTAATAAGGATGGATGTAAATTTATACTAATATTATAAACATTTAAGGAACTCTGTCTGCTACCTATTCATCGCTAAATCACTAAACCGGTATTGATGAAATTTGGTGTTGAAGTAGCTTGAGGCCTGAGAAAAAACATGGGCTAGAAAGTAAAAGAAAATCGATCCCTAAGAGGGTGAAGCAGGGAATGGGCTATAGATAGTTGGTTGAGGGTGATGGACGACGGTTTATGGATTATGGGTTATGGGTGATAGGTTTTGGGTGATGGGGGTTTGGGTTATTTGTGGTGGTTTATTGATTATGGGCTACTGGTTATGAGTGATTGGTTACTAATCATCACCCAGTATAACAAATCTGCTGACACGCGAGTGGAGTTGTGAGTAACTGATGGATGGATGGACGGAGAGGGTTGTATGGGCACACGACGGCAAGGTCTTCAGTGCCTGCTCAGTAACAGATTGAGACGGGTGTCAAGAAAACACTCAGAACAGTAAGATAAAACAGAATGTAGCACACAGGTAACAAGATTGGAAAATATGAGCCTACCCACACCAAAGCGTCGGACGAAGCAGCCGTCAGCAGTAAAACATGGACTTCATAGGAACAGGAAGAAAGTGGTAGAGGGAGCTAAAACAATATAGGAGATGGAAGTGGCTGGCTGACCGCAAGGAAAAAAGGGAGGAGCCAGCCACTTTGCAATACAGTAAAACCTCCAGCTAAAAAGTTTAGGCCAGAGTCCAGACACATCACAAAACTTTAAAACCCTAGATACACACGTCTCATCATTAGCTAAAACACAGGGCAGATCCCCATCAACTCGTACTTCTGCCCTTGCATCACGGTATAAAATGCAGTCCGTTAAAATGTGGCGGACAGAGATATGCACACCGCAAGCACCACAAAATGGGGGATCCTCTCGCCGTAATAGAAAGCTACGTATGAGAGGACAGTGCCCAATCCGAAGACACGTGAGGGTCACCTCTTACCGCCAGAGCAACCGGCAGGAGGTAGGCCACGGCCGAGTTGTTGACTTCACCAACCGCAGTTTATTGGCCGTCACAGCCACCCATTCTTCCTCCCACAACTCCATGCACTTCTTGTGGAGTGCAGAAATGACAGACTGCAAGGGAATAGGACACTGGACCACATCCTGCTCTCTGCAGGCCTCCTTGGCAGCCCGATCGGCCTGTTCATTGCCCCATATCCCTACATGACCAGGCGCCCAGCAGAAGGACACCTCCTTACCCCGCCGATGGAGCGAGTACAGTTGGTCATATATCAGCTGGACCATCTCCTCATTTGGGTACAGATTCTGCAATGACAGTAAGGCACTACGAGAATCGGAGCAGAGGAGAAATCGATTGCCCCGAACACGATTCATCCGCTCCAATGCCTTTAGGATCGCGTGGAGCTCCGCTGCGAACACGGTATATTCATCAGGGAGGCGAATCCGGGTAACATGATCAGGGAACACTACAGAACAGCCAAGGGCATTCCCCTGTTAGGAGCCATCAGTCTAAACGACGGTAAAACCTTGATGTTGGAAAACAGTGATTGGAATGTAAAATCTGGAGTACTATCTTTCTTAAAATTAGTCAAATCTAAAATAAGTCTGGGTCTCCGGAGGAGCCAAGGTGGAAATCTTCTCCAACCGCGACGGAAAACATGAAGACTAGCCATATCCATCGCAGAGAGGCAATCCTATGCGCGAATCGCATAGGGCCGCGTCGCTCGTTGCCGGTTATGAAATAGCCGTGCCAGAGGAAGCTGAGCAACCGTATGGTATGCAGGTGTGGACGAAGTTTTATACGCGTGGCGCACCGTAAGTAGCCGCCGCCGCATATGAAGTGGCGGTTCTCCAGCCTCTGCACAGAGGCTTGGTATGGGGCTAGCTCTGAATGCCCCAGTGGCCAACCGAAGCCCTTCATGGTGCACAACGTCCAACACATAATCGAGCCGAGATCGTACAAACGCCCTGTAAATCTGGAGCAGCCAAGTCCTGTCGGCTCCCCATGTAACTGCTAGTGCCAAATAAGGGAAGAGAATAAAATGGACTGAATCGTCTGTCAGTTACAGGATAATGGCATACTAGCTACTGGTTGAGCACGGATGCTGATCCACGACTCACTGTGCGGTGCTCCGAGCAGCCGCCCAGACGGCAGGTGGGCAGTCCGCGAGCGCCAGCCATCGCGGCCAGCCATCGCTGCAGTGCACGACGGCCCCGCGGACTGGCCCGGCGATTCGGCCGCGGACCGCTGCCGTCCACCCCGTCTCCCACGACGCTGGGCGCCGTAAATCGGCGCTGCCGCCACAGCGCCGGCCTGTTGGTTTTTTGTGCGGCTCGCGCCGGCGGCGGCCTGGGAAGTCGTACGTCACAGCTGTCAATTAGAAAGCGGCCGCGGCCGCTGCTGCAGCCTCCACAGCCGCCTCTGCGGGCGGGCCACGTTTTTTGGGTCAGAGGCGAATGTGGTCCCGCCAAAATCGCCCCGTCCCACGAGACCGAGCGGTGGCCACCACCACAGCGAAAACTGGCGTTGCAAAACGAGGGAGGCGACATGAATACACGCAATAGTAAGGCAGCTATGACGTTCTAAGTTGCACATTAATGTTGCTTTCAGTTCCCAAGGATTCCGTTAATGATAAACAGTTTCTTGTGCAGTGCCCCACGTTAGTTGACGCTTGTCGACAGTAATATAATAAAGCAGAGTGTAGTGAAGTGGAGAATCACCAACATATGTAAAAGAAACCGCAGACATATAAAAGAGAAGTGGTACAGGACCACTGCTGCTCATCTACATCTACATCTACCTGATTACTCTGCTATTCACAATAAAGTGCCTGGCAGAGGGTTCAATGAACCAACTTCATGCTGTCTCCCAACCGTTCCACTCTCGAACGACACGCGAGAAAAACGAGCACTTAAATTTTTCTGTGCGAGCCCTGATTTCTCTTATTTTAGCGTGATGATCATTTCTCCCTATGTAGCTGGGTGCCAACAGAATGTTTTCGCAATCGGAGGAGAAAACTGGTGATTGAAATTTCATGAGAAGATCCTGTCGCAACGAAAAACGCCTTTGTTTTAATGATTGCCACTCCAATTCACGTATCATGTCTGTGACACTGTCTCCCCTATTTCGCGATAATACAAAACTAACTGCCCTTCTTTGTACTTTTTCGATGTGATCCGTCAGTCCCACCTGATGCCGATCCCACGCCGCACAGCAGTACTCCAGAATATGGAAGACAAACGTAGTGTAAGCAGTCTCTTTGGTAGACCTGTTGCACCTTCTAAGTGTTCTGCCAATGAATCGGAGTCTTTAGTTTGCTCTACCCACAATATTATCTATGTGATCGTTCCAATTTAGGTTATTTGTAGTTGTAGTCCCTAAATATTTAGTTGAATTTACAGCCCCCAGATTTGTGTGACTTATCGCGTAATCGAAATTTAGCTGATTTCTTTTAGTGCTCATGTGAATAACTTCGCACTTTTCTTTATTCAAGGTCAATTTCTAGTTGTCGCACCATACACATATCTTATCCAAATCATTTTGCAAGTCTTTTGATCATCTGATGACTTTACAAGACGGTAAATGACCATGCAGACAATATTAATTTTCGCTGATATCTGTAAAAAAGCACTAGGCGAAAAAAAAATCCACAAATGTCCCGCCAGATTTTGATAGGATTTCAGAATGATGGAGAGATTGCAAACTTGCTTGAAATATTCTGATACGTAAAATTGTGCATTTTATACAGAATAACATGGTATCGAATGACTTCAAATATCAATGACTGACAAGTGGAATTAGTCACATTATACGAGGGTAAGTCAATAAATAAGTCGCAAACGCAGGAATACTGCATATCGTTTTAAATGTCGCGCCTATTCGTTTCGATAAGTTGGCAGTACCCGCCACGTGGCAGGTAGCCAGTACACAGTACTCCGCGGCCAATCATTTATGATCTGCAGTCAGACCAAAATGGGAGGTCTGTTATGAATGTGTACCCGACAAGATGAAAGTGATCTTTGCTAGCCGGGGACTGTCTGCAGAGCACGTCCATAGCCAGATTTGTCCCGTATATGGTGAGAGCTGTATTTCGTGGAAACTTTCGTTCACTTGGGTACAGGAATTCAGCAAAGGCCAAGAAAAAGTCACAAACAAGGAAAATCCTTGCTGCCCGTGTAAACAGGTGATGGCAAATAGTTTCTCCGTCAACGAGTATTTCTCTACCCCCAGGACACATCGGTCTTGGGGTTGCAGCAAGTTAAGGAACGAAATAAACTTGTTATAGCCCGAAAAATCACTTGTTAGATACAAACGCTGCCACAAGAATTCTATACTGCAGGCTTTTAACTCCTTGTCGAGCGATGGGATAAGTGCTTAAGTTTACGAGGCGAATATTTTGAAAAGGAAAATAAATTTCAGGCTGGTGAATGCGGCTGTGATGTCTTTATCTCAGTTTGCTACTGATTTATTGACCCACCTTCGTATGTAAGTGTAGCAGTGGGGATATGAAACAGAATGAACATATAAACTCAAAAATAAATAAAGGTAGTGATATACCGACTCATTGGTCGTATGGGTGGAGAAATGCAATAAGACTACACTAGAGACCGTTTTTTACAACACAATCATTCGACACGTAATTGGTCATGAGTGGGACCCCTACGAAACAGGACCAACAGGAAATATCGAATGTTTGCAAAAAAGGGTCACAACCTTAATTCAGGAGGGAGTGACAGGCAGATGCTGCAAAAACAGTTGAAGATAAACATCAGCTATTCCACGATAAATTACTTACAGTTTCAAGAACCGGCATTAAGAAAAGAATCTACGAAAATTGTATCGTATTGTATGTGAACCGGGGGCCTAGAAACGACAGAGAGGCTACGTCCCCGACGCAGCCGCAGTGGTCCACAACCCCAAGACAACTATCGCAGACCACTTCACCCTTCCACCGCCCCACATCGAACCACTCTCTCAGGGTTATTGTGCGGTTCCCCTCCCCCTACCACCCCCCACACCCCCCCTGTGGACCGCCACCCTCAGGGAACGTCTCACAGCAGACGAGTGTAACCCCTATGTTTGCGTTGTAGAGTAATGGTGATGTACGCGTACATGGAGAACTTGTTTGCGCAGCAATCGCCGACATAGTGTAGCTGAGGCGGAATAAGGGGAACCAGCCCGCATTCGCCGAGGCAGACGAAAAACCGCCTAAAAACCATCCACAGACTGGCCGGCTCGCCGGACCTCGACACAAGTGCGCCGGGAGGATTCGTGCCGGAGACCAGGCACGCCTTCTCAGTCCGGAAAGCCGTGTGTTAGATCGCACGGCTAACCGGGCGTGCACCTACGAAAATACTAAAGCCCTCTACACATCACTCCCCTAGGGACAGTGTTGACAGTATTAGTCTAGTTAAAGAGCGCGCAGAGGCATTTAAGCGCTGCGTTCGGAAAACCCCGTTAAGTGACACAGTGGAATGTACCCTCTGTCATGCACTTCACAGTGATTTAAAGAGTATGATTACAGATGTAGATGTAGACGTAGATATAGAAGTAGACACAGCCATTAGCGACGCGAGTACTGAGATTCTGATGTTTCCATAAAACAAAAATACCCTTCAGGGATAATATCGATTTTTTTCCCAAAAAGCGTGGCACACGTGAAACGTCCCCTTTGAACAATTCTTACAAGACTGTGCTTAAACTGACACACAATATTTTTAGCGCAACGCAATCTGACTTTCAAAATTTCCTACTAAAGAATGGCCCTGACAAACATTAAACTATACCTTTCACAAATCACTTACCTCACAAAAATCTTCGCTGCTCAAGCTACTGCAATACAGCGAGCGCCACTACTGCCAGCTAAATAAAAGATTCAAACTACTGAAGGCACTAACTACTGGTAGGGATAGTTAGCAAATGAAAGATATTAATAGAGAACAAACAATGTATTTACCTTGATATCATCATATATAAATATATCAGTCGCCATATGAAACGTCCCCTTTGAACAATTCTTACAAGACTGTGCTTAAACTGACACACAATATTTTTAGCGCAACGCAATCTGACTTTCAAAATTTCCTACTAAAGAATGGCCCTGACAAACATTAAACTATACCTTTCACAAATCACTTACCTCACAAAAATCTTCGCTGCTCAAGCTACTGCAATACAGCGAGCGCCACTACTGCCAGCTAAATAAAAGATTCAAACTACTGAAGGCACTAACTACTGGTAGGGATAGTTAGCAAATGAAAGATATTAATAGAGAACAAACAATGTATTTACCTTGATATCATCATATATAAATATATCAGTTCATGAAAAATTACAAAACTCCGCCATCTCTCTCCCCACATCCACCACTGCTGGCGGCTCACCTCCAACTGCGCAACGCTACGCGCTGTTCACAGCCAGCTGCCGCTGCCCAACACTACAATGGCAGACAACAATGCAAACTAGCCACAGACTGCACACAGCACAGCCAGTGATTTTCATATTGAGCGCTACGTAACGTTGCCAATAAGAAATCCTAAACAGCCTACTTACACACGTTACACCGCATAAACAAAACAGAACAGTTTCGCAACAGGCTACTTATTATGTTCGCACTGAACCTAGAATATGTGAAAAGCACGAAATGTATGTGTCAGTTTGGATCGAACAACTAACGCCAATGTGCAATGGGAGTGTCTATGAACTTCGTGGTAGGTGTATGCCATTATTTTTGAAATTTGCTTTTAGAGCGAAATAGATCTGAGCAGGAGAACAGCCAGAGAAAAATAACTGCCAAGACTATCTGCATGTCTAGCATATGAACTTACCGCTACACGTGCAAAATTGTACTCTGCTGATAATATTGGCCAACGCGGCGAGGATTAGGAGATCAAGTACTCTCGCCTTATATGACGAAAATAGCACCTATTGCCTCAGTCTGAGAACACAAAGAAGCATTGAGGACGTCATTTGTTTCATATGGAAAGACAAGACGGTCAGTACCTCTTCCTGAAGATGTACCACAACACAAAGGCAAGGAATCCCTTTCAAAAATGTCTAACACAGGTGATCTGGATTCTCGCTAATCAAAGGCATGTCGTCACTTGGGCAGATGTGTACATTTCATCAGTGTTTTCAGTGAGTTTACCCAGTTACTAGCAGAGTGCTGGGAGCAATAGCTTCAGATGATTCGATTCTATTAAATACTACGGTGACAAAACAGACGACGCCTTGTTGAAATAGAACAATATATTTTCTCAATTTGATGAATGACAGCTAAACAATTGGTTTTCAGCCGTCTCAAATCGCCTCAGATGTACTGAAACGGGACTGCTTCATTCCTCTTACACGTAATTGTCATTTGGAATACATACCTAGCTTATTCTGAATTAGTGTAGTAGATTAGTCTTCGCTACATTTATGTTATTATATGTGTGTGCTGGGAGAACGACAGCTTAGGGACCCATTTAATTGATTATTACTTTTGGATTTCACATCAGCAAACTGTTTTACCCTTTTCCTGTATTCCTCACAATAAAAAAGCTCTACCATGTGTGGATGTGAGAGTAAATGGATGCGACTGGTCAACGTGCGAAGCGGTGGGAATTTCCCACCGAACTCTATTCAAAATTTTATCCAGCAAACTGATGTGAGACCAGAAAAACGGTCTCCTGCCTTTCTTTAGCGTCTTTCCGATCGGGCAAACGCCCAGCCACTCTTTAGCGTTTTTGCGTTTGGTCCGTCAACCCACACTATGTAAAGATTCACTGTATATCGGCGGATAATGAGGAAATCTGTAAAGTTTAGAGAAGACACTGTTCCTGATGATGTGATGGTGAGCGGATCGTGGTCTTCGGAGTATGCTTGGTGTAAGTTTCAATTTTGGACTCGATCTGTGCAACGTTTCGCTTTTCAGTGTAAATAATCATCACGTTTACTTAAATTAAGAACCAAGAGTTTTGTTGTTCTTTGGTATTATGTGGAGTGAATGTTTACTTAGGTTCGTTGCTCCCTATTTTGCGTAGAATGACTTTGATCTCTGCACCAAGATGCGCCAGCAATCACAACATGCTGGTTTTACCAGAAAAGATACTGTTAATGAAACTTTACTAGCAGAATGAAGAACACAAGTGCTACTGCTGCTCAGACAGTTCAGGAAGAAGTGGAGTCTTTAGCGGGTTGACCTCCGCATGATGAAGACGGCGCTTGTGAAGTCGCAAGTTGTACTAGCATTCCATACGCTATTTGGTGAGCACTAAGTCGTACCTTCCAACACTGCGTCATCATGAACGGTTAGCCACCGACTCTGTGACGCGGAGGGCATTTGCGGTGTGGACACTGCAAAAAATGGGATATGATGACGACTGGTTGTCTAACGTGTTCTGGACTGACGAAGCCATTTCACACTTTGAGGGTCTGTCAATACCTACAACTCCAGAATTTCAGCTGCCAAAAATCTTAGGACTGTCGTGGAAACCCCAATGCATGACGAGAAAGTCACAATGTGGAGTAGATTCACATCAATCGTGACTGGACAGATGTTCTTCTAGGAAATGGAAGATGCCGCTTTTCAAACTGTTAGCGTGACGGGCGCGAGGTATGCCTATATGTTACGGAATCGCATCATCCTTAGCTTGGCTGACAAATACCAGCTGGAAGACACGACTTTTATGCAGGATGGCGCTCCACCCCGTGTTCTCTAAATGAGTGAAGAACATCGTTTGGTGAGGAACGTCCGACTTCACTAGAGATACTTAAAGACATACCTACTGATATAATGTCCAGTCCTGTTAACAATATTGTCCCTCGGCTACAGGTATTGTGAATGAGTGATGGCCAAATTATTGACTATTTCTTATAAGTAACCTCATCTTTGAAAAAAATCGACTGTTACGTTGATTATTGCTTTTGTATAATATGAATGCGTCTGGTCGCCGTTTTATATGCCTTTTTTGGTTTCAGTAAAATCCCATGTTATTTCAAGCATGTGTGTCAGTTTTTACCTCTCTACCCACATTGTCCCGTGAAGTAATAAAACTACATATTAAAGACGCTTGGGTCATCCAGTACAGCCGAACTAGAGCGTGTCCAATTTTAGCTGTCTTAATGTACAGTGGACGCGTTGACTTTGAAGTTACTGTCCACCCACAATAGGACCACACAAGCATATCCCACTCAGCTGTCTGATCAGAATGAACACTTACAAGACACATAAGCTGTTGACAGGTTGATATTTATTGGGATTATAACCCTTTTAGTCAGCATGGTGGGCTTAGCTTTTTGTTTCCTTTGAGAAGCATCTGTAATGATAGTGCATGCTGGTAGGCAGGTCCTGTGCAATCTCCTCCAGTAGTTTTTTTATTGACTCGTAACAGTGTTGTGTATTGTGATGTTCAGAGTTTATCATGTTCCCAAGAGTATCCACATCCTATAATATTTGCACAAAGATCCCTTGCTTATATTAAAAGTAAAGAAAGGGAAGTACGGGAAGCCCCACCCCGTAAGCAACCACGTTATTAATATTGTTCTTGGTACACGATGTATGAGTCGAGAGGAAAAATATGTCTAGCTAATAAATGTTTGTTTCGTGAAAAGTAATCCACTCTTCGTTCAATGTCCCAAATGATCCCCTGTTTTCTTATATACCCTGCGTCATCGCTAAAGTGAAGATCAAAATGGTTCAAATGGCTCTGAGCACTACGGGACTTAACTTCTAAGGTCATCAGTCCCCTAGAACTTAGAACTACTTAAACCTAACTAACCTAAGGACATCACACACATCCATGCCCGAGGCAGGATTCGAACCTGCGACCGTAGCGGTCACGCGGTTCCAGACTGTAGCGCCTTTAACCGCTTGGCCACACCGGCCGGCTAAAGTGAAGACCTATCCTTGAAAAATGAGTAACAGATATTTAATAAAAATCCCTCCCTCGATCGTCGTGCCGAAGTCTCAACATTAATTTGAGTTTCTCTTTTCTCAAATAATTCATTGGGCCAAATGTAAGTGAACTTCCATAGAGTCTTTACATGATACTGCACCTAGTGGAACTTGGATATGGTAAGCCTTTGCCTACTATTAGTAAGTCATAATGGTTTTCATATAATCCATGGCATACGTAAAAAATGTTTGATCTGAAAAATAATACATCACATATGAGAAACAAACAGGAATAGAAGCAGAATAGTTTACAGAAGACAATGATACCCTTTAACACAGGACGTTCAGCGAAGGAGTCCCTGATTTCAAAATTAAATATCTCGAAAACTAAAACTGGTAGACGAGTGTAACAAACGGTTTCTTTATTGCGAAAGCTGGAAGAACTTTACACAGAAATTATACTTTTCGGAGAAAAGAGAAGTGAAAATAATAAACTGAAAGGGGGAAGTATGGATATTAATTATGGAATAAGACTTACACGTAAGTAGACTTAAGTATATGTAAATTAAAATTTTCCGATGAATACAAAAAAGTGTGTTCTGCTGAGGTGGCACAAGGGAAGTAGCAAACTTGACTACAGTTGTCCGTCACGTGACCAAACTCTAGAGGAGGCAAGCAGAGAAGCCTCGTGGTCTTCTGTCGCTGTCGTCAGAGAAGTGAAGATGGGCTTCTGATCTTTGGCCTTAGAACAGCGGAGGTACTTTTAAATGAGTGTGAACTTATAAAATTTTACAAGGTGTTGAAGTTTTTACATGCGCTGCAAACCGTGAGCTACGTTGATGTTCGGAAATTTCATTCGATCCTCTGCTTGCTTTCCTCTGCACTGTAGAGTAACTGATTTATCTGTTGCAGGTTTACTTAGAAATGTATGGCCACATTTTCACACTTGTTTCCATTGATTCTTTATTTCAAAGTAAAGTTACAAACTGCAGTGCATTATTATTTACGCCAAAAGACAGCAACATATAACCGACCATTGGATGAAATCGAACCAAAATTATTGTGTGGTGTGCACTTGGCCAGTCACTACAGGCTGTTACTGAACATGCAGGTGGTCTACTTGCCAGGAAGTAGCCAATGAGCTCGCAATGACCCATAGCGTAGAAGAAATACAGAAATTTTAGAAGAAACATTTAACAAATTACTAAATTGTGTATATCCCTCAGGACTACTTCAAATAAACTCAGATGCCAGTATTAAAACGCTAGCAGAAAATATAAAACTATCCGTAATCCACGGAGACCATGAAAGTTAGAAAGAGCTCAAAAACTACAAAGCATGTGGAGAAGATCAAACATTTGCGGAAATTTGGAAATATGCCGCAGAACTAGTGACGATATCATTACACCAATGCACAGTGAAAATGAGGAACAAAGAAGTACCACCAGAACACTGGACTACGGCTAAAATCTATCCATTACACAAAAAAGGAGACAAATCAAATCCAGGCAGCTATAGAAGAATTTCCCTTTTGGATATCACATACAAAGTCACGTCAAGTACTCTGCACAATCGTTGTAAACATCAACTTGAACTGAAACTAGGTGGATTTACACCCTGGAGAAGCTGCCCAGAACAGATAATTACATTGAAATTCGTAACGCATTACTACAAAAGAAAACAAAATCAACGAGACGTAACCTTGTTAGACTTCGGAAAACCTTATGACTGTATCCACAGATCTTCAGTGATGAATATGCCAAAAAATTCTGTCTCCATCCAAAATTAATAATAATGATAAACTCAACTCTAATAAACACCAAATCCAAGGTAAAGTTTACAGGAGAAATATCTGAGTCATTTACGACTAAAACGGGCTTAAGACGGGGAGATGGTTTATCGCCCTTACTTTTCATCTGTGCACTTGAGAAAGTGAGGAGGGAATGGTACAAGAAAAATCCTAAAAACGTAAGAATTGGAACCAGGAAAGAGCAAATAAACTTAAATTGCTTGGGATTCGCAGATGACTTAGCGTTACTTGCTAATAACATCAAGAAGCCAGAAATCAAGTAACAGACCTAGAAAATATAGCACAAAAATTAGGACTCAAGATATTCGAAAAGACAGAGATATTGGTAGCAGATCCACTAGTAATCAACCACATTAACAATAACTAACAGGAAAAATTTTAACATACAATTTGGAAGAGAAACCTGCATGGCAGGTAAGAACTAACAAAATGATAAAAGCTCAAAAAGTAACATGATCTAAAGACAATAAAAATATCTGTCAATCAGAACTAAGTTAAAACATCACAAGACGGTGGTTCAACCAGAGGCGACATACGGTAGTGACACTCTTTCCAAAGTAATCCAGAAAAACAGAAACCACAAAATCTTAAATGTACAGAGAAGAATAGCTAGAACATGCCTAAATAAGAAATATCGAAAAGATTGACAGTGGCAGATAGTGCCAAATGAAGTCATATACAGTGAACTGAAGCCCATTACAGACACTATACGGAATGAACTGAAGCCCATTACAGACCAATAAGGAAAAAGTGATCTCTTTTTTTCGTCACATTTTGATGACACCAGAATATCAAGGATAATTATACAAAAACTTTGGAACATGAAGGAACAAGTAAGGTGAATAAAGGAAATCAGGGAGGATACGAAAGAGCTAGAATTAACCGTGGGCGACATGCAAAACAAAACAGAAAATTTAAAGAAACTGAAAAACATAAAAAATAACATTTAAATCAAAACAACCAAACGATAAATGATAAAAATTGTGCTTAAAGGTGAGGAACGACAAAAATGTTAAGAAAGAATGAAAATATATTGAAAAATTCGGAAATAAAACCTACTGAAGAAGGAAGTGGTCCAATGAGGCTGTGAAAGCACAAGAAGAAGAAAAAATATGGCATGTGCTGCAGTCGCCTATCGATCTTAAAGTTCTAGATATGTAACTTTTGAAGTCAAATTTCCCTCTGTCTGAAGTCGTACACCTGCAACTCTGGGCAAAAATCAAAATATGTATAAATATATCCACGGGAGTTGTGGATTTGAGAATCTACCGATGCGTGCTCGCCTTTTATGCCAAAACAACGAAACATATGTCAGGTTCAATGGAGAGTATTAGCGTTCGCTGAAAGGCTGCGTAAGAAGAAGCAAGGTACTGCTAACAGAACTAAGTATTTACAAAAGTTGTAAGTATTTTCGTTGAAGAATAAAAAAGTAATTTTGAAGCTAGCAATAGGAAATAAACAGTAGCTGTTTAGTATAACGGAGGAAGGAGAAGGGTTTTGACAAAGCAGCCTCTTTCTTTCTAGTTTGCATGGATACCATTAAGCAGCACAGTGTCAGCTTACTGTTAATGTTGTTTACGTGTTAAGTTTCCACGATTAGGTTGTCTTTTGTTAAGATGTATCCTTGATTCGTTCCTCACACGTCCCACAACTGGAAAGAAAAAGTAGTATGGGGGTATACAAGAAATATGTCATAATACAGATGCAGCTTCGTAGTCATATTTTATCTGTTTTATCCCATTCAATATAGGTAAATCTTTTGTAAATCCCTACGAGTTTATTATTGTAACATAGACTGCACACCTTCCGATCAACTCGTAGACGCAACAGGGAAATACTGATTGATGAATCTCAAAATGCGTGCACCGCCTGCTTTAAGACATGACGCAACACTATCATTTTTTATCAATAAGACTACGATGAAATGCTGTTTCTGCTGCGACTCGGAATAGAAGAAGGAAGTATCTGCCAAGGACCTGTTTATTGAGCCGTGAGGGTCAAATCCGCTGACATTCAGGGCTATATTTGCAGTGAGTCTTTCTCTTACCTCGCAGCTCTGCAAAATTTTTCTTTGTTACCAATAGGAAGAGAATGGAGCGGACGCAACGTCCACATTCCAGTACAGTGAAGGTTTTCCCTAGAAATCAATAGCGTTATTAAGAAATCTGTGGAAATACGTATAGCGGATGAGCTTCCTGATCGGGATGCCTGTTTACGACACGATAAGAGGGGTGGGACCCAGTACATTTCCCTAGGTCACAAAGACAGATTTATTTCCTAGCGGTGGTTAATTTAGTCATTTTGACTACCGTGTTTTAACTCTGCGGGTGCCGCGTTCTAAAGAGGGTTTGCTTGCAGTCTCATTGTACGTATGAGGCTGCGCATCACATACGCACTTCAGTTCCACAGACGGCACAAACGGTGGTTTTGCAGCACACGTCACCACTCCTGTTTTTTGTTGTGAACCGAGCGACGCCAACTACTCCTAAAATACATCGAAAAATTGCGTTCTTGTTGTCACTCGAAATATCGATGCAAGAAGTCAGTCTTATCTGTCTGGAGCCAGGAAATATCATGGAACACTTATCGAAGTTTTTTGTCAAAACCCTCCAGACAAGTTTTTTGTGGGGCTTCTTCGATTATACGTCGCTCATGAAAAATATATGCATGACCGGGATACAAAACTAGATCCATGCGTTCCATGGGTGGCGTATCACCAACAATACAATCCGCCTTTGCCTCAAAGACAGACCCAAAGCTTTAACTTGTCACGGACTGTCGCTCTTACGTTACGGTATAGGAAGGACAGACCGTGACAACTGAAACCGGCTCCGTGAAGGGTATTACCATTACGTAATCAGTAGCGCACTGCCCGGGAATTGTAGGGCTTCGTGTTTGATTCCCGATCCAGCACACTGTTTTAACTTGCGGCACAATGTCCATAAAGTTAAAGAATTCTTTCCCTGCTCCTGTCTTCTTCTCTTATTCTCAGAGGCAGTCGCAGCTGTGATTCATTAGTAACGATGTTATTTTACAGTAAGACAGATAATCAGACAACGCTTTGAATTCCACTTGGAAACATTTAGCTCTATCGGATTTGTAAAAAAGAGTTTGATCATGTCGACAGGAAGAAGTTGTGACAGGCAACGTCGAGCAGAGGCTTCCCAAGACACTTGATCCAAACGATTCAGTCTTTATGTGAATACTAGAATCATTATACGCACTGAAAAGTAGTTCTCGTCAGAGAGGTACGTAAATCAGGAAGTTGGGCGGGGATACAGCATATCTTCGTTGCTTCTTAGCGTGCAGGCTACATTGATGACTAGCTGGGACTGGCAACAGAACAATTTTTCTAAAGGTAAGAATAGGAAGACAAGAATATGTGAACACTTTAAAATATGCTGACAAGTAATCATTCAAGAAATGATGATTCAAATGGCTCTGAACATCTGAGGTCATCAGTCCCCTAGAACTTATAACTACTTAAACCTAACTAACCTAAGAACATCACACACATCCATGCCCGAGGCAGCATTCGAACCTGCGAGCGTAGCAGTCACGCGGTTCCGGACTGAAGCGCCTACAACCACTCGGCCACCGCGGCCGGCTCAAGAAATGAAGACAGACTTTATGCAAGCTACATCTCTTGGGCTCTGAAAAATAATTTAAAAACTAAGGAAAACGCGTACTTAGGAAATGAGCCAATGAGATCAAAAATTCGCACTGCAGATAAAACATTACAGTAAATGTTTCAGTTCAAGGTTTTTTTTAAAAAAGAAAGAAAAAAGAGAGAGAGAGAGATGTAGCCCCTCCACGCCTACACCGGCGTGATGGCCAACAGGAAAGGTCTACTGCCATCTCTGCAAAAGACTTAGTTTTCGCTAGAGTGAGGTCTCGCAGAATGTGGGTACTGCGATGTTTGCGTATGTCTGTTAAGGTTAACCATTAATACGATCATCTGGAGATAGTTTGGGTCGAAAGTTGAACGAAGGGTAGAGGTTTGAAGGGCAGAGAGAAAGAAGTGCGAAGGCAAGAGCCAAGGAAAGAAACCTCTGTGATAGTTGGGACAGGTTGTAAGAGCAGCAGCGGTTTTCTTGCTGCCTGCGACAGGTCATGCAAGGGTAGGCTCTGTTAGTACTGGGTATCATGCAGGTCGATACCTTTGACGTTGTGCGGGCTGCCGCTGGGTGCCGGTTTTGATATCTCGGTCAGCGTCAGCATACCTGTAACAGTTAGGTTCATCATCGTTTTGTGTCCGATAGGTCATACATCAGATTCACAGTGTAGGGTAATGTTGACGATTTGTTTGTGCGTCAGTGTGTGAGCTTGTCGGTTTCACTGCTGTAACCTGTTGGTCGGATTTAATAGCAGCTGACATATCCAGTTAACGTTACTGATAAGCAGGGGCCTACCAACGTTTGTCGCTTGTGGGTGTATGTTAGTTTGCCATAGGCAGTTATGCACTAGCTAGTAGTGTCTTTAGCTGCTTATGCTTCCAGCTATGGCTGTGATCATAGTTTTCCAGAGTAAGGATGAAAGAATTGTTCGAGTGTCTCGAGTTCCTGTATAGTCGTGTGGCGTGTTTTTTGAATACTTCCTTGAGGGTTTCCAGGCGGTATTCATTGCGAAGGTCCACGGTGCGTGTGTAGCGTGGAGCGCTGCTAATGATGCGTAGCACTTTGTTATGTATGATCCGCAGGCGGCGCAGTCGTGTAGGAGCTACGTATCCCCAGACGGGAGCTGCGTACGTCATCAGAGGTGTAATCAGTGTCATGCATATGGACGACATCCTCCCTTTCAGTGTACTTTCCCTGTTGAGCATTGGGTAGAGTTGTCTGAGCCTCGCTTGCGCTCTCTTGGCAACGTATTCGATGCTGTCCCCCCACGTTAAGTTTCCAGTCCAGTCAGACACCGAGATATCTGACTCTCTCTCGAAAACGTATTGGGCGTGCATGTAGTGTTATCTGTCTACAGTGTTGATGTTTGCACAGTAGTTTCGATATGCGTGTGAACAGAACTGCTTCACACTTGTCAACAATTACTTTAATACGCCATTGTTCCAACAAAGGCTCGGCAGTTCTGAGTGCCAACAGTAGTCGTGAATTTGCGTTCGACGGTTTCCAATCTTGCGCAAGGATGGCTGTGTCATCCGAGTAGATGGCTAACGTCGTGTTTTGTGTTGCTGGGAAGTCGTTAATGTACAGGTTGAACAAGATGGGCTCTAGGATGCTTCCCTGAGGTACTCCAGCTTGGATACCGTGTTGTGTCGATTGTTTGCCCTGCACGTCAGCATTAAAACACCTGTTCGTGAGATATGAGTGTATGAGACGTTCTAGTCCGTCCGTGAAGCCAGCTACTCTTAGTTTGCGTATAAAGCCGTTGTGCCGGAGACGGTCGAAAGCTTTTCGATGTCCAGAAACACGGCCCCTGTGGCTTCGTTTGTGTTGTACCGTGTATTGTACGCTCGACTACGCGAAGAGGTTGTTGTGTTGGTGAGTGGTGATTCCAAAAACCGAACTGCTCGTGTCTTAGAGTTTCGTTAGTGATGCAGTGCCTAGTGATGCGTTTTAGTGTTACCTTCTCAACAATCTTGCTGAGCGAGCACAGCAGACTAATGGGTCGGTAATTTTGTGGGAGGGAGTGGTCTTTCCCTGGCTTCCTGAACATCAGGACCTTGGCCGCCTTCCAAAAGTCAGACAAGTGTTGTTGTTTTAAGATGGCATTCGTTATGTGTACAAGGTATCCTACAGTTTTATCCGTGAATTCCTGGAGGATACGGTTTTGAGTGCCATAAGGCCAGGGGCTTTCCTAGCATTGGTATGCTTGATAGCCCAAGTACTTTCGTTTGTACTAGTGAGTCTCATTTCGTCGCGCGAGGTCTGGGCTACAAATCGTGTAACCTCCTGGTCCGTTTCATGTGTGATTACTGGATCTGAAGGACCCAGATTCGGTATGAATGACACTGCAAGTGTTGTGGCCATAAGCTCTGCCTTCTCTGTCACGGAGTAAGCTGGGCCGTCTGGTCCTTGTATAGTGGGACTGTAATGTTTCTCCTTGGTGAAGTGTCTGGCTAGCTTCCACACGCCAGGGCGTGTGGTACTTAGCCCTGCGAATTTCTGTCCCCATTGATCGTTTCGAAATGTTTGTAGTTTGTCCCGTAATATACCCTGGAGTCTGTTGACGTGCAGTTTATAGAATGGGCGCCTGCTGCGCTGCTAGTATCTCCTGAGGCGGTTCCTCATTGAGATAAGGCCGAGGATTTCCTGGGGCAGGGCCGTCGAGCGTTGTTTTGGTGTTGTAAGTGGAATGGCATCAGTCATTGCGTCTTGGACGGCAGTAGTAAGAGCCTCCACCGCCTCAATTTGTTGCGTGTTGTTAATTTCGTGGTTGTCCGAATTACAACTATCAAGCGTTTCCTTGAACAAGGTCCAATTCGAACGTTTGTAGTTCAGTATCCTGCTTGGTTCTGTGTCCTGTAGTGTTTATTTCGTGTGTAACATCAGAGGCATGTCGTCTGAATCCAGATCGTTTTCAACGATTAGGTTGAGTTTGCATGTGATGCCCTTGATGAGGGCTATGTCTAACACGTCTGTCCTGTGTCGGGCCTGTGCAGGCACGTACTTGGGAACCTCCGGCCCAAGTATAATGTAGTTTAGGCCTAGTACATGTTCGTATAGTTTCTTGCCGTTGGAGGTACGTAGTCGTGAGTTGCAGTCGGAGTGTTTTGCGTTTAGATCTCAAGCGGCGATTATCCGTGGTGCTGTGTTGAGAAATGTGCTGACATCACCTGTTACTGTGTTTCTAGGAGGACTGTACAGAGATACCAGTGCGGTGTTGGCTCCGTTGAACTCGTCCCTGACGGCCGTGGGCTCCAGTCTCTCAAGCGCAGGGAGCTCGATGTTCGTGTGTTCTGTGTCTTTGTGTATTGTGATAGCTGTGTCTCCTCCCTTTCTGCCGTCGGCTCGGTCGGTACGATAAACGCAATGGCCTGGGACGTTTATCTGTTTGTGAGGCGTAAGCAGTGTTTCGTTCACTAGGGCGATTCCGATACCCTTTCGCTCCATGAACGCAACCATTTCGGCTCTTTTGTTAGAGATACCGTTGGCATTCCAAAACAGGAGCTGTGAGTTTGTGTTGGCGTCTGCATTTTGGGGCTGGTGTGGCTTGTATTGGTCTAAATAGTGGTGTGATAATGTTTTGTATGCTAGTCTACTTGAGCGAGCTCAGCATGAACTGGGTGAAGAGTTGTGAGACACACCCCATAATCTTCATAACTGCTTCGGTGGCCGTGAGTCCGGTGAATAATGTCTCCATTATTCTCCGGATTGTTGAGGTAATGTTGGGAGTGTCGACCCGTGGGTTGTTGGTTGTATTGGCGGCCGCTAGTACTAGTGTTGGCGTCTGGTGTGGGCCGGCGTGTGTTTTTTTTTTTTTTTTTTTTGGTCATCAGTCTACTGATGCGGCCCGCCACAAATTCCTTTCCTGTGCTAACCTCTTCATCTAAGAGTAGCACTTGCAACCTACGTCCTCAATTATTTGCTTGACGTATTCCAATCCCTGTCTTCCTCTAAAGATTTTGCCCTCTACAGCTCCCTCTAGTACCATGGAAGTCATTCCCTCATGTCTTAGCAGATGTCCTATCATCCTGTCCCTTCTTCTTATCAGTGTTTTCCACATATTCCTTTCCTCTCCGATTCTGCGTAGAACCTCCTCATTCCTTACCTTATCAGTCCACCTAATTTTCAACATTCGTCTATAGCACCACATCTCAAATGCTTCTATTCTCTTCTGTTCCGGTTTTCCCACAGTCCATGTTTCACTACCATACAATGCTGTACTCCAGACGTACATCCTCAGAAATTTCTTCCTCAAATTAAGACCGGTATTTGATATTAGTAGACTTCTCTTGGCCAGAAATGCCTTTTTTGCCATAGCGAGTTTGCTTTTGATGTCCTCCTTGTTCCTTCCGTCATTGGTTATTTTACTGCCTAGGTAGCAGAATTCCTTAACTTCATTGACTTCGTGACCATCAATCCTGATGTTAAGTTTCTCGTTGTTCTCATTTCTACTACTTCTCATTACCTTCGTCTTTCTCCGATTTATTCTCAAACCATACTGTGTACTCATTAGACTGTTCATTCCGTTCAGCAGATCATTTAATTCTTCTTCACTTTCACTCAGGATAGCAATGTCATCAGCGAATCGTATCATTGATATCCTTTCACCTTGTATTTTAATTCCACTCGTGAACCTTTTTTTTATTTCCATCATTGCTTCCTCGATGTACAGATTGAAGAGTAGGGGCGAAAGGCTACAGCCTTGTCTTACACCCTTCTTAATACAAGCACTTCGTTCTTGATCGTCCACTCTTATTATTCCCTCTTGGTTGTTGTACATATTGTATATGACCCGTCTCTCCCTATAGCTTACCCCTACTTTTTTCAGAATCTCGAACAGCTTGTACCATTTTATATTGTCGAACGCTTTTTCCAGGTCGACAAATCCAATGAAAGTGTCTTGATTTTCCTTTAGCCTTGCTTCCATTATTAGCCGTAACGTCAGAATTGCCTCTCTCGTCCCTTTACCATTCCTAAAGCCAAACTGATCGTCACCTAGCGCATTCTCAATTTTCTTTTCCATTCTTCTGTATATTATTTTTGTAAGCAGCTTCGATGCATGAGCTGTTAAGCTGATTGTGCGATAATTCTCCCACTTGTCAGCTCTTGCCGTCTTCGGAATTGTGTGGATGATGCTTTTCCGAAAGTCAGATGGTATATCGCCAGACTCATATATTCTCCACACCAACGTGAATAGTCGTTTTGTTGCCACTTCCCCCAATGATTTTAGAAATTCTGATGGAATGTTATCTATCCCTTGTGCCTTATTTGACCGTAAGTCCTCCAAAGCTCTTTTAAATTCCGATTCTAATACTGGATCCCCTATCTCTTCTAAATCGACTCCTGTTTCTTCTTCTATCACATCAGACAAATCTTCACCCTCATAGAGGCTTTCAATGTATTCTTTCCACCTGTTTGCTCTCTCCTCTGCATTTAACAGTGGAATTCCCGTTGCACTCTTAATGTTACCACCGTTGCTTTTAATGTCACCAAAGGTTGTTTTGACTTTCTTGTATGCTGAGTCTGTCCTTCCGACAATCATATCTTTTTCGATGTCTTCACATTCTTCCTGCAGCCATTTCGTCTTAGCTTCCCTGCACTTCCTATTTATTTCATTTCTCAGCGACTTGTATTTCTGTATTCCTGTATTTCCCGGAACATGTTTGTACTTCCTCCTTTCATCAATCAACTGAAGTATTTCTTCTGTTACCCATGGTTTCTTCGCAGCTACCTTCTTTGTACCTATGTTTTCCTTCCCAACTTCTGTGATGGCCTTTTTTAGAGATGTCCATTCCTCTTCAACTGTAGTGCCTTCTGCGCTATTCCTTATTGCTATATCTATAGCTTTAGAGAACTTCAAACGTATCTCGTCATTCCTTAGTACTTCCGTATCCCACTTCTTTGCGTATTGATTCTTCCTGACTAATGTCTTGAACTTCAGCCTACTCTTCATCACTACTATATTGTGAACTGAGTCTATATCTGTTCCTGGGTACGCCTTACAATCCAGTATCTGATTTCGGAATCTCTGTCTGACCATGATGTAATCTAATTGAAATCTTCCCGTATCTCCCGGCCTTTTCGAAGTATACCTCCTCCTCTTGTGATTCTTGAACAGGGTATTCGCTATTACTAGCTGAAATTTGTTAGAGAACTCAATTAGTCTTTCTCCTCTTTCATTCCTTGTCCCAACCCCATATTCTCCTATAACCTTTTCTTCTACTCCTTCCCCTACAACTGCATTTCAGTCGCCCATGACTATTATATTTTCGTCCCCCGTTACATACTGCATTACCCTTTCAATATCCTCATACACTTTCTCTATCTGATCATCTTCAGCTTGCGACGTCGGCATGTATACCTGAACTATCGTTGTCGGTGTTGGTCTGCTGTCGATTCTGATTAGAACAACCCGGTCACTGAACTGTTCACAGTAACACACCCTCTGCCCTACCTTCCTATTCATAACGAATCGTACACCTGTTATACCATTTTCTGCTGCTGTTGATATTACCCGATACTCATCTGACCAGAAATCCTTGTCTTCCTTCCACTTCACTTCACTGACCCCTACTATATCTAGATTGAGCCTTTGCATTTCCCTTTTCAGATTTTCTAGTTTCCCTACCACGTTCAAGCTTCTGACATTCCACGCCCCGACTCGTAGAACGTTATTCTTTCGTAGATTATTCAATCTTTTTCTCACGGTAACCTCCCCCTTGACAGTCCCCTTCCGGAGATCCGAATGGGGGACTATTCTGGAATCTTTTGCCAATGGAGAGATCATCATGACACTTCTTCAATTACAGGCCATATGTCCTGTGGATACACGTTACGTGTCTTTAATGCAGTGGTTTCCATTGCCTTCTGCATCCTCATGTCGTTGATCATTGCTGATTCTTCCGCCTTTAGGGGCAATTTCCCACCCCTGGGACAAGAGAGTGCCCTGTACCTCTATCCGCTCCTCCACCCTCTTTGACAAGGCCGTTGGCAGAATGAGGCTGACTTCTTATGCCGGAAGTCTTCGGCCGTCAATGCTGATTATTTATCAAAATTTAGGCAGTGACGGGGAGCGAACCTGGGACCGAAGTTGTTTTGATTATGAATCAAAGACGCTACCCCTAGATCTGTCTAAGTTAAAGCTGTGGGCGCCTGAGTGGTCTCTGTGGTGAGTGGATGTGCTGTGTGGGTCGTGGGTTAGTGTCCTGTTGTCTGTGTAGTTGTTGTGGTGTGGTCATGCCACTCCTTCTCCTTCTCTGGCGTTGTTGCTGTCCCTGTAGAGGTGCGTCTTCTGCGGTCTGTGGTGGGTTGCGATCTCAGGGGATAGGGTGGTGTTGTTATTTGTGTTGTGTGGTGTATCCGGTGTGGGTGTGGTGTTCGGCGTTGTTCGTCTTGGGTGTGTCTGTTTCTGCGGACGTTTGTTGTGCATATGCGGAGCTCCGCGGTTCATCTGACCGCCCCGCACTGCTGGGGCTGCCAGCTACCACTCCAGCAAAGGATATTCCACTCCTTACTGGGTGTGGGGGCGGTTTCGGAGATGTGATGGCGGTAGTTTTTGTGTGTTTGGCTATTTTGCGCCTCAGAGCTTCTTTTTACGCAACACACCCTCTGTAGTTGTCCAGATGGGCTGCACCACGGTTGGCACATTTGAGTGATGCTGTGTTGGGGAGTTTACAAGGTGTGACAATAAAGTAATGAGACTGATTTTCTTTGCAAGAAGTGGCAACCCTGCATGCTTGCGTAGGTACAATATCTTTGACCTTGGTGTATAAGCTGCTTCTAGCCCAAGCAGCACATCGATGGAACTGCTCAGTCGTGAGTTGTGCTGTAATAAGTTAACATGTGTTTGTGTCTCTCGTCACGGAAATGGAACTGCATAATATTGCGCAACGGTATGCCATTT
Organism: Schistocerca piceifrons; assembly: GCF_021461385.2. NCBI lineage: Eukaryota > Metazoa > Arthropoda > Insecta > Orthoptera > Acrididae > Schistocerca > Schistocerca piceifrons. Next base: position 773,820,463 of record NC_060140.1, on the reverse strand, counting down.
CTTTTTGCGTTAAATTGGATGAAAACTCGACAACAACTTACAGTAAGCTTCAAAGGACTGTTGGAGAAGAGGTTACGTCAAGAGCTCAAGTTTTTCGTTGGCATAAAATGTTTAGTGAAGGCAGAACGAATGTTGAAGATGAAGACCACAGTGGACGACCATCAACCTCATGGACAGATGTTAGCTTGGCCAGGGTGCATGATCTCGTACGATCTGAGCGAAGATTATCCGTGAAAATGATTACAGAAGAACCGAACATCAATCAAGAAACGGTTCGTCTAATAATAACTGAAGATGTTGGTACGAGAAAGATTTGTGCAAAAATGGTCCCCAAAACAGCGATTTTTAACCTCAAAACAAATTTCAGTACTACCACAGCCACCTTATTCACCAGATGTCGCTCTGTGCGACTTATTTCTATTTCTGATAGTCCAAACGGCGGTAAAGGGACACCATTTTCAAACAACACAAGATGTCCGAACAGCTGCGATGAGGATCTTGGAGGCTATTACAAAAGATGAGTTCCAGAAATGTTACCATCAATGGCAGAAGCGCTGTAAGAAGTGTGTGCAATCGGAAGGAACTACTTTGAAGGAGACGACACTGAACTTGACTAAAACGGTAAGCAACTTTTTTCTCACATCAGTCTCATTACTTTATTGTCGCATCTCGTACACTGTTGTGTCGTGTGACCACCAGCGCATCTGCCGAAGCGGGAAGCGTGACCGCATGGAAGTTGTAACATTGTTGGGGGGTGAGCGGCTTGTTGTAAACCTCTACATTGTCGACCATGTGAAGAAATAATTTTAACTTGAGAAGGTCGCGGGACCTGGCCGTGTCGGCCAGTTCTACCATGTAGTTGTGTGATGGCCTCACTGTGCCGAACTGAGTCATTCGATTTACACGAATGCACTCCCATCCAAGGGAAGTGAGTTCCGCGTGTACTGTCTCGATCGGGGTTTGAGAGTCTGCCCCCTTGATCACGTACTGCTGAGTATTTTCCAAGACTGTCCTGCACGTGAACTGTTCTACATTTTTTCTTTTGGAAAGTCGAGCTGATTCCTGTAGCCTGATTTGTTCTCCACGAACAGTGCTGGGTGGTCCCCGGTGAGTTGGAGTAAAATGTTGTGGAGTTGTGTTTGTTACTGCCAGACGCTGTGGCCGAGCGGCTCTAGGCTCTTCAGTCCAGAATCGCGCTGCTGCTACGGTCGCAGGTTCGAATCCTGCCTCGGGCATGGATGTGTGTGATGTCCTTAGGTTAGTTAGGTTTAAGTAGCTCTAAGTCTAGGAGACTGATTGTGGTGTCACCGCAAGACACCACACTTGCTAGGTGGTAGCCTTTAAATCGACCGCGGTCCGTTACTATACGTCGGACCCGCGTGTCGCCACTATCAGTGATTGCAGACCGAGCGCCGCCACACGGCAGGTCTAGAGAGACTTCCTATCACTCGCCCCAGTTGTACGGCCGACTTTGGTAGCGATGGTTCACTGACAAATTACGCTCTCATTTGCCGAGACGATAGTTAGCATAGCCTTCAGCTACGTCATTTGCTACGACCTAGCAAGGCGCCATTATCATTTGCTATTTATCTTGTGATGCATGTACCGTCAGACCGATGTTTACCAATCATGGATTAAAGTTAAGTATTCCAGAAGCTACGTACTTTTTTTACTAGACTCAACTCCTTTAACTGTTCCAGACCTCACGCCAGCCTGCGTGAGCTTAACGCGTGCCTTTTGGCTATCTCCTAGTGGCTTGGCTGCCTTGCTTAGAGCCATTTGAACCATTTAGTGTTTGTTATTATTTCTTTGTTTAGGAGACTAAGGTTTCCGTAGGTGTGTACAATGACTGGTGGGGAGCCAGAGGAGGACTTGTTTGGATTCTGCGTAGCTGGTTGTTTATTTGTGTGTGGTGCAGTCGCAGGTTTGTTTGTATTGTTCCCTGTGTTGCAATTTTGCGTTGTAGTTGGAGTTGGCAGCAGCTCTCTGCGGTTGCCTCGTAAGTCTGTGGAGTCACTTGTTTGTGTGTTTTCAAGTGATTTGGGAGCGACCTGCCGCCACGGTCCATCTTCAGAGTTGTTTGCGTCTCCTGCCGGCTGTGGCTCCGGTTCTGTCGGTGTCTGAGCAGCCAGAGGTGAAATCGGGGGGCATATCTAATGTGTTTGCGGCAGGCGCTTGTGTGTGCGCTGCGTGTGTCGGTGCTCGTGTGTGTTCACCCTCCATCAGCAGCTCCATCAGCTTTTGCTGATCGCCGATCAGCTGGTCCTTCGAGGCAACTGCCTCTTGAGACGCGAAGAGTGGGACGGAGATGCTGGCGGGAACAGCCGGCATCTCCGCCTCTTGTGCTACAGCTTTGCTGCAGGTTACTGGAGGGGATATGCAGGAAGGATCGGACATATTTCCTGCATAGGGATGTTTTTATTTGGATAGGTTCAAGGAGGGAGGGGGGGGGGGAGGGTACGACAATTTTGCTCTTTTCGATAACGACAACTTTTACTTTTCCGGCGAGAGTGCAATATATTGTGTACCTTTAGAAGAGGGGAGTCCCTTCGACCCATCTGCGCGAAGTGCAATGCGTGGCGCAAGAGAGCGCGGGTAGAAGAAAGCGGCCTGCAGTGTGCGGGGCTATGCGACGTGAACGGGCCCCTGACACTGAGAAACCCTCCCAAAGAACGGAAGAGTCCCGCTGGGGTGTTTGCAGTCGAGGTTGCTCAGAGTTGAGCCGAAGCTCTTCCCGCTTAGCGCTCGGAAGCGTTCAGCGGCTAGCGCTAGTTGGCGGCGCTCTGAAGACCGTCACCGGCAGGTATGCCTGTTGCAGCTTATTAGAGACCACTATCCGCGGGCAGCTACGCCACGTGCAGAGAGCAGCAGTCTGCTCGGGTCGGCTGCTCGACTGCGAAATTGACTGAGTTCAAGTGTCTCGTCTACGACGTAATCTATAAAAATGGCAGTGATAAAGGGTATGAAATCAAACTGAAACCGGGACTGTTTCAATAATACTGGAAGAGAAGCGCTAAAGAGATGCAGAAAGAACTTTAAAAATTAACAGAAAAACTCGTTTTCTGGTACGAACCAAAATGATAGGATCCAATAATAAAAGGCCTTCGGCAAATGGAAAAGCAAGATACGAAAACGTGCGTAAAAGTTTGCACTAGAAAATGAGGAGCTTCTGGATAAGGGCAGAATTGAGTGTGAAATCAGTTACAGAGAATTTTTCGCAGAAAAAAATAAATGAAAGGATTATATTTGGCAATGTCAGAGGTATTGATCCAGAAGCAAGCCGTATATTGTACATAGGATATGTATAGGCTGAAGATCAATGGCCACCCCGAGGAGAAGATTGCGAAATCAGAAGCTAATCTGAAGCGCCATGAGGAGATAGCGAATGGTATACCAGGTGCTCTAAAATTCCCCTTGCAAACTTCTAGAACTTGTAGAGGGAAGAGAGTATATAATATTTTGAATTGGAAACCATGTCCTGGGACATACCGTTTCCGTGGTACAGCCGTTTGGAAACTTGTCTGGTATATACCATGTATGCAACACTGTAGTCATGGGGGGAGGTGCTTATGTCGGATCGGCTGATGTCATTTGACTTCTGTCCTGCCTCTCTGACCTCTTTCGAGCCTCATGCACGTGTCTGTGAGCGTTAGAGCAAAATAGTTGAGTACCCGTTCGCAGAATAAACCTACATGATTCTTTTGTATGGCGAAGCTCACAGTAGTGGAAGAGCTGCCCGTCGGTTTTATCAAGATCGTTATCCACAACGTCCGACTCAAACGCATACCTTTACCGTCAGCAGTCGTGACAGTAGTGCTCCAAGGAGACGCCGCACACTCGATTTGGAATCGGATTGTTTGCAAAAATGATCAATAATTCTTTCATGATGTGGCGCCACAGTCATAATATATTTCTTTAAACTCAGTACCGCCATTAGACTGTTTTTTATTTGCAGTGTTACATTTACACGATCATGATTTCGGCTTTAAAGTGCCATTGTCAAGTGTTTTAATGTTATACAGTGCCTAAGATGGCATACTGTCGTATTTAAAATACACTATTAGACACGTATTTTAAATATGACAGTATGCCATCTTAGGCACTGTATAACATTAAAACACTTGATAATAACACTTTAAAGCCGAAATCATGATCGTTTAAATGTAACACTGCAAATAAAAAATAAAAAATGTCGTGTGACTAGGGCCTCCCGTCGGGTAGACCGTTCGCCAGGTGCAAGTCTTTCGATTTGACGCCACTTCGGCGACTTCCGCGTCGATGGGGATAAAATGACGATGATTAGGACAACACAACACCCAGTCCGTGAGCGAACAAAATCTCCGACCCAACCGAGAATCGAACCCAGGCCCTTAGGATTGACATTCTGTCGCGCTGACCACTCAGCTACCGGGGGCGGACACTGCAAATAAAAAACAGTCTAATGGCGGTACTGACTTTAAAGAAAAATCATTAAGTTTCCTTTTTGTTCCTTAGGTTATTAAGTCAAGTCTAGTAAATTAATTGCAAAAGTGATCGCGTTACCACCATGTTTTCAAATGGTTGTATCACGGAAAAGGTATGTTTCCAGGCATGGGTTTCAATTTAAAGTATTGTCTACTCAGTCCCCCCTAAAAGACTTAGAAATTTGTAAGGGAAATTTTAGAGCACGTTATAGTAGAGTGAAAGCGATTACGCATTCCACACTTCCCTCTTAAACGAAGTGCGACAGGTTATCGGTGATGAAACTTCCTGGCAGATTAAAACTGTGTGCCGGACCGAGACTCGAAGTCGGGACCTTTGCCTTTCGCGGGCAAGTGCTCTACCAACAGAGCTACCGAAGCGCGACTCACGCCCCGTCCTCACAGCTTTACTTCTGCCAGTACCTCGTCACCTACCTTCCAAACTTTACAGAAGCTCTCCTGCGAACCTTGCAGAACTAGCACTCCTGAAAGAAAGGATATTGCGGAGACATGGCTTAGCCACAGCCTAGGGTATGTTTCCAGAATGAGATTTTCACTCTGCAGTGGAGTGTGCACTGCTATGAAACTTCCTGCCAGAATAAAACTGTGAGGAGAGGGCGTGAGTCGCGCTTCGGTAGCTCTGTTGGTAGAGCACTTCCCCGCGAAAGGCAAAGGTCCCGAGTTCGATTCTCGGTCCGACACAGAGTTTTAATCTGCCAGGAAGTTTCATATTAGCGCACACTCCGCTGCAGAGTGAAAATCTCATTCTGGTTATCGGTGATGTTGCACTCTGATATTTAGTGAGATCAGTGGCATGTCATTTACGAAAGCGTTTGGTCGGAAATTCCTAGAGTTTTCCTGTTCATCTGCCAGTGACACTCCCTCCTTTACTTGTTCGACTCGCTTGTGGCTCAGGGGAAGAGAGGTTGGTGGTAAGCCTTCGTGTGGACTCGAATTTCTAATTTTATCTTGACGTTCTTTTCGCAAAATGTACGTAGGAGAACACAGTATATTGGCTGGCTCCTCTGAGAACGAACTTTAATAGTATACTGTAACGTGACGCAGAACGCCTCTTTTGAATCGACTGCCACTGGAGTTGACTGAACATCTCTGTGACACCTTCGCTCTTGCTAAATGAACTTGTAACGAAACCTCCTGCTCTTCTTTCGATCTTCTCTGTTTCCTCTGTCAGTCTCATCTGGAAAGGATCCCATACTGACGAGCAACATTCATATATTGATTGAACGAGTGTTTTGTAAGCTACTTCCTTTGTCGATGGCCTACATTTCCTGAGGAGTCTTCCAAATAAACTCAGTCTGCAGTTAATTTCATATGGCTGTTCTACGGGGTGTTCAAAAAAGTCTCTCCGCAGTGCTGTATGATTGTTAGCCGCGCGTGCCGTATGATTATTCGCCTGCCTGAGTTACTTCCCCTCATGTGGACTCTCCCAACATTCCACTGCGTCGTTTATCTCAGTCAGCGTCAGTAGTATCGGCGGGGTGTGTCGTTACGTGTTGACGTGAACGTTTAAGTTTAGTTCCTTTGTTCGTTTGTTTCGTTTTTGTCACTGTTAAATGCTAACCATTGACGAACGTGTGTTTTTAGTTCAAAGCTGGTGGTATATACACAATTTCAATTCGTCAAACATTTAATTCAGTTTTCCCGGAGACAACACTCCCACATCGCGATACTGTGCGAGATCTGATTAGCAAATTTCGTAGTACGGGTTCAGTGAAAGATGCACCGAGAAGTGGTCGTCCTACCGTTTTGTCTGAGGATAAACTGCTCGATGTTTCCGATAAAATGTCCATGAGTCCGAACAAGTCAGTAAGAAAACTCGCCCATGAAACCGATGTTAGTGTCGCAACGGCCCACACAGCTGTAAGAAAAAATTAGAACTTTCCCCATACAAAGTGACAGTCGTGCAACAACTGAAAAATACGGACCATGGCAAGAGACTGCATTATTGTCAATGGTTCGAAAATTTCGTTCAACAAAATGGAAGGCATATTTTTAATGAAAAGTTTTTCACTGATGAGGCGTGGTTTCATCTACCCGGGTACATGAACTTGCAAAATTTTCGTATGTGGAGTACTGCAAACCCATTGTGTATTCATGAGGAACCACTTCATTCCGTGAAAATAGGAGTCTGGATTGCAATTTCTAGACGTCGGATTGTGGGTCGCACATTTTTCAACGAAACAAAAAAATGGGTTCAAATGGCTCTGAGCACTATGGGACTTAACATCTTAGGCAATCAGTCCCCTAGAACTTAGAACTACTTAAACTTAACTAACCTAAGGACATCACACACATCGATGCCCGAGGCAGGATTCGAACCTGCGACAGTAGCAGTCCCGCGGTCCCGCACTGCAGCGCCTAGAACCGCACGGCCACCGCGGCCGGCTCAACGAAACAATAAACGCACAACGATACTGCAGTGATACTCTGTACCCATTCATAGGAGAACTTACGTTAAGTGAAATACTGAACCGTTATTTTCAACAAGATGGTGCAACCGCGCATACAGCTCGCGTTTCAGTGTCACTGCTTGCTGATGTTTTTGGTTATCGCATAATTTCACAGGGACTTTGGTCTCCACGATCGCCTGACCTAACACCACCTTTTTTCTTCTGGGCTGCAGCGAAAGCAACAGTCTATAAATACCGTCCAAAATCCATCGATGAATTGAAAACTACAATATCCACTTTCACTGCATCTGTTACGAAGAAATGTTACAGCACGTGTTTGGAAACATGATTAGACGAACTGATTTGTGTATTCAACAACAGGGTGGACACTTTCAACATTTAATGTGAAAATATGTAAGTAAAAATGAATATTCAATGAATTAATAACTTGTATTTCACTGAGTTTCATTTCGGTATATTCACTGCGGCATACGGCACACGCGGCTAACAGTCACACTGCACTGCGGACAGACGTTTTAAACACCCCGTACTTCAAATCGCTTGCTTCACTTATTCATATACAGTTTATGGAAGTAATTGCTTGCAGTAGTTGTTCTAGCCGTGCGGGATTAGCCGAGCGGTTTAAGGCGCTGCAGTCGTGAACTGTGCAGCCGGTCCCGGCGGAGGTTCGAGTCCTCCCTCGGGCATAGGTGTGTGTGTTTGTCCTTAGGATAATTTAGGTTATGTAGTGTGTAAGCTTAGGGACTGATGACCTTAGCAGTTAAGTCCCATAAGATTTCGAACACACACGACACACCAGTAGATGTTCTACCATTGTCTAATGATGCAGTAAAGAGTCTTTCTGGCTATGTGTAAGTACATCTGTTTACGTTGATGTTCAATTGCCTTTCCCTGCACCAAGCGTCTATCCTTTTCAGGACTTCCTGCAGTCGCTTCAGTTTTCTAGTTTCGCGACTTCTCTGTATACAACAATATCAACGGCGAATAACATCATGGAGCTTCCGACATTATCTCCTAGGTGAATCACCTAACACTTGAATCGCAAATATGGCGGAAATGGAAAGTGTTATACACAACTGGCCATTAAAATTGTTACACCAAGAAGAAATGCAGATGATAAACGGGTATTCATTGGACAAAAATATTATACTAGAACTGACATGTGATTACATTTTCACGCAATTTGGGTGCAAAGATCCTGAGAAATCAGTACCCAGAACAACCAACTCTGGCCGTAATAACGGCCTTGCTACGCCTGGGCATTGAGTCAAACAGAGCTTGGAAGGGGTGTACAGGTACAGCTGCCCATGCAGCTTCAACACGATACCACAGTTCATCAAGAGTAGTGACTGGCGTATTGTGACGAGCCAGTTGCTCGGCCACCATTGACCAGACTTTTTCAATTGGTGAGAGATCTGGAGAATGTGCTGGCCAGGGCAGCAGTCGAACATTTTCTGTATCCAGAAAGGCCCGTACAGGACCTGCAACATGCGGTCGTGCATTATCCTCCAGAAATGTAGGGTTTCGCAGGGATCGAATGAAGGGTACAGCCACGGGTCGTAACACATTTGAAATGTAACTCCCACTGTTCAGAGTGCCGTCAATGCGAACAGGAGGTGACCGAGACGTGTAACCAATGGCACCCCATACCATCACGCCGGGTGATACGCCAGTATGACGATGACGAATACCCGATTCCAATGTGCGTTCACCGTGATGTCGCCAATCACGGATGCCACCATCATGATGTAATCAGAACCTGGATTCATCCGAACAAGTGACGTTTTGCCATTCGTGCACCCAGGTTCGTCGTTGAGTACACCATCGCATGCGCTCCTGTCTGTGATGCAGCGTCTAGGGTAACCGCAGCTATGGTCTCCGAAATGATAGTCCATGCTGTTGCAAACGTCGTCCAACTGTTCGTGCAGATGGTTGTTGTCTTGCAAACGTCCCCAGCTATTGACTCAGGGATCGAGACGTGGCTGCACGATCGGTTACAGCGATGCGGATAAGATGCCTGTTATCTCAACTGCTAGTGATACAAGGCCGTTGGGATTCAGCACGGCGTTCCGTATTACCCTCCTGAACCCAGTGATTCCATATTCTGCTAACATTCATTGGATCTCGACCAACGCTAGCAGCAATGTCGCGATACGATAAACCACAATCGCGATAGGCTATAATCCGACCTTTATCAAAGTCGGACACGTGATGGTACGCATTTCTCCTCCTTACACGAGGCATCACAACAACGTTTCACCAGGCAACGGCGGTCAACTGCTGTTTGTGTATGAGAAATCGATTGGAAACTTTCCTCATGTCAGCACGTTGTAGGTGTCGCCTCCGGCGCCAACCTTGTGTTAATACTCTGAAAAGCTAATCATTTGCGTATCACAGCATCTTCTTCCTGTCGGTTAAATTTCGCGTCTGTAGCACGTCATCTTCGTGGTGTAGCAATGTTAATGGCCAGTAGTGTAGATGAGCTATTTTCACAAAATCGGGTGGCCGTCAGGTGCTCGTATTGTCTGCCAATAAACAGATTGTAATAATACTTAGAAAGTGTACTTTTGTGAAAAGATATACTTTTTTTTAATGGAACGGTGCCTATTAACACTTACAAACTAAATGTAGGGTAAATTTGAATATCAGTGGTGTTCGTTGCAGGATTCTAGTGAGAGTGGCTTACGAGATACTGTGTTTTGAAATGTTTCCACACTGACACTTGTTTGTGCCATTCAACCTGCGTTGTCGGTAGGTACGATGTTGTTATGTTTGCTTGCAGTGTGCATGGATGTTCCTTGAGTGCATTGTGACTTGCTAGTCAGTTAGTCTGTGACAGTCCAAGCAGTCCGTAGTGAATGGACGATGGGATTTAATAATGCAGAAAAAGCCGACATTCTCGTGGTGTATGGAGGGTGTCGGAAGCATGCAGTTCGTTCTTGGACGGTGTAAGCAGCAAGATATCCCAGTCGATGTCAACCGTATCGGCAGTTGTTTATGAACCTCTTCAACCAATTACGTGAAGGTGATGGTGTAGAACCTAGACAACGTTCAGAAGAAAACAAGTGACACCGGAGGAGAAGGAAATTAATGTTCTTGCTGCTGTTGCAGTTCATCCGCACGTTCTCTCGTGGAATCGCAAGAGGAAGTGGCATGAATCAGGATAGTGTGTTGTGCTTTCTCCTCTGACATAGGTTCCATCCCTCTCACGTCTCTCTCCATCAATAGCTGTACATTGACAGACAGGATACTCCTGGTGTTTCATGTATCTTGTTTAGTGATGAAGCCATATTTACGAATCATTTACTACTGGACAATTGACAATCCCGGTTGGCTTCAACAGGTGGAATGTCAGCGTCCCTGGAGTGTAAAGTGAGATGTGAGATAGTGAACCATACCCTCATAGTCGCGTTTTTGACAGACGGAACACTGACCGCGTAAAAGTATCGCAGCCTCCGAACATACCATCTCCCGTGGATGCTGGGAGACTAGGAGGAACCTGTGGTACTAACATGATAGCTATCCAGCCCTTAGTACACGAAGTACTGCAGCATATCTTCAAGAATTGTCTCCAAATCGATGGATTAAACTCAGAGGATCTGCACCTTGGCTCGCCTGTTCACAGGATTTGACGCCTGTAGACTTTTTTCTGGCTACAACTACATACCAGCTACACCCAATGATATGCAAATACATATTACTGCACCCTTCTCGGACGTCGCCGCTGAAACGATAGCACGTGTGCAGTAGTCGTTCGATAGGAAGCGTGAATTGCCGCTGCCGGAGGTCATTTTGAACACGATGTGTGATGGTCAACTGTCTCGTTATTGGTCAGTTCTTTAGTTGGTGTTGTTCCTTAGTATGTTTTACCGCAGGTATTGTACAATTATCGGTGTGGGAACTCTCCACAATACGATACCTTGTAAACTACACGCACTATAATCCTGCCGCAAACACTACTGACACTCTAATTAACCTTGCTTTTAGTTTGTGCCGCGCGGGATTAGCCGAGCGGTCTATGGCGCTGCAGTCATGGACTGTGCCGCTGGTCCCGGCGGAGGTTTGAGTCCTCCCTCGGGCATGGGTGTGTGTGTGTTTGTCTTTAGGATAATTTAGGTTAAGTAGTGTGTAAGCTTAGGGACTGATGACCTTAGCAGTTAAGTCCCATAAGACTTCACACACATTTTAGTATGTCATGTCACTAGCCATTGCTCCATTTAAAAAGTGTATGTTTGCACATGAAATACACTTCTTATATATTATTACAATCTTCTTATTGGCTAAAAATACGAGCTCCTGACTACTAATCCATTTTGTGAAGACGGCACATCTATACCAATTTCCATTTCCGCCGTATTTGCGGTGCCTGTTTTAGGTGATTACATACGTATTTTTGTTTGTAAGGCGACAGTGCGGAACTTAATTTAACGTTGAGACCAAGCAATACTTCCATACATATGAAAACTTTAAAATTTGTAACGGAAATGACTCTAAATTCTAGGCAGCCAAGCAATCTATCTCCTCTATTTTCTGTTTCATGAGAGTGTTGTTTCTTTGATGGTGGATAACAAAAGAATGTTTGCACCGAAAATAAGGCAAAGATGGGATTTAAAGTCTCGTGACCAGGGACATCAGTAATGAACTAATACATTGGTTGAATAGACACGGGACTTTCTTGGAGAAACTTTGCAGGCATACTCCTGTACTGATTCAGGTCGACCAACGAATACTTAAACGTCTACAACCAAGCTGAAATGAATGTGCCTATAACGTTTTTTAGTATTTTTATTTTACTGAACGTCGGCGACTTGCGCTTCGATGATGATGAAATGATGATGAGGACTTCACACAGACCCAGTCCCGGGTAGAGAATAGTCCCCACCCGCCAAACTGAAATTCAAGCTACCTGCTCCTGCAGTTATCTACCTCTATCGATTTCATAACCACTCTCTCTCACCAAACGCTAACATTTTACTTGGTTGTGACACAGACCAACTTTAAGACAAAACAGTGTTCTGTTTCTGCGGGAAGGCAATTATGTCACAACATGTGGACTCCGTTAGTGGTGAAATGTGTGATAGTAAACGAATTTAAGGTTCTTGGGAAAACTTACAGTGTACTGGAATATGTAGGTTGCATCTGCTCCAATTTCTCCCTGTTGGTACAACGGAAGGTTCTTGGTAGAATAATCCATGGACTGTCCCGTAAAAACGTGGTCCTCAGATAAGGCTGACTCACTGGGTTACGAAAAGCACCTTTCAAGTCCTGCACGAGTAAGAAGAATTGTGAAGACACCAGCTTTCCACAAACCCAACTCATCCCTTACCGAGCAGAGATGGCGCAGTGTCTCTGTAATGACCAGACAGTTGCCATTTTTTCGGGTTATGTCTAATCTTGTTGAAATATTGGCAAAATACTGGAAGAGCGAAATGAACTTAAACAGCTTCTTACTCTCCCTTCCTTGTGGTTGTTTACTCCTAGCTAAAGTTGTGTACGTCTGTCAAGGAAAATTCGCCTGAATATGAAATAAATTAACGCAGTAATAGGAAATTAATGGACCGATAAGTTTAGAGTCAATGACGGTGCAGTCAAGTGAAATGCTATCAGTGCAAACCGATCAGTATTGTAACAACTGAAAATTTCTACTAGGCTTGGACTATAATCTGTATTTGCTGCAATCAGTCACAGTAGAGGTTAGGCTGTCTGAACAATCCTCACGGTAAAGTCAAAATTTCATTATCAATGATGTTTCAGCCTTTCTTTTCCGAAGACACTACCACAAGTTCTCCCAAAGGGTATGCAGGAATTGAAGTACTGGAGGAACGGAGGCAGTGTACGATTGCGGCTTATTTTGACACAAGGAATGTGTGCGAAATGACTTAAATTCACTGAAATGAAATAAATGGATTGATGGGAAGGAAAGCAATAAAGATTCAGTGATGTAAAATCTACTTCTACATTTACCGCCATACACCGCAAGCCAGCTTACGGCATTTGGTGGAGGTTACTTTGTGTAGAAATGTCAATTCCCCCTTTCCTTGTTGCAGTCGCGTGTGGTCCGCGGGAGAAACGATTACTGGTAAGCCACCACGTGGGCGCGAATCTCACAAATTTTATTTTCATGGTCCATTCGCAAGATATACGTGGGAGGAAGCAAGCACTAGACCATAAAGTGATGCAGAACGCCTCTCTTGCAGCTTTTGCCACTGGAGTTGACTGAACATCTCCGTGAAGGTTTCGCGCTTGCTAAATCAACCTTTAACGAAACGTGCAGCTCTCCTTTGGATCTTTTCTCTTTCCTCTGTCAGTTCTATCTGGTACAGATCTCATACTGACGAGCAGTTTTCAAGTATTGGTCGAACGTTTGTTTTGTGAGCTACTTCCTTGATGGACTAAATTTCTTGCGGATTGTTCCAATGAGTCTCAGTTTGCCATCTGCCTTACTCGTGACTAATTTTGTGTGGTCGTTCCGCTTCAAACCGCTCCGTACACATACTCCTAAATATCTTATGGAAGTAGCTGCTTCCACTGATTGCTCCGCAACCTTGTAATTATACAATAAAGAGTCTTTCTGTCTATGTTTTCGCAGTTTGTTACATTCGTTTGCGATGAGGGTCAATTGCCAGTCCCTGTAACAAGCGTCGATCCTCTACAAGTTTTCCTGCATTTCGTTACAATTTTCTAACGCTGCGAAACATCTGTTTACAACATTATCCGCAATAAACCTCGTGGAACTTCCGACATTATCTACTAGGCCATTTATGTATATTGTGGAAAGTAACGGTCCTGTAACACTCTCCTAGGGCACACCTGAAGTTTCTTTTACCCCTGAAGAATTATCTCCGTTAAGAATGACATACAGTCTTCTGCTCGCTTGAAACTCTTTCATCCAGTCACACTGTTGGTCTGATATTCCACATACTCGTATTTTGTTCATTAGACAGTAGACACGTAACGTGTATCCACAGGACATGTGGCCTGTAATTGAAGAAGTGTCATGATGATCTCTCCATTGGCAAAAGATTCCGGAATAGTCCCCCATCCGGATCTCCGGGAGGGGACTGCCAAGGGGGAGGTTACCATGAGAAAAAGATTGAATAATCAACGAAAGGATAACGTTCTACGAGTCGGGGCGTGGAATGTCAGAAGCTTGAACGTGGTAGGGAAACTAGAAAATCTGAAAAGGGAAATGCAAGGGCTCAATCTAGATATAGTAGGGGTCAGTGAAGTGAAGTGGAAGGAAGACAAGGATTTCTGGTCAGATGAGTATCGGGTAATATCAACACCAGCAGTAGGCAGTAGGCAGTAGGCAGTACAGTTGAAGAGGAATGGACATCTCTAAAAAGGGCCATCACAGAAGTTGGGAAGGAAAACATAGGTACAACGAAGGCAGCTGCGAAGAAACCATGGGTAACAGAACAAATACTTCAGTTGATTGATGAAAGGAGGAAGTACAAACATGTTCAGGGAAAATCAGGCATACAGAAATACAAGTCGCTGAGGAATGAAATAAATAGGAAGTGCAGGGAAGCTAAGAAGAAATGGCTGCTGGAAAAATGTGAAGACATCGAAAAAGACATGATTGTCGGAAGGACAGACTCAGCATACAAGAAAGTCAAAACAACCTTTGGTGACATTAAAAGCAACGGTGGTAACATTAAGAGTGCAACGGGAATTCCACTGTTAAATGCAGAGAAGAGAGCAAACAGGTGGAAAGAATACATTGAAAGCCTCTATGAGGGTGAAGATTTGTCTGATGTGATAGAAGAAGAAACAGGAGTCGATTTAGAAGAGATAGGGGATCCAGTATTAGAATCGGAATTTAAAAGAGCTTTGGAGGACTTACGGTCAAATAAGGCACAAGGGATAGATAACATTCCATCAGAATTTCTAAAATCATTGGGGGAAGTGGCAACAAAACGACTATTCACGTTGGTGTGGAGAATATATGAGTCTGGCGATATACCATCTGACTTTCGGAAAAGCATCATCCACACAATTCCGAAGACGGCAAGAGCCGACAAGTGCGAGAATTATCGCACAATCAGCTTAACAGCTCATGCATCGAAGCTGCTTACAAGAATAATATACAGAAGAATGGAAAAGAAAATTGAGAATGCGCTAGGTGACGATCAGTTTGGCTTTAGGAAAAGTAAAGGGACGAGAGAGGCAATTCTGACGTTACGGCTAATAATGGAAGCAAGGCTAAAGAAATATCAAGACACTTTCATAGGATTTGTCGACCTGGAAAAAGCGTTCACAATATAAAATGGTACAAGCTGTTCGAGATTCTGAAAAAAGTAGGGGTAAGCTATAGGGAGAGACGGGTCATATACAATATGTACAACAACCAAGAGCGAATAATAAGAGTGGACGATCAAGAACGAAGTGCTCGTATGAAGAAGGATGTAAGGCAAGGCTGTAGCCTTTCGCCCCTACTCTTCAATCTGTACATCGAGGAAGCAATGATGGAAATAAAAGAAAGGTTCAAGAGTGGAATTAAAATACAAGGTGAAAGGATATCAATGATACGATTCGCTGATGACATTGCTATCCTGAGTGAGAGTGAAGAAGAATTAAATGATCTGCTGAACGGAATGAACAGTCTAATGAGTACACAGTATGGTTTGAGAGTAAATCGGAGAAAGACGAAGGTAATGAGAAGTAGTAGAAATGAGAACAGCGAGAAACTTAACATCAGGATTGATGGTCACGAAGTCAATGAAGTTAAGGAATTCTGCTACTTAGGCAGTAAAATAACCAATGACGGACGGAGCAAGGAGGACATCAAAAGCAGACTCGCTATGGCAAAAAAGGTATTTCTGGCCAAGAGAAGTCTACTAATATCAAATACCGGCCTTAATTTGAGGAAGAAATTTCTGAGGATGTACGTCTGGAGTACAGCATTGTATGGCAGTGAAACATGGACTGTGGGAAAACCGGAACAGAAGAGAATAGAAGCATTTGAGATGTGGTGCTATAGACGAATGTTGAAAATTAGGTGGACTGATAAGGTAAGGAATGAAGAGGTTCTACGCAGAATCGGAGAGGAAAGGAATATGTGGAAAACACTGATAAGGAGAAGGGACAGGATGATAGGACATCTGCTAAGACATGAGGGAATGACTTCCATGGTACTAGAGGGAGCTGTAGAGGGCAAAATCTGTAGAGGAAGACAGAGATTGGAATACGTCAAGCAAATAATTGAGGACGTAGGTTGCAAGTGCTACTCTGAGATGAAGAGGTTAGCACAGGAAAGGAATTCGTGGCGGGCCGCATCAAACCAGTCAGTAGACTGATGGCCAAAAAAAAAAAAGACAGTAGATATGGCTGATTTACCGTATCGAATGTCTTTTGGAAGTATCTACCTGGGCTCCCGTATCTATCGTTTTCTGTGTCTGATACTATACAATGCAGTACCGTACAATAGAAAACTGTTCACTAACGCTAGAGTACAGTAACCTATTTTGCCACGAGATATACACCACGCAAAAATGTCCGGGTTTTTTGTCCGGAAGTCACTGGTGGAAACACCAGTGACAGTGAATGTTTAAGTCAGGCCAGGAGGAGTGTTTAGATAGTTGTATGGTTAAGGCAACTCCTCGCGAAATCCAGAAAATCCTGATTTGAGTCCTAATTTGGCACAAATGGTCGGTTATTTTCAGCCGAAATATCGACCAAATAAAACAGTATCTTCTGACTGCAGTGCCAAAAACTCGAGCAACAGCCGTCACGCAGGGAAAAGTTCAAGATGAACAGGTTCGCAATGCTTACCGGTGTTAAGAGCAAGTAGCAGATTTTAAGACGGCACGGTTGCTTATGACTGTTCAAGGTAAGTAATCAAAGAATCCTCAGTGGTTAGCGGCAAATGCGTCAGAGCTTTAAACGCGCTCTGACGTACATGGAATTCTCATTGCTGCGGCGCGGCTGAGTGTCCCACAGAGCAGAGGGAACCTGTTTGTCCGCGAGCCGTCACGCGGCTGGGCGCAGGTTCAAGGAGAGCTGCGACCCCATAGTCATAGGCGTAGGGCGACGGAGCACCAAGTACGCTAGCTGTGTCTGCCACCTTTTATTTGCTTGCATCCTGTGGTCCCCACGCAACGAGAGGTAGCACGTCAGGACTCCTGTGGTCCCACCATGCGTGGGCTATTAATACGAAGTGTTCGGAGTCGTTAGTCGCGATACCACTGTTGTTCAAATACAGTGACTGACAAAAACAAAGCGAAGTCCACAGAAGACGGGATCACAATGTAACAACGCACACATCGGCGACTATGTAAATAATCAGAGCTGCAATTCTCAATGACAGTTACACGGTCACCAGAGTGCATTACGAAATTAGAAATATATTAATACCGTCAGCTGCGCACGGGCGTTGATATAGATCAACGGGGACAGGTGAAAATGTGTGACCGGACCGGGACTCGAACCCGGTATCTCCTGCTTACGTGGCAGACGCTCTATCCATCTGAGCCACCGAGGGCACAGAGGATAGTGCGACTGCAGGGACTGCCTCGCGCACGCCTCCCGCGAGACTCAGATTCTCACCTTGTACGTCCACACACTACATTCGTAGTGTCCCACCTCAACACACTCATTACTCGTGGAAGACATTCTTCCAAGTCCCGCAAGAGTTCGGGGAATATGTGTGCATCCGCACAGAAGAAGAAGGTCATGGCCGGTATCGCCAGAGCTATAGATTTATATGGATATGGTGTCTGTTCTTTCGGACACGTCCGAAAGAACAGACACCATATCCATATAAATCTAGGGTGCATTAAGGTTGCTCATGCACAGTTTTGCTGTCAAGGCTGGTAGGGTACATAAAGGCCGTGAACACCACAGATCACTGTGAAGGACACTCGTTTAAGGCAGCATAGTCAGCATCTCAGAGATTTTAAAAAGAGCCTGTTCCTGAGTCTCCAGTCGGCCGACTGGTCGAATCGTGCAACATCAGGATCTGAGAGGCATTCGGATGTGACAGAGAGCTCACTTAGCACTGTGCAGGGACGTGCGGGTAGACATATTCGTCGCCAAGTATCCAGTCAACCATGTCTGATAACCACATCATAACCACTTGACATCCGCACCCGCCTTCTGTAGCGCGCCGGCCAGTGTGGCTGAGCGATTGTAGGCGCTTGAGTCTGGAACCGTGCGACCGCTAAGGTCGCAGGTTCGAATCCTGCCACGGGCATGTTTGTGTGTGATGTCCTTAGGTTAGTTAGGTTTAAGTAGTTCTAAGTTCTAGAGGACTGATGACCTAAGATATTAAGTCCCATAGTGCTCAAAGCCATTTGAACCATCTGTAGCGCAGGATTTAGGCAGGGTGGGATTCCAGCTGTGTGTTGTGTCTGAGAGGGGCTCAATGAAACTGTTGTTATTATACATCAGAATATTTCTCATAATTTTATAGAGATACACTTTCAACAAAACAGAGCATTGCTGTAGATCGTTACGATCCTTGAGTAGGACTGCACAACAATCATTATTAGACTGTCTTCAATTAAATAAAAGAATTAAAATCTCTGCACTAATATATACAACCGGGCAACAACATTGTCTACCGTATCTTGCCCTCCGCCACAACCAGTTAAAAGATCCGACTTGAGACGGAAACATAAGAGGGCAGACCAAACTTTAAACTCCACTAGGTCCATAACTGACAAATACACACTACTACTACTACTACTGTCACCAGATAAATACCACAACGAACTACACACAACTTTCTACCAAACTACCTACGGATGTATATCAGTAAAGTGACACACAATAACACAAACAATTGATTGTTCACATAGAACAAGCAGTAAGATCAATTCTTGGGAGTCACACTCAGGGCGTACGTAAGAGAATTAAACAGTTTAGTATTAATACAACGTAAATGTAAATGCCGTGTGACTAGGGCCCCCGTCGGGTTAACCGTTCGCCGGGTGCAAGTCTTTGATTTGACGCCACTTCGGCGACTTGCGCGTCGATGGGGATGAAATGATAATGATTAGGACAACACAACACCCAGTCCCTGAGCGGAGAAAATCTTCGACCCAGCCGGGAATCGAACCCGCGCTCTTAGGACCGACAGTCTGTCGCGCTGACTATTCAGCTACCGGGGGCGGACATTAATACAATTAATGATGATCAAAGCTTGTAGTTCACAATTAGAACTGCTCTCGACCAGGGCCTCACATCTGAACTCCTGTGTGCCATCAATAAATAAGCACAACTTGTCAAACAACCATAATTTGTCGTGCAGAATATTCTTCCTAACAAATACGCCCAATGCACCACTCGTATACTACACAGTGCGTTGTATGAACTGCGTGAAATCTTCAGCTGCAAAAGCATTCGGGCACTGACATGTGGAAGTCCCTTTCTCTGCCTACTCTGGCATCACTGTCCGTCAGGCCGGGAAACGACACGGAACGCTCCACCAGACTGCTCTGTCTACACGGTGGCCGCACCCCGCGCTGCTAACCGTTGTGACGTCAGTTAACATTACCGCAGCGTACCAGTTTCTCGAGGCACTCACTCACAGCTCTGCCCAGAATTCACTCGTTCGTCTCAGTGCAGCCACTAACTACGCCAACACTTCAGGCCCGCTGTTGCGTACACCTTAGTCAGCGCACCGATACAGTCCGTGGGGACGCGTCACGGGCTTCTGCACCTGTTCCACCGCGGTGGCCTGCAAAAGATGCTGCTGGTTCCACTTGCCGCTGCTGACTCCAACCGCCATCTGTGCTTGCCGCCAGCGCTGGCAAGGCGGTGCTAACTAACGACAGTCACGTGCCCGTACTGTCTGCCCAAAATGAATCTCTGGAGACGAGGGAATCAACCACGCCATTCGACAAGGCACACCTTCCTGACCAACTAATGAACTCCATGTAATATTCTGAGCCCGTACCATTGGTTGGAGACTAGCAGCTGTGTCCTCAATAATTACCAATCCACTGATAAGCTTCCATTAACCTCTTCCAGCGCAATGTGTCCATTGCGACCCAACACAGTTTTTAGATATTTCTGCGGTATCCACGAAAGCCTATAACGTACCCATATTCTCCGGCGTATACAAGATTTTGTGACACTTGTACCTAATGTTCTGCAATTAATGGAAACAAACTATCAATTCTGAAGAACAATGTTTAACTAAATGACACAGGTAACTATATCCTGATCGTTACAGCACACAGTTTTGTTAAGTACAACAACGATCGAAGTATAAAAATGATAATAAGTTAATGATTCACTTCAATAAAGTTCAGATCGCAGAATAGCTGCAGTCGTCAGCTCAAAAATTCAACAAGTCTTTTGCTATAAACGAAATGACAAAACCCTGCTCTCGCCAGCTACCATCGGCTGCTGCAACACTCCTCCATACATTTCCACAGACTTGAACATAAAATGACACGAGCACTATACTTCTGACTTGTACAATCCAGTAGATTTTCTGTGAAATGATACTCAACTGTTGCTGCAGGAATATTTTGTTCGATAAAAGACTGGACTTTTCATGAATAACATCAAGAGCATATACATTCCGTTTTAAAACATTACTTCTCCCGAATGATACAGAGGCTGTCATAAACATATTTTTATAGGTTTATTTATAAATAAATCTTCTGCTACCAGTCACGATTTCCTTTATTTACTTTTCGCACGACGCGTTTCGGGAAATGATTCCCATTTTCAAGTGTGTTTTTTGTGTGTTTTATGACATTTCTATTGATGTTGTCAATGTGTGAAAGTCTGCTTCATTTCGTTGACTTTTACTGAAATATTTAAGAAACACGCGACTGTTTAGTAGGTTATCGATTCTTTTGGTGAAGGCAGTGGCGAAATTTAGAAGAATTTCTACTTACTAAATTTCGCCACTAAGTTCACCAAAAGAATCGATAACCAACTAAAAAGTCGCATGTGTCTCATATACTGCAGTAAAATTTAACGAAATGAAGCAGACTCTCACGCACTGATAATATCAGTAGAAATCGCATAATACACACAAAAAACGCACTTGAAAATGGGAATCATTTCCCGGAACGCATCGTGCGAAAAGTAAATAAAGAAAATCGTGACTGGTAGCAGAAGATTTATTTATAAACAAACCTATGGTATTCACAGTTACAGGCTTTCAGAAACCATTTATAATGGATCAAATCAGAAACATATTTGTTTTAGCATTCATTGCACCTTCCAGCATTCCAGTTTAGTAAGAAGGGACTCTATACAGAGTATGTACAACTAATAGAAAAAGTGGTCTATAACAGAGCTTTTCCATAGGGTCAAAGAATGCTCTTGAAGTGGTTGTAGATTCTCCAACGTAACTCAGACAGGTGAACGACTCCCTGACTGATGTCAGTCACACAGACACTACTGTGAAGTATCCACTTCGAACACCAAAAATGGAACAAAATTGTATCGATACTTTACAGTCGATGAGAGCAAAAGTTAATCAAGAAGATTTACCGAACTCCTCTATGCACTAGCCATTTCACTGAAGCCATCACAACCAACTCTCTATTGATGTGCTCGTGTGCCAAGATTTTGTTCACCTTAAAATACAGCTGATATTAACATGTCAACATGCCAGTACCACGCACATAATGGAATCATTAATGAAATAATTTACAAAGTAATAAACAGATGTTATGCTTTTGGGGGCCAAAGTAGACATATTTATTAGTAATACTGTAGCGTTCTTTAAAAACATCCAAGTGTAACTTTTTTAAAAATTATATTTAACTTTGTGTTATCCAAATTTGCTGTGTGCTGTGTGGTTGAGCAAATGGTGTTCTTAATCAGTTTTTCTGTAATCCAAAGAAAAATTAAGCATACTAGAAAACCAGCATGTAATGCCTATAATGAAATCAATCCCTCTGAAATTTATTCATTCTCATGAGCACCGAATTCTATGGGCCTGTGCAATAAATTGATAAAGTTCCCTATGCAAATATACAATGAAATACATTTTTCTTAGCTCTTGAGTCGCAACGGATGTAATCTTGATGTTTTGTTCTCAACACAGTAGGCATACAAAATATTCAATCTTGGGTCAGTGAAGTGCAATGCCGGCCGTAAAATAGCTTCATACAAATATTGTCAGTAAATAGTTGATAAATGAATAACAATGCAAATGTTCAATAATAATTTTGGGTATTGGCTCAGCGCTGTGCAATGCTGCACGCATGAAAGCTGTTACACACCTTAATACTTCTTTAACTCTGGCATATTAATATTTTTCTGACTCTGATTGAAAAATAATTTCTTTTTTTAAAAATTAATTGGATTTAAATAAATACGATGTGGAAGAGGATGAGGTACTGATAAGGGGATATGTTAAGACCGAATTATATAGTTCAGAAATTGTATTCAAAATAAAGTTTGTCCTTCACAAAATCTAATATGAAACATTTTACATTGACTTCAAAGTCAGTGAATTATTCCACAATTTTCACTTACTGACGTAATTATAGTCCCTTGGATTGTTACATGACAAAAAGTCTAACATCGTTTAATAAAATGGACTCCAAAATTTAACTTGTCTGTATCAGGTTTACAAAACACAGAATATTACAAATCGGGTATACCTAATCAATCTATACATTAAACCTGATGGCGAATACTTGGTTCCTACATTGAAGGGTCGGTACTGTAAAATTAGCAAGATCCACATTACGTTGCTCAAATTTAAAACTAAACATACAAAATTTCATTACCTTACAAAATTGTATTATGCTGCGTCCACTGGCCAACAGCTAAATTCTCAAAGCTAGCCACTAATTTAAAGTCTTACATCCTACCTTTAACAGAGTCCAACGGCAACTGCTAATGCGCTCTGCGCGCCCATACTTACAATCCATTCTGCCACTCAGGCAACATCTTTGTTTCAGTGGCGTCAAAGACACCATCTCTTCTACATGCGATAACCAGTTCATGTCATTTTTCATGAAGTATACTACAAAATCGGGCTCCACGTACAAGTGAACTCATCACAATAGAATAATTAATAAAAAGAGACACGGTAAACTAATGGAAATAGGACTACTCAGCAGCGTTTCCCCAAGGGACGTAATCTAAAACAAAGTGGAGGAGAAGAATTTAATCCGTAGCAATCATGTGTGCACAGTTATTTTGACTACGCGTCTCGGACATCTGGTGGAACTTAAAGATGGATGCCAGTAGTGGTATGCAAGCTGTCGTAGTTTTCCTGGACTTGAAAACCGCAGTGGAAATCCACATGCTGGTAGGCGGATGGCCATGGGGAGAGACTTGTCGCATTGTTGGCGGTCTTATTCTCTAGACTATGACTTTCGATACATTGTATCCTACTGTTTCCAAGTAGAGGGGGCCGGAGGACTCCATTCCTATCTGAATTTGTCATTTCCGTCTGTGCTATTCAGTAAGACGCTAGGATTATCCAGTCATTGTTCATATTCCAGAGCTAGTGTTCCGTCAACTACTGCATATTAACCAAATATTTACTACATGTTCATTTGGTGTAATAGATTGCTCTCGACATGGAGCTAAAAAAACCTGTAATACTTTTAGAGGTCAATACGAGAATGGTGTAGCACTCCCAACCATGCTACAGATAAAACTGTGAATGTCGTGAGACTAGGGCCTCCCGTCAGGTAGACCGTTCGCCGGGGGCAAGTCTTTCGATTTGACGCCACTTCGGCGACTTGCGCGTCGAATGTTACAGATTTACCTGTCGTGTCATTTAAGTTACTTCCCCCGTGAGTATTCTAACGGAAGGACCTTTGACACTGTCAGTAGGTACTGGCGACTCAGATATTAAAGGCGACGTCCCTCTTGATTCCACTCAACAGGAGTAGTCTATGTGCCAGCACCAGGTTTTACCTTCTTTTTCCTCTCACCGTCAACACAAATACGACACATTACTTTAAACTAAAGTAAACTCACGAGCAGAAAGAAATGCTTTCCCATTAGACGGTCGCACAGCTTTCAGTTAACAATTCCAGCATTCAATTTTTTGGACAGTTGATTTCAGATCAATAAACCCAGCAATAAAATAACGTCTTCCTCTCATCAGCTGCACAATTTTTATTTCAAACCGACCATTCCGAATGATATCTCAATGGTTCTTAAAATTTGAACATTATTTATTCAAATATATTTACTGAAAATGAGAACCTTGCGTCTCAATCATTGTCCAGTCTTTCTGATACATCTTGTGCATTTTGGTATCCTCTAAACTACGCCCAGCGAAATATATGCTCAGGAAACGTCGAAGGAACGTAGGCTAATTCCTTTGTCCGAGCTCGGCAATTTTCCAGGCAGGTAAAAGAGCCGAGGTCTCTTATGTGGTACTTTACCTACTAATGACTGCTGATGAAGATGGCTGGAGATTCTCCAACACGAAAATCTGGTTACTACACCAAATTTTTACAATCGTATATGACCTGATCTTCAGATACTACAATGGAAAATACAAAAATCAACGAACATCTTCTTCTTCTTCTTACTCTTCTACTACCTAGGGTAAAGCCTTTTTTCGGGCAGACCCCTCAGTCTGCCTTGAGGTTGTCGCTCCATCTTTCCCTTGGATGGCCTATATTTCGTTTATAGCTAGTAATTTATTTCTGGTGAATTTCACACTTCCTTTTATCCATCTGTTTGGGTGTTTGTTACATTCACGCTTCCTCTAATGCACCCGATCACTAATGGAGACCGATTTCCATCCTTTTCTAAAGCTTTCACTTCTGTCTTTATATCTCAGTATCTTGTCTGCAGTCCTCTGCAGAATTTCACCACCTTGGTTTCCAAAGTCTTCTATTTTGATATTTCAGGTTTTCTCTCAGCTGTGCATGTCATAATAATCGGTCTACTATTATGTTGTATATTCTTGCCTTTGCATTTTTTCCTGTATGTGTAAATTGTATCATTTAAACACATGACACTGTTTTTTGCTACTTGTTCCATAACCTCTACATTTCCAGTGATGGACAACTCCATATCAAAGTATTTAAAAGTCATTAGCGGTTGCATAATTTTTCCACCTACTTGCAATTTGCAGATGATAGGTTTCACAGACATAGTCGTATATGTCGTTTAGGTTTCGGCTGCCACGTTCAACAAATGTAAACGTTGCTGTAGATTATCTTCACAGTTTGTTGATAGAGCTGCAACGTCAGCATAAATAATGATTTTTATCACTTATTCCCCCATTCTATAACAACTAGCAATCAACACTTCCTTTATCACCTCGTACATAACTTTATTAGAAAGTAGCAGGTTCAAAGAGCCATCTTGTCTAACACACCTAGGAACTGCTATACAGCTAGGTTAACTGGAACCAAATTTCGTCTGAACGTAGTTGCTGAAATAAATTCTTCAACTGTTTTTATTAAGATGAAAAGAATGCCACGATTGTAGAGCAGGCTAAAGCACCTCTTTACTGAATCACATCGAAAGCCGTCTGTTAATCACTAAAACCCATATTAGCTGCTTTGTTGTGTTCAATGAACTTCTCTACTTCCTGCCTAAGAATGAATACTGCATCTGTGCTTCATTACTGCATCTGACACTAAACTGCTCCTCTGCAAGGGCTTAGTTTTTTGTTTTATTTCATTTCTTACTATTTTTGTTGGGAGTTTAAGGACTGGATTGAGTAGATTCATCCCCCTGTAATTGGACGGATCTTTCTTATATTCTTTTTTGCAGATGGGAATAGTGTAACCTCCCCACAAAAAATTTTTTCGAATGACAATAGTTTGAATGACAATGAAAATCGTGCCAAGTGTAACCTCCCAGCAAAAAATGTTAGTCAGTGACAATAAATGTGAGAGAACTAGCAATCTGACCCATGTGTAAGCTGCCCACAAAAATGTAAGACAATTCAATGATAATGAAATCTTAGTGACAATGAAAACGCAAATAGACCGAAATGTCGATCTTAGGCCCTGTTCACTAATTAAACTCAAATTCTTACCTCAGTAAAACTGCATCCGCTCTTATTTTTCGCCATAGCTTGGAGGAAATGCATCGCAAAATTCTTTGAACTTAAGTAAATTTTTTCTTTAAGGAAATGCATGGGAAATTTTCTTTCAATAAAATGTTTGTTTTGTTAAAATGCTTGGTTTGAAAACAAAATTATTATTGGGCCGAAAGAAAAGTTTCACTTAAATTCAAAGTTGCACAGGGCCTAAGATCGACATTTCGGTCTATTTGCGTTTTCATTGTCACTGAGACTTCATTTTTTTATTGAATTGACTTTCATTTTTGTGGGGAGCTTACACATGGCTCAGATTGCTATTTTTCATTTATTGTCATCTGTCATGCCTCGTCATCGCTGCTACAGAACATACGTGTTTCATAACCCTCCACTGCAGAGGGCAAAAATTTGGCAGCGATGGTTAGTCATTTGGACTTGCCATGAGCAACAAATTTTTTCTCAACTAATTAACTTTACAATGACAGCATATATACAGATATAGCAAATATGGTGCACATCCACCGAGTACATAACATACCAGACAATGACAAAATGTGAGTACAAAACATATTAGCAAATCAAAAAAAATGTATATACAAATTATTTGATAGATAACAAAAACGCACATGCACTGAAAAATTTTTTAGCATTTTCAGAACAAATAAACAGAATGGCAAAAAATCATGTTGACAAGTGACATGAGTGCACATGCACTGCAGTTCAGAACATATCAGCAAATGACGAAATGTATATACAATGAGTAACAAATGACATAAGTGCATAGGCACTGAAGTATTGAACATATCAGGAAATCACAAAATGTATACAGAATGAGTACAAATCATATTGAAAAATAAGAAAAGTGCACAGGCACTGAAGTTCAGTAGAAAACATATTAACACATGACATAAGTGCACATGTACTGTAGTTTAGAACATATCATCAAATCAAAAAAAATGTATAGGTCATGAATACAAATCATGTTAGCAAAAAATGTTTAGGAAAGGGAAGGATTGCAACATGGTTGTAGCACTTTAGGTTGCACGCAGCTGCACTGAAAGTCCATAACTTTCCACAGAAGTACAACACCAAGTGAGACAATCTGAAGATCTTTTCCCAGAAGTATTTATCAGCATATCCAAGACACTGAAATGTCGTAGTAGTTTCCCTTTTATCATTTTGGCAGTACATCAGGTACACCAAACAGTGGGACCATAATAACATCTTCATCGCTCACGGTGGTGGACAGCATGTCGTGTCAACACCATGCTCTTACAAGGCACACCAACGTAGAATTAGTGCAAAAACCAAATATAGTGCTCCATGATCATGAGGATGGACAGGACAAATGGATATTGCAGTAATTCAGGGTAGTTAGCTCAGAAGGTGAAGGACATTAAGTCACATAGTAGTCTGCACTGAGAATTACATTAGTAGTTTGCGGCATTCATAGCCCAGTTATTGAACATTTCTGTACCATGTATTTAGTATTACAGAATAATGTTCATAAAATGAACTGAATATAGCAATTAGTGGCATCATGGGTAATCGTATTACAATAAACAGTGGCAGTCCTTGGCCAGTTACAAAGCATATTTAGTATGACAGAATAATGTTCATAAAATTAACTGATTATAGTGAACATAAACCATCAGAAGTCATCATTGAAAAGGAGAGTCAATTATTGGCCTAGCATTAACATAATTCATTTAGTTATACTAATCATTGGCACTCATTGGTCAGCAAGTATTGAATAGTACAAAACATTCTTAATTATTGGCAGTCATTGGCATGTTACAAAACATCAAAAGTCATCATTGAAAACAGGAGTTAATGAATGGTATAGTATTAACATAATTCATTTAGTTAAACTAATTATTGGCACTCAGTCGCCAGCAAGTATTGAATAGTACAACATTTTTAATTATTGGCAGTCATTGGCCTGTTACAAAACATCAAAAGGCATCATTGAAAACAGGAGCTAATGAATGGCATAGTATTAACATAATTCATTTAGTTACACTAATTATTGGCACTCATTGGCCAGTTACAAAACATCAAAAGTGATAATTGAAAACAGAAGCTTATGAATGGTATAGTATTAACATAATTCATTTAGTTACACTAATTATTGGCACTCAGTGGCCAGTAAGTATTGAATAGTACAAAACATTGTTCATCATTCAGTATTATTCAGAACTCTCTTAAATGGGTAGCATTATTTGGAACTGGTGATACATTTTTTTTTTTTTTTTGTTAGCAATGCATTGCTTTGGCTAATTATAAGGGAAAGCAAGAAGAGAAAAAGAAAAAAAAATTGCTTCTGGGTTGTTCCTGTAAAATGAAAAATGTGTAACATCATTCGTCATGAGTCAGCTGTAGCAAGGTTATGAAACAAGGAAGTATATGTGATCACATTTATAAATGATAGACACAACTGGGTAAAAAAATGCAAGTACTAGTATAGGTTTAATAAATAACAAGTTTAGTAAGTATCATGAAAAGCTTATCCTGAAAAAAAATACGAAATGGATTATTGAGCTGAAAGAAGAAACGCATACTATGCTGAAAAGTAGTGAACTTCGAATTAACAGGTAGTGAAATGTGTATAAAAATGTGTTCCATAGCTGTCCTTTCCAAAACTTTCAGTCATCATACCATACGATATAAAACATACTGTCAAAACAAACTGCAACAAATACTTAAATAACTACATAGCATAAATACATAAACTTCAACATCATCCTCATCTGTAAAGAAAAAACTTCATTATCCATCACTTCATTATCCATATTATCATAACTTCATTATTATCATCACCTGTAAAGAAAAACTTCATTATTCATAGTAGCATATTCTTCATCATTATTCATCAGCATTCGTTATCATCTGCAAAAAAATCACTTCATTACTCATTACACAACTATTCCTTATCTGTAGCATATTTCATCACTAAAACTAAGATGTGTAGTTCTGTCTGACAGCCTGCATCAATCGCCTTGTATTCTGAAAGAAAAAATTAATTAAGACTGCTATTCTACGATGTATAGTATATTCTTGTTAATGCTTGTTAATTCTGATCCATTTACTCTTCCTCACGAGATTTGCATCTTCTTTCGATCATTCCGCAGTTGAAATTCCCATTTCTGTTTAATTTATTTCCTTTACACGTTATTTCTTTCTGAAAATGATGAGCAAAAATTAATGTCTTGCATTTACATCATATACTCACTAAATAATGACTGGTTTATGGTGACATAATTAAGCATACAACATAACATGACAGAAAACGTAATATGTCAAAAGCATCGACAGTGTTCAAAGACAAAAATGTAGAGAGAATATCACAATGCAGCAGCAAAAAAAAGAAAAATGTAAAACAGTCACGATGTTGAGATATCATAGGGCAAAAAAGATGTCAAAGTCAACTGGTGCTTGCTATATCCTAACCATTTCATAGTGCATACAAACAAAACATGAAAACAATCGTACATACATAAAAAAGAAAAATGGAAAATGTGCACGGTCTGATGTGTAACGACAAGAAGAGCGACCTGCTAACCTTACCTTGCCGTGCACTTGTCAAGAAAAAATACGATAATATCAATAATTAGTCATGTGAATATAATTGAATAAGTGGTCATAAAAATTAGTAAATGGCAACATAGCATGTTACATCATAAAGTGTCTTCATTCAATAAAGGGTTTAATATTGGATATGTGTTGGTTTCCTTTCGATTTTCTGGTTCTCAGAGTTTCGACGTGTACAACATTGGGGTGAGGAATGCTGCGAATCCGATATGGACCTGCGTATAGAAGTTCAAATTTACTGCACTTACCTTTTATTCTGCTGGATAAATAGTGTGTACGTACTAATATCTTCTGTCCAATGTGAAAGTCACGGCGTGTACAAACCTGTTTTTGCTGTCTTCTTCGGCGCTGTGCGGCACGTTTGATGTTGTTTAGCGCAATGTTAATTATTTCATGGTGTCGTAATCGACGAGATGTAGGAAAGTG
The DNA here is from genome assembly GCF_021461385.2 of Schistocerca piceifrons. Lineage (NCBI taxonomy): Eukaryota > Metazoa > Arthropoda > Insecta > Orthoptera > Acrididae > Schistocerca > Schistocerca piceifrons. The sequence continues at coordinate 773,790,605 of NC_060140.1, read as the reverse complement.
TACTAATTATTTAATTTTGTTAGGTGGTTCAGCATTTTTCAGTATAACAGACGGAGATAGCATAGTGGATTCATTTGGTATGGAATTAATTACATCTTGGAATGAGAATATGTGTGTGTCCCAATCAATATGTCTTTTGTGGCAGTATATTCTACACAGTCAACCAATTTCTTTCATTAATCGTTCACAAGGGTTCGAAGAAGCATGGTACTTGGATATATAGATCGGAGAAATGTTTCTAGCTCGTAACATGCGTGTCCATATAGCAGAACGAAATTGTGATCCATTATCAGAAATTACTTTCATCACATGCCCTACATGAAATAGAAAATGTTTTACAAATGCCTTCGAAACAGTTTTAGCAGTAGCTTTGCGTAACGGAGTGAAAGTAACAAATTTTGAAGTGAGTTCGACAGCGACAAAGATGTAGCAAAATCGTCTGTTAGTTCTCGGAATTGGACCAAAAATATCTACTGCGGCCATATGTCTTAATTTAACAGGTACAATGGGATATAATGGAGGAATATGTGAAGTGGTGTCTGACTTAGCTTTCTGGCAAATTTTACATAACGCTAAAACTCGTCGTATACGTTTTTCCATGTTGGTAAAATAACAGTTCTGTCTCAGTATAAGAAAACATTTTCTGGCTCCGTAATGTGCATAATTTAAATGAGTGTACCAGATTAATTTGTTAATCAGTTCGTCAGGAATGCATAATAACCAATTGTTGCTGTTAGGATGAGAGCGGCGAAACTAATGTCATTGCGTACAGTGTAATGGTTCCTAACCGTAACATTATTCTTATCTTCTTTCTCCTTCTTAACTTCTTTCCACACATTGTCTTTATTCTGCTCTTTTGCTATGTCCTGTATTGGCGATGAAATAAAATTTTCAAATGCAACTTGCTGAATGTACATGACGGTGAAATTTGCTTTGCAGAAGTTGGTTGCGATGTCTTGCTGATTGTTGCTGAGAGAACGAGATAGTACGTCTGCTATAACATTTTGTGTGCCGGGAATGTGAACAATCGTAAAATTAAATTCCTGTAAATAAAGCTTCCATCTGCTTAATCTGTCGTGAGTGAATTTAGCCGAAAGTAAAAATTGTATCGCTCTGTGATCTGTGTAAATGGTGGTATGTCTGCCATAAAGAAAGTGCCGAAATCTCGTAAAAGCCCATACAACACATAACGTTTCCAATTCTGTAACGGAATAATTTCGTTCAGCAGGTGACAGAATGCGGCTTGCAAATGCGATGTTTTTGATTACTGTAGAGCCATCTTCTTCAATTTCCTGAAAAATGTGTACGCCTAAAGCGGTGTTAGAACTGTCGGTGGCAATGTAAAAATTTCTGGTAAGATCTGGGTGCGATAATAGTGGAGCATTCAACAAGGCTTCTTTCAGGTTCATGAATTCAGAATGTGCTTGCTTATCCCAGGACCAAATAGCATTTTTACCTGTTAATTGACATAATCTAGGTGTGTCTAAAGCAGAGTGATGAATAAATTTGCGAAAAAAGATAATTAAGCCCAAAAAACTGCGTAATTGCTTCTTCGTTGTAGGAACAGTAATGTCACGTAGAGCTTGAAGTTTTTCCGGATCTGGCGCAATGCCTTCTGCTGAAATTACGTGTCCAAGAAATTTTATGGAAGTTTTGCCAAAGTGCGATTTACTCAGATTAACTGTGAGTTCTTGTGCATGAAAAGTTTGTAACAGTCGTTCAAGAATCATATTGTGTTCAGACCAGTTAGCTTCTGCGATAAGAATGTCGTCTACGTACGTCGTAATTCTGTCCTTAAGTTCTGTCGGAAGTATTGTGTTCAAACCGCGAATAAAGGCTGCAGAAGAAATAGTTAAACCGAATGGTAATTTGCAAAATTGGTAACAGTCACCAAAACAGAGAAAAGCCGTATACTTTCTGCAATTCGGATGAAGTTGAATTTGCCAAAATCCCGATTTCAAATCTAATGTAAAATAAATAGCAGTACCGTGAAATTTCTGTAGTAGTTCTTCTTGTGTCTGTGGCCGATCTGTTTCATTAATGTGACGCGAATCAAGTACGAGGCGAAGTGAGCCATCTTTTTTCTTAACAATATGCAGCGGGTTTATGTACGGACTAACTGCCGGTTCAATAATTCCTTGGTCGAGCATATCCTGCAATTCTTTCTTAACTTGTTCTCTATGAATATACGGAATGGGATAATGCTTGGCTTTAAATGTGTCGTGCTGTTTGACTTGAAATTCATACATAAATCCGGACATAGTTCCAGGAATGTTGTCAAAAACTGGAGCTCGCTGTAAAAGAATTTTGCGTAGTTGCGTGTGTTCGTCATCTGTATTTGCACTGCTCTGTTTAACTTTATCAGAAATCATCTGCATTACGTAGTAGTCAGCTTCGTCTGGAGTGTTATAGTTATGTACGTACGTATCTGAGAACAATGTGGAATTACAGTCTATGTTGCGTGATACGGAAATGACCTCTGTGCGGTTAATTGTTTGTTCTTCCGCAGATAGTGAGTGCTGAAATTCTAAAGCCAATTGTACATTTTCGTCCTTCAACATCAAATAAGAATTTTGAAAATCAATAACTGCGTCGTGTTGTACCAGAAAATTCGTACCTAAAATGACGTCTGTTGTCAATAAAGGAACAATCCAAAAATTTGAGTGAAATGCGTGACCTGCAATACAAAATGATAAATGCGTCCCTTTACTCGATACTGCTCCTTTTACTTTCGTTTTGCCTAATGGTAATGTAGGATATGTATTCTCTTTGTTGCACTCGTTGAGAGTTTCTTCATTTATTACTGACGTAGGTGATCCGGAATCGATTACTGCTGAAAATTTCGATGAACCAATTTTAATTTCGATGACAGGATGTGAAATGGTTTTCTGAACAACTGGTCTTTCCTGCAAAAGAGTGTCTCGGATGTCGTCGAAAGTGATAACATTTTCGTGAATAACATTCTGTGTATCTGAAGTACTGCTTACGTTACTGGAAGATGCAACCTGTACAGTCTCTAGTCATATTCTATCTGACGTGTTATTATTATCTGAAGGATGTTGTGTCATTTCTACTATTTGAACTGTTCTATTACTTCTTCCTGAAGTATTACGCTCTGGATGATACCTACAGTCGGATTCATTCGTGAGAATATGTTCTTGCGGATGATTTTGCTGTTGGAAAGACCGACTGTTATTATATGTACGCTGATAATTGTGCTCATCGTTTTTACGTCTGTCGTGATAGTCATTCCTACACGGTACATTGCGATAGGAATTGTAATTCTGTCTTCTCTGTACATAGTTATTTCCTTGCTGCCGTGCGTTACTATTTGTTAGATCTGGGACTATACGTGCACGCGGCGAAACATTAAAGCTTGGCTGACCTTGTGCATAGCATTGTCGGTTAGGTATGCTAACCGGCTGGTTTTGTTGCTGTTGTTGTGAAAAACCCTTATTGTTACTAATATGTGGTTCCTGTTGCTGAAAATTTTGACGGTATTGATAATTAGAATTTTGTCTGTTATTAAAGTTCTGGTGGTTGTCGTTCCTAAAACGTCTGTTACTTTTGCTATTGAAATTACGTGCCTGATCATAATTACTGTAAGTTTGTTGGCCTTGGTTGTTATACGAAAAATTTTTGTTCACGAAGGAATAATCAGATTGCTGCACTTCTAAAAGCTGCAACAGATCTCTGAATGCTGAAATGTTTTCCTTCTGCTGACCCATTAGAAGTGACACTCTTCATGACCGTGGTAATTTAGAAATGCATAATTGAATGAGTGCAGATTCACTATATGGTTCACTTAGGTACTGGTTTTGTTGCACCATGTGCTCAAAAAATTGCGTCACACTGGGAAAATTTGAGTTCTCATGATTTGGTAAGCTAATTAACTGATCTTTAATTCCGCACTGTGTCGTCTTCGACCAATACGCTGACAGAAAAGCATTCTGAAATTCTTCTACTGAATAACATTGTCTCGCGATCGGTCTCATACGAGTTGCCGGTTCACCTTCCAAAAAACTGCAAATAAATTCAAGTTTATGCGTAACGGGCCAAGTCGGTGGAAAAGCAAAGCTAAACTGTTGTATCCAATCCAGTGGGTGAATCTGTGTTCTGTCATTTTTAAACACTTTAAATTTTCTCACTGACAGAAAATGTTTGTAATCAAAATTGTCGTCTCTGTATGATGGAACAGGTTCATGATTGTAAGAGAATCTATTTCTCTGTGTCTGTTCTGAATCTAATTCCTATACTCTCTGTTGATTACCTAAATTATACACACTGCGTGAGTCTGACAAATGTTCGCAAAGTGGCGTCTGCTGTGATGTGTTATTAACTGAAATATTTTTCATCTCTGTTACTTCTTGCTGTAAACTTGACAATTTTCTACGCAACGTGTTATTAGACGAATCGATCTCATTAATTGTCTGCTGTAGATTTTGAAATTCAGGTGTGTGATTAAATGAAACCGGTGAAGTATCGTCTGATTTGCTGTCATTATTACTTTCAATAGCGTCAATACGACTCGCCAATTCATCACATTTTTCAGTCAGTATTTTTACCTGATCATCGCTTTTAGTGTCAGAAGTATTAATCTGTTTTTGTAATTTACGTGTGGTTTCGTTCAATTTTTTAACGTCAGCTTTGATGACATCGCAATCGTATGTTATTTCTAATTGTTCAAACCTGTCTGTCACTGTCTGAATATCTGCAGTGTGTGTATCTGTTTTTGATTTAAGATCAGAAATTTCATCACATAATTCCGCGTTCAACTGTTCGATGGTATTAATTTTGTCGGACACTGTAGCAATATTGTTGTCTACGTATGTTTTTGCTTCCGCAAACATTTTACGTTTGTCTTCCTGTCTCTGTGCAGTGATTGTTTCCATTACTTGACGTTTTACTGTATTTTGATCCTGAATAAATTTGCGGAAACGCGTATCACTGTTTTGTATGTGAACATTAAAACGTTCGTCAATCTGAGTGTTCTGTTGGTCGAATTTCGCGTCAATCTTTTCATCCATTGTGCGAGAAAGTTCTGCTGTCATTGCTTTAAACTCGTCGCGTAATTGTGTAGCCTTTTCAGAGCATTGTTTAGCGACTCCGCTAATTTCCTCTCTAAGTGTTTCTGTTGTAGCTGTTTGCATTTCCCTTAATTCTTGCGCAACAGATCTAATTTCTTCGCTACTTTTTCTTGAACAAGCCTCAATTTCCTCGCGTAACTGTTCCTTAGTATCACGACACTGCGCGGCAACGGCTGTAATCTGCTCGCTAAGCTGTCAAGAATTGTTGTCTAATTTTTCATTAAGGCTGTCATGTTTTTCATTAAGCTGTTTGATCTGTTCACAAAGCTGTCTAGAATTGTTGTCTTGTTTTTCACTAAGTTGTTTGAGATCTTCATTATTATTGTCTAGTTTCTCATTCTGTTGTTTGACCTGTTCACTAAGATGTTTGAAATCTTCACTCTGTTGTCTGAAACTTTCTTTAAATTGTTCTTCGCTATTTTGTAGCAATATTGCCATAATTTGATCCAAAATAACATTACCTACTCCATTCTCTGTACTGTTTGACGGTGTATTTGCAGTTGTCGCGTTTTGTGTGACCATTTGGTCATTCTGTAATTTACAAAAACGTTTATCAGTCGGATGTACACTGTCAGACACTATTTCGGAATTAAATAAATCCATTGTACTTTCAGTACATTGTCCATTTTCATTAGAAAAATCTGTCTGTACATTATTTGAATTTTCCAAACCGGGTGTATTAAGCTGGGCAGCGCTCATTCCAACAGAACGCCCCGCGTCATCAATTGTCGTCAAATTAACAGAGGAGACAATTGAGTTCGTTTGTTCATCAGTAAGATAATAATCATCATTAGTGGCTGGAACGCATTGATTGTCAGTGAACGCAGGATTGTCATCATTACACTGTGTGTCATAATTACTATGGGTCACGTTGTTTAAGTCGGTAATTTCATTCATAATACCTCGCGATACACTATTCATAGTCTTTCGCGGCATTTTTACAATAGTCACAATTATTCACAAATGAAATAAGCACAAATTCAAAAAGCAACAAACACAAATACAACAGAGCAACGAATTGCCGATGATCTGAGGAAAGAAAGTCACAAAATTAGTAAAAGCGTTGCGCCAAATCCTAATTATATGTAAGCAAATAAGAGCAGATATCTGACTACGTTTCAGAAGATTCTCAACGAAATACGATCCTGGACCGGGTGTCGCCAAGTGTAACCTCCCCGGAGAATTTTGGAAAAAGTATTCTTATTCAAATGCTAATGGACATAGAGCTAAGTGTAACCTCCCAGCAAAATTTCGAAAGACAATACTTAAATGTTAATGAGAATAGAACCTGGTGTAACCTCCCAGCAATAATGTATGTCAATTCAATAAAAAATGAGAGAACTAGCAATGTGACCCATGTGTAAGCTGCCCACAAAAATGTAACACAATTCAATGATAATGAAATCTTAGTGACAATGAAAACGCAAATAGACCGAAATGTTGATCTTAGGCCCTGTTCACTAATTAAACTCAAATTCTTACCTCAGTAAAACTGCATCTGCTCTTATTTTTCGCCGTAGCTTGGAGGAAATGCATCGCAAAATTCTTTGAACTTAAGTAAATTTTTTCTTTAAGGAAATGCATGGGAAATTTTCTTTCAATAAAATGTTTGTTTTGTTAAAATGCTTGGTTTGAAAACAAAATTATTATTGGGGCGATTCTTGAACAAATTAATTACACTTAAGATGCATTACATTATCAGATGAGCGCAATGCTGCTTCATTACCTTATTTAAAAATACACCTCGTCTTGAACCTTGACCAGAGCCCCATGTCGACGCCCGCCGACTCCTCACACACAACTGCGACTGTCTCTCGCGCGCTACTACTTGCTCTCGCGACTCGCTACGTACAACATCAACTGCCGACTCCCTACATGCAACTGCACTCTCGCAACTGAACAGAACTCTCGCGCGGTCAAGCGCAGACTAGTAACGATAAATAACTCTCTGGTCAGATATTCTGTCATGCCTCGCCATCGCTGCTACAGAACATACGTGTTTCAATAGTTATGCTAATTATCCTTTCATTTGGAATTTTGTTATGACCTATAACATTGTTAACTAACTTTGTTAACTGTTCAATAAATGTATATCCTTCATACTTTAGTGATGCACTGGGAATCTTACCTTTCGCGGAGATTCCTACTTTTTAGTAGACTTACAGCATCCCCTGCCTCTGCTTGTGAAAGAGTTACACCATCGTCTACTTGTACCCTGATCTCTCATATCTTTCCGTTTTCTGCTAATTTTTCATCTTGAAACAACTCTACGAAATATTTAACATGTGATTCCTTATTTACATCATTCGCTTTCAAAGTTTCATCTAATTCTTTCCAAATCTATTTCTGCAGCCCGTATTTTTAGAAAAGATTTCCCAATGTTCCATCTTACAACGATTCAGTAGTGATATTGTCTCATTACGAGTTCTTTTAAAATATTCGTAAGATTATTATGTTCTGAAACTTTTACGCTTTAAATAAGCACACCTTTTCTTTACGCTTTTCCTTAACCTCTTTTCGTAACCACTGTATTCTTTCTTTCCCTCTTATACTCTATAACTCGTGTACATAAAGCTTCTTGAGCTTCTGCTTCAATACCTACTTTGACTTTGTCAAAATCCTAATCTATATTGCTTTCCGCATTAATGGCGTTCTCTCTTATTCCCTCTACTAATCGTTTCTGACAGAAATTGTAGTAGTTTCAAACCATAGTGATTCCATATTAATCTTTTCTTGTTTTTAGGTAGGTTCTTTGGTATTGTTGTATCTTTCTAAATGCAGTCTGATTTCTACCAAGAGTAGGCTAGGGAGTTATAACATTTTTCATGGACTGAGGATGGACGTTCCTGTTTGTAGCAATGTAACCTGTTGTTGATTTATGACCTCTTGTGTTCTGAAAAGATTATTTATACAACCGTCTGTGGTCACAGAATTACTTATTGTCAGTTCGTTGTTTGGGCATAAGTCGATCATAATCTGGCCATTATAATTTACATCTACATCTACATGATTTTCTGCAATTTACAATTAAGTGCCTGGCAGAGGGTTTATCAAAACACCTTCAAGCCATTTCTTTACTGTTCCACTCTCGAATATCGCTTGTGAAAAACGAACATTTGAATATTTCTGTGTGAGCTCTGATTTCTATTATTTTATTATGCTGATCATTTCACCCCATGAAGTAGGCACCAACAAAATATTTTCATACTCTGTGGAGACAGATGATCCTAAACTTTTATGAGAAGATCCTGCCACAGGAAAAAACGCCATTGTTTTTATGACTGCCACTCCAGTTCATGTATCATATCCGTGGCAGTCCATCCCTTATTTCGCGATAACACAAAACGAACTACCCTTCTTTGTACTTTTTCGAAGTCCTCCTTCAATCCTACCTGATGCGGATTTCTAACTGCACAGCAATCCAGAAGAAGGGGGACAAGTTTACTGTAAGGAGTCTCTTTAGTAAACCTCTTACGTTTTCTAAGTCTTCTGCCATTAAATCGCAGTGTTTGGTTTGTTTTCCCCAAAAACATTATCTACATGATCATTCCAATTTAAGTTATTCTCATTGTAATCCACGGGTATTTAGTTGAGTTTACAGCCTTTAGATTTGTGTGATTTCTCGTGTAACCAAAATTTAGCAGACTCCTTTTAGTACTGATGTGGATGACTCCACAATCTTGATTATTTAGAATCAACTGCCACTTTTGGCCTCTTTGCAAACCTTGTCTAAATTATATTGTACTTCGTTTTGATCACCTGATGACTTTACAATGCAGTAAACGACGCCATCATCTGCAAACAATCTAAGAGGATCGCTCAGATTGTCTCCCAAAATGTTTATGTGGATCGGAAAAGCAGAGGGCCTGTAACACAACCTTTGGGAACGCCCATTATTACTTTGGTATTACTCGATGACTTTGGTATTATGTAAATCGAGAATATTCGATTTACTACGGAACTAGAGAAAGATGGTTGCCTTCCATTCCTGGATGTTTTGGTTAAACGGAAGAGTGACGGCTCAGTGGGACATTCTGTTTATCATAACCCCACTCACACTGATTTGTACTTGCATTCTTCAAGTTCCCATCGCCCATCCCAAACCATGAGTGTACTTAAAACCCTTGTGCACAGGGTACATACGGTGTCGGATGCAGAGAATTTGCCTAAGGAACTTGCGCATTTAAGGACGGTGTTCAGAGACAATGGATACTCGACCCAGCAAAGTAACATTGCCTTCTCAACTAGAGCCAGGAGCCGGGAAGTGGATAAAGAGGAGAACGCACCAGCCAAATCCCTAGGTTTTCTTCCCTTCGTTGGAAATATCTCCTTCAAAATAGCGAGGACTGTTAATAATTTTCATGTGAAAGTGGTTTTTCGCCCACCTTCTTAGTTTTCGGATTTTCTGGGATCAGTGAAGGATGATTTGTTACTGCGGAAGGCGGGAATATACAAATTACAGTGTCAATGTGGTGTGGCCTATATAGGACAGACAACGCGTACAGTGGAAGAGCGTTGTCCAGAACATCAACGTTGCACTCGCCTATTGCAATCCAGTAACTCTGCAGTTGCGGAACATTGTATTTCCAACAGACATTCAATGGAGTACGACAAAACTTCGATTTTGTCCACAGCATCAACTTTTTTGGGACTCCATTATCAAAGAATCACTTGAAATACGCATCGCGGGAAATCTAATGAACCATGACAGTGGTTGCCAATTGAATAGCGTGTGGAATCCTGTCATTTCCGTAATTTTCTCGAGACGAAGACGCCAGAAGACTTCGATAGCTGCGGTCAGCGACAGTACCAGCGGCAGCTGAGTCTTGCAGTTCCACCAGCGAGGGCACTGTCACTGGGCGGTGTGGTCCTATATAAGCGCACTATGTAACACGGAGCGGAGAACGACTTCGTCTTGGTGCACCGGCTGATTCCCCTACTCTTTTCATCCCGCCCCCTCTCCTGCTGCACCTTGCTCTCCCCTCCTTTTCCATCCTCTCAGGCGTCTCCCTCGGCAGGTCCCACCTGGCAGTTTTATTCTTCATCGTGTGTGCTCCAAGTGGATTTAAAGTGTGTTGTTCTGGAGTGTTTTTAATACTGTGGCCAACTTTTAACCTACGCATGTGACTTCAGTGTCTTTTTTGTGTTCTAAAAATCGCCAACTATGTTTTTTAACTTTATGTCGACATTTTTAATTGTCCCCCCATGAACGTCTCCTTGTCAGTGTGTTTTTACCTCCATTATCTCCCCTTACTCTGTTTTATGTCCCTCTTTTTTATCACCTTTACATGTAACATTTTCTTCTTGTGTTAGCTGTCATGTCACTCGGCTGAAGAGCGACGGATTGTGCCGCTGACAGCCCTCTCCTGAGGGATGGGAATGAAATCACAATAAATAAATAAAAAAGTTTTCGTCAGTCCTCGTTCGGCTCACCTGAAGATGGCTGGCAGTTGCCCAGTCGAAATATCGTGCAATGAAGTTTACAACGACCGGCTGCAAGCCCGGAATCTTTTTGGACAGATTGAGCCTTTCCATTTCCCATTTCAGATTTTCTAGCTTCCCTACTACGTTCAAACTTTTGGCATTCCACGCCTACACTCGTAGAACGTTATCCTTTCCCTAGTTATTCATTTTTCCATGGTCATTTCCCCTTTGGCAGTCCCCTCCTGCAGATTCGAAAGCGAGATGGTCCGGAATATTTTGCCAATGGCGAGATTGTTCTTTTTAGTTACAGGCAACATGTCCTGTGGACAAACAGTATGTATCTCTAATGCCGTGTTTTGAATTGGCTTCGAAATCCTCATGCTGCTGACCATTGCTGATTCTTCCGCCTTTAGGGGCAATCTCCCACCTTCAAGGGCAAGTGAGTGTCCGAACTTCTGTCCTCTCCTCCGCCTTATTTGACAAGGCTGTTGAATGAGTGTTAACTTCTTATCGCGAAACTCTTCGGCCACCATTGCTGATGAATTTCATTGAATGTTTAAGCGGTGGTGCGGTTAAAACCCGGGACCGATAACGTTTTCATTAGTAATCAAAGACGCTTCCTCGAGACCGTGGATGCTAGTAAGTGAATGATACATGAGCATTATAATACTGTATATTAAGCGAGGCATATTTTAAAAGGGCATAATGTGCATCATGAAGATAATAAGTAACAACAAACATACATAAACTTTCGAGGGGGACAGCGCATACCAATTTCTCATATTAGGAGGAGGTATGATCATAAAAGAAGGAACAGCAAGATCTAAACAGTGAAACAACTAAGTGCAGCGTGACATGTGTGTGTAAGAGGGCACAGCACCTCACCTGCGGACTCCAACCGACTCCAGCCATGACTCATAGTGAGCGCTTCCGCTGGCCGAGCATTCTCGCGCTGCAAGTATGCCGTGACTAGATGGGCAGGTGCGAGTACTTTCCAGGAATGCTGGACGCAAATTTCACAGATATTTGCAGGTGCGCAAATTTCACTGTGCGCAGTTTTCTACAACGGCGTATTTTATTCGTACCATAATTACACATGCAGAAGCTCCCTGGGACCCAAGCGTCGAGTCAACAGCCTCGTTATTCACCATCGATAGACATAAGTAGCGGTAGGCACAATCGGCGCCCTTTCCACGGACGGGTTCTGAGAGAAGCTGTTTTGTCTGGTGAGGCTCCAGCCTGCAGCGGCTGCCGTTAGTTGCCCAGAGACTACTAAAATCACGCGCCTCGGCGTTGCGTCCTATCTGCAGATGGTCCCTACCTGTTGAACAGTCGGCAAACAGGAACAGGCGCTCTTTCTCTGTATGCTAAGTAGACAAACACTTCAACAGCATCTCCTGTTGAGCTACGTGAACGGTGGCTGTTGTACGAAACCTGCAGTGAGAATTAAAGTGTGTGGGTAGAACGTACCTCTCCTCTTCCGTCTCTCTCTCTTAACTGTGCGTGTGTTTGTGTGTCGGTGTGCTTGTCTTCTTTCTCTAATAACAGTAAATTCAAGCGCGAACTCATCACTCACATTTCGAACATTGGTAAAAAAAAAAACAACATGGTGGTGTAGTCTTCAGCATAAAGTTTGGTTTGATGCTCTCCACGCTAGTAATTCTTGTGTAAGTTTTTTTTTATATAAGCTTAACAAGACATCCTAAATGAATAAAACGTTCTCGGTTTTCAAGCCGCGCCCATTAGAATAAAATCCTCGAGCTTTCGATGACCATCTCCTCCATCGTCGTCAGGAGTTCACTAATTGCCGTGACTTCTACGGTTTCTCGCTTATGTAGGCATGATTACATCATCAGCAGCCAATCAGATAGACCCAATGTGGCGCATGCGCGTAAGTCGACCCGGGCAGATAGCGGAGCTATTGCCCGTGGCAGCACCGGTGACGTCAGGTGGCGCCAGGGGCAGGCGCCAAGTCTGAAACAGCCGCTCCTTCGTCGCGCATCTGTCTTTGCTTTCTTTCGATGTCCAACGCCCGCCCCCATGCGCTGCTGAGTGTGTACCCCTGGACTCTGTTGAAATTGTTGTTTAAACGAATCTCGGCCGCTTCCTTTATAACGGAGTCCCAATATGTAGATGCATGAGCCAACACTTTTGTATTTTCGAACTGTATTTTATGTCCGTTTTCTAGGCAATGCTCCACTATGGCCGACTTGTCAAGCTCCCTCTGTTTTATATGGCGCTCGTGCTCAGTACAACGCTCCGCAACCGTGCGAATTGTTGTCCGATACTCATGCTGCCACATTCACAGTGTACACCATACACGCCGGACACTCGAAGAGCAATGTCGTCTTTAACAGGGACCTACATATCTCGCCTCCTGGGGGCGGACCGGAACACTGGTCTTAGCCCATGTTTCTGCAGCAGACGTCCTAACTTGATGCCAGTTGCTCCACAGTATGGCAGGAACGCAGTCCGTTTGGGCTCTTCTACTGATTCACCGGGTGTCTTTCGTCGGTGGCACTTGAAAACGTTTACGATGTCTCTTCTTCGGTATCCATTATCGCCGAAAACACTTTTTAAGTTCTTCAATTCAGACTGTAAGTGGTAGATAATCTTGTCCCTATGAACCAACGTGTTCAGGACCGCTTTCTTGTGTAGAGGGTGGTGGAAACACCTATCAGTGTGTGTTGGTTGGCGGTACACTGAATGACCAAGCTGGCCTCCTGCCTTCCGCTCAACCAAAACATCCAAGAATGGTAGCTTGCAGTGCTTATCCATCTCGACAGTAAATTTAATGTTGGGATGGACACCATTCATATGATCGACGAACTGCTGTAATGTATCTTCACCATGAGGCCATATCAGGAAGCTGTCATCAACGTATCGTAGAAAGCAAGACGGCCGTAATGTCGCAGTTTGCAGAGCCTGCTCCTCAAAGTGCTCCATGAAGATATTTGCGACTACTGGAGACAGTGGTGATCCCATGACTGTGCCGTCCGTCATCTCATAATATTCATCGCAGTACAAAAAGTACGTCGTCGTTAGGATGTGACGGAACAATTTTATGATTCCAGATGGGAAATGTTGGGGCAAAAGATCCAGTGTATCTTGTACTGGCACCCTCGTAAAAAGTGACACAACGTCCAGGCTAACCATTAGGTCGTTTGGGCCTATCTTCATTTTCTTGAGTGTCTCAACAGATTTCTCGAGTTGACAACATGGTGTTCACAATTCCCCAATTTTGGTGCTAATATTCCTGCCAGATGCTTAGCATGTCTGTAGGTGGGCGAACTGATTGCACTAACAATGGGCCTCAGAGGAACACTTTCCTTGTGTATCTTTGGTAATCCATAGAGCCTGGGAGGTCTCGCGGCACGAGGTGTTAATTTCTTCACCTCTTCGTGCTTAAAGGCTGTACTACAAGTACTCTCAGGAAAGATTTCCAAACACAAATATAAACTCTGACCGCTTCATTATCTACGGAAAATTAAGTTGTAATCTTATTCTTCACGCCAGTAAATAAGCTTCGAAATCTCCTTTAAGTTCTGTGGGACTTCGTCAGTTATAACACCAGCTGGTACTTAGCACCAGCAAGATGGAAACTTCTACAGTAGACCGCTTCAAGTACATAGGAAAGTATATTTAATTCAGAATTATTTTTCCACGTTTTACAGTTACGTAGTATTATTATTTTCAAGAAGAAATTATGTTTAAGTAAGAGCTATGAAGTCCTACGGACTCAGCATGTCGTGTCATGGCACGGAGTACCATTAGAAACACAACAAGATCACTACTTGTTCGCGTAGCCTGTAAATTTGACAAGAACCATTAAATTTCTGATATGTTAAGGCCAGTGGCTGTCCCCTGTATTCTAGGTCTCTATGACGTTATCTTTCAACAAGATAATGCAAGGCTGTATTTACCCACGCTGTCCTCACCTACCCTTACACTGAGGGTGTTCAGCTGTTGCTCTGTCCAGTACATTTTCCAGATATCACACACATCAGCTCACTGGAAACCACAATAATAAGTCATCTTCATCAAAAAGTATTTGTTTTTCGTCGCTGGTCTGTTTAGCGGCTCACTTCGTACCAGTGACTAGAATCTGGGGCCATTATCTCCTGTTGATAGTTTTGTACAAACGAATGCGTTACTACGCAACTTGTCTATATACACGGCCGGGCCAAGGTCTGACAAGTAAGCTGTCCAGTTACATTAGCAGTTCGTCTGATCGAGAATGCTGGGGACCATTCTCTCTGCTATTGCCCCTCTTCAGAATATCCGTCACCTGTCTTATTCACACTGAGGCAGACTTCCCTTTTTGTTGGTGATTACATATTATGTGTCTTACTAGGCCGCCTTTCACATAATGAATATTGCTGCTGCTGCTGCTTCTGTATCTTGATTTTTTTCAGGCCATTAGGTACACAGAATGGTTTGAAGTGAGCTTGGAAAACCCAATAGTAACTGCTGAGTTTGAAGCTGTGTGACTGAAATATGAGTTAGAAAATAATTGAGAAGGGTCAGCCTGAGACTTACATGCCACCTTTCATCTTTAATTGACTTCTTAATGCTAATTTTGGAACTAACACAGTAATGTTTGTAATTAAAATGATTTGCAGAGATCGATGAGTGATTACATGATCCTTCTTCCATTTTAATTTCTTTAAATCCTACTACGGATGATACATCCTTTTAGCAACTGAATGCCAGTTTCTGGGTTTCTATGTGAGCTGTAGGAATGGGTAGAGGAGGGAGATCTGTCACTCTTCACCTGAGACTGCCCAGAAGATTGCTATTGCACCAAGAGTTGGAGGCAACGGGCCGACAAACACCGGCCGACAGACATCAGAAACGGAGCGAGTGCGGGTCGAATGTTGAGTATTTATACATTAGAAATAAAGGCACCACTATTAAGTAAGTGCTTCCTTCATTCTCACTGTAGTTCCACGTGTATGACGAGCCAGAGAAAGGTGGTCGTGCGTGCGATCGCTTCCTACTAGGCGACTTGTTCTCTCTTACTGAAGCGTGTTGGCGTGTAAGGCAAGTCATTACGCAGTACGGAAGTTGAGTACGCAATCTCGCTGTTGTAATATAGCACTAGCAGAGAGAAATGACCGTCTGGCGGGACCAGATGGGCTCTAAAGAAACTGTATTTGCGAGGCTGTCGAGGGCGAAAGACTAAAATTAGGTCATACAATGTACACAATTGTAAATGTGCTCCGTTAAAGACGGAGTGATGGCTGGCAAGTGTCCGATGCTTTAGTCCACCTATAACACTACCGTCTGCTACTGCTGTACCATAACCTTAAAGTTGTAGGCAGGTCGTGAAATAAAACTATCTTGTTAAAGCAATTATGGTATAAAGCAACAGAGCAGTGTTACCCTCTGAGAGGAATTTTGCTAAGTTGATCGTGTTGTACCTAACGAAGGTGGCTTATCGGAAATGAAAGTCAGAATAACGTAAATATTTGAACAGTAACAAACAAAATTTTGCCTATCTGCACTGTTTAACGTATAAAGAAAACGGTCGCCAGCCTAACTAGGCAAGAGAATGATTAACGTTATCGTTCAAGAAAAAAGTTATTAGTGATTTTAACGGATAAACACAACCTATACTTTGTCACACGCGAGTGCAATGAACTCTGACACATACATATGTTTACAGTAAGATTGAAACTAAGAGTTAGAGCAGCACAAATTATTTGCAAACATATAACAGATACCGAAACACACTATTACTTTCAGGACTTGTTCAAACTGAATGGTCTTTATATCATTACTATTAACATACACTGCAGGATCATAAATTGTACATAGGTTACGTCTCTCTCAGTTAAATACTTTACTATTTAAAGTGAAAGTTAATTGGAATCCACTAACAGGTTGCTTCTCACTATCATTTGAATAAAGATATTATGGTTTTCCTAATTAGTGGTCTTTCCGTTACTTGTTACCGAGCATTAACACAACAGACAAACTGTGGATCCTGTTATACTATTAATATGCACTTCTAATACACAAGAGAGACAAACACTTAGCAAACATGAGTATATAATGTTTCACAATTGCAGTTTTCCACTTTTACTACCGTGAGACACAAAATTAACATATATGTAAGATACTGACTCACCTTCTGCGATTTACAACAGGCATTAATGTGATCATTTACTAAGCAAAACTTTATAAGCCTCAGTCTTAAGAACATTTAATTTGAAGTTGGCAACAACACATTAATAAGCAGTTTTACTAGGAAAGTTATTTTTATCAAGCATCATTAACTTTAACTCACTCTCTTGCCACATTAACTTTAACGTTCTTTTTACTATGTTCAAGAGGCATCAATTAGCAAAACACTGGGCTTTAATGTTCTTTCAGTAAGGACACTCGGAAATCACTTTAGTTCAAACGGAGAGGAACCTGAGAGGTGTTATAATGAGGAGAAAAATCAAGGTAGGTACATAAATTCAGATATAAATTACCTTATATTTGAGCACATTACCACATCCGTTAAGCTGATCCTTCACTGTACATCGTTATAGTATTACGTTACAGTGATTGAGCAACGTGGTGGCAACTGCATGTTGGTAGGTGGATTCGCAGGCAGAATTGCTGGACTCTGGCCCTTCTTGGTGGCGATGATGAATACCAAATCCAGAATCGTTCCACCCATTTATCCATCCATCCGAGGCATTGGAAAGTAGCAGAAAAAACCTCTCTCGGAACCAGTACAATATGCAGTTTTTTTTTTTTTTTTTACATGGCAGTGCACAGTTTGGTAGCTCGTCCCCGACTCGTAGCTCGTCCCCGACTGACTCTTGTTCGACACTACTTTGCATAGAATCAAACTATGACATCAAAGTTTTAACAAAGAAAGGAGTAAACAATTTTATGTTATCTATTCAATCAAACACATTTACAGAAGCTCATCGATGTAACATTAAATGAAATAAAAGCAAAATAAATCTGTAGAGTATTAGAACTATGGTGTTACACACCCCTCAGACGAAAAAGATACAAAGTTGTCTAATGCAAACAAAATGGTTGTATTCATTTCATTCCGTCTCCGCCCCGAGAAAACATATGCGCGGAAACTTGCGCTTATACGCTAAAAGCGAGTTTTTTAGTTTATCATTGACTTCTGTAACTTTTTCAAAGGCTATTGTAAATTTATTTAAATAATTAAACATCATTCAGAGACTTCACTTCATCCTCATGCTCTGTTTTCTTGTACTGTCGTCGTTATCTCGATAACGTGTTAGTATGCCAATGTAGTTGTTAGACATTCTCTGAACAGAATTTAGATATTAAAATAAATTTACAACTGTCTTCGGAAAATTTTCGTACATACGCAAGGTTACACATACAGCGTGGTCCATTGCTAGTGACTATTACAGTGCCATCGATCACAAAGCGAAAAAGGTAGTCCAACTAAAACATTGATACTGCTTTACGTACTACACGAATATGTAATAAAAATGGGGGTTCCTATTTAAAAAAAAAACGCAGTTGATATCCGTTTGACCTATGGCAGCGCCATCTAGCGGGCCAACCATAGCGCCATCTGGTTTCCCCCTTCAAGCTAGACAAGTTTTGTTCTTTGCAGTTTTTTCGTTTGACCCTTATTTCGTGAGATATTTGGCTCGGTTACGATCAGTAGACCGCCCTGTATACAGACAAACCCACCCACCCACACAGACACACACACACACACACACACACACACACACACACACACACACACACATGGAGCTCAGTTCTGATACCTACTGGCCAACTGGCACATTAGCGAGCAGCAGAGTGATGCTGTCAGCTGGACGAACCAGTGTCTGTGCAGATGAGGCACTTTCCAGGGATGCTGGGGAGAACATTGATTGCACTTTGATTGGCCATTTAATGCTTTTCATGGGTTACGTTCCGGTCGCCGATACGCAAAAACATTCTTTTGGTTAAGAGGGCACGTCTCTGGAGTGCTGACTGAAAAACGATTTATCTAGCTAACATTTGTTCTATGTTACATGGGAATCCACTTTTGGTGATGCCTGGTTGTCTCCTGTGTGTGTGGAGGTGGAAGGCAATGCCCAAAATCTGACCCTGGGAAAACGTTGGGCGCCCGAATCTCGGTGCTTGGGAACACTGCGTATTGGTTCATTCTGGAAATTACCATAGGTGAGAGAAGTGACTTTGTTATTAGACTTCCGGTTTCACAGAAGCTTTTGAACAAGCTCTCAAACTGGCGGGGGAAGGTGCAGGCAATTTTAACGCCGAACACCGAAGAGGAGAAGTGAGGAGAGTTCAGGTGATTACGTAATAGTAACTCTTGGAGTGAAGTCGTTAGAAGTATTGGCTTTCATCACGCACTCTCCGCACTCTCTTGGTACTTAGAAAATCTTGGGCTGATGAACGGCAGAGGCAAACGGACGTCGGAAGCGAGGCACAGCTGTCCCTCGCACAATTAATGGTCGCGTCACATACGGAGGTGGCAACGCTCGTTATGCAGCTGCAGTCTGGAAAACTGGTAAGATGTATCTGTGGCCTGGGGTTTTGAGACCTTGGTGAAGTTAGGCGTGACCGTAACAGGGCTTGTCCGTCCGTCCCCAGACAACCACGTCCATTAAAATGGACATCTAGGGTTTGGTCTGTCATTTTGTAAGGCACAAGCTTTTCCTAAGCAAAATACACTTTCCTACAAAGCTGACTGTTCGCTAGGGCTACATAAACTACTGAGCTGTTTTAGTATCTCTGTTGCCGCTGTGGCCGAGCGGCTCTGGGCGCTTCAGTCTGGAACCGCGCTACCGCTACGGTCGCAGGTTCGAATCCTGCCTCGGGCATGGATGTGTGTGATGTCCTTAGGTTAGTTATGTTTAAGTAGTTCTAAGTTCTAGGGAACTGATGACCTCAGATGTTGAGTCCCGTAGTGCTCAGAGCCATTTGAACCAAGTATTTTTGTTGAAGACAAACATGGCAGTTGAGTCTGTGTGGTTTATTAGTAAATAACGTCTTATAACCGAATCACTGGCCAATATTACTGCTCGAAACAGAGTTTTTAAGGTTTCTAAGATACGTGACAATTTTCCAGTGCTTGTGTTTGAGAGAAATCGATGTCCATCTTAATAGACCCTGGCATATAATGTTAATAGAATTTATCTCCCCAAATCAATTCTAAGGGCCCGGGTTCGATTCCCGGCTGGGTGTTGTGTTGTCCTAATCATCATCATTTCATCCCCATCGATGCGCAAGTCCCCGAAGTGGCGTCAAATCGAAAGATTTGCACCCGGCGAACGGTCTACCCGACTGGACGCCTAGTCACACGACATTTATTTATTTAATCTCCTCCAAAACTTTATATGGTGCTAAAACAGCTTTGGGAGTCAGGAAGTCGTGCTGTTCACCAGAGACCTCTTGGCCCAAGGGCGATGGTAGGGATTTAATACAACATCACGCTCAGAATCGGGTAACCACTCACGCAACTATCCTCGGATAGCGATTGTCATTCTGACCCAGTGCGCTTTCATCTACTTGTTCGCCTCCTACTAGTGTAGTCTTGACGCTCTTCACGTACATCAGATAACTGTGACAGGGGTTGCTTATGGTAGAAATTCGTCTTTGCTCAGTTTTATTTCGATGTCTGAGATTATTTCACCTTGTTGTCCTAATGTTAATTTAAATAACAAATGTCAGATTCAACGGAAGATAGTTCACTCTTGCTCAGTTCACCATTTCTCCACATGCTACGTAAATCCAGTAACTGTAATGAGACTTGTCTCAAAGCCGTATAGAGAAGTGCACAGTTTTCATTCCCTGGGTACTAGTGTGCAATTTACACTATAAATTCAGTTGTACTATGCATTAAACTTAAATGGGCCATACGTTCTCAAAATATTTCACACGACATTGCACTCCATTAAATAAACTTGTTGTGGCTGTGATTCACAGTCATAAAATTTTTTTTGAAGGACGTTTTCTTTACGCCAGTGACTGTTACATGTTTTTATTACACTATTGCAATTTCGGCCTTGGGCCATAATCAAGTTCTGACATTACGTTGACATGGTTTAAAGACATAATATTAGCACTTGATAATAGCCCAAGGCCGAAATTGCAATAGTGTAATAAAAACTTATAAAAGTCGCTGGCGTAAAGGTGATGTCCTTCAAAAAATTTCACGCTATTGATGCTGGTTTATGGCGAGGTCCTGCCTACTCCGTATAAGCAGTGTCGTAGCTACAAACAAGGCCGCGGCAAACGGCAAAGGGGCTGCTCCGATAAATGATACAGGTTCAGAATCCAGATGTGACTGGGAACAGACATCTTTTACGTTACTGCCTCTCCCCACAACAGACTCGTTTTGCAATAATTCAGGATTTTAATGTTTTTACATACAATAAAGAACATTGGTTTTCATGCTACGCTATCATTGTATAAGGTGATCAAAGAGACAATGAAGATTTTTATTTTTACGTTAGCGGATTTACGAGTGGCTCATGACCATTGGGGCCTGCTGCAACTTCGTAAGTTGGCCACAGGTGAAGTGATGTTCCGTTAACTCTTGTATCTCACCCCCTTGTATCTCTTCCGCAGCGGAAGATACCGACGTTATCGAATCAAAGAGGTTGGGGATCCTGGCAGATTAGGATAGGTAGAGGTCCCGGCGACTCACCAGCCCCTTCAGTGGCCAAGAGTTCTATAGTCTCCATGACACGCTATTGCAATCTGGGTGCCTGCTACTGGATTGGACTGTGGATTGCTCTACGGATTATTTATTGCTGTGCTGATAACGACCTATCGAGAACTTACGCACGTTTCTGGTGTCATTCCCCTGCCATCAAGTTTGCACGCTCACGCCGACCCACCTCATACAGGTTTTCCTTAACATTAATTTGTTCTGTGGTTGTTAAATTACGTATTAATAATAGCTATACCCTCCGGTACACAGGTAAAAAATAAGCGTTTTCAAAACTAAAGGCGAATTATTATGCAAAATGTAGTGAAATACTCGTGTGGCATTGATGGCCGGGAGGACCCATCCGGAGAAGTTTGGCGCCGGGTTGCAAGTCTTATTTCAGGTGACGCCACATTGAGACACTTGCGTGTCGGTGATGATGAGATGATGACAACACAGCACCCGGTCCACGAGCGTAAGAATAGTCTCCAACCCGGCCGGGAATCGAACAATGATACTCCGCATGGTAGGCACAGACGTTACCGCTCACCAATTTTTTTTTCTGCTGATCTCATTTTGTTCGTTAGTGGTCGTTGTATTTGTTGGGGACGGACGTCCCATGACGCGTGCTCAAGTTCAGCATTGATCCATTCACTCAGTTTCTTTTTATTACGGAGGGCAACGAACACGCTGAGCTACCGTGCCGGCACCTAATCAGGCGGACAGTTTTTATGCAGTTCTAGTCCCACGCAGCGATCATGCTCTGGTACTCACGTGCTTATTGACCTATAAGTTCCCCTGTGTAGCATTCACACAGGCTACACCCCAAATAACGTCTCTGCAGTATGTTACGTTGAAGGGAAGCTCCTGATGTATGATCATTGATCTGTCGAAGAAAATACGCGTTACACACTATTTTCAGTGAACATCCGACACACACGGTACATTAATATTAGTTATTCCCACATGAAATGTATGAACGTGGTTAAAGGTAATACTGCTGTTAGTGTTTATCATGTATTCATGAAATGAATAACTAATCAAGTGCGATAGCCTAACAGAGCAACAAAGCTAATAGATTATTTTGTGCATGTTATGCCGCACAGATCCTAATTATCTAAAGAAAGCCACACTTACGCACCACCAAGGACTGCTGATGAAATACACCACTTTCGTTTCAATTTTCTGTCGATACGAACGTCATTAGACAGCATAAAATTATTAAGGCAGCCTATGTGATATCATACTTACTGTGGCGCCAATAAAAACAAAATTATATGAAAAATCTATCCTGCGTCATTATTGTCAGCATACAGGATGTTGATTCCACATAGCAGCAGCACACATGTAAATGCACAGTGTACTAAGATTACTTAATTGTATGAGTGAATTTTACCCTCCGTGAGAATGTAGATGTTTTTTTGTAAGTTGACTCTTACTGACGCCACAGAAATATAGGCACCATGTACACTTCTGTAGTAGTTTAATCTTGCCTGATGGTCGTTTCGAGCAAAACTGGAAGTGCATAAAGGTTTATTTTAGCAGTAGCTGCTGCTGTCAGTTCATTAGCTCTGATTGAGGGAGAGCGGCTTGTCCTCGTTTCTAACTGGTTGCGGAATCAGCGGACCGCTACCTAAACGGGATCTTCCTTGTATATTCTGGGTGGAAACATGTCTAACTTACAGGTCATTTCTTATGGGTGACATTAACCTGGCCAGCCTCTGTGACCGAGCGGTTTTACGCGCCTCAGTCAGAAACCACGCGGTTCGAATCCTGCCTCAGGCATGGATGTGTGTGATGTCCTTAGGTTAGTTACGTTTAAGTAGTTCTCAGTTCAAGGGGACTGATGACTTCAGATGTTGAGTCCCATAGTGCTCAGAGCCGTTTGAACCATATTTGAAGGAGTAGACTACGTACCCGTACCGGGTTTCGACCTCTCCCTCCTCTCATCAACATGCAATGCAAACACGACACCACACTGTAACAAAACTCCCTCACACACACACACCTAAGACGTAATTCTCACACATCTGTGGAAAGGTACCATTGTCTGCGGAGGAAGAAGACCCTTGGTGGCTGAGAAATCCGTCGGGGTAGACCCGTCGGCAATAAAATGCTGCTTTAGCTCTCTTTGTTGGTGACCTCTAATTCCTTTCTTCGTTTCATTTCACTGCCATTTGATGTACATATCGGGCAGCCAACATTAATATTTCAACCGATCATAGCACAAAGTTTATGTTAGTACATACAAGTGTAAAAGAAGATTATTTTATATGTTTTTGGGTTTCCTGATACGATGATACTGATAGTATTAGTAGGAAGTCAGTGATTCAGTTTGCTAACTCTCTTACACGAAGTACCTCATGATCACCATCCCATTCACGCAAAGTAATATCCATCTTCTGTCATTGAGTCACGTTAACAAGTAGAGAGTCTGTAACGTCTAAGGAGACTGGAAGACGCAATGAAATAACAGGAAAAATATTCCTTATGTGAAAAATTTCCTCATACTACTTTTAAGGCAAACCTACGTTTCTAGCATTTGTAGACTTAGAGAAAGCTTTTGACAATGTTGACTGGAATACTCTCTTTCAAATTCTAAAGGTGGCAGGGGTAAAATACAGGGAGCGAAAGGCTATTTACAATTTGTACAGAAACCAGATGGCAGTTATAAGAGTCGAGGGACATGAAAGGGAAGCAGTGGTTGGGAAGGGAGTAAGACAGGGTTGTAGCCTCTCCCCGATGTTGTTCAATCTGTATATTGAGCAAGCAGTAAAGGAAACAAAAGAAAAATTCGGGGTAGGTATTAAAATTCATGGAGAAGAAATAAAAACTTTGAGGTTCGCCGATGACATTGTAATTCTGTCAGAGACAGCAAAGGACTTGGAAGAGCAGTTGAATGGAATGGACAGTGTCTTGAAAGGAGGATATAAGATGAACATCAACAAAAGCAAAACAAGGATAATGGAATGTAGTCGAATTAAGTCGGGTGATGCTGAGGGAATTAGATTAGGAAATGAGACACTTAAAGTAGTAAAGGAGTTTTGCTATTTGGGGAGCAAAATAACTGATGATGGTCGAAGTAGAGAGGATATAAAATGTAGGCTGGCAATGGCAAGGAAAGCGTTTCTGAAGAAGAGAAATTTGTTAACATCCAGTATTGATTTAAGTGTCAGGAAGTCATTTCTGAAAGTATTCGTATGGAGTGTAGCCATGTATGGAAGTGAAACATGGACGATAAATAGTTTGGACAAGAAGAGAATAGAAGCTTTCGAAATGTGGTGCTACAGAAGAATGCTGAAGATTAGATGGGTAGATCACATAACTAATGAGGAGGTACTGAATAGGATTGGGGAGGAGAGAAGTTTGTGGCACAACTTGACCAGAAGAAGGGATCGGTTGGTAGGACATGTTCTGAGGCATCAAGGGATCACCAATTTAGTATTGGAGCGCAGCGTGGAGGGTAAAAATCGTAGAGGGAGACCAAGAGATGAATACACTAAGCAGATTCAGAAGAATGTAGGTTGCAGTAGGTACTGGGAGATGAAAAAGCTTGCACAGGATAGAGTAGCATGGAGAGCTGCATCAAACCAGTCTCAGGACTGAAGACAACAACAACAACAACAACAACTTTTATTTGATCACACTGCGTGACAATTGCTGACGAACAACTGTCAGTTGCTAAGGAACAACTGCCAGTTGCTAATGAACAACCGACCGACAATTGCTGCGTAACACCTGACCAATGATTGAAAAACGAAATGTAGGGGACGATACGTGTGAACTGCAGCGAAGCCTGCGCTCGGATGCTGTATACAGGGTGGTCTATTGATAGTGACCGGGCCAAATATCTCACGAAATAAGCGTCAAACGAAAAAACTACAAAGAACGAAACTCGTCTAGCTTGAAGGGGGAAACCAGATGGCGCTATGGTTGGCCCGCTAGATGGCGCTGCCCTAGGTCAAACGGATATCAACTGCGTTTTTTTAAAAAATAGGAACCCCTATTTTTTATTACATATTCGTGTAGTACGTAAAGAAATATCAATATTTTAGTTGGACCACTTTTTTCGCTTTGTGATAGTCACAAACATATGGCTCACAATTTTAGACGAACAGTTGGTAACAGGTAGGTTTTTTAATTTAAAATACGGAACGTAGGTACGTTTGAACATTTTATTTCGTTTGTTCCAATGTGATACATGTACCTTTGTGAGCTTATCATTTCTGAGAACGTATGCTGTTACAGCTTGATTACCTGTAAATACCACATCAATGCAAAAAATGCTCAAAATGATGTCCGTCAAATTCAATGCATTTGGCAATACGTGTAACGACATTCCTCTAAACAGCGAGTAGTTCGCCTTCCGTAATGTTCACACATGCATTTACAATGCGCTAACGCATGTTGTCAGGCGTTGCCGGTGGATCACGACAGTAAAAATCCTTCATTACTTCTGAATACATTATGGGAGTGAACAGTGAGCAATGTGTTACAAATATTTACTATCAAAAACAGTCTTGATCACAATTTATTTATTACGGTGACCAGTTTCGACCACTTCTGTGATTATCTTCAGAGCAATGAGTAAGAACCTCCTTCTGCTGGAGAATCACTACATTGAGTACTGACTACTTCAACTTTCCCCACAGAAAGAAATCCGGGGACGTGAGATCCGGTGAACGTGCGGGCCAATCCACCTGTCGTAAAATATGCTAGTCAATACCGCTTCAACCGCACGCGAGCTATGTGCCGGACATTCATCATGTTGGAAGTACATCGCCATTCAGTCATGCATTGAAACATCTTGTAGTAACATCGGTACAACATTGCGTAGGAAATCAGCATACATTGCACCATTTAGATTGCCATCGATAAAATTGGGGCCAATTATCCTTCCTCCCATAATTCCGCACCATACATTAACTCGCCAAGGTCGCTGATGTTCCACTTGTCGCAGCCATCGTGGATTTTCTGTTGCCCAATAGTGCATATTATGCCGGTTTACGTTGCCGCTGTTGGTGAATGACGCTTCGTCGTGCAAAAAATCTGTCATCGTCCCGTGATTTCTCTTCTGCCCAGTGGCAGAACTGTACACAACGTTCAAAGTCGTCGCCATGCAATTCCTGGTGCATAGAAATATGGTACGGGTACAATCGATGTTTATGTAGTATTCTCACTCAACACCGACGTTTTTGAGATCCCGGACCTCGCGCAATTTGTCTGCCACTGATGTGCGGATTAGCCACGACAGCAGCTAAAACACCTACTTGGGCATCATCATTTGTTGCAGGTCGTGGTTGACGTTTCACATGTGGCTGAACACTTCCTGTTTCCTTAAATAACGTAACTATCCGGCGAACGGTCCGGACACTTGGATGATGTCGTCCAGGATACCGAGTAGCATACGTAGCACACGCCCGTTGGGCATTTTGATCACAATAGCCATACAACAACACGATGTAGACCTTTTCCGCAATTGGTAAACGGTCCATTTTAACACGGGTAATGTATCACATAGCAAATACCGTCCGCACTGGCGAAATGTTACTTGATACCACGTACTTATACGTTTGTGACTATTACAGCGCCATCTGTCACAAAGCGAAAAAAGTGGTCCAACTAAAAGATCCATATTTCTTTACGTACTACACGAACATGTAATAAAAAAGGGGGGTTCCTATTTTTAAAAAAAACGCAGTTGATATCCGTTTGACCTATGGCAGCGCCATCTAACGGGCCAACCATTGCGCCATCTGGTTTCCCCCTTCAAGCTAGACGAGTTTCATTCTTTGTAGTTTTTTCGTTTGATGCTTATTTCGTGAGATATTTGGCCCGGTCACTATCAATGGACCACCCTGTATACATTCGACAGTACATGCAGTACTGTGTTAAGCCAAGGTTTTTATGGAATCCAATAGTGGGACATTTTTTGTAGTACGGCACGTCTGCAACACATCATTTGTGTGCTAACGATCGTGGGCGATCAATTGGTTGGCTCGAAACCTGTCAAACTATTACTAGTGCGCCCACAGAAATGAATGTGTCCTAATGTGTAATCTCGCAACTATAAAAAACCACTGAAGATGGAAATGCTATGCCAAAGTATAAAGTATCGATAAGCAGACCTAGTGGCGAAAAGGACCAGGCATCTCACTCCTAGGCACGTCCCTGCAAACCTTGCAAACGCTATCGGTACACGTGTCTCTGCCGGAACCTTTTCGCGGTGATTAAATCAGGCTGGTTTGTACGCTCCCAAAGCCTGTTCTGTCTGTATGTCAATTTAGGGGTACGGCAGGTTCTGACTTTCTATTTACAGATGACAGTGTCCGCCCATATTGGACCTCTGAGGTGTCGAATCGACTGGACAGTGAACATATTGAACTGATGGAATGGTCTGGGTACTCTCTGGCCCTAAACCCCCCACAGAGCAAGCTTGGGTTGGTCTTCTGTTTCTCAACGAACAGCCCCTTCCCCAGCTATGCAAGAACTGAAAATCGCCTCGAGAGATGAGTGGGGCAAATCTGCCAAAGACTCCTCAACACTTTGGTAGCCAATACGGATAACAGGTGCAATATGTTCATTAGTGCCCAAAGAAAACATATTCCTTACAGAGAGTTCGATATCGACCTTTATGTTGGGAATCTAACCTGTGTCCTTAAGCATAAACGTTGTTTATGTCTGTTACCCTACTTTCTCAAGTGTTGAAATCTGTGCCATTTTCTCGTTCTAAATATACTAAAAAAATGGAAATGAAGTCCCATGCTTCTTTACAGAGCGTAGGGGAACGATGCGGGAGACCCGCACCGCTTTACTAGGCAAGGTCCTAGTGGAGGTGGTTTGCCATTGCCTTCCTCCGACCGTGATGGGGATGAAATATACTACACCGCCTCTATTGTGTAAAAAATGTGTTCCATGCCATTCATCATTGCCTGTGATTATTCCTGTATTGTCCGCTTAATAAATGGTTCAAATGGCTCTGAGCACTATACGACTTAACTTCTGAGGTCATCAGTAGCCTAGAACTTAGTACTAATTAAACCTAACTAACCTAAGGACATCACACACATCCATGCCCGAGGCAGGATTCGAACCTGCGACCGTAGCGGTCACTCGGCTCCATACTGTAGCGCCTAGAACAGCACGGCCACTGCGGCCGGCTGTCCGCTTAATAGGTCAGGAGTCCACTACACACAGGAAGCGGCTACACGGCTAGCGGGGGCTGTGTGGAAGGGACTGGGCGGTTTTTTACGTTAGAGGGTCTCAGGGAATCACAGAAAGGGCATCCGTCTAAAAGGGGACGAGTAAAACACAGTAAGTTAGTTGTAGAAGCGATCGGTCCTGTAGTTGTAAATCGTCGTAGCTGGGAAGGAACCAGAGCTCCAAGCCCTAATAGAAACCAGTGAAGCTCAAATAGCTCTAGCTACAGAAAGCTGGCTACAGCCGGAAATAAGATCAGCTGAATTTTTTTCATACGATCTAACAGTGTTCGGAAAGGATAGATTAAATATAGTTGGTGGTGGATTATTTACTGCTGTCAGAAGTAGTTTGCTTTGTAGTGAAATTGAACTAGATAGTTCGTGCGAAGTAGTGTGGGTAGAGGTTATACTTGACAGTCGGACTAAGCTATTAATCGGATCGTTTTACCAACCCCCCAACTCAGAAGACATAGTTGCTGAACATTTCAAAGAAGACTTGAGTCTCATTTCAAATAGGTACGCGACTCATACAGTTATAGTCGGTGGTGACTTAGATCTACCATCGATATGCTGGAAAAATTATACTTTTAAAGCGGGCGGCAGGCAGAAAACGTCATCCGAAATTGTACTGAATGCTTTCTCATAAAATTATTTTAAATAATTAGTTCATGAGCCCACCCGAAGCGTAAATGTTTGCGAGAGCATTCTTTATCTCTTAGCAACAAATAATCCTGGACAAATAGTGAGTATAGTGACGAATACAGGGATTAGCGACGACAAGGCAGTTGCTACTAGGCTGAATGCCGTAACTCCTCCAACCATCAAAAAGAAACGCAAAGCTGATAAAAATGCTCTTAACGCCGTTTTACGAGATAGTCTTCACTCCTCCCGATCTCGTCATGTAAGCGTAGAAAAGTTGTGAAATGATTTCAATGGTGATAATATCAACAGCAGTTGAGAAATATATACCACATAAATTAATAGGCGATCGTATTGATCTCCCATGCCACACAAAACGGGTCAGATCGCTGTTGCAGAAGCAGAGAAAAAGTCATGCAAAATAGAAAAGAACACAAAATCCCCGAGGCTGGCAAAGTTTTAAGAAGTTCGAAATACAGTGCACACTTTAATGCGAGATGCTTTTATTAATTTCCACAACGAAACTCTGTCTCCAAATCTGGCAGAAAACCCAAAAAGATTCTGCTCATACATAAAGCACATCACCGGCAAGACGCAATCAATACCTTCACTGCGCAATAACAACGGTGAAGTCACTGATGACAGTGCCACTAAAGCAGAGTTATTGAACACGGTTTTCCGAAACTCCTTCACCAAAGAGGACAAAGTAAATATTCCTGAATTCCAATCAAGAACAAATGCCAAGATGAACATACATACACTACTGGCCATTAAAATTGCTACACCAAGAAGAAATGCAGATCATAAATGGGTATTCATTGGACGAATATATTCTACTAGAACTGACATGTGATTACATTTTCACGCAATTTGGGTGCATAGATCCTGAAAATCAGTACCCAGAACAACCACCTCTGGCCGTAATAACGGCCTTGATACCCCTGGGCATTGAGTCAAACAGCTTCAACACGATACCACATTTTATTGTGACGAGCCAGTTGCTAGGCCACCATTGACTAGATGTCTTCAATTGGTGAGAGATCTGGAGAATGTGCTGGCCTGGGCAGCAGTCGAACATTTTCTGTATCCAGATAGGCCCGTACACGACCTGCAACATGCTGTCGTGCATTATCCTCCAGAAATGTAGGGTTTCGCAGGGATCGAATGAAGGGTAGAGCCACGGGTCGTAACACATCTGAAATGTACATCCACTGTTCAAAGTGCCATCAGTGCGAACAGGACATGACCGAGACGTGTAACCACTGGCACCCCATACCATCACGCTGGGTGATACGCCAGTATGGCGATGACGAATACACGCTTCCAATGTGGGTTCAACGCGATGTCGCCAAACACGAATGCGACCATCCTGATGCTGTAAACAGAACCTGGATTCACCCGAAAAAAAGACGTTTTGCCATTCGTGGACCAAGGTTCGTCCTTGAGTACACCATTGCAGGCCCACCTGTCTGTGATGCAGCGTCAAGGGTAACCGCAGCCATGGTCTCCGAGCTGATAGTCCATGCTGCTGCAAACGTAGTCGAACTGTTCGTGCTGAAGGCAATCGTCCCCATCTGTTGACTCAGGGATCGAAACGTGGCTGTACGATCCGTTACAGCAACGCGGATAACATGCCTGTCATCTTGACTGCTAGTGATGCGAGGCCGTTGGGATCCAGCACGGCGTTCCCTATTACCCTCCTGAACCCACCGATTCCATATTTTGCTAACAGTCATTGGATCTCGACCAACGCGAGCAGCATTGTCGCAATACGATAAACCGCAATCGCGATAGGCTACAATCCAACCTTTATGAAAGTCGGAAACGTGATTGTACGCATTTCTCCTCCTCACACGAGGCATCACACCAACGTTTCACCAGGCAACGCCGGTCAACAGGTGTTTGTGTATGAGAAATCGGTTGGAAACTTTCCTCATGTCAGCACGTTTTAGGTGTCGCCACCGGCGCCAAACTAGTGTGAATGCTCTGAAAAGCTAATCATTTGCATATCACAGCATCTTCTCCCTGTCGGTTAAATTTCGCGTCTGTAGCACGTCCTCTTCGTGGTGTAGCAATTTTAATTGCCAGTAGTGTACATACATAAATCCTTGTTCCATAGATCATGAATACGAGGTTTCGTAATGATGAGGAACGTGTCACTTTAACATAAGTTTCCTTTACACAAAATAGTTAATAAATTAATTTATTTTTTCTTACTGTTACTACGTCATAGAAGTAGATATCCTCGGTGTTTCAATGCAGCTTAAATCACTTTATAGATGCAAGGCTTCTGGTCCAGATTGCAAACCTGTCAGGTTCCTCTCAGAGTATGCTGATACAATAGTTCCATATTTAGCAATTATACACAACCGCTCGCTCACAGAATGATCCGTACCCAAAAAGGGAAGTAGGAGTAATTCGGTGAATTACAGGCCCATATCACTAACGTCGATTTGCAGTAGGGTTTTGGAATATATACTATATTCGAACATTATAAAGTACCTCGAAGAAAACGATTTATTGACACATGGTGAGCACGGATTCAGAAAATGTCGTTCTTGCGAAACACTACTAGCTCTTCATACTCATGAAGTAATGAGTGCTGTCGACAGGGGTGTCAAATTGATTCCGTATTTCCAGAATGGTTTCGACACCGTTCCTCACAAGCGTCTTCCAACCAAACTGCGTGCGTATGGAATATCGCCTCAGTTGTGCGACTGGAGTCGTGATTTCCTGTCAGAAAGGTCACAGTTCGTAGAAACAGGCGGAAAGTCATCGAGTAAAACAGAAATCATATTCGCTGTTCCACAAGGAAGTGTTATAGGCCCTCTATTGTTCCTGACCTATATTAACGATATAGGAAACAATCTCAGTAGCCGTCTTAGATCGTTTGCAGATGATGCTACCATTTACCGACTTGTAAAGTCATCAGATGACCAAAACGAATTCCAGAATGATTTAGATAAGATATCTATATGGTGCGAAAAGTGGCAATTGACCCTGAGTAAAGAAAGTTATTCACATGAGTAATAAAAGAAATCCACTAAATTTCGATTATGCCGTAAGTCACACAAATCTGAAGGCTGTAAATTCAATTAAATACTTAAGGATTACAATTACAAATAACCTAAACTGGAGCGATCACATAGATAATGTTGTGAGTAGAGCAAACCAAAGACTGCGATTCATTTGCGGAACACTTAGAAGGTACAATAGGTCTACTAATGAGATTGTTTACATCAAGCTTGTCCGCCCTATTCTGGAGTGCGGTGTGGGATACACATCAGGTGGGGCTGACGGATGACATCGAAAAAGTACAACGAAGGGCGACTGGTTTTGTATTATCGCGAAATAGGGGAGATACTGCCACATACGTGATACGTGAATTGGTGTGACAGTCATTAAAACAAAGGCGATTTTCGTTGCGACGGGATCTTCTTATGAAATTTCAATCACTAGTCTTCTCCTCCAGTTGCGAAAACATTCTGCTGGCACCCGCCTACATAGGGAGAAATGATCATCACGATTATATAAGAGAAGTCAGGGCTCGCACAGAAAAATTTATGTGCTCGTTTTTCCCGCGCGCCGTTCGAGAGTGGAACGGTAGAGAGACAGCTTGAAGGTGGTTCGTTGAACCCTCTGCCACGCACTTTGTTGTGAATAGCAGAGTAATCACGTAGATGTAGATGTAGTCAATGTCTCTATTCCTTAGCAGTTGCCAAGGAGCGTGCATTGCACGCATAAAAATCGACGTTCAGTTATAATGATGGACTAAAAACTAGAACACCCAGAAGACACGTTTGGACGTATTGAAACGCCGGAAATGCATATCCTCCTCTTTCCATCTATTGTACTATAAATTTATTCCTTATTATTGTTACCTCAAGATATGACATTTCAGTGTCTTTATATATTGTAATTGTTTTACAATTTGTATATATATATATATATTTATTTATCTATTTATTCATTTATTTATGCATTTATGTCGATTTATAATTGGTTTGTTTTGTAAATATTATTTGTATTTTTACGCTGGATCTTGCCTAGGGAAAACTATGCTATCGAGCGATTACGTGGATAGGTCGTGTGGAGAACCAAAGTGTTTAGGATCTTTGGTAGTGTTAACTCTGCCGCGTGGAGTGCGGGCAGAGCAGAGTCTGGCTGGAGTAGGGCGGTGGAGCAGATGTGTTGAGTGATGCTCCCGCGAGTTGCCGCGCTTTCGGGGTTTGGCAGCATGTAATTGTGCTCGACTTGCTATGATAGTTTCTGACACGGCGTCGCGGACGGGAAGCATTAGCTGGCGCACATCAAGAGCCCGTTTCGCCTGGTGACCTTGTCGAGAAGAAGGCGCGCCAACATCCAGCTTCTGCAACAGCGACGACCGACAATAAGAGAGTGTCGCCACCTCCTCGATCGACGACTTCAAACCTTCAATCAGCCAACAAGGAAGACTGAAAGCACTTAAAATTTTAGAACAGTATGGCAGACCTCAGCTTTTCAAACTGTTCCATTTGCATCACAAAATTATAGGAACTTAGTGTGAACCTTTGTTGCTCATTGTCCCAATTTCATTACCAAGCAGTGTCCCTTCCTTTTCCGAAATGAACCCGTGTGTAGTTGATATTCAGACGCCAGCATCAGAGTAACATCATTCCATTTCACTGCTTTAATTTCAAAGTTCAGTTAAAGTATTCGTAGCTGGCTACAATATTTAGATTACACAAGCACAAATTAAGAGTGCGAGTTTTGTTACCATATTTTAACTTACCTGTGATTGCAGCTCAGCTTGGTACGTACTAAATTTTACTATTGTTAATTGTTCAACATCATTTAATTCAAGTTCAAAGTTAAATCTCTTATTTCTAAATTGCGTAGATTCAAGTAGCTTTTGAGATGATTGTTGAGGTAGCCCAAGACTAACCTTATTTTATTTAATTTCGTAGTGCTTCAGAAACAAAGTTCACTATTAAATTCAGTCACTAAATTAACTTTCAATTTTCCGGCCTTATTAATTCTTTTGCTATATTAAGTCAGAGTGTAGCGAAATTCATTACTTCTGGCAAACATTCAGTTTTCACACAACACTTTTAGTGCTAATTATAGGTGCATTAACCTTTCTTGTTCAGTTATTATAGTAGTTGTCCATAGGACTGGCGACCGTAATTTTCCCCAAATCTCAAATATCTAATTAACGCCAGTTAATTGTTAATGTAACGACCGCACATTTACTTTCTTTATTAACTTTACCCTTTTTCAAAATTAATTTACACCAATTTCATATGCATTTTTCCTTTCATTTAGATGTAACCCTTTCTCCCTCTTTACCGACAGATTAACTTCTGTGACGATTGCTTTTCCCAAATTTCCATTAGATACACGCGGTTTAATTTTTCACTGTCATTAAGGTCGATAAGTGAGGGGGAGGTTACACGTGGCGACCTGGTGACAGGAGAATCTTCGGATTTGAGGTTGTTCTGGACACGAATTTTGCATTGTGCAAATCTCGTAACAAAGTACTGGTTACGAAATGGTCGATACGTCAGCGAGAATTTTGGTGTGAGGAATCCTAATTAGATTTGAGATTTGGCATTTATATTGAAAATTATTAAAATGAGTGAATGTAACAATTACCAAAATTTGGTAGACTTGGATACGGAACAATCGGTCGAACAGTGGGAAACGCGCACCGCGGAACCTATTGTTCAGGGGCAGCCGGCTAGCATGAAAGACGCGACCGCCGAAACGCAACAAAGAGCAGAAATGGAATTCCAAACTTTAGAAAATGTTTCGGAATTGGAAATGAAGTCAAATCTGCACCACTTGATGACGAATACGGAGGGAAAATTAAAGAGGAACCCGCTACGGAAGTAAAACTGGTAGTTTCCGGGAATTTAACTGATTTATTGAATGTTTTGACTACCGAAATAAACACTCAATCGGCAGAAATTAAAGCTCAATCCGAAAAAATTGACAGGAGGATAGACACTCAGAACAAAGCTAATAATGTTGTTAACAACAATGTTGGAGTTGTTGCCACAAAAGTTGATAAAATCAAAGAAGATATTGTTGTGATTAATACCGAAATCGGTAATCTTAAACAGGGAATGATAGGCGTTCAGGCGGAAATTGCGCGCATAAATCCTCGTTTTGATTCCGAAATTAGCAGAATCGAGAAAAGTGTAGGAGAAACAGTTACTCCGATCATCGAGAAAAAGGTGACGGAACAAATTCAATTAGTGGAAAAAGAGGATCAACAGAAGGTGGAAACTTTAAAGGCTTTAGTATCCGAGGTAGATACTCAAGCGAGGAAGCAGGCTAATATCTGCGAAGAGAAAAAGAGGGAAGTGGAAACGCTTGCGACAACCACTTGCCAAGTAATTACGAGAGTGTCGGAATTAGAAAAGAAACTTGACGAAAAACAGAGTTATTTGCCAATCTGTGCACATAGTTCAGAACTGTTGACGAAAGAGGAGCGGTTCGACCCCTTGAAAAAAGGCGGTAAAGAATTTTACCCAGATCATGGACTAATGAGAGAAAAATTAATGCGGTTATTGATGTGTTGGCTGCTGATGCCAAGCGTTGGGGCTTAAACCTCAACACCACGAACCTGACTTTCGACGAGTTTAAAAATTTGTTTCTTACCGACTACTGGTCAGAGCAAAAACAACAAAGCTTCTGGCGCGAATTTGTCGTATCGAGGCCTTTCGATGCGAATTCGCGCGGCTCGATGAAGGAGTTTTGTGAGAACTGGATCCGCAAGTTGGAATATTTGCGTGTCGCGCACGGAATACGAAATAGTCTGGGAACTCTACAAGAAGCTTCCAGATGATATAAAACGCTACGTAGGAAGCAATTACAGGATAATCAATGATTTCCTGGAAAGAGTTGAGGACGAGGACAATTGGCGCAATAATCGCGACAGTGGTAGAGGCCGTGGTAACAACAATGGGTACCACAACAACCACATAACGATAACCATGGGAATAATGCATACCGCAACCATGGCAGCAATAACACTAGTGGTTCGGACCGTAATGACAATCGGTACAATGCAAATAATAACAGGAATGACGGAAAGCAGTATCAGACTAGCGTGATACGGCCTTCGCAGAATAGTAATAACGCCAGAGGGTGTGATCAGCCGCCTCAGCAGCATCCGGGGAGCGGATCTGCTGGGACGAGACAGGGAAACCATTAGCCGCGCCGGTGAGGGGCCGACTGGGCGTGGAGAAATTTTGGCGGCCCAATAACAGGAGAAAACCGAGTTGTCGTCGTTATGAAAATTCCGTATGGAATAATCAACGGCGGGAGAGTGTGCCAGTGTTATGAGAAAGGAGTGCGCCCACAAGTAGTAGATGAGCTGTAGACACAGCAGTACAAAATACATACACTGTCAGTGAGAACAATTTAAGTAGTGTTCCAGAAATCGATTATAAAGTGGCAGCTGTAACACCCACAGCGGAACTGGAGATTGAGTTTAAGAATGATTCGCAAGTGTTGGGGGAAGATCAGATGTCTGATAAAACGTCCGTCATCGAGCGAGGGGATGCAGAGTGGGATGAGGTCTGGTTAAGGCACTTCGGTCGCTTATACGACGAACTAAGAGATTATAGGGGCCTGTATGGGAGAAGTGTCTATGGGGAGCGCGGGCAGGATTTGCCGCGTCTCGTCCCGCAGGAAGATAGTGTTTGTGAAGTGATAGAAAGTTCTAGCCCTAACCGGCAGACTTTACCAGAAATAGTTGATGTTAATGGGGAGCACGAGCAAGATTCGTCGTGTTTCGTCCCGCAGGAGTTGGATGTTGAAGTAGTAACGGAAAGTTCTGGCCCTGAGAGGCAGACTTTACCGAAAGTTATAGCGGTAGAAGTGGCCGTCCCATCCGACGCAAAACTCCAGTTTAAACACTGCGAAAGTATTAAGGAGAAAGATTACGAGAATTTTAGTGATAGCCGGACACGATTTAGAAAAGCACGTAGATTACAGCGTGTATGAGGTTAGAGCTGACGTTATACGGTCGGACGGTAGCAGTGTGGGTTGCGCAGATCCGGAGGAAGTAATTGCAGATACTACTGGGCACATTCCTCCAGGTAGACTGGCAGATGAGATCAATCTGGACAAAGAGGAATCAACGAAGGTGACAATTAGTGAATTGATAGCAAAGCAACACTCACTAGTTGACGAGTTACAGGAAAAGGTTTCAGTATTGGAGGCGAAGCTGCAGACTAAGGCTCAGGACAAACGTGTTGAAATTAAAACTGTATGTGAACAGAGGCTGAAAAAGCCGCTAGATAAGCCGGATTTAGGATCAAAGGCGGATGGTTTTTTCTGGAATGACCTGGATATATACGAGGATTTATTGTGATAAAATAAAGAAACAGTAGAGGACAAGTGTAGACAGATAATAGTGTCTGTTAATATGCACGACTTACAACTAAACGTGTTGATTGACACCGGTGCAGAATTGAATGCTGTATCTGGGAAAATATTTGAGTTACTGAAAGACAGACCTGGTATTGTAGTTATGCCAGTAATCGGTGCTACTGGTAAGGCCAGTAAACCGGTCACAAAACAACTTTTTGTCATCTTCGAGATATGTGGAGCACGGTTTGAACAAGAGTTTGTCGTCATGCCAGACTTAACTAAGGAAGTAATTATCGTGTTAGATTGGCTATTAAAGTACCGTGCAGTGATTAATTGCGAAAGCAAAACTTTGACATGTACGTCACAAGATAAAACAATAGTACTTAGTTTTGACGAGGCAGGAGACGACGTGCATAGGCAATACGAGCCCATACACACTGTTAACTGGCCGGATACCATTGACGTAGGCATGAATTTGAACTACTGTAACGTGAGGAATCTCGGCATTGACAATAGTGTAGAAAGTGAATTGGAAAGTATTGTAGACGGTGTGTCAAACGTAACACACGAACAAAGACGAGGCGTTTATGAAGTAATAATGAGGAATAAGAGTGTGTTTTCAGACAAACTGAGACTTGTGGAAGAGATAATCAAATTTCCTCCACGGATTGACATTAATATTGGTGTGAAAAAAGATCGTTTACGAGAAATGATGAAGCTAAAAGCCGATGCCCGCATACGTCGTCATGGCACTAAAGCGCGTTTTGCGAAGTTTGCAGTCGGGGACTAAGTACTCGTAAAAACTCATGTGAAATCGAGCGAGATAGACAGTGAAATCTCTAAATTTAAGTTTGTTTATAATGGACCATACAAAGTCATTGGTATACCTCACACAAATGCTTATTGCTTAGAGTATCCAAGCTCTGGAAAACTACTAGGTTATACAGAACATTGTAAACTTGAAATTGTACCAACCAAGGATTGATTAATGCCACAGTATGGATAATTTGTACAGTATGTAAATATAGAGTGTAAGATTTAAGGATTTGTCATGTTGCCGTGCTTTTGCCTGACCAAGAGGTCATTAAAGAAGTTGTAATTAATAAGTAATTAATTTTGATTAAATGATTTAGGAGCAACTGATTATTAATCATTTGAAAAATCCAAGCTGCTAGTTTAAGTTTTCAGTTAAGTAACAGTAGATTAAGGAATGTAAATATGATTTTGTAACTAGCTGCAAGATTTCATGAATATGTGTTTTACTAGTCATTGCAGGCTAGTACATGCGTGTGATGATGGACAGTGTAGAGTTATCCACTGTGATAGTGTGTATGGACTTCTTGAGATTACTCGGGAGTGAGTTTTTCCGGAAGAATTCAGTGAAACGGACGTTCTGGAAATGCCGTTACAAGACGAGTGAGATCAAGCGTGCCGCACACGCGGGCGCAACAGTACTGTCGAGGCGGAGCCGCTGTCGGCTCTTGTGCCGCTCTCGACATTGTTTTATTTGCGAGTGCGGAAGGCGGAGTTGTTTTTCTTCCCGGACAGCTGATGTGAAAGAATTCTGCTGTCCATGTTTATGTTTTTTTCGATCTGCTGTATATTATTTTCTTGTTTAGCGTTCAGTGGACTCTCATGGCGAGAATAGTAATTATCTAAAGATTACATAAAAATGTGTATTCTATGTAATTAATTAATAATTTGCATATTTTCATCTACCTAAATGAGGGGGAGGTTACAGTATGTCAGTGTAAGTTCACACCGTCGGCTAGTATGTAAATTATTTGAGCCGAAATTCTCTGTGAGAGGTAGAATGGGCATCAGAGTTCATTGCTGTTAATCGTGTTAAGTGTTATTACCAGGACGGTTATTGTATATAAGGGGGGTCAACAACGTCAGATATTAGGCGAACAAAACAGAGATACCTGGTACTTGTGTAAGATAGCATTATCAGCATCTGACACAGTTTGAAAGGGGCATCATTGTGGATATGTATGTGGCTGGCTGGTGGGTTCATGCATGATCCAGATTTGTGTGTCATTCGGATGTGACAGAGGGGTGATGTTGGACTGCATGAGAACATGAGTGGAGGCATACTAGTCGTCAAGGCTCCATTTGATCATCTCGGGGAACCACAAGGGAGGATGACCGCACTGAGTACTTAGCACAACGTAACCCCGTCACATCAGCACCCGCCATCTAAGAGCAAGTAGTGGACTGCCTGCACCATTCTGCGTCTTCTCTCAATGTTGGTTCGAGACAAGCAGCAGTCGGACTAGGGAATTACCGTCCCATGCGTAGACTGCCGTTGACGCCACAACACAAATGACCGCTTTTGTGTTGGTACTGTGAACGGGATGCACGGCCTGCTGATGAATGTTGTCTACTGTACAGCACCCCGGATGACCATCGTAGGCGAGTATGGTGACGATCTGCGCAGAGATCTGTTTGATTCAATGCTTTGGAAAATCCACAGCCGTGTTACTGCTAGCGTTTGGGTGTGGGGAGCCTTCGTGACTGACCCAAGATCACGTCTAGCTATGATTTGACGGAACTGTGACGCAAAAATAGCTTATCGCAGACATCATGCTTCCTCATGTGATACCTCCCATGCAACAGTACCGTAATACCCTGTTTCAGCAAGACAATATTCGTTCACATGTGACACGTGTGTCTCTGAATTGCCTGTGTGATGTTTAGATGCGCCACCCCGGACAGAGTACATGTGTGTCCAGCTCTAACGTCAACTCCGTCCCAGTACTAGTGAGCGAATTAAAGAGGTTAACATAAGCCAGCTCAATAATTAAACGCTTCTTGTACTACGACCGGTTTCGGCCTTAGAATACCTTCAGGTTAGCAAGTCATGCATAATATATGATATAAATGATCTGCTTGTCGTACGTAATGTTACAGACCAAGTCCAGAAGCAATGACCACAAACACTGTTTCTGAGCTTTAACACTACCTACGTCAACTACATCGTGTATATCATGAACTTTAATTCAACTCGGGATCCTGAAAATATTGTAAGACGAAACCGGTCGTAGCACATTAATTACACAGTTGAGAAGCTTTTCATTAATCATTAAAAATTTTCAGATGTGGTACTCAACATGATTAGGATTAAATGGATCCTTTACAACAGATGTGGGCCGGCTTTGATCAGGAGAGAATACAACGGCTTTACGACACACTCCCCAAAGGAAGCAGTGCACGCATCCAGACGGGGTTATACTGACAAACGGACTCAAACCACTGAGTTGTTTGTAAATCTGACTCGATATTGCAATCTCTGAAATAACATCAAATACCCTCTCTGTGTGTGAAGTTTCATTTCCATTCCTCCTCTGCTACCCAGTTTTTTGACAGGTAGTGTGTATTTACAGTGGTGACTAGCAGAAATACGTCTCTTGGAAATGTGTAGTATCTATGATACATGAGACAAGAATGGGGACTAACCTCAAGAGCCGGTACTGCCTGCTGTTGCCTGCAAAGCTTTCTATCCCGAGTCAGAGAGAGTTTCTTATTGGGCATGCAGGTGCAGAGAACAAATGGCCACTCTCTATGCGTTCCTCCTAGAGTCCATGCATAGCGCCGAGGCTTGAAGAACCTCCCTTGTATTTGTGCAGAAACTAGCTCTTGTTACTTCGAAATGAAACGACTGTACGCCGAAACAAAAGTTTCCAGGAGATTCGGATTCCCAGTGCACTGAGAGAAGGGACTGGCAAGATGTATGCCGTGTTTGGGCTGCTGCCTCTTGCTTCCTGGTATCTTTTTAAGAGTATTTGCAATCAAACGATGTAGGCTAATGGCAACAATTAACTGCCACTATCCACGTCTCATAACTTAGCCAACACACCAGCCGGGTGCTGTGACGAGCGGTTCTAGGCGCTTCAGTCCGAAACCGCGCTGCTGCTACTGTCGCAGGTTCGAATCCTGCCTCGGGCACGGATGTGTGTGATGTCCTTAGGTTAGGTTTAAGTAGTTCTAAGTCCAGGGGACTGATGACCTCAGGTGTTAAGTCCCATAGTACCAAGAGCCATTTTAACCATTTTTTTAACCAGCACACCGAAAACAGAGAAGCCAATGAAAGGGGATAAGATCACATATTTTTCTTATAAACGGGTAACAAATACGAAGAGAACCAACTTCGCTTCTTGGAGATACCACTGTGCTACAAACATGACAACGGCAGAATAAATATATAAGTACAGCAACAGTTCACAGTCAGGTTCCGATATGAGATGTATTCCTAGATTTTTCAAAAATCGGCCAACGACTTTTCACGTTGCTGTTGGCGCAGATACAAATATTTACCCTATATGATCGTTTGTTTCGTGTT
The DNA here is from genome assembly GCF_021461385.2 of Schistocerca piceifrons. NCBI lineage: Eukaryota > Metazoa > Arthropoda > Insecta > Orthoptera > Acrididae > Schistocerca > Schistocerca piceifrons. The sequence goes on along the minus strand of NC_060140.1, from coordinate 773,748,887 downwards.
CTTCGCACCTTGTACACATTCAGTGGTTCATAGAATAGCCACAACCACTAGAAGAGAACTTTCTACGGTCTGTCTTGGCCGAACGGGGTGACATCGTGATATGACGCCCCTCCTCCTCCACCACACGCCACCGCCACACTTGCAGAAGTGTAGCTCTAGGGAGTCTACATTAATAGCCTCTTTTACTCCTTTTATTGATTTGTCTTATTCATCACATTTAGTAATAAACGACGTTCCATTAAAATATTTCAAATACATCTGACTGAACGTAAATGTTTCACTATCTTTTATGTATTTATTTTATAAGAGGACCCGTTTCAAATGTCGAGACTAAACAGTCGAGCGTCAGGGGTGGTGACGAGGAGTGTTGTGTTGACTTAACTCGTGGGTTGGCTTTCGCTTTTCCATGAACCATGGATCTTGCCGTTGGTGGGGAGACTTGCGTGCCTCAGCGATACAGACAGCCGTACCGTAGGTGAAACCACAACGGAGGGGTATCTGTTGAGAGGCCAGACAAACGTGTGATTCCTGAAGAGGGGCAGCAGCCTTTTCAGTAGTTGCAGGGGCAACAGTCTGGATGATTTATTGATCTGCCCTTGTGACACTAGCCAGAACGGCCTTGCTGTGCTGGTACTGCGAACGGCTGAAAGCAAGGGGAAACTACAGCCGTAATTTTTCCTGAGGGCATGCAGCTGTACTGTACGGTTAAATGATGATGGCGTCCTCCTGAGTAAAATATTCCGGAGGTAAAATAGTCCCCCATTCGGATCTCCGGGCGGGGACTACTCAAGAGGACGTCGTTATCAGGAGAAAGAAAACTGGCGTTCTACGGATCGGAGCGTGGAATGTCAGATCCCTTAATCGGGCAGGTAGGTTAGAAAATTTAAAAAGGGAAATGGATAGGTTAAAGTTATATATAGTGGTAATTAGTGAAGTTCGGTGGCAGGAGGAACAAGACTTTTGGTCAGGCGAATACAGGGCTATAAATACAAAGTCAAATAGGGGTATGCAGGAGTAGGTTTAATAATGAATAAAAAAATAGGAATGTGGATAAGCTACTACAAACAGCATATTGAACGCATTATTATGGCCAAGATAGACACGAAGCCCACGCCTACTACAGTAGTACAAGTTTATAAGCCAACTAGCTCTGCAGATGACGAAGAAATTGAAAAAACGTATGATGAAATAAAAGAAATTATTCAGTTAGTGAAGGGAGACGAAAATTTAATAGTGATGGGTGACTGGAATTCGGTAGTAGGAAAACGAAGAGAAGGAAATGTAGTAGGTGAATATGGATTGGGGGTGAGAAATGAAAGAGGAAGCCGCCTGGTAGAATTTTGCACAGAGCATAACTTAATCATAGCAAACACTTGGTTCAAGAATCATGAAAGAAGGTTGTATACATGGAAGAGTCCTAGAGATACTCGAAGGTTTCAGATAGATAATGGTAAGACAGAGATTTAGGAACCAGGTTTTAAATTGTAAAACATTTCCAGGGGTGGATGAGGACTCTGACCACAATCTATTGGTTATGAACTGTAGGTTGAAACTGATGAAACTGCAAAACGGTGGGAATTTAAGGAGATGGGATCTGGATAAACTGACAGAAGCAGCGGTTGTAGAGAGTTTCAAGTTGAACAATTGACAAGAATGGGGGAAAGAAATACAGTAGAAGAAGAATGGGTAGCTTTGAGGGATGAAGTAGTGAAGGCAGCAAAGGATCAAGTAGATAAAAAGATGAGGGCTAGTAGAAATCCTTGGGTAACAGAGGAAATATTTAGTTTAATTGATGAAAGGAGAAATATAAAAATGCAGTAAATGAAGCAGGCAAAAAGGAATACAAACGTCTCAAAAATGAGATCGACAGGAAGTGCAAAATGGCTAAGCAGGCATGGCTAGAGGACAGATGTAAGGATGTAGAGGCTTATCTCACGAAGGGTGTGATAGATACTGCCTACAGGAAAATTAAAGAGACCTTTGGAGAAAAGAGAACTACTTGCATCAATATCAAGAGCTCGGATGGAAACCCAGTTCTAAGCAAAGAAGGGAAAACAGAAAGGTGGAAGGAGTATATAGAGGGTCTATACAATGGCGATGTTCTTGAGGGCAATATTATGGAAATGGAAGAGGAGGTAGATGAAGATGAAATGAGAGATACGATACTGCGTGAAGAGTTTGACAGAGCACTGGAAGACCTAAGTCGAAACAAGGCCCCGGGAGTAGACAATATTCCATTAGAACTTCTGACAGTCTTGGGAGAGCCTGGCCTAACAAAACTCTACCATGTAGTGAGCACCATGTATGAGACAGGCGAAATACCCTCAGACGTCAAGAAGAATATAATAATTCCAATCCCAAAGAAAGCAGGTGTTGACAGACGTGAAAATTACCGAACTATCAGTTTAATAAGTCACGGCTGCAAAATACTAACGAGGATATAAGACGAACATCAACAAAAGCAAAACGAGGATAATGGAATGTAGTCGACTTAAATCAGGTGATGCTGAGGGAATTACATTAGGAAATGAGACACTTAAAGTAGTAAAGGAGTTTTCCTATTTGGGGAGCAAAATAACTGATGATGGTCGAAGTAGAGAGAATATAAAATGTATACTGGCAATGGGAAGGAAAGCGTTTCTTAAGAAGAGAAATTTGTTAACATCGAGTATAGATTTAAGTGTCAGGAAGTCGTTTCTGAAAGTATTTGTATGGAGTGTGGCCTTGTATGGAAGTGAAACATGGACGATAAATAGTTTGGACAAGAAGAGAATGTGGTGCTACAGAAGAATGCTGAAGATTAGATGGGTAGAAAACATAACTAATGAGGAGGTACTGAATAGGATTGGGGGGAAGAGGAGTTTGTGGCACAACTTGACTAGAAGAAGGGATCGGTTGGTAGGACATGTTCTGAGGCATCAAGGGATCACCAATTTAGTATTGGAGGGCAGCGTGGAGGGTAAAAATCGTAGAGGGAGACAAAGAGATGAATACACTAAGCAGGTTCAGAAGGATGTAGGCTGCAATAGGTACTGGGAGATGAAGAAGCTTGCACATGATAGAGTAGCATGGAGAGTTGCATCAAACCAGTCTCAGGACTGAAGACCACAACAACAACATGTCCGTTGGTAATAAACCTATGTGGTCTTTTTTATTTAAAAATCGTTAAAAATTATAACAATTATAATTTATGAAATAAACTTCAATATAAAAAAAATTACAATGTTAACAATTCTTTTTTACCACTTGCAGGTTTTACCGTAAACTCCTGGACGCCAGAAGCAAATGCAAACAATCTTATTTTTCAGTTTTATTGTGCTGCGAAAAGTCAAATGACGATTTGTATCTCGCATGAACTGAAGAGAAACTCTCAGTAGACATATTGCTTTTCAAGTGAACAGTGCTGTAGTTTCTGTCTAGTCATGGCTACAAGAGGCTATGTTATTCCTCCAAACAGTTTTTGTTATATCTGTGGTGAATACACTATTAAAAGTCAACAGAGAAACATAAGAGATCTAGTGAAGTAAGTTTATTTTGCTTACTTTAAATTAAAACTTGGTGATCAAGATAAACCATTGGCCCCGCATAAGGTGTGTAGAAGATGTGAAGGAGATTTTCGTTTGTGGTTGAAGGGTAAGAAAAATGCATTTAGATTTGGAATTCCTATGATATGGCGTGAGCAGAAAAACCATACCACTGATTGCTACTTCTGTTCAGTTGACGTAAAGGGATTCAACTCAAAAAACAACAGGAGCATAAGTTATCCTAACCTTGACTCAGCTATACGTCCAGTGCCCCATAGCTCTGAAATACCTATCCCACAGCCACCTTCCCGTTTGGATGAATACCCGGGTGAGTTGGAGGACGAAGTTACATTACCTCCTCAGGATGAATCAAGCTCAGATTTTTCTTCAGACGAAGATTAAAGGCCTCAACTATTTTCTCAAAATGAGCTCAATGATCTAGTAAGAGATTTAGGTCTTTCAAAAGATGTAGCCGAACTGTTAGGTTCCAGATTAAAAAATAAAAACCTTTTATCATCTGGCACCTCATTTTCATGGTACAGACACCGAGAAAAAGAATTTACCCAGTTTTCCTCAAAAGAAGGAAATTTAGTTTTTTGCAGTGATGTGGAAGGACTCATGCATTGCTTTAATATGCAGTATGACTCATCTATATGGAACCTATTCATTGATTCATCCAAAACTAGTCTTAAGGTAGTATTATTGCACAATGGAAATAAATTTGCACCTCTCCCGATGGGACATTCTGTGCATATGGACGAAAACTATAACGATTTGGCCATTATCCTGGAAAAAATCAAATATCAGGACCATCAATGGATGGTTTGTGGGGGCTTCCAAATACTCATTATGCTTATTTGTCAGCAGACAGGCTATACAAAATACCCATGCTTCTTATGCTTGTAGCCAGAGAACAGCGCTGGACTAAAAGTAATTGGCCACCCAGAGATACTTTAAAACCTGGAGAGAAAAATGTTATCAACACTACTTCGGTACCACAAGAAAAGCTATTCTTGCCCCCTCTCCATATCAAATTGGGGTTGATGACACAATTTGTAAAATCGCTGCAAATGATGGGGACAGTTTTAAATATCTGTGTACAAAATTCTCGAAGCTGTCAGAAGCAAAGTTGAAGGAGGGAGATTTCACTGGCCCCTACATAAGAAAACTTTTAACCGACACCCTCTTTGTGGAAAGTATGAATGAGAAGGAAAAAGAAGCTTGGGTATCGTTCAAGGATGTAGTGCGAAAGTTTTTGGGAAATACTATGGATCCTGACTACAAAACCATTTTTCAACGGATACTAGCAGCATACGAAGCTCAAAGCTGCAAATGAGCTTGAAGGTCCATTTTTTCAATCCCACATAGACAGTTTTCCTGAAAACCTGGGAGATTACAGTGAGGAACAGGGGGATCGGTTTCATTAGGATGTCCGTGATATCGAGAGACGGTACCAAGGAAGATGGGATGTCACTATGCTTGCTGACTACTGTTGAATGCTTATTCGGGAAACTAAAGATGGATATCGGAAAAGTACTCGGCGAAGTATCAAGGAAAAGAAGAAAAGGTTTCATAAAAAACATGAATAAGTGAAATATTGTTACTATATGTCTCAAAATAATGCTTCATTGGTTGTAAAAAAATATTTTGATTGATAATTTTGAACAAACGAGTGCTTTTACCAATTTTTGTGTTTGAATTTGCAAAAAGATCTTATGTGACAGAAAGAAATTGACATCACTTCTGAAATCAGCGCATTCTAAAACATATAATTCAGTAAAAATATCTCATGCAGCTGACAAAAGAATTTTTTTGCAGACCTGTGTTATCGTAGCCACACTATGTCGGAGTCTGCAACCAGGTGAAATGCAACCAAGAGGAGATTTTTGAAATAGAGTCCAACTAATATCAGGCTTTCATTTCCATAAGTCATGAATTATGTATTTCAACTTAAAAATAAAATATTGTTCCATTTGTAATAATGTCTTAGATCGATAGCATTGCCAGGGCAACTGTATTGTAGGCCAGGGAACACTGGCCGTAGGGGCACGATGGCCTGTTGGTGTTAATTCGTTAACTGCCCTCAGAATATGCCATCTACCATGGAAGTTGGTGGCAACAATGGTCTTCCACGAACTCGTTAGTGAATTTAGATTAACGAGCAAGGAAGGGCAGAGGTTTTAACTTTTCTTGTTGGTGAAAGTAAATTTTGCTTTCTCAATATACACTCCTGGAAATGGAAAAAAGAACACATTGACACCGGTGTGTCAGACCCACCATACTTGCTCCGGACACTGCGAGAGGGCTGTACAAGCAATGATCACACGCACGGCACAGCGGACACACCAAGAACCGCGGTGTTGGCCGTCGAATGGCGCTAGCTGCGCAGAATTTGTGCACCGCCGCCGTCAGTGTCAGCTAGTTTGCCGTGGCATACGGAGCTCCATCGCAGTCTTTAACACTGGTAGCATGCCGCGACAGCGTGGACGTGAACCGTATGTGCAGTTGACGGACTTTGAGCGAGGGCGTATAGTGGGCATGCGGGAGGCCGGGTGGACGTACCGCCGAATTGCTCAACATGTGGGGCGTGAGGTCTCCACAGTACATCGATGTTGTCGCCAGTGGTCGGCGGAAGGTGCACGTGCCCGTCGACCTGGGACCGGACCGCAGCGACGCACGGATGCACGCCAAGACCGTAGGATCCTACGCAGTGCCGTAGGGGACCGCACCGCCACTTCCCAGCAAATTAGGGACACTGTTGCTCCTGGGGTATCGGCGAGGACCATTCGCAACCGTCTCCATGAAGCTGGGCTACGGTCCCGCACACCGTTAGGCCGTCTTCCGCTCACGCCCCAACTTCGTGCAGCCCGCCTCCAGTGGTGTCGCGACAGGCGTGAATGGAGGGACGAATGGAGACGTGTCATCTTCAGCGATGAGAGTCGCTTCTGCCTTGGTGCCAATGATGGTCGTATGCGTGTTTGGCGCCGTGCAGGTGAGCGCCACAATCAGGACTGCACACGACCGAGGCACACAGGGCCAACACCCGGCATCATGGTGTGGGGAGCGATCTCCTACACTGGCCGTACACCACTGCTGATCGTCGAGGGGACACTGAATAGTGCACGGTACATCCAAACCGTCATCGAACCCATCGTTCTACCATTCCTAGACCGGCAAGGGAACTTGCTGTTCCAACAGGACAATGCACGTCCGCATGTATCCCGTGCCACCCAACGTGCTCTAGAAGGTGTAAGGCAACTACCCTGGCCAGCAAGATCTCCGGATCTGTCCCCCATTGAGCATGTTTGGGACTGGATGAAGCGTCGTCTCATGCGGTCTGCACGTCCAGCACGAACGCTGGTCCAACTGAGGCGCCAGGTGGAAATGGCATGGCAAGCCGTTCCACAGGACTACATCCAGCATCTCTACGATCGTCTCCATGGGAGAATAGCAGCCTGCATTGCTGCTAAAGGTGGATATACACTGTACTAGTGCCGACATTGTGCATGCTCTGTTGCCTGTGTCTATGTGCCTGTGGTTCTGTCAGTGTGATCATGTGATGTATCTGACCCCAGGAATGTGTCAATAAAGTTTCCCCTTCCTGGGACAATGAATTCACGGTGTTCTTATTTCAATTTCCAGGAGTGTATTATGTTGTGCACCTCGAAACAATACTCTTCCTGAGCAAGTAAGTATAACGATTAAAGATCATAGCTTAACGATTATTGTGACACTGTAAACGACGATCAATGTTTAAAACGCTTTCGTAAACGAACTAACATACCGTCATTATGGTATGGCGATGGAGCACAATGGCCCACTTAAAGAGTGCCACGTCGGCCTACATGGCCAACCTGCCCCCGTCTTTTGTAAGTAAATAACCTTGTTAACTTTAATAGGTACAATGTAATCGAAGAAAAGGTCAAATCCAATGAAATGTTTGTGTAGGAAAATTGTGTCTTGCATTGATGTTAAACCGTTAACATATAAGTAATGTTTGACTTTCTTCTTTTCTTCTACAATCTGTAACATGTGTTCGAGCGTTCAACTAAAATGGTTGAATATAGGTTTGAATTTATTACTTGTGGGACACTGAAGGACATATATGGTCAAGTATCAGATCTACGTGTATCTTCGAATGTGCCCCTCTAATAACCTCCTTGTCGACGGGACATTAAACTTTTCGAATGTAGACGTGCTTTCATTCATCGTCGTTCTAACAATTTGTTTTTAGGATGATTCGAAATTATAAACCTAAAACTGAAAAAAGGCAATGTATCCGCAGCAACTGTAAGACTAACGTGAACAAGAAGCTTTCACAGACAGAAAGGAAAGCACTTTAAAGAGAAATACGGACGTTATGTGTAAAAACACTTCTTTAAAATGAAAATGAAAAGAAAAAGACAAAGAGAGAGAGAGAAAGGGCCCCATGGTCAAGCTAAATATCCGCAAATAACACGTAGAAAGAGAGTAGGCGTTCCTAAGAAGATTCTTCAAGATGAAAAACATGGAGGTAAGGCTGCTGTCTGGCCTAGGTATCTTAAACAATTTTCCCACAGTGATCTAGATGAGAAATGGATTCAATGGACAAGTTGTAACCGATGGACATATCTGTCATAAGTCAAAAATGACGTGATGGGCATTTTAGTGAATGTTTGGACTGCTAAGATGCTATCACGGAATCAGATGAAAACTGACAAAAATCGTGGATACACTTTTCTGTCAAACTGTTATTACAGCTATGATAACACAGTTCGTGAACGTAATTTTAGTTATAAAACGGTAGCAGTTTTTTATTAAAATAAATTGTGAGTATTAAAATCGATATACTTTCAATTAAATAAGCAATATCGTAACTAAATCAATCATAATATCATATGGCTCCGTGAGTGGCTTAGGTTGACCCAGATTAGGTAACTGTACTATGTATTTTTTATGAATAAACAAACAGAGAGAAGCCTTAATTACGTATTTGTAAAGACAGTGAACGACTGTACCAATCTTTACACTTAAAATGTCAATGAACACATTTAAAATACACACTGGAAAAAATAATTAAAAAAGTGGGCTAACCTGCCCGGTCTCCCCTACTACTATACTACCATACTATAATAGTCTTTGTTACACGTCCCTCTATACAATTTGTTCGTTAAGTCGTAATGTATTGGTCACACAAACGCTCTCATTCATTCAGTGCATTTCCCAAGTTCTGCAATTCTCATTTCTCATGTAACAAATAATTTAATATCTAAAGTGGGAAAACCGTCATTATACGACATGCTTGCTAACCTACCATAAATATCCCGATTATAAGAGGCGCTGCATTCGAATCCAACGACTTGTGAACGCTTGCTTTGGGCTGGCGTGTTCACAATCTTACGCGATTTGCGTTGGTTGTGCGCGACAGTATGCTTACATTCACTGATTTCATACATACTGTTCAACAATACTGATGCTATATACTTCTAAGAAGTACGTTCAATTCTGGGTAAATATGTTTAATTTCCTTGATACTGTTCCTTGCATGCTTACTTAAACATTGTACATTGGTTGATTTTGAAATGGACATTAAATTTCATTTCATTCATTTTACCTCAGAATCCTACACTTTGAGTTAATCACTGATGTGTAACACATGATAGTTCATTAAGTGCATCATAAAATAACAAATTAGGTCGTAACTTGGTAATACCGTCATTTATAGTATTTAAATGTAGGTCGACCATCCCATTTGTAAAACCGTCTCACTGAAACCAGTATAGAACTCAGCAAACCACACTACATGTATGTAATTCAAAGCAGCGACATCATTTTCTGTTATATTGCGTCAATCGCAATACGTTTTAGGTTCGTGCGACGTTAGCACGTACCATTAATCATTCCCTTGATGGAAAACAAGAATCATCTGTCCAGAGAACAGGTTTTGATGGATCATGAGTCACAGCCATCTATTATGTTCATGCGCTACAGACACCCTCTTCAGCGATATTACGTAATCAGGTCGCTTGACATAAAATGTAGCGTCAGAGTAAACTACACTACTGGCCATTAAAATTGCTACACCAAGAAGAAATGCAGATGATAAACGGGTATTCATTGGACAAAGATATTATACTAGAACTTGTAAGTAAGCTGTTTAGGTTTCTTTTATTGGTAATGCCACGTAGCGCTCTGTATGAAAATCACTAGCTGTGCTGTGTGCAGTCCGTGGCTGGTTTGCATTGTTGTTTGCTATTGTAGTGTTGGGCAGCTGGATGTTAACAGCGCGTAGCGCTGCGCAGTTGGAGGTGAGCCGCCAGCAGTGGTGGATGTGGGGAGTGAGATGGCGGAGTTTCGAGAGCGGATGATCTGGACAGAGACAGTAAATTTGTAAGACTGGATGTCATAAACTTATATATATATATATATATATATATATATATATATATATATATATATATATATATAATGACTTTTGAACACTATTAAAGTAAAGACATTGTTTGTTCTCTATCAAAATCTTTCATTTGCTAACTATGCCTGTCAGTAGTTAGTGCCTTCAGCAGTTAAAATCTTGTATTTAGCTGGCAGTATTGGCTGGCAGTATTGCAGTAGTTCGAGTAACGAAGATTTTTGTGAGGTAAGTGATTCATGAAAGGTATAGGTTATTGTTCGTCAGGGCCATTCTTTTGTAGGGACTATTAAAAGTCAGATTGCATTGAGCTAAAAATATTGTGTGTCAGTTTAGTGTTCATCAGAATAAGTAAAGAGAGTAATGTCTGAGTACGTTCAGTTTTGCTCAGCTGTTTGATAAGCTATTAACGTAAGAGGTTTATCAGCACAGTAATTCATTAATTTTTCCAAGGGGACGTTTCAAACCTCAACACGATACCACAGTCCATCAAGAGTAGTGACTAGCGTATTGTGACGAGCCAGTTGCTCGGCCACCATTGACCAGACGTTTTCAATTGGTGAGAGGAGAATGTGCTGGCCAGGGCAGCAGTCGAACATTTTCTGTATCGAGAAAGGCCCGTACAGGACCTGCATCACGCGGTCGTGCATTATCCTACTGAAATGTAGGGTTTCGCAGGGATCGAATGAAGGGTAGAGCCACGCGTCGTAACACATCTGAAATGTAACGTCCACTGCTCAAAGTGCCGTCAATGCGAACAAGAGGTGACCGAGACGTGTAACCAATGGCACCCCATACCATCACGCCGGGTGATTCGCCAGTATGGCGATGACGAATACACGCTTCCAATGTGCGTCCATCGCGATGTCGCCAAACACGGATACGACCATCATGATTCTGTAAACAGAACCTGGATTCATCCGAAAACATGACGTTTTGCCATTCGTGCACCCAGGTTCGTCGTTGAGTAAACCATCGCAGGCACTCCTGTCTGTGATGCAGCGTCAAGGGTAACCGCAGCCATGGTCTCCGAGCTGATAGTCCATGCTGCTGCAAACGTCGTCCAACTGTTCGTGCAGATGGTTGTTGTCTTGCAAACTTCCTCATCTGTTGACTCAGGGATCGAAACGTGGCTGCACAATCCGGTGCAGCCATTTGGATAAGATGCCTGTTACCTAGACTGCTAGTGATACGAGGCCGTTGGGATCCAGCACGGCATTCCTTATTACCCTCCTGAACCCACCGATTCCATATTCTATGTCACTGGATCTCGACCAAGGAGAGCAGCAATGTCACGATACGATAAACCGCAGTCGCGATAGGCTACAATCCGACATTTATGAAAGTCGGAAACGTGATGCTACGCAGTTCTCCTCCTTACACAAGGCATCACAACAACGTTTCAACAGGCAACGCCGGTCAACTGGTGTTTGTGTATGAGAAATCGGTTGGAAACTTTCCTCATGTCAGCACGTTGTAGGTGTCGCCACCGGCGCCAACCTTGTGTGAATGCTCTGAAAAACTAATCATTTGCGTATCACAGCATCTTCTTCCTGTCGCGTCTGTAGCACATCACCTTCGTGGTGTAGCAATTTTAATGGCCAGTAGTGTATATGGCTGCGGGTTTTCCAATGTCGCTACAGTTACACATAGTTTGAAACAACCTACATATTTTTGCGTGAGCCATGGCGGCTCTAATATCGGCGGAGCGACATTCCACCGGCGCCACTAACTACTTAGGTTGCCCGTATCGATTAGATCGTGTGTCGTGAGCTACGGTCTTTGGTCGAGGTGTGTGTGTGTTATCGGTTTAGCTGGGCCTGGAGAGGTGAGTTGGGTGAGGCCACGTGGCTGGCTTAATGTGGCTGTTGAGGGACCCCGACTGTCTGGCGTGGGTTTCGAGGAACGGCGTAAGGTTAAATCGGGCCGCGGCAAGCCTGGACGGCTCGCTTGAAAATTGGTAGCGGCTGGCGGCGTGAAGACGGACGTCGCGCGCCACCCGGTCGGCAAGTTCCCGGCTTACGCTGCAAACTCAAGGTTTACGGCACCTCGACGATTGCCTGTATGGGTTGGAAGCAATAACGCGCTGCCTGCAATCCTGCAAGTCGCGGCTCCCTGTCACCTAACTGGAGTTAACTGTTGTTTTATTATTTATAGTACTTAATATCCTAAGGCAATGCCTGTATTATATGGAATTCGACCCGTTATAATAACGCGCCTACTATTGTTTGAGCATATGACCATCGGCCAGTGTTGCTTATGGCAATTTGTGACCTAGGCCATATCTGGCGCAAGTGTATTACCTGTGATGGGTTTCGTGAAGGCAATAAATTGTGATTGGATCTGGGTGGGAGGCAAGGTGGTTGTGATATTATTTGGTTTAGGATGCTCTGTATATCAAATATTTGTCGTAAAAAAGAAGAACAGCCATCGAGCTATAGTTGGTAAAATGTTATATTTTTGTAATGTGCGTCTAGACAAAGACGCGCGTCCAGCATTAACTGCATCAAATAAACACTATTACCCGCTGGGCGCAGATATTTAAATCATTTCCGCAGCGTTCGATCGTAATAAGATGCGAAACATATAAATGATAAAAATCTATCTTTTGTTATGTATAGTTCTAGAGACTTGGTTAACTTTTCACTGTTTCGTTGCCGACATGTTTAGATGTGCAGTGTAGCATCGCTACAAGTTATACTATATTTTGTGTACTAAAAAAAGTAAATTTTCGTACAAACACTTCAAAGAAAACCGTGCGACGCAATGAAATACTCACGCGCACGGAAGGACATCTAATTTCAAGAAAATATTGGACAGGCAAAACAAGATATTATTGTACCACGCAATGTGTGAAAGAAATATCAAATGTTAAGTCCTATGTTCCTTAGAATTTTGTTCATGTTCAGTGGTATGGATTCTTTTAGAATATATTGATGAGTCATAATGAAATCTTTTTCCTTCTATTCTTTTCTTTAAGTAACCTCAGTTTTTTTATGTTTGCTATGTTTCAGGTTAGCTCTTTATAGCAGTATCTCGGTTGTCTTCGGGCGGCTACTAATGTATTCAATCTCAGATTTGATAACCATTACCAAAACCCACATTCGTGTATCCAGTTCCCCTTTTTTTAATGTTCAGTTAGGTCCCTTAGGTATTTGTATCGAAGAATCGGATTGCGTGAAGGCAATCCGGGTTAAATGTCAGGGTCAAGCCACCTTTGCGTAATCAGACATTATTCCTCCTGAACACAATCGCGAACCGACTCAACGCAGTTCAAAACTCTCTCTCTCTCTCTCTCCCTCTCTCTCTCTCTCTCTCTCTCTCTCTCTCTCTCTCCGACCTGCACCAAAATCGGCTCAGAAATTGCCGTGAGTGCAGAATCTAGTATAAATTGCATTTTCATTATTATTTGTAATATTATCTACAGGGTGAAAAGTATTTAATCCGACAAACTCTGGGAGGTTGTAGGGGACATCAAAACAAATATTTTTCCCTAATGTAATTTTTTCCTATGGGGATTATTTAAACCGGTGGAGGCCCTATTACGCTCTTTAGTTGTTACAGGCCGTATTACGATCTTCAGTTGTTAGAGGGCGCATTACACTCTACAGTTGTAGACAACTGCTGTCTACCAGTGTAGTAATGCATTTTCTCTGTTTACTAATGCAGCGATACACCTAAAGTGAGTACACTGATATGGTTGGTGTGTACTACGGCGCACCACAACGGACGGGCTGTACAGCGGGTTCATCAACAACAATATCCTAATCGCCGTATCCCGCATCATACGACCTCTGCTGCTGTGTACCAACGTCTGCATGAGATCGGGTCATTTAGCAGATTACCAGGACAGGGACGCCGTCGCACGGTAAGAACGCTGCAATTTGAGGAAGCTGTCTTGCAGCATGTGGAGCGGGATCCTTCAATCAGCAGTCGTGCAATTCCACGTAACATGGGGACGAATCAGACGAATGTAAGAACAGTCCTTCCAGAGCAATTGATACGTCCATTTCACTTACAGCGTGTCCACAACCTGGAACCAGTTGATTATCCACCCAGAGCACAGTTTTCGCAGTGGTACCTGGAACAGTGTGAAATGCATCCTACATTTCCATCCTCTGGGTTGTTTAGCGATGAAGCAACGTTCGGGCGTGATGCAATCTTCAACATGCACAATTCGCGTGTTTGGAGTGGCGATAACCTGCGTGCCACAGTTACTAGCGCTCAACAAGTGCGGTTCTTCGTTAATGTGTGGGTCGGTGTTATTGGGGACTGTTTAACTGGGCAGTATCTGCTACCTAGGCGATTAAATGACAGGCACTATTACAATTTTCTTGCCAGAGCATTGCCAGAATTGCTGGAAGACGTCCCACTCCCTACAAGACAACGCATGTAGTTCCAACATGACGGGGTGCCGGCACAATTCAGTCGTCGTGTGCGTCAATTCCTGGACCGACGGTTCCCAGAAACGTGGATTGGCAGAGGTGGTCCTGTACCATGGCCTGTTAGATCCCCTGATATGTCCCCTCTGGACTTCTTTGTGTGGGGAGAGATGCGCAGCCTTGTTTACGCAACTCCTGTTGCATCAGAAGAGGATCTGGTTCCCCGGATAGTAGCAGCAGTTGGAACAATTCAGGATACTCCTGGGGTTTTTGCCCGTGTCAGACAGAACATGATCCGACGGTGTACCCATTGTTTACGTGTCAATGGAGGCATTTTTGAAAATCTACTGTAATTGAAATTGGGTTCTGTTAATGTGTTGTCTCTTGGTCATAAAAAAATGGAAAAGTGTTTGTTGGTTTAACTAATTTGCCGCCAGAAAAATCTTCCTCTACCGGTTTAAATACTCCTCATAGGAAAAAATGACAATAAGGAAAAATATTTGTTTTGATGTCCCCTACAACCTCCCAGAGTTTGTCGGTTTAAATACTTTTCACTCTGTATGTCACGTTACTATCAATATATCACATTATCGAAATTTCACCTTTTTCTTTTTTTGCGCGATTTGTACTAGATGGTACATGTGTATGTTCGAGTTATTGTATCAACGGGTGCTGACATAATCACTCGTGAATAGTAGTTATTTTTAAGGAGTGTTAAGTTTAACCGTACAGCGTACCCGCTCTGCCATTAATTTATATTTTTTTAGTGCCGTGGCCATTCTTGTGTGAAGCTTTATTTGCGCAGATTGCTATTCCATTTTCATGTGTGTTGGCAGGGCAGCTTTGGCGGCAAACGACGGGTTGCTGTTCTCTGGGCCCGGAGCAGAGGCCTGTTTGTTGGCGCGGCGGCCATATCGTCGTCGCACGGCGTCCGGATTGACCAGCGGTCTGCCGGCCCTACCAGTCGTGCCACGGTGGCTCAAGTTAAGTTGATCGTCTCATGCGTCCCACGGCGCAGTGTCGCCCTTTATGCGGGAACCAGTTGTTACGTCTGTTTGGTGAACTGAAAGATCTTGAGAGGTTGAGGCCTTTTTGCCAAGCCTCAGGTTCGTCCGCATTATACCTCTGTAATTACCATTCTGAAGCTGCCTCTCTTAATACTGCTTCTCAGCGCTTTAGGTTTAAGACCTGTTACTTATCAGTATAAACTGCCGAACCTTACTTTGATCCGGAGTCATAAGCTACTACACTTGTTGTGATTTTAGATGGTCGTTCCTTGTTGGCTGTAATAGCTGTCTGCTGTAGCTCTCAGCTTATTTCGAATTTTGGGCAATTGTATATTTATTAATGGTTGTGTCAAGGTTTCTGCTGGTGTGTGACAGTTGAAGTACATTTCAGTTGCATGTACTTCAACTTGACGTGAATTTTGGGCAGTTGTATAATTACTACGGGTTGTTGTTAACATTTGGTCACAATATGCAGGTAGGCATTTACGTTCAAATTTTATATCTTCCCAGTTGGTCTGTTTGAGAGATAGTATATTTTATTGCTTAAGGGATTTTCTGATTAAAGGTTTTCACAGCTAAGTGGCCTTCCAACAGCAACGATCATTGGCGTGTTTTGTGATCATTCCTTCAAAAATCAAATGGTTAAAATGGCGGCTCTAAGTACTATGGGACTTAACATCTGAGGTCACCAGTCCCCTAGACTTAGAACTACTTAAACCTAACTAACCGCCGGCCGTGGTGGCCGAGCAGTTCTAGGCGCCTCGGGCATGGATGTGTGTGATGTCCTTACGTTAGTTAGGTTTAAGTAGTTCTAAGTTCTAGGGGACTGATGACCTCAGATGTTAAATCCCATAGTGCTCAGAGCCATGTGAACCATTTGAATCTAACTAACATAAGGACATCACACACATCCATGCCCGAGGCAGGATTCGAACCTGCGACCGTAGCAGCAGCGCGGTTTTAGACTGAAGCACCTAGAACCGCTTGGTCACAGCGGCCGGCTCATTCCGTATTTGCACGAATGTTATCCGATTGTCTTATGGTTACCTAAGCTTGCAATTTCTTAGTACATTTAACAGCTGTTAATGCAATTCATGTGGTTGATAAAATTGTTTATGAAACTCTGTACTTCGATTTCATGTCCTGCTCTTAATGGTACAATTTTTAAAGTTGTTTTTTAAATGTTTTGATACTGTTCAAATTGGGCGAGTTCAGACTCCTTTAATAAATTTGAAATTGTAATGTTAATGTTGTCACTAAGTAATAAAGTCTATTACACGAAACAACAAATAACAAAATATGTTGGTCCACCCTCCATGTTTTCCCTTAAAGCTATGTCAGACCTAGTTCTTAAGTATCACTGCTTAATTCATACGAATGTGCAATTAAATGACATGGTACACGTAGTCGTCCAAGATAGTAATTTTGCCGTACAGGAAGTTGTTCGGCTGAAGAGTGAAGACTGAGAACTGATCTACCTCAAATAATCGATGTACGCTGTGGCTCAATCCTGTGGTGTTCCTGGCCATAGAGGCTCGGCTCGAAGCGCGATTCATCACTGAAGGCAATTCTACTCCTGTCGATGAGATTCCAGTCCCCGATCACCAGCGAAGACTTGTCTGGAGACACTGCAGACAGCGGTGGAATACCAAACTGACTCTCACCCCACATACGGCCCGACAAGTAGGAGTGATTGTCTGGGGCGCCATTTCTTCACGTAGCCGTACCCCTTTGATTGTCATACTTGGCACTATGACAGCACAGCTTTCAGTCGACAATAATCCCGTTTTGTTGCCCTCCATGGCAAGCCATTCTGGGCTTACGTTTCATTAAGATAATGCCGGCTCGCACAGGGCGAGAGTTTCTACTGCTTGCCTCCGCGCTTGCCACATCCTACCTTGGCCAGCAAGGCTGCCATATCTCTCCCCAGTTGAAAACGTTCCGAGCCTTATGGGCAGGGGCCTCCGACCAGCTCGGGATTTTGACGGTCTAAAGCGGCAATTGGACAGAATTTGGCACTATCTTTCTCAGGAGGACATCTGACAATTCTGTCAATCACTGCCAAGCCGAATAACTGCTTGCATAAGGTCCAGAGTTGGACCAATGCGTTATTGAATTGCTAAAGAAGCTCTTTCTCTTGAACAAATCATTCAATTTTTCTGAAATTGTGATCATTTGTTTGTCTGTACATGTAAAACACATCTACCCATTTCCATCCCATACGGCTGATAATTCCTTCTTTTTTTCTTTCGTAGAGTGACCTTCTATCTATTCCTCCTTTGTCGTTTTGTCGTTTTGCACTTTCTGTCAGTTTCTTTCATTTTAACATCTGTTATTTCCTTTCGCCTGCTTCATTTTCCGGATTTTTTAAAATTCAGTATCTTGACTGTCATCCAGGCCTTTATAATGGGTCTTGTCCTCTTACCTAAGTGTTTCTTCTGCTGTTTTCCCCATTTTTTCCCTCAGTGCTGTGCATTCGCCTCTGTTCTGTTCCTTTCCACTGTTTCAATCAATCCTTATCTAATGCTCTGTGTGACTCTCTGTGTAAACTGCGGTTCTTTAGGCTAATCCAGGCTCCATCTTCTTGAATTTCCTACCTTACAGAAATGGTAAATTTTTAATCAGCAGTCCACAGCTCGTGGTCTCGCGCTCTCGCGGTCGCGTTCTCGCTTCCCGAGCACAGGGTCCCGGGATCGATTCCCGGCGGGGTCAGGCATTTTCACCTGCCTCTAGATGACTGGGTGTTTATGTTGTCCTCATAATTTCATCATTATTGATGCAAGTGGACGATTGGACTGAGAAAAGGTCAGGAATTTGTACAGGCGCTGATAACCGCGCAGTTGAGCACCCCACAATCCAATCCAAATATCATCCTCATCATTTTAATCAGCAGTTCATGGCCAATATAGTATAGCCATTACAGTCACAGTCACAAACTGCACCTTGTGATACATTATAGTTAAAATCTGGTTTAGAAATTTGTGTATTTCTATTACATAACCTACCTGGTATCTCTAGGTGTCTCCAGCCTTCTTCCACGTGTACAACGTTCTTTCATGCTTCTTAACGCAGGTGTCACCAATGAGAAAACTGTGCCATGCACCTTCAGGATTCGATCCTTTCCTCATCCAATCCACATTATCTTACTATTTTTATTTCTCATACGTTTCCTACTGTGACGTTTCAGTCTTAAATAGAAACTGCATTTTCATCCCTCTTTACGATAAATTCTTTTATCTCATTGCACATTCTTTCTATTTCTTTACCATTCTACGGTTCCAGCGCAAACATAATATTATGTTGCTGTGGTGGCTATTTGCTTCATGTCTGTGCAGGCTACGATAGTGTGTTCATTATGCTGTTCATGGTAATTCACCTGTATTCCTACTTTATTATTCATTATAGTCTCGTTCATGTTAATTATATTCGTGTTTTTTTGGTTTATTCTCAATCTACCGTACCTGTTCATTGGACGGTACGATCTGTTTACGAAGTCCTGCACATCTCCTGCACGGAGAGAAGCATTGCTGTGTTATAATAGGTACTTAAATATCCACTGAACTAGCGACGCATCGTTTCATAATTTTCTGATCAAAGCTAGGCGATGGCCGTCTGTGGTATTCATGCTGTATTTACCATCAAATATGTCCGAGCCGGCGGAAATTACTTTTACTCTGGGTAGCAGTATCATCAGCGAGTCTTATGATAGATGTGTGTACACCCTGAATTTTAATGCCATTACTAAACCTACTATTTGTTTCCACCACTATTAATCAGAGAAATGGCAGGAACAATAGGGGTGAAGAACTGCACTTATGTCTCGTATTTTTTCTTATCAGAGTACTATGTTCTTCTTCTTCCATTCTTACTTTTCCCTCTTGGTTTCCGTGGATATTGTATATTACCCCTCTTCCCCCATTATTATTTATTATTTAATATATATTTTGTTAAAGAAAGTCACGTTTCAATAGCTTATCTGATTCATATCTGTTCATGAAGTTTTCTAATAGTCTTAGTTGTTTTCTGAGTGAAAATAAAATGTTATCATATCTATCTCCTCTAGTACCTATTAGATTTCCCAAAGTATTGATTGCTCAAATTCTCTAACCATAAGCAAGTGGGGGAGGCTACCTTACAGTTTCAGGTACTTAACTGCATTATTTCTTATGGGCAACTGATGGTACATGCGTGCAGTCCACGTGCACGTTCGGGTATTTCATCACCTCTAAGGATATGGTATGAAAAATTAATTAGGTTTGGTCATTTGCATATCCTCAGTGAATTCATTGTGCGATATCTGCGCTTACACAACACTGACCTCGCATTACAATTCAGAGATTTTTATTGTAACGTAGAACACAAGCCGGGAAAAAGACATACCAATGCAGATTGCTTGAGTAGGAAAACTGCAGTTCTGCAGGCATTGGGCACAAAGAACACTGAGTGGTAAAAGGCACAGGCAGCTGACATACTAGGGACGTTTAATAAGTTCATATGGGTCAAATGGCTCTGAGCACTATGGGACTTAACTTCTGAGGTCAGCAGTCCCCTAGAACTTAGAACTACTTAAACCTAACTAACCTGAGGACATCACAGCTATCCATGCCCGAGGCAGAATTCGAACCTGCGACCGTAGCGGTCGCGCGGTTCCAGACTGTAGCGCCTAGAACCGCTCGGCCACATCGACCGGCATTCAATAAGTAATGAAACATTTTTTCCTCGGTCAGTTTCGCTGTAAAAAATACAGAATTTGTTGAGGGACATAAGGAGCAACAAAGGACCATCTGTGCGAGTTGCTTGCGAGTTAAGAGGGTGCTAGTGACAATTTTTTGCCAACACTGTCACAGTTGCAGATCAGTTACTTCGAGGGCGGCTCCAATCCGGACGCCCTGTAGCGTGCATTACACTGGGCCTAAATCAGTGCCATTTGCGCCTTCAATGCTGTCAAGCGAGAGCTCATTGAAGGGCAGGGCAGAGGTTTGTTGTGTTTTCTGATGAAAGCTGGTTCTGCCTTGACGCCAGGGATGGCTGTGTGTTGGTGAGAAAGGAGGTCGGTAGTCTGTATGCTAGACACACTGAACCTACACCCGGAGTTATGTGAGATCCCCTGCTATACCCACAGAACAGGACAAATAGTTTAATTTGTGGAAAGGGGCCAAAATGGGTGGCTGACAGTTGCACTAGAACATACTACTTTATTCATTAGGCCGACCGAGGTGGCCGACGGTTCTAGGCGCTACAGTCTGGAACCGCGCGACCGCTATGGTCGCAGGTTCGAATCCTGCTTTGGGCATGGATGTGTGTGATGTCCTTAGGTTAATTAGGTTTAAGTAGTTCTAGGTTCTAGATGACCTCAGACGTTAAGTCCCATAGTGCTCAGAGTCATTTGAACCATTTTTTGAACTTTATTCATTTGACAAACATAAAAAGAGTAAAGAAATCATTAAAAACAGAGCAAGCAAAAAATTAGTTTTAGAACTTAATTCCCGGCTCCGCATTCTGCAAACGAAGCACAGTGACATCGTGGCAAGAGACTGAGATCGTCGTACTGGTGACAGAGCAGATTGTCGCAAGAAGCCCACTTATAACGCAACAATAACTGTTCAGCCACTGACGCAGCAAGAAAAACAGTCTGAAATACGAAGTTACGAAAGTGTGAAGCCACTAGGAGACCTGACCACACGAGGAAGCTAGTGCACATTATATCAGTGCTACCCCAACCACAGCGGAGAGCACAAAAGGCGCCAGAGTAAATTCTACGCTTTTCTTAATCTCCCTCTCAGCTGCAGCTGTCACCTGATAAGGGAGGCTATGTCAGTCGACCTTCAGTGCATCTAATCGTCTGTAATCCTCTATTGAATCTCAGGTCTCGCTGGAGATACTATGGCACTGTAAGTTGCCTCCAGCATCCGAGTCATCACTGATGGGTTTCAGTTTGACGAACATGACCAAGAAGCTGTACGCCATCAGCCGTCATGACGAAGAGCCACTGCTGCTGCTCGTACCGTCCTTGTCTGCTGGTGTGGCCGAGCGGTTCTAGGCCCTTAAGTCCAGGACTGCGCTGCTGCTACGGTCGCAGGTTCGAATCCTGCCTCGGGCATGGATGTGTGTGATGTCCTAGGGTTAGTTAGGTTTAAGTAGTTCTAAGTTCTAGGGGACTGT
Source organism: Schistocerca piceifrons (assembly GCF_021461385.2). Classification (NCBI taxonomy): domain Eukaryota; kingdom Metazoa; phylum Arthropoda; class Insecta; order Orthoptera; family Acrididae; genus Schistocerca; species Schistocerca piceifrons. The sequence goes on along the minus strand of NC_060140.1, from coordinate 773,727,421 downwards.
TGATCTCAGATGTTAAGTCTCATAGTGCTCAGAGCCATCTGAACCATTTGAAGCCCCGTCCTGTCTGGAGACGGTGGGTCGGAATCTACACGGCAGTGTGTACTACAGGCTGGAGGCCGAGTTTCCTGGGCACACGTTCTCAACGAGAGCCCTTCGGAGGTCAGAGTGCAGCGGCTGCTGCCCACCAACGTCCATCGAAGGCTACTGCGGATGTGACGCCTCGGGACCATCGACCACCCGTCACATAACAGCTGCGATCCAGCAGAACTGCCAGACGACGCCCTAAATTACTCAGATTACTGTATCCCTGTCCTGTTCCGAGTATTTATATATTTCCTTCATTCGTCGATTAGTTGAAGTATTTTTTTATGCTTCCCAAAGTTACTTTGCAGTTACTTTCCTTACATCTACATTTATCCCTAAAACTTCTGTGACTGCCGTTTTTAGAGATGTACATGTCTATTGTGGTATTCTTTATCGCATTATCACAACCTTACAGAAGTTCAAATGCATCTCATTATTCCTAAGTAATTCAGTATCCCTTCTATCAACAATGATAATTACAGATGTTTCTCTTGAATTTCAGCCTGCTCTTCATCATTATTAAACATTAATCAAACTCCATTTCTGTTCCTGACTATGCCATACTATTCAGTATTCAGTATCTGTAATCTTCTGTGCCTCTACGCTTTTCCAAAAACACTTCTTCCTCTTATGGATTTTGAATCTTGTATTGCTTACTACTTGCTGAAATTCATTGCAGAGCTCAGTTAGTCCTTATCTTCTCTCATTTCTACATTAGAGCCCATATTCACCAGTAAACGTCTTCCGTATCTTCTCCTACTACGACGTTCTAGTCACCCATAATTATAACGTTTTCATCTCCCTTTACATAGTGAATTACGCGTTCAGTGTCTTTATATCGTTCCTCTATCACTTCTTCTTCTACTACGAAATTAGAAATATATTAATAGCTTCAGCTGCTGACAGGCGTTGATATACATCAATGGGGACAGGTGAAAACGTGTGCCCCGACCGGGACTCGAAACTGGGATCTCCTGCTTACATCTGAGCCACCGAGGGCACAGAGGATAGTGCGACTGCAGGGACATCTCGCGCACGCCTCCCGCGAGACCCACATTCTCACCTTGTATGTCCACAAACTACATTCGTAGCGTCCCACACCAACAGACTCATTACTCAGACATTCTTACCAAGTCCCGTAAGAGTTCGGGGAATATGTGTGCATCCGCTCAGAAGAAGAAAGTCATGGCCGGTATTGCCAGAACTATATACATGTATGGACATGGTGTCTGTTATTTCGTACATGTCTGACAGAACACACACAATATCCATATGATTATATCCTCTTCTACTTGTGACGTCGGCATGTATGTATGAAATAATTTTTTTGGTGTTGATGTTGTCGAGTCTGATGAGAATCATATTACTGAACTGTTTGCAGAAACTCACGGAATGCTCACCTTCCTACTCCCTTTTGAGATTTTATTGCTTTCCTGCAACATTCAGTCTTCTGGCGTCCCCTATTCCGGCGTGTAGTTAACCTTTCGTTGATTATTCAATCTTTTTCCCTTGGTCACCCCCCCCCCCCTTTGTGGCAGCCCCCGCCGGAGATCCAAACAGGGGAATAATCCAGAATCTATTAACAATGGAGAGATGAGAATTGACATGATGGATGACACATGACATGTCATGTGGATAAATAGAATTTATTTTCCATGCAGTGGTTTCCTTTGCCTTCTCCATCCTCATGCCATGAATTATTGTACATTCCTCCGCCTTTTACAGACAGTTTCCCAACACAAGGGCTGGAGAGTGCGCCCAACCTCTGTTCACTCTTCCGCCTCTGGACAAATCCGTTGGCAGAACAAGAGTGATACTTTATACCAGGCACTGTAGCCGATGGCTTTTATTCAGACTTTAAGCATCTAGTGGGGTCGGATCGGGGACCCGGGAAGTTCCTTTTACTAGCTCCAATTCCTTAATGGCACCGAACTCTTAAATACTTTTAATTACAACGCTTTTCAAATACTGGTGCGTAGCTTAATCATCATCAATATACCCTTTAAGTTATTTGCATTAACTATTAACAGCAAACTTTCTTCAAGAAGATGACCACCTTTTGTAGCTCGCCGTGTGCAGGTCAAGACTATGTAATGTCTTCTGTTGACATTATTCCTGTTGGTTCATGTCTTTCTTAACTTTTGGAAATGTAATCCTTTCATACTGACAAACTGATCCCCAACATGATAAGGCATAACTGCACTTCCTTTTTTTTTCTTGCGGTTGTTACTATTCCACAGATTGACAACTCGAAACAGGACAGATACAGTGTTTTAGTTGATGACTTCACAGAATGAACAAAGGAAATAACTTACGTATACTGTGATACGGATCCTGAACTAAAGTGACGAAGCACTATGAACAGTAAAAAGGTTTATAGGGAATGGGCAGTTCACTTACAATTAAAAGATTTTTATTCACAGCGTACAGGGAATAAAGAGCAGTTGTTCCAGTCCAGACAAAATGATGGCTACTGTGGTTTAGCGGTACTGGACGGATGTTTTGTGCTTTGTAAATAGTGAAATATCATGTATGTGTAACTCACGATTGTCACAGAAGTCCAAATACAATTTATGTGCTAACGTTTTTTAGTATAAATCCATGTATTCTCTAAATACTGTGACGGAAAAAAATAGCAATACTGAGAAGGAGCTGTGCAACATAAACGAAAGGTGTATAGCGTGTTTCTACATCTGAAAGATGATGCCTATTCAAATTTCGCGCAATTAGCGTAAGAGTGGCGCCAGTAGCCACCGCACATGTTTGCGGGCGGGCAGAAGTACAGTCGCAAGATGACTCCGTACAGCCACCGAACCAGGTGGCGCAGTGGTTAGCACACTGAACTCGAATTCGGGATAAAGGCAGTTCAAACCCGCGTCCGGTCATTATGTTTTCCGTGATTTCTCTAAATCGCTTCAGGCAAATGCCGGAATGGTTCCTTTGAAAGGTCACGGCCGATTTCCTTCCCTCCGATGGGACCGATGACCTCGCTGTTTGGTCCCTACCATAAATCAACCAAGCTACCAGTCAACCGGACGGCCACGTGGCACTACCGAGAGGGAGGACTGCTGTGTTCGGCGTAGGACTCTGACGGGTCGTTCTGCATCTGCAGCAGGAAATCGAGCAGCAGTTGGTGATGTGTCGACAGAAGTGCCGACACAGTGTGGTTTGAGGGGACCGCAATGCACGCTATAAGCTCACGAAGGATGGAGTGAGGTCTGAAACAGGATACGTAATGAATGCTATAAAGAAAAGTACGTAGCTTCTGGAATACTTAACTTTAATCCATCCTTGTGGTACATCTGGAGATTGTGGCGATACAAGTGAGACTCTTTGGATACAAGCTATCTACGGCTAATGGCGCCTTGCTAGGTCGTACCGATGGACTTAGCTGAAGGCTATTCTAACTATCTGCTCTGCAAAGGAGCGAGGCTTCGTCAGTGTAGTCGCTAGCAAAGTCGTCCGTACAACTGGGGCAAGTGCTAGTACGTCTCTCTAGACCTGCCGTGTGGTGGCGCTCGGTCTGCTATCACTGCCAGTGGCGACACGCGGGTCCGACATGTACTAATGGACCGCGGCCGATTTAAAGCTACCACCTAGCAAGTGTGGTGTCTGGCGGTGACACCACAGTTGGCACCACAGTGTCTCAACAAACTGTTGCAGATCAGTTACTTCGAGGGCGGCTCCAATCCGGACGCCCTGTAGCGTGCATTACACTGGGCCTAAATCAGTGCCATTTGCGCCTTCAGTGCTGTCAAGCGAGAGCTCATTGAAGGGCAGGGTAGAGGTCTGTTGTGTTTTCTGATGAAAGCTGGTTCTGCCTTGGCGCCAGGGATGGCTGTGTGTTGGTGAGAAAGGAGGTCGGTAGTCTGTATGCTAGACACAGTGAACCTGCACCCGGAGTTATGTGAGATCCCTGCTATACCCACAGGACAGGACAAATAGTTTAATTTGTGGAAAGGGGCCAAAATGGGTGGCTGACAGTTGCACTAGAACATACTACTTTATTCATTAGGCCGGCCGAGGTGGCCGACGGTTCTAGGCGCTACAGTCTGGAACCGCGCGACCGCTATGGTCGCAGGTTCGAATCCTGCTTTGGGCATGGATGTGTGTGATGTCCTTAGGTTAGTTAGGTTTAAGTAGTTCTAGGTTCTAGATGACCTCAGACGTTAAGTCCCATAGTGCTCAGAGTCATTTGAACCATTTTTTGAACTTTATTCATTTGACAAACATAAAAAGAGTAAAGAAATCATTAAAAACAGAGCAAGAAAAAATTAGTTTTAGAACTTAATTCCCGGCTAAATGCGCCATTGTATCTCACGCCTCAAGGGCAAAACAACTTTAAATTAAAACCGGATCAAGGCCAACCACTTAAGACTCAAAAACAAGAATTTGAATTTTAAAAGGCAGAAGACCTCATCTCAAAACATTTCTCTAAATTAGGCTGAAGGCCCAAACAATCTCACGCCCTAGGAGCATAACAGCTTTAACTTAAAATCGGCTGAAGCCCATAAATTAAGGCTCAAAACAGGAATTTTAATTTTAAAAGGCAGAAGGCCTTGACCTAAAATTTCTTTACATCAGGCTGAAAGCCCAAAAAATCTCACGCCTTAAGGACAAAACTATTTTAACTTAAAATCAGCTAGAAGCCATACAATACCAAACAACAAGGACAAATAAGAAAAGGCAGCACATCAAACGGCGCTCAGAGGTTTCCAAGTATCGGCCTGTAATTCAAACACTAACGCTCTCTTAGTTAACACAGGCAGTCGGCCCAACAATTCTCAACCCGACGGCAACCCAACTGACAGTCAACGGACCTAGCGACAGGATAACTTCTGCTCCATCCGACCAGCACACAACAGGCAGTTCAATGGAACAACGCAGACGGTATCGGCGCCCACAAGGAATTACACATTTGGCTGTCAAACTACACGCCATGCTGGACAGCCACAACATGACGAGGAAAATACACTGCCTGAATTTACGTCAACGGCCAGTGCAGGTAACCGGAACGTTAACGGCCACAAGGTAGAAGATTCCGCTGGTGCACTTTAATTCAAAAATAATCAAGTTAAGTCAAACTCCACAGGAGGGCGGCTAGAATTTCACCAACTTGAAAACACACGTTGTTGCTCGCGGGAATGCCCCAACAGCCCACAACGAAATTCAAACGACACAATGCTAACAGTTGGGGCTGGCTGGTAGATTAAGTAAAGAATCAACTTTCGTGTCCGGGATCAGTGAGCCACGGACCTCGTAGCAATGGGAACAGCCCCTCACACTCCGATCTTGTGTGGACACCGCCAGCGTCCCCAGGCAGACACGCACCACGGAGACTTCCTCGCTGCTCCATGCCAACCGACCAACTGCCCGAACACGGTGCAGCCGGAAACTATAAGCGCGACGCCGAAGTTAGTATAAGGGTGCGAATATCGATACACACCGCTGCTGCGACTCGCGTAGAGGGAGGATAACAGCATAATCACGGTTACCGCGTGAGACTAATCACAGAATAGCAACCAAGGTTTAATGCAAAACATAACACGAGCCATTTTTGTCAGCGGAGCGATTTCATATGAGAACAGGCGCTCTCTCGCGGTTACCCACGCCCCCTGACTGCTGATTCGATCTGTTATGCTGCGACTCATGAACAACATCCCAGGGGGCGCTTTTCAACCGGATAACGCTCGCCCACGTACCGCTCTTGCAACCCAAAATCTTCTGCAGAGTGTCGACATGTTGCCTTAGCCTGCTCAGCCAACAGATCTGTCTCCGTCTTCAATCGAGCAAGTATCCGACATCATCGGACGACAACTCCAGCATCATCCACAAACAACATTAACCGTCCCTGTATTAATCGACCAAGTGCAACAAGCATGGAAATCCATCCCAGAAACTGTCACCCGGCATTTATGCAACACAATGCATCAACGAATGCACGCTTGCATTCAACATCCCAGCAGTTACACCGGTTATTAATTTACCAGCATTTCACAGCTGCAATGGCTTATCTCGCACTTACATTAAACTGTGATCTTGCAATGTTGATCACTTAATATGTTACCTAGACAAACGAATTCCCAGTTTTTTTAGTTGGTACTTTACCCGTCAGTGTATGTCATGCTCTATGTGAATGACTACAGAAAGCGCTTTGGTAAGTATGTTGAAATTTTTGTCACTGTAATTTTCCTTCTAATGGAAAAGCTATTGAAAACAAGAGGCTGAAGTGTAAAGATGGGGGACATGTGGACAAAGAAGGTATGTTCTGCGGAAAGAAATTGTTGTATTGGTAGTAACTGTTGTTGTTGTTGTTGTGGTCTTCAGTCCTGAGACTGGTTTGATGCAGCTCTCCATGCTACTCTATCCTGTGCAAGCTTCTTCATCTCCCAGTACCTACTGCAACTTACATCCTTCTGAATCTCCTTGGTGTATTCATCTCTTGGTCTCCCTCTACGACATTTACCCTCCACGCTGCCCTCCAGTGCTAAATTGGTGATCCCTTGATGCATCAAAACATGTCTTACCAATCGATACTTTCTTCTAGTCAAGTAGTGCCACAAACTTTTCTTCTCCGCAGTCCTATTCAGTACCTCATCATTAGTTATTTGATCTACCCATCTAATCTTCAGCATTCTTCTGTAGCACCACATTTAGAAAGCTTCTATTCTCTTCTTGTCTAAACTATTTATCGTCCATGTTTCACTTCCATACATGGCTACACTCGATACAAATACTTTCAGAAACGACTTCCTGACACTTAAATCTATACTCGATGTTTACAAATTTATCTTCTTCAGAAATGCTTTCCTTCCCATTGCCAGTCTACATTTTATATCCTCTCTACTTCGACCATCATCAGTTATTTTGCTCCCCAAATAGCAAAATTCCTTTACTACTTTAAGTGTCTCATTTTCTAATCTAATACCCTCAGCAACTCCAAAATTAATTCTATTACATTCCATTATCCTCGTTTTGCTTTTGTTGATCTTTATCCTCCTTTCAAGATGCTATCCATTCCGTTCAATTGCTCTCCAAGTCCTTTGCTGTCTCTGACAGAATTACAATGTCATCAGCGAACCTCAAGGTTTTTATTTCTTCTCCATGGATTTTAATTCCTACTCAGAATTTTTCTTTCGTTTCCTTCACTGCTTGCTCAATATACAGATTGAATAACATCAGGGAGAGGCTACAACCCTGTCTCACTTCCTTCCCAACCACTGCTTCCCTTTCATGCCCCTCAACTCTTATAACTGCCATTTGGTTTCTGTACAAATTGTAAATAGCCTTTCGCTCCCTGTATTTTACCCCCGCCACCTTCAGAATCTGAAAGAGAGTATTCCAGTCAACATTGTCAAAAGCTTTCTCTAAGTCTACAAATGCTAGAAACGTAGGTTTTCCTTTCCTTAATCTAGCTTCCAAGATAAGTCGTAGGGTCAGTATTGCCTCACGTGTTCCAATATTTCTACGGAATCCAAACTGATCTTCCCCGAGGTCGGCTTCTACTAATTTTTCCATTCGTCTGTAAAGAATTCGCGTTAGTATTTTGCAGCCGTGACTTATTAAACTGATAGTTCGGTAATTTTCACATCTGTCAACACCTGCTTTCTTTGGGATTGAAATTATTATATTCTTCTTGAAGTCTGAGGGTATTTGGCCTGTCTCATACATCTTGCTCACCAGGTGGTAGAGTTTTGTCAGTATTGGCTCTCCCAAGGCTGTCAGTATGGAATGTTTTCTACTCCCGGGGCCTTGTTTCGACTCAGGTCTTTCAGTGCTCTGTCAAACTCTTCACGCAGTATCATATCTCCCATTTCATCTTCATCTACATCCTCTTCCATTTCCATAATATTGTCCTCAGGTACATCATCCTTTATAGACCCTCTATATACTCCTTCCACCTTTCTGCTTTCCCTTCTTTGCTTAGAACTGGGTTTCCATCTGAGTTCTTGATATTCATACAAGTGGTTCTCTTTTCTTCAAAGGTCTCTTTAATTTTCCTGTAGGCAGTATCTATCTTACCCCTAGTGAGATAAGCCTCTACATCCTTACATTTGTCCTCTAGCCATCCCTGATAGGCCATTTTGCACTTCCTGTCGATCTCATTTCTGAGACGTTTGTATTCCTTTTTGCCTGCTTCATTTACTGCATTTTTATATTTTCTCCTTTCATCAATTAAATTAAATATTTCCTCTGTTACCCAAGGATTTCTACTAGCCCTCATGTTTTTACCTACTTGATCCTTTGCTGCCTTCACTACTTCATCCCTCAAAGCTACCCATTCTTCTTCTACTGTATTTCTTTCCCCCATTCCTGTCAATTGTTCCCTTATGCTCTCCCTGAAATTCTGTACAACCTCTGGATTAGTCAGTTTATCCAGGTCCCATCTCCTTAAACTCCCACCTTTTTGCAGTTTCTTCAGTTTTAATCTACAGTTCATAGCCAATAGATTGTGGTCAGAGTCCACATCTGCCCCTGGAAATGTCTAACAATTGAAAACCTGGTTCCTAAATCTCTGACTTACCATTATATAATGTTTCTGTAACCGTCAGTATCTCCAGGTTTCTTCCATGTATACAACCTTCTTTTATGATTCTTGAAGCAAGTGTTAGCTATGATTAAGCTGTGCTCTGCGCAAAATTCTACCAGGCGGCTTCCTCTTTCATTTCTTACCCCCAATCCATATTCATCTACTTTCCTTCTCTCCCTTTTCCTACTACCGAATTCCAGTCACTCATGACTATTGAATTTTCGTCTCCCTTCACTATCTGAACAATTTCTTTCATTTCATCATACATTTCTTCAATTTCTTCGTCATCTGCAGAGCTAGTTGGCATATAAACTTGTACTACTGTGGTAGGCGTGGGCTTCGTATCTATCTTGGTCACAATAATGCGTTCACTATGCTGTTTGTAGTAGCTTACCCACATTCCTATTTTTTATTCATTATTAAACCTACTCCTGCATTACCCCTATTTGACTTTGTATTTATAACCCTGTATTCGCCTGACCAAAAGTCTTGTTCCTCCTCCCACCGAACGTCACTAATTCCCACTATAACTAACTTTAACCTATCCATTTCCCTTTTTAAATTTTCTAACCTACCTGCCCGATTAAGGGATCTGACATCCCACGCTCCGATCCGTAGAACGCCAGTTTTCTTTCTCCTGATAACGACGTCCTCTTGAGTAGTCCCCGCCCGGATATCCGAATGGGGGACTATTTTACCTCCGGAATATTTTACCCAAGAGGACGCCATCATCATTAACTATACAGTAAAGCTGCATGCCCTCAGGAATAATTACGGCCGTAGTTTCCCCTTGCTTTCAGCCGTTCTCAGTATCAGCACAGCAAGGCCGTTTTGGTTAGCGTTACAAGGCCAGATCAGTCAATCATCCGGACTGTTGCCCCTGCAACTACTGAAAAGGCTGCTGCCCCTCTTCAGGAACCACACGTGTGTCTGGCCTCTCAACAGATACCCCTCCGATGTTACTGGAGAAGAGATCGGTATTTTGCGGAAAGATGTCAATTTCATTTTAGTAATAGCTGATTGTTCTAATCTGGGGAGGAGAATTGAAATATTGAGACAGTGGAAGCACTTTTATTCAGAAGTGAGCAGAACGAAGAAGTTTCCACAATCCTATCATGGAGTCATTGTTGCAATTAATTACCAAATTTTAAGAAGAGACACCGAGAAATAAAATTAACAACGGAAAAGAGAAGAAAGCCAGAAAACAGAAGCCACAAAAGTGGAGACACAAGAAACGAAGATTTAACAAGACGATTTGCGCGGAAGGTGACAGAAAATGAAGATTTAAAGATGTTGGGAGAACGAGAATTATGGGCAGTTTTCATCACAAGAACCAAGAATACGATTAGCTCGGGCATTACCAGAGACAGTGTACTAAGTAAAGCCACATATATTTCGACATAATTATTCACAATTAATTGCCTGGCAGACAACGACTTAGTTTTGATGATTTTCACTTATGGACCGTCTGACAGCAACTGAATAAAACACAATTTTAGTGCCATACGCGTTTCGCCTTTATTTTCTGCAAGGCATCATCAGTGGCCTGTAATATGTACATATGTTAGCTATTTTATTTACATTTTTGTCACTGTGCCTATAGGTTATAAACAGATCTGGTGGTTGGTATTTCCTATTAAGTAGTAATGTTTTGAACTGTACTTACAGGTTGCGTAGACAGTTTCTTACATATTACGCTCCTGTTGCATTTTTGGTCTTGTTCTTCTTCCTATGAGCGCCAATTTGCTGTTTTTTCTGCATTCCACAGCACTATGCACTGAACGCTTTTTTTAATGCAATGTTTTGGTTTCTGTTGCCGACTGTCAAATGTTTTTGCCAAAGATCGAATATTATTGCCAAACTTATGAGTGTAACTATCGAAGTATCTGTGGTCTGTTCGTGTATGCATTTGTGTGTGTGTGTGTGTGTGTGTGTGTGTGTGTGTGTGTGTGTGTGCCACGGACACAATAATACATTCCACATCCAACCACCCCCAAAGCCAGAAATTTGCAGCACTAAGACACATGTTACATAGATTAAACAGAATCCCACTCAGTAAGAGAAACTATGAACAAGAAATGAACACGATCATACAAATAGCTAGGAACAACGGGTATGACACACATGTGGTACACAGGCTCAATCAAAAAATAAAAACACAAATAAAAAACAAACACAACATTTCCACAATACAAAAGAACTCACAAGCTGAAAACTTACAAACACACTCAACAAACACACACAATGACAACACCACACAGAAAAGAACCAGATGGTACACCATGACCTACACACATAAACTAACACACAGAGTTGCAAACATCCTAAAGAGACAGGGCTTCAAAATAGCATATAAGCCTGGGCAAACCCTTCAATCACACCTAAGCCAGCCAGCTACCAAGAGGGACAAATTCTAACAATCAGAAATATATAAACTTGAATGTCAAAGTTGTGATGCAGTATACATAGGCATGACATGCAGGAATTTTGAAACAAGATACAAAGAACATATCAGATGTTGGAAGTATGAAACAAACCATTCCACATTTGCAGAGCATTTAAAGCACTACAACCATCATCCTACAAACATGGAACAAGAAATGAAAATAATGAGAATAAGCAACCATGCCAAACATCTTATACAAAAGCAAGAAAACTTCCACATCCAGAAAGCCATAGCAGAAAACAAACATGTGATAAATGAACAAACACACATCAGCACAGGCTCCTTACTACACTTAATAAAGGAAATGATAACATAAAAAAGTATATAACACCAAAATACACACACACACACACACACACATACACAGCCCCCCGCCCACAAAAAAAAAAAAAAAAAAAAAAAAAAAAAAAAAAAAAAAAAACACACACACATTCCATAACACCAAAATACAGACAGACACACATACACAGCACAAAAAAAAAATATATATATATATATATCACACCAAAACACACACACACATACACAGGACATAAACAAAAATAAATAATTAAATACAATAAAATTAAATAATATGACACCAAAAAACACACACACACACAAATGCATACACGAACAGACCACAGATACTTCGATAGTTACACTCATAAGTTTGGCAGTAATATTCGATCTTTGGCAAAAACATTTGACAGTCGGCAACAGAAACCAAAACATTGCATTAAAAAAAGCGTTCAGTGCATAGTGCTGTGGAATGCAGAAAAAACAGCAAATTGGCGCTCATAGGAAGATGAACAAGACCAAAAATGCAACAGGAGCGTAATACGTAAGAAACTGTCTACGCAACCTGTAAGTACAGTTCAAAACATGACTACTTAATAGGAAATACCAACCACCAGAACTGTTTATAACCTATAGGCACAGTGACAAAAATGTAAATAAAATAGCTAACATATGTACATATTACAGGTCACTGATGACGCCTTGCAGAAAATAAAGGCGAAACGCGTATGGCACTAAAATTGTGTTTTATTCAGTTGCTGTCAGACGGTCCATAAGTGAAAATCATCAACACACCGTAGTATTACGCGCAACTGAGGAGGACAGGACCAAAAAATTGAAGATGTCAACGACTTAGTTTACCTAAGAGAAGGGGAGGGACTGCGAACTGCAGTGAGGCGTAAACCATGCAGTAGAAAGTGACTGTTTACCTGTTTTCGTGTTTGAGAATGTGGACTGTGAATGAGGTAACTGTTGCCTGATTATTCACTGTAAGGACAAAGGTGCACATTGTTCAGAAAGTGAGAGTTTTGTATAAACTGACGTCACGCCATTCAAATATGTTATTGTATGGATGTCCATTGTTGGCATCAAAATCTCTGTCTGTGAATCTGATCTACCATTCCCATTTAAATATTTTGTCTAAAGAGTTTTAAAATGATTTTATCAGCAGAACAGCGGCATGAAGCGACATTGGGCGTTATTACCACTTTCACAATTAACTTTTTGATTCATGAAATTTGTCCTCCTCCTACATCGAAAATATCTGCCGAGCTTTCAGGGCCAGACATTAGCAGTCATCTCCACCTAAAGAAATTGCTACACCCGCGGATGCCACAGTAAGAAATCACATTTCCCAACAAGTCGATACGTATTTTTATTGGAACTGTAGATTAGACTACGGACATTATAAGGAATTACGTACATTATTAGGAAGTATATAATGGAGAAAGACGTATAGAATGAGTTAGTTATTCAGAACAGTATTAATAAAACTAAAAATATTGAATTCTACAGTCAAACACAGATTCTCGTTTACAGTCGAATATTTTGCATTAAGCCGGCCAGAGTGGCCGAGCTATTCTGAATTTTACGTAACAAATTAACACACAAACAATACTGATACACCGTAACACTTCCAGAATCGAGACGAAACTCATCCTGTCTAATAAAATACAATTGTAACTTTATATTTGTATGTGATTGTGTGTGTGTGTATGTGTTTGGACTTAAGTCATCTCTTATTTGCGAGGGCAGAAGTGAGACAAAATGACATACAAGTTCAGCGAAGGCACTTGTTCAGTACTGATCCGTTTTGGTGAAAAAAGTGGCGAGTGTCTAACTAGTAATTCGATTATGGCCATGCACAGTGATAGTTAGCAAATTATCAGTCATTCCTTGATACCTCAGTGTAAGAACGGTAATCAAGCGCAGTTCGGTACAACTTCAGTTTGTTTAGGCAGTCAGGCTACGTATAACCGTTTTAAATTGTTTTTCTTCCATTATCAACTGATGCACTCTATACATGCTATGCCAGTACCTACGAAACCAGTTTATCGTTTAATTATATTTTTCATAGTGACAGTCCCGCAACATTGATTTTTCGATATTATGGACTGCAGTAGACAACTGGATATTAATTGATTCTGATGAAGCAAATTTCATTCCTACATCGCAGATGCCAGAAAATAATTGTATGGACTATAGCCAGTTGTTTACTTGAGGAGAGAAATGGAGAAAAGATGAATCACGAATTGATTGTTTATCATTTTCGTCTTTGGCTATAGGTCTAAGGACACAGACAGGCCCGGGTTCCCGGGTTCGATTCCCGGCGGGGTCAGGGATTTTCTCTGCCTCGTGATGACTGGGTGTTGTGTGATGTCCTTAGGTTAGTTAGGTTTAAGTAGTTCTAAGTTCTAGGGGACTGATGACCATAGATGTTAAGTCCCATAGTGCTCAGAGCCATTTTGAACACAGTCAGGAAATGCGTACGTTTAGTTGTGCACCTGGACGTCTAATTATGTTACAAAGTCGTGTATTTTCGGAAATAACTTAAAGGTATCTTCTTGGGTTGACGAGTACAAACAGAGCAATTGGTAGAGCGTTTGTTGATAAATACATGGTTCAAGGAAAGAACTTCCATATTAATGATGTTACTGATCCTGTGATGGTCAGGTGTACTGATGATGTAAAGAGGATAAACAATTAGTAAGTTCCAAATCATTATGACTCGGAAAAATTGTGAACTTTATATAAATATTGTGAATTTTTCAAGTTACGTTTGTTATATTTAAGATTAAAATAGTTATGCTAAAATTATTTGATATTGATTAATTAACCAACGACAACACGCAAGTACTCTAAGAAACAAAATAGATATTCCCTCCCTACTACTAAGTAATATTCTACCCCCTTCGACTGGTCGTGATATTTTGTGCAAAAGATCGTGCTACTGAGCAACCACGTCAAACATAAGATTGGCTCGAGCAAGCTTCCCGTCGCGTAGATCCCTGCCTTAGCAAAGATGGTACTAACAGAATTAAAGTTAACTTCGACTACCAGGAAAATACCTTAATGCTGTTGGTATACCAGACCACTCAGACACAGTTCGTTGGCGATGTGCTGTACTGTCTTGGTAAGCGTTCAAGTACCTGGTAGGACAGAGCGACGTTAGCTCACAGTACATCCTCATTCCGTTCGTCTTTGTTAGACAATGACGGACACACTGGAGCACTTTTTCATCACACTTACGCCTGGGCTACACAAATATGTGCAATCGAATGTTGTGACATGAGGATTTAGGTAAAATTCATAAATAGAAAATTTTGTCACCGACGTAAACTATTCGAAACAAGTCAGTGTAATTTCCCAAATCTTGAAACAATTTTGACGCTATGACGTAGGTACTGTTCGAGCCATTCCTAGGGAAGTATCCAATGATACAGCGTATTCTCACTTCAGTGAACAATTCCATAGGTCAAGAGCGCTGACTATGTTCACAGTATAGAATTCAGTCGCTGGATAACCGGAAGTCGATAGTATCTTCAGACGCCCATTGATGACGTGTAACTACACAGGTTGGTGGGAAGCTGTTGATAATTGTAGATAAGTGTTCAAAGTAGCCAGGGACATTACACGGCATTGTCATAGTCTCCTATATTATGAGTGTAACAAAGCACAGTGTTGGTATGGCAGGTTAGGAAGATAGAGAAATTCTTATCCGACATACAAAATAACATCCTATGGCGGTGACGATGTAAGTGCCCGGCGAATCTCCTCTTATTGCTGTACGGATTTACCAGCAGTGAGGCCCACATAATCGAGAAGCAGCCATTTGAAAATTGTGACTGAAAAACAATCACGACGGACAGTGGACGGTAGCGTGTGTTGGGGCATACGAACTAAAAAGTCAGGCCTTTTCTTACGAGGTGGGAATTTTTGTATAATAGCTACGCTTGCGCCTTTGCGACAGGTTCACATACAAAAAACGACGAAGAAAATTGCTTCCCGCTGACATTCGAGATAGAACGCCATCCAAGAGAACACTACTCGCGAAGAAACAACAGTGGACCTCGAAGGAGTAGAAAGAGGTTATCTAATCAGATTTATGTAAGAGGACATCAAAAATTTTCCGTTTGAGGGCGTTACTGCAGCGTATATGCAACTTAGCGCGACTTCGATGCGAGTATACATGCACCGACATGTAGACAAAGGATTAGTGTCACGTGGCATTCTTGTCTTTCCCACGTGCGTGCGTTAATGCGGAAACGTGAGTTGTAGCAACATTATTACCAAATGAGTCCAAACAGGACCAACGTGATGTTAGTCTTTTCTTTGCTGCCTCAGTAGAAACAACGGTAGACATCTATCTGACAATGAAGACTGTCTATGGTGCAGCAATATTGTCGAAAACCACCGTTGCGTATTGTTGCTGGTCGCCATTCGACGTTAAGATGGCGCTCGATCTGGGAGGCCAGAAACTCAAGTGGGTGACAAAAAAAAAATGTTCAAATATGTGTGAAATATTATGGGACTTAACAGCTAAGGTCATCAGTCCCTAAGCTTACGCACTACTTAAACTAAATTATTCTAAGGACAAACACACACACCCGTGCCCGAGGGAGGACTCGAACCTCCGCCGGGACCAAGTGGGTGACACCCGAGCACTCGCCCTATAGTCTTGAACTTTCCACATGTAATTATCGCGCCTTCGGCCCCTTAAAAAAGTCTTTGTAGGGTGGACGATGCCTATCGGACAATTATCTACAGCAGACAGTTACGTACTCCTTCATAGTTTCAGCAAATACTTGATGCGTCAGAGGGTGATTATCTCAAAGCTCACGACACGGTGATTTTGCCTGACTGACATACTAGTTGTGGTCTGTTCGTATATGGAACGGAAACTTTTTGATCGCTCCTTACACTTCTGAACGAAAATATTTTCGGCATGCTCTGCAGTATTTATTATAGTTTCTACAACCTCAACTTTGACTTTTAAGTCATTTAAAGTGGTTGATGTACTGAAAGCGCAGCAGGTGAAAATGACAGAGTGCATCATTCCGACAGGTGGTGACAGATGGCGAAACCATCGTGTAGCGCATTCGCTAACTGTAGTGTGACGGGAAGGTAGCAGCATAAGTCACTGTGTTTATTGTTTTTCCACTTTTAAACCAACAAATACAAAAGTAAGAGCTAAGGCGGACGGCTTCTTAATGGTACATAGATGTTTCTAAATGCTTACGAGAGTATGAATATTGTAGAAGAGGCAAATGTTAGACGTGTTGAGCATAGTGCCTATTTTGTAGTGGAAGTTGCCATCCGCAGTTTCCATGCGGTGGACATATTGTGCCAGTTACGGAACGTGGCATTTCACCCCGATCCTCGGGATGTTATTTTCATAACAAATATCTCTAACGTACGTAACAAAATCAAATAAGGATCAGAGGTCAGGAAAACCTCTACAAATGGCTATGGAGGATGTAACGAATAGGGGTTCAAATGGTTCAAATTGCTCTGAGCACTATGGGACTTAACTGCTGAGGTCATCAGTCCGCTAGAACTTAGAACTACTTAAACCTAACTAACCTAAGGACATCACACACATCCATGCCCGAGGCAGGATTCGAATCTGCGACCGTAGCGGTCGCGCGGTTCCGGACTGAAGCGCCTAGAACCGCTCGGCCACAGCGGCCGGCCAACAACAGTCACTACGTCGCACTACGTACTACTACGATAAAAATGGACCACAGGGAGACTTGATTCAGTGTGTCATGTGCAAAAAATTGTTGCGTGAAACCGGTACACAAGAAGAAAACGTGTGCAATAATTGTGCAAAGAAAAAAGAGAAAGAAAGAAACACAAACCTCAGATTATAGCGGAAGCAATCGTGTTACTTGTTAATTTCCTAAATCCATTTTATATTTTACTCTTGGTAATCTGTCAAACTTTGTTTCCTATATTATGTATTTAGCTCCATTGAAATTGTAAACGCGTATAATTAGTAATGATAGCGAAATACCAACTGATCTGTAGACAGAAAAGGCTCTTCAGTGAATGGCAGTTTAGTGTCGAATCTAAACTCCAAATCCTAACCAACGTTTTGATTCTCCAAACCTTAAGCTGGGCATCTTTCGCCGATCTACTCTAAAAATCGCAATTCCAGTATGCAGATTACAATAAATAGTGCAGCCTTTGGTAAAAATTTTGTCATTTAATAAATTTAATGTGAATGTGAACCCAAGATATATACAGTGGTGATTTATATTTCTGTTCGCATATGAATGAGTCATCGCACGACAGAATCTTCAGGCATGATCATTTTCACGAAATTGGATACGCCGAATTTTTAAATGAAATTCCCATCATCTACAAGCTTTAATATGATTTGAGTTAGTAAAAAAATATATTAACGTAAGTGGCTGCGAACAAAAATTGCAAGGTATATAGTTCCTGTAGCGCGCCATTGACAATTTGCCTCAGCTATAGTAGGGTAATTGCAGAATCGTTCGTGCACAGTATCGCACTGTGGGCTAATGTTGCCAATAGTTCTGGCAAATTGTTACAGGTATTTAAGACGACGAAGTAGCAGGACATTTTCCATTAATTTGAGCTCTATTATCAGGCCGCAACGTAGGCAACACACAGGGAAAAACGACTTATGCATAAAGAACTGCAAAAAGTGGATAAAAATCATAATTGTTAACACTACTGCCGCGCCCTTCACCAGCAGAAATTTAACTCGTGTTGTCAGATCTCGACGTAACCTGCTGTCCGGAATCGAGACATATGCCGAATAAAGCAGTGCACCATATTATATCTGATGTCTCCTTGCAAAACAAAATTATAGCGTTTGAAACGAAATAACATAACAACAAATCCCGTTTGTGGTCTAGTTATTCTATAGCCGTCTTAACGCAACAGGAACTGAATGCTTTCCTACTCTACACTGAAAAGCTTAACTGAGTCTACGATTTAGCCATTGCCGTAGTTTCAAAAAACGATATTTGTCCATACAAAATGCTTTTGAGAAGGAATTTTCGAAGGAAAAACATTGACAAATGTTAACAAGAACGGAATTATTCTGCAAATAGTGATAAATTCGTAAGATAACTGTATATTTCTATGTGACTACAAACAAAGATAAAGACCAAATTGTTTCTACTGGAATCACACATTTCAGTTGGCTAGTATCACATTTAAATCTGAAAGTTTATTGTATTCTGTACACTAAATATTTCGTTGTTACCAGCACAATATGGACGTTAACTAAGGTGGGCGCCAAGTCGCAAAAGTGGCGTCCAAATGTAAGAACTTGCAAACAGGCGGTTGGATATCGTTTTTGAAGGACTCTCAGCAAACTGTGACATCCAAAATTACATTTATTTGTGAAATGTCACAAATTTTTGTCCAAAAGACTTGTACTTGCCGAATCGCGATACCAAGGCGTGGTGCCGCCCGAAGAGCGGGCTGCCAAAGCAAGTTTAGCGCCTCGCAACGAAACCACAGAAAAGTACACTCGCTGCGTGCCGTACCGACGAATGATCAGCGATGGCGTAGCCACGCCGCCTACAGCTTTGCTACGCCACCGCAAACGTTCGTCTACTTACGGCTGAGCAGGGGAAAGCTCGCCCCAATTCGCAGTCAACCGTCAAGGCAACAGCATCGCCTTAGGTAGGCCACCAGTGTATTAAATGTCTTAGGCAGAAATTATTGTACATATTATATCAGTTATTCTCTATGTGAATATTCAGAGACAGTTGTAAATACTCAGTACATTCCTGTGGAAATGGGTTGTACAAACTTAAGTAAATTTTAATAGTACACTGTTTAAAGGCACATCAGCGAGAATAGCGTAATTTATATACGAAATATTTGAAACGTAATATATAAAGTATTACGGTCGCAGGTTCGAATCCTGCCTCGGGCATGGGTGTGTGTGATGTCCTTAGGTTAGTTAGGTTTAAGTGGTTCTAAGTTCTAGGGGACTGATGGCCTAAGATGTTAAGTCCCATAGTCCTCAGAGCCATTTTTTGGTCGGGACCATTTTTGTTTTAGGACCAAGCCAAGACTGACGCTTTCCTGCGATTACGGCATATTTAGGCGGCACACCGCTATTATCATTTTGTGTTTTGTAGAGGCGCAATCATACTAGGAGCACTCGCGTATTGTTGCATGCAGCAACTAATTGAGTGTAAGTATCATTGTAAACATATCATTTAGGTGTGATAATTGAATACACTGATGTTATTTAATATTTGTTTCTTAAAACTCATCCTCAACTATACTGCGTCTCGACATGGCGAAAGGTTCCGTGTACATTAAATACACATAAATAGTTCAATACGAACCATTTGCTCGGTGAGTAAATGTTCGAAGTCCGATAAGAGTTTTCATTTGAAGAGGTATCCACGGCTGAGTAAAGATTCAGAACGAAATCTTACACAGAAAGCCATTGTCGAGCGCACCTAACAAAAGTTACGTATTTGCAAACATTATTTATTTAAGAAACTACTTATTTTAATAAGTTGGCTCACTCCCTAGCGTTCATCCATGTATGATGACGTCAGAATTAATAATACAAGAAAATTTAAAACTCTAATTAAATGAACTAAATTTTACTAGTTATAATTCCGCTTAATCTCCTCCTGGAACAATCAAAATAAACCACCTTTTCGCCGGCGAATGTATTTCCGTACGGCAAAATGAAAGATCCATTTGAGCATCCTGCTTCAGGTTTCCTAAGATTTCTGTAAAACAAAGCAAATACAGGGACGGTACCTTCAAAGCAATAATACCTTCATCATTTTTATACGCTAATTGTCTGCATTATTTCGTTATTACGGACGTTATTAGAGTTTGCCACGAAATGGATGACGTCAGAGGTCTCTTTAAAACAGTTCCGAGGAATGTCCAGAGGCTTTTGATACAATGAGTGTGTACTTGGGGGTCTTTATTAGACAGTTGGTGCATGTTAACGTCTGTACTGGAATAACTGGTCATGCTTCCCCGGTTCATATTTTACAAGCAGAGAAATGAAATACACTGCGGGCCATTAAAATTGCTACACCACGAAGATGACGTGCTACAGACGCGAAATTTAACCGACAGGAAGACGATGCTGTGATATGCTAATGATTAGCTTTTCAGAGCATTCACAGAAGGCTGGCGCCGGTGGCGACACCAACAACGTGCTGACATGAGGAAAGTTTCCAACCGATTTCTCATACACAAACAGCAGTTGACCGGCGTTGCCTGGTGAAACGTTGTTGTGATGCCTCGTGTAAGGAGGAGAAATGTGTACCATCACGTTCCCGACTTTGATAAAGGTCGGATTGTAGCCTATCGCGATTGCGGTTTATCGTATCGCGACATTGCTGCTCGCGTTGGTCGAGATCCAATGACTGTTAGCAGAATATGGAATCGATGGGTCAGGAGGGTAATACGGAACGCCGTGCTGGATCCCAACGGCCTCGTATCGCTAGCAGTCGAGATGACAGGCATCTTATCCGCATGGTTGTAGCGGATCGTGCAGCCACGTCTCGATACCTGAGTCAACAGATAGGGACGTTTGCAAGACAACAACTATCTGCACGAACAGTTGGACGACGTTTGCAGCAGCATGGACTATCAGCTCGGAGACCATGGCTGCGGTTACCCTTGAAGCTGCATCACAGACAGGAGCGCCTGCGATGGTGTAAACGACGAACCTGGGCGCACGAATGGCAAAACGTCATTTTTTCGGATAAATCCAGGTTCTGTTTACAGCGTCATGATGGTCGCATGCGTGTTTGGCGACATCGCGGTGAACGCACATTGGAAGAGTGTATTCGTCATTGCCATACTGGCGTATCGCCCGGCGTGATGGTATGGGGTGCCATTGGTTACACGTCTCGGTCACCTCTTGTTCGCATTGACGGCACTTTGAACAGTGGACGTTACATTTCAGATGTGTTGCGACCTGTGGTTCGAAATTGGTTCAAATGGCTCTGAGCACTATGGGACTTTACTTCTGAGGTCATCAGTCCCCTTGAACCTAACTAACCAAGGACATCACACACATCCATGCCCGAGACAGGAATTGAACCTGCGACCCATGCGGTCGCGCCGTTCCAGTCTGAAGCGCCTAGAACCGCTCGGCCACCCCGGCCGGCACGACCCGTGGCTCTACCCTTCATTCGATCCCTGCGAAACCCTACATTTCAGCAGGATAATGCACGACCGCATGTTGCAGGTACGGGCCTTTCTGATACAGAAAATGTTCGACCGCTGCCCTGGCCAGCACATTCTCCATATCTCTCACCAATTGAAAACGTCTGGTCAATGGTGGCCGAGCAACTGGCTCGTCACAATACGCCAGTCACTACTCTTGATGAACTGTGGTATCACGTTGAAGCTGCATGAGCAGCTGTACCTGTACACGCCATGCAAGCTCTGATTGACGCAATGCCCAGGCGTATGAAGGCCGTAATTACGGCCAGAGGTGGTTGTTCTGGGTACTGATTTCTCAGGATCTATGCACCCAAATTGCGTGAAAATGTAATCACATGTCAGTTCTAGTATAATATATTTGTCCAATGAATACCCGTTTATCATCTGCATTTCTTCTTGGTGTAGCAATTTTAATGGCCAGTAGTGTACGTTTGGCGACGATGTCGCATTTGTTTCGCACGGTTAAGGTGGGTTGCATTGTGAAAGCGTACAGCAGTAAAATTGCGTCTAGTTGGCACGTAAGTACACGCGGAAGGTCCGGAAGGAAGTATAAATATTGCAGGGATGGAGCGAGTCGGTAGTTCGCCGAGCCCGCAGTGTGCTGCCAAGGAACCGACAAGCGGTTTCCAACGTTACGAGACGGCGACCATCGCTCTTCTGCTTGGTGGGAGGCTGCGAGCTGAGGAGAGAGAGAGACGGCCGTTCATTGGAGAAGAAATATTCGCGGCGGATGACCTGCGCAGGGCTCATTAAGAGCAGCGTAGAAAGCTGGCCGACGGGCCGCGCCTTTCTCCTCACACACACACACACACACACACGCACGCACGCACATGGCGGGTCAGCCCCGCAACCTGTCGGTAGCTCCGACTGCTCGGAGCCACCTGCACCCAGCCGCGACAAGTGGCTACGGACGAGTGGACGTACGCTCTTCTGGATGCCTGCGGCGTTCTCTCACGTACGCCGTTGACGAGCAGCCGACAGCCGCTTCAGGTTTCTTGCCGCGTGAGAGTGTGTGTTGTAAGATGTTTACGCTCACCTGTGCGGCCGCTGCGGTGCTGAAGGTGATGGCGTTCTTTCCCGACTGGATGCTCGAGCGACTGGAGTAGTTACTGTCACGGAGTGAGTTTATCTAGTGGTACACTGCGGTGCTGAGAGCTTGTAACCTCCCCACAAAAATAAAAGAATTAATATGAGTATGATGTAACCTCAAAACAGAATTCTTTCTCATTTGTAACCTCCCTACAAAATTCTTTTCACATTAACCTCCACACAAAATTCTTTCTGATTTAATCTAAGCTCAAAATTCATTCACATTTACCGTAACCTCAAAACAGAAAAAATTCCTAAACCTCTCAACAGTAAAAATTATAATTATGTCGTTCACATTCAGTGTAACGTCCCAATAAAAAAAATAAATTCAGTAACCTGGCAAAAAAAACAATGTAACTAACCTCTCAATTAAATTGTCGCTCAGTTATGACTTTTCAATAATTCACTGTGAATTTAACCTGGTAAATTTTGGACGACAGCAGTGCTGCGTCATGGCCTGAAAGATCATTCTGAATAAAAAAAAAGGAAAAATTCTTACCTCATTGAAGTCGCCGGATATATCTGCTCTTACAATAAATTTTTCCGGCACAGCTCTGTGCAATGCTGGCAGATATATCTCTCACTTATGAAAGGAAGCAA
The DNA here is from genome assembly GCF_021461385.2 of Schistocerca piceifrons. NCBI lineage: Eukaryota > Metazoa > Arthropoda > Insecta > Orthoptera > Acrididae > Schistocerca > Schistocerca piceifrons. The sequence continues at coordinate 773,704,187 of NC_060140.1, read as the reverse complement.
CTGATTTTTTTTTTCTTTTGCAACAATCGGGATGATCATGGATGGAAGGAATTAGTAAATTCTTTAAATTGAAATGAATGGTTGTTAAAAGTTACTTTTTATGAGCAAGATTATTATTACGAGATTTTTAAAACATCTACATGGGACTTGAGATAACATTACTACATATGCGCGAGGCTGCTTTTTACCTTATACAATAATACTCAGGCTCCAGCATCGCTGCACCGCGACCGGGCCAGCCAACACGATACACCAGACCAGACCAGAGCAGATTCCAGACTAGCAACAACTTACTGCTACAGCTACACAGTTCCTACTGCAGTCAACACTGCTCTCTGGTCAGAGATTCTCCTATACCTTGCCTATTGCAGGCAGCGCATGAGCAATACATCGAAATTACATCTGCTCGGACCTCTTACAAGCTGACTGATAGCCCTCCGACCGAAATGACACTGTATTTCAATTAGTTTTCCCAAAAGTACATTAAACGACCGAGTTTTGACTTCTCATTTCGATCTGCGTTTATAAGGGCAGTCAAATGAAAACAAAGCAGATGGGAAAAAGTAAGTAAACTGTTTTTTTATGTATTTGTAAAGTAATCGCTGTAACTGTTACACATTTATCCCGCTGTGAGAGGCGTGCAGTTAGTTAGTTACGTGTTGTAGCGTTGCTCTTGGGGCGCGAAAAGAAAAAGAATTGTTATTTTACATTTTCGAAATAATGAATATTTTGGTGGGCCACTTGGCAACAGAATCAGGGATTAATTGCACTATTATAATAACATACGTTGAGCGTTAAATACCTGAATAAGAGCAGCATACTGATATATTTGAGATCATACGGAAGAAACATTATCATTTCTGCTCATTTTTATAGTCGTGATGTAGTCAGTCATACGCGGAACAACACTAAGCGACCAGAAGATTTATAGACTTTGAAAGAAATGCAACACTACACAATTAAAAAAAGAGTTGATTCAGAAATAATACGAAAACGATAATGATCCTTCTGCCTCATGCTGCGTTCGGCCCATCAGCGTGATCGTAATTTCTGGTGATGAACTAACACAAAATAATTATCATTCAAGTAAATAAGGAGATGAAATCATCAAGGTTAATTTACTAAAACAAGCACACTTATCTTTAACACACCTTTTTTCTAATGCTACGTACCTTTTCATATTAAATTACAATAGATGACCATTGTGATTAAATACTTTATACATAACAGTCACAATATCCTCTTGATGCTGTCTGTTCGTAATCAGTTACAAGAAACTGCATGTTTTCGGATTGGAAAAATAACAATTAGCATATTCACTCAGTATTTTCACATGAAATATAAAATACCGTTGCAGAACGCAGCAAATCTGCGTCCGCCGTTCATGGAATACAAAGAGTAAAAGGTGAGGCGCCAAATGCCTCATTTGTCTTGAAACAACAGAATTCTTTTTTATATCATTAATCGATACATGTACATAGAGATTTACAGGCACCGCGCAAGAACGGCAAAGATAAAGAGTAATACATTCTGTCGCTGCTATGCGATGATTCATTTCATTTACTTTAGAATTGTTCAATAACTTTAGGCCATCAGGCGTTTACTATTGAGCGTATATTAATGTTTGTGAGACGAAAATTACTAATATTACAGTGTTCCATTGATCAATAGCACGGAAAAACCGTTATGATGTGGAACGTGTCAAATGCACAAGAAATACGCACAGGAAACAAGTTATTTTAGGTTATTTTTGTTTACATTATGGTGTTATACCCAAATATTTCTATTATCTATCCCATTCCCTTAAATGGCACAAAATGCATATATTATATCTCCAGATTTATTTACTCATATTCAAGACTTCGTCTATGGTATAGAAGGAGTTGTCAAGGAGGTATGATTTCAATTTGTTTTTGAAACTATTACTGCTGTCTGTCAGACATTTTATTTCGTCTGGTATTTTATCAAAAAGTTTCAGAGCAGCATATTTTACCCCTTTCTGCGCCAAAGATAGGTTAAGTAAAGGATAGTATAGGTCTTTCTTTTTCCTGGTATTGTAATCATGAATGTCGCTGTTGATTTTAAAATGGTCCATGTTGTTGAGAAAAAATTTAATTACTGAGTAAATGTACTATGAAGCAGTTGTAAGGACTCCTAAACTTTGAAACAGATGCGTACAAGATGTGCGACTATGAACCCCACACATCATTATAACTACTTTCTTTTGAGCAGTGAATACATTTTGTCTAAGTGTTGAGTTGCCCCAGAATACTATTCCGTATGACATCAGAGAGTGTAAGTATGCAAAGTATGTTAGCTTACTAATCTCTACATCCTCAAAATTGGCAATTATTCTGATTGCAAAAGTTCCTGAACCTAGTCGCCTTATGAGATCCAAAATATGACTTTTCCAATTAAGATTCTAATCTATATGTTGTTGTTGTTGTGGTCTTCAGTCCTGAGACTGGTTTGATGCAGCTCTCCATGCTACCCTATTCTGTGCAAGTTTCTTCATCTCCCAGTACCTACTGCAACCTACATCCTTCTGAATCTGCTTAGTGTATTCATCTCTTGGTCTCCCTCTACGGTTTTTACCCTCCACGCTGCCCTCCAATGCTAAATTTGAGAGCCCTTGATGCCTCAAAACATGTCCTACCAACCGGTCCCTTCTTCTCGTCGAGTTGTGCCACAAACTCCTCTTCCCCCCAATTCTATTCAATACCTCCTCATTAGTTATGTGATCTACCCATCTAATCTTCAGCATTCTTCTGTAGCACCACATTTCGAAAGCTTCTATTCTCTTCTTGTCCAAACTATTTATCGTCCGTGTTTCACTTCCATACATGGCTACACTCCATACAAATACTTTCAGAAACGACTTACTTAAATCTATACTCGATGTTAATAAATTTCTCTTCTTCAGAAACGCTTTCCTTTCCATTGCCATTCTACATTTTATATCCTCTCTACTTCGACCATCATCAGTTATTTTGCTCCCCAAATAGCAAAACTCCTTTGCTACTTTAAGTGTCTCATTTCCTAATCTAATTCCCCCGGCATCACCCGACTTAATTCGACTACATTCCATTATCCTCGTTTTACTTTTGTTGATGTTCATCTTATATCCTCATTTCAAGACAATGTCCATTCCGTTCAACTGCTCTTCCAAGTCCTTTGCTGCCTCAAAGTTTTTATTTCTTCTCCATCGATTTTAATACAGAGTCCACATCTGCCCCTCGAAATGTCTTACAATTTAAAACCTGGTTCCTGAATCTCTGTCTTACCATTATATAATCTATATGACACCTTTTAGTATCTCCAGGATTCTTCTATGTATACAACCTTCTTTTATGATTCTTGAACCAAGTGTTAGCTATGATTAAGTTATGCTCTGTGCAAAATTCTGCCAGACAGCTTCCTCTTCCATTTCTTAGCCCCAATCCATATTCACCTACTACGTTTCCTTCTCTCCCTTTTCCTACACTCGAATTCCAGTCACCCATGACTATTAAATTTTCGTCTCCCTTCACTATCTGAATAATTTCTTTTATCTCATCATACATTTCGTCTATTTCATCATCATCTGCAGAGCTAGTTGGCATATAAACTTGTACTACTGTAGTAGGCGTGGGCTTCGTGTCTATCTTGGCCACAATAATGCGTTCACTATGCTGTTTGTAGTAGCTTACCCGCACGCTTATTTTTTTATTCATTATTAAACCTACTCTTGCATTACCTCTATTTGATTTTGTATTTATAGCCCTGTATTCACCTGACCAAGAGTCTTGTTCCTTCTGCCACCGAACTTCACTAATTCCCACTGTATCTAACTTTAACCTATCCATTTCCCTTTTTAAATTTTCTAACCTACCTGCTCGATTAAGGGATCTGAAATTCCACGCTCCGATCCGTAGAACGCCAGTTTTCTTTCTCCTGATAACAGCGTCCTCTTGAGTAGTCCCCGCCCGGAGATCCGAATGGGGGACTATTTTACCTCCGGAATATTTTACCCAACTCATCTATATATACTACCCTGTCTACTGACTTCTTTTGATGTGTTATGTTTATTGAAGGAATTATACTTTTTGCAGCAGAAAATTGGATGTACTGTGTTTTTTCAAAATTCAGTGCACGCCCATTCGCAGAAAACCAATTGGTAACTTTTCCAAAGAGCTTATTTGTATCATTTTCTATCGGACTTTCTTTAACCGGATTAATAATTATGCTTGAATCATCAGCAAACAGTGCCAGTTCAGCATCTTGTTTCACATAAGAAGGGAGGTCATTCACATATATCAAGAACAGGAGGGAACCCATGATCGAACCTTGTGGAGCATTTAACATAATTTCACCCCAGTTAGATGAAGTGGCAAACTCCTTTGAGTCACTTGAAGCATATAAAGAGACTTTTTGCTTCCTGTTCTGTAGATATGATTTAAACCACTCATATGCTGTTCCATTTATACCATAGAATTGTAATTTCTGTAACATAATGCCATGGTTCACACAATCAAATGCTTTGGACAAGTCACTGGTGTCATTTTACTATTTAAAGACTCTATTATGTGGACAGTGAAATTGTATATTGCTGTCTCAGAGCAACAGCATTTCTGAAATCCGAACTGTGATTTATTAAGTATCCCATTACTGTTGAGATGACTAACCACTCTTGAGTACATTACTTTCTCAAAGATATTGGAAAATTCTGTAAGCTAGGATACTGGCCGGTAATTATTGACATCTGTGGTTTCCCCCATTTTGTAGAGAGGCCTGACAATGACATATTTTAACCTGTCTGCACCTCTTCACCCAAAGCAAATCGACGCCCACGAATGTCTTTCTTTACGGCTCCCCAAATATGGAGTCCGCATGGGGAGAGTTCGCATACGTTGCCAAGATTGATTCGACTATGGTCCAGAAGTTTCGTCCTCCAAACAGTCCCGACTTCTACACATGCGACTTCGTATGTTCTGGAGGCCTGCAGAAATACATACGTGGCCGTCGATTTGCTTCTGACAAATAGGTGCACGCCGCGTACAATCGTGTTTTCGTAGGCAACCGCGAACATTTTTCCATGAACTCACTGATAGTCGTGTCTCACACTGGCATAAACGTATTAAAAGTTATGGTGATAACAAACAGTTTGCTTACTTTTTTGCATCTGTCTCGTTTTCGTTTGCCTGCTCTTGTATGACGGACGAAGCAAAGGGTCTATAAAAAGCAACTACCAGTTGGTGATAATTAAAGTGCAGCTACTCACAGAGGTCCGGTATGGGCTGTAACTACTGTATGGCAGCGAAATTTGGTATATATTCTAATGCGGTAATGTGGAACCGATTTATGCTGGAAACAAATTAGTTCCAATTTTGTTCGCTAGATGCCAACCTGGCGCTTTTAATGCAAGAAAGAGGTATAGAAATGTTTCCATATGTAATGGAATAGGAACAGGACGTGTGCATAAAAGGTTAAACAAGTGAGAAAGGTATAATGTTGATTTTATTATTAACTGTCGCTTACAGAATTTATTCAATATGACCAGAGGAGACGTCGACGAGATGCCGTACGGCGTCACGTTTGCACATGGTGGCCAAAACGGGAACTAATTCTTTTCCAACGTATGTCAGTTCCACATTAATAGCATATTTATCAAGTTTCGCTGCCATACGATAATTGCAGACCGACACCGGACCTCTGTAAACAGCCGCAATTTAATTGTAACCACCGGGTAGTATAATGAAAGAGAGATTCCTCGCCAAAAGAAGTCTGTTAGTATCAGAAGCGTATCTAAACTTGAAAAACAAATTTATGGAAGTGTACGTTTGAAGAATACCACCGCCTTGTTACCGTTGGCAAACCGTAAAAGAAGAAAAACGAAGCGTTTGAGATGTGTTACAAGAGGAAGCTCAAATTCAAGTGGACTGATAAGGATTAAGGAGCTCCACAGAATCGGCGAGGAAAGAAATAGGATGATAGGGCATTCGTCGACATCATGGCTGGCCGTATCAAATTGTGCAGAAAGACTGATGACAAAAGAAAACGATAGATCTTATGAGAGAGATTGTTTAGGCACGTAGCCACTGTAACGGTACCAATCGCTGCACCATAAGAGAAAAAATTGTAGCTGCCACAGATAGGTAGGGTCGTTATAAATCGGTAGTTCCTATCACTTACTCAAATTACTTGTATTTTGGAAACATCAATACAAGTTTCCCAAGTTGTCGCCAACAAAATGGACAGCTTGTCGCCATTATTATTAGATTATGTAGTAGACAGCATTCCAAGGCGTTGTCTGGTGCTCCCAAAAGCTGAGACTGCTTATCTACTGAAACGAGTCTATTAAAAGTTTTTTGCTGGCGAGAGGGAGTGTTTTAATAACAATATCTACTATGGCATATTGTGTGACCTTTATCAGTGTCACCATTGGTCTGCATTGTACTAAAACGATCCATAATTTCTCGTATCTTATCTTCGTGGACCTCATGTGCACTGTATGTTCGAGGCAACAGAATCGTTCTCCAGCCAGCTTCAAAAGCCGGTTCTCTAAACTATCTCAATAGAGCTACTCGAAATGAACATCGCCTTCCCTCCAGAGATTTCCATTTGAGTTCGCGAAGCATCTCCGTAACACTTGTTTGTTGTTCGAAGCCATCGGCAACAATTCTAGCAGCCCACCTCTGAATTGCTTCGATATCTTCGTTTAATCCGATATGCTACGTATCCCAGACACCCGAGCAGTACTCAAGAATCGGTGGCCCTAGCGTGCTACATGCGGTCTCCTTTACAGATTAACCACATTTTTCTAAATTACTCCCAATAAACGGAAGTCGACCATTCGCCTTTCCTACCACAATCCTCCCACCCTCGTTCCGTTTCATATCACTTCGTAACGTTACACCCAGATACTTAAACAACGTAACTGCGTCAAGCAGGACACTGCTAATGCTGCATACGAACATTAGGAGTTTGTTTTTTCTACTCATCTGCATTAAGAGGTGATGTAATGGATTTTGGTCCAAAAAGTCGATTTCTCAAAAAAATCATATTTGATCTACACAGTTTAATCTATGCTGTGTGTGAATTGTATCGTGACAACAGCTTTAGAAATGCCTTTAAATTATTAAACTGATTAACTCTGCACTGGCGGCCACTCACACCTTATCCGACCTTTGGGAAACTGCTTGCTTCAGCGAAATTTTTGTCAGTGTGAAGGCTATTTTCTTTCGATATCTTTGGCTGACATCTATATCCATGGCTGACATCTATACCTTTTCCTGAAAACTTTCTTGCATGTGGTTTATTTACGTTTTGACAATACTAACACATATTAGTAAGTGGAAGGTTGACTTCGCAAACCTTTACGTGGAAGTCAAGATTTATGCATAATGGGTGGCGGAAAAACTGTGTTTAGGAAACGGAGGTTTCATGGAAATCGGTTTACCAACAAAAAAGATGAAGCAGCTCTAAGTGAAGAACATAAGCTCTCAGCTTCAGCTTGGTAACTTGGGACAGGAGAATTGTACAGGTGCGTGAGCGATGTTGATATGGATTCCACTGGATTCAGAGTTATTGATTTAGAGCTTCTCTGCCAGGCTATAAAGTTTTCATCTTCGTGTGTTAGCTGTAAAAATACGGCACTTGTGATTGATGTTGAACAAAGAAGGCTGGGAGTAGCTTGTGATTTTAAATTAATTTGTAATTAATGTGCCCGGCCGTTGTGGCTGAGTGGTTGTAGGCGCTTCAGTTTGGAACCGCGCGACCGCCACGGCCGCAGCTTCGAACCCTGCCTCGGGCATGGATGTATGTAATGTCCTTAGGTTAGTTAGGTTTAAGTAGTTCTAAGTTTCCAGGGGACTCAGATGTTAAGTCCCATAGTGCTCAGATCCATTTTTGGAATTCATGTGGCTTCATATGCTCTGAGATGCCTTGGACAGGGCAGGGAAGGAGGTAATTTATTATGTGGTTTTCTGAACATGCCTCCACCTTGTGCAACGTTTGAAAAAATAAATAAAGAAATATCTGATGCTGTATGCGATACTCTCAAAGTTTCTATGAAGAAAGCAGTGGAGGAATTGGTGGAAATAAAACAAAAAGAAATAGATCCTGTGGTAGATATTCATGACAGTGAATCTCATACAAATGGTACTGACCTGTGTGTGACTGTAGATGGGCCCTGAATGAAAGGGGGTCACACATCTCTGTATGGAGTTGCGTCTGTTATTGGTACTGACTCAGGTAAAGTTTTAGATGTAGAAATTATGTCTAAATGCTGCCACCAGTGTGCAACAAGGAAAATGTCCAACAATGAAGACAGTGAGAAACTGTGGCAAGGAAAGCCTGCAGTAGTATGCTCTAAGAATTATAGTCGCGCAAGTGGGAGCATGGACGCTGCTGCAGTTGTGAGGATGTTCTCCACATCTGAGCACCAGTATGGTGTTAGATATACTAAATACCTTGGTGATGGGGACTCCTCTTCGTTCCAAGCAGTAACAGATAAAAATCCATACAATACAACAATAGAAAAGTTGGAACGTGTTGGCCACATCCAAAAGAGGCTTGGTGGTAGGCTTCGTCGCTTGCTCAAAGAGAAGAAAGGTGAAGTACTTGAGGATGGAAAACCACTAGGAGGAAAATGCAGGCATTCTCTTCAGAGCTATAAGGAAAAACACACATAATTTAGAGGCAATGAGGCGTGCTGTGTGGGCAATTTTTCCCACAAACTATCCACTGACGAAACGCGAATGCACAATCTGTGTCCGAGAGACGATTGGTATAAGTTCAACAGCAGAAATGAGACGTATTCACATAAACACTCATTACCAGAACCTGTTTGGAATGCAATGAAGCCGACATTCAGGTGTCTTGCCATCCCTGATTTATTGAGAAAGTGTCTTCAAGGAAAGACACAAAATGCAAATGAAAGCCTCAATAATTTAATTTGGTTTAGATGCTCAAATAGAACACTCTATGGACTTGAAGTACTCAGAATAGGTGTCTATGATGCAGTTTTATGTTACAATTACGGAAGTAATAGCAGAATTGAAGTGCTGAAGAGAGTTGCTATAGATCCTGGTGGGTTTACAACAAAAGCATTTTACACCATGACGAGAGCAGCGTCAAGAAAGCTAACGTATCAGTGTCTTACCTGCAAATACAGGCAAGGCAGATTCGAAGAGTAGAGAAGCCTGGAGGACGAGGAGTATTAGTATGGAGGATTTTAAAACTGAGTTAAACTTATTACATGTAGAAGTACGAGAAGAAAATCTTATAACCTCATTTTCTCTGTTTTACGTTTTTTACGTTATTAGAAGTCTGTCCTCAAAAAGCGTATGCGATAATGCTACAAAATTTTCAGGAACTGTACGCAACGTGTTGCTGTCTATCTGGAACTAAAAAATAGGAGATCCTGCAATCTGATTTTTAGATGACTGGATGTGCAAAATTAAAAACTCTGTTAATGATAAAATTTGTACCATAAATTATTAACTGTATTTCAGGGGTCTTTTAACCTTCTCAGGACACTACAATAAAATTTTCAGATTAATTGCATGATTAGAATTCGGGTTAGGGCTTTTTATAAAAAAGACAATAAAAAAATTTAAAATTCAAATTTCTGGCAAAATATTAATCCTGCACATTTTATTGTATTTTTCCGTCAAAACACAGCTCTTTTTCTTTACACAAGCAAAATTTTAGATTTTTACATTAATAAATGTGGCTGTTACATCCCCCACTAACTTACGTTTTTCTACATTTACAGTTAGCTGTCGTTCATCATACCAACTAGAAATTTGGTCTAAGTCGTCTTGTATCCTTCTACGGTCATTCAACTTTGACACCTTCCCATACTCCACGCCATCACCAGCAAACCACCGCAGATTTCTGCCCACTGTGTTCGCCAAATCATTTACGCATATAAAGAGAAGTAGCGGTCCTATCGCACTTCCTTGGGGCACTGCTGACGATACCGTTGCCTTTGATGAACACTCTCCGCCGAGGACAACGTACTGGGTTCTACAACGTAATAAGTCTTCAAGCCACTCACACATCTGTTATCCTATTACATACGCTCGTACCGTCTTTAAAACCCTGCAATGGGGATCCTATCAAACGTTTTCCGGAAATCCAGAAATATGGAATTTGTCTGTTCCCCTTCGTCCATAGTTCGCAGCATAGAGAACAGTGTAAGCTGAGTTTCGCACGAGCATTGCTTTCTTAAACCACGCTGATTCGTGGACATAAGTTTATCGGTCTCAAGAAAATTTATTATATGCAAACTGAGAATATGTTAAAGGATTCTGCAGCAAAGCAATGTTAGGGATGTTGGTCTATTTTGTCCTTCAAGCTATATGACTCCGAAAGAAGAAAGATCCTGGCTTATCATCCCGTCGATGACGTCATTAGAAACGGAGCAGAGGTTCGGCTTCGGGAAGAATAGGAAAGGAAACTGGCCATTTCTCCTTCAAGGAAGTATCCGGAAATCTAAGATACGTGCTATAGAGAAGCGAAGGAAAAACGATATCTGTTTGGGCGGACGCGGCTTGGAATCGCCGTCCTCTGTAATGGTAGTTCAATGTGTTAGCATTGCACCACAATCTTTTAATGTGAGAATGAGAGTAAGTCAAGCGAACTAAATCTGTTGAATGGGGTATGTTTTCCAATAACTCGTCCTTCAAACTCATCCGCTGATCGTTTCCGGAGCATGTTTATGAGCTGCGGCGTTGAATTCCTGTTGGTTCTCACGTTTTTTATGTATCTACTTGGCCCAGGAGATTTACGTAGAACTGTCCAGTTACAATTACCCTTTATAAGGTATAGATAAGAAAGGACTATTTTCTCCCCGTGACAGAATAATCGTTACCTTTCTGTCGTCTGTAGTCAAGGAGAGATGTTTAAAGAATAAAATAACGAATGTTTTGCGGCTTTATAATTTGCGACAGCATGTTGTAATTATCTCTCTTGTTCCATAAATAAATGCCCTCACCTACATACACTTACATTTTTTTAATTGTGTGGGAACGATCACGACAGATCGTACGAATGACGACTCTACAAAATTTTTATTTTGTTTCTTACAACGTTGAAATAAATACTCGGAACAGCGTAATTATAAATGTAGGAATAACTCTCATACGAAGCTGAAAATGAAACAGTCACAAAACAGGGCATTTTTCGGAACGCATTCTTTCGCCAGCGATGGCCAGGCAAGAGGTAAGTGAAGTGTACTGATGCTTGTGTTGTCCGTAGAGCGAAAACATCTACGGAGTGAGCGAAACAGTATTTCCGTCTCAGCAGACGTTGCCTCCAGGCCAAGCGCCTTGAGTGTGTCGTAAGGTTTCCCCTTAAGCTTTCCTCGTTTCATCCTTTCAAGTATTACAATTCACTTTCTTAGCATCAGTGATGATTCAAAATATCTGTTACTAATAAATAAATGTTCACAAAGAGAGCAAATTAAAGTTCCGGGCTTAGCGCAAAGTGTTAAAAACAACGTTATACCAAAGTTAAGTGACAATCCCGCCTAATGTTGGCGGCACACGTAGAACGCTGCGTTCACCCCATAGATATTCTTTCTATAAAAATCATTATTCGGAAAATGGATTTGGAAATGGTAAGGAAAATATTATTTAAAGGGTTCAATGATTTTTAAGATTATTCTGGAATAAGTTATCGGATAAAGGAAGGATTTCGGCTATCCGAAGAGTCACGTGGATAATAAAGGAAAAATTGAACAATAAGGTTTCGTTAGGAATACATAGATATAAAAAATAAAATGTTCTTAAGTCCTTTTCATAAATAATTTCTTACACCTCTTCAATGCTGCCGTGACACGTTGCTGTTTCCTTCCATAATTACTGGTGTCCTTGAAGGTCCTCACCATTGTCCAAACATTTTTTACAATGTACTCGTACTTACATGGCATAGAGTTTACTTTTAATTTCATTTTCAGGTTTTAAAGGATGTAAGATTACACCAAGCTTTGTGAGAAACCAACGATAATATAATACTAGGATGCCATGTAACTATTGCTTTTATTTATTCATTCATCTTCCTACAGGACATCACATTTGGTAAGATATATTTGTCACATACTGAACGATCCCACCCCCATGAACCATGGACCTTGCCGTTGGTGGGGAGGCTTGCGTGCCTCAGCGATACAGATGGCCGTACCGTAGGTGCAACCACAACGGAGGGGTATCTGTTGAGAGGCCAGACAAACATGTGGTTCCTGAACAGGGGCAGCAGCCTTTTCAGTAGTTGCAGGGGCAACAGTCTGGATGATTGACTGAGCTGGCCTTGTAACATTAACCAAAACGGCCTTGCTGTGCTGGTACTGCGAACGGCTGAAAGCAAGGGGAAACTACAGCCGTAATTTTTCCCGAGGACATGCGGCTTTACTGTATGATTAAATGATGATGGCGTCCTCTTGGGTAAAATATTCCGGAGGTAAAATAGTCCCCCATTCGGATCTCCGGGCGGGGACTACTCAAGAGGACGTCGTTATCAGGAGAAAGGAAACTGGCGTTCTACGGATCGGAGCGTGGAATTTCAGATCCCTTAACCGGGCAGGTAGGTTAGAAAATTTAAAAAGGGAAATGGATAGGTTAAAGTTATATATAGTGGGAATTAGTGAAGTTCGGTGGCAGGAGGAACAAGACTTTTGGTCAGGTGATTACAGGGTTATAAATACAAAATCAAATAGGGGTAATGCAGGAGTAGGTTTAATAATGAATAAAATAATAGGAGTGCGGGTTAGCTACTACAAACAGCATAATGAACGCATTATTGTGGCCAAGATAGACACAAAGCCCATGCCTACTACAGTAGTACAAGTTTATATGCCAACTAGCTCTGCAGATGATGAAGAAATAGATGAAATGTATGACGAGATAAAAGAAATTATTCAGGTAGTGAAGGGAGACGAAAATTTAATAGTCATGGGTGACTGGAATTCGTCAATAGGAAAAGGAAGAGAAGGAAACATAGTAGGTGAATGTGGATTGGGGGGAAGAAATGAAACAGGAAGCCGCCTTGTAGAATTTTGCACAGAGCATAACTTGATCATAGCTAACACTTGGTTCAAGAATCATAAAAGAAGGTTGAATACCTGGAAGAATCCTGGAGATACTAAAAGGTATCAGATAGATTATATAATGGTAAGACAGAGATTTAGCAACCAGGTTTTAAATTGTAAGACATTTCGAGGGGCAGATGTGGACTCTGACCACAATCTATTGGTTATGAACTGCAGATTGAAATTGAAGAAACTGCAAAAAGGTGGGAATTTAAGGAGATGCGACCTGGATAAACTGAAAGAATCAGAGGTTGTAGAGAGTTGCAGGGAGAGCATAAGGGAACAATTGACAGGAATGGGGGAAAAAAATACAGTAGAAGAAGAATGGGTAGCTCTGAGAGATGAAGTAGTGAAGGCAGCAGATGATCAAGTAGGTAAAAAGGCGAGGGCTAATAGAAATCCTTGGGCAACAGAAGAAATATTGAATTTAATTGATGAAAGGAGAAATTATAAAAATGCAGTAAATGAAGCAGGCAAAAAGGAATACAAACGTCTCAAAAATGAGATCGACAGGAAGTGCAAAATGGCTAAGCAGGCATGGCTAGAGGACAAATGTAAGGATGTAGAGGCTTATCTCACTAGGGGTAAGATAGATACTGCCTACAGGAAAATTAAAGAGACCTTTGGAGAGAAGAGAACCACTTGTATGAATATCCAGAGCTCAGATGGCAACCCAGTTCTAAGCAAAGAAGGGAAGGCAGAAAGGTGGAAGGAGTATATAGAGGGTTTATACAAGGGCGATGTACTTGAGGACAATATTATGGAAATGGAAGAGGATGTAGATGAAGACGAAATGGGAGATAAAATACTGCGTGAAGAGTTTGAAGGAGCACTGAAAGACCTGAGTCGAAACAAGGCCCCAGGAGTAGACAACATTCCATTAGAACTACTGATGGCCTTGGGAGAGCCAGTCATGACAAAACTCTACCATCTGGTGAGCAAGATGTATGAGACAGGCGAAATACCGTCAGACTTCAAGAAGAATATAATAATTCCAATCCCAAAGAAAGCAGGTGTTAACAGATGTGAAAATTACCGAACTATCAGTTTAATAAGTCACAGCTGCAAAATACTAACGCGAATTCTTTACAGAGGATTGGAAAAACTGGTAGAAGCGGACCTCGGGGAAGATCAGTTTGGATTCCGCAGAAATGTTGGAACACGTGAGACAGTACTAACCTTACGGCTTATCTTAGAAGAAAGATTAAGAAAAGGCAAACCTACGTTTCTAGCATTTGTAGACTTAGAGAAAGCTTTTGACAATGTTAACTGGAATACTCTCTTTCAAATTCTGAAGGTGGCAGGTATAAAATACAGGGAACGAAAGGCTATTTACAATTTGTACAGAAATCAGATGGCAGTTATAACAGTCGAGGGGCATGAAAGGGAAGCAGTGGTTGGGAAAGGAGTGAGACAGGGTTGTAGCCTCTCCCCGATGTTATTCAATCTGTATATTGAGCAAGCAGTAAAATAAACAAAAGAAAAATTCGGAGTAGGTATTAAAATTCATGGAGAAAAAGTAAAAACTTTGAGGTTCGCCGATGACATTGTAATTCTGTCAGAGACAGCAAAGGACTTGGAAGAGCAGTTGAACGGAATGGACAGTGTCTTGAAAGGAGGATATAAGATGAACATCAACAAAAGCAAAACGAGGATAATGGAATGTAGTCAAACTAAATCGGGTGATGCTGAGGGAATTAGATTAGGAAATGAGACACTTAAAGTAGTAAAGGAGTTTTGCTATTTGGGGAGCAAAATAACTGATGATGGTCGAAGTAGAGAGGATATAAAATGTAGATTGGCAATGGCAAGGAAATCGTTTCTGAAGAAGAGAAATTTGTTAACATCGAGTATAGATTTAAGTGTCAGGAAGTCGTTTCTGAAAGTATTTGTATCGAGTGTAGCCATGTATGGAAGTGAAACATGGACGATAACTAGTTTGGATAAGAAGAGAATAGAAGCTTTCGAAATGTGGTGCTACAGAAGAATGCTGAAGATAAGGTGGGTAGATCACGTAACTAATGAGGAGGTATTGAATAGGATTGGGGAGAAGAGAAGTTTGTGGCACAACTTGACTAGAAGAAGGGATCGGTTGGTAGGACATGTTTTGAGGCATCAAGGGATCACAAATTTAGCATTGGAGGGCAGCATGGAGGGTAAAAATCGTAGAGGGAGACCAAGAGATGAATACACTAAGCAGATTCAGAAGGATGTAGGTTGCAGTAGGTACTGGGAGATGAAGAAGCTTGCACAGGATAGAGTAGCATGGAGAGCTGCATCAAATCAGTTTCAAGACTGAAGACCACAACAACAACAACTGAAAGATCATGAACATAAGAGTATATAATAAAAAATATTATCTATATATATGTAGGGTACATGGGAATAACAAGCAAGGCCCATCAAAATTTAAAACTTAGTTCATAGTGCTATCGTATGGACGAGTGGAAGTACCGTAATGTGGCAAGGGTTGGTTTTTGTAAAAAATGATCAATTTGTCCGTAAATCTGTGCTAAAGTTTTGACGAACTCAAGAGGAGCAATTAAGGTCCCCTCGGTGCTGAGGTAGAACACACAAGACCGAATTTCTGCTGGAGCTTTGTTCCTCTCTTTTTATATTTCACGTTACAATGCTATAGTGTTATGTTACTGGTTTACCAATAATACTTACCAGTCATTCATACATTGCCAATAAATTTCGAAATGTTACGTTACTTAGCAATAAAATAAAGACCGATATAAAATTACGCTATGTTGTCTATCCAAAGTCGGCTGGAAGAGATGTTTTTCTCGATAATTTGGCCTGAAACATTCTTGTCTTACTGTTACCGAAGTTATGCAAAAAACTGTATCTCAAATGAAATGATGGCTTCAGAAATTGCGGAGAATGAAAATGAAGATACCAGTATTCTGTAAAGTACAGATAGAAGGAAAATAAAGTGTTGGGGCTTATTAATGATTCTTCAAAAAGATTACGGGCCATGATTAACACTATAGCAACACCGCACAGCAATACTCCAGAATAGGGCGGACAAGCGTGGTATAACCAGTCTCTTCAGTAGACCAGTTGCACCTTCTAAGTGTTCTGCCAATTATCTATGTGATCGTTGCAATTTAGGGTATTTGTAATTGCAATCCCTAAGTATTTAGTTGAATTTACAGTCTTCAGATTTGTGTGACTTATTACGTAATCGAAATTTAGCGGTTTTCTTTTAGTACTCATGTGAAGAACTTCACCTTTTCTGTATTCAGGGTCAATTGCCACTTTTCGCACCATACAGATATCTTATCTAAATCATTTTGCAATTAGTTTTGGTCATCTGATGACTTTACAAGACGGTAAATGACAGCATCATCTGCAAACAATCTAAGACGGCTACTGAGATTGTCTCCTACGTCGTTAATATACATCAGGAACAACAGAAGGCCTATAACACTACCTTGGGGGACGCCGGATATTATTTCGTGTTTTACTCGATGGCTTTCAGTCTATTACTACGAACTGTGACCTTTCTAACAGGAAATCACGAATCCAGTCGCACAACTGAGGCGTTATTCCATAGGCACGCAGTTTGATTAGAAGACACTTGTGAGGAACGGCGTCGAAAGTTTTCTGGAAATCTAAAAATATGCAGTCAATTTGACATCCCCTGTCGATAGCACTCATTACTTCATGAGTATAAAGAGCTAGTTGTGTTTCGCAAGAACGAGATTTTCTGAATCCGTGCTGACTACGTGTCAGTAAACCGTTTTCTTCGAGGTACTTTATAATGTTCGAATACAGTATATGTTCCAAAACCCTACTGCAAATTGACGTTAGTGATATGGGCCTATAATTCAACGGATTACTCCTACTTCCCTTTGTGGGTATTGGTGTGACTTGAGCAATTTTTCAGTCTTTAGGTACGGATCTTCCTGTGAGCGAGTGGCTGTATACAGTTGCTTAATATGGAGCTATCGTATCAGCATACTCTAAGAGGAACCTGACTAGTATACAATCTGGACCGGAAGCCTTGCTTTTATTAAGTGATTTAAGCTGCTTTGCGAAAGGAGAATATCTATTTCTATGTCTCTCATTTTGGAAGTTGTTCTTGACTGCAATATTTACTTCGTCTTTTGTGGTGAAGGAGTTTAGGAAAATCGTGTTTAATAACTCTGCTTTAGTGGCACTGTCATCAGTGACTTCACCGTTGTTATCATGCAGTGGAGGTATTGATTGCGTCTTGCCACTGGTGTGCTTTATATATGACTGGAATTTCTTTGGGTTTTCTGCCAGATTTCGAGACAGAATTTCATTGTGGAAATTATTGAAAGCATCTCGCATTAAAATACGCACTGTATTCCGAACTTCTGCAAAACTTTACCAATCTTCGGAATTTTGCGTTCTTTTAAATTTGGCATAGTTTTTTCGCTGCTTCTGCAACAGCGTCCTGACCCGTTTTGTGTACCATGGGGGCTCAGTACCGTCACTTATGTGGTATATATCTCTCAATTGCTGTCGATACTATCTTTTTGAAATCATTACACAACTTATCTACGCTTACATGATCAGATCGGAAGGAGTGCAGAATTTCTCTTAAAAAGGTATTAAGAGAATTTTTATCAGCTTTTCTAAATAGATATGCATTGCGTTTCTTTTTGATGGTTGTAGGAGTTACGGCATTCAGCGTAGTAGCAACTGCCTTGTTGTCGCTAATCCGTGTATTCGTCACGATACTCACTATTTGTCCAGGATTATTTGTTGCTGAGTGGTCAAGTATGTTTTCGCAAGCATTTACGCTTCGAGTGCGCTCACGAAATAATCGTTCAAAATAATTATCTGAGAAAGCATTCTGTACAATTTCAGATGAAGTTTTGTGCCTGCCACCGGCCTTAAACGTATAATTTTTCCACCATATTGATGGTAGATTAAAGTCACGAACCGACTATAATTGTATGAGTGGGGTACCTATTTGAAATGAGACTCAAGTTTTTGATATACTGACAATTCCTCTTACTTTTGTCTCCATGATCATAAGCAAATTGGACATCGCTATAGAGATAATGGACAAGATTCCGAATCATCTCTGAACAAAACACGAGTGTTCTAAACGTCCTTGACAAAGTAAGAGGAGTTGTGCATAATGTACATCATATCGAAATCTTTCTTAATGACACCTCGACGAAACCTGGTGACAGCAGGAGATCTATATTTTTATACCGATTTTTGCTTTTCAGCCACATCGATGCTATTCTTACGTTATATCCCCGTCAAAACTACGTGGCTTGTTTTCTTGTCTTCGTTAGTTCCCTACCTTGGCTGAGAAACAGAACACATCTATCAATAGTTTAATTACTGCCGTTTATATTTCCGTTTCTCAGGTAATTATGAGTTTCTGGGCTCCCAAAGAAGGCAGTGTTCATTAAAGATGAGAAGGACAAAGAAAGCTGATACAGAACATCTACGTCACAACTAAAAAAGTATTGTGTTTATTAAAGTTGAACATAAGACCAGAAGCGACATAGTAAGTTGGGCGTCTGTGTGGTATGAAATTAGTGGCAGCGCTATTTGAGGAACATTTCACATGCAGCATGTTCGGCAAACGGAGATAAAACAGATCTGAGTCATCGGAATGGGGATTGTAGCATTTGGAGACGCATTACAAGACGAACAAAGAGAGCTCAGACCTAAACTGAAAACAGAAATATGAGAACAGATATTCCCGAATTATTTTCGAAAAACGAAAGAAGTATAATTAAAGAGTGAGAGAGAAATGTTCATTTTACTCGTAGGATACATATCGTTTTATTTGAAATAAGTGGTTGTAACTCCGTCATAAGTTGCAGTGAGAAGTATGTATTTTTTATTTCTTGAGTGTGACCAGTTTCGGACACCTCTGTCCATTTTCAAACCGTCCGTGCTGAAAGTATTACAAATACAGACGATAGTCCATGTTCAGAATCTGCCCCTGCGGTAATCAAAGCAATATACACCACATAGGGCGGACTTACACCTGCAGCTTGGTGCAAGTTCGTAAATATCATTTTATGTTCTCTCAGTACGGACTACGTCATACACAGCAGATATCTAGCCGATAAGCACTAGAGGAACTCTCTGTCTTTCTTGAAATTATATTTTTCTGATTTTGTGTTTTTGAATTAAAAACAAGAGCATAAATTTCCTTCAAGATATTGGAGCTTTATTTGGCGTAGGTTGTAATAACGATTGCAAGAAGTCATTAAAAGGTCAATTTAAAAGTCTTTTGTTTAGGACTTATAACGTAAATTCCGCAATCGTGTATGTGGACTGATATTTCTTCATTTAACACAAGATGTCAAGTTACAAACAAAATAAATATCACACTGGAAAACTCACCTGACGTGGTAACTGTGCAAGTTAAAAGTTTTCAGTGGATCGGTATTTAGAAGATGATGAACTTTGGTACTGTGTGTTATAAGATCCCTTCTCATATAATGTGACAATACTGATCATGAACCGCACTGGAAAGACATTTGAATTTAAAGCAGATCTTACGAAAATAATTTCAACTTCGGAAATGGCACTTAGGATGGGAACACTGTTGTCGTCGCGGTAGACTTCGGTTACGAAATTGTTTTCTTTTCAAAGCTTGTCTCTTTTCGGGAGGCATTATTGTTCTTAGCTCGCTCGAAATATTCCACTGTTTCAGGTAAGCGAAGACTGACTACGTGAAGCAATTCGCTGCTGTCCACAAATGCTAGTTGCCTACGGCATGTGACAATTAACGATTAATTTTAAATTAAATGCGCCCAACCATATGATCCTCTTTTGGCTGGACAAGAAACTTTCTTGTGTTTTTCTAACGGCAACAAAATGCTCCATGCGCCGCGATTATTTGCTTCTCAGCCGCAAGAGCAGTGTGGGCAGTGTCAATCTTGCGTGTAGTGTGGATACTCTACAGGCGCACTTGCATCATACCTATTTAGTGTTGTAACAGCTCCGTCCTCTGTCAGTGGCAAGAAGGTGGCAGAGTATCATCCAGTAATATCCCACTGGCTCCCAGACCGTGGGTTTCGGCACCGGAAAGTGTCGCCGCCGAGATCAGAAAGTATGTTAGTAGAAGGCGATCATTAACTGATTGTTTATTTACGTAACTATAACAACAAGACAATCAGTGTTATTATATAAACATAGGTACAAAGATAAAGTAGTCAGGACAATGATATTCCACAACACCTTTAAACAGGAATCGTATTGTTTATGTAATAATGTCACGTAGAAGAAGGTGTAATAAGATGAATGACGAACACTTAACTTCACTTAACGAAGGTTTATTCAGCACTTGCTCATACAAGAGCCCGGAGCGAACTGCCTCCGGGCAGAACATATACAGTATATATGCAGCTACGGAACATTTCAGTATAATATTCTTGACATTTGTGGATACTTCTAGAATGTACTCGAACCGAATATAGAAATTAAAATGGTACAAGCCAGGTGAGTTTAGAACTCACGACTCTTTGTTCAACAGTTTAGTATCATAACAACTACACAACGGTACTACTCAGCTTCCGCTGCGACAATATTAACAAAGTTGCCAATGTACCTTGATTTTTATTTACATTTTGAAGACTCGTACAAAATATTCGAGTATGCGGCTTGTAAATCTCTTTTGCAAACAGCATATACATCCTTACGCGTACGTCTGTTCTGCCATGAATTACTATTATGACGGTCTTCGACATTTTACCTATGCGTTTGCATAAAGACGGAACATAACTCTCGCTATCGTTCGCTCTCTACGGACCGCTAATGAAGATTGTTAACTAATAATCTTCGTTTTTCACTGCGGAAGAGAGAAATTTAAAGGAGGAGGCCTAGGTGTGCATTCTGTCTTATCTGAGGCAGAGGTTAACAGCCGAATTATTACTCTTACTTTTTATTGAAAGCTTTAAACCATAATTCCTATCTACTAATGAAGACGGAAAGCATATGAGACGTCACAGTTGCACAGATCTAAGGAAAGAATTTAAGGCAAGATCTAAGCTGATTTTATTATTGTATACAGCGAGCCTGCGAAAAAATGGAGCTAGTTTTCGATGATAGTCGTTTGAAAAGACGAGCGGCATAATCACCACTACTTCAGAATCGTCTGGAAGTGCTGAAGACATTAATTTTTTCAGTTAGTGGTCTTTCGAATGGCTTGATTCGGTCCACGACGCATTCCTGTGCTGTGCCAACCTCTTCATCTCAGAGTCGCACTTACGCTTTACGTCCTCAGTCACTAGCTGGATGTAGTCCAGTCTCTGTCTTCCCCAACAGTTTTTGCTCTCTACATCTCCCTCTAGTACCAAAGAAATTATTCCTGGTGTCTTAACACACGTCCTATCGTCCTGTCCCTTCCTCCTGTCAGTGTACGCATCTTTTTTCCCTGATTCTCTGGAGAACCTCATCATTCTTTACTAGTCAGTCCACCTAATTTTCAACATTATTCTGTAACTCAACATCTCAAGCTCTTCAACCCTCCTCTTTTCCGGTTTTCCCACTGTCCATGATTCAATTCCACACAATGCTGTGCTGCAAACGTACATTCTCAGAAATTTCTTCCTCGAAGTAAGTCCTACGTTTGATACCAGTAGATTTCTCTTCAACATGTATCCCCCCTTGCGTGTGCTAGTATGCCATTTATGTCCTCCTTGTTTCGTCCGTCATGGGTTATTTTTCTTTCAAGGTAGCACAATTCCTTAACTTCTTCTACTTCGTGATGACTAATTATGATGTTAAATTTCTTTCTAAACCCGTTTTCTGCTATTTCTTGTCATCTTTCTCTTTTTTCGGTTTACTACCGATCCATATTCTGTACTAATTAGACTCATCATTCCAGTCAACACACCCTATAATTCTTCTTCACTTTCACTGAGGGCAGCAGTGATGTCAGCGAACCCTATCGTTCATATCATTTCATTATTAATTTTAATACCACCCTTGAACCATTTTTTTCTTTTAATTTCCACCATTGCTTCTTGGATGTATAGGTTGAACAGTAGGGGTGAAAGGCTGCATTCCTGTCTTAAACCTTTCTTTAAATCGAGCACTTTGTTCTTGGTCATTCAGTCTCATTGTTCCTTCCTGGTTCCTGTACATACTATATATTACTCGCCCTTCCCTACAGCTTATTCCTGGTTTTTTTCTTGCACCATTTTACATTGTGGAACGATTTTCTAGGTCAACAAATCCTACGACCGTGTCTTGATTTTTCTTCAGTCTTTCTTCCATTATAAAACGCAATGTTAGTATTACACCTTTAATTCCTTTACCATTACTAAATCCAAACTATCGTCATCTAACACATTCTCCGATTTATTTCCCTTTCTTCTGGCTATTATTCTTGTTAGTAGCTTGGATGCATGACCTGTTAAGCATGCAATTATCGGCCCCTGCCATATTCGGTATTGTTTGGATGATACTTTCCCGAAAGTCTGATGTTAAGTTACCAGTCTCATATATTCTAGACGCCATCTTGAATAATCGCTTACGTGTCACTTTTCCCACTGATTTTAGGAATTCCGATGGCATGTTCGCTGTCTTTGCTGCCTTACTTGATCTTGTCTTCGAAAGCTCTTTTATATTCTGACTTTAACACTGGATCTCCTATGTCTTCCATATCGACTCCAGTTTTTCTTCACTCACGTCGTCAAACAAGTCCGCAGCCTCAAAGAAGCCTTAAATATACTCTTTCCACCTATCCGCTCTCTCTTCTGCGTTTAACATTGGAATTCCCAATGCGCTCTCAATGTTACCGTCGTTTGTTTTAATTTTATCGAAGGATGTTTTGACTTTTCTGTATGCTGAGTCACTCCTTCCAACAATCATTCCTTTTTCGATTTCTTAACGCTTTTTCTGCAGCCATTTAGCCTTCGATTCCCTGCTCTTTTAATTTATTTCATTCCTAAGGGATTTGTATTTCCTGAATTTTCCTGAACAATTTTGAACTTGCTTCTTTCGTCGAACCACTGCAGTATTCTCTCTGTAATGTTGCTGCATCGCAGTAACACTCCTTGTAACAACGTTTTTCTTTCCAGCTTTTGTGATTTCCCCTCTTAGAGATGTCCATTTCTCTTCAACTGAAGTGTCTATTCAGGTATTCCTTATCGCAGTATCCACATCCTTCGCGAATTCAAACGCGTCTCTTCATTCCTCAGTATTTCCGTAACCCGCTTTCTTCCACATTCAGTCTTCTGGATGATTATCTTAAAATTCAGTCTACTCTTCACCACTACAGAATTATGGTCTGAGTAAGTGTCTGCTCTCGTGTACGCCTTACAATCCAATATTTGATTTCGAGATCTCTGTCTGACCACGATGTAATCCAGCTAGAGTCTTCCGGTGTCTCCAGGTAATTTTCAAGTATATCTCGTCCTATTTTGTTTCCTGAACAGAGTATTCGCTATTATCATCTGAAATTTATTGCAGAACCCAATGGATCTTTCTCCTTTCTTATTCGTACTGCCATGCCCGTACTCTCCCTTAAGTCCTTCTTCTATTCCTTCCCCAATAACCACACTCAAATACCAATGATTATTAGATTTTCGTTTCCGTTTACATACAGAATTACTCGTTCAGTATCCTGATATATTTAATCTGTTCGTCACCTGCTTGTGACGTTGACAAACATCGTTTTCGATGTTGGTTTGCTGTCGAATCTGATGATAACAACCCTGTCACTGAACTATTCAGAGCAACTCACTCTCTGCGCTGTCTCCCTGTTTATAACACATCCTGCTCCCGTTATACCATTTTCAGCTGCTGACGACATTACGCTACATTCGTATGACCAGAAATCCTTCTTTCCATTTTACTTCAGCTGAACCCCTCTATATCCAGATTGAGCCTTAGATTTTCTAGCGTTAGTACTACATGTAATACTTCTGTCATTCCAGGCTCCGAATCATAGAATGTCATCCCTTCCTTGGTATTCCATCTTTTTCTCGCGGTTACCCCCTTGGCAGTGCCCTCCCGGAGATCCGAACGGAGGATTAATCCACAATCTCTTGCCAAAGGAGACATAATCACGACACTTTTTCACCTACAACCATATGTCCTGTGGATAAAAATTATCTTTCTTTAATGCAGCGGTTTCCATTGCCTTCTGGATCATGCCGCTGATCATTCTTGATTCTTGCGCCCTTTAAGGACAGTTTCCTACCTCAATGGCAAGAGAGAGCCCTGAACCTATGTCCTCTCCTCCGCCCTTTTTGATAAAGCGGTTGGCAGAAGATGTCTGACTTTTTATCCGGGAAGTCTTCGGCCGCGATTACAGATGATTTTCATTCAGAATTTAGGTAGTGGCTGGGTTCGAAGCTGGGACCAAGGACGTTTTGATTACTGGTTAAAGGCGCTACATCCCTACCTCGGTTGTACATATTCACGTCAATCGCTCATAAATTAAGAACTTGGTGTCAACGATGGATTACTTTTGTTCCCCGTCTCTCCTGAAACATTCAGTCCGATAACGATGGCAATTGATAACTGGGGAATAAGAATCTGAGCAGACCTAACGATATCAAATCTTCTACAAGTAGCAAAAGACTTTGAGATTTCGGCATTCTATATATGAAAAGGGTTCAATGCAAATAACCGCATAAATGTCCGTAGTAAGAGAGTGCATAGTTATCGCACAAATCTGAAGATAACAGCATTATTATGAAAGATAAAGGCTTATTTGTATACGGAATAACAAATTTGGTTAGTAGGGAAGCAAAAGAGGAAGTAAACACGGTGTCTGAAATCTTAACACCATTTTGTTAAGCTACATGATTAATAATAAATGTTTCTAGAATGGAAATTGTTTAAATTATGCTGAGACTGTCCAATGGTGACAAGTCGGAAGATATTTATGATTCAGTTAATTAATCTCTAATCTAAGATCCTAAACTCTAATATTGTGTGAGTGTCTTAATTGTGGGATTGTGGTTCACAACGTGGAACTTTTATCGCAAACTGTCACTGTCGCAATAGGTTTTACGAATAACTTAATTGTTAATATTTATGTTTTCTGAATTATAGCTTTTAATATAAGGTGTGATTTTTAAACTCTAGAATACTTAAAAAATGCAGTGTATGGGCCACAAAACTGGAAATGTGAAGGAAATAGGCAGTACAACACAACAAGAAATAGTGAAATGAATTTTTTGAATGTCTGAGAACAGTAATATCACCCTGTTGCTAAAAGGCTCTGTTTAGATTAAAATGAACTCCAGCGTACCAGTCATTATCTGGAACATAAAGGGCAGGAGTCCCTCGTTTTTCTTACGTCTCATCTTACACTGAAGTATATAGATACTACCGAAGTAAGAGCGTGTTAATACCAAGAAAACAAATGCGATAAAGACTCATTGTCAAGGATATGAAACAAATGGAGAATAATTCGGAGAAAATTAGATGCAAATAAATAAGTACGAAAGTACGAGCTAATAAGAAATTTACAGGAAGTTTTTATTTAACCTCAAAGAGAGTAGTCAGTTCTTGAACCAGTAATAAAACTCCTCTACAGTTTGTCAGTTCACTTGGAATATAGTAAGAGGAAAGTACAGCCTGGACAAAATCAACGTAGAAGGCGATAGAGACATCTGAGCTTTCGCTTCCTGGAACACGATGACGTCTACAGCGTAAGCTTAGCATGTGACCCCGTTTGAAGGTCGTATTCGAGGTCGAACTACGCAAATACATCGCGTCACATGGGATGATTGACTAGGAAAAAGAGAAACAGAAGACTGGCAGCTAAATGAGCTATCGATCAAGCAGGTATTAGCGACATCACGAATAGGCTTCTCTCGAGGAAGGATGAATGGGAGCCATCAGTCACTGCTAGAGGTCACTGAACTCTACCCCTCTCCTCGCTATGTATGTTTCTCCATTATCCCTGTCGATATTCCATTTCCTCTTACGCCATTTACGCAGGTATCCACAGAAACTCAAAAACTCGCTCGCCAGTACACACCGGCAGTACTGTTTAACTAAGAAGCTTCAACAACAATCCACGAACAGCTGCTTATGACACAAATGATGATAGCATTTCGTCACTGGTAAAATATTTACATGAGACTATAATTTCGAAATAGGCAGATTTGAGAGCAAAATTATCTTTAAAGACATTTCCGGAGGAGTGTGCCTGGCCTAAGTGGAAAAAGAAACACAAATATGAAAAATTGACGTCTAAGGCTCAACTTAAGGACAGTGTTCAGGTGCATTACGAAATTAAGTGCCCTTGTTTAAAGAACAACCTCAGGATTTCCCTCTACGTATGTAGGAAAAGCAGTGTTACCCATCTCCTCAAACTGCTAATCTAATCAACCGTTCACTCTTCGCGTAACTGCTAGTTATAATAAAACAAATGAACATCATAATATCTTTTGAGATTTTCTTCTCATTAACGCATTATGACACAATTATCTGAGATAACCCATCCGATGCGAAGAAAGTGTTAACTGCACGGAAGCTACCGTTGAAAGTATTGGGTGATGGTCACCCTCCGTTAGCTTGTAGGGGTCACTTGAAGGAGTCAGGTACATCTTTCATTCCATCAGAATGCTCGTATATAAATTCGCTAGAGGAATTCTACACGAATAACTGATGGCAATTTCATAGAGATTACCATGTTCATAGTAACTGCACTAGAAGAAAAAGTTTCATCGATTATTAATTACTAAAACAGTCGCTGGCTCAAGGAGAAGTTCGGTATGGTTTAATATGCTACCACAAAAATCTTAGATCATTTTCCAAACAACATAATATATCTGACAAATAAGAAATGTTAGTTTCTAACACGAAGTAAACTCGTTGTATTCAGTAGAAGAATATATCATTAATCACTATATGCATGTTTAATACCGTACTGTAGGCAAAGAAATTTACCTTGTTGTTTTAAGTTTGTGTTTCGATTTTAACGTATGTAGTACCAAATAATAGTTTCTTTTCCAAATTAACTTTACCTACAGCGCAGTGCTATTTACTAATTTGTAAATAGCCTGTAAGCAGCCTATAAACTGACCCATAACTCTTGAATTCGCTAGAAATCATACGATGATATTTGAATCGCATAGGTTCCAAAGTAACATACTAAGTAATTATCAGGATTAAATATTAATTTTGGTTGCTGGATTGCATTTGTGATCCGCTACACTAACGAAAAACCTCATTGGTTCCATTGAGGATCCACTTCGTTGCTATAATGGTACAGTCGCTTGTTCTGTGGAGCGCAGCAGCACAATCATCAGCTCAAAAAATGGCTCTGAGCACTATGGGACTTAACTTCTGAGGTCATCAGTCCCCTAGAACTTAGAACTACTTAAACCTAACCAACCTAAGGACATCACACACACATGCATGCCCGAGGCAGGATTCGAACCTGCGACCGTAGCGGTCGCGTGGTTCCGGACTGTAGCTCCTAGAACCGCTCGGCCACCCCGGCCGGCACAATCATCAGTCTTTGAAACATTAATCTCCCACGTGCGTGGTCACGTAATTAGGAAGTCAGCGCTAAAGTAAACGTCTTTGTTTTGCTCGTAAGTACTACATCATAATTTTCCCAAGATGACAATCATGGGTTTTATTTCACAGTAGAACTTAACAAGTCTTGGTCAGTGTCGAATCAAGTGTCACGTGCGTTGTTATCTCTCAAATCTCTTAATCTTTCTCAGTACCAAATATTAAAGGCATAGGTAAAGACGACACAAAGAGAGAACACACACTTATTCATCGAAAGGTGTTCAGCAGAAAGGAAACATCTGGCTCCCTGCCCTGCTATTTTGGCCGGTCTGTAGTGACGATTTAGGTGTTTTCGTTACTCTTCAGCTAGGGTTTATACATTTTATTTCGTAGTATCCAGTCTGACGTTTCTACTTGAGTATTTTACCTTCGTTTTGTGTATTTACCTTATCCTACGGCAGACATAATTCAATTACATGTTTGATAAAGAAAAATCATAGCTGTATCGGCAAAGCGGAAAATTACGTCCGCAAGCTGTACTCCTTTTTTGTGTAATACTAGTAGTAATTATCAGCTTAGAATATTCGTAGTACATCCGAGGGTATCAATACATAGGTTCTTGCGTAGAGTCAGTCGGTTGACTCTAAAGAGATTATTCTGTATCGATAGGTAAAGGTCGCATCTTTGGTATGGGCTACTGCCGTGACTGCAGCTGGAGTAGAGCTTTTCTTCCCGGCAGCTTCAGGAGGGGGAGACTTTCGGGCTCATCGTCCGAGTCACATTTTACCGCTGCGAGAGATCACCGGTGCTTCTTTTACTGCAGGCAGAGTGGACCTGAGGCTGTTCTGGAGGGACTGGAATGAGGAAAAATTCCCGCCCCCATGCGGGACTGGAGACCTCCGGGATCGGAGTCTAGTATTCCACCTGCAGGACCACCATCTTTAGCGATACAGAATGTTAAAGGTCTAGACAAGACGCTAGGAAGAGAGAAAAAACAACGAAATAGCGGGAGGTTTAAGATAATTCTCATTCATTGTTCCGTTTCAGTCGCACATCTGTAATTAGATTACATGTTTTGATCACTCTGGATCATCTTCTGATCTAAATAGTTGGGTCAGCAAATCGTCTTGTCTACTCAGACCGAGCGAGGTGGCGCAGTGGTTAGCACACTGGACTCGACGGTTCAAATCCGTGTCCGGCCATCCTGATTTAGGTTTTTCATTATATCCCAATATCGCTTCAGGCAAAAGCCGGGATGGTTCCTTTGAAATATCACGGCCAACTTCCTTCCCCATCCTTCACTAATTCGATGGGACCAATGACCTCGCTGTTTGGTCCACCCACCCAAATCAACTAACCAACCAATCTACCCAGATCCACATATCGTAGTACAATACTCTGATAAGGGATTCTGAGTAGATAAGAAGGGTTGCTGACGTAGTTACTTAGAAAAAAATTGTGGTAAGTTCTTAAGGGACCAAACTGTTGAGGTCATCGGTCCCTAGACTTACACACTACTTAACCTACCTTAAACTAACTTACGCTGAGGACAACACACACACCCATGCCCGACGGAGGACGAGCGTCCGCCGGAGGTGCCGCGTGAACCTTGGCAAGGTGCCACAGACCGTGCGGCTACCCCGAGCTGCAATTACTTAGATCTGTATATGATATAGATTGATCTAAGCATCTAATCTAATTCAAGATACGCTACTAAGGTGGAACAAAAAATGAGAATTATTTTAAGTATCAATGCACTCGTTGAATCTCTGAAGACTGTTACGTCGTCTAGAGTGACAATGGAAGATATCCAGCAAAGACGTCTGGCACACGACACCGCGGTATCGTCTATTACTTCGACTACTCTTTACCGAAGAGATTAGTGTTTTGATTACTGTTTAGCTCGCGAGTGTTCGTGTTACTTCGTGCACACCAAATGTGACCTCTTTATTGTAGTCTCCTAGCTTTGTTTTGATTACTGATCTTAAGCTTTGAAAAAGATAGTATTTGTATCGACACAGCGAAACAGAACATTCTCGTGAAGTTTGCATCGTATATTCTGGTTACATGACATTAATACTTGTTCATAGATCATGAATACGGTACGACATTTCGTAATGATGTGGAACGTGTCAAATTAACCTAAGTTTTCTTTACAGGACGTAATTTTTTTTAGTTACTACTTCAAATCTAAAAATTAATTTATTGAGTAGAAGTGGTTGTCATTCATAAATCCTTTAAATTTGGTTTTAAATGCTGGTTGGCTGTCTGCAATGCTATTTGGGAAATACACTCCTGGAAATTGAAATAAGAACACCGTGAATTCATTGTCCCAGGAAGGGGAAACTTTATTGACACATTCCTGGGGTCAGATACATCACATGATCACACTGACAGAACCACAGGCACATAGACACAGGCAACAGAGCATGCACGATGTTGGCACTAGTACAGTGTATATCCACCTTTCGCAGCAATGCAAGCTGCTATTCTCCCATGGAGACGATCGTAGAGATGCTGGATGTAGTCCTGTGGAACGGCTTGCCATGCCATTTCCACCTGGCGCCTCAGTTGGACCAGCGTTCGTGCTGGACGTGCAGACCGCGTGAGACGACGCTTCATCCAGTCCCAAACATGCTCAATGGGGGACAGATCCGGAGATCTTGCTGGCCAGGGTAGTTGACTTACACCTTCTAGAGCACGTTGGGTGGCACGGGATACATGCGGACGTGCATTGTCCTGTTGGAACAGCAAGTTCCCTTGCCGGTCTAGGAATGGTAGAACGATGGGTTCGATGACGGTTTGGATGTACCGTGCACTATTCAGTGTCCCCTCGACGATCACCAGTGGTGTACGGCCAGTGTAGGAGATCGCTCCCCACACCATGATGCCGGGTGTTGGCCCTGTGTGCCTCGGTCGTATGCAGTCCTGATTGTGGCGCTCACCTGCACGTCGCCAAACACGCATACGACCATCATTGGCACCAAGGCAGAAGCGACTCTCATCGCTGAAGACGACACGTCTCCATTCGTCCCTCCATTCACGCCTGTCGCGACACCACTGGAGGCGGGCTGCACGATGTTGGGGCGTGAGCGGAAGACGGCCTAACGGTGTGCTGGACCGTAGCCCAGCTTCATGGAGACGGTTGCGAATGGTCCTCGCCGATACCCCAGGAGCAACAGTGTCCCTAATTTGCTGGGAAGTGGCGGTGCGGTCCCCTACGGCACTGCGTAGGATCCTACGGTCTTGGCGTGCATCCGTGCGTCGCTGCGGTCCGGTCCCAGGTCGACGGGCACGTGCACCTTCCGCCGACCACTGTCGACAACATCGACGTACTGTGGAGACCTCACGCCCCACGTGTTGAGCAATTCGGCGGTACGTCCACCCGGCCTCCCGCATGCCCACTATACGCCCTCGCTCAAAGTCCGTCAACTGCACATACGGTTCACGTCCACGCTGTCGCGGCATGCTACCAGTGTTAAAGACTGCGATGGAGCTCCGTATGCCACGGCAAGCTGGCTGACACTGACGGCGGCGGTGCACAAATGCCGCCAACACCGCGGTTCCGGGTGTGTCCGCTGTGCCGTGCGTGTGATCATTGCTTGTACAGCCCTCTCGCAGTGTCCGGAGCAAGTATGGTGGGTCTGACACACCGGTGTCAATGTGTTCTTTTTTCCATTTCCAGGAGTGTAATTAAAGATTTTTGTGGTAGCATAGTTCATAGACTAAAATGAAAAGATTGTTCTGCAGACACCGCCGACATGCGCGTCCCTAACGCAATTTCATATGAAGAATTTAACATCGCTTGGTGCATGAAACGGCAAATTTGTGACGGATTAAAATACAAAGATACGAGACTTCTTTCACGGTGCCCTCAGGCAATGTCACACAATGATGAGCCTCTCGGCAGGTAGTCGTTAGTATGTACAGAAATCTCTCCATCTCGCAGCCTGGAGAGAGTGCCGCAATTACGTGGCTGCAGTTCCAGGAATGGTCCTTCCCCAGCAGGAAGAGGTCTCATTCCGACGTCAGAACACGCGACGGGCTCCGCCAAGGCCACCTGTGGTCGCCGATGCGCCGATAAGGCTCTCACGAAGGCGTTGGCGAGGCGACTGCCTCTACATCGTTGAAGAAGCTTAGGGCGGAAAATAGTTGAGGCGCGCTAGTTACGGAGCAGGTTCAAATTCTCCTCCGTTACAGTCGACTATTACTTGAACGCCTGAACTCATTTCTCCCCCACGCAGTGCACAGTAGTCTAAGCGGTGTGAGGCAGGCCAATAATATATTCGGACTCATCAGTGTGCCCCCATTCGAGTGGTCGTTGCAGTGGTACCTAAAATTAGCAACAGAAAAAGTGCTACGCAGAGTATTCCGCCCAACTCTACCAGGAAATTTCTGCCGCTATTCACGGAAACTAGCGATGCGTGATGTTTATATCACTTTCAACAGAGAGAGAGGAGTGAACTCTAGGGTGGCCTACCATGCACAGGGTCGCGACAACAGTACAAAGTCTTCCACATATCCGTATTTTTACTTTCTAAAGCACAGTCCAATCAAGCATGGCGCACAATTCGACCAGAAGACGCTCGCGGCAGTACAAATCACTATACCTCACCTTTTAATTAAGTGCATTTAGTATTTTGATGAGAAAGCTGCTCTATTTGAGCTGACGAGGAAAGTTTAACTTCGTGACTACTTTGCAATTCACGCATAAGCGCCTGGCAGAGCGTTCATCGGACCGCCATCAGGCTCTTTCTCTACTGTTCCGAACAGCGCACGGGATTAACGAGCACTTCCTTTCCGTGCCAACTATGATTTCCCTTACGATTATCATTTCTCCCTACGTAGGTTCACGTCAACAAAATATTTTCGCATCCATGGGAGAAGGTTGGTCACTAAAATTTCATGAAAAGATCTTGTCGCAACAAAGAAAGCCTTTATTCTAATGATTCCCCCCCCCCACCTCCCGCCCACTCACGTCACATATCCGTGTTAACCTCTCACCTTTTCGCGACGATACGAACGAGCTGAACTTCTGGCCTTCTTTGAACTTTTTGGATGTGTTTGCTCAATACCGTCTGGTAAGGATCCCATATCGCACACCGATACCCTAACAAGGGACGGATAAGCGTAGTGCAGGCCGTCTCTCTTGTGCACCTGTGGCATCTTCTAAGTGTTCTGCCAATAAATCGCATTATTTCGTTCGCCTTCCCCCACTAAATTACCTATGCTATCGTTCCAATTTAAGCTTTTCGTATCAGTAATCCCTAGGTATTTCGTTCTATTGTGTTTGTGGGATGTATCGTTTAATCGTAATTTAACGAATTCTCTTTAGTACTCATGGAAATGACTTCACAATTTTAATTATTTTCACACAATACCTTGTCTTAATAATTTTGCAACTCGTTTTGATCTTTTAATAACTTTATTAGACAGTGAAACATAGCATCATATGCAAATCGTCCTAAGAAGACTGCTCAAGTTGTCTTCTAAATCTTGTATACAAAATAGAAACAGCAGGTGCCTATAAAATTTTCCTGGGGAGCGTCAGATAACATTTCCGTTTTACTCTACGGTTCTCCGTCAATTACGAGAAGCTGTGAACTTTTTTATAGGAAATTAACAATCCAGTCACGCAGCTGTGACGATATTGTATAGGCACACAATTTGATTAGAAATCGCTTCTGAGGAATGCTGTCAATATCCTTATCGAAATCTAGAAATACTGAATTACTATTTTGTTTATTATCTTGATTCCAGCCTAAACATCTAGGGCAGGGCTTAACAACTGGCCGGTTTTGAGCGCGAGTACTCGCGTCTGCTCAGGCACGTGCTCGCGAGCGGGTGCAAGGTCGAGGAGAAGGGAGGGAGGGGAGGGAGGGGAAATGCGCGCCCACGTTTGAATAGGGCCGCAGCGTGCCTATTGAATTCGCGCCGACTGTGTAACGTTTAAAGTACTACGATCAGCTCTAAGAGTCACTTCGCTGGTTAAGAATCATGTCAAGTCGCCGTTGTGTAACGCCAACCACGCTTTCGCAGTTCAACCCCCATTGGGAGGAATTGTATCTGTTTACAGAAAAAGATGGTGTTGCAAAATGTTTAGTATGTCACAAAACGCTTAATTCTTTTAGGAAATTTAATTTGCAGCGACATTATATGTCGTACCACGCGAAAGACTACGGAAGTGGAAAATGTGATGGACCAGATCGTGCACAGGAAGTTGTTAAAGTTAAAAGGAAGCTATCCGAAGAAGATCTGGACGACAAAGAAAAATCAACTGAGGCAGCTCTCAGAGTCAATTACAAAACTGCTTTGCTTTTAGCGAAATCCCTGCGCTCCTTCACTGATGGCGATTTAATAAAAGAATGTTTGGTAGTTGCAGCGGAACATTTGTGTCCATCTCAAGTTGAACAGTTTCGGATTGTGCCATTATCTAACATGACCATTATGCGTCGCATACAGGACATGGCAGACGACGTCCTGAGCCAGCTTGCAAATATCTGTAAAGATTTTATAGCGTATTCTCTAGCTCTGGATGAAAGTGTTGATATTACTGGAACAGCTCATCTTGCCATATTTATTAGAGGTGTTAATAGAGGTCTTCAGGTGAGTGACGAGCTCCTCGATGTAGTAGCCATGAAGAACACTACAACCGGAGGTGATATTTTAAGGAGTGTTGAAGAAAGTGTTGAAAATATAGGATTGTCGTGGAATTCTTTAGTTTCAGTGTCTACAGACGGTGCACTAGCGATGACAGGGAAAAACCATATTTCGTTGCGCTGTTGAAGGAGAAAATGCAAAGAACTGACCATGCCGAATGAAATAAGGGGCGTTCACTGTGTGATCCACCAGGAAAACTTATGTGCAAAGAGTATCACTCTAAAAAATGTGATGAGTGTTGTTGTTCGTACAACCAATTATATAAGGAAGCATGGGCTACAACACAGGCAATTTAAAAGCTTTCTTGAGGATGTAGAAAGCCAGTATAGTAGCCTGCCTTATTACAGCGAGGTCCGCTGGCTTAGTCGTGGCGAATTATTAAATCGATTTTTTTGCCTATTGGATGAGATAAATATGTTCATGGAAATAAATAACATGTGTGTTCCTAAATTGAAAGAGCCTTCATGGAAATGTGATCTCGCGTTCTTAGCGGATTTAACTAGCCATCTGAATGCTTTGAACATTTTACTACAAGGTAAAGATCTGCTAATTACTCATTTCATAGATCGAATACGAGCTTTTAAAATGAAACTGAGACTTTGGGTGAGTCAGCTGGAAACAGGAAATCTAGCTCATTTTCTTAAATTATCATCCATGCAAGATGTTCACAAAGAATGTGAACGTTATTCACATAGTTCAGTTGCCCTTAGGGAAGAATTTGACCAACGCTTTCAAGATCTGACAGCACTAGACAGTGATTTTGATCTGTTCTCCTCTCCATATTCAGCGAATATTGAAGAGATTCGTCCCGAGCTTTAACTAGAAATTATTGACCTGCAGTGTGACAGAGAATACAATTTTCAGAACAAGAAAAACATTTTGGAATTCTACAGAGACTTCCCTCAGGATAGATTTCCTCGTTTGCACAAACTGGCGGCTACAATAATATGAATGTTCGGTTCCACGTATGTTTGTGAACAACTGTTCTCTGCAATGAAATGTAACAAGCGCCTGAGAAACGCATTGTCTGGTCGAAATTTAAAATGCACGCTGCTCCTACAATGCACAAGAACAATTACACCGAACATAGAAGCAATTGTAAAGGGCAAAAAGTACAAGATAACCGAGAATCCCATACTTCAGTGACACCTTTTATTGTGTAACAGTTCACAAATTAATGCGAATGTAGAGGCATACACTAAGCTAATAAAATTATGTGGCACGTGTACATTCTCCTTTATTTGTTCCATTTGTCACCGTAATAATTCGTGAGTGATATCCCTGCAGGTGGCCGCGGATTTACATTGACTGGCGGCAGCTGTTGTGTGACTCATGTGACTCTCCCCACTCTCCGCTCTGGTCCGGTAGTGGGGGTAGCGTGCTCGCGCTGCTCCGTGCTCGCGCCTTGCTGCTCACAGCTTGCTCCGCGAGCACGTATGTTGTGAAGCCCTGATTTAGGGTGAAGACTTCAGTGTGTTGCAGAATGTGAGGCTCCTCCTCTTGTACCCATTGTCGGGATAGACAGCTTCATCCAACAGTTGTAATAGTTCAGATTATTCCAATGAATCGCTCTTCTGTTACAATACGTTTTAGATTTGATTTTAAACATTATTTTCATGTTGTTGTCGATTTTTTCTTGTGCTTTTAGTTCTGGCGCTAGTTCTGGTGCGTCCAAATTTGTAATGATCATCTCCAGATTTACTACGTAATTTATTGTTGGATCTGCAAAACAGGTATATCACTAAGACTGACCCAAACAGTTCTGCCATTGAAGTGCAAAATAAGTTATAATTACATTCAAAAAATGCTAGTAACATCTGTGTGTGTGCTTTTTTTAGAATACAGTACGTGATCACAGCTACCCGGACACTCCCAAAAACATACGTTTTTCATATTAGGTGCCTTGTGCTGCCAGCTATTGCCAGGTATTCCATATCAGCGATCTCGTGAGAGAGCAGAATGGGGCACTCCGCGGAACTCATAGACTTCGAACGTCGTCAGGTGACTGGGTGTCACTTGTGTCATACGTCTGTACGCGAGATTTCCACAATCCTAAACATCCCTAGGTCCACTATTTCCGATGTGATAGTGAAGTGAAAACGTGAAGGGACACATACAGCACAAAGGCTTACAGGCCGACCTCGTCTGTTTACTGACAGAGACCGCCGACAGTTGAAGAGGGTCGTAATGTGTAATAGGCAGACAACTATCCACACCACCACACAGGAATTCCAAACTGCATCAGGATCCATTGCAAGTACTATAACAGTTAGGCGGAAGGCGAGACAACTTGGATTTCATGGTTGAACGGCAGCTCATAAGCCACACATCACGCCGGTAATTGCCAAACGACGCCTCTCTTGGTGTAAGGAGCGTTAACATTCGACGATTTAACATTGGAAAAACGTTGTGTGGAGTGACGAATCACAGTGCATTGTGTGCGATCCGATGACAGGGTGTAGGTACGAGGAATTCCCGGTGAACGTCATCTGCAAGCGTGTGTAGTGCCAACAGCAAAATTCGGAGGCATTGGTGTTATGGTGTGGTCGTGTTTTTCATGCAGGGGGCTTGCACCCCTTGTTGTTTTAAGTGGCACTATCACAGCACAGAGCTACACTGATGTTTTAAGCACCTTCTTACTTCCCACTGTTGAAGAGCAATTCGGGGATGGCGATTGCATCTTTTAACACGATCGAGCACCTGTTCATAATGCACAGCCTGTGGCGGTCTGGTTACATAACAATAGGCATCCCTGTAATGGACTGCCCTGCACGTAGTGCTGGCCTGAGTCCTAAAGAACACCTTGGAATCTTTTGGAACGCCGACTTCGTGCCAGGCCTCACCTACCGACATCGATACCTCTCCTCAGTGCAGGACTCCATGAAGAATGGGCTGCCATTTCCCAAGAATCTTCCAACTCCTGATTGAATGTATGTCTGCGAGAGTGGAATCTGTCATCAAGGCGAAGGGTGGGGCAACACCATACTGAATTCCAGCATTACCGTTGGAGGGCGCCACGAACTTTTAAGTCTTTTCAGCCAGGTGTCCGGACACTTTTGATCACATAGTGTATGTGTTCAAGTCATCAGCCAGATCTCAACTATTTTCTTGTAACATCAAAATTATTGTCATTCTTGCGAATACCAGGGTTAGGTGGGAAACCGAGTTTGTACCTAGCCAGACCTCCCTTTCTGCAACTGCGTCTTTGTTTACTTCACAGTTATTCCGATTACTTCAGTGATCAGTAATCAATCTTCTGTAAAAATAAATAAATGTTACTCGCCGGCCGCGGTGGTCGTGCGGTTCTAGGCGCTCCAGTCCGGAGCCGCGCTGCTGCTACGGTCGCAGGTTCGAATCCTGCCTCGGGCATGGATGTGTGTGATGTCCTTAGGTTAGTTCGGTTTAATTAGTTCTAAGTTCTAGGGGACTGATGACCACAGCAGTTGAGTCCCATAGTGCTCAGAGCCATTTGAACCATTTTTTTTAAATGTTACTCAGCGTAAAAGATATGACGAAATCTGTGGCTGCCTATGGTCACGTAGCTTGTATGTGGAAGAAATGCTGCAACTGTGCTTTCTAGGTCTGTATGTTGTGGTATTTGTTGATGATGCCAAAGAGTGCGCTGGACAACTGGTTGTACTATCCATTATAGTCATTTATCGCTGTTCCTACAACTTAAAAATTTAGCGCATGTAACAGGAATCAACGATAGAGAATGGATTATTTGAGAAAATGCAGCTCTGTATATACTTCGCCACTGAAAAAAAGGAAAGTGTTTCTTACTACTCTTTTCGTTTCCCAGGTTACTACATACTTGTTAGAAAATATCAAACAGTCTAACGCAGCTGAACAACGCTGAAGAAGAAGTGACTGTATAAAGTAAAACAAAGTCCTCATGAATACTACTTAACTAGCGTCCACAAGATTTGTGTCATAACTCAGCTTCATGAGTAAATGACTGGCACAAGAAAAACACTAGTATTTTTGCGACTAACATTTGAATTGCTTAGCACCCCAGTATTTCTAATCACATGAAGGAAGTTTGTCTGTGTGCTTTACGCCAGACGAACAGTGAACCTTACCGCTGGTAGATATTGTTACACAATTTAAAATTGAAGTGGTAAGGGCAATGCAGGAGAAGGTGTAGTAATGAATAAGAAAATAGGAGTATTGGTGCGCTACTATATGAACAGAATATTGTATGCGTAGAATATTTTAAGCGTAGCCACGAACCCAACAATCTCCACAGTAGTTCAAGCTTGTATGCCTACTAATTTCACAAATGATGAAGACGTTGCAAGGAATGTATGATAAGGAAAAACAATTTACTCGCATCGTTAGGAGAGAAGAAATTTTATTGTGATGTGGGACTGGAACTAAATAGTAAGA
The DNA here is from genome assembly GCF_021461385.2 of Schistocerca piceifrons. NCBI lineage: Eukaryota > Metazoa > Arthropoda > Insecta > Orthoptera > Acrididae > Schistocerca > Schistocerca piceifrons. The sequence continues at coordinate 773,665,621 of NC_060140.1, read as the reverse complement.
AATGGAAGAGAAGGCCAATACTGTCAAAATAGTAAATTAATTTATATTAATAAATATAGTAAATAATATTTTAGCTATATGGTCCTTTCGTACTAATATGGATTAATAACATCGACTGGCGGAAGAAATGATAGGAGAAGGCACCTGGTAGAATTATGCACAGGGCACAATATGATATTTGCTAACGCTGGTTTAAGGGTGTTTTCTGGTCCCGACGTTTCAGTATTTTTTTTTATTTCTCTTTTATATATGTATATATCTTCACTCCTCATAGTCTTAAGAATATGTAATCGACAGGATTTTGTCGGGAAATGGGTCGTTATAGCTGAAAATCACGTTTCAATGGTAGCGCGCGGAAGCCTACTCTAGCTGGTACCGGCGCTTGGGTCGTTTTTAATTCCGATCTATATCCCTTTCTACGAAAAGCTATCGTAACATTAGAGAAGAAAATATCGATACAGGCGTTGTACTAGACCACCAGGCGTCTCAAGTATATGCTTTCGACAAAAGTGAGGTGGAAAAAGTGGTTATGGTCACCTAATCGTAGGATTTCAATGAATGACAATCCGCAACGAGATTACTGTTCTGAAAGTTGGTGTAAATGGAAGCAATGTGAGGTGAAGGGAATACGGGATACTTTTGATCATAAGCCAACACTGTGGATTGAAGTTATTGAAGTATTTCTAATGTGGTTCAAATGGCTCTGAGCACTATGGGACTCAACTGCTGAGGTCATTAGTCCCCTAGAACTTAGAACTAGTTAAACCTATCTAACCTAAGGACATCACAAACATCCATGCCCGAGGCAGGATTCGAACCAGCGACCGTAGCGGTCTTGCGGTTCCAGACTGCAGCGCCTTTAACCGCACGGCCACTTCGGCCGGCATTTCTGATGTGTATAGACATATGACTGACGACAATTTGAGGGACAGATGCTTTGGGACCTATACGCTGAATAACAATGAGGCACTGAATTTTTAACTTGGACTTCTGCTCCAAAAAAAAGTCATGTTTTCTAATGCAAAAGTCATCCAAATTGTTAACAATCCGGCATGCTTTACTTTTAACGACAGATTTAAGGGTGCCCTGCATAACATTAAAGTAATGAGAGTCGTTATGGGTACCTTATGTTGCTCATTCACCACGAAAAGGGACGAGAAGTGCCTCATTCCAGAGCAGCGTCGAGGTGGAACTGCAACTAGAAAGACTCGCACTGTGTAAAATGAGATCTACGAAGAAAAGACAGGCTTACTGTATGGTCCAGGAATAGCAGATTAGTGTTTATATACATTACGTACATAAAAAAAGTACTCAAAACTTTGAACGCTTATTTCTCGACACAAAGTTTTTTAAACTGATTCGCATGACTGAAAAAAAAACTCTGTAAATTTGATGCCGTTTTGGATTTCATAAAATAGACACTTGTAATTATGGTGTGAAACTCAAAAAACAATACATTTTTCACAATGTTTGTTATTTGTTTGTATTTAAAGACGACCAAATAGGTCAATTTCCAGTACCTACTTTTTCATGTGGCCCGATTTTGAAACGTACTTTGTGAAATTTTACTTTCAATGTTTACGCTTCTTGTAGAAATGGTCGACATCCAGTCAGTTGCAAAGTAGAAGATTTATTAACACCCTTTTATCATTGTTTCAACGCTTATAAAAACGTATTCTTTAGATGGAAATATTGACAACTGAATTACATGTTGTGAGGTACGTTCAAATATAGCCGAAACATGTGTTTTACAGGCGCCTTTGGGCTATATTTTAACGTACTTCTGCCACAATAAGTAATCCAGTTCTCAGTATTTCCTTTCGAAGAAGACGTTTTCATAAAAGTTGAAACTATGGTAAAGGGGTTTTAATAAACCTTCCATTTTGCAGCTTACTGGTCATATACTTTTTGTACAAGAAGATTTCGTTCTACGGTTGCTGCTCCAGGCATGTACAAAATTTTTTAATATACATATATTTAATTTTGTCACACCTCACTGCAGATTAAACCATAAAAAAATCTGAAGGAACAATATTAGAGACAGAACGTGGATCAGTTAACAGGATCAGAAGGTTTCCGAGAGTTTCAAATGGAGCGCATTAAACAACGATTGACTGAAACAGAGGATAAGAATGCAAGAGAATGTGAGCGGGTAACTCTGAGAGATGAAATAATGAAGGCAGCAGAGCTACAAATAAGCGAATGGACAAGTCAGAATAGAACTCCTTCGACAACACACAAGATACTAAATTTAACTAACGAAAGGAGACAAAATATAAAAATGCAGAAAATAAAGCAGCTGTCAGGAAATATAGACGACTAAAAATAATAAAAAATCTTTCTATAGTCAAGATCGCATGAATACTTCTTTATTACTGGAAACCGGTATCGACAGACTTTACTGTCATCTTCCGGTCAGAAAATGCCAGGAAAGTCCGTCGATACCGGCTGTCAAAAGGAAAGAAGTAATCATGTGATCTTGGATATAGACACTTTGAGAGGTTCTATGCCCTCTTTTGCATGTCGCCTCTCATTTTCATCTACTTTATTAATGTTTATCTCATTGCACGGTAGTAACAGGCGAATAATATTATTGTAATGAGAGTATTTGTACTGAGAGCTGCCGGCCGCGGTGGCCGTGCGGTTCTAGGCGCTGCAGTCCGGAACCGCGGGACTGCTACGGTCGCTGGTTCGAATCCTGCCTAGGGCATGGATGTGTGTGATATCTTTAGGTTGGTTACGTTTAAGTAGTTCTAAGTTTTAGGGGACTGATGACCTAAGATGTTAAGTCCCATAGTGCTCAGAGCCTTTTTTTTTCTGAGAGCTCAAAAAATACTTTTCACTTGATTCCTAAACATGTTGTTTTACTTCCCTGGGTGGCTTGTGCGAGGCGAGCATCGGAGGACGCGGCACACTGCGTTTCCGGTTGGGGCTGCAATTCCCTGAATTCTGTGGGGTTCATAAAATAGGCTTAAGCGCCTGACGTCGGTCCAGTTCCGCCTATTGTATGCAGGGCGAAACGAGCTGCGAGACGGCTGAGTGTCGCCACAGTTTATGTGTTTACCATTCCGGCGCGTCCGGAACGAAGATTCCTGGCAGTGACCGACTGCATTGTCCTCTTGATTCGGAGATTACTTGTGGACTGTGACCTGCTATGTGCGACTGTCTGGCACCGGATGGCTGGTGGTCTAGGCAGGTTGTTTTCGTAGCCGGTCAAACGGCAAGTTCACAGTGCCCCCAGCTGAATAGCAGAGGCATGATTGGTCAACTTAAACTGAGGCTAAATGTTCAAATGTGTGTGAAATCTTATGGGACTTAACTGCTAAGGTCATTAGTCCCTAAGCTTACACTCTACTTAACCTAAAGAATCCTAAGGACAAACACACACACCCATGCCCGAGGAAGGACTCGAACCTCCGCCGGGATCAGCCCCACAGTCCATGACTGCAGCGCCTAAGACCGATAGGCTAAACCCGCGCGGTAAACTGAGGCTAGTTGACATCATAAAGCCCTGCTCGAAATTAGAGGGAATGGTCGCTATTGGCGCGAATGATGTTCTGAGATAGTGTGGGGGAATTTTGGAATCAGAACTGAATGCTGATTCGCAGTTTTCGAGGAGAGTATTGAGTAGAGCAATGTTGGTTTCGCTCTTACATTACGCGGGCGGTGGGACTCGGGATCTGATCTTCGTCGGAGTCGGACGGGCTTGCGACTTGGTCGCTCGTTTTCGGAAGAACTTAGAATTCTCGGACAGCCTTCGCGGCCAGGGGTTGACACAGAGTTGCTGCACGGCAGAAGTCGGAGCCTACATCATCAGTACGCTGCCTACCGACGACGTGCTGCAGATTTCAGTATTGGTACAGTATTTTGCGGCTCCGGCATCGTAGGACCTTATCAATTTTATACTGAATCCCTCAGTAGCACGGGCGCTCGCTTTGCTACAAGTCCACTTTGCTTGTTTCTCCATGTGATCCCATTTGAGCTCTCACTACTAATTGCGATACTGCTATACAGTGGGAGATTAACATTTGATTCATTAGGACCTCCAGTCATTATCGTCAATCTACTGCATCACAGAGAGTAGTAGCACCTAGTTCTCGACCCAACTCTTATTCTCATAATACTTCAGTATACCCTATCCTTTAACTTACTGTGTGTATCGACGATCATGTGCATTTATGTTCTGATATATAATAAATAGCCGGCCGGTGTGGCCGTGCGGTTAAAGGCGCTTCAGTCTGGAACCGCGTGACCGCTACGGTCGCAGGTTCGAATCCTGCCTCGGGCATGGATGTGTGTGATGTCCGTAGGTTAGTTAGGTTTAATTAGTTCTAAGTTCTAGGCGACTGATGACCTCAGCAGTTGAGTCGCATAGTGCTCAGAGCCATATAATAAATCTCATTGTAATATTTAATCCGCATATCATTTCGTAGGTATAGGCAGAATCCCATTTACTGTTGTTTATTATGATAAAGTTCTCTTTTTTTGAGTTGATTACAATTTTTATTAAATTATTGAGAGCGTGCACTCCTTATTTTACCAACTAGCAGGGTCCACCATCATTTCCTTCCGTTACCGTTGTGCTCACAATTAATTAGCTGGTACATAAGGAGGGGGTCGAGTGCATGTCTCGTTCTTATGCAAAATTCGTCTGAATTAAAGAGGTACAAACTCTTCTCCACCCCGACACCTCGCAAGTTTTTTACCAAGTTAGACAGCGGGAGAAAATTCAATCTAAAAAATGAGGCGTAAAATGGCGTATCAAGAATGGCTACACGATAAATGCAAAGCTACGGTATCATGTATGACCAAGGTAAAGATTGATGCAGCAAGTAGGAAGATTAGGTACACTTATGTGCCAAAGAGAGAAATACCTGTATGACTATTAAAACTCAAATGTCAAGACACTACCAAGTGAAGATGGGAAGACTGAAAGATGGAAGAAATGTCGAAGGTGGTCGGATACAGTCTGAAAAGCTTGTAAGGTTGTTTCAAGGCAGGTTGTGCTGAGAACCAACTGCTCAGAAAAAGATTCGATAACTTGGGCCGTTTCTGAGTCAATTAGCATTGAAATTACCCAAGCAGGCCGTTGCGCCCGCGGATTCAAGCGGCCCGCCGGACGCTATTTGTGTAAGTTTCTGTCACAGCGTAGATAACAGCGCACGAGACTGCTCGGCCTTTGGCTTTGGTTCGATCCTTACTACCACCCCATGTCCAATTTTTGTATCGCTATCTTGTTCTGTTTTAGGAAACCAAATGAAGGTCGCCCCTTTTCAACATAACCTACACTGTAACATTCTCAAAAACTTTTCAGACTGATTCACACCACATTGTATAGTTCAACGGAAATGTATCTAGAGTTATTATTTTCATCTTAGTCTGGTAAGTCATGGCTACAATAGCCTGAAAGAACTGGTAGCAGCCGACTTAAGGGACGATCACTTTGGGTTCTCGAGAAATGTAGGAGTACACAAGCTATTTCTGACCCTATAACCTACAATAGAAGATAGTCTTGACAATGGTATACCAACATTTACAACATTTGCAGAGAGCGTTTGACACTATTGACTGGTATACCCTCTTCGGGAATTCTGAAGGTATCAGGAGTAAAAATAAAGGGAGCGAAAGGTTATCTACAACTCGTACAGACTGCAGTTATAATAATCGAAGGACATGCAAAGGAAGCAATATTGGAGGAGTGAGTGAGACTGGGTTCTAACCTACCTATAATGTTATTCAATCTGTACATTGTACCAGCAGTAAGGGAAATCAAGGAGAAATTTGGAAAGGGAGTCAGTTGCGGAAGAAGAAATAACCTTGATACGATATTGCAGTGCCTGTGTTGTTAAATCTGTATTGTTAAGAAGAAAGGTGCAGAGTTCCTTCAGATATGCATTACAACTGAACTGTAATATCATATGTATCCACCGATACCGGGCACCTGTTTTCATTTACATGTTCTGTCCTGTAAGAGAATGTGTGTAAGAGTAGTGACGCAGGAACGAAGACAAAGGGAAATTTGGGTCTGGGCATGAGTTGTGCGTGGATAGCTACAACAGATTGGCTCGAGAAGCCATGCGGTGCGGACGTGCTGTTTACGTCCCTGCCGCGAAGCGCGCGCTCGGTGTTTGTCTACTTACTTCGCCCGTTTTGTGCGTTCCAGTCTTTCCAGCGACTCAATTGGCCAACTCTTACAGAAAATCGACGATGAAATTCAGTTTCAGTGAATTTTATTGACCAGAAGTTCTGGAATTAGAACTTTTCATCCGAGGGGAAGTAAAGATCTCTAGTGATAAACTAGTTGGTATGCACCTTTCCATAGTCAGCAATATGGTGTAAGTCAAGCTCCAGGCTCCTTGAGGGACTTAAGACACGTTCTAATTCTGCCATTTAGATGGGAGTGTGGGTGTTTTGAACACTGACCATGCTGGCCCAGGATTGTGGATGTTCAGGATTTCGAACTCCCTTTCGAGTTTCCTACACATGAGGTGGTGTCTGTGCTTCACCCTCAGGGGACTGTGGATGGATATGTTATGGACAAATAGGCTCAGTTAAGCACATATGCTGTCCTTAATGGTGTCTGTCAGATACGCCTGATTTTAAATAGACATTGGAGGATCCAGAGCAGACATCACACGATGGACAGCCAAAGGCGCGCTAAGGATGCAGGAAAGGAAGCCACATCCGGTTTGTCTGTCTACAGAGGGGGATAGCACAACTGCCTCCTACAGATGCGATCCCTTCTCTGTTGCCGATGTCGATGTCGGCACGTTGCCGACTCTGACACACCCTAGTGACGCTTCTCAGTTGACTGAGCTACTACAGAGGAAAGAAGTTACTCCCTCGACAATTACAGCCCCGGCTCCTGCCGTGATGTGTATGTCGACAGATGATGAAAGATGTGGGGGTGGGGGTGGGAAGGAGGGAGGGAGGCGGTGGAAGTCGGAAGACAGTGCAGTTGTTGTCGTGATGTAGAAATGGAGCAATTTAGCTGATGTCCAAAAGGGCATCATCACTGGCTTCCAAAAAAATGGTTCAAATGGCTCTGAGCACTATGGGACTTAACATCTGTGGTCATCAGTCCCCTAGAACTTAGAACTACTTAAACCTAACTAACCTAAGGACATCACACACATCCATGCCCGAGGCAGGATTCGAACCTGCGACCGTAGCAGTCGCGCGTTTCCGGACTGAGCGCCTAGAACCGCTAGACCACCGCGGCCGGCACACTGGCTTCCAGGCCATGGGTGGAAGCACTTTTAGCACCGAAGTTTGTAAGCTGTTCGCTTGCCGCCATGATCAAAGTATATCATGCAAGGAAAAATGGCGCTCTCCAAAACCGGCGCCGATGTAACTGTGGTGCACCACGGGCCATAGATGCATGGAGTGAATGACGGCTTCGGAGATGTATATGGGGAGTAGACGTGCGACTGTTGTCAGCTGACCGCAGGTTCCGAGCAGGCACAAGGGGGATTTATTAGTTATTGGGGGCTCCAATGTTAGGCTTGTTATGGAGCCTCTTTGGCATATAACGTTCAGGGTGGGATGGAAGGCAAATTTGCACTCAGTATCAGTATGTCTGCCGCGGGAGAGGGGGGTGGGGCTTCCGAGATGTGGAGGCTGCGTTGCCTGTAGCTACTGAGCGTCCACGGTGCAGTCGTCTGCATTTTGTGGCTCACGTCCTCACGAACAGCACCTGTCGCATTGGTTCCGTGGCGATCGTACGGGGGGCTGGCGGCGGTGGTGAAGAATGCTGGTCTCGCGCATGGGGTGTAAGCAGAGCTCACAGTTTGCACATTCGTTCCCAGAGTTGATGGGGATTCTTTGATTGGGAGAGGAGTGGCGGGTCTCAGCCAAAGGCCTCGTCGACTCTGTGACGGTCTTGCCTGCAGATTTGTAGACCTGCGTTATCGCATGGGAAATTGTAGGAGTCCCCTTGATAGTTCAGGGGTGCACTACACAAAGGAAGCAGCTACTCGGGTAGCAGAGTACTTGTGGAGTGCACATGACGGTGTTTTAGGCTAAGCAGCAGTTTGAGGTGCTCTGGTGAGCGCTCGCCAGTCTATATGCGACAAGGGAAGTCAAATGAGGTTGAGAATAAAGACACTTCGACTGTCACAATTTTATCAGTAAATTGTCGAACTATTCATAATAAAGTTTCCGAATTTACTGCTCTCCAGGAAAATTCTCGCGTTCAAATTACTTTTCGGACCAAGAGCTGGTTTGACCCCGAAGTGGAAAGCAGTGAGATATTTAGCGAGTGGCGGAACGTATATCGGAAAGACAGATTAAAGGCCATAGGAGAGTATTCATTGCAGTTGACTAAAATATTGTCGCTATTGAGGTCGAAGTTTAGAGTGACAGTGATGTCATCTGGTCGCGTGAAACAGGTATCGGTGAAACCAAATCAATTGCTGGATGAAACTTCCTGGCAGATTAAAACTGTGTGCCGGACTGAGACTCGAACTCGGGACCTTTGCCTTCCGCGGGCAAGTGCTCTAGCAACTGAGCTCCCCAAGCACGACTCACGACCCGTCCTCACAGCTTTATTTCCACCAGTACCTCGTCTCCTACCTTCCAAACTTCGCAGAAGCGCTCCTGCATACCTTGCAGCTCCTGGAAGAAAGGATATTGAGGAGACATGGCTTAGCCACAGCCTGGGGGATGTTTCTAGTATGAGATTTTCACTTTGCAGAGGAGTGTGCGCTGTTATGAAACTTCCTGGCAGATTAAAACTATGTGCCGGTCCGAGACTCTAACTCGGGACCTTTAGTGTCAGTTTGTTGTTAGCTCGGCGTAGGTTATTCCTGCGTGCTCATGTTTGCAGTATTGGATTTGATTAGTGTTAGAACAGACATTTTCTTGCTTGGTACCCTATTGTAGTATCTTGCAGGTATTGTAACAGCATCATGGTATATTCTTACAAGGCAGAAAAGGACAGAATTAGGTACCAAATTGAAGACGTGATAGCTGACAGGGAAGCTGATGATTCTGAAGATGGAGAATTCGATTACTGTGCGTGTATATAGCTTTCCTTACCTTTATATTTTTAATATTTTCATTTATTTATTTTTTATATAAACTGAATTTTAATGATGGTCCACTGAAGCAACTCTGGTAGACTATCATTAAAATGCATTTTATACAATTTGTATCTGCAAAACAGCTTAGCAAAGACTCATACAATTTAGCTGCTGGTAAAACTTTCGGGATGTGAGGTCGTTGCCAAAGAAACTCTTCTATACCTGATGTTTCGTCAAGGACTGCGTTGGACGTCCTCACAGACGCTCCAGCGCAGTCCTGGACGAAACGTGAGGAACAAGAGAATTTCTTCGATCACGATCTCACATCGCGAATGGTTTACCAGCAGTAATGTCATCCGCTCGTGAAAGCCTTCATTCTATGAACACATGCATTTTATTTTATTTATTTATTTATTTGATATTTTCGTTGTAGACTGTGAATTAGTTTGAATAATGATTTCCGCTATTGCTGTTTTTATCACTGAGAATGTTTTCATTTTTATTTATGCTTTCTGCGCGAAACACCCTTCCTGTAGTGTGAATACTCATTTCTTTTGCTGTTCGTAAGACTGCCAAATCTGTTTTCATCCCACTATGGTGGTCATTTTCTTTCATTAAATATTCCTCATATAGAGAATGACTACATTCATTCCTCAGTGTTCTTATATATTCTCTGTATCTGGTATTAAAATTTCTCACATGTATCCCAATACATTTAAGAGTTGCAGCCATTACATGTTGATTCATATATTCCTGAACTGTTGCGTTTATCTTTCTCTTCTATCATAGTTTTTCGCTTCTTTTGTGTTATGCTGCTTGTTTTGAAGGATACATAAATATTATTTTTTTGCAGATGTTTTTAAAAGTATGTGTTTTGGTTGTGGTATGTCACTGAGAGCTATTTTTTGTTACTGAAGGGTGAGTTTTCCGTTGAGTTGCATTGTGTCTTACTGTTACTCGTTGCTATACCTGGATTTTTTCTAATTTTGCTGTCTTTTGTCTGTATTTTCTTCCTAGTGATGTTGCGTTGTTTCTGTACTACGCTGCTGCTGTATCCAGTGTCTTGTGCTATTTTAATGACCTTGTTTCGTTCTTCTTAATAGTTCTTTTTGCTTGAAGATATTCTGCATATTCTGTATATGTCTGAAGACTGCTGTTTTTTGAGAATGTGGATGGTTTTGTTTCTGACGAATTATCACGACTGTAGTTTTTAACTTTCTGAAAATGTTGAAACTGTGTCTGTTATTAGAATTTATGAGTCTGAGATCAAGGTAGTGTATTGCCTCTTTTGTTTCTGTTTCTCTAGGGAATTCATTGTTTTGGTGTATGTTATTTATCTGTCTATGTAAACTGTTTCTACATCTACATATATAGGCTGAAACCCACTGTGAAGTGCGTGGCAGAGGGTATGACCCACTGTACTAGTTAGGGTTTCTTCCTGTTCCATTCACGTACGGTAAGAATGATTGTTTAAATGCCTCTGAACGCGCTGTAATTACTCTAATCTTCTCTTCGCGATCCCTATATGAGCGATACGTATGCGATTGTAGTAGATTCCTAGAATCGTCATTTAAGCCAGTTCTTGAAGCTTTGAAAGAAGACTTTCTCGGGATAGTTTTCATCTATCATCAAGAGTCTCCAAGTTCAGTTTCTTCAGCATCTCAGCATCTCTGCAAGACTTCCCCACAGGTCAAACAAACCTGTGATTATTTGTGCTGCCCGTCTCTGAATACGTTCAGTATCCCTGTTAGTCCTGTTTGGTACAGGATACAAATACTTGAGTAATATTCCAGAATGTACCACACGAGCAATCTCCTTTGTAAACTTATTACATTTCTCCGGTATTCCACCAATAAACCGAAGTCCACCACCTGCTTTAACCACAACGGATCATTCCCAGGTACTTGTATAAGTTGGCCAGTTCTGTAACTCATTGATATTGTCCTCATATGATACTACTTTTTTTCGTTTTGTAAACTGTACGTTTTCACATTTCTGAACATTTACAGAAAGTTGCCAATTTTTCACCTCTTTGAAACCTTGTCAAGATCTGACCGAATACTTATGCAGGTTGTTTCAGATATGACTTCGTTATAATTAATTGCATCAGTTTCAAAACCAGTGAGGTTACTATTAATATTGTTCGTTTGGTGATTAATATGCAACGTGAACGGCAAGAGTCCCAACATACTTCCCTGGGGCACAACCGAAGTGTCTTCTACATCTGACAACGGCTCTCCATGCAACGTAATATGCTGCATCCTCCCTGCCGAAAATATCCTCAATCCAATCATAAATTCGCTTGATACCTCACATGATCTTGCTTTTGTCGATAAGCGTTAATTTGATACTGAATCAAATGCTTTTCGGAAATCAAGGAATACTGCATACACCTGATTGCCTTGATCCAAAATTTTCAGTATTTCAAGTGATAGAAGTGTGAGTTGGGTTTCGCATAACCCACATTTCGGAATCCATGCTAATTCGCCTTTAGGAGATTTTCCATTCTGGATACCTCATTATGTTTGAGCTTATGTTCTTAGCTTCTACAACAAATCGATGTCAAGGATATTGGAAGCTAATTTTGTGGTTGATTTATACTATCGTTCTTGTAAAAGAGTGTGACGTGTGCTGTCTACCAACTATTGGGCGCACTTTTGGGTTCGGGGGATCAACGATAGATTACAGGAGCTAACTCCGCAGCAAATTCAGTATAGAAGCTGATAGAGATTCCATCGGGCCATGGAACTTTACTCAGTTTTAGCAATTTCAACTTTTTCTCAACAGCACTGACACTAAAACCAATTTCACTCATCTTTACAGTTGTACACGGATAAAACTGGAGCAATTTTTCTGGTTTTTCCTTTGTAAAGAAACATTTGAAAACGGAATTAACATTAATTTCAGTTCCTGTCTCATTTGCGAGGGACTGGACACTAATTTTGGTGCCATTAACAGCCCTTACGTATGACCAGAACGTCTTTGGGTTTGTGAAAGACAATTTCACAATATTCTGTTACGGTAGTCATTGAAAGCTTCACTCATTACACTGTCGACAGCCAAATGCGTTTTATTTACATCTATTAAGCAGTAGTCTCTGTTTCTTTAGAAGATTCTTTACAGTGACTGTATACTGTGGTGGTCCCTCCCATTATGAACTGTTCTACATGGTATATATCTGTCCAGTGCATGGTCAACTATTCTTTTAAAGTTGACCCAGATTTCCTGTACAAGCTCCTGCCTGTTCCAAAAGTTTCTCATTGAAATATGATACTACTGATTTTTTACTTAGTTAAGTGTACGTATATATCTTTATGCTTCTTTTGTTTTCTTTCGTACTTTGGTAATTATTGTTGCCACGTTTTGACGTGGACATCCTCAAAGAGGTCAGGTCTATTTTTTGCCATTAGATCCAATGTATTTCCATGATGAGTCGAGTGACACTTTATCTGTTCGAGGTAGTTTTCAGAGAACACATTTAGTAATGTTTCACAGGAAGTCTTGAAACGCCCACCACCAAGAAAATTGTAATTTTCCGCAATTGATTGTTGGATGATTAAAGTCTCCACCGATGATGACAGTATGATTGGGGAACTTACGTACAAGCGAACTTAGGTTTTCTCTAAAGTTTTCGGTTACATCAAGATATGAGTCTGGTGATGGATAGAAGGATCTAGTTACTGTTTTATGACGACCCATGTTACTGAGTCTTGCCCAAACAGTCTGTCATGCAGCTTCAATTTCTATTTCAGTGGATTTAAGTTTAATGTCTTTGTGACAAACACACCACCTTCATCCCCCATTTGCCTGTCCTTTCGATATAAACCTAAATTATCCTCAAAAATCTGACTGCTATCGATTTCAGGTTTCGAACAGTTTTTCTGTAACTAGTATTATCAGAGCTTCATTACTTTTCAGGAGCACTTCAAATTCTGGCACTTTGTTGCGAATCCTTCGGCTGTTAACTACTAGGATTTTCATACTCTCGCCTCTGGAGGGCATTCTTTTGGATCTTACACTTGTACTTTTGGGTCTCCTACACCTCCGTTATCTGGACTGAATGGAGAGTTGCCTAATCTAATAAACCCTTGTTTGCACCCCATACACAGTCAGCTACCTTGGTAGCAGTTTCTGATGTACAGTGCACATGACCCATTTAGGAGGACCCTACAGTTCTCAACCCTAAGGCGCAAATCCAGGAAGTGGCAGACTAGCTTATCACGGAAACTTCTCTGTTCAGTTCTTCCACCCGACTGAGATCCAGGGAGCCGTGATCCGCTGAGGGAACAATGCTCCAAATTGTGAGCTATGTTGAAACTCGTTGGGAAAGTATGGTCTCCTCAACCTTCTCACCAGTCGCTTGAGTGATTCAGGTGTGACCTTGGAGCCTAGACGACAAACATCGTTTGCAGCAATGAGCACCTCAATCTGTAGCTGCCGGAATAGCCGCTTCAACACTGTGAATGAGCCCCTAGGTACACACAATGACTGCACCTACTGTTATTTTCTGTCCCTCGCTGCCATTTCCCTGAGAGGTACCGTTACTCGCTGTACGTTTGAACTGCCGGCGATTGATAGACCATGACCCATTTGCGTCTACCTCCTCCTGACACTGCACAAAGCGGATTTCCCAGAAACAAGCGAAGTGAGTGCCCCTGCCTCAGTTTCATTGAACGAACTTGTTGTTTAGGGGGATACGTATAATACCATGAATCCTCGTTGGTCCCTGTCAACCCTACACAGGATACCTAGATCTGCCATTGACACGCCACCCGCAGTCAAGTGGACGAGTAAGGACAGATCCTGTGCTTTCGGCAGAGGAGACAGGATCCACAGAAGACAATAGTACTCGAGATACCTTTGTGCCGGTATCACAGGTACGCCTGATGCTCTGTGAGGCTATAGATACTGCTATAGTGAATAACTCAGAAGGCAGTTCAGATGGAGAGGAATGGACATCTCCAAAAGCGCAGTCACACAAGTTGGAAAGAAAAACATGGATACTAGGAAGGTAACTGCGAAGAAGCCATGGATAACAGAAGAAACACTTCAGCTGATCGACGAAAGAAGGAGTACAAAAATGTTCAGGGGAATTCAGAAATACAAACATACAAGTCACTTAGGACCGAAATAAAGAGGAAGTGCAGGGAAGTTAAGGCGAAATGACTGCATGAAAAATGGGAGAAATCGAAAGAGAAATGATTGTTCGAAGGACTGACTCAGCACATAGAAAAGTGAAAACAACCTTCGGTGAAATTAAAAGAAGGGCGGTAACATTCAGAGCGCAATGGCAATTCCATTGTTAAATTCGGAGGAAAGAGCGAATAGGTGGAAGGAGTACACAGAAGGCTTCTGTGATAGGGAGGGCTTGCTTGATGATGTGACAGAAGAAAAAACAGGAGTCGATAGGGAAGAGACAGGGAATCTGGTATTACAATCAGAATTTAAAAGAGCTGTGGAACACATAAGTTCAAAAAAGTAGAAGGGATAGATAACATTCCATCTGGCGGAAGGTGCAACAAAACTATTCGTGTTGGTCCGTAGAATGTACGAGGCTGGCGACATACCATCAGACTTTCGAAAAACATCGTCCACACAGTTCCGAAGGTTGCAAGAGCCGGAAATTGCGAGAATTATCGCACAGACAGATTAACAGCTCACGCATCCAAGTTGCTGAGAAGAAGAATATACAGAAGAATGGAAAAGAAAATTGAGGGTGTGTTAGATGATTATCAGCTTACCTTTAACAAAGGTGAAGGCACCAGAGAGGCATTTCTGACCTTGCGGTTGAAGATGGAAGCAAGACTGAAGGAAAGTCAAGACACGTTCGCAGGATTTGTCGACCTGGAAAAAACGTTCGACAATGTAAAATTCTGCATGATGTTCTGAGAAGAATAGGAGTAAACTGCAGGGAAAAACGAGTAATATACAGTATGTAAAAGAATCAAAAAGAAAAAATAAGAGTGAATGACCAAGAACAAAGTGCTCGGATTAAAAAACAGTATAAGACAGGCATGCAATCCTTCACCCTTACTGTTAAACCTATGCATAGAAAAAGCAGTTACAGAAATAAAAGAAACGTCCAAGAGTGGGATTAAAGCTCAAGGTGAAAGAATATCAGTGATAAGATTTGCTGAGGTCATTGCTATCCTGAATGACAGTGAAGGAGAATTAAAGGATCCATTGAATAGAATGAACAGTCTAATGAGTATAGAATGACGACTGGGAGTAAATCGAAGTAAGACAAAAATAATGAGAAGTAGCAGAAATGACAACAGCGAGAAACTTAACATCAAAGTTGATGAACACGAAGTAGATGAAGTTAATTAATTCTGCTGGCTAGGCACCAAAATAACTCATGGTGGACGGAGCAGCGAGCACACAAAAAAGCAGACTAGCGCAGGCAAAGAGGGCTTTCCTAGCCAAGACAAGTCCGTTAATACTTTTAACCTAAGCCTTAAATTGAGAAAGAAATTTCTGAGAATGTTCGTTTGGAGTACAGCGTTATATGGTAGTGAAATATCTACTGTGGGAAAACCGGAAAAGAAGGGACTCGAAGCATTTGAGATGTGCTGCTACAGGAGAATGTTGAAAATTACGTGAACTGAATAAGGTAGGGAATGAGGAGAGTCTCCACAGAATAGATGAGGAAAGAAATACATGGAAAACACTGACAAAAAGAAGGGGCAGGATGATAGGGCATCTGTTATGATTTTTTTTTCTTTCCAAGCATTAATCCCGATTTCTGGGGCTGCTGGTTAGTCGGATGTGGCATGTTAATTTTAAGGGGTGGCCGGATGCCCTTCCTCTCGCCACCCTGTACCCCCTCGGAAGGAACTAGAGAACCCCAACTGTCTGTGTCTAGTGTAATCCATGGAATAGTGCAAATGTGTTCAGACGTCCACGAGCCGTGTAACTATGGCCGAACGTGGGGACCAGCCTGGCATTCACCTAGTGGGATGTGGAAAACTGCCTAAAAACCACATCCAGGCAGGCCCGCACACTGGCTCTCGTCGTTAATCCGCCAGGCGGATTCTATCCGGGACTGGTGCGCCTACCCGAGTCCAGGAAGCAGCGCGTTAGTGTTCTCGGCTACCCTGGTGAGTAGAACATCTGTTATGATATCATGGAATAACTTCCATAGTGCTAGAGGGAGCTGTAAAGCATAGAAACTGTAGTGGAAGACAGAAACTGGAATATACCCAGTAAATAACTGACGAAATAGGTTGCAAATGCTACTCGGAAGTGTAAAGATTGTCACAGAGAGGAACTCGCGGTGGGCCACGTCAAACCAGTCAGAAGACTGACGACTAAAACAAAGTGCGTGGTTCTCGGGAACTCTTGCAACACACCGATGTGCAGCGGTTGCCAATCGCTTGACAGTAGTCCAGGCGATTTCCAGCTGCTTACGCCCATCAACGACTTCATCCTGTGTTCGAGAACAGCAGTCACAGTGTGGTTGTACAGTGAACAAATAACTAAGCCTCAGGATTTTAATCTTTTGAGCTAAAAAATTAGTAATTCCCCGTAAGAATTTAAGCAAAAATACAGCTAGTTTCCTAAAATTATTTGCTATTAATTATAGTCATTACACATTCCCCGCCCCAAATGGCCGGGAATTGTCCTGCAGCAATATGGCATGTGGAGCTGCCTGCACGAGGGGCATTGCCTTGGGCACTATAACCTCCCTGATATAGCTGCTGCTGTCCAGATTGCTCTCCACATCTAGGAGGCGAGATTGCGTGATGTACCCAATGGGACTCCGAACCATTACACTTGGCGTTTGCCCGCTATAGAAGCTATACAACAAAGTAGTCTGCCCGGCTGTGTACACCAAAGTAGCATCTAACACGAACGCAGCCATCACTGTCGACGAAGTTGCAGCGGGACTCTTTCGCAAAACTATATTTGCTACGCACCACACCAGTAACGTAGCTCACGTGTTCATTGACGTAATGCGCTACCAGTACAGCAATCAGAGTGGTTCCGAATCTTCGACGCAGACATATTCGCACGTTTTGCAGGGCTCCAACATCGACACAACGCTGTGGACAATGCTGTTTTGTCGGTTATGGCCTTGCAAACAAGATGGAGGCAATCCTAGGGTGTGGTCATACCCGCTTGTCGCTGAACACAACTCTCCTCTGTCCACAGGCTTCATACATACACATCACTGCGGTAGCTGCGTGTCTTGTATGCCCCTTAGTGCCATGATACACCAAACTCATTCTACCCCATTCCCAGGCACTCTCATGCAGATATTGCACTTTCCACTTAGCACTTTC
The DNA here is from genome assembly GCF_021461385.2 of Schistocerca piceifrons. Taxonomy (NCBI): domain Eukaryota; kingdom Metazoa; phylum Arthropoda; class Insecta; order Orthoptera; family Acrididae; genus Schistocerca; species Schistocerca piceifrons. The sequence continues at coordinate 773,648,313 of NC_060140.1, read as the reverse complement.
TCTACTTTGTCTGCACTGACTGAGCGTGGGGTAACACTGAGACCTGTCCAGTCACACAAGAGGACGAAGCTGGACTTACGTTCATGCCATCTCTCTGCTACCTTATTCACTTATTATGGTTTCAGTGCTCTACACACTCTTCGATTTGGGTGGTTCAGACCACTCGTTCTGGGTGTTGTAATTTGCACAAACAGTAGTGCAAATAGCGTCAGTTCTTGGTCAATACTCGCACCTGCCTTAACACAATGAAAACATAGCACAGTACAACACGGGATGGCTGAGGTCTCTACCACGTAATGGTAACATACCACATAACTTTCTGTTGATGTATCCGCTTAAAGCATAACTTTGGAGCAATATCTGGTGCTCAGGAACAGTAAGGTCCTATCGCTTCTCCCCTTCTGGTCATTTCGCACAGTTTACAATTTCTTTAATGTGGACTGGAGCTGAATATATGCCGATAGAGTGTTGAAATATGAAGAAAGAAGCAAGATTAATGCTTGGCGTCCCGTTGACAGCGCAATCGTTAGCGAGATGGAGCACAAGCTCAGATTGTGAAAGGATGGAAGGGGCTCAGCACTTTTCCTGGAGCGATGTGGAGCGATGTGGTGAAATCACGGAAAACTTAAATTTGGGTGGCCGAATGGAGATTTGAGCTCCCGTCCCCCCAGATGTGAATCCAGTGTGCTAACTATTGCGCCACCTCACTCAGTAGCAGTCAAGATGGCACTCCAGCAGTTATCGTGGCCACGACCTCGCTGCATGTCAGTGTGGGCGAAGTCGATATATCGGTCTGGCGTTGCGGAATTCCAGTTGTGTGCAAATGAATTGCAACGGTTTGTCGCGAGATACTGAATGTCTTGTACTAACAACTTTTTTTTCAACTGTGCTGTGTTTATTAACAATAACGCTAGCATTTCGTCAAATTCAATCCCTTGGTCACTGTAACGTGTCCATAATCAATAAGATCGTGCATCATGCCCCATTCAAAACTCATAGGTAAGGGGGTGGGACTGTGAAAAAGCACTACGAAAAGTAACACACTCAGTAAATGATATTCGTTGGTAGCTGCGCAATACCATCACTTGGCGCAAAAATATATATAATTGATTGTTGAAGCACGATACTAGTCAATAGGTCGAAATTAGCTAATTGCTAGAGTGGTTATGAATAAATACAGCCTATGTAGATAAAATGTTGTATTCTGAAAACTGGAAAACCAGAAAATAAACATGACTCATATTGACGCATAACCTTACCCCAGTTTGCAGAAAACAGTAACATTATATACCACACGAGCAAGCCGGTTTCAGAAATAACCATAGCACCGCTGATTCGTTACCAAGGCTGACCAGCAAAGTAGCAGAAGCCTGCAACTTAGTAGGTACGATTGTTCCCCTCTTTTTGGATGCAAAATGGTTCAAATGGCTCTAAGCACTATGGGACTTAATATCTGAGGTCATCAGTCTCCAAGACTTATAACTACTTAAACCTAAGTAACCTAAGGACACCACACACATCCATGCCCAAGGCAGGATTCGAACCTGCGACCTTAGCAGCAGCGCGGTTCCGGACTGAAGCGCCTAGAACTGCTCGGCCACAGCGGCCAATCTCGTCCGTAGACTCAAGTTTACTAAAGATAATAGATGTACAAATCTGTAGATGAGATCTACATCTACATCTACATGGGTGCTCTGCAAATCACACTTACGTGACCGACACAGTTTTCTATTATTCCAATCTCGAATAGCGCGCGGAAAAAACAAACACATATCTTTCCGTGCGAGCTCTGATTTCCCTTATTTTATTTGATGATCGTTTCTCCCTATGCAGGTCGGGGTCAACAAAATATTTTCGCATTCGCAGGAGAAAACTGGCGATTGAAATTTCGTGAGAAGATTCCGCCGCAACGAAAAACGCCTTTCTTTTAATGATGTCCACCGCAATTCCTGTATCATGTCAGTGATACTCTCCCCTATTTCGTGATAATACAAAACGTGCTGCTCTTCTTTGAACTTTCTCGATGTACTCTGTTAATCCCGTCTGGTAAGAATTCCAGACCGCGCAGCAGTACTCCAAAAGAGGACGGACAAGCGCAGTGTAGGCAGTCTCTTTCGTAGAACTGTTATATCTTCTAAGGGTTCTGCCAATGAACCACACTCTTTGGTTAGCCTTCCCCACAACATTTTCTAAGCGTTATTTCCAAGTTAAGTTGTTCGTAATTGTGATTGCTAGGTATTTAGTTGAATTTACGGCCCTAGGATATGACTGATTTATCGTGTGACCGACGTTTAACGGATCTTTTGGCACTCACAAGGATGTCCTCATATTTTTCATTATCAGTTTCCAATTTTCGCACCATTTTTTCTAAATGATTTTGCAACTTGGTCTCACCTTCTGATGACTTTACTAGGCAATAAACGACAGCATCATCTGAAAACAACCTAAGACGGCTGCTCAGATTGTCTCCTAAATCATTTACATAGATAAGCAACAGCAGAGGGCCTATAACACTACCATGGGGAAAGCCAGAAATCACATCTGTTTTACTCGATGACTTTCCGTCAGTTACTACGAACTGTGACCTCTCTGACAGGAAATCACGATCCAGCCACCTAACTGAGACGATATTCCACTAGCATGCAATTTTACTACAAGCCGCTTATGTGGTACAGTGTCAAAAGCCTCCCGGAAATCTAGAAATATCGAATCAATTTGAAATCCCTTGTCAATAGCACTCAACACCTCGTGTGTGTAAAGAGCTAGTTGAGTTTCACAAGAACGACGTTTTCTAAATCCGTGTTGACTATGTGTTAATAAACCGTTCTCTTCGAGGTAATTCATAATGTTCGAACACAATATCTGCTCCAGAAGCCTCCTACATATCGACGTTAATTATATGGGTCTATAATTTAGAGGATTACTCCTACTACCTTTCTTGAAAATTGGTGTGACCAGTGCAGCTTTCCAGTCTTTGGGTACGGATCTTTCGTCAAGCGAGCGACTGTATATGATTGTTAGGTATGGAGCTACTGCGTCATCAGGATCTGAAAGGAACCTAATTGGTGTACAATCTGAACCGGAAGACTTGTCTTTATTAAATGATTTAAGTTGCTACACTACTCCGAGGATATCTACTTCTAAGTTACTCATGGTGGCAGATGGTCTTCATTCGAATTCTGATATATTTTCTTCGTCTTCTTTGGTGAAGGAATTTCGGAAGGCTGTGTTAAGTAGTTCTGCTCTGGCAGCACTGTCGTGAATTGTGTTTCAATTGCTGTAGCGCAGAGAAGTCACTGTGTTTAGCCTCTAGCATACTTCACACACAACGAGAATCTTTTTGGATGACTTGATTCCTGATAACATTCCAATACAGTTCCGCAGCCTGTGCATGCCAAACAAACGTATGTGCTACGGAACTCAATACATTCATGTAAACAGAAACTAGTAGTTCAAGGTTAAGGGAGCGACGCAATCACAAGCAAGTTCCCAGTGTAGATAAATGAGGTGTGACACGGCTGTTGTTTTTCATATTATTATGTATAAACGATACGTTCCGATCTCGGAAACTGACATACGGCCGGGAGAGCGGTGTGCTGACTACATGCCCCTCCCTCCATAACCATATCCATATCGAGTGACGCCAATGGGCTGAGGATGACACGGCGGCCGGTCGGTACTGTTGAGCCTTCATGGCCTGTTCGGGAGGAGTTTAGTTTTTTTTTTTTTTGAAACGATACGTCAGACGTATTAGCTATCTGAGGATGTCCAAAAAGCTGCAGTTTCACATCGGCTGGTCGCGTCGGTTCTTATGATAAAGAGGAATACTGTAAGATGATTGACGGTGAGTGTGATGAACGTCGCCTGAAACCTGACGTAAACAAATGTAATGTAATATGCGTAAAGGGACGAAATAAAAAACTTCCTTTGTCTGTATGATCGGTAATCAATAACTTTAATCAGTCCAGTCACAACCGTCAACATTCTAAGAAAACATAAGCGTAGCAATATTAGGTCGAACGACCACATAAATCTAGTCAAGCCTGAGTCCACAAAGAGATTTCTCGCAAGAATACGAAGGAAGTGAGTGTACGGGAAGGAAGACGTTTACGATTCCTCATTCAATCTATGAGTGAGTGATATACAAGGTGACGATTATTGAACTATATGAAATAAAATCCTCATAAATTCTGAACGGGAAGCTCATACGCACGCACCTTGTTGTTGTCGGCCATTTGCACGTGAAAATGTCCCAGTACAGCGTACCTGAACGTATAGCGTTTGTGAAGGCCTACTATGCGAGTAGTAGCAGCCCATCTGCGGCTCAAAGGAAGTTTGCTACCGAGCTCAAAGGCAAGCCGTCCAAGTGTGCTAGCAATCAAGTTTTGATTCGCAAATTTGAGAGACCATGTAGTGTTCGTGATGACGGTGTGTACAATGTTTGTCGTCCAGAATGGGTGAAAACGCCTGAAAACATTGATAAGACACTCACTGTGTTCCAAACCAACAACAGGAAATCCATCAGAAGAGCTGCACAACAGGTAGGAATCAATCGGGACGCACTGCGACAAATTGTGGTTGAAGACCTGCCTCTCTTCCCACACAAAATTCAAACTCATCAGCAATTAAGCCCCAGGGCCATGGAACAACGGTTGTGCTTTGGTAACACTGATGTTCACAGAACTTTCATTTGGACTAGTTCGTCAATAAACAATATTGGCGCATTTCCGGGACTCGATCGCGATCGAAAAGTCTCTTCACCCTCAACGTGTGAGTGTGTGGTATGCAGTGTCCAGTAACGGAATAATCCGTGCTATATTCCTTTATGGGACGGTGACTACCGAATGGTTCATTAAAGTTTTGGAAGATGATTTCATCCCCACTGTCCAAAGTGACCCTGATTTCGACAAGATGTGGTCCATGCGAGACGGAGCTCGACCACATCTAATCAGGAGAGTGTTTCATGTCCTGGAGGAGCCCTTTGTGGATTGCATTCTGGCTCTGGGGTACCCAGAAACCACTGGCATGGTCTTCGATTGGACACCATATTTTCCAGATCTGAAAACAGAAGACTCTTTTTTGTGGGGCTATATTAAAGACAAGGTGTACTGTAGTAACTCCAAAACCATTACTGAGCTGAAAACAGCCATGCTGGAGGTCATCACAACATCGATGTTCCTACACATCAGCGAGTCATTTAGAATTTCGCTATTCGTCTGCGGCACATCATCGCCAATGATGGCAGGCATATCGAACATGTCATAACCAAAATCAGAATATCTGTAGCTACGTTTACATATTGAATAAAGCGTGTGCACGCCGTAGTTTGTAACTATTTTATGTTGCTTTTCCATATACTTCAATAATTGTCACCATGTACATCGATCTGGCGGCATTACCATCTCTGGACAAAGCAAGAGGTAAAGAACGTCTGGTTACTTCTGCTTTGTGTCACACGAACTCAACAATTTATAATGTACTGCTTTGTGAAGAGTACGATGTTCAGTGATTTAGAATGAGACTGCTCGTCTCGAAAATAGTTAGGACATCATAGTCAATAGTTTCTGACTGGAGTGGTAGACAATATTAGCGTTCAAAACTATGACTAATCTAGATCTTGAATTTTTTTTACATCTTCAGTCCTCTGACTGGATTGATGCCGACCACCAGGAATTGTTGCCCGCCCGGCTAGCCGCAGTCTATCGCGCTGCTTCCCGAGCGGGAAGGCGTGTCAGTTCCTGGCACGAATCCGCCTTGCGGATTAGTGTCGGGGTCCGGTGTGCCGGCCAGCCTGTGGACGGTTTTTAAGGTGGTCTTCCGTCTACCTCGGCGAATGCGTACTGGTTACCCTTACTCTGCCTCAGTTACACTATGTCGGCGATTGCTGTGCAAACACTATCTCCACGTACGTGTACACCATAATTGCTCTACCACGCTAACATTTGGGGTTACACTCGTCTGGTATGAGACGTTGTCAGGGCGGGGGCGTGTACTGGGATCCCAACCGCAAGATAAACTTGGGTTCGGTGTGGGGCGGCGGTGGGGTGGGCGGACTGCTGTGACCTTTTGTGGGGTTGTCAACAACTGAGGACTATGGCGAGACGAAGCCTCTCCGTCGCTTATAGGTTTCCGGTTTCATACACAATACACAAGACACACCACGAGTTGTCCAATTGTGCCAACCCCTTGAGTAGCTCGTGCACCCAACTTCCTCAGTTATTTGTTGGATATACTCCAGTTTCTGTCTTCCTCTTGAGTGTTCACCCTCTACAGTTCCCACTAGCAGCAAGCAAGTTATTCGTTGATGTATTAATATATGTCCTATTATTCTGTCTTTTCTTCCTGTTACTTGATTTCCACATTTTTCTTCCCTTGTCGATTCTCAGAAGAACCTAACCTCCTCATATTTTGTCATTCCATCTCATTTTCAACATCCTTCTATAGCAAAACATCTCAAAAGTTTGGATTCTCTTCTTTTCCACTTTCCCATTGTCAACAAGTCACTTAGGTACAACGTTGCGTGATGACGATCTGGAAAAATCATGTCCACTAGCTATTAGTATACCGCTGTGCGGATTTTGCTAAGCTATATTGAACAAATTGAATTAATTAGAACAAATTTATTTATTTATTTCATTGGAAAGAGCCTTCGAAGAGGCCTTCAGCGACACAGCAAATGTGCAACTTGATCTGTTAGTGTCAAGATAACAGCACCGTAAACGCCATCAGGAGAAGATGTCTCATAAACATTAGACATGACTGAAAACTGCATCCACTTCTCTTCCGCTTCCGTATGCACTGACAAAATCTAAACAGATTCATGAGCAAGTTGTCTCGTCGCTACGACTCCAAAGCTCACACTGCTGGGGTTCAAGCGCACAGGTTAACAAGTGAAATGTATTTGAGCTACGTGTTTGCTTATATAGCGTGTCCCAGAAGGAATGGCCTATATTCAGAGATATAACAGGTATGACCATTCGGAGCGAATACGTCTAGTAAACATAAACTCTAAAATGAATATCTCAAAAAGCTATGAGCACTTCTTCATTTTCGACATTGTGAAACAAATCTCTTCCACTTCAAACTCTTTGCTATATATAATTTGAGAAGTGATAGTATTGACCGAAACAAGAAAAAAATGTCTAGTTATGTGCATACCTTAAGAACTATGAGCGCTCGTTTATCGTTGCTGCTGTGAAACACATCTTTTCTACTGAGCAAGTACTATATATCTTACGTCGTGTATTTTAGAGCTCCTGTTTACTTACTTTTTTGCTTCGAATGGTCGTTCCTGTCACATCCGTGAATAGTGACCATTCCTCCTGAGACACTCTGTTTCTGGTACAGTACAGGAGACATTCTTCTCCTCACGGCGTCGTAGCGACGTGACAAGTAGCTCGTGAATCTGCTCATTGTCAATGCTAATGAAAGTGGAAGATATGGCGGTGCTTGTACCTGGTTACAATTTGATTAGTTTCAACACATGTAATGTCGATGACGTTGTCTTCAAATGCTTGTTCCAAAGTTACACTGAAAAACATGTAGTTCCATTTTTAAAGAAAATGATTGGTGTCAAAATTCGACAACTATAAATGTTAAAAATTATTTGATTACATGAGAAAATTTGCCGCATTGTTCGCTCTAGCTTAGTGAAAACCGCACCTCGTTCTATCAACTCATCCCGGATACACTTGTCGTGACATGCAGTTCGAACATTTGCATGAGACGTCTTACGGAGTCGCGTCAGATGACTAAGTGGCTGGAAACGCTGGACGCACTCCAGCAAACAAGTAAGCCGGCGTTACTCTCACTCTCTGTCCCCCTCGAGCGTGGCGGAAACGCTCCGGTGCGGCCGCGTCACACTTGGGTAGCTGTGCCTGATGCTGCGAAGCGTGGATGGTCGCTGTAAAACTTCAGGACTGCAAGGGGATGTGTGTATCTGTGTATTTTTTTGTGCGTATGTATTTGCGAGTTTAGTACTGTTATCGCCGTTCCTCGGTTCCCATTTTCCGTTGATTCTTTATCCAGTCACCATAACGATGATCCCTAGTTTGCATTTCTTCATACACATTCCGTTTCCGAGTTTTTGCTTGTCTACCTCTCTATCTCCTCACAGGCGGTGTCCAAGGCCATACTCGTTTCGGCCGTCTTCTACCATCCACCTTTTCAAGATGCCCATACCAAAGCAGCCTTTGCGTTTAAATTGTGTCTGTAATAGTCTTTGCAACTTCTAGTTTCCTCTGTATTTCCTTGTTCATTATGTGATCCAATCACGGTATTTCACTACTCCGCCTCCAGTAGTCCATCTCATTTGCAAGAAGCCTCTGTTTATCTGTTTATTTATTTCCCAAGTTTTTGACCCACATATTGCAATACTTTCCATAATTGTACGGTTTGGTGTTTTGCAGTGTGTTTTCTGTTCCAGAAGAATAAATTTAACTGACAGATGCCGTACTTGCCTTGTCCAAATATATTTATTATTTCTTTTGTGCTCTTTCCACTAACATAAGATGTTACCAGCAGATATTTAAAAGTTCTACTTTCGTTTATTTTGCTAGCATTGGTTTCAAAATCCATTGCACCACTTTCCACCCACTGCAAGATATTCAGTTTTGGCAAGATTTGTAGAAAGACTATATAGCTCACATTGTTCTCCGAATTTCCGGAAGATGTTTTCCATATCTTCAACATCTGTTGGAATGATCACTTGGTCGTCCGCAAAATGTTATATTTACGACGTTTCTGTGTCAGCTGGAACGTCCATTACGCAGCAGTTACAGTACGTTTGATTCTTATAAGATTTTCTCTACACAGGTTTTGAACAGAGTAGGAGTTAAAGTACATCCTTGTCGGAGTCCTTTTGTGATTTTAAATTCAATGGACACCCGTTTACCCATCTTTACACAACTGCTACATCCAGTATAGAACTCCTTCACAGCTAATACATATGAAGTGAGAAAAGTAATGAGACTGATTTTTTATCAACCAAAGTCTTTATTTTTTTTTTCAAACAACAAAATTGTTCCCTGGCAGCCATACAGCGGCAGAGTCGAAAATCGTACTTCCCAGTGTTGGTAGCAATGTTGAAAGGCTTCAACTGGTAGGATTGTTAACACGTCGATCACATTCCTCTGAAAGTTCTACAGAGTCCCAAAATGCCGTCCTTTTAAGACATTTTTCAATTTCGGGAAAAGAAGAGTCACAAGGACTCCAATCAGATGAATAGGGGGGGGGGGGGGAGGAACAACAGGAACGTCTTCTCAGATCAAAAATTCCGTGATGGAAGTGGCTGTTTGACGTGGGGCGTTGTCAAGATGCAGCAACCTCCTGTCTGCAATGCCTGGTGTCAATCGATTCATCCTTTTCGTGAGCCTTTAAAGGACATGTTTGTAAAACACTTGGTTGATAGTTTTTCCTGGAGGAACAACCTCACAAGAGCACAGACACGCTCGACCTTTTCGTCGGTTTTTAAAGTTGAAGGTCTCGGTGAGCGAGGTTCATCTTCAACGTATTCGCGTCGTTTCAAAAATGATTTGTACCAGCGAAACATTTAATGCTCTTCGCAAGGAATATTCCCCAAAGGCCTGTTTCAACTTTTCAGTCGTAACACTCGTGTATTCCCCAAATTCAACAGACAACAACTCAACGACATAGCGTTGCTCTAAATTCCATTGTTCCATTTTCGTAACACACAACAAAAACACAATTTCATTGATGGCGCTCTCAAAAACTACATGATGGCTACGCGGAGCTGAAACGCGGACTGAGCATCTGGGAGGGATGAACAAACCGGTCTACACAGGTAGAACAGCACAGTGTTGCCAGATCGATCACAGTGTCGTCAGTCTCATTATTTTTCTCACGCACCTCGTAAGTCATACAGACAACATTTTTTAGTAGGCTCTTCCGCAAATTATCTATCAGGAGTATGTCGTAAGCCTCATATATATCCATTAATATCGAATTCTAGTCGTTCTCTTCTCTGTTAAACTGTATGAAGTCTCTCAACAAGAGATACTGGTTTCTGATTTGGAGGGTGTTCGCTGCGCCTTATTAGCTAGCGCAATAGAATTACCCTCAAAGGAATCTGCAGGTTACTGTACTTTACGCAATCTGAATGTGGTTCAATCTAGGGGAAACTGCCTAATCGAAGGTACCTTATGTACCAAGTGGCTATGCTTCTGTGCACCAATCAAGATAATTGTGACTGCAGTAGTGTAGGTACCACAGGATCTCCTAAATAGGACAGGCCTTGGCAGAGGAAGCATACGAAAGTGTCCCATATCTTAACAATGGGGCTAGTAATCGTCCCAGTGTGTTGAAGAAAACCATTTTAGGGAAATAATCAGTTATCGCGTTTGTTATCCTCCAGGTTACAGTTTGAAGATGTTTTCGCAAAATACTTACACTCGGCAAAATTATTTCCAGCAAATTGTGTCAATGATGACGTGTCAGTGAGAGTAAGGGACGAGGACGGATGGATTGTAGATGGAATTATGCTGGTAACATAATCTTCCAGCAAAATCACAAGGAGGAAACGTAAAAAAATGTATGAAAAAGCCTGAAAATCTAGCCAAAGTTACGTAGTGAAACAATAAAATATGGGACTGGTAACATAAAACAAATAACAAGAAGGAAAACAGGGATCAAATGTGGTACAATTCTGTAGTGTTCCTTGACATGTATCTGTCGTATGTACGCGGACTACAAGTGATACTGGCAAAAGTGGTTGCTTTTGCAAGGAATAATGCGCAACAGTCGATAAATGTGTGCCGGCCGCTGTTGTCGAGCGGTTCTAGGTGCTTCAGTCCGCAACCGCACTGCTGCTACGGTCGCAGGTTCGATTCCTGCCTCGGGCATGGATGTGTGTGATGTCCTTAGGTTAGTTAGGTTTAAGTAGTTCTAAGTCTAGGGTACTGATGACCTCGGATGTTAAGTCCCATAGTGCTTAGAGCCATTTGAACCATTTGATTTTGATAAATGTGTACACATGAAATAAGCGATACTTGCAATGATGCAGCTTAATGCTTTGCCTATAAATCTGAACACTTATCCACAAAAGCATGCAAAACGTTAATCACTGTGGTGAAGAGCCAGTATCTTACATGTGCATAGCGACAAAAGTGTTTTGTCAGACATCGCTTCTGTATAAAAAATTTGTGCAAACATTCGAAGAGTGAAGTATAAGAAGACGTGAAAAAAAAACACTTTATATAATTGCAATAGAAAAAGAAAACCGGCCGAAATTGCACAACTGGATGAAAAACATGAGATGCTATCGAAAGATAAAAGGCGTAAAAACAAACCACCCTGTAGAAAAGTACTTTAACAGTTAGTTTAGTTGCGTAAATAAATTGAGACCCCACAGAAGATGACACATAGGTGTGGGTAATATGTTTGGGTAAATATCAGAAAGAAATGCACCATGTTTTGCAGAAGGTGGAATTTAATAGCCCAAACCCTCCTATCTTATTTTCACGATGCCTACGTAAAATACAGAATGATAGCATCATACTGGTCACACATTCTTCAAATACAGCTTGTCTCAGAATTTCGGTTATACTTTCATATGGGCTGCACTGACCTGCTACGCTCCTAACAGTGCACCTCTGAATTCGTACGATATCTGCTGTCATGTCTGTTCGACAAGGACTCGAAAATGCGGCAACAATGCCGTAGAATGGTTGCACTGGCGACTTGTGCGGCACTGCCTGTACAACCGCACTCCTCTATCCCATAACCCTTCCAACAAATCCAAGTCTTCCATTCGCCCGATAGCAGAAGAGCCTCCAGGTGCAAATTCAATGAATGTGTGATGGACATAAATTTATTGTTTTGCATTGTTTGCGGAAATAAAACTGTTGTAACGTACTCGTTTTACATTTCCTCGGGCAGCACACTTTGTCCTTTTATGTATCATTAACTCCAAGAGAATACCCTCAGACTTCAAGAAGAATATAATAATTCCAATCCCAAAGAAAGCAGGCGTTGACAGATGTGAAAAATACCGAACTTTCAGTTTAATAAGTCACGGCTGCAAAATACTAACTCGAATTCTTTACAGACGAATGGAAAAACTGGTAGAAGCCGACCTCGGGGAAGATCAGTTTGGGTTCCGTAGAAATATGGGAACACGTGAGGCAATACTGACCCTACGACTTATTTTAGAAGCTAGATTAAGAAAAGGCAAACCTACGTTTCTAGCATTTGTAGACTTAGAGAAAGCTTTTGACAATGTTGACTGGAATACTCTCTTTCAAATTCTGAAGTGGCAGGTGTAAAATACAGGGAGCGAAAGGCTATTTACAATTTGTACAGAAACCAGATGGCAGTTATAAGAGTCGAGGGACATGAAAGGGAAGCAGTGGTTGGGAAGGGAGTGAGACAGGGTTGTAGCCTCTCCCCGATGTTGTTCAGTCTGTATATTGAGCAAGCAGTAAAGGAAACAAAAGAAAAATTCGGAGTAGGTATTAAAATCCATGGAGAAGAAATAAAAACTTTGAGGTTCGCCGATGACATTGTAATTCTGTCAGAGACAGCAAAGGACTTGGAAGAGCAGTTGAACGGAATGGACAGTGTCTTGAAACGAGGATATAAGATGAACATCAACAAAAGCAAAACGAGGATAATGGAATGTAGTCGAATTAAGTCGGGTGATTCTGAGGGAATTAGATTAGGAAATGAGACACTTAAAGTAGTAAAGGAGTTTTGCTATTTCGGGAGCAAAATAACTGATGATGGTGGAAGTAGAGAGGACATAAAATGTAGACTGGCAATGGCAAGGAAAGCGTTTCTGAAGAATAAAAATTTGTTAACATCAAGTATACATTTAAGTGTCAGGTAGTCGTTTCTGAAAGTATTTGTATGGAGTGTAGCCATGTATGGAAGTGAAACATGGACGATAAATAGTTTGGACAAAAATAGAATAGAAGCTTTCGAAATGTGGTGCTACAGAAGAATGCTGAAGATTAGATGGATAGATCACAACACTAATGAGGAGGTACTGAATAGAATTGGGGAGAAGAGGAGTTTGTGGCACAACGTGACTAGAAGAAGGGATCGGTTGGTAGGACATGTTCTGAGGCATCAAGGGATCACCAATTTAGTATTGGAGGGCAGCGTGGAGGGTAAAAATCCTAGAGGTAGACCAAGAGATGAATACACTAAGCAGATTCAGAAGTATGTAGGCTGCAGTAGGTACTGGGAGATGAAGAAGCTTGCACAGGATAGAGTAGCATGGAGAGCGGCATCAAACCAGTCTCAGGACTGAAGACCACAACAACAACTCCAAGAGCTTCATCCCCCATTTACACAGCGAGGGGATAACAAAATCGCGTACTAAAAACTGTAATACTTTCCTCGTTAGACTTTCTTGTGAGGTGACCGGTCTCTAGTCGTCCGAGCTCCTCACGCACACTGAGAAGGCATAGCGGAACCGTGAGTAGCTGGCAGCCAGCAGCAGTGTCGGGTGGCTGGCTACCTGGGCGATAGCTGGAGTGGTGCTCTCACAGACCACGACCCTACTGGCGAGCCCCACTCACCAGCCGGCACCTACGTCACAAGAGCTTACGCACAACTGCTCCACGCAGCCGGCTAACCTATTGTGGCCCAGTAGTCGAGAATTCCTTAAGCGGTTCTATTATTGGCGTGTTAAATCTCTATAGTGGAAATTCCGCCCGTCACTGCCATTAATGGGCAACGTGCACCAGCACTGAGGCATCTAATACTGCTTTCATTATCATTTCCTTCTCACTCAATTTTTTTTTGTTTTCATTTATGATGTAGCACACGCTGGGCGACTTACTGCGCTAGAGTGCTGCCCTCTTTTGCATCCCACTCTGCGTAAGCAAAACACAGTTCATGATCAGTCCGCAGTGGCGGTTAAAGTAAAGACCAGAGGAACAAACAGATGATTCCAGAGGTCGACGACGGTAGAGTTCACGAAATGAGCAGCCAAAAACAAAACCAGAGCTTAGCAAATATTGTCTTCTGCATACAAAAACAGTCCAGGGAGCAATCCGAGTGGCAAATCTAATACAGCGAGGTCAAACTCCACAGATCACAGGTCACGAAAGGCATCAGTGACGCCGGCCGCTGTGACCGAGTGGTTCTAGGCGCTTTAGCCCGGAACCGCGCTGCTGCTACGGTCGCAGGTTCGATTCCTGCCTCGGGCATGGATGTGTGTGATGTCCTTAGTTTAGTAAGGTTTACGTAGTTCTAAGTCTAGGGGACTGATGACCTCAGATGTTAAGTCCCATAGTGCTTAGAGCCATTTGAAGCTATTTTTGCATCAGGGACTGGCAATTGTGGGCTGTGGACAGCCAGTGGACGGATCGACGTGATATGCTTTAAGCTGCAGTTGGAATATGAAGCCCTATCATCTGTTATCTGTCTTCCATATCGACACTAGTGAATTATGAAACGTCGGACACCTAACTCAGGACGAATAACTTCAACCTTGTGACACATGATACGTCCGAGGTGATATGCAGTTCCACTGTTGCTACAGCTGGAAACTGCCACTGGCTCTTAGTCCACTACCAGTCACAGACCACAAGTCTCACCCATTACGGAAAGACCTGAAGCTCTCCACCAGAGGAGGACCAGAAGACAAAGAATTATAATCACTTTCCACTAAGCCTCGGTATTGGAGCCGAATTAGCAGAAAAACCCACCTCCACGTTGTACAAACGGATCAAACTATCCTCTACTCATTGAATCTCGCCTCTTGCGGCTTCCGATGACCTGGTAGACAATTCAGACACAGCACAACGGGTTTCTACACTGGGAGAGCAAGCCTCTGCTTTGCGTATCCTAAGAGGTGCCAATCAGCGACTCAGAATCTCTCTTGTCTGAAAAAAAAAAAGATTTCATACTAGGTAGCTACCGTTCTCACTTTAGCTTTAATTTTTTAGGGGGTGATTTTTACTCTTTTATTTTTTTTATTCAGATTGCTATTATATATTTTGGATTTATCTGAGTTCGTGGCACTTTACCACGATTTCGTTATTAAAGTTAATGTATTTAGCTTAAAAGAGTTTTTATCTTTGTCTTTAAATTGTTTTATTTTCTTTATTGGTTTGAAGATTTTATTTATTTCATCCATTTAGTGAAATTTTTTTGAGAAAAGTTAATAGAAGAGTTAAACTTCTAGTTTAATGTTTTCAAAACATATGCTTTTCCTATGCTAATTAACTTATTTTAGTTCATGGAGAGATCCAATCTTTCCAAACCGACCATTTCCAATTTCTGAAAGCAAGCTGTTAAGCTTCCCAGATAGTTGTGACCATGAAATATACGCTTTTGCTGCTCGCTAAAAGAACCTGGCCTTCACTAAAAACATGCACCAGCCACTCTGTTCGTATCATCTCAGCATTTAACATGAGAATGCTTGTAGTTTTATAGCCATCCCACCTTTTGCACAGAAGCTCAGATTACGGCAGACTCTCTTAAACCCACTTTCCACCAACTGGCCGCTTCGCAATGGTTTGCCGCCTGGCCCAGGTAAAATGTTTTGTGAACCGGCGTGTGAACCAGTGCCCTCCTGCTCGGACCCTAAGTGGGAAGAGTGGAGGTGCCCCTGGCCGGAGTCCCTCTGTAGGTACAATTAACTGAGTGCTGCTTCTCCAAATCACTAACACAATCAGGTCGCTGGACACAACATTTACCGCCCACAATCCATCTTTCTTCCTGTTCTCTGTCACCTCCACTACAGCCCTCGGGTACAAGTTCCCTACAGGCTACACATGCAGTTATATGAACATTTTGCCTAAAATTTCCGTATGTAAAAGATTCATAAACCACTCAAACCGAATGTAGTGCTGGGGAACATGGTGATGATGATCTAAAATATGAATATTAATCTGGCAGACAGTATAGGTAAAGTAAGAGAGTGGCGTGTCACTTCTCAGGGAAGGTGAGAACTAACATTAATTTTTGGAAGAGGGAAGCGTTTAGGAAACGGAACAGCGTTCTACAATGTAAAACTCATAACTAGAAACTGTTTATTAATTAGTACTTTATAACAGATAGCTACTACCTACAGTGTTATCAGCTTTTCTTTCGAGCCATCACTCTTCTGAGTCTTCATGCGATCTGTCTCAATTCCTCTCCTCTACTTACCTCTATGTATCAGACTAGCACTTACGCCCTATGCCCTACAATATTTGTTGGATATGTGCCTATCTCTGTGGTCCTCTATGCTGTCTTCCCTCTAGAGCTCTCTCGAGTACCATGGAAGTTATTCTTTGGTGTCTTAACACATAGCCTCTCATCCTGTCCCATCTTCTGGCCTGTGTTTTCCACATGTTCCTCTCTTCGCTGCTTCTGTGGGCAACTTCCTCATCACATACCTCATAACTCCCCTAAATTCTCAGCATCCTTCTATAGCATCACTTCTCAAACGCATTGATCCTCTTCTTTTTTGGTTTTCTCACAGTCCACGAATCACTTATATAGAATTCTGTGCTTTAAACGTACATCCTGGGATATTTGATACTAACAAACTTCTTTCATGAGCACTTCTTATACAGTGGTGTAATGAGTCTCTTAAAATCGATGCAGCTCTTGTTTATATGAATGCATGATGTCTGTGTAGACTATCTCAGTACGTCCCTCAGCCAGTCCACATTCCCACCTAATGCAACCTATACACAGATTCCATCCATGTCCTCCATGCTCGCTACTTTGAGTTTCCTGCAAGAGATCGAAAGTGATTGTCCAGTAGCACTGAAGGTGCCCACTGAGGAGATTCAGTTATATAAGTGCATGGTGTCTGTTCTTTGAGACATGTCTGAAAGAAACCCATGTCAGCTACATTGGGACGTTGTCGTTGTATGTAATGGAGAGTAGGAGATGAAAACATTAGCCCAAGACAAGACAATATGGAATGTCATCACTAAAGAAAAGAAAAGAAATGTATGTCAGTTACATCCTGAGTCGTTTATTGCTGCTTCTTGTTCATGCAAGCGATGAATGACAATCATTAACGTTCCCAGTTCACATTCTGGAGGTGTGGGTTCAAATCTCTCTCCAGTCATCCAAATTTAGATTTTTCGTGTTTAGTTTAAACTGAGTAAGGGATTGTTCCTTACTTATCTTTGCACACTGTGAGCTTGTGCTCACGCTTTAATGATCCATCGACGGTCTATTAAATCCCAGTTTAAGTTCCTTAATTCTTGCTCATGGCATGCCAAGATAAATACTGAAATCCAACTCCACCACATGAAAAACTCTACACTTCAACATGCACAGAGAATTAATCCAGATTTTCTGTCATCGTGTATATGAAAGGTCTGTCCTATTCCCTCTTATGCCTATGAAGAATCACTTCACACCACGTGAAAAATTTCTATGGTGAAGATGAGACTGGTTAATTGTTATCTTTTAGTTGCTGTAGGCTGCGACAACTGGCGATTCTTCTCGCCTTTTGAGGACTGACAATGCTTGTCCCTATCGAGTTCTGTTGATCAGCGTGATCCTAGGAATGAAATCATGTAACACATGCCTGTGGCGTTCTTGGAAATATGCTGCAACCAGCCGAATGACACCAATGGCTGTTTCACAGACAATGATTGCTTCTCTTCTCTTGGATAGTAGAATGTTCCTCAGAATAACCAATCAGTTATGTAGAAACACCCGTGTCTTACACATATTAAGCAGTGTTCACCTCTCAAAGTGATGACATATTGAACCTGAATCGATGGATATCAATTACGGTAGTTCCGCTTGTTACTTATTTATTCCACTAATTTCAAAACTGCTCTCTTGTGGGTTTCATCACACATACAACAACTAGGGAGTACCTACAGCACCTAAAAGCGAATATTTTCCCTAGAAGTTATCAAAATGGATTAAAAGCTTCTTTTCAATCAACACGCGATACTGTAAAGCAGCAAGGCATTCATCTTGTCTCTTTCCATTTAATATGATAATTAATTCAGCTACAGAATAATGTTGAGGCAGGATCTCTAACAATAATAGCTTTACAAAATTGTTAAGGCTTTCGTGGCCATTGTTGACAAACTGCCTATTGGCTTCTGTCTTGGGTTCTTCGGCCGACGTTCATCTAATGATTTTACTGACGTTTCGTCAGCACGAGTGGCTGCCATTGTCAAAGCTTCACCCTCTATTGCCGGTGGTGAATAGCTTTGAAGAGTTCATATGACTCCAATGACTGTACAAGCTGTCTTCTCGGCAACTTCTTGTCTTAATTAGAGTTTTCATACTTAACCTCATGTGGATCTGTTCTTCATTTTTCTGAGAGAGTTCGGGAATCACACACACAATGGGCTCAGAACGGGTGACATGGGATCTGACAGATAAAAACACGCCATAATATGTAGCAAGGACAAAGGCGTTCATGTAAACAGAGCCATGCCCTGCCTCAGTTAGAGATAGATGCGTTATCAGTGTGAAAGTTGCATCGCTAAGACGTTCCCTGGTGGAAAGCCGCTTTTGTTTGGCCTTTTAGCACATTTCCACTTTGGCGGAGTGAGCAGAGCTGTGGGGTGGAAGAAAGAACTTGTATCAGCAGGAATATGGCGCCCTGCTGTATTCAGATTAGTGCCTTCAACAGACAAAAACCTCCGGTTTTCCAAAAATATGAAGAGGCCACAAAAGTAGCAGCTAGTCTCAGGTACAGTTTTTTTTTTTTTGTTTTAAATTTCCCAGGACCTGGCAATCAAGGCTTCCTGGTGGATGTGAAAATGATGATTGGAAAATTCGTGCGGCATCATGAGATCAGATTTTTAGAGAACAGAGGAGGATAGAAAAGTCAGTGGAGTTTTTTGTGTGACACACTTTCTTGGCAGGATTGGTGAAATGCACCATTGGTGGACTAAGAATACTTGTAAGATTATCAGAATTCATATTTTCTTCGTGAGAAGGAAAGAGCTTATGATGGATAAGAGGATACTTCGACGTGGGTCTTAGAGCTCAACACATATCTGCAGGCTGTGGTGTCCTCTGGAGCAGCCGAATGGGGATCCAACGTTCGAGTCTACAGAAGCCCGACCATAGCGTCGCACTTCAGAGAGCCAGAGACACAGCCAACACACTATTCGGATGATTCAGTTTGTCTGACGTTCATGCTATATTTTTATACTTTTTAGCTTTGTTGGTTGTCGGAAACTCAAATGTGTTTTCAGGTATGTGCCTCTTTCAATAAATTATTACGTTCATTCAAATCACAGTTTTTGTTAACGCCTTACATATTTTCATTTTTTATATTTGGCAGTTCTCCCTTCACGACCCACAGCTAGGGCCTTAGCACTTCTACGCATTTATTAATTCTTCTGTGCACCGTACTTTACCTCGGGTCTTAAGGATGAGCGTCTGTCTCGTAATTAATTTTCTGAGTCAAGTTTTTATATTCAACACACATGCGGTTTTTCTACGCATGACATACTTTGCTACTTGATTCGTCATCGTATACTGCTCTTCGCTTTTGTACATTCTGTTCCTGTCATAGGTGACAATAATAAATTTTTGATATTTATTGGGTACTTGTATTTAGCTTTGTCATACATTATGTCGTTTCTTGTGATCATCTGGATTCTCTCGCCATGGTATGTTCACTGCCCTGTTCGGCCTATTCCCTTTTTACAGTATTGTTCAGTGTTGTTGCTAATATTGTTAATTTACTCGCTGCAGTAATTATGACAGATCGTTTGCTTACTAGGAATTACATATAAAATATAAGCAAAGATAGAATACAGACGTCTTGACGCAATGGGAGAAGAATTCTAGTGGACAGAAGTGTTTCTGTAAAGGTAGAGTGTAACACACTTAACAGAAAAACTCCGAGAAATTAATATTCGCATTTATTCTAATTTTATTGTGTATGAAAACGTATTTGATAAGGTAAACAGAATCTATTTATTTCAAGTCCCCGCAGTATCTAGTACGGGCAATACAAAGTGTGTATGACACAACTTGTGATATAATTTTAAATGGAGTGGCAAAAGCAAAAATAACCCAATGAACTTGATAGTTGGGTACCCATTGTCAGCTTCTCTATAGCTTTATCTTGACAATTTATTAAAGGAATGCAAAAACTATTACTAAAACACACTGAAATAAATAATGCTGCACTATGCAGACGAACAAGTGATTTTAGGTGGAACAGAAGGAGATTTACAACGTAAGGTTGAAACTTCCCCTTTGAATGTAAAGAATGACAGTGCTGGAGAAACTCTAACGTTATTAGATTTTCAAACGGCTGAGCAAAACTCAACGTACTCCGACAGTTTTCTCTTTACTTACTCTGATCATCACTAAACTGACACACAATGTTTTTAGCGCAACGCAATCTGACTTTGGATAATCCCTACAAAAGAATGGCCCTCACTAACAATAACCTATACCTTTCATGAATCACCTACCTCACAAAAATCTTCGCTACTCGAACTACTGCAGTACAGTGAGCGCCAATACTGCCAGCTAAGGAAAAGATTCTAACTTCTGAAGGCACTAACTACTGATAGGCATAGTTACCAAATGAAAGATTTTGATGGAGAACAAACAATGTATTTACCTTAATAGCGTTCAAAAGTCATGACATCCAGTCTTACAAATTTCCTTTTTCTGACAGACACACGTCCAGATCGTCCGCTCTCAAAACTCTGCCATCTCTCTCCCCACATCCACCACTGCTGGTGGCCCACCTCCAACTACACAAAGCTACGCTCTGTTCACATCCAAATGCCCAGCACTACAACAGCAAATATTCCAACAATGCAAACTAGCCACAGACTGCACACAGCACAATCAGTGATTTTCATACAGAGCGCTACGTGGCGTTACCAACATAAAAACCTAAACAGCCTGCTTACATAGCCCCTATGCTCCCCTGCTTGTGAAAGCAGCAGATGAATGTAATTTTGTACAGCGACGCAATATAGAAATTAAATAAATTTCTTTACCTTTGGTGTGACATTCTTACATATCGAAGGATGATGTGACTAGAAAGCTGCAGAAATTCGAGTACTTGTGTTGTACACTCAAATGGAAATGGAAATGAGCGTTTGGCGTCATTGTGCGGGAGGCCCTTACGGGGCAGGTCCGGCCGCCTTGGTGCAGGTCTTATTACATTCGACGGCACATTGGGCGACCTGTGCGCCGGATGGGGATTAATTATGATGAAGATGACACGTGAGCGGAGAAAATCGCCGACCCAGCCGGGAATCGAACCCGGGCCCCCTAGGACGGCAGTCCGTTAGCTGACCATTTTTTTTTTAATCGCATTTTGTTCGTTTTCGTTCATTGCATCTGCTCGTGGCAGACGACGCAAGACAACCGTTTCAGTTCGTCGTTGATTCATTAACTCAGTTTTTTTATTACATAGGGCAACTAACCCTCTGACCGAACACGCTGAGTTACCGTGCCGGCTACCGTTCAGCTATCGGGGCGGACTGCACTCAAATGGTTCAAATGGCTCTGAGCACTATGGGACTCAACTGCTGTGGTCATAAGTCCCCCAGAACTTAGAACTACTTAAACCTAACTAACCTAAGGACATCACACACATCCACGCCCGAGGCAGGATTCGAACCTGCGACCGTAGCGGTCGTGCGGTTCCAGACTGTAGCGCCTTTAACCGCTCGGCCATTCCGGCCGGCACACTCAAATGGGAATTTGAAACCGTTTGAAAGGATACATTGCTTAAATTTCATAAAGTAACTGCCATACCAACGTTGTTAGCTGAGTGCAGATGTTGAATCCTTTCTAATCGACAAATGAAAAATAATAAAAAGTGTACAGAGGAGCATTCTGAGAGCAGTAGCTGACTACACATTGCCTGAGTTGAAGAGAATGAAGATATTAGGAAAGAATTTAACATATGTAATATGAATGAAGAAACAGTGAAAAGAGAAAAATATGGAAAGAGCATATGACAATAACTCAAGGAACTTGAACACAATAGTCGAGAAATACAAGAAAAAGGAAGGAAGTTCGGTCGGTAAATAAGAGACGGACAGGGTAATGTAACTGAGGTTGGAACAGGTAAGAGACGACTTAATCCTTGAATTTGACGATGACGGTGTCGCTATCCTAGTAAGTACCACCTCCAATGCCGGCCGGAGTGGCTGTGCGGTTCTAGGCGCTACAGTCTGGAACCGCCTGACCGCTACGGTCGCAGGTTCGAATCCTGCCTCGGGCATGGATGTGTGTGATGTCCTTAGGCTAGTTAGGTTTAAGTAGTTTTAAGTTCTAGGGGACTGATGACCTCAGAAGTTGAGTCCCATAGTGCTCAGAGCCATTTGAACCATTTGAACCACCTCCATTACAATTTGTGATGTAAGTGAGCCACATACTACCAGTTATCAAAAGTTAGCAGGACATTTTAATGTTAATATTTTCTTTGCAGTGTATCGGTATTTCCCGTTTTATAAGGTGATATGCAAGGGGTGTATCAGCTGCCATCACTTGCTTCGAGGACTGACGTAAAATTTCGTGTAATAACGACTCTGCGAGTAACCGAAAATTCTGCTTTTAAAATTCTCGGAGGCCCGAAAGAAGTAGCGAGATAAAGTTTTTTAATAACGACCTCGCTATCTGCGAAAGCCGAAAATTAACTTCCTGTCACGCACATCGGCTTAAGCAGGATACGGCCGGCGCTGGGGAGTTTGTGGCAGAGCTGCGGAGGAAGCCCCAACCCCCGCCTCGCCGCGCCGACGGCGAGGGCGGCGGACTCCAGGTCCTGCAAACCTGCTACGCCACGTCAGAACTGCAGTGAATGCAGTCATTGTTTATTAGTGTGGTAAAGATACTTCTTAAGATTCGGAATGTGAGTTAAAGTACGGAAAAGTCATCTAAATCTTGTTCAGAAACCCGACTACAGCTAAAGGAGCCGAACGATACGAAGGGGAGGCAGTAGTTAAAGGAGTGCATCAAGGTTTTGTTTTATCCCACATGAATTCAACAAGCAGTAAAGGGAACCAAGCAGAAATTTAGAAAAGAAAGTAAACTCCAGAGCGAATTTTGCCAGAGTTGGCAAGATGAGTTCAGCGCAACAGTTAGTGTCTTGAAAAGAGATTATCGTATGAAACTCGCTAAAACAATGGAAATTGTAAGGGGTCCGTAGGCCCTTACTATAAGTTTGCACTCGGCACAGGTCGAAGGGCAAACAATCGATAGTGTCGGGTTGCGAGAGCGAGTGTGAGTGAAGTCAGTTCCCAGGTTGCAGGCCCAGCGGTGTGGAGGCCTGTTGCGGTAATGCAAAGTTTACCGACAAAGGGAGTGGCCATCGCCGCGGTTTAACCCCTTTGTGTTAGGATAATACGGGAAAGTGAAAAGGTATAATTACGAGAGTGATCAGTGATATTTCTGTGCCGATATCTGTGGTTTCGCGTCTACCGCGCCGGCATCATTTGGATTGCAGTGTTGGATTGCAGTGTTGGATTGCAGTGATTGAATTTGCGTGTGACGATTATGAATAACGAAGAAGCCTGTGCTGAGATTAGCCGTGATTAAATATGTATGACGAAGGCAGTGGCTGTCTCCTTTTTCTTGTGTTTTAGAGACGAATATAGGTTCTTGATTAATGAAGCTGTGTTGGCGTTCTTCTTGTCACCAGACATTTCATTATTACAGCATCTGAGAAGGACAAAATGGAATGTAACAACTCCGTAGCAGTCAAATCCGATTGCCAGCCCCATTAGGTACACGGTCACATTAATTAATATTTATTTGGGCTGCTATCAGATCCCGATCGAGCGGGATACATAAATCGGAGGTGTTACACCATTGGCTTACCGTGAAAGGACTAGTGCAATTTTCGGACGAATCGTAAAGAACAATAGGTAATTTTGTCTTGCTTAACGCGAGAAAATATTTTTTTCCAATGTTGGATCGAGACAGAGCATAAACTTAAAAATCGCGACAAGAAGGAGTGCATTTTGAACAATACGAAGTAATAGCATCTTACGATTGTGACTAAACTGTTTCCTTGCCATATTAGATAAGAATAATAGTGTCAATAAACTGTGTTATAATGTGCAAATGCGTAAATCCGCGCGGAAAACTGAAAAGTGAACACTAAAAAAAAGACACGTGTGAACATTAAAACACCAAAACGAGCCAAGAATTCGTCACGAAAGTTTTAAAGGAGTGTTTAGTGGTAATATTTTGACTGAAATTGCTCTTTGAATAGTGAAAATCGGACAGCTTCTTGTGGACCCATAAACTGTTATGTGGACGACAATTCGTGTGGCGACGCAATTGTTGAGTGACGTCACGCAGACCCGTGTAGCAGTTGCGCCAAAGAGCTTCATGATTTCACATGTCATCCCAACTACCTGTGCAAGGAGTAGTTCAAGCACAGACGCACTACACCGAGCGCCGACCCGGCATCTAGCGGCCGAACTACAACTACGCCCGCCTGCAGCGCCACGGAGCGGCCGGCTGAGAACTACGACATCCCGCCACAGCGAGCAGCGCGACTTCGAGACACCGAGTGCCGACCCGGCATTTAGCAGCCGAACTACAAACTACGCCCACCTACAGCGCCACGGAGCGGCCGACGGAGAACTATGATGACTCGCCACAGATCTTCAGCGCGACTTCACGCGGCTCCGGCAGCAGTACAGCGCCACGCCCACTTCAAACGTCAAAACATCGCGACTCGTGGTAACGTCAGTTGGTGAGTGAAGACGACTGGTTGACATAACATTTAATTGTAGTGTGCAGTCTTCACGATAAATAAGCATTTGTAAACTGAGTTTCGCGTTAGGAAAAGTGCCCAATTACAGTAATTTCCAAAAAGTTTGCGAAACATACTCTGAAATATAGCATACTTATTTATGCATACTGCGTTGTCTAAATGGTAGTTATACAGATATGCTTATTGTTTTTGGGGATTTTAATTTATAGATTTTATGAGTGGTGTGATTTATCTTGTTTAGTACATTTTACATAAGCTGTGTATGTGAGAATTGATATTTGAAGTTATTAGGTTTTGAGAGTTGTTATGTTCGGTATTCGTATGTAGTGTATCAATTTTGGGATTAACTGAAAATACTGCAGGTACTGTTTGATTAGTTTCATGGTAATTAGGAGTGTTCTGGGTTACTAGGGGTTATTTTGTATTACTTGCCTGTGCATTAAAAATAAACCAAACATGTCTACTGAAGATAAGCAGGTTTGTGAGGCAGTAGTTGAAAGGAAAGGGATAGGACAGGAGGACAGAGATGATTCAGGAATCAGTGGTTATGGATTGTCATTAGATAGCCCATTAGCACATTCAACTAGTTATCCCAAGACACCGGGACAAACGGCGAGAAATAAGCCAGTTTCAGAGGATGCAGATATACGATCGATGTTGGCAGCCTTGCTAAAAGAAACTAGAGAGAGGGAAGAAAAGTTCCGCAAATCAGTAGAGAAACGTTTACAAGAAAATAACGCATCATTAGAGAAAGGTCTCAGAGAATCATTAAAAGAAGATTTACAAGAAACTAACGCATCGTTAGAGAAGAGTTTACAAGAAACTAGAGAAAGCTTAGAAAAGTCATTTAAGTAAACCCTAACAGAAGAGCTCAAAACATCGGAAAGAAAGATCGAATATAATCTGAAGAAGGAAATACAGGAATTAGAAGAACAACTAAAGATGAACATCAACGAGAGAGAGAGTAAGCTACAGAAGAATATAGACCAAGTCCAGGGAGACGTGGAGAAGATGGAAGGAAAGTTAACAAAATAGATAGAAGACGATATTGAAGAAACGAAAGCCGAGTTGGGAGAAAGAATCAATGAAGTGGAAACAAATTGCAATCATCGAATCGCCGAGGTGACACAGATGCAGAAACAATGCAATGATGCGGTTAAGGGGATAGGAGATAGGCAAAACCAACTGGCTGTCAATCTGAGAAATGCTATAGCTGTGCAACGAGAAGAGGATAACAAGAGGGTTGCAATGGAGGTCAGGCAATTACAACAGGGAGTGCAGCAATTGGAGAGCAAGACTGAAGAAATCGATAAACGAATTAGCAATGCCACTTTAACCTTTGGGGAAGGTAGAGTCGTTACCTTGATGAGCAATGATAATCGGTACATCCAAAATAACACAGGGTAGAAATTTAGACCGAAAGGAGGGTTGCACCCAATGATATTTATGAAATGGTTAAAAGGAGTTTTCCCAGCACATTTTAAAGACTCAGACCAGATTCAATTTGCAATAGATAGAATGGAAGGTGAGGCCTTCACTTGTGGAGTCAGGAAGAAGGAAGGGACTACTAGTTATGATCAGTTTGAAGAGGAATTCTTGAAGAAATACTGGTCTAAAAGTCATCAGTGTGCAGCAATTGAGGACCTATTCCACCGCAAGTCACTTAGTACATGGAGAGGAACGTTGAGAGAGTATGCCGAACATTTGTGGGAATTGAACGAGACCTTGGAACAACCCCTGAGTGATGACATAATGATATCAGCGGTAAAAAGAAGAATGAGCCAGAGAATGCAAGAAACTGTATCCGGGAGCCTAATTAAAGATAGGGAGGCCTTGATGGAAATACTGGAACAGTTGGAATCTGTTCGATCACAGGAACACAATCAAGTTAATGATCGAAACCGAGGGGGAAGTAATGACCCAAGGAATCATTTTGGTAATTCGTCTAATTATAGAGGAAGAGGTGGTGGCCATAGGTACAGGAACCATGGTGGTGAACGGCAATGGAGAAATGATTGGAGAAGGAGTGAAGAACCAAGAGATCATGAGAGAGGATGGGATAGGCGGAGGAATGACACAGTGCATATAGAAGAGGCGGAGAGACGAGAAAACTGAATGACACTCCAGATGAAGTCCGGTCAGGAGTGAGAGCCACAAGGACCAGAGTAAACCTACTAAGACACGACAATGGTGGAGATCTGAGAGAAGAGCTACTGGAGGAAAGAAGTAGGATTCCCAAAGAACCCATACTACCCATGATAAGGATCAAGCTATGTGGACTGAATATTGAGGCATTAATAGATACAGGAAGTGAAGCATGTGCAGTATCCAAGAGGTTATATGAACAGATACTAAAAGCAAATATTAGTTTGCCTAGTTTCCCGGTGAGTGGAGTGAGAATTGTGAACGCGTTGGATGCAAGGAGTAAACCTATTAAAGAACAAGTGTTGATTACCTTCGAGATAGAGGGAGAAGAATACGAAGCAACATTTTTGGTGGTGGCCGGATTGAACACATCAATTATTTTAGGGATAGATTGGTTGAATGAAGTTGATGCAGTAGTGAGTTTTGATGAAGGTGCTATCAAGGTCAAAGGAAGAAAGGGAGATGAGAAGAGATTAAAGTTTGCTGAGGGGAGCGCAATCGAAGAAGAGGAGGAATTCAGAAGGATAAATTTGTGTCATGAAGAGGAACCCACCATGGGATACGGGGAAGAGGAACTACGTAGAAGAAGAAGTGTTGATATACCCTGAGGGATTAGCACGAGAGGATAGACATAAAGAGGATAAGATCAGTAAAAAGTTGGAGGAGATGACACACCTAGATGAGGGGACTAAGAGGAAATTAGCCACAGTATTATACAGACGTTGTAAGGTATTTTCTCAACGGCCAGGTATCATGAAAGGGGTGGAGTGTAAGCTAAAGATAAAGAACCATAAACCGTTCAATGTAAAACAGTATTCCATTCCCCAGGCGACATGAAGAGCAGTAGATGAAGAGATACAGAGGATGATGGACCTTGGTGTTATAGAAAGGGCCAACAGTCAATATAACAACCCCCTGTTTGTTGTTGATAAGAAGGATGAAGAGGTGAGGATAGTTTTGGATGCACAAACAGTGAACAAAATCATTGAGCCAGAGCGGGACAAACCTGAGACTATAGAAGAACTGATTCAAAAATTCCGAGGAGCAAAGGTGCTTAGTAGTAACGACTTAACTGCTGGTTACTGGCAAATACCATTGGCCACAGAGTCCCGCCAGTATACAGCATTTACTTATGGAGGAAGATGCTATCAATTTAGAGTGTTGCCATTTGGGCTTAATGTTACAGTGTCTGAATTCATAAGAGCGATGGATAAGATACTAGGCGAGGAGTTACTTAAACAGGTCACTGTCTACGTGGATGACCTCTTGATAGCAAGTGAATCACGGGAAGAACATTTGAATAGATTGGATGCAATCTTGGCAGCTTTTGAAACTGCAGGGGTAACTGTAAACCTGGACAAGTCGGAATTTGGCAAATCCAAGATAAAATTCCTGGGCCATGTAATATCTGAGGAGGGTATCTATCCTGATCCTAGTAAAATGGAGGCTATTAGAAATTTTCCGACCCCCCCCCCCCCCCCATAGTAAGAAGCAGTTGCGAGCATTCTTTGGGGTTTGTGAGTTTTATAGAAAATTTGTCAAAGGATCTGTACTTAATGCCCCGAGTATGAGGGAACTGAACAAGGTGAGGATGCCATGGCATTGGAGTGCAGAGTGCCAAGCCGAGTTTGAGAATATCAAGGAAGCACTATATAGTGCAGATATATTGTACCACCCGCATTTTTCCAAGGATTTTTATTTAGGAGCAGACAGGTCTGACTATGGACTAGGAATACATTTGTACCAAATGGAGAGGAGCGGAAATGGTGAGAGTGTAAGAACAATAGCGTTCGGTAGCAGAAGTTTAAATGCTTGGGAGAGGAAATATTCGATTACTGAAAGGGAGGCATTGGCAATTGTGTGGGGGTTTAAGCGTTTCCGGTATTATTTGGCCGGGAGGCATGTGAAAGTAGTGACTGACCATAAGGCCCTTACATTTCTGACCACAAGCAAGTTGAGGCATAGCAGACTAACGCGATGGGCCCTGGAATTACAGGACTACGACTTCGAGATTACCAGCTGACTCGAGAGGAATGTTGGTGGACAGGCCAGAAGGAGAAGGAGTTAGAATTAACCTGATGAAAGGAGTACAGTATGAAGAATTCATAAGGAAGTTCCTAAAGAATGTGCACAGGGAACAGAACGAGGACGAGAAATTAAAGACAATTAAAACCAAATACAGGTGTGCAGGAGAGGAAAAAAATTCGCACATTTTATTATATTGATAATGGGATACTTTATAAAAGAAACAAGGAGAGTGAGGAGAACTGGAAACTCTGTGTGCCTGAGCATGTGGTAGAAAAGTTAATTTGGTATACGCACTATAGTAATGCGCATTATGGACCGAAGAAGTGTCTGGAAAAGTTGAAGTTAGATTGTGCATTCAACAACATGGGAAGGCGTATACATAAGATACTGAGTACATGTGACACCTGTCAAAAATCTAAAACGACTACAGTACAGCACAAAGGATATATGCATCCAATTGTACCAACAGCAATTAAGGACATAGTTGCAGTGGATCTCTTTGGGCCACTTCCTGCCTCACGAGGGAATTACACACAAATCTTAGTAGTGGAAGAACTGGTTTCCAAGTACATAAAATTTTACCCGTTGAAGAAAGCCACTAGTAGAGCCATCATTAACCATTTTGAGAAAGACTATTTTCAAAAGGTGTGTATTCCTAAGCGAATTTTGAGTGATAATGGATCACAATTTAGGTCAAAGGAGTGGACAGAGATGCTAAATGAGCACAGAATAGAGCAAATTGCCATTTCTAGGAGTAGGCCAGCTTCTAACCCAGCAGAACGAACAATGAAGGACTTGAACCGTTTATGCCGAACATACTGTCATAGGAAGCATGGTTCATGGAAAGAATATCTGGAAGATATTGAGCGGGTCAGGAATCACCTCCCACATGATTCTACAGGGATTGCACCATGTGAGGTATTGCTCAATCAAGAACCCGACAGTATTTTTTGTGAGTTGGTAGTCTACCCACCCAGAAGTTCATTGACTTGGGAAAGGAAATTGGAGCTAGTGGAATTAAGTATGAAGGAGAAGGCTAGAAAAAGACAGGAAAGACACGACAAGCTAGTGAAACCGATAACTTACCGAGTGGGAGACTTGGTGCTAGTAAAGGTTCATGCAAAATCAAAGAAAATAAACTCTGAAATACATAAATTTAACCACGTTTATAAGGGACCGTACAGGATTATAAAAATTGGTCATCCTAACACTGTGGAGTTGGAATATGCATGGACAAAGAGAGTGCATGGTAAGGAACATGTGGAGAACATAAAAAGGTACTACTCACACGAGAACAGGGATAACTCAGATGAGGAAGGGGAACTCGATTAGGGCAAATGTCTGAAATGAGAGTGTTCAAGCTCCTTGATGTAGTTGAGTAGGACATGTTTAGAACATTTAGTTGATAACGGACATTTGAAAAAGGAAAATGTTTATTTACATTGTGTTTTCTGATGTATTATAGTTAGAATTGGATATTTCATATCAACGATTACCCAAGAATGGGTATAAAACCTGTAACAACTAATCTGTAGTATAATAATTCATTTGTCATGTGTTCAAGTAATAATTTTTGATTGTATGTTGTGTGTTTCATTCAATATTGGACCATAGAGGACTATTGCTGTTTGATATAAAAAAATGTAATTTGGACAATGCCATGTTTATGAGGTGTAATAACCTTTTGTAGAAATTATTGTGGAGGCAGCCCACTACCGGAGTCGAGGGATTATTTAGTGAATAGTAATTTCATTAATTATTTACACTATGTGTTTTGTTCAGATGTAGCAATGTCTAATTCCCTTGCCGATTCTTTTACGCCAGTGGCTCCAAAGAAGTTTTCGAGGGCGGGGATGTAAGGGGTCCGTAGGCCCTTACTATAAGTTTGCACTCGGCACAGGTCGACAGGGCAAACAATCGACCGTGTCGGGTTGCGAGAGCGAATGTGAGTGAAGTCAGTTCCCAGGTTGCGGGCCGAGCGGTGTGGAGGCCTGTTGCGGTAATGCAAAGTTTACCAACAAAGGGAGTGGCCATCGCCGCGGTTTAACCCCTTTGTGTTAGGATAATACGGGAAAGTGAAAAGGTATAATTACGATAGTGATCAGTGATATTTCTGTGCCGATATCTGTGGTTTCGCGTCTACCGCGCCGGAATCATTTGGATTGCAGTGTTGGATTGCAGTGTTGGATTGCAGTGTTGGCTTGCAGTGATTGAATTTGCGTGTGACGATTATGAATAACGAAGAAGCCTGTGCTGAGATTAGCCGTGATTAAATATGTATGACGAAAGCAGTGGCTGTCTCCTTTTTCTTGTGTTTTAGAGACGAATATAGGTTCTTGATTAATGAAGCTGTGTTGGCGTTCTTCTTGTCACCAGACATTTCATTATTACAGCATTTGAGAAGGACAAAATGGAATGTAACAACTCCGTAGCAGTCAAATCCGATTGTCAGCCCCATTAGGTACACGGTCACATTAATTAATATTTATTTGGGCTGCTATCAGATCCCGATCGAGCGGGATACATAAATCGGAGGTGTTACAAAATGGAGTATTGTCCTATTAAGTCATGATATGGTGAGGCAGTTGTATTGTACAGGGTGGTCCATTGATCGTGACGGGGCCAAATATCTCACGAAATAAGCGTCAAACGAAAAAACCACAAAGAATGAAACTTGTGTAGCTTGAAGGGGGAAACCAGATGGCGCTATGGCTGGCCCACTAGATGGCGCTGCCATAGGTCAAACGGATATCAGCTGCGTTTTTATTACATATTCGTGTAGCAAGTAAAGAATTATGAATGTTTTAGTTGGATCACTTTTTTCGCTTTGTGATAGATGGCGCTCTGATAGTCACAAACATATGGCTCACAATTTTAGACGAACAGTTGGTAACAGGTAGTTTTTTTAAATTAAAGTACAGAACGTAGGTACGTTTGAACATTTTATTTCGGTTGTGCCAGTGTGATACATATACCTTTGTGAACTTATCATTTCTGAGGTAGCATGCTGGTGCTGCGTGATTACTTGTAAATACCACATTAATGCAATAAATGCTCAAAATCATGTCCGTCAACCTCAATGCACTTGGCAATACGTGTAACTACATTCCTCTCAACAGCGAGTAGTTCGCCTTCCGTAATGTTCGCACATGCATTGACAATGCGCTGACGCATGTTGTCAGACGTTGTCGGTGGATCACGATAGAAATATCTTCAACTTTCCCCACAGAAAGAAATCCGGGGACGTCAGATCCGGTGAACTTGCGGGCCATGGTATGGTGCTTCGACGACCAATCCACCTGTCAAGAAATATGCTATTCAATACCGCTTCAACCGCACGCGAGCTATGTGCCGGACATCCATCATGTTGGAAGTGCATCGCCATTCTGTCATACAGTGAAACATCTTGTAGTAACATCGGTAGAACATTACGTAGGAAATCGGCAAACATTGCACCATTTAGATTGCCATCGATAAAATGGGGGCCAATTATCCTACCTTTCATAATGCTGCACCATACATTAACCCGCCAAGATCGCTATGTTCCACTTGTCGCAGCCATTGTGGATTTTCCGTTACCCAATAGTGCATATATGCCGGTTTACGTTACCGCTGATGGTGAATGACGCTTAGTCGCTAAATAGAACGCGTGCAAAAAATCTGTCATCGTCCCGTAATTTCTCTTGCGCCCAGTGGCAGAACTGTACACGACGTTCAAATTCGTCGCCATGCAATTCCTGGTGCATACAAATATGGTACGGGTGCAATCGATGATGATGTAGCATTCTCAACACCGACGTTTTTGAGATTCCCTCAGTCCGGAACCGCGCGACTGCTACGGTCGCAGGTTCGAATCCTGTCTCGGGCATGGATGTGTGTGATGTCCTTAAGTTAGTTAGGTTTAAGTAGTTCTAAGTTCTAGGGGACAGATGACCACAGATATTAAGTCCCATAGTGCTCAGAGCCATTTGAACCATTTGAGATTCCCGATTCTCGCGCAATTTGTCTGCTACTGATGTGCGGATTAGCCGCGACTGCAGCTAAAACACCTACTTGGGCATCATTATTTGTTGCAGGTCGTGATTGACGTTTCACATGTGGCTGAACCCTTCCTGTTTCCTTAAATAACGTAACTGTCCGGCGAACGGTATGGACACTTGGATGATGTCGTCCAGGATACCGAGCAGCATATATAGCACACGCCCGTTGGGCATTTTGATCACAATACCCATACATCAACACGATATCGACCTTTTGTGCAATTGGTAAACGGTCCATTTTAACATGGGTAATGTATCATGAAGCAAATACCTCCGCAATTGGTAAACGGTCCATTTTAACATGGGTAATGTATCATGAAGCAAATACCTCCGCACTTGCGGAATGTTACGTGATACCACGTACTTATACGTTTGTGACTATTATAGCGTAATCTATCACAAAGCGAAAAAAGTGGTCCAACTAAAACATTCATATTTCTTTACGTACTACACGAATATGTAATAAAAAATGGGGGTTCCTATTTTAAAAAATGCGGTTGATTTCTGTTTGACCTATGGTAGCGCCATCTAGCGGGCCACTCACAGC
Source organism: Schistocerca piceifrons (assembly GCF_021461385.2). Taxonomy (NCBI): domain Eukaryota; kingdom Metazoa; phylum Arthropoda; class Insecta; order Orthoptera; family Acrididae; genus Schistocerca; species Schistocerca piceifrons. The sequence goes on along the minus strand of NC_060140.1, from coordinate 773,614,889 downwards.
GCCATCTGGTTTCCCCCTCAAGCTAGAGAACTTTCGTTCTTTGTAGTTTTTTCACTTGATGCTTATTTCGTGAGATATTTGGCCCGGTCACCATCAATGGACCACCCACCCTGTATAGAGAGACACAAGTAGCGTTCAACTTTCCATCCATTTAAAAAAGTTTTGAACGGTTCCTACAAAGGTTTTCACCTTTGTACTGCCCAATCACATTAATATTGTCATCTGTCAAGTGTCTGAATAATCACCGCTGGGAGGCGTGCAGAAAGTGTGTCAGTGAGCTTCTGGTAGGCACCGAGAGCCATGCCGACTTCAGTGTCGTAGCCTGCCGCTCTAGGTTTCTCAGTCGATTCTGGCATTCTTCGAACCACACATGTACACTTCCTGGTGTGTGACATGTTGCATTGTGCTGGTGACTGATGCCATCGCTCCGAGGAGAACCGAGCTTCATACAGAAATGCGCGTGGTGCCTAACGACAGATGCATGCTTGTGTTGATCCACTGTATATTGGAGAAGGAAGAGATCAACCAGTGAATGCCATTTTCAGACGTTTCAAGCTGTGTGCTTAAAAGGTCATCTGTCTGATGGAGCATGAAACGTTATTCATTTGAAAAGGCCAACCGTTACCACTCATTGGTCGACAGTAGTGGGGCAACAACGTATCAGAGCGTTTTGTTAGTGCAGGTTGATCATATTCAGGGGCAGAATACATTCCAAGGTCAAACCTATAGTTCTCTTTTGATTGACAGGTCCTTTACCGAATGTTCTGACCTCCTGGTGACAATCTGTCCTTCTGAGAAATCTGCCCATCCCACCCCCTCCCCCTCCTCCTCCTAACCCCTCTGGGAATTCCCCTCGCCGCTACGAGCACACTTTTGATATCAATTTCATTGAATAATTGATTAAGTCAGTCAATTAATTAACCCATAAAGTCTCGAAACCCCTCCCCTTCCCCTCCCTCAGCCAGAAACTGAGTTTAGTGGCCATTTGGTGGGAAATCGATTGCAGTGTATGGCATATTGCTTAAACAATTTCTAGTGCACAAGGCAATGTGTGGAACATCGTTTATTGAAACAATTGATTTAGTTCAAGACTTTCTCAGGAAACTGACTGCAGTGTATGGAACACTGTTTATGTAAATAATATGTGGGTGACATGGTAGTATGGAGTACTCAAACAATTGTGGCGCTTTTTTATTCTGATTGCACATGGAAAAATGCTGAGTGTGCTTAGTTTATATTTGCTGCTGCAGACAGGGATGTTAAGGTACTTATTTTTTATTTTCCTCACGTTTTGAAGCACACTGGTGTCTAAGTGAAGACATGTTTCCAAATTCACACTCACACACACACACACACACAATCAGAATTTGAAGCACTCTCCTACAGACTAGAAAAATGGCTGCAATTTTCTGTGAATTTTCGATGTCCTACAAATTCAGGTCTGGAGATGCTCAACAGTCACAATGGCAGTTGGGGGAGGGGGGACAGCATCCTACCTCTCCCAAACAGAGGAGGCTATTTGGACTTGACTCTGAACACTCGAACAAAGAAGACATCATGTGGCTCTCTGACATCATGGAACTTTCTGTAGGTAAATTGCTCTGCCCCTGTCTCGTTCAAACTAGTCTGCAGAGACTCCTATGCCACCAAAAAAGTGGTTCAAATGGCTCTGAGCACTATGGGACTTAACATCTGAGGTCATCAGTCCCCTAGAACTTAGAACTACTTAAACCTAACTAACCTAAGGACACCACACACATCCATGCCCGAGGCAGGATTCGAACCTGTGACCGTAGCGGTCGCGCGGTCCCAGACTGAAGCGCCTAGAACCGCTCGGCCACACGGCCGGCCCTATGCCCCCATTCACTCCCCCCCCCCCCCCTCCCACAAACACAAAGGATGTCTTGAAACTCTCTGATGTCATGAAACTTCCTGTGAACGGAGTATTCTGACTGGGTCTTACTGGGTTTACCCGCCAAATTGGTGCTGCTGGTGTTGGAGCACTGCCCACCACTTTCTGAAGACACTCAAATTACGTTAATTTTACCAGCAAACTACTTTGTACAGATCGAGAAACATGCAGTAGTCATATTGCACTGACAGTTAAATGCTGCAAAAGTGATCTACAGAACATGAACAGAACGAATTGTGGCATAGTAGCCACCATTTGGGGTCTCCCCCATGTGTGTCTAGCGTCATGGCACCGTCACGAGTGTCAAAACCGCCCAATGTCCTAATTACAGGTCATGTTACTAAATTCCACCGGCCTCTGATCTCGCAGCACCCAAACAAAGCATCAAGAGGCGGAATTCTGTTGCTCAGGAGATTCCAGGATCGCTTCCTGTCTCTGTCTCTCTCAATAAGACACTCCCTGTTTGTTTGTGTGGACCAACATCTCGAAACATGCAGACAGAGGTTTCCAACTTTCCTCAGAATACTGTGTTCCTAGTACGTAATGCTCGAGACAAAGGGCGAGGTGACGCAATTTTTATATGAAAAATAGATTGAAATAATCCATTGCACTATTCTGTCAAATTAAATGCTTAACAATTTACTGGAGTCAAATATATGACTTAAAACACTCACCTTCACCTCACAATGATCATCCTGCTTACTAAAACATATTTTCAACATTTGAGTATAAACGCAAATATTATGTAAATCAAGTAATGAAATTTCCTCTACAAATACATTCTAGCAGGCAACGGCCTTGCCGCAGTGGATACACCGATTCCCATGAGATCACCGAAGTTCAGCGCTGTCGGGCGTGGTCGGCACTTGGATGGGTGGCCGTGCAGGCCACCATGCGCTGTTGCCATTTTTGGGGGTGCACTCAGCCTCGTGATGCCAATTGAGGAGCTACTCGACCGAATAGTAGCGGCTTCGGTCAAGAATACCATCATAACGACCAGGAGAGCTGTGTGCTGACCCCACGCCCATACTATCCGCATCCGCCACCGAGGACGACACGGCAGTCGGATGGTCCTGGTAGGCCACTCGTGGCCTGAAGACGGAGTGCTTTTCAAAAATACATTCTAGTGCTAAATATATCCAAGGTCTTGTATGCACTGACGTTTGAGAGCACAAACACCCTCCTCCATAACAACATGCCCACTAAACATACCACATGAACAAAAGAGCACACCAATTGCCATGAGCCACAGTCACACCATTCACCATGGGCATGGACATCGCACAGTGAGGAGAGACTGGCACACTTACCAGCTATGCTGGCAACTGCATGCCCCATCCCCCAGCATCCACATACCCGTCCTACCAAACACTCAGATGTTGGAGAGAGACTGTCATCAAGCAGACAACTGAACAATTTATGTGGGTGACATGTTTGTCCTTTGCAAACATCCAGCATTTTGAATCTTCCCACGCAACAGACACGTCCGCTTCTACCACTGCTTATCCAGCACACTGATCACTTTGCTAACCCCTGCTGCCACATGCAAGAGCAGACAGGTCGGCGCATTCTTTTTACCTAACTGTCAATCACAGGTTGAGCTAATCTGTTACTTCCAGTTGCTGACTCATCGTGGCCACCCCTACAGCCAGCTGTGGTGCACTGCCAAACAAACAGCTGCCTCCTGTATGTATACAGTAGTTCTAGTGAATTTCACCACAACATCAACGCCCCAGTTTAAAAAATCCACTTTACCCAATCCGAGACAGCTATGTTGTTGACCAGACATCTCGAATTTCTCACGTGAAATGAAGATTGATCTCTTTTACATGACTTATTTTCGAAGAAAGAAGAAACTGGGGCATACATGTGTTTTTACAAACCTAAAGACCATTATTGTTGTTAAAATCCAGTAACAGTATACCACAGGCTACATTTCCCCCTATGTACTTTCTCATCAGGTAGAAACAAATCTGTTCTAATCAGCTTAATATGCGTTATGTCATGATCGCAGGACTATGATACGAAACTCATTTTTGGCTCATGACAGAGTGCTAATATCTACTTTTGTCACAGCATGCCTCCCCTCTATCGAACTCTCTTAAAGTACCCGAATGCCTCACCACATACGAAGTCTCTTATGGTAACAGCATAGAGACATTGTAAATATCAGGTTTATACTAAGTATCATTTCATAAATTCAGTAATACATCTGATTTTAGTACGATGTTTGTCTCTCCCTGAGTAGCTGGGAAACTGAAATCTCATTAAAAGATATCACTGCAACGAAAAAAAGCCTCATTATAACTCTAACTCAAGAGTCATACCTGTTGTACCCTGGCCATCGCTTTCACCAAACAGGCAACATGTCATTGACATGAAATTGATAGGGTAGTCACTATGCATGGCGAGTATTTTTTTCCAGCTGTCAGATTTCACTCACCAGGTAGCTGGAGGGAAGACCATGTTCTTTTTGAGGAACAACATTGAAAACCGACTTTTGAAGCTGACCGCAGAAGACTTCAGCTGCCAGCAACACACACCCTGCATAAAAAGCAGTCTAGGTTCTACAGTCACACACAAGAGTCGCTGTTAGTGTTGTGCTTTCTAGTAGAAATTCTGTCTGCGATTTGGAATCAAGTCTGTCCATTCAACCGCATACTTGCATTGGATCCTATGGCGATGTCTTTTAATGTTTACAGCCACTGGTTAATCATATTTGTGCCACTCTCATATATATCAAAACGAATCAACTTTTTCGAACCTATCTGCTAAGGATTCCATCCAGCCAAATTACAGTGCGGCTTTTTAGACACTCCCTCTCCTCCCTGTAACTGCTCCTCAGTCTCTGCCCGTCTTTCCTGCAACTTTGTTATGTGACCAATCGAATTAAGTCGGAACTGAACGCAAGTTAGAGAGCGCTATATCCAAGACCTTCTGCATCCCTTGGAGAAAGGGGGTGAGCTAATGCAACAGGACAGTGTTTTGAACACTCTGAGGAAAAGGGAACATGTTGCAGTTCTGAAAACTGTGTACAGTATGTAAGGCCAGCGCCTAACGAAGATTTCATCTGCAGCATGAGGTAATAGAAACAACAGTGCAAATGGTTATAGTGGTTTTTCTTATCATGAAAATTAGGAAGACTCCACATCATGCAGGAACTGGAAGAAGGATGAGGATTTTGCTATTGCATTGCGATGTATCTCAAAACTACATACAGATACTGCAGTTCGAAGGAGATCTATGTCCCTCAGAGTGCATTGAAGCCTGTCACCCAAACATTCTCTCCCTACTTTCTTCTTATGAATCGCATGAGAGGGTCCCTCCGTTTTTCATTCATAAGCTATTTGATGCATTGTATTTTCCTTCTGTTACACATCCAAGCAGTGTATAATTACAGCTTTGAACACCAACATCGTTTTGTTCTTTTTCACCATCACTTAGAGGTCTGTGTCAGGTACTAAACCGTCATTAACATGTCTCAATCCACTTATTCTCTCTAAAAGCTGGACATCGTATTGTGTCACCCAAAAACACACAGAATGGTTGAAATAAAAGAAATGAAAAGAAACGTGTGGTTTGTGCATGGTAGACCTCCAGACAGATGTAGCTTGAAACATTTTATGTACATCAATTGTGCTATCAGTTCTGAAGTAGGAATCAGCTTAATTGCTCATGGAACTCCTTGACAGAATAGCAAGAGGGATCCATGAGGAAACTCATCAGTTTAGATTTGAAAGCACGTGGGTTACTGCTAAGATCTTTGAATTCATGTGGTTGCTTATTGAAAATGGATGCAGCAGTATACTGCACATGTTTCTGCACATGAGTCAAGGAAGTGCGATCCAAATGCAGATTGGATTTCTGCCTACTATTAACTGAGTGAAAGCTGCTAATTCTTGGGAATAAGCTGATATTGTTAACAAGACCTTCTGCTACCTTGGATATATATATATATATATATATATATATATATATATATATATATATATATATATATATATATTTGTTGCCGGAACTGTCTGTCTCTCAGCCAAAAGTATCCTTTGAGAACGAGAAAAGTTACCCCAAAATATAGTACCGTAGAACATAAGTGAATGAAAATAGGTAAACTAAATGTCGAACAATCACTTACTTCAGATATATATATATATATATATATATATATATATATATATATATATATATATATATAGTTACTTGTGAGGGAAGTGTCTGGTCAACAGCACAAGGTCGACACCATAAAATGAGATCGTACTGTATATACTGAAGGGCCAATGTCAGAATACCCAGACTAGTGAAAAGGGGTCGACAGGAGGTTTGTGAACTTGCACCATTCGTTGCCGGAACTGTCTGTCTCTCAGCCAAAAGTATCCTTTGAGAACGAGAAAAGTTACCCCAAAATATAGTACCGTAGAACATAAGTGAATGAAAATAGGTAAACTAAATGTCGAACAATCACTTACTTCAGATACCGTTCGAATAGTAAAAATGGCAGAATTAAGTCTTTGATCAAGATCCTGAAAGTGGGCTTTCCACAACAATTTGCTATCTATCTGAACACCTAGAAATTTGAGCTGTTAAGCTTCACTAACCATATGGCCATTCTGTGAAATCAGTAATTTTCGTTTTGTTGAATTGTGTGTTATAAACTGTATGAACTGAGTCATACTGAGATTTAGCGTCAGTTTATTTTCTACAAGCCATAAACTTATGTCATGAACGGCACTATTTGAAACAAACTCAATGTTGCACACAACATCCTTTACTACCAAGCTAGTGTCATCAGCAAACAAAAATATTTTAGAATTATTTGTAATACTAGAGGGCATATCATTTATATAAATAAGGAATAGGAGTGGCCCCAATACTGATCCCTGTGACACCCCCCCCCCTTTTTACTGTGACCCACTCAGACCACACAAAAGAGCCATTCTCAACACTGTGAATAATGACCTTTTGCTGTTTGTTGTTACAGTAGAGGTGAACAAATTGTGAGCTACTCCCAATATTCCACATTGGTCCAACGTCTGGAGCAATATTTTGTGATCAAAACAATCAAACGCCTTAGTTAAATCAAAAAATGTTATTAGTGTTCGAAACCTTCTGTTTAATCCATCCATTACGCCACAGAGAAAAAAGAATACAGCATTTTCAGTTGTTAAACCACTTCTAAAGCCGAACTGTACATTTGACAGCGAATTATGTGATATAAAATGATGAATTATCCTTGCATACACAGCCATTTCTATAAATTTAGCAACTAGAAATAGATCTAAAATTGTCTACATCATCCCTTTCTACTGGCCTTACTACTCAGTACTTTAATCGTCAGGAAACCGACCATTCTTAACGGAAAAATTACAAATATGGCTAGGTTCTCCACTAACACGTGCAGCACAGTATGTTAATATTCTGCTGTGCACTCCATCATATTTGTGACAGTCCTCAGTCTTCAATGATTTAATTATTGACTCAATCTTCTCTTTGTCAGTATCACAGAGGGGTATTTCAGGCATCAGACTCAGAAAGGCATTTATATTATTCCCTGTAGAAACAAAATTTTTATTTAATTCACCAGAAGGCTCAGAGAGTGATTGATAAATCACGAACATATATCTAACGTGTCAGAAACACTAATATCTTTAGTACGAACTGACTTTAAATCGTCGACCCTGTGATTTTGACCAGACACTTCCTTCACAAGTGACTATATGATTTTAATTTTATCCTGTGAATTAGCTACTCTGTTTATTTACCACATACTCTTTGCCTTACTAGTAACATTTTAAGCACCCTTCAATACTGTTTGTAAAGGGCTACTGTAGCTTGATTGTGACTTTTTTGGACATTTTGATATAATTCCCACTTCGTTCTACATGATATCCTTATCCCACTAGTCACCCATACAGGCTGCCCTTTACTTCCAGTACCCTGTTCAGAACGTTATAATCGAAAGCAACTTTCAAACAGAATGAGAAATGTGTTATGGAAAGCATTATATTTGTCATCTATTTTATCTGACCTATAAACATCCTGGCACTCTTTTTCCGTAATGAGGTTTAAAAAACTCTCTATTGCCGTTGGATTAGCTATCCTACATAGTGTGTAATTGTATGTAACATTTGTTTTAGTACAAAAACCCTTTAGAGCTAAAATCTGTGCATCATGTTCTGACAGGCCCTTCACCCTTTTACTAACAGAATGCCGATCTAGTAATGACGAACGAATAAAAATATTGTCTATGGCTGTGCTACTGTTCCCCTTCACCCTGGTTGGAAAAAACACAGTCTGCATCAGATCATATGAGGTTAGATGATCTTCCAAATTCCTTTTTCGTACACAATCACATACAAAATTAACATCGAAGTCACCACATATAACTAATTTTTGGTATTTCCTATAAAGTGAACCAAGAACGCTCTCTAGCTTGAGCAGAAATGCTATGAACTCAGAGTTAGGGGACCGATAAACAACAACAATTAGAAGTTCAGTTTCACTAAATTCAACTGCCCCTGCACAACATTGAAATATCTGTTCAGTATAGTGGCGTGATACGTCTATGGGCTCAAATGCAGCACTGTATTTTAAATACATGACCATCCCCCACTCCGCAAAGAACTCCTTGAAAAACTGCCAGCTAATCTGCATCCTGGTAAAGGAAGCCTCTGAATTGCCAATTTTTTTCTGTGGTTGTCTGATAAACCAATAATGCAGAGTCAACATATATGAGCAGTTCACTAACTTTATCTCCAGTACCCCTCATATTTTGATAAAATATGCTAACTCCTTCTCTACTTGGATACCTGACATCCTCTGAAGGTGATTCCTTTGTTAGAGGGACTTCCTTTCAAGAGGCATACCTATCAGCTGACTTCAGTCTAAAAAAGGTGCAGCTGTAACACCAACTACTACAGGAATTTTTCCATGAGTTATCCAACCACCACCCACTAGACTGTCACCTATAAGCTTTGCCAGCGTCCCCATCCAAAATGTATTGCGGTGCAGGCCATGCCTAGTGAAACCCAATCTATTGATGGACTGAGTTGGCACCACTGCAATGTGAGCCATGTCCTCTGCCATCAGTGCCTTCTCCTGCCCCATGCTGACGCACCCAATAGCAGCATTAAGATGAGGCCAATCATGATGGTGGAACAGTTGCATGAAGTGCACATTAGTGCCACCAGTTTGAGTAGCTATCTTTACGAGGTCACCATTTACATCATATTCCCTGTCCATATCAATACTATTCCCTGCTCCCCCCACAATCACTACCTCATCCTCTTTCGTAAAGGTTAGGTTAAACTGCTCAAGTGCGGGATAATACAGTTGTTCCTCGTTGAAACCACTGCTCCAGAGTGCCTCCTCTTGCCACTAATAAGGCGTGCAAATGTAGTATCAGTCTACTCTCCACCTCCAGTACAAGGAATTTTATTGATTTTGCTGAGTAGTCATCTTATGATTTTTTCCCTAATTTTATGTGTTCCCAGTCAATTTCTGTAATTTTACTTGGTTTTCGTGATTTTACGTATTTCATGGTATTTTCCTCCATTTTTACCTATTTCACATCAATTATGCCAGGTTATCCTCGAATTTTAGCGATCTTACGTCATTTTTCATATTTTTTCCAATTCAAAATTAATATGGTCATATTGCTGACATACCCATGTGCTGTCTGATTTTCTAGAAGAATATTTGTGCATTTTATATACTAACCTATTTGCCCTGTTCCCGATGATCCACATGCATGGATTAGGGATAGGAAGAACATGAAAAGTATAGTAATAGTCACTTTGTACCAATTTGAAACTGAAGACTCGATTTACATCCAAGATGTGACAGGTACATGGGGTCCTTCGCATATATCGCCGTTCGTCTAGAGGAGGGTGCTGAAATAGGTTCCCCATCGATGAACACGATTCATCACACATGTGTGGGAAGCTATCGGCTGACGTGGTGTGTAGACATTTGATGTTAACGACTGCAGGCAGACACTGCTCTAAGTCACACACAGAACACGCAATTGTACACAATTCAATTGCGAGCTATAACACACAACTGATGCATCCCAAGACAACAATGGAGTAACGAAAGAGTGAGCAAATCGTAGAAAACTGTAGCTAAATAACAGCAGATGGGTATTGTCAACAGGAGAATGTGTATAGTGGCATATAATTGACACATAATGATCTGTGTGAGTAATACTGAGGTGCAGAGAGAAGAGGTGTTATGATATTATGAAGTTAATGAGTTTCATATTATCTAGAGAGTTGATGGATCATTGTGGAGTTTTTGTGCATTTACAGAGATTAATTAAGGTGATTAGTGTTTGACGAAGAAATATGCATTTGAAATAAAAGTGGTACTAAATGGAGACATAGAGTTGATGTAGGTGTGTGTCTCTTTATGAAGGTTTATATAGGGCGTAAGATAGACAAAAAATGAATAATGTAGTAGCTGATGTCTGATTGTCATTTACATTCACATGAGTTATCCTGTTTACACCAGTACATATTTACAAGTTGTAATGATGAAAGATGTACGTTGTTGATAAGTGGAGAATAGCTCCTGAAGAGCAGAGAAATAATATAGTAGTGATATAATTAGCTGTCAAGGTCGATAATTTATGTTATAGGGTTGAGTGCAGAGGTACAATGCACTATGTGGCAAACGATGAGAATTAATTTTTCAAATTCTGAATCTGTATAACAAAAGGTATTCACCATCCTACATGCAGTGTTAATAACAACTGTTCAAATTCAGTAAAAATAGCTTACGACAGAGTAATGCAGCCATCTCTCTGGAAAATGGTTCTGAGATGACCACATAGTGATAGACTTACATCTGCGTAATCTGCTAAGCAGTAAGATGGCTCTGAGCACTATGGGACTTAACATCTGAGGTCATCAGTCCCCTAGAACTTAGAACTACTTAAACCTAACGAACCTAAGGACATCACACACATCCATGCCCGAGGCAGGATTCGAACCTGCGACCGTAGCGGTCGCGCTGTTCCAGACGCTAAGCAATAAGACATTGCCAATTATTTGTATTATTTATTATATGGTTTTAATACCTTTTGTGTTACTAGTGTATTAGAGAACAGTTATTAATTTGAAGTATCTCCTGTCCTTGTGTGGTGCTAAATTGAGGGGACAGTGATAGTGTTTTCTGACGGCAAGCCCTGCTAAAAGGACGGAAAACCCAACGGGCTAAGTTAAGTTAATAAGTGCTTTTGAGCTGTGTTGCATAACAGATATCTAGCGTTTTATGGCACATACAAACTGCTGAAGAGATAAAGTTATTGTGCACAACGTAAAGAATGTGTGTTAAGTATTTCCTGTTTTTACCGATAAGGTATGTTGAACTTTTTGTGTAACATTTTCTGTACAGGCAGCCTACGACCGCAGTCATAACGAATTTACTCGATATTTTACAATTTCAGTGTGTACTTGGATTTAACTTCTTCGTTCTTTTTGAGTCTGTATGAAGTTTTCCTATATTCTTTTCCACCTCCAGCAAGAAAGAAGCTTTTTGGACGGGGATATAAGGGGTCTGCAGTCCCTTACGTAAAAATAAACGTAGCATTGCCTCTCAGAGGTAGAGGTAGGCTAGATATCGATAATTGAGCGGGAATAGCACCAGAGAGACACAGCAACTGTTAGTTAGTGGAGTGCAGGCAGTATGCAAGAGCAGAAGTGGCTAAGAGAGCTCTAAGCGAGCAGGACGTGGTGTAGTGGTGGTAGATCCATGGTATTACGTATTGTCGACTGAGCGTGTCCCCAACGCCGTGGGTTAACCCGCAGCAGTTTACCAACCACGACAGAAGAGTTTCTTTTGAAGTGTATTAATTAATTATCTACATCGGACCGTGATTACGTGTTTCGTGTCAACAGATCCGGCAGTTTACAATTGGACTGCAGTGATGACTGTGCCGTGTTTGCGCTGGTTAATGCAATACGGTGTGAAGATATCAAAGAGCGACCTGTGGTGAGTGTAACCGTCATTAACTTGTAAGGCAAAGGCTGTAACATTTGTGTAAAAACAAGAACACACTTTATTACATTGGAATGCCATAATGATTATTAGTGCAAGGGAACCTAACTAATTGTGTTAATTCATTATTCAGCAGCAGAAACACAGATACGACACAACTCGCACAGCGTCTTTAGGACGCGGTCAATCTAATTCATTTGTTAGGCTGCTACTCCGTGATTAGTAATATTCGAACCAACAGAGAGCGCTCGGGACAGTACTTCCTTCCATCCACCTGTAATCGGTGATGCTGACCATCTCACATTACCCTTCAAACGCCTAATGGTGACAGATCACAACATTGTGAACAACTTTTGTTAGAGAAATGTTAGCTAATGCTTCCCAGTGACGCTAGGGGTTCTTACGTATTGGCGATAGGGCGTAGGCACTCAGCAATACGCGTGTACAAGCTGTGTTCAAAAAATGTTCAAATGTGTGTGAAATCTTATGGGACTAAACTGCTAAGGTCATCAGTCCCTAAGCTTACACACTACTTAACCTAAATTATCCTAAGGACAAACACACACACACACACCCATGGCCGAGGGAGGACTCGAACCTCCGCCGGGATCAGCCGCACAGTCCATGACTGCAGTCCCCTAGACCGCTCGGCTAATCCCGCGCGGCTACAATCTGTGTTGTTGGGGGGCCTGAAGACAGCGTAGTGTAGCGCTGAAACTGTTTGCTCGAATAAAATGACAACTCGAAATTTAGACGTCCGAATGTGTTTTGATTCGACATTCTATGATGAACAGCTGAGGTCCCGCAACCGTCTGTATAAAGATGGACTTACAGACGTAATTCTGTAGTGATGGCCTATACACACTCTCGTGACACGCCATATTTATCTGAGAGCTGTGGCTGTGCTATCCGACGACTTTCTACGATGAGCTGATCAACCCGACAGCGATGAGTCTCGTCGTTTGAGATACGCCGTCGTCCGCTCTGAGCTCAGACACACACGTTGAGGTCAGCACTACGTTTCACTTCATTACGAGCACGAACAACTCACTGTCGCACATACCTGAGGTCAACACAATCATCACCGTAGTCAACTTTTATCTTTTATGGATTTCAGTTGGAAGCACGTTTTATGCGGTTAGAAACTCGACTACAGCACGCTATTTCTCAGGCACCAACATAATTATATTACACACCGCCATGTTACACACTACAATTCGGAGCCGTCTTGCGCAACTGGTTGCAACTTGCGTCAGTGAAACGGAAAAGCCGACCGAGTAATACACATGACATGTAGTACCCCAACGATATTGAGAACAGAACAAAAAAATTCGGAGGCATCACTTTTTAGGGGTAGCCGCGCGGTCTATGGCGCCTTGTCACGGGCCGCGCGGCTTCCCCCGTCGGAGGTTCGAGTCCTGGTTCAAGTGGCTCTGATCACTATGGGACTTAACATCTGAGGTCATCAGTCCCCTAGAACTTAGGACTACTTAAACCTAACTAATCTAAGGACCTCACACACATCCATGCCCGAGGTAGGATTCGAACCTGCGACCGTAGCGGTAGCGCGGTTCCACACTGAAGCGCCTAGAACCTCTCGGCCTCAACGGCCGGCGGATCGAGTCCTCCCTCGGCCACGGGTGTGTGTGTGTTATCCATAGTGTAAGTTAGTTTAAGTTTGATTACGTAGTGTGTAGACTTAAGGACCGATGACCTCTGCAGTTTGGTCCCATAGGACCTAACCACAAATTTCCAAATTTCACTTTTTAGCATGCCTTCGTGGAATTTGACTAATATCATTTCCTAAGCATGCTGAAAAGGTCTTAGGATTTAAAGCATTTAGGGTTTTTAGAGTTCATCAAGCTAGTTATTCTGACAGTGCTGATGTAATCTCATTAATGAAAATGTTTTTATAACGCGCTCTAGACCGTATCACACACAACACGCAGATGACTACCGGCAACATTTCAGTGACGCACGTTCATCTCTTTGGCGGACAGTTCATGCTGCATACATTTTAATCCTCTTTAATCTAGTAATGAACATTATTAGTCTCCCCTTCATTATTCGATAACAATTCCCTGATTGATCTGTCGCTACTATAAAGTTATCGAATAGTTCATAACTACATTAACGTGAACGCGTACAGGGCATTCACACTCGCGGGGGGCAGTGCTGCAGCGCCTTGGGGGGGGGGGGGGGGGGGGCGCTGGATAGCCTGGCTCGTAAACCACTCTCTCTCTAGCCTGAAATGCGGACACGATAAATGGCTTCGCTAATTCTGCTATCAATGCTGAGGAGTGCTCGGCTGGGTTGCGATGATCGCTATACAATACTTTACAACGTTCTGGGTTACATACAATTAGCTCGATTATTTATACTTTACATGCGTTGTAATATCCCTAGCTAATGTAATTATTATTATTATTATTGGTGTTTTGCCCTTAAAGAGCGCATTTGGACTAAACTACATGGCCAGTTCCTTTTGCTGCCTTCCTTGCTGCCCAAACTTCCCTCATTCGCTCGCTGTGTTTCTGTTTCCGGTCCTCTGTCCATGCTTCTTGTCGGCTTTGTGTCTTCGGCTTCATCTTGATTGCCTTTTTGGTTGCCCATATTTCTTTCATCTTCTGGCTGTGATCTTGCTTGCGTTCTTCGGTCCATTTTATGCCTGTTCGTTTGTCGCATTGTATCTCGTGTAGTTTACTTTTCTTAATGATGTTTCTGAACTTTATTCTCTCGTTTATTGTGTCTGCTGTTATGTTGAGCTGGTTCAGGTCGTTTTCTACCTCTGCCACCCATTTGTTGTTTCTAGTGGTTACCCAGTCAAAGATCTGTTTGGTCAGCCTGTGTGATGGCATTCTGTATAGGTGTCCATAGAATTGTAGTCTGCGTTTTCTAATCTTTTCTGTGATTGTCTCCGTATGTTTGTACAGTTCCTCTGTAGGTTTCTTGATCCAAATTCCATTGTTGTTAGTTGCGCCAAATAGTTTCCTAAGTATTTTCCGTTCTACTTTTTCTAATTGTCTGATACGTGTATGCCCTAGGATTAGTGTGGTCTCTGCTGCCTATAGTGCCTCGGGGAGTACCACTGTGTCGTAATGGCGTAATTTGGCTTTTTGTGAGACAGACTTCTTGTTGTAATGATTCCACACTATTTTGTATGCCTTGTCCAGTTTAGTCTTTCTTTCTTCGTTTGAGTCTCTGTTATGTCCACTCATTTGTAGTGTTTCACCGAGGTATTTGAAGTTTGCCGTTTTGTAAATCGTGCCATACTTCGTGTTCAGAGATGAGAGTTTCTTTGTGCTCATAAACTGTGTCTTTTCGTAAGAGATCTGTAGTCCAGTTTTGGAAGCGATTTCGTGCAGTTTTTCAATAGCATCTTTTGTTTCCTTTATACCTTTCGTGACAATCGCCAAATCCTCTGCAAAAGCCAGGCATTTAATCTGTAGGTTTCCTAAGGTTATCCCCTGTTGTGATGTTTCCCATTCTTTTATGACCTTATCTAACACCAGATTGAAAAGGAGAGGTGAGAGGCCATCGCCTTGTCGGACACCTGTGCGAATTTCAAAGGGCATTGATAGTTCCCCACAGAACTTTACTTTGGAGGTCGTGTTGGTTAAAGTTTGCTCTATGATAGCCCGTGTCTTGTTGTCTACTTTGTATTCTGCTAGAATTTTGAAGAGAGTTTTCCCGTCGATAGAGTCGTACGCCTTTTTGAAGTCAACAAAGGTAATGATCAGGTTCTGTTTGTGTTGTAAAATCATTTTCAGGTTCCAAATTTGTTCCGCACAAGACCGCCCTTTACGGAAGCCTGCTTGGTATTCCCCAATCAAGTGGTCGGTTTGGTATTCTAGTCTGTTCAAATGGTTCAAATGGCTCTGAGGACTATGGGACTCAACGGCTGTGGTCATAAGTCCCCTAGAACTTAGAACTACTTAAACCTAACTAACCTAAGGACAGCACACAACACCCAGCCATCACGAGGCAGAGAAAATCCCTGACCCCGCCGGGAATCGAACCCGGGAACCCCGGCGTGGGAAGCGAGAACGCTACCGCACGACCACGAGATGCGGGCTCTAGTCTGTTCAGTAAAGCTTTAGAGAGGATCTTGTAGGTGACCGGTAGTAGGGATATTCCTCTGTAGTTGTTCGGGTTAGTCTTGTCACCTTTTTTGTGTAGTGGGTGTATCAGGGCAGTTATCCAGACGTCAGAAATTTTCTTGGTGTTCCAGATGTCTTCCAAGATCCTGTGGATGTCTTTGGTGAGTTCTGGGTCTTGTAACTTCCAGATTTCCGCGATGATGCCATCTTCTCCTGGTGCTCTACGATTCTTGAGTGACTTTATTATTTCTTTAACTTCTTCTAGAGTTGGAGGTTCACTATCTGGATTGTATGTGCTCATTTCTGTCATCATTTCTTCCATGGGGGGGGGGGGGGGTCTGTGTTGAGCAGTTTTTCAAAGTACTTAGCCAGAATGTCACAATTGTTTTTGGTATTGGTTTCTAGGGTTCCATCCGGTCTTCTGAAGCACAAGTTGGGTGGTTGATATCCAGTCATATTTTCTCTGAACGTTCTGTAGAAGTTTATTGTATTGTTCTTCATGAAGTCCGATTCGATCTCTGTCAGTCGCCATTTGTCATACTGTCGTTTTTCACTGCGAATGATTTTGCTTGATTGCTTCTGTGTTTTCAAGAAGTTCATCCAATTCTCTTGGGATTTATGGCAACTAAATTTTTTCCATGCACTGATTCGTTGGTCAATAGCTTGGTCACATGTGTGGTTCCACCAACGGTGTTTCCGTGTTCGTGGTGCTTGTGCTAGTTTCATGGCCTCTCGGATTCTTCGTGAAAGTTGTGTCCAGTCTGTCGTTTTCTCCATTTTAATTTTGTGTAATATTCGTGTCGGGTTTAAAATAACGTATTCTGGATCTGGTCTAACAATTTTGTTCTTCTGGAGCTTTTTCTTGGGCAAAAGACGAATCCTGATCTGTAGTAGGTGGTGGTCTGAGTCGAAGTAGCCTTTACGGGTGTCTATGTTCAAAATTTCTTTTTGTGAGTCTTTCTGCACTATTACGTGGTCGATTTTTATTTCTTGCTTTCCGCTGGGGAATTTCCATGTGGTAAGTTTTCGTGTTGGTTTCTTGAATTTTGTTGACATAATGGCGAGGTCGTGGCTTTTGCAAAAGTCTATCAGATGTTTTCCGTTTTTGTTGGTGTCCTTGTGTGGAGTATGTTTTCCTGTGATATGTCTGTATATCTTTTCTTTTCCGAGTTTGGCGTTGAAGTCTCCCAGTATTATTTTGACTCTATGTGCAGGAATTTTTCTGATAGTTTCTTCCATTGTCGTCCAGAAGTCATCAATTTCGTCCGGGTTTTTCCTGTTGTAGTCATTAGTCGGTGCATGTGCGTTGATTATTGTGTAGGATTTATTGGCTGATTTCACTGTGATGGGGCTGATTCTTTCGTTTGGTGACGAAAAGTCGATTATACTGACCGTGATGGACCTGTGTACTGCAAATCCTGTGCCAAAAAGCCTTAGGTTTTTCAGTTGTCTCGATGGTTTTCCTTTGTATATTCTGAAATTCTCCGTGTTGAAATGGTCTTCGTCTGTGAATCGTGTTTCTTGCAGTGCACATATTTTGATTTGAAATTTTTCGAGAGTGTCTGTCAGTTGTTTCATCTTTCCTGTCTTCATCAGTGTGTTCACGTTGAGTGTGCCGATGTAGTGATTCTTCTCATGATGTCCGTGAGCCCCCGGAATCCGACGCTCACGACAATCCCAGTCTATTGACTGGGGCCCGGGGTAATGAGATTTTTCTCGTTGTACCATCATGATGTTTAATGGTTGTGGCATGTGGAGCGGGCGCCCTTTGTAGCCGCCCAGTGTGGGGGCGGGCGCTCGGTACCATTGACTGGGGCCCGGGGTAATGAGATTTTTCTCGTACCATCATGATGTTTAATGGTTGGATGTATGGCATGCTGCCGAGTACAGCCTGACTTTTCTGCCTGATCTGACGGTTGGCTGACGCCGCCGCTGGTATGTGGAGCGGGCGCCTTTTGTGGCCGCCCAGTGTGGGGGCGGGCGCTCGGTATCACCTATATCTAGGAGGCATTCCCCTACCCGCCAGCTAGGGAGGCGCTCGGTTGCGGGTCTACTAATGTAATATGATTGTAATATTCCGGCTGCGAGTACCAGCGATGTGCCCTCCGGAATTTCATACGACAATACTCTTTGCTCTGGCGACAACGCTATTTGCTGAAAAAAAGAAGAGCAGCTATGTTTTCTTGTAATTGTTGGAAATAAGTAATGCCGATTGGACATTGTGTTTTTTTGTTGTTGTTGGAGATAAGTTTGCGTATAGAAGTAACGTGAAGTGCGGAGGTCAACATGTACCGCGATTATCAAGATTAAAATTGGAATTTGTGAAAAAGGTAAATATCGTTTGCGAACTTTTATTCGATGTTGGATCCCGGACCTTCAAAAAAAAACTGTTAGCATGTTTTGCAATGCAGTGCTTAGTGATTTCATCGTGAATTAACAATACTAGCCGAATCTGCTACTATCACGGTCCGAACGACGCGCAATATTTCGCCGTCAGCTTGTGTGTTCAAGACGTTCTCTAAGCGACCAGTTTGTTGGTCAGAAGATACCACACTGCCTCTGTTTTTTTGTCCAACCTTCTCATTTTGAAAGTGTTTTCCAGAAAATCTTACGGCGACTGTGAGCACTTTTGTGGTCAAGAGAGAGACGGAGTCTTCATCACGAGTTGCACCAGTTCTCTCCAACCTTGCCTGGTGTTCTCTGAGAACTGGAGAAGAGGAAACCTCCGACCGCCAACTCGTCCTGTACCTAACCCGTTCTTTCCTTACAGCAACCACAACTAAAACATATTCATGTATAGTCAATTTTTTTTCCACAGATCTTTTTTATCGATACATTTTATAATGTATGCATTTAGGCAAAAAATTCAAGGGGAGTTTTTTAATGCAGTACCTGTCTAATCTTTGACAAAGGCAAAAAGTCAAAGAGCAAGCAAGTTAATTGATTAATCAATATTTATTTTATGCGTAGCAGTTTCATTTCAGAGTGATGACCAATTGACAGGACTGCTTGCAAAGTTAGGGAACTTGTTAGGATTTTATATCATTTTCATGTACGTATGCTATTGATAAGAAGTGGACTATAACGTATGTTTCTGTGTTGCATACCCTGTACTTTTTCGAGACCACAACGGGGACAGAGGAGCCGGCAGACTGATGCTGTTGGGTTCATCTCAACAGATCATCTGAATGTCCAGGCTGCAGGCAAGCAACAACAAGTTCACCCGTCTGGAATCTGATAATGTCCTTTTCTGTAGTTTCCCTGTTTCTATTAGTTATAGATGCATATTTTAAAAAGATTTTCATGTGTAGATTTGTACTGATTTTATGTGTTTATTTTGAAACCTCGTAGTTCGTGTGAAGATTTTTTTTTTTTGTTGTGATTTATGGTTAGGACATGCGCCCAGTCGAGAATGGAAAGGGAACAGAATACAACGAACAATATTCAGTCAGTTGAGGAAGTCCCTTCCACTGATAGTTCAGTACCTGTAATGACCTCGGCTAGGACTGAGGAGCTTAATATTAAAAATCTTTTACTTAGTATATCCCAAGCGGTGCAGACGTTAACTGTAAATCAACAATCGACGTCTGCAAAAGTGCAATTCCGCACAAGCATCAATGGCAGCAGAACAAGACAAAATTTCTACTATAGTTCATACTGTAGCAGTAGAACAGGCAAGTTTCCCTGCTAAATAAAACGGTCTCTTTGAGCAGCAAACCAAACAAGATTTTTAGGGTCTGACACACGAAGTGGATCATTTAAGCATTCAGCAAAGTGATCTCGCTACGGAAATGGCAAATCTTAAGCTAGCCCAGGAGAAAGATCCTGAGGAAATCTCCAAAATCTAAACCGAAGTAAAAGATATTACCGCAACAGTAGATTCTCTAGTGTCCAAATTGGAACATGCTAAATCAGATTATGTCGCAGTTACAGAAGAGAAGATGACACAGTGTGTTGATGAACGATTGCAACAAGCTGTGTAAAACGTTCAAATGGCTGATGTTATCAGATTCCGCAACGATCCAGATTGATAGTGATGTGATAAGCCAACAATTCGGTCAAGAGTTCTCTAAGTGGAAAAACAATATAACCAAATCGGTTGAAGAATGTTCGAAGTCACTAAAGGAAATAACAGCGAGTGGTTCTGACACACATGTCATATTTTCCGACGAACCGAAGCAAAATGTGATGAATTCAGCGTCAGTGACGAGTAGCCCGACTCCTACGGCAAAAAGTGCACATGTGGTGTCTCACTCTATTTATGGCAATATACGACCCAACAATGTATACGGCCAAATGTTTAAGGAAGAGAAGCTCCTAAGGCACCGGCAGTTCCAGGCGTCCTGTCCGGAGAAGAAAACTATTAGCCCCGTCGTTTTCATTCGCGGGTTCAGAGGTGTTTACCTCGTGCATGGACTGACGCGCAGAAGATTTCTTTTGTCGCTGGATATGTACAAGCGGAAGGTAGTTTATGGTGCACGGACATTATGGAAATCTGTGGTACCTAAGACGATTTTGAGCGAGCGTTCTTGCATAGGTATTGGTCTAAGGGAATTCTGGAACAACTGAAGAAAGAGGTTTGTACTCCAGAATCATTTTCAGTCAAGATTGGGAACTTGCGTCGGGTATTTTGAGAAGTAACTGAATAAAAGTAGATATTGGGATACTCTAGTCCCACAGGTAGATATTTTGAAAATTATTAAGACAAAGTTACCGGTCGAGATACGTGAAAAACTCATGTATGCTCCCGAAGCCAATGTCGAAGACTTTCTGTCTGTCGTCGACACCATCGACCTATTAAACGAAGACTTAAGAGCTACAAATCATGGGAATGGGTCGTCGACTACAGTAAACAAGAATTTTGAGTATCACCCAGGACCGAGCGGCAATAGTAACAGTAGAGCGCAGCGGAGCTCAGGCTTCCAAGCTCAGAATAACAAACAACAGCTGAACGGCGGCCAAAGATTGAATGCCAATGCGGTGCATTTCCAACCTCGCTGGGCGAAAAATAAACCTAAAGAGCGAAGATTCAACCCGATGCAAACCACGAATCAAAATAACCGCAACCTACATAGTCAGAATAATCAGCAATTCCACGGGAATAATCCGAACTGGCAACCACAAAATATTAACCAGCAATCTCCGAATATACGTGATTGAAGAGACCAACCGCCAGTGACTATGGATGTCACAGTCGAACCCAAAAACCATCCGCTATACTAAAGACGACCTGATCGTGGCCCGGAGAATCGGTCGGGTGTGATGTAAGGGGCTCTAACAAGAGTTGTTATATTCCAGTGCAATGACGGACAAAGACTAGTGTATGAAGTTACGTCCAGCATTGTACAGCTAACGTATGACCGTTCGTATACCGGCGATATATGCAGAAAAATGGCTCTGAGCACTATGCGACTTAACTTCAGAGGTCATCAGTCTCCTAGAACTTAGAACTAATTAGACCTAACTAACCTAAGGACATCACACACATCCATGCCCGAGGCAGGATTCGAACCTGCGACCGTAGCGGTCGCTCGGCTCCAGACTGTTGCGCCTAGAACCGCACGGCCATTCCGGCCGGCGATATATGCAGAAGGCTATGGCCATACCATTAAAGTAATTCTTGATACTGGTGCAAATGTGAATGCAATCTCCGCAGCACTGTTTGAGAGGTTGACACGACACCGGAAACTACCAGCCTTTCCTGTGAGTAATTGTGAAGTTATAGGTACAATCGGTACCAGAGCACAGAAGGTAAAGGTACGGACTCTTATTGAATTAAGAATAGGAAATGTAGCTACTTTATGCACGTTCCTAGCAATAAAGAAATTAATAGAGGAATGTATTTTGGGTATTCAGAGTATTAGGGAGAAGGAGTAAAATTCGACTTCTCTGCGGGCTGTGCCTCTTTTTAAGATTGATGATGAGAATGTGTGTGAAGCTCATCAGAGAAGGCTGTAGCCACGGAAGATATTGTCAGGGTTCAACAATTAAGCTTGTAAGGTATTTCAAGAAGAATCGCAGATCAAATGCAGAAGAGTTTTATCAAGTATGCACATTAACTGCTGTTGTATCTCAAAAGATGTCTGAATCTGTTTGAACGATCGTCAGCGAAAACAATTGGCAGACTTAGTGCAGCAGAATATCGATGTTTTTAGTGAAAAACTGGGTATAGTGAAAGGCTATGTGTGTAATTTACAAGTGTACCCACATAGTACATATTGCCTAATTTTTATCCTGTACCGTGCCGACTTCGACGGTCTGTCGATGAAGAATTGCGACGAACGTTGGATTGGAAGTTGATTGAGCCATCCACAAACCCATACTGTAGTCACGTATTGGTTGTCCCTAAACCAGAGGGCAAAGTTCGACTAGTTTTGGACGCAAGACAGATAAATAAGATTATATTTCCTATCCGCACTCATTCAGAAAATATCGATGAGCTTATACAGAAGTTTCATGGCAACAAATTCTTTTCAACTTGTGATCTCAGAAGTTTTTGCTGGCAGATAATGCTAAGTCCTGAATCGAGGAAGTACACAGCATTTGTTTATGCAGGGAGAAGCTATCGTCTTAAGGTTCTTCCATTTGGCCTAAATGTTAGCTCTGGTGTGTTTATCCAGGCACTGGATGCTGTTTTAGGACCTGAACTGCGTAGGTAACTTACGCTTTTTGTCGATGATTTTCTCATTGCTACATCTTCTTGGTAAGAACACATTAACCTCTTGGCCAGAGTCATAAATGTATTTTGTAAAGCAGGCGTGACAGTTAATCTGCAAAAATCTCATTTTTCACTCGAACGGATCCGTTTCCTCGGGCATACAATAGATAATAAGGGAATAATGCCGGACTCAGCGAAGGTTAGTGCCATCAAGAATTTTCCCACACGATCAAACAAGAAGCAGTTAAAAATCTTTCATAGGAATGACGACCTTCTATAGGCGATTTTTAAACAAACGGGTGATGAATGCAGAGCCCTTACTCCAGCTTCTACGAGAAAACGTACCTTGGAGGTGCAGAAATGACTGTGAAGTTGCATTCCAGCTTATCAAAGACACTCTTGCGGATGAAAAATTGTTACACTATCCAGATATGACATTGTAGTTTGGTTTGATGACTGATTCATCGAGCGTTGGTGTAGGTTGCTGTTTGTTTCAAATCAAGGAAATCAATAATCAGCCAACGTTCTGTCCCACAGTTTACGCCAGTTGTATGTTATCATGTTGCGAGCGCTGCTACACAACCACAGAATTGGAGGCTTTGGCAGTTGTGTGGGCGTTTCGAAAATTTCACTATTACTTGTCTGTCTACCGTGTACTGCGATCATCAAGCTCTCACATTCTTCCAACAATGCAAACTACTTCACGCTCGTCTATCACGCTGGACCTTGGCTTTACAAGAATATAATTTCAGAGTTGTATACATAAAGGGACAACATAACCAGATCGCAGATGCTTTATCTAGACTGCCTGAAGGTTTGAAGAACATTAGATGGAAGATGAGGAGAAGCAATATAGGATCTTGCTGATGAAAGATTTGGAATACAGGAGATATTATTTATATGTGTGTAATAACCTATCTGTCCTCCAACAAAGAGATGGTCTTTGGTCTATAATTTTGAATAAACTGAGTCAGCCAGACCCAGGGCAGCTCCGAAGATTTTTCAAAGTAGTTGATATTTTTTTTTTTTTTCTACAGGAGGTCTGATACTTCAGAGAAGTGGTGTATATGTTGAGAGGCACCCACAAGCGTTGCTCATACTGTGGCATCAAGCAGTCAGTCCTGCAAGATGAGTCGTCTGCCAAGCGAATGGATTTTTCTACAATATTTCTTATTTCTCAAGTAACATCAATGACTGATTATGAGCTCTAGTACCCACAATTAAGCTACAATTTATTATACTGTTTGAATATTACGCAATGGAAACGGATAACGCACATCTGACTATTGGGAATTTACACATCTCTGATTGTTCACTACGCTCTGGCAATACCACATTTTCTTTCTTACCCAACGGCTTTGATCAACACGTGGCCATCGCACTGAATATGAATGGCGCACACATTATAAATCCTGGTTATCATGGCTACACAATTCGAATAACAAGGCCACCAATCTTTTTCTTTTCACTATCTTTTTTATTTCGATAAATTCTATTATGATTCAAAGAAAACCTAAACACACCATTAGATTTTATACAACAATTACACATGAGAAACTCCGACCAGTGGTCATGGCTTTACATTGGTGATTCTCTATCTTATGGTCTCGTAATTATCTAACGCTACAGTGCACTTTCTGGATAGGATGGTGGATCTTTTGCTATATCTCACACTTCGACTCTCACACCCATCACCGCAAAAATTTACTCCAGACCGAGCGGTACAAAAAGGAACATGCATAGCCCACTGCCTCTGAACCTGTCTTGCTACTCTCCCATGCAAACCACACATACTTAAATTACATGAAATACATCACACTGGCAACATAGAATACATCACAAAGAAAAGTCTCAACGTTAGAATCACTTCACTTTCAGCTTTCCCACTTCAATTAGTATTCATCCCAGTTTCACACGACACTGCCCCACTTCGTAACTTTTCTTTACTACTACGAACTCTGGAGGATATATGCACGTCTTCCTGTGCAATGCAAGCCAAGTGGCGTTGCTGCATAGATGGCTGACGCACCTTACTTCTCTCTCAGAGTACTTGAGTTTGAATCTAGCATCACACGGAAACATACCACGAAAAGTAATATTAAGATCATATTCGTCACACACGCGAGTCCTCAACTGATACCTTGGACGAGTACTTCTCTTTATTCTTTGTCTCATACACAGATTGAGACTCACACAGTACTCACCACGTGGAAGTGTTCGTCTCTAATTTCAAGTCCTGCACACGCCATTTCTTAAATATTTCCAACTTATAGTACACACGCCAGTAATTCAGCTTAACTTCAGCACTCGGAAGTATTTCAACTTAGTACTAGCACTTGCAAGTATTTCAACTTATTATTACACGTGGTTTCATTGGGACTGTTGGTCACTTCCGAAGATTACTACGATCCCCTTAATATTACCTGCCTGACATTTAATTCTCCCCGCAAAAGTTCCTGAAATAGAGAAATAATTATTCCAAACTACTCTTAAGTATTCCACATGCATACCAAATCTCTCCACTCTTTTGTCTTTATGGAGCACACCTAAGACAGGTCTTACCAACACAAGATCCAGCGCCAGAGTGCTGAAACATGGCCATTCTTCAGGTCATCTCGCACCTCTGCCGAGGTGGGGGAGCACCATGCTACCGTATTGGTCAGCCACATTTCAGGCGCTCAAAGCTCAGGTAAATTTCATCTCCTTGGTTCCAAGAAGGTGACCAAAGGACCGTCTCAAAGATGATCATATATTGCACATTCACTATCTGCGGTTAGCAAACGACCATACATTCATTTATTTCACAGATCTCACCAAATTGGATGTAGAGATTCACTTTGTGGGAGTGCACATGTGATCAATTAAATAAATAAATTGTCCTTCTTTCCTACACCGTTATCCGGCTTCGGTGTATTAAGTGAAATTGAGTTATTATTAAAAAAAATATGTTGTTCTGACAAGAATAACGAAGAATGTTGCATCTATTTTCAATGTCGGGCGGTACTGTACACTTTCACCGTATACCAGAAGATTACGTGGAAAAGCTCATACTGCACACTCACTATGCTTGGGGACATTTTGACATACTTAAATGTGCAAGCAAAATAGGTAGCTACTGTTACTTTCCGAGTATCAGGAGAAGAGTTCAGCAGTTTTTGAAAAAAATTCAAAGTTTGTCAGCTTGCCTTGTGACAAAGGTACTCAAGATGAGATGCACTCAATCATTCCACATAAGCCCTTAGATCCGATCTGTGTAGACATCTGTGGGCCAGTTCCAAGGGCAAGAAGTAAATACATAGTTGGATTTTTGGATACGTTTTCTAAGTGTGTAATATTGTACCCAGTTCGATCAGCCACCAGCAAATCCGTTATCAAGAAACTGTTTTCTGATTTTATTCCATCTGTTCGGAAGCCAAGAACGATTCTGATAGACAATGCAACAATTTTCGTGTGTTATACTTGGAATAAGGCTTTACGAGAAGCAAATGTTACACGTGTCAAAACGTCATGTTACAATCCCGGAGCGAGTCCAATCGAACTTGTATTCAGAGAGTGTAAGGTGGCAACGGCCTTGCACCTTACATGAGTCCATTTAACGTGACACTTTAGGTTTTGTTGGAGTAATACTGTAAATCACGGTGTAGGAAATCTATGTGGAAAGGCATCGGCACCCGAGAATTCCGCGATTTTGTAATTATAAGATTTTGCGGAAAGGCAGTACACGAGACATAGCTCGGCTATGTCCCCGGCTAGCCGTCGAAGGCCACAGCCTGACGGTATGAATGGTGAACTGGGGGATTTCTGTAATCCGTTTAGAGAGGCCACAGCGGCCGCCAAAATCTGAGGGACGCGCGGCTGCAGGTGTTCAAGTGTTTATCAAAACAGAGCAGTGGACAGCTGGACGAGCTTTCCAGTGCGTGCTCTCCCCTATGTCCCACTAATTTTACGCATTCGAGTGGGGCAGGCCAGGAGTTCCAAATAACAAACTTTCAATGAAAGAATCTGTGTCCGCTATGACGAGAAATCTCGAGTGGTCTCTTGGGAGAAAACTTCCAGTAAACGTGTTATTGCCCACAGCTGTGGTTCTTCCCAGCCGGCGAGGGCGGAGTTTGCTTGTGGAATTTTGTAGAAATAAAAGAATTTTGGAAAAAAGTTCTATTCCCAGGCCGTACTTTGGTCGGCACTGGCAAACTGGGTATTTTGAGAGCGTCTAGTGATGTGATTCGTTCGGTAAAAGTTAAGGTGAGAAAACAAACGTGAAGAGCGATCTTGCTGAACTCTCGGTCGTAGTCTTCCATTCTGGGCTCTCGTACTGAGAGGACGTTAGCCAAGTCGTCTCCCCTCTTGGTCTTTCGTTCTGAGAGGACGTTAGCCGCGCCAGCTCATTGCTGACGGAAACACTGTCGCAATTATACAAGTTTACGGACAGCAGTCTGGTGTTGGAATACTGTACGATTGTACTTTCCGAGACGCCACACGCCGATCGCACAGCCGCGCCGTCGCCGTCGGAGACCGCCGCTACAACAGGAATATTACGGTGAGATCGCTCCCGCTTCGGTCTGTGTTAGGAGTAACGTTAAATAGTTGGATCAATTGGAATTGCTGATTCCACAGAGGTTTCACAGTACTATGGAGTGTAGTGGTTCTTCGTATATATGTTATAAGAGATCGCGTTTTGGACCGATTTTAACACAGTTACTGCCAATGCCAGTTAGGAGGATAATTTGTAAATTGTTCATTGTGTTTTATTCAGCATTGGTCTGAAGGTTATAATAGAATTATTGTGATTCAGTAAAGCCTTTACTTTCAGTAGTTGATCCTGAATTAACCCTTTTGCTTTATTTTATTTTTGTGTATATGTTTGATGTCATTGAACACCCTAAGTGTTCGTGATCGTTCATGTTTGGAAGTAAAAATAGGTGTGATTTATCGTCAACACTACCACCACAGATTAATTAGGGGTGACAGGGCCACATTTAAATCTAGCATTATCCATTTTTGCGTACAGTTTCACTCCCAATTTCTCTGTAAGTTGTTCGTCAGGGGCGAACACACGCAAAACTCGGACAAGCAATGGGTGGGGTGTTGCAAGAGTTAAATTGTTTTATGAGAACCTACTGCTCAACGAAGCAAACTAAGTGGATTGAACTGTTGCAAGACTTCACTACAATCGTAAATAACCTACCGTATACAACTACTGGTTATACTCCGGAAGAATTGCTCCTAAATACCGAAGTAAATAATGAGTGGGTGCAAGCATTACCGAAGATACTCCGAAGTAGGATCTCGTGGGAACAAAAAATTCGTGATGCTTACCTCTACATGAAAGAGAAAGCTCTTATGAGAAAGAATAGACACGACGAAGGATTAAAGGGAAGACAATATTATAATATCGAAGATTTGGTACTATTGAGATCTCATTCGAGGTTTTCACTTCTGTAGAAGAGGACCAATAAGTGGCAAAGAATGTATCATGCACCATATGTTATTATAAAACTGCCACAACCAGGTGCACATCTGTTGGCATATCCAAAGACATTGAAAATAAAGAGTGTGTACTCTCTTAAGGATTTAAAAACGTTCTATAAAATAATTCTGTGTGTTTTTTTATGTATGCCATGATTTGTGTAACGGTATGATCTGTAAATAGTAGTTGCTTAAGTTATGATATTTGTTTCCTATAGCACGTGTTGATAATATGCCACCATTGTGTGCCATGAACTGGTGTTCTAAAATGAGTGAACTTTCAATCCAGATACAGGGATATAACTACGTGGTTTAGTTATGTTTATTTTCACCATGCTTGATTTTCTTGTCGGTTGTTAGTACTTGTAGGATAATCTGCACATTGTGTTTTTTATTCTATAGGTTATGCCATTTTCTGCAAGTTTCGGATTCTGTGTCTTAGCGTTAAGTGAGTTTCGTGGACTCTTTTCGTCTGAATAGGGTATCTTATCCCTTTTCCTGTTCTTTTATCCTCAATTAATTTAGTGTTCTAGTGTTTTTGGAAACTTCAATTCGTTAGACAACGTTTCTTTCACCGTGCTGCTCAGTTTATGAGCATATATGTATAAACATTAGATCACAGACGGGAAGCATTGTTGCTGTTTGACTGCAAAGGTAAAATTTTTTACTAACCATACAACATTAATTTTATTCACACTGAAAACCAACATGTTTGATTCAAAATTCCTCTGTTTTGCTAAATATGATAATTACAGCCAGTGTGGTCAGGCCCATTGTGGAGTTTCGGATCTCTGGTTTCCTCTGTCAACCGCGCCGCGATGTGTGGACCTCAAGGCTAATATATAGCCCATTCCCGAGAAAGTTAACGCTAATTTTGTTGCCTCCCTCAACCGCACCAGAATGGGTGAACCTCAACGCTATTATGTAGCCCACTCCCGAGAAAGCTTGCGTTATTGTTTCTGCCAGCTGGTAAGCAACTACCTATCACTGAATGATGTCCCTACTTAATGTGATATGATTGCAATATTCCGGCTGGGAGTACCAGAGATGATTCCCTCCGGAAATTCATACGACAACGCTCCTTGCTCTGACGACAACGCTCTTTGCTGAAAAAAAGAGGAGCAGCTATTTTTTCTTGTAATTGTTGGAAATAAGTAATGCCCATTGGACATTGTGTTTTTTTGTTGTTGGAGATAAGTTTATATACAGAAGTAATGTGAAGTACAGAGGTCAACATGTAACCGCGATTATCAAGATTAACAATTGAATTTGTGAAAAAGGTAAATATCAAGATTAACAATTGAATTTGTGAAAAAGGTAAATATCGTTTGCGAACCTTTATTCGATGTTGGATCCCCGGACCTTCAAAAAAACTGTTAGTGTGTTTTGAAATCCAGTCCATAGTGATTTCTTCGCGAATTAACAATACTGGGCGAATCTGCTACTATCACGGTCCGAACGACGCGCAATATTTCGCCGTCTGCTTGTGTTTTCAAGACGTTCCCGAAGCGACCAGTTTGTTAGTCAGAAGATACCACACTGCCACTGTTCGTTTAACCTTCTCATTTTGAAAGTGTTTTCCACAAAATCTTACGGCGACTGTGAGTACTTTTGTGGCGAAGAGAGAGATGGAGTCTTCATCACGAGTTGCAGCAGGTTTCTCCAACCGTGCCTGGTGTTCGCTGAGAACTGGAGAAGCGGAAACCTCCGACCGCCAATTCCTCCTGTACCTAACCCACTCTCTCCGTACAGCAGTCACAACGAAAACATATTCATCTATAGTCAATTTTTTTCACAAATTTTTTTATCTTAGGCAGGTAAAAATTTTGTAATGTATGCATCTAGGCAAAAAATTCAAAGAGAGTTTTTTTTAATACAGTAACTGTCTTATCTTTGTCGAAGACAATAAGTCAAAGAGCAAGCAAGTTAGTTAATTAATTAATCTATCTTTTATGAGTAGAAGTCTCGTTTCAATGGTTAACGTGTAGTGCCTACCGATTCGAATGGAAAACGAGATTTTTTCGAAGCTAGTCACGATCAGTGGAAAAGATATTTACCGGTAAGACACAAACATAAAAAGTGAGTAAGATATGTTTACTGTCTGACGTAGACTGGCAGTCATTTAAGATTTCTGATCATTGCAGAAACATTCCAAATGTTAAGCTTTGGAATAAGAATTGCAGCAAATACATATTTACAATAAATTATATCGACTTTTGAGATAGTACTTCTATTAAACGAATAAGAAGGATTCAAGGTCTTTTAAGAAACAAATGATGAAAAATAATTATTTGGAAGAAGATGAAAGCGAATCTGCTATCTTAGTTTTCACAGCTTACAGCCTCCGACACTATGAACTACGCTACAGTGGCGTTTTTAAGTTTACAAAATAATGACAAGTTTTATAAATCCTTTTGTAACTACAACTGGCTGATAAACATTCCACAAAAATGACAGCCGGCCGCTGTGGCCGAGCGGTTATAGGCGCTTCAGACTGGAACCACCCGCCCGCTACGGTCGCAGGTTCGAATCCTGCCTCGGGTGTGGATGTGTGTGATGTCCTTAGGGTAGTTAAGTTTAAGTAGGTCTAAGTTCTAAGGGACTGGTGAAAAATGGCTCTGAGCACTATGGGACCTAACTTCTGAGGTCATCAGTTCCCTAGAACTTAGAACTACTTAAACCTAACTAACCTAAGGACATCACACTCATCCATGCCCGAGGCAGGATTCGAACCTGCGACTGGAGCGGCCGCGCGGTTCCAGACTGTAGCGCGTAGAACCGCTCGGCCACCCCGGCCGGCAATGAGAGGACTGATGACCTCAGATGTTAAGTCCCATAGCGCTCAGAGCCATTTGAACCATTTTTGAACAAAAATGACAAACACAAATCAGAAAATTAGTGGTGTTTGATTGTCAAAGCATACATAGGGGTGGAAGGTGCAAATTCTCCCCTGAGTTAATCCCTTTTACAACGCAATCTGACTTTGTTTACATGAGTTCACTGTCAGGCCCAACTTCATTCAAATGGAATTAACTACGACCAAGTATACCACAAACCATGGTTCAACTGAGCACAGGGAACTGTGAATATCATTTAAAACCCTACGCTCGTGCAGCAGTATTTTAACCTTTCACCTTCATTCAGGCGGCAGCAGAAAACGGCGCGCCGTGGCAGCTGTAACGTTCTGAGGCGTCCATGAAAATTTGCAAACTGCGGTCAGGCTTTCCCATTATCTGAATGCTGCAAACTTCCCTATCAGAACGCTGAAATCGCGGCTCATTTCAGTGTGCAGTGTTCCCGTTGACTAGTCTGGCCACACCGATATGACTCACAGGCATGACGGTGCATGCTGGAACCGTCAAACATCGTACGGCCGACTTAGGACAAATAATACGCAGCAAAAACATACGTATTGTTAAGGAAACACGGAAAAAAGAGCTTCAACTCCAAGATGATTAGGACAAATAAGTTCACCCTCGTACACACGATGTGTTGGAGATGATTTGCAGTTCCACTATCGGGCCAGAAGACGGGAGGACCAGCAGAAGAAGCAGGCAAAGAATCACCACCACTTTCCACAAAGCCTCATTATGGGAGCCAAATTAGCAAAAACGAAACCGCCCCCACATTGTACAATACAATCGAACTATCCTCGATTCATTGAATCACCCCTCTTGACTGTTCTGTTGGCCAGGTAACCAATCCAGACACAGTACTGGTGTGCCCACGCTGCGGGAGCAAGCCTCCACTTCACATATCCTAAGAGGAGCTAATTAGCGGCTGGAATTCTCTCTTGTCTGAAAAACAAAGATTTTAGACTAGGGAGGCGTTGTTCTCACGGTAAGCATGGCCATGTTTGTGGAAAGAAAACTACCTAGACGGAACCACAGTCCCTCATTTATGGAGAAATCTAGACTTTCCAGGCCGACCATTTCTAGTTTCTGAAAGAAGGCTGTTAAGCTTCTCAGACAATCGTGCCCGTGAAACGTATATGTTTTTGCCACTCGTTAATAGAACCTAGCGACTTCTTGGTATCAGGGTAGTTAGAGTCTGGCTTCCACTAAACACATGCAGCAGGCGCTCAGTCCCTGTCGTCCCAGCTTCTAACATGAGAATTCATAGAGTTTTACAACTTTCCCACCTTCACATAGGCTCAGTTTACAACAGTCTCTGTTAAGTGGCTACCTCCACCCACTTTGTGCCAACTGGCTGCCTTCGAGACGAAGAGCTACCTGGACCAGGTAACATGTTTTGTGAACAAGCGCCCTCCTGTCTGACCCTAAGCGAATGGAGGGGAGTGCTACGACCAGAAGTGTCTCTGCAGGTACGATTCGTCGAGTGCTGCTTCCCATCATCACTTACACAGTCTGGTCCTACACTCAGAATTTAGGGCCCCCAACCCATCTCTCTTCCTGTTCTCTGTCGTCTCCTCTATGGCCTCCCTGGTACATGTTCTCTACGGGTCACACATGGAATTATAAGAACATATTGCCCACTAGGCAAAAATATAACATGCCACATCCTTTATTCAAAACTCCAAAGGGTAGTGGAATTACTTTTTGGACACATGGAAGATGGTATGGATTGTTCGTATCCCCAAACCAGGTAAAGACCTCATTCAGGAGGCCAGTGACCATCTGATTAGCCTTCTGCCTATAATGTGCAAGGCTTTTCAGAAACTCATTCTCTGCCACCTCCATCTATTCATCCTTGGGGAAGACATCGCCAGACCTAACCAGTTTACATTCCAACCATCACTTTAAGGGAACTTCTGTGACAGACTACACAGCAAACAACCTCAGCTGTTCACACAGCCGAAGCCTCTTTGGATGTGGAAAACGCCTATGACAAGGGCTGGGTGTTTAAACTTCTGGTGAGACTGCAAGATCTTCACCCCACCCCAAGATACTTCCTTCAGATTACTGACAGTTTTATCATCGACTGCCACATGACGGTAAAAGTTGGGCGTCAGTGGTACAGTGTGAAACTTCTTAAATCGGTCCTATCGCCAATGCTATTTGTAATCTACGTAAACGACATGCCACTGTTCCCTCAAGTGGTGCTGGCACAGTTCGGAGACGTTACCGCACTGCTTACCAGCAGCTGCCAGGTCACGTTGACCATCAGAAGCCTCCAATGCCAACGTGCCATCACCGAAAGCTGGTCAGTAGACAATCACATCTGGATAAATGCAGAGAAGAAAAGAGCTATAATGTTCACACGACGTCGTCCCAACCTCTGTAACAGACTGGTTTTACACAATATGGAAGTATCATGGACAACTCAAGTCAAACACCTGGGAGTGGTGCTTGACAGCAAGCTACTACTCATAGCGCAGATCCAGATGGCGAGAATCAAGTTGCTTCGCCTTCTTCATCAAGTCTACTCACTATTGGCGAGCCGCGACCTTAACGTAACTACTAAACTGATGCTACATCGAACGGCGAACCTTCCAGTACTGGTCTACGGCTGCCCCACATGGGGAGCGATCTTCAGTTCTAACTTAAAACCAGACGGCCCACAACAGTGCCTCCGCCTGATCTTGGCGGCCCCGAGGCGGGTGAGAGTCAAAGACTTTCGTCATGAACTCAGCACACCTACCATTAGGGAAAACCACTTCAGCAAGGAAATTTCTAGACGAGATCGACCTCATCTGACCCACAACACATTATCTGGGTAACACCAGCACGGTTACAACCGCACATTGGCGCATGGTACGAGTATCTTGCGTCATGACGGATATGCTCCCCACACCCCCGACCCCCCTCCGCCCCACCCCCCCCCCCCCCAAAAAAAAGAAAAGAAAAAAGTGTGTAGTGAAAAACGTGCAATTCCACATCTTGACACCACCAGCTCCTCGCCCACGTGCATTTTCACGTCCCGTGAGAGGACGGCTGGAAAGAGTAGTCTCCGCTGTAGGCTGCTGTACGAGCGGCTGGTGCCCCATTAGAGACTGGCGCAGAA
The DNA here is from genome assembly GCF_021461385.2 of Schistocerca piceifrons. Taxonomy (NCBI): domain Eukaryota; kingdom Metazoa; phylum Arthropoda; class Insecta; order Orthoptera; family Acrididae; genus Schistocerca; species Schistocerca piceifrons. The sequence continues at coordinate 773,580,793 of NC_060140.1, read as the reverse complement.
GCTGTACGCCGGACGGGGCGATTACGCAGCGGAATGTCTGCAGCGCCGTGTAACACAGGCAGGTGCCGCCGTGCTGGCCATTGTGCGCGCCGTCATAGTGCGCTATCCTTGAAAGCGAGCCGCGGCCGAGGCCGACCGTGTCCGAAGAGCGGCGCATGACGAATCCCCCGCCACATGTCGTGCTGAGAGCCCCAGCACCCCGCCGCTGCCCTGCTACTCCTACACCGTGAAATCGCGATTTGGGCAAGCAGCCGCGATGGCCCGTGCAGCGTGTCAAAAGAAAACTCGGCGCGCCGTAGGAGCCCCGGATAAATTGCCCACATATCGACGTACTTGAAAGAGGCGGTAGCGGCGCCATTGTTAGTGTCGTCCGAACCACAGTGATGTGCGAAAACGGCAGGGCTGTGTTTCGATACGTGGCATAAGTGGGAAGGAAGACTAGAATTTAACGCCCCGTCGACATCTGTTTCGAAGAGACGGATCATAAACTTGTACTGCCTCAAGGACGCGTAAGGAAATCGGCCGCCCCCGTTCAAATGTACAAACGCGGCATTTGCCTCGAATGATTTAGGGAGTTAACGGTAAACTAAATCTCGATGGACGGACGTGGATTTCAACCGTTGTCCTAACGAATGAGGTCCAATGCGCCTCTTCGTTCGCTTATTTTCTACCTCCACTATACAAAATCTAAACTATAACTGAAACTTCCTGGCAGATTAAAACTGTGTGCCGAACCGAGACTCGAACTCGGGACCTTTGCCTTTCGCGGGCAAGTGCTCTACCAACTGAGCTACCCAAGCACGACTCACGCCCCGTCCTCACAGCTTTACTTCTGCCAGTACCTCGTCTCCTACCTTCCAAACTTTACAGAAGCTCTCCTGCGAACCTTGCAGAACTAGCACTCCTGAAAGAAAGGATATTGCGGAAGTTTCATATCAGCGCACACTCCACTGCAGAGTGAAAATCTCATTCTGGAAGCATCCACTAGGCTGTGGCTGAGCCATGTCTCCGCAATATCCTTTCTTTCAGGAGTGTTAGTTCTGCAAGGTTCGTAGTAGAGCTTCTGTAAAGTTTGGAAAGTAGGAGGCGGAATACAGGCAGAAGTAAAGCTGTGAGGACGGGGCGTCAGTCGTGCTTGGGTAGCTCAGTTGGTAGCGCACTTGCCCACAAAAGGCAAAGGTCCCAACTTCGAGTCTCGGTCCGGCACACAGTTTTAATCTTCCAGGAAATTTCATATCAGCGCAGACTCCACTGCAGAGTGAAAATCTCATTCTGGAAGCATCCCCTAGGCTGTGGCTAAGCCATGGCTCCGCAATATCCTTTCTTTCAGGATTGCTAGTTCTGCAAGGTTCGGAGGAGAGCTTCTGTAAAGTTTGCAAGATAGGAGACGAGGTACTGGCAGAAGTAAAGCTGTGAGGAGGGGGCGTGAGTCGTGCTTGGGTAGCTCAGTTGGTAGAGCACTTGCCCGCGAAAGGCAAAGGTCCCGTGTTCGAGTCTCGGTCCGGCACACAGTTTTAATCTGCCAGGAAGTTTCATATCAGCGCACACTCCGCTGTAGAGTGAAAATTTCATTCTATAAACGATAACTGTCTACATCTTATCACAAGTTGTAGACGATGTCGAGACGAACAGTTTGATGTAGGATACTCGTGGTCTATCAAGTAGGAATCTAACTCTAACTGACTTGAAAAAACTACCAAAGCTACAGAGCATGCGCGTCGTGAGATATCAATCCTAGAGACAAAAAAGTGAATAGGACCTTTTTAGAGCAAATTTAGTTAAATTTTGTCCTTGTGTAGGTTTCGATAGAGGCCACAGTTGTTTCGTTAACGTCATTAATTTAAATTTTCTCGTGAGGGCAGTCAAGGAAAAAAGACAAAAACTAATTACGTTCATAATTAGATCTAAATTGACCCCTTACGAGCACAGTAGTTTCGCAGTGAGAAAGCCAAATAAACAAAACGATTTAATTATTAATTTCATGCTGCCGGCCGCTGTGACAGAGCGGTTCTAGGCGCTTCAGTCCGGAACCGCGCTGCTGTTACGGTCGCAGTTTCGAATCCTGCCTTGGGCATGGATGTGTGTGATGTCCTTAGGTTTGTTAGGTTTAAGTTGTTATTAGTCTAGGGGACTGATGACCTTAGATGTTAAGTCCCATACTGCTTAGAGCCATTACTGCCATTCATGCTGTTGAAATTCGCAAAATTCTGCGGTAAAGTTTCACAGACGTCATTATTTTACAATTTGTAAGGGCACGACTAAGCCAGTGGCGCAATAGCCCAGTCAATGATCACCAAGCCAAGGTCAAACCTGGGAAATAATTCGTGTAGTCGGAGCGAGGACGACGACGGGGGGCCATGAACAACATATTAAATCTCCCGACGGGTGGAGTGTGTGTGTGTGTGTGTGTGTGTGTGTGTGAGTGTGTTTGAAGGTCACTCTTGTATTGTTTTCTCGGTTAACTCAAAAACTACCGCCTCCAGCGAAAACGACTTCCAGTACAAAATTGGGCTACATTAAGTTACCTTCAAAAAAGCTACTACTTATTTTTTTCTCTAGCACAAATAGTAATTTGTGCGAAGGGAGCCAATGAATATCGAAAATATCGCGCGAAGCCCATGCGCTGTATCTTAGTGGTTGTTATTGTAGTGTTAGCAGTTAGCCGACGTTGCGTTGCGTCGGTGCATCCGGGAACTTTTACATATAACGACCAGAAAAGCAGCCATAAATAACAGAACAGAGAACAGAAGGCACCTGCAGCGCTCAAAACGTGGCCAATAAAAACGTTATAATTGCGAGGACATTATGGGTTACTGAAACTGAAGATAGGTGAAAGTCTGAAACGAATCCTTGCATAGAATAAAGTTTTACAGAATGGCTGTTTACTGCATTTCTTTAAAAACATTTTTAAAATTTACATCTGTTTGTGTGCATGTGTGTGTGTGTGTGTGTGTGTGTGTGTGTGTGCAATATGTAAGCAATTACACTAGTATTTCGATATAATGTAAAACTTTAACTTGCGGATAGACCAACACTAAATTTAAAAAAAGTAGGTTCTTACACAATTAACCAAATAAGAGTACTACACGATACTAACAGAAATTTAGGTCATAGTTCCTGGTTTTGAGTAACTACCACTTCAACATTCGCATGGTGCGCATTAATCCACATTTGTTTCTAAGGCTAAATTGCGTGGGGCTTCTAGGCATCTCAGACCAAAAAGAATGACTTTAAACGAAGAAGTTGGAAAAAAGACTGGATTTCAATGTCTTTTAGGCGTATAGGTTATTAGAAAGCTAGGGTGGTTTATATATTTAGGAATAGCCGTGGGAACATAATTGAGATGTAAGTATGATGATTTGAATCCCGCTCCTTCCACATACGAATCCTAATCTCTTCCGTTGTTGCCTTCATTCTTCGTTTTAAGCAGCTCAAACTATAGTTTACCCTAAAAAGCCTCATTTCAGCATTGCTCTTGCAATCTGCAGCTACTCTACCTACTTGCTGTAGTCAAGTTTTCCTCTGCATCTACAATTTTTACTTCCCCACCCCTCCCCCAACACATCCCACAATTACCATATTAACAGTTCCTTGACATTGCAGGATGAGCCTTATGGCATATCTCTTCTTTTAGACAAGTTGTACCATTAGTTGCTTTTTTCAGTAATTTTCCGGCCGTTGTGTCCCAGCGGTTCTAGGTGCCTCAGTCTGGAACCGCGCGACCGCTACGGTCGCAGGTTCGAATGCTGCCTCGGGCATGGATGCGTGTGATGTCCTTACGTTAGTTAGGTTTAATTAGTTCTAAGTTCTAGGGGACTGATGACCTCAGATGTTAAGTCCCATAGTGCTCAGAGCCATTTGAACCATTTTTTTCAGTAATTTGATTCACCAACTCTTCATTAGTTATCTGATCTACCCATCGTAACGTCAGCATTCTTCCGCAGCTCTGCATGAAAGAAGTTTCTGTTCTCTTCTTGTCAGTATGTTTCAACCTGTTGATAGCCTACACACCGGACAGATACTTTCACAAAAGGTTTGCTAACATTTACATTTATATTAAATGTTGACGTATTTGTCTTTTCTACACACATCAAAAAAGTTTTGCATCACCGCAGATCACAGAACTTCTGTAGACAGATGTTGACTGTGGATATTGTATCACAGACACAGTCTCTTTGACTGCTCAGAGATGTCACTAAATCCGTCCAAAGATGTAAACAACCATGCATGAGCAGCGTATATTAGACGGATGGGGTCCGGCAGCCAATCACTTCCAGTCATTCCACCAGGAAGGAGGTACACGGCTCGTGTTGTCTGTAGTTCAACCAGGCCTAGATGGTCAATGCCGCGGTTCGATCGCGTACGCGTTGTTACTTTGTGCCAGGATGGGCTCCCATCAAGAGAAGTGTCCAGCTGTCTCGGAGTGAACCAAAGCGATGTTCTTCGGACATGGAGGAGATACAGAGAGACAGGAACTGTCGATGACTTGCCTCGCTCAGGCCGCCCCATGGCTACTACTGCAGTGTATGACCGATACCTACGGATTATAGCTTGGAGGAACCCTGACAGCAACGACACCGAGTTGAATAATGCTTTTCGTGCAGCCACAGGACGTCGTTTACGACTCAAACTGTGCGCAATAGGCTGCATGATGCGCAACTTCGCTCCCGACGTCCATGGCGAGGTCCATCTTTGCAACCACGACACCATGCAGCGCGCTACAGATGGGCCCAGCAACATGTCGAATGGACCGTTCAGGATTGGCATCACGTTCTCGCATATGCCTTCAACCAGACAATCGCCGGAGACGTGTTTGGAGGTAACCCGGTCAGGCTGAACGCCTTGAACACACTGTCCAGCGAGTTCAGCAAGGTGGAGGTTCCCTGCTGTTTTGGGGTGGCATTATGTGGGGTCGACGTAGGCTGCTGGTGGTCATGGAAGGCGCCGTAATGGCTGAACGATACGTGAATGCCATGCTCCGACCGATAGTGCAACCGTATCTGCAGCATACTGGCGAGGAATTCGTCTTCATGGACGACAATTCGTGGGGGACCGAGGTGATGAAAAACTTTTTTTGATGAGTGCAGAAAATCTTTTCTTATTATTGCCAGTCAGTACTCCATACGCTCTTTACTTCAGGCATTGTCAGCTATTATGCTCCGAAATAGTAAGAATTGTCTACTACTTGAACCATGACAGTGATATTTGATTTCCCTGCCTACGCTAATTACCGACTGTAATGTTACGTAATAACTTAAGGCAATGGTTAAATTGCTGCTAACTAGTCTTGAAAAAAAAACAATGGAAAATATCCAGTTCATTGATGTAATCTGCATAGAACTTATTGCTTGATTTCTATGCCATTTCGTTATTGTTCCGGAAGGCGAGAGAAGCGGCGGACTCAAGAATCGAGGATGGTGCCGTGAGCGAAAGATGTATCAGGTGCAGATTCCGACGTGGTTTCTCGAACCTTCTAGAAAGCTGGTATCGGTATTCACTTCTGAAGAAAAGAAACGTGAAGTGCCATTTCTGTGAAGGCGTACGCCTTGTGTCCGGACTAGAGGTCTCGTCCATGTCGGTGAAATGGGAGAGACACAAAACAGTGCGTCAGTAAATCTACTGTTTGATGACAAATAAAATTCTCATTTTACTCGATTTGTTTGAGAATAATGTTCTTGTCACAGTTAGTTTTAAAGAAAGTATTTTCATTACATAACCTAAAAGAATTGTCGTATCTGACACCACAGGTGGCGAACAGTTTATTCATATGGGTAGCTGTCTCTCGTTTGACACAGATCATTATGAGGATTAGCCAAGCGCAGTTCAGCAGCTGGGAGCTGAACCTCAGTAGTGCAGAAAAGGTGATTTATTTTATTTATCGATTAGTGTGAACACTTGGACGCATGGACAGATGAATGTATCACGTTATAAGAGCATTATCTGTAAAACAGATATAAAATATGTAGTAAAATGAAAAGCAAAAAATACAGTGCAGTGGACTGTAAAATGACCAGTAAAAATAAACTGTAAAAAGAGTCAATAGAAACTTTAAAGTGAACAGTAAGATGTGCTGTTGAATGCAAATTACAATCAGCAATAAAAAGAATAATAAAATGAACAATAAAGTGACTAATAAATTTACGCTAAGTAGTTGACCGTCTTTTAAGGAAGATGGACAGCAAGGTTAATCGTTAAATATTAATGTAAGCCATTCAGCGCGGAAGCAGCAGCATCCATCCGTTCATATAGATCCGACATTTGTCCTGGGTGCGCTTTGAAGTTGCAATCATAATGTGGTCCACTACTTGGCGCAGACCATTACAGTCACACTGAGGACTTGAGCTTTTGCTCCATTTGTACAGAGGATCGTGACACACACCATGTGACGTTCGAATTTTGTTAATAGCTTTCTGTTGTCGGCGTGAATGTTCGAACCATGTAGCGTCTAATCGTAGGTCTGCTAAGACTGTAGTGGAGGTTTCCTATACCTCAGCCTTCGAAATGACAGATGAGGAATGTCCTCACGCACGAACCTAGGCCAGAAGTTACTACAGCCAGACCACTTGTGGATTTTCCTGGGTCTCAAACACTTGGACTGATTAATATGAGGAATAAGCTTAATTAGGCAGTATGTACACTCATGCTCATAAATTAAGGATAATGCTGATACATGGTGAAATATCGCTCTGGTGGGCGGTTTGCTGGTTTAAATCACCTCGGGGTAAGACCATGCGGTGCATTTGACCTGCGGTCGTCGCACGGTGGCTCTGCCAGCAGTCCACATACGCAGAGGTGTGTCGGTGCATGTCAGAGTACGACGCAGCGAGTAAGTGTGCAGACGTTTTCAGACGAGCTATTGGTGACTGTGTGTTTAAAATGGCTCAAAGAACAAATATTGATGTCGGTTTGATGGGCACAATACTAGGATGACTGGAAGCTGGTCAAACACAGCAGGTCGTAGCACGGGCGCTCTGTGTGCCACAAAGTGTGATCTCAAGATTACGGTAACGATTCCAGCAGACTGGAAACGTATCCAGGCGCTACAGTACTGGACGTCCACAGTGTACAACACCACAGTAGACCGATATCTCGCTATCAGTGCCCGCAGACGGCCACGGAGTACTGCAAGTAGCTTTGATCGGGACCTTACCGCAGCCAATGGAACAGTTGTCTCCAGACACACAGTCTATAGATGACTGAACAGACATGGTTTATTCGCCCAGAGACCTGCAAGGTGCATTCCACTGACCCCTGATCACAGGAGAGCCCGTAAAGGCTGGTGTCAAGAACACAGTACATGGTCATTGGAACAGCGGTCCCAGGTTATGTTCACGGACGAGTCCAGGTATAGTCTGAAGAGTGATTCCCGCCGAGTTTTCATCTGGCGTGAACCAGGAACCAGATGCCAACCCCTTAATGGCCTTGAAAGGGACCTGTATGGAAATCGTGGTTTGATGCTGTGGGGTGGGATTATGATTGGTGCACGTACACCCCTGCATGTTTTTGACAGAGGAACTGTAACAGGTCAGGTGTACCTGGTCGTCATTTTGCACCAGTATGACCACCTTTTCAGGGGTGCAGTGGGTCCCACCTTCCTCCTGATGGATGATAACGCACGTCCCCACCGAGCTGCCATCGTGGAGGAGTACCTTGAAACAGGAGATATCAGGCGAATGGAGTGGCCTGCCTGTTCTCCAGACCTAAACCCCATCGAGCACGTCTGGGATGCTCTCGGTCGACGTATCGCTGCACGTCTTCAAACCCCTACGACACTTCAGGAGCTCCGACAGGCACTGGTGCAAGAATGGGAGGCTATACCCCAGCAGCTGCTCGACCACCTGATCCAGTGTATGCCAACCCGTTGTGCGTCCTGTGTACTTGTGCATGGTGATCATATCCCATACTGATGTCGGAGTACATGCGCAGGAAACAGTGGCGTTTTGTAGCACATGTGTTTCGGGACGGTTTTCACAACTTATCACCAATTCCGTGGACTTACAGATCTGTGTCGTGTGTGTTCTCTATATGTCTATGCTATTAGCTCCAGTTTTGTGCAGTGCCACGTTGTGTGGCACCACATTCTGCAATTATCCTTAATTTATGACCTTGAGTGGAGCACCGTGTTCCTTTATTATTCATCTTGTTTTCCTTATAAGGGCAAAAAACATACAAAACTGTGTGTCCTTTAGTGCAGCCGACATTTACACTATTGGAAAGGTTTTCAACTACGAAGAAAAATTTCGAGTTCTTCGCAATGTGTCACGAAAACAAAGCAATCAATAAAACAGAGTTTGAGAAGACATAAAAACACAAAACCAATACAAACTACCAGCATGTTGGAGTAATTGCAGGGCAGCACCATGTGTTAATCAACACATCGAAGAAAACAGCCAAAGTTGCAAATTTCAATTTTATTTACTGGATGAATAGTTTCGGTTTCATCCAGGTAGTCATAACGCTATTTCCCAAAATATAAGAACCATTGTGTACTACCTTCTTCGTGGGTGATTACACTTAATAATGATTTTTCCAATTAATCTCAGCCTAGCGTTTAAATCCCTAAAATTTGATTTATGTGGTCATTACCCTTTGCGTCGCACTGGATAGTTACTCCTAGCTCTGGAGCGATTTGTCGCCTATACTGTAAGCAAAGAGCAGTGGGTTTCTTCGCCTATTTATGCAAAGTGTTGTGCATCATTTACGTTCGAGGACAATTGCCAGTCTCTGAACTATTCGATACCCTCCAAGGTCGGCCTGCAAAACGAACAGATTTCTGACGTCGCCACCTCCTTACAGGCAACTACGTCATATGCGAACAGGCTCATGAAGCTTCCGACGGTATTCACTAGTTTGCTTATATATAAACCGTAACAGTCCATTGACCCCTGCTTCGGGTACTACTGAAATTGCCTTTACATGTGTCGATTTTGTTCCATTATGCTCGACATGCCGAAGCCAGTCACATATATCGTCCGACACTGGGTAAGACTGTATTATGTTCACTACGCGACAGACTCAAACTCTACCAAATGCTTTAATGACGTCGACCGTCAACCATCAACGAGGGCATTGATTCTAGAGGGCTCTGAATATCACGGACAACGAGGTCCAGCTGAGTTTCACAAGATCTGTGTTTGAGAAATCCTCAATGATTTTGAGATAGGAGACGTCGTAATACGTTGTTATAAAAATATTCCATAATTATACAAAATACTGACGTCAGTGACATATTCCTGTAATTAGTATGATCCTAGTACATACCCTTGGGGTACGCTCGATTTAGTTTTACGTCAGAAGATTTCTCTCACTGACGTCAAACGAACCATTTGTGCGTAATTGGCGGCTGATCAAGGCCCACGAGAAAAACAGGCAGTGGTGCGCACGTCACAGCACGTGAAACTGCAGGTCTTACGAGTGACAGCGAACGTCCTCGATTGGAAGCGAGTAACTACACTCACGGAAAAAAAAACTCGACTCCAAAAAGGAGTTGTGCGACTTAAATGAAAGTTGGCAGGCGTGTTTCTACATCAGACGATGTCTATTCGCATTTCGCTCCATTCCCATATGAGTGGCGAGGATGCAAATCGTGTTTGCTTTAAATATACGCTGTAACAGTAGTGAGCAATAGTTACTTTCGAGATTAGACGTGGTGAGTTGATCTTAGTCAAGGATCCCGTTAAGACGACAAGACGATTATCATCAAGTCACTGAGTTTGACGAGATTCTGTAATACGGCCACGAGAAATTCGACATTCCTTCTGCGATATTGCATACGGACTTAGCAGGAAAGTGGCTACTACACATGATTGCTGGCAGTGGGGGTCCTCAGAATGAACAGTTGCAAGAAGACTGGGCTTCGGACATCCACATGGCACTACCGAGAGGGAAGACAATCGTGTTCAGACTATGGTTCTGGCGCATCGTATTACATCAGCAGCAGCAACATGAGCAGCAGTTGGCACCACAATTGAAACATCCTCTTAGAATAATTATGAATGACTGTGCTAGTAAACGTCTACGTTATTTAATACAAAGACAGCTGAGTAAAACTGAACGTACTCAGACGGTTCTCTTTTTACTTATTCTGATCATCACTGAACTGACACAGAATATATTTTAGCGCAACACAGTCTGACTTTCAATAATCCCTACAAAAGAATGGCCCTGACTAACAATAACCTACACCTTTCACGAATCACTTACCTCACAAAAATCTTCGTTACTCGAACTACTGCAATACAGCTCGCGCCCATACTGCCAGCTAAATAAAAGATTCAAACTACTGAAGGCACTAACAACGTATAGGCATACTTAGCAAATGAAAGATTTTGATAGAGAACAAACAATGTATTTACCATAATAGTGTTCAAAAGTCATCATATATATGTCAGTTCATGACGTCCATCTTTACAAATTTCCTTTTTCTGGCGGACACGCGTCCAGGTCTTTCGCTTATATCAATCTCTCAAAACTCTGGCATCTCTCTCTCCACATCCACCACTGCTGGCGGCTCACCTCCAACTGCCCAACGCTGCGTGCTGTTCACATCCAACTGCCCAACACTACGCAAGCGAATATACCAACAATGAGTCCAACCAGCCACAGACTGCGGACAGCGCAGTCAGTGATCTTCATACAGAGCGCTACGTGGCGTTACCAATATATAAACGTAAACATCCTACTTACACAGTGATACAGCGACCTTTTACAATTCGGTTGCTTCAGGGACAGCGGAGAGCAATCCCGCCCTGTAGTGTGTATTCCACTGCTCCCACACCACCGCCATTTGCGTCTTCAGTGGTGTCAAGCGAGAGCTCATTTGAGAGCAGGGTGTAGGTGTGTTGTGTTTTATGATGAAAGCTGGTTGTGTCTCGGTAGCAGTGGGCCGGCCGGAGTGGCCGAGCGGTTCTAGGCGCTACAGTCTGGAACCGCGCGACCGCTACGGTCGCAGGTTCGAATCCTGCCTCGGGCATGGATGTGTGTGATGTTCTTAGGTTAGTTAGGTTTAAGTAGTTCTAAGTTCTAGGGGACTGATGACCTCAGAGCCATTTGAACCATTTTTTTTTCGGTGATAGTGGAGAGCGTGTATTGGTTAGAAACCGACCAGTTGAGGGCCTCCAACCAACCTGTCAGCATACTAGAGACACTGGACCTATACGGTCTGGGGTGCGATTTAGTATGACAGCAGGAGCACTCTCGTGGGTGTGCCACGCAACCTGACTGCAAATTTGCATCTCAGTCAGATGTTTCGTCCTATTTTGCTGTCATTTATGAACAGCATTCCAGGGTTTCTTTTCCAGCAGGATAAAGCTCGCCCGCATACAGCTGTTGCAGCCTAGAATGCTCGATAGAGTGTCGGCATTCATCAGTGTACATTAATTATTTTTTCCGTGATTGCGAAAATTTTTTCCTGCCTGTGTACAAACGGTGATGGTCCTAGACACTTACTTGGTATCTTCCTAAAATTACTTTTCGATTTGGATCCGTTAAGAACGACATGTTGAGTTCCAAGTCCAAGGACGTCCTGTAGGCCGGCCGGAGTGGCCGTGCGGTTCTAGGCGCTACAGTGTGGAACCGCGAGACCGCTACGGTCGCAGGTTCGAATCCTGCCTCGGGCATGGATGTTTGTGATGTCCTTAGGTTAGTTAGGTTTAAGTAGTTCTAAGTTCTAGGGGACTGATGACCTCAGAAGTTGAGCCGCATAGCCATTTGAACCATTGGATTTGAAGTCCTGGATCCAATCAGAAATTTGGTCGATACTCGGTAAAGTTGTACTGTTTTCACTACACGACAGTGCCGTCCTGCCATCCTGAAGTTGAGGGACACGTCATAAACCTGGGCCCCGATGTCTGGGGAGAATGTTATGGACGAACGAGCTCCGGAAGATCTCTGTTTCAGAAATCCTTGTTGATGTGAAACTTCCTGGCAGATTAAAACTGTGTGCCGGACCGAAACGCGAACTCGGGACCTTTGCCTCCGACTTCGAGTCTCGGTCCAGCACACAGTTTTAATCTGCCACGAAGTTTCAAACCAGCGAACACTCCGCTGCAGAGTCAAAATCTCATTCTGGATCCTTGAGATGTTTACACAAGAGATTTTCGTTCTTCAAAAACGTCGTTATACGTTATAATAAAACATGTTCCATAATTCTGCAACATATTGATGTTAGCGAAATGAGGCTGTAATTAGAAAGGTCCTCTAACACACCCTAGGGGGACGCCCGGAGATATTTTTACGTCCGAAGGTTTCTCTGATTGCGTCACCAACCTACTCGTGTCGTGATTGGCTGTTGATTTACACGCCGACACGTGCGACGCATTCACCTCCGCGTTACCGATATCAGCCAGAGAGTCGCATCGTTACTAGACTGGTGTCCCCACGTGGCGCCCCAGGCAGGGCTGGCCTTGCGGGCGGCCGCGCGCTGCTGCAGACGCAGCGCCCGGGCCGCGGGTCGTGTGCTGTACACTGCCGCGGCTGGACCCCGTGCCCGCCCCACGCTCACGAGCCGTCGGCCTTGGCTGCCCGCTTCAAACACGCCGCCCGGCGCCGCCCTTGACCCCGGCTATTAGCGAGGGCGGCTCCATCTCCATCTCACGAGACCGGCGACCGGGGCCTCACCCAGCTGGCACGCATTGTTCTCTCTCTCCACGTCCCCTCCACTTAATCCACTTTGTCTCCCGATGTAAACACTCACTCAAAAATGGCTCTGAGCACTATGGGACTCAACTTCTGAGGTCATCAGTCCCCTAGAACTTAAAACTACTTAAACCTAACTAGCCTAAGGACATCACACTCATCCATGCCCGAGGCAGGATTCGAACCTGCGACCGTAGCGGTCGCGCGGTTCCAGACTGTAGCGCCTAGAACCGCTCGGCTACCCCGGCCGGCGTAAACACTCAGTCATCGACGACCAAACCGCACTGCAAGTTTACCAAGAGAGAGCTGTATAAAGAACGATGCGCGAAGCATTCAACCACTACCACCGTCATACCTTAGCAAAAGATCTTGCTGAAAACCCAAGGAATATCTGGTCTTACGTAAAATCGGTAAGCGGGTCGAAGGCTTCCATCCAGTCACTCACTGATCAGTCTGGCCTGGCAACGGAAGACAGCAAAACCGAAAGCTGAAATTTTAAATTTAGCATTTGAGAAATCTTTCACGCAGGAGGATCGTACAAACATAACGCCGTTTGAGTCTCGTACAGATTCCCGTATGGAGGACATAGTGATACACATCCCTGGGGTTGTGAAGCAACTGAATGGGTTGAAAATAAATAAATCGCCAGGTCCTGATGGGATTCCAATTCGGTTTTACAGAGAGCACTCTACTGCATTGGCTCCTTACTTAGCTTGCATTTATCGCGAATCTCTTGCCCAACGTAAAGTCCCGAGCGACTGGAAAAAAGCACAGGTGACGCCTGTAAACAAGAAGGGTAGAAGGACGGATCCTCAAAATTACAGACCAATATACTAAACATCGGTTTGTTGCAGGATTCTCGAACATATTCTCATTTCGAATATAACGAATTTCCTTGAGACAAAGAAGTTGCTGCCCATGCATCAGCAAAACGCAACTCACCCTTTTTTCACATGATATCTTGCGAACCATGGATGAAGGGTATCAGACTGATGCCGTATTTCTTGATTTTCGGAAAGCGTTTGACTTGGTGCCCCACTGCAGACACTAAGGTACGAGCATATGGGATTGGTTCCCAAGTATGTGAGTGGTATCATCTGGAGTGACCCAGGGAATTGTGGTAGGTCCGCTGTTGTTTTCTATCTACATAAATGATCTTTTGGATAGGGTGGATAGCAATGTGCGGCTGTTTGCTGATGATACTGTGGAGTACGGGAAGGTGTCGTCGTTGAGTGACTGTAAGAGGATACAAGATGACTTGGACAGGATTTGTGATTGGTGTAAAGAATGGCAGCTAACTCTAAATATAGATGAATGTAAATTAATGCAGATGAATAGGAAAAAGAATCCCGTAATGTTTGAATACTCCATTAGTAGTGTAGCGCTTGACACAGTCACGTCAATTAAATATTTCGGCGTAACATTGCAGAGCGATATGAAGTGGGACAAGCATGTAATGGCAGTTGTGGGGAAGACGGATAGTCGTCTTCGGTTCATTGGTAGAATTTTGGGAAGATGTGGTTCATCTGTAAAGGAGATCGCTTATAAAACACTAATACGACCTATTCTTGAGTACTGCTCGAGCGTTTGGGATCCCTATCAGGTCGGATTGAGGGAGAAAATAAAGCAATTCAGAAGCGGGCTGCTAGATTTGTTACTGGTAGGTTTGATCATCACGCGAGTGTTACGGAAATGCTTCAGGAACTCGGGTGGGAGTCTTTAGAGGAAAGGAGGCGTTCTTTTCGTGAATCGCTGCTGAGGAAATTTAGAGAACTAGCATTTGAGGCTGACTGCAGTACAGTTTTACTGCCGCCAACTTACATTTCACGGAAAGACCACAAAGATAAGATAAGAGAGATTAGGGCTGGTACAGAGGCATATAGGCAGTCATTGTTCCCTCGTTCTAGTTGTGGTACGAGGTACCCTCCGCAACACACCGTATGGTGGATTGCGGAGTATGAATGTAGATGTAGATGTAGAAGTGTTTATAACAATCTATACACATAGTGGACCAACCTATACATGGGACTTAACATCTGAGGTCATCAGTCCCCTAGAACTTAGAACTACTTAAACCTAATTAACCTATGGACACCACACACATTCATGCCCGAGGCAGCATTCGAACTTGTGGCCGTAGCGGTCGCGCGGTTCAGACTGAAGCGCCTAGAACCGCTCGGCCACACCGGCCGCCAACACAGAAGTGATTTCTAGTGTTCCCTAAGGTACTGTTATAGGCCCTTTGCTGTTCCTCATCTACGAGTATATAATCGATTTGGGAGACAATCTGAGCAGCAGTCTTCGGTTGTTTACAGATGAACCTGTCGTTTATCGACTAATAAAGTCATCAGAAGATCAAAACTAATCGCAAAACGATTTAGAAAAAATATCTGAATGGTGCGAAAGCCGGCCGGAGTGGCCGAGATGTTCTAGGCGCTACAGTCTGGAACCGCGCGACCGCTACGGTCGCAGGTTCGAATCCTGCCTTGGGCATGGATGTTTGTGATGTCTGTAGGTTAATTAGGTTTAAGTAGTTCTAAGTTCTAGGGGACTGATGACCTCAGAAGTTAAGTCCCATAGTGCTCACAGCCATTTGAGCCATGGTGCGAAAAGTGGCAGTTGACCCTGAATAACTCAAAGTGTAAGGTCATCCACATGAGTGCTAAAAGGAACTCGTTAAACTTCGACTACACGATAAATCAGTCTAATCTAAAAGCCGTAAATTCAACTAAATACCTAGGTATTACTTCTACGAACAACTTAAATTGGAAGCAACACATAGAAAATGTTGTGGCGAAGGCTAACCAAAGACAGCGTTTTATTGGCAGGACACTTAGAAAGTGTAACAGACCTACTAAGGAGACTGCCTACACTACTCTTATCCGTTCTCTTTTAGAATACTGCTGCGCGGTGTGGGATCCTTACCAGATAGGACTGACGGAGTACATCGAGAAAGGCCAAAGAAGAGCAGCACGTTTTGTATTATCGAGAAAGACGGGAGAGTGTCACGGATGTGATATACGATTTGGGATGGACGTCTTTAAAACAAAGGCATTTCTCCTTGTGGCGGGATCTTCTTACGAAATTTCAATCACCATCTTTCTCCTCCGAATGCGAAAATATTTTGTTGACACCGACCTACATGGGGAGGAACGATCACCATGATAAAATAAGGGAAATCAGAGCTCGTACGGATAGGTGATGATTCTCTCCGCGCTCTATACGAGATTGGAATAATAGAGAATTGTGAAGGTGGTTCCAAGAACCCTCTGCCGGGCACTTAAATGTGATTTGCAGAGTATCCATGTAGATTTAGATGTAGATATCCTCGCCTCACTAAAAGGTAACCAGCCATGTATTGCAAAATACATACATTTGTGACCCAGCGAAGGTCAGTATCGTGACTGAAATCGATCGTCTTTAATGAAAAGTACAGAGCTTTATCAAAGCTCTCTGTTGATCCATTATGGGCATGGTACAGATGCTGGTCAAATATTTAAGAATGAGATTCGCCAGACAGCTGTGCAGTTGAAAAGTTATTTTATTTTAGTTTCGCTACCAGTTACGGCTATTCATTATGCCATCTTCAGGCCCCATATGCATCTCTCAGAAATAAACGATACTGGCGTACAGGGGTCAATATTTCCACGGATGTAGTAGATTCGGCGCTCAAGTGATTCCTGCGAATACTTGATTGCAATTGAGTTGGCGTCAAGTCTTCGAAGAAAGCACTTGAGTTACGAATTCACGACATCCAGAAACATATGGCGCCTGTATGCAAATATCGATTATTTTTTAGAGGTGCACATGGGGCCTGAAGATGGCATAATGAACTGCCGAAAGTGGTAGCGAAAATAAAATAAAACAACATCTCCATTATGGCACAACTGTTTGGCGAATTTCATTATCAAATATTTATCGAAACCGTCCAGCACTGCCTGTACCAAATATTTCTATACATGAAAAGTATGATCACGGATTAGGTTTGTCATACTTCTTTTATTAAATTCAGTTGGATATATTCATTTAGGAGCACCCTGAAGGGAGTGTGGGTTGCTTTAGGTACGGAGTTCGATCCCTACGACACTTTCCAACTGCAAACTAAAAGTCATATTTTTTTCAGTTTCACTGTTTAGTTGACAGGGAACCACCAACTTTATCAAATTTCATAAAGCTTTTCTTAACGAATCTGTCAACAGTTTCAGAGTTTATATTTGGCGACTAGTTTCAAACCTTATATGTGCATTTTCATGCCTCGCTGCACTGAACGTAGCTGACCTTAATAACGAGCGCCCAAGTGGCAACACATGCTAAGAGGAACGTGCGGATCCCCGCATTCATTCTGCGAACAATTTATATAGCATGTGTTGCCACTTTGATGTTCATTATTAAGATCAGGTACGTTCAATGCAGTTTCAGTAGACCAGGCTTTAAAGTGAACCTGAAAGTTTTGACACTAGTCGCCAAATATATGTACTGCAATTGTTGACAGATTTGTTTATAAACGCTTTATGAAACAACAAATCTGATCCAGGTAAACGTCGATTCCGCTGCGTTCAAAAATACTAGAGGACAATTCAGTGCTCTGTTGAACACGTAACTTTCATCGCTGAGAGTGACACGAATCTCCAGGGCGCCGTCATTCACACTAAAACAAAAAACTCAATTTTGAATGCATTACCCTCGTAACGTGAGACAGCTATATCATCTACTTCGGCTTATGAAGAACGACACTTCTCCTCCGACATTAATTCCCCTGACACAGGCTCCATATCTAGTTTTCTCGAATGAAAAGAGAACGTAAGTGATGATTTAGGAAGACTTATCATCAGCGAATTTTCTCATTGATATCCTTACGCCTTGAATTTTAATTCCACGCTTCAAGATTTCTCTTATTTCCGTCATTGCTTTTTCGGCATATAGCATAAAGCATAGGGGTTGAAAGACTGCCTCCCTCTCTCACACTCTTTTTAATGCAGGCACTTCGTTCCTGATCTTATAATCTTTGTGTCCCCTGTTGGTTCTTATAGATATTGTTTATTACTCTTCTTTCCTTAAAACTTACTCCTATTTTCCCCAGCATTTCGGACATCTCATAACATTTTACACTGTCGAATACTTTTCTAGTTTGACGAATCCTATGAACGTGTTTTGATTCCACTTCAGCCCTTCTTCAGTTATCAAGCACAACATCAGAACTGCTTCTCTTGTACCTTTATCTTTCTTAAATGCAAACGTATCGACATCTAACTGATTCCCGGTTTTCTTTTCCACTCTTTTGTGTGTTATTCTTGTCAGCAGCTTAGATGCCTCAGCTATTAAGCTGACTGTGAGATAGTTTTCGTATTTACCTCGCTTGATATCTTCGGAATTGTGTAGGTAATATCTGTGATCTTGTCAAATGGAAAAGAAGTGATAACAACTTAGTCTCATTCTACGAATTCCAAGTGTAACTCCCTCCAAAAAAAAAAAAAAATGGTTCAAATGGCTCTGAGCACTATGGGACTAAACATCTGAGGTCATCAGTCCCCTAGAACTCAGAACAACTTAAATCTAAGGACATCACACACATCGATTCTCGAGGCAGGATTCGAACCTGCAACCGTAGTTCCAGACGCCCCCTGAAGCGCCTAGAACCGCTCGGCCACACCGACCGGCATAACTACCTCCAGTATCAAGCAGTCTTTAGTACATTTTTTCTTCATTTCAGCATTTTGTACGTTAGACCTTGAATTCTTTAAGGATTTTTCATCGCTCCTCCTTCCTTCCCACTCTTATTCCTATTCATGATGGCGGCTATTGTTCCAGCCGTTATGTTATAGGTTTGTTCTCGAGTAGCTGCAGAACACACAGCTACAGTGAAGCGCCAAAGAAAATGGCATAGGCAGGCGTATTCAAATTCAGAGATAGGTAAACAGGCAGAATACGGCACTGCGGTCGGCAATGGCTATGTAAGACAAGTGTCTGGCGCAGTTATTAGATCGGTTACTGCTGCTATAATGGCAGGCTATCAAGATTTAAGTGAATTTCAACGTGATGTCACAGTCGCTCAAAGGCGATAGGACACACCACCTACGAGGTAGCGATGAAGTCGGGATTTTCCTGTGCGACCATTTCACGAGTGTACCGTGAATATCAGGAATCCGGTAAAACATCAAATCTCCGGCATCGCTGTGGCCGGAGAAAGATCCTGCAAGAACTGGACCAACGACGACTGAAGAGAATCTTTCAACGTTGCAGAAGTGCAACCCCTCCGCAAATTGCTGCAGATTTCAATGGTGGGCCATCAACAATTCTCAGCAAGAGAACCATTCAACGAAACTTCATCAGTATGGGTTTTCGGAGCCGAAGGCCCATTCGTGTACCCTTGATGACTGCACGACACAAAGCTTTACACCTCTCCTCGGCCCGTCAACGCCGACATTGGACTGGTGATGACTGGAAGCATATTGCCTGGTCGGACACTCTCGTTTCAAATTGTATCGAGCGGATGGACGTGTAAGGGTATGGAGACAACCTCAGGAATCCATGGAGCCTGCATGTCGACAGGAGACTGTTGAAGCTGGTGGAGGCTCTGTAATGGTGCCGGGCGTGTGCAGTTGGAGTGATATGGGCCCCCTGATATGTCTAGATACGACTCTGACAAATGACATGTGCGTAAGCACCCTGTCTGTTCACCTGCATCCATTCATATCCATTGTGCATTTCGGCGGACTTGGGCAATTACTGCAGGACAATACGACACCCTATAAGTCGAGAACTGTGTGCAACATCGAACAATGAGACCATCTCATTGTCGAACACTAGTACATCTCTCGAAAGTCTTTCAAACTATCACCAACAAATTGTACTCAATTCTTTATTGTTTTTCCGTCTTAAGATTACTGCAGTCAACTAAAGAGTATTTTACACCAGACTCATTACAAAGCATCTTCTGAAGCCATACTTACCATGTTTATCCATATTAGTTCATATAGACTAAAAACCGTATGTCTTTATGAAGTTGGTCAGTTAAGTGTTCCTGCCTCTTGTTTAAATATACTGCAAATCACTGCTTTTTCCTTCGTTGTTAGCGGAGACAGAGGTCGAATGTAACTTGATTGTGCCTTCATTCTTAACAGTTTTTCACCTTTTTTTAAACCGCTTTTTCTTACGCTGCTTTGATATTACTTCCACTTCACCTCACATTTTAGAACTTCTCAGTAGAAGCAGAACTGCAGTTTCAGTTAAATTGTGAGCATCGCCAACCTGTGACTGAACTTCTATATTTGTCTGTATGTGTGTGTGGAGGGGCAGGGAGTTGGGGGGAGGCATGGGGAGAGAGAGTAGGGAGGAAGGAGAATGGAAAGAGAGCCCCTCTCTTCCATGCTCTCTCTGCGTTTCAATTAGAAAAAAATGCAACTGCACAACGCTCAAAACATGATTCAAATGGCTTTGAGCACTATGGGACTTAACTGCTGTGGTCATCAGTCCGCTAGAACTTAGAACTACTTAAACCCAACTAACGTAAGGACATCACACACTTCCTTGCCCGAGGCAGGATTCGAACCTCCAACCGTAGCGGTCTCGCGGTTCCAGACAATAGAGCCTGGAACCGCTCGGCCACCGCGGCCGGCTGCACAACGCTCACAACCTACACCAAAAAAGTATGAATATAGATAATGTGCTTAGTGCGGAACACATGAAACTGTTCCTTCATAAACAAATGACATTTTTAATCTATAAAAATCAAACTTTACAAAAATATTATGCATTCGTATATCCAGAATGAGAAGAGAAGAGCCGGCCGGAGTGGCCGATTGGTTCTAGGCACTTCAGTCTGGAACCGCGTGACCGCTACGGTCGCAGGTTCGAATCCTGCTCGGGCATGGATGTGTGTCATGTCCTTAGGTTAGTTAGGTTTAAGTAGTTCTAAGTTCTAGGGGATTGATGACCTCAGATGTTAAGTCCCATAGTGCTCAGAGCCATTTGAACCATTTTTGAACAAGAGAAGATGCTTTGTAAATAAAAGTGAGACGCTACTTGTGGAATATACTCTTTAATTAATTACAATAAGGTTAAGACGGAAAAACCAATAATAATTTCTTATAACAGCTGCTGCGGAAGATCGCCATGAAAACTATGCAACGAATTTTACATCTGATGTATTCGTGACAAGACGAGTGACAAGATTCAAGATTAGAAAAGGCTGAGTTGTTTGAAGTACAGTAGAGAAGAAGGCGAGTGTTTACTAAAGAAAGTGCGGAGTACGTGGTCCCCTGTCGCGTCTCGCAAATGCAAAACGCTGTGCCGTGGTGCGGTCCGGTTGCAGCGGCGTGGCGCGAGGCTTCCCAGAACGACGAAAGGTCAGGGTCTGCAGCGGCGGGCGACACGCGGCGCTGGCCGGGCCTAACCTAACCAACCACTGTCTGGCTGGCTGGCTGAGCGCTGCTCTGCCCTGGCCTGCCCACGCGTCCACAACGCTGCGAGCGAGTCGCAGCGCTGCGAGTAGAGAATTGGAGCAAAACGCAGGAAGACGTACAATAGATCCGCGCTTGTTTTAGCGGTTGGCAGTAGACCCTCAATACAAACAAATGTAACGCGCTGCACGTAAGTCATGGGATAGTGATATGAACTTATACATATGGTGGGCCGGCCTGGGTGGTCGAGCGGTTCTAGGCGCTACAGTCTGGAACCACGCGACCGCTACGGTCGCAGGTTCGAATCCTACCTCGGGCATGGATGTGTGTGATGTCCTTAGGTTAGTTAGGTTTAAGTAGAATGAGATTTTCACTCTGCAGAGGAGTGTGCGCTGATATGAAACTTCCTGGCAGATTAAAACTGTGTGCCGGACCCTGCCTTTCTCGGGCAAGTGCTCTACCATCTGAGCTACCCAAGCACGACTCACGCCCCGTCCTCACAGCCTTTCTTCTGCCAGTACCTCGTCTCCTACCTCCCAAACTTAACAGGAGCTCTCCTGCGAACGTTGCAAAACTAGCACTCCTGAAAGAAAGGATATTGCGGACACATGGCTTAGCCACAGCCTGGCGGATGTTTCCTGCAAGGTTCGCAGGAGAGCTTCTGTAAAGGTTGGAAGGTAGGGGACGAGGTACTGGCGGAAGTAAAGCTGTGAGGACAAAGCGTGAGTCGTGCTTGGGTAGCTCAGTTGGTAGAGCACTTGCCCGCGAAAGGCAAAGGTCCCGAGTTCGAGTCTCGGTCCGGCACACAGTTTTAATCTGCCAGGAAGATACATATCAGCGCACACTCCGCTGCAGAGTGAAAATCTCATTCTGGAAACTTCCCCCAGGCTGTGGCTGAGCCATGTCTCCGCAATATGCTTTCTTTCAGGAGTGTTAGTCCTGCAAGGTTTGCAGGAGTGGTTCTGTAAAGGTTGGAAGGTAGGCGACGAGATACTGGCGGAAGTAAAGCTGTGAGGACGGGGCGTGAGTCGTGCTTGGGTAGCTCAGTTGGTAGAGCACTTGCCCGCGAAAGGCAATGATCCCGAGTTCGAGTCTCGGTCCTGCACACAGTTTTAATCTGCCAGGAAGTTTCAGATTTAAGTAGTTCTAAGTTCTAGGGGACTGATGACCTTAGAAGTTAAGTCCCATAGTGCTCAGAGCCAGCTGAACCATATGGCGGTAGTATCGCGTACAACAGGTATAAAAGAGCAGTGCATTGGCGGAGTACTCAGTGATTCATGTGAAAAGGCTTCCGACAGGATAATGTCTCCAAGACGGCAATTAATAGACTTTGAACACAGAGAGGTAGTAGGAACTACACGCATGGGGCATTCCATTCCAACTCGCTGGGGAATTCAATATTCCGAAATATACAGTGTCAATAGTGTGCCAAGAACATTACACTTCAGGCCTTACCATTCACCACGGACAACACAGTGGCCTCCACGACAGAGAGCAGTGGCGTTTGCAAAGTTCTCAGTGCGAACAGACAAGCAACACTGCGTGAAATAACCGCAGAAATCAATGTCGGACGTACGACGAACGTATCCTTTAGGGTAGAGGTGCGAAATTTGGCGTTGATCGTCTATGGTAGCGGACAGCGTTCGCGAGTGGCTTTGCTAACAGCACGACACCGCGTGGCGCGCCTCTCCTGGACTCGTGACCATATCGGTTGGACCTCAGATGACTGGAATACCGTGTCTTGGTCAGATGAATCGCGATTTCAGTTGATAAAAGCTGATGGCAGGGTTCGAGTGCGGCGCAGATCCCACAAAGACACGGACCCAAGTTGTCAACATGGCACTGTGTAAGATGGTGGTGACTTCATAATGGTGTGGGCTGCTCTTACGTGGGATGGACTAGGTCCTCTGATCTAATTGGTCACTGACTGGAAACGGTTATGTTCGGCTACTGGGAGACCATTTGCGACCTCTTATGGATCCTATGTTCGAATGATAATGCGCCATGTCACCGGGCAATAATTGACCGTGATTGGTTTTAAGAACATTCTGGACAGTTTGAGCAAATGATTTGGCCATCTATATTGCCCAACATGGATTCCATCGAATATTTGTGGAACATAACCGAGAGGTCAGTTTGTGCACAAAATCCTGCACTAGTAACACTTTCATAATTATGGACGGGTATGGAAGCTTCACGGCTCAATATTTCTTCCAGTGACTTCTTCTACGTGCCGCGTTGGGTTGCTGCACAGCGACCGGCGAAAGGAGATCAGACACGATGTTAGAAGGTGCTTCATGACTTTTGTGACCTCAGTTAATTGACGCAAGGATGCGTAACTGTGTGACTATACAATTGCCGAACAAATATCCCCGTCACATTCATTAAACCTGTGGGCATGTGCACAAGGCGCCATTTCATGTGGTTGACAACATAACACTAATCATAGGGAAGAATAAGATTCATTGCAAGGACACTTAGAAAGCATAGTCCACTAACGAAGAATGTAACAAAACTCTCGTTCGACCAATACTTGAATACTGCTTGTGAGCCTAGGTTCCGTGCCACCTAGAACTGATAGAGGAAACAGAGAAAAAGAAGGAAGAGTAAGGTTTAACGTGCAGTCGACATCGAAATCATTAGAGACGGTAAGTAGAGAAGTTACAACGAAGACTATCCTGATTCTTAATGGCTTCATTTAGTAACCGCTAGAACTTACCAGAAATGCACAGCTAACTCCACTGGCACATGCTACAAGAGAGGATTTACACAAAACGATATCGAATTATGATGACTACTACCGCTTCCTCTCTATAACAAATCTTTATTACTGCTCCATCTAGTTTCGCGACGTTAGAGCCACATCTTTAATGATACACATTTATAATTTATTCCAAACGATTAGCCGTTATAAATTTGTATCCCAGAAGATGTCGCTGTAACCCCACTAAACTAGTTGGCCCAGATATAAAGATTCCTGACAGAGCTAGAGTGCTCTTACTCATCATGCTTCAATTCTACAGCCGTGGATGCCCACAGCACAAATTTTGCTGCAACCCCAATCGTTTATTTTTCACAACTGCAAGGTACCAATGGAGTTGTCTATTTGGACAAAGATAAAACAGCAGCTGCCTTACAGTGTATTTTCAGAAAGAGTTTCCCCGCACCACGTGACTATTTTAAGAACGTCATGATGCACTGTCAAGAGATGAGCATACAATTTTATTATAGAACAACCATTTTCGGTTCACAGATCATCATCAGGTTCCTGTACACTAAATGAAAGACAACATGAAAAGCATTAAATGATTAAACTCTCAAAATCCTTTAACGTATGTGCATGTTAACAATATATACTTGTTATGAAATGTCATATACTCACATAAAAGTATTCACATCATAATATCCCATACTACGATATCAAATCAATAACGCCAGATGATAAAATTCATCAATTTCTCACTGGAAATAAAATTACGATACAGAATAATTTATCCATCTGTGAAAAAATGCAGACTTCAAGAAGAATATAATAATTCCAATCCCAAAGAAAGCAGGTGTTGACAGATGTGAAAATTACCGAATTGTCAGTTTAATAAGCCACGGCTGCAAAATACTAACACGAATTATTTACAGACGAATGGAAAAACTTGTAGAAGCCGTCCTCGGGGAACATCAGTTTGGATTCCGTAGAAATGTTGAAACACGTGAGGAAATACTGACCCTACGACTTATCTTAGAAAATAGATTAACGAAAGGCAAACCTACGTTTCTAGCACTTGTACACTTGGAGAAACCTTTTGTCAATGTTGACTGCAATACTCTCTTTCAAATCCTGAAGGTGGCAAGGGTAAAATACAGGGAGCGAAAGGCTATTTACAATTTGTACAGAAACCAGGTGGCAGTTACAAGAGTCGTGGGACATGAAAGGGAAGCAGTGGTTGAGAAGGGAGTGACAGAGGGTTGTAGCCTACCCCCAACGTTATTCAATCTGTATACTGAGCAAGCAGTAAAGGAAACCAAAGAAAAATTTGGAATAGGAATTAATATCCATGGAGAAGAAATAAAAACTTTGAGGTTCGCCGATGATATTGTAATTCTGTCATAGACAGCAAAGGACCTGGAAGAGCAGCTGAACGGAATGGACAGTGTCTTGAAAGGAGGATATAAGATGAACATCAACAAAATAAAAACGAGGATAATGGAATGTTGTCGAATTAAATCGGGTGATGCTGAGGGTATTAGATCAGGAAATGAGACGCTTGAAGTAGTAAATGAGTTTTGCTATTTGGAGAGCAAAATAACTGATGATGGTTGAAGTAGAGAGGATATAAAATGTAGACCGGCAATGGCAAGGAAAGCGTTTCTGAAGAAGAGAAATTTGTTAACATCGAGTATAGATTTAAGTGTCAGGAAGTCGTTTCTGAAAGTATTTGTATGGAGTGTGGCCATGTATGGAACGGAAACGTGGACGATAAATAGTTTGGACATGAAGAGAATGAAAGCTTTCGACATGTGGTGCTGCAGAAGAATGTTGAAGATTTGATGGGTAGGTCACATAACTAATGAGGAGGTATTGAATAGAATTAGGAAGAAGAGAAATTTGTGGCACACCTTGACTAGAAGAAGGGACCGGTTGGTAGGACATGTTCTGAGACATCGAGGGATCACCAATTTAGTATTGGAGGGCAGCGTGGAGGGTAAAAATCGTGGAGGGAGACCAAGAGATGAATACACTAAACATATTCAGAAGGATGTATGTTGCAGTAGGTACTGTGAGATGAAGAAGCTTGCACAGGATAGAGTAGCATGGAGAGCTGCATCAAACCAGTATCTGGACTGAAACCACAACAACAACAACATGAACTAAACTACACAACACATTAACATGCCTAATACGGTATAGAAAACCCGTCGGTATTCAAAACAGCTTCCAGTGGTCTCGTAATGGATAAATACAGGGTGACAATAACTGAACTATATGAAATAAAATCGTCATATCTTCTGAACGGTTTGCGTTATGACGTTCAAATTGCACGGTTGGCCGCGAGGCATGTTGGGAATTAGTATGACTGGCTTAGCGACGAAGCCCACTTTCATTTGTATGGGTTCGTCAATAAGCAAAATTGGTAAATATTGGGGGACTGAGAATCCACATTTCGCGATCGAGAAGTCTCTTCAACCTCAACGGGTGACTGTGCGGTGTGCAATGTTCAGTCACAGAATAATCTGTGCGAAATTCCTAGATAGCACGGTGGCTACCGAACGGTATGTGAAGGTTTTGGAAGATGATTTCATGTCCATTATCAAAACTGACCCAGATTTCGAGAAGATGTCGTTCATGCAAGACAGAGCTTGACCCCATCGACGCAGGGGAGTGTTTGATGTCCTAAAGGAGCACTTCAGGGTCCGCTTTCAGGCTATGGGGCGTCCAGAGGCAACTGGCGTGGGCCTCAACTGGCCACCATATTCTTCGGATCTGAAAGCATGCGACTCCTTTTTGTGGGGCTGTGTTAAAGACAAGGTGTACAGCAATAACTCCAAAACCATTGCTGAGCTGAAAACAGCCATTCAGGAGACCGTCGACAGCATCGATGTTCTGACATTTCATCAAGTCATGCAGATTTCGTTATTCGTCTGCACCACATCATGGCCAATGATGGCAGACGTATGGAACATGTCATAACCTAAACCCGATTACCTGTAGTGGCGTTTACACGTTGACTAAAGTGTG
Source organism: Schistocerca piceifrons (assembly GCF_021461385.2). Lineage (NCBI taxonomy): Eukaryota > Metazoa > Arthropoda > Insecta > Orthoptera > Acrididae > Schistocerca > Schistocerca piceifrons. The sequence goes on along the minus strand of NC_060140.1, from coordinate 773,554,024 downwards.
TGCAGGCCGTAGTTTCTAACTAATTTACTGTACAAGGTCATGTATGGTTTTCAAGGAAATTTTATACCATTCTTTCTACAAAATAGTGGGAAGTTCGGGTAACGATGATGAAGGTGGACAGCAATCACGCATCCCGTCTCTCTAAAGTAGACCACATAGACCCAATAGACCACATAGACCCTAGACTGGTGACTAGGGGAGATGCGAAAATTCAACATCGTGCTCACAAAACCAATCCTAAACGATGTGAGCTGTCTGAAGAGGATCCCTATAGACATGTAACGCAGCATTACCATTGGGCAGCAAGTGGTTGTACAGTGGGACGTACCTGATTAACTAAAATGGTCACAAAATCCTTGGCAGTAATGCGACCTCGTAGGGTTACCATGGGACCTATGCAACACCTCGATAGGACTTCCCTAAACATTACCGAACCGCGGCCATGTTCCACTCTTGGAATGTAAATTCGACCGGGAGCTGGAAATACAGTAGAAACCCTCTAATCCGTCCTTGGATGGTCCGTCACTCCAGTTAGTCCGACCATGCTCAGGCTCGCGAGCCTGTGCCGACTTGTCACTGACTGGACGCCTGTCGGGCCATAGTTGCGGTGTCTATCGCTGTGCATATTGTTATACTGTACGTGATTGTGAATTTTTATCCTTTGCTGAGATTAAAAAACGTTGTTTGCTTTATTTTGTGTTCTCTACAGTACTTATTACTATAGATTCATTGTGTGTACAGTTGTCTGTTTTTCAACATGTCTGGATTCAAACGTAAACACGTAACTCTTTCACTAAATGAAAAATTAGTAGTGCTACAAAGACTGCACGAAGGAGAATCGCTCCAAAAAATTGCAAAGGAACTGAATGTAGGTGTTACGACAATTAAGGGTTAGAGGAAGAATCGGAAAGACATTGAATCCTATACAGTTACGACTGATGACGAAAACACTCTGATGCATCGCAGAACATTAAAAAAGCCTAAACTTGAACTGCTTGATAACGCATTGTGGATGTGGTTTTGTCAAGAAAGAAGGAAAGGAACTCCAATATATGAGCCAATTCTCAAAGAAAAAGCGACAGTTTTGCGCAAAAAACTGGAAGCCGAAAGTAAATTTCCCGCCAGTGAAGGCTGGATTGAACGTTGGAAAACTCGTCATGGTGTCCGACATGTTTCTGTTTCCGGTGAAAAACTATCTGCCGATGCCGCAGCTGCTAAGGAGTTTTCTGTTAAGTTTCAAGAAATTGTAGAAGAAAATGAACTGTTACCCTGCCAAGTGTATAACATCGACGAGACAGGGCTGAACTTCAAACTGTTGCCAACAAAAACGCTCGCAGCTTCAAATGAATCTGTGGTAGGAACGAAACTTATAAACGATAGACCAACAGTCATTCCTTGCATCAACGCAGATGGTACCCACAAGCTCCACTTGTTCGTCATTTGCAAATCTAAGAAGCCAAGGGCATTCAAAAATATAAACTTATCTTCGTTGCCGGTTAATTGCCGCAATCAAAAATCTGCTAGGATGGACTGCAACCTTTCTAAATCCTGGTTTTTCGACGAGTATATGCCATCGTACGAAAAAGACTTGAAGCAAAAAAATCTGCCTATTCGTGCTCCACTGCTGTTGAATAACGCACAATCACATCCATCTGAGGAAGATTTGGTGAAAGGGGACATAAAAGCTCTCTTTCTGCCTCCTAATGTGACCTCACTCATGCAACCAATGCATCAGGCCGTTATCGACTGATTAAAAAGGCGATATCGCAGAAAGTATATCAGCTCAATCTTGGAAAAATCTGAAGGAGGTTATAACCTATTTGAGGCAATGAAATCCCTGAACATCAAAGATATTATCTACACAATCGCTGCAGCATAGCATGAACTAAAACCTGACACACTGCGGAAATCGTGTCGTAAGCTTTGGCCACAAGTTATGACTGAAAATGAGCATACCGAAGATGAGCAAAACAATGACGCACTGGAAATCGTTAAAGATCTACAAACTCTGGAGCCGAATGTCCCTACTAATGAAGTTGAAGAGTGGATCAACGAATGTGACAAAGACTGTGACACTTTTGACGACCAGATTGTTGCCGCTGTTAGCCAGGAAACTGTGAATGAGGACTCGGACGGCGAAGACGAACCCCCCACCCGGATTTCTCACAACGATGCAAAAAACGCTTTTGACATCGCCCTTCGGTACATAGAGCAGAATCCAACTTCAATTCCAGTGGACGTTTTGTGGATAAAAAAATGGAGAGACACTGCAGCTACATCTAGAATAACATCTGCTAAACAAAACTGTATCACTGACTTTTTTCCAAGTAATTTGTTTTCGTTTTTACTGTAAAAACAATGCATATAGTATAATCATTTCTTAGTTTATACATACAGTAGTTTATTTCGTCGTAAAAAATTTCTTTTTTATATACAGTGCTATAAACATTTTTTAGTTTACAGTATATATCGATTAAACGTTATTAAGTACAGTACAGTACTGTAATTTTTTTTTCGTTTTTCCTTTTAAAACCAATACATATTGTAGTGTGTGTAGACGCTTTTTAGTTAATATATTGTTTAACACTGTGTAAAAAATATCTTTTTATATTACTGTAGAAGTCTTTTAGTTCTTAAATCGTTTAATTTTTTTGTACTAACTGTCTTTTTATATTTCTTGCAATACATATTACATTTTTCGGATAATCCGACATTTTTTTTCGTCCCGGTCCCGAAGGTGACGGATTACAGGGGTTCTACTGTAGTTTCAAACAAGACTCATCAGTCCAGTGAATTTCTACCATTGCTCCATAGTTCAGGATTTATGGCTTTGGCATCACGTTTTCCGGTTACAAGCGTCTGTATCAAGGTGTGCGGATTTGGAATTCCAGACCTCCCTGTAATTCCCAATTTATGCATTTCCATTCGTGTTGTTTTCGTGTGACGGGGTTCACGCGTGCGAAATCCGTTCTGCAATGGCTTTTGAAGGTATCGCCCTCTTATTTTTCGTCACAGTCTTCTTCAATGATCGTCGATCATGATCATTCAACACACATTTTCGCCCAAATTGTAACTCAGCAGATGATGTTTTTCCTCTTTGCCTGTATGCTGTATAAATTTTCGATATGGTGGCACTTAAAACAGTTTGGCTAATTTGATTGTGGAGGCAACCACATTGCGAGTACCAACAACTTGCCCACGTCCTGATTCACTTAGCACTGACATAATGTGCTCTCATCTTCACATAAAACTATCTTGACTACGACTGATACTCGCAAAGTACTCAGAAAATTCCACAGGTGCTGTTCATAGGCAAATAAAACAGCGCACTCTGTATGCTTGGACAACATCTGCATTTCTGTCCTAGCACGCGTTTCTCATAGTGTTCCCATGTTTTCGTCCAAACACTATGAAATGATCACATTTACGTTGAGTTATCTGTAGACACATAGAAATATAAATATCATCAACCATAAAATGCATCAGACAGTGCACTTATTCATGTTACACTATGTGATCAAAAGCATCCGGACACCCCAAAAAACATACGTTTTTCATATTAAGTGCATTTTGCTGCCACCTACTGCCAGGTACTCCATATCAGCGACCTCAGTAGTCATTAGACATTTTGAGAGAGCAGAATGGGGCTCTCCGGGGAATTCACGGACTTCCAACGCAGTCAGGTGGTTCGGTGTCACTTGTGTCATACGTCTGTACGCGAGATTTCCACACTCCGAAACATCCATAGGTCCCCTGTTTCCGATGTGATAGTGAAGTGTAAACGTGAAGGGACACGCACATCACAAAAGCGTACAGGCTGACCTAGTCTGTCGACTGACAGAGACCACCGACATTTGAAGAGGGTCGTAATGCGTAATGGGCAGACATCTATTCAGATCATCATACAGGAATTCCACACTGCATCAGGATCCACTGCAATTACTATACAGTTAGGCGGAAGGTGAGAAAAATTGAATTTGACGGCCGAGTGGCTGCTCATAAGCCACACATCAGGCCGGTAAATTTCAAACGACGCCTCGCTTGGTGTAAGGATCGTAAACATTGGACGATTTATAAAGGCACATTTGCATGCCGAGCGTGAGTTTCCTCGGAAACGCGAAATATTAATTAAATAAATAATCAGTGACAAATAAATAAAGCCTATGGCACACAACTGCAGCGCTGTGTCGCTGATAAAACAAAAGCACAATTACGTTACTCTTATGTTTGATTAAAAAAGGAGAGCTCTGGTAGAAGTGGTGCGAGAAGCACATATTTTATTTTATTGTCTGGCACACCGCCATATTTCATGTTATAGAAGAATACTGCGAGTTGCAACCACACTATGCACTCGATTCTGTAAAGAATTTATATTTATAAAAGTAAGTAGGATTATGAACTATAGGCTTATTCATTGAATATATCTGATTTAACTAACTGTGTAACTTTTTTATGTTTAGTAGACAATCACCTCTGTACGACGTATTGGCATGGCTGGCAAATTATTGTAATATTGAGATTTAGATTATGAGTCCGCACCTACCGCAGCAGTCTTTGGAAACGATTTAATTACGAAGTCCGATTATTTCAGTTTTATTTCACGGTCAACTACGAGTAACATTGCCTTTACGAAAAAGCCATTGTCAAGCGTCTGATACCGAATAATTAAACGTCCACGTTCCAGATAAGCAAATACAACTGCAATCACAATCACCATCATACAGATAGAATAATTAATATTTAAATAACAATATATTTTTTTTTAATTTATTTTATTTATTTTATATTGGCGACTGCGTGTCGGACTTGTTATTTTGTCATTTGTTACATTGTTCTCTTTGTTTCATGTAAAAAATCAACTTTCTGGACCTGGACGTCAATGTATGAGAGATAACAAAATCTGCAGATATTTTCCAATTCTGAAATTTTGCGGGAAGACGCAATGAAACTTCCAGCAAAACAAGGTAAGACGCAGCATCTTTGCATTAGCAGGCTTGACCAGACGTATAATTCAGTGTATTAGCTTTTCAGTAAATTCTGTAGTGTTTCTTTTCCGCATAACAGTTTCAGTGATAAATTTCATTCTCAGTACTTTTCCCTAAACAATAACGTATGCAACAATGCCAATACACGAGTGTACAATATGGCCGACTTCTGTACGATATCATGTAACATGGCCAGCAGCCATTACCAATAATCTCAAATTCAGTTTATATTTTTAAATTAACAGACAGCCATTGTTGCTACGAGCGATTCATGCTCAACTACATTTTATTTTAAAATCAGTGTCAAAAATTTTCTTGAAACATATATCACGTGTGGCATGGTAATAACTAGAAAACAATACGCAAAAATGGAACAGCAAGGACGTACTATTCAGACGCAATCCGACTCGGACGTGAGACAAGTGTTAGAAAATGACTTTACGACAGCAACCGGTAGTGACGATTCATCAAACATTGACGCAAGTGTTGACGAAAATTTTGACAATAGGCCGTCCACTACAAAAATTTCAAAATCTCAATCAGAGCCCATGTTAATGCATGACGTCACGTCTAATGACGCGGCGGGGGCAGAGACCTTGCAAACGGTAAACATTGCCGACATGTTACAAATGCTAATGAAACAAAACGCAGAAAATATGGCAACCATAAGGAAACAGAACGCCGAAAACATGGCAACCTTAAAGGCACAATTAGAGACACAAAATGAACAGTTAAAAACACAAAATGACGAAATCAAATCTGATCTCATAGCAATCAAGATAGGTAATGACACTTTGTGTAAACGTGTGGAACTTATAGACGCCACACTGACCAAACAGATGACCGAACTCAGTACTAAATTTTCCCAGCTCAATACCAGACAAGAAAAGACTACAACTGACGTAGCACTTTTACAGACACAAGTAAAAAACCTTAATGTCACGTGTGAAGTTCTTACTGAACAAATTCAAACATATCCTTCAGTACATGACAACCTTGAAAAACGAATTACTGACGTACAGAATAAATTTGACAATGTTGAACAACACCTGACTGACATCTTACAATCAGATGCCACAGCTCATTTTCAAAATATTAATAAAGAATTTCATGATTGGGTTGAGAACAAAGACAAACATTTTGATAGATGCTTACGTGAAAATTTATCAACAATTGTGCACGACTCCGTAGCGCAATACATTACTAATAACAAACAGCTGATCAGTGACGCAGTACAATCCGTCACTGCAGCCATGAGACAATTCACCGATCAACTACAGTCTGAATGTAACGAAAATATCAGTCAAAATGTACAGTTTAGAAACCAATATACATTCGAGTATGATACACACATTCCGCACACGACAAATACACAAGAACAAAACACACCACGACTACAACACATACCACGATGTGGAAACACAAACACAAGCTATTATCATGGTAAACCACAGCAACATTATCGTAATTACTCGCCAGCTGAACATACCAGTAATTACAGTGGAATAAATCCATATCACAATGCGAAGGAAGATGAAAGCTTAATGAAACACAGGCAATTTCAGATTTTTATCCCAGAAAAACGAACCATTCATCCGGTGATTTTTCTTAAATCTTTTAGTAACGCATTTCCACGCACTTGGAGTGACCGGAAAAAGATTTCATATATTGTCGGTTACATCCAAGGCGATGCAGCTGTCTGGGCATACAGTCAAGCTGACGTATGTACCACGTACAGTGAGTTTGAGCGTGCTTTTCTGAACAAATTCTGGTCGCAATCCGTCCAGGAGCGACTCAGAAGACAAATTTTAGAAACTGAAACTTTTAACAGTAAAAATGGTAACTTACGCAGATATTTTGAAAAATACTTGAACATGGGACACTTTTTAGACGAACCAGTCGGAACGCGTGATATACTCCGAGCGTTGAAGGCCAAATTGCCTTTCAACATTAAAGAAAAACTCCTACATATCCCGGATGACGATTCAGATTATTTTTTAACAGCCTTAGATTCGGTTGACATGTTACTTGAAGATCAGCGCTTCGCGCGGCAAAACAGCAGCCACAATGTTTACACTAGTGGTATGCAAAACATGCAGGCTTGCCAACACAATTCTGGCGCGCCCACAGTTGGATACGCGGTACAACAAAAACAGCAAACTCACATGCCGTCTCAGTACGGAAATCAAAATCAACACGCGTATTCCAATACAAACAATAGTTACAACAGTAATAACATTTCATGCGGCAATCCATACAAAAGGCACCGCGGTAATAACTACAACGGTAACAACGGATACAAAGGTTATAACAAAAACACAAACAGAAATAGAAATAATAATAACTACGAGCCAAGACAGCATCAAGGTTGGACTCGTAACGATCAGTACTTTCATTCAAACTCTGCTTTACCACAGCAGCCACCAGGTCAAAATTGGAGCATACCTTACGACCGACAGGTAAGTTATAATGCGCAACAGCAACAACAACCGCAAAAGTTTGGAGATCATAATAGGCAATATCCGAATGTGAATATAATAGAAATTACACCTGATGCACAACCTCAATCTGTGTCAGTACCTAGTACAAATGCTAATCCAACAAACTAGAAACAGTCACTACTTTGCCCCAGGTCGTGGCTGAAGAATTCTTGGGGGGCGACTTCAATGTTAATCAGTTATTTGACACCACACTTGAACAACAGAATAATGATATGCCGAATAATTCTAAACAAAAACTATCTGTTTTATTTATAAGATACAACCACAATAACAATATATCAGATGAACTTTTACAAGACAGTACACAATGTCGTTTAAACACAAATGAAATTGTTTTAGCATCTACTACTGGTGTAGTAGGTGGGATTCCAACTACTATTATCCTAGATACAGGTGCAGCTGTGAGCGTTTTGTCTTTTAATTTCTATAAAAAGATGTGTGAATTGGAACCTGTGCCTGAGTTTCCTGCCCAAAACTGTAAAATAACTACTGCACTAGGTAATAAGTCATGTAGGGTTACGAAGCAAGTTTTTGTAAACGTTAAAATAGGTAATGGAACCGTACAATGGCCATTCCTGGTTGTACAAAACCTTGTGACAAATTGCATATTAGGAATAGATATTATGAGCGAGAAGGACTGCATTATAGACTTCTCCAAAGGTAAACGTATTTTAAATGATAAAGGCAGTGTAATTATTATTGATTTGGACAGGAGAACTCTAAAGCATGACAAACACTGTACAGGGTACAAGGGTCAGTTAGTACTTGACAATGACATTCAAGACATGCAAACACACTCATCTGACACAGAGATAATGGACTTGAAAACATTGCTTGATCATAAGATAAGTGAAGCTACAGCTCTCAGTGTACATGAACGTATAAAACTACAGAAAGTGTTATCCAAATATTTACAAGTTTTTACCAAACGATTAGGTGTTATCAACACGTATGTGTACAAGATTGAAGTTAAGCCTCACAAGATCTTCTACCATAAGACATATAACGTACCGTTATCTCAACGACCTGCTGTGTGGCAAGAATTAAAACAAATGTTAGACTGGAAGGTCATTGAACCATCCACCTCACCTTATTGTAGTCCTCTACTTGTTGTCAAAAAATCAAATGGAAGCATTAGGTTAGTGTTAGACGCACGAGCTATTAATGAAATAATTTTACCGGTTCACACAAAACCTGAAAATTTAGAAGAGCAATTACAGAAATTTCTAGATGCAAAATATTTTTCCACAATAGATCTCGCTAATTCGTTTTGGCAGGTGGGTATCACTCCTGATTCTCGGAAATATACTGCATTTATGTTCGGGGGGCGAACCTATCAGTTTTGTGTTCTACCCTTCGGACTGAATGTCAGCTCTGGGGTATTCATTACAGCTCTGGATACCGTGCTTGGCGACGATTTAGTTGAGACAGTCACACACTATGTAGATGATATACTGATAGCTACACAATCTTGGAATGAACACGTTGACACACTTCAAAGAATTTTAGAAAAATTTGCACAAGCTGGAGTCACAGCCAACCTAAGAAAATCAAAGTTTGGTTGCAGTGAGATAAAGTATTTAGGACATATCATTAATTCACAGGGCATACGTCCGGATCCCAGTAAATTAGATGCTATCAGAAACTTTCCTAGCCCTCGAACTAAAAAGCAGTTAAAATCATTCCTTGGGCTATGTTCATTTTTCAGACGTTTTTTGCCACAACCACTTTTGAACAGTAAACATCTGCTAAATCTACTCAGAAAGAATCAAGTTTGGATCTGGTCGGAACAGTGCCAGAATGACTTTAATACAATTAAACATGCTTTAGTGAATGCTAACATATTGAGCCATCCAGATTTCAATTTAGATTTTTGTATGACTTGTGACGCTTCACGTACTGGCTTGGGCTGTTGCTTATTTCAAGTTGTAAAGAATAAAGAGGAGGAACAGATAAGAATTATTGGGTTTGCGAGTCGCACTCTAACTGAATGTGAGCATACATACTCCACTACTGAGTTAGAAACACTTTCCATAGTATGGGCATTCAAGAAATTCAATTATTATTTATTTGGAAAACATACGGTAATTTACACTGATCACCAGGCCCTGACATTTTTGTTAACTTGTAAACTTGTACATCCTAGACTATCACGATGGGCAGTTACACTTCAGAACTACTCTTTTGAAATTAAGTACATAAGAGGTAAGGACAACATCATTGCAGACACTTTGTCTAGACTTCCACAAGGTATGAATGATACCAACAGTGACTTAGAAAATATAAATGACTACAGGATTCTCTTAATGCAAGACAAGCAGTATCACCAATATTATATTGATATGTGCAGAAACATGGCTGAATTACAAAAATCTGATCCTCACTGGTATAAGATAATAACATTACTGGTAGAAAAACACAAACATCCTTTGACTAAGTATTACAAGTTACACAATGATGTGTTATTTTACCGCCGACATCCAAATGCTACTAACTGGTGTGTATGCATTCCCAAAGTGTCTGAACGTAATCTAATTTGGCACACACACTTAGTTTGGGGTCATTATGGGACCGAAAAGTGTTTGGCAAAGCTCAGCACATACTATTATTTTAGCAATATGAGAAGAAAAATTTACAGGGAACTAAAAACATGTGTCATATGTCAAAAATCAAAACCTCAGAATTTATCCACAAAAACAGATTTACATTCTATTTTACCTAGTAAACCCCTGGAAATTCTGTGTACTGACATCAGTGGACCGCATCCAGCAAGCTCTGGAGGCGTCAAATATATCTTAGCTTTTTACGATATATTTTCTAAACATGTAAAACTTTATGCTTTAAAATCCGCCACTGCAAATGCTACAATACGAAGATTCTCAAGTGATTACCTGACGCACGTGGGAAAACCTAAAGCAATTCTATCAGATAATGCAGCATACTACTCTGGGTACAAATGGAGAAATTTCTTGAAGGACAATAACATCAAAAGTATATTTATTTCGAGGTTTAGTCCACAATGTAACGCGACTGAGAGACTTTTCCGAGAATTAAATCGATTCATGAGGACCTATATTTCATCAAAACATACTAATTGGGTGTCCTACCTAAGTCTTTTCGAAGACGTACACAATAACTTAAATATTTACGATACGAATTACACACCTAACGAGATCATGTTCAATTGCAAACAGAACGATCAGTGGATAGAACCATTACCTAAGTTGTCAGACAAGGAAATCACACCTGAACAGAAAATAAAAGAAGTATTGACTACATTGACACATCACGCACAAATACGAAACAAACATCACAGAAACATAATAAAAAGAAAACAAAAATTCGAGGTAGGAATGCTTGTACTACTTCGTACTCATCATAAATCTGTAGCACTCAAACGACGCAACGCTAAGTGGCGTCTGCTATATGAAGGACCTTATATAATTGTTAACATACCGCATCCTGGTGCGTATCTGTTACAACATCCTAGAACTAACAAAATTATTGGGCTATACGCACACCGAGATCTTAGAGCATTTCATGCTGAATAATGTCAAAGTCATACCCATCAAAATATTGATAAGCAACTCGAAAAACTCTGTTGTTACAACACAGATAATAAGTAGTATAGAAATTTTCATTTCAGCGGTTCCAGTGACGCAGTTGAAGACAGAAGAACTCTTCTTTCAGCGCGCGCCTCCACCTGAAAGACGGAATATTAAAGCAAAATTTATGATTACGTAGCAGTGGATGACATATTAATTTTTCACGGAACATTTGTTACTGAAGGTACCACTGACTTGGTGTGACACCTGACGAACTGACAGACGTCATCTGTGAAGCGATCTTTTACTTTGAGAAATAGATTAGACGCACATCTCTCAACACGAAAAGCATCTACCAGTAGTCAAGGCCACATAGACACTATACACACACGCACAAAACGCGAGGTATCGAACATTTTCTCTCTCTCTTACTATTTTGAATATTTATTGAGTAGCGAAAACGCCTGGTCTTGCCTACTGATGTAATGAATGTTGTGTCTAACCTATCTTAATTTCAGATGACATCACAAAAAACATCGATAATATCCCAGCAAAACCGCTAAAGAGGATGTAAATATCTGCAATTCATGTAATCAAATGTGACACAATGTAATAACCTATAGCGATGTAATGATGATGTAAACATGTTTATGTGCAACTATATTATGTTTATGCTAAGAAAATATGTGATGTGTGTATGTATAATTACTTATTTTTTTAACTGATGTATAGTGTAACTGTTACTATGTAAAAATTTGAACAAAACGAGTGCCAAAAAGACATTGCATAGTGAACCACTGTTCACGGACATTAACGAACATTACTAACTCTGCAACTACGCGGAAACCTATGTGAAAGAAACTGTTAATGCCATTCATTATGCAGCGTACCTATGAAAATGCGATGAACGATTTCTTTGATTAATAACTACGAACATTTAGGTGAGCTATATTCAGCAAAAAACTGAAAATGTGAAGTGCATAATTCGTGCATCGTCTAGTGACATTACTACAGTACCCAACTTCAAGATGTTAACTGGATTAAATGGACACAAAGTGCCTGTCCTGAAAACAACACGACGGGTGGAAGAATTTTGGTTGGAACTTCAGGGAATGAAATGTTCTCGAAATGTGACGGACACACTTACCTGGACTGTCCAAGGATCGACGCCAGCTATGTGCCATCCGAGGTTCTGCAACCAAGCTTCCACGGAATGTAAAAAACGAACTGCACGTGGACCAATTACTCGACGGGTCACGTGTGATCTGTAATAAGCAATGCTTTTAGTCACAACCAACTGCATCACTACAACTATAATGGAAATGGGAAATGGATACGCTTATGTATCAATCACGTTGTTATACAACGATGTTACTGTGATCAAAAAACTTTACCACGACGATACTAACCTGTAAAAAATTATTGTGCAGCGGATGAATATGAACTGTAATAACGACACGATGTGTATAGGTCAACGCACCTGAAACATACGGACATTTTTCTTTGAAGTATTTCAAAACAATACTATGTAACTAAGAACATTCAACAATCTAAGTTGTATTGTGTTATAACAAATATTGTAAATTTAAAACTAAGTTACCTGTCATAGAATGTAGTCTTCATATGTAATCTTGGTTGAATATTTTCTTTGTGCAACGACTGAAAAACGCGCGCACACGAACAATATGAACTGCAATACTGTGCCGCGTGATCTAACTGTACGAAATAACGGCAGTGCCGCAGTTACACAGACGCTTCTGCGCATGCGCGCACTCTATCTGCCAACATAAGAACTTTTACGGCGCACCCGCGTCATTCAAATTTTGTATATAATGTGTATAATGTAGGTCATGTAAATAGTTGTAGATAACTTAGATTTTCTTGTGCCTTTAGGTGAATTGCTCGCCTGCAGGTGTGTCCTTTCGCCTCGCAATTCAGGGGGCAATATAAAGGCACATTTGCATGCCGAGCGTGAGTTTCCTCGGAAACGCGAAATATTAATTAAATAAATATCAGTGACAAATAAATAAAGCCTATGGCACACAACTGCAGCGCTGTGTCGCTGATAAAACAAAAGCACAATTACGTTACTCTTATGTTTGATTAAAAAAGGAGAGCTCTGGTAGAAGTGGTGCGAGAAGCACGTATTTTATTTTATTGTCTGGCACACAGCCATATTTCATGTTATAGAAGAATACTGCGAGTTGCAACCACACTAGGCACTCGATTCTGTAAAGAATTTATATTTATAAAAGTAAGTAGGATTATGAACTGTAGGCTTATTCATTGAATATATCTGATTTAACTAACTGTGTAACTTTTTTATGTTTAGTAGACAATCACCTCTGTACGACGTATTGGCATGGCTGGCAAATTATTGTAATATTGAGATTTAGATTATGAGTCCGCACCTACCGCAGCAGTCTTTGGAAACGATTTAATTACGAAGTCTGATTATTTCAGTTTTATTTCACGGTCAACTACGAGTAACATTGCCTTTACGAAAAAGCCATTGTCAAGCGTCTGATACCGAATAATTAAACGTCCACGTTCCAGATAAGCAAATACAATTGCAATCACAATCACCATCATACAGATATAATAATTAATATTTAAATAACAATATATATTTTTTATTTATTTTATTTATTTTATAGATTGAACAGTGTAAAAACGTTGTGTGGACTGATGAATCATGGTGCACAATGTGGTGATCCGATGGCAGGGTGTGGGTATGGCGAATGCCGAGTGAACGTCATCAAATGGTTCAAATGGCTCTGAGCACTATGGGACTCAACTGCTAAGGTCATTAGTCCCCTAGAACTTAGAACTAGTTAAACCTAACTAACCTAAGGACATCACAAACATCCATGCCCGAGGCAGGATTCGAACCTGCGACCGTAGCGGTCTTGCGATTCCAGACTGCAGCGCCTAGAACCGCACGGCCACTTTGGCCGGCTGAACGTCATCGCCAGTGTGTGTAGTGCCAACAGTAAAATTCGGAGACGGTGGTGTTATGCTGTGGTCGTGTTTTTCATGGAGGGGGCTTGGCACCACTTATTGTTTTGCATGGCACTATCACAGCACAGGCCTACATTGATGTTTTAAGTACCTTCTTGCTTCCCACTGTCGAAGAGTAATTCGGGGATGGTGATTGCATCTTTCAACACGGTCGAGCACCTGTGGTGGAGTGGTTACACAACAATAACATCCCTGTAATGGACTGGCCTGCACAGAGACCTGACCTGAATCCTATGGAACACCTTTGAGATGATTTCGGAATGCCGACTTCGTGCCAGGCGTCACCGACCGACATCGATAGCACCCCTCAGCGCAGCACTCGGTGGAGAATGGGCAGCCATTTCCCAAGAAAACTTCCAGCACCTGATTGAACGTATGCCTGCGAGAGCGGAAGATGTCATCATGGCTAAGGGTGGGCCAACACCATACTGAATTCCAGCATTGCCGATGTAGGGCGCCACGAAATTGTAAGCCCTTTTTCAGCCAGGTGTCCAGATACTCTTCATCACATAGTGTTTATCCACCGTCAGCATTAACGCTGTTCACTGTTTGCCGATTGAACCACAGATCTTCAAAAAATGGTTCAAATGGCTCTGAGCACTATGGGACTAAACATCTGAGGTCATCAGTCCCCTAGAACTTAGAACTACTTAAACCTAACTAACCTAAGGACATCACACACATCCATGCCTGAGGCAGGATTCGAACCTACGACGCGGTCGCGTGGTTCCAGACTAAAGCGCCTAGAACCGCTCGGTCATATCGGCCGGCCAAAGATCGTCTAGAGGTCTTTATCCATCGATGGTGACACTATGATTCTAATGTGGATTGTTTCCAATTATATACGTTGCGTTTCTTACTCTAGCGTTCATTCGCTGCCAGACTGGAAACCCCTACTTTTTGATCATGAAAGAGACCAAGGAATCTGTGGGGCGTCGTCAGATGCAATAAATCGAGGTTAAATATGTAAGTAGGCTGTTTAGGTTCTTATATTGGTAACGCCACCGCCACGTAGCGCTCTGTATGAAAATCACTGGCTCTGCCGTGTGCAGTCTGTGGCTGGGTGGCATTGTTGGAATTTGCTGTTGTAGTGTTGGGCAGTTGGCTGTTAACAGCGCGTAGCGTTGCGCAGTTGGAGGTGAGCCCCAGCAGTGGTGGATTTGTGGAGAGAGCTGGCGGAGTTTTGAGAGCGGATGATCTGGACGTGTGCCCATCAGAGACATTAAATTTGTAAGACTGGATGTCATGAACTGATATATATATATAATGACTTATGAACACCATTAAGGTAAATACATTGTTTGTTCTCAATCAAAATCTTTCATTTGCTAACTATGACTATCAGTAGTTAGTGCCTTCAGTACTTAGAAGAGGTAAGTGATTCATGAAAGGTATAGGTTATTGTTAGTCAGGGCCATTCTTTTGTTGCGATTTTTCAAAGTCAGATAGCGTTGCGATAAAAATATTGTGTATCAGTTTAAGCACAGTCATGTATAATTTTTCTAAGGGGACGTTCCATATGTCGACCCTTAGCCGACGATACCTCACTGGAATCTTCTGATTTTTTCTTGTAGTTTGTGTAATTAGCGTAGCTATTGTTTATTGCTAGCGCGTAATTATAGAGAGAACTTCCTTTGTAGTTGTAGTTTTTCATTGTTGTACAGTAAAACAGTTGTGGCATGCATGTAGATTTGCACCAAGTATTTCGCAGCTGCGCTTGCAATTAACTAGATGTTATTTTCAGTGCTATGTTAATGTGTTTTCTTACTTTTGCTCTTCAAATTGCGCTTTTCTTGTTATCGTGTGAAATACGTGATAATTATGGCGTGTGAAAAACGTAACACTAGGCTCCGAAGTAAACTGAGAAATGACAGTGAAGACGAAAGCAGTGTGTTAGCGCCACCGTGTAATGAATTAACTAATGTTCAAAGTAGTAATTTGGTAATTGTGCATAGGGAAATGTAGCGGGCGGCAAATAATGGTTGTTGTTGTTGTGGTCTTCAGTCCTGAGACTGGTTTGATGCAGCTCTCCATGCTACTCTATCCTGTGCAAGCTTTTTCATCTCTCAGTACTTACTGCAACCTACATCCTTCTGAATCTGCTTAGTGTATTCATCTCTTGGTCTCCCCCTACGATTTTTACCCTCCACGCTGCCCTCCAATACTAAATTGGTGATCCCTTGATGCCTCAGAACATGTCCTACCAACCGATCCCTTCTTCTGGTCAAGTTGTGCCACAAACTTCTCTTCTCCCCAATCCTATTCAATACTTCCTCATTAGTTATGTGATCTACCCATCTAATCTTCAGCATTCTTCTGTAGCACCACATTTCGAAAGCTTCTATTCTCTTCTTGTCCAAACTATTTATCGTCCATGTTTCACTTCCATACATGGCTACACTCCATACGAATACTTTCAGAAATGACTTCCTGACACTTAAATCAATACTGGATGTTAACAAAATTCTCTTCTTCAGAAACGCTTTCCTCGCCATTGCCAGTCTACATTTTATATCTTCTCTACTTCGACCATCATCAGTTATTTTGCTCCCCAAATAGCAAAACTCCTTTACTACTTTAAGTGCCTCATTTCCTAATCTAATTCCTTCAGCATCACCCGACTTAATTAGACTACATTCCATTATCCTTGTTTTGCTTTTGTTGATGTTCATCTTATATCCTCCTTTCAAGACACTGTCCATTCCATTCAACTGCTCTTCCAAGTCCTTTGCCGTCTCTGACAGAATTACAATGTCATCGGCGAACCTCAAAGTTTTTATTTCTTCTCCATGAATTTTAATAACTACTCCGAATTTTTCTTTTGTTTCCTTTACTGCTTGCTCAATATACAGATTGAACAACATCGGGGACAGGCTACAACCCTGTCTTACTCCCTTCCCAACCACTGCTTCCCTTTCATGTCCCTCGACTCTTATAACTGCCATCTGGTTTCTGTACAAATTGTAAATAGCCTTTCGCTCCCTGTATTTTACCCCTGCCACCTTTAGAATTTGAAAGAGAGTATTCCAGTCAACATTGTCAAAAGCTTTCTCTAAGTCTACAAATGCTAGAAACGTAGGTTTGCCTTTCCTTAATCTTTCTTCTAAGATAAGTCGTAAGGTCAGTATTGCCTCACGTGTTCCAGTGTTTCTACGGAATCCAAGCTGATCTTCCCCGAGGTTGGCTTCTACTTGTTTTTCCATTCGTCTGTAAAGAATTCGTGTTAGTATTTTGCAGCTGTGACTTATTAAGCTGATAGTTCGGTAATTTTCACATCTGTCAACACCTGCTTTCTTTGGGATTGGAATTATTGTATTCTTCTTGAAGTCTGAGGGTATTTCGCCTGTTTCATACATCTTGCTCACCAGATGGTAGAGTTTTGTCAGGACTGGCTCTCCCACGGCCGTCAGTAGTTCCAATGGAATATTGTCTACTCCGGGGGCCTTGTTTCGACTCAGGTCTTTCAGTGCTCTGTCAAACTCTTCACGCAGTATCGTATCTCCCATTTCATCTTCATCTACATCCTCTTCCATTTCCATAATATTGTCCTCAAGTACATCGCCCTTGTATAGACCCTCTATATACTCCTTCCACCTTTCTGCTTTCCCTTCGTTGCTTAGAACTGGGTTTCCATCTGAGCTCTTGATATTCATACAAGTCGTTCTCTTATCTCCAAAGGTCTCTTTAATTTTCCTGTAGGCAGTATCTATCTTACCCCTAGTGAGATAGGCCTCTACATCCTTACATTTGTCCTCTAGCCATCCCTGCTTAGCCATTTTGCACTTCCTGTCGATCTCATTTTTGAGACGTTTGTATTCCTTTTTGCCTGTTTCACTTACTGCATTTTTATATTTTCTCCTTTCATCAATTAAATTCAATATTTCTTCTGTTACCCAAGGATTTCTACTAGCCCTCGTCTTTTTACCTACTTGATCCTCTGCTGCCTTCACTACTTCATCCCTCAAAGCTACCCATTCTTCTTCTACTGTATTTATTTCCCCCATTCCTGTCAATTGCTCCCTTATGCTCTCCCTGAATCTCTGTACAACCTCTGGTTCTTTTAGTTTATCCAGGTCCCATCTCCTTAAATTCCCACCTTTTTGCAGTTTCTTCAGTTTTAATCTACAGGTCATAACCAATAGATTGTGGTCAGAGTCCACATCTGCCCCTGGAAATGTCTTACAATTTAAAACCTGGTTCCTAAATCTCTGTCGTAGACAGTAAAACAATTAGTGAACAGGGAAGCATTATCGATCGATCGGTCGGCAACAGCTCGCCTCAGGAATCCGAAATGACAGGAAACAATCTTGCAAATACTGTAGATTCAGAAACTTCCTGACAGATTAACACTGTGTGCTCGACCGAGACTCGAACTCGGGACCTTTGCCTTTCGCGGGCAAGTGCTCTACCGACTGAGCTACCGAAGCAAGACTCACGCCCGGTATCCACAGCTTTACTTCTACCAGTACCTCGTCTCCTACCTTCCAAACTTTACAGAAGCTCTCCTGCAGAGTGAAAATCTCATACTGTAGATTCAGGTTTTGCGTCCTCACCGTTTTCTCAAATGAGTCAAGACACATTTCTGCTTTTCAAAATGTGAATATTGGCGGTTCAATTGCACTGCCGGATAGCACTCAGGAACATGTTTCATACACCAGTGCATTGTTATTACAATTAATGCAATAAATGGGACAAAAGCTTCAAAAGTTAGACACAATGGAACAAAATCTTCAAAAGTTAGACACAATGGAACAAAATCTTCAAAAGTTAGACGCAATGAAACAAAATCAGAGACAAACACAGCAACAGCTTCAAACGTTAGCCTCAATGGAACAAACGCTTGAACAAACACGTGAAGGTCAACTGCTGAGTTACTTAAAATCGAATCTAAATGTCAAAAAGTCTGTAATGACGTAGAAACCCAAATTTGTGAGCATTTTCAACCTGTTTCTTCGCGTCATGAAAATGCATTACAGAATCACGAAGCAGCCATAAAAAAACTGCAAACTATTGTTCATGAAAATCACGACACCTTGCAAGCTATAGTTGACTCAGTTGCATCTACCGATCCGGTTACGCAACTTGCAAAAACTCAGAAAAACTTAAAGGACACGGTAGATACGATTTCAACACAAATGAACACTCTGAAACTTGGTTCAGAAAAACACACTGAGGAAATCAGTTCACTATCGGAGAAAGTAGCCGAACTTTCGGATCAGTTCACTAACTTATCTACAAAGGTAGATGATGATCTGAATGACACACGACCCGTAGCCTTAACTGACACAGAAAAGTATGAACAAATTAGAAAATTCAAACAAAATCAAAATCAAATCAATACACAGTACAAAAGAGAAATCCGGGAAGTACAAGATCAGTTGGCATAAGTAATACAAGAATTACATATTTCAGAGGACACTCGCGCTCCACTACGGGAAGAGGGTCATAGAAATACGGAACAGCCACAAAATAATAACACAGGGCACTTCGGAAATTATGAAAGAAATTGGCAAGGTACACCGAATTTTGAGATGGAACCGCCGACACGATGTAACAATGACCGATATGCGACTCGCCGACATGATGATTTTGACTATAAGCTGTTCATTACTACATGTAAATTCAAAACATTTAAGAATTCTGGCAACAACATTAATCCACAAGCATGGCTCCATCAATTCTCTCATTGTTTTCCTCCCAACTGGTCATTGGAACACAGGTTAGAATTTATGTGTGGCTACTTAGAGAATGAACCAGCTGTAAGAATGCGATCGATCATTCACGATTGTCACAGTGAAGGAAAATTTTATCATGCCTTCCTCTCAGCATATTGGTCTCAAGCTACACAAGACCGAGTAAAACATAGCATCATAATGATGAAACATTTCGAACAATTTGAATCTTCCAGTCTTGTGAAATATTTTGAAGACATGTTGCATAAGAATCAGTACCTGTCAAACCCATACAGCCCCTCAGAACTCGGCCGCATTTGCTTAATCAAATTGCCTGAACATTTACGACATATTATTTTGGCAGGACGTTGCAAAGACGACATTGACGCTTTTCAGGGACTCTTACAAGAATTGGAAATTGACACTGACAACCGCGGAACGCGAAAACAGGAACACTACAATTACAGGTCACATCCGTCACAATTCCGCGATGAAAGAAATAATAAATGGACACGAAAAGGCTATTCTTACAACGCAAATCGTGACCAAAACAGACACCACCCATATGACAACCGTTGGCAGGATAATAGTTACAGAGAAAGATCGTATTTTCGTACTAATGAATATGACAGAGATAATCATAGAAACAAACAATATGGGAACCAAAATAATTATTATCAAGGGAGACAGAATAACTTCAGGCGCAACAGTTCAGCGCGCAGTTACGATTCAGAGAGAAATTCTCCACTACGTGACCGGCAAGAAAGAAACTATGGAATCTACCGACATGACGACAGACGATATAATCGTATTGACAGACCTGAATTTCATCAGAACTGGCGGGATTCAAACAGGGCAGGGCCCTCTCGACGAGGTGAATCTGTAGAACTTAGGTATCCTTGTCCAATTAACGATGCGCACCAACAAAGAGACAGACAGTGACTCGCACCACAGGCAGCCACGTACGCCGGTTGGCTCAAAGAAAAATAACATAGACGCTAACCTTGAGAAAAATTCCAGTAAACTTTACCAACGTATACCACATGATAATTGCGTTGAAGTTGGAAGTCTGTGTACTAGGAAGAGTAAAGGATTGCACCACATTTCACATGTAAAACCGTTTATTGAGAGATAATCTATTTTTTAACTTAGTCTTTGCTATAAAATTTTTCACTTCACGTTACTAGTACTCTTTGTCACACTTAGAAACTGTTAACATGCAACTATGTTTTAAAGTTAACTATCCAGTGAAGAACCTAGGGAACTTATTGAGACAATTAATTACAAATGCATTGTTATAGTGAACAGAGGACACAGTGTTATTGTGTGTGTACATACTTGCTTGTTAGTTGCATGATTACATAACGACTATAAGGCTTACATACTTAGAACATATACCGGCACTGCTAATGAGATTTTCATGCAACATTTTGGTTTACTTGAAAAGACATTCTTTATCTGAAGTACTTTCTGTGAGACTAAAGATGACTTAGTATTTGGTTTCTTTGACAGCTACACGATTATATCACGACGCTACTAATGTGTAACAAAATTTACATTGTTGCTTTTGTGCTGTATCTCTTTTATATCTGCACAGTTTTTCTGAATTCTTCTGGAAAGTAAAACATGTTTCAGTAGTAGCTTTTGTGGTATAGCTACAACGAGACAGCCTTTTTCGTAGCACAAGACATTACTGTGTAGTACTTTCTTGATCATGGTACTGTACGTAATAACTACGATATCTATACGCATAGCATTTCGCTTTTGTTTATTACGAGGTAAGTACATTGACTTCCACAGAACTTTGCTTACGGACGACGATAATTACGACACTTGGCACATTTTTTATCCTCAAGTAAAGACGGAGATTATGTTACAACAAGACCCACAATTTAGCGCGGCAGTACACGTATTTGAGTGATTAATTATGTACTTAAAACATTTATTTTTAAAGATTTTTGAATTACAAAGAAAGTTTTCCGTGATACATTTCATTCCATTTCTGTAATCTGTAACACCTGAGGGTATAATTACATCAATCCTCAGGGGGGTACATGCTTACTTTGTGTACCATGTGTTTGGCAAGCACAAGGAGCCCTAGCTAATATGGTATTTACTTATACAACTTTACACATCGGTACCATATTTCTCTAACACATAAATTACACAGCTACCTGATCATTTAACTGAGAGAGACAAAAATTTTTTTTACTACATCAGTGACAGATGTTTACGCAATTACACAGTTGGATAACTTCACACTAATGAAATTGTATTTTGTCTGTACTTTGTGAACCTTTCATATTTGTTTGGAACCATTGTGATACTATGAGACCTTTGAATGATGTATTTGATATGGGATCATGATTTTTAAAGTACGTTTGAGGTAGATGACACTATTGAAATGAGCAGAGAATTTTTTTTAGGTTTTCAAATTATTGGAGGAAGCTACGACGATTTTGAGATTTGGCTGAGGTTTTATGATGTTATTGTTACGATGACAATGTGTATTATGCTGTTGAGGTATGTTTATGATCAATAAGCTAATGCTATATGAGGAATCTGATTATGCTACGTATTTATTATGATGAAATATTGAAGTGTCGACGCAAGATTGATGTGTCGACGAATATGTATATGTGTAATAAGGTATGGAATAATGAGTAGTGGTTAGGGACTCTGATTTGTGGAAAAGGATGTTGGAAACCAAGAATCATACTTTAAGAATTATGAAATGTGTGTACATGCTTGAATGTATCACAATGCCACCGAAAATTTTTAGGACACTATTATATTTATAGGATTTTGTTTCTACACATTTGTAACGCAAATTCTCGATCTGTGAAATTTTTATATGAGACTGTCACTGTAGTGGAAACTGATGTCGTAAATATGTTGGTAAGGAAGGTAGACACCTTGACATAATGTACTGTAAGCACCCAGCTGCGCGACAGTCACCTGGAAAAAAAGCCATTAGTGTGTGCCTTTTAGAGGCACAGGTGGAGAGAAAAGGAGGCCATTATCCTCATTACTGACATTTCTTTGTAGAAAGCATCGCAAATACGACACGCTCAAACTTGAAAACGTATGATTATATTGTGGAGCTCTTAATTTATGATATTTACTAAAATGCCTAATGAAATGATGAGAATCATTCTTACACCTATTGCCTTTCTAGTGGAGAGATCGCTCATTTTGTTTAATATCTAGTTTCTAGCTGCATTGCAGCATTGGTTAAAATACAATTTAATAGATATACTAATATACTTATTTTATGCCTACAGATCCAGTAAATAATAATTTTATGAAATAGACATTTCCCTTCACAGGAATTGCATAAATATTTTTTTTTACGATTTGGTAACTTGTCTGCTAGAGTAAGTTCTCATGATGCATCACTCTAGTGTTTAAGATGTGACATAAGTATTAAACATGGCCATTTTTACTGTAATATTTTTTCTGCTTGACCTATGTCATATTTAGGTGTAAGTTATTGCATTTGCTGCTGCTGTTTGCCAGGCATAGTGCCATTAAATTTCACTTTGTATTACTATGTTAAGCCAGTTTTACTACTGATTTATTTTTCTTGTTGCTGCACATTGGCTCATATTAGTTGTAATGTTGCATTTGCTACGCTAATTTAGATATATTGCTGCTTGCTTTGCCAATTTGCATTTTTTGTCATTGCTGTTTGTGTTAATTGTTTTGTGCTGCTGCATTGCCTCGTCCCTTAGTTTAGCATCTGAACTCAGTAGATTTAAGTTAGTTTAAGAGGGAGTAGGCTATATAAGAGAATGAGTTGTGATGAATTGGAAGTAATGCATTGACAAGGTATTTATAAACGTGAAATAAGAGGAAACATCTATGAAATGAAGTTTTGGGTTGGACTGCAGTACCAAATGTCACACTGAAAACAAACCCTGTCCTGTCCTTTTGTGTCATTCTACTATGTGTATGTTTACCTCGTGTATTTGTGTTCTTCCTGTCTTTATGTGTTTATCTGATAAGACTTATGTTGTAGAATTTTTCTAATACTCAGCTACATTCACTATGATGAGGAATACTGTTATCCTCAAATATAATTTGCATTTATAATATGTTATTTACTTTGTAAAGATGTTTAGACATTATTTATTCTGTTTTGTTTTAATGCACATGTGTGAAGTTGATGTTTCGAAAGTTATTCTGGCCTTTTATGAATTTACTTATGTCATAATTCTTGTAACACTGATGTATATGTTATTTCGATTCTGTTGTAAAGCCTGCATTACCTCAAATGTTTTCTGTATTGTTATGTTCTTAAATAATGTATTTTGTACCTTTGTAATTGTATTCCTATGTTGTAAATTAATAATTGTATAGACACCAGTTCTTCAAATTAAGTTTCCTTTCACTGAACGCGTTTCTGTTGGTCATAGTATATACACAATATGTGAGAAGTTGGAACTGTTAGTGTCTGGACATGTGTTAATAATTCAGCAAGGGACTGATTAACAGCATTGCTGGTTCTAAAACCTTTGTGAGTGCACAAGTGGTGGTTTATGGACTTGCTATATTGTCCGCAAGACTCTTCGATGGTGATTTTGCACCTGCACAGTCGCAGCAGATGGCTGCTGGCCATCTCTACAAGGACTACAATGGGTCTGCATGTTTGATGGCCCACCAATACCATTATCTCTACCAGAACTACAGTGGGTCTGCTCTGTGATGAGCTATCTACCAATATTCTTCAGTGTCGACTGACTCTGCAGTGGGTTTGCTCTGTTGTGGCCCATGACCTGTCTGCATGTCAAGAGTGAGCACTGTCTTTCCGTTGGAAGGACAACAGTACTTCTTCAAGACTGCATGGAAATCCACTACTTCCGTGTGCATTTTCTTTTACTGCTCAGACTTAGAGAAAAACACTGCAATTTTACTGTGATGAACGATCAAGACTGTCTTTATGGACTGTGAGAAAATTTTAGCTTTTGACCAACATTGTATCAATAAGTGTGTGCATTTGATTTCTTTGCTATCGTAACTGTGAAAAAATTTTAACAAATATGTATTGGCCAGTGTCCAAAACAATTTGTAAATTTTTTTGTGGAGAGCATGGGGGCTATGTAAGTAGGCTGTTTAGGTTCTTATATTGGTAACGCCACCACCACGTAGCGCTCTGTATGAAAATCACTGGCTGTGCTGTGTGCAGTCTGTGGCTGGGTGGCACTGTTGGAATCTGCTGTTGTAGTTTTGGGCAGTTGGCTGTTAACAGCGCCTAGCGTTGTGCAGATGGAGGTGAGCTGCCAGCAGTGGTGGAATGGGGAGAGAGATGGCGGAGTTTTGAGAGCGGATGATCTGGACGTGTGCCCATCAGAAACATTAAATTTGTAAGACTGGATGTCAATATATAATGACTTTTGAACACTATTAAGGTAAATACATTGTTTGTTCTCTATCAAAATCTTTCATATGCTAACTATGCCTATCAGTAGTTAGTGCCTTCAGTAGTTAGAATCTTTTATTTATCTGGCAGTAGTGGCGCTCGCTGTATTGCAGTAGTTCGAGTAACAAAGATTTTTGTGAGGTAAGTGATTCATGAAAGGTATTGGTTATTGTTAGTTAGGGCCATTCTTTTGTAGGGATTTTTCAAAGTCAGAGTGTGTTGCGCTAAAAATATTGTCATTTATAATTTTTCTAAGGGGACGTTTCAAATACTACTTCTTTTATTCTCTTGTGGAGGCTGGTGGCTTTGTGAGCCAGGGTAGAATCTGCTGAATCCAGAGGCACTCTCAGGGCTGCTGAAGATCACAACCATCAGCCTGCAGCGCAGACCGGTGACTCAGAGCGTGATGGGTTGCCTGCCCATTGGTTCGAAGGCACTTCTTATCGGCTGGTCCACTATGGATGAGGCCGTGACTGTGGATCGTGTGTATGTGACTCGCACGCCATCCTGAGAGTACTCCGTCTCTCTCAGGTCACTGGCTGTGCTGTCCAATTAGATGGACTGTGATGTGTTAAATGGTGATCGTGGCCTGCTTGTTTCGTAGGCCAATTGGTGCCCTGAACCACCTGTAAAGTAATAGTATGAAGTATTTATGCCGTCGAGAACCAGCTTTTTTTTCGATATCATCTGTAATGACCGAACTAGTGTCGCTCCTTAGAAGTCGTCAACAATCTTCAGTTTTGCTGTATTGGCTTTCTCAGTTTGTTTCAGTATCGTAACTGCTTCCTCCAACCCGTGAAAGTTGTCGTGAAATTCTACCTAGTGCTTCTTTCATAATGCAGTCACACACAAATGCGTTGATGTCACAATCTTGCTGGCCAACTAACCATGTCGAATTGTTTTCGGCTATCGGCTGGAGCTGTGGTGTCATCGCCAGACACCACACTTGCTAGGTGGTAGCCTTTAAATCGGCCGCGGTCCGGTAGTATACGTCGGACCCGCGTGTCGCCACTATCAGTGATTGCAGACCGAGCGCCGCCACACGGCAGGTCTAGAGAGACTTCCCAGCACTCGCCCCAGTTGTACAGCCGACTTTGCTAGCGATGGTTCACTGCCTACTTACGTTCTCATTTGCCGAGACGATAGTTTAGCCTAGCCTTGAGCTACGTCATTTGCTATGACCTAGCAAGGCGCCATTATCAGTTACTATTGATATTGTGAATCATGTACCGCCAAGACCGACGTTCACCATTAATGGATTAAAGTTAAGTATTCCACCAGCTACGTCCGTTTTTCTAAATTCTAATTTACTTGTCATGTTCCAGACCTCACGCCAGCCTGCGTGAGCTAAAACGCGTGCATTTCGGCCTCCTCAAGTAACACGGTGTTGGCTCTCCTGCCAACCACAACATTGGCGACGAGGCAAAACCGCGTTCTTAACTACACTGCCCTGATATACTTGTGTAATGGCTTCGCCACAATCTCCAGACGTACTGTCCGAATTTTATCGCTTACAGAATCAGCAGACGCAGGCCTTACTGGATGCCCTTGGACAGCTCGTCCAGCGTCAACGTGCGATGCAAGACGATGCGGCAGCAACTGCTCCACTGCTAACGCAGCCACAACACGCAGTTGCACCAACTTTTCGGCCTTTTGTTGCTGCACTGGAAAGCTGGACGGAGTGGTCATGCCAATTTTAATTCCATCTCGCCGCCTACAGAATTCAAGGTAACGAGCGGCAGCCTTTTTTGTTATCATCAGTGGGGGTGAACACAGGTGATAGTCAAATTATTTCCCTGACGCGACGTAGCAAGTCTGTCCTACGAAGAAATTTTGTCTGCATTAGATGCATATTTCAAAGAATCAGTCAATGTAGTTGCGAAAAGGTATTCCTTCTTTCGTACAAAGTGTACGGCAGGTCAGACTAATCGGGAGTGGGTTGCAACCTTGCAAGGCCTTACTAGGGATTGTGCTTTTGAGTGTCAATGTGGACTCCCTTATTCAGATACTATGGTACGTGATGCAATTGCACAGAACGTTTCTGATGTTCGTATAAGGGAACAGATTTTGAAAGTAGTCAATCCCTCCCATCAACAAGTGATGGATATATTGGATGGACAGGACACAGTTGACTTTGCTCAGGAATCATTTGAAACTTTGCCACCCATGTGTCAGGTTAACTGGCCCACCGGGCGAGCTGCACGGAACAGTAAACAGTCCTCTCGCCCGGGCCCCGCCGCTGCCGCCAGGCTCTCAGCCACGGGTGCCACACCGGCAAGCAAATGCAGTGCTAAAATCATGCCCGCGGTGCGCTACTAGACATTCGCGTGAGAATTGCCTGTCACGCCAAGCTATTTGCTTTTTCTATAATAACAAAGGACATGTTCAGAGTGTTTGCCAGAAAAAGCTCAGATCGGAAACTCACAACCCTTTGCTTCGCGCCAGAATCGGAATCAAACCAAGGATACTCAGGCTCGTGAAACTTCGCCCATGGAAATTCATGTAGTTCATTCCACTCTGCCCAGTGCCACTCTCTCTAACAGTGACTGTGTTCGTCCCACAATTAGTGTGCGTCGACATCGCCGGATCTCCCGTCAAGTCGCAAGTGATTTTGTACCAGAGTCAGTTCACGTTGCACGAGACAGTCGCTCTTGCCGTCAGCAGGACAATAAACTTTTTGTAGACTTGGGCATTAACGGCAAAGTAATACCATTCCAGCTCGATACCAGAGCTGCAATTTCACTGATCAATCAAGACACGTACAAACAGCTGGGCACACCTCCGTTGCATGCCGCAAATGTTAAGTTAACTAGTTATTCAGGTCAAGATATCCCTGTGTTAGGGCAGTGCAGCCTTCTTGCAACATACAAAGGACAAACAAAACTTGTGTCATTTTACGTCCTTCGTACTTCTTCTGCAGTGAACTTGTTTGGTTTCGATTTATTTCAGTTGTTTAACTTGTCTATAGTAAATCAGGTCCTATCAGTGAACCAGACTGTGCCTTCCGACAGTGTTTCTCGTCTATGTGAAGAATTTGCTGACATTTTTGCACCGGGCCTTGGTTGCACTAAGAACTATAAAGCACATTTGGAACTGAAAGTAAACGCGCAACCGAAATTTTTCAGAGCACACACTGTTCCCCACGCATTGCGTGATGAGGTCGCAAAAACATTAGACGATTTGGAATCACAAGGTGTAATTGAACGTGTGCAGGCTTCTCTCTGGGCATCACCCTTAGTAATTTTGCCAAAACCTTCCAGAAAATTGAGACTTTGTGTGGACTTCAAGGCAACAGTGAATCCACAACTAGTGATTGCAACTTTTCCTTCACCCCACCCGGAAGATATTTTTCACAAACTGTGCCCAGGTAAATATTTTTCGAAGTTGGACCTAGCAGATGCTTACTTGCAAATACCGGTGGACGAAGAATCCTAGCCCGTTTTGGTGGTTAACACGCATCTTGGTTTGTATCGATTCAAACGACTGCCATTCGGGTGTGCATCCGCCCCTGCATTGTTTCAGCAATATCTACAAACTCTTTGTGCGTCGGTTCCTACTGCAGCAAATTATCTGGACGATATTGTGATCTCTGGAAAGACGGAAGAAGAACATTTGGCCAATCTCAGAACATTATTTCAGATCTTGCGACAAAATGGCCTTCGCTTACGCAAGGACAAATGTGTGTTTTTTGCTCGTGAGTTGCCATACCTGGGACATGTACTCAATGCCCAAGGCATACATCCCAGTCCCACGCACCTTCATGCCATACAAGACTTGCCTTCGCCGCAGAATTTGATGCAGCTACAGAGTGTGCTGGGAAAAATCAATTACTACCATAAATATGTGCGCCACGCCTCTTCCATTTCAGCTCCGCTTCATCGCTTACGCCGTAAAGGTGTTCCGTTCGTCTGGAGGACGGAATGCGAACGCGCCTTTCGGCAGTTGAAATTGGCGTTGCTTTCCAATACTTGCCTTACGCCATTCGATCCCCAGAAGCCCCTTTTGTTGATGATGGCTGCATCGGATTTCGGGATCGGTGCTGTGCTTGCGCACAAAGATGGATCGCACGATCGTCCTATTGCCTTTGCGTCCAAATTTCTCTCGTCTGCGCAAAGAAATTATTCACAGATCGAGAAAGAAGCATTGGCTCTCGTATTTGGTGTTACAAAGCTTCATGATTTCTTGTATGGTCGTCACTTTACCATAATAACAGACCACAAACCTTTGACATCGCTTTTTCATCCGACCAAGCCTGTACCTCCACGTACAGCGTCGAAATTCATTCGCTGGTCTATTTTCCTCTCGCAGTATCACTACGATATCTTGTATCGGTCCACTGCTAAGCACGGAAACGCCGACGCGTTGTCCCGCTTGCCTGTTGCTCAGGATAGGGCATTCGATTCCTCCGAACTTGCTTGCATGTTCAGTGATTCGGAAACCGATGACGTGGTCGAATCGTTTCCGATTGATTTTCGTCGCGTTGCTACAGCCACAGCTGTCGACCCTGTCCTTGCTATCGTTCTGCGTTTTGTTGCTACGCAATGGTCCTTGTCAAAGTCAGGGCTCGGGAATCCGTTGGTTCGCCGATTTTTTGCTAACCAGGAGAGACTTTTTGTACGACGTGATGTTTTGCTGTTGCGTTCTGATAATGATCAGTCCAGGGTCGTGGTACCACGTTCGTTACGGTCCTCTGTCTTACAGCTTCTCCACCAAGGACATTGGGGTATAGTGAGAACGAAACAACTTGCTCGTCAGCACTGTACTTGGTTCGGAATCGATGCCGCGATTACGAATATGTGCTCTTCTTGCATGGTGTGTGCCGAACAACAATCAGCACCACCGCGGAAATTCTTTGCATGGCCAAAAGCCACTTCCCCATGGCAACGCTTACACATCGATTTTGCTGGTCCATTCTGGAATGCTCGAAGGTTGATTGTGGTAGATTCATTCACTAATTTTCCTTTTGTTGTCCGGATGTCTTCCACGACGTCATCTGCCACCATCCAAGCGTTATCTGCTATCTTTTGCATTGAAGGTCTTCCACAGACTATTGTTTCCGACAATGGCACACAATTCATGTCCGCACAATTTCAGTCATTCCGCAAGGCCAATGGTATTCGACATCTGACGTCCGCACCGTTTTCGCCACAGTCAAACGGTGCCGCTGAACGATTGGTCAGGACTTTTAAGTCACAGATGTAGAAGTTAAAAGAGTCGCATTCTCGAGAGGACGCGTTATTGCTCTTTTTGTCCTCGCTCTTTTTGTCCTCGTATCGCTCTCAGCCCCGAGATGGTCGCTCGCCGGCTGAGTTGCTCCACGGTCGCCCTCATCGAAACTTGATGTCTTTGCTACATCCGCCGCATCAGGTTCCTGTGCAGTGGCATACACCTGCTTTTGCCCCAGGCGACGTTGTCTACTGCCGCCACTACCGAGGTTCACGGCGTTGGCTCGAAGGGCGCATTCTTCGCTGCCTCGGACGCGCTATGTATCTGGTTTTGGGGGCCTCTGGTGAGGTGCGCCGGCATCTCAACCAGCTGCGCCTCTATCGTCGCACGGGATCTGCCGCTCGCCGTCTGCTTTCAGCGACGGTGCGGTCCGGTCAGCGCCCTGGGGACCCATCTACTGGCTCGCCTCAGCCCCAGGTGTTACCGAAGCTGCCTTCCATTTTGCCCCATGGCGACGAGCCGCCACCGCCGCCTGTTCTCCCGCCGGCGACGCCCGCAGTGGACGCGTCGCTGCAACCGCCGGCGCCTCCCTGGGTCACGCGCCGCCGATCGCTTCCTGTGACCAGTTGGCCTCAGACATGGAACTCTTGCCCGCTCCGGACTATATGTCGTCTTCGCCCGTCGGGTGCCCCGGCACGATGGAGGTCGACCCTTCGGCCCCTCCTGTCTCACTACGGGCGCATACACCGCATGTTGGCGTGCACCCTGGAGCAGGTTTTCAGGCGTTTCCTAGCTCCCCGCGGTCCGAATGGCAGGGTGCGGGTGGCACAGCCTCGCCTGTTGTTAGGCTCCCCACCTCGTCGCATGCGTTAACATGGGGTCCTCCTCACGGCGGGCGGAAGCCTTATGCCACAACCGTACGCCGATTTGCGGGGGAGGAATGTGGTGTCACCGCCAGACACCACACTTTCTAGGTGGTAGTCTTTAAATCGGCCGCGGTCCGGTAGTATACGTCGGACCCGCGTGTCGTCACTATCAGTGATTGCAGACCGAGCGCCGCCCAACGGCAGGTCTAGAGAGACTTCCTAGCACTCGCCCCAGTTGTACAGCCGACTTTGCTAGCGATGGTTCACTGCCTACTTACGTTCTCATTTGCCGAGACGATAGTTTAGCATAGCCTTGAGCTACGTCATTTGCTACGACCTAGCAAGGCACCATTATCAGTTACTATTGATATTGTGAATCATGTACCGCCAAGACCGACGTTCACCATTAATGGATTAAAGTTAAGTATTCCACCAGCTACGTCCGTTTTTCTAAATTCTAATTTCCTTGTCATGTTCCAGACCTCACGCCAGCCTGCGTGAGCTAAAACGCGTGCATTTCGGCCTCCTCTAGTAACACGGTGTTGGTTCTCTTGCCAACCACAACAGGAGCAATGATGGGTTCTTCCGTTTCCTTACTGTCTTGGTGTGTAACAATACGTTTAGTGAGTAAATGTGACAGTTTGTTACAATTCTGTATCCACCAGCAACCTATGCGCGCTACAGAAACAACTGCGTTGACAGAAACCAACATACAAACATACCGTTCTTTGTGACACAAGCTATGGCCACATTTGCTACGTGTATTGCTTCCTTCCAACAGCGACCTTTGATGGTCTTACTTCATCTGAAAGTTAGTGGGGCAACAAGAAAGCAAATCTAATGAGTGGAATGTGGCCTGCGTCACAAAATATGTACTTTACTTTATTATGAAGTTGCATGATGAGGTGCTTGTGTACTGCGTTGTCATAATTAAAGCCAGCCGTGGTGGTCGAGCGGTTCTAGGCGCCACAGTCTGGAACCGAGCGACAGCTGCTGTCGCAGGTTCGAATCCTGCCTCGGGGATGGATGTGTGTGACGTCCTTAGGTTAGTTAGGTTTAAGTAGTTCTAAGTTCTAGGAGACGGATGACCTAAGCAGTTAAGCATTGCTCATCAGTGTGGGATGCGTACCAGGTCAGGTTGACAGAGGAGATAGAGAAGATACAAACAAGAGCGGCGCATTTCGTCACAGGGTTATTTGGTAAGCTTGATAGCGTTACGGAGATGTTTAGCAAACTCAAGTGGTAGACTCTGGAAGAGAGGCGCTCTGCATCGTGGTGTAGCCTGCTGTCCAGGTTTCGAGAGGGTGCGTTTCTGGATGAGGTATCGAATGTATTGCTTCCCCCTACTTATACCTCCCGAGGAGATCACGAATGTAAAATTAGAGAGATTCGAGCGCGCACGGAGGCTTTCCGGCAGTCGTTCTTCCCGCGAACCATACGCGACTGGAACAGGAAAGGGAGGTAATGACAGTGGTACGTTAAGTGCCCTCCGCCACACACCATTGGGTGGCTTGCGGAGTATAAATGTAGATGTAGATGTAGGAACGTATTCAGAACCTTAATAATTCAACGCCACGGCGTGCAGCAGCTCTAATTGCTAGCTTGGTGACGAAACGACATACTGAATAGTAGGGCTCAAAGGACATGTACAGATTTGAAAAGGTAATCATTTGTTTCTTGTTATGTACCTGACCTGTGGTATTGGTTCAAATGGCTCTGAGCACTATGCGACTGAACTTCTGAGGTCATCAGTCGCCTAGGACTTAGAACTAATTAAACCTAACTAACCTAAGGACATCGCACACATCCATGCCCGAGGCAGGATTCGAATCTGCGACCGTAGCGGTCGCTCGGTTCCAGACTGTAGCGCCTAGAACCGCACTGCCACTCCGGCCGGCACCTGTGGTATTAATTAAATTAATTGAATTTGTTTCACTGCCACACACATCGGGCCTCTGCACTTTAATTACAACCACCCAATGCTTTTCTTACCTTGTCACGTGACCTAGGCGTTACTCAGTCCCGTGGTGGGTAATGGTCATAACGTCTTGGTTCCTCAGAGTATATTATAGAGACGTTTCGTTGTTAAAGAAGAGCTGATATCCTGTGAATGTTTGTCGGGTGACGGACGCTACGTGCCGGCGTCGCAGCCGCCGCTGCGCGGATGTGCGCACTCAGAGCCGCTAATTGGCTCAGAAATGCCCGCCACGCCACGCCCCAGACCGCGCCTTTCACCGTCCCCTCACTCCGCTCTCTGCTCAGTCTTTACATTGGCGCCGCTCTCGGGTTTCTTTCCCTGCGTCTCAGGATCGCGAAGGTCGCGTCATGCGGCTGACGCACTTTCCATTACACGACCGGGAGCGGCAGAATCTAAAAAAAACGTGTTACTGCAATCAGTGGCGCCGTAGAGATACAGAATTCTCTTTACCAAGCTACATCACGTATCTATGTAACATCCTCTGCAGTCGAGTCTCCAGTGGAACGCCGTATCTACAGGGTGTTACAAAAAGGTGCGGCCAAACATCCAGGAAACACACTTTCCTCACACACAAATAAAGAAATGATGTTATGTGTTCGGAAACGCTTAATTTCCATGTTAGAGCTCATTTTAGTTTCGTCAGTATGTACTGTACTTCCTCGATTCACCGCCAGTTGGCCCAATTGAAGGAAGGTAATGTTGACTTCGGTGCTTGTGTTGACATGCGACTCATTGCTCTACAGTACTAGCATCAAGCACATCAGTACGTAGCATCAACAGGTTAATCTTCATCACGAACGTGGTTTTCCAGCCAGTGCAATGTTTACAAATGCGGAGTTGGCATATGCCCATTTGATGTATGGATTAGCACGGGGCAATAGCCATGGCGCGCTACGTTTGTATCGAGACAGATTTCCAGAACGAAGGTGCCCCGACAGGAAGACGTTCGAAGCAATTGATCGGCGTCTTAGGGAGCACGGAACATTCCAGCCTGTGACTCACGACTGGGGAAGACCTAGAACGACGAGGACACCTCCAATGGACGAGGCAATTCTTCGTGCAGTTGACGAAAACCCTAATGTCAGCGTCACAGAAGTTGCTGCTGTACAAGGTAACGTTGACCACGTCACTGTATGTAGAGTGCTACGGGAGAAGCAGTAGTTTCCGTACCATGTACAGCGTGTGCAGGCGCTATCAGGAGCTGATTGGCCTCCACGGGTACACTTCTGCGAATGGTTCATCCAACAATGTGTCAATCCTCATTTCAGTGCAAATGTTTTCTTTACGGATGAGGCTTCATTCCAACGTGATCTGTTGTGACTTGGCAAGACAGCCAAGCCACTAGGAGAGGAAGCCGAAAGGCACGCGTTTAAGCTCAGGCAGGCTGGCGTGAGGTCTGGAACAGGTAAGGGAATTTATAGTAGCAAAGAACGTAAGT
This sequence comes from Schistocerca piceifrons, assembly GCF_021461385.2. NCBI lineage: Eukaryota > Metazoa > Arthropoda > Insecta > Orthoptera > Acrididae > Schistocerca > Schistocerca piceifrons. The sequence goes on along the minus strand of NC_060140.1, from coordinate 773,519,430 downwards.
AACTACTGGAATATTTAACTTTAATTCATAATTGGTGAACATCGGTCTGACGGTACATGCATCACAAGGTAAATAGCAAATGATAATGGCGCCTTGCTAGGTCGTAGCAAATGACGTAGCTCAAGGCTATGCTAACTATCGTCTCGGCAAATGAGAGCGTAATTTGTCAGTGAACCATCGCTAGCAAAGTCGGCTGTACAACTGGGGCGAGTGCTAGGACGTCTCTCTAGACCTGCCGTGTGGCGGCGCTCGGTCTGCAATCACTGATAGTGGCGACACGCGGGTTCGACGTATACTACCGGACCGCGGCCGATTTAAAGGCTACCACCTAGCAAGTGTGGTGTCTGGCGGTGACACCACATGATCAAATTGTAAATTTTCACAATCAGCATGTGTGGGCTCATGAGAATCCGCACGAAATTGTGCAATCACGTCATCAACACAGATTTTCTGTGAACGTTTGGGCAGGCATTGTTGGTGATGTCTTGATTGGGCCCCATGTTCTTCCACCGACGCTCAATGGAGCACGTTGTCATGGTTTCATACGGGATACTCTACCTGTGCTGCTAGAACATGTGCCTTTACAAGTACGACACAACATGTGGTTTATGCACGATGGAGCTCCTGCACATTTCAGTCGAAGTGTTCGTACGCTTCTCAACAACAGATTCGGTGACCGACGGATTGGTAGAGGCGGACCAATTCCATTGCCTCCACGTTCTCCTGACCTCAACCGTCTTGACTTTCATTTATGGGGGCACTTGAAAGCTCTTGTCTACGCAACCCCGGTACCAAATGTAGAGACTCTTCGTGCTCGTATTGTGGACGGCTGTGATACAATACGCCATTCTCCAGTGCTGCATCAGCGCATCAGGGATTCCATGCGACGGAGGGTGGATGCATGTATCCTCGCTAACGGAGGACATTTTGAACATTTCCTGTAACAAAGTGTTTGAAGTCACGCTGGTACGTTCTGTTGCTGTGTGTTTCCATTCTATGATTAATGTGATTTGAAGAGAAGTAATGAAATGAGCTCTAACATGGAAATTAAGCGTTTCCGGACACATGTCCGCATAACATCTCTTCTTTATTTGTGTTTGAGGAATATTTCCTGAAAGTCTGGCCGTACCTTCTTGTAACACTATGTATATCTGTACGTGCATGCATACTCTGCAAACCGCAGTGAAGTGGGTGACACAGTTTATTGCCCGTTGTGCCGCATAAGAGCGGTTTTTCCAGTCCCATTCGCGTTTGGAGCGCGTGAAGAAAGACTAACTGCTTCTGTGCGTTCTTCAGATCAGTAGTAGAGCGATGCGTAAAGGATTGTTGTATATTCCTACTTTCTTTGCTTAATACTGGTTCTTGAAACCTTTTAAGTAGGAATATTGTCAGTTCCTGGTGCCCCCGCAGCTCGCAGATAATTTAAAATCACGTTGCATCACAGTCTACTTCTGTCGCCACCACTTTCGATTTTTACTGTTATGTCTGTAGGTGATCGAGGTGTCACAGACGCTTCAACATTGATTAAAAGGTTGATACGAGAGCATATGTTGGCTCTGAGCACTATGGGACTTAACTGCTGAGGTCATCAGTCCCCTAGAACTTAGAACTACTTAAACCTAACTAACCTAAGGACAGCACACACATCCATGCGCGAGGCAGGATTCGAACCTGCGACCGTAGCGGTCGCAAGGTTCCAGACTGAAGCGCCTAAAACCGATCGGCCACACCGGCCGGCAGAGCATATGTATTTACGCTCTTTACAAGATAGACATGTTTACAAATAACTTTGCTATGCGTGGTCGTAACTGTTCCACACTGCCGCTTACAATGCTGTTAAATGCTGTCTCTCTGGCTAACATTTAGAATTTAGAATCACTTAAGAGCGGTTACCAAATCAGACGCGTCGTGATAGGTTCTTCTCTTCTCATTGCGGGTCTTCTTAGATCAGAACCAGAGCCCGGTACGACGTCTTGAAAGGTATGTACTAAGGTCTGATCAGGGTAGATCCAGAAAATAAAGTCGGTAGTTGCCAACCGCACGGTGGAATGAATATAATATCTTTGAGTAGGAGGATCTTTGATGGTAAAGAGAGCCGGGCGCGCGCAGTAAGAAACTCGGTAGGATTCGCGCTACCCAGTTTTCAGATTGTACACTGAGCAAACTTTAGCACGTTAATGGAAGAAGCTATAAAATGATTTCAAAATGGTTTTTGTCAGATAAAGTTCACAGTTAGGATTTGTATGTCCAAGTTTTGCCGCAGTAAGCGTTTTGTAAAATTTTTTGTAAGTGTGATTCGTGCTGCAAAAATGTTGGAAATGGTAGTTTTTGTATATGACTTAAATTTTTAACTATATATATATATATATATATATATATATATATATATATATATATATATATATATATATATATATATAAGCGAAGGATGTGGATTATGATTCTTGACCACAATGTTGATCTCAATATATATATATTGTGGTTAAATCTAACAGCCTGAATCATAATCCACATCCTTTGCTTGTACTGAATATGAAAATGAGTAGTAAAGTAAAGTTACGCACCAAATGAAAGAGCATAAAGAAAATGAGGCCTCTATGCAATATATATGTGCAGTTCATGGCTTGAAATCGATTTTGGTATAACTAAAGTTATCAGAGCAAAGTTATTTCAAATAAATAATTTTATGCCATTGCACAACTGTCATTATTCAAGTCAAGATATAATTTCATTAAGTAAATATCAGGGCCAAAAGTTAATTTTTCAGTACCATCTTAATGCCATAGCACAAACCGCATTATTCTCTTAAACTTGATTGCTGAGTCAAATACATGTTTCATTACTGGCAAAATGGAAGAGTGCACGAAGCAAGTTCGCAGACGCAGTCAGATGCAGATTTGTTGAATAATTATTTTGGAGCAATTTTATCTTTGATACTTTCACTAATTAAAAAGGAAACAATTTTGGTTAGATACTTTCACTTTTAAAGATAATTTTGGACGTGACACTTTCAGTCTTACAAGGGGAGGCCATGACGTTCGGATCACGGATTTACTTCATACTTCGTACACCTTTAGAAGGCCATTAATACAACATAATGTGCAAGTAGAATGGTGCAATACACAGAAAGTTCCAAGAAAATCGCAAGAGAAGTTTTACGCGTCTGTTATGTAACTGATGTATGTGTTCGTAGGTGGCGGATGTTAGAGTTCGTTGTAGTGAAGGCGTTAGCGTCTGAGCTTCGAGAAGCGAACGTGTATGAAGTGACGGTTCGACTCCCACTTAGACGTTCCTTACTGTACTACAAGTCTAAATACTGCGATATTCCAAAAATTTGCAGCTGCACTATTCGTTCTTCCTACATTAGCAACGTCTCACCGCTACCCAGGTTAATTGCCAAATAGGATCTGCCTCTGTGTCAGCAGCTCGAAGCGTCGAGCCGGCCGCGGTGGTCTAGCGGTTCTAGGCGGCAGTCCGGAACCGCGCGACTGCTACGGTCGCAGGTTCGAATCCTGCCTCGGGCATGGATGTGTGTGATGTCCTTAGGTTACTTAGGTTTAAGTAGTTATAAGTTCTAGGGGACTGATGACCACAGATGTTAAGTCCCATAGTGCTCAGAACCATTTGAACCCCTCGAAGCGTCGAGGTGCAAAGTAGTTCCGGGTACCACACCAGATTGCAAATAAGAGGGATTTCGCAAATCACGACAGGCACACATTTTCAGGAAAAAACTGTGCGTTTCATCATTTACTTGTCGATGGTTACAAATATGTTTGTTTTACTAAGTAAATTTAATTAAAAACAGTAAATACTCAAATAACAAGAAGTTCACTAGAACTTCATGCATATGCGCCTGATTTTTTAAAATTGTATTACCTCTCATATGTCATATAAATTAAGTGATTTGACCAGTGATGAAAAAAAAAATAGATTAAAAATTTAGTTTGAGTAGAAGTCGAAGAGTCATCTCATACCACCTCGAACTCTGACGTCTGGCATCAACGCACACGTACAACTGCATCTACTTTTATACTCCGCAAGCCACGCGACGGTGTGTGGCGGAGGGCACCTTACGTTCCACTGTCATTACCTCCCTTTCCTGTTCCAGTCCCGTATATTCCGCGGGAAGAACGACTGCCGGAAAGCCTCCGTGCGCGCTCGAATCTCTCTAAGTTTACATTCGTGATCTCTTCGGGAGGTATAAGTAGGGGGAAGCAATATATTCGATACCTCATCCAGAAACGCACCCTCTCGAAACCTGGACAGCAAGCTACACCACGATGCAGAGCGCCTCTCTTGCAGGGTCTGCCACTTGAGTTTGCTAATCTCCGTAACGCTATCTCGCTTACCAAATAACCCTGTGACGAAACGCGCCGCTCTTGTTTGGATCTTCTCTATCTCGTCTGTCAACCCGACCTGGTACGTATCCCACACTGATGAGGAATACTCAAGTATAGGTCGAACGAATGTTTTGTAAGCCACCTCCTTTGTTGATGGACTACATTTTCTAAGGACTCTCCCAATGAATCTCAACCTGGCACCCACCTTACCAAAAATTGATTTTATATGGTCATTCCACTTCAAATAGTTCCGTACGCATACTCCCAGATATTTTACAGAAGTAACTGCTACCAGTGTTTGTTCCGCTATCATATAATCATACAATAAAGGAACCTTCTTTCTATGTATTCGCAATACATTACATTTTTCTATGTTAAGGGTCAGTTGCCACTCCTTGCACCAACTGCCTATCCGCTGCAGATCTTCCTGCATTTCGCTGCTATTTTCTAATGCTGCAACTTCTCTGTATACTAGAGCATCATCCGCGAAAAGCCGCATGGAACTTCCGACACTATCTACTAGGTCATTCATATACATTGAGAAAAGCAATGGTCCCATAACGGTCCCCTGTGGCACGCAAGAGGTTACTTTAACGTCTGTAGACGTCTCTCCATTGAGATCAACATGCTGTGTTCTGTTTGCTAAAAACTCTTCAATCCAGCCACACAGGTGGTATGATATTCCGTAGGCTCTTACTTTGTTTATCAGGCGACAGTGCGGAACTGTATCGAACGCCTTCCGGAAGTCAGGGAAAATGGCATCTACCTGGGAGCCTGTATCTAATATTTTCTGGGTCTTATGAACAAATAAAGGGTACATTAGTTACGTAATAGACTGGTGTTTCTTCTTAAGCGATTTTCTTTGAAATTGCCAGAGTAGCGCACCTTACTACTCGCACATTATGTTGTTTTAATGGCCTGCTGAAGTTGTACAAAGTTTGAAGTAAACCTTTGATTCCATTGTCGTGGCCTCTCCTCGTTAGTAAGCCGCGCGGAGGGTTACGTTTGCATGCAGTGGGTCGAAGCGGAAAAGGCGTCCTCTGGTGACGTCTGTGGCGCCACACATCAGAAGACCGTGAGCTCTGGGGGGGAGCTTGGGAGCTTGGCTTGCGATGGCGCGACGAAGGGGTGTTCACAGGTCTTTTCTTCCGCGGCGATGTGTGTGGCGCGCTCCATACGGTCGGCAAAAACAACGACGGTACCACACTTACTAGTCACCATAAGGCACATCGGAGTTGGTGCTCTAGCGGCAAAGCGCGTGCATGGGAACCGGGAGGTCGGAGCATCGAATCCCGCACGGACCACGAAAATTTCCAGTCTTCCTTCAGTCTAACATTCACCTTTCAAAGACGTAAGCAGTAGCCATGAAAGGCACATGGTTTGCATTTAATCTTAAACTGCAGGTCCCTTTTTCCTCGTTGGATAACTTTGTTAGCTTAGGGACAGGAAAGTCGCTACGAGTGTGCCCAATTGAAAGAATTGCACCAGACCAAGGAGCCATATGAAAATATCGTCATACGGCACAAGGTTTCTCAGTCACGATATCTTTGTGCATATATAAGTGTCGTCTGTCCTACTCTGTGAAAAACAGTAACTGGGCACTAGAACACAGTCCACTAAACTTCAACATTGTTCAAAAAAATGTTTAAATGTATGTGAACTGCTAAGGTCATCAGTCCCTACGCTTACACAGTACTTAACCCAAATTATCGTAAGGATAAACACACACACACCCATGCCCGAGGAAGGACTCGAACCTCCGCCGGGACCAGCCGCACAGTCCACGATCAACTTTGTTCAGAAAGTTAGTATGCCAGTAATACAGGGTGGTACATTGATAGTGACCGGGCCAAATATCTCTCGAAATAAGCATCAAACGAAAAAACTACAAAGAACGAAGCTCGTATGACTTGAAGGGGGAAACCAGATGGCGCTATGGTTGGCCCTCTAGATGGCGCTGCCATAGGTCAAACGGATATGAACTGCGTTTTTTAAATAGGAACCCACATTTTTATTACACATTCGTGTAGTACGTAAAGAAATATGAATGTTTTAGTTGGACCACTTTTTCCGCTTTGTGAGAGATGGCGCTGCAATAGTCTGCTGCTGATTCACCAGTCAGAATAAAAGTTTATTAATGTTCTCTGTAAATAATGAACACATGACCTTTCGATTTCACTACTAAAAACATTACACCTTTCTCTAATACGTGACGACTACGTCCTACAGAACTGTTTCTGTAGTGCAGTTTCAAGTAACTGGAGCATCTTATTATTCGATAACATATTACATTTATGGTAATTGTAGCGTAACTGACTTAATAATTACGCTTCAAACAGTGCACATCACAAAAAATCGCCGAGATTCAAAGAAATGGGCAGAGAACAGATTGGAGTGGAAGTCGTCACTATGAATACAGTATGAAGTATTTTTCCGCAGGAAACGTGCTTATTCGAATTGATCTTTCGCTATTCAAGGTAGTTCTTTGAATACTAAAAGACCCCGTTGATGATGATGAAGATGAATCTGAAAAATGTGTTAGCGCTTAAATGCTTTGTTATCGACAAATATATTAGCAGATGGAGCTCGGGTATGTTGCCGTGAAACGCTGAAATCAGAGGATATCACATTCTCCAATGAATGTCGACAGACACCATCTCGTACATGTATGAAAGGCTGGCTTATTATTATAACTATCATTACACATTTGAACCATCGCAGGTATAATACATTATCACTAGAGCTCTGATTTTTATGTAATTACATATTCTTTTCATTCCCTCGTAAACACATGAAATATGCAAATGTTCATGAACTATGTTGTCAGCGTCGATATATTTCATTCTAACATTAAATGTTTTTACATATTTCACAATTATTACACGCTTTATACTTTATATTACATAAAATTATGTGTTATTGCGTTTGCAGCTTCATGTTTCCTCACACATTCAGTTGGCCGCACCGTTAGATAAATATCCGAATGAGACCTACCATAAAAGGTGAAGACGGGAAGTAAATTAGCTCAAAAATTCATGTTACAGTGCAAAAAAAAAAAAAAAAAAAAAAATTCGTCCAAAATGGAACATGAGCCAATCATTGATGTAGTAAAAGATAGGATGGCAGAAGAAGTCCATTTAGATCACTCTGCAAACGGGGCAAATGTTAAATGCAGAATACTTCGATGATGAGAGATCAGTTCCCTCAGGAAATGAAAGGGAAAACGATGCCGAGGTGACAGGTAAGTAGATTTTTTAAATACAGAAAGAGTTACAACAAGGGAAATAACAGTGCGATATCGGGGGCAATGAGAAGCAGAGTCTCGTACATCTCTTCCTGGGTACTTTACTGGAAGTGCACAATTAGAATCGATCATTCAATTTATGCAAGAGACAACAGGAGGAGGAAAAACAGAGATCAGAATAACAGAGACGGCAGGAAGAAGACCAAATACAGGAGATCCCACAGGGGTGTTAGAATTTAGGGAAAGTCCAGAGGCGCAAAATTACGAATATTTCGACTTAAAACATTTTCTCACAGTTCAGAATTTTGAGGTTTACAAAGGGAAACACAATTCATTACACCCATAGTCATGGATTGCTCAGTATGATAGGGTGCTACCCGAGTCATGGTCACTAATGTACAAACTGGAATTTATCTGTGGATACATGGAAGGTTCAATAGCCGAGGACATACGTAGTGTTGCAGCACTGCCGCAGTTCGGCGAGTTCAGATGATGATGTCCCATACTCCGATGAGCGTAGGGGACGATGCGGCAAACCCGCACGGCCGACTAGGCAAGGTCCTAGCGGAGGTGGTTTGCCATTGCCTCCTCCGACCGTAATGAGGATGAATGATAATGATGAAGACGACACAACAACACCCAGTCATCTCGAGGCAGGGGAAATCCCTAACCCTGCCGGGAATCGAACCCGGGACCCCGTGCGCGGGAAGTGAGAACGCTACCGCAAGACCACGAGCTGCGGACGGCGAGTTCAGAGACGCTTTCCTAAATACAAACTGCTCACAGGACACCCGAGAAGGGATTAAAGAGGAGATTATACTAAGGAAGCATTACGAAGCATCGGAATGATGCAGTCCGGTAAAGTTTTTCGAGACGCTTGTCAACAAGAACCGTTACCAGGGCCAACCGTATAGTGATAAGGAGGTATGCGACACTGCTACGCGTAACTGCCATTGAGGTACCAGGAACAGCTCATTGGTAAATTTAATGACACAATAGAGTCATGCAAAAGTTCTCTACGAAAGTTAGACTTGATCAAGGAAGTACAAAAAGTGTGGGACCGAATGAAGCATAATGAACGAAATTTGCAAAGTGCATCTGGAGGAAATAATGACGGGCTAGATACAAATAAAAAAAGGTCAACAAGAAATCATTATCAAGGCCAAAGATTTAATAAACAAATGCCGGGTAGACCGTTAGCCGAGTGCAAGTCTTTCGATTTGACACCACTTCGGCGACTTGCACGTCGATGGGGATGAAATTATGATGATTAGGACATCACAACACCCAGTCCCTGAGCAGAGAAAATATCCGACCCAGCCGGGAATAGAAACCGGGCTCTTAGGATTGACACTCTGTCACGCTGACAACTTTTTTTTTTTTTCGTGGGCGATCGTTGTATTTGGTTGTTGCGGACGTAACATGACATCCGTCGAAGTTCGTTGTTGATCCTTTCACTCAGTTTTTTGTTACAGAGGCCACCCAGCTTTCTGACCGAACGCGGTGAGCTACCGTGCCGGCACCACTGAGCTACTGGGGTCGGACAATAATGAGCCTCAATGGAATTAGATTAGATTAGTTCTTGTTCCATAGATCATGAATACGACACTTCGTAATGATATGGAATGTGTCAGGTTAATAAAAGGTGTCTATACAAGATATTATATTACACAAAATATTACATGACACTTAATATTTTTAATTTTTTTTGTGGGGTTTCGGGAAATTATCCACTTACTATATCCAAAAATTCATCTAATGAGTAGAAGGAGTTGCCTTTAAGAAATTCTTTTAACTTCCTTTTAAATGCTATATGGCTATCTGTCAGACTTTTTATGCTATTAGGTAAGTGACCAAAGACTTTTGTGGCAGCATAGTTTACTCCCTTCTGAGCCAAAGTTAGATTTAACCTTGAGTAGTGAAGATCATCTTTTCTCCTAGTGTTGTAGCCATGTACAGTGCTATTACTTTTGAATTCGTTTGGATTATTAATAACAAATTTCATAAGTGGATATATATATATATATATATATATATATATATATATATATATATATTGTGAGGCTACAGTGAAGATCTCTAGCTCTTTAAATAAGTGTCTGCGGGATGATCTTAGATGAGCTCCAGCAATTATTCTGATTACACGCTTTTGTGCAATGAACACTCTTTTACTCAATGATGAGTTACCCCAGAATATGATGCCATACGAAAGCAGAGAATGAAAATAGGCGTGGTAAGCTAATTTACTGAGATGTATATCGCCAAAAAATTGCAATGACCCTAATAGCATAAGTAGCTGAACTCAAACGTTTCAGCAGATCTTCAGTGTGTTTTTTTCCAGTTCAACCCCTCATCAATGCATACACCTAGAAATTTTGAGTATTCTACCTTAGCTACCGATTTCTGATCGAGGTCTATATTTGTTAATGGTGTCATTCCATTTACTGTGTGGAACTGTGAGTACTGTGATTTGTCAAAGTTTAATGAGAGCCCGTTTGCAGAGAACCACTTAATGATTTTCTGAAAAACATTGTTTACAATTTCACCAGTTAATTCTTGTCTGTTGATAGAAGCAGGCAGGGGGCGTATGGCGGTAACTTCTTCGAAAGCGGAAATAGGAACTGGAGGAAATGCAAAATTCTAACCGCTTAATGCAGCCAGTCCGGAACTCAAGGCAAACAAGGAACAATGAAGAGGTTGGTAGACGAATTCCGCAACATGATCACCGGAATGACGTAGTGGTAATCAGACCACCTAACCCCTCAAACAGAAACCGCAGCAGAAGTACGCGTAGGAAATTATATTCGGGCGCTGCGGCCACGTTATATAATTAAGTTAGTGTTAAGAATCACTTGTTTCCTATTCATTTACGTAGACATTTAGCGTATAATTTTTTATTGTTTGCATTTACACTTTTTGGATGATTTATTATTATAATAAGCGAATAAGGTCTTCTCCTGAGACATCTGATCGATGAGTTTTTCGTTCGTAGTTTTCAGTCCAGCATTTTCACTTTCGTGATTTACCGCATATTTGTGACGTACTGGTATCCTCTCATGTTTCACTGACAGAAATTTATTTCATGGATAGGAATAAGTCAATTTCTTGGCGGAAAAATCTCGGGTTCATGAGAAAACTGGTTGGTTCAACACTTGAACATTGCTATATTAGTTGCTTCTCACGCCTCAGCAAAGGTATCTGTTGGAACAACGTGAAAATTGCATTTTTTGGTTCAGAAATAATTGCACAAGTCTTGAAGACACAATTCTTCTCAGAATTTATCTTGTAATGTTGTAGCGGTTTGGTTTCTTCCGTTGATATTGTGTACATTGCCGGTGGGGCGTATGCACGATCTTTTCCACCATTCGGAGTTAGTCGTGCCACAGATTTGTCACAAGATAGCGAATGTTGGTGTGATTTGGATCATGCCACCGATACCAGTGGCATATCTTGCGAGATGGACATGGGTTGTCCATGCCAGAGCCGTGTTGACGTTCGAGTATGGTTATTTTTCTCACTGCGGTTCGATTAGGGCTATAGCCAGTGGAACAATGTGTTCTTGTATCTGGTTTTCGAATGTGGCTACACTTACGGATAATCGCCTGTGGTGCGACATTTTTTTCTGGTGGTGCTTTTTTCGTCTGTGGTTATCGCTTGTGGATTATCGTCAGTTGTGCGATGATGTTCGTCTTGAGGTATTTCGATTGTGGATCGCCAGCGCGAGAGATGAGTCGTCGGCAAAGATTTATATTACGTCGCTTGAGCACGTGTCACGGTAGTACGTTTTTAGATGAATAGGAAGGAAAAGGCGAATGGGACCAGATGAAAACGGAAGATATAAATCCTGCACTAAAAAATTACTATGTCATTGCAACAGCTGTTAATTGATATCTGTACATCGATTTTTGAGAGTTATTGGTCAGTTTCGGAGGGAAAGGAGAATTCGTGTCGATGTCCGATCTGTGATGATCACAGAGAGGAGTGTACAGATGGAGGTGAGCAGCATTCGACCTGGATTCTGCACCAGATATCCACATCAGTGTCTGCATCCAATAAACTGGCGTCAGGAGAAGTATCAAAGTCCAGAGTAGTGTAAAGTAGAAAGGGTTAGTTGTAGTTAAACTTGGTAATGGGTAGAATAATTAGAAGTAAGTAATGGATGGTGTGAGAGTGCTTGAAGTATGAATGTGCAAACTATGCTGGCTTAGCTCACTGGAGTGCATGAGTGATGTTGGGAAACTAACATAACACATACATACACAACAGCAACACAGCTTCACAACTAGGTAATGATTTGTTTACTTTTTTAGATAAGAGATTAATTATCGATGTTTGGTTCATTATTTACGTGAAGGGAAGAAGGAAGACGCTTTTTCCCATTAATAATATTGTAGACCAGTTCATATTTTCGCTGTGATTTTCTATGTACCCTACTGGCCATTAAAATTGCTACACCAAGAAGAAATGCAGATGATAAACGGGTATTCATTGGACAAATATATTATACTAGAACTGACATGTGATTACATTTTCACGCAATTTGAGTGCATAGATCCTGAGAAATCAGTACTCAGAACAGCCACCTCTGGCCGTAATAACGGCCTTGATACGCCTGGGCATTGAGTCAAACAGAGCTTGGATGGCGTGTGCAGATACAGCTACCCACGCAGCTTCAACACGATACCACAGTTCATCAAGAGTAGTGACTGGCGTATCGTGACGAGCCAGTTGCTCGGCCACCATTGACCAGACGTTTTCAATTGGTGAGAGATCTAGAGAATGTGCTGGCCGGGGCAGCAATCGAACATTTTCCGTATCCACAAAGGCCCGTACAGGACCTGCAACATGCGGTGGTGCATTATCCTGCTGAAATGTAAAGTTTCGCAGGGATCGAGTGAAGGGTGGAGCCACGGGTCGTAATACATCTGAAATGTAACGTCCACTGTTGAAAGCGCCGTCAATGCGAACAAGAGGTGATCAAGACGTGTAAACAATGGCACACCATACCATCACGCCGGGTGATACGCCAGTATGTCGATGACGAACACACGCTTCCAATGTGCGTACACCGCGAAGTCGCCAAACACGGATGCGACCATCATGATACTGTAAACAGAACCTGGATTCATCCGAAAAAATGACGTTTTGCCATTCGTTCACCCAGGTTCGTCGTTGAGTACACCATCGCAGGCGCTCCTGTCTGTGATGTAGCGTCAAGGGTAACCGCAGCAAAGGTCTTCGAGCTGATAGTCCATGCTGTTGCAAACGTCGTCGAACAGTTCCTGCAGATGGTTGTTGTCTTGCAAACCTCCCCATCTGTTGACTCAGTGATCGACACGTGGCTGCACGCTCCGTTACAGCCATGCGGATAAGGTGCCTGTCATCTCGAATGTTAGTGATACGAGGGCGTTGGGATCCAGCACGGCGTTCCGTATTACCCTCCTGAACCCACCGATTCCATATTCTGCTAACAGTCATTGGATCTCGACCAACGCGAGCAGCAATGTCGCGTTACGATAAACCGCAATCGCGATAGGCTACAATCCGACCTTTATCAAAGTCGGAAACGTGATGGTACGCATTTCTCCTCCTTACACGAGGCATCACAACAACATTTCACAAGGCAACGCTGCTGCTGGTGGTGGTGGTTAGTGTTTAACGTCCCGTCGACAACTAGGTCATTAGAGACGGAGCACAAGCTCGGGTTAGGGAAGGATGGGGAAGGAAATCGGCCGTGCCCTTTCAAAGGAACCATCCCGGCATTTGCCTGAAACGATTTAGGGAAATCACGGAAAACCTAAATCAGGATGGCTGGAGACGGGATTGAACCGTCGTCCTTCCGAATGCGAGTCCAGTGGACAACGCTGGTCAACTGCTGTTTGTGTATGAGAAATCGGTTGGAAATTTTCCTCATGTCAGCACGTTGTAGGTGTCGCCACCGACGTCAACCTTGTGTGAATGGTCTGAAAAGCTAATCATTTGCATATCACAGCATCTGCTTCCTGTCGCTTAAATTTCGCGTCTGTAGCACGTAATCTTAGTTGTGTAGCAATTTTAATTGCCAGTTGTGTAAATGTTGTTGTAAACTTTCATTGTAAAAACAGGCTCTAAAACTTATTCTAAGGATTGTGCAGATGACTACGGCGTTCCAAATGGCAACAGAGTAGCAGACTGTTGCTGAACATGGCTCGGCGCAGCGCAGTCACCCAGTGGAAATGATATGGGGCGAGAGACCAGCTGGCATGACATCACTGCAGGGCCACATCGGCAACTGTGAGCTACAGGTGACCCGTCTCCCCACCCTGAGACGACAGGGCAGGCAGCCGCCACATGTCAAGATACTGGGGCAGCTCAAGGGGGATGGAGGCGTGGACAGAATCCTGTTGTCCCTTTCGCTTATGCCAGTGGAGAGTGGGAACATCTGCAGGGGTGCCTATCCTGTAGCCAGCAGGTAATGGAGGCTCGCCTCTGACATCACGCGACTACCTGTGGCCACCGTTGTTTGACGCAAGAGTCCGAGGGACCCGACCTGAATGTAACGCCACTGCCAACCAGAAAGGAGGGACTTAAAAGTTCCGGACCATGCAATTCATGGCGCCGAGCACTTGCCATGACACTGACAACTGCTGCTGGAGGGCTGTGTACAACAACGCGAACCATTTGACATCTGCTGCCCCATCTCTGGTCTGTCAATACTCCAGATGTCTACCTGGAGACAGGTCCTGCCCCCACCTCGTTGCCACCACTGACGATGTTAAGTAAAGGGGTAACCCTTCTTTACCACCAACACATCCACTATACCTGCCAATCCAACCTGTTACACACCTCTTGAGTGTACTGGTGTGTTTATTTGTCCATCTAATGTTATGGACTCCCAAAGGACCCTTGAGAAGGGAGCAGTAGGAGACTTAAAATATGTTTGTGTTTTTTAATCCTTATTTTATTACGTTAAAGATAATCATTTAAGGGACAACACCATTTTAGATGTGCACTGGAGTACAGGGTCACTGTCATCTAATATCTAAGACTGACAAAAGATCACATACAACAAATTCTCTAATAATCAATTGACCTTTTGAAATTGACTCCTGAGTTTATTTCGTCTTTGTCATTTGTATGAAGTCTTGCATATTACACATGTTATTTAAATTTTCTTTATTTTGTGTTAACACAGTTTACTCTGTGTACTAAAACAACAAGTTTTTCTGACTGCGTGGATAGAATTTGTCATGATACTGTCTCAATGGAAGAATGAATCACTGTGAATGTTTGGGCAGGGGTAACAAAATCTCTGAGGCAGAGCATGCTCACTGCTCAACTACATTGTATTGTGGTTTGCGAAACCAATCTCTGACCTCATCTTTGGTATGACTGGGTTAGTTAAATGACTGAATGACCTTTTAACCATTCAGTCATTGTATTTATGGTCGGGAGTGTATGTCAAAGATCAGAGAATCCGAGAATCCACAGGAATAATTCTGACACCAGCAAATCATAAAAATTTTACAGACATGCATCAGTGAGTGTTTGTATGACCACTAGTTGAATGAGGTCAAGACAAGGGTATACTATTTTTTTTGGGTGGCAATGCTGTCATGGTCCGGGATGTCATTCTCAAAGACCCAGTTAGAGTGTCTTAATTTCTCCTGCTCCATGTCACACTAACCTATTTATTAAACTGTGACATTACTCTGCAGAAATTATTCAATATCGGGGAGGTAGTGAGATGTGGCATGCCAATCTCTCAAATTAACAACACTGCCAGTCAGATTAATATTCATATTTTAGGTCACGATCTCAGTACTACATTTGGTGTGTGTGGTTTATGACTTTTTACATGAGGAAATTGTGGGCATATTATTCATAGAATTGCATGTGTAGCCTGTAGAGAACTTTCTCCTGAGGGGCCGTAGTGGAGCGAAGGAGAACGGAGAGAAAGATTGATTGTGGGCCATAAATACTGTGTCCAGCGACGTGGCTGCGCGAGTGATTCTGGGAAGAAGCGTTCTGTGGTTTGTACCTGCAGATGGACTTCCGGCCGTGGCACTCCCCTCTTTCCACTTAGGATCGGAGCAGGAGGGCGCCGGGTTGCAGGCGACTGACCATCAAGAAAACTGCCAGTTGGTGGAAAGTGGGTGCTGGAAGCCATTTAAAAGAGGCTGCTGTAATCTGAGCTTCCGTGCAAATGGTGGGGTGGTCATAAAACTACAAGCACTCTCAGCACTCTCACGTTAGAAGCTGTAACGATACGGTCAGAGCAGCTGGTGCTAGTGTTTAGCGGAGGCAAGACTGTAAGCTCCCTGACGCCAGAAAGTCGCCAGGTTCTTTTAGCAAGAGGCACAAACATATATTTCCTGGTCGCGACTGTTTGGGAAGCTTAACAGCTTTCTTTCAAAAATTGGAAATGGTCGGCCTGGGATGGTTAGAGCCCTCTGTAAACGAGGAACTGTGGTCCTATCTAGGTAGACATTTTTCGTCGAAAGATGGCCATGCTTACCGAGAGAACAACACCTCCCTAGTCTAAAATCTCATTTTTTCAGACAAGAGAGATTCTGAGTCGCTGATTTTCTCCTCTCAGGATATGCAAAGCAGAGGCTTGTTCCCCCAGTGCAGCAACCTCAGTGCTGTGCCTGGGTTGGCTACCAGGCCAACAGAACAGTGAAGAAGGGAGATTCAATGAGTAGAGGGTAATTCGATTGGTTTGTACGACTTGGAGACGATTTCGTTTTTGCTAATTCGGCTCCAGTACCGAGGCTTGGTGGAAAGTGATTGTCATTCTTTGTTTGCTTCGTCTTCTGGTCCTCTCTTGGTAGAGAACTTCAAGTCTCACTGGTGTGTGAGACTTGTAGTCTACAACCTATGGTTGACTAAGACCAAGTTCCAGTTTCCAAGTGTACCAACAATGGAACTGTGACGAGCGTGAACCTATTCATTCTGAGTCGGTCGTCTGATGCCTGACAATTCCAGCACGCACCATCCTGCCTGTGAGTCAGTTTGGTTTGACTGCACCTCACATTGAAATCTGCTGGGATTTCAGGGCCCTGATATGGAGGTTTCCAGCATTCTAATAATCAGAAGGCCAGTCTCCATAGTTTGCAGATTTCCGTGGATGTGTGAGACCATTACAGCTGCCACAACGCGCCGTTTCTCGTTGCCCGCCGGCCGCGGTGGCCGAGCGGTTCTAGGCGCTTCACTCCAGAACCACACAACTGCTAGGTTGCAGGTTCGAATCCTGCCTCGGACATGGATGTGTGTGATGTCCTTGGGTTAGTTAGGTTTATGTGGTGCTACGTTCTAGGGGACTGAAGACCTCAGATGTTAGGTCCCATAGTGCTCAGAGCCATTTGAACCATTTTGAACCTCGTTTCCCGCAGCGTGCGTTTCCTGCTGCCGCCTCAATCAAGATGAAAGGGTAAAGTATTGCTGCACTGGCGTAGAGCTGTTAAATGATATTCGCAGCTCCCTGTTCTCCAGTGAACCATAGTCTGTAGTGTACTTATTCGTAGTTGATTCCATTTGAATAGAATTGGACCTCACAGTGGACTCATGTAAACGAAGTCAGATTGTGTTCTAAACCCATTTAGACAACTCATCCATTAGGATTGCCCAATCAAAAATACTAAGCGACTTTACTTTTTGTATATTAATTCTTTACTCACGGAACTAATCGTTTTTCATTTAAAGAATAATAGGGAAATACGACATCTTGGTAAGTAACTGCTATCGAGGATGATCTTGTTACGCCAATTGATACGGTAGTGAGATCCTGTATCCAAGTTTTGCAGGGAACACAATCAAATACGACAGTTTCAAGATAGCTTCGAGAGTTAGCTTCGAGTTACCATGGTTTCCCTAAATCACTACTTCGTGACGCCAAGCTACTGTATGTTTCTGCAGCATGGCACTGGGTAGGGAATACTCTTTTATCTGTTCAGCGTTTCTAAAAACCACTCTGCCTTTACGTTGGAGCGATGGAATGGCGCATTGTGTAGCTGAAGGTCCAGGTTACCTGAAATATACTATAGGCGAACGCATGGTCGAATAGTAGTTTCCTCTATAGTTCCGCAGTGCAAGTCAATGGTAGACATAGCAGCGACCCCATTTCTGTTCACGTAAATAGAACACCTCCCACACATGTCTGAAATGTGCAACTATGTTGCAAAGCCCCCACTGCTTCTCGGTGTACTTTTAGCCTGTCATCGCCATGTACCAGTGCGTACTGTCTAAGCTTATTTGTTTGTCGCTGACATAGAAGACCGCTAACGTCTTTTCCTTCCCGTCTGGGCAAGCTGTGCAGTGACTAGGGTACATGTAAAGCTTACTGGGACAGGGTAAATGCTAGCTACAATGAAGTCGATAATTCTATTGTAATACTGGCATTTAATTTGATATTTCCCGCAACTGACAAAATATACAAAAAAAAAATGTGAATTTCTTTGTCCACCCACACACTCCTGAGAATGGCACATTAACAATTTGCAATTACGAGCCCCAATTACCGGCAGCTACGTTGATGAATACTTGGCAGAGAAGTTGTTGGAAGTGGTTAAGCGTTGGTGAAAATCTCGCTTCTTTACTCACGGAACTAATCGTTTTTCATTTAAAGAATAATAGGGAAATACGACGTCTTGGTAAGTAACTGCTATCTAGGATGATCTTGTTACGCCAGTTGATACGGTAGTGAGATCCTGTATCCAAGTTTTGCAGGGAACACAATCAAATACGACAGTTTCAAGATAGCTTCGAGAGTTAGCTTCGAGTTACCATGAGCTCTACCCGCAGAACTCTGCACGGAACACGCTTCGGTG
The DNA here is from genome assembly GCF_021461385.2 of Schistocerca piceifrons. Lineage (NCBI taxonomy): Eukaryota > Metazoa > Arthropoda > Insecta > Orthoptera > Acrididae > Schistocerca > Schistocerca piceifrons. The sequence goes on along the minus strand of NC_060140.1, from coordinate 773,501,038 downwards.
CAATGCTGCGATACAGACCGTACATCTCCCTTCGAAAACGATGGCCAAGACGCCGTCTCCAAGTCCGTACCGCTCGATGGCTGAAGGCGAAGTCCTTCCACAATTCTCCCGTCTCACACGCGTAGGAAAACGGGGCGGAATAATACTCAGTTTCGGCCAATGTCGAACGATCTAACATCGCCGAAATCCCTTCAACGGCATTTCTGAGATCTACCCTATGATCGAGTAGGTCATAACGCCCCTAGGCAAACGAAATTCCCGTCTTCGCCACGTGTTGCCCAGCACAAGTGGCTCCGGATGCCGGGCTATCCCCGCGTTTCCGGTGACCGCTACCTGCCGCCCACGGCGGCCCGGCGAGCTACGGCCAGCTGCAGACTTTACATTCCACAATTCTCAACTTCCGACACTTTTCACCAACGCTTTAAGTTAGTGACTTAATCATGCAGACATACAGGGAATACTGCTCGAGTGTGCCTCATATTTATCATAATTCAATAAAGTCATGATCTGATGCCCTCGCCAGTCCCTTTATTATTATACTAATGTTGGTAAGCTAACGTGTAAGTGCCCATATCCTGGCACCTAACAACTCGAGGACTAAAACGAAGTTGTGTCAAATTGTCAGTCGTGGACTAACCAGGCCGGAGGATGCTGAATTACGAGAAGTTGGTATACTTGCGGGAGTACGTGCCTGAAGACAAAGCCTTAGAGCTTCGAAGTCGATCGAAAAAGAAAAAAGCTTTAACTCAGATGATCTGATACAAAATAAGAGAATAAGACTTTAAAAGTTTATACTCCCCAGAATAAAGTACTTAGAAGCTGACGTACACAATTCTTCTAGTGCTAAGTAACCAATCTGACGTTCACAATTCGTCTAGCGCTAAGGAATCAGCAAGAGGTCTGTCAGGAACGCTTTGACAGTTCCGTTCGCCTTGGCCACTGGAGCGCTTTTTACAGCTGCGAAGCCACCCCTGTTTCAGTTTCTCGCGAGAGTAGTACTTCGTCCGGAATGTTACAGGCGAGTAGAGGAAGACATGGCCGCTAATTAGACTGCGTTGCTGTAAGACAGGTAAGTTTGAGCTTAGCGTCTTGTCGACCTCGAGGAGTTAATTAAAGATAGAACAGTAATAGAGAGGGCAAAAGGATTCGGCTGGAGGTCGGTAGCTGGTGTTTTTGGGAGGAAATATCCTGGCATTCTCCTGAAGTGACCTTTTTACAATGTTGGAACACCTAAATCAGGACGACAATAATTAGTTTTTAACGTTGTTTCTCTCTAATACAGATAGAGAATGCGGTCTAAATACGGGTTCTCGTTTGAGTATGGCTTGTGGAAGCTGTTGGCCTAGTAGCGGTTACAGTGTAATCGGTACAACACGAAACAAAACTCCGTCACAGAGGAAATAATAGTTGAGAACTAACAACAAGTAGAGGAAGACCTGATGATTGCGGCGGCGCCTTTTGTGTGTTTGAGCGTACTGAGATCCTTCGCAATTATCTTTTAATTATAACTGTTGTTTAAAAAGCAGAACTAAAAGCGGCGATTTTGTGGTAATCAGTTATGTCTGCACTCTCGTGGCTTTCTGTGCCATGAGTTGTTGATGGATTATTAAGACTTATTAATGGCTGGCTCTCCTTTAATCATCATACTATCATGGGTTACGTATTGAGATGTAAGCTATTTCTATAAAATCTTAAAATAAATCTCTAACTTGTGGCTTTTTATGTTCAGCACTCCCACAACTAATCAAGTATACGTTCCAGAGACTGTAGTACAGTGTTACTAGGAAACTAACAGGAAAAAACCGCTACTCACGGTAGAAAACACGAGGAATCTTAAAGCACGAAAAACTTTTAATGTTTCTCTCACGACCATGTAAAGATTAAGTGGGAAACTTGACTCTACTCTGGCTGAAACAGTGCACCTTTTGCTGGAGAGGAAGGCTTATTTGCACCTCGTACACCGTTAAAAGGATACTTGAACTGTTTAGTATGTGTCCAGCATATGTAAACAGATGTGCTGTTGTGTACCATATTTGTATCATGTAACAAGCGTCTGTGAGCAATTTGTATATGGACGTGGCCTTTTGGACAAGATGCTGTGAATTTTTAAATATTTTAGCGACAACAGACGTTTGTAATATGCTGAGTTTTAGCCACCTGACATCTTGTGCATGAGGTCGACGTAAAATGAACATGTTTTACTCCCAAAAAAAAAGTTGAAGACATGAAAATATCAGCTAAGACTGTTGACACCTGTTGTCTTGAATAAAAAATATGTTGCGCTATCTTAGCTTTTGAATGGTTTTTAACAACTGAAACAGATCGCCCTTCAGTACTTTCAGAATGAGAAAATTCTAAGTAATAGACGTGGATCAGTTCCATACAGTATGTAGCAGTTCTGGCGAAAAAAGTTTTTGGGTGAAATAGGAGAGATTGGACCACATCGAGTATCAGATGTGCATTAATACTGGCATGCAAAGACCTTTCAAAGAGAATTAAGCTTGATGAGTGTGGATAGATATTTTTCTCAGATGGCACAAGCGTTGCTTACCTTCTTGCAAACTTTGTGGAAAGTATATTGCCAGACCATTACATTGCACCCTAAGCAAAGCGGGGAAAGTTTCTTCAGATAGTTGAAAAATGTCTACAACAAAATTTCTCACGTGTTGAAGCGGTTTGTATTGTGAATGAAACTGAACTTTCTGTTGTCCAAAGTAGAGTTCCACGTTTGATTGGATGAAAATATAGTTGGCGAACAGCGGCTATCACCTCGGCAGAGTAGCGTTCCAACATAATAAATAGCAGAGTTTCTGGAACTTATGTGTCAAGTACGTCTCTATGTAATCTTTTTAATAATTTGAAGTTTAAGGAAAATTGTTTCTTTTCTTCTCTACCACAGTCTGTAAATTTGCATTATATTTTCGAGGGAACATAATTTACACTATTCTTCCAAAAGTTGACATTTTTACCTTTCCTTACAGAAGATAAAATTTAGTGTAAGTGAATGTTAGCTCTTTTCAATAGTGCATCACTAAACTAACATGTTGCAAGTAAATTTTAATAAGGCAAGACTTGGAACTCTTCAACAGTATTCAGTATAGATCCCATATAAGACATTGGAAATGTTGACAAATATTACTAATACTTCACGTAAATCGTGACAAAAACACATTAATTGGAGCGTTTTACTCAAATTTATCGTCACATTGCTCAGTGAAACATATACAGAATTTCAAAGAAAACAGAAATATTTAGTTAGGTCTATAAATATGAGCTTCATCCAGATACGCAAAAACACGAAAAAGTAATTTCCCACTACGCTGGTCACCATTAAATGGAGTTCGTTGTGTGCACATGCTGTGCACTAAACAGAAGACAGACGGAATACAAATACAACAGCTTGTAGCTAGCGAATACGAAGATATTTCGAGGTTGATAACGAAACTGCGGGTTTCATCGTAGCCTCCTGCCGTTTATAAATACTTTTACGATGCTCACAAGGACGGTCTGCTGGATTAAGTCCAGCGTGAAATATCGTGCTAGCAGGAGAGTGGAAAAAAAGATCATTTTACTCTTACGGTAAGAGATAGTTAAGATTTCGCAAACTTATTATGTAAAATCTTTGACCCTGTGACGTACGTGTGACGGTTCCCTCATTAGAGACTCGGTTGCCGAACATTGATAGGACCGTGTTACGAAGATGTGGCGTCCATTAAACATCCTAACGGAACGCAAATAGTGGATATTTATCTCAGTATAGCAGCTACAGAAACTGTCAATTTATAGAATAAAGGACAATGATGTGGTAAGTTCCAATTACAATGCTACTGTCACATCTGCCGTAAGTGTACTACGGAAGAGACGATGCTTATGATTTCGTATGTCGCTAAAATTTGTGTCCATGAAGTATACCTTCTTTCCCTTAAAACCATTTACAGCCAAATTCTAAATGTTCCGCTGCAAACTATGGCAGAATCAAGTAGCTGTATACAAAGTGCAGAGGTTTAAAAGAAAAACGTTTTTTTCCTTGCTACAAGTTAAGTTCTTTATTGAATTTGTGCACCAAACGCGTTTCAGCTTACTTACAAGACATCTTCAATTGGTCTACTAAAATATTGCACTATTTCTTCATTTGCACATATAGGTTTTAGTTAGCATATACAGGTTATGGATTGAAAACAGTTTGTTGTTATAATAATCTGCAGGGTTATTATAACAACGAACTGTTTTAAATCTATAGCCTGTATGTGCTAACGATAACCTAAACGTGCAAATGAAAAAATTGTGCAATATTTCGGGATACCCTCTAAGATGTCTTGTAAGTAAGGCATAAGGATTCTGAGTGCGTCAGGTTAAATAAAAACCTTCACGTCCAGTAAGTAAAAAGATGTTTTTCGCTAAAGCTACTGCATTTGTAGGGCAAGAAAGTTGACAGAATTTTCCTTCAACATATAACATTTGATTAGCCTTTGTACATCCCCCCCCCTTTTTTTAATGCTGAGTAAAGTCGACTTGTTCTGTGAGTCACTACTGCTTTCCCTAAGTTTATGAAGTTTTATATGCATTATTGTTGCTGTTGCTGCAGCTGCTTTGATCTTCAGGCTGAAGACTTGCTTGATGCAGCTTCTTACGCTAGCAGATGCTCAGCAATCTTCAACTCTGCGTCACAACTGCATCCTACATGCATTGGGACCTGCTCACTGTATTTAAGCATTTTCTCTCTACAGCTTCTACACACACACGCTACCCTCAATTATCAAATGGACGATTCCTCGACGCCTCAAAATGTGTCCTATGTAATCCTAATCTTTAGTCAGGTTGTGCTATAAATTTCCTTTTTCCACAATCCAGTACAATACCTTTTCATTAGTTACTCGGTCTGTCCATCTAATCTTCAGCATTTTTCTGTAGCACCAAATTTCAAGTTTCTAGTGTCTTCTTGTCTAAAGTCTTTATAGTTCACTTAATTATAAAACTCCGCTCCAGATGAAGACCTCCGGGAAACACTTCCTAACAGTTACATCTATACTCGAGTCCACGAGATATTTTGTTCGGAAATGCTTTTCTTGCAACTGGCAGTCGGCAATTAATTTATTCTCTAATTCTGTCTCCATCAGTTATTTTGTTTTCCAAGTAGCAAAACTGACCTACTACTGTCAGTGTCTCAGTTGCTAAGCTAATCCAACAGAATCCTCCCATTTAAAATGGGTACAGTCCATTACAAACGCTTTACTTTTGTTGATGTTTATTTCGCAACCTTTTTCCAAGACATTATCCATTTCAATCATGTGCTCTTCCAATCCGTTTCACATCTCTGACAAAATTACAGTGCAAACAGCAAACTTGAATGTTTTCAATTCGTCTCCCTGAACTTCAATTCCCTTTCCAAATTTTTCCTTGGTTTCTTTTACAGCATATTAAATGTACAGATTGCATAACATCGAGTGCACGCTACTGCCCAGTCTCGCTCTCTTCTCAAATACTGCTTCCCTTTCATGCCCTTAGACGCCTATAGCTGCAGACTGGTTTTTGTTCAAGTTGCAAATAACTTTTCGCTCGCTGTGTTTTATCCCGGCTACCTTCAGAATTTCGAAGAGTTTAGATCCAGAATGAGATTTTCACTCTGCAGCGGAGTGTGCGCTGGTATGAAACTTCCTGGCAGATAAAAACTGTGTGCCGGACCGTGACTCGAACTCGAGTTCGAGTCTCGGTCCGGCACACAGTTTTAATCTGCCAGGAAGTTTCAGTTCAGATCCAGTTGAAACGTTCGTTTCGTCCGTGCCTCGGAGCTCACGCGGTGTCATGCGAATCATATTCACAACCGCGGCCAGAAACAAAGTATTATTGGCGATACGCGGCGCGCGAGACAAATTGCACGACGTAGCGATCTGCGGATTTAATCGCAGTCGTTTACTGGCGGACCTTAGCTAATTCTCTTCTCTGCTACGCCATCAGTCACGCTGAATGTGGGTTATCAGTCCTGCTTTTACTTGCGAGGCAAAGTTAACTTTTTCACAAATAAAAAGTAAATAATGAAAAGCTCTGTAGCTATGTAGCTCTTTTCAAGAACTATCCCGGATCTGGCCGCTGCACTGGAATACATTGACCGTTAACAGTTACGTACGCCACCAGTGACTCTCGTCAATAATTACCACACGAAACATAATCAACGGGGTAACAGTTTCTAACCCCCCCCCCGTGAAAATAAAAGAAAATAATTAATTAGATGTAAATGGACATCGTGCTAAGTGTAACCTCCCCGTGAAAATAAAGGTCAATGATACTGTGCAAAAATATTAAGTCCCCACAAAATTAACGCTAAAATGAACCTGATAAATTTTATAAGGGCAGCTGCGCTGACCTTAGGCCCTGTGCAATAATTAATCTGACAAATTTAGTCTGGGAGGAAAAGCATAGGAAATATTGTTTCACTTGGAATGATTCTTTTCTTAAAAAAGATTGCTTTGAAAACAAAATTATTATTGGGGCATTTCTTGAACAAATTAATTACAATTGACATACATTACATTATCAGATGTGCGCAATGCTGCTTCATTACCTTATTTAACAATATACCTCGTCCCGAACCTTGACCAGAGACCCATGTCGACGCCCGCCGACTCCTCACACACATCTCCGACTCGTAACTGCAACTACATGCTCTCGCGACTCGCTACGTACAACTAGCTTCTCGCAACTGCTAACTCGCAACTGAACTCTCGCGCAGTCAAGCGCAGACTAGCAACGATAAATAACTCTCTGGTCAGAGATTCTATCATGCCTCGCCATCGCTGGTTGAAACGTACGCGTTTCAAGTTACACAAAAATTTAACTAGCAGATTTGCACGCACTGAAACGAAATTTATTGGCAAGAACTAAGCCTACTCAAGGCCGTCACTTTTCATCACTACCATCTCCATCTAGCTAACAGCTCCCGTCTCACCTCTGAGGTTTACCTTTTTTGCCCAATAAGTCCACACTCACTGATCCACAATACTCGCCGAGAAAAACAGGAAACAGCCTAAGCAGAATTCCACCTCTGCAGCTGGGAAGGCACTTCATATTCCTTCATATTGTGTGCTGCACGGAGTAGCTGGGTTAATCAGGAGGGACCACCTACGCACGACTTCAGAAATCTTTTTTTTTTTTTTTTTGAGTCATCAGTCTTCTGGCTAGTTTGATTCGACTCACCACGAATTCCTCTCCCGTGCCAACCTCTTCATCTCAGAGTAGCACTTGCAACCTACGTCCTCAATTATTTTCTGGATGTATTACATCTCTGTCTTCCTCTACAATTTTTGTCCTCTACAGCTCCCTCTAGTACTATGAAAGTCATTCCATCAAGTCTTAAAACAGATGTCCTATCATCATGTTCCTTCTCCTTATCAGTGTTTTCCATATATTCCTTTCCTCTCCGATTCTGCGCAGAACCTCCTCATTCCTTACCTTATCAGTCCACCTAATTTTCAACATTAGTCTGTAGCACCACATCTCAAATGCTTAGATTCTCTTCTGTTCCGGTTTTCCCACAGCCCATGTTTCACTATCATGCAATGCTGCACCCCAGACGTACATTCTCAGAAATTTCTTCCTCAAATTAAGGCCGATATTTGATATTGGTAGAATTCTCTTGGCCAGGAATGCCCTTTTTGCCATTCCTAGTCTGCTATTGATGTCCTCCTTGCTCCGTCCGTCATTAGTTTTTTTACTGCCTAGGAAGTAGAATTCCTTAACTTCATCTACTTCGTAACCATCAATCCTGATCTTAAGTTCCTCGCTGTTTTCATTTCTACTACATCTCATTACTCTCGTCTTTCTTCGAGTTACTCTCAGTCCAGACTCTATACGCATTAGACTGTTCCTTCCATTCAGCAGATAATGTAAGACTTCTTCACTTTTACTCAGGATAGCAATGCCATCAGCGAATCGTATCATTGATATCCTTCCACCTTGAATTTTAATTCCACTCCGGAACCTTTCCATCATTGCGTCTTGGATGTACAGAATGAACAGAAGGCGCGGAAGACTACATCCTTACCTTACACCCATTTTATTCCGAGCACTTCGCTCTTGGTTATCCACTCTTATTATTCCTCGTTGGCTCTTGTACATATTGTATATTACCCGTACCTCCCCATAGTTTACCCCTACTTTTCCAGAATTTCGAACAGCTTGCACCATTTTACACTGTCGAACGCTTTTTCCAGGTCGACAAATCCTATGAACGCGTCTTGATTTTTCTTTAGTCTTGCTTAAATTATTAACCGCAACGTCAGAATTGCCTCTCTGGTGCCTTTACCTTTCCTAAAGCCAAACCGATCGTCATCTAGTGTATCCTCAATTTGCTTTTCCATTCTTCTGTATATTATTCTTGTAAGCAACTTGGATGCATGAGCTGTTAAGCTGATTGTGCGGTATTTCTCGCACTTGTCAGCTCTTGCCGTCTTCGGAATTGTGTGGATAACGCTTTTTCCGAAAGTAAGATGGTATATCGCCAGACTCATACATTCCATACACCAACGTAAATAGTCGCTTTGTTGCCACTTCCCCCCAGTGGTTTTAGAAATTCTGATGCAATGTTATCTATCTCTTCTGCCTTATTTGGTCTTAAGTCCTCCAATTCTGATTCTAGTACTGAATCCCCTATCCGTTACAAATCGACTCCTGTTTCTTCTTCTATCACATCAGACAAATCTTCCCTCTCATTGACGCTTTCAGTGTATTCCTTCCACCTATCCGCTCTCTCCTTTCATTTAACAGTGGAATTCTCACTGCACTCCTAATGTTATCACCCTTGCTTCTGATGTCACCGAACGTTATTTTAACTTTACTGTATGCTGAGTCTGTCCTTCCGACAATCATTTCATTTTCGATGTCTTCACATTTTTCCTGCAGCCATTTCGTTTTGGCTTCCCTGCATTTCCTATTTATTTCATTCCTCAGCTACTTGAATTTCTCTATTCCTGAGTTTTTCGGAACATTTTTGTACTTCCTCCTTTCATCGATCAATTGAAGTATCTCTTCTGTTACTAATGGTTTCTTTGCAGTTACCCTCTTTGTACCTATGTTTTCCTTCCTATCTTCTGTGATGGCTCTTTTAGAGATGTCCATTCGTCTTCAACTGTACTGCCTACTGAGCTATGCCTTATTACTGTATCTATAGCCTTAGAGAACTTCAATCGTATCTCGTCATTCCTTAATACTTCCGTATCCCACTTCTTAGCGTATTGATTCTTCCTGACTAATGTCTTAAACGTCAGCCTACTCTTCATCACTACTATATTGTGATCTGAGTCTATGTCTGCTCCTGGGTACACCTTAGAATCTAGTATCTGATTTCTGAATCTCTGTCTGACCGAGATGTAATCTAAGTGAAATCTTCCCGTATCACTCAGCCGTTTCTAAGTTTTCTTGAACAAAGTATTCGCCATTACTACCTGAAACCTGTTAAAGAACTCAATTAGTCTTTCTCCTCCCTCATTCTTTGTCCCAAGCCCATATTCTGCTATAACCTTTTCTTCTACTCCTTCCCCTATAAATGCATTCCAGTCTCCAATGACTATTAGATTTTCTTATCCCTTTTCATACTGTATTACCTTTCAATATCGTCATACACTTTCTCTACACAACTGAAACACCTACTGCCCCAGAGGGCAACACGACTCATACGTCCCATGAGGGATGCCGGCTGACTCCGAGATTTCGTGAGCTCCAAATTCCATCCACGAAATTATTTAACACTCATGCCTTCCAGCCAATCAGAATCAGGAGAACAATGTTTCCATTCTCATTGGACGTTTCTCACTCCCTGTCACATCGCTTCTGCAAGGTACTGGCTCTCGGCAGAACATAATAAACTTTTTCTGTAGTTGGTGTTGGTCACAACAGCCGTCATGGAGAAATTGTTCTTCCTGTAAGCCGCTATGTGGGCTCCAGCCACAACCCATTTAGAAGGATTACGGAAATTTCGCCCACCTTTTTCAGACTGAACGAGAACTCCCTTCCCACTGCAGAATAAAACTGGCTGAGGCGACTACAACAGCGAACAGGTCTAGCACACTTGGATGGCTAGCAAGCAATATGTTGCACAAAAATGTCAAAAGATCTCTGTAAATCTACAAATCCTATAACTGAAGGTCTGCAGTTCTATAAACTGTCTTCTAAGATAAGTCGTAGGGTCAGTATTGCCTCGCCTTACTACTCGTATATTTCTCTGATCTCAAAACCAGTCATCCCCAGTATCAGCTTTTTTTGTCAATAATTCCTGTCACGATTTTTCAACAACAAATTAATAAACAGGTAGTTCGTGATATCCACCCCTGTCATGACCTGCCTTCTTTGAAATTCATGTTATTATTTTTTTCTTAAAATCTTGGGTATTTCATTTGTCGTCTACTCCACGGATTTGTTTCGAGTTTTCCTGTGCTCCGTCGAATTCTTCTTACAGTCTCATAGATCCTGTCTCGTCCTCATTAACTTCCTCTTATCTTTATGAAACATTATCTTGAAGTTCGTTTCCATATATCACCATTCTATGTACTGCTTCCATCTTTCATCTTCTCCTGCTTTGTTTAGTACTGGTTTGCCAGCTGACATCTTCATACTCACTCTCCAACTTCTCTTTTCTTCAAAGGTCTCTTTAATTTTTCTGAAGGCTGGTCCTATCTCTCTCGCTCCCCCCTCCCCCCCTCCCGCCCGCCGGTCAAGGCATGTTTCTATACCCTTACACTTGTTCTCTCAAGCTATAACTGCTTAAACACTTTGTATTTCTTTCAAACTCATTTTGTAGATTATGTAGTCCCTTTTTCCGAAGTCATTTACTGCTTTTTATGTATCCTTTTCCCGTCAATTACATTATCTCTTTATTTATTCAAGCATTTCAGACATGTCTTGTCTTCATACCTATTTCATCCTCTTCTGTTTTCACTGCTTCATCTCTCATGGCTACCCATTCGTATGCTATTGTGTCCATTACCCCCATTTCTGTCAGTCGTTGCCTAATGCTCCCTTTGACAATCTCACAAACCTCTGATTATTCCGGTTTATCCACATCCCATCTACTTAATTTCTCAGTTGTTGGTATTTCTACAGTTTTAATCTACACTCATAACCAATAAATTACTGTCAGTGACCACATCTGGCAATTTAAATGTTTTGCAATTCAGAATATTGATCAGAAATATCTATCTTACAATTATAAAATTACATGGAAATATGCCGATGTCTCCATGTCTCTTTCGTGAATCTTAAACCAAGTATTAAATTACGCTCAGTGCAAAATCCTACCACGTAGCTTTCTCTTCCATTTCTTCCCCGAGTCCCGTTCTCCTACTATTTTCCTTCTCTTTCTTTTTCCTACTGTCGAATTCCAGTCGTCCATCACAGTTAAATTATCGTCTCCCTTTATTGTTTTTCACCATATATTCTTTCAATTTCTTCATGTGTGGAGCTAGTTGGCATACAAACTTGAATTGTTTTTGGTGGATATTGCCTTCGTGTCTATCTTGACTATGATAATGCATTGCACTATGCTGTTCTCCGTAGCTCACTATTTTTCCATTTTTCTTATTCATTATTAGACCTAATCCTGCGTTACCCCTATTTCATTTCGTATTTGCAACCCTATACTCACCTGGCCAGAAATCTTTCTCTCTTTGCAACTTCATTAATTCCCACCACATCTATGTTTAACTTATTCAGTTACCGTTTAAATTCTCTAATCCACCTACCAGATCATTTCACTCTCGGACCAATGGAATGCTGATTTTGTTTCCCGTACCCTTGAAAGGTGGCTACACTGAGTCACAGCGCCAGAGATTGCGCCAAAGAATATTATTCAGCCGCCCCCACTGGCAGTGTTTGTTGAGAAGTGGTAGTGGAGAGTTTTTGTCGAGAAGTCGTCGTGGAGAGTGCATATTGAGAAGTGGGCAGTAGGAGTTCCGATGTAGCCGTGACTAGTTGTGAGCATGTTGTATGCAGTTGTTCTTATGGGCTAGACAGCCGATGCTGTTCGATTGCGGATGTTGTAATGACCAGAGTGTATGTTTCGTCAATATATATGAAGGTAATAATTTTTTTTATTTTTATTTCAAATGTCTTAAACAATAATGCCTCTTGGTCACAGGTTCAGTCAGCAAAGCATCTGGCTTGTGTTCATGTATTAGAGCGTAATTCTGGTTTCTATGTGCAAGTACAGTATTTCAGTTTTATTTAATTAATTCAGTGTAAATGGTATTTAAAATATCTTGTCTTTTTGAGGAAGAACCGTGCCAGATGTGTACGTTGAATCACACTTCCACACACAGAACAGTTACACTTGTGCTTGTTGTTCGTAGTTTTTGTTTTGTAGCTTTTATAATTACTGGGGACTTAATTAATTAATTGTGTTAACGGAAATTTCCTTTCATTCTTGGTTGTTATTTTATGCAGTCAGATTGCGTACTAATACTAGTCAGGGCCAACCGCTTACGAGACTGCGTAATCGGACAGTCAGCTACTAAAAATTATAAAATTATTTGCATTATTTTTAATTAAGCCCCCATGCACGTGGCGACCGCTGCTTCGGATCGTCCCTTGGAATTCTTCTGATTGTAGAAATAGCAGACAGTAGTATTGTTGTATTAATTTGTAGTTTAGTAATTGTAGTCTATATTGCATGTGTAGATTTGATAACTGAACATTCGTAGTTGTCTTGTCATTCTTTTAATGGTATTTTGGCAGAATTTAATTTTTGATGTCTTGTATACAGGTCTGACAATTTTGTGCAACGTGTTTGTCGGGAAACATTTCGTGTGAATGGTATTGTTGGTGATAAAGTGTTATATTGTGTGTAATTCTCGTATAGTGACGAGTTTTGTATGTTTTGTAAATCATTACGTGATCGATGAAAAAGGCAAAAATGATGGATAGTCAGAATGACGAAATTGTTGAAATGGCGAACTCGCCAACACAGGAGAACAGTATGATGAATAATGAAGTTCAAAACAATTTAATAAGTCGGGAAAATAGGCCGGAACCAATTCAAAATTTTTCACAATCAAAATATTTTCAGAATACGAGATTAACGACAGGAGACTCTGGAATAGTATCGAACACAGATAGCTTTATGGCTATGCTGAAGGAAGTTAGTTTTACGGGAAATGTTAGGAGCGAAAAGAATTTTGAACCAGTGAACAGTTGATGGGTGCAATATTAAATTTGGGATCATAAATAGGAACAATTAAAACAGATATGGGAACATTGGCAACACGGTTAGAAACTGATATGGGAACAATGGAAAAACGGTTAGACTCACTGGGATCACAGTTGGGATCTGAATTAAAAACAGTGGGATCACGAATAGGAACAATTAAATCAGAGATGGAAACAATGGGAACACGGTTAGACTCACGAATAGGGACATGTTTCAAAAACATGAAAGATGAATTAAAGAAAGAAATTAGAGAAGAAGTACAACCGATTTTGAATGCTCGCAATAATAGATTAATGTCAATAGAAATCAGACAAAAGGAACAGGATAGAGAACAGGAAGGAAGAGATCGCGTGATAGTACAAAAATTTTCAGAGATAAATTAACAACGTGTACACGATAAGGAAGAAATATTTGAAAGAATCGAGGAATCTGTGCCAAATGACAGAATAAATAACATAACACAACAGTATGAGCAGTTAACTACTAAATGTGTCAATACTGAAACCCGAGTCGCGACACTTACGGAAGACGTAAATAAACAGAAAGAACAATTAGGTGACTTATCGGAAAAAGTTGAGGAGATTTCAGATAAATTGACAAGTCTTAGTTTAAATGGGGACAGAGATTCGGATGATACAGCTCCATTACCATTTGCAGAAACTGAAGAGTACCAGAACATAAATAAGCATGTTGAAAATCAGGGAAAATTTAATGAACGCGTTAAAAGGGAATTTGAGGCATTACAAAAGCAAGTCAAACAAATTGAAGGCGAAATCGTGGGAAAAGACAGCAGAACAAATTTAGAATCACAGATAGTAGAGGGCTTTGAAGTAAGTAATTTATTTCATTTACGAGAAGCAACAAGAGAGCACCAGGGGCGCGAACTTGACAATAATCGACATTCGGACTGGGACAGACGCGGTAGGTCTTTGTCGCTACGAGGAGATAACTTTGACTATAAACACTTCTTAACTGTTCGGAAATTTAAGATCTTTCGCAGTTCTAAGAACGACATACATCCATGTTCATGGTTAGATCAATTTATGTACGCACTTCCACCAAATTGGCCACTAAGTCACAAAGTGGAATTTATGTGCGGATATTTAGAAAACGAACCGGCGACGCGGATGCGCGCACTTATTAGAGATTGTAATAATTTAAATGATTTTTATCATGCATTTCGGCATATTGGTCCGAAAACACGCAAGACAGAGTCAAACATTGTCTTATTATGCAGCGTAATTTTTAAACAGTCTGAGTTCCGCACGCCAGCAGAATACTTTGAAGACATGATTCGAAAGAATCAGTTCCTTTCCAACCCTTATAGCCCGACTGAATTAATTCGCATTTGTTTAACTAAGATGCCACAATCGATAAGAAAAATTGCTTTAGCCGGAAGATCTAATGACGACATTGAGACTTTTAAGACTTTGCTACAAGAACTTGAGTATGACAACGACGACGGGACTTCTTGTAATTTTTTCAGTAACAGTAATTACAATAGATTTTCAGAGAAAAGGGATAGTGATCGGAACGGACGTTATATGGGTAATTTTGAAAATGACAGACGTAACAGACAGGACAATAGATACCAGCCTCATGACAATAACAGACGGTCTAACAGAAATTACGCAGACAATTATAATAACGGAAATTCCTACCGGAATGATCAATCATACGGAAACAGTAATCGGTATCATCAAGACAGAAATTATTCATACAATAATAGAAATTCTTACTACAGAAATAACCAGGGTAGTAGATATAACAATAATTTCAGAAGTGACAGTCGAAATTACACAAGAAGTAGTCATGCAGATAGCCAGGAAAATAGAAATTTTAATAACAGACGCAACCAAGAATTTACATGTAACAGACAGGAGGGACCTAATTGGCATCCTCCACGTGACAGAAATTCAGAGAGACAAGTGCAAATAGTAGAAATTGATCCGCGAAATGACGCGAATAATAAAAGACGTGACGCAAACAATCGACAATGACTTGTAGCTTCGGCTTCTGGCAGCAATATAGACGATTCAGAAAGTAATGACACTACGACTTTACACTACGTACGCCTGGAAGACATGAGGGACATTTTGCTAGACGAAAAGGAAAATAATGTAGACGCATTTTTACATCCTGTTATTGAAGTATGTGTGGGTAAGAATAAGTTCACTGCAGTTTTAGATTCTGGGAGCCCATTGAATGTCATTAGTGAATCAGTTTTTCGTATATGTGTAAGAACTATTGGTTGTCCTGTGTTACCTGTTTCTAAAACTACAATTCGAGGTGCTATTTCTGGAAAAAGTGTGGAAGTCAAACAGCAGACCAACTTAAATTTCATTTGTCAAGGATACGAATTTTCTGCTAATTTTATTATTGTTCCATTACTCAGTACACAAATTATATTACGTATGGAGTTTCTTAACACACATAAGGCAATTCTGAACTTTAAAGAAGGAAGTGTGAATTTGACTGTTGCCGGAATGCCGAAATGTTTGAAATTTTTCGAGTGTTTAACAAGATCTGAATCAGATACAAAATGTTTAAGGTTTCTTACTTCTGATGTTTTCGTTGAGCATTATGACGACAATGTGTTCATTCATGACAACGACAATAGATACAGAGACGCGATGGATGATATAATTAATAGCGAAGAATTAATTAATGAAAAGGTTAAGAAAGCCGAAGTGCCAGATGACGTTGCAAGAGAAGAACTGCACCAAATTTTTACTTCACATGCTACAGTATTTAGTCATCACACAGGAACTATACAAGGCTTACAATATTTATTTAAAGTAAAAAAACACACACCATTTCGAGGAAAAACGTACGCTATTCCTTTGGCTTACAGAGACAAGGTTAAGACTGAACTTCAATGCATGTTAGATCAAGGTATTATTGAGCCAGCAGTCAGTCCTTATACCAGCCCATTACACATCGTTCTTAAAAAGGATGGGTCAATTCGTTTGGTTCTGAATTCCAGACAGATAAATAATATCATCACTCCTGAAACTGACCGTCCACAAAATTTAGATGAACTTCTTCAACATTTCCATGGAATTAAAGTTTTATCCACGATTGATATGCGCGCAAGTTTTTGGCAAATAGAACTCCACCCTGATTGTAGAAAATACACTGCCTTTCTAGCCTTTGGTAACTGTTATCAATTTCGGAAATTACCGTTTGGACTTACTGTATCTTCTGCAGCATTCATTCGTAGTTTGAACGAAATTTTACCTGTTTATCTTCGTGACAGTATTACTTCATATGTTGACGATATTCTTATTGCTAAACGTTCTTGGAGTGAGTATAACAAAATTTGGGATTCATTATTACGTATTTTTGCAAGAGTTGGCATTACAGTGAACTTGGAAAAATCTGAATTTGGTCGTTCTCAGGTGAAATTTCTTGGTCATATTATTTCTACAGAAGGTATTCTTCCTGATCCAGAGAAACTAGACGCTATTCGTAATTATGCTGCCCCTACTACAAAACGTGATGTTCGTAGATTCCTTGGTGTCTGTAATTTTTTTAGACGCTTTGTTAGATTGGACGATTTGGCCACACCTCGTTTATGTGAACTATCTGGAAAGAAATCTAATTAGTGTTGGGATGAGGAAGCTCAATCAGAATTTGAACAACTTCGTGATGCTTTAGTTGCTGCTCCACTTCTTTCACATCCGGATTTATCTAAAGATTTTTGTTTGGCGACGGACTCATCATACAAAGGCCTAGGTGCACACTTATTTCAAGAGATAGAAGAAAACAGTGTTGTAGTACAGAAAACTATTGCATTTGGAAGTCGTGTTCTCTCTAAATCAGAAAAGAATTATTCGATTACGGAACTTGAAGCCTTGGCTGTTGTATGGGCTTTCACAAAATTTCCGACATTTTTGTTTGGCAGACATACTAAGGTTTACACCGATCATCGAGCTCTGGAATTTCTTATGTCAACAAAATTAACACATGGAAGATTGTCACGATGGGCGCTGTATCTATAGAAATTTGACTTTAGTGTTGTTTACATACAGGGTTCTTCAAATATTATTGCTGATGCTTTATCACGTGCACCTGCGGGTTTGAAACAAAGTGCTGAGGAGGACTGCAAAGAAAACAATTATTGTTTGATGTATATTCAAGGTGTTGCGTTTGAAAATTTTATTTCGTCTTCGTTCCAGGACATCGCTAAGGAGCAAGATAAGGATCCAATCTGGAAGGACACTAAGGAGAAGTGGAGGAGAAAGGAAAGCGTAGCACTTAGACAGTATTATTTAGTTCGCAATGATATTCTTTTTAAACGAAAATCGGTCGACAACTCTGTTTGGTTAGTTTGTATTCCTGATGAGTGGGTTAATAAACTGATTTGGTATACACATTTCAGTTATGCACACTTTGGTCCCAGAAAATGCTTTTATAAATTACGAGAAAATTGCTACTTCAGTAATATGGAAAAACGTATTCGATCTGTTCTTGCCAAATGCAAATTATGTCAAAAGGCTAAGCCGCCAACTATTTCTCACAAAGCACCGTTGTTTCCTATCATTCCAGTGAAATTAAAGGAGATGACTGCAGTCGATTTGTTCGGTCCAGTGGTTCGTTCTACTAATGGTTTTGCGTACATTTTAGTAGCAGCGGAATTGACATCAAAATATATGTGTTTTACACCTTTACGCAAAGCAACTGCTCGTTCAGTATCTAATGCTTTCATCAAACATTTTCTTAAAGAAGTGGGTCATGTTGATAATGTTATATCAGATAATGGATCACAATTTCGTTCTAAAATTTGGCTTCGTACTCTAAGGCGTCGTAAGATTAAACCAATTTTCATTTCACTGTTTCACCCTCAATCTAACGCTTCAGAGAGATGGATGAAGGAAATCAATAAACTGTGTCGAATTTATTGTCATCAGAATCACAGAACGTGGGATCAGTATCTTCATATTTTTCAAAACATTCTGAATGAACTCCCTAATGATTCAACTTCTTTACCGCCTATATTGATATTAAAAAATAAAGCACCGACAAGTCGCATTCCTGAAATCGTTCCTTTTCCGCCTTCACGGAAACTGTGGCATTCTGAAGTTGTCAACCTGGCTCTATAAAATATTGCATCTGCGGCTGCTAGGAGAGAGAAATCAGCTAAACGTCCTGGTCGTTTAAAAACCTTGTCAGTTGGTCAAAAGGTGTTAATTAAGTCTCATCGTTCGTCTCACAAAGGAAAAGGCTTGTGTCGCAAATTTTTTCTGCTTTATAACGTTCCATACAGGGTTCATAAAATTATTCATGATAACACTGTCGAAGTAGAAAGTCTTAAATCTCGGCGCTCTAAGGGAATACATCATATATCGAACGTTAAAATTTTTGAGGAATGACATACTTTTGAGAAACTAACAGTTACACGTAAACACACGGAGAGTACAAGGATACCGCGCCGTGTTCCGGCGGCGGCACATACTCAAAGCAACAATCAAGTCTGCGCGCCACATAAGGCAGTCGTTGACCGTAAACAATTACTTCCTACGTCACGCGTACCTACAGCTGTTTGAGCGTTCAGTGCGAATGCACTGACAGCCGTAAACAAATACACAGTCTAATTTCTCTGATTAAATTCAATATAAAGCTATAGTGGCTTGAAAAATTATGTTATTAACGTTCAGTATTTTTCAGAATACGGTTGTATAAAATATTTAACTTCAGGTAAATTCTGTGTGGGTCCGACGTTAAGAGGACTTGCTATCGAGAAATTTTCAGGAGGAATGTAATTTCGAAGAAGAAACTAATAAACTAAAAAGGTAACTATTAATTGAGTTTATTTTTCAGGTAACATATTTCCACTTAGGTACGTACTTTAGACGTAATTTGCTGCTCGCGGTTACGTGATTTATACTTTGTGCTAAATTTTATGTTCTAAGAATTTACTTGTGAAGCGACGTGCTTGCGTACATTAACTGATTTGACAATGATTGATTAGTGAACAGGGTTGTTATTTGTGTATTTTATGCATTGCATGGCTACACTGCTTTTTCACTGATGTCACATTTTTTTATTATGTGCCTGATGTGCTTATTTATTTAAATTATAATTGTCACCTGATTAATTGTGCTGACTGTGGTTATGTATGTAAGTTATACTTTGTGATTTATCTGCTTGCACCTTCATGTTTACTTATTAAGATTACATATGAACATTTATTTGCTTATGCTGATATGATGCTAATGACCTGTTTATTATGTAAGATAACATATTTGCTGTCTTGCTTATGGATTGCATATTTACACATTTATGTTTTGTTGTCATAACTATTCTTTAATTTGGTATATAGAAATGATGATGTACTGTGTACGAACATTGAGTTTAGGTCACACTATGGTATTAATTATAGATTGTTCGCTTGGCAGAGCCTCGTTACAGGGATTGTGGTACATCCACTTGTTGACGTTCTGTTCTCCACTGGTATATTTACTCGCTATTGCATGTTTTGCTTACACTCTGTGCTTAATATTTTTAAGATAAGAAAATGAACTGCTATAATTCGACGAACGACATTAGTACAAGAAACTTCTTAGAAGTCACATGAGCTGGAGGTTTTATGGAAGCTGTATAAATTTATGCTAATAGGAGGGAAGCTAACGACATGACATACCAACACTAGGTTTAGACCATTGACAGTTATTACACTGCATTCTTCGTGAGCAATTGAAATAGCAAGTGACACTTGACACAAGAAATACTCCACAAGTTTGCTTCTGTTTTCAGTCAGATTGCGTACTAATACTAGTCAGGGCCAACCGGTTACGAGACTGCGTAACCGGACAGACAGCGACTAAAATTAAAAGTATTTGCATTTTATTTAATTAAGCCCCCATGCACCCTCTAATCTACCTTCCAGGTCATTTCCCTCTCTGACCCATAGTATGCTGATTTTGTTTTCCCTCCCCTCTCCTTCCCCACTTCAACCCCCTCCCCACCTGCTAAGGTCCGGAATATTTTACTCAAGTGTTAAGCTCTGCAATAAAGCTGCATTCCATCGGCAAAAATAACGACTGTGATTTCCCCTTGCTTTCAGCTATTTGCAGTACCAACAAATCAAGCCATGTTGGCTGATGCTACGAGACCATATCAGTAAATCATCCAGACTGTGGCTCCTGCAGCTACTGAAAAGGTTGCTACCCATTTTCAGGAACCGTGTATCTGTTTGGTGCATCCATAGACATCCTTCTTTGTGATTGCACGGCTGTCCGTATCGTATAGACACGTACAGCCACCCCACATTGGCAAGTTCCATCGTTCGTGGTTCATATATTATCTTTTAGACTGGTACCGTTCTACAACGCCCTCTTCTAAATGTACGCTCATGTTCAGAAAAAGCGGAACACCTTGAAGGACAGAGGATAGGACTTTCATATTCACAGGACTTGTACATTAGTACGTTCTGTAGAGATGATTAGTATTTCAACCATGTCGACCCGCGGGTTCAAGGTCACCATTGATATCGCAGCGCAACACAACCTACCAGTAAAATGTGCCTGTGGCTCTCGTTTTCGCTATAAACTGAAGGCAATGGAATAATGCGACTTCAGCAGACGTGAAGGATGCTCCACAGACGTATGCGCGAACCGTACCATCAAATCAGTGAGTTTGAAAGAGGGCGCGTTATTAGCATGAGAGAATGTGAACTTCCACCCGGGAAACTGCTGCTCGTATGGGACGAGGTGTTTCTGCAGTGCAACGGATGTGTGCAGAATGGTTCACGAAAGGCCGCAGAACACGACGAGATGGGTCAGGTGGCACCACCCGGACCAGCCCTCGAGAAGATCGACACCTCACACGAATGGCATTTGCAGGACATGTCTGTGTCCTCCTCGGCTCTGGCTCAAAGATGGAAAAGTGTAACACATCGTACACAATCAGGGGTGACAGTCTGCCGCCGTTTATTAAGGCATGGGTCACATGCGCGTTGCCCACTTCTCCACCTATCTTTGACGACATGCTCGACGGCAATGGTGTAAGGAACGACGTCACTGGGGAAAGGAACGACATCAGACAGTGTTTTCGGTCGAATCCAAGTTCTGTTTGTCTGAAAATGGTTGCCGAATTTTGGCTCGTAGCAGACAGGGGTAGCCGCATTAGAGTGACCGCATTCGCACAAGACATACAGCGCCAACTCATGGCCTTATGATGTGGGGTGCTACTGGGTAAAACCACAAGTCACAGTTGTGTCCAGGATACTTGACCAGTGTGACCTACCTGAGTGACAGCCTTTGACTCATGGCCATACCCTTTCTGCACAACACCCTAAATGCCATTTTTCGGCAAGACAGTGCATTGTTGTGACCGTAGAAAATTTTAATTTTTATTCTTGCTTTTGTGACCATAGTAAGAGTCCAGGCTCCATAGGCAAACAGCCAGCCGACATTAAGAAATATTCCACCAGGACGTAGGGACAAGATAAGCGGCGGAGGCTGCCAAGTATGGCTTGTTGATCAAATAACTTAGTGTTTGACTTCCTGCCAGAGGCAGCAGCATGAATCAAACTTGCGCAATGGAAGACGCATATACCAGGACGATAATACAGCAAGAGAGAATGTCAGTCACGTGTGGAACCAAATTAAGTTGTGTGCAGCTAGAAACGAAAGTGTCATGTGAAACCGAAGGCAGTCTTGCGCAAGCCGACCAATTTGAAACGAGAGTGTCGTGTGGAACCATAGGCAACCCGATCACTTAGAAATGAAAGGGTCGTGTGAAACAAATTAACTCGTGTGCACCCAAGTACATGAGAAACGAAATAAAAAGCCAGGCAGCGGAATTGCTGGAAACAGAGATTGAGATGCAGATTCATAGCCAGTGCCGGCAGTTTGGAGATTTCGCAGCGAGACGCCAGCAGGGCCGAGTAGGCCCATAGCAGCCGATACAGCTGATAAAGACTTCAACTACGAGAAGACGGTGATAGACTCTGGTGGACACTCAGGAACTGCAGGTCAAGTAGGATTTTTAGAGTTTCATTGGAATAGTGTTGAACAGAGGCTGTCAGTCTTTGTCTCAATTTCTTAGAGAGATTTCAGTGCTAACCAAGAACAAGTGATTGCTTTGTACTTGTTTCTTATATGTACCGGCAATTAGCTTTGAAGTAGCAAGTCCGAACAAATAGACTGAATCTTACTAAGGGGTTTATGGTCCAACACCTCACATAAGTATATGTGAGAATAAACTTGATAGAAACTAACCAATCTTTTCTGACTATTGCAATTCTGTAACCTATTTTAAGGATATTTATTTGCTTCAAACCAAGGAGATTCTCTCCCTCTCATCTCCGATATAATGGTTGACAGCAATTTATAACCAACCCATTGCCGTGAACGTCCCGATTGCGCTACGCAGTTCGCACTTACTTCATTCTGGTATAGTGAGGCTGTGCCGAGACGCGACAGCATGACCACATGCTGCTGTATGAACACTTGCCTTTATTGCCATTTGTCCTGGTCCGCCAGATCACCAAACTTGACGACAGTCGAAAATGTGTGGGATATGGTGAAGCGAGAGATGCAGCGCTGTGACCCAATATTAACCACTACATTTGAAATTTGCAACCAGGTGAATGCAGCTTGGATCGCTATACCACAGGACATCTTTCGCTCCTTAGACACCTCACATGAGTCGATACCATCACGTATGGAACAAGTTACCAGGGCCCATCGCTCAGCTTGTGCCTACTAGGCAACAGGACACATGGTGGATCGAGGTGACAGAAATGCTTACCATTTCTGCACAACATACTAAGGTGAATGTCCTGTGAATATGAACGTCCTATCTCCAGTCATTCAACGTGTTCTGTTTTTCCGAACATGAGTGTATAATGCACTTCAGCAGCAGAGGTACATACGCGAAACCTTAAGACATAATTACCATTATACCGGGCGGCAAATGATCAGCGGAAACGGAAACAATTTTGCGAGTTTAAGAAAAAAAATGTTCTCAACTTACACAAACATTTTAATAGTGTCAGGAGTGTTTTCAGACATTTGTCTGCTGGAAAGCATCACCGACAAATGATTGTAAGGAAATACAGAATGACTTAAACGGCATTTCCAATTGGTATACTGACCGGAAGTTTTTTGAAGTGTGATAATGCCTGATAATGTGCATGAGGAGAAGCGAGAGTCGCGCGGGATTAGCCGAGCGGTATATGGCGCTGCAGTCAGTTAAGTCCCATAAGATTTCACACAAATTTGAATATTTTTGAGAAGCGAGAACACGGAAGTATCTTATTACAGAATTAATGGTAAATCCCTAGAACAAGGCACATGTTATAAATATGTAGAGATATTGCTACGAGGCGAAAGTAGAGAAGAAGGAGAAGAAGAACGTAAGGCAATCATACAGATAAATGTGTGTGTGAAATCTTATGGAACTTAACTGCTAAGGTCATCAGTCCCTAAGCTTACACATTACTTAACCTAAATTATCCTAAGAACAAACACACACACCCATGCCCGAGGGAGGACTCGAACCTCCGCCGGGACCAGCCGCACAGTCCACGACTAAAGCGCCTTAGACCGCTCGTCTAATCCCGCGCGGCTACAGATAAATCTACATGTACGTAGCTACTTCGCAAGTTACCGTACGTTGCATACCGGAGGGTACCCTTTACCACTATAGTCATTTCCTTTCCTGTTCCACCCTCAAATAGATCGAGGGAAGCACGATTGTCCATATGCCTCCGTAGGATGCCTTATTTATCGTATTTTATCTTCGTGGTCCTCATGCGAAATGGACGTTAGTGGCTGTAGAATCATTCTGGGATCGGCTTCAAACGCAACTTCTTTAAACGTTCTAGGTAGTGTTTAACGAAAAAACGTCACGTCCCCTAGGGACTCTCATTTGAGTTCCCGAAGCAATCCCATAATACTTGCTGTTTGGTCGAACCTACTGGTAATAAATTTATCAGCCTGTTCTGAATTGATTTGATGTCTTCCTTCAGTGACCTGGTGCGCATCCAAAACTCTCAAGCAGAACTCAAGAATGGTCTTATTTACGGATGAACCAGGCTTTCGTACAATTCTCCCAATAAGTCGACCATTCGCTTTCCGTACTACAATCCTTACATGCTCGTTCCATTTCATACTGCTTTGTAATATAATTCCCAGATGTTTAATCGTCGTGAATGTGTCAAGCAGCACACTGACACGTGGGACACACGGTCAACGATTCTTCACTCAATAAATACAAGGCGATAATTACCAATCAAACACAAACTCTGGCTTGTAATTTCCAACAGATTTTATTTAACAATTGCATGACAACAGCAAACTGCTGTTACTCCACAATATGTATAATTGCAGAATTTGAAACATTACGAAACAGCTAAAATGTCTACAGGCGTGAAAGCCACCCCGGACAATAAATGATTTTAAAACTCTCTTTACATAAATCTTAAGAACCATACAAAGAATAAATGGTTTACTGAGAAAAACTCCCACAGAAGTAAGACACCTTATAAGATATAACAACAAGAACAGCTCACAATGTCTCTTTCTGAATAAAATATTAGAAACCGAGTACAATGAAATGCATCTTTCAGGTATTACAAAATTTCTGTGATAAGTAATGGCACATCAGAGGTGCGCGGAAACTACAACTCAGATCGAGCCTGAATGAAAGCTGAAAGGAACGGTGAAGATGGAAAGACGGACGCCTCGGCGACACCAGAAACAAATAATAAAATATTCAACTTAAATTCCCCGAAGAACTGGAGTCTGCTGACAAATAAAGCGACCGCGCTATCGCTTACATTTCACTGGCTGCTGCCAAGGCGTCGTCCCCTAGTTAAACGACCAGCTAGCACGGACGACGCGCACCGCTGATTATACCACTGAAACAACAACATAAAACCACACAACTGGGCAGGATCCAGAACAATACAATCCTTAAAACATTAGAAAAATTTCAGAACAGGAATACAATTACTCTTTGCAGCCAAATTAAATCTCTTGCAACCACTGTCTACAGAAACAGTTCACAGTGCCTTTGCACAGGAACCACGATTCATAAACATTTACCATGAGACGACTGCAAAACGTGTAGAAACCAAAACACACACTCTGTCTTATAATACTAAATAATCATCACATACAAGAAGAAAAACTATGTCATAAATCTCTTAATTTTACGAAGGAATGCCACTATAGGTGGATTACACGTAATAGCAAAAGGCAGAAAGAAGTGCCAGAAAATCAAACCCATGGTTATTTCGGAGTGCACAGGCACCCACTTAGATATACACTCCTTGCCATCATCGCAAGTGCGTCCAAAACAGCCAAATCACAGTTCAATAAGTTGTGCACCAGTGGTCACAGTGGTCAACACGAAACAGATAACATGGGAGAGCCGTTAACTGCAAACAGCACGAAATTCAACATACAAATATACAGCAGGACTTTAAGAACCTGAATAATTCCCACCGACTAATTCTGTAGCGTATCCGGTTGCAGCCTGATACATTCCAAAACAACTTTCACAGGTTCATACCGTTTAGCAGCACTGACGAGACCATCGCCTTCTCACTAGACGCAGTACATACTACCGGCTACACTCAGGTCTCCTTCCGCAGGTCTACTGCCCACGTGACATAAAGAGGCAGAGTATGCGCAAAGAGCGACCCGCCGACAACCAGACTGCACAACGGAGCGCCAACCAACAGACCAAAACCAGCCCTTTCCCCATATTGACGTGCGCTTAAATAGCCGAAAAGGGACCAAAGAGGAAAAACGCGGCTACGTGATACACAGCCGATCGCAGAGATCTTAAATGAATACAGAGAAGCGACTGGCGCAAACGGCGCCACGCATCAACTCTACCAATGCTGTATTTGAACATTATGGTTTTTGTTTTTCTACTCATCTGCATTAACTTACATTTTTCTACATTTATAGCTATCTGCCATGCATCACACTAATCACATCTTAATGGCCCAGAAAAAACTGCGTGTCCTATTGAAAGTGCCATTCTTTAAATAAAAAGAAGTAATCTAATTGCTACCTAACTGAAAGCTTTTACTTGTCGAGTTAATCTTTGCGGGGGAGAAACAGGACACCAGTTAACACCAGGCGTATGGAATGAAGGCTGATCTCTTGAGGAATACCGTGCCAAATTCTGTACAATTGGTGGGTTAGATCGTAAAAATCCCGAACTGGTTGGAAGAGTCTGCCTATAATGTTCCAACCATTCTCAAATGGGGAGAGATCAGGCAACAGAGTTCAGGCAACCTAGCTGGTCAGGGTAGGGCTCGGAAAGCACGAAGACAAGTAGAAACTCTCGGCGAGTGGGAGTGGGTGTTATCATGCTGAAATGTAAACTTATGGTGGCTTGCCATGCAATGCGACAAAACGGGGCCTACAGTATCGTGGACGTATTGTTGTGCTGTAAAGGTGCTGCACGTAGCAACCAAGGGGGCCCAGCTACGAAAGGAAATGGTGCAAGAGACCGTCACTGATAGTCGTCGGGACGTTTTGGTGGGCGACAGTCGGGTTGGGAACCCACAACTGACGGGGCGTATCCAGACGCATCTTCGTCCTGGAATCGCATTGACTGGAGTAGAATTGTCTTTTTTGATGAGCCCTACTTCGAAGTGAGCCCCAAAAAAGAATGTATTCCAATTGTTGCATCTCGTGTCCCATGTGCTGCAGATGACATATCCGTCTTGCGCTCGTTGCGATGCATCTTTCACAGCTCGGATGATGGTTTGAAAATTTTTGCAGGTTTCGGCTTTCAAAATATGCTGTGGCCTACGTTCTTAAAATTTCTCATAACCTCTATAACAATATGGCTCTGGCTCTGAGAACTATGGGACTTAACATCTGAGGTGATCAGTCCCCTAGAATTTAAAACTAACTAACCTAAGGACATCATACACATCCACGCCCGAGGCAGGATTCGAACCTGCGACCGTAGCGGTCACGCGGGTCCAGACTGACGCGCCTAGAACCGCTCGGGCACAGCGGCCGGCTATAACAAAATGGTTCAAATGGCTCTGAGCACTATGGGACTTAATATCTGAGGTCATCAGTCCCCTAGAACTTAGAACTACTTAAACCTAACTAACCTAAGGACATCACACACATCCATGCCCGAGGCAGGATTCGAACCTGCGACCGTAGCGGTCACGCGGGTCCGGACTGACGAGCCTAGAACCGCTCGGCCACAGCGCCCGGCTATAACAAAATGGTTGAAATGGCTCTGAGCACTATTGGACTTAATATCTGAGGTTATCAGTCCCCTAGAACTTAAAACTACTTAAACCTAACTAACCTAAGGACATCACACACATCCATGCCCGAGGCAGGATTTAAACCTGCGACCGTAGCGGTCATGCGGTTCCAGACTGAGGTGCCTAGAACCGCTCGACCACATCGGCCGGCAACCACTATAACATTTTCTGTATGGGAGCTAAAGAAATTGCTGTTATGCGCCCACACCAACGTATCATCAACATCATAACCAGCATATAAAATCTCCGGCTGCGGGATCGACTCCATTTCGCCGCCAGCAAAGAAGGGAAAAATACGAACAGTAGTGGCTACTTGTGCTGGCTAAATGTTACAAGAATCACTAAATAAATGTTAGCCGATGATCCCGATACGAATGCCATCAGAGAGTAATTCTCATTTTGCGATAAGAGCAGTCTCCATAACGGTTTAAATCACTGACTCTGGTCCAGTGAATTGTCCGTTACTGGAGAAAACACGTTCTCAATAACTTTCTAGCACTCATGAGAAATGTAAGTACTGAAAATTTTCAGCTTAAGAGGAGCCTAAGGCCTTTATTGTGGCCAACTTCTTGTACCCCTTTGACGAATTTCTTAATAACATCTTAATAACTCAAATAACGTGAATGTTTCCAGAATATTTTCACTCTGCAATGGAGTGTGCGCTGATATGAAACTTCCTGGCAGATTAAAACTGTGTGCCGGACCGAGACTCGAAATCGAGACCTTTGCCTTTCGCGGGCAAGTGCTCTACAAACTGAGCTTCCCAAGCACGACTCACGACCCGCCCTCACAGATTTAATTCCGCCAGTACCTCGTCTCCTACCTTCCAAACGTCGCAGAAGCTCTCCTGCATACCTTGCAGAACTAGCTAGCACTTCTGGAAGAAAGTTTTGCAAGGTATGCAGGAGAGCTTCTGCGAAGTTTGGAAGGCAGGAGACGAGGTACTGGCGGAATTAAATCTGTGAGGGCGGGTCGTGAGTCGTGCTTGGAAAGCTCTGTTGGTAGAGCACTTGTCCGCGAAAGGCAAATGTCCCGAGTTCGAGTCTCGGTCCGGCACACAGATTTAATCTACCAGGAAGCTTCAACGCGAATGTTGCTTAAAATCTGATTCCAATACATATTCAGTGCAGTGATACGAAAAATGTAAGTAAAACCTGTGGAAGAGACATTAGCGTATTACGTACCCTTCACTTACGAGATGTTGTACATGTCATCCTCCTTATGGGTGTATGGAAGAAAAGGACGTCTGATCTCATGCAAGACGCGAGAAGGGCAGTTAGCGGGGAAGAGGCCCGGTTATCGGTAGAGCCGGAATCGGGCAGCGCGACCTTGGCGGGACGCTAAGATGGCGGCCGTCGTTGCTCCTGCGGTTTCAATTAGCGGTCGCGCCTACTCGCCTACTCCTGAGCGAGCCGTCTCAGATTAATTCGTCCAGCCGCACTACAGGTCGCCATTAATAAAAAGCCTGACACGGCGCCACAGCGGTGAATTACGTTTTTGTAGCTAACGGCGCGAGCGGCCAGCGCTCGGCTACGACGCTAACTCATTGCTGTGTGTAAGTAGCAGGAAATCCGACAAAAAGCGACGCGAAGTGCTGCGAGGTGTGACCGCAGACGATGAAGGCACGGAGCACGGCTCCACCGATGTTGGTGGGAGGACAGCGAGACTGACCACGTCTGATTTGCTTTTATCCATTGATAGAAAAAAAGTCGTGGAAGAATTAAGATACGTCACTGTGAAATACCCCGCAGATCTGGTTCATGATTTTTATGTCAGCTATATTTAGAGAAAGCAGTGCTTTCTGAATATTGAGCAATCAGACTTCGTGGACATTCTTTTTCTAGAGTACATTAAGCTTCCATTGCCATCATGAGTGGCATCTGCTGGACAAAACTCAGTCGCCCTCCAGGAGACATCAAGATAATACATTTCGTAAATACAGTAGAAAGTACAGCGACAAACAGTTCAAGAGAAGAATCGAAGAAGTATGTTGAAAAATTCGGTGGTGACACTAGGTGAAAACTGACGGTCGGCGACGAATCAGCTTTTCGAGGCACCATTCACTTTCCAGTCAGAAAGAAAATATTAAATTAAATGAACTGAATTATACACTAATAATAATTATATACATATTTTATTATTATAACGTGCAAGGATTACTGCAATGACAAAAATTACATTAAACAAACACACGTTAAAATAAACGAATCTTCCGGCTTTTCGCGTCATTAAATTTTTTTAAAGATTACGTCGTAGTTAATACCAGCCGCTATCTCCGCTTCAGTTGATAGTAATGACAACGCAGATAGTCTTTCTTGATACTTTGTGCTTTTTAAGTATGTCTTAATCAGTTTTAACTTCGAGAAACTTCTCTCTGTCGAAGCTGTACTGACCGGAACAGTGAGCATTATTCTGATTGTTTTGTAAAAATTTGGATATATTTGTTCCAAATTTTTTTCTAATATGTGCTGAATAAGTTATTTTGGGTCTTTGATTGAGTCCTGTAGGTTGGATTTCAAAAGTTGGTGTTCCTCACAAAGTTCAAAAGGCTGTATGTCGCTATTTTCGCCATCTCGAACTATTGTACCTAAATCATTACAACGTATGCGGAAGTTGTCCATGGATAACGATTTCAAGTAATTCGTATCGTAAATAAAACCAAATCGTTCAAAATATTCGTTGAGAGCTTTGAACTGAAACTGCGTCGACTAATATATCATCTATCACTGTGTTACAAAAGCTAACTCTGTACTGCGTTTCAGCAGTTTGTTCATAACCGAACATTCGTATTTTCTGTGCGATTTTTTAAACTTTGACTCAGTTTCGCAACTACATCTTTCTACAAACAATCGAGTTTCTGCAACACCTGTTTCAAATCCTTTTTTACGGAATTCTTGAATCCAGTCATGAAGTTTACGTAAAGTAACAATAGCGACCTTTCAAATTCACTTGAGCAGATGCCATACTTTACTTAAATTGTTGACACGTGGTAAAATCTCATACCACACGTATATTTCAACGATAAATTCAAAAATAAACATTTCCTTCAAAACTGCTTCACAGTCGCTAAGAATTTCGAAACCATCAGTACTATTTTTCACTTTCCCATCGTTTTTCAGACAGAGTTCTCAACGTCAATTTCAGTTCAATTTGTATAAGATCCCAACACTTATTTGATTTTGTAAAAAGTATATAAACTTCACTGATGAAGTCCAAAAACGTTTCAGCTGTTGTAAAAGTGCTAGCGCCATCTAGCAAAAGCAAATTCCAACAATGACATCTGCAAAGCGCGAACAACGCTCGTGGATTAATACTGAGTATTCTAGATCTAACACCTTTATTAATGCCAACCATACTGGCACCGTTATCATACCCCTATCCTTACCAGTTTTGGATGTCTAGGCCATTATTTTCTAGTTTCTTTAAAATGGAATTTGTTAAACAATCTCCCGTTGTTTCTGCGACGGCAATAAACTCAACGAAATGTTTCCCTCTCTCACCAGTTGAGGAATAACAAAATCTTGATATTACTGACATAAGTTCCACAGGGCACGAATCCCTCATACAATCGAGCATGAAGGCATAACATTTTGCTTGTTTGACTGTTTACAATTTCCTTAAAAAAGAGATTTGCACATAAACGTAATTAATTCATTTTGGCCGGCCGCGGTGGTCTAGCGGTTCTAGGCGCGCAGTCCGGAACCGCGCGACTGCTACGGTCGCAGGTTCGAATTCTGCCTCGGGCATTGATGTGTGTGACGTTCTTAGGTTAGGTTTAAGTAGTTCTAAGTTCTAGGGGACTGATGACCACAGATGTTAAGTCCCATAGTGCTCAGAGCCATTTGAACCATTTTTTGAATTCATTTTGTATGTTGTGCTCAGATAAGCTGAGAAAGTTGCTTTTCGTTAATATGTTGCAAGTCCTCTTTTAGTGTTAGATAATATTTGAATAACAATATCATCTACATCTACATCTACATACATACTCCGCAATCCACCATACGGTGCGTGGTGGAGGGTACCTCGTACCACAACTAGGATCTTCTCTCTCTGTTCCACTCCCAAACAGAACGAGGGAAAAATGACTGCCTATATGCCTCTGTACCAGCCCTAATCTCTCTTATCTTATCTTTGTGGCCTTTCCGCGAAATGTAAGTTGGCGGCAGTAAAATTGTACTGTAGTCAGCCTCAGATGCTGGTTCTCTAAATTTCCTCAGTAGTGATTCACGAAAAGAACGACTCCTTTCCTCTAGAGACTCCCAGCCGAGTTCCTGAAGCATTTCCGTAACACTCGCATGATGATCAAACCTACCAGTAACAAATCTAGCAGCCCGCCTCTGAATTGCTTCTATGTCCTCCCTCAATCCGACCTGATAGGTATCCAAATGCTCGAGCAGTCCTCAAGAATAGGTCGTATTAGTGTTTTATAAGCGGTCTCCTTTACAGATGAACCACATCTCCCCAAAATTCTACCAATGAACCGAAGACGACTGTCCGCCCTCCCCACAACTGCCATTACATGCTTGTCCCACTTCATATCGCTCTGCAATGTTACGCCCAAATATTTAATTGACGTGACTGTGTCAAGCGCTACACTACTAATGGAGTGTCCAAACATTACGGGATTCCTTTTCCTATTCATCTGCATTAATTTACAACTATCTATATTTAGAGTTAGCTGCCATTCTTTACACCAATCACAAATCCTGTCCAAGTCATCTTGTATCCTCCTACAGTCACTCAACGACGACACCTTCCCGTACACCACAGCATCATCAGCAAACAGCCGCACATTGCTATCCACCCTATCGAAAATATCATTTATATAGATAGAAAACAACAGCGGACCTACCACACTTCCCTGGGGCACTCCAGATGATACCCTCACCTCCGATGAACACTCACCATCGAGGACAACGTACTGGGTTCTATTACCTATTTAAATAGGTCTATAAAATTTACACTGTTTCTGCTATCGTTCAGGTTGAAGGATTCTCGATGCCCTCTAAATGACAGATTGTGTGAAGGTAAATATTTTAAAATATCGATCAATCTTTCAAGCCGCTCGCTCTAAGGCGCCTTGTCACGGTCCGTACGTTTCCCCCCGTCGGAGGTTCGAGTCCTCCCTCGAGCATGAGTGTGTGTGTTGTCCGGAGCGTAAATTAGTTTAAGTTACATTAAGTAGTGTGTAGGCTTAGGGATCGATGACCTCAGCAGTTTGATCCCATAAGACCTTACCACAAATTTCCAAATTACCAATCTTTCACACAAGTTATGCCAATACTTTTATGATTTCCTAATCAGTCTCCTGTTTTCCTTGTCTATTGTTTTTCCGAATTTGATTCCTTTACAGAACTCCATCCATCTAATCATGCACTCCATATGTCCTCGACTTTGTTCATATCTTTGCAATATCCTGCTCAGATCTTTCCAGTCACAACACCCTTTTTTTCCATCTGTGTCTGCAAATGTGAAAAAAATAGACATGGAAAGGAATAAACTTTGTCTTAAGATACGTGTTAAGCTAACCGTCTGCGATGTTGCTTTTGCTGTTACTCAAGTTTCTAGTAAAACGAAATTTTCATAAAATGTTTTTTAATTGCGTTTTTGGGGTAACTTTCGTCAGGTTTCTCTAGGTTTTGTTGGGGATCATTTTGAAACAAATCATGACGCTGCGAATCTGTTACAGGAAATACTCGCTTTCACGGATCTAATTCTATAAATGACTCTCTTATACGAACAGTTTGCTCTTTTGAGGTCGTTATTCGGCTCACAATCTCGGATCGGAGCAGTTTCATCCCCCACCGATGCTTTATCATAAAGGGTAACAGATTCATTCGACCCTGAAGCTAGTTCCATTTCAGAAACTAAAGACACTTGGATAAGAGCTTTACCAGAGCCTCTGGAGCAGTTACACCTGAAATTTTCTTAAGAAATTTCAGTATATTCGAACTCACAGCTTGGTCGCGGCCTTTCTTTTTCTTCTTGATGCACCGAATTCCCATTTTCTCTCAATGTTTCTGTCTCTTGAGGGTTCTCCAAATATGGTGATCTAAACAACATTTTGTGCTAAGTACGTTGATAAGTACAGTAGGGTACTTAAAGTACTCAGTGCCATAGTATAGCCGTCCAGTGTGACCGAGCAGTTCTAGGCGCTTCAGTCTGGAACCGCGCGACCGCTACGGTCGCAGGTTCGAATCCTGCCTCGGGCATGGATGTGTGTGATGTCCTTAGGTTAGTTAGGTTTAAGTAGTTCTAAGTTATAGGGGAATGATGACCTCAGAAGTTAAGTCCCACAGTGATCAGAGTCACTTCAACCATTTTTTAAAAGTAGTATTAAGTTCTAGGGGACTGATGACCTCAGATGTTAAGTCCCATAGTGCTCAGAACCATTTTGCCATAGTATAGAGTGAATAGGCTGTGCGCATATCGTACATGTCAGAATATTTTCTTCTATTCTGTCATGTATGATAGCAGCCAAATAAATACGCCAAGAAATACACTCCTGGAAATGGAAAAAAGAACACATTGACACCGGTGTGTCAGACCCACCATACTTGCTCCGGACACTGCGAGAGGGCTGTACAAGCAATGATCACACGCACGGCACAGCGGACACACCAGGAACCGCGGTGTTGGCCGTCGAATGGCGCTAGCTGCGCAGCATTTGTGCACCGCCGCCGTCAGTGTCAGCCAGTTTGCCGTGGCATACGGAGCTCCATCGCAGTCTTTAACACTGGTAGCATGCCGCGACAGCGTGGACGTGAACCGTATGTGCAGTTGACGGACTTTGAGCGAGGGCGTATAGTGGGCATGCGGGAGGCCGGGTGGACGTACCGCCGAATTGCTCAACACGTGGGGCGTGAGGTCTCCACAGTACATCGATGTTGTCGCCAGTGGTCGGCGGAAGGTGCACGTGCCCATCGACCTGGGACCGGACCGCAGCGACGCACGGATGCACGCCAAGACCGTAGGATCCTACGCAGTGCCGTAGGGGACCGCACCGCCACTTCCCAGCAAATTAGGGACACTGTTGCTCCTGGGGTATCGGCGAGGACCATTCGCAACCGTCTCCATGAAGCTGGGCTACGGTCCCGCACACCGTTAGGCCGTCTTCCGCTCACGCCCCAACATCGTGCAGCCCGCCTCCAGTAGTGTCGCGACAGGCGTGAATGGAGGGACGAATGGAGACGTGTCGTCTTCAGCGATGAGAGTCGCTTCTGCCTTGGTGCCAATGATGGTCGTATGCGTGTTTGGCGCCGTGCAGGTGAGCGCCACAATCAGGACTGCATACGACCGAGGCACACAGGGCCAACACCCGGCATCATGGTGTGGGGAGCGATCTCCTACACTGGCCGTACACCACTGGTGATCGTCGAGGGGACACTGAATAGTGCACGGTACATCCAAACCGTCATCGAACCCATCGTTCTACCATTCCTAGACCGCCAAGGGAACTTGCTGTTCCAACAGGACAATGCACGTCCGCATGTATCCCGTGCCACCCAACGTGCTCTAGAAGGTGTAAGTCAACTACCCTGGCCAGCAAGATCTCCGGATCTGTCCCCCATTGAGCATGTTTGGGACTGGATGAAGCGTCGTCTCACGCGGTCTGCACGTCCAGCACGAACGCTGGTCCAACTGAGGCACCAGGTGGAAATGGCATGGCAAGCCGTTCCACAGGACTACATCCAGCATCTCTACGATCGTCTCCATGGGAGAATAGCAGCCTGCATTGCTGCGAAAGGTGGATATACACTGTACTAGTGCCGACATTGTGCATGCTCTGTTGCCTGTGTCTATGTGCCTGTGGTTCTGTCAGTGTGATCATGTGATGTATCTGACCCCAGGAATGTGTCAATAAAGTTTCCCCTTCCTGGGACACTGAATTCACGGTGTTCTTATTTCAATTTCCAGGAGTGTATATTTGTATACTGACTTACCATACGAGGTGTTCCTTTAGTATGTATGGCTGAACTTGGTACCACACCTTGAGAATAAAAGACTTGTTGACTTGTGCAGTTCAATTACTTGAAGAAAGATTGAAGTGTCATTTGGTAGAGTTGGTTTTAGAGAGCTGTATTTCTGGCCACCACAATGCCCCTGCCTGTATTGTCTCTTCGACAGAGCATTGTTGCATTAGCTTGTTCTTGGATCGAAGCGTCAGTTCGGAAAAACTGTGCTGTAAACATGCTACAAAGAAAAGTAAGTGTATTTTCCGTTTAACACACATCTTTTTTTAATATGGCGATCAGCTTCCTCTCTAAGTATATAATTTAATAATTTATTTTACAAAAATATTTAGTCTGTGTGAAGGACTTTACAACAAAACAGTCTCCTTCGAGTTCCATGCGTTACTGCCCTTTAACGCGCATGTGCTGATTCGCGACAGGTATATCCCCCGCGAATCGGGTAATATACAGGGTTATTACAAATGATTGAAGCGATTTCACAGCTCTACAATAGCTTTATTATTTGAGATATTTTCACAATGCTTTGCACACACATACAAAAACTCAAAAAGTTTTTTTAGGCATTCACAAATGTTCGATATGTGCCCCTTTAGTGATTCGGCAGACATCAAGCCGATAATCAAGTTCCTCCCACACTCGGCGCAGCATGTCCCCATCAATGAGTTCGAAAGCATCGTTGATGCGAGCTCGCAGTTCTGGCACGTTCCTTGGTACAGGAGGTTTAAACACTGAATCTTTCACATAACCCCACAGAAAGATATCGCATGGGGTTAAGTCGGGAGAGCGTGGAGGCCATGACATGAATTGCTGATCATGATCTCCACCACGACCGATCCATCGGTTTTCCAATCTCCTGTTTAAGAAATGCCGAACATCATGATGGAAGTGCGGTGGAGCACCATCCTGTTGAAAGATGAAGTCGGCGCTGTCGGTCTCCAGTTGTGGCATGAGCCAATTTTCCAGCATGTCCAGATACACGTGTCCTGTAACGTTTGTTTCGCAGAAGAAAAAGGGGCCGTAAACTTTAAACCGTGAGATTGCACAAAACACGTTAACTTTTGGTGAATTGCGAATTTGCTGCACGAATGCGTGAGGATTCTCTACCGCCCAGATTCGCACATTGTGTCTGTTCACTTCACCATTAAGAAAAAATGTTGCTTCGTCATTGAAAATAAGTTTCGCACTGAACGCATCCTCTTCCATGAGCTGTTGCAACAGCGCCGAAAATTCAAAGCGTTTGACTTTGTCATCGGGTGTCAGGACTTGTAGCAATTGTAAATGGTAAGGCTTCTGCTTTAGCCTTTTCCGTAAGATTTTCCAAACCGTCGGCTGTGGTACGTTTAGCTTCCTGCTTGCTTTATTCGTCGACTTCCACGGGCTACGCGTGAAACTTGCCCGCACGTGTTCAACCGTTTCTTCGCTCACTGCAGGCCGACCCTTTGATTTCCCCTTACAGAGGCATCCAGAAGCTTTAAACTGCGCATACCATCGCCGAATGGAGTTAGCAGTTGGTGGATCTTTGTTGAACTTCGTCGTGAAGTGTCGTTGCACTGTTACGAATGACTGATGTGAGTGCATTTCAAGCACGTCATACGCTTTCTCGGCTCCTGTCGCCATTTTGCCTCACTGCGCTCTCGAGCGCTCTGGCGGCAGAAACATGAAGTGCGGCTTCAACCGAACAAAACTTTATGAGTTTTTCTACGTATCTGTAGTGTGTCGTGACCATATGTCAATGAATGGAGCTAGAGTGAATTTATGAAATCGCTTCAATCATTTGTAATAGACCTGTAATAGGCACACCAGAACCAGTCTGAAGTTTCAAACTTGTATGCTTGGCGCGCTGCCGCATAGACGTACATCTTAGATGCATCTTGTAATGAGCGTAACTGTCATAATGTTGCCAGGCGATCCCAGGTAAATACTACTACATGCGAACAACTAAGTAGCTAAAATTTTAACAGCTTCAGCAGTTCATTTGGATGGCTCCCCACAGGCGTGAGACCGTCAGAGGTCGCCGACGTCACCGACGCCTAACGCCGCCACCGGAAGAATTATATATTCTCTCAAGAAAAAGCTCATCTGGATTTGATGGTGTTTCCTATAGAGTACTACAGATTGGTTCCCACATTATAAGAGCTGTCATTTTTTCAGAGACACCGAAATGTACCGTTGTCAAACATATCCATAATTAAGGTGATAGGAGAGATGTCAATAACTACCGATCTGTTTTACTGCCGACACCATTATCCAAAATTTTTGAGAAGTTGATGTGTTCTACTATAGCTTCTCACCGGTGCAACAACGATATCTACAGGAAATCACAGTTCGGATTGCAGAATAGTTACTCCACTGAGAACGCCACTTACACGTTCAGTTACAAAATTTTACAAACGACAAGTAAAAGAACAGTGCTGGTTGCTGTTTTCTGCGACCTTTCTAACCGCAATATCCTTCCAGATATTTGAAGTTTTATTGGACTGATTGTATACCCAACCAATAGATAGCGTCATATCTAACACAAATATGCAGGAAGTAGCTCAAAAATGGTTCAAATGGCTCTGAGCACTATGGAACTTAACTTCTAAGGTCATCAGTCCCCTAGAACTTAGAACTACTTAAACCTAACTAACCTAAGGACATCACACACATCCATGATCGAGGCAGGATTCGAACCTGCGACCGTAATGGTCGCGCGGTTCCAGACTGTAGCGCCTAGAACCGCTCGGCCACTTCGGCCGGCCAGGAAGTTGTATTTGGTAATCTAGCGATTTGATGGAAACTGGTGTTACCACTGCAACAAGGTTGCCAAGTAAGTGACAAACTTCAGGTTTATTATATCCAGCCGTAGCCACCCAATGATGAGTAAATCCCGTACAGCAATCAGATTTTATGCCTTTTGAATGTTACGTTTTCACTGCTGTCTCAAATAATACGAGAGATTTACTATGGGTTTAATATGATGATTTAACTGGACAGCCGATATGCAACAGTGTACAAGAGATTTCTTAAAGCATGGAAAATATGGATGTAGCCTGTCATCATGACTTGTCACCGGCTGAGACAGGGGTGTCTTTCACCATGAAGATATAGGAGGAAGTGCAACACGTGGTCACACAGAATGTTTACATAATGACGCTGGTTCAAGCTGACGGTGCCGTGAACGGGTGTATCCAAGTCATATTACGAAAAATACGCCCAAAACATCACAGGACCACCCCCGGCCGGAATTACACCCCCAAGCACAGTGGGTGAAGCACCTCGCAGGGCGGTCGTGCATTCGACGTGGTGTAACATTTATAAAGAGGAGAAATCGCGACTCAACGGACCACACCACACCCCTCCACTCAACTACTGTCCGCTTTCTGTGTTGTTTGCCCCATTTGAGGACGTACAGGTTTATGTACCGCTGTGATGGTCTCCCGCGAGGTAGCCGACTCCACATACCCATTACACGTAGTTCCTTCCACAGTGTTCGCTCGGAACCAGTTGAGATGCGCCTGCATTCATGTCATTGTCAAGACGCGACACTCGTCTCCGTTCCTTGCGAGTAATAATTTTAATGGCACCTTTCTTACGGTGTGAGGGGTTGACAATTCAGTGTAGATAAGTTGATGCACCAGCAAATCGGGAAACTTTATGCGTGTTGTGGTAACGAGCACGTCCGTACACAACAGCTCATTTCTGTCTCTCACGTCTCCACGTAGACCCATCTTACTGATTACAGTAAACCGTGAAAGAAGTTTGCTAGTTTCGCACTCGTTTCATTTTTTTTATCATTTTTTATCTTTCCAATACACGGCTTCCATGCCTGGCTGCTTTGGGATCAATTGTTCAAAAAAATGTTCAAATGTGTGTGAAATCTTATGGGACTTAACTTCTTACGTCATCAGTCCCTAAGCTTACACACTACTTAACTTAAATTATCCCAAGGACACACACACACACACACACCCATGCCCGAGGGAGGACTCGAACCTCCGCCGGGACGAGCCGCACAGTTTGGGATCAGAAGAACTGGTACAACAGGGTACTGAACATCGTTCTTGACCAAACCAATTTTTAATTGCATTTATTAAACATTGCATTCAGGCAAGTTAATACAAAAATCTTATCTTTCCTCTGGGGTCAAATATTAAGGAGTGACACAGATTCTTGCATTACGGTAGATTACAAAAATATTAAGCCTTGACTTTTAGGTTAATATTTGCCTTAGAAAATCATCAATTTTCAATGTTTACTTTAGGGAAGTTACTAGAAAGTATTAATTCCGGTTTTTGAGCTAATACTTATCTAAACAAACAGGCACTGCAAATTCACTTGCTACTTCTAGACACAAACATATCTTCACATACATTAACATTCACTGGCACTGACGGTCCCGTCGCTAGATCCAATTACCTTTAAGTGACTAAAGGGCGAACAACGCTAGAACTCTGCAACCTTTCTTAAATTTCAGATGAAAGCAAACAGTCAAGCTGGTGCGCATCCAAATGTACACATTACAGAACCACGCTGTACGCCCACTGGTGGAACCGCACCGAAATGTGCAGTGGAAGCGGGAATTATTTCGCTGACCCAATGAAGAGCGATAACAAAATTTACGACAAGAGAGCTACTATGATAAATCACTACAAAGGCCCACAATTACAAGGTTAGCGCCATACACTCTTACAAAACAAGACAACACACTGTAATAATTATCTTAAAACACCAGGAAGGTACAGCAAACTTTTCAAAACTTAAAAAGGGAAACGTACTGAGTAAAAGGTGGGTGTTAAGCACGGATGAATGCCCGTCTCGTACAAAATTGGCACAAAAATTAAAAATCGTCTCTTTTCTCTAGAGTATTTCCCGGCATTTTTCAGTTTCCCAGGAGTACTGAGTTCCCCTTCTTTAAAATTCATGACCAAATAACCAGATCGTACAAATGATGATGAATTTTAAAGAAGGGGAACTCAGTACTCCTGGGAAACTGAAAAATGCCGGGAAATACTCTAGAGAAAAGAGACGATTTTTAATTTTTAACAGCAGCTACAGTCATGAATGCTGACATAAGAGCTGGTTTGCCGATAAGGCAACACGATATAATGCTTCACTCAAGCACCTTAAAACAGCGCAATAAATGCTTCGTACTGAAATGAAATGTCGTGTGACGAGGGCCTCCCGTCGGGTATCGTACTGAACCACCTAAAGGCGACAAACATGACAAACAGGTGGTGACAGTGATTTGGAGCTCTAGCGAGATTAGACCTAATGCAGCCACACGCGGCGCACTCTCAGGATACAAACGTGTTTACGAAGCTCATTACCAG
Organism: Schistocerca piceifrons; assembly: GCF_021461385.2. Lineage (NCBI taxonomy): Eukaryota > Metazoa > Arthropoda > Insecta > Orthoptera > Acrididae > Schistocerca > Schistocerca piceifrons. Next base: position 773,460,295 of record NC_060140.1, on the reverse strand, counting down.
AAGAATGAACTAACAGCAAAGTTTCTTCAGGAGCTAAGTTATTAAGAAAACACAACTTAAAATAGTCAGGAAAATACACAATCCGCACTGCAGCGGTCTTTAAAGAAAGGAACACTAAAGTTAAACACACTTCAGAAATGTACACATTAACGGCACTTCAAGCTAGGAAGGGTAAGCAGTGACCGTGATCCGACTGTTAATACTTTTATTGTCAAATTCTCGGCGAGACGAAATTAACAGTTCCGAGCACAAATCGAAATGGGCGAAGGGACCATAGCGCAGACAGTCTCAGAGAAAACACACACACACACACATAACGATTTTATTACAGACTTTAACACGGTGTGCATTAAGTACTAACTGCGAAGAAAGTTATCGAAGTTGGTCACTCAGCATAATGCAGAAAGGTTGCGGCGGGGATAGAGAAGCCCGCGTCCTTCTCCGTGCGTGTAGTGGAACTGCTCCCCAAGGAGACGTCTGGCGGTAGAATCTCACGGAGACTAACGACCTACACTCCTGGAAATGGAAAAAAGAACACATTGACACCGGTGTGTCAAACCCACCATACTTGCTCCGGAAACTGCGAGAGGGCTGTACAAGCAATGATCACACGCACGGCACAGCGGACACACCAGGAACCGCGGTGTTGGCCGTCGAATGGCGCTAGCTGCGCAGCATTTGTGCATCGCCGCCGTCAGTGTCAGCCAGTTTGCCGTGGCATACGGAGCTCCATCGCAGTCTTTAACACTGGTAGCATGCCGCGACAGCGTGGACGTGAACCGTATGTGCAGTTGACGGACTTTGAGCGAGGGCGTATAGTGGGCATGCGGGAGGCCGGGTGGACGTACCGCCGAATTGCTCAACACGTGGGGCGTGAGGTCTCCACAGTACATCGATGTTGTCGCCAGTGGTCGGCGGAAGGTGCACGTGCCCGTCGACCTGGGACCGGACCGCAGCGACGCACGGATGCACGCCAAGACCGTAGGATCCTACGCAGTGCCGTAGGGGACCGCACCGACACTTCCCAGCAAATTAGGGACACTGTTGCTCCTGGGGTATCGGCGAGGACCATTCGCAACCGTCTCCATGAAGCTGGGCTACGGTCCCGCACACCGTTAGGCCGTCTTCCGCTCACGTCCCAACATCGTGCTGCCCGCCTCCAGTGGTGTCGCGACAGGCGTGAATGGAGGGACGAATGGAGACGTGTCGTCTTCAGCGATGAGAGTCGCTTCTGCCTTGGTGCCAATGATGGTCGTATGCGTGTTTGGCGCCGTGCAGGTGAGCGCCACAATCAGGACTGCATACTACCGAGGCACACAGGGCCAACACCCGGCATCATGGTGTGGGGAGCGATCTCCTACACTGGCCGTACACCACTGGTGATCGTCGAGGGGACACTGAATAGTACACGGTACATCCAAACCGTCATCGAACCCATCGTTCTACCATTCCTAGACCGGCAAGGGAACTTGCTGTTCCAACAGGACAATGCACGTCCGCATGTATCCCGTGCCACCCAACGTGCTCTAGAAGGTGTAAGTCAACTACCCTGGCCAGCAAGATCTCCGGATCTGTCCCTCATTGAGCATGTTTGGGACTGGATGAAGCGTCGTCTCACGCGGTCTGCACGTCCAGCACGAACGCTGGTCCAACTGAGGCGCCAGGTGGAAATGGCATGGCAAGCCGTTCCACAGGACTACATCCAGCATCTCTACGATCGTCTCCATGGGAGAATAGCAGCCTGCATTGCTGCGAAAGGTGGATATACACTGTACTAGTGCCGACATTGTGCATGCTCTGTTGCCTGTGTCTATGTGCCTGTGGTTTTGTCAGTGTGATCATGTGATGTATCTGACCCCAGGAATGTGTCAATAAAGTTTCCCCTTCCTGGGACAATGAATTCACGGTGTTCTTATTTCAATTTCCAGGAGTGTATTTCTTCCTGCCGGCCGGCCGATTCCATCTTGGTCCGTTTACGTTGCCTTACGAAATGGTTATGTCATGTCTCTAAAAATTCTATCATACGGCTGGAATGCGCATGTGTATTTGTTTTAGAATTTGTTTGTTGTTTGTTATCCTCGGTGACTAGTGGTATTTTCTTGCCATAAATCACCGTAAACTACTCCTAGATAGAAAGTAGGGAGGATGGTTAAGCCCGCCACTGTAATAAATGACTAAGATGCAATGCATAACGCTTAAAGCTTTCACTTAGAGTACATTTTATTGAGGGAGGAGTAATCTAGTTATGAACACTAAAATGTTAGTTTAGTTGTTCCAGAGTGTAACGTTGCTATGTGCGTTTTTAGGGTGCAATGTATTCATTCTTATTTATTTATTTAGTTTTACTGTTGTGATTCGTACTTTGTTTTCAAGGCTCTAGTACAAGCATCATGTATGTAATTTCAACGAAGTATTGACAATCTCCGATCAGTCACATCGCCCTTCTGGGCATGTACCAGAAATAATTAAATGACCTCTTGAATCGACTGAGCTGTATGTGGCTCAAATGGCTCTGAGCACTATGGGACATAACTTCTGAGGTCATCAGTCCCCCAGAACTTAGAACTACTTAAACCTAACTAACCTAAGGACATCACACACATCCATGCCCGAGGCAGGATTCGAACCTGCGACCGTAGCGGTCGTGCGGTTCCAGACTGTAGCGCCTAGAACCGCTTGGCCACTCCGGCCGGCTGAGCTGTATACTTGCTACAAAATGTGGCTTCAGCATAAAGAAACAAACTCATGTACAGCAGCAGATATGAAGAAAAAGAACTTATCTAATATCAAGCCTGGGAGGAAAACTTTCGAAACGTGTTATGTACAAAACGAAATAATGTTGGGCATTTGGCGCGAAGGTTTCAGACTGCAAAGTCTAGTTGAGTTCTTTAGGTTGGTACCACTGCTAGAGCATACAAAACAGTGACGAAAAAACCAAGCCAAGAAAAGGGTTCTGACCGACGAGGTCGAAAGAGAATCGGTAAAGGACAAGAACCAGCGCTTTGCGTTGCTGGCTTGTGACATGGTACTCCCGGGTTCAATTCCCAGCGTCGGACTCATTCATAAGGTGGATGAGTCTGAGATGAAGTTTGTCCTCTAAAATATTGCTGCTCAAAAGAAGAAATTAGTATTTTAAGCTGGTAATATTAAACTCATTGTTACTGAACTAGTACGTATAGTGTGTCTATTTGTATGTCTGTGAAAGACAGTATCCCTAGTAGCGTCGACGAAACCCACAGCGTACGTAATTTCGCACACGTAGACAAGATACTCCCTTGGTGAGCAAGCAGCTGCCGGCTCTGACGGTTGCCTGTAAAATTCTTGAAGTGTAAGAGAAAGAAAACTTCTATAGGATCTTCTCGAATTAGAACACTGCCATTCTCATTTCGTGAAAAAAAATGGCTCTGAGTACTATGGGACTTAACATTTGAGGTCACCAGTCCCCTAGAACTTAGAACTACTTAAACCTAACCAACCTAAGGACATCACACACATCCATGCCCGAGGCAGCATTCGAACCTGCGACCGGAGCAGTCGCGCGGTTCCGGACTGAAGCGCCTAGAACCTTCGGCCACCGCGGGCGGCTCGCATTAGGTCATTCGATGATTGTCTGCGAGTGAAATGAGCGAAATTTTGCTTACAACTTTTAGCGATCCCACAAATTATATGGCACGAATATCTTCTTGGCCCTGAAACTGTTAGTACATTGGCATACCAACACGTTTCTGCATTGGCATGATAGATTTGGATCGAGTTTTGCTTTGTTCACTTTTCACCATTCTTTCACATTTATAACACTTCTGTTAAATGTCAATGTTTTTACATCCCATTTTCATCGAATTACATCGTGTATCAGTCTCAACACGATTGAGTTCGGATAATGTTCCTACTTATGGTGCATTGGTTGTACTTTATCAACAGTCACAGGGTGTCCGTGGGCATGCACTATTACACTGCACCTACATTTAGATAACTTCACTTGCAATTTAATCAGTCATATACTCCCTTATTGACAATGTCATATTACTTTGCTTGCTTCACTGGAAGTCCATTTTGCTCAAGTAATACAAACATTTAGCCACTCATACATGGTAATGTCTCGCTAGCATCCGAATCTAACATAGCTCAGCCCCAGTTAGTTTATCTTTTCATGACACTAAAAATTTGGTTATATAGCAAAGGTCCACCTAATTGTAGTAAATCCAACCACAAGATGACATTCACGGCCCCGCTCTTTGTTGTCTAGTATCCCCAGAAAAATTATTCTGCCTTAGCATACTTCTCAGACAAGTGCGTGAAGTTCACTGTTCAGAGCTACTTGGACTCATTTACCGTCAAAATATTTGCTTTCAGTAAGTACTGACACTATCACTCATAAACTACAATACTCTTTATACTTCATTTAGAACATGAACACGTACAAAATTAAAATTCATTCTGGAAATAAACTCAAAAGTTATTCATATACGCATAACAGTATACAATCAGCATCAGCTCTCCCTCCGTGGTTCTGCTGAAGACAAACATCAATACACTTAGTTATCTAACTAGACCTACCTACACAAAAATACTGAATGAAATAATATCTCCTTAATATGTACAATCTTTACTAGAGACTGGACTAATTCTAATTTTCACTTCACATTGTGATTTTTAATATCACGGTGAGGATGGACTCCCTTCACCTTCCCCGTCACTGGGTAGGCCAACAGATATGCGCCAGGATGTGGAATCCTTATTATTTCAAACGGTCCAACAAATAACAATTGCAATTTCTTCTGTCTCTTCTTCAATAAAGATGGTTGTAGATGAATGCGCAACAATGCTCTATCTCCTACAGTAAAAAGTTTGTACTTTCTTTAACTTATTGTCATATTTTACCTTTCTTTTTCTGGCCCTTTTGGCCAATTTCACTAAAGCCAACTTAATCTTTTCATTCCAAGTAGGCTTATCATGTGGCTCGTTTGGTAGGATGTTCACCCACTCATTCCTTTCTTCTTTTTGAAACATCAATTCCTCTGGTTTAGGTACAGTTAACAGCGGACTGCAATATGGACTGACTGATGGTTCTATCAGGTCCCAGTTTATCATCCTCTTTATTTCTTCACTCACTGGTCTCTTCAATCTCCACGGAATTGGATTTGATTCATTACAGTACGTCTCATGAATACACTTCCAACTGGCACGTAAATCCCTTAATAATTCCTGGTCTTTCTTCAAAAACCTGGATACCGTATATTTCTCCAAAAGATCTAGCAGCTGATCATTTTGTTCGTTTTCCAATCCATCAACTTCCTTTACCTTTTCTTCCACTTGTTCTGCTATCCCAAGTATTTTGCTTTCCTTTACCTCTTCTGTACGTTTACGTCTCCTTTCTTTTCTAATGAGCTTAAGACCATGCCCAGGACAGTAATTTCCAATGCTCCTTTCTTCCCTGATCGGATCAACTTATATCATTTTCCCATTATCACCAGACGAGAAGTGTATTTTTAAGTCCTCCTCCCTCGTAGTCTCTAATCCGATAATACAATCTTCTATTAATTTTTGAATTGCTAGGAACACGCATCTTATCGCTGTATTTCCTATTCTTACATCTAGCAAAGTTTGTATCCGGACTGGTTACGAGCGGGTACCTAAGGCTCCAATGATCTTACAGTTTCGTACCGGCAACGTCGGTAACTCTGTCTTCTGGGATAGCTGTTTAAATAAATTGTTGGAGCTCGTATTTATCGAAGGTCCGGTATCCAAGATTACTCTGACAGGTATGTCTATTATTTCGGCCCGGACAGCTGATATTGGCACTTTATTAGAAACTTGTTCCCCAGGATTTACGTCTTCCGTTAACTCCTCAATGATCTTCATTCCATCGTTGTATCTAAAACAGTTTACTGGTGATTGCTTGCCCCCATTCACTCTGGGGCGTAGTCCGGTTGGATTCAGTTTAAATTGCCCGTTCTAGCCGGTCTGTTGTCGTCATCAGTTGCTTCAACAATTACTTGTGGTTGTTCTCGCCAGGCTTGATGATTTGTTGGCCTTGGCCTCGCTTGGTATACGGTTCGACCACATTGTCCTTGATTGTTACAGTCATTATACCTCTTTCCAAATCACCTCTGTCTGTTTCTGTTCGGCTCATAATTTCTTCCGTTATTCTGGTGTTGCATACAGTTTGCTATTGGTTCGATGAAAATTATCCATTTGTCTTCCATTCATTCTTCCGTTATTACTGTTATAACCTATCTGCCTATTTTCTACTTGACAGCATTTATTGTAATTATTTCTTCCTCTTTGTTCCTCCTGTAGAAAATCGATTGAGTCTACTGCAGACATTAATTCTTCTAGATTACCTTCTGAAACATGCAGCAGTTTTTCCCTGATTCATCGGAAGCTGAGCTTTGATTATCATTATTACACTTTTGTGATCTATTGGTTGATTCCATTATCTTGCTTTATTCAAATATTTTTCGAAGTGTCTCCTTAAGTTCCCGTTTCGGTAAGAAAAGATTTCCGGGATATGTACTTCCTTCTTCAATCTTTCCTGAATTCCTCTTGACCAATGTCTATCGAGGAAAGTCTTCTCAAATTCTTCTTAGGTGTCACTCTTGTCTATTACGTCAGTCCCCATAGACTTCCATCGCCTTAGATGTATCCCGACACATATTCGATTTTCTGTCGATCAGACCAAGCTCGTGGTAACATTCCTCTGAAGCGTCTGATAAATACGACAGGATTTAATGTCTTCTTCTCCGGAAAAAATATTTGGAATTGTCTGCGCTTTAATATTTTCTCTTCGTTGATAGATCTGGTATAATCACTATAATCACTCACAGGTGACATAATTCCTTAAATCTGTTCGTTTGGGCTTGTATATAGGTACTGCTCATCACCTCCATAATTATACATCGAGCCCTGATTTCTATCTTTAGATCTCTACTCTGGGCTGGCTTCCTTTGTTTCTTCCGTAGCCAACCCCCTTCTCCCCCCCCTTGCCCCGCAGTTCTTCTATCGTTTGAGTGTACGTTTGCAAATTCTGTGTAACTTCTCCTTTCCATCTCTGAAACTCGGTTCCTACCTGCTCGCTAACTTCCTTCAACTCTTAATCTATTTGGCGAGTTATCTCTTCACTCACTACATTCTCTACCGCTTCCTTGATACCTTTATTAACAGACAATATCACCTGCTGTTCCTTATCCACTACCCAGTCATCTAATTGTTGCTTAAACTGCTGGGTTTTTTCTTGGAACTTTTCTTCCATTCGCTCTTCACATCCGGACGCTAATTCCTCGACTGTTGAGGTCAGGTTTTGTACCTCTACTTCTATAATTTGTTGTCTTCCCCACTCTCTGTTTATTTCGATCGGAAATTGTTCATGGGTTTGCTTCACATTATTTCTTTCTTTCCTGATTTCTGTCTGTTCATTTGTCAAAGTATTCGCATAAGCTAATACTTTAACAAAATCTTCGCTTGTGGGCGGTTCGTTTGGCTAAATGGTTCAAATGGCTCTGAGCACTATGGGACTTAACTTCTGAGGTCATCAGTCCCCTAGAACTTAGAACTACTTAAACCTAACTAACCTAAGGACATTACACTTCCATGCCCGAGGCAGAATTCGAACCTGCGACCGTAGCGGTCGCGCGGTTCCAGACTGTAGCGCCTAGAACCGCTCGGCCACCCCGGCCGGCGGCGGTTCGTTTACATTATTGGTTTTACCCTTTACTTTCTCGGTTAACTCTACCTGTTCTGTAACTAAATTGCTCACAGTGGACGTCAAATTTATTACTTTAGCCATTATATTTGCTTGTTCCACAGCTATGGTTTCTAAATTTGCAGAAATAGCCGCCTGTGCAGCTGACATTCGCTTGCTGAGCAAACAGTTTCGTCTGAGAAGCAGACACGTTGGACTGTTCCGAAGCTAAATTTTCAACGGTTGTTGAAATATTCGCTAGCGTAGTAATTTGAATAGCAGACATGTGAGACTGTTCCACAGCTGAACTAGCTACGATATTCAACAAAAATTCCATTTGATTTAAGAATTAGCCATAGCATCTTTGACTTCTCCTCGTCCAGCATCTACCGTTTACCCTGAGTTTTGTTCCTCACCACAGAGCTGCACATTCGCTTCCTGTTCCCCCTGCATTTTAAACTGTGATCCGGTTTTAACCATAAAATTCAATCGTTTATTATTCTTTTAATTGTTTACTCTGGACGCACTTCAGCTTTACCCCACTAAAGTACACATCAGATTCCATACCCCAGAATATCTCTCCACAATTGTGAACACATCAACAAAAAAAAAAAAAAAAAAAAAAAAACAAATATCACTCTGCATATACTAAAGCATATAATATCTAAATCTACAAATATTTCTAACCTAGTCGTTATTTACAATGATCAGACTAATTTGTGCAATGAGTTAGCACGTCATTCTTGTGCTTGCCTTTACTGCAGAGTAGAACCGCATGAAGTTCATATGTGATGGACCCACGTTGTCGTGACTGCCTGATGTCGGATGTAGCTCACATAGAATGATTCCATCAGTCGCTCATGAAATTATACAAAGCACAACATTAGTACATATACTTAACATTTCACAACAAATCACAATGTTTACACTAAATAGATATAACTGGATGATCACGTATTAATTTGTTTTTGGTCAGTGCCTGTGTTTCACTCCTAGTAGGTCCTGTCACGTTTCATCCATTTTTATTATATTACTGCTCAAAAGAAGAAATTAATGTTTTAAGCTGGTAATATTAAACTCGTTGTTATTGAATTAGTGTGTAGTGCCTGTGAAGGACAATATCCCTAGTAGCGTCGACGACCCCGACAGCGTACGTAACTTTGTACACGCAGACAAGTTACTCTCGTGGTGGAGAAGCAGCTGCCGACTCCGACGGTTGCCTGTAAAATTCTTGAAATGTGAGAGACAGAAAACTTCTATAGGATCTCCTCAAATTAGAACACTGCCACTCGCATTTGGTCATTCGATAATTGTCTGCGAGTGAAATGAGTTCTTTTTAGCACAGAAAAATTTCTCTATGCTTTTGACCGTGTTACTGAAGCAGGTTCTACAGCAAATATCGACCACCAAATGTTCGATGTCCTATACAAGCTTGTAGTACATAATAGTTCATCACAGAATGCTTTCCTCAAAATTAAATACGCGCAATTGCCTTTGAAATGCAACAGACTGTGTTATGACCGTTTCATTGCACGCCTTTCATACACGTCCTCTCGTTATCCTGTCTCGTAAGAAAGTCCAGCCACGTTCCGATTTTCTTACTTTTCTTCGCTCGCTATTGAGCAATGCTTAGTCAAAGAATAAATATTTCACTCGCGCGGGCGAAACGCCCAACCCCGCGATGTATATTAACGTTAAACCAATAACAATTGAAAGGTTGTTCAACCGAATCACGACGCCCACCAGCTAGCTCAGGCCATCGACCATTACACCCCTGAAATCCAGAAATCTTATCCAGCACGGGCCCGGGGGCATTATAGCTCTCGAGACGTGTAAATTTAACCCTTATTCTAACGAAGTAAACCGAAAACTGGAAGACAAATGATATTTATTTATTTAGCCAACGAAATTTTTTGATACATCAACTCACGGTTCAAGCTGAATGGACCACATCAGTTTTTATCGTGTCACTATTAATGCTAAAATCTAGAACTAGATCACCGTGACAGTGGTAGTGGAAGATAAGACGAAAATTAATATTCATACAATTTCGTAGTAGCACCCCATGCAGTAACTCGCATGTAATTGTGAAGAAAACTGTTTCAGTTTCTCCTCAGCTCTCATGGTGAGTTCAGGGTCAGCGGATTCTTGCACACAACACGTCATTATGACACATCAGCCGTAATTTCTCGCAGTAATTAGAGTGTCTGTCAGTTTTGTCAGAATATATCTTAAGGGATTTAAAAACAAACTTCGCCACGCCTTTAAAATTTAATTACAGTTTCCTAAAGGCGTACCTGTTGTTGGAGTAGCTGTCACCCGTATTTTCAGTCTTCCTGACAGCCTAATTAGTTATTTGTATTTATTAATTATATGCTCTTGGAAAATAAACGGTCTTTGCCAGCGGCGTGGTCGTAAAAGACTTGACAACGCAACATACGATGAGTTAGCAGATCGTGTTCGGCCACAGTTGCGGAAGCGTCGACATTGATCTTATCTCCTGGTATACGCAGAAAAAGAAAAAAAAGTGTGAAAAGTTCAGGGGACAAACTTTGTGCTAAAGAAGCAATAGTTCCAAAAACCGTATATTCTCCTCACATTTGTGTTTCAATAAAAGTCAGACAGTGAAAAGCAAAAAGGTTTGATGTTCTGTAGCATTAATGCCCGGTGTCACAGTTTGATATCATACCAAAGCGACGCTAGTATATAGAAGGGTGATTGTTTCTGAGAACTAGTGACGACAAATGCAGATTCTACACGAAACTACGAACGCCTCTGACATGTGCTGCCTTTTCCTGAGAGCAATTTGTGCGTGCCTTTGTTCGCAACACACGTACGAGACGTTATCGTTATTATTTGGAGAATTACATATTCGTATAGAGGTAAGATAAGTTCTGAAACTTATATTTTGTTGTGTAGTATTTGTGTCGAATAAAAACTCTCATTTTGATGTAATAAACGAGTTGCAAGTGAATTCTAAAATACAGTATGTATAGAACATACATTTTTAGGCGTTTGCGTACCTGTGTGAGCGTGAGCAAAAGACGGAATCAAGTGAGGTGACAGAAAGTGTTCCCGTTGATTTGTAAACCAGAGTGATTCAGTGACCATATCTAAAAAAAAATTGAAATTCTCACTTTTTTGCATCAGCTGAAAATTCAAAGCACTGTATAGAAAGGTCTCACATATATTCATTGGAACATGATTTTGCAGACTGCTGATGATCATGTAAAACGGAGAATGGACACATCTTGCATAGCTGTTCTCTTTGTGCCAAATAAATACGTCTTTTCTGCATCTTGTATTGCAGTTGTATAGTGGACTCTGCTCGTAACGATACAATGTAAACGGATCGTTGTGTAGAATTCAGATGACGTTCTATCTATTAAGGAACGGAGGCCGAGGCGTTATAAAAAGGATGCTTGTCATAGATGAGACAGCGGGGAGAGGTATTCCTAAGGAAAATAAAATTAGTTTTTAACTGTCCAAGTTGTGGCGCACTGGATATGAATCAGATACGAAAGGGAAGAGTGTTGCTTTTAAGTAAGTTAATGAACTACGCAAGTACACTTTTTCTCTGAATTGCCACAATATTCACCTAATGAGAAACCATATATCGCTGATAGGATCTACATCTACATCTACAGCCATACTCCGCAAGCCACCCGATGGTGTGTGGCGGAGGGTACCCTGAGTACCTCTATCGGTTCTCCCTTCTATTCCAGTCTCGTATTGTTCGTGGAAAGAAGGACTGTCGGTATGCTTCTGTGTGGCCTCTAATCTCTCTGATTTTATCCTCATGGTCTCTTCGCGAGATATACGTAGGAGGGAGCAATATACTGCTTGACTCTTCGGTGAAGGTATATTCTCGAAACTTTAACAAAAGCCCATAACGAGCTACTGAGCGTCTCTCCTGCAGAGTCTTGCACTGGAGTTTATCTATCATCTCCGTAACGCTTTCGCGATTACTAAATGATCCTGTAACGAAGCGCACTGCTCTCCGTTGGATCCTCTCTATCTCTTCTATCAACCCTATCTGGTACTGATCCCACACTGCTGAGCAGTATTCAACCAGTGGGCGATACCAATAATAATTAAAAAAAAGTGGTGCAAAAACGGGCACAAAATGTTTCTGCAGGATACAGTGAGTTTTTTGAGACACTTTTCAAGTGCCCACACGAATATAGAAGAATAGGACACTCAATGAGATGAAAAGCTGCCCGAAATTTCTCTATTCATACGTTTCTCTGAAGATACTTATCCGGTTTGCACACTTCCTAATTCAGTCATATGAAGTAATATTATAAAAAAATGTTCTAACAGTTTTTTATTTATTTCATTAAAACATTTATATTGTCTTTGATTGTAAAAGTCAAACTTTGCAAAAAGGGCACATGTAAAACTGCACGATGTCCATAATTAAAGCTGCAGTTTCAGAACGCTGTAGGAATAGAACCACTGCTTAGAATGACGTCAAGTTTGAACAGCATATTATTGACGCCGAGGGAAATTTCATTGATAGAAAAAACTGAACAATAGATGCCGCTGTGAGTTTGGATCCGAGGCGCCCATCCGTAACTGTCTCCATGAAGTATCGTGCGCTACTGTTATGGCTCTTTTATGAGAACGGTGACTGTGCGCCAATAGCCCTGCAGATGTTCCAGACACTTACGGCTATGTAAAAAGGCATATTGCTCCAGTGTCTGCTAAGGGTTCTGGAGAAAGTAATTACAAAATGTGTAAATAAAGGTTCTTTTGAAGTGCAATATTTCAGAGGGGGCAAAACCAACTGATCCGACGGCTGTCGAATATGTGCTCACAGCAAGGCAAGGGGATGGAGCTGTGGTGTGTAAACATGCAGTGCAGCGTGAATTTCTCGAACGTTGGACATGCCTGCGAGCACGGTGCATAACATTCTGCAACACATCCTGCATTAGTCTGCACACCAAATCACTCACGTTCAGGAGTTACCTCCCGCAGATCCGCGAGCAAAACAAACATGAGCTCTGGAATATCTTGTTCTCATGGAAGCGGACAATGAATGGCAATATAACACTCTGCGGACAGACGAAGCCCATTTCCGTCTCAAAGGAAATGTCAGTACGCACAATTGCGGAATAGACGCAACCGAAAATCCGCGCGCACATAAACCGGTACCACTTCATTCTGTAAAGGGGTTGACGGCATCGTTCATCTTAAGGTCGTATTTTTTCCGGGGAGATGAGTCCTGCGGGTCCTGTTACCTGTACTGTGACTTGTAAACGCTATGAGAGTCTTTTGTGCACCACGTCATTCCAACTCGTCAACAGCGTGGATGTGTGAGTAGGCTCATTGTTATGCATGATGGCGCTCCGCAAATTGCACAGCCAGCGAAGCCGCTGCCGCAGAGACGTTTCGGAAGAGGTAGAATTATCAGCCGTCATTTCCCTACAGCCTGGCCGTCCATATCACCTGATCTTAATCCGTATCATCTCCGCCTGTGGGGTTTTCTGAAAGATGTTGTGTTCAGTGCTCCAAGTACGAACGCAGCTGAATAGAAGGCACGCATTGCGCGGTCCATCCTGAACGTGACCCCCTGGACACTCCGGTCCACGGTGGAACATACTGTTTCTCGATTTCAACTTATTGCAAAAAATGGTGGGGAGTATATTGAACATGTGTTGCGCCAGTCCCACGACAATTATAAACCGATGTCAATTTGTTTTTTATGCTGTTTTTTGGTCGCAGGGAACAAGTCAGTTTGCTTTTTACGCCGTTTTTGGCCTCAGGACAATTAAAAACTGATTTTTCCTCCCGATGTGGTACGACTTTGCCGTGGTGGAAGGGCCTACCAAACTAACAGTGCCACAACTGTTGACTGCCGAACTTGTGCAACTCAAACCACAGTCGTCGCATTCCAATTCGTCTGTGACTTTTAGCCGACCGCATTTACGTCAAGAAGCTTATAACGCCATGTGTTCGTAAAATTTTCGCTGTTTTTTTTTTTCTGCCGTGACGTTTTCCCCTACGTAAATAATAAGCTTTTCAAATTCTGAGAAGTGGTTCTCTTTGTACAGTGTTTTGAAAATGGAACTCTGATTATGGACACCAGTTTGTAATGTTCTACAACTGACTGATGTGCCACATGTCGTAGTAATTTTCCTTTCAGTATTGTGACAAAATATTATAGCAAAGCTGCAGAAAAGTTTCGTGTGGAATTTCTGTGTCTATAACTATCTATGAAATTATTTGTGTCTACTGAAAACTTTGAGTTTTTTTTTGGGGGGGGGGGGGGAGGGTTATGTCCTTACTGCGTTTTCCTATGAACATCTGATCTCAACACTGTCTTGACTCATTACATTTCACTTTTACTGCGATACGAAAACTAATGAGCCGATAATACTCTGAAGCTTTTATTCAATCAATCATGGATGGCTGAGGTTTCATGCTCGACTAAACACAAATAGGCATTTCAAAGCTCGTGTACCACTTGCAGTTAGGGACTGTAGCAATTTCAAAATTCCCCATAATAAACTAACTGATCTACTAGAATTCAAATCCAGAGTAGCAGAGGCTCTCTGCAAGTAGGGAAGAAAATGACAAAAGAAACGGGATTTCACCTAGTATAGAGGCGTAACTTTGCAAGAAGTTCTACGTGAATATACTCGAAATGATGCCGGATGTCACTAGCCACGGAGGGTTGCAGACTCAAGGCAAAGACTTAAATGACGAAACGTGAGTGGCAGACAGGATTCATGTGTAGTCAGTGCAACATTCATGTGTATTTAAGGAAGCGACTACACCGTCTCTGAGAATTAATAAATAAGATTACATTTTAGTTGAACCGTGCGATGCGTAATCCAATGTGCGACGTAAACTCTTCGCCTGTAGCCAGGGGGCATCCGCGCGCTCTGCCAAGCTGAACTGAAAGTGGCCGGCGTCAGCTTGCTCACAGCCCTTCACCACCGACAGCTGCAGGTCCATCCAAGGGCAAGTGCTGACAGTCATGTGGGGCCTGGAAGCTATGAGGATATGAGCAACTGCTGAAAATGAATATTATTTCGAGAGGGTAAAGATGTTATTCGATCAGTTTATGCGCCCGAGAAGAATTTCGATCGAATTTGGTAGTGAACGGTCTTGTATCTTAATCTACTATTTATGACTGCAGAATTCTGGGGGCAGAGTGTGATTACTCAGTTACAGTCGTTGGCGCTCGTTGGACTGGCCTGTACGAACATTCAGAGCTATACGTTGTATAGCAGATATTATTACGTTATGCGTTTTAGGTATGAATTAAGACCATTTTTACTGGCGACAAATTTATCTTCCTAAGGCTTTGTTCATAGCACAGTTATTTATGTTCAGCGAGGTTCAGACCAGGTTTAAATTTATCGATATTTGTGCTGTCTTAGTGTCTCACCTTTGTGGGAGTTAAAGATTAAATTTTATTTATACATTCTTTTATGTGATCAGCCTGAGTCATATGTATTTTATGCAAAAAGTTAAAGCATCATTTTTCTGATAAATGTGACATACGATATAATGGCCCATTGATTGTCTGATTTGCAGGGCTTACAGGTCGCAATTGATACGATTACTGTTGATATATTGTTCACAGAAACGTGTTAACTGCAACAAATTACGGCTGATGTGTCATATGACGTGTTGTGCGGAAGAATGTGTTTCAATAATGATTGGATTTTATACAGTGTTTTGTTGAAATAATTTTGATAAAAGTTCTCTGCAACGCCTCTCTTTCAGACCTTAACTGAGAATTGTTTAAATTTCAAATATTAAAAACAACGATCTTTTTGTGAATGAAGAGATACGATTTTTATGACCTCTCACATTACCACTTCCAGCTCCTCACTAACGACTATATTTTTGTATTATATGTTCGTAACTCTTTAAAATACATTTCATGTATTTTTCATGTTTAATCATATAAATTATATCAGTGTATCAGCAAACTGTTAAATAAAATTTTTAACTAAATGAAGCGTTGTAAGTGTTGAGGTTCTCAAATGCCTGTTTGGCAAATATGTGACCTACCCAATTATTCCTGACAGTTACAATATATCTTTGATTTAACACCATATAGGGGAGAGCGGTTCGAAGTGACCGAGCAAGGTATTCCTCCTGTTTAAGCTGGGTAACAATCGATGGAAATGCATGGAAATTAGTGATTATAATCTGAAGCTACTGAATGGCTCTGAGCACTATGGGACTGAACTGCTGAGGTCATCAGTCCCCCAGAACTTAGAACTACTTAAACCTAACTAACATAAGGACATCACACACATCCATGCCCCAGGCAGGATTCGAACATGCGACCGTAGCGGTCGCGCGGTTCCAGACTGTAGCACCTAGAACCGCTCGGCCACGAAGCTATTGAAGATCAATATTCAATACCTTAACCACCTTAGAATCGAATTAAATGCTTCCAACATTCCAATTTTCAGAAAGTGGCAAAACGGCCGCTTTGCCCAACATGAGCGAAATAAATATATTTTATTGTGAAACATGATACGAATTACATTTTCGAGACTCCGTAGAGAGTTCGTGAGTGAAGAGGGAGCACGTTTGGTACTTAATCCACTGCTCTTCTGGCCTCAAATTTGAAAACTTTTCTTCGCACTACATGCACTCTGTGTCGTCATCATTGTCATCAGGAACAGATCGTCTAGTGTTGGGTTTCCTGCCAATTCTCTTTTTACTGCCGTTCATCTTTTCAGCTGCTTTCCGTTTTCCCTTCTAATTCTTTTTCCTCTCTTTCCTTACTTGGAACTTCTGTATCATTCTTAAAGGAACTTCCTGTAAGTACGGCTGCAGAGCCCTTCTTTCGTCCGTGGCTTCTACGTTTTCCCCCTACACAAAGCGGGCAGAAGACACCGCCGAGATGGCCAATGAACCCCCACTGATACCTTTACACAAAATCTGTATATACCCTCTAACAGCATGACAAAACTTTCGATAGCTAGAGCACCATTATGGATTCCAAATATGACATTTTCAACACAAATTTGGTAAAAAAAAGAAACATGAATGACATTCCCTTCAAATAATTAATACGCAAAGTGACCACTTACCTTACATCTGGATAACTAAAAGCCACAAAAATTATTATATCTCCGAGGGGTGGCACAGCACACAGGTTAGGCTTCACAGAGTAATTGCCCAGGGAGACGAAGCTGAGCCATTACTCATGCGATGCTAGCACATCATAGCTCCTGAGGCCCCAATATTCACTTTGCCCACCATAGCCACAGTCCCGGCTCTCCCCTAATCTATATCAAACATTCCTGACAACAATATATAAATTTTGATTTTTTCTTTCCAGTAGAAATTTAGTTACATATTAAGGTAATAAAGTGTTAATGTATTTAGTTAATTAGCTTTCTGCTTAAAACGCCACCATCGGATTATTACTGATAATCGCTATCAAGGACAATACAGTACCAGTAAACAACATTGAAAAAGATACTACAGATGTGACGTGACGTGTGAACACAAAACTCTAATCACGCAAATAATAATTGAATTCCTTTAAACAGAGCTAATCATGGAAATCGTTGTTGCCTAGAAATATATAGATAATTTCTATGGTATTTTTCTTCAATATTGTGATTCACTGCTCAATGAAAGGTTGTGTGTGTGTGTGTGTGTGTGTGTGTGTGTGTGTGTGTGTGTGTGTGTGTGTGTCGGTGTGTGTGTGTATGTGGAATCTCGTATTTGGGCTTAAACTACAAGCATTCATATTCTCCTACGTTTTTGTCAAGTGTAGTTTTCTCGCATTTGATTACAGTCTCCTTGGTCATACCATACCGTCTGGAATTGTGAAAGCACTTCCACGGTCAATCTATCGTACAGTGAGGTGAGAAAAGTCCTGAGGTACTCCCTGTTGTCACGCCGGATCTCCTTTTGCCCAGTGTAGTTCAGCAACTCGATGTGACATTGGAAGATGGCAAGTCATTCTCTCACTTTAACCACTCTGTCGGTCAGATTAATATTCTTATTTTAGTTCATCATCTCCGTGTTCCGCAGTACTACATTTCGTATGAGCGGTTTATGACTTTTTCACATGAGGAATTTGTGGGCAGATTGTTAGTAGAATTGCATGTGTGGCTTGTAGAGAACCGTAGAGGAGACGATGGAGAACAGGAAGAAAGATGGACTGTGGACCATAAATGTTGTCTCCAGCGACTTGGCTGTGCGAGTGATTCGGGCAAGCAGTGTTTTGTGAATTGTACCTGCAGAGGGACCTCAGGCCGTGCCACGCTACTCTTCCCACTTGGGGTCAGAGCAGGAGGGCGCCGGCCTGCAAAACATTTTACCTGGGCCAGGCGACAAGTCCATCGCAAAGGCAGCCAGATGGCGGAAAGCGAGTGGAGCAAGCCATTCAAGAGAGACTGCTGTCAGCTGAGCCTTTGAGCAAACGGCACGACTGTCATAAAACCATAAGCATTCTCATCTTCTGTTTCAAGGTACTTCTCCCCGATGGCAGGTTGGTGGAGCCGTGCGTTATCATCTACCAGGAGGCAGGTGGGACTCACAGCACCCCTGAAAAGGCGGACATACTGGTGCAAAATGACGTCCCGACACACCTGACCTGTTACAGTTCCTCTGTCAATGACATGCAGGGTTGTACGTGCACCAATCATAATCTCACCCCACATCATCAAACCACGACCTCCATACAGTTCCCTTTTAAGGACATTAAGGGGTTGGTATCTGGTTCCTGGTTCACGCCAGGAGAAACCCGACGAGAATCACTGTTCAGACTATACCTGGACACGTCCGTGAACATAACCTGGGACCACTGTTCCAATTACCAAGTACTGTGTTCTTGACACCAGGCTTTACGGGCTCTCCTGTGACCAGGGGTCAATGGAATGCACTTGAATGCACCTTGCAGGTCTCCGGGCGAATAAACCATTTCTGTTCAGTCGTCTGTAGATTGTGTGTCTGGAGACAACTGTTCCAGTGGCTGCGGTAAGGTCCCGAGAAAGGCTACTTGCAATACCCCGTGGCCGTCTGCGGGCACTGGTGGTGAGATATCGGTCTTCCTGCGGTGTTGTACACTGTGGACGCCCCGTACTGTATCGCCTGGACACATTTCCTGTCTGCTGGAATCGTTGCCATAATCTTGAGATCACACTTTGTGGCACACGGAGGGCCTGTGCTACGACCTGCTGTGTTTGACCAGCCTCTAGTCGCCCTAGTATTCTACCCCTCACAACGTCATCAATATGTGTTCTTTGAGCCATTTTAAACACACAGTCATCATTAGCACACCTGAAACGTTTGCACACTTAGTCGCTGCACATTGCTCTGACATGCACCAACACACCTCTGCGTATGAGGACTGCTGCCAGCGCCACCGTGCGACGACCGCGGGTCAAATGCACCGCATGGTCATACCCCGAGGTGATTTAAACTCGCAAACCGACCACCAGAGCGTTGTTTCGCCATGTATCAGCATTATCCTTCATTTATGAGCATGAGTATATTTCACAGGCACGACTGCCTGTGTAGCTTAACAGCATTCTTTCAGAAATTGGAAATGGTCGACCTGCAAAGATTAGCTCTCTTTGTAAATGAGGGACTGTGGTCACATGTAGATAGACTTTTTTTTCCGAAACATGGCCATGCTTAATGTGAGAACGTCGCCTCCATAGCCTAAGATCTTTTTTTTATCAGCCAAGAGAGGTTCTGATTCGCTGATTGGCTCCCCTCAAGATATGTGAAGCAGAGGCTTGCTCCCCCAGCGTGGAAACCCTGGTGACGTGTCTGGATTGGCTACTAGGCCAGCGCAACAGTCAAGAAGGGAGATTCAATGAGTTGAGGATCATGCAACTGGTTTGTACAATCTGGAGGCAGGTTTTCTCTGCTAATTCGACTCCTACACGAGGCTTGGTGGAAAGTGATTGTGATTCTTTCTTTTTCAGCTTCTAATAATCATAACGCCAGTCCGTGTAGTTTGAAAGTTTTCGTGAACGCATTAGAACATTATAGCTGCCGCCTCTCGCCCACAGGATGCTGTTTTGTGCTGCTGCCTTAATCATGATGAAAGGGTAAAGTATCGCTGCACCAACATAGGATTGTTAAATGACATTCACAGCTGCCTGTTCTCTGTGACTCATAGTTCGTGGTGTACCTCATAGTAGTTGATTCCATTTGAAGAGAATTTGGTCTCACAGTGGATTCTGGTTTAATGTGAACGAAGCTGTAAAAGGGATCAGTTCCAGGGAGAACTTGTATACGTTCTACCTCAATGAATGGTTTACCAATCAATCACCATTCCTTTCCCGATTTTTGTTAGTAATTTTTTGTAAGGTTTATCAGCTCGATTGTAGTTATAAAAGAATCAATAAAAACTTGTCATTATTTTTCTAAACTTAAATACGCCACTGTTCTCATTCATATTCCTCCGGCCATTCACTGTTTTTATTTTTGTGTGTGTTACGTGGATACACCAGAAATTCAGAATGAAATCGTACTAAATTAGTTAATTTGATGATTAATTTGTTTTGTGTTAGCAGAAGAGCCAACACCGTGTTACGAGTGGAGGCCGAAATTCACGCGTTTTAGCTCACGCAGGCTGGCGTGAGGAGGGAACAACTGTACTGACGTGAGGTCTGGAACATGACAAGGAATGAGAATTCAGAATGCGGACGTAATTAGTTTGATACTTAACTTTAATCCATTAATGATGAACGTCGCTCTTGACAGTACATGATTCACAATATTATCTGTTCAGAATACATTCTGGAAGATAGTACTTATACGTAGTAACTGAATATGGCGCCTTGCTAGGTCGTAGCAAATGACGTAGCTGAAGGCTATGTTAAACTGTCGTCTCTGCAAATGAGAGCGTATGTAGAGAGTGAACCATCGCTAGCAAAGTCGGCCGTACAACTGGGACGAGTGCTAGGAAGTCTCTCTAGACCTGTCGTGTGGCGGCGCTCGGTCTGCAATCACTGATAGTGGCGACACGCGGGTCCGACGTATACTAACGGACCGCGACCGATTTAAAGGCTACCACCTAGCAAGTGTGGTGTCCGGCGGTGACACCGCAGTTTGAGTTCTGAAAGTGACTGCAGTCAAAGGCCACAAAGATGCCATGAGTAAATTCACTGAAGGAGTAAATTCACTAAATCGACTAGGTAAGGAGGAAAAAAAGACAGGATGACGTCATAAAGAAATTATGGAAATTCAAAGGAGGGGTGATGAGTTTGTCGAAAACGTAAATCAGGTCAAGAACGAAGTGCAGGGTGTAGAAGCATAGGTTGAATGCATTCGGAAAACATCAGATGAGACGCGAGAAGTAGCGGTAGATTCCGGACGTGAGGGTAGGACAGCCAGATTAGTAATATAACACGCGCGCAAAAATACCCAATTTGCGAGAGATCAGGCTGGCAATGGCGAAGTGAGCTCAACCAAGAAGGCTATTTTTCTTCTTAGAAAACAGAGACAAAGGCTAGCTAAATACACAGAAATCAAAGACGAGCAAACACGTCTCACTACCCGGCAGAATGAGCTGGCGGATGAGATGAGACAAATGTGCGAATGGGTCGCTCGCGCAGAATTTAAGCCAGAAGCCACAGCTCGTCGCCGTGAGTTCGTTGCTCACCCGGAATGTGAAGGACAAAACAGTGAAAACCAACCTGGAGCCACACCCACGGCTCAGGCGGAAACACGGCAGGAGCGTGTAACCTCCCACCTCTCTTATCGACCTTAATGACAGTGAAAAATTAAACCGCGTGTACCTAATGGAAATTTGGGAAAAGCAATCGTCACCGAAGTTAATCTATCGGTAAAGAGGGAGGAAAGGGTTACATCTAAATGAAAGGAAAAATGCAAATGAAACTGGTGGAAATTGATTTTGAAAAGGGGTAAAGTTAATAAAGAAAGTAAATGTGTGGCCGTTACGTTAACAATTAACTAGCGGTAATTAGATATTTGAGATTTGGGGGAAATCACGGTCGCCAGTCCTAAGGACAATTACTATAGTAACTAAAAAAGAAAGGTTGTTACACATATAATTAACACTAGAAGCGTGGCAACTGAAGGTTGAGACGTGTAGTGTGAAAACTGAAAGTTTGTCAGAAGTAATAAATTTCGCTACACTCTGACTTAATTTAGCAAAAGAATTAATAAAACCGGAAAATCGAAAGTTAATTGAGTGACTGAAGTTAATAGTGAGCTTTCTTTCTGAAGCACATCGAAATCCAGTAAAATACGGTTAGTCTTGGACTACCTCAACAATCATTTCAAAAGCAACTTGACTCTACGCAATTTAGAAACAAGAGATTTAACTTTGAACTTGAATTAAATGATTCTGAACTATTAACAATAGTAAAATTTAGTACGTACCAAGCTGAGCTGCAGTCACAGGTAAGCTAAAATATGCTAACAAAACTCGCACTCTAAATTTGTGCTCGTGTAACCTAAATATTGTAGCCAGCTACTGAACTTTGAAATTAAAGCAGTGAAATCTAATTATATTATTTTAATGCTGGCGTTTGAATTTCAACGACACTCGGATTCATTTCGGAAAAGGAAGGGACCCTGCTTGGCAATGCAATTGGGACAATGAGCAACAAAGGTTCATGCTAAGTTGCTGTAATTTTGCGAGGCAAATGGAACAATTTGAAAAGCTGAGGTCTGCCATACAGTTCTGAAACTTTACGTGCTTTTAGTCTTCCTTGTTGGTTGATTGATGGTTTGAAGCCGTCGATCGAGGAGGTGGCGACAGTCACTCATTGTCGGCCGTCGCTGTTGCAGAAGCTGGATGTTGGCGCGCCTTCTTCTCGACACGGTCACCAGGCGAAACGGGCTCTTGATGTGCGCCAGCTAATGCTTCCCGTCCGCGACACCATGTCAGAAACTATCATCGCGAGTCGAGCGCAATTACATGCTGCCAAACCCCGAAAGCGCAACTCGCGGGGGCGTCACACAACACACCTGCTCCACTCGCTACTCCCGCCAGACTCTCACCGTTCTGCCCGCGCTCCACGCGGCAGAGTTAACACTACCAAAGATCCTACACACTTTGATTCTTCACACGACCTATCGATGTAATCGTTCGATAGCAGTTTTCCCTAGGCAAGACCCAGCGCAAAAATACAAATAATATTTACGAAACAAACCAATTATACATCGACATAAATGCATAAATATATATATATACCCAAACAGTAAAGCAATTACAATATATAAAGAGACAGAAATGTCATATCTTGCGGTAACAAAACAAGGAAAAAAATAATAGTACAATAGATGGAAATAAGAGGATATGCATTTCCGGCGTTACACGTGCCCCACATTGTCTGAGGATGTTCGTGTAACGTAAACAGACTCAGAAAATGTCCCAAAAAAGAAACAGCGGAAATGCATATGCTCAAAAAATCAACAAAATTTAGCATTCGTCTAATTAAGCATAAATCAATTTTTAGACCATAATAATTGAGTGGAGACACTCCTAATCTTATTCCACTCTGTCATCTTGCACAAAATAAAACAGGTTGACAACATATTAAAATTCATAGAAAACATAGAAAATGGTTTAGCTATTCTAAAATTGTCAAAATTCCCAACAGTATCAAGAAATGGAATACTATTTACAAAATTAATCAGAGTACATGGTCATAAAAACAGGTAGATCAAAATACGCAAATTAATAATTAATTACTTAGAATACACATTTTTACATAACCCTTTCATAATTAATATTCTCGTCATGGGAGTCCATTAAACGCTAAACAAGAAAATAACACACATCAGATCGAAAAAACCATAAATATTGACAGTAGAATTCTTTCAGCTGTCCAGGAAGAAAAACAATTCCGCCTTCCGTACTCGCAAGTACAAAGAATGCCGACAGCGGCCCAAGAGCCAACAGCGGCACAAGAGCCGACAGCGGCTCGCCTCGCCAGTATTGTTGCGCCCGCGTGTGCGGCACGCTTGATCTCACTCGCCCTTATGACGGCGTTTCCAGAACGTCCGTTTCACTGAATTCTTTAGGAAAAACTCACTCCCGAGTAATCTCAAGGAGTCCCTTAATACTATCACAGTGGATAACTAAACACTGTCCATCATCACACGCATGTACTAGCCTGAAACTTAAAACAGCGTCTAAGTACATCGGCAATGACTAGTAAATCACATATTTATGAAATCTTACAGCTATTTACAAAATCATATTTACATTCCTTAATCTACTGTGACTCAGCTGAAAACTTAAACTAGCAGCTTGGATTTTTCAGTTGATTAGATCATGATTAAATTGATTAAAATTAAATTGATTAATCAAAATTAATTACTTATTAATTACAACTTCTTCAATGACCTTGGTCAGTCAAAAGCATGGCAATCTAGCAAATCGTTAAATCTTACACTCTATTTTTCATACTGTATAAATTACCCATTGTGTGGTATTAATCGATCCTCGGTTGGTACAATTTCAAGTCTACAATATTCCGTAAGCATTTGTGTGAGGCATACCAATGACTTTATATGGTCCATTATAAACAAACTTAAATTTAGAGTTTTCATGGTCTATCTCGCTCGATTTCTCATGAGCTTTTACAAGTACTAAGTCTCCGATTGCAAACTTAGCAAAACGCGCTTTAGCGTCATGACGACGTATGCGAGCATCGGCTTTTAGCTTCATTACTTCTCGCAAACGATCTTTTTTTTTTTTACACCAATACTAATGTTAATACGTGGAGGGAATTTGATTATCTCTTCCAATTCACTTTCTACACTTTTGTCAATGCCGAAATTCCTCATGTTATGGCAGTTCAAACTCATTCCTACATCAATACCATTCGGCCAGTTAACAATGTGTATAGGCTGGTATTGCCTATGCACACCGTCTCCTGCCTCGTCAAAGCTAACTACTATCGTTTTATCTAGTGACATACATGTCAAAGTTTTGCTTTCGCAGTTAATCACTGCACGGTACTTTAATAGCCAATCTAACCCGATAATTACTTCCGTAGTTAAGTCTGGCACGACGACAAACTCTTGTTCAAATCGTGCCCCACATATCTCGAAGTTGACAAAAATCTGTTTTGTGACCGGTTTACTGGCCTTCCCAGTAGCACCGATAATTTTCACTCCTGTTACTGGCATAACTACGATGCCAGGTCTGTCTTTCAGTAATTCAAATATTTTCCCAGATACAGCACTCAATTCTGCACCGGTGTCAATCAACACGTTTAGTTGTAGGTCGTGCATATTAACAGACACTACTATCTGTCTACACTTGTCCTCGACTGTTTCTTTATTTTCCCACAGTAAATCCTCGTCTATATCCAGGTCATTCCAGAAAAAACCATCCGGCTTTGATCCTAAATCCGGCTTATCTGGCGGCTTTTTCAGCCTCTGTTCACATACAGTTTTAATTTCAACACGTTTGTCCTGAGGCTTAGTCTCTAGCTTCGCCTCCAATACCGAAACCTTTTCCTGTAACTCGTCAACTAGTGAGTGTTGCTTTGCTATCAATTCACTAATTGTCACCTTCGTTGATTCCACTTTGGTCAGATTGATCTCATCTGCCAATCTACCTGGAGGAATGTGCCCAGTAGCATCTGAAATTACTTCCTCTGGATCTGCGCAACCCACACTGCTATCGTCTGACTGTATAATGTCAGCTCTAACCTCATACACACTGTAATCTATGTGGTTTTCTACCAATCGTGTCCGGCTATCACTAAAATTTTCGTAATCTTTCTCCTTAATACTCTCGCAATGTTTAAACTGGATGTTCGCATCGGATGGGTCGGCTACTTCTACCATTACAACTTTCGGTAAAGTCTGCCGGTTAGGGCCAGAACTTTCTATCACTTCACAATCACTATCTTCCTGCGGGACGAGACGCGGCAAATCCTGCCCGCGCTCCCCATAAATGCTTCTCCCGTACAGGCCCCTATAATCTCTTAGTTCGTCGTATAAGCGACCGAACTGCGTTAACCAGACCTCATCCCTCTCTGCATCTCCTCGCTCGATGACGGACGTTTTATCCGACATCTGATCTTCTTTCAACACTTGCGAATCATTCTTAAACTCAATCTCCAGTTCCGCTGTGGGTATTACAGCTGCCACTTTATAATCCATTTCCGGAACACTACTTAAATTGTTCTCACTGACAGTGAATGTACTTCCTACTGCCGTGTCTACAGCTGATCTACTACTTGTGGGCGCACTCCTTTCTCCTAACACTGGCACACTCTCCCGCCGTTGATTATTCCATACGGAATTTTCATAACGACGACACCTGGGTTTTCTCCTGTTATTGGGCCGCCAAAATTTCTCCACGCCCGGTCGGCCCCTCACCGGCGCGGCTAATGGTTTCCCTGTCTCGTCCCAGCAGATACGCTCCCCGGATACTGCTGAGGCGGCTGGTCACACCCTCTGGCGTTATTACTATTCTGTGAAGCCCGTATCACACTAGTATGATACTGGTTTCCGTCATTCCGGTTATTATTTGCATTGTACCGATTGTTATTACGGTCCGAACCATTATTGTTATTGCTGCCATGGTTGCGGTATGCATTATTCCCATGGTTATCGTTGGTGTGGTTGCTGTGGTACCCGTTGTTGTTACCACGGCCTCTACCACTGTCGCGATTATTGCGCCAATTGTCCTCATCCTCCACTCTTTCCAGGAAATCATTGATTGTCCTGTAATTGCTTCCTACGTATCGTTTTGTATCCTCTGGAAGCTTCATGTAGAGTTCCCAGACTATTTCGGATTCCGTGCGGCGATCACGCAAATATTCCAACTTGCGGATCCAGCCCTCACAAAACTCCTTCATCGAACCGCGCGAATTCGCATCGAAAGGCCTCGATACGACAAATTCGCGCCAGACACTTTGCTGTTTTTGCTCTGACCAGTATTCAGCCAGAAACAAATTTTTAAACTCGTCAAAAGTCAGGTTCGTAATGTTGAGGTTTAGGCCCCAACGCTTGGCATCACCAGCCAACACATCAATAACCGCATTAATTTTTCTCTCATTAGTCCATGATCTGGGTAAAAATCTTTCACAATTTTTAATGAAATCCGTCGGGTGTATACCGCCTTTTTTCAAGGGGTCGAACCGCTCCTCTTTCGTCAACAACTCCGAACTATGTGCACAGATTGGCACATAGCTCTGTTTTTCGTCAAGTTTCCTTTCTAATTCCGACACCCTCGTAATCACTTGGCAAGTGGTTGTCGCAAGCGTTTCCACTTCCCTCTTTTTCTCTTCGCAGGTGTTAGCCTGCTTCGTCACTTTGGTATCTACTTCGGATACTAAAGCCTTTAAAGTTTCCACCTTCTGTTGATCCTCTTTTCTCACTAATTGAATTTGTTCCGTCACCTTATTCTCGATGATCGGAGCAACTGCGTCTCCTACACTTTTCTCGATTCTGCTAATTTCGGAATCAAAACGAGTATTTATGCTCGCAATTTCCGCCTGAACGCCTATCATTTCCTGTTTAAGGTTACCGATTTCGGTATTAATCACGACAATATCGTCTTTGATTTTATCAACTTTTGTGTTAACAACTTCAACATTGTTGTTAACAACATTAATAGCTTTGTTCTGATTGTCTAGCATTCGTTCAATTTTTTCAGACAGAGCTACTTGCTTGGCAGCCTGAGCTGCTTGCTCGGCAGCCTGAGCTTCTTGCTTGGCAGCCTGATCTTTAATTTCTGCCGATTGACTCTTGATTTCGTTAATCAAAACATTCAATAAATCAGTTAAATTCCCGGAAACCACCGGTTTTACTTCCGTAGCGGCTTCCTCTTTCATTGTCCCCCCGTATTCGTCATCAAGGGATTCAGATTTGATTTTCACTTCCGATTCCGAAACATTTTCTAAAGTCTGGAATTCCATTTCTGCTCTTTGTTGCGTTTCGGCGGTCGCATCTTTCATGCTAGCCGCCTGCCCCGGAACAATGGGTACCGCTGTGCGCGTTTCCCACTGTTCGACCGATTGTTCCGTATCTAAGTCTACCAGATTTTGGTAATTGTTGCCTTCACTCATTTTAATAATTTTCAATATAAATGCAAAATCTCAACTCTAATTAGGATTCCTCACACGAATATTCTCGCTGACGTATCGACCATTTCGTAACCAGTACTTTGTTACGAGATTTGCACAATGCAAAATTCGTGTCCAGAACAACCTCAAATTTGAAGATTGTCCTGTCACCAGGTCGCCACGTGTAACCTCCCCCCTCACTTATCGACCTTAATGACAGTGAAAAATTAAACCGCGTGTACCTAATGGAAATTTGGGAAAAGCAATCGTCACCGAAGTTAATCTGTCGGTAAAGAGGGAGGAAAGGGTTCCATCTAAATGAAAGGAAAAACGCAAATGAAACTGGTGGAAATTGATTTTGAAAAGGGGTAAAGTTAATAAAGAAAGTAAATGTGTGGCCGTTACGTTAACAGTTAACTAGCGGTAATTAGATATTTGAGATTTGGGGGAAATCACGGTCGCCAGTCCTAAGGACAATTACTATAGTAACTAAAAAAGAAAGGTTGTTACACATATAATTAACACTAGAAGCGTGGCAACTGAAGGTTGAGACGTGTAGTGTGAAAACTGAAAGTTTGTCAGAAGTAATAAATTTCGCAACACTCTGACTTAATTTAGCAAAAGAATTAATAAAACCGGAAAATCGAAAGTTAATTTAGTGACTGAAGTTAATAGTGAGCTTTCTTTCTGAAGCACATCGAAATCCAGTAAAATACGGTTAGTCTTGGACTACCTCAACAATCATTTCAAAAGCAACTTGACTCTACGCAATTTAGAAACAAGAGATTTAACTTTGAACTTGAATTAAATGATTCTGAACTATTAACAATAGTAAAATTTAGTACGTACCAAGCTGAGCTGCAGTCACAGGTAAGCTAAAATATGCTAACAAAACTCGCACTCTAAATTTGTGCTCGTGTAACCTAAATATTGTAGCCAGCTACTGAACTTTGAAATTAAAGCAGTGAAATCTAATTATATTATTTTAATGCTGGCGTTTGAATTTCAACGACACTCGGATTCATTTCGGAAAAGGAAGGGACCCTGCTTGGCAATGCAATTGGGACAATGAGCAACAAAGGTTCATGCTAAGTTGCTGTAATTTTGCGAGGCAAATGGAACAATTTGAAAAGCTGAGGTCTGCCATACAGTTCTGAAACTTTACGTGCTTTTAGTCTTCCTTGTTGGTTGATTGATGGTTTGAAGCCGTCGATCGAGGAGGTGGCGACAGTCACTCATTGTCGGCCGTCGCTGTTGCAGAAGCTGGATGTTGGCGCGCCTTCTTCTCGACACGGTCACCAGGCGAAACGGGCTCTTGATGTGCGCCAGCTAATGCTTCCCGTCCGCGACACCATGTCAGAAACTATCATCGCGAGTCGAGCGCAATTACATGCTGCCAAACCCCGAAAGCGCGGCAACTCGCGGGGGCGTCACACAACACACCTGCTCCACTCGCTACTCCCGCCAGACTCTCACCGTTCTGCCCGCGCTCCACGCGGCAGAGTTAACACTACCAAAGATCCTACACACTTTGATTCTTCACACGTTCGATAGCAGTTTTCCCTAGGCAAGACCCAGCGCAAAAATACAAATAATATTTACGAAACAAACCAATTATACATCGACATAAATGCATAAATATATATATATACCCAAACAGTAAAGCAATTACAATATATAAAGAGACAGAAATGTCATATCTTGCGGTAACAAAACAAGGAAAAAAATAATAGTACAATAGATGGAAATAGGAGGATATGCATTTCCGGCGTTACAAGCGCTCGCTTAAGGGGGTAAAGCGTTCGGCCGGGCGCGCGCAGTCAGTGGCGCGTAGTGTGCAAAGTACTGAGCCATACTACAACTGCGCACGATTCAGGCATTCCGAAACATTTCTACACGAGTCTGAGGGCAGGACACGAAGGTACAACAGCATACAGGGATCGCTCGGCAATGGAATCTCGGGCGCACGTGCGCTAGAATTTAGAGAAACTGCAGAGGTGCGTAATTACGAAAACCAGGGCTATTCGGAAAAGTAACGTCCGATTGGTCACGAAATGGAAATCACTGTGAAAATCAAAATCGTTTTATTTACAAAAGCCAGCTACACCTCTCAGCTATTTCTCTACGTTGTCACCCCTCCAACTTATACATTGTCGTAGCGTCGTACCAACTTTCCAATACCATCGCCATAGAGGTCAGCCGCTTGAGCTTTCCGGTAGAGCTATAATCTAGTCTGCAGCTCGTTGTCTGTACCAAAATCTTTTCTTCATAGCCAGCTGTTTATGTGAGAAGAGATGAAACTCAGGGTGAGCAAATTACGGGCTGTATTATGAGTGATCAAACAATTCCCAATCGAAAACGCCGCAGGAGCACCCCTACATAGTTCGGCCGAGAACTGTCATCAAAAAGGAAGCGCTTGACAGTTGCGTTATGTGGGCTGCATGACATCAGGCGAAATCTCACACCAGGTCCTCATACTTGGCGGGAGACATTATGTACTTGGTGATTGTGCTCTCAGAACTGAAAAGAGCGACGTGACGCCGTTGAGGGGAATACTAGAGACACTGCCCAACACATCTGGGCAAAACTTCACTGGATTTTCATTTTGGTTTCCATTTCGCAGCCGATCGGACCTTACTTTCCTAATAGGCCTCGTATTTTGACTTAAATCATTTTCTCGCTATTCAAAATTTTCAGGTTAACAGAGAGAACCACAATTCATTACGCCTCAAGTCATGGATTGCTCAGTATGATAGGTGACTACCCGAGTCATGGCCACTCGTATAGAAATTGGAATTGGTCTGTGGATACCTGGCGGCCGGAGTGGCCGAGCGGTTCTAGGCGCTACAGTCTGGAACTGCGCGACCGCTACGGTCGCAAGCTCGAATCCTGCCTCGGGCATGGATGTATGTGATGTCCTTAGGTTAATTAGGTTTAAGTAGTTCTAAGTTCTAGGGGACTGATTACCTCAGATGTTGAGTCCCATAGTGCTCAGAGCCATTTGAACCATTTTGTGGGTACCTATAAGGTTCAATAGCAGAGCATATGCGTAGTATTGCATCAATCTGCCACAATTATGGCGAATGCAGAGAGACTTTCCCAAATACCTACTGGACAAAGGGCACCCAAGAAAGGATTAAACAGGGGATAAAGTTAGGGAAGGCTTACGAAGCATCAGAGTGTCGCAGTCCTATATGGTTTTCCAAGACACCTGTCAACGAGAACCATTGCCTTTACCAACCATATAGTGATTAGGAGATAATGCAATGTTTCTACATGAAAGTGCCACTGAGGTACGAAGAACTGCTTATTCGCAAATGTAACGATACAGTTGAGTCATTCAAGAGCGCTCTACGGGAGTTATACTTTGTCAAGGAAGCGAAAACACGGGCAACCGAATGAGACATAATACACGAAACTCACAATATGTATGTGGAGGCAATAATGACGGGCAAAGTACAAACAGAAACAGGGAGTCAAGAAATCACTATCAAGGTCAAAGATTTAATAATGAGCCTCAGTGGAATGATAGTAGCAAGTGGGCGATGTATGGCGGTAAAATTCTAACCATCTCTTGCAGCTGATCTGGAACTTAGGACAAACAAGGAATAATGGAGGGAATGACCACATAATTCCTCAAACAGAAACCGCAGCAGAAATCGGTGTAGGATCTGACTGACGGCAGCTGCGGCCTCAGCCCAAAACAAAACTGCACAGTGTTACATGCGAAAAAAGGGTAGATTAGCAGACAGGATTTACACCCCATCATTCATGTGACCATAGGTGACATCGGGCTGACGGAAATTATCTACAGTGAGAGCCACTGTAAGGTGGCAACTGCCTTGCACCTTACACAAGTCCATTTAACGCGACTGTAATCACTTTGCGAGCACTTCAGGTCAATAAAAACGACTGACAGTGTCGCAATCACTTTGTAGATAAGTAATTGTTGTTTGCTGGAGTAACGCTCTGAATTACGGTGTAGGAAATCTATGTGGAAACGCATCGGCACGCTGGCTAGGTTATACAGCGAGAATTCCTCGATTTTGTAATTGTCAGATTATGCAAGCAAGACAGAGCTCCGCTACCTCCCCGGATAGCCGCCGAAGGCCACAGCCTAACGGCATGAATGGTGAACTGGGGAAGTCCTGTAATCCGTTTAGAGAGGCCACAGCGGCCGCCAGCCTCTGAGGGACGCGCGGCTGCAGGTGTTTACCAAAACAGAGCAGTGGACAGCTGGACGGGCTTTCCTGTGCGTGCTCTCGCCTATGTCCCACTAATTCTACGCCTTTGAGTAACTTAAGGGGATACGGAATCACCTATCCCCGCAATGTTAATATATGCCTACTATAGGGAACATTTTCTCACAAACTACTGGAGACAGAGAGGTAAAAATTTTACTGTATGTGCATTCATATGTTACAACAATACTGAAACAACAGTTTATTGTCAAAGTATTTTCTTACAGAGATATTGTACATTTATTTTTAAGTAAATTTTTTCCATCGCTTTTTACTAGACTATCACCCCTAAGTCTTTTGTAAATCAAGTAATTAAAAAATCGTTGTTTCAGTATGTAATAGGGACCTATGTAACTACGTCATAAAAATTTCAGACTTCTAGGTTGACCAGTACCTGAGATAATGTTCCTAGATGAAGTAAAAAGTAAACTTACGGGAAACGGAGAAAGAAGATTAAAACATTCCTGATCCGTAGCTAATACCCCCTTCACAGTCTTCATAATCATCTTCAAGTCTTCTTTTGGCACCCCTCTGCACCTGTCTTGCTTTTTTCACTAATGTCTTGATTATATTATCAGCATGCCTTAGTCTGTGCTGATCTAAAAAGAACATAGCACGTACCGTACGGGAACCAACACACGTACCCAACTTTTGAAGGACCTGGCATTTAGTTATATTTCCAAGATTGAAGGTTGCCACAGCATCATACACACCAAAATGTAGTGTATTAATTCCGACAAACACTGTTTTTGGGAGACGATGCCATATCACACTATTCAAGCACTCGTTGGGGTTCTGCGTTTTTCCGTGAAGACATTTCATCAGAAGACTTCTGTCAGCCAGATCTCTGAAAATGGGCTTTATTTCTGCCATGATGGCTGATGGTAGACTGTGGTGGTGAATGTATTTCTCTCCTGTTGTTAGTCCCCTATTGTATTTACACCAGCTGTTTTCACCTTTGGGGCACAAACCATGTTGTGGATGCTCATCCGTGGATGCGGTGTGGAAATATAAAGCCCATATAGCTCTCCTCATTTCTTCAAGATTGCCTGTATTTTGCCTGATTGCAAGGCCATAGCAGTTCTGAATGTGGTCTATTATGGAATCAGTCAATCTTCCTCTGCCATCCAAGGTTTTCCCATCATCTAGTTTTTTCCCTTTCATAACTGATTTTAACCTTCTCAGCCTGGCACCCATTCTCTTCTGCACATGTCCTATACATTCAAGTTTGCTTATATTTACACTGTTCCCATATGGTTTGCTTTCCAAAACTTCTTTGAATGCTTTAGAGTCACCATCTCCCAGATATTTGACATAGCGAACATTATACCACTGTGAAGAGCGATGAAAAATTTTCTTCACCCCAGCAACCTCCATGCCACCACTACTACCATAATAATTAGCAATACAGTCATCACTGTGTTCATTTTTCAGCCTGCCTGTGCACCTACAGTATTTAGACATTATTGCAACATCAATAACCTTGCCAGTATCAACACTAGTTGCTGTTACAACACCATTGTTGGAGGTGTGGCCCCTTTTCTGCCACGTGCCATCAAACGCCACTGTGAGGTCACGACTGCCGTCATTTTCTTCCACTGCTTCTTCCACAGCAACCTGCATTGACTTCTGTGCTACATCTTCAACTGCAGATCCTAGTACATAATTGTAAGCTTCAAACTTTGAAGGTGCACTTGGAAGATTTAGAACACCACATAGCATATCACCAGCTGCTTTGCCCTTACCAATTGCTCGCAATCCATAAACTAACCTAATATTTACACTATAAAGTTCAGTTTTCTTGTATCCATTATTTACAGTTACTGAAACCGAACTTGGAAACTTACAGCTGTATTTACAAACACTGCACATTAAATTAAACTGGGCAGCCAGGCCAACATGGGATTCTACTTTCAGAGAAACGTTTCCATGACATTTTTTGCAGCACAAACTGTTTTCAAGAGCTTCACACAATATATTCGTATCAATGAGTTCAAAAACTTCATTCCCTCTATCAAGTAAATTATATTTCTCTTCCAAATCTCTTAGTTTTTTATGAGAAGCACTGTTTTCATTTGGTGTAAGTTCGTTCGGCAAATCAGTAATAAGTGGATTCACATTTTCCAACAGTGATGATGATGAACTGCTTTGCTTTGCTAATGAATCATTATTTCTTTTCTTTTGCCAGTTCACACGCTTTTTAAATACTTTTGCTTTAGCTCTAGGCATTTTCACTGCGAAAAATGAAGCACTAAATACGAAATAACTCAACAACAACTACTTTATTATATCACACTGTTTACAAAACAGTCCCGCCACAAAGTCAAAGAGTAACTTGAGGAAACCAGAGAGAAACATTTTCGGGCAACTAGTGTATAAATAGTCGCTGGAAACCGGGATATTTGAATTCATGTCACTTTAAAGGTACTGCCAAAAAGTTCATGGTCAGCCACGAGAGACGTGTATAACTAAAGCGCAATACCCGATCTCACAAATATATAAAAATAAAATAGTTATAATTGTAGTAGAGCTATGTATGATACGTCATTTTAAAGAGGAAACATGGCAGAATATAATACGCCAATAAAAAAAAATTCGATTTTTTAACCCAAAATCCGATTCCGTATCCCCTTAAGTGGGGCAGGCCAGCAGTTCCGAATAACAAAAACTTTCAATGCAGGAGTCGGTGTTCGCTACGACGGGGAATCTTGCCGGGAAAATCTCGAATGCTCCCTCAGGAGAAAAATTCCAGTAAACGTGTTATTGCCTACAGCTGTGGTTCTTTCCAGCCGGCTTGGGCAGAGTTTACTTGTGAAATTTTATAGAAAGGGAAGAATTGTGGAAAAGGGTTCTATTCCCAGGCCGTACATTGGTCATCACTGGCAAATTGGGTATTTTGAGAGCTTCTAGTGATGTGATTCGCTCGGTAAAAGTTGATGTGGGAAAACAGAAGTGAAGAACGATCTTGCTCGACTCTCAGGAGAGGTCTTCCGTTCTGGGTTCTGGTACTGAGAGGACGTTAAAAAATGGTTCAAATGGCTCTGAGCACTATGCGACTTAACTTCTGAGGTCATCAGTCGCCTAGAAATTAGAACTAATTAAACCTAACTAACCTAAGGATGTCACACACATCCATGCCCGAGGCAGGATTCGAACCTGTGACCGTAGCGGTCGCTCGGCTCCAGACTGTAGCGCCTAGAACCGCACGGCCACTCCGGCCGACGAGAGGACGTTAGCCAAGTCGTCTCCCATCTTGGTCTTTCGCTCTGAGAGGACGTTAGCCGCGCCAGCTCTTTGCTGCCGGGAAGGCTGTTGCAAATAGAGAAGTTTACGGACCGCGGTCTGTTGTTCGAGTATTGCAGGAATCTACTTTACGAGACGCCTCACGCCAGCCGCACAGCCGCGCCGTCGCCGTCGGAGACAGCTGCTGCAACAGGAATATTACGGTGAGATCTCTCCCGCTTCGGCCTGTGTTAGGAGTAACGTTAAATAGTTGGATCACGTGCAATTGCTGTTTCCACAGAGGTTTCACGGTACTTTGAGGTGTAATGGTTCTTCGTATTTTACTTTTTGTGTCGATGTCAGCCTGTCAGTTAAGTATAAGAGATCGCGTTTTGGCCCGATTTTAACACAGTTCACTGCCAATGCCAGTTAGGAGGATAATTTGTAAATTGTTCATTGTGTTTTATTCAGCATTGATCTGAAGGTTATAATAATATTATTGTGATACAGTAGAGCCTCTACTTTCAGTAGTTCATCCTGCATTCAACCTTTTGCTTTATTTTATTTTTATGTAGGTGTTTGATGTCATTGAACACCCTAAGTGTTCGTGATCGTTCATGTTTGGAAGTAAAAATTGGTTTGATTTATCGTCAACACTATCACCGCAGATTAATTAGGGGTGACAGGGCCACATTTAAGTCTAGCGTTATCCATTTTTGCGTACAGTCCCACTTCCAATTTCTCTGCAAGTTGTTTGTCAGGGGCGAACGCACGCAAAAATCGGACAAGCAACTGGTGGGGTGTTACACCACATACGGCCATATCAGTGAGTACATACAATAGATGCATTGAAAAGCACTCATGGCCTGCGTTCAAAATCACAAAGACAAGAATGACGGGGAAGCAGACTGAGGTGCAGTTTAAAACTCGACTGGTGGTTAACTGCCAAGAGCATATGCTAGAGCCCAACTTCCTGGTATTCCCCGCTCTGACTACCGAGATAGCGTTTGGAATGGATTTCTTAAGTGAACATCAGGCTGTTCAGGATGTAGGACGAGGTGAACCAATCCTACAGAAAGAGAGTGTGGTCAGATTGTCATTTGCAAATCGCGCAATATGAGCAGAGATTCCGGTAGAGAGTTTAAACCTGTGCTACACTACGAATTTGGAAGGAGCCGCAGTAACGCAATGTCGATACAGAAGTAGACCGATAGCACAAGACGTGACACAAATAGAGCAAGAGGTGCAAGAGGGAATAGATTGCTTATTGAGCAACCTAGACAACTTCGCAACACGTGATAAGGAGGATTTGGAGAGTTTGTTAAGAGAGAACGCCGATGTATACCTGCCAAAGATAGGTGCATTAGAAATTTTGAATATGCTTTCTGGGTACAGGATCAAAACAAGTTTCTTGTGCCTCCCTATATGATACCACTGGCATACCGGGAGAACATGTACTTGGAGATTAAGAAAATGCTGGATGATGATATTATCGAAACGGTGACCTCCACATACAATAATCCAATCACTGTGGTTGAAATTTACACGATAATTGAACCGGGACCAGGCCTACCGGAGAAGTTAGAAGAGCTACTACAAAATTTGGATGGAGTCATTGTTTTTTCCACGATAGATTTAAGACAAGGCTTCTGGTAAATATCCTCTGACCAGACTGCCAGAAATACATTGCATTTCTTGCGTTTGGTAAATGCTATCAATTCAAATAGTTACCATTTAATCTGAATGTCTCTTCTGCTACTTTCATCAGGAGACTAAACAGAATCCTTAGCCTCGCGGTCTGAGGTGCCTTGTCACGGTCCATGCGGCTCTCCCCGTCGGAGGTTCGAGTCCTCCATGGGGCATGGGTGTGTGTATTGTCCAAAGCGTAAGTTAGTTTAAGTTAGATTAAGTAGTGTGTAGGCTTAGGGACCGATGACCTCAGGAGAGCTAGCACGGAGGCAACACAACTTGACGATAGGAGAAATCCTCTATGCCTTCAGAAAGTGTGGTGTCATTGCAGATATTACCAAATCATGTGTCGGGACGTTCCAAGTCAGATTCCTAGGCCACATCATTATGGCAGAGGTAATCTCTCCAGATCAAGAAAAAATAGAAGCAATAATGAAATTTCCTATCCCAACAACAATAAAACAACTCCTTGGGTTTCTTGGAATTGCCAATTTCTACAAGAGTTTTCTACACATAAAATAGTCCGCAATACCACGGCTTTGTCAACTCGCTGGAAAGAAGTCTACATGGGCATGTAACGACGTGGCTGAGGATGAGTTTCAAGCATTCAGAAAAGCGCTCATTAATGCGCCATTCCTGTCTCACTCCACTCTAGAAGAGGAATTTTGTATGGTCACGGGTAGCTCCTATTCTCGTGTGGGGCTTATGATCTTCCAGAGGTACGAAGAAGGTGGTGGTAATGTGGTACATAGCTTTCGGAAGATGTGTTCTGAGAAAATGCGAAAAAAGTACTCAGTCACCGAGTTGGAAGCACTGGCGGTAGTCTGGTATTTCGAGAAATTCAGATTCTTCTTGTATGGTCGAAAAACGAGAGTATATACTGACCACAAGCCCTTAGAGTTTCTTGTCACAGCAAAACTCTGCAATAAAAGACTGACAAGATGGGTTCTAGCATTACAAGAATTTCATTTTATAATCACTCAATACCTAGCGAAGAGAACATCATTGCTATTGCGCTGTCACGATCACCTGCAAGATTGGCGACAAGTATTGTGCATCCACTGCAGGAGGAGCCCTTCAGTCTACACTACACAAAAAATGTAGTATTTGAAAACTGTGTGACCGCAAACTTGAAAGACGTCGGGAGAGAATAGGAGAAAGACCCAGCTCTGTCAGTTTTGATGGGGAGAGTCAAAGACGGCGCATAAACAAAGATTAGTCCGTGCTATTCGTTACGTAACTGTTGCGAAGGGGAAGATGTATTGTGGAGCGTCTGCATCCCTCATGAATTCGTAAATGAAGTGATATGGCACACATACTTGAGTTAAGCGCACTTCGGTGTCAGAAAGTGTTATTTTAAGCTACGCACACTGTGCTAAAAAAACATATGGAACGGAGGATAAGGAGAGTACTAGCGGTGTGTAAGACGAAACACACAACAGTCACAACGCAGGCGCTACAGTACCCTACCATTCCGACGAAATTAAAGCATATGGCCGCCAATAGATCTCAGGGGACCTATCCCACGCACGAGTAGGGGGTACTGCTACATACTAGTTGTCGTGGAGCTAACGTCCAAATACGGCACATTGACGCCACTGAAGAAGGCTACCGCGCAAACGGTGGGGAAAGCATTTTGTAAAGGTTTCCTGTCACAAGTAGGGCATTTGGACGGAATGATCTCCGACAATGGTCCCCAGTTTAGCTCAGACAGATGGAAGGCTATGTTGAGACGGTACAGGA
The DNA here is from genome assembly GCF_021461385.2 of Schistocerca piceifrons. Classification (NCBI taxonomy): domain Eukaryota; kingdom Metazoa; phylum Arthropoda; class Insecta; order Orthoptera; family Acrididae; genus Schistocerca; species Schistocerca piceifrons. Next base: position 773,421,707 of record NC_060140.1, on the reverse strand, counting down.
TAAGACCAAATTATATATCTAGAAGGCATCCTCAATCGTCGGCGGTGGAGAGAATAGTGAAAAGCCTCAGGAATCCCTGCCGCATCTACTGCATGGGAAGGCACGCCACCTGGGTTATCTTCTTACATGATTTACAGGACGTAATGAATGAGCAGCCACATGGGTCGCAAGAATAGCACCAAAGACTGTTCTAAAAAATAGGCAGCCCAATGACCTGATCCGCGAGGTAATTGCCTTTCCGACGAGAACCTTGAAACAACATAAATACATTGTGGTGCTGGCTATCAGACGCCTGCGGGTGGCAGGTGCGAAGACAAAGCATGCATCAGACAGGAAATCTCGAAAAAGAGAGTTTCAGATTGGACAAAAAGTCTTCGTCAAAAGCTTCTGAATATCGACTAAGCAAAAGCATCTGTGCCACAAATTTTATCCAATCTATATCGGACTTGTTAGGGTTCGTAGGATAGCCTACCCAAATACGGTGGAACTCGAAACATTGAAATCTAAGAAGTCCTTAGGGATTTATCACATGTGTCATGTAAAAGTTGTACAGTTAGACCATTAAGATAGTGTTAAGAATCATTTGTTCCCGATTCGTTTATGTAGTCATTTAGTGTATTGCTCTTTTTCGCACTTGCTCTTTTTGGATGATTAGAGGAAAAGATATTCTCCTGTGACATATGATCAATGAATCTGGTGTTCGTAATTTTCTGTCCAGCGTATTCACTTTGATGATTTACCGCAAATCTGTGACTTACTGGTGTGCTCTCATGTTTCTCAGATAGAAATTTATTTCATGGATAGGAATGTGCTTTATCATATATTCTCGAATCAGAAACATACAAATATACAGTAGCCATACACATCAATAAATATGTACATATATATACACAAATTGTATTTATATTACATGTGCCCAGTACTTTGCAACCTCCAAGGCGCTTGGAGTGGCTTGCAGGAGATCAATCTTCGTGCAGGATGTAGGGCACAAAAGGCACTGGAGCATGTGGCTTGTGGTTTTTTCTTTTCCACAATTACAGGACGTATCTTCTGTTATGAAGCCCCATCTCTTCAGGTTGTCTACGGATCGTTCAACTCCTGATCGTAATCTGTTTAAAGATTTCCTCACCAGCCAGCTCTCGTTGTGTCCAGGTGGTAGTTCTTCAGCTTCTGGCGTCTGCAGGTGAGGCGTCGACGTCTTCCATAACTCCAGCCTTGCCTTCTCTGGTGAAATGGTGAGCTTCTCGGATGTTCTCAGGAAGCTCTTTCGCGATCTCAGCCGTTGCTGTGGTGGATTATGTCCGTGCAGTGAATGGGCACTGTCCTGTTCCACTTTCAGTTTCTCCTTGTTGGCAGCCACTGTTCTGCGTATCCATGGTGGCGCTATTCCAGCCAGGCAGTAGAGCTTATCAGTTGGGGTAGGTCTTAAGCAACCTGTGATCAACCTGCAGGCTTCGTTGAGAGCAATGTCTACTTGTCTGACATGAGATGACCTGTACCAGACTGGAGAAGTATATTCAGCAGTAGAAAAGCACAGTGCCATTGCAGAACAGCGAATAGTTTGTGGATGTGATCCCCACTGTGTCCCCGTTAGTTTGCGAATTAGGTTGTTTCGAGCGGAGATTTTCATTTTGGTGTTCTTGCAGTGAGTTTTGAATGTCAGAGTTCTGTCGAGAGTGACTCCCAAGTATTTAGGTGCGTGATGATGCTGGAGTTGGATGCCTGACCATGCAATATGTAGCTCACGATTAGCTTCCCTGTTCCTTAAATGAAAGGCACACACTTGTGTCTTCGAAGGGTGTGGTCTGAGTTGGTTCCAATTGTAGTAGCTTGACAGTGTTCTAAGTGCTGTTGTCAGGTTTCTTTCCACTCTTTCAAAGCATGAGCTCTGCGTAGCATGGGCTAGGTCATCTGCATATAAGAATCTCCTTGTGCCTGGGGTCAGTGGCTGCTCGTTGGTATAGATGTTGAAGAGAAGTGGAGCCAAGACGCTTCCCTGAGGTAGACCATTTTTATGCGCTCTCCAGCGACTGCATTGTCCTTGAAATTCAACAAAAAACCTGCGGTTTTGGAGGAGGGTGCTGAATAGTCTAACGAGGTGGGCGTTGTTGATCATATTGTATAGTTTTGCATGGAGTAACCGATGATGGACAGTATCATACGCTGCTGTGACATCCACGAAGACCACGCCTGTTACTTGACGGGTTTCAAAACCATCCTCTCTAAATTGAGTGAGATTCAAAAGTTGCCCTGTGCAGCTTCTATTTCGTCGAAATCCTGCTTGTTCGGGTATGAGAAGAGGGTCTATTACTGGTAGGATTCTATCCAGAATCATACGTTCGAACAGTTTATAAAGGTGACTCAAAAGGCTAACTGGTCTGAAATTCTTGGGATGATTTGCTTCCTTTCCAGGTTTCAGAAGAGCTATCACCTTGCTCTTTCGCCAGATCTTTGGTATTTGGCACTGGTTCATGCAGTTGTTGAAAAGCTGCAGGATCCACTTTCTTGTTTCTTGGCCGAAATTCTTGATTTGCTCCATACGGATGTCATCTAGACCGGATACTTTACCAGTTTTGCTCTCCTTAATAGCCTTGTTTAATTCAGATATCTCGAATGGGAGAGTCAGATCCCCCGTTTGTTCTTGGGCCTCTTGCTGTACTTTTGGAACTTTAATTCTATGGCTTCCTTTCCCATTCATGAGCAGTTCGTGTGTTATCTCATCTGCAATAATGTTGCAGTGTGCTGTGGATCTGGTTGGGTCATTATTGAGGCGTCTCAGTAATCCCCACGCTTTATGACGGTTTCTGATGAGATCAAAGTTCTTCCATAGTTTTAACCCAAGAATTCCTTTTGGGTTCTTTCAGAGATGCAATAAGTTTATTCCCAGCCGATAGCGTAGTCTCGCCGAATGGATCTTCTTCGAATAGTACCTTATACTCTGTAAATTGAGCACTGAGTTCTGAAGTTAGACCAGGAATGTATGATGTTCGACAACCCCGAGAAATTGCAATTCTGAAGCACCTCTTTACAGCCCTCACAAAAGTATCATACGAATCAGGTGAAGGTTCAATATTGGGAACTGCAGCGTCCAGCGTTTCTGTAAACTTCGGCCAGTTGGCTTTCCTGAAGTTAAATTCTCCTTCTGAACGGAACTGTCTATGGTATAACTGCTGCGTAAATTTCACACATGATCGGTCTGTGCTGTGTATTTGGAATAGGGTTGCAGACAGTTTTTATGCACTGCTGTGAGATGTTCTCGCTGCAAAGTATCAGATCGGGGTTGTATCCGCGTTTCCATCTGCCACTGTTGAAAGATGCAGGTTGCTTAGGGTCATGTATAAGGCTCAGATGATTGCCTTCCACCCATTCTTGTAACGCTGTACCATTCTCATCATCATGCTCATAGCCCCACGTGGTGCTGTGACTGTTGAAGTCACCAGTCATTATTTGTGTGTGTTGACTATAAAAGTTATCAGGTAGATTGATTTTGAGATCAACGTCCGGTGGTTTGTATACGGATGTGACTGTACAGCCTTTGATTTCCAAAGTTAAGATTTCAGTATCATTTGCTTCAGTAAAGGCTGATGATATTATTTTTATATCTGGTTGGACAAATATAGCACTTCCGTATTTTGGGTGGGGTCTTTCCGTAACCAGTTGCATTCCGTTTATTTTTGGTCTGCGCATTTCACAGCTTCTGCGGGTCTCCTGCATGCAGAGTACATCGCACTTAGTTTGTCTGCACAGCTCTTGTAACAGTTCTTCTTTTGGTGATGATATACCTTCTATATTCATCGATATGATGGTCAACTGTGGTCCTGAAAAGGACCAAGATGATGTTTCTGGCGTGAAAGGATCAGCCGCCAGAGAAACCTGACGCCCAGGGTACGCCCGATTGCAAGTCTTATCTTGGTCGGAAATCATTGCAGTCTTCGTGGAGACTCCTTTCATGGACCCCAGGAATGTGCTGATTTCTCGGAGAAAACACCTCGGACTTAGACAAAACCGGTTGGTTCAATACTTTACCATTGCTATATTAGTAGCGTCCCACACCACAACAAAGGTATGTGTTGGAACAACGTAAAAATTGCATTTTTTGGTTCACAAATAATTGCACAAGTCTTGGAGACACAATTCTTTTCAAAATTTATCTTGTAATGTAGTAGTGGTTTGGTTTCTACCGTTGATATTGCATGCATTGCCGGTGGCGCGTATGCACGGTCTGTTACACCATTCGGAGAGAGGAGGCAATAGTGGTGCCACAGAAGTTGCTCTGTCATCCGATAGTGGATCTAGGCGCGGTTTGAATCATGGCACCGATACCGGTGGGGGTATCTTGCGAGATCGACTTGGGTTGTTCACGCCAGAGGCGTGTTGTCGTTTGAGTATCGCAATTTTTCTCGCTGTGGTTCGATTATGATTATCACCAGTCGAGCGATGTGTTCTCGTTGGTCGTTTTCGGATGTGGTTTTACTTATGGATAATCGGCTATGGTACGATGTTTTTCGCTGGAGGTACTGTTTCGTCTGTGGCTCTCACTTAAGGATGATCTCCAGGAGTGGGATGATGTTCGTCTTCGTCTTAAAGTCTTTAGATTGTGGATCGCCAGCGCCAGAGATGAGTCATTGGCAAAGATTAACATTACGAGATGTGAGCACGTGGAGTGCGAGTCACAGTACTAGATTTTCAGGTAGATAGGAAGGAAATGGCGAATAGGACCAGATGAAAACTGAAGCTACTAATCGTTCTGCACTAAAAATATCTATAAGACCTGGTATTTTCATGTCATTGCAGCAGCTGTTAACTGATCGTGTATATATATATTCAGAGATATTGGTCAGTGTCAGATGGAAAAGTGAATTGTGCCAGTGTCTGAGCTGTCCTGACAGAACAGTAACAAGTGTATTGATGACAGTGAGCAGTATTCGACCGACATTCTGCTCCATATATCAGCATCAGCGTCCCCATCCACTAAGTTGACATCAGGAGAAGTATCAAAGTCCAGAGTAGAGTAAAGTAGAAAAGGATAGAGGTCGATAAACTTAACAGAGGGTAGAATAATTAGAATTTAGTGTTGCATGAAGTGAGAGTGTTTGAAGTATGAAAGTGCAGACTGTGCCGACATAGCCTACTGCAGTGCACGAGGGGTGTTGGGGACTAACATGGCAATGACATACACCACAGTAACGGCTTCAAACCAGAAAATGATTGTTTAGGTGTGTTTTTAGATAAGAGATTAATTTCTTGTTCTTTCGTTATTTACTTTAATGAAAGACAGCAGAATGACACTTTTTTCTCCATTAATAATACTGTAAAGTTTAATAAACTTCAGTTCATATATTTCTTATGATTCTCTATGTCTGTGTTTTTTGTCAACATTTATTGTAGGAACACAGCACAAAACTTGTGCTAAGGGTTGTGCAGAGGACTACGGCGACTGATTAAAGACCATGGCTGGGCATTGCTCTGTGCAGCACAGTCACCCATATCACAATGCGGCAAGCAGGGCTCGGGTGTTGCAGTGAGACCTTGGGCATGGCTGCCAATGTGACATCACAGCATGGGCGATGTCCCAGGACGAGAGACCAACTGACATGAAGTCACCACAGGGACGCGTTGCCTGCAGCCAGCAGGTAACAAAGATACGCCCCTGACTTCACGCAAACACTTAGAACCACCACAGTCTGACACAAGAGTCTTGAGGGACTCAACCTAAATCTAACGTGGGTGCTGACCAGAAAGGAGAAATTGCAGAGTGCTTGACTATGCGATTGATGTCTCCAGGCACTTGACACATCACTGACAACTGCTGCTGGGGGACTGTCTTCAACAGGAGCAACTGTTTTTCATCTGCTACCCCATCTATGATCTGTCAATAGGCCAGATGCCTACCTATTGCTGACATAGACTGGTTACAGTCCTGTGTCGACACTGCTGCCACCACTGATGATGTTAAGTAAAGGGCTTACCCTTCTCTTTGCATCAACTCACCCACTACACCTGCCACATCTTGAGTTCAGTGCTGTGTCTATATGTCCATTTAATGTTAAATTTAATTCTTGGACTCCCTAAAGACCTTTGAGAAGGGGCAGTAGGAGATTTAAAAATATATGTGTTTTTTAATTCTTATTTCTGTGTACCTCACTGTATTTATTTTATTAGGTTAAAGGTAATACTTTAAGGGACAACAATATTTTAGATGTGTGCTGAGGTACAAGGCCACTCTCATCTAAAATCTAAGACTGACAAAAGATCACACACAACAAACACATTAATATGCAAACCACCTTCTAAAATTGATTCATTTGTTTATTTTGTCTTTGTCATTTGTGTAAAGTCTCACTGTATTACACGTGTCATTTTCATTTTGTTTATTTTGTGTTAACACCATTTATTCTGTTGTACTAAGAGAACTAGTTTTGCTGATGCTTGGATGGAATTTGTCATGTCATTGTCCCTGGAAGATTGACTCATTGTGAATGCATAGACAGGGGTCACGAAATCTCTGAGGCAGAGAATCTCAATGCTCAACGATATCGTATTGTGGTTAGGAAATCCAATCATCTCTGATCTCAGCTTCAGTGTGAATGGGTTAGTTAAACGTCTGCATGACATTTTAACCATTCAGTCATTGTACTGACGGTCAGGGGTGTATGTCAAAGACCTGAGGGACAACAGGAATAATTCCGACATTCAAAATATCACAAACCATTAGCAGGTATGCAGCAGTGAGTGTGTGTATGACCGTTGAATGAAGACAAGACAAGGTGTGGTTTTCTTTTTTTCTGGGGGTTGTGGCTGGCAAAGCTTCATGGTCTGACATGTTAATCTCAAAGACCAATTAAGAGTATCATAATTTCTTCTGCTCTGTGTCACACTAAACTCTTTATTGTAGTTTGACATTCTCTCTACATAAATTATATGATAATGGGGAGGTAGTGAATGGTAGCAAGCCACTCTCTCACTTTCACTACTCTGTTGGCCAGATTAATATCGTTATTTTAGGTCATGATTTCTGTGTTCCCCAATACAACATTTGGTATGTGTCGTTTATGACTTTTCTGCCTGGAGTAATTGGGGATGGCCTGTGTAGCCTGTAGAGAACTTGTACCCAAGGTGCCATAGTGGAGGCAACAGAGAACTGGGATAAAGATGGATTGTGGTACGAAAATGTAGTGTCCAGTGGCCTGGCTGTGCGAATGATTTGGGAAGGCAACGCTGTGGGCATTGTGCATGCATAGGTGCCTCGGGCCATGACACTCTACTCTTTCCACCTTGGGTTGTAGCAAGAGGGTGCCAGCTCACAAAACGTTTTATCTGAGCCAGGCGACAGTCCACCGCAAAGGCAGCCAGATGGCAGAAAGTGGATTGTGGAAGCCATTTAAGAGAGACTGCGGGAATCTCAGCGTTTGTGCGTGTGGCAGAATGGTCATAAGTCTATAAGAATTCTCATGTAAGAAGCTGGGACGATAAGATCGGAGCAGCTGGTACACGTGTGTACTGGAGGCAAGACTGTAACTCCCCTGATGAAAGGAAGTCACCAGGTTCTTTCAGTGAGCGGAAAAAAAACATATATTTCACAGACACGACTGTGTGGGTAGCTTAATAGCCTTCTTTTTTCAGACAAGAGAGATTTTGAGTAGCTGTTGACTCCTCTCAGGACATTCGAAGCAAAGGCTTGCTGCCCTAACGTGGGAACCCCAGTGCTGTGTCTGGATTGGCTACCATACCAGCAGAGTAGTCAAGATGGGAGATTCAATGAGTGGAGGATAGTTTGATTCGTTTGTACGACATGGAAGCGGTTTTTTTTCCTGCTAATTCGACTCCTGTACGGGGCTTGATGGAATGTGATTGTGATTTTTTTTTCCTTTTTCGTCTTCTGATCCTCCACTGGTGAGAAACTTCAGGTCTTTCCTTAGTTGGTGAGACTTGTGGTATGCAACTTGTGGAGGACTAAGAGCCAGTGGCAGTTTTCAACTGTACCGACAGCGGAACTGCATATCGTCTCAAACATATCGTGTGTCCCGAGGGTAACTTATCCGGCCTGAGTCGCCCGTCTGACTTTTGACCATTCCAGCACGCACCGTCGTTCTTGTCACACAAATTGGTTAGCGAGACCAGTGAAAGTGTACATTCCAACTGAAATCTGCCGGGATTTCACGACTCCGATAGGGGAATTTCCCACGTTCTAATAATCAGAACGCCAGTCCGTGTAGTTTGCAAGTTTTAGTGGACGCATCAGAATATTACAGCTGCCGCCGCGCTCCGCCCATTGCCCACAGGGTTACATTTCATACTAGCGTCTGAATCAAGGTGAAAGGCTAAATCATTGCTGCACCGGCGTAGGGTTTTTAAATGGCATTCACAGTTCCCTGTCCTCCATGAACCATAGTTTGTGGTGTAGCTGGTCGTAGCTGATGTCATTTGAATAGAATTTGGCCTCACAGTGGATTCATGTAAACGACGTCTTATTGCGTTGTAAAAGGGATTAATTCATGGGAGAACTTGTACAGTTTTCATCCCAATGAATGCTTTGCCAACCAAACACCATTCCTTTCGTGATTTATGTTTGCCACATTTTTTGTAAGATTTATCGGCTCGATTGAATTTATAAAGGGATAAATAAAAACATGTCATCATTTTTGTAAACTCAAATACGCCACTGTTCTCATTCATACTCCTCCAGCCATTCATTACTTTTCTTTTTGTGTGGTGATACATGGATACACCAGCAATTCAGAATGTAGTCGTACTAAATTAATTTGATGATTAATCTGAGTTCTGAAAGTGACCACAGACAAAGGCAACAAAAGTGCCATGAGTAAATTCACTAATTTCATACATAAAAAGTAACGGAGCAGCTCGCGATTTGACAATTGTTGTGAAGATAATACTTTTCTTTATGTAAAGATAATAACTTTTAACATGAGTTGGACATATTTTTACGATAAAATAAGCGACCTCTTGCAGTATGGACTCAACAAGTCGTTGGAAGTCCTTCGCAGAAATATTCAGCCACGCTGCCTCGATTGGGAAAGTGTTACCTGTGCAGGATTTTGTGCACGAACTGACCCCTCGATTACGTCCTATAAATTTTCGAATAGATTCATGTCGGATGATCTGGGTGGCCACATCACCGACTCGAATCGTTCAGAATGTTCATCAAACCAATCCAAACAATTGTGGATCTGTGACGTGGCACATTGTCATCCGTAAAAATCTAATCGCTGTTGGGAACATGAAGTCTATGAATAGCTATAAATGATTTCCCAGTAGACGAACATAACCATTTCCAGTTCAGCTGGACCAGCAGAGCCATGTAACCACAGCCACACCACTGTGGAGCCACCACCAGATTGCACAGTGCCTGGTTGACAACTTGGGTCCATGGCTTCGTGGAATCTGCACCACACTCGACCCCTACCAACTACTCTTACCAACTGTAATCGGGACTCGTTTTACGAGGCAACAGCTTTCCAGTCATCTAGCATCCCCCGGCCGGAGTGGCCGTGCGGTTCTAGATGCTACAGTCTGGAACCGAGCGACCGCTACGGTCGCAGGTTCGAATCCTGCCTCGGGCATGGATGTGTGTGATGTCCTTAGGTTAGTTAGGTTTAAGTAGTTCTGAGTTCTAGGCGACTGATGACCTCAGAAGTCGCATAGTGCTCAGAGCCATTTGAACCAGCCATCTAGCGTACAACCACTATGGTCATGAGTCCAAAAGAGATCCTGCAGGAGACATTGTGCTGTTCGCAACGTCGATCGTCTGCTGCCATAGGTCATTAAAGTCACATTTGGCAGCACTGTTCTGACGGGACCGTTCGTCATACGTCCCATATTGATTTCTGCGGTTATTTCACACAGTAGTGTTTGTCTGTTAGCCTAACTCTACGCAAATGCCGCTGCTGTCGGTCCTTAAGTGTGCTCCGGCACACTCTCGACTCTGTGGATCTCTGAATGCTGAATTTCTAAACGATTTCCATTATGGAAAGTCCCATGCGCCTAGCTCCAACTATCATTTCGCGTTCAGAGTCTGTTAATTCCTCTCATGTGGCCAAATTCACGTTAGACATCTTTCCAAATGAATCACCTGAGTACAAATGGCAGTTCCGCCAGTGCACTGCCCTTGTGTACTACTGCCATCTATACATGTGCATATCGCTACCCCATGGCTTTTGTCACGTCAGTGTACATTCGCCTGCCTACGTCTTCAGTCGTGTCATCAGGACTCAGCTCGAAGCTGAACACTTCACTGAAGACAGTTATACTACTTAATGAGATTCCAGGACGAAGACGTGTCTGGAGATGCCGCAGTGGATGAATACCAACCTGAATATCACCTGCCATACACTTCGAGGACCAGAAGTGACAGTGTTGGCTCCATTTTACGAGTTAACCACAGTCCCTCAACTCAGTGAGCTCTCATAACTCCAATGTGTTCGCACACATCTAACTTGCAATTTATAGGCAAATGTTCCTGAACCTATGGCCAGAATCCAGAATTTTCGTCAGCTATAGTCAACGACATATAATATCATACAGTTGAAGAGCGCACATATAATAGCTAAAAAAGCTTTTCAGGGCAGAAAAAAGAAAAAAAAATTCAGGGGGAGGATTTGTTTCTGGGGACAGGAGGGAGCTAAAATAAATTTTTTTATATCTGGTAGGAGGCGGCGACATTTCTTTTCATAGCCGTAGCCCTTTCTTGTCATCAGCAGCACCCCTACATCAAAGCAGAACGTTGACGATATTCTATACCCCGTTTTGTTACTCTTAATTGTAAGCCATCCTGGGCTTGCATTTCAGTAAGTTAATGCCCACCTGCACACAACAAGAGTTTCTACAGCTTGTCTTTGGGCTTGCCGAACACTAACTTTGCCAGAAGGATCACTGGATCTCTCCAAAATTGAGAGCGTTTGGAGCATTATGGGCAGGATCCTCCCTCCAGCCTGGGATCTTGATGGTCTGATTCGCCAGCTGGACAGAATTTGGCACGATACCCCTCAGGAGGATATTCAACATCTCTATCAGTCAACGCCAAGCCAAATAAATGCTTGCATAAGGGCCACGGGTGGACCAACGCACTATTGGCTTGCTCTGTTTGTGAAGCTCTTTCCTTTGTATAAATACATTTGAACATTTCTACTCGTTGTAAATATCTAACTAACACAAACTATGCATTTATAGTAATAAGATGCTGAAGCCAAAACGAAATTATTTCGTGAATTAGTTATGTTAAGTGATGAATGTTTTCACGTTCTTCTAATTACTATAAGATTTGCTAACCTACATCGTTTCTTAAGATTCTTAATGGATTACCTAAGCTTTTCTATTTGTAAATAACATTGTGCTAGATGTAACAATGCACCATGAATTATTCAAGACATGTTGTATCATAACCTTAGGACAGGGTTTATCTCTTTTATTCATGCCACTTGGCACATGGTATCTTCTCATATGCGATTTTATTTGGCTTTCCTTCCGTCTTTCTCCTTTTCCAGTCCTTAGTTAGATACAGGGACACTCGCAAAGATAGAACAATGGTAACAAAGGTCTGATGTACACAGTTCCAATAACTGTAAATCAATTTCATTTGTATCAGGCTACTGAGAGTTGGGGGACAAGGGCGGCACCAGCACATTTTGTTAGTGCGGGTTGCCTACATCAGGGGCAGGTATGGACTCAATGGCTAAACTATTGCTCTCATTTGATTGACAGGTATTTAACCTATTATCCTCCATTGATTGACAGGTACTTAGCCTGTTGTTCAGTTAAAAGGATCCTTCCTTTTCATTGACAGGTTCTTAAGCTATTGTTTCCCCCTGCCACCCCCCAGGAAACCTCCCTCTCGCTGGTGATATCATTTAGATTAACTATTGCATTAAATTTATCAATTAATTAACCTCACCTCCTCTGCTAATCCCCCTAACCTCCCTCCTACCCGTCCCCTCTCCCTGGTGCCCACCCCCAGAAACTGGTGGGAAGTTCAAATTTCAGCAGGACAATGCAACATACCATGGTTAACTCGAGCAAAATAAGAAAATGGAGGGGAAATAGATCACTTGGGCTTCCTCCACTAAGGATAATGCTTGTGCAACACTATACAAACATGCTCACAGCACTTAAACAGCTGAAATTAATGCAGTGCGCAAACACTTACTGCACATAATAAACATTTTTGAACTATCACCAACCAAAATGTATCAGTAAACTGCCCCCTACAGAACTCCAAGGTGCTCATGTGAATTGCCATGCTCACACAGGTCCCGTACATAAGGCACCTCTGGGCCACGCAAGCATGTTTACCATTGCTGGCACAATGCCTCTCTACCTGTGGATACTGACATCACAGGTCTCGCTATAGCAATCTGTTCTAGTGCTTCCCAGAATAGCACAGAGTGCATTGTTCCTAGCGAACATAATGGAACATGTGAGCTGCATCTAGCCACGTATGCATTTATACCCCCAGTGTGGCTAACACATCGTTGTGAAATGTTAACATGGCGCTCACCATCTAAAAGGTTCTCAATGTTATACTGATGTCACATGGCTATGTAAATGAGAGCCAAGTTGACCTCTGAGAAATTGGTAAAGTGGTGCAGAAATAGTTAACGGTCGCTTTTGTAGGAGCTTCTGTGCTGTCTCAGCTTGTCCGCATGGAAAGTGTGGTCCTAACAGAAACTGTTTACGAAAATAGCCCAGAATAGCGCCGAATGCATTCCTCCTGATGGTCCCAACATGACACTCCGTCCATCGCATGTTACCCTTAATGGAAGTCGCGACATCCTGCTTTCAGCATATCTCTCAGAAACACTAATGCTCTCACTGTAATGTAGAGGCTCCTATATCCCGGCACAAATGATGCCCTGTGAAAGAATGGAGCGTTCTGATCAGCTCTTACTGAATTTACCAGCCAAATTACTGAATAACTGTCTGCCTTTTTCTTTCTTCTGCATGTGAGACTTTCAGTGGCAAAACTATTTTGTACAGATCGCCATATTGGTCTGACAGTTATTTTTATAAAATGTTTATAAAAGGTGAATGTAAGAAAATAAATAAAATGAATTATAATTTATAATGTCCATATGGTACTGTATCTATTTTATTTCTCAAAACATATCTTTTATCATCATGAGGACTCAATGCTTTCTTGTTTACTTCATATAGGTAAGAAAAACACATCGCTATGCTTTTGACTACCCAATTTGAACTACTTTCTGAAAACAATTAAATTTTATACCTTTTACTAATAATTTTTGCATCTCTAGTCCTAACTACTTTTTTCCAAACCTAATAAATTTTCTCCACTATAAATGGGAGTTGAAACTGAACTGTCTTCTACAAAAAATAATAAATATTCTATAACAGAATTTTTTGGAAATGAAGTAAAACCAAACAACGAAAGATTTCGGTTATGGTTACTTACTGATAATTTGAATAATAGTAATCTTGTTACAAAACTGGAGATATAATATACACAAGTGGAGAACAAAAATTAGAAGAAATTAAGTCTATTGCAGAACCATTTTGCGATAACATTATCATAGTTAAAATAACAGCTCTTGCCGATTGTGAAGGAGAAATGAAAAATGGCAAATTTCTTGTAAAAAAGGAAGCATGTGCTGGTTTTAATATTATTTTAAGATCTAGATTTTCTAAATTTTATTTGGCAAGACATGGAGTTAATGCAAAAATTCCATATTTATTAGATTCCTATACACAAAAAATTAAAGATATTGAACAAATTATTAGCAAAAATATAAAAACTACAGAACAAAAATATAAAAACCCTGTTGTCATTCCTTACAAATACAATTACCAGATGTTAAACTCAATACACTTTTAACAGAATTACCAGAAATTTTAGAAGAATTTAAAAAGGAATGCTATTATTTATTGGATTTAGACATAACACAAGATTTCGCAGGAATTTTTAGTAATGAAGAAATGTGCAAATATTTAACAAATAATTTTAATTTTCAAATGCAAGGAGTATATAAAGGAGAATGCAATGTAACAGTTAACAACAATTCTGTTAAAAAGACTGTTTAACATGGATAAACTCTAGTTCTGGAGTGAAAATATACAACAAATTTATTTGCCAGTTAACAGGCCCAGCAGTTGACAAACAGCTTGGAAACCATATTATAGACTTTCTAAATTGTCCAGAGAGTAGATTAAAGAAATATTCGCTTCTTAATTAGCTAAAGAAAATGGAATTACAAGACTGGAAACAACTATTTATAATTATATTAATCCAGATTTCCAAAGAGATCAGGAATGTGATCCATTAACAGACTGTTTACAATTAACAACAAACACTAGGAAATACTTCAAGAAGGCTCCATTTAATTCTGTTCCAGTCGCTAAAACGTGGCAAAAATTACCAGATACTCTCCAAAACAGTTGTTGCCCTATTTACAACAATCTTTGGCAATACGTCTATGGGGGAAACAGAAACACGAAAAATTTAACAGGCATACAAATAAAAATTAAAACAGAAAATAAAGATGAAAGAGAAAAATTAGTTAAATGCGTTTTATCTGCTTTTAGTTTTAACTTGTTGCCTATTAACTGCATAGTAATATAATAGTGGAGGAGACATATTTTTCTAAATCCAATAGCTCGTTTTTCCACAACACCGAAGAAAATAAGTATCAAACACTTGGGACTGATAGAAACATATAATGTTTTACCATTTGTGTCTAGAAAAAGAATAAATACAACCAGTAAATTTTCTCCATTTCCTATTCGAGAAATTGAACTAAAACATGCCATATATTTGCAATCCACTACAAAAGAGATAACAAGAATTAGAAAACTTATACACACAAAAAAATAAAACTAGAATATTTTAATAATACACAATCTTTAAAGGAAGAACACAAGAATGTTTTGGAGAAGGAACAAAAAATAAGAGAAACACAAGAAGAAATAAAAAAATTGTTTTGAAAGACAGTGGATAGATTTTGCCACAAATGAAGTATATAAAATTTATTATTTATTCTCGAGACATGAGAAACACCTTAGTTGACTTTGTAAATTATAGGGATGATTTGGAATCTGTTACATCAATGACATCAGTAGTCGCAAGTGGAAATACCAGTTGCTCTATTTTTTTCGAGTTTATGTGAAGAGGTTTACGCAGGCAGGATAAGTTTCTAGTTACTCAGTGGCTTACAGCACACTCCACCTCACTGTAGTTTTGGGTTTCTAGAGAAATAATTTCCAGTATCTGTCTTCAGAATAATGTTGCGCTAGCGATACTGCTGTGCAAGCAACATTGCTATGTGCTTGATATCAAGAAGTATCGTGTATAGGCTGGCCGGAGTGGCTGCTCGGTTCTAGGCGCTACAGTCTGGAACCGAGTGACCGCTATGGTCACAAGTTCGAATACTGCCTCGGGCATGGTTGTGTGTGATGTCCTTAGGTTAGTTAGGATTAATTAGTTCTAAGTTCTAGGCAACTTATGACCTCAGAAGTTATGTCACATAGTGCTCAGAGCCATTTGAACCATTTTTGTCATATAAATGGTATAATATTCTGTCAAACCATGTGAAAATACTTGTGTTCTTGTAATTCCAGAGTCTGGAGGTTGGTGTAGAAAGCAAGCAAGCAGGTCGGGACCAGAAATGGTGATGGCTTTGTGGCAAGGGGAACCGACCCATCCTTTGTACAACAGTCTTCACGACATATGTACGAGTGTCACGCAAAAATGGGATGATATTCTGACAAACAATGTGAAATTGCATATGTTCTTGTAATCCCATAATCTGGAGATGGGTGTAAAAAGCAAGCAAGCAAGCAGGTCAGGACCCGAAACAGGAACACCTGTGTGGCGAGGGGAGCCGACCCCAACTTTGTACAACAGTTCTGAGAGTGACTTTGGTCCACTGAGAGAGCTCTGGTCACACTGCAGTGGTGGATGAACACCCGACTTTGCTGGAAATATCTAGTGCAGCGAGGATTATACCTACAGTGCATATGCTTATGCTGTCTGTCTTTGCAGTACATGTGCGAGTGTCTGGAAGTTGATAGCTATATGCATGACGCAAAATGGACGATTTTGTATGGCACAGGATATGAATTGTATGTTTACTACATCGACATGGTACGCGATGATATATTGCCGGGTTGGAGATTGGTTTCGCGCTCTAACATTCAAGCTTCCGTTCTCGGTGGCAGAGCAGCGTAATTGAGCAAGTATCTTCATGTATTTGACGATCCATAGGTCACTTTTTCAGGGTTTAATTGTCAGTGCAATTTGGCGATCTGTACACAATAGTTTGGCCACTGAAAGTCTCGCCTGCAGAAAGAAAGGAAAAGGCAGACAGTGATTCCACAATGGCAGCATCAGTAAAATGGCAGGTAAATTCAGTAAGAGCTGAACAGAACGCTCCATTCTTTCACAGGTCATCCTTTGTGTTGGGACATAGGAGCCTCTACATTGCAGTCTGAGCGTTTGCGTTTCTGGGCGGTATGCTGAAGGCAGGATGTCGCAACTTTCAGTAAGGGTAACATGTGATGGACAGGGTGCCATGTTAGGACCATCAGGAGAAATGCATTCGGCGTTATTCTGGGCTATTTTCGTAACCAGGTCCTTTTAGGACAAGAATTTCCATGGGGACAAGCTAATACAGCATGAAAGCTCCTACAAAAGCGACTGTTAACTATTTCTGCAGCACTTTACCAATTTCTAAGACGTCGACTTGGATCTTATTTACATAGCCATGTGACATCAGTATAACACGAAGAACTTTTTAGATGGTGAGTCACCATGTGAACATTTCACAGTGATGCGTCAACCACGCTGGGGATGTAAATGCATGCATGGCTAGGTGCAGCTCGAATGTCCCATTAGAATCACCAGGAACAATGCATTCTGTGCTCCTCTGGGAAGCATTGGAACAGATTTATACTCGTATAGTGTGACCTGTGATGCCTGTATCCACAGATAGAGAGGTATCACACCAGCAATGATAAACATATGCATATGACCCAGAGGCGTCACAGATATGGGACCATGTAGGAGATCTGTAGGGGCGCAGTTCACTGATACTTTGCAATTGATGATAGTTCAAAAGCATTTTTTACGTTCAATGAGTGTTTGTGCACTGCATTATTTTCGGCTGTTTAAGCGCTGTGTGCATGTTTGCATAACATTAGACATGGATTATCTTTTGACAATTTATGAGTTGTTTTAGTGTCTGTAGCATTATTTTGTGAACATGTATGTAGGCTGTGCAATGCATGATTTCGACAGTTGACGATTAGCAAACGTATTTGCAGTACCTTTTACATCCATTATTTTGACATTTTACGAGTTGTTTGCGTCTCTGCACATCAGTGTACTGCATTATTTCGGTGATTTACGAGTAGTTTTCAGGTCTGTAGACTATTTACTGCGACCACAAGCACGCGTGGATGAATGTTTTGTATCAGTGTAATAAATAAAGTACGTGAAATCCGTCCCTATATAAATTGTATGCATTATTTGGACAATTTATAGTTAATGAGCGTTTCTGCACATCAGTGAACTGCATTATTTCAGTGATTTACGAGTAGTTTGCAGTTCTGTAAGCTGTTAAATGCCTTATTTCGACAGTTTACAATTAGCAAGCTGTTTGCAGAGCATTATGCGTACATTATTTTGACAATTTACGAGTTCTTTGCATGTCTATACATCAGTGTACTGCATTATTTCGGTGATTTACAGGTGGTTGGCTGGTCTGTAGGCTGTGTATTGTGACCTCAAGCACTCCAGAGTGGGTGTTTTATATCAGTGTAATAAATAAACTATGTGAAATCCGTCAGTAAATAAAATACACTCCATCCCTTCTCCAGCAGCCTAGAACAGGCTCAGTCCTTTTCCCGCCATTTTCCCCCCAGACTGCCATCTTTGATTATGTCACAGAAGAGACGACCACACCCTCTGGTGGCAGTACTATGTACTAGGTCAGTTGGACTCTGGAACTCATGGTGGATACACAGCATGGAGCTACTGCCTCAAATTGTTTAAATGAAAACTGCCTGCAAAATAAAGACTTACATCCATCCTATCCAGCAGCCCACCAAAGGCTGGGTCCTTTCCGCACCAATCCCAAGGAAGAGCTGGCGGTCGAATGAGTTTGGTTAGTGTACATAGCCCAATGACCTATTTTCCCACCATTTTCTTAGGTTAGTGGAGGTAGACATGGTGAGTTGCATTGTCCTGTTGGAATTTGAACTTCCCAACATTTTCAGGGGGAGGGGACGGAGGGAGGATGGGGGAGGTGGGAGGGGAGGGGATTTACAGGAGGGAGAGAGGTCAATTAATTGATCATTTTAAGGAAATTGTAAATCAAATTGAAATCTGATGTGTACCTGTTGCACCAATGGGGAAGTTTCCTGGGGGGATGGAAGGGGTGGGGGAGGGAACAATAGGTTAAGAACCTGTCAATGAAAAGGAAGGATCCTTTTAGCAGAAGAATAGGCTAAGTATCTGTCAATCAACGGAGAATGATAGGTTAAGTACAAGTCAGTCAAAGGAGATCAAAAGGTTTGCCCCTGAGTACCTTCCTGCCCCTGTTGTAGGCAACCCGCACTAACAAAATGTGCTGGTCCCGCCCTTATCCCCCTACTACTATCACACCCAGAAACATGTTTTGATTTGTGGGATCAAACACGATCTCATAATTACTATATCTGTGATTTCACTTCTGCATTGTAAGAGAGATGTTTACGATCCGTGGGACATGGAAACTTTGCTTATTCTTGAGTGGACATAATTTCAGATGATTTAGGGCGAAAATGAAGTGCTAAAAGGATTAGCCCATGACTACCACATTAAGTTACAGACACCAACGTCTGTGATGATATGCTGCAGCGCCCGAAGTGCAACACTCAAACATATGAAAACAGATAATGCAATGGTGCTCACGTCAGGCGGACTGGGTGCTGGTTGCAGCGATGTGGATAATTCATAATGCATGGACGCTTTCTGTTTTCAGAAGATTCTGCAGGAGGTGGTCATCCACATGCACTTACGCATGCTTAAAGAGCAATGTGACCGCGCTCAAGAACTAAACCAATCCTGTACGTGGTATGAATCTTCAGTTCGGTGTTCCTCGAACCGCCAAACAGTTCGCATACTTTGAATGAGATTTTCACTCTGCAGCGGAGTGTGCGCTAATATGAAGCTTCCTGGCACATTAAAACTGTGTGCCGGACCGAGACTCGAACTCAGGACCTTTGCCTTTCGTGGGCAAGTGCTCTACCATATGAGCTACCCAAGCACGACTCACGCCCTGCCCTCACAACTTTAGCCAGTACCTCGTCTCCTACTTTCCAAACTTCACAGAAGCTCTCCTGCGAACCCTTGAAAGGTCCCGAGTTCGAGTCTCGGTCCGGCACACAGTGTTTTAATCTGCCAGAAAGTTTCAGTTCGGATACCTTGTTTGCAGAGGCACCCACCGAACGAATACCAACAATTTGCCTACATTCAAATTCGCTTAACTACGACATCATGCGTCACATATACATAAAATACTGTTCTGGCTGTGACCGACACTTGCAACGTGCTAAGGGTATTGCACAGTTGCCGTATGTGATCAAATAGAGCAGCGTAAAATGCAAGCTTGGCTACTGTCTCCATTTATGTTCAAGCATGCATTTCTCGTGGTGTTTCCATAGTTCTGTCCATACCTTGCGTATTTCAAAGAAAACTGAGGTTATAAAAGTAATGGGAGAGCGATATGGACGTACACAGATGGCGGTAGTATGGCGTCATCTGAGGTCATCAGTCCCCTAGAACTCAGAACTACCTAAACCTAACTAACCTAAGGACATCACACCCATCCATGCCCGAGGCAGGATTCGAACCTGTGACCGTAGCGGTCACGCGGTTCCAGAATGAAGCGCCTAGAACCGCTCGGCCACAGCGGCTGGCCTAAAAGAGTAGTGCATTGTCGGAGTTGTCATTAGTACTCAAGTAGTTCATGAGACGAGATTACCGACGTCATTATGGTCGCACGACGGAAGTTAAAATATCTTGAACGCGGAATGGTAGTTTGAGCGAGACGCATGGGACATCCCATTTAGGAAGTCGTTAGAGGATTCAGTATTCCGAGATTTGCAGCGGCAATAGTGGGCCACGAATACCAAATTTCAGACATTACCTCTCACCAGGGACAACGCAGAGACCTACGACCTTCACATTCCACTCCGTGGAATATGCGCAGAAATCAATGTGGGACGCTCGACGAATGTATCTGTTAGGATAGTGCTGCGAAATTTGTCGTTAATGGGCAATGGCAGCAGACGACCGACGCTAGTGCCTTTTCTAACAGCACGACATCGCCTGCAACGACTCTCCTGTTCTCGGATGGATGCTAGGTAACTAGAAAACCATGGCGTGGTCAGATGAGTCCTGATTGTTGGTAAGAGCTGATGGCAGACTCCAACGAAGCCATGGACCCAAATTTTCAGTAAGGCACTGTGCAAACTGGACGTTGTTCCATAATGGTATGGTCTGTCCAGAATGACATTTTCACTCTGCAGCGTAGTGTGCGCTGATATGAAGCTTCCTGGCAGATTAAAACTGGGTACCAGAGCGAGACTCGAACTCGGGACCTTTGCCTTTTGCGGGCAATTGCTCTACCAACTGAGCTACCCAAGCACGACTCACGCCCCGTCCTCACAGCTTTACTTCGGCCAGTACCTCGTCTCCTACCTTTCAAACTTTACAGAAGCTCTCCTGCGAACCTTGCAGAACTATCACTCCTGAAAGAAAGGATATTGCGGAGACATGTCTTAGCCACAGCCTGGGGGATGTTTCCAGAATGAGATTTTCACTCTGCAGCGGAGTGTGCGCTGATATGAAAGTTCCTGGCAGATTAAAACTGGGTGCCAGAGCGAGACTCGAACTCGGGACCTTTGCCTTTCGTGGACAAATGCTCTACCAACTAGTTCGCAGGAGAGCTTCTGTAAAGTTTCGAAGGTAGGAGACGAGGTACTGTCAGAAGTAAAGCTGTGAGGACGGGGCGTGAGTCGTGCTTGGGTAGCTCAGTTGGTAGAGCACTTGCCGGCGAAAGGAAAAGGTCCCGATTTCGGGTCTCGGTCCGGCACACAGTTTCAGTCTGCCAGGGAGTATGGTATGGTCTGTGTTTGCGTGGAATAGACTGGCTCCTCTGTTCCAGCTGAAGCGGTCATTGACGGGAAATGGTTATGTTAGGCTTCTTTGAGACCATTTCGAGCCATCATGTCACCATGCCACAATTGTTCACGACTGGTTTTAAGAACATTCTGGACTATTGTCTACTCAGATCGCCCGACGTGAACCCCATCGAACATTTATGGGACATGATCAAGAGGTCAGTCAAATCACAAAATCCTGCTCCAGCAACAGTTTCGCAATTGTGGTCGGCTGTAGAGGCAGTACAGCTCACTTGTCTGCACGGGACTTCAACGACTTGTTGACTCCATGTCACGTCGTGTTGTTACACTATCCCGTGCAAAAGGAGGTCCGACACGTTATTAGGCGCCTTCCCACGGCTTTTGTTCCCTCAGTGTATAGCCTCCAGAGGACATACTGAAACTTCCCCTTTGAACAATTATACATGACTGTGCTTAACCTGACACATAATATTTTGTTAGCGCAATGCAATCTGACTTTAAAAAATCCCTACAAAAGAATGGCCCTGACTAACATTAAACTATACCTTTCACAAATCACTTACCTCACAAAAATCTTCGCTGCTCAAGCTACTGCAATACAGCGAGCGCCACTACTGCCAGCTAAATAAAAGATTCAAACTATGGAAGGCACTAACTACTGATAGGGATAGTTAGCAAATGAAAGATATTAGTAGAGAACAAACAATGTATTTACCTTGATATCATCATATATAAATATAACAGTTCATGACAAATTACAAATCTCCGCCATCTCTCTCCCCACATCCACCACTGCTGGCGGCTCACCTCCAACTGCGCAACGCTACGCGCTGTTCACAGCCAGCTGCCTAACACTACAATGGCGAGTATTACAACAATGCAAAGCAGCCACAGACTGCACACAGCACAGCCAGT
This sequence comes from Schistocerca piceifrons, assembly GCF_021461385.2. Lineage (NCBI taxonomy): Eukaryota > Metazoa > Arthropoda > Insecta > Orthoptera > Acrididae > Schistocerca > Schistocerca piceifrons. The sequence continues at coordinate 773,399,639 of NC_060140.1, read as the reverse complement.
GATTTTCATATTGAGCGCTACGTAACGTTGCCAATAAGAGAACATAAACAGCCTACTTACATAGAGAAAACATAAACAGCCTACTTACATAGCCCCCATGCTCCCCACAAAAAAAATTTTACAAATTGGGTTGGGCAGTGGCCAATACAGATTTGAAAAAATTTTTCATAATTGCAATAACAAAGATATCAAATGCACACACTTATTGATACAATGTTGGTCAAAAGCTAAAAATTTCTCACAGTCCATAAAGACAGTCCAGATTGTTCATCACAGTAAAAATGCAGAGTTTTTCTCAAAGTCTGAGCGGTAAAAGAAAATGCACATAGAAGTAGTGGATTTCCATGCAGTCTTCAAGAAGTAGTGTCCTTCCATCAGAAAGACAGTGCTGACTCTTGACATGCTGACAGGTAATGGGCCACAACAGAGGAAACCCACAGCAGAGTCATTCGACGTTTTGAAGAATACTGGTAGGTAGGTCATCACAGAGTAGACCCACTGTAGTCCTGGTAGAGATTACGGTATTGGTGGGCCATCAGAGTCGCAGACCCACTGCAGTCCTTGCAGAAATAATGGTACTGGTTAGTCAGCAAAGGTGTAGATCCACTGTAGTCCTAGTAGAAATAATGGTATTGGTGGGCCATCAAAGATGCAGACCCACTGTAGTCCTTGTAGAGATGTCCAGCAGCCATCTGTTGCGATTGTGCAGGTGCAGATTCACCATCGAAGAGTCTTGCGGAGAACATAGCAAGTCCATAAACCACCACGTGCACTCACAAAGTTTTTGGAATTGTCCTTAGAACCAGCAATGCTGTTATCCAGTCCCTTGCTGAATTATCAACACACGTGCAAACACTAACAGTCCCTATTTCTCACATATTGTCCATATACTATGACCAACAGAAACGTGTGCAGTGAAATGTAACTCACAAGTTACTTAATTTGATGAACTGGTGTCAAGTACAATTTTATAACATGAGAATACAATTACAAAGATACAGAAAACATCATTAAAAACATAACAAATAGATAACCTGACACACAATATTTTGTTAGCGCAACGCAATCTGACTTTAAAAAATCCCTACAAAAGAATGGCCCTGACTAACATTAAACTATACCTTTCACAAATCACTTACCTCACAAAAATCTTCGCTGCTCAAGCTACTGCAATACAGCGAGCGCCACTACTGCCAGCTAAATAAAAGATTCAAACTATGGAAGGCACTAACTACTGATAGGGATAGTTAGCAAATGAAAGATATTAGTAGAGAATAAACAATGTATTTACCTTGATATCATCATATATAAATATAGCAGTTCATGACAAATTACAAATCTCCGCCATCTCTCTCCCCACATCCACCACTGCTGGCGGCTCACCTCCAACTGCGCAACGTTACGCGCTGTTCACAGCCAGCTGCCTAACACTACAATGGCGAGTATTACAACAATGCAAAGCAGCCACAGACTGCACACAGCACAGCCAGTGATTTTCATATTGAGCGCTACGTAATGTTGCCAATAAGAGAACATAAACAGCCTACTTACATAGAGAAAACATAAACAGCCTACTTACATAGCCCCCATGCTCCCCACAAAAAAAATTTTACAAATTGGGTTGGGCAGTGGCCAATACAGATTTGAAAAAATTTTTCATAATTGCAATAACAAAGATATCAAATGCACACACTTATTGATACAATGTTGGTCAAAAGCTAAAAATTTCTCACAGTCCATAAAGACAGTCCAGATTGTTCATCACAGTAAAAATGCAGAGTTTTTCTCAAAGTCTGAGCAGTAAAAGAAAATGCACATAGAAGTAGTGGATTTCCATGCAGTCTTCAAGAAGTAGTGTCCTTCCATCAGAAAGACAGTGCTGACTCTTGACATGCTGACAGGTAATGGGCCACAACAGAGGAAACCCACAGCAGAGTCATTCGACGTTTTGAAGAATACTGGTAGGTAGGTCATCACAGAGTAGACCCACTGTAGTCCTGGTAGAGATTACGGTATTGGTGGGCCATCAGAGTCGCAGACCCACTGCAGTCCTTGCAGAAATAATGGTACTGGTGAGTCAGCAAAGGTGTAGACCCACTGTAGTCCTAGTAGAAATAATGGTATTGGTGGGCCATCAAAGATGCAGACCCACTGTAGTCCTTGTAGAGATGTCCAGCAGCCATCTGTTGCGATTGTGCAGGTGCAGATTCACCATCGAAGAGTCTTGCGGAGAACATAGCAAGTCCATAAACCACCACTTGTGCACTCACAAAGTTTTTGGAATTGTCCTTAGAACCAGCAATGCTGTTATCCAGTCCCTTGCTGAATTATCAACACACGTGCAAACACTAACAGTCCCTATTTCTCACATATTGTCCATATACTATGACCAACAGAAACGTGTGCAGTGAAATGTAACTCACAAGTTACTTAATTTGATGAACTGGTGTCAAGTACAATTTTATAACATGAGAATACAATTACAAAGATACAGAAAACATCATTAAAAACATAACAATATAGATAACCTGACACACAATATTTTGTTAGCGCAACGCAATCTGACTTTAAAAAATCCCTACAAAAGAATGGCCCTGACTAACATTAAACTATACCTTTCACAAATCACTCACCTCACAAAAATCTTCGCTGCTCAAGCTACTGCAATACAGCGAGCGCCACTACTGCCAGCTAAATAAAAGATTCAAACTATGGAAGGCACTAACTACTGATAGGGATAGTTAGCAAATGAAAGATATTAGTAGAGAACAAACAATGTATTTGCCTTGATATCATCATATATAAATATAGCAGTTCATGACAAATTACAAATCTCCGCCATCTCTCTCCCCACATCCACCACTGCTGGCGGCTCACCTCCAACTGCGCAACGCTACGCGCTGTTCACAGCCAGCTGCCTAACACTACATTGGCGAGTATTACAACAATGCAAAGCAGCCACAGACTGCACACAGCACAGCCAGTGATTTTCATATTGAGCGCTACGTAACGTTGCCAATAAGAGAACATAAACAGCCTACTTACATAGAGAAAACATAAACAGCCTACTTACAATACAAAGTAATGGCAGTACATCTCGGGACACCCGTTTTGCGGAGTAGAGATACCGTCCTGGGGCTACTGTGATCAGTTTGTGGAACCTGTTGCTTGTTAGTAGTGACTGTATTTAGCTATCCTGCGTATTAAGTTCAGTAATACCAGCACTTAAAGTACTGTACTCATCTTTTTAAGAGCTATGTCTTGTGGCTAAAAGGGGTACATAGTACTACTGAAAGCATTTTGTCTCTCCCTTTGTGAGAAAGAAATTTATATTAAACAGTCAGAAACATACTCACCCCCTTGTGTAGAAAATCTTCTCGAAAACCTTGTTCCATAGTCCTAAGTCATTTAAATGAAACCAGCGGAAAAATGCTCCTATCGGAGCACAAAATGGCGAATATGCTCCTCTATATTAAAAGACTCCGACTGAAAAGTGAGGTACTAGCCGCTTCAGTTCACCTCCCTCAGCATCTTTAAAACACCCACAAGATTTTGATATACGATCGTATTCGTACTGTTTTTAATATGCAACTCACCTCTCACTTACGCAAGTTCTCCTTACTGTAACTCGCTCATATCCACTAATCCTTCGCTGGAAGTCGATCGTACCTATCCACTTCCACTTGTCCATTCCCACTCACGTAGTCAGTTCAGCTCCTTGTCATTATCTCTCTGTGTCTTTGCATATGCTTTAGTACTATGACATGCGGTTCCCAGAACCACTATGGTGATAACGGAGACATTTTGCAGTATATTTCATCGGGCTACGTCACTTTATAAGCTACGTTTTCACCTCACACGGGATATTACGTTTGTATTTTGTGTACAATGATCAGCCAGAAAAATTACGATTAAAGATCTTCTATCGATGTAAACAGTCCAGGAGATAACAGCGTCACCTGGTGAGGAATCATTGCTAGTCAGACACATGCATGATGCATTTAGTACCAGTGCGTGTGCTCCCGTGTGTAGGATTGGGAAGACGCGCGATCTATCTGAGTTTGACCGACGGCAGATTATAATGGCCCGGAGGCTCACCACGAGCATTTCGGAAACTGCGCGACTTCTCGGCTGTTCGAGGAGTGATGTGTACAGTGTCTTCAACACGTAACGAAACCAAGGTGAAACCACGACCAGACGTCGTGGACACCCCTCATTACATGTGTCGTACGTCGTAGGCTGGGCAGACCAGTAAAACAGGACAGGTGGCGAACTGTGGCGGAACTATCAGACTGTAATGCTGGGAACAGTAGAAGTGTCTGAACACTCCTAAAGATAGGTGTCCGTAGCAGACGATCCGTGCGTGTGCCAATGTTAACACCTCGATATCGGCAACTACGACTGAAATGGGCACGTGATCATCACCGGCATTGGACGTTAGCGCAGTGGCATAGCGTTGCACGGTCTGATGAATCCCGATATGTTCTTCAGCTTACCGATGGGAGGGAGCCATCCGTCATTTTCCAGGGGAAGAGGTCCTTGACACCTGTACCGCGGGACGGAGGCAAGCTGGCGGTGGGTCCATTAAGCTCTAGGGAACATTAAAGTGGGCATCCATGGGTCCTGTGAAGCTCGTGCAATGCATCATGACGGTGAAGGAGTATCGGACCTACTGCTTGCAGACCACGTACACCCGTTCATGACGATCGTGTTTCCCGAAGGCAGTGGCATTTTTGAATAAGATAATGCACCAGGAGTGAAAGGCAATGGCGAGTTCCTATTGATGTACTGGCACCTCCAATTCCAGGATATGAACCTGAACCAACACATCTGGGATGAACGTGGCGTCAGAGCTCATCGCCGTCCTCCGCGGAATTTACGGGAAGTAGGTGCCTTGTGAGTGCGAATGTAGTGTGAACTCCATCCAGAGACCTACCAAAGCCTTATTGCTTCCATGCCATGAGACGTCGCAGTTGTTATCCGTGCCAAAGGTGCACATACCGTCTATTAAATAGGTGGTCATAATGTTGTAGCTGATCAGTGTAATTTTAAACCTTTGTGTATCTCGGAAACGGTAAGGACATCAAGAAAATTTTCAAGGCTGTTCGAGGTCGAGATCTTGGGAATACATCGTCAAAGTTATAGCCACTTTCTGTGTAAAGCAGTCTTGGAATGCGCAAGTCGGATTTGCTCCCAAGAAACCATCCTTTTTGGAGTGTTTCTCAGTTGTTGTTGCGGTCTTCAGTCCTGGGACTGGTTTGATGCAGGTCTCCATGCTACTCTATCCTGTGCAAGCTCCTTCATCTTCCAGTACCTACTCCAACCTACATCCTTCTGAATCTGCTTAGTGTATTCATCTCTTGGTCTCCCTCTTCGATTTTTGCCCTCCACTCTGCCCTCCAATACTAAATTGGTGATCCCTCGATGTCTCAGAACATGTCCTACCAACCGATCCCTTCTTCTGGTCAAGTTGTGCCACAAACTTGTCTTCTCCCCAATTCTATTCGATACCTCCTCATTAGTTACGTGATCTACCCACCTTATCTTCAGCATTCTTCTGTAGCACCACATTTCGAAAGCTTCTATTCTCTTCTTGTCCAAACTAGTTATCGTCCATGTTTCACTTCCATACATGGCTACACTCCATACAAATACTTTCAGAAACGACTTCCTGACACTTAAATCTATACTCGATGTTAACAAATTTCTCTTCTTCAGAAACGATTTCCTTGCCATTGCCAGTCTACATTTTATATCCTCTCTATTTCGACCATCATCAGTTATTTTGCTCCCCAAATAGCAAAACTCCTTTACTACTTTAAGTGTCTCATTTCCTAATCTAATTCCCTCAGCATCACCCGATTTAATTTGACTACATTCCATTATCATCGTTTTGCTTTTGTTGATGTTCATCTTATATCCTCCTTTCAAGACACTGTCCATTCCGTTCAACTGCTCTTCCAAGTCCGTTGCTGTCTCCGACAGAATTACAATGTCATCGGCGAACCTCAAAGTTTTTACTTCTTCTCCATGAATTTTAGTACCTACTCCGAATTTTTCTTTTGTTTCCTTTACTGCTTGCTCAATACACAGATTGAATAACATCGGGGGGAGGCTACAACCCCGTCTCACTCCTTTCCCAACCACTGCTTCCCTTTGATGCTCCTCGACTCTTATAACTGCCATCTGGTTTCTGTACAAATTGTAAATAGCCTTTCGCTCCCTGTATTTTACCCCTCCACCTTCAGAATTTGAAAGAGAGTATTCCAGTTAACATTGTCAAAAGCTTTCTCTAAGTCTACAAATGCTAGAAACGTAGATTTGCCTTTTCTTAATCTTCTTTCTAAGATAAGTCGTAAGGTTAGAATTGCCTCACGTGTTGCAACATTTCTACGGAATCCAAACTGATCTTCCCCGAGGTCCGTTTCTACCAGTTTTTCCATTCGTCTGTAAAGAATTCGCGTTAGTACTTTGCAGCTGTGACTTATTAAACTGATAGTTCGGTAATTTTCACATCTGTCAACACCTGCTTTCTTTGGGATTGGTATTATTATATTCTTCTTGAAGTCTGAGGGTATTTCACCTGTCTCATACATCTTGCTCACCAGATGGTAGAGTTTTGTCATGACTGGCTCTCCCAAGGCCATCTGTAGTTCTAATGGAATGTTGTCTACACCCGGGGCCTTGTTTCGACTCAGGTCTTTCAGTGCTCTGTTAAACTCTTCACGCAGTATCTTATCTCCCATTTCGTCTTCATCTACATCCTCTTCCATTTTCATAATATTGTCCTCATGTACATCGCCCTTGTATAAACCCTCTATATGCTCCTTCCACCTTTCTGCCTTCCCTTCTTTGCTTAGAACTGGGTTGCCATCTGAGCTCTTGATATTCATACAAGTGGTTCTCTTCTCTCCAAAGGTCTCTTTAATTTTCCTGTAGGCAGTATCTATCTTACCCCTAGTGAGACAAGCCTCTACATCCTTACATTTGTCCTCTAGCCATGCCTGCTTAGCCATTTTGCACTTCCTCTCGATCTCATTTTTGAGACGTTTGTATTCCTTTATGCCTGCTTCATTTACTGCATTTTTATATTTTCTCCTTTCATCAATTAAATTCAATATTTCTTCTGTTACCCAAGGATTTCTATTAGCCCTCGTCTTTTTACCTACTTGATCGTCTGCTGCCTTCACTACTTCATCCCTCAGAGCTACCCATTCTTCTTCTACTGTAATTCTTTCCCCCATTCCTGTCAATTGTTCCATTATGCTCTCCCTGAAACTTTCTACAACCTCTGGTTCTTTCAGTTTATCCAGGTCCCATCTCCTTAAATTCCCACCTTTTTGCAGTTTCTTCAGTTTCAATCTGCAGTTCATAACCAATAGATTGTGGTCAGAATCCACATCTGCCCCTGGAAATGTCTTACAATTTAAAACCTGGCTCCTAAATCTCTGTCTTACCATTATATAATCTATCTGATACCTTTTAGTATCTCCAGGATTCTTCCAGGTATACAACCTTCTTTTATGATTCTTGAACCAAGTGTTAGCTATGATTAAGTTATGCTCTGTGCAAAATTCTACAAGGCGGCTTCCTCTTTTATTTCTTCCCCCCCAAACAATATTCACCTACTATGTTTACTTCTCTCCCTTTTCCTACTGACGAATTCCAGTCACCCATGACTATTAAATTTTCGTCTCCCTTCACTACCTGAATAATTTCTTTTATCTCGTCATACATTTCATCTATTTCTTCATCATCTGCAGAGCTAGTTGGCATATAAACTTGTACTACTGTAGTAGGCATGGGCTTTGTGTCTATCTTGGCGCCGGCCGGAGTGGCCGAGCGGGTCTAGGCGCTACAGTCTGGAACCACGCGACCGCTACGGTCGCAGGTTCGAATCCTGCCTCGGGCATGGTTTTGTGTGATGTCCTTAGGTTAGTTAGGTTTAAGTAGTTCTAAGTTCTAGGGGACTGATGACCACAGCAGTTAAGTCCCATAGTGCTCATAGCCATTTTTTTCTATCTTGGCCACAATAATGCGTTCACTATGCTGTTTGTAGTAGCTTACCCGCACTCCTATTTTTTTATTCATTATTAAACCTACTCCTGCATTACCCCTATTTGATTTTGTATTTATAACCCTGTAATCACCTGACCAAAAGTCTTGTTCCTCCTGCCACCGAACTTCACTAATTCCCACTATATCTAACTTTAACCTATCCATTTCCCTTTTTAAATTTTCTAACCTATCTGCCCGATTAAGGGATCTGACATTCCACGCTCCGATCCGTAGAACGCCAGTTTTCTTTCTCCTGATAATGACGTCCTCTTGAGTAGTCCCCGCCCGGAGATCCAAATGGGGGACTATTTTACCTCCGGAATATTTTACCCAAGAGGACACCACCATCATTTAATCATACAGTAAAGCTGCATGTCCTCGGGAAAAATTACGGCTGTAGTTTCCCCTTGCTTTCAGCGGTTCGCAGTACCTGCACAGCAAGGCCGTTTTGGTTAATGTTACAAGGCCAGATCAGTCAATCATCCAGAGGCCCCTGCAACTACTGAAAAGGCTGCTGCCCCTCTTCAGGAACGACATGTTTGTCTGGCCTCTCAACAGATACCCCTCCGTTGTGGTTGCACCTATGGTACGGCCATCTGTATCGCTGAGGCACGCAAGCCTCCCCACCCACGGCAAGGTCCATGGTTCATGGGGGGGTGTTTCTCAGTAATGGATAAATATTCTTGAAAACGGGGGAAGCGTCACTTCCTTATAAATGCCTAGAGAATATACTGTTAAAATTTGAGCAATCTTTTGCTGTTATTTATTAGATTTCGCTTCACTCCGGAATTTACGTGCGTCTTTTACGAGTGCAAGTAGGGTAACGTTGAACCTCTGTATCTCGGAAACGGATGTTACCAATATAATTTTCAAGGTTGTTCGATATCGGAATCTCAGGAATACAGCATAAAAAGAATCAGCCATTTCTGACGCATATCCGTCTTGGAATCCGTTGCTCAGTTTCTGTACCCAGAAGTCAAATTTTTCTGCTTTCCTCAGCTACCGCCCATGAACCAGATGGTGATTCAATAAGCCACCTTTCATCATATATAATGCAAAAAAGCTAACCGTTTCACTCCATTTGCCTAAGTGTTTAATACTCTGTTGTGTACATAGTTCTGCATAGTCAGCGAGTACACAACTTTCCCACTAGAGCGCGCCCCACTAAGCACAGCAGAGCAGGCGCAGCGCTCGTCCATCTCCGCACTACGAGATGGCGCTGCCTTAGAGACGGACCAAATTCTGCTTCCGCCGATCCACCTATTAATATGTAACGCAGCTAATGAGATTGCTGTTAACGTAGAACCTTTTCTCCTCGTGGATCACACTCGGGCAGTGATACCTGAATGTGCGAGGTATTATAACGAGTGTACAGACCTCCGATTAGTCAGTCTGCATTTGTCTCCACCTGTCTGTACCAGTCTGCATTAATCTGTACCAGTCTATAGTCAAGTTTCAGTCTGCTCCTAAGAAGATTATCATATTCCTGTACATAGCCATGAAGATAAATGAATAGACACTTTGTTAAGTATCAGAGATATGTGAGAATAAGATTAACGAACCAAGACCAAATGAACTACAGACTGTCAATTATAAACAGCATCCAGAATCGAGTTACATAATGTCTATCCTTTTTATTATTTTAATAAATGTGTGTGAAAATTATTCAAGTTCTGTTTAAAGTTGGTCACCGTCAATCTGCTACTCTAAGCGTGCAAGTGGCATTTCTATCATCTGACCTAACGGCAGAAGATAAACACGCCACGATAAGACCATAAGACATATTGCTGACACTCGCCTACTTCGTTAGAGCGACAAGTCATATAATCTGGGGGTGTGTTTACCGAAGGTCTTACAGTACGCACACCATATACTCAAACTTTGTTCCTGTTCGGTAGGATAGTTATAGTCAGACGATCCTACTGTTGGGTATAATAATCATTCCTAGATAAAAAAAGACCTACCTTTAAGTCACCAATAAAATCTGAAGTATGAGCCCCGGAAAAATCCCTTTCTTATGCACCCCGTTTTGGAACATACGAGGGTAATCCCAAAAGTAATGTCTCCTATTTTTTTATAAGTACATAGACCTGTTTATTTCTACAAAGGTTTACATCAGTTTACAGCTTGAACATTTAGCTATTTTTTGAGATAAACACCATTTCTATCTATGCATTTTTGTAGACGCTGTGGCAGTTTTCGTATGCACATGTCATTCAAGCTAGCCGCCATGCCGTTCAGAAAGTTATGAACCTCTTCTTTCACCTCGTCGTCGGAGCTGAATCGCTTTTCGGCCAAATGTTCTTTTAACCTAGAGAACAGGTAATAGTTACTGGGCGCCGAGTCAGGACTATAGGGTGGGTGGGTGATTATGTTCCACTGAAACTGTTGCAGGAGAGCAACTGTTTGCCGAGCGATGTGTGGGCGAGCGTTGTCATGGAGAATGTGTACGTCCTTGCTCAACATTCCTTTTATCTGGCTCTGAGTTGCCCATTTCAGTTTTTTCAGAGTCTCAGAGTACCTGTCAGCGTTAATTGTGGTCCCAGCGATTCAGCTCCGACGACGACGTGAAAGAAGAGGTTCATAACTTTGTGAACAGCATGACGGCGAGCTGGTATGACATGCCACAGCGTCCACAAAAATGCATATACTGAAATGGTTGTATGTTGATGCATTAAGTTGTTCTGAAAGTGTTGCTGATATTCAAGACAATAAAAGCGGGTTAAAAGCTGTGAGCTATCTGGGGAAGTTAACCTTGCAATACTGAGCAACTGTTTCACCAGATTGGGAGACTGCATATAGCACTGCATTCATAAAATAACACACTAAGAACGTTGAAACATATGCAAGAGGAAATTAACCACAACCAACCGATTCAATTTTCACCCAAAGAAGTTACGGCCATAGCGCAGTCCTGTCCATCATGAAATTACCATATACTGGTATACTAAATTCATACTAATTGTCTGTGAAATCTTCTCTAAAAGAATAGCTGAGGGCTACTTTGACGATTACACCACATGCTTCATGTGGTCAACTTAGTTTACACAAAGTGTGTAACTCCACAATAATTTTGAGAATTAAAATAAATTACATCGAAAAGAAAAACCTCGAACTGGTTAGTATCGTCATACTATTAACCTGATGGGTCAAACAATTATACAAGCACGTGGTACTGCTCTCACAAAGTACACTCCACGTGGGTTGAACATAAAGAGAAGTTGCTATATTGAAAAATATTGTCAAGACGAGACATTATAATCTCACGCACATTCGCATTTAAGATTGATGATCTTAGTTAGAGCTACGGATCATCAACATGTGGTTCCACTTTGCTTACAAAGTAGTGACTAAGCAACTACTGGAAGATATTCTGAACTTCAAATCGAATTACACTGCGTTGCAATTTAAGATAACACAAGATATTTTGGATCCAAACCCGAAACAAAGGTGATTAAATTTCCAGTTAGGCTGAACTTAAGAAATCCATTGTCCTAGGGTCTTAGCAGAGACATGCTTAGCTGGAGATCTTACCACTTCAGACGCTCGCCGCGGGCAGACTGCCTGTGAGTCCCTCCTGAGGGGTGCCTCACAAATACAAACGGAAGTGACCAGAGGGGCAGCTTCCTATACCAACATGACAAGGGACGGACAGGACCATACTAAGAATAGAAACCTCTCTGCTTTTAGAAAGCGTAGCTACCTGTTCCGACGTTGGTCCTACTGTTCTCTAGCAGACAGGCTTATCTGCTACCATCAAGCATGCAACTAGAAATACATTTGCTCATTCATTCTTTCATACAGAAGGGAAGGGGGATGACAGTATCTTATCATATACAGTATATAAAAGAAAGTGGATGTAGGTTCCGTACGAGACTGTGTGGAATTACATATAAACTGTGTTTTAAAGTGTAGTAGTGTGACAGATCGTTCCTGATTATGTGTAAAAGTAACACGTTCCACTGCTCAGTCTCTTCCCAGATAGAGTCAGAAACACCACAGTAAATTTAGAAGAGGAATTTATGCCGTAAATGACAACAGATTTAAGAAATTAACATGGAAGGAATCCTAAAGAGACCTTTCATGGTGATTGTGTCGAAAAATAGCTAAATGTTCAAACTGTAAACTGATGTAAACCGTTGTAGAAATAGACAGGTCTATGTACTTATAAATAAATAGGAGACCTTACTTTTGGGATTATCCTCGTGTTATTTAGTGCACACTGTCGCATGTCTACCGATACTGCAACTGCCCGCCTTGAGTGAGTCAGCTTGTGGTGAGAGTACGAGTTACTAGCAACGTTACTAAGAATAAATGCGGAAAGATATTAGCGTCGAAAGATACGGGTGTGGCTGAGAACTTGTTGTCCGAGGAGAATAAGGGCAAGACCTACCGCACTCGTCCGGAAGGCGCGTCACTGCGTGTGCGACTCGCTGCGACGGACGTGACAGTTGTAGGAAGCGGCAGTATCCGCCGTCGATTCGTCACGGGCGCCGTCTGACGGCGAAGAAGAGCAACGGGAATCTCGTTAGCCTTGCCGCGTCCTTCCCCTGATGGATACACTACGGGTTCAGATAGCGGTACGCGGCGTGGGAGAGAACAAAACTAACAAGAGACTAGCCAGGAAGCGGCGCACTCGGGAATGAATGGAATAACACGAGTAAAAGGAAAACTAGCCACTAGCAAGAACATAAACACGGGCCGAGCATCTCCGATAGTGGATGCGGAAGACGAAGAAAAAGGCACGGCGGGGAGAGAGAGGGGAGAAAAAAGGAGTGTTGGAAAGTAGTAGTAGTACTACTCACACACACAGAGAGAGAGAGACAGAGAGAGAGAGGCAAAAAGAAGGAGTAGGCGGACGAGAGAATTAAGAGGTGCCGCGGCTGAACGAGAATGAATTTTTAAAAAGAGACATAAAAATGAAAAGAATGAGACCATCGAGAAGGAGGCGGCGCAATAAAAAATAGACACTAGGGAAAAACAAGAATTGGGGAGACAGAGACGGAGAAACGAAGCGAGAGGGGAAGCGGGGGGGGAGACAAAAAGGTGAAGTTGACTGAGCAGAACTCGACAAGTGGTGCTGGCGGCTGCGGCTGGTCGTTTTGTGAGAGCACTTTATGGGCCAGGTGGAGCGAGGGCGTGTACCCAGTGTTTACCTTGCCGTAACTCGCTCCTCGGCGTGCCCACGATTTACAGGTGGCTCATATGTCAAGAATGCAAATGCGGCAGCTGTGTTTGCGTCGACAGCATGCAACGACAATAAGGCGCAGGATTAATGCGCCGGGGCACCTGGTATCGATAACTGATTCAACATTTCGCAGATTTTCACCAGCGAACAACGCCATAAAACGTATAATCAGTTATCTTTAATGGTTAAGCTCTCAGGTACACTCGAGGGTAGCTATATGGGTCAATGCACTAGATGCATGTAGTGCTCTACTCATGATTTTACACACATGTATTTAACTTTCTTTTCCAAGTGGCGCAGAGGCTAGCAAAATGGACTCGAATTCCAGAGGACGATGGTAAAATTTCCCGTCACATCATCCAGATTTACGGTTTCCGCGATTTCCCGAAATCACTTAAGGCAAAGCTTGCGATAGTTCCTTTGGAAAGTGCACGACCAATTTACTTCCCCATCCTTCTTAGATTCGACCTTAAGCCCCGTCTCTAGCGACCTCGTTGTAGACGGTACATTAAACTCAATTCCTTTTTAGCCGGCCGTTGTGGCCGAGCGGTTCTAGGCGCTTCAGTCCGGAACCGCGCTGCTGCTACGCTCGCAGGTTCGAGTCCTGCCTCGGGCATGGATGTGTGTGATGTCCTTAGTTAGGTTTAAGTGGTTCTAAGTCTAGGGGACTGATGACCTCGTTTGTTACGTCCCATAGGGGTTAGAGCCATTTGAACCATAAAATCCTTTTTCTTACGTTTTAGTTGCTCTAATACTTTAAACTTCTGTTTCCTGCTCTTTCATTCCAACATAATATCTACTATAGTCTTGGTTAAAACGAAGCGTAAGACCAGCAATCAGTTCACTAGGGGCTCGCCGGTGTGGCCGAGCGGTTCTAGGCGCTACAGTCTGGAATCGCGCGACCGCTACGGTCGCAGGTTCGAATCCTGCCTCGGGCATGGATGAGTGTGATGTCCTTAGTTAGGTTTAAGTGGTTCTAAGTCTAGGGGACTGATGACCTCGTTTGTTACGTCCCATAGGGGTTAGAGCCATTTGAACCATAAAATCCTTTTTCTTACGTTTTAGTTGCTCTAATACTTTAAACTTCTGTTTCCTGCTCTTTCATTCCAACATAATATCTACTATAGTCTTGGTTAAAACGAAGCGTAAGACCAGCTATCAGTTCATTAGGGGCTGGCCGGTGTGGCCGAGCGGTTCTAGGCGCTACAGTCTGGAACCGCGCGACCGCTACGGTCGCAGGTTCGAATCCTGCCTCGGGCATGGATGTATGTGATGTCCTTAGGTTAGTAAGGTTTAAGTAGTTCGAAGTCTAGGGACTGATGACCTCAGAAGTTAAGTCCCATAGTGCTCAGAGCCAGTTCATTAGGTTTTAATATTTTAGGACAACGAGTTCAAAATAGCGTTCTTCAGGCAAATTGACAAACAGCCTTTTCTCATATTTTGATATCAGTGCTGACGGACTCCATTATTTCGAAAAATTATTATTTCGATGGAAGAAGACATGATATAATTCATCTCGCACCATAATCCAACTGATCTTCACAATTTTGTCAGATTTCGTGTCATAGTGTTCAGGTATTTTGTCGTATTGTTTCACCAAAGCTGTACAAATAATATGATACTGACGATAATAGGATTCATTAACACGATCCTACTGGCAAATCTCGTTTATGGAGTCGTTTCCCGACGGTCTAATCGGCATTTAAAATGCAGGGTGATACACATCAGATGACATTCAAAATCAAAAATCTCATCAACGTTAGTGTGGCTCGTGATTTCACGTGTAGGTATGCTTACATTAAAGTGATGTATGAATCCAAAATAATGAAAACATGCAGTGGCTACTGCTTCGTTGGGTTTTACCTTTCAGCCATTTACCGCTTGTAAAGTCCGCCCCTCATAGCTGAGTGCTCAGCGCGACGGAATGTCATACCTAACGGCCCGTGTTCGATTCCCGGCTGGGTCGGAGACTTTCTCCGCTCAGGGATTGGATGTTGTTATGTCTTTATCATCATCATTTCATCCCCATCGACACGCAAGTCGCTGAAGTGGAGTCAACTCGAAAGACTTGCACCAGGCTAACGGTCTAACCGACGGGAGCATCACCTCTGTTGTTGCCTTTATATCTTCCCTCTCCTTATCCTTCTCGTCAGCATTGTAGCCTTACTATGAAAGTCACGTAAGTGTACAATCTTGTTGCACCGTGATGACTGTTCACTTTTCTTGGTGGGTGGGGGTGGGGGGGTGGGGAGTGGGAGGGGGAAGGTTGGGTATGCTTTGCGTTCTACAGGTAGAGCGGGGTCCTCGACTATTGGCCAATTACAGCGCCAGAGATTTTTCAGCCAAACATCAACGTGCTGTTAGTGACACAGAAGGAGTCACATTTATGAATATTTAGGATTGAATTCCAGTTGCGACATTTCCCTTATGCCCAAGAGAAACATCCTCAAAATCTTTGTCACAACTGGGGGAGGGAAACTACTTTTAATTTTCTCTTGAACTATATGTCCAAAGCAAAAAATTTTAAATCCTGATGTATGTGAAAACGTTTGCCGATACGTATCCGAAGTAAACTCAATGGCACGTTGTATATCTGCGGTATATTTCTATCTCAGCCGATAAAAGACTTGTTGGGTATGTAACATAATGTATTGCTCATCTTAGCTAGGGGCGGTACATCCTTCTCTTTGAACTACGGCACTGTTATAAATTATTTACATCAGCAGTGTGTAGTCTATTGAGTTTCGGACCGGTGGGCGTAGTCTCATTAAAGATATTATGCTTTATGTAAAACGAGATGAAACGATATCACGAGTGATTTGCGTGGAATGAATCTTCCTTTTATCTTTTCATTTAACTGGAAGAAATATATCTGGTGATGGACTTACGTGCATAAGAGGCAGAACTGTAATTTAATAGTAAGTGTGTAAAAACTGGGAACCATTGTAACATACAAGATGTGCAACTTTACTTCCGCCGTTTTTTCCCAACATTTGAGGCTTTAGTGAAACAAATTGGTTACATATGTATCATTCAAAGTATTTCCCATCGCTAGCCACTACTTTCTCCCATCGTTCGGGCAGTGTACGAATCCCGCATCGAAAAAATTGTTGATCTTTTGAAGCGATCCCCGAATCGATCCAATTTGTGACTTCTTCATGAGATCGGAAGTGTTGGTCAGCCAGGCCATGCGCCATTGATCTAAACAGGTGATAGTCGGAGGAAGCAATGTCTGGAGATATGGCGTGTGGGGTAGGACCTCCCATTTTAACGTTTCCAAGTACGTTTTGACCTCTTTTGTAATGGGGGGTCGAGCGTTGTCGTGCTGCAAAATCACTTTATCGTGCCTCTCGCTGTAATTTAGCTGTTTGTCTTTTAATGCTCTGCTCAGACGCATTAATTGCGTTCGATAACGAGCACCTGTGATTGTTTCGCTTGGTTTTAACACCTCATAGTACACAACGCCTAACTGGTCCCACTAAATGCAAAGCATGATCTTGGAACCGTGAATATTCGGCTTGGCCGTCGACGTGGAAGCATGGGCGGAATACTCCCGTGATTTTTTGCGTTTAGGGTTAACGCGATGAATCCATTTATCGTCCCCGGTCACAATGCGATGCAGAAATCCCTTCCGTTTTTGCCTCTGAAGCAACTGTTCACAAACACACAAACGCCGTCCAACGTCTCTTGGTTTCAGCTCACACGGACCCAACTTCCTTGTTTCTGAATCATTCCCATAGGCCTGAGACGTTTTGAAATGGCTTGCTGTGACACTGGAGAATATGGCGTGTGGGGTAGGCCCTCCCATTTTAACGTTTCCAAGTACGTTTTGACCTCTTTTGTAATGGGGAGTCGAGCGTTGTCGTGCTGCAAAATCACTTTATCGTGCCTCTCGCTGCCTCTTGCCTCTTGAGTTTGACGCAAGTCTTCACTGAACAAAGTCTCCGATTCTGCATCTTCGAAAACATTCTCTCTTCCACCACTATGCCGGTCTACGACGTAAAAATCACTGTTCTTGAAGCGTTGAAACCACTCATGACACGTTCTTTCACTAATAGCGTCCTTACCATATGTACTTGAGAGCATTCGATGAGACTCAGCCGCAGTTTTATTCATATTGAAACAAAACAGTAACAGCTCCCGCAAATGACGAGTTTTAGGCTCGTAAACTGACATTTTCAATCAAGAACAACATTATGATGCAGACACAAATCGACTAATGTTTGAATGAGGTTATGTTGACCGAGGTCCAAGCTAACTGCCTTACGTCTGCATTCTGTTTCTTGCGACCGCTACTTACCGTTGTCGCCACCTATCGGCAAACGGCGGCAGCAAAGTTGTACACCTTGTACTTAGTACCAAATTCTAAAAGAAATCTGGAACTGGAATTGTTATTATTCCACATTTTCCCTGTCTAGGAACACTTTTCAGACTTTCTCCTCTAGCCAGCTTTGTAACAGAAGTTTATTACACACTCTAAAACGAATGAGAACTCACTACATAGGAATTATTCGAATGGGACACAAAACGGTAGGAGTGACGTACGTATACAGACAAATAAATAATAACAATCTCAGAAAAAATGGATAAATTATTCAACGGCTTCACAAACTGAGCAACTTGACAATGCATTGGTCCACGTCTGGTCCTTTGTAAGTAATACTTATTCGGCGTCGCAGTGATTGATTGATGTCCTCCTGAGAGATGTCGTGGCAAATTCTGTACAATCTGAGCATTAGATCGAAAAAATCCGACATGGTTGGAGGGCCCTACCTATAATGTTCCAGATAGTCTCAACTGAGGAGAGATCGGAGACCATGCTGGCCGAGATAGGATCTGGCAAGCACTAAGACAAACAGTAGAAACATTCGTCGTATGCGGGCGGGCATTATATTGTTGAATTGTAAGTTCAGAAAGGTTTGCCATGAAGGGTAACAAAACGGATCGAATAATATCGGCGAACTACCGCTGTGCTCTAAGGGCGTCGCAGATGACAACCAAATATGTCCTGCAACGAAGAGAAATGGCACCCCAGACCATCACTCCTTGATGTAGGACCATTTGGCAGGCGACTGTCAGGTTGGTATCCCACTGCTGTCCAGGACGTCTCGAGACTTGTCTTCGCTAATCATAGGGCCTCAGTCTGAAGCTGGACTCATCACTGAAGACAATTCTGCTCCAGTCAATGAGATTCCAGGCCGAAGACGTGTTTGGAGACGCCTTGGACAGCGATGGGATGCTAACTTGCCTGTCACCCCAGACCATAACAGTTTGATGTAGGCTCGTATGGCAGGCGACTGTCAGTTTGGTATCCCACCGCTGTCCGGGACCTCTCGAGACTTGTCTTCGCTAGATATAGGGGCTCAGTTTGAAGCAGGACTCATCATTGAAGACAATTCTACTCCAGTCAATGAGATTCCAGACCGAAGACGTGTCTGGAGACGCCTTGGACAGCGGTGGGATGCTAACTTCCCTGTCACCCGCTATACGGCCAGACAATCAGGAGTGATGGTCTGGAGTGCAATTACTTTTCCGTTGCAGTACCCCTTTAGTTCTCATCGGCGGTTCTCTTAGATCACAGTGGTATGTTGACGATACTATACGCCTTGATTTGTTTTTTCTCAAGGAAAGCTACCCAGAGCTTACATTTCAGCAAGAAATGCCCGCCTTCACAGGGCGGGAGTTTCTACTGTTCGTCTTCAGCTTGCCAAACCATACCTTGGCCAGTGTGGTCTTCGGATATCTCCCCAACTAAGAACGTTTGGAGGATTACGGGTAGATCCCTGCAATCACCTCGGGATTTTGACGATGTAACGCACCAATTGGACTAAATCTGGCACATTATTCTTCAGGAGGACATTCAACAACTGCGTCAATCAATGAATCAGTGCCAAGCCGAATAAGTGCTTGCATAAGGGCCAAAAATGGACTAACCCATTACTGACTTGCTCAATTTCTGGAGCTCTTTCTCTTGAATAAATCACCCAATTTTTTGCATTTGTAATCTTTTGTTTGTCTCCAATGTACATAACTTTTTATGTAAGAGTGTACTTCCTGCTTCCATTTGTAAATGATAGCATTTACTCGTGATGTGACGCAGTCTTTTTCTGAAAATTACTACTGAAAATTAAGGTTTTTTTCAAATGTGAAAACGTGTTCCAAGGTACGACATGGTCATGTACCTGGGAAAAAAGTTCTATTCATATCTAAAAGTCTTAAAAACAACAAAATCTTGCCAGTACTGGATTTAATAGTGTATCTGTCACATTACGACTCTATGACGTCCCAGTAATGAGTGACATCAATTAATTAGAATTGTTAACGAGAATTAGTTACAAGTTAAATACGTTTTGAAATAAAAGCTACCGCAAACTAATACAAATGTCTTTATTAAGGACAGATAAAACTCTCAAGTCACTGAATAAACAAAGGTTATTTGCATCTGTTGGGTGTTTCGTTGTATAGAAGCTTCTTCCATTTCAAGGTACAAGATGGTGCATGACCGACGAAGAGTGCCTTAACCGTCCAAACAACTTTAATGTACTATGCAGCAGTTAAACGTATAGGACTAAAAATAAATGCAAATACTGCTCAAGACAAAACGTCATATCTCACGAATACAAAAATAACAGTAAATTCTGGAATCAGCTTGAGGCTCTCACCTTCATGTTACTCTAAAATCAGTTACTGATCGAAACCTCACCAAGAAAACATCAAGTGTTCCTAGGTACTCTACACTGCAGGCACAAGTCTCTCTCTTCACACTAGCAATAATGAGTTTAACCCTGGTCTTGTTGGCTATTGCACTCGACCAGTGCTAGCAGCAAATAAGACTAATGGTTATGAGCTCTACTACTTGATTTAACATTCCGACTGCCGTCGCAGTAATTACTATTCGGGAGCTTACAGCGTATTTGTGAAGGTGTTCGTGATGGACAGCAAGAAGTCGTCCTTGTATAAAATGCGTCACCACAAACTTAAAATGCGAGAGCAATGGCAGTATGTAACTACCCAAGCACATACCACTTTCGGACGTATCGGTGAATTCAGAATCTATAAGACGGATCTATGTACCGTTTCATTATGCATAAGAGATATAAGTCAATTGCTAACGTATTTTCATCGTCGTTCTTCATATGCGCAAAACGGTGAGTCCGCGATGACGCGAGTAAAATTAGATCAAAGATCTTATTTTTAACATATCACTACTCTTTCTCTCCGATGGACACACCTTCGCCACTCACCTACATGACTAGATTACATATTGCCAGTTCCAGAATTATTCATCTACATCTACGTCGGTTCTCTGTTTAACTGCTCAAGATAGTTTTCAGATAAAGCACTTAAAAAAATTTCACTGGATTCTTTGTCCCTGCCACCCGTTATGAACGTTTGAGTCTCCCAGTCTATATCCGGCAAATTAAAATCTCCATCCAGAACTATAACATGGTGTGGAAATCTTCTCGAAATATTTTCCAGATTATCCTTCAGGTGCTCAGCCACAACAGCTGCTGAGCCAGGGGGCCTATAGAGACATCCAATTACCACCGAGCGTGGTGGCGCAGTGGTTAGCACACTGGACTCGCATTCGGGAGGACGACGGTTCAATCCCGTCTCCAGCCATCCTGATTTAGGTTTTCCGTGATTTCCCTAAATCGTTTCAGGCAAATGCCGGGATGGTTCCTTTGAAAGGGCACGGCCGATTTCCTTCCCCATCCTTCCCTAACCCGAGCTTGCGCTCCGTCTCTAATGACCTCGTTGTCGACGGGACGTTAAACAACACTAACCTAACCATCCAATTACCATGTCTGAGCCTGCTTTAACCGTGACCTTCACCCAAATTATTTCACGTTTCGGATCTCCATCTATTTCCTTCGATACTATTACACTTCTTATCGCTATAAACACGTCTCCCCCTTCACTGTCCATCCTGTCTCTGCGGTATACATTCCAATATGAGTTTAGGATTTCATTACTGTTTACGTCTGGTTTCAGCCAACTTTCTGTCCCTAGTACTATATGGGCATTGTGACCGTTTATTAATGAGAGCAGTTCTGGGACCTTTCTATAGACGCTCCTGCAGTTTACTATTAGCACATTAATATTGTTAGTCCCTGTTGCATTTCGCCTACTCCTACCTTGCCGCGTCTCAGGAGGCGTCTTGTCGGGCCTAGGGAGGGAATCCTGTAACCTAAAAAACCCACATGTGCACTCCACACGTACTCCGCTACCCTTGTAGCCGCTTCCGGCGTGTAGTGCACGCCTAATCTATTCAGGGGGACCCTACATTTCTCCACCCGATAGCGGAGGTCGAGAAATTTGCACCCCAGATCTCCGCAGAATCGTCTGAGCCTCTAGTTTAAGCCTTCTACTCGGCTTCAAACCAGAGGACCGCGATCGGTTCTGGGAACGATACTACAAATAGTTAGCTCTGATTCCACTCCGCGAGCGAGGCTTTCCGCTTTCATCAATTGCACCAACCGCCTGTACGAACTGAGGATGACCTCTGAACCCAGACGGCAGGAGTCATTGGTGCCGACATGAGCAACAATTTGCAGTCGGATGCACCCAATGCTCTCTATCGCCGCTGGCAGGGCCTCCTCCACATCTCGGAAGAAACCCCCCGGCAAATAGACAGAGTGAACACTGGCCTTCTTCCCTGACCTTTCCGCTATTTCCCTAAGGGGCTCCATCACCCGCCTAACGTTGGAGCTCCCAATCACTAATAAACCCCCCGTGTGCCTGCTCGGACCTTGCTGAAGGAGCGGCCACATGTCCACTCACAGGCAGAGCGGGTGATGCCACACGGCCAGCTTCCACATTGACCATCCGCCTCGTGCGCCACGAATGCCGCTGAACTCGCCACTCCCGTTGGAGAGAGGGTGGCCCAACCGCGCCCGGTACCCGTGAAGATGTCTCGACAGCAAGGACAGTGGGTGAAGCATGTAACATCTGGGGTGTACCATGCGACGCACCAGACTCCCCACTGCCGCTACACTCCGAGGCAACAGCCGGAAGACGGCTGACCGCGGCCATCAACACGTTCAGCTGTTCGCGAACAGTGGCCAGCTCCTCCTGCGTCCGTACACAGCAGTCACACATCCTATCCATCCTAAGAAATCAATTTACTATAGAGAGTTAATCAACTTTTAACTAGACTGCTAATTCACTAAAGGCGGCTGATAGTTGACTAAACTGTGATTGCTAGACACTTCTTGTAGAAAACAATGAAAATAGCACTACCTGTCTCTAGGCTGTATTGAAAACAAACACTAGCACTACTGGCACTATGGTTGACGAAAGGGACTCTCTCTGACTGTATTCAAAACAAACACGAAATCTATGGAACACTATTACTAGCACTCGACAGTTAAAGCTTCCTAAAAGCAAAAACACACGGAAGAAAAAGTGACAAGTAAGAAAAATACAGTTGATACTTAAATTAAGATAGCTCGCTGCACAGCAGACGCGAAGCAGACGGCAACGGATAAGACTTTCGCGAAACAGCAGGACGAGCATTAATTATATGTCTTTGTCTACCTTCATGAAAAAAAGATTCGCACAAGTTTGAAATAAACAAGTGACGCGTGCAAAAACACCCAGAAAAAACGTGTTTTTTGCATGTTATATCCGAATGAAGTTAGATTTTTGAGGACAAATTTTCAATTTTATCGGAAGAATTCATTTTCCATTTACTGAACTACTGTAAAACATTTCTGCTCATTCAGCTCGCATAAGAATTAATTTTACATACTACATTTACCTCGACTTTAAACCCTTGTATCTCGAGAATAGATACAGATTATTGGACAAAACAAACCATTTTGATTTTATCCACTTAGTGCAAAGTTTGAACCGATTCGTACAAGTTTCAACTACATAAGTCGTGCTCTTCATAAACCTTCCCTAAAACTCGTTTTTTTGCACGTATTTGCACCTAAAATCCGAAGGTGCACGTACAAATGGTGCCATTAGCCGAGTATTAATTTCAGCCTAATTAACTTCTTTTGCAAGACGAATTAATCGATGAGATCAATTTGCTTGGGCGCCATCTCCGGTTCATCGTTCAAACATTTCCTAATGTACTGTTAATTAACTACAGTAAGATAGGTCTTCCAATTGCTATAAAAATTTCCTCTGGTAAAGGTTAAAATAAAAACTTTTCGCCCATGTTTCTAGCTCAAATGGGAATCTCTCACAACCGCGATTATGCGCGCGACCTTCTCAAACATATGTGTTAAAGCTTGGCAGATTTTCACACAGTGAGATGCGGCTTGAACAGCCGCCCTCCAGCCATAGACAATTAGGTTTTCCGAGGTCTTCCCAGATACCTAACAGCAAATGGCGGGGTAATTGGTATGAGAAAGACACAACCGATTTCCTTCATCATTGTTCCCCGAACACTAGCTTGCGGTCCTCTAGGGACCCCATCGTCTTCGGGATTTTAAGCCGTAGTTAGAAACCGGTATCAGTGTATTTATCGTTTTGTCAGTAAAATCTTATTCTTTGTCTCCTGAACCACGTACCATCCATAACGTAGGTGTATTTCGTATCACTGTCACAGATCTTAAAATTGCAGAAATTAATAAAAATAATCTTTGAGCTTCAGCTTTTCATTTACACTATCAGTTGAAGAATAACACAATTTTTGGTTAATATGATAATTAACATTTTCTTCAAATCTACAATGAACAATAAACAATGAACAATAAGATATAAGTTAAACACGTTGTAACACTTATAGCGTAATTCTATCACGTAACAACTGTGCACAGTCTTTCATGTTACACTGTTCACGATTATTTGTCCGTGAGATGCGTATTTTAAGCATTGTACCATCAGAAGCAAAAACAATCGTTTTACCCCCCCCCCCCCCTTTCTACCGCATTCTTGAGCAATAGAACAGTGTAGTATCCCTGAAATGCAGGATTCGTATATCACCATTGAAACTTTCTAAAGTGCGCTAAAAAGGAAAAGCGGCTGAAACAAGACGTTGGTATCCTATCCCTGATATTATTCAATGTGCACATTATGCCTGCAGTAAAGGAAATGAAGGGAAATGTGGAACGTAAATCAAAGTTCAAGCACAATAAATAAAAACTTCGAGGTTTCCAAATAACATTGTATTTCTATTAGAGATGCCAAAGGACTCCGAAAATTTGGTGAACAGGATGGATAGTGGTTTGAAAAGAGGTTGTAAGATGAACTTCAATAAATGTAAAACAAGAGTAAAGAGAAATAGTCGAATTACATCAGGCGATACTGAGGATATTTGATTAGGAAATGAGGGACTAAAAATGGTAGACGATTTCTGCTATCTGGACAGCAAAATAAATGACTACGGCCGAGGTAGAGAGGATATAAAATGTAGATTGTCAGTAGCATAAGAAATGTTTGTGAGAAAAACGTTAAAATCGGTTTCCTTCTGAAAGTATTTGGCAGGAACCTTTTACGCAAGTGTATCGTGGACGATCAACAGTGTAGAGAAGAATAAAACTAAAGTTTTCGAAATGTGCTGCTGCAGGTGAAAGCTCCTGAAGAATAGATCGACAGACGGAATAACTAATGAGGAGATACTCAGCCGAATTGGAAGAAAAGACATTTATGGCGCTACATAGCTAAAAGAAGTCTGAGGTGAACCGACAATTTGATAATGGAGGAAAGTGAGGGGGTAAAACTGTAGAGCGAGGCTGATGCTTGGCAACAGCAATCAGGTTTAAATGAATGTAGTTTGCAGTAGTTATTCAGAAATGAAGAGGCTTCCACAGAATGGTCTATCTCGAGAACTGCATCAAACCAGCGTTCCAACTCAAGACCATAAGAAACACCAAATGTTGTGAGAAAGTTTTTAGGTCACTAAATGTGGGAAAAATAGCAATCGGAGTAAAAGGAACTTGTGTCATCCGAAGAACAAGATCCCATGTCAAAGTTGATACTTCACGAAGGCACCACTAGCTAAAGGCAGTCGCTGTCAGACACACCCTCAAGAGTTCCCATAAGTCGCCGCTTCCGGAAACTACTTACGTCGGAGCTCAGTGCCGCTCAGCCCACTCTGCAATGATTGCCCACGACGACCGCATCGTCTTAGCTCAGATCCGGCTGCGAACTTACAGAACTGTTAGTCAGAAGAGTGTATCAAAGTTTATAGTCAACTGTACGTTGAGATGACCATCATTCTGTATTGTTCCAAATGATAACGTAGTATTCAGCGACAGTAACAAATACTGGTTGTCATTTATGTGGACGTTGATTGCTTCCAAGTTAAGTATTTTAGATATTCCAAATTTTAATAAAGTGATCTATTGAAACTTCCTGGCAGATTAAAACTGTGTGCCCGACCGAGATTCGAACTCGGGACCTTTGCCTTTCGCGGGCAAGTGCTCTACCATCTGAGCTACCGAAGCGCGACTCACGCCCAGTCCTCACAGCTTTACTTCTGCCAGTATCTCATCTCCTACCTTCCAAACTTTACAGAAGCAATGATCGCAGGAGAGCTTCTGTAAAGTTTGGAAGGTAGGAGACGAGATACTGGCAGAAGTAAAGCTGTGAGGACCGGGCGTCAGTCGTGCTTCGGTAGCTCAGATGGTAGAGCACTTGCCCGCGAAGGGCAAAGGTCTCGAGTTCGGGTCTCGGTCGGGCACACAGTTTTAATCTGCCAGGAAGTTTCATATCAGCGCACACTCCGCTGCAGAGTGAAAATCTCATTCTGGAAGTGATCTATTATCTAGTGTGTGTTCAAATGCACGCTCGACTTACTCCAGAACTAAATCCAGGCTTGCTACTTTCGTTTAGTGTACACTATGACCCCATTTTAAGTAAACGTCTACAACTAAAGGAAAACCTCTACTGGCAACTTTGAAGATATTCACTGAAATCAATTTTATTAACAGCAACAACGTGTAATAAACGTATCTCTAGAAAATGGCGAAAATATAAAAAATGTATCTATAGAAAAAAGCTCCAGTTGATCGTATTTTGTATTTAGCAAAAATGGCTTGGTTCAAATGGCTCTGAGCACTATGCTACTTAACTTCTGAGGTGATCAGTCGCCTAGAACTTAGAACTAATTAAACCTAACTAACCTAAGGACATCGCACACATCCATGCCCGAGGCAGGATTCGAACCTGCGACCGTAGCGCCTATAACCGCACGGCCACTCCGGTCGGCTGTATTTAGCAGTAGTCGAAAAAAACAAGTTTGTGACAGTTGAGGGGAGGGACACTTGCGCAGGGAGGGAATGTCCTGACATTCTGACAGAGCCCAAAACACCTAAGGTAATTTTTCTGCTTCCAGATTCGCAGGCTTCGCCAACGCACAACCTGACTGTCACATTCTAACCTAATCGAGACCTAGGTCTTTCACCAAAAGCAGGTTTTTTTGCATTCTCGTTTGTTGGCTTTGCCAACTGTAATATTTCTGGCTTATTCATCCATCATATTAGGCTCCAGGAAGCTATTCCCAGGGCAGTGGAGACGCAAGAAGCATAGAGATGACGCAATGTGGGGTGAGGTACCGGTGACAGATGTTAGATTCAGTACCATTCCCGTGAGAAAGACCGCCTGCATGACGCTGCTGCTCTGTGATTGGCTGCTGTGTTCGGCGGTAGGGCGCCAAAACGTTAAAAGTTAGTTGCTATTATTAATTAAACCTGTCATCCAAATTACTTCATTTTTTTTAAATAAACATCTCTCAGCAGCCAGCTATCAATCAGTTATTTCAAAATTATTAAAATCAAAGTATTACTAAAACAAAAGACTGACGATATTACTGCCGATGCACTTCGGTGGCGTTCGGGTCACCCCTTGCTGGCTTGGCGCGCGAAGTGTCTCGGGCAGTCCGGCTCTCCATTGCTGACCGTTCCAGTAGACAGACATGTTGTCTGTTATAGCCGTATTTGTTTCATGCAATTTTATTTACTACAGTTCGGACCGTCGCTAGGTACGGATATGTTGTCTGTAATAGTAGTATTTGATTCATGTAATTTTATTCTACAGTTCTGACGGTTCCAGTAGACAGACATGTTGTCTGAGGCAGGATGTATTTCATGTTATTTTAGCCACATATAATGACTGTGGAAAGATATGTTCAATACGTTGTGATCAAGAATAGTTTCTCGTGTCTATATCAATAAAAACGCGAGTGGCATCCCAAATGAGTTATAGTTTATTCGTAGCAGCAGTTCCTTGCGAAGTTAATTTCAGCGTCAAGAAAAAGAATCCACGACCTGCGTACTGTTTTTTGCGCTGGGGACATCATCATCATGAAGACAGCAGGTTAGTGAAGCGTACAAGAACTTATGTACTCCACACAGGGCAGTGGAAACAACTAGGCACCTCACGTGTACTGCATGCACAGTACA
Source organism: Schistocerca piceifrons (assembly GCF_021461385.2). NCBI lineage: Eukaryota > Metazoa > Arthropoda > Insecta > Orthoptera > Acrididae > Schistocerca > Schistocerca piceifrons. The sequence continues at coordinate 773,372,033 of NC_060140.1, read as the reverse complement.
AATGTGCTCAGTGACACGTCATCTGCAGTAATGCAGAGGAGGTAAAGAAGGATGAAAGTATTAACACTATCTCACTTTTATTCCTTTTTCTTGCCGTACAACTCACGACCAAACTATCGCCTTCCAACTTATAACGGACATCGCCTCAAGATGGGGAAACCAGCCTGAAACTAGTAAAGGCAAAATAAATTATAATCAAAAAGTGACTGTTTGCAGGTTTTTCAGGCTTTCAACATATATTAAAACTAATTCCTAGTAACACGTCTAGTAGAGTATATCACGCTGTGGTGAACTGCTAGACAGGAAACAAATCCTTAGTGTGCGTGTACGCTACCTGCAAATGGCTGCTTAACCGAGTAATAGCCCCAGGGTCTGCCGAAATGTGTCTCCACAGGAGTGCCACTGCTCCCAGTCCTAAAGAAAAGAAATGGACTGATACCAAAACAAACAGATATAGGAGTAGAAATGGGCAAGTGTGCTGTTGCTAAACTAAACAGTTTTCAAAAATAAATTCCCAATGTGCCTGAAACGGAGTGTCTGGAATCAGTTTCTGTTACAGTTTTAATTTACCTTTGAGAGACGCTGTCGTTAGATATGTGAGAGATAAATAAAAATGTGCGTTAATCACTCAGCAGTGGAAAGGTGCGTACCTTAATTAAAATGAAGTAGAAGTTGGTGGGGCATTTATTCAGGATAAAAGTCCAAGGTGCTGTCAATGGAAGATAGATAAACGACCTGAGATGGTGATGAAACGTGAATGTGTACAACTGAGGGTCATACTGTATAGGGATGGCTGGAGGATCCCGTTACATAGTAGTGATTGTTCAGTGGCTGATGATGCTGATGATGTGATGTCATGAAGCCTAAATCATCACGAGATGGCAAATATTTTATTTCCGTTGTGTAGGATCTGTAATCAAGTGCCAGTTACATCAGACAGAAATAACAGTACACAATGAGAACACGTTCACTGCGCACACACGGAATATGTATGGAGCTGAGCTGCCTGGTCCAGCCGACAGTGCTGTATGGGGATAGTAGAACCAGCGTGCGCGGTGTATTACAGCAGCGCTGACGGTAGGCGGACGCTGGGTGTTGTCGCAGTAGTAATTCAACACGGCCAGCACGACGTTGTGAAGCAGGTTAACTTACTGGAACAGCGAGATCAATGGTACCGCACAGCCTAGTGCAGCAAGGGGCAACGCAGATTAATTCGCTGAGAGTAGCAGTGGTGATTTAGGATACGTCACTGGCGGTGGTACATATGCACAACAAGTCGGCCACTACCTAGCATAAATACTGGACTTTTTATAACAAAATTATTCTGAGTCTTCCAGCAAAACCGGGATGACGTGATGGATGAGGATGCCATGCGGACCTGTCAGTACACGTCACCACTTTGAAGCCACAGCAGGGCAACAGTTCTGTGCACTAAGTCCCTCGCGGATTGCTTACCACGGCCCAGTGTAACAAAGCAGCTTAAATCACTTAATAAAGGCAAGGTCTCCGGTCCAGATTGTATACCAGTCCGGTTCCTCTAAGAGCATGCTGATAAAATATCTCCATATTTAGCACTTATATACAACCACTCGCTCACAGAAATATCAGTACCTAAAGACTGGAAAACTGCTCAAGTCACACCAATACCCAAAAAGGGAAGTAGGAGTAATCCGTTGAATTACGGGCCTATATCACTAACATCGATTTGCGGTAGGGTTTTGGAACATATACTGAATTCGAACATTATGAAGTACCTCGAAGAATATAATTTATTGACATATAGTCAGCACTGACTCAGAAAATATCGTTCTTGTGAAACACAACTAACTCTTTATACTCATGAAGTAATAAGTGCTATCGACAGAGGATGTCAAATTGACTCCATATTTTTAGATTTCCAGACGGCTTTCGACACCAAGTGCTATCGACAGGGGATGTCAAATCGACTCCACACTTTTAGATTTCCAGAAGGCTTTCGACACTGTTTCTCACAAGCGTCTTCTAATCAAACTGCGTGCCTACGGAGTATCTCCTCAGTCGTGCGACTGGATTCGTGATTTCCTGCCAGAAAGGTCACAGTTCGTAGTAACAGACGGAAATCCTTCGAGTAAAACAGAAGTAATATCCGGCGTTCCCCAAGGTAGTATTATAGGCCCTCTATTGTTCCTTATCTATATTAACGACATAGGAGACAATCTGAGTAGCCATCTTAGATTGTTTGCGGATGATGCTGTCATTTACCGTCTTGTAAACCCATCAGAAGATCAAAACGGCTTGCAAAATGATTTAGATATCTGCAGGGTGCGAAAAGTGGCAATTGACCCTGAATAAAGAAAAGTGTGTAGTTATTCACGTGAGTACGAAAAGAAATCAGCTAAATTTCGAATACGCGATAAGTCATACAAATTTGAAAGCTCTAAATTCAGCTAAATACTTAGGGACTACAATTACAAATAACCTAAATTGGAACGAGCACATAGATAATATTATGGGTAGAGCAAACCAAAGACTGCGATTCACTGGCAGAATACTTAAAAGGTGCTGCTTACACCACGCTTGTCCGCCTATTCTGGAGTATTGCTGTGCGGTGTGGGACCCGCATCAGGTGGGGCTGACGGATGACATCGAAAAAGTACAAAGAAAGGCAGCTCGTTTTGTATTATCGCGAAATAGGGGAGCCAGTGCCACAGACATGATACGTGAATTGGAATGGCAATCATTAAAACAAACGAGTTTTTCGTTGCGACGGGATCTTCTCATGAAATTTCAATCACCAGTTTTGTCCTCCGATTGCGACAACATTCTATTCCCACCCACCTGCATAGGGAGAAATGATCATCATGATAAAATTATAGAAATCAGGGCTAGCACAGAAAAATTTATGAGCTCGTTTGTCTCGCGTGCCGTTCGAGAGTGGAACGGTGGAGAGACAGCTTGAAGGTGGTTTATTGAACCCTCTGCCAAGCACTTTATTGTTAAATGCAGAGTAATCACGTAGATATAGATGTAGACCACATGAGGTCATCTCGAACAGCACGACAGACTCCTGCCTAGGGGGCAGCAGGTCACTCCCCGTGCACGCAAGCTGCCTACCACCATATGGACGGGTGTCTCCCCGGGGTGGGCGTCAGCCACCAAGACGTGACCGCGCATAGCCCAGTGACGTCACACGTTCGCCATTATAGAGAACACGCTGCTGGCGCGGAAACCGCGGAGCTGGCGTATGTAATGAGGCCATCGCAGCGGTGGAGCACAGCATCACCATTGCGGTGTGAGCGGGCAGCCAGCCCAGCAGAAGTCAGTGCCCAGCCGCCACTGATCATATGTTTTGGTCTGCATATATGCTTCAATCACAGAACTTGCTACAATTGTAACTGCCTTTATCTGGAGCCTCCTGGACTCCCACCGCTGTTCCACCACCCACTGGCGGTATTATGACTCATAGCCACCTCACTCTGCAAGCATTTAACTTTCAAGCATATTACAGTACTCTATAAATTAATATCAGAATCTTCCAAATATAGGGAAGCTGAAGTCATATATAATTGACTGCATGAGGTAGTAATCTAACGGTTGACCAACATGTCTGTCGCCAGCCAGTGATTCCAACCGCTGCACGCTAAGCATGTTGCAACACCATGCAGACAGTACCTCCGAATGGTTCCACAGGCATGCTACTGAAGTTCAAATGACGTTGTCAGACAACACAAGTAGTGCCCACCCTGTATTAATCGTGAGAAATTTTTACTAAACTCGGTCCCCTTTTTGTTTGGTTAAAGAAAAAGTGTTCTTTGTTAGAAGACACAGATGATACAGATTGTTCATTGTTTGGCCGTTGTCGTATATCTTTGATGTGAAATGTTAAAAAATGACGAAATTCCCCCAGCTGTATTAAGGTGTTGGTTTTATTGGCGACTAGTTTCGATGTTATTACAACATCATCTTCAGGCCCATACTTGTTGACAGGAACCGTATGAGTGTAGCACGCTAAGCATGTTGCAACACCATGCAGACAGTACCTCCGAATGGTTCCACAGGCATGCTACTGAAGTTCAAATGACGTTGTCAGACAACACAAGTAGTGCCCACCCTGTATTAATCGTGAGAAATTTTTACTAAACTCGGTCCCCTTTTTGTTTGGTTAAAGAAAAAGTGTTCTTTGTTAGAAGACACAGATGATACAGATTGTTCATTGTTTGGCCGTTGTCGTATATCTTTGATGTGAAATGTTAAAAAATGACGAAATTCCCCCAGCTGTATTAAGGTGTTGGTTTTATTGGCGACTAGTTTCGATGTTATTACAACATCATCTTCAGGCCCATACTTGTTGACAGGAACCGTATGAGTGTAGCACTAGTAGTCAGTGGTGAGATAGGCGAGTTACATGAGTTACTACCTGCCTTCCGCATGGAACACGCCTATCTCACCACTGACTACTAGTGTTACACTCATACGGTTGCTGTCAACAAGTATGGGCCTAAAGATGATGTTGTAACAACATCGAAACTAGTCACCAATAAAACCAACACCTTAATACAGCTGGAGGAATTTCGTCATTTTTTAACATATATTATACTAGCTGACGTCCCAAATCGTCCATTTCAATTATGGATATACGAAGTTTAATGTGAATGATTAGCGGGAAAAGAAAACATGGTTATCGCCAAGTTTTCGTCAAACGAGGGAGACTAAATAAAAATTAATTGTCAGCCACAGCATCTAGTAAGTGTGTCAATATGAGTCAGATTCTCCAATTAAATTTCAGATTCAGCTTTTGTTACAAATCACGTAATAACAAAAACTTCTTTTTGTACATGAACTCAGTTCCATTACTAGGGACGATGGGTAGTAAAAATTTAATTCTCAGTCTGACAAAAATTAAATTATCCTGTCTTGCCGAATAAACTATGAAATGTTTTAGGGGCCGCAGATTCATCTGGCAGCGTTTGAAAATTACCATGAGATGCAAAACTTTTAACAACATAAATTATTCCACAAAAAAGAACTCATTTAAGCGCGTTGCTGTATTTTGAACCTACATTAGAATCGCAGACACAAACTTGACAGTCACTTGCACGTGGTGAGCACTGGATATGGATTCATAGCCATGCAGCTATGGTTGAAAAACAGAATAATTTAATAAACTACCTGCTTCAAAAGGAGGAAGAAACAAGAGAAAGCTATCGAGGGAAAGAAAGGAAGAGATCTGTCATCAGCGCTCCCAAGGAGCGCCAAAATTGTTCCTGCTGTTAATCGCAGCAGATATCCTATAGCTCTATCGGTATGCGGTTGACACGGCAGTGCGGAAAATCAACAGAGCCCACTGCGCTACGAAAGCTCTGGCGTTTCAGCGGAAAAATCTCTTACGTTTGCCACTACAGTAAGCCAGTCCTTTTTTAAAAGGATGGGTGTAAAGCATGATGAACGTTGGCCATTTAATTCCACTCCTGAATCTTTCTTTTATTTCCATCATTGCTTACTAGATGTACAGATTGAACAGTAGGGGCGAAAGGCTACATCCTTGTCTTAGAACCTTTTTAATAGTAGCACATCGTTCTTGGTCGTCCACTCCTATTATTCCCTCTTGGTCATTGTACATATTGTATACGACCTGTCTCTCCCTAAAGCTTACCCCTACTTTTTTCAGAATTTAGAAAATATGTTGTACCATTTTACATTGTCGAACGCTTTTTCCAGGTCGACAAATCCTATGAACGTGTCTTGATTTTTCTTTAGTCTTGCCTCCGTTATCAACCACAGAGTCAGAATTGCCTCTTTGGTGCCTTTACCTTTCCTAAAGCCAAACTGATCGTCATCTATCGCATCCTGAATTTTTTTCTATTCTTCTGTATACTTTTCTTGTAAGCAACTTGGATGCGTCAGCTGTTAAGCTTATTGTGCGATAAATCTCGCACTTGCCAGCTGTTGCAGTCTTCGGAACTGTGCGGATGATATTTTTCCGAAAGTCAGATGGTCTGTCGCCAGACTCACACATTCTACACACCAACGTGAATAATCGCCGTATCGTCCGGCCTTTTCCAAGTATACCTCCTCCTTTTGTGATTCTTGAACAGAGTATTCCCTATTACTAGCTGAAACTTGTTACGGAACTCAATTAGACTTTCCCCTCTCTCATTTCTTGTCCCAAGCCCATATTCTCCTGTAACCTCTTCTTCTACTCCTTCCCCTACAACTGCATTCAAGTCTCCCGTGTCTATTAGATTTTCATCCCCATTTACATACTGAATAACCCTTTCAATATCGTCATACACTTTTTCTATCTCTTCATCTTCAGGTTGCGACGTCGGCATCTATACCTGAACTATCGTTGTCGATGTTGGTTTGCTGTCGATTCTGATAAGAACAACCCTGTCACTGAACTGTTCACAGTAACACACTGTCTACCCTACCACCCTATTCATAACGAATCCTACTCCCGTTATACAATTTTCTGCTGTTGTTGATATTACCCTATACTCATCTAACCAGAAATCCTTGTCTTTTTTCCATTTCACTTCACTGACCCCTACTATATCTAGACTGAGACTTTGCATTTCCCTTTTCAGATTTTCTAGTTTCCCTACCACGTCCAAGCTTCTGACATTCCACGTCCCGACTCGTTATCTTTTCGCTGATTATTCAATCTTTTTCTCATGGTACCTCCCCCTTGGCAGTCTCCTCCCGGAGATCCGAATGGGGGACTATTCCGGAATCTTTTGCCAATGGAGAGATCATCATGTCACTTCTTCAATTACAGTGAAACGTCCCCTTTGAACAATTATACATTATTGTATACATAAACTGACACAATATTTTTAGCGCAACGCAATCTGATTTTCAAAAATCCCTACAAAAGAATGGCCCTGACTAACATTAACCTATACGTTTCACAAATCACTTACTTCACAAAAATCTTCGTTACTCGAACTACTGCAATATAGCGAGCGCCACTATTGCCAGCTAAACAAAAGATTCAAACTACTGAAGGCACTAACTACTGATAGGCACAGATAGCAAAAGAAAGATTTTGATAGAGAACAAACAATGTATTTACCTAAATATTGTTCAAAAGTTATATTATATATATCAGTTCATAACATCCAGTCTTACAAATGTACTGTTTCTGATGGACACACGTCCAGATCACACGCTCTCAAAAATCCGCCATCTCACTTCCCCGCATCCACCACTGCTGGCAGCTCATCTCCAACTGCCCAACGCTACGCGCCTTTAACAGCCAACAGCCCAACACTACAATAGCGAACAACAATGCAATCCAGCCACAGACTGCACACAGCACATCCAGTGATTTTCATACAGAGCGCTACGTGGCGTTACCAATATAAAAACCTAAACAGCCTACTTACAACAGGCCACACGTCCTGTCGATTTACGTTACGTGTCTTTAATGCAGTGGTTTCAATTGCCTTCTGCATCCTCATGCCGTTGATCATTGCTGATTCTTCCGCTTTTAGGGGCAGTTTCCCACCCCCAGGACAAGAGAGTGCCCTGAACCTCTGTCCGCTCCTCCGCCCTGTTTGACAAGGCCGTTGGCAGAATGATGGGTGACTTCTTATACCGGAAGTCTTCGGCCACCAATGCTGATTATTAATCAAAAATTAAGCAGTGGCGGAATTCGAACCCGGAACAAACGAAATTTTGATTATGAATCACAGACGCTACCCCCTCTTTTTTTAGTACTTTTTTCGTTTTTTTTTTAGTTTTTCCTTTTTTTTTGAGCTATATACAGGGTGTCCCAGCTATCTTGTCCACCCAAAATATCTCTGGAACAATAACAGGTATTGGAAAACGACTTTCACCGGTATCAATGTAGGGCTGGGGCCCATGAATGTACATATTTGGAAACATTCTAAATCGAAAGCATATGTGTTTTTTAACACAAACTTACGTTTTTTCAAATGGACCACCTATATTTTTTCTTCAGCAATCCATAGCATGACAAAGCACACACACAATGGCGTTGATTGCATCGCAATATTCCCTTTACATCCCGAGATATTAAGACGCGAAGTTGACGCTTGAAACACCCGACATGCGCTGCTAGCGCACGTCCTGAGGCTCAGGATTGAACCCCATGCTACGCGTAATCGCGATGTGATTGACATGTGTAATCACACCTCCATACTTATCAAGAGGTCCGAAACGAATAATACGGTCTGCTGCGATTACGGGCAGGATGGGGTGCACGCCTAAGCCTCAGGACGTGCGCTAGCAGCGCATGTCGGGTGTTTCAAGCGTCAACTTCGCGTCTTAATATCTCGGGATGTAATGGGAATATTGCGATGCAATCAACGCCATTGTGTATGTGCTTTGTCATGCTATGGATTGCTGAAGAAAAATATGTACATTCATGGGCCCCAGCTCTACATTGATACCGGTGAAAGTCGTTTTCCAATAGCTGTTATTGTTCCAGAGATGTTTTGTGTGGACAAGATAGCTGGGACACCCTGTATATATATGAAGAAAGAAAATTACTTCAGGTGTTGGCCCCTATCACCCATACTATCCCCAAAAACCTATCTAACCTAAAAACAAAAACAAAGCTAGTGGCACCGCTACTCTCACCCTAAAGCTAACTAGGACGGTCATGTGCCACCACTTCAGGTTACGCCCACGAACAAAAGTTAAATATACCTCTTAACTTTTTATTAAAGAAAGAAAATGATAAAGGAAATGGTGCAATACTTTATTATATTTTATATGTTGTTCATTTTGTTCTTATGTATTTATTTGTAATCTTTCTCGTCCTATTTTTTTTTTTCTTTTTTTCTTTTTTCTCGGTGGAGTGCCACAGCAGCCAGACGGCGGAATGTCCTGGTCGTCTTCTAATTCAGCGAGCGTGAAACACCCTATAATTACCGTTGATGTCCCTCATCTGTCCTCATGTGCAATCTCTCAGTCTCTTCTCACAGCTGGTACACCCCAATGGTCTGGAGGGTGCGTAAACAACGACCCCAAGTAATTCGCAAAGAGCGTACCATACGACGCATTGCGCCGTAAAATCGTGTAGTTACTCGTTAAATAATACCAGAAATGTAACAACCCTGCAACGCTCTCATTAAAAAAGTATGACCATGCCATAACCTTAACCCACACCGTGACGTTATGACGAGAAGCAGGGTAATAAGTGACGTCGGGATGGATCAGCTCGGTGGGCTATACGGACTGAGGCGTCCGTCGCAGCAACAATGCCAACTTGCACCGTGTGAGGAGCCAGTAGTCGGTAGCCGTACCACAAATAAAACGGTGCATGTCGGTGTCGACAGCGGCGCATCTGGGGCTGAGAGGGTCCTCGGAAAGATGAATCACGTGTAAACGTTGTCGGGTGGGGGATTTTTCAGTCGTTGTCACATACCATAGCGCCCTCATCGTGGTGGGAAGGAAAGGGGAGTGTATGTTACTCCACACCCGTCTCCAGCCAGCCGCCGGGTGTCGGCGTTCAACCACATTACCAGGCAGAGTCCATTGAACGTAGCGGTAGAAGTCCTTGATGCTAGGATCCCGCGTGGTCGGCAAGACATCTAAAGATAACTCATGTTGAACAGATAGGTGCGAATGTGACACAGTGCTGGCGTGATATGTCCAACAGGAATCGGCAGACAAAGGGGTTGAGGCACCACCTCCTGAATCAGTGTACCAGGGAGGGTGTCCTTGTACGAAGTACGTAGGCGATGCATCGTCCACGGGAAGAGACCGCGCGCCCTGTTGTGCACGTTTATCATTCCAATGCCGCCTGCGTGTGCGGGCAACGTTAGCGTCACGTAACGGTTCTTGAACACCCCACCATCGCTGACGAAATGACCGAAGGCCGCCTGGAACTTGGCAGCTACCCTAGCGGCCATCGGGAGAACGTGTTGTGAGGGTACTGGTGTGTAGTATCTGTAAGTGGTTGTTCTTTGGAGGGCGACAATGCCCAGTAGAGCAAGGAGCCGCAAGCAGAAGCAGTTGTTAAGAGGCTGTGGAAGGTGTAGGCTGCGTGAGCCAAAGGCGGTTGCGTATTGAAGGATTTATCTCTATGTTTAATAGTAGTTGCACACAGTTTGAATAATAGTGTGTTTATGTTTGTGCAGTGTAATAAAGAAAATACATTAAATTTTACCAGTTCTTAATGCATCTCCATCCGTTAGTACCACACCATTGCACTTAACAATGAACGAAGTCTCGATATACGCGGTCAACTACAACAAGAGGATTGTAACATAATAATCATTAATTAACCCATGTAATCTCCAAAGACTAAGGGAGGTTATAATGTGTGTAATGATTAAGTTTCGGAGCGAGGTAGACGTTGACAAAATGTACCCGCATGATCAAGTCAAGTTTTCTAAAATTATGGAGACGAACTTGCGTGCAGATCACATTAAGTAGACTGCGATACGTGTCTACTGCTGTATGCTGCAAGGTCCCATGGAAGGTCATTCCTAAACACTTCATCGCCGGGACTTTGGTAATGGGCACTGGCATACTCATTTGCAATCCTCTACCCACATCCATGTAGTGCGACTTTCGCAGGTTGATACGGCTCCCGGCCACCTCTCCGTATTGCTGAAGCCACGCGATCGGCCGTACATGTATCTTCTGCCGACCTCGCCAAGAATACGACATCGTTCGCATAGGCACAACATTTAAAATGCACTTCGCGGAGGTGAATGCCCTCCAAACGCTGTCGTAGACCATGAAGTGCAGGCTCGAGGGCGATGGCGAAGAGAAAGGTTGAGAGGGGACATCCTTGTAGCACTGAGCACTCTACAGTGAACGGTGGCGAGCGGTAGCCATTGGCCAGAACTGTGGAAGGGGCTCCGTGGATGAGACGGGGAACCACACCTGCCGATATTGCGGACAGTCCCATCTTCTCTAAGACAGCCTGCGAGAAATGGTGTTTAACTCGGTCAGGTGCGTGGTCTAGGTCAACCGCCACGAGGGCGCATTCTAAGCGGCATGCCGACTTCAGTGCCACCACATCTCTATAAGAACTTAACGCCATGTGTCTATTACTGCCACCTCCCAGACATGTTTCGTTGGCATGAATGTCATCTTTGACAATAGCGAGGAGGCGAGCACGAAGAATGCGGGCGAACAACTTATAATCCGAATTCAATAAAGTCAACGGCCGGAAATCTTGCGGTCTGCACCCCCTTTTGGTTTTGGCACAGCGATGATCGTGCCCTCCATAAATCCAGGAGTTCACAGCACATCTGTCGCCAAACTTCCCCCATCAGGTCAGAAAAGGTGCTATAAAATTCAAGCGGAAGACCATCAGGTCCATGTGATTTGTTTCTCGCGCCCCGCGAGAGAGCCATGCGCATTTCTTTCCACGTGACGGCCTCCAAGAATGTGGCATCACTTTGCGCCCTACCCGAATGTAGCAGGTCGTGCAGGACGTCCTCAATGCCATTGTCACGTCGTTAATCTGCTAGATAGAGAGTGCGGTAATAATCTGTGAGGGCACGGAATATGGTGGTGTGTGTCTCTGCGCGTTGCCCGCCCGCAGAAATAACTGCCGTGATAAGTCGTCTCTAACGGTGTCTTCATTCTCTGACGATGTGATAAAGAGAGGCACTTTCCTCTGGGATGGAATCTTGCAGTCTCGATCTAACCCGCGTGCCGTCCAATCTGTCAGCCGTGATCTGTAGAAGCCGTGCCTGTGTCCGGTGGACGGCCATTTGGCGCTCTGGCGAACGTGGTTGTGACACTAGTTCTCGCAAGATCGTGTCGTAAAACTCACAGGTGGATCGGAGCCAAAGTGCCCTGTCTCGTCCGTATGCCATGAGCGTGCGGCGAAGAGCTGGTTTGGCGCAGTACGTCCACCATCGTGCCGTGGAATCATAGGTATGACGCCGTCACTCACATTTGTGCCAGGTATCAGTGACGGCTACACGGCAAGCATATTCCCGGAGAATGTTAACGTTAAGAGTCCAAGGTCCTCTACTACGGCTTGTCTGTTGTCGTGGCAGAGTCACTGCGCAGATGAAGGCCTGATGGTCTGTGAATGCAGTGGACCACAGCTCAGCGCCGACAGTTGCTGCCCGAAGACCTTGGGAGACATAAATCCTGTCCAACCTGCTGACCGAGTGGCTGGTGAAGTGTGTGTATCCGCGTCGGTCACCATGTATCATGCAAAGCGAGATCTCTGACCATAGCATGTGAGGCTGGACATGGGACATGGTGAGGGATCTGATCCTCAGGGCGTAAGACTGTTAAAGTCTCCGCCCACCACCAGGTGCTCTGTAGCATCTTGAAACCATGGAGCCACCTCAGTGGAGTAATAGAGCGTTCGCTCTCGACGCTTCGTAGTACCAGACGGGGCATACATATTCACACGACGGACTGCGCCTATGTTGAGCGCAATGCGTCTCGTTGATAGCAAAAACTGAATAGCCTTTGGTTCGATGCCGTCGCGTGGTAGTATGGCCGTACCACTACCACCGTCGGAAGTTCGGTTGAGGTAAGACGGTATCCATAAACATCCCGTCGCAGATCAGGCCGTACCTCTTGAAGAAACACGATATCAATGTCCGCCGCTCAAATCATGTCCTTTAACAACTGAGTTTTGATCGTGGAGCTAATGTCGTTGACATTGACTGTACCTATCCGATACATCTGGGTCATTTGATAGTACGATGACGTATCCTGCAGTCATTTAAGCCAGTATGCGCCACATCGTCCGTCCGACCGTCCCTGTCACCCGCACCATATATGTTACTGATAGGCTGAGACAAGATGTCCGTCCGACGATCAGCCGGCCGCGGGCATCTGGTTGTCTCTCGAGTCTAATATCATTCTTTCTAACTCCATCTCGGACGCCCAATCACCAAGGTGGAGATGTGGTACGTTAGGCGATGCATGACGTTCTTCCGATGTCTTAGCCGCAAAATCGCCAGGGGGCTCGTCGGAGAGCCGAGCGTCGTCAAATTGGCTTTGTCCATGGGAGGACGTCGCCAGCAGCGACCCAGGAACCGTTGGTGTGAGGTCCGCAGCCCTGGCCGCAGACGTATTTTCCTCGCCCTCCTGCAAAGTATCACCATCTCGAGAATCATTTCCTGCAGACAGCCCCTTCTTCTTTCGTCGCTTGGGCGACTTCTGCTTGCGGGAACTCATGTCCGCGTCCAGTGGATCACGACAAACAGTAGGCACCTCCCGCATCTCCGTGTCCGAGCTCGAATCGATTTGCTGATGCTCTACTTCCTCACACGGCTGGGGTGCAGACGTGGTCGCTGCTGTCGAGCACGGCGACGGTTCCGATGGAGGCTTCGTCGTCGTGGGCGCGGAAACCGGGCCCTCGGGGGTCGGCAACTGGAACGGAACGACGTCCGCGTCCGACACGTTCCTCGCTGCCTCAACGTATGTAACAGGCAGCGCTGTCGGTTGCGATGGCGGCAGGCATTCAGAGCGTACATGCCCCTCCTGAACGCACCATGAACAAGTCCGCGGTTGACTGTCATAAATAACGATCGCTCGACAGCCACCAAGGGTCACGTACGATGGGATGTCGTTACGTACTGCGATTCGCACCTGACGCACTCCATTCAGTACAGGATACGTCTCGAACGTATGCCACTTTTGTTCCACGTGACTTAGTACTTCCCCGTAAGGCCGCTGCGCGTTCACGACAAGCTTGGCCGTAAATTCAAACGGCAGTTCGAAGATTGTTATGTTCCGAACGCCGAGTCCTGCTTGGTCGACAGTCGCTATACCCACGTCGCCGTCAAAGTGGTGAAAACGATATCCATCGGTGGAACGTCGAAGAAGTCGTTCGCACGCTGCTTCATCGACAAGTATCAGGTAAACTGTACTGGAGATGATAGAAAGATGTATACCGATAAGTTCCTGTGGATCGACGTGCACTACATCAAGCAGGAAACGCTCTACTTCGTATGCCTTAGGTCGTGCGTATTGGGCATCGAACGTTACTATAAAAGTGGTCTTTCTATGAGAAAGCGCCTTCACCTACCACCACCCCGATGATGTCACCCATGCTGCCTCCTTTCTCCAGCAGACCTTGTCTGAGGCCGTGGAGGCCCACGTCCCTACTGTCGCCATCCACCCGCACCGTCCTACCTTACCCCCACAGGCCGTCCTCCTCCTCCGTGAATCCCGTCGTCTCTACCGTGCCTTCCTCCACAAGCGTGACCCGGACACACTACGACGCCACCGGCAACTCCAACGACGCATTCGTAATTTGCTCGCGGCTAAGAAACGCCGGGACTGGCGACAGACATGCACCCGTTTAAATGCTAACCTACCAACCAACTCGTCGCCTTACCGGAACTAAACCCTCCCCCTACTATCCTCTTCTCCATGATGATCACCCCTTCCCTGACACCCTTAGTAAGGCCAACCACTTTGCCTCCTACCTCTCTGAAGTATTTTCCATCCCCGATGATCCCCAGTTCGATTACTCCCTCTTCCCGGATATCCGCGATCGAACTGACACCTCTGTCCCTCCCCTCGCTCCTGGTTTCCAGTACTTGGACAACATTACACACACGGAACTCAATGCCCCTATCACTACACAGGATCTCATTGATACACTCCGCACGAAACGCAACACCGCCCCTGGTCACGATCGTGAAGCTCCTGTCTCTTTCCTCTCCACCCTGGCCAGGCTCTACAATGTAGTCCTGTCCACCGGTTACTACCCCGACCTGTGGAAAACCTCCCGTATCCTCATGTTCCTTAAACCTGCCAAACCGCCGTCCGCCGTCTCCTCCTACCGTCCCATCAGCCTTACCTCGGTCTTCAGCAAGGTCCTGGAATCTATCCTCACCCGACGCATCCACCAGCATCTCCGCCAGCACCGCCTCCTTCCCGTTACCCAGTGTGGCTTTCGGCCGTCCTTCTCTTCCGACGACCTTCTCCTTCACCTCACTCATCTCCTTTCCGAACAGCTTAATTCCCGTCGCTCTGAAATCTTCCTCTCCCTGGACCTCGAACGTGCCTATGACCGCGTATGGCATTCCGGTCTCCTCTTCAAGCTCCAAACCTTCGCCCTTCCCATTAACTACGTCCGTCTGATCGGCTACTTTCTCTCCTGCCGTCCTTCCTATGTCACCGTCCATACCACAGATTCCAAAACCCTTTTTCCCCTCTGCCGGTGTGCCCCAAGGCTCAGTCCTCTCCCCCCTTCTGTACCTTTTGTACATGGCGGATATGCCGCCGCCGTCAGCCCCCGTCCACCTTCTCCAGTTTGCCGATGACACCGCCTTCCTTGCCCTTGCCCCCACCCTACAGTGCTCCCAACACCTTCTCCAATCCCATCTTGACCGGTTCACCGCTTGGTGCAACCAATGGTTGCTCAAGGTCAATCCCTCCAAAACCCAGGCGAAAATTGTAGGCATAACCACCCCTTCCTTTCGCCTCCTTGATTTCTATCTCACCATCTATGGCCGTCCTCTCACCATCACTCCCACGCTTAAGTACCTTGGCGTCACCCTCGACCGTCGCCTCTCCTGGACTCCCCACCTCCGGACAATCCAAGCCGAGCCACGCTCCCGACTCAGTCTCCTCAAGCTCCTCTCTGGCCGTACGTGGGGTCTAGACCCCTCCACCATCCTCCACACCTATAAATCCCTCATCCGCCCTATCCTTTGTTATGCGCATCCGCCTTGGATCTCCGCCCCCCCCCCTGCCTTTTATAAATCCCTCCAAATCCTTGAACGTCATGCTCTCCGCCTTGCCTATCGCATCCGTCTCCCCTCCCCCACGCGGATCCTGTACGATCTCATCCCCTTTCCCCACCTCCTCCTTTTCCTTGAAAGGATACGGATCCTGTACACCTCCCGCAATCTCGATCCTCCTCACCCGCTCGTCTCCCCGAACCTCTCCCACCCCCGCCCGCTGCCGCGCCTGTATTCGCACGTCCCACACGGTCTCCGTCTCTCCACCCTCCTTACCCTCTCCCAAGGTGGCTTCCGCCAGCTCCCCCTCCCTGATGATGCCCTCCTCCCCTCCATCTACCCCTCCTACCAACTTTGATCCTCCCGCCCTCCTCCTGTGCTTGCTCCTCTGGGCACCCTCCCTCCCTTCTCTCCCTTTTTCCCTCCCTCCTCCTTTTCTCCCCCCTCCTCCCCCGGGCCTCCCCTCCCCTGTCCCTCTCCTCCTGCCCCCGTCTCCTCCGCCATTGGCATCCTTTTTCTCCCCTCTCCCCCACCTCACCCCTGTTCCCCTCTTGGCAGGTCCCCAGACTCGCACACGCTCAGTGGACATTCGCGCGCCGGAGATCACCGCCATCAGTGTTTCGTGTGTGCCGTCGTGTTTAGTGTTCAGTGTTCACCGTCACACTCCCTCGTTCACCAGTGCCATCGTCATCTTCAGTGTTTGTGCGTCGTCTCATCAGTTAGCAGTGTGGATTATCGACGAGTGTGAACGGCTCCGTGTTTGTCTCTATGTGTCTCCTGTTTTATGGCCCACCGTTCTGTAACTTATGTGTCTTCTCCTGTTTTTGCTACTTGTCTATTCTCTGGCTGAAGAGCAGCGTAGTGTGCTGCTGACAGCCTGCCTGTTGTACAGGCTTTAAAATAACAGTAAAGTAAAGAAAAAAAGTAAAAAGAAAGCGCCAACGTCGTCCGAGGTGATCTGTTTACACTGCAATACCACTACCTGCGCGAGTAAACAACGGCCCGCTTGCGGAGCGGCGCACAGAGCCCCGCGCGCGTCCGCTTCAAAACACGGCTGAGAGCTGACGGCTCCTAGACCACGATGCTTTGTTAGCGTAAAGACACCATTTCTGGTCAGCAGTAACGGTAAAGGATAGGAATGGTCACTGTGGTTCAAGAGTCAACTGATGATGAGCGAACAGAGATGCATACATGGACACTGGCTGATTTTTGTGATTTTAACTTAGAGAATATACCCGATGTTTGAACATTCCCCATTGCACAAAAACGTAGCACGATGGTGGAATGCTCACATTTCATCACGTTTGCTAGTTCTCGAGTGCAGTGATGTGGATCATTGTCGATTAATACTTTTAAACGATCTTCATCAAACTCCGAAGCTCTTCCTTACGTTGAGAGTTAACTAATGTCAGAACGGTCCTCCTTAAAACTAGAAAAACCATTTTGTTGCCGTGCTTTGTCCTATAGCATTTTCCCCACACGGTGTCTCCGCTGTTGTCACCCCTCTATTGAACACAACCAGAAAAATATTCCGGAAATATTCCAATTTCTCCACTTATCGCTCCATTTTCTAGTGTCTACAGCTCCACTCATTATCTTTAAATGACAAAATGATAATATGCAAACTTAAATACCAACAGTGAATTATAAAAAAAATGACAATAGATAAATAAACCAATAGGAACTTTAATACCAACCTGCAAAACAATAACCCTACAGACTTATGCACCAACCTAATAAATAAATAAATAAAAAGGGTCGCTTACAGCACACTTGTGTATCCCTTCCTAGAGCATTGTACAGGACTAACAGGGGATACTGATCGTATACAAACAAGGACAGCACGATAGGTCACTGCTTTGTTTGACTCACTGTAGAGAGTCAAAGAAATGCTGAGCAACCTTAAGTGGGAGATGATACTGGACAAACGCGAATCATCTGGCGAGAACCTCCTTACAAAGCTGCAAGGACCAGCATAGCAAAGAGAACATCTACACCTATATGCATACTCTAGAAGCAACCATACGCTGTACGGTGGAGAGTACGTTGTGCGGCAGCTACTCACTTTTCTGTTCCACTGGCAGATAGAGATAGGGAAAAACGACTCTTCTGATATGCCTCACGACGAGCCCTGATTTCTTTATCTTCGTGGTCGTTACACACGATGTATGATGGCGACAGTAGAATCGTTCTGCACTAGCAAACGCAACTTCTCTAAAAACTCTCAATACTGTTTCACAAAAAGAAGAACTTCTTCTTCCCTGCACGAATTCCCATTCGAGCTCAAGGATCATTTTCTTAATACTCGCGAGTTGATCCAACGTACCCGTAACAAATCAAGCAGCACGCATCTGTATTTCTTCCTTTAATTCTACCCGGTCGGGATCCTAAATACTCAAGTTATATTCAATAATGATTTGCACAAGTGCTTCTTACATAATATCAATTATAGATGATGTTATATTTTCCGAGAACTATCCCAGTTCTCTAAAATACACCCTTCCTACTTCTGACCCTACGAGTCTATTTCATATTGTTTTACAACTGCACGCCTGGCGTAATTGTGTCAATACTATATTCGAACACGACATGGCCGTTTTTTTCTACTCACGTGCATCAGCTTACACTTTACCCCGTTTAGAGCAAGCTTCCATCCAGCACATCAATTAGAAGTTCTGTTCAAGTCATCCTGCAGCTACCTACAATTACTCAACGACGACACTTTCCCTACAGTACAATGTCATCGGTAAAGAGTCGCAGATTGTTGCTCACTCTCTCCGAAAGATTATTTATCTGCACTAAAGAGCCAAATAAACTGGCGCACCTGCCTAATATCGTATAGGGCCTCCGTGATCGCTCAGAAGTGTGGCAACACGACGTGGCTTGGACTCGAGTAATGTCTGAAGTAGTGATGGAGGCAAATGACGCCATGAACCCTGCAGGGCTCTCCACAAATACGCAAGAGTACGAGGAGATGAAGATCTTTTCTGAACAGTACGTTGCAAGGCACCCCAGATATGCTCAATAATGTTCATGTTTGGGGAGTTTGGTGACCAGTGGAAGTGTTTAAACTCAGAAGAGAGCTCCTGGAGTCACTCTGTAGCAATTCTGGAGGTGTGGGGGGTCACATTGTCCTGCTAGAATTGCCCAACTCCGTCTGAATGCACAATGGACATGAATGGATGCAGGTGATGAGACAGGACGCTTACGTACATGTCACCTGTCAGAGACGTATCAGGAGTCGCACATCACTCCAACTGCACGCGCCCCACACCATTACAGATCCTATACCAGTTTGAACAGCACCTGCCGACATGCGGGTTCAAATGGTTCAAATGGCTCTGAGCACTAGGGACTTAACATCTGAGGTCATCAGTCCCCTAGAACTTAGAACTTCTTAAACCTAACTAACCTAAGGACATCACACACATCCATGCCCGAAGCAGGATTCGAACCTGCGACCGTAGCGGTCGTGCGGTTCCAGACTGTAGCGCCTATAACCGCTCGGCCCGACATGCAGGGTCCATGGATTCGTGAGGTTGTCTCCATACCGGTAGGCGTCCATCCACTCGATACAATTTGAAACGAGACTCGTCCGACCAGGCAACATGTTTCTAGTCATCAACAGTCCAATGTGGTTCAAACAAATTTCGGGCTTGCAGCCCGTCGTCGTTCAATACTTCGCACGATATTTCAACTGGGCACCTACCAGTCATCTTCAGGTGAGCCGTCGCAGACTGGCGATAAAGTTCTCCGCTCCGCAATATATAGCGTACTGTAACTATTCTGCGCATGCGTCGAAAACTTGATAGTTGAACCAACACTGCCCGCCGGCCGCGCCCTCGCTGGTGGAATAGCGGAACTCAGTCGCCCTCTGCGTTGCTGTTTGCCACGGCCGTCGACGCACTCTGTCACCTTCGATTTGAGCAAATCGTGGAGATGATGGGATTCCATGCACTGTCCAGCTGGTAGCCGCTGTCACGGTTTAACAGATTTTCCGCCAGTCGTATTTCTACGGATTCTTTAATAATGGAGTCCCAGAAAGACGTTGCTGTAGACAAAATCATTGTTTTCTCATACTCCTTTGAATGTCCAGTAGAAATACAATGTTCAGCAATAGCGGACTTGCTTGGCTGCAAAAGGCGGGTGTAACGCTGATGTTCAGTGCAGCGTTCTTTCACGGTGCGTGTGGTTTGACCCATGTAAGCCATACCATATTGGCACGGTATCTTGTAAATTCCGGCCTTTCGTAGTAACAGATTGTCCTTAACTGATCCCACAAGGTCCACAATCTTCGATGGTGGGCGGAAAACCACTTTTACCTGAAATTTTCGGAGGATTCTTGCTATTTTAAACGAAGTGTTGCCAACGAAAGGAAGAAAAGCTAAAGATTGTTCCGGCATGTTCTCCTCCTTATTCACTTCCTGCTTCTTAGTTTTAACTGTTAGTGCCCTGTTAATCTGCCGGATGGAATACCCATTTTCGCTGAATACTGTCTTTAGATGGGCGAGTTCTTGAGATAAGCTATCTAGATCTGAGACAGTATGAGCTCTATGAACAAGCGTTTTAAGCAAACTCATGGTTTGCGATGGGTGATGGCAACTCGATGCTTGCAGATACAAATCAGTATGAGTGGGTTTCCGGTAAACTGAATGCCCTAGAGTCCGCCCCGATAACTGAGTGGTCAGCGCGGCGGTTCGTCATGCCAGGGGACCCAGGTTCGATTCCCAGCTGGGTCGGAGATTTTCTCAGCTCAAGGACTGGGTGTTGTCCTCATTATTATTTCATCATCTTCACTGGAAGGCAACGGGAAACCACCACTGGAATCACTTCCCTAGACGTTCATGCGGTGGACCTATCTGACGAGGCTTCCCCGATGACAAGACCTGCCGTAAGGCAGAACAAAAAGTTTGATATTCACAGTACACTCGTGAAATGGTCGTACGGAAAAATCCCCACTTTATCACTGCGTCTGAGATGTTGTGTTCCATCGCTTGTGCGCCGACTATAACACCACGTTCAAACTCACTTAGACGTTGATAACCTGCCATTGTAGCAGAAGTAAACGATCTAAGAGCTGCGCCAGGCAGTTGTCTCATATAGGCGTTGCCGACCGCAACGCTGTATTCTGCCCGTTCACGTTCCTCTGTAAACGTATCTCTGTATACGTATCTTTGAATATGCGCGCCTATACCAGTTTCTTTGGCCCTTCAGTGTGTAAAAAGAACAAGTGCGGTCCTGTTCGACTTTCCTTGGCTACGAATAGCGATATTTTTGTCTCTGATCGAAGATCCGCTGCTCAGGACAACGTGCTGGGATCTGTTGCTTAAGAAGTCTTGGAGCCAGTCACATCTCTGCAAACCTGTCGCGTATGCTCCGAAATTCGTTAGCAGTCTACAGTGTGGCAGATAAGATCAGACTGACTACAGTGCGGACACCGGCTTTCAAACTGTCATTTCGTCAATGTTCCATAAGCGAATTTAACGAGAAATACCACTTACCTTTAGACAAGTTAGAATGGGGAGCACTCTATGCTACTTACTTCGCGGTTGTTCGAGGATTTTGGATGAGGATGAACATGGAGACAATGGGTAAACTGTTGCAACGTTATTGTTGTTGCTGTTGTTGTGGTCTTCAGTCCTGAGACTGGCTTGATGCAGATCTCCATGGTACTCTATCCTATGCAAGCTTTTTCATCTCCCAGTACCTACTGCAACGTACATCCTTCTGAATCTGGTTAGTGTATTCATCTCTTGGTCTCCCTCCACGATTTTTACCCTCCACACTGCCATCCAATACTAAATTGGTAATCCCTTGATGCCTCAGAACATGTCCTACCAACCGATCCCTTCTTCTAGTCACGTTGTGCCACAAACTCCTCTTCTCCCCAATTGTATTCAGTACCTCATCATTAGTTATGTGATCTACCCACCGTATCTTCAGCGTTCTTCTGTAGCACCACATTTCGAAAGCTTCTATTCTCTTCTTGTCTATTTATCGTCCATGTTTCACTTCCATACATGGCTACACTCCATACAAATACTTTCAGAAACGACTTCCTGACACTTAAATCGATACTCGATATTAACAAATTTCTCTTCTTCAGAAACGCTTTCCTTGCCATTGCCAGTCTACATTTTATATCGTCTCTACTTCGACCATCATCAGTTATTTTGCTCCCAAAATAGCAAAACTCCTTTACTACTTTAAGTGTCTCATTTCCTAATCTAATTCCCTTAGCATCACCCGACTTAATTCGACTACAATCCATTATCCTCGTTTTGTTTTTGTTGATGTTCATCTTATATCCTCCTTTCAAGACACTGTCCATTCCGTTCAACTGCTCTTCCAAGTACTTTGCTGTCTCTGACAGAATTGCAATGTTATCGGCGAACCTCAAAGTTTTTATTTCTTCTCCATGGATTTTAATATCTACTTCGAATTTTTGATTTGTTCCCTTTACTGCTTGCTCAATATACAGATTGAACAACATCGGGGAGAGGCTACAACCCTGTCTCACTCCTTTCCCAACCACTGCTTCGCTTTCATGCTCCTCGACTTTTATAACTGCCATCTGGTTTCTGTACAAGTTGTAAATAGCCTTTCGCTCCCTATATTTTACCCCTGCCACCTTCAGACTTTGAAAGAGAGTATTCCAGTCAACATTGTCAAAAGCTTTCTGTAAGTCTAAAAATACTAGAAAAGTAGGTTTGCCTTTTCTTAGTCTAGCTTCTAAGATAAGTCGTAGGGTCAGTATTGCCTCACGTGTTCCCATACTTCTACGGAATCCAAACTGATCTTCCCCAAGATCGGCTTCTACCAGTTTTTCCATTCGTCTGTAAAGAACTCGCGTTAGTATTTTGCAACTGTGACTTATTAAACTGATAGTCCGGTAATTTTCACGTCTGTCAACGCCTGCTTTCTTTGGGATTGGAATTATTATATTCTTCTTGAAGTCTGAGGGTATTTCGCCTGTCTCATACAGTTTGCTCACCAGATGGTAGAGTTTTGTTAGGCCTGGCTCTCCCAAGGCTGTCAGTAGTTCTAATGGATTGTTGTCTACTCCCGAGGCCTTGTTTCGACTCAGGTCTTTCAGTGCTCCGTCAAACTCTCCACGCAGTATCATATCTCCCATTTCATCTTCATCTACATCCTCTTCCATTTCCATAATATTTTCCTCAAGTACATCGTCCTTGTATTGACCCCCTATATACTCCTTCCACCTTTCTGCAACGTAGGTGTGCAAATTGCAGTCGTTGTACCGTCGTGTTCGGCAGCTACGGTACGGTCAACTCGAAAACGGCTGCCTGCTGAGAGATGGTGAGAAACGTACGGCGTGCGGAGTGGGGCGCGTCAGCAGCTGCGGGCTTCAGTTCGACTCCGGCGGGCAGCAAACCGGCCGGGCCTTTGTTCGGCGGCCGGGCCCCAGCGAGTCAGCCTTGGCTGCCACACCACGCCACGCCACGCCAGGCAGCTGCCGTGCCCTGGACCGACGTAAATAACGGCGGCCCGGAACAAAAGCCGCCTCCCACCACTGGCACGTCTCGCTGTCCACAGCCGAACACAGCTCTGCTGTCGTCTCGGTCATCAACCCTGGCTTTGGGGTGATGCCCCAGTGGAGTAGCGTGGATTTCTCCCACCCGGTGCGAGCTCTTAATTTGCCAGCCCCCTTTTTCACAGTTAACCAAAAAATAATCAAGCTCTCTGACACGCGTAGCAGCATTTAGTTGTGTCTTATAATCAGAAGAGAGGGACCTTATAATTTATTTTCTGCATAATTTTGTTAGTGGCTTCTACGCTTTCCGTCACACTGAACTAATCGTTTTCCAAGATTTTTATATGACTTGTTTGTGCGAGACGTCCCTAAGAAGGAAAAAACCAAAGACATACTCATATTTAAGACAGTTTCAACAAAGAAAATAAATACATTCACGTACCGAGACGTAAATTCCTTGAGGCTTGCAATAATACTGGGCGTTGATGATGAAGGATGCAACGCTTCTCAAGATATTGACAGAAAAGAGTTTAAGCTCGCGTGCGACTACGAGGTTTCGTACCTTCAACAGCTTGTAAGAGAGGACGTACTGATTCAGGCTCATTGGTTTTTTTAAAGTTTATTTTGAGTCCATATTCGAAGAAGGGATGCTCAAAATAGCTATAACACTGAGTCATAAGTAGTGCTAGTTGCGAGAGAACCTTCTCTAAATTGGCACCGATTAACAATTATTTAAAATCTAAAATGTCCACGTTGAGATTACCAATCTAACTATTTTGGAAATCGAACAAGAAATACTAATTGACAACGATAAATTTATTTGAGAGTTTGCGCTGCAAGAAACGAGCAGAAGAAAATTTTAATTTGAGAAGGATGTTTTATGTGGAACCCAATCGAAATAGTGACAGAATAGGAGATTTTTTTTATTTCCAACTTTTCGCATGCATTTTAGAGTCGTATAAGCTAAGTTGGTGCTTTCGTGAAGTTCGAGACCTTTTTCTGATCCTCAACATGCCTGGAGTGTTAACTGTATATGTGGTTGATTTGGGAATACGTTCTAGAGATTACAAAAAAAAAAATGGCTCTGAGCACTATGGGACTTAACTTCTAAGGTCATCAGTCCCCTAGAACTTAGAACTACTTAAACCTAACTAACCTAAGGACATCACACACATCCATGCCCGAAGCAGGATTGGAACCTGCGACCGTAGCGATCGCGCGGTTCCAGACTGTAGCGCCTAGTTAGTTAGATTTAAGTAGTTCTTTAGTTCTAGGGGACTGCTGACCTCATATGTTAAGAGCCATAGTGTTCAGAGCCATTTTTCTCACGTCACCCTGTCACGTATCGTTCCTACAAGGGAGAACACAAAGACACAGTTTTGCGAGGAAATTGAAAGGTGTGACTATATTGTTACATTCCATTAAATATAGTATATTCAAGCTCGCGTTATATTTATCGATGCTCTATGAAAACACTTCCCGCGTCTGGGGCCGCCGGGGGTGGCCGAGCGCTTCTAGGCGCTACAGTCTGGAACCGCGCGATCGCTACGGTCGCAGGTTCGAATCATGCCTCGGTTATGGATGTGTGTGATGTCCTTAGGTTGTATGTATTGTATTGTATATTAACCAGGGTCCTAGAAACGACGGGGAGGTTCCGTCCCCGCTGCAGCCGCAGTGGTCCGCAACCCCACGACGACTACCGCAGTCCACTTCATCTCGCCGCCGCCCCAGAAAGAACCCAGCGGGTTATTGTGCGGTTTGGCCCCCGGTGGACCCCTCAGGGAACGTCTCACACCGGACGAGTGTTACCCCTACGTTTCCGTGGTAGAGTAATGGTAGTGTACGCGTACGTGGAGAACTTGTTTGCGCAGCAGTCGCCGACATAGTGTAACTGAGGCGGAATAAGGGCAACCAGCCCGCATTCGCCGAGGCAGATGGAAAACCGCCTAAAAACTATCCATAGACTGCCCGGTTCACCGGACCTCGACACAAATCCGCCGTGCGGGTTCGTGCCGGGGACCGGCGCTCCTTCCCGCCCGGAAAGCCATACGTTAGACCGCACGTCCAACCGGGTGCGCTGTCCTTAGGTTAGTTAGGTTTAAGTAGTTCTAAGTTCTATGGGACTGATGACCACAGATGTTAAGTCCCATAGTGCTCAGAGCCATTTGAACCCCCGTCTGGATACATTAAGCATTATGACCACCTGCTTAATAGCTTATTTGTCCGTCTTTGGAACGAAATATATCACTGATTCAGCATATCATGGGTGCGACAGTTTGTTTGTAGGTTTTTGGAGCTACGAGGAGTCAGATATCTATGCACAGGCCATGTAATTCGCGTAAATAAAGGGCCGCTGATTTGTGTTCGCAGTGACTGCTCCCGATAACGACCCAGATGGGTTCCATAGGATTTACATCAGGTGAATTTGGTCACCGAGACATCAACTTGATTTCACAATCATGCTCCTCAAACCATTGTAGCACAGCTCTGGCTCCGAGGCACGGACAGTTACACTGCGGAAAATGACATCGCCGTCGGGGAAGACATCAAGCATGAAGGGATGCAGGTGGTTCGCAGCTGTCAGATTGTCTTCGATTCGTTCGAAGAGAAGCCACGTTTCCAATGTTTTTCAGTCGAGTCCGATGGTACCGTGTCCAGTCGTTGGTTCAAAAATGGCTCAGAGCACTATGGGACTTAACTACTGAGGTCATCAGTCCCCTAGAACTTAGAACTACTTAAACCTAACTAACCTAAGGACATCACACACATCCATGCCCGAGGCAGGATCCGAACCTGCGACCGTAGCGGTCACGCGGTTCCAAACTGAGGCGCTTAGAACCGCACGGCCACACCGGCCGGCCCAGTCGTTGGGTCAGCATGTGAACACGTAGGTGTGATCTGCTGCGGAGCTCCATGTTCAATAATTTGCCTTTCGCGGGCAAGTGCTCTACCAAGTAAGCTACCCAAGCACGACTCGTGCCCACTCCTCACAGCTTTACTTCCGCCAGTACCTCGTCTCCTACTTTCCAAACTTTACAGAAGCTCTCCTGCGGACCTTGCAGAAATAGCACTCCTGAAAGAAAGGATATTGCCCGCGAAAGGCAAAGGTCCCGAGTGCGAGTCTCGGTCCGGCACACAGTTTTAATCTTCCAGGAAGTTTCATATCAGCGCACACTCCGCTGTAGAGTGAAAATATCATTCCAGAAACTTCCCCCAGGCTGTGGCTAAGTCATGTCTCCGCAATATCCTTTCTTTCAGGAGTGCTAGTTCTGCAAGGTATGCAGGAGAGCTTCTGTAAACTTTGGAAGGTAGGAGACGAGGTACTGGCAGAAGTAAAGCTGTGAGGAAGGGGCGTGAGTCGTGATTGGGGAGCTCACTTGGTAGAGCACTTGCCCGCGAAAGGCAAAGGTCGCGAGTTCGAATCTCGGTCTGGCACACAGTTTTAATCTGCCAGGAAGTTTCAGTGTATTAACTGATGTAATGACCATGCAGACAGGATTATCCAGCTACGTCGCTACCTACCGCCACTGGCCGAACCCAGCACCCACCGCGCGACGCCACTGTGGTTCCCACATCCATCCTGACACTTACCATCAGTTTAGCTTACATCCTCAGCGATATGCATTTTAGGCTCATAGATATGGCTGCCCCTGAGATTCTTTACCTTTAGAAGAGTTTTCATCAACAACATAAACTGATGAACCAAACCAAATGGAAGTTACATACGACGTGCCTTTTTGCTTTATATACGTAAACCACACATAAACATACTCAGCATATTGTTGTTGTTGTGGTCTTCAGTCCTGAGACTGGTTTGATGCAGCTCTCCATGCTACTCTATCCTGTGCAAGCTTTTTCATCTCCCAGTACTTACTGCAACCTACATCCTTCTGAATCTGCTTAGTGTATTCATCTCTTGGTCTCCCCCTACGATTTTTACCCTCCACGCTGCCCTCCAATACTAAATTGGTGATACCTTGATGCCTCAGAACATGTCCTACCAACCGATCCCTTCTTCTGGTCAAGTTGTGCCACAAACTTCTCTTCTCCCCAATCCTATTCAATACTTCCTCATTAGTTATGTGATCTACCCATCTAATCTTCAGCATTCTTCTGTAGCACCACATTTCGAAAGCTTCTATTCTCTTCTTGTCCAAACTATTTATCGTCCATGTTTCAATTCCATACATGGCTACACTCCATACGAATACTTTCAGAAATGACTTCCTGACACTTAAATCAATACTGGATGTTAACAAATTTCTCTTCTTCAGAAACGCTTTCCTCGCCATTGCCAGCCTACATTTTATATCCTCTCTACTTCGACCATCATCAGTTATTTTGCTCCCCAAATAGCAAAACTCCTTTACTACTTTAAGTGCCTCATTTCCTAATCTAATTCCCTCAGCATCACCCGACTTAATTAGACTACATTCCATTATCCTTGTTTTGCTTTTGTTGATGTTCATCTTATATCCTCCTTTCAAGACACTGTCCATTCCATTCAACTGCTCTTCCAAGTCCTTTGCTGTCTCTGACAGAATTACAATGTCATCGGCGAACCTCAAAGTTTTTATTTCTTCTCCATGAATTTTAATACCCACTCCGAATTTTTCTTTTGTTTCCTTTACTGCTTGCTCAATATACAGATTGAACAACATCGGGGACAGGCTACAACCCTGTCTTACTCCCTTCCCAACCACTGCTTCCCTTTCATGTCCCTCGACTCTTATAACTGCCATCTGGTTTCTGTACAAATTGTAAATAGCCTTTCGCTCCCTGTATTTTACCCCTGCCACCTTTAGAATTTGAAAGAGAGTATTCCAGTCAACATTGTCAAAAGCTTTCTCTAAGTCTACAAATGCTAGAAACGTAGGTTTGCCTTTCCTTAATCTTTCTTCTAAGATAAGTCGTAAGGTCAGTATTGCCTCACGTGTTCCAGTATTTCTACGGAATCCAAACTGATCTTCCCCGAGGTTGGCTTCTACTAGTTTTTCCATTCGTCTGTAAAGAATTCGTGTTAGTATTTTGCAGCTGTGACTTATTAAGCTGATAGTTCGGTAATTTTCACATCTGTCAACACCTGCTTTCTTTGGGATTGGAATTATTATATTCTTCTTGAAGTCTGAGGGTATTTCGCCTGTTTCATACATCTTGCTCACCAGATGGTAGAGTTTTTTCAGGACTGGCTCTCCCACGGCCGTCAGTAGTTCCAATGGAATATTGTCTACTCCGGGGGCCTTGTTTCGACTCAGGTCTTTCAGTGCTCTGTCAAACTCTTCACGCAGTATCGTATCTCCCATTTCGTCTTCATCTACATCCTTTTCCATTTCCATAATATTGTCCTCAAGTACATCGCCCTTGTATAGACCCTCTATATACTCCTTCCACCTTTCTGCTTTCCTTTCTTTGCTTAGAACTGGGTTTCCATCTGAGCTCTTGATATTCATACAAGTCGTTCTCTTATCTCCAAAGGTCTCTTTAATTTTCCTGTAGGCGGTATCTATCTTACCCCTAGTGAAATAGGCCTCTACATCCTTACATTTGTCCTCTAGCCATCCCTGCTTAGCCATTTTGCACTGCCTGTCGATATCATTTTTGAGACGTTTGTATTCCTTTTTGCCTGTTTCACTTACTGCATTTTTATATTTTCTCCTTTCATCAATTAAATTCAATATTTCTTCTGTTACCCAAGGATTTCTACTAGCCCTCGTCTTTTTACCTACTTGATCCTCTGCTGCCTTCACTACTTCATCCCTCAAAGCTACCCATTGTTCTTCTACTGTATTTATTTCCCCCATTCCTGTCAATTGCTCCCTTATGCTCTCCCTGAATCTCTGTACAACCTCTGGTTGTTTTAGTTTATCCAGGTCCCATCTCCTTAAATTCCCACCTTTTTGCAGTTTCTTCAGTTTTAATCTACAGGTCATAACCAATAGATTGTGATCAGAGTCCACATCTGCCCCTGGAAATGTCTTACAATTTAAAACCTGGTTCCTAAATCTCTGTCTTACCATTATATAATCTATCTGATACCTTTTAGTATCTCCAGGGTTCTTCCATGTATACAACCTTCTTTCATGATTCTTAAACCAAGTGTTAGTTATGATTATGTTGTGCTCTGTGCAAAATTCTACCAGGCGGCTTCCTCTTTCATTTCTGTCCCCCAATCCATATTCACCTACTATGTTTCCTTCTCTCCCTTTTCCTACACTCGAATTCCAGTCACCCATGACTATTAAATTTTCGTCTCCCTTCACTACCTGACTAATTTCTTTTATTTCATCATACATTTCTTCAATTTCTTCGTCATCTGCAGAGCTAGTTGGCATATAAACTTGTACTACTGTAGTAGGTGTGGGCTTCGTATCTATCTTGGCCACAATAATGCGTTCACTATGCTGTTTGTTGTAGCTTACCCGCATTCCTATTTTCCTATTCATTATTAAACCTACTCCTGCATTACCCCTATTTGATTTTGTGTTTATAACCCTGTAGTCACCTGACCAGAAGTCTTGTTCCTCCTGCCACCGAACTTCACTAATTCCCACTATATCTAACTTCAACCTATCCATTTCCCTTTTTAAATTTTCTAACCTACCTGCCCGATTAAGGGATCTGACATTCCACGCTCCGATCCGTAGAACGCCAGTTTTCTTTCTCCTGATAACGACATCCTCTTGAGTAGTCCCCGCCCGGAGATCCGAATGGGGGACTATTTTACCTCCGGAATATTTTACCCAAGAGGACGCCATCATCATGTAATCATACAGTAAAGCTGCATGCCCTCGGGAAAAATTACGACTGTAGTTTCCCCTTGCTTTCAGCCGTATTCAGCATATTATTCAGCATATTACACACAGTAAAAAATAATTACTATTACAAACAGACAATAAATGCAACGGTAGTTATATGAATGGTACAAAGTAGTAACGCTACAAGTGGCACTAAGCACTCCGTCTTCAGGCCAGAAGTGGCCCATCGGGGCCATCCGACCGCCGTGTCATCCTCAGCTGAGGACACAGGTAGGAGGGGTGTGTGGTCAGCACACCGCTCTCCCGGTCATTATGATGCTTTTCTGTGACCGGAGCCACTACTATTCGGTCGAGTAGCTCCTCAATTGGCATCACGAAGCTGAGTGCACCCCGAAAAATGGCAACAGCGCATGGCAGCCCGGACGGTCACCCATCCAAGTGCTGGCCACGCCAGAAAGCGCTTAACTTCGGCGATATGCCGGGAACCGGTGTTTCCACTGCGGCAAGACCATTGCCCGTTTCAAGTGGAATGGGCGAAAAATACACTGAGGTGGCAAAAGTCATGGGATACCTCCTGATATCGTGGACATCCTTTCCCCTAGCGTAGTGCAGCAACTCAGCGTGGCACGGACTCAACAAGTGGTTGGACGTCTCCTACAGAAATACTGAACCGTGCTGCCTCTGTATCCGTCCATAATTGCAAAAGTGTTGGCGGTGCAGGACTTTCAGTACGAACCGGCCTCTCGAATATGTCTCATAAATGTTCGATAGATAGACAAATCGTCCTCTCGAATTCTCCAGAATGTTCTTCAAACCAGTCGCTAACAGTTGTGGTCCAGTGACACGGCACATTGTCATTCATAAAAATTCCATCGTTATTTGGGAGCATGAAGTCCATAAATGGCTATAGAGGGTTTCCAGATGTAAACAGCCCACTCAATTATGGAGTTACCTTCACCTTGCCCAATGATTGTTGACAGTTTGGGTCCACGACTTCGTGGGGTCTGCGCCATCATCGAATCTTACCATCAGCTCTTTCCAACTGAAATGGGGACTCATTTGACCAGGCCACGTTTCTCCAGTCGTCTAGGGTCCAACCGATATGGTCACGAGACAAGGAGAGTCGCTGAGGCGATGTCGTGCTGTCAGTAAAGGCACACGACAGTCCGCTGCTGTTACCCATCAACGCCAAATTTCGCCGCTCTGCCATGGAGTATGCGCTCGTCTTTCGTCCCACACTGATTCCTGTGCTTATTTCAAGCAGTGTTGCTTATCTGTTAGCACTGACAACTCTACATGTGAGTAGTAATGCTTGAAATTTGGTGGTCTCAGCACACTCTTGACACTGTGGATCTCGGAATATTTAATTTCATTTCCACAAGTGAATGTCTCATCCGTCTCGCTCCAACTACCATTCCGCGTTCAGAGTCTGTTAATACCCGTCATGCTTCCACAATCACGCCGGAAACCTTGTCACATGGATGACGTGAGTACGAATGACAGCTCCGCTTTTTGTTCGTTATTGTTTCTTCATTCCTCCGTGCTCCATATGGGGGGGGGGGGGGGGCCTGTAAGCAGCACCAGCTCTTCTGCCAGTGGATAATAAAAAAGTAAAGTAGATGAAAAAACATGATACAGATCGTGGAGATATATACACTCAATTTACAACTTCTAAAGGTGAAGAATAAAATTGAAGTTTTCAAATATACGAATACGTGAATGATTTTTTGCACTGATAGTTAACAACAGTAAGAATAAAAGTAAAATGAAATACAATAAGCGCAGATTTAAGAAATACTGATATATGAAAGACGCACATTGGAAGGTCCTGCAATGGGTTAGGGAGTCAGCTGTTGAAGGGGAAAAGTTAGGCCAGTGAAGAGTGTAGAAATGTGGTGGTATAAGGATTCGTTACACTGATGGACTGGGAGTAGCTGTTAGGACAGAAGAGAGGGTGGAGTACATGGCGGAACTGGTAGCACAATAGCCACTTACAGTTGCTGGGAAAGACAAGGGTGGGGGGGGGGGGAGGTAGAAAGAAAGGCAACAGGGTAGAAATGGGGGAGTGAAAAGTGGGGAGGAAAGGGAGAGGGAGCCCTGATAAGGTGGATTGAGTGGGACGAGCTGGTAAGATGGCTAAATGACAGGGCGGAATTTGCGATCTGGAAGAAGGGAGGGTTGGTGGGATATGTTTGCAAAGTCGTGTCCGCAGCTCGTGGTCGTGCGGTAGCGTTCTCGCTTCCCTCGCCCGGGTTTCGGGGTTCGATTCCCGGCGGAGTCAGGGATTTTCTCTGCCTCGTGATGACTGGGTGTTGTGTTCTGTCCTTAGGTTGGTTAGGTTTACGTAGTTTGAACCATTTTTTTGCAAAGGCGTGACAGCATATGAGGAATGGAAAATAGAAGGTAAACGACGGGACTATTGCAGTCGAGGTTGTGGATGATATAGATTGTGCGCAGGTTTTCATTATGAATGAGGAGAGGCGGGAGTGTGAAGTAAACCGATGTGGAAAGCTTGGAGGAGGGGCTTATAGAACTTGGGAGGGACGGATATCCATGCAACATTTGCATAGCAAAGGATAAGGCAGAGTAGGGATTTGTACGTGTGTAGGAGAGTGGCGGGGCATAGTCTCCATATCGACGGGTTAGTAGTGTTAGTAGTTTTAGTCCATTGTGGCATTTCTGTTGGATGGTTAGTAGGTGGGTTTCGATCGAAGGTTAGCCCAAGGTATTTTAGTGTGTTAGTTAGCTCGATGGGAGGGTCGTAAGTGGTGAGGTAGAAGTCATTGAGATTGGAAGGTGCGGGTAGTGTGTGCTGTAATTATATTGACTGGGTTTTAGGGGGGGGGGGGGAACCTTAAGGAGCCATTAGTTACACCAGGAAAAGCTCTGCCATGGCATGGTCCTTTTATACCTTGTGTAAGCGATAATACCGCCTTCTGCATATCGTCTTTCCATGCCTTTGGCACCTCAGTGTAGTCTGAAAGTGGCTCTACGAACCGTCTGCCAAACACTTAAAACGTTCAATTGTGTGTGAATTCCTAAGGGACCAAACTGCTGAGATCATCGGTCCCTAGACTCACACACTACTTAAACTAACTTATGCTAAGAACAAAACACACGCACCCACGCCCGAGGGACGACTCGAACCTGCGGGGGGAGGGGCCGCGCAATCAGTGCATGGCGCCTCAAACCGTGCGGCCACTCCGCGGTGCGCCAAATACTTCAGTGTGAGCTGCTGGGTAAGATGTAGACGTACAGTAACCTAAAGTTAACTACAAAGTACATGCCCGAAGTATCAAATAAGTTTAATTGGCTAAGCACCAAGAAGCACAACAATCACGTTTACGTGGAAAACTACTGTGATCTTAACAGACACTTTTATCTTAGCGGCCACTTGTTCAAATGCCAAAAGGAAATGTCCACTTCCTTTTCTTTTTTTATCTTTTCATATTACGTCGTATACATCAGTAGTGAGCCGCGCGTGCCTTGTGTTCCAGCCATCATGTATTTTACACACTGTTTTTAACGTACTTCCACGTCACTACGTTAATTTAAATTACTACTGTCACTAAGTTGCTGCTTTGCCCGACCATGAGCGGCGCTAGCAACGCGCATCGATATATCCGCTCTCGTAATATCTTTGCTCGACTGCTATTACTTCCCGGACGTTGTTTGTCGTGAGTAGAGTTTGGGTCGCGGGTTCGGGCTGCCAGTCAGTTGGAAAGCCTCTGGAGAGCAGTCTGGACCTGCCAGTCGGGAGTTTGCAGTGAGGCACTAGTGCAGTCGGGTTGCAGCTGCGAGGTCTGCGTCTACATGGCTCGCCCGACCGTTGCCGCCACGCATCGCTTGAGCCGGGCTGCGGTCTTGGTGGATCGACGGTCGGTCGTCCTACCGGAGGACGCGTTTTGGCTCGCCGATGGTTCATGAGTCGGGTATGTGTGTGTGTGTGTGTGTGTGTGTGTGTGTGTGTGTGTGTGTGTCTCCGTGCATGCTTAGGAACTGGTGAGTATCGTTCAGGTCTTCGTCCCAGTGTTTGTGAGGCTGTGTGTGTAGTTGGCGTTATTTCCACTGACGACTATTTTAGATGTTGTCGTCATTCTGCGTGCAGTCGGCTGTGACCGCTGGCGGTCCCTGCGCAGTGTCAGAGAGTGTGTGGAGCTGTCTGGTCGCTACGAGCTTCGTGGTTCGCCGACCCAGTACGTCAAAGTTGAGTAGTGGTTTCAGCTACCCAAGCTACGTTCATTCATGTTGTGTGGTTCGTTTCGGTGGTTCGCTGTTGGGGACGTTTTCCTGCGAGCAACACCGTGTGTTTCTATTGCTGAAATTTAGCCGTCATGCGGTGCAGTTAACTATATTGGTTAACTACAATTCAAGTGCACCAGCGGAATTTTCTGCCTTGTGGCCGTTAGTGTTTTGGTTACCTGCCCTGGCCACTGACGTAAATTCTGGCAGTGTTCCTTTTGTGCGAAGTTAACTATATTACCGTATTTCAAATTTAAGTGTACCAACGGAATTTTCTGCCTTGTGGCCATTAGTTTTCCGGTTACCCGCCCTGGCCACTAACGTAATATCATGCAGCGTCCTTTCCTCATCTGTTGTCGCTGTCCAACATAGTGTTGGTTTTGACAGCTTAATACATATTTCATTGTGGCTAATCACGTTCGTAACTTTTGGTGTTTGAGTTCTCATGTACCGATTGGTGGCAAGCAAGTCGTTTTGTCGGTCGGTCCGTGGCTGTCCCCTGGTTGGGTTCCGACAGATGAAGTGTAGTTGGGCTCACCACCTGTCTCACCTATGTGAACGAGGGCAGACTGACCTCCTTGGAGGCTTCTGAGTGCCGTCTTCAAAAAATGGTTCAAATGGCTCTTAGCACTATGGGACTTAACATCTACGGTCATCAGTCCCCTAGAACTTAGAACTACTTAAACCTAACTAACCTAAGGACATCACACAACACCCAGTCGTCACGAGGCAGAGAAAATCCCTGACCCCGCCGAGAATCGAATCCGGGAACCCGGGCGCGGGAAGTGAGAACGCTACCGCACGACCACGAGCTGCGGACTCTTCTTTATTGCCCTTCTCATCGGTGTTTATTTGTCTGTTTATAATCTATCATAGCCAATGTTTTTAAAAAAATTGCTATTACTGGATTTTATGTATTTTGAATTTTGTAAAATCAACTATGGGCCTTCAGCCACTTAAGTCCTTATTCTAAAAAAAAGAAAAAAAAAACCATTGGGGCATTCTGCCTTTGAAAGGTTATGGTAATTTATTTAAAATCTTGAAAATTTTATTGTGGGCCTACAGCGGTCTGTACTGCGTCTTGGTTATGTTTGTCTACTCACCTTGCCTTGAAGCTCTCAGCCTCTCTGTGTACACATATATATATGCTAATTACTTTACTTGCAATTTTAACTGCATGTTTTTACCACTTGAGATTTATCTTGTTGCTTTAAGATTTCTTGTTTGGTGGCCTTCAGCTGTGAAATAATTGCCTTTTTGAAACTCGTTGTTCTAAAGGTTCGGCAAAGTGCCGTTTTGGTTTAAAGGTGTTATTAAATTACAATTTTAAGGTGAAACTGACCCCAACCTTATTTGGCCCTTTCCACAGTCCTAATCACCTGTTCTGCCCAGCGGGTTTAGAGGGCGTTTCAAGTAGTATCTGGTCACCCCAGCATAATGTGGAAGTGACCACTACGTGTCACGAGAGGCGGACCAGCCAGAATAAAAGGAGGTGGCGAGTACTGTGTTGTCTGCAGAAAAGTAGTTGATGATATTTGTTTGTGGGCTGCTCAACTGTGCGGTCATCAGCGCCCATGCAAAGCCCCAATTTTTACACAGGCTAATTTTTTACACAGTCCAATCTAGCCACTGCCACGAATGATGATGATGATGATGATGATGATGATGAAGAAATTATATGAACAACACAAACACCCAGTCCCCGGGCAGAGGAAATCCCCAAGCCCATCGAGGAATTGAACCCGGGAGCCTATGATCCAAAGGCAGCAACGCTAGCGACTAGACAACGAGCTGCGGACATAGAGAAGTAATGAAAGTAAAATGGATATTTCTCAACAGCTCCGATGCTTCGAACGTCAGCTAGTCATTTGACATCATCTTCATATCCATCAAGGACATTTCAAGCGTTCTAAAACAGTCCAATTATACTATTGGTTTATATGATCGAGAAATGGAAGCGCAAAGGAGAAACCACAACCAATTAAACTAAGGCCAGGCGGACCTCATGTACTGACCGATAGGGACCGTTGAGCGTTTGGGAAGGTGGTTGTAGCAAATCGCATGTGGTCTGCGGAAGAAGTTACTCGTCAGTGCCAAAATGCTTCCAGCAGTATAGCTAGCACATTGTCGTGAGAAGGAGGTTAAAAAGAATGGGATACTATTGTGGAGGAGCTCCTCACAAGCCCCACATTTCTGCAGTCGATGCTAAGCGATGCTTGCGGTGGTATAAAGAGTGACGCGCTGGGTACTGGATGACTGTAGGCGAATGACCTGGAGTGATGATTGAAGCTTGTGGCGGTTTTTGCGTATCATCAACATGGACAAATGCAATGAATATCGATGATATGATACTCTATGGTATTCTGCGGTTTGAATTCACTCTGATATTTAGCAGTTGCAATGATTTGATTTTGTAAATGATACTGACAATATTATACACATGTATAATGCAATATTCATACTACAACTTCTCTCGGATAACTATTTTGTTCGAATTGCACAAGAATTCCACCTGATGTAGTGTAATAATGTTGACCGTAAGTTGTGTTCATATAACTAAAATTACAGATCGTACATCAGAGCTTTTATAATTTTTCTCTTCGATGGATTTAACTATTCTTAGCAAATTGATCATTAAAAGGAACCACAGAATACCACCCGCACACAACACTGACGTATGCTACCAGAAATATTTTTCTGTGTGATTGGTGCGTAGTTTAATTTTGGCCTCACACATCAGCAATGAAATCTTGTTCAACAACAAATACCATCAGCACTGTTCTTAGAAGATGCAGTCTGATTCGATTAATTTTTTTTTTTTATAAATAGAGTTCAGTAGCACCGGTGCACATTTATTTCTTACACATCGGAATATTGTTTGCAGTTTCAAGTAATTTAAATTTTCCGCTGAGATAAAAGTTAAGGTGGCGGCCAACAAACGATAGAGGATTTCTTTTTTAATGAAGATTTTCCTTTGCTCAATAAATAATTAATCATTTAAATTGGTGCCACCAAAAAAATTATTAATACTGTTTTGCAAATTAGTTTAACACAAACCCTTGATATTTCGACCAGAAGTACAGACGAAGTTGCTATATAATCGCAACTAACAATGGCTGCGCTTCTTGCAGCTATGTTAAAACAATTAATACAAAATTATATCTAAAAGAGGAAGTGATTTTTCAATAATTAATCATGAATTGTTTTAACGCATTTGGCTCTATTTGTTTTTTACCAGCAAATGAACATAAAACTACAATAATTTTACGTTAAATGTTTGTCATTCAACAGACCTCAAATCGATTCGCGTCTTGCGTCGGCGACGTACATCAGAAGAAGACGACAAAAGGGTACAAAACAAAAGAAAAGAATGACATAGATTAACAAAGAATGTGAGACAAATATTGTCTCTGTTTTACATAATTATCATCTTTTTAAGAAATAATTACATAATTGAATGAATATTATTGAGTTACGAAATTTTCCACACGTTCATATTCCACTCGTCACATTATAAGTATATATATATATATATATATATATATATATATATATATATATATATATATATACATATATATATATATATATATACCCTGTGGCAGTCGGATGGAAGGAATTGGGTTGGGCGAATGCTTGGAGAAGATTACCTGCCATCGTGCGCAGCATCAGCAGTGGATTTCCGGAGGAGGTGGTGTTACGGCATGGGGGCGTTTCTCGTACTTCATGTGTGGTCGCCTTACTGCACTCAAGAAAACGCTGTACGTCGAATGATATGATTCCATTTCTATTCCGTGCACTAGAAGAACATTTCGAAGACAATGGTTGTCTGCATGAGCACGGCATTGCACCCTCAGATGAAGTAACATTAGTGAAACAATGGTGTTTGGACAACATCATTCTTGCACAGAGTCTCGGCCTGAACACTACGGAACACCTTGCAAAGAATTAGAATACTGACTTCGTTCCAGAACACAGCTTCCAAGCTCAGTGCCAGCTCTGATGTCTGCAATTGAGGAAGACCCAGCTAGCACTTCTCCACAGACATTTAGACACCTAACTGAAAGTGTCCCCAGCAGAATTCAAGTTATCATAAAGGCGAAGTGCGAACACACCTCACATTAACGTCTACTAGTATGAGTCCGGGCGCTTTTGATTAGATACTGTAGATGTAATCCAAATAAGTGCTGAAATGCCAAAGAAACTGGTATACGCATGCACATTCAAATACAGAGATTGTAAACAGGCAGAATACGGCGCGGCGATAGGCAACGCCTATTTAAGACAAGTATCTGGAGTAGTTGTTACATTGGTTACTGCTGCTACAATGGCAGGTTATCAAGATTTGAGTGACTTTGAACGTGGTGTTATAGTCGGCGCACGAGCGATGGTACACAGCATATCCGAAGTAGCGATGGAGTGGGGATTTCCGAACGACCATTTCACGAGTGTACCGTGAATATCAGGAATCAAGTAAATAAAATATCATATCTGCGACATCACTGCTGCCGTAGAAAGAGCCTGCAAGAATTGGGCCAACGACGACTGAAGAGAATCGTTCAATGCGACAGGAGAGCAACCCTTCCGTAAATTGCTGCAGATTTCAATGACGGGCCATCAGCAAGTGTCAGCGTGTGAACCATTCCGAAGGTCCACTCGTGTATCATTGACGACTGCATGACACATAGCTTTACGCCTCGCCTGGGCCCATCAACACCGACGTTGGATTGTTGATTGGAAACATGTTGCCTGGTCGGACGAGTCTCGTTTCAAATTGTATCGAGTGGATGTACGTGTACGGATATGGAGACAACTTCATGAATCCATGGATCCTGCATGTCAGCAGGGGGCTGTTCAAGCTATTGGACGCTCTGTAATGGTGTGGGGATTGAGCGGTTGGAGTGATTTAGGACCCCTAATACTTCTAGATACGGCTCTGACAGGTGACACGTACGTAAGCATCCTCTCTGATTAACTGCATCCATTCATGTACATTGTGCATTCCGAGGGACTTGGCCAATTCCAGTAGGACTATGCGACACACACCCAGAATTCCTCGAGAGCGGCTCCAGGAACCTTCTGAGTTTAAACACTTCCGTCGGTCACCAAACTCCTCAGACATGGACATTATTGAGCATATCGGGGACGCCTTGCAACGTACTGCTCAGAGGAGGCTTGCACCACGTCGTACTCTTACGGAGTCATGATGTCTGTTCC
The DNA here is from genome assembly GCF_021461385.2 of Schistocerca piceifrons. NCBI lineage: Eukaryota > Metazoa > Arthropoda > Insecta > Orthoptera > Acrididae > Schistocerca > Schistocerca piceifrons. The sequence goes on along the minus strand of NC_060140.1, from coordinate 773,332,686 downwards.
CCCCAGCACTTCTTCAGACATTAGTCGACTCCATGCCGCAACGTATTGGGGCACTTCTGCGTGTTGGCCGGGGCCCTACACAATATTATGCAGGGGTGCCAGTTTCTTTGGCTGTTTTGTGTATGTTACCGTTTTTTTACGTAACTAAGGCATCCGTAGCTTGATTTTTAGCACATGTAGATGAAAGACGGCAGTTTACTAATCTTATTCACATTTCAGTTAGAAGAAGTGTTAGACGAGTGTAGATAAAGACGATTCTTTGAATGTACGAAGTTCATTAAGTGGAATTTACACTGTAAAAAATTATTTTTAGATTATATTTTTTCCGTTCCAGTGATCTCACATGATGAGAGGTCTCCAGCAAGGAAGTAACGAGCTATTTTGGTTTTCACGATTGTCAAATTGTTGCCACACAATAAATGACGTCATAAACCCAGGTGATAGGGTAAAGATCACGCAGACCCTAGAAGCCGTGAGAAAGCCTTCTGGCATTTTCTCATACGCAACGACGCTGCGTCGTTTGGCGTGCCCTAGCTAGCGCAAGATTAAGATCTTAAGCCTTGTTTCCCACTTAGGATACCGGTGTTGATAAATATCTCATTGCGTTTGCTGCCACATTAGAGATTCACTAAAGGCTGTTACCGTGGGACACAGATCCCAAGAAAGCCATAATTATTTATGTTAATCGCCCCAGCATGCGACTCTCGGTCAAAAATTTTAATACGAAGATAAAGAATAAAATTATGTGCTAATTTTTGGAAGTGAACTAATCCTTTCACTTGGCTTCCTTGAGGTATCAAGTACGCAGCCATCGAGTTATATACACTCACAGGAAAAATAAGTCGCATCACCAAGGAGTTTTGCAAACTGATATTCATGTAAGTATCGACGGAAAATGCAAAACTGTAAACTTTGGACACCGATGCTTAAATGTGTGATGCTGCAGATAGCAAAGATAGTAAAAAGGGGACAAGTCGACACAGAGCATAAAGTCTTTGTGAATTTCATTCCGTGTACTCGGCTGGACAGTACCTATGCCTCACAGATAAGGCCATGAACAATACACGCAGACTATAAGAAAATTAAATACCTAAAGCTACCAGCTTCAGCGCTTCAATGCATCATCTTCAGGCCTTAGTTAATGCTGAAGGGGCTATCACGATCCATATACCGGGTGATCAAAAAGTCAGTATAAATTTGAAAACTGAATAAATCACGGAATAACGTAGAGACGTACAAATTGACACACATGCTTGGAATGACATGGGGTTTTATTAGAACCAAAAAAATACAAACGTTCAAAAAATGTCCGACAGATGGCACTTCATCTGATCAGAATAGCAATAATTAGCATAACAAAGTAAGACAAAGCAAAGATTATGTTCTTTACAGGAAATGCTCAATATGTCCACCATCATTCCTCAACAATACATGTAAAGCATGTCCGGAGTTATGGTGAGGCATTGGCGTCGGATGTTGTCTTTCAGCATCCCTAGACACGTCGGTCGATCACGATACACTTGCGACTTCAGGTAACCCCAAAGCCAATAACCGCACGGACTGAGGTCTGGGGACCTGGGAGGCCAAGCAAGACGAAAGTGGTTGTTGAGCTCGCAATCATCACCGAAGGAGGCGCGCAAGAGATCTTTCACGCGTCTAGCAATATGGGGTGGAGCGCCATCCTGCATAAACATTGTACGTTCCAGCAGGTGTTTATCAGCCAGGCTGGGGATGATGCGATTCTGTAACATACCGGCGTACCTCTCACCCGTCACGGTAGCAGCTACAAAACCAGAATCACGCATTTCCCTGAAGAAAAAAGGCCCGATAACGGTAGATGTGGTAAATCCAACCCATACCGTGACTTCCTCGTGGCGCAGTGGAGTTTCCACGATAGTTCTAGGATTTTCGGTAGCCGAAATTCTGCAGTTATGGGCGTTGACAGACCCTCGGAGCGTGAAATGAGCTTCGTCGGTCCACAACATGTTACTCAACCAGTCGTCATCTTCCACCATCTTTTGAAACGCCCACACCGGAAATGCCCTCCGCTTCACTAAATCGCCAGGTAACAGTTCATGATGCCGATGGATTTTGTACGGATAGCATCGGACTGTACGCCTCAGTGCCAACCAAACAGTAGTGCATGGAATGCCGGTGCGACGTGTGACTGCACGAGCGCTGACTTCCCCGTGCATAGACGAACCCGCTACAGTCTCCACTTCTTCCTAAACTGTCTCAGCAGCATTACGCCTTGTGCTCGGTCGGCCACTACGGGGTCTATCTTGTAAACAAGCCGTGGCTTCGAACATCGAAATCATTCTCGTTACAGCTGCATTTGTCAACGGACCTTTACCTGTTCGAATACCCTTCCTTTGGCGATAGGATCGTAACGCTGATCTAGCACATTCCCTATTCTCATAATACAGCTTCACTAAAAGCGCCTTTTCAGGTAACGTCAACATGCTCCCTCTCTTTTTTTTTCCTTTATTGTAATTTTCATCACCTGATACAGGCGGGCTGTCAGCAGCATAGTACGCTGCTCTTCAGCCTTAAGCGGAACAATAACAAGACATATGGTGGATACAGACATTACAGTAAAAACGGCGGGCAAAAAAAGGAGATTTAAAAAACAATAAACATGAAGCCGTTCACGCTGGACTCGAAAAAACAGGAAACACTTGGTGACATGGCGCACAGAACACAGATGACAGCGACGGCACACGTGAACAGTTGATGCGTGACGGTCACAGAACACTAAACACAAATCGAGGCACACACACGACACACAGATGGCGATGACCTCCGGCGCGCGAATGTTCACTGAGCGTGTACGAGTCCGGGGACCTGCCAAGAGAGGAGGTGGAGGAGGAGGAAGGGGAGAGGGAGAGCGAGAGGGGAGAGCAGAGATGCCACGGGCAGGGGATATAGGGGGGGGGGAGGGAGGAAGGGGGAGGGGAAGCCCGGGGGAAGAGGGGTGGAGGGGGGGGACGGGGGAAAAGGAAAGAGAAGGGAGGGGAAGAGAAGGGAGGGAGGGTGCCTAAGGGAAAGGACACCGGAAGTGGGGGGGCAGGGTCAAAGTTGATAGGAGGGGTAGATGGAGGGGAGGAGGACATCATCAGGGAGGGGGAGCTGGCGGAAGCCACCTTGGGAGAGAGTAAGGAGGGTGGACAGATGGAGACCGGGTGGGACGTGGGAATACAGGCGCGGCAGCGGGTGGGGGTGGGAGAGGATCGGGGATACGAGCGGGTGAGGAGGATCAAGTTTACGGGAGGTGTACAGGATCCGTATCCTTTCAAGGAAAAGGAGGAGGTGGGGGAAGGGGATGAGATCATACAGGATCTGCGTGGGGGAGGGGAGACGGATGCGATAGGCAAGGCGGAGAGCATGGCGTTCAAGGATTTGGAGGCATTTATAAAAGGTAGGGGGGGGCGGAGATCCAGGCTGGATGGGCATAACAAAGGATAGGGCGGATGAGGGATTTATAGGTGTGGAGGATTGTGGAAGTGGCCAGACCCCACGTACAGCCGGAAAGGAGCTTGAGGAGACTGAGTCGGGAACGTGCCTTGGCTTGGATTGTACGGAGATGGGGAGTCCAGGAGAGGCGACGGTCGAGGGTGACGCCAAGGTACTTAAGGGTGGGAGTGAAGGCGATGGGACGGCCATAGACGGCGAGATAGAAATCAAGGAGGCGGAAGGAAGGGGTGGTTTTGCCTACAACGATCGCCTGGGTTTTCGAAGGATTGACCTTGAGCAACCACTGGTTACACCAAGCGGTGAATCGGTCAAGATGGGATTGGAGAAGGTGTTGGGAGCGTTGCAGGGTGGGGGCAAGGGCAAGGAAGGCAGTGTCATCGGCAAACTGGAGAAGGTGGACGGGGGGTGACGGCGGCGGCATGTCCACCGTGTACAAACGATACAGGAGGGGGGAGAGGACGGAGCCTTGGGGCACACCGGCGGAGGGGAAAAAGGTGTAGGAATCTGTGTTATGGATGGTGACATAGGAAGGACGGCGGGAGAGAAAGGAGCCGATCAGACGGACGTAGTTAATGGGAAGGGCGAAGGTTTGGAGCTTGAAGAGGAGACCGGAATGCCATACGCGGTCATATGCACGTTCGAGGTCCAGGGAGAGGAAGATTGCGGAGCGATGGGAATTAAGCTGTTCAGAAAGGAGATGAGTGAGGTGAAGGAGAAGGTCGTCAGAAGAGAAGGACGGCCGAAAGCCACACTGGGTAACGGGAAGGAGGCGGTGCTGGCGGAGATGCTGGTGGATGCGTCGGGTGAGGATAGATTCCAGGATCTTGCTGAAGACCGAGGTAAGGCTGATGGGACGGTAGGAGGAGACGGCGGACGGCGGTTTGCCAGGTTTAAGGAACATGAGGATACGGGAGGTTTTCCACAGGTCGGGATAGTAACCGGTGGACAGGACTACATTGTAGAGCCTGGCCAGGGTGGAGAGGAAAGAGACAGGAGCTTCACGAAGGTGACGGTAGGTGACACGATCGTGACCAGGAGCGGTGTTGCGTTTTGTGCGGAGTGTAGCAATGAGATCCTGTGTAGTGATAGGGGCATTGAGTTCCGTGTGTGCAATGTTGTCCAAGTACTGGAAACCCGCGGCGAGGGGAGGGACGGAGGTGTCAGTTCGATCGCGGACATCCGGGAAGAGGGAGTAATCGAACTGTAGATCATCGGGGATGGAAAAGACATCGGAGAGGTAGGAGGCAAAGTGATTGGCCTTACTAAGGGTGTCAGGGAAAGGGTGATCATCATGGAGAAGAGGATAATGGGGGGAGGGTTTAGTTCCGGTAAGGCGACGGAAGGCCGACCAGAACTTGGACGAGTTGATTGGGAGGGTAGCATTTAAATGGGTGCATGTCTGTCGCCAGTCCCGGCGTTTCTTAGCTGTGGTCAAATTACGAATGGGTCGCTGGAGTTGCCGGTGGCGTCGTAGTGTGTCCGGGTCACGCGTGCGGAGGAAGGCACGGTAGAGACGACGGGATTCACGGAGGAGGAGAACAGCATGTGGGGGTAAGGTAGGACGGTGGGGGTGGATGGCGACAGTAGGGATGTGGGCCTCCACGGCCTCAGACAAGGTCTGCTGGAGAAAGGAGGCGGCATGGGTGACATCGTCAGGGTGGTGGTAGGTGAAGGGGTGGCTATCGACCTGGGTGGAAAGGGTATCCCAGTAGGCATTCCAGTCGGCACAGGAATAGTAGTGGACAAACTTAGGGGGAGGGTCAGTACGAGGGTCGGGGCGAGGGCGACGACCGTCTGAAATGGTGAGGAGGACAGGGAGATGGTCGCTACCAATAGGCTCCAGGACATCCACCGTTATGCGACCAAGGAGGTTGGGGGAGGAGAGGATAACATCAGGAGTGGAGTTGGATTCGGGACGGGTATGCTGAGGGATGGGGACGAGGTCGCCTTGATGGGTGGAGAGGAACCGATGCCACCGCCGTAACTGGGCAGCGGAACGACTATGGATGTTGAGGTCGGCAGCGATCACGTAGGAGGAGAAGGTACGATCGACGTGGGAGAGGAAGTCGAAGGGAATAGGAGCGTTGGGGTGGACATAGATGGTGGCGCAGGTAACGGTAAGGCCGGGGAAGAAGAGACTAAGGATCAGGTGTTCGGTAGGGTTCTCTCTCTCATTACAGCTCCTTTTATACACGATTGTCATGCGCAGTCACTGACGTTTTGCTGTCCAGTGCCATCTGTCGGACATTTTGTGAACTTTGCTTTTTTTTTCTAATAAAACCTCATGTCATTCCAAGAATGCGTGTCTATTTTTACCTCTCCACCTACATTATTTCGTGGTTTTTCTTAAGTTTTCAAATTTATACTGACTTTTTGATCACCCGGTATTCCATACGTAAGTGGCCAACAACCTGTTTATGCATAGTAGCAGTAACTGTGATGTTGTGTCTCCAACCATCGATCGTGATAACCCCTTCAGTATCAACTAATGCCTGAAGACGGTGCATTGAAGCGCCGAAACTGTTAGCTACACAATAAATGACATCTTAAGGACGGCTGTAAGTGTTTCATTTTCTTTCAACAGTGAACGGCCATAGTCCAGCAGATCTCTAGGCACAAGGATGGACGCACAAAAACTTAATACACGCTGATGTCAGCATTTGAGAAAGGATGTGTAGTTGGACTCAAAGAAGGCGGTTGAAGAAATCGGCGAATCGCTCGACATTTGAATGGGAGCGATGCCACTATTCGACGACGATAGCAGGAATGATTGAACCACAGCTGAACACAGAATTAAGAAAGCAGCGATGGAGATAGAGAGACAACGAAAGGGTGAGACCAAGTAATCGACAGAAGGGCACTCGGATTCCCGGATCCATCTTTATCATCGATCCGACGTGCAACTGGCGCTTCACTGACTACAAGGACCATTAATAGGCGGTTCACAGAAAGGGGCCGAGCCCACGGCGCCCTTTGTGCCGAATGTCATGGACCTCTGTACGCCTAGGTGGTGCTGTCGCATTTGTTAATCAATGGGGAAACACTTTAGATCAAAACCACGGTCTAAACAAACAGTGTAGGGCATAAGACATAGATCTGAAGAACATGGAGTTGCTATTGATGCACCGCCCAACAACAGTCACAACTGAGGGAAATAAATTGCGGCTATGTTAAGCTGTGACCCAAAGTCCGCGAAAATCAACCACAGTACTAGCAACTGAGCTGAATTTATTAAAATTTACCCTCTATGTTTGCGAGAGGGGTTACCCGAAGAGGGTGTAGATCGACGTTTCCAGTTTTGTGAATTGATGCTTGACTAACAGGGACACGATCCTAACCTATTCAATAAAATAGTGTGGTCTGACGACACCAATTTTAAGTCCTCTTCTTATTCTCAAAAGCCTCAGATCATTGCTGAACTAAAAGACTACACACACGATATATTTCATGATCTGGACAGTGATACCACACTATACCTTAGAATATTTAACAGGGTTTGCAAAAGACTTCAAAGATGGATTAATGAAGATGAAAGACAACGTGAACATAAAAAGTAATTGTAAGTGTTGTGCCGCGCGGGATTAGCCGAGCGGTCTTAGGCGCTGCAGTTATGGAGTGTACAGCTGGTCCCGGCGGAGGTACGAGTCCTCCCTCGGGCATGGGTGTGTGTGTTTGTCCTTAGGATAATTTAGGTTAAGTAGTGTGTAAGCTTAGGGACTGATGACCTTAGCAGTTCAGTCCCATAAAATATCACACACATTTTTTGTAAGTGTTGTTTGTATTTGCAATGAAACATAAATTCAATCTTCAGTTTAAATTAGAACCCAGTGCCCACTGACTTTTGCGCCACCCTTTTATATATACGTGTGTGTGTTCGGCAAAGCACAATTCCCCTTATTATGACGACCATACCAAATTCTGTTGTCAGAACACTTGCTATGAGGAATACCTTCAGATCATCTCATCTTACTTAAAAGCGCACTGTTAATGTTACAGATAGACAAGTTATCCTTTCCTAAGTACCCGAATAACTACATCTGCATCTACATGGTTACTCTGCGAATCACATTCAGGTGCCTGGGAGAGGGTTCATCGAACCACGTTCACAACTCTCTATTAGTCCAATCTCGTATAGCGCGCAGAAAGAATGATCACCTATATCTTTTCCTACGAGCTCTGATTTCCCTTATTTTATCATGGTGATCGTTCCTCCCTATGTAGGTCAGTATCAACAAAATATTTTCGCATTCAGAAAAGAAAGTTGGTGACTGTAATTTCGTGAGAAGATTCCGTCGCAACTAAAAACGCCTTTCTTTTAACGATTTCCAGCCCAAATCCTGTATCATTTCTGTAACACTCTCTCCCATATTTCGCGATAATACAAAACGTGCTGCCTCTCTTTGAACTTTTTCGATGTACTCCGTCAGTCCTATCTGGTAAGGATCCCACACCGCGCAGCAGTATTCTAAAAGAGGACGGACAAGCGTAGTGTAGGCAGTCTCCTTAACAGCTCTGTTACATTTTCTAAGTGTTTTGCCAATAAAACGCAGTCTTTGGTTCGCCTTCCCCACAACATTTTCTATGTGTTCCTTCCAATTTAAGTTGTTCGTAATTGTAATACCTAGGTATTTAGTTGAATTTACAGCTTTTAGATTAGACTGATTTATCGTGTAACCGAATTTTAAGGAGTTCCTTTTAGCACTCATGTGGATGACCTCACACTTTTCGTTATTTAGGGCCAACTGCCACTTTTCGCACCATTCAGATATCTTTTCTAAATCGTTTTGCAGTTTGTTTTGATCTTCTGATGACTGTATTAGTCGACAAACGACAACGTCATCTGCAAACAACCAAAGACGGCTGCTCAGATTGTCTCCAAAATCGTTTATATAGATAACGAACAGCAAAGGGCCTATAATACTACCCTGTGGAACGCCAGAAATTATTTCTATTTTACTCAATGACTTTCCGTCACTTACTACGAACTTTGACCTCTCTGACAGGAAATCACAAATCCAGTCACATAACTGAGACGATATTCCATAAGCACGCAATTTCACTACGAGCCACTTCTGTGGTACAGTGTCAAAAGGCTTCCGGAAATCCAGAAATACGGAATCGGTCTGAAATCCCTTGTCAATAGCACTCAATACTTCATGTGAATAAAGAGCTAGTTGTGTTTCTCTGGAACGATGATTTCTAAATCCATGTTGACTGTATGTCAATAGACCGTTTTCTTCGAGGTAATTCATAATGTTCGAACACAATATATGTTCTAAAATCCTGCTGCATATCGACGTTAACGATATGGGCCTGTAATTTAGTGGATTACTCCTAGTACATTTCTTAAATATTGGTGTGACCTGTGCAACTTTCCAGTCTTCGGGTACGGATCTTCCGTCGAGCGAACTGTTGTATATGATTGTTAAGTATGGAGCTAATGCATCAGCATACTCCGAAAGGAACCTAATTGGTATACAGTCTGGACCAGAAGACTTGCTTTTACTAAGTGATTTAAGTTGCTTCACTACTCCGAGGATATTTACTTCTACTTTACTCATGTTGGCAGCTGTTCTCGATTTGGATTCTGGAATATTTACTTCGTCTTCTTTTGTGAAGACAGATAGCAATTAGCATGTATGAGATGAAATGTCTGGAAGCAAACACCCTGCTTGCTTTATGGTCTGGGGAATGTTTTCGTGGCATTCCCTAGGTGATTTCCTCGTTATGAAAGATACAATGCGTCAACAAAAGTATGCATCCATAATTGGGGACCATGTCCACCCCTACAAGCAGTTTTATTTGCCTTCGCACGATGGCATCTGCCAGCAAGACAAAGAAATGTGTCACACAGCTCGCAGAGTACGTGCGTGGTTCGAAGAACCAGGATGAATTTACCGTACTCTCCTGGCCACCGAGCTCCTCGGATTTAAACCCAATTGAGAATCTGTAGGACCACCTCGATTAGGCTGTTCGCCCCATGGATCCTCAACTGAAATAACCTAGCGCAGCTGCCCGCGCCACTGGGGTCGGCATGGGTCAACATCCTTGTCGGTACCTTCCAGAACTTCCCTGACTCTCTTCCTGCACGTACGTCTCGCAGCGGTTCGAGCAGCGAGATTGGTGATTCAAGTTTCTGACAGGTGGTCACATTAGTGTAACTGGTTCAAATGGTTCAAATGGCTCTAAGTACTATGGGACTTAACATCTGAGATCATCAGTCCCCTAGAACATAGATCTACTTAAATCTAACTAACCTAAGCACAGCACATGCATCCATGCCCGAGGCAGGATTCGAACCTGCTATCGTAGCAGCAGCGCGGTTCCAGACTGAAGCGCCTAGAACCGCACGGCCACAGTGGCTGGCTAGTGTAACTGGACAGTGTATGTAATACATGTGGTTGAAATTATAGCCATCTTCACCACCAAGATGTTACTAAAGGTACCACTCGAATAGCAACTCGATTGAAGTTTTTCTCTTTAGCACTTAATGTTAGATGTTCGGGAAATCAGTGCATCCGTCAGTGTCTAAGACATTTTAACGTACTTGAGAATGTGAAATAATAAAAGTGGCTGCGTGTCAATGGTTTCTAATGATAATGCTCTGGAAACGAGGCTGGTATTTGAGGGCCGCGCGTGATTAGCCGAGCGGTCTAACGCGCTGCAGTCATGGACTGTGCACCTGGTCCCGGCGGAGGTTCGAGTCCTCCCCCGGGCGTGTGTGTGTATGTGTTTGTCCTTAGGATAATTTAAGTTAAGTATTGTGTAAGCTTAGGGACTGATGACTTCAGCATTTAAGTCCCGTAAGACTTCACACACATTTGAACATTTTTTGATTTGATATTTGAGGTAGTGGAAAACAGAAACACTTATTTACGTAAAAAAGGTGTCATATGCCTGTTGGAAGTCCTAATCACAAAAAATATATTGCAATTCCCATTTCCGCAGGCTGCATAATTTTCATGTGGGTGACACTATCTGAGGTACCGTTCCTGTTACTAGAGGCATATCTCAAGTACGCATGAGAACAGACAGCGAAAGGATTCAGTGAAGCGCTGCTTGTTCAGCGTAGCCGCCATGAAACTATGAGTATTACGGACGTGCTCGCGGCACTTTTGTGGTAATCTTTCGAAGAAAGATGACATAGTTCTCACGAAGTTTAGGGAATCTGTATTTCAGGACAATGAGACTATAACGCTGATACCGGGTGGTTGCAACTGAAGCGCAGCAACTCACAAAGGTCCAGTATGGACTGTAATTATCGTATGGCAGCAAAGCTTGGTAGATATTCTAATGTGTTAATGAGGAACCGATTTAAGGTGGTAAAAACTGGTTCCAATTTTGGCCACCACGTGTAATTCTGGCACTGTACAGCATCTCGATGACGAGTTCGGTGATCGTAGTGCACAAACTGTGTAAGCGGTGGTTAATAATAACATCAACATTATGCCTTTAACACTTGTTTGACCTTCCTTACCCACGTCCCGTTCCTAATCCATTACGTACATATGAAAACATTTCTATACGTCTTTCTTGCATTCACAGCGCCAGGTTTGCAACTGGTGCCAAAAATTTAAACTAATTTCTTTTCGAGCATACATTGGTTCCGCATCAACGAATTATGGATAACGAGAGTAAGGTAGCTTGGGCACACACATGGGTACAGGCACTTTTTCCTCGCTCAACACGTGAGTGGAATGGAGAAGGAAAAAATCTGTCATCAATCCGAGGATTAATTTGAACACCACAGTCCTTTGCTAGGCATGACTTTTGAACTGACTTACTCAGCCAGTTGTACGGAGACCTACAGTTTAGCGTGGATTGCAAGCCACCGTGCTAATCAGTATTTCTCGTATTAACAAACTCTGTAAGGGGTGAAAGAAAGTATAGCTGACAGACAAAAATTCCATGACAGGCGTGAGGTCGAAGCCGAGACCTTTGAATCCATAGTCCCACATATGTCACATAAATAGTGACCGAATTTAAAGTTTTAAAATGCTGACATGATCTGCTCATTAGGAGCTATAATCTTAAGTAATACGCACAACACAGCAAAACAAGTATTACAGTCACAAACTGTCTATACGTCTTGCGACTGCGAAACTCACCGCGCGAAAATACCGGTGCAATATTCACCCGGTATTTAAGAATACGATCACTTAGCTGCAACCTACAACCTTTACCCATAGTTTCAAACTTTTACGAATATTTTTCTCCCTGACATCTCCCACAAAACGGCGAAGGGAAAATACTTTACCGCCCACTACTTTTTCGCTGTCCATGCTGCATCAGACACAACGTTTTCATTTACCTCTTCTTTACTACTAACTGTATTCGCTACACATTTGCAGGCTGTGCCCACATACAGCACTGAATGCGCTATCGTGCTATAAAGTTTTCGAACGACCTGCGTTATGATTCGCCTGATTCGTATGCAACCTGTAATAGAACTTTAGAGAGTGTGTGAAATTTTATGGGACTTAACTGCTAAGGTCATCAGTCCCTAAGCTTACACACTACTTAACCTAAATTATCGTAAGCACAAACACACACACCCAAGCCCGAGGGAGGACTCGAACCACCACCGGGACCAGCCGCACAGTCCATGACTGCAGCGCCTGAGATCACTCGGCTAAACCTGCGCGGCTTTAGAGAGTGATCATACAGAAACGAGTATTAGATTAAATTCTGTAATACGAAATGATCTAAGAGTCAAAAAACGGTTGTAGTATTTCGAAGTAATAGTTAGTTAAAATTTTACAAAGAGTAGATATTCGAAATAGAGTAACGCAAAGCAATAAAAAGGGAATCCAAGGAAGACATAACAGAACAGCGTTTTGTTTTGAATGTAATATACGAGGGCGGTTCAGAAAGTAACCTCCGATTGGTCACAGTGCGGGTTGTGGGGGGAGTAGCGACGCCATCTGTGCGTTCACGCACTCAACAGGTCAGTCGGCATCAAGCCGTGGTCGAGTGAACGTCGTACCTGCGCTAGTTTAGTTTTTGTGGCAGTTTGAAATGTGTGCTGCAATAGAAAACCCCGCCAAATGTGAAGTGCGTGCTGTCATAAGGTTTTTTACAGCCAAAGGATATTCTGCAGCAGCTATTCATCGTGAGCTTTGTGCCATGTACGGGCCAAGAGTTATGAGTGAAGGAGTTGTCCGTGAATGGCTACGTTTATTTAAAAGTGGACGAGAAAACGTTCATGATGAAGAGAGGAGTGGTAGACCATCATTGGTGACTGACGAACTCGTTCGGCCAGTTGACGCAAAAGTTCGTGAAAATCGACGTTTCTCAATGTCGGAGTTGTCTACTGGTTTTCCAGAGATTTCTAAGACGCTCTTGTACGAGATAGTGACAGCAAGATTGGGTTACCGTAAATTCTGTGCACGATGGGTGCCCAAAATTCTTACCGACCACCACAAAACTCAAAGAATGGCCTCTGCATTAGACTTTCTGTCACGTTATGAGGACGAAGGAGAACCATTGTTAAACAGAATCGTGACCGGTGACGAAACCTGGATTAAGTACGTGAACCCTGAGACAAAAGAACAATCAAAGATGTGGGCACATTCAAATTCGCCTACCAAACCAAGAAAAGCCTCGCAAGGTTTTTCTGCCAGAAAACTGATGGCAACGGTGTTTTGGGATGCCAAAGGGGTGTTGTTGGTTGAATTCATGGAACGTGGTACGACCATGACGTGTACTGTGAAACAATAAAAATGTTACGACGGGCTATACAGAACAAACGCCGTGGTATGCTGACTTCCGGTATCGTTTTTTTGCACGATAACGCCCGTCCTCACTCTGCTCGCAGAACAACGGCCCTTCTTGAGTCCTTCAAGTGGGACGTTATCAACCATCCACCTTACAGCCCAGACCTGGCGCCAAGTGATTATCACCTCTTCATGCATTTGAAGAAATGGCTAGGGTCACAGCGGTTTGATGACGACGAAGAGCTCAAAGATGCGGTCACAGGCTGGCTCCAGGCACAAGCGGGTTATTTTTATGCAGAAGGAATTTCAAAGCTTGTGAAGAGATACGATAAGTGCCTCAATCGCTATGGAGACTATGTAGAAAAATAGTGTAAAGATGTAGTTGTAGATGTATATATTAAAATATTTTTGTTTAACTTGGTGTATTTTTTTAAATCAACCAGTGGTTACTTTCTGAACGGCCCTCGTATAAACCAATGTGCAGGATTGTTACGTCTCTTGAGGATTTGTTTTCAGCGGCGGCGAGTGTGTTCTCAGTTCATCCATGGTAGTCGGAATTTTGGGATTAGAAGCCTAATTAAATTACATTCTTAGAACTGGATTAGACATTGGAGTGATGGAGAATAGATTATTTTGGGATAAATTCAGAGACGGAATCAATTAGAGGTGATTGGGTGTACGAACATTGATATTCAAGTGAATGGTGATTGTATGTGTTAAACGAAACGCTGCGATCGTATACTTAGGACTGTGAAAGAGGTTTATTGACAATACGGAAACTTTTATGTTCAATTGGGACTTTATTCACTGTATGCTAATTATTAAACAGTATTGGGACAGAAAATAGTTTGGACCTTATCACATTAGTTACTTTGCCGCTCGTTGTCAACATTCCGCTAATAAACGAGAAGTGAAAATTAGTGCCCGTTAAAAGACTAAACTTGTGCTGAACAGACATTGAAAGGATTCTAACCTATAATTAATATCGTGTCTTGAGAATTGAGAAGCTTAGACACTGTAAGGCCCAGAGACATATTTATAATTTATCGGACATCAATGGCAAAGGACAGTTGCATGGGAAATCATATCTTTGGTGATTGGTACACGAAGGAATGTGGTATTGACTGACTGTTATCACACCGAAACAATACACACTAGGATCAACTTTCCTTTCCTTGATCCCCCAGTGCTATCTCTCATTAATTTAAGAACTTAATTGTGTCAATAAAACAGAAATATACGAGACATTCCCAGTGTTTACTAAATTCCATAATCAGCTGGTACATAGACAATAATATCTGTGAACATTCAAGGGTTATTGAAGGAAGCTGATAAACTTTTGCAAACATACTTAATACGATTCAACGAATGCATACAGACTGCTAAAGTAACTAAATCAAATTATTCAGGGAAAAAAATTAGTAAAAATAGACTGGAACTCAACTGATATCAGACTCCAGAGTAATAAAAAACAAAACTGTCTTTGGATCCGTCGTGGTTGAAAGTGTATGAAATATCTCTGGAAAAAGGCGATCAGTTTTCAACAGCTAGTTCACACGATTAGATTCACAACGTGATTCAGATATGTTTTATTCCTGACCCACACGGCAGGGAATGGTTCTTAACTAGCCGGGACAATATATACACAAAGTGCAGTCGCGACGACTGTGGGTGTGCGGGCCTAAACCCTCATAACGCATCCGTCTTATAGGCCTCTGCTCTCTTTCTAATACAATCGTTTGACTATACAAAGTGATTACTACAAGAGGCGACAAGAGATAACTGATGTGTATGGGTAATATTCAGCTGCAGATTAACATCACGATAATGTAAATATCAGAAAACTCGTTATTAGAAAAGACTCAGCCATTAGGCTTGTAAACTCAATTTATTACAATAAAATTACAATAAAATTCAAAAAGCAACTTTCACCTTGAAATTATGTCACGAAAATGTTTGTTCTGAACAGGAATCCAGGACTCCAATCTAGCAGGTATTGTTCCTGTGGTGGAACATGTATTTAATCCAACAGCGTATAGTTCACCTAAACAAGCCAGACTAGTGAGAGTAGGACACACGGTCTGAGGATTCCATCAAAACTTAATTTCTGTTTATAGATGATAATAATAATAACAATAATAATTTTGCCTCACTCAAGTCCTTCAACAGGACGCCACATCGTCAACTTTCGTGAGCCTAGCCTACCCAAAGTATTCCACCGAGGAAGAGGACCTGATCCATCGAAGACTCGTTCTCGCGATTTGTCGGTTTGCAAGCACGTACTTCACCGCTAGACCACCAATAACTTCATCTATCGCCTCTCATGATTTATTTTTCAATTATCAAAATATGTGATATATATGGCCGTATCTTTCCACTGCACTTACTTAGAGTCATAAGCTATTTGCGCTACCAAACATCGTACACGTTAGTATGTGGCATAAATTTCAATTTTATATCACTACCTGTTCCTGAGAAAAAGACGGACAGACAAACAGACGAACTGAAAAAAATCGATTTAAGGAAATAACGGAAAACCACTGTGTATTAACCTCATAAACTCAAAATAATGGTTGGCCCTAACAAAAAAAGAATTGTAGACCAGTGTGAGTTCTCACAATGTAATATTACGCATCTAGTGGCACAATATGATATTTTGTGTAAGGAACTGCATCGCAGGGGTGTGTCCATCGTAGTTGGCATCTGTCTACTTTGTGCTGATTTCACAAAAGAAACTGTCTAAGGCTTCGACTCGAAAGCAATCAGTAGCGCATTTTTTCTTCAAATTTAGCGTGCTAAAGCGTTTATAGTTCTCGCTCCTTTCTTAATATTTTCATCTTCAGATCTAGGGGGTACTAAATGGATATTCTGACGAGTCTTTATATGGCCAAGTTAAGATTTCCTTAATGGTTTTCGATCTGGGAGCTTATTGCTCTCAAGAGAAGAAGAAGAAGCAGACAAAATGGTCAGGTTTCTAACGAGATTACAACACAGAATTAATGCAGCGTTCCATGCGCAAAGGAGCCACGCTACCATGTAGTTAGCTCTTCCTGTGGTCTTCTTAATTAACAAATATATACAGAGTTCGTGTTAAATTACCTTTCGGGAAACAAATAAGAAATTTGACACCCCAGCGTTACACCTTAAATGTGAATCAGTCAGACTTATTGTGGGATACAACAATGAAGTATTAAGTGAACCTAGCAGGACAATTCTGACCCACACCATGAAGTAAACGGGCTATCACGTAGTTGCCAAGCGTATTATACAATGCTGCCAGTTCGCCATTAGGCTAGCAACAACGAGAATACATTTGCTCAGGTGATGTGCTGAGTCGGCTGTCACTTGGGAATCTCGCCTTTTGAAGACGCCGGGAAGCTGCGTCCTGCCACGTTACAGGTAGCCAATAACTGAAACTTAGCTCGGAACGTTTTGTTGCGTTTCTGTGACCATCTTTTTATCTAGAGCTTAGTAATGAATAACATCCAGAATCACCAACTGTAAATCGAACATCATGACTGAAGAGCAGGAGAAATTATTGCCGGCCGGAGTGGCCGAGCGGTTAAAGGCGCTACAGTCTGGAACCGCACGACCGCTGCGGTCGCAGGTTCGAATCCTGCCTCGGGCATGGATGTGTGTGATGTCCTTAGGTTAGTTAGGTTTAATTAGTTCTAAGTTCTAGGGGACTTATGACCACAGCAGTTGAGTCCCATAGTGCTCAGAGCCATTTGAACCATTTTTGAGAAATTATTTGGATGGCCCTACTCTTCAGTAGCTGCCGTAACTAAAGACTCATTCGCCAGACGCGATTCACTTCTCCATATTTTCCGGCATCACTAGTGGTTATACTCTAATAATTATGAGGAGATGGCACTTTTTATTCTTTTGATCATCATGAACTTAAAAAAAATATTCTTGGGAATACTGTTATTGGTACATACAGAAAGCTACGAATAACATAAAATTTCAAATTAAGGAAGTGAAGTGGGCTCAGAAACTCACAAAGAAATGGACCCGGTGAGTATATACAGAGAAAATTTGATTCATGTCTCTACTAACACGAAGGGAGAAGCAGCTGCCATCAGCACATGTAAACAGGAACACAAAGCACTCACGGTGTTGCCTGCGTTGTCTTCATTAACAAGGGGAGGCCGCCAATTGTGAAATTCAGATTCGATTCATACTGCGCATAATAAAAGCTCATGGCCAGAGGTGTAATGTGGCAAAGCACCAAGATGCACTTCTCAGCCGTTGTCGAGAAAATCGACAGTTAAAAGAAACCGTTGCGGTGAAATACTCTCTACGCTCAATAATTTTCTACAGCGTCGTGGCGCAGCGGTAAGCGCTTGGGTTCGTAATCAGAATGGTCACCGGATCGAATCTCGCGCCATGCAACCTTTTTTTTTTAGTATTTGTTTTTTGTAATTCAAACATATATAGATATATATATATAAAATTCCCGGCAATCAGTTGCAACAATTATGCATATAATAAGTTGTTGAAAGTCGGTTGTCGTGGAAAAACTGGCGACTTCGAACATCATTATGTTTTCCGCAAACAAAGTTATATTTCACAAATGTTATTAATTGTCTTCATAATGTTAACCACGTATAGTTAACGGAAGACGTAGAAGCGATATTCCGAAACGAATATGTATAGCGTAAGTCAAACGTTCGAATTAGAATAGAGACCCCACGAACACAAATTTGCTGTGGCAAGTATGAAATATAAACTCCGTTACTCGCTCGTTACACTTGAATGGCAGATGTTGAATGGGCCGAAACGAGCCACCGCATAACAGCGTAGTTGCCTGCTAAGTTCGAAAGAAGGTAGATGCGGTCCCTAGCGCAACTTATAACGTCGTCGAAAATCAGTGCGGACGGGGGAGCTTTGGTACATCCTGTTAAAAAAAAACGGAAAAATGGAGGCGGTACAATTGGAGAGCGATCCGCCTTCACCAACATGCATAAGCAATTCATTAATAGTATATATATATATATTTGAATTACAAAAACTAATAATTAAAAAAAAATTGCATGGCGCGAGATTCGATCTGGCGACCTTCGGATTACGAACCCGAGCGCTTACCGCTGCGCCACGACGCTGTAAAAAAAGTTATTAATAGTAGAGAGTATTTCACCGCAACGGTTTCTTTTAACTGTCGATTTTCTCGTCAACGGCTGAGAAGTGCATCTTGGTGCTTTGCCACATTACACCTCTGGCCATGAGCTTTTATTATGGGCAGTATGAATCGAATCTGAATTTCACAATTGGCGGCCTCCCCTTGTAAGTGAAACTGGCATTCAGTCTGAAAGAATAAAAAAAACGAATAGTATCAGCTAGTCCTAGTGATCACAGTATAAGCACTGATGTTGCTTTGTCAGTGGGAGCGGAATGTGTCTAATGAATGGCCGTGTCAACATCCTATACACTTCAGACGGAGGAAACCAAGATATCAGTCAGGAGTCCATCAACAAGAGCGTGGAGTGATGTTTCTATGGAGCGCTTTGCAGTTGGTGACGTTTGCTCTACAGGTAATTCCTGATTGATTCATACTAGCGAAAACTCAAGGCTACCCAAAACTTTATACGAGAATTGTTAAAACAGGCTACTACGTTATATAGTACTCGGCTTGTGGCTGAATATGACTCAGTCGGTGATCCTAATTTTAATTTCATTCCATCTGCTGATGACATCCAGCATGTTTTCTAAATCCACGTAGCCAGTTTTGTAAAGGCCTCGACGCTACTGCTTTGGAGGCCGAGTTGCCACTGTTGTTATGGTAGGCCGAGTTAGTGAGTTTATGAAACGGCTTCTAGTGCAGTACGCCGCTAAGAGAATTTCTCCCCGCCAGTATTACACAACTATACCCCAGAGTCAGGTAACAGGATGGAAGAAAGAAGCTTCTACAACACTCGAACAAAGTAGTAACGATGTCACACAAATGAATTAAAAGGGTTCACTTATCTTTGTGACTTGCTTAATAATGGTCTGCAACACTGGCTGTAATATAACACAGAAAGGCCTTGATTGGCTAAGTGCAAACAATCGTAGGTAAACTTCATAGTACATAGCAAGTGCAATTTACAACAACTGTCTATTCACTTGTAAGAGTTCACTAAACGATGTTCCCTGCCCAAGTCAGCCCTGGACGATGATATACACTCCTGGAAATGGAAAAAAGAACACATTGACACCGGTGTGTCAGACCCACCATACTTGCTCCGGACACTGCGAGAGGGCTGTACAAGCAATGATCACACGCACGGCACAGCGGACACACCAGGAACCGCGGTGTTGGCCGTCGAATGGCGCTAGCTGCGCAGCATTTGTGCACCGCCGCCGTCAGTGTCAGCCAGGTTGCCGTGGCATACGGAGCTCCATCGCAGTCTTTAACACTGGTAGCATGCCGCGACAGCGTGGACGTGAACCGTATGTGCAGTTGACGGACTTTGAGCGAGGGCGTATAGTGGGCATGCGGGAGGCCGGGTGGACGTACAGCCGAATTGCTCAACACGTGGGGCAT
Organism: Schistocerca piceifrons; assembly: GCF_021461385.2. NCBI lineage: Eukaryota > Metazoa > Arthropoda > Insecta > Orthoptera > Acrididae > Schistocerca > Schistocerca piceifrons. The sequence continues at coordinate 773,312,970 of NC_060140.1, read as the reverse complement.
GAGGTCTCCACAGTACATCGATGTTGTCGCCAGTGGTCGGCGGAAGGTGCACGTGCCCGTCGACCTGGGACCGGACCGCAGCGACGCACGGATGCACGCCAAGACCGTAGGATCCTACGCAGTGCCGTAGGGGACCGCACCGCCACTTCCCAGCAAATTAGGGACACTGTTGCTCCCGGGGTATCGGCGAGGACCATTCGCAACCGTCTCCATGAAGCTGGGCTACGGTCCCGCACACCGTTAGGCCGTCTTCCGCTCACGCCCCAACATCGTGCAGCCCGCCTCCAGTGGTGTCGCGACAGGCGTGAATGGAGGGACGAATGGAGACGTGTCGTCTTCAGCGATGAGAGTCGCTTCTGCCTTGGTGCCAATGATGGTCGTACGCGTGTTTGGCGCCGTGCAGGTGAGCGCCACAATCAGGACTGCATACGACCGAGGCACACAGGGCCAACACCCGGCATCATGGTGTGGGGAGCGATCTCCTACACTGGCCGTACACCACTGGTGATCGTCGAGGGGACACTGAATAGTGCACGGTACATCCAAACCGTCATCGAACCCATCGTTCTACCATTCCTAGACCGGCAAGGGAACTTGCTGTTCCAACAGGACAATGCACGTCCGCATGTATCCCGTGCCACCCAACGTGCTCTAGAAGGTGTAAGTCAACTACCCAGGCCAGCAAGATCTCCGGATCTGTCCCACATTGAGCATGTTTGGGACTGGATGAAGCGTCGTCTCACGCGGTCTGCACGTCCAGCACGAACGCTGGTCCAACTGAGGCGCCAGGTGGAAATGGCATGGCAAGTCGTTCCACAGGACTACATCCAGCATCTCTACGATCGTCTCCATGGGAGAATAGCAGCCTGCATTGCTGCGAAAGGTGGATATACACTGTACTAGTGCCGACATTGTGCATGCTCTGTTGCCTGTGTCTATGTGCCTGTGGTTCTGTCAGTGTGATCATGTGATGTATCTGACCCCAGGAATGTGTCAATAAAGTTTCCCCTTCCTGGGACAATGAATTCACGGTGTTCTTATTTCAATTTCCAGGAGTGTATAACCAAGTGGGCGAGAGCTGCTCTTCTATCTTACGAGTAGGCTTCTGTCCGTTGTCGTCCGGTCATTGGATTACACTCGGCCGGCAATTGGCCGAGATGAAGTCGATATCTTCATCTCCAGCGCGTCCCGTGGCGCTGCTGGAACTCGCGCAAGTGGCGAGTCCCTACGGCACTGGTACCAGCTCGCCTCTTTGCGCCTGTGGTGGTTTATCCCTGACTATGTTTTGTTCAGACAACACAGCAGTATGAGTGTGAACTGCTCTGAAAATAGTATTGTCAAGCAGAATTGGTACGAGACATGCGCTAAACCTTTCACTGTTGCACGGGATTATCTCTTCTTAGCAACTCGTTGCTCACTACCGTAATTCGTTGCTTGATGTAGTTGCTGTGTTAATTCACAGGGCTGCTTCTAGTATATTTTCGGCACAAGCGACTTATCATTTGAAGCTCGCCTTCTCCCCCCTTTTCCACCGGATATTCTCACCCGTATAAATTGTCGCTACTAAAGGCGATACAAATATTGACTTTGGCTGTCAGAGGCACCGCATGCGGCTACTTTTGATTGTGACACGTCCTGTATAGAAATCTCACAATTGTGGAGTCCGTGGCACCCCTCACAACTTGACGCCCTAAGCGGTAGCTTGTGTCGCTTGGGCCTAAAACTGGCCCTTTTAATACCATTGATAATATGCATGACAACCCTTGTCGTCCGGTACACAGACGAAATAATGGTCACTGCACGTGTTCTGTGTGTTACGGTTTGACAAACAATCTGTTCACTGCCACCTGTCTTCCACCGTTAAGAATATTACTGAAATTTAACCTGTCCTGCAGGAAAGTTGCCAATAGTATAATATATTTTTGTGGACTTATTCCCATTTACACCAGAATTTTGATGCACAACTACGACTTCACAAGTTAGCTCTTCTTTACCAAAGCTCAAAACAACTGCCAAAAGCCGAGACTCTGGCTGCTCCTAAACGTTTTATCGTACGAAACAAATGCCTAACATATTCTAGTATAATAGCTCATTCTAAAAGTTTCTACACAGGAACTTTAGCCTTTGACAAATTTGTGTCGCAGTTACATACCATATGAGAAACGGAAAAGAAAGTTCATTCGTTTGAGATGTGGTTTTACAGTAGAGTGATGAAAATTAAGTGTCTCATAAGATAAGAAATGACGATCTTCGCGTAAAATATTAATTAAAACAGGGTGAGAGAACATATTAAGATAGTTGGAGAAAACATCCATGGTACTAGAGAGAGCCGTAGAGGGTGAAAGCTGTAAAGGAAGGCAGATTTTGAACAACATGCTTCATATACCTGAAAATGTTTAGTGCAAATGGAGAGGTTGGCACAGGAGAGGAATTCGTGACAAGCTGCATCAAATCATTCAGAAGACTGGAGGAAAAAAGTAAATTATTGGAGAATTTAGCCTGTGTTGTTGCTATCGTTGCAGTTTTCTTTCGGCCGAAGATTAGTTTGATGCATCATCTCTACGTAACTACTGCCACCTCCGTCCTCCCGGATCTTCCTGCATTGTTCAGCTCTTGGTCTTTCTCAGTTCTCAACATTTCATACCCCTCCCCACTCCCCCACCCCCACCTACATGCACACTGCCATTCATTACCAAATAACTATTACTTAATGACTCCTATCAAATGATCCCTACTTTTAGTGAGGTTTAAAATAAATTTCTTTCCTTCACCTCCTTTAAATCCTCCCCTTTCTGTTTCTGCATCGTATTTCGAAAGCTTTTATTTTCTTCTTGTCTGAACAGTTCATTCCTAGTTTCAGTTCTGTTCTAGGGTACACTCCAGGTAAACATCTTTTCAGTATTCAACTTTTTATGGGATGTAAACTGTGTCCTCCATTTCAGGAAAGTTTTTCTTGCTAATACACCTTGCTTTTTCTATCCTCTCTACCATCGACCATCTCCACTTATTTTGCTGCCTAAATAACAAAACTCATCTACCACTTCTAGTGTCCCGTTTCTCAATCTAATTCCTTCAGTGTTACCTTGTCAATTCGAATGCGTTTTGTTATCCTTGTTCTACTTCTGTTAATGTTTATCGTATCATTTCTTTTCAGGTCGTTATCCATTCCGTTCAGCTGCTCCTCCGAGTCTTTTGCTGTTACCAACAGAATTATGCGTCATCGGCAAAACTCAAAGTTTTTAGTTTTTCTCACTGAACTTCACTTTCCTTTCAAAATTTCTCCTTGGTATTCTTGACAGATCCTCAATGTACAGACTGAATAACGTCGGAAATAGACTAAAAGACTCTCTCACTGCCTTCTCAGAAACTGCTACCCTTGGTGAGCTTCAATCACAATCTGGTTTGTATCACTTACAGAGAACCTTTCGCTCCGTCTTTTATCTCTGAAATCTTCAGAATGTAAGTATTTCTCTCTGTCAGCGTTGTCAAATTTTTTCTCAAAATCGAAGAGTGATACGAAGGTAAGTTTTCCATTCCTCAAGATATTCTGAGGTAGGATCAGTACTGCCTCACACAATCCTACGTTTCTCCGGAATCCATACTGTTCATCACTGAACTAGACTTACACGATTTTGTTTCCGTCGATACTTCTGTAAACAATTCGTGTCAGTACATTGCATCCATGACTTATAAGACTGATATTTCGGTGACAGTCTTATCTGTCAGCAACCGCCACTTTCGTTATTGGAATTATTACGTCCTTCTTGAAGTCAAGAGGCTATTTTTCCTACGTCATATATTTTGCATACCCGTTGGAATAGTCTTTCATGGTATTTTACACCGAGGATGTCAAAAAATGAACGTTTTCTACTCCAAATAAGTTGTTTCGACTTCCGTGATTCAATGCCAGCTCAATACAGTTCAGTGTCTCATGAATTATCTGAGGACTTCGTCTGTCTGTCACTAAATCTGCTGTCAGTATTAAACCTCGCAGCAACAATTTTTATCCAAAGATATTTAGTCCCAACAGCGATTTGCATTCATATTAACAAGCAGTAGACAGTGTATATAATTTATTTACCAACCTAATGAGGCGACTGTGTAGTGTGTGAGGTTATGGGTTGTCGATGGAGTTAACATATCAACTTTTTCCCTATCAGAGATTAAGTATGGCTTATAATAACGCAACAAACAGGTGCGGTTCAATTGCGTACAGCGAAGGAGCTTTTCAGTTGCGTCACGCATGAAGCAGAAAAAATAATAATTACAACCGCTTTTGAAGAGTTGATCCAGCCAAGTAATTCCTCCTAACCTTTATTTACAGTGTTTAGGCTGCCGTCGGTGCAACTAAAAACTATTCATAACTACGATTTAGTTTCGACCCCTAGTTACAGGAATGCAAATAAATCTCGTGCCTGTTCTGCGTCTTTCAAAAGCAATTCGGACACTCTCGAGATACAACTTAAGCTGTGGAAACATTTTTCCTGTCTTTAGTTAGAGATGGGACAACATCCCAGAATATATTTGGCAACAATGTGATCTTAAACTTAGTTCCTGGCGTGGCAGAGAATTATCTTTTAATACTGACTTGACATTTTCCTGTCATTTAGATTAAATATTCTGAATGGTTGTCGCTTAAGACATGAAACAGAGCTAGAAAGTTTGTGTTTTTGAGTCCACGAAGCTCGTTCCAAGCTGAAACTACAACCATTCTCATCTTCTACATTGCAAACTATCCATTTTGGCTGTCAATGGGGCAAAGGAAGAGTTCCATGCAACAGTTGTCCGCAAGTCAGCTGTAGTGTTCACCCATGAAATGGAAGATTGTCGGTTGAAATCTGGCTGGCGACAAAACTTTCACTTCTTCTGTCGCAAAGTTACCCTTAGGCAGATCGACAATCAGTAAAGAAATCTTTAGAACACTTCACCCTCTTAAGTTTTCTTTCTACCTCAATTCAGTACACTGTAGGTCTAAAAGTGAAAAACCTGCATATTTGCGCAACTGTTAATGCTGCCTTTGCTGCTTCTGCAGAGATAATTTTTAGTTCTTAGTGATGGAACAATTGGAGTGACTTAATTGGGGCACTGATTAATCTGTTAACTGGATTTCCTTCATGTCTGTCCACACTGCGACATTCCGTATTTTTGTGGTAGCACTGTAACGCTACTTCACTGTGACCATGGTCTGCACATAGTCACAGATGGCTTTTATGCCAAAAGTGCATAATATCTTGCTACACTGAAGCGCCAAAGAAACTGGTACAGGAACGCGTATTCAAATACAGAGAACAGGCAGAATACGGCGCTGCGGTTTGCAGCGTCTATATAAGACAAGTGTCTGGCACAGTTGTTAGATCGGTTAGTGCTGCTACAGTGGCAGGTTATCAAGATTCAAGTGAGTTTGAATGTAGTGATGTAGTCGGCGCACGTGCCATGGGACACAGCATCTCCGAGGTTGCGATGAAGTGGGGATTTTCCCGTACGACCTTTTCACGAGTGTACCGTGAATATCAGGAATCTAGTAAAACATCAAGTCTCCGACATCGCTGCAACCGGAAAAAGATCCTGCAAGAACGGGACCAACGACGAAGGAAGATAATCATTCAGTGTGACAGAAGTACAACCCTTTCGCAAATTGCTGCAGATTTCAATGCTGTGCCATCAACAAGTGTCAGCGTGCGAACCATTCAACAAAACATCATCAATATGGGCTTTCGGAGCCGAATGCCCACTCGTGTACCTTGATGACTGCATTACACAAAACTTTACGCCTCACCTGGGTCCGTCTGCCCCGACTGTTGATGACGGGAAACATGTTACCTGGTCGGACAAGTCTCGTTTCAAATTGTATCGAGCCGATGGTCGTGTACGAGTATGGAGACAACCTCTTGAATCCACGGACCCTGCATGTCAGCAGGGGTCTGTTCAAGCTGGTAGAGGGGACCCCTTATACGTCTAGATACAGCTCTGACAGGTGACTGGTACGTAAGCATCCCGTGTGATCACCTGCATCCATTCATGTCCATTGTGCATTCCGACGGACTTGGGCAATTCCGACAGGACAATGCTACACTCCACGTGTCCAGAAATGCTGCAGATTGGCTCCAGGAATACTCTTCTGAGTTAAAACACTTCTGGTGGCCACCAGAGTCCCCAGACACGAATATTGTTTAGCATATCTGGGGTGGCTTGTAACGTGATATTCAGCAGAGATTTCCACCCCCTCGTACTCTTATGGATAGCACTGCAGCATTCATGATATCAATTCCCTCCAACATTACTTCAGACATTAGTCGAGTCCATGCCACGTCGTGTTTCGGCACTTCTGCGAGCTCGTGTGGGCCCTACACGATATTAGGCTGGTGTACCATTTTGTTTCGATCTTCAGTGTAATTCGTGACGATTTGGGGGCATTTGTTCTACGGGTACATTGTTTTACTGCAGAAGACTTTTGTTATGAGGTTACCATGGTAAGCTGAAATTCATTTCTGTTAGTAAAGTGTATACTTTACAGTGTTTCTTCGTTAGTTTATTTAACATAAGAGATAAAAATAAGAAATAAGTTATTCAGCAGTATACTCTCCCACACTATATAACATTCTCGGCAACTGGAAAGATTTCTCTGCACCGTTTGCTTTTCCAATTTGAAGCAGTATGTAGTATGTTATTCTCAGCTTAGGAAAAATTCTTTGTGGGTGTTCATGTTCTCTATTTGCTTTATCAATCCTTAATTATAAGGGTAACTGAGGATGAATACTCAACTACAGCTACATCTACATGATTACTCTGCAATTCGCAACTAAGTGCCTGGCAGAGGGTTCATCAAACCACCTTGAACCTACTTCTCTACCGTTTCAGTCTCGAACAGTGCACAAGAAAAAACGAACATTTAAATATTTCCGTGCGGGCTCTGATTTCTCTTATTTTATTATATAAAACATTTTATATATTTTATAATGAAAATACTAGGTACACATGGCACATTAAATGCGGTTGTAGCGGTAAGCTGTACTTGGGATGGCGGTGGAAGAGAGTAACATAGACAATTGTGACACCGCCCTAGAAGCGAACTCTGGATCCACGCCTACCATTAGTCATAGGTCATCAATCTATTTATAGCCGCTTCGCATTCATATTAGCGGTCATTTCATAAAGTGATTGTTTCTACAATCTCGTACTCTCCCTATTTATGTACATTACATTGGATTTCTTTATGCGGGGGGTCAATTTGCAGTTCCTGTAGTAAGCAACATTTATCTGCACGTATTGGTGCTCCTCGCTATTATTTTGTAGTATTACTTTGTACAACAGCATTATCCACGAACAGCTTCAGGCAGTTTCAACCGCTACTGAGTAGGTTGTTTTGATATATTGTCGCCTAATAGTCCTATAGCACTCCGTTGACGTACAGCTTCAAGTTACGTACACGTAAGCAGAATTTTCGCCGTTAAGAGCGACATCCTGTGTTCTGTTTGATAAGTATTCTCGACCATAAAGATGGTCTGATATTGAAACTTTCTGGCAGATTAAAACTGTGTGCCGGACCGAGACTCGAACTCGGGACCTTTGCCTTTCGTGGGCAAGTGCTCTACCATCTGAGCTACCCAAGCACGACTCACGCCCCGTCCTCACAACTTTACTTCTCCCAGTACTTCGTCTCCTACCTTCCAAACTTTACAGAAGCTCTCCTGCGAACCTTGCAGAACTAGCACTCCTGAAAGAAAGGATGTTGCGGAGACATGGGTTAGCCAAAGCCTGGGGGATGATTTTCAGAATGAGATCTTTACTCTGCAGCGGAGTGTGCGCTGATATGAAACTTTCTTGCAGATTAAAACTGTGTGCCGGACCGAGACTCGAACTCGGGACCCTTGCCTTTCGCGGACAAGTGCTCTACCATCTGAGCTACCCAAGCACGACTCACGCCCCGTCCTCACAGCTTTACTTCTGCCAGTACCTCGTCTCGTACCTTCCAAACTTTACAGAAGCTCTCCTGCGAACCTTTCAGAACTAGCACTCCTGAAAGAAAGTTTGGAAGATAGGAGACGAGGTACTGGCAGAAGTAAAGCTGTGAGGACGGGGCGTGAGCCGTGCTTGGGTAGCTCAGATGGTAGAGCACTTGCCCGCGAAAGGCAAAGGTCCCGAGTTAGAGTCTCGGTCCGGCACACAGTTTTAATCTGCCAGAAAGATTCATATCAGCGCACACTCCGCTGCAGAGTGAGAATCTCATTATGGTCTGATATTCCTTGCGCTCGTATATTGTTCGTTAGGCGACAATGAGTAATGTTACGGATGCTCTTCAGAAAGGGAAGCCATCGTCGTGGGCACCGGTTTGTACTGCTTTCTGTATCCCACGTGTGGACAGAACGATCTCGGCTTCCTCATGTCTGTGGAATCCGTGTTGATCCCAACAGAGGGGAGTCTACGTAACCAGTAAGCTCGTAATAGCGAGAATTAAACGTGGTCCACAATCCTTCAACAGACTGACGTCAGGGACGTAAGCTTATAGTTGTGTACACTTTCTCGACAACCCTTCTCGAAAACGAGAATGACCTGCTCATTTCCACAATGACTTGGAACGGCTTTCTCATCCGGCGGTTTTGGATAGACTGCTGAAGAAATTTTCTTCGCATATTATGTGTGGAATCTTACAGGTATGATGTCGTCCTGTATCTCATGGTCAGAGAATGACGCAGCTGCGAGGTTTTGCGCGCTGCCTGCTGGGCCCCTAGTGTAAACCTCGCCCAGTGGTTCTCCTGACCTCGCACGGCGGCCGCGACAATTGCAGCGGCGCGGTTGTAATAGGGAATGTCCGAATAAGGCGTCGCGGGAGCGGGGAGCGGACGCAATCGCAGCGGAGGAAGCGGCGGCGGCTGCCGGCGTGTAAATTATTTGGAGGCCCTGCTATTGCTGCGGCTGTTGCTGCGGCCTGAGGCGGCGGCGGCGGTGGCGGCAGCGCAGGCACGCGGGCAGCTGCCAGAACCTGTCCGGACCAAGGCCACGGCGCCGGGCCGCGCGCCCAATAAAACGACCGGCCAGATACATCCAGCTCCAAAACCCCGGCACCACCTCCGCCTCCGACGCGGGGGACGGGCCAGCGCAGGTGGCCAGCGCCACTGTTTCGCCGTTGTCGAGCAGTGCAGGCTGCATCCGACGGTCTGACATGGAGTCAGCTTATCGATGTGGATGAAATTGAATGTGTAATAAGATGAATACAAAACCCAGCCTTAGCCCTGCTTTGCATATTCACCCTTCAACGCGAGAATGTTTTCGCAACGGCGGAGAGCATGGTTGTAGAAGTCTACATTTTCGTAGTTCAATAAACATTCCATCTCGCAGATCAGTTCGTCTCATTCTGGAAATGCTTACCTCTCAATGAATTGCACTACTGGCCATTAAAATTGCTACACCACGAAGATGACGTGCTACAGACGCGAAATTTAACCGATAGGAAAAAGATGCTGTGATATGCAAATGATTAGCTTTTCAGAGCATTCACACAAGGTTGCGCCGGTGACAATACCTACAACGTGCTGACATGAGGAAAGTTTCTAACCGATTTCTCATACACAAACAGCAGGTGACAGGCGTTGCCGGGTGAAACGTTGCTGTCATGCCTCGTGTAAGGAGGAGAAATACATACCATCACGTTTCTGACTTTGATAAAGGTCGGATTGTAGCCTAGCGCGATAGCGGTTTATCGTATCGCGATATTGCTGTTCGCGTTGATCGAGATCCAATGACTGTTAGCAGAATATGGAGTCGATGGGTTCAGGAGGATAATACAGAACGCAGTGCTGGATAACAACGGCCTCGTATCACCAGCAGTCGAGATAACAGGCATCTTATCCGCATGGCTGTAACAGATCGTGCAGCCACGCCTCGATCCCTGAGTCAATAGATGGGGACGTTTGCAAGACTACAACCATCTGCACGAACAGTTCGACGAAGTTTGCAGCAGCATGGACTATCAGCTCGGAGACCATGGCTGCGGTTACCCTTGACGCTTCATCACAGACAGGAGCGCCTGCCATGGTGTACTCAATGACGAACGAACCTGGGTACACGAATGGCAAAACGTCATTTTTTCGGATGAATCCAGGTTCTGTTTACAGCATCATGATGGACGCATCCGTGTTTGGCGACGTCGCGGGAACGCACATGGCAAGCGTGTATTTGTCATCGCCATACTGGCGTATCACCCGGCGTGATGGTATAGGGTGCCATGTGTTACACGTCTCTGTCACCTCCTGTTCGCATCTGCGGCACTTTGAACAGTGGACGTTACATTTCAGATGTGTTACGACCCGTGGCTCTACCCTTCATTCGATCCCTGCGAAACCCTACCTTTCAGCAGGATAATGCACGACCGCATGTTGCAGGCTCTGTACGGGCCTTTCTGGATACAGAAAATGTTCGACTGCTGCCCTGACCAGCACATTCTCCAGATCTCTCACCAATTCAAAACGTCTGGTCAATGGTGGCCGAGCAGCTGGCTCGTCACAATACGCCAGTGACTACTCTTGATGAACTGTGGTATCGTGTTGAAGCTGCATGGGGAGCTGTACCTGTACACGCCATCCAAGCTCTGTTTGACTCAATGCCCAGGCGTATCAAGGCCGTTATTACGGTCAGAGGTGGTTGTTCTGGGTACTGATTTCTCAGGATCTATGCACCCAAATTGCTTGAAAATGTAATCACATGTCAGTTCTAGTATAATATATTTGTCCAATGAATACCCGTTTATCATCTGCATTTCTTCTTGGTGTAGCAATTTTAATGACCGGTAGTGTATTAATCTGAGGGAACAAGAAGTCAGTGGGTGCCATTCCATGATAATACGGAGGTAAGGCGCAATATAATTGCCCAAAGAAGCATTATTTGTGGATGTGTCCTGAGTAGCAGCAGCTGAGGTACTAGTTGTAGAGATTCATGGGACTTTTTGTCTTGACAGCCTCCCATAACATCGTTGACTGGCACACGATGAATTCCCAAGAAGTACTCAGCGTAACTTAGTCCACGGCTGGTTATTAACATTTTTCGGTGGTGGTGAATACATGTTTCCAGTGCTTCCTTTACTCCTTTGAACCACATGGATGCACTCAGCACTTGTCCATGGTGATTAGGTGGCAAAAGAAATCTTGTAGGTTGGCCTGACGCAGCTGCAATATCACCACTGCTGCCTCGGTTCGATTGTGAGCAGTTCCGGAACTCACAGAGAACCACCTACGTCATGTCGAAAACGGCGTCCAGGTCCTGAAAGCTGATCAGAGACAGATTTTTCACAGTTCCCACCATCGACTCGATTGTTACTGCCGACCTTCGAGCAGCAGGGCCTCAAAATCTTTTGCGATTTCCAATTCTGCATAGAAAGATGGTCTGCTAGTTTGTTGATTCTCCTTTGGTTCAAATGGCTCTGAGCACTATGGAACTTAACTTCTGAGGTCATCAGTCCCCTAGAACTTAGAACTACTTAAACCTAACTAACCTAAGGACATCACACACATCCATGCCCGAGGCAGGATTCGAACCTGCGACCGTAGCGGTCGCGCGGTTCCAGACTGAAGCGCCTAGAACCGCTCGGCCACACTAGCCGGCTTCTGCTGGTTAGAATCCATTACATCATCTTCTTAGGTCATCGGTCCTTATGCAAACGGCACACATGTCAATAACACTTTAATCGTTTCGCTACAGTTTGCAGTGGCGCGAGTTGGCATACGAGATCAGCTGGACACAATGGGAAGAAATGAGAGTTCCACCGAGGAAAATGAGAGGGAATCCTGGAGTACCACCGAGTAGCCAAACAGGCCGGTTCCGACTGCATAGTCATGGAATGATGATAAGACTGTGCTGCCTGAAGAGTGGAAGTACGGCACTCCTGGTGCTCTTTGGAGAAGAGTAGCATCTTTCTGGCAGTTCCTGGGAAGCACAAACTGAGACTGCGCCTTGCGCTGCGCGAATGTGTTGTCATAGAGCGCTTCCCTCATTTCTTGTACAACTTGTTGTTAACTCCCTCCCTTATACGACCCGTATCGTGGTTATAGAATAGAGCAGATAGTGTTGTTGGTGTATACATAGGTTCTTAGCCTGAGCACGGGTGACTGTTTACCACTGCGTGTCTGTTAAGCATGTAATGCATGACCTCTGATTCTGGGCACTTGTAATCATGTTGGCCAGTTGTGCGGCAGTTCCCAGTGAACTACTAAGTTTTTTATTGTACCTTTTGCCATGTGATGTAAGCACGTCTAAGTAAAGCTAACTCTTGGCATATTTTAGTGTTTCGATCCAGTGTTATCGAATTACCACTCTGGTTCCTCTGCAGTGAATGAGTTATTAGTCTTTCATATTATTGTTAACGTTGTTGCCCATTATGCCGGTTTCAGTACAAGGCCTACAACTACTCTGGAATCGTTTTCTCGTCTTGTTGTACTTCTGAATTGCAACAAAATTCCCTGCGGCGTTTTAATATTTGTGATTTCTAGTCACTGAGTTATTTGGCAGAGACAGGGGACACGGTTATTCAGAGTTAGCTTCATATGTTGTGTTGTTGTGGTCTTCAGTCCAAAGACTGGTCTGATGCAGCTCTCCATGCTACTCTATCCTGTGCAAGCTTCTTCGTCTCCGAGTAACTACTGTAACCTACATCCTTATGAATCTGCTTAGTGTATTCATCTCTTGGTCTCCCTCTACGATTTTTACCCTCCACGCTTTCCTCCATCACCAAATTGGTGATCCCTTAATGCCGCAGAACGTGTCCTACTAGCCAATCCCTTCTTCTAATCAAATTGTGCCACAAATTCCTCTTCTCCCCGATTCTGTTCAGTACCTCCTCATTAGTTACGTGATCGACCCATCTAATCTTCAGCATTCTTCTGTAGCACAACATTTCGAAAGCGTCTATACTCTTCTTGTTTAAACTATGTATCGTCCATGTTTCACTTCCGTACATGGCTACACTCCATACAAATACTTTTAGAAAAGACTTCCTGACACTTAAATCTTGACTACAATAATGCGTTCATTATTCTGTTCGTAATAGCTGACCCGTGCTCCTATTTTTTCATTATTAAACCTACTCTTGCGTTACCCCTATTTGATTTTGTATTTATAACCCGGTATTCACCTGACCATAAGTCTTATTCCTCCTGCCACCGAACTTCACTAATTCCCACTATATCTAACTTTAACCTATCCATTTCCCTTTTCAAATTTTCTAATCTTCCTGCCCGATTAAGGGATCTGACATTACACGCTCCGATCGGTAGAACGCCAGTTTCTTTTCTCCTGATAACGACATCCTCCTGAGTAGTCCCCGCATGGAGATCCCAATGAGGGACTATTTTGCCTCCGGAATATTTTACCCAAGAGGACGCCATCATCATTTAACCCTCGGGAAAAATTACGGCTGTAGTTTTCCCTTGCTTTCAGCCGTTCGCAATACCAGCACAGCAAGGCCGTTTTGGTTAATGTTACAAGGCCAGGTCAGTCAATCATCCAGACTGTTGCCCCTACAACTACTGAAATGGTTGCTGCCCCTCTTCAGGAACCACACGTTTGTCTGGCCTCTCAACATATACCCCTCCATTGTGGTTGCACCTAAGGTACGGATATCTGTATCACTAAGGCACGCAAGCCTCCCCACCAACGGAAAGGTCCATGGTTCATATGTATGTAAATGAAATGACACAATTTCAGAGACTTTACTGGTCTATATAGAGATATGATTTTGTGTATACAGACCGAAGCGGCAAATGAAAGTTTTTTGCCAAGGCCAGGAATCGAGCCCATGTTCCCTGCTTCCTAAGTAGGTGTGTTAGCCACTAAGCCACCTTGGCACAAGGTGGGTTAGTGGCTGACGCAGCTGCCTAGTAAGCAGGAGACGTGGGTTCGATTTCTCGCTTGTTACAAAATTTTTTCGCCGCTTCAGTCTACATATATAAAATTTATATATATGTTCTCACCGTCATAGTAAAATTGCGTTTAGTGCTCTGGTCCACGTGCACTCATTTCATTTCTTACTCTGGTACGCTTTTTTAAATTGTTCTTACTACGTGGGTGCTCCAGTCCAACTTAATTATATTATTTGTTTTCGATATTATGGTAAGTATCTTTGATTCCTGTTACTGGGTATTGTAGTATAAGTAATTGTAAGGATTGTTGCGTTTTGGCTTGATTCAGGGGTTATTAGTCTTCACTGAATATCTGTTGTTTTTCAGCCATTTGGTGAAGCATTTTAGATCATTTCTCTTACACGTATTGCGATACTAACTGTAATATAAAGGCTATGCCATGCTGACAAACAAAAGTTTTAAAATAATTATTGTAATCACCCACTGCTCACCTCAGACCTACCACTGCTTGTTATTTCACAAAACTCCATTTGATTATTTGGTTGCTTGTCTACCTTGATCCAGGCCGTTCTTAATTTCGCTTCCAATGGATCCATTTTTGTTAATGTTATCGTTTTTGTTGTTGTTGTTGTGGTCTCCAGTCTGAACACTAATTCGATGGAGCTCTCCGAACTGGTCAACCCTGTGCGAGCCTCTTAATCTCCAAATCCAAATGCCCTTTTTCTTTTAACATGAGAATAACACTCTACTTGCGGGATAATTAAGGGGAGAATATGATAATAATGTTTCTTTTCCGTGTCATCAATCTTCTGAATGGTTTGATGCAGCCCGCCACGAATTCCTATCCTGTGCCAATCTCTTCATCTCGGCGTAGCGCTTGCAACCTACGTTCTCTGTTATTATTCCAATCTCTGTTTTCCTCTATAGTTTTACCGTCTACAGCTCCCCCCTAATAATATGAAAGTTATTCCCCGGTGTCTTAATAGATGTCCTACCATCCCGTCCCTTCTTCTTGTCAGTGTTTCCCATATGTTCTTTTGCTCGTCGGTTTTCCGGGAACCTCCTTATTCTTCACCTTGTCGGTCCACCTAATTTTCAACATTCTTCTGTAGCACCATATCTCAAATGTTTCTATTCACTTCTGTTCCATCCTTCCCACAGTCCATGTTACACTACTATTTTGCTTTTCCCACACTCCATGTCTCACTGCTGAGCTCCGAACGTACATCTTCAGAAATTTCTTTCTCAAATTAAGACCTGTGATTCCTACTAGCAGACTTCTCCCGACCAGAAATATCATTTTTTGTAAGTACTACTCTATTTTTTATGTTCTACTTGCTCCTCTCGTCGTGGGTTATTTTGCTGCCTGGGTAGCAGAACTCCTTCACTACATCTACTATGTGATCGCGAAACATGATGTTAAGTTTCTCGCTGTTCTCATTTCTGCTGTTTCTCTTAGTGTCATTTACTCTCAGTCGAGATTCTGTACTCATTAGACTGTTCATTCCGTTCAGCAGGTCACTTTCACTGAGCATTGCAATGTGATCTGTAAATCTAACCATTCATATCCTTTCACAATGAACTTTTATCCCACCCGGTAACCTTCCTTTTATTTTCGTCTTTACGTCTCCTATGTACACATTGAACAGTAGGGGCGAAAGACTACATACCTGTCTTAGATCCTTTTTAATCCGAGTACTTTGTTGATGTTTTTCCTCTCTTATTGTTCCTTCTTAATTCTTGTACATTTTGTGTATTACCCAACTTTCCCTGTAGCTTACCCCTGTTTTTCTCAGAATTTCGAACAACATACATCATTTGACATGGACGAACGCTTTTTCCAAGTCGACAGATCCTATGTACATGTCTTGATTTTTCTTTAGTCTTTTCTTTTCTTCTCATAAAAGCGGCAACGTCAGAATTGACTCTTCGGTGCCTTTACCTTTCCTAAAGCAACACTGATCGTCGTCTAACACATCTTCAGTTTTTCAGTTTTCTATTTCCTTCTTCTGTCTGTTATTCTTGTCAGCAATTTGGATAATGAGCTGTTAAGCTGATCCAGCGATAATTTTCGCTCTTGTCGGCTCTTGCAAATTCAAAACTGGTGAATGATGCTTTTTAGAAAGTCTGATGGTTTATCGCCAGACTGATACATTCTACACATCAACGTGAATAGCCGTCTTGTTGGCACTTCCTCCCATGATTTTTAGAAACTCTGAAGGAACATTACCTATCCACTTTGTCTTATTCGATCTTAAATCTTTCCCAGAGGCCTTCAATGTACTCTATCCATCTATCCGCTCTCTCCTCAGAATTTAACAGTGGAATTTCAATTGCAATCTCAATGTTACCATTTTTGCTTTTAATTTCACGGAAAGTTGTTTCTACTTTTTTATTTGTTGAGCCTGTCCTTCCGACGATAGTTCTTTTACCATTTCTTCTCATCCTTCATGCAGCCATTTCCTATTAATTTCATTCGTAAGTATTCCTGAATTCCCCTAAATACTTTTGTATTCCTTGTTTCAACGGTCAACTGAAGTATTTGTTGCAAGTTATCTCCTTTTTACGCATGTTTTTCTTTCCAACATCTATGACTGCGCTTTTTAGAGATTTCCATTGCTCTTCATCTGAATTGGCTACTAAGTTATTTCTTAAGTTTCTGTATCCTCAGAGATCTTCAAACGTATCTCCTCATTCCTTAGTACTTCCTTATCACACTTCTTTGCTCACTGATTCTTCCCGACCAGTCTCTTAAATTGCAGCCTTGTCTTCATCACTACTAAATTGTGATTTGAATGTATATTTGCTCCTGTGTATGCCTTACAATCCAGTATCTTACACTGAAATCACTGCCTGACCGTGATGTAATTCAAATGAAATCTCGCTGGGTCTCTTGATCTTTTTCAAGCATACCTTCTCCACTTGTGATTCTTGGACAGAGTATTCGCTGTTACCAGCTGAAGTTTATTGCAGAATTCAATCAGTCATTCTCCTCTCTTTTTGCTAGTACCAAGCCCGTATTCTCCTGTAATTATTTCTTCCTCTACAGTCGCATTCCAATCCTCCATGACTATCAGATTTTCATTTCCCTTAACATACTCACTCACCTGTTCAATATCCAAATATACTTTCTCTATCTCTTAATCTTCGGCTTGCGCCGTCGGCATGTATACCTGATCTACCGTTGCCTGTGTTGCTTTGCTGTCAGTTCTGATTAGAATAACGCTATCACTTAACTGTCCACAGTAAGTCATTCACTACCTTCTTATCCATAACGAATCCTACTCCCGTTATACTAATCTGCTGCTGATGTTACCCTGTACTCACCTGATTAGAAATCCTTCTCTGTTTTTCCATTTCACTTCACTGACTCCATCTATATCTAGACTGATCCTTATCATTTCCCCTTGCCGGTTTTCTATCTTCCCTACCACATAAAAACTCTTGACATGCCACGCCCTGACTTGAAGAACGTAAAATTTTCGTTGATTATTCAATGTTTTTCTCATATCATCTTCCCTTTGGCAGTCCCCTCCCAGAGATCCGAATGGGGGACTACTTTGGAATCTGATAGCCTCTTCGGGTTTGCTGCGGGATTCAAAAATCAATTCGATTCGATGTTTCGGCGATCCAACTGTTCGCCATCTTCAGCAGAAGATGGCGAACAGTTGGATTGCGGAAATATCGAATCGAATTGGTTTTAGAATCCTTCAGCAAACCCGAAGAGACTTTCAAGACTTATTTATATTACTCCGGGAAAGCCTACGAAGTCACATAGTTTGGAAGTTTTTGCCACTGGAGAGATCATCATGACCCTCTCTCAATACCAGGCCACATTTCCTGTGGATATACGTAATGTGTCTTTAATGATGTTTCCATTGCCTTATGCATCCTCATGCCGTTGATAATTTCCGATTATTCCACCTTTAAGGGCAGTTTCCCACCCTAAGGGCAAGAGAGTGCCCTGAAGCTGTGTCTGCTCCTCCACTGCTTTGATAAGGCCTTTGGCTGAATGAGGGTGACTTCGTATGCCAGAAGCCTTTGGCCGACATGTTTATATAAGCAAACTGGACTACAGTGTCTGTGCGTACTGATTTCTAACCAACTTCAAAGCTTAAGTTCATCAATCACAGTTTGGGTCTTTTTTGCGTTTTACTATTGAGAGGGCGTGGGAATAGGACAGAACGCTAGATGTGGTACAGGCACAGCAGTGTCCGGCGTAACAACTTAAGTGTCTTCTGGCATCCGCACAGGCAGGCAGCCTCAGATGTTGTCTTTGTGATAGTTGCTTGGGTTAGTGAGCCCCAGAGAGTCGGAGCAGTTGTGCATTTATGACTCGTGCCAAGCCCTGCAGCCAAGCAGAGGCCGGGAAAGGAACTTTATCAGCAGAAGGAAGGTGCTTTCCAATTTTCAGCAGATAAGTATCTCACACTTTCCTAGAGAAACATGGCTTGCAGAAAAACGGGAGCCTAACCTGGGGCGCAGTTTTTGTACTTTCAGATGCCCTCTCTCCTGAGACTTGTTGCTGGACACGAGAACGCGTGATTAGTAACAATGCCTTTAACAACAAGAGGATGGAGCAGAAGCAGTAGCTTTTTTGAGATATGAGGGCGAATCGGAAAGTGACTGACGTTTTATTGTGGCATGCTTTCTTGGTGCGATGTCCTGTTTGGCAGCAGAAAAAGAGGAGGCAGCGAGAATATAGGGAGTTGGTTGTGGAATTGAGACACAGACGGTTCAAATGGCTCTGAGCACTATGGGACTTAACATCTGAGGCCATCAGTCCCCTAGAACTTAGAACTACTTAAACCTAATTAACCTAAGGACCGCAGCGGTCGCGCGGTTCCAGACTGTAGCGCCTAGAACCGCTCGGCCACTCCGGCCGGCTGAGACACAGACGGACTGAAGCGTTCTTCCAGAGACGGGGAGGCACGGATCTGGTGCACAGCAGCTGATGGGAGTACAAAATGCATGTTGGTGGAAGCACGACCCTTGCCCTGTATACCGCAGAGACACGAGGACAACGACATCTTTCAGCACGCCCCAAGCTATTATAATTATGATGATCATTATTAGCAGCACCGGCATCGTAGGACAACACTTGGTCCGCACTGATCAAATCATTGTCGTTATTTGCTTCAAGTCTTGGATTTCGTTAGCATATGCATGCGATATCCAATCTAACTTCAAGCCAATAGTCACTGCATTTGTTAGAATAAAAACTCATGAGTAATTTTAGAATATAAGTTAGATCTAAAGTGCACACCGTCATTTACCCTCAAAGTAAAGCTGAAAACCAACAGGTTCACTCGGTATAGTTCACCAAGATCACATTTTGTTATTCCAGTTGAAGTTTTTTCATAATCTTATGCATTTAATGTGTGTTTTAAGTAAATAAATTAATGCTGAAAATCAGCAGGTTCACTTGGTATAGTTCACCAAGGGCAAATTTGTTATTTCAGTTGAAGTTTTTTCATAATCTTGTGCACTTAATGTGTGTTTTAAGTAAATAAATTGTGTTGATTTACAACTTGTTTCTGTTAACACCTTCCATTAATATGGAAGTTAGTACTATGCAGTTCTCGTCTTTTCGATCCATAGCAAGGGTTATAAAGTCTTTCCATTAGTCATGTTAACAGAATCTTCCGTCGGTCCTTGGTAGAACAACATTATAATAAATGAGAAACACAAGTTTGATTTTGTTCTACAATATTACTTTTATTGTGTTAACCGGTTTTCTGCTTACAAGGCCATCTTCAGACATTTACTTAGTATTGTCACCAAGGAAGTTACAATGTTTCCATTAGTCATTCCACTGTGCATACTAATTTCACCTTGGGTCTAAAAGGCATGTTCACCTCTCGATTAGCTTCCTGGGTCGGGATAATATTTTAAACATGCATGGGATTCTGCACACATCACTTTGAACTCTCGTAATGTGCACGTATCTTCAACATATAATGCCCCCCTTCCTACGCTTTATTGCAGTATTAACATTTTTCTAATATACAATTGAAAATTAGTACCTATTTAGCAATAGACATTGCTTTTACGGCACATTGTAGCATTATCGGAAGGGTGGACACTACTAACAATTCATAATAAAGTTAATAGGTCCACATTTTGACGATTTATAGTAAAGGAGCTTTTCTTCGATCTGAAGATTTACTGATTTATTTCACATAACTAATTCTTATTACCAATCCAGCATTTTACAGGAGTGTTCTTTTCACACTAAAGAGAGCTTTTCCATCTTTTTGTCAGTGCACAAAATCACACACATATATATACCTATACGCAAGAAAAAATTGTTAAAATACGTTTCCAAAAAAAATTATATGAAGCAAAGAAAAAGAGCTTTGCGCTAAGTTACATGGTAGATGTGGCGTCGACAACGATTGAACAATGACGGCTGATTGTGGCGCCCAATTTGTTCTATATCTTAGAACAATTCGTTACAGAACGTTCCAAAAACAGTAATGATTCAACTTAGGGTATAGTTGCGTTTCAGTTTTCCACTAGTGAGTAATTTAAGAGAAGCTGTATTTTTTGAAGCTCACATAAATCCAAGGATAAATTTAGTAGCATAGTTCCCTTTAAATAAACTGAAAATGTAATTTTTAAGATATCGAAATATGCGACGTGCTTAAGACAATGAATATTTGGATGTTTCTAACGTGTGTCTGTATTTATGAGATATTAAGCCTGTTTCTGGTAGATAATAACAACTTTATATTTCATGTACAATAATTTTCGTGGATAGTTGCGTGATACATCTGTGGTCAACTGTCTGAAGTAAGTGGCCTTTCTGGTAACCCGTACAAAATAGAATCTATAGGAAACCAAATTTTCTTAGCGTAAGATTAATTCACAGAAATGTGCGAAATTATGATTATGTTATGTATCTATTTGTAAAGATAGAAAATTTTATTAAATGCTCCTATACACATAAAATGTAAAGATTTGGATAATGTGAATCAAACAATTTATTGCTGAAATTTAGTTAAAGTATTACTGAATGGGTAGTAGTGGTAGAAGTTCCCGTAAATCTTGGTACAATTTTCGTCCCTACACTTCCCCCCATTACTAAACTGACGATTCCTTGATGAATCAGAAAGTCGTTGAATCAACAGCGCCCTTCTCTTTATCAAGCTAGACTACGAAATTCTTTTCTCCCCATTTCTATTCAGTAACACCTCCTGTGTCACTAACAGCCAACCTCAAAGTCTTCAGTTATTTGTAGTATATACTCGCATGTAAATTCTATCTGCCCTTGCCGCGTTTGCCCTCTATGGCTTCCTCTAGTACCATAGAAGTTATCCTCTGACGTCTTGACACAATTCAAATCATCCTATAGCTTTTCTAATTAACGTATGTGAAGCATTCCTTTCCTCACTGATTCTATAGATAATCTCCTTCCATCTTATGAGTACATTTAATGGTCGCTACCCTCCTACATCTGAAACACATGAATTCTTTTCTTGTTTATCACATTCCACTATTCACTTTCATAAAGTGCTCTGCTCTAGACGTACAAGCTCAGAAATGTCCTCAATAAACGGCCTATTTTTGAAACTTGTGTTCTTCTGACGAGATTTTTTTTCTTTTACTGTGCTAATTTGCTTGTGTTACCTTTTATTATGAGCTATAAGCTATCTTTTTACAAGGATAGAGAAACTGTTTCACTTCGCCTACTACAGGATCTCCAATTATGATACTAAGCTTGTCACTAATCTCATTTCTAGCTTCCTCAGCACTTTCGTGTTTCCTTGTTTCACTCTCAGTCCATATTCTGTGCTCAGTGGAGTCAACAGCTCTTAGTCTAGTAGTTAGCACTGCCCCCCCCCCCCCCAAATTGCAGCTCTGTGGGTTAGAATCCTAGACCGATCAGGGTTTTTTCGGAAAGGGAGTTTGTGTGTGTGTGTGTGTGATAGAGAGAGAGAGAGAGAGAGAGTTGTACTCACCATTCAACTTACCTCCACCAGACGCCCAAGTCCCTCAACTGATGTCAGATAGAAAGACTTTGCAAGAGGCGCTCGACTGCACTAGAGGGTTCTCCTCGTCTTCTTCTTCCGTCAGTAGCCGCATTTCCCTTCTTCCGTTGCTACGCTTTCATAGTCGCTGAGTGTTTCATATGCTGAAAGTTCAATTACAAAGTCGCCAACACTTTCCTTCAAGATGACATTATTTTGTATCTGAAA
Source organism: Schistocerca piceifrons (assembly GCF_021461385.2). Lineage (NCBI taxonomy): Eukaryota > Metazoa > Arthropoda > Insecta > Orthoptera > Acrididae > Schistocerca > Schistocerca piceifrons. The sequence continues at coordinate 773,290,922 of NC_060140.1, read as the reverse complement.
AGTGTTAATTGGTTCCAAATAGATTTGCTTGAACTCTTTCTCGCAGGAGTGCTTCTATCTGTACAATTATATTAATATTATATCTATACAATTATATTAATATTAAATAAAAACACAGCAAAAAGATACATCTGCAAATACAATTTCAAATATTCAAATATACGCACTTGGTGTTAATAAAAATCCTTAATAAAACATAAAATAATATACAGTAACACTGAAAGCAAAAATAATCAACGAAAATATATAACAGAGTTAAATGGGTACATATTAATAACAGAGGAGAAGAATCTCCGGCACAACTCTTCTCACTGAGTCAGGATTTTCATGTAACGTCGTAAATGGTCTCAAACCACGAGTAGGTGCGCCCTAGTAAAGTACAGAGGAAATGCAGTACTCTGAGACACAAAGTTAATAATACTGGTGCAGTTATGCATCTCCTAGCAAAATATCTGCAACGCTTTTTTAGCGAATGTGTGCCGAAGTGTGAACACCGTATTCGGAACACCACTCACTTTATACATCGTCTCAGTAAATTGCGGGTCCTTGATGCGGATATTACGGTCAGCTACGATGTAGTCGCCCTCTTTACGAGAATCCTTGCAAGTAATGGCGGAGAAGTTCGATGTCTGTTTCATTGAACTTTTTAGGTGTGTTCGACGTGCACTTATTCCCTTGCTGGCAGAAAATGATATGAACAAACCGATGACGTGGTGATGGGTAGTCCATTATCGAATGTCGTGGCGTACATTCCTGGAACACTTTGAAGCAAACTCAGTAGGATCAGTCCAGTTCAAACTGGCGTGTTTTTGTCGATACGTGGACGACCGGTTACGGTGTGCCAACTTGGAAGGATAAAGCTTCAAGAGTTCCTGGGGCAAGTAAATTCTGTCCATCCTATTTCGAATTTCACTAATGGAACTGAAAAAGAGGGCCAGCCACCTGTGTTAGTTAAATGAAGGCTGGATGGATCCCTGGGTCACAGTGCATACAGAAAACCCAAGCAAAATATGTCCACTCCTCGAGTCACCACCATTCAGTGCTAAAGACTCTGGTCCGTAGAGATGCAACTTTTTCAGAAGAGGAAACCTCGCCGACGAATTGCATTTACGAATAGTGTTCCGAAGGAGTAGATACTAAGACTGTTAAACTGAGTAGGCGTTGCAGTCATATTCAAGAACTCCTAAGAAAGAGGTGGAGACCGATGCAGAGAAAGACAAATTAAGAATATCTACCTTACGCTGTCCCAATGACCAGAAAGATCGATAGACTCCTATAAAAACATGGCATCCAGAGAATTTCGCCAAACAATAAAGATCAAAAGTCTCCTCTGTACCGTTACAGGACGAAATAGGTCTCAGCCATATTCCATGCGAATGTGACAACTTCAGTGGGGCGGACTATTAGAACACACTAGGAGAAATGCTAGGAACATCAGTGACCTAACCAATTACGACACTGAAACGAATCAGCTGTTGCCGAGCACTGCTTCAATATAATCAAGAAATGTAACACGATGAGATCAGTACCGCTGTGCAAACACCAAGTTTCTGGAATAGCGTAACTGAGGAGTCTATCGAAATGAGTATGCCTGTAAACCCAGTAATTAGGGACAAGTGTTCAAATTTAAACAAGACTTAGGGTGCGATTTTCAATTTTTTAAGATATTGCCGGCCATTACAAACCCCATGTTTGGCAAACGGTGAGAGAATGTGGGTTTCACGGAATACCGGTGCAGGCTGTAAAAAAGACTCGATCAGCTTTAAATAGCAGCGCAACACCAACGTTGGTTATTGTCAGCGGCTACACTTAACAAAGCAGCAGCCAACACCTGAAGAAGATGACTTTTGTCGGTAACGGAAATACTGTGCATTAAAAACAGCCTAACACCTGGAAGGAAACTATTAACCATTTTTACGTTCACGATCATGCTTTTCCGACCTCGACAAGTATTATGAAAGTGTACTTTCTATGTAATGCACCTCTCATGAGGAAAATCCTCCAGTGAAAACAAAGGCATTGTTTCCTCGGTCTTGCGAAGAAGGTCATGCGAAAATATTTCGACTACTACAGGTTGACCATGGAAATATTTCAATATATCCTTACTAGCAATCAGCGCACGATTATAAATTGGTCGCTTTTCAGAGAAACTGTATTAGCTGAAGAATGCCCTTAATAATGATGTAAGCTGCAGTCATTGCTAGCAACAAAATATTTAACAAACACGAACTTATGTTTCTGTAGGCGATAATCGTACAGCCAGCATGGTGTACTGCTCTCAACAGATATGCACAGACAAACCGCAGAAATGAAACAATATTTTTTTTTTTGGAGGAGTTTACATAATGGACGACTTTTGATGGTGTCTTTCTCAAATTTGTTTTGAGGCACAGTACTTAAAGTTTACCTAGCTATAGTCCTAAACATGCTCTTTTTGTCACATTTGGTTGCATTCTTTCTTGTAAAACTGCATCACGTATTTAATAAATCCATTTGCACAATATTTTATTTGCTGATTTGTGATTAGCGCTTATTTTTCTTTCATCCAAACATCCTTTGCACTTTCTACCATAGTTTGCTTGTAAATAAATCACATCTCCCCCAGCGGTCGTATAGTTCACTTTACGAAAGATCGCGGTGCGTAGTTCAATATTCACCCGAAATAGGAAGGAGACCATTAACGAAGTATGATCGTTGTAATTTAGGATCCCCCGACAATGTGTTTTTCATATGCTTACTCAATGGAAGCAGGAAACTTCCAGTGACAAGACAGAGTTATTAATTCTGAGTATCGGCAACTTTACGTAACTGAGCAATGTAACAAACACCGTATTAGCTATGAACTAAACTTGGTTAGAACAGATAACACAAAAAAAAAATGTTCAATGTGTGTGAAATCTTATGCGACTTAACTACTAAGCTTACACACTGCTTAACCTAAATTATCCTAAGGACAAACACACACACCCATGCCCGAGGGAGGACTCGAACCTCCGCCGGGACCAGCCGCACAGTCCATGGCTGCAGCGCCTAAGACCGCTCGGCTAATCTCACGCGGTAAAGATAATACCCACAGTGACAGACGCAAGTACCGGAGATCTTAATAGCTGGACACACGTGAGCGGGTTTTGCTGACGAGCCATGGGTATTTCGACGGCTCCTGCAAAACCCGCAGGCTCTGCCTGTGCGTGGGAGCAGACGTGACCTGCAAGCCTTTACCAGGAGTTCTCAGAGCCGGCGACCCCGCCTCCACAGCGGGGTACAAGCGAGCGGATCTTTGCATCCGGCCACATTCTGAAAGTCCCTGAGTTTTCTTGTTATTTTCAGGTGACAGTAAGTTTCAGCTTCCACAGTTATACTAAAGGAGCGGACCGACAACCAAATTGAAAAACTTGCCCCACTGTACTGCGAAATACCTTGTCAGTGAAAATTGACACATGAACATCACAGTAACAAGACTGTAAAAATAGATCGTAGAAAGAGATGCTTGAAATATTTGTAGACGGAATTCGAGATGGGGACAGAAAGTGTGATAATATCTGAGATACAAAATTTTATACTGAATTACAGAGAATAGCTCAGACAACTGGAGGCCTCTGAAAAGAAAAACGAAAAGGGGGCAGGGGGAACGCTTTCCATAAACCAACACAATAGTGAGTGCCTACAAAATGATGCTTGTGCTGTTTTCATTATTTTATTATCCATAAGTCTCTTAGGCTCAGTATTTTACAGGAATTGCGAAATATTTTCCAAACGATCAAGAACGACCTGTTCCTAGCTCATTGAAACTTCATTATTTTCAGATGAATTCCCACTACTCCGAATCAGATCAGTGAGATTCGAAAATTATCTCTCACCAATCCATTTTTGACCCATTCTGTGAGATTTATCTTTCGAGAAATATATAAGCCATATCGTACAAATCGCCGGCGAGTGCCAGTTTTCTTCCTACTTTCGTCCATACAAAATTCTTGTGGACGATAAATTTTCAGAAGCCAAAAGTATACTTCAATGAAACAATGTCTAAAAGTGTTGAATTGCACAACGTACTTTCGGCGAGACACAGTCCCAGCTACGGAAATCTATCGCCTATGGCCTCTGGTCTGCCGGGAAATCTCCGTTCCGAGTCCGCTGATAAATTAGAAAATCCGCTCATTTATCCCGCAAGGAGCCTTCAAGCTGATATGAGACGCTAGTCTGACAACAAGTTAGAGGAAAACGTGAGGGCTGAGATCAGCATTCTGGATCCGTCCAAAATGGTTCTGGTTCGACGCAGAGATCAGCTTTGGTTTGGCTAGCTAATGTAAAAATTACGGTGAGGGATATTGTACGAGGCGTGTTTTTAAGTAAGGTCCATTTGAACATAAGTGCACAACGAAAGGTTATTTCAAAAAGGGAAATTTATTTTCAGAAAGTACATACTTCACTCTATTTTTCGACATAGTTGCCAAGTTTGTTCAAAGACGTATCATACCTCTCAACCAATTTTAAGATACCCTCTTCAAAAAAACTTGCCACCTGCTCCAATAACCAAGAGTTCACTGCCATTTTCACGTCGTTGCCATCACTGTAATGGTTGCCACTGAGGTGTTTGAGGTGGAGGAACAGATGGTAATCGCTCGTCGGAAGATCGGGACTGTAGGGTGGGTGGGGAAGTCGGTCAAAACTGTCCAATGAATCGCAGGTCTGACCTGCATTGTGAGGTCTTTCATTGTCATGGAGAAGGACAATTCCCTCTGGCAGCAAGCCGCGTCTTTTGTTTTGATTCGCTCTGCGTAGATTTCTCAGGGTTTGGCAGTATGCTTCTGCATCGATAGTGGTTCCTCGTTGCATGAAGTCGACCAACAGAACACCATACCTATCCCAAAACACCGACGCCATGATTTTTCGCTGAGACAGAGTCTGCTTGGCCTTCACCTTTACAGGCGAGGGTGTGTGTCTCCATTCCATGCTTTTTTGCTTGATTCGGGCATGATACGCGAAACCCATGTTTCGTCTCCAGTTACCGTCTGGCTCATGAAGCCATCACCTTCTTCGTGATAACAAGAGCTTCATCACATACTCAAATCTTTGGCTTTTGTGGTCCTCTGTTAGGAGTTTCGGGACCCAAGGGGAGCACAGTCTCCCAAACCTTAGGTGTTTAGAAACAATCTTGTAAAGCACTTATTTCGACACGTCAGAAAATTCGTTTAAGAGACCTGTTATTGTGAAGCACCTGTTCTCACTAATCCTCACTTCAACTGGAACCACCAAATCGTCTGTAATCAAAGAAGGGCGACCGTAGCGGTCCTCATCATGGACGTTGTCACACTATCTTTGCTTTCACTCATAACAGTATCACCGTACACCTCGCAAATCTGTCGATGAATTTCTACAGCAGACGGGTTCCTTGCTGACAAAAACCGTATCACTGAGCGAACCTCACACGCGGTGGGCGAGTTGACAGTTTTAAACATTTTGAAAGCACAGAACAGAACCGTACAGGTTAGCTACAGAGCTAAAACTGGGCACAGTTGTTCCCGAGGCATGCTGGTACACGACGAACGTGGTCATTGCGGTATGCGCGAACTACTACTGTCTACAACAAAACTACTTAAAAAACACGCCTCGTAGATGCCAGTGGCGAATAAGACGGCAGTTAGAAATAAATGATTGTAAAGGAACAGTGTAAAACTTGTAATTGTGTAACATCACTGTCATACATCACTATGAGATATTGCTTCATTATTCTGTCACTATTTCGTGGTTTCTTTATTGAAAGTATTGGGCGCGTTTCTTTGGGAGCAAACTTTTTGCGTATTTCTCGCTGGGAAGGCGCACTATTGGTGTGGTCTCAAGTTGCTGCTTTTTGCCAGACAGTGGTCAGCTCGCACAGATGTGTTCAACAGCAGAGCGAGAGTCCCCGGGGAGTTGAGCAGTTGCGCACAAATTGCGCCGCTGCCCGTTCTGTACTTTCGTTGACGATAGCCGGCACCTGCCCTCACTGGGGGCAAGAACCATTGAACTGTCACTGCTTTCTTCAGAGAATAATCGAGCACGATATTTTTAATTTTTTGCTCAGATATCAAAGGACAGGTTGTTGCGACGCCGGGCGGACCAGCGTCAAAAATAGGTTGCTTTCGCTCAAAAATTCTTCTGTATCCAATAGAATGAGTCGCGTCTACCATAACGCTTGCCGCAAAGAGGCTGACCGATCGGTAGGACACTGCTCCATGCCATTGCCAACCTCTTGTCTGGTAAAATTCCTTTTTGCACCCCTACATAGGAATGCTTATACATTCTCCTGATTTTACATGAAGTAAGGGATATTCTCGTTCGTCACATTAGCAACAGCATCGAGTCGCCCCCTCCAAGTAAGGATTTCTTTTATTTAAGTGGACAATTGAGGGCTGTCGACTCAGAACCGGAGTCTTTCGTCTTCCGGCCACCATGTGGTCCTGATTTTTGGGGAAACCTAAAGTTTCGAAATTGTTGTAGTGTGATCCATATGACGATCAGCTCGCGACTTCATAATTTTCCTGTTCTGCCTTGCAATCTGTGAGGCCTATATGATTATAATATCTTCTTCCTTTTTTGTCTCGTTAACGTTGAATTCGTGATTTGTTCAGATGTCTGCCACATAATTTCGCAGCCCCTAACAATATTAGCACCATCTGCTATAATATCAACAGAGATTTTAGACAGCTTTGTGAACTCTGTCCATTTAGTAAGGCAAACAGTAATTTGTTTTATCTCAGATCGAGGACGTACCAAGCCCTCTGAGGACAGTTTATAGCCACAGAGACAAGTAAAACGTTTCACCAATTCCAAAACTAATTATTAATATCCTGTAGCTATCTAGCAGCACTTAAAAAGATTCCTATATACGACCATTGAACTGGATTACGTACACAGCTAGCAGCTGGCACACAGCGCAGATTCTGGCTAAAATCTTCATACAGACAAACAGAATAACAGTTCAAAGACAAGAGGACGAAAGACACACAAATTCACCAAGTTTTCAAAAAAATAAATTTACTGACTTTAGTTACACCTTGTCAACTCCGTCTTTTCCGTTATCTGCCACCTCCAGCAGTCATGGCTTCCTACTACGGTATGAGAAATTTTCCTTCCGAGAATGGGATTATGTGCTCACTAAATAGCAACAGTCACGTAGAAAATTGTAAAATGACATTGTAATATCCCCCGCCCCACACGCACACAAGCGCAGCGGAAAGCACTTAAGAATTCTTGTAGGTTTTCCCGTATACCGAAAGGTACCTTGCTGATCGCGAAGCATGACTAGCTCCCAACTTCAGATGTATTAAATGTCATAAAACCCCATCTCCAGCACAGAGTGCTCTCTAATTGTCTCCGACACCCGAGAGGGGGCGTTAAAACTAATCGATTACATTTTTTTCAATATTCAGACTTTTCATCCAACCAGCCTAAGGAGCATAATGCAGGCATTTCCACCGGCCATTGGAAAAGCTAACCATTGCGAGGACTTTTTGGAATATTATTTGCAACAAGTGCTGAAAACACTTGCGTTTATGATAAACACTGTAGCCTTAAGTCAACGTAGTAGACACAAACCACGAATCACTGTAGACAGATTACAGAAAGACCAACATATCCGCTCCAGCTTAGCCCCGGAGAATGAAAAGTTGCATGGGTCAAACCATTATATAAGAAATAAAAAAGAAGTAAGCCACTGAATTATATACCCAAATCACTGACACCAATTTACAGTAGTATTTTGTATTACATCTTCGAACTTTATGAAATATCTTGAAGAAAACGACTTATTGACATAACCAGCTCGGATTCAGAAAAAGTCATTCCCGCGAAACACAGCTGTTACTTTATCCACGCGAAATAACGAGGGCTAGAGACAAAGTATTTCATATTGATTCCAGACTTCCAGATACCCGGAAAGCTTTAGAAATCATTCCTCATAAGTAACTTTTAACCATATTAAGTGCCTATGAAATATCGTCTCAGTTGTGAGACTGGATTCGTGATTTCCTCTCAGAAAGGATGTCATAGTTTGCAGTAACGGACGGGAAGTCATCGTGTGAAATAGTAGTGATATCTGCGTTCCCCAAGAAAGTGTTACACCCTGTCTCATATTCCCATCTATATCAACGGTTTATGTGAGAATATGAGGGGCCCTCTAAGCTTGTTTGCAGATGATGCTGTCGTTTACTGTCAAGTAAAGGCATCAAAAAATCAAATCCGGATACGTGATAAATCACACAGATTTAAAGGCTGCCGATTCAACGAAATACCTAAGGATCACAACTACTTACATTTGAACCAGCACATAGAAAATGTTGTCTGGAGGATGAAGCAAAGACGTTGTTTTCTTAGACAGACCACTGAGAAGACCAGATTTACTGAAGTTCATCCATCCTCCTACAGCAGGTGTGACCAGGAATTCGATACCCTAGAAGCTCTCTCTCCTAGCTGTACACTTCCCCCACCTCCACATGCTCCTGAATGTGAGGTGGAGGAAGAGAGGCGCAGCATTTACATGGCTGTGCAGTAACACGGCATAGACCTGACTTCATATTTAGTAATTCTCAGCAACGAAGACCATAAACAAAATAATTTATCAATATTATTTACTTATCTTTGTCATGTTGAAGACATACCATAATTTTTTCTGGTGCGTACTGTCGGCATACGGAGAGAAACAAATAATTTCATTGATTTTTGCACTCAGGCTGCCACATAACTGTAACTTATTTAACTTCATAATCGTGCAAAGTCTTTCACAAACATACGTCGATCGACATATTTTATCACGTTGCAACTGACGCAGAAACTCTGCTGGAGGAAAACAACGTAGACCTCTTCGACAGTTTTAACGTAACAGAATTTACCTTTTAAACGGGAATTACATTGCAGATCAATCAGTTCCGTCTGCACATCCGCAGGGGCGCTTTCGACTGAAATGGCACGAAGACAGATGTACGATTGGCAGTGTCCTCAAAACAGTTAGAAATTTATCCTTCTAATTCGTTCAAGATCACAACTAATTCTTCAAACCACGCGTTTTCTTTAACGCCGGTGAGCTTATGGAATTCGGAAGTTCTTTGTCAGAATTTGTTTCTCCCACGGTGCAATTTTCCTTTTAAATGCTTTCACATCAAATCAGAAATAAGCTGTTCCTCACCTTGCAGTGTCCCACGGTTGGCAGTGTGTAGTCAGTTCTGCTTCTGGTTCTGTGAATCCTCTGATAACCTCTTAAGTGTGAATTACAGACTAATCGTGTAGATGCACATGCAGACAAAGACCCTACTACCAACTTGTCAAAATTGTTTCTGCTGTGACAAACAAGAAACAGAATAACCCCGCAGGCACAACCAGGAATAATATGATAGAATTAATCCCTAATATGCCTCAACGCCCTCGGTGTAGAAAACGTAATGTCAGCAGACATCTCCGAGCGGTTCTAGGCGCTACAGTTTGGAACCGGGCGACCGCTACGGTCGCAGGTTCGAATCCTGCCTCGGGCATGGATGTGTGCGATGTACTTAGGTTAGTTAGGTTTAAGTAGTTCTAAGTTCTAGGGGGCTGATGACGGCAGAAGTTAAGTCCCATAATGCTCAGAGCCATTTGAACCATTTTGACAATATCGTACCATAGTTTTAAAAATGAAAGCTTCGTCCAGCATCTGTATTCAGCTATATGGTCCCATCTCCGCATTGTGACAGCATATTTCCTTCAAGCGTGCCTGAATTCAATAAAAGAGAACGAAATTACCGTCAGAAGTAGTGTCAAAAGGAAACTAACTACAACGTACACAAACCTCTGTTAATAAAGAGCAAAACGAAAATACAGTTATTGTTTCAGTCACGAAAAATATACATAAACAAAATCACTGTCTGAGTATCTTGACTCTGTTTTTATTATTATTATTATTATTATTATTATTATTATTATTATTTTACTTAGACTTCTGAAGGAAAATGATGCAGTACTTTCTTCCTTCTCCATCATTCTGCAACCCCCCAAGTACCCTGATTCTAAAGACCACGCTATTGACGTTACATTCTAATCGTCATTTTTCCTCGTTAGGTTTAAATGAGAGAAGTACAGGCAAAATTGTCGCATGTCCTGGTGCCGTAGAGCAAAAGATCTTATATATGTTTTAGATTGCGTCAGTTCGGTGCCATCTGAAAGATGTATTATTCTTGTGGTTGTGGTAAGTGGTGGTATTACTGTTCATTCATAATAGCAATGCAGTGGTGTATTTGTGGATACATTTTGTCGACCTTAACACGTCACTGAAAGAAATCGAAATGGGGCGAATGTTACAGAGCGTTGTCTTGGCGACTCGCCTACGGAAGCAACCTGCATTGGGATGCAGCTGTGCCTGTCGTGTTTCACGTGTACATGCGCATTCTCAGTCTTCTGCTGCTGCATTGTAAAGACGCGCGCCTGGGAGAATCACAATCAGTGACTTCTGTCTGGCTTCTCCTCATGGCTCGGTAGAGACCTATTGTTCCAAGATTAGTGCCCTTAATGCCTTGTAAACCGAACTATCAAATACCCAGACACCAACCACCAGCATTTCAATTCAAGCAATGGCAACTGGGAGGAGAAGAGTTCTCAGTGTGTTTCAAATGGCTCTGAGCACTATGGGACTTAACATCTGAGGTCATCAGTCGCCTAAAACTTAAAACTACTGAAACCTAAGGACATCACACACATCCATACCCGAGGCAGGATTCGAACCTGCGACCGTAGCGGTAGCGCAGTTCCAGACTGTAGCGCCTTAGAACCAACCACTCGACCACTCGGCCACTCCGGCCGGCCCTTAAGAATCCGTCGAAAATATTCAGTCGTAGACCTTTACCAGGAATTAAAACTTTCTTAAGTTCTATTTTACATTTTATTTCCACACGTTTTTTGTTTGCAGGTCCACTTGGTGATCTATTAGTTATCGTCGGTACGTCGGTATTCTATCTATGATGTTTTCGGTAACATATAGCTCCATTTTCTGACACGCCAGAGGTTTTTTTCGATGTCTACCATATTCGCTGTAATTTTGTCACATAAATTGTTCTGCTGCTTTATTTTAAGCCTATATATCCTATAATACTTTCCCATGGCTAATGTACATTCCTTCCGTTTCTTGTTCAACATCTGACGTCGGAACACGAAACAATAAGTACAGTGATATTCTGTCTTCGATGTTTTCACTGACCTTCAGTTCCTTTTCTCCACATGAGAATGGAATGGTTAAATATTTACTATGTTAGTTGCTATTTTTTAAAAGATAACGTCGTTCTGTTTCTTTATTTTTCGCCTATATATTCCACAATATCTTTCTACGCTAATGTACATTTCTTCCGTAGCGCTTTTGTTCAACATCGCGCACTGTAATATGTAATAAAGGGTACGCTGATATTCTGTCTTTGACGTTTTCCGCAACATTTAGTTCCTTTTCCTAACATGCCAAAGGTTTCGTTTACATGTTTGCGTCATTCGCTGTGTGAGTCGAACTTTTCGCCAGATGTACGTAAAAGAAGTCAACATGTTTCTTGACGAAGCACTTAGAATGTTATCAGTTAACCACACCGTGATCCACAATTCCTCTCTTTCAGCGTCTGCCACTGGACTTGTACGACCATCCCCGTGACACTTTGGTGTTTCGTCAACGAGCCGGCGACCAGTGGCGCTCTTCTTATTTGGATTTTCTCAATTTCTCTTATCAGTCGTACATAATAAAGGCCCCAACCTAGACACGGATCACCGTAACAGTATCACATACTCTTGCCTCATCAGACACTGTGGATAAATTTAGAAGTCCTCATGTATTAAGAAACGTGATTGGTATCTAAAAAGGCTAACTGCAAACCCAACCGCACTCATCATGTGATTTTGTCATATAATGACATGGCTGGAGACCGTGGCTGTTATTTGAAGACAAATGTTGGTGGTATTTAAGAAATACAGTAGAAGAAGAATGGGTAGCTTTGAGGGATGAAGTAGTGAAGGCAGCAAAGGATCAAGTAGGTAAAAAGACGAGAGCTAGTAGAACTCCTTGGGTAACGGAAGAAATATTGAATTTAATTGATGAAAGGAGAAAATATAAAAACGCAGTAAATGAAAAGCAAAAAGGAATACAAACGTCTCAAAAATGAGATCGACAGGAAGTGCAAAGTGGCTAAGCAGGCATGGCTAGAGGACAAATGTAAGGATGTAGAGACTTATCTCACTAGGGGTAAGATAGATACTGCCTACAGGAAAATTAAAGAGACCTTTGAAGTTAAGAGAACCACTTGTATGAATATCAAGAGCTCAGATGGAATCCCAATTCTAAGCAAAGAAGGGAAAGCAGAAAGGTGGAAGGAGTATATAGAGGGTCTATACAAGGGCGATGTACTTGAGGACAATGTTATGGAAATGGAAGAGGATGTAGATGAAGATGAAATGGGAGATATGATACGGCGTGAAGAGTTTGACAGAGCACTGAATGACCTGAGTCGAAGCAAGGCCCCGGGAGTACACAACATTCCATTAGAACTACTGACGGCCTTGGGAGAGCCATTCCTGCCAAAACTCTTCCATCTGGTGAGCAAGATGTATAAGACAGGCGAAATATAGTCAGACTTCAAGAAGAATATAATAATTCCAATCCCAAAGAAAGCAGGTACTGACAGATTACCGAACAATCAGTTTAGTAAGTCACGGATACAAAATACTAACGCGAAATCTTTACAGACGAATAGAAAAACTGGTAGAAGCCAACCTCGGTAAAGATCAGTTTGGATTTTGTAGAAATGTTGGAACACGTGAGGCAATACTGACCCTACGACTTACCTTAGAAGAAACATTAAGGTAAGGCAAACCTACGTTTCTAGCATTTGTAGACTTAGAGAAAGCTTTTGACAATGTTGACTGGAATACTCTGTTTCAAATTTTGAAGGTGGCAGGTGTAAAATACAGGGAGCGAAAGGCTATTTACAATTTGTACAGAAACCAGATGGCAGTTATAAGAGTCGAGGGACATGAAAGGGAGGCAGTGGTTGGGAAGGGAGTGAGACAGGGTTGTAGCCTCTCCCCGATGTTATTCAAGCTGTATATTGAGCAAGGAGTAGGTTTAATAATGAATAGGAAAATAGGAATGCGGGTAAGCTACTACAAACAGCATAGTGAACGCATTATTGTGGCCAAGATAGATACGAAGCCCACACCTACTACAGTAGTACAAGTTTATATGCCAACTAGCTCTGGAGATGACGAAGAAATTGAAGAAATGTATGATGAAATAAAAGAAATTATTCAGATTGTGAAGGGAGACGAAAATTTAATAGTCATGGGTGACTGGAATTCGAGTGTAGGAAAAGGGAGAGAAGGAAACATAGTAGGTGAATATGGATTGGGGGACAGAAATGAAAGAGGAAGCCGCCTTGTAGAATTTTGCACAGAGCACAACATAATCATAACTAACACTTGGTTTAAGAATCATGAAAGAAGGTTGTATACATGGAAGAACCCTGGAGATACTAAAAGGTATCAGATAGATTATATAATGGTAAGACAGAGATTTAGGAACCAGGTTTTAAATTGTAAGACATTTCCAGGGGCAGATGTGGACTCTGACCACAATCTATTGGTTATGACCTGTAGATTAAAACTGAAGAAACTGCAAAAAGGTGGGAATTTAAGGAGATGGGACCTGCATAAACTAAAAGAACCAGAGGTTGTACAGAGATTCAGGGAGAGCATAAGGGAGCAATTGACAGGAATGGGGGAAAGAAATACAGTAGAAGAAGAATGGGTAGCTTTGAGGGATGAAGTAGTGAAGGCAGCAGAGGATCAAGTAGGTAAAAAGACGAGGGCTAGTAGAAATCCTTGGGTAACAGAAGAAATACTGAATTTAATTGATGAAAGGAGAAAATATAAAAATGCAGTAAGGGAAACAGGCAAAAAGGAATACAAACGTCTGAAAAATGAGATCGACAGGAAGTGCAAAATGGCTAAGCAGGGATGGCTAGAGGACAAATGTAAGGATGTAGAGGCCTATCTCACTAGGGGTAAGATAGATACCGCCTACAGGAAAATTAAAGAGACCTTTGGAGATAAGAGAACGACTTGTATGAATATCAAGAGCTCAGATGGAAACCCAGTTCTAAGCAAAGAAGGGAAAGCAGAAAGGTGGAAAGAGTATATAGAGGGTCTATACAAGGGCGATGTACTTGAGGACAATATTATGGAAATGGAAGAGGATGTAGATGAAGATGAAATGGGAGATATGATACTGCGTGAAGAGTTTGACAGAGCACTGAAAGACCTGAGTCGAAACAAGGCCCCCGGAGTAGACAATATTCCATTGGAACTACTGACGGCCGTGGGAGAGCCAGTCCTGACAAAACTCTACCATCTGGTGAGCAAGATGTATGAAACAGGCGAAATACCCTCAGACTTCAAGAAGAACATAATAATTCCAATCCCAAAGAAAGCAGGTGTTGACAGGTGTGAAAATTACCGAACTATCAGCTGAATAAGTCACAGCTGCAAAATACTAACACGAATTCTTTACAGACGAATGGAAAAACTAGTAGAAGCCAACCTCGGGGAAGATCAGTTTGGATTCCGTAGAAACACTGGAACACGTGAGGCAATACTGACCTTACGACTTATCTTAGAAGAAAGATTAAGGAAAGGCAAACCTACGTTTCTAGCATTTGTAGACTTAGAGAAAGCTTTTGACAATGTTGACTGGAATACTCTCTTTCAAATTCTAAAGGTGGCAGGGGTAAAATACAGGGAGCGAAAGGCTATTTACAATTTGTACAGAAACCAGATGGCAGTTATAAGAGCCGAGGGACATGAAAGGGAAGCAGTGGTTGGGAAGGGAGTAAGACAGGGTTGTAGCCTCTCCCCGATGTTGTTCAATCTGTATAGTGAGCAAGCAGTAAAGGAAACAAAAGAAAAATTAGGAGTAGGTATTAAAATTCATGGAGAAGAAATAAAAACTTTGAGGTTCGCCGATGACATTGTAATTCTGTCAGAGACAGCAAAGGGCTTGGAAGAGCAGTTGAATGGAATGGACACTGTCTTGAAAGGAGGATATAAGATGAACATCAACAAAAGCAAAACAAGGATAATGGAATGTAGTCTAATTAAGTCGGGTGATGCTGAGGGAATTAGATTAGGAAATGAGGCACTTAAAGTAGTAAAGGAGTTTTGCTATTTGGGGAGCAAAATAACTGATGATGGTCGAAGTAGAGAGGATATAAAATGTAGGCTGGCAATGGCAAGGAAAGCGTTTCTGAAGAAGAGAAATTTGTTAACATCCAGTATTGATTTAAGTGTCAGGAAGTCATTTCTGAAAGTATTTGTATGGAGAGTAGCCATGTATGGAAGTGAAACATGGACGATAAATAATTTGGACAAGAAGAGAATAGAAGCTTTCGAAATGTGGTGCTACAGAAGAATGCTGAAGATTAGATGGGTAGATCACATAACTAATGAGGAAGTATTGAATAGGATTGGGGAGAAGAGAAGTTTGTGGCACAAGTTGACCAGAAGAAGGGATCGGTTGGTAGGACATGTTCTGAGGCATCAAGGGATCACCAATTTAGTATTGGAGGGCAGCGTGGAGGGTAAAAATCGTAGAGGGAGACCAAGAGATGAATACACTAAGCAGATTCAGAAGGATGTAGGTTGCAGTAGGTACTGGGAGATGAAAAAGCTTGCACAGGATAGAGTAGCATGGAGAGCTGCATCAAACCAGTCTCAGGACTGAAGACCACAACAACAACAACATATTGAGCAAGCAGGGAAAGAAACAAAAGAAAAACTCGGAGTAGGTATTAGAGTCCATGGAGAAGAAATAAAACCTTTGAGGTTCGCCGATGACATCGTAATTCTGTCAGAGACAGCAAAGGACTTAGAAGAGCAGTTGAATGGAGTGGATAGTGTCTTGAAAAGCGGATATAAGATGAACATCAACAAAAGCAAAACGAGGATAATGGAATGTAGTCGAATCAAGTCGGGTGACGCTGAGGGAATCAGATTAGGAAATGAGACACTTAAAGTAGTAAAGGAGCTTTGCTATTTGGGGAGCAAAATAACTGATGATGGTCGAAGTAGAGAGGATATAGACTGTAGACTGGCAATGGCAAGGAAAGCGTTTCTGAAGAAGAGAAATTTGTTAACATTGAGTATAGATTTAAGTGTCAGGAAGTCGTTTCTGAAAGTATTTCTATGGAGTGTAGCCATGTACGGAAGTGAAACATGGACAGCAACTAGTTTGGACAAGAAGAGAATAGAAGCTTTCGAAATGTGATGCTACAGAAGAATGCTGAAGATTAGATGGGTAGATCACATAACTAATGAGGAGGTATTGAATAGAATTGGGGAGAGGAGGAGTTTGTGGCACAACTTGACAAGAAGAAGGGATCGGTTGGTAGGACATCTTCTGAGGTATCAAGGGAATCACCAATTTAGTATTGGAGGGCAGCGTGGAGGGTAAAAATCGTAGAGGGAGACCAAGAGATGAATACACTAAGCAGATTCAGAAGGATGTAGGTTGTAGTAAGTACTGGGAGATGAAGAAGCTTGCACAGGATAGGGTAGCATGGAGAGCTGCATCATACCAGTCTCAGGACTGAAGACCACAGCAACAACAACATGTTGTTGGTGTTGAGACAGCAACCAGCCACAAATTTATTTTAAGTTCCTTGCATGTGAGACCGAAAAACTAGGCACATGTGATAAAAATGCACTCGCGTACAAGGCAAATAAACTGATAATGAAACAACTACAAACAACTGTCTGTCTAACAGGGGTTTTGTAAGTCGCGTCATTCACGTGTCAACTAAATTTCGGGACGGTTCTTCCAATAACACATAGTGTGGCTCTGTTTTTCGTGTGGTTTTTTTTTCTGTCGCCGCTCCGTTTTGAATCGCTCTGTATGCATACTCCCAGATATACAAGCAAAAAGCAAACTAGTTGCGTCTTTACCTGTGGTTATTCATATTTAAGATACTAAGGCTATGTACGGGTCTGTTTGAAAAGAATAGCTCAGTGTAGTCACAGGGTCGAGCTGCACTCTTCTGCTTTCATGCCCCGCAGCTAATTCGCTAAAAGCCGGCAGGGGTGCCCGAGCGGTTCTGGGCGCTACAGTTTGCAACCGCGCGACCGCTACGGTCGCAGGTTCGAATCCTGCCACCGGCAATGGATGTGTGTGATGTCCTTAGGTTAATTACGTTTAAGTAGTTCTAAGTTCCAGCAGACTGATGACCTCAGAAGTTAAGTCCCATAGGGCTCAGAACCATTTGAACCATTTAATTCGCTAAAAATAATAGCCAGTAGCTGTGGTCCTGCAGTCAAACAATCTGTACATTGGCTAGAATTGTGAGTTAATAATATGCACATAAATACAAAATAAAGCAATTCAGAAACAAAGATTCTGTTCTAACATATGTAACTGATGTGGACAGAGAAGTGACGTCATTTTTGATAGTTGCCGTACCCAGCAACAGACGGCAACACTTATCCCTTAAGTTTATGCATTTGAAGGTTAACCCGTTTTTTCGCGCATGTCTTCATGTTGTTGTTGTGGTCTTCAGTCCTGAGACTGGTCTGATGCAGCTCTCCATGCTACTCTATCCTGTGCAAGCTTCTTCATCTACATCTACATCTTTCTGAATCTGCTTAGTTTATTCATCTTTTGGTCTCCATCTACGATTTTTACCCTCCACGCTGCCCTCCAATACTAAATTGGTGATCCCTTGATGCCTCAGAATATGCCCTACCAACCGATCCCTTCTTCTAGTCAAGTTGTGCCACAAACTCCACTTCTCCCCAATTCTAGTCAATACCTCCTCATTAGTTATGTGATCTACCCATCTAATCTTCAGCATTCATCTGTAGCACCACATTTCGAAAGCTTCTATTCTTTTCTTGTCTAAACTACTTATCGTCCATGTTTCACTTCCATACACGGCTGCACTCCAGAAATATGACTTTCAGAAAGACTTCCTGACACTAAAATCAATACTCGATGTTAACAAGTTTGTCTTCTTCAGAAAAGCTTTCCTTGCCATTGCCAGTCTACATTTTATATCCTCTCTACTTCGACCACCATCAGTTATTTTGCTCCCCAAATAGCAAAACTCCTTTACTTCTTGAGGTGTCTCATTTCCTAATCTAATTCCCTCACCATCATCCGACTTAATTCGACTACATTCCATTATCCTCGTTTTGCTTTTGTTGATGTTCATCTTATACCCTCCTTTCAAGACACAGTCCATTCCTTTCAGCTGCTCTTCCAAGTCCTTTGCTGTCTCTGACAGAATTACAATGTCATCGGCGAACCTCAAAGTTTTTATTCTCCTCCATGGATTTTAATGCCTACTCCGAACTTTTCTTTTGTTTCCTTTACTGCTTGCTCAATATACATATTGAATAGCACGAATGTCTTCATATAGAGGTTGAAATGCCCTGCTCACTTCTGTTAGAATGTACGGCCCAACCTCAGCAAGCACTGTAGGGATGTTGACACTGGCAGCGGACTGACGCCACCACCCCGCCGACACGTGAGAAGCCGCGGAGGAGGGGTGTCTTTGATGCGCGGCTCGCGTTGTTAGCAGGTTCCTGTCTGCTGTCGGGCAGACCTCCCCTTCCTTTAGGCACTCTAGTACGCCGGCAAGTGGCGCTTGCCGCTCAAGCCGTTCAGTTTATATGAAAATGATAATATTCAGTTAACTAACAACTTTCTCTGGTGTTAAATCATAGCTCTACGCGGTGCCCTGCAAACAAAATCACCAGTGCGGCTGACAAGTCGTCTACCAGTATATACTTAGTGGTACTCGTGAGAAGCCGTGGCGGATCGCTAGCATTATAACAAAATACTTTCGAAAACCGTGGGCCGCGCGAATACTTGATCCGGCCGCAGTTTGACGACCACTGCACTAGGCCATTTACATACACTGGGCGACCAAAAAACATGGGACGATACGGGATACTATGTTCGACTGCTGCGGCCTGTCGATCCCGTACGGCCTGATAAATATGGGCTCCTCACACCCTTCATTCAAATCGCCAGCGATCTGGCTCTCAGGAGAATGCCAATGGTATCGTTGACTCTAAGGAGAAGATTTACGACTGTGACTACTTCGTCTCTGGGATACTGTAGATCCACGCTAGGCACTACTGAGCACTGTAACGCGAATTCTTGTGTAATCTCCGATATCCTATCACCCAGGCGTCTTGCAGCTATTATCATCCAGCTTTCTAAGTCGGTGAACTTGCGAGGAGCTTTCATACATACTCGTGATAATACAGGGCCTTTTTCGGTATCTGTGGTGTGTGTACTGTAAGACCTGCGGTACACACACCATCAGATTATTTGACTTGTCGCCCTAACGAAGTAGGCGAGTGTCAGCAATATGTCTTGTGGTCTTATCGTGGCGTGTTTATCTTCTGGCGTTAGGTCAGACGATAGAAATGCCACTTGCACGCTTAGAGTGGCAGATTGACGGTGACCAACTTTAAACAGAACTTGATTAATTTCCACACACATTTATTAAAATAATAACAAGCATAAAAATAACTTAACTTGGTTCTGGATGGTATTTACAACTGACAATCTGAAGTTCCTTTGGTCTTGGTACGTTAATCTTATTCTCACATATCTCTGATACTTGACTAAGTGTCTATACATTTATCTTCATGGCTATGTACAGGAATACGGTAATCTTCTTAGGTGCAGACTGAAACTTGACTATAGACTAATGTAGACTAATGCAGACAAATGCAGACTGACTAATCGGAGGTCTGTACACTCGTTATAATACCTCGAGCGTTCAGGTATCACTGCGCGAGTGTGATCCGCGAGGAGAAAAGGTTCTACGTTAGCAGCAATCTCATTGGCTGCGTTACATATTAATACGCAGATCGGCGGAAGCAGAACTTGGTCCATCTCTAAGACAGCGCCATCTCGTAGTGCGGAGACGAACGAGCGCTACGCCTGCGCTGTTGTGCTTAGCGGGGCGCGCTCTAGTGTGAAAGTTGTGTACGCGCTGACTACGCGGAACTATGTACACAACAGTATCAGATATCGCAGGAATGACGTACGGTAAGTGTCCACCCGACTTTATTAATTTTAAGTACTGTTAGTTTTTTTGAGAACTACAAATATGTGTCTTCGCTTGTTTTTATATTTCATGAGGTACACAGCAACTAAATGGCAGCCGAAGGTGTCTTTAACGTTTTAAGAAATACGTAAATGGAAGGTGGAGAGGTGGGTGGGGGGACGGGGACGGGGGGGGGGGGGGGTATAAACAAAAGAAAAGGGAAGATATTACTGATGTCAGCTGATTCGAGACATACTCGGAATTAGCGGGGACGAGTGGAAATGTGTGACGGACCGGGATTCGAAACCAGGATCTCTTGCTGATTAGGCAGGTGCGTTAAGCCACTGCGACATCCGGGACACAGTGTTTACTTCGCCTGCGCTGACTATCTCGGCACATGTCTGAAAGAACAGACACCGCACATTCATATAACTGATTCGCCTAGATTGCAATGGGTCCACCTTCTTCAGAGCAGATGCACAGGTACGTCAGACCTCCTGTGGGAATCTCAGAGAAGCGAGCATGCAGCGTAGTGATTACCGCATCTGCCTAGTAAGCAGGAGATCCTCGGTTCGAATCACAGTCCAGTGCACATTTTTCACATGTCACCGCTAATTTCGCGTAATGTCACGATTCACAGTCTGAGGTACTCTCATGAACGCTCGTCAGTTGATACGCATATAGGGAAATCAGACTACGTTCAGAGTAAAGACAGTTCGACTGTACAAATTTCATCAGTAAATTGTCGTAGTATTTGTAACGAAGTTCCAGAATTTACTGCCCTCAGGAAAGTTCTCCACTCCGAATTGTTCGTGGGACTGAGTGAAAATCTCTGAGGTATTTAGCGAGCCTTGTAATATTCATCGGAAAGACAGACTACACGCCGTAAGATGGGGGTGTCCATAACGTGGACAAAAATTTTGTCTCTACTGAAGTTGAAACTGAGTGTGGTAGTGAAGTTATCTGGTTGCGCATAACAGATCTAGGTGCAACCAAGTTAATTCTTGGATGTTTTTACCGTCCACCCGATTCCTTTGTAACTGTTCTAGAGTAATTCAAAGTGCATAAATATCCAGATCACGCAGTACTAGTTCCTGATGGCTTCAACCTACCGAGTATAGACTGAGACGTGTGTGGCTTTACTGTAGGGGGTACAGACGGTCTTGTGAAGCACTTTTCAACGCGTTTTCCGAAAACTCTCTTGAGCAGCTAGGTCGCCAACCGACACACAATGAAAATATCATGGACATTGTAACTACAAACAGGCCGGGACTTATCAGTGGCGTCAGTATAGAGACAGCGATTAGTGATCATGATGTCATCATAGCGACTATGCTTACGAATGTTAATAAACCAGTTAAGAAGGCTAGGGGACCGTTTCTGTTAAAAAGAGCAGATAAGCAGTTGTTAGCGTCTCTCTTAGACAATGAACTGCAATTATTTAGTCCCAAAATGATGGCTATAGAGGAATTACGGTCAAAGTTTAAACATCTTGTAAATCGTGCTCTGGACAAGTACGTGCCTAGTATTTGTACTAAGGACAGAAAAAAATCACCGTGGTTTAATAAGGAAATTCGTAAAAAGGTGAGGAAGCAAAGGCTGTTGCACTCTCAAAGGTAGCAGAATTGAGTTTAGCAAACGAGCTCCGTAAGATACGCTCTGGCAGAAAATTACACTAAATACTGCTCTGTAGTGTCTCTATAAAGAGACTGCGACGTAACCACATAGGAATATATCTCAGTGGCGTCCAATGTACGTCAATATTATCTCAGTGGCGGATGGGGAAACGACGAAAATTGTGGACACTACAGGAGATAGAGGAGAAAGTCATAGGCGGAAACTGAGACGTGAGGAACGGGGAGATACGTGCTGAAGAAAGAAGACATCCGAAAAAAAGAAGAGGAAAGAATAAGACGAAGCGAAAGCACCTAACGAAACCTCAAGAAAAGAAGAGGCAATCTAAGGGAGAGAGAGATTTTCCAGGAACGTGTAGAGTTTCCAACATCGAGCAATCGCCCACGCTGCGATTGGTGCAGCAGCAATTTGCAAATGACGTAGAGCAACTTGCAGCGTGGTGCAGAGCATCTTGCAGCTGACGAAGTACAACCAGGTAGCTGACGCATCTCGCCGCCTGCACACGGTTTCTTATCGACACCCTCTTTGCGACACTCCCCAACGTAGACAATAAATAGATGCGGCAAGTCAGACTAATAGCTGTAGCGCCAAACGTTGATTAGTGTTCTCAAAAGTGTAAAAGTGACTGTGATGATACTGTTTAAGTTGCTGCTGAGGAGAAATTAAAACAATAGATTTTTATGAACTTTAACTTGTGGGGTTAACTGTTAAGTTATCAGGTGAAGCTAACTCTTTGGTGAGTGGTAAATTTAATACAGGGTAATTCACCACAGAAACTAGTGCATCATTATTACACTATTCGTGTGTAATGGGGAAGATCAAAGAGATGCTGGCTGCTACTAGGTAACACTTTTCAGGAAATGAATAATCATTTAGCGGTTTGGAATGAAAACTTAGATAACGTAGCTGCAAGCAAGCAATAAATGAAAAATCGTTTAGATAGAAGTAATGCTGTCATGGAGACAGGTCTTAAGAAAATGACAAACAGTTTTAATTGTAGTAAAGAAATAGATAACAAAAGGAAAGCACGTAACTGTTTGTATGGATTTTGTTACCTTGTGACAGGTGAAGAGAGTAAACATTAATGGAAATAACTACGTTTTAGACGTAACTTTAAAATACCAGTCGATATAGACACGTTTAAACCTGTTGATGCGATACTACCAATAGTTTTTCAACGATTTGAGTATACATTTCCTGAATCTTGGAATGATGGGAGAAAGATTCAGTTTGTTACGTCGCACTTAATTAGCGGAGGTAAGAAATGGATGATACGTCACAAGGAGAATTTACACGCAGAAAAGAACTTTGTAGAGTATTTAGAGAAAAGTATTGGTCTGAGTGTGAGACAGAGGAAATTCCATGCGGATTATTTGGACGACAAATATGATAGGCAGCGGCAAGGATATGAACGTTTCTTTGAATGGTATGTAAAGGGATCTAAGTGGTTATATGATACAACAGATGAAAAATATCTCATTACAGTATTGAAAGGTTGGCTGTCTGCCCGTGTGAGGAAAACTGTGAGAGAAAAGAAGCTAAAGAAAGTTAATGATATCCAAAGTCACTTAAGGCATTTAGATAGTACAGAAATAGATAACGGAAATACACGGTTTCCTAGAAAGCACATAAATTTTCGTAATAGAAAAGAAAAGCTTAAAGGGAATCCTGCAGTGGGAAAGAATTAATATTGTAAAGTATTTGTTCACTTGGGGGAAGGGCTGGCAGCAATTCCTCTTGATTAAACCGAGTTTCTGTGCAACTAAGAGACAGCAGTAATAACAAATCAGGTAATGGTCTTCCACAATCAAATGGATGATCCATTGCCTACGATTCAGAATATGTGAGTGATATATTAAAGCTCTGTTATGAGGAGAATCCAGTACATGAGCCCGAAGGGATAGACAGACAAGTAGCTGATACGCTTACCCCACCGTTTCCTATGGACGGCTGCATTAGGTGTTATCAGGAGGAGAAAGAAACTGTTATGTCAGAAAGCATAGAGCAAACGATAGAGGATACATTCATCCCATAGTTGAGGGTGGAGAGCGGTATCAGCTACTGTCAGGAGAAAGAACAGGTAGTCAAGTTAGGAAGCGCGAAAGAACCATGCCGTTGTCTACGGGTGACAATATTAATTGTGTTCAGGAGGAAGAGCCGATATCTATGTCAGTAGAAATAAAGACCCAGAACACTAATCAAATGCAGATATACACTAAACTGATTTGTTCCACATCATGTCGATAGCAAAACCGTTCAGCTGATCCATTGGACATGGAACTAACTAACTACCATAGTTATCGGAGATGATTGTGTTAGTAGTTTTCAGTAGGAAAAACTAACAACTTATCACGGCATAAGTCTATATATGTGTGTGTGTGGCCAAACTTATCACGGGATAATTATATATTTTTATAATTATATATTTTATGATTTTGGTTGGGGTGGCTTTAATTTTTGTAGGCAAGCATGAGACTTTTAATTAACTTATACCGCAATAAAACTCGTACGGACATCGGCTGCCCCGAAGTACGTACGATATAATATTTTTTTTTACACACAACGCGTGACTCATCGCCTTCTAATAAATAGTTTGCGTGAGCGCTGCTATTTAGAAAAGAAAGTATGCGTATTCTAACGCAAACTGTAATTATTAATATGGGTCTCAGGGGCTACTGGTTATTTATGTACCAAATGTCACAAAGATTAACTGAGATATTGCGGAGCTTATTGGGTGTAATGATTTCCAGTATTTGTTGTTCATCATTTGCAAGGCAAAACTGGAGAGATCTCGTCTGCCGTTAGGCGGCCAAAATGAAACATGCTGAATTCATTCAGTGCTGTGGATTTTTGTAAATGAAATTTATTACTACGCTTTTTAACTTTGAAATTAATGAAAAATCAAAATGGAGACGTATCTCGCATTTACATTTAATATTATGACATGATATTTTAATTAAATAATATAGTCAGCGTAATGGCCGACTAAATCCTGCTAGGGGAGATGAGCGCCCTGCACTACGAAGTTCTGTAAAAACTTGGCTAATGAGAATTAATGGTTGCTATCATGAGAGGTGACAACTAAGTCAATAACACACACTTTCTAATAACAATTTCTATTATATTTTTCAAAAATACAGATAAAACTTACGTTATTTACCAAACAGCACTACAATGGCGGCCTACCGCTAGACGAAACAAAACACGAGAGCGTGTTTTGTTAATTACATCGATATTTGTGTTTTTATAATAATAATTTACAATCTTTACTATTTGTTATACATCACGCAGATGTACTTAGTCTTTAAATAATTTATGGTTCACACATCTCATAAAAAAAACTTCTTTTCCGTTTCTCCAAATGTCCATTTACATGACGTACCGTCACAAACTGTGACAGAAAAAAACGAAAATGTAGTATCTGATAGCGTTACCCCATCACCTCCCATGGACAACAGAACTGGCTGCCCTCTAGGTATGAGACAGGAGAAGCCGTTAGACGTTGCAGAAAGTAAAGCTCTCGTTGAACATATGTTGTCGGAATTACGATGGTCACCAAAATACAGCAAGGAGGTAATTATTTCCACTCGTTTGTTTAAGCCTAGTTTCAAAACTAATAAAGAACACCACGGGGAAGACAATAACAAGCATATCCACGTCTTTTTCCTTTTCTTCTCGTTATCACTGAAACATTTCTGTTAAAAATATAGACAGAAGAGTAATGTTAAAAGTCCATGGATTAGCTCTTTAGTTAATATACGAACATGTCAGCTAAGCTTTACATATGTAAGAGTTTATCATATATTTCACATTAGTAAAAAATGCATTTAAGACGGTATCAGTACTTCATACAAGGAAAAAGAAAACAGGTGAACATGTTTTTTGCTCGAGTATCATGTCGTTTTTGGAAACCCAGAATCTACTATGTAGGAATCAACATGGATTCCGGAAGCAGCGATCATGTGAGACCCAACTCGCTTTATTTGTTCATGAGACCCAGAAATATTAGATACAGACTCCCAGGTAGATGCTATTTTTCTTGCCTTCCGGAAGGCGTTCGATACAGTTCCGCACTGTCGCCTGATAAACAAAGTAAGAGCCTACGGAATATCAGACCAGCTGTGTGGCTGGATTGAAGAGTTTTTAGCAAACAGAACACAGCATGTTGTTATCAATGGAGAGACGTCTACAGACGTTAAAGTAACCTCTGGCGTGCCACAGGGGAGTGTTATGGGACCATTGCTTTTCACAATATATATAAATGACCTAGTAGATAGTGTCGGAAGTTCCATGCGGCTTTTCGCGGATGATGCTGTAGTATACAGAGAAGTTGCAGCATTAGAAAATTGTAGCGAAATGCAGGAAGATCTGCAGCGGATAGGCACTTGGTGCAGGGAGTGGCAACTGACCCTTAACATAGACAAATGTAATGTATTGCGAATACATAGAAAGAAGGATCCTTTATTGTATGATTATATGATAGCGGAACAAACACTGGTAGCAGTTACTTCTGTAAAATATCTGGGAGTATGCGTGCGGAACGATTTGAAGTGGAATGATCATATAAAATTAATTGTTGGTAAGGCGGGTACCAGGTTGAGATTCATTGGGAGAGTGCTTAGAAAGTGTAGTCCATCAACAAAGGAGGTGGCTTACAAAACACTCGTTCGACCTATACTTGAGTATTGCTCATCAGTGTGGGATCTGTACCAGATCGGTTTGACGGAGGAGATAGAGAAGATCCAAAGAAGAGCGGCGCGTTTCGTCACAGGGTTATTTGGTAACCGTGATAGCGTTACGGAGATGTTTAATAAACTCAAGTGGCAGACTCTGCAAGAGAGGCGCTCTGCATCGCGGTGTAGCTTGCTCGCCAGGTTTCGAGAGGTTGCGTTTCTGGATGAGGTATCGAATATATTGCTTCCCCCTACTTATACCTCCCGAGGAGATCACGAATGTAAAATTAGAGAGATTAGAGCGCGCACGGAGGCTTTCAGACAGTCGTTCTTCCCGCGAACGGGAAAGGGAGGTAATGATAGTGGCACGTAAAGTGCCCTCCGCCACACACCGTTGGGTGGCTTGCGGAGTATAAATGTAGATGTAGATGTAGAAAGGTAATGCTGCCCATGTAAGAGGAAAGAAATGAAGTGTCAGAAAATTTAGGACATTTCATTTTAGATGTAAAACAGAGTATTTACTTATGTACCAGCTGTATCACGGTAAGGAAAGGAAAAAGAATATATAAAGGTATCGTGGGTTTCACGAACGTGAAAAAACTACACCTGAAACGGTATCAAGAATTTCAGATTAGAAGAAAAAGTGGGTTCCGCGTCTTTAGAAAACACAGAAAAATCTACCAGTGACGGTCACAGAAGTAAAGGAAGTGGACGAGTCAAGCAGACTGTGACAAATGCTGGCTAACGTCTCCTTCACAAAGAAGGAAATAGCCTCAAAAAAGGTAGACAATAGTATAGGCGCTGGATATAATTTGTGGATTTCCTCAATACGGATTATGAGTGTCTGCGATCTCCAATGTAGGTGATGATTTACAAAAAACAGCGTAGTTTAAGAAGAATAAATGGTTGTGTCTACTTTATTTGTAAACAATACGTCCAAAAAGAGCTAGCCTAATTTAGAGATATTCAGAGAATATGTGTGGATCCTGCCTGTTCGATAATGAGTGTATGTGTTTTATTGGCCAATTGGAGAAAAGTTTCGCACTATAGTCAGATAGGTGTATTCGTTGTGGAAATGTTGCAGATAAGCGATTCCTTTGAGTGATGTCTTGCTGAAGCAAGGTATTCTTACAAGGAAATTGTCTGATTAGTGATAAAATAATTGGCTCTGAAGCAATTAACTGTGGTCAATTAATTTTATTATCAATTAGTAACCTAGGCAGATAACGCCGTCTACGGAGTTACGAGACGCTATATGAGCCGTCAGTTAAAACAGACAGACGTAAAAATTAGTAGTCGGGAAAGAGAAGACGATATCCAGGTTAACTAAACAAAGTATTACTATAGTTATCCCGCTTATATGTAGTTAAGAATTGTCAGTGTAACAATACATTAACCGCAGAAAAGACTAATTTAAACGTACAAGTGGTATTCAATAAGTAATGCAGCATATTTTTTCTGGGTCAGTTTCTGCTGAAAAAATACGGAATTTATTGTGAGGTATTTCCGCTTCAGCTTCCATAGATACATTGCGGTGCCAACATAGCCTTCAAAAAAGGTGTCCGTAACGGAAGTCCGTTCCCAACCAAGAACTGTCAGAGTTACTTTTGGCGGAAAACAAGAGCATCACAGATATTCATAGGCGCTTGCAGAATGTCTGTGGTGACCTGACACTGAACAAAAGTACGGTGTGAAGTTGGTCGTTGGGTGAGGCGTCTGTAATTATTGTACTAAGGTTGCACAAACATATCCAATCTCCCCCGTGCTGACCGGCCGCACACAGCTACCTCTCCTTCAAGGCTGGAATGTGCAGACATTCTTCGAGGTGATCCTTCTCCTTCTCCTCCTGCTTCTCCTTCTCAACAATCCAAGGTCTCAAACAAGTCTGCACACCTGAGAGGAGCTCAGAAAACTTCGTTGGACACCATACAGCTCGTATCTCGCACCTTCCGACTTCCATCTGGCCCAATGAAGGATGCACTCCATGGGAAACAGTACATGGATGGAAGGGAGGTTATTGAATTTGGCTCTGTCGTCGATCAGTAGTGTAGTGGCACCACCGTTTATAGGGAAAGTTTGTTTTGGTTGATATTCTGAGGACAAGCTACAACCAGGTGTGGGCCAGATTGCAGTGAGTTACGCATACCAACATTTGCGAAGTAGAATAGAGGCCACAGGGCCGTCAAATTGCTGAAAGACTATACTTAGTGGTTTTGAATGTCGCAAATCACAGGCAGAAGGGGCCCACTGGCCAACCTAGTGTGTTATGAGTACATGACATGAAGTGGCACGTATGGCAAAACAGAGGCACACAGCCGCATATAAATAGGTGCGGGTTTCTAACAAGATTCATTCGAGTGTGGCAGCTCTCCTGGATGGCGGGGCGTGTCACACCACCAGCTACACGGAGCAGCAGATGGGGCGCCAGCGTTCCAGTCCACGGCAGGTCACTGGTTCGACACTCTGAGGCCGACACAGGGTCCATAGATATACAGCAGCAGGTCACTCCATGGCTTGCTACCGCAGGCAGTCGTCCTGGCTTCAAACACATGCCGGAGTCATCCTGATGCGAGGGGAACAGATTCGGACTCTGGATCACGGGCACTTGTTGTCGACTCGGTCTTAGCTACTCTGACGAGAAGCATGCAGCTGGTCACCTGTGGCTCACATCGAGCAGTGCTGAGTCGGCAGGGTTGCAGACCACTGAGTCAACTGCCAGCATCCTGATGACACCGCAACTCCACTGCCAAACAAGGCCGACTCACAGCAGTGCATGCACTGGTCGCTGAGGCAGCCATTCCGCGCCAAGCCATTTCGCAGACAGCGAAGTGGTGTCCTCACAATTGCGGGACCCCATGATGCAGATCGAGAGGAACGAGGTCCCTGTAGTTGGAAACAATAAATTAATTGGACAGCTCGGACAAGTCTTAATATGATGCCTTCTACCTCATCCCGCTACATTTGGTGTTGCTGTTACATTCGGAGACAGAAGTTACCACTACAGTAGAGAGCTATCATATGTGCCCTCTTAGTAAAGTGGGGTAAGGCTGTCGCACTGAATGGAGATTGTGTTGAAAAATAGGTTTTTGTAGCCAAACAAATGAGGAATTCGAATCCTGTACAAAACCAATCTGCATTCAGAAAAAATACGTTGCATTACTTATTTAACGCCCCTCATAATAAGGGGAAGTGAAATGAGAAACGAAAACCAGTCACAACGGCACCATGAAGCGGTACCATTCAAAAGCAGTAACCACAAGAGTTAAGACACTAATCTCACTGGGAGAAGAGAGTTCCTATTTCGTACAACAGGATCGGGATCCACAACCACACCCACTCTTCCACTTCCTCGTTCGAATGAAATGGACATCCACGCATATATTTCTTCACGTCGCCAACGATGTGAAAATCAGACTGTGAAAAATCATGGCTGAAGGAAGGATATTGAAGTGTATTCCAACCATATCGCTGAAGTGCAGCCTTCCTCCGACTGGTAGTGTGGGAACGGGCGTTGTCGTTCAACAGGATGCTTCCTCTGCTGGTCGAGTTCCCCGAGTGTGCAATCACAATCAACGTACAGGGCCCTGAAGACACTTTGCAGAAACTACGATGCGCCATAAGATCAAAAAGCCCAGGAATGTTGTCGGATGGATACATCCTATTGCACGATAACGCCCGCGCCCTATTAATGTGACGAAACCGACAGATGTAGTTTCTGGTGTGGCCCAATGTAGAGCTATAGGCCCATTGCTGTTTGCGGTATATGTAAATGATTATGTCTGAAGCCTCGTGAGATCTTGCTCAGAAGATGACGTTAGCGAAATGGAAGAAGACCTGCGGAAGATCGATGATTGGTTCAAAGAATGACAATTGACCCTGAACGTAAGTTACTGTAACATATGGGGCCTAAATAGGCAAAGAGGTACATATAACGAATATTGTAAATTTTAACTTATTATCGAAGGGCATAAGCGATTTATCGATTACAGAAATATACGTGTGAAAGAACGCTGCGACGCAGCTATCGCTGAGGCAAAGTACAGTGTATGTGTAACGAAGAGCTTTCGTTACGTCGCTCGGGAGTAGCAGGAGTAGCGGACCAGGGGCTGCCAGTGTTTGTTGCGATGCTCCGGAGTGGACAGGCGCTTAGTTTAAATATTCAGTGTAATCATTTCAGTGTTGTGTATTAACGATTTATGTGATAAATAAGATTTGAAGTAAAATTAATCAAGAAAATGCTACAAATGTTATTATGAAATTTTTATGACGAATCCTTCTACATAATGTAATATCGATATTCATGTATTTATGCACTTTTGCTGTAGAACGAATTTGATTGAGACCAGCTTTGTATGTAAGTTTTTTATTGTGTTTCTTTTGTAAAGGTCATTTATTTGCGTAAATATAATTTTTACGATTTGGCTTAACAATTGCATGTCAGTTTCACAGTTTAGTATGATTTTCAAATACGATATTACACTCATTCTCCTCTGTCACGTTCCGCCTCCCAGTTCCAAGTCGTTTTTATTTGCACAACTTCTAAACGTGTCTCAGTCAAGTATCTTGCATTTTGGCTTTTGCAACTGTAGATAGTTTTGTTATGCTGAGAGGAGAACAACGCGTTATCCAAGGCGACACCAATACGAGGTAATATATTTATTTCACACAGTTCATCAATTTTCGCAAAGGGACCGGATTCAGATTTTAGTAGATCTGAATGTACTTACCTCCATTTGTCTTTATCGCACATAGGTTTTAATTAGTTTGGTTTTACTGGTATTGCTTTCTTGCTAGTAGACAGATTGTTTAAAACAGGGTCAGGTGATTATACAGACACAAGTAATCAGATACGCTGTCAGCACACCACCTGGTATAACTGTACCTTGTTGGACTTTGTAAGTAGGCTGCTAAGGTTTTTATGCTGGTAACGACACGTAGAGCTTTGTATGAAAATCACTGACTGTACTGTGCAGTCTGTGGCTGGTTGGACTCATTGTCGGAATATTCGCTTGTGTAGTGTTGGGCAGTCGGATGTGAACATCGCGTAGCGTTGTGCAGTTGGAGGTGAGCCACCAGCAGTGGTGGATGTGGGGAGAGAGATGGCAGAGTTTTGAGAGCGGATGATCTGGACGTTTGTCCGCCAGAAAAAGGAAATTTGTAAGACTGGATGTCATGAACTGATATATTATGACTTTTGAACACTATTAAGGTAAATACATTGTTTGTTCTCTATCAAAATCTTTCATTCGCTAACTATGCCTATCAGTAGTTAGTGCCTTCAGCAGTTAGAATCTTTCATTTAGCTGGCAGTATTGGCGCTCGCTGTTTTGCAGTAGTTCGAGTAACGAAGATTTTTGTGAGGTAAGTGATTCATGAAAGGTATAGGTTATTGTTGGCTCTGAGCACTATGGGACTTAACATTTCGGGTCATCAGTCCCCTAGAACTACTTAAACCTAACTAACGCAAGGACATCACACACATCCATGCCCGAGGTAGGATTCGAACCTGCGACCGTAGCGGTCGCGCGGTTCCAGACTGAAGCGCCTAGAACCGCTCGGCCACCGGCGGCCGGCTAGGTTATTGTTGGTCAGGGCCATTCTTCTGTAGGGATTATTGAAAGTCAGACTGCGTTGCGCTAAAAAAAAAAAAATCAAATAACGTAAGAGGTTTATCAGCACAGTCACTTATAATTTTTCTAAGGGGGTTTACAACATAATCATCACACCTTACTTTAGACTTAAACGTTACAACTTTAAGATAGGGAAACTCACAACCATCTTCAGTTGCTATTCGAGTGGTAACTTTAGTAACATGTTGGTGGTGAAGACGGCTATAGTTTCAACCACATGTATTACATACACTGTCCAGTTCCACTAGCCGGCCGGTGTGGACGAGCGGTTCTAGGCGCTACAGCCTGGAACCGCGCGACCGCTACGGTCGCAGGTTCGAATCCTGCCTAGGGCATGGATGTGTGTGATGTCCTTAGGTTAGTTAGGTTAGATTAGTTCTAAGTTCTAGGGGACTGATGACGTCAGAAGTTAAGTCCCATAGTGCTCAGAGTCATTTGAACCATTTAGCCATCTGCAGCTAGGGCAGATTGTCTACCTCAGTGTGCAGGAAATATTTTCCGGGTCAGTTTTATTTTATCCATCTCGTACTGCCTTCAGGGTCTTGTGGACAAAAAGAGAGAATTGAGTTTCACAGGGTCGTTGTTTCCTGAGTCCGTGTTTGTTTCTACAGAGGAGACTTTCGTCCACCAAAGAGGTCATAAAACGCGAGGATAAAGTTTCCAAGTTGTACACCATCTCGGGACTACATTGTGCAATTACGCTCTTCCGTGCTCCTCGTTCCCCAGTTGGTGCCCGATGCCGCCGTACGGCAGAGCGCAGGACGCATACCGAAGACACACACTGCCCTGCGCTGCGCGACCGCCGTCGCTTTATGCGCGGTCACGACTCCGACACACCTGTCCGCGGCGCCGCCAGCCCATTTATCTCGCAGCCGAGGAAAAGGAAAGGAAAAAAACACAGGCCGCTGGACAAAAGGAAACAGCAGGGCTTACGAAAGTAGATTGTCTTCATATTTCGTTTCACCGCACCGACGGACGTAAATCACCTGTCACGGGGCCAGCCGGCCGAAGAAGAATGTGCGCCGGGACCCGTCCGGTCCGCAGCCGACGGACGGAACAGCCAGCGCTGCGGTTCCAGAGAAGTCGCCGCGGATCAGACACCCTGCTGCAGACGCTCGAACGTGTGGCATCGCTATGGGTGACGATCTGGAGGATCCTCATAGCGTGCACAATAGTCCGGGGCATCTCCACACACACACACACGCACACACACACACACACACACACACACACACACACACACACGTATCTTAGTCTGAAATGGCATTGAGTAGAACTGTCTTCAATGATGACCCACACCACAATTCTGGCAACCTCGTGTCACCCGGACATCCATAAGCAGACAGCATACACGTCACTGCTACATGGCACAACTAAAATACGAGGTTTGTCCCGAAAATTATTACAATATGGTCTCCTTCAAAGTACTCGCCCTGAGACGCGATGCACGCCGTTTCCACTGTTGATAACGTTGCTGAAAGTCTTCAATTGTGATGTTGTTCAGTTGCCGTGTCGTTTCCGCCTTGATGGCTTCCACATCTCCCAAGTGCCGCCCCCGAAGCACCATTTCGCATTTCGGGAACATGAAGAAGTCACACGGGGCTAAATTGGGTGAATAAGCCGGGTGGTCTGTCACGCTGATTGTGCTTCGGGACAAAAACTCGAGCACAACGAGCGACGTGTGAGCGCGTGCATTGTCGTGATGAAGGATCCACTTGCCCCTTTTTGCCAACTCCGGTCGAACTCGGGCCACACGAGCTTTGAGACGTCTCAGAAATTCAACGCAAAAATTTCCGTTCACACTCTGGCCGGGAGGGACAATTCCTTGTGAACAATGCCCCTAGAATCAAAGAAAACAATCAACATTGTCTTCACATTGGACCTTGATTTTCGCGACTTTTTCGTTCTCGGTTCTCCTGCTAGTTTCCATTCCTTGCTTTGAGATTTGAGCTCCACATCGAATTCGTAAAAGCAGGACTCGTCTCCAGTGATGACTCGGTTGAGAAAGTCCCCTCGTTCCTCTGCTTCCAGCCAATCCTCACAGCACTCAACCCTCTTTGCTTTCTGTACTGGCGTCAAGAGCTTCGGTACGATTTTCGCACACAATTTCTTCATTTCAAGTTTTTGTGTCAGGATTTTGTGAACGATTGTTTTGGGGATTGACAGCTCGTCAGCAATCATTCTGACTGTCAATCTACGGTCTTTAAGAACACAAGCCCGAATTCGTTCTACATTTCCATCGGAACTCGATGTCGGCGGGCGTCCTGGGCGAGGGTCATCGTTCACTTCTTCTCGGCCATCCCGGAACCTTTTTAACCACTTGTTCGCCGTTGGTTCCTTCAGAGAATTGTCTCCGTAAACCTGTTTCAAACACTCAAAAATCTCACGGCCATTCTTGCCCAGCTTTGGAAGAAGCTTGATGTTGACGCGCTGTTCCTCAATCAGAGAGAGCTCCATGCCGACGGCAGGTGAAAAAGGGTAACTGTCAACAAGCTGCCGCACACTCCCACGTTCACGCAGAGTGCTCTGACTCGAATGAGCGTTGATGGGATTGATTACAGCAGTAGTCCCACCTGGCAGTGACTGCAACTTGTAACATAAAGACATTATTCAACTTTTATACGTATTTTCCGGACAAACCTCGTACCTATGAACCAACAAAAAATGCAACAAGAAATAATTACGAGGTGTGTTTCTTAAGCAAGGTCCGTTTTGTTGTAGACACTAGTAGTTATACCGCAACGAGCGCGGGCGTCGTGTACAGGCATGCCTCGGGAACAACTGCGCTCAGTTTCAGCTCTGTAGCTAACCTGTACGGTTCTGTTCTGTGCTTTCAAAATGTTTAAGACTATCAACTCACCCGCCGCGTCTGAGGTTCGCTCAGTGATACGGTTTTTGTCAGCAAGGAACCTGGCTGCTGCGGAAATTCATCGACAGATTTGCGAAGAGTACGGTGATACTGTTATGAGTGATAGCAAAGTGCGCAAGTGGGTACGAGAATTCAAAGATGGCCGTGAGAACGTCCATGATGAGGACCGTTCGGGTCGCCCTTTGATTACAGACGATGTGGTGGCTTCAGTTGAAGAAAGTGCGGCGGCGTGGTTCTTTCCGTCCCTTTACGACGAACCTGCACCTGCCTGTGAACATTGTCTCAGCAGATCATCAGTAGGAAAGCCGAGTGAAACCTACTGTACTTCGACGTGAACCAGGCTGCAATTTAAGTCACTAATCTACGTTCCGGGAGATAGTTTTCACATGAAATGAAAGGTTGGAAATTTTGTCCTCAATTATATATTCTGAAACTTAGCCAAGCCCATGCTAGTCTTAACACAGTCACTCACAATCCCTTTCACTCACGTTAGCAAGTTTATGGTGTTGCATTTCCCGAAAACGTAATAGCTACAAAAATACTGATTGTTTTTGATTGATAATGCTCGCCAAATATTAAGTCTGTCGGTACCAAATGCAGTCACAGTTTTTAGACACCGACCCGCTCAATACGCCACGCGGAATATATTTCTTTTCTCGTGACAAAATTCACTTAAAAGTTCCGAAATTTCTACATGCCCATCGGAATAATTATGCCGACACTTTACCACACTTTTGATGTATGTAACACTGCTAGTCGGGCAACTTATCGTTTCCATCGGAACTACTACTATACACGTCCGAACTGTTTCATGGCTAGGCTCCCACTTTTCTCTAGAAACTCTAAGTCTTCTCTACCAGCACAGAAAGGCGCTCGA
The DNA here is from genome assembly GCF_021461385.2 of Schistocerca piceifrons. Classification (NCBI taxonomy): domain Eukaryota; kingdom Metazoa; phylum Arthropoda; class Insecta; order Orthoptera; family Acrididae; genus Schistocerca; species Schistocerca piceifrons. The sequence goes on along the minus strand of NC_060140.1, from coordinate 773,255,154 downwards.
AGAATATTGTTTTACCATTGGTCAGTTTACTCAACAGTCAATAGCAAAACAACATTCTCCCGCGTCAGTCCGCACTTTTCATCAAAAACCAATCGCAAAATAGTAAACCTAACGACTGCATTTTTTACTGACGTAATTATCTAATTTGCTGAAGTTTTGTTTATGCATAAAGTTATTTACTATTGTTATTTATACCTGAATTAACTTTCCCTTTACCATAAAATTACTTTACAAACCTATTCTATAAAAATCCCCTTGGTCCATATCCATACTTCTTCGAAATTTTCCTACACTAAATTCTACTACATAACTCGTTAAACAATTATCTTCATATTAACCTTAAACCACACTCACGCATCATTCATACTGCTAAAACACATTTATAACATTTTTCATACACAAAAAGACATAATAACACTTTATGAAAATACTAGAACAGTTTATGTAAAACATTCTACTACCTTAGTGCACTCTAGTGGGCACAATCGAAACTAAAATCACAGTCCCCCTATACAATATTGTCCTTTATCGGCTGATACATAAGCTACGTGCGCGTGAAGTCTCGCGTCACCATCTGTCACTATCCAGCTCTGAGACGCATCTCCCACTTAACCGCCTCCAAGGCAGGATCGGTATACGGCGCTATGCCTCACGAGGATTCTTGAGAACAGGCGCTTCACAATAACAGGTCTCTCAAACGAATTTCCTGACGTGTCGAGATCAGTGCTTTCAACATTGTTTCTGAACACCTAAAATTTAGGAAACTGTGCTCCCGTTGGATCCCGAAACTCCTAAGAGGACCACAAAAACCAAAGATCTGAGTGTTCGATGAAGTTCTTGACTCATTATCACGAAGAAAATGATGGCTTCTTGAGTCAAATCGTAACTGGAGACGAAACATGGGCTTCGCATATCACGCCTGAATCGAAGCAGTAGAGCATGTAATAGAGACACTGTAACATCCACGAGGTAAATTTTAACTGCAGTGCGACGAGAGGAAATTATACCCGTAACAGTTATAAACATTATCTATTCGACATATGAAAAAAATAGTGAAAACGATGATAAATATTAATTATTTATATAATATTCTATGATGTAATTGGACATATCGATGTGTATCGCACAAAGACAATGGTAATTGTAAATTGCTTTTATGATTTGCGTTTGTCTTCCTTTGTTTTTACCTTTCGTTGATTGGCTTTTGTAGGTTGCGGACGCATATTGAACTGAGGTCCGTTAAGAAATTGTAATTATTTGTTAATTATTACTTGAAAATACAGTTCATTATTATTATTATAAATATGGGTGAATAATTATTTGTAACTTTAATTCCTCTCTCAGTAAGCATTATCTGTGTTAATTATTTCTTTCCGCTGCAAGGAGCGCAGCCATTGATGATAGCGATTTGTATCGCGTTTTTGTCTGTGTTTTCCTTCGAAACAAATCAAATTTGTGCTTGATGAACTCTAAATAGTGCACAATACGAAAGTAGATTTTATAGAGTTTAATAAGCATTTTAAATATTTGCTTATTTGCTCTAACAGTAGAAAGTCTCTATCAATTGTCTGCCGCAATATTAACAACTATCTCAGCGGCAAATTCAAATTTAAATTACGCAACTCTGCAGAATAAATGCCGAAGGTAATACAAATGTGTAAAAATAATTGCGCACCGGTGGTCCCGAACTCATTTTAATGAAAATGATTCGAATCAGATTGGTTCTTTAAAAATAGTGCTCATAGCACGATCCTTATAAGAAACTTTACTAGCTGATGTATGGCGCCGAAATTAATTACGCACGAGTTGCAAAGAATATTGTTTCAGGTAACATACGTCAGTGTTGTGCGCTGCTGATATTCGGTGGTTTTAATGATCATTTTGCTGAAGATAACTGCTTCTATCTTAATCAATAGTTGTAAGGAATCTGTTGTATGAACTGTGATTTAGTGACACTTACACAACTTACAGACAACACTTTAACACGACGTTAACTCGGAGTTCTTTAGCAACTTAATCAAATCTTTAGCCGGGAGAAAACTTGTTTAGTAATTACTCAATGTGATAAAATAAGATTATCATTTCCATTTACAAATTAGTTAAATACCAAACCACCGAATAACACAGCGGACGCCACAACACACACATTCGTGAACGCCAAACAGAATCTGTTCCAGCGCAAAATCACGGCGTCGGTGTTTTGGGATAGGCATGGTGTTTTGTTGTTCGACTTCATGCAACGAGGAACCACTATCAATGCAGAAGCATACTGCCAAACCCTGAGAAAGCTACGCAGAGCGATTCAAAACAAAAGATGCGGCATGCTGACAACGGGAATTGTCCTTCTCCATGACAACGCAAGACCTCACACTGCAGGTCAGACCCGCGATTTATTGGACAGTTTTGGCTGGGAAGTTTTAGACCACCCACCCTACAGTCCTGATCTTGCGACGAGCGATTATCATCTGTTCCTCCACCTCAAACACCTCAGTGGCAACCATTACAGTGATGGCAACGACGTGAAAACGGTAGTGAACTCTTGGTTATCGGAGCAGGAGGCAAGTTTTTATGAAGAGGGTGGTTTAAAATTGGTTGAGCGGCATGATTCGTGTTTGAACGAACTTGGCAACTATGTCGAAAAATAGAGAGAAGTATGTACTTTCTGAAAATAAATTTATTTTTCTGAAATAACCTTTCGTTGTGTACTTACGTTCAAACTGACCTTACTTAAAAAACACGCCTCATATAGTGAAAAAGACTGCATTCGATAATGATTATACTGCTTCCATGATTGACAAAGTCCTAAACAAAGTGATGTAAGACCCTAACACAAAGTGCACCACAGAAGAAAAAGACCAAAACAAATGTATATCTACCATCCCATACTTTGGCAGTATACCGTAGAAAATCGCAAATATTTTCAAAAATCACAAAGTAAAAGTTGTTCTCTACATCAAATAAGCTAACATAAACTAATACATAACGTGAAGTGTAATCAAGACTCGTACGCAGGCTCTGGAATATACCGGGTGGTTGCAATTAAACTTACTCTATTTAACACGTTATAACACGGAAAATAACCATCGTACAAGTATCAGACTTGGTAGCATTAATGTCCAGAGTATGTGGTGCATGATTTCCATGCGCCACAGCGCCACCGTTCAGTTCCAACTATGGCCACCAGGTGCCGTGATCAGTCATTGTGATTCATAGTCTCTCTCACCTGACGTGTCAACATGAGCTTCGACAAAATGAGCAGGGTATTACTGGTGAAGCCCTTTTATCAAAAGAACATCAATTCTGCAGTTGCACTTGGAGAGTATCGCCGGCTGAAAGGATTACGGGAGGGTCCTCTTTCTCCACCTGCTGTGCAGAGCACGATGAAGAAGTTCGAATGAACTGCACCACTGGGCATCGCTCCGGGAAGAGGCCGACGACGGGTTGCACCACAGTGGTTGATGAAATCGCTATTGCTATGGCAGACGAAGCTGCGCACAATTCCCAATCGTCAGGCAGTGCTCGTGCTGTCAGGACAATTGAACATCCCGTGGTCCACTGCACGGAAGGTGCTTCGAACAATTCTCAAACAGTATCCGTAAAAGATCCATATCGTACATCGGCTTGCACCACAGGACGCACAACGAAGTATTGAATTCGCTCTTCACTTTCTCGCAAGGACTGAAGTTCATTAGGGCTGACTCTGGACTGTTCTGTGAACAGAAAAAGCTTATTTTTCTTTGACGGGTGATCTGAACACTCAGAATTGCCAAGTGTGGGGATCTTCACCTCCAGTCACTGTGCATGAAATTCATCTGTATGGTATACGTGTCACCGTATGATGTGGCTTCATGGCTACTTTCATCATTGGCTCATTCCTTTTTAAACAGGTTGGCGCTCAAGGACCAAAGACGTGCAGTGTGACTGGCCAGCGTTACTGTGATATGCTGCGCCAGCATGTCACACCTACCCTACAAGAGAGAGACGCATTGAACTAAACAGTTTTCATGAAATATGGAGCCTCACCGCACATCGCTCATGACGTTCACCTGCTTCTCCGAGACACATTTGGAAACGATGGAATTATCGCCCGATCGTTTCCAAACGCATGGCCGGCACCTGATGTCAGTCCCTGTAATTTCTGGATGTTGGGCTACTTGAAGGTTTACCAGGGGAACATTCAGACATGTGGTGATCTGAACCGCAGCATATCAAGAGAGATACCTAGCATACCTACGGACATGCTTCGTTCTGCTGTGCAGAATGTAATCGGGCGCTTTCAGACTCTTCAGGACCCTGATGGGGGCCATATTGAGCCCTCTTGGTAGCAGTAATGGCGCAAAGGGCTGAGAAGGCATTAACAACTGCTGATGCTTTGGATCACGTTCAAATGTCGTCGAAAGGTTTACAACGATCCCTACTGGCTGTATACTGAGCAAAAATTACTGTCGCTCTACACTTCAGAGGGGTCAGGTCATCCTTCGAGAACAATTGAATCGTCCTGGGGCAATCAGCAGTGTCTATCGTTCCCAAGATTGTCATTGTGTTGCTCGTCGCACTGTTAACTGCCGTTTTCTACAGCGAAATATGTGGGAATTAACGCCTCAAAGGAAGGAGTGGTTTCACTGGCGCCATTTATGCCAACTCATGAGGCCATTAGTTTCATTTCTGAGCGGCAACGTGTCTGAAATGTTTTCATTGGCCACCCAGAAGAAAACTGCGTGATTTTAACACTGGGCGTCACGGTTCTGACCATCGCACCCGAGTAACAAAAAGTGATGTGAAGTTAGTTAGTTGGTTGCGTGTTCTATTGATCAATCGCACGGTACGGAAGTCATTATGATGTGGAACGTGTTAAGGGCACAAGAAATGCACATATGATACAAGATTATATATATATATATATATATATATATATATATATATATATATATATATATACAGGGTGAGTCACCTAACGTTACCGCTGGATATATTTCGTAAACCACATCAAATACTGACGAACCGATTCCACAGACCGAACATGAGGAGAGGGGCTAGTGTAATTGTTTAATACAAACCATACAAAAATGCAAGAAAGTATGTTTTTTAACAAAAACCTACGTTTTTTTAAATGGAACCACGTTAGTTTTGTTAGCACATCTGAACATATAAACAAATACGTAATCAGTGCCGTTTGTTGCATTGTAAAATGTTAATGACATCCGGAGGTATTGTAACCTAAAGTTGACGCTTGAAACCTCCGACGTTCAGTTGCATGTTGTAACAAACACGGGCCACGGTCGGCGAGCAGCATCTGCAGGGACATGTTTACGATAACGACCGTGTTTACAAGTGTGGCTGTAGTGCACTGTTGTGGTTTAGTCTAGCTGTCGCAGTGTCCGCATGTAGCGCTTGCTGCTATTGTTATTCTGCATTCGTCTTCGCACGCAGACCAACTGTAGTGCACCGTGTTACCAGACGTCTGTGATAGTGTAGTGTTGTAGGAACTGTGACCATGGTGTATTCGAGCTCTGAAAAGGCGGAGATGATACTCATCTATGGCGAGTGTCGACGAAATGCAGCTGAAGCCTGCAGGGTGTATGCAGAACGGTACCCGGACAGAGAGCATCCAACGTGCCGCACATTGCGAAACATCTACCGCCAACTGTATGCAACAGGTATGGTCGTAGCACCCAAACTGGTCCGTAACAGGCCCGTCACAGGAGAAGTTGGTGCAGTTGGTATGTTAGCTGCTATTGCCATGAACCCACACGTGAGTACACGGGACATTGCGAGAGCCAGTGGACTGAGTCAAAGTAGTGTCATGCGCATATTGCATCGTCACCGCTTTCACCCGTTTCATGTGTCGCTACATCAGCAATTACATGGTGATGACTTTAATCATCGAGTGCAATTCTGTCAATGGGCATTAACAGAAAATGCGTTGCTGTTCTACCTGTTTACTGATGAAGCGGGTTTCACAAACCACGGGGCAGTGAATCTACGGAACATGCATTACTGGTCCGTGGACAATCCTCGCAGGCTCAGACAGGTAGAGCGACAGCGACCGTGGACTGTAAATGTATGGTGCGGAATCATTGGCGACCACCTCATTGGTCCTCACTTCATTGCAGGGGCCCATACAGCTGCAACATACATCGCGTTTCTACAGAATGATCTGCCAACGTTGCTCGAAAATGTCCCACTGGAAACGCGGCGACGTATGTGATATCAGCATGATGGTGCACCTGCACATTACGCAATTAACACTAGGCTGACCCTTGACAGGATGTTCGACGGGCGTTTCATAGGACGTGGAGGACGCATAAATTGGCCAGCCCGTTCTCCTGATCTTACACCTCTGGACTTCTTTCTGTGGGGTACGTTAAAGGAGAATGTGTACCGTGATGTGCCTACAACCCCAGAGGATATGAAACAACGTATTGTGGCAGCCTGCGGCGACATTACACCAGATGTACTGCGGCGTGTACGACATTCATTACGCAAGAGATTGCAATTGTGTGCAGCAAATGATGGCCACCACATTGAACATCTATTGGCCTGACATGTCGGGACACACTCTATTCCACTCCGTAATTGAAAACGGAAACCACGTGTGTACGTGTGCCTCATCCCTCATGGTAATGTACATGTGTGTCAGTGAAAAAGACCAATAACAAGGTGTTAGCATGTGGACGTAATGTGCTGTTCCAGTCTCCTCTGTACCTAAGGTCCATCACCGTTCCCTTTGGATCCCTACGTAATTCGGTGCTCTCCGATACACACGATCGAACAGCGGAGGAGTGGTATTCAAGCGTCAACTTTAGGTTGCAATATCTCCGGATGTAATTAACATTTTACATTGCAACAAACGGCACTGTTTACGTATTTTTTTATATGTTCAGATGTGCTAATAAAACTAACGGGGTTCCATTTAAAAAAACGTAGGTTTGTGTTAAAAAAAACACTTCCGTGCATTTTTAATGGTTTGTATTAACCAATTACACTAGCCCCTCACCTCTTGTTCGGTCTGTGGAATCGATTCGTCAGTATTTGATGTGGTTTACGAAATATATCCAGCGGTAATGTTAGGTGACTCACCCTGTATATATATATATATATATATATATATATATATATATATATATATATATATATATACGAGATAATATATACTGCTGTCTGTCAAACATTTTATTTCATCTGCTAATTTGTCAACAATTTTTATAGCGGCATATTTTACCCCTTTTGTGTGCCAAAGATAGGTTGAGTAAAGGATAGTGGAAGTCTTTCTTTTATTTTGGTATAATAATCATGTATTCGCTGTTGTTTTTAAACTTGTCTTTGTTGTTGAGAATAAATTTCATTAGTGAGTAAATGTAATGTGAGGCTGTTGTAAGAATTGCCAGTCTTTTAAAAATATGCCTACAGGACGTCCGACTATGAACCCCACACATTGTTCTAACCACTTTCTTTTGAGCAATGAATACTTTTTGTCTAAGTGTTGAGTTATCCCAAAGTATTATTCTGTATGATATCAGAGAGTGAAAGTATGCAAAGTACGTTAGGTTACTAATTTCTATATCCTCAAAATTGACAATTACAAGTCGCTTTAGGATGCTCTACCCAGTCTACTCATTTCTGTTGATGTGTTATATTTGTTGAAGGAACTGTACTTCCTTCAGCAGAAAATTAGATGTACTGTGTTTTTCCGAAATTTAGAGCAAGCCCATTTGCAGAAAACCAATTAATGACTTCTCCAAAGACCTTATTTGTGTCATTTAGAATTGGAGTTTCTTTTACTGGATTAATAATGATGCTTGTATCATCAGCAAACAGTGTCAGTTCACCATCTTGCTTCAGATAAGAAAGGAGGTCGTTCACATACATCAAGAACAGAAGGGGACCCATGACTGAACCTTGTGGAACACCTAATGTAATTTCACCCCAGTTAGAGGAGGTGGCAAACTTATTTAAATCAATTGTCCCATATAAAGGTACATTTTGTTTCCTGTTCTGTAGGTATGACTTAAAACACTCATTTGCTATTCCATTTGTACCATGCAATTGTAATTTGTGTAATATAATGTCATTGTTCACACAATAAAATGCTTTGGACAAGTCACAGAAAATTCCTATTGGTGACATTTTAATATTTGAATACTCTATTATGTGGACAGTGAAAATGTATATTGCTGTCTCAGTGGAACAGCATTTCTGAAATCCAAACTGTGATTTACTAAGTATCCCACTACTTGCTCTAAGCAAGGATACTGGCCGATAATTATTGACTACTGTGGTGTCCCCCTTTTTGTAGAGAGGCCTGATAATGGCATATTTTAACCTGTCTGAGAAAATAATTTGAGGTAGTGATGCATTACACATGCGACTCAGAACATCAGCTGCAATTCTTCCACATTGTTTAATATCTTATTAGAGATGTCATCTAATCCAACAGAAGATTTATTTTTCAAACGTTTAATAATTTTATTTATTTCACAAGAGGTTGTTAGGTGAAACTTCATCTGACTAAAATTTTTCATAACTGACTCTTACATGTACTGCCTGGCTTTTTATTTTGAACCATTCTCTTACACTTAAGAAATGGTTGTTAAATACCTTAGCTACTTGTGTACTGTTGGTTAGGATGGTCTCATTCTCTTTAATAGTAATACTACCTACCCTAGTGGTTACTTTTCCTGTCCCTGTTCTAACAACATCCATATTGATTTGATTTTATTGCCAGAGTTATTAGTTTCTTCTCTAACATACATATTTATTCATTTCCTTACAACTTTTCTCAGTGTGTTACAATAATTTTTATAGTGTAAAACTACTTCTGGATCTTTACTAGTTCTTGCAGTCTCATAAAGTTTTCTTTTTCTTTTTGAAGACGCTTTAATACCTGTAGTAATCCAATGTTGGCCGGCCGCTGTCTTCGAGAGATTCTAGGCGCTTCAGTTTGGAACTGCGCGACCGCTACGGTCGCGGGTTCGAATCCTGCCTCGGGCATGGATGTTTGTGTTATCCTTAGGTTAGTTAGGTTTAAGTGGTTCTAAGTTCTAGGGGACTGATAACCTCAGATGTTAAGTCCATTTTGAACCATTCTGAATCAAGGTTGCTTTGAAAAGTGTGTGGTGTTACATTTAGTAAATTTCTTTGGGAAAAAGTGTTCAAAACGGGATATAAATTTATCAAGAAGTAAGTTGCACTTATAATTAGCATTTGGCTCATTATATACATCTCCCAAATTCACATTTCTTACAATTCCTCGGAAGTGGTCTATAGATACCAGGTCGAGCAACCTCACACTTTTACTTAATGGTTTCTGAAGTGGCTAAGACGGTATGGGACCACCATCCCATAGGTATGACACATCCACGGTGACTTTTGGCAGAATTATAGTGGAATTTGGTGCAAGTTTAAGGTCCTTAATCCACCTTATACCTCACATGAACTTCTGAGCTCTGGCCTGTTTCTCACATGCGTCGACACTTCGTCGTTTGAAGCGTCGCCGGCCACAAGGGTAAAGCCGCAGAGTGCTATTCTTTTGCAGAGCTGCAGAGGAAGTTTGAAGTCACCTTTGAGCCAAATTTCAAACTTTTGTATAGCAAAGGAAGATAATTAGAAATTTAAAAAAATGAACCTTTAATTCTGTTGCTCATTTTACATCTAAATCTACGTCATACTCCGCAACCCACCTAACGGAGTGTGGCGGAGAGTCCTCCAACTCCGTTCTACTCGCGAATAGAACGTGGGAAGAATGATTGTCGGTAAGCCTCTGTATTGTCTCTAATTTCTCGAATTTACCGAGACGTATTTGGGGGTAGAGGAAGTAATGTGTTGTCCCGGAAAGTGCCCTCTAAAAATTTCAATAGTAAATCTCTTCGTTGGATCTTCTCTATCACTTCTATCAGTCCTATCTGGTAGAGGTCCCAGATACATGAACAACACTCAAGAATGGGTCGAACAGCTCCTTATAAGCCGCTTTCTTCGTAGATTCTTCCTATGAACTTGACTATGGCATCCGCTTTTCCCACTATTTTTTTTATGTTCTCTATCCACTAAAGGTCTCTCTGGATAGTTGGAACACGGCACTGTGGATCTCATGGATGAATAGAGTCAGCTCAGTTTCGCAGGATCTCTGTTTGCGGAATCCATGTTGCTTTTTATAGAGATTTTCCTTCCCCAAGAACGTCGTAATTATTGAGCATAAAACATGTTCCACAATTTTACAGTAGATTTACGTCAACAATATAGGTCTATAATCTGTCCTACGGCCCTTCTTAAAAAAGGGAATGACCTGCGCTTTCTTCCAATCGCTAGGTGCGGTTCGTTGCTCAAACGATCTGCACTAAATTACTGCTAGAAGGAGAGCAATTCCTTCCCATAATCTTTGTAGAATCTTATAGATATCTCATCTGGTCCTGTCGTCTTTCCACTACCAAGCGACTGTAGCTGTTTTTATATTCCGCGATCGGTTACCTCAAAATCTGCGATTTCGTTATTGAAATGAGGGACCGTGTTACAGTCTTCCGCGGTGAAACAATTTCGGAAAACTGCTTTCAGTATTTCGGGCTTCGCTCTGTTCAATGTTGGTGACATATGGTCACTGAGTAAATGAATAGATTATTTTGACCCACTTACTGATTTTACATTCGACCAAGACCTCTTACGGTTTGTACTCAGATCGGTTGACAAACTTTTACTTTCAAAGTCATTGATCGCCTCTCTCATTTCTCTCATTTTGGCTTCATTGAGCTTTTCTTTGTCAGTTAGAATTTGCTTCTCTGGAATCTGATGAAGTTTTCGTTGTTTACGTAGTATTCTTCTAACACTGCTGTTCAACCACCATGTATCTTTCGCATCGCTTACGACCTTACTAGGAACGTAATTGCCTAGGACATATTGCACGATTTCTTTAAATTTTTTCCAGTCGTTTTCCACATCTTCGTTATCATCATCGAATATCTGATGCTGGCTGCTCAGTGTTCTGAAATTTGTATCCTGTCACTCTTGCTAAGCAAAAATATCTTCCTGCCTTTCCTAACATTTTTCGTCAGACCAGTTTTCATAGTTTCTATCACACCCTTATGATCACAGATACCTACCTCTACGTTATCTGATTCAATTAGTTGAGGTCTTTGTTGCCAGGAGGTCTAATACGTTGCCCTCACGAGTTGGTTCTCTGACTATGTGCTCAAAGTAATTTTGTCGCTGGCGCCAGTTTTGACAGCATGACACTCCCAGTCTATATCTGGCAAGTTGATGTCATCCCCTGTTACAACAGTATGATCAGGAGAATTATTAACGATATTATCCAAGTTCGCTCTACCACTAGCGCTCCTGAACCACGCGGTCTTAAAAAAGCATCCGATTACTATTTTTGACCGATCTTTGATACTTAACTTCATCCAGATTATTTGACAATCGGAATTCGTGATGACCTCGCTAGATTTTATCGAATTCTTTACTGCAATAAACACGCTATCGCTATTGGCGATTCACCTGCCCTTAAGATAAATATTCCAAACTTAACTTAGGATTTTGTTGTTATTAACGTCTGGTTTCAACCAACTTTCTGTTCCTAACACTAGCTGTGCTTTACAACCTTCAGTACGCGATACTAACTGTGGGACGTTTCCTTGGATGCTACTTTACAAACTCATATTAACATTTTCTATCTGATCTACGACGACGAACGTTCACTGAGGACATTGTGGCTAATTTATCACGAAAATCGTCTTTGATTCCAGGGAGCGTTTCTGTAACCTAAAAAAAAAAAAAAAATCCAGGCACGCCACACGTACTCACCTACCGTAGTAACCGCTTTCTGCGTGTAGCGCACGCCTGTCTTATTAAGGGGAATCCTACAATTCTGTACGCGATAGCGGAGGTCGAGAAATTCGTATCAGATACCGTCGCAGAGTCGTCTGAGGTTCTGGTTTAGACCTTCCCCTCTGCTCCAAATCAGAAGACCGCGATCTGCCCTGGGTACGATGCTACAAATAGACAGCTTAGCCAGCGCCCCGCGTGCGATGTTAGCTGCCTTCACGAAATCAACCATCGGCCGAAAGGAGCTGCAGATGCCCTCCGAACCCAAGCGGCAGGCGTCATTCGTGCTGACATATGTCACTATATGCAGACGGTTGCACTTAGTGCGTTCGCCAGCCGCCGGCAGGGCCTCCTCCACATCAAGAACGAGACACCCCTCCCCCCCCCCCCCATGCCAAATATACCGCATGCAAGCTGGCATTCATTTCCGCCTTGCCTGCTATTTCCCTGAGGGGCTCCATCACCCGCCTAACATCGAAGCTCCTAATGACAAGCATAACCCCCCCCCCCCCCCCCCTGCACTTGCCCACTGGTCAGGAAATTCGGCCGCTGGGCCACTGGGCCAACAGGAGAAGCATCCCGTGCGGCCTCAGAGTTAGCAACATTCGGTAGCATCTCGTACTTGTTGCTAAGGCGTAGGAAGCCAGCCGCATGATCTGCTCCTTCTTTCGCCTTACGCCCAGTGACACGTGAACCCGCCACTGTCTGCCATGCAACCTCAAGTGAGGACGGACCGGCCAATTGTTACGTACCATCGACACCCGAATCACCATGGGTTTCCAAAGGCACCAGAGATGTCGCAGATCTCGTTTCCAGAGCCCCGAAGTCGCCGCAACTTTGAGCATTTGCCAGAAGCATGTCAAAGGTAGCCAACGCTGCTTCCAGTTGTTTACGGACAGCTGCTAGTTATCCCTGGGTCCGCTCGCAGCAAGCACAATCCCTAGCCGTATCGTAGTGTGTAAAAATAGATGTAAGATCTCAAATTTGGCTAATGAGTTTCGAATGTAAGCAACATGTTGGCAAAATTTCATTGTTTGTTCAGGGATGTTTTATGAATACTTTCATATCAGAGACCACTGGTCTCTGTTGCAGAATAATAACGTATTTATGATTTATTTGGTTCATCAGAATTACCTTTGTTTCTGTGAAAATACTGTCATAAAAGTCAAAGACACTGTAATATGCAATCACCACAGAACAGTAAAATGAAAAGCTCTGGTTATTTGTGGTCGCATATCGCATATGTAAAAATGCAAGACTACTGTAATGTTGTTGCAGACGTTGCTTTTCCACTGTATTCGGCGACTCTATAGACAAGGTGCATTTCAGTCGACTCCACATCAGTTATTTCCAGGCAGCTGTGTATCACTGCTGCGAAAACAAACCTGAGATGCAACTGAGCAGTACTGAATGCAGTCTTGAGGACAGAAGTAAAGTAGGCATTACTGTTCTCAACAGCAAGTGTCATGAGTGAATGGAATAAGTTGGTCTCCAGACAAGACATGCAGTCATACTGAACTCACGCACAGTGTTTATTCAAATAATAGTAAAATTTTATGGTGTATAGAAGAGACTTACTAGATGTTTCATTAGCTTAGTTAATGACTAAAACGAAGTATAACAGATTTTATTATATATGTCAAAATCTTTTAAAAAGTTTACTATGCAGCTGTTATTTTGGTAGGTTAGTTATGATCCATGTTAACAACTTCGTGTATCTGTATGGTGGTTTGATTCAGATACTTTTCAATTTTGTAACCAGAGAATCCGCAGCTGTGTTTAGTACAGCTGCCCAGCGGCTGTAAGCCAGGCAAATGGCTGCAGCTGATACACGTAAGAAAAAAGTCCTCCAATGTGCGTGCCAGGAGTGGTCCCTCATGGCACAGTCGTAGCTAGAACTGCCTTGGAAAGTATAAGACCCCAGGCACAGGGTCTCTTTCCCACAAACAACCAATGGCTGCCTCAAGCCACAAGACAAAAGCCTCCAGCTGTTCAGAGGCTCCTGGGCTGCTATGCGGCCACAGTGGATGCTGCCTACAGATGCGTGTGCTGGAACCTGTAGAGGAGCGTTGGTGGGAGAGGTGACCAAGTTGAAACTTGCAGAAAGCTATTAGAGGAGTGGTGCTGATGAGAGCGATACATAGAGGGAGCTTGTTGGAACCAGCCAATAGAGGAGTGCTGGTAGTAGAATTGAGAAACAAGCCAAATCCTGTCAAGGGTTGCTCAAACTTTGCAGAGAAAGCTGCCTCGACTGCTGGAAACATTATATCTCTTCCTTGTAGTGCTGGCTGCCCACTAACAGCTCATTACCGTAAAAGGATTTTTCCTTTGACAAACATTTCGATAGCAAAGGTAATAATGTTCGACCACTGAGTCCCCCTCCAGAGACGTCATCATTGTGCTGGCTGTAACTGTATGTGCTGCTGCTCTGTAAACTATTTTAAAATAATTAAGTAGCGTAAGCTCATATGACTCGAAAATTGGTTAGCTCCATCTTGGAACCCTGCCTCTACCAGTGCTTGCGTGTGCAATTGTAGCCATGAATTGATTAATGTGAAACCCCTCCTGCAGACATGTTCACTCCACACATTTATTTAAATAAAGTGCAATATCTACACAATTTTTCTGCCATAAAAACGTGCAGTTGTTTAAAGGAGGACCCCATCACCCTGAATCCTGAAACTGAAGAATTAATTAAAGCAAAATAAACCTAGCTGGAACCCAGCACCAGAGCTCTCCTTGAAAAAGAAGCGAGAGGAGAAGTCAATGGGTAACTTCAGGGAGTGACCTTGAGGGGGAGAGGGAGAGACTTGTCTTGAGGGGGAGTGGAGGGAGACCTCGAGAGGGAGGAGGAAGTCTAGCACACTGCATGGTGTCACTGGGGGGACAGGGTGCCCATGAAGCAGATGGAGAATCTGTCAAAAACGTCAGCTGGCTTAGAACCCCTTAACTGCAAGTCAGATTATGAGACACTGAACTCCTAATACAAAGTGTTGTGGCCTAAATTTAAGATTTAGAAGCACATGGTCATCGTTTGCACGTATGTGTATGTATGTATGTATGTGTGTGTGTGTGTGTGTGTGTGTGTATGTGTGTGTGATCACACATGTGATCAAGTGTGAGTTCTTGTGGTAGACTGTACATTTCGATCTCTTGTACTACAGGTTTGTCAAATGAGTGCTCTCCAGATACCAAAAATAAATAACAGTGAAAAAGTGAATGAATGATATCCTTGCAGACTAGAGAGAAGAAGTGGAGACACTTTGAAGAGATAGCTTCTCGTTTTTTGGGGTTCCAACAGTCTGGCAGGTAACAACCAAAAGAGAGAGTTATGTGACAGTGTTAGCTGGGAGACTTTGATGGTTTATTGAGCCACCTAATTGGAAAGCGTTTTCTATATCTGTGCACAGTGACCCTTTCCCACATAGTCCAAGGAATTGTGTCTGTAGGCTGCTGGATGTACGTATTGTTTTTTGTGATTTAATGTTTGTGCTGAATGATGATGACAGAAGAGTGAGGGCGAAACGCAGCGTCGGCACATTGCACACTTCCCACGAACAGCACCAAGGAAACCAACGAGCTTCAGGTTCTAATCTGACAGACAGATTAGCAACATTCTCTCACTCCGCAAGACACTATGGAGAGACTTGGTATTTAATCAAAGTCACCGGCTCAATGTCTAACGTGATCGGGAACGTCATCACTTATGTTTCCCTTTCCGTCACAAATAATGCAGAGTAATTTTCTTCTATCACCTGGACTGTCTTTGGCTAGTCTCTCATTCGAGTGCCAGGTACAAACGTGCGTGAGTGACATCGGTTACGGAGGCAGCTGACAGCTGAAATTATTTTCACTGTAGAAATGGCTGGTGTTGCTAATGTCGAAGTATATTAGAGAATTTGAAGCCATTTTGACTATTTTTCGACCGTGACTGTCTCAAGAAGTAAGTAAATTTTTTTAAAATTACCGCTACCAGTCACAAACTTCGTCAACTATTGTATTACTTATTTATTTAGCGACATGGTTCAAATGGCTCTGAACACTATGCGACTTAACTTCTGAGGTCATCAGTCGCCTAGAACTTAGAACTAATTAAACCTAACTAATCTAAGGACATCACACACCTCCATGCCCGAGGCAGGATTCGAACCTGCGACCGTAGCGGTCGCTCGGCTCCAGACTGCAGCGCCTACAACTGCACGGCCACTTCGCCGGCGCTTTAGCGACATGTTTCGAGGGTTAAACCTCATCTTTAGGCTAAACGGCATTACAAAAACAACTTTACAATAAGGTCGTACTGATATTACATAGTCTTTTCGTAAATGCTGAGGTCATCTTTGTTCTTCTGGCGTGGTAGTCTCGTTGTGATGTGTTGCTGTGTATCAATTTCCGTAGGTCTCTTGGTCACTGTTCACTAATAGTCACTAGTATAGCAGTAACTTGGAAACACGATCACAAACAGTTCTGTTGTGATCGTGTTTCCAAGTAACTGCTTCGTTAGTGACAATTTGTGAACAGTGACCAAGAGACCCACGGAAATGGATACACAGCAACACATCACAACGAGACTGCCACGCCAGAAGAACAAAGGTGACCACAGCATTTACGAAAAGACTAGGTAATATCAGTATGACCTTATTATAAACTTGTTTTTGTAATGCCATTTAGCCTAAATATGAGGTTTAACCCTCGAAACATGTCGCTAAATAAATATGTAATACAACAGTTGACAAAGTTTGTGAGTGGTAGCGGCAATATAAAAAAAAACCTTCACATATTTCGAAGTATATTGTTTCGAATCGTATTTGTATAAAACTTTTGATGTGTGATGGTGCCCCATGAATCTTATTCGGATGCCAAATGTGGTGTCACCGCCAGACACCACACTTGCTAGGTGGTAGCCTTTAAATCGGCCGCGGTCCGTTAGTATACGTCGGACCCGTGTGTCGCCACTGTCAGTGATTGCAGACCGAGCGCCGCCACACGGCAGGTCTAGAGAGACTTCCTAGCACTCGCCCCAGTTGTACAGCCGACTTTGCTAGCGATGGTTCACTGACAAATTACGCTCTCATTTGCCGAGACGATAGTTAGCATAGCTTTCAGCTACGTCATTTGCTACGACCTAGCAAGGCACCATTATCAATTGCTATTTATCTTGTGATGCATTTACCGTGAGACCGATGTCCACCAATTATGGATTAAAGTTAAGTATTCCAGAAGCTACGTAGTATTTTTGCTACTATAAAGACCTTGTCCTGTTCCAGACCTCACGCCATCCTGCGTGAGCTTAAACGCGTGCCCTTCGGCCTGCCGTCCTAGTGGATTGGCTGTCTTGCCAGTCCACAAAACCAAATAGAAACAGTAATAACAATAAGAGTTTTTCTGTGCTTGATCATCAATTACGAGTTCTGTCTAGACGCTGAGAAATTGGATCCTATTAAAACAGCTTTTAAACGGTATCAGGAGAGCAATGAACACTAAGCCCTCAAAATCGTCTTATGAAAATAATGTCTGTCAGTACGCAACTCGCGGTCCGGACGTGAAGGCGTAAGCTTGGAGGTCGCACACGCTGTAGAGAAACCTTGTGTGCGGCACTGATGTCGATATTGCGTGCTGGAACCCCGGGTGAACCTGCCCGTGCTGTGATGGCCCTTGGCAGCACGGTGCTTAGGAACGAGCGCCAGACATGCCGGTAATGACGTTGCTGTAGACACCTTCAAGAACGTACCACACTGACTGCCAGACGTTAAGAACGAATGCAAATGTATCAAATAAGATATAGCACACTCTAATGCAGGCCCAATCTTTCTTAGGAATACTACATATATTAATTAATATGGCAATCAGTACTAAAATTCTGAGCAGGTAATCAAGTCTTGTTAACATGACTTCCGACAAGAGTAATATAGAGATTTGTGGACAAATTTCATTTATCCCTTGGTTATGTCAGCAACGCTACGATCTGTTCAGTAAGCTCCGCTGTCCTGTTGCGTTAGCGGTAAGGAGCAAAGACCAAGTGCATCCTGTATTGACTACGTGATCAAAAGTATCTGGACACCCCCCAAAACTTACATTTTTCATATTAGGTGCATTGTGCTGCCACCTACTGCCAGGAACTCCATATTAGCGACCTCAGTAGTCATTAGACATCGTGACAGAGCAGAATGGGGCGCTTCACAGAACTCACAGACTTCGAACGTTGTCAGGTGACTGGGTGTCACATGTGTCATACTAGTGTAAGGGAGATTTCCACACTCCTAAGCATCCCTGAGTCCACTGTTTCCGATGTGATAGTGAAATGGAAACGTGAAGGAACACGTACAGCATAAAAGCGTACAGGCTGACCTCGTCTGTTGACTGACAGAGACCGCCGACTGTTGAAGAGGGTCGTAATGTGTAATAGGCAGACATCTATCCAGACCATCATACAGGAATTCCAAACTGCATCAGGATTCACTGCAAGTACTATGACAGTTAGGCGGGAGGGGAGAAAACTTGACTTTCATGTTCGAGAGGCTGCTCATAAGCTACACATCACGCCGTTAAATGCCAAATGACACCTCGCTTGGTGTAAGGAGCGTAAACATTGGACGACTGAACAATGGAAAAACGTTGTGTGAAGTGACAAATCACGGTACACAATGTGGCGGCCCGATGTCGGCGTGTAGGTATGGCTAATACCCTGTGAACATCACCTGCCAGCGTGTATAGTGCCAACAGTAAAATTCGGAGGCGGTGGTGTTATGGTGTGTCATGTTTTTCATGGAAGGGGCTTGCACCCCTTGTTGTATTGCGTGGCACTATCACAGCACAGGTCTACATTGATGTTTTCATTACCTTATTACTTCCGAGGATGGCGATTGCATCTGTTCAGAATCCACGGCCTGTGGCGGTGTGATTACACGACAATAACATACCTGTAATAGACTGGCCTGCACAGAGTCTTGACCTGAAGCCGACTTCGTGCCAGGTCTCACCGACCGACATCGATACCTCTCCTTCCCGGCGGGGTCAGGGATTTTCTCTGCCTCGTGATGACTGGGTGTTGTGTGCTGTCCTTAGGTTAGTTAGGTTCAAGTAGTTCTAAGGTCTAGGGGATTGATGACCATAGATGTTAAGTTCCATAGTGCTCAGAGCCATTTTTGATACCTCTTCTTAGTGCAGCATTCCGTGAAGAATGGACTGCCATTCCCCAAGAAACCTTCCAGCACCTGACTGATCACATGCCTGCGAGTGTGGAAGCTGTCATCAAGGCATTCCAGCATTACAGATGGAGGGCGCCACGAACTGGTAAGTCATTTTCAGCCAGGTGTCCGGATAGTTTTGATTACATAGTGTATGTTCGACAAGATTAATTCCCTGCCTACGGTCTTCATTGTTCATACATAGGTCTCCAGATTACCCATGCTCCACTGGAACATGTAAAAACACATTTTAACAGTTGGTTTCTGTGTAGGCGTTGCTTGAGATCCCCTACAACTTAAAACCTGTCCTCCTTAATACACATGACAGGTAATGTACCATTAGTGTGTTATTTTTTTCGTGGTATGACAAAAACGCAATTACTCTGCTTACATAACCAAGGAACTTTATGTCGCACTGTATTTGTGGAGTATTGTTTCTTGAACTTTATCCGTATCCTTATCCTGTGACCGGTTTGTTCAAAACATCTGCTGAGTAGTAGTGGACGACAAATGTACTACATACACTCTCAGACAAAGGAAACGACGCACCACGAAGGAATTATTCAAATGGGACGGAAATCGGTAGATCTGACTTGCATGTATAGACAAAAATATTTTACCATTTTAGAAAAATTGGCTGATTTATTTAGGAGAAAGAGCTTCGCACATTGAGCAACTCAACAACGCTTTGGTCCGCCTCTGGCCAGTATGAAAGCACTCATTTGATTTGACACTGATTGATAGAATTGTTTGATGTTCGCCTAAGGGATATCGTGCCAAATTCTGTCCAATTGATTGGCAAGTTACGTCGTCAAAATCGTGATCTGGTTGGAGGTCCCTGCCCATAATGTTGCGAAAGTTCTCACTTGGGGAGAGATCCGACTAGTTTGGTGGCCAAGGTAGGGTTTGGCAAGCAAGAAGACAAGCAGTAGGAACTCTCGCCGTGTGCTGCGTCCGATTCTCTAGCGGAATCGCAGTGTTATTGGTCTACAGTGTTGACGTTTGTGAACTTGTTTCTTTTATGGTGTGAGCAGAACTGCTTCGCACGTGCCTGTGGTTAAGCCACCAAGCAACTTCTTCAGTGAAGCCTTGACAGTTCTGGCTGAAGTCGTAGTTGTGTGTTGTACGACTTCCAGACCTGCGCCAGGATAGCTATCTTAACAGCGTAGATGGGTACCATCGTGTTACGTGTCGCTCGGATATCGCTGATGTAGATTTTAAACAGTATAGGTGTCAAGATTATACCTTGGGGTACTCCTACCTGATTAGTAAAATGTGTTGACTGTTTACCCTGGCTATCACTCTTGAAATATTTTCTAGCGAAATATTAGTCTATGAGGCATACGCACCCGCCGGAGAAACTAACGTCGCTCAGTTTTGTGGATGCGACCGTGGTGTCAGAGAAGGTCAAAAGTCTTTTCTCCATCTAGGAACACTGCCCTTTTCGCGTCTGTCGTATTGCAGCCGTCTGTTATGTGCATGTTACCTGCACATAAGTGAACATTACATTGTAACACAGCAGAAACACATACATTAAAATAATTATTAAAATAAAATCAAACGATTAATATACAAATTTTTGAACTGAAGTAAAACGAATAAAATATTTCTCGTAGCGTCAAACATTTTTCTAACCCCATACAGAATTTGCAAGTATGAATTTTTAATAGCTATGAAAATGCTTGTAAAAGTAATAATGGAAAACGGGAGTGCATGCAACAGACAATAGGTGGTAAAATGCTCATGCATCAGTTATGTGTTGTATGTGCCCCACGTTTTTAGTCATACCTTATAATTGTTTTCACAGCTATTAATAATTCACAATTGAGATTTTCAGGTCCATCGGTGTGGGGCTAGGAATCTGCTTGGGGCTAGTACGAGGGTCACTCCAAAAGAAATGCACACTACTTTTGTAAAAATACAGTTTTTATTCTGCATGTGTGAAAGTTTTACAGTGTGTAGATACATCCCTCCCACTTGTTTTCAAACTTAGTTCAACCTGTTCCCGTGAGTGGCGCCGTCACAGCATGTCTTCAAGATGAATGCTACACTTGACGTTCGTCAGAAGCAACGTGCTGTCATAGAATTCCTGTGCTGTGAAAACGAGACAGTGGGAAACATCCACAGGAGGTTGAAAAAGATGTATGGAGATGCTGCTGTCGATCGCAGTACAGTCAGTCGGTGGGCAAGCAGGTTACGTGATGAAAGCGGGCACGGCAATATTGAGGATTGTCCTCGCTGCGGCAGGCCTCGTACTGCACACACTACAGACCATGTGAAGAGAGTTAACGAATTGGTGACTGCTGACAGACGCATCACAGTGCCAGGTGGGTTCCCATGATGTGGCTCACAAAGAAACAATAAAAACAGTATGCAGGGAACTTTTGGAACAGTTCGAGAATGGTGGAGATGAATTTCTTGGAAGAATTGAGACGGGTTATGAAACATGCCTCCATTATTTTTCACCAGAAACGAAGAGGCAATCAATGGAGTAGCATCATGCAAATTCACCCAAGAAAAAAAATTTCTAAACCACCTTTTCTGCTGAAAAGTTATGGATACGGTGTTTCTAGATTCCGAAGGTCTCTTGCTTGTGGACATCATGCCAAGTGAAACCACCATAAATTCTGACGCGTATGTGACGACACTGAAGAAACTTCAAGGTCGACTGAATCGTGTTCGACCACATCGGCAAAAGCAGGATGTTTTGCTGTTGCACGACAATGCATGTCAGTCAAAAAACCATGGAAGCGATCACAAAACTCGGATGGACAACACTGAGACACCTGCCTTACAGTCCTGAACTGGCTCCATATGACATCATCTCTTTGGGAAAGACTCTCTTCGTGGAACAAGGTTTGAAGATGATGACTCCCTTGTGCACGCTGCCAAACAGTGGCTCCAACATGTTGGTCCAGAATTTTACCGTGCGCGTATACAGGCGCTGGTTCCAAGATAGCGTAAGGCAGTTGAGAGGGATGGAAATTATGTGGAGAAACGAAAATATTGTTCCTAAAGGATGTATCTACACACTGTAAAACTTTCAAACATGTTGGATAAAAGATGGATTTTAAAAAAAGTGTGCATTTCTTTTGGAGTGACGCTCGTAGATAAACAAGAATGCGAGTTAATATTGCAGTGTCATCCAGTCGTGACTGTGTTTAAAATTTCAAGTATATAGCTCTTCAGCATGTTAGTTTAAAACCAGTGGAGGGCTTTATTACAAAAGCCAAGGAAGTCCATAAATGCGTTTTTTGAACTAATATCGCCTTGTTCTTCCTGTTTCATGGCGGACTTTCTTTCGGCAAACGATATGGATCCAAAGAAATATTCATTTGAAGATCTTACAGTTCTATGAAAAGCAGACTAGTTCTTTGTTATTTCTACAGAAGCCGGACAAGTCCGGGATTGGTAGCTTTCCTGTTCTCTCGCTGGACAGATGACTGCGCGCCACATTCAGAGGAAGCGTACCAGGAGTGCAGACGAAAAAGGACGGCGCCATCATGCACCTGCATTTTCCCACAAGTTGACAACTGAAGGCAGGGATATTCCAATCTGCGAAATAGCTCTCCTTAGCTGTCACAGTATGACCAAGCACAGAGTGAGCAGAAACCGGAACAGTATTGCAATGTATGGGCAGCCACCAAAAGATAAAAATGCTTCCCATAAAACCAAACAGAAATTAATAGAGCCGGTTGTTCAGTTGACTGAATATCATTTAAAGTCCTTTAAAGCAAGAGAACCACATTACAAAATTGAAAATATCTGCCAGCAGGTTTCACCACTAGTGATATGTGAAAAATCTCCCAAAAATGAGAACAGGAAGCACTGTTACCTAAACATGTTCATTAACACGCAATTTAAATGGACTTTTAACAAAATTGGTGTAATACTTGAATCGAAAGACGAAAAAAAATTGAATATTCAACTAAAGATTAACTTCCTGAAGAGTCCAAGGCCAAAATCAAAGTTTGCCAGTTTCTAGCGGGGAGCTCAAACAATACCTGTAACACGAGGAAAAGACAAAGTCACTACACTGTCTCGGTTCTGAACTAAAGTCCGTGTCCAGCACAGCATACAAAAATTTGTCTAAGTTTAAAAGTAAAAGTCAACGTGGAAGACATCTTCATGCCCGAAAGTGTCGTGCAGAGCAGGACACCTCCCGAGAAGCACGGAGTCGAAGGCGGACAGCAACGGCGGCTAGCTGTGGACATGGCGGCAGCAGCGAAGGAAGTACAAGTATATAACAACGAACACGAGACAGTATTATTTTCTTTACAACAAACACAAAATAGAGGTTTGGCTACTCCTGCTGTTCTCATTATTAGTTGTTATTCACCCGCACTCCCTTGACTGTTGTCATGACAGTCATCAACGTCAATCTGCCACTCTTCATTACAGTTTTCATCTGGGGTATCATAAGAAAGTCCTCATAGGAGGATTTGTTTTCTTCTTCCAGGAACTGCATCAGATTACAAAGATATCTGGCTTTAGTTGGCTGAATATCTGGATTCTTGTCGTACAACTGATGTACATCCAAAGTAATATATTCTGTAGTATGACTTCTCTTAACAGTTGTATGATAGAACAATAAATTAGACCAGTGAAAAATATTGAAACTTTATTTTCTTGATGTCCTGTAAATGTTACAGAAGTCCAAAAAAAGTGCTTCTTAGGAATTAACTGCAGCCTGTATATCTAAAAACGAACATAAGTGAAAACCGTGTTCTTGTTTAAAATCGTTTGGACGCTTTTCATAGTTCAGCTTAAATGGTGGAAAGCTTTCTTTCATCCCTAAATAATCACTATTTTGGACTTGTCCAGTTTTTGCTAATCAACCCCTCAATTACAAAACAGACTCACAAGAAGAACAATGAAAGGTGTTAGAAACGCTGTATCGTGAGAGACCAAAGCTAAAAATTATAATACGGTAGTGAGACGTGAGGCTCTGTATGGCACCAAAACACTTCAGCTAGGTCGGAAAGGTGGCGTAAACAAAACTATGAAAATAGAGAGAAGACTGGTTAGAAGCACACTTAAGCACAACAGAAACACAACAGTCCACGACCCAACAAAGAAATATACGGACGTGTATAGAACGTAAAACACAAAATGCACGTAACAGGAATTCCGTTCTGGAATGGATCATGATACACTGATGAAGTAAATCTTTAGTAAAATTTTGAAGCTGGAAAGACAACCAGCATGGTTTACACAGACTCTAAAAGACATCAAAGAAGCAAACATCAACGTAAAAGGCACACATCATTGGAATTTACTTAGGAACAAAATTCAGAAAGTGGTCTTGAGGGACGAAAGAAAGACAAAGAAAACGTCCTTGCAACATCGAACAGCTCCAAATGCAGAGATCTGAACATACGAAACGGATGTGGGCGAAGAATAAGAAGAATGTCTGCAGCAAGAATCGAAATACTGATTAAATATATTCTGTGAAAGAGCTATTCGAATGAAAATAAATAAAATACTACTAACGATGTTAACACGGTAAGTGCAATAACCCTACTTCCCAGAAATTTCGGTCAGTGGAAGCTTAGCGTCTCGACTTATCCTTAGATACTTCACCGCTGCTGAGAAAACGATGGTCAAACTTTTCGACGTAATTTGGGGACTTTTTTTTCAGTTCCTTCTGTTACCATGAAAGTCATTCCTTGATGTCTCTACATATGTCCTGTCATCCTGTCCCTTCTCCTTACCACTGCTTTCCCCATACTTCTTTCCTCTCCTATTCTGCGCAGAACCTCCTCGTTGCTTACCTTTAATTTTCAACATTCGTCTGTAGCGCCACATCTCAAATGCTATGATTCTCTTCTGTTTCAGTTTTCCCACAGTCCATGTTCGCAATCATACAATGCTGTCCTTCAGACGTACATTCTCAGAAATTTCTGCCTCAAATGAAGGCCTATGTTCTCTTCGTCAGGAATGGCCTGTTTGCCATTGCTAGTTTGCTTTTGATGTCCTCCTTAATCTGTCCGTGATTCTTTATTTTACTACCTAGGTGACAGAATTCCTTAATTTCATCTACTTCATGACTATCAATCATGATGTTAAGTTTCTCGCTGTTCTCATTTCTGCTACATCTCATTACTTTCGTCTTTCTTCGGTTTATTCTCAATCAGAATTGTTTACTCATTAGACTGTCCATTCCATGCAGCAGAGCAAGTAATTCCTCTGTACTTTCACTCAGAATAGTCATGTCATCAGTGAATCGTATCACAGACATCCTTTCACCTTGAATTTTAACTCCACTACCGAACCTTTCTTTTATTTCCTTCACTGCTTCTTCGATGTACAGACTGAACACTAGGGGAGAAAGACTACATCCCTTTCTTACACCCTTTTTAAAGCGTCATATAGCACATCCTCAATTTTCTTTTCCATTCTTCTGTATATTATTCTTGTCACCAACTTGGATGCATGGACTGTTAAGCTGATTATGCGATACACCTCACACTTGTCAGCTCTTGCCGTCTTCGGAATTGTGTGGATGATGCTTTTCCAAAAGTCAGATGGTTTGCCCCAGATTCACACATTCTACAAACCAACGTGAATAATCGTTTTGTTGCCACTTCCCCCAATGATTTTAGAAATTCTGGTGGAATGTTATCTATCCCTTGGCCTTATTTGATCTTAAGTCCTCCAATACTCTTTTAAATTCCGATTCTAGTATTGGATTCCCTATCTTTTCTAAATCAACTCCTGTTTCTTCTTCTATCACATCAGACAAATCTTCCCCCTCATAGAGGCTTTCTATGTATTCTTTCCACTTATCCGCTCTCTTCATTTAACAGTGCAATTCCCGTTGCACACTTGATGTTACCCACCGTTGCTTTTAATGGTACCGAAGATTGTATTGTCCGCAGCTCGTGGTCGTGTGGTAGCGTTCTTGCTTCCCACGCCCGGGTTCCCGGGTTCGATTCCCAGCGGGGTCAGGGATTTTCTCTGCCTGGTGATGACTGGGTGTTGTGTGCTGTCCTTAGGTTAGTTAGGTTTAAGTAGTTGTAGGTTCTAGGGGACTGATGACCATGGATGTTAAGTCCCATAGTGCTCAGAGCCATTTGAACCATTTTTGAAGATTGTATTGACTTTTCTGACTTCCGACAATCATTTCTTTTTTGATTTCTTAACAATTTTCATACAGTTATTTCGTCTTAGTTTACCTGCACTTAATATTTATTTCATTCCTCAGCAACTTGTATTTCTCTGTTACTGAGTTTCTCAGAACATTTTTGTACTTCCTCCTTTCTTTGGTCAATTGAAGTATTTCTTCTGTTACCTTCCTTGTACTTATGTTTTCCTATCAAACTTCTGTGATGGCGCTTTTTAGAGATGTCCATTCCTCTTCAAGCCCATATTCTCCTGTAACCTATTCTTCCACTCCTTCCCCTACAACTGCATTCCAGTCCCTCATGACTATTAGATTTTCATCTCCCTTTACTTATTGCATTACCCTTTCAATATCCTCATATGCTTTCTCTATCTCATCATCTTCAGCTTGCCACGTTGCATGTATACCTGAACTATAGTTGTCGCTGTTGGATGCCTTTTAGTGGGCAATAATTTCTTCGGGAAAGTGGTGCAGTGGCTACTGTTGCGGTTCTCACTTTTGCACTACGTGTTCAGTATCGGTTATTGTTTTTACTTGTCTGTAGAAGGTTAACTTGGACGAATGTTTTTTATCATTTTAGGTAATATAAGGACGTTACATTAACTGTAAAATTGCAGCTGAGTTTCATCATAAGTGTCATACTTTTATTAAACATGTATGTATAGTATATTCAGGTGTTACAATCATTTTAAATTCTCACGTTCTTATTTTTCATTCTTACATCCAATCTTAAATTAATTCTTATATTAAGATTTGATACATTCCGCTGGATACTACCGATTGTAGAAACATTCAAAATGTGCACATTAGTAGTTCGACAGAGAGAGAGCGAGCGCATTTTGTTAGTGTGGGTTGCCTACATCAGGGGCAAGTATGCACTCAGGTGCAAACCTATCATTCTCTTTTGATTGACAGGTAATCAACCTATTGTTCTCCTTTGATTGACAGGTACTTAACCTATTGTTCTGCTAAAAGGATCCTTCCTTTTGATTGACAGGCACTTAACCTATTGTTCTCTCACACCCTCCCACCCCTGTCCACCCTCAGGAAACCTCACCCCTCGCTGGTACAGGTATACTTTCAGGTCTGAGTTATTTGAATAGCCCCTCTCACTTGACTGCTCAACCAAATTGATCAATTAATTAATCTCTCCTCCTCTTGTAAACCCCTCCCCTCCCACCCTCCCTCCCAGAAATTGGCGGGAAAAAGACCCATTTGATCGGTCGTTTGGAGGGAATTCGATTGTAGTGTATGGAATTTCCATTCACTGCCTTGAATACCCCAAATTGTTTAAATAGCCAATATTCCACACATTTTCTAAATTGTTTAAATAATATTCCATACACTGCAATGGATTTCCTTACAAATTCTTTAACTAAATAAACAAACTATATTCCATACACTGCTGTAAATAACTAAGCAATATTCTATACATTGCTTAAATTGGTTAAACAATATTCCATACACTGAAATCGAATTCCCTCCAAATGACTGATCAACTGAGTCCTTTTCCCACCTGTTTCTGGGAGGGAGGGCTGGAGGCGAGGGGTTTACCAGAGGGAGGGAGGTTAATTAATTGATCAGTTTAATTAAGTAGTCAATCAAATTGATAAGAGTGAGAGGGGGTATTCCAATAACTCAGCCCTGAAAGTGTACCTTGTAGCAGTGAGGGGGTAGGTTTGCTGAGGGGGGAGGGGAGTGGGAGGGGTGGGGGAAAAATCGATTAAGTGCCTCTTAATCAAAAGGAAGTATACTTTTAGCAGAACAATAGGTTAAGTACCTGTCATACCTGTCAATTAAAGGAGAACAATAGGTTGAGTACCTGTCAATCCAAGGAGAACAATAGGTTTGCCCCTGAGTGCATAACTGCCCCTGATGAAGGCAACCCACACTAACGAAGTGCACTCTCTTTCTCTTTGTTCCACTACTCACATTCTCAACAACATAAGCATCGGGTGAGGGCAGATTAGCCACAGTGACATTTCTTCTTATGAACTTCACTCGGGAAACAAATGTTGTTAACATTACTAAATATTTCAAGCATTGGCAATGACCTTGTGGCAACCTCACATAATGGATCATTTTACCAGACGCTGGTGCTTTCAACTGATTGTGAATCAAGGTACAATACAGGAATTTCACTGAAAAGAATTTCAAGTAATTCTCTCATTCATTTATTGTTTTGTTAATTGACTCAGTAGATGTATAATTAGTAGACGAATAAGGACAACGTTATTTGAGTACAAGGCGCATTCAAGTTCTAAGGCCTCCGATTTTTTTTCTCTGGACAGAGATAGAAACATGCGCATTGTTTTAAAATGAGAACGCGTTCATTGTCAATACGTCCCAGAGATGGCAGCACCATACGGCAGATGGAATTTTACCGCCAGCGGCGAGAATGAGAACTGTTTTAAATACTTAAAGTGGCGACGTTTTCCTTACTTGAATAGCGGGCAATCATTCGTTTTCTGAATTTGCGTGGTGTGAAACCAATTGAAATTCATCGACAGTTGAAGGAGACATGTGGTGATGGAGTTATAGATGTGTCGAAAGTGCATTCGTGGGTGCGACAGTTTAATGAAGGCAGAACATCATGTGACAACAAACCGAAACAACCTCGGGCTCGCACAAGTCAGTCTGACGACATGATCGAGAAAGTGGAGAGAATTGTTTTGGGGGATCGCCAAATGACTGTTGAACAGATCGCCTCCAGAGTTGGCATTTCTGTGGGTTCTGTGCACACAATCCTGCATGACGACCTGAATATGCGAAAAGTGTCATCCTGGTGGGTGCCACGAATGCAGACGGACGGCCACATGGCTGCCCATGTGGCATGTTGCCAAGCAATGTTGACGTGCAACGACAGCATGAATGGGACTTTCTTTTCATTGGTTGTGACAATGGATGAGACTTGGATGCTACGAGGGCCGTTCAGAAAGTAACCTCCGGTTGATTTAAAAAAATACACCAAGTTTAATAAAAATATTTTAATATATACATCTTACAACTACATCTTTGCACTATTTTTCTACATAGTCTCCATAGCGATTGAGGCACTTATCGTATCTCTTCACAAGCTTTGAAATTCCTTCTGCATAAAAATCACCCGCTTATGCCTGGAGCCAGCCTGTGACCGCATCTTTGAGCTCTTCGTCGTCATCAAACCGCTGTGACCCGAGCCATTTCTTCAAATGCATGAAGAGGTGATAATCACTTGGCGCCAGGTCTGGGCTGTAAGGTGGATGGGTGATAACGTCCCACTTGAAGGACTCAAGAACGGCCGTTGTTCTGCAAGCAGAGTGAGGACGGGCATTATCGTGCAAAAAAACGATACCGGAAGTCAGCATACCACGGCGTTTGTTCTGTATAGCCCGTCGTAACTTTTTTGTTGTTTCACAGTACACGTCTTGATTAATGGTCGTACCACGTTCCATGAATTCAACCAACAACACCCCTTTGGCATCCCAAAACACCGTTGCCATCAGTTTTCTGGCAGAAAAATCTTGCGAGGCTTTTTTTGGTTTGGTAGGCGAATTTGAATGTGCCCACATCTTTGATTGTTCTTTTGTCTCAGGGTTCACGTACTTAATCCAGGTTTCGTCACCGGTCACGATTCTGTTTAACAATGGTTCTCCTTTGTCCTCATAACGTGACAGAAAGTCTAATGCAGAGGCCATTCTTTGAGTTTTGTGGTGGTCGGTAAGAATTTTGGGCACCCATCGTGCACAGAACTTACGGTAACCTAATCTTGCTGTCACTATCTCGTACAAGAGAGTCTTAGAAATCTGTGGAAAACCAGTAGACAACTCCGACATTGAGAAACGTCGATTTTCACGAACTGTTGCATCAACTGTCTGAACGAGTTCGTCAGTCACCAATGATGGTCTACCACTCCTCTCTTCATCATGAACGTTTTCTCGTCCACTTTTAAATAAACGTACCCATTCATGGACAACTCCTTCACTCATAACTCTTGGTCCGTACACGGCACAAAGCTCACGATGAATAGCTGCTGCAGAATATCCTTTGGCTGTAAAAAACCTTATGACAGCACGCACTTCACATTTGGCGGGGTTTTCTATTGCAGCACACATTTCAAACTGCCACAAAAACTAAACTAGCGCAGGTACGACGTTCACTCGACCACGGCTTGATGCCGACTGACCTGTTGAGTGCGTGAACGCACAGATGGAGTCGCTACTCCCCCCACAACCCGCACTGTGACCAATCGGAGGTTACTTTCTGAACCGCCCTCGTATTTTTCAATCCAGAAACAAAGCGCCAGTCAGCTTAATGGAAGCACACAGATTCACTGCCACCAAAAAAATTTCGGGTAACTGCCAGTGCTGAAAAAATGATGGTGTCCATGTTCTGGGACAGCGAGGGCGTAATCCTTACCCATTGCGTTCCAAAGGGCACTACGGTAACAGGTGCATCCTACGAAAATGTTTTGAAGAACAAATTCATTCCTGCACTGCAACAAAAACGTCCGGGAAGGGCTGCGCGTGTGCTGTTTCACCAAGACAACGCACCCGCACATCGAGCTAACGTTACGCAACAGTTTCTTCGTTATAACAACTTGGAAGTGATTCCTCATGCTCCCTTCTCACCTGACCTGGCTCCTAGTGGCTTTTGGCTTTTTCCGACAATGAAAGACACTCTCCGTGGCCGCACATTCACCAGCCGTGCTGCTATTGCCTCAGAGATTTTCCAGTGGTCAAAACTGACTCCTAAAGAAGCCTTCGCCGCTGCCATGGAATCATGGCGTCAGCGTTGTGAAAAATGTGTACGTCTGCAGGGCGATTACGTCGAGAAGTAACGCCAGTTTCATCGATTTCGGGTGAGTAGTTAATTAGAAAAAAAATCGGAGGCCTTAGAACTTGAATGCACCTCGTATACACTGGAAAACATTCTTGTAGTGATCCTCCGCGGACATGAGCAGAAAAATGAAAAATTAAAATGAAAGTAATAATCGAGTTTCCAACACAGTACACAGAAGCGTGAAGCTGGAATGCTAGCCACTGTGCGACCCTTCTACTTGAGCTACTCGTTAAAAGGCACGTTAAGTACCTCTAAAACATTGACCGTAGTTTTCTCAGAGGCGGTCGAGCGTCTACACATAAACCGAGACAGGTATTCGCTTATTCTGACCCTTCTTCTACTGAGAGAAGTTTCTCGGAAACAGGGTTATAGAACTGGGTACTTGCCGTCTTCTGCTCGTAACTAGAGGATTTGTATTGTCGAGTGGTGATTCTGGAAAGAGGCACAGCGCTGCAAATATCACTCGTGGATTCTACCTCCGTCAGGCGCTCTGAGCAGAATGACTAAGTGAGTAATGAATACACCAGACTCGTATTCGGAAGAATGGCGTTTAAAACCCCTTCCGACCATCCGGATCTACGTTCCCATTAGTTCCCTACATTGCTTAAAAACTCGCAGCGACAGTTGTGCTGAAAGGGCACGGCTAGTTCCCTTCAGCATCCTTTCCCAGTCCGAGATGGTGTCCGGTGTCTGGGGACCTAGTTTTCGACGGACTTTGAATCTTCCTCCCACAAAGCGGAAAAAGTCTTCTGCACTTTCAAGTCGACGGTTATATAGGTTGTTAGTAGTATAAGTGGAGATTGTGATCACTGATACCTTAAAATGTACCCAAGTGAGAGTGTTCGTTGTTTTTTCTGCATTACCAGTCTTCCTGCAAACACACCACTTAAGTTATTACGCAATATCGTCCGCACAGTTGTAAGTGCACCACTGAGCAGACTACGCCTGCCAGTATGGATTGACTGTTTTGCGACCATACGTCCGCACTTCAACACCTCAACTGCTGCACAGGGGAAAATAAGCCTTAATGACTTCCTCTTGCCACATGTGCTTGGAGGTACTACGCAGCCTAAAAACATACTAGCACAAATAGCTAAGAATTGTTAGCCTGAAAACAGCGCAACGAGACCAAAGAAAGTCTCTCCGAAGAGTCGTAATAAGCTTGATTAAATGAAACAAAAAATAATTCTGCAAATCAAGTTTTACTGTAATGTGTATTGTAATGTTGTTAAGTAAACAGTCATCAGTCTCCAACAAAAACACCTGCACATATATTCCTAATACCTGTAGAGCTACGTGTGTATTCGTTCACCAGATCATTGTTCCATGTGTGATTATGTGTCTGTAATAAATTACTGTGTTCCAATTATTTCTGCTGAATCAAGTGTAGATAATAGGGCTGTTCAGTCGTGCAGCACGTCGACACACAATACCCCTTTAGTTTTATCGCCTGTTGCTGACAGTTGGCATATCTGCCAAAAAACTTCGATCGTTTGAAGAAGAAGAAGGGTTGCACAAATCTTTACACTTACGTGGTTCGGAAGGAATGAGATAAGATGAAACGATAGCACCATTAGGAGTGCAATAATGATTAAGGAAGTCCTTCGAATTTTGTCTTTCACAAGTGTCATTATATGGCAATTTCGTACAAATAGGCATTAAACCACAAGTATAGTCCAACGAAACCAAAGAGACTTATTTTTTTGTAAGCATTCACGTGTCATATTCGATTTTTCAGTATAGTTTTCAGTCTGTAATGTGTGTAATTAATGAAGACGATTCTTTCTGTTTTAATTCCTCCGTCCAAAAAGAAGGATGGACTACAACAGGATTTGCAACAGTTTAGAAAGAAGGGAGGATGTCCCCTTCTTCTACGCAAGATAAAGCGTGTCGCGGAAAGTCGAATGAATTTAAAATGACGGTTGGTATATTACAACTTGTTGTACTACAAGTAATAGGTTCTGGACATTTAAGTTTATGGGTTTTGTCCGAAATTTCGAACGGAAGTTCGTTTTCTTTTGCTATCAAACTTCTGACTCGTTTGATGCTTTCCGCCACGTTTTCCCCTCCAGTGCCAATCTCATCGTCTCACCCACCGTTCTCAATTATTCGTTGTACGTATAATTTGCTGGATGTATTCTAACCTCCGTTTTTTATGCAATAACATGCAAGCTACTCTCTGATGTCTTAACAAAATTTCTTCCATCGTGTCCCATCTCCTGCTCGGGGCCTTCCACATATATTTCTCAGTTGCTAATCTGCGGAAAACCTCCACATTTATTGTCAGTGCACTTAATGGAAACATCATTCTGTAGCATCAGATTCACTTCATTTCCGGCGTTCCCATGGTCCGTGCTGGGTTCCAGACGAATATTCTCAGAAATTTCTTCCCCGAATTAAGGCATATGATTCGAGTAGACTTCTTTTGGTGAGGAATGCTTTCTTTGCTTGTGCTAGTCCTAGCTTCACCCGAAATTTTTCTTCGAAGGTAGTGGAATTGCTTCTCTTCGTGTACTACGAGGTCTCCCGCTTTGTTGTTAAGTTTATCACTGGTCTCATTTCTGCTACTCCTTAACAGTTTCGCATTTCTTTCGTTTACTCTGAACCCATATTCAGTATTCACTATACTCAGTAGATTGATTCCATTCAGTACGTCCGGTAATTCTTCTTTCACTGTTAATGAGTATAGCATGTTGTCAGTGAGTTTTACCATCGATATTCTTTCGCCCTGAATTTCTGACCGTCTTCCGCGACATGCTTTCTAATTCTTTCAATGCCTGTCTGATGTACTGAAGAGGTCGAAGAGAAGAGAAAGAACTCTTCGCTGTGTTACGCTTTTCGTAATCCGAGTGTTTCGTCTTTGGTCTCCTTTTCTGATCCTTACGTCTTGGTCATACTGCATGGTTTACACAGTTTATTTAACACTAGCTTAGTATCCAGCATTGCCTGAGGATGTATTTCTTCCAATCTTTTGTTAGTCCATCTCTTCCTTCCTCCTCTCACTGTCCATCTCCTACTCCTCTGTATCCATCGCCTCTTTATCCATCTCCTCTGTATCCATCTCCTCCACCCACTCTCTCTGTTCACCTCTTCCACCCCCTACTCTGTTCCATCTCCTATTGCTACTCTCTCTCTGTCTCCTCCATCCGCTTCCTCTGTCCATCTCCTCTTCTTTTCTTTCTCGGTGCATCTTCTCTACTCTCCTTTTTCTTTACATCTCCTGACCATTCACTCCACTCCTTCTCTCTGTTCGTCTCCTACTCGCATCCTCTGTGCCTATCACTTCCTAGCTCTGCCTTTATTCATCTCATCCTCTTCCCTTTCTCTGTCCTCCTGTCCCCTCATTCCGTCCATTCCCTTTCAGCCTCTCTCTGTCCAACTCCTCTCGCCTATCTGTGTCCATCTGCATTAGCACGCTTACCACAATAGGAGATTGGTCGTTCCTACTACTATAACGTTTGTACCATATTTAGTTGAGATCGTTCCTGGAATGTAGAATGTGCATCTTACTTGTGGTATTGCCCGCGTATGCAAAAAAAATGGCTCTGAGCACTATGGGACTTAACATCTATGGTCATCAGTCCCCTAGAACTTAGAACTACTTAAACCTAACTAACCTAAGGACATCACACAACACCCAGCCATCACGAGGCAGAGAAAATCCCTGACCCCGCCGGGAATCGAACCCGGGAACCCGGGCGTGGGAAGCGAGAACGCTACCGCACGACCACGAGATGCGGGCCCGCGTATGCACGTGTCGAATAAATTACATATAAACTGAACATATTTCACACGTATCTGTACATATATTTCAGCTGTGTCTGTTGCGAATTTCGGCCTGCAGTTTCATTTTCACACCGCTCACCGTTTATGACGTCGTATTCATGAACCATGAGTCATACGATGAATATATTGAGCGGTGTATGTGAATAGTGTCTGCGGAAAGCGTTGCGAATAGAGGTGGTAGCAACGAAGAAATAAATTTAATTGTCTTGCATGACGCGGCAGCTTTTCATACACGTCTGTGTTTATGACATTATATCTCCCGAACTACGTGTCGTACAATAATAAAATGTTGCTGGTACATTCAGTGGTATATGTGAATAGCATCTGCAGATTGTGTCGAGAATATAATTAGTAGTAAGGAAGTAATAAATTAAAACTTCATGCTTCATGTGGTAGTTTTACTCTGCAAATAACGAAAATGTAATATGTGACAAACTTTTTTTCCTTCAATAATTTCGTGGGGGTTGTCAGTGAGAAGTAGCTTCGTAAAAGATTCTGTGTAAAGTCTGTTGCAATTCACTAAGCGCTCTCATTCTCACACAATTGATGAATGAAGTACGGTCATTCGTGAGTTTTTCTACACTTCTTTTTCACCCCACCGAACCCCTTTGATAGTTAGGTGGTTCTTACCCTCAGGTCAGTTATCTAGAGACAGTAAGCGATACGTGTGTCATGTTTGGTTGTAATTGGCCCAGTGGTTTAGGAGGAGGTGTGGCACATCCATACATGCATACATACCTCCTACACAAGTATACAGTGTGGTCCATTGATAGTGACTGGGCCAAATATCTCACGAAATAAGCATCAAACAAAAAACTACAAAGAACGAAACTCGTCTAGCTTGAAGAAGGAAACCAGATGGCGCTATGGTTGGCCCGCTAAATGGAGCTGCCATAGATCAAACGGATATCAACTGCGTTTTTTTGAATAGGAACCCCCCCCCCTTTATATTACATATTCGTGTAGTACGTAAAGAAATATGAATGATTTAGTTGGACCACTTTTTTCGCTTTGTGATAGATGGCGCTGTAATAGTCACAAACTTATAAGTACGTGGTATCACGTAACATTCCGCCAGTGCGGACGGTATTTTCTTCGTGATACATTACCCGTGTTAAAATGGACCGTTTACCAATTGAGGAAAAGGTCGATACCGTGTTGATGTATGGCTATTGTGATCAAAATGCCCAACGGGCGTGTGCTATGTATGCTGCTCGGTATCCTGGACGACATCATCCAAGTGTGCGGACCGTTCGCCGGATAGTTACGTTATTTAAGGAAACAGGAAGTGTTCAGCCACATGTGAAACGTCAATCACGACCTGCAACAAATGATGATGCCCAAGTAGGTGTTTTAGCTGCTGTCGCGGCTAATCCGCACATCAGTAGCAGACAAATTGCGCAAGAATCGGGAATCTCAAAAACGTCGGTGTTGAGAATGCCACATCACCATCGATTGCAGCCGTACCATATTTCTATGCACCAGGAATTGCATGGCGACGACTTTGAACGTTGTGTACAGTTCTGCCACTGGCCACAAGAGAAATTACGGGACGATGACAGATTTTTCGCACGCGTTCTGTTTAGCGACGAAGCGTCATTCATTAACAGCGGTAATGTAAACCGCATAATCTGCACTACTCGGCAACCACGATGGCTGCGACAAGTGGAACATCAGCGACCTTGGCGGGTTAATGTATGGTGCGGCATTATGGGAGGAAGGATAACTGGCCCCCATTTCATCGATGGCAATCTAAATGGTGCAATGTATGCTGATTTCCTACGTAATGTTCTACCGATGTTACTACAAGATGTTTCATTGCATGACAGAATGGCGATGTACTTCCAACATGATGGATGTCCTGCACATAGTTCGCGTGCGGTTGAAGTGGTATTGAGTAGCATATTTCACAACAGGTGGCTTGGTCGTCGAAGCACCATACCATGGCCCGCACGTTCAGCGGACCTGACGTCCCCGGATTTATTTCTGTGCGAGACGTTGAAGGACATTTGCTATCGTGAACCACCGACAACGCCCGACAACGTGCGTCAACGCATTGTCAATGCGAACATTACGGAAGGCGAACTACTCGCTGTTGAGATGAATGTCGTTACACATATTGCCAAATGCATTGAGGTTGACGGACATCATTTTGAGCATTTATTGCATTAATGTCGTATTTACAGGTAATCACGCTGTAACAGCATGCGTTATGAGAAATGATAAGTTCACAAAGGTACATGTATCACATTGGAACAACCGAAATAAAATGTTCAGACGTACCTACGTTCTGTATTTTAATTTAAATAACCTACCTGTTATCAACTGTTCGTCTAAAATTGTGAGCTGTATGTTTGCGACTATTTCAGCGCCACGCATCACAAAGCAAAAAAAGTGGTCCAACTAAAACATTCATATTTCTTTAAGTACTGCAAGAGTATGTAGTAAAAAATGAGTGGTCCTATTTAAAAAAAACGCAGTTGATATCCCTTTGACCTATGGCAGCGCCATCCAGCGGGTCAACCATAGCGCCATCTAGCGGACCAACCATAGCGCCATCTGGTATCCCCCTTCAAGCGGGACAAGTTTCGTTATTTTTCGTTTTTTCGTTTGACGCTTATTTCGTGAGATATTTGTCCCAGTCATGATCAATGGACCACTCTGTATAAATCCATTTTTATAATACGTACTGATTACAAAATCATTTTCACAATACAGGAAACTCGGTATCGTACGCGGCTCCGTTCGTTGGGAATCACAAGGAGTTGGAGTTGTTTTTGGGAAGGAGACCAGACAGCGCGGTCATCGGTCTCAACGGATTAGGGAAGGACGGGGAAGGAAGTCGGCCGTGCCCTTTGAAAGGAACCATCCCGGCATTTGCCTGGAGCGATTTAGGGAAATCACGGAAAACCTAAATCAGGATGGCCGGACGCGGGATTGAACCGTCGTCCTCCCGAATGCGAGTCCAGTGTCTAACCACTGCGCCACTTCGCTCGGTAGGAATCACAAGGAACTACGTGCCCGCGTGTCGCCTATACATCTCCATCGCGCCACACCTCGCTCATGACTTAGCGACCGCACATCAATCGCGCCTAATTGGAAAGTTGCACGGCGCATCACAGGCTGTGACGGCCTGCTGAGGCCCGCAGTGGCCCACTGGCCGAGACACGGCAAGTAGTCACTCTCACACCGTGAACCACACCGACTGGAAACTTTTCCTTATT
The DNA here is from genome assembly GCF_021461385.2 of Schistocerca piceifrons. Lineage (NCBI taxonomy): Eukaryota > Metazoa > Arthropoda > Insecta > Orthoptera > Acrididae > Schistocerca > Schistocerca piceifrons. The sequence goes on along the minus strand of NC_060140.1, from coordinate 773,217,199 downwards.
CCTTCTGTGAGTAATTCCTAATAGGTTATGTCGTAATTCTACAGTGACAGAGCCGCGGCCTACCGCGATTACTGCTGTTTTCTCCGCGATATTGCTGCTCGAGTTGGTCAGGTGCCCAACACTTCCATCCGAATATCGAATCGACTGATCCAGGAGGCCAGAATTCAATGCCATGCATTATCTCGGTGGCTCCACACGCCTAGCATCTGGGCACAAATATAGTTCTCTCAGACGTAGAGGATCGTACAGCCACATCACATGCTTTGAACTAGAGAGTGGGCTTCGTTGATGCAAGGCAAGTATCCACACGAACAGTGTGGTGACGTCTGGAGCAGCACGGACTGTCAGCGCGGTGACCACTGACGCGGCAGCAGAGAGAAGGCGCACAGACAATGGTAACCCCACTCACATCACTGCACGCAGGAGTGGCACCATGCGAGCTTTAAAAGCCAGTCTCTTTTCTGCGTTAACCATCATAATGGCCACATCCGCGAATGGAGTCTCCCAGGGGACCGAATCTTTCTAGATTGCGTTCGGCATCGTAATACAAGTGTACCCAAAACCCTCACCTCTGGTTTACATAACTATGGGCCGCAGTTGTTACATTTGTGATGTATTAAGGCAAGTAACAGTGCCCTACATTCGATGTCTCTGTGACATTATATTTCAGCAAGGTAACGCAAAGACCATATGTTGCCATACCTCTATACAGGGCGATTCAGCTACACCTACGGATGTCTTTTTGTGCAAGCCGAACTACATCTGTATCAGCAACAGACAGACGACAGCCACGTTATCAGCGTAAGTTCCCTCTCAGACCTTTGAGCGGCTGTTAGCAAACGGAATCACAATTTTAAAAAATACTAGTGATTACTGGCCATGAGTAGCACGATATATTTGGGCCAAGAGATACCTTACCTCTGCCATACCTATCCAAGTGTATCCAGTCTTTCTTTGTGTAGCTGGCAGTGTAATCATCCAGATTTTGGCTGGATCTGTAGGTTTATTCCGTTTATAACACTTAATCCTTCGCCAATAGTTGAGAAATGTTGCCTTATAAACTGTGTTTCATCATCCGAAACAACGAAATTAACAGGAGATATCAAAGTGGGAAGCTATATATGTCAGTCGTTAGCCACGATCTGAAGCTAATATCATTCTTGAAGAATCGAGTTTTCGAAGATCACTAGTAATTCTTTTTATTGTTATTACCAGTTTCGACAGATCTGCACTGTCATCATCGGATCTTGTACGAGAGATGTTTATCCTTTTTGCAACGCTGAAAGCCGCATAGTGACGTTGCCAGGAAAAGCCGGCAAGTCACAAATAAAATTCCGCGTAATTAAAACAAACAACATGCTGTGCTAATGTCCCAGCATATATTTACCAGTATGCGTTAGTGGGTCTGCAATTCAGCGGATTATTCCAGTTTCCTTTCTTGGAGCCGGCCGCGGTGGTCGAGCGGTTCTGGCGCTTCAGTCTGGAACCACTCGGCTGCTACGGCCGCAGGTTCGAATCCTGCCTCGGGTATGGATGTGTGTGATGTCCTTAGGTTAGTTAGGTTTAAGTAGTTCTAAGTCTAGGGGACTGATGATCTCAGATGTTAAGACCCATAGTGCTCAGAGCCATTTGAATCCTTTCATGGGTATTGGTGTGACTTGTGGAACTTCCCGGTCTTTAGGTACAGATGTTCCGACGAGCGAACAGTTGTGTATGATTGCTAAGCATGGAGCTAGTGTAACAGAATAAAGGATTTTGATTAGTTTACAATCTGCACTGGATGCCTCCACTTTACTAAGTGACTTAAGCTGCTTCACTATACCGAGGGTATCTACTTCTAAGTTACTCATGTTGGCAGTTGTTCATGATTCTAATTCTTGAATATCTCCTTCTTCTAATTTTGTGAAGGAATTTCGGAAAACCGTGTTTAGTGACTCTGGCTTAGTGGCATTATCACCAGTGACATCACCATTGTTGTCACGCAGTGAAGATATTGATTGCATCTTGCTGCTGGTGTATTTTATACACTACCAGAATCTCTTTGTTGTAGATACTATTAAAAGCATCTCGCATTGAAGTTCGTACTAAATCTCGTGCTTCTGTAAAACTTCGCCAACCTTGGGGACTTTGCTTTCCTTTCAATTTGCCATGCTTTTTTCGTTGTTTCTGCAGCAGTGTTCTGACCCGTCTTGGGGAAGTGGGTGGGCCATTCTAGAGCTTGCATATAATGTTCCCTTTGTTGGAAGGTCGGGTGACATTATTTCAATTTATTTTTATGTTTAAAATTGTTCTATACATTAACACACTGATACTGGCATAAAATTTATAAAGATGAGTTTTTTGAAGTTACACTGTAGTGAAATTTTGAAAATGAATGATTTACAGTTTGTTTGCCTTCCACGTTCTTGATATCATGTCCTTTCCTTCATTGCTGTTCTTCGTTGGTTATCTTCGTCTTCTTCTTTGGTCGCCTTCGTGGCGGCGCTGGAACGGCGACGATTGTTGGCCCGTTGCAGTTTTCAGGAAGAGGTACAGCAGTCGGTGATTGCGGTCTTTCCTTCCGCGTCTTCTTTTTGCCCTGTTCAGCACCTGCTGAGGGGGCACATATAGATTTATCGTCTTCGGTGAGTCGGTAGTTGCGGCTGTCACGGTTCCCAGCGCACTTGACGCACGTCGCTGGATTGCGGAAATGTTTCGCCATGTGTCCTCTTTTCGAATCCTGCTGGGAGTGGTTCCATTTTTACATCAAATCTAGGTAGGTCGGTCACGCGGCAGAGGTAGGTGGCACCTCTTGTCGGTCCATCCAGGTCACAGCATCTTCTGTTAAGTGCATCGCCAGGATTTATAGCGGCGATGTTCGGGGTTTCTTGGTCCGCTGGTGCAGCCTCGCCGTCCCATCTTATCCGCGGCGAAGTGGCAGCCTGCCGAGTGGTGCAGTGCCGAGAGTCCATGGGAGACCTCGCAGTGGGGTCTTCACTTGCTTCGATTTCTTCTGAAGTTCCGTCCTGGATGCGTCTTTAATCAGCTAGTCTTTTAATATTTTCATTAGTGTTTCTTCATCGTTCAGGTTGAATGCGCGAATCTCCAGTGTAGCGTCTCGGAAGAGTTGGTGTAGCGTAACGGTCGGAAGACTAAGTACAAACACAAAGACAACCAATAAGGAATCACCAATGAGTGTCAAGAGGAAGGCAGCCTGATTAAACCACTGGCCTCCCTCATCTACAATCAAAGCGGCCATGACTCAACAAATATTTGTTTGTGGTATTTTTTTTTTCTAGCTTCGGATGTTTAAGAATACTGATCCTACAACACCCATTTAGGGTACTTCCGAAACACCGTTTCAGTCTGACAATTAAGCCAGACTTTTTTTATTCCAGTTTCAAAACAGGTCCGATAATCTGTAGTTATAGGGGGAAGTTGTACATATTAAGTTTATGGCTCAGTATGTAGATAAATACTCTCTACTGATAATTTTACAACTAGCAGTTCATATATGATGATACAACGTAAGTTGGTCACATAATTTACGCTAGTTTTCCATAGGTACACCTGTTTTCAGCACGTAAGATGTAATTTTTTGTTTTGAATACATGGGAACTGACCATCTTCCAAATAATGACAGTGTTCACGTTTAGCGCTTGTGGATCTGTTTATTGCTAAATTATGCACTTTATGTTCAGGCCATTACATGGGAAGAAAGTGGGTATTTACGAAGAAGTCTTTATGGAAGCACAGGAATTATTTTTTTATACTAGTTGTTGGAAAATATTGTGGGCTAGCGTAATGGTTGAAAGGTGCTAAATTTAATGCTGTCCAGGCAGATAGTGATAAAAAAAGACTATAATGTGGTGGACGAGTTTATTGCAATCGTTTAAATCTTTCTTTCGTGTTTGAGAACCTGGAGTGTTCTCAGATATCTAGCAGTATTACGTTTTAATGAGTTCAGAATGATCGCCAGATGACGGACAGGGGCGCTAAATACATAGCGACACGCATTTAGTCTAAATTAACACTGATTTTAATACTGGTACCGGCACTACAGAAACGTAACTGTTGTGAAATGTTACTGAGACCACTGTAGATTTTCTATTACATTGTTACGCCTCCGTCTTCGTTTTCCCCTTCCAACTGGCGTCCCAAGGAACAGATTGCAAATAAAATCTCGCACGAAATATTAAAAAAATAATTTATGACGTAGTTGTAATCTGATCGTAATGATGCAATAAATGGTTCAAATGGCTCTGAGCACTATGGGACTTAACTTCTGAGGTCATCGGTCCCCTAGAACTCAGAACTTCTTAAACCTAACTAACCTGAGGACGTCAAACACATCCATGCCCGAGGCAGAATTCGATCCTGCGACCGTAGCGGTAGCGCGGTTCCAGACTGTAGCGCCTAGAACCGCTCGGCCACCTCGACCGGCGTAATGATGCAGGAAACACTCTTAAACCCGCTGTGGTCTTAGAAATAAAAATTATCCCGTCGTAGCCGTTAAAAGGAAGAAACATTCTAATGTTTAACAGTTGAAATTAAATAAACTGGGTAATAGGAGTCGAATGGTCTCTAGGGACAATGATGTCATTCAACCGAATTCTTAGCAGACAGATTTGTAAGTGGTCACTCAGCCACCGTTACTTATTTTTCCCTGTTTGTACTGCTATTTCATTTTTAGTTTTATCTCCCTGTTTTGATGTGCTGTGTCCAATCTTGCAATTTGAACAATACCACTTCTCTCACGATTCGGCTCTGAATTGAACTTTTGGGAACGGGCGCTGATAACCTCGCTGTTGTGCGCCCTACAACACTAATCATCATCATCATCATCATCTTAGCAGACAGAACTTTCAACTGCTAAATTAAAAAAAAAAATACCGAAGCTAACTGCGTCTTGGTGGTCCACCTACTAATTTAGGGTGACATACAACTGAGACTAGATGTCATGGAACTCAGCCAAGCGGCGATGTTAAGTCACATTAACGGCTTAAGTTTATCAGAATGGCGTGTTGTATAGCACTGTTGTAATGGACGCCTATCGAACTCGCCGTTGCGATTGGCAGACTCGATACGAGGACGAATGTCTCACGAGCGGGGAAGGCAATTAAGCGGCACGCTAGCCATTCGACATTCGCCTCGATCAAGGACGAATCGAGCGGCCTCGGCGGAGTTCAAGCTATTTCAGTTCCCCCGCCCCCTCCTGCCCATTCGTTTCTATAAATACGGACCGCTATCCAAAACCCACCATCGGTTCCGTCTGCTGTAAACGAGAGGAAATAGTGCTCCGGGCAACTGAAGTCTAGCTTTGCGACAATTTAATTGCAGATGATGTACAAGCAACAGTTGCTTCCAAAGTTCCCTCAATGTATACACAGTTGCATAAGTTTCTATTGTATGTATCTCGTCTTTGTGATTCTCGACGGCGCTGCTTCACTGCTGTTAGCACTTCTAATTATGTAAAAGTAGGCCTGATTTAATGAAATTGCTTAACGTCCGTTATTAGAATTTGATACGTGATTCCTTAATCGTACCACACTTACACACCATATCTTAAATACCATAAAAGAGGAAGCGGGATGGAATCATGGTTGGTAGTCACAATTTATAACTGAGACAGTTTATTGACAACACCCGTTTAAAAAAAAATTGACAATTACAAATTGTGGTCGCGCCACTAGATAAAACTTTGGAGATACAGTTAGAAACCGATCGTACCCAGTACTCTAAGAAACAATTCCAAATTAAGAAAATATGGTTACTGACAAACGTGAGTACTTCAAACTTCCATATAGGACTTCCCTCAAAATAGATATAATGAAACAATTACAGGTAAAGGGTACACTTAATAACACTTGAACACTAGTGCCAAGCTAAGATGCCATTACATAACATGATAGAATCACTTAAATACAAAAATCTACAACAGACACACTGATCTTTGAAAAATAAATGTTTACCTGCTCAGACGTATTGTAAGTAGGCTGTTTAGGTTTTTTATTGGTAACGCCACCTCTGTATGAAAATCACTGGTTGTGCTGTGTGCAGTCTGTGGCTGCTTTGCATTGTTGTAATACTCGCCATTGTAGTGTTAGGCAGCTGGCTGTGAACAGCGCGTAGCGTTGCGCAGTTGGAGGTGAGCCGCCAGCAGTGGTGGATGTGGGGAGAGAGATGGCGGAGTTTTGTAATTTGTCATGAACTGATATATATATTATGACTTGTGATGATATTAAGGTAAATACGTTGTTTGTTCTCTATTAATATCTTTCATTTGCTAACTATCCCTATCAGTAGTTAGTGCCTTCAGTAGTTTGAACTTTTATTTAACTGGCAGTAGTGGCGCTCGCTGTATTGCAGTAGCTTGAGCAGCGAAGATTTTTGTGAGGTAAGTGATTTGTGAAAGGTATAGTTTAATGTTAGTCAGGGCCATTCTTTTGTAGGGATTTTTGAAAGTCAGATTGCGTTGCGCTAACAAAATATTGTGTGTCAGGTTAAGCACAGTCGTGTATAAATTGTTCAAAGGGGACGTTTCATATGTCGGCCCTTAGCCTAGGATACCTCACTGGAATCTTCTGATTTTTTTCTTGTAGTTTGTGTAATTAGTGTAGCTATTGTTTATTGCTAGCGCGTAATTATAGAGAGAATTTCCTTTGTAGTTGTAGTTTTTCATTGTTGTACAGTAAAACAGTTGTGGCATGCATGTAGATTTGCACCAAGTATTTCGCAGCTGCGCTGGCAATTAAGTAGACATTATTTCCATTGCTATGTTATTTTATTTTGCTCTTCAAATTGCGCTTTTGTGTGTTATCGTGTGAAATACTGTGACAATAATGGCGTGTGAAAAACGTAATACTAGGCTCCAAAGTAAACTGAGAAATGACAGTGAAGACGAAAGCAGTGTGTTAGCGCCGCAGAGTAATGAATTAACTAATGTTCAAAGTAGTAATTTGGTAATTGCGCATAGGGAAATGGAGCGGGCGGCAAACAATGGTGTAGACAGTGAAACAGGTAGTGAACAGGGAAGCGTTATCGATCGATTGGTCGGCAACAGCTCGCCTCAGGAATCGGGAATGACAGAACACAATATTGCAAATACTGCAGACTCAGGTTTTGGGTTCCCACCGTTTTCTCAAATGAGTCAAGACACATTTTTCACTTGTCAAAATGTGAATGTTGCCGGTGCAACTTCACTGCCGAAAAGCACCGAGGAACATGTTTCAGACACCAGTGCATTGTTATTACAATTAATGCAACATATGGGACAAAAGCTTGAAAAGTTAGACACAATGGAACAACATCAGAGACAAACACAGCAACAGTTAGACACAATGGAACAAAATCAGAGACAAACACAGCAAAAGCTTCAAAAGTTAGACACAATGGAACAAAATCAGAGACAAACACAGCAAAAGCTTCAAAAGTTAGACACAGTGGAACAAAATCTTAAAAAGTTAGACTCATTGGAACAAACACTTGAACAAACACGTGAAGATTTAACTACTGAGTTACATAACATTGAATCGAAATGTCAAAAAGTCTGTAATGACGTAAAAACACAAATTTGTGAGCATTTTCAACCTATTTTTTCGCGGCATGAAAATGCATTACAGAATCACGAAGCAGCCATAAAAGAACTGCAAATTATTGTTCATGAAAATCATGAGACCTTGCAAGCTAAATTTGACTCAGTTGCATCTACCGATTCGGTTACGCAACTTGCAAAAACTCAGGAAAACTTTAAGGACACAGTAGATACTCTGAAACTTGGTTCAGAAAAACACACTGAAGAATTAAGGACACTATCGGAGAAAGTAGCCGAACTTTCGGATCAGGTCACTAACTTATCTACAAAGGTAGATGATGATCTGAATGACACAAGACCCGTAGCCTTCACTGACACAGAAGAGTATGAACAAATAAGAAAATTCAAACAAAATCAGAATCAAATTAATACACAACACCAAAGAGAAATCCGGGAAGTACAAGATCAGCTGACACAGGTAATACAAGAATTACGTATTTCAGAGGACACTGGCGCTCCAACACGGGAAGAGGGACTTAGAAACACGGAAAAGCCGCAAAATAATAACACAGGGCATTTCGGAAGTTATGAAAGAAATTGGCAATGTGCACCGAATTTTGAGATGGAACGGCCGACGCAACCTAACAATGACCGATATACGACTCGCCGACATGATGATTTTGACTATATGCTGTTCATTACTACACGTAAATTCAAAACATTTAAGAATTCTGGCAACGACATTCATCCACAAGCATGGCTCCATCAATTCTCTCATTGTTTTCCTCCCAACTGGTCGTTAGAACACAGATTAGAATTTATGTGTGGCTACTTGGAGAATGAACCAGCTGTAAGAATGCGATCGGTAATTCACGATTGCCACAGTGAAGGAGAGTTTTACCATTCCTTCCTCTCAGCATATTGGTCTCAAGCTACACAAGACCGTGTAAAACATAGCATCATGATGATGAAACACTTTGAACAATCTGAATTTTCCAGTCTTGTCAAATATTTTGAAGACATGTTGCATAAGAATCAATATCTTTCAAACCCATACAACCCCTCAGAACTCATCCGCATTTGCTTACTCAAATTGCCTGAACATTTACGACACATTATTTTAGCAGGACGTTGCAAAGACGACATTGAAGCATTTCAGGGACTGTTACAAGAACTGGAAATTGACACAGACCGTCGCGGGATGCGAAAACAGGAAAACAATCACTACAGGTCACATACGTCACAATTCCGCGATGACAGAAACAATAACTGGACACGACAAGGCTATTCTTACAATGCAAATCGTGACCAAAACAGACACCACCCATATGACAACCACTGGCAGAGTAATAATAGTTACAAAGAAAGATCACATTTCTGTAGTAATGAATATGACAGAGACAATCATAGAAACAGACAATATGGTAACCAGAACTGTTATTATCAAGGGAGACAGAATAACTTCAGACGCAACAGTTCAGCGCGCAGTTACGATTCAGGGAGAAATTCTCCACCACTTAACCGACAAGAAAGAAACTACAGGAACTACCGACATGACGACAGACGATGTGATCGTAACGACAGACCTGAATTACATCAGAACTGGCGGGATTCAAACAGAGCAGGTCCCTCTCGAGGAGGTGAATTTGTAGAAGTTAGGTCTCCAAATCCCAATAACGACGCGCGCCAACAAAGAGGCAGACAATGACTCGCACAGCAGGCAGCTGCGTGCGGCCGCTGGCTCAGGGAAAAATAACAAAGACGCTAGCCTTGAGAAAAGATTTAGCATTCTTTACCGATGTAAACAACATGATAATTGCTTTGAAGTTGAAAGTCTGCGTACTAGGAAGAGTAAAGGATTGTACCACACTTCACATGTAAAACCGCTTACTGAGAGATAATCTGCTTTTTAACTTTGTCTTTGCCATATAACTTTTCACTTTACATTACTAGTATGCTGTGTTAGACTTAAGAATCTGTTAACATGCAACAATGTTTGAAGTTAAATATCCAGTCAAGAACCAAGAGAACTTATTTAAACAGAAATTACGAATGCATTGTTATAGTGAACAGATGACACAGTGTTGTATTTGTACATTCTTGCTTGTTAGTTGCACGATTACGTAACGACTATCAGGCTTACATACTTAGGACACATACTGGTACTGCTAATGAGATTTTAATGCAACATTTTGGTTTACTTGAAAATACATTCTGGATTTAAAGTACTTTCTGTGAGATACCAGATGACACAGTGGTTAGTTTATGTGACAGCTACACGGTTTTATCACGACGCTACTAATAAGTGACAATTTACAGTGTTGCTTTTGCGATGTATCTGTTTTATATCTGCACAGTTTTCTGAATTCTTCTGGAAAGAAAAACATGTTTTAGTAGTAACTTTTGTGGTATAGCAACAATGAGACATCCTTTTTCGTGGCACAACAATACGTTACTGTACAGTACTTTCTTCATCACGCCAATAAGCAAAATAACTACGATATCTATACGCAAAGCATTTCACTTTTGTTTATCATGAGGTAAGTACATTGACTTCTGCAGAACTTAGCTTTCGGAGGACAATAACTACGACACTTCCACAGAGATTATCTTACAACAAGATGCACATTTAGCGCTACAGGACACGCATTTCAGTGATTAATTTTGTACTTAAAACATTTATTTTTAAAGATTTTTGAATTACAAAGAAAGTTTTCCGTGATACATTTCATTCCATTGCTGTAATCTGTAACACCTGAGGGTATAATTACATTTATCCTCAGGGGGGTACACGCTTACTTTGTGTACCATGTGTGTGGCAACCACAAGGAACCCTAGCTAATATGGTATTCGCTTATACAACTTTACACATCGGTACCATATTTCTCTAACACAGAATTACACAGCTATCTGATCATTTAACTGAGAGATAAACTTTTTTTTACTACGTCAGTGACAGATGTTTATGCAATTACACAGTTGGATAACTTCACACTTATGAAATTGTATTTTGTCTGTACTGTGTGAACTGTTCATATTTTTTTTTGGAACCATTGTGATACTATGAGAGCTTTGAATGATGTATTTGGTATGGGATCATGATTTTTAAAGTACGTTTGAGGCAGATGACACTTTTGACATGAGCAGAGAATTTTTTTTAATTATTGGAGGAAGCTACGACGATTTTGAGATTTGACTGAGGTGTTATGACGTTATTTTTACGACGACGATGTGTATTATGCTGCTGAGGTATGTTTATGATTAATAAGCTGGTGCTATATGAGTTATTTGATTAAGCCACGTAGCTGTTATGATGAAATATTGAAGAAGTGTCGACGAATATGGAAAGGAATAATGAGTAGTGTTTAGGGACTCTGGTTTGTGAAAAAGGTTGTTGGAAACCAAGATTCGTACTTTAAGAGTTTTGAAATGTGCGTAAATGCGTGACTGTATTACAATGCTGACGAATATTTTATTTGGACACATATTTATAGGATTTTCTTTCTACAGATTTGCAACGCTAATTCTTGACCTGTGAAATATTTTTATGTGAGACTGTCACTGTAGCGGAAACTGGTGTCGTAAATATTTCCGTAAGAAAGTTAAGTGACCACCTGCACGTAATGCGTCGCGGGCACCCACCTCGGCGACAGCCGCCTGAAAAAAAAAAAAAAAGCCATTAGCCTTTCAGCGGCACAGGTAGAAAAAAAAGGGAGGCCATTAACCTGGCTATTGACGTTCCTTTGTAGAGAGCATCGCAAATATTACACGCTCATTACCTGAAAACATATGGTTACTCGTACTTTGTGCTAATTACTGAAATGCTTATGAATTGATGGGAAATATTCGTATATCTGCACACCTGATTATGACAAGTGTCTTTCTATGAGAGTTGAGAGCTACTGACTTACGAAATGCCACATGACTATTGAATGATGTTTTTATGCTTTGGTTTGCGTAATTGCTTATTTCGTTTGACATCTGTTTTCCAGCTGTGTTGCAGCATTGGTTTCATAAAATAAAATTAAATGCATTTGCTAATGTGAACACTTTCTGTCAACAGATCTGTTAAATAATAATTTTGTGATCCACATTCTTCAAAAAAGGAGCACTTGGAAAGGAAAGAACAATAAGAAGGGACTAGTAACAGTAACTGTATACATAATATTCTTTTCAAGTACATGGTAATATTTCTTTTACAATAAGTTGTTGTAGTGCACCACTTTAATTACTTAGACATTAAGATGCGATTATACATTTCCCTTATCTGCATTGTTATCTTTACTGTAATATTTTTTCTGCTTGAGCTATGTCATGTTTAGATATAAGCTGCTGTTTGCCAGGCATAGTGCTACTGAACTTTAATTTGTGTTACTCTGCTAAGCCAGATTTATTTTTTTGTTTGCTGCGCATTGCCTCATATTAGTTGTAATGTTGAATTGCTTAGTAATTTAGATTTACTGTAGCTTGCTTTGCGATTTTCCATTTTTTTTCATTGCTGTTTATATTAATTGTTTTATGTGCTGCTGGATTGCCTCGTCCCTTAGTTAAGCATCTGAGCTCAGTAGATTTAAGTTAGCTTAAGAGGGGTAGACTATATAAGAAACTGACTATGGAGAGTAGGTAAAGAATGCGTTGCGAAGTTATATGAAACAGACTTGGGACAAAATGAGTATTGTGCACTGAGAAATAATTATATTGAAAAAAAATGTGAATAGAATACAGAAAGCAGGTATAGATAGGACTTTTTGAGAATAATGTTGAATGAAGGGAGATCTCCAAGAAGTAAAGAAAGTTTTGTTTGCAAAATACTGCAGTACAACAAACCCTGTCCTTTCCTTTTGTATTATCCCACTATATGTTTGTGTACCCTTGTGTATTTGTTTTCTTCCTGTCTCTGTGTAGTTTCATAGAATTTTTTCTTCTTTTAAGCTACATTCACTATGATGAGGAATACTGTTATCCTCAAATATAATTGGCATTAATAATAGGTTATTTACTTTGTAAAGATGTTAGACATTATTCATTCTGTTTAAATGCTCATGTGTGAAGTTGATGTTTCGCAAGTTATTCTGATCTTTTATGTATTTACTAATGTCATAATTCCTGTAACACTGATGTATATGTTCATTTCTATTCTTTTGTAAAGCCCCTATTACTACAAATGTTATCTGTATTATTATGTTTCAATGATGTTTTCTGTATCTTTGTAATTGTATTCTCATGCTATAAAATTGTACTTGACACCAGTTCATCAAATTAAGTAACTTGTAAGCATTCATTTCACTGCACACATTTCAGTTGGTCATAGTATATGGACAATATGTGAGAAGTAGGGACTGATAGTGTTTCCACGTGAGTTAATAATTCAGCAAGGGACTGGATAACAGCATTGCTGGTTCTAAGGACAATTCCAAAAACTTTGTGAGTGCACAAGTGGTGGTTATGGACTTGCTATATTATCCGCAAGACTCTTCAATGGTGATTGTGCACCTGCACAGTCACAACAGATGGCTGTTGGCTATCTCTACAAGGACTACAGTGGGTCTACATCAACCATCAATACCATCATCTCTACAAGGACTGCAGTGGGTCTGCAGCTCTGGTGGCCCACCAATACCGTAATCGCTACCAGGACTACAGTGGGTCTGCTCTGTGATGACCTACCAATACTCTTCAAAACGTCGAATGACTCTGCTGTGGGTTTGCTATGTTGTGGCCCATTACCTGTCAGCATGTCAAGAGTCAGCACTGTCTTTCTGATGGAAGGACACTACTTCTTCAAGACTGCATGGAAATCCACTACTTCTGTGTGCATTCTCTTTTACTGTTCAGACTTTGAAAAAAAAAAGAAAAACACTGTAATTTTACTGTGATGAATCGGGACTGTCTTTATGGACTGTGAGAAAATTTTAGCTTTTGACCAACATTGTATCAATAAGTGTGTGCCTTTGATTTCTTTGTTATTGTAATTGTGAAAAAATTTTTAACAAATATGTATTGGCCAGTGCCCAAAAAAATTTGTAAATTTTATTGTGGGGAGCATGGGGGCTATGTAAGTAGGCTGTTTAGGTTTTTTATTGGTAACGCCACCTCTGTATGAAAATCACTGGCTGTGCTGTGTGCAGTCTGTGGCTGCTTTGCATTGTTGTAATACTCGCCATTGTAGTGTTAGGCAGCTGGCTGTGAACAGCGCGTAGCGCTGCGCAGTTGGAGGTGAGCTGCCAGCAGTGGTGGATGTGGGGAGAGAGATGGCGGAGTTTTGTAATTTGTCATGAACTGATATATATATTATGACTTGTGATGATATTAAGGTAAATACATTGTTTGTTCTCTATTAATATCTTTCATTTGCTAACTATCCCTATCAGTAGTTAGTGCCTTCAGTAGTTTGAACTTTTATTTAGCTGGCAGTAGTGGCGCTCGCTGTATTGCAGTAGCTTGAGCAGCGAAGATTTTTGTGAGGTAAGTGATTTGTGAAAGGTATAGTTTAATGTTAGTCAGGGCCATTCTTTTGTAGGGATTTTTGAAAGTCAGATTGCGTTGCGCTAACAAAATATTGTGTGTCAGGTTAAGCACAGTCGTGTATAAATTGTTCAAAGGGGACGTTTCAGTATTAATAAAAAATTAGTAAAAAAGGCTGCACAAGGAACTCAGCAGACGCTATGCAGTTTAAGGTTTAGCCAGTTGCAGTCCTAAATACACTCCTGGAAATGGAAAAAAGAATACATTGGCACCGGTGTGTCAGACCCACCATACTTGCTCCGGACACTGCGAGAGGGCTGTACAAGCAATGATCACACGCACGGCACAGAGGACACACCAGGAACCGCGGTGTTGGCCGTCGAATGGCGCTAGCTGCGCAGCATTTGTGCACCGCCGCCGTCAGTGTCAGCCAGTTTGCCGTGGTATACGGAGCTCCATCGCAGTCTTTAACACTGGTAGCATGCCGCGACAGCGTGGACGTGAACCGTATGTGCAGTTGACGGACTTTGAGCGAGGGCGTATAGTGGGCATGCGGGAGGCCGGGTGGACGTACCGCCGAATTGCTCAACACGTGGGGCGTGAGGTTTCCACAGTACATCGATGTTGTCGCCAGTGGTCGGCGGAAGGTGCACGTGCCCGTCGACCTGGGATCGGACCGCAGCGACGCACGGATGCACGCCAAGACCGTAGGATCTTACGCAGTGCCGTAGGGGACCGCACCGCCACTTCACAGCAAATTAGGGACACTGTTGCTCCTGGGGTATCGGCGAGGACCATTCGCAACCGTCTCCATGAAGCTGGGCTACGGTCCCGCACACCGTTAGGCCGTTTCCGCTCACTCCCCAACATCGTGCAGCCCGCCTCCAGTGGTGTCGCGACAGGCGTGAATGGAGGGACGAATGGAGACGTGTCGTCTTCAGCGATGAGAGTCGCTTCTGCCTTGGTGCCAATGATGGTCGTATGCGTGTTTGGCGACGTGCAGGTGAGCGCCACAATCAGGACTGCATACGACCGAGGCACACAGGGCCAACACCCGGCATCATGGTGTGGGGAGCGATCTCCTACACTGGCCGTACACCACTGGTGATCGTCGAGGGGACACTGAATAGTGCACGGTACATCCAAACCGTCATCGAACCCATCGTTCTACCATTCCTAGACCGGCAAGGGAACTTGATGTTCCAACAGGACAATGCACATCCGCATGTATCCCGTGCCACCCAACGTGCTCTAGAAGGTGTAAGTCAACTACCCTGGCCAGCAAGATCTCCGGAACTGTCTTCCATTGAGCATGTTTGGGACTGGATGAAGCGTCGTCTCACGCGGTCTGCACGTCCAGCACGAACGCTGGTCCAACTGCGGCGCCAGGTGGAAATGGCATGGCAAGCCGTTCCACAGGACTACATCCAGCATCTCTACGATCGTCTCCATGGGAGAATAGCAGCCTGCATTGCTGCGAAAGGTGGATATACACTGTACTAGTGCCGACATTGTGCATGCTCTGTTGCCTGTGTCTATGTGCCTGTGGTTCTGTCAGTGTGATCATGTGATGTATCTGACCCCAGGAATGTGTCAATAAAGTTTCCCCTTCCTGGGACAATGAATTCACGGTGTTCTTATTTCAATTTCCAGGAGTGTATTTCATAAAACAAGTTCATGTACAAACAGGTCACATACAATATATATATCTATTAATCCGCCTTGACGGAAAGAAGATAAATACTAAACTTTGGAAGGGGATATGTGAATAACTCCGGTAGTGGCCAGGTTCTCAAACACTGCCAGGCCTAGACCTCGGGTGACATTTCACTCCCCGCCAAGGTGCTGGCACAATTAAAAGTTTCTGCCCGAATCACAAAGACATTCCAAGAACTCTGAAACATAGAAACACTCGGCAAAACCTTTGACTCACACATGGACAACTGTATTAATAGATTACACGCTTTAAAAACAGTAACATAAAATCATTTGATTGAAAGAGACACAAAGCACTAGTAAAACTTCTGAGAAAATTTTCAAGTAACGGCTACCATTTAATTAGGCCAACTGAACTCTTCCACACCGTCTTAAGGTTCCACTATGAAAGTCTCGCCATAATACACTACTGGCCATTAAAATTGCTACACCACGAAGATGACGTACTACAGACGTGAAATTTAACCGACACGAAGAACATGCTGTGATATGCTAATGATTAGCTTTCCAGAGCATTCACACAAGGTTGGCGCCGGTGGCGACACCTACAACGTGCTGACATGACGAAAGTTTCCAACCGATTTCTCGTACACAAACAGCAGTTGATCGGCGTTGCCTGGTGAAACGTCGTTGTGATGCCTCGTCTAAGGAGGAGAAATGCGTAACATCACGTTTCTGACTGTGATAAAGGTCGGATTGTAGCCTATCGCGATTGCGGTTTATAGTATCGCGACATTGCTGCTCGCGTTGGTCGAGATCCAATGACTGTTAGCAGAATGAATCGGTGGGTTCAGGAGCGTAATACGCAACGCCGTGCTGGATCCCCACGGACTCGTATCACTAACAGTAGAGATGGCAGGCATCTTACCCGCATGGCTGTAACGGATCATGCAGCCACGTCTTGATCCCTGAGTCAACAGATGGGGACGTTTGCAAGACATCAACCATCTGCACGAACAGTTCGGCGACATTTGCAGCTGCACGAACTATCAGCTCGGAGACCGTGGCTGCGGTTATCCTTGACGCTGCATCAGAGACAGTAGCGCCTGCGATGGTGTACTCGACGACGAACCTGGGTACACGAATGGCAAAACTTCATTTTTTCAGATGAATCCAGGTTCTGTTTACAGCATCATGATGGTCGCATCCGTGTTTGGCGACATCGCGGTGAACGCACATTGGAAGCGTGTATTCGTCATCGCCATACTGGCGTATAACGCGGCGTGATGGTATGGGATGCCATTGCTTACACATCTCGGTCACCTCTTGTTCGCATTGACGGCACTTTGAACAGTGGACGTTACATTTCAGATGTGTTACGACCCGTGGCTCTACCCTTCGTTCGATCCCTGCGAAACCCTACATTTCAGCAGGACAACGTACGATCGCATGTTGCAGGTCCTGTACGGGCCTTTCTGGATACAGAAGATGTTCGACTTCTGCCCTGGCCAGCACATTCTCCAGATCTCTCACCAATTGAAAACGTCTGGTCAACGGTGGCCGAGCAACTGGCTCGTCACAATACGCCAGTCACTACTCTTGATGAACTGGGGTATCGTGTTGAAGCTGCAAGGGCAGCTGTACCTGTCCACGCCATCCAAGCTCTGTTTGACTCAATGCCCAGGCGTATCAAGGCCGTTATTACGGCCAGAGGTGGTTGTTCTGGGTACTGATTTATCACGATTTCTGCACCCAAATTGCATGAAAATGTAATCTCATGTCAGTTCTAGTATAATATATTTGTCCAGTGAATACCCGTTTATCATCTGCATTTCTTCTTGGTGTAGCAATATTAATGGCCAGTAGTGTAATAAAGTTTAAAATCTCCGAGTGCGTCGATGAACAAACAATGACGACTTATTACACATCAGGTACGCAATACGAGGGAGCGCGTTCCACAACTTCACCGCATCCCTTCAAATTTTGTTCCCAGCGAAGTCACAGAATTTGTATCTCCAAGCTGCCCATGCGGGCAAAACGCCCAACCAGTTTCACACCACAACGTGGAACGGTCATCACACTCGTTCGGCAGCCGTTGACACTCGTCTCCCTGCGAATGTCACGAGATTTCGAGGGTTACCCGTCGAAGGCTAACAACCAACCCGCTTCGCCTGCGAAGCCGCGAGATAAGACACGCGAAAAGCAAAGATAGCTTACCTCGACGACACTCCATCTCAACGATGCATGAACAGAATAAGTCTGGCGCCAGTTCGCCACGGCTCAGATTCATATTACTTGTATCACTTTCGCAATAGATAAAATCACGTTAGATACTTCCTAAATATTCTCCTTGACGGACTGAAAGATGGAGCACTAAGACGAAAAAGGGGAAAATAAGTCATTGGGCGTGATCGAATAACAGAAGCCCATCTCAGTACCCGACGTCGCTAACGTAGACCTGTGTGATGGCGTTCGACTATGAGACCGCCAATTTTATTTCTGGTGAAGATGGAAAAAAATTTTCATTACTAGTAAATGGTCGGCAAGGGCTCCCAGTGGCGTAAAGTTCGTGAGCACCAGACTTTGTTCTCCTGCCCTGGATTAAATTCCACAACTTCCAGCATTGTCTGTGAGATGAGGGCTCATTGATGGCGATACGTCCGTTGGGTAGGGACGCTAAACTCTGCAGTTCCCTTGGTGCTTTTCGAAAGGTGTAAGGCTATGCACCGGCGTCAGGGTTAACCCTCTCTCTTCTCTCATCATCGTGCAACTTAGACAGGACTCTCCACAATACACTCATCCCTTGCATTCACCTACACTCAACAACTCTCACTCAAAATGGAAAGGGGCCACTATGCGCTGAGGAATAAAACCCCTTCAAGGCAGCGAAACTGACCTTCTTGGTCTTCCAGACAACAGTCAAACACGACTTTCTTTTTCGTGAAGCGGTCATTTCAGCTTTCAGTTCGTGGAAAACTCAACACGGTGACCACTACGGGATTTGAACTCAGGTCCCCATAGCACGCTAAGTAATAGTAATTCCGTCACAGGCTCAGTTTTCCGTATTAAAACACTTTTAATGATTGCAGACCACAGTTAACCACATTTTGACAAATAAAAAACTTTACACGCGCCCAAACTATATTGTTGTCCAGATTTCTAAATCTATCTCTTAAATGCTAAATATTTGGTGGAGTCTTCTTATTAATATAGTTTCCCGAAGAAAACGTATATCTATACAACTAACTCTTTGATCAAACAGCTAGTTAGAAAACAATGGGAATGGAAAGAAAATGCATCTCCTTCTGCTAGCCAAATATCATTCAAGCCACTGTATAATTTGTTTCCTTAATGGACTTTATGCTTCACTTTTGGCGAAATAATAATTTTAAAAAATCTATAAGTTTTGTGAGTGCACAGAGATCTGAAAATAAATGTGATTCTATGCACTTAATGTCAATTTATCTGAGAATAAATATAAATCAGTTTTTTACTCAACTTTGTTGATTATGATGATGCATTTTTGTTGTTTACATTCATACTGCAGTGTCTTCTTACGTTTTCCAGGGCTGAATTTTGCTGCTGGTGCCCAGCATTGGCGGTGTTGTATTTTCAACAATAAAGTAAAAATTTCGTCTCTCTTTACGGACTGTAATCACTAAAGCTGATGAGTACATAAGAGACAGACTCGTACAATAACTCTCTGAACTTTTTTAGCAGCTTTTACTTAGTCGCGAAGATAGACGGTGGTCCAGGAAATACACAATTTGTTTCTTTAATTTCAGTGGATAGTCACAAAAATTGTCAATAGACCGTCGATTTCGGTCCATTGGGACAAACTTCATGTTTGTGTAAGACATATGAAGTCTCTGAACTGTACTTCAGACACATAATGACTCCCACCCCACATAAGTTGGCTCCTAAATAACCTATCATACTAAATGATACAAATGTACTCTCTGTACAGTCACATTAGTTTACATTTATTTTGTAGCACTACTTCTGTATGATAACGAGTGCTTTATATTTCAGCTTTTCTTTCATGGGTTAAAATTTTACGAATTGTAACTATCGGCATACTGTTTTGTCTAAATGTAATATCATGGTATTTCTTTCAATTTAGGGTTTCATAATTTCGCTAAATATTTAGGAAATATTACAGTCCACAACTTCATGACTAAAATATTCCCATTCAATGATAAAAATTAAATACATAAAATGTCGCTGTGGTTCTTTCAAATTACGACTAAAAAATTTCGCTAAATATTTACAAAATGTCGTAGTCGACAGTTTGAAAATTAGACTGAAGTATTCTCATTCAATTGTAACAATTCAATCAATAACGCCGATTTGCAGTAGTATTTTGGAAATATGCTGTGTTCAAGCAATGTGAATTACCTTGATGAAAACGATTTATTAACAAATAGTCAGTACCCAAACAGGAAATGTCTTCTTGTAAAACACAACTAACTCTTTATTCGCAGGAAGCAATGAGTGCTATCGACAGGGAACGTTAAATTGATTCCATATTTTTAGATTTCCAGGAAGCTTTTAACACCGTACCTCATAAGCGACTTATTATCAAATTGCGTGCCTATGGAGTATCGTCTCATTTGTGAGACAAGATTCGTTATTTGCTGTCAGAGAGGTCACAGTTCGTAGTAACTGACGGCAAGTCATTGAGTAAAACAGAAGAAATATATGGCGATCCCTAAGAGCGTGTTATATGCCCTTCGCTGCTGTTGATCAACATAAACGACATAGGGGACAATCTGAGCAGCCCTCTAAAATTTTTTGCAGATGACCATATCATTTACGATCTTATAAAGTAATCGGATGTTCAAAACCAATTGAAAAAAGATTTAGATAAGTTATCTGTATGGTAAGAAAAGTGTGAAGTCATCCACATGAGTACTAAAAGAAATCTGCTAAATTTCAGTTACTCGATGAATCACACAAATCTAAAGGCTGTAAATTCAGCTAAATACTTAAGAATTGGAATTGCGAGTACTTCAAGTTGGAACGATCACGTAGATGCTGTGAAGAAAGCAAACCAAAGGCGGTGATATATCAAATGGTTCAAATGGCTCTGAGCACTATGGGACTTAACTTCAGAGGTCATCAGTCACCTAGAACTTAGAACTACTTAAACCTAACTAACCTAAGGACATCACAAACATCCATGCCCGAGGCAGGATTCGAACCTGCGACCGTAGCGGTAACGCGGTTCCAGACTGTAGCGCCTAGAACCGCTCGGACACTCTGGCTGGCGGTGATTTATCGGTAGAACGCTTAGGAAGTGTAACAGGTCCACTAAAGAGACTGCTACCACGATGCTTGTTCGTCCTCTTCTAAAGTACTGCTGCGCGGTGTGGGATCCGCATCAGATGGGACTGACGGAGGTCTTCGAAAAAGTTCAAAGAAGGGCAGCTAGTTTTGTATTACCACGAAATAGGGGTAAGAGTGTCACGGACATGATACCTGAATTGGAGTGGCAGTCATTAAAACAAAGGCGTTTTTCGTTGTGGCAGGACCTTCTCATGAACCTTCAATCAGCAACTTTCTGATACGAGTGCGAAAATATTCTGTTGGTGCCCATCTACATAGGGAGAAATGATCATCATGATAAAGCAAGAGAAATCAGGGCTCACACAGAAATGATTTAATTGCTCGTTTTTCTGAGCGCCGGTTGAAAGCGGAGTGGTAGAGAGATATCTTGAAGGTGTTTCAATGAACCCTCTGCCAGGCACTTAATTGTGAATTGCAGAAAAATAACGTAGATGTAGATGTAGCCAAATTGTACCATAACACTCCTTTCTTCTCAGTTCGATTCATACTTCATTAGTTACTTGTCCTACCCGTCTCATCTTCCCCATTTTATGTAACATTAAATTTCAAAAGCTTCTATTCTCTTCTTGTTTACAATGTTTGTTGTTCAATTTTTTCTACCAGTTAACGCTTCATTTTGAAGTAACTTTTGTAAACGATTTTTAAACCCTCGAATTTATATTTGGAACTTGTGTGAAACGGCTGCTTGCAGTTTCCAGTCCACATTTTATGTCCTTTTTATCTTTGCCATGGTCAGTTATTTTGCTGCTCACATAACAAAACTAATCTGTTACTTTCAGCGTCCCATTTCATAATCAAACTGCCTCTGGAACACCTCACATATATTTGCTACACTCCATTACGTTTGTTTCCCATTTTCACTTATTGTTTATGTTTGTCTTATAACCTCTTTTCAAGGGAATAACCATCCCTGTGAACTGATATTCGGCGATCCTCGCCGTCTCAGACAGAATTAAAACTTCGTAGCCGAACCTTAAGCTTTTTTCTTATCCCTCAACTTAATTTCACTTGCCAAATTTCTTCTTAATTTCCTTTACTGTCTTGGTCAATGTACACACACATAACATGAGAAACAGACAACAACGGCCACTCATCCGCTTCTCAATTGCCGTTTGAGTTTCATGTCTTTTGATTCTCGTAACAGCAGTTTGATTTCTATAACTTGTCACTTCCTGTATTATACCGTGATAAGTCCGTAATGCGAAAGAGTGTCGAACACATCTCGGACATCGTCGACGTTCAGTTCAGACCCAAACCACTATCTCTTAGTTTCCAGGATTTCCATATCTGCACATGGACGTATCGTGCCGTCTGATTCCGGCCACGTGCCAAGATCTTGCGGACTGCATTAGACCGGAAGCTGTGATTTTCACAAATAACACATAAGACAAACAAAATGTCCATGTACATTTTGTATTCTTCTCTAGCGTTGACAGTGGAGTTTCGTGGTCTGGCACATAAGTGTCTCACTAGCTCCATTCTAACATGAAGCAACAAGTTGGAAATGTCTACTAACTCAAATTGGAATTTAAAGCATGCGTCACTGACAAGTCCTTCTACAAATTATCTGATTACCTCGCTGCAAGGACTGAAAACTGCTGTCAGCTAGTGATAACTATCGGTGTTAATTGCAACGCTGCACTGCTAGTACTAGTTAACAGTTTATATTTAACTGTCTTAAACACAAATAGCACTAAGTAGTGTAGTAATTTTGTAAACTGAAGGGGAAGAGGGAGAAAGGAAAAGAAAGGGAAGGAACTATTGATACCAGACGCGTCAGGACTTTGAGTGGAATCAGCGGCAACGAGTGAAAACGTGTGTCGTACCGGGATTCGAACCCGGAATCTCCCGCTTACCAGACACTTGCGTTAACCAATCACTGAGCCACGCGGACACAGTGTTCATCACAAATACACAAACCGTCTCAACACGCTCCCTGACCTACTCGCCTTCCCACTTACGGCCTTGTATTCTGCAGTCCCCACCCACGACCTCCACGCTCGCTAATTTTAGGTTCCCACTGGAAGTCGAACGTAAATATGCGTCCGCACTGAAGGTTGAGGATTCATTGCCAGTCGAGGAGAATCAATTACATGACTGCGTGGTGTCTGTTCTTTTGGATACGTCTGAAAGAATACACACCATCAGTTCATATAATATTGTGATTATTGACAACACAGTGTAAAACTGAGTAGCCATTAATGACTTGACTTACATTAATACATATTCTGCCTTGTCCTGCACTTCTAAAGATTCTTCTTCAGTGGAT
Source organism: Schistocerca piceifrons (assembly GCF_021461385.2). Taxonomy (NCBI): domain Eukaryota; kingdom Metazoa; phylum Arthropoda; class Insecta; order Orthoptera; family Acrididae; genus Schistocerca; species Schistocerca piceifrons. The sequence goes on along the minus strand of NC_060140.1, from coordinate 773,193,947 downwards.
TTAGTCAACACAGTGGATTAATGAAAGAAATAATGAATGAACTATAACATAATAATAATCAGGGATGAAAATTTGGAAAACTTGTGTAATTATTGCTACCAGTGTTCATCTGATTGGATACTCACACGAGTGACATTGCCTAAGTGAAAGTCTTGCTTGTGTGTATAGATAGCCCAGCTTTTCCCAAGAAGGAGAGACATAACATACTAACAGAACTCTATATGTTCGGAACCACTGTTTATTACTGTCAGATTTCAGATGATATAATTCATAACGTTTACATTAGCTACTGCGAGATTCCTCCACTCCTGCTCCCACCCCCTCTGACAAAGGCCAACTGTTCTACGTACAGAATTGTGGAAAATTCGAAAAATTGAGAGGAAATGAAGAAATTCAAAACAGCCCAAACTGAAAACAGCCCAATTGTATTACACGGTTCTCTCTCTCCCCCCCCCCCCCTTCAAAAAAGAACAATTGTTCTATGGATTAAAATCTAATTTTTATGATATGTGTAGAATCCCCTTAAGGAAAGCGAGAGTCCAAACGTTAGTACATATCAGGACTATGACTATGCCTCCCTTAGTTGTATATTATGTGATACAATGCACATGCCCATATGTGAAGTACACGTAAGTTTCTGAGGTGAAATACTAATAGTATTAAAGCCAAAGCATATTATGGTCCCAGAGACCTCCCTTGATATACTTTGATTTTGTCAAATACCGAGGGCCATATGCATATGATTACATACATTTTTACTATATATTATCTTTGGAGATGAATGATGTAATCTTTAGTTTATGTCTCCATCACTTGCTGTAACGAGTATCCAGATGGATACTGACCCAGCCTGCATGACTGTCAGATTGGCCCAGCCGTATGACATCAAAATCCAAGATATCTGACCTGAGAGATACAAGCTCACCTCGTATGGATGGCAGGTCACATGCTCTAAGTTTAAAACGATGGTAGTCCTAAGCCCTAAGTTTAAAAAATTCCCCAGTCTTCTGTCATCAAATGTTCCTTAATTTCCAAACCCGAGAATTCACTTCTCTTAAGTTTTAAAATGGCATAAAATTCAAAAATCCACGTTCCCTGAGTTTAAAATGATGGCGAGCCCACTGACTGTCAGAAACAGAGCACTTACCCTAACTTTAAAATTGTATACCTCTCTGCTTCATTGTGTATTGTTGTTAACAGTTGCATACCAATGCTGTGTGTTGCACTGGCCAACGCCAATGGGAGGGGTCAGTGACTGACCCCACAACCATCACACATTCTCTATCTAGGATAAATCACATTACTTATGTATTTCGATTATTTTGGCAGATTAGAAGATTAAAATATTGATTATTGTTACTGGGAAGGGCTTTCTGGCACATTTTTAGTAAAAAATAAAGTTTTTTACATTTATTTGTATTAATTTCACAATTACAAGGTTTACCCAGATTCACATTCAGAACACTTTACAATACGAACTACTTCTTCTTTCTTGGTATGTGCAGGGCAGATATACTTCCTGCAAGAAGTGCAAGCCTTCATGTACTTACGGTGTTTGCCTCTGGCGCATAAGTATCAGCGTCCTTCCTTTGGCAGATTATGCACAGTTGCACGTGTTACTTTCCGTCGCGGCTCCGTAACGTTGTTTCCTCTGCTCACAGCACCTTTATATTGATTACACTCATACCCAAAAGTTGATAACGCTGTAGTGCATTTTGAGTGTACGCCTACAGCATTTTGAGCGCGTCTTTTCATGTTTAGGTCATAAAGTTCACGAGCAAGATTATTTTCTCTTTCAAAAGATCAGATGCGAGTGGACGGGAGTGAACTTTCTGTCCATGGTAGCATTTCTTCCAGATTGTTTCAAGTTAGACATTTCAATCAATCTTCTATTTCAGGGCCACTGTTATGGTTCTTCTCATTAGCGTGCTTTCCAGCGTAGGGATCCGCAGCGAAGCAGGATTTCGTAACTGAATCACATAACAGGTTCACCTCTATTCCATATTTTCCTGGTTTTGTTGGAATACATAGTCTGAATGGGCATCGCCCATGGAAGGTCACAAGTTCTTCATCCACTGTGACTGACTCACTAGGATTATAAAACTCAGGAAATTTACTAACTATCATGTTCCATATACCCCTGATAGGAGCAAATTTGTCGGTCTGTTTACTAGCTGCTCGAGTTAGACCATCATCAAAACGCAAGCACTTCAGTAAGAGCCTGAGTCTGTGCTCCGAAAATGAAGCTCGGTACATCGGAAAGTTTTCTTTACTAAATATATCACGTAAACTGTCCTTGTTCTGTCTATGGACTCCATAGTTCAATAGAATTCCAACTGCTGACACAATTTCTTCCCTTTCAAATGCTTTCGAATTTTTTATGAAAATATCTTCAGATGATTCCCTAAGGTTTCCAAGCTTTTGATTAGTACTCATCAAAATGTTATCCAGGATGTTATCATCGAAGTACATGAGAAGAGCTTTACCTGGTGTTTTATCCCTGGCTTAGTTCCTTTCGGGGTTCTCATTATGTTAGCAACAGACCTCCTCCTTTGATTTACATAACGGCTTCTCTTCCATATCATACTTGACAGGGCCACCATGCCTTTTCCAAGTTGATCAATTTGTGCTTTCGGCCTGGGTCGTCTTCTTGTTGGTTGAATATCTGTAAAAATATGAAAACAGAACCGAACACTAGCAAACTAAGCACTCAACCGAGACACACATCCTAATATACTCCAAAATATCTGCAAAAAGTAATAAAAATCAATACTTACCCTGTTCACTTTCATCCAACTCGCTGCTGTCAGAAACTACTTGATCAGGAATTTCCATGACTACATCTTCAGTTTCACTGCTTGAGCTTTCGGATAGTTCACCAATTAATTCGTTGTCTGATCTCTCAAGCAAATTTCTAATTTCGCTATCTGACTGTTTCATCTTCTTGTACATTCTGTCAAATGCCACAAAGATATTACCTCCCACTCACCACACCGTTTACCAGTTGACTGCGAGTGGTGATTGTTGACCTGCTACACTTTCAGTTTGAACAATCGCTATAACTCAACAATGACTGTAAACCAAAAGTTGTTCTTATTGTCGATTGTAGCAATCGTAATTACGATAAATGTCATGTATTTATTTACTAACTACTGAACACGACAGGAGTTTTAGCCTAAAAACGCCGTTGGTGTCAGTTACTGACCCCCCCCCCCCCCCCCCCCCGATTGGTATGCAACTGTTAAACAGATGTAAATGTAGGAAGGGCGATCAAAAAGTTTCCAATCAAGAATTGGTATGCCAATTGGTATGCTGATACGTGAAGAGTCCATCACTGCCTGCTGCACCTCATCATCCAACAGGAATCGTGGAACCTTCAAGGTCTTTTTTAAGGTATCAAAGGTCTGATAATTGCATGGGGAGAGAATAAGGACAGGGCGAGTGCTCGAGTCTTCCCCACTAGCCCATGAAGAATGAGGATGATCTCACTGATTGACAAGCATCTTGTGTTGAATCAGGGCCAGCACAGAACTTGGTGCAACATTCCACTACGGCAATTTTCGACAGATATGCTACCTCATACTCATTCTAGACTCTCCAATGGATGTCCACTGGTGTTCTTCAGCAGCCAAGAAAAGAGTAATAGCATGTTAGCGGTGTTTGGACATGTTTGGTAATTTGACATTTTCCCATTTATCCCATACTCGTCAGAAAGGTTCAATCCCAAACTAATGCCTTGTCTAAATTTCAGTGCTTGTATACCTATGATGCAGTCGTGCTAGATTGCATATGTGCTCCAGCAACTCTCTCAAAATGAAAGTTTTTGATCGTCCATTATAGAATAGGATTGGGAGAAGTACGCACATTCATTTTATTTGTTTAAACGCGCCACAGGTACTCTCACGGAACTATCAGCACGTCATGGATGTCAACAGACACCGCATGGCATGAGACCACATTATCTAATATGGAATGTAGTGCAGTTTGGTTACAGTGGTAACAGCAGGACCCCAATGGACAGCACGCTGAATCTCTTCAGCTGCAGCATGCCTTTACCACAGCATACCTCAGGCTGAAGGGGCTAATGAAATATTGCTCTAATGATATGTCTGTTGCTCCTGCCCTACATGATGTTACACAGTGTCTGTGAGTAGTAGGGCAACAGAGGTGACTCCCCACTGTACGGGCTGCATATATTCATGGAAAAGCATACATTTAGGGGCGGGGCAATGCTGACATCATGCCTTAACCTACTGTTCTGTTTCGCCGCACGGGATTAGCCGAGCGGTCTAGGACACTGCAGTCATGGACTGTGCGGCTGGTCATGGCGGAGGTTCGAGTCCTCCCTCGGGCATGGGTGTGTGTGATGTCCTTAGGTTAGTTAGGTTTAAGTAGTTCTAAGTCTAGGGACTGATGACTTCAGATGTTAAGTCTCATAGTGCTTAGAGCAATTTGAAACATTTTTTTGCAAACAGTGATTATTTAGCTATTTGGTAGGAAATCAATTTCAGTGCATTGAAAATTGTTTAAACAATGTCTGGTACAGAAGGCAAAGTGTGGAATATTGCTTATTTAAACAATTTATGGTATGCAAGGCAGTGTATGGAATACACTTTAATTATTTATTTAAAGAATTTTTCGGGATATTGACTGCAGTAAATAGAATACTGTTATTTAAACAATTTATGGGTGGTAAGGCAGTATCAAATATTTAAACAATTATTTTTATTCCGATTTCACAAGAAATACCGACATGAAACAGTCACTACACGTAATTACATTGTCACAGATAGCGCTAAACATATCTGGCTATTTGGCGAGAAACCTCTCTCAGTCATGCCACTGACTACCGGGCCGATCGAACCACGCCACGCATCCCTCTGGCCGAGGACCACCGTAGCTACTGGACAACGCTAATCCTCCGCAAACCAACCATCAGGTAGCGGCATTCCTTTGAAACTTGGTAGCTTAGGATTTCAAATTTCAGCTCAGTTATATGCTATGCCCTCAAAAATCTGCAGAGTGTTTGGATTGATGTGAAACCTCGCAGTACCACTACGGAGCGAATAAGGTGATCAATCAGGTATTTGATGTTGTTATTGGTTATTTAAAGAACTATATAATCCTTAAGTTGGTCCCCTCAGCTACACCAGGAAGTAGAATGAGAAGAAGTAGGAGGAAGGGTCTGAGATGTGAGAAATATCACCCCCACCTTTCTGCTGCAAGAAAGAGTTCACTGGACTGTATTGAGATGCAGTGAACACCACACACCTAAACCACGTTACATTCCGTGGCAGTAGTGGTCATAGTTAGATGTTGGAAATTGACAAAACACTATCACACAGAGGACCGCACGGCCATTGAGGGTGTCCAGGATGACCGGAATGGTAGGAATTCGGATGTTATCAATAGGTTCGTGCCAGCACTTGTTAGTGATCGATACTGAATCTTCTCAAATCTCCATGTAAAAATCGGAGAATTCTCGCAACACGCGTGATCACAAAGGCTGCCTGACACATACTGAGTATCAGTTCGGTATTCACTTGCCGAGAGGGCGACAGAAGTGTATCCCACTTGACCGGTTTGTGAGGCTTTGTGGCAGCTCGAACCTTAAGTCGGAAATGTCCATTCGTTCCGGTCGCTGACTACTTCTGCCACGCACTCCAATGGCAGACAGAGTATTCCTAAACCAGCCACATATTTCTCATTCTAATCACAATTACATACTACGATTGCAGCCCCAAGCAGGTAACATTCGAAGATGAGCGAAATACCGGAAATACCTCCTCCTGACGCCTGCGGCTCTGGGCCGAATCTCACATTATAAAAGTCAGTAACTACAAGAATCTCACATTGTAATATCAGTATTTACATACTTCTTATGACTTGTCATAATGTTTCACGGAAAATCTTTCATACCTCTTACGTCTATTGAAACGTCCCCTTAGAAAAATTATACATGACTGTGCTTAAACTGACACACAATATTTTTAGCGCAACGCAATCTGACTTTCAAAAATCCCTACAAAAGAATGGCCCTGACTAACTTTAACCTGTACGTTTCACAAATTACTTACCTCACAAAAATCTTCGTTACTCGAACTACTGCAATATAGCGAGCGCCACTATTGCCAGCTAAATAAAAGATTCAAACTACTGAAGGCACTAACTACTGATAGCACAGTTAGCCAAAGAAAGATTTTGATAGAGAACAAACAATGTATTTACCTTAATATTGTTCAACAGTCATATTATATATATCAGTTCATGACATCCAGTCTTACAAATGTACTGTCTCTGATGGACACACGTCCAGATCACCCGCTCTCAAAAATCCGCCATCTCACTTCCCCACATCCACCACTGCTGCCGGCTCTCCTCCAACCGCGCAACGCTACGCGCTGTTAACAGCCAACTGCCCAACACTACAATAGCAAACAACAATGAAAACCAGCCACAGACTACACACAGCACAGCCAGTGACTTTCATACCGAGCGCTACGTGGCGTTACCAATATAAAAACCTAAACAGCCTACTTACACTGTCAAAGTGATGAAATTCGCGATGTCCCATGTCAAAACCATACCTCCCTTATGCCTTGAAATAGTCTTTTTCTTTGCACATGTTGGAACACTGACCTCAGTAACTATACGCTCCAACACATACTTAAAAGTCTACTGTTCACATCGGATCTATCTCACAACCCTATTAAGTATAATACCTCGACAATAACTAAATTCTGATGACACCATACAGAACTGAGTGAAAATTCCGGGATCAGTGGACGTCCTCCACGTGTTTTTCTTGCAAGTGGTACCAGTGTGTCTTAGGAAGAGAGACGTACAAGCGACCAGATATTAAAATGTCGATCACAACGGTTATGTTATTGTCATCCTGCATAAAAAGCGGTCTTGGTTCTACAGGCATACACAAGTATCGATAATGATATCCATGTTAAAATCTATACCTGCTTTATAAATCGAGGTACGTCATTGCTTCCGAATGAAGTGATCTCCAACATAAATACCGCGGCTTTGAACATGGGCGGTGATCGCTGGGGTGTGTGTTAACAGACAGAAAACGTGGGTTCACGTCGTCAGCAATGTAAGCCCGTAATAAAATCTCCCTTCTCACCGATTATAGAAAGTGATTCGGCTAAGGAACGTGGTATTAAGCCTATACTTGCCACTCCCTCATGACGCAACTAGATATTTCTCACACAGTATTTGCAAGGCATTGTATCTCAATGCCATGTACACAATGAATGTAACAGAGGTTTTGCGGTATATCAATGGGGTTGTACGCGAGGGAGGAGTATGATTGACTGAGAATGATCACATATTGTAGATGGTGTGCTATGTAAAGTACCACTTACAAAAGCAGGGCTAGAGTGATGTTGTAAGAAATGTACGAAGTACTATGACCAGATCAGTGGCTTTTCAGATCTAAAGTGTTACACTTCCTGGTAGAAATGCTGTCTGCGATTTGGAATCAAGTCTGTCCATTCAACCACACGCTTGTGTTGTATCCTATGGGGAGGTATTTTAATGATTACAGCCATTGGTGAATAAAATTCATGCCACTCTTATATCTCGAAACGAGTCACCTTTCTCGAACCTGTCTACTAGTGACTCCAGTGTGATGTCAGACAGCCTCTCTGCACATTGTAACTGTTCCTCAGTTGCGCCCCGCCTTCCCTACAGCTTTATCCATGTGATCGTTCCAATTTAAGTCGGAACTGAGCAGAAGTCAGAGAGCGCTATATCTCCCATCTTATTCATCCCATAGAGAAACAGGGTGAGCTGAGTTAATGTGACAGGACTGTGTTTTGGCCACTTGGTGGAAATAGGGACATATTATCATAGCTCCGCCAACTGTGTACAATGTATAAGGCCAGCGCCGAGCTGAACTGTCTCCTGCAACACAAGGTAGTAGAAAAGACAGTATGAGCAGTTGCAATGGTGATTCTGATCAGGAAAATTAGGAAGATTTCGCATCATATAAGAACTGGAAGAAGAACGAGGGTTTCAATATGTCACTACATTTTCAAACTACATACATGTACTGCAGTCCAAAGGAGATCTGCGTCTCACAGGGTGCGTTCATTTCTGTCACCCATACGTCTCTCTCTCTCTCTCTCTCTCTCTCTCTCTGTATCTCTCTGTATCTCTCCCTCTTCATTTTTTTGTACACTACAACAGAGAAAATGTATGAACTATATGCAACCAAACCTTTAAGCTCCATACCGTGCACTGTAATAACACTTTGTTGACATCGCTCGGAAGAGAACTTGATAAGAACTTACCATGTCTCTCTCCTCCAATACACCGAAAGCAAATACCATCCGCTTGTTGGCATCGAGTATAGCAACAAATTGATCAGTTTATTCTTCCTGATAGTGGTACTATATACCAGTCCTAGTATCCACCAGTAGGATGCAAGGAAAAACTGTCCATACACAAAGGGTATCGATAGAATTAATTAATCAGTCAGTCTGACAGAATGTGGGAATATTTCCAAGACAATCACAGCCTTGCATGTTCGGGAAGGCTGAGGGTTTCACAGGTCAAAGGAGAGGTTAGTGTGGCATGCAACAGAGGCTATGTATTTCTTCTCGAATGTCATTGTTTCATCTATTATAGGTTTCCGTAGCAGTGGAAGTGTGATAACAAAGAGATATAAGAGACCACCAGCGCTAGGTGTTCATGAGTGGCGAGTGAGGCCTCAGAGAGGGAAGAGTGGGGCGGGAGGCAGGGGGGGGGGGGGGGGGGGAATTGGAGGACTGGGTAGGCCATCTTGGTCTCCGTGCGTTTGCATACGTTGGTTCACACAAACAGGAAGTAACCACTTGAAACAGAGAGTGAGGAAGAGAGAGAGGCTGAAAGTGAGCACAGTATTCTAACATTCTGCGTGGGGTCTGTTTGTCCTAAGTCGTGTCGCCCTACCACTTTCGCGCAACGACGCTCTGAGCGTGTTTTTTAGGGAATTGACTAGTTTGAACCTGGGACCTGTTGCTGGTAAGGAGACGCCAGACCACACATGACATGTAGAGCTCAGAAGAGTTCAGTGAGACTAGCGATGATATAACCAAATACTTATTGATTTCAGCGTCAACTCCACTGCACTCCCTGTAAAAGAATCTTAATACTAACTAAATTTACTGGAAGGGGTTCAAGGCTTTCCCATTTTTAGTTAGCTAGAATCTTAATACTAACTAAATTTAGTGGAAGGGGTTCAAGGCTTTCCTATTTTTAGTTAGCTGGTAAAATAACGTCGAAAAAGCAGTTAAGTTTACCATTGTAAATTTTATTCTACTCACAAAACATTGTTTATAAATTGCACTATTGATAAACAGAAATATTTTAATACAGGATGATAAAAACCAACTGCGTTCAACAAAAATGTGAACGAATATTCCCTGAGTTGCTTTCCAAGTTCTACAATGGGTCGAAGGATGACCTATGCCATATCACATCTATAATCTAGGTTTAAATTAAGTTTCATAAAAGAGAAAACTATCAAAATGGTCTACAGTGACCCTCAATTGTAGTTAATTACTTATCTAACTTGTCGTAAATTACAATGGCTGATGTGGCTTCTCAATAATTATACAACAGAAAAATCATCGCGTTTCAGATTTTAACTTACAGAGCAAATGTGAATACCATGAGCTTTAATTGACGATAGACACTAAAATTACGCAAAAAGGGGGTGTAACAGATGAGACTTCTGTAGTTCTGAGTGAAGCTTTATGCGCTGTTATGCGGCATCGCGTGCGTTCATTACCTTATCGTTGGTTAGGCAGTGGCAGGGGGCGGCGGGCAGCGCAGCTCCATACAGCTCGCCATCAAGGAAGCAACTCTCACCTAACTTCTCCTTACTTCAATTTACCGAAGTTGGTTTAAAAAAAACTATCTGGCTGTGTTTTCATCTGACCTATCAGGGTCTCAATGATAACCTTAAGCTCTGCCTACAAAAATTCTGTCTATCCAATGAGAAACGCTATACTTTTCGTGGTGGGGCAATGTTTTTAACGTTTGCAACGTAAGAGAGACGCGAAAAAGTCTCACGCTAAAACTTGCAGCTGGTGTGGCCCTTTTAGTGTTATCGTAAGATCTATACTGTTCTTCTGGAGGGCACTATCTTTTAACATGGGCTGGGGGGTGGTCCTGGCGGTTGGCTGGCGACGTGGGTGTCTGTCCCTTATGGTAGGGCCTTCTAGCTTAACACGGTTCTGCTCTCGGCTTCTGCTCTCGTTTCTCCCCTCGGAACTGCGTCTGTCTCACAGTGGGAAGGTATGACATGGATTTAGGCATTCTTGTGTTAGCCTGTGGTATTCCATTTGCCGTCCGCCCTGGTAGCTGAGTGGTCAGCGTGACAGACTGTCAATCCTAAGGGCCCGGGTTCGATTCCCGGCTGGGTCGGAAATTTTCTCCGCTCAGGGACTGGGTGTTGTGTTGTCCTAATCATCATCATTTCATCCCCATCGACGCGCAGGTCGCCGAAGTGGCGTCAAATCGAAAGACCTGCACCAGGCGAACGGTCTACCCGACGGGAGGCCCTAGCCACACGACATTTCCATTCCATTTGCTCACTCGTTACTCACATTACTTTGGTTAATTTAATGTCACGATTGATTCGGAGCTATGTGACATACTGCTGGATTTGCTTGTCATGTCAGGGTTTTCATGGAAGGTGTTGGATTTGACTGACACCTTACAGTATCAAGTTTCAAAGGGATGCCACTGAATGGTGCTTTGTTTGCAGAGGATTAGCGTGGTCCAGCAGCTGCAGAGGTCCCTGACCGGTGATGCGAGTGAAACTGTGCAGTCAGCGACGTGATTGGGAGTTTCTTTTTGCCAAGTGTGTTTGGCATAATCTGTGACAGTGTAATTATATGAGGCAAGCGTTTCATGATGGTATTCCTCGCGCCATCGGAATAAAAATCGCCACAGTTGTTTAAATATTATGCATTGCCTTGACCCCCACAGACAGTTTAAACAGCAGTATTCCATTCAGTGGAGGGAATATCACAACATATTCTTTAAATAAATAAACTATATTCTGTACACTGCCTTGAATTCCATAATTTGTTTAAATAAACAACATTCCACACATTAAAGCTGGCTTAAGCCAGAGATAAATTCTGCCGAAATTTTTACAAAGGTACAGACGGTGTTTAGAAAGGATAGATTGCATGCAAGCGGTGGTGGAGTGTTCGTCGCTGTTAGTAGTAGTTTATCCTGTAGTGAAGTAGAAGTGGATAGTTCCTGTGAATTATTATGGGTGGAGGTTACACTAAACAACCGAACTAGGTTAATAATTGGCTCCTTTTACCGACCTCCCGACTCAGCAGCATTAGTGGCAGAACAACTGAGAGAAAATTTGGAATACATTTCACATAAATTTTCTCAGCATGTTATAGTCTTAGGTGGAGATTTCAATTTACCAGATATAGACTGGGACACTCAGATGTTTAGGACGGGTGGTAGGGACAGAGCATCGAGTGACTTTATACTGAGTGCACTATCCGAAAATTACCTCGAGCAATTAAACAGAGAACCGACTCGTGGAGATAACATCTTGGACCTACTGATAACAAACAGACCCGAACTTTTCGACTCTGTATGTACAGAACAGGGAATCAGTGATCATAAGGCCGTTGCAGCATCCCTGAATATGGAAGTTAATAGGAATATAAAAAAAGGGAGGAATGTTTATCTGTTTAGCAAGAGTAATAGAAGGCAGATTTCAGACTACCTAACAGATCAAAACGAAAATTTCTGTTCCGACACTGACAATGTTGAGTGTTTATGGAAAAAGTTCAAGGCAATCGTAAAATGCGTTTTAGACAGGTACGTGCCGAGTAAAACTGTGAGGGACGGGAAAAACCCACCGTGGTACAACAACAAAGTTAGGAAACTACTGCGAAAGCAAAGAGAGCTCCACTCCAAGTTTAAACGCAGCCAAAACCTCTCAGACAAACAGAAGCTAAACGATGTCAAAGTTAGCGTAAGGAGGGGTATGCGTGAAGCGTTCATTGAATTCGAAAGTAAAATTCTATGTACCGACTTGACAGAAAATCCTAGGAAGTTCTGGTCTTACGTTAAATCAGTAAGTGGCTCGAAACAGCATATGCAGACACTACGGAATGATGATGGCATTGAAACAGAGGATGACACGCGTAAAGCTGAAATACTAAACACCTTTTTCCAAAGCTGTTTCACAGAGGAAGACCGCACTGCAGTTCCTTCTCTAAATCCTCGTACAAACGAAAAAATGGCTGACATCGAAATAAGTGTCCAAGGAATAGAAAAGCAACTGGAATCACTCAATAGAGGAAAGTCCACTGGACCTGACGGGATACCAATTCGATTCTACACAGAGTGCGCGAAAGAACTTGCCCCCCTTCTAACAGCCGTGTACCGCAAGTCTCTAGAGGAACGGAGGGTTCCAAATAATTGGAAAAGAGCACAGATAGTCCCAGTCTTCAAGAAGGGTCGTCGAGCTGATGCGCAAAACTATAGACCTATATCTCTTACGTCGATCTCTTGTAGAATTTTAGAACATGTTTTTTGCTCGCGTATCATGTCATTTCTGGAAACCCAGAATCTACTATGTAGGAATCAACATGGATTCCGGAAACAGCGATCGTGTGAGACCCAACTCGCCTTATTTGTTCATGAGACCCAGAAAATATTAGATACAGGCTCCCAGGTAGATGCTATTTTTCTTGACTTCCGGAAGGCGTTCGATACAGTTCCGCACTGTCGCCTGATAAACAAAGTAAGAGCCTACGGAATATCAGACCAGCTGTGTGGCTGGATTGAAGAGTTTTTAGCAAACAGAACACAGCATGTTGTTATCAATGGAGTGACGTCTACAGACGTTAAAGTAACCTCTGGCGTGCCACAGGGGAGTGTTATGGGACCATTGCTTTTCACAATATATATAAATGACTTAGTAGATACTGTCGGAAGTTCCATGCGGCTTTTCGCGGATGATGCTGTAGTATACAGAGAAGTTGCAGCATTAGAAAATTGTAGCGAAATGCGGGAAGATCTGCAGCGGATAGCACTTGGTGCAGGGAGTGGCAACTGACCCTTAACATAGACAAATGTAATGTATTGCGAATACATAGAAAGAAGGATCCTTTATTGTATGATTATATGATAGCGGAACAAACACTGGTAGCAGTTACTTCTGTAAAATATCTGGGAGTATGCGTGCGGAACGATTTGAAGTGGAATGATCATATAAAATTAATTGTTGGTAAGGCGGGTACCAGGTTGAGATTCATTGGGAGAGTGCTTAGAAAATGTAGTCCATCAACAAAGGAGGTGGCTTACAAAACACTCGTTCGACCTATACTTGAGTATTGCTCATCAGTGTGGGATCCGTACCAGGTCGGGTTGACGGAAGAGATAGAGAAGATCCAAAGAAGAGCGGCGCGTTTCGTTACCGGGTTATTTGGTAACCGTGATAGCGTTACGGAGATGTTTAATAAACTCAAGTGGCAGACTCTGCAAGAGAGGCGCTCTGCATCGCGGTGTAACTTGCTCTCCAGGTTTCGAGAGGGTGCGTTTCTGGATGAGGTATCGAATATATTGCTTCCCCCTACTTATACCTCCCGAGGAGATCACGAATGTAAAATTAGAGAGATTAGAGCGCGCACGGAGGCTTTCAGACAGTCGTTCTTCCCGCGAACCATACGCGACTGGAACAGGAAAGGGAGGTAATGACAGTGGCACGTAAAGTGCCCTCCGCCACACACCGTTGGGTGGCTTGCGGAGTATCAATGTAGATGTAGATGTAGATTGTCTTGTCTACCAGAAATTGTATAAACATCATTCCATATATTGTGATCGATATCTTGCCAAATAGCCAATAATCAGTATTTCCAGAATGGGAGAGTATCCACCAAGGAAAACTGTCCCACACAAAAGGTTAACGACTTAATTAATTACTCATTCAAACTGGTAGAGGGGGCTATTCAAATAACTCAAGTCTGACCTGAAGCAGCTCTAGTTCAACAAATCAATACCAGTAGGGGAAAAGTGGCATAGAACTGAACAGTAGCTTAAGGGGATGAGGGACGGGATACAGACAGCTGAGTGTTGGGGATTTCCCAGAAAGGAGAGTGACAAAGAAAAGTGGCTCAGAACTGGGCTTCCAAAGTGCACAAAATTCAAAAAGTGAGGTAGAGCCAGTGGGGGAGGACAGAGGACGAAGGCCCATGTGCTGGCTGCAGAAAACCTATGATGTCAGCATTGAGGTGGTTGTAATTAATTGATCAATTTCATTAATTTGCATAGTTAATGTGTTATCAGTTTTATATAGTGGAGTAGAAGAACATTATGTGCCATGATGCAGAACAATAGGTATCATTGCCCCTGAATGTATGCTTGCCACTGAATGTATGCAACCTGCAAGGTGGGGTGACAGCCGCACTACTTCTGTGTACTTGTATGCTGATTCTAATAATGTGTGTCAGTGCTAGCAGTATTTTAGTGTTGCTATTCCATATCACCAGTTAGGAATGTTGTCAGTTATTGATCACCTATTGTATGCTGTGGGAACTTCACTTCCACTTAATTGATGAGACGATTTCGCACTCTAACCTGCTCTAATTTTATAACAGGAAGCGGCCTACTGTGGCAGACAGATGTGATGTCCCTGTGAAATCTCTGTAACTTTTATGGGAATTGTTTCAGATCTCTTAGTCATGAGAACTGTGTCACTGTTGATATAGCAATGTAGTAAACCTGTTCCCAGTGCCTGATATATTACTACCTGTGTAGAGTTTTCTACCCAGAGCTCTACACAGTTTGGTACCGAACTATTAGAGAATGGAACTCCTGTACACTAATCGTATAGAGACTGCAACAACCACACACTGCTTGATATATGACAGAATTATTCACCAAAGTTTTTTGTCGTGGGCTTTTGGTTTGAAAGAAACTTTTCAGTGTTAGGATTCAAACACTCTAGCAGAAAAAATGAATACCTCAAGCGATGATCCACTTTGTGGCGTTTTGGTACATCTGTTGTAATAAATACATCATTGATTCTGCATCAAACATACCCTGAAGTATTTGGCATCAAATGTTCCCATTAAATTCCAGTTTATTAGTTACGATTTTATATCAGTCACATAGAATGCACAACAACGTCGAGAAGTCTGAGAGTTGGCTTTCAGTTAACTTTATGTTCCTGTTTTGATAGCTGCACTGAACACATGATCCTACAGTCGCTATTTTAAAGCAAAATCCGCACAACTGTACTGTGTACACGTATAAGCACTGTACAATCACCAGGTGCTTTCCTCACAGTGTATACAAAGCTATATGACAGAGAATACTTAATACACAGGGAGCACACAGTTGTTTTCCCATTTCTCCATTTGGGGATGGAATAAGGTAAGAAATGATTATCAGTTATACAAGGTATCTCTACTATGCTCTGTATGAAGGCTTGTAGAGTGTGTATGTAGATGTCATTCTGAAACAGAAAATTTTAGTGCTTCTGAGACGAACACACCAATGACTACAGATCATAGCATTTTAACAAGACAACAAATAAATTTTTCGAAATATTGTGAGCGTAGTGTGATCGTTTGCATAGAAATCCGAAAACATACAGGCAACCACACTGAGAAAACGGTAGAAGTCATGACCAAACGAGTAAAATAGGAAAGAGTTTGTGAAACCACAATTGAGGGAAGTGTACAAAAACTAAATATTTAGGGAAGTAGCTTGGAATATTACGATAATTTCACACATTTTGCGGTACTTCATCTCTCAGGTACGCAACTTTTACATATTTTGTTGGTTATATTACTTCAAAATATCTGGAAGTCTCAAGAATAGTACTGTACACAGTACTCACAGTATTTCAAACCCGTTTTTGGCATTATCAATGCCTACACCAGGTTGCTATATTTGCATTTGTCACAGTTCTTTACTGGTTATACTTCAGTGACCAGCACAATGAAGATGAACTCCTTGACAGAAATAGACGTGTATGATTAGCGTTCGAGGTCTGAATGTTGCTGATATCACACTAACATCGTTAACAGAATAGAACACTGGTTCAGCCTGATCGCTCTCTTGCAGTGTCAAGCAAGCAGAAAGAAATGTGTGCACATAGTGCTGACAGGACAATTACTCAATTTTTAATTTCCAGCCAATTTGGCTTTGAGCTGTGACATGAAAAGATGTGGGGGGATATTCTAGGCTATTTTGAATTTTCTATCATTATTTTAATTTCTTGCCAAGGAGCAGTTGCCGTATATCACATTGGGGGAGGGGAGATCCAGTACCAGCGTATGTTCCCGTTGTTGGTGATGTCATCGCACATCTAACAACAATGCTGAGTGGCCCACAACATACCCATCCCCATTACCGACCATAACTAGGCTCAAGATATTGATAGAAAGGGACCATTTAGTTTTTACCTGTGATAGTAACAAACTGTAGACAAAAATTTCTCAGATCGCCTGTTGACTAAGTGCAAGTAGAAGTGAACTGCATTACTGATTAATCAGAGTACCTGAGTGATGCATATTCTGAGGAAGTTGGCAAATCGTTTTCTAGTGTATCTTTTATTGCATAATTATGAGAGCTGTGTGAGTAGATGTAGAACTATGTTCTTTTAAGGCTAATCCGAGGGGGATGGGAGTGGGTCACTGGGGTTCCCAAAACTCGGAATAATTTGGGAGGAGACTTCCAGTTGCGGCATTTGCCTGATAACCAAAGGAAACTTCTCGAAAACCTTGGTTGGAACCATAGGAGTTGAACTTTTTTAAATTGTTTCAGGGACGATGATGACAAATTTCTCAGTGAAAAATAAATTTTCTACACTTGTGTGTGTGTGTATGTGTGTGTGTGTGTGTGTGTATGTGTGTGTGTGCTGGAAGGAGGCCTAATTTCCCTTGTGCGCCGTTAATTTCAAAAGTGTGTAAATTGTCTGACTTCGACCTACGCTACGAAATCTCCAAGGACGGACGAATGAGTAGGATCGTTTCAGTTTCTACTGTGAAATATGCAGAATTAGTCACCATGATGGTGGCCCCCCTCTCTCTATCTCTCTTCCTCTCTCTCTTTCTTCCTGTCTGTCTCTCATATTTTGTGGCCTATTTTTTCGTAAACCGGCTTCTTTTTCCTTCAGAAACAAACATAGATACGAAGGGACTCCACAAACTAAATCACACGACGTCCCATGTTAACCCTTTATTTGTAAATGTTGCTCTCATCCAAAATCAAAATTGCACACAGTTTTCTACGACTTGTTTCAAGACTGGTCCTTGTGTGTGGAATGGTGCTTGCAAACAACATTTAAACTCTCATAAACAATGGTATTCTGTTGTCTTTGGTGAAAAATTTCCGAGTAGTGTGCATCTTCGACAAACACGGTGTTAGCTTGCGTGAGCACCAGTTGGCGAAGTAGCAGTTTTGTTTCGATTTTGTAGCCCCTTTTTTTTCTTCTGCTACGAAAACTTCCTACAAACAGAAAGAAAAATACGTGAAGTGAGTTATTGCACAAATGGGACACTGCAAATGGACTAATCTTCTCTGGGAAGAGGAAGCCGGGCTTTGAGTATTGGATCACCAACAAGTGCAGAATAAGAAGAAAACTGCAGCTCCAGAGCCAGTGAATGATATACGGCACTTCTGGACACTGCCACAGTGTGTGCCAATGAGGAAAACGCAGGCTTTAGACGCAGGGTTATTCGACTGTAAACTACAGAAAATTTAGAAGTGTTCTGTGCTCTGTATCAAAAATTGTTTTAGAGCTTTCCCCATGAAATAGTGAAAATGCAACCGTTTCTTCATCCAGAGGAACAACATTGTAGTATTTATATTGTAGCACTGCTTCACCCTTTGTAGGAAATAACACGTAAAGGCAACTTTATGTAAAAGTGTTCACATAACTATACACATCAGTCAGAACATTGTGACCACCGACCTACGATCGATATAAACCCGTTCAGCCGACAGGAACGTCACCTGGCATGGAATAACTGCTTGTCAGACACAGACACGGTGCATTTAGTATCACTGAGCGTGCTGTGTCTTTGTAGAATGGGTAAGGCGTGTGATCTATCCGAGTCTGAACGAGGGCAGACTGTGATGGCCCAAAGGCTTGGCACGAGCATTTCGCAAACTGCATGACTTTGCGGGTGTCCCAAGAGTGCTGTGGTGTGTGTCTTCAACAAGTGGGGAAACCTAGGTTAGTCCCAGTCCAGAGGTCATGGGGTTGGGCGGCCGCCCTTCCCTACAGATGTCGGACGTCGAAGGCTGAGCAGACTGGTAAAACAGGACAGGCGGCGAACGGTGGCGGAACTAACATCAGACTTTAATGCTGGGCAGAGAACAAGTGTGTCTGAATAAACAGTGCGCCGCACACTCCTAATGACCGGTCTTCGCAGCCGATGACCATTCATGTGCTGAACTTAACACAACGACATCGGCAACTACGACCTAAATGGGCACGTGACCGTCGGTACCGGACGATGGCGCAGTGGCAGAGGATTGCATGGTGCGATGAAGCCCGATACCTTCTTCATCATGCCGATGGGATGGCGCGAATCCGTCGTTTCCCAGGGGAACAGCTCCTTGACACCTGAACTGGTGACGGCAAAAAGCTGGCGGCAGGCCCATGACGGTCTGGAGAACATTCACGTGGGAATTCATGTGTTCAATGGAGCCCGCGCAAGGCACCTTGACGGCCAAAGGGTATCGTACACCGATTACAGACCACGTACACCCCTTCATGACGATGGCAATGGCATTTTTCAACAAGAAATTGCACCATGTCACAAAGTCATAAGTGCGATGGGGTTGTTCGAGGAACACAGTAGCGAGTTCCAGTTGATGTTCTGGCCCTCCAACTTGCCAGATCTGAATCCGATTGAACAAGTCTTGGATGTGACTGAACGTGACCTCAGAGCTCATACCTCATTGCCCGCTCCCGCCCTCCTTCCCGGAATTTACGGGAATTACTTTGTAACACCACAGCTCTACTGCTCTACTGATTTATTTTGCCTTTTTGTTTTATTTAATGTTACATCATTGAGTTTCTGTAAATGTTGTTGGATTGAATCCATGACATGAGAGTGTTTATTCTTTCTCTGTTATAAACTTGATGTCTTTTGGAGTGTGAGAAGTTTGATCTATGTAATAAGTACGATATGATGAAATTATATGTTTGTCTTTCTCACTTAATGTCTTTGCTTATCTTTGAGATTGAATAATTTTGTTTAAATATTTTTTTTGTAGAAATACCAATATGTGTAAATGTTCTGTATCAGTTAATACGTTTGGCTGTTGTTACGTAATTGCTGATCCTCACTTAGGGTTCTTAGTTATTTTGTATGTAAAAGGTGTTGTGGTTCCCCTCGGGAACGGAACTGTGTAGCGCGTGCAAATTGTGGTTGGCCTAGGTAGAAAAGGTGCAACCAAGAGTCAGTCGGGGACAAGTTACCAAACTAGTAACTGCTCACGTAAAAGTTGTATATCGTGCTGCTGCCAAGAGAGGCTTTCCGTGCAGCTTTCCAGTGCCTCGGATGGATGGATAAAGAGCTGGAATTATTCTGAAATTGGTATCTATCATCGCCACCAAGAAATGACAGAGTCCAGCAATTCCACCTGCAAATTCACCTACCAACATGCAATCGCCATCACATTGCGCAGTCACTGTAACGGTACGCTATAATAACGTACAGTGAAGGATCAGCTTATTGGATGTGTTAGTGTGCTCAAATATAAGGTAATTTATAACTGAATTTATGTACTTACCTTGATTTTTTTCCTTATCATAACACCTCTCAGGTTCCTCTCCGTTTGAACTAAAGCGATTACCAAGTGTCCTTATTGAAAGAACATTAAAGCCCAGTGTTTTGCTAATTAATGCCTCTTGAACATAGTAAAAAGAAAGTTAAAATTAATGTGGCAAGAGAGTGAGTTAAAGTAAATGATGCTTGCTGAAAATAATTTTCTTATTAAAACTGCTTATTAATACGTTGTTGCCAACTTCAAAATTAAAAGTTCTTAAGACTGATGCTTATAAAGTTTTGCTTAGTAAATGATCACATTGCTGCCGGTTGTAAATAGCAGAAGGCGAGTCAGTATCTTACAAATATGTTAATTTTGTGTCTTACTGTAGTAAAAGTGGAAAACTGCAGTTGTGGAAAGTTATATACTCATGCTTACTAAGCACTTGTTTCTTTTGGGTATTGGAAATGTATTGATAGTGTAATAGGATCCACAGGTTGTTCTTTTATGCTCATGATAAATAACAATTAATAGAAAGACCACTATTTATGAAAACAATAATTTCTTTATCCAAAAAACAGTGAGAAGTAACCTGTTAGTGAATTCAATTTAACTTTCATTCTAAATTGAAAAGTATTTAACTGAGAGAGGCTTAACCTGAGGCCAGTTCATAATTTTGCAATGAACTACATTTACAATTTTATGTCAGCTAGGAAAATGTTTGGAAAGTAATACTGAACCTGTATCCAATTTATGAATCTACAGTGAATATTAATAGCAAAGTTATAAAGACCATTCAGTTTGAATAATCCATGAAAGTAATAGTGTGTATTGTTATCTGTTATATTTATGCCAGTAGTTTGTTCTGATCAGTTAACTCCAACCTTACCCTGAACACACTGTATTCAGGTGCCAGAGTTCATTGCATTCGCGTGTGGCAAAGTGTAGGTTGTGTTCGTCCGTTAAAGTTACTCATACCTATTTTCTTAAACAAGAATGTTAATCATTCTCTTGCCTAATAGGCTGGCGACCGTTTTCTTTATTCTTTAAACAGTTTAGCTAGGTTAAATATTATTTGTTACTGTTTGAATATTTACGTAATTCTGACTTTAACTTCCGATAAGCCACCTCCGTTAGGTACAACGCGGTCAATATAACAAAATTCCTCTCAGAGGGTAACATTGCTCTGCTTCTTCATACTATAATTACTTGAATAAGAATAATTTCATTACACGAACTGCCTTCAGATTTGAGGTTATGGTATAGTAATAGCAGACGGTAGTGTTATAAGTTGACTTGTGTGTTCAGCTGTAGTGCTAACTCCATCTACCGACCTATCAAGGTCTCACTGCTTCCATGCCACCACGCGTGGTCGCTATTATCCGTGCCAACTGGCTTATCAGTGCGTGCATCTAGTTTAAGTAACTTAATATTTTTTTCTTCACAGTATTTCTATGTGTGCCAAATAAAGGGTTAGGGCCACTGTGCAACAAGAGTGGTGCAGTGTCTAAGAGAGTATACGTTCAATGTTTCCTGCAGACACAGTTCTGCTGCAGAACGGAAATCACGTGCTTCACAGTGTGCGAGTGAAAAGTCGAGACAGCTTGAATCGTACCAAAAAGAAGAAGTAAGCGACACAGTTAAGTTCTTGTAGGCAAAACGTCTAAATTTTACGAATATTAACCGTAAACGTCTGGCAATCTGAGAACCAAATACTGCTGCGTACAGCTATAGCGAAATGGTTCCAACAGTTTGACAAAAATCACACAGACGTACGTAATGCTAATAGGTAAATTCAGATCTTGCACTATGCGATCTCTATCTTTTCGGCAAGCTGAAAGAGCATCCGGAGTAAGAGATTTTTCCAGTGGTGAGGACGTTCCCACAACGGTTCTCGAACGAGTTCTTGAACAATCAGTGGATTTCTATGATTGAGGAATTCAACCAGTCATAGAACATTCCGACCTGAGACTACTGTTGAAGTCGTATTTTTGGTGATTAATACATCCATTTTTGAGCGATTTCAAAGTTTAAAGCTGTACGAAATCGTGCTTTGTTTTCACCAAACGGTGCACTTCCACAAAACTGTACTGCTGGCCATTAAACCTGTTACACTAAGAAGTATAGCAAATAACAAAATTTCTCCTATTATGCATAAACCGTCCAGTAGAAAGAATCAATCACGCAATTTGTAAGTGATTTGCAAGTATACGTGGAGCGGGAGTTAGTAATCAATCTGTAGTGACTTGGCAAGACAGCTAAGCCACTCGGAGGTAGCCGAAAGGCACGCGTTTAGCTCACGCAGACTGGCGTGAGGTCTGGATCAGGTCAGACAAATTAGACTAGCAAAACAGGAGGTAACTGGTAGAATACTTAACTTTAATCCATAATTGGAGAACATAGGTCTGACGGTACAGGCATCACAAGTTAAATATCTATTGATAATGGCGCCTTGCTAGGTCGTAGCAAATGACGTAGCTGAAGGCTATGCTAACTATCGTCTCGGCAAATGAGAGCGTATTTGTCAGTGAACCTTTCCTAGCAAAGTCGGTTGTACAACTGGGGCGAGTGCTAGGACGTCTCTCTAGACCTGCCGTGTGGTGGCGCTCGGTCTGCAATCACTGACAGTGGCGACACGCGGGTCCGATGTATACTAACGGACCGCGGCCGATTTAAAGGCTACCACCTAGCAAGTGTGGTGTCTGGCGGTGACACCACACAATCTGCCATCTTTTACAGCCACAAAGTCAGCGTACGACGTGGCATGGCACAGCGAAGAATACTGCTGTCCTATTGGGCGATAGTCAAGTGTGGCCACTGAGATACTGAGTGGTGTTGAGTGTGGTCCCCTGAAGCATTCGATTTCATCATTTTCGCTTGCACTTTGTGATATCCTGACCAACCCGAGTAGCAATATCATTCGAAAAAAACTCAGACTAGTTAGGCCATTATCTCGTCGTTGTCCAATACCGACACCTGTTAGTAGACATTTTTCCTTCTTACGCAGGGCGTAACGCTATCTTTCCACAAACTAAAAACATTCAAATGCGATTTCTGCCTGAGAAATCTGCTGTGTAATTTTTCCTGATACGCAGAATTAAGATGCACTTGCCCAGATTGCCAAACGCGTTAACGCGCCACTTCTGAGATGCTGGGGAAGGTGCTGTCGGGATCCAATCCACCTCGTGGATTAACGATGAGCGCTAGTGAGCCAGCCAGCCCGAATTTGGTTTGTAGGCAGTTTCGCACAACCAACAAGGTAAGTATCGCACAATGCCCAAGTCCGACGTTAAATACAAGTTAAGCAAACATTTAGATAAAGTACTCAAACTTCAACATTAGATTTACTCCAGAGGTAGACAGATGTGGTACGGCCGGCCGGAGTAGCCGAGCGGTTCTAGGCGCTTCAGTCTGGAACCGCGCGACCGCTACGGTCGCAGGTTCGAATCCTGCCTCGGGCATGGATGTGTGTGATGTCCTTAGGTTGGTTAGGTTTAAGTAGTTCTAAGTTCTAGGGGACTGATGACCTCAGAAGTTAAGTCCCATAGTGCTCAGAGCCATTTTTCCGTCGCATCAATTAAGTGGGAGTGAATTTCCCAAGCATACAATAGGTGATCAATAACTGACAACATTCCTAAGTGGTGACATGGAATAGAACACTAAAATACTGCTAGCACTGACACACATCGTTCGACGTGATGTACGAAATGATAACAATTTCAGGAAAATTAGATGATTTATTCAAAAGAAATAACTTCTCAAATTGAGCAAGTCAATAACGAGTTCGTCCACCTATGACCCTTACGAAAACGGTTATTCGACGGAGCATTGATAGAAAAGAGAAATCGTCCTGAGCGACACCGTGCCAAATTCTGTCCAAAAATACTGATCTGACTGGAGGGCACAGCCCATAATGCTCCATACGTTCTCAATTGGGGAACGGTCTGCCGACCGTGTTGGCCAAGACAGGATTTGGCCAGCATGACAACAGGCAATGGAAACTCTCATCGTGTGCGGGCGGGTATTATCTTACAGAAACGAAGCCCAGGATGGCTTCCCGTGAAGGGCAACAAAACGAAGCCTGTAACAACGTCGATGCATCACTGCGCCGTAAGGACGCCGCAGATGACAACCAAAAGAGTCCTGCTGTGAAATTAAATGGTACCCCAGACCATCAGCCCTGGATGTCAAGCTATTTAGCGGGCTATAGTCAGGTTGGTGCATCAATGCTGCCCGGGGCATTACCAGATACGTCTCCGCTGGTCATCATGGCTCAGTTAGAAGCGAGACTCATCACTGAAGACAATTCTACTCCAGTCAATGAGATTCCAGGCCGAAGATGTGTCTGGAGACGCCTCAACGTAATGGGATACTAACCTGTCGTCCGCTATACGGCCCAACAACCAGGTATGATGTTCTGAGGTGCCATTTCTTTCCGTAGAAGGACCCCTTTGATTGGTATCTGCAGCATACTCACAGCATAGCGGTACGTCGACGCCGGCCTGAGTGGCCGAGCGGTTCTAGGGGCTACAGTCTGAAACCGCGCGACCGCTACGGACGCAGGTTGAAATCCTGCCTCGGGGATGGATGTGTGTGATGTCCTTAGGTTTAAGTAGTTCTAAGTTCTAGGGGACTGATGACCTCAGATGTTAAGTCCCATAGTGCTCAAAGCCATTTGAACCATTTTTGGTACGTCGACGATGCTGTATGCCCCGTTTTGTTGCTCTTCTTGGGCATACCTCTCACCACGATAATGCCCGCCTATACACGGCGACAGTTTCTACTGGTTGTCCACATGCTTATCAAACCATACCTTGGGCAGTAAAGTTTCCGGATATCATCCCATCTGAGAAAGTTTGCAGAATTATGGTCGATGACCTCCAAGCAGCTGGAGATTGTGACGATCTAATGTACCACTTGGACAGAGTTTGACATGGTGTCCCTTCGGAGGACATGCGACATCTCTATCAGTTGTGTCAACCAATGCCAAGCCGAATTATTGTTTGTGTAAGGGCCATAGCCCCCTCCCCCCCCCCCCTCATGAACCATGGACCTTGCGGTTGGTGGGGAGGCTTGCGTGCCTCAGCGATACAGATAGCCGTACCGTAGGTACAACCACAACGGAGGGGTATCTGTTGAGAGGCCAGACAAACGTGTGGTTCCTGAAGAGGGGCAGCAGCCTTTTCAGTAGTTGCAAGGGCAACAGTCTGGATGATTGACTGATCTGGCCTTGTAACAATAACCAAAACGGCCTTGCTGTGCTGGTACTGCGAACGGCTGAAAGCAAGGGGAAACTACAGCCGTAATTTTTCCCGAGGGAATGCAGCTTTACTGTATGATTAAATGATGATGGCGTCCTCTTGGGTAAAATATTCCGGAGGTAAAATAGTCCCACATTCGGATCTCCGGTTGGGGACTACTCAAGAGGATGTCGTTATCAGGAGAAAGAAAACTGGCGTTCTACGGATCGGAGGACGGAATGTCAGGTCCCTTAATAGGGCAGGTAGGTTAGAAAATTTGAAAAGGAAAATGGATAGGTTAAAGTTAGATATAGTGGGAATTAGTGAAGTTCGGTGGCAGGAGGAACAAGACTTCTGGTCAGGTGACTACAGGGTTATAAACACAGTCAAATAGGGGTAATGCAGGAGTAGGTTTAATAATGAATAGGAAAATAGGAAAGCGGGTAAGCTACTACAAACAGCTTAGTGAACGCATTATTGTGGCCAAGATAGACACGAAGCCCACACCTACTACAGTAGTACAAGTTTATATGCCAACTAGCTCTGCAGATGACGAAGAAATTGAAGAAATGTATGATGAAATAAAAGAAATTATTCAGATAGTGAAGGGTGACGAAAATTTAACAGTCATGGGTGACTGGAATTCGGTAATAGGAAAAGGGAGAGAAGGAAACGTAGTAGGTGAATATGGATTGGGGCTAAGAAATGAAAGAGGAAGCCGCCTGGTAGAATTTTGCACAGAGCACAACTTAATCATAGCTAACACTTGGTTAAGAATCATGATAGAAGGTTGTATACATGGAAGAACCCTGGAGATTCTAAAAGGTATCAGATGGATTATATAATGGTAAGACAGAGATTTAGGAACCAGGTTTTAAATTGTAAGACATTTCCAGGGGCAGATACGGACTCTGACCACAATCTATTGGTTATGACCTGTAGATTAAAACTGAAGAAACTGCAAAAAGGTGGGAATCTAAGGAGATGGGACCTGGATAAACTGAAAGAACCAGAGGTTGTACAGAGTTTCAGGGAGAGCATAAGGGAACAATTGACAGGAATGGGGGAAAGAAATACAGTAGAAGAAGAATGGTTAGCTTTGAGGGATGAAGTAGTGAAGACAGCAGAGGATCAAGTAGGTAAAAAGACGAGGGCTAGTAGAAATCCTTGGGTAACAGAAAAAATATTGAATTTAATTGATGAAAGGAAAAGATATAAAAATGCAGTAAATGAAGCAGGCAAAAAGGAATCCAAACGTCTCAAAAATGAGATCGACAGGAAGTGCAAAATGGCTAAGCAGGGATGGCTAGAGGACAAATGTAAGGATTTAGAGGCTTATCTCACTACGGGTAAGATAGATACTGCCTACGGGAAAATTAAAGAGACCTTTGGAGATAAGAGAACCACACGTATGAACATCAAGAGCTCAGATGGACACCCAGTTCTAAGCAAAGAAGGGAAAGCACAAAGGTGGAAGCAGTATATAGAGGGTCTATACAAGGACGATGTACTTGAGGACAATATTATGGAAATGGAAGAGGATGTAGATGAAGATGAAATGGGAGATACGATACTGCGTGATGAGTTGGACAGAGCACTGAAAGACCTGAGTCGAAACAAGGCCCCGGCAGTAGACAACATTCCATTAGAACTACTGACGGCCTTGGGAGAGTCAGTCCTGACAAAACTCTACCATCTGGTGAGCAAGATGTATGAGACAGGCGAAATACCCTCAGACTTCAAGAAGAATATAATAATTCCAATCCCAAAGAAAGCAAGTGTTGACAGATGTGAGAATTACCGAACAATCAGTTTAATAAGCCACAGCTGCAAAATACTAACACGAATTCTTTACAGACGAATGGAAAAACCAGTAGAAGCCGACCTCGGGGAAGATCAGTTTGGATTCCGTAGAAATACTGGAACACGTGAGGCAATACTGACCTTACGACTTATCTTAGAAGAAAGATTAAGGAAAGGCAAACCTACGTTTCTAGCATTTGTAGACTTAGAGAAAGCTTTTGACAATGTTGACTGGAATACTCTCTTCCAAATTCTAAAGGTGGCCGGGTTAAAATACAGGGAGCGAAAGGCTATTTACAATTTGTACAGAAACCAGATGGCAGTTATAAGAGTCGAGGGACATGAAAGGGAAGCAGTGGTTGGGAAGGGAGTAAGACAGGGTTGTAGCCTCTCCCCGATGTTATTCAATCTGTATATTGAGCAAGCAGTAAAGGAAACAAAAAAATTCGGAGTAGGTATTAAAATCCATGGAGAAGAAATAAAAACTTTGAGGTTCGCCGATGACATTGTAATTCTGTCAGAGACATCAAAGGACTTGGAAGAGCAGTTGAACGGAATGGATTGTGTCTTGAAGGGAGGATATAAGATGAACATCAACAAAAGCAAAACGAGGATAATGGAATGTAGTCGAATTAAGTCAGGTGATGTTGAGGGTATTAGATTAGGAAATGAGACACTTAAAGTAGTAAAGGAGTTTTGCTATTTGGGGAGCAAAATAACTGATGATGGTGGAAGTAGAGAGGATATAAAATGTAGACTGGCAATGGCAAGGAAAGCGTTTCTGAAGAAGAGAAATTTGTTAACATCGAGTATAGATTTCAGTGTCAGGAAGTCATTTCTGAAAGTATTTGTAAGAGTGTAGCCATGTATGGAAGTGAAACATGGACGATAAATAGTTTAGACAAGAAGAGAATAGAAGCTTTCGAAACGTGGTGCTACAGAAGAAATACTTTGAGAAACAACGTTCTGACACTTAAATCTATACTCGATGTTAACAAATTTCTCTTCTTCAGAAATGCTTTCCTTGCCATTGTTAGTCTACATTTTATATCCTCTCTATTTCGACCATCATCAATTATTTTGCTCCCCGAAGAGCAAAACTCCTTTACTGCTTTATGTGTCTCATTTCCTAATCTAATTCCCTCAGCATCACCCGACTTAATTCGACTACATTCCATTATCCTCGTTTTGCTTTTGTTGATGTTCGTCTTATATCCTCCTTTCAAGACACTGTCCATTCCGTTCAGCAGTTCTTCCAAGTCCTCTGCTGTCTCTGACAGAAGTACAATGTCATCGGCAAACCTCAAAGTTTTTATTTCTTCTCCATGGATCTTAATACCTACACCAAATTTTTCTTTTGTTTCCTTTACTGCTTGCTCAATATACAGATTGAACAACATTGGGGAGAGACTACAACCCTGTCTCACTCCCTTCCCAACCACTGCTTCCCTTTCATGCCTCTCGATTCTTATAACTGCCATCTGCTTTCTGTACAAATTGTAAATAGCCTTTTGCTCCATTTATTTTACCCCTGCCACCCTTAGAATGTGAAAGAGATTATTCCAGTCAACATTGTCAAAAGCTTTCTCTAAGTCTACAAATGCTAGAAACGTGGGTTTGCCTTTCCTTAATCTTTCTTCTAAGATAAGTCGTAAGGTCAGTATTGCCTCACGTGTTCCAATATTTCTACGGAATCCAAACTGATCTTCCCCAAGGTCGGCTTCTACTAGTTTTTCCATTCGTCTGTAAAGAATTCGCGTCAGTATTTTGCAGCTGTGACTTATTAAACTGATAGTTCGGTAATTTTCACATGTGTCAACACCTGCATTCTTTGGGATTGGAATTATTATATTCTTCTTGAAGTCTGAGGGTATTAGGCCTGTCTCATACATCTTGCTCACCGGATGGTAGAGTTTTGTCAGGACTGGCTCTCCCAAGGCCGTCAGTAGTTCTAATGGAATGTTGTCTACTGCCGGGGCCTTGTTTCGACTCAGGTCTTTCAGAGCTCTGTCAAACTCTTCACGCAGTATCGTATCTCCCATTTCATCTTCATCTACATCCTCTTCCATTTCTATAATATTGTCCTCAAGTACATCACCCTTGTATAGACCTTCTACATACTCCTTCCACCTTTGTGCTTTCCCTTATTTGCTTAGAACTGGGTTTCCATCTGTGCTCTTGATATTCATACAAGTGGCTCTCTTTTGTCCAAAGGTCTCTTTAATTGGCAGCATGTGCGAAACACGTAATTCAGCCACTCCAGTCGGGCTATGTATTGCTCCTTTCAAACAGTATGATCATCGCAAGAGACGGCAATCGTGTTGGCAACAGGTGCACCTGGCAAGGCGGGGCGAAGATTTCGTGAGGAGTGGAGCGGCGGTCCTTTGTTAGGGCGGTGCAGCCGGGCTGCATTCCGGCGGCGGCGGGCCCGCCGGCCGTCCGGGCCGTGTGTGAGGTCGGCGGCTGGCTGGAATGCGCCGGCCGGGCCCGAACACGTGTCCCCGAGCCCGGCTGCAAGGTCAGCGCACAAAAAGCGCCGCAGCCGCGGACCCTGTGACGTCACTGCGGCTCAGCGCGCAGCGCCGAGTGCTCGTGCTCCGAGCCTCGGAGCTCGGCGATCCGCCCCGCAATGACGTCAGTTAAAGTCGCTCCGCCTGGCGCTTGTGTAACGCAGTCAACACGAGCGTGTGCCCGCTCACGTTGCTGAGCAAGAAACCCCCTGCTGTCTCGTTCCTGTCCCCACAGTCGTAAGCTTACGACTTTGAGGTGGCAAAAGCCATTCGATAGCGATATGCACGTATACATACTGATGGCAGTAGTATCGCGTACACAAGGTATAAAAGAGCAGTACATTGGAGGAGCTGTCATTTTTGCTTATGTGATCCATGTAATAAGGCGTCTGACGCGATTATGGCCATACAACGGGAATTAACAGCGTTTTAACACTGGATTGTAGTTGGAGCTAGAAGCAAGGGACATTCCATTTCGGAAATCGTCAGGGGATTCAATATTCCGACATCTACAGTGTAACGTCTCCTTTGGAAAATTATAAGTTACTGTTAATGTAGGTTAATTCTTACAGAGAAGAAAACAGCAACCAGCCACAATTAATGTAGGTTATTAATAGTGGCTGATTGCTGTTTTCTTCTCTGTAAGAATTAACCTACGTTAATTGTACACAGCCACGATCTCACAATGTCAGTTTTAGACAAAATAGTATAAATTACTGTGCTGGAAAAACTCATACGTTATAACATTTTCAAACAGCTGAATGAAACTCAACGTACTCAGACATTTCTCTCTTTATTCTCATCAACACTAAACTGAAACACTTTGCGCAACGCTATCTGACTTTCAATAATCCCTACAAAAGAATGGCCCTGACTAACAATAACCTCTACCTTTCATGAATCACTTACCTCACAAAAACCTTCGTTACTCGAACTACCGCAATAAAGCGAGCGCCAATACTGCCAGCTAAATAGAAGATTCTAACTACTGAAGGCACTAACTACTGATAGGCATAGTTAGCAAATGAAAGATTTTGATAGAGAACAATCAATGTATTTACCTTAATAGTGGCTCAGATGGTTCAAATGGCTCCGAGCACTATGGGACTCAACTTGTGAGGTCATTACTCCCCTAGAACTTAGAACTAGTTAAACCTAACGAACTTAAGGACATCACACACATCCATGCCTGAGGCAGGATTCGAACCTGCGATCATAGCGGTCTCGCGGTTCCAGACTTCGGCCGGCCCTTAATAGTGTTGAGAAGTCATTATATATATATATATATATATATATATATATATATATATATATATATCAATTCATGGCATCCAGTCTTAGAAATATCCGTTTTCTGATGGACACACGTCCAGGTCGTCCGCTCTCAAAACTTTGCCATCTCTCTCCCCACATCCACCACTGCTGGCAGCTCACCTCCAATTGCACAACGCTACTCGCTGTTCACATCCAACTGCCCAACACTACAATAGCAAATATTCCAACAATGCAAACCAGCCGCAGACTGCACACAGCACAGTCAGTGATTTTCATACAGAGTTCGACGGGGCGTTACCAACATAAAAACCTATACAGCCTACTTACAACAGTGTGAAGAGTCTGCTGAGAATACCAGATTTCAGTCGTTACCTCTCACCAGGGGAAACACAGTGGCCAACGGCCTTTCCTTAACGACCGAGAGCATCAGCGTTTGAGTAGAGTTGCCAGTGCTAACAGACAATCAAGCCTACTGAAAAAACCACAGAAATCAATGTGGGACCTACGACGAACGTATCCGTTAGGAGAGTGCGACGAAATCTGAACCACAGAAATCAATGTGGGACCTACGACGAACGTATCCGTTAGGAGAGTGCGACGAAATCTGGCGTGAATGGGCTGAGACAGCAGACGACGGACGCGAGTGGTTTTGCTAACAGCACGACATCGTCTGCAGCGCCTGTCCTCGACTTGTGACCATATCGCCTGGACCCTAGGCGACTGGTCAGTCGAGTCTCGATTTCAGTAGGTAATATCTGATGGTAGCATTCGAGTGTGGCGCAGACCCCACCAGGTCATGGACCCAAGTTTCAAAAAGGCACGGCGCAAGCTAGTGGTAGCTCCAAAATTGTGTGAGCTATTTTTTCATGGAACGTAAGGG
Organism: Schistocerca piceifrons; assembly: GCF_021461385.2. NCBI lineage: Eukaryota > Metazoa > Arthropoda > Insecta > Orthoptera > Acrididae > Schistocerca > Schistocerca piceifrons. Next base: position 773,162,463 of record NC_060140.1, on the reverse strand, counting down.
TCCTCTGGTCCAAAGAAACCAATGATTGATTGGAAATGATCGGCACTTGGAGAGCGTCTACAGCCGTTCATGGACCTCATCTTCCCAAACAACTATTGGAAGTTTTGAAGATGGTAGTGCACTATATCACCGGGCAACAATTGCTCCTCATTGGTTTGAAGAACATTCTTGACAGTTGGAGCGAATGATTTGCCCACCCAGATTGCCCGACATGAATCCCATCGAACCTTTATGGGACACAATCGAGAGGTGAGTTCGTGCACAAAATCCTGCACTGGCAACACGTTCGCAGTAGAGGCAGCTTGGCTCAACATTCCTGCAAGGGACTTCTAACGACATTTTGACTCCATGCCACGTCGAGTTCCTGTACTACGCCGGGAAAAGGAGGTCCGACACCATATTAGGAGGTAGCCCAGAACGTTTGTCACGTCAGTGATGTTCAGGTACTGATGATCAGATTCAACCGCGTCGACATTTGCTTCCAGCGCTCGAAACATTTATGCATGTCGTTTACTGTGAGACTGCATAAGAAACCGCCGTTTTCATTTATTGGAGAAGCACGAAAAACATCTCTGTGATAAAGTACTCTCCACTGCCACAGAGCTGGTTGGTGAAGCCGAACCTTGGTACTGAGTAAGGACGCAGTTAGTAGTCACAAGCTAGCTTCGACTGGGGCAGAAGGTTCCCGACTTAATTTCCACATGCTAGTTACACTTATAGATACAGGATAAACCTGGAGTCTACCATCAACGCTTTGGAGGTTGTTCGATATTTTCTGAGTATAAGGGAGCCGTGACCTCTTCCTCTTATTTCGTTTCATCCAACATGGGTTACTTCAGATCAATCACTTTTTAATGATAGAAGGAACAGTCTCGGTTGCAAAGTTATTTTTATTACAAATAAGGTGTTTCGCCTGGTTTAGACTTCCTCAGATTTTCTAAAAGGAAAGGAGAAGCAAGGATGTATGTATATCTAATTACAAGTTAAGGGCCGTCGTTTAAAACTTCTAAAAATAATTTGAAAAATTTGAGAAGTAAATTAAAAGACTATCAAAGCTTTACCCTTCACCAGCTGATTGGCCGGTTAGTCATAACAATGGTAACAAACCATCTGAAATTAGCACCTTCGAACAAGGTACATTGGAAGAAAACCAAGTGATAAAGATAAAAACCGAGATAAATTTATGAAGGCAAACATGAAAGGGAGGAAGTCAAATAAAGTGACGTAAAATACTTTGATGCAGTTATAGCTGCCAGGTGAAGCGCGGCTTAGAGCCACACGTACATCGAATGAACCTGGATATCAGATGACTAAACGGTCAAATAGACGGCCACATTGAAACTTACGTGCTGGAAAACCATGTTGGCCGCGCTAGTAAGGCAGTACAACAACAGAAGGCGCTAGTGTCGGTAAAAATGAAATTAATATAGGCGTAAGACTATAAGAAGAAGCTGGTACAGGCAATAAGTAAAATCGAATAGATAGCACCTTAGTTAAAATACATGTTAGCGCGTAAGATAAAAATTCAAAATGCTTGAAAATGAAAAGAAACCAAAATTAAGAAATATAATAAAACCAATGTCGCCATAAAACCATGTAATATATAATTATGGAAACCGGTTGCTGTACCACTCAGCCCATCATGAAATAGAATAAACACTTTTCAGTGTCCTGTATCTTCCTATATGTCCAGTATTGGTTCATTCTTTCTAATCTTGCTTTCCTTTCTTCTTCAGAGATACGGATTGTTCATTTGGTTTTCGTTATCCTCTCGTTCTTGTGTTTGGCTTTTTTTTGTGTAGTATGATCTGTGACCACAATATCTGTGATTTGGAGTTCTTTTAAGTCCTCCTCAGTTTCCTTAAAACAATTTCGTTTGGTTTTTTTTTCGGAAGTAGTCAAAGTTTCTTTTGGTTAATCTATTTCAATTCATTCTGACGATGTGTCCATAAAAATCACTTTTTTTATCATCGTATCTGAGAATTTTTCTATTTCATTTCTGATGTCGTTCGGTTTGTTGTTATGCAACTTTCGACCTAGAATTTTTCTTAGTACCTTTCTTTGATCTCCTGCATTTCAGCTGTGCCATGGTTGCTGATGGACAGTGTTTCGGCTATGTTTTCTTCTTCCCGTTTGATTATCGTGTTATGGTGTCTTATTTTTACATTCCATGAGAGGGACTTCTTGTTATATATGCTCTGGGTGAGAAGGAAGGCCAGAACAACTTTATTACTTCTATGTTCAATTCCGTTTGTCTCGACAGCATTCTTTTTGATCCATTCTCCAAGATATTTGAATTCTTTGACGATCTATATTTTTGCTCGCCTACTTTGGAATGTTTCATTTGGCTTTTCTGCCTTTCTCATTATTTTCGTCTTTTCGAACGATATTTTGAGACCCAGTTTTTGTGCATGGTTTTGTAGTTCGAGTGTATTTTCTTTGGCTCCTTCCTAGGTCTCGGCTAGCAGGGCAATATCACGTGCAAAGTCTAGGCAATTGACTTACACGCCTTTGTATTTTATTCCTAGTCGGAGTCCAGTGTGGGTTTTACTCGCATCACTACTTTTTCTAAAGCGCAACCACATCTACATCGATTCTCCGCAGTCCACATTATGGCGCGTGGAGGAGGGTACCTCGTACCACTGCTAGTTATTTCCTTTCCTGTTCCACTCACAAACAGAACGAGGGAAAAACGACTATCTACATGCCTCTGTAGGAGCCCTAATTTCTCGTATCTTATTTTCGTGTTTCTTACGCGCAATGTATGCTGGAGGCAACACAAGTGTTCTGCAGTTAGTTTCAAATGCCGGTACTCTTCATTTCCTTTATTGTGTTCGTCGAAAAGAATGCCGCCTTCCTCCAGGGATTCCTAGCAGTGGGGAGAGTCCGTCTCCTTGTTGTACACATGTTTTAATTTCAAAAGCGTTGGAGAGTTCTTATGTGAATTTAACATTGGAGTATGTGTTGTGAAGGGTTTCTATGATTGGGTTTGTGGTTTTGTCGTTTACGTTTAGTTATTTTAATACAGAGATGAGATGAGAAATATCCCATTGACGTCCTTCGAACTGCAACTCCAGTATGGATCCTCTACAATTTGTAGATAACCATTGACACCCAGTATTTTAATATTTCTTCAGAATTTCATTGAGGGTATTCCTCAATCCCCAATCTTTTAATGGGAAAAAAGAATAAAAATGTCTTATATTTTAGCCGGCCGGAGTGGCCGAGCGGTTCTAGGAGCTTCAGTCTGGAACCGCGCGACCGCTACGGTCGCAGGTTCGAATCCTGCCTCGGGCATGGATGTGTGTGATGTCCTTAGCTTAGTTAGGTTCAAGTAGTTCTAACTTCTAGGGGACTGATGACCTCAGATGTTAAGTCCCTTAGTGCTCAGAGCCATTTGTCTTATATTTTTGCTAATTTAGCTAGTAATTTTTCACTCTTTTACAAAGTCCTGTGTGAAAATCATGCCATTAAAACTGAATTAAGAACCGCATTAAAACTTTTATTTACAATGGCAAATATGAATACGACAACGCCGTCTCCATGGGAACCACTGGCGTCGCTTAACCACTATCTTCGCTGGCAAACTATCTACGAGTTTTCGATAAATACCTAACAGCTACCGGCGTTCTCACAACCGATTATTATTGGTTAACTCTTCTATATATATTTTTATCACATACTGACGAAATGCTGTTTACAGCAGTTATTTTATATATTGTGCACGCATCTCGTGGTCGTGCGGTAGCGTTCTCGCTTCCCACGCCCGGGTTCCCGGGTTCGATTCCCGGTGGGGTCAGGGATTTTCTCTGCCTCGTGATGGCTGGGTGTTGTGTGCTGTCCTTACGTTAGTTAAGTTTAAGTAGTTCTAAGTTCTAGGGGACTGATGACCATAGATGTTAAGTCCCATAGTGCTCAGAGCCATTTGAACCATTTTACATATTGTGATGTGCCTATTAGTTTATTTGCTATTAGCTTTCGTTTAAGTACTCTGTGTATACCTTAGTGTATTAACTGTTTTACGTCCTGTATGCCTTACCAGCTATCGCTCACGTAATTCGGTATACAGTGGGTAGAGCGTCGCATATTTAAGTCACAAATCCGTTACTCTCCTGAGCAGTTGACGTTCATGGAGTCATAACATCTGCTCCATTCACCACCACAGCCTACCATCATCGGTATAATTTCTTCTTTTAATTTTAGTTATATATCGTGTATTTTATATGTTACTAATATTATTAGATATCTCTCTAAAGGCATTCTGTGCCCAAATTTCAGTATAAATGGTCTGAAGACGGTCACTTTCTGACCGAAAGCGGTAAAAACGGTGTAAATAAATGTGTTATTGTGCTCGAAACTGTTTTAAATCCATTTTAAAGTACTTTTAGCATGGCCGCTGTTTTTCCACGAGAAATGTTAGGATTGATTTATTGATTTATTTATTGATTTATTGGTCCATCTTTAAGCATTTTTCATGCAATTGATGTCGTCATTTTACATTCATTATATAATTACAAAATAAGTCTTACATTTTTAACATTCTGAATGAGTAAATATGTTTTATACTGCACATGTTTAGTAGTCATTAAACATAAATGTGCCGTGCAGAATGACAAAAGGAGATACTGTATGTGTAACACAATACACATGTTAAGAAAAACATTTTAACAAATATAAATGAGACAGGCTTAATACATGTTAACCATTGGGGAAAATGCATTATGTAAATAAAGCACAACAGCATGGTACAATAACATTTTCAGAAGTGCTCATGTGATATGGTGGTCATGACATGCAGCAGTTTTAATAGATTAGATCATTTTTGTTACATACTTTAAATTCTTCTATTGTATAGAATGCTTTTTGTCCAAGCCACGTTTTTGTAATATTTTTGAAGACATTCAGTGATACACTGTGTGCTGTGGGTGGTATCATGTTAAATAATTGTATCCCTGTGTATGTGTAACCGTTTTGGTTTTTTTTAAGCTTAGTAACTGGGATGTCCGTCATCTGCCTTTGGCGTGTGTCATGGCAATGTACAGACTCGCGCAGTTTATAACTTTCTTGGTTTTCCTTTATGTGCATTAAGCAACTGAGAATAAACAGTGATATAAGTGTCAGTATTTTTAAATCTTTGAAATAGTCTCTACATGATACATGGTTTCTCACTCCAGCAATACACCTAATGGCCTTTTTCTGCCAAAGAAAAAATACTTTTGCCCCAGAGGCATTGCCCCATAACAGAACTGCATACGTGAGGTGGCTGAAAATCTTTCCATTGCGAAAATCTCTCCGAGCCATAGTGTGGTGTGCATACGGTAAGACCTTCGGTACACACACCATCAGATTATTTGACTTGTCGCTCTAACAAAGTAGGCGAGTGTCAGCAATATGCCTCGTGGTCTTATCGTGGCGTGTTTTATCTTCTGCCATTAGGTCAGACGATAGAAATGCCACTTGCACACTTAGAGTAGCAGATTGACGGTGACCAACTTTAAACAGAACTTGATTAATTTTCACACACATTTATTAAAATAATAAAAAGCATAGACATTACATAACTTGATTCTGGATGCTGTTTACAACTGACAGTCTGAAGTTCCTTTGGTCTTGGTACGTTAATCTTATTCTCACATATTTCTGATACTCGACAAAGTGTCTATTCACTTATCTTCATGGCTATGTACAGGAATATGGTAATCATATTAGGCACAGACTGAAACTTGACTATAGACTGGTACAGACAAATGCAGACTGGTACAGACTAATGCAGACAAATGCAGACTGACTCATCGGAGGTCTGTACACTTGTTATAATACCTCGCGCGTTCAGGTATCACTGTGCAAGTGTGATCCGCGAGGAGAAAATGTTCCATGTTAGCAGCAATTTCATTGGCTGCGTTACATATTAATACGCGGATCGGCGGAAGCAGAATTTGGTCCGTCTCTAAGGCAGCACCATCTAGTAGTGCGGAGACGGACGAGCGCTGCGCCTGCGCTGTTGTGCTTAGCGGTACGTGCTCTAGTGGGAAATTTGTGTACGCGCTGACTACGAGAAACTATGTACACAACACATAGAGAAGCTGTTGACCAGCCGTTTTTTTTAAAAAAAAAAAAAACCCTGGTGGATGCCGTGTTTTTTTTTTTTTCTTCTTTTTGTCTAAGTCAGTGTACATAATTAGCAGGTGAGACGATTTTTCTGGATTATCTGCAAAGTCCGTTCCTAGAGGCACTTTCGTATTTCTGTGTACTGCTTCTCCGTGAGTCAGCGTATCTTGATCGCCAGGGCAAATGAGCCGTGTAGGGAAAAAATAGAGTTTTTTTATGTAAAGGCTGTGTGAGTGGCGAGCCTGGCTGGGCGGACGCGTGGCTGGCTCGCAGCGTAGCCCTGGAGAGCGTCAAGGCCTCGCGCTGACTGACATTGCAGCCGGCTAGGCCGCTCCGCGCTGCGCGTTGCATAAGCGCCGCCGTTGCCGCCGGCCCTCGAACCACCGCGGCCGAGTCCACAGCCGACGGCTGCTCTCGCTTCCACGTCTCCTGCACTGCCGAATAGCCGCTTAGCGGGCAAAGGACAAGAAACTTGGCGCCTCACGTTCTCAGACTTTTTCTCGTGAAAACGATAATCGTGTGTACATGGGAAAATTATGGACAGTGATAGTTCCTGAGTAATGTAGGTGATGAATATTCTTATAGACACTCTAGTACATGTGTACCGGAGGTCATTACAGCACACAGAGCGTCATCGCAGTGACGTGGAGAACTCATGTTGTTGTTGTGGTCTTCAGTCCAGAGATTGGTTTGACCCAGCTCTCCATGCTACTCTATCCTGTGCAAGCTTCTTCATCTCCCAGTACCTACTGCAACCTATATCCTTCTGAATCTGCTTAGTGTATTCATCTCACGGTCTACCTCTACGATTTTTACCCGCCACGATGCCTTCCAGTACTAAATTGGTGATCCCTTGATGCCTCAGAATCTGCCCTACCAACCGAACCCTTCTTCTACTCAAGTAGTGCCACAAATTTCTCTTCTCTCCAATTCTATTCAATACCTTCTAATTAGTTATGTGATCTACCCATCTAATTTTCAGCATTCTTCTGTAGAACTTCATTTCGAAAGCTTCTATTCTCTTCTTGTCCAAACTATTTATAGTCCATGTTTCACTTCCGTACATTGCTACACTCCATACAAATACTTTCAGAAACGACTTCCTGACTCTTAAATCTGTACCCGATGTTAACAAATTTCTCTTCTTCAGAAACGCTTTCCTAGCCATTGCCAGTCTACATTTTGTATCCTCTCTACTTCGAACATCATCAGTTATTTTGCTCCCCAAATCAACAAAACTCATTTACTACTTTAAGCGTCTCATTTCCTAATCTAATTCCCTCAGCGTCACCCGACTTAATTCGAGTACATTCCATTATCGTCGTTTTGCTTTTGTTGATGTTCATCTTATATCCTCATTTCAAGACACTGTCCATTCCGTTCAACTGCTCTTCCAGGTGCTTTGCTGTCTCTGACAGAATTACAATGTCATCGGTGAACCTCAAAGTTTTTATTTCTTCTCCATGGATTTTAATACCTACTCCGAAATTTTTTTTGTTTCCTTAAATGCTTGCTCAATATATAGATTGAATAACGTCGGGGATAGGCTACAACCCTGTCTCACTCCCTTCCCAACCACCGCTTCCCTTTCGTGCCCCTCGACTCTTATAACTGCCATCTGGTTTCTGTAAAAATTGTAAATAGCCTTTCGTTCCCTGTATTTTACCCATGCCACCTACAGAATTTGAAAGAGAGTATTCCAGTCAACATTGTAAAAAGCTTTCTATAAGTCTACAAATGCTAGAAACGTAGGTTTGCCTTTCTTTTATCTGGCTTCTAAGATAAGCCGTAGGGTCAGTATTGCCTCACGTGTTCCAGTATTTCTACGGAATCCAAACTGATCTTCCCCGAGGTCGGCTTCTATCAGTTTTTCCATTCGTCTGTAAAGAATTCGCCTTAGTATTTTGCAACCATGACTTATTAAACTGATAGTTCCGTAATTTTCACATGTGTCAACACCTGCGTTCTTTGGGATTGGAATTATTATATTCTTCTTGAAGTCTGAGGGTATTTCGCCTGTCTCATACATCTTGCTCACCAGATGGTAGAGTTTTGTTAGGCCTGGCTCTCCCAAGGCTGTCAGTAGTTCTAAATGAACTCATATTTGATCTGATTTTTTTATTAGCTGCACTGTCAGTAAAAACAAATCACAGCACCAAGAAGATGTTGTGCAACATAAGCAAAAGTTGATAGGCGTGTTTCTACATCTGAAACATGAAGTCTGTTCGAATTTCACCCCAGTCACATATGAGTGGCGCTAGTAGCGCCACTATGAAGGTGCAAATCAGGTTTGCTTTAAATACACACTTAATGATAGTGAGCGTTTGTTACCTTTCAGATTGCACGAGGTGGATTGATGTTAGAAAAGAATGCCTTTAAGGCGGCAAAGACACCATTATCAGCACTTCATCGAGTCTGAACAAGGTCGTGTAATAGGGCGATCAGAAGCGGGATGTTCCTTCTGCAATACCGCAGAAAGGTTTGGCAGGAATGTAGCCACTGTACATGTATTGCTGGCAGCGATTTTAAGGTGGCGTGGTCTCGTGACCTTCATTTCTTTCATATTCCGTCCTCACAATCGTATTCTGCACATCAAGACGCTTCATTCGAACCCAAACTCGATGAGGTAGAGTCAATTTTGTATGAATTCATGTAAGCAATATGCAAATCTAATAAGTAAATCGCAAGTGTGCACGGAGGTTGAAAATGTCGAGGCTGGCGTACACAACATGACGGCCACCAGCCCGCTGGGAGGCGCGTCCCTTCAGAGGGATGAGTCAACACACCTGCTTCGGCTGGAGCGACCGCCCAGGGAGAGTACAGCTTTTTGCAGAGTGCAGAGCAAAGGGATAACGACCTACATTACATTATGTGGGAGCGGCCAGAAGACGCTTTTTTTGATGAACCGACTCCGTAGTTACGGAGTTCTCACAGCAGGACAGTATACACCTAACGGAGATGCTACATATTTCCGCATTGGTCGACTAAAACGAAACTTCATTCTCCCATTTAAAAGAGCAACACTGACTGGCAGAATATTTCTGACGTAAAGAGCCACAGGAGTGAGGGAAGACAACGAATGATATACCCTTGCAATTTTTCCAGAAAAAGGAAGCCGGTCTATTGTTACTCTTGGAGCAGGAACACGTTATGAGAGTGAGTGCGCTCGTACGTGTGCAGAAAGTGCGAGGAACAAAGTCTCTCCTCAGTACTTCACTGGGAGAGCACCTCTGTCATTAGCGAATCCGAGTGATACTCTACATTGAGTCACTTGCGATTAAGTGTTGTTCACTGTGTTGGCCGCCACACTTATTGTACGGTGTGAACATGAACACAGTACCAGTTAAACGTCTGCGAGCGAATATTGAGTGGCATTGCAGTGGACTGGTTATCCGACCAGTGTACTACTCCAATAGTTATACTAGGGGAGGACAGGAGTCCTTGACTTCATCGAGGCATAGGTAGAGTTTGATTGGTGAAGGTCAATCCAGACAGAAAGAGATAGTTGTGTTGTAAAAATAATAGCATTCCTTTCCATAAGAGGCAATCTACTGCTCCGAAAAGAACCCAGAAGTTTATTAATTTATAAGAAAAAGTTTCACTTGATTTCTCAGAATTTTTTTGCAATACATAATATTTTTCGTTCGTTTAAAGTTTTTCTTACACTAACTAGCAATACTCCAGTACCCAAGTATTTCACTAGTTATGTAAGAATACAGAATATTTTTGTGTCTTTTCCTTACAGCGGACGACTCCAGAAGATATTTGTTGCTGAATGTTTTTCAAGCATCTCTTGTTGGTACATTAGGAGCGTCTGTCTGACTTCTGTAGTAGTGTGAGGTGGAAATTGTTTCTTGCAGGAGCCAAAGGGTACTTGTTGGATCAATCCATTGTGCAGCTTGACAAAATAAAACCCACACACTCACACGATGGTCACGAGAAGGTACTGTCGCAAGAAGACCTGGCAGCAGATGTCCACTCTGCACAATCGAGAGGGAGGACCATCGTGTTCGGCGTGTGGCTCTGACACATCGTACTGCATCTGCAGCAGCACTTTGAGCAGCAGTTGGCACCACAGTGACAGAACTAACTGTTAAAAGTCGGATATTTCAACGACAGCTCTGAGCCCGACGCCCTGTAGCCTGCATTCCACTGACCCCAAACCACTGTCATTTGCGACTTTAGTGGTTTCAAGCGAGAGGTCATTGGATGATGGCACGGTGGTCGTCTGTTACATAATCTGATGAAAGCTAGTTCTGTCTCGGTGTCAATTATAGCCGTGTTGGTTAGGAGGACGTCAGTTGAGGACCAGAAACTAGCCTAGCCTATGTGCTAGGCACAATGGGGTTATGGTCTGGCGTGCGATTTCGCTTGGCAACAGGACCAGTCTCGTGGTTATACTATCCACCCTGACTGCAAATTTGTACGTCAACATGGTGATTCGACCAGTCGTGCTGCCATTCATGAATATCATTCCAGGGAGAGTTTTCCACGCTCGCCCACGTACAGCTGTTGTACCCCAAGATGCTCTACAGATTTTCGACATGTTGCCTTGGCCTGATCGATCACCAGATCTTCGGACCAAACTCCAGCATAATCCACAAACAGCATTAACCGTCCCTATATTGACCGAGCAAGTGCAACTGGCATGGAGCTCCATCCCACAAACTGACGTCCGGCACCTGTTAAACACAGTGCACGTACGTCTCCATGGTTGCATTCAACATTCTGGCAGTCACACTGGCTATTAATTTACCAGTACTTCTCATTTGCAAAGGCTGTTCTCATCCTTACATTAACTTGTGATCTTGCAATGTTAATCATTTGAATGTGTTGCCCAGATAAACGCGAATTCTTCAATTCTTCACAGAGGAATGGAAAAACTGGTAGAAGCCAACCTCGGGGAAGATCAGTTTGGATTCCGTAGAAATATTGGAATAGAAAGCTTTTGACAATGTTGATTGGAATAATCTCTTTCAAATTCTGAAGGTGGCAGGGGTGAAATACAGGGAGCGAAAGGCTATTTACAATTTGTACAGAAACCAGATGGCAGTTATAAGAGTCGAGGGACATGAAAGGGAAGCAATGGTTGGGAAGGGAGTGAGACAGGGTTGTAGCCTTTCCTCGATGTTATTCAATCTGTATATTGAGCAAGCAGTGAAGGAAACAAAAGAAAAATTCGGAGTAGGTATTAAAATCCATGGAGAAGGATAAAAACTTTGAGGTTCACCGATGACATTGTACTTCTGTCAGAGACAGTATAGGACTTCGAAGAGCAGTTGAACGGAATGGATAATGTCTTGAAATTAGGATATAAGATGAACGTCAATAAAAGCAAAACGAGGCTAATGGAATGTAGTCGAATTAAGTCGGGTGATGCTGAGGGAATTAGATTAGGTAATGAGACACTTAAAGTAGAAAAGGAGTTTTGCTATTTGGGGAGCAAAATAACTGATGATGGTCGAAATAGAGAGGATATAAAATGTAGACTGCCAATGGAAAGGAAAGCGATTCTGAAGAAGAGAAATTTGTTAACATCGAGTGTAGATTTAAGTGTTAGGAAGTCGTTTCTGAAAGTATTTGTATGGAGCGTAGCCATGTATGGAAGTGAAACATGGACGATAAATAGTTTGGACAAGAAGGGAATAGAAGCTTTCGAAATGTGGTGCTACAGAAGAATACTGAAGATTAGATGGGTAGATCACATAACTAATGAGGAGGTATTGAATGGGATTGGGGAGAAGAGAAGTTTGTGGCACAACTTGACTAGAAGAAGGGATCGGTTGGTAGGACATGTTCTGAGGAATCAAGGGATCACCAATTTAGTATTGGAGGGCAGCATGGAGGGTAAAAATTGTAGAGGGAGACCAAGAGATGAATACACTAAGCAGATTCAGAAGGATGTAGGTTTCATTATGTACTGGGAGATGAAGAAGCTTACACAGGATGGAGTAGCATGGAGAGCTGCATCAAACCAGTCTCAGGACTGAAGACCACAACAATAACAACCCAGAGAAATGTCTTTCAGAAATTTCATTACCCCACATTAATTAGTTTTTGGTGTAGCGATTTTTTTCTGTCTGTGTATTTAGATTCTTACCAAGCTGTTCGGGAGCATAGGGTGGGTAGCAAAGCTTATCTGCTGCTCTCCACCCAATGTGAAACACATACTGAAATACACAAACATTCATATGTCATTATAATGATGAGAGGTAGGATTCTGCAGATCACCGGAGACGATTGCGAAGAGGGCTCCTGGCTAGGGACTGGATGGTAATGGGACTGGAAAGTATATTTTATGAAAAGGGTGACGCGCGTCCCTAGTCAGGACATGGGTGTCTGGCAGAGTGTAGTAGTTAGGCGGGCGGTGGCTCTGGGAGGTGAAGGGACGGCACCCCGCCGGCCTCTGTGTCACGACCACAGCTGTAGGTCGCGTGACTAGCTGTGAACCGCGATATTGGTGGTTACAGAGGACGTGCCGAGGTATTGCTCACCGCAGCTGCAATGTTCCAGCCTGTCACTCAGACAAGTGCTCCCAGATGTTACATGATTCACTTGTGGTGAAGTTTGACGGGTTTGGAGGCTAGAGCTGGGTATTCACTCATGCTCTGACAAACCAGTACTTGTGAACAGAAGCGCTTACTCTTTGGTGAAAGTGAAGTATACCATCATAAATGGAAACATAGCTACTTTTATTCTGCTGTATTTGACATCTACACGCACTTAATACTCTGTATTACCTTCAACCTACTGACTTTTCCATGCGGTGAAATCCGCCACGATATCAGCCGTCCTACAAGCTCTAACTCTTGCCTTTATATCCTACAAGAAACTAGTGCTCCTCACCCCTCTCTGCGTCTCTCTCACTCCTCTTCATACTATTTTTTGACCCACGGATAGAACCTCTAATCTATTTTTGTTTCCTGTCATCTTCCATACACCCCGTCATCCATGCACTCTTTTCACCATACTACCATCCACCTGATTTTTCTATTTAAACCCCCACGCTATGAACGTACACAGCCTCCAATCGTACCTCACTTAATCCTGTTCCATCCTAGCCCCGGTACTTGCAGTTTTAGTGAATGCGCGTCGGCTGGGGTAGCCGAGCGGTTCTAGGCGCTACAGTCTGGAACCGCGCGACCGCTACGGTCGCAGGTTCGAATCCAGCCTCCGGCATGGATGTGTATGATGTATTTACGTTAGTTAGGTTTAATTAGTTCCAAGTTCTAGGGGACTGATGACCTCAGAAGTCAAGTCCCATAGTGCTCAGAGCCGTTTTTTTTAGTGGATGCGCAATGCTCATTTTTTTAAAATCTTAACGAATTTCTGCACCACTATTTTATTTTTATTTTATTTTTTCGCTCTTTAATTAAAAAATCAAAAATGTATTTCATTTTATTGTTATTACCACCAAGCAAAATCTATTTTTATCGTTTTAAAACAATTTGTAAACTGAAACTTTCCGGCAGATTAGAACTGTGTGCCGGACCTATACTCGAACTCGGGACCTTTGCCTTTCGCGGGCAAGGTTCGCAGTAGCGCTTCTGTGAAGTTTGGAAGGTAGGAGACGAGGCACTGGCAGAATTAAAGCCGTGTGGAGGGGTCATTAGTTGTGCTTGGGAAGCACCGCTTGTAGAAAACTTGCCTGTAAAAGGCTAAGGTCCCGTGTTCGAGTCTCGGTTCGGTACACAAATTTAATCTGCCAGGAAATTTCATATCAGTGCACATTGCGTCACAGAGTGGAAATTTAGTTCTGAAATTTGTAAATTGATCATTGTGTCAATTATCACGAATCGAATATTAAAACCACTAAGCTGATGAACGAGAAATTTGTACAACTCAGAAAAACAGTGTGTTTCAGTGTTTGAGATAATAAAGAGATGAATCGTGTCACTGTAAATTATGGCAGAGCTGGTCTGACGTGAAATGAAGTAATGTAGTTACCGCGACAACATCATTTTCCGGTCCAAGACTACAGTCAATAATTTTCAAACCCCACAAAAAACTTAATGACTGAATAAATTTCTATCTTCCACTCCTTTTTCGTCTGGCTAACTAGTGCAAAGAGAGTCACAAGAAATGTCATCTTTCTTTGCGTCGCCACCATAATAAAACAATAGAAAAAATGCAGTTATTCTTTTTCCCAGGAGCACAATTACATTCTGTCTTACAACGATTAATTTCTCTCCTGCAATCCCCAGATGAAAATCGCTTATTCTCGCTAAAGCATATTGTACTTCCGGGTGTATTTAACAATCACGTCAACAGGAAAAGAGACGGGATTTCTCTCTGTCAGACATCAGTATCATTAACGGTTGTCGAAGAATGTTCTTTAGGAAAGTTTCAGGAATAACAAGAGAGGCAGTGATGGTGCATAGTTGCTCATGATGTGTATTAAAAATTACGTTTCCGCCATATCCACCGTTTCCTCTAACACTGTTGATGGTTCTATCCATGTCTCGCAGTTTCCTTGAAATTGGAGAACGCAATATTATATCGTGATCCTGATGTGACCAGTTTCTCACTATTGCTTCAGTGTCTGGTATCACAATGCAGAAAAAAATTCAAAGTTTCCCTCCGTAGGATCGTTACAGCTCAAAGGTGCACATAGAAAAATTTAACCGATTTGCTCAGGCAACTTACGCGGGACTGGATTTAACAACTCGATCAGTTGTGAGCGGTAGACTGTACAACGTTTATGCTGTTTCCATAGTACATTTCGAGTATAGAGTGACTGAAAGAGATTATAGTGTGCACGAGAAAATACAGATAAAGGCTTTCTATAACTTGATAAGCGACTGGAATTGGGCGGGGAATGTAAAAAGCACTCTCCAGAGCAGTTGTTGATTGGTATCTTTTGGTACATACAACAATTCCATGTACCGGCTCCAGACGTCCCTAAGGAGTTAATGGACTGAAGAACGTCACATTTGTCTGAAAACGGTTATCAGAATAATTAAATATTAGATGCGATCTAGATTGACTGTTTTTGTCATACTTTTTCTGATGATCGCTATCGTTCCACTTTTGTTGTTAGGGTCTTCACTTTAAAGACTGGTTGTTTATGCTGCTCTCCTTGCTACACTATCCAGTGCAAGCCACTTCACCTTCGAGTGAGTACTGCAACTTACACCCTTCTGAATCTGCTTGCTGTTTTCATCTGTTGGTCTCCCTCTGCAATTTTTATCCCTCACACTTTCCTCTAATACTATATTTGTAATCCCTTGATGCCTCGGAATGTGTCATATCAACCGATCCCTTCTTCAAGTCCAGTTGTGCCACAAATTTCTTTTCTCCCCCGTTGTGTTCCGTACCTCATTAGTTACGTGATTTACCCAACTGTAGCACCACATTTTTATTCTCTTGTCGTCTAAATCGTGTACTGTCAATGTTGCACTTCCATACATGGCTGCATACAAATACTTTTAGAAAAGATTTCCTAACACTTATATCTACGTTCGATGTTAACAAATCTCTCTTCTTCATAAAAGCTTTTCTTGCCGTTCCTAGTCTACATTTTGTATCCTCTCTGCTTCGACATCGACAGTTATTTTGATGCCCAAATAAAAAACTAATTTAAATGTCTCGTTTCTTAATTTAATTCCCTCATCATCATCTGAATTAATTCGAATACATGCCATTATCCTTGTTGTTTTCCAACTTACATTCTCCTTTCAAAGTGCATTCCGTTCAGCTACTCTTCCAAGTCCTTTGCTGTCTCTAACTGAATTATAATATCACTGACAAACATGAAAATTTTTATTTCTTCTGCCTGAACTTTGATTGCCATTCCAAATCCTTCTTTGCTTTCCTCTACTGCTTGCTCAGTGTACAGATTGTATAACATTTGGGATAAGCTATAGCCCTGTCTCAGCCCCTCTCAACCATTGCTTCCCTTTCATGCCTCTCGACTCATAACTGCCGTCTGGTTTCCGTACGAGTTCTAAATAGCCTCACGCTTCGTGTATTTTACCCCTGCCACCTTTAGCATTTCAAAGAGAGTATTCCGGTCAACACTGTCAAAATTTTTCTCTAAGTCTACAGATGCTATGAAGATAGGTTTAGGGTCATTATTGCCTCGCGTTTTCCGACATTTCTAAGGAATCCAAACTGATCTTTCGAGGTCTAGTTCCACCAGTTTTTTCATTCCTCTGTAAAGACTCCGTTTGTGTATTTTGCAGTCACGACTTATTAAACTGATAGTGCAGTAATAATCACACATGTCAGTACCTGATTTCTCTGTAACTGTAATTTACATTTTTCTTGAGTTCTGAGGGTATTTTACCTTTTTCATACATCTTGAGACCATATGGAAGAGTTTTGCCATGGCTGGCTCTCCGAATATATTTCTCAGATACAATTGCAAAAATTATGAGAAATATAACGGCTGATGTCCTAATTAACGGCTATGTGAACTATAGTTAATCGCTTCGTGTTCACAGTGGAAACCCATATCATACCGCCAGTTGTCGGCCATTATGAAGATGCAGAATGCTATCATGCAACGTTAATCCTCCACAAATGGTTCTGAGCACTATGGGACTTAACATCTGTGGTCATCAGTCCCCTAGAACTTAGAACTACTTAAACCTAACTAACCTAAGGACATCACACACATCCATGCCCGAGGCAGGATTCGAACCTGCGACCGCAGCGGTCTCGCGGTTCCAGACTGAAGCGCCTTTAACCGCACGGCCACACCGGCCTGCAATCCTCCCCAGAACCGCTAGATACGGATACGTCCATCGTGATCTTGTACGCAGAAGACGCGGCAATAATTACTGTGCTGACAGCCCTTGGTGTTCCAGACATTGTCCCACTGTCCGTTTGGATACGTTTCATGACTCAAAGTATATGATTTGGTCGTCTGATGTTGCACTGCTGAGCAAACAGTATGGCTGTCATCAACTTGTGTTGAGTGTGGCCCTCCTGAAGCACCGAGCAAGGTGGCGTAGTGGCTAGCACACTGGATTCGCATTCGGGAGGACGGCGGTTCAATCCCGCGTCCGGCCATCCTGATTTAAGTTTTCCGTGATTTCCCTAAATCGCTCCAGGTTGCTTTGAAAGGGCACGGCAGACTTCCTTCCCCGTCCTTCCCTAATCCGATGAGACCGATGACCTCGCTGTCTGGTCTCCTCCGCTGAACAACCCAACCCTCCTGAAGCCATCGCGGAGGAGGGAGAAGGGGCGGCTCTCTGTTGATTAGATACGTTCAGACATTTCACAGGTTGCTTAGTTCAGCATTCTCGCACAAGACTTTCTCCAGGCGATCGCCGAAGCCGGGACTGGCCCTCCCGCAGGCTGGTAACAAGTTCTTAGCACCACCCACTTCACTTCGCGTTTGGCCGACAGTCTACGCCTGTCGAAAACAGCTCCTCGTAATTTCCGTAATTGTTCTCTATTAGAGCCAATTTAAAAACGTAACCACGTTCGTGCTAACAGCTGCTCCGCAGAGGTAGGGCTAACTGGAGGATAACAAGTGGCAGCAGGAATTCTTCGGAGCGCCGATTGCAGCGCCGGACGGCGTTCAAAACGCTGTGGAATTATCGCTAGCGCCGCACAGTAAATATCGCTCTGTTCAGAAACTGCGTAGCCCGGGTACCTCGTTAAGCAACCATAAATACAGTTATGACGGATATAACTTTGTTCCTTACTTGGACACGTCGTATATTTCTCCTGGCCTTGCCGACGGTTGCAATTCGCGGTCTTACCGGACAACTAGTAGTACTGTTCTATGATTTTCGAGGTTATCCATCTACGCACGTCCGTATCACCGCTTTACATCGTTAATAAAAAGAGTCTACTTTTGTTTAGCCTTTTTTTATTAAAGCGCTCCGAAATCAGAATATCTGAGAGAAGATTAGTAATAAGTGTCATATCAAATGGAATCTGTTGAAATATGGATGCTCAACTGACAGCATCAAGTATCTATCGTGATATTGTCACTAGGTACATGGTTGTTGTGATACTGGGTCATGCTTTTAATGTCGACAGACAGTTATTAACAAAATGAAACTGTAAGCTGCTTGTTCTGAATTTAATCTGTATCCACGCAGCAATGCCTGCGGAAAATTACCTTCAGTAAAATGCTCTTTTTAATTCTATGAATAGTGACCCACGGAAGTACCAAAATAACTCAGTTTCATATCTTTCTAGAATAACTGAACACTGAACACGTCAAATTAGGCATAGTGGTTCCTCAAATCACTTTAATGATTAAGTTTCCTAACAAATGAATTACCATTTGGCCTTGGAAAATTTCAGTATGTCCCATCTTACAGGCAAAACATGCGCAGTTAGCATGCTTGGCTCGTAAATGTATTTTAAATATCTTTCGACAAGAACCTGAAAATACTGAACAATCGAAGAACATTATCTGGAACATATCATACTATGTGCTGCTGCGAAGATCTCCACGAAAACTTACCTTCCGGAACCTGTAACCATGTCACTAAAAACTATGAAATTAATTACACACTGACTGAATGAATCCCCCAGGCGAAAAATAATTCTTAGGAGCAATTAATCACAATGAAGGCTGTGGTTTCTTGAAAAGGACATACATGATATTGTCAGATTAATGATGAGAAGGTGCGTGAAAAAACATTGAAAGGTTTTGTATCACTTAATAATTATACAACAAGAAATACAGTCAGGAAAGTACACAATAATGTTAGAAGAACCACAGTAAGACAAAGACTTCACACAGAAAATATTCACAAAACTCACGAAAATGCAACGAATCGTGTTTTATGTACTGCGGTTACGAATCAAATACACTGTGTAGAGAAACATATTCTGCCTCACACCACTACAGACGTCAGACAGATACTGGTGTTTCACTAAAGTGTTCACACTGGTTAAGTACAAATGTGAATACCTTGCATTAGTGCGGGACACCAAGCTTCTTATTAGCAGCAAATATACCTTATCTTTCACAGAGAAATGCGTGTTTCAACTCTCATCGCTAAGTTTTCACATGCGAACACAGATCGTCGTCAGCAAACACAATCTTTTTCTCTATGTACATCAGAGCAGCCACTCTTCTTCCTTAAAACCACAACACAGCACAGACAAGATAGAAATCGAATTTTAAAGACTCTTTGTTCCTTCTTCAAAAACATAGGCTACGTTTCTGTCAATGACCGCGTTAAATTCTTATTGGCCGAGCCACCATTCCCCCAAGAACCGTCGTTAAAGACAAACCAATGAATCTGGGCCAGGAGTAGTTACTACGCAGACATCAACCATTGGGAACAGATTATCGTAACGAAAACTGCTCCCGAGCTGACAGATGCTTAATATATGAGAAAGTGTAAACTGGCAATTATAAAAGCAACATTCTAACTGTAGAAACGAATGAAAAACGTACAATATCAACAAATCATACTAATGGACTTTTTTCTTAAAAAAATTAGAATCACCATTCGAAGCGTCCAAAGATCACATTCAAACAAAAGTACTTCATTAACACATATCGTACGAGCAAGGGAATATGGCAAGTGGGGGAAGGGAGGACAACAGTGATAAGGACGTGCGCATATATTCGTATAATGCTCTCAGGCCTCCTGCGTGCGTCTGAATACTGGTGTACCTATATGTATAGGTGTAACACCTAAACCTGGTGACTGCATACTGTTCCCATGTTATGTCTACATGGTACTTATTTTCAGTTCTCTAGCTTTTGAAACCATTCTTACGGGACATACAAAAGAGTATTTTATCCCTAGTTTAGATACTTAGACAATAATATGGACTGAATCGGGAATATCACAAATGTCTACCAATGGCGATTTATCATTTCTTATTGTGATACCAGTAGGATTTTAACAGCCTACTACTTTAATGTATCCTATGTTACATTTTCCTCTTATTTACCCATTTCAGTATATTGTGACTGTAAAACTTGTTTTCGTCGGAATATGTCCTTTGTTAACTCTGAATAACTTCGTGCCAGGCTACGACTTCAACTAATATATACTCTGAATTGTTAAAACAAACTGTAGTATAACATTTCCAGTGCTGAGATGGAAGAATTCGAACGTTGTGAAAGAGAATAGATTTTAAAAAATGCAGTAAACAGATTTCCCCGCGGTACTTCACTTATCAATGCTCGGCGCCACTTTGTTCTGGTTCATCTAGTGTCTTGCTGTGGTACTGTGGCGATAGCTTTTCAGTGTGCACCAGGGTTGCAGACTTGTAAATGCAAACAAACAAATACTGAAGTGCCTAAAAATTCTTTTTCGAGGTAGCAATTAAAACTTCACGATTAGCCCTCGTAAGACTCAGCGACAGCCACCAGCTAGAGAGGTTCTCTTGGTTATCTGGGCTACACAGTAGGGATGGCGGTTATAGCTGAAACAACCGTTTTTCGGTCATATCGGCTTCTTTCAACGCCAGTTTAACCGCACTATTGAAACGGCTAAAAGTAATCGATTTCTGAAATAACCGATTTCGATTTTTATTCCTTTGTTTCGTTTAATAAAGGTAGAAGTCGATCAATAACTGAAAAATTTTGATTTAAAAAAAAAAAAAAAAAAAAAGTTCGAATGTGTGTGAGATCTTATGGGACTTAACTGCTAAGGTCATCCGTCCCTAAGCTTACACACTACTTAACCTAAATTATCCAAAGGACAAACACATACATGCCCGAGGGAGGACTCGAACCTCCGCCGGGACCAGCTGCACAGTGCAGGACTTCAGCGCCTTGGACCGCTCGGCTAATCCCGCGCGGCAGTTCTATTGCCTCAGTTTCAAAACATTAAATATTAAATTAAATAGGCAAATGAAAGAAAACTGAGACCGTCCAACGTTTGACGCTTGAATATTACAAAAATCACCGTTATTTTCCTATCGAGTCTAATTTTTTGAAAAATTGCTCAAATTTCATGTTGTAATCGGAGTTCATGGCACTATTTGGAAATTACGAACAGTCAGTACTGAAGAGTGAAAACTGAGGTTGAAGAACTTAATTCTTTGGGTTAATTTGTCCGTCAGGGCTACAAGTAGATAATGGCACGTTGCGGAATAACATGGAAATTTGTGTAAGGCCTTATGGGACCAAACTGCTGTCATCGTTCCCTAAGGTTACACCCTACCTAATATAATTTACACTAAGGACGACACACACTCCCATTTCCGAGGGAGGGCTCGAACCTCCGACGGGGGGAGCCGCTCGGACCGTGACAAGACGCCTTAGACCGTGCGGCGCACGTTATGCAGACAAAGACTGCAGATCAGGTGCTCTCTATGTGTATTGCAAACTGTGAATAAATTGTTAAATTTCACGTTTTCTCTCTTTTTATTGTAAGGTGGCAGGAAAATCAAACACCTTCCATGAAAACCCTGACGTGATAGCAAATCCGGCAGTATGTCACACACCTCTGAATAAATCCTGACATTAAATTAACCAATGAGTGAGCAAATGGAATACCACAGACTAACACAAGAACACCTAAATGCATGTCATACCTTCCCACCGTGAAACAGACGCAGTTCTGAGGGGAGAAACGAGAATAGAAGCCGAGAGCAGAATCGTGTAAGCTAGAAGGCCCTACGATAAGGAACGGACACCCACGTTGCCAGCCGACCGACAAGACCACCCCCCAGACCATGTTAAAAGATAGAGCCCTCCAGCAGAACAGTATAGATCTTACGATAACACTAAAAGGCCCACACCAGCTGCAAGTTTTAGCGTAAGACTTTTTCGCGTCTCTGTTACGTAGCAAACATGAAAAACATTGCCCCACCACGAAAAGTGTAACGTTTCTCATTGGATAGACAGAATTTTTGTAAGCGGAGCTTAAAGTTAACATTGAGATGCTGATTGGTCAGTTGAAAACACAGCCAGATAGCTTTTCTTAAACGAACTTCGGTAAATTGTAGTAAGGAGAAGTTAAAAAGAGTTGCTTCCGAGATGGCGAGGTGTGTGGAGCTGCGCCGCCCGCCGCCCCCTGCCGCTGACTAACCACTGACAAGGTAATGAACGCAGTCATAAGGCTTCACTCAGAACTGCAGAAGTCTCATCTGTTACATCCCCTTTTTGCGTAATACTAGTGTCGATCGCCAATTAAAGCTCATGGTATTCACATTTGCTACTAGAAGTTAAAATCTGAAACGCGATAATTTCTCTGTTATATAATTATTGAGAAGCCACATCAGCCACTGTAATTTACGACAAGTTAAATAAGTAATTAGAGATAATTTAGGGTCACTGTAGGCCATTTTGATAGTTTTCTCTTTTATGAAACTTAATTTAAACCTAGATTATAGATGTGATATGGCATAGGTCAGCCTTCGATCCATTGTAGAAATTGGAAACCCATTCAGATAATATTCGTTCACATTTTTGTTGAACGCACTTGGTTTTTATCATGCTGTATTAAAATATTTTCTTTCATCAATAGCGCAATTTATAAAAAATGTTTTGTGAGTAGAATAAAAATTCCAATAGTAAACTTAACTGCTTTTTCGACGTTGTTTTACCAGCTAACTAAAAATAGGAAAGCCTTGAAACCCTTCCACTAAATTTAGTTAGTACTAAGATTCTTTTACAGGGAGTACAGTGGAGCTGACGCTGAAATCATTAAGTATTTGACTATATCATCGCTAGTCTCACTGAACTTTTCTGAACTCTACATGTCATGTGTGGTCTGGCGTCTCCTTATCAGCAACAGGTCCCATGTTCAAACTAGTCAATTCCTTAAAAAACACGCTCAGAGCGCCGTTGCGCGAAAGTGGTAGGGAGACACGACTTAAGAACAAACAGACACCACGCAGAATGTTAGATTATGTCACAAGTTGGTTGCGGCTACTCACTTTTTTAATATTTTAAAGCAAACGGAGCATTGTACTCCACTGAAACCACACTTTGTAAAATACTTCCAGACTAGGTATGGTGCCAATCTGTAATGCAGCTGATATACGACAATGGCAATGGGAAACTACTGTATCGACCGAGTGGGGCAAATGTCGAATGTTGCATACACCCTCATACCATCGAAGAGACCAAGGCATATGATGAGAGGTACATCATTGTCTCAGTAATATGTACCAATTCTTATGTCATGTTTTCGATGCTCGTTTCTGTCGATATTGTTGTTAAAATAGCAGTGGTCTCTTTTCTCATTTTCCATAATATTGCAATATTTCAAAGCATTCCAAATCTTACGAATAAAAGTTATGGCTCAAATGGTTCAAATGACTCTGAGCACTATGGGACTTAACATCTGAGGTCATCAGTCCCCTAGAACTTAGAACTACTCAAGCCTAACTAACCTAAGGACATTACACACATCCATGCCCGAGGCAGGATTCGAACCTGCGACCGTAGTAGTCATGCGGTTCCGAACTGAAGCGCCTAGAACCGCTCGGCCAACGCGGCCAGCAATAAAAGTTACTCGTTCCTTAAAAAAGATATATTTAACAACGAAAAATTTTAGCACTGCTGCTATGGCCTATCGACGTTTCGGGTTTTTTTTACCGGGTTATCAGCAATATATATATATATATATATATATATATATATATATATATATATATATATATATATAACACTTCTTATAACCGAGACCAAACGAAATTGAAAAATACCATTTGTTCAGATGTAAAACACCGGTATCGGTAATGAGCGGTCTGTTTTCCCCACCCCTGCTACGCAGACATCCCTGCTGTGCAGCGTCCGGCGGACAGCCTTTCTCCCCCCCCCCCCCCCCCCCATACGTAAGCCACGCGGACGCAACACCGCCGCAGGCCGTTCAGCTCGCGCTGTTGCCTGGCGACGCCACGGGGAACCAGCTGAGGCGCTACCGCTCGCCTCTGGCTCTGCACGGCGGACACGGCTGTACAGTGGCGGCCAACCTAGCCACGCCCTCCCGAATGACTCCATTACAGAAATCAAGGGTCTAGTTTAGCAGGGGATACAACCCTCGGCTTCGATCAATGACGTCAGAACTGGCCAGAGAGCATGTATTACAAAGATGAAAGAGCTGAGAAGAATGTTCAGAAACAAAGGAATGCAAGAGAGAAAAACTGTACTTCACATATACAGGGTGTTACAAAAAGGTACGGCCAAACTTTCAGGTAACATTCCTCACACACAAAGAAAGAAAATATGTTACGTGGACATGTGTCCGGAAACGCTTACTTTCCATGTTAGAGTTCATTTTATTACTTCTACAAAATGTCCTCCGTTAGCGAGGATACATGCATCCACCCTCCGTCGCATGAAATCCCTGATGCGCTGATGCAGCCCTGGAGAATGGCGTATTGTTTCCCAGCCGTCCACAATACGAGCACGAAGAGTCTCTACATTTGGTACCGGGGTTGCGTAGACAAGAGCTTTCAAATGCCCCCATAAATGAAAGTCAAGAGGGTTGAGATCAGGAGAGCGTGGAGGCCATGTAATTGGTCCGCCTCTACCAATCCATCGGTCACCGAATATGTTGTTGAGAAGCGCACGAACACTTCGACTGAAATTTGCAGGAGCTCCATCGTGCATGAACCACATTTTGTGTCGTACTTGTAAAGGCACATGTTCTAGCAGCACAGGTATAATTTCCCGTATGAAATCATGATAATGTGCTCCATTGAGCGTAGGTGGAAGAACATGGGGCCCAATCAAGACATCACCAACAATATCTGCCCAAACGTTCACAGAAAATCTGTGTTGATGACGTGATTGCACAATTGCGTGCGGATTCTCGTCAGCCCACAAATGTTGATTGTGAAAATTTACAATTTGATCACGTTGGAATGAAGCCTCATCCGTAAAGAGAACATTTGCACTGCAATGAGGATTGACACATTGTTGGCTGAACCATTCGCAGAAGTGTACCCGTGGAGGCCAATCAGCTGCTGATAGTGCCTGCACACGCTGTACATGGTACGGAAACAACTGGTTCTCCCGTAGCACTCTCCATACAGTGACGTGGTCAACGTTACCTTGTACAGCAGCAACTTCTCTGACGCTGACATTAGGGTTACCGTCAACTGTACGAAGAATTGCCTCGTCCATTGCAGGTGTCCTCGTCGTTCTAGGTCTTCCCCAGCCGCGAGTCATAGGCTGGATTGTTCCGTGCTCCCTAAGACGCCGATCAATTGCTTCGAACGTCTTCCTGTCGGGACACCTTCGTTCTGGAAATCTGTCTCGATACAAACGTACCGCGCCACGGCTATTGCCCCGTGCTAATCCGTACATCAAATGGGCATCTGCCAACTCCGCATTTGTAAACATTGCACTGACTGCAAAACCACGTTCGTCGTGAACACTAACCTGTTGATGCTACGTACTGATGCGCTTGATGTTAGTACTGTAGAGCAATGAGTCGCATGTCAACACAAGCACCGAAGTCAACATTACCTTCCTTCAATCGGGCCAACTGGCGGTGAATCGAGGAAGTACAGTACATACTGACGAAACTAAAATGAGCTCTAACATGGAAATTAAGCGTCTCCGGACACATGTCCACATAACATCATCTCTTTATTTGTGTGTCAGGAATGTTTCCTGAAAGTTTGGCGGTACGTTTTTGTAACACCCTGTATAAGGGCCAGTAGTATTTTCACGTTAACGATATCGCGTGTTTGGATCTTAGTATTTCTCCGCAAAATACAATGGAAAGAAATGAATGAAATATATATTAGTAGCAAAGAATACATCACGTTACATGTATGTCAGTTGTATCTCGAAACTCTTTCGAACTGTATTGCTTAACTGCAGTACGGGATACAAGTTCAGCGTACGTCGATTTCTTAGTTTCAACTAGCATTGCTGTCCTGTTGTTCACTTGAACTATGTATCCCCTGCTTTACTAAACCGTAAATGAAACACCGGATACAAATTAAAAGCTCATTCGAAGTGTGTTGCTTCAGTACAATACGGAATACGAGTTTGTCGTAAGTAGATTTATCCGTTTTCACTAGCATCACTGTCCTGTTCTTCTCTTGAACGATGTATCCTCCGCTTCAGTAAACCCTAAGTGGAACACGGGATACAAATTGTAAATGTGTTGTTTATTTCATCTCCGCTATTAGTAATAGTCTTTCCTGACGTACGTATCAGTACTATTGATGACAGAAGGACCTGCGTATGTAATATATGTATACCAGACTTCCGTTGACCTCTATACATGTACACTGGTAACGAAAAGGTGGAAATAGACTTATGTTACATTTGCAACTTGTACCTCAATTGAACTACACGGAGACAAGAAGACGAAACATGTACAATTTGTATCCCGTACTTCACTATGGGGTACAGTTTTCTTGTTGCCTTGGACGCTAATAGTATCCCATTCGTTACTTGAGGTCTATAGCTGTACGCAACATTTGTATCTTGCTCGCCAATTGACATATACAGGGTGTCCCAGCTATCTTGTCCACCCAAAATATCTCTGGAACAATAACAGCTATTGGAAAACGACTTTCACCGGTATCAGTGTAGGGCTGGGGCCCATGAATCTACATATTTGGAAACATTCTAAAACGAAAGCATATGTGTTTTTTAACACAAACTTATGTTTTTTTAAATGGACCTCCTACATTTTTTCTTCAGCAATCCATAGCATGACAAAGCACATACACAATGGCGTTGATTGCATCGCAATATTCCCATTACATCCCGATATATTAAGACGCGAAGTTGACGCTTGAAACACCCGACATGCGCTGCTAGTGCACGTCCTGAGGCTCAGGCGTGAACCCCATGCTGCCCGTAATCGCGATGTGATTGACATGCGTAATCACACTTCGATACTTATCAAGAGGTCCGAAACGAATAATACGGTCTGCTGCCATCCTGCATTAATGTCGTACATTCCAGCAGGTATTTATCCCATAGGCTAGGGGTGATGCGGTTCTGTAACATATCTGTGTACCGCAACGTTAGTCACAAAGTTAACTTCGCTTATCGTTAATCCGTTACTAAAAAGGTAATGCCGCTCAACGTTAAAACTTTACTTTACTGTAGATCTAGCGCAAGTGACAGTTAATCATTCACTCGCAATAGTAAAATTCATGTTGATGGTTTTAGTGAAACGAGCAAGTGGACTAAAAGTTTTACCGTTGTTTAGGTAAAAATGTTTTGATTTGGGCAGTTCAGGTAGGACATAGAAGATGAATGTAAACATGTTTAACCAATTAGTTTTATTATCACATAATTATCAATGTTATGATTATCTAATGCGTTAAATGACAAATTGTTGCAAACAAATGTTTCTTAACATCACTGGGTAAAATGGCCCTTTGCAGAAACTTCCACTGTGATACCAGCACTACATACTAAACATACCGTTCACATCTCATGCTCAAAGTGATGCCCATTATCTTGCATACATAGGGTCACTCTGCGGATGAAGGATGCCCTACTTCGTGCTACTGTTTCCACTTTGATGTCTGTACAAGCATCAATAATGCGTTGCTTCATGTCCGCTGGTGTTGTTGGTTCATGTTGGTAAACAGCATCCTTCACTGCTCCCCAAAGAAAATAATCCAGCGGTGTAAGGTCCGGAGATCGGGCAGGCCACCTAACTGGGCCACCTCGTCCAATCCACCTACCAGGGAACTTACGGTTCAGAAGTCGTCGTGCTCGTAAGGCGTTACGTGCAGGGCATCCGTCATGCTGATACCACATGACCATTCTCCGGTTCAGAGGTACGGTGTCCAAGAGAACAGGAAGATTGTGTCGTATAAATCTGGAGTATTGTCTGCCATTCTGGATGCCATTTATAAAGAAAGGTCCGATAATGGTATCTCCAATAATCCCACACCAAACATTAACTTTCCACGGACGTTGATGCTCTACCTGACGGAGCCATTTTGGGTTGTCTGCGGACCAATAATGCATATTCCTCATATTGACAATTCCTTTGTTGGAGAATGATGCCTCGTCGGTAAAGAGAACATCTGCAAAAAAATTTGGATTAATCAGAAGTTTTTGCTGAGCCCACCGACAAAATGTTACCCTATTGCGGAAGTCATTTCCATGATGATCCTGGTGTAAATGAACATGGTAAGGATGAAATTTATGACGTTTAAGAATACGCTGTGCACTTGATTTCGACACACCAACTTCACGCTCAATTTGACGTGTGCTGATTTGAGGATTCACAGCTATGGTAGCGAGCACAGCAACTTCAGCACGTTCATCTGTGCGTGTTCTAGGACGATGTCGAGGTCTTGGATTTAAGCTTCCCGTTTCACGTAGACGAGATGTGAGACGACCAAACATCCGGCGCGAAGGCGCTGGCTTGTCAGGGAATCGTCTTCTGTACAGTCGTTCTGCCTGAACAGCATTTCGTCCACCTACAACAGGGTACAGTACAGGTATGTAGAGTAGGTTAGAAAACAGACATATTAACTTAATAATCATAATGTTCGCTAACAGTACTATCAACAAACAAGCAATCTACGTATTTCTCGTCAACGTACATTCTCCATAGATCAGCAGCATTTCTACCGTATCTTCAAGTGTGTACATTATACTGTACAGTATAAGTTCCACAACACAACGTTTATTCACAATGTGTACTACCTCCGTGCCGTCACTAGATTACTCTGATGCACGACTACACTGGCAAGCGGTGTACTGCACGCCAAAGCAACAACAAATGGGATGCTCGGAGGGTGGTGGAGTACAGGAGTTTGCATGGGTCGCAAATCATAAACAAGGCGAAGTGGTAACTGTGGCAGTAGTGGGAACTACGTTGGACACTTGACTAGGTAGAGCCAGGCCCTGCGCGACAGGCTCAATGGGTCATATAACGCATTAGATAAACGGTATTTTGGGTGTGCAGGATAAATAAGACTACCTGACGGGTGTACACCGATCGGTACTGGTTCATATTGTGTACGTAGATACGTAAAACGTGCAAGAGGGAAACCATTAAGTGCTTATGAGAGTTGATGGCAGCAGACCGTATTATTCGTTTCGGACCTCTTGATAAGTATGGAGGTGTGATTACACATGTCAATCACATCGCGGTTACGGGCAGCATGGGGTTCACGCCTGAGCCTCAGGACGTGCGCTAGCAGCGCATGTCGGGTGTTTCAAGCGTCAACTTCGCGTATCAATATCTCTGGATGTAATGGGAATATTGCGATGCATTCAACGCCATTGTGTATGTGCTTTGTCATGCTATAGATTGCTGAAGAAACAATATAGGCGGTCCATTTAAAAAAACATAAGTTTGTGTTAAAAAACACATATGCTTTCGTTTTAGAATGTTTCCAAATATGTAGATTCATGGGCCCCAGCCCTACACTGATACCGGTGAAAGTCGTTTTCCAATAGCTGTTATTGTTCCAGAGATATTTTGGGTGGACAAGATAGCTGGGACACCCTGTATAGTGTCAGTGTAAAGGCGAAGTGAAGGACGGGATACAAAATTTAGTTGTGTCGTCAGTGTAAAGGCGAAGTGAAGGACGGGATCAAATTTTAGTTGTGTCGGGGGTTTCGCTTGTAATGTAGCAAGTACACATTCGAAAATGTCGTACTGCTACAAGTGCTGGGAAATGAACGAAGATCGACAGCTGAGAAATTTCTATTACGTACTTCACAACACGAAAATACACGTATTGGTGGAATAAAACAGTGAAATACCAAAATAGTGAAAGAAGCAAATGGAAAAGTCAACTTACCACATGGAAATATCGAGGAATAACCGAAGCTCGCCTAGACAGACAGTAACGAAAATTACATACCCACAAACAGACAAATCCGTTCCTATAAACGAAAATAAGACACTAAGAATTGTTCTACAATAAGAAAATAATACTCCAAAATACCTCAATATCATTACGAATAATTATTTTAATGTACAATGATAGCGCTTATCCGGAACACAGAACTGTTTTATTATCTATGCCTCGAAGTGAAGACAATACTACCCATGACTAATATATGACGTCATTGGTCAAGGCCGACGGGTTGTATCCCCTGCTTCACTAGACCCTGAAGTGGCGGCGAACCTAGCCACGCCCGCCCGAATGACTCCATTACAGAAGTCAACTACAGCTTATATCTTAATGGAAAGAGATCTTCAGACTTAATAGTAACTGCAGGCGTACTCCAAGGGAGTGGCCATTACTGTGCACGATGTACAGTACATAAAGGTAGATAGTAGTTAGTTTCATGTTCCTTGGATCATTTGTACGATAAATCGAAATGATGTGAAACGAGTCAGTTTACAATGACACTATATGTTCATTGTAAATATGGCTACATGCAGAAGATTCACAAGGGCTTTTTTATGCAGTTGTGGGCAAGTATTGTCTACTCGTCACCTTCCACATTACAATAATAAAAATTCTTCCACAACAAAGAATATTTTGAGTTTACATTTTTCTTTCCTCTCACACGTTTTGTACCAACAGGTAAGTGATCGAACATTTTGGTTGCAGCACTGTGCACCCCTTTTCTGCTAAAATCGACTTTAATGTGGATTAATAACTGCAATTTTTTTCTTCTGCTGTTGTAATTATGAACGACATCATTGTTCCTTTTGAACTACAATTGACAGAAGCCAACACAAATTGAGAAAATGCAGTTCTTGTGAAGCGCAACTAATTCATCATCCTCAAACTGATTCCATATTTTTAAATTTCCAGAAGGCTTTTGACACAGTTCCTCACAAGCAGCTTCTAATCAGTTTGCATGTCTACGGAGTATCGTCTCAGTTGTGCTACTGGATTCGTGATTTCCTGTCATAAACAGTTCGTAGTATCTGACGGACAGTCATCGACTGAAACAGAAGTAATATCTGGCGTTTCCCAAGGAAATGTTATAGGCCCTCTGCTCTTGCTGATCTACATAAATGGTTTAGGTGACAATCTGAGCAGCGCTCTTATATTGTTGGCAGATGATGCTCTCATCAACAATGACACCAGCTTCTCCCGCGAGTAGACCCCCTGAAACTGGAGAAACAGAACTTAAATATTTACTAACGCCAGCATGCTGAAGTAAGTAACTGCGGATCAACAACTTCTGTCAATCAGTGCAACAAAAACTAATCCAAAGTTGCAAATTTTACTTTTTTATTTACTCGATGACTAGATTCTGGCTGAGACGACGATTTGAAAATGGGTCTCTGCCCGAAACTAGATGATGTGTGTGAAATCTTTATGGGACGTAACTGCTAAGGTCATCAGTCCCTAAGCTTACACACTACTTAACCTAAGTTATCCTAAGGACAAACACACACACCCATGCCCGAGGGAGGACTCGAACCTCCGCCGGCAACAGCCGCACAGTCCAGACTGCAGCGCCTTACACCGCTCGGCCGAAACACGACAATGAGTAAGTAAAAAGTAAAATTTGAAACTTTGGATTGGTTTTTCGTTATACTGACTTAAATATTTCCCTTGCAGCAATTTAAGCTATCCTCTAAGAGTCCTGTCTAAGTACATCCTCGGAAATTGCAACATATTAGGAAATAAACAGTGGAATATTTTTGTCAAACAAAGAATGTGAATTTTATTGCTGCCCGTTTCATTCGCAGCTATTTAAGCTGGCCTCTTAGGTTCCTGCCTACCCACACCTTCGAAAATCGTGACGTATTTGGAAGTAATTAGCCAAATACTTGAGACAAGCAAAGAATATAAACGTCATTGCTGCTGGGCTCACTTGTACTTCGTTTTCTGATCAGATAGAAGTCATACAATCGAATAATCCCTTCCTGAGAAGGTACGCTCTTCTATGTAAGTAACATGCGGAGCATACCTTTATTGCATTCATAAGAAAGTCACAGACCTGCTAAAAAGCACTAAGATGGAAAAAATATTTGATTATTGAAGAATGTGAAAATACTTCTTCACCTTCATAATCCGTGTTCTTCACCGCTAAGCAAGGCCGAAGCAACATGGCGCTTAACTTTGTAACGTCTCCTGGCAAAACACATATGTGGAAAAATAAGAAAAAAATTGAACTGTATTACTTTAATTTTATTTCTGCATGGACAATGATTGTGTGAACTTTATGTAATAAAGAGAAACTATTTTGTGTCATGTTTTATACTTGTGGAGAATTATGTACCGATTTTTTCTATAGGTAATATCTGTGTCGGCGAGTACTGAAACTGCCACAGACGATACTTATTAAATATCAAACAAAGATGAGAATACGTCACAACGAGTATAAATAGTAGTGACCGAGCATTAATTTTTCTGTCATCTTCTTGGAGTTACGTGAGTAGGAAGAGCCTGTGACGTTATATTGTATGCTTGTGTAGCACTCTTTTGTCAAGATTGAGAGAAGGGCGGCATTAGGTGCTGATTTGTAAAGGTGCGTAATAATTTAATCTGTCTAAATGTTTTGAATAGAGTTACTTAGTGAAAACTTGCATTATGATTTGTAATAAGCTTGCCTGGTATTTTATCTCACCTTTTAAGACATTTTCAGCTATTTAAATATTATTCGTGGTGCAGAGCTGCGCTACGAACGAACGAGCCGCTGCCGCGGCGCATTAAAACTGCATTAAATGAAACCAATCATACCGTAAAGAAGCGGACAGGTAATAGTGAACTAAAATTATTTCTTTCAGCTTTCGGAATTGCAGGGCAGAGCAGCAGATTTTACGATGTGTTTTACAGGTGGACGCGGGATGCGGATGATATATTATTAACAGCGCAAAAAGATAATTTACCTTCATGACATAAAAGAAATCTTGCTGTGCGTAGTTCTGGTCTGGCAAACATTATAGTAAAAACATTTTTTCTCTGATAAAAGTCTCATGATCTCGTGTTAGTCGTGATACTTATTGTTGTTTTACTGTTAACAAAAATCCACTGCAAAATTTTCATGTTGAACACACATTGCGTACTGTAATCTCAGTATTGATAACGAAATAATTTTCAGTAACCTTCTCAATAACTGTAAAGTAA
The DNA here is from genome assembly GCF_021461385.2 of Schistocerca piceifrons. Taxonomy (NCBI): domain Eukaryota; kingdom Metazoa; phylum Arthropoda; class Insecta; order Orthoptera; family Acrididae; genus Schistocerca; species Schistocerca piceifrons. Next base: position 773,129,475 of record NC_060140.1, on the reverse strand, counting down.
GAAAGATAAGTTGAACTTTGTAGCGAGTTACAGTAACGAAACAATGTTCCTTTTATAGAAAGCCAGATACAGAAAATAAGAACATAATATATTTTGTTTGTTGAAAATTAATGATCCAAAGGAAGTCGCAGCACAGCATCCCTAAGAAGTATTTCAGGGCTCTTTTCGTAGCAACACATTTTATCTCATATATTAGTTGTTACGCGTGCAATAACAAAGCAAAGAGAGCCGGCTAAAAGTTCTTTGTTATTTATCTAAGTATCACTTGAAGGCTTTTAGCATCGGTGCATCATTAACTGACATTTAATTACAGGAAATCGTACTACGGGTGACATGTCTGTGATAAATCTCCAATGCGCCGTTGTCGTGAAACGGCATACTACAAATAATAATGCGGATGCTCGTAATAAAAGTGCTCACACAGTTAGTGTTGACTGTAATTAGCATAAGGCGGCTAAACTTGGTAGATATGCTAATGCGTTAATGCAGAACCTATGTATGCCACATAAAATTAGTTCCAGTTGTGGGCACCAGGTGCAATTCTGGCGCTGCACACTGTTTGTACGACATCCATGCTGTCATTTAACAAGCCATAACGTGAGCGAACAATATGGCTATCGAGAAGATAGACCGTGCGCTCTTAGTGAACTTCTTTTATGTGCTGCACTGCAAGCGTATCACCAATAGGAAGCTGTAAAGCGAGACCCAGTGTTATTAAATAGTTTAAAGAACATGTTAATAAAATTCGAAAACACTGGTGAGCTTGGTGTGTCAAATGGAAGAGCAAGGCATCCTATTTTGGTGGCAGTTGTTCACGAGGTTTCTGTTGATGTAAATGACAATTCAGCACGTGCCCTGGGTAGCGCTAGTTAGTTCTCGTGCAGTGCCGCGATTATTTTCCGTCCCGTGGCCAACAGTAAGGAAAGTTTTGTGCCCTATTTTACACTGGTGCCTGTACGTGATCCAGATGGTTTAGCAACTGAAACCTCATGATCTGCAGCAACGTTCTGAAATTGCTCTTCAGTTTTTGGCACAGATTGGAGTTGATGACATGTTGCTGGGTGATATTCTACGGAGTGACGAGGCACATTTTCACTACAGGGTGCAGTGAACACAGAACTGTCGAATTTGGGGTACCGTTAAACACCGTGTTGTGCACGAAGAGCCACTTCACTCACCGTATAAGACTGTGTGGTGTGGATTCACATATACCTTTATTCTCAGTCCGTTCTTCTTGGAAGAGAATACTGTAATCTGGGTTTCGCAGGATAGAGAGGATCAGGTTATTGTTGTGGAAAGGGGCCGTAATAAGTTACTGTTAGTTGCACAAACACACAAACTTGTATTTTCCTAAGAACGACTTAATTACACATTGCCTTAAAAGGATCAAATTAAAGCAATACGGCTGAAGGCCTAGTTAAGAAAACTTGCGATACCTCATGAGCTGAAGGCCCAAAAGCACACAAAAAACAAGAACGGCTGAAGGCCTGAACACAAGTTACTAAAAATGCTTTAAAGAATACACGTGGCTGAAGCCCTTTAAAAGAGAAAATAACTACTTGGCTGAAGGCCACACATAAGACATTGAACAACTCAGGACTTAGGGCCTGGATAACAGGAATTACAGATATATTTTAAAAAAAGAAAATAAAATTTTTAATTTAAGACATCTGAAGGCCTTATCTTAAAAACATTTCACATTAAGGCACGGCTGAAGGTCACACACATTGAACAACTGAGGATTCAGGGTCTGGATAACAAGAATTATAGAAAAAAATTTTAATTTAATTTCAAACAAATCAATTTTGAAATTTTAATTTAAGGCAGCTGAAGGCTTTATTTTAAAATTAAAACAAAGTAAATTAATAGATGGCTGAAGGCCTCGCACAATACTTCAGACTAAAGTAAAAATCAGAATCTAAAACCAACAAAACAGTGGTGCTCAGAAGTGTTCCAAGGGTCGGCCTGAGGAGGTAGCTCTAACGTAAGGTGAGGTGAGACAGGCAGCTAAAAGTAGGGTTAAACAATCGGATGCCAACCCGACCCAGGGACAAACGAAGGACCAACCATCAACCTAGACAATTCCCTTCCGCTCGATCAACGGCACGGCAACGGAAAGTATCAGCCGAAGACGAAGATACCAGCAGCACTACATCTTCAAAATTGGCGTGTAATTCAGCCAATGCACAATAACCAGCCTAAGAAAAATAGTGAACATACCACTATGAGGCTGTCGAACTACACGCCGTGCCGGACAGCATCAACACGGCGAGGAAAAACACACTGCCGGAAAACTACGCTAACGACCAGGGGAGGCGACTGGGGCGAGAACGGCCACAAAGCAGAAGATCCGCTGGTGCACTTCACTGATAAATAATAACTAATTTAATAGTTTGAGACCATTCAGGAAGACTCCAACACAACATACGTTGCTGCTAGCTGGAACGGCCCAGGAAGCAACAACAGGCAATGAAGAAAGAGACGTCACAGCAGTTGAGGTTTCATAACAGTTTAACTGATCACTCAACTTCAGTGTCCAGGTGCCGTGGACAACGAGCTTTGAGCTCTCGCAGCTAGCGCCTCACAATCCGACCTCGCGCGCACGTCGCCAGCGGTCCCGGCCTGACCCCGCGCCGCGGAAGCTTCCTCGCTGCCCTGTCCCAACCGACTCCGTGCCACACACAGCACCGCACGGAAACATAGCAGTCACACCAAAGATGGCACAATAGTACTAGTATCGATAAAAACGCTGCTGCTGCTGCCACTGACGGAGGCAAGTCAGCAACTCGTTATGGTAGTAACTCAGAGAGAAGTAAGACGCCACACGATTCTGACAACATGCCAAAGAACAAACGGCATCAATACCAGCCGGCCACGACTCAAATACACCCAGAGGGCCTGTCAGGTGTACCGCGACGTCTGCACGTTATCGAGACCTCCTTGTGCTGCATGTGACTGATTCTTGCTTAGGAAGAGCGTAGTTGTGTGGAAACCACTGTTTTCTTACAAAATGGGGTAACACCCCAGGCCGCTTGCCCAGTGCAAGATCTGCTTAATGCAACTGTCCTCCAACCTGTTATCTCCAGACTTTTCCCAGATGCATGAGCTGCAACGTCACCTGATCTGAATCCATGTTACTTTTGGCTATGGACATATCTAAAAAGAACGCATTTGCTATGGATACGTTGGATCTCTAATCTGAAGGCTAGCAACGGGAACATATAAATGGTAAAATTATATATTTAAAGCCGGCGGCAGGCATGGAACGTCATCCAAAATTGTACAGAATGCTTTCTCAGAAAATTGTTTTGAACAATAAGTTCATGAGCGCACTCGAAGCGTAAATGGTTGCGAAAGCATACTAGACCTTTTAGCAACAAATAATCCTGGACAAATAGTGAGTATTGTGACCAATACAGGGATTAGCGACCACAAGGCACTTTCTGCTAGGCTGAATACCGTAACACCTACAACCATTAAAAAGGAAACGCAATGTAAATCTATATAAAAAAGCTGATAAAAATGCTCTTAACGCCTTTTTAAGAGACAGTCTTCACTCCTTCCGATCTGATCATGTTGTTGTTGTTGTGGTCTTCAGTCCTAAGACTGGTTTGATGCAGCTCTCCACGCTACTCTATCCTGTGCAAGCTTCTTCATCTCCCAGTACCTACTGCAGCCTACATCCTTCTGAATCTGCTTAGTGTATTCATCTCTTGGCCTCCCTCTACGATTTTTACCCTCCACGCTCCCCTCCAATACTAAATTGGTGATCCCTCGATGTCTCAGAACATGTCCTACCAACCGATCCCTTCTCCTAGTTAAGTTACGCCACAAGATCCTCTTCTCCCCAATTCTATTCAATACTTCCTCATTAGTTATGTGATCTACCCACCTAATCTTCAACATTCTTCTGTAGCACCACATTTCGAAAGCTTCTATTCTCTTTTTGTCCAAACTATTTATCGTCCATGTTTCACTTCCATACATGGCTACACTCCATACAAATACTTTCAGAAACGACTTCCTGACAAATCTATACTCGATGTTAACAAATTTATCTTCTTCAGAAATGCTTTCCTTGCCCTTGCCAGTCTACATTTTATATCCTCTCTACTTTGACCATCATCAGTTATTTTGCTCCCCAAATAGCAAATCTCCTTTGCTACTTTAAGTGTCTCATTTCCTAATCTAATTCCTTCAGCATCACCCGACTTGATTCGACTACATTCCATTATCCTTGTTTTGCTTTTGTTGATGTTCGTCTTATACCCTCCTTTCAAGACACTGTCCATTCCGTTCAACTGCTCTTCTAAGTCCTTTGCTGTCTCTGACAGAATTACAATGTCATCGGCGAACCTCAAAGTTTTTATTTCTTCTCCACGGATTTTAATACCTACTCCGAATTTTTCTTTTGTTTCCTTCACTGCTTGCTCAATATAGAGATTCAATAACATCGGGGATAGGCTACAACCCTGTCTCACTCCCTTCCCAACCACTGCTTCCCTTTCATACCCCTCGACTCTTATAACTGCCATCTGCTTTTTGTACAAATTGTAAATAGCCTTTCGCTCCCTGTATTTTACCCCTGTCACCTTCAGAATTTGAAAGAGAGTATTCCAATCAACATTGTCAAAAGCTTTCCTCAAGTCTACAAATGCTAGAAACGAAGGTTTGCCTTTCCTTAATTCTCCTTCTAAGATAAGTCGTAAGGTCAGTATTGCCTCACGTGTTCCAACATTTCTACGGACTCCAAACTGATCTTCCCCGAGGTCGGCTTCTATCAGTTTTTCCATTCGTCTGTAAAGAATTCGTGTTAGTATTTTGCAGCTGTGACATATTAAACTGATTGTTCGGTAATTTTCACATCTGTCAACACCTGCTTTCTTTGGGATTGGAATTATTATATTCTTCTTGAAGTCTGAGGGTATTTCGCCTGTTTCATACATCTTGCTCCCCAGATGGTAGAGTTTTGTCAGGACTGGCTCCCCTAAGGCTGATAGTAGTTCTAATGGAATGTTGTCTACTCCGGGGGCCTTGTTTCGATCAGGTCTTTCAGTGCTCTGTCAAACTCTTTGCGCAGTATCATATCTCCTATTTCATCTTCATCTACCTCCTCTTCCATTTCCATAATATTGTCCTCAAGTACATCGCCCTTGTAAAGACCCTCTATATACTCCTTCCACCTTTCTGCTTTCCCTTCTTTGTTTAGAACTGGGTTTCCATCAAAGCTCTTGATATTCATGCAAGTGGTTCTCCATTCTCCAAAGGTCTCTTTAATTTTCCTGTAGGCAGTATCTATCTTACCCCTAGTGAGATAAGCCTCTACATCCTTACATTTGTCCTCTAGCCATGCCTGCTTAGCCATTTTGCACTTCCTGTCGATCTCATTTTTGAGACGTTTGTATTCATTTTTGCCTGAGATCTTGTAAGTGTAGAAAAATTGTAGATGTTTTCAAAGAGTTAGTATCGAGAGCAATTGAGAGATGTATACCGCATAAATTAATAAGTGATGGTACTGATTCCCCATGCTACTCAAAACGGGTCAGATCGCTGCTGCAGAAGCAGCAAAAAGCGCATGCCAGATTTAAAAGTACACAAAATCCCCAAGATTGGCAAAGTTTTACAGAAATTCGAAATATGGGCCGTACGTCAATGCGAGTTGCTTTCAATAATTTCCACAACGAAATTCTGTCTCGAAATCTGGCAGGAAACCCAAAGAGATTCTGACCATAAATAAAGCATCTACATCTACATGATTACTCTGCAATTCACATTTAAGTGCTTGGCAGAGGGTTCTTCGAACCACAATCATACTATCTCTCTACCATTCCAATCCCGAACAGCGCGTGGGAAAAACGAACACCTAAACCTTTCTGTTCGAGCTCTGATTTCTCTTATTTTATTTTGATGATCATTCCTACCTATGTAGGTTGGGCTCAACAAAATATTTTCGCATTCAGAAGAGAAAGTCCGTGACTGAAATTTCGTAAACAGATCTCGCCGCGACGAAAAATGTCTTTGCTTTAATGACTTCCATCCCAACTCGCGTATCATATCTGCCACACTGGTTGGTTGGTTGGTTGTTTTTGGGGAAGGAGACCAGACAGCGAGGTCATCGGTCTCATCGGATTAGGGACGGACGGGGAAGGAAGTCGGCCGTGCCCTTTGAAAGGAACCATCCCGGCATTTGCCTGGAGCGATTTAGGGAAATCACGGAAAACCTAAATCAGGATGGCCGGACGCGGGATTGAACCGTCGTCCTCCCGAATGCGAGTCCAGTGTCTAACCACTGCGCCACCTCGCTCGGTACATCTGCCACACTCTCTCCCCTATTACGTGATAATGCAAAACGAGCTGCCAATTTTTGCACCCTTTTGATGTCCTCCGTCAATCCCACCTGGTAAGGATTCCACACCGCGTAGCAATATTCTGACAGAGGACGAACGAGTGTAGTGTAAGCTGTCTCTTTAGTGGACTTGTTGCATCTTCTAAGTGTCCTGCCAACGAAACGCAACCTTTGGCTCACCTTCCTCACAATTTTATCTATGTGGTCTTTCCAACTGAAGTTGTTCGTAATTTTAACATCCAGGTACTTAGTTGAATTGACAGCCTTGAGAATTGTACTATTTATCGAGTAATCGAATTCCAACGGATTTCTTTTGGAACCATGTGGATCACCTCACACTTTTCGTTATTTAGCGTCAACTGCCACCTGCCACACCATACAGCAATCTTTTCTAAATTGCTTTGCAACTGATACTGGTCTTCGGATGACCTTTCTAGTCGGTAAATTACAGCATCATCTGCGAACAACCTAAGAGAACTGCTCAGATTGTCACCCAGTGGCAAGACGCAATCAATACCTTCACTGCGCAATAACAACGGTGAAGTCACTGACGACAGTGCGTAAAGCAGAGTTATTAAACACAGTTTCCCGAAACTCCTTCACCAAAGAAGACGAAGTAAATCTTCCTGAATTCCAATCAAGAACAACTGCCAAGATGAGAAACGTAGAAGCAGATATCCTCCGAGTAACGAAGTAGCGTAAATCACTTACTAAAGGCAAGGCCTCCGGTCCAGATTGTATACCAGTCAGGTTCCTCTCAGAGTAAACTGATAAAATAGCTCCATATTTAGCTATTATATACAACCACTCGCTCACAGAAATATCCGTACCTAAAGAATGGAAAATTGCTCAAGTCACACCTATACCCAAAAAGGGAAGTAGGAGTAGACCGCTGAATTACAGACCTATATCACTAACGTCGATTTGCAGTAGGGTTTTAGAACATATACTGTATTCGTACATTATGAAGTACCTCGAGTACCTCGAAGAAAACGATTTAATGACACATAGTCAGCACGGATTCAGAAAATATCGTTCTTGTGAAAAACAACTAGCTCTTTACTCAAACTGGTTCAAATGGCTCTGAGCACTATGGGACTTAACAGCTATGGTCATCAGTCCCCTAGAACTTAGAACTACTTAAACCTAACTAACCTAAGGACATCACACACCACCCAGTCATCACGAGGCAGAGATTTTATACTCACGAAGTAATAAGTGCTATCGACAGGGGATGTCAAATTGATTCCATATTTTTAGATTTCCGGAAAGCTTTCGACACCATTCTTCACAAGCGTCTTCTAACAAACTGCGTGCCTACTGAGTAACGCCTCAGTTGTGCTACTGGATTCGTGATTTCCTGTCAGAAAGGTCACAGTTCGTAGCAATATACGGAAAGTCATCGCTAAAACAGAAGTAATATCCGGCGTTCCCCAAGGAATTGTTATAGGCCTTCTATTGTTCCTGATCTATATTAACGAAATAGGAGACAATCTGAGTAGCCGTCTTAGATTTTTTGCAGATGATGCTGTCATTTACCGTCTTGTAAAGTCATCAGATGATCAAAACGACTTGCAAAATGATTTAGATAAGATATCTGTATGGTGCGAAAAGTGGCAATTGACCCTGAATTAGGAAAAGTGTGACGTTATTCACATGAGTACTAAAATAGACTAAATTTAGATTACGCGATAGGTCACACAAATCTGATGGCTGTAAATTCAACTAAATACTTAGGGATTACGATTACAAATAACCCAAATTGGAACGATCACATAGATAATATTGTGGGTAGAGCAAACCAAAGACTGCGATTCATTGGCAGAACACTTAGTAGGTGCAACAGGTCTACTAAAGGGATTGCTTACACCACACTTGTCCGCCCTATTCTGCAGTATTGCTGTGCGGTGTGGGATCCGCATCAGTTGGGAGTGACGGATGACATCGAAAAAGTACAAAGAGGGGCAGCTCGTTTTGTATTATCGCGAAATAGGGGAGATAGTGTCACAGACATGATACGTGAATTGGAGTGGCATTCATTCAAACAAAGGCGTTTTTCGTTGCGACGGGATCTTCTTATGAAATTTCAATCACCAATTTTCTCGCCGCGCGGGATTAACCCAGCGGTCTTAGGCGCTGCAGTCATGACTGTGCGGCTGGTACCGGCGGAGGTTCGAGTCCTCCCTCGGGCATGGGTGTGTGTGTTTGTCCTTAGGATAATTTAGTTTAAGTAGTGTGTAAGCTTAGGGACTGATGAACTTAGCAGTTAAGTCCCATAAGATTTCACACACATTTGATTTTTGTTTTCTACTCCGATTGCGCAAACATTCTGGTGGCACCCACCTACATAGGGAGAAATGATCATCACGATAAAATAAGAGAAATCAGGGCTCGTACAGAAAAATTTAAGTGCTCGTTTTTCCCGTGTGCTGTTCGAGAGTGGAACTATAGAGAGACAGCTTGAAGGTGTTTCATTGAACCCTCAGCCAGGCACTTTATTGTGATTAGCAGAGTAATCACGTAGATGTAGATGTCGATGTAAATTCCACTGGAAGTGCAAGCAGCTGTTGTTCATGTTGTATTCCCGCTGCTGCATCTCGTCCACATCTCCATTGCTTATACTGAAGAAATTGGCTAACTGGCGGTTAACAATAATATAGATATTATACCTTTGTTTGGCTTTTTCTTCACACATTCAGTTTCTAATCTGTTATACAGGGAACATTTTTATATGTCTTTTTTGCATTCACAGCGCCAGATTTGCATCTGGTGGCCAAAATTGGAACTAATTTTTTTCCGAGAGTAAATCACTTCTGAATTAACGCATTAGAATGTCTACCACATTTGGTTGCCATGCGACAACTGCAGCCCACACTGGACTACAGTGAGCACCTGCACTTTAATTATAACCACCTGGTACAGCAAAATACGACGAAATCCATATGGCGTCTGTCGCATCAAATGACACGAGATTTGGCATCACTTCCCAGCAAGCCGAGAATGTCGCTAGCTGTTCCTGCTTCGTAGAGAGCTGTCCCCCTAGGCTAGATCGCTTCCTCGAGCGCCTTGGAGACTGGCCGTTGTGACCGAGCCGTTCTAGGCCGGATCCGCACTGCTACTACGGTCGCAGGTTCGAATCCTGTCCCGGGCATGGATGTGTGTGATGTCCTTAAGTTAGTTAGGTTTAATTAGTTCTAAGTCTAGAGGACTGATGACGTCAGTCTCATAGTGCTTAGAGCCATTTGAACAGTTTTTGAGTGCCTCGGAGCCTTCGTGCTGCGCCTGACGAGTATATACGGCGGCCGACGAGTTCCTCCGCTGCGTCATGCTGTTCACACTAGCCTGCTGGAGGAGACGCACGTGTTGGCTACATTTGTGAAGATATGCTGTAGTCCGAAGGGTCAGGATAGGAACTAGCTGTTGCGGACATCGTCGCCAGCACCGCCAGCAGACCACGGAAGATAATTAATCTGGGGAGGAGACTTGTAGAACCCACGTTTCCTGTTTCTTGTGTGTTATATGAATGCGTGACATGTCCGAAAGAATAGACACTACGCATTCATATAAGTGATTCGCCTGAATAGGCAATGGATCCACCTTGTTCAGTACGGACGAAGAAGTGGAGGAAATGGACAGGTATACGGATATGTGGCGCTCGGTGAGAATGTGGGTCGGCCGTGAGGCATGCCCAAATAGTCCGCGAGGCTGTGATAAGAACTGTGTCCCAGATGGCGCAGTGGTTATCGCAACTGCCTAGTAAGCGGGAGATCCCAGGTTTGGATCCCGGACCGGCACACATTTTCATTCGTCGCCGCTGATACAACGTACCGTCCCGATGCAGCTGACATCAGTAATTGCTCCCCTCTCCTTTCCCTTTTCCCCCTCGACCACCGGTTTACGTATAATGTTTCTTGTGTACCGTAATGTAATTTAATTTAATTTATATATACTCTGATAGCTTTTAATAAAGTGACGTCAAAACAGAAGAGAAATAACTCTAATAATACTATGAACAGTATAATGTAATTTAATTTAGCCCGACGCGGATCAGCAGTCAGCAAACTAGCTCAGTAGTCAGGATATTTACGGGATTATAAATAATTAATTATACTTCTCTTGAAACATCATGGATATTCCTCAATATATCAAAAGTATAGTTAAAATTCATGTGCTTACAGCACTAGATAACATTTCGTAGGTCAGTTCCACGTGAAGTAATAAAACCCGTAACTTCAGATTGTGGTTTCGTCTCAAATACCAATAAAAGATAATAAGCATAAGCTTTTGCGATGAAATCTTGTACTAGAGTAATTTCAGGTGTGCCGCAGGGGAGTGTCGTAGGACCGTTACTATTCACAATATACATAAATGACCTTGTGGATAACATCGGAAGTTAACTGAGGCTTTTTGCGGATGATGCTGTGGTATATCGAGAGGTTGTAACAATGGAAAATTGTACTGAAATGTAGAAGGATCTGCAGCGAATTGACGCATGGTGCAGGGAATGGCAATTGAATCTCAATGTAGACAAGTGTAATGTGCTGCGAATACATAGAATGAAAGATCCCTTATCATTTAGCTACAATATAGCAGGTCAGCAACTGGAAGCAGTTAATTCCATAAACTATCTGGGAGTAGACATTAGGAGTGGTTTAAAATGGAATGATCATACAAAGTTGATCGTCGGTAAAGCAGATGCCAGAATGAGATTCATTGGAAGAATCCTAAGGAATTCCAATCCGAAAACAAAGGAAGTAGGTTACAGTACACTTGTTCACCCACTGCTGAGTATTGCTCAGCAGTGTGGGATCCATACCAGATAGGGTTGATAGAAAAGATAGAGAAGATCCAACGGAGAGCAGCGCGCTTCGTTACAGGATCATTTAGTAATCGCGAAAGCGTTACGGAGATGATAGATAAACTCCAGTGGAAGACTCCGCAGGAGAGATGCTCAGTAGCTCGGTACGGGCTTTTGTTGAAGTTTCGAGAACATAGCTTCACCGAGGAGTCAAGCAGTATATTGCTCCCTCCTTCTATATCTCGCGAGGAGACCATGAGGATAAAATCAGAGAGATTAGAGCCCACACAGAGGCATACTGACAATCTTTCTTTCCACGAACAATACGAGACTGGAATAGAAGGGAGAACCGATAGAGGTACTCAGAGTACCCTCCGCCACACACCGTAAGGTGGCTTGCGGAGTATGGATGTAGATGTAGATGAAGATCCTATGACCAGGCCTTTCTGCCTGGGATGTTATCTCGCAACCCTTAGGAAATCTGAAATGAAATATATTAAATTATTCGTAGCGGCCGCATGCATAGTTTGAGGAATCTGAAAGAAAGCTTAGTGTCCTAACCGGCGGCACGTCCCGAATATGAGCTGAAAGAAAGTTACTAATTATTTTCTAGTTTGGTGCCTAAAAATGGTCTATGTTCCCTTACGGCCACGTCTACTCAGGACAAGCAAGGTTTAGGTTTACAAGTTTTACAAATTACTGCCTACCGTACACAAATTTCAAGTCATGAACAACTATATTTTAGTTTCGTTTACAACTTACGTAGACTGTTAGAGCAACATGAACCTCAGACAATCGTTCTTTCCTCTTCGAGTTCAAGAACAGAAGAACACCAAAAGAAGTTCAGTCACAGAATCTCGAATGTCTATGGAATATATTGCATCACAATGCATTTGTTTAATCTTTGGCATAATCAGTAGCTGTTGTTGTTGTTGTTGTTGTTGTGGTCTTCAGTCCAGAGACTGGATTGATGCATCTCTCCATGATACTCTGTCTTGTGCAAACTTCTTCACCTCCCAGTACCAATTGCAACCTACATCCTTCAGAATCTGCTTAGTGTATTCATCTCTTGGTCTCCCTCTACGATTTGTACCCTCTACGCTGCCCTCGAATACTAAATTGGTGATCCGTTGATGAAAGCTATTCATACAATAATTATCACTACATGGAATTTATAAATTTCAAATTCATGACCACCCCAGGAGATACATTACAGTTCCACAGTGAGTCTCTTGTGCAGTGTTTCTCTTGTGTACAAGACGAATTTTTATTTAATTTCCTCGGCTTTTTTGATTTCAGTTATGCGGGGCTGCAGTCTAGTCTCTGGTTGTCTTCTCACCGTTTTGCTCCAATGGTGCAGTATTCAAAATGGTTGTAAATCACCGCCATAGCATTTACGAAGTTTTTTATATACACTGAGGTGACAAATGTTACGATATGGCCACATACAGACGGCAGTAGCATCGCGTACACAAGGTATGAAGGCTCACTGCTTTGGTGGAACAGTTATTTGTACTCAGGTGATTCATGTGAAAAGGTTTCCAACCTGATTATGGCCTTACGACGTGAGTTAAGGGGAGTTTTCAGGCAAAAATTCGAAAATTTTGACATTTTACAAAACGTGCCCTAAAATATCATTTATTCTTTCCTGCACGAAATGGTGCATAAATTACCTGTGTGTGACATTTAGAAGTATTTTATTTTTAATTTTCTGGTCTTACATGGGGATCTCTGAAATCACCACATCTATTTATATGTGAATATCTCGGAAATTACACTTTATAGAAGGCTGTGATGTTCATCTATGGACAGAAAATACGTGGCGCTCGATGTTAATCTCTTTGCTGTATTGTCTGTCGCTTGGCAATTGTTTGTTTGTTTCGAGTGAAACAGTAAATTTCGGTGCAATCTAGTGCAGTCTGACGTAATATAAACATGCCTAGAAGTGCTAGTCGCTTCAAGAAATGTAAGTTTGGAGATACCCAACACAATAGAAGTGTAAAACCGAGTGTTGTTCAAGAGTTGGAACCCACGAGCGGTGTAAAATCGAATAACCTCAGAGTGCCACCAGAAAATAAGGGAACTGCGACATCACTGAGCACAAGCAAAACTAAAATAGATAAACAATATGAGGAACTATGATTACTGCAGAATAATTTAAAAAATAGCACTTCTGCTCTGGGTTATGTTTCGCGTGACATGAACATTTTAATTCAGGTGTTTTGTGATTCATTATGCTGTAATATTTCTGGCGGAAAAGTAGTTATTGAAGAAGATTTTTCTGCAAGAATTGGACTTGCTTACACAATAGCAGTTATTTGCACTGGCTATGACAACAAAAATGGAAAAACTAGTAGAAGCCGACCTCGGGGAAGATCAGTTTGGATTCCGTAGAAATGTTGGAACACGTGAGGCAATACTGACCCTACGACTTATCTTAGAAGAAAGATTAAGGAAAGGCAAACCTACGTTTCTAGCATTTGTAGACTTAGAGGAAGCTTTTGACAATGTTGACTGGAATACTCTCTTTCAAATTCTAAAGGTGGCAGGGGTAAAATACAGGGAGCGAAAGGCTATTTACAATTTGTACAGAAACCAGATGGCAGTTATAAGAGTCGAGGGACATGAAAGGGAAGCAGTGGTTGGGAAGGGAGTAAGACAGGGTTGTAGCCTCTCCCCGATGTTGTTCAATCTGTATATTGAGCAAGCAGTAAAGGAAACAAAAGAAAAATTCGGAGTAGGTATTAAAATTCATGGAGAAGATATAAAAACTTTGAGGTTCGCCGATGACATTGTAATTCTGTCAGAGACAGCAAAGGACTTGGAAGAGCAGTTGAATGGAATGGACAGTGTCTTGAAAGGAGGATATAAGATGAACATCAACAAAAGCAAAACAAGGATAATGGAATGTAGTCTAATTAAGTCGGGTGATGCTGAGGGAATTAGATTAGGAAATGAGGCACTTAAAGTAGTAAAGGAGTTTTGCTATTTGGGGAGCAAAATAACTGATGATGGTCGAACTAGAGAGGATATAAAATGTAGGCTGGCAATGGCAAGGAAAGCGTTTCTGAAGAAGAGAAATTTGTTAACATCCAGTATAGTTTTAAGTGTCAGGAAGTCATTTCTGAAAGTATTCGTATGGAGTGTAGCCATGTATGGAAGTGAAACATGGACGATAAATAGTCTGGACAAGAAGAGAATAGAGGCTTTCGAAATGTGGTGCTACAGAAGAATGCTGAAGATTAGATGGGTAGATCACATAACTAATGAGGAAGTATTGAATAGGATTGGGGAGAAGAGAAGTTTGTGGCACAACTTGACCAGAAGAAGGGATCGGTTGGTAGGACATGTTCTGAGGCATCAAGGGATCACCAATTTAGTATTGGAGGGCAGCGTGGAGGGTAAAAATCGTAGAGGGAGACCAAGAGATGAATACACTAAGCAGATTCAGAAGGATGTAGGTTGCAGTAGGTACTGGGAGATGAAAAAGCTTGCACAGGATAGAGTAGCATGGAGAGCTGCATCAAACCAGTCTCAGGACTGAAGACCACAACAACAACAACATGCTTTTATGAATGTTGCACATGATTTCACAGTCAGTTTTTTTAAATCTGTAGAATACCGGCCCGGCTTATATTTTACGATTGTAATTTAGTCATATGTTGTTATATGGGATAGCAGATCTATGCCTTAATCTAATGTTAGATGACAGTATCTGTTGGCTCTGTCACTGTGCTATTCGACGTACTAAGAATGTTTACACTTGGATGTGTGAGCTGTAAATTGGTGATGAATGAGAAAACTTATAATCGGCGCAATAACATTGCGTACAAAATTGTTATTTTAAAACTGACATGCTGACTTCCAGTATAGCCCACTATACCAACGTGGACATTTATTGTATAGCACCATTTACTGTACTAAAGCAGAAGGTTGCGTAATGATCTAAACATAGATAGGCAATGTCGTTATTCCATCCCTACAGATCTTGGATATAATTTGTGTGCTGTTATGTTCGTTGCTGTTGAAACGTCCCCTTTGAAAATTAACAATGACAGTGCTGGAAAAACTCTTACGTTATTTGATTTTTAAACAAATGAGCAAAACTCAACGTAGTCAGACAGTTCTCTCTTTACTTATTCTGATCATCGCTAAACTGGCACACAATATTTTTAGCGCAACGCAATCTGACTTTCAATAATCCCTGCAAAAGAATGGGCCTGACTAACAATAACCTATACCTTTCATGAATAACTTACCTCAAAAAATCTTCGTTACTCAAACTAGTGCAATACAGCGAGCGCCAATACTTCCAGCTAAATAAAAGATTTTAACTATTGCAGGCATTAACTACTGATATGCATAGTTATCAAATGAAAGATTTTGATAGAGAACAAACAATGTATTTACCTTAATAGTGTTCAAAAGTCATTATATATATATATACATTGCGTACATAATTGTTATTTTAAAACTGACGTGCTGACTTCCAGTATAGCCCACTATACCAACGTGGACATTTATTGTATAGCACCATTTACTGTACTAAAGCAGAAGGTTGCATAATGATCTAAACATAGATAGGCAATGTCGTTATTCCATCCCTACAGATATATATATATATATATATATATATATATATATATATATATATATATATATATATACGAGTATACATATCAGTTCATGGCATCCTTTTTCTGACGGACACACATTCAGATCGTTCGCTCATGGTAACCTTTCAAAACTCTGGCATTTCTCTCCCCACATCCACCACTGCTGGCGGCTCACCTCCAACTGCCCAACGCTACGGGCTGTTTACATCCAACTGCCCAACGCTACACTAGCGAATATTCCAACAATGAGTCCAATCAGCCACAGACTGCATACAGTGCAGTCAGCGATTTTCATACAGAGCTCTACGTGGCGTCACCAACATAAAAACCTAAACGGCCTACTTACGCTCTATACTAGCATTTTCGGTCCCATGTTTCGCAGATCCGAAGTTGGCAACAGAGAATTGCCGAAAGCACTAATCCATATAAACAAATGAATTTAGCAATGTAGGTAGCTGAAAATTTATTCAGTGTTCAAACACACACACACACACACACACACACACACACACACACACACTGCTGAGCAAGAGCTCATACCGTTTTGCCTTACCTGTGTAGCTGATACACCAACGTTTTGCCCACTGTTGCAATAGTCATTAGGACGCTGTAATGATGGTGAAGATTAACTGCTACAGTAAGGGAAATATTCATGTGAATAACATAATGCTGTGGCAACTTATCCGGAAAATTTTGGTCAAAGATGAGAATGGCCGTTGAACATATGGACGCATAGCTCGTAAATGACGCTGAGTGGACTCTTGGACGCTGTCGATTTACCCACGAAGCTGTGCACTGCCATAATAACCACCAATTCGATTCCCACTGCAACATGAAGTACTCCTCAAGACTTTTCCATGCATTATAAAGACATACAATTGGAATTTCGGGAGACTATCACCCACACAATCCTGCACACGATACCAGATAACTTCGAGAGCTACCACACAAACAGCGTGACGGATCATGTATCCAAGTTTCTGACCAGAAAATACACAGAAGAATGGAAAAGGAAGTATGGGATTTGCAAGATGATTGTCAGCTTTGGCTTTGGGGAAGTGAAGCCACCAGAGAGCTTCTTCTGTCTTGTACTTAGTAATCCAAGAATAGAAAAAAATCGGTATACCTTCATACAACACATTGACCTAGAAGAAGCGTTCAGCAATGTGAATCAGTACAAGATGTTAGAAACCTTCAGAGAAACAGGTAAGACGGGTAATGTGCGGTCTGCACTAAAACTAAGAAAGCAAAACGAGTCAAAAATGTGCTGACCAAAGTGTGTGTAAGGCAGCGGTGCAATCTTATTCTTCTATTGTTCAACAGTTATATCGAGGGAGTAATAAGGTGAAATAGAGGTTCGAAATGAGATTAAAACTTAGTACGAAAGGCTATCAGTGGTAAGATTTGTCGATGACGGATCAGCTTGAATGCAAGGACAGTCTAATGAGCACATATATACTCGTACATTACGAGTATTAATAAAGAAAGGCGAAGAATTTAGGAACTTCAGAAATGAGAAAAGCGAGAAACTTAGTATCAAAAAATTGTAGGTGAAATGAACGAATGCTCGTGCCTTGGAAGTAAATTAACGCACCACGGCGGAAGCAAGGATGATTAAAGCAGTCCAGCACCGACAAAGAGGACATTTCTCAAGGATATAGGTCTACTATTAACGAATATGGGCTTTAGCTTGAGAAACAAATATCTGTGAATATACGTGTGGAACACGATATTGTACGAAAGTGATTTATGAACTGTAGAAAGGAAGAGAATCGAAGAGTTTAAGATGTGATGCTGCAGAATGATGTCGAACATTTAAAGGACTCGTTAGATAATAAATGAGGACGATCTCCTAAGTACAAATCACCTAGTAAGTGTGATAAATACTATCTGTAATAAGGAATAGGAAGATAGGACGTGTATTAAGACAGCAAGAAATAACTTCTGCTTTACAATGCACGACCGCTATTGCTAAAATATTTATTTTAATTTTGAGGCACCAACATCGTTATCATCTGCAGAGATAATATGACCGTATCGGAAAATTAAAACTGAATAGATGACGTCCCTTCCACTTAAGGCAGATGTAGATGTCAAAAATTCTAGAGAAGAGCAGATATGAAAATATGTACAGCAAACAATTAAGTGCTACTCTGAGATGAAGAGATTCCCATAGGAGACGAAATTGTGGCAGGACGCATCAAACCAATCAGAAGGCTGATAATTCTCCTCCCCACTACAAGAAGAAAGTATGTATAGGATTGTGATTGTAATTGTGATTACTCAGTGGGAGCAGAGTAAGATTTAAAAAGAAATATTCTCAGGTCATGGTATGATGCCTCGCTTTTCAAGCCAAATACGTGGTGAAGTACACGAAGCGCTTCTTTACTTCTGAATGTCGAGAGAGCGAGGAAAAACTTTAGCCTTCACCGACTCCTATAAGTATGACCTACCTCAACAAGCTCATCGCAAAAGTAAGTATAAATGCGTCAGTGTCTGTGTGTGTGTGTGTGTGTGTGTGTGTGTGTGTGTGTGTGTTTGTGGGCGAGCAAAACATCGTTCACTGGAGTCCTTCAGCTTCAACTTGCGTTGTTAGTCAAATAGAATGTGGGCTTCACGATGTCCATGAGCTCAGCATTCAGACCCTTGCGAGTAATGTCTTGCCAACCTCGCTGTGTGAAGTTTCTGACGTGAGACATCACACCTCTCCCACGCCGAACGAACGCATCTCACGTGAAATGCTTGCGTCTCGTTGCCAGTAAATCGAGATAAGTCATTACATCCTCTAATGGATTTTTCCTTTGCCTTGAGATGGGTTCAGCATTACTAAATTATAGCAACTCAGTTACTGAGTCATGACGTCCCTTTTACTGATCTCTAAAGGATTTCAGTAACTGTGTTTTGCTTCCACGAGATACTAACGTAACGATGTAGTGGTTTTGGAACGTAGTGGTAAGTACTGGTAGGACTGAAGATGCTTAGGCCACAGATAGCGGACGAACACTCTCTGATCTGTTGAGAAGTGTATATGATGAAATATTTGAAGTTCTGTTCGTAACTGTTAACTGTAAAATGGAGAGCGGTCTTTATTTGAATTCCTTAATAGTATAAAAACCTACGTTAATCATCATCGACGATACAAAAACGACACAGGAAAGGAAGATTCGACGCGAATCTTGACGTCCAACAGATTAAATCTGATAATTTTACTGTAGTAGAGGAAAAAAGTGAGGATGGAAATAAGCATGGTTAACATATCAAGACAGTTTACCCGTCATTAGAAATTGCCTACCTGATCAAACCACATTACAGTATGTATTGCAATTCCACTACGCTATCCTATTGGTAATAAACCACCGTAAAATACATTAAATTACCCGTACAGACTAACCTAAAACTCGAAGTATTTATCACATTGAACCCACATCTCGGGAAGTGATTCAATTGTGCAGGGGCTCCTGTTGGTGGGCAGATTTCTTATCCGAAGGAGGCAGGTCAACAGAATGATTCACCGTTAACCATCTGATATTCATATGATTTCCACAATTTGTGAGTTAAGGTGAGCCAGCTAGGAGCTTCAGCTGTGCAGATAAGTGGTAGATTGCACCTGGCATCAAGTGGATTAGAGATGCATCGTTTTAGTTTGTTTAAAAGAAATGATCTCTCTACCCTTCCTATCCACTGGTGGGAAAACTGTTTACTGTGCAATTTAACGATGCATGTAAACGTTACTATTCCTATTTTCCATCTTGAATTACGAGTATACTATATTCTCTTAAAGTCTGACTTCTCTAAGGCATCCTATTAGTCAAATTATTGTTTTTTAATAAACCGTAACATCAGTTTTCTGTCAGTGGTGAGAATAATTATTTACAGTGTCAATTTAGCTACGTTGCGTATGTGATATTTCGTTGTTATTTACAGGTCTACTATGGGTACTTTTATAATGGCGTCACACACTAATAATGCAGGGGGAATGTTGACTTGGTACGTAGCAACAGCACATTTGCTATTAAATAATGAACTGTGGGAAGTATTAAACATTCAAGCACATCGTATTTACATATGTGGCTTTGGAATACCGGGTGGTGGTAATGCTTTGGAGTGCTTACAGGAAATGTCATGACATTATTAAATTATAGTAATTTTAACACACACTGTGATGTCACACGCTAATAATGTAGAGGTAACAAATATTTGGTATGTTCCAAAATATCATGTTGTGGTAGGCTAATTTTACTTACGTGTCTTCTTACTCTTTACATTCAGTCTAGGGGCAATGGATGACCCCTGCTGTCGGCACTTCATGGTGAACGGATCTGGAATAATGCAGCAATCACTCCTCAGCAGTCCACGATACCAGTATATCGTAATAAAGGAATATGATCATTGGCCAGTGTGCTTGCAGAAGCTACATGCAGGAGTGTATTTGATGTTAAATAACGCATTGCACAAATTGTAAAATAGTCAAGTGTCTCATATTGACGTATGTGTTTTTGGAAAACTGACTGTTGTTCATACGTTGCAGTGCTTTCAGCAAATATCCAATAGTTTGGTGTTAATTGTGTTAACTAAGATACAAACTAGGAGGTGGTCACTTTAGCCCACTAATTACGGTAACATCGACTTCAATTTTTAAGTAAGACAACACAATATCACACACAATGCGTCTAGAAGGGTGGACATACTAGCATTTTCTGCCATTTTGCAGAATCTGAAATGCAGAACATCTAATAACTGTCAAGAACCAAATTTAGAAACTATGTAATGTTTTGTAATGAAGATATTGGTGTTTACATCTTACTGGCCAAATTTTAAAAAATTTCCGACGCTTTGCAGAATGTACCATGACATCATAAAATTACACTGATTCAACCATTCACTGTAATGTTAAAAGTGACTTAGTTCGCAACTTATGGTAATATGTACCGCCACTTGTAATTGGGATAACTCTGCTGCTGATAGGCTTCTCAGTAGAATGACCAGACCTCGAATGGCGAAACTCATGTATTTAGAATAACAATGAAAATAATTTTATTATTGCTATTTTTGTTATTATTGTTACTGTCTACAATAATACCTACACCTTGATCCCAACCGACACTTATTCTCTTACTAGGTGGACAGATACAAATGACGTGGGCTACGCATTTTCTCTAATCATTAAAGGGCAAGTTGGGGTAAGGGAGCTCGATTCTTATAGGTCCACAGAAAAAGGGGGGAGGGGAACGGAGAGGAGGAAGGGGTGACCTTGAGTATTACATGGTACGATTACCTCAGGAGTAACCTGATACCCCAGAAGTCTTATCTTAGCAGTGACTTTGAAAGAAGAAACCAGTTTGGTTTAATCTGTCACTACCGTTTGCTTGCTTCTTTTCGCTACGCGATGATTCCTCTACACAATGAGAGAATGTACTACATTAGCGTTAATGTCAGCTCATATGAAAAGTATTACAAGTTACCGTGAATTGGAACTAATATCTTCTCTCCCTTTAACTTAAAATAAAATTTTGATTTTGTTGTTTAACTGAACACTTTGTAAGAAATGTAGTTAAGTCAAATTAATTGTTATCGGTGGCGTACAGTTTCCTCGTGTATAGCATTTTAATTCGCAGTGGTACACCTGTTTCACACACAGCGACATTATGGTTTCTGCTGTAGTCGAACTGCGTCTTAGTTTAATAACGAATGCTTTACTTGATTATTTTTTATCATGGTCTCACTTAAATCTTACCATTAGACAAACTCTACTATACGCTACGGTGTCCGAAACTTCGAGAAAGTTTCTAACTTTCATCATAGCGGGTACCACAGCAGGAATTTATTAAAAGACCATTTCATTTTCAATTTTTTCTGTGTTAATTTTATTTGTTCACGACTAGTTTCAGCCCTCTAGGCCATTCTCAAATGACGATGTAATTCTGTACAAAACAGAATATTTTCTAGTATTACCTACACGAATAGAGTTATAATGATGTGAATGTAAACTGAAAGTTAAGAAAAAAATTAGACGCAAATCAAATTACTCTAGAATGAGAGGAAACCATATAAAGAATTAAATTCGTAGTTCTGCTCTATTATGGAATCTTTCCTAATAATAAACGCAGAGGTTTTAAAATGTTAATATCGGGATTGGGCTTCATACTGAAAACAATATTAGAAGTATCCTAAAGCACACCACCAATACAACAGACCCATTTAACAAGTCAAGGAAATTGGATGTGATGACTGTATTAAAATATACCGTGGGCAAGCTGGAAGAAACTTTTAGAAAGGTTTTAAAGAGCACACAAAATGTAACAGTAACAAACAGTACAAGTGCCTTTGCACTACATCTCATAAAACCAAACATACATCCTAAAGCATTAACAGAGAGCATTATGCTAATGCTAACGCATTATGTGATTGGATATCTTCGAAGAAACTGAAATTTTCAGTCATTTAAAAAGTCAGCATGATACACTTCTTAATGATAAAGCAGATCTTGAGAACGAAAAATTCCTTAATAACTTCAGTCATATTCTGCTAATGACCAATCAGAAATCATGTATACAACAAAATGAAATTTAAAATATAATCACATCTCACCAAATATTTTAATGTTCTTCTTTATTCTGCTTTATTTTCCATACTATTCTATTTCTTACTTTTTAACTTTCATCGCCTACACACATTAACATACAGTCACATTATTTGAAATTATTATTTTTAAATTTACTCTTTAATCAATGCTTACAGCATTGTAAACGTCAAGCTGTCCCATCTACAAGGCAGCACATGTAAATCAAAACAGGTAGATAACACCAGACTCAAGATGCTGGCATTTCAGTGTGTAAGACACAGTTTTCTATTGCAGGAAAATGTATTTAAAATATGTTTACATTCACAACATTGTATTTCTGTTTGTGAAGGTAATACAATATATTCTATATTGTACAGAACAAAAAAAAAAACAGTTGAAAATGGCTTAGAAGGCGGAAACTGTTGGTGAACAAATAAAAGCAATGAAGCAAAAGTGTAGATTTAGTAGATTTATCTGTGGATAGGTTATTGGGATCAGTAGCTTCTTCTTGCTCTTGAGTCTTAACTGAATGAGCATTAAGGGCATGTCAAAGACGCTGTCGTAACCAGAGGTGGGTCGCAACATAATTATTTATAAGCTTACACTCATATTAGAGGTGAAACGGGATTTTAAATACAATCTTTTCTTGATATGTGAGCTGCAGCAGGGTCAAGCCGAGATTTTTTAGGTCTCTTTGGCTGGAGACAGTAGAAAAGTCTCGGATGTTAAGCTAAGGAGGTAGATACGATGATGATAGGGAAAATGAGACTCTGAGCTTGCTTACTGGTCAGTTTTTTATTGCTTCTTTACTTGTTAGCGAGGAACGTGCTGAAGAGCACAAACACCGATTTACAACAACATGGATGAGGCTTACAGCATTCTCCCATCAGTTACAAGAAAAATGGGCACCACCGCCTACAACTCAGTTAAGATTCAGGTACACACAGTAATGTGTGGTATAACAGACCACTAACCGCAAAAGTGTCATATTATGTCCCTATATTCGAAACCTTAGATTGAAGTACTCATAACAATGTAAGTAACACAGAGACACAGGCACATGTAGATAAATGATCGACGGAAACCAATAACCAGAGCCGAAAGATACATACAGGCAACTTTTCAGGTCCATCTTACAATTAGTGCACAAAGTTGCTTGAGTCTGACTGCTCACTTGCGTAGTATCTGCTGTAGGCTCGTTCATCTAATACAGCTATCGCTGGATCACTTCTGTTCCTCTAATTCTCGAGCTCTGTCGAACTCTGCCCTGCTTGGCATTTGAGGGCCTCTATATGGCGTTGAGGCTAGTTGGTTACTAATGATACGAGATTGTGTCGCTTTTTCACTCTAGTTCGCAATCGCCGAGCGTGAACTCAGCAGTTTCTCAATGCGTATAATCTCCTAATGGAATGACGAAATTGGCTTGCACTGCTTTCCTCTACCTAAGTTACAAGGATTACAATTAATATTGATACTTGGATAGATTTTCTTTTTTTTCTGGCAATCTTTCATGATTCGGTTGTAACACACCCCTTACCAAGGGAAGATTCACCCTTGAGTCTTAGCCACTAGTTTTACACTTTTTGTTATACAACTTACATTGGTGTATACATATACGTGTTTCTCTTTTGTGAATTTCTAATTCATTAATACGCCCTTCAATCCCTCCTACTTGCTACTGCTGCTGGGGTTAGGCCAAGAGGACTCGCCCTATCATAAAGGTTGCATTTCCTTCACATGTTGCCACATGTTTCTTTCACATGTTCCCATTCTGAGTTGGTTCGTTTGCCAGTTGCTTGTACTTTTTAATATTCAGAGTCAAACTCAGTATTCTAATTTGTAAATTGATGAATATATCTTTATTGAAACCTTTTACTAACGTACTCACTCTTATAGCATAGGTCCTTCCTGTACCAACGTATAAAATTCCTATGAGACAACTTCCACATCCAGTTTCGCTGACACAGATCCGTAAAGGCAGACAAAGCAGTTCTTTCATATACCGGCAGGCCACTGTAGAAGCAAGGCACATTTTCGAGCCCCACTCCGTCAATCCAAGCAGTTTAGATACTGAATTAAACCCAGATATACCAGTGCATTTTTCATAACGCTTACTACCAGGGAGAATAAAGATGCTTCATGCCCACGGCCAAAAAGCATTAAAAAACAAAAATTCCGTTAACTGTTGTTGACTTTTATTAATAAAATCGTTTATAAACAGGTGCAGATGTACAAGTAGGGTCCTGAACATGAAAATATCTTTTAGAAAAATCTTAAGAATACCCATTTTGCGTAAAGTGTACACAGATAGAAAGGGTACTTTATGACCACCATAAAATATTTTGAATACTGAAGTTTCGTTAATTGTCGTTGAGATTTATTCACAACATACTTTTTAAAGATATACAGGCATGTAAGAATACTCTTGAACTTGAAAATATGAATATGACATTTGTTGTGAGAAGTCATATTCTCTACTAAGACTTAAGTTTTGGAGACACATATTACCGAAAAATTCAAAACAATTACAAAACCTGGTATAAGAAATGATTAAAAACAATTTTTTTTTTCAAAATTATAAAATATAAAGCCCATGACAAGATTACAAGTACCCCCCAAGCTCGCACCTTTGTATTGCGAGGGTTAATAATAATAAAAAAAAACGCTAAGGCCGTGGCTTTAATCCTTCAGGTGTTCTACATAGTCTCTTCCCATCTAGGTTAACGCACAGAACCATGCCAGAAAAGTTCTTCTTGTGATGTTGCTCAACTCGCGCGTCTCACTGGCGTCGGTTATGTTGTCAAAAAGAGTTGTGCCACCATGCGAATTTCAACACATTGTCGTTTTCTGGTAGGTTCGCATTGATAACACCATTTCTCGCCACTCGTGATAATTTCTTTTTTCAGAAAATAAGTTATAACACTAAGTCTGCAAGTTGGCGCCAAATATAACAAGCTAGTGTTACCCTCTGTGAGGATTTCTAGTTGTTTGACCGAGAGTTTAACTAACGGGTAGAGGGTGTCGGACAGTAATTCCGTACAATTGGCAATTAATAGAAAACTTAACAGGCTTTACTTTAGGGGTAATGAAAGTAGAAAAGCGCATACAATTAGGCATAATAATTTGAAACATTATGTTCAAGGAAATTGAACATGAGTAACTAAAGTAACTTTCATTAACACTCCCTTTGAATAGTGCATTGGATACACACGAATACAGGACGATCTAAGTTGTGGGTAGCAATAGTTACTATTAATGCACCATCTAGTAATCATAGAAAGCAAGATATTGCCTCAGTCCTCATAGTAAGAGTTGTAATCACAATCATTACGTAACACAGTATTAAGATGAAACTACATTGGACACTGAACTGAATTTGGGCGTGGAAAGAGTTGTGACTTAACTGGCCTTGAAATGTTACAAATAAAATTAAATAATACCACATATGCACTTCATATATTCTCATTCAAGCGAAAATATATGATTTCTTTAGCAAAGATAATATTACAAATATCTTTTTGGTATGAGAAGAAAATGGTGGGGGACCCGTAAACTGATACTGTCTCATTAGGCAAACGCTACTATAATTTCAGCAGTTAAGTTCAATTCTATCATAATTAATTATTACTCCTACTTGGAATAGTTTAAATTTTCGTCTTCCAAAGCAAGTTACTCAACACTGTACTCGAATAATCTCAGCAACATTATTCATGATAGCAATCAAGGCTAAACTACTTTTCAAATAAGTTTAATTTTGTATGCCCTTTCATCACCTGTGAAGCAGGTATTTTAGACAGTAACCTTTATATGCTTTGGCACTGAATTATTGCACATTTAACACACAGAAACAAATCATAGTTTTGTTAGACACAGGATACTCGGTTTTCTGCACACTTAGGGAAGGATCCTGCATCGGTTCATGATCTGGATAAAGTTAGGGTTCAAAACAAAAGTTTATAGCATTTCGATTATTATTGCAAACACTCACACAAATATTCTGGTCGATGCTATCATACATATCTGTGTTCCTGAAGTTGGCGGAGCAGTGGCGCAATAGTGGTAGCAAGCACTGTGGCGGCTAACTGGTCCCACGCTCTTGCAGTAGAATGCTCTTTAGAAATTCTTCTAGGCGACGTATTTTTCTCGTTTTAGAGCCATTCCATAATACCAAGAGCACCATCCAACAGCCGAATCCACATCCGAGGCAAGTTTTCTATATAGATTAGCTTCCAAATGCC
Organism: Schistocerca piceifrons; assembly: GCF_021461385.2. NCBI lineage: Eukaryota > Metazoa > Arthropoda > Insecta > Orthoptera > Acrididae > Schistocerca > Schistocerca piceifrons. The sequence goes on along the minus strand of NC_060140.1, from coordinate 773,102,915 downwards.
TCACTTGGCACACCCTATGTTAACCGTACAACGTCTAGCCACTACTGCGTAGCGTGCTCACCCAGTAGACGCCCATATCGACAGCCAAAACCACCTTTTACCGTGCCCCAAGCCACTTCCGTAGCGGAGGGGGTCCCCTACATCTTTTATACAAATTCCCTAAGCATGAAACAATATTCAAAGTACAATTTCTCTTTTATGAGCAGTCATATATTATAAAAATTCCATTATTTTTAAATATCCTTTAGTTCTTTTACAATACTTATAATATAAACTTCACCTCTCCCTCTGTCAATTCAATGACCTTCATTAGTAAAGAACAATCACTTCACAGTTACATACACACAGTTTCATAGTATAACCTACTTACAATCGATATTGGTGTTACAAAGTGTCCGCGTTTTTCATTGCAGTCAAGTCGAGGCAGGCAACCACGCGTGGTTGATTTTGTTCAGGAGTCGTGGTGTGCCGGAAAAACTTTGCGCACACTTTTCTCTTCTTCAAAGCATTCTGGAGAACGTCTTGAACACTTGATGTAGAGATGCTGCTCCACTGCGATTCGAGACACAACAATGTTGACACACTACTGCCTCACGTCCATTACTCAATATTTCCTACTCACAGCTGACTGGTCGCATGCACATCTGTTGTTTGCAATTGTGTGTTCAACCTTCCACCGTAGTTGGTGTACTTACGTCGTTTGTACGCCAACTATGGAATCACTCTCGGAAAATTCTGGACAGACGGTGTACGCTCGCTGGATGGCAGTTGCTGTCCGTGGCACTTTCCGTTGTGTGTGATGGTCTCCAAAATGTAACGCCATGGGCCACCGAAAAGCAGACGATTTGCCATACGCTGAAATCCTTGGCGCGCAAAATAGCGTAACGCGTGAAATGTTTCTGGGAGGACAGAATCGGAGGCTTATGAATACTGCCGACGCGTCCCGAGACGCACAGGAACTTGGAGAAAATCGGGAAAATACGATAACTACCGAGTCGGTACGACTGAGTGTGTGTGTGTGTGTGTGTGTGTGTGTGTGTGTGTGTGTGTGTGTGTGTGTATGTGTGTGGAAGGAGAAACGCAAGTAACGTAACGTTAGGGCCACTTCGATTCCGCTGAGAATAATATATTGGAGGAATTCGAAAACTAGTGACTCGATCCGAGTCTGGCACCCAGTGGTTTCGGAGAAGGAAACAAACGTCTCAGGTAGCAACTAAACGGTACTTCGAGTCTTGTGCCATATTTGTTACTCATTAACGAACACATACGTTATCTAACTGCTCTACTGTTAATACACAACGTCTTTAATGTGTACGCAAGGGAAACAATCAAGAGGAATATCTGTTTGTCGAAGACAATAACCTAGTCAGATGAGACACTCCAGTCATTCTCCATCAAGATTGCTCAGTGCTGCAGCAAGTAGATTTTCCTCAACAAATATCCAGTAGTACCGTTGTGTAATCCGCCGAAATAGAGATTGTCAGCGCCCGATGTTAGCAATTTCATGCGGATACATAGCTGCAACGACTTGCAGAAACGCTGTTTTTCCTTAGCAGTTGTCGACAACTGTAGGAAGATTTGCGCACTGAGGATTCATGAGCGTGAGACTACTGAATGGTACCACTGCAATTCAAGAGACACAGTTCTCCACTGTAACATATCGTACCTCTCCCGGCTGCGTTCTACCTCTTAATGTTTGATTTTTTACTTTATTTTTTATTTATTTATTTATTGTTCCGTGGGACCAAATTAAGGAGAAGTCTCCATGGTCATGGAACGAGTCAACACATGAAATTATAACACGATAGTAGAAACAGATAAATGAAATATAAGAAACGTATTCAGGCGACAATTCGTAAGTTTAAATAAAGAAAATCAACAATGTAACACTGGAATTTGCTTAATTTTTCAGCTCTTCCAGGAGCTCCTCGACAGAATAGAAGGAGTGAGCCATGAGGAAACTCTTCAGTTTAGACTTAAAAGTGTTTGGGCTACTGTTAAGATTTTTGAGTTCTTGTGGTAGCTTATTGAAAATGGTTGCAGCAGAATAGTGCACTCCTTTCTGCAAAAGAGTCAAGGAAGTACATTCCACATGCAGATTTGATTTCTGCCTAGTATTAACTGAGTGAAAGCTGCTGACTCTTGGGAATAAGGTAATATTGCTAACAACAAACGACATTAAAGAAAATATATAATGTGAGGGCAATGTCAGAATTCCCAGACTATTGAATAGGGGTCGACAAGAGGTTCTCGAACTTACACCACATATAGCTCGAACAGCCCGTTTTTGAGCCAAAAATACCCTTTTTGAATCAGAAGAATTACCCTAAAAAATAATACCATATGACATAAGCGTATGAAAATATGCGAAGTAGACTACTTTTCGTGTTGAACTGTCACTTATTTCAGATACTGTTCTAATGGTAAATAAAGCAGCATTTAGTTTCTGAACAAGATCCTGAACATGGACTTTCCACAACAGCTTACTATCTATCCGAACGCCTAGGAACTTGAACTGTTCCGTCTCGCTTATAATATTCCCATTCTGTCTGATCAAAATATCGGTTCTTGTTGAATTGTGAGTTAGAAGCTGTAAAAACTGAGTCTTACTGTGATTTAGCGTCAAATTATTTTCCACAAGCCACGAACTTATTTCATGAACTACATTACTTGATAATGTTTCAATGTTACACACAAGATCCTTTACTACCAAGATGGTGTCATCAGCAAACAGAAATATTTTTGTATCACCTGTAATACTAGAAGGCATATCATTTATATAAATAAGAAACAGCAGTGGCCCGAGTACCGACCATTGGGGAACGCCGCACTTAACAGTGCCCCATTGGGACTGAACATCACTACCACTCTCAATATTGTGCAGAATTACCTTCTGCTTTCTGTTCTTAAGGTAAGAGGCGAACCAATTGTAAGCTACTCCCCTTAGTCCATAATGGTCCAACTTCTGCAGTAATATTTTGTGGTCATCACAGTCAAAAGCCTTCGTTAAATCAAAGAAAACACCTACCATTCGCAACCTTTTATTTAATCCGTCCAAAAACTCACAGAGAAAAGAGAATACAGCATTTTCAGTTGTTAAACCATTTATAAAACCAAACTGTACATTTGACAGCAAATTATGTGAATTTAAATGCTCCAGTAACCTTGTATATACAACCTTCTCGATAACTTTAGCAAACACCGATGGCATAGAAATAGGTCTATAATTGTCAACATTATCCCTGTCTCCCTTTTTGTAAAGTGGCTTCACTACCGAGTACTTTAATCGGTCAGGAAACCAACCACTCCTAAAGGAAAAGTCACAGATATGGCTAAGTACTGAGCTAACATACATAGAACAATACTTCAGTATTCTGCTAGATACCCCGTCATATCCATGAGAGTTCTTGGTCTTTAGTAATTTAATTATTAACTCAATCTCCCTCTTGTCAGTATCATGGAGGAGCATTTCAGGTAACAGTCTCGGAACACTTGTTTCTACAAGCGCTGTATGATTCCCTGTTGGGACTAGGTTTCTATTTAGTTCACCCGCTATATTCAGGTATTTCGTGGTATTATGTAGCGTTATTATCCTTATTTTCCTCGTCAGGAAACCTTTACTATAGATTAGCCCCTCTCTTCAGCAATCTTTTCTCTGTTGCCGTCTCGATTTCAGTTGTCTTACAGATACAATGCGCAACACAATTAAAGGGACAATTTTTCGAAATCCCGTAATTGCCTCCCATTGCGATGTAGAAATTTGACATTTGGTTCAAAATGGCGTACAACCACCTCTGTAACCGTGCAAAAGCGTTGTGCCCTGCGACCTTACCAACGGCTTTCGCGATACTTCAAACAGAAACTTGTCGAAACACCTTTTTTAAAAAAAAAAAAAAAAAAAAAAAAAAAAACAGAGCGCAGAAGTTCATGAGAGATGCAAGGTGGGTTAATGATGCCACATTGGTGGTACCAAATTACCAAATTTCACCACAGTTCTTTCCAACGCCATCGTGTACCCGTCACACGATGTGTAGGTCGTCAGTCTCCCTTTTACCGACACTTCACTCCTTCTTTCGGCGCTTCCACGCTGGAGATCAGAACCACGACGTCCAGTGTTGAAATCACACGTTCTTTTTATTGGTGGCTTAGAGAAACATTTGAGACACACCCCTGCTCAAAACTGACAAAAAAAATCCTAAGGAGGTGTTATACAGTGCGTCAATGATACCGCCTCTTTCATTAGGGAATTGGTACGCACACATTTCCGCGCCGAAAACGACAGTTTGCAGTGTGATGTGCAACGTTCTTCAGAACCTCTAAGACTGCTGACACCTTTCCCGGAGGATTCAACCCTTCTCTAAGGACATTTGTGGGACTGCAGCCCCTTTGAACGTGATCGCACCTCTTTGGAGGGTAGCGAAACTGCAATCTTTGCTCTGGTCTACAGAGTGGAACCACTAGGGACGATTCAAAACCATTACAAGAAACCTGAATGTGATCCGAAGCAGAAAAGTGTACTTATGCTGTTCTCAGCCCTCCTGTTTCGAGCCCTCCTTTCGTTGAATGACCTTGAACGGTCCCTAGTGGTTCCGCTCTGTACAACAGAGCAAAGATTCCAATCGCGCTACACTCCGAAAACGTACTTGTAGAGTGAACTGAGGACAGTAATATTTGCTAATAAACCCATGTTGGAAGATAAACGAGTCTGAAAGAACGTCAAAAGATAAGGTAAAACAGCACCAAACCAACTCGCACTTGCATGAACTGCGATATGTGCTCGAGGTGGCAACCACCACGAGTTTCATTGAACAAAGTATACCTGCGAACAATCCAAAAGTCCTAGAGTGTCCTGAATGACCTCCACTGCAGCCATTACACAGGTATGGATATCGTCCTTTGACTACAAAGGAGTCTTGTAAAGAATACTCTTGATGTTGCCACACATGAATAAGTGATGATCAGATGATTGATGTGGCCAACAAATCGGTGCACTACAGCCTGTCCACATGTCCTCGAATATTTGGTGTAGGTGTGACAAAGTCTGTGTGAAAAGTGGGCTTGCGCATCAGTAGGGGAATAAAGTCGAAGTCCGCATTGTTGACAAATATATTCAACATGGCGGCTCTCCCTGAGTGGTCCCTCCACCTCATACCGATGGCTGATAGAAGAGGCAATCACTAGCCCCATTCCTCCACCCTGCCCCACTTCCCCTGCCCTACCATCCCCCACTTCCCCTCCTTTCCCATTCCCCACTTCCCCTCTCCTCATCAACTTGTGAACTCGTAGGAAAAAAACGCAATCTGTGCTGAGCTGCTGGAGAAAAAGAACGTAAGGCATAGTCTTGGGAATTGTGTTCGATACTGTCTTTATTTATTTATTTTATTTATTATTAATATTATTATTATAACGATTGTTCCCCTTTAGGAGAGCGATTGAACTTCATAATTTCATCTTCGGATGTTTTTCTTCTTTGCTTCCCAAAACCTCCTCATCCTCTAAGAATGCTCCTTCTTCCGTTCCTCTGTCCATTTTTACCAGGCTGACGCGATGTTCTTTCCCCAAACTTCACGCTTGTGATTTTATGCCGGCACTCGGTGCGATCTTCGAGATTTTTTATGTTGATCTGCTGTAGGTCCCTCTGGACTTCTTTCAGCCATTCTGTGCCACATTTACTCCTTGTTATAATATTGAATAATTTCTTTGCTGTTCTGGAGTCTTCCATCCTGTAGATGTGTGTATAAAATTTGGCTCGGCGCTTTCTGATTTCATCTGTTACTATGTTGATCTTTCTATAGAGTTCGTTTTGTGGTCTCTTCATCCAAATGCCATTTTTGTTGATTGGACCGTAAATCTTCCTGAGAATTTTTCTTTCCTGCTTTTCTATTTCCTTAATTTTTGAATGACCATCAATCACCATTGTCTCAGCTGCATAGATTGTTTCTGGAAGAATCACTGTTGTATAGTGCCTTAATTTTGCGTCTGTCGAAATGCACTTCTTGTTGTAATGCATCCATGTTAGCTTGTAGGCCTTCTGGAGCTTGGTGATTCTTTGTTCATTGGCAATTCGGTTTAATCCTGAGGACTGTATAGTTTCACCGAGGTATTTAAATGGCAGACGTGTGCAATTTTACCATATTTTGTTATTAAAGGGGATTTATTTTCTGGCTGCCTTTCCATATATTGGGTTTTTTCATAAGATATCTGTAGTCCGGTTTTTTGTGAAATGTAGTTTTTCCACTGCGTGAATCGCTTCTGTTCTGTTATTGGTGATAATTGCAATATCGTCAGCGAAAGCAAGGCACTTTAATTCGGTTCTCTTTCTTGATACCAATTTGGATACCCTTTACGTGAGGTTCCCATTCCCTGATTATCTGTTCTAGAACAATATTGAAAAGGATTGGGGATAGTCCGTCCCCTTGTCGGACTCCAGATTTGATTTCGAAGGGTTCTGATACTTCGCCCATGAATTTCACTTTGGCCGTTGTTCCTGTAAGTGTCTGTTCTGTGATTTTTCGTGTCTTTCGGTCGATCCCAAATTCTTCCATGATTTTAAACAGGGTTCCACAGTCCACTGAATCATATGCTTTCCTGAAGTCGATGAATGTAACTACTGTGTTTCTGCATTTCCTCATTTGTAATATTGTCTTTAAGCACCAGATCCGTTCCGCACATGAGCATCCTTTCCTGAATCCGGCCTGGTATTCACCAATTAGTGTATCTGCTTGGGATTCTATCCTGTTTAAAAGCGCTTTGGAAAGAATTTTCTAAGCGACTGGGAGCAGGGAAGTTCCTCTGTAATTGTTCATGCCTGTCTTGTCGCCATTTTTGTGTAGCGGGTGAATTAGAGCGCATTTCCAGTCCTCTGGGATCTGCTCCGTTATCCATATGTCTGACATTATATGGTGTAATTTCTGCATAAGTATAGGATCGTTTAGTTTCCAGAACTCAGCAATGATCCCATCTTCTCCTGGTGCTTTGTTATTTTTCGACTGCTTGACTATCTCCATAATTTCTTCAATATCCGGGGCATGTGAGTCTGGGTGTGTGAATACTGGAGAAGAGAAGACAAGTTTTTCTTGGGGTGATTCGCAGTTGAGGAGGGAACTGAAATATTGAGCTAAGATTTTGCAGTTATTTTTCGTGTTGGTTTCCAAAGAGCCATCGGGTTTCTTGAAGCACAAGCTAGGCGCTTGGTATCCCTGTAAGTTTTCTCTGAAAGTCTTATAAAAATTTCTTGTATTATTTCTGATGAAATCCTGCTGGATTTCAGAGAGTCTGTTGTTGTCACATCCCCGTTTTTCTTTTCTAATTATTTTTGAGGTCTGTTTTTCAGTTTTAAGAAAGTTCTCCCAGTTTTCTTCAGTTTTGTGACTGCTAAATTTTTTCCAAGCAGTTATTCGGTTGTAGACTGCCTCATCACAGGTTGCATTCCACCAGCGATGTTTCCTGTTGCGAGGGGGTTGTCCTACTTTGAGGACTTCCTGAATTTTCTCTGTTAGTTTCTTCCAGTCTGTTGATTTTTCCTGATTAATTTGCATGATGATTTTTTCTTTGTTGAGTTGCAGATATTCCGGATCTGGTTTGGTACTTTTGGGTGGCCTTTTTAGCATTCTGTTGGGTTGGAATTTTGTTTTTATCTGGAGAAGATGATGATCTGATTCAATGACACCTTTGCGGGTTCTGATGTTTTGAATTTCTTTTATGTTTTCTTTGGAAATTGCGACATGGTCTATTTGGTATTCACCCTGTCTAAGACTGGGTGATCTCCATGTGGTTAATTTATGTGCAGGTTTTTGAAACTGGGTACTCATTATTTTAAGTCCAAAGTTTCTGCAGAAGTCGATTAGTTTTTCACCATTCTTGTTGGTACGTTTGTGTTTGGTGTGGGGTCCAGTGGTATCTCTGAATTTTTTTTCCTTCCCTAGTTGTGCGTTAAAATCGCCTACTAAGATTTTCACGTGGTGCCTAGGTATTTTATTTGTTGTTTCTTCTAGTGTTTCCCAGAAATTGTCCACTGTTTCAGGGTAGATTTTATTGTGGTGAAATTTATTTATTTTTCAGAATGTTATCTTGCTGTTGGAGTGTCCTACAGCTGCCTCCACATTCTATCACCCCCAACCTAATTTTCCACTGGCCCCAATCCCACTTTATGTTCGCCTCGAAGTTTGAAGACTGAGTGCCATAATCCACAATATTACAACCAGAGAATGTTCAAAACTGTCTTACAGACACCCCACACGCTCCTTTGTTCACCTTTCAGTGTGCCCTAGTCCACAATACCACTTGAAATTCGTGAGAAACTGTCCTACAGCCATTGCCAGAAGAACTGCCTCCTATCTATCTGCAAGTGTATAGTTGCTGAGGAGCGTGTACACAGGTACATGGTAAGAAGGGGTAGGGTAGCAAATTATCACTGAAGTGTAGCAAGGCCAATACATGCTACCACAGCTGATGGAAATGCTTTCCTATTCTAACTACACATCGAAATTCTCATGAAAATACCACCACTCATAAACAATGCATCATAATGCAATACACACTTGGAATTAAGAGAAATCGTTGTAATGACACAACTACTGCAAAACGCGACTCCGTAAGGTCTCACCAGGAGACAGTCGCAGCAGCTGCATGTGTGTTCACCTCGATATGTGGATACAGGCTAATCAACTTAGAACCAGCCTTACCTCCCCTCCTAACTACCGTCCTGTCGCCCTTCTTCCGTACCTTTCTTCCCCCATACCTGCCCTACAGGTAGGAATATCAGTTCTCCAGGCCTGTTCTAACTTGTCGCTGACAGTACACATAAAGTCCCGTTTGCTGGCAGTGATATATCGTTTATGGTCTACGGAAATCAGTCACAGATGGACAAAAGGCTCAAGAACAGGTAGCTTCCTGCAAGTCATTAAACGTATTTGTTGGAAATACTGGCCCCACTAGAACATTAGCGAAATACATGACTATCCACCAAAGGTGAAGAACTGAATGACCAATAGTGGAGTGCCTTCAAAGATTATGGATGTGCAGATATTATCTGAAACTGCTCCTCGGCTAAGTAAAATCAGCCTCATGTAGGACAAACATTGAGATAATATGACCCACATAAATGAGATACAGATATAAATGAGATAAAGATAGATATTTATATCATTCGTCTCACTGTCCACTGATCCATCTGCTCTGCCCCTGACTGATGGAAAGCAGCTTCTGCACACGCTAACCTCCGCCACTGCATGCTGTTACAACCTGTCATCACTCACGTTTATTCTAGGTCTTCAGGTAAACTGTCATATGGCTGTCTGGTAGAGGTTTCAGATACTCCGCTGTACAAAATAACAGCTTTGTGTGTGTGTGTGTGTGTGTGTGTGTGTGTGTGTGTGTGTGTGTGTGTGTGTTTGCGTGTTCTCATATAATGTGGAAGCATTAGATTCCTGCATTACAGACGGCAGAGGAATAAATGATCGAGAAATTTTACACAGGTAACTTGCTCGTCTAGGAGTAACACAGTGTGTGTCTGCTTAAAGAGTTTGCCGTTCTTAACAGTTCAGCTGCTGTAATGTCAGCTCATTTATTAGAAAAAGTGACTGAATAAACACTAACACTCATTTCTGTATGAAGTATTACCATCTTGTAGCCTCCAGGTGTGATTTTTTGCTTTCGACGAATATTGTATTGACAGACCTCACCTCACCTCACGCTTTCAAAACGAATACTGTGAGGGCAACAGTGCAGGTAGTGGACACAGTTGTAAAATCCATTAAATCTCCAAATAACTAAGAGTCAGCTCTGTCTTGTGGTATGAATTTATGATTGCTGCAATGAGTATTGAGCGGAGGACATTGTATAGTATGATGAATATCCTACCAAATGAAACCATCCAACAGTCATTAAACATACATTCGGTTATCAAGTTCCACGCACAGTGATGAAAAGGAGACTTCGCCAATAACATAATGCTGGAAGGACCAAACAACAACACAACAACCAAGTGTGACGAACATTCTTGGAAAGTACTGAAAAACGTCACAAAATCAGTAAAATTCTATTACGACAAATTCTTGCTGGATACCTGTATTTATAGTTAGATTGAGTTCTTGCAGTGCTGGAGGAGCTGACAGTTGTGATGATGGATATTGTAGCTTCGGAAAGAGTTTACTACAGTTTCGATGTATAGTCCTTTTGGTGCAGATGTAATATCAACCTCTCAGTCTCTCAACACCAAGGAAAGCTTATAAATTACGCTTTGTCTGCATTCAGTTTTAATTAACCACCTGTACGCTACATGGGTATCTGTAAAACGAACTCCAACAAAAACGATATAAATATTACACAGAAGCGCTATATTAAAGCAGGCGAAACATATTTCCCCCAGTCCAAGACAGTGTTCTCCGTCATACCATCGAAGACCAAATTAGAGCTGGTTGTTGCAAACCATGTTTTCCCCACAATTACTAAGGAGAGAAACCAATGTATCGAATAGACTTCAAACGCTCCCTATTAAGTATATTATTCCTCTAAGTACAGTTAATGTGCTGAGTGGAAAAAAAGAAAACTGGAGTCATGAAACAAGAACTGGGGCTTGTGGCGAAGACAACTGTAACTAGAAAAAGAAGACGCAATTGCAGATGTGTGAGCAGGGTTTGCATATGGCTTTAATCATCTTGTATGGGAAAATCTGTTGCAACAGGGGGCTATTGGCATTTGAAGTAAACAGTAATGGAAACTGGGCATGTGTTGGAGTACAAGCTGAAATCAAGAGCCAACCACATTTTCTGTGTGTGTGTGTGTGTGTGTGTGTGTGTGTGTGTGTGTGTGTGTGTGTGTGTGTGAAGGGGGGGGGGGGAGTGGACTGATGATACCTATATACATATTAATACTGGAAGCAAGGTGCATTATAGAGGACCATATTCCTCTAAACATGAGAAACTCCACCTTACATCAGACCATGACTGCTTCTCATACCAAGAGTTCCCCCCACCCCCTCCTCCACTCCGCCACGTATGGTTATGCATTGTAAGCCATAGAAATGAATGCATTCTGAAAGATACAGTGTCTTGTTGCAATGTTCTCTGTGTTCAAAGATTCTCAGATCAGGACGGTCAATGACGCTAGTATTTTCGGTCGTCCAGAGTGATATTTAAGTGCGTGATCCATCCATGAAAGCCACTGAAGTCGTCACTGAAGGTTTGCTAGAACTAACGGTTCAAATGGCTCTGACCACTATGGGACATAACTTCTGAGGTGATCAGTCCCATAGAACTTAGAACTACTTAAACCTAATTAACCTAAGGACGTCACAGACATCCATGCCCGAGGCCGGATTCGAACTTGCGACCGTAGTGGTCGCGCGGTTCCAGACTGTAGCGCCTAGAACCGCTCAGCCACCCCGGCCGGCTCAATGTCACACACACTTTTGTAGTGGAGTGGTGGTTTAGCAATAATACAGAAATTCAGAAACATGCTATAATTTCATTGGCTGAGAGCATCATGGGATCGACTTGATGAGGCATTTTATTGACGTGACAAGTCATCGAGAGCAGTGGTCTGGAATTCCAGTGATTAGGTAAAATGCGTTGAAATTATGAAAAACTTGGTAAAATTGCGATAATTGATGTAAAAGACATAACAATGAGCGTACTTACGTGTCAGCATGAGTGTATGAACATCTTCCATTCCTCCACTGGTGCGGTTTAATGTTGATGGAGCATACTATCTGTGTTCTATGAGTTTCAGACCTGCAGATATTCACTGTTCCACATGTAGTTTACATTGTAAACCATAAAAATGAAAGAAATAGTGTCCAAGTTTTGTAGGTCAGAATGACTGATACCTAGTACACTGGAACAGTGATCATGTACCTTGGAGCACTATAAGGAATCAATGCTCTTGGTCCCTTCTAAAACAGAACTCTGAGACAACTACTACTCCATCACTGTGGATTATGAGATGAAATGTGGAGGCCATTGCCTTCAGACAGGTGTTTGGAACGCACCACAATGCTGGAAGCTCTTCCAGTTTCCATATGTTCTGATCTCTTCCACATTTTTTTTCAATAAGAACTTTATTTCCACCACACCGTGTGTTGTGGGTGCAGCACATTCTACACTATGCCATGTCAAGCTTTCAGCGATAGCCAATGGATCAAAAGTTGTTAATGTTGCTTTAGCACATGACGTAGACCTCAAAGTTGTGGTGTAAAAAAGAGAATGTATGACAGTGTGTAAAGCTATTGTTTTACTCTGCTTGGATGTGTTACAGAGAAAAATAGTGTATCAAACAGTGTTATGAAACTACAACACAGGAATTATCTATTGTGATTGATAGTCATTGGTAAATGGTCTTCTTCCAGTACAGGTGACATAATTTTACACATGTCTGTGGAAGGGACTTCCATCACTGGCCACATGTTCCAATGGACCAATGTGCGTATACTTAATGGTTCACCACATATGCTCAATGTCAGATGCAGATGGTATTAGTTTTTTATACATCAGAAGAGACAGACACTGTAAAATCTTATCAAGTTCTTTACTACGTGACATTAGCAAAGTTTTTGCACTTCGTAGTTGCACTCCTTGTAATGTTAAAAAATGAGAGAGAGAGAGAGAGAGAGAGAGAGAGAGAGAGAGAGAGAGAGAGAGAGAGATGTGAATTACAGCTTGCTGTTGAATGTAAAAATGGCTGCAAGAGAATAGATAACGTGTAGCCGCTGTTTTGCTCTGATACACGATTGGCCATAAAAATTGCTACACCACGTATATGACGTGCTACAGATGTGAAATATATCCGACAGGAAGAAGATGCTGTGATATGTAAATGATTAGCTTCTCAGAGCATTCATACAAGGTTGGCGCCGGTGCCGACACCTACAACGTGCTGGCATGAGGAAAGTTTCCAAACGATTTCTCAGCAGTTGACCGCGCTGCCTGGTGAAACGTTGTTGTGATGCCTCGTGTAAGGAGGAAAAATGCGTACCATCATGTTTCCGACTTAGATAAAGGTCGGATTGTAGCCTATCGCGATTGCGGTTTACCGTTTCGCGACATTGCTGCTCGCGTTGGTCGAGATCCAATTACTGTTAGCAGAATATGGAATTGGTGGGTTCAGGAGGGTAATACGGAACGCCGTACTGGAACCCAACGGCCTCGTATTGCTAGCAGTCGAGATGACAAGCATCTTATCCACATGGCTGTAACGGATCGTGCAGCCACGTCTCGATCCCTGAGTCAACAGATGGGGACGTTTGCAAGCGAAGAACCACCTGCACGAACAGTTCGACGACGTTTGCAGCAGCATGGACTATCAGCTCGGAGACCATGGCTGCGGCTACCCTTGACGCTTCATCACAGACTGGAGCGCCTGTGATGGTGTACTCAACGACGAACCTGGGTGCACGAATATCAGAACGTCATTTTTTCGGACGAATCCAGGTTCTGTTTACAGCATCATGATGGTTGCATCCGTGTTTGGCGACGTCGCGGTGTACGCACATTGGAAGCGTGTATTCGTCATCGCCATACTGGCGTATCACCCGGCGTGATGGTATGGGGTGCCATTGGTTACACGTTTCGGTCACCTCTTGTTCGCATTGACGGCACTTTGAACAGTGAACGTTAAATTTCAGATGTGACTCTACCCCTCATTCGATCCCTGCGAAACCCTACATTTCGGCAGGATAATGCACGACCGCATGTTGCAGGTCCTGTACAGGCCTTTCTGGACACAGAAAATGTTCGACTGCTGCTCTGGCCAGCACATTCTCCAGATCTCTCACCAACTGAAAACTTCTGGTCAACGGTGGCCGAGCAACTGGCTCGTCACAATACGCCAGTCACTACTCTTGATGAACTGTGGTATCGTGTTGAAGCTGCTTGGGCAGCTGTACCTGTACACGCCATCCGAGCTCTGTTTGACTCAATGCCCAGGCGTATCAAGGCCGTTATTACGGCCAGAGGTGGTTGTTCTGGGTACTGATTTCTCAGGATCTATGCACCCAAACTGCGTGAAAATGTAATCACATGTCAGTTCTAGTATAATATATTTGTCCAATGAATACCCGTTTACCACCTGCATTTCTTCTTGGTGTAGCAACTTTAATGCCCAGTAGTGTATTTGTGTGTCTGAAATGTGCGTGCCGGCCGGGGTGGCCGTACGGTTCTAGGCGCTACAGTCTGGAACCGCGTGACCGCTACGGTCGCAGATTCGAATCCTACCTCGGACATGGATGTGTATGATGTCCTTAGGTTAGTTAGGTTTAAGTAGTTCTAAGTTCTAGGGGACTGATGACCTTGGAAGTTAAGTCCCATAGTGCTCAAAGCCATTTGAACCATTTTTTGAAATGTACGTAAATTCCACATGCATGACAATTTACTTTACAGGATTTACACAGACACTAATTTTGAATGCCCAGAGGCTAGAAGAGCATGCGGGCTTCGAGAAGCTGCTAGAAGCAGCCGATGGCAGCAGGGGTGATCGGCACTGGCGACTGCCCACAGCGACCTCAACGGCCACAGGTCATGACGTCAGCCCCTCTGCCGGTGCAGCCCCTGGAGCTGCGTCTTCCCACTGCTTGAGATATTTGTGGGCCATAGCATACTGTTGGCCATTCTTATTTGTGAGAATTATCTGTTCCCCATCCATGATGAAGATTCAAGTATTTTGCTGTTGTTCCAGGGGCCATCATTTCCTAGAAAGACATTTGATTTCTGCAGACCTGTAGCACAGACCAAACCAGTGCACCTGCAGCGGACAGACCTCTCTATGTATCATTAGCTACACATTATAACAGGCCTGGAAAATCAGTCGTCCTACCAATGGTGGGGTTGGGAGAAGGGGCAGGGAGGAGGGGAGGTAGGAGGGAAGATAAGACTGGTTCTAAGCTAATTCATCTGTATCCACATATTGAGATGAAGACACATGCACATTTTTGGTGGAAGTTTTTTTTTTCCAATATTTGTAGGATAGTACAGAATTTCGTCTTCCGGCAGAACAATGGCCGGGATGCAACTTTAACATAACAGAGTCATTGGAATTGTGTATTTTTGAATAGTAACTCACTTATAAGAGGATTACATGTCTCTTCTCATAAGACATACTGGTACCACTCACAAGAAAAACGCGTCTATCCATCCCTCCAGGAATATTCATTCATTACTGGCTATTGTGTTTTTGTTCGGTCCTACCAGAATTATGTTATTGGCGATGTCTTCTACTCACCATAATGTGTGGAACTTGCTAGCTGAATTTATGTTTAAGGATTTGTTGGATGTTGTCAAACTATTATTTTGTAATACATTCAATGAAAGATTCAATGTTCTCAGTTCAATATTCATACCACAAAAGTGAGTTTACGGTTATGTAGCTGGAGATTTAACTGATTTTAGTATTACTTCCGCTATTTGCACTGTTTCTGTCAGACTATTCGTTTTAAAAGCATAAAACTAAACCCATTACATGATGCGAGGTGGGGTCTGGTGGTATAATATTCATTTTAGCAAGCGTAAGAATAACACCAGAAGAATACATGATGGAAATACTTCATGCAGCAAATGAGTGATGGCACTTATTCAGTCAATTTTCTTAAATAAGTGTGCTGGCATTAAAGCAGTTGAGCTGTCAAGAACAGAAACACTTTCGGCAGACGTGCAGTGCATTACTCCATAACATCTACATCTACGTCCATACTCCGCAAGCCACCTGACGGTGTGTGGCCTGTGTAAAATTCCTCCAACACCTATTCTTTCACTGTCCATACAGCAGGAATCTCCACAGTATATGAGAAAAACACACCCACACACACACACACACACACACACACACACACACACAAACAACCACAAGCACATGCTCACCCATCCACACACACACACACACACAGATACATGAATGGACATGAATAGCTGTTATTTTGTACAGTGGAGCATCTGAAACCTCTGCCACACATGCATAGGACAGTTTACCTGGAGAAGTAGAATAAATGCCAGCAATGGCAGGCAGCAGAGGTTAGCGAGTGGTATTGTTGACTAGGGCACACACAATTTGCAAATCTGGATGAGGGGGCAATGGGAAGTGGAGTTGGGCTGGGTCATGGGTGTAGGACAGAGGACCCTCTGGTGGTGGTATTGTGGACTAAAGCAGTCAGTGTTCAAACTTTGAGGCAAACATACATACGAGCTATCGAGAAAAGTGGAGGTAGAGGGAGACAGAAAGTGCAGGCAGGGAGTAGCCAGATAACAGTACAGAATACAATTCCCAAGACAGTACCTTATGTCTTTCCTCTCCAGCAGCTCAGCACAGAGTCAGAATCGTTTTACCACCGATTCCCAAGTGGAGGATCCTAGTGGTGGGGGAAGTGGGGTAGGGAAGGGGAAGTGGAGGAGGTGGGAGGAATGAGGGTTGTGATGTCAACAATGTGCCTCATCTATCCCCACTGACAGGAGGTTGGGGACCACCCAAGGAGAGCTGCCATCTTGAGTAAATTTGGCAACGCGGCAGCTTGCATCAACTTTGGATATATTTTACTACTCGCATCGTCATGCTGGAACCACATCATCCAACAGAAATGCATCGGAACACCATCCAAATGCTGCACGAGTACATCTTGCAGAAAGGCTAAGTATCTTTGATCTGTTAGACAGGGCAGTAGAATATGTCAGCCAGTCACATGACCAAGGTAATACCACCTCACATTTTAATACCAAAACGATGTTGAAATACATGGGGATGTGTGGCATGAGGTATTTTGCTCGTTTCAAATGTAGGTGTTGTTTGGGCTGACCTGCACGTCATCTGTGAAAAGAATAATCCTAGCAAAGTCTGGAATGGCGATACAGCAGTGTAGGAACGATGCGCAGTAATCGACATTTGGCACAACATCATCTGAACCAATTGCCTATACACTCACGTACACTCACTGGAATTGCTGTTCATGGAGAAATCGCCACGGGCAGCTCTGGGATACATCCACAGAACTTGCGATGTTACAGGTACTCGTCGATGGGTTCTGGTCGACCAGTTGGACGACTTGAACTTCCATGTCAACAGTGTGGCGCGTCCAGCCATGACTACAATCGGACCATTTAGCCTCGAACGTACTGGTTTCCCGAAGCCGTTGTTCCGATCTTGCAAAAATGGCGTGTGATGGACGGGCGCGACTTGGAAATCGTTCGTGGTATTGGGATTGTGCTAATCGACCATTTCGACCACTGTCACCTTAGATGAGCAACGAGTCGATATTCTCGGGAACGTTGTTGTTGTTGTGGTCTTCAGTCCCAAGACTGGTTTGATGCAGCTCTCCATGCTATTCTATCCTCTGCAAGCTTCTTCATCTCCCAGTACCTATTGCAACATACATCCTTCTGAATCTGCTTAGTGTATTCATCTGTTGGTCTCCCTCCACGATTTTTACCCTCCACACTGCCCTCCAATACTAAATTGGTGATCCCTTGATGCCTCAGAACATCTCCTACCAACCGATCCCTTCTTCTAGTCAAGTTGTACCACAAACTCCTCTTCTCCCCAATCCCATTCAATACCCCCTCATTAGTTATGTGATCTACCCTCTAATCTTCAGCATTCTTCTGTAGCACCATATTTCGAAACCTTCTATTCTCTTCTCGTTAAAAAACTATTTATCGTCCACGTTTCACTTCCATACATGGCTACACTCCATACAAATACTTTCAGAAACGACGTCCTGACAGTTAAAGCTATACTCGATGTTAACAGATTTCCCTTCTTCAGAAACGCTTTCCTTGCCATTGCCAGTCTACATTTTATATCCTCTCTACTTCGACCATCATCAGTTATTTTGCTCCCCAAATAGCAAAACTCCTTTACTACTTTAAGTGTCTCATTTCCTAATCTAATTCCCTCAGCATCACCCGACTTAATTCGACTGCATTCCATTATCCTCGTTTTGATTTTGTTTATGTTCATCTTATACCCTCCTTTCACGACACTATCCATTCCGTTCAACTGCCCTTTTAAGTGCTTTGCTGTCTCTGACAGAATTACAATGTCGTCGGCGAACATCAAAGTTTTTATTTCTTCTCCATGGACTTTATTTCCTACTCCGAATTTTTCTTTTGTTTCCTTCACTGCTTGCTCAATATACAGATTGAATAACATCAGGGACAAGCTACAACCATGTCTCACTCCCTTCCCAACCACTGCTTCCCTTTCATGTCCCTCGACTCTTATAACTGCCATCTGGTTTCTGTATAAATTGTAAATAGCCTTTCGCTCCCTGTATTTTACCCCTGCCACCCTCAGAATTTGAAAGAGAGTATTCCAGTCAACATTGTCAAAAGCTTCCTCTAAGTCTACAAATGCTAGAAACGTAGGTTTGCCTTTCCTTAATCTTTCTTCTAGTCAGTATTGCCTCACGTGTTCCAACATTTCTACGGACTCCAAACTGATCTTTCCCGAGGTCAGCTTCTGCCAGTTTTTCCATTCGCCTGTAAAGAATTCGAGTTAGTATTTTGCAGCTGTGACTTATTAAACTGGTAGTTCGATAATTTTCACATCTGTCAACACCTGCTTTCTTTGGGATTGGAATCTCGGGAACGTGTATACTCTGCCATTCTGTAGTGCAGCGTCTTTCTAGATCACGTAGTGACAACTGATGCGCTGCGATTCAGTTCACCGTGTTGTTCTGTGATGACACGTGATATGACGTCATATACGGTATCACGTGGCATGAGGCACCGACACCTGTCAACGTGTATAGGCTTCAATCGTTCAAAGTCGTTTATCTTCCGAACTGCACGTTTTCCGATAACGCCAGTGGCGGGCGTTACAGTGCGCACTGCGTAGTGGATCTGGCTCCGGTGGGACACGCACACCTGCGCTGGCTCTGCAGCCTGCGCTCAAGGCAGCTGGGCCAGTGTGTGTGTGTGTGTGTGTGTGTGTGTGTGTCTGAGCCCCGAGGCGGTTCTCGGCCCTGGCCCTGCCTGCCACCGCAGCCACGCCACACTCGCACGCCGCCGACTGCCTGCTTCCCTTACATTACATCGCCTTATGCACGGCGCTAGCTAGCTAGCACTCCTGCTCACCACCAACACGCAGTCGGATACGAGCATAACACTTTTTAGCGCACCCTTTCGGAAAACAACAAAAAAGTTCTGCATTCTACATCTACATCTACATGATTACTCTGCAATTCACATGTAAGTGCTTGGCAGAGGGTTCATCCAACCACAATCATACTATCTCTCTACCATTCCACTCCAGAACAGCGCGCGGGAAAAACGAACACCTAAACCTTTCTGTTCGAGCTCTGATTTCTCTTATTTTATTTTGATGATCATTCCTACCTATGTAGATTGGGCTCAACAAAATATTTTCGCATTCGGAAGAGAAAGTTGGTGACTGAAATTTCGTAAATAGATCTCGCCGCGACGGAAAACGTCTTTGCTTTAATGACTTCCATCCCAACTCGATTATCTTACCTGCCACACTCTCTTCCCTATTACGTGACAATACAAAACGAGCTGCCCTTTTTTGCCCCCTTTCGATGTCCTCCGTCAATCCCATCTGCTAAGGATCCCACATCGCACAACAATATTCTAAAAGGGGACGAACGAGTGTAGTGTAAGCCGTCTCTTTAGTGGACTTGTTGCATCTTCTAAGCGTCCTGCCAATGAAACGCAACCTTTGGCTATGTGGTCTTTCCAACTGAAGTTGTTCATAATTTTAACATCGAGGTACTTAGTTGAATTGACAGCCTTGAGAATTGTACTATTTATCGAGTAATCGAATTCCAACGGATTTCTTTTGGAACTCATGTGGATCACCTCACACTTTTCGTTATTTATCGTCAACTGCCACCTGCCACACCATACAGCAATCTTTTCTAAATCGCTTTGCAACTGATACTGGTCTTTGGATGACCCTACCAGACGGTAAATTACAGCATCATCTGCGAACAACCTAAGAGAGCTGCTCAGATTGTCACCCAGGTCATTTATATAGATCAGGAACAGCAGAGGTCCCAGGACACTTCCCTGGGAAACACCTGATATCACTTCAGTTTTACTCGATGATTTGCCGTCT
The DNA here is from genome assembly GCF_021461385.2 of Schistocerca piceifrons. NCBI lineage: Eukaryota > Metazoa > Arthropoda > Insecta > Orthoptera > Acrididae > Schistocerca > Schistocerca piceifrons. The sequence goes on along the minus strand of NC_060140.1, from coordinate 773,082,863 downwards.
ATTACTACGAACTGCGATCTTCCTGACAGGAAATCACGAATCCAGTCGCACAACTGAGACGATACCCCCATAGGCCCGCAGCTTGATTAGAAGTCACTTGTGAGGAACGGTGTCAAAAGCTTTCCGGAAATCTAGAAATACGGAATCAACTTGAGATCCCCTGTCGATAGCGGCTATTACTTCGTGCGAATAAAAAGCTAGCTGCGTTGCACAAGAACGATGTTTTCTGAAACCATGCTGATTATGTATCAATTGATCGTTCCCTTCGAGGTGATTCATAATGTTTGAATACAATATATGCTCCAAAACCGTACTGCAAAGCGATGTCAATGATATAGGTCTGTAGTTTGATGGATTACTCCTACTACCCTTCTTAAACACTGGTGCGACCTGCGCAATTTTCCAATCTGTAGGTACAGATCTATCGGCGAGCGAAGACGGTGTATATGATTTCTAAACATTCTGCGTGGTGTCTGTTTGTTCTATATCGTGTCTCCCTACCACTTTCGCGCAACGACGCTCTGAGTGTGTTTTTTAGGGAATTGACTAGTTTGGATCTGGGACCTGTTGCTGGTAAGGAGACGCCAGACCACACATGACATGTAGAATTCAGAAGAGTTATGTGAGACTAGCGATGATATAACCAAATACTTAATGATTTCAGCGTCAGCTACACTGCACCCCCTGTAAAGGAATCTTAATACTAACTAAATTTAGTGGAAGAGGTTCAAGGCTTTCCTATTTTTAGTTAGCTGGTAAAATAACGTCGAAAAAGCAGTTTAGTTTACCGTTGGAAATTTTATTCTACTCACAAAACATCGTTTATAAATTGCACTATTGATAAAAGGAAATGTTTTAATACAGGATGGTAAAAACCAACTGCGTTCAACAAAAATGTGAACAAATATTCCCTGAGTGGATTTCCAAGTTCTACAATGGATCGAAGGATGACCTATGTCACATCACATCTATAATCTAGGTTTAAATTAAGTTTCATAAAAGAGAAAACTATCAAAATGGTTAACAGTGACCCTCAATTATCTTTAATCACTTATATAACTTGTCGTAAATGACAGTGGCTGATGTGGCTTCTCAATAACTATATAACAGAAAAATCATCACGTTTCAGATTTTTACTTCAAGTGGCAAATGTGAACACCATGAGCATTAATTGACAATCGACACTAGTATTACACAAAAAGGGGATGTAACAGATGAGACTTCTGCAGTTCTGAGTGAAGCCTTATGCGCTCAAAAATGCGGCATCGCATGCATTCATTACCTTGTCGGTGTTCATCAGGGTGTGGCGGGCAGCACAGCTCTGCTCACCTCTCCGTCTCGGAAGCGACTCTCTCCTACCTTCTCCTTGCTACAATTTACCGAAGTTGGTTTAAAAAGCGAGATGGATGTTGGCAAGTATTTGATGTACAGCTTCGTTCGTCATTCCTTGTTGGCTTTGCAAGTGCGTGTTGCTGTTGTGGAGGTCCCATAATGGAATGGAGCTGTGAGTGCAGAATCTCATGGTTTACTGGCTTTGTATGCGTGAAAGTCATCGTTATGTGTCGCTGAAAGCGGTCGTTTTTCGTTGTAATACTTCGCAGACGACTAGTTTACAATAGGATAGGGATTTGGAAAGGTATGTCGTGTATTCTTCACCCATCTTCTTTCTTGCTCTCAATCTTGCAAATCTTCAACTTCTGCTCTTCCTGCTTTTTCTCTGCTTATTACTTGATTCTTGGTTCTTCTCTGGGCAGGATATGGAAATATTTATTGATAACTAGTCGCTTTGAAGTTCTCCTCCTAGTAACAGTTTGATAAATGGTTTGGACATGTCATTTCTACTTTGTGGACATTTTCTTCAGTTTCGTGCATTAGCGTGCTGTATAATAGCGGTAGTGTGACTTTTACACATATTTTTTGCCAGTGGTGGCTTGCCCAAGCGGTCTTCTCGTCGGGCTGTTTTTTGCTCGCTCTGCTGAGTGGGGGTGCTCGGAGACCCTTCCGGCGTTTGGCGTTGGTGCGTAGCATCACTGCAGGGTGTTCTGTCCCAGCAGGGTTCCGCCTAGCGCTTAAATTTATTGCCCACTTCAGTTACAAGGGCCTTCTGTTGGTCTCGCTGTCCTTTCCCTTCTCTTGACACTTCTGCCTTGTAGGAATCATGTCTTGCTAATTACGTCCTTTTCTTTCTTGATACTTCTCGCATTGCAACTTGTGGGTCTTTGCATCTGGTCTTTGCTGGAGTTTTTACAATGGTTCTTACAAAAAGTTTTACTTATAGTTATCTAACATATGTCTAGTACCTACATTATTTTCCGCCTTTTTAAAAGCTTTACAAATTTCGGCGCCCTTTCCATGTTACAATTCTAAGATATTTTGAATCTTAACTTCTACAAAAATCCTCAAATTCGTTTTATTTTTATTTTTTGTGTAGTGTTGTGGTGTATAGCATTTTAGTATTTCATGCTGTTAGACTATCTACGCTTTATCCCTTCACCTTAATCTACGGTACTATTGGTGTTATTATTGAAACTACTTTCTTTTCCCCACCTTCCTCTCTCTTCATTGTTCTTTCTCCTGACGATCTTATCTACAACATAATCTTGAAATATTGTGCTGATTATTTACCAGTAATAAAATTAATCTTCAAACTTTTTGATATGGCTCACATGGTGAAGTCCTAAGGTTTTGCCTGTTTTTGGGTTCATTAGTTCCACAGCATTATCATGAGGAATTCGGCTAATTATGACAGGTCCTTTGTATGCAGCGTAAAACTTATGTATTTTGTGTTTCTGTTTGCTGGAGAGATGGTGTGTTTTTACAAATACTTTCTGGCCTACTGAGAATGTTCTTTTAATTGCTGTTCTATCTCCTCTTTCTTTTCTTTTAATGGCTGCCTTTCTGATGTTGGAGAGTGCTGTTGCTATGACTTGTTTGTGCTGTCTATGTGGTACAATAGGAAATCTAATATTTTCTGTGGATATGTTTGGGGCTTCAATATTTTTAAGTACAGTAACTGGAGGTAGTAGTGTAGTGCTATGTGACATTTCATTTATTACTTCTTGAAAATCTTTAAGGTATATATTCCAAGTGTTGTGTCTTTTGCCTGCATATAATCTGCATAAAGTGCCTATGTCCTTCATAGATCGTTTTGCTGGATTTATGCTAGGTTTGTACTTAGATATGTAGATGGCTTTTATTTTGTGTTGTTTTAACGTGTTCTGCCATTGCACTGATTTGTATTGTGGGCCATTATCCGAAATTATTCTTTCCACTCGACCTACTTGTCTGAGAAAATCTTGTCTAAATGCTTTACTTATAGTAAGACCTGTTGCCTGTTTTAATGGTGTCAAGGTAACATATTTAGAAGTAAGTTCCAAAACGACAAATATGAAAATATATCCATTTTTGTGCGTGGGAGGGGCCCCATCAAAGCTGTTGCAGGTATTTGTTTTAATCTTTTAGGGATTATTGGAAACATAGGTGGTTTGGTTTGGAAAGTGACGTGTTTAGCCCTCATACATTTTTTGCATTTGACTAACACTGTTCTGATTCGTCTTTCCATATTAGGAAAATGGCTTGTTTGTTTTATTTTTAAAAAGCATTTCTTTGGTCCAAAGTGGCCATTATTTAAATGTGTATACCATATGTACTTATTAATTAGTTCATCTGGGATATAAATTAACCATTCATTCGTTGCAACATTTCGTCTAAAAAATAAAACATTGTTTTTTACGAGATAGTGCTGTCGAATGTCTGGAAAATCCTTACTTCTCCACTTGTGTTTGATTCCTAGTATTTCGGAACTCTTGTCCTGTTCTTTGCCTATGTTTTTCAATGCTGTCGTAATGTAGTTTTCGAAAGGTACTTGTTTCATATAGTACATTGTAAACTGGTCTTCTGCTGCTTCCAAACCTATGTTATTGGATGCACCCTGTGGACATCGTGATAAAGCATCTGCTAATACATTCGCTGGTCCTGGTATGTGTGTAATAGTGAAGTCAAATTCTTGTAGTATTGACATCCATCTGGCTAACCTCCCATGAGTTAGTTTGGCGGATAACAGGAATTCTAATGCTTTGTGGTCAGTGTATACTTTTGTTTTTCTTCCGAATAGGAAGTATCGAAAACGTTGGAAGCCCCATACAATGGCCAATCCTTCCAGCTCCGTGACTGAATAGTTTTTCTCGCTTTTTGTGAGTACCCGACTGGCAAATGCAATTGTTCTATATGATCTTAGCCCTGCCTGTTCGTATTCTTGGAATAAAATATCTCCTAAACCTGTTTTCGCGCTATCAGTGGCTATACAAAAATTTTGTGTTAGATCAGGATGTGCTAAAATCGGTGCTGTTGTTAGTGCGTTTTTCACTTTTAAAAATTCTTCATTGGCTTGTTGATCCCATACCCACGGTGTGTTTCTTCCAGTCAATGCACATAGGCGTGGTGTTGCGAGAGAGTCGATCCAAATAAATTTTTTATAGAATCCGGTGAGACCTAGAAATCCTCTGAGAGTTTTCTTATTATGTGGAGTACAGAATTCTTTGATTGCCGTTAGTTTTTCTGGGTCGGGCATTACCCCTTTCTCTGAAATTATGAGTCCTAGAAATTTGACCTCTCGCCTTCCAAATTTGGATTTTGTAATATTTACTGTGACCCCATGCTCTTTCATGATCTGTAAAAACTGATTTAATGTGTCGTTGTGATGTACCCAAGAGGGTTCTGCTATAATCACATCATCAACATAACAAGTAATTTTTTGTAAAATTTCAGGACTGAGTATAGAATTAAATCCCCTAATAAACGCTGCTGGTGATATGTTTAAACCAAATGGCAATCGTTTAAACTGGTAACATCTACAGAATACGATAAATACTGTACATTTTCTATATTCTGGGCCCAATTCTATTAGCCAGAAACTACTCCGTAAATCAATTGATGAAAATATCTTAGTGCCGTGGGAGTTTTGTATCAATTCCTCTAATTTTTCTGGGCGATCTGTCTCAGTGATTATGATTGTGTTGATCTGTCTGGAATCAAGCACTAACCTGATGCACCCATCTCGTTTTTGTACAATATGGAGCGGACTGTTATATGTGGAGGTAGCTGGTTCAATAATATCGTCATCTAACATTTTAGATATCTCCTGGAATACTTTATTCCTGTAGCTTAATGGGATTGTATAGGGTGGCAATCTAAATGGTTTGTGTTGTTTTACTTCAAACTTGTACTTCCAGTGTTAGGTAAAAATACCTCTGCTTTATCTCGTAAAATACCCTCTAATTCTCTTTTACTGTGTTCCGAAATACCTTGAACTTCCTGCAATTCTTCATCGATTTCTTTATGGACTTCTAACATGAGTTGAGGCGATTCCCCCTTTTGTGCATACCACTCTAATTCTTCATCCTCTTTATGTCGCATCATTCTTAATTGTTTGTTTATGACTGGTATTTACTCTAATTTTAGCTTTTGCTCAAAGAGAAGTGTGACATTCCCGAATGTTACGCTACCTTTCCCCATATCTATTATCGCTCGTCTCTCATTTAAAAAATCTGCACCTGTAATCAAATCTACAGTTAGTTCAGGTATAATCACGAAGTTGGCTTCGATCTTTTGACCTTGGCACGAAAGAATTAACCTTGTTTGTATCGTAACTTCTGCAGAATTGTTTCTAATAGGACCTCTTACTTTAATCTTACGTGTTTTCAGAACTGGCAATTCCTCATTGGCATTACACTGCATGAATAAATTTTCTGAGATCGCAGTCAGTTCACTTCCGCTATCAATTACAATATTGACTGGGATATGCTTTACCATGGCCTTCACAATTGGTTGCATTTGAAAGGGTTGGTCCTGTTCTTCTTCTTCTTGCATCAACGAATACTCCACTGAATCATACATGAGTCTTTTTAGAAATTTCCCTTGTGAATTCGAACTTTCTGTAGGATAAGCTTTGACTGCTACTTCTCTCTCTTTTATTTCCTCTTCTCTATTTCTTCCTTCATTTACACTTTCTTCAACATCCTCTACTTTTTCCTCATCCTCGTCTATCTTCTCCTTCTTCGTCGTTACTTCCACATAATCTCATCTAAATGCTCTAATTATCGCTTCATAACTTTCTTCATTATGTACGTTGGGTTGTGTGCCCACTCGTAACTTATTTTCAACTTCTGTCGACTGCACATTATCCTCATTGAATTCGCTTTCCCTGGTTTCCATCTCAAATAGCTCTGCAATACTCATTACTTCGTCCTTTCCTCCTACATTCGTTGTGCATGCCTCTGGTAATTCATCTTCCTCGTCAGTATTCTCCCAATTAATTTCGTCCCAACAAGATATTGTTATTTTCTTGTCTTCGTTTTCATCTGGTCCCTGCGGATTTGTTTCTTACTTCTTCTCTTCTCGTGATAAGATTTTTACTTCTCTGTTCAAGGTGCTGCAATTGTCCTGGGTCGGTGCGTCATTCTCTTTGGCATGGGCGCTTAGCTGTCAATTCGAACGTTTATCGGTGTTTGGTGGTCTTACCTCCACCTCTTCTATCTTTATTCTCTTTTCTTGTTCAGCTTGTTGATAGTGGTTTCTTTGTTGATAATTTGTCGGTCTATTGGTTCTCCAGTACCCGTTCCGGTTGTCGTTATTCCCTCTGTAACAGTTGTTGCCGTTCCTGGGTGAATTAAGGTTATTGCCACATTCTCTTCTAAATCCATAACCGGTTCTTTGTTGAAATCTATTGTCGCTTCTTGGTGCGAAGTTATCACATGGTTCGTAATTATTGTTTCTTCGTACTGTGTCTTGTGGATTCCACTGTGTTTTGCTTTCGCTTTCACGTGCGCTTCGTCTTTTTCTTGCGTCATCTTCCGAAAATATGAACTCTAGTTCCCTTAGAATACCTTTAAATGCTTCGAAGTCATTGCCTCCGCGACCTACTAATGATTGCTGGTATTTCAATGGTAGCTTCATCGCGCATAATTTAATCAACTCTCCGTCACTGTATGGCACATCTAAGCATTGATTTTTCTTTGCCATTAATTCGAGAAATTTCACGGGACTCTTCTCTCCTGAATTTTCAAAATATGGGTTCTGTAATAATTCGTACTTCACTCTGTTCTGTGCTTCGCTGGACCAATATTGTGAGAGAAACGTCTCTCTGAAATCTTCGTACGATCAGCATGTCGCTGCAAAATTCTGCATGGTTTCTGCGACTGTTCCTGACATGTGTGCACATATAAAGTCTAATTTGTGTGCTAGCGTCCAGTGTTCTGGTAATCCTACTAGGAATTGATCAATAAAAGTTCGTGGATGTAATGAGTTTCCTTCTGGAAAGTGTTGAAATTTTCTGACTGTGAGGAAATGATAGTTGTCGTACTTCGTCATAGTTCCATATGAAATTCGCGATTCTTCGCCACTTTTGTTTCTGATCATTTCTCCCGTCGTTCTTTCCGGTTGTGGTAGATCCACTGGATATTGTCCACTGTAACTTTCGCCTACCCTTGCCTAGTATCGTCGGAGTTGTACGCAATAATTTTCTTCCATCGGTTGTGAACGTGTAGCTGAATGCATTGCACTGTAATCTTCGGGACCTGGCTTTCCATTGTCACGTATTGGTTGGGTATCTTGTCTGGCTAACCTTGCTGCTTCATTGCACGATCCAAACTGTCTTGAAACATACATTTGTGGTTCCGCATGTGTTTGTGATGACGTTTGTTCATCAAGAATTTCGAAGCGTGTTTGTTGCTGTGCACGCTGTCTGATTTCACGTATGTTACTTTCCGCCTTTGATTGGAATCGCAAATGTGTAATATCTTCGTTACTTGCTTGTTTTCCGGTGCTGTTACAGATACGGATGTGGTTGCTGACTCTGTGCTTGTTCGATCCTGTTCACTACGCTCTTCAATGGTTTGCAACAACTCTGTTCGCAATTTCTGAAATTGTCGCTTCGTTCGCGCTTCTATTTTGACTATGCGGTTATCATATCTTTTCAGCGCTGCTTTTGTGATACGTTTGTGTAACACACTGTTTTCAACAATTTTACGCGCTGTACCTGTTGCTTGTCGAGTAATTTCGTTTATCTGTTTCTCTAGTTTCTTGACTTCTCCCTGGGTGTTTTTACGTAATGTTTTGATCTCGTCCTGAATGTCACTACCCAATGTTTGTACGTCCGCTTGTACCTTGTCAATGTCTGTTCTCGATTGATTGTAACCTGTTATTAAGTTTCCTATCACTTCTCGAGATTCTTTTGCCTCGTCTTCAATATGACTTAGGTGTAATTGAATTTTTTTGTTTTGTTCTTTAATCTCACGCATTTGTCTCGTGGTTTCTGCAATTTGTTTCGTCGTTTCTGCATTTTGTTTCGTCATTTCTGCATTATGAATTTTAATTTGTTTCGCAATTTCTTTATTTTGTCTTGTCATGGTTTCCGTCATTAATTGTAATAATTCTGCCAGATTGGTGGGTCCTATTGCATTTTCTTCCGACGTCCTACGCTCTGTGTTTTCGCCCAAGTGTTGGTTCGCAACCGATTGCATTGACTGTGCTGTGACACGTTTCTGCTCGCATTCCTTGTACTCTATGGTGACTCTCTCCTAACTTCTCCTTGCTACAATTTACCGAAGTTGGTTTAAAAAAAAACTATCTGGCTGTGTTTTCATCTGACTAATCAGGGTCTCAATGTTAACCTTAAGCTCCACCTACAAAAATTCTGTCTATCCAATGAGAGACGTTATACTTTTCGTGGTGGGGCAATGTTTTTAAAGTTTGCAACGTAACAAACGTAACAGAGACGCGAAAAAGTCTCACGCTAAAACTTGCAGCTGGTGTGGTCCTTTTAGCGTTATCGTAAGATCTATACTGTTCTTCTGGAGGGCTCTATCTTTTAACATGTGCTGGGGGGTGGTCCTAACGTAACAGAGACTCGAAAAAGTCTCACGCTAAAACTTGCGGGTGGTGTAGCCCTTTTTGTGTTAGCGTAAGATCTATAGTGTTCTTCTGGAGGGCTCTAGCTTTTAACATGGGCTGGGGGGTGGTCCTAACGTAACAGAGACGCGAAAAAGTCTCACGCTAAAACTTGTGGGTGGTGCGGTCGTAGCTGTTAGCTGGCGGCGTGGGTGTCCGTCCCTTATCCTAGGGCCTTCTCGCTTAACACGGTTCTGCTCTCGGCTTCTGTTCTCGTTTCTCCCCTCGGAATTGCGTCTGTCTCACGGTGGGAAGGTATGACATGCATTTAGGCATTCTTGTGTTAGTCTGTGGTATTCCATTTGCTCACTCGTTACTCGTATTACTTTGGTTAATTTAATGTCACGATTTATTCGGAGCTATGTGACATACTACTGGATTTGCTTATCATGTCAGGGTTTTCATGGAAGGTGTTGGATTTGCCTGACACCTTACAGATTGCTAAGTAGGGAGCTATTGTATCAGCGTAATCTGAAAGGAACCTACTCGGTATACAATCTGGACCTGAAGGACACACAAAATACGCAATCTGATCAAAAGTACCCCTAAACTACTACGTGTTGCGCAACTACATATGAGAGACGGACCCGCCATTGGTTAAAGGAGTACGGGCCTATTGTGTTCTCAGTAGAGAAGCAATAATAGCAAATAAGTCATACATAGCCACCTGAGAAACAAATACCTAACCTAACCTAACCTAAGCTAACCTAACTCGAACCTACACGAGGACTCATTCTGTTTCTCACTGGCCATGGACCCTATCCGACATATTTATGTCGGTTTGCGAAAAGGGCAACCCCTGAGTGTGACTGTGGCGCGGCAGAAGGTATTCCCGACCATGTGGTTTTCGAGTGCCCTCTCTTCAATGATGTCGCAACAACACTCCGAGACAGACTTCCAAATAACACATACCAACTTCCATGACGAAGAAATAAAAACTTTGAGGTTCGCCGATGACATTGTAATTCTGTCAGAGACAGCAAAGGACTTGGAAGAGCAGTTGAACGGAATGGACAGTGTCTTGAAAGGAGGATATAAGATGAACATCAACAAAAGCAAAACGAGGATAATGGAATGTAGTAGAATTAAGTCTGGTGATGCTGAGGGAATTAGATTAGGAAATGAGACACTTAAAGTAGTGAAATAGTTTAGACAAGAAGAGAATAGAAGCTTTCGAAATGTGGTGCTACAGAAGAATGCTGAAGATCAGATGGGTAGTCCACATGAGGAGGTACTGAATAGGATTGGGGAGAAGAGGAGTTTGCGGCACAACTTGACTAGAAGAAGGGATCGGTGGGTAGGACATGTTCTGAGGCATCAAGGGATCACCGATTTAGTACTGGAGGGCAGCGTGGCGGGTAAAAATCGTAGAGGGAGACCAACAGATGAATACACTAAGCAGATTCAGAAGGATGTAGGCTGCAGTAGGTACTGGGAGATGAAGAAGCTTGCACAGGATAGAGTAGCATGGAGAGTTGCATCAAACCAGTCTCAGGACTGAAGACCACAACAACAACAACAACAACCAACTACTCAGACAATAAGACACTTTTCACACTCTGAATGCATTGGCAGATGGGGTATCACGGAAAGTGTTAACAGAATACCTGAGGGACCTAGAATAGGTATCAACTCGTAGATCAAACCGATTGAGACCAGATCCCATTCCCATACCGCCTGTGCGTGGACTGGCCGACTTCCATCATAGTTGGAAACCGCCACGTACAGGACAGGGGGGGGGGGGGGGGTGAGGGAGGTCAACACCACAGATTACGACAAAGCACCGGATACGACGTAGGTTAAGTTAGTTTTGTAGGACTTAGATTAGGACAATAATTTAGGGAACTGCAGCGATTATTAACCTTGGCCAGCCCAGTGCCAGGGTCATGCTCCTCGTGGAGGCTGGCTATCCTAAGTAGGTTTGTATTGTACTGGCACACCTGTGACGCTGCAGGTAATAGTCATTTTAGATTAGTTAAGCAACAAGTAAGTTAGATCAAATTGCCCATTGTTGTAGAAAACTAAAACTAACACACTGTAGTAGTTAAACTGTAGCTCACTAACATATCTGTAATAGTAAAAGCTGGATTGTAATCCAATTTATGTATCATTCTATGACCCACTAATCATCTTAGGAGGTGGGTTAACATGTATAATTAGTACTATTATAGAAATAAAGAATTTAAAAAAAAACATTAGGGACATTTCAGTTAACAGTTGACAGTGGATGAAGTGACTGAAGTGGAAACGCGAACGAATAACGATACTAAACCAAGACCAGGCAGATATCATGAACTGACGGATGGAGACCATCTACAATTGTGAGGGCTGGTTCTAAAGAATCACGGAAGCAACAACCGTCCAGCAATACGCGGGATGTTTGTAAAAAAAAAAAAAAAAAAAAACCCTGACCAGTGCGGCTCGGTGCTAGTGCTTCTATTGGACGCCACTTCGACGACTTGCGTGTCTCTAAGCTTCCCCAGTTATCCAACAAGGAAAAAGAAACCTACAGTTTAACATTGAATCCGAACCACTTGTTGTTTCTGGCCACTCGTCAAATCGTTGAGAGTTGAAGGTTGTGTTGAAACGAAGACAGAAATGTCGATGACCCGACTGACATCGTATCTCGTGACATCTCCAATACGAAGCACGGCTTTATCTCTAGATCACAGAGAGCCAAGCTGTATCTACGTAGTTTATCTACAAGTTTTGGTGGGTGTGTTTATTAGTATCAAAATATGTGACATACAAGGCCCAATATTTTGATTTCATTTACTTGGAAGGTTAATTCTTCTACACCGCCAAACTATTTGACACAAATTTGAATTTTATACCTTGTAAGTAGGCTGTTAGATTTTATGTTGGTAACGCCACGTAGTGCTCCGTATGAAAATCGCTGACTGCGTTGTGTGCAGTCTGTGGCTCGTTGGACTCATTGTTGGAATATTCACCTGTGTAGTGTTGGGCAGTTGGTTGTGAACAGCATGTAGCGTTGGGCAGTTGGAGGTGAGCCGCCATCAGTGGTAGATGTGGGAAGAGAGATGCCAGAGTTCTGAGAGGTTACTATGAGCGGACGATCTGGACCTGTCTCCTTCAGAAAAAGGAAATGTGTAAGACTGGATGTCATGAACTGATATATGTATTATGACTTTTGAAAACTATTAAGGTAAATACATTGATCTCTATCAAAATCTTTCATTTGTTAATTATGCCTGTCAGTAGTTAGTGCCTTCAGTAGTTAGAATCTTTTATTTAGCTGGCAGTATTGACGCTCGCTGTATTGCAGTAGTTGGAGTAACGAAGATTTTTGTGAGGTAAGTGATTCATGAAAGGTATAGGTTATTGTTAGTCAGGCCCATTCTTTTGTAGGGATTATTGAAATTCAGATTGCGTTGCGCTAAAAATATTGTGTATCAGTGTAGTGATGATCAGAATAAGTAAAGAGAGAACTGTCTGAGTACGTTCAGTCTTACTCAGCTGTTTCGGTATCAAATAACGTAGAAGGTTACCAGTACAGTCTTTCTTTACATACAAAGGGTAAGTTTCAGCCCGTACCCGTTTCTGAGTAGAAGGAGTCTTAACAGACAGACAGACAAACGAACAACAAAAAGCAAAGAAATATTTTTTATGTGATAATTTCAAATAATAACTTTCGGTTTTTCCCTTCACTTGTCCTGTGAAACCTAGCTTCTTGCCAAATTTTATGATTCTAAGACAGCAGGAAGTGCCCCATAAGTTTTGATGAATCAAATTGCGAGTGTCGCAATATGTGACAAAAATTCTTTTGATTGCATTGACTTATAAGCTTTTCACGCCGAAAAGGGGCCGTAGACTTTAGTATGTGACATAATTTTCAACTTAGTACTCGACCTTGAGAAAAAAAGACCTTAACAGTCGAACAGACAGACAGACAACAAAGCGGTCTTGTGAGGGTTCCGTATCTATCGACTGAGGTATGGAACCCTTTAAAAATCACGTGAACTCGTGGGAGGAATCACTCGTGAGTTCCTAAGTGCTGTTATCAGTTCAACTAGCAATTGGGCGTAATGATCCAGCAGCTCCTCATAACCGACAGCTTTCTGTAGTAAGTGCTAAGAGACGCTTAAAGTGATGTTTAGAGAGACGCCACTGAACAGTGGATGACTAGAAACGAGTGCGGAAATCCGCTAGAGGAGCTTGGCGAATGCGTAGAGAAGGTAACCTCCATCACTCTTAGAGCCAACAGAGAAGTACAGAGGATGTAATATTTCGGTATGGGATGTTTATCTTGATAAGCACTGGTCTCATTATTGCGCTTAACAAAATATTTAATGCGGATGAATACGAGCTCATGTTACAGCATTGTGTACTTTGTACAAAGAGGAATGACAATACATCCTGTTTTAAAGTAACATCTGTGAGACAATCGTTTGTGGACACTAACATTCCTGAAACGAACTGGGGTGCCCACAGTTCCGACTTAACTCCAGATCCCAATGCCCAACACAACTACGTTCTCTGGTTTCGCCTCTTGAGGAAGAACCTCCACACACATTCAGACTTATTTTTTAAAGTTTTCCCAGCTGAAATGAAACCGCCACAAAGGTGAAAAGTGGACACATCCCATATTCATGTCCACTAAGCGACATGTCAGATACTAATGGAATAGTGTGGACTTATTGTTACGGGGATACGGGGATAAATAACATCGGTTTTATCTACTGTTGTCATTCTCGACAAGCTGAACAACGTAGGGACTTCAGAAAGTAAGTTACACATTCGTCCCATGCTAAGGTCTGTTAGCACCGAGTGTGGCGCATGTCAGAGGAGAGAGTACTTTCTGAGTTTCCTGCAAACACACTTACAGTATGCTGCGGTACGGATAACAGGTGCATCACAGTGTATGACCAGACAATCAAGGAATTGTTCAGCAACGACAGGGTATTTTCTAATGTTAAAAATGTGATTCAGATCGTTGTTATTCGGAGTGATTATAGCATTCAGATCGCATTAATAGTCAATATTCTCACAAAATATCTGTTATTGTTATGTAATTAAATTTCCTTAAGAGTTACTCCGTGAAAGGCAATAATTTCCTAATCCGTGCATTGGTCCATAATTTCATAACTGTAACAATGCTGTTATGGGAATGGAGACACGCCTCCTCGCCTCTGACGAGGAAATACCAAATTTGCCATAAGCACCGAAGCCCATGATCAACGTTTTCATCGACTGTGAAGGAGTTGTGTACACAGAGTTTATGGCAAAGAGCGCAAGCATTAATGCCGATTTATACTGTGCGACACTGATATCGCTGCACTCTTCCATAAAGAACAAGAGGCGTGAAAAATTAATCAAAGGCATTGTTATTCGGAGTGATTATAACATTCAGATCGCATTAATAGTCAATATTCTCACAAAATATCTGTTATTGTTATGTAATTAAAGCTTAAAAATCATTTAATATCAATATTTGGTCACGTGATCGAAAACGTTCTGTACTGGCTGAAGCACTGCTGACGTCACGAGCTAGGAATAAGACGAACCTATAGGTGTGTTACAGGAGTGTTTGCCGAAGTCACTAGGTTTATACTTGCTTTTCCTTCAAATAGTGCAGCTATGCAGTGATGGAAAACGCATTCACAACTTTTAGGTAACAATAGAAAGCAATTTTGTGAACGCTGATAGTGGAAACCTTACGAAACTTGATACGTTTATGCTCCACTCATTTAGAGCGGCGATATGTGCAAGGATGGACACTCTTTTCCCTGTACCCTGCAACGTCATTAAACCAGCTGAAAACTAAGGAGTTACGGAACTTTTGCAAATGGGTCCGTATGTTATATCTAGAATGCGGATAGCGCTACTAATTACGGATAAGAACAACTCAGGTTCGAATATTAAAAGGGTCATTAAGTTTTACACGAAATATGAAAATAACTATAGCAAGAAATTGAAGATGGTAGGATGTACTGTATATACCTTCACATGAATCTTATTCTGAGGATAAATCCATCTACTTGGTTACAAACATTTACCTCTTTTCGAAAGAATTGCTAATAGTGAAGATAATCACCATACACCCACGGCATAACGATGTGTAGGACTATGAGGTTTGGTATGCGGAGTGAGATAAAGCACTGACAACATGCAGGTAAAACAAACCTAAGGGCTAGGCTATTTGTGAGTGTAAACTAACGTCAGTGTATGAAGC
Organism: Schistocerca piceifrons; assembly: GCF_021461385.2. NCBI lineage: Eukaryota > Metazoa > Arthropoda > Insecta > Orthoptera > Acrididae > Schistocerca > Schistocerca piceifrons. The sequence goes on along the minus strand of NC_060140.1, from coordinate 773,067,724 downwards.
AGACTTAATTTCATCTTGTACTCCAAAAGTAAACAATGAGGATCCTCCTTGACAGTACGAAGATAAAAAGACATTGTTTCTAATGAAATAAAAAGTCTGGATGATCACATTAACTCGAAAATATCTTCTTGAACGTGACATGTTGCGAATGTAAGCGCATTTAAACGCCAAGGAAAAAACAATAATACTCTGTTTGTAATCGGAGTGGTGAGGTTTTGTAATTGTGATTTGGTTTTCATATAAAAGGACGTCGGTTTATATTATAAATAAGTTACAATGTTATTACGGGCTACATTGGAACCAGCGGCCTGTGGATATCATCTTCCAATATTCGAGTTTCCATCGCGCTACCAACCGAGCTACCAATGTTGTGCAAGGAAGCGAGTATAATGATAATTTTTACTAAGAGTTTAATTTCGTCAACTGACGCTGTCCTTCTTTGTAACAGTGGGAAAGCGTATCTATGAGGTAAATTAATGTTAACTTCAGAGTGAAAGACATTTTTAATTAAGTAAGTGAACTTCGGCATCGACATTGCGTAATTTTGCCTGTAAAGTGCAACCAATTTTTACGCACCTTCTCATTCTCTGAAACACTCCAAACAATTTTTAACAGTTTTTATGGATATATTTGTACAGCATGCTACTACACATGATTTGTAATCCATTTTCCGAAACGCAACTTCCAAAACAGGACAGTACTGTGGATTAGCTTTATGACAGTAGGAGCAGCGAGATAGCCAGTGACGTCACAGGCATCACGTGACCCGAATGGAGCGTTTCATCAGGCTTTCAAATTATTTGAATTCCATTCCCGTTTTTATAAAATAATACTGAAATTCAAGAAGGGAAAAAAGCATGTTATGAGCATAATATGACATAATTAACCATTTAAGACGATTTCCACAAAACAGTCAAATGTCCTATTACAGGGTGATCATCGCGAACACTACTTAGCAGGTACTCATCTCAATAGGCAGTGCTCATTCTTTAATCCGTGACCGGAAATTGTGCTCAAGCTGGGTTCCGCGATCACTGTCACCTGCAAACAAAGGCGTAAGTTTCATCGCGTCTCAGAATTTCCTTGAGAGTTACTCCGTGAAAGGCAATAATTTCCTAATCCGTGCATTGGTCCATAATTTCATAACTGTAACAATGCTGTTATGGGAATGGAGACACGCCTCCTGGCCTCTGACGAGGAAATACCAAATTTGCCATAAGCACCGAAGCCCATGATCAACGTTTTCATCGACTGTGAAGGAGTTGTCTACACAGAGTTTATGGCAAAGAGCGCAAGCATTAATGCCGATTTATACTGTGCGACAATGATATCGCTGCACTCTTCCATAAAGAACAAGAGGCGTGAAAAATTAATCAAAGGCATTGTTCTCCTGCACGAAAATTCAACCCCCCACAACACAAGAATTGCTTCAACAATATTCGATGGGACATTTGGAAGCACGCACCATACTGTTCATATCTTGTGCCATCTTTTCGGCAAGCTAAAAGAATATGTACTGCTTCGAAGTACGCCCTGGAGCTCTGTAGTTTAATTTTTCCTCTGCGACAATACACGAATATTCGTATAGTACAGACAGTCTACGCGTAGTAGTTGTCTGGTAATAACCTATGACTATTTAATTATCTGCTTCTACCGTTCTGCATTGAACTGACCACCTCCCAGCATGCCTATATATTCTATTCAAACACATAAAAAAAAAAAAAATTGACATTACGCAAAAAATTTATTGCTTAATGTAAATAAACTCAAATAAAATCGCAAGCTAACAAAAATCTCTGATTTTGTTGCTGTAAAAAACTAATATACAGTTAGGTTCGTAGCTTGGGCTCACGCTATTTAAAAGCAATGTATATACCTTATGACTCTGTGGTGATAACTATTTCTTCTATTTTGAAATTTTTTTAATTAACGAATTTATGTAAAGATTTTTCGTAATATGCTTTCCTTTGTTTTCAACTGTAACAAGATAACAGAAATATGATAACTCACTAGTCAGAGATACTAGTGATATTGTCTGTTCAATTAACAAAGATATCTCTCTGATATCGTAATAACTTTATGTTGCATGTTATTAGACATTTTCTCAAACGTTTTCGGTCCTTCTTCTTACAGTGACGTCCAATTATGTAATATTTCAGTGCGAATTACTTTTTATTTTTTAGTCATAACCTTGCTCATAGGTACTGAATATATAATGGATAGTTATACTGTGTAAATTATTAGCGAAATAGCTATTACTTTTTTCACAGCTTTATTTTATGAAGTGCTTTTATAGTCTTTCTACACAATTATACTTTATCATGATATGATCAGATCTAAGGATCAGAACTTTCTTTTTTGATGCTGTAATGCAGGTTTAAAATATATTTTATTTTCTTTTAAATCAGTACACGCACTGAATCGAGTTCCAGTGTACTCCCTTTCCTAATTTGGCTTTACCTATGAAAGAACTATTAGTGTCACTGCCACTTCATCACTGCCAGCCAATTAATAAAGATGCAACAATTCTCAACCACGTCAGCACCCTTCCATGTCGCCAGGAGACAGATCTGCTCTAAGTCTGCTCGTTCGTCATAAACCAAAGAGTCTGTACTGTACAAAGCGTAAGTGACTAAAAACTGCGACTCTTAACTTCTCTCAGTTATGGGTTCCAATAAAATGTGTAAAATCGCCCCAGCTTATGAAACAAGTGACTAAAAGCGTTGCACTTTCTTTTGAACGGTCCGTTAAGAAAATCGGAGAATTCATCTTGGTAGTAATACTTCTTGGGGAATAAAATATTCCGTCAGCTACTGGAACGGTCTGGTGACTCAAAAGTAGTCCCTGTTGCGCTTGAGTCCTTCAACGGCGATCAAGGTAATTTATCAAAGTCCTCTCGTCATATTAGCTAGCAGACACTAATCTCAACAGATGAGGCTTACTTCACCGTAAATTAATCGGAGATTCTTGCAACCTTCGATACAGAATCCCAGATCACGTAAGAAACAGATTGACCGTCCTCACGGCGGAACTGGCAACCGTAAAAATAGTTTTCCCGTCGGTCAACAGATGTCACAGGCGACGCTACAATGCCAACTGACCTGTCCATGTCGCGGAATTGGCAACGCTGTATCTTCGGTGACGTGAATGACGCTGATTTGCGTTCGGCTAGAACGCTGCGCGCGAAATACATTCGTCACACTGCTGAACCAAGTTTATTTCTCACAATCATATGCGAAATGAAATAAACGAAAAGTAACACTCAAACATTTCCCGCGAGTTACTGTTTAAATGCAGACTGTATTGCAGTCGCAAGGGTTTTACACTCACCTTCCATGCCGTCTATTTCCTCTTTGCTACACAGCTCTTCTGATACAGAATATGGTGGTAAAAAAGATCTCCACGTGCAGGTTAACACTAGAAAGTTTTCAAAATGCGCACTCGGTTATGATGCGAATTAAGGTTGGACATATTTCAGTGACAGTCATTTCAAATTTAAATTCTTTTACTTTGCATGTAACTTATCGTAAATGATATAAGAGTGCCACAAAACGATGAATTTTGGATTGTTGTTGAAAGGGGGCTGCAAACGCGGTAATATACAAGTGAAAGCGTGTTTTTCGAGCATATTTTGGCGGTGTCAACTTTGAAGAGCCACAGACGGCAAACCATAATTATGTTAAAAATTTACTTTGTACAGTTTAAAGATAACCCGCAAATATTCGCAACAGACGTACGCTTTTATCTGCAACACAGTTGTTGTTGTTGTTGTTGTGGTCTTCAGTCCTGAGACTGGTTTGATGCAGCTCTCCATGCTACTCTATCCTGTGCAAGCTTTTTCATCTCCCAGTACTTACTGCAACCTACATCCTTCTGAATCTGCTTAGTGTATTCATCTCTTGGTCTCCCCCTACGATTTTTACCCTCCACGCTGCCCTCCAATACTAAATTGGTGATCCCTTGATGCCTCAGAACATGTCCTACCAACCGATCCCATCTTCTGGTCAAGTTGTGCCACAAACTTCTCTTCTCCCCAATCCTATTCAATACTTCCTCATTAGTTATGTGATCTACCCATCTAATCTTCAGCATTCTTCTGTAGCACCACATTTCGAAAGCTTCTATTCTCTTCTTGTCCAAACTATTTATCGTCCATGTTTCACTTCCATACATGGCTACACTCCATACGAATACTTTCAGAAATGACTTCCTGACACTTAAATCAATACTGGATGTTAACAAATTTCTCTTCTTCAGAAACGCTTTCCTCGCCATTGCCAGCCTACATTTTATATCCTCTCTACTTCGACCATCATCAGTTATTTTGCTCCCCAAATAGCAAAACTCCTTTACTACTTTAAGTGCCTCATTTCCTAATCTAATTCCCTCAGCATCACCCGACTTAATTAGACTACATTCCATTATCCTTGTTTTGCTTTTGTTGATGTTCATCTTATATCCTCCTTTCAAGACACTGTCCATTCCATTCAACTGCTCTTCCAAGTCCTTTGCTGTCTCTGACAGAATTACAATGTCATCGGCGAACCTCAAAGTTTTTATTTCTTCTCCATGAATTTTAATACCCACTCCGAATTTTTCTTTTGTTTCCTTTACTGCTTGCTCAACATACAGATTGAACAACATCGGGGACAGGCTACAACCCTGTCTTACTCCCTTCCCAACCACTGCTTCCCTTTCATGTCCCTCGACTCTTATAACTGCCATCTGGTTTCTGTACAAATTGTAAATAGCCTTTCGCTCCTTGTATTTTACCTCTGCCACCTTTAGAATTTGAAAGAGAGTATTCCAGTCAACATTGTCAAAAGCTTTCTCTAAGTCTACAAATGCTAGAAACGTAGGTTTGCCTTTCCTTAATCTTTCTTCTAAGATAAGTCGTAAGGTCAGTATTGCCTCACGTGTTCCAGTATTTCTACGGAATCCAAACTGATCTTCCCCGAGGTTGGCTTCTACTAGTTTTTCCATTCGTCTGTAAAGAATTCGTGTTAGTATTTTGCAGCTGTGACTTACTAAGCTGATAGTTCGGTAATTTTCACATCTGTCAACACCTGCTTTCTTTGGGATTGGAATTATTATATTCTTCTTGAAGTCTGAGGGTATTTCGCCTGTTTCATACATCTTGCTCACCAGATGGTAGAGTTTTGTCAGGACTGGCTCTCCCACGGCCGTCAGTAGTTCCAATGGAATATTGTCTACTCCGGGGGCCTTGTTTCGACTCAGGTCTTTCAGTGCTCTGTCAAACTCTTCACGCAGTATCGTATCTCCCATTTCATCTTCATCTACATCCTTTTCCATTTCCATAATATTGTCCTCAAGTACATCGCCCTTGTATAGACCCTCTATATACTCCTTCCACCTTTCTGCTTTCCCTTCTTTGCTTAGAACTGGGTTTCCATCTGAGCTCCTGATATTCATACAAGTCGTTCTCTTATCTCCAAAGGTCTCTTTAATTTTCCTGTAGGCGGTATCTATCTTACCCCTAGTGAGATAGGCCTCTACATCCTTACATTTGTCCTCTAGCCATCCCTGCTTAGCCATTTTGCACTTCCTGTCGATATCATTTTTGAGACGTTTGTATTCCTTTTTGCCTGTTTCACTTACTGCATTTATATATTTTCTCCTTTCATCAATTAAATTCAATATTTCTTCTGTTACCCAAGGATTTCTACTAGCCCTCGTCTTTTTACCTACTTGATCCTCTGCTGCCTTCACTACTTCATCCCTCAAAGCTACCCATTCTTCTTCTACTGTATTTATTTCCCCCATTCCTGTCAATTGCTCCCTTATGCTCTCCCTGAATCTCTGTACAACCCCTGGTTCTTTTAGTTTATCCAGGTCCCATCTCCTTAAATTCCCACCTTTTTGCAGTTTCTTCAGTTTTAATCTACAGGTCATAACCAATAGATTGTGATCAGAGTCCACATCTGCCCCTGGAAATCTCTTACAATTTAAAACCTGGTTCCTAAATCTCTGTCTTACCATTATATAATCTATCTGAAACCTTTTAGTATCTCCAGGGTTCTTCCATGTATACAACCTTCTTTCATGATTCTTAAGTGTTAGTTATGATTATGTTGTGCTCTGTGCAAAATTCTACCAGGCGGCTTCCTCTTTCATTTCTGTCCCCCCATCCATATTCACCTACTATGTTTCCTTCTCTCCCTTTTCCTACACTCGAATTCCAGTCACCCATGACTATTAAATTTTCGTCTCCCTTCACTACCTGAATAATTTCTTTTATTTCATCATACATTTCTTCAATTTCTTCGTCATCTGCAGAGCTAGTTGGCATATAAACTTGTACTACTGTAGTAGGTGTGGGCTTCGTATCTATCTTGGCCACAATAATGCGTTCACTATGCTGTTTGTAGTACCTTACCATCATTCCTATTTTCCTATTCATTATTAAACCTACTCCTGCATTACCCCTATTTGATTTTGTGTTTATAACCCTGTAGTCACCTGACCAGAAGTCTTGTTCCTCCTGCCACCAAACTTCACTAATTCCCACTATATCTAACTTCAACCTATCCATTTCCCTTTTTAAATTTTCTAACCTACCTGCCCGATTAAGGGATCTGACATTCCACGCTCCGATCCGTAGAACGCCAGTTTTCTTTCTCCTGATAACGACATCCTCTTGAGTAGTCCCCGCCCGGAGATCCGAATGGGGGACTATTTTACCTCCGGAATATTTTACCCAAGAGGACGCCATCATCATGTAATCATACAGTAAAGCTGCATGCCCTCGGGAAAAATTACGGCCGTAGTTTCCCCTTGCTTTCAGCCGTTCGCAGTACCAGCACAGCAAGGCCGTTTTGGTTATTGTTACAAGGCCAGATCAGTCAATCATCCAGACTGTTGCCCTTGCAACTACTGAAAAGGCTGCTGCCCCTCTTCAGGAACCACACGTTTGTCTGGCCTCTCAACAGATACCCCTCCGTTGTGGTTGCACCTACGGTACGGCTATCTGTATCGCTGAGGCACGCAAGCCTCCCCACCAACGGCAAGGTCCATGGTTCATGGGGGGGGGGGGGGCAACACAGTTATTACTGGGGATATCCGCACTCGCGCAGACCTGTTATTATAAGTAGTGCTGTTTTCAAGTGAAAGCTGTGTGAGGATTATTATTAGCGCACAGATAAAAAAAATTAAAATAGGCAGCGTCTATAGTTTGCATGTTATGCTCGTTCTCATCTAATCTCCTCCCTTCATTCCAGTATAAACGCTTGTTCACAAGTATAAGCGAATGGCAGTGAACATTGGCGAATTATCTATGAATACTCGTTTGCAGCAGTGTAAACAAGGTTTTACACTCGTTCACTTCGTTCGCTGTAGTATATACCAGGATTTAGAGGGACCGATGATCTAGCAGTTAGATGACGACTATTATTCATTTATTTCACTGTTGCGATTTCATCTCTAGAGCCATTTTCAAGTACCAAGGGAAAGGTCTTGTAAGGCAATGCTTCTTAAATTGTTTACCAAATGTTACCACACTATGCTTTGTATTTTGTTATCCATATGTTAGATTGGTTTCAGTTTTCACATTGCACACAAAAATGCCTCTACACCCAAAATTACGATAGTGAAGTGAATAAACAGTTTTAAAAAGTCCAAATCGCAGCAAAGATTTCATTTAAAAATTATATGATATGATTCTTGTACAGGAAGGGCTGCCACATTATATCGAATATAACATCGACAAAATTTAAATAGGATCGAATGCTTATGGGTCTTTATTAATTCTTACTCGTAACTAATTTATTGATTTACCTGAATTTAAAATCCACTCGCGTAACCTTTCTTTATCTTTGACGGGAAATCTGAACATTTTTAGTTCAGGATTTGTTCGTCTACTCCTTCCACAGTTGATATACTCGCAGGTCCTCGGTATGACGACTCGATCCTCTACCACCGGTATGGCAGAAACAGCTGTACTTCACAAACGCCAAATAGTGTAAAGCTGCACGCGTTCGGCCGATGTTGCCACATATTTCACAGAACGGAGTGCCATCTTGTGGTTGATTCCAGAAGTAAGGGTGTGACGCTGTTGCCGCCTGGTGGCCGTTCCCTGACAAGGGATACCTGCTAGACCAAGCGATCGGGCAATCTGTTTCTTACGTGATCTGGGACAGAATTATTAAATCAGGTTTCAGTTGCTCCAGGGAAAATCATCCGTCTATGGCCAATACAGACAGCAAAATACTAGCTGGATCTGAACATCTTCCTCCAGGCAACTAGTGGAGCTACATAAGCTGGGCTACTTAGATGCAGGCCGATCCCCAATGAACTCAATACTAAATTAACAACTGTCATGCAATGGATTTAATGATATCAAAGTGGTGGACCTGATAACTGAGTCATAGGTGTTGGCCTTCACAAAATCAGTAAAAGTATACAGCCTGGAAAAGGGAGGCAGTCACTACTAGATTAAAATCTTGGCCCAACTGTACTGAAATTTTATCCGGGCATATTCAGTGTGCATATATCAATCACTGACATTAACATAAGATTTAATTCAGCATACGATAAAAGAAACATGTAATGAGAATGGGGTACCGAGATACATTGGCATTCTTAGAGAGAGAAATGGGAATCAAAAGCGCTCAACATTCTAGAACATTAGTTGTATGAAACATAGCCATGGTAGACATGCAGTGTATGTGAGATCGTGCCAAAATGAAGTGAAAACAATATTCAACTGCTCTTACTTGCTCAGTCTTAGGTGAGCCTTCATGAATTCATTTAAGCATCAGAAAACTGTTAACTTCGCTCCTGCCTTACCAGGCGATGCCACTCGATATTCTCACCATAATTGTTGTATCGAAATGTAAACTGCAGATAGTGCAGATGGCTGGCACTAGAATTTGCCAGACAGCCCTCAGGCCGCCTTTCAAAGTTAGAGGTCTGCTTGCTGTTGAATTGCACCCTTCCATGTCCCCAGGAGACAGATCTGCTCTAAGTTTGTATTCGAAGTTTATTGCTCATAGCCAGAAACCGAAGAGTATATACTGCGTGAGGCCTGAGAAGGAAGTTTCTAAAAACAGTGTCTCCTGTCCCTGTCCTGTGCTGAGTCCACGCCAGAAATATCATTCACCACAGAAAAGGTTGTTCACAAACTAGCTAATGACGTAATTGCTAAGTTCCTGTTACTGTCCCTACCAGAGAACCGTCTAAAAAGCGTTCTACAATCAGCTGACTTTCCGCCTACATTGTTTCGAGGACATTCTAGGCCGCGAACCTATCCAATGTGCGGTCTTTCCACGCTCAAATTTCGGAAAGATAGCTCCATACCTCCCACTCTCCATAGTATTTTTAAGAGTCCCCAGTAAACTCAGTTCTGCAGATTGTCGAAGAATCCCTCATCCCACCAGGACTTGGCATCAGGTGGGCGCGGTATGCTTTCACCCGGTGATGAAAAAGCACAGGGAGCAAAGCTCAGTATCTTAGCTTCCTTTCCGTCCAGCATGGAGGGAAGAATCTGTTCAAATGGTTCCTTCACCGAAAATGCCTACCGAGATTCACCAGGCTGTGCACAATGCCAACTGCAGAGCACTTCGAAGTAAGTAGGTCTAGTTGTAAACGTGACCATTTATATGCTACAAGTGAGTCTCCTCGTTTCGCCGTTTTAACATTTTAGGTGGACTCGTGCATTCTGCGTAGTACTCCTACAACTCATGGGGGAGGGGGGTGGGCCGAGAGAACGCAGAACAGAGAGATATTGGTCAGCATCTTAGCTGGATCGCATGGGTAGAACTATTACCTCTCACCCTGTCTGCAGGGGCTCACAAGCCTATCAGTGCCCTAGGGAGTCTCACAGTGGTAATCGCGTCCCGTTGTCCCCGATGTGGCTAAATGTTAGCTTTCCAGATCTCAGCTCAGAAACAACAGCAAACATTACACATGCACAGATTCCCAGTCGGAATAAAGAAGGTTAATAAATTGACAAGATAGCTTTCCCTGATAGTCACTGATATAAAATATTTACATCAAGAAACCAGTAATACACAAATAAATTATCGTATGTTTATGTCTTTAGCCACTTACTGTTCATCTATAACTGAGGTTGTCCGACTAATTTCCTCATGACAGCAGCTACCCCACTTTGATTGACACTTTCATTGACACTCAGCTCCCCATTTGCCATCTGAACACTATCACCAGAACTAGAGCTTTTCCCACGGAATATGCAGGAACAGCAACACTGGGAGGAAGGAGATTATGAAGGACCATGGCTTACTCTTCCACAAGGAATACATACGTGAAATGAATAGACTGTTCAAAATAAGTAGGTATTACAAGATGGAGTCCAACTGTTAACCAAATGTTTATGCTCTGGAACTTCTCCAATTGTGTGTCACACATTTTGGCCTTGGAGAGATAATGTAATGTCTTGTATAATGTGAGACTGCAAATGATTAGTTCAAATTCCTCCCCATACCTCTACATTTAGTTTTTCCATGGTTTGCTCCATTTCCTACTTTCTACATCTACATCTACATATATACTCCGCTAGCCACCAAGCGGTGTGTGGCGGAGGGCACAATTCGGGACTCGGCCCGACATATCGAAACCAATGTAGGTCCACAGCGACGAAATGTCCGGGAAGACCGAAAAATAAGTTAGAGAAAGCGGATGCGAGGGCTGCGTCCGAGCAGGGCAGACCTTCACAATGGGTATTTAAGGGCATCCATGAGCAGCAAGAAGCAGAGTCGTCGCAGAAGTCGAAGAGGGCACAAGCAGCGCCCAAGGCCCGGCAGCATCGAGAGGGTAGCAGCCGCTACTCATGAGTTTATAGTAACTGCAACTACGAGAAGACGGTGATGCTCTGGTGGAATCAACTACAACTGTCAGTTAAGTAGAAGTTTTACCGTGGAATAGTTTTGAACAGGGACAGTTTGTCTCTGTCTCAAGTAGCCTCTACAGCTAGTTTCAGCAATAGAAGGAACAAGCCACTGGCTGGTGCTTGTCTCCTGTGGATAGTATAAGGGTCCTTTATTTAAACGAAGAGTAAAGTGGAGATTCTGGCTGAATCTATAGAAGTATACAGAGTAAGGGGAAGGGTTTGACACCTCACATGTTCTTTGTGATATTAATTTAATAAAGTACGTTAAAGGAGAAATCTCACCTTACTGTTTTCAGTGCTGCCAATTCACCCTTTGTACCCGCTACCTATTGGAAGTATTGTCTAAGGTATCTACACCTCCTACACGCCCTTAGACAGTCCAGGAGAGTCTACTCCCTCTCACCTACGTAATAAAGACTAGTTAAAGGGAACCACAAACCCATAATTGTCGTCAACGTCCCGACTGCGCCACGCAGGCTCGACCAATTCTATATTGGTATCCCGGACCTGTGGCGGGACGCGACAGTATTACCCGCCCCCACCCCTCTGTTCCACTCACGGATCGCGCAAGGGAAAAACAACTGTCTGAACGTCTCAGTACGAGCTCTTATTTCCCTTATCTTTGAATGATGATCATTACGCGATTTTAAAGTTGGTGGTAATAATATATGCTCTACATCCTCGGCGAAAATTAGATTTCGGAATTTAGTGAGCAGCCCCTTCTGTTTAGCGCGTCGTCTATCTGCAAGTGTGTCCCACTTCAAACTTTCAATGAGATTTGTAACGCTCTCACGATGGCTAAATGTACCAGTCACGAATCTTGCCGCTCTTCTTTGGACCTTGTCAATCTCTTGAATCAGATCCAACTGGTAAGAGTCCCATACAGACGAACGATATTCTAAGACTGGACGAACTAACGTATTGTAAACTATTTCCTTTGTTGAATGACCGCATCGCTTCAGGATTCTACCAATAAACCACAATCTAGAGTTCGCCTTACCCGTTACTTGTGTAATCTGATCATTCCATTTGAGATCATTTCGAATAGTCACACCCAGATACTTGACTGATCTTACCGCTTCCAAAGACTGATCATTTATTTTGTACTCATACATTAATGGGCAACGGCCTTGCCGCAGTGGATACGCCGGTTCCCGTGAGATCACCGAAGTTAAGCGCTGTCGGGCGTGGCCGGCACTTGGATGGGTGACCATCCAGCCGCCATGTGCTGTTGCCATTTTTCGGGGTGCACTCAGCCTCGTTGTGCCAATTGAGGAGCTACTAGACCGAATAGTAGGGGCTCCGGTCAAAGAAAACTATCGTAACGACCGGGAGAGCGGTGTGCTGACCACACGTCCCTCCTATCCGCATCCTTATCTGAGGATGACACGGCGGTCGGATGGTCCCGATGGACCACTTGTGGCCTCAAGACGGAGTGCATACATTAATGGGGATTTTCGCCTTGTTATACGCAGTAGGTTACATTTACTAATATTGAGAGATAACTGCCAGTCATTACACCACGCATTTATTTTCTGCAAATCCTTTACACTAAAACTGGGAACGACACTGTAATGGATGAAGTGAAAGAGTTCGCATGTCTAGGATGCAAAATTACAAACGATGGCCGAAGCAATTAAGATTTGAGGCAGACTGGCACAGGCGAAGAAAACGTTCTTCAGTAAAAGATTTCTGCTCGTATTAAATATTGATATGGAGCTGAAAAGAAGCATCTCAAAGAGTACGCCTGCAGCACAGTATTTTTTGAAAGGGAAACTCAAACCATCGGAAATCCGAAAAAAACAGAATATTTCAGATGTGATGCTATCGAAGAATGTAAAAATTAAGTGGGAAGAAAAGGGGAAGAACCAAACAATAGCGAGGAATAGAGACTGTGAAAGACTCATCAGAAGTGAACTTAAGTTGTAGTTAAATAGGTGCTGGAAAGAACAAGAAAAATTTGGACAAAAAACGTTAGCATCTGACAGTTTTGACACTTGCTGTTGTACCACATGAGCTCTGAATAACAAACTATTTTTGCCGCTTTATTAAAATTTTCATTTTTAAATTTTTGGCGTTCTGTGGATAAAAAATGGTTCAAATGGCTCTGAGCGCTATGGGACTTAACATCTGAGGTCATCAGTCCTCTAGAACTTAGAACTCCTTAAACCTAACTAACCTAAGGACGTCACATACATCCATGCCCGAGGCAGCATTCGAACCTGCGACCGTAGCAGCAGCGGGGTTCCAGACTGTAGCGCCCAGAACCGCTCGGCTACTCCGGCCGGCTTCTGTGAATATTATTAAGTTGCATATTTATAGATTTTAATAATATTTTCCGCAAAGAAGGCAACAGAGAAAGAAAGCAGATTATCATAAGTCAATAGGATAATGTAATGGGCTCCATTGAGTCCACGTGTAATCTGTTCCTTAGAACAGGGTGCGTTTGGAATTAAACTGCCAACTGGCTCTCGCTGCCGAGTCGTTGCCACATATGACGAAGATTGCATCTTCCACATAAGCACCAGTGTGGATTTTAATGTGCTATTTAAGCGTGTTACGTAGAGTCATAAAATAAAACCGAAAACGATAGATGTAATAATAAAATGCAATTGCAAAGTGTAATGACAGTTTCCAAGATTGAATTTCTGATGTAATGACTGCACAGTTTCGAAGAGCAAAAATAAAGTAGAAAAATTTATAACGGTGATAGGAGTGTAAAATGTCATAAGATTTGGTGAGCATTCTCACACATCTCCTCAAAAAACACTCCAAGATCAGTATAGTATGTTCCTTCCGTTCTGTGAACAACATCCAGTAACGTTATACGTATCTCAGCAGACAATGGATTTAAACGGCTTTTCAGCCCCCATAGAAAATCAGATGCTTCGTCGTGTGAAGTATAGCCACAACTTCGGTCTTCTATGCATTGGTGATACGCCGCACGTACCCCCAAAACCAAACATTTTTCATATTAGGTGCCTTGTGCTGCCACCTATTGCCAGATACTCCATATTAGCGATACACATCGTGAGAGAGCAGAATCGGGCGCTCTGAGGAACTCCAGACTTCGAACGTGGTCAGGTGACTGGGTGTCACTTGTGTCATAGGTCTGTACGCGAGATTTTCACACTCCTAAACACCCCTATGTCCACAGTTTCAGATGTGACAGTGAAGTGGAAACAGGAAGGGACATTCACAGCACAAAAGCGTACCGGCCGACCTCGTCTGTTGACTGACAGAGACCGCCGACAGTTGAAGAGAGTCGTAATGTGTAAAAGGCAGACATATATCCACACCATTACACAGTAATTCCAAACTGCATCAGGATTCAGTGTAATTACTATGACAGTTAGGTGGGAAATGAGAATACTTGGATTTCACGGTCGAACGGCTGCTCATAAGCCACACGTCACGCCGGTAAGTGGCAAACGACACCTCGCTGGTGTAAGGAGCGTAAACTTTGGACGATTGAACACTGGAAAAACGTTGTGTGGAGTGACGAATGACGATACACAATGTGGTAATCCGATGGCAGGGTGTGGGTATGGCGAATGCCCGCTGAACGTCATCTGCCAGCATGTGTAATGCCAACAGTAAATTTCGGAGGCGGTGGTGTTATGGTGTGGTCGTGTTTTTCATGGAGGGGGCTTGCGCCTCTTGTTGTTTTGCCTGGAAATATGACAGGACAGGCCTAAATTGATGTTTTAAGCATCTTCTTACTTTTCACTGTTGAAGAGCAATTCGGGGATGGCGATTGTATCTTTCAACACAATCGATCACCTGGTCATAATGCACGGCCTGTGGCATTGTGGTTACACGACAATAATATCCCTGTAATGGGCTGGCTTACACAGGATCCTGACCTGAATCCAACAGAACACCTTTGGGATGTTTTGGAACGCCGAATTCGTGCCAGACCTCACCGACTGAGAAACACTCCGTGAAGAATGGGCTGCCATTCCCAAAGAAAGCTTCTAGCACCTGATTGAAAGTATTCCTGCGGTAGTGGAAGGGAAGCTGTCATCAAGGCTAAGGGTGGGCAACACCGTACTGAATTCTAGCATTACCGGTGGAGGGCGCCACAAACTTGTAAGTCGTTTTCAGCCAGTTGTCCGGATACTTTTGATCACATATTGTGTGTAGTGGCAGCTCTTAGGTAAAGTCAATTCAGGCTGTTTCCCAGCGCCGGACCGAACAACAGAGGTACACCGAGCACAAAAATCTAGAAAAATCAACGGTGACGAATAGGTTCTTGGGATTAAAAGCAATAATTGCAAAATCTTTTTTTGAGGGTACATGATATTATTTCTTGCGCCAATAGCCGACACCCAGTTATGAATTAGGTGATGCAAATTAGATCGTGTGTTGACAAGTTGCAGATATTGTCTACTCATTCGACAATGCACTGAAGCAGGAACTTGATACTCAAAAATCGCGATGGGTGTGTTGTATTATCTATTCTCGGTGTCGTTCACGCGTTAATTCACTATCAAAATGTGTGCTTTCGACAGTAACCAACGTTGACTTCCTCGGGAGAAGAAGTCCAAGAAGGGACGAAACTTTTTTTTCATCAGACGACTGACTGGTTCGATGCGCCCTACCACGAATTATTCACTTGCGGCCAAATCCTTCATCTCAGAGTAGCACTTCACTCTGCGTCCTCAATTATTTGTTGGATGTATTGCTGCCTCTGTCTTCCCCTACAGTTTTACGCTCTAAAGTTCAGTATGTGCCGTGGAGGCTGTTCCTTGACGTCTTAACACTTGTGTTATTATTATGTCCCTTTTTCTTGTCAATGTTTCCACATCGTCTTCTTCCTGCTGATAGTCCGCAGAACCTTCTCAGCAGTCCACCTAATATTCAACATTTTTCTGTAGCATCACATCTCAAACGTTTGGGTTCTCTTCTTCACCGATTTTCCCACAGCCATTGATTCACTTCCATGAAATGCTGTGCTCCAGATGTATATTCTGAAAAATTTCTTCGTCGGATTAAAGTCGATCCCTGATACTAATACATTTTTTTGGCCAGAAATGCCCTCTTTTCCTATGCATGTCTGCATTTTATATCTTCCTTGCTGTGTAGATCATGTGGCATTTTGCTTCCAAAACAGCAGAAGTCCTTTACTTCGTCTACTCCGTGGTTACCAGTTTTGATGATAAGTTTCCCGCTGTTCTCGTTTCTGGAACTTGTCATTACTTTCGAATTTCCTCGGTTTACTCTTAATCCATATTCGCTATGAAATGTCATGTAATTCTTCTTCACCTACACTGGTGACAGCAATGTCAACAGCAGTTCTTATCATTGACATACTTTCATCCTGAATTAGCCTCACACATGAACTTTTTTTTTCAGTTCTTCTTCTCAGCACAGACTGAGCAGATTGGGCGACAGACTGCACCCCTGTCTTACAACCTTTTCTCCTAGTGCCTCGTTTTAGGCCTTCTGTTCCTATTGTTCCCTTTTGGTTCTTTTATACATTGTATAACATTCGTCTTTCCCTGTAGCTCACATCTATTTTTCTGAGAATTTTAAATATTATCAACTAATTTACATCGTCGAACGCTTTTTCTAGGTCAACAAATCCAGTGAACGTACCTTAATTTTTTAAAAGTCTTTTTGCCATTATCAGGCGTAATGTCAGAGCTGCCATTCTGGTGCCCTGACGAAACCCAAACTGATAGTCACATAACAGATCCCCAGTTTTCTTTTCCGTTCTTCTGTGTACTACTTTGTCCGGAATTTGAAAGGTTAAAGCGTTATGGAGAGTATGCGACATCTGCTGCATTTATTTGCCCTTGCTGACTTGGGAATTCTGTAGATGCTATTTTTACGGAAGTCTGATGGTACCTCCTCAGACTCATTCGTTTTACAGACCGTCTTGAACAGTCGCATGGTAGCCGCTTCCTCCAATAATTTCAGAAATTCCGAGAAAATGCTATCCATTCTGCCATCGCAAGTTATGCGTATCTCTATCAAACTCTGTTTCAAATGACTGGATCCCCTACGTTTTCCAGTTAAATTGGTAAAATTCCGGCTCTCTTCGAGTTTAAACTGCTTATCTGACGAAGGCAGTAGTCGATACTGGTGAAAGATTAGAACTTGGTGAACATTTAAGCCACCAGTTTCACTCAGGACATTTTTTACCACAAAAACGTCGCTACAACCTGTCCTGTTAAAGCTGAAACATGGTGTAGTAGTGTGGGCCATTACACTCACAGTTTGAGTGGGTGTTATACTTTATTGGCAAGAAAATGTAACTGATTAGGTTGATTAATTTTTTTAAATGACTACGTTCATTACGTGGTGAAGATACTGTTCACAGAACAGAAAGGTAATTGGTGAAGCCTATAAACTAGTTAATGTGGGCCTATAGATTCAGTGGACCCACTATTGTCACCCAGGAACCCCGAGATGATAATTCCATTGTCACAGAAGATTATAAATCACTGACTACAATAAAAATAAAGCTATGACGTCATTTACTTACTAACAGATTTTTTTTAAAAAATAGAGCAGAACTTACTAGTGTCAAATCAAAACTGTTATTCATTTAACGGAAACTTTACTGGTAATGTCAAGAACAGCTGGTTTCAGTAGGTGTTCATTCAGAATATTTGGGAAAATTAATTGAACATGTAAATCGTTTTGATTTAATGAAAACATCTTAAGAGAGCATGATGAGTATGAAGATGACGTAATATTAAAAAAGAAAAAAAGTTTCCGAAATGAATCTACAACCATTCTTAATTTTTGTACAGAATGCCATCTAGGTCGTTTAATAATTTCTTTATTTTTTAACGACGTTTCGGTTACTGAAATCATCAGTTCAATACCTACAATTTGTAATACATCATCAGTGTCAGGCGTAATTCAGCCAATGGCTAAGATGGTACTTAGGTTCCTCGTTTTCATCTGATGATAACAGCAGCCGAAACGCCGTTATAAACAAAGAAATGTGTTAAGCAATTTACTTTTAGGTAGCGTGACATACATATTTTTTATAGCGACGTTTCAGCTTTATTCACTGTAGGTAGTATTGGAAAAATAATTAGCGGCCTCTTTTCCCCCACAGATATGTACTAGTGAACTGAAAATTTCTTTCATAGAGGTGGCACGGACCGAGGTGGTTGAGTGATTAATTTTGTTTACTTCTTTATTTTATTTCATTTTTTTATCATTGTCAGATTTTCGGTCTCAGGCCCCCTCTGACATGAGTGCAGGGATTGACGTACATAAAAATTTTTGATTCATAGTTTACTTAAATAATAACAATAATAAAAAGAGAGTTATGTTGCACTGTTGTCCTACGCACCTCAAGGGCTTGCTAATCCTAATCGGCAATGAAATTTTTCCTTTGAGCACAATGGCCCTTTAGCACTATCACACAGATGCGATAGTTTTTCAACACTTTCGTTAAACATTATCTAATTTTGTTCAAGGAAAGATTTAGATTTTCCCCTGTCTTTGACATTTCACCTGTGGGTAAATGAAAACTTCTTTTTGTTTTTAGTGTGCATTTTCAGTAGATGTGAACGGTCTTTGTAATTTTATGGAAATTATTGTTACACTAGCTAAATATTAGTACTCACATGTTTTTATATTTGACAGAGAGTAAACAGCAATGCCTCTGCACGTTGCCTTGTTACGTCAGAGTCAGGGACTCGTGTTCTAGTCACGATACAGAGTTGATGTATCTCGTGCAAAACGAGTTGTTGGTCAATGTGAAGCCAAGTCATCTATTACGAGACACAGTGGGAGGGAAGTTAATGGAAGATGAATTAAGTTCCAAATAACATCAAGAACCTGCCCCCAAAATCGTCTGTAATTAGCCAGAGTTTCTCGTAATGGCTGAAATAGTAGAGCATTGTCGTGGGCGCCGACACCATTGTCTCGTCAGCATCGACAGCCTGTAAGACTGCATTCATTAGATTATCTTAGAACCTCTAAATGGCATACCCAGTCAATTCAACTGCAAACTGAATAATAATGTAACATTCTAATTCTACGGTCTTGTCATTAACCTCATTGTTACTTAAACAAGGATCCTACACCTTTCCTACCGTAATATAACCAAATGTCGTTCATGAATATGGTATTTTCCAAATAAAGAACCGTATTTAAAAATTATGACAGTATTGTTTCGTTGGAAACTGATCTAAATTGGTCAGTAGTAACGTTTCAAAAAGCGAGAGAATTAGTTCGATACAAAAATCTGAAAAGTACAAATCTTAATTTGAATAAAACACTATTAAATTAAAATTAGAGTAATTTAAATACAGTAATACTAGCTAATGCACACTGTAATTTTTTTTAAAATTTCATACCATGACCGATTCTGTGAAAGTGTTTTCTGTTGCTTGCTTCGTAGTATTTCAGCGTTCCAGCTGCGCTGAATTTAAATTGTTTGTATTTCATGCAAAAAGGAAGGGAAAGGAAACCTCGCGATGAGGCTCTGAAGACCGCGCGTTAGTCGACAGACCGCCATGTCGTCCTCAGTCATTCATCATCAGATGCGGCCTGGAGGGCTTGAGCGGTCACCATGCCGCACTCTCGGCCATTGTGAGGTTCTGCTATCTGTCAGTCAGGTAGCTCCCCAAATCACGATACTGAGTGCACCCCGGTTTTATTTCATGCAAAGACTTCAAACTTATCGAAAACAGTGAATTTCTGCAGTCTTTATTTCTAAAGTTGATGAGTGTTTGCCTGTTCAGGTAAATGTTACTTCGAAATAAAGCAACCAACAGCAGCCGCTCTTGGGAATTATGTTCAATGGGTAGGGTGCCGCTAACACTACGATGGTGCCTTGACACACGCAGATGGCGTCATGCCTTGGATAGCCATCGGATGTGACTTCATGTCACCGATTGTAGAACTGGGAGGGAACGACACAGCGGTACTTCATGGATGTCCTGCCTCCTCATGCCTTACCTCTAATGCGACAGTATCTCAGTGCAATTTTTCAACATGACAATGTTCGTCCGCACATGGCCCGTGTCTCCATGTGCCTGTGTGGTGATAATGTACACTAGTGGCCAGCGAGATTCCAGATCATTCCCCAATAGAACACGTGTGGGTCCAGCCCAGACTTCAGTTCCTTCCGAGTGCCAGTATTTGGGATACCATGAACCACTTACAACAGTTGTGGGAAAGCTTGCCTCAGAATATGATACAACGGCTTTGAATCAGTGCGTGCATTGGGGCCAGAGGGAGCGCAGAGTTGTAGTGAGTGCCGAGTTCATAGTAAATTTGACTCGATTTTGTAATCAGTGAAATACCACCCCAAACCTCTCAACCCTTGAAGTTTCTTCATTTCTGGGCTTTCGACTTTATCATGGATTCATGACTGTACCCAGTAAGATACTGACATATCGAGTGCTGAGAGCGATTTTAAGAAAAGAGTAATAGCGAGGACAGCTTTTCTGAGAAGCATACGTTTGTTGCCATCAAATATAGATTTAAATGTTGGGGAGTCTGTTCTGAAAGGATTTGTCTGGAGTGTGGCGGTGTACATAATGAAACTTAGATGATGAGGAATAGGCTTACAACCAGGTGAAGTGTGGTGCTGCAGAGGAATGCAAAGATTAGGTGGGTAGATCGAGTAAGTAATGAGGAGGTATTGAATCGAATTAAGGAGAAAAGAAATTTATGACACAACTGGAGTGAAAGAAGAGATCAGTTGAAAGGATACGCCCTGAGGCATGAAGAAATCGTGAGATTGGTAATGAAGAGGGACATGAGGGGAAAAGGGGCGAAGTTAAAACAGTAAAGGGAGGCGTGGCCTTGACTACAGAAGTCAGTTTCAGATGGGCGTAGCTTGCAGTAATTATACAGAGATGAAGAGGCTTGCATAGGATAGACTAGCGTGGGGAGGTACATGAAACCAATCTTTGGTCTGAAGTCCACAACAACAACAGTAGCCTTGATTGGATTTTAATGCGCCCGAGCGCGCGGAGGAGTTGGTACGGACGATTCCATTGTAACGAGAGTCATCATCTCTGAGGCTTCAACCAGACCGGCATCCACCCGGCCATCACCGTGGCGTGCCGGAGTGGGAGTGTGAGGGGGGGGGGGGGGGGGTGAGGCGTGCCGTGGCGGAGCCACTTGTTGCTGGCTGGGCGGAGTGCTCGGCTGATGGCCCCTCCAGCTTCTCGCCAGCCGTCCAAATTGAGCGTCGCCGTGAAAGCGGCGAGTCATGCATGAAGGCCGCCAGCCGCCAGCCGCCTGCCCCTGGTGGGGAGAACCACTCCGCGTCTGGGGGAGGGTGGGAAGGGAAAGGGGAGGGAGTAATCACGACCGGCACCGTGGGCTGTTCTGCCACCTCACCGCTGCCCAAGTCGTGAGACCACTCGACTGTGTACAATCTGGTTTGTTCTCGAAACACTCCGAGGAAAGTGAATTCACTTCTTCTCTAATTGTTTCTTGGCTTTATGGGATTCACGCCGCGTAAACAAGGTTGCTCGGCGTGAAATCCTGCATCTTATACATTATTTTAATAGTTACGTTAACTAATTTCGAAACTATCTGACAGTTTTTATCACAAAGAAAAAAAGAAGTAAAAAGGCAATAGCGTCCCTATTGCTAGTGTAAGATCAAGGCCAATGCTTAATTTTGCCAATTTAAAATTTCAAGTCACGAGGAACGAAATATAAACAATTACATTTAAAACAGTACAGTGTATGTATGGAACTGCTGTTTCCAGAAATATTGCTCGGAGAAATGTAAGGGATACCAAGTGTGATCATTTACGCCACGAAGAAGTCTGATGCTGCGGCGTACAACTAAGTGATGACGTTCAGAGATAAATTAGTTCCCTGATTACAATTCTTTTTATTCCTTATTAATGGGTGCGTTTGAGAAACGTCATTTCCGATCTTTGGTATAGAAATATAGGGTTACTAAAAACGATCTAGGTACTTTCAAGTGATTGTAAAAAAATTTGTATTGGGGTAGGATATTATTTGCTTGTAAGAATGGATACAGCAGCTCAAATGGTTCAAATGGCTCTGAGCACTATTGGACTCAACTGCTGTGGTTATCAGTCCCCTAGAACTTAGAACTACTTAAACCTAACTAACCTAAGGACATCACACACATCCATGCCCGAGGCAGGATTCGAACCTGCGACCGTAGCTGTCGCACGGTTCCGGACTGCGCGCCTAGAACCGCGAGACCACCGCGGCCGGCATACAGCAGCTCAAGAAGTTGTTTGCGCTACAGCATTTTTCTGCGGAGAAGACGTTTTGAGTCGTGGAGCTCTGCGAGAGCGAGTACGCAGTTGCAGTGCGTCGGAAATTCAGATGATGATGATGATAATGCTGATGATGGTATGTGATTCGTGGGGCGCTCGGCTGCGTGGTTATCAGCGCCAGTTCAAACTCCCAATCTTTTCACCGTCCAGTCTCGCCACTTTTCCCGAATCATGACGAAATGCTGAGGACAACATAAACATCCAACCCCGAGCGGAGAAAATCCCCGACCCTGCCGGGAATCGAACGTAAGACTCCGTGATGAAATTTAAGGACATATGAAGGCAGCTGTGACTGGAATCGATTGCACTTATTGTGGTGAATGTGGATTGAAGCGGGCTGTAGCCTGTACATGCCCTGGATGACTAACTGTATACACACTGAGCGTTTCCGAACGTAACACAAAAAATTTCGTGAGTTTCTGTTTCTGTAACACCTTACTTCAACACAAATATTTTTATAATCACTTGAAAGTGTCTACATCATTATGAATAACCTTGTGCGTGAATCAACCATAGATGAAATACAAAGTGAGAATCAAACGAGCAGTGGCAACGTACAGCTTAATACAAATATTACATCAACAAATTATATGACAGGGTAGGCGACTAACAAGCGTTTTAACCTGTTTACATGGGAAACAACTGTCAGATACTCAAACGGCATGGATAGGTCGGAAATCATGCGACCCATTAACATATAAACCCTTCACGATTTGAAACAAGCCGCCTTAAGTTCCATTGTCTAAGAAAATACATGAAATGAGACCAAAACAATGCCTTCCCACAGCGAAAAACAAAGTCAGCATCATATTTATTATCATATATGACAAGATAACATTTTGTCACATTTTACGGAAGTGATCATCAAATTCAGACTGCATTTTTACAAAAACTATATACAACGTGATTAAGAAATAGAAAATACACAATCGGAACTAAGGTACTTCGATCTGAGAGATTTATGCTGACACAAAAAAGTAGAACATAGCTGGATCATGCGTAGATAATCATGACATGATTGTGTATACAATTAAATGAAGTTAATGCCAACATTTAGCTTTTAAATGAGGTTCAGATGTCATGAGGAGGATACAATTATTAACAAAAACATAGAAAAAACATGCCAGTCAATGATGTATAAACTGTTTAAGGTTTAAAAGCATAAGAGTTGTTGTTTATAGAAAACAAGAAAATATGGTTTTAAATCCTAAGACAGTTTATATCTTAATGACATTTCCTTCATTTTTGTTAGTGCTTTTCGTCCTCTTCATGAAGTTTGAGCTAAATGCTCATACTAAGCTAATCTTTGTGCATGTTGCTATAGTTACGTCACTCATACCTATAAGATGGTAAGATAGCATCTTTGGGCATTACGTTGCCACCATCTGGCGACTATTAAATTTTCCTTTCATACAGTGTAATACCTTTCAGACTATTGTAACTGCACTAAGCTATATACTTAGATGTTATATTTATATTGTGCTTTAAATTTCTTGTTTTGTTTTTGCTTTGTATTTCGTGTATGGCTGATTCATGTTTTTTATACCACAGATTTCAAAATTATCATATTGGAAAGCGTCATGAACATTAAGTGAAAAGAATAGCGGTTAAGATATTGGTAATTATCTGTGAGAGCCAGTCTAGAATGGTAGCTTACCTATGTCGTGAGTTTCTTTCTCACGGTACAATCGAAATATAACGCACCTTGCTAATCTAGTGAGTGTATGTACTTCCAATGAAATGAAAAGTTATTTTTTTTGCGTTTCTTCCTGGTTTGCCATTTTTCAAGTAATTTTCTCAGTACTTGATAACGGAGTGTTAGTTACAGGTCTCGTTGCTGCAAACATTTCATTTTTATTTATACCCAAAAAATGTTTTCTCACTTTAGGTATGTGTAGTAACTTTTAACCTTTATAATAACAGAGATTGTTTCAGAATTACCTGCACGGCGTTTCCACTAAGGGGAGAAATGCTATTGTCTCTTTTCTCAAATCCCTTGAGTACTTTCTAATGTTTCGATGTCGGACCGTAAAAATCTATTTGTGGTGTAGTACTTTAAATATCATGTGCGACAATAGCGCCTGTTTGTGTGTTAGGCTGTAAAACTGTCGTACGTAAGTTAGTACACTGTATTATACAGATCTACTAACAAAACTGAATAAATGCCACAAGTTTTAGTTATCCATAGTAGAATTCCAGACTTTCCACCAGTATAATAACTTCAGTTACTGCTCTCCCGATGTGTAATGCTTTGGATTTGTGTCTTTATTACGAGTAGTAAGTGAAAGAATCATCATTATACAAGTTCGACAACGTATGCTGACGTACGCTGATTTTCATTTTATTACAGGGCAAAGATCATGGTCGACAATATTCCTGGGTGCATTATGTGCCTTGTCGCGAAATGAGGGTACACCCAGCACTGTCGATCACGACTGATGGTCCATGTGGTGAAAGTGTTGCATAGCTGTACTGACCTCCAAATCTTTGAACGCGGTACACTCACCAGGCAACATTTTTCTGAAACTGTACTCCTTCCCCATATAAGTCTTTTCATAGGTCTATTCGACCACGACTTCATTTTGTATAGCTGACGACGGGCGTCTGCATCGAACAGAGCAAGTGAGACTTATTGCGCCATGTCCACATGCAGCAGAGCCATCTAGCAGTTATCAACCACACTCCTCCCAACTCCTTACTAGCCTTGTATCCACATAGATCATACATTTACGACTGTGCTGATCACTTGTCCTATTAAGAACCATGTCCTGCCTTCAATAACGTCTAGAGACTTCAGTGTAATTATTGTCTTGATTAAAAGTTCCTGTTCGTCTCATTATGGATGGCACCTTCTTTATTATACGTAGCAGTTCCTTCTACGTATTGTCTAATTTTCATCGGGCTACGAGTATTCACTTAGTAATGACACTATACACGAAAGGTATATACTCCCTACGTTTGGCACACAGGTGCATTACGAAACGTTTCTCGGTAAAACGAACCGAATACTTACCTTTAATATCCATTACGCTTGCAATCGATCTACATATGCAATGTCTTGTGATTAGTTATTAGGCGCTTCCCCTCATAGGGAACGATAAATTGAAATCTAACACCTCATCGTCAGGCAGCGCTATAATTACATTTTGGAAGATGAAATTTATGACGATCTCTTCATAACGCTACCGTCGCTGGCCACATTTTTTTTTAGCACCATACATCAGCCTGTGACGAGGTGGACAATTGTTTTGTTGCGACGGCACTTCGCCAGGGCAGTGAACTGCCCCGACGAGCACAAGCTGCTATTAATCAAATTGCGTGCATATGGCGTATCGTCTCAGTTGTGTGACCGGATTCGTGATTTCCTCTCTGAGAGCTCACAGCTCGTAGTGATAGACGGTAAATCATCGAGCAGAACAGAAGTGATATCTGGCGTTCCCCAAAGTAGCGCCATAGGCCCTCTGCTGTTCCTGATTTACATAAATGATCTAGGTGATAATCTGAGCAGCCCCCTTAAATTGTTTGCAGATGACGCTGTAATTTACCGTCTAGTAAAAGCATCAGACGATCAGTTCCGATTACAAAATGATCTAGAGAGAATGTCTGTACGGTGCGAAAATTGGCAATTGGCACTAAACAAAGAAAAGTGCGAGGTCATCCACATGGGTACTAAAAGAAATCCGATAAATTTAGGGTATGCGATAAATCGCACAAATCTAAGGGCTGTCAATTCGACTAAATACCTAGGAATCACAATTACGGGCAACTTAAATTGGAAAGGCCACATAGATAATATCGTGGTGAAGCCGAAAAAAAGACTGCGCTTCGTTCGCAGAAGACTTAGAAGATACGACAAACCCACTAAAGAGACAGCCTACATTGAACTTGTTCGTCCTCTGTTGGAAAACTGCTGCGCGGTGTGGGATCCTTGCCAGGTGGGGTTGACGGAGAACATCGAAAAAGTGCAAAGCAGGGCAGCTCGTTTCGTGTTATCGCGGAATAGGGGTGAGAGTGTCACTGATATGATACGCGAGTTGGGGTGGCAGTCACTGAAACAAAGGCGGTTTTCTTGGCAGCGAGATCTATTTGCGAAATTTCAATCATCAGCTTTCTCTTCCGAAAGCGAAAATATTTTGTAGACACCCGCCTACGTAGGGAGAAATGATCGTCATAACAAAACAAGAGAAATCAGTCCGCAAAGATTTAGGTGTTCTTTTTTCCCACGCGCCATCCGAGAGTGTAATGGTAGAGAAGTAGTATGGTAGAGAAGTACTATGAAAATGGTTGGATGAACCATCTGACAGGCACTTAGGTGTGAATTGCAGAGTAACCATGTAGATGTGGATGACTACATAGAGAGTACAGTAGTCGTCAGCACCATGTTGCAGGTAGGCGTAACAGAGCGCAAGAGCGCTCATTCAGGTCGCTGACAAACTGGAAGACATTATCGATTGCACCTGAAAGCCGAACGTGTGAAATCTTAGAACTCCAGTAGGGCTTCTGTAGAATCTGACTAAACATGAAATTAGGGGAAAATGGAGCCACCGCTGCCAAATTCCAACGTCCCATTACTCACGTCTGCTATGAGTTTGGGCGTGAGAGTGCTGCTTTTGGAGAAATACTAACCAACTAGATCACAATATGCTCTCGCCCCCACTCCCCCCACCCCGCAGGAAAAAAATCAGACCCTCACTCTCAGATGTCCAGATGGGGAATTACCAACCCCTTCTAATTTCCGGTACTCTATTGAACCATCACTCCAGGGGATACATCCCGTCCCCTACAGTGTGGCTGTTGTACCCTGATGGCTCTAAAGTTGATAAAGTGACTAAATATTTATGTATCCACATATAATAATATAATATTTGAATTATCGTATGATGGTGCTCACTCTGTTTGTACATATGCTGTAAAGTACTGAAATACGTGATGCTGAGATTAAAATAATATCTAACATAATGTATACACAGTTGAATATCAGAAAATGTCTGTGTTTATTTGTGTGTGTGTGTGTGT
Source organism: Schistocerca piceifrons (assembly GCF_021461385.2). NCBI lineage: Eukaryota > Metazoa > Arthropoda > Insecta > Orthoptera > Acrididae > Schistocerca > Schistocerca piceifrons. Next base: position 773,040,587 of record NC_060140.1, on the reverse strand, counting down.
GTGTGTGTGTGTGTGTGTGGACGTGCATGTGTGAAAGTCTTAAAAGTAATAATACAGCTCTAAACCATCTACATGGCTATGAGGATTTCATACTGTAAGGTGCTGATTGAAGTGTTTAGTATATGCCTAAAACTGAGATGGTGTAAGTTCGATCCCTGGTGACCTACAGAGAAGGGAAGCGCCCCATAAGATCAAGTAAATTTTAATGGAATGCCAAAGTTGCGCAATAGAAACACCTTGTTGAGTGATAACTAATAGAGACAGGCCAGTCGAGCTTGAAAATATGGGTGCCACGCCACACATGGATATATTAGTGAGAGGGGCCACATATATCTACAAGGCTACATACAGGGTGATCAAAAAGTCAGTATAAATTTGAAAACTTAATAAACCACGGAATAATGTAGATTGTTGTTGTTGTGGTCTTAAATCCAGAGACAGGTTTGATGCAGCTCTCCATGCTACTCTATCCTGTGCAAGCTTCTTCATCTCCCAATACCTACTGCAACGTACATCCATCTGAATCTGTTTGGTGTATTCACCTCTTGGTCTCCCTCTACGCCGGTCGCGGTGGCCGTGCGGTTCTAGGCGCTCCAGTCCGGAGCCGCGCTGCTGCTACGGTCGCAGGTTCGAATCCTGCCTCGGGCATGGGTGTGTGTGATGTCCTTAGGTTAGTTAGGTTTAAGTAGTTCTAAGTTCTAGGGGACTGATGACCACAGCAGTTGAGTCCCATAGTGCACAGAGCCATTTGAACCATTTTTTCTCCCTCTACGATTTTTACCCTCCGCGCTGCCCTCCAATACTAAATTGGTGATCCCTTCATGCCTCAGAATATGTCCTACCAACCGATCCCTTCTTCTAGTCAAGTTGTGCCACAAATTTCTCTTCTTCCCAACTCTATTCATTGCCTCCTCATTAGTTATGTGATCTATCCATCTAATCTTCAGCATTCTTTACTCCTGATAATAACGTCCTCCTGAGTAGTCCCCGCCTGGAGCTCCGAATGGCGGACTGTTTTGCCTCCGGAATATTTTACCCAAGAGGACGCCATCATCATTTAAACATACAGTAAAGCTGCATGCCCTCGGTAAAAAATACGGCTGTAGTTTCCCCTTGATTTCAGCTGTTCGCAGTACCAGCACAGCAAGGCTGTTTTGGTTAGTGTCACAAGGCCAGCTCAGTCAATCATCCAAACTGTTGCCCCAGTCTGCTTTACCCCTCTGAAACTTGGCTATTACTCCCAGTATAGGAATCGCGATGGCCAACTGTCGCAGACCCTGTGAGTTTCGACTAGTAATAATGTTGTAAACGAATTATACGAACTATTACTCCTACTGATTTTTATATGGTTAACCAATGGTGCCAAGGCACGAGGAGGGAGGCAGAAGCTCTATCCTATACAACGATAGGCGTCTGAATCTGATCAGTCAAAGGGCTCAAATGTAGGCACACATTGAAAAGCACGCTTCTCCGGAAATAAATATTACGAGTCAAGAGTAATGGTTGGTCTTACTCTCTACCTTTTCAAAATGCTTTATGAAAGGTTGGACACACAAGAAAACGCGTAAACAGAAGTTGCGAGGTGTCGGGGTGGAGAAGAGTTTGTACCTCTTTAATTCTGACGAATTTTACATAAGAACTAGACATACACTCGAGCCCCTCCTTACCTACCACCTAATTAATTATGCACACAACGGTAGCGAAAGGAACTGATGATGGATGCTGCTAGATGGTAAAATAAGGAGTGCACACATTTTAATAAAAATCGTAACCTACTCAGTAAAAAAAGAGAATTTTATCGTAATAAACAACAGGAAATGGGATTCATCATCTATCTACGAAATGATATGCGGATTAAATTTTACAATGAGATTTATTCTACATCAGAACATAAAGACACTTGATTGTCGATACAAACAGTAGGTTAAAGGATAGGGTATACTCAACTATCATGAGAATAAGAGTTGGCTCGAGAACAAGAAGCTCCTACTCTCTGTGATGCAATAAACTGACGATAACCACTGGAGGACCTAATGAATCGGATATTACTCCCCCGACTATAATGCAGTATTGCGATTAATAGTGAGAGCTCAAATGGGAAAACATGGAGAAACAAGCAAGGTGGACTTGTAGCAAACCGAGCGCGCATGCTGCTAAGGACTTCAGTATAAAAATGATAGGTCCTACAATGCCGAAGATCAGATCCCGAATGCCATGCGCCATCGCAACGCAAGAGCGAAGCCACTGTTACTCAAATCTCAATTCAGTGCTGATTCCAAAATTCCCCCACAGTATCTCGGAACATCGTCCGCGCCAATAGCGATCGTTCCCTCCAATTTCGTGCAGGGCTTTATGACGTCAATTGGCCTCAGCTTAAGTTGACCAATAAGCTTTGCCATTTGACCAGCTACGAAAACAGCATGCCAACACCACCGGCTATCCAGCGCTAGACAGTAGCGTCCAGAAGGGCACAGTCCACAAGTATTCTCAGAATCATGAAGAAAACACAGTCAGTCGGCGCCAGCAGTCTTCGTTCCAGTCGCGCTGGAATGGTAAAAACATAAACTGCAGCGACACTCAGACGGCTCGCAGGTCATTTCAGCCTCCTTACAATAGGCAAAACTCGACTGAAGTCAGTCGCCACGCCAGGCACTCAAGCCCGTTGATGTACGACCCTCTCCGTATTCACGGAAGTGCAACCCCCCACGAAAACGCAGTGTGTCACGTCCTCCGGTGCTCGCCTCGCTGCACTCCACCCAGGGAAGTAACAGAGAAAACTAAAAGCAAGACCACATACAGTTCCCAACATGCATAGCAATCACATGAAAAGTAATTTGAGCTCTCAGTACAAATACCGTCATCAGAATAACCTTATTCGGCCCGATCCCACCTTAAAATGGTATAAAACATCAATAAAATTGATGAAAATGAGAGGCGACATGCAAGAAAGGCATGGAACCTCTCAGAGTGAAAAATATGTAGTTTTTGTGGCTCTTTTAGCAGAAGCACAACATGATTCACAGTCCAAATTAGTAGGTTGTCCAGGTGGTACTCTTTGACTATAATTAATAGGCTGACTAGCATAAAATTCATGTCTGTAACCTGGTCTTCACAACAACTGATTCCTTCCCAAATTATAAACTGTGTCCGTCATAATAAGGTTCATAAATTCCCTGCTCTAATGCTTGAGGAGTCTTCAGTTAGCCTGTTCCACCTCTCTAATTGCCTATCTTCAGCAAAGATGTCCACAGTTCGGCCATCTTGGCACAGTCAGATAAACGAAAGCCCAAAATACCTGGGAGTCACTCTGGACTGAACTTTAACATACAAAAAACACCTTTCCAACTTGGCCAAGAAGATACAAACACGAGTGAACCTTGTGAGAAAGCTGGCAGGCAGTACATGGGGAGCAACCACATCAGTCCTTCGAGGAGCATCCCTTGCACTGTTATACTCTGCAGCAGAATACTGTGCACCAGTTTGGCTCCGAAGCGCCCACGTAGTGAAAGTAGACGTCCAACTGAGTTATGAGAGTAATTAGTGGTACAGTCCGGTCTACACCTACTTGCTGGCTACCAGTACTGTTAAACATCTGTCCACCAGACCTCCGTCGAAATGCTGCTCTTTACAACCTCTGTCAGCAAGTTTCTGAGAACAACTCGATCCCTCTTCATGACGATTTGCTATCACTGCCCAGGAAACGCCTCAGATCTAGAACACCAGCATATGAAATGGGAGTGCAAATGCTATCCACAGGATTCGACCAGGACGCAGAGTGGAAACGTGAGTGCAAGCTACAAGAACCCGAAACTACGAACTTATAGACAATCCAACAGTTCCAGTTCCAGGCTTCCACCAACCAAGGGAGGTGTGGGTATAGTCAAACAGATATCGGACTGAAGAGGGTAGGTGCAAATACAACATGCACAAGTGGCGCTTTTCAAGTGACATTGTGTGTGACTGTGGTGACACTCAAACAATGAGCCACATTGTGAATGACTGTCCAATCAGACGCTTCCCTGGTGGCATTGAGAAGCTCCATCAAGCATCCCACGAGGCACTCTGCTGGATCGAGTCCATCAACATCCGAGTGTAGTCTGAGCCGTTTTAAAGTTTGTGTACTATATATAATTTCACATGTTCATTTTTATATGTATTTCTTTGTTTTGCTAAATGTGAATTACTGTAATTAGTGCATGCGATAATAATAATAATAATAATAATAATAATAATGAAAGTTAGTGACCAACAGTAAAAGTATTCTTGACTCACAAATAATTTGATGTTGTGTTGTGTGTCATTAAAATTTTCATTAATGAAGAAATACTATGTTATTTGCAACAGCAATAAGTGTGAATCTGAACTGTGTGACTAAAGATTTTAATGGGTAGCCAAGGCAAGAGCTCATGTCCATTGACAGTTGCATGACGTTTATATGTTAGGAAGACCTAGCAGTTGATAGAAAACTCCTTACAGAAATCTCCCACACAGGACTTCTAATGATTCAAGTCGACATACAGCCTCTCTTATTATTTATATGGTTGATGCAGGTTAAGTTACCTTTGCAGTATTGCCTCATAGTCAGGTGCATGGTTACCATACAGCTGTCTTATGTTGTTGATCATGTTGTAATCTTTTGTGGTGAGGTCTCAAGCAGAGAAGAGTGAGATGTCGCTGGTGATGACGAACTCGTTGCTCGGGGATGCGCCACTACCTAGAGGAGTAGCAGACACATGCCATAAAGTATGTGGCTCTCGCGAGCAGGCTGCCACGGGTGTCGGAACGATTGTACTCCCCAGACAAAAGCCTCTATGCGGGCTGCCTCTCCACAACTCGACAGTCAGTGAAGGCTGACTCTTCGGTCAGGCGTCTGCCTTGTATTTGGGTGTGGATTGTCTGCCTCGTGTCACTCGTAAAGCTGACATACAGTGTTACATGAGAATATTAGAATACAGCAATCAATCTTGCACAATATCAATTACATACAATAACCTAATTTACATAAAAATCATTATATTTAATATATTTCCTTAAAGCAACTACCGATTATGTTTTTCAGCCTCAAAAATTGTACAATTGTTTCTTAGGTCTTTAAAAGTTTAGATGTGTTGAATGAAGTATTTACAGACGTGATTATGCTCCATGGGTGAGTGGGATCCATAGTCTCTAAAATTCAAACAAGTAAATTTGGGCTCCTGGGTCTCTTAAAAAATGATCAACACATTTAATGATAAAAATACGGCACGAATTTACAACAATTAAACTACTGTAAATCTTATCAGTGAGGCTTACTGGAAAACAGATGACAAATCAGTGCAATTGTTGACATCAGGTACTACACATGAGGTTAATGTAGATCACATGCAACAGTGAGTTAATTTTCTGAGGTATCCACAAATGATAAACAGAATCCTCCCTACATCATCAAGCATGCATCTTAAACAAGTTATTGGTGTGAGCAAAGCTAGCTACTGCAGTGGGATTGTGCGTTGACATATTCCCTGATAACCATGATGGGGTTTCTTTTCTCTCTCTCTCTCTCTCTCTCTCTCTCTCTCTCTCTCTCTCTCTCTGATCCTATCTCCTGTTTAGCCACCTGAACTCCTGAAAATGTACTGTTTAATCTATGACCTGGAAGTCTTTTCTGATACAATCAAAGATGCTCGAGCATAACATATATTTTGCAACATTCGTCATGGTATTCATTATACTTAGAACTAGTTATTGTACCTGTATATTGACCTCTATTGATCCCGTATGGACATAGGACAGCGGCTTGTCCAATATCTAACAAAGAAATTCGCCAACAGGTGTGCAATTGAGAAGTCATTTTATTTTATTTTCGCTACCAGTTTCGGAAATTCATTATGCTATCTTCAAGTCCCATATCCGCATCCAAAAAATGATTTATATTGGCATAGTGGAGCCATATGTTTCTGGATATCGTGAGTTCTCAAGAGCCTCCTTCGAAGAATTGCAGTTAGGTCTTCGAAGGAACCACTTCAGAATTCACGACATCCAGAAACATATGGCCCCAGTATTCCAGTATCGAATATTTTTAGAGGTGCGTATAGGGCCTGAAGATGGCATAATGAATTGCCGAAACTGATAGTGAAAATAAATAACTTCTCAATTGCACCGCTGTTCTGTGAATTTCTTTGTTAAAAATCTAATTACCTCAGAGGTTTAAATTAGAATATTCCTCACCAGATCCTCACAGCCATGGGAGGTATTCGTATTGCTGTACAACTCTTTTATCAATCTATTTCTACCAGAGGATAGTGTCACCCCCTATGAACAATATACACAAAAAACCCTGTATAACCAGTTATATGGACTCATGTACCTTTACATGATATGGTGTGTTACTAATCTAATCTTGCATCCACAACCATTCAGTGCCTCACACTACTGGCGTATTTAATCACTATTACAAAAAAATCCTCATAAGCTCGGCGCTCCATTGCATCCGGCAAAACAAACAACTTCGGTGCTCCAGTAATTAATGCTCAGTGCTTCTTGCTACTGGCATCAAATATAAAGTATAACACACAAATCCTAATTGCAGGGTAAAACAAATACCTTGTCCAATGCATTCACTTTTTCAACCTTCCAATTCTGCTTCAATCGTTTAACTTTGCCGGGAAATTGTCCACATATAGTTCATCTCCTTTATTCTTCCTGTGCATGCACTCATCGTTGTGGTTTTTGGTTCTGTATAACAATATCTTTTCAACGAACATCTTGAAGTGAGTAATGTGCAATTTACAACTCCTGACGGCCTCAATCTCAACAGTGCTATCATGTATAACTTTCCTCACTCAGTTTAGTCCACAGTATATGTAAAAGAATTTACAGCCTATAAATCTGCTTTGTGTGGCCTCTCTGTCGTTTTCAGTGCTGCTACATTAGATCGGTAAACATGCTTCTTCGCGTTATGCTTGGCAGTTATTTACGGCGTCTCATTGTTCATTTTAAAGTAATCGTTTATCTTCTCTACAGACACATGTCTCCTTTCCTGTTATACACTCCCCGCAATTATTTCCCATTAAAAGAGAAAGCAGATCAAGGGGTGAAGAAGAAGTTGGTGCACGATCATCAACATTCTACGTCAGGTCCTCACGAACAGCGGCAACGGAATCACCTGTTGCTTTTGTCTCATAACCACTCAGAAACAGTGCGGGTACGTTATTCTGCAAGTTGTTTGAGTCTCAGCCTGTCACTAACGAGTCGTCCAAGGTACTTTCACGAATTTCCCTATCTCAGAAGTCTACAGATTGCCTTGTTCGCGTAACATGTTACCTTCGCAGTTTAAGATACAGACTGACTCGCTTCTTCCTTATCAGTGGTGCAAATTTTCTCTACGCTACGTGCATGGGCACAAGTTAATCTTGGCATAATCAGATACTAATACAAACATTCAAACGCTTCTCCCTAATAATGAAACTCCTAACCTACATAACATGAAACACAATAAGATTCTAACAAAACACAAACACATATTTTCCCCAGCACTGCAACGTTAACTTCAGCACAATGATGACTTTTACTCTCCAACCTTCACAGTAAAGGAGCACAAATGAGTAAAGCATAAGCAGCTTATAATTAGTTTAAATTCTTGTGAGTCTGTTATTATTGTTTGTCCTTACTTTTCCAATTAAAGTTCGATCAACGAAAAATTTCGCTGCGTACATCCAGATCACCCTCTCTATACAGTACAACAGCGGGAACATCCTCCTGTAGGACAACAAGCTTATCACCGGGCGTCTGGCAGCTATCTTTACTCTCCCATCTCCCAGCAGCAAGTATCTATCTTGTTGTTGTTGTTGTGGTCTTCAGTCCTGAGACTGGTTTGATGCAGCTCTCCATGCTACTCTATCCTGTGCAAGCTTCTTCATCTATCAGTACTTACTGCAACCTACATCCTTCTGAATCTGTTTAGTGTATTCATCTCTTGGTCTCCCTCTACGATTTTTACCCTCCACGCTGCCCTCCAATGCTAAATTTGTGATTCCTTGATGCCTCAAAACATGTCCTACCAACCGATCCCTTCTTCTACTCAAGTTGTGCCACAAACTTCTCTTCTCCCCAATCTTATTCAATACCTCCTCATTAGTTACGTGATCTACCCATCTAATCTTCAGCATTCTTCTGTAGCACCACGTTTCGAAAGCTTCTATTCTCTTCTTGTCTAAACTATTTATCGTCCATGTTTCACTTCCATACATGGCTATACTCCATACAAATACTTTCAGAAACGACTTCCTGACACTTAAATCTATACTCGATGTTAACAAATTTCTCTTCTTCAGAAACGCTTTCCTTCTCATTGCCAGTCTACATTTTATATCCTCTCTACTTCGACCATCATCAGTTATTTTACTCCCTAAACAGCAAAACTCCTTTACTACTTTAAGTGTCTCATTTCCTAGTCTAATTCCCTCAGCATCACCCGTATCTATCTTAACCCTCCGAAAATTGGGTGTTTCTGCCAATATAGAAATCTCGCCGGTCAACTGCAGCATAAGTTGCAAATTCCGACCACTAACAATTTTGTAAATAAGTTAAGCAAACGTCTGCTTCTGCGGATTTTGCCTGATTATCCAATGACGTCAGGGCATGAGAAGGAAGGCAGAAATTGTCTACCATTCCATGACAGGATTCTGAATCTGACGAATCAAAGGGCTTAAATGTAGACATACGTGTGAAGTGCGCGTTCTACGAAAATAAATGAGTCAATCAAAAAGCCCGTTGCAAGGATTTCCAGGGAACATTCTTTCGTGACGTGGCAGCTGAGACTGTTAGGGGTCTACCATTTCTGAAGGCTGCACCTGGCTTAGATTTCATCTTTCCTAAAGTGGTTCCTCCTAGTGCGTCGAACAATATGGCAAATACGTGCCTCCTTTGCTTCACAGTGTGTGGAGTTGGAACGAAACGAATTCTGCTTTGCTTATATGGTTTCAAGGACAGCTTTCAACGACAAATTTATGAGTCTCCCTGGTCCCTTTAAGTAAACTCCCATGTTGCGAGCCAGCTAGAAAAAGCTCTGCGAGTCTGCAGAAAATGATAGGTCCCTTGCCGTAACCAAAGGAATGGAAGAGAAGAAGTAAATTAGCTGGGCAGTATTGTCTGCATTTATTATGGAGTGTTAAACGGTCGGTTACACTGACCGTGGGGATGTGCATCTAGCACTGTGAAACATGCTGTACGACAGTTTGGGGATAAGCTGTGACGTAACAACTGTCAAAGAAAAACAAAATTACGAAATTTAAGCTGAGTAGTAAGTAGTATTCCTGGTCGCTTTAAACACTGTGGGGCTCAGTTTTGTTAAGACCCTTGCTGGTAAGGTTTTTATCTGTGATGGATTTGATCAGGGCTCCATACTGCCAGCTATTTGTGTCAATCGTACTTATTGGTCACAAAATGTTTATATTTCAGGTGCAACACCGTCAATTAGTAACGTATAAAAGTATAAGGTCCCTCAGCTGCAAAAATTTGAATACATCAAAACCCAGTTGTTTTCATAATCATGAAATATCCCATTTTGTGAACGTGGCTGGTTGACTTCAGTCAGCCTTCACAAAACTCTGTTATAAAACCGTTACCTTCCCACTTGACACTATGATAAAATAAGAAAATAATGACTCCTACTGATTGTCATCGTGTAAATCTACGGCCCGTGTGTGAGATACACAATCGACAAAAAAAGCGAAGCACCCAGAGGGGAAGGAGGAAACTAACGAAACTTCACAGGTTGAGAGTGTATGTGATTTAAATGATTACAGAAAGGTTCAAATGGCTCTGAGCACTATGGTACTTAACATCTGAGGTCATCAGTCCCCTAGACCTTAGACCTAGTTTAACCTAACTAACCTAAGGACATCACATACATTCACGCACGAGGCAGGATTCGAACCTGCGAACGTAGCGGTGGCGCGGTTCCAGACTGAAGCGCCTAGAACCGCTCGGCCACACCGACCGGCTCAATGATTACAAAACGGGGTTAAATTTACTAAGAACCTGGCAATATAAGCCCAGTTATCGAAATAACGTTATACACCATCTGGGCTAGGTGCATGCATAGAGCGGAAGGGTGTCATAAAGCCGTTGAAGCATTTTCTGAGACATGCTGACTCACAACTGTTGTAAGTGGTGCCTGACACCCAGGATACTGATACTGGGACAGAATTTACGTGCGAGCTGGCGCCATAAGAGATCTATCGGCCACCTGGGGATCTTGCTGGCCATCGGAGTAAGTAAACATCTTGTAGACAGTTGATGGAGACTCGTGCCGTGTGTGAAGGAGCCCTGTCCCGTTGAAAACGGCGCCACGAGAACGTCATGTTGAAGGTAACACAAGAAGAAGTAGGTTTGTGACATACTGCTCTGCCTTCAGAGTTCTCTCTGTGACTATCAGCCATGACCTGAAGTCATACCCGATGGCTGCCCGCACGATGACTGCTGTGGCTCTGAAAACGTTGGTAAAAGGAACCTCTCCCGAGGTCGCTACTATATTCGCCGACGATGATCATCCGGCAGAGCTCAGAAACGTGATTGACAATGCCTCGCGTCATTCAGCAGCATTCCTTGTTTCCTGCACTCCTAACGCGGCCGTTTAACAGCGGCCTCCGCATAGGTTTGTGGGGTTGGCACTGAATGTTGATGGGGTTCTTGGATGGCAGGCGTGTATGTGGAAGTGATGCGAGGTGCCTGATTTAGAATATGGTGAACCTTCCTTATGGTGGTCAGACATGGCTGGTCGAAACTTTAAGGACGATTACGATCCTATGCAGTCTAACATCGGGTCACTGTCACATCCGAATGTCCCACAAATCTGTTTTTTTCACTATTCGAGCAGCTGGCGAAATGGAGGTAGATAGTGAGGTCCCTGTCACATTCTGTCAGATGCTGATAACTCTGTCTCATAGCTGTATGCAACAATTCCTTGTCCTTTAGAAAGATTACTCCACATCCGACGCTGATTACGACCCTTGCGTACTCAACTTGGCCCGGCAGTCTAGTCGTTGTTCTACCTGTCAAAGAAAATGGCAAGTCTAATCATCTACAAAGTGCCGATGGTGTTTATATGTAAAATGCTACACTGACTGAGTCTTCTGCAGTGGAAAAAATGTGCTGGGTGCCATCTAGTTTTACAGAAAATGTCTTCGAAGTTGCGGATACGAACCGCCATCGGCTGTATGTTGGAATGACGACAGTGAAAATTTGTGCCGGAGCGGGATTATAACGCGGGCCTGGTACTGGTGAATTAATACGAAATAGCAGTACCTGTGTCATCAATATGAATGCATGTCCGAAGAAACAGTCACTCCAGCGACTACAGCCGTAAAGAAATACAGGTACTGTTTTACAACTGCGGTAATGAACCATCATTGGCTGTATAATGGAATGACGACAGTAAAAATTTGTGCCGGACGGGATTCGAACCCGTATTTCTCTCTTTATGCGAGCGATCGCCATAACCGCTTTGGCTATCCGTGCACGAATTACAGTCAGACCAAAACTTCCACATGTGTTACAAACTGCACCCGTACGTCAGGTATATTCCTCTCTAGGAAGGACATATTTATTGAGAATAGAGGGCATGATATTGACGAATGAATACAAAATAGCAGGGCCTTTGTTATTAAGAAGTGTAATGCATCTACCTTGAATAGTGCTTCTTAACAACACAGGTAGTGTTTTTCGTAGCCATCGAGTTTTTCTGGCCGCGCGGTATTAGCCGAGCGGTCTATGGCACTGCAGTCATGGACTGTGCGGCTGGTCCCGGCGGAGGGTCGAATCCTCCCTCGGGCTTGTGTGTGTTTGTCCTTAGGATAATTTAGGTTATGTAGTGTGTAGGCTTAGGGACTGATGAACTTAGCAGTTAAGTCCCATAAGATTTCACACTTTTTTTTTTCCTCGACACAGTAGTGGAGCTTGGGAGGCCTTCCTGTGGCGACTTTCTCGATGTATCTGTCTGTGGATCCAGCAGAGGGCTGGATTTCTGGCCTGGCAGACACATTACAACGCTAATCTTAAATAAAGTATCCGTTATAAGATAAGAGAATCGCAAACAAACTTGCTCTGATGACTGACTTTGTCATACTCAGTCGCGATCGTGTATTTAATTATGCGTTTGCAAGGAACGCCGTAAAATGGAACATGGAGCTTCGGAAGGAAGATTGAGTTCAACGCCGGTCGACATCGAGGTCATTAGAGGCGGAGCGCAAGTTCGAATTGTGTTAAGGACGGGGAAGGAAATCGGTTGTGCCAAGGAACCATTCCGGCATTTGCGTGGAAGGATTTAGGGGAATCACGGAAAACCTAAATCTGGCAGGCCGGACGAGGATTTGAACCGTCGTCCTACCGAATGCGAGTCCAGTGTGCTAACCAGTTCCCCGCCTCGCTCGGTTGAACCTTCGGAACTCCAGAGGAAGCGGAACTGAAAGCACCGGAAATCTACAGCAATTTTTATGGCTTTTTTTGGCTATTTGTTCACAAATTTTCTATTAGCTTCTGCCTCTGGTTCTTCGGCCGGTGTTTGTTGGATGATTTTTTCTGACGCTTCGCCAGCGCGAAGCATTGTCAAAGCTGCACTCTCCACCAACCACCAGCAACGGACGATGAAGCGCTGACAATGACAACCACTCGTGTTGGTGAAACATCAGAAAAATTATCAATGGAACACCGGCCGATGAACCCGAGGCAGAAGCCAACAGCCAATTTGTCGAAATTTGCTTACATCGAAGAAAAGTATTAAGTACACGACATGAAGAGTTAGTAAAATGAATAGATGAGGACATAGATCAATCTTGCAGATACCGAAGAAGGGACAGGTTAGTGGTACACCTGCTATGGCATTCAGGGATATTTTGCTTGTGTATGGCAGACACAGTAGAGGGGAGGAACGACCAGCCAGGGTAGCCGAGAGCGCTAATGCGCTGCTTCCTGGACTCGGGTAGGCGCGCCGGCCCCGGATCGAATCAAAGCCTTCTAGATACAAGGCCTACGCACAGCGGCCATATTGGCACGTGACGTCACAAACTGTTGGACATCTTATCTTCAGTCGGCAGTCCTGTTGGCGTGTATGTTGTGTTGAAAGTGTGTGACAAGTTTTTTTTTTTTTTCATCGTCTACTGACTGGTTTGATGCGGCCCGCCACGAATTCCTTTTCTGTGCTAACCTCTTCATCTCAGAGTAGCATTGCAACCTACGTCCTCAATTATTTGCATGACGTATTCCAATCTCTGTCTTCCTCTACAGTTTTTGCCCTCTACAGCTCCCTCTAGTACCATGGAAGTCATTCCCTCATGCCTTATCAGATGTCCTATCATCCTGTCCCTACTCCTTATCAGTGTTTTCCACATATTCCGATTCTGCGTAGAACCTCCTCATTCCTTACCTTATCAGTCCACCTAATTTTCAACATTCGTCTGTAGCACCACATCTCAAATGCTTCGATTCTCTTCTGTTCCGGTTTTCCCACAGTCCGTGTTTCACTACCATACACTGCTGTACTCCAGACGTACATCCTCAGAAATTTCTTCCTCAAATTAAGGCCGGTATTTGATATTAGTAGACTTCTCTTGGCCAGAAATGCCTTTTTTGCCATAGCGAGTCTGCTTTTGATGTCCTCCTTGCTCCGTCCGTCATTGGTTATTTTACTCCCTAGGTAGCAGAATTCCTTAACTTCATTGACTTCGTGACCATCAATCCTGATGTTAAGTTTCTCGCTGTTCTCATTTCTACTACTTCTCATTAGCTTCGTCTTTCTCCGATTTACTCTCAAACCATACTGTGTACTCATTAGACTGTTCATTCTATTCAGCAGATCATTTAATTCTTCTTCACTTTCACTCAGGATAGCAATGTCATCGGCGAATCGTATCATTGATATCCTTTCACCTTGTATTTTAATTCCACTCCTGAACCTTTCTTTTATTTCCATCATTACTTCCTCGATGTACAGATTGAAGAGTAGGGGCGAAAGGCTACAGCCTTGTCGTACACCCTCCTTAATACGAGCACTTCGTTCTTGATCGTCCACTCTTATTATTCGCTCTTGGTTGTTGTACATATTGTATATGACCCGTCTCTCCCTATAGCTTACCCCTACTTTTTTCAGAATCTCGAACAGAATGTCGAACGCTTTTTTCAGGTCGACAAATCCTATGAAAGTGTCTTGATTTTTCTTTAGCCTTGCTTCCATTATCAGCCGTAACGTCAGAATTGCCTCTCTCGTCCCTTTACTTTACTTGACACGTGAAAGTAACATATATTTCATCGCCTACAGTTCTTCGAAGTATGGGATACAAGTACTGCGTTCCCTTTTGCCAGGGAAATTATAAATCCCAAAAAGGCATGAAAGTGCACATGTTTCGATTTTCCAAATGTGTGAAGTTGAGAAATCGCTGGATTGCAGCTATTCCCAGGCAGGAAATTGTGTCTACGCATCATTCAAGGGTAAGTAAATGACAAAAAATTTGTAGCGTGTTATTTGTTTCCCTTGCACCACATTTGCCAATTGTTTTTAAAAGCAGTTATGAATCATGTACCAGTATCATTTGTTTCTTAATTCTGAACCATTGCTGCGAGGTTAATACAAAGCTGGCTGTGAAATGTATCTCATATTTGCAACTATTGTCACACAGAATAGTTATATAAATTAAATGTTTAGTATTCCTTATCATTCCTACCAGATTACTGAGTTTCCAGTACTTTTATTTGGAAGAGCTACAGCATGATTTTGTTCAGTTTTACATATACAGCTATTCGGAAATAATTTCAATTTGAGTAAACCAACTTAGAAAATTGTTTTAATGAATTCAGTGTTCGACAGATTAAGCAGTATAGAAAGGAGAATTTCGAGGTAAGTGCATCATGATTAAATTAACAGCACTCTGTGACACGAATTTCAGTCAAGGATATAGGAGAAACAATCTTTTCGTGTATAAGGTTCTAAAGTTCTGCAGAAACAGGGAAATAAAATATTTTTGGGTTTTTTGATTTATTAAACATTATATCAGGAGGTACTCCATTTAGTCGAATGATTTGAGTTTCGTGTGAGATCAGCAAATTTTGGAGTGGAGAGGAAAATCTACGAAAATAACCAGGGAAACAAATTCTTAAATTCTGTAGGAGCTCCAGCTGCTTTATTTAAAACCGAAAACGTCTGCTTGTTGTTGCATATTGCCGATTTTTTACTGCAAGAAAGCGTAGCTCCTGAGGTAAAAGACAGAATTTAAAACTACAGTTTGTATTCAAGCCTAGAAACGCGTATTTAAGGCAAATCGTCAAAATAATTTTAAATCTTGAAATAACATAGGGCAGTTTTGTTCAGTTACTTTACGCAATGATACAAATTTCCATACTTTCATTACAAGCACATGTAGGAGAGGAAAGCACCAGTATCTCTATGCGGTCGCAGCTCTAAAACTCGTAAAGTTCGTATAGCTGCAGCGGGAACAGGAGCGTTCCGATACAGACCCGGCCATCAGTATGTGACGTCACAAGTGTGCGCGCAGGCCTGTAGTCTAGGTGGTGTTCATCGAATGCGCCCGGCGTATTACCGACGAGGGCCAATGTGCCGGCCAGCCTGGATGTGGTTTTCAGGCGGTTTTCCACATCCCGGTAGGTGAATACCGGGCTGGTCCCCATTTTCTGCCTCGGTTCCACGGCTCGCAGACATCTGAACACATTCGCACTGTTCCACGGATTACACTCGACGGAGACAATTGGGGATACACTAATTCCGTCCCGGGGGGTACGGGGTGGCGGAAAGGAAGGGCATCCGGCCACCCCTTAAACATTAACGTGACAAATCCGATTACCGATGCCTGACCCTGCGTAAGTGCGGGACAAGGCTCAAGCGGTAGATAGTAGAGGAGAGGAACGGTAGTGCTAGCCAAAGACCTGAATTTGCAAAACAGTTATAATGTGCGCAGTAGAAATGAAAAGATCAGCACAAGAGAGGTAAACGTGGGCGACAGTAGTAAATCAGACGAAAGAATGGCGAGGTAAGAAAAAAGTACAGTGCGCCACACGGCTTTTGATGACATGTACGAGGCTGCCAACACAACTACAGAGGTAAGTGAAACGTAGATGTGCAAAACACGTCGCACTGCGTGGTCGCCACTTGAGCGGACAACACGATAAAAACACGCAGGCAAGCTCGACGGACAAGCTGTACCGGTCTGTCGCGTGGCGGAGGCAAGGCCGCGACGTCCCGAACGGGCCGCGCAGGGGCGGGGAGGGGAGGGGGAGGGGTGCGGAGAAAGTGCCAGCTGACTCGGTCGCTCCGATATAAATTCACAGACGCGGCCGCTTTGCACGAAAAATAAGGCCTCAGTGGAGCCGAGCTGTGCCACCGTTACTCCTTTTTGCTCCGTCAGCTGTTGTAGCTGCCGCTCCTTTTATTAACTCGAGGAAAACAATAAGACGAGGAGAGAGCCGTGGGAAGAGGCAGAGGAGGAGGACAGAGCGAGTGAGAAATGGAGGGAGGGAGAGAGGGGAAGGGAGGAGGAAGTAAAAAGAGACTAGGACGAACTAGTCGTCAACTGGTGCACGAGCCAAGTCGATCTACTGCGCCGTAGGATAGGTCAGGGAGGCGGTGACAGCATAGGCTGGCAGGGGAAGACCGAAAACAAAACGAGCGGCGCAAGTGTGTGCGTGCGTGCGTGCGTGCTTGTGTGTGTGTGTGTGTGTGTGTGTGTGTGTGTGTGGAGTACGCGACCAGCCGATTGAGTGAGCCGGCGTGGTGCCGCGCGTCTGTTTGTTTGCTCGCGCTGGACGGGAAAGGCGAGGAAACAGCCACTGACCGACCTTCTCCACACCCACCCATCCACCCACACACACACACACACACACACACACACACAAACAAACACACACACACACGCGCGCGTGTACGGATACGCTCGGGAGACCGTCCGTCTCCCTCCACCGACTACGTCACTGAGGAAAGGAGAGAGACGCGCATACACAAACAAAACAGACGAGTTTTTAATAAGTGGCCTACATGCGATTCACTGGCCCGGCCGGGTCGCTCTCTACCCCTCCCCACCACCCCGGAAGGAACAGAAAAATAAAAGGTAGGTGCCGTCGCCAACGGAAAGGTGGCCAGCGCCTGTTGAGTAGCTGTGAACTGGTGGAGGGGGTAGGGTGGCGAGAGGGAGACAAGGAAAGGGAACCAGGTTCCTTAATTGTAATAGATTGGCGCGTCTTCTCCGTGTTTACATAATATCTCAGCGCGTTCGAGTCGCCGCGATGGAAAAGGAAAGAGACGAGGAGAAGAGGAGAGAGGGCTGGCTGGGAAAAACGACGACGCGGCGCTGGCTGGGTCGTCCAGTCCCAGTCCTGCGCCGCCCATTTAAAGCGAGCTGCGGCAAAGCAGTGCCAGGCCGGCTCTAGTCGTTTTGTTAGGCCTACGAGCCGAGGTGAAATATGAAGAGATAAAAGAAGACGTGGACGCCGCCTCAAGACTCGTAGTAGTAGCAGTGGTAGTGGTAGCAGCAGCGGCAGCGGCAGACGGCTCTGCCTTGTGGTTTTGTTTGATACGTTTAAAAACAGTACGGCGTGCACGGTGCGGGGAGGGGAAGCGGCTACCCATTCATAGTTGGCTCTGTGTGCGTGTGGGTCGCTGCCCGGGATTGTTTTGCGTGCCGGCGGGTGCGTCACGCACTAGCGCGCGCCCAGGATGCGTGCACTGTCTGTCTGTGTGTGTGGACAGGAACTAGGCGGGTGCATTGTGCTACTGCGTGGGGCGCAACGACGGAAAGACACACCTATGATCGGTGCCAACAACGCAGCACGACAACACTTTCCACAGTATTTTGTTTTCTTTTTGATCCTTTTTTTTCTTTTTTTCTCAAAACATCGACATATACAGGCTGTACCATAAGGTGTCTTGAAAGGAGGCTATAAGATGAACATCAATAAAAGCAAAACGAGGATAATGGAATGTAGTCGAATTACGTCTGGTGATGCTGAGGGAATTAGACTAGGAAATGAGACACTTAAAGTAGTAAAGGAGTTTTGCTATTTGGGGAGCAAAATAACTGATGATGGTCGAAGTAGAGAGGATATAAAATGTAGACTCGCAATGGCAAGGAAAGCGTGTCTGAAGAAGAAAAATTTGTTAACATCGAGTATAGATTTAAGTGTCAGGACGTCGTTTCTGAAAGTATTTGTATGGAGCGTAGCCATGTATGGAAGTGAAACATGGACGATAAATAGTTTGGACAAGAAGAGAATAGAAGCTTTCGAAATGTGGTGCTACACAAGGATGCTAAAGATTAGATGGGTAGATCACATAACTAATGAGGAGGTATTGAATAGGATTGGGGAGAAGAGGAGATTATGGCACAACTTGAAGAAGGGATCGGTTGGTTGGACATGTTCTGAGGCATCAAGGGATCGCCAATTTAGTATTGGAGGGCAGTGTGGAGGATAAAAATCGTAGAGGGAGACCAAGAGACGAATACACTAAGCAGATTCAGAAGGATGTAGGCTGCAGTACGTACTGGGAGATGAAGAAGCTTGCACAGGATAGACTGGCATGAAGAGCTGAATCAAACCAGTCTCAGGACTAAAGATCACAACAACAACATCATAACTAATAATGAAAAAATGAAAACTGATGTAGGCTTAAGTAGCTACAGGGTAACACAAAAGACCGCTAATTATATGAATGCCTGGTTTGGCCGGCCGAGGTGGCCCAGCGGTTCTAGGCGCTACAGTCTGGAACCTCGCGACCGCTACGGTCGCAGGTTCGAATCCTGCCTCGGGCATGGATGTGTGTGATGTCCTTAGGTTAGTTAGGTTTGAGTAGTTCTAAGTTCTAGGGGACTGATGACCTCAGAAGTTAAGTCCCATATTGCTCAGAGCCATTTGAACCATTTGCCTGGTTTGTTTGTTCTTACGGACTTGTCTGACAGAACAGACACCACCCATTCATGTAACTGCTTCGCCCTGATGGACAACGACCCCACCACTTTCAGGGCGGATGCAGAATTATGTTCGACCTCCTGCGGGAATCTCAATGCACCGACTATGAGACGGGGACTGTGCGTAGGTGGCGCTAGGTGGGAATGTGGTTTGGCTGAGAGGTGTGCCGAAATTGTCCGTATAACGGCGATAAACACTTTGTCCAGCTTGGGCAGTGGTTAACACAGCTGCCTAGTTAGCTGCAGATCCCGGGTTCCCATCCCAGTCTCGCACACATTTACACTCGTCCTCTTGATTTAGTTTTAGTTATGTCATGTTCCGTAGATCATTTTCCCGATTATTTTATCTATATAATGTAGAACAAGTCAGATTACAAGATATATATATACACACACACACGAATAGTGCTAATATTAATATTAATGAAATTTTTAGTTCTACACATGCAACTACAGTTAGAGGTACACTTTTTTTTACCGTTTCTGAGACATAAACTCGTCCATGGAGTAGAAGGAGTTGTCCAAAAGAAATGATTTTAAACTATCTTTAAAAGTTGATCTGCTACCTGCCCTGGAACCGCGCGATCGCTACAGTCGCAGGTTCGAATCCTGCCTCGGGCATGGATGTTTGTGATGTCCTTAGGTTAGTTAGGTTTAAGTAGTTCTAATTTCTGGTGGACTGATGACCTCAGCAGTTAAGTCCCGTAGTGCTCAGAGCCATTTTTTTGCTACCTGCCAGACACTTTATGTTGTTGAACAAATGATCAAAGATTTTTGTTGCTGAATAAGTACCCTTTTTTGAGCAACTGACAGCTTCAGTAACGGATAGGAAAGGTCATTTTTCCCTCTAGTGTTGTACGTATGAACATCTCTGTTCTTCGTGAATTGTGATGGGTTATTTGTAACGAATTTCATTAGCGAATATATGTACTCTGATGGTGCAGTTAAAATACCTAACTCCTTGAAAAGGTGCCTACATGACGCCCTTGGGTGAACATCACTAATTATTCTCACTACTCTCTTTTGTACAATCAATACTTTATCTGTAAGTGGTGAGTTACCCCAGAAAACTATTCCATAAGACAATATTGAGTGGAAATATGCAAAGTACGTTAGGAGGCTGATCTATTTATTACCAAGACTAGCGATTATACGAAGAGCGAAACAAGCTGAACTTAGTTGTTTTAGAAGCCCAGTTATATGCTTCTTTCAGTTCAAGTTGTCATCAATGTGAACACCCAAAAATTTGGAGAAATCTACCCTGTTAACTGAGCCCTGTTCATATGCTACATGAATTGTCGGTATGACTCTATTCGGTGTACAGAACTGGATATAGTGAGTTTTTTCAAAATCAAGGGAGAGTCCATTTTCTGAGAACCACTAATAATGCTTTGAAAGACATCATTAACAATATCTTCAGCTGCTTTTTCTGGAATTGGATTTATTATAACACTTGTGTCATCTGCAAAAAGTACTAGTTCCGCCTGCTGAACGTAAAGTGGGAGGTCATTCACATGAATAAGGAGCAGCAGAGGACCTAAAATTGATCCCTGTGGGACTCCCTTTGTGATAACTCCCCATTCACTAGAATTTACCACCCTCCCAACATTATTTGTGCTATTGAGCACAACGTTTTGCTTTCTGTTCATTAAGTATGATTCAAACCAGCTGTGTGTACAGCCTTCAATTCCATAAATCCTGAGTTTTTCTAAGAGTGTGATTCTGTATAAAGTCCCGATGAAGCTGACATCATTCCCTTTCTCGCCATCTTCAGTTGACACAAAGTCCGTTAACTTCTGAAAATTTAATACTTCACTGAATAATGTAAGCAAAGAGGCAAAAATTTACTCACATGCTTGAAATGATATGGCGCTATATTGATACCAAAAAATAGTTCACAAAATTACCAACAAATGGTGCTTCACGTGACACAAAAGCAATACTTAGCATAACAATTGACTTTTGCCAAAGATGATGTTCTTTATAACAAATACTCAAAATGTCGGCTGTCGTAAGTTAGTTTAAGTTAGTAATGTGTAGGCTTAGGGACCGATGACGTCAGTAGTTTGGTCCCATAAGACCTTTCCAAAAAAATTTTCTGATGTCTTTTAGTATCCCTAATGAGGTCAGAAGATTGTGGTGGACTTGCGACTTCAGGTAACCCCACAGCCAATAATTACACGGATTGAGGTCTGGTGAACTAGGAGGGCAAGCATGGCGGAAGTAGCGGCTCAGCACGCGATCCTCACCAAACGATGTGCGTAAGAGATCTTTCACACTTGTAGCAATATGGGGTGGAGCGCCATACTGCATAAGAGTCGTCCCTTCGAGCAGGTGTTTATCAGCCAGGCTTGGGATGAGGCGTTTCTGTAACATATCGGCGTATCTCCTAACGGGTACGCTGACAGGTAGAAAAGTAGCACCCCGCATTTCCTCAAAGAAAACGGGTCCGATGACGATTTACGTGGTAAATCCAAACCGTGACTTTCTCGTCATGCAGTGGGTTTTGCAGGACAATTCTAGAATTTTCCATAGCCCAAATCTGCCGTTGCGAGTGTTGACACACACTCAGAGCGCGCCCTCTGTTGACCAGTTCTTGCACTTGTTTCCGGTTTCAATAGCACCCCATGTCATCTCACATATGTGTGTCAATTTTTACCTCTGCCTGCATTATTCCGTGAATCAGTACATTTTCAAATGTTTATGAACTTTTGCGTCACCCTGTATACCACAATAAGTGCAAAAGCGATCAAGTAACCACGGGTCCACAATCGAGACATTTTCGAAATAACTATGCATCCACTGACATTAGTACTTAGTTTTTTTATTTAATTGTGCATTTATTTCAGCTGGAAAGCCTGGCACGCCCACCAGGGCTGCCTCCTTTGCCAGGACCAGCCCTCCATTCCACGTCCACGACTTTCCAATCTCACCTGCCCATGTCGGACTACGTTTTTATGCCGGACAGAAGAGTACTGTTACCGTGGCAGGGTGGTATGGGACTCCAAGTCCCACCGCCACTCCTCCAAAGTGTATTGCAGTGACGCACTGTCCTGAAGTTTATATTTACTGGCTCATCAACACACACCGCGGTAGGCTGGTGATGCTGTAGTGTACCGTATCACAATTAAAAAAAAAGCTGGAAAGACGAGGACCATTAGCCCCTGTTTAGGGATGGTAAAAACCGTCCTGTTCAAACCGAAAGCCGCTCGTGGTAGCCGTGCGGTCTCAGGCTCCTTGTCACGGTTCACGCGGCTCCCCCGTCGGAGGTTCGAGTCCTCCCTCGGGCATGGGTGTGTGCGTTGTCCCTAGCGTACGTTAGTTTAAGTAGTGTGTAAGTTTAGGGACCGATGACCTCAGCAGTTTGGTCCCAGAGACCTTACCACAAATTAAAACCGAAAGCGATATTTAAGTTCCGAATAGCCGATACTTTACGGTATTTGTTTAGTGTCGTTTATAAACAAGTTTTTTCTGTCAATTACTTTTTACTAATCAGGTAAAACACCGGTATATCAGTTTACCATAGCAGTGCTGCTAAAATTTTTTTCTTTATAAATGAGTAGCATTATTCCTAATATTTCCATTACTTTAAAATACTAGGTCGTTGTAGAAAATAGGAAAAGCGATCAGTCCTATTTTAATAAAAACGCTAACATTTAGAATCTAGCAACAAACGCCTGACATTAGTCTCGGTACAGTTCTGCTGAGACAATGATGTACATAGCTACCAGCTGCAGTGTGGCGTGCCCTATTAGACATGTATTTTCATGTGGGAGACGTGCCTTCACGTGGGCTGTACGGTAGTTTCTAGCTACCGTAGGCAGACATCAGATGTATTGCATAGTGGCAGCATAGCCTGCAAGTATTCAACTACACTGAACTGTTGTTAGAAATTTTGGATATTTTAATATCTTTCGACGAGGCTCTAATGCAGTTTTCTGGAAGCGGGTACGTTGCATCTAGTGACCATTCTCGAAAAAACGTGAAGAAACATAAATTGTGTAGGCAAAGCGCTATCTCAGAAACTTCTAAGCAGCCTTAAAGACAGAAGGGCAAAAGCATTACACTGTCAGATCCACTGTTTAAAAAATATGTGTCTCAACCACGACATTGCAGGCAAAGCCATTACAAACTTGACCCAAGAGTTAAATAACTATTTTGACGAAATCGGTAAACTTTCACCTTCGTTTCGAGGGAAAAGGTCAGAACCGCAAAGGAGTAAGCTAGTGGCGCCTGAAAGTTTTTTTCCGAACGAAATAGAGCTTTACTCCCAATTCGGTTTTACAAAGAGTACCCTACGGCAGTGGCTCCTTACCTCCTCTGCATTTATCGTGAATCGTCCAGCACAAAGTCAGCCGGCCGCGGTGGCCGTGCGGTTCTAGGCGCTCCAGTCCGGAGCCGCGCTGTTGCTACGGTCGCAGGTTCGAATCCTGCCTCGGGCATGGGTGTATGTGATGTCTTTAGGTTAGTTAGGTTTAAGTAGTTCTAAGTTCTAGGGGACTGATGACCACAGCAGTTGAGTCCCATAGTGCTCAGAGCCATTTTTGAACCAGCACAAAGTCCCAAGCGATGGAAAAAAGCTCAGATGACTCCAGCAGATAAGAACTGTAAAAGAACCGACCCGCGAAGTTACAGACCAATATCCCTAACTTCGGTATGCTGCAGAATCCTTAAAGATATTCTCAGTTCGAATATATTAAACTTTCTTGAGACTAAGAAGCTTATGTCCACGAATCATTACGGTTTTAGAAAGCATGATATACTGCTAATTATGGATGAAGGACGATGGTCAGATTCCACATTTCTAGATTTTCGGAAAACATTTTACACGGTGTCTAATTGCCGGCTGTTAATGAAGGTATGAGTATACGGCATAAATTAACAGATATGTGAGTGGCTCGAAAACTTCTTAAATAACACAACCCAGTATGTCGGCCGCGACGGCGAGCGTTCATCAGAGAAAAGAGTATCGCCAAGAGTGCCCCAGGGACGCGTGCTAGGACCGCTGTTGTTCTTTATATACATAAATGATTTGGCGGACAGAGTGATCAGCAATCTGCGGTTTTTTGCTGATGATAGTGTGGTGTACAGTAAGGAATCGAAGTTGAGTGTGATTGTAGGAAAATACAAGACGACTTAGACAAAATTTCTAGGTGGTGCTTGCTGTCGTGCGCCCATCCCAACATCTCCACATATAGTTGGTGTGTTGAGTGTCAGCTAGTTCTAAATGTGGAAAAATGTAAATTAACGCTGATGAGTACGAAGAACAAACCTGTAATGGTCGGATACAGTATTACTAGTGACCTGCTTGACACAGTCAGGTCGTTTAAAATATATGGACGTAACGTTGCAGAGCGATATGACATGGAACGAGCTTGTCAGAACTGGGCTAGGGAAGGCTAATGGTCGACTTCGGTTTATTGGGAGAATTTTAGAAAAGAGTGGTTCATTTTAAAAGTAGATCGCATGTAGGACTTGATGTGACCTATTCTTCAGTACTGCTCGTGTGTCTGGGATCCGTGCCAAGTCAGATTGAAGGAGGACATCGAAGCAGTTCAGAGGCGTACTGCTAGACTTGTTACCGGTAGGATCAAACAAAATATAAGCGTTACGAATATGCTTCTGGAACTCAAATGGAAATCTCTGGAGGGAAGGCGACCTTCTTTTCGAGAGACACTATTGAGAAAATTTAGAGAACCGGCATTTGAAGCCGACTGTCATAAGATCCTCTTGCCACCAACATATATTACGCATACAGGCCACGAAGATACGAGAAATTAAGGCTCACTTGGAGGCATATAGGTATTGGTTTTTCCCTTGTGAATGGAACACGAAAGGAAATGAGTAGTAGTGGTACAGGGTACTCTCCGCCAATTAGTGTACGCTGGCTTGCTGAGTATGTTTGTGAAGACTCGACAATAATTATAACCAGTAGATTAATCTTTCTTAAAATTTTAACTAGTGTCATGTAATTGTTCCTTGTAAATATTGTATTTTACCTACAATCTCCTCCCCCCCCCCCCCCAAGAACCATGGACCTTGCCGTTGGTGGGGAGGATGCGTGCCTCAGCGATACAGATAGCCGTACCGTAGGTGCAACCACAACGGAGGGGTATCTGTTGAGAGGCCAAACAAACGTGTGGTTCCTGAAGAGCGGCAGCGGCAACAGGGGCAACAGTATGGATGATTGATCTGGCCTTGTAACACTAACCAAAACGGCCTTGCTGTGCTGGTACTGCGAACGGCTGAAAGCAAGGGGAAACTACAGCCGTAATTTTTCCCGAGGGCATGCAGCTTTACTGTATAGTTAAATGATGATGGCGTCCTCTTGGGTAAAATATTCCGGAGGTAAAATAGTCCCCCATTCGGATCTCCGGGCGGGAACTACTCAGGAGGACGTCGTTACCAGGAGAAAGAAAACTGGCGTTCTACGGACTGGAGCGTGGAATGTCAGATCCCTTAATCGAGCAGGTAGGTTAGAAAATTTAAAAAAGGAAATGGATAGGTTAAAGTTAGATATAGAGGGAATTAGTGAAGTTCAGTGGCAGGAGGAACAAGACTTTTGGTCAGGCGAATACAGGGTTATAAATACAAAATCAAATAGGGGTAATGCAGGAGTCGGTTTAATAATGAATAAAAAAATAAGAGTGCGGGTAAGCTACTACAAACAGCATAGTGAACGCATTATTGTGCCCAAGATAGACAAGAAGCTCATGCCTACTACAGTAGTACAAGTTTATATGCCAACTAGCTCTGCAGATGACGAAGAAATTGAAGAAATGTATGATGAAATAAAAGAAATTATTCAGATAGTGAAGGGAGATGAAAATTTAATAGTCATGGTTGACTGGAATTCGGTAGTAGGAAAAGGGAGAGAAGGAAACGTAGTAGGTGAATATGGATTGGGGCTACGAAATGAAAGAGGAAGCCGCCTGATAGAATTTTGCACAGAGCACAACTTAATCATAGCTAACACTTGGTTCAAGAATAATAAAAGAAGGTAGGTAAAAAGACGAGGGCTAGTAGAAATCCTTGGGTAACAGAAGAAATATTGAATTTAATTGATAAAAGGAGAAAATACAAAAATGCAGCAAATGAAGCAGTCAAAAAGGAATAAAAACGTCTCAAAAATGAGATCGACAGGAAGCGCAAAAATGGCTAAGCAGGGATGGCTAGATGCAAATGTAAGGATGTAGAGGCTTATCTCACTAGCAGTAAGATAGATACTGCTAGAGGAAAATTAAAGAGACCTTTGGAGAAAAGAGAACCACTTGTATGAATATCAAGAGCTCAGATGGAAACCCTGTTCTAAGCAAAGAAGGGAAACTAGAAAGGTGGAAGGAGTATATAGAGGGTATACACAAGGGCACAGCACAGCAGCGCGTGATTAGCCGAGCGGTCTAGGCGCTGCAGTCATGGACCGTGCGGCTGGTCCGGGCGGAGGTTCCAGTCCTCCCTCGGGCATGGGTGTGTGTGTTTGTCCTTAGGATAATTTAGGTTCAGTGGTGTGTAAGCTTAGGGACTGATGACCTTAGCAGTTAAGTCCCATAAGATTTCACACACATTTGAACATTTTTTGAACACTTGAGGACAATATTATGGAAATGGAAGAGGATGTAGATGAAGATGAAATGGGAGATACGATACTGCGTGAAGAGTTTGACGGAGCACTGAAAGACCTGAGTCGAAACAAGGCCCCGGGAGTAGACAAGATTTCATTGGAACTGCTGACGGCCTTGGGAGAGCCAGTCCTGACAAAACTCTACCACCTGGTAAGCAAGATGTATGAGACAGGCGAAATACCCTCAGACTTCAAGAAGAATACAATAATTCAAATCCCAAAGAAACCAGGTGTTGACAGATGTGAAACTTACCGAACAATCAGTTTAATAAGTCACGGATGCAAAATACTAACGCGAATTCTTTACAGGCGAATGGAAAAACTGGTAGAAGCCGACATCGGGGAAGATCAGATTGGATTCCGTAGAAATATTGGAACACGTGAGGCTATACTGACCCTACGACTCATCTTAGAAGCTAGATTAAGGAAAGGCAAACCTACGTTTCCTGCATTTGTAGACTTAGAGAAACCTTTTGACAATGTTGACTGGAATATTTCAAATTCTGAAGGCGGCAGGGGTACAATACAGGGAGCGAAAGGCTATTTACAATTTGTACAGAAACCAGATGGCAGTTATAAGAGTCGAGGGGTATGAAAAGGAAGCAGTGGTTGGGAAGGGAGTGAGACAGGGTTGTAGCCTCTCCCCGATGTTATTCAATCTGTATATTGAGCAAGCAGTAAAGGAAACAAATGAAAAATTCGGAGTAGGTGTTAAAATCCATGGAGAAGAAATAGAAACTTTGAGGTTCGCCGATGACATTGTAATTCTGTCAGAGACAGCAAAGGACTTGGAAGAGCAGTTGAACGGAATGGACAGTGTCATGAAAGGGGGGTATAAGATGAACATCAACAAAAGCAAAACGAGGATAATGGAATGTAGTCGAAATACGTCGGGTGGTGCTGAGGGAATTAGATTAGGAAATGAGACACTTAAAGTAGTAAAGGAGTTTTGCTATTTGGGGAGCAAAATAACTGATGATGGTCGAAGTAAAGAAGATATAAAATGTAGACTGGCAATTGCAAGGAAAGCTTTTCTGAAGAAGAGGAATTTGTTAACATCGAGTATAGATTTAAGTGTTAGGAAGTCATTTCTGAAAGTATATGTATGGAGTGTAGCCGTGTATGGAAGTGAAACATGGACGATAAATAGTTTGCACAAGAAGAGAATAGAAGCTTTCGAAATGTGGCGCTACAGAAGAATGCTGAAGATTAGATGGGTAGATCACATAACTAATGAGGAAGTATTGAATAGGATTGGGGAGAAGAGAAGTTTGTGGCACAACTTGACTAGAAGAAGGGATCGGTTGGTAGAACATATTCTGAGGTATGAAGGGATCACCAATTTAGTATTGGAGGGCAGCGTGGAGGGTAAAAATCGTAGAGGGAGACCAAGAGATGAATACACTAAACAGATTCAGAAGGATGTATGTTGCAGTAGGTACTGGGAGACGAAGCTTGCACAGGATAGAGTAGCATGGAGAGCTGCATCAAACCAGTCTCAGGACTGAAGACCACAGCAACAACAATCTACTATCTAATTTGTCGATTTCAGTTATCTGAAGGAGCATTTATTTTTGCCAGCAAAGAGTCAAATTCATTCAAATTAATGTTAAAAAGTAAATTAATATATTTGTCTACAAAACAAGTTTTTCTTTCGAAGGCAGGCCAGAGTGGCCGAGCGGTTCTAGGCCCTATAGTCTGCAACCGCGCGACGGTTCTAGGCCTTACAGTCTGGAACCGCGCGACCGCTACGGGCGCAGGTTCGAATCCTGCCTCGGGCATGGTTGTGTGTGCTGTCCTTAGGTTAGTTAGGTTTAAGTAGTTCTAAGTTCTAGGGGACTGATGTCCTCAGAAGTTAAGTCCCATAGTGCTCAGAACCATTTGAACCATTTTTTTTCTTTCGAAGCTATTAAAGAAAAAGAATTCAATAAATGTTACACGAAAGCTTATTATTTATCAGTCATTTCTATGAAGTAATAAAATAGAAAGGAAAATATGGCAACAGTAATAAAACACAAATTTAACAGTTCATTGATTGTTACGAAGTGCCTTCATCTGGAAACAGACAGCTTCACAGCAAATGCACCGATCTCCAACCTCAATGTTCATCTTTTTGCACTCAATATTCGTAATGCCCAAATAGTGAAATGACTCTCTATTACAACATGAGGTTTTGAGCAGAGATTCAAAAAATTTGAATCGATAGGAGAGCATAAGTGATTTTTTGTGGTATTCAATCTTTCGTTCCTTTTCTAGAGTAGCAGTGAACGGTGGACGGACAATGGTTTCTTTTGTTTACCTGTTGATATTTTGATACCACGCGTCTGCAAACGTAAACTGCAGAAGTCTGTGGAAGTCTTAGAATCCTTCAGTCTTTCTACAACGTCTGCGTTTATTTACTGCAAATAATAGCAATAAAAAACGAAAATCTTTTTATGTCAGAAACCATTGATTTTAAGCAGTTTAACAGTCACTGTAAACTTGAGATGAAAAAACTGGCACAACCGAAAACCGGTTGTTTCATCAAAAACCGCCGTCCCTGTCCTCTTACCAGGAGCCTCATTCGGTCAACATTACTGTTTGTACAGAAGGGGAGAGTGTTTTACATGGAGGATAGTGTAGGCATACACGATTTTTTTTTGTCGGTACTTCAGTCTGCTCCCTGATTATAGAATCGCATTAAGGAATGCGCACTAGAAGGAAGGAAGGCAGTCTGGGGTTTAAAGTTCTGTCAACATCGAAGTCATTAGAGACAGAGCACAAGTCAAAGATGGGGAAGGAAATTCGCTGTGCTCTTTCAGAGGAACCATCCCGGCACTTGCCTGGAGAGATTTAGTGATATCGCGTAAAACCTAAATCTGGATGGCCGGCCGCGGGTTGTACAGTCGTCGTCTCAAAAGCCAGTCCAATGTGCTAGCCACTCCGTCGCACTAGATACAGCCATCAGCAGTTTACGCCAGTTTCTACGATTTTGTTGTTCCTGTACATGAGAATGTGCTTTGTGCAGCCTTTGTAAATATTTTTGCGTTCTACAAATTCGAATGTTGTATGATACATTGAAGGTATTTGCAGTATATTGTCAGTTCCTCTGGTACAAAATTTCATACTCAGTAAAATGCTATACATCTTCACAACTTTACTTGTCTTGGAAATTTGTATTAGTTTCCAGTAGCTGCTGTTTCAACATGTATTTAACTTGTAGCTGGTTTGTGATAATAAATCTGCTTAATTTAATTTCGCTTATTGATTGGTGCAGTGCTTAGCACACTGTACTCGCTTTCGGAAGGCGACGATTCAAATCCGGGCACGGCCATGCTGATTTAGGTTTTCCGTGATTTCCCTAAATCGCTTCAGGCAAATGGTTCCTATGAAAGGGTACGGCTGACTTCCTTCCCCATCCTTGACACATTCCGATGGAACCGATGACCTCGCTGTTTGATTCCGTCTCCCGAATCTACCAACTAACTTACTGATTATTGCTGTTGTTAGTGGTCGGGGGAAGGGGGGTGGGGGGGGGGGGGGGAGGGAGAATGAGAGTGCTTGCTTGCTAATGTACACGATGTTAATGGGTTATATAAAATGGCCCTATACATCTGGCGTAATTAATATCATTCCCAACCAAGTTAATAATCTTTGTAAGAAATTTTCGTTGAAACGAACAGGGCAGTGTGACGGCAACCTAATATCTACAGAATTCATCCCGGACGTCACTCGCAGCTTTACCAGATATTCTTGATTTGCGCCGTAACTTCAGCATCCCTATATCGTCTTTGGCTAGCGTCCTCCATGATCCTGAAATAACAATGCCATCTTGTGTATCACTATCTAATGTTCCGTAAGGCGCGTAAAGAGTTCTTGAATTACTGCTTTTCTTTAAAAAAAAAAAAGTGTAGGTACACCCGCAAATGAGATAGTTTCTGAGTTTTCAACATTTATCATTAACGGTTTTCGAAACAAAAGAATGCTAATAATCAGAAAGTATTTTCCATTACTCTTGGTGCGCCTGCGTGTCTGTAATTGTATATTCTATTCTTAGAAACCTTTTGTTGATGTTCGGAATAAGGCTTCTTAACCTGTACCTGTAGGGGAAATGCATCATCATCCAATAAAACGTAAGGAGATAATACTTCAATCGCGAAGAGAGACTGAGGAGCCGGCAATGTGATTTCTTTTTTCATTAGTTTCTGTTAAAACGAAGTTTGGCGAAACACTCCCACGTCATAAATCCTCCCTTGACAACCAATTGTGACATACAAAAAACAATCATTAGAATCTGTAATCCCCACAGAAACACTCCTGCAAGATCCTTTGTAAGTAAAGAACAAACTGCCATTGTTCATTGGGCTGTGAGATACTATGCGTATTTCACAGCTCCGAGACAGTTTGGGTAGCTCCAGGCTTTCTCGAAATCATTAGCTATTACCCTCACTTTCATTTGGTATAATCTGTAAAATAAATAAAAAAATCACTTTCTTATTTTAAGTGAACGAATTAACTCTAGTTTGTATTTCTTCCTTTTTAGGAAGAAGACGATTTGATGTCTGATATACCTGAGAGTCAGCTTATTACTCCACCAGCTGCCAGAAGCAAATAAAATCTGATGCTGTTACAAATTTTTCAAGAAATGAAAGAAGCATAAAACAAATTATTCCTCCCAAGAAGAGAACTAAAAGACATACACCAGCATCGACATATTCAAGGCGCGAAGAAGAAGCACGTGCTGTATAATAACGATCAAAGAAGAGGGATGAACGAACGACTTACGGTGAACATGTCGCTAACGAACTGCGTGATCTTCAGCCTAAAGCAAGGATCATTGTGAAACAATTTATCAACGACATACTGTTTGAAGCACATACGGGAATATGCAACAATTATATCGTGGGAATACGACGAGTACTTCCACAACTACAAGCAGTCCATCTTCCATTCAATTTCTTATCATCCAGAGCTACAAGAGCAACCAAATGGTTATGAGTTGTAATACTTACAAAATTATTAACACTTTAATAAACAAATCAAAAGTTTACTGTGTAGCTTTGTATTTGTCAGTTAAGGTTTAATATATATATTTCATTGAATAAATAAATAACAAACTACTTTATTCTTTCACTAACCTTACTTCAGTTCTACAAAAATACAAACGTTATTCATAAAAGGTTCAACTTTTATAAACTTACCTTCACAAAATCTCGCAGACCGTTGATAAAGGCTCCGCATACTTCTGGTATTATGCAACAAATACCTGGTACCGAAATTCTGAAGAGATACATAAGAGATGCACGACTATCTCCACTATTTTGTTTTTTAACCAAAACATGTTTCACTGCAGTTGCAGCATCTTCAGTGGGCTTTTATTTTTCATCTGTTTACCACACGGTGTGGTTTTCTGATGTGTTGTGTCTCTACAGTGACTGTTTTGTTCCACGGTTTGTCATGACAGTTTGGAACAAAACAGTCACTGTAGAAACACAACAGAAGAAACACACCATGTGGTAAACAAATGAAAAATAAAAACCCACTGAAGATGCTACATCTGGAGTGAAACATGTTTGGGTTAAAAAACAAAATTGTGTTTTACTAAAGGCTGAACCCTATCCAAAAACATACGTATTGTTAAAACAAACACGGAGGAAAGAAAAGAGCTTCAACACCAAGATGATTATCTCCATTATATCTGAAAGTCAACAATACTAGAACTGGTATCGCATCACAACAGTTAGCGTCTGTTTTTTTCAGCCAAGGAATGACGTTTTCGACTAGTAATCAAACTCCTGCCTGCTCATACGTCTGAAATTTTTGGACAAACTACCATAATTTGAAATAAGTTTCTCGTGAAAATTCTTGCGATTTTCTCTTCTTCTAACA
Organism: Schistocerca piceifrons; assembly: GCF_021461385.2. Classification (NCBI taxonomy): domain Eukaryota; kingdom Metazoa; phylum Arthropoda; class Insecta; order Orthoptera; family Acrididae; genus Schistocerca; species Schistocerca piceifrons. The sequence continues at coordinate 773,008,154 of NC_060140.1, read as the reverse complement.
AATAACTCTGGTGCACCACCTACGCTTTTTCCATTTTCATCTTTTATTGCCATTCACGAGGATCAAATCAGCAGCAGCTGCCATTGTTCCGATGACATGACGCATACTACTGGCTGACTATCGTTGAATAACTTGAAATGCTTTTGCCTCATGCTACAAGCAACGGCAAGTAGCAACTGACAACTGACAACAAGATAGTCGACGTATGAAGACTCTCGGCAACATCTAGCCACAAAAAAACACGTGTGATATGCCACATGCTACTTGCTGTGCCTCAGTGGAAGCGTTCCTTACGTGCAGGTGGCAGTTCGGTTGTTCTCCTTCCAGTAAAAAAATAAAATTTTCGGAGCGTTCTCACAATTACGGAAAAAAAACAGATGTTCAACATACCCTGGTGTGAGGTTCCTGCAATCGTCTTTTCTGCAAAGAAGAACGTCCCAAAGTCTGATTTCCTGAAAGTGAGCAAAACACATGAAGTTTTTGAGTGTCTGTCTATAGTATGATGCTAATGCGTTCTCCATACGCTTACGTTGAGTCGGATCAGTTGTCCACTTAAATGGAATGTAAACTCATCACTCAACGCTGAAAGGGAAAGTAAATTGTTGTCTACCATCTCTATGTTAAGAATGAATTCGAAAAACTATACGCTTTAATTTGTCAGCATCAGAAGAGCTTGTAGCAGTTAAATCCTGTACGGTTTCAGACTGAAACGTCGCTACAAAACACGCCAGATAGACACATGAAGAATGACCTACTCTCGGCTGAAAAAACTCTGCTGTATGTGGTCTCTGCCTTGATCGAACTCATGGTGGCGACCGGAGGATTTTCCCTCTCACAAACAGCCAGTGTTAGAAACTCGTGGTGCCATCTTCGAATATTTAGAGCTGTCAGATATTCAGTACCGTACTTGGAAGGAAAATCACGCTAAACAATTAAATGAATTTCGTATGTTGATATGGTGAACACACAACGTCTTCTGTTGCCTTGTTGGCATCACGGTTCGACACACTTTGGGTAATGAACGAACCAGCGAGTTAGCTGCTCCGGGGAGACCACTACGGGCAACCACAACAACCAACAAATTACAAGTGGCGCCTACATAAACTACTAATTTCATTGCGTAATTTAAAATTCAACTCAAGTTTCTATCTTCATCCGTGTATAAAAAGTAGTCTTGCCGCCGGCCGCTGTGGCCGAGCAGTTCTAGGCGCTTCAGCCCGGAACCGCGCTTCTGCTACGGTCGCAGGTTCGAATCCTGCCTCGGGCGTGGATGTGTGTGATATCCTTAGGTTAGTCGGTTTAAGTAGTTCTAAGTCTAGGGGACTGATGACGTCAGAAGTTAAGTCCCATAGTGCTTAGAGCCATTTTTTGTAGTAGTTCAAGATCGACTGAATCTTTTTGAAACACTGCCTATTAGTGACGTGAGTACCCAAACAATGTGCTGTAGGCACAGAGCAAGAGATAAAGGTATGGAGCATAGGGAACGTTGACAGACAGAAACAGCTTCCAAAATCACTCGTCAATTGCTCTTGACCGTATACTGAATATCTCGGAGGAGAGATGATCCAACTTCTACACATAACAACATGAAAAGATATATCATCTAAAATTCCGATAGATTGTACCTTGTTCGTGTTCTATAGACTATTCTATGGTGCAAGTGTACACGTAAACTACCAAGACACAGGGTAATGAGATTTTAAATGTGATTCTGGTGGTTGCTGTGGCCGAAAAGTCTTAGCAATAAAAATATAAACAGATGGCAAGGCGTACAGTTATATTGGTAACATCCTTTGTCTATTATAGGTAGTTATTATTACCAATCATCGTTGTTAGCATTAATATTAGAGACAATGTTTTTTCGTACCCACACAAGGCAACATTTCATGATTTTCAGTACTGCGTATTTGTTTCCTGTTTTCTTCAATAACAGAGTTATTACACTACATTAATTTTCCATGAAGGGGTCCTTTACAGCTTTCTGCGACAGTAAAGGAGGAGTGATTTGCATGTAGTTTGTAAAAAATAATCAGTGAAATATTTTCACAGCAATTATTACTCACAATTTAAGTGTGGCAAACGTATCTTTAGTAACATACTTTTATATCCTGGTTGAATAGTGTCCTGCTAATATCTTTGCTAAAAGAACATTGCTACATTCCTTTTGGCCAAATTGTCTATATCATAGCAAAGCTTATGATTTAATAGGAGCAATGTCTGCGTATTGCTACTTATTTATTGAAAGAACACAAAGTGACTGAAAATTTTCACAACAACTTTAGTGAGTGAGTTCAGATGTATTGATTACAAATTTTTAATTGTAATTTTACTAGTGAGTATGAAGAGTAACGTTTCTAAAATTACAATTTTCTTGCCCCTGTGATGTTACTACTTAAGCTGCACGCCTTACAGCTACATGGATATATAAATATAAAAAGTATAATACGTTTATCCGGAGCGACTATCAGCGTCAAATTGAGTGAATTTATGGACAACGCCTGATGGCGCTCTACCCGCAGCACGGACGCCCTGCGGGTTGCGTCACCGTCCCCGGAACCTGAACTTGAAAACATATTCCTCCACCGAGCCGTCAGCGTCTGCGTTATTTCCGCTGGACGCACTCCTTGTTCTCTACTGTAGCGCATTTCCTCCACGCGTCGACTCTTATCTTTAGGAAGTGCTCTGTGTGAACGTCTCCTCGGATGCAGTCCTTCAGAAATCGTAAAAGAAAGGTCGTACTTGCCGCACATCTCTTCCAGTTCACGGTTGAGGCGCTCGTATATCGCGCGTAATACATGTGCTGCCTGATAAAAAGGGCACATCGAGGGCGCGTCTCCAACTCCGGCAAATCAGGAAGACCTTCACCAAGTGCAGGAAAAGAGCAGTCGCCATGTCAGGCAGTAATTTCGTTACGTCCGGACCTTGCAGTCCGCGATATGTGGCCGTGTCCACTTTTCGGAACAGTAAACTCCACGTGTACGGTATCACGGGCTATCGCAAGGAGAAGTCACAAGTTTCACTGCTGACCTTCAAATGTTTATTCCCCCGCTGGTGCGTTTATCGTTTCCCGAATGTAGTAGTTACACGACGTGACTAAGGAGTTATATTTCTTTGATACTAAATTCTGCTACTTACGACTGTGATCTCATATCTCACACGCTCGTTAATACATAATCCTCCAATTGCAGGTCACTCAGTTCTTTGGTTTGCGGCAATGAAGCGCGTCGCATTCAGGATGTGACATAATTTGTAACTGACAATTGAAAGTTCAGCGCTTAATTCTCTGCATTGGCACACATACGATCTTTCAGTGATCCACGGTAACTGTCACGATGATTCATAACTCTGTAGCTCATAAAAACGAACTTCACAATCTAAAATTCAGAACACCAAAACGTCAATCGAGAACCAAGACAGGAATAAATTTTTTCTGTAAATTTTAGAGATATAAAGTAATTACAAAGATATAAAGTGATTATTGCCAGTTCTTCTCTAAACAACGAGGAATATCATATTAAGAGATTTTCCACTGTCAGCACAATAGCATTTATGTTACTGCCAGAAGAAAAATTAAATGCATTGTGTAAAGCCAACTTCTTGATGTGAATATCATCAGTTTTACCCAACGACGACTCAGAATCTTGAAATTATTTTGCAAAGACTGACCACTTCTAACCAAATGGAGGAACTTTAGCTTCATACTGAACATCAGTAACATGTTCAGTTGAGAAGTTACAAATGTCTTACATCTTTTAACGCCTTCGCTGGCGTAAATATCGGTTTCTAGAAGAACAACAATGGCTACGCAAAATGGCTAATAGCTGTCATTGTAATGTACTGATTTCTGCTGCGTTTGACGATTATGTAGTGTTGTATTACTGAAGCGTTGCAGAATTTAGTATACTTTGTCAAATGCTTCCTTAATTTCATAATTAATTTTGCTTTAAGTAGGGGAGTATATCGGGTGATCAAAAAGTCAGTATAAATTTGAAAACTGAATAAATCACGGAATAATGTAGATAGAAAGGTATAAACTGACACACATGCTTCGAATGACATGGGGTTTTATTAGAACCAAAAAATACAAAATTTCAAAAAATGTCCGACAGATGGCGCTTCATCTGATTGGAATAGCAATAATTAGTATAACAAAGTAAGACAAAGCAAAGATGATGTTCTTTACAGGAAATGCTCAATATGTCCACCATCATTCCTCAACAATAGCTGTAGTCGAGGAATAATGTTGTGGTTCAAAATGGTTCAAATGGCTCTGAGCACTATGGGACTCAACTGCTGTGGTCATAAGGCCCCTAGAACTTAGAACTACTTAAACCTAACTAACCTAAGGACATCACACTCATCCATGCCCGAGGCAGGATTCGAACCTGCGACCGTAGCGGTCGTGCGGTTCCAGACTGTAGCGCCCTTAACCGCTCGGCCACTCCGGCCGGCAATATAATGTTGTGAACAGCACTGTAAAGCATGTCCGGAGTTATGGTAAGGCATTGGCGTCGGATGTTGTCTTTCAGCATCCCTAGAGATGTCGGTCGATCACGATACACTTGCGACTTCAAGTAACCCCAAAGCCAATAACCGCACGGACTGGGGCCTGGGGACCTGGGAGGCCAAGCATGACGAAGTGACGGCTGAGCACACGATCATCACCAAACAACGCGTCTAACAATATGGGGTGGAGGGGCATCCTGCATAAACATCGTACGTTCCAGCTGGTGTTTATCAGCGAGGCTGGGGATGATGCGATTCTGTAACATATAGGCGTACCTCTCACCCGTCACGGTAGCAGTTACAAAACCAGAATCACACATTTCTTCGAAGAAAAAAGGCCCGATAACGGTAGATGTAAATCCAACCCATACCGTGACTTTCTCGTCGTGCAATGGACTTTCCCCGACAGTTCTAGGATTTTCGGTAGCCCAAATTCTCAGTTGTGGGCGTTGACAGACCCTCGGAGCGTGAAATGAGCTTCGTCGGTCCACAACACGTTACTCAACCAATCGTCATCTTCCGCCATCTTTTGAAACGCCCACACCGCAAATTCCCTCCGTTCACTAAATCGCCAGGTAACAGTTCATTATGCCGATGGATTTTGTACGGATAGCATCGGAGGGTACGCGTAAGTGCCAACCAAACAGTAGTGTATGGAATGCCGGCGCGACGTGCGACTGCACGAGCGCTGACTTCCCCGTGCATAGACGAACCCGCTACAGTCTCCATTTCTTCCTGAACTGTCTCAGCAGCATTACGCCTTGTGCTCGGTCGGCCACTACGGGGTCTATTGTCTAAACAACCCGTGGCTTCGAATTTCGAAATCATTCTCGCCACAGCTGCATTTGTCAACGGACCTTTACCCGTTCGAATCGCCTTCCTATGGCGATACGATCGTAACGATGAACTAGCACATTCCCCATTCTGGTAATACAGCTTCATTAAAATCGCCTTTTCAGGTAACGTTAACATGCTGCGACTGCTGGCGCATTTGATTCTCTCTCTCATTACAACTCCTTTTATACACGATTGCCATGCGCAGTCACTGACGTTTTGCTGTCAAGCGCCATCTGTCAGACATTTTGTGAACTTTGTTTTTTTTATTCTAATAAAACCCCATGTCATTCCAAGCTTGTGTGTCAATTTGTACCTCTCTATCTACATTATTCCGTGGTTTATTAAGTTTTCAAATTTATACTGACTTTTTGATCACCCGGTACGTTTTAATGCCTCTTACTGACAGGGGCTTGAAACCAGACCATTAGCTACCGAGATCAATGCTTTTATCAGCTGAGTTATTCTATTACACTTCATGGCCACTCTAAAACTCATATAGCCAATACCTGTCTCCTCTTGCACAAGCACGTCAAACAGTTGTAAGCATAGACGTCTACAAGAGGAGGGGGGGATGCAGACGGTGGCCGTTGTCCCCTCCAGGAATCTGGAGTACAGACTTAATTCATTACAGAATTTTCAAGCGTTTCTGGAGTGACTCTTCCTAACTCTTCTGAGCAACAGGTTTAATACTGACGAACGCTGAGGGAAACACAGATTGTTCACGGAAAACTACATAGTCTTCATGTCACGTTGACTCTTTCGGTAATGTTTTGCGGTCATGGTGAACTTGAGTCTCATAAGAATCCCCAACGTTTCTGTGACTGTTGCTCGTACAGCTCTCAGCGAGCTACAGAGAGGGACACTTCGAACACCCAACGCATTATAAGCATCTGTGGAGTTCACCTGCCCGACATCCAAGTCCCACAAGCATATCCTCCTCCCCTACTTGGTTGGGGCAAAAAAAGACCTGTAAAGGCTTGCTGAGATTGCTTTCAGTTTTACACGGAATAAAGGTTGGTTGTAGTAAACTCTAGAGAACACCCTGCAGTGCAGGAGTTTGGACCAAATGCATCAGTTGGAATGCAGGACTTTAATTTTATGTGCTAGAAAGAAGGAAAAAATCTGAAATTTCAAGATCGAAGATATGTTCTTTCCGGGACTTTGTACCCACTCAAGCCTTACGAGGTGCAACAAAGCGCAACATAGAGTTAATAGAGTTACGAATAAAGTCCATTTGCCGTAGCTCCACAATAATATGTCAAACCGTGTAGATTATGACCATCTTGGATCAGTCCTTGTGTGATAAAAGTCGGTTCTAGCGATCAATTTGATGGCTGTTTTGGAAGCTGTCCTACATTCATCTGGTCGAACGCCAACCAAACAAATGTAACTTTCAGAATAAATGTGTTACAGCTTTTAATATCTGCTTCACCAAATAATCTTTAATTATGCTGAACAAATTATGCTGAACAACATTAAAAATTAGAAGTCATCAAACATCCATTAATATGATTGGATGTTGTGTTTTGTGGAAAAGGTTGGTATGGATGGCACCAATGTTGAATAAGAGGTTTTAGTCTGTTTTCTCTTTTTACATTTGCATATGGCATATCGTTACCTTTAAAGTATAAGAACAGTCTCCTTCCAAGATATTGGCTGGATAGCTATTGAACGTGTGAGTTACAAGTTTTGTACATTTCCTGTAAAATTTGTAAAAAATTGAAGGTTTTAGAAGCTAGCAGCATTTATAAAAATTTTTGCGGACGCCCATGGTTGTAAGAACGTTGACCACGATAGGCAAGACTTTTTTTAAAGTCATCAGTTTCGACTGGTTTCATGGTTCCGTCCGCCATATTTGACAAACTTATGTTAATATTTCACCTCTACTTAATATTCTGCATGATCTAGTCTTTGTCTGCCTCACGCATTCCCCTCGCCCACCCCCTACTGCATCCTTCTAGCGCCAGGTTCACTATTGCTGGTCGCTGTAGAAGAACTTCCACTAATTGGTCGCATCTTCTGGTAACGCTCTTCCACTGACGTTATCCTAATCTATTCCTTTTATTACTTCACATAGTACGTTATCTGTTTAATTTTCAGCATTATTTGATAGCACGACATGGGAAGTCCTTCCCGTTTCTTCTTCTGTGAATTTCGGGTAGTCCACGTTTCACTCCATACAGTACTATGCTTTAGATGTGCACTTTAAGAAAATTCTTCCTAAGTTCAACATCGCTGTATGATATCGCTAGGGCTCTTTTATTTACGAAATCTGTCTATGCCTGTGTCCATTTCCTTTACATATATTCCTTGTTCTGCCATCCTGTGTAACGCTGGTTCTAGATAGGAGAATCATATACTTATAGTCTGTAGGTGTTTTTCCTTTACGAATGTTTCACTGTTCCTAAGTGTTGGTTTCTCACGTGCCACTGAATTACCAGGAAAATTTCACTATTTTCGAGTGGTTTCTTGCTATACTTTAAATCTGTGAAACACGGAATGACACGTTACGATTACAGACTATGTCAATCATAAATATATACATTTGATAGCACTTTCGGTTTTTTGACACACAAAACATTTCAGCATAATTTGTCATTCGTAAAACAAAACAAAAAATGTTTAATCTGACCAGAAAAGCAAGACAAAGACGAATGAAGAACACGGCTCACATAAATACAAAAAAGTTTTGAATTTCAGAAGGGTCTATTATCTATAACACGAAACGGATGAACCAACAGAAATGCAAGAAAAATATGTTTTTGATAAGAAAAGAGAAAAGTAAAGCGATAGCAAACATTAATTTGCATGAAGATCAAGGCACACGTAACCTTTAGAAGCGGTATCGGGACTTTTCATTCATTTATGTACTTTATATTATATCGCCGAATGCTCATGGCTAATTTTCAGTCTTTATGCCAATATTCTTAAGTTTTCTTTATACCTGATTTGCCTATGCACTACAGCATCGTCTGGTAACAGCTTCTGAGAACTATAAACTCTTTGTGCCAGATCATTTACATATATCGTGTACAACGACGGCCTTGTCACATTTCCTTGACGTACACCGTACGCCACTTAAGCGTGTGTCTGTTCTCCGCATTAAGAACGTTTTATGGGCACTGTGATAGAATGCCTTCGACCATGTGGACGTGCACTGTCCTGCTGAGAAACCACATCACCTTCCTGTCGGAGAAATGGAAGTAACACATAGATAACAGCGCGTGCAGTATTGCGGGCGCTGGTTACTTTACCCTGCAGAAACATCGAATGTGACCACGAGCTGTAACTGACACCCCCCCCCTCCTCCCTCCCACACACACACTACGAAGCCTGGAGTGGGGCCTATGTATCGATTGCGAATGCACTATGGAATAAGCAGCTCACCAGGTCTACGTCGTATACGTGTGGGTCCATCACTTGCAAATCGATAGAATGTACTCATCAATGACGACAACAGAGAGCCATTCCACTCGCGAGTCAATTTTTTCACGACATTAGAGTAGCCACGCTTGGCGGTGTCGTGGTTTCACTGGTAGTCTGACCAGAGGCACACGTGATTTTAATCCTGCTGTAAGCAGACGGTTCCCAACGATCCCTGATGTTAGAGCAGGTGCAACATGTTTTCGGATTTCCTCCCCGGATGATGTTCAGTCGGCAACCACTGCTCGCACAATACGTCGAACAGACCACTGTTATAAGCAGCGACACACCACCGACCGTGACTAAAATATGCAACAATCTGTCGATATGTCAGTTCAGAATCCCGCACGCCGACCACTGTTAAAAGCAGCGACACACCACCGACTGTGCCTAAAATGTGCAGCAATCCCTTGATATGTCAGTCCAGAATCCAGCAGGCCGAAAATACGAATTCACTTAAATGGCTGAAGCTGTTCAACAAGTGTACGTGATCGTCGTTGGGGCATGGTTGTACCCTAGAATGACTGTTACAAACACTGTTCAGCTCCAAACTCAGCGTAGTTACTGCCTCCAGACACAAAACAGGGGCCTCCTGAGTGCCATCTGATCGCCGATGATCGTGACAAGTGAATCACTAACAGTACAGCTCCCCATTATGCACATATAGCTCTAGTACTAGACTGTGTTGCATATTTTCTTCGACAGTGTAGTTTCTTGTGCAGGGTAATACAGAAAGAAAGAAGAGATTCTGATTCTTTATTAAAAACTATGAAAGACAAAGACAGTTTGCTCATGTCACTGGATAGAGGAACGTTCATAGTTTTATGTTTGCACATACACCATGCCGTACTCTCAACTTGAGCACTATGCGTTGCTCGAGTAACATCGAAACGGTAGTTCCTTTCGCTCCATACACGTATCAGTAGGTCCCTGTTTATTGAAGCGACAGTTTCAAAAACTCGATTTCTCAGCTACTCAAGAGTAGTAGCCATAGGTGGAACAAAGATGCTACCTTTTACGTAACGCTGTAGAAAAAAATCACTGGGTGCGAGGTCTAGTAATCTGCGTGGCCAAAAGCAATGAACAAGATCTTGTTGTTTACCTCTCCCAATCCAACTTTGTGGAATCGTATTGTTAAGATAACACCGCACCGCAGCTGACAGTGAGGCGAGGCGCGGTCATGCATAAAAATGATATCATTGGAACCATCGTGAAGCTGAGGAAACAGCCAATTATGTAGCATGTCCAAGTATTCCTGTCAGAGTTTCCTGAGAAAAAAAAAGGTTCATAAACTTCTTGAACACAAACGGCACAAAACTGCATCAGTTTCGGCGAGTCTCGTTCATGTTCCGTGACGACGCCAGTGTTTTGTACATTCCAATTTTTACATTATGACGCTTACTTCACCCGATAGATGAAATATCGATTTGTCTGGAAAAAAAAAATGTTTAAATGTGTGTGAATGCTTAAGGGACGGTCCATAGACCTACACACTACTTAAACTAGCTTAAACTAACTTTCGCTAAGAACAACACACACACATCCATACCCGAGGGATGACTCGAGCCTTCGAACCTCCAGCGGGGGGCTCGGGAGGAGGGGGGGGGGCGCACAATCAGTGACATGGCGCCTCTAACCGCGGCGATTCGTCTGAAAAAAGGTTCGTTCGGAAAAGGTGTCCTCTCCGATATTCTGGAGAAATGAAAAGCAAAATAAGTACCTTCGTTTATGGTCGCCGGGACACAGTTGTTACAGCAACTGTAATTTGTAAGGCTTCATAAGCAGGCGTCGTTTCAGAACACGCCAAACTGTTGTTTGATGAAGCAGGAGTTCATGGTCTGCACGTCTTGTCGACTTCCGAGGGCGTTTTGTGAACATGTTTCGGATACGCTCGACATTTTCATCGGAAATGTGTGGCCGACCAGTGCTCTTCCCTTTGCGCATTCCACCAGTTTCCAAGAATACTGTATGCCAGATGTAAATCTGCTTGTGAAGAAGCGGCTTCTTATTGAATCGACGGCGGAATCCATATTGTACTTGAACAATGGGTTGATTTCGCTCAGATCCTAGCACAAAAAAACGATTTGTCTTATGGTGTCGTCGCCAAGTTGGAACAAACAAACAGCAGTGCAGCTGTCTCAAAATTTTGAATCTTCCTCTATCTAGTGAAGTGCGTAGTGTGTTTCTATCTTTTACAGTTTGTCTGTAATGAACAACTGTAAATTGTTCTTTCTTTTTGAGTCAGCCGGTATATCTCGGTGGATAATGTTTTGAGTATTAGCAACATTGAAAAATACCATTCTGCTTACTACATTTTAAATAAATCTCGCCTCTGCAAAAACTGTCCAACAAACGTCATCGTCATCAACTATTTGACATTTAGAGTTGGATAAAGCCCTCCTGAAGATTTATCCGTACATTAAGATCTTCTCTTATACGTATCCCTGTTATCCCAACGTGTCTCCTAAGGTCAAATTCCCAATATGTAGAGCAATTCCTTTTGTATATACCTGTTGTTCTTATGACGAAATGCATTTCATGAAAATTTATGCACATGTGATAAAATGTAAGAAACGGGAATTAGTAGTTTGCAAAGATCACTCTGTGGAGTCTGTAATCCCTAACACAGTACTCGTTAAAGCCAGTGCTATGGTAAATGAGCGAGATTCACCTTATGAGAAAGGATTTTCGCATAGATATCGACCGCGTGCACCTGAATGGTGGCAAATCAGACTTACATTCACTCTGTAATAACAGTGATCCGTCAAGTAAGTTCAAAATGCAATCACACGTCAGGTTGGATCAAAAGCAAACCAGAAGGTGCTACCAATGTGACAATAATACGGTCGCAGGCCTAATTAGGCATTAACTGAGTTTCTTCCCTGTACAAGTTGGCATACACTCATGCAAAACAACAAGTTGTAACACTGCATGATATAGTGGACTTTTAGAACCAGAAAATCTATTGAACTGATACTTTCACGTTCTGTACTGATATGGAAAATCATGAATAGATAACACTACACTATAATGTTTACTACAAAACTTTATGCTGTCTATTAAGCTGATTAAAATCGGGCATAGGCTACCCTAGAAATTGTACTTTCATGCCACACACAAAATGTCAATTTTGATAAAGATGAAACACTGATAAATTTTGATTTTTATATTGACTTTAACTTTTGCTGGTCAAACCAATTTAGAACACTTCAGAATTCAAATGAATGGGGCGGGGGGGGGGGGGGGGGGGGGGGGCTAAAACTGTTATGATCGCCGTATTTAAAAAAAAAATTTACTGAATTTATTATTCATTCAAGATTTCCAGTATATAAGTTACTACTCTTATCATATTATTTACTGCTCATTTAAATGCCTTTAAATCTGTCTCGAAATAATAAACTTCATTACTATATCAATACTAAAGTTATCTTTCGACTTCGTTAGACCTTCGCTATTCATTTATTGGTTCATTAACAAAACATTTCTTTAAACACCATTCTGATATAGCTAGTTCTGCAAATAATTATTATTAACACAATTTTTAATTTTCATTTCGGGACACTCGGAGTGCACAACGTTTGGAAGGACGTGAGTATAATTAAATGATGGAAAAGTTCTGGTAAAATTTAGGTTATTATTACACCAAACAAACAAAGTTCACTCTCTGATCCATACGGATACAATACTAAAGGTTTCAACCTGCTAGTATCGATGCGGCGGTTGGCGGGCGGCAAGATGGCGAGGCACAGAGCACTCATACAACCACAGTTATGGCTCTTGACGTATCGGCACTTTAATTCTTCTTAGCGTCGCACTACTTTTCCATTTAGTGCTTATGAAATTTTGCCATGCTGTCTGGGAGTTGGACCGGCAGACCCGAGGCTCAGTGAAGCTATGTCTTCCAGGAGAGCCTCCTCGCTCCAGAAGGTGTTGCTCAAACCAGTGCCAAACTCGAATTACTACTGTGCCCGTTGTGCCGTGCAGTGCCCGCGCGCATTTTTGCCGCGCTCGCCTGCCATCCCCCTTTTACCGCTCCCTGACAGGGCGGCTATTCACCCGAGGTTTTTCATTCTACATATCCTAACACATTGCCTACGTATGGACTAGACGCACAGTTACAATTTTAAACATCTTACAACAGTTTCAACATTTGTTACATTTCAATTCAATTACAATATTACTTGACATTTAACATAAACATTAATATTCACATTGAAACTTATTTACAGTTTTCTTAACATAATGGCATGAAACAAAAAGAAATTAAATCAGAACCTCAATTACACAAGTTTATCGTAAAATCATATGAAAAGAATTACTTATATGTACAATAGTACAGAGTCGTTGTTGCTGCAAGTCCACTTTCTAGAAACTATGGTCCACGAGTTTTTGCAGATGATTTTTTTTTTCTGCCCAGGCCCATCAGCCCACACAACTGGACTTGAAATTCGTGAGCTAATCTGTCGGCGGGGCCAGCCGCGGTGACCCAACAGATAAGCCTCCACGTGTGGGCTCAAGGTCGCGGTTGTGCCACTGCCGACGCCACGCAAGGCCACGTCGACAGCCCCTGCCAAACACAGGCGGCGAAACAAGAGAAAAAAAACTTGCTTCGCGGAACCAACTGTTACTGCTAATGCAGCGCGTCGGAGGATGAAGAAAATAAATGAGACTTAGAATTAGTCATCTCAGTCTTTTCTTTGTTCGTACATTTGAGCTGCTCATACAGAATAGTGGGAGATAGCGACGTGAGTCTCACTCGAATAGAATCACTATAGTCGACATAAACGTCTTGAGATATTCAGGCACTGTCTACACACTTATGGATAATTCTCATCTACTGTTCCGTCTCAGCTGCAATTTTTTCAATTAATTTACATGAGCGTTCTTTAATCCCTAGGAGAATCCATTCGAGATAATTATCAATTATTGTGCCGTTTCAGCTGCAAATTTATAGTTGGATTACTTGTTCCAGTCACTCTGGATCATCCTCAGACGGAAGTAGTTGCGTCAGCAACCCGTCATCTCTATTCAGAACCACATATCAGAGTGTTCTGCAACTGAGGCGCAACAATAAATGAGAAATATCTCGAATAGTATCTCCTACGAATTAACGAATGGTGATCAGATGCACCAGCCAGCTCTTAGCTGGGATTACACACGCCGGTTTAAAGAAAGTATACATCTCTATTTTTGACACACTACACATATATTACGCCTACTACTTAACGTGATCCGTTCCACAGTTACCTAAAACAGGTCGTGTAAACTCGTCTATATTGCTAAGCAACTGACCTGCAACCTAAAACCCAGAACCCGGGCCGGCCGCAGTGGCCGAGCGGTTCTAGGCGCTTCAGTTCGGAACGACGCTTCTGGTACGGTCGCAGGTTCGAATCCTGCCTCGAGCATGGATGTGTGTGATGTCCTTAGGTTAGTTAGGTTTAAGTAGTTCTAAGTCTAGGGGACTGATGACCTCAGATGTTAAGTCCCATAGTGCTCAGAGCCATTTCAACCATTTGAACCAGAACCCGGCCCAGTTGCAGATTGCCTCTCTTATCCACTATCAGAGACAACAGAAGTTTGATTTTCAATCATCCGCGTGATTATTGAACGAATTTAAAAGTCATAATCTACTCATTAAGAGGTATAATACTTTTTAACAAAAAGTCATAATCTACTCACTAAGAGGTATAATACTTTTTTAACAAAATAAGGCAAGTACTATGGTGAGATACAGTGTGTTTTTACTCGTGGAAGCGTGACTGACAGCGTGAAAATAAATTTTATTCAGCCAGTGTTTCAGGATGATAGCACTTAACTACTTGCAACAAACGTTACGCATAATTTCAGACCTTTCTGAAACTTTTCCGCTGACACACCACACTATATAATGAAAGGAATAAAAAAAATGGAAATGAGCGTTTGGCGTCATTGGCCGGGAGGCTCCTTGCGGGGCACGTTCGGCCGCCTTGGTGCAGGTCTTATTACTTTCGACGCCACATTAGGCGACCTGAGCGCCAGATGGGGATGAAATTATGATGAAGACAACACAACACTCAGTCCCTGAGCGGAGAAAATTCCCTGACCCAGCCGTGAATCGAATCCGTGCCCTTAGGGCGCTAATCCGTCGCGCTGACCTCTCAGCTATCGTGGCGGACAAAGGAAGAAAATACGCTATGTGATCAAAAGTATCCGGACACCCCAAAAAACATACGTTTTTCATGTTAGGTGCATTGTGCTGCCAGCTACTGCCAGGTGCTCAATATCAGCGATCTCAGTACTCATTACACATCGTGAGAGAGCAGAATGGGGCGCCCCGCGGAACTCACGGACTTTGAAGTGCTCTGGTGATTGGACGTCACATCTGTCATACGTCTGTATCTGAGATTTCCACACTCCTAAACATCCCTAGGTCCACTGTTCCCGATGTGATAGTGAAGCGGAAACGTGAAGGGACACGTACAGCGCAAAAGCATACAGGCCGACCTTGTCTGTTGGCTGACAGAGACCGCCGACTGTTGAAGAGGGTCGTAATGTGTAATAGGCAGACATCTATCCAGACCGTTACACAGGAATTCCCAACTGCAACCGGATCCACTGCAGGTACTATGACAGTTAGGTGGGAAGTGAGAGAACTTGGATTTCATGATCGAGCGACTGCTCATAAGCTACACATCTCGCCGGTAAATCTCAAACGACGCCTCGTTTGGTGTAAGGAGCGTAAACATTATACGATTGGGCATTGGAAAAACGTTGTGTGGAGTGACGCATCACGGTACACAATGTGGCGATCCGACGCTAGGGTGTGAGTATGCTGAATACCCGGTGAGCGACATCTGCCAGCGTGTGTAGTTGCAATAGTAAAGTTCGGAGGCGGTGGTTTTATTCTGCATCGCTTGTTGTTTTGCGTGACACTATCATTGCACGGGGATACATTGATGTTTTAAGCACATTCTTGCTTCCTCCTGTTGAAGACCAATTCCGGGATGGCGACTGCATCTTTCAACACATTCGAGCACCTGTTCATAATGCACGGCCTGTGGCGGAGTGGTTATACGACAGTGACATCCCTGGTAATGGACTTGCCTGCACAGAGTCGTGACCTGAATCTTATAGAACTACTTTGAGATGTTTTGGAAAGCCGACTTCGTGCCAGGCCTCACTGACAGACATCGATACCTCTCCTCAGTGCAGCGCTCCGAGAAGAATGGGCTGCGATTCCCCAAGAAACCTTCCTGATTGAACGTATGCCTGCGTGAGTGGAAGCCGTCATCGAGTCTAAGGGTTGAATTCCAGCATTACCGATGAAGGGTGCCACGAACTTGTATGTCATTTTCAGCCACGTGTTCAAAATGGTTGAAATGGCTCTAAGCACTATGGGACTTAACATCTGAGGTCATCAGTCCCCTAGAACTTAGAACTACTTAAATGTAACTAACCTAAGGACATAACACACATCCATGCCCGAGGCAGGTTGCGAACCTGCGACCGCAGGAGGCACGCGGTTCCGGACTAAAGCGCCTAGAACCACGCGGCCACAGCGGCCGGCTCAGCCACGTGTCCGAATACTTTTGATCACATAGTGTATATCGTCCATCACATTTTCGCTGTCCGTGTAGTAAAACTTAAGTAGCAGACTTGACGTTCTAATTTATTACTTTTTCACTGCCGACTTTATTCGCAACAGATTTTCCAGACAGTATCGGCGAATGCTGACGGTTAGATAGATAGATCGTTTAACTGAGATGGTACTGAATAGAACTGGGGAGACGAGAAATTTGTGGCACAACCTAACTGAAGGAAAGGCTCCGTTGACAGTACACGTTCCGACACATTAAGGGATCACCACAGTGCTAATCTGCAGGGACGTGTTGGAGGATAAAAAGCGTAGGGGGAGACCAAGCAATGAATACAGCAAGGAGATTCAGAAGAAAGTAGGTTACAGCAGTTATTGGAAGATGAAGAGGCTTCCACAGGATAGAGTAGCACCGTGCGCTGCAACAAAACAGTCTTCGGACCGAAGACAACAGCACGACACTCCGTATATACCACTGAAAGTACCTGCAAAACTATATCGTGGTACGACACACATTTCAAGAGCTATGACGTCGCAGACATTATGATGCTAAAGAACTTCCTTTTTCTTAAAATTACCATCAGTGTATTCATACAGTGATTCATAATGAAAGCACCAAACCTTTTTCTGAATTTTTTCTCGCTTAAATTCTTAACATCAGATATCTAATACGTTAACACAGTTGTAAAGCAATCAGACGTTTGAATCTGTTTTATACATGGCAGTTTGTTTTATTGAAGAACCAGGGGTCAATGGTGCTTGTTCAGAAATTAAAAAAAGTGATTAATATGAAAGGTGAAGTAAGAGGTAATGCTTCAGTTACACCTCAGATATAAAGTCACAGAGGAATTAAAAACATTAGCTGTTAGTGGGCGCTTCAGTCCCGAACCGCGCTGCTGCTACAGTCGCAGGTTCGAATCCTGCCTCGGGGATGGATGTTTGTGATGTCCTTAGGTTAGTTAGGTTTAAGTAGTTCTAAGTCTAGGGGACTGATGACGTCAGATGTTAAGTCCCAGAGTGCTCAGAGCCATTTGAACCATTTTGTTAGTGGGCATTGTGTGGGATCCTGCCCACTCGTGTAACATGGGGTGCCTAGGAAGCTGCTTTCCCGGATAGCTAAACAACCATATACTTAAATTGTGTTTCTACAAAGATGGATCGCAAACAAATGGGGAAATGCAAATAATCAATGTCCTTCGATATATACAATTTCCATGCAAGCAAATCGCACAAGTTAGTAAGTTCACTGCTATATAATTTATATTACAGTTCGTCTTCTAGTGCGGCTCTTGTAGTGCGGCCGAGGCTACCTGCAGCGGCTGTTATATTCTCTTCGTATAGGTGCCGCTCCTGACATGGTGCGGTCCTATTGGCTGACGTCGTCTCGCAGCCTTCTAGCCTGTTACGTTCCAGGCCGACGTGCCGGCGCTTGATGTAAAGCCGGAAGGCATTGATTTATATCAATAGTGCAGGTTGAATATTTGTGCCAGACTGGGATTCAAACCCAGGTTTCCTGCTTACGAGGCAGATGTTCTGACCATTATGCCATTTAAACACAGTGGTCACCACAATCGCACGCACTACCCTAGCACGCCTTCCACTAGACCGAAGTTCTCAACCTATACCACACACTCCCGATGCAGTGCCCCTGATTCATACTGGCTGAAGGCTCAAAACTGTGTCCGTTCTTTCAGATGTGTCAGAAAGAAGAGACACTACACATACAATTACAGTGATGAACGACAATGATCCCTTCAGTGCAGATGCAACCAAGCTCAATTCTTACAGGAATTAGAGATGCTGTGAGTAATGAGACTAACGAACAGGGGCATTACATCAGCAATACATATATGGTACAATTTGAGAATTTCGGTCTGATGGGAGCCGTGCTACGGCAGACTGTGTGGTTGTGGTAACCGCTGTACCTGGATGACGTAGTGGTCAGCACATCATCCTTGTAAACAGGATACCCTGGTTCGAATTCCAGTCTGGATCACTGGCGGCTAATGTCTAATTCCTTTTTGTCTTGATTCATAGAGGCTGCAGGATCAAAATGGTGTCGTCCGAAAGAAAAGTAACCACATATATCAAATATAAAGTATTTGTAAGCCTTCACCAGTTCTCAAGTTCACTCTAAACTAAACGTTTGCTGCTTACCAGCTCCAACAATCACAGTCCCGATACTACGCATTTTCTAACAGGAGCCTTATAATTTTGAGGGCCGCGGTAGAACTCGAGTGGATGCGCCTCATGCACATACTAACAGTGCATAGCATATAAAAATCGGCCACTAACAATTTTTACGCGATATAGAAAGAACATGTTAACGTAATAAATTATCCCCTGTCTTTGAAGGCTAATTAATTTAAAGTAAGATTTTAATCAACTTTTTAATTGTCTTTCGAAATTTAAATTTAAATTAGTCCTGCAACCATTCACAAGTTCCGATAAAACATGAGTAGTGAAAATTCTGATTCCAGTAAGGAAAGTAGTGGGTGGTATCCAGTACACGCCAAACCGTGGAACTCGACGGCTTTTATACGAGGTTTGTGAAATTAATTAACCACCGTCTGCAGGCCCGCTCACAGTCTCATCGAACTACCGATTTCTCCATAAGAGGATAAATTTCTGACATCTTAGCAATTAAAAATAATAATGAGACGTGTTCGAGGAGACGTTTAGTAACCAGTCTTCTTTCATGAGATTTAATGACTTCTACAGTGAGCAATGGCATCGATATCGCTAAATTCAATTACACTTCGCCTCCAGTACAGCTCCAGAAGAAAAGTAATGATATCACTTGCTTCTTCTCGATAAAGAATAGAAACAAAACAACAGAACGCAGCATGGAGATCAACCTCACAGAGTACAATAGCCTGCCATCATACAAACAATGTCACTCCGGTCAATAAATTGATCAAATGGCAGTATATATATATATATATATATATATATGTACACTGTCAAAGTTGAGCTGGGAAGGTAAGGGAATTAGAGTTAATGGAAGAAGGCTTACCAACTTGAGATTCGCTGATGATATTGCCTTACTGGCCAAAGACTTCGCAGAGCTCCAAAACTTAGTTACAGATCTTGCATCGGAATGTCAGCTGTTGGCTTCAACATGAACCTTTCCAAAACAAAAGTAACGTCCAACAAATGGGTCCCAGCTGGAGATGTGAAAGTCAACGACAGTCTACTAGAAGAGGTCAGTGAATATGTCTACCTCGGCCAGATTATAAATATGAAGGGACACATAAGGCCAGAAATCTATCGACGCATCAAGCTTGGCTGGCAAGCATTTGGGAAGAATTCAAAAGCATTCAGATAAAAAATGCCAGTAAATTTGAAGAAAGCAGTATTTGATCAATGCATTCTTCCTGTGATGACGTATGACTGCGAGACATGGACACTGAACTCATTTACAAAAGGGAAACCTAGGACAGCACAGAGAGCCATGGAGAGATCAATGCTGGGCTATACAAGAAAGGATAGGAAAGGGGCAGGTGACATCCGGTCTGTGACGAAGGTTAGTGATATCTTAGAGACAGTAGGTTCCTTGAAATGGCAGTCGGCTGGCCACGTCGCAAGAAAAAAGACAACAGATGGACGAAGTTAGTACTGGAGTGGAGTCCGAGAGAGCACCAGAGGCCTAGAGGAAGACCACCAGACAGATGGGACAAAGACATCAAGAAGATCGCTGGTAACACCTGGCAGAGAACGCCCAAGACCGTCCCACTTGGAGAAGACTGCTGAAAGCCTACCTGAATCCACGACTCGAAGAGGCCACATCATTTAATGATTGAATTGGCTGATGATGATGATGATGATATATATAGTTTGTATGATGGCAGCCTATTGCACTCTGTGAGTCTGATCTCCATGCTGCGTTCTGTGGTTTCTATTCTTTATCGTAAAGCAGCAAATGATAACATTACCTTTATTCTGGAGCTGCGCTGGAGACGAAGTGTAATTGAATTTAGCGTTATCGATGCACTGTAGAAGTCATTGAATCTCATGACAGAAGATTGATTACTAAACGTCTCTCCGAACATTATTACTATAATATACCTTTTATTAGGTTTCACTTGGTATGCAAAGCAATATACAAGTGAAACGTAATAAAAGGTTATTATAGTAACTCACTATTGAAGTCATTGAATCTCATGACAGAAGATTGATTACTAAACGTCTCTCCGAACATTATTATTATAATACACCTTTTATTATGTATCACTTGGTACGGAAAGCAATATACAAGTGAAACATAATAAAAGGTTATTACAGTAATAAACTGAATACGTACTTTTAACAATATTTCTATTAAACGTCTGGAAATGTGACGGAGACAAGTGCTTCACACTTCAGCCATTTTTATTCCTTTTTAACACTGAATCTTAGCAGTTTCTGTGTGTGATGTATTTGATTGGCAATGCTATTTTTAGTTGCTAACGAATCGCAATTTCTTAATGTACATCGAAAGGCCACATCTACAATGTTATTGCTGTAATGGAATAGTTTTGAGGGCATCGTAACACAGCAATATCTGGTGTACCGGCCTCTAAATTTCTCATCTACCCGATTACGTTTTTCCAGATATATATATATATATATATATATATATATATATATATATATATATATATATATATATATATATATATAGGTTAGGTTAGGTTAGGTTAGGTTAGGTTAATATATATATATATATATATATATATAGGATAAAGCCAATTTCCTGCTACGAACAGCGTGAATATGGACGGTTCTGGAATGAGAACACGAACGAGACAGTCTACACAACTCGTAAAGAACGTGATTCCTCTGCCAGTAGAGCTCCATGGAGGTAATATGCTTACAGATGTAACAGCCAGATCTTCGAAGAAGAAAGATTTTTCATGGGAGACTTACAAGAGGAGCCTTCAAAAATACATGTAAATAATAATTTATGACTGCAGGGAGTGGCCGGCAGCTGTGGCCGAGCGGTTCTAGACGCTTCAGTCCAGAAACGCGATGCTGCTATGGTCGCAGGTTCAAATCCTGCCTCTGGCATGGATGTGTATGATCAGTCGCCTAGAACTTAGAACTAATTAAACCTAACTAACCTAAGGACATCACACACATCCACGCCCGAGGCACGATTCGAACCTGCGACCGTAGCGGTCGCTCGGTTCCAGACTGTAGCGACTAGAACCGCACGGCCACTCTGGACGGCCAGATGTTAAGTCCCATAGTGCTTAGAGCCATTTTGAACTGCTGGGAGTGCTGCTGAAAGTTTTGATTTGTATTTAGCACCTCGACTATGCGGCTTATTAAGTTCACCGAAACAATGATGGAGGAAAGACGTAATATGACGTTTGCCTGCTTGCTGTAACACATTCACCTTTCCTCATTTTCTCTAGACTGCTCTTCTTATTTTACACGTGTTCAGTCGCCTGGAAGTTCGTACTCTATGGTATGAACACCTGTAAAGATGTGCTGTAAAAAGTCATAGTTGCCATAGTAACCGTTTATAATTTATGGAATGGGGCGAGAGATACAGTTCTCAACATACGTAAACAATTTATCGCATAGGATCAGCATCAGTATCAGACTGTTAGCCAACGATGCCTTAGTCTACAGTGAAGTATTCTCCCGCTTGATCATAAAGAAAGACAAAAAGGTTGGGCAACATCTCCAGTTGGTAGAATGAATGAGAGCTCTTCTAAAACGAGCTAACACAAAATAACGCCTACAAAAACGTAATTGCGATAGTATGAATCTCGATAATATCCGATTAAAACATTAGTGATGAACATCTGGCCGTCACATCATTTAAACAGACTGACACAAAATAGGAGCCTGCGTTCAGTGACTGGTATCCGCAGTTTTTTGGGCACAGTGGTCCCTTCGATGGGCAACTGGTCTCCATAGTTGTTTGGCGCAGTGATCCCTTCGATCGCAAGTGATGTTCGAGGGGATCACTGTGCCAAACAACTACGGAAACCAGTCACTGAATGCTGGCCCCAATTTCGAAGGGGCCAGAGGTGGGCTTATTGATACTCGTCGGTCAGGTGACCTGAAGATGGCGTGATGTAGCGATGAAACTGGTTACTCAAATAAAATAACTACTGGAAATTTAGACGGTTGATGATTTTCTTCTACATTTTGTATCAAAAAGGCGAGGCCCACCAACCATCTGTATAAAGATGGACTTACAGGAACTTGACTAGTTATTTGATGACCATTTCCCCCAGTTATTTTGGAAATCCCCATGGAATGTTATCTCTACCTTCTGATTTATTTTATCTTAAATCTTCCAGAGCTCTTTTAGATTATAACTCCAACACTGCACCACTATGATTTCTTTATAGACTCGCGTTTCTTCTTCTTATACATTCCTTCAACTGCATTTAACAGTGGAATTCTCATTGCTTTCTTAATACGTTACCCCCCCCCCCCCCCTCCGTCCTTTCTCTTAATTGCATTGAAGGATGTTTTTCTATATGCTGAGTCACTCCTTCTAATGATCATTTCACTCACGATTTCTTCATATTTTCGCTGCAGCCATATCGTCTTGACCGGCCTGCTCTTCTTATTTACGAGTATTTCATTCCTCAGTGATTTGTATTGCTGTATTGCAGTCTTTCCTTGAACATTTTCTTAACTTCCTACTTTCGTTAAACAGTTGCAGTATTTCTTCTATTGCCAAAGATTTCTCCGAAGTTGCCTTCATCGTACCTATTTCTGACTGTCCACATTCTGTAATTGCCGTTTTTAGAGATGTCCACTACATTTCCACTGAAGTGCCAACTTATCTCAGCAGCCACATCCTTAACGAACTTCAATCGTGGCTTATCATTCCCTCATTCCTTATTGCTTCTGTATCCCACATCCGTCCATACTAATTCTTCCGTATGACATTCCTTAACTTCAGTCTACTCTTCATCATTACTAAAAAGGTCTGTATCTGTTGGGTACTTCTTACGATTCAATATCTGATTTCGGAATCTCTGTCTGACAACGATGTAATCCAGCTGGAATCTCCCCATATGTCCATGGCTTTTCCCAGTACACAAGCACCTCCTCTTGAGATTCGCAAACAAAACATTGACTGTTGCCATCTGAATTTATTGCAGAACAGAATTAGTGTTTCTCCTGTCTCATTGCTACTGCCTTGCCCACATTCTCCCGTAACCACTCTCTTCTATTCGTTCCCCTAGCACTGTGTTCCATTTCACTTTAAATGTTGAACTACCATTTCGGTATTCTCATATACTTAGCCCCCCCAGTTAGCCGTGCGGCCTCACGCACTGCTTTACGGACTGGGAAGGAGCGCCTGGTCCCCGGCATGAATCCGCCCGGCGGACTTGTGTCTAGGTCCGGTGAGCCGGCCAGTCTGTGGATGGTTTTTAGGCGGTTTTCCATCTGCCTCGGCGAATCCAGGCTGGTTCCCCTTATTCCGCCTCAGCTACACTATCTCGGCGATTGCTGCGCAAACAATTTCTACACGTACTCGTACAACACCATTACTCTACCACGCAAACGTAGGGGTTACGCTCGTCTGGTGTAAGACGTTCCCTGTGGGGTCCACCGGGGGCCGAACCGCACAATAACCCTGGGTTTGGTGTGGGGCGGCCGAGGGGTGAAGTGGACTGCGGTAGTCGTCGCAAGGTTGTGGAACACTGCGTCATCTATGAGGGAGGAGCCTCTCCGTCGTTTGTAGGTCCCTGGTTAACATACAATACAATACAATACAATATAATCCTTATATACCTTATATGCCTCTCCATTTTCTGCTTTCGATGTCGTCACGTGTACCTGAATTGTCGTTGTCGGCGTTGGTTTGCTGTCGTATCTAATGAGAACAACCCTATCACCGAACTGTTCACAGTAGCTCACTTTCTGCCCTACTTCCCATTCATAATGAATCTTACTTCCGTTATACCATTTTCTGGTGCAGTTTATATTACCATACATTCGCCTGACCAGAACTCCTTGTTGTTGTTGTTGTGGTTTTCAGTCCTGAGACTGGTTTGATGCAGCTCTCCATGCTACTCTATCCTGTGCAAGCTTCTTCATCTCCCAGTACCTACTGCAACCTACATCCTTCTGAATCTGCTTAGTGTATTCATCTCTTGGTCTCCCTCTACGATTTTTACCCTCCACGCTGCCCTCCAATACTAAATTGGTGATGCCTTGATGCCTCAGAACATGTCATACCAACCGATCCCTTCTTCTGGTCAAGCTGTGCCACGAAGTTCTCTTCTCCCCAATCCTATTCAATACTTCCTCATTAGTTATGTGATCTACCCATCTAATCTTCAGCATTCTTCTGTAGCACCACATTTCGAAAGCTTTTATTCTCTTCTTGTCCAAACTATTTATCGGCCATGTTTCACTTCCATACATGGCTACACTCCATACAAATACTTTGAGAAATGACTTCCTGACACTTAAATCTATACTCGATGTTAACAAAGTTCTCTTCTTCAGAAAAGCTTTCCTTGACATTGCCAGTCTACATTTTATATCCTCTCTACTTCGACCATCATCAGTTATTTTGCTCCCCAAAGAGCAAAACTCCTTTACTACTTTAAGTGTCTCATTTCCTAATCTAATTCCCTCAGCATCACCCGACTTAATTCGACTACATTCCATTATCAAATGGCTCTGAGCACCATGGGACTGAACATCTGTGGTCATCAGTCCCCTAGAACTTAGAACTACTTAAACCTAACTAACCTAAGGACATCACACATATCCATGCCCGAGGCAGGATTCGAACCTGAGACCGTAGCAGTCGCGCGGTTCCGGACTGAGCGCCTAGAACCGCTAGACCACCGCAGCCGGCATTCCATTATCCTCGTTTTGCTTTTGTTGATGTTCATCTTATATCCTCCTTTCAAGACGCGATCCATTCCATTCAGCTGCTCTTCCAAGTCCTTTGCTGTCTCTGACAGTGTTACAATGTCATCGGCAAACCTTAAAGTTTTTATTTCTTCTAAATGGATTTTAATACCTACTCCGAATTTTTCGTTTGTTTCCTTTCCTGCTTGCTCAATATACAGATTGAATAACATCGGGGATAGGCTACAACCCTGTCTCACTCCCTTCCCAACCACCGCTTCCCTTTCATGTCCCTCGACTCTTATAACTGCCATCTGGTTTCTGTACAAATTGTAAATAGCCTTTCGCTCCCTGTATTTTACCCCTGCCACCTTTAGAATTTGAAAGAGAGTGTTCCAGTCAACATTGTCAAAAGCTTTCTCTAAGTCTACAAATGCTAGAAACGTAGGTTTGCCTTTCCTTAATCTTTCTTCTAAGATAAGTCTCAATGTCAGTATTGCCTCACGTGTCCCAACATTTCTACGGAATCCAAACTGATCTTCCCCGAGGTCGGCTTCTACCGGTTTTTCCATTCGTCTGTAAAGAATTCGCGTTAGTATTTTGCACCCGTGACTTACTGATAGTTCGGTAATTTTCACATCTGTCGACACCTGCTTTCTTTGCGATTGGGATTATTATATTCTTCTTGAAGTCTGAGGGTATTTCGCCCGTTTCATACATCTTGCTCACCAGATGGTAGAGTTTTGTCAGGACTAGCTCTCCCAAGGTCGTCAGTAGTTCCAATGGAATGTTGTCTACTCCGGGGGCCTTGCTTCGACTCAGGTCCTTCAGTGCTCTGTCAAACTCTTCACACAGTATCGTATCTCCCATTTCATCTTCATCTACATCCTCTTCCATTTCCACAATATTGTCCTCAAGTACATCGCCGTTGTATAGACCCTCTATATACTCCTTCCACCTTTCTGCTTTCCCTTCTTTGCTTAGAACTGGGTTTCCATCTGAGCTCTTGATGTTCATACAAGTGGTTCTCTTATCTACAAAGATCTCTTTAATTTTCCTGTAGGCAGTATCTATCTTACCGCTAGTGAGATAAGCCTCTACATCTTTACATTTGTCCTCTAGCCATCCCTGCTTAGCCATTTTGCACTTCCTGTCGATCTCATTTTTGAGACGTTTGTATTCCTTTTTGCCTGCTTCATTTACTGCATTTTTATATTTTCTCCTTTCATCAATTAAATTCAATATTTCTTCTGTTACCCAAGGATTTCTACTAGCCCTCGTCTTTTTACCTACTTGATCCTCTGCTGCCTTCACTATTTCATCCCTCAAAGCTACCCATTCTTCTTCTACTGTATTTCTTTCCCCCATTCCTGTCAGTTGTTCCCTTATGCTCTCCCTGAAACTCTGTACAACCTCTGGTTCTTTCAGTTTATCCAGGTGCCATCTCCTTAAGTTCCCACCTTTTTGCATTTTCTTCAGTTTTAATCTACAGGTCATAACCAAAAGATTGTGGTCAGAGTCCACATCTGCCCCTGGAAATGTCTTACAATTTAAAACCTGGTTCCTAAATCTCTGTCTTACCATTATATAATCTATCTGATACCTTCTAGTATCTCCAGGGTTCTTCCATGTATACAACCTTCTTTCATGATTCTTAAACCAAGTGTTAGCTATGATTAACTTGTGCTCTGTGCAAAATTCTACCAGGCGGCTTCCTCTTTCACTTCTTAGCCCCAATCCATATTCACCTACTACGTTTCCTTCCCTCCCTTTTCCTACTACCGAATTCCAGTCACCCATGACTGTTAAATTTTCGTCTCCCTTAACTATCTGAATAATTTCTTTTATTTCATCATACATTTCTTCAATTTCTTCGTCATCTGCAGAGCTAGTTGGCATATAAACTTGTACTACTGTAGTAGGTGTGGGCTTCGTGTCTATCTTGGCCACAATAATGCGTTCACTATGCTGTTTGTAGTAGCTTACCTGCATTCCTATTTTCCTATTCATTATTAAACCTACTCCTGCATTACCCCTATTTGATTTTGTGTTTATAACCCTGCAGTCACCTGACCAGAAGTCTTGTTCCTCCTGCCACCGAACTTCACTAATTCCCACTATATCTAACTTTAACCTATCCATTTCCCTTTTTAAATTTTCTAACCTACCTGCCCGATTAAGTGATCTGACATTCCACGCTCCGATCCGTAGAACGTCAGTTTTCTTTCTCCTGATAACGACATCCTCTTGAGTAGTCCCCGCCCGGAGATCCGAATGGGGAACTATTTTACCTCCGGAATACTTTACCCAAGAGGACGCCACCATCATTTATCCATACAGTAAAGCTGCATGCCCTCGGGAAAAATTACGGCCGTAGTTTCCCATTGCTTTCAGCCGTTCGCAGTACCAGCACAGCAAGGCCGTTTTGGTTATTGTTACAAGGTCAGATCAGGCAATCATCCAGATTGTTGCCCTTGCAACTACTGAAAAGGCTGCTGCCCCTCTTCAGGAACCACACGTTTGTCTGGCCTCTCAACAGATACCCCTCCGTTGTAGTTGCACCTACGGTACGGCTATCTGTATCGCTGAGGCACGCATCCTCCCCACCAACGGCAAGGTCCATGGTTCATGGGGGGAGGTAAACTCCTTATTTGGTTTCCATTTCACTTCGCTGACACCCATTATACCTAGACAGAGCCTTTGTATATATCTTTGCAGATTTTCTGGCTTTCCTACTTCTTTCAAACTTTTGACATTCCATATTCCTTCTTGTAGAATTTATCTCTTCGTTTGTAACTCCATCTTTTCTCATGATCATCTCCACCTTGGCAGTCCCTTCCTGGAGATTCAAATGGGGGACTAATACAGAATTTCTTGCCAATGGAGAGATCATCATGAGATTTTTTCAATTTCGGATCACATACTCTGTGGATTTATGTGCCTTAAATGCAATGGTTTCTGTTGCCTTCTGCATCCTCATGCGCGCTTGATCGCTGTTGGTTTTCCCGGCTATTTGGACAGTTTTCTACCCCAAGGGCAAGAGAGTGCCAATAAACTCATCCCAGTCTTCCGTCCTCTTTGAGAAAGTTATTGGCAGAGTGAAGATGACTTATTATGCAGGAAGTCTGCAGCCGCCATTGTAGATTATTTTTACTAAAAACGCAAGTAGTTGCTTGGTTCGAACCCAAGACCTATTACGTTTTGACTACTAGAAGACGCTGATCCCCTTCTTTCCGTCACTGTTCTCGGCATTCGGTCTGGACGGATGTCACATGACACCCCTTCACGTTCATCGTTGAATAGTTCACTCCGGTTTTTTTTATAATTAATAAGTAAACTAAACTAAACTCCATCCGAACAGGCCTTGGAAGGCCCAATGGTAGCGACCTGCCGCCGTGTCATCCTCAGCCCACAGGCGTCACTGGATGCGGATATGGAGGGGCATATGGTCAGCACACCACTCTCCTGACCGTATGTCAGTTTCCGAGACCGGAGCCGCTTCTCAATCAAGTAGCTCCTCAGTTTGCCTCACAAGGGCTGAGTGCACCCCGCTTGCCAACAGCGCTCGGCAGACCGGATGGTCACCCATCCAAGTGCTAGCTCAGCCCGACAGCGCTAACTTCGGTGATCTGACGAGAACCGGTGTTAACACTGCGGCAAGGCCGTTGGCCTTTTATTATTAATACCGTGAGAAAATAAAACTTAATAACGCTCCGAATTGAGCTGTTCCAGGAACATGTGGCTGGTATTGTCTATATACGAGACGAAAGTCGAAGCACCACTAGCTGTTACAGAGTCTCGGGCGAGTCTGACTGTGGAAGAGGAAGTGAAAAAACTGTCTACCGGAGTGCGTCGGCGAGCAGCTAGTCATTGTACTGCAGTCATAGAGGAGCGACGTGGCAGCACAGAGCTACAGGCAACGAGTGCGGGCTGTCTCTTTCCATTTGTCGCTGGCGTTTACGGAGTGGGGTGCGCTGGTAAATGTTATGCTTGTCATGTTGCGGAAAGGACAGATGCAAAAGTGAATGGATTATGCTGTGCTTCCAAGAAAATAACCGCCACGCCAGTGATTGCCAGAACTGAAGTTGTTGTCTGTTTACCGTACTTCACAGTGATCTTCTGTTCTATTAGATGCTATTCAGTCTGTTTTCCTCTATACTGCTGTGGGATGGTACTGCAGTGCGGCGGGCAGGTAAAGTGTGGTTCATCTGTGTTTGAGCGACGTCGTTTGGCAGATACAGCTGTCATTGTGGCTTATCATGGCGTTGCCCTTCTTAGTTGTACTTCTTCTGTCATGTTTTTGTCATCGACTGGGCTAGTTTGTCTCCTAGTAACAGGTCATGTTTTGTTAAACAGTGTATATTTCTGTACTTCTCTTTAATGTAACTGAGAGGCTTGTTTTGGATGCCAAGATTCTTTGTCACTCGTCCCCCGTGTAAAATTAGTATTAAGTTTGGCTTTCCATATTTATTACGTATTACAGGTGCATGTCTTTTAAGTGATGTAAAGGAATGTGATGTTTCATTGAAAGTTAATTTTTGATGGTTGCCACCATTTGATTGTTTTAAAATATTTACTACGCTCGTATTGCCGAGATGGTGGTATATAAGTGAGAACTATAGAGGTAAATTTCCTAAGAATTTAACTATTGTATAATTTAGTGTGCTAGTTATGCTACGCTACATGAAGAAGACACGTATTTGTTACGTAATGTTTTTGGAGTTATGTGTCGAAGAGTGGCTTTAACCCTTTGTTTCCTGACATAAGAAAAAATTTACTTTTTAACATTTTCTTTGCAGAATTTATGCTATTGTGGCCTCAAATGACGGTAGGATTTTTTGTAAAATTTTATTTTATTTTTCACAACTTTTTTCTCTCCTGGTACTTAGAAGTACCGTCAGACTCCATGTACAGAATCACAACATGCGCAGAAAAATGCTCCAATTTTTATAACTTGTACCTTATTCCACATAAATAATAAATATTTTTACAATAGAAAATTAATTAACCGAAATATGATATTTCTGAATTTTTTTTTAAATTTCGCATAAATTTATTCTAGAGCAACTTCACAATACATAGTAACTTAGCTATACATTTTTGACAGTATATACATGTCACATATTTAGTGATACCTCATGAAATTGTAGGAAACAGTTCTTTTTCTCATTCCAGCACAAATACACTTTACATGTACTACATTGTGAATGTGGTCTCGACTGAATTTTATTTTTCGCTCACATTTCGCATCGTCCTCTTTTACAACCGAACACTACAAAATGGTTTCCTCGGTTGCCAAGACGTACATCCTTCGGAACAGAAAAGTTATCCTTCCTTCTCTTTGGGAGAGTTATTTCATCTTTACCAGAGTTTCTCTTTTTGAGATTTGGCAATTGCTGTTCATTCATTAGCCCTAGTGCCACAGCACACCTGAATTCCAGCAGTGGCAGTGCCCCATGTAGATAACTGAAAATGACGTAAGCATTGACAGAAGCAATTTCTATTGCTCCCCAGAAGAGACGGTACCACCATTTCTTTGATCGCTTGTCAAGACCATAAGTTGAATGTAATCTGTCTGCATGATCCACACCACCCATGTTTTAATTGTAATCACATACAATAACTGGACATGGTATAGTCATACTAGTTCCATCTTTCTGTTTTCTTGTCACTACGCTCTGTTCAATGCCATGGAAGTTTGACGCAAAATATACTACTTTATTTTCCTTCCATTGAAATACTGTTAGGTCTAAAGATCACTCGCTGTGATTTGATTTACACATTTTTCTTTAGGTAAATTCCCTGGCAAACCTTTCCTGTTTGTTCTAATTGTTCCACAGGCAAATGTATTTACCAATTTCTGTGTGAGAAAAAGTGGACAGAACAACTAGTGAACGGTAACGCATTGTTGCTACAATAAAGTGTTCGCACAACCTGACGGTACTAAGAAGTCCGCTTTCTATTTTCCACTTTATCTCATTCCCTTGTAACGTAATGCTTCAAACTATTATAAAAAAACAAAGAAGGTAAGTACGTACAATGGAAAACTCATCGGAAGTTTCAATAAATTGCGCACAAATTCAGGCAACACCATGGAAACAAGCACATACAATCTTCTGTTTTCACAGCAGCGCGCGAAAAACAATTTCAAGCTCTGAGCGGCAGAGAGGTCTATGTATTGCACAATAACATCTATGAAACAGTAGAGCAGAGTTACTGTTACGTACCGACAGGGTCTCAGATCACGAAACTGCACCACGAGATAATAATTAGAGTCAAAACTTACTGGTACTTTTAAGTACCGTCAGGCAACAAAGGGTTAAAGGAAATTGAGAAGTCACTTGTAAATGTCTTTAGTGATTCACAAGTAAAAAGATTTGTTTTTCATATTGGTAAATGTGATTAAATGAAGACAGCTATTAAACTGTTATGATCAAAGATTGTGAAATTGCTCTTACCGTGAACTACAGTATGATGCTCATGTGTTTATCGATAAATAATTACTTACGTCCAGTGAAACCACCAGCAGGCTCCAGTCTCCATGCCCACACTCGCTACAGGCTCAGAATACAACTTGTATTGAATGATGGATAAGGTCCCACACACAGAGAGGAATGTTAAGTATATCGAAAATACCTTTGCAACAAAATAAAATGCTTTATCAACATATGTAAGAGATCAGTTACGCAATACTGTCATATTTCATTTCTTAGTAACAGTAAAAAAAAAGAACAATACACATGGTTCACATAACAGCACTACTGGTAAAACTAGGAGATTACGGAGTACTTATCAATGACTTAAATTTAATATCGATACTACACTTTATAAGGCAGTATGAAACCTAAAATTAAATATTTCTACATCTAAAGGGTCTGTGTTGCTTATTAAAATACATGCATCTTACTACTGATATAACCGACAGGATAGCAGACGACCTCTTGTACCATCCCTTGAAGAAATCAAAATATCTAATGTTTTCTAAGATTAAAAACACACAAGGACATTACCGTTGATTTAACGTATAGCTTAAAGTGGACTTATCGACGAGAATAGTTCGATCTTTGTACCAGAGTAACCAATTTATTCCAACATCCAAATTTGTCAACAACTAGTCTTCATGTGGCTAAAACATACATGAAAATCGTCAAACATTACAGTGACCTCCTTGCTAGGAGTTTAATTTTATTTTGCATGCTAAATGTTTGCCATCTTCTACTGACAGTACTAACTTACGGTGTCACACAGCGGTGGCTACATTTCGCTTCGATGAAATAGCATTCTGAATAGTTATAATATACATGTGTATGATAAAATGAGGGTTACTAAGCTTTCTAACTGTTTTCCAAAGGATTAATCTTAAGTTTCAGTACAAACACGTCATCTTCTGCTATTGCACAGTGGAGAGTGCTATTTCACCGCATATTCATCGTCACCTGACAACAACATTGTGACAAATACGCCAACATCATAATTTTATAGCAAAATTGTTAGAAATTATTGTTTACATCGCTGTTTTACGGTAAAATTGAAACAAACTACCGCGGACATAATCATGTTCATGAATATTGTGGCAAGATGCTACCGGTTGTAGCTTAACTGTAACAAATTGCCACATAGATTAACATTCTCATATAAAATTGTAGCAAATAGTTCTGTTCATTGTCAACACGTGGTGGATACCATGGGGCAATAACGATTAGCTGATATGGTGATCACCATTACCCTGGATAATACTGAGCGGAAAATGATGATAAGTTGACAAGTGACTACCATTACCTCAAATGATGGGTAATGATGTGGCTGCCTTTACCCGAAATGCAACTGTATGCATGTGGAAAAATGGTACAGTCATACTCAAAACTATCCAAAAGACCTGAATTGCATTTCGCCTGATTCGCATGCAACCGGCATAACGCTGCTGTCTAGCAGGTCCTCTAATCTCTCCTTGGTACAGTCGTTTGACTATTGAAAATGGTTCCAGCAAGTCACCACTAGAAAACACTGCTCTGTATCGCAGTTACTCAAGATGTAAAGTAATACCACGATGCTACAAATATCAGGGAACACCTTATCACAGATAAGACTGTCCTTAAGGCTTGTAAGCTCACATTTATTACAATAAATGACATACCTGAAATGTTATCACTCCCATTATTACGTCAGGTAGGTAATGCACGTAGTAAGTTCCTGTTCAAAGTAACATACAGTACTTATTATTTAACACAAAACGACATTAAAATTTAAGTTAACCACGAGCAGCTAATTGAGAATGTGTATGAAATTCAAGTGACACGACTAACCGTCTCGTTCTGCATATGGATTCAAACACAGGTCAGGCAAACTAAGCAAATATTTCGAGACTGACGCAAACTATCAGTCATTCCTGATTAGGCAAACAGAGAGTGATATACTTCGATTTTAGACAGTATCAGTTAGCAAATATCAACTTTAAATCACATAACGCAAACATTTTTAACGGACGCCAATTCCTCCACAGCATCTCTTGTCCCTGTTAACGATCTACGAGAGATGTTAAATATTGCTTCTTCACAAGTAACTTACATGAAAGGCAGTGAGGTAGCTTTCTGTTGGACAGGGATTCGAACCCAGAACCTAATCGGATTGATATCGAAACACAACCAACTGTGACATATCGGATTTCCTTGGCAGTAGCTAGATGTTTTAGCTGAAATGACGAGACGAAACATTAATTTTTTCCTTTCCAGGACTCCTATGCGGCACCTATCGCTGTTATATTCTAGAGAAAACGAACGTTAAATATGGGTTAGTTGCACAAGCAGCGACATGTGAGCATGTTTGAACTAGAAATAATATGTCGAATAGTTCAGTGCTCACTGGGAATAGAACCCCGCACATATCATTGTTGACTACACTCAAAGAAACGTCAGCTACAGAATTTTTCTCTACCAGCAGCTCGGAATAATATCTTGAACTTACAGTGATCTCGCAAATAGTTCTGTGTCCCACCGGGAGTCGAAGACGTCAGATATCGTTAGTGTTGACAACGAATGAAAAAACATTAAAAATCAAAATTATTATCCACCGGTAGATACGTGATCTCATGCTAGAGCTTGACAATGTGTAAAGAAATCTTCAGTGCCGGGCCAGGATTCGAACCCATTCACGCGTGATTGTGGAGATGTTGAGGAATCTGCAGTTTTGAACAAACAACAAATTGTAGCCGAGCTGTATTGTCACGAAGGGATCAAATTCCGCGTTAAGGGCGGTCTGAGTTGCATTCTCAGTTCAGAACCAATTTTATCAACTTACACAAGTTTAGATAAAAGATGGAATAAGTGTCCTGTAACCCTACATAGCGTTTGTTTCGTCACTAGAAATAAATAACTAGTATAAGAAAGGTTACTGGTGATAGAGTTTCTACATGTCGCCACTCCAGACTTTATTGTGGTTCAACCTAACGTCTACTTGACAGAGAAGGAATATCATCTTTAATGTGAATTTCAGACCACACTGCCATTATATCTTCTTCACTTGGTGTAATCAGAAGAGAATGGAATCTTTCTCTCCCTATCTAAAATCATTGACACAAGTGGGAATCGAACCCACACCATGGGTATAAGAAATTACCATCAGTCCAACAGATCACCAAACCCGCTTTTCAGTGACTCATTTTTTTATCGTAACGCCGTTGCGCCACACTGGATGAGAATTCTGACCCACATGCTCCCTGTAGTAAATTGCGGCATGTTAAATAAATTCATTTACTTGGTTGACCGAATCGCCATGAACTAGCTGCCTCGGCTACGCAGTGCATACATTCGACTCTATTTTCTAATCACCGAAATAAAATCACGTAACTGCCACCTACACAGAACTGCCAACAGTGTAGGATGCAGATATTTAAATAGGAAGTGTTCCTTTCCACTTCAGCTATTCTATTGCACTATCTGTTTGTAAAAGCGTCATGCAGCGCAACAGAAAAGCTGTAACTGTTTCTCTCAGAAGTCTAGACCCGGCCATTTGCATTATCTCGCAGCGCTGTGGTATGCAGAAGTTCTGGAGGAATTGTTGTTCAGCTCTGGAGCTGTTGTAGCTATGTGTCAGCTAGTAGTTGTGTCAGCTAGTAGCGTAATGATAAGTGTCGTGCACCATAGATAAGATGTCGCCAGTTCGAATACATTTACTGCTAAATTCTCGCCGGCACGGTAGCTCAGCGTGTTCGGTCAGAAGGTTTAGCTATCCTTTGTAATAAAAAAAAACTGAATGAACGGATCAACGAACAACCAGAACAAGTGTCATAGGACGTCCACCACGAACAAAGTCAATGAACAATATAGAGCGTTCTCGCTTCCCACGCCCGGGTTCGATTCCTGGCGGGGTCAGGGATTTTCTCTGCCTCGTGATGACTGGATGTTGTGTGATATCCTTAGGTTAGTTAGGTTTAAGTAGTTCTAAGTTCAAGGGTACTGATGACCATAGATGATAAGTCCCATAGTGCTCAAAGCCATTTTGAACAATGTAGATCAAATTGAGATTAAAAAATAATAGTTGCGTGATGGTAAGTGTCGTGCACCATAGATAAGATGTTACGAGTTCGAATACATTTACTGATAATTTTTTTTAAACGCAATTCTGTTGTCTGCTGAAGTTACCAATCTAATGGAACTTTGAACATAATTCCCTTCACTTCTCAACCCAAAATAGTCGCATGTGGAAAAAGGGCTAACTTCTGTGACATTTTGTTCTTTTCAGGTTTAATAGACAGCCAGGCAGCAGATGCATCTCGAAGCTTTTGTATTATGTATGGGGAGAGCGCATCGTGCCCAAATACATCACAAAAGTATTTTCTACATTAGCTGTCATGTGGTAGTGGCATTTTATTCTTCTTCAAGCATTGTTTGACAACTTTAAATCAGAACAAGTTTTCTACATGCATGTAATCGATAAACTGCACGTGCATCGTCAGGCTGTTATAGATAACATCAGAGAATTCGCATATATCGTTGATGATTAATTTCGCTCTCATGTTTACTATTGTTTCAACAACACTAAAGGAAACCTTACGAAAATCGTGCACTGTATTATAAGAAATGAAATAAAACTACCCACGATAACCTTATGACGAAAGTCTGTTTTAATAAAACTGAGTATCTGTACACAAGCATGCCACTATCGACACGAATTAGTAACATAATAATCACTTACTTTTTGATTGGGTCCGTGTTTAATTGGTATGCTGTGTCATACTCAAGAGGTATGCAAATGTGGCATTTCATAAATATAATTATGTATTTCTAGAAACCCAAAATTTGCTTGTCAGCAGCGGAAAGAGGTGTTACCTGATGTGCAGCATTGTAAGTTTTTCACCATTGCACTATGAGCCGAAAGTATTTTCTTGCAATTTCTGTATTGATGTTTGATCTGACTGCTTATAGCTCTTTCACAGAAGGGGTAAAAACGTTGGAAGTCAGTGAGACTGGAACTGCGACCCACAACAGACGGTTTGTTACAAGTCAGCACGTTGTCACAGAGCTGGCGAAGAGGTATGTGTCTTGGCTTCCTTCTTACGACGCCAATAGTGACTAGAACTCATAAACCGCTATTTAAAGGACGAGATTAGTTGCAATTTCCTCCTGCAACGACTTTCCTGGGCTGAAAAACGTAAGTTTACAATCTTTTGTTACACCCCAAGCGATCATAACTGAGATTATTCAATGGAAATGACAGGTAAAATCAAGTGAACTTTGAGGCTTTATTCCACGCACACAAGGATGTAACTTGACGATCACAGAGTTGCCAAACATACGTTGCCTTGTTGCCAAATCTCAGCTACAGTACCAGCAGTAAGAAGACGAACCGATGTGATCTTACAATGGGCTGGGAAGTGGCCATAGCTGGTGTCTCCAAGTCGCAGCTCCTACGGGCTTGAATATGTAATGCGTCTGATTCACATTTCTGTAACTAGGTTTAGGGACTGAAGCGTAGTTACTAAAAATACTCAGAATTGACTGCAAATTAAACATCATAAATCAGTAACTCTCATAGTTGTTTTTTATATTTCTTTCGTAAGTGTACTCAAAACTAAGAAACTCATTCACAGGCGTTTTCGTGCCTCACCGATAGTCGAGCACAAGAAAAAAATTTAAAAAAATAATGTGTGTGTGGGGGGGGGGGGGGGCAGAGAGAGAGAGAGAGAGAGAGAGAAAGAAATAAAAAATAATGAGAGAGAGTGTGTACAAAATTGTTGTAAAGAAATTGACTCATGGTATGTGAAGAAATCTTTCATTTAAAATGACACGTTTCACATCATTACGCAATGTTGTATTCATTATCTATGGAACAAGAAGTAGTCTAATCTAATCTAATCTAATCACATCATATTGATGACTAGTCATGAAGAGTCATGAATTACCGAAATTTTTCGCCAATACCAGTAACCAAATCTAAACTTGAAAATAAAAGACGACAATTTATGTAATAAACCGAGGCTCCTATCAAGACCCTTTCGTCCCTGTTAGCTAACCACGAAAGATATCTGATGTACCTCCATTCTAAAGTAACAAAGTGCATGCAATTAAAGATGAAGTGCAAGATGTGAAGTTCTGTGACGGAGATACGAACCCAACACATAATCGGATTTTTAACTAAGAAAAATCAAATGTTATGTATCGGTTTTTCTTACGAGATGCTAGGTGTTTGAATCCATAATAAGGATACAAACTTTTGTGCCTAAGCGAACCTACCGTGCATCCACGAATATAACTTAAGTATCGGTTGCTTACTCACGAACAGTAAAATGTGTGCGTGGTTGACCAGAAATAACGACACCTATTGCAATTGTTGGCAACACATCAGCAGACATTAAAAATGCGCGTTAATTTTCACTTGCAGGTGGGTGTGCACTTGATAGGGCTTGAAATGAAATTATGAATATTTTTGTACTGGATTATTTGGAGGAGACCTAGAGAAGATTGCAGTCTTGGGTAAAGGAACGAAATGATTAAAATATACTGTTCTGAGAGATTCAGATCCTCGAAAGAGGAGATACGAATTCTAATCACAGTCCAGCACCAAATTTTTCAACGTCTCTTGTTCAATCAAGTACAAGAAAAATAAGAGACCTGTTCCTTTAAATGGCTATCGGTTCATCAAATAAAATAAAATTTTCTAATGTAAGTAAGTTTACTGGCGACTGTATATCTGTTTGACATGACTTCCGCTATGTCATTTCCCAACGTAAAGCGGCTCTGCCCAGTTGGTAATGAAGGAACGTGATGTTTAATGCGGATTATGGATTATAACGTCTTTCTCTTGAGGTTACCAGAGGTAAAATAAATCTGTTTCTGCCTCTTAAAAGTAAAGTCCTGAACCCACGCAGTGTACCTGTGGTAATTCGTTCCACCAGACCATTGTGGCCACATTTCCCACCCTCAAGAGTGTGCTGAAACGGATGATGTGCTTAGCTTACAAAATTAGTCACGGTGGAAAAAATGCGAGTCTATTAAATGGTTAAGTAGAAGCAAGCTTCTGACGCGGAGATTACGCTATTCTCATGTCAGCAGGATGTAAAGAGTCTTCTAGGCATCATAGGCTCGAAGTAAAGCCATTTTGAATTTTCACAAATTGAGCAAATTTCTTAGTTCGAGAAAATCCGCTGTGAAGTGTGAAGTTACCGGATAATACGATTATTACCGTCATTATTACTATCATTTTATTCATACCGCTGCTGGAACACACGTGCTTGAAGATCATTTAATGCCTTTTGCTCAATATAGAAGTAGTTTCCCAAGAACAGGTTCTTTCCCTGTCTACGGAATCCTTTTCACGTTAATATCAAACATCAGCAGTTTCTCGTAGATTACATTAAAACTAAAGTAATTGATGAAGACGTTACTTGATAACAAAAACGCGCTGCCTTTCTTCATTTACTTGCTCCTAGAAACGGCTATCGAGTACTTCCAAACCAAAAGGCAAGAGATCTTACTGCCTTCCGATGTACGTCGCTGTCAGTTCTTCCATACGATCTGGTCGACATGACTTGTTTCAAGTTGTGTATGACAGACAATGTTTTAGAAACTCAATTGTTTTCCTTTGAGATAAACAGAAAGATTTCTATTCTAAGCTATCCAAGTACAAAATTTTCGCAGTATTAGTTCAAATTTGATATTCGTTTCTATAATGTAGGAAAGTATTTCACAGTTGCAAAACCCGCATCCAACTCATTGACCTTACACTTAGTCGCTGATCATAAGTTCTAGCTCAAAGTGATCATGAACACGACATTTCATAATGATGTGGAATGTGTCATTTTAAATCAAAGATTTCTTTACATACCATGAGTCAATTTCTTTACAACAATTTTGTACACACACTCTCTCTCTCATTCTCTTTTATTTCTCTCTCTCTCTCTCTCTCTCTCTCTCTCTCTCTGTCTCTCTGCCACACAGACACACACACACTTTTTTTTATTTTTTCTTGTGCTCGACTATCGGTGAGACACGAAAACACCTGTGAATGAGTTTCTTAGTTTTGAGTACACTTACGAAAGAAATATAAAAACAACTATGACAGTTACTGATTTATGATGTTTAATTTGCAGTCAATTCTGAGTATTTTTAGTAACTACGCTCCAGTCCCTAAACCTAGTTACAGAAATGTGAATCAGACGCATTACGTATTCAAGGCCGTAGGAGCTGCTACTTGGAGACACCAGCTATGGCCACTTCCCAGCCCATTGTAAGATCACATCGGTTCGTCTTCTTACTGCTGGTACTGTAGCTGAGATTTGGCAACAAGGCAACGTATGTTTGGCAACTCTGTGATCGATGAGTTACTTCCTTGTGTGCGTGGAATAAAGCCTCAAAGTTCATTTGATTTTACCTCTCATTTCCATTGAATAATCTCAGTTTTTAAAGCTTGAGGTGTAACAAAAGATTGTAAACTTACAGTTTTCAGGCCAGGAAAGTCGTTGCAGGTGGAAATCGCAACTAATCTCGTCCTTTAAATAGCTGTTTATGAGTTCTAGTCACTAGTGGCGTCGTAAGAGGAACCTATGACACATACCTTTTGGCCAGCTATGTGGTAACGTGCTGACTTGTGAATAAGCGTCTGTTGTGGGTCGCAGTTCCAGTCTCTCTGACTTCCAACGTTTTTACCCCTTCTATGAAAGAGCTATAAGCAGTCAGATCAAACATCAATACAGAAATTGCAAGAAAATACTTTCGGCTCATAGTGCAATGGTGAAAAACTTACAATGCTGCACAACAGGTAACACCTCTTTCCGCTGCTGACAAACAAATTTTGGGTTTCTAGAAATACATAACTATATTTACGAAATGCCACATTTGCATACCTCTTGAGTATGACACAGCATACCAATTAAACACAGACCCAATCAAAATGTAAGTGATTATTATGTTACTAATTCGTGTCGATAGAGGCATGCTTGTGTACAGATGGTTTTATTGAAACATACTTTCGTCATAAGGTTATCGTGGGTAGTTTTATTTCATTTCTTATAATACAGGGCACGATTTTCGTAAGGTTTCCTTTAGTGTTGTTGAAACAATAGTAAACATGAGAGCGAAATTAAACATCAACGATATATATGAATTCTCTGATGTTATCTGTAACAGTCTGACAATGCACGTGCAGTTTATCGATTACATGCATGTAGAAAACTTGTTCTGATTTAAAGCTGTCAAACTATGTTTGAAGAAGAATAAAATGCCACTACCACACGACAGCTAATGTAGCAAATACTTTTGTGACCTATTTGGGCACGATGCGCTCTCCCCATACATAATACAAAAGCTTCGAGATGCATCTGCTGCCTGGCTGTCTATTAAACCTGAATAGAACAAATTTGTCACAGAAGTTAGCCCTTTTTCCACATGCGACTATTTTGGGTTGAGAAGTGAAGGGAATTATGTTCAAAGTTCCATTAGATTAGTAACTTCAGCAGACAGCAGAATTGCATT
Organism: Schistocerca piceifrons; assembly: GCF_021461385.2. Taxonomy (NCBI): domain Eukaryota; kingdom Metazoa; phylum Arthropoda; class Insecta; order Orthoptera; family Acrididae; genus Schistocerca; species Schistocerca piceifrons. Next base: position 772,967,024 of record NC_060140.1, on the reverse strand, counting down.
TTTAAAAAATTTAGCAGTAATTGTATTCGAAATCGCGACATCTTATCTCTGGTGCACGACACTTACCATTACACTACTAGCTGACACAAAGCTACAACAGCTCCAGAGTTGAACAACAATTCCTCCAGAACTTCTGCATACCACAGCGCTGCGAGATAATGCAAATGGCCGGGTCTAGACTTCTGAGAAAAACAGTTACAGCTTTTCTGTTGCGCTGCATGACGCTTTTACAAACAGATAGTGCAATAGAATAGCTGAAGTGGAAAGGAACACTTCCTATTTAAATTTCTGCATCCTACACTGTTGTCAGTTTTGTGTAGGTGGAAGTTACGTGATTTTATTTCGGTGATTAGAAAATAGAGTCGAATGTATGCACTGGGTAGCCGAGGCGGCTAGTTATGGTGATTCGGTCAACCAAGTAAATGAATTTACTGAACATGCTGCAATTTACTACAGGGAGCATGTGGGTCAGAATTCTCATCCAGTGTGGCGCAACGGCGTTACGATAGAAAAATGAGTCACAGAAAAGCGGGTTTGGTGGTCTGTTGGACTGATGGTAATTTCTTATACCTATGGTGTGGGTTCGATTCCCACTTGTGTCAATGATTTTAGGTAGGGAGAGAAAGATTCCATTCTCTTCTGATTACACCAAGTGAAGAAGATATAATGGCAGTGTGGTCTGAAATTCACATTAAAGATGATATTCCTTCTCTGCCAAGTAGACGTTAGGTTGAACCACAATAAAGTCTGGAGTGGCGACATGTAGAAACTCTATCACCAGTAACCTTTCTTACACTAGTTATTTATTTCTAGTGACGAAACAAACGCTATGTAGGGTTACAGGACACTTATTCCATCTTTTATCTAAACTTGTGTAAGTTGATAAAATTGGTTCTGAACTGAGAATGCAACTCAGACCGCCCTTAACGCGGAATTTGATCCCTTCGTGACAATACAGCTCGGCTACAATTTGTTGTTTGTTCAAAACTGCAGATTCCTCAACATCTCCACAATTACGCGTGAATGGGTTCGAATCCTGGCCCGGCACTGAAGATTTCTTTACATATTGTCAAGCTCTAGCATGAGATCACGTATCTACCGGTGGATAATAATTTTGATTTTTAATGTTTTTTCATTCGTTGTCAACACTAACGATATCTGACGTCTTCGACTCCCGGTGGGACACAGAACTATTTGCGAGATCACTGTAAGTTCAAGATATTATTCCGAGCTGCTGGTAGAGAAAAATTCGGTAGCTGACGTTTCTTTGAGTGTAGTCAACAATGATATGTGCGGGGTTCTATTCCCAGTGAGCACTGAACTATTCGACATATTATTTCTAGTTCAAACATGCTCACATGTCGCTGCTTGTGCAACAAACCCATATTTAACGTTCGTTTTCTCTAGAATATAACAGCGATAGGTGCCGCATTGGAGACCTGGAAAGGAAAAAATTAATGTTTCGTCTCGTCATTTCAGCTAAAACATCTAGCTACTGCCAAGGAAATCCGATATGTCACGGTTGGTTGTGCTTCGATATCAATCTGATTGGGTTCTGGGTTCGAATCCCTGTCCAACATTCCCGGCGGTGTCAGGGATTTTCTCTGCCTCGTGATGACTGGGTGTTGTGTGATGTCCCTAGGTTAGTTAGATTTAAGTAGTTCTAAGTTCTCGGGGACTGATGACCATAGATGTTAAGTCCCATAGTTCTCAGAGCCATTTGAACTATTTGAACCCTGTCCAACACAAAGCTTTGCCTCACGGCCTTTCATGTAAGTTATTTGTAAAGAAGTAATATTTAACATCTCTCGTAGTCCGTTAACAGGGACAATAGATGCTGGGTAGGAATTGGCGTCCCGTCCGTTAAAAATGTTTGCATTATGTAATTTAAAGTTGATATTTGCTAACTGATACTGTCTAAAATCGAGGTATATCTCTCTGTATGCCTAATGAGGAATGACAGTTAGTTTGCGTCAGTCACGAAATCATTCCTTAGTCTGCCTGACCTGGGTTTGAATCCATATGCAGAACGAGACGGTTCATCGTGTTATTTGAAGTTGATACATATTCTCAACTTACTGCTCGTGAATAACTTAAATTTTTAATGTCATTATGTGTTAAATAATAAGTACTGTATGTTACGTTGAAGAGGGAATCATGAATACGACGAACTTACTACATGCATTACCTACCTGACGTAATAATGAGAGTGGTAACATTTCAGGTATGTCATTTATTGTAATAAATGTGAGCTTGCAAGCCTTAAGGACAGTCTTATCTTTGATAAGGTGTTTCCTGATATTTGTAGCATCGCGGTATTACTTTATATCTTGAGTTACTGCGATACAGAGCAGTGTTTACTAGTGGTGACATGTTGGAACCATTTTCAATAGTGAAACGACTGTACCAAGGAGCGAGTAGAGGACCTGCTAGGCAGCTGCGTTATGCCGGTTGGATGCGAATCGGGCGAAATGCAGTTCAGGTCGTTCGGATAATTTTGAGCACGACTGTACATGTAGATGAACCCTTGTACTAAATAACTGAGGTAAAGTGCTTTCTGTATCTTTGTGATTTCCATGAAAACAAATAGCAGGCCTTCTTTTGAGAATGGCCCTCGATAACCATTTTTCTTCATCAGTCGTTTCCCGTGACTTTTAATACCCCCACTCAGCATCCAGACCTGAGGAGTCTGTTCCATGTAGAGGCTGCATAGGTGACTTCCTTCGCTGTCGATGTAATCCACTTGGTGGTAACCTCTCTGACGGATCTCCTGGCAACTAGTGGAGACATTCCCACCAGGTGGCAGTGGTGCTGCTCAGTGCATATATATAACGGAGGCACTAGCTGTATGAAGGGGAAGTTGTGGTTCAGAGCCGAATGGAGTGTGTGGCCTGATGTAAGTGCAGGACGCTTGGTGTCCATGACTGTGATGGCTGTGTTTATTTTGGACCAAGGCTGAATGTAGTGGAACTGCGGCAGTCATAACCTAGGTCAATACGTGTCGTTATGGCAGTTACTATTTGAAAGGAGTTGAACACTCACTGCTGGAATGACAGCGAGATAGCTAAATGTCCCTGCTTGAAATTAATGATGAACAGTTTGACGAACTTCAAGTGTTTGAGTGCGGATTGTAACTCACCAACCTGGTTACCTAGTGCCTAATCCAGGGACAACGACTAGATTGGTAGCTGTAGCAACCACCTTGCCTTATTACAGGCGTCAGTACATGTTATTCATTGCGCTATTCAAGATTAACTAGTGTGTTGTGGTGTGTGATTCACGTGTTTGCTTGCGTCACACGACCTGCCTTCCTTTGAGTCGACATTTGCACCGATTCATTGAGACATTTATCGCCAATAGCTACGTTTTATTTGATGTATTATCTAATTATCTAATTACAGTTTGTGAATTTCAGACTACCACTAAGCTCATTTCTGTTAGATAAAGGAAAGTGTAATTAAATGCGGCCTTTAATTGGTAACACGAAACAGGCAGTTGTGCATGCCTGCTGAACGTTTAAGGTATAAAATTCCTATCTTCAAGGATGATTGATAAGCCTGAAGGTGACAAGTAATGTACATGTGCTGCTTTCTAATACTGATTTATCTTAAAGGTTAAAACGTGATAGTTCTTGCTGTCAGATATTTGTTATAACTATTACTTCTTTAAATTATGAAAATCAGTTCTGTGTGTCTGTTCTTACATCCCCCTTATCGAGTTTTCATCTACATGTTGATGAGTTCACTGAGTAACAGTGTTACTGAGTAACAGAGTTATTTCGTTTAATAATAGGTTCGTGCCGTTTATGGCAGCCACTGTTGATTCAGACTCAGGCTTCTTTACTGAGCTATCTCTCATTTATCTGCTTTTGCTAAACTCGAGTTACGCTCATTTATTTCTGTTGGTCATGAAGTATATTCTTTGTTTTCTTCTGCTCTGCTTCGTAAGTTTTATGTAGATATTAAGGTGTGTGACCATTTTAGTACCATAGAACTGGCTTGTGTATTATCTGAAGCTACTATTAATGAACACTCATTTTGTCACTGCCGCCTGGAGCGCTTTCCTCATTAAAATGTTCTTGCTCGAGGCTCAGTAATACGGTGGAATAGTTATGATTAATACCAATAAATGCTGTTTTTCTCTGTTTGAATAAAAAGTTTTTTGAGTGTGACAGTTCCACCGTTAACGGCATCACAGCTTTAAATCTTCTTGTGTCTGTTTATTTTTAAGGACTAAGTTTATCATTTCTATTTTTTGCTTATTTTTAAAATTTTATGTGGTCAGTTATTCAAAGAGTTATTCCAACAATAACTGTTTCTGCTCTGATTTAAAATTTGTTGCTGTGCGTAATTAAAAACATTAATTTCATCGACTTAAAAATTTTATATGGCCAGTAAAAAGGAATTTATTATTATTACTTTCATTATTACTATTATTATATTAAAATGGAACTAGACACCTGGCCGTTGTGGTAATCACTTGTGCAAAGTTACTCATGCTTCCTAGTAATTGTCTGAAATTGTGTTTGTGTTGGGCAGTTAACAAATTCTGAATTTGTAGATAAAGATTGTTAAACTTAATCAAGATTTTACTGGCGCAGCATCTTCCTATCTACTCCATAAGCTACAGAACCTTTGGCAGTAATTGATTTTCAATATCATTTTTGTATCTGAATACCTTCTCAGATGCAACACGCAGTCTTCTTGAAATGAGAGGATTACAGTGTGTTACATAAATCGCCTCTCGTGTGTGTGTTCTGTTTATCTATTCCGAGACCATGCTTCTTAATTGAAGACTTAAAACCAGCATCTGTTAATTAAAGGGGATGAGAAACGTGCAGAAAATAACATCCAAGCTGGACGGTTAAAATGGCACACGGAATTGGTACAGCTCGATTTCACTTCCTTCTGTCACAGACCAGTTGTATACGTGATGCCCTGCAAGACCAGGTGAAAAGCACGTATGTTTTAGTAGTTGATGTCCACTTGCTTATAAATGTTCTGCCATTACTGATCCAACTACGTCATTCAATCTTCGCCGTTTCTTTCTAGACACCTGCAAAACCATCGGAAACGTTACGTGCATTTTATAACAGGTGTCCGCGAGGTACGCAGAATCAACCAGAAAAAAAAAACGAGGCGCAACGAATGAATTATCTGAATGGAACAAAAATCGGTAGATGTGATGTGTAAGTACAGAGAAAAAAATGATTACGATTTCAGAAAATCTGGAAGATTTACTCGAGAAAAAGAACTTCACAAATTGAGCAGGTCAATGACGCGTTGGTCCACCTCTGGTCCTTATACATTTAGCTATTCGGCTTGGCACTGACTGAGAGAGTTTTTGAGTGACCCCCTGAGGGCTATCAAGCCAAATTCTGTCCAACTGGCGGGCTAGATTGTCAAAATCCCGAACTGGTTGGAGGGCTCTGCCCACAACGATACAAACGTTCTCTACTGGTGAGAGATTCGGAGACCTTGCTGGTCAAGATAGAGCTTGGCAAGCACGAAGTCAAGCGGTAGAACTCCCGCCTTCGGCGGGCGGGAAATATCTTACTGAAATGTAAGCCAAGCATGGCTTGCCATGAAACGCAGCAAACCAGATAGTAGAATATCGTCGACGTGCCGTTGTGATGTAAGGGTGCCACGTATGGCACTGCTGTGAAACAAAATGGCATCCCAGACCATCACTCTCAGTTGTCGGGCCATATGACGGGCGACAGTCTGGTTCATATCCACTGCTGTCTGTGTCGTCTCTAGACAGTCTCAAATCTCAATGACTGAATGAGTGGAATTGTCTTTAGTGATGAATCCGTTTCGAAAGTAACTCTAATGGCCAGTGAAAACCCGGTCGGGGTGGCCGAGTGGTTCTAGGCGCTACAGTCTGGAGCCGCGTGACTGCTGCGGTCGCAGGTTAGAATCCTGCCTCGGGCATGGATGTGTCTGATGTCCATAGGTTAGTTAGGTTTAACTAGTTCTAAGTTCTAGGGGACTGATGACCTCAGAAGTTAAGTCCCATAGTGCTCAGAGCCATTTCAACCATTTTGAACCAGCGAAAATGTGTCAGGAGACCCCGAGACGGCAGTGGATCACCACCCTGACAACCAGGAGTTTCTTTCCACAGCAGGACCAGTTGGTTGTTATCCACGGCATCCTTACAGCCCCGTTTTGTTGCTCTTCACAGCAAGCCATCCTGGGCTTACATTTCAGCAAGATACGGTCCGCCCGCGCACGGCGAGTGTCCCTATTGTTTATCTTCCCGCTTGTCAAACACTATAACGGCCAGCAAAGGCAACCGCGTCTCTCCCCAATTGAAAACGTCTAGAGCATTATGGGCAGGGCGCTCAAACCAACTCGGGATTTTGATGATCCGAAGCGCCAGTTGGGTAGTATTTGGGATGATATCACTCAGAAGGAAACCCAACAACTGTGTCAGTCAATACCAAACCGAATAATTGTTTGTATAACGGCCAGAGGTGTACCAACGCGTTATTGACTTGCTCGATTTGTGAAGATTTTTCTCTTGAATAAATCATTCACGTTTTCTGAAATGGTAATCATTTGTTTGTCTGTACATGTACATAATATCTACTACTTTGCGTCCCATTTGGAAAATTCCTTCGTACTGCGTCGGTTTTTTTTTCTCCTTCGAGTGTATTTTATGCTGTTTGTTACTTGTTCCAGATAGGCAACACATACTGCAGTAAAAGACCCCCGCTTTCACTTGGCGTGCAAACGAGGCGAACATGCACGTCGGCAAGCTTTCTTAAGGCACGCGATAGCTGAGCCGCAGATACGAGCCGAGTTTCGGCGGTGCCGGACACAAAAGGCCCGCTCGCCTTACAGGGCTGCACGGCCGGCATAATTCGCACATAAATCGCGGCCCGGGGCTTTGGCGGGTTTTTAACGAGCGCGGCTCCCACCGCAGACTGCCCGCTGCACCGGCTCCGACACCAGAGGGGCAGAGACACGGGTGGGGGACAAGAGGTAATGGGTGCGCCGGACCTCGCGGCCGGACCCCATAATTACCGGCGCTGGCCGATCTGAGAGCCGATACGGCGCCGAACGATGGCACTCGGCGAACCGCTCTGCACCGCAGGCCGAGGGCACATCCATTGCAAACAGGTCGCGGGAATACGATTGGGGAAGTCCAAGAGAGACATAGGCACATATCAAGGCTGGCGCAGGCACAGTGGACATGAGGTCTACAGTTTCAAAAGGGTCGTCGAAGGGCCCATTACAGTTTGTGTCACCCCACTCTCCATTGTTGCCAAATTTATTCAAAATGGCGTATCCAAGATGGCGGCGATAGATACGACATCATGGTGGGAAGTTCAAATATTGGCGAGAAAATAGGTCAATTGGGTTACCTCTGTTAACCTAACCCACTCCCCTCCTGCCTCCCCTCCCCCACCTGAGCTCACAAGAAAATGGCAGGAAGTTCAAATTCCAGCAGAACAATGCAACACACCACAGCTACCTCCACTAACCTAAGAAAATGACGGGAAAATAGGTCACCTCCGCTAACCTAAGTCAGCCAACCGTCACCTCTTCCTAGGAATTGCTGGGAAAGGACTCAGCCTGTACTGGATAGGACGGAAAAAAATGGTTGAAATGGCTCTGAGCACTATGGGACTTAACATCTGTGATCGTCAGTCCCCTAGAACTTAGAACTACTTAAACCTAACTAACCTAAGGACATCACACACATCCATGCCCGAGGCAGGATTCGAAACTACGACCGTAGCGGTCACGCGGTTCCAGACTGAAGCGCCTAGATCCGCACGGCTACAACGGCCGGCGGGATAGGATGGACATAAGTCTTTATTTTCAGTCTTTATTTAAACAACTGAGGCAGTAGTTCCATTCAGTGTGTCCATCACGAGGTCTGGAGTCCAACTGAACAAGCACACAGTACTGCCACCAGATTGCACTTTCATTCTATGGCAGTCTGGGTGAAAAATGGCGGTAAAATGATTCAGCCTATATTGGGCTGCAGTGGAGAGGAAGGGGTGTACTTTATTTATTTTTGAACAGTTTATTTAGGTGTGGATTTCACATAGTTTTTTATTACACTGATACAATACACATGCTCTGACGTGCTTAGAGTCGTAATTCATAATACTCCTAGACTCTGGGATCACAAGAACATATAAAATTTTGCATTGTTTGCCAGAATATCATACCATTTTGCGATACTTCTCGATATCAAGCACATAGCAATATCGCTTGCTTAGCAGTATCGCTTGTGCAGCATAATTTCGAAGATATAGACCAGAAATTATTTCTCTAGAAACCTGAAACTTTTGCGAGGTGCAGCGTGCTGTAAACCACTGAGTAACTAGAAACTGATCACGTCTACGAACACCTTTATGTGAAACCTCGAAAAAAAAAATAGATGAAGCGAATACCGATGTCGGTGATATAACAGATTCCAAATGATACTTGTAATTTACAAAGTCAACTAAGGTGTTTCTCATGTCTAGAGAACCAGCAAAGGTGTCCTCCACCCGTCTTTCACCTGTTAGATGCACTCGACACACGCCACAATCGATGTTCTCTCAAAAAGATAAAGATGGGAAATGTGAAGAAGGACAATGTACATGGGAGGGAATAACGGTGCAGCGCAAACACATGTCCATATTGAACCTTCTCAAATTTCCACGCGATCACGAAAGCTGTCCACCACGTACGAAGTACTAGTTCACTAATCAGCCGTCTACAGGAAGACACGGTTAAGTCAGCTACATTCCTGCATCCCAACTGGCCTTTCCATTCGGACGGCTCGTGCCGTGCCGTTAACAGGAAATGTGGATCATTCACGCCACAGGCCACTGCCGGCACGCCACGCAACCCTAGACAGAATCGTCCTATATATTTGATCGTTATACTTACAATTAAATGCTACGATTGCAGTCTCAGTTGAACAGCATTCGACATTGAGCGAAGTATCGGAAATACACCCTGCCGACAGTTGTGGCTCTGGAAAGAAAAATATCTTTACCATTCTTATGACTTGACATAATCTTCCCTTTGCTATCGCAGTATTCCACGTGAAATCCATACATTCCTTACGACTGGACATAGACATTTACCTTGCACGTGTCAGAACACAAACACATACTTTACAAGCCAGAGGCCCAGGGCGACCCTATCACGCACCCCCTACTACTAAGCATAATAATTCGCCAATAACTCATTGCTACCGATACGAAATAATACTGACCGAAAATCAACGATGGGTGGACATGTATGCCAAGTCTCTCCTGTGAGTGGAACCACTGTGTCTTAGAAAGAGAGGTGTAATCGTCTTACAAAACGCCATATGTTTAAAAAAAAACACCATCACAATGACCATATTATTATCACGATCGCTCTTGCTTCTACAGGTGCACATAAGTATTCATGTTAAAAGCTATACTGGCTTTATAAAACGAGGTATCGCAATACCTCTGAATGAAATGGTTTTTCTCCAGACAAATACCGTGACACTGAATACAGATGGTGATCGCCGGAGTGTATATTATCAGATCAACAGTGCAGTTACATGTTGCAGACGATGGACCTCGTAATAAGATTACCGAAATTAGAAAGTGATTCGGCTAATAAACGTGAAATGAAACCGGTATTTACCACACCTTCACGCCGCCACTCGATATTTCTCCAGTATTTCTAACGCATTCTGTCTTGATGCCATTTCAGACGTTCTGCGATATATCCACTGGGTTATATGTGATGGTTGATTGAGAAGGATCACAAAAAGTAGATGGTGTGCTGATTTAGGTCGTAAGAAATGTACACTGAGTTTCCAGATTTCTAGTGCTACGACTTCTGGCAGAAATGCTCACCGGGATTTGGTATCAAGTCTCTCCATTTTACCGCATACCTGCCCTGTATCCGATGAAGAAGTCCTTTAATGATTACAGCCACTAGTGAATCATATTTCTAGGATTGGCATATCTCGAAACGAGTCACCTTTTTCCAACCTGCCTACTATAGTAAAATTTTAGACAGTCCCTATGCCTCATGCAACTGCTGCCATTTCTGCAGTTTTGCACATGTGATCGTTCCATTTTAAGTTGGAACTGAGCAGAAGTTTGAGAGAGATGTATCTACCAGCTTTTGCAACCCATGTAGAAAGAGAGTGACCTGAGTTAGTGCGACAGGATTGTGTTTTGACCATTCCATGGAAATGATAGCAAAGGGAAGACTATGTCAAGTCATAAGAATGGTAAAGATATTTCTCTTTCCAGAGCCACAACCGTCAGCAGGGTGTATTTCCGATACTTCGCTCATTGTCGAAAGCTGTTCTGAGACTGCAATCGTAGCATTTAATTGTAAGTATAGCGATCAAATATGATGGACGATTCTGTCTAGGTGGATGTGGCGTGCAGACGGTGGCCTGTGGTGGGAATGATTTACGTTTCCTGTTAACGGCATGGCACGAGCCGTCTGAATGGAAAGGCCTGTTGGGATGCATCCTCTAGACGGTTGATTAGCGAACTAGTGCTTAGTATGTGTTGGATAGCTTTCGTGATCGCGTGGAAATTTGAGAAGATTCAGTATGGACATGTGTTTGCGCTGGACCATTATTCCCTCCCATGCAAATTGTGCGATTGACTCGTTCTTCACATTTCCCATCTTTACTTGGTTGAGAGAACATCGATTGTGGTGTGTGTTGTGTGCATCTAGCAGGTGAAAGACGGGTGGAGGACACGAATCTGTTATATCACTGACATCTGTATTCCTAGTGGAAATATGAGCCTCCTCTATTTTTTTTTCGAGGTTTCACGTAAAGGTGTTCGCAGATGAAATCAGTTTCTAGTTACTCAGTGGCTTACAGCACGCTGCACCTCGCTAAGGCTTCAGGTTTCTAGAGAAATAATTTCTGGTCTATGTCTCCGAAAGTACAGGGTGTTTATAAATGAATATCGGGGTTTTAACGATTTATAATATTTATTTCATTAAACTTACAGTTGTAAATGATATGTCAAATGAAAGAGCAACGCAAACAGTTTTACCAAGAACCTTATAAATGTTCACTGGCATAGCGAAGTACGCAACTGGTTGAACTTCACTGTACCCAAGCGCTGGATAGGCCACAAGGGGCCCAATGACAGGGCTTGCTTTGCATGGCCTCCACGTTCACCCAACCTAACGCCATGTGGTTTTTTCCTTTGGGGCTTCATCAAGGATCGTGTGTACGTGCCTCCACTAGCAGCAGACCTCCCTGAATTAAGAAACCAGATTGAAGCCGCTGCTGCTACAATCACTGAAGACACACTTATCAACGTATGGGAAGAACTCGGCTATAGACTTGATGTGTACCATGTGACAAATGGCGCTCACATAGAACATTTATAAGGTTCTTGATAAAACTGTTTCAGTTGCTCTTTCATTTGACATATCATCTTAACTGTAAGTTTAATGTAATAAATATTATAAAGCGTTAAAACCCTGATATTTATTTATAAACACCCTGTAAACAGAGCAAGCAATACTAGTAAGCAATCGATACTGTTATATGCTTGATATCGAGAAGTATCGCGAAAATGGTATGATGTTCTGGCAAACCATGCGAAATTACATATGTTCTTGTAATCCCAGAGTCAGGAGCAAGCAATCAGTTCGGGGCCAGAAACAGTAATGCTTTTGTGTGGAGGGAAGCCGAGCCTGACTTTGTACAACAGTTCTGGTTACACTTCGGTCCACTGAGGGCGCTCTGGTTATGCGACGATGGCGAATGACTTATGACCATCGCTTGTAGGAAAATATCAATTGCAATGAGGAGTATATCTACAGTGTTGCCTCTCTGTATATTTACGATTGTCTGGCGGTCTATAGCTTTATGAAGGTAGCAAAAGGGGGCGATTTTGCATGGCTCAGGATACGAATTGTATATTTATTACACCAACACCATACAGGGTGACATATTGCTGGATTGGAGATCGGTTTCACGCTCTAATGTTCGACCTTCTGTCCTCAATGGCAGAGCAGTGTAATTGAGTAAGAGTCTTTCTGTATTTGACGATCTATAGGCCACTTTGCTGGTTTTAATTGTCAGTGCAGTAAGGTGGTCTGTACAAAATAGTTTTTGGCGACTGAAAGTCTCGTCTGCAGAAAGAAAAAGGCGGACAGTGCTTCCACACTCGCAGCATCAGTAATTTGGTGGGTAAATTCAGCAAGAGCCAGTGAGAACGCCCCATTCATTCGCAAGACATCCTTTGTGCTGGGACATGGGAGCCTCTACACTGGGACATGGGAGCCTCTACTTTGTGGTGAGAAAATTTGCGTTTTGGAAATGCTTGTTGAAAGCAGGACTTGACGATTTCCAGCAAATGGTGTCATGTGATGGAAGGGTTGCCCCATTAGGTCCATCAGGAGGAATGCATTCGACGTTATTCTGTGCTATTTTCGTAAACAGATTCTGTTAGGATAAAAATTACTATGCAGACAAGCTGAGACATCAGAAAAGCTCCTACAAAAGAGACCCTTAACTATTTCTGGGACACTATACAATTTCCGAGAGATCGACTTGCGACTGGTCCCGGGGGAGGTTCGAGTCCTCCCTCGGGCATGGGTATGTGTGTTTGTCCTTAGGATAATTTAGGTTAAATAGTGTGTAAGCTTAGGGACTGATGACTTTAGCAGTTAAGTCCCATAACATTTCACACACATTTGAACATTTTTTAACAGATCGACTTGCTCTTATTTTACATAGCCATGTGATATCAGTATAACATTAAGAATCTTCTAGATTTTGAGTCATCATGTGAACATTTCGCAGCGCTGCGTCGGCCACACTGGAGAGGTAAACACGTGCACGACTAGACGTAGCTTGCATGTCACATTAGGATTGCTACGAACAATACACCCTGTGATACTCTGGGAACCATTGGAACAGATTTCTACAGCGTGACCTGTGACATCAGTATCCACAGGTAGAGAGGTATAGCGCCAGCAATGGTGAACAGGCTTGCATGGCCCAGAGGTGTCTCATGTATGGGACTGGCATGAGCGCGCCATCCGGTGTGCATGCCTTCGAGTTCTGAAGGGGGCCAGTTTGTGGGTGACAATATTTCGAAAGCGTTCTCCTTACGTGCAATGAGTGTTTGTGCACTGCAGTGTTTGCGGCTGTTTAAGTGTTGTGAGTGTATTTGCATATTGCATGCATTATTCTTTGACAATTTATGAGTTGTTTTTGTGTCTGTTGCATTATTTTGTGAACTGTTGTGCAGGCTGTGCAATGCATGATTTCAACAGCTGACGATTAGCAAGCGTGTTTGAAGAGCCTTTTGCATGCATATTTTGACAATTTTGGAGTTTTTTGCATCTCTGCACATCAGTGTACTGCATTATTTTGGTGATTTACGAGTATTTTGCAGGTCTGTAGGTTGTTAATTGCGACCCCAAGCATGTCAGACTGTGTGTTTTGTATCATTGTAATAAATAAACTATGTGAAATCTGTCCCTGAACAAATTGTTCCAAAATAAATAAAGTACATTCCTTCCTCTCTCCAGCAGCCCAACATAGGTTGAGTCATTTTCCAGCCATTTTTCACCCAGACCACCATGGGATCAAAGTGCACTCTGGTGGCAGTATGTGTACTTTGTCCGTTGGACTCCAGACCTCATGGTGGACACACTGGATGGAGCTACTGCCTCAAATTGTTTAAATAAAGTCTGAAAATAAAGACTTACATCCATCCTATGCAGCATAGGCTGAGTCCTTTCCCAGCCAATTCCTAGGGCGAGGTAGCTGTCGGATGACTTAGGTTAGTGGCAGTAGGCCAAGTGACCTATTTTCTCGCCATTTTGTTAGGTTAGTGGAGGTAGCTGTGTTGTGTTGCATTGACCTGCTGGAATTTGAACTTCCAGCTGTTTTCGGGGGAGGAGGTGGAGGGGGAGGGGAGGGGGTTAGGTTAATGGAGGTAGCCCAATTGACCTATTTTCCTGCCCAAAATTGAATTTCCCACCATGACATTGCGATGTTGGCATATCTATCACGCCATCTTGGAACCGCCATCTTCAGTAAATTTGGCAACAATGGTGAGTGGGCTGACACAAACTTGGTTCCTCTACTCATTACATCCACCCTCGAATTCCATTATTTGTTCTTCGGGCAGAGGAACCCCGCACATTACACTATCCAATCACAAGTATGCAGTCATCTACTGGTTTACGTTATATGAAGTGTCTCCGCCTTTCGCCGGTATGGTGGCGTGACCTCTACTGGGGAGACTTTCAATGAGTTGCATTGAATGTCTGTTTAAGAATGGCCTTCCACTCTTCCTCCAGAGCTGAATCCACATAACTTGGCAATGTCTGAAGCTGGGGTCTGGACTGAAGATGAAGTTCTAATTCATACGAAAGATAGTACATTGTGTTCAGTTCAGGTCTAGGCAGGGCAGTTGTAAGGGATGTACGATCTCTTACTTTCAGACAGATACATTTTGTCTCACACAGATAGCTGGTAGGCAGAATCGATTGTAAAATGTAAACTTTCAAAACTGGAATTGTCACAATTAGTAAAATATCCCGGGTTATTATGCCGTGGTCGAAGGGATTTCACTTGAAAACCCAACGTTTCGTGCTCATTTGCTGAGGACATTTTCAAGGGGGTCGTAGCATTGTTGAATGTCTGATCACACCCTGGCTCGCTACTGACCACAGCAAAACTGCGCTTCCGCGAGCTTCCGCGCAGTGGCGTGACGTCGTATGTTTTGAATACGTGAGCGCAACTGGCCATTGTCGAATGCCATCGTCCGCTGTTACTATCATCCCACGGTCGAAGACTGGTAAACATCTTCTTCAGCACCGGAATCCAAATTTCATTCAATTTCACGCCCTCATCCTTCCTATTAAAATTCCTGGGGCGTTTCACAATCTCTGTGATCTTTCGCGGTATCCGTTTGTGGCTGCCAGTACTTGAGACCAGTCAGAATGAATATGGTAGTGATCCGGCTATAAAGCATGTTCCGCAACAGTTGATCTTTCAATCTTCCCTCTTTTGCAATTTCTCTTACGTTCTTCGAGCCGTTTTTTGATAGCTCTTTTTGAAATATCTACGTGCACCTTCCCACAACTACACGGAATCCTATAAATTCCAGCATTTTCCAGCGGTTGGTGAGCATCCTTGGCCGATTTTAGGTGATCTTGTACCTTTCGTGTGAATGTGTAAATTACCGCGTTCTTCCGCTTTCTTAAGATTTTTTCTATGCTGTTAGTGAAATCCTTAATGAATGACAGAATCGACTGTCAAGCACGTGAGGCCTAAGTGAGTGAAGTGATAGGCAGTCTTGCACGTGTCTAGCCGGGAACCAGTAAGCAACGCGTCGAGTCGTACTGACTGAGACAGTCCCCATCGCCGCGGGTTCACCCTGAGTAAAATGTTACATCGAATCGTTACAAGTGATATTACCGACAAGTCTCCGGAAAGTTTATGAAGTGCCGAAAATCTGTATTCGTGTCATCATCAACACAATGGAGTGCAGTGACGATTGTGTGTATTAAGTCTTGACACAGCGTGCGACGATTTATCAAAATACTGACCTGCGATGAGATTAACAGCAGTCAGAATTGTAAGACAACAGTAGTGTCTGCCTCAAATTGTGCTTAACGGAATATATCGCTCAAAGCAGTGTCAAATACCTTGATACTAATTACTGTAAAAACTCCTCTATATTATGTTTAGCGTTGCTGAGTAGCTGAATCGTGATCGGAAACGACTCCCGAAGCAAATAAACCCGATTAGCACTTATCTGTTAGGTCAAGGTCTTATCAAAGTTAAAGTTAGGGTACTATTCGGTTATTAACAATCGACGGAAATTAATCGGGAATGTTTCACAGTCCATTTCAGAAATCTTATGACGGCTTCCTGAAAAGTAATGCGTCCAAATTTTTGATGTGAATACTCTGCAGGCTTTTTAAGAAAAACAAACTTTATTAACAATCAACAAGTTCACTCTTCATACCTACATATTTGAAGTCCTCTGCAGCGTGTAACATGGTGGTGAGTAACATGTAAGAAACAGGATGCTGTAATCAAGTTTGAATTCGGCGAATTTGTCCACACATGGAGCACCCTGTCGGTCAGCAAAACAATGCCAGATCACACACGAGCGCTGCGACATCTGCAAGAATTCGACGCCTTGGGTTCAGTGTCATCGACCATCCTCCATACTGTCCCGAGTTGGCCCCATACGACTTTCATCTGTTTCCAAAACCTGATGGACACCTTCGAGGAGTTCACTTTCGTAGTGATGAAGAAAAATGTCATTAACGTTTGTTTCACGTAATACACTCATGCTCATAAATCAAGGATAATGATGATACATGGTGAAACAGCGCTGTGGTGGGCTATTTGTGGGTTTAATTCACCTCAGGGTATGTCTCTGCGGTGCATTTGACCTGCGGTCGTCGCACGGTGGCGCTGGCAGCAGTCCACATACACAGAGGTGTGTTGGTGCATGTCAGAGTACGGTGCAGCGAGTAAGTGTGCAGACGTTTTCAGACGTGCTAATGGTGACTGTGTGTTGAAAATGGCTCAAAGAAATATTGATGACGTTATGAGGGGCGACTGGAGGCTGGTCATACACAGCAGGTCGTAGCACGGGCCTTGCGTGTGCCTTAGGTGTCATCTCAAGATTATGGCAACGGTTCCAGCAGACAGCAAACAATGTCCACAATGTATAACACGACAACAAGACCGATATCTCACTATCAGTGCCCGCAGACGGCCACGGAGTACTGCAGGTAGCCTTGCTCGGGACCTTACCGCAGCCACCGGAACAGTTGTCTCCAGACACAAAGTCTACAAACGACTGAGCAGCCATGGTTTATTCGCCCGGAGACCTGCAAGGTGCATTCCACTGACCCCTGTTCACGGGAGAGCCGGTAAAGCCTGGTGTCAGCAACACAGTACATGGTCATTGGAACAGCGGTCCCAGGTTATGTTCACGGACGAGTCCAGGTACAGTCTCAACAGTGATTCTCGCCGGGTTTTCATCTGGCGTGAACCAGGAACCAGATACCAACCCCTTAATGTCCTTGAAAAGGAAAATGGTACAGGTCGTGGTTTGATGGTGTGGGGTGGGATTATGATTGGTGCACGTACACCCCTGAATGTCTGTGACAGAGTAACTGTAACAAGTCAGGTGTACCGGGACGTCATTTTGCACCAGTATGTCCGCCTTTTCAGGGTGCAGTAGGTCTCACGTTCCTCCTGACGGACGATAACGCACGGCCTGATAACGCACGGCCTCACCGAGCTGCCATCGTGGAGGAATACCTAGATACAGAAGATATTAGGCGAATGGATGGCCTGCGTGTTCTCCAGACTTAAAACCCATCGAGCACGTCTGGGATGCTCTCGGTCGACGTATCGCTGCACCTCTTCGAACCCCTACGAGACTTCAGGAACTCTGACAGGCACTGGTGCAAGAATGGGAGGCTGTGTCCCAGCAGCTGTTCGACCACCTGATCCAGAGTATGCCAACCCGTTGTGCGGCCTGTGTAGGTCTGCATGATGATCATATCCCATATTGATGTCGGGGTACATGCGCAGGAAACAGTGGCGTTTTGTAGCACGTATTTCGGGACAGTTTTCTTAACTTATAACCTATACCATGGACTTATAGATTTGTGTCGTGTGTGTTCTCTATGTGCCTGTGCCATTAGCGCCAGTATTGTATAGTGCCGCGTTGTGTGGCACCACATTCTGCAATTATCCTTAATTTATGAGCATGAGTGTAAATTCGGGGGCAATACTTTTCAGCACGTTCTAATACTATCCACAAACGTTGCCTCACAGATGCTGATTTATGACAGGGTGCTTTGTCATACTGTTACAGTCAGCGTCTCCAAACTGTTGTTCTGTTGAACGCTGCACCCAGTGCTGTAAAATGTGTTTACATACTTCTAGATTTAGTGTTTTCTTAAGCGCAATAGGAAGACCACATCCTATCCACGAAAAACACCTCCATACTGCAACACTACTCCCTCTGTACTTCACTGTTGGCAGCACAGATGACGTTCTCCGGGCCTAAGCCGAATTCAAATCCTTGCACCGGACTGGCACAGGGTATACCGTGATTAATCACCAGTTTCCAGTCATCCACTGCCCAGTAGCGTTGCACGTTACGCCACTTTAAGTGTCGCTTAGCGTTGATTACAAAAAATGTATCCTTATGAGCAGCTGCTAGACCATTGTACCCAATCTTTTTAACTACCTGTGCACGGCCATTGTGCCGGCTGGACTGCTAGAAGTACTTTGTAACTCACAAGTGATTCCTTCCCTGATAGGCGATTTTTTGGAACAACCGTCTGCCACTCTCGACGTTCTCTGTCCCTAAGTACACGAAATCAGCCTGGTCTAACAAGAGGAGGCCTCGAAGTTGGGAATACAGACTTACTTCAGACATTGTACTCGTTTAGTAGGCCATTGATGATTATGATGAGGTCCCATACTCCGAGGACCCGCACCGCTGTACTAGGCAAGGGCCGGCCACGGTGGTCGAGCTGTTCTAGGCGCTTCAGTCCGGAACCGTGCAACTGCTACGGTCGCAGGTTCGAATCCTGCCTCGGGCAAGGATGTGTGTTATGTCCTTAGGTTAGTTAGGTTTAAGTAGTTCTAAGTTCTAGGGAACTGATGACCTCAGATGTTAAGTCCCATAGTTCCCAGAGCCATTTGAGCCATTTTTTACTGGGCAAGACCCTAGTGGAGGTGGTTTTCCATTACCTTCCTCTGACCGTAATAGAGATGAATGATAATGATGAAGACGACACACAACACCCAGTCATCTCGAGTCAGGAAAAATCCCTGACCCCGTCGGGAGTCGAACCCGAGACCCTGTGCGCGGTAAGCGAGAACGCTACCGCAAGATCACGAGCTGCGGACAGTAAGCCATTAAAACAACATAATGAGCAAGTATGGAGGTTCGCTACTCTGGCAATTGCGAAGAGAAGTTTTACGTGCCTATTATGTACCTGAGACCGCAGCTCGTGGTCGTGCGGTAGCGTTCTCGCTTCCCACGCCCGGGTTCCCGGGTTCGATTCCCAGCGGGGTCAGGGATTTTCTCTACCTCGTGATGACTGGGAGTTGTGTGATGTCGTTAGGTTAGTTAGGTTTAAGTAGTTCTAAGTTCTAGGGGACTGATGACCATAGATGTTAAGTCCCATAGTGCTCAGAGCCTATTATGTACCTGATGTGTCTCTGCGTGGGCTTTTGACGTTAGAATTCATGGTGATCAAGTGGACGGTAGCTCAGCGCTTTCGGTCAGAGGGTTAAGTACCCTCTGTAATACACAACCTGAGTGAATGGGTCAATGATCAACTTGCATGGGTGTCATGGGATGTCCGCTCCGAGCAAATGAAACGAACAATAACGAACAAACTGAGATTTAAAAAAAAAATTGACCAGCACGGAAGCTCAGCGTGTTCGGTCAGAGGGTTAGCTGTCCTCTGTAATAAAAAAAAAAACTGAGTGAATAGAACGATGAACGTGAACGATTGTCGTGGAACGTCCGCCCCGAACAAGTACAACGATCAAAAAAGAACAAAAGAAACTGGTTAGCGTTCGAGTCTTATAAGACGAACGTTTATAAAGCGACGGTTCGGCTCCCTCTCGAACCTTAATTTTTGTAGTACAAGTGTAAACTCTGTGACATTCAAACTATTTGCACCTATACTATTCGTTCTCGCTACACTAGCAACGTCCCACCGCTACGCAGTTTAACTGCTAAATGGGGCCTGCTTCTGTCTCTTCAGCTCGAAGCGTCGATGTGCAAAGTAGTTCCGCGTGCATTAGCAGACTGAATGTGTAAGGGATGTCCCAAATCACGCCAATCATACATTTTCAGGAAAACTCTGTGCGTTTGTTCGTTTACTTGTCGATGGTTATAAATATGTTTGTTCTAATAATTAAATTTAATTAAAAATTGTAAGTACTCAAATAACATGAAATTCACTAAAACTTCATGCAAATGCACGTGACTTTTTTAATTATAGTACCTCTCAAATGTCATATAAATTAAATAATACTTCCAGAGATGAAAAACATTTAACATTAACCTTCAGCGGGAATCGAAACGCAGCGACACACATGTACCTCTTACAAAGCTCGTACGTTACCACTCTTTTTTCGTTATTATTCGTTGCATCTGGCCGTAGCGGACGTCACATGACATCCGTTGAAGTTGGTTGTTGATCCCTTCACTCAGTTTTTTTGTTACGGGCAGGGGTCGCAACCCGAGGCTTGGCCACGACGACCTATTCCCACCCTCCAGAAACCAAGAAAACTGTAAGGAACATGGAGAAAAGGTACAATGAACCAATGAACATCGTGTATTTATTTTTTTTACTTTCCGTTCTTTTTTTTATTATTTTTTTCTTTTACTTTTTTTTAGTTTTGGCATTAATACCACCGAGAATATCACGAAACCGGAGTCACGGGCGGAGGAGGGCGTAGCAACATGTCAGACTAAGAACTTTCCGATTACCAGTGAATATATCGGTTTTAATGGTGGCAGAGGGAGGGCGGGAGGGGGGATCAACTCTTCATGACAGGAACACTTCAGCTCAGGGGTGGGTTGAGGAAGATACTGCAGAGGAAACTGGGGAAAAACTGTATTTTGGATTGCAGAACTGCACAGTGGCGTTCATTAAGGAACTCCCAAAGTCAAAGGCACATTTCTCGCCATCAGCAAACAAGTAGAGTGCTGCCTGTCTACAAATCCACTTCACATAGTTCGTCTTCGCTTGCGGGAAGTACACCGCGTCCGGAAAGAGGAGCACTTGAGTTGGTATCTGATGAGGAGTCGTACGGGTGATTAGGGAAAAATTTGGAAATTTGTGGTAAGGACTATGGGACCAAACTGCTGATGTCATTGGTCCCTAGGCTTATGCACTACTTAATCTAACTTAAAGTAAAAGGTGTAAAACTTTGCATCCGCCGTTTGCCAATAGGTAGCGACAACGGTAAGTAGCGGTCGCAAGAAACAGATCGCAGACGTCAGACATTTAGCTTGGGCCTCGGTCAACATAACCTCATTCAAACATTAGTCGATTTGTGTCTGCATCATGAAGTTGTTCTTGGTTGAAAATGTCAGCTTACGAGCCTAATTCTCGTCATTTGCGGGAGGTGTTACGGTTTTGTTTCAATATGAAGAAAACAGCATCTGAGTCTCATCGAATGCTCTCAAGTACGTATGGTAAGGACGCTGTTAGTGAAAGAACGTGTCGTGAGTGGTTTCAACGCTTCAAGAACGGTGATTTTAGTGTCTAGACCGGCGTAGTGGTGGAAGAAAGAATATTTTAGAAGATGCAGAATTGGAGACTTTGCTGATTGAAGACTCACATCAAAATCGAGAAGAATTGGCACGATTGGTGGGAGTGATACAGTAAGCCATTTCAAAACGTCTCAAGGCTATGGGCATGATTCAGAAAGAAGGAACTTTGGTCCTGTGTGAGCTGAAACCAAGAGACGTTGAACGTCGTTTGTGTGTTTTTGAACTGTTGCTTCAGAGGCAAAAACGGAAGGTATTTCCGCATCGCATTGTGACCGGGGACGAAAAATGGGTTCATTACAACACAAAACGCAAAAAATCATGGGGATATCCTGACCATGCTTCCACGTCGGCGACCAAACCGAACCAAGATCATGCTCTGCATTTGGTGGAACCAGCTCGGGGTCGTGTACTATAAGGTGTTAAAACCAAGTGAAACAATCACAGGTGCTCGTCATCGAACGCAGGTAATGCGATTGAGCAGAACATTAAACGACCGCAATACAGCGAGAGGCACGATAAAGTGATTTTGCAGCACGACAACGCTCGACCTCACGTTGCAAAAGAGGTCAAAACGTACTTGGAAACGTTAAAATGGGAAGTCTGTATTCTCCAGACATTGCTCCCTCTGACTATCATCTGTTTAGATCAATGGCGCATGGCCTGGCTGACCAACGCTTCCGATCTCATGAAGAAGTCACAAATTGGATCGATACGTGGATCGCTTCAAAAGATGTTTTCGACACTGCCCTGAAGATGGGAGAAACCAGTGGCCAGCGATGGAAAATACTTTGAATGATACATGTGTAACCAATTTGTTTCATTAAAGCCTCAAATGTTGGGGAAACAAAGGCGGAAGCAAAGTTGTACGCCTTGTAACTTACGCTAAGGACAACACACACACACACACACACACACACACACACATGCCCGAGGGAGGATTCGAAACTCGGACGGAAGGAGCCGCGCGAACCGTGACAAGACGCCTTAAACGGCACGGCTAACCCGTGCGGCACAGGTAATTCGGGACAACATCTGTCGCACCAAGAACCATAAGACCTCTCACCGATCTGCACACCAGCCGTTGCTCGTCTGTGTCCATAACATCACAGTCGACACATAACGCGGTGTCTGCGAGGTGAATCCCGTGAAGGCGTGACCGGCATACTTGCTTCCCATTGACAGTAAGGAGCATGCAGACTGGACGTCAGCGTCAAGATAAGGAGCGTACACCGATCGCCCGACGGCACGCCAGTCGACTTGGGGAAGCTTACCCTCAACCACATTCGGTGACCTGTGCTGCTGAAGGAAAAAAATGAAGGGGAGCCAACACCACCCGATACTATCGGTTGAATTTGTTCGTGGCGGACGTCGATTACACGTTTAGGTCCTTCGTTGATCCGTTCACTCAGTTTTTTTGTTACAGAGGGTAGCTAACCCTCTGAACGAACACGCTGAGCTATCGTGCCGGCATCACCAACAATTCTTACCAACCTGAGTCTAAGCGCAGATATGTCCTTTACAGTCGCGTACAACTTCTCTTGTTATTTTCTCGGAATTGCCAGAGTAGTGCACTTTACTACATGCACATTGTGTTGTTTTAATGGTCTACTAAAACTGTACAATGTTTGAAGTAAATCTGTGATCCCAACGTTGTGCCCTCTCCTTGTTAGTTTAGTTGTGGACGTCCTTTCGGGTTTCCAGTTCACAATCGCATCATTAACAGTCGGACAGCTGTTGAAGGACGGGAATTTCCCTGATGTATTGTTACTCTGGTGACATCCGCATTTGAAGTCACAGAGCTCTACTGACTGCGACCCAGTGTTCTCTGCTGTCACTTCTCACATTCTTTTATACTGGCGGGTCCACCTCTTCTAACATCTAGTGGTCAGTTCCGAATTACAGAGGGATTTTCGGATACGTGTGATCAGATAGAGCAGTTAGGAAGACCTTTTGGCTATGGGAACGACAAATGCGCCCAAGAGTTCTCATTCGCTTCTCTCTTTTAATCTCGACTCACCCTAACGTTTGAGTAACTTGAGGAGAGTACAGACAGACTCATACATTCGGCTCCAGTTCCGTACCAAAAACTGACAAGAAAACCAGGAAGAGACAAGCAGAACAAAATTATGCTACGGAAAAATGGTGAAGTCGATAGACCACACTTGTTGGTGCGTGTTTAGTACAAAACTAAAATGTTATCGCCAGCTTAAACATAGCTACAGAACAAAATTACTTGAAACTGGAATTCATTGTTATATACTTTCCTTTCTCAACACTTTTTCATCACCTTTATGGCGGTTAAGATAATTATTTACCTCTCTTTTATGGTTCTGTGCCTCATTTTTTTCGTAATATTAATTCAGCATTTAACATTTTCAATAATAACATCACATAACAGAAAATAATAGGAAACAAATTCATTTTATAAATAATTAGGTACTCTATAGTACACTCACATCTCGGTATGCAACACGGAAACCTGTAAAAAATTATCCATTCAATTTTTTCTTTGCTGACACTTTTGAAGAATCCGCATTATATTGCTTTTGTTTATTTTCTTAATTTTAATTAATGTTTTATGTCAAAAGTTTGACATAAGATTTATACTTTTGAATCTGAAGAAAATTCGTTTATGTCTTCCCGTATTTTCAATGACACTCAGTAAAAATGGAGCCCTTAAGTGAGCACTTCTTTGTCCATCTGTCTCTCCGTCTGTTAAGGCTCCTTTTTCTCAGGGACGGGTAGTAGTTCAAAAAAATGTTCAAATGTGTGTGAAATCTTATGGGACTTAACTGCTAAGGTCATCAGTCCCTAAGCTTACACACCACTTAACCTAAATTATCCTAAGGACAAACACATACACCCATGCCCGAGGGAGGACTCGAACCTCCGCCGGGCAGGTGATCCACATGAGTTCCAAAAGAAATCTGTTGGAATTCGATTACTCGATAAATAGTACAATTCTCAGGGCTGTCAGTTCAACTAAGTACCTGGGTGTTAAAATTATGAACAACTTCAGTTGGAAAGACCACATAGATAATATTGTAGGGAAGGCGAGCCAAAGGTTGCGTTTCATTGGCAGGACCCTTAGAAGATGCAACAAGTCCACTAAAGAGACAGCTTACACTACACTTGTTCGTCGTCTGTTAGAATATTGCTGCGCGGTGTGGGATCCTTACCAGGTGGGATTGACGGAGGACATCGAAAGGGTGCAAAAAAGGGCAGCTCGTTTTTTATTATCACGTAATAGGGGAGAGAGTGTGGCGGATATGATACGCGAGTTGGGATGGAAGTCAGTAAAGCAAAGAGGTTTTTCGTCGCGGCGAGATCTATTTACGAAATTTCAGAATGATCATCAAAATAAAATAAGAGAAATCACAGCTCGAACAGAAAGGTTTAGGTGTTCGTTTTCCCGCGCGCTGTTCGGGAGTGGAATAGTAGAGAGATAGTATGATTGTAGTTCGATGAAACCTCTGCCAAGCACTTAAGTGTCAATTGCAGAGTAATCATGTAGATGTAGAAGTAGATGTAGATGTAGACCAGCCGCAAAGTCCATGACTGCAGCGCCATAGACCGCTCGGCTAATCCCGTGCGGCCGGGTAGTAGTATCAAATTGAAATTTATGTAAAATACTAATGTATAAGGCCCCTGGCCGTAGAATAAATTTAAGCTTCGAAGTCTGTCCAGTGAAAAGGTGCAGCCATTTATGTCACGCATTTTGATACTCATCAAAATCCATAGCTAAAATATCTATTTACATAATCAAATTTATACGGTGCTCTCAGAGCGCGAGTCCTGATCGCACCTGTCCTATCATTTTTTCCTTTATTAATTTTGTAATAAAAATGCTTAACATTGCTTCAATCCTGCAATGCAACTAACTGACGTATTGCGGGAGTGGGAAAGAGAAAATCGCAGGTCTGCCGCTGGAAATACCAGTAGTTTTCCTAGTTTTGATCGGTACCATCGCACCAGACACTTTTTTTTAAAATTTCTAGTCTAGGCACTTCAGTCCGGAACCGCGCTGCTGCTACGGTCGCAGGTTCGAATCTTGCCTGGGGCATGGATGTGTGTGTTGTCCTTAGGTTAGTTAGGTTTAAGTAGTTCTAAGTCTAGGGGAGTGATGACCTCAGTTGCTAAGTCCCATAGTTCCTAGAGCCATTTGAACCATTTTTAAATTTCTAGTGCAACCGAACAGTAAGTAACAATTGTGCTATGTTGAACCATAGGTACCGTTATTACGGCCGGAGGTGGTTGTTCTGGGTACTTATTTCTCAGGATCTATGCACCCAAATTTCGTGCAAATGTAATCACATACCAGTTCTAGTATAAGATATTTGTCCAATGAATACCCGTTTATCACCTGCATTTCTTCTTGGTGCAGCAATTTTAACGGCCAGTAGTGTACATTCCTGTAAAGTTTGACGTTTATTGCATGCCAGATTCATCGTGTTTCAGTATTAGTAGCCAACAGCGTGAATGTAGGTAATGTAATGGAAAGCGGTCGAAATAAGGGACACCACGGATACGTTGCGCGCAAGCCTTGCTCTGCAGCTGCAGCCGGCGTGACGCGGCCGCGTTAGGACACGGTGGGACGCCAGCCGGGCCCTGGCTATCGGCGCTGCGAGGGCAGAGGGCGCACTGCCTCCGCTGCGGCCTTCGCCTCTGCCGGAAGCCGCCACACCCGACCACCTTCGGACGGCCGCCGGACCGGATCGCCTTGCAGGCCGTGCACCGTCTGGCGGTGCGCGAGCGGCGTTAATCTTCGTCGGACAGCTCGGCCTTTCGAATTAACCGACACTCACGCTCGATGAGGGTAGCCACCGCCTTTAGTCCTAAAACGTGACACGTAACACACAGTGGAACACTGCAAGTTAAGGCACTGAGGTTGCGACACATACAGAAGAACATCCAGTTATACTGAAAACGTCTTAGGACATAATACCGAGCACCACGCTGTTACCAGGATGGCCGGCCGGTGTGGCCGAGCGGTTCTAGGCGCTTCAGTCTGGAACCGCGCGACCGCTACGGTCGCAGGCTCGAATCCTGCCTCGGACGTGGATGTGTGTGATGTCCTTAGGTTTGTTAGTTTTAAGTAGTTCTAAGTTCTAGGGGACTGATGACCTCAGATGTTAAGTCCCATAGTGCTCAGAGCCATTTGAACCTTTTGAACAAAATACTTTAGATATGGCCGTCAAGGGGAGTCAGGTCGGTTGAACTCGCAGGCCATGGAATAAGACTTCCAATCTAGCGATCAGGAAATACAGCACGACGGGCTATACAGAACAAACACCGTGGTATGCTGACTTCCGGTATCGTTTTTTTGCACGATAACGCCCGTCCTCACTCTGCTCGCAGAACAACGGCCCTTCTTGAGTCCCTCAAGTGGGACGTTATCAACCATCCACCTTACAGCCCAGACCTGGCGCCAAGTGATTATCACCTCTTCATGCATTTGAAGAAATGGCTCGGGTCACAGCGGTTTGATGACGACGAAGAGCTCAAAGATGCGGTCACAGGCTGGCTCCAGGCACAAGCGGGTGATTTTTATGCAGAAGGAATTTCAAAGCTTGTGAAGAGATACGATAAGTGCCTCAATCGCTATGGAGACTATGTAGAAAAATAGTGCAAAGATGTAGTTGTAAGATGTACATATTAAAATATTTTTATTTAACTTGGTGTATTTTTTTAAATCAACCGGAGGTTACTTTCTGAATGGCCCTCGTATTTGAACTACTGTCCTCCACTGCAAGTTGAGTGTCTTAATCACACCGCTACCTCTTTCGATAAAATTAAATACAAAAGTAATGTGCAGCTACATCTAGTAGATGGACAAAACGCCAACGGAGATTTTGACTAAGTGGCAATTTTCACTCCTCTAAATGCTTATGACGTCGTATCTCCTGAACTGGCAACATGATAGCCTACACTCTTGCAGCGTATTGGATACTGTCTGCGAAATTTATTGCGAATAGAATTAGGGGGACGGAACTAATAAATGTAAAGGTAATGCATGATGCGTCAGTTTTTCATGCATCTCACTGTTCATGACGTCTTATCTCCTGAAGTATGGTAGTTAGGTGGTTATTACCTCCACAGAAATTGTTGCCCGACAGTAAGGGATAAGAGTACAAAGTTTGGTTGAAATCGGTCCAGTGGTTTAGGAGGAGATATGGAACATAAATACATACATTTTCATATTACGTTACACTGGCGTGTATCGCGAAGAAGAAGCTACTATATACACTCCTGGAAATGGAAAAAAGAACACATTGACACCGGTGTGTCAGACCCACCATACTTGCTCCGGACACTGCGAGAGGGCTGTACAAGCAATGATCACACGCACGGCACAGCGGACACACCAGGAACCGCGGTGTTGGCCGTCGAATGGCGCTAGCTGCACAGCATTTGTGCACCACCGCCGTCAGTGTCAGCCTGTTTGCCGTGGCATACGGAGCTCCATCGCAGTCTTTAACACTGGTAGGATGCCGCGACAGCGTGGACGTGAACCGTATGTGCAGTTGACGGACTTTGGCGAGGGCGTATAGTGGGCATGCGGGAGGCCGGGTGGACGTACCGCCGAATTGCTCAACACGTGGGGCGTGAGGTCTCCACAGTACATCGATGTTGTCGCCAGTGGTCGGCGGAAGGTGCACGTGCCCGTCGACCTGGGACCGGACCGCAGCGACGCACGGATGCACGCCAAGACCGTAGGATCCTACGCAGTGCCGTAGGGGACCACACCACCACTTCCCAGCAAATTAGGGACACTGTTGCTCCTGGGGTATCGGCGAGGACCATTCGCAACCGTCTCCATGAAGCTGGGCTACGGTCCCGCACACCGTTAGGCCGTCTTCCGCTCACGCCCCAACATCGTGCAGCCCGCCTCCAGTGGTGTCGCGACAGGCGTGAATGGAGGGACGAATGGAGACGTGTCGTCTTCAGCGATGAGAGTCGCTTCTGCCTTGGTGCCAATGATGGTCGTATGCGTGTTTGGCGCCGTGCAGGCGAGCGCCACAATCAGAACTGCATACGACCGAGGCACACAGGGCCAACACCCGGCATCATGGTGTGGGGAACGATCTCCTACACTGGCCGTACACCACTGTTGATCGTCGAGGGGACACTGAATAGTGCACGGTACATCCAAACCATCATCGAAACCATCGTTCTACCATTCCTAGACCGGCAAGGGAACTTGCTGTTCCAACAGGACAATGCACGTCCGCATGTATCCCGTGCCACCCAACGTGCTCTAGAAGGTGTAAGTCAACTACCCTGGCCAGCAAGATCTCCAGATCTGTCCCCCATTGAGCATGTTTGGGACTGGATGAAGCGTCGTCTCACGCGGTCTGCACGTCCAGCACGAACGCTGGTCCAACTGAGGCGCCAGGTGGAAATGGCATGGCAAGCCGTTCCACAGGAGTACATCCAGCATCTCTACGATCGTCTCCATGGGAGAATAGCAGCCTGCATTGCTGCGAAAGGTGGATATACACTGTACTAGTGCCGACATTGTGCATGTTCTGTTGCCTGTGTCTATGTGCCTGTGGTTCTGTCAGTGTGATCATGTGATGTATCTGACCCCAGGAATGTGTCAATAAAGTTTCCCCTTCCTGGGACAATGAATTCACGGTGTTCTTATTTCAATTTCCAGGAGTGTAGATGTACATCCTAATCCATATATTCTATATTTTAAAAATATCTCCGACATGCTGCTATTTGAATTTACAAGGACTGGTATTGACGCATGTTGTAGCATTGATAACAAATCTTTGTTTATTCCTGCTGTTCTGTTCACTTTTACTACGCAGATGTACTGTTCGGGCCGCGCGGAGTGGCCGCGCGGTCTTGGCGCCATGTCACGGACAGCGCGGCCGCTCCAGACGGAGGTTCGAGTCCTCCCTCATGCATGGGTGTGTGTGTGTGTGTTGTTTTTAGTACAAGTTAGTTTAAGATAGTTTAAATAGTGTATAATTCTAAGGACCAATGACCTCAGCAGTTTGGCCCATTAGTAATTCACACATACTGTTAGGGCCAATATGACCCTACATAATAAAATGCTTAAAAAAAAGTTCTACTCATACGCATATGATACGCCCGCTAAACCCGCTGGGCAAAACAAGTAATGAGGATTGTGGAAAGGGCCAAATAAGGTTGGGGTCAGTTTCACCTTCTAATTGTAATTATTGTAATTTAATAACACTTTTACAACCAAAGCGACAAGTAGCCGGACCTTTCCTGAATGCAACTCTTTCACGGCTGAAGGCCTCCAAACAAAAAATCTTAACAAATCAACAAGATAATAATCCAATTAAGATAGCAATAAAATAATTAAAAAAATCACAGCAAAGTAGATGTAACAAACATATGCAAGATGCAATACCAAAAGCTGAAGGCCACAATTAAGTTTCAAAATTTTAAAATATATTACCATAATCTTTTAAAAGCAGAAGGCTGAAATTTTTAAGCTTGAAAGATAAATTAAAAAATTAATTTTCCAAAATTTTTAAGAAAAAATACAAAATAACCATAAACCTTAAATTTTAATCAGCTGAAAAGAGATAATTAAACACCGGTGGCACTCAGAAGCCTCCAGGGAAATCTGTCTGCCCTCGTTCACTTAGGCGAGAACGGTGGTGAGCCCAGCTACACTTGATCTGTCGGAACCCAACCAGGGGACAGCCACAGACCGACCAACACAACAACCTGCTTCCCAGCAATCAGTACATGAGAACTCAAACAGAAAAGGTTACAAACGTGATAATCCACAATCAAGTATGTATTAGCTGCCAAACTTACACACCATGTTGGACAGCGACAACAGGTGAGGAAATGACGCTGCCTGAAATTACGTTAGTGGCCAGGGCAGGTAACCGGAACACTAACGGCCACTAGGCAGAAAATTCCACTAGTACACTCGAACTATAGTCAACCAAAATAATTAATTGCACCGCATGGCGGCTAAATTTCAGCAGCAGAAACACTCGGTGTTGCTCACAGGGAAACCACCCCAACAGCAAACCACCGAACGAACCAGCACAGCATGAATGGACGTAGCTTGGGTAGTTGAAACCACAACTCAACTTTGATGTACTGTGTCGGTGAACGACGAAGCTCGTAGCGATCGGACAGCTCCACACACCCTCTGACACTGCGCAGGGGCTGCCAGCGGACCCAGCCGAGTGCACCGCGCGGAGATAACTTCCCTGGTCCGCAACAACCGACCGACTCGCTCAGAATGCCGGCAACATCTAAAATAGTCGTCAATGGGAATAACGCCGACTACACACACAACCTGACAAGCACTTGCACGGAGACTTGAACGATACCCAACAGTCACTAAGCACACACGAAGACAAAACGGGAGTCAATGCACACACACACACACACACACACACACACACACACACACACACACATCCGGTAGGACGACCGGCAGACGATCCACCAAGACCGTGGCCCAGTCAAGTGATGCGAGGCGGCAATGGTCGGACGAGCCATGTCGACACAGACCTCTGTGCTGCTCCAACCCGACTGCACTAAAGTGCGCGTCATTTATGTTGGCGGCCGAGTTTAGGTTCGTTCTGCGCATCTGGCGTCACAAAACACAGTCAGCCAATGAACAGAGAACGACGTTGCCAGATCTCGACTGCAGTGCAGAGCATGGAGGAGTGTCTTCAGTTTTAGAAGCGTTCAGTCATAAATAAAGTAATAGAACAAAAGCAATGTCTTGATAGCAGACTTTCTTTTATAGAAAGTTTGGAAAAAGCATTCTTTATACCAATAGCTTCATATTCTATTAATTAATTAAACCAAACAAGCAATAAGACTCCTAATTCAGGCGATAGTAAGGAAAGGTGTTTGTATCAATCTCACGAACTGCTTTTTCGCAACAAAGAACAGCGGTAATTGTTTATTTCCTATAGTACTTCGACGAAGCGTGAGTAATTCATAGTCATACCAACAGTTTTTGTCAGTACTTTGCGTGGAATATTAGAGTCGTCATGGCATTCTGGGCGTAGGCGAGCTGCGTTGGTGGAATGGTTAAGGTGTTGGGCTTCTATGTCAAAGGTTATGAGTTCAAGCCTTGTGTGGTGCGTAATATTTTCATTATTTGAAAACAATATCGAAGTGCATTACTTCACGAATTATATTCGTCTGAATGCAATTTTTTTGAAATTTCTAGTGCTTTGTCTCTTCATTAACGCTTTTGCTGTTGCAGACACGTGCTCCCCGCATTCCGCGCTGTGCGCGATTTTGTCACCACTGCACTGCTCGCCTGTGCAGACACATGGTGTTCCCACTGCTTTGACACACTTATCATTCGATTTCACAAAAACTATTTGGCCCAAAAATTTGATTTTCACACGTCTTCTTGACTAATACCTTCCCCCCTCAACTTTTACCTCTGCAAACTCTTCAAAATTTCGTGCAATGGTTTACAATATTTAATGCTGCATAATAACTGCGTTGAACATCGAAACAAAATTAGGTCATTTATGGGGGGGAAGGCATCAGTCAAGAAAACATGTAAAAATCTAATTTTTGGGCCAAATAGTTTTTGTGGAATCGAATGATAAGAGTGTCAAAGCAGTCGGAACACGATGTGTCTGCACAGGTGAGGAGTGCAGTGACAAAATCGCGCACAGCGGGGAATGCAGGGAGCACGTCTTTGTAGCAGCGAAAGGGTTAATGCGGCCGTGGTAGCTTTACTTCATGAACTGCGCGCTCCCCCCTAAACTAAGCTTGCGATCTATGCAATGCTATGGCGCTGCTTCTATTGGCGTGTGCGTCGTGTGCAACTGGCAACGCAGCAATCTCCCACGTCTGGGCAGGCATGCACGAGCCGCCAAGATAAAAGAATTGAACTATAGTGCCGCATTGCAATTCCCCGACTGACAGGTCCGGACTGCACTCCAGACACGTTCCAACTGGCTGGCAGACTGAACTCGCAATCCGGACTGGCTTGCGACAGACAACCACTGGGAAGTAATAGCAGTCGACCAAAGATACTACGAGAGGGCAAATATCGATACGCGCTGCTAACGCCGCTAACGGTCAGGCAAAGCAGCAACTCACTGACAGTAGTAATTAAAATTAACGTAGTGAGGTGGAAGTACGTTAGAAACAGGGTGTAAAATACATGCTGGCGGGAACACGAGCCACGCACGGCTCAGTATTTTTCGTACAGTTGTAAGCCATCGACATTGTTGTTATATTCCAATATGTTGCTAATGATCATAGCGATAATAGCAATATAAATAACCAGAACTTCACTAAAGAAAATATTAGGAAAACAGACATTTTTATCAAAGAGTGATCCTCAATAACCATCTGCCCATCTGCTCGTATCACTTTTTCTCCTTCTTACTCACTGCAGTTTTGACACAAGTAGGTACGTGTCTTTTGCAAACTCCTTTATTACACGTTCCACATAACATGTTTGTTTTATTGTCATTGCTTGAAGGACAGAGCTTAACAGCATGCACATTTAGTAGAGTTTCTTGTTGTTACTGATTTAGACACACCTGCTACCCCTTCAGGGTTTTGGATGCCCCTGACCATTCTCAAAGAATTTTTTGTTCTTGGGAAATGCGTCCTTGATGCAATGTGCTCTGCAACCAGTGAATTTCCAAGTTCCTCCAAAAATAGTCAATTTTCCTGCATTCCAGTTACAGTCAATCGCAGTCCGCAAGACATATGCGATATAAACAGCAACATCAAGAACATTATAAAAAACTATCGTGGGCCATCTACGGATATTTAGTTTGCATGTATATGCACCTATTAGCAGATCGAATGTGTCTACACCCCCTTTGATTGAATTATAACGTAAAATCATTTTAGCTTCTAATAGTCCTGTCACTTATTGCCCCACCAAGGTGGAGAGTGCTCATTAGTACAACATTCTCATTTCTCTTAGTAATATAATTGACCACCGTAGTGTCATTTGTGAAGTAAAATGAAGCACTATGAACCTCCTTTTTGGTCATATATTGTGGAAGCTTTAGTTTATTTTTCAATATGGCTCCTAACATTGTCAATTTTCTTTTCAGGAGCAACTGTCCCAAATTGACGTACATTTGGACCTCGCAAATCAGAGGTAAGATAAGCAACTGCTCTCATTCCTTGATTTTTCTGGTGCCGCTCCACTCTCCTTTCCTAAATAAATTTGGGCTTTCAGTACATATGAAGATTTTCTGCCACACAGAGTCCATACCTTGATCCCATATTTGGCCGATTTGCTTGGGATGCACTGCTTGAATCGACAGCGGCCTCTAAATGCTGCCAGCTTCTCGTCGACGGTCACATTTTCCCCTGGATTACTAACCACTTTTACCAAACACTGCGAAGTGCAGCGAGGTTATCAGCACGTCGTCTTTTCTCTTTTAAGGATTTCTTATCAAATCGCAAGACGCGCAATATTTTACAGAATGTTTCAAGGGACATGGTTGGTCGAAATATGTTCCGCCCAGTACCCTTATCCCACAAACTTTTTATAGATTTCCCATGTGAGTGATATATACCCACAAGGAATAGCAGTCCTAAGTATGGGCGAAAAAGAGAGACATCAATGTTTGACCATTGTTCGCCATAAACTCGTTGCCCCTCCATATTTGACATCTCCACTATTTCATTCTGAAGTGTTGTATAAAATAATACTTCAAATAAACTTTTTAGATCACTTGTTCTGCTGCTTGCATACCTGATGATGTTCGAAGGACATAGGCGGCTATGTTGTGCTGGTGGTTGCAGCTGCCATTCTATGTTCCCGTTTTTAGAAATAGAAGTTTGTACACTACTTTGAACAGGTTGTGGATTGTCGTCAATATCATCAGCACACTCGCTCTCATATGCATTACTGATATGATCTTCGAACTCGGAAAATGATCCTTCTTCTATTGAGCTTTTTACAAATTCTTCCAACTCAGCGTCAGTCAGTGATGTAATCCCCAAAATGTCACTATTCAGACTGATCACAGACGCTAGAATACACAAACTGAGCAAAAACAACGGATAATTCGAATAGTTGGCAAGTCGTAATGACAAATCCATTGTCGTAAACGCAGCGCCTTTGTTGACTTGTTGAATGTTGAGAATAAGTATAAACAATAAACGTTATTACTGCTATAAAACAAGAGACAACCAGAAAGTATTTGACTTTAGAGTAATTATATTTATGTCGAATCACACTGACCTGAACATTACTTATGTAACTCTTAAGGTTTATGACCAGATGTCTTAATATATTTTAAAACTTATTTAACCACAGACTGGCGTTGAAATTTCATAAAGTTATTTTAATATTTAAATAATAAAAAACGAAATTTATAAGCATTTTGGGTCATATAAACCCGAACAAAACAGTAGGGTTATGTTCTGCTTTTAATTATCCTTTGTACCCATGTAATGAAACATAAGCGCTCACTGGAAGACGGTTTACAGCTCGTATGCACCCGATGCGATAGCGGAAAATGCGAAAATCAAAATCTTGTAAAACATTTTGATCTACAGCGGTCGCCATCCACTGGATGCCGTGACAGCTTACAATTATTTGAGAAGACCGGCGGATCAGGGCATCAGTAGAAACGTTGCAGAAGTATTAGGACTACCAAATTACGAGGGGCATTCAGTAAATAATGCAATACTTGTTTCTCTCGGACAATTTCGGTTGGAAAAAAAAATGCGACTTTGTTATGGAACATGTCGGAATATTCCCACTCCCTTACAATTTCGTCAAGTTCCTATAGGTGGCACCGCTTCACGTAGCCTTCAAAATGTTGTCTCCAACAGAGGTGCATTCCAAGTAAAGAGTTATCATTTAGCCTTTTATTGTGGAAAACCAGAACACTGGAGATATTCATAGGCGCTTGTAGAATACCTACGGAGACCTGGCTGTGAACAAAAGCACGTTGAGTCGTTGGGCGAGGCGTCTGTCATCACCGCAACAAGGTCGCGCAAACCTGTCCGATCTCTGGCAAGCCGGCTGGCCGCAGACAACTGTGACTGCTACAGTGTTGGAACGTACGGACATTCTCATTCGAGATGATCGACGGATCACAATCAAACACCTCTCAGCAAAACTGTACATCTCTGTTGGTAGCGCTGAAACACTCGACCACCAGCTGGGGTACTCAAAGGTGCTGATGATGATGGTTGGTTTGTGGGGCACTCAATTTCCCGGTCATCAGCGCCCGCATAAAGTCCCAATATTTACACAGTCCAACTTTTTACACAATCCAATCTAGCCACTGTCACGAATTATGATGATGATGACGACATGATGAGGACAACAAAATACGCAGTTCCCCGGCTGAGACAATCCTCACTCCGGCCGGGAATCGAACCCCGGCCCCCGTGATCCAGAGGCAGAAACGCTAACCGCTAATACTCAAAGGTCTGTTCCCGCTGCGTTCCTCGCCGCCTCTCATAAAGAGCAACGATGGAACATCTGTGCAGAATTACTTGCGCGTTATGAGAGGCTTGCGACAGTATTTTGTCAAACATCCTTGCAGGCAATGAAACATGGGTTCATCACATCGAACCGGAAACAAACTGGCAATCAATGGAATGGTGTCACACCAACTCCCCTCGAAAGAAAAAGCTCAAAGCCGTATTCTCAACCGGTAAAGACATGGCGACGGTCTTCCGGGACTCTGTGTCACGGAGCAACGATGAACTCTTTAGTGTACTGTGCTACTCACAGAAAACTGAAGAAACGACATGAACTTGTACGTCGCCACTTAACGTCCTTCTCCATGACATCGCAACGCCGCACACAAGTCAGCGCACACGAGAGCAGGTCATAAAATTTCTTTGGGCTGTTATTCCTCATCCATCCTACAGCCCGGATCTCGCACCTTCCGACTTCTATCTGTTTGGTCCGATGAAGAATGCACTCTGCAGGAAGCAGTACGTGGATGATGAGGAAGGGCACGTGCACCTTCCGCCGACCACTGGCGACAACATCGATGTACTGTGGAGACCTCACGCCCCACGTGTTGAGCAATTCGGTGGTACGTCCACCCGGCCTCCCGCATGCCCACCATACGCCCTCGCTCAAAGTCCGTCAACTGCACATACGGTTCACGTCCATGCTGTCGCGGCATGCTACCAGTGTTAAAGACTGCGATGGAGCTCCGTATGCCACGGCAAACTGGCTGACACTGACGGCGGTGGTGCACAAATGCTGCGCAGCTAGCGCCATTCGACGGCCAACACCGCGGTTCCTGGTGTGTCCGCTGTGCCGTGCGTGTGATCATTGCTTGTACAGCCCTCTCGCAGTGTCCGGAGCAAGTATGGTGGGTCTGACACACCAGTGTCAATGTGTTCTTTTTTCCATTTCCAGGAGTGTATATCGTGTCTCCCTACCACTTTCGCGCAACGACGCTCTGAGCGTGGTTTTTAGGGAATTGACTAGTTTGAACCTAGGTTCCTGTTGCTGATAAGGAGACGCCAGACCACACATGACATGTAGAATTTAGAAGAGTTCAATGAGACTAGCGATGATATAACCAAATACTTAATGATTTCAGCGTCAGCTCCACTGCACTCCCTGTAAAAGAATCTTAATACTAACTAAATTTAGTGGAAGGGGTTCAAGGCTTTCCTATTTTTAGTTAGCTGGTAAAATAACGTCGAAAAAGCAGTTACGTTTACCATTGGAAATTTAATTCAACTCACAAAACATCGTTTATAAATTGCACTATTGATAAAAGGAAATGTTTTAATACAGGATGGTAAAAACCAACTGCGTTCAACAAAAATGTGAACGAATATTCCCTGAGTGGGTTTCCAAGTTCTACAATGGATCGAAGGATGACCTATGCCATATCACATACATAATCTAGGTTTAAATTAAGTTTCACAAGAGAGAAAACTATCAAAATGGTCTACAGTGACCCTCAATTATCTTTAATTACTTATCTAACTTGTCGTAAATTGCAGTGGCTGATGTGGCTTCTCAGTAACTATATAACAGAAAAATCATAGCATGAGGTTGGCGAATGTTTTTTCCTTTTTTTTTTTTCACGAATGTAATGGACTTGAGCGAGATGGATGTGGGCAAGTATTTGATGTACAGCTTCGTTTGTTGTTCCTTGTTGGCTTTGCAAGTGTGTCTTGCTGTTGTGGAGGTTCCATAATGGAAGCAGAATCTCGTGGTTTACTGGCTTTGTATGCGTGAAAGTCATTGTCATGTGTCGCGGAAAGCGGTCTTTTTCGTTGTAATCCTTCGCAGATGACTAGTTTACAATAGGATAGGAATTTGGGAAGGTATGTCATCTATTCTTCACCCATCTTCTTTCTTGGCCTCAGTCTTGCGAATCTTCAACTTCTGTTCTTCCTGCTTTTTCTCTGCATCTTACTTGCTTCTTGGTTCTTCTCTGGGCAGGATATAGAAATATTTATTGATAACTAGTCGCTTTGAAGTTCTCCTCCTAGTAACAGTTTGATAAATGATTTGGACATGTCATTTCTACTTTGTGGACGTTTTCTTCAGTTTCGTGCATCAACGTGCCGTTAAATAGCAGTAGTGTGACTTTTACACATATATTTTTTTTTTTTTTGCCAGTTGTGGCTTGCCCAAGCCGTCTTCTCATCGGGCCGTTTTTTGCTCGCTCTGCTGAGTATGGGCGTCCGGCATCCCGGGGTTTACAAGCGGTGAAAGTCCGATCTTTGCTTGTCAGTCTCATGACTCTCTTGGCTTTCCGTGTTCTGTCAAAGCAGGGTTCCCCTTAGCGGGCAGATTTATGGCCCACTTCCGATACAAGGGCCTTCTGTTGGTCTCGCTGTCCTTTCCTTTCTCTCGATGCTTCTGCCTTGTAGGAATCATGTCTTGCCAATTATGTCCTTTACTTTCTTCATACTTCTCTTGTTGCAAATAGTGGGTCGTTGCATCTTGTCCTTGCTGGAGTTTTTACAATGGTTCTTACAAAAAGTTTTACTTATAATCATCTAACATATGTCTAGTACCTATATTGTTTTACGCCTTCTCAAAAGCTTTACAAATTTCGGCGCCCTTTCCATGTTACAATTCTAAGATACTTTGAGTCTTAACTTCTACAAAAATCCTCAAATTCGATTTTTTAATTTTTTGTGAAGTGTCGTGGTGTATAGCATTTTAGTATTTCATGCTGTTAGACTATCTATGCTTCATCCCTTCACCTTAACCTATGGTACTATTGGTGTTATTTTTATTTTTGTTTTTATTGAAACTACTTTCTTTTTCCCACCTTCCTCTCTCTTCATTCTTCTTTCTCCTGACGATCTTATCTGCAATATAATCTTGAAATATTGTACTGATTATTTACCAGTAATAAAATTAATATTCAAACTTGTACTGAAAGTGTTTAATACTGCCAGTCTTAGGTAAAAATACCTCTGCTTTATCTCGTAAAATACCCTCTAATTCTCTTTTACTGTGTTCCAAAATACCTTGAACTTCTTGCAGTTTTTCGTCGATTTCTTTATGAACTTCTAACATGAGTTGAGGCAATTCCCCCTTTTGTGCATACCATTCTAATTCTTCATCCTCTTTATCTCGCGTCATTCTTAATTGTTTGTTTATAACTGGTATTTCTTCTAATTTTAGCTTTTGCTCAAAGAGAAATGTGACATTCCCGAATGTTACGCTAACTTTCCCCATATCTATTATTGCTCGTCTCTCATTTAAAAAATCTGCGCCTATAATCAAATCTACAGTTAGTTTAAGTATAATTACGAAGTTGGCTTCGATCATTTGACCTTGACACGAAAGAGTTAACCTTGTTTGTCTCGTAACGTCCACAGCATTGTTTCTAATACGACCTCTTACTTTAATCTTACGTGTTTTCAGAACAGGCAATTCCTCATTGGCATTACACTGCATGAATAAATTTTCTGAGATCGCAGTCAGTTCACTTCCGCCATCAATTACAATATTGACTTGGATATGCTTTACCATGGCCTTCACAATTGGTTGAATTTGAAAGGGTTGGTTCTGTTCTTCTTCTTCTTGGATCATCGAATCCTCCACTGAATCATACATGAGTCTTTTTAGGAATTTCCCTTGTGAATTCGAACTTTCTGTAGTATAAGCTTCGACTGCTACTTCTCTCTCTTTTATTTCCTCTTCTCTATTTCTTCCTTCATTTACGCTTTCTTCAACATCCTCTACTTTTTCCTCATCCTCGTCTATCTTCTCCTTCTTCGTCGCTACTTCCACATAATCGCATCTAAATGCTCTCATTATTGCTTCATAACTTCCTTCATTATATACGTTGGGTTGTGTGCCCACTCGTAACTTATTTTCAACTTCTGTCGACTGGGCATAATCCTCATTGAATTCGCTTTCCCTGGTTTCCATCTCAAATAGCTCTGCAATACTCATTAATTCGTTCTTTCCTCCTACATTCATTGTGCATGCCTCTGGTAATTTGTCTTCCTCGTCAGTATTCTCCCAATTAATTTCGTCCCAACACGATATTGTTATTTTCTTGTCTTCATATTCATCTGGTCCCTGCGGATTTGTTTCTTCCATCTTCTCTTCTCGTGATAAGATTTTTACTTCTCTGTTCAAGATGCTGCAATTGTCCTGGGTCGGTGCGTCATTCTCTTTGGCATGGGCGCTTAGCAGTCAATTCGAACGTTTATCGGGGTTTGGTGGCCTTACCTCCACCTCTTCTATCTGTATTCTCATTTCTTGTTCAGCTTGTTGATAGTGGTTTCTTTGTTGATAATTTGTCGGTCTATTGGTTCTCCAGTACCCGTTCCAGTTGTCGTTATTCCCTCTGCAACAGTTGTTGCCGTTCCTGGGTGAATTACAGTTATTGCTATATTCTCTTCTAAATCCATAACCGGTTCATTGTTGAAATCTATTGTCGTTTCTTGGTGCGAAGATATCACGTGGTTCGTAATTATTGTTTCTCCGTACTGTGTCTTGTGGATTCCACTGCTTTTTGCTTTCGTTTCCACGTGCGCTTCGTCTTTTTCTTGCCTCATCTTCCGAAAATATGAACTCTAGTTCCCTTAGAATACCTTTAAATGCTTCGACGTCATTGCCTCCGCGACCTACTAATGATTGCTTGTATTTCAATGGTAGCTTCATCGCGCATAATTTAATCAACTCTCCGTCACTGTATGGTACATCTAAGCATTGATTTTTCTTTGCCATTAATTCGAAAAATTTTACGGGACTCTTCTCTCCTGAATTTTCAAAATATGGGTTCTGTAATAATTCGTACTTCACTCTGTTCTGTGCTTCGCTGGACCAATGTCGTGAGAGAAACTTCTCTCTGAAATCTTCGTACAATCGGCATGTCGCTGCAACATTCTGCATGGTTTCTGCGACTGTTCCTGACATGTGTGCACATATAAAGTCTAATTTGTGTGCTAGCGTCCAGTGTTCTGGTAATCCCGTTCGGAATTGATCAATAAAAGTTCGTGGATGTAATGAGTTTCCTTCTGGAAAGTGTTGAAATTTTCTGACTGTGAGGAAATGATAGTTGTCGTACTTCGTCATAGTTCCATATGAAATTCGCGATTCTTCGCCACTTTTGTTTCTGATCATTTCTCCCGTCGTTCTTTCCGGTTGTTGTAGATCCATTGGATATTGTCCACTGTAACTTTCGCCTACCCTTGCCTAGTATCGTTGGAGTGGTACGCCATAATTTTCTTCCATCGGTTGTGAACGTGTAGCTGAATGCATTGCACTATACTCCTCGCGACCTGGCTTTCCACTGTCACGTATGTTACTTTTCGCCTGTGATTGGAATAGCAAATGCATATCTTCGTTAATTGCTTGTTTTTCCGGTGCTGTTACATATACGGATGTGGTTGCAGACTCAGTGCTTGTTCAGTCCTGTTCACTACGCTCTTCAATGGTTTGCAACAACTCTGTTCGCAATTTCTGAAATTGTCGCTTCGTATGCGCTTCTATTTTGACTATCCGATTATCATATCTTTTCAGGGCTGCTTTTGTGATACGTTTGTGTAACACACTGTTTTCAACAATTTCACGCGCTGTACCTGCTGCTTGTCTAGTAATTTCGTTTATCTGTTTCTCTAGTTTCTTGACTTCTCCCTGGGTGTTGTTACGTAATGTTTTTATCTCGTCCTGAATGTCGTTACGCAATGTTTGTACGTCCACTTGTACCTTGTCAATGTCTGTTCTCAATTGATTGTGACCTGTTATTAAGTTTCCTATCACTTCTCGAGATTCTTTTGTCTCGTCTTCAATATGACTTAGGTGTAACTGAATTTTTTTATTTTGTTCTTTAATCTCACGCATTTATCTCGTGGTTTCTGCATTCTGAATTTGAATTTGGTTCGCTATGTCTTTATTTTGCTTTGTCCTGGTTACCGTAATTTGTTGTAATAATTCTGCCAGATTGGTGGGTCCTATTGCGTTTTCTTCCGACGTGCTATGCTCTGTGTATTCGCCAAAGTGTTGGTTCGCAACCGATTGCATTGAACTGTGCTGTGACATGTTTTTGCTCGCATTCCTTGTACTCTGTAGTGAGGGAGCTCTGATTACTTGTACTATGGGTTCTACGTATTCAAGACGCAAGTTAGAATCCTCATCGACTGTCTCTCTACTTTCCTGCTCCTCTGTCGTATGCTGACTTATGTTTTCTATGCCTTGACGTACATTATCCCCGTATTGGTGCGTTATATGTCCTATTTCTCGCGATACTGCATCGTCTGTTGTATTGTCCTCTATTCTCTGTCCATTTTCATGCTGGGTCTCTACCTCAATTCGGTGAAGGTCTCGATCTGCCATTGCTAATCTTTCCGAATCCCTTATTTTCTGTTTTAAAAGCAATTCACGCGCCCTACTTCGCGTCAACATGCGCTCATACGATCTCACGCGTTTCATAAACTTTTTACACACACGACTTGACAATCAATTCACTTACTTGTTGGGTCAGAACCAACTTGTCAACGATGTATCCGGCACCTGTGCCCTTGCATTGGAGAGAAAACTTAATTCTAACAATATTAAAATTTATAACTTAATTATGCTATTGTCTCTGCCAGAATGTCTCACTTTTATTGAATACTTTCTTACTATCTAGCTGCAGCTAGTGTTTTCGACTGTTTATAAGGTTCAAAAAAAATTTTTTATTACGAAAATTTTTCAACAGGATATTTTTCTGACCTAGTTAGGCATGTGGTCGATCTTCAATCATGGTATTTTACCATCCTGGCAGGGTCGCCATTTTCTAACATTCTGCGTGGTGTCTGTTTGTTCTATATCGTGTCTCCCTACCACTTTCACACAAAGACGCTCTGAGTGTGGTTTTTAGGGAATTGACTAGATTGAACCTGGGACCTGTTGCTGGTAAGGAGACGCCAGACCACACATGACATGTAGAATTTAGAAGAGTTCAGTGAGACTAGCAATGATATAACCAAATACTTAATGATTTCAGCG
This sequence comes from Schistocerca piceifrons, assembly GCF_021461385.2. Classification (NCBI taxonomy): domain Eukaryota; kingdom Metazoa; phylum Arthropoda; class Insecta; order Orthoptera; family Acrididae; genus Schistocerca; species Schistocerca piceifrons. The sequence continues at coordinate 772,924,317 of NC_060140.1, read as the reverse complement.
TCAGATCCACTTCCACTGCACTCCCTGTAAAAGAATCTTAATACTAACTAAATTTAGTGGGAGGGGTTCAAGCCTTTCTTATTTTTAGTTAGCTGGTAAAATAACGTCGAAAAAGCAGTTAAGTATACCATTGGACATTTTATTCTACTCACAAAACATCGTTTATAAATTGCACTATAGACAAAAGGAAATGTTTTAATACAGGATGGTAAAAACCAACTGCATTCAACAAAAATGTGAACGAATATTCCCTGAGTGGGTTTCCAAGTTCTACAATGGATCGAAGGATGACCTATGCCATATCACATATATAATCTAGGTTTAAATTAAGTTTCAAAAGAGAGAAAACTATCAAAATGGTCTACAGTGACCCTCAATTATCTTTAATTACTTATCTAACTTGTCGTAAATTACAGTGGCTGATGTGGCTTCTCAGTAACTATATAACAGAAAAATCATAGCGTTTCAGATTTTTACTTCAAGTGGCAAATGTGAACGCCATGAGCTTTAATTGACGATCGACACTAGTATTACGCAAAAAGGGGGTGTAACAGATGAGACTCCTGCAGTTCTGAGTGAAGCTTTATGCGGTGTTATGCAGCATCACATGCGTTCATTACCTTGTTGGTGTTTGTCAGGGGGAGGCGGGCAGCACAGCTCCGCTCACCTCGCTGTCTCCGAAGCAACTCTCTCCTAACTTCTCCTTACTGCAGCTTACCGAAGTTGGTTTAAAAAAAACTATCTGGCTGTGTTTTCATCTGACCAATCAGGGTCTCAATGTTAACCCTAAGCACCGCCTACAAAAATTCTGTCTATCCAATGAGAAACATTATACTTTTCGTGGTGGGGCAATGTTTTTAAAGTTTGCAACAAAACAGAGACGCGAAAAAGTCTCACGCTAAAACTTGCGGTGGGGGTGGCCCTTTTTGTGTTATCGTAAGATCTATACTGTTCTTCTGGAGGGCTCTAGCTTTTAACATGGGCTGTGGGGTGGTCCTGACGTAACAGAGACGCGAAAAAGTCTCACGCTAAAACTTGCGGCTGGGGTGTGGTCCTAGCGGTTGGCTGACGACGTGGGTGTCCGTCCCTTATCGTAGGGCCTTCCAGCTTAACACGGTTGTGCTCTTGGCTTCTCTTTTTCCCCTTGGAATTGCGTCTGTCTCACGGTGGGAAGGTATGACATGCATTTAGGCATTCTTGTGTTAGTCTGTGGTATTCCATTTGCTCACTCGTTACTCGTATTACTTTGGTTAATTTAATGTCACGATTTATTCGGAGCTATGTGACATACTACTGGATTTGCTTGTCATGTCAGGGTTTTCATGGAAGGTGTTGGATTTGCCTGACACCTTACATGCCTATATGCCTCTGTACGCGACCAAATCTCTCTTATCTTATCTTTGTGGTCTTTCCGCTAAATGTAAGTTGGCGGCAGTAAAATTGTACTGCAGTCACCTCAAATGCTGGTTCTCTACATTCCCTCAGTAACGTTTCACAGAAAGAACGCCTCCTTTCCACTAGAGACTTCCACCCGAGTTCCCGAAGCATTTCCGTAACACTCGCGTGATGATCAAACCTAGCAGTAACAAATCTAGCAGCCCACCTTTCAATTTCTTCTATGTCCTCCCTCAATCCGACCTGATAGGGATCCCAAACGCTCCAGCAGTATTCAAGAATAGGTCATATTAGTGTTTTATAAGCGGTCTCCTTTACAGATGAACCAAATCTTCCCAAAATTCTACCAATGCACCGAAGACGACCATCAGGCTTCCCCACAACTGCCATTACATGCTTGTCTCACTTCATATCGCTCTGCAATGTTACGCCCAAATATTTAACCGACGTGACTGTGTCAAGCGCTACACTACTAATGGAATCTCGAAACATCACAGGATTCCTTTTCCTATTCATCTGCATTAATTTACATGTATCTATATTTAGAGTTAGCTGCCATTCTTTACACCAATGACAAATCCTGCCCAAGTCATCTTGTATCCTCCTACAGTCACTCACTTCCCATACACCACAGCATCATCAGCAAACAGCCGCACATTGCTATCCACCCTATCCAAAAGATCATTTATGTAGATAGAAAACAACAGCGGACCTACCACACTTCCCTGGGGCACTCCAGATGATACCCTCACCTCCGATGAACACTCACCATCGAGGACAACGTACTGGATTCTATTACTTAAGAAGTCTTCGAGCCACTCACATTCTTGGGAACCGATCCCATATGCTCGTACGTTAGTTAGGAGTCTGCAGTGGGGCACCGAGTCAAAGTCTTTCCGGAAGTCAAGGAATATGGCATCCGCCGTATACCCTTCATCCATGGTTCGCAAGATATCATGTGAAAAAAGGGCGAGTTGCGTTTCGCAAGAGCGATGCTTTCTACAGCCGTGCTGATGCATGGACAGTAACTTCTCTGTCTCAAGGAAATTTATTATATTCGAACTGAGAATATGTTCGAGAATCCTGTTAAGTGCTGTCGGGCTTGGTTAGCATTTGGATAAGTAACCGTTCAAGTCTGCCGAGAGCCGCTGGCAAGCGGGACGCACGCAGTCCCTGTGTGGCCAAATGAGGAGCTACGTGATTTAGGAATAGCGGCTCCGGTCACGAAAGCTGACTACGACCGGGAGAGCGGTGTGCTGACCACACGCTCCTCCGTATGTGCATCCAGTGAACCTGCCGGTCGAGGATGACAAGGCCGTTGGCCGATACCGTTAGGCCTTCCGAGGCCTGTTCGGTCGGAGTTTAGTTTTTAGTTTCAAGTACTGCAAATGTTATGACTAGCCCACGCACGAGAGCTGCCGTCGGGTGGCGCGCCCCGGCCGCTGCGGGCTGCGCCGCTGCAGAGCTCGCCCTCCCAGTGGAGAGGCAGCCGGACGGGGCTGGGCGCCTGCCGCCCGCAACCCGCAATGATCGCCTCGCCAGGCCAGCGCAGCGCCGCACTGGGCCGCCGCCGCCGCCGCCGCTGCTGGCTGCAGCGGGTTCGCCGGACGGCCGACCAGCGGCGCCACTTGCCGCGCTTTTTTTTGCTCTGCCCCGCCTCTGCGCGCCGCATAACCGGCCGCCCGATGCTCCGACATTTTTCTGGCCCCCGGCGATCGGCCTTCCTGCAGCCTTCCTGCTCCGCCCGAGGCATCCCATCCTCCGAGAACTCTGCACGTCGACTGGTCCATCACCCCCAATTCGTACACACCTCAAGTTTCACTTGTTAGTCTGTAGCTATGTGGCTGCACCCGGACCGTTAAAAAATCAATAAGTCGCCTCTTTCGCTTGCAGTTTTTCACCGCGGGTTTGTCCCTAAACACAACGTTCTCCAATTGAGTAGGTTAGAAGCATAACTCACATGCTCCAAAAACACAAATTTTCACAAATGACTAAAAACGTGTTTTACATGCGTCGTGTCCATGTCTCATATACAGGGTTATTACAAATGTTGAAGCGATTTCACAGCTCTACAATAACTTTATTATTTGAGATATCTTCACAATGCTTTGCACACACATACAAAAACTCAAAAAGTTTTTTTAGGCATTCACAAATGTTCGATATGTGCCCCTTTAGTGATTCGGCAGACATCAAGCCGATAATCAAGTTCCTTCCATACTCGGCGCAGCATGTCCCCATCAATGAGTTCGAAAGCATCGTTGATGCGAGCTCGCAGTTCTGGCACGTTTCTTGGTAGAGGAGGTTTAAACACTGAATCTTTCACATAACCCCACAGAAAGAAATCGCATGGGGTTAAGGCGGGAGAGCGTGGAGGCCATGACATGAATTGCTGATCATGATCTCCACCACGACCGATCCTGTTTAATAAATGCCGAACATCATGATGGAAGTGCGGTGGAGCACCATCCTGTTGAAAGATGAAGTCGGCGCTGTCGGTCTCCAGTTGTGGCATGAGCCAATTTTCCAGCATGTCCAGATAAACGTGTCCTGTAACGTTTTTTTCGCAGAAGAAAAAGGGGCCGTAAATTTTAAACCGTGAGATTGCACAAAACACGTTAACTTTTGGTGAATTGCGAATTTGCTGCATGAATGCGTGAGGATTCTCTACCGCCCAGATTCGCACACTGTGTCTGTTTACTTCACCATTAAGAAAAAATGTTGCTTCATCACTGAAAACAAGTTTCGCACTGAACGCATACTCTTCCGTGAGCAGTTGCAACCGCGCCGAAAATTCAAAGCGTTTGACTTTGTCATCGGGTGTCAGGGCTTGTAGCAATTGTAAACGGTAATGCTTCTGCTTTAGCCTTTTATGTAAGATTTTCCAAACCGTCGGCTGTGGTACGTTTAGCTCCCTGCTTGCTTTATTCGTCGACTTCCGCGGGCTACGCGTGAAACTTGCCCGCACGCATTCAACCGTTTCTTCGCTCACTGCAGGCCGACCCGTTGATTTCCCCTTACAGAGGCATCCAGAAGCTTTAAACTGCGCATACCATCGCCGAATGGAGTTAGCAGAAATGTTGTAGAAAAATAATGAATGGAAAGAATATATACAAGTGTAAATACAATAAGAATCTCCTAAAAATGAGATTCTATTTTCCCCAGTCGTTTCAATCAGACGTTTTGTAGCCGAGTTTGTCCAATGAAAAAGCATGTTAAAAAGTAGATATTACACAAAATATTGCTACATACCAAGTGTCATCAGCGCCGGTTCTGCAGGGCTGCACTGTGCAGCAAAGCATGTGCCAAGCAGTGATATGTGCAATTAACCCACTATCACTGCTGCCGCTAGTGCTGCTAGTACTGTGACCCCTTCAGGGGAGGGGGGGGGGGGGGAGAGGGCTGGCTGGAGGGAAGCCCCGCTCGTCTAGCCTGCTAGCCACTAGTCTGTCTCAACAGGCCACTATGCCCAGTCATGCATTTGAACCTTCATGTAAAGATGGCCAATACTCCTCACCATGCCACCACTGCTGCTGCAGGCACCACCCCCACCAATCCCAATCCTACTACAACTAACACTGCTGCCAATGCCAGCAGAGTGCATTCGCCACTTCCTTCCTTCCTTCCTCCTGTAATAGTAGTCAGTGTTCAGATGTTAATTACGAAGTAATACAATATTGATACTACAGCTGTTCGGATAAAATGCTAGATTTATAAACAGAAAATACTAATTCTAAGTTTTGGTGATTATACGCAGAAGCTGTGCTATCCACAGATGAGTGGATGCACCCATGCAAGACATCAATGTAAACTGCAACCACGTTCTACAGAAATGCCTACTCTCCACCGATGATACATAACTCAGGCAGTGCAGTAGCGCACTATGATTACTAGGAAGCGCATCAGAGGTAATCACAGTGTTCTCGATAAACTGGCAGTTGAATTTTCTTCTCCTGGGTGCAATTTATGTGGGCCAGGACAAAAGGATTAATCTACTTGATGATGCTTGCAAGAAACGTGATTTAGCATATGCTGCAAATTAAGGTCTGGCAGAACGGTACACTGCTGGTTGGATTTTAGCTCAGGCAGCCAAGAAAATATATTGGAGATGACATGAAACGACGTATCGCAGCAGTCATATTTAATAAAGTGATGCTCGCCAAACGTAAACTGCGTGCTTGGTTAAATTTTCAACATGCTATGAACGCCACTCATCGTACACTAAAGAACGAGAAGAAGGGAAAACCCAAACCCATAGAATGCTCAGAAAACTGCAACAAATCACTACTGGTAGTAACAAAAAGTTCCTTGAAGCAGAAGGGAGTAAGAGGAAGAAGACGCATTAAAATGCCCAGGATTCTATCATTACCTAAGACATCTGGTGGAATTATTGCGTTTCTACCACAATTCTTGCTTCTGCAGGGGGCTACCAGCAAACGTTTCATTGGTAGGATGAGTGGCTGCTGTAGCGAACAGTAAAGAATGCACAAAATGCAGAGGACCAACTACAGGAATCTAAAAGGAGTAAAAGGATGTTGCAGGCCATCTACATTGGGAAAGAGCTATATTTAAAAATGTGCAAGAAAGGACCTGGTCTATTTATATATAAAAAAAGACCCTAGGTATGCCATCGGAGAGACCACGTACAAATACAGATCTGTGGAGTACACTGTCAGAGATAATGTGGAAATCTAAAGAATGTTTCAGAGGCTTCTGAAATGTAATGGGTTGCGCATATTACAAAATCTTGTGCTGCTTCGATATGTACAGGGATTTATGGTTGCCATTATTCCACCAGTGGCTTTGGGTCCTTCAATTTTCAATGCTACCAAGGCTTTGATTCACACATCTGTGGACATTTCTACTCAATGTTCTTCCTTACGATTGGACAGAAACAAGTAGCATGCATACCATTGTGTCAGTTGACGTTTAGATGTGTTATTGCACATGCTAATGTCAAAAGAAAGTTCGTCGGCATTAAGTGCTGGTTAGTTTCTGCCCATATATCTAAGCAATGGGAGTGGAGTATTACGTTGATTGGTCTGGATATATACAACAGTATTCCAAATACCACCGAGGTGAACAATAAACTTCATTTTGGTGGAGTTGAAGTTGCGGAAATATTCCTACACTCATACCAAATCCATGGTCTAAATGTTATTACTAAACAATGTGTAAAAGGGTCTGTGTTGCGTACAAACATTAATATGTTTGAAACAGAGGTAAACATGACAAAATACACAGTAAACTATAGCAAGGAAAGTCCAAGAGAACCACTACCGGGATACTCAAGGAGCCATGTTTTCGAGAGTGATGCTGAGAAAATTTAGGTGTTGGGTCCAGCTGTGGACATGCTCCCAGTTAGCATAATCCATGTTGAGTGTAACACAGCAACGAATTCATAACTCAAAAACCCATTAATTCACACAATCTACTGGTTTTCCCTGTGGTGGCACCAGGACACAAACTCAGTAAGGTGCTGAGGAGCCTGGTATACCTCCCAGTGACTGTTCAGACATTAGACTGTCTCGTGTTGAACATTGTGGACCAGGAAGTGAATCTAGTTAATTTTCAAGAAGAGGAGGTCATATTACTTATGGGTATAAAGCATAGAAGCAATGTACACCGACATCAGTACGTCGCTCCACGGCAGAAGTGTGAGTATAATGTGATAATATTTGAGAATTATGAGTTTCTTTAATCGACAGGACTGAAACTGTGTAGTGACTTCACACTATGTAACAGCTCTAGCTGAATATGAAAAGTTGATCACTTGCCAGGAGTATTTCTCCCACATACCTTTTGTTCCAGCAACATTTAGTTATAAAGACAAGATATTGGTTCTGATTCAATATTAAAATGGGTTACAATTTCGAAGTAGGAATTTCCTATACCTGGAAGATAAATTTATGAAGAGCAATGGAAGCCCTGCAGCTGCAACATCGCAACTTTCGCATAATGCGTTTGCCTTCCTATTGCAAGAAATAAGATATGACCTTAATGGTGTCGAGGTCGACTGCGCAAGAAATGTTGGAGTCACATTGACCCTCAAAACATATGTATCAACGTAAACTCTGGAAGTGAATGCTTCACAAAAAGTAGCATGGTTCAAAGGTAAATCGATAAGTCGTCTTGAAGATAATAAATGTATAATTGTGAATGTTAAACAAGAAGTGATTCTCGTCTGAGGTACTGTGGATAACAATGTGTACATTCAAGAGGAGAGAGAAGAGAATATCGGTTTGCTCGATATATTTGTGTGGAAAGTGCCCCATTTATTTGTATCAACAAGGAGCGTGTGAGACTTTTACAAGCAATGAATGCAAGTGTTGGACTGCCATTAAGTTTACATTAAGGTAACTTTACAAATATTCAGTTTTACTCATGGCTTCAAGAGCAAAGTTGGGTGATTAAAATGTCAGTTCAACTAGAGAAGTTTTGATTCATTATTCTATCGCTGTAAACAGACAGGAAAGGGAATGTGAGGAAGGATGTCACTGTATTCGACAACTGTGCACTAACAGATGCAAGAGTGTTTCTGAATTCTGCACATGACCCCTACGATAATTACGATTGACTGGGACTATAAAAAATGGTTCAAATGGCTCTGAGCACTATGGGACTTAACATCTGAGGTCATCAGTCCCCTAGAACTTAGAACTACTTAAACCTAACTCACCTAAGGACAGCACACACATCCATGCCCGAGGCGGGATTCGAACCTGCGACCGCAGCGGTCGCGCGGTTCCAGACTGAAGCGCCTAGAACCGCTCGGCCACTCTGGCCGGCGGGCTATAAAAATATCGATCTACTGTATGATATGTATACTAGGTTTTGCTCTTCATACTGTGAGGGTGTTAAATTAGGATGCATTCTCAGCTTAAAGCGTTTCAACGATTTAGTACTGTTGTTTTGCTCGTTTGCTCAAATCAGAATGAGAGTATCAAATCAGGCCCTATAGACAGCCATATTCACTTTCAGTCATTACACAATTTTCCACCACACACCCCAGCATATGCATTAATGTTGCATCATCATGTTAATTATTCATCTCTCACAGAAATCGTACAGTGATTGCATAAATGTCTCAATGTGCTTCACAAGTGAGGCATTCCCTGACGGCCCATCAAAGTGCAAACAATGTTGTGGATGTGCAGGGCTTTTACGATAGGTGTGGATGATATGTCTCCAAAGCCGTTGTGTTCCTTGCATTTGACAACACTGGTCGACTGTTGCCAACGTTATCAACTATCTTCTCTTTGCACAAACCATTTGGAGTAGTCACGAACGCCAAACATTGATGGACAGCTGCATAGTTAACGTGTTTTCACCACAGAAAATGGTGGGACCGTGTTGGAAAGGAGTACAAAAACATTACAAATTTACTTCAAAATTTTGATCATACAGGTAGCAGTGTTTACATCAAAGGCTGTGAAAAAGTGTCAAGGCTTCCTGATTTTTCAAAAATGTATTAATAAGAAACCTTGAAGTTTATATTGGCCCAATCATTTGACGACTCAGGAGAAAGTATGTTTGACATGTAAGTGACATACATGTGCTTTAGACAATGCAGAAATATTTTGAAGTTGGTTTCTCAACAAATGATACTGTTCTTCTTAACTGGTGTTGTCCATTTCATCGAATTCCTAATTTGGGGTTTGAATAGGACTAGAGATCAACTTACTTTCATTTATTGCACTCCCTCCTACATCTTTTACAGGTTTCAATCAAACATTCATTATACACTATCTGTGCTGTTGGTAGTGGACTAGAGTTATAACTTTAGGAGTCTGTTCATTGCATTTCTGTAAGCGTCATTTGCCCATAGCAGTCTGTTGACATGGACCGACTGGAGCTGCTCTGTACATGAAAAACCCCAGTCATTTTATATGAGAACCAACTGGGAGGTGCACATTCTTCATGACTGCATGTTTGTATACTGATAGAGACATACCCACCACATAGAGATAAGACTGTTTCAGCACAGGGCCTCTATGATTCAAGCTGCAGTCGTGGCACAAGAGCAGCTGCAGGGCCAACCTCTGCATCCTACTACCTCTCAGTGCAGGCGTGGTATAGCTCCTTGCGATAATGGGGCACTGTTGCCACCTCTATGTGATAAGACAACAAGCAGTAATAAAAAGAATTATTACAACAGTGGTGTGTGTCAGATGGCTGGATAAGATGTAATGGTTCTCTGAATCATGCTGACAGCAATGAGACAGCAGTGACAATCCATCACTCATATCCAAAAATTTGGCCCCTTTGTCCTAGTACCAGCATTGTGATTGGGCGACGTAGATTTGAGACCCCACATGTGGGAGGGGGATTAATAAGATGATTGTACTCTTTCATCACTGTGACCACCACCTACACTGCACTGTGAGAAGGGAGGTAAGACATTATCCATTGCTGGTGGCCTCATTACTTATCTCTTCAAGTTGCAACTTGTCACCTTGTGGTCTACATATAAGCGATGATTTGTTGGGAGACATCACTTGGTTTAGAGTCTGACCCAGGGTAAAATCTGAAAATACGAAATGTCGACCTCCAGAGGAGTGTGATGCATCAGGCATGTCGGTGCATTATAAAGGTATATCCTCACCCTCATTAAAGAATACTGAATTAGAAGAGGTAATACAGCTACTTGGCATATATCCAGAACCATTAAAATGCGAATTTTGCGAATGTAAGCATATACCTCACGTGAATAATAATAATAATAATACTGTAACGCTTTCCTTTATTGCAGAACTCTTCAGTGATAGTGCAGCCATGAGGGTGGAGGATGTACACACAACTCTGTCTGCAGAGCAAGTCCATGTCACACATGCTAACAATGAGATCAGCGCTTAAGCCAAGCTGGATCAGATATTAGAGTCCATTAACTGAAGGATGTCACACTTGCTCACCATTTGATTGATACTGATGAAATACTGGGAGCCATTACTCCAAATGATATCACACTTGCCCACAATGAGATCGATATTAACACTGAGCTGGCTGCAATATTAAAAGGCAATAATCCGGTCAGCGCAGAGGATGATGAATGATGGAAATCCCTGTGCAGCTGTACCAACACCGATGATTTTCAAAATAACTACTGGGCATTGTTTTTATTATTATTACTACTGTTATTATTAACAACTGCGTATGTCCGTTACATGATACTTATTAATGTCGCCTCTCCTTTGAAGGAATGACAGAAGTGTCTGCACATTACCTTTCATTAATATCATACCTATCATACCGTGAGTCGGCCTGTCACTAATGCATATAGTTTTCTTGATTACAGTGTTACCATGGTTGATAATAATGGTGTCACTACTGAACCTGTCGATGTATTCACCATGCCTGACAATGCTAACACCGTTGTTGTCCCAAACAATGCCAGTACAATGTGTGGGCCAATCATCCACATACAGACAGACAACACGAGCACCGCAAATGGGCCTGTCAATGATCTTTTCACTGCACTGATTGATGTCATCACTATGAGAAAGTCTGTCGACATCATCATTATCTTCAGCCTGGTACAGACTGATGGTAATGGCACGTTTTCTGTAGCCTGTGTCACATTCCCCACACGCTGAACCATCTCGATATCATTGTCCTAGACCTAGCAGCAGCCCACCAGCCCACCATCTTAAGGACAACCAGATGAGCTACATATTCCCATTGGACTACTCTGTGATAGTTGGCACTTTTTGGGTTGCATCTTGCATGCTCCTGTAGATAATTCTAATGTAGACTACTGAGACCCTGTAGTTTCTTTAATGCATGCCTTCCTGTGTTGGAAAGGAAATAAGTTTCCCAGAATCATCCGTGACCCATAGTATCTCACCATTAAATGCAAATGTGGTTCTATACTGCGAACTCATGCCCCCCTCCCCCCCCCCCCCCTTCACCTCTGAAAGAAGGTAGTAAAGGTGTTGTGGAAAAGTTTGTTGTCTACATCTGTGTGAATTACAGCGTGATACCACAGGACAGGTCAATTGCAGATTAATTCAGAACTAAATCCAAGAGTATCACACACTGGATCGTTTTTCCAAAATGCAGGAAAAGGTGCCTGGTAAGACACTCAGCCACATAGTGTACCTTGATGAGTATTCATATGTGTACGATTCAGTACTTAAGGGGAGGGGCCATTATTTTCTTCTTTCACGAGATATTACTGCCAAAGAAATGTGTTAATGTCCAAAATACTGCTGTGGAGGATAAGAGTTATTCCTTTTGGTAGATTCTGGCTTGTGACAGAAATTGCGAGCTCCATCTTGAGCGTACTGCTACATACAAAACATCTAATGTCTGCAAGCATTATAGCTTCACAATCATCTCATACCCCATTAAACTTGACGATCTGCCGAAATCTGAGAGGCTGAATCGGGACTACTCAGTACATGTTTATGACCGGCAGGTTGATCAAAAAAGCAAGTCACAGAAAGAAGAAGAAAAAGAAGAAGACGAAGAAGACAACGCCGAAGAATGCACTGTGCAGAACACAGATTATGTAAAGCATAAAGTAGTTGGACCCCTCTGTTTTTAGAAGCAGCCAACCACTGCCCCAAAAAAAAATGGCTCTGAGCACTATGGGACTCAACTGCTGTGGTCGTAAGTCCCCTAGAACTTAGAACTACTTATACCTAACTAACCTAAGGACATCACACACATCCATGCCCGAGGCAAGATTCGAACCTGCGACCGCAGCGGTCGCGCGGTTCCAGACAGTAGCGCCTAGAACCGGTCGGCCACACCGGCCGGCACCACTGCCCCAAACACGTAGATTTGTTACTACTCTCTGAGCATGAGACATAACACTATGTCTGGATCGAAAGCATATCCCATCTACTTTCCAAGTGAGTAAAAAAGAACAGAAATATAATTTTTCCCATGCAAGCCTAAACTCGTTTCCTACGAGTGAGTGTTCTGAATGGCATCTAACCGACTGCACTAGCTAGGAGATGGTACATGTAGAAAGGGCAAACTTTAAGAAAGCCTGCGACGGATTATACGTGACTGCTGCAATGCAATTTCTTTTATACTTTTTGTTCACCTACCTCTTTACAGTGGTAGATCTTCGCACGTAAACTCCTGACTGCAGCTACTTACGAGATCACAGAAAAGCAGTGTTGAGGAAACTGTAACCTCATAGCTACACGCCGGAGGACGCTATAAGTAAAATTTGCTGAAAATTGTCTATGTACTTTAAAGAAATGATTCGGAAAGGGGATGCCAGTCGTACTTTAAACATGAAGTTCAAATTTAAACCTTCAATAGATCTTTATTGCCGTTAAGCGAGATCATCAGCCCACATTTACGAAAATTACTAAAGTTTCTGCTCACAGTTATCATCACACCTAAAGCAGCCAGAACCTTTACCTTCCCAAATTCCGAAACCAATTACTTGTAACACAGTCAATGATGGGCCAATTACTTCTGCACGCGATATTCAGTGGTTGTCTTTAGTTAAAGTTTATGCTCGCCATAAAATACTCAGTAAGAATATACTCAGTACGGCACACTATATAATTCAAAGTTCACTCGCGATTTTCGTCGGAACGAATTATCACAACACTCTAAGGTTTTCATAAACAGTTTCTGGTCACTACCAGATACCATTAACACTGGATCATAACGCGGAAATCATCCCAAGACTTCATCTTACACATAATGTGGAAAGTCACATCCCACATAACCGCCTCCAGTCAAAGCTAGCTCGCGACTCTCCTCTTACTCTCCCACACTCAAAACTGTATCTCCTCACTAAGCGGCCAACCGTCTCGCTTCTCATTGGCTGTCAGCACTTACGACCAATGAGAACTCACTTCTAGGGCGCGGCTCGCGCCAAAATCTAGCAAGCACCAACCACTTCTCTAGGCTCATTGACGTCATCGAATTAAGTAACACGAAACTCTCTAATTAAATAAACAAAACAAAATGAACTATAAGCTTTACTCTACATCTGGAAATTTATTATGTAGTCGCGAATGTTCTGGCTGTCTTATACATAAGCATACATACTTGGACATCCGACATACATTAGTGGGGGAACCTCTATAGTTCAATTCTTTTATCTTGGCGGCTCGCGCATGTCCGCCCAGACGCGGGAGATTGCTGCGTTGCCAGTTGCACACGACGCACGCGCCAATAGAAGCAGCGCCATAGTATAGCATAGTTCGCAAGCTTACGTTTAGGGGGGAGCGCGCAGATCATGAAGTAAAGCCGCCACGGCCGCATTAACCCTTTCGCTGCTACAAAGACGTGCTCCCTGCATTCCACGCTGTGCGCGATTTTGTCACTGCACTGCTCGCCTGTGCAGACACATCGTGTTCCGACTGCTTTGACACTCTTATCAATCGATTCCACAAAAACTATTTGGCCCAAAAATTAGATTTTTACACATCTTCTTGACTGTTACCTTTCCCCCATAAATGACTTAATTTTGTTTCGATGTTCAACGCAGTTATTATGCAGCATTAAATATAGTAAACCATTGCACGAAATTTTAAAGAGTTTGCAGAGGTAAAAGTCCATAGAGTATACTTTCCGTATGGTCGATTTTAGTTGCCACAATGTTGAGAATGAAATGTGGACAAGATACCTAAATTTCATATAAAATTTACTGTATAACAATAGCTCATTTATGTACCACATAGGTGTCGTATGTAATATTGAGAAATATTCCGTCTTTCGCGACTGTAACAAAAGTTTTATTTACACTGAGCACGTTTGGCTTTATTTTAAAGCACTTCAATCAATCAAAAGGAAGTAGACAAAATACATTAAACAAAACTGTGGACTTACAAAAACATTAGGACTTGAATATGCCGTCTATCAGTGAAGTGCTCTGAGCTATGTCAAATATAATTTTTGTGTGTGGCACACACAAATATCATTTATTTGCTAAAACACTGATCTGCCAACACAAACGTTGAATATCGTGTTACCGCAGCACAAAACTACGAAAGGTGACTTGGCAATGGAGGAGACAAAATACTGTCCACTGAAGATGCTTCAAAAGAGAGAAACGCGTCTGGTCTAAATAAACCCCTTATTACAGTTGCAGAAGGGGAATATATTTCAGTACCATTGGTAAAACTGCGACTGTGGAACAAAAACAAGAAAGAAAACATGAGTACCATTGTGTATGTGCCACACCTTTCCTTGATTGAAGTGCTTTAAAATAAAGCCAAACGCGTCCGGTGTAAATAATACTTTTATTACAGTCGCGAAAGACGGAATATTTCTCAATATTACATACGACACCTATGTCGTACATAAATTAAATGAGATATTGTTATACAGTAAATTTTATACGAAATTTAGGTATCTTGTCCTCATTTCATTCTCAACATTGTGGCAACTAAAATCGACCATACAGAAAGTATACGCTATGGACTTCTATGCAAACTCTTCAAAATTTCGTGCAATGATTTACTATATTTAATGCTGCATAATAACTGGGTTGAACATCAAAACAAAATTAAGTCATTTATGGGGGGAAGGTATCAGTCAAGAAGACGTGTAAAAATCAAATTTTTGAGCCAAATAGTTTTTGTGAAATCGAATGATAAGTGTGTCAAAGCAGTGGGAACACCATGTGTCTGCACAGGCGAGCAGTGCGGTGATGACAAAATCGCGCACAGCGCAGAATGCGGTGAGCACGTGTCTGCAGCAGCGAAAGGGTTAATGAAGAGACAAAGCACTAGAAATTTCAAAAAATTATTTAAAAACAATATCGAAGTACCTTACTTCACGAATTATATATTCGTGAAGTAAGGTACTTCGATATTGTTTTTAAATAATGAAAATATTAGGCACCACACCAGGTTTGAACTCATAACCTCTTGCATAGTAGCCCAACACTTTAACCATTATACTAACGCACCTCATCTGACTACTTAACGACATGAGGGACTACTATAGCACGTCACGCAAAATACTGACAAACACTGTTGGTATGACTATGAATTACTCACGCTTCGTTGAAGTACAATAGGAAATAAACATTTACCGCTGTTCTTTATTGCGAAAAAACAGTTCTTGAGAGTGATACAAACACCTTTCCTTGCTATTGCCTGAATTAGGAGTCTTATTGGTTGTTTGGTTTAATTAATTAATAGAATATGAAGCAATTGGTATAAAGAATGCTTTTTCCAAACTTTCTATAAAAGAATGTCTGCTATCAAGACATTGCTTTTGTTCTAATACTTTATTTATGACTGAACGTTTCTAAAACTGAAGACACTCGTCCATGCTCTGCACTGCAGTCGAGATGTGGCAACGTCGTTCTCTGTTCATTGGTTGACTGTGTTTTGTGACGTCAGATGCGCAGAACGAACCTAAACTCGGCCGCCAACATAAATGACGCGCACTTTAGTGGATTCGTTCCCATGTTACAGAGTTGGAACACTTGCCAGTTCCTGTAGAGAGTTACATGAATGATTTTTAATAATGCCAAACGTCCCACATACTCTCACGCACACATTCTCATTCACATGCACCCTAACACACAATACACATATTTACTTAGAATTCTTGAAATTATTATTATAGAAAAGTCACAGAGGTTTTCTGAAACTAAAAACTTTCCAAATTTATATATGAACACTGAAAGTGTTATCAGATCATCGTACATAGTCACTGAAGGTGAACTATTACATCACTGTATTTATTTAAATTCTTGACTGTCGGAAATTTACGTTTTTTAAGGAATTTTACTAACTTCCAAAATACAACTATTTTTGATCTCAGACTTTGACGTATTGTTTGTTTTCACAACAGAAGGATGTACATCAAATATGATGTTCCTCAGGTTATTCCTTTATTAGTTATTAATATTTTTAGTTTCGTATAATGTAAGTGGCCTGCCAGCGCTACCCCACTGCTTTCACACGCGCAGCTGCAACAGATGGTCGTGACGTCAGTCTGCAGGACACAACTCGTCCGTTACTGACCGTACAATACTCTACCGGCTTACATTGCAGCCCACATACATTCTGAAGTAAAGCTTTTAATAGACAAATGGGCGATCGTGCACTAGTTGCGACGCCACAAGCCCAGCACCAGGAGTGGTGCCCCTTTGTCTTTTATGTAGATTTTGAGTGGCTACTAGCCTCTGTGCCGCGTTGTGAAGGTGATCCCACAGCCTCTCACATCACTGTCACACAATCACACTTCCCTTTTGCAGTGGCACATCACGTTGTATGCTCATTTGACTCCATTCTTAACCAGTTCAAATCATATGTCCGAGATAATCCTGTGGAATGGTTGCTTGCTGAGTTCATAGAACTTGCAAAGAGTGGTGATGAGGTTTATCGGAACAACATTCCCATGACCAGCCAGCAGGAGAAAGATGCATTATATGAGCAGGCAACTAATTCTCATATATATTAGCTGCTGTTGGCTAGAGAATCAGAAACGCTACCTAGAGAGCATGCCATCTGACAGGAAAGATGTGCAGTGCACCACACAATACATGTCACTTGAAATACCAACTACTGTGACACATACCCAATTTCTTTCATTATTTGAGCAGATATGTGCTCACTTTGTTGTTGATCACTTGGCTGATTTCAGTTAGACAGATGATAAGGTTAGTGCTCTACCTGGTAATACTGAAAAATATGCTTCCTTCTCCAAACGAATCAAGCCATAAATAATGCTCTCGTTCCTTGATTCCCTACCTTTCATGCGTATACCTCTTCAGAAACTGGCTGAATCAATCTTTTCCTATGAATTCCAAGTAGAGATGCAATATAGCCATATTGCCAAGCATAACCACAATCACCAGTAAACTTGCATGCACTGCCATAGTGAAAGTAGAGTACGGACATGAGGTGAATGTTTAGCATGAGTTCGACATCCATCCTTTAGGGGATTATGTCTGACTATGCATGGAGGCAGATATTTACCTGACTGCAGATACAGTTGATAAATTCTGGAGTCTGTGCATGCACACATACCCTCTGTATCCTGCCTTTTGTTAATAAGACTGTGGCTTTCATGGAACACAGTGTTAAAAAAAACACATGCCGATATCACACAGTTGATTGATATTGACATGCTGTCTTTTGTCTGTTATTACAGTACACCAGGGCTTTCATAGCACACAGTGTTAAAAAGATGAGTATGGATATAAAACGGTTGACTGATCTTCACATGCCGCTTTTTATTGAATGGGGAATTCGTGGGCAGTTGTGCCATTCTATGCATAGATATGACAAGGCAAACAATATACGAATCAGCGAGGAGGAAGAAAAGCCTTCAGACGAATTGAGTTGCATCCTATACTTACCTGTGTGGGCACATCATGCAATGAATTCTAGAGGATTTTGATGGCTTTCTGGAAAGGAAGTCGTCAGACTGGGTAAGATTAAAGATGTGGCTGCGACGTTTTGTGAGGGACATATCAGGAAAGCAGAATTGGTACATCCCAGCCCTTCGCATCATGTGCAGAGTGACATGCTGTTGTGACCAGAGCGACAAACAGAGATACATCATTCAATACAGAAACCTACAGCAGAGGTTCAGATTGAGAATGGAATTTATTAAAGTCACCTGCCTCATAGGTAGATGTCCATACCGAAAAGAGGGCTCTCACAGTGTGTGATTTCGAAAAGTATATTTTAAATTTTTTGACATATCAGTTTTCGGGAAAACTATGGAAGACTTGAGAGAGCTGATCCGTGCCGGCTCGCATCGATCAATCGGTCGCTAGATAGCAGCAGCGGAGCACAATATTTGTTGGTTCTTCCCACAAGGAGCTTTAATTGGCACGAAGGACGACTGTTAGAGTTTTCGGGCCGAATTGGAAGGAGCACTTGCGGGGTGCGAGGCCGGTCTGGAGTCGATAGTAAATGGTTTTGCTGAGTACAGACCTCATCCCGCAAAGATGGTCTTTTGGGTTGGCTATAGTGGTGAAGGAACTCTTCAAATTTGCCTATACCGAGCTTGTGGAGATTTTAAATGCCACTTCGCTGCATATTTATCAAATATTTTGGGGAGACTCCGTGGCGTGTGCGCCTTGTTTTGTTAAAGTCGTAGTGCTGCGACTAGTTTCTCCTTCTTAGAAAGTCTGCTGTGTTTGCTGTTTGTGGGAGTTAACTCCGTGAGAACTGAAGTTTACCTTAATGGAAGCAACTACGTTACGTTACAGACGTTAGTCGCAACTGTTTATGAAATGTGTGAAAGTAGAGTGGTCTGCGTTACAGAGCTAGTGGAGTTACGTTAATCAGAACTGCCTGTTTACATTGGTCATATTTCGAATAGCTTACCATGAGCCATGTTGAGGGCTGAACAGTGTGTTGTTCTTCCTTTCAAATACAGTTAAGTCTAACTCAATCGGAGTGCCTTTACACTGTAATCATTTTAGTTCAGCATTTGCAAAACATTTTAGTAGGGTTAGTCTACTTGAATCAGAGTGCCTTTTCACTGTAATAATTTTAGTTAAGTATTTTCAAAGCATTTTGGTGGGGTTGTTAGTTGATCCGTTGATCCGCCCTGAGATTTTATATGGTAAATTGTGCTAAAATAAGAATTTACTTTTCCATTATAGTTGTTACGGGCAGCCTGGTAAACCAAGTTTGACATCAGAGATTCGATGCTTAGCTATTTGAAATGGTGGAGCAGTTCCTGTTGCATAATTAGTACAAGTAGCTGACTGCCAATTAATTTTGTGGGCACGTAAGCTTTATTAGTTTTCAGATTCCTGTAGCAAGAGCACTTCCCAGTTATTAAGTGTTTTGTTTTGTTTCCTATCATCATATTCGCTGATTGGGCAGATGGTTGTTTTTTATTTATTTATGTTTGGTTCTTAAATAGTAATATAATTAAATATGTGCCACCCTTTGTGAAGCAGTGCACTGTTACTAGTTTTCTAAAGTTAGTTGTTAGTCTGTTGTAGTTCACGTTGTATGGGCTTTCCCCGCTCACCAACGCACCTGTGGGTGGCGAATTCACACCACCCATCCTGACTGTCGTGTATCCCGTCTGTCGCGGGGCTAAACTTTATCTGTGATGGTGGAGACCACAAAACCAATCTGTTTCAGTATGTGTGTTCTGGACCTTTCTAGACTTTTACACGTACTACTTCCGCTATCAGTTAGCAATACCAAATCCTGGCGATCCAAAGTTACTTTATTAGGATAAGGCCGTGGTCCGTGTCAAGTACTAAGATACCACGCTGAAGCATTCGACAGATGTGGATATGTGGCTGACAATCCTTTCAGCATTAGGCTTCAAAACAAGAAGGTAAATGTCCTGATGAAAGATGAGAGGAATAGCCCACAGATTGTGAGCGTGTGGGGCTTGGATCGAAAGTGCAAACATAGTGTACAGACACAGGCACCAACCAAAAATAGGTAAGGCTGTGCATTATGCTGCTTCAAGGCTCACTCGGTCGAAGATTACTAGAGGTGCCTACTTGAGGAGTTCGGCGCCGTTCTGCACTTGGTGCACCAAGTAGTTCTTAGATCGTGAAACCATGAGATCCGTACTGCACCGTAGCTGAAAGTTGGATTGTCACATCGTGAGACAAATGGTTCATCTGTGGGGTTAGGATTCACTTTCTTGATTGTGTGTGTGTGTGTGTGTGTGTGTGTGTGTGTGAGAGAGAGAGAGAGAGAGAGAGAGAGAGAGTGAGAGAGAGAGAGAGAGAGAGAAAATATGAGTGGATATATTTATACTCTATGCATGCGTAGAGTAGTAATAACGACCACATGTCATAGGTATATATATATATATATATATATGACTGCTGTGTACATGTCTCTTTCTTCACCTGCTGCGAATCGTACCAGTTAGTCTCGCCATTTCCCCAGTATTGTATATACTGTATAAAAGTATGTAATTAACCAATTGGAAACACAGTAATGTCTCCCTGATGTATCTCTGTTTCTGTATAAATTCTCTGTCAAACTGTTAAAAAATTAATAAAATAGACAATTGTACTGTAACTTCGAAAAAGAAATTTTTGTAAAAAAATTATTCTAAATAACCCAGAATTTTACTAAATGCCTGTTGTTATTTATAAAGAGAAAGACACTGACTCTTTCACTCAAATGAATGACGAAACCCACAAAACTGAGATAAAAAAAAGGGTGTGGGGGAACTTGATCCCGTTAATCCAGTAAGATCAACTTGCAACAACAATTAGCTTTTGCACCATTATCTTTGAACTGGCCCTTCCCTTCCCCTGATATGGAAGATCCAGTTTGCGACTCAGAATCTAAAAGAGGTATGGTACATTTGAGATCAAATAAGGCAGAAGGGATAGATAACACTCCATCAGAATTTCTAAAATCATAGGGGGAAGAGGCATACAAACGATTATTCAGTGTGGTGTGCAGAGTGTATGAGACAGGCGATATACCATCAGATTTTAGAAAAAAATCATGCACACAAGTCCGAAGATAACAAGAGTGGGTAAGTGTGATACCTGTCACATAATCAGCTTACCAGGTCATGCATCCAGTTTGCTAATAAAATTTATAAACAGAGCGATGGTAAAGAAAACTGAGGATCTGTTGGAAGGCGAAAATGGAAGAAAGCCTGGAGGAAAATCAAGACACGTTCATATGGTTTCTCGAACCGAAATACTTGTTCGACAGTGAAAATGGTTCAAGATGTACGAAATTCTGAGAAAAATGGGAGTAAGTAGAGAATGATGGCTGATTACAATGTTCACGAGAACCAGAAGGATAAAATAAGGCTCGAAGGCCAAGAGCGAAATGCCTGGATTAAAAAGGGCCAAAGACAGTGATGCAGTCCTTTACCCCTAGTGTTCAAATTATACACAGAAGAAACAATGACGGAACTAAAAGAACAGTTCAAGAATGGGATTAAAAGTCAGTGTGAGAAGATATCAATGACAACATTCACTGATGACATTGCTACCCTCAGAGAAATTGAAGGTGCAGGTGAGCGCCACAATCAGGACTGCATACGACCGAGGCACACAGGGCCAACACCCGGCATCATGGTGTGGGGAGCGATCTCCTACACTGGCCGTACACCACTGGTGATCGTCGAGGGGACACTGAATAGTGCACGGTACATCCAAACCGTCATCGAACCCATCGTTCTACCATTCCTAGACCGGCAAGGGAACTTGCTGTTCCAACAGGACAATGCACGTCCGCATGTATCCCGTGCCACCCAACGTGCTCTAGAAGGTGTAAGTCAACTACCCTGGCCAGCAAGATCTCCGGATCTGTCCCCCATTGAGCATGTTTGGGACTGGATGAAGCGTCGTCTCACGCGGTCTGCACGTCCAGCACGAACGCTGGTCCAACTGAGGCGCCAGGTGGAAATGGCATGGCAAGCCGTTCCACAGGACTACATCCAGCATCTCTACGATCGTCTCCATGGGAGAATAGCAGCCTGCATTGCTGCGAAAGGTGGATATACACTGTACTAGTGCCGACATTGTGCATGCTCTGTTGCCTGTGTCTATGTGCCTGTGGTTCTGTCAGTGTGATCATGTGATGTATCTGACCCCAGGAATGTGTCAATAAAGTTTCCCCTTCCTGGGACAATGAATTCACGGTGTTCTTATTTCAATTTCCAGGAGTTTAATTAGAAATACCAGAAATTAGAATAGTGAGACGCTTAACATAAAAATTGGAGACCACGAAGTAGACGAAGTTAAGTAATCGTGATACTTTAGAAGCACAATAACTTATGATTTGTGTAGTGCGGGGAACATGAAAAAACAGGCTAGCACAGGCGAAAAGAGCGTTCCTAGCCAGGAGAAGTCTTAAACTGAAGAAGAAATTTCTGAGACTGTACTTTAAAACACAGCTTCGTATGCATGTTGCTCACGGACAGTGAGAAAACTGGCGCACAAGAAAATCCAAGCGTTTCAGATGTAGTGCTACAGAAGAATGTTGAAAATTAGGTCGCCTGAAAAGGTGAGGAATTAGGAGGTTCTCCACAGAACGGGACATACGCAAAACACAACAAGGAGCGACAGGGTGGTAGAACATGTGTTAAGGCACCAGGGAAAAACTTGCTTCGTACTAGAGTAACTATATAGAGTAAAAACTGTAGAGGAGGATGTAGATTGCAATGCAACCAGCAAATAATTGAGGACATAGAGTGCAAGTCCTTTCTTCCTACATCGTAAGCAACAGCCTAAAATATTTACTTGTTATTGTTTTTCTTTCTCTGTTCACTATTACGTGTTGTATTTTGTTTACTCTGTAGTCCTGAATAGCTTGTCTTCAAATCCACTCATCGAAACTCGTGGTTAATGTGTTGTGAAGATCAAGCGAATGTCCTCAAAAAGCTTCGGCAGGAATTATCTCTGTGAAGAGCTAAACAGCCGCCCAGAGAAAAATATATCTTTTTTGTTTATTGATGTCTCTGGTTCATAGCACTGTCACTTAATAATGCTCCATATGATTCTTACGTAGTATTTAACGTAGTTAACCAACAGTACATTTAAGTTACATTACACGCCAAGATTACAGTACAGTGCAAAAAGCTAATGCTTAAGCCCACTTACTTACGTACAGTTATATTTATACTCTCATGAATGCCTAATGATACGTCTATATCAATAAATTCGCCGCGTAACTAAAATTAATGCAAAGTGCCAACAGCACGTGCGTGAGTGTTAACGGTTACTGGAAAGGACATTTATTATTTTTTAACACGTCATTTGTCAGTAATTTGACAACAAAATTTTACGATATCTTCACAGTATGAAGTTACTCACTGGCCGACTACATCACAGAGCCATAGACGTAAATATGTTCAGCCAGAGACACAGTTCTACTACTATAAAAGCGAATTGTACAAGTTAACTTGCCAGGAATGTAGATTGTACTATACAGTAAATACGAGTACAGGGTCACACTGAAGGTCATATATGCGTGGAAATTTTAAGAAAGAGACTCCCCATTTTTGCAATTATATTTAGAAACCGACGATATGAATTTAATATATGTTGAAATACTGAATCCAGGACACGGAGAACAGAGAACGTTCGGGGCTTGAAGCATTAGAAACTAATAACCATCATAAGAGCTACCCAGAACTACCACACGGATTTTGCTGAGCGCTGATAACCTCGCTGTTTAGCGCTCGTCCAATTAAAACACACACGCACACACACAGATTTTGCTTCTTATCAGACTTGTTGGGGGAAAACCTGACTGATCTCTCCTCCTCGCCGACTTATTCTCTCCTATTGTGCCAAATTTTTATATGTTTTGAAAACTGCAGAAGAACTTTGGCTCGATGTTGCGTAGCAAATAATATATCAATATGGTGCAGTGAGAAATCGCGTAGTTAGCCTGCAATTAAGTTAGATACTAAGCGATCAGTGTCTCATATTATCATTTGATTTCCCTGTGCATACTACAAGATACCAATTATTTCGAATGTCCAACTCTTATGGTTTAGATTAGTTGCTTCATAGTACTTCAGAGAAGGTATCCATGTTCTCTGGAACTCCAGAGAACATAGGCATAAAATCAGTAAGATATTGATTAACTGAAAAAGTTTAAGTAGCGACAGATTACCATTAAAAACTCTCCTGCACGTAATAAAGAGCGTAGTTCTACATCGAAGATTATTTCGGAAGTTGCTCAATCTAGAAGTGTCGCACTTTGTTTTCTTATATGTTACGAGGAATAAACTCATTTTCAGGCACAGTTTTTAGTAAAATTATCACTGCACATTAAGCAACATGTTATCACCATCAAGTGTTTTTATGGCTTACGTTTATGCAGCACATAAATGAAAATTGTAGTAGATACTGTATATGATTACACTGCCGGCAAGTATGGTAGTACAGGAACTAGCAAATTAAATTCATTTACTACAAGCGACAAAAGAGTCACATATTACACAAGAGGTCATTTTCCGTGGTAGAGGAAAAATCTCCAAAAGTTTAGTTTTCAAAAATTGTCCTAATCAATCCTTTTCTTTCGTAGCTTCATGTCAGTGAACGTTTCGTAGCGAAACCTTGATTGGTTGCAGATTTTGAGAGAAATATAGTTGGTGCTATCCAAAAGAAGCCGAAATACGAGGGGCGTTTGAAAAGTCCGTGCACAGTCCGAGAGATGGCACCAACAGCGCGTATGTAGGTCATATTTAGTTAGTAGCATTTTTGGAAAGAACGCACACCAAATTTCAGCCATATTGGTCTATTTCTTTGTGTTTGTCATTCATGTGAATCAAGGAAGTCGAGTAATTTTTAAAAAATGGACGAAAAAGAATGTCGTGTGGTGATTAAACATTACTTTATGATAGGAAAATCACCTCATGAGACTAAGGAGAAGCTTGATAAACATTACGGCGACTGCGCATCTTAGATTAGAACAGTTTATAAGTGGTTCGAAAATTTTCGGATTGGCCATATGGGCACAAGTGATGCTGAACGTTCTGGATGCCCTGTGGAGGTTACGACTCCAGAAATCTTTGATAAAATCCATTATATGGTGATGGATGACAGAAGAGTTAAGGTTCCTGAGATTGCTAGTGCTGTGGGCATCTAGAATGAACGGGTACATAATATTTTGCATAAACATTTGGACATGAGAAAGCTACCCGCAAGATGGGTTCCGCGATTGCTCACGCTTGACCAAAAACGGAATCGTGTGAAGTGTTGCAAGGATGGTTTGCAGCTGTTCAGGAAGAATCCGCAGGACTTTAAGCGTCGTTTCGTCACTGTGGATGAAACATGGATACATTACTATACTCCTGAGACCAAAGAACAATCTTAACAATGGCTTATCAAGGGACAATCTGCACCAAAAAAGACGAAGACCATTCCTTCGGCCGGAAAGTTTACGGCGACTGTCTTTTGGGATTCGCAAGGAATGAACCTCATCGACTATCTGGAAAAGGGTAAAACTATTACAGGTGTATATTATTCATCGTTACTGGACCGTTTTAAAACCGAGCTGCAAGAAAAACGCCAACGATTGGACCACAAAAAAGTCCTTTTCCATCACGACAACGCACCAGCACGCAACTCAGCAGTTTTGGTCGCAAAATTAGTGGAAATACGATTCCAACTCGTTTCACATCCCCCCCCCCCCCCTACTCTCCAGACTTGGCTCCCACGGACTACCAGTTGTTCCCCAAGTTCGAGAAATGGTTGACGGGACAAAGATTTTATTCAAACGAGGAGGTGATTGCAGCAACTAATAGCTATTTACCACACTTGGACAATTCCTATTATTCGGAAGGAATCAACAAATTAGAACAGTGTTGGACGAAGTGTATAAGTCTAAAAGGAGACTATGTCGAAAAATAAGAAAGGTTTACCCCAAACACGTAAGTAGTTTTTATTTTTGCACGGATTTTTCAAACGCCCCTCGTACATTAATTAAAATTATTACGTCTTACCTAGATCTTTTTCTGCACCATAGCCGTCAAATTAATCGCCTTAGGGGCGTAGGAGCGGATACACCGATCCCGACGTTTCTGGAAGTTTTGAAATGAAGTTCGAAAATCTGTCTTTATTAGGACGCAAGACAACACTGGCCTTGCGGTTTGATTTGAAAGACAACATAAGACCGCAAGTTTACACCCTGACAGCAATCGCTTTAACTTGTAAGCCTTCCCCATGTCTGTCTGGCCATGCGTCTGCTAAACTGATCTGCCCTCTGACAGTGGTTGTTATTGCTAGCCTGCATTGGAGGTTATCACTTTCATCAGAATCTTAAATTAAAATTGAACTCTAAGTAAAATTAATGAAATAGTGGCCCTGTCATTATTGTTCTCAATTAGTGGCAGGTGATTAATGTAAGAACACCGGTTTAATCTTTTACAAAAATGACAAGAGTTCATTAATCATAAAATAAGAGAAACAGCATAAGTTAAGCGAGATGACAAATAAGTCACGAACTACTGGTAACATAAACAGAGACAACAAATAGTTAGCACTCCACTGAGTGTCGTTTGGTTGGCAAAGACTAAAGTTTATCTCTTTGATCTATTAACCATAGCTCAAAGCATGCATAGCGCAATCTGAAATTACCTAATGCTGAATAGACTTTCATGGATTTATTCTGCACAGAAGTTACGCTACTTAGGTGGGGCTGAGACCAATTGGCGAGACTGTGATTCTTTTTGCCCTAACATTCCGGAGCAGCAATATTATACCTCCTTGCTCTATGGATAGCGGTGTCTCAGGTGACGCAAGCGTCGACGGAGTAGCTATGTGCGGCGCCTGTAATTCGTTATAGCGCACACGAAATGGCGAAGTCGCGGGCACGCGATATGTCAGATGGATCACAATTACTCACTAACGGAGCCCCGAAATCTCGGCAGATTCCAGCGTGTCACACTCCCGTTCGCCGGTTCTGACCATCCCCTTGCGTTCAAAATGGTAGCTTTTAGATCAATGTTGTATCGCCTTCTACATCTACATCTACATGGATACTCTGCAAGTCATATTTAAGTGCCTGGCAGAGGGTTCATCGAACCACCTTCAAAATTCTCTATTATTCCAATCTCGTATAGCGTGCGGAAAGAATGAACACCTATATCTTTCCGTACGAGCTCTGATTTCCATTATTTTATCGTGGTGATCGTTCCTTCCTATGTAGGTCGGTATCAAAAAAATATTTTCGCATTCGCAGGAGGAAGTTGGTGATTGGAATTACGTGAGAAGATTCCGTCGCAGCGAAAAACACCGTTCTTTTAATGATGTCTAGCCCAAATCCTGTATCATTTCTGTGACACTGTCTCCCATATTTCGCGATAATACAAAACGTGCTGCCTTTCTTTGGACTTTTTCGATGTACCCCGTCAGTCCTATCTGGTAAGGATCGCACACCGCGCAGCAGTACTCTAAAAGAGGACAGACAAGTAGCCGGCCGAAGTGGCCGTGCGGTTAAAGGCGCTGCAGTCTGGAACCGCAAGACCGCTACGGTCGCAGGTTCGAATCCTGCGTCGGGCATGGATGTTTGTGATGTCCTTAGGTTAGTTAGGTTTAACTAGTTCTAAGTTCTAGGGGACTAATGACCTCAGCAGTTGAGTCCCATAGTGCTCAGAGCCATTTGAACCATTTGACAGACAAGCGTAGTGTAGGCAGTCTCCTTAGTAGGTCTGTTACATTTTCTAAACGTCCTGCCAGTAAAACGCAGTCTTTGGTTAGCCTTCCCCAAAACATTTTCTTTGTGTTCCTTCCAATATAAGTTGTTCGTAATTGTAATACCTAGGTATTTAGTTGAATTTACGGCTTTTAGATTAGACTGATTTATCGTGTAACCGAAGTTTAACGAGTTCCTTTTAGCACACATGTGGATGACCTCACATTTTCGTTATTTAGGGTCAACTGCCACTTTTCGCACCATTCAGATATCATTTCTAGATCGTTTGGCAGTTTATTTTGATCTTCTGATGACTTTATTAGTCAGTAAACGACAGCGCCATCTGCGAACAACCAAAGACGGCTGATCACATTGTCTCCCAAATCGTTTATATAGATAAGGAACAGCAAAGGGCCTATAACACTACCTTGGAGAAAGCCAGAAATCACTTCTG
Source organism: Schistocerca piceifrons (assembly GCF_021461385.2). Lineage (NCBI taxonomy): Eukaryota > Metazoa > Arthropoda > Insecta > Orthoptera > Acrididae > Schistocerca > Schistocerca piceifrons. Next base: position 772,896,414 of record NC_060140.1, on the reverse strand, counting down.
TTTTACTCACACTTCACAGTGTACCCTTGTGTAAGGAGGCACATGATAGAGAATCGTATACACATATTAGTGTATACGATTACAGTGGTATAACGAATATTAATAATGGTATACTGTTAGTTAGTGTTAGTGTATTTTTTTAACGTCCTGTCGACAACGAGGTCATTAGAGACGGAGCGCAAGCTTGGGTTAGGGAAGGATGGGGAAGGAAATCGGCCGCGTCCTTTCAAAGGAACCATCCCAGCATTTGCCTGAAACGATTTAGGGAAATCACGGAAAACCTAAATCAGGATGGCTGGAGACGGGATTGAACCGTCGTCCTCCAGAATGCGAGTCCAGTGTGCTGACCACTGCGCCACCTCGCTCGGTGGTATACCGTGTAAAAAAGAATTCACTAGGAATAGGCAGAGCTCAAATGGTAATGAAATCACACAACGGAGGTTGGACGAAGGGGAAGACGAGTGCATTGGTTGCCATAGGATACCCTTACTTTGGCACGATTTCACAGAAAGCAGGCAGAACGTTAAGGAGAAAAATGATAAAGCCAGCGTTCTTTATCCCATAGAATCTCAGCCAAGGATTTGTAAATAGAGAGAAAGTAGTTTATGAAAAGTACGACACTGCTGGTCTATATTGCATCAGTTGCGACAGTTAGCCGGCTGCTGTGACCGAGCGGTTCTAGGCTCTTTAGTCCGGAACCGTGCTGCTGCTACGGTCGCAGTTTCGAACCCTGCCTCGGGCATGGATGTGTGTGATGTCCTTAGGTTAGTTAGGTTTAAGTAGTTTAAGTTCTAGGGGACTGATGACCTAAGATGTTAAGTCCCATAGTGCTGAGAGCCATTTGAACCATCACCCAAAGCTGGGCGAGAAAAAAATGTGTTGCATTACTTATTGAACGCCCTCGTATTTTGTATTTTGGGAAAAATAGAATACATGGCAAATTTGCGTTGAAATACCTAAACGTACCCAATTGAGAGACAAACAATCCTGTTGGAGGAACACCCGCAACTGAGCATTATACCAGAGGTTTGAAATACCACTTCAGTTGTAAAGTTATTTATTATCATACGACCGGTTTCGGGCTCTCATGCGCCCATCTTCATGTGTCTTACTGAAACAGCAAGAGACGGGGGATGATTTTTACACCAGCAATACACATAAAAAACAAAAAATTTTCATTAAAAAAAAAATTAAAAACATTTAAAAACCGCAGGTCGGGTTAGGTCCTGCGAAATCTATGTCAAGGCGAAAGTGACACCACACAGTACTACGGACGACTGTCTGGGTAATGAAATATAGAAATAATACCAGGACACTTATACTTGGTGCTGTGACTCCCAAACGCCGCCGTAGACGCGTAGAAGTCGCGGTGTGCTACTTACGAGAGCAGAGAATGTAGTAGCTGTTGCGAAGGGGGAAGCAAACCTGTAAACCACAGTGGCAAAGGTGCTGCCATCTGTTGACGGAGAGAAGAACGCGGGGTCACTAGCTTGGCCATTCAGAATTTGAATTAGTGGTTACATTTAAAATGAAGAAAAAAAAATTTCACAAGAAATACACTGTTACAACGCGCCACAGTCTTCAGTTAAAAGAACATACTCGTGCCACTGCTATTTACAATCACTATTTACAATCATTACGCCATGCTCTGCGCTGGGGTTGTGCAGCAGCTGAATGGGTTGAAAATAAATAAATTGTCAGGTCCTGATGGGATTCCAATTCGGTTTTACAGAGAGTACTCTACTGCATTGGATCCTTACTTAGCTTGCATTTATCGCGAATCTCTTACCCAATGTAAAGTCCCGAGCGACAGGAAAAAAGCGCAGGTGACGCTTGTATATGAGAAGGGTAGAAAGACGGATCCTCAAAATTACAGACTAATATCCTTAACATCGGTTTGTTGCAGGATTCTCAAACATATTCTCAGTTCGAATATAATGAATTTCCTTGAGACAGCGAAGTTGCAGTCCATGCATCAGCACGGCTTTAGAAAGCATCGCTCCTGCGAAACGCAACTCGCCCTTTTTTCGCATGATATCTTGCGAACCATGGATGAAGGGTATCAGACGGATGCCATATTCCTTGACTTCCGGAAAGCGTTTGACTCGGTGGCCCACTGCAGACTCCTAACTAGGGTACGAGCATATGAGATTGGTTCCCAAGTATGTGAGTGGCTCGAAGACTTCTTAAGTAATAGAACCCAGTACGTTGTCCTCGATGGTGAGTGTTCATCGGAGGTGAGGGTATCATCTGGAGTGCCCCAGGGAAGTGTGGTAGGCCCGCTGTTGTTTTCTATCTACATAAATGATCTTTTGGATAGGGTGGATAGCAATGTGCGGCTGTTTGCTGATGATGCTGTGGTGTACGGGAAGGTGTCGTCGTTGAGTGACTGTAGGAGGATACAAGATGACTTGGACAGGATTTGTGATTGTGTAAAGAATGGCAGCTAACTCTAAATATAGATAAATGTAAATTAATGCAGATGCATAGGAAAAATATTCCTGTAATGTCTGAATACTCCATTATTAGTGTAGCGCTTGACACAGTCACGTCGGTTAAATATTTGGGCGTAACATTGCAGAGCGATATGAAGTGGGACAAGCATGTAATGGCAGTTGTAAGGAAGGCGGATAGTCGTCTTTGGTTCATTGGTAGAATTTTGGGAAGATGTGGTTCATCTGTAAAGGAGACCGCTTATAAAACACTAATACGACCTATTCTTGAGTACTGCTCGAGCGTTTGGGATCACTATCAGGCAATTCAGAGATGGGCTGCTATATTTGTTACTGATAGGTTTGATCATCACGAGAGTGTTACGTAAATGCTTCAGGAAGTCGGGTGGGAGTCTCTAGAGGAAAGGAGGCGTTCTTTTCGTGAATCGCTATTGAGGAAATTTAGAGAACCAGCATTTGAGGCTAACTGCAGTACAGTTTTACTGCCACCAACTTACATTTCGCGGAAAGACCACAAAGATAAGATAAGATAAGAGAGATTAGGGTTCGTACAGAGGCACATAGGCAGTCGTTTTTCTCTGGTTCTGATTGGGAGTGGAATAGGGAGAGAAGATGCTAGTTGTGGTACGAGGTAGCCTCCGCCACGCACCGTATGGTGGATTGCGGAGTATGTATGTAGATCTGAATGTAGCACACCGTGCCTTGTACACGTCTACCGCGGCAGTCAGGGGTCACAGCTCCAAGTGTAAGTGTCATGCCAATCTTTGTATCTTTTTCTACCCAGGCAGCCGTCCGTAATACTGTGTTGTGTCACATTGACATAGATTTCGCAGCACCCAGCCCGACCGACGGTTTAGAAATGTTTTTTAAAAAAAATTTAGATTTTTAATGAAAAAGTTTTGTTTGTTATGTGTATTCAAATGGTTCAAATGGTTCTAAGGACTATGGGACTTAACATCTGAGGTTATCAGTCCCCTAGACTTAGAACTACTTAAACCTAACTAACCTAAAGACATCACACACATCCATGCCCGAGGCAGGATTCGACCGTAGCAGCAGCGCGGTTCCGGACTGAAACGCCTAGAACCTCTCGGCCACAGTGGCCGGCTGTTATGTGTATTGCTGCGTGTATAAATTGTCCCCCGTCTCTTGCTATTTCGGTACGACACCTGAAGATGGGCGTATGAGAGGCCGAGACCGGTCGATAATAAAAGAAGTTTACAACTGAAGTGGTATTTTCAGCCTCTGGGCCAACTGAGAGAGCAATGGAAATCGTGCGGGCGGCCCCTTGGAAGGACCTGCAGTGCTGCGGGAGAGAGGAATTCTGAGCCCCGAATGTAGGAGGAGGAGGAGGCTGAGTCGGCCTTGAGGCCGGAGGTCGCGGCGCGAGTCCCGCCGAGGTCAGGCCGACGGCGCCAAGGCCGGCGATTCGGCGGCGCTCACAGCCAGCCAGCCAGCCAGCCAGCCACCTGCTGGCCTTGCGGCGCTGCGCCGGGACCAGCGGACGCCACCACGAGCCGACTTCACACGCAGCAGCGACTGCAGTTCGACTGCCGCACGCCTCCTCTACTTACTGTGGTCTACCGTCATTCCAGTGCTGGTAATCCAGGTTGCGGGTCACTCCTATACTGTCAGCGCCTTAAATTAAAAATCGGCGCACAGGACAAGAAATTATTGGATTGGTGCATAAGCTCTTAGCGTTTCTGCAGTAGTTCAAGAAACACAATAGATACACATAACAGAAACTTTAGTCATCAATGATGTACTCTCCTTTGCTACTTACAACAGTCTGCCAAAGCTAGAATATCTTTTAGATTCCGCGACTGTACAAATCACATGGGGTTTGAGACGAAGAACTCGTCCAGCATTGTTCAGGCTCTTTTTCGTCTAGAAAGGAGGTTCCTTAAAGGTTGTCAATAGCGAGCGGAAAAGGTGAAGAAAAAAAATGTTCAAATGTGTGTGAAATGTTGTGGGACTTAATTGCTAAGGTCATCAGTCCATAAGCTTACACACTACTTAACCTAAATTATCCTAAGGACAAACACACACACACATGCCCGAGGGAGGACTCGAACCTCCGCCGGGACCAGCCGCACAGTCTGCAATGACTGCAGCGCCCCAGACCGCTCGGCTAATTCCGCGCGGCGAAAGGTGAAGATCTGAGGGCGCTAGATCAGATGAATAAGTTGGGTACTGAATGACTTGTCGGTCCAGCAGAATTCGGCGGGTGTTATTTTTGTGTTAGCAGAAGAGCCAACACCGTGTTACGAGTGGAGGCCGAAATGCACGCGTTTTAGCTCACGCAGGCTGGCGTGAGGAGGGAAGAACTATACTGACGTGAGGTCTGGAACATGACAAGGAATGAGAATTCAGAAAGCGGATGTAATTAGTTTGATACTTGACTTTAATCCATTCATGATGAACGCCGCTCTTGAGGGTACATAATCCACAATATTATCTGTTCAGAATACATTCTTGAAGATAGTAATTATAGTAACTGAATATGCCGCCTTGCTAGGTCGTAGCAAATGACGTAGCTGAAGGCTACGCTAAACTGTCGTCTCTGCAAATGAGAGCGTATGTAGACAGTGAACCATCGCTAGCAAAGTCGGCTGTACAACTGGGGCGAGTGCTAGGGAGTCTCTCTAGACTAGACCTGCCGTGTGGCGGCGCTCGGTCTGCAATCACTGATAGTGGGGACACGCGGGTCCGACGTATACTAACGGACCGCGGCCGATTTAAAGGCTACCACCTAGCAAGTGTGGTGTCTGGCGGTGACACCACAGTTATCATGGAGTACCATAACTTCACGCAGTCTTCCCGGTCGTTGTTCTTGGACTGCTCATACAAGACATCTCAGTTGTTGACGTAAATATCAATAGTGATGGTTACACATTGGGGAAGGAATTCTCAGTACGCCACACCGTTGCTGTTCCACCAGATGCATAACACTATATTTTGTGGGTGAGCGCAAGCCTATGTACGGAGAGCTTCGGCATTTTTTCGGCTCGACCATTCCTTTCTTTTCGTTACGTTACCACAAAGGCACCATTTGTCGTCACCAGTAACGATACACAATATGAATGATTGGTGCTTTTCACGAGTCAGCTGATGACGAGCAAGCAGAGATACACATATGGCCACGTGCTGAGTTTTGTGATATTGGCGTAGAGCATGCGGTACCTATACGCCCGATTTTTGAACCTTCCCCATTGCGTGGAAATGCGGTTCGATGGTTGGATGATGGATGATCACAGTTCAGCGCATCTGTCAGCTCTCGCGTACACTGACGTGGATCATTGTGCGTTAATGCTTTATACGATCCTCATCGCAGAAAAAGATCATTCTGGACGTGGAAGGTCGCTAATGTGAAAACGATCTTCCTTAAAGCTCTCTCCAGTGGGTTTATGCCCCTACATGGCGCAAATGTGAAGAAGAATATCTCGCAAATGTTCCGATTTCTCCACTTGTCACTCCATTTTCTAGCGTCTCCAGCTCCATTCAGTATCTCCAAACGACAAAATGACGAAATGCAAACCCAAATAGCAGCAGTGAAATACAAATAAAAAATGACAATCGAAAAATACACCCATAGCAACCGGAATACCAACATCCAAAACAAAAATGCTACGAACTTATACACCAACCTAATACAAACATCAAGCGTACATGTTAATATCGTCCAACACCGATTCTAGCAATGACAACTGTCTCTTTTCAAAGAAGACTAGAATTTACTAGTTTCTTGAAGTATAGCACGTCGACCTGAAGCCATACATTGAAGATTAGGTCCCATGGTGCTTCCGAAATGCGGGGATGTTCACTACTATGTTGCATAGTCCCAAAGATTTTCCATGCGATTAAGATCAGATGAACAGCGTGCAGTTCGGGATGCGATACGATGCCAGAGTGTTCGTCGAACCAGTAACGTATGCGTGCTCTCCTGTCCACACGACTCTAATCATTTTGCAGTACGAGACTGTCCGTAGCATAGCCGTCATGAAGGTGTAGAAGAAAGGGCAACACTTGCCCACCGAGAATTTTGAAATAAACATCGCGTTGTCCTGAGTGAATTGCACCAAGTCGTTATGCAATAAATAATCCCAATGTACGGCAGAACCACCTCTGGCCCGAATTACACCCTGCACACTCTGTGCTTTAAGTGCGTACGTTCATGGAATTGATCGAAAATGTCATTTTTCAGTTTCTTTTTTATTTAACAGTAGAACTCATAGACAATAAGGTCCCGAAGTTCTATGATGAAATCGCATCCGACGTGCCTGAAAAATAATTAAATATGCCATACGACCTTCGTGACAGTCCACTTTTTGAAGAAACACTTTAATACTAGTTAGATGAAAAACGAGTTCGTGGATTACTTTCAAGCAAACATGCATGGGATACATCTAGAAGGCTGTGATATATACTGTTTGGTTTTATAGCTCGTATGTGGCTCTGTTCCGTATCTTAGAAACAATAACAAACCAGCTGCTGCTGCAGTTGATGAAGAAGCAATTCTTGTTTTGCCACGTTTTCATCTGCTGCTGTTGTAAGAATTGTAACTTATGGTGCAGTTCTTGGATTTAATTAAGGAAAAGAGAGGAGAATAAAAGTATTAGAGACAATGGGCTTTAAGATGAGAAATTTAGTCGAGGCATCTTGAGAAAAATGGATTTATAGTGGCTCTCTGCAGCTGAAAATATTGAAGACATGGTAAAGGGAAGAAGGTAGAAAACAAGAAACCTGAAGAGAAGCCTTGAAGGGAAAGAGGATACTGAGTACAAACCTAGGGCCTCGGGAGGAGGTGACAAATGGAAAAACGTTATGTTCAACTTTAAGTAATGTTTCTTCTAAATTATGTTCTTCTGTGTTCTTTTTTAAGTTTACATACCTCTTTCTCCGAAGCTATGAAGACCAAAATTATGAAATTTTGTACACTTATTTCTATAATCTCAGTAAACATGGTCTCAAGAACAAATTCTGAAATTCTGAATATAAACTGAGGTATAGGGCAAAATGCTAGGAATATTTCTTGAATTTTATACAGACATCAAAAAAGTTTTGCATCACCTCAGTTCCTAGAGTTCCGGAACATGTACAGAAAATTGGAATATAGATCAACATAAACAACATTTCCGCCCTTTTTATTGCTCATGAAAGCCACACATTGCATGTTGTACCACCATACAGCGAGACCGACAGAGGTGGTGGTCCAGATTGCTGCATACACCGGTACCTCTAATACCCAGAAGTTACGTCGTCTTGCATTGATGCATTTCGTCGTGGCATACTATCCACCCCCACCCCCTCCCATGAACCATGGACCTTGCCGTTGGTGTGGAGGCTTGCGCAGGTGCAACCACAACGGAGGGGTATCCGTTGAGAGGCCAGACAAACGTGTGGTTCCTGAAGAGGGGCAGCAGCCTTTTCAGTAGTTGCAGGGGCAACAGTCTGGATGGTTGACTGACCTGGCCTTGTAACACTAACCAAAATGACCTTGCTGAGCTGGTACTGCGAACGGCTGAAAGCAAGGGAAAACTGCAACCGTAGTTTTTCCCAAGGGCATGCAGCTTTACTGTATGATTAAATGATGATGGCGTCCTCTTTGGTAAAACATTCCGGAGGTAAAATAGTCCCCCATTCGAATCTCCGGGCGGGGACTACTCAAGAAGACGTCGTCATCAGGAGAAAGAAAACTGGCGTTCTACGGATCGGAGCGTGGAAAGTCAAATCTCTTAATCGGGCAGGTAGGTTACAAAATTTAAAAAGGGAAATAGATATATTAAAGTTAGTTTTTACAGAAACCAGATGGCAGCTATAAGAGTCGAGGGACATGAAAGGGAAGCAGTGGTTGGGAAGGGAGTGAGACAGGGTTGTAGCCTCTCCCCGAAGCTATTGAGCAAGCAGTATACGAGACAAAAGAAAAGTTCGGAGCAGGTATTAAAATCCATAGAAAAGAAATAAAAACTTTGAGGTTCGCCGATGACATTGTAATTCTCTCAGAGACAGCAAAGAACTTGGAAGAATAGTTGAACGGAATGGACAGTGTCTTGAAAGGAGGATATAAGATGAACATCAACAAAAGCGAAACAAGGACAATGGAGTGTAGTCGAATTAAGTCGGGTGATCCTGAGGGAATTAGATTAGGAAATGAGACACTTAAAGTAGTAAAGGAGTTTTGCTATTTGGGGAGCAAAATAACTGATGATGTTCGAAGTAAAGAGGATATAAATTGTAGACTGGCAATGGCAAGGTAAGCGTTTCTGAAGAAGAGAAATTTGTTAACATCGGGTATAGATTTAAGTGTGAGGAAGTTGTTTCTGAAAGTATTTGTATGGACTGCAGCCATGTATGGAAGTGAAACATGGACGATAAAAAGGTTGGACAAGAAGAGAATAGAAGCTTTCGAAATGTGGTGCTACAGAAGAATGCTGAAGATTAGATGGGTTGATCATATAACTAATGAGGAGGCACTGAATAGAACTGGGGAGAAGGGGAGTTTGTGGCACAACTTGACCATAAGAAGGGATCGGTTGGTAGGACATGTTATGAGGCATCAAGGGTCACCAATTTAGTACTGGAGGCCAGCGTGGAGGGTAAAAATCGTAGAGGGAGATCACGAGATGAATACACTAAGCAGATTCAGAAGGATGTAGGCTGCAGTAGGTACTGGGAGATGAAGAAGCTTGCACAGGATAGAGTAACATGGAGAGCTGCATCAAACCAGTCTCAGGACTGAAGACCACAACAACAACATCAACAACAACAACAACAACATACTATCCACAAGTTCATCACACTGTTGGTCCAGATTCTCCCACTCCTCAACGGCGATTCAGCGTGGATCCCTCAGAGTGGTTGTTGGGTCATTTCGTCCATAACACCCCTTTTTAATCAATCCCAGGCATGGTCGATAGGGTTAACGTAGACTGGCAATGGCAAGGAAAGCGTTTCTGAAGAAGAGAAATTTGTTAACATCGAGTATAAATTTAAGTGTCAGGAAGTCGTTTCTGAAAGTATTTGTATGGAGTGCAGCCATGTATGGTGGTGAAACATGGACGAAAAATAGGTTGGACAAGAAGAGAATAGAAGCTTTCGAAATGTGATGTTACAGAAGAATGCTGAAGATTAGAAGGGTAGATCACATAACTAATGAGGAGGTATTGAATAGAATTGGGGAGAGAGGAGTTTGTGGCATAACTTGACAAGAAGAAGGGACCGGTTTGTAGGACATGTTCTGAGGCATCAAGGGATCACCAATTTAGTACTGGAGGGCAGCGTGGAGGATAAAAATCGTAGAGGGAGACCAAGAGATGAATACACTAAGCAGATTCAGAAGGATGTAAGCTGCAGTAGGTACTGGGAGATGAAGAAGCTTAACTGTTTTACAATCCCAGGTACACTAAACACTATATCAGCCATCCTTGCGTTTGTTCTATAATTGAAAGGGGGAATGGTGCTGCAATCCTCTACAGTAAACGAGTTTTTGAAAGCTAGGTTTATAATTTCGGCCTTCTGTTACATTACCCGTAGTGTCAGCAAGACAAGGTATTGAATTATTTGTAGCGTTCATAGATTTTACGCACGACCGAAATTTTTTGGGGTTATTTTTAGAATCTGGAGATAGAATATTGCTTTCAAATTCGTTGAAAGAATCTCTCTCATTGACCTTTTGATAGCTGCTTTCATTTCACGTAGTTTCTGTTTGTCAGAGTGGCAGTGACTACGTTTAAAACGATTGTGCAAAATTCTCTACTTTCTCAGCAACTTCCTAATATGTTTGTTGAACGAAGGTGGATCCTTTTCCTCCCATATATTTTTGCTGGACACATAATCCTCTAGCACGTGGTGGACAATACCTTTAAATTCCGACCAAAGATGCTCAAGATCTTTGTGTGCCGCGGTGAATGCTTGCAGCTGACTATAAAGATATTCATTAATGACATGTTTATTTGCTTTCCCAAACAAGAAAATCCTACGCTGTTTCTTTGGATTTTTTGCAGCTTCCACTGACATAGAAGCCACAAAGACATTATGGTCGTTAATGCCTTCTTCTAGAATAACTTCCTCAAAAAGATCAGGTCTGTTTGTCGCCAAGATATCTAATATGTTCCCATCTCGAGTTGGTTTTCTAACCAGTTGCTCAAGGTTTTATGTTGAGAGCGCTCCTAGAATAACTTCACACGAGTCTTTGCTTCTGGCGCCTGGGATAAACGTGTAATTTTCCTAGTCAATGGACGCCAGATTAAAGTCTCCACCTATAACTAATGGATAATTTGAATATTTATTTCCTATGTACTCAAGACTTTCCCTGAAACGCTCTGCGACGTTTGTTCCGGATGCTGGTGGTCTATAAAAACATCCTAATACAATGGTCACTCCTTGTCTGATTGACAGCTTTATCCAGACTGTTTCACAGTCCGTCCCAGTATCGATCTCAACTACGATTAAATAGCTTTTAACTGCAGTGAACACACCACCTACCATAGCATCAGTCCTATTCTTCCTGAACATTATCCAACGCGAGTTCTAAATTTCACAGCTATTTATATCTGGTTGCAACCAGCTTTCGGTACGTAATACAATTTTGGCTTTACTACTGTTTATTTCGGAGAGTAACTCGGGGATCTTGCCACAGACACTTCACTATTTACTAACATGAGATTTAGCATATATAAATCCTTTGGATTGACCTGCTTAGGCAAACTAACATTTTTACAGTTTCACATCCACATGAGTGTCATGAACTGGTAATCTACATCTACATCTATATCCATACTCCGCAAGCCACCTGACGGTGTGTGGCGGAGGGTACTCTGAGTACCTCTATCGGTTCTCCCTTCTATTCCAGTCTCGTATTGTTCGTGGAAAGAAGGATTGTCGGTATACCTCTGTGTGGGCTCTAATCTCTCTGATTTTATCGTCATGGTCTCTTCGCGAGATATACGTAGGAGGAAGCAATATACTTCTCGACTCGTCGGTGAAGGTATGCTCTCGAAACTTCAACAAAAGCCCGTACCGAGCTACTGAGCGTCTCTCCTGCAGAGTCTTCCACCGGAGTTTATCTATCATCTCCGTAACGCTTTCGCGATTACTAAATGATCTTGCAACGAAGCGCGCTGCTCTCCGATGGATCCTCTCTATCTCTTCTATCAACCCTATCTGGTACGGATCCCACACCGGTGAGCAGTATACAAGCAGTGGGTGAACAAGTGTACTGTAACCTACTTCCTTGGTTTTCGGACTGCATTTCCTTAGGATTCTTCCAATGAATCTCAATCTAGCATCTGCTTTACCGACAATTAATTTTATATGGTCATTCCATTTTAAATCACTCCTAATGCGTACTCCCAGATAATTTATGGAATTAACTGCTTCCGGTTGCTGACATATTAAATTGTAACTGAATGATAAAGGATCTTTCTTTGTATGTATTCGCAGCACATTACACTTGTCTACATTGAGATTCAATTGCCATTCCCTGCACCATGCGTCAATTCGCTGCAGATCCTCCTGCATTTCAGTACAATTATCCATTGTTACAACCTCTCGATATACCACAGCATCATCCGCAAAAAGCCTCAGTGAACTTCCCATGTTATCCACAAAACGGTTAGTTTCCCGTGGGGAGCAACCTAATCTAAAAAAAAAAAAAAAAAAAAAAAAAAAGCACGTGCACGCCACAAGTACTGCGCAACCCATGTAGCTGCTTCGTGTGTGTAGTGCACCCCTGATCTATCGAGGGGCGTCCTACAACCTTCCACCCCATAGCATAGCTCGAGGAATCTACAACAATTTTCGTCACAGAGTCGACATAGCCTCTGGTTTAGATTCTCCATACAACTCCAAACCAAAGGAGCCCTGTCCACCCTGGGTACGATGCTGCAAATCGTCAACTTGGCTTCCACTCCTCAAGAGATGGAGGCCGCCTTCGCCAACATAGCCAGCCGTCTAAAGGAACCGAGGATTTCCTCGGAAACCCGAGGACTGGCATCATTGGTGCCGACATGTGCAACAGTCTGCAGCTGGCTGCACCCCGCACGCTCGATAGCCGCTGGAAGAGCCTCTTCCACATCCCCGACGAGGCCCTACGGCAAGCACACCGAGTGAACGTTGGACTTCTTCCCCGCCGTAGCTGCTATGTTCCTGAGGGGTTCCATGACCCGCCTGACATTGGAGCTCCCAATAACTAACAAACCCCTGTCCCCACGTGCCTGTCCGGACCTTGCTGAAGGAGCGGCCACTATCCTGGCAGAGGGAGCATTCTGATTCGGCTCAGCCTCCCCCCCCCCCCCCTGCATCAGATAGCACACTGAATCTATTAGCAAAGTGCATGGGAACTGGTAGGAGTCTGCGTCCCCAATGCAGTTTTCGCCTTGAGGTTCGAGGCCTCGACACACTCCGCCACCCACACTGAGGTGAAGGTGGGCCTGCCGGCTCAGTCGCACCTGAGGTCGGTTCAGTGACAAAGAGCTGTGACATTCCCCCCTCCCCCCCCCCCCGTACATCTAGTATAGCAGAGGCTGCCCCAGGCACCCCACAATCACCACAACTCAAGGTGGCACTCTGGAGCCTGTTAACTGTGGCCAACAAAGCTTCCAGCTGCATTTTGACTGTGACCAACCCCTCCTGCATCCGCACACAACAGACACATCCCCTATGCATCTAACTAGTATGTGATTTATTGTAAGAAAATTAAGGAAACCTACTGCCACATAAGGTTAACAGCTACACCGTAGTTGGCAGAAAGGACATTCAACAATGAAAAACAACAAAAATATATGGTAGAAGCTAGATCTTGTGCTTTTTTTTTTTGCTAGTGGCTGTGTAGTGAATACTAAAGAAAAATAAACAGTGACCTACAGTAAACTGCTAGGGGCTATCCAGTGAAATATTATTACAGAATTAAACAATATCCTACGGTAAGCTACAACTATTGATTATCCCTCATATTTATAATGCAAACAAACATTTACGTTCACGCGAAAAGACCCAATAAAACCAATAAAACTATAAAAACTGCTACCTTCAATGTATCGAGTCTAAATGACACTAATAAATGTAAATACTCAGTATTGCACACTGACAAGTGCAGGTAAAAAACAACATCTTCAGCTAACAATAAGAGTTCAGAATGTAAAGCACAGATACGAACTTAAAGTTGCATAGTAACATGTCTTGTCACAGGCCTGAGGAGACAGCTACACAATAACTGCAACCTAGATCTGCAATAAAACCACAGTGTGGATTAGCGACTGAGTTGCTGAATTCGTTTTCCTTTTTTTGAAATATACCACAGTCGTTGTGCACAACTATTCCGATTGAGTCAAACTTAGTTGTTCGAAAGTCGTCAAGTCTGCGAGTCAGTTATGGAGCATCTTGCTTGGAAAAGTCCATTTCAGCGCGTCCCGTACGTGTATTGTTATCAAAAATTCATTGTACTCTAGACGTGTTTAAGAGGAGGGGGTGTGGATCATTACTGTAGGTTTGTAACAGTCTGGACCCCACTGAAACGTCCTAGAAAATACCATATAAAAAAAACACTTAATGGATGGGGCACTAGAATGTGATCTTAATCATCCAGGAGAGTGATTCCAACAAATAGTGTTTACATTTATCAGGACTCTATTATTGCTGCAAGGCTGTGCGTGAAGTGAACGAAAATTTTAGTTAGTTGTGGCTGTATCATAGTTTATCTACAACAGACTTTCAAAACACACCCAAATGATGGTCTGAAATATATGGGAGTAACGTGTCATACAATGTAGTAGAATGAATGAATCACCTGAAAACTATTCAAGAAGCCCACTCCAATGACACTCTGACCTCAGTTCAGCTCCTGAATACAGTTTTTAAGTAAAAATGTGAGCAATGTTTTTGCAAATATCTTAACAGATCCAAGAATATTTGGTTCCTTCCCTGTATCCCTGGCAAAAAGATCGTTAACAGAAGAAACAACTAAGAATGTTGCCGACTTACAATGATGCAGAATACTTCATCAGTTTTAAGACTACTTGTTATGGACTCTAATATCACCTGACACATGTACTAACAAAAAAATATTATAAAACAGGACGTTTGTTCGTATGCTCTACATCTCCTCCCAAACAACTGGATTGATTCCAACCAGCCAGCCGCGGTGGCCGAGCGGATCTAGGCGCTTCAGTCCGGAACCGCGCGACTGCTACGGTCGCAGGTTCGAATCCTGCCTCGGGCATGGATGTGTGATGTCGTTAGATTAAGTTTTAGTTGTTCTGAGCTCTAGGGGACTGATGACCTCAGATGTTAAATCCCATAGTGCTCAGAGCCATTTGAATCATTTTTTGATTCCAACCACAGTTGTTACACAAATCACGTACTGCTTGGAAATAACCATCGTAGGATTAAGAACCACCCCTTCTCAAAGATTGGAGTGCACGGTGTGTAAAGTATCCAAACTATCGAAGCGCAAATAACGGGACTACATTCATCCAGCATTTGAGAATGAGATGACTTAGTGACTTGCAACGAACTTTAAGAGACTTTTTCACTCTGACACCCGCCACAAAATAATAAGAGGGGAAAAGTTTATTGCTTACTACATTCTCACCCTGGGTTAGTAAAACTGTCATATCATGCAGGAGTTTTACCTTATTAGTATTTTTACTAATAACTCTATTCGCAACACAGTTTGCAGACAATATCCACATATACCACTGGAGGTACCAACAAAAGCCAAATACCAAAAAAAAAAAAAACTGGTACACCTGCCTAATACCGTTTAGGGCCCGCGCGAGCATGCAGAAGTTCTGCCACACACGTGGCATGGACTCGATTAATGTCGGAAGTAGTGCTGGAGGAAACTGACACCATGAATCCTGCAGGGCTGTCCATAAATCCGTAAGAGTACGAGGGGGTTGGAGATGCATTGCAAGGAATCGCAGATATGCTCAATAATGCTCATGCCTGTGGAGTTTGGTGACCAGCGGAGGTGTTTAAACTCAAAACAGTGCTCCTGGAACCACTCAGTAGCAATTCTGGACGTGTGAGGTGTCGCATTGTCCTGCTGGAATTGCCCAAGTCCGTCGGACTGCACAATGGACATGAGTAGATGCTGGTGATCAGACAGAATGCTTACGTACGTGTCACCTGTCAGAGACGAATCAGGGGTCCATATCACTCCAACAGCACACACAGCACAGCATTACAGAACCTGTACCAGCTTTGAACAGTCCCCTACCGACATGCAGGGTCCATGGATACATCAGGTTGTCTCCGTACACGTATGTGCGCATGTATCGAACAGGGGACCTAAAAACGACGGAGAGGCTTCGTCCCCTACGTAGCCCTCAGTGGTACGCAACCCCACAGCAGGGTACAGCAGTCCACTCACCCCACCACCGCCCCACACCGAACCTGGGGTTACTGTGCGGTTCGTCCCCCGGGCCCCTGGGAACGTCTCATTCCAGACGAGTGTAATCCCAATTGTCGCGTGGTAGAGTAATTATGGTTTACGCGTACGTGGAGACAGTGTTTGAGAAGCAATCGCCGCCATAGGTAACTGAGGCTGTATAAGGGGAACCAGCCCGCATTCGCCAAGATAGATGGGAAACCGCCGTAAAAACCATCCATAGGCTGGCCGGCACACCGGACCTCGACACTAATCCTCCGGGCGGATACGTGCAGGGCAACAGTACGCATTCCCGCTCGGGAAGCAGCGTGTTAGACCGCACGGCTAGCCGGGAGGACTCTCCACACCCGTACCCGTCCATCCGCTTGATGCAATTTGAAACGAGACTCGTCTGACCAGGCAACGTGTTTCCAGCCTTCAACAGTCCAGTGTCGGTGTTGACGGGCCCAGGCGAGGCGTAAAGCTTTGCGTCGTGCAGTCATCAAGAGTACATGAGTGGGCCTTCGGTTCCGACTGGTTCGCACGCTGACACTAGTTGATGGCCCTGCATTGAAAACTGCAGCAATTTGCGGAAGGGTTGCACTTCTGTCACCTTGAACGACTCTCTTCAGTCGTCGTTGGTGCCATTCTTCCAGGATCTTTGACTGACCGCAGCGATGTCGGAGATTTGATATAGATTTGATATTTCACCGGATTCCTGATATTCACGGTACACTCGTGAAGTTGTCGTACGGTAAAATACTCAATTCATCGCTATTTCGGAGATGCTGTGTCCCATCGCTCGTGCACTGAGTTAATACCTCGTTCAAACTCACTTAAATCCTGATAACCTGCCATTTTAGCAGTAGTAACGGATCTAACAACTGCGCCAGACACATATGCGTTGCCGACCTCAGCGCCTTACTCTTCCTGTTTAAATATCTTTATATTTGAATATGTGTGCCTTTAACAGTTTCTTTGGCGCTTCACTGTGTATCAGGCGATATGACGCCAAGGCCTTGAACTGCATGAAGACGAAACTGTAGGGCGAGATTCGCTAAAGATACGCTGATTATATGTGCACAAATACGAGTAAAATGCGTTAAATATATGTATGACAAGTGCTTAATGTAGCAAAGCCGCCGGTGGAAAACTCCTAAAGTCCTGGTTCGATTTCAACCTAACTTGGTACACGCAGACGGCCGCTGTGGTCGAGCGGTTCTAGGCGCTTCAGTCCGGAATCGCGCTGCTGCTACGGTCGCAGGTTCGAATCCTGCCTCTGGCATGGTTGTGTGTGATGTCCTTAGGTTAGTTAGGTTTAAGTAGTTGTAAGTCTAGGGTACTGATGACATCAGATGTTAAGTCCCATAGTGCTTAGAGCCATTTGAACCTTTTTTTTTTTTTTTTTTTTGGTACACGCATTACTTACTGTAGAAGTTGAAAGCAGCAATCTCCTACTGGGGCGGAGGCGATAATGGCGAGACAGAAGGGGGAAGAGGAGATGGACAGATAGAGAGGGGTGGGGGAGAAGATGGACACACAAAGGAGGGGGGAGAAGTGGACAGAAAAAGGGAAGAGAAGGAGATGGGCAGATAGGAGAGAGAACGGAGAAAGGAGAGATGGACGGAGGGACGGGATAGATAGAGGGGGAGGGGGGGGGGAGAGAGAGAACAAAGAATGGCGCAGGAGTGAGAAGTACACTTACGGTTAAGGACTCAACAAATACGATGGTGACTTTCTGTTGTGGAGAACAAACAGCTCTTTAATGAAAGACGTGTATGGCCAGACTACTTGTAGTGTATTATGCTGATTTAGATGAGCCTGTTTGAATATGTAGGCATATACTAGACATACAGTATTTTACGACTCTCAGTGTACTCGTACTATTAATAGTTGATTTAAATGCCGACAGAGATACGTGATTGTCCAAGACTGATGAAAATAACCGTGACCAGATAAATAAATAAACAAAACCACTGCTTTGGTAATCAGCTTGTAAGGGGTCCGCAGGCCCTTACTACTAGGTTTGCACTCACACAGGTCGACAGGGCAACTATCGATTAGTGCGTCGGGTCGCGAGAGCGAGAGTTGAGTCAAGTCAGTGCGTGTTGTGGGTTCCCGCGAGGCGGGCAGAGCTGAGCAGAAGCCAGCAATTGATAGAAATTACCGACAAAGGGAGTGGCCATTGCCGCGGTTCAACCCCTTTGTGTTAGTATTATACGGGAAAGTGATAAAGTACAATTACTAGTGTGATTCAGTGATATTTTTGTGCCAATATTTGTAATTACGCGTCTACCGCGCCGGCATTATTTGGATTGCAGTGTTGGATTGCAGTGTTGGATAGCAGTGTTGGATACAGTGATTAAAATCTGCGTGTGACGATAATGAATAACAAAGAGGCCTGTGCTGAGATTAGCCGTTATTAATTTTGTATGACGAAGGCAGTGGCTGTCTCCTTACGTTGTGTTTTTGGTGAGAATATAGGTCGTTGATTAATGAAGCTGTGTTGTTGTCCTTCTTGCCACCAAACAGTACATTATTACAGCATTTGAGAAGGACAAAATGGAATGTAACAACTCCGTAGCAGTCCAATCCGATTGCCAGCCCCATTAGGCACACGGTCAGATTAATTAATATCTATCTGGGCTGCTATCAGATCCCGATCGAGCGGGATAAACCAGAAGATTAAACCGGAGTGTTACACCCTTGGCTTACCGTGACAGGACTAGTGCAATTTTCGGACGAGTAGTAAAGAACAATAGATAATTTTACCTTGCTTAACGCAAGAAAGTGTTTTTTCAATTTGGATTGAGACAGAGTAGGAACTGTAAAATCGCGACAAGGAACAGTGCATTTTGAACAATACGAAGTAATAGCACCTTACGACTGTGACTAAACTTTTTCTTGCCGTTTTAGATGAAAATAATAGTGTCAACAAACTGTGTTATAATGTGCAAATGCGTAAATCCGCACGAAAAACTGTGAAAAGTGAACACTAAAGAAAGACACGTGTGAACATTATTACGCCCAAAACGAGCCAAGAATTCGTCACGAAAGTTTTAAAGAAGTGTTTAGTGATAATATTTTGACTGGAATTGCTTTTTAAGTAGTGAAAATCGGACAGCTTCGTGTGGACCCATAAACTGCTATGCGGACGACTATGTATTGTGGCGACGCAATTATTGAGTGACGTCACGCAGACCCGTGTAGCAGTTGCACCAAAGAGCTTCGATCCGCGAGGTGATTTCACACGACATCCTACCACGGAGCGGCCGGCTGAGCGACGCGACTTCGAGACACCGAGCGCAGCCCCGGCACCTAGCGGCCAAACTACAAACTACGCCCGCCTGCAGCGCCACGGAGCGGCCGACGGAGAACTACGGCGACTTGCAACAGCAGCGCAACCTCACGCAGCTCCAGTGGCGGTACAGCGCCACGCCCACCTCAAACGTCAAAACATCGCGACTCGCGGTAACGTCAGTTGGTGAGTGAAGACGACTGGTTGACATAACATTAAATTGCGGTGTGCAGTCTTCGCGATAAATAAACAATTTTTAACTGATATTTACATTAGGACAAGTGCCCAATTGTAGTAATTTCCGAAAAATTTGCGAAGCATACTCTGAAATATAGCATACTTATTTATGCACACTGCACTGTCTAAATGGTAATTATACAGATATGCTCATTGTTTTTGGGGATTTTACATTTATAGATTTTATGAGTGTTGTGATTATCTTGTTTAAACATTTTTACATAAACTGTGTATGTGGAAGTTGTTATTGGAAATTATTAGGTTTTTGAGAGTTGTTATGTTCGATGCTCCTGCATATTGTATCAATTTAGGGATTAATTGAAAAGACTTCAGGTACTGGTTGATTCGTTTTATGGTAATTAGGAGTGTTTTGGGTTACTGGAGGTTATTTTGTATTACTTGCCTGTGCATTAAAAATAAATCAAACATGTCTACTGAAGATAAGCAGGTTTGTGAGGCAGTAGTTGAAAGAAAAGGGATAGGACAGGAGGACAGAGATGATTCAGGAATCAGTGATTGTGGGTTGTCATTAGATAGCCCATTAGCACATTCAACTAGTTATCCCGAGACACCGGGACAAACGACGAGAAATAAGCCAGTTTCAAAGGATGCCGATAGATGGTCGATGTTGGTAGACTTGATAAAGAAGACTAGCGCATCGTTAGAGAAGAGTTCACAAGAAACGAGAGAGTCGCTAAAAGGTTTACAAGAAAATCACGCATCGTTAGAGAAGCGTTTACAAGAAAACAAAGCATCACTAAAGGAAGATTTACGAGAAAGGGAAGAAATATTCCACAAATCAGTAGAGAAAAGTTTACAAGAAAACAACGCATCACTAAAGGAAGATTTACAAGAAGCTATAGCACTAGAGATCAAAACATTGCAGATGAAGATGGAATGTAATCTGAAGAAGGAAATGCAGGAGTTACAAGAACGACTGAAGATGGACATCGACGAGAGAGAGAGGAAGCTACAGAAGAGCGTAGACCAAGTCCAGGGAGACATGGAGAAGATGGAAGGAAAGTTGACAAAATAGATAGAAGACGATGTTGAAGAAACTAAAGCCGAACTGGGAGAAAGGATCGCCGAGGTGATGCAGATGCAGAAACTATGCAATGATGCAGTTAAGGGGATAGGAGATAGGCAAAACCAACTGGCTGTCAATCTGAGAAATGCTATAGCCGTGCAACGGGAAAAGGATAACAAGAGGGTTGCAATGGAGGTCAGGCAATTACAACAGGGAGAGCAAGACAGAAGAAATTGATAAGCGAATTAGCAGTGCCACTTTAACCGTTGGGGAAGGTAGAGTAGTTACCTTGATGAGCAGTGATAATCGGTACGTCCAAAATCATACAGGGCAGAAGTTTAGACCGAAAGGAGGGTTGCACCCAATGATATTTATGAAGTGGCTAAAAGGAGTTTTCCCAGCACATCTTAAGGACTCAGACAAGATTCAATTTGCAATAGATAGAATGGAAGGTGAGGCCTTCACTTGGGGGGTCAGGAAGAAGGAAGGGACTACTAGTTATGATCAGTTTGAAGAGGAATTCTTGAAGAAATACTGGTCCAAAAGCCATCAATGTGCAGCAATTGAGGACCTACTCCATCGCAAGTCACTTAGTACATGGAGAGGAACGTTGAGAGAGTTTGCCGAACATTTGTGGGAATTGAACGAGACCCTGGAACAACCCCTGAGTGATGACATAATGATATCTGCGATAAAAAGAAGATTGAATCAGAAAATGCAAGAAACTGTATCTGGGAGCCTAATTAAAAATAGGGAGGCTTTGATGGAGATACTGGAACAGTTGGAATCTGTTCGATCACAGGGACACAATCAAGCTAATGATCAAAACCGAGGGGGAGGTAATGACCCAAGGAATCATTTTGGTAATTCGTCTAATTATAGAGGAAGAGGTGGTGGTCATAGGTACAGGAACCATGGTGGTGAACGTCAATGGAGAAATGATTGGAGAAGGAGTGAAGAACCAAGAGATCATGAGAGAAGATGGGATAGGCGAATGAATGACACGGTGCATATAGAAGAGGTGGAGAGACCGGAAAACTGAATGACACTCCAGATGAGGTCCGATCGGGAGTGAGAGCTACGAGGACCAGGGTAAACCTACTAAGACACGACAATGGTGGAGACCTAAGAGAAGATCTACTGGAGGAAAGAAGTGGGATTCCCAAAGAACCCATGCTACCCATGATAGGGATCAAGTTATGTGGACTGAATATCGAGGCATTAGTCGATACAGGAAGTGAAGCGTGTGCAGTATCCAAAAGGTTATATGAACAGATACTAAAAGCAAATATTAGCTTGCCTGGTTTCCCAGTGAGTGGAGTGAGAATTGTGAACGCGTTGGGTGCAAGGAGTAAACCTATTAAAGAACAAGTGTTCATTACCTTCGAGATAGAGGGAGAAGAATACAAAGCAACATTTTTGGTGGTGGCCAGATTGAACACATCAATTATTTTAGGGATAGATTGGCTGAATGAAGTTGATGCAGTAGTGAGTTTTGATGAAGGTACTATCAAGGTCAATGGAAGAAAGGGAGAAGAGAAGAGGTTAAAGTTTGCTGAGGGGAGTGCAATCGAAGAAGAGGAAGAATTCAGAAGAGTAAATTTGTGTCATGAAGAGGAACCCACCACAGGATACGGGGAAGAGGAACCCACCACGGGATACGGGGAAGAGGAACTAGGAGGAGAAGTGTTGATATACCTTGAGGGATTAGAACGAGAGGATAGGCATAAAGAGGATAAGATCAGGAAAAAGTTGGAGGAGATGACACACCTAGATGAGAGAGAAGACTAAGAAGAAATTAGCCACAGTATTATACAGGCGTTGTAAAGTATTTTCTCAACGGCCAGGTATCATGAAAGGGGTGGAGTGTAAGCTAAAGATAAAGAACCATAAACCGTTCAATATAAAACAGTATTCCATTCCCCAGGCGAAACGAAGAGCAGTAGATGAAGAAATACAGAGGATGATGGACCTTGGTGTTATAGAAAGGACCAATAGTCAATACAACAACCCCCTATTTGTCGTTGATAAGAAGGATGGAAAGGTGAGGATAGTTTTGGATGCACGAACAGTGAACAAAATCATCGAACCGGAGAGGGACAAACCAGAGACTATAGAAGAACTGATTCAAAAATTCCGAGGAGCAAAGGTGGTTAGTAGTATCGACTTGACTGCTGGTTACTGGCAGATACCATTGGCCACAGAGTCTCGCCAGTATACGGCATTTACTTATGGAGGAAGGTGCTATCAATTTAGGGTGTTGCCGTTTGGACTTAATGTGTCAGTGTCTGAATTTATAAGAGCGATGGATAAGATACTAGGTGAGGAGTTACTTAAGAAGGTCACCGTCTACGTGGATGACCTCTTGATAGCAAGCGAATCATGGGAAGAACATTTGAATAGATTGGATGCAATCTTGGCAGCTTTTGAAACTGCAGGGGTGACTGTAAACCTGGACAAGTCGGAATTTGGCAAATCAAAGATAAAATTTCTGGGCCATATAATATCCGAGGAGGGTATCTATCCTGATCCCAGTAAAATGGAGGCTATTAGAAATTTTCCGACCCCCCATAGTAAGAAACAGTTGCGAGCATTCTTCGGGGTTTGTGAGTTTTATAGAAAATTTTTCAAAGGATCTGTACTTAATGCCCCGAGTATGAGAGAATTGACTAAGGCGAGGATGCCGTGGCATTGGAGTGCAGAGTGCCAAACCGAGTTTGAGAATATCAAGGAAGCACTATATAGTGCGGATATATTGTACCACCCGGATTTTTCCAAGGATTTTTATTTAGGAGCAGACAGCTCTGACTATGGACTAGGAATACATTTGTACCAAATAGAGAGGAGCGGAAATGGTGAGAGTGTAAGAACAATAGCGTTCGGTAGCAGAAGTTTAAATGCTTGGGAGAGGAAATATTCGATTACTGAAAGGGAGGCATTGGCAATTGTGTGGGGGTTTAAGCGGTTCCGGTACTATTTGGCCGGGAGGCATGTGAAAGTCGTGACTGACCATAAGGCCCTTACATTTCTGACTACAAGCAAGTTGAGGCATAGCAGACTAACGCGATGGGCCCTGGCATTACAGGACTATGACTTTGAGATAATTTATGAACCAGGAGCAACACACATAATACCTGATGCTCTGTCAAGATTACCAGCTGACTCAAGAGGAATGTTGATGGACAGGCCGGAAGGAGAAGGAGTTAGAATTAACCTGATGGGGGGAGTACAGTATGAAGAATGCATAAGGAAGTTCCTAAAGAATGTGCGTAGGGAACAGAACGAGGACGAGAAATTAAAGACAATTAAAAACAAATACAGGTGTGCAGGAGAGGAAAGAATTCGCACATTTTATTATATTCACAATGGGATACTTTATAAAAGGAACAAGGAGAGTGAGGAGAACTGGAAACTCTGTGTGCCTGAGCATGTGGTAGAAAAATTAATTTGGTATACGCACTATAGTAATGCGCATTATGGACTGAAGAAGTGCCTGGAAAAGTTGAAATTAGATTGTGCATTCAACAACATGGGAAGGCGTATACGTAAAATACTGAGTACATGTGACACCTGTCAAAAATCTAAAACGACTACAGTACAGCACAAAGGATATATGCATCCAATTGTACCAACAGCAATTAAGGACATAGTTGCAGTGGATCTCTTTGGGCCACCTCCTGCCTCACGAGGGAATTACACACAAATCTTAGTAGTGGAAGAACTGGTTTCCAAGTACATAAAATTTTACCCATTGAAGAAAGCTACTAGTAGAGCCATCATTAACCATTTTGAGAAAGACTATTTTCAAAAGGTGTGTATTCCTAAGCGAATTTTGAGTGATAATGGGTCACAGTTCAGGTCAAGGGAATGGACAGAGATGCTAAGTGAGCACGGAATAGAGCAAATTGCCATTTCTAGGTATAGGCCAGCTTCTAACCCTGCGGAACGAACAATGAAGGAATTGAACCGTTTATGCCGAACCTACTGTCATAGGAAGCATGGTTCATGGAAAGAATATCTGGAAGAATTTGAGCGGGTTAGGAATCACCTCCCACATGATTCTACAGGGTTTGCCCCATGTGAAGTATTGCTCAATCAAGAACCCGATAGTATTTTTCGTGAGTTGGTAGTCTACCCACCAGGAAGCTCATTGACCTGGGAAATTGGAGCTGGTGGAATTAAGTATGAAGGAGAAGGCTAGGAAAAGACAGGAAAGACACGACAAGCTAGTGAAACCGATAACTTACCGAATGGGAGACCTGGTATTAGTAACGGTTCATGCTAGATCAAAGAAAATAAACTCTGAAATACATAAGTTTAACCACGTTTATAAGGGACCGTACAGGATTATAAAAATTGGGCATCCTAACACTGTGGAGTTGGAATATGCACGGACAAAGAGAGTGCATGGTAAGGAGCATGTGGAAAACATAAAAAGGTACTACTCCCACGAGAGCAGAAATGACCCAAATGAGGAAGAGGAACTCGATTAGGGCCAATGTCTGAACTGAGAGTGTTCAAGCTCCTTGATGTAGTGGGGAAGGACATGGTTAGAACATTTAGCTGTAAAATGGACAGTTGAAAGAGGGAAAGGTTTATTTACATTGTGTTTTGTGATGTATTACAATTAGAATTGCATATTTCATGTCGAAGATTATCTAAGAATGAGTATAAAACCTGTAATAACTAATTTGTAGTGTAGTAATTCATATGTCCTGTGTTTAAGTAATAATTTTTGAGTGTATATGTTGTGTGTTTCATTCAATATTGGGCTAGAGAGGACTATTGCTGGTTGATATAAAAATTGTAATTTGGACAATGCCATGTTTATGAGATGTATAACCTTTTGTAAAAATTATTGTGGAGGCAGCCCACTACCGGAGTCGAGGGATTATTTGATGAATTGTAATTTCATTAATTATTTACACTGTGTGTTTGTTCAAATGTAGCAATGTTTCATTCCCTTGCCGATTCTTTTTCGCCTGCGGCTCTAAAGAAGTTTTCGAGGGCGGGGATGTAAGGGGTCCGCAGGCCCTTACTACTAGGTTTGCACTCACACAGGTCGACAGGGCAACTATCGATTAGTGTGTCGGGTCGCGAGAGCGAGAGTTGAGTCAAGTCAGTGCGTGTTGTGGGTTCCCGCGAGGCGGGCAGAGCTGAGCAGAAGCCAGCAATTGATAGAAATTACCGACAAAGGGAGTGGCCATTGCCGCGGTTCAACCCCTTTGTGTTAGTATTATACGAGAAAGCGATAAAGTATAATTACTAGTGTGATTCAGTGATATTTTTGTGCCGATATTTGTAATTACGCGTCTACCGCGCCGGCATTATTTGGATTGCAGTGTTGGATTGCAGTGTTGGATTGCAGTGTTGGATACAGTGATTAAAATCTGCGTGTGACGATAATGAATAACAAAGAGGCCTGTGCTGAGATTAGCCGTTATTAATTTTGTATGACGAAGGCAGTGGCTGTCTCCTTACGTTGTGTTTTTGGTGAGAATATAGGTCGTTGATTAATGAAGCTGTGTTGTTGTCCTTCTTGCCACCAAACAGTACATTATTACAGCATTTGAGAAGGACAAAATGGAATGTAACAACTCCGTAGCAGTCCAATCCGATTGCCAGCCCCATTAGGCACACGGTCAGATTAATTAATATCTATCTGGGCTGCTATCAGATCCCGATCGAGCGGGATAAACCAGAAGATTAAACCGGAGTGTTACAAGCTCCACAGAAGTCGAAAATGTCATTGAAACTAGATTTTTATTTATCACACACGATTTCATGTCTGCCCACTAC
The DNA here is from genome assembly GCF_021461385.2 of Schistocerca piceifrons. Classification (NCBI taxonomy): domain Eukaryota; kingdom Metazoa; phylum Arthropoda; class Insecta; order Orthoptera; family Acrididae; genus Schistocerca; species Schistocerca piceifrons. Next base: position 772,870,231 of record NC_060140.1, on the reverse strand, counting down.
TGTTATCATCTTTTGTGCTTGTGCTTTAAGGTCAAGGAAATAATGCCATCCGCTACCGGTACATAAGTTCTCTTAGAAGAACTAAAGACAAGTTAAGAATGATATCAGCAGGAGTAAATTTGAAGTAGCATGTGTGATAGCGTAGCAAAATAAATACAACACTACTCATCGTCTTGTTTTAATGCGTAATAATACTTTGCATAATAAAATCTTCACTGTAGTTTTCAGTGAGTGCATTAACTACAGCTGAGTCACCGACGCTACCGAATCCTCTACTACCAAAAGAACAGAAGGAAAGTGGTCAATTTCATAATCTAGGTGCGACCGAGGTAGCAGTATCGACAGCTCACCTAAAGGTACCTGGTAAGTTGCCAGACGAAATATCGTGTATAGTGGAAATGACGGTCAGTCCCACTGCCAAAACATCATCAGTATTCAGTACGCCGAGGAACTTTCAAAATTCACATGGAATTTTGGTATTTGTACTTCTTTGAACAAGTTCAGTTTGCGGGACATAATTTGTGTGAATTCACATAACGAAAGTTACATTTTATGTGATGAAAGGACGAATTAAAAAGATCTGAACAAACGGCCGAATAACTCTTGCGCAGAGTAACCTGACTTATTTGCTACTGCCGCGTGAATACGCGTGCAGTGAATGCGTATTAGTGACTGACTGACCTTCGTCTGCTCGGCGCAAGCAACGAGTTCAACAGTAAATAACTTCGTAATTACTTCTACTGCTTCGTTTCATAATAATGTATGCAAATTGCTGAGATTTTATGTTCATGTCTTTATCCGGATGTTCTGTTAATGAAATATTAGCTACGTTACCTTCATCTGAATAAATACGTGCCATTTATTAACTGTGCAAGTAAGAGTGGAACGATGTACGTATTATTTATTATAGATTCATTAGTCATTTTATATTTGTTGCTGAAGAAAGGTTTCTTCCAGTCCTTTCTATGATATACACTCTTCTGTTCTCTTTCGCATGTTTCCGGATTACTGGCATTTCCTGTTACTTCGAATCCACGAAAGAATTTTCTTTGCCCATCTAACACCCACTCGTCCGCCTACCCGACTCCATTTTATTTTCTTTACAATAATAACTACGTTTTGGGTTTCAGACTGTTCCTTGATCGATTTCTTTGTTTCCTCGTAATTCCCAACATGAATTTTTCGACTGCTCCGTGAACGACCTTCATTTTTTTGAATATTTCTCGCACATGTTCATCTCAGCAGAACCGTCAAAAATTATAGTGTTAACTTCCCTTTCACCAAAAATAGTCATGTCATTTTTACTCTTACGTTTATTTGGTTCAAATGGTTCAAATGGCTCTGAGCACTATGGGACTTAACATCTGTGGTCATCCACTCCCCAGAACTTGGAACTACTTAAACCGAACTAACCTAAGGACATCACACACATCCATGCCCGAGGCAGGATTCGAACCTGCAACCGTAGCGGTCACGCGGTTCCAGACTGAAGCGCCTAGAACCGCACTGCCACACCGGCCGGCTTTACGTTTATCTCTTTAGCTTTCATCGGGTCTACAGTTCCATGTGCCCTAAACATAGAACATCGTTAGCTGTTTCTATGGTCTGCCTCCATAGCTGAGTACTCAGCGCAGCACTTTCAGGAATTTTTCCATGCTGGGAGAATGGAACGTGGTTTCCTCTCTGTCTAGTGATGCCAACTGGGGAGCTGCTTGAATGAGGAGTAGCGACTTCAAGATCTGGAAAGCCAACAACGGCCGCGGGATCGGTGTGCTGGCGCCACGTCCGTCCGTACCACATCTGACTGACACCACGTGGCATAGGATGACATGGCGGCCGGTCGCGAGCGCTCGGTGTTCTTTCCTGATGGCAGTTTTAAATTACATTTTAACTGATTCTACGAATATATTTACTCTTTTCTACATGTTAGCAGTCTACTATTTTAGTCCCATTATAATTTATTCCTATTGTTCTGTTAAGTAGTCTGTATCAGGCAAACAAAACAAAACAAAACAATGACAGCACTAAAACGAAGTAATTTCAAATATATTCCTGTAACACGTATTCCGTCATTATTTTCCTTTTTTAAGGTTCTCAGAATCTGCTTTGCGACTGGTAAGAATAGTTTTCAAGATATGGTATTGTAGGGAAGCAGCCTACTCACGCCTTATAAAATTCACATCAGTATTTCCATTGTGTGCCAGCCAGTCCGCTGTAACTAGCTCTGACGTCATAAATGTTGCGCAGTACTTTAAAAATCAAGTAAATAACCTGAAACGTTTCTGTCATATCAGGAGTAATACTAAATCAATATGTGTTGAATATCAGTTCAATAACTTTAACCATTTTCGAAATTTGGACGTTTTTCTGTAAAAATCATTGGCGCAACAGAAAAGAGCTAGAAACTTAAAAATTTATATTTAGATTCCTTTTGCATAATAATTTAGTAGAAACAGTATTCTGGATCTCACAAATTAAAATTTTAGTTTAAATTCATGATTTTCTGGTTTTTGTCTTAGAAATTAAGGAAGCAACATAGATTAAGTAGGCGAATAAATAAAGTTACGATGTTTAAATTTGAGTAGAAGGGAGATCCGCTATAATCATAAAGATGTGAGAAGTTTCAACGGAATAACTATAAACTATAGCGATAGCGTATCTCTAAAGGGCAAGTATAATTAGTGTGGTTTCACACTTGCTAGGTGGTAGCCTTTAAATCGGCCGCGGTCCGCTAGTATACGTCGGACCCGCGTGTCGCCACTGTCAGTGATCGCAGACCGAGCGCAACCACACGGCAGGTCTTGAGAGACTTACTAGCACTCACCCCAGTTGTACAGCTGACTTTGCTAGCGAAGCTACACTGACCGATACGCTCTCATTTGCCGAGACGATATTTAGCATAGCCTTCAGCTACATTTGCTACGACCTAGCAAGGCACCGTATTCAATTGATATTTACTATATGAAGCATGTATCATCAAGAGCGATGTTCTACAATTGTGGATTAAAGTTAATTATTACATCATCTACGTACTTTATTTGCAATTCTCAAGATATTGTCCTGTTCCAGACCTCACGCCAGTCAGCGTGTAATTAAACGCGTGCATTTCGGCCTCCTCTAGAAACACAGTGTTGGCTCTTCTGCCAACACTACAATTAAATTAATTCTCTCGCCCAAAATAGTTGACTCAGCCACGTCAGACTTTTATTATGATTACTTACCTGTGTGCTGATTGCACATGTAAATTGAGAGCTTCATCAGCCATCAGCAAAGGAAGCAATGATTTTTTCTATAACTTAAAGTGGTGCATTACTAGCCCAGCGGCTAGTCGGGAGAGCAGATTTGATCAGGCGTTCCCTTATCCCTCCGCACCGCTGCTTGATATGTAAGAATGCTGCGTCTCTCCAGACGCTGATTAGTGCACCACCTGTGCCGGGAGTCTCGTCGCGTCGGTATCGTTGATATAAACAGCCTCGGATGCAGTGATAAGTTACTCGTGATACGCGTAACCATGAAATCGTTTTCGAGTGAAGTGTTAATTTTGGGATGACATTAATGATCTATCTTCAGTTCGCGTATGTCGTACTTTCACGTGCCGCAGGGCAGACATTCTACCATTATTAGCGTGGCGTTTGATGAACATTATCATCAAATTATGGCGAGCATTCACTTAAACATTTAATTTGAACAGTTATAGTTGCATCAGTGCATTAGACTCTGAACTGCTCTGGTAGTTGGATTGTGTGGATTCTTTTTGGTCTGTGACTTTCAGAATATAGTGAACATTTTAGAGAGAAAGGTTTTTTATTATGAATCCCAGACAATCTCCTAATTCCTCAGAGCTATAAGCTGTAGCTATAAATGTATTTCTCAGATGAAGTGGGCACTAGGAATTCTAATCACAGGCTTCACGTATTGCTAATCACTTTCTGGTTGCCAACATTGTAGTTAGAGAGCCAGTGTTGAGAATGGCAAGCAACAGCAAAAATACAAAGCATTTATTCTGTTATTCCACCCGCCGCCCCACAGTATCTTCGTTCATCATATTTTTCAGTTCTCACTGTCTTGAAGTCTAATGAAAACTGGAGCACTGAGGCATACTGACAAAATTTCGGAGATGGTTCAGGAATTTTTCTAAGTAATTAGATATAACGTACCTGTAGTCTCCTGTGGTTCCTTACACAGTAATTTCTTAGCCTCACTTATCTTTGTATCTGTGTTGCACTGAAAACGTCTCTACAAAAGTGTGAAGATCGACAGCTTGCGCTGCATCTCTTATCTGGAAGCAACACTGTTCCATGCATGCACACGGTACTTGGCGCCGACAACAGCAATGTCCACTTTACTCTTTTTTTTAAAAAAAATAGTTCTTTATTCAAAATTATTATAATAATACATATTAACCCACTATCTAAGTACATTAGGGGTTTCTAATTTCATATTTTTACGTTTCTGCATCTATTATTTCTACACTACAGGTAAATGCTTTTATTCCTTCTCCACTACAGGGATCTCTAATCTACTGTTATTCCATTTCTACATATGGCTAAGTGCTGGTTAGTTTTATTTTTTTCTGAACTTTATTATTATTAAATTAAAGCTACCTTTATCCTACTAAACTACACTACCTGCAGCGTTACAGGCAGGCCAGTTATCTACAAACCTAGTTATTCTTGGCCTTGCCCACTGAGCTAACCCCAGTGAGCGTGCCCTGGCACTGGGCTGGTCGATGACTTAGTTTCGCTGCAGTGGTATGCTAAGAATTTTATCATTTCTTTCTACAACTAACCTATCTCTAATATCTATCGTCGTAGTAGGTGCGTGTCTTAATCTGTGGTGTGAACACCCTCCACTCTAATCCAAGGCAAGGCAGATTCCAGCCGTGAAGCGGCTGGCCAAGTCCAGGCCCCGGTGGAACGGGGAAGGTGCACGGAGTCTAAGTCGGTGTGATTATTTACTAATTTTTGTTCCTCAAAAATTCCCTAAGAACTTTTCTAGAAATCTCATCCGAAAGTTTGTTAAGGACGTTGTATGTGTCCTCTTGACTGAGCAGGTGGTGCGTGTCGTTGTTAGGGAGTTGCTGTCTAAGCTGATATGCAACATCGTCGAAGTGGGGGCACTCATACACCACATGGTCTGGAGTGCCCTGCACAGCAACACAGTCACACTTCGGGGCAGCCCGCTTCCCAAAAAGACACAATATGTCCGGTAGGGCCTATGTCTGGTAAGGAAGTGCAGTAGTCCTCTGGTTGGTTTGTGGTATGTGAGTTTTAAACGTCCCTCTATGTTTGGCAGCAGCTCATACGTTCTGCGCCCCGCTTCCTCATTATTCAATTGATCTTGCCACAGTTCTATCCCTCTTCTCTTAATTCCAAGTTTGTCCCCAGCATAAACCCCCATTATTTCCATTATTTTAGGTCAAATGGCTCTGAGCACTATGGGACTTAACATCTGAGGTCATCAGTCCTCTAGAACTTAGAACCTGTTAAACCTAATTAGCCTAAGGGCATCACACACATCCATGCCCGAGGCAGGATTCGAGCTGTGTATAGTTTCGCTGAGTGCACTGGAAAGTCTGTAAATGACGCTGTCTTGAGCAGGTCCCGTGGTGACGGTAGCCTTGTCTTTTGTATCTGAGTGAGGGTTATTGTGTTACCCTGCGTTTTGTGTTATGCGTTTTGATCATTGCATATTGCAGGCACCTTCATTAAAAGTGTTTTCAGGGGTCAAATGTGGTTTATCGTAAGAAACAGAAGCACTTATAGCTGCATTAGTACTCATTGCCGAACCTCAATATATAAATGGATTTCCAAGTTTTTGCTACAAACACACTTAGGGGTGCTACATCACATCTTGGAAAACAACTTTTGAGGGAGAAAACATGTTCGCTGACGCTACCTGCTACGTTAGGCATTCTTTAGTATTCGCCTGGCCTGGGACGACGCGATTTCACCGAAATCTACCGGTCCGGTGTGCTGCATTTGCATGGTACTATCTACCCTATCAAGTTGATAAAATGACAACAAGAAAACCGTAAGCATGAATGTCTGTAAGCAGAGAAACATCTTTTAGAAACGATCCAGGAATTTTAGTTTTGCGTGGCTAGCCGCCTTTCACACGGAGCAGATGACTGGATGATAGGCAACACAAGTGGCATATTAACATCGCAGACTGCCTATACCCTGCCGCCCTCAGGGGCATAACCGGTCTTATACGACGCCGTTACGTATCAGCAAACACTTTGTCTCAAACAAAAGTTGTTCCCCAACATGTCTGTCGCAACGACTTTGAAACACCCTGTAAATACTTACATATACGGATACATACTCGTCAGACGCATCTCATGTGGTCTTTCGGCGGATATTTGCAGTTTCGTTTTTGCAATGCGTAGCTGGAGTTAGTTCAGACAGATACTGCTCATCACGTCTTCCATGCGACGTGCAATATCCATGGAAAGTGTCGGTTAGTTTCCTGTTACAAAACAAATTGATTTTTAAGGCAAAATTTTGCATGTTCATCCGATACAGCAGTCCGAAATTAGTCCAGTGCGATATTCGGTTTAACGATGAAATATACATGGCTTCACAGGTACATTAAAACACAAAGAATAATCCGTACTCCAGCAGTGCCTTGCTTGCTGCCTTGGTTCGCGCTGACTGCTACTCCCATGTAACAGCGCTGTTCAGTCGCGTCTGGAACCACGCGACCGCTACGGTCGCAGGTTCGAATCCTGCCTCGGGCTTGGATGTGTGTGATTAACCTAAGGAGGTTAATTAGGTTTAGGTAGTCCTAAGTTCTAGGGGACTGATGACCTGAGACGTTAAGTCCCATAGTGCTCAGAGCCATTTGAACCATTTGAACAACTGAAGTGGCCACAGGACCATCGGATTCGACCTCGATCGATGGAAACGTGTCTGCTCTTCATTTGAATCTCATTTTTGCTACGCTAGGTCGATGTTCGTATTCACGAAAACAGTCATCGAGGTGAACGCATCACGGACGCATGATGGTGGGAGCAACACTATGCTTTGACAGAAATTCTCCTACGAATAGGTATGTAAAATTCCGTTCTATTTTGTTTATACTGGTAAAAAAAACCGGCGCTTTCCGTTGACACTAGGAGTTGCACAAGGGACTTGATTAATGGTGTTCGTTTGGGCTGACTCCAGATACACATTCAAAACACGAAATTGCAGATATCTGCCGGAACACCATATAAAATGCAGCTGACGACATCTTATACACACAGGGTCAGTGACGTGACACCTTTTATTTGCTGAACCGTTTCAGATATCGCAACGAGGTTTTCGGCACGTGGTAGAACGTTAACGTGCACGCACTTCAGTGAGTAACAGAGAGTCTTAACTCTTGTATCTAGGGAGATACTGAAGTCATTATGATTTTTTTAGAAGTAGAATTATGTACTTTCTTTAACGGCATCCTAAAGCGCTTGTCAAGACGAGTACACTGATGTAATGATCGTCCATTTTAAGTCCGAAACTATTAGCAAAAGAATACAAGAAATACTCTAAAATTGAAAGGCAAGTCTGCCGAAATTTGTTATTAAGTTGTAAACACTCCCATTCGAGGCTACGCCAATTCATCAAGCCTTTCGACTGTTTGTCTGCGCTGCAAAACTAGCAGGAACTGTTGTCAGTCGGCATGTCATTTCTGCTGCAAAAGTCCTTGATTACAGACACGTACACGAATAAGGAGAAGTTATAAAGTCAACCGGTTCCAGTGTGATCTGCTGCGAAGCTCTATGTTCAACAATGTACAATGAACGGTGTGCTCCGAAATACTTGTGCGTGCACCAGCATTGTGCTCTTTCAGCAGAAATGTCACAGATCACAATCTATCCTACTTTACAGAGCAGACAAGCTACCCAACCCCACGTTCTATGAAGAGTCGTGGACGTCCAACCACCTAGCACCTAGTGGTAGTTTCATCGTTCTGCCTCTTTCTGCAGATGCTCCCGACAGTAGCACTTGAAAATTCGACCAGCTTCACCGTTTTCGAGATAATCGTTCACAGGCTCTGCGTAATAACAATCTCCTCTTTGTCAATGTCGCGTATCTGAATGGATTTTCCCATATTCAGACCATATCTTCACTAGGGTGATTCCGCGACGTGTCTGCTCCTTTTATATACCTTTGTTACCAAGTCACGTGCCCGGAACGCCACCAGGCAGCATCCAACACCGCGCTACGCGGTGGGAATAATGTTTCGGCTAATCAGAACATGAGGCAGCAGCATGCTCAGTCGACTCGAGGCAGCCGCACGAAGCACACAGCCATGCCGTACCGTCGCAGAAGATACAGGAGGAGCAGACTTCCAGTCTACAAGACAGTGGATACTTTTAGTTTTGTTCCAAATAATGTTTCTCAAGAGGAGCTACTGACTGGTCCAATCACATTTGTTGGTTGCAAGATTAATTTTTCATGTACCACTACTGAACTTGTTCCTGGTAATTCATGGTTAACACTTGCTGTAGTACGAGGTAGTGATAAAGCACTAGAAGGATTGGAATCTTACTATGACAGAGATATTATAGCCTATCGCACCTTTTCTATTGGTGTACAAGGTGATAGGAACTATGGAACTGGTGTGGTACATACTGATAAACCATTTTCATTATATACAAGAAACAGGAGACGTGTTAATGCTAACGAAAGAGTGAATGTTTGGGCAAAGATTGATGGTACTTTATCAAATTATATATACACACATGCAAAAAGTTTTGCATCACCCGGATTTCCCGAACACCTGAAGATACACGTTGACTGTGGATATTGTATCACAAACACAGTCCTTTGACTGTTCAGAGATGTCACTAAACTCGCCCAAAAACGTCAACAACCACGCCAGAGCAGAACCTATTAGCCGGAGGGGGTCCGACAGCCGATCAATTCCAGTCATACCACCAGGAAGGAGGTACACGGCTCGTGTTGTCTGTAGTTCAACCATGCCTAGACGGTCAGTATCGCGGTTCGATTGTGTCCACATTGTTACTTTGTGCTAGGAAGGGATCTCAACAGGGGAAAAGTCCTGGCATCTCGAAGTGAACCAAAGCGATGTTATTTGGACATGGAGGAGATACAGAGAGACAGGAACTATCGATGACATGCCTCGATCGTCTATCCAAGGGCTACTACTGCAGTGGATGACCACTACCTACGGATTGTGGCTTCGAGCAACATTGACAGGAACGCCACCATGTTGAATAATGCTTTTTGTGCAGCCACAGAACGTCGTGTTACGACTCAAACTGTGCGTAATAGGCTGCATGATGCGCAACTTCACTGCCGGCGTTCATGGCGAGGTCCATCTCTGCAACCACGACACCATGCAGTGCGGTACAGACGGGCCCAACAACATACCGAAAGGACCGCTCAGGATTGGCATCACGTTCTCTTCACCGATGAGTGTCGCATATGCCTTCAACCAGACAGTCGTCGGAGACGTGTTTGGAGGCAACCCGGTCAGTCTGAACGCCTTAGACACACGATACAGAGAGTGCAGCGAGGTAGAGGTTCACTGCTGTTTCGGGGAGGCATTATGTGGGGCCGAAGTACGCCGCTGGTGCTCATGGAACGTGCCATAACGACTATACGATATGTGAATGCCCTTCTCCGACCGATAGTGCTACCATATCGGTAACATATTGACGAGGCATTCGTCTTCATTGACGACAATTCGCTTCCCCAACGTGTACATCTTGTGAATGACTTCCTTTAGGATAACGACTACGCTCGATTAGAGTGGCCAGCACGTACTCCAGACATGTACCCCATCGAACCTGCCTGGGATAGATTGAAAAGGGCTGTTTATAGAAGACCTGACCGACCAATCACTCTGAGGGATCTACGCCGGATTGCCGTCGAGAAGTGGAACTATCTGGACCAACAGTGCCTTGATGAACTTGTGGATAACATGCCACGACAAATACAGGCATGTATCAATGCAAGAGGACGTGGTACTGAGTATTAGAGGTACCGGTGTGTACAGCAATCTGGACCAACACCTCTGAAGGTCTCGCTGTATGATGGTACAATATACAATGTGTGGTTTTCATGAGCAATAGAAAGGGCGGAAATGACGTTTATGTTGATCTCTATTCCAGTTGTCTGTACAGGTTCCGGAACTCTCTGAACCGAGGTGATGCAAAACGTTTTTTGATGTATGTATATATTTGAAACATAGAAAAGTCATTGGCACATCAGTATATATATCCAACCAGTTGCAAATAACTGTTTGGTACACTGACCTAGGTTTCGACACCTACTATGGGTATCTTCATCAGATTGAAATTTTGAGAAACCGTTAAATTATATTCCGAGAAAACAAAGACCAGAATTTAGAGCAGCTTTCGTTTAGTCAAAAAATAAAATAAAACACGTTCCAGGGCTGTCACGTCAGACTGATGTTGTTTGTAGCTAGGCATACGTGACGAGGCTAGAACGTGTTTTATTTGATTTTTTACTTGAACACAGCTGCTCCAAATTCTGACCACCGTTTTCCCGCAATGTAATTTTATGGTTCTCAAAATTTCATTCTGATGAAGACAACCGTAGTAAATGTCGAAACCTAGGTCCATGTACCAAACAGTTATTTGCGCCAAATACTTTAAGAAGTGGTAGTACTCACAAGGGAACCTCCCCATCGCACCCCCCTCAGATTTAGTTATAAGTTGGCACAGTGTATAGGCCTTGAAAAACTGAACACAGATCAATCGAGAAAACAGGAAGGTGTGGAACTATGAAAAAAATAAGCAAAATATACAAACTGAGTAGTCCATGCTCAACATATATAACATTAAGGATAGTATAACCTCAGTAGCGCCGTGGTCCTGTGGTTAGAGTGAGAAGCTGCGTATCTAGAGGTCCTTGGTTCGAATCTTCTCCCTAGTGAAAATTTTAATTTTTTATTTTCAGACAATTATCAAAGTTCAGGCACACACACACACAATCAACTTCGCTCTCCAAAATTCCAGGACATGTTCAGATTTGCTTGGACATATGCAGGATTTGACGGTCTACGCACGGAAAAATTTGAAAACGTTAAAAACATATGTTTTGACAGAGCACAGGGAAAACTGTGCGACTGTTGCAGTCATTTGTTGCAGTTTATGTGACAAACTCTTATGTTTTCATCACTTTTTTGGGAGTGATTATCACATCCACAAGAAAACCTAAATCGGGCAAGGTAGAAGAATCTTTTTACCCATTCGCCAAGTGTACGAGTTAGGTGGGTCGACAACATATTCCTGTCATGTGACGCACATGCCGTCACCAGTGTCGTATATAATATATCAGACGTGTTTTCCTGTGGAGGAATCGGTTGACCTATAACCTTGCGATCAAATATTTTCGGTTCCCTTTGGAGAGGCACTCCCTTTCGTCTACTAATCGCACGGTTTTGCGATGCGGTCGCAAAACACAGACACTAAACTTATTACAGTGAACAAAGACGTCAGTGAACGAACGGACAGATCATAACTGCAAAAATAAAGAAATTTAATTTTTCACTCGAGGGAGGACTTGAACTAAGGTCCTCTCGTGCCATTGCTGCTCACGCTATCCACGGGACCACGGCGCACCCGATCTCACACTGTCCTTGATGTTGCATATGTTGCACACAGACTACTCAGTTTGTATATTTTACTTTTTTTTCATAGTTTCAGACAACTTCCTGTTTTCTTGATTGATCTGTGTTCAGTTTTTCAAGGCCTATCCACTGTGCCTACTTATAACTAAATCTGAGGGGGGTGCGATGGGGAGGTTCCCTTGTCAGTGAAACAAGAAAAATAAGTGCAATAAACGAATGTCCGGAAACGCATTCTTTCCGAGATAAACACGTGTTTATAGGAAGTGCTGTGCGACGCTTGCTTGTGGATATTACCACAATCGCTGCATTGGCGCTCCGTCAAATGTGTCGTCAAGGTATTATGATGTCTTACTCGCAGCACTCCACTTACCGCCGGGTGGTCTACAGTCAGTTGTGTGGTTCGAGTCGTGCTATAGCCTACGTTAGTTTTCGTCGTGTTTTTGTGCCTTATTGAACAGTACTGTCGACCCTGGGTACGTATCATGGTGTTTTACCTTCTACCAAACGGAGGTTCACTCATGTGCTTTGCTACGGTCGCAGGTTCGAATCTTGCCTAGGGCTTGGATGTGTGTGATGTCCTTAGGTTAGTTAGGTTTAAGTACTTCTAAGTCTAGGGGACTGATGACCTCAGATGTTAAGTCCCACAGTGCTCAGAGCCATTTAAATTTTTAACTTTTGTGCTTACTGTTTTTCCGCTGTTTGCACGTGCAAATGGTGTAGTACCTTTACATTTTCTTCCACCACCTGTTAACAATGGAAGACTACTACTCGACAAGCGAAATGGCGGATATGGTATTCTGCGGTCGTAGTCTGCGAACCGGTGCCCTCTACGCTGAAAAATATTCTCAGCGAAGAGTGCGCTCTAATAAGCTGTTCGGAAGACTTTTCCAGCGTCTGAAGGCACAGTTACCCTTGCACCTCGGAAGACTCACAGTAGAAGGTCCCACGCAGTCTGCACGCCTGACATGGAGGAGTGTCTGCTACGTTCTGTGGAAGGAACCCCTGGGAACAGTGTCGACTGTTATCAGCAGCAGAAGGCGTGTCTTACTCTGGTATCTTGGTGAGGGGGGACTTCATGAACAATTGCTGTACTCATATCACCTACATCGCATTCAGGCCCTAATGCCACAGGATGATCTTGATAGACGGCGGTTCTTTCAATGGCTGTTGCAGAAGTGTGCCGCTGATCCACTCTTCACATCCAAGATTTGATTTACCGATGAGGGAGGGTTCACAACAGATTGTGTTGTGAATTTCCACAACCAGAATGTATTGGTAAATGTAAATCGCCAAGGAATTCAGGAAAGAGGGCATCAACTTATGGGCAGGCGTACTTGGCGATAGGTTAATAGGGCCACACGTGCTACCACAAAGGTTTACTGGGGCACATCAACTGGAATTTTTCATTAATGTATTGCCTACTTTGATGGATTAGATTAGATTAGTACTTGTTCCATAGATCATAAATACGACACTTCGAAACGATGTGGAACGTGTCAGGTTAATAAAAGGTGACTATACAAGATATTACATTAGACAAAATATTACATGACACTCCATTTCTTTATTTCTTTATTTATTTATTTATTATTTTTTTTTTTTTTTTTTTTTTGAGATTGGGAAATTACCCACTTACTATATCCAAAAATTCATCTAATGAGTAGAAGGAGTTGCCATTAAGAAATTCTAAATTATTTTAATTTCTTAAATGGTATATGGCTTTTGATGCTATTAGGTAAGTGATCAAAGAGTTTTGTGTCAGCACAATTTACCCCCTTCTGAGCCAAAGTTAGAGACTGTGCCATTGCAGAACGAATGAAAGAGTAGTTCATGCATGATGCCGCACCAACACACTTTCGTCGCAATGTGAGCGAACATCTGACGTAGACATTTCAGGACCGCAAGACTGGGTGGGAGGGGGGGCTAAGCCTGGTCGTTTCCGAGACCTCAATCCCCTAGACTTTTGGTTATGGGGACACTTGAAGGAATTGGTACAGGTCATGCCAATCAACGTTGTGCGGGCTTTCCAGGGTCGCGTCTTCAATGCCTGCCAGCAGGCACAACAACAACCGGGTATACTTCAAAGTGTACAACATTACTTACGCCGAAGGGTAGAGGGGTGCATTGTCATAAATGGACACCACGTTGACCACCCGTGTAAACAACAGTTCAGCGCAGAAAATACACATTTCTGCATCCTTGTTTATTTGAATCATTACCCAAAAAAAATGGTTCAAATGGCTCTGAGCACTATGGGACTCAACTGCCGTGGTCATTAGTCCCCTAGAACTTAGAACTACTTAAACCTAACTAACCTAAGGACATCACACACACCCATGCCCGAGGCAGGATTCGAACCTGCGACCGTAGCAGCAGCGCGGCTCCGGGCTGGAGCGCCTAGAACCGCACGGCCACCGCGGCCGGCCATTACAAAAAGTATGCATTTCCGGACCTGTGTTTGTTGGACTTACTTTTCTTCTTTCGATTACCTCTCAAAGCATTCGACACTTTTTTTTTTTTGGACACCCTATAATAACGCCGTTTATAGAGGATATTTCCCTTGTGAGAATGGCAGGTAAAACAGCGAGCTGGAAGGCAAGCGCGCCGCCCCGGGGCCTGGACGCAGCCTGTGGGCGCTGGCGCCTTCCCAGGAGAGACCGCAACACTCCGTCACAGCGCTGGCTGGCAGCTCTCCTGCATTTGCAAGCGACTGCTGCGGTCCCCACACACACCGCTCCACCTGAGCTTACCACAAAAGTCGCTCCACTACTCTCCACTTGTCCCCGTTCAGCAACACCCAGATCTTACGAAGAAGAATATACTTCCATCTGATGTTTCGTAGGAAGTTAAAGAGATAGTGTCTGGATAAACACAAGGAGCCCGAGGTTGTTGAGAGTTTTGGAAGGGACATTACGCAAGGTGTGAGTAATAAAGGGTAAGGAATTCGATGGAAGACGAAAGAGTATCTTTGAGAGACGAAATAGTGAAGCCAGCAGAGGGCTAAACCAGACTACTTAACGTTCGAGCCAAATGTTTATTTCAGAAATATGGCTACTCGTCCGTGAATGGTGGCCTAACATAGACAAAACTACTATATGAGTTGGACAGTATTCAGACCAACAGTGCCAACTGTTGTTGTTGCCGTGGTCTTCAGTCCAGAGACAGGTTTGATGCAGATCTCCATACTACTCTATCCTGTGCAAGCTTCTTCATCTCCCAGTACCTACTGCAACCTAAATCCTTCTGAATCTGTTTAGTGTATTCATCTCTTGGCCTCCCTCTATGATTTTCACCCCCCAAGCTGCCCTCCAATACTAAATTGGTGATCCCTTGATGCCCCAGAATATGCCCTACCAACCGATCCCATCCTCTTGTCAAGTTGTGCCACAAATTTCTCTTCTCTCCAATTCTATTCAATTCCTCCTCATTACTTATGTGATTTACCCATCTAAGTGCCAGCATTCTTCTCTAGCACCACATTTCGAAAGCTTCTATTCTCATCTTGCCTAAACTATTTATCGTCCACGTTTCACTTCCATACATGGCTACACTCAATACAAATACTTTCACAAACGACTTCCTGACACTTAAATCTATACTCGATGTTAACAAATTTCTCTTCTTTAGAAACGCTTTCCTTGCCATTGCCAGTCTACATTTTATATCCTCTCTACTTCGACCATCATCAGTTATTTTGCTCCCCAAATATCAAAACTCATTTACTAGGTTAAGCAACTCTTTTCCTAATCTAATTCCCGCAGCATCACCCGATTTAATTCGATTACATTCCATTTGCTTTAGTTGATGTTCATCTTATATCCTCCTTTCAAGACACTGTCCATTCCGTTCAACTGCTCTCCCAAGTCCTTTGCTGTCCCTGACAAAATTACAGTGTCATCGGCGAACCTCAAAGTTTTTATTTCTTCTCCGTGGATTTTGATTCCTACTCCGAATTTTTCTTTTGTTTCCTTTACTGGTTGCTCAATATACAGATTGAATAACATCGGGGATAGGCTACAGCCCTGTCCCACTCCCTTCCCAACCACTGCTTCCCTTTCATGCCCCTCGACTCTTGTAACTGCCATCTGGTTCCTGTACAAATTGTAAATAGACTTTCGCTCCCTGTATTTTGCCCTTGCTGCCTTCAGGATTTGAAAGAGAGTATTCCTGTCAACATTGTGAAGAGCTTTCTTCAAGTACAAATGCTGGACACTTAGGTTTGCCTTTCCTTAATCTATTTTCTAAGATAAGTCGTAGGGTCAGTATTGCCTCACGTGTTCCAAAATTTCTACGGAAACCAAACTGATGTTCGCCGAGGTCGGCTTCTACCTGTTTTTCCATTCGTCTGTAAAGAATTCGTGTTAGTGTTTTGCAGCCGTGGCTTATTAAAGTGATAGTTCGGTAATTTTCACATCTGTCAACACCTGCTTTCTTTGTGGTTGGAATTATTATATTCTTCTTGAAGTCTGAGGGTATTTCGCCTGTCTCATACATCTTGCTAACTAGATGGTAGAGTTTTGCTGGGCCTGGCTCTCCCAAGGCTGTCAGCAGTTATAATAGAATGTTGTCTACTCCCGGGACCTTGTTTCGACTTAGGTCTTTCAGTGCTCTGTCAAACTCTTCACGCAGTATCATATCTCCTATTTCATTTTCATCTACATTCTCTTCCATTTCTATACTACTGGCCTCAAGAACATCGCCCTTGTATAGACCCTCTACAGGGTGTTACAAAAAGGTACGGCCAAACTTTCAGGAAACATTCCTCACACAGAAAGAAAGAAAATATGTTATGTGGACATGTGTCCGGAAACGCTTACTTTCCATGTTAGAGCTCATTTTATTACTTCTCTTCAAATCACATTAATCATGGAACGTAAACACACAGCAACAGAACGTACCAGCGTGACTTCAAACACTTTGCTACTGGAAATGTTCAAAATGTCCTCTATTAGCGAGGATACATGCATCCACCCTCCGTCGCATGGAATCCCTGATGCGCTGACGCAGCCCTGGAGAATGGCGTATTGTATCACAGCCGTCCACAATACGAGCACGAAGAGTCTCTATATTTGGTACCGGGGTTGCGTAGACAAGAGCTTTCAAATGACCCCATAAATGAAAGTCACGAGGGTTGAGGTCAGGAGAGCGTGGAGGCCATGGAATTGGCCCGCCTCTACCAATCCATCGGTCACCGAATCTGTTGTTGAGAAACGTACGAACACTTCGACTGAAATGTGCAGGAGCTCCATCGTGCACGAACCACATGTTGTGTCGTACTTGTAAATGCACATGTTCTAGCAGCACAGGTACAGTATCCCGTATGAAATCATGATAACGTGCTCCACTGAGCGTAGGTGGAAGAACATGGGGCCCAATCAAGACATCACCAACAATGCCTGCCCAAACGTTCACAGAAAATGTGTGTTGATGAAGTGATTGCACAATTGCGTGCGGATTCTCGTCAGCCCACACATGTTGATTGTGAAAATTTACAATTTGATCACGTTGGAATGAAGCCTCATCCGTAAAGAGAACATTTGCACTGAAATGAGGATTGACACATTGTTGGATGAACCATTCGCAGAAGTGTACCCGTGGAGGCCAATCAGCTGCTGATAGTGCCAGCACAAGCTGTTCATGGTACGGAAACAACTGGTTCTCCCGTAGCACTCTCCATACAGTGACGTGGTCAACGTTACCTTGTACAGCAGCAACTTCTCTGACGCTGACATTAGGGTTATCGTCAACTGCACGAAGAATTGCCTCGTCCATTGCAGGTGTCCTCGTCGTTCTAGGTCTTCCCCAGTCGCGAGTCATAGGCTGGAATGTTCCGTGCTCCCTAAGACGCCGATTAATTGCTTCGAACGTCTTCCTGTCGGGACACCTTCCTTCTGGAAATCTGTCTCGATACAAACGTACCGCGCCACGGCTATTGCCCCGTGCTAATCCATACATCAAATGGGCATCTGCCAACTCCGCATTTGTAAACATTGTACTGACTGCAAAACCACGTTCGTGTGAACACTAACCTGTTGATGCTACGTACTGATGTGCTTGATGCTAGTATTGTAGAGCAATGAGTCGCATGTCAACACAAGCACCGAAGTCAACATTACCTTCCTTCAATTGGGCCAACTGGCGGTGAATCGAGGAAGTACAGTACATACTGACGAAACTAAAATAAGGTGTAACATGAAAATTAAGCGTTTCCGGACACATGTCCACATAACATCTTTTCTTTATTTGTGTGTGAGGAATGTTTCCTGAAAGTTTGGCCGTACCTTATTGTAACACCCTGTATATACTCCTTCCACCTTTCTGCTTTCTCTTCTTTGCTTAGAACTGGGTTTCCATCTGAGCTCTTGATATTCATGCAAGTGGTTCTCTTTTCTCCAAGGGACAGTGCCAAATGTAGTTAAACAGCGTAAACAGAGCATTTACGCTCATTAGTAAGCACAAATAAGTACATACAGTGTTGCATTAATAGTACTAACATATTAAACGTTCGTCTACGCGAAATATCACTAACATTCACAGCCAAAGCTAATGTCTATTAATCGTCGATGCTATTGCGACAAACAGTTAACGAGTTCGTCACACAATCTGAAATAATAAAATTCGGGAAAATTATTTATGTTCACTGCTGCCTAAAACAACAATAAAATTGGCGTCGTCGCAGAAGTAACGATCACTGAAAGCAACACGAATTTCTCCTAAGTCCCGGCAGAATTCAGGTTTCAGGGATCACTCCCACGAAACTGTGCTAAATATTGAAATTTCTATGAGTCCAATTCGCGACCACCAGAACTTTACTAACTCCGGTGAACGCTACCTTGTTGTCTAAACCGTACTCACCAACCTTACCCAGGTGGAAGGCTCGTCAAAATATATCCCGAGAAAAACCAAGAAGGCCCCACTCCAGACTCTGCACTCACTTTCAACCACTCGGTCACGTGGCCACTACTCAACTCAGTGTATGTGTCTACAACTGATCACCGTTCAAATTTTAAACATTAATTTCACATATACAGGCTACATACGCTATAAACTGCCAAAATTATACAGACATTACATCTCGGTATGCTCGACAAAAAGGTCGAATGAAATATCGTTGTAACACGTTCTTTATTTTTGTATTTCTAAAAGACAGGTATTTGTAGGTTTGATAGTAGACGCAGTTCTGTTTACATTGTAAACTGACGGCACACGACCTTGCTTCTTTATTACAGACATCAACGCGGCGGTCAGAGAAATGATAACAACGAACCAGCGCAGTTTAAACATTGGACATGTACAGCGACGTCGCGAGGCGGTACCTACAATCAAGCAATTTAAACAGTCATTGAGTTGTCATGAACGTGTCATCCTTTTTACGTAGAGAATGAATTAAGTACAACCCGACGTTTTCTCTTTTGCAACGTTACCATAACGAAAGTCGTGGTACTAAAGAAAAGCTAACATCAAATAAAATGTGTTTCCCTTAATAGGAAATCTACCAATTACTACGTTATTTGTTTTGCATTAATTAGAATCAGTTGTTTCCTCTTTTTGCAGCAATACCATGATGAAAATTAAATTCAGATTGCTTCCTTTTCCTCAACAAACCGTAATAAAAATGAAACCCACATTGCTTTGTTTCCCATTACACCAATACTACAATAAGTGTTCGAAATTCTCTCTGTTCGATTCGACACATGCTTCAGTACGTCCAACCCAGTTTCATCGCACTCGTTCACACACATGAACATCTGTCTGCCTTTATAGTACGGGCAGCATCGGAAATCCTCTACGTAAGTTCGTTCACATTATTTACTTGCCGGGCATGAATAAATTTCGTCATATGGCGCTTAAAGTAAAATCGAGTGGATTTAAACCAGGACTGCATTCTGGCGGTCGATGTGGACCAAAGCGTTCTATCCATCGTCCTGGAAATCGTCCGTTCAAAAATCTTCGTACTCTGTGATCAATGCGGCGTGAAGCATCATCGTGAAGGAACCACGTGTTATGACGTGCGGCTAACGGAATATTTCGTAATAAAGTGAGTAGTAATGTTGCCTCTAGAAATATGCGATAATTGTTACCGGTCAATTGTCCAGGTAAAAAGTAAGTCCCAATAATGTAATGATCGATTATACCTACACATACATTTACGGAAAAGTGGCGCTGAAAATGTACTGCTACTACTTGTTGTGGGTTGTGTACACTACACGTGTGCATTTTACGGAAATTGTTTATTCCGTCGCAAGTGAGATACGCTTCATTTGTGACGAATACTTTGTTTACAAAATCATGCTGCGCACTTTGTAACAAAAAACCACTCTGAGAATGCTCGTCGCGGAGGGAAATTTTCCTCTTCCAACGCTTGTACGCGCAGAATGTGGTAAGGTCGCAGACGCTGTTCTATCAAAGTGTGATGAACGACAGTGTGCGACACACCCACTTCTCGGACGATGATTCTAGTACTCTGAGTAGGATCTTGGTGGATGCGCTCCGGAATTTGTTCCTCGTACGTTCTTCGTGTTGTGCGCTTCTTCCTTCTGCGCGGGGTAGTAAAGAGCCAGTATGTCTCAATCTACGCAAATTAAATACGTACTCGTAAGGCGTCTACTGTTATAATTTATTTAATAGTAAAACGAAAATACACGACTGACCATTAAAATTGCTACACCACGAAGATGACGTGCTACAAATGCGAAATTTAACCGACAGGAAGAAGATGCTGTGATATGCAAATGATTATCTTTTCAGAGCATTCACACAAAGTTGGCCCCGGTGGCGACACCTACAACGTGCTGACATGAGGAAAGTTTCCAACCGGTCTCTCATACACAAACAGCAGTCCGTAGCTCGTGGTCGTGCGGTAGCGTTCCCGCTTCCCGCGCCCGGGTTCCCGGGTTCGATTCCCGGCGGGGTCAGGGATTTTCTCTGCCTCGTGATGACTGGGTGTTGTGTGATGTCCTTAGGTTAGTTAGGTTTAAGTAGTTCTAAGTTCTAGGGGACTGATGACCATAGAGCCATTTGAACCACAAACAGCAATTGACCGGCGTTGCCTGCTGAAATGTTGTTGTGATGCCTCGTGTAAGGAGGAGAAATGCGTACCATCACGTTTCCGTCTTTGATAAAGGTCGGATTGCAGCCCATTGTGATTACGGTTTATCGTATCGCGACATTGCTGCTCGCGTTGGTAGAGATCCAATGACTGTTAGCAGAATATGGAATCGGTGGGTTCAGGAGGGTAATACGGAACGCCGTGCTGGATCCCTACGGCCTCGTATCACTAGCAATCGAGATGACAGGCATCTTATCCGCATGGCTGTAACGGATCGTGCAGCCACGTCTGGATCCCTGAGTCAACAGTTGGGTTGGGGTTGGGTTGTTTTCACAAGTCACATCTAATCCTTCTGTGTGCTGTCCCATGTCCATTTTTCCTGAAACATTATCCAGAGTTGAACTGTTTTTTCTTTTTTTTTTGTTAAATGGGCAAATGTGTTACTAGAGGTTTTAAATCAGTTAGTTGTGGTCTACTAACAGGAATTTTTTGGCAGCCCAAACACATCCTGCTATTTAACATGTTCAGCTTCAATTTACATAAATACTGTATAAACATAGAAATATTGCTAATTAAACAAAGGGATTTGTTGAATGAAAGACTGGGATACTCAAGCTGAACTCGTATTTTGTGTTCGTATGGAGAAATCTTAGTTACGCCCAGTTAGCCACAGCTTATTATGCTGTTTGTAATTGTGTATTACTTTCGTTTGAGTGTAAAAGTAACATGTTGTCATCATCTTTCAAATGACTCATTGTAAGTGTGTAATGTGTGGCTGCTTTATTTGTTATAATTTTTATAAGCTATAATAACTAGAAAAATCAATAATATTTTAAAGAATTTGATTACAATCCAGGTTTAATTCGCAGTGAGCTTGTTTCACTACCGCGATTCATATGGTGTATCTAGTTTTCTGGTAACATGTTGGCAAGGGATGTATTTTCTGTAGAAAAGCTGACACGACTGAGTATTGTCACGTAGAAATCACAAGTCACAGCCCAAATCCGAAGACAGCACAACAGAACTGAGAGGACGTTCATTACTGACAGCAATGTACAACCAGAACACAACTGAACTCCTGGATAGTGAGTGCAGCTATTTATACAAGCTCCGAATTGAAAAGGGTTTATCAGGGGGGAAGGTAAAAGCCAGCAAAAGGGCTCTGAAAGGGGAACCCAAGAGTAACACAACAGCAACACCAATCACAGTAAAAAAATTATAACAGAAAATTTATTTAAAAACTGGCAGGTTCAATTTGATACAGCTTGTATTTAAGATAGGTAATGAAATCTTAAGGAATTTTTTTCAGGTCTCGATCAGCATGACAGATGTCAGAAATATGTAAAATAATGATCTCTTAAAATAAGAAAATTTTTCTTAAAAACACTGTATCAATAACTTTAACAAATCCCGCGACAATGGTATTTTATGTAAGATGTTTCCTTTACATATTTAGCCATTATTGAGGTAATCTACATCGTGAACTACTAGCAACTCCCTGAATTCGTGCCAAAACTTGAGGCTAACAAATACTGACGTTAATAAAACGGCTGATTAAATTTATAACATTAAGAATGTCAAAACAAATAAGACCGTTAGTCGTTTCATTTGAGAAACAATCATATCTCAAGACACACAACTGGTTAAGATCGTAAACCCCAAAAATGGTTCAAATGGCTCTGAGCACTATGGGACTTAACATCTGAGGTCATCAGTCCCCTAGAACTTAGAACTACTTTAACCTAACTAACCTAAGGGCTTCACACACATCCATGCCCGAGGATGGATTCGAACCTGCGACCGAAGCGGTCACGCCGTTCCAAACTGAAGCGCCTAGAACCGTTCGGCTACACCGGACGGCCGTAAACCCCACTTTCAATAACTGGCTAATATTAATTTACAGATTAAAACGAGATGAAATTAATTTCGTGCACTCGCACAAAATGTAAGGAAATACTGCAAGGCACGCACATAAACACAGTTCAATTGCCAAGTGGCAATCAAAGTAAGCTGGGCACTTTAACAAACCTTTAAACACAATAATTTTAACACACTGTTATGTACATAAATTAGTCCATATTAATCCAAGGCCGCCGGCCGCTGTGGCCGAACGACTGTAGGCGCTTCAGTCTGGAACCGCGCGACCGCTACGGTCGCAAGTTCGAATCCTGCCTCGGGCCTGGATGTAGGAGATGTTCTTAGGTTAGCTAGGTTTAAGTAGTTCTAATTTCTAGCGGACTGATGACCTCGGATGTTAAGTCCCACAGTGCTCAGAGCCAATAATCCAAGGTCAAGGCGTCGACCCGTTCTGATTTTCCACAGCAATATTACAAATGCGGTTACTGCATTGTGCTGTTTCCTTTCTCCATCAACTGATCGGCCCAGACCACTTGGACCGCCATAAACATCTTGAATCCTTTGATCAACAACATGGAGGGAAAGGCGACCAATTACGGGACCCGAGGGGTAGTGCACTAAAACCGATTAAGTTTATTACTAACGAGCAGTAGTTTGCCTCATTTATATTGCTTAAAGGGACCCTTTGCATATGAGCATTGACACAAGATTAAATTCCGTTATCCGACAAGAATGAAAGCTAAATATACCAAGGTACTGCCAGTCTCCACTGTTGTTGTTGTTGTTGTTGTTGCTGTGGTCTTCAGTCCTGAGACTGGTTTGATGCAGCTCTCCATACTACTCTATCTTGTGCAAGCTTCTTCATCTCCCAGTACCTACTGCAACCTACATCCTTCTGAATCTGCTTAGTGTATTCATCTCTTGGTCTCCCTCTACGATTTTTACCCTTCACGCTGCCCTCCAATACTAAATTGGTGATCATTTGATGCCTCAGAACATGTCCTACCAACCGATCCCTTCTTCTGGTCAAGTTGTGCCACAAACTTCTCTTCTCCCCAACCCTATTCAATACTTCCTCATTAGTTATGTGATCTACCCATCTAATCTTCAGCATTCTTCTGTATAACCACATTTCGAAAGCTTCTATTCTCTTCTTGTCCAAACTATTTATCGTCCATGTTTCACTTCCATACATGGCTACACTCCATACAAATACTTTCAGATATGACTTCCTGACACTTAAATCTATATTCGATGTTAACAAATTTCCCTTCTTCAGAAACGCTTTCCTTGCCATTGCCAGTCTACATTTTATATCCTCTCTACTTCGACCATCATCAGTTACTTTGCTCCCCAAATAGCAAAACTCCTTTACTACTTTAAGTGTCTCATTTCCTAATCTAATTCCCTCAGCATCACCCGACTTAATTCGACTGCATTTCATTATCCACGTTTTGCTTTAGTTGATGTTCATCTTATATCCTCCTTGCAAGACACTGTCCACTCCGTTCAACTGCTCTTCCAAGTCCTTTGCCGTCTCTGACAGAATTACAATGTCATCGGCGAACCTCAAAGTTTTTATTTCTTCTCCATGGATTTTAATACCTACTGCGAATTCTTCTTTTGTTTCCTTTACTGCTTCCTCAATATACAGATAGAATATCATCGGGGAGAGGCTACAAACCTGTCTTACTCCCTTCCCAACAACTGCTTCCTTTTCGTGTCCCTCGACTCTTATAACTGCCATCTGGTATCTGTAAAAATTGTAAATAGCCTTTCGTTCCCTGTATTTTACCCCTGCCACCTTTAGAATTTGAAAGAGAGTATTCCAGTCAACATTGTCAAAAACTTTCTCTAAGTCTACAAATGCTAGAAACGTAGGTTTGCCTTTCCTTAATCTTTCTTCTAAGATAAGTCGTAAGGTCTGTATTGCCTCACGTGTTCCAACATTTCTACGGAATCCAAACTGATCATCCCCGAGGTCGGCTTCTACTAGTTTTTCCATTCCTCTGTAAAGAATTTGTGTTAGTATTTTGCAACTGTGGCTTATTAAACTGATTGTTCGGTAATTTTCACATCTGTCAACACCTGCTTTCTTTGGGACTGAAATTATTATATCCTTCTTGAAGTCTGAGGGTATTTCGCCTGTTTCATACATCTTGCTCACCAGATGATAGAGTTTTGTCAGGACTAGCTCTCCCAAGGCCATCAGTAGTTCCGATGGAATGTTGTCTACTGCGGGGGCCTTGTTTCGACTCAGGTCGTTCAGTGCTCTGTCAAACTCTTCACGCAGTATTGTATCTCCCATTTCATCTTCATCTACATCCTCTTCCATTTCCATAATATTGTCCTCAAGTACATAGCCCTTGTATTGACCCTCTATATACTCCCTCCACCTTTCTGCTTTCCCTTCTTTGCTTAGAACTGGGTTTCCGTATGAGCTCTTGATGTTCATACAAGTGGTTCTCTTATCTCCAAAGGTCTCTTTAATTTTCCTGTAGGCAGTATCTATCTTACCCCTAGTGAGATAAGCCTCTACATCCTTACATTGTCTTCTAGCCATCCCTGCTTAGCCATTTTGCACTTCCTGTCGATCTCATTTTTGAGACGTTTGTATTCCTTTTGCCTGCTTCATTTACTGCATTTTTATATTTTCTCCTTTCATCAATTAAATTCAATATTTCTTCTGTTACCCAAGGATTTCTACTAGACCTCGTCTTTTTACCTACTTGATCCTCTGCTGCCTTCACTACTCCATCCCTCAAAGCTACCCATTCTTCTTCTACTGTATTTCTTTCCCCCATTCCTGTCAATTGTTCCCTTATGCTCTCCCTGAAACTCTCTACAACCTCTGGTTCTTTCAGTTTATCCTGGTCCCATCTCCTTAAGTTCCCACCTTTTTGCAGTTTCTTCAGTTTTAATCTACAGGTCATAACCAATAGATTGTGGTCGGAGTCCACATCTCCCCCTGGAAATATCTTACAATTTAAAACTTGGTTCCTAAATCTCTGTCTTACCATTATATAATCTATCTGATACCTTTTAGTATCTCCATGGTTCTTCCATGTATACAACCTTCTTTCATGATTCTTAAACCAAGTGTTGGCTATGATTAAGTTGTGCTCTGTGCAAAATTCTACCAGGCGGCTTCCTCTTTCATTTCTTAGCCCCAATCCATATTCACCTACTACGTTTCCTTCTCTCCCTTTTCCTACTACCGAATTCCAGTCACCCATGACTATTAAATTTTCGTCACCCTTTTATCTGAATAATTTCTTTTATTTTATCATACATTTCTTCAATTTCTTCTTCATCTGCAGAGCTAGTTGGCATATAAACTTGTACTAATGTAGTAGGTGTGGGCTTCGTATCTATCTTGGCCACAATAATGCGTTCACTATGCTGTTTGTAGTAGCTTTCCGGCATTCCTATTTTCCTATTCATTATTAAACCTACTCCTGCATTACCCCTAATTGATTTTGTGTTGATAGCCCTGTAGTCACCAGACCAGAAGTCTTGTTCCTCCTGCCACCGAATTTCACTAATTCCCACTATATCTAACTTTAACCTATCCATTTCCATTTTTAAATTTTCTAACCTACCTGCCCGATTAAGTGATCTCACATTCCACGCTCCGATCCGTAGAACGCCAGTTTTCTTTCTCCTGATAACGACATCCTCTTGAGTAGTCCCCGCTCGGAGATCCAAATGGGGGACTATTTTACCTCCGGAATATTTTACCCAAGAGGACGCCATCATCATTTAATCATACAGTAAAGCTGCATGCCCTCGGGAAAAATTACGGCCGTAGTTTCCCCTTGCTTTTAGCCGTTCGCAGTACCAGTACAGCAAGGCCGTTTTGGTTATTGTTACAAGGCCAGATCTGTCAATCATCCAGACTGTTACCCTTGCAACTACTGAAAAGGCTGCTGCCCCTCTTAAGGAACTACACGTTTGTCTGGCCTCTCAACAGATGCCCCTCCGTTGTGGTTGCACCTACGGTACTGCTATCTGTATCGCTGAGGCACGCAAACCTCCCCACCAATTTGGCAAGGTCCATGGTTCATGGGGGGAGGAGTCTCCACTAATAAGGTTAAATGTATGTAATTACAGCAAGCACTACACGGCGTGGGAACATTTACAATTATGAACGTTAACAGACTAGATCATCAAATTCAGCTGACCAAGCCATACCACAAAGTCACATGCAAGTGTATACTTGAGCCAAGTAGACTTGTGAGACCTTTAACCTGGATATACAGTTCCAAGCACTAAGCTCTGTTCATTAAATCCAACTCGCCACGTTACAAACAGTCGTCGAACACAGGTTCGTCCTAAGGGCAGTAAGGCTCACCGTTTTCAAACGCCGGAATTGGTCTGATGGTGCAGCGTACACAGTGGAATCAATAAACAAGTGGCCACAGCTCCAAGGACCCCTTACGCGAAGGATAATCGTAGCCAAGCGAGGCAGCAGCAACCGACTGACACCGAGCAAGTTTCCGCACCCCTCTTAACTCCCTCTCGCAAAGGCCTTCGCACGCGTCTCCTCGTTCGCATCGCAACGCCCGACCTCTCTCGGCTAGTTTCTTTACTCGACCTCTCAAAATTCTCGCAGAGATTAAAAATTCTCGCAAAGATTGCCAAATCAATGTGGCCCCGCGCACAGAGCGCCATGGCGCACGAATATTCCAAAGTTCTAGTATATATACGAACAACAAACAATCAAGATAAGAGATATTTGAACAATCTTGCACAAATGATAAATACTAAATATTAAATAATTGCAAATGGTTGTTCTTGTAGGCAGGCCACAGCGCACCGTCCAGCGATACTAAGTACTACGCTACACTACATGCACCAGAGTACACGGTGTAGCTCCCTCTCCCGCAGCATCGGCGACCCACTGAATCAGATGTTCCTGTTTGAGCAGCCTACACTACCATGTATCCAGATCTTATCAGTGGTCCTCCGTTTGGCGGCGCTTGTGACTCCTCGCGTTCTTATTGTTTTAGTAGACACTCTTCACTGTGATGAGCATCGGAGGTAGCACCTTCCATCGAACTTCCGCGATCTTCGAGTGGATATTCAGTTTGCTTGAATTTACCATCGTCGACCAGCGTATCTGCGGTACGGCTTCATACGGAGGACGTGGTGGATGTGTCTGTTTTTTTGTCTTCCTGACGTAGGGTCATAATCCTTGACCTCCTATGTGACGTCCGACAACGACGGAGGATGCGAAAGAGACCAAAGAAGCACTTTAGTAACTTTTCAAGTAGGCCTACTTTCCGTACAGACCTGAAAATCCATACCAAACTGACAACTGTATCCACTGGCTAGTGCTTGACGTTATTAAGCACTCGTTCTTTCTCCCGGGCATCCAGGGTCCTTAAGTGAGCAAGCTGACTTTGCTCCGTCAGTCCTGGTGATAATGTATTTTACATACGCATTCTTAGTGCCGTCCGGTTGAAATAAACAATAAAAAACCAAATTAATGACTTTAAATTACCATAATGACAACAAACCTAACATCACAAGATTTGTGGCTATGAGGTCGTCAGTCGCTTCGAGTATTTAGTCTGTTGTCATTGATATTGGAGATTGCGAGCCACAGATCCGTAGGTTCATGTTGACTGCCAGAAATTCTACAGCAAAACATGCTCTCATCTGGAAGGACACCTCCATCTCCGCCAAGATAAAGCCCACCATCGTCCGAACTCTAATTTTCCCTATCGCTACGAACTTGGACGAAGAAGATCGTGGATCGTCGCAGGATTGATGCTCTGCAAATGTGATGATACAGAAGACTACTTCAAATATCATGGACAGCACATCGGACTGATGAATCGATCCTGAGGTAGCTCGCCATCAGAACAAGACGGTCGACTCTTGTCAAACAAAATCAGTTGAAATATTTTGGTCACATTGGCAGAAGGGAAGAGGCAACGTAAAAGTCCTTGAGGACCCATAGGACGCGTGTCATTTCGGTGGACAGACCACATTAAAAACCAGACGGGGATGCACTTGCAGAAAGCAAGTTACCATGCCTCAGTGGTGGCAGATCGTCAAGAGGCTTACCACTTACCACGTCATGCCGATACACCCTTACGTAGGTTTAGAGGGTTGGGTTGTTTTGGGGAAGGAGACAAAACAGCGAGATCATCGGTCTCATCGGATTAGGGAAGGATGGGGAAGGACGTCGGCCGTGCCCTTTCAGAGGAACCTTCCCGGCATTTGCCTGGAGTGATTTGGGGAAATCACGGAAAACCTAAATCAGGATGGCCGGACGCGGGATTGAACCGTCGTCCTCCCGAATGCGAGTCCAGTGTCTAACCACTGCGCCACCTCGCTCGGTACGTAGGTTTAGACCAAAGAGAGAGATGTAAACAGTCACTCGTCTCTCGGTCCATCTGCGGCTGGGACGGGTGGAAAAAATTAAACTTAGTGGAATACTGTAGATGTAGATATAGCCTCTTACAGTAATTCGCTGAATATACAAGCAGGTGTAGGTGCAGAAGGATGGTTTGAACAACACGTTGCATGTTGCGGACGACCCACTGTAGACCTATATCTGGATTTGATAAGTGAATGATTTACTCAGCCAAACATTACTGTATGGATTAATGAAGAAACATTAAACTGATATCTGTCATATACAGAAAGCACTGCCAGAGATTAAACGGATGTTAACTGCCAGAATGTCCAAAGGAGACCGAATGCATAATCAAGTTATATCTGCATCACTAGTCTGCAACCACCGTGAAGAGCACTGTAGAGCTGCTTCCGTAGAATACACGGTCTCCCAGTAGGAATGGTCAATGTTCGGGGATATGACAGGAAAGACCATTCGAAGCATAAAAGACTAGTAAACCCAGCCTGTACCTTAAGAGCTATCGGGACTTCTTCATTTTTGATACTATTAAACAAGTACTGTAAAACGAATCTCTTCTACAACAAGCTCTTCTCTTTTCGCTTTTTGGGAGGTGGTAGTATGGATCGAAACAAGGAAAAGAATCTAGTAAACATGGGCTCTAAAATGCATAACTTAAGAGGTATGAGCACCTCTTCATCTTCGACAGAATGAAACAAATCTCTTCTAATGCAACCTCTCTGCTTTCCACGTTTTGGGAGTAGATAGTCTGGAACCAAACAAAAAAGAACAAAAACAAATGTGTAATAAACATAGGCTCTAATGTACAGCTTAGCTACAAGCACCTCTTCATCTTCGATACGGCGAAACAAATACCTTCCGCTACAAGCTCTTTGCTTTCCACATTTTGAGAGTAAGTAGTATGTACCACAAAAAAAGGGTCGTGAAAGAAACATGGCCTCTAAAGCGCATAACATAACAGCTTTGAACACTTGTTCATCTTCGCTACTGTGAAACACATCTACAGAACAAGTGCTCATCGCTTTTAAGACACAGATTTTAGAGCCAATGTTTACTACACAAATTTTTATTTTTTTGGCCCATACCATCTACTATCAAAACATGGAAAGCAAAGAGCTTGCAGATGAAGTAATTTGTTTCACAGTATCGAACATGAAGAAGTGCGCGTAGCTCTTAAGGTATCTATTTTAGAGCCCATGTTTAATAGAAATCTTTTATCTGTGTGTTGTTTTGGTCCACACTACCTCCTCCAAAAATGTGGAAAACAAAGAGCTTGCAGCAAAAGAGACTTGTTTCACGGTATAGATGACCAACAAGTGCTCAAAGCTCTTAAATTATGCATTTCAGAGCGTATGTTCACTAGACTGTTTTACTTCGAATGATAGCACCAGTTATATTCCTAAACATCGACAATTCCTCTTGCGACACCCTATATACGATGGCGTAGATTACCGTGAAAGTTATTATGGTAAGTGACGTATCAGCAATTATCTTGGCAGCTAAGCAATACAGGTCGTAAGATTTCGTCAGAATATAGTTCAGCACAGGTGAAGCTAGCTGTGCTTATGGTCAAGTACTGATTGAAGCTGCAAATTATCAGACTTTTTTTTGTTATCAGTCGTCCGACTGGTTTGATGCGGCCCTCCGCTAACTTCTTCATCTCAGAGTAGCACTTGAAACCAACGTCCTCAATTATTTGCTGGATGTATTGCAATCTCTGTCTTCAGCTACAGTTTTTGCCCTCTACAGCTCCCTCTAGTACCATGGAAGTCATTCCTTCATGTCTTAAGAGATGTCTTATCATCCTGTACCTTCTCTGTATCAGTGTCTTCCACATATTCCTTTCCTCTTCGATTCTGCGCAGAACCTCCTCTTTTCTTACCTTATCAGGCCACCTAATTTTCAATATTCGTCTGTAGAACCACATCTCAAATGCATCGATTCTCTTCTGCTCCAGTTTTCCCACAGTCCATGTTTCACTACCATACAATGCTGTACTCCAGACGTATATTCTCAGAAATGTCTTCCTCAAATTAAGGAATGCCCTTTTTGCCATTGCTAGTCTGCTTTTTATGTCCTCCTTGCTCCGTCCGTCATTAGTTATTTTACTGCTTAGGTAGCAGAATTCCTTAACTTCGCCTTCTTCATAACCATCAATTCTGATGTTAAGTTCCTCGCTGTTCTCATTTCTACTACTCATTACCTCCGTCTTTCTTCGATTTACTCACAATCCATACTCTGTACTCATTAGACTGTTCACTCTGTTCAGTAAATCACGTAATTCTTCTTCATTTTAACTCAGGGTGGCAATGTCATCAGCGAATCGTATCATTGATATCCTTTCACCATGAATTTTTATTCCACTCCTCAACCTTTCTTTTATTTCCATCATTGCTTCCTCGATGTACAGATTGAACAGAAGGGGCGAAAGTCTACATCCTTGTCTTACACCCTTTTTGTACGAGCCCCTCGTTCTTGGTCGCCCACTCTTAGTATTCCCTCTTGGCTGCTGTACATATTGTATACGCCCCTTCTCTCCCTATAGCTTACCCCTACTTTTCTTAGAATTTAGAACATCTTGCACCATTTTACATTGTCGAACAACATCATATTCTGGAACTGAGCATATCGTATTTAAGGATAATATGCTTAATAACTATCTCCATATAATAAATTTAACAATAATGAATAATCCAGCAGGCAGAGCACATATTCTGTGTTTGTAACAACAGTGTGCACATTTATTTTTAAGTCCGAAAATGCTGTTTGTCGAAATTAATTTTTCCTGAAAAGAGAAATTTGTAATGGCAAAACAAGTTATGGCTAGCTATTCCTAAACAACGGCAGCATAGGCCTAAATCACAGTAGGAATATTTGTAACAATATTGTAAAAAGGATAGCTACTACTCACCATATAATGGAAGTTCTGAGTTGCAGATAGGCACAACATTGCATAAGACCAATGCCAACGAAGTAAAAACTTTTTTGTTAAAAAACCTTATTCCTAAAAACCTTATTCCTATGTTTTTAGGGTGGGAAATCCAAATATGATACTTAAAAAACTGTATCTCCCCCCCATTTCTTCACATTTTACAGTTAAATTTATTGAATTAAGCCATTTTTAAAGAATTTAACAGCTTTTATATAGTTAAAGTATTTTAAAAAGGAGGTGTAACGAATGTAGATGACGTTGGTAGCACTGCTGAAAAACATTTGCTGGCATAAAAAGGTCAATTCTATTTTTGTGTTAACAGATGGTGCTTTTGTTTAATGTCAACCTTACCTCACTTTTCCGTTTCCTGTACGTGTGCTCAGTACAGTGTCTGCTGAGAGTTATATTTGTGGTGAATTTGTGATTAAAAACACCAAAGAAACATTACAGACTTTGTGAAAAAGATTTATGCATCATACTTTCGATCTGAACTTGGTGATCAAGATAAATCTTGGGCGCCACATAAGGTATGTTATGTGTGTGTTGAAGATCTGAGAAAATTATTCAAAAAGGAGAACAAAAGCCTTTAGATTTGCTGTTCCTACGATATGGAGGGAGCCAAGAAATCATTCCCATGATTGCTACTTTTGCAATATGGATATTACTGGTCACAATTCGAAAAACAAGAAGGTAATAAGCTATCCTAACCTTCCGTCCGCCATCGGAGTAGTAGGGCATGGTGTAGATTTAATGGTTCCTGAACCACCAGATGATTTAAATTCTATTTCAACAGAAGTATTTTCAGATGTACAGTTTCATTTAGATGAACCAGATGCTGAATTCTATTGTAATACAGAAAGTCTAGAGCCCAAATTGTTTACTCAGGCCGAGCGTAACGATTTGGTTAGGGATCTGGGCTTAACGAAAGAAAAAGCTGAATTCCTTGGCTCTAGATTAAAAGAAAAGAACTTATTCGCAGTTGGAACCAGCATATACATGTATAGAAAGAGAGAGCAGCAATTTTCCAAGTTTTTTCAGCAAGAAGGTGACATTAAATTTTGCTATTGAATACAAAAAGGAAGACTGGAGGCTCTTTATTGATTCATCCAAAACTAGTTTAAAGGCTGTTTTATAACACAATGGTAACATGTATGCATCTATACCTGTTGGACATTCTGTTCATATGAACAAAAGCTATGAAAACCTAGAAATAATGCTAAATCAAATAGGCTATTCTGCTTATGGTTGGATGATATGTGGTGATCTAAAAGTGACATGCATGCTCCTTGGTCAGCAAGATGGCTTTACCAAATTTCGCTGTTTCTTGTGTGAATGGGACAGTAGGGCTAGGGATCAACACTGGTGCAGAAAGAACTGACCTGTGTGGGAGTCTTCAAACCTGGTGAGAAGAACATTTTACGCAAAAATCTTGCAAATCCAAAAAACGTACTCCTACCACCTCTACATATAAAGTTAGGCCTAATGAAACAGTTTGTAAAGGCTTTGCCTAAAGATGGACCGAGTTTTAATTATCTATGCCAAAAGTTTACACACCTTTAGAAGATAAACTAAAAGAAGGCGTCTTCGTCGGACCTGACATTAGAAAATTGATGTCTGATGTTAGCTTTGAATCCACAATGACCTTAAATGAGAAAGAAGCATGGGTATCATTCAAGCAAGTCGTTACAAAATTCTTAGGGCATGAAAAAGACCCATAATTTGTTTCTTTTATAGCTACAATGTTAAAGAAGTTTAAATCTTGAGGATGTTTAATGAGCCTGAAAATTCATTTTCTGAACTTTCACCTTGATTACTTCCCGGACAATATGGGAAATGTTAGTGAGGAGCAAGGAGAGCGTTTCCACTATGACATTAAAGTGATGGAAAAACGCGACTAAGGCCGCTAGTACGCCAACATAATGGGGGACTACTGTTGGTCACTTCACCGAGAAGTTCAGCAAGCGACTCACCGTAGAAAAAGCTACACAAAAAAGAGAAAGAAAACACAAACCAAATCCAGCTGACGAGTGAAACCTCTATTAACACATACCATTGTTTTAAGTAGTTTACTGTAAATACAAACCACGCATATGCTGTGACAAAGTGTTTCATTAATTTCCCCATTTACCGTATAGCACACGATTTTCAAACTATTTAATAAAAAGCATATTCCTTGAAAACTATGGGTGATACAGATAAATTAATGCTAGATTTGGATTCATCTCATAAAATCTATTAATATCAGCTGTCAAAGTAAAAAATTTTGGTTGGCCTTGACCGCAACGTCGCAACTGCCTCTCTCGTGCCTATAACATTCCTGAATCCAAACTGATCGTGATCGAGCGCATCCTCGATTTTCTTTTCCAGTCTTTTGTATATTATTCTTGTAAGCAACTTGGATGCATGACCTGTTAAGCTGATTGTGCGGTAATTCTCGCACTTGTCAGCTCTTGCATTCTTCGGAATAGTGTGGATGATGCTTTTCCGAAAGTCAGATGGTATCTCGCCAGACTCATACATTCTACACACCAAAGTGAATAGTCGTTTTGTTGCCACTTCCCTAAACCATTTTAGAAATTGTGATGGAATGTTATCTATCCATTCTCCCTAATTTGATCTTAAGACCTCCAAAGCTCTTTCAAATTCTGATTCTAATACTGCATCCCTTATCTCTTCTAAATCGACTCCTGTTTCTTCTTCTATCACATCAGACAAATCTTCCCCCTCATAGAGGCTTTCAATGTATTCTTTATACTTATCCACTCTCTCTTCTGCATTTAACACTGGACTTCCTGCTGCACTCTTAATGTTATCACCTTTGCTTTTAATGTCACCGAAGGTTGTTTTGACTTTCATGTATTCTGAGTCTGTCCTTCCGACAATCATTTCTTTCTCGATGTCTTCACATTTTTCCTGCAGCCATTTCTTCTTAGCTTCCCTGCACTTCCTATTTATTTCATTCCTCAGCGACTAGTGTTTCTCTACTCCTGATTTTCCCGGAACATTTTTGTATTTGCTGCTTTCAGCGATCAACTTAAGTATTTCTTCTGTTACCCATGGTCTCTTCGCAGTTACCGTCTTCGTACCTATGTTTTCCTTCCCAACTTCTGTGATGGCCCATTTTAGAGATGTCCATTCCTCTTCAACTGTGCTGCCTACTGAGCTATTCCTTATTGCTGTATCTGTAGCCTTAGAGTACTTCAAACGTATCTCGTCATTACTTAGTATTTCCGTATCCCACTTCTTTGCATATTGATTCTTCCTGACTAATGTCTTAAACTTCTGCCTACTCTTCATCGCGACTATATTGTGATCTGAGTCTATGTCTGCTCCTTGGTACGTCTTACAGTCCAGTATCTGTTTTCGGAATCTCTGTCTGACCATAATGTAATCTAACTGCAATCTCCCCTTATCACACGGCATTTTCCAAGTATACCTCGTCCTCTTATCAGACTATCTGGCAGATTAGAGGCCTGTGCCGTTCTGGGATTCGGACATGGAATCTTGTCTTTGCGAGGACTACTATTCGTCCCTCAGCTACCCAGACACGTTTCAAAAACCCACGCTACCTTAAACTGTGCCAGTACCTTTCTGCTACTTTCCAAACTTCGTAGAAACCCTCCATACCTAGCTACATCAGCACTCCGGAAAGAAAAGAGATTGCAGAAAAGTGATTCAACCACAGGCTATGGAACGATGCAGAGAGAACATTTCAGCATCCAGGATGTTTCAGTAATATTCCGCTGTAGAGCGAAAGTTTCATTCTGATGTTTAGCAGCCGTTGCAAAAAAGGAAGAGTAACTGTAATTGCTTCCGTCAGCTTACTCTACACCACGTGACGCACCCTACCTGAAACCAAACCGATCCAGCTGACCGCAGTTTCCTGTGAAACTGCGTTAAAAAGATACGCCTGTGGGCAGCGATATTCTTCAATGCAGAATGCGCAGGCGCATATCGCTGCTTTTGTTGTTCGCCGCGCGCCGCGTTCCTGGGGCATATCCCAGCGCCTGTCCGACACCGCTTCTCCATTTGCGGCGCCGGTCCTCTGCATAGCCTCACGGCACTGGTTTTTTTGTCTCACCCACGCCGCAGTCTGTTCCACTCCTCCACGCTGCCTGGCTACATCCCTTCACGTGAAAATCCGCCGGTTTTAAGCTGCTTGCTTCTTATTATCCTGTCCCTCGTCGGCTTGACTGCTTTCTTGAGGTATGCTGTAATCCTCCTGCCAGTTTTTGCTACGAAAGGTAAAATAAAATAAATTACCAAAACTTGTTCACTTACACTTACATTGCAACCGTGAAATTCTCTGCACGGCTTCGAAACGAAGCATCACGACGAAATGAGAAATGAGAAAAAGAATTAATAAGATTCGATAAATATGTGATCCCCTACTGTCGTTGTAGAATTCAAAATTGTGATTACGTGACTTGTAATACTCAAAAGAACCGAAAAGAAATTTACATAATTTTGGTTTTTATCATTTTAGCCTAAGATTCTCTCCTTTTTTTCCACAAGTTCTTATAATGGTTTATCGAACGCAAGTGCGTTATGGTCTTGTCATCCTTCGGCATTCCCATCTCTGCTTTCCTTTCTCTCTTCTAAATTTTTTCTCTGTTCCCTTTCCCCCATAGCTCCTCCCTCCACCAGTTAGTTGCTCAAAAACGTAGGCCACAGTTACATACCACAATATTCTGATGTGGT
Source organism: Schistocerca piceifrons (assembly GCF_021461385.2). Classification (NCBI taxonomy): domain Eukaryota; kingdom Metazoa; phylum Arthropoda; class Insecta; order Orthoptera; family Acrididae; genus Schistocerca; species Schistocerca piceifrons. Next base: position 772,833,697 of record NC_060140.1, on the reverse strand, counting down.
GTTCCGATACAGACGCGACGGGTTGCTGACACAGCTACAGTACGTTGGTAAATTCAACAGTTCTGTACTACACTTTCCTACTTTTTGTACGAGGGCATTTTTGTTCAAGATCAGATCGGTCACGAAGACGACAGCGAAAATTCAGTGAACCTTCGCGCACACGACTACGTGTTGAATAATGTCTCTAATAAATCCATCAATCGCGTCACATCGCACCTTTCAGTTCTGTGCGCACAGTGAGTACCTGATGATACCTGGAACAAGCTCCTGGAGTGCTTGCTGTCATCCGATTTCTTCATTTTAAGGGGTTGCGGGTGATTTAAAGTAACCCACATAACATAACTGTCATGCGTGACAGCTAACTGTAGTAATGGTGCAGTAACTTTAAAGCTAGGCATACAGGCGTTCGTAATGCTGGCGATCAAGAAAGGAAGCGGGTGTCAATTGATGATCCTGTTCAGCAAGTGGACCAGGGGATTCCAGAAAATCATTTATGAAGGACTGTTCAGAACAAGCATTGTCCTCAGAATGATATTTTCACTCTGCAGCGGAGTGTGCGCTGATATGAAACTTACTGGCAGATTAAAACTGTGTGCCGGACCGAGACTCGAACTCGGGACCTTTGCCATACGCGGGTAAGTCCTCTACCAACTGAGCTACCCAAGCAAGACTCACGCCCAGTCCTCACAGCTCTACTTCTACCAGTACCTCGTCTTCTACCTTCCAAACTTTACAGAAGCTCTCCTGCGAACCTTGCAGTTGGTAGAGCACTTGCCCGCGAAAGGCAAAGGTCCCGAGTTCGAGTCTCGGTCCGGCACACTGTTCTAATCTGCCAGGTAGTTTCATATTAGCGCACATTCCGCTGTAGAGTGAAAATATCATTCTGGAAACATCCCCCAGTCTGTGGCTAAGCCATGTCTCCACAATATCCTTTCTTTCAGGAGTGCTACTTCTGCATGGTTCGAAGGAGAGCTACTGTAAAGTTTGGAAGGTAGGAGACGAGGTACTGGCAGAAGTAGAGCTGTGAGGAGGGGGCGTGAGTCGTGCTTGGGTAGCTCAGTTGGTAGAGCACTTGCCCGCGAAAGGCAAAGGTCGCGAGTTCGCGTCTCGGTCCGGCACACAGTTTTAATCTGCCAGGAAGTTTCAGGCATTGTCCTTCTTCACGGCAATGCTCAGCAGCACAGTGCACCTGGAACAAAGACGCTCTTGCATTGTTTTCTATGGAAAGTGTTTGATCGCCCGTCATTCAGGGCTCTCTCTGAGTTTCACGTCTTTACTTGCACGAACCGCATTTCGGCACACACGATGGCTTGCCGGCCAGTATAGAGAGTTGTTGGAAAGCAGAGGCGGCTGCCTTCTAAGGAGAAGACATTAAAATGTTGGTATCACGGTACATCAAATGCGTAAGTAGGAGCGGCAACTACATAGACAAGTAGCTGGAAGGTGTAGTTAAATTTTGCAAATAAATTTTTTTATACCCCTGCTGTTTCAATTTCACAGCTCATTAGTCCTTGAAAAAATGTAGCCCTCGTTAAATAATAGATAGTATATACTTAGCCTTACTTTGCTTTTAGATGTGAAGATGATCTAGGGAATCTAAACTAGTTGTACAGTAAAGGTATGCAACTCAAACTGGAAATGAACGACGTAAATTTTTAAATAATGTTCTGTTTTTACTCACATAAGACTGAACATCGACGAACTTTATAACTGGCAGCTACAGCAGTCAAATGACATGTTTTCGGATGCAGGGAGTATTTCGCGCACGATGCATGCGCTGTATCAGGCGTGGCGTGGGACATTACATAGTAGGTCTCTGATCGCAATACACGCTGCGCCCCGTATCTCAGAATCTAGCAAGTGGAGTATCGACTTTAAATTACGAGCGGCCTTGTAAAGAAGTCTGAGAAAACGGTCGCGTCATTTAACGCTTCAGACTTACTTGTGAGCAACATGTGGTCACAGAGCTGAGCACCAAACGTAAACTGAAATCTAATAAAGTAGCAATACTGTGTCGACCGAACGATTCAGGCGTTGTTGTTCGACGTCAGTACTGCAACTGGCTAGCGTATTCTGTGCACGATAGGGAGGTTTATCCTGGAGTGCTCTTTCCTAGTGTTGCGTACCTCAGTCGGTGAAAAGGAGACCCTTATGGTTCACTTTGTTGTTCATCTGTCTGTCCGTCTGCCAAGTTGAAATATACGTCAAATACTACGGTCGAGATTAGGCTTGGCGGTGAAAAAAAAAGAAGCTTATAACTCAATGAAATCAAAAGATACTGCCGTTTACGTTACATATTTTGATACTCGCTAACTTACCCTTCAAACCCAGTTGGGTACTTCCCATTGACCCAGAATCACGATTCGTTAAGAAGCAAGGGTTTACAGTACAAGTGAAGAAATAAACCGAAAATTATTAATTTGTAATTGTATCATATAAAAAATAATTTTTTGCCGGTTTTTTTCCGTTTATTTCTCCTTATGTCTGTTAAGACTTCTTTTTCTCAGGTATAGGTACAGTTTTTAAGTTGAAATACCAAGGTCTACGGTTCCTTGTCGGTGTAAATTATTTAAGCTTTTAAGTCAATGCAGCGAAATCATATGACCATTGATGTCATATATTTTTACAGACACAAATTCATTCACGATGATGATGATGAAGTCCCATACTCCTTGACAGAGCGTAGGGGACGATGCGGGAGACCCACACCGCTGTACTAGGCAAGGTCCTAGCGGAGGTGGTTCGCCATTGCCTTCCTCATTCATGAAAACCTAAAATTCATTCATGAAAACCTATTGACGACCCATCTGTATAAATAATAAAGTGTGTACAGAACCCTCAGATCGCGAGATCTACTCGGACTTGTCCGGTTTTTTCATTTTTTTTCCTTCATGAAACATGGCTGCATCTATCATGGTATGTGCCTCGCAGAACAGTAGACCTTGGAGTTCCGAAAGATCTTCATCAGTTAGATCAGGAGCCTACTGCGTGACATGAAAACTCGACTGTGGAATGTACAATTAGTGCAACACGAACTGTTCCAACGAACTTATTCACTAGTCATATCTTCTGACAGATATGCGAACAGTATATTGCGTTCTTTTGTCAGACACCTAACAACTAAAGAAAATATCTACTGTCATTTCATGCAGGACAGTGTAAGAGCATACACAGCCATAGACACAATAACGGTTTATGCTCTTGCATGTCTTGTATGAAATAACCGTTGATCACTTCGATAACTGCCAGAGTCTGAGACACCCGTCGTAATGGGAAGCTGTCTACTTTGTTTTGCCAGCAGTACTAGTAACAGAAGTAGCTTTATTCATCCGTTGAGACCTTTTACAAGGACATTGGACATGTCATCGTATTATGCTTTAAAAACGACGAAAATAACGTAATTCATACAGTGACTGACAAAAAAAACGTGGAGTACCCAGAAGACAAGATCGGACATCAATGCAGCTTCGTACGCTACCCATCAAGAGATGATTAGAGTTGTAATTAATTGTGACAGGTAGAACGGCCACCACTCTATTAGTGTTGTCTGTTTAGTGTTGTCGCCAGGCCTGGCAGGATACTTAAGGAACGTGAAAGCGACAGTTGCTGAATGACCACTGTGGCGGACGCGGAGGTGATGCGTTTTCGTATGAGAGAGCGTTGCCATCACGTGGCAGAGCTTGAAAGGGGCCTCGTTGTTAGTCTCCGTTTGACTGACTTGTCGAATCGTGCAATATGCAGATTTGTCAGTCGCCCCACGTAGGATTGCATGCAAACTTGAGGGCAGGCATACTTGCCATCAAGTTTATGGCAGACCACGTCTGACCACCACGAGGGCAGATCCTCATATTGTATGCCAGGAACATCGTAACTACTCGACATTCGCACCTGCCATCCGTCAACCAGTAATGTACTTCCTACAACATTCTGTCTCATCCTGCACATTTGGTCAGAGACTAGCACCACTTGAAGTAGGGAATTACCGTCCAAACCGTAGGCTGCCGTTAACACCACAGCACAAACTGCTCTGTTTGGAGTCGTCTCGTGACCAGGTATCACGAACTGCTAAAGAATGGTGTTTGCATTGTGTTCAGCGAAAGAACCACGGCTTTGCACTATCCCGATGTCTATCGTCAGCTACTATCATGATAACCTAGGGAAACGTCCCATTCTTCCAATGTTGTGGAGAGGCGCAGCGGTGTTGCTCTTTGCATCATTGTGCCGAGTCTTTGGCTTCCACTCAGTTGACGGCTAGTAGTGATTAAGGGAAATCTGATGGGAAAACCATGCATCGCGAACATCCTATGTCCTTATGTATTACCCCTCATTCGACAGTATCTTCCTGTCATTTTTCAAGAGGACAGTGCTCGTCACTGACTGTGTGATTTTAGGGAACTCCCTTGGACAGAAAGATCCTCAGATCTGTTCCTGATAGGACGTGTATGCGACGAGGTAGAAGGTGGACTCCATTTTGTGCTAGTAGCCAACAGGTCAAGGACCATTTGTAACAGCTGTGAGCCAGCATAGTTTAAGAGAGGATAACACGACTTTATGACACCTTTCCCAAACGAAGTTACCGGTGGTGCAATGTCATACTAATATTTTGGCTTACACTGTAAAGTTTATTGTATATTTCATTCGATTTTAAAATTACTGAAAATATAACACATGCCTCCTCCATCCGCGAGTGTAATTTCGAGTCCTCCTTCCTTATATTTGTTTTTTTTAAAGTGTGCAATACAGACTTCAAAGAAGTTATTCGATCATGTAAAAAGCAAATGCTGCTCCATTTACTTCTTACTTCTAGTCACTGCAAACAATACACACGCTATACAAGTATAATATAACACTACAAATACTATCAGCTGGCATCAGGCCTCTGGGTGTCTCCAGGGGGTCTTTGGATCGTAGCCAGTGTGGTCAGAAGCTGATGGCTGTTCTACACCCACGTCTCCCAGCTGCGAAGCATCTGATGTCAGTCTTGCATCAGCAAAGTTTGTCGTCACTTTTCTTCCTTGAGACAGAACACAGCTGTCTTGGTTCCCTCGTCTGCCACGAGCCGAATGCACTGAATTGCACTTTGCTGAGGTAAGCTTGGCTATCCGAGGGAAAAGCATTCTTTCAAGTCGCTGCCAGCAGCCACTTCTCAAGGGTCTCAATGATAAAGATTGTAACTGCTAACGGAGCTTTTCTGATTTCATGACTAGTGACAAAGTGGTAGTATGCACCCCATGTCGTGCGCAGCATCCTGAATCGACCATCCTAGCAGATATTTGTGTCCACAATGCAGAAACTATTACATATAGGTGAAAGTTATATGTGCCTTCCAAGTCTGTAACGGCACCTGGAACAGGATCTAATGGGGCAACGTTGTCTGGGAGACCGCTTTCTCCCTGTTCATACAATGAAGGTTTTCACAGCCGGACGTCACAGTTGCTGATGAGACTTCCAGGCTGTATGGCGAGGTCAAAGAAACTTTTCAGTTCCTAACTTTTTGTCCAGAGCTGTGCTGGACATCACTGCGCTCAGTCTTGCCAGTTGACGTGTTGGAGAGCGAAACAAATCCTGTGTTATGTGGTTGTGGTCGAGTTTACATGTGATCAGCAGAGATAATCTTTGTCAGAGATAAAAGTTAACTATCGGTGTCCAAAAATGGTTCAAATGGCAGTATGGGACTCAACTGCTGAGGTCATTAGTCCCCTAGAACTTAGAACTAGTTAAACCTAACTAACCTAAGGACATCACAAACATCCATGCCCGAGGCAGGATTCGAACCTGCGACCGTAGCGGTCTTGCGGTTCCAGACTGCAGCGCCTTTAACCGCACGGCCACTTCGGCCGGCTTATCGGTGTCCCCTGTGAAGAAGAAAAACTTGTCAATCGGTTCTGTATACCCATTGTCCATATAGCACTGATTTTTGTATGTCCATCCTTGCGATTGAGTGTTTGTGGGACTTCGACCACTCATTTTTGTAATAAAATGAAACACCTGCAGCCGTCTTGTCGATGTTATTTGCTATATAGCAACCAATTTCGGTAACTCAGTACACCATCTTTAGGCCTTAAGTAACGCTGAGGGGGTGAACTCCGATGATATACACAATCCCATCAGTGACCAACATCTATGATCTGGCTTCTGTAAACTGTACCAGCTATTTTATGTCTGCAACCAGTTGATGGTTGCTGTATTATAAATGACATCGAAAGGACGGCTGCAAGTGTTTCATTTTCGATATATATCACTGAGTTTCATGGATTCTTCTTTTCTTGTACCGAGCCTCCGAACCATCACACTATGCCCTCGGTCAGACTCACATAGACAGGGCACCTGCCCCATTCTACACATGGACAGCACGCTCACTGATATTACATATACCATGCGTGTGTCTGACTAGCAGTCAGTCCTCTCCAGACGCTGCTGTCGCCTGGACGGGTATATATCGATAGTAGGTCGTTGGTCATAATGTTCTGGCTCTGAGCATTATAGATAGGACTTAACATCGGAGGTCATCAGTCTCCTAGAACTTAGAACTACTTAAACCTAACTAACCTAAGAACATCACACACATCCATGCCCGAGGCAGGATTCTAACCTGCGACCGTAGCAGTCGCGCGGCTCCGGATTGAAGCGCCTAGAACCGCTCGGCCACCGCGGCCGGCTCATAATGTTCTGGCTGATCAGTATATATATATATATATAGGTTGAGTCACATAAGACGTAACACCCCTTTTATTTCGTGAACGGTTACACGTATCGAAACGTGGTTTTCAGCAAATGTTAAAGCGTCGAGGGGCACGTGTGTTTTTATCTGGTTAACTTTTTCGCGCTGTTATCAACGGAGATACTGAAGCAAGTACGTTTTTTAAATTGAACCGTATACTTTTTATAACTGCATTTGATAGCTCTTGAGAAGACAATTACAGAGTTATAGCGTTTGTTAATGCTGACGTTGAAACTTTTCGTAAACAGATTCGGGAAATGTCCCAGAATTTGAGAGCACGCTGAGCGGAATCGGCATTAGCGGAGCAAAAATCGCCGAGCAGAGCTTCCGTGCTGCGCTGTCAGAACGTCAATACAATTGTCTGTTAACTTGTCTGCACTGCAGGCCTCTCATATCTGCTTCGTTGCGTGCAGAAGTACATACCAAAGAGGTGAAGTTGGATATACTACGTTTATACGGTGAATGTAAAAGAAGTGCCGTAAAAACAGTACAGCGGTATAGGGCTGTCTGTCCGGATCCCCAGTGTCCGATGCGCCAGGCAATTGCACGAATTATCAAGACGCTAGTGCGGACAGGCTGCTTGAAAGTCAACAAGAGGATAAAAAAGAAAACTACTACTGACAGAGAACACAAAGAATCTGCTCTGGGTACGACGTTAATGAATCCGCACAGTGGTACCTGGCATATTGCCAAGGAATGTGGAATCGCCCAGGGGAGTGTCTTTCGCATCCTGCATCGACAGAATTTCCATCCCTATCTTCTATCACTACATAAGGCACTCGACGACCGTGATTTTGTCGGTTTTCCCTTCAGCAACTCAGAGACGACCGTACTTATTTCTAACGTGTGCTCCCTACCGATGAAGCAACGTTTACCAACCAGGCTAATGCACTACTAGGCAGCCGAAAAATCCATACTGGCTTTGTCAGGTGCAACATCAACGGCCGTGTAGCGGAAACGTATGGTGCGGCACCAGAGGAAGTTACATTGTGGGACCTTACTTCGTCTCAGGCGTCCTAAACGGACATTCGTACGCACACTTTCTGACAGTTTTCTGACCAACATTCTGCCGGGTCTTCTAGAAAAGGTACCAGTGAGTATTCGACAGTGTATGTGGCTCCAACACGACGACTGTCCAGCTTACGCGTCCCGTATTTCAAACGAAAATACTCAATGAGAACTTTCCTGGACTTTGGATACGACGCAGTTCTGTTGCCAAATGGCCTGTGAATTTTCCCGATTTGACTCCTCTTTATTTCTTTCTTTGGGAAGATCTCAAACATGCAGTCTATGACGGAGCCCCAACTACGCCAGACCATATGTGTCGTTGAATTGCCAGTGCGTGCTCTACCGTATCATCTATTGTAATTACATCCGTTTATCGTTCTCTCGAACGGCGATTGCATATGTGCCTTTCAGTCCATGGTCAATAGGCTGATCACGTGCTTAGAGAAAGGATAAAGTTTATTTAAGGCAAAATTTATGTAATATGATTTGGGTGGTTATCAAATCATTGTTAGTAAACTATTTATTTCATGTACGTGTGTACGAAACTGCATTGCAATGTCAAATAAGTCGACAGAGTGTATTGCACGTAGCTGGTAACATTGTCACTACGCGCCTACGTTCAACACGAAGCGACGTTTCGTTAAGAAGAATATTTACTTTACGGTGTACAGGTGGTCACCAAAGTATTTTATTAATAAAATATTTAGTTCAATGAATGTATCCCACATGATGTAATTTAGGGCAGTGTAGGTAGAGACAGATGTACGACAGCATGTGCGTATTTGACCTCTAACAAGAACACAGCCACGTACAGAAAAAGATGGTCAAATCTTCCTTCTTACATTTATATATTTAATACAGCAGTTGCGTTTTCCAGCGTATAAGACCTCTTTATTTTTTTAAGAATGAGCAATTGATTTCTCTGTTTCACGTCACATAAATCACATAAATCTGGGAGGATACACAAATGTGAAAAAATTTTCCTAAGCCCTTTGTGATACACTAGGTTCTAGCCCATGACGTATTTCTATATACAACATTCGAAAGTGAACCTGCATCTAGGTCGTAATTTGGTTCAAGGGGGAGTAAAGATTTATTCTCGTAGTGCACGCCAACCTAATGGTATACAACTACGCATCCTGGTCCGAGACGCCTGCTTCGAAGTGTTTGAGCCGCAAATGCCGATTCCAGACGCAGTGCTCTCAAATTCTAGGACGTTTCTCGAAATTTTTTACGACAGGTTTCAACGGCAACATTAAAAAACGCTATATCACTGTAATTGTCTTCTCAAGAGCTATCGAACGCAGTTATAAAAAGTATACTATTTCATTTTTTTTAAAAGTACATACTTCAATATCTCAGTTGATACCAGCGCTATAAAAATTAACCAAACCAAAACATACGTGCCCCTCGACGCTCTAACATTTGCCGAAAACCGCGTTTCGATATGTGTAATCGTTCACAAAATGAAAGGGGCTCACCCTAATGACGAATTAATCCCAAGAATTTTTTAACTGCTAAAGCGCAAACTGTCAAAAAAGGTCATTTTCAGTAAACTGCACAATATGACGAATTATAAGTCAAAGAACTGTACTCAGAAATCTTTAAATCTGTGAAGCCTAGCTAGTTCGGTTTTTTTTTCCCAAGAGCTAATGACTGTCACTTAACGTCTGAAGGCCCAAACGAAGTTTCTTCATGTTATTCGTCGACTATGCCCAGAGGGGGCAGGGAGCAAATATTTATCTAAATAACCCTGAGCTCAATTAAATTTCGATATGTCAACACCAAGCCTTTCCATTTAATATTTTGCTATCAAGCGCTGTCTACTGTTTTTCAAGGCTTGCTTAGAATATCGCAATAAAAAATACAGTTATGTTACGCGTCCAAAATGCTGGAGATTACTCTGTCAGAAAATTTAACTAGACGACATTGAGTTTCTACTACATTTTAAACTAAATACATGTGTCGTTGGTCTGTCAAGTATTTGATTTAAGAATTCATGTAATACTCAACCCCTATGTGAGTTACAGTTGAATAGCGCAAAATAAATTATTGTAGTCATTGTGTTCCGCATTCAACAGGATGTTATAACGAATCCTAACGTCAGCGATCAGATCGTTTTGAGTTTGTTGCAGAACTTACCTCTTTGAAACTTAACTCATCTACGTTCGATTTTCGTTCATCTTATGTTTTATAAAAACAACTAAATGAGCTAAGTTTTTCTCTTGCCGTCCTTTTATATCCAGGCCACCATCCTGCAAGGTCCTGTATATTTTATTATTTGTCATTTGATTTTAATGGAAAGCATTCATAAATTTCACAATAGTTTCATTTGTTGACAAAGTGATCAATTCCATCCACCAGTATCATTTGAACTTTCTGCTTATACGTTTCAAGTGAACGGATTGGTGACGTGATAATCGCACGCCATCAGCGTGCTATCGAATGCACTTTTTCGTCTTTCACAAGTCGAACCCGCAGTCCACTTTTCTTTTTTTTCCGAAGTCCGATTATGATTGCTACTTCCAAGAAAATCATTTCTTGCAGTGCAGTTTAATATTTTCACGGTCCTGTGTCATCAAGCTTCTCTGCTCTCCAACGACGACTCCATTTTTTTTTTCGATTCATTCACCTTACCGCGCATGTTTGAAGGTATCCCGTACCACTACTAGTCATTTTCTTTCCTGTTCAACTCGCAAACAGAACGAGGGGCAAACGACTATCTATATGGCTCCGTATGAGCCCTAATTTCTCTTATGTTATATTCATGGTCCTTCGGGCGCAATGTATGTTGGAGGCAACAGAATCGTTCTGCAGTAGCCTTCTCTAAATTTTCTCAGTAGCGTTCCTCGACAAGAATGTCACCTTCCCTCCAGAGATTACCGTTTTGAGTTCCCAAAGCATCTCCGTAACAATTCGGTGTTGTTCAGACCTACTAGTAACAAATCTAGCAGCCGGCTATGAATTGCTTCTATGTGCTTCTTTAATTCAACCTGACTAGCGTTATATATGCGACCACCTTTACAGATGTACCACACCTTCCTAGAACTCTCACAATAAACCGAAGTCAGCCATTCGCCTTTCCCACTACAATCCTCGCATGCTCGTTCCGTCTCATATCGCTTTGCAATGCTACCCTCAGATATTTAAACGACGCGACTGTGTCAAGCACGACGCTACTAATGTTGTAACTGAATATTACGGGTTTGTTTTTCCCACTCATCCGCATTAACATACATTTTTCTACGTTTAGAGCTAGCTGCCATTCCTCAGAGTAACTACAAATGTTGCCTAAGTCATCCTCTTACAGTCACTTAACGATGACATCTTACCGGACACCACGTTATCATCAGCAAACAACCACAGACTGCTGCCCACCCTGTTCGCCAAATCATTTACGTATACAAAGAATAATAGCGGTCCTATAACATTCCCTGGGATACTCCTGACGATTCCCTTGTCTCTGATCAACATTCGCCGTCGAGGACAATACATTGAGTTCTATAACTTAAGAAGTCTTCTAGCTACTCACATATCTGTGAACCTATTCCATATGCTCATACCTTTTTTAATAGCCTGAAATGGGACACCGTGCCAAACGCTATCCGGAAATCTAGAAACATGGAATCTGCTTGTTGCCCTTCAGCCATAGTTCGGAAAGGGTAAGCTGAGTTTTGCACTAGAAGTGCCTCATAAAACCATGCTGATGAGTGGACTTATGCTTCTCGGTTCAAAAATGGCTCTGAGCACTATGGGACTTAACATCTGAGGTCATCAGTCCCCTAGAACTTAGAACTACTTAAACCTAACTAACCTAAGGATATCACACACATCCATGCCCGAAGCAGGATTCGAACCTGCGACCGTGAAAGTCGCGCGGTTCCGGACTGAAGCGCCTAGAACCGCTCGGCCACCGCGGCCGGCATGCTTCTCGGCCTCAAGAAAATATCTTACATTCGAACTGAGAATATGTTCAAGCATTCTGCAGCAAACTATGGTAGGTATATTGGTCTGTAATTTGCTGGTCCATTCTTTTACCCTTCTTATACACAGGAGTCACTTGTGCTTTTTTCGCCTGCCGCGGTGGCCGAGCGGTTCTAGGCGCTTCAGTCCGGAACCGTGCGACTGCTACGGTCGCATGTTCGAATCCTGTCTCGGGCATGGATGCGTGTGATGTCCTTAGGTTAGTTAGGTTTAAGTATTTCTAAGTTCTATGGGACTGATGATCTCAGATGTTAAGTCCCATAGTGCTCAGAGCCATATGAACCATTTTGTGCTTTTTTCCAGGCACTTGGGACTTAGTGCTGGGTCAGACATTAGAGACAACTGCAAGCTAAGTAAGGGGTCAGTTCCGTAGCGTACTCTTTGAAAAACTGAATTTGGATTTCGTCTGGACCTGGTGCCTTATTTGTGTTCAACTCCTTCAGCTGTTTCTCTACGGTAGGGATGCTTATTACTATGTCGTCCATACGCATGCGTTACATGGTCAAACGACGCTATGTTTGTACGATTTCTTGAACGTGAAATTTAAAACTCTGGCTTTCGTTTTGCCGTCTTCAACTGCTATGACAGAGTGGTCAACAAGCGACTGGATGGCTGCCTTAGACACACTTAGCGGTTTTACACACGACCAGGATTTTCTTGGGTTTTCTGCCAGATCTTTCGCTAAAGTATGACGGTGGTAGTAATTGTATGCTTCGCCCATAGATCTTTCCATAGACTCGTGTATCTGCGCCTGCTTCTTATTAAAAATATGTAAGAGCTTTTATTTGGCACATCAGGACGTTCATTTTGAACAGTAATCTAAAAAGGTGTGCTGCTCCATGGTATTCTTGTCATACTCCTGCCGTCGTCAATGTGACGTGTCCTACCTCTCGAACAATTAATACTGAGAATTTCACTTCATTGGTTTTATTTTTTTCGGGGATGCGTTACAGTTTGTGTCTCCTGTTCTACAGATGCTCGTTCCTCCTGAATGTTTTCCAGAGTCATCATATCATCTTCCACTAAATCATCGTCTCTACCTTATTTCTTGGATTTAAGTAGAGAGTTTTCCTACCCCATGTACTTTCGATTAACCCAGCTTAGCTACATCTGCTTCTCGTCTTCATTTAATTTAGACTGTAGACATAGTTACATGATCTACTGTTGCTTTCCTGTGACTCTTTTGTGTGTTTTCATGTCTTTTCTAGTTTCTGAGTGTGGATATTTGAAGGCTGTACCTCAATACCTATAGGCAAAACTGGTTATATATGTGGCTGTAAACTTTTCTTTTTTTTTCAAGGGAAGTGTAAGCTTAGTTTTTAGTTTACGAAAATAACTTGTCTCTTTATTCCTTTTCTGTCCATCAAGTAGCCGTCTTTAACCGCCATAGGTAAAAAATATTATCAACTTGACTGTTTTATTACTTTGAACTATTTTCTTTCCCTTGCGTGCTGTATGTTTCTCAATATACCGGGTGATCAAAAAGTCAGTATAAATTTGAAAACTAAATAAATCACGGAATAATGTAGATAGAGAGGTACAATTTGACACACATGCTTGGAATGACGTCGGATTTTATTAGAACCAAAAAAATACAAACGATCAAAATAATGTCCGACAAATGGGGTTTCATCTGATCAGAATAGCAATAATTAGCATAACAAAGTAAGACAAAGCAAAGATGATGTTCTTTTCAGGAAATGCTCAATATGTCCACCATCATTCCTCAACAATAGCTGTAGTCGAGGAATAATGTTGTGAACAGCACTGTAAAGCATGTCCGGAGTTATGGTGAGGCATTGGCGTCGGATGTTGGCTTTTTGCATCCCTAGAGATGTCGGTCGATCACGATACACTTGCGACTTCAGGTAACCCCAAAGCCAATAATCGCACGGACTGAGGGCTGGGGACCTGATAGGGCAAGCATGACGAAAGTGGCGGCTGAGCACACGATCGTCACCAAACGACGCGCACAAGAGATCTTTCACGCGTCTAGCAATATGGGGTGTTATTTTTTTTTTGTTCTAATAAAACCCCATGTCATTTCAAGCATGTGTGTCAATTTTTACCTCTCTATCTACATTATTCCGTGGTTTATTAAGTTTTCAAATTTATACTGACTTTTTGATCACCCGGTACTTACGTTGGGTAGATACAGTATGGGCAACTAGTACAGGTTCTATAGACAATGTGCAAAAACATTTCTGAGAATCAGTGAATCAGAGACAGAGATGGAATTCACACAAATCGATCCGTTCATGCCTTGCCAGTGCTGCTGAACAAAACACTATAGTGATAAACGTACACAAGGGTTGAGTTATACGGTCAGTAAATAGAAACTGAAAATTTCAGTATATGTACTTTTAAAATCTAAGGTTTAGAAAACATTTCAAGCTCTTTTAACGCAGAAGAAAGATTATTTCGTTTTGGGGGATGTATATAGATCGTGATGTTAATAAATTATGTTGGGAAAATAATGTGACGATTCATTACGAAGCGCTCCTTTCCCACTCTTTGTCATATCCGAGGAAGTCCTTAATGACTTGGCTGTCGGCAGGGCGTTAAACCGTAACAAAAATAAGACAGCTAGACAAGGCGGCCGCCACCCTGCGTCCGCTGCGTGCGGGAAGACAAATGGGCGCGCTGCTGTTTGCGTTTCATTATGGCAGCCTCTGTGACAAGCAAATAGGCCGACGCCACGCAGTGGATTACTTCCTGCCAGCCGCGCCGTGGCTGTAGGTTATCGGGTCTGCCCGTGGACAGTGGACTCCGCTAGCACATGAATTATTTGGGGAGTGGAAGGAAGGAAATGTAGCTACCTGCCTCCTCTAAAACTACAACAGTCCCCTCCTGCCCCGTCCCTCCGCCTTTTCCCTCAGAGACGGGGAATAACAGATGAGGTAAGTCAGACAGAAAACTGTAAACTCTAATGGACAGCCCACTGCGTACACAACAGTGATTAATTATAGAGCGTACAGAACCTACCGATACCACCTGTCTGCTTTGTACTACGACGTCATCAAACAGCAATAACAAACCACTCACTGAAATACGACAGTTACACTGACGAGCCAAAATATTATCACCGCTGCCCAACCGCGGCCTTAGATGCCGCCTTGTAGCGTTTCGTACACGTGACAAGGTAACACAAATATGTTAGCCGAGCAGACACGGACGGAGGACCGGCCTAGTGAAGATATGGCCTGCAAATAGAGAAATCCATCGATATAAGCGATTTTGACAAAGGACAGATTATTATGATCCAGAGCCCGACAACGAGTGTCTCGGAAACGGCGAAGTTTGTCGAATGGTCACGTGCTTCTTTTCACAGCATTCAGTCAAGATGTTGGTGGTGTATGTACTATGTTATCAAATGGCTTCCAAAACATCGACAAAAAAAGGAAATAAGTAATGTTTCACATTTCTGTAAAAGAGGCAAATAACCTGCTCGTATTCAAAAGACATAAATTTCTGTAGTTTTCCAGTTGATGCATGAAAACTTCGTTTATTTGTTAAGACAACGCTGGACCTTCGCACGCAGAGTGGACAACTGTATTCCCAAATGTCTATTGATATTTTCTAGCGTGTCTTTTACGTTAATACAATACTGGCCATTAAAATTGCTACACCACCAAGATGACGTGCTACAGACGCGAAATTTAACCGACAGGAAGAAGATGCTGTGGTATGCAAATGATTAGCTTTTCAGAGCATTCATACAAGGTTGGCGCCGGTGGCGACACCTCCAACGTGCTCACATGAAGAAAGTTTCCAACCGATTTCTCATACACAAATAGCAGTTGACCGGCGATACCTGGTGAAATGTTGTTGTGATGCCTCGTGTAAGGAGGAGAAATGCGTACCATCACGTTTCCAACTTTGATAAAGGTCGGATAGTAGCCTATCGCGATTGCGATTTATCGTATCGCGACATTGCTGCTCGCGTTGGTCGAGATCCAATGACTGTTAGCAGAATAAGGAATCGGTGGGTTCAGGACGGTAATACGGAACGCCGTGCTGGATCCCAACGGCCTCGTATCACTAGCAGTCGAGATGACAGGCATCTTATCCGCATGGCTGTAACGGTTCGAGCAGCCACGTCTCGATCCCTGAGTCAACAGACGGGGACGTTTGCAAGACAACAACCATCTGCACGAACAGTTCGACGACATTTGTAGCAACATGGACTATCAGCTCGGAGACCATGGCTGCGGTTACCCTTGACGCTGCATCATAGGCAGGAGCGCCTGCGATGGTGTATCCCACGACGAACCTGGGTGCACGAATGGCAAAGCGTCATTTTTTCGGATGAATCCAGGTTCTGTTTACAGCATCATGATGGTCGCATCCGTGTTTGGCGACATCGTGGTGAACGCACTTTGGAAGCGTGTATTCATCATCACCCGGCGTGATGGTATGGGGTGCCATTGGTTACACGTCTCGGTCACCTCTTGTTCGCATTGACGGCACTTTGAACAGTAGACGTTACATTTCAGATGTGTTACGACCCGTGGCTCTACCCTTCATTCGATCCCTGCTAAACCCTACATTTCAGCAGGATAATGCGCGACCGCATGTTGCAAGTCCTGTACGGTCCTTTCTGGATACAGAAAATGTTCGACTGCTGCCCTGGCCAGCACATTCTCCAGATCGCTCACCAATTCAAAACGTCCGGTCAGTGGTGGCCTACTCTTTACGAACTGTGGTATCGTGTTGAAGCTGCATGGGCAGCTGTTCCTGTACACGCCATCCAAGCTCAGTTTGACTCAATGTCCAAGCGTATCAAGGCTGCTATTACGGCCAAAGGTGGTTGTTCTGGGTATTGATTTCTCAGGATCTATGGACCCAAATTGCGTGAAAATGTAATCATATGTCAGTTCTAGTATAATATATTTGTCCAATGAATACCCGCATATCATCTGCATTTCTTCTTAGTGTAGCAACTTTAATGACCAGTAGTGTATCTTGTCTCTTAACTACTTTTAATTCCTTCTGATTTTCTAATGCTCTCACTATTGTTAGCGGAATGCTTGTGAACGTGTATTCACAGTTTTGTTAGGAGCACTAGTTTTTCAGCCGCGCTCAGATACTGTGGCCTTCCACCGAAAAGATTCTCATCCGGGACAACTGGAGCGGTCTTGTTTTCGTATTTGCCGGCGCAAAGGTAACTCTGTAGGCAGGCTGCCAAAATGTTTGTCCGCCCCCCACCCCAGCCCTTCCTGTTTCCTCCTCCTCTGTGTTGGCCACGAGCCCACTGTGCCAGCAGCCTCCTGAGTACTACACTGTCCCACCCTACTACTGACTGACACTGTTCATTTCCCACTACCAGTGGCACTGCTGTGAAGAAACGCCGCTACCAGAGCGCCACGAAAGGAAAATAGCATAGTTAGAGGAAGGCAGGTCGCTTAAGTTCTATCAGGCATGTATTCATAGTTGTCTGCAAATACGAGGCACTCTCCAATAAGATTAGTTTAGAGATTAGAGTTGATTCAGTTTTCGCTCCATGGACTCTAAAATGAGACGATTCTCGTGGGTGTCGAACAAGTCAGAAACTCTGAAATACATAAAACATTTGAGTATAATACTCATTGTTATTTCTACATCTACATTTATACTCCGCAAGCCACCCAACGGTGTGTGGCGGAGGGCACTGTCATTACCTCCCTTTCCTGTTCCAGTCGCGTATGGTTCGCGGGAAGAACGACTGCCGGAAAGTCTCCGTGCGCGCTCGAATCTCTCAGATTTTACATTCGTGATCTCCTCGGGAGGTTTAAGTAGGGGGAAGCAATATATTCGATACCTCATCCAGAAACGCACCCTCTCGAAAGCTGGCCAGCAAGCTACACCGCGATGCAGAGCGCCTCTCCTGTAGAGTCTGTCAGGAGATTGACAAATACGTGAATCATTACAGTGATGTGGAACTGCTAATATTTACAGAATTAACACACTGCCAGAATGAAATACAGTTATCCACTTTTAATAAATTTATCATACACAAAATACCTAATTTTGACTGTTCTGGCCAGGTGCTGTCAAAACTGTCTACCACTCCCTCAGAAATCGTGCCATATTCGGAAAAAGACGGCCAAATATTTGTGACAAGCAAGAACACAATTTGATCTTCTGTTTTTTAATTGGAAAAAACGTCAGGAGACGTTCTTATTACAAAAAGATGAGAATATCCACTACTAGTACTAGCCAGTTTCACGCCATGGTGTTTCCAACTAAAGCCTTGTCGAAGCTTAGAGTCAGAAAGTCACGAATCATTTCGGATGCAATGGCAAATTTGTGACGCACAGTCTGGGTGAAATGTTTATTTCTAAATATATGTGCGATGTTAAGTTGAGTTCTCTTAATAAACGGTGTTAAATTCATGGCGACTGTTATTAGTCAAAGATTCCCCATCCAGTTCTAAACCACGTTTGAAATGCAACATAGATGAAGAGCAACATCTCCACAGGAGGAGTAAGTATCGGAACCAGTGGAAGTGAGAATGACTAACATATAGTATTTAAAAATGTCGTATATTCTCAAAACGTTGTTTCTCAAGATTGATGCTAGTGGACTTATTTCTGCGGGAAATCTCCTCTTTGGCTGCGCTATTCTGCTTCTTATATCCTTTTTGCTTAATTAATCTTGTAATATTTTGTTTATAAAATAGCAAAATTCCTCTATTTCATCTATTAAGTGCATCCCAGTTTTGATGTTAAGTTTCCTGCTAATTTCATTTCTGTTGCTCCTTAATACTTCCGTATTTCCTTGTTTTACTCTCGGTCCATAGTATGTGGTGCTCAGTAGGCTATTCATCCCATTCATTTGCTCCTATAGCTCTTCCTCCGTTTTACAGAGAACAGCAATGTCATCAGCGAATATTGTCATTCATATCATTTCATCATGTATCTTAGTCCCGTTGCTGAGCATTTATTTTACTTGCTTCTTCGATAAACAGGCTGAACATTAGACTGAATCCTTGCCTAACGCCCTTTTTATTTTTGGGTGTTCAGATACAAATACAAAAGAATATGAAAATGTAGTGATGAGGGGCTGGAACTGCTGAGTAATTTCATTTCACTCAGTGGCGTCATTTTCTTTTTCGCAAGCTTAGTCATAATAATGTGCTGGACCATCACATGCTAACCATTTTGGGAATGAATAACTGTCGAGGCGAAATGTGTCCTATTCATTGCATGCAGAAAGTATAGAAGGATAATGAAATGGCTGCAGTGATGAATTGGTATAAAAAAAAAGTTACTAATAACACTTGTAAAGCAGAAAAGTGGCATCAAACGTGTGATAAAGAGAGCTATTGGGAAGGGTTAACATTACCTAACAAAGTAATAGTAAACTTTAATCTACTGATTTGTGCGGTTTTGCTCACAGTGTTCGTCAACTGTCCATTGTAATGGGCAGTGCAAAGGGAAAAATAGGCGATCAGTTTCTCGTAATCTCCACAGAGGTCAACAGCTATAACAGACAATTGAGAAGCACTGTCTGCCTTCTCGTAAACGTGTTCATCAATTTAAGTACATATCACGTGAAAAAAAATTATATGTAATGTACAGTAAATACATATATGTTTGCAGACAGAAATGGGCTCATAACAATATTTTATTCTTTTTGTATAAATTATTGTCACAATGTACACTGCCCGACGATAAAGGGAAGAGGAAACGAAATGAAACTTCATGGATTGAGAGGGTATGCGACGTTATTTCAGTGGTTAAAGACCCGTCCATAATTTACAGTGAACTTGGCAGCATTAGCGCACTTGTCAGTGTGAGGTCGCATCACCTATGGTCTGGATGCATGCGCTGGTCCCGTGGTGAACGGAGCCGCAAAGCCGTTGTATCTCCTCCTAACCCAAGCTGACCCACAACTGTTGATATCCCTGATACTGGCACTGGGACGGAGCTGAGATCCTAGCTGGTCCCACACATGACCTATCTGCTAAGTTCTGAGGAACTCGTTGGTCATAGGAGTACCTCGACAAAATGCAGATAGTTTGGAGAGACATGTACCACATGTAAACGAGCATTGTCCCCTTGAAATATTGCACTACGATACTGTCGCGAAAGAGCTTGCTTCTCTTCTAGCAGCCGTGTACCGCAAGTCTCTAGAGGAACGGAAGGTTCCAAATGATTGGAAAAAAGCACAGGTAGTTCCTGTTTTCAAAACTATAGGCCTATATCCCCGACATCGATCTGTTGTACAATTTTAGAACATGTTTTTTGCTCGCGTATCATGGCATTTCTGGAAACCCAGAATCTACTCTGTAGGAATCAACATAGATTCCGGAAACAGCGATCGTGTGAGACCCAACTCGCTTAATTTGTTCATGAGACCCAGAAAATATTAGATACAGGCTCCCAGGTAGATGCCATTTTCCTTGACTTCCGGAAGGCGTTCGATACAGTTCCGCACTGTCGCCTAATAAACAAAGTAAGAGCCTACAGAATATCAGACCAGCTGTGTGGCTGGATTGAAGAGTTTTTAGCAAACAGAACACAGCATGTTGTTCTCAATGGAGCGACGTCTACCGAACAAACACTGGTAGCAGTTAATTCTGTAAAATATCTGGGAGTATGCGTACGGAACGATTTGAAGTGGAATGATCATATAAAATTAATTGTTGGTAAGGCGGGTGCCAGGTTGAGATTCATTGGGTGAGTCCTTAGAAAATGTAGTCCATCAACAAAGCAGGTGGCTTACAAAACACTCGTTCGACCTATACTTGAGTATTGCTCATCAGTGTGGGATCCGTACCAGAGCGGGTTGACGGAGGAGATAGAGAAGATCCAAAGAAGAGCGGCGCGTTTCGTTACAGGGTTATTTGGTAAGCGTGATAGCGTTACGGAGATGTTTAGCAAACTCAAGTGGCAGACTCTGCAAGAGAGGCGCTCTGCATCGCGATGTAGCTTGCTGTCCAGGTTTGGAGAGGGTGCGTTTCTGGATGAGGTATCGAATATATTGCTTCCCCCTACTTATACCCCCCGAGGAGAAGAGAGATCCGA
The DNA here is from genome assembly GCF_021461385.2 of Schistocerca piceifrons. Classification (NCBI taxonomy): domain Eukaryota; kingdom Metazoa; phylum Arthropoda; class Insecta; order Orthoptera; family Acrididae; genus Schistocerca; species Schistocerca piceifrons. The sequence continues at coordinate 772,812,973 of NC_060140.1, read as the reverse complement.
GCGCGCACGGAGGGTAACAGGAAAGGGAGGTAATGACAGTAGCACGTAAAATGCCCTCCGCCACACACCGTTGGGTGGCTTGCAGATTATAAATGTTGAAAGGTGGCTACACTGAGCCACAGCGCCAGAGATTGCGCCAAAGAGTTTTATTTCGCCGCCTCCACTGGCAATGCTCGCTGAGATGTCGTAGTGAAAAGTTCTTCTCGAGAAGTCGTGGTGGAGAGTGCTTATCGAGATGTGATAGTAGTCAGTCGGTGGTGAGATGTTGTAGTAGGGAGTGATTATACCATGTTTTATGCAGTTGTTTGATGGGCTAGACAGCAGATGTTGTTCGAATGGAGATATTGTAATGATTAGAGTGCTTTTCGTCAATATATATGAAGGTAAAAAAAAATCCCTTTTCTTTTTATTATTTCAGTGGCTTAAATAATGTGTCCGACTTCTCGACAAGAACTTTTCGCTACGACATCTCAGCAAGCACTGCCAGTGGAGGCGGCGAATTTTTAAATTTTTTGTCGCTGTATGTCCGATTACGAGGTCTCGTAAACTGTTGGCCCTGACTAGTTTTAGTACGCAATCTGACTGCACAGAATAAGAACAAAGAATGAAAGAAAATTTCCGTTAACATAATTAATTAATTAAATCCCCAGCAACTATAAAACCTACGAAACCAAAACACAAGTGTAATTGTTCTGTGTGTGGAAGTGTGATTCAACGTACACAATATATAAAATACTGTAAGCAATACAAATTCTTTCATACATGTGACTTTACATAATAGTTTAAACAATACACAAAAAATCAGGTTATACAAATGTTCACATAACATGCTTTCCATAGTTCAAGAAACAAGTAGTTGACAGTTCCAGCAGTAGCACGCAGCAATGGTCAACAGGTGCAAACACCAACAAGTGACATCATTTTAGTAGATTTTTTTTTTAATCCCACACAACTCCACATTCGCATGCATGCATTCGATTAACGAATATTTAATAGCACTACTCGACTTGTATATCCGATCTACAAAGGACATATTGAATTATTACACCGACAGATTATTAAAACCCGCAGTGCTTGTCGAGAATTTGTAGTAGTCAGTGCTTGCTGAGATGTCGTAGTGAAAAGTTCTTGTCGAGAAGTCGTGGTGGAGAGTGCTTATCGAGATGCCAAATTCATCTATAATTTCTGTATTTACATGTTAGGATATCCTAGCTGAAATGTGTGAACCGCTGTTTTCGTGAAGAAGCTGTATTTTGTTATTTGTTCAAGAAGCAATGTTAAGTGATGCCCAGAAATTTATCTGATGCGTGTTGGAGCAGTGATGACAGCAGCTTCGGATGGGTAAATATGGAAGATATAGAACCTGCTGCGTCCAAGAAAACTAATACAGTTGAAGAGAGGATTTCAGAAACTGAAGACGATTCTAGTGATGATTCTGACAATACACAGTTTGACTCTGAAAGTAAGAACAGGCCCGTACTGAAAGATGAACGAGAGCAAAAAGAGAACCAGAAAAGAAACGATCCAATATCCACCAACATATCACAAGGGCGAGTTAAAAATGATGTTAGTGACGATTCTGACAGTACACAGTTTTATCTAGAATTTGACAACAGACCTGTAGTGAAAGATGCAATAAAGTCAAAAGGAAACAATCCATTGAATGTAAACGGGGACCAATTAAAACACCATGAAACTAATAACTCAAGTAACCATGAAACTTCAGAAAACAGTGCTTCTGCGGAATCTGGAAGCGAATCTAGTGATGACAGTGACAAAAAGGAGCTGAAACCATTTACAAAAAGTCTACTAGTTAAGAAGGAGAGACGTTCACACGTATTGTCAGACGACGGTGAAGTTGATTCTTCACCTTTGAAAACCAGGTTGAGGGTTAAATCAGAGTCAGTAACAACACAGCAAACTACAAAAGGAGACAAGCATGTCCCATTGATAGAAGGTGTTCTCTTAGACACTGTACAGCCATTGCCGTTAGATATTGGTGATAATGAAGATGTATGGATTGTGCAGTGCCATAATGAAATGTCAGAAGCGACGTTGAAAGGAAAAACATTGAATTTTAATGGAATTTCTTGTGCAGAACAGTTTGAAGGCAGTGTGTTACTGACTGCTAATACAAAGCCAATGAATCTCCTGCTGCCTAAAAGTCCATTGAAACTTACGAGTCTAACGCCAGCGGGACACATCATTTTTAAAGAGAAGGAAATGGCTCCATACATTGTTCATCCCATATGTAATGAAGATAATTTAACATCCCTTCCAACTGGGCTGAAAGAACGTCATCCATTATTTGGTGCTGACCTTTCATTGGCACAAAAATTGTCTTCACAACTACAGAAAAGAAAGAAGAAGGAAAAGAAGAAAAAACAAAATGTGTCCGATTTAGGATCTACGTTTTGTGAGGATGAAAATGAAATGCCAGAAGCAGAAAATGGACCCAAATTTGCTAATAGCCTTGATGATTCATCAAGCCATATCAAGAAGAAAAAGAAGAAAAGAAAGCACTTGGATGAGGAAACAGTGCCTTTTAATCAAGATTTCTTCTCGACAAGAACTTTTCACTACGACATCTCAGCAAGCACTGACTACTGCCACATCTCGACCAGAACTGCCAGTGGAGGCGGCGGAATAAAACTCTTTGGCGCAATCTCTGGCGCCGTGGCTCAGTGTAGCCACCTACTACCACATCTTGATAAGCACTCTCCACCACGACTTCTCGACAAGAACTCTTCACTACGACATCTCAGCAAGCACTGACTACTACGACTTCTCGACAAGAACTTTTCACTACGACATCTCAGCAAGCACTGCCTACTACGAGTTCTCGACAAGCACTGTCCACCACGACTTCTCGACAAGAACTTTTCACTACGACATCTCAGCAAGCACTATGGAACAAGCACTCCCTACTACAACATCTCAACACCGACTGACTACTACCACATCTCGATAAGCACTCTCCACCACGACTTCTCGACAAGAACTTTTCACTACGACATCTCAGCAAGCACTGACTACTACAAGCTCTCGACAAGCACTGCGGGTTTTAATAATCTGTCGGTGTAATAATTCAATATATCCTTTGTAGATCGGATATACATGTCGAGTAATGCTGTTAAATATTCGTTAATCGAATGCATGCATGCGAATGTGGAGTTGTGTGGGATAAAAATAAAAAAAACTACTAAAATGATGTCACTTGTTGGTGTTAGCACTTGTTGACCATTGCTGGGTGCTACTGCTGGAACTGTCAACTACTTGTTTCTTGAACTATGGAAAGCATGTTATGTGAACATTTGTATAAACTGATTTTTTGTGTATTGTGTAAACTATTATGTAAAGTCACATGTTTGAAAGAATTTGTATTGCTTACTGTATTTTATATATTAGGTTATTGAAAGGTCAGTGAAAAGCCAAAATTTTATCTAATTATGTGATATTTACGTATTAATATTATCTTTTATTTTTGTCTGTATTTTTGTGGACGAATTTGGTGGTATTTTCACCACCAATGCTGGCAAAAATACCATCAAATTCTGGCCCGTGGAGGAAGGGCATATGAAAGGTGGCTACACTGAGCCACAGCGCCAGGGATTGCGCCAAAGAGTTTTATTCCGCCGCCTCCACTGGCAGTGCTCGCTGAGATGTCGTAGTGAAAAGTTCTTGTCGAGAAGTCGTGGTGGAGAGTGCTTATCGAGATGTGGTAGTAATCAGTCGGTGTTGATATGTTGTAGTAGGGAGTGCTTGTTCCATGTTTTATGCAGTTGTTTGATGGGCTAGACAGCAGATGTTGTTCGAATGGAGATATTGTAATGATTAGAGTGCTTTTCGTCAATATATATGAAGGTAAAAAAAATTCCCTATTCTTTTTATTATTTCAGTGTCTTAAATAATGCGTCATTACAGGTTCAGTCAACAAAGCACCTGGCTTGTGTTCTTGTATTAGAGTGCAGTTCTGGTTTTCTTGCGCAATTATAGTATTTCTATTTTTTTTAATTACTTCAGTATAAATGGTATTTAAATTTTCTTGTCTTATTGAAGAAGAACCGTGCCAGATGTGTACGTTGAATCACACTTCCACTCACAGAACAGTTACACCTGTGCTTTGGTTTCGTACGTTTTATAGTTGCTGGGGACTTAATTAATTAACTGTGTTAACGGAAGTTTTCTTTCATTCTTTGTTGTTATTCTATGCAGTCAGATTGCGTACTAAAACTAGTCGGGGCCTACCGTTTACGAGCCCTCGTAACCGGACAGACAGCTACTAAAACTAAAAATATTTGCATTAAATTGATAATTAAGCCCCTATGCAATGTAGGTGTAGAGAATGCACGATGTCTGTGACGTACCACTGCGCCTTCAGAATTCACTCAATCGCTACCTATCCTGACCTGAAGCTGTACCCATTGGTTCCCCACACTCACCAGGAGTGACATCGCTGTGCCTTTCCAAAACAATGTAAGATTAGGACCTCTCCTCAGGTCGCCGCCATACTAGCTGACGATAGTCCCCTAGGATAGAGCATAACCGCAACTCATCGCCGAACACAATGTGACGCCATTCGTCAGTAGTCCATGCCTCCCCCGGCCGGGGTGGCCGAGCGGTTCTAGGCGCTACAGTCTGGAACCGCACGACCGCTACGGTCGCAGGTTCCAATCCTGCCTCGGGCATGGATGTGTGTGATGTCCTTAGATTATTTAGGTTTAAGTAGTTCTAAGTTCTAGGGGACTGATGACCTTAGAAGTTAAGTCCCATAGTGATCAGAGCCATTCGAACCATTTGAAGTCCGTGTCTCCCCTTCATGGCACCAAAACAAACTTAGTCGTTTGTGTCATGGAGGCAACACCAGCCTACTCAAGGGGCGATAATCCCAAGTTGTGCTGTTAGTCTGCGTCTGATAGTGCTGGATGACAAAGTCTGTCGCAGTGAGTCCATTACCTGTTTGTAGTTGGCATCACTCAACATCCGCCGTCATTCATGTGCCATATGTACTCTACCAGTTCTGACAACAACACTCAGCACGACAACCACTACCGCATGCTCGTGGCAGTGTCAAAGAGAACTCTAACTCGAATTATTAAGTATCTGTCGATATTGCGTATGTGCTTGAAGTTACATTGACATCTAATAGTATCTGCTTGGTGCTTTACCTATATTGTCAAGAACGTATTCGGTGTGTGAACTTCCCTATAGTCGGTCCCAAGCCCGGTCGAGAGAAAAGGAGGAAGAGAGGTAGCACCTTGTTAAAAAGCTTCGTTTCACCTGGCCTGGGTGATAGCGCCTCGTGAGGGCCCCTTGTCAGGGTACAGCGAAGCCATCAACGGCGTCGTAGGTGGTAATTTGTGGAACTCACAACAGCGAAGCTGGCGAAAGAGGCAAGCCACCTTTATGTGGGTAATACAGGTGGAACTCATTGTCCTGTGGGATGAGGAGGGATTTTCTAAGGCTAACGGATTAAACCCTGGCAGAAAATCCTCGATATAGTCTCGGTATAAAGAGTCGCCTGTCCTATACCAGCTGCTTCCTAGGAAGGTGGATGAGCTGGTGGGGGCTTAAAGTCCTCAACGGCAAACCACAGGCAGGGACAACCAAAGTTTCCCCGTCGGTTGGAAAGGCTGCAGCAGTTTCGGAATCTCTAGTCGCCGTAACTACTATGCCCCTGGGCACTGGTCCCGAACCTGTCAAGAAATGTGCTGTCGTTGTTGTGCAGCAGCATTCCCGCACAGAACTATATCATGGACAGGCGTTCTGAATGACATAGTACAACACCCTAAGTTCTGGGAACAGGAACATAGACGACGAATTTGTGGCATCCGCATTGTGTGAGAAGAGGCTGTAAGGCAACTCGTGTGTGCACTCGTGACTATGCAGGCCTGTTCAGAACCCCCTCTGCTCACTTCGAACGGGGAGAGGGCTATAAAAGATGCCCTAAACGTATCCAGCCTAAATTTTAACCCGACCGGAAAGTCGCACTCGTAGGGTACACCACATGCGGTCAACAGAAAATAAAGATTAACTTTGCTACTTGGAACATCCGAACTCTAATGGATAATGATAGAGTAAATCAATCGGAAAGGTGATCAACTATTGTTTCTCGTGAACTTAAAAGATTTAAGATCGATATTGCAGCACTGAGTCAAACTAGAAGACCAAGCGAAGGATAAATCAAAGAATACGGTGGTTGCCACAATTTCTTTTGGAAATGAAAAGAAATTCATGAACCCAGCATTCTTGGTTCTGGCTTTGATACCACTAAGAATTTGTTACTCACCTTCATGAACTCCCTGCTGGCTTAAGCGAAAGGCTCATGAACCTATACCTCAAACTCATCAATAAACAGTTATCAGTGCATACGCCCGATCTTCATTTATCAAGACGATGAAAAGAAAGCCTTCTACCACCAACTTGAAATGCTCCTGACAAGAATATCCCACGATGACAAAATCATTCCTTTGAGAGACTTCAGTGTACGAGCTGGTAGAGACTCAACACTATGTCACAAATTAATAGGATAAGAGAGGATAGGTAAGTGCAGTTCTAACTGAACTCTTCTACTCACAAATGCTGGAACACGACTTAGTTATCGTTAATACCATCTTCAGGCAGAAGGATAAATTGCAAACCTCATGGCAACACCCCATCTCAAAACACTGGCACTTGATTGATTATGTACTTGTGCGCGCAAGAGACCAACGCGATGTCGTCATCAAGAAAGCACTGAGGAGCGCTGATGATTGCTGAACGGACCACCGACTGGTACAGTATGTGACATCCCTTCACGTTAACTTACATTGTAGGAAACAGAGGAAAATTGCAACATCTAAAACGGACACAAACGGTCTTAAGCATAGCAGCAGTAAAGAAAACTCTTGGGTGACAGGCTACCGGATAAATATTCTGAAACCACTGAAGAACACATTGCGACATTGAAGGCTGCAAGAACGTCAGCTGCTGTAGAATCAGTGGGATACTGCAAGACCAAACACCAAGACTGGTTTGAAGAAAATAGCCAAGAAATGGTTCAAATGGCTCTGAGCACTATGGGACTTAACATCTGTAGCCATCAGTCCCCTAGAACTTAGAACTACTTAAACCTTACCAACCTAAGCACATCACACACGTCCATGCCCGAGGCAGAATTCGAACCTGTGACCGTAGCGGTCTCGCGGTTCCGGACTGAAGCGCCTAGAATCGCACGGCCACACCGGCCGGCTAAAGACCAAGAAATACAGGCACTAGTAAACAAAACAAGAAAGGCACACTAGACTTGGCAAAGCAATCCTAAGTCAATCACTAAGAAAAGAGAATATCTAGAAGCGAAGGCGCAAGTGCAGAGGAAAAATGTAGTGGACGATGATATCTCAAGAAATGCAAAATCTAGCAGAAACTAACAACACTCAAGCTTTATTCGGCGTGACGAAAACTATACCTGGCCCAGTAACTCAAGGTAACTCTACGGCTGGCTCTGCCCTCCTGAAGGACATCAATTCCATTAACACACGATGGAAGGACCATTTCCACAAACTCTTGAATAAAGACCCAGAGACCAATGAGACAACACTTTCCACAATTCCGCAATAACCAACAAAACCTCGTCTTGACGAAGCCCTTTTCTACGAAAAGTCGAGAAAGCTATTAAACAACTCAAAAACACAAATACAACAAAGCCGGTGGATCAGATATGGAATCGCTGGGCATCTCCTCTCTCAATATAAACTAATTCAGATTGTCAAAATATGGAGCACTGAAACCATTCCTCCTGATTTCAGAGATGCACTGTTAGTTGCCATCTTCAAACATGGCGACATAACTGACTATGGTAACTACCGTGGAATATCCCTTCTATCTGCTGCTGGAAAAATACTTGAATGAATTCTATCCAACTGCCTGATACGTCTCGCTGAAGTGTGTTTACCTGCAACAGCGCCGGCCGGTGTGGCCGAGCGGTTCTAGGCCCTACAGTCTGGAATCGCGCGACCGCTACGGTCGCAGGTCCGAATCCTGCCTCGGGCATGGATGTGTGTGATGTCCTTAGGTTACTTAGGTTTAAGTAGTTCTAAGTTTAGGGGACTGATGACCTCAGAAGTTAAGTCCCATAGTGCTCAGAGCCATTTGAACCATTTATCTGCAACCTAATCGTAGTACCACACATAGGATTCTCTATGCCAGGCAAATGCAGGAGAAGTGTAAAGAAGAACTACGTCCTCTGGGTCTTGTCAAGCTTTAGACTGTGGAAGATCTTAGCTAAAACAGACTGTCACTTGAAGCACATTAATGTTCTTAGACTTCTGCACGATAACATTAATGGCATGTTTCATGTCAACAATAGTCCTGGAGACAATTTCGAAAACGCAACGGGTATGAAAAAGGTTGTGTGATAGGTCCCACTTTGTTTTCAATGTTTGTTAAACTATACTTCATCTTGTCAACGGGAAGTATCCAAAGCGCACAGAAATAGAATACAGGACTGGTTGTGATTTGTTCAATCTCAATAGACTACGGGCCAAGACTGTAATATCCGCTACAATCATCACTGAACTTCAGTATGCAGATGGTTATACGATAAATCAGTCTAATCTAAAAGCCGTGAATTCAACTAAATACCTAGGTATTACAATTACGAGCAACTTAAATTGGAAGGAACACATAGAAAATGTTGTGGGGGAGGCTAACCAAAGACTACGTTTTATTGAAGGACACTCAGAAAATGTAACACATGTAGTAAGGAGACTGCTTACACTACGCTTATCCGTCCTCTTTCAGAATACTGCTGCGCGGTGTGGGATCCTTACCAGATAGGACTGACGGAGTACATCGAAAAAGTTCAAAGAAAGGCAGCTCCTTTTTTACTATCGAGAAATATGGGAGAGTGTGTCACAGAAATGATACAGGATTTGGGCTGAGCATCATTAAAAGAAAGGCGTTTTTCGTTGCGACGGAATCTTCTCACGAAATTACAATCACCAACTTCCTCCTCCGAATGCGAAAATATTTTAATGACACCGACCTGCATAGGGAGGAACGATCACACGATAAAATAAGGGAAATCAGAGCTCGCACGGAAAGATATAGGTGTTCATTCTTTCCGCGCACTATACGAGATTGGTATAATAGAGAATTGTGAAGGTGATTCGATGAACCCTCTGCCAGGCACTTAAATGTGATTTTCAGAGTATCCATGTAGATGTAGATGTAGATGAAAATGTCGTTCTTTTTGTTAATGTTGTTTTTTCCAACTCAGAAAATGACCTGCAAGCTATCCTAAATGAATTTGATGATGCATATACGAGCGTGGTCTAAGCCTTAACATCCAGAAGAAGTAGATCCTACATCAACCTCCGCCCAACTCTGTCGCCATACCCCCAAGAATCACACTTCAAGGCAAAGTTCTGCAGATCATAGAACACTCTCCATATCTTAGCAGCTATCTTTCGGCAAATGCAAATATTGAAGTTTGTAAGCGTTTTGTCATATCGCTGGCTTAGTTGTGGAGTATCTTTGCGGGCAGCAGCGTCTGTAGTGAGTCGAGCACGGGACACGAAACTGTTATGTTGTGTAGTGTGTAGCCCTGCATGCAAGAAGCATTTTTAGTATTCAGTTTGAAGTGTTGCTACAAGTGCTACTACAGGGAAGTGATTAAATATGGAAGTAATTCAGAGGAAAGTGCGTCAAGATGTAGTTAAAAATGAGCAGTGCCGCCGATAACGTATTTGTGTATCCTCTCGTTGCGTGTCGCACAGTATCAATCATCCGCGACGTGTTCAGTCTCCCAGAATGAACTGATGTGAATCAGTAGAAATTAGTTACCATGAAAGACTGTATTCAAGTGCCAGTGTCTTGCAGCGAGCGTGAGAACGTGCATTCGATCATCGCGTTTCCGCATTATCAACAATCAGCCGCGCCGCGACGGTTACGCGCACGCTCGTACAAGTGAGAACTGAGAACTGAAAAATTAGCTTTACGAACAGTGTTATCTCATTAAAAGTGACAAGGAGGACTATTACCGGATATCCGTATGTGCAACGAGCGTAAAAACTTTCGTTCGATCATTCGGTTTCCACATAATCAACAATCACCCGCGTCGTGTCGGTTGCGCGTACGCTAATCCGAATGATCTTTTTGGACTGTCAATCATTAAGATTGTTAATTAGGATAAACATTTACGATTTAGAGTGTAAACGGTGCAACCTGTGGTTTCCATATCGTCTCAGAATATAGATGTTCATACCAGACATAGGACAGTGTTTTAAAGTCGAGTGGCTCCCCTAAACCCGCTTGCATATTTCGATAGATAATTTCAGGCAAGCCAACAGCAGTGTGGAGGAGAACAGTACGACCGCCGCAGGATTATCAGGTACGTGGTGTGGACAGGGCGCACGGTCAAGAAAAGCAACGGTCACGAAACGAGAAGTCAGTTTAAGGTATCCCACCAATTGGTACTTCTGGGCGTATTACTAGCTGAAATATAATATCTCCTGAGATGTCCAGTATGGTTTTTGGTCATATTGGATAACGGATTTTGATAACCATAACTTCAACATTAAGACCAAGCTCTACGAATATCAGGCTACTGTTCCACCACCTCTCTTATATAGAAGCGAAGCATGGACTACATACAGAAGTCACATACGATGTCTCGAAAAGTACCAAAAGCGCTTCCTGAAAAGGATCCTAACGATGAAATTGCAAGATGGGCGCACCAACATCAGTGTTGTAGAAGAAGTAAACACTACTAGCATCGAAACGGAGGTCATCACGCATCAACTCTGCTGTACAGGCCACATCTTTCGTACACCTGAAACCCGTTTACCAAGAAATATTATGTGTTCCTAGCTAATGTACAGTGTCTTGAAAGGAGGATGTAAGATGAACATCAACAAAAGCAAAACGAGGATAATGGAATGTAGTCGAATTAAATCGGGTGATGCTGCGGGAATTAGATTAGGAAATGAGACGTCTAAAGTAGTAAATGAGCTTTGCTATTTGGCGAGCAAAGTAACTGATGATGGTCGAAGTAGAGAGAATATAAAATGTAGCTATGGCCAGGAAAGCGTTTCTGAAGAAGAGAAATTTGTTAAGACCGAGTGGAGATTTAAGTGTCAGGAAGTCGTTTCTGAAAGTATTTATATGGAGTGTAGCCATGTATGGAAGTGAAACGTGACGTAAATAGCTTAGACAAGAAGACAATAGAAGCTTTCGAAATGTGGTGCTACAGAAGAATGTTGAAGATTAGATAGGTAGTTCACGTAACTAATGAGGAGGTACCGAACAGAATTGGGGAAAAGAGGAATTTGTGGCACAACTTGACTATAAGAAGGGATCGGTTGGTAGGACATGTTCTGAGGCATCAAGGGATCACCAATTTAGTATTGGAGGGCAGCGTGGAGGGTAAAAATCGTAGAGGGAGACCTAGAGATGAATACACTAAACAGATTCAGAAGGATGTAGGTTGCAGTAGGTACTGGGAGATGAAGAAGCTTCCACAGGATAGAGTAGCATGGCGAGCTGCATCAAACCAGTCTCTGGACTGAATACCACAACAACAACAACAACAACAACAGCTAATGAATGGTCAAAGAAGACTAAGAAAACCTCAGAGACGATGCAAAAATTTACTGAAGGACAACATGAAAAGATTTCTGTTTGTCTGTCATTCTGACTGGTGGTTTGAAGGACCTCGGCCGTTCACTTATGCAATAAAACGGAGCACCTACATCTGTCCTTACGATTTTACTTTTTAAATGTTTGCCGTGCTTCGAAACCTTCCACAAAGTTTTGGTATTTTTCAACTTTGTGCCTCTGGTGCGATCACTGCTTGTGCAGAAACCCTTTGCCAGAGAGGCTTGCGCTGCAAATGTGGTCCGCGAGGCGGCGTATGAACGGGTGGCAACTGGAGTCTTGAGTTAGCAGCGGCACGAGGAAGGTGGCGAGCGGGGTCCTGTGCTGGGAGCAGCCCGTGTACGTGCCGGAAAACGACTTGGCCGCACCTGCAGTGACAGCGCGGCCTAGTTTTAGTCGAGAACCGTTGTTTGGAAAGCTGTAATTTGGAAATTTGTAATTTTGCATGCAAGAGCCCTTCGGCTGCACAATACTAGTGTTGCCCGAAGAAGATAGGCAGTTAAGACATCGGCTCGGAGGAAGGGTGAGGAGCATTTGATGACGTAGTCAATGACCTCATTGGATATCAGTAAACCATGCAGTCTGGACTAAATGGTGCAAATGCCTCTGAACACTATGGGACTTAACTGCTGAGGTCATCAGTCCCCTAGAACTTAGAACTACTTAAACCTAACTAACCTAAGGATGTCACACACATCCATGCCCGAGGCAGAATTCGAACCTGCGACGGTAGCGGTCGCGCGGTTCCAGACTGTAGCGCCTAGAACAGCTCGGCCACCCCGGCCGGCCTGGACTAAATGCCTAGTCCATTTGTAACACTGTCTGTGGTGTCACCGCCAGACACCACACTTGCTAGGTGGTAGCCTTTAAATCGGCCGCGGTCCGTTAGTATACGTCGGACCCGCGTGTCGCCACTGTCAGTGATTGCAGACCGAGCGCCGCCACACGGCAGGTCTAGAAAGACTTCCTATCTCTCGCCCCAGTTGTACAGCCGACTTTGCTAGCGATGGTTCACTGACAAATTACCCTCTCATTTGCCGAGACGATAGTTAGCATAGCCTTCAGCTACGTCATTGCTACGACCTAGCGAGGCGCCATTATCATTTGCTATTTATCTCGTGAGGCATGTACCGTCAGACCGATGTTTACCAATTATGCATTAAAGTTAAGTATTCCAGAAGCTACGTACTTTTTTTACTAGACTTAACTCCTTTAACTGTTCCAGACCTCACGCCAGCCTGCGTGAGCTTAAACGCGTGCCTTTCGGCTATCTCATAGTGGCTTGGCTGTCTTGCCAAGTCACAACACTGTCGACCTTTTTAGAGTGGACAGACTTTGCACTAATGAAGCAAAGAATGAGATTTGTACAGTATGCAGTATATAAGAGTGTCTGCAGGAGACAATATTTTTTGACTGTGTGAAGTTCAATGTTTATATGTAACTAACAAATGTTAATAATGCTATGTAAGTAACAATAAGTATCTTTTATTTAACTATGTATAACTGTTTGTAAAGTAAAATCAACACCAGCTCAGGGCTGAAATTAAATATAGGTGAAAACCAGTAGGGATTTACCGACGTTCTGGATGGTCGGAAAAGGTGGAGACTTTTTTTTTTTTTTTTTTTTTTTGCGAGACAGTGTTGACGCAGGTGACGAAAGCTGATGCGCGCTGTACTCCGCAGTATTGTTTAAACAAAGGCAAACGTGTAACTGCTTAATAGACGTGAGCGAATGGGAAGTGCTAAGGTAAATGTTTGCAACGGTTTAGAGGAAATATAAAATTACGTCTGCAACGAGTGTTGGTTCCTGGATGTGAAATGGTCTAAGGCATCCATTACTTAGACTGAAGCAGATCCTCAGGAAAGCCAAACTCATATTTGCGATGGTATAAGTCGCATGATTCGACGCCACGAAGACAAGTAATAATCTCCGTCGCTGCAAAACGGTACGTGCCTTCAAAGCACCTACATCTCCAGCAATTGTGCTCACAACGACACTGCTGAAATTAACCTTTCACAGTTCTGTATGCGAGCTGTGTTGACAAGTTTTTGCGTGGTTTGTTCAATAATCATTTAATTGTTTTTACGCAAAACTACTAATTTAACCTACAGTGTGCCAAGTAGGGTTCCTTTCCTATACTAAAGAGAATGAAACCGAGAATCCATTGGTGCGAAACATTATTGCGCAACTGAGTGTTTTCTTGCAAAGCAAATTTAAATTATCACTCAAGTGCAACCATTACAGTAAATGTGGGGAATTGTAGATTGCCTTGAGAGTAAATAACAATTGTACCTAGTGTGTGGACTTGGTTATTGGGACCTTCTGTTCAAGAAATTACGTAAAGTAACTATTTCAATAAAACTGAGAAAAAGCAAGTATAAAACCTTTTGGAATCATTTCGATACTTACAAAAGTATCGTAAAATATTTCTTGTGTATAATACATGTTTTCAGAGACAGTGTTGCTGATCTTACCTTCGAAACGTAAGTAGGCATCATTGTCGTTCCGGTGTGGTTTGCATGGACCAAAACTTTCTAAGTGTCTTCATGCGACCAATTGTGAAAGCAGTCGTTATTCAGCTAGCTACGTGTATTAGCCTGTTCCTTCAGTGATAGAAATTATTAAAAGAGAAAAAGTTTTAATAAGAACCAAAATATAGTAAAGACCAAATTTGGTGAATTCGTTGAATAACGTCAATCGATTTGTCATTTTGGCTGGGGACTGTGTTTTTCAGTATTATTATCACCTGCAAGGAAAGTTTGATGAAATAGAAAAGCTGCAACCAAGACTACACGACAACTTCACATTTGTCCGAGCTTTATCCATTGCGCGGCATCTGAGGTCACTAGCGGGTCTTAAGGAGGTAGTTGTGTTTAAGTGTTTCAATTACCGAAGCTAGAATAGCATCTGAAGTACTAAACGTAATTGCAAGAGTAGAAACCGTGAGTGTTATAAGCGGCCTTTAGACAGGACTGGAACATTAACTATGTATACATTTTATCGTTATATATGTCTTAAGGTGACAGAACAGCGCTTACATTACCATGCTACCGTTATACACTATCTTAGATCCTGTACTTAACACAAGTGGTCTGGACACCATGCAGGATGTCCTCGGGTCCTCCATCATGAATTCTATACTTAGCACAAATGGCCTGTGCCATCAAGGGTTGGAGAAAACCCAGTAGCAAAAGTGGCCTACATCAGCCATCTTGGATTATATACTTAGGGTAACTGTGCTAAGCCCACATATTTTTTAATTGACTGCTAAATTATATTTAGGACAATTTTTCTGTTTTGAATTTAACACCATTTTTTTATTTCCTACAATTTTGCATTTAGAACATTAACTTACTTCTAACCTCTTAGACTGTGCCGTCACAGGGTTTGGGTAGAAGACTAATCTGGCTGCACTGCATGACGTCTCTGGGTGACCTCATTGATGGTGTCATCGATAATCTAGCAACAGTGCGAGCTGCTCGTGATGTATAAGTGATTTCATGTTACTGATGCATATACTTAGATTAATAAAAATAAAATGAACATTTCCACAAACATCAGTTAAGCCCATCAAATTGTACTTAACGTAGTTTGAGGAAGTGACAATAGTCCAATTATGACTACTGCTCTTTAATATCCAGTTTGCAGGCACCAACTTAACTTTCATCAGCAGTGCAGATGAAGCTGTTGTTCTTCTTTGAAGACATACAAGAGATAGAGATCACTATCATTTTTCACAACATGTGGCTTAAACTTCGCAGCAATGTCTGTTTTCTTTTTTATTGATAGTTCACTCTTGTGTGAAACACTTAGAGTGAAAGATGTACTTTTGGAATAAGATTAAAACTGCATTGCTGACAGTAGTCTGAAACAACAATTAGAATGGGTATGATATGTGAACATGTATCTTATCTCGACGCTAATGTACTTTGCACTACATTGGACCTCACTGACTGCAAGAATGTAAATTTAATTCAGCTGTGAGAATGTAAATTGTCAAAAAATTATACCAAAGCAAAATTGCATGAATGCACCTAACATGGCAACTGTATCTGATGCAACACTATTGATTTCATATTGGCCATAATAATAAAAAAACAAAATTTGGTCAATTTGAAAATAATGGTCCCTGTGCGTAAAGAAATGTTATCCCTGAAATAATTAAATTTCTCACCTTTATCTCCATAATGGTAATACTCTTCGCACTGGTCTCTTTTAGTACTTTAACTTGTTAGTTAGCAAACAGCTAATGTACAAGGCTGTTGTTTAGAATAAATTTTAAGTGAATCGAATGTGACTCAAACAATACCTTCTTGAGAAAAACAGTTGGTCAAAGATGACATAGATCTGAGAACTTGTATTGTCTTGGCATATGTAACAATATAATACTAGCCTTATGACTTGTATTTTGACCCTTTGAAAATTAATAATGCTTACAATTAAAGCTCAACAAACTGATTATACATTAAAAATTAGCTTTACAAAATCATTGGATGTGAGTGCTATGCATTGTCTCAGTCAGCACATGAATACGCACATTGCATTAGTAAAAAAACTTCCTTTATCTTAATTACTTCTAACATCTGTAGAGATTCCTTTTGCAGTTAGAAAACATCATAGTATCTTGCAAATAAAAAAATCATAACTACCTGTAGCAAGTAAGTATATATCCAGCACATATCAGGTACAACAAGTCTTTACACTTAAGAATCCTCAGTTCCTCTCTCAATCTATAGTTAATCTGAACACATTACCCGTAACATCCTGAACCAACAATCACTGTTGGGCAGCAACGCTACTACACAATCGATACTACATTTGACAATTTCTGGTTCAGAATAGTGTTTTCTTGTTGTTGTTGTTGTGGTCTTCAGTCCTGAGACTGGTTTGATGCAGCTCTCCATGCTACTCTATCCTGTGCAAGCTTCTTCATCTCCCAGTACCTACTGCAACCTACATCCTTCTGAATCTGCTTAGTGTATTGATCTCTTGGTCTCCCTCTACGATGTCTACCCTCCATGCTGCCCTCCAATGCTAAATTTGTGATCCCTTGATGCCTCAAAACATGTCCTACCAACCGACCCCTTCTTCTAGTCAAGTTGTGCCACAAACTTCTCTTCTCCCCAATCCTATTCAATACCTCCTCATTAGTTACGTGATCTTCAGCATTCTTCTGTAGCACCACATTTCGAAAGCTTCTATTTTCTTCTTGTCCAAACTGGTTATCGTCCATGTTTCACTTCCATACATGGCTACACTCCATACAAATACTTTCAGAAACGACTTCCTGACACTTAAATCTATACTCGATGTTAACAAATTTCTCTTCTTCAGAAACGATTTCCTTGCCATTGCCAGTCTACATTTTATATCCTCTCTACTTCGACCATCATCAGTTATTTTACTCCCTAAATAACAAAACTCCTTTACTACTTTAAGTGTCTCATTTCCTAATCTAATCCCCTCAGCATCACCCGATTTAATTTGACTACATTCCATTATCCTCGTTTTGCTTTTGTTGATGTTCATCTTATATCCTCCTTTCAAGACACTGTCCATTCCGTTCAACTGCTCTTCCAAGTCCTTTGCTGTCTCTGACAGAATTACAATGTCATCGGCGAACCTCAAAGTTTTTACTTCTTCTCCATGAATTTTAATACCTACTCCGAATTTTTCTTTTGTTTCCTTTACTGCTTGCTCAATATACAGATTGAATAACATCGGGGAGAGGCTACAACCCTGTCTCACTCCTTTCCCAACCGCTGCTTCCCTTTCATGCCCCTCGACTCTTATAACTGCCATCTGGTTTCTGTACAAATTGTAAATAGCCTTTCGCTCCCTGTATTTTACCCCTGCCACCTTCAGAATTTGAAAGAGAGTATTCCAGTTAACGTTGTCAAAAGCTTTCTCTAAGTCTACAAATGCTAGAAATGTAGGTTTGCCTTTTCTTAATCTTTCTGCTAAGATAAGTCGTAAGGTTAGTATTGCCTCACGTGTTCCAACATTTCTACGGAATCCAAACTGATCTTCCCCAAGGTCCGCTTCTACCAGTTTTTCCATTCGTCTATAAAGAATTCGCGTTAGTATTTTGCAGCTGTGACTTATTAAACTGATAGTTCGGTAATTTTCACATCTGTCAACACCTGCTTTCTTTGGTATTGGAATTATTATATTCTTCTTGAAGTCTGAGGGTATTTCGCCTGTCTCATACATTTTTTTCCTCACCAGATGGTAGAGTTTTGTCAGGACTGGCTCTCCCAAGGCCTTCAGTAGTTCTAATGGAATGTTGTCTACTCCCGGGGCCTTGTTTCGACTCAGGTCTTTCAGTGCTCTGTCAAACTCTTCACGCAGTATCGTATCTCCCATTTCATCTTCATCTACATCCTCTTCCATTTCCATAATATTGTCCTCAAGTACATCGCCCTTGTATAAACCCTCCTTCCACCTTTCTGCCTTCCCTTCTTTGCTTAGAACTGGGTTTCCATCTGAGCTCTTGATATTCATACAAGTGGTTCTCTTCTCTCCGAAGGTCTCTTTAATTTTCCTGTAGGCAGTATCTATCTTACCCCTAGTGAGACAAGCCTCTACATCCTTACATTTGTCCTCTAGCCATCCCTGCTTAGCCATTTTGCACTTTCTGTCGATCTCATTTTTGAGACGTTTGTATTCCCTTTTGCCTGCTTCATTTACTGCATTTTTATATTTTCTCCTTTCATCAATTAAATTCAATATTTCTTCTGTTACCCAAGGATTTCTATTAGCCCTCGTCTTTTTACCTACTTGATCCTCTGCTGCCTTCACTACTTCATCCCTCAGAGCTACCCATTCTTCTTCTACTGTATTTCTTTCCCCCATTCCTGTCAATTGTTCCCTTATGCTCTCCCTGAAACTCTCTACAACCTCTGGTTCTTTCAGTTTATCCAGGTCCCATCTCCTTAAATTCCCACCTTTTTGCAGTTTCTTCAGTTTCAATCTGCAGTTCATAACCAATAGATTGTGGTCAGAATCCACATCTGCCCCTGGAAATGTCTTACAATTTAAAACCTGGTTCCTAAATCTCTGTCTTACCATTATATAATCTATCTGATACCTATTAGTATCTCCAGGATTCTTCCAGGTATACAACCTTCTTTTATGATTCTTGAACCAAGTGTTAGCTATGATTAAGTTATGCTCTGTGCAAAATTCTACAAGGCGGCTTCCTCTTTCATTTCTTCCCCCCAATCCATATTCACCTACTATGTTTCCTTCTCTCCCTTTTCCTACTGACGAATTCCAGTCACCCATGACTATTAAATTTTCGTCTCCCTTCACTACCTGAATAATTTCTTTTATCTCGTCATACATTTCATCAATTTCTTCATCAGCTGCAGAGCTAGTTGGCATATAAACTTGTACTACTGTAGTAGGCATGGGCTTTGTGTCTATCTTGGCCACAATAATGCGTTCACTATGCTGTTTGTAGTAGCTAACCCGCACTCCTATTTTTTTATTGTTATGAAACTTGAATTAATTTACCCTATGTATATATACCTTTCATAACACTGCTCCCTCCTTCTGAAGAATTTGGCAGGTTTGTTATGGCAATTGACCATAATAACACAACAAATTCTTAATGTTACATAAGTATAGGCTAATAAAAGTTTGGGAACTAGAAAAACACAATAGTATCAGCAACTCACTCCTTAGAAAGTACATGGGAATAAAAGCAACCTGAGTTATTTAATACAGAGTTATAGAAAAACGTTACTAGGTATTTACAAACTTGTTGAGAAATGTAGTGCTTATGTGCACTAGTATGTGAGATCAAGTGTCCATTTATAATGCCTATTTCCATAGTTACGACTAATCATAGACATTGATACACAAAGCATAGTGTAACAGTACCACGAGTATAAAATATAAAGCAAAGAGTGAAAAGGGCAAGGATAAAGTAATGGCTAAGGTAAAGTTAAACTCAGTATGGTCTCCAAATCGAGAATCCATGGACATTGGTTCATATTTCATCAGAGGATTAAATTTTTAAGTCATGTTATCTTGAACTTTTTCCTTTTGTTAACATCACTAGGTATGTCAAAGTAGTGAGATTTGGCATAGAGCACACTCATTGGTGGCAGTGGTAGATATGAAACACAATGACAACTCAGCTAATTATATTATATTATTATATTAGTATATTAAGTGCTGCCTGGTGCAGTTTTGTGAGCAATCAATGGTATCATTACAGCTCTCTCATTTGTAGTGTGTAATAGTCGACATCAGTAAGATTGCATACATTAATATTGTTGCAGACAAGTAAACAAGTGCATGTTTCATGACTATCTCAGTGGATAAGGTAGAGAAGGAAAATAACATAAAGAGAAAATGGGACTTATTAGGCATTACAGACTTATAACATTGCAAAGTATTACAGTATTGGATATTAATGCAAAATCCTAAGCTTACACAAGCAAAGACTGCATTACTTATGACAGCACCATCAATAAATAATTGAGAAATTGTGTTCATGATTCATTATCTAACAACATGGTACATAGATTAAGATTTAGTTAAGGTATTCTAGTACTAAGCTATCGATAAATACATTTACTGGTAGTATCTGTCTGCAGAACAGTAGTGGTTATATATAGGATAACAGTGGCAATGCCACTAAGTAGACTTGAAAACTTAAGGTATATAGGCAATAATTCTAGAAAATGGTACATGAAGATTGAGAGAAATAAATGAAAAAATACATAGTTTATAATTAATCAGTCTATTTGCTGTCACAGGTAATAAGAAAGATCAGTATGGTAGAATATCTCTATAATTCATGAGCTCTGAAAATGGTATATGTTAGCAAATAATAGTCACTAGGTAATATACCACATACAGAGAAGTAAAAATGAAATAATAATAGCAGATGTAAGGAATGCACATAACCACTGGTAAAAGTAGGAAAATGGCAAAAGAAAGTGCACTTTTGATGGAAAAGAAAATCATTATTGTCTATAGTTGTCAAATTGGTCAGTCAAAATAAAGCAAGGTAAAAAAGTGCGATAACAAGAAAATGTCAAAGAAATCTGAATGACTTAACAACTATAGACATACAGTATAAGCATAGATTGCAAAGCATACAAAGGGAAAAAAAATAGGTGATGAGAAATGGCTTTTTGTACCTGTCAAGCATGAGGAAATTATTATACTGGAACTGTTAATGGCACAGTTAGTGCAATCAAAAGTAATATCAGCAGATGCTCAATGCCAGTGCACGTGTCATGTAAAATCATAATTATTTCAGAAAATTGCAGTATATCAAGAAGAACATGCATGACTATTCTACCATTCAAAAGCAAATCTTTTGTTTGTTGTAGAAGAAGTAATGCATGTGTGTACCAAGTAATGTCACGCTCTTCTACAATAGGTAAAACAACAGTATCTGTACCTCTGTTAATCCATTATTGTGTTTTTGTTAACTTCAAATCATCATAAAACATTTCTCATTGTAACAGTGTGACCTCTGTGTCATCAGTTTTCTTTGCCTTATCATTCACTAATAATTATTATTGTTATTAATAGAACATCATTGTGTCTTCATTATTATCACTTAATAAAATTTTACTATAATTAAACTGAAACATCTCTAGCATACATATAAAAATCGTTCCTACATGGTGTTCTTGATATTGCTATAATATTCATGTAGCATGCTGAAAAGGAACTTATTAGTAGCAGCATATAAATGAGATTGTAGTATATGGATGTTACACTTAAGTTTATACTTATGCTAACAACTTGTTCTGGAACAGTGAACGAGCTTGATGAGTAAATAGTAATGACAATATACAGTAAACATGTGAAATATTATCTGTACCTAGATGATGGCTATCTGTAAAAGCACAGTAGTGCATGAAATGGTAGTAAGTTACAAGACAAATAACAAATACATAGTGCATAGTGAAATAAATGTGCTAAAAGTAGAGAAAAATGAAAAAGGAATTATTATGTCATGGTTGACAGTGTAGTATCAAATATCATCTCAGTCAGGAAAAAGAAATGGTTTCATTCAACAAAATGTTTTCAGTTACTGATGTGATGTTCTCAAACTACTTCACAGCAACTCGAACTTGTTGCACCTATTTTTGGCTTTGTTGGAAAGATGATGACTACATACTAATACTTTTTGACCGATTTTAAATTCGTGGAGACGACTTACCTGTTTCTGTTGTTTCTTCCTGCGTTTAGATGCAAGCTTAATATTGCTGAGTGCAATGTCGATGACTTCATGGTTACGTAGTCACCGTGAAGCAGGAAATGCTAATAGTTCTTAATTTTGTTCGGCGGTCCAACATTCTTTAATACCATGTACAGACACAACAATATACAGTGAATTTGAACGGATTTAATAATTGCTTGAAACGTGTAAATATCTTCTTTATCCCAGTCTTTGTGTTTATTGTGGCAGTACTGGGGTCAAAGCTTGCCAATTTCTTTCATAATGCGTTCAGAAGAGTCTGATGAAGCAGGGTAACTGGATATGTCTGTAGTTGCAATCATCCTAGCTTCCACAGTGCGTGTCGATATAGCTGATCTGGATTGTGGTCCATTATCAGAAATAACTTTTTGTACATGACCAACAATGGGTAAAAAATGTTTTGAAAAAGTTGCTGAAACAATTTTGGATGTAGTATTACGTAATGGTCTGAAAACTACTGGTCAAAAATGTAAAAAATCCTCTTTTGCTTATGGGGATATCCACGGCGGCCATGTGACATAACTTAATTGATATAATGGGATATAATGGAGCGAAATAAGAAGTTGTCGATGACTTCAATTGCTGACAAAGTTTGCATGTTGCTAGTATACGTCGTATAAGTTTTTCACATTTGCAAAATAACAGGGAAAATGAGGAAACACTTTCGTGAACGATAATGTGGGTAATTTAAGTGCATGTACCAAAATAATTTGTTGACTAAACCTTAAGGTATAAATGAGACCTAACTGTCGCTGTGTGGATGTGTATGTCGATGGAGAATATTGTTATGTACTAAGCAGTGATGTCTAATTGTTGAATTGGTCTTCTCGTGCTAAAGATGCTTAATATTTACCCAGATACTGTCCTTATCCTATTCACTGGAATGTCTTTAAGAGACGAAGAAAAGAAGTTTTCAAACGTTACTTGCTATATCTACAAAATACGATAATTAGTTTGGCAAAAATGTGTAGCTATGTCTTGTTGTCTGGTAGTAAGAGAACAGGATAAATCATCAGCTAACACGTTTTCAGAACCAGGAATATGGGTTACAGTAAAGTCAAATTCTTGTAAATATAACTTCTATTGTCCAAGAAGGTCGTGAGAAAATTTAGTGGAAAGCAGGAATTGAACAGCATAGTGGACAGTATAAAATGTGGTATGTCTTCCATACAAAAAGTGTCTAAATTTGGTAAAAGCCCAAACGACAGATAAGGTTTCCAACTCTGTAATCGAATAGTTGCGTTTTGCAGCAGATGGAATGTGGCTCGCAAATGCAATGCTTTCAGTAACAATAATACCATCTTTTCCTGTCTCTTGGAAAATGTATACGTCGAGAGCTGTTTTGGAACTCTCAGTGGCGATAGAAAAGTTCTTAGTGGGAGCAGGGTATGATAGTATCAGTGCATTCAAGAGACATGCTTAAGGTTCAGATAGTATTTTTGCCTGTTAATTGACATAATCTCGAGGTATCCAGTGCAAAATAATAAATGAGGCGACGAAGAAGTTAATCAGCCGCAGGAAACTATGAAGTTGCTTTTTTAGAGCATGAATCGTAATATCTCGAATTGCTTTAAGTTTTTCTGGATCGGGCGCTATGTCGTTGGCAGAAATGATATGACCTAGAAATTTAATAGAAACTTTACCAAAGTGGGATTTACTCAGATTAACTGTGAGGCCTTGCTAAAGAATGTCTGAAGTAAAGCTTGAAGAGTATTTTTATGCTGACCAGGTGGGTTCCACAATTAAAATGTCATCAACATACGTGGTTATTCTGTCTTTAAATTCAGCCAGTATTACTGTGTTCATACCTCGTATGAATACAGCAGAAGATGTTCTCAAACCATATGGAAGTTTACAAAACTGATAGCAATTGCCAAAACAGAGAAATGTCATGTATTCTCTACAGATGGGATGAAATTCAATCTGCCAAAACCCTATTTCAGATCTAGTGTTGAATAAACAGATGTACCAAGAAATTTCGGTAAAAGTTCGTCTAAAGCCTGTGGTCGATCAGTTTCCATTACTGTAATGTCGTTGATCTGGCGTAAACCGAGAACAAAGTGTAAAGATCGATCCTTTTTAATAAAAATGTGTAGTGGGCTTATGTACTGACTAACAGCTGGTTCTATAGTTCCTTAGTCGAGCATGGCTTGAAGTTCCTGTTTGATCTGGTCTCTATAAATAAATGGTACGGAACAATGTTTAGATGTGAAAGAATCCTGAGGTTTGACCTGGAATTCATATAAGAAACCTGCCGTAGTATCTGGAATGTTATCAAAGACTCGTGGATGATGTAGTAAACTGTCATGTAATTGCCTCTGTTCGTCATTAATTGTTGCTTGTTTTTCACTTACCTTGTTGGTAATTACTTGTTGAATGTAGTATTCTATATCTTCTGGTACATTATTGCAATGAAAATGAGTGTCAGTGTAAAAAGATGTATGCAAATTCGTATTTTTGACCAGAAATAAGTTCAGTTCTATTGACGTTTTATTCCTCAGAGGACAAATTTAGTGAAATTCGCTAGCAACCTGTTGTCATTTTCATCTAATATGAGGTACGAGTTTTTCAAATCCAAAATAGCTTTATGTTCGATCAGACAGTCCATACCTAACATTACGTCGGTGGTGAGTAAGGGAACAATCGAAAAATTAGAATAAAATGTGTGACCATGTACAGAGAAAAGTAAATGTGTTTGAAGTTTTACGTCGACGCTTCTGCTAGAAACTGTGCCACGTACTTTTGTTTTGCTCAGTGGAAAAGTCGGACAGGAATTATCGTGGTTACACTTATTAAATGTAGCATCACTCATCACAGTATTATAACAGGCGAATCTGAATCTATCACAGCAGTAAATTTATGAGTGCCTATTTGTATTTCAGTGCTAGGGTGTGAGGCTGTCTTCTTAGTCTGGTTCTTTTCTTGTAAAAGCGTTTCTCTATCGTCGTCGAAAGTAATTACATTTTCAGTTACTGTTTCGTGAGGCTCTAACTGTTGATCGTCGTTGCAGGCTAAAGCAACGGGGTTGTCCTTTAGTCATGTAGTATTCTGAATTTGATTATTTGTCGAAGCTTGTTGTGGCATCTCAATAATTTCTACAGTTCTGCTACCGTAGTCATTAGGGTTTAAGGTGGGTGTAAACGTACGTCAGGTTCATTCATAATAAGTGGAGGTTGTAGTCGAAATTGTCCTTGATTCTGGAGAAAATTGTTTTTTCCATAATTATGCTGAAAATTCTGACTGTGACCTCCTCGTTTATTGCTGTAATCAGCCTGATACGGAATATTTCAGTTGAAATGCGACATCTAGTTTCTATACACGAAATTATTGCCTTCTGACGTAGTATCATTGCTACGCTGTTGCGTGTTCACGAAAGTCTGCGGCGAACCATTGAAGCTGAGTTGACTTGCTGAGAATATTGTTGTCCGGAATTTCAAACTTGCTTGTTTTGTTGGTGAATTTGTTATGGATAATTCTGGTTGTTGCTACCAAACAGTTAGTACTGTTGTTGGTTTTGTGAACACTGATTATTGAAATTTGACGTCTATGAAAACTATTCTGAAAGCAATTGCCGTTCCGCATTTGTGAAATGTGCCGTCTGATTAATTGCGACATCGGCAGGTAAAGCAAAATTCAAGGTAGTTTGACTGTTTGGCATTGAAGATGCACTTTCACTGACTGCCGGGTAATGCATTGTCGTCAATGCAGTATTGTCAGTATTGGTGTTTGCAACGTCTCCTGGCAAAACACGTGTTATATGTGGTAAAAAAAAGAAAAGAATAATTGAACTGGATGATTGTAATAGCGTGGACAATGATTGTGTGAACTTTATGTAATAAAGAGAAACCTTTATATGTCATGTTTTATTCTTGTATAGAATTATGTACCGATTTTTTTAAGATAATATCTGTGTCGGCGAGTACTGAAGCCGATCAAACAAAGCTGAAAATATATCAAACTGAGTATAAATAGTATCGCTCGAGCATTCATTTCTCTGTCGTCTTTGGGAGTTACGTGAGTAGGAAGAGCCTGTGACACTATATTGTATGCTTGTGTAGCATTCTTTCGTCAAGATTGAGAGAAGGACGCCATTAGGCATAGATTTGTAAAGCTGTGTAAAAATTTAATCTGTCTAAATGTTTTGAATAGAGTTATTTAGTGAAAACTTGCATTATGATTTGTAATAAGCTTGCCTGGTATTTTATCCCATCCTTTTAAGACATTTTCAGCTATTTAAATATTATTCGTGGTGCAGAGTTGCGCTACGAACGAACGAGCCGCTGCCTCGGCGCATTCAAACTGCATTAAATGAAACCAATCATACCGCAAAGAAGCGGACAGGTAATAGTGAACTAAAATTATTTCTTTAAGCTTTCGGGATTGCAGGACAGAGCAGCAGATTTTATGATATGTTTTACGGGCGGACGCTGGCTGTGGATGATATATTATTAACAGTGCTAAAAGATAATTTACCTTCATGACATAAAAGAAATCCTGCTGTGCGTAGTTCTGGTCTGGCAAACATTATAGTAATTTTTTTTCCTCTGATAACAGTCTCATGTTATCGTGTTAGTCGTGGTACTTATTGGTGTCTTACTGTTAACAAAAATCGCCTGCAAAATTTTGATGTTGAACAAACATTGCGTACTGTAACATCAGTATCGATAACGAAATAATTTTCAGTAACTTTTTCAATAACTGTAAAGTAAGAAAGATATGTTGAACTTTATAACGAGTTACAGTAACGAAACACTGTTCCCTTTATAGAAAACCAGATCGAGAATAATAAGAACATAATATATATTGTTTTGTTAAAAATTAATGATCCAAAGAGAGTCACAGAACAGCATACCTAAAAGGTATTTCAGGACTCTTTTCGTAGCAATATATTAATCTCAACCATTTATCAATATATTAGTTGTTACGCGAGCAATAACAAAGAGAATGCGAAATGTTCATTGCAACAGAGTCATTTGGCAAATGAGTATTTTCGGTATTGTCCATGGCAGAGCTATGCCTAGCGCAAACAACAAACAAATAGACAAGAAATAAAGAGCAACTTGCCGTTGTCCTGTTAGGAATGATTGACACGGGTTAGTAAACACGCAGCACAAAATTGCTAACTGCAGTTACGAACTGAGTAGCAAAGAGCAGAGCGTATGCCTGACTATATTATTTCAAAATACTCCAAAAAGAATTTCGAACTGCACAAAGTTGTCGCCAAATGAAACGTACGTTTGAAATAAGATTGAAATTGCGTAGAGTGGGAAAGGCATGTGAACGTATATTTTACCTCGTCGCTTATGCGCTTTGCCCTGTACTGAACTTTTCTGATTGCGAGAATGTAAATTTCATTCAGCTGCGAAATGTAAATTGTCAATAACTTATACCGAAGCAAAATTGCATGAATTTACTTAACATGGGTACTGTATCTGATGCAACACTATTGACTTCATATTAGCCATAATAATAAAACAAAACTTGATCAATTTGAAAATGATGCTTCCTGTGCTGAGTGAATGTTATCCCCGAAATAATAAAATTTCTCACCTTTATTTACATAATGGTAACACTCTTCGCACTGCTCTCTCTTAGTATTTTAAATTGTTAGCTAGCAAACAGCTAATGTGCAAGGCTGTTGCTTGGCATAAATTTTAATTAAATCGAATATGACTGAGACAATAAATTCTTGGGAAAAATAGTTCATCAAAGATGACATGGATCAGAGAACTTGTATTGTCTTGGGATAAGTAACAATATGGCATTAACTTCACAACTTATATTTTGACTCTTTGAAAATTAATAATGCTCGCAATTAACACACTCAAATAACTGATTATACATTAAAAATTAGCCTTACAAAATCATTGGATGTGAGTGCTATGCATTGTCTCGGTCAACACTTCTGAAAACGCGCATTGTGCTAGTAACAAAAAACTTTCTTTACCTTAATTATTCCCAACTTCTGTAGATTCCTTTTGCAGTTATCAAACATCATAGTATCTTGCAAATAAGAAAATCTTTACTGCCTGTAGCGAGTAAGTATATATCCAGCACACATCAGGTGCAACACGTCTTTACGCTTGAGAATCCTTCGTAACTCTCTCGATCTAAAGTTACTCTGACACATTACCCGTAACACCTTGACTCAGTGATCGCTAGTAAGCAGCGACGCTACTAAACAATCGATACTACATTTGACTATCTCTAGTTCAATACAGTACTTCCTCAAAAAACTTGAATTAATTTACTCTGTGTATATACCTTTAAATAGCCTTTCTGAGCAATTGGCATCAGTCAGTGTTGAGCTACTTACGAAATATTCTGCTTTTTATGGAATGCTTATAGCAGCAAGTTTGTGTGTAGTATAAAGCGCGATCGACAAAAGATCACTTTGATATTTTGTGTGTTTCTGTAAGCTATGGGTGCGTGTCGCATGTTAAGTAAGACTTTATATACGAATACTGCTCTAAGTAGTCAACCCTCAAAAAGCCACTAGTTTTGTAATTTCCGTACATGTATGATTATTCACACCTACATTTACACTAAACAAGCCACTTCATGGTGTGTGACTTACGGCCCTTCTGTTACCACCAACTGATTCATCCTTCTCTGTTACATTCGCAAATGGCGCTTTGGAAGAAGGGTTGTCGGTAAGTTTCTGTATTAGTTACAATTTCTAGAATTTTCTCGTTGTGGTCATTTCGCGAGACGTATGTGAGAGGAACCAATATGCTGTTTGACTCTTCCCGGAACACACTCTCTCGTCATTTGAATGGTGAACTTCTTCTTGATCCTCAACGCTTCTCTTCTAGCGTCTGCCAGTGGAGTTTGTTCAATATCTCTGTCACACTCTCGCGCCGTTTACATGATCCCGTGACGAAACGCAGCTATCTTCGTTGAGTCTTGCTTCGTTAGTCTTGTCTGGGGGCTTCAAAAACTTTATAAACTAAAACATTATCGGAACATTACACGCTGGCTAGAAGTTCTGAACTGAAAACACGAGAGTTACGGAAAAATTTGTTGATTGAAAACACAGTATACTGGCATATAAATGAAGCGTGTTACCATGATCGATTATATTCCAATAGAAAGTTTACAAATGTCATGTCCAATAATAAACTGAAGGTGAAAGACGAGGCATCTCATAGGGCAGCGAAGCGAAAAGGGAGCTGCAGAAGTATAGGACAACTGACGTAAACCACATGCTCTTAACTCGCATTGTGAGCACTCAGTGAATTTTATTTTTATTTGAAATAAAGGCAATTCCTTAAAGTTTTTATTTTTACAGGTGGAGGATTCAAACTACGCAAATTAGACGTATTTGTTAATTTTTCACTGCCTTTAAAAATATGTAAACAAGAACAAAAATCTACGATGCTCAATATACAGTAAGGTTGCTTATTACATATGTTTAATGTTTTCTATTGTATAACACTTAACACATGCTGAAATGTATTACATTAACGTGTTTTAAGCCTTAATTTTTGTTAATTTTTTATGACGGAGGAATTCTTGTACACTGTTTTAATGTATTCATCTATGGCTTACGCACGTGATTATACAAAAACAGGTTTCACACCACATTCTCGTATTTTACATTAGTTTTGCACCGCTGTTGACAATCTGCACTTTGCGCCACCGGTTATGTATGAGTTCACAATTTTTGTTATCCTTTGTACAATCTTTGTATGTAGTGTTTGTAATATCACTCTTTTGCAGCTTAGAAACGAAAATCAATGGGAGCGCAGACTGAAACCGGTAGTCGCTAATAAAAAGTTGCTGTCCAGAGAGGTGTTTGTTTATGTATTATAACGAAAGGTATCATGGTTCCTAAGAAAAAGAATCAGTCAGATTTATACACGGATGAATGGTAACCCGTGAGGTCTGAAGATAGCTCAGATTACTAGAAACAAAATCAGCTGTTACTCGTTAAAGTGTTCAAGAAACACTTTGTTCAGCCCGTCGGTGGACGCCATTTTAAATGCTATGTCCTGTTGTTTTACGCCCTCAGTGTTACGCTAACTTACGTTAGTCACAATTCTTAATTATGAAGACTAGCATTTGACTTCTTTGTTCGTAATGTAAATCAAGTAAACGGATCAGTGCGACAACTGCAATTCAGTCAGTTGGGTATGTTACAGCTACTCCCATTTTCATAAAGTAGACTTTCCCAGATCAAGCTAGATTCGCTGTAGTTATCCTCCGGAAACATGTTCAGAGATATTACGGTATATTGATATTTTTTTACCTTTTAACCGTCTAATTACAACTGAATGAGACACAATTTTCGTGCCATATGCGTTTGCCTTCATTCTTTGTAAGGCATCTTCAGTGGCCTGGAATATGTACATATTATTCATACTATTTAGTTTACATTTTGGGACAAGTTACATGTAGGTAGTAAATAGTTCTGGGATTGGCGTTTCCATGACATAGTAATAATAAGAGGGGCAGCAGCCTTTTCAGTAGTTGCAGGGGCAACAGTCTGGATGATTGATCTGGCCTTGTAACACTAACCAAAACAGCCTTGCTGTGCAGGTACTGCGAACGGCTGAAAGCAAGGGGAAACTACAGCCGTAATTTTTCCCGAGGGCATGCAGCTTTACTGCATGGTTAAATGATGATGGCGTCCTCTTGGGTAAAATATTCTGGAGGTAAAACAGTCCCCCATTCGTATCCCCGGGCGGTGACTACTCAAGAGGACGTCGTTATCAGGAGAAAGAAAACTGGAGTTCTGCGGATCGGAGCGTGGAACGTCAGATCCCTTAATCGGGCAGGTAGGTTAGAAAATTTAAAAAGGGAAATGGATAGGTTAAAGTTAGATATAGTGGGAATTAGCGAAGTTCGGTGGCAAGAGGAACAAGACTTTTGGTCAGGTGAAAAAAGGGCTATAAATACAAATTCAAATAGGGATAATGCAGGAGTAGGTTTAATAATGAATAAAAAAATAGGAGTGTTGGTAAGCTACTACAAACAGCATAGTGAACGCATTATAGCGGCCAAGATAGACACGAAGCCCACACCCACTACAGTAGTACAAGTTTATATGCCAAATGGCTCTTCAGATGACGAATAAATTGAAGAAATGTATGATAAGATAAAAGAAATTATTCAGATAGTGAAGGGAGATAAAAATTTAATAGTCATGGGTGACTGGAATAGTAGGAAAGGGAGGGAAGGAAACGTAGAAGGTGAATATTGATTGGGGGGAAGAAATGAATGAGGAAGCCGCCTGGTAGAATTATGCACAGAGCATAACTTAATCACAGCTAACACTTAGTTCAAGAATCATAAAATAAGATTGTATACATGGAAAATGCCTGGAGATACTGAAAGGTTTCAGATAGATTATATAATGGTAAGACAGACATTTAGGAACCAGGTTATAAATTGTAAGACATTACCAGGGGCAGATGTTGACTCTGGCAACAATCTGTTGGTTATGAACTGTAGATTAAAGCCGTCCGGAGTGGCCGAGGGGTTCTAGGCGCTACAGTCTGGAACCGCGCGATCGCTACGGTCACAGGTTCGAATCCTGCGTCGGGTATGGATGTGTGTGATGTCCTTAGGTTAGTTAGGTTTAAGAAGTTCTAAGTTCTAGGGAACTGATGACCTCAGAAGTTAAGTCCTATAGTGCTCAGAGCCATTTGAACCATTTGTAGATTAAAATTGAAGAAACTGCAAAAAGGTGGGAATTTAAGGAGATGGGACCTGGATAAACTGAAAGAACCAGAGGATCTACAGATTTTCAGGGAGAGCATAAGGGAATAATTGACAAGAATTGGGGAAAGAAATACAGTAGAAGAAGAATTGGTTGCTTTGAGGCATGAAGTAGTGAAGGCAGCAGACGATCAGGTAGGTAAAAAGACGAGGGCTAGTAGAAATCCTTGGGTAATAGAAGAAATTTTGAATTTAATTGATGAAAGGAGAACATATAAAAATGCAGTAAATGAAGCAGGCAAAAAGGAATACAAACGTCTCAAAAATGATGTCGACAGGAAGTGCAAAATGGCTAAGCCGGCATGGCTTATCTCACTAGGGGTAAGATAGATACTGCTTACAGGAAAATTAAAGAGACCTTTGGAGAAAAGAGAACCACTTGTATGAATATCAAGAGCTCAGATGGAAACCCAGTTCTAAGCAAAGAAGGGAAAGCAGAAATGTGGAAGGAGTATATAGAGGGTCTATATAAGGGCGATGTACTTCAGGGCAATATTATGGAAATGTAAGAGGATGTATATGAAGATGAAATGGGAGATATGATACTGCGTGAAGAGTTTGACAGAGCACTGAAAGACCTAAGTCTAAACAAGGCCCCGGGAGTAGACAACATTTCATTGGAACTACTGACGGCCTTGGGAGAGCCAGTCCTGACAAAACTCTACCATCTGGTGAACAAAATGTATGAGACAGGCGAATTACCCTCAGACTTCAAGAAGAATATAATAATTCCAATACCAAAGAAAGCAGGTGTTGACAGATTTGAAAATAACCGAACTATCAGTTTAATAAGCAACGGCTACAAAATACTAACACGATTTTTTTACAGACGAATGGAAAAACTGGTAGTAGCCGACCTTGGGGAAGATAAGTTTGGATTCCGTGGAAATGTTGGAATACGTGAGGCAATACTGACTTGGAATACGTGAGGCAATACTGACCTTACGACTTATCTTAGAAGAAAGATTAAGGAAAGGCAAACCTACGTTTCTAGCATTTGTAGACTTAGAGAAAACTTTTGAAAATGTTGACTGGAATACTGTCTTTCAAATTTTAGAGATGGCAGGGGTAAAATGCAGGGAACGAAAAGGTATTTACAATTTGTACAGAAACCAGATGGCAGTAATAAGAGTCGAGGGGCATGGAAGGGAAGCA
This sequence comes from Schistocerca piceifrons, assembly GCF_021461385.2. Lineage (NCBI taxonomy): Eukaryota > Metazoa > Arthropoda > Insecta > Orthoptera > Acrididae > Schistocerca > Schistocerca piceifrons. Next base: position 772,780,223 of record NC_060140.1, on the reverse strand, counting down.
GTGGTTGGGAAGGGAGTAAGACAGGATTGTAGCCTGTCCCCGATGTTATTCAATCTGTATATTGAGCAAGCAATGAAGGAAACAAAAGGAAAATTCGGAGTAGGAATCAAAATCCACAGAGAAGAAATAAAGTTTGAGGTTCGCCGATGACATTGTAATTCTGTCAGGGACAGCAAAGGACTTGGAAGAGCAGCTGAACGGAATGGACAGTGTCTTGAAAGGAGGATATAAGATGAACATCAACAAATGCAAAACGAGGATAATGGAATGTAATCGAATTAAATCTGATGATGCTGCGGGAATTAGATTAGGAAAAGAGACGCTTAAAGTAGTAATGGAGTTTTGCTATTTGGGGAGCAAAATAACTGATGATGGTCGAAGTAGAGAGGATATAAAATGTAGACTGGCAATGGCAAAGAAAGAGTTTCTGAAGAAGAGAAAGTTGTTAACATCGAGTATAGACTTAAGTGTCATAAAATCTTTTCTGGAAGTATTTGTATGGAGTGTAGCTATGTATGGAAGTGAAACATGGACGATAAATAGTTTGGACAAGAAGAGAATAGAAGCTTTCGAAATGTGGTGCTACAGAAGAATGCTGAAGATTAGATGGGTAGATCACATAACTAATGAGGAGGTATTGAATAGAATTGGGGAGAACAGGAGCTTGTGGCACAACTTGAAGAAGGGATCGGTTGGTAGGACATGTTCTGAGGCATCTAGGGATCACCAATTTAGTATTAGAGGGCAGCGTGGAGGGTAAAAATCGTAGAGGGAAACCTAGAGATGAATACACTAAGCAGATCCAGAAGGATGTAGGCTGCAGTAGGTACTGGGAGATGAAGAAGCTTGCACAGGATAGAGTAGCATGGAGAGCTGCATCAAACCAGTCCCTGAAGACCACAACAACAATAACTGTAATAATTTAAAATTCTACTTACAGGTTCCGTGGATGTAGTTCTACATGATGTGCCTTTGTTCCATTTTTTGGCGTTTTTCTTCTTATTATTGTACCTGCCGTTTACCAGACTTCACATCATTAGGAACTGAACACTTACTTTAATGCTATGTATCGTTTGGTGTTGCCGACTGTCAAATGTTTGTAGGATGTTTGTTGTGGTTTTTAATCCTCTGCAAATGTGGACTGCTTTGTTTCTTATTTCCAGTACCTGATGTGGTCTTTGTACTGTGTCTTAGTACTCTTGACGTCATCCCTGTGTATACTGCATCACAACTTTGACGTTCAGGTTTGTATATTCCTGATTTCTGTAATTTTTCCTCCTTTATTGTTGGTTGGCTTAAGTTTGATTGGATGGTTTACACAGTTTTATATGCTATTTTAAGACCTGTTCCTTTAGGATGTTTGCCACTCTGTGTACTAATTTGTGTGTGTAAGTGATAGTGTACCATCTGCCTCTGTTCTGTGTGATGTTGTCATTGTTTATGTGAGTTGAGTGTGTTTGTGAGTTTGCAACTTGTGAGTCATCTAGCACTCTGGAAGTACTGGATATGTTGTGTTTGTGTTGTATTTGTGTTTTTAGTTTTTGATTGAGTCTTTGTGCTACATGTGTGTCATATCCATTACTTCTAGCTATTTGTATGATTGTACTCATTTCCTTTTCATAGTTTCTCCTGTTGAGCGGAATCCTGTTTACTCTTTACAACATATGTCTCAGTGCTGCATGCTTCTGGTTGTGGGGATGATTAATGTAAAATGTATTATTGTGTCTGTGGCGTTGGTTTTCTGAAAATGTTAAATGTGTGTTCTCCATTTTCTTTCATTACTATTACGTCAAGAAAATTTATTTCATCTTCCTTTCCCTTTACAAGCTTGAATTTTATGTTCTTGTGCGCTTTTTGTTGAATTCAGAGAACAGTTCATCTATGTTTTTCATTTGGGTCAACTAACAGACAAATAATGTCACCCACTTATCTGTATCAATATATGATTTTAAATCTTTCATAACCAGGTACCTTTCAAATATTTGATTTTCTAAATGACTAACAAAAACGTTGGCTAATGTTCCTGAAATTGGGAATCCCATGGGCAGTCCGTCACTTTGGATATAATATTCATTCTGAAACTGGAAGAAGATTTTTTTTTTTTGTTACCAACCTCAGCACATTTGTTATTTCTGTTACTGTTTCTGTGGTGAGGGTGCTGTGGGATGTTAGATTTTCTCTATGATTTGTGAAAGTGATGGAGCTATGAATGTTTTTTATGTCGAATGAAATCAGTGATGCTGGATGTGTTCTATTAGATCTCTTGTGTTTGTCACTGTTCTGTTGTTTTCTATTTTTGAAGATGTTTGGCTGTGTGGTACGTCGGGCCTTTCCTGAAGTTAATAACGGCTCTCACTGTCGAAAGTTTTTATATATCTTTGGTTGGCTGTGAAGTATCGGTGCTTGTCTGTTCTTTGTGTTATGTAGTATCTCTGTTTATCAGTGAGCACATATTCACTGTTTTTCAGTGTTCGCTTCAGGTTTGCAAGAAATCGTGTAGTTGGGTGTGATTCCAGTTTTAGTATGGACATATCCTCTCTCTCTCTCTCTCTCTCTCTCTCTCTCTCTCTCTGTCTCCCTCCCCCCCCCCTCTCTCTCTTCCCCTCTGATCACGTGCATACACACACACAAAATTATTAAAAAAAATATAATCGTACAAATATAAGTACACCCACACACTGACACACACATATCACAGATATCTCAAGATTACACTCAGTAGTTAACAATAACACTCTACCTTTGACAATAACATTCGACAGTCGGCAACACCAACCAAAACAGAGCATCAAAACAAGTCTTCAGTTCCTAGTCCTGTGAAATCTGGACAACAGCAATTATAGTAATAAGAGAAACAGTACCAAAATGGAACAAAGGCATGGCATGTAGAACTACGTCCATGGAACCTGTAAGAAGCCACTGAAGTTGCCTTACATAGAACAAGCGCCAAATGCGTATGGCACGAAAATTGTGTCTCATTCAGTTGTTATAAATCGATTCACAAGTAAAAATTATCAACAACCGAAACATTACACGCATCTAGGATGGCAGGACTACGAAAGTCGGAAGTATTTTGAAATAATTGATATCTCTCCATCGCAAGCAAAGAATAATAAGAAAACGATAGTATGTCCATAGTGTTAATAACGATCTCAGGGTTGCGTTCACTATATTATTTCTACTTCTTTTCTTCTTCATCCTTGGCTTTTCCCGTCCTTCTATGATATCGGCATTGTTGTATGTGTTGAGGCAATGTTAGTGGCAGGCTGCAACCGACTGTCCTATTGTCGCCACCACTCTCTTTGGAAGGGAATTTACAAATGTGAGAACATTTCTTAAATTTTTACTTACCCTTTACGTGAGGCGGTTTGTGGGTACCACCCCGGTATTTAATTAACTGGCAATGAGAGACCCCCTAAAAACCACATACAGCCTGGTCGGCCCACAAACCCTCGTACTTAATTCGCAAGGCGGATTCGACCCGGGGTCGTCTCCCAAATGTAGGAAGCGCTGAACTGACGAGCACGGCTACACGGGCGATGTTCTGAGTATTATTTATTGCTTTTTTGCTGCCATGCGGACTTTTATTTGAACGGTGTAGAACTTGTTGTTGCGAAGTGGAAAGGATTGTCCGTGGTATGGGTATTATGTGATGTCCATGGTTCAATCTGAGGAACAGCAGTATCTTGGGGCAACAGATGACGTATATTGTAGTAGCCAGGTTGGGATGGACAAGGCATGTAGTGGTTATGATTAAGTAAATGCACTCAAAATCAGCCTTTGAGCATTCGCTGAAGTCCCCTTCGTCCGGCCTAGTGGCAATGTCTCCAGTTTAGGAGGATCCGTCCCCTAATATTCAGACATATTTGCTTGGGTCATATTATTACAGGTGATTGGTCAATTTGGGTTGTTTACTCACTTATGCAATTATTCGTTGACAATCTTCATAGTTGTAAAATCATCTTTCCTTTCGACATTAGAAGAATGCAAACTGATCAAGAACATTTCTAAAAGCACCCTCTCACAATCCTGTGGGATGTTAAGTTTACTAATGCTTGCATAATGCTATGTCCCGCTGAGATAAACATTGTCAGGTGCCTTTGTGAGTTGGGGTGATTGATATAGTAGTGTGCATACCCCTGAAATGCAAAATTAATTTCCTCGTTATCGCGAAACGGAGTGAAGCTCCTTTAGCAACCATGCGAACCAACTTTTAAAAGGTAATGAAACAAGTCACGCAACGGATAGTGAATTATTAAATCTGAAACATGGGTAGGCCCACCTTCAAAAGTTGATAGTCATGAGTGAAATACACAGGTAAACCGTCACACGACAGCATGCTTTAGTTAAGGTTCGCATCTAAGTACACTACTGGACATTAAAACTTCTACACCACGAAGATGACTTGCTACAGACGCGAAATTTAACCGACAGGAAGAAGATGCTGTGATATGCAAATGATTAGCTTTTCAGAGCAATCACACAAGCTTGGCGCCGGTGGCGACACCTACAACGTGCTAACGTGAGGAAAGTTTCCAATCGATTTCTCATACACAAACAGCAGTTGACCGGCTTTGCCTGGTGAAACGTTGTTGTGATGCCTCGTGTAAGGAGGAGAAATGCGTACCATCACGTTTCCCACTTTGATAAAGGTCGGATTGTAGCCTATCGCGATTGCGGTTTATCGTATCTCGACACTGCTGCTCGCGTTGGTCGATATCCAATGACTGATAGCAGAATATGGAATCGGTTGGTTCAGGAGGGTAATACGGAACGCCGTACTGGATCCCAACGGCCTCGTATCACTAGCAGTCGAGATGACAGACATCTTATTCGCATGGCTGTAACGGACCGCGCAGCCTCGTCTCGATCCCTGAGTCAACAGATGGGGACGTTTGTAAGACAACAACCATGTGCACGAACAGTTCGACGACGTTTGCAGCAGCTTGGACTATCAGCTCGGAGACCATGGCTGCGGTTACCCTTGACGCTGTATCACAGGCAGGAGCGCCTGCGATGGTGTATCCCACGACGAACTTGAGTGCACGAATGGGAAAATGTCATTTTTTCGGACGAATCCAGGTTCTGTTTACAGCATCATGATGGTCGTGTCCGTGTTTTGGGACATCGCGGTAAACGTACGTTGGAAGCGTGTATTCGTCATCGCCATACTGGCGTATCACCCGGCGTGATGGTATGGGGTGCCATTGGTTACACATCTCGGTCACCTCTTTTTCGCATTGACGGCACTTTGAACCGTGGACGTTACATTTCAGATGTGTTACGAGCCGTGGCTCTACCCTTCACTCGATCCCTGCGAAACCCTACATTTCAGCAGGATAATGCACAACCGCATGTTGCAGGTCCTGTACGGGCCTTTCTGGGTACAGAAAATGTTCGACTGCTGCCCTGGCCAGCACATTCTCCTGATCTCTGACCAATTGAAAACGTCTGGTCAATGGTGGCCGAGCTCCTGGCTCGTCACAATACGCCAGTCACTACTCTTGATGAACTGTGGTATCATGTTGAAGCTGCATGGGCAGCTGTACCTGTACACGCCATCCAAGCTCTGTTTGACTCAATGTCCAGGCGTATCAAGGCCGTTATTACGGCCAGAGGTGGTTGTTCTGGGTACTGATTTCTCAGGATCTATGCACCCAAATTGCGTGAAAATGTAATCATATGTCAGTTCTAGTATAATATATTTGTCCATTGAATACCCGTTTATCATCAGCATTTCTTCTTGGTGCAGCAATTTTAAAGGCCAGTATTGTATTAAATGAAAATGTATGCGTATAAGAGATGCCATTTATTCCCTTTAATGACAACCTTCAACAAGACAGTAATGAATGCAAAGATAGAGAACAGTTATGTTAATGACCAACCTTGGTAACAACTTTAGGACAGCGTAATGAATATTGCCAATGGTCAAGCGAAGAGCATATCAGAAAGTGCTAATGAAAAGTGAAAGTGGAAGAACAAACACCGTTCACAGGTACAAAGTGCATCCTGCAAATCCAAAAATTAAGTGCGTTCATCAATTACCGTCGGCCTCGACGGCACCGGTTGTAGCTCCGATCCCATCTTTCCAAACCGGAAAAGACGACTAGGACATATATTTTCTACGGCTACGTCACCGCTTCCCAGCTATTAAGAATAGAGTTCTGTAAATTCAGAAGTGCCTCTTTTTGTGCGGGTCCTCTCGAAATGTTTGATTCGTAATTTCCACTCATTATGCGACCAGAATAGGCTTTCGTTTCTAGACTGTGTGAAATGATATCAGATTGCTATAGTCACAATGCCCACATAGCGTTCGCTAGTCGTGCACCTTTTCGGGATCGAACATCACCTTCCGGATCGTATCAGCAATGGATCGTGGAGCTAAAGGACTTAAGACGTCGTTTGGTACCCCCCTCTCCCAGGCAGTGAGGTTCGCACACAGGCTTTAATAAGTTCGGATCTTTCATTACGAGAACTCAACGTTGCACAAAATTTCGAACCTGAATAAAATCTGCTAAAGCAGTTACCAGTTTCCTCATTTACTTCGGCAATGCTAAACAAACGGCTCTCTCCATGAGAGCACATCCGACAGCATGCGTTGGTACTAGTAAGCAACCCCTTCCCTGGCAAGGTTCACAGCTGCATACGTAAGCAACCTCTCCTCTGAAACTCCTCGCAGATTAAACCTGTGTGCCGGACCGAGACTCGAACTCGGAACCTTTGCCTTTCGCGGGCAAGTGCTCGACCAACTGAGCTGCCCAAGCATGATTCACGCCCCGTCCTCACAGCTTTACTTCTGCCAGTACCTCGTCTCCTACCTTCCCAACTTTACTGAAGCTCTCCTGTGAACCATGCAGAACTAGCACTCCTGAAAGAAAGGATATTGCGGAGACATGGGTTAGCCACAGCCTGGAAATACTGGCAGAAGTGAAGCTGTGAGGACGGGGCGTGAATTATGCTTGGGTAGCTTGGATGGTAGAGCACTTGCCCTCGAAAGGAAAAGGTCCCGAGTTCGAGTCTCGGTCCGGCACACAGTTTTAATGTGCCAGGAAGTTTCATATCAGCGCACACTCCGCTGCAGAGTGAAAATCTCATTCTGGAAACCTCTCCTCTTTTTACGTCCGTCTACCGCTAGCAGCAGCTGCGGTCCTGCCCACACTGTTTTCTACAGCATCCTCACCACCGATGCCCCAAGTATGATGAACAGCGTTTTCGCTGTAGGAAATACGGCTACATAAGTAGTGTCTGCAATTCTTCATTCATGACTGAATGTCACCAGGAGTAGGATTCGGTGAGCCACAACGAAACTGTGGTAAACCTGCGTCAGGCACTCCACGCGAGTTACTGAACTAAAAATTTTTGACGAATTGATTGTGTTTCAAGTTGATACACACACTTCAGATTTCCTGATAAATTGGGCTCTCTCGTAGTGCAAACTTGTTCAAAGGAAGGTATGACCTACAGGGGCTACGAACTTCATATTCGAGCAGCTTTTCAAACGAAGGTGACATCGAAATGCGCGCCATGGAGCAACATCTTTCAAGTGATTCAAATGGCTCTAACCACTATGGGACTTAACATCTGAGGTCATCAGTCCCCCAGACTTAGAATTACTTAAACCTAAGGGCATCACACACATCCATGCCCGCGGCAGGATTCGAACCTGCGACCGTAACAGTCGCGCGGTTCCGGACTGAAGCGCCTAGAACCGCTCGGACACCGCATCCGGACCCTTACCTGTTCGCTGAAAAAATATTAAGAAAGACAAATGGCGCACGCATTGCAGTATTTAATACGTACCTTTCTTTCAAAACAAACAGCAGAAGAAAATGGGACTAGATCCCATGAGAAAACCTAGTAATAATGTGGATGGACAAAGTCACGAGGTTGTACGTATGGACAATGGGTGTTCTCTGATCCTATGAGTGTGAGTACTCAAGATACGGTAAATGATCATAATAATTTTCCAAACTGTAGTACAGATAAGGTAATTTCACATGGATAGATATTGTTCGTCAGTTCAAGTGCTACACGAGCTCGGAAGTTACAGGTTCATTTGATGCGAACGAAAGTGATAAAACGTTTCGTATATATTTTGCAGGATATATTCACAGACGTACTAATTATAAACTCACATGAACTCAAACGTATCACAAAAGAATTTTGAAATTCCACTGCAAATAAAATAAACAAGCGGCATGAGAAGCCGTTCTGAATAACCGTAAGTTGAAAAGACGTTTGAAAGGCAAGAGACACAGGAGGAACGTGAATGAAATGCCCGGTTAAAGCCTACATCAGGCAGAAATCTCACCCATTTATACCAAAAAGCATGCCTAAACACCAAAACAGTCACATCCACCTCTAGAATGAAAGAACAATATTACATGAATGAGGGGCCTGCGGTGTATCTTCCTGTTTCGTCTGAAGTTTAGCTGTCCACTCTCTCATTGGCTGCCGCAAGTCAAAAGTCCCTGAAAAGAGAGAGATACGGTACACGAGACGGCACAAAGGCCGCCTGTGTTGTCCTGTCGTATACACCAGCTGCACGATGCACAGATAAACAAATAGAAGGGAACATATCGCACGGGACGTGCTTGCGCGCAGTATGAAAGAAAAAGAGCTGTCCACTCGGCGCCAGTGTGTTTCAGATTGACTTCTGCTACCGTCGCGGAATTTTGCAGTCAGTATAGCACACTGCTCCTTTTCCTCCTCAATCAAATGGCGAGATGGAGCAGATGGTTTGCACTTTTAAGGAAAAGACACTCTAACCGTTTTTGGGATGCATACAGCGGCTATCACAGACTAGAGCCTAGCAGAAGTTTTGCACTCGATAACGCGCGGAGATACTGATGAGATCCGAGATGGTCCCTGTTACCATCATAGATCTCTAGACCTGCTGCCTTTATAGCTTGCATGCCGATGGACTCTGCTGATGGCGCTATCAGATTCAATTGTGGCACCATTGTTTGCATGGGCCGAACTGGAGGCTGAACTGCACAATAACCCTGGGTTCAGTTTTAGGCGGCGGTGGGATGGGTGGACTGCTGTGGCCTGTTGTGGGGCTGTGAACCACTGTGGGCTACGGCAGGACGAAGCCTCTCCGTCGTTTCTAAGTCCACGGTTCAGTACACAGTACACACACACACCCTTCTGTTGATCTACCCCCCGAATCAGGACTGTTTCTGCGTTTAGTCTTTGACTGGTTCTATGAGCTGTGGGACAGAGTTGCACTTTATTTATGAACTTACAGTATTTCAGTATGTTTATTCTCTGTGTAAACGCAGCCAGTCAAAAGTGTGTGTTGTGTGCCGAACTCTCTACCAGTGCTGAACTTGTAACTAGTGTTTTTCTTCAAATAAAGTGAACAGAAGCACTATTCAAACATATCTTTTCAAGAGGCTATTAAAGTATTGGGACAACAGGGCATCTTTCCATTCTGCATTGTCGCCAGATGTATCCAAGATGGCGGTGTGAAGTCATACAAGTGGTGGCGTGTAGACTTAGCAACAGTGCATGACATCATCCAAGATGGCAGCTATGACATCATTCAAGAAGGTGGCAAGTTTGAATTTTGGCGGGAAGAAGGTCAATTGGACTACCTCCACTAAACTAACCCCCTCCCCTCCCCCCAGAAAAAATGGCGGGAAGTTCAAATTCCAACAGGATAATGCACCACACCTCGGTTGTCTCTACTAAGCAAATAAAATCGAGGGAAGATAGTTCACTTGGACTAACCTAAATCACCCATACAGTACAGTGCTGTATTACACCTCCCAATCAGTGCATCTGGGCTAGGTGTTGGCGGCTGTGCTACACTTACAGGTAATTTTAGAGCACAGAACGAGGTGTTATGTCGTGATCACATGGTTAGATCTGATCTAAAATCGGTAGAATTGACAAAAATGACAAGGGAACAGGTATAAATTGACGGAATATACACCAAAATGCTGTGAAATTGAGGAAGTACTTGCGTATCTTCTGGTTCGCGCAGAACAATTTGTAGATGGGAACGAGTATGCGGCAACAGGAGGAATCTGGGAAAAAGTCGACATCGAAACGAAGGGAATCAGGGAGGCAGTCAATTTTTTCCGTCGAGGCAGTATTATACTGTATGTCTGTTGAGGTACCAGTGATAAATGCGATTTGACTACGTTTTTACGCTTTTCAGGAGGACAAAGAACCATTCAGCTCTAAATTTACTTGCATCTGGGTTAAAGGATAACAGAGAGTGGACGGGGCGATCGACTAAGATAGAGCTGTAACGAGGTACGATTTAATGGCTGACCGATTCATTCTACGGAAGGAGAAGTTGCTGCAGATCAATTTTTTTCCAGTGTTCTGTCCGGATGCATCAGTCACATGACATAGCCTGCGTTCTACTCGTATACAGCCACATGTTCTGTATGCGGTTTAAAGCACTGTCTATTTGCGATTGTTAATGGTAAACCTGTCGGTCATCAGAGGACTTACATCTCATGAGTGATGATACTTGATAGATTCCTCTAAACGAACTTTGATTTATGTGATGTATTCCATCCCCCCTACCGCATCTTAGGTGTGAAATTCAGACTCCAGCAGCACAACTGAGTTAGCGATAGGAGCTTGTGAGGCGTTGCAAGCCCCGTGTACACATTTGCCCGACAGATGTGCTGTTTACAGAGTTACTGATGGAATTACTTGTAATTTTCAAATGTTGGACACTGGTGCTATGCGTTTATTTGTTTCCTTGTAGGATGTATCCCCCGCTACTAACGATCATTTTATATAGGTCTGATGCAGGCATGATATAATGTCTGAACGCCATTTGGATGTCAACAGTGGACACTATACATCTCTGTAAAGCTATATTCTGCTTGTATCACGCAGAGCAAGTGTTTTCTGGTTCGATTACATAGTTTTTCGTAGAGAAAGCGGGAAGGAGGATGTATGTCATGCGCTTGAAATAAATTTCTCACAAAGGAATATTAACAACGCTACATTCCACATGTCTGATAGGTCGGAAACGCAGGTGATCTAACATTATAGGTCCGTTTTAAGTGCAGAACGTTGTAGCCTTAGGAGTGCGTGTATTTGTGTTCTCTCTTACCAATACCTTCCATGTACCGATCCTACACTCTAGAAAAGTACTTTAGAGTTGATAGCTTGGTTGTTTTACGTAAAAATGTGTCGAACTCCATCCGTCTGGGGCTCCGTCGCCTATAAAAATGGTTCCTTTCTTGTTCTTCTTAACTGTCTGCTATTACATCATGGCACTTTGAAATCTGTTACTATATGTCGATAAGGAGTGCTAAGCTCCTCGATATGGAAGCATCTAGAGATGGGTGAGGACTAGGAAACCTCCATTCATTCTCGAGAGGTGGAGTGTAGCGGTCTTCTTCTGGTCGGTTGCAGTTTAATTCGCTAACAGTGTTGCATGGCAGGTTGGTCAATGACAATGTTAGGAGGGTCTTTCACTTTCTAATTTTACCCTAAGACAGTGGGAATGCTCTGTGACTCCCAAACGCAGAGAGATAGATCGTAAATTAAACACTGTGCTTGAGGCGATAGAAATATATGGAGTGCTGTCTGGTATACGTTGATGATTTACGTGTTCGAGAATTAACATTGAATGGATGTACTGCACAGTCATCTATCCATGTTCGCACTGATACTCGCAACGTGGAGAAGGGGTGGTTTAGCTATGATACTGAAATTGGTGGAACATGCTGTCACATCACCGGTGTTGAAGTTACTGTAAAATTGTTCGTGCTATCAACTGTGATGCTTATTATTACAGTACATGGATGTTGTCTTTTCCATTTCAAAAAATGGTTCAAATGGCTCTGAGCACTATGGGACTTAACAGCTGAGGTCATCAGTCCCCTAGAACTTAGTACTACTTAAACCTAACTAACCTAAGGACATCACTCACATCCATGCCTGAGGCAGGATTCGAACCTGCGACCGTAGCGGTCGCGCGGTTCCAGACTGACGCGCCTAGAACTGCTCGGCCACTCCGGCCGGCTTTCTATTCCATCCGTGCACTGGTTATCACATAATGATTGACTAATATTGCTTGTTTGAGTTGGGGAAAATGTTTTCGTGGACGGACAGCAACTTCTTGGGTGGATAGCGCCGAAGCACTGATCGCGTACATGAGTGCAATATGAGGAATCAGTCAAAATGGAACAGAGTCATGAGCTATTCGGTCAGTGTGAGAGACGAGTATAAATGTAGAGCTCGTGAATCACCTTAGGACTGTAGTTTCGAAACCTATACCAATGCGGCAAAACTCTTCCACTTTGCTTATTTTGTAATTGTATTTTATTTAAAATAAACCGATGTGTGGCGTGTTATGCTATCCACCGTAAGAATATCATTTGCACCATGCAACGTATAATTTCCTGCGAAAGGCCGTAGATCAGAACTTCTTAATGTCAGTTTAGAACCTGACACTGGCCTCTAAGTCGTGGCAGAAAAACGAAATTTTTGGCATTGTACAAAAGCGTGTAAGAAAACAGTGTTGGAACCAGGACGAGAGGGAGCGTCTAATGCGACTTAGTATAGTCAGCAGGATAGGATGATTCACCTAGAGTATAGCTGGTCAAACTTTAAAGTGGCCTCTGCATCCCTGTATATTTAATAGGCGTTAGTAGCAGAAGCAATTTGAGGTGTAAATTCGGCGAGGGACTTGATAAACAGTTCGGAGTGCTTGGATGGCTGCACGCTTTGCTGTTCTGGGGACGCACTGCGAAATCTGTTTCTCCCTGCTGGACCATGCCGTAGCTATGCGTCATTGCGCCCGCATCGGTGCCTACATGACTTCTAAATGGGATGAGCTTTTATAGTTCGTAATTTTTCTATGTTGGGGTAAAGAATAACGATGATAGCATGTTGGGCTGATTGATTTGAATGGACGTGGACCTGTAGTACTTGTATGTAGTTTGGGGACGTTCAACATAGCGCGCGTTTCCGCCGAATGGTCAAAACACTGTCCAGTTGTACTAACTCAGGTCGTTCTGTTTCTACACTGGTTGCGGAAGGTGGTGGGTATGTCTTTCTCCGACTAGTGCTCAGTTCAGACTTAAATTGAAGCCATCACATGTGGAAACCTGTAGAAATAGGTGTTGCACGATGCGTAGGGGGTGACTGAAACCACATTGCAATTTTACTGTAGCAGCTAGGTTCATAAAAGGTGATTCGTTTCGAGATATGGGAGTGCCAGAAATATGACTCACTTGTGGGTGTGATCGGATGAAGGTATGTGCTTGAATGGAGAGACCTGATTCCAAATGATTGACATCATTTCTAGCGGATAGCGTAACACTAGAGAACTGAGAAGCTAGTGTACATTTTTCTTCTTACGATCTCATCAACACGTCATCTGCTACTACTGTTTGTGTTCCTTCTCAATCATCCGTAGCCTATAACTCAATGTATATATGGCAGAACCTCTGCTATGGTATCGAGACAGAATGCGCTAGAAATACTATACAATTATCTTGTTCGGGTGGTGTGAGGGAGTCGCAAATACAGCTTACATACCACGTTCCGTAGCCGAATCACTTTCAAAATGGGATAATTTTATCAGGAGGTTGCATGATGGGCTGGTAATATGCATTCCTACGATCACCGTCATCGTATTTGTCCTGAAAAAAAAACACCTCATTCAGAGGTAATATCGTACCTCGATTCGTAAAGTGGGTATAGCTTTTAACGTGGATACTTGTGTGCACCTGTAGAACCAAGGCCGCTTGTGACAGTAACATGCGGTAGTTGCTGCGATCGGGTTTTTCTTTAACATCTCACCAATTACGTCTCTTTTCAAGGACAGGGTGTTAGGACTCGCAAGAAAAACCTAAGAGACATGCACACAGATCGTTGATTTTCGGTCAGTATCATTTCGTATCACAGGCAATCATCTACTGACGAAGTATTTTATTTAGTAGTAATAGGGAATGCGTGATGTGTTCGCATTTGAGGATCAGATTTATAAAGTATGTGTTTGTGGAAAGGAAATGACTATGTCCATTCGTAAGGAGGGTATGGATTTGACTTGGAGTACTGTTATAGTAAAGGGAAGAGTATGTCCAGTCTTAAGGAAGGTACAGATTTTTCTATTTCCAGAGGCACTGCCGACAGCAGGGTGTATTTCCGATACTTCGCTCATTGTCGAATGCCGTTAAATTGAGAACACGATTGTAACATTTAATTGTAAGTATAATGATAAAATACATATGTGACCGGTTTACTGGAATAATTCCGTGCATGCATCGGCAGTGGTGGAAATGATCCACGTTCCCCGTAAACGGCAGCAGCTGTCCGAATGCAGATGCCTGTTGGGTGTAGGAGTGTAGGAATGTATATGAGTTAACTTTGACGTCTATAGATGATCGAATAGAGAACCAATACTTAGTATGTGTTGGACGGCTTTCGTGATCATGTCGAAATTTGAGAAGATTGATTATGGAATTGAGTTTGCGCTGGACCGTTATTCCCTCCCATATAAATTGTTCAGTTGGCTGCTTCTGCACATCTCGGACTTTTATTTAGTTGAGAGAAGATCGATTGTGGTGTGTGTATCTGGCATGTGGAAAACACGGTTGCCTGTTATCTAGACGTGGGAAAGACCTTAGTTGGCTTGTAAATTATAGCGATGATTTGGAATCTGTTACATCAGCGAGATCGGTATTCGTGGGTGGAAATATCATTTTTCATCTGTTTGTTTCTAGTTACTCAGTGGTCTAGAGCACGAGAAATAATGTCCAGTCTTTATCTTCGGAATTATGCTGCGTAAGCGATCGGGCGGCTATTGATGTGTGCTTGATATCGAGAAGTACAGGGAAAATGATATAATATTATGGCACACGATGCGGAAATACTTGTGTTCATGTAATCGATGAGTATGGAGATGGGTGTAGAAACGCAAGCAAGCAAGCAGGTCCAGACCAGAAACAGTAGCGCGTTTGTACTGAGGGGGAAACGAACCTGACTTTTCACATCAGTTCTGAGAGTGACTTCGATTCAGTGAGGGCTTTCTGATGCAAAAGGGGTGATTTTGTATTGCGTATGATAGGAATTGTACGTTTACTACATCGATACAGTAAGCGTTGATATATTGCTGAGTTGGATATCAGTTTCACGCACTAATATTCAAGCTCCTAGCACAATTGGGAGGACAGTGTAAATGAGTAATTGTCTTTACGTATTTGACGACATGTATGGCACTTTGCGAGGTTTAGTTGTTTGTGCAATATGGCGATCAGTGTAAAATAGTTTATTGCGGCTGAATGTCACGTATGTAGAAAAAAGAGAAGGTGGACGGTGCTTTCCTAGGACTTGGGAGCATCGTGACATACAGCCTGTGTGAGTGTAAGCATATGATAATTTTTTCGGGTGCTGTACAGATATAAAAGATAACTGCACTGTTTGTGTAAAATGTGTGTATATATTGTATTGTAAAATTACTGTGGCTTATGTCGTGTAAAATGTGTATGTATTGTATTGTAAAGTTAATGTGGTTTATGTTATGGCAAGAGTAGAGAAGATGACTGAGTGTCCTATCGTAAGAGTCTTTCCGTATTTGACGATGTGTATGGTAGTCTGTATGATTTAATTGGGAGTGCAGTATGGCGATCTGTGTAAAATAACCGCTGAAAGTCTCGTCCGCAGAAGGGAAAAAGGCGGCCAGTCCTTCAATATCGACAGTATCAGTATTTCGGCGAGTAAATTCGATAATAGCCAATCATAATGTTCCATCATTTGTGCTTGGATATAGGAGGATCTACATAGCCGTGAGAACATTTGTGTATGTTGGGAGCAGGAAGGGTAGCACATGATGGAGTGGGTACCACGTTAGGTACGCGAGGAAGACTGCATTCGACGTTATTGTCCGTTATTTTCGTAAAGAGGTTCTGTTAGGGCATGAATTTTCGTGCATGCAAGCTGAGACAAAACGAAAACTCCTACAAAAGCGCACATTAAGTATTTCTGGTGGACTATGGAATTTA
The DNA here is from genome assembly GCF_021461385.2 of Schistocerca piceifrons. NCBI lineage: Eukaryota > Metazoa > Arthropoda > Insecta > Orthoptera > Acrididae > Schistocerca > Schistocerca piceifrons. The sequence goes on along the minus strand of NC_060140.1, from coordinate 772,764,234 downwards.
CTAGAGTTCGACTAGCAATCAGTATAAGATTGAGAACGTTGCTAGATGCACTTGCGATGGTAAGTACCTACGCGTGGCGAAGCGTCAGTCAGACATCACACATGGTCCATAAGAATCGCTAAGGAGAAAGCAGCTTGTGCTATTCTGGAATGGATTTCTGCGACGTCTTCGCCGGACCTCAGTTAGAGCGACGGTAGCGACGAACCCACACACGCGGCCCTGCTTGGAGCGTCCACCCTGTAAATAAGTCTTCACCCCTGTCCAACTGCGTCATCAACGGCGCCTAGATACAACTCTCACCTGCGTTCGGCGGCGGCTTGCGTCTGCTTTTCCACCCGTTCACGTCAGCATGTGTGTCTAGGTGAACACATATTTAGATGGGAATTTCTCAGAAATCAAGCATGAAAGGGATCTGGCTGCATTATGCTTGCGGGACCCGAACGGGGGCCTGTGCTTGGTTTGACAACTGACGGCCGCGTCACTTCGCGGTCTGGTAGACAGAGTGTGGGAGGGGGGGGGGGCGGTACTTGCACGTGTTGATTGCATTATTTTGCGAGCGGGCCTGTAGGCTGTGCCATGCGCTATTTGGACAGTTTACGAGTACTTAGCGTGTGTACACAAGACTGTGCTGCATTACTTAGGAGTAGTCTGGAAGTGTGTACTGAAATTATTTGGTTAATTTAGAAGTTGTTTGCGTGTCTGGAGAGCGTTATTTAGAAGTAGTTTCAAGGTCTGTGGGCCGTGTGAGATGACCCCAAGCAAGCGAGAGCGTGTGTTTTACATCAGTGTGATAAATGTACTCCATACATAAATAAAACGTTTAAAAATAAATAGAGTACACTCCTTCCTTACTCTCCCCAGCAGCCCAGCGCAGCCTGAGTCGTTTTCGCACCATTTTCCCTCTACAGACCACCATCTGGGGTTCTATGACGTCGAATGACGTGACTAATGAAGTAGCCAATAGGAGAGCAGCATTCTAGGGGTGGGGGGGGGGCTACGTCATGAAGGAGCACTGCGCCCCTAGTGGGAAAATGTGGAGCTTGTCATTTGATCATTGAATATCGAAGTGGTACGTTCAGTTATTGAATATCATTAAAATTGAAGTGAAATTAAGCACTTAGGTAATTCATACGTTAGATGTGCGATGGAGGTGTTACAAGACTATTTCTGATGCAAGTATGAAGGTGCGAGGTGGAGGCTGTTACGTCAGCAGTGCTCGTGGGCCGCAGATGCGCCGCGTATGCCATTATAAACGCTCGGGAGAGAAAGAAGACAATCTTGGATTATGTAATGGAATCGTGCTGGTTACTAGCTCCAGGCTACATGGCGAACAAAATTTATGTGGCCGTCTTGAATAACAGAACTCGCGTCATCAGCCAACGTCAGTGTAGTGCCCTCTGGTGGCGATGATATGAACTAAGTCAGTTGGGCTCTGGACCTTGTGGTGAACACACTGTGTGCCGCCATCTTGAATAACGGTACTTGCGTCATTACGTGACGTCATGATGGCGCCCTCTGCTGGTGGCGAAATGAACTAAGCCAGTTGGGCTCTGGACCCAGTGGTGGACACACCTTCATGAAATTGTTTAAATTGTGAAGAGAAGTCCCTTTTTCCCACGATTCCTTAGGAGAAGGAGGTGGCGCTCGGGTTAGTACAAGTGGGCATTCTCTCGCATTAGCAGCGAAACCCCAAGTGATCTTTGTTAACACCAAAATTCAAACATTCAAACTTTGCACCAGTTTGTAGGAGGACGTGGCGGTCGGATGACTTAAGTTAGTCCAAGTGAACTATCTTTCCGCGATGTTCTTTGCTTAATAGAGATAACTGAGGTGTGGTGCACTATCCTATTGGAATTTGAACTTGCCGCCATTTTTCTGACAGAGGAGGTTAGGCTAGTGGAGGTAGCCCAGTTGACCCTATTCCAGCCAACACTCAAATTTCCCGCCATCTCGAATGACGTCACAGCCGTCATCTTGAATGATGTTATGCACTCTTGCCAAGTCTACACGCCGCCATCTTGGATGACGTCATCACCGCCATCTTGGATACATCTGACAGCAATGCAAGGTGGAATGATACCCCTGTTGTACCAATACATATTAAACTCATTCAAATGGTCTTCCAAGTTCGTTATTGACAAATACTGATATTTTTTTCTGCTCCTTGAACTTTAATTGATTTTCCAAATTTCTCACTCGTTCCCCAACTGTTCACCGCACGTACCGATTGAATAACGTAGGGTATGGACTAAAACCCTGACTCATTCTCTTCTCATTTGCTGCCCTTTGACTCTTATAACCGCGGCCCGAATATCTTGTTCTAAACACGCGCACACTGTACGCCCTAGGTTACAATGTTCTAGCTCTCGCCATATGAGGTTACGTTCTGAACACGTCGATTAATGATAGTTTTTGTGGTCCACGTGGTGTGGTGTGAGGACGTACAGTGGTGCATGGGAGTACTGACCTGCAAATGTTTGAACACGGTACACTTGTGATGGTGCGTTGACACTGTACTCGTCCCCCACATGCTTCTTTTCAGGGGTCCTTCGGCCGTGACTCCATTTTTACGGATGACAACGCGTGACCGCATCGAACAGCGCACGTGGAGATGCTCTTAAAAAGAGAGGATGTTCGGCCAATGGACTGCCTCTTCCCCCTCCATCCCGAACGTAATCCCATCGAGAACGAATGTGATGTGTCCACAAACACAAGGGATTTCAGATCGATTCCGTATTCCTGGATTTCCGGAAAGCTTTTGACACTGTACTACAGAAACATCTCGTAGTAAAATTGCGTGCTTATGGAATATCGTCTCAGTTATGTGAATGGATTTGCGATTTCCTGTCAGAGATGTCACAGTTCGTAGTAATTGACGGAAAGTCATCGAGTAAAACAGAAGCGATTTCAGGCGTTCCCCAAAGTGGTGTTATAGGCCCTTTCCTTATCTATATAAACGATTTGGGAGACAATCTGAGCAGCCATCTTAGGTTGCTTGCAGATTACGCTGTCGTTTATCGACTAATAGTCATCAGAAGAACAAAGTAAATTGCAAAAAGAGTTAGAAAAGATATCTGAATGGTGCGAAATTTGGCAGTTGACCCTAAATAACGAAAAGTGTGAGGTCATCCACATGAGTGCTGAAAAGGAGCGCGTTAAACTTCGGTTACACGATAAATCAGTCTCATCTAAAAGCCCAACCCCCACGAACAATGGACCATGCCGTTGGTGGGGAGACTTGCGTGCCTCAGCGATACAGATGGCCGTACCGTAGGTGCAACCACAATGGAGGGATATCTGTTGAGAGGCCAGACAAACGTGTGGTTCCTGAAGGGGGCAGCAGCCTTTTCAGTAGTTGCAGGTGCAACAGTCTGGATGATTGATCTGGCCTTGTAACAACAACCAAAACAGCCTTGCTGTGCTGGTACTGCGAACGGCTGGAAGCAAGGGGAAACTACAGCCGTAATTTTTCCCGAGGGCACGCAGCTTTACTGTATGGTTAAATGATGATGGCGTCCTCTTGGGTAAAATATTCCGGAGGTAAAATAGTCCCCCATTCGGATCTCCGGGCGGGGACTACTCAGGAGGACGTCGTTATCAGGAAAAAGAAAACTGGCGTTCTACGGATCGGAGCGTGGAATGTCAGATCCCTTATTCGAGCAGGTAGGTTAGAAAATTTAAAAAGGGAAATGGATAGGTTGAAGTTAGATATAGTGGGAATTAGTGAACTTCGGTGGCAGGAGGAACAAGACTTTTGGTCAGGTGAACATAGGGTTATAAATACAAAATCAAATAGGAGTAATGCAGGAGTTAGGTTTAATAATGTATAAAAAAAATAGGAGTGCGGGTAAGCTACTACAAACAGCATAGTGAACGCATTATTGTGGCCAAGATAGACACGAAGCCCACGTCTACTACAGTAGTACAAGTTTATCTGCCAACTAACTCTGCAGATGACGAAGAAATTGATAAAATGTATGATGAGACAAAAGAAATTATTCAGGTAGTGAAGGGAGACGAAAATTTAATAGTCATGGGTGACTGGAATTCAAGAGTAGGAAAAGGGAGAGAAGGAAACATAGTGGATGAATATGGATTGGGGTAGAGAAATGAAAGAGGAAGCCGTCTGGTAGAATTTTGCACAGAGCATAACTTAATCACAACTAACACTTGGTTCAAGAATCATAAAAGAAGGTTGTATACATGGAAGAATCCTGGCGATACTAGAAGGTATCAGATAGATTATATAATGGTAAGACAGAGATTTTGGAACCAGGTTTTAAATTGTAAGACATTTCCAGTGGCAGATGTGGACTCTGACCACAATCTATTTGCTATGAACTGTAGATTAAAATTGAAGAAACTGCAGAAAGGTGGGAACTTAAGAAGATGGAACCTGGATAAACTGACTAAACCAGAGGTTATACAGAGTCTCAGGTAGAGCATAAGGGAACAATTGACAGGAATGGGGGAAAGAAATACAGTAGAAGAAGAATGGGTCGCTCTGAGGGATGAAGTAGTGAAGGCTAGTAGAAATCCTTGGATAACAGAACAAATATTGTATTTAATTTATGAAAGGAGAACATATAAAAATTCAGTAAATGAAGCAGGCAAAAAGGAATACAAACGTCTCAAAAATTAGATCGACAGGAAGTGCAAAATGGCTCAGCAGGGATGGCTAGAGGACAAATGTAAGGATGTAGAGGCTTATCTCACTAGGGGTAAGATAGATACTACCTATAGGAAAATTAAAGAGACCTTTGGATAAAAGAGAGCCACTTGTATGAATATCAAGAGCTCAGATGGAAACCCAGTTCTAAGCAAAGAAGGGAAAGAAGAAAGGTGGACGGAGTATATAGAGGGTCTATACAAGGGCGATGTACTTGAGGACAATATTATGGAAATGAAAGAGGATGTAGATGAAGATGAAATGGGATATACGATACTGCGGGAAGAGTTTGACAGAGCACTGAAAGACCTGAGTCGAAACAAGGCCCCGGGAGTAGACAACATTCCATTGGAACTACTGACGGCCTTGGGAGAGCCAGTCCTGAAAAAACTCTACCATCTGGTGAGCAAGATGTATGAGACAGGCGAAATACCCTCAAACTTCAAGAGGAATATAATAATTCCAATCCCAAAGAAAGCAGGTGTTGACAGATGTGAAAATTACCGAACTATCAGTTTAATAAGTCACGGCTGCAAAATACTAACGCGAATTCTTTACATACCAATGGAAAAACTGGTAGAAGCCGACCTCGGCGAAGATCAGATTGGATTCCGCAGAAGTGTTGGAACACGTAAGGCAATACTGACCCTACGTCTTATCTTAGAAAATATATTAAGGAAAGGCAAACCTACATTTCTAGCATTTGTAGACTTAGAGAAAGCTTTTGACAATGTTGACTGGAATACTCTCTTTCAAATTCTGAAGGTGGCAGGGGTAAAATACCGGGAGCGAAAGGCTATTTACAATTTGTACAGAAACCAGATGGCAGTTATAAGAGTCGAGGGGCATGAAAGGGAAGCAGCGGTTGGGAAGGGAGTGAGACAGGGTTGTAGCCTGTCGCCGATGTTATTTAATCTGTATATTGAGCAAGCAGTAAAGGAAAAAAAAAGAAAAATTCGGTGTAGGTATTAAAGTCCTTGGAAAAGAAATAAAAACGTTGAGGTTCGCCGATGACATTGTAATTCTGTCAGATACAGCAAAGGACTTGGAGGAGCAGTTGAACGGAATGGACAGTGTCTTGAAAGGAGGATATAAGATGAACATCAACAAAAGCAAAACGAGGATAATGGAATGTCGTCGAATTAAGTCGGGTAATGCTGAGGGAATTAGATTGAGAAATGAGACACTTAAAGTAGTAAATTAGTTTTGCTATTTGGGGAGCAAAATAACTGATGATGGTCGAAGTAGAGAGGATATAAAATGTAGACTGGCAATGGCAAGGAAAGCGTTTCTGAAGAAGAGAAATTTGTTAACATCGAGTATAGATTTAAGTGTCAGGAAGTCGTTTCGGAAAGTATTTGTATGGAGTGTAGCCATGTATGGAAGTGAAACATTGACGAAGAATAGTTTGGACAAGAAGAGAATAGAAGCTTTCGAAATGTGGTGCTACAGAAGAATGCTGAAGATTAGATGGGTAGATCACATAACTAATGAGGAGGTATTGAATAGAATTGGGGAGAAGAGGAGTTTATGGCACAACTAGACAAGAAGAAGCGACCGGTTGGTAGGACATGTTCTGAGAAATCAAGGGTTCACAAATTTAGCGTTGGAGGGCAGCGTGGAGGGTAAAAATCGTAGAGGGAGACCAAGAGATGATTACACTTAAGCAGATTCAGAAGGATGTCGGTTGCAGTAAGTACTGGAAGATGAAGAAGCTTGCACAGGATAGAGTAGCATGGAGAGCTGCTTCAAACCAGTCTCAGGACTGAAGACAACAACAACAACAACAATCTAAAAGCCGTAAATTCAACTAAATACCTAGATTCAAAAATGTTTCTAATGGTTCTGAGCGCTATGGGACTTAACTTTTGAGGTCATTAGTCCCCTAGAACTTAGAACTACTTAAACATAACTAACCTAAGGACATCACACACATCCACGCCCAAGGCAGGATTCGAACCTGCGACCGTAGCGGTCGCGCGGTTCCAGACTGAAGCGCCTAGAACCGCTCGGCCACACCGGCCGGTAAATACCTAGGTATTACAATTACGAACAACTTCAATTGGAAAGAACACATAGAAAGTGCTGTGGGGAAGGCTAACCAAAGGCTGAGTTTTATTGGCAGGACACTTAGGAAATGTAACAGACCTAGTAAGGAGACTGCCTACATTACACTTGTCTGTCCTCTTTTAGAATACTGCTGCTTACCAGGTAAGACTGACGGAGTACATCGAAAAAGTTCAAAGAAAGGCAGGACGTTTTGTATTATCGCGAAGTATGGGAGAGAGTGTCACAGAAATGATACAGGATTTGGGGTTGGCCGGCCCAAGTGGCCGTGCGGTTAAAGGCGCTGCAGTCTGGAACCGCAAGACCGCTACGGTCGCAGGTTCGAATTCTGCCTCGGGCATGGATGTTTGTGATGTCCTTAGGTTAGTTAGATTTAACTAGTTCTACGTTCTAGGGGACTAATGACCTCAGCAGTTGAGTCCCATAGTGCTCAGGGCCATTTGAACCATTTGGGACTGGAAATCGTTAAAAGAAAGGCGTTTTTTGTTGCGACGGAATCTTCTCACGAAATTACAATCACCAATTTTCTCCTCCGAATGCGAAAATATTTTGTTGATTGCGACCTACATAGGGAGGAACGATCACCACGATAAAATAAGGGGAATCAGAGTTCGCACAGAAAGATATTGGTGTTCATTCTTTCCGCGCGCTATACGAGATTGGAATAATAGAGAATTGTGAAGTTGGTTCGATGAACCCTCTGCCAGGCACTTAAATGTGATTTACAGAGTATCCATGTAGATGCAGATGTAGAACACGAACAACAACGGCATTGGTGTAGGAATGGGACGCCCCATCACTTGTAGCCAGCATAGTAGCACTTTGCAGAGTATTCACTAAGGTACGTCGTGATCACACACCCTACTGAAAAACTATGTCCCGCCTCTTGTAATGTCCAGGAAACGACCATGAATGGCAGTGGCTTCAGTAGAATTATTGTCTTTGAATAAATGTGTCATTTCTGATCGTCCCATTGCGTATTTCTTACAGTTACCTTATGTACTATACTGTAACAGTTCTTTCTATGTATGGTTCAAGTTTCATCGACTTATGTTACTTGCCACTGACTCATCACACGAAAGTTACTTTCGTCCTTTAGTATTGCATACCACAGAATTTTGATGACTGCCGGCTAAATAGGGAGAAATCGGAGCTCGTACGGATAGCTTTAGTTTTTCATTCTATAAGTAGGCTGCTTAGGTTTTTAATTTGGAAACGTCACGTAGCGCTCTGTATGAAAATCAGTGACTGTTATGTGTGCAGTCTGTGGCTGATTTGCATTGTTGGAATATTCGTTTGTATAGTGTTGGGCTGTTGGATGTGAACAGCGCGTAGCGAAGTGCAGTTGGAGGTGAGCCGCCAGCAGCGGTGGATGTGGGGAGAGAGATGGCAGAATTTTGAGAGCGGACGATCTGGACGTGTGTCCATCAGAAACAGTAAATTTGTAATACTGGATATCATGAACTGATGTATATATATGATGACTTTTGAACATTATTAAGGTAAATGCAGTGTTTGTTCTCTATCAAAATCTTTCATTTGCTAACTATGCCTATCAGTAGTTAGTGCCTTCAGTAGTTTGAATCTTTTATTTAGCTGGCAATAGTGGCGCTCGCTGTACTGCAGTAGTTCAAGTAACGAAGATTTTTGTGAGGTAAGTGATTCATGAAAGGTATAGGTTATTGTTAGTCAGGACCATTCTTTTGTAGGGATTATTGAAAGTCAGATTGCGTTGTGCTAAAAATATCAGTGTGTCAGTTTAGTTCAAATGGCTCTGAGCACTATGGGACTTAACATATGAGGTGATCGGTCCCCTAGAACTTAGAACTACTTAAACCTAACTAACCTAACGACGTCACAGACATCCATGCCCGAGGCAGGATTCGAACCTGCGACCGTAGCGGTCGCGCAGTTCCAGGCTGAAGCGCCAGAACGGCCGGCGTCAGTTTAGCGTTGATCAGAATAAGTAAAGAGAGAAATGTGTGAGTACGTTCAGTTTTGCTCAGCTGTTTGAAAATCAAATAACGTAAGAGGTTTATCAGCACAGTAATTTATAATTTTCCAAAGGGGACGTTTCAATTCTTACCACGGACTATAGGAGGGTGGAAAGATAAGAGACTGAAAATGGTTGTAGGCACCCTCTGTCAGGCACTGAAATGTGAATTGCAGTGTAATCGTGGAGATTAGAACATTACAGACCGGGATAGCGCGTCGCAAGCTCTCCTTCAATACGGGCTGCAGCGAAGCGGCTCGATCCGTTTAACCACCGTCCGCTGCCGGGAGACGAGAGCGGTGGTGTCGCCAGACAGCGGAGTACAGTAATGAATGGAGCAGGGGCGCGGATTCAAATAAGACGGCGACGACGGCAAGAGGGAAAGGGAAAGGAAAGGCGGAAGGAACGGATAAAGCAATAAAACGGGCACGCCGGGCGTTAGTCGGAGAGAAACAAGAGCAGCCGGGGAGCAGTGGAGAGGGCGCCGGCAGGCGAGGGATGAGCAAATAAACACGCAAGTAGGCGTAAACACAGGCGGCGCGGCGCTGCGGTGCAAAAAGACGACACGGTGGGCCGGCGCTGCCAGCCGCGGCGGAACAGAACGAGGTTAAGAGCCGAGCGAGCCTTGGCAGTGGAGGGGCCGACGTGGCCTAGGTCAGGTCGCGGCGCACGCCAGCGCCACGCTCCGTGGGCGGCCACCCTGCGCGAGTGCCGCTGCCGGCTGCCACCGTAACTGACTAGGGAAGTCCCCATTGCGGACCGCTCAGATTTTTTGGTAAGATGGACCTGACGGGACACCAATTCGATTCTACACAGAGTACGCGAAATTGCCCCCCTTCTAACAGCCGTGTACCGCAGTGGTTCCCAACAGGTGGTCCGCGAGCTGTGCCAGAGGGGTCCGCAAGATGCTACTATTTTTCACACATCTACTCAAGCAATCTCAAGTGTAGTACACTTGAAAGACCAATACACTCAGTTTTAATTTTTTCCTGTCTTTTTCAGTTATACTCAATTTTTATTTTTTTAAGGAGTTCGTTACACTGTGTCAGCTTATCACTGAGTCGCTGAGTTGTTGTTGCTGTGGTCTTCAGTCCTGAGACCGGTTTGATGCAGCTCTCCATGCTACTCTATCCTGTGCAAGCTTCTTCATCTCCCAGTACCTACTGCAGCCTACATCCTTCTGAATCTGTTGGTCTCCCTCCACGATTTTTACCCTCCACGCTGCCCTCCAATACTAAATTGGTGATCCCTCGATGTCTCAGAACATGTCCTACCAACCGATCCCTTATTCTAGTCAAGTTGTGCCACAAACTTCTCTTCTCCCCAATTCTATTCAATACCTCCTCATTAGTTATGTGATCTACACATCTAATCTTCAGCATTCTTCCGTAGCACCACATTTCGAAAGCTTCTATTCTCTTCTTGTCTAAGCTATTTATCGTCCACGTTTCACTTCCATACATGGCTACACTCCATACAAATACTTTCAGAAACGAGTTCTGACATTTAAATCTATACTCGATGTTAACAAATTTTTCTTCTTCAGAAACGCTTTCCTTGCCATTGCCAGTATACATTTTATATCCTCTCTACTTCGACCATCATCAGTTATTTTGCTCCCCAAATAGCAAAACTCCTTTACTACTTTAAGTGTCTCATTTCCTAATCTGATTCCCTCAGCATCACCCAACTTAATTCGACGACATTCCATTATCCTCGTTTTGCTTTTGTTGATGTTCATCTTATACCCTCGTTTCAAGACACTGTCCATTCCGTTCAATTGCTCTTCCAAGTCCTTTGCTGTCTCTGACAGAATTACAATGTCATCGGCGAACCTCAAAGTTTTTATTTCTTCTCCACGGATTTTAATACCTACTCCGAACTTTTCTTTTGTTTCCTATATTGCTTGCTCAATATACAGATTAAATAACATCGGGGCTACAAATCTGTCTCACTCCCTTCCCAACCACCGCTTCCCTTTCGTGCCCCTCGACTCTTATAACTGCCATCTGGTTTCTGTAAAAATTGTAAATAGCCTTTCGTTCCCTATATTTTACCCCTGCCACCTTCAGAATTTGAAAGAGAGTATTCCAGTCAACATTGTCAAAAGCTTTCTCTAAGTCTACAAATGCTAGAAACGTAGGTTTGCCTGTCCTTAATCTTTCTTCTAAGATAAGTCGTAGGGTCAGTATTGCCTCACGTGTTCCAACATTTCTACGGAATCCAAAGTGAGCTTACTTGAGGTCGGCTTCTATCAGTTTTTCCATTCGTGTGTAAAGAATTCGCGTTAGTATTTTGCAGCTGTGACTTATTAAACTGATAGTTCGGTAATTTTCACATCTGTCAACACCTGCTTTCTTTGGGATTGGGATTATTATATTCTTCTTGAAATCTGAGGGTATTTTGCCTGTCTCATACATTTTGCTCACTAGATGGTAGAGTTTTGTCAGGACTGGCTCTCCCAAGGCTGTCAGTAGTTCTATTGTAATGTTGTCTACTCCGGGGGCCTTGTTTCGACTCAGGTCTTTCAGTGCTCTGTCAAACTCTTCACGCAATATCATATCTCCCATTTCATCTTCATCTACATCCTCTTTCATTTCCATAATATTGTCCTCAAGTATAGAAGACTGCAAACCTTTCCTTCCCGTCTGGGCAAGCTGCGCAGTGACTAGAGTACATGTAAAGCTTACTGGGACAGGGTAAATGCTAGTTACAATGATCGTAATACTGGCATTTTAATTTGATATTCCCCACAACTGAAAAAATTTTGCAAAAAAAAAATGTGAATCTCTATGTCCACCCACACGCGCCTGAGAACTGCACATCAACAATTTGCATTTACGCGCCCCTATTACCGGCAGCTGTGTTGATAAATACTCGGCAGCTCGCAAGGATAACTTCTAGATCGAGAATATTAGGTAAGTTGTTGGACGTGTTTAGGCGTTGGTGAAAATCTCGCTTCTGAGCACAGAAAGAGCTCTAACCGAAGAACTCTGAACGGAACACGTGTTGGTGCAGTGCTGCGATACAGATCGTATATCTCCCTTCGAAGACGATGGCCAAGGCGCCGTCTCCAAGTCCCTACCGCTCGATGGCTGAAGGCGAAGTCCCACAATTCTCTCGTCTCCCACGCGTACGAAAACGCGGCGGAAGAATACTCAGTTTCTGCCAGTGTCGAACGCTCTATCATCGCCGAAATCCCTCCACTGAGATCTACCCAATGATCGAGTAGGTCATAGCGCTCCTAGGCAAACGAAATGCCCAGCACAGGTGGCTCCGGATGCCGGGCTATCTCCAAAAGCTCCGTATTTCCCGCGTTTCCGGTGACCGCTACGTGCCGCCTACGGCGGCCCGGCGAGCTAAGGGCATCTGCAGACTTTACATTGCACAATCCTCAACTTCCGATACTTTTCACCAACGCTTTAAGTTAGTGGATCAATCATGCAGACATGCAGGGAATACTGCTCGAGAGTGCCTCATATTTATCATAATTAAATAGAGTCATGATCTGATGCCATGGCCAGTCCCTTTATTATAAATACTGATGTTGGTAGGCTAACGTGTAAGTGCTCATGTCCTGGCACCTTGCAACTGAACACCCAAATTTGAAGACAAAGATTTTGAGCAATAATCAAAAACTTAACAATAACAATGACGGCTAAATAGAAAAAGTTTTAAGCTCAATATTTTTTCAGTAATGAATATGTCACTGTTTTTTCTAAGTACCAAGAAGAGAAAACGTATAAAAAGATTCTTAATTTGGCTTTTTTTGGTACTTGGTACTGTGATATGACAGGGTACCAATCATGCTCGGTGAGGGGGTCCTCGAGAAAATTTTGATGGGAACCTCTGCTCTAGAGGAACGGAAGGTTCCAAATGATTGGGAAAGAGCACAGGTAGTTCCAGTTTTCAAGAAGGGTCGTCGAGCAGATGCGCAAAACTATAGGCCTACATCTCTGACATCGATCTATTGTAGAATTTTAGAACATGTTTTTTGCTCGCGTATCATGTCATTTCTGGAAACACAGAATCTACTCTGTAGGAATCAACATGGATTCCGGAAACAGCGATCGTGTGAGACCCAACTCGATTTATTTGTTCATGAGACCCGGAAAATATTAGATACAGACTCCCAGGTAGATGCTATTTCCCTTGACTTCCGGAAGGCGTTCGATACAGTTCCGCACTGTCGCCTGAGAAAGAAAGTAAGAGCCTACGGAATATCAGACCAGCTGTGTGGCTGGATTGAAGAGATTTTAGCAAACAGAACACAGCATGTTGTTCTCGCTGGAGAGACGTCTACAGACGTTAAAGTAACCTCTGGCGTGCCACAAAAAAAAATGGTTCAAATGGCTCTGAGCACTATGGGACTTAATATCTGATATCATCAGTCCCCTAGAACTTAGAATTACTTAAACCTAACTAACCTTAGGACATCACACACATCCACGCCCGAGGCAGGATTAGAACCTGCGACCGTAGCGCTCGCGCGGCTCCAGACTGTAGCGCCTAGAACCGCTCGGCCACTCCGGCCGGCGGCTTGCCACAGGGAAGTGTTATGGGACCATTGCTTTTCACAATATATATAAATGACCTAGTAGATAGTGTCGTTAGTTCCATGCGGCTTTTCGCGGATGATGCTGTAGTATACAGAGAAGTTGCAGCATTAGAAAACTGCAGCGAAGTGAAAGAAGATCTGCAGCGGATAGGCACTTGGTGCAGGGAATGGCAACTGACCCTTAATATAGACAAATGTAATGTATTGCGAATACATAGAAAGAAGGATCCTTTATTGTATGATTATATGTTAGCGGAACAAACACTGGTAGCAGTTACTTCTGTAAAATATCTGGGAGTATGTGTGCGCAACGATTTGAAGTTGAATGATCATATAAAATTAATTGTGGGTAAGGCGGGTGCCTGGTTGAGATTCATTGGGAGAGTCCTTAGAAAATGCAGTCCATCAACAATGGAGGTGGCTTACAAAACACTCGTTCGACCTGTACTTGAGTATTGCTCCTCAGTGTGGGATCCGTACCAGTTCGGGTTGACGGAGGAGATAGAGAAGATCCAAAGAAGCGCGGCGAGTTTCATCACAAGGTTATTTGGTAAGCGTGACAGCGTTACGGACATGTTTAGCAAACTTAATTGACAGACTGTGCAAGGGAGGCGCTCTGCATCGCGGTGTAGCTTGCTGACCAGGCTTCGAGAGGGTGCGTTTCCGGATGAGGTATCGAATATATCGCTTCCCCCTACTTATACCTCCAGAGGATATCACGAATGTAAAATTAGAGAGATTCGAGCGCGCACGGAGGCTTTCCGGCAGTCGTTCTTCCCGCGAACCATACGCGACTGGAACAGGAAAGGGAGGTAATGCAGTGGCACATGAAGTGCCGTCCGCCACACACCGTTGGGTGGCTTGCGGAGTATAAATGTAGATGTAGATGGCCCAGCTGGTAGCCCGTCAAAATCTGTAAACAGATAAAGCATGAAAACAGGAAGGAGGTGTACCGAAGGGTGAAAATGAAGCAAAACAGAAACAGTGAAAGGTCCACGTTAACAACTGCAACATCGTGCGCATTCGAAGAGCTCCAGCATCGTGGTTAAGTAGTCACAGCGTTATACAGCTAAGGAGGCAGAGCGGCCTGAGCTAGCGAGGTGTGCGTAACGCCGTCGCTGCACGCTACGCATACCAGGCTGTTGTGAGCGCGTGAAGAAGTTCTGTTCTGTGGGCACCGCGGGAAGCAAATTGTTGTGTGTTGTTTTCACAACGCCAGCAGAGGAAAACTGCCGCTACGAAGGGTCCTTCGGTTGTGTGACTCACAAGTGTGCCGACCAAGCAAGGAAGTCCCGAGAAGACGAGTCGCAGCCTGTCCCCCATTTGTATGTTTGCTGGTGATGCTGTGGCGTACGGGAAGGTGTCGTCGTTGTGTGACTGTAGGAGGATACAAGATGACTTGGACAGGATTTGTGATTGGTGTAAAGAATGGCAGCTAACTCTAAATGTAGATAAATGTAAATTAATGTAGATGAATAGGAAAAAGAATCCTGTAATGTTTGAATACTCCATCAGTAGTGTAGCGCTTGACACAGTCACGTCGATTAAATATTTGGGAGTAAAATTGCAGAGCGATATGAAGTGGGACAAGCATGTAATGGCAGTTGTGGGGAAGGCGAATAGTCGTCTTCGGTTCATTGGTAGAATTTTGGGAAGATGTGGTTCATCTGTAAAGGAGACCGCTTATAATACACTAAAACGACCTATTCTTGAGAACTGCTCGAGCGTTTGGGATCCCTATCAGGTCGGATTGAGGGAGAAATTAGAAGCAATTCAGAGGCCGGCTGCTAGATTTGTTACTGGTAGGTTTGATCATCACGCGAGTGTTACGGAAATGCTTCAGGAACTCGGGTGGGAGTCTCTGGAGGAAAGAAGGCGTTCTTTTCGTGAATTGCTACTGAGGAAATTTAGAGAACCAGCATTTGAGGCTGACTGCAGTACAATTTTACTGCCGCCAACTTACATTTCTCGGAAAGACCACAAAGATAAGAGAGGTTAGGGGTCGCACAGAGGCATATAGGCAGTCACTTTTCCCTCTTTCTGTTTGGGAGTGGAACAGGGAGAGAAGATGCTAATTGTGGCACGAGGTACCCTCCGCCACGCACCGTATGGCGGATTGCGGAGTATGTAGATGTAGATGTACGTCAAGTGCAAAGGCGGTGGACAGCGCTGTTCTACATAATGACGAATTGCGCCGAGAACAAGGTGGTCTACGAGTCTGTCGACACAGACTCGCTTATCTGCGTTCCGGCTGCAAACGTGGCTGACCACAGGACGATCTAGGTCAGAGTGGCCGACCACATTGTCGACGCGCCGCCAGCGCGTGAGAAGGCACCTTCCGCTCGAAGGAAGAAGAAGACCGAGGTACTCCTAAGGGGGTTACATTGGTGCTGTGACGAGGCAGCGGTCCGGAAAGGGCTGCTGCGAGCTGGGGTTGGTAAGGCAACAGCAAGGTTGCACAACCGGACCAACAGGAAGAGGGCGCCGCTCTATGCCGTGACCGTGCAAACGGCCGACGGCGGGAGCGACACCTTCGGCTTGCGGAAGTTGCTGGGCTTCCCGGTTACGACGGAAGCTCTCCCGACCGCCATGGACCCCAGCCCAGTGCTTCAGGTGCCACGGCGAAGGCCATGTCGCGAAGTATTGCCGCAACGCGGCGCGGTGCGTCAAGTGCTCCGGGAGCACGACAGCCGCGCCTGCGACCGCGGCAGCAACGTTCTGCCGACTTGCGTCCGGTGTGGCGGCCCGCACGTCGGCAGCTGGCGCAGCTGCCCAGTGAAACCTCCCCTTAGAAAAATTTATGAATGATTGTGCTGATAAACCACTACGTTATTTGATTTTCAAACAGCTGAGCAAAACTGAACGTACTCACACATTACTCTCTTTACCTGTTCTGATCAACACTAAACTGACACAAAATATTTTTAGCGCAACGCAATCTGACTTTCAATAATCTCTACAAAAGGACGCCCCTGACTAACAATAACCTATACCTTTCATGAATCACTTACCTCACAAAAATCTTCGTAACTCGAACTACTGCAATACAAAAAATGGTTCAAATGGCTCTCAGCACTATGCGACTTAACTTCTGAGGTCATCAGTCGCTTAGAACTAAGAACTAATTAAACCTAACTAACCTAAGGACATCACACACATCCATGCCCGAGGCAGGATTCGAACCTGCGACCGCAGCGGGCGCTCGGCTCCAGACTGTAGCGCCTAGAACCGCACGGCCACTTCGGCCGGCTACTGCAATACAGCGAGCGCCAATACTGACAGCTAAATAAAAGATTCTAACTATTGAAGGCACTACTGATGGGCATACTTAGCAAGTGAAAGATTTTGATAGAGAACAAACAATGTATTTACCTTAATACTGCTCAAAAGTCATTATATATATATATATATATATATATATATATATATATATATATATATATATATATATATATATATATCAGTTCATGACATCCAGTCTTACAAATTTACTGTCTCTGATGGGCACACGTCCAGATCATCCGCTCTCAAAACTCCGCCATCTCTCTCCCCACATGCAGCACTGCTGGCGGCTCACCTCCAACTGCGCAACGCTACGCGCTGTTCACATCCAACAGCCCAACACTACAATAGCGAATATTACAAAAATGCCAACCAGCCACAGACTGCACACAGTACAGCCAGTGATTTTCATATAGAGCGCTACGTGGCGTTACCAACATAAAAACCTAAACAGCCTACTTACACCGGCTTTCTCAAGCCGCAGCCGTGCCGAAGGCAGCGAGGCGGCCGCGGCCGCACCGACGCAGCGGCAGAAGAGAAGACGACGTCGGCAACGGCGTAGGTCGCAGACCAGCTCGGCCCAGCTGAGGGACAGCGGAGAAGCAGCTCCACCTGCCAAGAGTGTGGACGACCGTCCGGAGGCGGGCGGTCGGGATGCAACTCGCGCCCCCGAGAAGAACTGTGGCCTCGAACTCGGCACCGCCGTCATGGAGGGCACTGCAGCCGCCAAAGCGGTCATGGTGGCAGAGAGGGCTGCCTTCGCAGCCGCCGTGGCTGCAGAGAAGGAAGAGGCTTCGAGGCAACTGCGTGCAGTCTTCGCTCAAGGCCCCCGTACAGCTGAAGGGGTTCGAACCCCTGCGAACACTCCTACCACCTCGCGTGCCTGCCCCAGCGACCGCCCAGCAGCACCGCAGGTGAATGGTGCAAAGAAGACAACCGCCGCCCAGCGGTATCGGCGGCGACGCCGACCACCGTGGGGGCGGCCCCCGAAAGGGACAGCAAAGGCAGCCATCATAGCGTGAGCGAACGGCGTGCATTTCTCCGATGCTGAGGCGGTGCAGCTCACCGAGCAAGCAGAGCTGGTCGAGGCCCAGATGCGGCAGAGCTGCGCCATGCAGTAGCGGAGGACGCCGAACGGTGGGGGGCTGCCGCTGTTCAGCAGCCAGCCTGATGAAGCTGAACCAAGTCACCAACAATGCAGCACAGTAGAGGGCGTAATGGCAACGCATGCGTTGCCGCACCGAATTCCTTTGTTACAGGGACGAAGTCACTGAAGCAGCCCCAGGAGAATCCACACGAGCCCAGCTGCAGCACCCGGACTGAGCCAGCTATAACGAGCACGCAGCGACATAGGTAACGATGCACGATACCTCACACTAACATTACCTCACCTTGTATGCACTGTCGCAGATAGCAAGCCGTTACTGCCCTTACTAGCCGTCCTACGGTCACGGAGCTTTTTTTCCCCTTGGTGCTTGCCTTGGCACTTTTCTTCCCTTGCCCTTACAACCGCTACCCTTCGATCTCTTTCGTCCACTTCTATCTCCTGATCGACCATGTAAATGAGTAATCTTACTGTTGTGTACATAGTTCCGCGTAGTCAGCGCGTACACAACTTTCCCACTAGAGCGCGTCCCGCTAAGCACAATAGCGCAGGCGCAGCGCTCGTCCGTCTCTGCACTACGAGATGGCGCTGCCTTAGAGGCGGACCAAATTCTGCTTCCGCCGATCCGCGTATTAATATGTAACGCAGCCAATGAGATTGCTGCTAACGTAGAACCTTTTATCCTCGCGGACCACACTCGCGCAGTGATACCTGAACGCGCGAGGTATTATAACGAGAGTACAGACCTCCGATTAGTCAGTCTGCATTTGTCTGCACTAGTCTGCACTTGTCTGTACCAGTCTATAGTCAAGTTTCAGTCTGCGCCTAACAAGAGTACCATATTCCTGTACACAGCTATGAAGATAAATGTATAGACACTTTGACAAGTATCAGAGATATCTGAGAATAAGATTAACATACTAAGACCAAAGGAACTTCAGATTGTCAGTTGTAAACAGCATCCAGAATCAAGTTACGTGATGTCTATGCTTTTTATTATTTTAATAAATGTGTGTGAAAATTAATCAAGTTCTGTTTAAAGTTGGTCACCGTCAATATGCTACTCTAAATGCGCAAGTCAGTGGCATTTCTATCGTCTGACCTAATGGCAGAAGATAAACACGCCACGATAAGACCACGAGACATATTGCTGATACTCGCCTATTTCGTTAGAGCGACAAGTCAAATAATCTGATGGTGTGAGTGGATCGAAGGTCTTACAGTACGCACACCACACTTACCCAGACGCATGGATAACATCATAGCCCGCATCCTGTGACTCCCAATTCAAAAACTAACATGTCATATGGAAGTGACAGTAGAACTTTTGTTTTGCTCACCACGTTGGTGTCGGCGTGGAGGGGCTCCATTTTTACTGTTAAGGAGCTGACCTGGGTTCGAAACTCACTGGTGCCATTTATTTATTTATTCACAAAATCATGAACTCTCCGTCTGGCCACTGAAACGTTTATTCTCTCTGTAGTCTTGGCAGCTGACGCACTATACACTGGTTATAGAATAAGGGTCACGTGGTAAGAATACATCACCATCGCAAGTAAATGCAATCAGTAGTGGGAGCAGGCGAGATATCACTCAGACGTCTCACAGAAATGAAAATAACAAATAAACGGGTGTGAACTATGTTACAGCAAAGGAATTCAAGAGTCAAAACGTCCAAAATGGAACTTAACTTCAAAAAACATTAAAAACTTATTTTTGACAGAGCACAGGAAAAACTGTGTGATTGTGGAACTGTTACGTTCATTTGTTTCAGCTTACGTGACAAACTATTACGTTTTCGTCATTTGCTTGGGAGTGATCCACCTTCATGTTCATAGGAACACGTAAATCGGGCAAGGAGGAATATCTCACTCACTCACCAGAGGAGCACAAGTTAGGTGCGTCGATAAGAGATTCTTGTCATATGGCACACGTACTGACACTAAAGCCGCATATGACACACCAGACGTCTTTTCTGGTGGAGTATTCTGTTGACTTGTCGCCTTGCCATCAAAGGTTTGCGGTGCCATTTCGAAAGCCACTTCCTATCGCCTGCTAACAGAACAGATGTGGAGAATAAACTTTCATTATAGATATCTTCCTTATACATCGGTGTTGCAAGCAGACGTTGCACCACGACACAGACAAAATTTTGAATAGAGCAAAAAAAAAAAAAGTGACGAGGGCTTCGAACACTGTTCACCCGCTATGCAGACCAATACTTTGACCACTTAACCACGACGCAACGACTCAGCCAGTCCTCTCTATGTTTCACTTCTTGTGATTGGACCGTTCACTCTTTCTATTTTGCTTTTTTTTTCTTACAGTTCAGTACGCCTTCTTCCTGTTTTGCCTGCCGAGGTGGCCGAGCGGTTGTAGGCGCTACAGTCTGGAACCGCACGACCACTACGGTCGCAGGTTCGAATCTTGCCTCGGGCATGGATGTGTGTGATGTCCTTAGGTTAGTTAGGTTTAAGTAGTTCTAAGTTCTAGGGGACTGATGACCTAAGAAGTTAAGTCCCAAAGTGCTCAGAGCCATTTTCTTCCTGTTTTCATGCTTGATATATGTCCAATTTTGACGGGGTGTGAGCTGGGCCCTCGTGCCACTTAATCTGAGGGCGGTGCGATGGCAAGTTTCCCTTGTGAGTAACGAATACGCCTCGGGACTCGAAGCACCATTTCATTACTACCTAAAACGATCCATTACTCGCGTTTTCTACACTACTGGCCATTAAAATTGCTAGACCAAGAAGAAATGCAGGTGATACACGGGTATTCATTGGACAAAAATATTATACTAGAACTGACATATGATTACATTTTCATGCAATTTGGGTGCAAAGATCCTGGGAAATCAGTACCCACAACAACCACCTCTGGCCGTAATAACAGCCTTGATACGCCTGGGCATTGAATCAAACACAGCTTGGATGGCGTGTACAGGTACAGCCGCCCATGCAGCTACAACACGATACCACAGTTCATCAAGAGTAGTGACTGGCGTATTGTGACGAGCCAGTTGTTCGGCCACCATTGACCAGACGTTTTCAATTGGTGAGAGATCCGGAGAATGTGCTGGCTAGGGCAGCAGTCGAACATTATCTGTATCCAGAAAGGCCTGTACAGGACCTGATACATGCATTATCCTGCTGAAATGTAGGGTTTCGCAGGTATCGAATGAAGGGTAGAGCCACGGGTCGTAACACGTAACGTCCCCTGTTCAAAGTGCCGTCAGTGCGAACAAGAGGTGACCGAGACGTGTAAGCAATGGCACCCCATACCATCACGCCAGGTGATACGCCAGTGTGGCGATGACGAATACACGCTTCCAATGTGCGTTCACCGCGATGTCGCCAAACACGGATGCGACCATCATGATGCTGTAAACAGAACCTAGATTCATCCGAAAAAATGACGTTTTGTCATTCGTGCACCCAGGTTCGTCATTGAGTACACCATCGCAGCCGCTCCTGTCTGTGATGCAGCGTCAAGGGTAACCGCAGCCACGGTCTCCGAGCTTATAGTCCATGCTGCTGCAGACGTCGTCGAACTGTTCGTGCCGATGGTTGTTGTCTTGCAAACGTCCCCATCTGTCGACTCAGGCATCGAGACGTGGCTGCACGATCCGTTACAGCCATGCGGATTAGATGCCTGTCATCTCGACTGCTAGTGATACGAGGCCGCTGGGATCCAGCAAGGCGTTCCGTATTACCCTCTTGAACCCGCCGATTCCATATTCTACTAACAGTCATTGGATCTCGACCAACGCGAGCAGCAATGTCGCAATACGATAAACCGCAATCGCGATAGGCTACAATCCGACCTTTATAAAAGTCGGAAAAATTGTGGTACGCATTTCTCCTCCTTACACGAGGCATCACAACAACGTTTCACCAGGCAACACCGGTCAACTGCTATTTGTGTATGAGAAATCGGTCGGAAACTTTCATGTCACACGCTGTAGGTGTCGCCACCGGCGCCAACCTTGTGCGAAAGCTCTGAAAAGCTAATCATTTGCATATCACAGCATCTTCTTCCTGTCGGTTAAATTTCGCGTCTGTAGCACGTCATCTTGGTGGTGTAGCAATTTTAATGGCCAGTAGTATAGTATCTGGACGCAGTTCGTGATCGACTGAGATACGGACGGTAGTTTTCGTACTCCTTTTATTCGTTACGGCGTTACGGAAAAGTTTCGTTACTCGCTTGTCTTCTCTCCGGCATGTTCGTGTCGACTCGGTAGTTTTCGAAATCCTCCAATTTCTTATTCAAAGCGGACCAGCTCAGTACTGACATGGAGCATCGAATAAACTTTGTCATTCGCTGCAATTTTTTTTCGGCATCCTACTCGTGTGCGATCGGGTCTCATTGGCAGTATTCGTGATCCTCCAATTGTATTAACTGAAGGTGGAGGGAGAAGTCAGAGAAGGAAATGAGGACCTCATACGCATCGGAACTTTATGCAGAGTCAGCGGCGACGATTGAAAATGCGAGCCGGATCGGGACTCTAACCCGAGTTCTTCTGCTTACTGGGAAAAGTTTCGCTCACTACAGCGCCACCCGAACAGAATGCTAATCGCAGATGCGCGGACTACCTCGGCACGCTATTCGGTCGCCCTACATTCCCAGCTGGCGCCACCGCTCATGCACAGTGTCCGTGCATGTCCTCTGTGCTCGCAAAATTTTAGAATCCCGCTGGAGGTCGAACGTAAATGTGCCTCTGCATTGGTGGATGTGGATTCACAGCCCATCTAGGTGTATCATTTGTGCGAAAGCATTGTGTCTGTTTTCTCGGACATGTCCGAAAGAACAGACACCACGCAGACAATTCATGTAATTCTTCAGGTCCTGTGAGTGCACGAGCAATAGATGGCGTCAGTGGCTTCTGCGGGATCTGTATGATTTTTTAACATTAGTTGGACCTACCTTCTTCTTCTGTTTCTTGCGTCTTTGTCCCACATCGGCGCAGGGTTGGCATGGCTATTAACGCATTTGGCATAGTTGACTTAAGGGGTCGCCAGATGGCTTTCCTGTGGCCACCACGCTACCCCCTCTCCCGCGGCCTCCCACTAGGCGAAATATTTGTACCTTAAATGCCTGCGTGTAGTTTTATGGGCCGGCCGGTGTGGCCGTTTCAGTCTGGAACCGCGCGACCGCTACGGTCGCAGGTTCGAATCCTGCCTCGGGCATGGATGTGTGTGATGTCCTTAGGTTAGTTAGGTTTAAGTAGTTCTAAGTCTAGGGGACTGATGACCTCAGATGTTAAGGCCCATAGTGCTCAGAGCCATTTGAACCATTTGTAGTTTTATTCGAGTGAAAGTGAGCGTAAGTTTTCTAAATGCTTGCGAATCGTGTAACTGACGCCGAACTTGGATACCAGGGTGGCATTCACCTAGTGAGGTGTGGGAAATCGTCTAAAAACCAAACTCAGGCTGGCCTGTACACCGACACATGCTCATCTGGTGATCAGATTCGATCCGGGACCAGTGCACATCTCCATCCTAGAAGAGGTGGTTTGATACGCACGCTACTAGGTTGGTTGGCTGTTCATACCTATGTTTTATAAAAAGTGTTCCAATAAATTATTAAATTAAAATTGTGATCTGAGGTGGAAGTATGAGTTCACAGAACAATACAGTAATACATTTCCACATTATGTAGCGAAATAATCATGCATTGGAAAAGGTATATGTGTGTGTTTGTCTGTGTGTGTGTGGGGGGGGGGGGGGGTGTTCAATGATGAACCAAGAAATAAAGCAAAGTGCGATTTGTGTCGACAGTCATTCTGTGTCAGAGGTAGTGAAGTATAGACGGTGGGAAAACGGGAAAAGAAGAAATTCAAATCATATGCGATGGGGTGCTATAGAAGTATGTTTAAAATTAGGTACACTGCTAAAATAAAGACTGAGCGAGCAGGTACTCTGTAAAACTGGTGAAGAAAGAAACATATGGAAAACACTTAAAAGAAGAAGAGACAGGATTTAGCTTGTGTGTTAAGAAAACAGGGAATAACTTACAAGGCACTAGAGAGGTTGTAGAGGGTAAAAACCGTAGGGGAAGACAGACATTGGAACAATTCCCCCCCCCCCCCCCAAATAATCGAGAATTTAGGGTGCAGGCGCTGATTTGAAATGAAGAGGTTGGCACAAGAGAGGAATAAAAACGTTCTACTGCTCTTCCAAGCACATCAGCGAATTTAAAAGTTCTTATTTTTTCCCGCCGAACTTTAATTTCTTTCCAAAATTTTCCTTTGTTTCTTGCACATTTTGCTCAGTGTTTAAGCGTATTGTCATATCGCTGGCTTAGTTATGGAGTATCTTTGCGGGCAGTCGCGTTTGTGAAGACGAGCGCAGGACACGGAACTGTTATGTTGTGTACTGTGTAGCTCTGCATGTGGGAAGCAATGTTATTATGGAAGTTGAAGTGTTGCTACAAGTGCTATTACAGTAAAGTGATAAAGTATGCAAATGGTTGAGAGGAAAGTGCATCAAGAAGTAATTTAAAAATGAGCAGAGCTGCTGATAAAGTGTATGTGCATCCTCTCGCTGCGTGTCGTTCCGTACAGTATCAGTCATCCGCGCCGTGCTCGGTCTCCCAGAATAAACTGATGTGAATCAGTAGAAATTAGTTACCATAAAAGAGTACAATTAAGTGCCAGTGATTTGTAGCGAGCCTGAGAACGTGCGTTAGGTCATCGCGTTTCCGCATTATCAACAATCAGCCGCGCCGCGACGCTTATGCTCACGCTTGTACAAGTGAGAACTGAGAACTGAAGAATTAACTTTACGAGCAGTGTTATATCATTACTAGTGCAAGGAGGACTATTACTAGTGCAAGGAGGACTATTACCAGACATCGGTATGTGTGACGAGCGTAAGAACTTTCGTTCGATCATTCGGCTTCCGCATCATCAACAGTCACCCGCGTCGTGTCGGTTACGCGTATGCTCGTCTGAATGATATTTTGGACTGTTAATCATCAAGATTGTTAATTGGGATAAACATTTACGATTTAGAGTGTAAACAGTGTAACCTGTGGTTTCCATATCGTCTCGGAACATACACTCCTGGAAATTGAAATAAGAACACCGTGAATTCATTGTCCCAGGAAGGGGAAACTTTATTGACACATTCCTGGGGTCAGATACATCACATGATCACACTGACAGAACCACAGGCACATAGACACAGGCAACAGAGCATGCACAATGTCGGCACTAGTACAGTGTATATCCACCTTTCGCAGCAATGCAGGCTGCTATTCTCCCATGGAGACGATCGTAGAGATGCTGGATGTAGTCCTGTGGAACGGCTTGCCATGCCATTTCCACCTGGCGCCTCAGTTGGACCAGCGTTCGTGCTGGACGTGCAGACCGCGTGAGACGACGCTTCATCCAGTCCCAAGCATGCTCAATGGGGGACAGATCCGGAGATCTTGCTGGCCACGGTAGTTGACTTACACCTTCTAGAGCACGTTGGGTGGCACGGGATACATGCGGACGTGCATTGTCCTGTTGGAACAGCAAGTTCCCTTGCCGGTCTAGGAATGGTAGAACGATGGGTTCGATGACGGTTTGGATGTACCGTGCACTATTCAGTGTCCCCTCGACGATCACCAGTGGTGTACGGCCAGTGTAGGAGATCGCTCCCCACACCATGATGCCGGGTGTTGACCCTGTGTGCCTCGGTCGTATGCAGTCCTGATTGTGGCGCTCACCTGCACGGCGCCAAACACGCATACGACCATCATTGGCACCAAGGCAGAAGCGACTCTCATCGCTGAAGACGACACGTCTCCATTCGTCCCTCCATTCACGCCTGTCGCGACACCACTGGAGGCGGGCTGCACGATGTTGGGGCGTGAGCGGAAGACGGCCTAACGGTGTGCGGGACCGTAGCCCAGCTTCGTGGAGACGGTTGCGAATGGTCCTCGCCGATACCCCAGGAGCAACAGTGTCCCAAATTTGCTGGGAAGTGGCGGTGCGGTCCCCTACGGCACTGCGTATGATCCTACGGTCTTGGCGTGCATCCGTGCGTCGCTGCGGTCCGGTCCCAGGTCGACGGGCACGTGCACCTTCCGCCGACCACTGGCGACAACATCGATGTACTGTGAAGACCTCACGCCCCACGTGTTGAGCAATTCGGCGGTACGTCCACCCGGCCTCCCGTATGCCCACTATACGCCCTCGCTCAAAGTCCGTCAACTGCACATACGATTCACGTCCACGCTGTCGCGGCATGCTACCAGTGTTAAAGACTGCGATGGAGCTCCGTATGCCACGGCAAACTGGCTGACACTGACGGCGGCGGTGCACAAATGCTGCGCAGCTGGCGCCATTCGACGGCCAACACCGCGGTTCCTGGTGTGTCCGCTGTGCCGTGCGTGTGATCATTGCTTGTACAGCCCTCTCGCAGTGTCCGGAGCAAGTATGGTCGGTCTGACACACCGGTGTCAATGTGTTCTTTTTTCCATTTCCAGGAGTGTAGTTGTTCATACCAGACATACGACAGTGTTGTGTTTTGACGTTGAGTGGCTCCCCTAAACCCGCTTGCGTACTTCGACAGATAATTTCAGGCAAGCCAGCAGCAGTGTGGAGCAGAACAGTACGACCGCCGCGGGATTACCAGGTACGTGGTGTGGACAGGGCGCACGGTCTAGAAAAGCAGAAGAGACGACCATTTTAAGGATCCCCCACCCCATTGTACTGCCAGGCGTGTTACAAGTGTATAGATAGAATAATATCGAGGATAAACTACAACAGTGTCATTCCCTTCCCAGCTGCTGCTTCCCTTTCGTATCTTCTGATTCATAACTGCAGTCTTCTTTCTGTACAAACTGCGAATAACTTCTGCTCCCTGTGTTTTATCTTTGCTATCTTCAAAATTTCAGAGAGTGTAGTCCAGTTATCACTGTGAAACATTTCTCTAAAATTTACAGATGCTATAAATGTATGGCCTCGCGTATTCCTACAATTCGCGCGAATACAAACTGATTTTCCATGAGGTCGGCATCTACCATCGTCTCTATTCGTCTGCAAATATTTCGTTCAGTATTTTGCAACTGCGACTTACTGAACAGACAGTTCGCTAATTTACATACCTGTCAGCACCCGCCTTTTTTGAAACTTTAATTATTTCACTCTTCTTGAAGTCTGACGTTATTTCGCCTCTTTCCTCTAACTTGCACACCACCTGCAATACTTTTGTCATAACTGACTCTGCCAAGGATATTAGTAATTCTAAGGGAAAGTCTTCTGCTCCAGGAATTTTGATACTAGTTAGTTCTTTCATCGCCCTATGACATTATTCTCGCAGTTTCGCACCTCACCTTCATTTACTTCTTTTTCTATCTATATAATACTGTCTTTAACTTCATTTTATTTATGTAGCAGTTCTGTATATTCCTTCCAACTTTCAGGTTTCCCTTCTTTGGTTAGTAATGGCTTGCCATCTAAGCTCTCAATATTCAAATAGCTGCTTTTCTCATTTCTCCAAAAGCATCTTTAATGTTAGTATACGTTGCACCTATCTTTCCCACAGTGATGCAAGCTTCTGCAGTATTGCATTTCTTATCAGTCTCGTTGTAGGCGTCTGTATTCCCTTTAGACTGTTTAATTTGTTGCTTTTCTTGTACTTTCTTCTCTCACCAATTACATTTATAATTTCATGCGTTACTTAAAGGATTTCGACTGGGCCTTGTCTTTTTGCCTATTTGATCCCTTGATGCCTTCCATACTTCATATTCAAAAGACATAAATTTGTTTTCTGTTACATTCCTTTCAGTCGTTTCAGGAAATTATTGACTAATAGTCCCACTGAAATCCTCAACAACGTGTGGTCCTTTCAGATTATCTCGGTCTCATCTGTGCATCTTCATATTTTCCCGGCACAAATACTGCTCCATAAAATTTCGGGCGTGCAGCAGCATAAATTTGACTTCTTCTAATATGGGGGCTGAATACCGTCCAGACATCTTCAGAGTGAGCCGATGTGACTGAGGCTCCAGCACTTTCTCCGTCATTTTAAAGCCGTGGACCGCACCACTGCGCATGCGGCCACAGATACACAAGGCGCCAGAGACGTTAATCAGCGGCAATGACGTATGGCATATGCATGGAAATAGATCTATGGCTGCGCAGTCGATCCACACGGCGATATCGATGTATCACTGCGAGCTGCACCATCGCAACGTCTTTGTGATTTTATTCCAGAAATTGCTGGACTCCTAGATTTATCCAAGCTGAAGCCGCTATCTCTATTAATTAAATTCGTCGCCAGGCGAATTTCAGTTGCTTCCTTCACTACTGAGACCCAGAAGTATGAAGTCGAGGCTAAAATTTCGACGTTGTAGTACATCATAGAGTGCCCAGTGTCAATACAGTGCTCGCCCACCGCAGATACCTTGGAGGTATGTTGACGACACGTTTGTAGTGTGGCCCCGTGGTGAAGACAAGGATTTTTAGATCATCTGAACTCCATCCATGGACAAATTCAGTTCACGATGGAAATCGAAAAAGATGGATGCCTTCCATTTTTGGATGTGCTGGTACGGCGTAAAGATGATGGCACCTTGGGACACGCTGTTTATCGAAAGCCGAGCCATACGGATTTATATTTGCACGCAAATAGTTGCCACCATCCTTCACAGACTGTGAGTGTACTCATAACTCTAGTACACAGAGCACATGTCATTGCTGACGAGAGCAGTCTGAAGGACGAGCTTTTACACCTGAGAAGAATTTTTGGAGCCAACGGTTACTCACAACAGCAGATACGTAAGGCGCTACAAATAAAACCAACTGTAGGTATAAGAAAGTCAGAAGAAGACAAGAAAATTTCTAAATCGATGGCTTTTCTGCCATACATGGGAACCCTATCGTCAAAAATAGGACGGATCCTCTGTAACCATGAAGTTAAAATGATTTTTCGCCCTCCACCAAAGACAGCAGCACTCCTGGGTTCCGTTAAAGATGATTTGGTGCTTTGAAAGCCTGGGGTTTACAAGATCCCGTGTGAGTACGGCCGTTCATACATCGGACAGACGACACGTACTATCCAGGAGAGATGCACAGAGCACCGCAGGTACACCCGGCTCTTACAACCTAATAAATCTGCGGTAGCCGAGCACTGCATTGACACTGGGCACTCTATGGTGTACGATAACGTCGAAATTTTAGCCTCGACTTCATCCTTCTGGGACTCAGTAATGAAGGAAGCGATTGAAATTCGCTTGGCGACGAATTTAATTAATAGAGATAGCAGCTTCAGCTTGGATAAATCTTGGAATCCAGCAATTTCTGTAATAAAATCACAAAGACGTCGCGACGGTGCAGCTCGCAGTGATACATCGATATCACCGTGTGGATCGACTGCGCAGCCATAGATCTATTTCCATGCATGTGGCATACGTCTTTGCCGCCGATTAACGTCTCTGGCGCCTTGTGTATCTGTGTCCGCATGCGCAGTGGTGTGGTCCACGGCTTTAAAAGGACGGAGAAAGTGCTGGAGCGTCAGTCACCTCGGCTCACTCTGAAGATGGCTAGAAGGTATTCAGCCGAAATTTTAGAAGAAGAAGACAAATTTATGCGGCTGCACGCCCGAAATTTTATAGATTAGGTCCCATCTGTTTGACACTCTAACTTGCCGTAATTTCTTTAATTTAATGCCGGCCGGTGTGGCCGAGCTGTTCTAGGCGCTTCTGTCTGGAACCGCGTGACCGCTACGGTCGCAGATTCGAATCCTGCCTCGGGCATGGATGTGTGTGATTTCCTTAGGTTAGTTAGGTTTAAGTAGTTCCAAGTGCTGGGGGACTGATAAGCTCAGATGTTAAGTCCCATAGTGCTCAGAGCCATTTCCTTTTTTTAATTTAAATCCGTTGTTCGTAACAAACAAATTATGATCAGAGTCCACATGAGCTTCTGGAAATGTTTTACAGTTTAAAAGCTGGCTGCGATACCACTGTCTTGCCATTCTATGATCTATCATAACCTTGCCGTGAATGTCTTCAGATCTCTTCCACGTATACAACCTACTTTCATGATTCTTAATCCAAGTGTTAGCCACTGATTATATTTATGATTAAGAATTGCGAATTATTTACTTTCATTAACCCTTCTATGTTTCAATACATGAGGTTTGTGGTGTCACAAGACATTTACAACGGCTCTCCTGTTGTGCTCGCTTCAGCAACACCAGATATCGAGTACAAAGAATATATATTTTATATTTTTATTACTTTCTGTAAGGCGTAAGTGCTGATGTCAAGCTTAGATTTTGTTTTGCTTCATACCCAGCAGAGAAGACTGTCGCCGAGCAAGGTCGATACTACGAAAATTTCAGGAAGAATAGTATCTGTTTTGATCGATTTAAAACGAATTTTGAACTACAATTTTTTGAACATTATACCGAGAGTCGTTGACAAGGATATGGCAAAATTTCGTCGTTGTTTAAGCGGGAATAAGCTCTAAAGACTGATCTAACTAAAAGACGATCCCCAACGTCTCCTATAAAGAAGAATCAACTTCAAACCGCCCCACTTATTAAGCTAAATTTGGAAATTTCATCCATTAAGACGAAACGGCTCTTAAATGAATAGTCGGTGGATACTTTCTTATCAACACCAGCGTCACCTCTTTATTGTATAGAGGGAAGGAAAATTGGGTTTAACGTTCCGTCGACATGGAGGTCATTAGAGACGGAGCACAAGCTTGGATGGTGTCAGGGATGGGGAAGGAAATCGGCCGTGCCCTTTCAAAGGAACCTGGAGCGACTTAAGAAAATCACAGAAAACCTAATTCAGGATGGCCGGATGCGGGATTGAACCGTCGTCCTCCCGAAAGCGAGTCCAGTGTGCTAACCACTGTGCCACCTCGCTCGGCGCGGAAAGTCTCCAGAAGAGAAAAACTGTAGAATATCCTTGGTGAAAAACACAACTGTAATACTTTTAATACGAACATTTTTTATCCTCGACGCGGAGCAGTTTTTAATGAATTTGGCCTAGACACGTTGCGGATTACGCTCCTAAGGCAGATTCATAGTCTTATTCAGTATTATAATCTGCGAATAAGGACTTGACTAGAAGAAGGGATCGGTTGGTAGGACATGTTTTGAGGCATCAAGGGATCACAAATTTAGCATTGGAGGGCAGCGTGGAGGGTAAAAATCGTAGAGGGAGACCAAGAGATCAATACACTAAGCAGATTGAGAAGGATGTAGGTTGCTGTAGGTACTGGGAGATGAAGAAGCTTGCACAGGATAGAGTAGCATGGAGAGCTGCATCAAACCAGTCTCAGGACTGAAGACCACAACAACAACAACAAGGACAAAATACATGCATTACACATTGTATGTTATCTGATTCGAAGACGCTGAGACTTCGAGACTGATTATCAAAATCAATACAAAAGTTTACTTAGCGGAACCTAGTCCCACCAACAGGTTTAGCAAAAATACAATTAAAAGAAAGCAAAAAATAAGAAACACAAAAAATGATGCTTTTGACAACGCTGTAACTGCGTGCAACATGGCAAAGAACAGGTAACATGAACTGTGCGCTCTGTCGAAGCTGTCCCGTTAGCTCAGTAGGCAGTCTTGTTTGTGTCTTTGTGTAAGTCTCATCGCTGTTTGGTCTGCAGCGTTAGTTTTTTGAGTCCGTTGGCAGCGGCGTAGTCCACTCGTAACGTCGCCATGGGTCCCAAGGAAAGGTACAGTCAGTTTTAATTTCGACAAAATGGTTCAAACGGCTCTAAGCACTATGGGACCTAACATCTGAGGTCATCAGTCCCCTAGACTTAGAACTACTTAAACCTAACTAGCCTAAGAACATCACACACATCCATGCCCGAGGCAGGATTCGAACCTGCGACCGTAGCAGCAGCGCGGCTCCGGACTGAAGCGCCTAGAACCGCTCAGCCACCGTGCCGACTAATTTCGACTAATCCACGTGTTGGGCATCCCGGATCTTAGGAAATTTATGATTGGCTCGTTGACACAATTCATAGTAGTGTCGGAAGTTCCATGCGGCTTTTCGCGGATGATACTGTAGTATACAGAGAAGTTACAGCAGTAGAAAATTGCAGCGAAATGCAGGAAGATCTGCAGCGGACAGGCACTTGGTGCAGGGAGTGGCAACTGACCCTTAACATAGACAAATGTAATGTATTGCGAATACATAGAAAGAAGGATCCTTTATTGTATGATTATATGATAGCGGAACAAAAATCTGGTAGCAGTTACTTCTGTAAAATATCTGGGAGTATGCGTACGGAACGATCTGAAGTAGAATGATCATATAAAATTAATTGTTGGTAAGGCGGGTGCCAGGTTGAGATTCATTAGGAGAGTCCTCAGAAAATGTAGTCCATCAACAAAGGAGGTGGCTTACAAAACACTCGTTCGACCTATACTTGAGTATTGCTCATCAGTGTGAGATCCGTACCAGGTCGGGTTGACAGGGGAGATCACGAAGATCCAAAGAAGAGCGACGCGTTTCGTCACAGGATTATTTGGTAAGCGTGATAGCGTTACGGAGATGTTTAGCAAACTCAAGTGGCGGACTGTGCAAGAGAGGCGCTCTGTATCGCGGTGTAGCTTGCTGTCCAGGTTTTGAGAGGGTGCGTTTCTGGATGAGGTATCGAATATATTGCTTCCCCCTACTTATACCTCCCGAAGAGATCACGAATATAAAATCAGAGAGATTCTAGCGCGCACGGAGGCTTTCCGGCAGTCGTTCTTCCCGCGAACCGTACGCGACTGGAACAGGAAAGGGAAGTAATGACAGTGGCACGTAAAGTGCCCTCCGCCACACATCGTTGGGTGGCTTGCGGAGTATAAAAGTAGATGTAGATGTAGATGTAGATATAACATCTGATCAGGTTCTATACAGGTTGATTTTGCGTCATGGTTCTCAAGTTTCCTTTAAGCATCGTGATAGTTCCATTAGTATAGTGCTTCTTCGTAACGCAGATCTGGATTATATCAATGGCCGAGTGTTCAGTCTCCCGCCGGAAGGTTATGACAGTTTACTTAAGGAGCTGTTGCTCTCTTATGCTGACGTGAGGGATGTACAACACGGACACTGGTCCACTCAACACCGGTTGAAATATTTTAGCGGAATGAGTTCACTACAGATGGAAGTCACTCATTACATTCCTTCCCATACAGGTCTGTGGTAATCGCATTCATATAATGTATAGTGGGCAAGTGGGAACATGCTTTCCCTGCAATGAAAGTCGCCAACTTAGATCTAATTGCATTGAAATCCTCATTTGAACGGCGTCGAAAACTGACGCTAACTGATCTCGTTTCTACTGCTCACGAGACTGGTGCCACGTGTTCCTAGGGTGCAATCGGGCAGCAGGGGGATACGCGGTCCGCTGCTCCCGACTTTTCGTCTTTATCCTCGCAGATGTTGCACGAGGATGATAAGGAGACGGATATATCTACTCCTCGTCCACCCCTCTCTGAAGTGTCTTATCGGTTGATGTGTCTTGTATGCTGAGTTCTGCATTTCCTGTGAAACCGGCTGCTGAGGTCCTGGTGTTTCTCCTAGTATTCTTGCCGCGGTTGACGTAACTCCTCCGGGACCACCTAAGTGTAGGGAAATCGTTGAGCCTTCTGATATTCCAATGATTTCACGGCAGCAAACTGAGATACCCCTAAAGTTACGTATTCTCTTGATGTCACACATTCAGGCGTTGTCGGGACGACCAACTATTGTTATTCCAGTGAAGGCGATTGGTGGCCATCAAATCACATTTTGTGATGCCCGACCCCTCACTTATGTGTCGATTTGAACTGCAAGGCTCCCATCCTACGTAGTGGGCCACTGCGCCTCCTCGTTTGCCACCTATTTTGGTTAACGTCCAAGAACTGCCTACATCCCCGACTGCCATGATGTATTGCCTCGTAGTCGGTGTAAATAACGCGTTCAAACTGAGCGGGCGGTGGCTCGTAAAAAGAAGAAACTTAAAGATTCCACAGGCAGCGGTGGGAGCCCTCCACCCTTTGACTCGTCACTGAACTCAGCAATGGGTCTTAATACACACTGATTACGTAATTAAGTTGGTCATCGGCTAGAATTTCGTATGCAAGCTTATACGCTTCTTTCCTTAGATGTTAACGGGATGAGCCAGTGCTGTGGGGAACGGATATAAAAATTAACCGATGAGCGAGTGGCATTCGCACTAGATATTTTTTTGTTTTTCAGTTACACTGTCAAATTGTATCCAGTTAACACCTCCTCAATCCGATATCTTGGGTATTTCTTTCTGTTACCGTTACCTTTGTTTAAAAATTAAAGTAACACGAACTTCCTAAAGACGTGAGTGAAGACTTTGTTTCGCAATGAGATAAATAAAGCCCACAGAAAATAATAGTGGATACAGTATCATCGTATGTATCAACTGAGGTAAAAATACACTAGGTAGGCTACACTAGATTGCACATTATGCTACGCACAATAATTCCATTCTGTGCGTTTGACGTCCACGCTTATCTTCACAGAGGCAGTACATACATGTAAGAGCAATGATCGCTTTAGAGAAGGTGCTAAAAGCGACCTTCTTGCATTCGCAAGCACTTCACTATTCGCTGGATCATTCTTTGCTAGACCCTACGCAACACACCAGCATTCATCATTGCCGAAGCGGGATGCGCGATAGCTATTAGGTCGTGTACAAAGTTGAGTGGAGTACTATAAACTTGTTCCTTGAGTGTCCTCACAAATAAAAATCTAGTGGATTGACGTCTGGGGAACGTGGGGGCCCAAAATTGGACCTCCACGACCAATACAGTTCCCTGGGAAAGCTTCATTTAATTAGTGACGCACGTTCATGCCAATGTGTGGCGATGTGCCATCACACTGAAACCACAGCTATGGCCAAGTGCAATGCTTCCTAATGCGTCAGGCAAAGTATTGCAAAACAATTTGGAAATTGGGGCACGTTCAACTTTTCCGGCAATAGGTAAGGGCCCGAAAACACTCCTCCCACGATTCCAGCCCACAGGTTTATGTCAAAGCGTGCCTGAAATCCACATTGAGGGGTGACATGTGGGCTGCATTCTGACCAATGATGACTGTTGTGGAGGTTGAAAATACCTTCACGAGTGAAACTAGATTCGTCAGTCCATACCATGTTATTTATTAAATGTCCGTTATCTTCGACTTGGTGGAAAAGACATTCATAAAAGTCAACTCGTTGAATGCAGTCTTTTGGCCGCTGGTTCTGAGTTAACGTTTAATGAAATTTATGATGAGGTGGTGCTTTACAGCAGTCAAATAATTGCGCAAATTGATTGTAGATGACCATCAGCTGCTTATTGTTACACTCAATGCCACTGGTTTTGATTAGTAGACCATTATCAAGCCGATCCAAAGCTGGCTACGCTTTGCGTCGACTTGATAATGGTCTACTGATCGAAACCGGTAGCACTGAGTACAAAAATAAACAGCTGATGGTCGTCTACAATAAAGTTCCACAACGCGTGATGACATGGATGCCGTTCTTCATCGTGCAACACTTCAACAAGACACCAAGGTATCTGATACCGCCTTTCCGTGTCAGGGGTACTTTCCTGCTGAGGTGACTGATGAACAGTTTCAAGAACCGTGTCCTCTGTTGTGGAGTATGCCCAGTCCTTGGACGAGCTCTGTCCGTTACCTGTGGACGAAAAATACCAGTTTCCCGAAAGCGTTGCTCCAGGCGACAAAAAACATTCTTATCCGATGGCGCCTTTGAGGGTACCGTGCAGAATAAGCATAAGCAGCAGCAACAGCTTGGTTATCCGATGTTCCCATTACCATGAGCACATTTTCATGTTCATTGTTTGCGTACTCCATCGGGAACCCGCGGTACATGAACCTGACAGGACCAGCTATGGTTGTGCACTGTCCGGCTAGCAAGCATATGCATGGAGTTTAATAGATCCCACTGTCATGTGACAGACTATTGTCATGTGATGAAACGAAGTCCTGGTTAAAAACGACGAGAACTAGGGAACGGATGTCTCAAAAATGAGCAAAAACTGACGAGGATTCGAGCCATAGCTCCAATGTCGATATGCGTTTGATGCCCCATTAGTCTGCTCAGAGAGCTAAGACGCCTGGTACAGTAGTGTGGGGGTGATACACGTTCATTTGTACTTCCTATGCGATGCATGATGTGACCGCATGCCACCTCCTGGTTTTCATACATGGGTTTTCAAAATGCACTTGATCTGATTTTGCTAGTAAACTTTAGTCTTCAATCTAGTTGGGGTCTTGCATCAGACCTCCAAGTGCGGCATTTTTTCTTCACACTGTGTTGGAGCACGTTATACCACAGGTTGTAGCCTGAGGAATCTATATTTGCAGCGGAATGGCACACTTTGGTTTATTGGAGAAGTGTTTTGCGAGGGAACATGAGTGAAATGTGCGACGGGTAGTCGTAAAGGTATAGTTATCGCCTTGAAAGTATGAAGTTGTGTAATTTATTTATTGTTTGATTTTTGAAAGGTACATGCCTGCAGTTGCAATACACAATGAAATCCACGCGCCGCGGTATGTACATTATCGTCTGTTACCCCCATCGCCACCCACAACTCATCCTTGTGCTGGAGTTCAGCAACATTGCACAAGATGCCGGCGCGACAACCCTCAGCGCCCAAGGTGGTACACAGCTGACGTGCTCGGTCTGCGAAACACCTGAGTTAGTCGTACACCACCTGGAAGGTGCACTTTCACACGCCTTGCGCCGTGTGAGGTGGGGAAGAGAAGAAAGGAAACCGAGACGGTCCCCTGTAAGCCCGGGGCGGTCTGCTTAACATTCCCGTGAGCGCACCAGCACAGACGCCCGTACACAATCCATGCCTCGCATCTAAGCAGGCGCAACATCACAGGTGGCGGCAAGGAATCTCAGAATGTCTCTCCAGGCTCTCAGCGAGGCCTTTCATTCTCTTTCCTGAGCCTGACAGAGATCAGCTACTGGGTAATACCTGTAAAACGATTATCAGTAAAGGGATAACATTGATTCATTAAGGGGGTAGGACGTCAAACGGGCCGTCTTGGAGCAGGAGAGGCACCACAGGACATTTTATTTTCTACTGTCTATACTTTTACAAATAAATTCATAAAACTTTGGCAGCATGACCAGGAAGGATTCAGGATTCACACTCGTAGCAGTGGAAGTGCAAACACATAGCAAAATAATTTTTTTTACATGTGAAATTTCATCGTTTTTGCACTTACTGTTGGCTGCATTTGTTGCTGTAGGTACATTTTTCTTCACAAGTAAGAGAGATTCTTTGATGAATTTTAAACAGCATACAAACCATACTTACAGGTGTATGAAACTTTAGAATTTTCCAAATCTATAAAAAAACTGTGGTAAAATTTGAGATAATTAACTACCCCCCCATGAACCATGGACCTTGCCGTTGGTGGGGAGGCTTGCGTGCCTCAGCGATACAGATAGCCGTACCGTAGGTGCAACCACAACGGAGGGATATCTGTTGAGAGGCCAGACAAACGTGTGGTTCCTGAAGAGGGGCAGCAGCCTTTTCAGTAGCTGCAAGGGCAACAGTCTGGATGATTGACTGATCTGGCCTTGTAACTATAACCAAAACGACCTTGCTGTGCTGGTACTGCGAACGGCTGAAAGCAAGGGGAAACTACAGCCGTAATTTTTCCCCAGGGCATGCAGCTTTACTGTATGATTAAATGATGATGGCGTCCTCTTGGGTAAAATATTCCAGAGGTAAAATAGTCCCCCATTCGGATCTCCGGGCGGGGACTACTCAAGAGGATGTCGTTATCATGAGAAAGAAACCTGGCGTTCTACGGATCGGAGCGTGGAATGTCAGATCCCTTAATCGGGTAGGTATGTTAGAAAATTTAAAAAGGGAAATGGATAGGTTGAAGTTAGATATAGTGGGAATTAGTTAAGTTCGGTGGCAGGAGGAACAAGACTTCTGGCCAGGTGACTACAGGGTTATAAACACAAAATCAAATCGGGGTAATGCAGGAGTAGGTTTAATAATGAATAGGAAAATAGGAATGCAGGTAAGCTACTACAAACAGCATAGTGAACGCATTATTGTGGCCAAGATAGATACGAAGCCCACACCTACTACAGTAGTACAAGTTTATATGCCAACTAGCTCTGCAGATGAAGAAGAAATTGAAGAAATGTATGATGAAATAAAACAAATTATTCAGATTGTGAAGGGAGACGAAAATTTAATAGTCATGGGTGACTGGAATTCGAGTGTAGGAAAAGGGAGACAAGGAAACATTGTAGGTGAATATGGATTGGGGCTAAGAAATGAAAGAGGAAGCCGCCTGGTAGAATTTTGCACAGAGCACAACATAATCATAGCTAACACTTGGTTTAAGAATCATGAAAGAACGTTGTATACATGGAAGAACCCTGGAGATACTAAAAGGTATCAGATAGATTATAGAATGGTACGACAGAGATTTAGGAACCAGGTTTAAAATTGTAAGACATTTTCAGGGGCAGATGTGGACTCTGACCACAATCTATTGGTTATGACCTGTAGATTAAAACTGAAGAAACTGCAAAAAGGTGGGAATTTAAGGAGATGGGACCTGGATAAACTGAAAGAACCAGAGGTTGTACAGAGTTTCAGGGAGAGCATAAGGGAACAATTGACAGGAATGGGGGAAAGAAATACAGTAGAAGAAGAATGGGTAGCTTTGAGGGATGAAGTAGCGAAGGCAGCAGAGGATCAAGTAGGTAAAAAGACGAGGGCTAATAGAAATCCTTGGGTAACAGAAGCAATATTGAATTTAATTTATGAAAGGAGAACATATAAAAATGCAGTAAATGAAGCAGGCAAAAAGGAATACAAACGTCTCAAAAATGAGATCGACAGGAAGTGCAAAATGGCTATGCAGGGATGGCTAGAGGACCAATGTAAGGATGTAGAGGCCTATCTCACTAGGGGTAAGATAGATACTGCCTACAGGAAAATTAAAGAGACCTTTGGAGATATGAGAACGACTTGTATGAATATCAAGAGCTCAGATGGAAATCCAGTTCTAAGCAAAGAAGGGAAAGCAGAAAGGTGGAAGGAGTATATAGAGGGTCTATACAAGGGCGATGTACTTGAGGACAATTTTATGGAAATGGAAGAGGATGTAGATCAAGATGAAATGGGAGATATGATACTGCGTGAAGAGTTTGACAGAGCACTGAAAGACCTGAGTCGAAACAAGGCCCCCGGAGTAGACAACATTCCATTGGAACTACTGACGGCCTTGGGAGAGCCAGTCCTGACAAAACTCTACCATCTGGTGAGCAAGATGTATGAAACAGGCGAAATACCCTCAGACTTCAAGAAGAATATAATAATTCCAATCCCAAAGAAAGCAGGTGTTGACAGATGTGAAAATTACAGAACTATCAGTCACAGCTGCAAAATACTAACACGAATTCTTTACAGACGAATGGAAAAACTAGTAGAAGCCAACCTCGGGGAAGATCAGTTTGGATTCCGTAGAAACACTGGAACACGTGAGGCAGTACTGACCTTACGACTTATCTTAGAAGAAAGATTAAGGAAAGGCAAAGCCACGTTTCTAGCATTTGTAGATTTAGAGAAAGCTTTTGACAATGTTGACTGGAATACTCTCTTTCAAATTCTAAAGGTGGCAGGGGTAAAATACAGGGAGCGAATGGCTATTTACAATTTGTACAGAAACCAGATGGCAGTTATAAGAGTCGAGGTACATGAAAGAGAAACAGTGGTTGGGAAGGGAGTAAGACAGGGTTGTAGCCTCTCCCCGATGTTGGTCAATCTGTATATTGAGCAAGCAGTAAAGGAAACAAAAGAAAAATTCGCAGTAGGTATTAAAATTCATGGAGAAGAAATAAAAACTTTGAGGTTCGCCGATGACATTGTAATTCTGTCAGAGACAGCAAAGGACTTGGAAGAGCAGTTGAATGGAATGGACAGTGTCTTGAAAGAAGAATATAAGATGAACATCAACAAAAGCAAAACAAGGATAATGGAATGTAGTCTAATTAAGTCGGGTGATGCTGAGGGAATTAGATTAGGAAATGAGACACTTAAAGTAGTAAAGGAGTTTTGCTATTTGGGGAGCAAAATAACTGATGATCGTCGAAGTAGAGAGGATATAAAATGTATACTGGCAATGCCAAGGAAAGCGTTTCTGAAGAAGAGAAATTTGTTAACATCGAGTATAGATTTAAGTGTCAGGGAGTCATTTCTGAAAGTATTTGTATGGAGTGTAGCCATGTATGGAAGTGAAACATGGATGATAAATAGTTTGGAAA
Organism: Schistocerca piceifrons; assembly: GCF_021461385.2. Classification (NCBI taxonomy): domain Eukaryota; kingdom Metazoa; phylum Arthropoda; class Insecta; order Orthoptera; family Acrididae; genus Schistocerca; species Schistocerca piceifrons. The sequence goes on along the minus strand of NC_060140.1, from coordinate 772,724,266 downwards.
AGAAGAGAATAGAAGCTTTCGAAATGTGGTGCTACAGAAGAATGCTGAAGATTAGATGGGTAGATCACATAACTAATGAGGAAGTATTGAATAGGATTGGGGAGAAGAGAATTTTATGGCACAACTTGACCAGAATAAGGGATCGGTTGGTAGGACATGTTCTGATGCATCAAGGGATCACCAATTTAGTAATGGAGGGCAGCGTGGAGGGTAAAAATCGTAGAGGGAGACCAAGAGATGAATACATTAAGCAGATTCAGAAGGATGTAGGTTGCAGTAGGTACTGGGAGATGAAAAAGCTTGCACAGGATAGAGTAGCATGGAGAGCTGCATCAAACCAGTCTCAGGACTGAAGACCACAACAACAAACAACTACAAAAATTAATTTTCTTCTAAACATAAAGTTTAAAACGTAACAGCTCATTCATTTTTTCATAAATTTAATAAATTCTAGAGTTTCAGACACCTGTAAATATGGTTTGTATGCTGTGCAAAATTCATCGAACAGTCTCGCTTCCTTATTAAGAAAAGTGTACCTATAGCTACAAATGCAGCCAATAGTAAGTGAAAAAATCATGAAATTTCACATGTAAAAAAAAATTATTTTTTATGTTTTTGAACTTCCGCTGTTACGAGTGTGAATCCTGAATCCTTCCTGGTCATGCTGACAAAGTTTTATGAATTTGCTTGTAAAAGTATGGCAGTGGAAATTAAAATGTCCTGTGGTGCCTCTCCCGCTTCAAGTCGGCCCGTTTGACGACCCCCCTTAAGTAGAGTTTCAGCTCAAACACCTGGGAGCCAATAAAGAAAACACTACTAACTAATGCAGATTGTCTGTGTCTGTCTGAAGAACAGACATACGGTAGGTGCCTCGTAATCTCGTAGCCGATGAGTGCGTATATTTCGTGAAAATGTAATTTTTCGCCCCAGCATTTTTGGAGAAATGCTTCCCCAGTTTCTTGCTGCGTCAGATTTGTTGGCAAATTCAAACTTCAAATATTCGATTCTAAAGAACTTAAGAAAAATAAATTGAGTATCCACCATCTAACGGAATCAGCATTGCTACTAATGTCCCTCCGTCACAGACATCGATATAATCTCTGGTAGCATAAAAAAGTTCCGTGGTTGTCACGTCTCCATGGCATAATTCGGCCAAGTGCCTAACGTCCTACGAGATAACTCCTGACGATGACGGTAGAGTATGTCACTGAGAGCTTGAGTGTCTCACAGATCTGAGCCGACAGGAATCTGAAATTTATCGCGATGACGTGTTGGATAAACATGAAACATTTCGCATTATTTTTGGCGAATAAAGAGAGATTCTTAAGAGTAGGGCGTACTCGCACACTTACTGACCTCTAGTAAGTTTCGGGTATCTGAAAGGTACTTACGCTGCTTCATGAAAAAGATGAACTTCAAGCCAACGCCACTCTCAGGTTACAGTTCCTTGTTTAGCAGCCACCGGTAGAAGACGGTAATCGAAGTCTCGTCTGCTAATACTTAAAATTAGCCAAAGAGGACGGTAGAAAGACAGGGAAGTACTGCAGAAGCGGTTCTTGTCTGTAATCGGTCATTTATTTCATGTGAGTAATCTCTTATAAAAGAAAATCATCATACACGTTCTTTTAACTACGTTCTTGACTGTCAACTGTATTGATCAGAAGAACTCACATCGCCTTTGTTCGAAAAGAAAGAATTCGTATCTATTTATTTATTATTATTATTATTGTTATTATTATTATTATTTATATTTTTACAATCGTATTGACCAGCTAGGATCACGTTAACAACTTCAGTTCCTCTTCTTCCTTTGTTGTTGTGTCCTATTTTTCCAGTATTCCCTCATTTTCTCCCCATGAAGTCTCCTCCTTTCTTCTGTCCATGTCGTTACCGATTTTTTATTTCTTCTGCTTTGAAAGCCTTCGAAATTTAGTATTTTGTTTTTGAAACGGTTTCTTTTTGCTATTTCTGATTCTTTGATGTTGTGTCTTTCAAGATCTTTTCTTACTTCTGTAATCTATGCTACTGTCGATTTCTTCTTCCAGAAATATAGGAGTATTTGTTTTGTTAGTCTATTTCCATCCGTTCGGTAGAGATGTCCAAAAAAGGTTAATCTTCGTTTGGCCATTACTTCAGATATTTTCTCAACATTTTCGTAGATCTCCCCATTACTTCTTATTTTCCAACCATCTGCAGTTTTCATTGCACCCATTATTTTTCTAATAATCCTTCTTTCCAGTACCTCTAGTTTGTCCATCTTATAGTTCATCATTAGGCATTCAGATCCATATAAACATTCTGGTCGTACCACTGTGGTGTAGTGTTTTAGTTTTGTTTTTCTAGATATACATTTCCTGTTGTAAATATCTTTGTTCAAACCATATGCTCTTTCCATTTTGTTAATTCTTACATCTATCGCAGATTTTTCTAGTTCATTCTGTTGTATAGTTTCTCCAAGATATTTAAATTTATTTACTCACTCTATTTTACCTATTTGTGTTTCTATGTATTTTGGTGCATTTTTTATATTTGTCATGAATTTTGTTTTTTCAGCTGAAATTTTGAGACCAGTTCTGTTTGCTAATTTTTCCAGAATGTTTATTTGAGTAACTGCTTCTGTCAGGCTTTCTGAAAGAATTGCGAAATCATACGCAAAAGCCAAGCAATTTACCTTAATTCCATTTGTTTTCCTTCCCAGAGTTATTGGTTCAATTTTGTGATTTTTTAGCTCCGAATTCCAGATCCTTACAATTTTTTCTATAACACAGTAAAACAGTAAAGGTGATAAACCATCACCTTTCTAACACCAGTTTCTATTTCAAAACGCTGAGATACATCTCCCATAAATTTGACTTTAGATACTGTACCTGTTAGTGTTTCACGACTTATGTTTGCTAGTTTTGATTTAACACCAAATTCTCTAATGACCTTATCTATCGTTTCTCTGTCTATACAATCAAATGCTTTCTTGAAATCTATAAATGACACTAGCATTGGTTTGCTGGTTAACATTCTATGGCGAATTATTGACTTTAAGTTAAAAATTTGTTCTGCACAAGATCTTCCCTTTCGAAAACCACCCTGATATTCTCCCAGTTGTTTGTCTAAAGTATCTACCACTCTGTTGAGGAGAATTTTTGATAATATTTTGTATGCCACTAGCAGAAGTGACACTCCTCTGTAATTACTGACATTTTGTTTGTTTCCCTTTTTATGTAGTGGGTGGATTAATGCTGTTTTCAACTGGAATCTTTTCAGTTTTCCAAATGTTATCAAAAAGCAGCTGTAGAACCTTTATGATTTTTGGTTCTGACCACTTCAATAACTCTGCTGTAATGGAGTCTTCAACACTTGCTTTATTGTTTTTGAGTGTTTTCATGGCTTCATGAATTTCTAGCTCTGTTGGCGGGAAATCTTCCTCTAGATTTTGAGGTGTCACTGGAAATTCTAATTTATCTGTTGGAACTGAACAGTTTAACAACTTTTCAAAACAATTTTCTAAAATTTCACAATTTTCTATATTATTTAATCATATTTTGCCATTTTCATCATTGAAACAAATACTTGGTGCCTGGTATCCTTTAAGTACGTGTTTAAAGGTTTGGTAAAAATTTATAGAATTATTTTTGGTGAAAATTTCTTCTATGTCAATAAGCTGACAATTTTCAAAGTTTCTTTTCTTTGTTGTCTGAATTGTTCAAGGTTTCCTCTTTTTTCGAACATCTCCATTTTCTCCATTTTTGAGCTCTTTGTATTAGTGCTTCTTCACACTCCTCATTCCACCATGTCTTCTTTTTATTCTTGGCTAATCCTAAAGTTTTCTCTGCTGCTTGAGTTATTTTCATCTGGAGTTCACGCCAATCACCTTCTTTACTTGGCTCAATTTTTTCTCTAAATTTTTCTATATTTTCTTTTGTAATATTAGCTGTAGTGGTGTTGTATCTGATCACTTTCTTGGTCGCCTTTTTTGGTTTAGACGGGAGAAATTTTATTTTAATCTTAGAGGGATAATGATCTGAATCGAATTCCCCATTTCTGACTATTTTAACATTCAAAATTTCCGTGATGTACCTTTTAGATATGGCTACGTCATCCAGTTGAAATTCGCCTAGGTTTGAATTTGGATGTCTCCAGGTTTTGGCTTTTCTTGGCAGTTTGCGGAAATGTGTGGACATGAGTTTTAACTGGAACATTTTACACACGTTGATCAGTCTTTCACCATTTCTGTTTGTTCTTGAGTGTGCTGGATATTCACCTACAATAGTTCTAAATTTCTTTTCCCTCGCAATTTGCGCTTTGAAGTCACCAAGAAGTATTTTAACGTTCTTTTTAGGTATGATAGAAATTTCAGATTCTAAAAGTTCCCAGAATTTATTTACTTTCTCCAGATTTCTTCTGTTGTCAGCATCTATAGGTGCATGACAGTTTATGAGGGTGTAACTTTTATTCTTGCACTTCATTGTTAACATGGATATCCATTCTGAATTGGATCTAAATTCTATTACACTATCTACGATTTTTTTGTTTACATAAAATGCTGCTCCAAACATCGGCATGTTTTCTGTTATTCTCACTACTGGTTTCTCTTTATAAATTCTGCAATGTTGTGTATCAACTACATCCTCACCTAAGAATCATGTTTCCTGAACTGCTATAATCTGTACATCGTTCTTCTGCAGAAACAATTCTAATTCTTTTTGTTTCCCAGTTTTCAGAAGAGAATTTGCATTCTTCTTGAACTGAAACTTGGAAGGCTTTCTTCACCGCAAATGTTGGGACTTTAAGTATGCTGTTTAGGTTTTTATATCGGTAACGCCACGTAGCGCTCTGTATGAAAATCACTGGCTGTGCTGTGTGCAGTCCGTGGCTGGGTGGCATTGTTGTAATATTCGCTATTGTAGTGTTGGGCTGTTGGCTGTTAACAGCGCGTAGCGTTGGGCAGTTGGAGGTGAGCCGCCAGCAGTGGTGGATGTGGAGAGAGAAATGGCGGAGTTTTGAAATTTGTAAGACTGGATGTCATGAACTGCTATATATATTATGACTTTTGAACACTATTAAGGTAAATACATTGTTTGTTCTCTATCAAAATCTTTCATTTGCTAAGTATGCCTATCAGTAGTTAGTGCCTTCAGTAGTTTGAATCTTTTATTTAGCTGGCAGTAGTGGCGCTCGCTGTATTGCAGTAGCTTGAGTAACGAAGATTTTTGTGAGGTAAGTGATTTGTGAAAGGTATAGGTTAATGTTAGTCAGGGCAATGCTTTTGTAGGGATTTTTGAAAGTCAGATTGCGTTGCGCTAAAAAAATATTGTGTGTCAGTTTAGTGTTGATCAGAATAGGTAAAGAGCGAAATGTCTGAAATTCAGGTTTGCTCAGCTGTTTGAAAATCAAATAACGTAAGGGATATACCAGCACAGTAATTCACTAATTTTTTCTGAGGGGACGTTTCAGGACTCCCCAGAATCCTAGGTCTCATTGCATTACATGATGTAATGATGGATTCCCCATCAGAGTTACCACCTGGCGTAAGAGTATCCTTTGTGCGAACTTCCCATAATGTGACTTCAAGCTGTAAGTTGTAAGAGTAGGGAATCCAAGGTCATCCCTGAATTCCCAAAGTAAGACCAGGTTGTTAGCCTGGAATATTATTTATTCAGCCTCCACTAACATGTGGAACAGACGCTGTCGGTGTGCCGCCACCAACATGTTGAACCGTCGTGCCCTCTGTCCATTTTGGCCTTGGACAAGAGGCTGCCTCTTCCGCCAGCTCCGCCGTACGGAAGTCCATCTTCTCCGCCTCCGCTGCCGTTGACGTCTTCACCGTATCCCTGGCAAAGGGCCCTCACGAGGTACTATCACCCGGGCCAGAAGTGTTACTCCTCCCCCTCCTCCTTTCTCAACTGGGCTTGGGACCGGCTATGGCGGAGTTATTATTATTATTATTTCTATTATTCCCTGTTTTGCAATGTATTAACATTTTCCAGTATCCCAACATTATACCTCAAATTTAATTTGCATTCTCCATTTCTTCCTGTCTGTCCACATATTTTCTACAGTATTCTGATTAATGTCTGAATTCCTTGTATCAATGTCGCCTATGGTCTCCCTCTTTTCTTCCTTCCTGGTGGCTTCCATTTCATGATCTGTTGTGGCAATCTCTCCTCTGACATCCTTTTCGTATGTATGTACCATACGAATTATTTTTCTTTCACAAATTCAGTAACCGAACTTGTGACATCCATTTTTTTTCCTGGTGATTTCATTTCTGACCATTACAAACCCCGATGTCCCTGCAGACCGACTGCAAATGTCTATCACAGTTTCCATCAACATTTTCATTAACTGAGTTTTAGATGTCCGTAGATCTGATTCACGTGTCTTAATGCTTATACACTGTCCGGTCAAATTAACGCGACCAACTGTCAAAACCTTGAGTATGGTCCCCAAGGACAGCTGCATACTTGTGTTGATCCACTGTGCTTTCCCGAATGACGAGATCACCCAGGGAATGCAACGGAATATTCCCGATACCACAAAGCTTCCTTCTCCGGCGTGGGTCTTTACTACGAAGGTGTTTACTTTCAGACGTTTTACGCCGTACTCGCCAACAGATCTCTGATCAATGGAGCACAAGACGTGTTTCATCTCGAAAGGTCACCGCTCACCACTCAGTGGACGTCCAGTTGCCAGTACTGGTGTGCAAATTCCAGCCTTCGTCGCAGATGAGTAGCAGTCAGAATGGGTGCGTGAAACAGCCACCTGGTGCGGAGGCACATACGCTGCAACGTTCGCTGAACGCTCGCTGAGGAGACCCAGTTGGTAGCCCCTTGGTGGTCAGTTGCTCAGCAGTTGCAGTCCCATTCGCCCGTACACATCTCCACAGCTGTCGTTCACCCCCGTTATCTATCGACCGGTGCACCACAGTTGCCTCATCGCATGTTTTGCGTAGCACCACTTTGCCATGCACGGTAAACTTTGACCACGGCGGCACACCAACAGTTTAAAAACTTCGCCGTTTCGGAAATGCTTCCACCCTTGGCCCGAAATCCAATGAGCATGCCCTTTTGGATATCAGAGAAATCGCTCCAGTTACACGTTACGACAACGAGTGCACTGCTTTGCGATTTATATACACTCCACTGCTAGGGCTGCCACCTGTAGTCTGAGAGTGGTTATTGCACGTTGACGAAGAATATCGGCGGTGGTCTAATTAATGTGACTGGACCGTGTAATAAATATTTTGAAGAGTTTTTTTGTTGCCTTTCTGATCTATTGATCCCATAGAAGACCATCTAACGTTCCAATAATGAATTTTCCAGTATTCATTCTTGAATTAATTTTCTCATGTTGTTTGTCATCTTGCGTGATTTTTACTCCTACATACTTGAACTCCCCAGTATATGTAATCGTTCACATCTCTTTTGTTACTGTCAAATCTCAATTTTTTCCTCCTATTATCGTATATTTTACTTTATTCATGTTGACATGAATGCCCCATTTTTATCCTTCTCTACTAACTTCCTTAATAAAACACAAAAAAAACTGTTGTTGTTGTGGTCTTCAGTCCAGAGACTGGTTTGATGCAGCTCCCATGCTACTCTATCCTGTGCAAGCTTCTATCTCCCAGTACCTACTGCAGTCTCCATCCTTCTGAATCTGCTTAGTGTATTCATCTCTTGGTCTCCCTCTACGATTTTTACCCTCCACGCTGCCCTCCAATACTAAATTGGTGTTCCTTGGATGCCTCAGAACGTGTTCTACCAACCGATCCCTTCTTCTAGTCAAGTTGTGCCACAAACTCCTCTTCTCCCCAGTCCTATTCAATACCTCCTCATTAGTTATGTGATCTACCCATTTAATCTTCAGCATTCTTCTGTAGCACCACATTTCGAAAGCTTCTATTCTTTTCTTGTCCAAACTGTTTATCGTCCATGTTTCACTTCCATACATAGCTACACTCCATACAAATACTTTCAGAAACGACTTCCTGACACTTAAATCTATACTCGATGTTAACAAATTTCTCTTCTTCAGAAACGCTTTCCTTGCCATTGCGAGTTACATTTTATATCCTCTCTACTTCGTCCATCATCAGTTATTTTGCTCCCCAAATAGCAAAACTCCTTTACTACTTTAAGTGTCTCATTTCCTAATCTAACTCCCTCAGCATCACCCGACTTAATTCGACTACATTCCATTATCCTCGTTTTGCTTTTGTTGATGTTCATCTTATATCCTCCTTTCAAGACACTGTCCATTCCATTCAACTTTTCTTCCAAGTCCTTTGCTGTCTCTGACAGAATTACAATGTCATCGGCGAACCTCAAAGTTTTTATTTCTTCTGCATTGATTTTAATACCTACTCCGAATTTTTCTTTTGTTTCCTTTAATGCTTGCTCAATATGTTGTTGCTGTTGTGGTCTTCAGTCCTGAGACTGGTTTGATGCAGCTCTCCATGCTACTCTATCCTGTGCAAGCTTCTTCATCTCCCAGTACCTACTGCAACCTACATGCTTCTGAATCTGCTTAGTGTATTCATCTCTTGGTCTCCCTCTACGACTTTTACCCTCCACGCTGCCCTCCAATACTAAATTGGTGATCCCTTGATGCCTCAGAACATGTCCTACCAACCGATCCCTTCTTCTGGTCAAGTTGTGCCATAAAATTCTCTTCTCCCCAATCCTATTCAATACTTCCTCATTAGTTATGTGATCTACCCATCTAATCTTCAGCATTCTTCTGTAGCACCACATTTCAAAAGCTTCTATTCTCTTCTTGTCCAAACTATTTATCGTCCATGTTTCACTTCCATACATGGCTACACTCCATACGAATACTTTCAGAAATGACTTCCTGACACTTAAATCAATACTCGATGTTAACAAATTTCTCTTCTTCAGAAACGCTTTCCTTGCCATTGCCAGCCTACATTTTATATCCTCTCTACTTCGACCATCATCAGTTATTTTGCTCCCCAAATAGCAAAACTCCTTTACTACTTTAAGTGCCTCATTTCCTAATCTAATTCCCTCAGCATCACCCGACTTAATTAGACTACATTCCATTATCCTTGTTTTGCTTTTGTTGATGTTCATCTTATATCCTCCTTTCAAGACACTGTCCATTCCATTCAACTGCTCTTCCAAGTCCTTTGCTGTCTCTGACAGAATTACAATGTCATCGGCGAACCTCAAAGTTTTTATTTCTTCTCCATGAATTTTAATACCTACTGCGAATTTTTCTTTTGTTTCCTTTACTGCTTGCTCAATATACAGCTTGAATAACATCGGGGAGAGGCTACAACCCTGTCTCACTCCCTTCCCAACCACTGCTTCACTTTCATGTCCCTCGACTCTTATAACAGCCACCTGGTTTCTGTACAAATTGTAAATAGCCTTTCGCTCCCTGTATTTTACCCCTGCCACCTTCAGAATTTGAAAGAGAGTACTCCAGACAACATTGTCAAAAACTTTCTCCAAGTCTACAAATGCTAGAAACGTAGGTTTGACTTTCCTTAATCTTTCTTCTAAGATAAGTCGTAGGGTCAGTATTGCCTCACGTGTTCCCATATTTCTACGGAATCCAAAGTGATCTTCCCCGAGGTCGGCTTCTACCAGTTTTTCCATTCGTCTGTAAAGAATTCGCGTTAGTATTTTGCAGCTGTGACTTATTAAACGGATAGATCGGTAATTCTCACATCTGTCAACACCTGTTTTCTTTGGGATTGGAATTATTATATTCTTCTTGAAGTCTGAGGGTATTTCGCCTGTCTCATACTTTTTTTGCTCACCAGATAGTAGAGTTTTGTCAGGACTGGCTCTCCTAAGGCCTTCAGTAGTTCTAATGGAATGTTGTCTACTCCTGGGGCCTTGTTTCGACTCAGGTCTTTCAGTCTTCTGTCAAACTCTTCACGCAGTATCGTATCTCCCAATAACATTGCCCTCAAGTACATCGCCCTTGTATAGACCCTCTATATACTCCTTCCACCTTTCTGCTTTCCCATCTTTGATTAAAACTGGGTTTCCATCTGAGCTCTTGATATTTATACAAGTGGTTCTCTTTTCTCCAAAGGTCTCTTTAATTTTCCTGTAGGCAGTATCTATCTTACCCCTAGTGAGATAAGCCTCTATATCCTTACATTTGTCCTCTAGCCATCCCTGCTTAGCCATTTTGCACTTTCTGTCGATCTCATTTTTGAGACGTTTGTATTCCTTTTTGCCTGCTTCATTTACTGCATTTTTGTATTTTCTCCTCAATTAAATTCAATATTTCTTCTGTTACCCAAGGGTTTCTACTAGCCCTCGTCTTTTTACCTACTTGATCCTCTGCTGCCTTCACTACTTCATCCCTCAAAGCTACCCATTCTTCTTCTACTGTATTTCTTTCCCCCATTTCTGTCAATTGTTCCCTTATGCTCTCCCTGAAACTCTGTACAACCTCTGGTTTAGTCAGTTTATCCAGGTTCCATCTCCTTAAATTCCCACCTTTTTGCAGTTTCTTCAGTTTTAATCTACAGTTCATAACCAATAGATTGTGGTCAGAGTCCACATCTGCCCCTGGAAATGTCCTAAATCTCTGTCTTACCATTATAATCCTGTCTTACCATTATAAACCTGTCAGTATCTCCACGCTTCTTCCATGTATACAACCTTCTTTTATCATTCTTGAACCAAGTGTTAGTTGTGATTAAGTTATGCTCTGTGCAAAATTCTACCATGCGGCTTCCTCTTTCATGTCTTCCCCCTAATCCATATTCACCTACTACATTTCCTTCTCTTCCTTTTCCTACTATCGAATTCCAGTCACTCATGACTATTAAATTTTCGTCTCCCTTCACTACCTGAATGATTTCTTTTATATTATCATACATTTCTTCAATTTCTTCATCATCTGCAGAGCTAGTTGGCATATAGACTTGTACTACTGTCGTAGGCGTGGGCCTCGTGTCTGTCTTTGCCACAATAATGCGTTCACTATGTTGTTTGTAGTAGCTTACCCGAACTCCTATTTTTTTATTCATTATTAAACCTACTCCTACATTACCCCTATTTGATTTTGTATTGATAACCCTGTATTCACCTGACCAAAAGTCTTGTTCCTCCTGCCATCGAACTTCGCTAATTCCCACTATATCTAAATTTAACCTATCCATTGCCCTTTTTAAATTTTCTAATCTACCTGCCCGGTTAAGTGATCTGACATTCCACGCTCCGATCCGTAGAACGCCAGTTTTCTTTCTCCTGATAACGACGTCCTCTTGAGTATTCCCCGCCCGGAGATCCGAATGGGGGACTATTTCACTTCCGGAATATTTTACCCAAGAGGACGCCATCATCGTTTATTCATGCAGTAAAGCTGCATGCCCTCGGGAAAAATTACGGCCGTAGTTTCCCCTTGCTTTCAGCCGTTCGCAGTACCAGCACAGCTTGGCCGTTTTGGTTAGTGTTACAAGGCCAGATCAGTCAATCATCCAGATTGTTGCCCCTGCAACTACTGAAAAGGGTGCTGCCCCTCTTCAGGAACCACACGTTTGTCTGGCCTCTCAACAGATACCCCTCCGATGTGGTTGCACCTACGGTACGGCTATCTGTATCGCTGAGGCACGCAAGCCTCCCCACCAACGACAAGGTCTATGGTTCATGGGGGGGGGGGGGGGGACAAAAAAACTAAGTGTACGAATAAATAATACATTACAGAAAACGTTCAACTTAAATTTTGTTGTTATGCTAGAATGCTAGAAGCCAGTTGAGGATGCAATCTTTTACACAGTGCACACCATTCTGTGCAATGCTTAAGAAAGTGTTACTCAAATGCATATATCTTATCCAGATAGTGTTACCTGAATGAATGATACTGTTACTTTTAAATGAGTCAGTGTTATCAACAACAAATTGCTTGATGAAGCATGTGTACGGCAACGGCAGTATTGGAATTCCAAGACACCAGAACAAAGCTCTACAGACGATCGTGAAATGTCACGGCAGACCTGTCTGTTCGACATTTTCTGGACTAAGAATATTCTTAATGAATTCACATACTGGCCTCAAAACATACGACCATACGAGATAACAGGGTTTAAGTAAGCAAAATAGGTAACCCAGACGGTGCATACCATTCTTGAAGAATTCACTTTCTGCACAAGTTTTTGAACGTGATGCTTCCAAGAAAGTCTTGTATTGCCCTCAAGAGTTAAAAAGGGCCACCCTGGGGCAGAAAATTCGCTTTGACACCAATTCCGTGTCAGAGTTTATGCATGGCATCTACCTTTCCTGGAACACTTTCCGTTGCACTATCCAATTAGCGCAAATTTTTATAGCTCTCGTAACCCACTGACAAATTAGCACTTCTGTATTGGTTTCGGCTCCTGAACTGATATCTCACCAGATATCAGGTCAGTTCCAACTGAACGTTATTTATCACGATCCAGCAGCCAACAGCGATTTTAGCACTATCGTTAAGAGAACCCGAACAGGAAGCACTGTCACGTCGATGACTTACTTGTGAGATGAGTGCAATTACAGAACTGCGTAACCGTCTCCAACAGTATTGTATCAGCTGCTGGAATTCTTCAACGTCGCTAGTGCTGCCCTCGACGTAATAGACTCTGAGACAACAACAACAACAAAATCTCTCCACAAAGCAATTATCCGAATTCCGAATGAAATGGAAATCGGCGGGTGTGATGTACATGTACAGACAAACCAATAATTACCTTTTCAGAAACACTGGATTATTTATTCAAGAGAAATAACTTCACAAAGTCAAAAACGCTTTGGTTCACCCTTTGCCTTTGTGCATGCAGTATTCGACTTGGATTCATCGACAGAATTGCTGGATATCCTCCTGAGGGATATCGTGCCAAATTTTGTCCAATTGATGCGTTAGACTGTCACAATCTCGAGCTGATTGGAGGACTCTGCCCATAATGCTCCAAACGTTCTCAATTGGGGAGAGATTCGATTACCTTGCTGGCCAAGGCAGGGTTGGACAAGCATGAAGAGAAACAGCAGAAGCTCTCGCCGTATGCAAGCGAGCATTATCTTGCTAAAGTGTAAGCCCAAAATGGCTAGCCACGAAGGATAACAAAACTGGGTGTACAAAATCGTCGACGTACTCCTGTGCTGTAAGGATGCCGCGAATGACAACCAAAGGGTTCCTGCTATGAAATGAAATGTCAGCCTAGACCGTCAGTCCTGGTTGTCGGGCAGTATGGCTGGTGACAGTCAGGTTGGTATCCCACCGATGTATGGGGCGCCTCCAGACACGTCTCTGTCCGGGAATCTCATTGGCTGGAGTAAAATTGTCTTTAGTGATGAGTCCCGCTTCGAATTGTGCCCGGTGACTGTGGTGTCTGAAGATAAGCTCGTCATTCGCAGAAATGTTTTGACAGAAAAGCTTCACACTATATTTCTGTACAGCTTATATCGCTCCGCCTGGACGGTTTACAAAGAGTCAAAGACACTAAACACGCCTTTAAATTGTAACCTCGACCCTTTGTCCACTCAACCTGCTCTTCAGTCTTGTAGAGCATTATGTCCTTCAACAATATCCAACCACTTTGTTCCAGCATTTTAATTTGATCCATCCATCTTCCACCTTCCATTACGGGTCAAATTAATCGTTTACTATCGCTTGGGACCAAGCAGACATTTCCTTGGGCCATTTACTTTCTATTCGTCTGGTAGTGTGTCCTACCCAACTGCCTTTCATATTATTTATAGTCATAATAACGTCTACTGCACCTATCTGTTGACCTCTCAACTTGTTTTCTTATCTCTCATAGTAACTCGCAGTATGCGGCTCTCCATTTCGTTCTGAACAATTGTCAGTTTTTCAATGATCTTTAAAGGCCCTTCGCACACTGCCTTAACTAAAATTAGTAATATACACTGAGCGCAAATTTTGTGTCGTAGTTGTAGTGGGAGCTTACATTTGAGAGGCCGGTTCGTTCTAACAAAATTGCTTGAGGCCGTTGTTACTCTTTTATTTATTTCTCTTGTTGTCCAGTCGCCATTTCCTTCAGCTTCCCTAACACGTAAATTCATCAGTGACCCTATTACTTCATCGGGACAACCATGTAATGGTAGTTGTGGGGAAGGCGGATAGTCGTCTTCGGCTCGTTGGTAGAATTTTGGGAAGATGTGGTTCATCTGTGAAGGAGACCGCTTATAAAACACTAATACGACCTATTCTTGAGTACAGCTCGAGCGTTTGGGATCCCTATCAGGTCGGATTGAGGGAGGACATAGAAGCAATTCAGAGGCGGGCTGCTAGATTTGTTACTGGTAAGTTTGATCATCACGCGAGTGTTACGGAAATGCTTCAGGAACTCGGGTGGGAGTCTCTAGAGGAAAGGAGGCGTTCTTTTCGTGAATCGCTACTGAGGAAATTTAGAGAACCAGCATTTGATGCTGACTGCAGTACAATTTTACTGCCGCCAACTTACATTTCGCGGAAAGACCACAAAGATAAGGGAGATTAGGGCTCGTACAGAGGCATATAGGCAGTCATTTTTCCCTCGTTCTGTTTGGGAGTGGAACAGGGAGAGAAGATGCTAGTTGTGGTACGAGGTACCCTCCGCCACGCACCGTATGGTGGATTGCGGAGTATATATGTAGATGTAGATGTAGAAAGTTTGAGAGTTAATCTGCCCATTTTCTTTTCGGTATGTCTCTTATACGTTATTTCAGTCTCATTATAACTGATTTTTAAATCTATTTCCAAGCTCGTTCTATTTTATTAGCTGTCAAAGTATATTTTCAAAGGGAGTAAAGGTGTCATTACCTAAACGAAAGTAGTTCGGATGCATTCCTTTAATATGTAAGCGCATTCCTTCCTTCCACCCTCAATTTAAAGATCTGAAAGCTTTCTCCAAGGCCTCTGTGAATAGCTTTGGTGGTTTTGAATCTCCTTCCCTGACACCTCTTTCAATAGAAAGGGGCGTGTTTATGTTTGCTGGTGGTGGCTATTTATCTTTGCTCGTTCATTTACGATCGTGTGGGATCGTATTTACGTTAGTCTACGTCACCTGCATGGCCTTCACACTAATTAAGTTCATACTATTGAATTGGTCCAATAATTAAAGCGATTTCTATTATTTTTAAGCGCAACGAATAACTGGAACAAGACTTATATTATTCTTGGATAGGCATGTTGTTGAGAAAGAAGATGACATCAAGAGCGATGCATTATATTGTAATTTCTTTCCTAAGCATGATTCATTCTCTAACTCAAGGTATATACACAAGTGTCAATCGCATCAACTCTTTGCAAAGTCATATGTGAAGGACTGGGAAATGAGAGTGTGCAGTATGAAGTACATTATGTTACAGTGAGATTCATTAACTACAATGCGAATTTATTATGCAAAGTAGAATAAGGACTCGCATAATATACCATCAAAGGACATCTCCCTACATTTCATAATATAAGTTCAGAGAGAGTAGCCAGCTCAACAACACATGACAAAACTGTTCCATAAGAGGTCCGCTAATACACATTTATGAAAGGAAAATAAGTATCTTAGTAGTGAAGTAGTATAATCGTACACAGCTCAGTTTAGGAAGTTGCGGAGGGGCGGGTTTAGTAGGGTGGCGTACTTGTTTGATCACTGTCTCTAGTCGTACGGTGCACTACCAAAGTTCCACCTACCTCAGTACGGCGTCTGATCACCAGCCCGTTTCTTTGCATACGTAGAGACTGTCCAGACCATGTTAAAAGCAGCGTTGAAGAAAAACACCGTCAATACTTACGTTTGCAAAGTCCGCGCGAACTCTGGTAGCAAGCTATCCTGTAATA
Organism: Schistocerca piceifrons; assembly: GCF_021461385.2. NCBI lineage: Eukaryota > Metazoa > Arthropoda > Insecta > Orthoptera > Acrididae > Schistocerca > Schistocerca piceifrons. The sequence continues at coordinate 772,708,471 of NC_060140.1, read as the reverse complement.
CCTTATAGCAAACTTCGGGTGGAGGGCGACTACTTCATCTTTTTAGAAAAAAATGTCAGACTTCTGCAAACGAGTTCTTTTATTTTTTTCGGTTCAAAATAAACACTTGCCATCAGCCTGTATTTAATTAATAATATCACTGTCCTCAGCTCACAGTTCAGACAACTCAGTACACACGAAAGCCAGACAGAAATGTACTTAAGTCCGACCCGTATTATTACGCGATTTACAGTCATTACTCTGCTACAATATACGAGTTCGACATTCGGTCCTTTTCAGTGGGTTTCTAATAAAGAAACTGCTCGCCAGATATTCCATAAACGGCTATGAAACATGCCACGCGGAATTTTACAAAGGCCGAAAGTTCACACGCGTTTGTCTTTCCACCAAAACACTTCACAAAGCTTAAATCTTCACAATCTGTCCGTAAATGCAACTACTCATAATGTAGACGGACACGTCCAGCACGACCTGCACGTCCGATAGTTAGCCAGCGACTCTTGAATGATGCTCCTTCCACAGCCTATAACTACCTCCAAAGCGCGGGAAATGCTTAACTCTGATTGGTTGTTCAAAATGACCAGCCAATCAAAACAATCCTTCGAGTTCTTTTTCGCTCTAAAACTGTCTTCCGCCAATCAACATTCAGAGATGCATTTACGTCACTTCACCATGCAAATATTAATATAATGTTTAACAAAACCAAACGAAAAGAAAACTAATCTTGAAATGACTTTAGAAAATCATTACTCTGCAAATGGATATTCTGGCCGCCTCCTTACAAAAGCAAGTACCCTTGGACATATGTCATTAGCAAGATGGGGAAATTACATTTTTCATTGCAACTTGCTTGCTCAACACTTTCCCATGACATAGTTACGTAATGTTTAACGTGAGATAATAAGGAATTTTTTCGTATCTCCCACATACACACTCTCACCCATTGTCATTTACTCACACAACAACACATTAAATAAATACTGATCTTTTCTGATTTTGTATTACGAAAATGAAAAATAGTTAACGTTTTTAATTATGAAAATTCGCCGGCCGTTGTGGCCGAGCGGTTCTAGGCGCTACAGTCTGGAACCGCGTGACCGCTACGGTCGCAGGTTCGAATCCTGCCTCGGGCATGGTTGTGCGTGATGCGACCGTATTCGCCGGATATGGCCCCCTGCGACTTCTTTCACCCCCGAGGCTGTAGAGAGCCATGAAAGGACGTCGTTTTGCCTCCATTGATGACATGAAAATAAAATCGCTGAAGGAGCTAACGCCATAATAAAAAGTGAGTTCCAGAAATGCTCCCAAGACTGGAAAAGCGTTGGCGCAAGTGTACTATAGCTGAGGGCAATTACTTTGAAGGGGAAAAGTTCCCCGTGCCTTTTGATCACACTTCGTATATTTCGCCACACTGTCATTCCACCTTCTACATGTCTGCGGGGATTAGATTAGGAAATGAGACACTTAAAGTAGTAAATGAGTTTTGCTATTTGGAGAGCAAATTAACTGATGATGGTCGAAATAGAGACGATATAAAATGTAGACTGGCAATGGCAAGGAAAGCGTTTCTGAAGAAGAGAAATTTTTTAACATCGAGTATAGATTTACGTGTCACGAAGTCGTTTCTGAAAGTATTTGTATGGAGTGTAGCCATGTATGGAAGTGAAACGTGGACGATAAATACTTTAGACAAGAAGAGAATAGAATCTTTCAAACTGTGGTGCTACAGAAGAATGCTGAAGAATAGATGGGTAGATCACATAACGAATGAGGAGGTATTGAATAGAATTGGAGAGAAGAGAAATTTGTGGTACAACTCGACTAGAAGAAGGGATCGGTTGGTAGGGCATATTCTGAGGCATCAAGGGATCACCAATTGGCAGCGTGGAGGGTAAAAATCGTAGAGGAAGACCAAGAGATGAATACACTAAACAGATTCAGAAGGATGTAGGTTGCAGCAGGTTCTGGGAGATGAAGAAGCTTGCACAGGATAGAGTAGCATGGAGAGCTGCATCAAACCAGTCTCTGGACTGAGGACGACAACAACAAACACATGCCTGCAGTGTGCACAGCATCTGCCTTGTCCTTGGTAGAGCCCAGAACATGTTGGATCTTGCGGCTTCTGTAGAAGACAGGGTGGACACCAACCCGGCGAAGATTTTTATCAACCCAGACGGCGACATTCTTCACATAGGATAAGGGCACTGCTGGCTGCAGTTCTTCCATTTTCTGCCTATCTTTTGTTCGTTGCCATTGGCCAAGAACGTTGTTCGCATCCTTCTGAACTCAGATGTTGCATTTTGGGCCTCACTTAGGCGCTGCAAGCGGATATTGATAGAATGGCTACTAATTACACCAAATATTTATAAATTTATGACCTAACATCATTATCAGTCGGTAGTGACAAAATTTAAGTGAATATGGACAGCAAAAACACACCAATAGTCCCAGAAGAATGCCACCGTAGCCGTGGCCGTAACTTTGTTTCACGGGTAGGTTTTTTTTCTAATTTGGATCCGTACCATACCCAGAAGATTTTTATGTCGACTAAACTGGTCGTGGAAGTCTACGAAGTCAAATGCTTTTGCTTTTATTACTATATACTTTCACGCGTGTCCATTTTCGCTGTTAATTATGATACACACAATATATTCTTCGGCACAGAAATATTGCTTGAATGTCTTCTTCTTCTTCGGTTGGAACAGGTGTTGTTGAAATCAAGCGAATGATTACTCAAAATCTATGTTTCATAGGACAAGTGATAATTCACAGTCGTTACACATCTTGCAGAATGTTCGTTCCAATTTACCCACTTCCAAGACAACTTGTTCTTTGTTAGGTTACAATCCAACGATATTTCTATGTTGCCGGTCGTAAATCTAGTGAATTTCTTTACATTATCTGGAGGAGTAATAAGTTGTCTTCTCCGCCTCCTTTCTTGTCAATTAGAACAACTGCAGTAATATTCCAGCTTTGAGGAATTGTCTTCCTCGGCAGATATTATGTATAAAGTATTGCAAATACCTTTTGTGTAAAAACTTCCTGGCGGATTAAAACTGTGTGCCGGGCCGAGACTCGAACTCGGGACCTTTGCCTTTCGCGGGCTAAGGTCCCGAGTTCGAGTCTCGGTCCGGCACACAGTTTTAATCTTCCAGGAAGTTTCATATCAGCGCACACTCCGCTCTAGAGTGAAAATTTCATTCTAGAAACATCCCCCAGGCTGTGGCTAAGCCATGTCTCTGCAATATCCTTTCTTTCAGGAGTGCTAGTTCTGCAATGTTCGCAGGAGAGCTTCTGTAAAGTTTGGAAGGTAGGAGATGAGGTACTGGCAGAAGTAAAGCTGTGAGGACGGGGCGTGAGTCGTGCTTGGATAGCTCAGTCGGCAGCCGGCACGGTAACTCAGCGTGTTTGGTCAGAGGGTTAGCTGCCCTCTGTAATAAAAAAAATCTGAGTTACTCGATCAACAACAAACTTAAACGGATGTCATACGACGTCCGCCCCGAGCAGATGCAACGAACAAAATCGAACAAAATGAGATTTTAAAAAAAAGTCGGTAGAGCACTTGCCCGTGAAAGGCAAAGGTTCAAACGGCTCTGAGCACTATAGGATTAAACATCGGTGGTCATCAGTCCCCTAGAACTTAGAACTACTTAAACCTAACTAACCTAAGGACATCACACACACCCATGCCCGAGGCAGGATTCGAACCTGCGACCGTAGCAGTCCCGCGGTTCCGGACTGCAGCGCCAGAACCGCTAGACCACCGCAGCCGGCGCAAAGGTCCCGTGTTCGAGTCTCGGTCCGACACAGTTTTAATTTGCCAGGAAGTTTCATATCAGCGCACACGTCGCTGTAGAGTGAAAATTTCGTCCTAGAAACCTTTTGTGTAGCTTTTCCCCAATTTTAATTATTTCTACTTAAATAAAATAGTCTGCTGACACATTTCCTTCCTTCATATACTGTCCTGTCACATTAATGTGACCACCTACCAATAACCTTAATAATCACCTTTTGCAACGCGGATCGCTGCGAACGCGCTGGAAGAGAGTCAGTGAAGTCCTGGAAAGTACCGACAGGGATATGGATCCATGCTGACTCCGGTGCCGTCGCCAGCTGCGCTAGGATCCTCGGTTGAGGATCCATGGCGAGAACAGCCCTATCGGGGTGGTCCCACGGATTTTCGATTGGGTTTGGTGGCCAAAGTATACGGTAAACTCATTACGGTGCTCTTCGTACCACGCACGTACACTGCTAACTGAGCGACACGTTACACTGTCCTGCTGGTAGATGCCATCATGCCGAGGAAAAACCAAACTGCTTGTAGCGGCAGCTATGGTCCCCAAGGACAGATGGATATTTGTGTTGATCCCTTGAGCGTTCAGGAATGACAAGATCACCCAAGGAACGCCACGGAAACATTCCTCAGACCATAATGTTGCAGGATGTTTGCTTTCAGATGTTTCACATCGTACACACTAGCGGCCATGTGTAAGATGGAGCATAAAATGTGACTCATCTGAAAAGGCTACCTGTTGCCACTCAGTGGACATCACTTGCAGTACTGGCGTGCAAATTCCAGCCTTCTTCACCGATGAACAGCAGTCAGCGTGAGTGCATGAAACATGCGGCTGTCGCCAGAGGCCCATACTTGAGAGGTTCCACGCCCTCTTTTGCATGTCTCCTCTCATTTTCATCAATTTTATTAATGTTCTATGTCATTGTACGGTAGTAACAGGCCGGAGAAGGTTATTGTAATGAGAGTATTTGTACTGAGAGCTCAAAAATACTTTTCACTTGATTCCTAAACATGTTGTTTTACTTCCCTGGGTGGCCTGTGCGAGGCGAGCTTCGGAGGACGTGGCACACTGCGTTTCCGGTTGGGGGCTGCACTTTCCAGAATTCTGAGGGGTTCACACAATAGGCTTAAGCGCCTGGCAGAACGACTGACTTCGGTCGAATTACGCGTATCGTATGCAGGGCGAAACGACCTGAGAGACGTCTGAGTGTCGCCGTAGTTTATGTGTTTACCGTTCCGCCGCGTTCGGAACGAAGATTTCTGGCACCGACTGACTGCATTGTGTTCTTGATTCGGAGAAAACTTGTGGACTGTGCCCTGCTGAGTGTGACTGTCTGGCACCGGATGGCTGGTGGTCTAGGCAGGTTGTTTTCGTAGCCGGTCAAACGGCAAGTTCAGTACCCTCAGCTGAATAGCGGAGGCATGACTGATCAACTTACACTGAGGCTAGTTGACGACATAAAGCCCTGCTCGAAATTGGAGGGAACGGTTGCTATTGGCGCGAATGATGTTCTGAGACAGTGTGGGGGAATTTTGGAATCAGAACTGAATGCTGATTCGCAGTTTTCGAGGAGAGTAGGGAGTAGAGCAATGTTGGCTTCGCTCTTGCGTTGCGCGGGCAGGGGTTTTGGGATCTGATCTTCCTCGGAGTCGGACGGTCTTGCGACTTGGTCGCTCGTTTTCGGAAGAACTTAGAGTTCTCGGACAGCCTTCGCGGCCAGGGGTTGACACAGAGTTGCTGCACGGCAGAAGTCGGCGCCTACATCATCAGGACGCTGCCTACCGACGACGTGCTGCAGATTTTACTACTCGTACAGTACTTTACGGCTCCGGTATTGTAGGACCTCATCATTTTTATACTGAATCCCTCAGCAGCATGTGCGCTCGCTTTGCTGCAAGTCCACCTTGCTTGTTTCTCCATGTAATCCCATTTGAGTACTAATTGCGGTACTGCTATATAGTCAGATGATTAATATTTGATTCATTAGGACCTCCAGTCATTATCGTCAGTCTGTTGCATCACAGAGAGTAGGAGCCCCTTGTTCACGAGCCAGCTCTTGTTCTCATAATAGTTCAGTATATCCTATCCTTTAACCTAGTGTTTGTATCGACGATCATGTGCATTTATGTTCTGATGTATAATAAATCTCATTGTAATATTTAATCCGCACATCATTTCGTACATATATGCAGAATCCTATTTCCTGTTGTTTATTATGATAAAGTTCTCTTTTTTTAGTAGATTACGATTTTTATTAAATTATTGTGAGTGTGCACTCCTTACTTTACCAACAAGCAGGGTCCACCATCATTTCCTTCCGTTACCATTGTGTGCATAATTAATTAGTTGGTACATAAGGAGGGGGTCGAGTGCGTGTCTCGTACTCATGCAAAATTCGTCTGAATTAAAGAGGTACAAACGCCTCTCCACCCCGACACCTCGCATACTTAGCAACGTTCGCTGAATAGTCGTTAAGGAGACACTGTTGGTAGCCCCTAGAATCCTCTGGACGGTCAGTTGCTCAACACGTAGCGCGCCTATTCCCTCGCACACATGTCCGCAGCCATCGTTTGCCGCGTGGTCTGAGGCGCCTTCTCAAGATCTGCTCGGCTCCCCCGTCAGAGGTTCGATTCCTCCTTCGGGCATGGGTGTGTGTGTTGTCCTCAGCCTAAGCTAGTTTCAGTTAGATTAAAAAGTGTGTAAGCTTAGGAACCGTTGATCTTAGCAGCTTGGTCCCATAGGATCTTACCACAAATTTGCAATTTTAGGCGTTGTTCACCCTTTGGTGTATATATGGAGACAGAAACGACGAATGAAAATTTTTATAAAGGCTAGGATTCGAACCCGAGTCTCCTGCTCACTTGGCAGATGCGCTAAACACGCCACCCTGGCACACTGGCTCTGTACAGCTGCACAGACTGCCCTAACACACCTCCCTCCTCAATCCAAATTTCCATTCAGCCTCAGCTCACTTGATGTTCCCCTGACTCGAAAAGCACTGCAGAGGCTCTCCAGCTGTACTGGAATAGCACCTCAGCATCGTACGGAATGGGGAATCCCGCATGAAACCCAGGTGTAGGTGCTTTAATCACAGATGTATGAGACTTGAAAAGGTCTTTGGAACCACATAGTTCCACTTATGCTTTGCTTGCGGCTGACCTAGAGTTCCTCGCTGTTACTCCGCGTACCTCACACCACTTCCACAGCCTTTTACATATCTTTTTAGATGTATATCACTGTATCGTTTACTTGTATCATGTCTGATATTTTGCCCTTTTCATAGTTTGCTGTTGTTGGACGCTATGTTGTTTTATATTGTCATAATTTTAAATAAAGTGAGTAGTTACCTTAGCAGCTCCTACCGTTTCCACATATACTAATAACCACACATATGATTACTATGATACATTTTTCTACTGTGTGTTTTAATGATTAACTACTTCATCCATTTTATGATTCAAGTATAAGTGAAAAAATGGTATATATACAGGGTGTTACAAAAAGGTACTGCCAAACTTTCAGGAAACATTCCTCAAACACAAATAAAGAAAAGTTGTTATGTGGACATGTGTCCGGAAACGGTTAATTTTCATGTTAGAGCTCATTTTAGTTTCGTCCACCTACGCTCAATGGAGTACGTTATCATGATTTCATGCGGGATACTCTACCTGTGCTGCTAGAACATGTGCCTTTACAAGTACGACACAACATGTGGTTCATGCACGATGGAGCTCCTGCACATTTCAGTCGAAGTGTTCGTACGCTTCTCAACAACAGATTCGGTGACCGATGGATTGGTAGAGGCGGACCAATTCCATGGCCTCCACTCTCTCCTGACCTCAACCCTCTTGACTTTCATTTACGGGGGCATTTGAAAGCTCTTGTCTACGCAACCCCGGTGCCAAATGTAGAGACTCTTCGTGCTCATATTGTGGACGGCTGTGATATAATACGCCATTCTCCAGGGCTGCATCAACGCATCAGGGATTCCATGCGACGGAGGGTGGATGCATGTATCCACGCTAACGGAGGACATTTTGAACATTTCCTAAAACAAAGTGTTTGAAGTCGCTCTGGTACGTTCTGTTGCTGTGTGTTTCCATTCCATGATTAATGTGATTTGAAGAGAAGTAATAAAATGAGCTCTAACACGGAAAGTAAGCGTTTCCGGACACATGTCCACATAACATATTTTCTTTCTTTGTGTGTGAGGAATGTTTCCTGAAAGTTTGGCCGTACCTTTTTGTAACACCCTGTATAAAACGTTCCCACGTATGTATGGGCACACTTACAGGTTGCTGTGGTTGAGTTTTGTTTCTTTTACGATGTTAAAGTAGCACTCGTATCTTAGTATTACATCAACTAAGTTATTAGACAAAGGCATTGTAACTATGTAAGGTTTTTTTATAAACAATACCCGAAGATTCCACAAATGTAGTGTTGAAACTAGTCGTCCAAGTAATAAATATTTTGAAAATACGGCTGTGCGTTCCATTTTCATTAGTTAATTTCCAGGAAAGATCTGATATCCTGATACAGGCAGAAGTGGCATAACAAGCAAAGAGGTTCAGCTGTTCACGTAACTCGTTTTCACTGCATCGTGATTCAGTCAAGGGGATCTCACGCCCATTGCTGTCGTAACTGATGGTATCTTTGGCACATGAACAAGTCGCCAGATGTGAAAACGTGTTTACGGTAACCCCGTTATCAGATACGCCATTCACCACTTATAGATGGATCAAGCCTGATGCGTCCATGATCTCACATGAGTCAAGGACGCCAACGCTCTCTGTTACCCGTTTCAGTGACGTTCGTCAACTTTCTACGTGATGATAGCATGTACATAGGAGAATTTGCACTATATTTATTTCCAGTTGTCTGACAACCTCAATCTATGTCTTATGGAAGACGATAAAACAGCGATCATTTCCGCTCGCTGTTCACAAAGTTGACCAAATATTCTGTCTCTGCTTGAAACACCTGTTTCACATGGTGCTGCAAAATCCAGTAGAAACTTTTCAAGTCCTTATAATGAAACGAGAAAGAAATATGAGATAGACGGGTATAAAGAAACAAAGCTGTCGTCAGTAAAAATGCTGTCTATAGGCAAACGGTAGTACACATAGCGACAGCTAATTTTGTTGTACGGTCAATACTCGTAACTACTGTATCCAACTGAGGTATTGTGCAACATAGTAACTTCACTCACTGGTTGATTCATATGTACGGGCTGCAATTATGTTGAGAAACGCTGAGGGGAATTTATAACTTTACTGAACTCATTTGTTTGTCAGTGTTGATTCAAAACACTGGCTCCAGAATTAGACATTAACTTACGAATTCTTGTACGGAGATTGTAGATGTCTAATAAAGTTGCTGTAAAGTAAACAATCGATATTTATTTAACAAGAATGTCGTACTACATAGAAATGTTATAGCTGACCAAGTCACCTTCCACGTTTAGCGAATTGTAGGCAACCCTTTTACTTCTGTTGCTGTTATGCGAAAACAGTACTCTAAATTAATGGAGAACTTGACTTAGAAACCGCGATAGCATATTCCGTCTGGGTTTTTTTGTTTTACTATAGGTGACTGCTGGTCTTTTATAACGTTGTATCGTCTATTTTATCTCAATCTTTATCTTTAATGTCCATCTTTTTTTATCATATACTCATCTTTTCGTCTCCTCAGAACTATATCTACATCGTCATCTGCACGCACTCCACAAGGCTCTGTACAATGCATGGCGGAGGGTAGCTTGTACCAATGCTAAGCATTTCATTTCCTGTTCCGCTCAAAAATGGACAGAGAGAAAAACGACTGCCTATATGTCTCCATACAGACCTAATTTCTCTTATTAGTGTTAGCCGTCACTGCGCGAAATCTACGTTGGCGGCAGTAGATTTGTTCTGCAGCCAGTGGCAAATGCCGGTTCTCTAAATTTCCTCGTCAGTGTTTCGCGAAAAAAACGTCTTTCCTCCAGGGACTTCCGTTTGAGTTGACGAAGTATCTCCCTAATACTCGCATGCAGATAGATACCTCCTGTGACAAATCTAGCAGCCCTCCTCTGAATTGCTTCGATGTCTTCCTTCAATCAGACCTGGCGGGGATCCGAAATGCTAGAGCAGTACTAAATAATGGGTCACACTAGTCCTCCATACGTGGTTCCCTTTATAGATCAGCTATAATTTTCTAAAATTCTCCCAGTAAACCGAAGTCTGTCATTCGCATTCTCTACGTTCCATTTCATATAGCTTTGTAACGTTACGCTTCGATATTAGATCAGAGTCTAACATATACCGTCGCGACACTCACTACTGTGAAAATTGCTTCCATCTGCAGTTGATATGATACTAGCGCCTCGAGATTAAGGTTGATTTAATAATTTTTTTCTACTTTATTAACGAAACAGCTACTATATTTTAGCCTTCCAAGTATAAGTAAATTATCAAGAGCTACAAATGATTGTGAAATAAATGTAAAAACAGCCGAATCTCACTGATTCAATGACATTCGTGAGGAAATACTTTCTAATATGTGTATAATTGCAGCTTATTCTGCTCAGAACAACAGAATATAAACACATATTTTATATTTGGGAAGCATATTTCTTTTGTTGTCTGTTCTTATTATGATAGACACGTTCCTTGACACGTAACAATTTTATATGTAATCTAAAGATTCGCACATTCTTATACTTCCCTCGATCTTCTAATATATGAACATTTTTGCAAATGCAGTTACTGAATGTATTAAATATTCTTGCCATTTGTGGTTCAGATGGGGCAAACAATTGTGGAATAGGTTTCTTATGTGTTTGGAAACAGTTTCTTTTATTGTTTTATTATCACGTATGTGTGGCTTTCCCTTCCCTACGATTGTGGTGACTTATTTGGTACGTTGAATAACGTAGGTATTGCATTCCACACTATTTTCCTACGATCCATGTTCACTGATTTGACTGGAAGCGTACGGGCAGTGAAGGAAACTTCACGTTGCTGAGTAGGTACATGGTGTCCTTCTGCAAAAAGGTCTGGACTTTCGTTGTGTACTAGCAATTTTTTGTTCTTAAAAGTACAGGACATTACCCAGTAAATATCTGTAGATTATAAGAAAATCGTAAAGAAACTATTCTGTAATATAACTGTTCACACCAAGAGTGGACGATCAAGAACGAAGTGCTCGTATTAAGAAGGGTGTAAGACAAGGCTGTAGCCTTTCGCCCCTACTTTTCAATCTGTACGTCGAGGAAGCAATGATGGAAATAAAAGAAAGGTTCAGGAGTGGAATTAAAATAGAAGGTGAAAGGATATCAATGATACGATTCGCTGATGACATTGCTATCCTGAGTAAAAGTGAAGAAGAATTAAATGATCTGCTGAACACCTCCCACGTTCCTTACGAAATATAAAAAAAAGAGTCTTCTTCTTGTTACTACAGTTTATTGCGTTGAAGACACCCCCGTTTGTTAAAACCATTCTACAGGCCAATATAAACAATTAAGATTCGCTTTCGCTTTCACATGGTCAGACAGAATAACTTCCTAGCCGTTTGGCACGCTACTATCGCAATGGCTAATACAAGCGAGACGGATTATCGCGGCTGTTACGTTAGATTGTGATCTAATCGTCTTTACTGTGTCAAGTAGAATAGTCCCAATACAGTTTTCGAGCATTATTTTTTCAATCCATCTGCTTTAGGCTACATTTTTCTACATTTAGAGCAAGCTGATATTCATCACACCAACTGTAGCGTAGTGGTTTCTCTGTTAAATATGAATATGATTTTTATATTTATAAATTGGTACGCCTGAGATGTCAGCGAACAAGTGAGTAATGGTATGAATTTTGATCGATGGTCTTTGAGGCAATCGTCTTCAAAGTTAGTCTTGTGTTCAGCTACCATTTTTCAGCTGTGGATTTACCATTACGATACACATGATGATAAGTTTTAGCGTTTTCATGAGGTGAGAACCAACAGGTGTTAAGTACTTGAGTAAGTCAAACACGTCTGTAAGACTTCAAGCATGAGAGATATGTTTCTTAGTATTTGAAGGACGGGTTGCGATATTTGTTTGGGCGGTTTCACTGTGACAACCTTGATGTTGCATCAGGTTAAAAGGAAAATGGGATATATTTTTCACTGATCTGTTTTGCCTTGCATCCAGTGACGATGGTCTATGACCGAAATCGGCAAAGGATATAAAGGTTAAATGAAACACCTGACGGTTAAATTACATTTTCTAAAGACGTTAAGTTCAATCCACAGTAACATATTCTGCATGATGAATATTAAATCAATACGGGAGTCGTTTGTAAGCTTAATTGCAACTAGTTTTCGTCTGCACCGTACATGTTACCAAATGGATTGCCGTGAATTCTGTTCTTTGTTGCCCGCATCTCGTGGTCGTGCGGTAGCGTTCTCGCTTCCCCCGCCCGGGTTCCCGGGTTCGATTCCCGGCGGGGTCAGGGACTTTATCTGCCTTGTGATGGCTGGGTGTTGTGTGATGTCCTTAGGTTAGTTCTAAGTTCTAGGGGACTGATGACCATAGATGTTAAGTCCCATAGTGCTCAGAGCCATTTGAACCATTCTGTTCTTTGTTATATCCAATTTCACTGATAATGTGCTGTGAAATGTTTCTTCTAAAGAACAATAGACATCGCAGATAGTATGGTTTCACAAACCATCTCTAAAATGTCAGCCGTTGAAATAACTTGATTCCGCTGACAGAGCATATGTAGGATGATTGCTGAAAATATGCAACATGACGAAAAGGGTTTATGCACGCATTTCGGTGTAATAGGCATATTATTTGCACCTTTTTGAATGTGTTTATAGCCAGCGGGATAATACTGACATTTGTCGATATTTCTTTTAGATCTATAACAATGACGGCATGCAGATTGCAAGTTCCATGGCAGATGAACGTTTGGCTGATCGTGTAATGAACTGCTGGGAAGAAATTTCAAAAGCGCACGCAGAAGATTCAGAATTTGGAGAAAACTCTGATGCAGAGGATGTGACCGCCATTTCTACAGCTTCAAATCCTAGTGCAGCTGACAGAGGGTGAAGTGTGTACTGCAGATGGAGCAAGTGGGACAGACTGTTCGCCTATGCTTGCAGAAGCATATCATGGAAGTGATACTGAAGTGGCAGCAAATGTGGATTTATAGGCATGCTCTGAAGTTGTTGCGGACGTCTCCTTTGCGAAATGTCTTCTTCCCGTGGGCATCTGTTTACTAACAGAAGTTGACACTTATAATTGCCAGGAGATTTTTTCAAACTTACCAGTGAAACTTCAATGAATAATTTCGTCCTCCTTTTTCATTGGTATTAGTAATTACCACCCCATAATTCATAATGGACTTAGACATACAGAATAAATTGAGCAATTTTATTGGTGACTGTTCCCAAAAGGCATAGACTAACATGTATTTCATTAATTGCTGGATAAAACATTTTGTGAATTAAAGGGCTAATGAAACAATATAGTTCCATTAAAATCGTATTTGTCTCAATATTTCGGTTGTTAAAGAGAGTCAATCCTCTAGTGATCATGTGGCTACGATGGGTGCATCGGCATCGGTGCGTGCGGAACGGCTAGCTGCTTGAGGACATATACACATTATTGGAGAAGGGCTACCTTTTTTTTTTTTGTCATCAATCTTCTGACTGCTTTGATGCGGCCCGCCTCGAATTTCTCTCCTGTGCTAACCTCTTCATCTCAGAGTAGCACTTGCAACCTACATCCTCAATTATTTGCAGGATGTATTCCATCTCTGTCTTCCTCTACAGTTTTCGCCCACTTCAGCTCTCTGTAGTACCATGGAAGTCATTCCCTCATGTCCTAGCAGATGTCCTATCATCCTGTCCCTTCTCCTTATCAGTGTTTTCCACATATTCCTTTCCTCTCCGATTCTGCGTAGAACCTCCTCATTCCTTACCTTATCAGTCCACCTAATTTTCAACATTCGTCTATAGCACCACATCTCAAATGCTTCGATTCTCTTCTGTTCCGGTTTTCCCACAGTCCATGTTTCACTACCATACAATGCTGTACTCCAGATGTACATCCTCAGAAATTTCTTCCTCAAATTAAGGCCGGTATTTGATATTAGTAGACTTCTCTTGGCCAGAAATGCCTTTTTGCCATAGCGAGTCTGCTTTTGATGTCCTCCTTGCTCCGTCCGTCATTGGTTATTTTACTGCCTAGGTAGCAGAATTCCTTAACTTCATTGACTTCGTGACCATCCATCCTGATGTAAGTTTCTCGCTGTTCTCATTTATACTACTTCTCATTACCTTCGTCTTTCTCCGATTTACTCTCAAACCATACTGTGTACTCATTAGACTGTTCATTCCGTTCAGCAGATCATTTAATTCTTCTTCACTTTCACTCAGGATAGCAATGTCATCAGCGAATCGTATCATTGATATCCTTTCACCTTCTATTTTAATTCCACTCCTGAACCTTTCTTTTATTTCCATCATTGCTTCCTCGACGTACAGATTGAAGAGTAGGGGCGAAAGGCTACAGCCTTGTCTTACACCCTTCTTAATACGAGCACTTCGTTCTTGATCGTCCACTCTTATTATTCCCTCTTGGTTGTTGTACATATTGTATATGACTCGTCTCTCCCTATAGCTTACCCCTACTTTTTTCAGTATCTAGAACAGCTTGCACCATTTTATGTTGTCGAACGCTTTTTCCAGGTCGACAAATCCTATGAAAGTGTCTTGATTTTTCTTTAGCCTTGCTTCCATTATTAGCCGTAACGTCAGAATTGCCTCTCTCGTCCCTTACAACTGCATTCCAGTCGCCCATGACTATTAGATTTTCGTCCCCCTTTACATACTGCATTACCCTTTCAATATCCTCATACACTTTCTCTATCTGTTCATCTTCAGCTTGCGACGTCGGCATGTATACCTGAACTGTCGTTGTCGGTGTTGGTCTGCTGTCGATTCTGATTAGAACAACCCGGTCACTGAATTGTTCACAGTAACACACCCTCTGCCCTACCTTCCTATTCATAACGAATCCTACACCTGTTATACCATTTTCTGCTGCTGTTGATATTACCCGATACTCACCTGACCAGAAATCCTTGTCTTCCTTCCATTTCACTTCACTGACCCCTACTATATCTAGATTGAGCCTTTGCATTTCCCTTTTCAGATTTTCTAATTTCCCTACCACGTTCAAGCTTCTGACATTCCACGCCCCGACTCGTAGAACGTTATCCTTTCGTTGATTATTCAATCTTTTTCTCATGGTAACCTCCCCCTTGGCAGTCCCCTCCCGGAGATCCGAATGGGGGACCATTCCGGAATCTTTTGCCAACGGAGAGATCATCATGACACTTCTTCAATTACAGGCCACATGTCCTGTGGATACACGTTACGTGTCTTTAATGCAGTGGTTTCCATTGCCTTCTGCATCCTCATGTCGTTGATCATTGCTGATTCTTCCGCCTTTAGGTGCAATTTCCCAACCCTAGGACAAGAGAGTGCCCTGAACCTCTATCCGCTCCTCCGCCCTCTTTGACAAGGCCGTTGGCAGAATGAGGCTGACTTCTTATGCCGGAAGCCAATGCTGATTATTTATCAAAATTTAGGCAGTAGCCGGGATCGAACCCGGGACCGAAGACGTTTTGATTATGAATCAAAGACGCTACCTTAAGCACAGGAGAAGATCGTCCATCATCGACTGGGGGAGAGAAAAACTTGTCCGTGGAGAACTACCCTTAGACCACGTCTACACATGTTAAATCATCTTGTCCGTTCTCCTTATCAGTGATTTCCACATATTCCTTTCCTCTCCGATTCTGCTCATAACATCCTCCTTCCTTACCTTATCAGTCCACCTAATTTTCAACATTCGTCTGTAGTACCACATCTTACATTATTCGATTCTCTTCTGTTCCGGTTTTCCCAAAGTCCATGTTTCACTACCATACAATGCTGTACTCCAGTCATACATTCTCAGAAATTTCTTCTCAAATTAAGGCCGATATTTGATATTAGTAGACTTCTCTTGTCCAGGAATGCCTATTTTGCCATTGATAGTCTACTTTTGATGTCCTTCTTGCTCCATCCGTTATTTTACTGCCTAGGTAGCAGAATTCCGTAACTTCATCTACTTCGTGACCATCGATCCTGATGATAAATTTCTCGCTGTTATCATTTCTACTACTTCTCATTACCTTCGTCTTTTTCCGATTTACTCTCAACCCAAACTCTGTATTCATTAGACTGTTCATTCCGTTCAGCAGATCATTTAATTCTTCTTCACTTTCACTCAGGATAGCAATGTCATCAGCGAACCGTATTATTGATATCCTTTCACCTTGAATTTTTATTCCACTCCTGAACCTTTCTTCCATTTCCATCATTGCTTCCTCTATGTGCAGACTGAACAGTAAGGGCGAAAGGCTACATCCTTGTCTTTACATCCTTTTTAATACGAGCCCTTCGTTCTTGGTCGTCCGATCTTATTATTCCCTCTTGGCTGTTGTACATATTGTATATAA
Source organism: Schistocerca piceifrons (assembly GCF_021461385.2). NCBI lineage: Eukaryota > Metazoa > Arthropoda > Insecta > Orthoptera > Acrididae > Schistocerca > Schistocerca piceifrons. The sequence continues at coordinate 772,692,141 of NC_060140.1, read as the reverse complement.
CCGTCTGTCCCTGTAGCTTACTTTTCTCAGAATTTCGAACATCTTGCCCCATTTTACATTGTTGAACGCTTTTCCCAGGTCGACAAATCCTATGAAAGTATCTTTATTTTTCTTTTGTCTTGGTTCCATTATTAACCGCAACGTCAGAATTGCCTCTCTCGTGCCTTTACCTTTCCTGAAGCCAAACTGATCGCCATATAGTGCATCCTCAATTTTCTTTTCGACTCTTGTGTATATTATTCTTGTAAGCAACTTGGATGCATGCACTCTGAAGCTGAGTGTGCGGTAATTCTCGCACTTGTCAGCTCTTGTCGTCTTCGGAACTGTGTGGACGATGCTTTTCCGAAAGTCAGATGGTATGTCGCCACTCATACATTCTACACACAAACGTGCATAGTCATTTTGTTGCCACTTCCCCCAATGATTTTAGAAATTCTGATGGAATGTTATCTATCCCTTCTGCCTTATTTGATCTTAAGTCCTCCAAAGCTCTCTTAAATTCTGATTGTAATACTGGATCCCCTATCTCTTCTGAATCGACTTCTGTTTCACCTTGTATCACATCAGGCGAATCTTCCCCCTTATAGAGGCTTTCGATGTATTCCTGCACCTATCCACTCTGTCCTCTGCATTTAACAGTGAAATTCCCGTTCCACTCTTAATGTTATCACCCGTGCTTTTAACGTCACCGAAGATTGTTTTGACTTTCCTACGTGCTGAGTCTGTCCTTCCGACAATCATTTGTTTTTCGATGTCTTCACAATTTCCTGCAGCCATTTCGTCTTAGTTTCCCTGCACTTCCTATTTATATCATTCCTCAGCGGCTTGTGTTTGCCTATTCCTGAGTTTCCCGGAATATTTTTCTACTTCCTCCTTTCATCGGTTCAGCTGAAGTATTTCTTGTTACCAATGCTTTCTTCGCAGTTAGCTCCTTTGTACCTAAGTTTTCTTCCCATCCTCTGTGATGGCCCTTTTTAGAGATGTCCATTCCTCTTCAACTGTACTGCCTACTGAGCTATTCGTTATTGCTGTATTTATAGCCTTAGAGAACTTCAACCGTATCTCTTCATTCCTTAGTACTTCTTTGAGTACTGTTTCTTCCTGATTAATGTCTTAAACTTCAGCCTACTCTTCATCACTACTATATTGTGAATTAGTCTAAGTCTGCTCCTGGGTACGCTATACTATCCAGTATCTGATTTCGGAATCTCTGTCTGACCATGAAGTAATCTAACTGAAATCTTCTCGTATCACCCGGCCTTTTCCAAGTATACCTCCTCCTGTTGTGATTTTTGAACAGAGTTTCGCTATTACTAGCTGAAATTTATTACAGAACTCAATTAGTCTTTCTCCTCTCTCATTCCTTGTCCCAAGCCCTTATTCACCTGTAACCTTTTCTTCTTCCCCTACAAACGCATTCGAGTCTCCCATGACTATTAGATTTTCATATCCCTTTACATACTGTATAACCTTCCCAATATCCTCATGCACTTTCTCTATCTCTTCATCTTCAGCTTGCGACGTAGGCATGAATACCTGAACTATCGTTGTTGGTGTTGATTTGCTGTCGATTCTGATAAGAACAACCCTATCACTGAACTGTTCACAGTAACACACTCTCTGCCCTATCTTCCTATTCATAACGAATTCTACTCCCGTGATACCATTTTCTGCTGCTGTTGATATTACCTTACACTCATCTGACCAGATATCCTTGTCTTCTTTCTGCTTCACTTCACTGACCCCTACTATATCTAGATTGGACCTTTGTGTTTCCCTTTTCAGATTTTCTAGTTTCCCCATCACGTTCAAGCTTCTGACATTCCACGTCCGGACTCGTAGAATGTTATTATTTCGTTGATTATTCAGTATTTTTCTCACGTTAACCACCTCCTTGGCAGTCCCCTCCCGGAGATCCGAATGGGTGACTATTCCGGAATCTTTTGCCAATGGAGAGATCATCATGACACTTCTTCAGTTGCAGGCCACATGTCCTGTGGATACACGTTACGTGTCTTTAATGCAGTGGTTTCCATTGCCTTCTGCATCCTCATGCCGTTGATCATTGCTGATTCTTCCCCCTTTAGTGGCAGTTTCCCACCCCTAGGACAAGAGAATGCCCTGAACCTCTGTCCGCTCCTCCGCCCTCTTTGACAAGGCCGTTGGCAGAATGAGGAGTGACTTCTTATGTCGGAAGTCTTCGGCCGGCAATGCTGATTATTAATCAGATTTTAAGTAGCCGTGGGATTCTAACCCGGGACCGAAGATATTTTGATTATGAATCAAAGACGCTACCTTACGTACAGGAGAAGATCGTCCATCATCGACTGGGGGAGGGAAAAACCTGTCCGTGGAGAACTATGCGAGCTGCCAAAAATTTAAAATAACTCAAATTAAAGATAAAGTAGACCTGAGCTCTCTAACGCGACCAGCGGTTCCAGAGCTACACCTAATCAAAGAACGTATTTCATACCATGCTAAGAAATTAATTAACTCTTTAAATAAGACTGATACGACACTCAGCGATGTAGACAAATCTCGGCGAGAGCCATCTATAAATAAAGTCACTTACATTACTCACGCGTCCTTTTTGCTGAGTGATGCCGCCACTAATTATCAAATGTGATTCGTTTTGAGAAGCTACAGCTTTAACAGAATTCTGCAAGCAGCAGCATGCACTAGCTCTTTAAATAAACATAAATCTTCATGATTTTATGTAAGTTCAGGGCAAAATTAGATGAAGCTGACTGCGTAATGTTAATGTCGTCACTTATGCAAGAACAAGAAGTGTTACGTCAATTCTGAGTCTATGATTGGAAAGAGGGATTTATTCGCATTGAAAAGACACACTACTTATTCTCTTAGCATACAGTTCGAATATTTTTTGACTGTACAAAGATTCGAACTTTATGCAAATGCTACAAATCGCAGTTATCTCATAGAATATTTTAAACATATAGTTTTTAGTGTCTGTTTGTTGAGAAATTAAGTATGTATGTCATGGTACAATTGTTTTGTAAATATCATGTATTACTGAAAAGATATGAACTTTTGGAGCCTGATGAATGAGGACAGTAACGATCGGAGACACACAGTCGGGTAAAGAGTACACATTCAGAGACCCGAATGTGGAGGGACTACAGTAAGAGATGGTTTTAACGAGTTACCTATGTTAATTTCGGTGGCGAATAAGTCGCTTTGGTAAATTATTGGTCGTGAGAAGTGCTTAAACCTTCGCTGGGGCTTGGTGTTCGGCATGTTATCAGCAGTTCGCGATACTTCAAGTTTTAAAGGGACTTTGCGCTGGGAGTGACGCTAGGCTATACATGCTAAAAGTTGTTGAGACTTTGAATAATTGGTCATTGTGTTCGTGTCCTTGACGGGACTTGTAGAATTTAACTTTAATGAGCCAGTTAAGCGAAGTTCACCCTACAACTCAGCATTGTCTGTACATATGTCTGACTATAATAAACAGTTAATCGAACTTGCCAAGTCTCTCATCTTTCAAGTGCTGTAAATTGAAATCGCCCCTATATCACAATTACCTAAGGACTTTTACAGGTGTTATCAGTAACAATATTCCCAGGAACGGAATACAATGCTGCACGGAAATCGCTTTGACTCAGATGACCCATAAAGAAATAGTTACCGTGCATCGCGTGCCACTGCTGGTTATTGTCGTCGGTACCTATTAAGTAAAATTTATTGTGCTTGGAAACCTCATAGAGGAGCACAGCCGTGAAATTCTTTTAGAAATGTTCGTTGTCTCCAGAAGAGTCATAACATTCGAGCTTGGAAGCGCGTTAGGATCCTGCAACAGGCGGACGCCAGTGGTAATGGTCTGTAATTGTGTACATACAATCTACTAACCTTTTTCTAAACAGGAGTGACGTACGCTCTTTCCTAGTTATAACGCACTCTTCCTACGCTACGGGATAAAAACGCTGACGGGAAAAGAAATCGCAACACAAAAAATAATTAATGTAGAGCAATGGAATTATGGGAATACATTTGTCTAGGTAACATATTTAAGTGATTAACATTGCAAGATCACGCGCTAATGTAAGTGCGAGATATGCCATTGCAGATGCGAAATGCTGATATATTACTAACCGTTGTAATCGCCAGAATGTTGATTGCAAGCATGCAAACGTGCATACATTGTGTTGTACAGGTTCCAGATGTCAGTTGTGGGGTGCAGTTCCACGCCTGTTACGCTTGGTCGGTCAACACTGGGGCGATAATGCTATTTGTGGATGACGTTGAAACTGTCGTCCGATGATGTCCCTATGTGTTCGACTGGAGACAGAGCCAATGACCGAGCAGGACAAGGTAATATGTTGACACTCTGTAGAGTATTTTGGTTTACAACAGGGGTATGTGGGAGAGTGTTATCCTTTTGGAAAACACCACCTTGAATGCTATTCATGAATAGCTGCGCAACAGGTCGAATCACCAGATCGACGTACCAGTTTGCACTCACGGTGCGTGCGGTGACTACGAGAGTGGTCCTGCTGTCATATGAAACCGTATCCCAGACCATAACTTCAAGTGTAGGTCCAATGTGTCCAGAAAGTAGACAGATTGGCTGCAGGGCCTCTTTCTTAACCAACACATGGCCATCACTGTCACTGAGGTAGAAGCAACTTTCATCAGAAAATACAACAGACTTCCACCCTGTCCTCCACAGAGCTCCCGCTTGACAACACTGAAGTCGATTTGAGGTCAATAGTACACGCAAAAGGGGGGGGGGGTTTCTGGTTCGGAGCTGTCTTTGAAGTAACCGATTTGTAACAGTTCGTTTTGCCAGTGTGGTGCTATTGCTACTCAAATTGCTGCTGATGTAGTACTACACGCCAGAGCCACACGTGAACACGATGGTCTTCCCTCTCGGTAGTCCAACGTGGCCGTTGGAAGCCAGGGTTTCTTGCTGCCACCAATCATGTACAGGTGCTACACTGCTACCAAGTCTTTCTGCAGAATCGCAGAAGGGACATCCAGCTTCTCGTAGCTCTATTACACAACCTTGTTCAGTGAAGCGTTGATGATGGCGTCTTTGTCATCTTAAAGGCATTCTTGACTAACATCAACGCATCATGTTCAATCTCAGAGGTGCACTACTGGCCATTAAAATTGCTACACCAAGAAGAAATGCTGATGATAAACGGGTATTCATTGGACAAATATATTATACTAGGACTGACATGTGATTACATTTTCACGCAGTTTGGGTGCATAGATCCTGAGAAATCAGTACCCAGAACAACTACCTCTGGCCGTAATAACGGCCTTGATACGCCTGGGCATTGAGTCAAGCAGAGCTTGGACGGCGTGTACAGGTACAGCTGCCCATGCAGCTTCAACACGATACCACAGTTCATCAAGAGTAGTGACTGGCGTACTGTGACGAGACAGTTGCTCGGCCACCATTGACCAGACGTTTTCAATTGGTGAGAGATCTGGAGAATGTGCTGGCCTGGGCAGCAGTCGAACATTTTCTGTATCCAGAAAGGCCCGTACAGGACCTGCAACATACGGTCGTGTATTATCCTGCTGAAATGTAGGGTTTCGCAGGTATCGAATGAAGGGTAGAGCCACGGCTCGTAACACATCTGAAATGTAACGTCCACTGTTCAAAGTGCCGTCAATGCGAACAAGAGGTGACCGAGACGTGTAACCAATGGCACCCCATACCATCACGCCGGGTGATACGCCAGTATGGTGATGACGAATACACACTTGCAATGTGCGTTCACCGCGAAGTCGCCAAACACGGATGCGACCATCATGATGCTGTAAACATAACCTGGATTCATCCGAAAAAACGCCATTTGTGCACCCACGTTCGTCGTTGAGTACACCATCGCAGGCGCTCCTGTCTGTGATGCAGCGTCAAGGCTAACCGCAGCCACGGTCTCCGAGCTGATAGTCCATGCTGCTGCGAACGTCGTCGAACTGTTGGTGCAGATGGTTGTTGTCTTGGAAACGTCCCCATCTGTTGACTCAGGGATCGAGACGTGATTGCACGATCCGTAACAGCCATGCAGATAAGATGCCTGTCATCTCGACTGCTAGTGGTTCGAGGCCGTTGGGATCCAGCACGGTGTTCCGTATTACCCTCCTGAACCCACCGATTCCATATTCTGCTAACAGTCATTGGATCTCGACCAACGCGAGCAGCAGTGTCGCGATACGATAAACCGCAATCGCGATAGGCTACAATCCGACCTTTATCAAAGTCGAAAATGTGATGGTACGCATTTCTCCTCCTTACACGACGCATCACAACAACGTTTCACCAGGCATCGCCGGTCAACTGCTGTTTGTGTATGAGAAATCGGTTGGAAACTTCCCTCATGTCAGTACGTTGTAGGTGTCGCCACCGGCACCAACCTTGTGTGAATTCTCTGAAAAGCTAATCATTTGCATATCACAGCATCTTCTTCCTGTCGGTTAAATTTCGCGTCTGTAGCACGTCATCTTCGTGGTGTAGCAATTTTAATGGCCAGTAGTGTAACTAACGCTCGTGACCGTTACGGTGTATATTTAAAGTAAACATGATTTGCACCCTCAGAGTGGTGGTACCACCGTCACTTTATGCGTCGCGCTAAATTTGAATAGACATCATCCTTCAGATGTAGAAACACGCCTACCAACTTTCGCTTATGTCGCACATCTCCTTCTTGGTGTTGCGATTTCTTTTTCCAGTCAGTGTACTGACTAGGAAAGGAGCTAACTCTGCGACGTATTCAGAGTAAGAACTAACTGTATTGTGTCAAGGCCCGGTGCCTTGTTCGCTTTAAGTTTCATTGTTTTTCAAAAACTGTGGTGCTAATATCGATATCTACGAGGCCTGTTCAGAAAGTAAGCTCCGATTCATTGCCAAATTGAAACCACAGTGAACATCAGAAATGTTTTACTTCTAACAATTAGCTACACCTTTCAGCTACTTCTCTACGTAGTCGCCGTTCTGACTTAGACTTTTGTCATAGCGTTGTACCAACTTTTCAATAGCCTCATCATAGAAGGCAGCCGCCAGTGCTTTCGGCCAATTCTCCACGTTGGCCTACACCTCGTTGTCTGTGTCAAAATGTTGTCTTCAAAGACAGCGGTTCATGTGACCAGAGATGAAACTCAGGGGGAGACAATTTCGGACTGTTTTGTGGGTAATCTAACATTTCCATTTGAAAACGATGCAGGAGCATCTTCATTGCCCCTGCAGAATGCGGCTGAGAATTGTCTTGAAGAAGAAACAGCACGACAGTTATGTAATGTTAGCTGCATAGTTTCAGGCGAAATTTCTCACCAGGCCCTCGTACTTGGCGGCAGACACTATTTTCTAGACATCTTTGCGCACTCACTGCGAGCTTAGAAATGAGAAGAGCGACGTGATGCTAACTGGGGTTATACTAGAGACACTACCCAACACATCTGTGCAAAGCTTTATCGGATTTTCATAGTCGTTTCCATTTCGCGACCGATCGGAGCTTACTTTCTGAACGCCCCTCGTATCATTCGTGAGTCGGTGCAGCGGTCGTGCTTTACTACCTGTTGAGTTAATACGTTTCCTCTCATTGAGGTACGGGCGAGCAGAGGTTGTGGAAGAGTAGAATTCCGAATACCGGACCTGTCTACGAAGTCTTTGGTAGAGGTTGGAAAAACCGACCACTTGAAACCGGCACTGGTGTGTTAGTTCTGAATAAATGTTTTTCGACATTTGTTTCGTCTCTGTTATGAAAGGTATTTTTTACTATTTTTTACTAATGATCGCGTAAAAAAGCAGTATATCTATTTATCACAGTAGTAGTGCTAAAATTTTTGCTTTTTATATGAAACTTTTTTTTTTTAAAAAAAAGAACAAGTTTTTCATTCCAAATAATTAAAGAAAAAGAATACTACAAATATTACACAATAGCTTATAATTTGTCCGTCATGTCTGTGAAACAATAAAAGGGAAAGGATATTACAACAAGAGTAATAAATTAAAAACTTAACAATTCATTCATAGTAGAAAGTGCTGCCTGTGTCTACATGATCTGTCTTTGTCTGCTTGCTGTCCTTGGTGACGGACAACTTATCACGATGAGAGGAACCCACGTGCCTTGCTCACACTGTGGCATCAAGCAGTCAGGCCTGCAAGATGAGTGGTCTGCCAAGCGAGTGGATTCATTCTTATTTATCGAGTAACATGAACTCTCGTACTCACAATTAAGTCACTAATCAACCTCCTGTATGAATAATACGCAACGGAAACACGCATCTGACTATCAGTAATTTACAGAACTCTGGCTGTTCACTACGCACTGGCAATACCACATTTTCTTTCCTTTTTATTTAACGGCTTTTATCAACATGTGGCCTTCGCACTGAATATGAGTGGCGCACACATTATAAATTCTGGATATCATGACAACATACAATTCGAAGGAAAAGGCCACCAATCTTTTTCTTTTCACTATCTTATTTATTCCGATAAATTCTATAACCTAAACACACAAATTCTATAACCTACAACAATAACACATGAGAAATTCCGCCCAGTGGGCATGGCTTAACATTGGTGATTCTCTACCTTATGGTCTCGTAATTATTTAACGCTACAGTGCACTTTCTGGGTAGGATAGTGGATCTTTTATTATACCTCACACTTCGACTCTCACAATCATCATCACGAAACTTTCCTCCAGACCGAGCAGTACCGAAGGAATAAGCATAACCCACTAATCTTTTGAAACTACCTCGCTACTCTCCCATGCAAACCACACATACCCAAATTACATGACATACACCACACTACAATATGAAATACTACACAGGGAATAGTCACAAAACTATCACTTTCAGCTTTCCCACTTCAATTAATATTTATCCCAGTTTCACACGACACTGCCCTACTTCGTAATTCTACTTTCCTACTATGAACTCTGGAGATATATGCACGTCTTCCTGAGCAATGCAAGCCAAGTGGCGTTGCTGGATAGACGGCCGACTCAGCTTGCTTCTCTCTCAGAGTTTGAATCTAGCGTCACACGGAATCATATCACGCAAAGTAATATTAAGAACATATTCATCACACAAGCGAGTTCTCAACTGATACCATGGACGAGTACTTCTCTTTATCCTTTGTCTCGTACACAGATTGAGACTCACACAGTACTCACCACGTGGAAGTACTCGTCTCTAATTTCAAGTCCTGCACACGCCATTTCTTAAATATTTCTACTTATGGTACACACGCTAGTTCTTAAATATTTCAACTTATTGTACACATGCTAGTAATTCAGCTTAACTTAAGCACACGGAAGTATTTCAACTTATTGTTACACGTGGTTTCATTGTGACCGTTGGTCACTTCCGAAGATTACTACGATCCCATTAATATTACCTGCCTGACATTTAATTCTCCCCACAAAAGTTCCTGAAATACTGAAATTATTATTTCAAACTACTCTTAAATATTCCACATGCATACCATGTCTCCACTCTTTTGTCTTTATGGAGCACAACTAAAACAGGCCTTAACAGCACAAGATCCAGCGGCAGAATGCTGAAACATGGCCGTTCTTCAGGTCATCTCGCACCTCTGTCGAGGTGGGGGAAGACCATGCTACCATATTGGTCAGCCACATTTCAGGCGCTCAAAGCTCCGGTAAGTTTCATCTCTTTGGTTCCACTAAAGGTGGCCAAAGGATCGTCTCAAAGATGATCATATATTCACATTCACTATCTGCGGTTAGCAGACGACCATACATTCATTCATTTCACATATCTCACCAAACTGGATGTAGGGATTTATTTTGTGGGAGTGCACATGTGATCAATTAAATAAATAAATTGTCATTCTTTCCTACACTGGTATCTGGCTTCGCTGTATTAATTGAAATTGAGTTATTTTACAAAAAAAATGTGTTGTTCTGACAAAAATAATGAAGTATGTTGTACCTATTTTCAATGTCGGGCAGTACTGTACCCTTTCACCACCGGCTACCCATGCAGAAAAAAATGGCACAGTACTATCCTTGCAATGCAAGGGTAGTTCCGAACATTTTTTTAAGAAAGCTGTATTAGAACAAACGTAGCAAGTCATCAAAATAACCAGGAGGAGACTTTAGCCCCTGCTGACCTCAAATAGACGACCAAATGCTGTTACTTTACCAAATTATTGACACAGTTGTTGCATTATTGTACTCTCCACAATCCGGGGTAACGTACACATACAAATTTAGAACAATCCACATGACAAATAAAACATTAGATCATACAAATAAAAAATAACGTTGAGATAAAAATTTGCTTGGTTACTGGGATCTTCGTTATTTTTATGAGTAATCCAAACTTCACTAATTCTATGACAAATAAAAAAAAATACTAATTGTACTCATGAAATTTTAAATAGCTCACCGTCCAAACACAGAGCAAGTAATCTGACATTCATAAATTGCGGGGTAAAAAACCTTTACACAGCAAAGTCTAAATACAAAACAAAATCAACAAAAGAAAAACATTGCATACACTAGTTACATATAGAATGTCAGGCTCCATACCATTACTCTAAAATATACATCAAACGTACAGAGAAATAAAACTGAGAAGAAAAAACAATGAAATATACCACAAGTTACATACTGGTTACGTAATATAGTCAACCTAAGACATCATGTCATACCTCATTAACTATCATCACTTAAGCACTTGCCACCACTACTCGGCTGTGAGTTTAACCTTATCCTTGTTCACCAGTACAAATACCTGCTGCTGAGCTAGTCAGTCCATCAACTTTGATCAAAACACGCAGTAAATAGTTAGCAATAAGTGCTTGAATCCACCAGTAGCTCTCGTATCTTACTCTACTGCTCATTTCTCTGTTGTTACACATTTAGACGACAAGAACTTGCATTTCGACTAGCCTTCGTTACACTTTAATGTGAAATATCGCCACTGTGATAATGAAAATAAGTGGCTTCAGTCAACACACCAACAAGATCTTTACTGTCCACGACATCAAAATGCATCAGTTAATTCCGATATTTGATGTGCAATGGAAACTCTTGTCCCCTGTGACAACCTTACTGACCAATGCAACAAGAGCCGCTACGTTAGTATTACGCCACTGGCTAATAATTAAAGCATCATTGTACCAAATATTCTAATAAACATGCTACGTGAACTTGATGACCCAGAACAAACAAAAAAAACACACTAACTATTCTAAACACATACGTTAATGAAATACAATTACACTTGCTGTCCCTTCAGGAATGAAACATATAAAAAAAATTACACATTTACAAGTACAAATACATTATTCCCTATCTTGTGAGTCACACGGAATCATTTCATTCTGTGGTTTTCTTGGGGTCAAAAAAGTTGCTGACAGGTTCCCTAGAAACACTGTCTCGGTGTCAAAGCTCTCCCATGGTTACCCGGACGAAAGTCTTTAAGTCACTCAAATCGGCATTTTGAACACGAACTGAACAGTAAACTGTATCTCACATTAAACACAAATGTCATAGTCACTCTCAGAGTACCATCCACACAAATCTGGTCGTCCAAAAATGGCCCTACAACTACTATTACCCACGGTTCTGCCCTTGCAGTTCATGGTGTAATTAAAAGTCGTAAGTTCCAACAAACAGCACTTATTCCCACACCAATTAAAGAAATGTCTCCTACTACAAATGCAAATGCCAATGTCCCACTTTAGTTTCTTGCGTTCATACAGTAATTAGTCACCAAACGACAATTGTCCTCTTTAAGTATACCAAGCGTCCCACATGCAATTCACAAAGCACACTTAACAAGTCACTGCCAAAAGTTTATCGATCCCACCGTTCAGTGGTCAAGACAAAACAAAACGATCGTCCTGCCTGCTAAAGACAAAAACTTTTCCACCACTCACAACGTGGAAGCACCAGTCCTTCACTTTCCAACTTATGGAGACATACGAGCAGTCATCTTGCATCACGGCTCCACAGTCCAGTACTACTTAATAGTCGCTAGTAACAAATGCCCGCCGGACTCTGCCCCGCGTCGTTCATTCTGTCCGTGGCGCCGCCGCGCGCGCCGTTGAGCAGAAGAAACTACCCGCTGTTGCCTCCGCGGGATACTTTCCCCAGTCGTAAGGGTGGCGGAACTTATGAATGGCCAGTGGTACGTGCGTGTCGCCCCAGGCCGTTGACCTTCTGTAGCGGGCGCGTGGAGTGTACCCCGACCGGCAGTGGAGTGGGGAGTGCCGCGGCTTTGTCACCTCTCCCATGGTGACGTCAGCTTCGCCCCACTAGCGGTATGGGCATTACGACACCCAATCAGTCAGACCCTTCTGTGCATCTCGCAACATTACACACAAAAGGATATTCTTACAGTATTTAAATACTCATTGATTACATGTATGATCTATTAGATACATTGGTAATAAAAGAATCTTTGTTCTAAAAAACATAAAATTATACACCCTAGTTTTCTACACATACAACATCAACACTTATCCCTTTTCTATATACAGCCCACACTTGTGCTATTGATTGTACCTGTCGTCCCTCATACAAAACATGAAAGTGTAAAAAAAAAAAAAAGAATAATAAGCAATCTATACAGCTCATAATTACAATATCAAATAGTAGACTACTCTAACATCCTATAACAGTGAAAATATTAGAAACTGTTTATTCTAAAACTACAATATACAGTGAACATTTGTGCTTGTGACAGACTGAAATTAATACCCCTTGAAAGTGTTCTAACAAAAAAATAAGAAATAATCTACACAGCTCCAATTACCTACCACATGTTATTAAATAGTAAACTACTTTAACATCCTAACACAATAAACATTTTAGAAACTGGTGACTCTAAATCTACAACATACAATGCACCTTTGTGCTTGTGACAGACTGAAATTAGTATCTCTTTATATATTTTACATTTTATTATATATAACAACATTTCTAGGACACGTATGTACCATCCACATGACAGATCCTGACCTGTCATCGAGGTTCATCCCAATCAAACAATAAAACACAATAACGTTTTAGTTATGGATCGGTAGCAACCACTTTACAGGAGTGTGCGCATTGATCACACTACTCTACAGCTCTCACTCACCAGACATCACATTTTCTTTCTCATTCAATCCATTAATACACTAACAGAATAGGTCTAGAAGTCAGCTAACCTTAACACCACCACACTCACGACAACATACCATACCTTTGCTCCCTTATACTCAACCACATAACACATGAAGCTGTTTCGGAGATAGCTTTCCAGTCTCCGAATTCGTCCTTTCACTCTGGCACCTCTCTCCATTGGCTTACCTCTGCATTCACTTTACCGATTATTCATCCTGCTAAATATCACTTTAGAATTGCGACGTTTCATCTAAGAACAAAAAATACACAAATTATTCATCCTGCCAAATAACTGTACACATTCTTGGTACCGTTTTGATTAGTTACACTGGTACCAGGCTTCAACAACAACAACAACAACAACAAAAATTATTTTTTTCATATAGCAAATGTTATGGTAAGAATTAGATTTACACTTATATTACATCTTACGTCAGTATTCCACATCGTTCACCATCTGGATCTCATACTCCCTTTATGTCCTTTCACGTTGTGCAATTGTCCTCATCTCTTCATTTGTATTTCGGCTCTCCGTCCGTCGATTACTCCATCATTTCCTGGTCTTCCTTCGCCATTCGCATCAATCTCGATTGCAGCATACACAAGCCTATCTGTAACATACCTCTAAGACATCTCCACATTATTAGTTCTACTCACCTTTATTTACCACTGTTTCATCACGTCGAATCTCTCTTTATTAATCACACTGCTTCACGTCGCTTCTCTCCTTAAATATCACCTTTATCCATTACTATTTATCACGTCGCTTCTCTATCTACCATCTTTATCCACTCAATAATCATCACGTCGTTTCTGCTTGATCCTTATTCATATGACAAAAAATACGTACATACACCACTCTGTCGACTCCTGTTCATGACTGATTCGACCAGTCTATTCCGTCATACTCCCTGACATCCCGCCTGAAAATTCTTATGTTCGATTTGCCCCCTGCACAACGTTACACACCACAAATAAATACACTGACTGTCTACCATAAATTGCCTACTTTCGATCTATCCTTAACTTTTCCATAATTTGATGTTAGAAATGTGATGAAGACCACGAGATTGTTTTCCCTTGATCGTCTCAATCAGTACAGCATTCTCATGGACAATCCGCCTCACTCTGACTGGTCCACTATACACAGTAAAGAATTTGCTAGTTAGGAATCTAAGCTTACATAAAAATTAAATGTGTGCAGAGAATACAAGCTGGGAGAAATGGGACAGCCCAAGTGTTAGAAACTTAGGTGCTAGTGGCCTCTTTCCCTAACACCAGATTCCGAACAACCATACACAGCACCTCATTATAACTGTCCCTATGACAATGAAATACTACCGATCATATGGCAGCTAATCTAAAAACGTCGATCACAATGTTGACTTTTTACATTACGTGTTAAGTACCTGCAATAGTCAAATCGCACTAATTAAACTGGACTCATTGGCATTAACCTAACCTTTTTTTACAACTGTTTTTTTTTTTTTGAGGAAACAGTCCTTTTACTTTAGTGTTCCAAATAAAAATTTGCAAATTTTGCTCTGAGAGACCTGCCTAACAGATGCCGTTACTGTTTTTTTTTGTGATCAGAAGTATGGTATTTGCACTCCTACATATCAGTAGAGTACGTCTGCTACATAGACAATTTTCAGTGCCAGCTGCATGTGTTTTAAAGCAAGATATTAAGGGCTGATATGTTGGATTAGTTTCTCCTATCCTTCAATCCACTGTGACAAGAATGAAATGCCAGGATTCCATGCTCTCCTGTCATTCTGATAGTTTCTGCCGTTCCTATCATCGACACTATCTGACCTATGAGTCGTGTTTCCGTTCACGATGTTGCTCTCATTACCCAGTTCCTGTAACAAGCGCTGAAGTGACGCGGAATCGTCTAAGCCTCTGCCTGCCATCACTATATCTCTGCCCAATCTCACTGGCAGCTTCGTTATACAGATCCTAATGTGCTCCCCAGTTTCGTATGGCACATCCAAATACCTATTTCGTCTCAGCATTTCCTGATAGCACGCCACTGGATCTCTTATACCACCTTCGTTACAATTTGACATCATCAATATGCTTTGCGTAACCTGGTCCTGCTTACTTTTCGACCAGAATTCATTTAAATATTCTTTAATAACTTCCTGCATTTTCGCTTTAGCCTCGTCCCTCAAATGGTTACACACAAACTTCATTTTGAGGAGCGGTCCCCACGATGAAGGTAATGAATCTTGAAATTGAGACAGGCTTGGACTGTACCCAGGTTTGCCACCTGCTTTATCCGACACAACCGTTCTTCTGACTCTCTGAATTCGTCTTCCTCTTTCTGCCTATTTTCCTTTTTTGAATTTATCTCACCCTCCATCTGCAATCTCCCTGGTGGTGTGTCACCTTCGCCACTGCACATTATTTGCAACTGTGCTAGTTCTTCCCTATGTTTCCTATTTATTTCTAATTGTGCCTCTTTAAACTGTAATGGTGATTGTATCTCCTCCTAGTCGGCATAAACCTCTCGCTGCGTACTGTCAGAACCTGTCTCGCCTCTTATACTGATCATTTCTACATCTGCACTAATCTTATTCTTTCTGACCACTACCTCCTTAACTTCATCCCTGTGTTTATTTAGCGCCATTTCTTGCCGGGTGATTTGAGCTTCCACGCTGTCTAATGCCCCTCGTTTATCTGCAAGTAAGTCCTCCACTACCTCTTTGATTCGCTCATCTGGCAACACGTCCCTACGTTCTGTAATATCACTCTCTATTGCAATTATTCGTACCTCCAAATTATTGGCTTTTTCTTTCATGGCGTCACATACTTGCTTCACCGCACCCAGATTCTTCTCCCCCTCATCTAACCGATTATTAACTGCGGGCAGATGCTCATCGATAACTGAGTGTAGCTTCCTCATTGCCTCTTTATTTCCCTTATCCAATGCCTCCATACTTTCCTTACTATCTTTATCCATCGCTTCCCATCTTTCCTTATTACCTTTATCCATGGCTTCCAATATTTCCTTAATCACCCTATCTCTCTCCCTTTTATCTCTATCCATCCTCTGTAAAAACTGCAGTAGCACATTGTCATTTGCTACTTTCGGTGCACTCACCTCGTTCGCCTGAGAAACGGTGGCTTCGCTAAGGGTAGCTTCACTTTCACTGCATACCTGACCTAGTCCCGGCTCGTCCGCGTCGTCGGGAAAAGCCCCATTTGTGGACAAAGCCCGCCGCATAAAGGATCACCCAGCTACGGTCCGCTGAACAATTCAGCCCCTTCTGAGTGTTTGCCGTTCCCACTCATTAGCCCATGGTCGACACCTACTTCCTGCTGTACTGCTACGTTCACCCCAGAATCACTATTCTCCTTGGTGACTACACTTTTCGACTGCGACCTAGTTACTACGGACATTACGCAAAAAAAATTATACAACGATCTTCCAGCCTTGGGCGATATAGCAATTAATTACATAAAAAAAATAAAAAATCCTCACCAATCCAGAAAGAAATTGCAAACAAAAAAAATTTTTTTTCTTAGCGCTATCACAATACATTCCATAAAAAAAATCTTAACAGCAAACCTTAACAGCAGAATATCCTGGCAATATATATCCTGTCAAAATTATCCTGGCTGGGTTGAAATTATGAGAGGCACCCACATGCCTTGATCACACTGTGGCATCAAGCAGTCAGGCCTGCAAGATGAGTGGTCTGCCAAGCGAGTGGATTCATTCTTATTTATCGAGTAACATGAACTCTCGTACTCACAATTAAGTCACTAATCAACCTCCTGTATGAATAACACGCAACGGAAACACGCATCTGATTATCAGTAATTTACAGAACTCTGACTGTTCACTACGCACTGGCAATACCACATTTTCTTTCCTTTTTATTTAATGGCTTTTATCAACATGTGGCCATCGCACTGAATATGAGTGGCGCACACATTATAAATTCTGGATATCATGACAACATACAATTCGAAGGAAAAGGCCACCAATCTTTTTATTTTCACTATCTTATTTATTCCGATAAATTCTATAACCTAAACACACAAATTCTATAACCTACAACAATAACACATGAGAAATTCCGCCCAGTGGGCGTGGCTTAACATTGGTGATTCTCTACCTTATGGTCTCGTAATTATTTAACGCTACAGTGCACTTCCTGGATAGGATGGTGGATCTTTTATTATACCTCACACTTCGACTCTCACAATCATCATCACGAAACGTTCCTCCAGACCGAGCGGTACTGAAGGAACAAGCATAACCCACTAATCTTTTGAAACTACCTCGCTACTCTCCCATGCAAACCACACATACCCAAATTACATGACATACACCACACTACAATATGAAATACTACACAGGGAATAGTCACAAAATTATCACTTTCAGCTTTCCCACTTCAATTAATATTTATCCCAGTTTCACACGACACTGCCCCACTTCGTAATTCTACTTTCCTACTATGAACTCTGGAGATATATGCACGTCTTCCTGTGCAATGCAAGCCAAGTGGCGTTGCTGGATAGACGGCCGACTCAGCTTGCTTCTCTCTCAGAGTTTGAATCTAGCGTCACACAGAATCATATCACGCAAAGTAATATTAAGAACATATTCATCACACACACGAGTCCTCAACTGATACCATGGACGAGTACTTCTCTTTATCCTTTGTCTCATACACAGATTGAGACTCTCAGAGTACTCACCACGTGGAAGTACTCGTCTCTAATTTCAAGTCCTGCACACGCCATTTCCTAATTATTTCAACTTATGGTACACATGCTATTTCTTAAATATTTCAACTTATTCTACACACACTAGTAATTCAGCTTAACTTAAGCACACGGAAGTATTTCAACTTATTGCTACACGTGGTTTCATTGTGACCGTTGGTCACTTCCAAAGATTACTACAATCCCTTTAATATTACCTGCCTGACATTTAATTCTCCCCACAAAAGTTCCTGAAATAGAGAAATTATTATTTCAAACTACTCTTAAATATTCCACATGCATACCATGTCTCCACTCTTTTGTCTTTATGGAGCACAACTAAAACAGGTCTTAACAGCACAAGATCCAGCGGCAGAGTGCTGAAACATGGCCATTCTTCAGGTCATCTCGCACCTCTGTCGAGGTGGGGGAAGACCATGCTACCATATTGGTCAGCCACATTTCAGGCGCTCAAAGCTCCGGTAAGTTTCATCTCTTTGGTTCCACTAAAAGTGGCCAAAGGATCGTCTCAAAGATGATCATATATTCACATTCACTATCTGCAGTTAGCAGATGACCATACATTCATTCGTTTCACATATCTCACCAAACTGGATGTAGGGATTTATTTTGTGGGAGTGCACATGTGATCAATTAAATAAATAAATTGTCATTCTTTCCTACACTGGTATCCAGCTTCGCTGTATTAATTGAAATTGAGTTATTTTACAAAAAAAAATGTGTTGTTCTGACAAAAATAATGAAGTATGTTGTACCTATTTTCAATGTCGGGCGGTACTGTACCCTTTCAACGAAAACAGCCGTTTTCATGCTTTAGCACTGGCCATCCGTAATGCTCAAGCAGTGGTATGATCCTCAGTTACAAAATGATTTTTGATGACAGTTTCAAAAAATTTGACCCAACAGGAGAATACTGATGACTTTTTTGTAGTATTCAATCCCTTATTACTTTTCGAGAAAAGCAGCAAATGGTGGACAAACTAAGTTTTCCATTATTTACCTGTCTTATTCGATATTTTGATCCTAGACGTCCTGAAAGGTGTAACGTAAATGTCTGGTTGAGGCTTAGAACTTTTCAGTCTCTGTCTGATTTTACCGGAAGTAATCCCCATAACAAGCCGAAAACCGATTCTTTCAAGAACCGGATATTTCTAGAGGTTTTCATAGGTTAAACTTGATTTGAAAAAACTGGTATAACCAAAAACCGGTTGTTTCAGCGACAACCGCCACTAGGAATGGCGTTTATCGCTGACCAACCATTTTTCAGTAATACTGTTTTTTCTTTTTTTTTCGTCTGTAGTTTAACTTGACTCTTAACACCGTTCAAAATTGCCGTCTACTGAAATAACCGATTTCTGGTTTTGTATTGCTCTCATTTCCAGTAGTAAAAGAGGATTTCTGTGACGATGGTATCATCGCCACATGTCCGATGCCTTTGAAAGCCGCGCGCAACCTTCCTGCTCCGGTACTATAGTGTGGCGCGACCAGCGTCACTCAGGTGTCGCCCTCTATCGACTGCCATGAGGGACGGCCGAAGCCACCTACAGGGAGAACCACAGGGGTGAAAGCTATATGAGAGAAGAAGTAACAAGCCAGATAGTTCCTTCCAGACCACTAGAGGCGCTATGGGTCAAACGAAGCTGCAATTGACCAATGAGAACTGTCCAATGGCGGTTATTGATATTATATCGTTTTGCTCTGTACTGAAGTCCACGATTACAGTCGTCTTTGTATATGTTTTATATTTACATACTACTCATATTCATTAGAAACAGGTTTATTACTTTAAATTTCATAAAGTTCACTGTGGAACTGAAGAGATTTCCTGCAGAAAAAATGTCCGCAGTTAATCCTAAGGTAAGACATTTAATTTTCAGTAAATAATCTCGTAGCCTATAAATGAAATGTATTCTCTTCTGTCGTGAATGAAGCTGTGTGATTTCTGTTTACTTATAACTTTGATATGTCAGTATTAGTTTTATTTGATGAAGAATTGTATGTTTTTCAGGATATTAAACACAACAAATTGACGTAGAAATACTCCTGTAAATTCCCTGACTGTTCATCTGGATATTACGTCGGTTCAACGGAGAAAGTTAGGAACAAGCATTTCAACAGGTTTCCAAAATTACTTCAAGGATTGCTTCTGAAGCGAAAAAGTGTTTGTAAACTGTGACCCGATGTGAATTGTGCTACTTATTTTATTTGTGAAGATCAATTTTCGAGGAAGATTTTATGAATAAAACTAGGCGTAGGCTAAACAGGGGTGAGTTTCCAAAACATGTGGCAGGTGTTCCATGTGAAATTGTTAATATCAGTAGTGAATCAGGTGAAACTGTTGCTCATAGTGAAATTTTTATTGTGTACTTAACAAATAAAAAATAAGTTTTGTTTTCATTTCACTGTTTTTATCCACCTCTTCTATTTTTGGTACTTAATACTGATGTCTTCTTTTTTTGTGTTGAAGCGTTTACAGTTGTAAGATGTAGGAACTTTTTTAAGAAATTAATGGTCAGTAGTGCACGTATCCTGGGCAATTACTCAGAAATTACAGCACTGAAACATAGTTGTAACAAATTTTAGAGTTCTTCATTCATTAACACTGTGACAAAGATTTCTTAATTGAACCTCTTTAACTGCCGATTATTCTCTTAATAATAGGTTTTTTTTCTTCCATTGACCCCACAGCTTATAAGATGTCAAAGTATGACATTATTCAGGAATATTTGTGGTCCAATTTATATACAACAATTTTTATTTAGCTTGTGACAGTCATTTAGACTACAAGCTTGTTTCGACTTACTGTCAGTTTCAAGTGTTGCGTCTAGTTTTTGTAACGCGCAAAACATCCTGGAGCTCTTATATGCTGATAGAAATCAGTATAAGTGTGTCAGTTTGCAAGTCTGTTCTTGATGTTTGCGCCTGACAGTTGCTGCTCAAGAAAAGATCATAGAAGCAGCGAATGTCAGACACAAACGTCAAGAATAGACTTGTAAACTGACACACTTATATTGATTTCTATCAACACATAAGAGCTCCAGGATGTTTTGTGCGTCATAAAAACTTGACACAACACTTGAAACTGACAGTAAGTCGAAACAAGCTTGTAGCTTAAATAGCTGAAGCTAAATAAAATTGTTGCAGCTAAATTGGAATACAAATATTCCTGAATAATAGGTTGTCACTGCTGTATTGCACTGTGCTATAGCTGCGTTTAAATTATTTTATTATAGTATGCTAGCCAAAATAATTACATAGCGCGCCCAGAAAACTGAGATAAGAAAATTAAAAGAAAAACAGCGTACATAAGCTAGGAGGGATGCAACCCGCAATGTTTATTCTTCTTTAGTTCATATCCGTACTACTAGAGGCGCTGCTATCGGTCAGTGTTTCCCTCTTTTAACACGGGAGCTGCGCTTCTCTTTTCCTGTTGTTCTATGGGGAGAACGGTTGCAACCAGGGAGCGAGACGGAAGCGCAGAGCCACGGACTACGTCAACCTGCTACAACACGTGTTCCGGACAGAAGATGCCTTTGGTCGGTATCGGTGACCCCGTGGATAGTACCGATCATTAACCTTTTTCAGTTATAGTGAGCTGTGGTGATTGGAACGGTCGTCGCCCAGGGTTCTGAATATCGGGCGTGGTCTATGTGGCTCAACTGTGGCGTATATTTAACTAAGAGAACTCTGCGGGAGGAGGAGTCCGACAACTTGTGATGCTACTCATATGTACTGTATTATTTTCGTGTCCCTTCCAGCGACAAATTCTGATAGTTGTGTTTCTCTTTTGTAACTGTAAAGATAGACGAATGAGGAACTGCAATAATTGTGACAGGACAGACGCATATGTTATATTCACTTCTGGTCGTCAGGTTTTTCTTGGCCAAGGTACCACATTAAATTAAACGTTTCACTGTAAAGTTCTTTGACATATTGTTTTAAATCAGTTATTTCGTGTTTTTAAAATTTTGGGTCTAAAAGTATCAGTGGATTTTACTGGAAACTGATCCGCCAGATACGAGCTTTCCTCCTAGGATAGGGTGACCAAATTATTTTCGGTGAAAACTGGGACACATTCACCCGGGTGCCAACGGGCACCTCATGTACCCACATGTACCCAGGTTTCTTAATTTTAAATATTAATGTTTTGTTGATACATTTTATTAATCTGATTATTACAACTAATAAGAGGATACAAAAGATTGATATAATCTGGATAGTATCCTATTTGCCGTCGGCCCTTGGGGTCACACTCACGGTTAGTAAAGTTCGTCTGTTGAACTTGTGTGCTATTTTCAGAACCGACAGAAAGAGGGAATGCGGCACCTTTTGCGCTGAAGACATCGCACTGCTCTTCCAGGGCAATGCCGACCATTTGGTTGTAGGCGGAGATTTCAATTGTAGGCTCAGACCATCTGACCAGATGATGCTCTGTACGACCTGCGTGGCACTTCAGGCGCTTGTAAATGACTTGGCTTTGTTGGACACATTGGTCATACAACACGGCGATCGAAAGGCATACATCTACATTACTAGCCGTTCCGCGAGCCCTTTGGATCGAGTATACGTCGCACACGGCCCGCGGTCGGCAGTTGTCGACGCTGAGATGTGGCCGGCAGCATTCACGGACCACCTAGCATAAGTGCGTACTCTCACCCTCCCCTGCAACGAGTCCGACGAAGCAGAGGTCCGTGGCGCCTCAATGTGGCCCTTCTTGATGAGGTAAACTGCAGGCGCGAAGATCAGTCCACATGGAGCAAATAGCACCAGTGATTACCCGTCTACGGTTCCATACTTCAATGGTGGTTACGGTGTTTCAAACCTGTGGTGTCACAGCCAGACACCACACTAGCTAGGTAGTAGCCTTTAAATCGGCCGCGGTCCGTTAGTATACGTCGGACCCGCGTGTCGCCACTATCAGTGATTGCAGACCGAGCGCCGCCACACGGCAGGTCTAGTCTAGAGACTCCCTAGCACTCGCTCCAGTCGTACAGCCGACTTTGCTAGCGATGGTTCACTGTCTACATACGCTCTCATTTGCCGAGACGACAGTTTAGCATAGCCTTCAGCTATGTCATTTGCTACGACCTAGCAAGGCGCCATATTCAGTTTCTATGAATGTATCCTGAACAGATAACATTGTGAATCATGTGCCGTCAAGAGCGACGTTCACCATTAATGGATTAAAGTTAAGTATCAAACTAATTACGTCCGCTTTCTGAATTCTAATTCCTTGTCACGTTCCAGACCTCACTTCAGTATAGTCCTTCCCTCCTCATGCCAGCCTGCGTGGGCTAAAACGCGCGCATTTCGGCCTCCCCTAGTAACACGGTGTTGGCTCTTCTGCCAACACAACAAAACCCGCCTTGTGCCGAACATTAGCCAGCTATGGACGAGCTAGAGCACGCTGGTATACTACGACCACTGATTTCTACTGCTCTCCGTGAACTGGCTGTGTAACCGCCGTCGCCGGAACGACAATCGGCAGAACACCACGTCAAGTCACAGTTGCTAAGTACCACCGCCTTACGTCTCGCGGGAGTGTGGGTGCGAGCGAGGACAACTGATGATGTTAGCGGAGAACGACCTTCCCTCTGCCATATCATTCAAGACAGGAGAAGACAAAAGTGGCATGAAACTTCCTGGCAGATTAAAACTGTGTGCCGGACGGAGACTCGAACTCGGGACCTTTGCCTTTCGCGGGCAAGTGCTCTACCAACTGAGCTACCCAAGCACGACTGACGCCCCGTTCTCACAGCTTTACTTCTGCCAGTACCTCGTCTCCTACTTTCCAAATTTAACAGAAGCTCTCCTGCGAACCTTGCAGAACTAGCACTCCTGAAAGATGGATATTGCGGAGACATGGCTTAGCCACAGCCTGGGGGATGTTTCCAAAATGAGATTTTCACTCTGCAGTGGAGTGTGCGCTGATATGAAACTTCCTGGCAGATTGAATCTGTGTGCCGGACCGAGACTCGAACTCAGGACCTTTGTCTTTCGCAGGCAAGTGCTCTACCATCTGAGCTACCCAAGCACGACTCACGCTCCGTAGTTCGAGTCCCGGTCCGGCAAACAGTTTTAATCTGCCAGGAAGTTTCATACCAGCGCACACTCCACTGCAGAGTGAAAATCTCATTTTGGAAACAAAAGTGGCAGTTTATTATGGAGGTCGAGACGGAGGCTGGACGTCGAGCTGAAACGCAGACGGATGTCGTATGAGCGTTCACACAGTCATATACACCTGTCTACGAGCGAGGGCACAACATGGATATGGGAGTCAGGGAAGTCCTATCCGACATACCCATCTCTCGGAACCCATAAGATGATGGTATGGTCTTGTCGGAGGTGACTTCGAAGAACTGCGAGGTTCTTTGTTGTGCGTTCCAAACAGGACGCCAGGCCCTGATGAACTCCCTCTTGAATTTTACAAAAGTGAAAATTGTGATCTTATTGGCCCAACGTGGGTCAGGACGTAAAGAGAACACCTGAACCCCGATTTTCAAGTACCATCTGAATTCAGTGGGGCCTTTTGATTCCGGCGCCTAAACCCGGAGGAGGCTGTCGGCCGCTTGATTTTCGCCCATTGACAATGCTAAACACCGACTACAAATTGTTGACACACATCCTCTGTGAGAGGCTCAAAAAATCGTTCAAATGGCTCTGAGCACTATGGGACTTAACTTCTGAGGTCATCAGTCCCCTAGAACTGAGAACTACTTAAACTTAAGTAACCTAAGGGCATCATATACATCCGTGCCCGAGGTAGGATTCGATCCCGCGACCGTAGCGGTAGCGGTTGTGCGGCTCCAGACTGTAGCGCCTAGAACCGCTCAGCCACTCCGGCCATCGTGAGAGGCTCAGATGGCGGCCGTTTACACTGATCAAACCTGCCACAGAGGCAACACTAATGTGATTACGACTTTGAGTACGTATAAAGACGTGGTGGCGCTGATGTAAATATGCCATCTCCACGGCGCACATGTTAAGCTGGATTTTGGCCATGCTATCGATCGCGTCGAACATGATTTCCTGCGTGGAGTTATGGAACACATCACTACACCGCGCTTGATGACATCTGTTGTGCTTCGTTTGATCCATGGAGCGGTCACGAGGATTTTGGTAAACGGCTATCGGTCCGCCCCCATCCGTGTCAAAAGGTCCGTCGGGTAGGGCTGTCCTCTTTCTGCCATGCTATTTGCCATCGCCCTCGAACCTGCTCTGCACGGACTGTAGCGACGCTTGGAAGATCTTCGTGACCTAGCGATTTGAAAAGTAAACCGATGATTTGATGTTCTTAGCACGGACTGGTGACGAAATGCATATGGCGCATTCCAACAGTATAGGCGGTGGCAGGCAGTGTGATCAACCTACGGAAATCACACTACATGGAGGTGGGATGAGACATGCCTGCAGAACTGGATGTACACCTGACTAGGGTCCCAATGCTCAAATGTTTAGGGATATCGTTTCATCGACAGATACAACGACTCTGCACAAAGTGTCGTCTCAACGAATTTAGATCGTTGGACATTCCCCAATGAGTTCAGTGCGTCAGTGTGTACATGGCTTCTCAACTTAACCATTACGTCCACGTATTATCGATGACAGACACGATGGCTTCCAGGATACAGGCAGCGTTCGGACACGTGGTGAACGCTGGTGCAGTTTTTAAGATCCGTTTTGTTACTCTTACTCTAACCTTCCACAGAGGAGGTGGTGGACTGACTCACGTCTGCCCGCATCTCGTGGTCGTGCGGTAGCGTTCTCGCTTCCCACGCCCGGGTTCCCGGGTTCGATTCCCGGCGGGGTCAGGGATTTTCTCTGCCTCGTGATGGCTGGGTGTTGTGTGATGTCCTTAGGTTAGTTAGGTTTAAGTAGTTCTAAGTTCTAGGGGACTGATGACCATAGATGTTAAGTCCCATAGTGCTCAGAGCCATTTGAACCATTTGACTCACGTCAAGCATAGAGCATTGGCGCTGTACCTTCGCTCAATGAGGCGACACTTTCAGCAAGAGATAACCTTCCTGACATTCTGATTGTACAGGTGGCTCCACACAAGCTGTGCCACGGGTACCTATTGGACATTTATCGCCCTCGCTATCGCATATAAGTACGCTTTTTCGTGGAACACAGCTATACGTTGGGAGTTACACCGGAGACACAGAATCCGACAGCAAAGATTTATTATAGTGTTCTCCAGCTCTAGGATCTGCCTAACGACATTGTATGACGACACCAAATGGTTCCAATGGATCTGAGCACTATGGGACTTAACAGCTGTGGTCATCAGTCCCCTAGAACTGAGAACTACTTAAACCTAACTAACCTAAGGACATCACACACATCCATGCCCGAGGCAGGATTCGAACCTGCGACCGTAGCGGTCGCGCGGCTCCAGACTGTAGCGCCTAGAACGGCTCGGCCGCACCGGCCGGCATGACGACACCCCACGGTCGACTGGACGCGGGTTTGGCAAGCCATCCACGGGTCCTTCCTGTCCACCTCAGTGCGATCGACGTGGTATGTGGTCACTAACGAGAAATTTCCCACCCGACAGAGGCTACAGGCTGTTCACCCAACTGACGATCCCATTTACTGCCGTTGCGCGATGATAGATACGGACGAATACAGACTGAACTGTGGCCCCGCACACGAGTGCTGGAAACTGATCCGCCAGATACGAGCTTTCCTCCTAGGGCCCTAGGCCGCCTCTTTCCTTCGCGTGTGCCCCTGAATCTCTTTCATCCCGTCGCCGTCTATTCCCCGATGACCCAGATGAAGGCGGTCAGTTGGGTAAAAGGAATGGCGATACGCTACATGTACCGCGACAGCGAAAAGGTAAATATATGAGGGACGATTTCATGGTATTAACGAACAGAACGCAATACTGGAACCTTTTTGCTAACTATTTAGGGTCGTCGTTGGTGGACCCATCGCCCAGCTGGGGTGTGCCAGGTGTGAGAAGGATCTGAATTGCAAATGTGATGTTTCCACGATTCCCGTATGGTAACAGGAACAATGCGCAGCGGCCCCGAACACTCCGACGGTTGACGACCGGTGAAGCCGTTGAAATGGCGACCGCCACTTACTGGCTGCCCACTTCGACAAGGGGATCCCAGAAGGCAAGGTGGCATTTTCGTTCACATTATCGTCATAATTTTTGGCGCTTGGCGCCCTTTTATTTGTTGATTTAACAAACAAATAAAAAATGTGACGGCAAAAGAAAGAAAGAAAGAAAGAAAACTTATTAGGCTGCGGCGCTCATGGGGTACTGGCGCCGCATGTAGCAAGTTCTAGAAGTGTTTCTTTGCATTGTTTCAACATAAAAAAGATAAAAATGATAAAAAACAAAGAGTGAAAAAAATATAAAGCGTGTAGTCGTCGTAACCAAGGTCCCGTATGCAAACCCCTCTGATGACAACTTTTTTTACTGTTTACGCGTGAAACTGTTATATGGGACAACATTTTCCTGACATGTAAAAGGACTTTTCGGTGTTTGTAGCAATGTTCTTTTGGCAGTGTGCTTTTTGCATCGTTAGTTGAACGTTATGTACTTATTATTAATCTTATTATTTTATTTAGTTTTAGTACTATTACCACCATTATTAATAAGCTCCTTGTTTTTGAGAGATAAGTGCTTCGGAAGATCTTCAGTCCGGTTCTGGATGCAGATACAGGGGAATGGAGGATCAGATACAACCAAGAGCTTGAGGAACTATACCAGCAGCCCAACATAGCAAGAACTGTCAAAGCCAAACGAATGCAGTGGGCCGGCCATGTGGCCCGGATGGAGGATCACAGATGGCCTCGGAAGCTCCTGGATTTCACACCTACAGGAAAGAGACCGCCAGGGAGACCCAAGAAGCGTTGGAGGGATTGACTCCATGAAGATTTAAACCAAGTGTCAATAGATGTGAACGGATGGCGGATAGCAGCAATGGGCAGAATACAGTGGAGGAGGAAACTTGTAGATGCGTGCGGTCCACTGGGCCTGATCACGTAGTAGTAGTAGTAGTAGTAGTAGTAGTAGTAGTACCACTATTATTATTATTATTATTATTATTATTATTATTACTTCCGCACGATCAATTGTTTCTTCGTTTTTCTCTTCTGATTGTATATTATGTGAAACTACATATGTACTCTTTAGGTTTACTACTGTCAAATAAACGATGTGAAAGCAGACTGGACAAGAGAAAATTGCTGTAAACTTCAAACAGCCCTGTTACATGCCATAATCAAGTTGTCGCATATAACACTTTAACGCATAAAACAGTAAAAACAAGTCGACATTGAAGTTTGAACCGAAGATCCTTTGCACGTTAATCCAACGCTCCATCAACTTCCCCACGGAAGCTACACATTTTACTCACCCACAGTTATACATTTCATGTCCTCCGTAAATGTGGTGTTACTTTTAATTAATGTTTACGCCCGTTTGGTGGACGACGCCACATAGTACGAACTAAATCGGAGTTTTGGTTGATATTCTATCGACATACAAAGTTTGGTACCGATCTCAGGGTCTGACATCTGGAAGTATGGGTGTCATCAATTTTGTATCGAGTCTTACGTCATGTGTTTGCTGCTAGTCCCCGGCCGGTGTGGCCGAGCGGTTCTAGGCGATTCAGTCTGGAACCGCGCGATCGCTACGGTCGCAGGTTCGGATCCTGCCTCGGGCATGAATGTGTGTGATGTCCTTAGGTTAGTTTGGTTTAAGTAGTTCTAAGTTCTAGGGGACTGATGACCTCAGATGATAAGTCCAATAGTGCTCAGAGCCATTTGAACCATTCATTGCTAGTTCGCAACTGTCGGTGTTGTTATAATAACTGCACTGATTGATTTTCCAGTTTTCTATGTTAACTTAATATATGGACGCAGTGGAAACTTTACAAATAAACATAACTCTGTTTACATACACACAAAACTAAAAATTTAATCACTGCTACACTGGCAAATGCCGTTTTGTTTTTGTTTTTTTACCTGGTAATTAGTGGAGAAACATAAGGAAAAATCAAAAAATATAGGATTAATTTTCATACATCTAGAAAAAGCGCATGATACCGTGCCAAGAAAATTACTTTGGAGAGCACTACATATGGCAAACATAAACCGTTCCTTGATTAAAATAATACAACAGATGTATAAAGATAACATCTGCCAAGTGAAAGTTGGTAATAAACTTTCACAGAAATTTAGAACAAGCAAAGGCCTTTTACAGGGCTGTCCCATGTCACCATCATTATTTAAAACCTAAATAGATATTAGCCTTAGAACATGGTCTCGTAAATGTAATATTGTGGGATTAGAAATAAGAGATGGAGTTTACCTACATCATTTATTCTTTGTTGATGATCAAGTAGTCATAGCACAAGAAGGGGAGGATGCTAACTATATGTGCAATCAATTAGCAGTAGCATACAAAACTTGGGGTTTGAAGATTAATTACCAAAAAACAGAATACTTGACTAATGATTTAGATGAGCTGTACATTGAAGGAAAGAAAATCAAGAAGATAAACACTTTCTGTTATTTGGGAACCATTTTAGAAATCGACGGAAAATCAGAGTCAGAAATAAATAAAAGAATTAGTAGCGGACGGAAGTCATTGGGATGCTTAACTCAGTCTCATGGAGCAGGAATGTAATGAGCAGAACTAAAAATTTAATATACAAATCCATATTAGAGAGTGTGGTTCTATGTGGAACGGAGACCTGGACAATTAACCTGAAGCACATTAAAAAATTACAAACTCTAGAGATGGACTTCTGGAGAAGATCGGCAAGAATCTCCAGGAAAGAAAAGATAAGGAACACCGAAATAATAAGGAGAAAGGAAATAAAAGAAAGAATATGTGACGTAATGGATAGGAAGAAAAGTGGAAACCACAGCGGAGAAGAAGACGACGACCTATGACCACCTGGCTCCAAAATGTACAGTACACAATGACGAGAATGGGCGCAGAGGAAGAGGGCACAAAAGATCGAAACGCCTGGAGGAATATTTGGAAAATGTAGTTTAAGAATGTTTATTCTTTGTATTATAATTTCAGAGAAAATTATTATGTTGGAGATAAGCCTCTGTAATGAAGAAAAGCTCAAAACAATAATAATAAAAAAAGGAATAAAAAAAATTCCACAGGGATGAAACAAATACCGGAAAACACCGGTTATTCAGAACTAAGATATCCGGTACGAGTTTCAGACGGTCGGTTTTTTCCATCCGTTACCGCCATGCTTCGTGTGGTGCGATTAAAGTCGCTGCAGTGATTTTGTGAGACGGGCGCTCGGCGCTTGCTTCCTGCGAGCGGCCTGCAGCGCTTCCCGCCAGACGTTAGTCATTTGTCATCGGCAGAACGCCAAGGCCGCGGCGTCACGTGGTCGGCGCCTGTCCCGGCCTGTCCCCCCCCCCCCCTCCCCCACCTGCCTCCTTCTGCTACCGCGGCGCACGCGGAAGAAGATGCAGCCGGCGACCAGCACACACGTCTCGTCTCTTACACCACTCTCCGCTATGCACGGCTCGTCGGGTCGTTGCTTCTTGCCAGATGTGCCGCATTTTACTGTCGTGCCTGGCCATGTACTTGCCTAATTTTTTTAGTAAGAACTGGCTACGCGTAGTGGACTCATGGTGTCGTGCAACGCCTATCGGTCATTCTCTGCCGGCCCCCCCCTCCCCCTCCCTCTCTGCCAGCAAGCTTCAATTCTCTGTGTTGTTCGTTTGCTTGTGATTCGTTGTTCACCGGCATGTCAATTAATAATCCCGCCGACAGCGAGGTGCGTTCTGTCATTCGGTTTTTAAACGAAAAAGGGTCCGTCCTCCTGAAATTTATCGACGAGTTGATGCAACACATTGGGGAAGGTAAGGTTAATGAAAGGAAATATGCGTTAGGAGAGCAGACTGCTCGTTGGAGGTGGGAAGAATATTCATTATGAGGGTGGATTTGGATGGCCTGCTGTCATCGTTGAAGAGTTGACACAAAAAGCTAATGAGGCGATTCGTGAAAACAGGCGTGTCACTACTGACGAACTTTATCAACATTTCCCTCAATTCTCAAGATCAGTACTATATGCAGTTCCTACCGACCAACTTAAACACAAAAAAGTGTGAAAGATGGGTACGAAGAATGTTCATTACCAACGCCAGACACAGCATTAGGCACAACGTTTGTCCCTTTTGGAATTCTATGCCAAGTATGGTTATGTGCTCTTCAGTCACATTGTGACTGGTGATGAAACATGGCTTTCTTACTACACTGTGTGATCAAAAGTATCCGGACACCCCCAAAAACACATGTTTTTCATATTAGGTGCATTGTGCAGCCACCTACTGCTCGGTACTCCATATCAGCCGGCCGAAGTGGCCGAGCGGTTCTAGGCGCTACAGTCTGGAACCGCGCGACCGCTACGGTCGCAGTTTCGAATACTGCCTCGGGCATGGATGTGTGTGATGTCCTTAGGTTAGTTAGGTTTAAGTAGTTACGGACGCAGTTTCGAATCCTGCCTCGGGCATGGATGTGTGTGATGCCCTTAGGTTAGTTAGGTTTAAGTAGTTCTAAGTTCTAGGGGACCGATGACCTCAGAAGTTAAGTCCCATAGTGCTCAGAGCCATTTGAACCATTTTTGAACTCCATATCAGCGACCTCAGTGACAGAGCAGAATGGGGCACTCCGCGGTACTCACGGACTTCGTACGTGATCAGGTGATTGGGTATCACTCGTGTCATACGTCTGTACGCGAGATTTTCACACTCCCAAACATCCCCAGCTCCACTGTTTCCGATGTGATAATGAAATGGAAACGTGGAGGGACACGTACAGCACAAAAGCGTACTGGCCGACCTCGTCTGTTGACTGACAAGAGATCGCCGACAATTGAAGAGCGTCGTAATGTGTAATAGGCAGACATCTATCCAGACCATCATATGGAAATTCCAAACTGCATCATAATTCACTGCAAGTACTATGACAGTTAGGCGGGAGGTGAGAAAACTTGGATTTCATGGTCCAGAGGCTGCTCATAAGTCACACATCACCCCAGTAAATGCCAAACGACGCCTCGTTTGGTATAAGTAGCGTAAGCATTGGACGATTGAACAGTGGAAAAACGTTGTGTCGAGTGGCTGACCACGGTACACAATGTGGCGATCCGACGGCAAGTGTGGGTATGGCGAATGCCCGGTGAACGTCATCTGCCAGTGTGTGTAGTGCCTACAGTAAAATTTGGAGGCGGTGGTCTTATGATGTGATCGTGTTTTTCATGGAGGGGGCTTGCACTTCTTGTTGTTTTGCGTGGCACTATCACAGCACAGGCCTACATTGATGTTTTAAGCACCTTCTTGCTTCCCACTGTTGAAGAGCAATTCGGGGGTGGCGATTGTATCTTTCAACACGATCGAGCTCATGTTCATAATGCATAGCCTGTGGCGGGGTAGTTACACGACAGTAACATCGCTGTAATGGAGTGGCCTGCACAGAGTCCTGACCTGAATCGTATAGATCACCTTTGGGATGTTTTGGAACGCCGACTTCGTGCCAGGCCTCACCGACCGACATCGATTCCTCTCCTCAGTGCAGCACTCCGTGAAGAATGGGCTGCAATTCCCCAAAAAGCCTTCCAGAACCTGATTCAACGTATGCCTGCGAGATTTTTAATAAGAGGTGGAGCCCCTCCACGCCCACACCGGCATGATGGCCAACACAAAAAGGTCTACTGCCATCTCTGCATAAGGGTTAGTATTCACTAAAGTGAGGTGTCGCAGGATGTGGGTACTGGGTACTGTCATTGAGGCTAAGGGTGGGCCAACACACATTGAATTCCAGCATTGTCGATGGAAGGCGCCAAGAACTTGTAAGCCATCTTCAGCTAGGTGTCCGGATACTTTTGGCCACATAGTGTATATCCCAGAGACTAACCAACAGTCCAATGGGTAGAATCATTCAATTTCTCCGATAAAAGTGAGAAAATTCAAACAACAATAATCGAGATGAATATAATGACCACAGTTTTCAGGGACTGTGAGGCGTCCTTTTGACAGACGTAGTGCCAAGAGGTGTGATTTGCTGAGAAGTATTGTGAAACCTTACTAAAGCTTACGCGTACCATTCAAAACTGCTAGCGGAGACTACTGTCAAAGGGTATTATTCTGCTTCACGACAATGCTCGGCCCCACGTTGCAGCAAATGGCTCAACCGGACAATTTCGACGTGAATTACTGGGCCGTAACCTCTACGGTTCTGATCTACAACCTTCACACTTTCATCTTTTTCCAAAACTTAGGGCATTTATTGGTGGGCGACGTTTTGACGGTGATAACATGTTGAAAGTAACTGTTACTTACTGGTTAAACGGAACGCCAGCAGAGTTCTGTGAAGACGGATCCAAAAATCGGTGGCACAGCTGGCAACTGTTTATACCTTAATGGTGACTACGTAGAAAAATACACTAATGTTCATCTTTTCGTTTCCTTTAAAGGTTATGTTCGTCAATAAATTATTTCTTGTGCCGTAATAAAATGGTTCTTATTTAAAAAAACGAACCTCGGCTGTGCACGTCCATCCCGTCCGATTTTTATTAGGCTTTTTGGTGTTGAAGTAGGGAACTCACAACTATGGCCCGTACCAGTGAAGGAACAAGGCGATATACCATAAAGATCTATAGAGGTACCATCTTATGCCGTTCTAGAAAAACGTTATGTTGGATGACGGTAAGCTGTTAGATATTCTGTGTAATGCCACTGAATAAACACTGCTAAATATACTGAAATTCCTTCGATTTATTATACATTTTCTTCAAAGCACATATAATAAGCATACAACACAAAGCATTATCCAAAGAACTCAGCCCGAATACACAGATATCACATTCTAACCAAAGTTCACAACTTGATTCACTTCGATTCTGCCAAAAATTCTTTGATCGGTGGCAAAATTCCACTAAATTCACGAAGAAATAGACGACGCTCTCTTTAAAAACATTTTTGCGCATGAAATGTGGGCAGCTTATTTCAAATCACATCATAACCCATAACGAAGATTTCTATTCGGAACCAATGAAATTGGCAGACTACTACTTTTCAATTCCAGGGCATAATGCCAAAGTCGGAAGAACATTCTCTTCTATAAAAGTCCAATGGAGAAACGAATACAATAAAGTGCAAACCGACGCAATCACAAAGATAATGTTGGTGATGTGTAATTTAAAAATATCCTGTCAACAGTTCCACCAAATGATTTCCAAAACAATTAAAGCCCTTGAAAAGTGGGTTCGGACGAGACATGGTCATACTTCACTACCGATTATTGTTCTTTCTTTACAGATATAACTGAAATGATAATTGTTCGTTTTGTTTAATGAAGAACTTTTAGTTTGTTTCGACATAAGATTATCTCAGAAAGAAGACTGAAGAATGAAGAAGATTGAGCACTTAATTGCTGTCATAATTGATAAATCGTAAGGTTGTTTATTTTTTTTTTAGTTTTTAAGCATATTTCAGGTTGATCTCAACCAAAGACCTACCGTAAACGATTATTAATAACCGACTGAAAATAATCGATCGATTCTTCTATTTAACGCTGGTAGCCCAGTTTTTAGGACAAGATGTACAGCGAAATATAGAAACGACTCTGGCTTTTCTACTTTTGGACCAGGCAGCTCCAATCACAGTTAAAAGGTGTAGGAGCCGCAAAAGATATACTAAAGCGCAATGTGTGACAAAATATAGTGAAACAGCCGGAAGGGGACGACGAAATGAAAAACACCTCGTGGGTCGACAGGATATTTGGTATTATCTCACTGATTACAAAACTGGCAGTATGAGTGCACCCATAATGGCCTGGACGCATGCACTGATTCGGTCTGGAAAGGTGTCATAAAGCCGATGTATCGTCTCTTCTGGAAAACTGTTTCGTATCTGGTGTAACTGGTTCTTGATGTTCTGGATACTGACTCCAGTACGGACTTGATGTCTGAGATGGTCCTACACATGTTCTATCGAGGACCTATCTCATGATCTTGCTGGTCACGGGAGTACGTCAACATTATGCACTCAGTTCATAGAGACAAGTGGCAAGTATGAATGAGCATTGTCCTGTTGAAAAATGGCATTGCATGCCGGGTTACATGTGAGGACGCAAAATGTCCGTGGGGTACTGTTGTGCTGTCACAGTTCCTTCAGTCACTATAAGCAGTGAGCTGAAGTCATTTCCGATGACTCCTAAGCAACATGACGCCGTGATTAACACTGTTGTGTCTCTCCAAAACAGTGGAAGAATGGGGCCTATTCCCAGGTCGTCACCATGCTCGCTGAAGATGGTCACCTGGGCTACATAGTCCAAAACGGCGATTCATCGCTGAACATACGGCAACGCCTCTCGTCAGCGGTTCATGGTTCCTGATCACCGCACCATTCGAAACGCAGACGCTTATGTTCTGATGTTAACAGCAGCCCTAATCCGGCTGCTGCTAGTCGCCGAGAAATGCTACGGGGTAACACGGAACGTTGTAGGGAGGCCATTACCCGTTCTCGATCGAGCGAGGTGGCGCAGTGGTTAGCACACTGGATTAGCATTCTGGAGGACAATGGTTCAAAGCCGCGTCCGGCCATCCTGATTTAGGTTTTCCGTGATTTCGCTAAATCACTTCAGGCAAATGCCGGGATGGTTCCTTTGAAAGGGCACGACTTACTTCCCCTTACTTCCCTAATCCCATGGGATCGATGACCTCTGTGCTTCGTCCCCTCCCCCCAAATTAACCAACACACACATGGTTCACATGGCTCTGAGCACTATGGGACTTAACATCTGAGGTCATCAGTCCCCTAGAACTTACAACTACTTAAACCTAACGAGCCTAAGAACATCACACACATCCATGCCCGAGGCAGGATTCGAACCTACGACCGTAGCAGTCGCGGGGTTCCGGAATGAAGCGCCTAGAACCGCTCGGCCACGGCGGCCGGCAATTAACCAACCAACCGATCAGTTCTCGGATCGCAACCGCAGATGTAAAAGGGTTACAACGTCCTTGGTGCACGATGCGGAGATTCCTCCTTGGGCTGGTCATATTTGAACCTTGACGACGGATATGCCCTCCCTAAAGATCCCTCACCATATAACATCGGGCCACTGTCACACCAGAATGTCCCTCAAATCAGGATATAACACGTTTCAACCGGCTGGCTAAATGGAGACCCACAAAGAACCCTTTTAGCTCTTCCAGGTGCTGATAACGCTGTTTCACATGATAGCACGGCATCTCCGAGGCCTTCAGAGTCATCACTGAGCATCTAACGCTGTTCACGCCTCTTATACACCCTACCAGGCCTGGCAATGAGACTAAAAGCACTCTGTCTTCAGGCCACGAGTGGCCTACCGGGACCATCCGACCGCCGTGTCATCCTCAGGGGAGGATGCGGATAGGTGGGGCGTGGGGTCAGCACACCGCTCTCCCGGTCGTTATGATGGTATTCTTGACCGAAGCCGCTACTATTCGGTCGAGTAGCTTCTCAGTTGGCATCACGAGGCTGAGTGCACCCCGAAAAATGGCGACAGCGCATGGGGGCTGGATGGTCACCCATCCAAGCACTGGCCACGCCCAACAGCGCTTAACTCCAGTGATCTCACGGGAACCGGTGTATCCACTGCGGCAAGGCTGTTGCGCCTAATGGGACTAAGCATGAACAAAATTAATACACTCTGGTTGCGCTCTACATTTCACAAAGAATTACATCCAAACATTTACATATCACCCGATGGTAAGTACGTGTACATTCGACATTCTGCACGCTTCAGTTCTTTTTTTCTAACACTAAGTATTTTTGAATGATGAATTTCAGAATTTAAATTACTGGTAAACTTTTCGGATATTTTTCCACGCATATTTCTATAACGACAATCTACTTATTAGAACTGGTGATACAAACAGATGTTTTGAAAACAGGTAGTAACTAGTGTTAAGACTGTTCCCTCAAATGCTGACTAACTGCACGCAGTTGAGTTTTAGGGACATGGTTTCGTACAGAGGATAGAAGTTGTGGGCTTCTACAATGCTCTAGTCGCTGGTCCTATGAGAGTCCGTACCACCCTCCACACAATTTGCACTTCCCGCTAGTTACGACGAAGGGGAGTCACAGAATGTTCGGCATTTCTGCGGTAAAAGTATGCTAAGTTCGTAAATATCGTGTTAGTGTGTCCTAAAATACGCTAACTTAAGTGTTACCACTTACCCAGGGTTACACGAACGATTCGAACCAACAACGGCCCTAAAACATTTCTTTGTATTTACAGTTAGCAACAAGTTCGTTGCTTGCTAACGGCAATTACTTGGATAAATGGTGTTATCTGCAAGTTTCTTTTCGTTTCTTGAGGTGCAGTTTTGCGGTTTTCGCAACGCGCGCGCGTTAGATAAAACTACAAAAACACGTATTTTGCAACGCAATTTAAGAGGGCCCTCCGGTGTTTGATAATTTGGCAACACCGCTGAGGGATTCGCAATCTCCCCGAGGCTAGAAACCAAGCTACTGCTCCTCGCACTCCATATACTCACAGTCAACTTCTCTGTGAAATAGGTAACCTCATTCACTGACAACTGTCTTTCGACAGCTGCATTTACCACATTTTAATTGCATCCATAGCCAGGTCGCCCGTCTAATTTAACTATTTAAGAGAATATTTCGGCTCAGCCCTGTTACAAAACCGAAAAAATTAACATCTTTTTTAGTCAGTCTATTTCGTCGAATGGTTCGCGCGCTGACACTTGTTGATGGTCCAGCACTGAAATCTGCAGCAATTTGCGGAAGGGTTGCACTTCTGTCACGCTGAACGATTCTCTTCAGTCGTCGTTGATCCCGTTCCTGCAGGATATTTTTACGGCCTCAGCGATGTCGGAGATTTGATGTTTCACCGGATTCCTGATATTCACGCTACACTCGTGAAATGGTCGTACAGGAAAATCCCCACTTCATCGCTACCTCGGAGTTGCCTGTGTCCCAGGGCACGTGCGCCAACTATAACGCCACATTCAAACTCACTTAAAATCTTGATAACCTGTCATTGTACCAGCAGTAACCGATCTAACAACTGCGCCAGACACTTGTCTTATGAAGGCGTTGCCTACAGTAGCGCCGTATTCTGGCTGTTCATATATCTCTGTATTTGAATATGCATACCTATTCCAGTTGCTTTGGCGTTTCAGTGTATAACCCAAGTTCGACTGCTAGTCGGTCTGGGATTTTTTCCATGTAGACTTAATACGAGAGATAGAGAAGAACCGAAGAATGGCACTTTTTCTCGCTGGTTTATTTAGCAGATACGATGGCGCCTCGCAAATAGTCTTCAAAATCCTGTAGTTGACCCTACAAGGGAGGCGTTGTGCACCATGAAGAAATTGACTGTTGAGACTCTGAGGCTGTATGATCGAACTGTCGTCAGGCACTTTATACTCAGAATGAATTTTCACACTACAGCGGAGTGTGCACTAATTTAAAACTTCTTGGGACAGCTTAAAATTGTTTGCCAAACCAGAACTCGAGCCTTTGGCCATTACATTTCGCAGGGAAGTCCTGTACCGACTGAACTATCCAAGCACAGTCCTCAAGCACCCTTCACGGCTTTATTCTCGCCAGTGCTTCATCTCCTACCTTCCACACTCCGTGTCTTGAGTCGTGCTTTGCGAGTTCCATCGGTGCAGCACTTGCCTGCGAAAGGCAGCGGTTCTAGGTTTGAGTCTTGGTCCAGAACACAACTGTAATACGACAGGAAGCATCATATTAGCGCAACTCCGCTGCAAATTAATTCTGGGAACAATCTCTCAATCTCTCCGCAATATCTTTTCTGCTAAGAGTGCTTCGATATGTAATCGCGATTTTTCCTACTAGGATGCATCGATATGTCAAGATTAAAATGGTATTATCGAGTGCAGATATTTTAATTTTATATTATATTTTTTCACAATTTTCGATGCATATTTAAAGTTGTTCTTTTGAAATTGAAGTAGAATATAATTTTACTTTTACTGTGTGAAGGATACATACAACGTTTTGAGCTTTCAGTACGTTCAATCTTTCTCTTTGACTGTGTGAAGGAAGTATATGTGGCACAAAAGGAGTCACACTGCACTGAGGGTGGGGGGGGGTAATGCCGGTGTGAATGGAATAACAAGATTACCGATGCGAAGAAATAGCAACTAGTGTGCTAAATGACAATGCGGTTGGCAGAAATGAAAAAAATAAAACAGGAAGTATACATGAAGTGTTCCAGACAAATCCGGAATGTGGCGAAACCGAGCAACGGACCCATTCGGCACCTTTCATTGTTCCACTTACATGCTGTTACCACTGTCAGCAAAGTGATTACACCAACCATAAACGTGCATCGCTTTCCTTTCAGTTCTTGCTCTAAGGGGGATGGGGATGCTGCTACTTTATTGGTGTACAGAATGCCTAATAATAAATCAATACTTAAATATACAGCTCTAAGACTGGCAGTATATCTACAATGCGAAGCCGATATTTTCATGGCTCGTAAAGTCAATATTTTTTCCGTCGATATATAGCTTCCATTTCTCGATATAACGTGATCCGATAATGATATTTTATTAAATATCGATATATCAGATTCCCTATATTTTTTAAAATATCAACAGCTCTAGCGACTTAAGTTTTTATTGAGAAATAGACGTCTATACCGTGCATGCATGTTTGTCGATAGGTTCACGACATTTGGGGAGGGGGGGGGGGGGGGGGGGGTATACCGCGCAGTGGCTTGCGAAGCACAGAGTTAAATAGTTAAATACAAAGTAGTAAGGAGAAAAGATACATGCTCTGAGGGGTGATGGAGTGATCCGAGAGCGAACACACTTAATGGACCTGGCTCTTTATTTCTGTATTATTCAAACATTGTCATTGTTTAAAACGTACGACAGAAGTGTAGAAGAAGTTGAGACGATCAATTTGATAGAGAACCCTTGTGGTCTATCAAATCGGGAAACTACCTCAAACTGGCCTATTAAAACTACCTAAGCTACAGCTCATGCACGTCGTCCAAGTTTTTCAGTATTCTCGCGCTCCCTTAACGCAAACTATTGGTCATAGAGAAAAAATGAAAAGGACCTTTTTTGTAAGAAATTGAATGTAATTTGATCCTGTATTGTGACACGTTTTCGCCCGTCAGTACGGTTTTCGAGTTATTTAAGAAAATGTACAGAAGTGATATTAAATGTGTTCTGTCTCGGAAACCATTCGGAATAGGGCATATGACCGGATGAAGCTTTTTTGTTCAAATCACTATCGCCCCTCAAAGCATGTACCTTTCCTCCTGACTCAATCTGTGTAGATGATTATAGATGAAGATGTAGATCAGTTGACGTGATTGAAACAAAACGAGCAGCTTCATAGCACCAAGCATGTACTGAGAAAGCTAAGTCGTGTTCTTCATCACAGATCCCCTAAGGCGCATAGGTAAAAGATGAAACATTTATTCCAAACACTGCAATTTTGACTCAGACATATCTGCTTTGAGAACTTACTGATAAGACCATAACTCGCTATCCTAGATGAAGAGTCATCCATAGACCTAAAAGTAACTTTAGGTGTGCTACTAGAAGGATCGGTAGGTCAACTATCGATCAGGTTACATAACAATTATTTAGCAGGTAGTATTAGTTGCAATATATGGTTTGCCACAGTTAATTATCTAAAACCAAATGAACGAAATACATTCCTATAAAAATTGAGTCTTTGCAATATTTTGGTGATGTTTTACGATTGCCGACGTCTTTTCAGTGTAGATCAGTGTAAACGAAAACAGGAAAAATAAAAAAATATGGATAAGGGAGCACAATGGAGTGGAATTAAATCAGCTGCAAATGGACTGGATATTTGAACACGCGAGTGGGTGATGGGTGAAAAGGGGAAGTTCTTCTCTTTATTCCAAGGTGTAGAAAAAATCCATAAGTTAATTAAATGAAATGTGAGAATGATATGGGATTATAAAACATGGTGCAGCGACGCGGATGTTTGTAGCCGGAAAGCTTACAGCCGAGAAGTCTGGAGGAGTGGGTGTCAGTTGGTGGAAGCCGATGTACTTTGTGAAAGGTTATCATTATGGTCTGAACTACAACCATAATATTAATGAGTAACCACTGTAGTCAGTCATCAAACACAAACAGTTGAGCTTGTGGATAAGAACTGTAATGATCACTCTATAAGTCGTACTCATAGAATTCAGGGGTACTGTAGGACGCAGTTTACGAAACATTAGTATGACCAAAGTGGCAAGACTGCTCAAGTGTTACTTTGTATTAACAAGAAATGTCAAAAGTGTACAAAAATCACGATGAATGGTCGCAGGCATACCTTAGTCGTGGAAGGAAGGAATAGGATTCCTGAAAAACCTCTTATGATAGAGACAAGGAACAATATTCACTGCCACGCGTTTCGCGGCAGAGTTCACATCTGGATTTATTGCGTACAGAAACGACTATAGTCATGGTATCACATGAACAACTAAAAAATATGTAGCAAATAACGTACTTAAAATTTTGTTTACTTATACATTCTAAGCCACAAGTAAATAAAAGCAGAAACTGTTGTTACCTCATTATTTTCCAAAGAATTTACTTATCCAGAAAGTAAAGTAAAATATGGCTGTAAGAGCAAAAGTGATATTGTAAACAGAATTGGGCAGTTAACTACAATTTTAAGCAACAGAAGAAGGCTATTCACCACAAATAATACTGGAATTACCGTCAGGATGTATTTAGTGACAACTTTCGTTTTAATTGCATTGCTTTATGAATGTGGTACCTGGACGATTGGAATATCGGAAAGGAAGCGAATTAAAGCTTTTAGAAATGTCATATTATAGATCACGCGGATTATATGAATGACTAAATTAATGACAGTAAGGCATGTGAGGAGTACTCGAATTATTGGAACAGCAATGCTTCCAAAAACAAGTGTTCGAATTACTGTCTTGAGGGGACATGAAGTTTAAACTAGTCATAAATGTGACATGGTAGGCCTATCTCTTGTGTGTTTACTTTCTTTGTATCGGGTTCTGTATTACAAACCATAAAAAATATAGGAACAGGACTTACATCAAAATTCCTTTTTCCAGGTCCGTAGGTACCGTACAGCCACTTCTCTGAACATGGTCGACTCTTCCTGTATTTGGCTGTTTGTTTTTTGAATACGAACCAGCAGATTCCAAGAAGACAAACTACAAAAATTAACTCTCATTTATACTTTATGAATACACAGCCGAAGGCATTCGGTGACGACTAGATTCGGTGTCTGAAGGGTTGCAAGTGGCTGATAAGTCTTAACTGTAGAATGGTGTGAGAGCATCTCGTAGGTCACACACTCATGAAGGAAACATTTTAGTGTGGAATCATAATCTCTGACACTGAACAAAGACATAAATAATTAACAGCGTAATGAACTGGAGCGAATCAATGTCATATGCCTTAACGCCTCATTGAAAATGGACTATACATTAAAGCATATCGATTTGGTGAATATAGAATTCTTGTCTTATAGTATAGAATCTTGTAGTCAACGGTCAACACTGATAATGTTATGATACGGCAAACAATTTCACGTTTGCAGAAAGTATATAGATAGGCATTGTTATAGTGGAGAGCCGTATATGTCTGTCTGGACTAAATTTTATATTTAGTGCCCTCTACGTAAAGTAAATAGGTGATGATTTCCAGTTTTCCTAGTCCTATTAAATATTTATTTAATATTATCCTCGTTGATCTTCGATAATAAATTGCGATTCACTCGATCAGTTCGCCGATATTATAAAATACAGTTATTCGTCAGTATGGAGTTTCATTTTTTGTTGTTCCTGTGATTCCTGTGACTGTTTCTCATTTATATAAGGATGAATTGCCTGATAATTTTACTGGCACTTCCGCAATTGGCACAGGTTTTGTTCCACGGTTGACATTTGCAGCACTACACGTCTCAAAAGCGTTATAAAAAAATGGGGATAACAAGTTGTTCAAAGCCAGCTGAGCTACATGAACTGTTGTTTACGTTCCCTATATCATATTCTCCTTAGTATGCACGCTGATTTCGGAAAAAAAGTTTAATTGAATTCATTTTGCAGTCTACGAGTTAAGTTGATTCAGTGAGAACTTTTAAGACCACCTGCTTTTTTCTGCAAATTGTAACATGAATCATGCCACGTGATTTCATCACGCTTTGTACAGATACGTTCTGCAACACTGTATGAATAAGAATACTTCCGCGTGTCTCTCGATAGGCTTGTTCACGAGTTTAGCACTTTTTTCAGTAGTGTTCTGTTAAAGAACACACTTAGATATCGTAATACATAATTGACGGATTGCAAATGTTTGAAATTTGACGTTCGTTCCATGTCGCGCCGAAGACGAAGGAAGGTGGCAAACGATCAAGTAGTTCAGCAGTAGCACAACAGATGTCGCCAGCAACCAGTAAGCCAACGCTCTCTGGCGCAGCGCAAGTAAAGTTAACCCACAGATAGCGAAGCTGCGTTCTGAGGAGGCAAATTCAAACGACTTTTCTTAACTGTCAAATATGCACTGCCTAAAGGATCTAACATCTTCGACCATAGATACTAGTAGACTGGCCTTGCTGTACAGAAGCTATGGGGCTAGTGTGGCTCCAACATAAACCACGTGACTGTTGGCAAAACGTGGCGGGATTTCAAATCAGCGGTCTGCCATCCTATGTTTGTATCGGATTTTCCCCACATTTCTCAATTGACTGCCAAACGCTTCCAACAAAAACTACTTTTTTATTTGTGAAAAATTGTGCCAGAACTACATTTGACCTGGATTTGTTCAAAGTACCATTTATAAAATCCAACAAATACATCGAACGCCACTCTGGTGGGCAGCGGGACGAAATTACTATAAACTATCAATTATAATAAAATGTCGTTAAAATTCTTTTAAACAGTAAGAGTGGGCTCTAGTCACTTATAAAAGAAAATGGGCTATGGGAATTATGTCAACTATAGGTGTCAAAATTGTTTACTTTAGGAGCAGGCCCATTTTAGAGTATCAATTTTAGGTGCACTTCAAAGGTTCAGTTCCCACTATTTTCACAAAAGTTTAAACTATCAGTTAAAAAAAAAAGATATTTTACATGAAAGGTGAGACTTTGCAGTTTCAGAAAATAATTTTGGAGTCTAGGTTTACAAATGACAGACACTGTAAATACAAATTATAGATATACATTGTAAATAATAACTAACCTATCAAAACACTTCTCCGCGAGTGCTTCGAGCAAAGGCGCGTATGTGCAAATGGATTAAAGTTTTTCCGTTTCAGGGCCTGTATCCAAAGCTGCCTTCGGTTTTCATCCTTACGGAACCTATGAGTAGGAACGAGAAACGATTATACTTACTTCTGTAACCGAATTATCACGGATACTTTCCAAAATGTAATATGAGTCTGACTTTACAGGCATCACTTTCAACACTTTAATTTACGTGATACTCTATTTCAAGTGCAAAAAACATATAAAAGTCACTTCAGCAGATTTCAATAAACGTATCTGCACTATCATAGAAACACTTACACGTGAAATGTAATGCCATTTCCCCGACAAAACGCTGAGTACAGCCACAAGCGCAACACGAAACAACCATGTTTTGCCAACATTCGCGTGACTTCAGCTCAGAGATGTTGGAGCCACGCAAATGACGCCAGGGCCAGTCTATTATATTTATGGTCGAAGGCTAACATTCAATGGATAATGTTTGGTAAAACAACCTCATGCTCTTTCTGATATACTAACATGTGTCCGAGTATCGTCATAGGTGAAATCGCCATGTAATAGTCCCTAGGCTAATAAGTAAACATAGTGGTTCGCATGATGTAAGTTCTTAGCTCAGGTGCGCAGATATATTGA
This sequence comes from Schistocerca piceifrons, assembly GCF_021461385.2. NCBI lineage: Eukaryota > Metazoa > Arthropoda > Insecta > Orthoptera > Acrididae > Schistocerca > Schistocerca piceifrons. The sequence goes on along the minus strand of NC_060140.1, from coordinate 772,647,367 downwards.
ATATCTTGATAGCTTAATATCTGTAAATACTGCAAATAACTACGAAAGCAAGTTCTGTGAGGCCTGAACAGGATGGAAAACGACTGATACGAAAATCGGACATTTCGTGAAAACTACGGACGAAACATTTCATTGTACAATTGTACAGGGGACCAACCCCCACGAATGAATTCAATGGCATGAACAATTAGCGTAGAAGGACACTGTTTAATGGAGTAACTGTGAATTACCTCAGCAATAAAACATCTGTTAAGACCCTCTACAATGAAAGTGACGAGCTATAAACATGAAAAAGTGAAGATATGGTTGGTCTACTAAGTTCAGTTTTGAACATAATATGTATTCGACTATGTCTAAATGTATGCAGGGACATGTTGCAGCGAAATGTCGATTATTATAAAACAACGTATTTCAAAGGTTTGTACTAAAATAAAAAGTCAGAAACAAAGACAATGAATGACGGAAATAATGAAATTCGGGAAATAATACCAAATTAGATGTATGAAGCAATCTGAGTTGTAAAGAAAAGAAAAACAGAAAGAGATGAATGTGACGTGTAATTGAAGTAGGAGAGAAACTATTACAATAGGAACTTGGAAAAAATATTTACGGAATTCCTGAAGAGACTAATAATTTTTCGAACCTGGAACAATACTGCAACTGTGTCTTCAGAAGAAAGGCGCAAACAAGACATGAAAAATTCTCGATTTCTGAGCTTCCCCCTCCGTAATGTTCAAGATATTCCCTGAAATTATCAATATTTGCAAGAAATAGTGATGTACGACAATGGATTACTTGCAAAACTGAAGAAAATTGTAGAAGGGAATAACAACTTTGCTCGGGTTTCATCGATTGTCAGAAATATTTTGACTCAGTTTCAATACAATCTGTACGAGTATTAACAGAGGGTTCTTAGAAGGACTTGTTGATGTTATTGAATGTCCAAACTGGGTTAAAGACGAAGAAGTAAATATTTATGCAATACACCGAACCACCTTTGTTATAAGCGTCGCAACTGTAGTGGATTATCTCATACGTATTAGTGGGCGTGAATGTAGGGTGTGCCCACCCTTTGCTTTTATGAAGGCTTGAATTCTGCTGGGGACGCTTTGAATGAGATGTCTGAACGTCTGTAGGTGCACTAAGGGGACCGCTTCCTCACCACTCGCTTACCACAAGACGCCGTCCCCCGCGCTTCGCTGTTGGCACTACACAGGAAGGCAGATAGCGTTCTCGAGACATTCGGCAAACCCAACTTATCCGATGGACTGCCGCACTCATAACTCCACACCACATATTTACACTCATGATCAGTCGAATGGCGTCGCTCTTTACACCACCTCAAGCACTGGCCACAGAAATGTGTGGCTTATGATGAGCTGCTCCAACATTGTACTCCATTCTTTTTATCTCCCATGGACAGTCATTGAGCTAGCTGGAATGCTGGTAGCAGCACTTTGGAGCTCACGACTGAATATTTCCGCTGATTTAATACGATTTATTACAACCACCTTTTGCAATGGACGACGATACCTGTTCCGTCAGTACACCAGAGGACATCACCAACAGCTGACATGTGCACCTTTACAAGAGTTGAAACGTCGCTGATCATTTTGTAACCCGGGTGACACCCAACGAATTCTCCACATTCCACGTCAATGGGTTCTCCTTAGCGATCCGTTCTGCTGTTACTGATTCTCTAATGACAACACACTACGAACTCGCCTCCATATTTTATGCTGGCAGGTTCCCCTCTCATGACGTCTAACCGTCAATTCCGTAGTACATACGGGGGTCCAAAGATTTTTAATCAGATAATATCGCCGTCCGTTCAGTATCGCTGTACCCAAAGTCAACAGCTGTCAGCTGTTACACACTTCACTATCATATGACTTTGACTGGCCTACATGTGCTACTGAAGTCTGATATTACAAAAAATATTAAAGAAAAGCACCTTTTGGTGTAAAATGTTTGTCAAAATATCCGTCTTCAGTATTACTTTTCCATGGTTCAAATGGCTCTGAACACTATGGGCCTTAACATCTGTGGTCATCAGTCCCCTAGACTTCGATCTACTTAAACCTAACTAGCCTAAGGACATCACACACATCCATGCCCGAGGCAGGATTCGAACCTGCGACCGTAGCGGTCATGCGGTTCCACTGAAGCGCCTAGAATCGCACGGCCACTTCGGCCGGCGCCAACGAATCACTGTTGTTTTCTGTTCATCTTGGAGCGCCTAAATAGTTGACAGTTCGTACGAATATGTCCGAGTGACGTCTCCTGTTATGATGTTGTATGTGGATTTTGCGGTTTTCTTTCAAAATTTTCGACTATTTCCTTAGACCAACTGACATGGGCCTCTTTTTAGGCTTCGCTCCAATTGTGTGGAAGCCATCCGGTGTAGTGATGCTGTCAGGGTACTGGCCCAAGGCTAAAGTAGATAGGCAGCCCACACTACAAGCTAATGGGCACTTTTATCGCTGGGGGAATAAGCGATCTTCATGTAGCTGAAATTTTAATGACCAGTACCCTCAACTCTACCCTATGACATCAGAGCATGCCTACCTACCCCATTTACTGTAAATATAGCATGGCGGGAGATTCAAGCAGTAGTGGGGCTGTTCTGCTCCACTCAGCACTGTTGCCAGATTTCTTCCCCCTACCCTTGCAGCGCTGACAGCCTTTTTGAAAGTAACGTTAAAACTTTTACTTAAACTAGTGTGTTTGGGTCTTGTCGGTATGTGATAAACGTATAAAAAACTTTTTTGATATGGGAATACGTAAACCTAAGCGCAGGGCAACAAAAATGTGTTAAATTTTGAATGGAAATATGTGAAGCGCACGTTACACGATGCGAAATCAAGGCTAGGCAGTACAGGAAACAATTCGCCTGCGAGAGAGTAATCCGTTTTCAATAGAATTTTATATACTATTTGACTGTTAAACAAATGACACTGATTAAAATGTTGGCCCTGAATATTATTAATCTTTAATAACTGTACCAGAACTTTTATTGTAATTATAGAGCAAATGGGCATACAAATTAACGCATCTGACTTTGTGTTCAAACTGCTTGAAAGTTCACAAGATAGCAACTTTCTGAAATCTTTTATTAATTTCAAAGCTCTGAAATGATATGATATTTTCACAAACACATTCTGACAATCGCTGCATCTTACGGTGGACATTAATTTTGAGGATAATTATAGTCATTGGCCTATCTGTGATCACGAAACACTCATCTGTTCTGCAAGCTGTTACTATTAGGAATATTGATCTGACTGTCCAAAACCAAATTTCATTTACCACACTTGCAATGCAAGACATTATCTCACCAGTTTCCACAAAATGCTTCCGCATCACGCAAATCGCGATGTGCCATGTCAATGTACAAAACACATCCGTAAAGGCAATGAATGAAAAATGTGCAACTAAACTTAACAACTGATAAATTACAATAAAGACTCCAAGTATAACTATGCTTCCTTAAATTGTAACGATACACCCTTTCATAAAGCCCTCACAACTAGACAAGTTACCACAATATTTCTTAATAATTTTACTTGACATTTATTTGGATTATAAGAAAAAGCCATGTGCTTCACTATAAAACTTCTTACAGTAAAATTTAACCACACAAGATCTTCTAATAATACGAAACTACACAATTGCCAGTATATTAAAAAAAACTAGATTACCTTAGAAAACTTCCCTTCTGACATTCTTCCATTCATATCATCTCGCTTCAACAGAATTTTTCCTCAGAATAAGTTAACAGAAAATCCTTTTCAGATAATGCTGCCTCCATTACACAGTTGATCAGCTTCCACCCATTTCAAACTGAGAACATTGCCAAACTAACACACACTGAGTGCTACTCTGAGAAAGTAAAACTAACTTCTCTGACCAAGGTCAAAGGTCTCAGAAACATACAAAGAACGTGGTTGTATCGATACTATGGAGCTTCAGCACAGGTATCAAATTCACGAATTCATTCACATTTATGGCCAAAAGTACCCGAAAATTGCCATGGCAAATAAAACAGTCTCCTTTCATTTTATTAACAGCAGCTGAATGAAGCCATTCGTGACATTGTAGTTGAATTAGTACTTTACTGAAATGATAAAATAACCATACAACCAAAACTTTCACAATATAATCATTTTTTACAAGTCTAATGGCTGTTTGGCAAAAACTGAACATATACTCGTATTTGAGATGGTTGTATGTAATAATTGAGAGTGGGGCTTATTAAAATGGCAGTGTGACTGACAGTATGAAAACGGACACTGCTTGGATAGGATGTATAACTGTAATCAATTCTCCTGGTAAGTGTAACTTTTGAGAAGAAGGAGCTTCACGTCAACTGAAACTAGTTCTCAAGAAAATATTATCCTCTATGTTGTCGAAAGCTGACATAATGAGAACTGTGGCTATAGAACAATTATAAGGTTTATAGTTCAAATCAAAAACAACGTTTTTGACACTTACGTGAAGCTGGGCTGCTATAAAATGTAGAAAGGTGTGTGTTCAAGCAGTTTCCCGAGAATTTATTAGCACTCACATAGCGCATGTGCCACAGTGTGCGAACTTTAAAATGTATACCGCAAATACGCAAGTCGTCTAATAGAAATACTCAACAGTGCACAAAACCTAAAACAACGACAAAACGGGGCCCCAGAAAGAAATCAAGAAAATCTGTAAGAGCCATCTCAGAATGGATCTAAAACAAATCCGAAACTGGTAATGATTCGACGTAAGTAAAGAAATTAAATCATACTTTTGACTGGTTTCTGTTTTAAATTATGACACTCACAAATATTTTCCTTTCTTACTATTTTCTTATTTACCTGAAAACACTAACTTCTTCGATGTAGATAAGAACTGAAAACGAAATTTAAAAATAAACCAGTTATGATTGTCCAGTAAATAATAGAACAACAAATGATAATTACGTCTTGTATCACATAATAAAGATTAAATTCAGCAGACAGCTTATGATAGTTCGACAATGATACTATTTCAGTACCTTGAGCATGTGTGTAATGCTCGTACAGTGAATTTATCAAAAATATATTTGAAGGTATTATATTAGCCAAACAACCAAGAGGACAGTCGAAAAATATGTTAGGACCAGAACGAGATGCGAAGATTATGAGGCCATGAAAAGAGGAGAAAATAGAGTAGATTGGTTGCTTCGACAAAGCGTAGCCCTTATAAAATGAATGATGATCTGGAACACAACTGAAATATTGTTTTTTCGTAAAGACGCGCCATGTAATTTATTCTTTCTAAGTTCAACGCAACGTCCCTTTCTTAGAGGACACGAGAATGGGAAACTCCCTATGGCAAACTGTTGCAGTTTTGTGTGGGACAAGTTTTTGTTTCATTCTGACTACCGTCTGCAGAAACTAATGGTACAGTCTAACAGCTCTCACAGTAGTTCGGTGTTGTCACAACACGCTCAGGCAAATATTGTTTGGTTGGAAAATGATCCGCATACACTCAACGATACGAACATCCCTTAGACTTTCTTCGCTGCTCCACGATCTTCTTTGCACCACTTCATGAGCAACCTCTCACTGGATCCTTATCGCACTGTCGTCTGCACTTGAATTCCAACAGAAATCGTCTGCAGTAATTAATATATGTAGTAACAGACTCATTCAGTGCACTTTAAAGTATTTTTTTTTTAGTGGGTAGCTAGTAATCAAAGGTTGCCGATGTTCCCTAACCATAACGAGCGCTCATGTCACAGCGGTCCTCTACATCTCAATGTATACTCCACAAACTACGATTCAGCGTGTGTCGAAGAGTACTTTTGCCACCGCCATCATTTACCGTCGGTTCTGGGCTAATCGTGAGTACTGCGCATGAATAACGACTGCTGGGAAGTCTCAGAACCAATCTGTTTTTTCCAGTCTCTCTATGGAATATCACCAACTTGGTCTCGTATTTTAAGGAGAAAAAAAGCTCACTTCCGAGATATCATACCCAGTAATTGATCCCATGAGTAAATTTGGGCCATAATTGTGACAGTACACACTTATGATCTTCTGAAAGTACAGCAATAATAACTCACGATGTCGTCTGGTGAGCGTGGGATCCTAGGAGTCGTCTGCTGTGAGGCCCCACGTTCAAAAACGTGCGCTGAACCCTGTGTTCCGGAACACTCGTACCTTCTCCAGTATTGTACTCTTGACGTCACATGCGCCACAGATCGCCGCTTATCCTGTCTTACAGAACGGGTGAGCCTGCGACCTCCACGTTCTGTGACAGGGCGTGGACGTCGAACACCTTGCCGTCTACTCATGATTTCACCGTCCTTCAGCCACTTTCTACGGACGCTCGGGGCAGTAACACGCAAACGGCCCAGCAGCTCGTTCCCAGACGTCGGTTCATAACAGTCTGCCATTGGGCAGTCCCCATCTGTGAACCATATCGTCGCTAGAGTGAGCCAGATCGCTTATCTTCTAATCCTGATGAAAGGCAACTAAATCAGCACAGTAAGCTCAATGACAATGACAACAATTAATGATTCACCAACTTTAAGATAACTATTCTTACTACTTTTCCAAATAAATTAAAGATTTTTTTAAAATACCGGTACATGGAGATATACGGCACATTTAATACGATAACATACACTGAAGCACCAAAGAAACTGGTATAGGCATGCTTATTCAAATACAGAGATATGTAAAGAGGCAGAATACGGCGCTGCGGTCGGCAACGCCTATATACGAGAAGAAGTCTCTGGAGGAGTTCTCAGATCGATTACTGCTGCTACAATGGCAGGTTATCAAGATTTAAGTGAGCAGAATGAGATTTTCACTCTGCAGCGGAGTGTGCGCTGATATGAAACTTCCTGGCAGATTAAAACTGGAAACATCCCCCAGGCTTTCGCTAAGCCAAGTCTCCGCAATATCCTTTCTTTCAGGAGTGCTAGTTCTACTTGGTTCGCAGGAGAGCTTCTGTAAAGTTTGGAAGGTAGGAGACGAGATACTGGCAGAAGTAAAGCTGTGAGAACCGGGCGTGAGTCGTGCTTCGGTAGCTCAGATGGTAGAGCACTTGCCCGCGAAAGGCAAAGGTCCCGAGTTCGAGTCTCGGTCGGGCACACAGTTTTAATCTGCCAGGAAGTTTCAAGATTTAAGTGAGTTTGAACGTGGTGTTCACATGGCATAGGATCGATGGGACATAGCTTCTCCGAAGCAGCGATGAAGCGCGAATTTTCCCATACGACCATTTCACGAGTGTACCGTGAATACCAGGAATCCGGTAGAACATCAGATCTCCGACATCGCTGTGATCGGAAAAAGATGTACAAAACGGTACCAACGACGGCTAAAGAGAATCGTTCAACGTGACAGAAGTGCAACCCTTCCGCAAATTGCTGCAGGTTTCAATTCTGGGCCGTCAAGAAGGTTCAGCGTGCGAACCATCCAACGAAACATCATCGATATAAGCTTTCAGAGCCGAAGGTCCACCCGTGTGCCCTGATGACTGCACGAGACAAAGATTTAGACCTCGCCTGGGCCCGTCAACACCGATATTGGACTGCTGATGATTGGAAACATGTTGCCTGGTCGGACGAGTCTCGTTTCGAATTGTATCGAGTGGATGGAAGAGTACGGGTATGGGGAAAACCTCATGAATCCATGGACCCTGCATGTCAGCAGGGGACTGTTGAAGCTGGTGGAGGCTCTGTAATGGCGTGGGTCTTGTGTAGTTGGAGGGAAACGTCTAGATACTACTCTGACGGTTGACACGTACGTAAGAATCCTGTCTCATTATCTGTCTCCATTCATGTCCATTGTGCATTCCGAGGGACTTAAGCAATTCCAGCAGAAAAATGCGACACCCCACACGTCCAGAATTGCTACAGAATGGCTCCAGGAACACTCTTCTGAGTTTAAACACTTCTGCTGGCCACAAACTCCCCCTTGCAACGTGTTGTTGAGAAGAGATCTCCACCTCCTCGTTCTCTTACAGATTTATGGTTTCAATTCCCTCCAGCACTACTTCAGACATTCAAATGGTTCAAATGGCTCTGAGCACTATGGGACATGACTTCTGAGGTCATCAGTCCCCTAGAACTTAGAACTACTTAAACCTAACTAACCTAAGGACATCACACACATAAATGCCCGAGGCAGGATTCGAACCTGCGACCGTAGCGGTTCCAAACTGTAGCGCCTAGAACCGCTCGGCCACCCCGGCCGGCAATTCAGACATTAGTCAAGTCCATGCCACGCCGTGTTGCGGCACTTCAGCGTGCTCGCGGGGGTCCTACACGATATTAGGCAGGTGCCCCAGTTTCTTTGGCTCTTCAGGGTAGATGTATGTATCTTATAGGAAATGTTAAGTATTGTTATTCATCTTTAGAGCAGTAATTTTAGTTGTTTCGTCTCACTATTACCATAACTGAACCTGTAGCAAAAGTCTTTGACACAGCCAGTTCATTGATGTTTGACTCAGAGACACATCATCTGTAATCTGTAGAGTATACGACGTGTGGCTATAAAATGACGGGAATGATGCTGCCGCGGAGCAAGTACAAATGCGCTAAAGATGAACGGCTAACAGTTGTGAAGCGTGAAGCTTTCTCAGTCGAATGCGGCGTCTCTGGTCATGGAGCTAAAAAGGGAGAGAGGTGTCATTACGTCACAAACTTGAAGCCGATGTCCGTCACATTCACTAGCCCAAAACATTAGTTCACAGCATTCATACCTCCACAGTTAAATGCAGTGATACTTGCTCGTGACGTCATTCTGACGTGCCCGTGCCCAGTTTATGTCGTGTTGCGTGCTTTGATTGTGTGGAGACGTAGTTGTTTCATCAAAAATGACAGCTTGCGTTGTTTACGGCTGCACTAATCGATCCGATCGTAAACTCAAATTTCAAGAAATAATATTTCATTCGTAACTGGAGCCGATCAAGTAATATTTTCTTTTGTATACATGAATTATTATTACATTGTTTACTTTTATTGTAGTGGTTTTATTTCTGTAATTTGACTTTAGATTTGCCTTATTGTAATCACTGTCCTTTCTTTCTCTTCTTTCCTGTGTTTCTCATTGCCTTCAAATCGCAAACGGTTCAACAAACGAGCCACACTGTATCAGCTGTCTCGTCCCAGCACAACACCCAGCTACGTAAACGCGCTGATTGTTGGGGCAACGTCTCATACCCTAAAATCCTCTCACCGATAATTATTATTAATTTTTTTTTTGCATTTCCTCCCTCTTTAAAAAAGATTCCCGATAGAACAGACGGAGACAGCGGTCACGCGTGAATGAGTTTCGTGTGTATGATTCTATGAATGTGTGTGTGCTTTGCTTCTTTTCTGAATAACGCTTTGGCTGAAAATTTACATGAAGTTTGTTGCAAAAAATCCTCTGCAATTCAAAAGGAACAATAAAGTACGTAATTACAATACCAGAAGGAAAAAAAATTATGTTCATTACACCACATTAAGATTGTCTGTAGCCCAAACAGGGGTTCACAATGCTGCAACCAAAAGTTTTGATCACTTACCCTTTGATATAAAATGCCTGACCCACAGAAAAGTAAAATTTTAAACTAAACTGCAAACGTTTCTCTTTGACAACTCCTTCTACTCTGCGGAAGATTGTCTATTACTGCAATGTCTACATGGCGATAGGTAGGAATTACCGACTAACATATGTCTGTCTTCAACTAAAAAACGTAAAAACTGACAAATGATCCGCATAGAGGTATATTAAAGAAAGTCTCATGTCGATATGCAAAGACTTGTTCCATATCTTTACCATTTATCGTGCAAATGATATATGAAAAATGAAACAAACTAACAAGTGACTATTGGTATAGCACAAAGCATCGTGTAGACTTCTATACTTTGAAAACCTCTAAATGAAATTCAAAAGAAAAACTAAGCAGGTGATCAAAGTAGACGTACATACCAATGTTTGGTTATTTTTGAAAAACTGGCAGTTACTGGCGAGAAATATTCCGGGAAAAGATCAAATACGATGTGGAATCAAAAATTTTCGGGACTGGTGCTGACATCTGGAAAGTAGAAGTAGCAGATCTTTGTACCGCTAGGTGGCGACAGCTGCATGTCTGATGAGTCAGTGTGCGGAGTGGCATTCAGCTGGGAGGACTTGTTGTCTGTCCACAGTGATTTCCGTAATGCAAGCGCGTGTGTATCAAATTCTGTGCGAATCTCAGGAAAAGCCCTACGGAAACCCTTGCAATGATTCAACAAGTGTTTGGGGGACAGAGCATGAGACGTACAATCGTCCTAGTGGAAGAGCCCGGGCCCCCCAAGACCCAAAAAAGCGAGACGGGGGAAGAGCAAAGTGAAGATCATGACCATCGTTTTCTTTGATACCAAGGGAATTGTGCACAAAGAATTCGTCCCACCCAACCAAACAGTGAATTCCGCGTACTACTGTGACGTTTTGCGACGGCTCCGTGAAAACGTGCGGCGACGACGGCCCGAACTTTGGCCTCAAGGGAACTAGCTGCTGCGTCACGACAACGCGCCCTGTCACACCTCCTTGCTCACCACGGCCTTTTTGACAAAAAACATGACGGTTGTACCCCTCCCTCCGTACTCGCCAGATTTGACACATTGCGACTTCGCGTTATTCCCAGAGCTGAAACTCAAGTTGAAAGGCCGTCGGTTCGACACTCTAGAGAGGATTCAAGAAGCATCGCTGGCGGTGATAAACAGCCTCAAAGAACAGGACTTTCAGAAAACGTTTGACCAGTGGCAGAAGCGCTGGGACCGGTGTGTACGTGCGGATGGGAACTACTCGTACTTCGAGGGTGATGCTGACCATTAGTCCGTCCGCCCCCGGTAGCTGAGTGGTCAGCGCGACAGACTGTCAATCCAAAGGGCCCGGGTTCGATTCCCAGCTGGGTCGGAGATTTTCTCCGCTCAGGGACTGGGTGTTGTGTTGTCCTAATCATCATCATTTCATCCCCATCGCCGCGCAAGTCGCCGAAGTGGCGTCAAATCGAAAGACTTGCACCAGGCGAACGGTCTACCCGACGGGAGGCCCTCGTCACACGACATTTCATTTCATACCATTAGTCCAAAGGTGAGGTTTTTAACAGATGGCAGCACCAGTCTCGAAAATTTTGGATAGCACCTTGTAAGCTACTGTTGGAAAGTAGGCCTACATGGTACACAGATAGAGCTACCATTACTAAAAATTGACTTACATACATGTTAAAGCAAAACATCCATTTTACGCGGTCCAAGTGTTTGAGATCATTCCCTTAATCACTTTTGTAGCATTGCACAATGCTGGAACATCTTTAAAAAATTAAACCGTTTTTTACCCAGTAAACTGTAATTATTGGCCCCACACATCATAGATAAGATTTGAAAGTGAGAAGATGTGTAAACTACAGTGATACAAATGCACAGGCACTCTAATAAAACAAGAGCTCTATTCTGCATGGAGGTATACCTCTATGCAGTTCTGTTTCTTTGATATTTCATTATCGCTCGCTTTGTTGACATGCACAAGAAACTATAGCGTTCCTTGCTTCCTTCCCTAATCCACACATTTATAGGTTAACGAAGCACACGTAGGTAATTTACTTACAAACGTGAACATTAAAAATGTTGCTCAGTTGAAAGCTGAAAATGAAGCGATCAAGAAGTAGTACCAATAAAGGAAACATTGGTTTCGGTGTTCCATCTTCATTTGCTATCGAAACAAATCTTGATAATGGCACATTGAAGCCGAAATAATGATTGTGTAAGTGTAGATATAACACTGTAAATAAACAACAGTCTAATGGCGGTACTGAGTTTAAAGAAATTTTGGTCTTTGCTTTGTTTGTCTTTAAGCCACATCCCGTGCTAATTCTTCCGATTGTCTTCCCTACACCCAGCTAGAATATCTGTGTTGTCTGCTAACCGTATCTTTGTTGAATGTTCCGTTTCGAGTTTTATTCCCCTTCCTAAATTTTCCTTGACTTTTTTTTTAATTGATTCTTCGGCCAACAAACTGATCAACAGCGATGGTCTACCGAAATCCTGTCTTACACCCTTTATAACGTGAACATGTTTTCTGTGACCCGCCAGTTTCACCATTCCCACTTTGGTTCTGTAACTGTTGTATATTATTTGTTATCTCTGTACTTCATATACAATCTTCTAAAAATAACATTGCAATGGCTCTCTCCAGGTCCACAAATGTTGGGGTGATGTCCTGATTTTTCTTCAGTCTGACTTCCATTTACTAACAAAGCTCAAAGGCTGTCAAAAAACTGGCGATTGAAGGAATTTTCATTGCTCTTGTTGCATGAGCAACGAGAGAAGAGGATAGCCAGTGAGGTAACTGTTTTTTCTTCTGAGAAGGTCTCTTACGGCGTCTTCTACTATGCTGGCAAACATTAATACAACCCACTCAAAGAAACACCTCTCAGTTTATCATGAGTTTCATATAAAGTTGTTTAAGCTTCGTAATTCAAAGCAGTTAATGAACCTGACTCGAAGATGTGCCTGTAATAATGACGGTACTACGACTGCCAAATGCTCGGCTTTAGCTGGAAATGTCCAGCCTTTTACGGTCGTGTCCGAGCAGCTATACAGGAGAAACTGGCAAGTATTCAGGAATATGACAGGAACGATCACTCGAAGGAAAAAGGTCCAGCAAACATGAGCTTTAAAATGGGTATATTAAGAGCTATGAGCACTTGTCCAGTAAAAGAGATGTGTTTCACAAAACGGAGCATATAGAAGTCTTCATATTTCTCATTTTAGAGCCTATGTTTTCTTGATGTTTTTGATTCATATGATCGTTCGTATCATATAGCTGAACATTGATCATACACGCTGTATACAAGTTCGGCCCCTGCGGCTTTTGCTCGGCTTTTTAGCGATGAGATAGTGAACACAGAATAAAGGTCCGTTCCAAGTTAATGACGTACGCGGGAGATGTCACAACCTCCCTTCGCGCAGAGCAGGCACGACAAAGTACAGTTGTCGGTCAGCCGACAATCCGCCATGCCCCGCCACACAAGTGCATATCGAAAATGTTTTTTCGAAATTATTATAACTGGTGGAATATTACTTTGCAATTCCAGGCTTAACTCCGACGTCGAAACGGTGTTACCCCTCACAGCACCCAGTGGAGAAAGGAGCACAGTAAATTGCAAATCGACACAATCACAAAAATTATGTTGATATTGCGTAATTTAAAATTATATTGTCAAGAGTTCCCCGAAATGCTTTCCAAGAAAAATAACGTTCTTGATAAAGTGGGTGAAAATGAAAAATATTAATACTTAACTACAGGTAATTGTTATTTACGAGAGCGTGCTATAACTTAATGCCTTCGAATTTTTTATTATCTCCTAAAGCTTTTTAAATAAAACCGGTGTTATTAACATTCTACATATCTGCAGCCTTCTGCCGCTAAACGACTCCGAATTGTAGCGTGTGACATGGTGGTGTGTAATATGACTATGATGGTGCGCGAGAACTGAGTTTCGAATTCGAAGCGTTCGTCCACACGTGGGGCAGCCTCTCTTTCAGCATAACAACGCCAGATCACACACGAGTGCTGCGATATCTGCAACAATCTAGTGCCATGGGTTTACTGTCATCACTCATCCTTTACACAGTCCCTAAGTCGCCTCCATCTTACATTCATACGTTTCCAAAACTTAAAGAATAATTTCTAGGACTTAACTTCGATAGTGTGTTAGTATTTTCACGAATTCTTTACAGACGAATGGAAAAACTGGTAGAAGCCGACCTCTGGGAAGATCAGTTCGGATTCCGTAGAAATGATAGATCACGGGAGGCAATACTGACCCTACGACGTATCTCAGAAAATAGATTAAGGAAAGGCAAGCCTACGTTTCTCGTATTTGTAGACTTAGAGAAAGCTTTTGACAATGTTGATTGGAATACTCTCTTTCAAATTCTGAAGGTGGCAGGGGTAAAATACAGGGAGCGAATGGCTATTTACAATTTCTATAGATACCAGACGGCAGTTACAAGAGTCGAGGGGCATGAAAGGGAGTGAGAGCTTATCCCCGATGTTATTCAATCTGTATATTGAGCAAGCAGTAAAGGAAACAAAAGAAAAATTCGGAGTAGGAATTAAAATCCATGGAGAAGAAATAAAAACTTTGAGGTTCGCCGATGACATTGCAGTTCTGTCAGACAGCAAAGGACCTGGAAGAGCAGCTGAACAGAATGGACAGTGTCTTGAAAGGAGGATATAAGAGGAACATCAACAAAAGCAAAATGAGGATAATGGAATGTAGTTGGATTCAATCGGGTGATGCTGCGGGAATTAGATCAGGAAATGAGACGCTTAAAGTAGTAAATGAGTTTTGCTATTTGGGGGGGGGGGGGGAAACTAACTCATGATGGTCGAAGTAGAGAGGATATAAAATGTAGACTGGCAATGCCAAGGAAAGCGTTTCTAAAGAAGAGAAATTTGTTAACGTCGAGTATAGATTTAAGAGTCAGGAAGTCGTTTCTGAAAGTATTTGTATGGAGTGTAGCCATGTATGGAAGTGAAACGTGGAGGATAAATAATTTGGACAAGAAGAGAATAGAAGCTTTCGAAATCTGGTGCTACAGAAGAATGCTGAAGATTAGACGGGTAGATTACATAACTAATGAGGAGGTATTGAACAGAATTGGGGAGAAGAGGAGTTCGTGGCACAACTTGACTAGAAGAAGGGATCGGTTGGTAGGACATATTCTGAGGCATCAAGGGATCACCGATTTAGTATTGGAGGGCAGCGTGGAGGGTAAAAATCGTAGAGGGAGAGCAAGAGATGAATACACTAAGCAGGTTCAGAAGGATGTAGGTTGCAGTACGTACTGGGAGATGAAGAAGCTTGCACAAGATAGAGTAGCATGGAGAGCTGCATCAAACGAGTCTCTGGACTGAAGACCACAACAAAAACTTCGATAGTGATGAAGCGGTCTAAGCAGAGGTGACCTTGTGGGTCCGTCAAAAAAATCAAACATTCTGCAGTGACGGTGTCAACAAACTGCTCTTTCTTTGGGACAAATGACTTCAATGAAGATTTAGAATGTCAATAAGGTTTGTTTTATTTAAAAGGCCTTAAGAGTTTTCACATAAAAAATTGAGTGGCACTACTTTTCAGTACTCCCTCATACTATGACTAACTGAATTACCGAAGTTATTGAACATCATTTCGTTTTTCGTCCCAGAAGAATAGATAGTTACTTCTTTAATCAAGAAATTTTACTTCGTTGTGATATAAGATTATCTTAGGACGAAGACAGAGACTGAGAAAAAATGAGCACGTACGTGCTATCGTATTTGGAAAATTGTAAGACTGTACATTAATTGTTTTTGCTTTAATTTAACACGTTTAAGATTGGTCTTGCGAAAAACTGGCTATAACTGTTTATTATCAAGCCATCGAATATACCCAGCTGACACTGTTTCTATTCAAAATAGACTGTCTGGCTTTTAGGGCAAAATGTCTGGCTGAATATAACACCGAGTCCGACTTTTCTATTTTTGAATCTGGCAGTCCTAGACTTTTCTAATGTTCCTGATCACCAACATCTATCTCAAGGTTTGAAATAAATTGCACACCTCCCCGCAGTGCCTAATGGCGTGATGACACAATCATCTTGAGCCTCAAATTGTACAATGAAGGAAACTCGGAGTCCTAATTCAACCATGTTTTTGATGCTGGTCGATGAAAGTGATGTATTTAAACCATCCTTACCGTGCTGGGTTGCAAACACCCCTTTCGATGTATTTTGTTGTCATTAAATGGCATGTAATTTTCACTTGAACACTTCGGTGCTGTGGCAAGTGCATAATATTTCCTAAGTTGCAGGAGCTGCAGGAGCTTAGAATAGACAGTTATAATGTTGCTGTAGTTACCGTCAGTTTACTTCTTTTCCGGAGGAAGACAGACGCGTTTCCCGTCGCTGGGGGTTTAACAAATCCCACCATACTAGTGGAGACTATTTCCACAAAAATGGTAACTCAATAAACAGTTTTCAACAGTAAATGTGATTTACGAAGTTTGCCTGACGCAACGAATGGCCATCTAATCCATTCCCACAATTTTTCAAATTCACATTTAAAATTTCCTGTGTTCCAATGAAACTGTCCCCATAAAAACCTCATCGCAAATCACGTACATAATACGTCTTACGTCCAAAGACAGGAAAACTAAACGTCAGTGCTGTGCATGCGTAGAATACATTGTTTTAACGTGTGAAAGATCGTTTCTGTGCTGAAGAAGACACTGAATGGACATTGTTTCCCTCAGTTACACGTAAGAAAACCGTACATTACAACTGAAATTAGGACAATGTAAGCGTAGTTATTGTTGCTCTTATTTTTGACAAAATGAGCGTTATAACTGAAAATTACAAAAATTTTCAGAACTTTAAAAAAAATAATTCTGGTATGCAAAAAATCAAAACTTTTTGTAACTGATGTATGTTGTCAATGTTCGTTACAAATGTTTTCACCAATATTTCGAACAAGACGTACCATTTCACTCTCAAACAAAAACATTAACTTGTGGTTACTCAAGCACCACTGCACTAATGATGTTAAATTAGTTGATCGCAGTGACGAAGAGTTACATATAGGGTGACGTCCCGATTAATAGGGACTGACCCGTTTTTTGATGCTCGAAAATTTGTCCAGACTTTTTTTTTTAAACTAGCAGTTTGTCCCGATTTTCAAGGATTATTTTCAGACATTTACAAAGTGGTTAAAATATTTTCTGAGTGACGATTTTATAAACTATCATTTGAAACTGACATTCCGTACGTTGCTACCCCCTGAGAATGTACAGCTTAAGCACTGTAATTGTTGCGTACTCTTATTTTCTTTTCTTTTGCTTGCCTTTGTTGTCAGCACTCAGCATCAGTTTCGTGAAGTGCTAGCACGTCGTGGCGATGCCGAAACGAAAATCAAAGTTTCCCGAAGAGCTTCAGAGGAAATTTCCTTGCTTCACTGCTACAGATAATGACTGTTCAGCAAAATGTAACGTATGTAACTGTGCTGTATCCGTGTCTCATGGTGGTGCTGCAGATCTCAAGCGTCATATGGAATCAGAGAAACACAGGAAGAATCTTCAATCGGCGGGTTCCTCGCAAAAAATGGCGAGATATTTTGTAACTTCAAATACACAGGAACAGAAAAACGTAGCTGCAGCAGAAGGAACCCTGTCATTCCATGTTGTTAAACACCACCAAAGCTGTCGTTCTAATGACTGCAGTGTTCAACTAAACAAAAAAAATTTTCCTGATTCTAAGATTCCAGAAAATGTTTCGTGTGGAAGAACAAAGTGTGAAGCAATTATCAACAACGTTATAGCTCCGCATTCCCAGAAACAGGTAATAGCTGCTGTAAACAGCGCGAAATACTTTTCAGTATCTACTGATGCTAGCAACCATGGGCATCAGAAAGTTTTTCCTGTGATAGTTCAGTATTTTTCTGTAAGTGAGGGTGGACTGAAGACGAAATTGATTGATCTTGATGAATTGCAGAACGAAAAGTCCGAAACAATTTCCAATTTCTTTCTCATGTTATACAGTCATTCAGTATCATCTAAAAGTGTGTTGCGTTTGGCGCAGACAATACTAACTGTAATTTTGGGGGGTTAATGAAGAAAGAGGGTAATAATGCTTTCACACATCTGAAAGAAAAATTAAAAAACTAACATTGTTGGCATAGGTTGTCCAGCACATGTTGTTCATAACACACTTCAAAGCGCTTGCGATGTTTTACCTGTTTACATTGACTGCATTGTCATGAGGTTGTACAACCATTCTCATATTTTTTCTATTCGTGTTGCAGAACTCACTGAATTCTATGAATTTGTTGGTGTCAATTACAAAAATTTACTTTCCTTTTCCAAACCAAGGTGGCTTTCATTGTTGCCAGCCATAGAAAGTATCTTGAAAATGTATGAATCTTTGAAATCTACTTTTTGTCAGTCTAACTCAAAGTGCCCTGCAATCTTAAAGAATTTTTCAGTGATCCTATAAATGAATGTTATTTACTTTTTGTACATTCACAAATGAGTGTTTTCCAACAATCCATTCTGAACATTGAGAAACAGAATAATTCCATATGTGAAGTATTAGCAGTCTTAAAGAAAGCTTTGACAAGTATAAATTCAAGGAAACATGAACATTTTGTACCACTAAGTGTAAAAAAACTGCTGAATGATTGTGATTACCAGTCTTTTAAGAAATTTGACATAGCAGTATCAACGTTTTATGATGCTTCAGTAGGCTATTTATCCTCATAGTTACCAGGGAATAGCTGAGTTTTCTGTATTCTCATGGATGATTCTCACAGAACCACCAGAATGGTCAGTAGTTGAAAATACTTTAATGTGGCTAAATGAAAAGGGCATTCTAGTAAATGACAGCCTCTTATTTGATGAAATAGTTCATATACAGTCATTTGTAAAACAAGTGGAAACAGACAGTGAACAATGGAATCAGTTCATGACACATGAAAAGCGGTGTAGGTTTTTCAGATCTTGCCAATGTAATGAACAGTTCAGACAATCGCTTATTATATCGCAGTACTTCTTTTCACTCCCTGCCCACAATGCATATGCTGAAAGAGTTTTCAGCTTACTATAGTCACAGTGGACAGATGAGACGAATAGATTTACGGTGAGGAGCGTTAAGTGTATTTTACTGACCTGTTTAAACTTAAGTAAATACAGTTGCACTGACTTCTATTCATACCTATTAGGCAAACCTGAGTTGCTGAATGAAATTTCATCTTTGAGGAAATATGATTGCAGTGTGGAATCCACAAAACCATAAATTCCTTGTGTTCACTAAGAACTTTTTTTGTAGTGATTGTTACTATATCTCTTTCTACATTCTGTGTTATAAATGTTACAATTTCATAATAAGTAAATTTCTGAAAACCTGAAATGTACTTCTTTCCATTCTTTGTTTGGTTTTGTTCACACACACACACACACACACACACACACACACACACACACATAAATATCAGTGAAGGCTATATTTGCAGAGGAAGAAGAAATGTTAGCATTAAAAGTGATATTTAACGAGAAATAAAAATTGTCCCACTTTTTGGCCAAGAAAATGTATGAAAGTCCCACTTTTGTCCGAAGAAAATATGGTCGCCCTAGTTACACAGCACTAGTTGTACGAACCTTGTAGATAGTACAACGTGCACTGCGATTCGCTAACAGAAAGAAGGAAACGATGGAGCTATAACCGCAAGAATTGTAATGGGATATCAGTCGTTGTTTCGATAGATAACTCGTGTGTTAAATCGAGGAGTTAGAAGTTTAGAACACAGTAGGTAAAGTTGTACCATCGCAGCTACCAACGAAACGGAATCCTATTGGTTGAAGGATAGGGCAGACACACAGAACCTGGTTAGAACATCCATTTTGTAGCCCTTGACCCCCCTCCCCCCTACCCCCTGCCTCCGCCGCCCACTCCAGCTCTCAGACAAAGGAAAAAGCATAGTGTAGTCAGGAGTTTTTCTTTCAAGAAAATAATCTAAAAGTCGGTATTGCGTTAGTTAACTGTCTAGTAACTGGAACTTATTCATGACTGCTTACAAGTCACAATTCGTCTTCCAAAATACGGAAAATACTCCATACCTCCAGGTCAACCCCGCTGACCATCTCCACCTGCAATCCATTGTATGGGTGCTGTTGAAGGAAAATATAGTGTGTGATGTAGATGGAGGAGATTTGTGAGAAGTGATACGCTGCGGCAGTGATGAATATGGCACGCCGGTTGCTCATGATTTGTTAGCGTTATTACAAGGATTCATTTTCTGCACTAGTCTTGACTTACGTTTCTGTGAGCAAGTGTTCCTCGACGAATCAGAAGGCCCAGTGTTGAGAACTTGGTGAATGAGGAACAGTCGTAGTTCGAGTTCGATAATGATTCAAATAGATGTCGTAAATTCTATTCCTGTGACTGGTCTACCACACTTTACGTGTTTGTAAATCATTCTTTGAGAACAGGAAATAATCTGGATAACTTTATGTTGAAAGGCATATTGGCTAAAAAGTTACATAAAAGCTTTGTCTCCTATGTAAAACAATACTTGAAAAATTTATTGACCGAAGACATTATTAGATTTACTTTCTACGATTCAGTGGCTTTGTAATAATATGTCTGCTCTGGTGTGAAGCACATTTTACAGAAAACCCTATTCACAATATTGTGACATATTTGTTTTGTTATCGTATTTCTGTTCGAACATTTTAGCCACGTATGAAGTATCCGTGTGCATACCCTTACCATGTCACTTCTTGTGCGTGTTGTTCCTCTGACGTTGCTAATGTAATTTAACTGCAAAAAAATCAGTGGATTATAGTGAATGAACCAAAGGTAGTTCGTTTCGTGGTGGTGCATTTATCGAATGACAAACAACTATAAACAACTAAATTGTAATGCGATAAACAATGCTACACTACAAGCAAATGTAACAATAATGAAAGTCAGTTGCAACGCCCTCATCTCAGCGCGTCATGAACTACGAGCGAGAGGTAACCGTGAGTATCTCCTTTCTTCCGCCAGATGGCGTGGAGGTTGCGCTGTCGCACGAGTACGCTTCGAACGTATTGGACAATTCAGTCCGAAAAATAACATCGTACAATTAGAAATTCTGATACACTCTAGTATTTAAGGAGAGCAAAACAGATATTCGGCAGATAGATTGTGGCCTCTTGAAAGATTTCTAAACATAGCTTTTATCTACGATACCTTATGTTCAAACATAGACGTACGAGAATGACTTGGATATGAAAGCATTTTACCGCGTAGCTTTTAAGTAAAACTTAACAATTTGTGGTGGACTTGATTTTCATATTCCGTTTTCTCACAATATGATCCACAAAGAAAAAGCTGATTACTCACAAAAATAAATGCCAAATAAAGAATTGAGTTATGAATAAAAGAATAAAAAATACGCATAAAAATCTGCGAACGGCCTTGGTGATATGCCTGTCGGGTCATCAACAATGGCTTTTATGCCTTCATTGTACGAGATACTGCCCGTCAGTATTTCAGTTAACCATATTTAACACCCTTGTGATCAGAAACTGCCCGGAGTTTGCTCTTTCCCTTGTTGACGAAATAATGATTTTTCAGACCTACAAAATTGGTACGATGAACTTCGGTTAATGCCAGCACGATTTAGTAACGAAGTTTACAAAGTATCACAAAAAACTTTGTAGATCGAACATTCTTCTTCTCTGTAGTTGTATGTCTACAACTACGTACATCTATAGTCTGTGAAGTACTTGAAAGAGGGTATTTCCCATGGTACCACAGATCAGAGTTTCCTCCCAGTCATTTTGCTTGCTCTAGTGGTCCCTACGGGAGCGGTAAACAGGGGGCTGTAAATAGGTCCCTAGTTTCTTCAGTTAATACTAGTTGCTAAAACTAAGCAAGTAGGATTTCGCAGGAGAGTTTTCGTCTGTCTTCAAGCATCCCCCTTCCACGTTTCCACCTTCCTTTCCACGTTTCTCAGAAATTCTGTGAAGCTCTTCCGTGAGTCAAACTTCTAGCCATTCTTGTTACCTTCTTCCCCTGTTACTCGAATCTTGGATGGGCCCCACACATTTAAGCTCTATGTACAAAAACGAGTTCGCTATCAATAATTCCTCTGTTTTTAAATATTTTCTCATGTAACTTTGTTTCACTAATCCTTAAAACTTCTGGCGTCCATGAATTTCGAACACGAACATCATCGTGCTAAATAAGTGACGAATACTTTGAATATTTTTTCTCTTTCCGTTTTATGCACACATCTCTACAGAAACAGTACTGTTAGTTGTACTATCTCCACCTATCTGGTCTTTACAAAATAGCATGACTTTGGACACTTCCAGTTGCGTATTGAAATGACCGTTCTTGTTTCTTACAACCTGTTCTAGTCTTACTATCACTAACTTTTGAACTGGTAAATATTTTCTCATTTGATGTTGGGTTTCGACTGATAATTACAAAGCTGTTTACTAACAACAGTACTTCTTATCTTTCTGTTTCAGTTTTTTGGCACTTAAGTCATCTTCGCTGTCAAACGTTAGTGTTTCATCATCCAAATGTGATCACATCGAACAGCTCTTGTTTCAATCTTAAATGTGTTCTCGGATAGTTCAAACATTAGAACCCCTCTCCTGTGGTTACTGATGTTGCAAACACTTTTTCCAGTCATAAAGTCTGAACACATTAATATTCCTGTGGAAAATATATCTTTGGTAATTTGAGGAAAAATGTGAAGACATTTAGAAGTAGTATACGAAGAAAATTGCAAGCATTGGACGTCAAATGCACCTTTGTCGGAATCTTATTATTCATTCCACATAAACTTGAGAAGTGTTTCGTTGGCTACCTCTAAACAGATGAATTCTTCTCGGGTTATCAGCCGAGTGGTGGCGTCGTCTTGTCGCAACGTTTCAATGAGTTTCGTACCCATCATCTTCTGGCGAAGTGCTACAGTGTTAGTGGTGTTAATCCAAAGCACAGCAAAAGCAACTATAAACAAACCAAACATTGCATTGTATCTACAACAGCTGCAGAAGTTGACATTTAGTCTGAATGGAACCTAAGTAATTTCGCAGAGTGAGAAAGAAGTGGCAGATGAAATATTAGCATTTCAGCAAGATGAGTCAGTGGAGTTAGTGGTTTCGTATAGGCTCGACTGTGCGGGCAATGTACGTGTGGAGTACAATAATGACCATACATGCTTACCAAGTGATTGTGATACTGAAACAAGTGTCGAGCCACGTAGTTCATCATTCTTGTCGGACATGGGGCCACAAATCCCGTTGCCCGTAAAACATAGTAAAGGTAGTTGTCCAAGAACGGGTACTAAACATAATAACGTACACGGAAAATCATACCGCAGCATAGTAAAAAAACAATTATGAACAGATTTCCATTTAGTCCGCAGCAACATGACCGTGTAGTGTATAAGAAAAACTACGGATATTCAAAGGAGGACAAGGTGCAATAATTACAAAAACTGGTGTTTGCTCGTTTTAAGGATGCTCGATACAATTTGCAGGATGTGCGTGATAGTGACCTACTACGTCACGCACGTCAAATACGTGCGACATATATTACAATGATTTCAAGGGAAGTAGTGGATGGTTGCATAACTTCAAACAGTGCTACGGAATTGGAAGACGTAATGTAACGAAACTTCAAACAAAGTGTCAACTTAACGATGCACAGCATACTGCGGAATCGGCCAGAAAATTTATAGATGCGATAAAAGAACTTACCCCATCGTTCAGTAAGGAATTTGTTTCCGTCTCCAACCAATCGCGATTTGAGGAGGAAATGCGTATGAAAGGAGCCCTGGAAATTAGAAACCGAGAGAGTTCTATCAAGGAGAAGTAACATCAATGCCTTAACCCATTTGTATACAATTACGTCGACTGTTAATCTGGATGCTAAACTGGCTGAAGGATACTTACTGCGCTATGAGAAGTTTGATGTTCTCTGCCCCTTACAATTCTTTTCGTGTGCGTGATCTTGCAAGGGCAGTAAGGAATATTTACATCACAGAAAGCAAGAGTGGGAAAATGGACGTAAGAGAACTACAACTACGGTATGAGCAATGTTTTTGGTCGATAGCTGGTCAAATAAACTTTACTTTGCTTGATTCCTGGTCTGCATATAAAAATTATAC
Source organism: Schistocerca piceifrons (assembly GCF_021461385.2). NCBI lineage: Eukaryota > Metazoa > Arthropoda > Insecta > Orthoptera > Acrididae > Schistocerca > Schistocerca piceifrons. The sequence goes on along the minus strand of NC_060140.1, from coordinate 772,623,662 downwards.
TCCTCTACAGCAAACTATCCCTCCTGAAAAGTGTGTGACGTTGCAGTTCATACCGCCTGGAACAAATTCAGCCTCTGGATTTTTGTTTTTACTGTGTCTGTGAAACATTATCGCACTTAAAGGGTAGCCAGTTTCACGATAAGCTCCACGACTGACTGTTTCACATTCGGTTCCATGCCATCATATCTCATCAATTCTCATCATCCCGTTACATCAGTAAGATTCTCTATGTATTCTGTAGGAGTGGATACCTATCCGAACGTCCTGTACGATTTATAACTCCCAAGGAGTTCACCTTAGATCTTGATGGTGCAAATCTTTGTGTTCACTTTGGGACGCCATTTTTCATTCACGGTGCAAGTTAATGGTTTGTTTTGAACATTTCTTGAATGTCGGCGATGTCCGTTTTATGAAGTGCAATACTTACATCCCCTAGCAGATTGATCTCTGTACATCTCGGACATTCATTCGCTCTCCTAATGCGCAGGGTGAGTCATTAGCAGCTAATATTTCTCCTTTCATAATTACTAACATAACACTTTCAAATGAGCCTTATGAAAGACTGAACTTGCGACCTCGCACTCAAGAAGGTTCCATGTTAGCGATATTTTTGACAGTGAAGATTATTACTTTCAACAGGGTGGATTGCTGTCACACTTTGGACTTCAAGTGGGGGAACTCCTCAACTGCACATTCCCTTCCGGATCGACGGGACGAAGAGGAACTGCTTTGGAGTATCCAGCTTGTTCACTGGATTTAATCCATTAGAGTTTGTCTTTAGACTATTCTCAGAAACATAGTGTACTTCGCAAATCCACAAACATACACGGTCTAAGAGAGCAACTTGAGCAAGCCTGCTTAGCTGTTCCATTAGTAACAATCGAATTGGTACACGTCGCCTTATTCTATCTAAGGCGTTGTTGGCGATGCGTTGCTGCGGAAGGTGGTCATTTTGTCCCTATACGACCGTAAGTTAATGTATACGACACCAAAAACTTCTCATTTCATGTGTTTTAGCATTCTCGCTTCCCGCGCCCGGGTTCCTGGGTTCGATTCCCGGCGGGGTCAGGGATTTTCTCTGCCTCGTGATGACTGGGTGTTGTGTGCTGTCCTTAGGTTAGTTAGGTTTAAGTAGTTCTGAGTTCTAGGGGACTGATGACCATAGATGTTAAGTCCCATAGTGCTCAGAGCCATTTGAACCATGTGTTGTAATGAAAGGGATATTCAGTTTTAAAGAGTCTACACATTATTTTGGGACGCCCTCTATATGCGTAAAACGAAGCTGACACTGTAAAGTTAAAAGAATGGAAAACCGAAACTGTTTGTTCACTTGATCCTTAGATGATAATCAATGTCATACGCTTACCCATTCCAGTTGTATTCTTATTTCCGTTAACATCCTAATTAATTAATTTATTTTTCCTCATTAATTTCTTTATAATAACCTCTGCATTGATTCTGATTTAATAAGCGCATATGTCAGTGCGAGGAATCAAGAACAGCTGACACTATTTCCTTCAAAATATTAAGAGGCGAAGAGAAAGGAACGAAATGTAGAAATTACGATATCGAGGTCACTGGGTACAGAGTTTTAGTTCAGTTGAAAAATTGGAAGAAAGATGGAACGGCCTCTATGAAGGAACCGTCACAACTGTCATGTGAGGTATCTGAGGATTCGTAACAGTCTAGGCTTCATCAGTTCGCCACTTGAGAAAAAAAGGAGGAAAGGTAAAGAAAAGAGCTATGGCAGCTTCCCCACAGTATATTGTTAGAGGTATCAGATGGTTCAAATGGCTCTAACCACTATGGGACTTAACATCTGAGATCATCAGTCCCCTATACTTAGAACTACTTAAACCTAACTAACCTAAGGACATCACACACATCCATGCCCGAGGCAGGATTCGAACCTGCGACCGTAGGAGCAGCGCGGTTCCGGACCGAAGCGCCTAGAATCGCTCGGCCACAGCGGCCGACGTGTCTGTTACAGAAATACCGAACTTGACAAAGTGCTGATTTTTTTTTTTTGTGTGTTCTACACTCGTCATTTATAGCCCAAACTGACAGGACGATCGGTTTTCATCGTAGATCTCTGATCTTTTGTGCCAGACCGTTGTTCGCTACATTTACTTTACAAACAAGGGAAGGTTCCAGAAATCCTTTGTCGAACTCAAGAGAGTGAAGATATTTACATTGTTATGAATAAATGTTGTTATTTGTGTTGGTAATTATAATCATTCTGATAATAATGTATTATATGTACACACAACTCAGCCACAAGTACGCATTGTAATGAAGAAGACTGTTAAACACTGTTTACTAATAGTTTTTCTTTTGTATAGTTCCCTTCCCGATGTAAGAGAATATCGAGGCCGTAATATGGCCGGACTAAATGAAAACAATAAATAAATAAAACAAATTGACGCAATAAAAACTATGTAGACTAGTGTGTACCCATATAACTGGTTGTTTATGTATGAGAGGTTTCCTAAAATTTTAACTATCATCTTTGAAACGTGCACCGTCCTCTGTTGTCGAACTGTTAACGCCGCTGCCTTCAGTGCTAAAAGACCTTGTTTTGGTTCTCAGTACCTATTTGAATTTTTCAGTGGTAGGGAGAGTCTGAATCGTGAGGCCAAATGAGGAGCTGCTCGAATAAACAGGCAGAACGATCACCAGGATTCATCCATTGGCAATAACGGCTGGAGGGATTGGCGACATGCTGATCACATGTTCCATGACCATGGATCGCTCATCATACTAGCTTGTAGGCAGCAGTCGATCGGAACAGACCTACGAGCTAATCCCTGAATGGTGTTTGCGTTTCCACCTTAAAAGCATTGTGTTCCAAGCATGAAACTTGGTGAGGGTAATGGCAGCCTACATATTCGCCCTTCAGTGTGGCACGTCTCAGGAATGGATAGTCTAGCAGTCAGCTTGCGTTATGCGACCGCTTTTCCGGAAGCAGTCACGTAATTTACGCAAATTCATGATGAAAGACCTGTTTGGTCAGAACATTTAATTGATGCTGAGGAATATGGTAAACAGTAGTACTAAAGGTGGTCAGTAACTGACTAATCCAACTTTGTTCTTCTTTTACTCTTAGTAGAGTCAGCTGCCTCCCCTAGAGATAATTAGCAGAAGGCCTGCCGACGGAGAGGTGAGCGTCAATAGCCCATCACCTTTTGTAGTGCACCTGTGACGTCCAGCTTTGTTCTGAACGAACACAAATAGGACCTCCTGTGGCACAGGCACAAACGCCCGGTGAAAACATTTTACAAAGTGGTAGTGGAATGAGAATGTTTGTCTTTTAGCAGAAGGTACTATTATGTTCAAATGTAGAAACCTCACTGTTTCTCACAAAGCTCTTGACACCAATGCTCAACATGTCGAAGACGGACTGAAGTCCCACGTTTTGAGCTTTTGGTAATGTGAGACACCACTGCAAAAATGCATGCAAAAATTTAGACAACATAGTCTACGGAGAGCAGCGACCTGATGCTATTAAGTTAAAATGAACAGCAGGGATCACAAAAATATTTATTTATTTACTGGATTCTGCTTATGTAAAAGCCATCTTCAGAATTTTTGGCCCCCTGTGGATAGTGCTGGCGGCTCCTCGGTTTTCTCGTGATACCACGATCGTACACTGGCTCAGGGGGCCAAAAATTCTGAAGATGGCTTTTACACAAGTCGAAACCAGCAAATAAACATATAGTTTTTCTATCTCGACTGTTCATTTTAACTTAAATGTTTATGCAATGAAACAACCTTCAGCATCGGTTAACATAAATAAACTACAAGTTAGGGAGAGACACGGGATGGTGACAGTGAAGACCATCTCATTGGTCACAGAGAGAGAGAGAGAGAGAGAGAGAGAGAGAGAGAGAGAGAGAGAGACAGAGAGAGAGAGGGAGAGAGAGAGGAGAGAGAGAGGAGAGAGAGAGAGAGAGAGAGAGAGAGAGATGGAAGCGACTTTTTTCTGTGGAAGATGGTGTGATGTACGAAATTGTTTAACCAGTTGGAGGAAGACAGATTAGTGTTTCCTAGGAGCATTTTTATCGGTTGGTGCTCGGAAATTTTAAAGCCCAGTCAGTCTGTATTTAGCAAGAGACACAAACATAGGAATTAGAGGTTTGCTTTTTATTAAGAGTCGATCAGAAGTGACTCAGTCCGGGAGCCTATATCACCAGTTCTACGCTGAGAACCGCTATCGATTCTGCTGGCCTGAACCAATCTGTTGTGGACTGAGAAAAATTTCGGTCTGATTTTAGTTCTGCCAATGATTGATTCTGCAGCCACTTAAGCATCCACCAGCAAATCTGTTGTGAGATCGAGCCGCAACTGTGATAAATGTGTAGGGGCATTAAAGCCATTTTATAGTAATTGGTTACTTCTGTTAGGAATTGAAGTCGTCGGGACATTTATATCTATGATTAATGATACTCTTTGTAAGACATAACACGTTGTAAACTCTTTGTTATATGTATGTTCTGTGACTGTTAAGTAAAGTGTTGCGTTAAGCCTGCAAATCGTTGCTTACTACTGTGATTCACGACATAAGCACATCCACCGTTCATAAACACGTTTTTCTGCGTGGCTACTTAGAAGGGGAGCCAAAGTTTCTAGCTGATGGTATTGCTGTAGTCTCTGATACATATGAAGAAACCAAGAGAATCCTTACCGCACTCATTGCCGATAAAACAGAATTACATAAGCTCACATGGACTATTTAGAATCTATAAAACCCGTTCAATTTTCGAATTCAGAATCTCTTAATTCTACATTTATCGAGTGCAACCACCGCATCCAAGCTTTGCGCGCGCTCGGTTAAGACGTAAATGTTTAAGGCGCGTGTCCACTAGCAAGTAACTTCCGCAACTAGTTGCTGAAGTGTTTACATTAGTACGAAAACTTGCGCAAGTTGACTTCTGCAAGTCGCTTCGGTAAGTTAATTTCACGAACTTGCTGCAAGTATTTGCGAAAGTTTATCCACTACAGTTCGCGTTGTGAGAGAGGCAAGTTGAAGATTACAATGTCGTGTGCACAAACCAGAGCAGCCGCCAGTATTGTTGTATTGTTAGTGTTAAAGAAAAAGCGTGGCGAAAAACCAAAAGTTAAGAAAAAGAGAAGTGTTTGGGTAAAGAAATGGATACAGTGGTGTTCATGCTTAAGTTTCGAAGAAACACTACTGAACGAACTGATATCAGAGGACTTTTCTCAGATTAAAAACTTTCTGAGAATGTCTTTTGCAAGTTTTGAACACCTCTTGTCAATTATAGAATCAAATATTTGGAAACAGGACACAAATATGCGGCAAGCTATATCACCAAGAGATATAAGCAGAAAAATACAAAACAGTTATCTTGTGGATGATGAACTTGGGCAGTATCAGAAATAATAAGTACTTTCTCTGATGTGTGTGCAGATGAAACTGCTTTCACCTGTCATCCAAGAATTAGTTATAGTTTCATCTTCCTCAGATATTTTCAGTATTGCCTTTTGTATTATCCTCCTTAATTTTTTTCGACTTGACATTTGTGTTAATAACCTCAATTCCGATGCCACATAGTCTCCAAACACCTGATGTTCATCAACAGGTTTGTGCATCGCTTCTAATGCCTTGTTTAGAACAGTGTCAGAATTTTCCTCGGTATTTTTTTCTTTTCAAAATTCTTCTTTCCTGTGCTTTTTCCTGGACTGTATCTGTCTCACACTCATGATCTTCCCTGGCTTTTTCTAATCCCTAAAATAAATATTGCAATGTAATATTTATCTTCAAAAGGATAAATTTCAGATATAATTTTGTTTTCTATAATTTTACGTACCTTCAACAGAAGAAGAATGGTTGCAAATCGTTACTGGTTTTGAGAATAGATGGGATTTTCGCAACTGTATTGACGCTATGGATGGAAAACATATAGTCATACAGGCTCCCAAGAAAGAAGGCAGTGTGTACTTTAATTATAAAGGGAACCACAGTATTGTGCTATTGACACTGATTGGACCTGACTACAGAGTTATATACTTCGATGTGGGCAGTAATGGTAGAATATGTGATGGTGGAGTTTTTAATAATTGTAGACTGTCAGAATGTCTTGAGTCTAATTCTTCGAATGTACCAGTCCCTCGAAATTTACCTGGTAAAACTGTGCAGATACCTTACGTCATTGTTGCTGATGATACATTTGCTCTAAAAAATTATATTATGAAGCCCTACCCTTTAAGAGGCCAACCAGTGCAAAATCGTGTGTTTAACTATCGGCTCTCTAGAGCAAGATATGTGTCTTAAAACTTTTTTTTTTTTTTTGCTTATATGCACACGTTTTCGAGTATTACGAACGCAAATTCTTCTAAACCAAGAGAAATCGAGGCAAATTGCCATAGCGATTTGTGCTCTTCACAGCTTTTTACTCACAGAAGAGAGTAGAAATTCCGTTTATGCCGAATATACCGCTGGAACCAATAAACATACATAATTGGCCACAAATGCCAAGAAAGTCAGAAATGAATTCACAAACTACTTTGTTTCACCAGAAGGGGAAGCAGCCTGGCAATACAGACGCCTTTAAATTTCAATTGATTTCGGATGAGAGTGTAAACATAAATACATCTGTAATAAAAGTAATCAAAGAATTCTCATTTACTTTTATGTAAGTCGTCTGAACTTTGTCCACTTCTTCTTTTCTTCGATTTATTTAGTTCTTGATTATACTGCGTACGCAAATCATGGATTTTTTCCCGTATTTCTGGCTCTGTAGAGTCGAATTCTGACGCAATAATTTCCCGAGCGTCTTGTTTTTTTTAACCGATTTTTAAAATCCATGTGTTATGTGTCGCACAACACGGGAAAACACTCCACTCGCTGAATAAGTCATTGTGTTTTTTCACTCGTCCACACGAACTTCAAGACTGACATTTCGTACTGTACACACTTCTGCAAGTTCCGAAAATACTTCCCGCAACTGGCAAGTCGAGCAAGTAATTGCAGCAAGCTAAGGGGAACCGTTCACACTAGCCTGCGAAAGCTACTTTTCCAAGTTGACGAAACTTACGGATGTCAACTTGCTGCGGGTGTTTACACATGCAAAGAACTTGCAGATGTAGCTTCTGCAAGCGACTTGCGGAAGTTTACTTGCTAGTGGACACGCGCCTTTACGCTCGCGTGCTAGCACCATAAATTCTCAAAACGTTTCCTGATTATATCTGCCGACGCTGACTCATCCATGTCAAGTAAACCGGTCTTTCAGAAGGGGACACACTCCAGTTCATGTAATTTATAGGCACAGAAACAGACGCAGAGCTTTCTTCACCCAAGATTCGTTGTGACAATAAAACGTTGACTTACACTCCCACAGCTGCAGCCCTTCACGTCCGCGCTCATCAGAAACAAACATTACCCAAGGACAGTAAAAACTACGGTTCATTTTGCGAAGAACATGGCCATAGAGCCCAAGAACCTATCAGAGTTACTGACCTCACTAAAGAAAGCAGAGGCCGCAGCTCGTGGTCGTGCGGTAGCGTTCTCGCTTCCCACGCCCGGGTTCCCGGGTTCGATTCCCGGCGGGGTCAGGGATTTTCTCTGCCTCGTGATGACTGGGTGTTGTGTGCTGTCCTTAGATTAGTTAGGCTTAAGTAGTTCTAAGTTCTAGGGGACTGATGACCTAAGATGTTAAGTCCCATAGTGCTCAGAGCCATTTGAACCATTTTAAAGAAAGCAGAAACTGATACTTACCGATGTTGTCTATGCCTAACCAGAGAACATAAAATGTCAGAGTGCGGGAAGAAGGGTAGGGCATTTTCTGCTAATTGTAAAAAAACACATCACAAGTCGACATGCGTCGAAGGTAAGACGTGTAAGAAAGCAGCACAGAACAACGTCACTTCTATCAGTGAAATAGACGCAATTATACCTACCTTTACCTTCTTGTAAACTGCTCATGTGCACATCGTAGGACCAACATGACTAAGTAAACTCACTCGATGAGTGCCAGAAGATGGAAGCCAAGCAACCGTCATAGTAAGGTCATTAATAGATGATTTGAAATTACCTGCCCTGGACCAATTGTAACAGTGTTTGCACGTCCGAATCTCGTACTAGCTCCTCACAATGGCGTAACCTTGCCAGCTTCGAAATTAGAGGAGTGTTGACTAACTCTACGACTTACATCAACGCGTGTGGAAGTGAGCCCTACTTCAAGCCTCAGCCCAGAGTTCCACAACATATTAAGAATGTAACACAAGTCTGCACACTACTGTTAGCTGATCCACAGATTCCCAAGAAGATATGCCCATCGAGTTTTTAACTGGTAGTGATCACTACTGGAAGATCGTCACCGATGATTTACCTATTCGTATTTCTAAACCCATTGTTCTGTTTCCCACCAAATTCGGTTGGATCCTCAGCAGCTGCAGATCTGGCTGTTGTTAACAAACGCCCACAGATGACCACTTGAGACGACTGTGGGATCTAGATTCTATTGGCATGACTGCGCATTATGATACGGTAAAGACTAAGAAAGATTTTTCCCTCATTCACGAATTTCAGGCATCTTATCTTGTGCAGGATCATCGAAGAATCGTTCGTCTTCCTAAGAAACAAAATGTTATTTTATATTCTACTAACTGACTGAACGCAGAAAGAAGATTTTGAAGTTTACATAAAAGACTTCTTAGCAACGATTCCTTAAAGAACACTTACCACCATCTAATGTTGGAGTCCATTACAGAGAACCATGTAGAACTCGCTCTTCCTGAAGATACAAGGGACAGTTGATAAAATAAAGTGGAGGATCGTTTTTGAGCGTCTTCTCACGAGATCAACGCTCCCCTTCTCAACAGTTTAGAGGCGGAACCAAATCTTCTGCCTGAAACACTTGCTGCTCTGATTCGGTTTCGAATACTCCCCGTGGCTCTTATTAGCGATATTACGCAAGCATCTCTGCAACTTACCTTGCACAAAGGCGACAGGGACTTGGCAAGATTTCTATGGCATGAAGTTTTTGAAGATAGTCACAGGAATTAGCATAAGACGAGGAAGTAACGATTTACCTTTTCAGTATACTTCCATTGGGCCTGACATGCAGTCCATTCCTGCTTTCCGCAACGCTGAAAGAACATGCTTCTAAACATGAGAACACATTTCCTGTCGCTGCACAGGTACTAGCCACCAACAATGTTTACATGGATGACTTCGCGTTTGGTGCTGATGACGACAGTGAAGCTACAGCTATGTATTATGAACTAACGCCCCTTAAGAAACTATTGAACTTTCAGTTGACGAAATGGGCCACTACTTCAGATCAGTTACACGACATATGGAGAACCGCAGGATGAGAGATGACTACATCAACTCAAGTTTTACGCGTATACTGGAACACTGCAATGGACAGCTTCTACATCAACACTGATGATGTCACAGAAAAATTATCTGATGAACCTACCACCAAAAGGAAACTATAACTATTACAGACTGCAGTGAACTTTACGATCCACTAGCAGTATTCTCTTCTGTGTCAGTCATGGCAAAGCTGTTATTCCAAGAAGCCTGGTGCAGGGGAAGTGACTGGGATGTTCTGCTATTCAACAATATGGTAGCCCAGTGGAATACTTGGGTGTCTAATTTACCTCCATTGTATTGCATTCGTATCCCACGTCGGATTTCAACTACCAAAGATCGCGACGTTCAGATTCACGTATTTTGCGGTGCTACACAACGAGCGTATGGCGCAGCTCTGTTCCTCCGCAGTGTTTTGCAAGGCGCCACAATCATTCACTTGGTCTGTAGCAAGAACAGAGTAGCACCTGTCAGAAGGATAACACTGTCACGTCTCAAACTTATAGGTACACTTGAGGGAACACTATTACTAAGATATTTCTGCACAATTCCGGGGTACGACATTACTCAGGCAATGTTGTGGACGGACACTGCAGTGATCATAAGCTGGATAGGCAGTGATGAGAATCATGTGGAACACAGAGACAGAAATTCATACATATACGACCCCCAGTCAGTGGAGACATTTTCCTGGAAGTGGTAACCCAGCGGATCACCTAACACGGGGGCTTCTTGGAAATCAAATTTTGGCCATCTGGTACTCCAAATTTGCGTCATGACCTCCCGGAAGAAAGATGGAATGTAAAACATGTTATGCTATTTACTGTACTTCCCAATATCATAGAAATTTCCAAGTTCAGCTCCTACTGGAGACTAATTCCAACAACCGGCTAGATCCTTCGCTTCATACGTAAGATTCGTCACGAAGATAAGCTTTCTGGAGAGCTGCCAGCAATCAAGCTCGCACATGCACGCACTTACTGGATCAAACGTTAGTGCTTCACGCGGGAATTCCATGCACTTCATGACAGTAACCCGATCCCCCCAAGGCTCTAAAATTGGACGCTTTAATCCATTCCTTGAAGGCGGACTCTTCGTCTGGGAGGTAGACTACAGTTTGCAGACCTCACCAGTAAGAAACAACATCTATTACATGTAGATGGTTCACATCGCTTCACGAGACTCCTCGTACTTTAAACACATATTGATCTCAATCATCTTGGTGTCAGAATTTTCTTATACAAACTTCGTCAAGAATTTTGGATACTTAAAGGTCGCCAAATCATTAGGAGAGTCCTGCACTCATGTTTATCATGCAAGATCATGAGGACTTCAAGATGAAAATAATTGAAGCTCCTCTACCGACACATCGGATGAGACCATCTAAGCCTTTTACTCTCACTGACATTGATTCTGCTGGCCCCCATGATCTGGATGATCATGGGAAAAGCCTGTATAACACTCCCAACTTGCGCAGCAACACGTGCAGTACATTTAGAGCTCTGTTCCAATACGAATACAAACGCATTTTTGATGGTTTTAGAGAGATTTTCAAGTAGACATGAATTTCTGCACACTTTCTACACCGACAATGCAAAGACCTTTCAGGCTGTGAACAAAAAATTATAGGAACTATGGAACTCACCAACCGCCAAAGAGACCCATCGCTTCCTCGCCAAAAACTGAATCACTTGGAAGTTCATTGCACCAAATGCGCCTTGGTGGGGACGACGGTGGGAGGGGATGGTGTGCACCGTCAAGCGATGCTTACTGAAGGTATTTGGACGATCTTGTCTAACTGCAGAGCAGCTCTGTATCATCTTGGTCAGCACTGAAGCTTCAGTAAACTCAAGGTCAATCTCTTCAGGAGATGACACAGAACCTCCAACACCAGCACATTTTTTGATTGGTGAAGACCTGTTAAATGTCCCCACTGGACCGGAACCTACCGTTACACACAGTCCGGCCAAAGAATTTAAACTACAGCAAAATCTAACAGACGACTTTTGGAAAAGGCGGACCAATAGGTATCTCATGTAGCTTAGGAGCAAGGATGGGGAGGATGTTGGGAACTGAGGCCCCTGGTACATTTATACCTCTGATTAATGATACTCTTTGTAAGACATAACATATTGTAAACTCTTTGTTATGTGTATGCTCCGTGACTGTTAAATACAGTGTTGTGTTAAGACTGCAAATCGCTGCTTGTTACTGTGATTCAAGACAACTTCAATTTTCACTCAGAAAATTGACGTCAATGAACAGTGTGCTTTCAACTTCATCCGCAGATGAGACACATTCTCTTCTGTAGCACTACCTGTGTCCAAAAACACGTAACACTAATTTTAACGAAATAAATCAAAGCAATTGTGGTTTGTGTCCCAGTTCTAGTCGTAAGTTTCCCCAGTTATTGTTTTGGAGGGTACCCCAATATTATTGTGAAACCTACTAGGCTTGTCTTCCAGTTTTAAAACTAAGCCCAGTTGCAGTTTGTTTTAGAATCCTGTATTTGGGTGTTGATGGAACGTTTCACCTGCAAGGTCACCTCATTGTCATACTGGAAATGTCTGTCACACAGTGATTTCTGTGTTTGAGGAGGAGGGAGAAGTCACTGATTTACATGTGATGAGAATAAAGGGTGAGGCAGAAGTAGATAGTCCAAAGTAGCAACATGTGTGATGGTGTCCTCTGCAGATTGAGCTGAGAAGCCTCCGTGAAGCAAAACCGCCCACTTGGACCTCTTCACTCGATGAATCGCCTTAATAGCTTCCCATAACCTACTGGGGCCGTTCGCCCTTACGGATAGAGTCTGTTGGTCTCGCACCTTAGCGGGCCCAATAGCCTCTCAGCATCAGCTAGTCAAATAATGATTACTTTTTCTGCTTTCTAGGGGATGGTGAATACACAAACATCCACTATCTGCTTTGTTCCTTTGTTTCAGGGTCGTAGTGATACAAAACAGCTCTAGTGCACTGTGGCTAGGCAGGTAAAGAAGTGATCTGGACTGGCCCGACACAGCTGCAACTTTACGTTGCTGGCATTTTGAATGGATGTGACTTGCTGCGGAATCTAGCAGGTGGCAACATGTGTCACTTGAGACCTTACGTTTTCACGGCGATTCAAGAGTTTATATTGCTCTCTGTTGTTGAGCTGAGTGCAGTCGTTTACGGAACACGACATTTCGAGAGCGTGCCTCACCGCCATCTTCAAGTGACACATGTCGTATGAGCGTGTTGCTACGTCATGTCACATTTATACCTTTGTCGCTCCACATCCGTTTCCTTAGTAAGAGGCCGCACGCCACGCCGGGTGGAGTGGTGGGAGAACGCTATCGCGGAATACTGGGCGCGAACTCCGGTCTCTTTGAGTGCTTCTGCGAATCCGTCGGGTGTGGAAGTCTCTCTCTCGGCTGATGACGTGACACCATTTGGTTGAGAGCTGAGTTGAACGCTTTACTGAGAGTGAAGCCGCTGTCTCTCTTGACCAGCCTATCGGCCATTCATATTTAGACAGCTTCCTTTAGAAAACAATCACAAGACAACGATGTCCGTGCGAGGCAAACAACTTATGCGTCTTGCCGCACCTCGACTTTTCCTCTAAATCAACTTCTGTAAGTCCCATATAAAATGTGAGAGACTATCTGGAACAGCGGCTGAAATGTAGCATCGTCAGTGAATGGCTTCAGTTTGATATGGCTTAGCTGAGAAACCTTGCGGACTCTTCCTCGCCAAACCGCGGCCGTTATTAAGGCTATAGGAGTGGTCACGCGTGGTATTAACGCAATGTCTCCTGCGGAAGGATTAATTTTTTCTGCCGATGTGGACGTACACTGCCGCCTCCAACCCGCATTTTAATAATCACAACAATTCTCTTTTCTTCCTTTTACAAATTTAGCACCTTTTCTCTCTTCTTCATTTTTCCTCACTGTCATTACTTTACTTTTTTTCTAACTACACTCCTGGAAATGGAAAAAAGAACACATTGACACCGGTGTGTCAGACCCACCATACTTGCTCCGGACACTGCGAGAGGGCTGTACAAGCAATGATCACACGCACGGCACAGCGGACACACCAGGAACCGCGGTGTTGGCCGTCGAATGGCGCTAGCTGCGCAGCATTTGTGCACCGCCGCCGTCAGTGTCAGCCAGTTTGCCGTGGCATACGGAGCTCCATCGCAGTCTTTAACACTGGTAGCATGCCGCGACAGCGTGGACGTGAACCGTATGTGCAGTTGACGGACTTTGAGCGAGGGCGTATAGTGGGCATGCGGGAGGCCGGGTGGACGTACCGCCGAATTGCTCAACACGTGGGGCGTGAGGTCTCCACAGTACATCGATGTTGTCGCCAGTGGTCGGCGGAAGGTGCACGTGTCCGTCGACCTGGGACCGGACCGCAGCGACGCACGGATGCACGCCAAGACCGTAGGATCCTACGCAGTGCCGTAGGGGACCGCACCGCCACTTCCCAGCAAATTAGGGACACTGTTGCTCCTGGGGTATCGGCGAGGACCATTCGCAACCGTCTCCATGAAGCTGGGCTACGGTCCCGCACACCGTTAGGCCGTCTTCCGCTCACGCCCCAACATCGTGCAGCCTGCCTCCAGTGGAGTCGCGACAGGCGTGAATGGAGGGACGAATGGAGACCTGTCGTCTTCAGCGATGAGAGTCGCTTCTGCCTTGGTGCCAATGATGGTCGTATGCGTGTTTGGCGCCGTGCAGGTGAGCGCCACAATCAGGACTGCATACGACCGAGGCACACAGGGCCAACACCCGGCATCATGGTGTGGGGAGCGATCTCCTACACTGGCCGTACACCACTGGTGATCGTCGAGGGGACACTGAATAGTGCACGGTACATCCAAACCGTCATCGAACCCATCGTTCTACCATTCCTAGACCGGCAAGGGAACTTGCTGTTCCAACAGGACAATGCACGTCCGCATATATCCTGTGCCACCCAACGTGCTCTAGAAGGTGTAAGTCAACTACCCTGGCCAGCAAGAGCTCTGGATCTGTCCCCCATTGAGCATGTTTGGGACTGGATGAAGCGTCGTCTCACGCGGTCTGCACGTCCAGCACGAACGCTGGTCCAACTGAGGCGCCAGGTGGAAATGGCATGGCAAGCCGTTCCACAGGACTACATCCAGCATCTCTACGATCGTCTCCATGGGAGAATAGCAGCCTGCATTGCTGCGAAAGGTGGATATACACTGTACTAGTGCCGACATTGTGCATGCTCTGTTGCCTGTGTCTATGTGCCTGTGGTTCTGTCAGTGTGATCATGTGATGCATCTGACCCCAGAAATGTGTCAATAAAGTTTCCCCTTCCTGGGACAATGAATTCACGGTGTTCTTATTTCAATTTCCAGGAGTGTATATGAGAGATTTATATTTAGTAACCGTTAATAAAGTACTTTATGTGAACCTCGCCAGGCCGTAAATGCCCAAGGGATATCTACCAGCCGCCTTGCGGCTTCTTGCGGATGCGGTATGGAGCAACATACGTCAGCGCATTGCTCTCCACGCCGTTTCGGAGGCTTTCCAGACAGCGGAGCCGCTACTGCTCCGTCAAGTAGCTCCTCAGTTAGCGTTACGATGCTGAGTCAAACCCGTACCAGACCTCCCACCAAGGAAAAATCCTTGGCAGTACCGAGAATCGAACCCTTGTCCTCCGCTTGGCAGCCATCTGCGTTGACCGCTCAGCAACGGAGACAGACTTAAAGCACCATCGCTTGAACTTTATCTCAGATGAAACAAGTGTAGATTAGCGATCATGGTTTGAAAGACCATTCACCGGAGGGGGATGAAAACATACAAACAATATGGCTATTCCAAGAAATTTAGAAGGATATTGTAAGTAGGCTGTATAGGTTTTCTTTGTTGGTAACGCCACGTAGCGCTCTGTATGAAAATCACTGGCTGTGCTGCGTGCAGTCTGTGGCTAGTTTGCATTGTTGTTGGCTATTGTAGTGTTGGGATGTTGGCTGTTAACAGCGCGTAGCATTGCGCAGTTTGAGGTGAGCCGCCAGCAGTGGTAGATGAGGGGAAGTGAGATGGCGGATTTTTGAGAGCAGATGATCTGGACGTGTGTCCATCAGAAACAGTACATTTGTAATAATGGATGTCATGAACTGCTATATATATTATGACCTTTGAACACTATTAAGGTAAATATATTGTTGTTCTGTATCAAAATCTTTCATTTGCTAACTATGCCTATCAGTAGTTAGTGCCTTCAGTAATTTGAATCTTTTATTTAGCTGGCAGTAGTGGCGCTCGCTGTATTGCAGTAGTTTGAGTAACGAAGATTTTTGTGAGGTAAGTGATTTGTGAAAGGTATAGGTTAATGTTAGTCAGGGCCATTCTTCTGTAGGGATTATTAAAGGTCAGATTGCGTTGCGCTAAAAAATATTGTGTGTCAGTTTAAGCACAGTCATGTATAATTGTTCAAAGGGGACGTTTCAATATTTTTATGTACAGGCATTGAACAAAAATATGGAAAGAAGACGAACATATTACCATGGCTCATACAGTGTTGGAAAACCGCTGGTACTTAAATCAGCATCCACACGTCTCGGAATGGATAAATGCAAGTCATGTATGGTATTTAAGGGTCTTTGTGTCATACTTTCTGCAAAATGCTGAAAGTTAAGATAATGATGACTGAGGCGGATAGCGGCCAGGCGCTCTCCTCTCATAAATGGACCACAGAGACTGAATAATATTGAAATCAGGTGGCTCAGGTGGTCAGAGGAGATACGACAACTCCTTTTCGTGCTCATAAAATCATTGCAAAAACAGACATAATGTCTGATGGGATAACCGCAATCAGTGGTTTTACAATGTTACCTATAATCCGTCTTGACTGAATAAAATGTTTATTCATATGACCGGTTTCGGTTCCTCTAGAAACATCTTCAGATCTGTAGCGATAATGATACTAATTTACTATTTTACGAATGCAAACCTTTCTCATTCTGTCCAATCACCATCAAATGTACCAGAACATACCTGCAATTTCGGTTACAGGAGTAACCCGTCCACACACCGCAAACTTCACATGCTGCGTCAAATAAAATTGGTTGGCAAAATGCACGTAATTTATATTAATTAAAACGCTATTACCGACAGGTGCCGTCTGGTACATTTGTTACATTACATATGCACATACTGCATTAAGTTAATTTTAGTAATTTACTTTTATCTCTAAAAATACTTAATTAAAATCTGTATATGTCAAGGTCAAAATCTATACTTGTCAAAATTAAAATACACAGTAAAATATCATTTTTATACGATCTAAAAATAAAGGGTGATTTCTATACCCATGGCGCTGGTGTAGTCTTGTTTTCCTCCATGGCCTGCTTCCGTGGTTCCCGCCATTTCGGTGTTGTGCCGCGAGCCGTTCAGTCGTCTGACGTCCATCGCCGTGGGTAAGAGGGCCGTGCAGGAGGGCGCCGTCAACGACGCCAGGCGCAGCACGCATCTTCCAGCTTCCCCATCATGCATCAACTCTCAGCCCTAGGCCTGAACCTCCACACGCAACAGGTGTCATCTCAGTAAGTCGTCCTAAATACTGAAAAAGGCGTTATGACTGAACTCGCGTTGCTCGTTGATGGCGATGGACGTCAGACGGTGATGGCCGGCTCGCGGCACAACACCGAAATGGCGGGAACCACGGAAGCAGGCCATGGAGGAAAACAAGACTACACCAGCGCCATGGATATAGAAATCGCCCTTTGTTTTTAGATTGTATAACAATGATATTTTACTGTGTACTTTAATTTTGACAAGTATAGATTTTAACCTTGACATATACAGATTTTAAATTAGTATTTTTAGAGATAAAAGTAAATTACAAAAATTAACTTATTGCAGTATGTGCATATGTAATGTAGCAAATGTACCAGACGCCACCTGTCGCTAATAGTGTTTTAATTAATATAAATTAAGTGCATTTTGCCAACCAATTTTATGTGACGCAGCATGTGAAGTTGCTGAGTGTGGGCGGGTTACTCCTGTAACCGAAATGGCGGGTACGTTCTGGTACATTTGATGGTGATTGGAGAGGATGAAAAAGATTTGCGTTCGTGAAATAGTAAATTAGTATCATTATCGCTACAGATCTGAAGATGGTTCTAGAGGAACCGAAACCGGTCATATGAATAAACATTCTATGCAAACAAGACGGATTATACGTAACCTCATAAAATCAGTCCTGGGCTACGCGAGCTGTGTGAACAGAGGCCCTATCGTCTCGGAACACAGCATTACCTTTGGGGAAGAAACATCGTATCATTCGATGGCCCTGAGCATCCAAAATGGTGACATCAACCTTGGCGGTAATGTGACCTTACAGAGTAGCAATGTAGTCTGCGGAATATCACGACACGGCTGCTCAGATCAACAGCGAACCGCCACCATGTGTCACATAAACTCGGCCAGTAGCTCGAAACAGTGTGAGAAACAAACTCATCCGACCAAATGACTGTCTTCCCTTGCTCCTTAGTCAAGGTTTTATGGCTTCGGTTCCACGTTATCCCGCTACGGCCATTTGCATCACTAGTGAATGCTTTTGGAATTCCAGCTGGCGCTGCTATTTCTTGCTAATGGAGCCCCCTTTGTGTTGTTTTTAAGCTGACAAGATTCGCAACTGCGACATTCAGTTCCGCAGTGACTTTTGCAGCTGCTGACCTCTTAAATGACCGTCCGTCACGTGCACCCAACACACAATTTCGCCCGCTTTGTGACTTAGCGGATGATGGTTTTCCGCTTTCCCTGCGGTATAAACCTGTGATAAGGTGCCTTTTGAAACACCAAAGGCGTCGGCTACCGCCACGGAAGCGTTCATCGTACCAGTGCCAACCATTTTCCGGCTTTCAAATTCACTTAACTCTGAAATAATGCACTCATATCGACACAACAACACTCTTCCGATCACGACTGACATTTGCAACATGTTGACGAAAGTGCACAAGTGCCGTTCGTGGTCCGTTACAACAGTGCGACCTGCATGCTTGCCTAATATCTGCTTTCATGTTCAAGCACGCATTTCCTGCGGTGTTTCCACGTTTTTATGCAGTCCCTGCATATTTCCTAACTTCTCTTCGGAAAATAAAAACTTTTTCACAACCATTCATTCTTAATTAGCAATTATTTGTAAAGGCAAGTAAATAAATTGACCATTGGGTGAGTGAATGGCAGCCGTGTGGTGTGACAGTGACAAGGAAAGCGTCTTAACGACGGCACTAAGAAGGCTCAAAAAAACGTCGCGCGTGACGAAAGCTGATATAGAAGAAAACTTTCTGTTCCTGTTAAATTTGGTTATTTCGTTTACCAACAACGAGCACGACGTAGGAAGTCACTATCATTAGAAAGAATGTGTTAGACAATAGCAAATTTAGTGCAAGAGTATTCTTATACGAGGTGTTGTAACAAAACATAAAAGAAGGAATTACACTTACTGGCCATTAAAATTACACGCCACGAAGATGACGTGCTACAGACGCGAAATTTCACCGACAGGAAGAAGATGCTGTGATATGCAGATGATTAGCTTTTCAGAGCATTCACACAAGGTTGGCGCCGCTGGTGACACCTACAACGTGCTGACATGAGGAAAGTTTCCAAGAGATTTCTCATACACAAACAGCGGTTGACCGGCGTTGCCTGGTGAAACGTTGTTGTGATGCCTCGTGTAAGGAGGAGAAATGCGTACCATCACGTGTCCGACTTTGATAAAGGTCGGATTGTAGCCTATCTCGATTGCGGTTTATCGTATCGCGACATTGCTGCTCGCGATGGTCGAGATCCAATGACTGTTAGCAGAATATGGAATCGGTGGGTACAGGAGGGTAATACGGAACGCCGTGCTGGATCCCAACGGCCTCGTATCACTAGCAGTCCAAATGACAGGCATCTTATCCGCATGGCTGTAACGGATCGTGCAGCCACGTCTCGATCCCTGAGTCAACAGATGGGGACGTTTGCAAGACAACAACCATCTGCACGAACAGTTCGACGACGTTTGCATCAGCATGGACTATCAGCTCGGAGACCATGGCTGCGGTTAGCCTTGACGCTGCATCACAGACAGGAGCGCCTGCGATGGTGTACTCAACGACGAACCTGGGTGCACGAATGGCAAAACGTCATTTTTTCGGATGAATCCAGGCTATGTCTACAGCATCATGATGGTCGCATTCGTGTTTGGCGACATCGCGGTGAACGCACATTGAAGCGTGTATTTGTCATCGCCATACTGGCGTATCACCCGGCGTGATGGTATGGGGTGCCATTGGTTACACGTCTTGGTCACCTCTTGTTCGCACTGACAGCACTTTAAACAATGAACGTTACATTTCAGAAGTATTATGACCCGTGGCTCTACTCTTCATTCGATCCCTGCGAAACCCTACATTTCAGCAGGATAATGCACGATCGCACGTTGCAGGTCCTGTACGGGCCTTTCTGAATGCAGAAAATGTTCGACTGCTGCCCTGGCCAGCACATTCTCCATATCTCTCACCAATTGAAAACGTCTCGTCAAAGCTGGCCGAGCAACTGGCTCGTCACAAAACGCCAGTCACTACTCTTGATGAACTGTGGTATCGTGTTGAAGCTGCATGGGCAGCTGTACCTGTACGAGCCATCCAAGCTCTGTTTGACTCAATGCCCAGGCTTATCAAGGTCGTTCTGGGTACTAATTTCTCAGGATCTATGCACCCAAATTGGGTGAAAATGTAATCACATGTCAGTTCTAGTAAGATGTATTTGTCCAATGAATACCCGTTTATCATCTGCATTTCTTCTTGGTGTAGCAATTATAATGGCCAGTAGTGTATTTAAGAAACATTGCATCAATTTCCTTCTAATTTCATTAACCATCGATGACAGCTGCGATTTTCCTGTGAGAACTGCTCAAAATCTGTTTGTGTAATTTTTGATACGAGAAGATAAGTGTCTCAAGAAATGTCATCAGGATCGTCATTTCCGGGTCGCTGTCCGCAGCAGTTTACAAATACTTGTAAGCAGTGAGCTAGCAAAACAGCGGAGCCTTGCAGTCAGAGGGGAAAAGATCGGTGTCAAGCGCCCTCTCTTATCACGTGCGATAAAGGCCAGTCGATCAAAGTGCGGGCGTAAGCTACGAAGAGCGCAGCTGATGTGGAGTAAAACTGCATTCATGTGCTGCGAGAAGGGCAAACAGTTTTCTCTGAAACAGGATCCCCACTTCCATTATTCAAATAAAAATCGGAGTTTATCCACTTCAGCTGAATCTGTAAAACTGCAATATCGGCAGACGTTCATATGGAGACAACAATTCGCCATGCAGCGGCAAGAACACTGACAGGGAGCCTCTTGAGCGCGAGGTAGCAAAAAGTCAACGATGTTTGCGGCATTCGGTCCCACATATTCTCTACCATGCAACCACATACTGGCTGCTAATGGCAAGAGGGGCCGGGACTGGAGGGAGGTATCCAATGGCGAGCATGGCACGAGGCTACGTAACGTAGTTTTGAACCGATGGTCGACGAGTGACTCACAACAGCACAACGGCAACGATAAACAAAGTAAATATTGCGCTATGTTTACAACAACAGTTCAAATGGCTCTGAGCACTATGGGACTTAACTTCTGAGGTCATCAGTCCCCTAGAACTTAGAACTACTTAAACCTAACTAACCTAAGGACATCACACACATCCATGCCCGATGCAGGATTCGAACCTGCGACCGTAGCAGCAGCGCGGTTCCAGACTGTAGCGCCTAGAACCGCTCGGCCACCCCGGCCGGCTATAACAACAGTTGCCGACCTTGAAATTTCGTCGGAAAGGTTCTGAAGTGTGTAATGGTAGTGACACACCAAAATCACAATAGGAATCCGTTGTAGTTGCTACATATTTTATTACAATCAAAAGCATTATAAAATCACAATAACAATAATACAGGAGACTGCCTTACAAGGCCAGATCACTTGGACAAATAACAAATAAATATCTTTAACCGGAACAAAACCCATAAAACTGGAAATTTGAATATGACTACGTAAATATACTCAGGTAAAGGTTTACTTAAAAAGTACCAATGTTCATACAATTCCCATCAGAACACTCATTACTCCCAATCAGCTGAGGAACAGATTAAGCCGGCCGTTGTGGCTGAGCGGTTCTAAGCGCTTCAATATGGAACCGCGCGACCGCTACGGTCGCAGGCTCGAATCCTGCCTCGGGCACGGATGTGTATGACGTCCTTACGTTAGTTAGGTTTAAGTAGTTCTAAGTTCTAGGGGACTGATGACCTCAGATGTTAAGTCTCATAGTGCTCAGAGCCTTTTGAAGCCAGATTAAGGGTAATAACACAGATCTTTTAACGTTTGGCTAGCCAACTTTCGTAAACAAAACTATACACAAATGACTAAAACAATTAAGGAGGTGCTTTAATTTTGGCCAAATCAATCTTGAAATTTACTTACTCAGTTGATTAATCAATAATATTCTCAGAATGATTTCAACTATAACATGACCATATGACAATACCCCTAAAGTGAGGTCGCTTCAATACTGCTTGTGAATTAGCGATAGACGCGAGCAGACCAAGGATTCAGATCAATACGAGAGATCCGCGAGACAGAAAATGACATAGAAATGTACTTAACTTTGCACTGCGATTGAACTTCAGATGCTATAATTCTCCACCGGAAAGATGGAATCACGCAACAGTGACAACACAAGCCATGATGTAAAGGAGAAGACAGGGCCTTAAATATCTCCCTGCTCCCGTGGTGCTCTGTTCCCAATATGCTCGCATCGACCGCTGCCAATTATCTGTAACACAACACACATCAACGGCAAACAATATACTGAGACATAAACTACACAGTCTTATCTAGAGAATAGGTGATCAATACAACTGAAGAGAAACAAAGTAGCGTCCGTGAGTTACTTGGCCAGTGCCAGCCCTTAAACTCTGATTAATAAGTTCGCTAAAAATCATGCCCTAAAGTTAACAAGACAAGAATTATCTCGGCGCACATTTACACGACAAACTACCAAATGAACTACAAGGTAGAACAGAGGACGTATCTCGGTGAGTCTTGAAACGCCAGAGCCGGACTTACTCACCACTCGTTGCACTTCTAGCTACGTCTTTAACCACGCTTCATGTCGGTTGGTTGGGCGTAGCCACACTTCTTCAACTGCCGTCAAGATAGTTAGTCACGACGCCGAGGTAAGTGATAAACAACTAAAACAATTCCAAAGGATTTTTAGTACACTGGCAAATTCAATTAAGCCGCACGCAACCCTCCGAAGCAAGTCGGCGACTGCAATTCAATCGGCCGGCGTAGCTTATAATAGACTCCGACCTCTACGATAACCAAATCACCATGGGCGGTGGATCTGCCCTCACGATCCAACGCGTCGTTGCAGTTGGCCCCGCTCCTTCGTTGTCCGACTCGTCCTCTTGCCGTCCTGCCTTCGTACACAGTCCCACGTGACTCTCGCTCACCGCCGATCCCGACACACCTCCCCAACAGAGCGCACGTGCTGCCGTAAAATCCGCGCCGCCGAAGATGGGCAATAGACAAATAAGCATCGAAGTCGACTCAAAGATCAAAACGACGATCGACGGAAACTGGCGCCAGAAACGCACCAGCTCAGCGAGGACATATCAGTTCTTGCCATAATTCCTTGAGGATAATTTCTTTCATCATATCTGCCTTCTTAGTTATTATGATGTGAAAATAAACATAGAATTTTCACGGATGTCACAACCATTACATTTGTCGATAAGAAAAACAAGACCTTATCATGAAGAGAAGGCTTCTTTGAACTTGGAAGACTTCATTTCTGGTAGAATTTCCTCTATGTTTTTCCTCAAAGCTGCCAGTGCTGTACTCTTTTCCTGCTACAGTTCTTCAAATAGAGGAACGCCGTGAAATAATTATCCATAGCAAAATTTGTTAACGTTCTTCCCAATGTCTTTGTTAGTATCTTTGCTGTGGCAAAAGCAATATTGGTTTCATGTGTCTGATCAGGTTCCAAAAAATGCATTCGTTTTCTTAGCCGTAATACTCTGCAGACTTCTTTCACGACAATTGCAGTGCACCTTCCTTTCAAATTTGTACGACGTATGACCATCTCTAACATTTTTTACGAGATGAAATAGTCTCATGCGTTTTGAGACTGGCAGTTACACTACCTGTTAGTGGTTCAGGTGAAATTTTCATGACATTGTGAACACGAATTCCGCTGAATTGTGGCGGTGTTTTACTCCACTAAGTTCCAATACGACTAATAAAGAAATCAGCACTGCTGTCTCCACTTGGAATGCTAGAAGACATGGATTCATTATCCTGGGTACATCAGTGTCAGAACCACTGTCATCTTCCTAGTCAAAAAGAGCTTCATCATCAAGCCATTCCTTAATTGTTGACTCAAAATTCTGATCTCTGTTGCTGACTTTGGATGTTGCTCTTTTATTTATGTCGCAATCATTCTCTAAGTAAAAGATAAAACTATTCTGCTCATGAAGCTAAACTTCTGCTCACCTGAAACAATTTTGATGCAAAAAAATTCCTTCCAAAATAAAACTGAGTGTAGCTCAATAAACTGTAGTACTTCTGGCTTTTCAACAACAAATAAGTGTGCCGAACTGTTACTTGTTGTTAGTAATCTTTCCAACATAACGTGGCAATCAGACCACAGATAAATTCGAGAGATAGCTTGCTCGCCAACGGGTCTGAAAGACCCCTGCCATGCATTAGACATGTAGGATTACAAAATTAATAAACAAAAATAATTAATTTAACCTCGACCAAATAATGTTTTTGCTACAGAAATTCATTTGTACACTACTGGCCATTAAAATTGCTACACTAAGAAGAAATGCAGATGATAAACGGGTATTCATTGGACAAATATATTATACTAGAACTAACATGTGATTAGATTTTCACGCAATTTGGATGCATAGATCCTGAGAAATCAATACCCAGAACAACCACCTCTGGTCGTAATAACGGCCTCGATACGCCTGGGCATTGAGTCAAACAGCTTGGATGGCGTGTACAGGTACAGCTGCCCATGCAGCTACAACACGATACCACAGTTCATCAAGAGTAGTGACTGACGTATTGTGACGAGTCAGTTGCTCGGCCACCACTGGCCAGACGTTTTCAATTGGTGAGAGACCTGGAGAATGTTCTGGCCAGGGCAGCAGTCGAACATTTTCAGTATCCAGTAAGGTCCGTACAGGACCTGTAACATGCGGTCGTGCATCAACCCGCTGAAATGTAGGGTTTCGCAGGGATCGAATGAGGGATAGAGCCACGGGTCGTAACACATCTGAAATGTAACGTGCACTGTTCGAAGTGCCGTCAATGAGAACAAGAGGTGACCGAGACGTGTAACCAACGGCACCCCATACCATCACGCCGGGTGATACGCCAGTATGGCGATGACGAATACACGCTTCCAATTTGCGTTCACCGCGATGTCGCCAAACATGGACGCAACCATCATGATGCTATAAACAGAACCTGGAGTCATCCGAAAAAATGACGTTTTGCCATTCGTGCACTCAGGTTCGTCTTTGAGTACACCATCGCAGGCGCTCCTGTCTGTGATGCAGCGTCAAGGCTAACCGCAGCCATGATCTCCGAGCTGATAGTCCATGCTGATGCAAACGTCGTCGAACTGTTCGTGCAGATGGTTGTTGTCTTGCAAACGTCCCCATCTGTTGACTCAGGGAACGAGTCGTGGCTGCACGATCCGTTACAGCCATGCGGATAGGGTGCCTGTCATTTGGACTGCTAGTGATACGAGGCCGTTGGGATCCAGCACGGCGTTCCGTATTACCCTCCTGAGCCCACCGATTCCATATTCTGCTAACAGTCATTGGATCTCGACCAACGCGAGCAGCAATGTCGCGATACGATAAACCGCAATCGCGATAGGCTACAATCCGACCTTTATCAAAGTCGGAAACGTGGTGGTACGCATTTTTCCTCCTTACACGAGGCATCACAACAACGTTTCACCAGGCAACGCCGGTCAACTGCTGTTTGTGTATGAGAAATCGGTTGGAAACTTTCCTCATGTCAGCACGTTGTAGGTGTCGCCACCGGCGCCAACCTTGTGTGAATGGTCTGAAAAGCTAATCATTTGCACGTCACAGCATCTTCTTCCTGTCGATTAAATTTCGCGTCTGTTGCACGTCATCTTCATGGTGTAGTAATTTTAATGGCCAGTAGTGTATTTACAAGGATTATTCAGAACGTAAACAAAATTAACAATTTTGAAGACAGTTTATAGATACACTTGAAGGTTGCCGGGACCAAAGACCCCTGTTATGCATCCTGGGGTTAATGTTGGCTTCTTTAGCTTATATTGGCCAAGGTGAAGTACGACTCTTCTACATCTACGTAAAAACTCCGCTAACCGCAATTCGTGAACAAGCCTACAGCCGATACTGCTAGTTTTCCCTTCCATTTCATCCGCGAATTCAGCGAGGTCAACATGACTGACTATACACCTCTGTATCCGCCCTATTGTGCCTTATCTTTTTCACATAATATGCACTCGTGAAGCACAATCGTCGCACAGCCAACTTATAATAAAGGTTCTATGAATATATCCAATCGGGTTTCGCGGGAACGACTTAGTCTTCCTTCCAAGGATATCCATTTCAATTCCCGGAGCGTTTCAGTTATAACTTTATGTATGTTACACTGACCTGCTATTATCTGAAAAGTGCGTCTCTGAATCCATTCGATAGTCATTGTCTCGCCTACTTGATAAGGACTTTAACCATCGGAACTAGAACTAGTTGCCATAGCATCTTACGTAGGATATCCTGTACAAAAGAATGCACTTCCCAGTACCCTTCCAACAGATCTAAGTCTCCCATTTGTCTAGCGTGAGACTGATTTTACATGGCCATTCCATTTGATGTTACTTTTTTTTTCTTTTTTCGTCGGTCTTCTGTCTGAAATGATGTGTCCCATCACGAATTCCCCTGCTGTGCCATCCGCTTCATCTCAGAGTAGCACTTGGACCCGAAACGTCCTCAGCTGTTTGTTGGACATTCTCCGATTTCTGTCTTCCCCTACAGTTTTTATTCTGTACTGTTCCTTCAAGTATCATGGAAGTTACTCTGCGATGTCTTACCCTCCTGTCCCTTTATCTTGTCCATATTTTCCATATGTTCTTCTTCTACTGAGCGATTCTACCGAGAACGTCCTCCTATCTTACCCGTTGCCCTACCTATAGTAATCTTCTATAACAACACATCTCAAACGCTTCGATTATCTTCTTTTCCAGTTTTCCCACAGCGCATGATTCACTGCCACACAATTCTGTGCTCCAAACGTACATTCTTAGAAATTTCTTCTCAAATTAAGACTGGTATTTGTTAGCAGTAGACTTCTTTTGATAGGAATGCTCTCTTTGCCTCCAACATTCTGCGTTTTACACCGTCCTTGCTTCCACCGTAATGCGCAATTTTGCTCCCAACGTAGCAGAATTCCTTCACTTCGTAGTTCCCAATTTTGAAGTTAATTCTGCTACTTCTCACTACTTTCATCTTTCTTCGGTTTACTCTCAGTCTGTTTTCTGTACTCATCAGACTGTTTATTCCATTTAAAAGCTCCTACAATTCTTCTTCACTTTCACTGATGACAGCTGTCATCAGTTTATCTTGTCATTGATTTCCTTTCACACACAATTTTTTATCTCATTGTTTAACTTTTACTTCCATCATTGCTTCTTCAGTGTAAAGATTCAGCAATACTATTTAATCCATCACGTCATTGTTGGCCTTTTAGACTTACTTTTACCACTTGGTTCTTGTACGAGGGAAGATTGGAAAATAACGCACAATAATTTTGTTACCAAAAACTTTAATACGTAATAAAAAAAATTGTAAATGAACTTCTGACTTTTACCTACTTTTCTAACTAGTCACCAACGTTCTCAACACATTTCTTCCATCGTGGTACCCGAATACGCCCGTTCGTAGAAGTCTGGTTGGCTGGAATCTAGCCATCTGTGCGCTGCTGATTTCACTTCCGCATCTGACGCAAAGAGTTGGCCGGCCAGGAATTCCGTCAGGGGACCAAACAGATGAAATATGCAGCTGAAGATATGCATTTCATTGTAATTTCAAACAGATGAAAGTCCGACGGTATAAGGTCTGGACTGCTGGAGCACCACCATATCGAAGTGAATGTATTATGCGTCAGGAAAGGACACCCTCCACAGTGCCGAAATTATATTTGTAGTCAATTTTTTTGGACGCTGATTGAGCGAAGTGTTAATTAATTGTTTCTTACTTAAGCTCATTATGAAAGGATGGGAACCTGTTTGAAGAAAAAAAGAAGTTTGTAGTTTCAAGAACAAATGTAAAATTTTTCCGATGTAAATATTTTGTTAATTCAGTTTCGAAAAAAAAGAGTTCAAGAATAAGTTGTAATAAAAACATGATACGAGAAAAAGATGGAAATTTTCTGTAAATTGATCTGATTGTATGCTATTCAGTTCTAGCCCTTGATATTCGATGTAATTTTATATAATACTGTTATGTAATTTCGATATTTGGTTAGTTGAGGGAAAAAAGTGTGATTAACAGTGTCGTGCTAGTTAAAGTTAAGAACCATAAAATATGCTCAGGAGAAATTTTAACTTCTTAGGGGGTGTGTAACCGTGAATAAATGCACGATAACATTCGTTGCTACACAGCCCGTAATATTGTAGACGGAGGCTGTGAAAGAAACCGCCTCTTGTGTCTTAGACAATGAGTCATGTACACCTGCTACTACGGCAGCGTGAGAACGGCACCAGTGTCACTTCTTAACGACCATGCATTCACCACCTATAAGAACCTAAATAAACGATATTAAATATTATTCAATGATTTTCAAAATCGGTACAGTGCCTTTTGACATTCAGGAGAAGATTGTATCCAAATTTCAGCTTTATAAATATATCTGTATCAGAGATTAAAAGAAGTTGCAAAAAAAAAAGTAAAAAACCGACACTTAGGAAACTAAATTCAGTTAGGAAATATAATAGTTTATCCCTTGGTATTATCTAAAAACACGAACAGAACTCGTAGGGTGCAGAATTAATTAATTGAGTTTCTCATATTAAAACTTCAATTATTTTTTGTTTTCGTAATGTAAAACTCATACAAAATTATTTTTGGTGTCTAATATTGTTGTGGGAGTATATGTGAGTGAATGAGAATGTGTATGTGGGACATTCGTCAAATTTTAATGTTGCGTTATATACCGTCTTAAGTAACCTGCAAGGGTTACGCAAGCCTGTCGTGGGAAAATGTTCATAGGGAATTTACCCACTTTGGTGATGACGTATGTCTAGGTGCATTTGCTATAGTAACAGAGCAGCCAGAAAGTCAGCTGGAGTATTATCTGTATCTAAAGAATATTTAGAGATTTATTGCCTTTTCGTTTATCAAACATTACATTTTTGGCGAGCAATTTCTTTTTTGAAATCCACCAGAATGACCGAAAGTAAGAACTCATTAATGACTGTGGAAACGTTGTTTAACTCGGGTCGGATCTGGACAGATTTCTGGCTGCTGTGCGTGCGAAATGAGTGTATGAATTGTGAACTTGACGAAAATAACCAATAGTTTAAATGTGGACTGAATAGTACCGTTTCTTTGGTTATAAGAACAAATAAACATTTTTGTGTGGAAATTTAGGACATTATGTTCCAGAAGCCAATCCATTATCTTACCGCCCGATATATTTTATATTGACAGTATTTCTACAGAACTTTATTTCATAAGTAGAGTTGTGCGGCCTCAGTAATTGTAGATATTAGATGGTGTTTTTTATCAACGCTGCTTTTACATCATCTTGTAAGTATTTACGTTGCCGAGTGAAGGGACATCGAGCAGACGTCATTCTAAGGTAGGTGAATTTCTAATTTGCAGCCTGCACATCACACGGAATTTCAAACCCCGCCACGCCGTAATTGGTTCATCGGTTTCTGGGAAAGACAGTAGTAAAGTTCGGGTGAGTAGGAATTTTATAAACAGGCAGCAGTGTTTAAATGAACTCGTAAAGAATTCACACGCGACTGATAAAGGAACTATTGTGAGACAATAGACATGTGTGATAATGAATGGTAGTTGGAGCGCAGCTGCAAAAGAGCTCGAGTGCGAACTTACTGGTGAAGTGTACAAGGCAGCGAGAACAACTGACGGTCTGCAGTAGCAGACTACGTGCAGACAGCTGAAGATCGACAGGTGCCACACTACAGCAGCAAACCGGTGGACAGAACAGTTGGCAGCCGTGTAGGGAGTGCTGGCCCGTAAGCTGTATAGGTGGAAGCAGGGCCAGGAGAACAGACCCGCCGTATCACCTTGCTGTGCAGTCATGCAGACGAGGCAAAAGATAAATACTTTTCTACTTAGACTTTTGTGTGTGTGTGCGCCAAGAAACTTTGCAGAATGGCTCAAAATAATCAGGTGATAGTAAAAGAGAGACTGGGGGTAGATTTGGGGAATGTAAAAGATGAGAATGATTCCATGATTGGTAATTTCAGTTTTGATTTGTCACAAGAAAATGTTAGTAAGAGTTTGCCAGATTCACTGTATGTTAATTGTTGGAGGATAGTGAACAAAATGTATTGGAACCCAGTGTCCCATGAGTGAACCAAATGAGAGTGTTTCAGAATTAGTCAAAGTTAATTAACAGGTTCAAAATGTAGGAAAACATTGTGTGGTGTGAGGAAAGTCACACAGTAGCAAGTAAAATCAAAGAAGGAAATATATGTGTGCAAAGATTGGTACGCATGTGGCAAGTAAAATTACTAACATAGAAACAAATATCCAGCAATTTAGTACCAGTGTGAATGAACAATTGTGTATGAGGGTAGACTAACCCGAGTAGAGCAAAATGTTAACAACCGTAGTGGCTGTGTAGTAACCAATGGGGTAGTAGAATCATCTGAAATTGCTTATGTAACACATTGCCAATTCTTGAAATTTGATCCAAATAAGAATGTTCACCCTAAAGGGTTTTGGAGTGATTTTGAATATGTGTTATCTAAAGTGTGGAATGGCAAGCAAAAGATTGGATTCATTACCTCTAATCTACTGGGAGAAGTTAGAATTTGGGGGAATTTGGCTTCAGATAAGTACGACAAATGAGTAGAGTTCAAACAGGCATTTTTTTTAAGAATATTTGGGAAAGAGGAAGCAAATGGAAGTGTTGAATAAATTTTGTTTGGGGGGAAAAATATGATTCCAAGAGAAATAACATTGAAAGATTCGTACAAAAGTAGAGACGGAACACATAATCATGGGGATTGAAAACAAATTGCCATTGAGCTGGCGAAATAAGATCATTTCGGCATCTAGGGATGATATTGACCTTTTTATTCATTATCTTGAACGAGTAGAAAACATCTTAAAAGAAGAGGAAAACAACTGAATAGAGTACAGGCCTCCTGTTAGGTCGAATGACAACAGAGCCGAAGTCAGTTAAACAGAATAGGCGTACAAAGAGGTAACAGTTGCAATAGAGGCAGAAGCCGGGGGAGAGGGCCCAGTGTTGGAAATAGGTTCAGCGACCGAGTCCAATACTTTCATTGCCGTCAGCTACCGTCTGTTGACGTAAGAGGAATGCGCGGCGAGACAGGTGACAGAAACGTCAGAGGCAATGACGTCACACAGGAGGAAACCTGTTAGCAGTCTGTAATGACGCTAGTGTTTGCAGACTCAAATCACATAAATCTTACCGAATAAACCAGCTAGCAAAATCATTTGTAAAGAAGGCACCTATTAAACAACGTTTAGAGAGTAATGTTACTGAAAATAGGAGGGCTAAGGAGAGTGACACTGTTAAACAATTTGTTTCTTTAGAAAAGGAAGTAGCATTTTGTGAGAGTGAAAGCACAGACAGATATCAACAGAATCATTTTAAAGAGGAATTTATTTCAGAAAGTAGATATGTAAATCAGAATTTGGGGGTGGATCAGCACCGCAGAACAGATGAGAGGCTAACTGGAGTCTGTGGAATTAATATTATGGAAACGCAGGAGGAAGAGGAGGACAGTATTGCGGAGTTTTTGAATAAAGTAAGTGGAGTTATTTCAGAAAGTGAATACAAGGAATCAGGAGAGGAAGAAGAGGGGTAATATAGATAATTCTGTCGACGCCTTAGATAGGGTTGCAGAATCAGAGGATATTTCAGGTGAAGAGAAGGGTAAAGACAGAGATGCTTTTTCCATTATGAGTAATTTAGTGAAAAAGGTTAGTAATGGTAGAAATAAGGTGAAAGAGGAGTCAGTAAATGTACGGTTAATTTCCACACGAGGCGTAGGTTTTGACATGCGAGAGGTGGTGCACAATTTGCTAGACTAGCCTGAATCTTAATCTGTAAAAATAAATCCTAGAAACCTATAATTGAGGTAATAAGGAGAAAGTTGAGTGTCTTGTTGACAGTGGTTCTAAGGTATGTGCAGTGTCACAGGAATTTGTGAATGCTCGCCCTGAAAGAAAAGAAGTAACTACTATGCCAGTAAGTGGGTTAAACGTTATTGTGGCCACTGGTACAAGCAAAAATGTAGTTAGGCAAGAGTTGATGATACCAATTACTCTAGGTGGGGTTCAGTTGGAGCAGAACTTTCTGATTAAAAAAGGACTAAGTGTGGAAATGTTAGTAGGAGATGACTTTTTACAAAAATACAAAGGTAGATTAGATTTTGGAAACATTGAGGCGGTAATAAATGTACAAGGGGAAACTATATCCATTCCTTCTGTTGGAGAAAAAGGGTCCATTGCCAAAGACTTGCCAATATGCTTTCGCAGATCCACAGTGAACGTTGAAGAGATTGATGAAGACGGAGAAGGGAAAGAAGTAGGTCCTGTTGAAATGAAATCATTCAAGCGACTGGGAATCAAAAAAATACTTGATTTGAAGAGATATTTAATGGAGCAGCAAATAAATAGCAGTAACTAAGAAGCCACAGAGGGCGTTGCACTCTATGCAATGCTAAGTGTTCGACGAACACTAAGTACTCGGGTTATTGACAAATACTATTTCTGTTTATTTTTGTATTGTCAATCTTCCTCTTCTTCATTCATAACTTTGACTATCGTCTATCCTTCTCCCCCATCAGTAAACAGAGTTTGTGGAGCAGTACCAAGTGTACAGAGAGCTAGTGTCCCAGTAGAAACAAATAAATGAGAGAATTGCATATTAATGACAGAAAAGATTACTTTAAAGTGACTATAGAGTAATATGAAGAGTAATACAAGAGTTTTTTGCAACCTGTAAAGACATCGCAGTGTAAGAAATGTGTTTAAGGCAAGAGAGGGCCTATTCAAGGAAGCAAAGTCTAAAATGTGATGTGTTTTGAAGGCCACAGAGGTGAGCATAAGGTGTCTAATTTTCCTGAAGTTTTATGCAAGTGTTAGAAATATTATCGTATAGTACGGTCTTCAGAGGCAAAAGAGGATTGCCTGCCTAAAGGGTAAAAAGAAGTTTTGCATTAGAGATGACTTGAAAGCCACAGAGAGATGGACTAAATTGTATTTAATATTTTCAGTAATGTATATTTTTTTGGGACATAGTGAATGAGAGATGCTTTGAGAGCCACGGAAGTTGGCTGGAGTTAGCTTCAGTTATGTGTAATGTAGAGCCACAGTAATTGGCTAACAGGTTCAGTACTATTCTATAAGGATTTTTTTAATTTTCTTGAATGTTGGGTACTAGAAGGGCAGAGCCACAGAGGTGGTATGAGTTATATTCAAATTTTCTACATGGACTTTCGGTATTGTTTGCCAATAATAGTGTATTCCTTATGTAATATGTGTATAATGCGAGGACTTTGCTGAAGCCACAGAAGCTGGCAACGATATTTTTTAGAGATTTTATGAGGACTTTACCGTAGAATAGATGTTCTTTGTAAATAGTATTATGTAAGATGTGTCTCAAAGCAGCAGAAGCGGGCATAAGTAAATTTCAGTGATTTTATAAAATTGTTTTCCCTTTCTGTATGATATATATAGGAGGTGCTGCAGGACTGCAGGAGGTGGACTGAATGATTTTCATTGCTCAATAGTTTTGTATTTCTTTACATAAGGTGTAATGATATTTTTCAGAGCCGCTGATGGTGGCGCAGATAACTTGGCAGGATATATTATATTGTCGTATTTTGTTCTTTGTGTGAAGTCAGGCAGTAAATTTTATTTTCTGAAAGAGAGTCACGAAAGAGTGTTTTTTTGGGAATCAGCAGATTTTGTAACAGTAACTTACTTAACTGTCAACTGATTTTGAAAAACAAGTTCAGTAATGGTGCCAGTTTTGGGGTACTGTTGGTTTTTTTTGAGGGACAGTTAATTCACTTTTCACTGAGAGGATTAGTATAAAATGTAACTACTGTGAAGAAAATGTTAAACTGCAATGAAGTATGAATCTGCCTGAGAAAGAAATTTTTTGTGAAAATAAGAAGTAAGTTGTGGAGGACGGTAAAGTTAACGAAAAATTTGTCATGGAGTTTTTTGCTGTTGACTTTGAGAGCAGCAATTTCTGATTAGAGTATATACGTGTATTAGGGTAGGATGTATAGATTAAGAATGTACTCTTAGATGTAGTGGATATTGCAGGTACAAAAATATGATAGAACCTGATACAAGATTGAGAGAGAACCCGATCTAAGACAGAGCTGGACCATTATGTAAGTGCTGAATAGAAGTGATCCGCACCCATTTTATTTATTGGTGACAGTTATCAGAACCCCAACGTGTTGTCAGAGAAATGCTAGGTAAAAAGACGACCACCATATCGAAGTGAATTTAATCTGCGATAGGAAAGGACACCCTCCACAGTGCCCAAATTATATTTATAGTCAATTTTTTTGGACGCTGACAGAGTGGAGGATTAATTAACTGTTTCTTGCTTAAACTCATTATGGAAGTATGAGAACCTGTCTGAAGGAAAAAAAGTTTGTAGTTTCAAGAGCAAATGTAAATTTTGTCTGATGTAAGTAATTTATTAATTGAATTTTGAAAAATAAAAAGAGTTCAAGAATAATTGTGTAAGAAAAAAGTGATGTGATAAACAGATGAAAATTTTCTGTAAATTGATTTGATTGTATGGTATTCAGTTCCAGCCCTTGATATTTGATGTAATTGTATATAATACTGTTATGTAATTTAGATATTTGGTTAATTGAGGAAAACAAAGTGTGATTAACAGTGTCGTGCTAGTTAAAGTTAAGAACCATAAAATATGCACAGCAGAAATTTTAACTTCTTAAGGGGTGTGTAACTGTGAATAAATGCACGATAAAATTCGTTGCTACACACCCCGCAATATTGTAGCCGGAGGCTGTGAAAGAAACCGCCTCTTGTGTCTTAGCCAATGAGTCATGTACACCTGCTACTACGGCAGCCTGAGAACGGCTCCCGTGTAACATCTTAGCGACCATGCATTCACCACCTATAAGAACCTAAGTAAATGATATTAAATATTATTCAATCATTTTCAAAATCGGTACACTACCTTTTGACATTCAGGAGAATATCGTATCCAAATTTCAGCTTTATAACTATATTTGTTTCAGAGATTAAGAAAAGTTGCTAAAAAAAAGTAAAAAACCGACACTTAGGAAACTAAATTCAGTTAGGAAATATAATAGTTTATCCTTTGGTATTATCTAAAAACACAAACAGAACTCGCATGGTGCAGAATTAATTAATTGAGTTTTTCATACTAAAACTTTAATTATTTTTGGTTTTCGTAATACAAAAATCAGACAAAATTATTTTTGGTGTCTAATATTGTTGTGGGAGTATATGTGAGTGAATGAGAGTGTGTACGTGGGACATTCGTCAAATTTTAATGTTGCATTATATACCGTCTTAAGTAACCTGCAAGAGTAACGCAAGCCTGTCGTGGGAAAATGTTCATAGGGAATTTACACACTCTGCTGATGACGTATGTCTAGGTGTGACTGCTAATGTAACAGAGCAGCCAGAAAGTTAGCTGGAGTATTATCTGTCTCTAAAGAATTTTTCCAGATTTATTGCCTTTTCGTTTTCGTTTATTAAACATTACTTTAATATTTGCATGCCAGATTGACGTAAATGCGTCTGTGTGTAAGGATTGGTGCAGGCCAGTTTTGGCGCGAGTATGATCTTGAGCGAGCATTCTGATTGGCAGCGAGTATGGTTAGCCATTCAGAATTGAGACGGTTTCCGCTCGTTACCTGATACTTATTCCGGGAGTGAGGCCACAAGAAAGGAGTCTCTCGATAACTTTGAACGCGGACGGACATGTTACTAGTGCGAGTCAAAATAATGTGTAACATGAAGGAATATTGAGTTCCTCGTATTTGATACGTGTCGTGACTAATGCTGATGTAGTCACGGACAGGATTGTGAAGTTTTAGAATTGTATTGTTGCAATGATATCCGCACGAGAAAATTTAGCCTTCGTAGTAACGGCGTGGCATGTTTCAGTATTCAACCACTGAGCATTTTTCGCGAACAATTTATTTTTTGAAATCCACCAGAAGGACCGAATGTAAGAACTCATGTTAGTGGTGGAATTAATGACTGTGGAAGCGTTGCTTAACTCGGGTCGGATTTGGACAGATTTCTGGCTGCTGTGCGTGCGAAATGAGTGTATGAATTGTGAGCTTGACGAAAATAACCAATAGTTTAAATGTGGACTGAATAGTACCGTTTCTTTGGTTATAAGAACAAATAAACATTTTTGTGTGGAAAATTCGGACATTATTTTCCAGAAGCTAGTCCATTATCTTACCGCCCGATAGATTTTTTATTGACAGTTTTTCTACAGAACTTTATTTCATTACTAGAGTATCGCAATAATTGTAGATATTAGATGGTGTTTTTTATCAACGCTGCTTTTACATCATCTTGTAAGTATCTACGTTGCCCAGTAAAGGGACATCGAGCAGACTCCATTCTGAGGTAGGTGAATTTCTAATTTGCAGCCTGCACATCACACGGAATTTCAAACCCCGCCACATCGCACATTGACCACTAACTTCCCGAAATTTCAACGTATCAAGAGCAATATCGTTCTCCGCACCATTGGAAATGTAGAACAGCTGTCATAAGGTTCCATGTTGCTCTGGTCAGTCGTTCAAAATCGCTGCCTCAATGGCTCGGACATTCTACAGGATTGCACCTTTTAGTAGCCGCCCAGAGTGCGGCGAATCAGTAAGGTCCACACGCCCCCCTTGGAAGAATGCACATCCCCTGCAGACATTTATACTGTCCATACAGGAGACCCCATAAACACCAGGCATGTCCCTGTGAATTTCACTGCGTTTATGCCCTTTGGCCCACAAATATCGAACTACACTTCGCTGCTCTTCATACGTTTTGGACATCAACATACCCGCCCTCTGTAGCGCAAACTTCAAACTATATCGTCGTGATATTTCAACATTCCCGCAGCAATACCAGGGGAGAAAAAAAATTATTATGCGTTACTTTCCGATTCTCCTCGTATACATGGTATACTAGTATACAGGGTCATCCATTGATAGTGACCGGGCAAAATATCTCACCAAATAAGCGTCAAACGAAGAAACTACAAAGATCGAAACTCGTCTAGGTTGATGGGGGAAACCAGATGACGCTATGGTTGGCCCGCTAGATAGCGCTGCCATAGGTCAAACGGATATCAACTGCGTTTTTTAAAAAATAGGAACTCCCATTTTTTATTACATATTCGGGTAGTACGTACAGAAATATTAATGTTTTAGTTGGACCACTTTTTTCGCTTTGTGATAGATGGCGCTGTAATAGTTACAAACGTATAAGTACGTGGTATCACGTAACATTCCGCCAGTACGGACGGTATTTGCTTCGTGATACAATACCTGTGTTAAAATGTACCGTTTGCCAATTACGGTAAAGGTCGATATCGTGTTGATGTATGGCTATTGTGATCAAAATGCCCAACGGGCTTGTGGTATGTATGCTCCTCGGTATCCTGGACGACATCATCCAAGTGTCCGGACCCTTCGCCAGATAGTTTTGTTATTCAAGGAAACAGGAAGTGTTCACCCACATGTGAAACGTCAACCACGACCTGCAACAAGTGATAATACCCAAGTAGGTGTTTCAGCTGCTGTGGCTCTCTCAAGTGGCTCTAAGCACTATCGGACTTAACATCTGTGGTCATCAGTCCCCTAGAACTTAGAACTAATTAAACCTAACTAACCTAAGGACATCACACACATCCATGCCCGAGGCAGGATTCGAACCTGCGACCGTAGCGGCCACGCGGTTCCAGACTGAAGCGCATTTAACCGCACGGCCACACCGGCCGGCTCAGCTGCTGTGGCGGCTAATCCGCACATCAGTAGTAGACAAATTGCGCGAGAATCGGAAATCTCAAAAACGTCGTTGTTGAGAATGCTACATCAACATCGACTGCAACCGTACCATATTTCTATGCACCAGGAATTGCATGGCAACGACTTTGAACGTCGTGTGCAGTTCTGCCACTGGACACAAGAGAAATTACGGGACGATAACAGATTTTTTGCACGCGTTCTATTTAGCGACGGAGCATCATTCAACAACAGCGGTAACGTAAACCAGCAGAATATGCACTATTGGGCAAAGGAAAATCCACGATGGCTGCGACAAGTGGAAAAACAGCGACCTTGGCGGGTTAATGTATGACGCGGCATTAATGGGAGGAAGGATAATTGGCCCCCATTTTATCGATGGCAATCTAAACGGTGCAATGTACTTCCAACATGATGGATGTCCGGCACATAGCTCGCGTGCGGTTGAAGCGGTATTGAATAGCATATTTCATGACAGGTGGATTGGTCGTCGAAACACCATACCATGGCCCGCACGTCCACGGGATCTGACGTCCCAGGGTTTCTTTCTGTGGGAAAAGTTGAAGGATATTTGCTATGGTGATCCACCGACGACGCCTGACAACAAGCGTCAGCGTATTATCATTGCATGTGCGAACATTACGGAAGGCGAACTACTCGCTGTTGAGAGGAATGTCGTTAAACGTATTGCCAAATGCATTGAGGTTGACAGACATCATTTTGAGCATTTATTGGATTAATGTGGTATTTACAAGTAATCACGCTGTAACAGCATGCGTTCTCAGAAATGATAAGTTCACAAAGGTACATGTATCACATTGGGACAACCGAAATAAAATGTTCAAACGTACCTACGTTCCGTATTTTAATTTAAAAAACCAACCTGTTACCAACTGTTTGTCTAAAAGTGTGAGCTATATGTTTGTGACTGTAACAGCGCCATCTATCACAAAGCGAAAAAAGTGGTCAACTATAAGATGCATATTTCTTTACGTACTACACCAGTATGTAGTAAAAAATCAGGGTACTTGTTTAAAAAAACGCAGTTGATATCCGTTTGACCTATGGCAGCACCATCTAGCGGGCGAACCATAGCGCCATCTGGTTTCCCCCTTCAAGCTAAACAGGTTTTGTTCTTTGTAGTTTTTCGTTTGACGCTTATTTCGTGAGATATTTGGCCCGGTGACGATCAATGGACCACCCTGTATACTGTATACTTATGACACCGGTGATGATTCACAATTTGCTAAATATGTATGGCAGTTATATATACGTCCTAATCTCCCCCTCCCCCTCTCTTTGTGCATCTCCTCCTCTTACTCCCACTGTCCATCTCCTCGTTCCCCCCAATCTCTCTCCATCTTCTCCTCATCTCTCTCTCTGTCCGTCTCCTCTTTCCACTATTTTCTCCTCTGCCGTCTCCTCTTCCCCTCTCCATCTCTCCTTGACCTTTGTTTACTGTTATTGCAAACGAAACCTCGATTGGGAAATAAAGCCACTTAAAATGAATGGGTATGTCGAGTGGTGTCATTACAAGGGGTACAGGAGAAACCTCTCCGGCTGCTGTATCTATGGAAAGTGCATTAGCCTGTGATTGGGAGGTGTCAATAATTGTCTTGCAAATTAGGAGCAGAGTTAAACTCTGATGCATTCCACACTTATGTTGGTGCACGTCAGTTGCAAGGGAAGATGCGAATATTAATTTGGTCCCAAAGCAACCCACCTTGAGGAGGCTAAACTTTACATATATTTCATTAAGAGAGTATTATTTCCCTTCTATAGCAGTGATGGATAGGAATGCAGGGAAGTAGTGTAGTTCAGCAGAGAAAATTCTAACCTAGAACGTTATTGACTCAAAAATAAACTTGGGCATGAAATTCAAATATGAGAAGTTGATTACAAAATTTTGAACAAAAGTAGATAGAGGCTCTGACAAAATGCAGTAGGGGGTCTATCTGAGAAAAATTGCTGTGAGGCACCTACATGTAACTGGGGCCGCAATGAGATGCGAATCAATTTGCAATTGTAGCTGTGTCAGTGATCGAACACTTTGTCACCCTGTTGCTAATTCAAGGAAAGTGGTGCTAAATGCATCCATTATGAAGACAAGGTTATTGTGTCGGGGCGTGAAATCGACTGACGAATTCCTTGTTAGTCGGAGCAGAGAGCACTATCACAGAGAGCAAATTTCGGCCTATAGACGACTGTTATGATTCATAGCTACGTGCGCTGCGATGAGGCTGATGGCGTCCGATGTAGAGGGCTCCAAACTCGACAGAGAAACTCTTTTGGTCCGGGTGACCGGACAATTACGGTTCTAACAAACTACTCTCCAACAAAGTACGGAAGGGTAAGTAACGACCGACTCCTGCAACGATCGGGATGGCTCTCCATGCGTTTTACCGAGCGAGATGGCGCAGTGGTTAGCACACTGGACTCGCATTCGGAAGGACGACGGTTCAATCCCACGTCCGGCCATCCTGATTTAGGTTTTCCGTGATTTCCCTAAATCTCTCCAGGCAAATGCCGGGATGGTTCCTTTGAAAGGGCACGGCCGACTTCCTTCCCCATCCTTCCCTAATCCGATGAGACCGATGACCTCGCTGTTAGGTCTCTTCCCCCAAACAACCAACCAACAATCTCCATGCGTTTTCTTCGCCACAGCTCTGCCAGAGCTTCTGCTCTGTTGCGCTAGTGACTACCGCTAAAAATCTATCCTTTTTATACAGTGTATATACATTTATATACAATATATATTAAAAACCTATGCAGCCTTTGTCCGTCCGAACGTTTATTAGCGTATTGTGTAAAAA
Organism: Schistocerca piceifrons; assembly: GCF_021461385.2. NCBI lineage: Eukaryota > Metazoa > Arthropoda > Insecta > Orthoptera > Acrididae > Schistocerca > Schistocerca piceifrons. The sequence continues at coordinate 772,583,139 of NC_060140.1, read as the reverse complement.
TTTGAAGTAAATCGGTCAAGTACTTTTCGAGAATTTTGGTAACAACCTTAAACTACAACTTGTTTTTATGTAGTAATATATATCATCCACCTTTCCCTACAGCTTACATTTATTTTCCTGTGCATTTCCCATATTTTGCGCCATCTTATAATGTGAAATTCCTTTTCTAGGTCGACAAGTATTATGAACTTTTCTTAAATCTTGCCTCTGTTATCAAGCGCAACGCCATAACTGCGTCTGAAGCGCCTTTACTTTTCCGAAAGCCAACCTGATGGAAATATAACAAATCCTCAATTTTGTTTTCCTTTCTTCTGCGTATTAATGCCGGTAGCCATTTCGACACGTCAGCTGTTAAAATGATTGTGGGGTAGTTATGGCACTTAACTGCCCTTGTTATTTTCGGGACTGTGGGGATGATATTTTTCCGAAAGTTTGATGGCATGTCTCCTCACCATACTCACATATTCTATAAACCAGTTTGAATAGTCGTTTGCTTATCATTTCCCTCAATTATCCTAGAAATGCCGACATCAATGTCATATATGCTTTCCTTCTTATTTGATCACAATTTTTCCAGTGGTCAACTAAATTCTGATTAATACAGCATCCCCTATGTCTTCGTAAGTTCCCATTTTTGCTCTATCACGCCTTCAGACAGTACTCCGCAGAGGCCTTCTTTCCAGCTACCCGCTTTCTCTTCTGCATTTGAAAGTGAAATTCACCTTGTACTGTTAATGTTTACTTTTAATTTCACCCAAGATTTTTTGACTTTTCTGTATGCTGAATCAGTCCTACCGACAGCCAGTTCTTTTATGATTTCTTCACATTTTTCCTCCAGCCACTTCGCCTTGACTTTCCTGCACTGCCAATTCTTTTCATTCCGGAATGTCTTACAATTCTGCTTTCTTGAACTTTATGAACATTTTTGTATTCAATTCTTTCGTTGGTCAATTGGAGAATTTCTTCGCAATTATCTCGCTTGCACATACGTTTGTGTGTGTGTGCGTGTGTTCACTTCTGCTCTTTTTACGATATCAATTCGTCTTCAACTGAACTTCCTATTGTGGTAATCATTATCGTAGTATCTATAGGTTCAGAGAACTTCAAACGGATTGCGTTATTCCACAGTACTTCATTATCCTAGTTCTTTGCTCACTGATTCTTAAGGATGAGTAGCTTACACTTCAGCCTACTCTTCATCGTTACTAAATGACTGATTCAATTTCGTGCCTGCTCCTTGAACCACGATTTATTTTCAAAGAATATTCTTAAGAATTTATTTTATTTACTATCGATTCATCAAGAACATTAACACATTTAATCACACTATCTAAGCATGGAAGTACACTCCTGGAAATGGAAAAAAGAACACATTGACACCGGTGTGTCAGACCCACCATACTTGCTCCGGACACTGCGAGAGGGCTGTACAAGCAATGATCACACGCACGGCACAGCGGACACACCAGGAACCGCGGTGTTGGCCGTCGAATGGCGCCAGCTGCGCAGCATTTGTGCACCGCCGCCGTCAGTGTCAGCCAGTTTGCCGTGGCATACGGAGCTCCATCGCAGTCTTTAACACTGGTAGCATGCCGCGACAGCGTGGACGTGAACCGTATGTGCAGTTGACGGACTTTGAGTGAGGGCGTATAGTGGGCATGCGGGAGGACAGGTGGACGTACCGCCGAATTGCTCAACACGTGGGGCGTGAGGTCTCCACAGTACATCGATGTTGTCGCCAGTGGTCGGCGGAAGGTGCACGTGCCCGTCGACCTGGGACCGGACCGCAGCGACGCACGGATACACGCCAAGACCGTAGGATCCTACGCAGTGCCGTAGGGGACCGCACCGCCACTTCCCAGCAAATTAGGGACACTGTTGCTCCTGGGGTATCGGCGAGGACCATTCGCAACCGTCTCCATGAAGCTGGGCTACGGTCCCGCACACCGTTAGGCCGTCTTCCGCTCACGCCCCAACATCGTGCAGCCCGCCTCCAGTGGTGTCGCGACAGGCGTGAATGGAGGGACGAATGGAGACGTGTCGTCTTCAGCGATGAGAGTCGCTTCTGCCTTGGTGCCAATGATGGTCGTATGCGTGTTTGGCGCCGTGCAGGTGAGCGCCACAATCAGGACTGCATACGACCGAGGCACACAGGGCCAACACCCGGCATCATGGTGTGGGGAGCGATCTCCTACACTGGCCGTACACCACTGGTGATCGTCGAGGGGACACTGAATAGTGCACGGTACATCCAAACCGTCATCGAACCCATCGTTCTACCATTCCTAGACCGGCAAGGGAACTTGCTGTTCCAACAGGACAATGCACGTCCGCATGTATCCCGTGCCACCCAACGTGCTCTAGAAGGTGTAAGTCAACTACCCTGGCCAGCAAGATCTCCGGATCTGTCCCCATTGAGCATGTTTGGGACTGGATGAAGCGTCGTCTCACGCGGTCTGCACGTCCAGCACGAACGCTGGTCCAACTGAGGCGCCAGGTGGAAATGGCATGGCAAGCCGTTCCACAGGACTACATCCAGCATCTCTACGATCGTCTCCATGGGAGAATAGCAGCCTGCATTGCTACGAAAGGTGGATATACACTGTACTAGTGCCGACATTGTGCATGCTCTGTTGCCTGTGTCTATGTGCCTGTGGTTCTGTCAGTGTGATCATGTGATGTATCTGACCCCAGGAATGTGTCAATAAAGTTTCCCCTTCCTGGGACAATGAATTCACGGTGTTCTTATTTCAATTTCCAGGAGTGTAGTTGGCAGGGAGTAACTGATGAAATCATAACCAAATTCCTTTTAACAAATGGGAATTTTATTCACTTTAATAGTGCCTAAAAGCATTTTTTTAAAAAAGAAACAGATTTAAAATTATAATCAGAAAGCACCCTCTAAATATCAAAGTTACAATTTATTCAGAGGCAGGAAGAACAGGTTTTGACTGAAAGAGCTTTCGGGCAGAGAACTTTCCACTCCCTTTTGACACGGCCGTAGTTACGACCGCTCACAACAGCCTCTGAAAGACTACACTGGTGCAAATCTGCAAAACACCAGATAACTTTAAACTAAGAGTTTTAACAATTTACACAAGCACACAAACTATACACCACCTGTAGGAGGGATGGAAATGGTACAAAACACTAACAATTAAAATATTAACATTGCCACCGAAGGCGAAACTTGATTTTAACTTCTAAGAAAAGTCTTACGGTGAAAGGGTGGCAACTTTATATACTAAAATGATGATTTAAATAAAAGCATATGAAATGCAATCTTATATAAAATTCTACAAGGTTGGCCACACAATAGTTAAGATGCTCTACAGTACACAGATACCGCCTACCAAGATCATAGGCAATAATATAAAAGTTTCCAAAGATCAAAACATATTTCAGGAATTAGGCGGTTACACTCCAAGCAATGAATTCGTTAACACACCAAATCCGTCAAACATGACAGAGGCAGCTACTAACGTACGGTAGATTGATAGGGAGATTACCGAACAACCCGAACTGCAGGTTGCTCTAACCCATCGCTACTCCACAAGGGAAAAACGACCACCCAATTTATAAACAACCACCTTCCCGCGGGTGGGAAAACGGAGAAAAATGGTGGGACTCCAAAGCAAAACAGCTGGTTACCTCACCAAGAAAACAAGTAGAATTTAACAAGAGTAAATCAAACAAGATATCACCAATCACTTAACTACTAATAAACTGCGATTTCTCGAGAAGACCTGGCGCAGCACCCCCAAATGGCTCTCCCGAACCGTCCGCTGCCCGCCGCTTCAACGGACGCAGGAAGGCGCGCCGATCTCCCGTCTCACGGCGTCACAGCTCGCACCGGCCAGACCGATGTCGTGGGTTGACTCCTGTTGCTCTCGTGTCAGCCGCGAAGCCACTATCCCTCGCTATACGGCGCGGCCCACTGGAATCACGTGGCGACCTCACATGCGCCGACGCTCAAGGCGGACAAGTCATCTTGTGTCTCAGTGCGCGACCGACCATCCGATCGATCCAACAGCCAATGACCATTGCCTGAGCAAACTCGAGCAGACTGGCGGCCTAACGTGCAGACTCAGGTGCAGGAAGTAAGCCCCGACCGGGCGACCACTCGCTGAGTTCTCTTACTGGTGGAGTGGAAAGACTCTCATTTTGCCGGCTTTAGAGGTTGATCCGAACGACAGACATGCTAGAACTGCAAACGACAGACAGACACTAACTGCCTAACAAACACGGACGAGAGACAGACTAGCAAGCTGGGGACGAGAGACTGACCCAGACTGACCCCTGGCGAGCTCATAGCGCCCCTTAAATGCACGTGAACAGGCAACCTTTCCCCATTCCCACCAGAGGGAGACACCAAAGCTGCGATTGCCACAGCGGCGCCACCCGCCAGAAACGGAGGGCGACTGCTTCACACTACGCGCTGCGGCGCGCTCTTCAGAACAGTAATTTTACCACGGCTCACTCCTAATTACGCCTCACAATTCAGCATCTGATTTCGAATTCTCTGTCTGATCATGACGTCATCCAACTGGGATCTTCCCGCATCTCCTGATCTTTTCCAAGTATATCTGCTTCTCTTGTGAATTTTTAGTAGTGTATTCGTTACTATTAACTCAAATTTATTAAAGAAGTTAAACAGTCTTTCTCCTATCTCATTTATACTGCCGAGTCCATATTCTCAGCTTAACTCTTAATTGGGTAAATACGCCTCCAGCCATCCTCCGTTAGGTTTTCCGTGATTTCCCTATATCACTTATGGCAAATGCCGGGATGGTTCCTCCGAAAGGGCCGGTCGATTTCCTTCTCCATCCTTCGCTAATCCGATCTTTTGCTCCGTCTCTAACGACCACGCTGTCGACGGGGCGTTAAACGCTAATCTCCTCCTGAGCAGAAGTCGTGGGTCTTATTTCCATTTTACTTCACAGACTCGCACTACATCTCGACTGAGTCTTTGCATCACATTTTTCATATTTTCTTGTTTCCCTACCACATTCAGATGTCTGACATTTTACTCTTCGACTCGTAGACTGTTAGCTCTTCGCTCGTTCTTCTAGTCTTTCCTCATGGTCACCTCCCGTTTGGCAGTCCCCTCTCAGATATATGAAGGGGTGCCTAACCCGGAATTTTTTGCCAATGAAGAGATAATCATAATACTTTTTCAATTACCTGTCGCATGTCTCCGTGGATGGCCGTTATGTGTCTTTAATGATGCGTTTCCATTGACTTCTGCATCCTCAAGACGTTGGTCATTGCTGATTCTTTTTCCTTTAATGGGCAGTTTCTCATTCCAAAGGCAAGAGGGTGGCCTGAACTTCTGTCTGCCCCTCCATAGCCTTTAACAAGGCCTTTCCCAGGAAGAGGATGACTCCCTACACTTGATGTCTTCAGGCGCGATTGTTGATGATTTCTTTATTCAGAATTTAAGCAGTGGTTGGGTTCGAACTCGGGACTCAGGAAACCTTTATTTCCTAATCCTTTTTATTACGTTTTTGTTTTTTATTTTATTTTATCGTAACATTTTTTCTGAAAAATGCAATATCCTTATTGACGTAATTATTTCCTTTGGCGTGCTATTAAATTCGTGTTAATTCTAAAGTAAATGGTAAGACATCTTTTTTATTTCGTGAAACTGAAAACAATAATAATATAATAAAATGCCTTTCGATAACTACACTCCTGGAAATTGAAATAAGAACACCGTGAATTCATTGTCCCGGGAAGGGGAAACTTTATTGACACATTCCTGGGGTCAGATACATCACATGATCACACTGACAGAACCACAGGCACATAGACACAGGCCTTCATGTTCCAAAACGACTTTTATTCATCTTTATAAATGCAAGTAGCTGTAATACTTTGTCAAAATCCAGTTTTTTGTCACTTGTACTGATTGAACTTCTTGCTTGTCGTTAAAGAAAGAGAAATTAAAATTCTTGTCTTTCAACGCAATCACTTTTCTTATTAACACTTTTACGTTATTTTAATTGTGTAAATTGCGCTTAAAATACAAATAAGATAGTGGGTAAAACAATTTATCTTAAACACAAAATAAAAACTAGAGGACTTAGCAATCTACACACTGGTCTTAATATCTCAGATGCAGGGATGCTGTTTCGATAACTCGTTTTTACCTTAGTTCACAGTGTAAAGTTGTTAGTGTACACTTAAATTTCGAAAAACGTGTTTCTGACTTTAGCACATATAGAATAAATTACATCCGATAGCCAGATGTTCCTGGCTGGGATATCGCTTTTGGTCTGTTTTCACAGCTTCCTGTGTCTTGACATATTGCGTTGCCGTCCTCATTAGTGATGGCAGTTTTTGTTGATATCATTCCCAGATTCCGTCTGCGTTATCACATAGCAGTGCAGAGTGTATCACCTTCATTAAAACTGTCATAGCTGAGCGAATCTGCAAGGCGGGTAGAATACAGCTTTGCGTGCGCTCGAATCGTTTCATTCAGGACTTCGTATCACGCCTCCCAACATTCAGTATAAACTGGTTGTTGTGGATGTACTTCCACACCTCAGGCCAAGTGACACGAAGGTATTTAGCATCCATTCTGTTATTCTGTTATTACCTGACAATTACTTACTAAACTTCTTTGCGTCGCATATTTTGTGTCCCTGTGTTACGTAGCTGTTGTAGCTGTTCTCGGCTGTGGCGACGAGAAAGCTGACGATGATGATGCTACGTGGTGTGTAAATTGAAGGTGCAGAGGAGAGAAAGGAATGGAAAGGGAAGGAACTAATGGTATCTGCTGCATCGGACTTCGCGCGGAATCAGCAAGTTCAGGACCGGGACTCGAAGCCGGTATCTCCTGCTTACTAGGCGATTGCATTAACCCCTGCGCCATCTGTTTGGTGTCTGTTCTTTCGCAAACACCACGCGTTCATGTAACACACATTGTGCTACACGGCTTTCTGGGTGAACTGCTGAAACTGTTTAGGGCTGATTTCTGGTGTCTTAAAAATATTATGTACCATTTGCATTTTGTACCAATCTCTATTGATCTGACCCCACCTTTTTTCAAAGTATAATGTTAGTTTGCTGCATTTTACTTTGAAAATATTAACAGGGCATACGAATTATCCCATTAGCGAAAGTAGACTTTTGGCTATTGGCGCTGGTAGTGACTGAATGGACACTACGTAATGTACTTTCGATGTGATGAATCCATTCACTAGTTTTCATTTCCGGAAAGCATCGCGTCTTCGCTCGGAATATGAACTTAGGCTTGCCTAATTTTGTTCAGCATCGAGCATTAGTTGACAGTCTGCATCTTGAGTGGTTCTGACACAGGATTTAGACCTCCTATCCTTGCTACTGTGGGTAACCATTGTTGTTCGTCCAGCTGTAACAATTTCCCTTAGTTCATTACCTATCTTATTATTGTATTTCATCGTGGCTTCTGTTGATTCACAGTAAGTGCTTTGTAAATGTCTTACGTGCGTTGTCTTGGCGTGTGTCGGCACAGAAACGCTCACATCATCTTCAAATGCTAGGCAAACGATTTTCTTTTCTAATACGATCAAGCCCGGTAGCGAGTTGACTCCTAGACCACGGTTACGTGGACTTAGTATTATCCACAAAAAACGTATACAATCTAACTTGCTCAAGATCTTCAATATTAATCATGTAATCAGATACCATGGTGTTATAGTGTTCTTCTCCTTTGTTATAGGCATTATCTCACATTTATCCACCACATTCAGAGAGGGTAGCCAGTCGTCATGCAATAGGTGAATTTTGTCCAAGTCTTTATGTAGTACCTCACGATCGTCCAATGATGATACTTTCCTCTACACAACTATCCAATTGCGACGATTGCTGTTTAGCTGCAGGGTCATAGCCAGAAAAACAACTTTCATCGTCAAAGGCCAGCTTTGGAAGAAAGTTTTGACTGTCTTGGAGCAATTGATTAAGTTCCCTGCAGACTTCCACTTCAACGTTTGAGTGTTCGTGGAGCGATTTTCCAGACTTAAAAACAAACTTTTACGGTCAGGCTGTTCTTTCAGGTTAGCCATCGCGAAACAGCAAACTCACGTAGACAGGACAATGGAATCATGTTTGCCGCTCGGCATGCAGCTTCCCTGATTCAAGGAGGATGCGTAGAGTGACACCTGCAGATATTAGATTAGTGTATTAGTAACCAATTGCGTGGAAAATTCAAATGTCGGCATCGTATTTGATCTCAGTTTTATTCAACTGCTTTATAGCTCTAGCGCGAAATTTCCTGGCATAAAGAAATGAAGCACCCAGAAGACATGCTCGGACGTCAACGTAAATTCGTACACGTGCACACCATCGGCGAGTCAGCAGTTCGTGATTTAGTGGCTAGTGTTGCTGCCTCTGGATCGGGGGGTATCGGGTTCGATTCCCGTTCGATTCCCGGCCGGGTTGGGGATTTTCTCTGCCTTGGCACTGAGTATTTGTGTTGTCCTCATCATTTCATCATCATCATTCGTGACAGTGGCTAGATTGGACTGTGGACAAAGATTGGGCTGTGTAAAAATTGGAACTTTGTACGGGCGCTAATGACCGCGCACTTGAGCGCCCATAATCACCATCGGCGAGTACGAAAATGATTAGAGTGGAAATTCTCTGTGACACGTAGAACAGTCACCAGAGTGCGTTTGTGATGTTCGTTTTTAATGTTTTGCCAGATCTGGTAAGATGTGTAAGGGGCGTAGACAGCTTCAGGTCTTGAAACGTCCATGTACAGGTGTGAGACAGTGTTATCAGCACTGTGCAGAGTTTGAAAAGAGCCTCAGTGTGGATCTCCATTTAACCGGCTGGTCGATCGTGCAGTATCTAGATCTGTAGGACATTCGACTGCGACAGTGGCCTTATGTTCGACTGCATGGGAACGTGAGGAAGAGCAAACACGTGGTCAAGATTTCGATCGACGACGTCCGACCACTACTAGGGAGGATCGCCATATTGTCTACCAAGCTCATCGTAGCTCTTTCACATCTGAGCCCACCATCCAGGAACCAGTACTGGAGTCCGTACAAGATTTTGTGTCATGCCACACCATTGGTCGGAGACTAGCAGCAGAAGCACTAACGAATTACCGTCCCAAGCGTAGGCTATCGTTAACACCATTACAAAAATGGCTGCTTTGACGAGGAAGCACGGACTGGTGGTGAATGGCGCCGCATTATGTTCAGCAGTGAGTGTTAGTTCCGGACTGTCCCCTGACTATCGTCGGCGAGTGTGTTGTCGACTTGTGGAGAGGTCCCATTCTTCCAGTGTTTTGGAGAGGCACAACGCAGTTACTCCTGGCGTCCTTGTGTGTGGATCCATCAGGTATGACTTCAGATGACCGCTGGTAGTGATTGATGATGATGACGATGTTTGGTTTGTGGGGCGCTCAACTGCGCGGTTATCGGCGCCCATACAAATTCCCAACCTCTGCTCAGTCCAAACTCGCCACTTTCATGAATGATGGTGAAATGATGAGGACAACAAAAACACCCAGTCATCTCGAGGCAGGTGAAAACCCTGACCCCGCCAGGATTCGAACCCAGGACCCCGTGTTCGGGAAGGGAGAACGCGACCGCGAAGCGGACGGTAGTAATTGAGGGAAATCCGTCCCGAACATCCTGCGTTCTGCTCTGTTAACTCGCATGCGACAGCACTGTGGGGCCATTTTTCAACAGCACAATGCTCGTCCACGCATGGTAAGTGACTATGAACCATCTGCGTGGCGTTGGAGGTACTGCTATGGCCAGCAAGTTCGCCAGATCTGCCACTGCTAGAACATGTGTAGGACCACCTCGGACTTCAACTCTGACCCACTGTCAGTATCCAAGATATCAAGGAACTAGTTACAACAGTTGTGAGCCAGTTTGCTTGAGGAGAGGATCCAACGGCCTTATGACACTTTTCCCAACCGAATCAATCCATGTGTACAGGCCAGACTGAGTACAACATCATACTGATAAGTAGGCTCATACTGCCAAGTTCTTTGCAAAGTTGAGCCGACTTTGCAATCAGTGAGTCGACGAAGTTTCACTTCGTTTCCCCCCACACATCTGAGTCCTTCACTTTTTTGTCAGGCAATGTAGCTGAGATCTTGAGCTGGTGACATACTCCCGCTAGGATGACGCAACAGTGCGGAAGCGCGCCGCTCCGGTGCGACCATCTCCCTGGTCGATCAGCGCCACAGCGCGCCGCCGAGAAGCCGCCGCCCCGGAGAAATCGAGGTCGATGACCCGCTCAGTCGGCAGGCAGAGGAATGCGGACAGCGCTTCAACGCGACCTCGGGCTGTTAAGTTTGTATTAAGTCCACGTGCTGCTGAGTATTGCTTCTCAAAAGTATGAGAAACAAACATACACGAAACAAACGCCAGACTTACCTGTACAGTAAAAACTACCCTCTTAACTATTTTTATACGAAGGATTCCAAACACAACTCAATACTTACGTCAAAATATAACCCTTCTTACCAGATCTACCTCACCAATGCTATCCCAGCTCTGACTCCTTTCATTTTCATTCCTTGGTCCAGCTCACACCTCATTCGCTATTGCCGGCCGGCGTGGCCGAGCGGTTCTAGGCACTTCATTCCGGAACCGCGCTGCTGCTACGGTCGCAGGTTCGAATCCTGCCTCGGGCATGGGTGTGTGTGACGTCCTTAGGTTAGTTAGGTTTAAGTAGTGCTAAGTCTAGGGGACTGATTTCCTCAGATGTTAAGTCCCATAGTGCTTACAGCCATTTGAACCATTTCTCGGCCGACCGGAGTGGCAGAGCGGTTCTAGGTGCTACAGTCTGGATCAGCGCAACCGCTGCGATCGGAGGTTCGAATCCTGCCTCGGGCATGGGTGTGTGTGATGTTCTTAGGTTAGTTAGGTTTAAGCAGTTCAAAGTTCTAGGGGACTGATGACCTCAGAAGCTAAGTCCCATAGTGCTCAGAGCCATTTGAACCATTTCTCATTCGCTATTTCATTTCTGCCTCCCAGAACTTTCACCTGCACACCACCACCACCTACCCTCATCTCCTAACCCACATCCCAACAATCTCTCTGTATATATACACAGACGCTCTGCCGCCCTTAAAGGACATCTGCCTTTCCCCTTTAATTATCATTTACCACTGCATAAGTTTTCAACTTTCAGAGAATGTGGAGTGCTGCTTTTTAACATCTTCACCTCCTTTGAACACGTTTTTAAAATTACCCAGATGATAATTACTATTATAAAGCAAAATGTTGAGTTAATAAAACCATTTTTTAAACAATTATTAAAAATGTGTCTTACCTATTATGTTGAGTTAATAAAACCACTTTTTAAACAATTTAAAAAAGTCTAAGTATCTTACCTATTCAAATCTACTGTTTCGATTACACGTACGTTAAACCCGTTTGACTGAAGACTGGGATGCGTCTACTGCTAATTGCCTAACCCTTCGTCCTTATGGGACCAGGGGAACGAAACAACGACCAAGAAAAACAGTAAAACAAATATCAGAGCTTCGCATATTGATAAACTAGACAGAGAACCATGGTTCAGAAACAAATCCTTGTGAGTGTATTTTCGAAGTACAGGAGCCAAAAAGCAACCACCGCATGGAGGTATGTACACTCCTTTACTTATACTTTTAAACTATATTTTCTTATTTGAAATTGTAAGAGAATATTTTGGCGGACACTGCACAATTGAAAGTATTCTTCACAAAATATATTGAGGAGCTTTCTGTACCTGTTGAGTATGTCAAGACAAAAATACAGTATTTGATAAGGCGAAAATCCGCAAGTGAGGAACATGTTAATTCGAGGGAGTAATAAGTACGAATTTAAAACTTTTACAATAAAATGAACGCTATTAAAATTTTACATCCAATAGTATATGGTATGTGAAACGAAAATGGGACTGAGTTTCACTTTGGGCTTTAGGTACAAAGACTCTCTAGCAAGTTGACACACCTGTGTGTTATATGTTAGCAAAGGCCTTATTTAATAAGAATTAATTTCATGAAAATGGCAGTTAACTGTGGAAATTTCTTTTCACATAGTCACAAACTATAAAACCAGAGTGTGGCGGAACCGGGTTATAGTATTTCGTGACTTTAATTACTTATAAATGATATTTCTGGTAGAACAAAAAATATACAAAACCAGTTACCTATTGGCAGTGTAACAATTCGTTTGATCTCAAAAATGATTATCCTGGCTAATATTCGTCACTCCGCTAAAGAAATCTCCACTTGAAAATGTGTAGAAATGTTGTCTGTAGAGTCGTGTGATTGGGACTAAATTGCATATCATTTATCAAATTTTACACTAATGTTACTTAAGATGGAAGCACTTTTCTCTAGCAAAGGGAACATTTAGTCACAATATACTACCAGCGCACAACACTGACGTATATCTCCTATTAAAATATTTCATGTAAATCGTCCGAAATAATTAGGCTTCATACATCAGCAAATAAGAAATTGATATTACGTAATGTGCTGTGAGCACTGTTTTTAAAGATTCAATCTGAGTTGAATTCTGTCTTTTAAAGTAGATTCGGGACCACCGATGCACATTTATTTCCATTCATTTATATCTAACAATATTTATGTTTGTTAAAATTCTCGATTCAAAACTGCCGCGGAGATATTTTTGCTAAGATGGCGGCAGACAGACGATAGTCAATTTGTCAATTGTTATTTTCCATTCCTTTTATATCAAGGTAATATATTTACATAAAACTCTATAAGCCTTTTATCTCTATTCTTTAGCATTTAAAATCATTTTCAATGATAAATACTGTCATATTTTTTATACCAGCTACTAGTAAACTCCGCTGTAAGTTACTAGCGCTAACGGCTGCGCTCCTAATTGCGGAGCTGAAAATTAACACTTGAGAAACATTAATTAGATTGGATTACAATTGAAATAAATAAAAATCCACGTCTAGACAATAGTGACTCTAGTTTTCAAATAATAATTAACAGTATATACAGTTACAGGTTTTCCTCTTTACAGACCTCCACACGTCTCACGTCAGAACAGTTCGTCGGTTAGCTCAGGAAGAACAACTAACTGAACCACAATTATCACAGATAACAAAAAAAATTGTCGTTTTCCATGAGTGTAGTTCTCTGATAATAATTTTAATTCACACAGAAATTAAATTATTTCAGAAATAATGAAATAATTATCGTCATTTTTACACGATAAAGTCCTCTTATATGTAGTATCGATAATATTTGTTGTAGTTTGTTCACGTAGTTCATTTTAACAACTTGTGGCTAGAACATAGTGTCATGGATATTACAAGAGGCACAGACTGATGCAATAACGCACAAGCAATTGTGTATTCATTAGCGTGATATTGTTTAACAACCAGAGGCGTTTGTTTTCCTGATACAGGTCTCACACATATAACTAGTAAGATGTGCTATAAACCTCGGAAATATTCGACGTTAATATCAGTACGTTTGCCCGCAAAGATCTTTCCATATTCTTCCGTGTTACATACGAGTTCTGCATTGGCTACATGTACATCTCAAGGTCAGTCAGCCTGACGTTACCGACATCACAGCAGTACAAAAGTTTTGATGCTTTATCATCCATCCGAGCAAGGGCGCTTTCGTTCTTGTTGCAGTCCTCAAATTAAGGAGCAAGTGTTTGTGATACACTATCGAACTGATTAGTGAATGACTGATTACAAAATCCTTTCATTTCATTGCACATCATTTCAGCAGTTTACATAAGCACATCAGCATTACTTATCTTCAAGGACATCTACTAGGTACTTAGAATTTCATCAGCCTCTTAATCACCGTGCTGTCTGTGAGGTTCGCCTGCGACAATTTCTCTGCTATCGTTATAATCTATTTCCCACGGGTACAGGTACATCTGAATGTCGCAGTCGGTGTCAAGTGCAATGCGTGGTCGGACAGTGTGTGCGGATATGCCGTTGTCGATCTGTTCTTGAGCAAGACTGTTTTGCTTGCAAGTAATTGTCGAATTTTATCTCTTACCTCACAGCTCCTCGGCTATACTTAACTGCAGGTTGCGAAATATGCCTAGTCTCGGTTCGCTGAAGGCACAGTCTGACGTTCCTACGTCAGCTGTTACACTTACAATTGAATTTTAACGTACGTCACTGTCGTCGTCGAACAATATTTTGAGCAGTGAGACTCCTGAGTGGTAAAAGTCACCAAGCCGCGATGAGTTGGTGCTGCTAGATTCGGAGTTAGCGATTCTAATCTCACTAACTAAACAAATTATCTTTGTTAGCATTCGGCCAACAAAATAATATCTTCACCTTCCGCGAAATTGCAGTGGTACTTAGTTTCAAAGCACAGTACCGCCCAGTCACGTGACACACACCCATCGTGTACCATGCAAGGCTTACGATCGGATCGTCCAAGTAATACTTCGTTGGCGTATATCATAGACTCCAGTAGGATTATCTTACTGTTACGATGCTGAAAAACTCTGTCTTTTAGGCTTTCCTGGCGTAATAGGTCTTTAAAGTGTTTCCGGGTTTACTGCCGGATCCTAAAATCAACTCGATTTGTTGATTTTGGGATCCTGCTGAAAAGCTATCGGCAACCTTTCAGCGTCTGAGAGCATTTGTCAGATTTGGATCGCTCGAGATCAGTTATTTCAGGCAACAAAATGAAACAGCAACGAGTCACGGTATGCTCTGCGACATCTGTAAAACCTTGTAACCACCCAACAGAAAAATAAATATTATATTCACATTTAGAGTAACCTCCCAACAGAAAGAATTTCGTTTAAGTTCCCAATTTCTTTCCAATAATAAAATTTAAAGTTTTAATGTGACCTTCCATTAAAGACTGACTGCATATCGAGATTAACAAGTTTTGGCGTCAGCAGCCCTGCGTCATGGCCCTGTGAAATCATCCTGAATAAACTGAAAAATTCTTACCTCACAATGATGTCGCCGGATAATGCTATCTATATATATCTGCTCCTATAAGAAATTTTTTTGGCACAGCCTAGTGCAATGCTGGCCACTAGATTTTCGTTTGTAGGAAAACAACTGATTTTCTTTTGCTTAATCAACGTGAGTATGCACAGGAAAAATTCGTAAAATCTTTAAACTCAGATAAAAGACTGGCAAAAGTTTTCTTCGGAACAAAAGTTATTATTGAAAAATTTCTGCAAAGAATTACATGGGACTTTAACATTACAATTGTGGTCAAATCAGTTGCGGCAATATGGGCGCGGCAACAAAGAACAATAATATTTTTTTTACGTAATACCACATCGTTCAGGCACTGCCATCGTTCTGCACGACCGGCCCAACACAAGTCAACCACTACACTGCCCTGTCCGAACTCCAGGACTTAAGTGCTCAATGCGAGCTACTAAACCCGACTTACTGCCAACACTTCTCTGACCTGAGATTCTATTGTAGCATAGATATTCCATATCGCAGGCAGCGCGTGAGCAATCCATCTAAATTACATCTGCTCAAGTACGCTAGCGAATAGTAATGAACCCCTTACAACCTGTTTCAGATTTTAGCTCTCCAATATCTCGATAAGGACTTATTATGAAATGCATTTGTATCCGCTTCTTATCTTTAAAGATTCGCCGAAGACAAAGCATGTTCTGACACCCATTTTTTCCAGCGTGTTATTACTTCATTTTCTTTTCCTTTTTAAGTAAAGTTTGTGGCTGCTTTATTCGTAAGTTGCTCAAATTTATTCCCCAGTTGCATCATTGTTGCACTTTCTGCGTAACAAAATACATCCAACGAAGAGCGGCGCATTTCGTCACAGGGTCGTTGAGTCGGCACGACAGCGTTACCGTAATGCTCAACAAACGACAGGAGCTACAAGAGAGGCGTTGTGCATCACGGAGAGATTCACTATTGAAATTTCGAGAGAGCGCTCTCCAGGAAGAGTCTGAAAACATGTTACTTTCTCCCACAAACATCTTGAGTAATGACCACGACGTGAAAATTCGGGAAATTAGATTGAATATAGAGCCTTACTGACGATCCATCTTCCCACGCGGCATTCGCAGATGGAACGGGGTAGGACGGATCAGTTAGTGGTAACAGAAGTACCCTCCACCACCCACCACTAGGTGGCTTGCGGAGTATGATGTAGATGCAGCTGCTTCTCCCCCTGCCCTACAGCCCATCGTTACGTTCGCCGTCATAGGTACGTAAGCCCTATGAGCTTACTATTTTGTCTTTATTAACTCGTTATCTATTCCGTCGTGCCATTGTTAATTCATCGTGTATCTTCGATACTCTAATACCGTCAAGTGGAAAATTTCTTTTTTAAAACTTGAATACTTTCAGGTAACCCAGTTCTTTTTAAAAGGATAAAAAAAGAAAAGATGTTGAGAAATTAAAATATCGCTCGAAGTTTATCTTGGAGAGTTCATTGTAATCAAAATTGAAAATAAAACGTTACCGCGGCGGAATCTCATTGACTGGGGTAGAATTGTCTTCAGTGAAGAGTCCTGCTTCCAACTGAGCTCCGAGACAAGCGAAGACATGTCTGCTGACGCCCCAGGCAGCGGCGGGATAGTAACCCGACTGTCGCTTGTCACACAGCCAGACAGCTAGATGTGGTGGTCAGAGATGCCATGTCATTTCATAGCAGGAAGCGATTGGTTCTCATCCACGGCACCGTTCCAGCACAGCGGCACGTTAAGGATATTCTATGCCCCGTTTTGTTGCCCTTCATGGCAAACTATTCTGGGGCTACATTTTCGCAAGATAATGCCCGCCCTCACAGGCGAGAGTTTCTACTGCTTGACTTCGAGTTTGCGAAACCCCACCTTGACCAGAAAAGTCATCGAATCTCCCCTCCCCCCTCCACTTGAGAACGTTCGGAGCAATTTGGGATTTGGAAGATCTAACACGCCACTTGGACAGAATCTGGCACGTTATCGCTCAGGAGCACATTCGACAAGCCTATCAGTCTATGCCAAGCCGAGTAGATTGCATCAGGGCCAGATGTGGACCAACGCGTTATTGACTTGCTCGAGTTGTAAAACTCTTTATCTTGAATAATTCTTCTAATTTTTCTGAACATGTAATCGTCTGTTTGTCCGTAAATGTACATCACACCTACCAATTTCCGGTCTATTCTGATAACTCCTTCGCGGTCCTTCTTTCTTTTTCTTTCCTTATTTTTCTCTTAGAGTGTGAACCAAGCTCATTCTTTGTGTTGAGGATCACACTGACATTGTCGGCGTATGCGTGACAGACTAACACTTAACGCTATCGAGCCTGATAAGGATATTTGAAGCTTTCGGAAAAGTACTTCTTCGCTACTGCTTACAAGCACATTGATAGACCATCTATGTCATATTTCTTGTTTGATGGGGTCGAGGGAAGGGGGAGGGGATTGACCTTCCTTTGACCCCACCGACCTTACAAAGGCCTACACATATTACTTTCTTTAAAACTTACGATAGTATGGTGTTAATTCTTTTTGTCAATGTTTTAAAGTCTGCGTTCAGAAGCGTGCTAGGGCGAAAATACTACAGTATGTTCCTTGTCGCAATTTTAAGTACGAAGAGTATCTTTCCTTCGGTAAACAGTACTCGATGACATTTCGTTATACATTTGAGTGGGCCCTTCTCCTAGAAAGTCCCAAAAATCAGTTTAAAATTTGAACGGTAGCTCGCCTGGCCCAGAAGTTTTCTCTTTTGGCAGGCTCTCCAACATATCGTCAGTTTTCGATAGTGTTATGTAGGTGACGAGCTGCTCATTAACTCGCTGGGCGACTTTTGCAGGGACACTAGACAGAAGATCGTCTCCAAGCTGTACCTGTATCTCTAGGTCTGTATGCAATCCCGTGTTGCGTGTTGCGAAGCCGTTACGTGACAGATTCTTGCGCCTCATAAACTCTGCCATCGCCATCTTGATGTTACGAAATCCCTTTCTGTTTCCCATGTTTAGCTTCCCTTACAATATGGCAGACTGAGGTAGTGTCCTGTGAAATACTATCTTGAATTCTTCCGCAGGTAAGTTTCGGATGTTTACGCCAGTGCTTGCCGTGTTGAAACCTCGATCAATAATAACGCGTTCATCTGTCATATGCTGCACTCAAGAAAGGTGTTCTGCTTTGAATGATTTATCTACATCTATGTCTACATTCATACTTCGCAAAGCACTGTACGCTACGTGGCGGAGGGTACCCTGTATCACTACAAGTCGTAGGGGAAATATGCCCCCGCATCAGCTCTAATCTCTCCGATATTTTCTTCGTGGTTCTTACGCAAAGTGAACTTCGGAGGCAATAGAATCGCTCTACAGTGAGCCTCAAACGCCGGTTCTCCGAATTTTCTCAATAGTGCTCCTCTGAACGAACGTCGCCTTCCCTGCAGTGATTCTTATTTTGAGTTCCCGACGTTAGTACGTAATATTTGCGTGTTTTTCGAACCTACGGGTAACGAACCTGTCAGTGCGCCTCTGAATAGCTCCATGTTTTCCTTTAATCCTACCTGGTGGAGATTACAAACACTCGAGCAGTACTCAAGAATAGGTAGTACGAAAAAAATGTTCAGATGTGTGTGAAATATTATGGGACTTATCTGCTAAGGTCATCAGTCCCTAAGCTTACACACTACTTAACCTAAATTATCTTAAAGACAAACACACACACCCATGCCCGATGGAGGACTCGAACCTCCGCCAGGATCAGCTGCTCAGTCCAAGACCGCAGCGCCTTATACCGCTCGGCTAATCCCGCGCGGCAGGTAGTACTTAAGTCCTATATATGGTTTCGTTTACAGATGAACTGCACTTTCCTAAAATTCTCCCAATAAGCCGAAGTCGACCATTCGCCTCCCCTACTACAATCCAGACATGCTCGTTCCATTTCATATCGCCTTGTAACGTCACGCCTAGATATTTAACCGATGTGAATGTGTCAAGCAGCACATTGCTAATGTAGTATTCGACCATTGCGGATTTGTTTTTCCTATTTGTCCGCATTAACTTACGTGTTTCTACATTTAGAGCCAGGTGCCATTCTCATTCCAGTTAGAAATTTTATCTAAATCAACTTGTATCCTCCTTTATATTGTAAAAGATATGTTCTGAGAATCTTAAAGACCACAGTTCACAATCAGTACCTCTGGATAGGAGATCATTCGAAATATTGATGCGATATAATCTACTTGAGGAAGTAGCTGCTTCCACGTGTCGATTTAATTCAACCGTGGCTTTAAAGTTTGTATTTTTTTAGTGAAATTAAAACTGGAACATGGATCCTCCACATGTAACATGCAATTAAAATCTCCGCCTTAGATTATTTCAGCATGAGCACGTGTTATTAAATTTTCAAGATGTTCGCTCTTTGCCATTTGTGCCTGTTATAGCATATATATTCGCGACAACCAAATCTTAGATATGGCCTGCGATACCCCACCCTGTTTCTAGGGTAGCTTTGGTTGTGCTTTGGTTGTTTGTTGTATACCTACTTTGACCAAAATGGCGGTGTTGGTATCGTCACCAGTATTAATTACTGCTTCGTAGCCAGTAGTGTTGTAAGGTGGTCATTTCATTTTGGTGGTGGTGGTGGTTAGTGTTTAACGTCCCGTCGACAACGAGGTCATTAGAGACGGAGCGCAAGCTCGGGTTAGGGAAGGAGTGGGAAGGAAATCGGCCGTGCCCTTTCAAAGGAATCATCCCGGCATTTGCCTGAAACGATTTAGGGAAATCACGGAAAACCTAAATCAGGATGGCCGGAGACGGGATTGAACCGTCGTCCTCCCGAATGCGATTCCAGTGTGCTAACCACTGCGCCACCTCGCTCGGTTTTCATTTTGGTTTTTGTGTGTTATCGATGTGCACGTCAGAGAGAGAAATAATTACGTTACTGTTGAACAACCTTTGGTCTTGACGTGGCACAGTATTTGTCGCACGCAATCTGATACGTTCTTAATTGAAGTGTGATGGATGATGGACTTATTTAGTAGTGCTGTGTGGACTTGTAATTGAATTTGTTAGATGAAAGAAGACTGATTATAAAGGACAGCAAGGATGAATATGGTGTGTACATTGAAAGTTGAAAGGAATACAAATTATGAATAATGTTATTACTCTTTTGAAGAGAAGAAGTTTGAGGTAAGACTGCAGCACTGTTCACCAAATTTGTAGGAATAATTGTTGTCAGCTAGTTAATTTGCTCAGGCCACCCACTTTCCTGAGTCATGTATTAACATATTAATTGATTAAGCTCGGTTGGTAGAGCACTTGCCCGCGAAAGGCAAAGGTCCCGAGTTCGAGTCTCGGCCCGGCACACAGTTTTAATCTACCAGGAAGGTTCATATCAGCACACACTCCGCTGCAGAGTGAAAATCTCATTCTGGAATTGATTAAGCTGTTTGCTTTTTATAGAAATTCTCTGTTAACTTTCTACCCTCTTTAAATCATTGTTCACTTTGTTAAGCATAGTATTGTTCAAACCAAAGCTATGTGTGAAGATCACGCGAAGTTTTATTCTGTGTTTTTGAATACGTACTTTGAAACTTCCCGTTCGAAAATGACTGTGCTGGTAAACCTCTACGTTATTTGATTTTCAAACAGCTGAGCAAAACTGAACGTGCTCAGACATTTCTCTCTTTACTTATTCTGATCATCAATAAACTGACACACAATATTTTTAGCGCAACGCAATCTGACTTTTAATAATCCCTGCAAAAGAATGGCCCTGACTAACAATAACCTGTACCTTTCATGAATCACTTACCTCACAAAAATCTTCGTTACTCGAACTACTGCAATACAGCGAGCCCCAATACTGCCAGCTAAATAAAAGATTCTAACCGCTGAAGGCACTAACTTCTGATAGGCACAGTTAGCAAATGAAAGATTTTGATACAGAACAAACAATGTATTTACCTTAACAGTGTTCAAAAGTCATTATATATATATATATATATATATATATATATATATATATATATATATATATATATATATATATCAGTCCATGACATTCAGTCTTACAAATTTTATACATATATCGGTCCATGACATTCAGTCTTACAAATTTCCTTTTTCTGACGGACGCACGTTCCGATCGTCCGCTCTCAAAACTCTGGCATCTCTCTCCCCACATCCACCACTGCTCGCGGCTCACCTCCAACTGCACAACGCTACGCGCTGTTCACATGCAACAGCCCAACACTACACAAGCGAATATTCCAACAATGAGTCCAACCAGCCACAGACTGCACACAGTGGAGTCAGCGATTTTCATACAGAGCACTATGTGGCGCTACCAACAAAAAAGCCTAAACAGCCTACTTAGAACTTCAGTCTAAAATTGTTGTCCTGAAATATCATTTCATAGGAGCAGTTATTCTCCCTTCCCCACTGTTGATCATTATGCATTACCACATGAAATAGTTTAAGTATGTATTTAGAAACAAAAATCGAGCTTAGCAGGTGCTTGCTTGCTGTTTGCTGTTGTGCTTTCGAGAAATCTGCAACAATTTTGGCAAAGTGGGAGGTAAGTGGAAATTTTGATTGGGGCCAGATAAATGTTTTATTTCAGTTGCATTATGATCAATTACAATTCAGTTCAAATTAGCTCCTGTTTGGTCAAAGGTTATCACACGAGTTTCCCTTGGATAACAATTTCTGGGGACACAGTTTTGGTAATACGTAGATTTTTTTTAGAGTGGGAGGTAAAGTTTGGCAAAATTTCAGCCATAAACAAATATAGTGGAATGGTTACAATTTATTCAACTTTGGTTGTAGTTAGTTCTTCGATCAATGTTATGTCGATGCCTGCGGCATGTAAATACTCCACGAAATTCATTAATTTAACATCTTACTGGATCCTGTTCATTGTTGCAATCTCATAGGCCAGCATGAAAACTAGGAGCCGCAATTATTTCTGCTTCACCGTCAGTCCACGCGATGAGTTTCCCTAAAGGATCTGATTGTGTGGTATCCATGTGTTTGACTTCCTGTCAACTACACTCATCTTGACAATTTGATCGCGTTCTGTGTGAGTTGTCTTCCCTCTGCCCACCCACCCCTTCTGTCTTCTCCTCGCCACCCACCTCTACCATTTGGTTCAGGTACACTAGTTTCCGCGTCTATCCACTTTCCCGTCAGTCCCATCCTCCTCTGTTTCAGTCTCTGTTCGTTTGGCGCTCTGGTTCTCGGCAGGTGTGTGACCACTGATTGGAAGTGATTGTCTGGACTTGACATTTCTGTTTCATTTCGTTCCTACTGGTATTTGGAAGCTTGAGTAGGATCCTCTAATTTGCTTGTACTTTGACGATGTTCCAAATCTGAAAGCTTTCGGGCGCTCGTCATTGTATATTTGTTTCTTGATTATTTATAATTACTGAATCTTGACCGCCATCTTACTTTTCTACATCGCGGGGCATGTTTTCTGTTACGGTCAGCTTCTCAGCTTCTCTGGAGCCGCCGCCATTATTCTCGCTTGAGCCTCGTTCACTAGTGACATCTTGCATCGAGTCCATATAGTCTAGGCGGTACCGGACCTTGGGGTAACAATTTCTTAGCGTCACCCTCCGGTAAATCTGCGTCCTTGAGAAGCGCCCTCGTCTTGTTCTCCACCTTCTTTGTAGGGTCAACGCTGATCTTCCTGTAGGAATCGTCATTTAGCAGGCTCTGTATCTTATCAGTGTAGTCCTTATGGGAGACAACAACTGTAGCATTGCCTTTGTCAGCCGGTAAGACAACAATTTCAGAACGCTCCCTCAGATCACGAATGGCCGCCCTCTCTTTACTGCTGATATTTGACTTCATCGGCTTGGATTTCGTCAACGCACGACACGTTTCACGACGTATTTCCTCGGCTGATTCTGGCGGAAGTCGAGCTGCAACCTGTTCACCAGCACTAACAATTTCTGCGACCGGAATGAACTTGGGGGTGGGAGCGAAGTTGAGACCTTTCTGCAAAACCGAGACCGCATCATCACTCAACACCATGCCACTCAAATTGATGACAGTCTTGCACGGAACCTGCAGAGATGGTTTGTCAAGGAGACGTGAGAACTTAGCTGTTTAACGTCCCGTAGCCTTCTTATGGGCGGAATCAGCTGACACCCAGGTGACACCATCAATCCAATCCCAGGAACAAGAAGTGAACTTACTAGCCTGTTGCAAATGTAGTTTGAGTAATTCCTGTGAGATAAACTCAAGGCTCCGGCGGGTGAATTGCACTCTCTCACGTACCAATGCGAGGCTGGCTCGTTTCTAGATTCTCTTAGCTGCTGCAGAATCGATGTGATGCATTACCTTAGCAAAATTTGGAACAACATTCTCGGAACGACATCTCTTTAGAAAGGCAAGAGTACTTAGCAAACGACATCTACGGTGGCGCAACTTTTCAAATTTCTTCATGCTGCGATACATCTCCTCCCCGTAAAGGTGTATGATGTGATTCTTGAGTTTCTCCCGGCGTATTTGATAATCAAAATATCCACGAGTGTGATGCCGGTCTATAATGTCCAACGGGCACAATATTTCGGCGATCATACATGTCGCCATCATCAGGTGAACTGACGGACTGAGCTCCTGTGAACGTGCCGGCACGGAGATCCGTACGCTATGGCTGCTCAGAGGGAACTGGGTTCGGTCGCGGCGGCGGCCGATTTAAATACCCTCCGCCCGCGGCGCGCTCCCTCCGCCGTCCGCGCCCCGCGCCACGGTCGCGCGTTGGAACAGATTGCGACGGCGTCTGAGATGACGTCGGTGTGATGGCTCTGTCCTCCGTGGTCGTCACAACTATACGTTTGCTCGATTTACTTTTGATTAACCCAATCGCTGGTTTCCAAGCCTTGCTAAGATTATAGCCACAGTCACGGTTTATGAGGTCGACATTGGTGCGAATTTCGATGGCCTCTCTAACAACGCTGTCCCAGAATCTCGACGTCTGTACCATAATCCTCGTGCGGTCATACTCCATGGCGTGATTTTCCGACAAACAATGTTCAGCGACCGCCGACTTGCTCGCATACATCAGTCGAGTGTGCCTCTGGTGTTCACGGCATCGATCCTCGACGGTACGCATCGTCTGACCAATATACGACTTGCCACATTGACACGGAATCTGGTACACGCCGGCCTTCCTCAAACCGAGGTCATCTTTGGCGCTCCCCACCAGTGCACGAGTTTTATTTGGAGGACAAAACACAGTTCCGACCCGGTGTTTCTTCAGAATGCGGGCGATTTTCCCCGAGAGTGCGCCTGTGTATGGAATAAATGCAGTGCCTACCTCCTCCCTCGTGACTTCATCCATCTCAACAGGTTGTGCTGCAGTGGTTGGGTGGAGAGCACGTTGAATCTGCCACTCTGAGTACCCATTTTTTCGAAATACAGTTCTCAGATGTTCCAATTCCTGGGGTAGACTCTCTGCGTCAGAGATAGTGCGCGCTCTATGTACTAGAGTTTTAAGTACTCCATTCCTCTGTGAAGGGTAGTGGCAGCTGTCTGCGTGAAAATACAGATCAGTGAGCGTTGTCTCCCGATACACCCCATGACCTAGGGTGCCGTCAGTCCTTCTCTTGACCAAGACGTCAAGGAAAGGTAATTTACCCTCCGTTTCAGTCTCCATAGTGAATTTGATGTTGTGGTGTATGGAGTTTAGATGTGTAAGGAAGACAAGGAGTTTATCCATACCATGTGGCCAGATGACGAACGTGTCGTCCACGTAACGGAAAAAGCAAGTAGGTTTCCATAAGGGTGACGACAGGGCTTCCTCCTCGAAGTTCTCCATGTACAAATTCGCTACCACCGGTGAGAGTGGGCTACCCATGGCGACTCCCTCCGTTTGTTCGTAGTGTTCTCCATTAAAAAGAAAATACGTGTAAGTCAAGACATGCCTAAAAAGTTCAGTGGTCTTCTCGTCAAACTTCTGACTTATCAATTCTAGTGACTCTCGCAGGGGTACCCTCGTAAACAAGGAAACGACGTCAAAACTCACCATGATATCTGACTCATCCAACCTGAAGCTATCAAGGCGTTTAACAAAATCCACGGAATTACAGATGCCGGCCGAAGTGGCCGTGCGGTTAAAGGCGCTGCAGTTCGGAACCGCAAGACCGCTACGGTCGCAGGTTTGAATCCTGCCTCGGGCATGGATGTTTGTGTTGTCCTTAGGTTAGTTAGGTTTAACTATTTCTAAGTTCTAGGGGACTAATGACCTCAGCAGTTGAGTCCCATAGTGCTCAGAGCCATTTGAACCATTTTTTTTTTAATTACGGATTGATGAGGGCATTTACCCACATAAGGACTTAATATTCCCGTCAGGTATTTGGCCAACAAATATGTAGGTGCCCTGATGTTGCTGACAATGGGGCGTAATGGTACCCCCTCTTTGTGAACCTTCGGGAGTCCATATAGTCTAGGCGGTACCGGACCTTGGGGTAACAATTTCTTAGCGTCACCCTCCGGTAAATCTGCGTCCTTGTGAAGCACCCTCGTCTTGTTCTCCACCTTCTTTGTAGGGTCAACGCTGATCGCCCGGTAGGAATCGTCATTTAGCAGGCTCTGCATCTTATCAGTGTAGTCCTTATGGGAGACAACAACTGTAGCATTGCCTTTGTCAGCCGGTAAGACAACAATTTCAGAACGCTCCCTCAGATCTCGAATGGCCGCCCTCTCTTTACTGCTGATATTTGACTTCATCGGCTTGGATTTCGTCAACGCACGACAAGTTTCACAACGTATTTCCTCGGCTGATTCTGGCGGAAGTCGAGCTGCAACCTGTTCAACAGCACTAACAATTTCTGCGACCGGAATGAACTTGGGGGTGGGAGCGAAGTTGAGACCTTTCTGCAAAACCGAGACCGCATCATCACTCAACACCATGCCACTCAAATTGATGACAGTCTTGCACGGAACCTGCAGAGATGGTTTGTCAAGGAGACGTGAGAACTTAGCTGTTTAACGTCCCGTAGCCTTCTTATGGGCGGAATCAGCTGACACCCAGGTGACACCATCAATCCAATCCCAGGAACAAGAAGTGAACTTACTAGCCTGTTGCAAATGTAGTTTGAGTAATTCCTGTGAGATAAACTCAAGGCTCCGGCGGGTGAATTGCACTCTCTCACGTACCAATGCGAGGCTGGCTCGTTTCTTGATTCTCTTAACTGCTGCAGAATCGATGTGATGCATAACCTTAGCAAAATTTGGAACAACATTCTCGGAACGACATCTCTTTAGAAAGGCAAGAGTACTTAGCAAACGACATCTACGGTGGCGCAACTTTTCAAATTTCTTCATGCTGTGATACATCTCCTCCCCGTAAAGGTGTATGATGTGATTCTTGAGTTTCTCCCGGAGTATTTGATAATCAAAATATCCACGGGTGTGCTGCCGGTCTATAGTGTCCAATGGGCACAATATTTCGGCGATCATACATGTCGCCATCATCAGGTGAACTGACGGACTGAGCTCCTGTGAACGTGCCGGAACGGAGATCCGTACGCTATGGCTGCTCAGAGGGAACTGGGTTCGGTCGCGGCGGCGTCCGATTTAAATACCTTCCGCCCGCGGCGCGCTCCCTCCGCCGTCCGCGCCCCGCGCCACGGTCGCGCAGTGGAACAGATTTACCGGAGGGTGACGCTAAGAAATTGTTACCCCAAGGTCCGGTACCGCCTAGACTATATGGACTCCCGAAGGTTCACAAAGAGGGGGTACCATTACGCCCCATGTCAGCAACATCAGGGCACCTACATGTTTGTTGGCCAAATACCTGCCGGGAATATTAAGTCCTTATGTGGGTAAATGCCCTCATCACATCCGTAATTCCGCCTTGATAGCTTCAGGTTGGATGAGTCAGATATCATGGTGAGTTTTGACGTCGTTTCCTTGTTTACGAGGGTACCCCTGCGAGAGTCACTAGAATTGATTAGTCAGAAGTTTGACGAGAAGACCACTGAACTTTTTAGGCATGTCTTGACTTCCACGTATTTTCTTTTTAATGGCGAATACTGCGAACAAACGGAGGGAGTCGCCATGGGTAGCCCACTCTCCCCGGTGGTAGCGAATTTGTACATGGAGAACTTCGAGGAGGAAGCCCTGTCGTCACCCGTATGGAAACCTACTTGCTTTTTCCGTTACGTGGACGACACGTTCGTCATCTGGCCACATGGTATGGATAAACTCCTTGTCTTCCTTACACATCTAAACTCCATACACCCCAACATCAAATTCACTATGGAGACTGAAACGGAGGGTAAATTACCTTTCCTTGACGTCTTGGTCAAGAGAAGGGCTGACGGCACCCTAGGTCATGGGGTGTATCGGGAGACAACGCACACTGATCTGTATTTGCACGCAGACAGCTGCCACCACCCGTCACAGAGGAATGGGGTACTTAAAACTCTAGTACATATAGCGCGCACTATCTCTGACGCAGAGAGTCTACCCCAGAAAATGGAACATCTGAGAACTGTATTTCGAAAAAATGGGTACTCAGAGTGGCAGATTCAACGTGCTCTCCGCCCAACCACTCCAGCACAACCTGTTGAGATGGATGAAGTCACGAGGGAGGAGGTAGGCACTGCATTTATTCCATACACAGGCGCACTCTCGGGGAAAATCGCCCGCATTCTGAAGAAACACCGGGTCGGAACTGTGTTTTGTCCTCCAAATAAAACTCGTGCACTGGTGGGGAGCGCCAAAGATGACCTCGGTTTGAGGAAGACCGGCGTGTACCAGATTCCGTGTCAATGTGGCAAGTCGTATATTGGTCAGACGATGCGTACCGTCGAGGATCGATGCCGTGAACACCAGAGGCACACTCGACTGATGTATGCGAGCAAGTCGGCGGTCGCTGAACATTGTTTGTCGGAAAATCACGCCATGGAGTATGACCGCACGAGGATTATGGTACAGACGTCGAGATTCTGAGACAGCGTTGTTAGAGAGGCCATCGAAATTCGCACCAATGACGACCTCATAAACCGTGACTGTGGCTATAATCTTAGCAAGGCTTAGGAACCAGCGATTGGGTTAATCAAAAGTAAATCGAGCAAACGTATAGTTGTGACGACCACGGCGGACAGAGCCATCACACCGACGTCGTCTCAGACGCCGTCGCAATCTGTTCCACCGCGCGACCGTGGAGCTGGTCGTGGACGGCGGAGGGAGCGCGCCGCGGGCGGAGGGTATTTAAATCGGCCGCCGCGACCGAACATCATCAACCAGCACCCCGTCTTCACGCCCACGGACTGGGAACACATTTTTCTGGTCTCAGAACGGGGCGCAGCGGCTGGGAAAGTGCGCCCGGAAGTGCAGCAGCATCCAGCATACCAGCAATTTCTGGAGCTCGGAGAGAACCCTACCAAGGAGAGAACGCACGCACGGACGCGCACGCGCCACGCCGGTACGCACACGCTGACGATCGGACATGGCCGGACGCAGGAAGAGCAGCAAGATTGCGGCTGCGCTGGAACTCCTGGTCGATGCTATCGGCAATGACCGCGAACGGAGACGGCGCCACACGAGGAAACAGCGCACTGTGCAGCAATGCTTCAAGTGCCAAAGAATGGGGCACATCGCAAAAGTGTGCAGGGGCACATTAGCGTGTCTGAAGTGTGCTGAGGCACACGACACACGCAACTGCACCAAGCCCCGCGACGTGGCTGCCAAGTGCGTGAATTGCGGCGGTGCCCACACAGACGGAGCCACCCGCGCCGCCAGTTGACGTGAAGGGCGGCGTAGCGGCACCCATGGACATAGAAGTGGAGCAGCCTGCTCTCCCTCCTGACGGGGAGGTCGAACCGCGGGCACACGACGAGGAGACGCACACCGAGACACCCCCACTTGCTGCGGCCGAGACTGAATGCCTGCCGCTCCCTACGGTGTACAGCGTGCAGCCTGTGCTGCAGAAGGTCGCCGCGTCTCTTCGTGATGGGACATACCCGCACCTGGACAACCCCTACCCATTTACTCCACCCGACAGGACGAAACCGGCCCTTCCGCACCAGCCCTACGGAACAGTGAGGAACAACAAGGCTCTTAGAGGACTGGTATCGAGGAAGGACCTGACCATCATCAACCAACACCCCGTCTTCACGCCCACGGACTGGGAACACATTTTTCTGGTCTCAGAACGGGGCGCAGCGGCTGGGAAAGTGCGCCCGGAAGTGCAGCAGCATCCAGCATACCAGCAATTTCTGGAGCTCGGAGAGAACCCTACCAAGGAGAGAATGTACCAATTCATGGCCCAAAATCCGGATTTCTTAGGCGTGTTATGCCGTCGAGACAATCCTGAGGATAATCCAAGCAGTTAGGCCAACAAATACAAAAGAGAGGTCCATGCAGGAACAGCAGCCATGCTGCTTACCCTGCCTTCACACCTGGCAGATGACGCCAGAGATATACAGCGAGCGAGCGAGCGAACCCAGTTCCCTCTGAGCAGCCATAGCGTACGGATTTCCGTGCCGGCACGTTCACAGGAGCTCAGTCCGTCAGTTCACCTGATGACGGCGACATGTATGATCGCCGAAATATTGTGCCCGTTGGACATTATAGACCGGCAGCACACCCGTGTATATTTTGATTATCAAATACGCCGGGAGAAACTCAAGAATCACTTCATTATTCATATTACCATAACTTCATCACTATCATCAGGTGCTAAGAAAAACCTCATTATTCATATTAGCATAGTCTTCATATAACTATTCATCATCATTCATTATCATCTGCAAAAAGACATTTCATTATTCATATTACCATTTACATCATACAACTATTCATAGTATAGAGTTTCTTATTTCTAGCATATTTCATCACTAAAACTAAGATGTGTAGTTCTGTCTGACAGCCTGCATCAATCGCCTCGTATTCTGAAAGAAAAACATTAGTTAAGACCGCTATTATACGATGTGTATAGTATATTCTTGTTAATGCTTGTTAATTCTGATCCATTTACTCTTCATCACAAGGTATTCCATTTTCTTTCGTTCATTCCGAAGATGAAATTCCCATTTCATAGTAATCCACTGTGGTTTGTTTAATTTATTTCTTTTACACGTTATTGCTTTCTGAAAATGATGAATAAGGATTAATATCTTGCATTTAAATCATATACCCATTGGGCATAGCATGACAGAAAACGTATTATGTCAAAAACATAGATAGTTTTCAAGTGCAAAAAATGTACACAGAGTATCATAATGTAGTAGCAAAAAAAATGTAAAATAGTCACGATGTTGAGATATCATAAGGCAAAATGTCAAAGTCAACTGGTGTTTATTATATCTTAAAGATTTCGTAGTGCATACAAACAAAACAGGAAAACAATCATACATACATGAAAAATGGAAAATGTGCACGGTCTGATATATAACGACAAGAAAAGCGACCTGCTAACCTTACCTTGCCGGGCACTTGCCAAGAAAAAATCTGATAATCATCAGTAAGTAATCATATAAATATCTGCAAATGGCATTACAGTGTGATAAATCATAAAGTATGTTCATTCAGTAAAGGGTCTAATATTGGAGACATGGTGATTGCCTTTACTTTTTCTGGTTCTCAGAGTTTCGACGTGTACTACATTGGGGTGAGAAATGCTGCGAATTCGATATGGACTTAAGTATAGAAGCTCAAATTTACTGCATCTACTTTTTCCTTTGTTGGATAAATAATGTGTTCGTACTAATATCTTCTGTCCAATGTGAAAGGCACGGCATGTACAAACCTGTTTTTGCTGTCTTCTCCGGCGCTCTGCGGCACGTTTAATGTTGTTCAGCGCAATGTCAATTATTTCATGGTGTCGTAGTCGACGAGATGTAGGAAAGGATACCAATTCTTTAATTTTGTTAGGTGGTTCAACATTTTTCAATATAACAGTCGGAGATAACATAGTAGATTCATTTGGTATGGAGTTAATTACATCCTGGAATGACAGTATCTGTGTCCCAATCAATATGTTTTTTATAGCAGTATATTCTACATAGTTTACCAATTTCTTTCATTAGTCGTTCACAAGGATTCGAAGAAGCGTGATTCTTGGATATATAGATCGGAGAAATGTTTCTTGTTCGTAACATACGTGTCCATTCAGCAGATCGAAACTGTGGTCCGTTGTCGGAAATTATTTTCAATACATGTCCTACATGAAATAGAAAATGTTTTACAAATGCTTTCGAAATAGTTTTAGCAGTAGCTTTGCTTAACTGTGTGAAGGTTACAAATTTCGAAGTGAGTTCAACAGCGACAAAGATGTAACAAAAACCTCTATTAGTTCCGGAAATCGTACCAAAAATGTCTACAGCGGCCATGTATCTCAATTTAACAGGTACAATGGGATGTAACGGAGGAATATGTGAAGACGTGTCTGACTTAGCTTCCTGGCAGATTTTACATGACGCTAAAACTCGTCGAATACGTATCTCCATGTTGGCAAAATAACAGTTCTGTCTCAGTATAAGATAACATGTTCTGGCTCCGTAATGTGCGTAACTTAAATAATTATACTAAATTAATTTGTTAACAAGCTCGTCAGGAATACATAATAACCAATTGTTGCTGTCAGGGTGAGAGCGGCGAAACAGAATGCTATTACGTACAGTATAATGGTTTCTAATGGTAACATTATTCTTGTCTTGCCAAAGGCGTTTAATTTCTTTCCACACATTGTCTTTGCTCTGCTCTTGTGCTATATCTCGTAATGACGCCGAAATGAAATTTTCAAATGCAACATGTAATATACATGACGCTGAAATTTGCTTTGCAGAAGTTGGTTGCGATGTCTTGCTGATTGTTGCTGAGAGAACGGGATAGTGCGTCTCCTACAATATTTTGTGTACCAGGAATGTGAACAATTGTAAAATTAAATTCCTGTAAATAAAGTTTCCATCTGCTTAACCTGTCGTGTGTAAATTTTGCGGAAAGTAAAAACTGTATAGCTCTATGATCTGTGTAAACGGTAGTGTGTCTTCCATGAAGAAAATGCCTAAATCTCGTAATTGTCCATACAACACATAATGTTTCAAGTTCTGTAACAGAATAATTGCGTTCAGCAGGTGACAGAATGCGACTTGCAAAAAGCGATGTTTTTAATTACTGTACAACCATCTTCTTCAATTTCCTGAAAAATATGTACGCCTAAAGCGGTGTTAGAACTGTCGGTGGCAATGGAAAAATTTCTAGTAAGATCTGGATGTGATAAAAGTGGTGCATTCAACAAAGCTTGTTTCAGATTGACAAATTCAGAATGTGCTTGGCTATCCCAGGACCAAATAGCGTTTTTACCCGTCAATTGACATAATCTAGTGGTGTCTAAAGCAGAGTAATGAATAAATTTACGAAAAAAGTTAATTAAACCCAAAAAGCTGCGTAGTTGTTTCTTCGTCGTAGGAACAGTAATGTCACGTAAAGCTTTAAGTTTTTCTGGGTCAGGCCCAATGCCTTCTGCTGAAATTACATGTCCAAGAAATTTTATAGAAGTTTTGCCAAGGTGCGATTTACTGAGATTAACTGTGAGTCCTTGTGCACGAAAAGTTCGTAAAAGTTGTTCAAGAATCAAATTATGTTCAGACCATTAGCTTCTGCAATAAGAATGTCGTCTAAATACGTTGTGATACTGTCTTTTAATTCTGTCCGAAGTATAGTATTCAAACCGCGCATAAATGCTGCTGAAGAAATAGTTAAACCGAACGGTAATTTACAAAATTGATAACAGTCACCAAAACAGAGAAAAGCCGTGTACTTTCAGCAGTTCGGATGGAGCTGAATTTCCCAAAATCCCGATTTCAAATCTAATGTGGAATAAATAGCAATACCATGAAATTCCTGTAGAAGTTCTTCTAGTGTCTGTGGGCGATATGTTTCATTAATAATAATGTCATTGATGTGGCGCGAATCAAGTACGAGGCGAAGTGAACCATCCTTTTTCTTAACAATATGGAGCGGGTTTATGTACGGACTAACTGCCGGTTCAATAATTTCTTGGTCAAGCATAGCTTGCAATTCTTTCTTAACTTGTTCTCTGTGAATATACGGAATGGGATAATGTTTGGCTTTAAATGTATCGTGCTGTTTAACTTGAAATTCATACATAAAATTGGACATAGTACCAGGGAGGTTGTCAAAAACTGGAGCTTGATGTAAAAGAATTTTGCGTAGCTCTGAACGTTCGTCGTCTGTATTTGCACTGCTCTGTTTAATTTTATCAGAAATCATCTGTATAACGTCATAGTCGGATTCGTCTGGAGAATTATAATTGTGTACGTACGTATCTATGAACAATGTCAAATGACAGTCTATGTAACGCGATATAGAAATGACTTCTGTACGATTGATTGTTTGTTCTTCTGCAAATAAAGAGTGCTGAAATTCTAAGGCCAGTTGTAAATTTTCATCCTTTAACATTAAATAGGAATTTGGAAAGTCAATAATTGCGTCGTGTTGTACCAGAAAATTCGTACCTAAAATAACGTCTGTTGTCAATAAGGGAACAATCCAAAAATTTGAGTGAAACGTATGACCTGCAATACAAAACGGTAAGTGTGTCTGTAATTTTACATCTACTCCTTTACCAGATACTGCTCCTTTTACTTTAATTTTGCCTAATGGTAGCGTAGGATAGGTATTCTCTTTGTTACACTCGTCAAAAGTTTCCTGATTTATAACTGACATAGGTGATCCTGAATCGATTACTGTTGAAAATTTGGATGATCCAATCTTTACTTCAATGACAGGGTGTGAAATGGTTTTTTGAATAACTGGTTTTTCATGCAAAAGTGTGTCTCGGATGTCGTCAAAAGTAATAACATTTTCGTGAACAAGATTCTGTGTGTCAAAAGTATTGCTTGCGTTGCTGCAAGATGCAACCTGTACTGTATCTAGTCAAATTCTTTCTGACGTGCTATTATTTGCGGGAGGATGCTGTGGCATTTCAACTATTTGTACTGTTCTGTTATTTCTTCCTGACGTATTACGTTCGGGATGATACCGACTGTCTGATTCATTCATGATAATCTGTTGTTGCGGATGATTTTGCTGCTGGTAAGACCGACTGTTATTAAACGTACGCTGAAAATTGTGCTCATTACTTTTACGTCTGTCATGATAATCATTGCTATACGGAGCATTGTGATACGAGTTTAAAATGATGTGTTTTCTGTACGTAGTTATTTCCTTGTTGCTGTGCGTTACTATTTGGCGGAGCCGACGCTATCCGTATAGGCGGCGAAACATTAAAGCTTGGTTGACCTTGCAGACTACATTGTTGGTTAGGTATGCTAACCAGCTGGTTTTGTTGTTGTTGTGGGGAAAAACCTCTATTGTTACCAAAATTTGTTTGCTCTTGCTGATAATTTTGACGATACTGATGATTAAAATGGTGTCTGTTATTAAAATTATGCTGGTATTTCTTTTTATTTCACGAGTGTCTAATGAAAATTGTCACTTTCGGTAAAACTTGTCATATCAGGTTTTCATTATTCATTCCTAACTCTAGATAGATCGATAGTTGAAGAGCTGTTTTGACAGATATAAAGGATAGTAAAAGAGAAGGCAGCAGTGCAGAAAACTAAACATGAAATAGCACT
The DNA here is from genome assembly GCF_021461385.2 of Schistocerca piceifrons. Classification (NCBI taxonomy): domain Eukaryota; kingdom Metazoa; phylum Arthropoda; class Insecta; order Orthoptera; family Acrididae; genus Schistocerca; species Schistocerca piceifrons. The sequence continues at coordinate 772,548,610 of NC_060140.1, read as the reverse complement.
ACCCGGCTCGGGGCCCTGTGCATGCTACGGCACATATTCATTGAAGCGTAATGAATCCCATGAGGTCAATTACGTGCTACAAATAAATTTTAGTTTCTGCGTTACAGGCAGTGTCGGTGAAAATTCAGAAACAAATTGTTGTATCCAGTCCAATGCTGGTTTCTGCATTACGGGTCAAGCTGATAAAAATACAAAATCAAATTGTCATATCCAGTCCAAAGCGTGTACCTGTGCTCTGTCATTTGTAAATACTTTAAATTTTCTCACGGATAGAAAGTGCTTGTAATCAAAATTTTCGTCTCTGAATGTCTGAACAGGTTCAGGATTGTATGCTAATCTGTTTGTCTGTGACTGTTCGGAATCTAAGTCACGTAGTCTCTGTAAATTACCTAAATTATATAGGCTGTGTGAGTGTGAGAAATGTTCGGAATGTGGCGTATGTTGTGCCATGTTGGAGGCTGAAACATTTTTCATCTCTGTCACTTCTTGCTGTAAAGTTGACAATTTTCTACATAGTGTATTATTGGACGAACCTATCTCACTGATCGTCTGTTGTAAATTTTGGAATTCGGGTGTTTGATTGAACGAAACTGGTGAAGTATCGTCTGATTTGGTGTCATTATTATTTTCGATAACATCAACACGACTGGCCAATTCATCATATTTTTCAGTCAGTGCTTTTACCTGATCATCGTTTTTAGTATCACAAGCATTAATTTGTTTTTGTATTTTACGTGTGGTTTTGTTCAGTTTCTTAACATCTGCTTTGATGGCATCGGGACCCTGTATTAGTTCCAACTTTTCAAGTCTGTTGGTCATTGTCTGAAAGTCTAATGTGTGTGTGTGTCTGTTTTTGTTTTAAGATCGGAGATTTCATCATGCAATTCGGTGTTCAACTGTTTGATAGTATTAATTTCGTCTGATACTGTAGCAATATTGTTGTCTACGTATGTTTTTACTTTCGTAAACAATTTACGCTTATCTTCCTGTCCCTGTGCAGTAATTGTTTCCATGACTTGTTGCTTTACTTTATTCTGTTCCTGTATAAACTTACGGTAACGCGTTTCACTGCTTTGTAAGTGGTGATTAAAACGTTCGACAATTTGGCTGTTCTGTTGGTCAAATTTCGCGTCTACTTTTGCATCCAGCGTGCGTGAAAGTTCTGCTGACATTAATTTAAACTCGTCGCGTAACTGTGTTGCGTTTTCAGAGCATTGTTTAGCGACTGCACTAATTTCATCTCTAAGTAATTTAGCTGTGGCTGAATTTGTATTACTTAATTCTTGTGCAACAGATCTAATTTCTTTACTGCTGTTCCTAGCACAAGCCTTAATTTCCTCACGTAATTGTTCTTTAGTATCGTGACATTGCACGGCAACGCCTGTAATCTGTTCACTAAGTTGTTTGTTCTGTTCATTTAGGTTGTCGTGTTTTTCATTCAACAGTTTGAAATTTTCATTAAGTTGTTTGTTTGAGTCATGAAGTTGTAGCAATAATGCCATAACTTGATCCATGCCAATATTACCTACTCTATTCTCTGTGCTGTGTGTTGGGGTATCTGCATTTGTCGCGTTTTGTATAACCATTTGGTCATTCTGTGATTCTTGAAAAGGTTTGCCAATCGGACGTGCACTGTTGGTCACTACATCGGAATCAAATAAATCTGACGTATTCTGACTACATTGTTCATCTTCGTGAGAAAAATTTATTTGTTCACAATTCAAATTTTGCGAACTGGGTATGTCAAACTGGGCAGCATTCATTGTATCAGAAAGTGCCGCGTCATCAATTGTTACATTTACTGTGGACATAATTGAATTTGTTTGTTCATCATTAGGATCAAAACCATTACTAGTGATCGACAGGCACTGTGAAAGGTGGCTACACTGTGCCACTGCGCCAGAGATTGCGCCAAAGAGTACTATTAAGCCGCCTCCACAGTGGTTGTTGAGAGTTCATAGCAGTCAGTGGTAGTAGAGAGCTCGTAGAGTGCAGTGCTTGTTGTGACATCGGAGAGGACAGTGTGTGTTAAGAGTTCGTACCGAGATGTGCTAGTGGGCACTGCTTGTCGTGAAATCGGAGGGATATGTTGTAGTAAAGAGTGTTGTTCCATGTCTTATGCAGTTATTTGATGGGAGAGATAGCAGATGTTATTGTAATGAGTGCATTTCGTCAATATATATGAAGGTAAAATTTATAATGTTCCTTTATTAGTTGTGTATTTGAAATAATGTGTCACTACAGGTTCAGTCAACAAAGCATCTGGCTTGTGTTCTTGGATTAGAGTGTAATTGTGATTTTTTTGCGTAATTGTAGTTTTTCTAAATTTCTTTGTCACGTCAGTATAGTTGGTATTTAAAAATTCTTGTCTTGTTGGAAAAGAACCGTGCCAGATGTGGGCGTTGAGTCACACTCCCACATACAGAACAGTTACTCTTGTGCTCATTGGTTTCGTAGATTTTTATAGTTGCTGGGGTCTTAATTAATTAACTGTGTTTACGAAAATTTTCTTACATTGTTCCTTGCAGTCAGATAGCGTAATAATTCTAGTCAGGGCCAACCGTTTACGAGACTTACGTAATCGGACAGACAGTTACTAAAATTAAAAAACTATTTTCAATCAAATATAAATTTAATTAAGCCCCCATGCACGTGGCGACCGCTGCTTCGGATCGTCCCTTGGAATTGTTCTGATTGTGAAAATTGTAGACTGTAGTATTGTTGTAGTAAATTTGAGTTTAGTGATTGTAGTCTGTATTGAGTGTGTAAATTTGGTAATTGGCATTCTTCTAATGGTATTTTTCAAAATTTAATTTTTATTGCCTTGTATACGCGTTTGACAATCTTGTGCAATTATTTCAATTGTTCGATTGATCGTGTTTGAGGGAGACATTGCGTGTGAATAGTATTGTTGGAGATAAGGGGTCATTGTGTGTGATTTTCGTACAGTGACGAATCTTTCGTATATTTTGTAAATGATTACGCGATCAATGAAAAAGGCAAAAATAATGAATAGTGAGGACGAAATTGTTGACATGGCGAACTCGCCAACAGAGGAAAACTGTATGATGGATAATGAAGTGGAAAACAATGTAATAAGTCGGGAAGACAGTCCGGAACCATTTCAAAATTTTTCTCAATCGGAAAATTCACAGAATCGGAGATTAACGACAGAAGATTCTGAAATAGTATCGAACACAGATAGCCTTACAGCTGTGACGAAGGAAGTTAGTTTTGCGGGAGATGTTAGGGGCGAAAAGAATTCTGAACAATTTAATATGGAGCAGTTGATGAGTGTAATATTAAATTTTCAATCTGAATTAAAAACACAGATAGGAACAATGGAAACACGGATGGGAACAATGGAAACACGGTTTGGATCTGAATTTAAAACAGAGATGGGAATTTTACGGACTGAATTTAAAACTGATATGGGAACAATGCAAACTCGGTTAGGATCTGAATTTAAAACTGAGATGAAAGCAATGACAACACGGTTATGCTCAAAAATAGGAACAACTAAAACCGAGATGAAAGCAGTGGGATCACAGTTACGATCTGAATTAGAAACTGATAGGGGAACAATTGAAACTCAGTTAGGCTCACGAACAGGGACATGTTTCAAATACATGAAAGACGAATCAAATAAAGAAATTAGAGAAGAAGTACAACCGATTTTGAAGGCACACAATAATAGCTTAATTTCAACAGAAATTAGACAAAAGGAACAGGATAGAGAACAGGAAGAAAAAGATCGCGTGTTAGTACAAAAATTTTCAGAATTAAATTTACAACGTGCACACGATAAGGAAGAAATAATTGAAAGAATCGAGGAATCCGTACCAAATGACAGAATAAATAACTTAACGCAACAGTGTGAACAGTTAACTACTAAATGTGACAACACCGAAACCCGAGTCGCGACATTTACAGAAGACGTAAATAAACAGAAAGAACAATTAAGTGACTCATCGGAAAGAGTTGAGATGACCTCAAATAAATTGACAAGTCTTAGTTTAGCAGAGGGGTTTGAAGAAAGCAATTTAATTCATTTACGGGATGCAGTAAGAGAGCGCGAGGCGCGTGAATTTAACAATAATCGACATTGGGACTGGGACAGACGCGGTAGGTCTTTGTCGCCACGAGGTGAAAACTTTGATTATAAACACTTCTTAACTGTCCGGAAATTTAAGATCTTCCGCAACTCTAGGGATGACATACATCCATGTTCATGGCTAGATCAATTTACGTACGCACTTCCGCCAGATGTGCCACTAAGTCACAAACTGGAAATTATGTGCAGCTATTAAAGTCCTCAGGGGATTCACTACTCTAAGTGAATATGTGCCGTAGCGAGCATAGGGCCCCGAGCTGTAGTGGTGCTATTTCTCTTTTAGTTTTCTGGACCGCTGCCTACTCTTTTACTATTCTTTGCATCTGTCAAACCACTCTTCGACTATCAATCTATCTAGTGAGTAAGTGAACAATAACCGGATATGACTGTTTTACTCAAATGTGACTTTGGAAATTACCGATTGGACTTACTGTACCTATTGCAGCATTCATTGTAGTTTAAACGAAATGTTACCTGTTTATCTTCGTGACAATATTACTTCATATGTTGACGATATTCTTATTGCTAAACGTTCTTGGAGTGAACACAACAAAATTTTGGATTCATTATTACGTATTTTTGCACGAGTTGGCATGACAGTGAACTTGGAAAAATCAGAATTTGGTCGTTCTCAGATGAAATTTCTCGGTCACATTATTTCTACAGAAGGTATTCTTCCTGATCTAGAGAAATTAGACGCTATTCGTAATTATGCTGTTCCTACCACAAAACGTGATGTTCGTAGTTTTCTTGGTCTCTGTAATTTTCTTCGACGCTTTGTTAGATTGGACGATTTGGCCACACCTCGTTTTTGCGATCTATCTGGAAAGTTCTTTTTAAACGAAGATCGGTCGACAACTCTGTTTGGTTAGTTTGTATTCCTGATGAGTGGGTCAATAAATTGATTTGGTATACGCATCTCAGTTATGCACACTTTGGTCCCCGAAAATGCTTTCATAAATTACGAGAAAATTGCTACTTCAGTAATATGGAAAAACGTATTCTATCTGTTCTTGCCAAATGTAAATTATGTCAAATGGCTAAGCCTCCAACGATTTCTCACAGAGCACCGTTGTTTCCCGTCATTCCAGCGAAATTAAAGGAGATGGCTGCAGTCGATTTGTTTGGTCCAGTGGTTCGTTATACTAATGGTTTTGCGTACATTTTCGTAGCAGTGGAGTTGACGTCAAAATATGTGTGTTTTACACCTTTACGCAAAGCAACAGCTCGTTCAGTATCTAACGCTTTCATCAAACATTTTCTTAAAGAAGTTGGTCATGTTGATAAGGTTATATCAGATAATGGATCACAGTTTCGTTCAAAAATTTGGCTTCGTACTCTACAGCGTCGTAAAATTAAACCAATTTTCATTTCACTTTTTCACCCTCAATCTAACGCTTCAGAGAGATGGATGAAGGAAATCAATAAACTGTGTCGTCTTTATTGTCATCAGAATCACAGAACTTGGGATCAGTATCTTCATATTTTTCAAAATATTCTGAATGAACTTCCTAATGACTCAACTTCTTTACCGCCTCTATTGATATTAAAAAACAAAGCACCGACAAATCGCATTTCTGAAATCGTTCCATTTCCGCCTTCACGGAAACTGCGGCATTCTGAAGTTGTCAACCTGGCTCTACGAAATATTGCGTCTGCGGCTGCTAGAAGAGAGAAATCAGCTAGACGTCCTGGTCGTTCAAAAATCTTGTCAGTTGGTCAAAAGGTATTAATTAAGTCCCACCGTTTGTCTCATAAAGGAAAAGGCTTATGTCGCAAATTTTTTCTGTTTTATAACGGTCCATACAGAATTCGCAAAATTATTCATGATAACACTGTTGAAGTAGAAACTCTTAAATCACGACGCTCTAAAGGAATACATCATATATCAAACGTTAAAATTTTTGTGGAATAACATACTTGTGAGAAACTAACAGCTAGATGTAAACACGCGGAGAGTACAAGGATACCGCGCTGTGTTTTGGCGGCGGCATATATTCAAAGCAACAGTAAAGTCTGCGCGCCGCACAAGGCAGTCGTTGACCGCAAACAATAGCTTCCTACGTCACGCGCCTACAGCTGATCGAGCGCTCAGTGCGAATGCACTGACAGCCGTAAACAAATACACAGTCTAATTTCTCCGACTAAATTCAGTATAAAGCTATAGTGACTTGATGAATTATGTTATTAACATTCAGTATTTTTCAGGATACGGTTCTATAAAATATTTAAGAACTTCAGGTAAATTCTGTGCGTGTCCGACGTTAAGACGACCTGCTATCGAGAAAATTTCAGGAAGAATGTAATTTCGAAGAAGAAACTAATAAACTAAAAAAAGGTAACTGTTAATTGAGTTCATTTTTCAGGTAACATATTTCCACTTAGGTACGTACTTTAGACGTAATTTGCTGCTCGCGATTACGTGATTCATACTTTGTGCTAAATTTTATGTTCTATGAATTTACTTGTGAAGCGACGTGCTTGTGTACATTTACTGATTTTGACAATGATTATTAATGAACTGGGTTGTAACTTGTGTATATTATGCATCGCTTGGCTGCACTGCTTTTTCACTGATGTCATATTTTTTTTTTTTTAATTATGTGCCTGCTGTGCTTATTTATTTAAATTATAATTGTAACCTGATTTATTGTGCTGACTGTGGTTATGTATGTAGGTTATACTTTGTGATTTATCTGCTTGCGCCTTCATGTTTACTTATTAAGATGACATATGAACATTTATTTGCTTAGGCTGATATGATGCTAATGACTTGTTTATTACGTAAGATATATGTTTGCTGCTTTTTGTATGGATTACATATTTACACATTTCTGTTTTGTTGCCATAACTGCTCTTTAATTTGGTGTATAGCAATGCTGATGTACTGTGTATAAACATAGAGTTTAGGTTACACTGTGGTATTAATTATAGATTGTTCGCTTGGCAAAGCCTCGTTGTAAGAATTGTGCTGCATCCACTTGTTGACATTCTGTTCTCTACTGGTATATTTACTCGCTATTGCATGTTTTGCTTACGCTCAGTGCCTTACATTTTTAAGATAAGAAAATTAACTACTATAATTCGACGAACGACATTAGTACAAGAAAGTCATAGAAGTCACATGAGCTGAGGTTTTATGGAAGCTGTATACATTTATGCTAATAGGAAGGAAGCTAACGACATGACATACCAATACTAGGTTTAGACCATTGACAGTTATTACACTGCATTTTTCGTGAGCAATTGAAATAGGAAGTGACACTTGACGCAAGAAATACTCCACATGTTTGCTTCTGTCTGCCATAATTCTTGAAGTGGTGTACACACTGTGAAATATTATGATCATTCACACTCCGTAATCGTACTTAATTACTGAGAGTTATTCGAACTAAGTCTGTTAGAGGTCATGTATGCATTTCTTTGTTTATAATTTATAATGAGTAGAAGATTTGGGTCAGATGGATTACACAGAGGTTGTGTGTTGACAATGTGTCTTCGAATTGTATGGGATGCTGAATTGAAGTTGCATTAGGATTTTATCTGTACTTGTTCGAGGAGACTGACTAGAGGAAAGAGTTGTTATGGAAGTGAAATGATGTTGGTGCTGAGGTTTATATTTATCGACGTATTATTATAGGTATTGAGAGTATATGAAGTTGATGATTATTGGAGTTTTTGTGGACAAGAGGTAAGGTAAATGATATTGATGATAAGAGTTATATGTATCGACGTATTGTAGAAGTATTAGTGACGTATTGAGATTATGTTGATGATTATTGGAGTTTTGGTGTATAAGAGGTAAAGTAAGTGAGGAGCATATTTTTTTGTTGGTCTTATGGAACAAGGAGGATGAAGAGAGCAGACTAGAACACTAAAATAGAAGGAAAATAGTCTATACACACACTTTGTTAAATCACTAAGCAGTATATACTTTTTTTTAAAGAGAGGAAGTATTTGCATATCTTGGCTCACTGACAGTTGTTCAACAACAGTACATCTGATCTGGCTTCGCAAACATTGGTCTTGACATGATGACTATGACGTTGACTTAACTATTATTGACTGTTACACATTGCTGCCACTACTACTTGATACACATGATGAACATCAGATTATGACAGAATTGCATTTACACAGTTAACACTATTCAATTACACAGTAGTACTTAATGTGGATGAAAGATGAGTGAGTGTGTTTTGTGTGTTGTGTGTTTTCCTTTCCTAATCCTAACCACCTATCTCCTAAATATTATTTTATTTGTTTGTAGTGGCTTGCACTGACACCCATAAATATTATAGGTTTACTGGTATTTGTGTATTGTAATAGTTAATAGGACAATTATCTGATATCATTTGTGTGTTTGTTATGATTTGTATGTTACTGTAAAAGCATTTGTATGTGCATTCAAACTATTGTTCATGCCTGAACTATCTGATTAGTGAAGATAAATATTCTGAACTGTTACCTGCACTTTTCAACATGATGTGTGACATTTGGTCGTGTTTAATTTCTGCTGATGAACAGTGTGATCAGTGCTAGTGAATTTTTTGGAACGGCTTCTGCTGAGAGATATGACTTTTTGCTGTCTGCACCTACTCAATATTGCTGGGTGCCACTGTTAGAACTGTTTCTACTGAAATGAAGTCACTTGTTGCTGTTTGCACCTACTCAACATTGCTGGGTGCAACTGATGAACTGTTTCTACTGAAATGATGTTACTTCTTGCTGTCTGCACCTGCTCAACATTGCTGGGTGCAACTGATGAACTGTTTTTACTGAAATGATGTCACTTGTTGGTGTCTGCACCTGCTCAACTTTGCTGGGTGCAACTGATGGACTGCTTCTACTGAAATAATGTCACTTGTTGCTGTCTGCACCTACTCAACATTGCTGGGTGCCACTGATGGACTGCTTCTACTGAAATGGTGTCATTTGTTGGTGTCTGCACCTGCTCTCAACATTGCTGGGTGCAACTGATGGACTACTCCTACTGAAATGATATCACTTGTTGGTGTCTGCACCTGCTCTCAACATTGCTGGGTGCAACTGATAGACTGTTTTTACTGAAATGAAGTCACTTGTTGCTGTCTGCACCTACTCAACATTACTGGGTGCAACTGATGAACTCTTTTTACTGAAATGAAGTCACTTGTTGCTGTCTGCACCTACTCAACATTGCTGGGTGCCTCTGATGGACTGCTTCTACTGAAATAATGTGACTTGTTGCTGTGTGTACCTCTGGAACTTTACTGGGTGCCACAGATGGAACTGCTTCTACTGAAATAATGTCACTTGTTGCTGTCTGCACCTACTTAACATTGCTGGGTGCATCTAATGAACTGTTTCTACTGAAATGAAGTCACTTGTTGCTGTCTGCACCTACTCAACATTGCTGGGTACCTCTGATGGATTGCCTCTACTGAACTAATGTGACTTGTTGCTGGGTGTACCTGCTAAACTTTACTGGGTGCAATTGATGGACTGCTTCTACTAAAAAGATGTCACCAGTTAGTGTCTTTTTTTTTTGTATAAACTAATCATTGCAAGCATTTTATGTGAACATTTGTATAAACTGATTTTTTGTATATTGTGTAAACTATTATGTAAAGTCACATGTATGAAAAGAAGTTGTATTGCTTACTGTATTTCATATGTTAGGTTAGTGAAAGGTCAGTGCAAAGCCAAAATTTTTAACTAATTATGTGATATTTAGGTATTAATATTATCTTTTATTTTTGTCTGTATTTTTCTGGACGAATTTGGTGGTATTTTCACCACCAATGCTGGCAAAAATACCATCAAATTCTGGCCTGTGGAGGAGGGGCATATGAAAGGTGGCTACACTGTGCCACTGCGCCAGAGATTGCGCCAAAGAGTACTATTAAGCCGCCTCCACAGTGGTTGTTGAGAGTTCATAGCAGTCAGTGGTAGTAGAGAGCTCGTAGAGTGCAGTGCTTGTTGTGACATCGGAGAGGACGGTGTGTGTTAAGAGTTCGTACCGAGATGTGCTAGTGGGCACTGCTTGTCGTGAAATCGGAGGGATATGTTGTAGTAAAGAGTGTTGTTCCATGTCTTATGCAGTTATTTGATGGGAGAGATAGCAGATGTTATTGTAATGAGTGCATTTCGTCAATATATATGAAGGTAAAATTTATAATGTTCCTTTATTAGTTGTGTATCTGAAATAATGTGTCACTACAGGTTCAGTCAACAAAGCATCTGGCTTGTGTTCTTGGATTAGAGTGTAATTGTGATTTTTTTGCGTAATTGTAGTTTTTCTAAATTTCTTTGTCACGTCAGTATAGTTGGTATTTAAAAATTCTTGTCTTGTTGGAAAAGAACCGTGCCAGATGTGGGCGTTGAGTCACACTCCCACATACAGAACAGTTACTCTTGTGCTCATTGGTTTCGTAGATTTTTATAGTTGCTGGGGTCTTAATTAATTAACTGTGTTTACGAAAATTTTCTTACATTGTTCCTTGCAGTCAGATAGCGTAATAATTCTAGTCAGGGCCAACCGTTTACGAGACTTACGTAATCGGACAGACAGTTACTAAAATTAAAAAAACTATTTTCAATCAAATATAAATTTAATTAAGCCCCCATGCAACTGATTATCTGTAATTAGACGAACTATCGGTCAAATTATTCAAGTCGCCTATTTCACTCATTGCACATCGCGATGTACTGTTAACATTGTTTCGCGGCATTTTTCACAAATCAAAATTAAGCACAAAATGAAACAAAGTCAAAGCAAAAATGGAACAAATACAATTACAACAAAGAGCAGTAAATTGCCGATGATCTGTGAAAGAAAGAGTGACAAATTAGTAAATGCGTTGCGCCAGATGCAAACTACATTTAAGTAAATAAGAGCAGATATATGACTACTTCTCAGAGATTCACAAAGAAATACGATCCTGGCCGGTTGTCGTCAAGTGTAACCTCCCCACAAAAAATTAAATAAATAATATGAGTATGATTCTAATTTAGTGTAACCTCACCACAAAATTCTTTCTCATTTGTGACCTCCCTACAAAATTCTTTTCACACTAACTTCCACACAAAATTCTTTCTGATTTAATCTAAGCTCAAAATTCATTCACATTTAGCGTAACCTCAAAACAGAAAAATTCCTAAACCTCTCAACAGTAAAAATTATAATTATGTCATTCACATTCAGTATAACGTCCCAATAAAAAAATAAATTCAGTAACCTGGTAATAAAACAATGTAAGTAACTTCTCAATTAAATTGTCGCTCACTTATGACTTTTCAATAATTCACTGTGAATTTAACCTGGTAAATTTTGGACGACAGCAGTGCTGCGTCATGTCCCTGAAAGATCATTCTGAATAAAGAAGGAAAAATTCTTACCTCAATGAAGTCGCCGGATATATCTGCTCTTACAATAAATTTTTCCGGCACAGCTCTGTGCAATGGTGGCCGACCTATCTGTCATTTATAAAAGGGAGCAACTGATTTTTCTATTGCAATTATCGGGATGATCATTTATCGGAGAAATTAGTAATTTCTTTAAATTGAAATGAATGGTTGTTAAAAGTTACTTTTTATGAGGAAGATTATTATTACGAGAGTTTTAAAACATTTACATGCGACTTGAGATAACATAACTACATATGCGCGAGGCTGCTTTTTACCTTATACAATAATACTCAGGCTCCGGCATCGCTGCACCGCGACCGGGCCAGCCAACACGATACACCATAGCAGACCAGAGCAGACTCCAGACTAGCAACAACTTACTGCTACAGCTACACAGTTCCTACTGCAGCCAACACTGCTCTCTGGTCAGAGACCTTGCATATTGCAGGCAGCGCATGAGCAATACATCGAAATTACATCTGCTCGGACCTCTTACAAGCTCTCTTTTCAACTGTGAGTGCAACAGCTTCTGCTTCTTCACGATCTTCAGAATTTCGTTATTAAACAGTGGTGGGTCTTTTCCAACCTTTATCCACTTAGTAGGCACAAACTCTCAGACCAGAATTTACAATCTGCTTACACTTTGACCATAATTTCTCTACATCCATCATAGTGGATCTGAATGATGTCAATGCACTGCCTAAGGTTCAAAATGGTTCAAATGGCTCTGAGCACTATGGGACTTAACATCGGAGGTCATCAGTCCCCTAGAACTTAGAACTACTTAAACCTAACCAACCTAAGGACATCACACACATCCATGCCCGAGGCAGGATTCGAACCTGCGACCGTAGCGGTCACGCGGTTCCAGACCGAAGCGCCTAGAACCGCACGGCCACACCGGCCGGCTCGGTAAAAACATCCAGATGTTAATTTGGTTTTATCTGCGTCTCTCATACACGACCCGATGACTTCACTGTCATACTTAACGTCAATAGAGACTATATGCTTGTCATCTGTAACCTCCGCCTCCTCTCCTATGGCCTCTAATCTGTTTTTCGATATACATTCCACGACTCGCTAAATATTTTACAGCTTTCCACCTCGGGTTTTAGCCAGCTGTCAGCCTCAAGAATAATATGAGCACGAGAACTTTCCATGGAGAACTGTAATTTCGGGGACTTTATTACGAATACTTCGACAATTTTCTGATAAAAGTTTGACAGTTGAAGTACCTTTATTCTGAAGGATTTGTAACTTCCCCTGCTGCGTATCGACTGGCGAGTGTTCATCAGAGCACCTTAGATTATCGTCTAACCTAAAATACTCTCGTATGCACTCCAAAAGTACTCTGCTACCCAAGTAGCTGCTTTCTTTGTGTAGTGCACCCTGGCCTATCAAGGGGAGTCCTACAAATCCCCAGGTGGTGTACAGAAAGCAAGAGGTGGTAATGCAGTATAGTGGTTGACTAGGGTGAAGAGAAACTGATATAAACCTGGAATTTTCCACATGTCTCATCAAGATGTTTGAAATCGGTTGAAAAATTTCATACTCACAAGAATAAAATGTAGAAAATAATTATTTAAATAAAAATCAGTTTTGATACATAATGTTTTTAAATCGGACTAAAAAGTATAAAAATTTGTCCTAGCTCCGTGTAGATTCCTAACGCCATGCAGATAGGTCTGAAATTTGTGATTCTAAACGTTTAATAATTGTGAAAATATTTGTCACTTTTAAAACGAAAAATGTGGGACGCATGAAGCACATAACTGATGTATGAATAGTACATCCCTTTACTGTTATCTATTGCGTTCACCCCTATTTGTCGTTTCATATTTACAAGTATTTTCGTAGTTATCAAAAATTCAAAATCGCAGATTTTTAGGACTGTGTGGGTTAGGAATTTCTATGGGATAGGAGACATTATTGTATATTTCTTTAGTCCGACTTAAAATCGTGGTATATTAAACATTCTTTTTATCTGATTTTTTAAAATCTATTTTTCTCTTTTTTCACCATTATCGACGTTAAAATATCTGTTACTGGGCCGTTTTTCGGCGGTAACTTGTAATGCCGTCCCATGTTTTGGAATTACTTGTCGAATACTTTCGGGTGCGAGATCAAATAGAACGTTGTAAACTCGCCATTCGAATGTGTGAAATTCACTGTTTTTCCAGTTCCTGTAGATAAACGCAATCATGTTTCGTCGTCACAATGCTTCGCTAATACTGCGTTTGCTAGGATGTCGTACTGGAAACCTGTGTGTCTCGAAGACTTAATGTACTAATAACCAATCGTCCATTTCGTAAACTTTCGAACGCTCGAATCACTTTCCGACACAAGCTGGAAGAACTAGTCGTGAGTCTTACCAAGGTAGCTCAGTCGGGTTAGAAGCATTTCCCACAAAAAAGGCTACGTTTCGGGTTCAAGTCCTCGTCTGGTACTCAGCTATAATATTCTAGGCATTTTCAAACCAGCGTCAACAACGATACAGAGTGATAAATTCGTTCTGGAAGTTATTTCCAAGCGTGTCTGTCAAAATGTTCACATCTGTAGCCTTTGACGTTTCTCCTGTAGAGAAGTATATCGTCAACAGTGTGGCGTTCTACCTATAGTGCGGTGATTTAAGATTGCAACTGTATATTTGCCCACGCATTCCCGATCCCGGACGCTCAGAGAAAATGGTTCAAATGGCTCTGAGCACTATGGGACTTAATATCTGAGGTCATCAGTCCCCTAGACCTAAGGACATCACACACATCAATGCCCGAGGCAGGATTCGAACCTGCGACCGTAGCGCTCACGCGGTTCCAGACTGAAGCGCCTAGAACCGCACGGCCACTCCGGCGGCTAAAGATTTATTGATGATGTGTCCAGGATCTATCTTTCTGTTACGCATACCAGGATGCTATTTTGACAGTCTCAGAGGATGCTTAATCGCATGATAAACATAGTCAGGAAGTGCAACAGAGGCTGGATACCTACGGGATCGTTTGAAATGAACGCAAGTGCATCTCGCGCAAAAGTCAACTAACATTTGTTGGCTATATAGTCTCAGCCGACGGTATAAAGCCGTTACCGAAGGCTGACATGCTGCGCAACATACCCAAACCTACAAAGTATAAATAACATAGGTGTTTCCTGTAAATGGTAAACTTTTGCCGTCGTCATTTGCTAATAACACAGGCACCGCTTACGAACGCCCCGGCTGGCAAGAATGTCAAAGGAAAGCGAAAGCCACAATGGACACGAGAAATGAATAAAGATTTTAGCGACTCACAAAGAAGCTTAGAGTAGGCTGTGTTACCTGGGCAATATATGCATATACGCAGCACAGCTGAGTATTTTAGTAGACGCCAGCCGGATTGCAAGTGGAGCAGCCTTGCAACAGCAGGTAGATGAACACAGCGGGCCTGTTAGTTTCTTCTCAAAGAAGCTGCAATTCCGACATACAAAACGGAGTGCGCACGACAGAGAGTTTTTGGCGGAATATGAAAGTGTTAGACATTTCCGTATGTATACTGAAGCCAGGCAAGTAACAATTTCTACCGATCATAAACCTGTAATACCAGATTTAAGCGATAAGTGCTCGCCAAGGCAGTTTCAGCACATACTTTGCAAATCAATTCACCGCGTATACAGGGTGATCCGTTGATCGTGACCGGGCCTAATATCTCACGAAATAGGCGTCAAACGAAAAAACTACACAGAACGAAACTCGTCTAGCTTGAAGGGGGAAACCAGATGGCGCTATCGTTGGCCCACTAGATGGTGCTGCCATAGGTCAAACGGATATCAACTGGGTTTTTTTAAAAATAGGAACCACCATTTTTTATTACATATTCGTGTATTACGTAAAGAAATATGAATGTTTTAGTTGGGCCACTTATTTCGCTTTGTGATAGATGGCGCTGTAATAGTCACAAACATATGGCTCACAATTTTAGACGAACAGTTGGAAACAGGTAGGGTTTTTAAATTAAAATGCAGAACGTAGGAACGTTTGAACATTTTATTTCGGTTGTTACAATGCGATGCATGTACCTTTGTAAACTTATCATTTCTGAGAACGCATGCTGTTACAGCGTAATTACCTGTAAATACTACATTCATGCAATAAATGCATTTGGCAATACGTGTAACGACATTCCTCTCAACTGCGAGTAGTTCGCCTTCCGTAATGTTCGCACATGCATTGATAATACTCTGACGCCTGTTGTCAGGCGTTGTCTGTGGATCACGATAGCAAATATCCTTCAACTTTCCCCACAGAAAGAAATCCCGGGACGTCAGATCCGGTGAACGTGCGGGCCATGGTATGGTGCTTCGACGACCAATCCATCTGTCATGAAATGTGCTATTCAATACCGCTTCAACCGCACGCGAGCTATGTGCCGGACATCCATCATGTTGGAAGTACATCGCCATTCTGTCATGCAGTGAAACGTCTTGTAGTAACATCGGTAGAGCATTACGTAGGAAATCGGCATACATTTTAGATTGCCATCGATAAAATGGGGACCAATTATCCTTCCCCCCATAATGCCGCACCATACATTAAGCCGCCAAGGTCGCTGATGTTCCACTTGTCGCAGCCATCGTGGATTTTCCTTTGCCCAATAGTGCATATTATGCCGGTTTACGTTACCGCTGTTGGTGAATGACGCTTCGTCGCTAAATAGAACGCGTGCAAAAAATCTGCCATCGTCCCGTAATTTCTCTTGTGCCCAGTGGCAGAGCTGTACACGACGTTCAAAGTCGTTGCCATGCAATTCCTGGTGCATAGAAATATGGTACGGGTGCAATCGATGTTGATGTAGCATTCTCAACACCGACGTTTTTGAGAGTCCCGATTCTTGCGCAATTTGTCTGCTACTGATGTGCTGATTAGCCACGACAGCAGCTAAAACACCTACTTGGGCATCATCATTTGTTGCAGGTCGTGGTTGACGTTTCACATGTGGCTGAACACTTCCTGTTTCCTTAAATAACGTAACAATACGGCGAACTGTCCGGACACTTGGATGATGTCGTCCAGGATACAGAGCTGCATACATAGCACACGACCGTTGGGCATTTTGATCACAATATACAAGGTGTTACAAAAACGGCCAAACTTTCAGGAAACATTCCTCACACAAAAAGAAAGAAAATATGTTATGTGGACATGTGTCCGGAAACGCTTACATTCCATGTTAGAGCTCATTTTATTACTTCTCCTCAAATCACATTAATTATGGAATGGAAAAACATAGCAACAGAACGTACCAGTGTGACTTCAAACACTTTGTTACAGGAAGTGTTCAAAATGTCCTCCGTTAGCGAGGATACATGCATCCACCCTCCGCCGCATGGAATCCCTGATGCGCTGATGCAGCCCTGGAGAGTGGCGTATTGTATCACAGCCGTCCACAATACGAGCACGAAGAGTCTCTACATTTGGTACCGGGGTTGCGTAGACAAGAGCTTTCAAATGCCCTCATAAATGAAAGTCAAGAGGGTTGAGGTGAGGAGTGCGTGGAGGCCATGGATTTGGTCCGCCTCTACCAATCCATCGGTCACCGAATCTGTTGTTGAGAAGCGTACGAACACTTCGACTGAAATGTGCAGGAGCTCCATCGTGCATGAGCCACATGTTGTGTCATACTTGTAAAGGCACATGTTCTAGCAGCGCAGGTAGAGTATCCCGTATGAAATCATGATAACGTGCTCCACTGAGCGTAGGTGGAAGAACATGGGGCCCAATCAAGACATCACCAACAATGCCTGCCCAAACGTTCACAGAAAATCTGTGTTGATGACGTGATTGCACAATTGCGTGCGGATTCTCGTCTGCCCACACATGTTGATTGTGAAAATTTACAATTTGATCACGTTGGAATGAAGCCTCATCCGTAAAGAGAACATTTGCACTGAAATGAGGATTGACACATTGTTGGATGAACCATTCGCAGAAGTGTACCCGTGGAGGCCAATCAGCTGCTGATAGTGCCTGCACACGCTGTACATGGTACGGAAACAACTGGTTCTCCCGTAGCACTCTCCATACAGTGACGTGGTCAACGTTACCTTGTACAGCAGCAACTTCTCTGACGCTGACATTAGGGTTATCGTCAACTGCACGAAGAATTGCCTCGTCCATTTCAGGTGTCCTCGTCGTTCTAGGTCTTCCCCAGTCGCGAGTCGTAGGCTGGAATGTTCCGTGCTCGTAAGACGCCGATCAGTTGCTTCGAACGTCTTCCTGTCGGGACACCTTCGTTCTGGAAATCTGTCTCGATACAAACGTACCGCGCCACGGCTATCGCCCCGTGCTAATCCACGCATCAAATGGGCATCTGCCAACTCCGCATTTGTAAACATTGCACTGACTGCAAAACCACGTTCGTGATGAACACTAACCTGTGGATGCTAGGAACTGATGTGCTTGATGCTAGTACTGTAGAGCAATGAGTCGCATGTCAACACAAGCACCGAAGTCAACATTACCTTCCCTCAATTGGGCCAAATGGCGGTGAATCGAGGAAGTACAGTACATACTGACGAAACTAAAATGAGCTCTAACATGGAAATTAAGCGTTTCCGGACACATGTCCACATAACATCTTTTCTTTATTTGTGAGTGAGGAATGTTTCCTGAAAGTTTGGCCGTACCTTTTTGTAACACCCTGTATATACATCAACACGATGTCGACCTTTTGCCGGCCGCGGTGGCCGTGGGGTTCTGGCGCTGCAGTCCGGAACCGCGGGACTGCTACGGTCGCAGGTTCGAATCCTGCCTCGGGCATGGGTGTGTGTGATGTCCTTAGGCTAGTTAGGTTTAAGTAGTTCTAAGTTCTAGGGGACTTATGACCTAAGATGTTGAGTCCCATAGTGCTCAGAGCCGTTTCGACCTTTTCCGCAATTGGTAAACGGTCAATTTTAACACGGGTAATGTATAACGAAGCGAATACCGTCCGCACTGGCGGAATGCTACATGATACCACGTACTTACACGTTTGTGACTATTACAGCGCCATCTATCACAAAGTGAAAAATGTGGTCCAACTAAAACATTCATATTTCTTTAAGTACTACACGAATATGTAATAAAAAATGGTGGTTCCTATTTTAAAAAACGCAGTTGATATCCGTTTGACCTATGGCAGCGCCATCTAGCGGGCCAACGATAGCGCCATCTGGTTTCCCCCTTCAAGCTAGACGAGTTTCGTTCTTTGTAGTTTTTTTCGTTTGACGCTTATTTCGTGAGATATTTGGCCCGGTCGCTATCAATGGACCACCCAGTATAAGGCACTTCAGAGGTACGGAGAATTTGGTTGCAGATTTTTTCTCATGTTTCCGACTCTGAACCCTGAAGAACTTGTTGGCATCACAGGAAGCTCATCTGGAGCTACAGAAATTATTGACAGAGCACACAACAGGGCTACAGTTACAGCCCATACCAACGCCAGGAAGAACAGTTAACTTATGGTGCGATATGTCACTGCAGAAGCCACGCCATATATTACACAAGAATTTCGCAAGACGGCATTTGACAGAGTTCAAGGCCTGGAGCGATGGAAGTTCACCGTTCATAGATATGTTACAGAGTAGCCTTTTGCTGCTATCTGATCCCCTCAGCGATTCCTGGTTTTTGTCTGTAACTTGCAGCTGCACAGCTTAACTTCGATTCTTCTAATTTCTCCGATGAGTCACCTTCGGCTTCCATTGCAGATTTGACCGATGGGTTTGCTACGGACGCTACGACCGTCAACTAAAGAACAGCAAAAGCTCTGTCAGCTATTTTTTGTAGCTTCTGAAGAGACTGTCGTTCGTACGCGATCAGCGTCAGCTGAACTTGATGAGGAAGACAGACGAGCATTAACAATTCATCGGATATTATGCTTGCTTCTATTACAGCTCGTAAACGTCTCCATAACTGAGATGAACCTCTGTCCCCACGTTTCTCCTATTACGTCATGTGGGAAAGTCGCTGCTCAGGTAATTCCACACAGCGAGCGATCAACAACGCTTTAAGTGTGATGTATGCTTGTCGGAAAGGCGGATGTAGCATAACGTCGGAGAAAACCGCTGGTGCCCTTTGATCCAGGTTGCTAATTGCGAGAGTGAATTTTTCACGGTCTTCGGTTGTGCGTTGTTGCTCGAACATATTCTCTAATATCGCCAACCATATGTCTGGCTGCATAGGTGTGAATGGAGGCGATCTTAACTGCAACCGTGGCATAGTTGACAATGACGCGTTCGTACAAGAAAAATCTTAGGCATGTATGTATTCTCGTGGCGTGGCTGCTAGTCACGGAATTTGTAAATTCATGGAATCCGTTCCGCTCTCATCCTTCGGCGTTGCAAGCTCCAAAACCTCAATCTCTTGCTTTAATCGTCGTATCTCTTCGTTTGTGGCTTCTAGAAGTTTATTGGCTTCTTTCATATGTAGCGTATCTGCAGCACATTATTATCGTTGCGAGAGCTCTTCTTGTTTATCTGAGGTCTCCAGTTACGTAGGCAACAAATTATACCCACATAAAGTTACGTAGGATACTTTGTTTTGCAGCTCAGAACAAAATACTCAATAGGATGTCCCGGTGCACTTGCACGGAGTAAACACCGTGCAAATCTCTAGTTACTTTTGCTTCCCCACAGCTTTCTCTTCTCGTATTATTTTTCACATAAAATAGAAATCTTGCACTGCATATCAAACTTTAAACAATAATCATAGCTTCTTTCTGTCTCACAACTGAGTTCAAACTTCGAAGCACAACGAGGATATGTGCTGTAATACTGTTCACACGGTCTTTCAGGAAAAATTACGCGGAATGCGCCGTATTTTTCCCTGTCTTGAATGCTTCTATTCAATTTAAATCCAGTATTGATCGTAATAAGGAGCCTTGGCCTAGCGCTGTATTAATAATTCACGTCAGTCGATCAGGATAGTAAACACAGCGCAGACAGTAGACAGTTTAAGTCCACATTTCTTATTCAGCAGCAGTGCCGTCCCATTCTTCGGTGCCCACGATGCAAAATACACACATCCTCATAAATTAAGGATAATTGCAGAATTTGGTGTCACACAATGTGCTACAAAACGCCACTGTTTCCTGCGCATGTACCCCGACACCAATATGGGATTTGATCACCATGCACACGTACACAAGCCGCACAACGGGTTGGCATACTCTGGATCAGGTGGTCGAGCAGCTGCTGGGGTATAGCCTCCCATTCTTGCACCAGTGCCTGTCGGAGCTCCTTAAGTGTCCTAGGGGTTTGAAGAAGTGCAGTGATACATAGACAGAGAGCATCCCAGACGTGCTCGACGGGGTTTAGGTCTGGAGAACAGGCAGGCCACTCCATTCGCCTGATATCTTCTGTTTTAAGGTACTCCTCCACGATGGGGCCGTGCGTTATCACCCATCACGAGGAAGGTGGGACCCACTGCACCCCTGAAAAGGCGGACATACTGGTGCAAAATGACGTCCCGATACACCTGACCTGTTACAGTTCCTCTGTCAAAGACATGCAGGGGTGTACGTGCACCAATCATAATCCCACCCCACACCATCAAGCCACGGCCTCCACTACAGGTCCCTTTCAAGGAGAATAAGGAGTTGGTATCTGGTTCCTGGTTCGCGCCAGATGAAAACCCGGCGAGACTCACTGTTCCAACTATACATGGACTCATCCGTGAACATAACCTGGGAACACTGTTCCAGTGACCATGTACTGTGTACTTGACACCAGGCTTTACGGGCTCTCCTGTGACCAGGGATCAGTGGAATGCACCTTGCAGGTCTCCGGGGGAATAAACCATGTCTGTTCAGTCGTCTGTAGACTGTGTGTCTGGTGACAACTGTTCCAGTGGCTGCGGTAAGGTCCTGAGCAAAGCTACCTGCAGTATTCCGTGGCCGCCTGCGGGCACTGATGGTGAGATATCGGTCTTCTTGTGGTGTTGTACACTGTGGACGTCCCGTACTGTAGCGCCTGGACACGTTTCCTGTCGGCTGGAATAGTTGTCATAGTCTTGAGATCACACTTTGTGGCACACGGAGGGCCCGTGCTACGACCTGCTGTGTTTGACCAGCCTCCAGTCGCTCTAGTATTCTACCCCTCATAACGTCATCAATATGTGTTCTTTACCCATTTTCAACACACACTCAGCATTAGCACGTCTGAAAACGTCTGCACACTTACTCGCTGCACACTACTCTGACATGCACCAACACACCTCTGCGTATGTGGACTGCTGCCAGCGCCACCGTCCGACGACCGTAAGTCAAATGCACAGCATGGTCATACCCGGAGATGATTTAAATCCGCAAACCGCCCACCAGAGTGTTGTTTCACCAGATATCAGCATTATCCTTAATTTATGAGCATGAGTGTATGTCACCTAGCGACATGATTATTATGAATATCAGCCAGGTACTGGTATATTGCTCTTTAAATGTTTTTTTTTCTTTTTTTTTTTTTTTTTTTTTTTAGATCACTCAAGATGAGCCCATTTCGGCGCACTGTCACCATCAGGTGCTCTTTCATGCGATATCGTTGTTTTCATGTTTTTTAGAATTATTGCTTTCTCTTTAGATGTGCCTTGGAATCGAATATCTGACTTTAGTCGGTTTTTATGTATGCTACTTTTTCTCTTGACTGCTTATATGACAAAAATTGCATACATGAAAACAAACCAAAGTCAGATACGCGTCTCCAACACACATCTAAGTAGAAACTATAATTCTAAAAAAGACACGACATATAGAAGATGTAACCTTACGATGTCGGATAAATCTCCTTGAAACACGCGGCAGTTTATTTCATTATTATTGGATAGATCATCAAACTAAAGCGTTAAATTTGGTCGAATCGTTTCCCTGACAGGAATCGCTGGATGATCATGCTGTTTCCATTTTCTAAGTACGTGAACCATGTAAATATTGCTCAGTTTTCGGGAAAGGCTGCACATCGGTGTGTGTGTTGACTTTTTGTTGAAGCAGAAGGACACAAGAAGACGAACCACTGACCTCTTCGGCGGCGGCGCAGCGTCGTTTCGCTAGTCCTATTGAAACCATTGGATACGCAAAGAAATGTTAACACTTTTCTCTAAGAGTAACCCGGCAATATAAATGTGATATAAAATCGTGCAGGAGGCAGTGACAATTGTTCTAATAATCAGTAGGTCTGCATTCAGGCTGACTGGGTCGCAATGGCACACCCGTCATATCAGTACCAGCACGATATAGAGTGGACGCCAATGACTCGTGCAAGACGAGAAGCTGGTTAGCGTAAAGCCAAGTCATATTTTATGAGACAGTGTCGGAAACATGCGTGGACGGATGTGGACATATAAAATAACATCAGCCAAAGAAAGAAATGTATTTCACCATTATACCAGTTTGGTTTTGCGAGAGAACGATCTAAATCGCTCAGTAATAAAGTCTCAGTCACCCATTTTCTTCAGAAGATAATGAGAGACGGGAAATTCATCATAATTCCATTAAAATAATAGTACTATTAAAATAATAGTACAATAATTTAAGTTAATTTAAACACGGCAATACTGGGAAACTTAAACCACATTTTTTTCAGATTTTTCATTTCTTGACTGACTTTGTGAATATGTTTCTCTTCGCTCGGTTGGTCTTTCATACATTGTCATTTCAAAGACGTTGAATTTTGATTATTATTATTTCATGGAAAGAGTTCTAAGTAATTTAAAACACTTAAATCCTATAGTTTTTTTGTGAAGTTGATGACTTTTTCCAGTGCAGGGAAATGTTACTGTAAGGTAACACAGTTTTGACTGTAATGGGGAGAACTCATCTTTTAACTATTTCCGTAAGTATTATTTCAATTTTTTCCGCAATTATTGCATTTGATTTTCTTTAGTAATTTTAAACTATCGGTGATATTCCTCTTTGCTATTTAGAAAAGCAATTATTTTCGTTACGCTTGTTAACTATTTCGTTAGCACACATTTTTCAGATAAGGTACATAATACATTTATGTTATGTGACCAGCTAGTTAATGAACAGAGTTTATGTCCATTAGGACTGGTGACTGAATTTAAAATAACTTCATTGATTTTCTGTGGGCTATTCAAAATTTCTTGGTATTTTTCCTTGTCTTTATCGTCTGCGATTGGCGCTACTTTACAACAGTCGTTCAGAATTTACTTAAGAAGATGCAGTAAGTTGTATGTAAAAGAAGCTTGAATACTTTCTCCGCAAATCAGCTATTACTTCGGCAACGATTGCCTTAGTTTTCTGAGCCGTTTACGTTCAAGCGATCACGGCCATTTGCATAGTCGATTAGACCTGATCCATTCTTCTCTAATAGAACCTCCTGATGTTAGCTGCACTTAGTCTTCATTTTTTCCTGTTTGTCAGCTACTCAGTTATATACTCGTTATCCATTATTTAGGTCCTCCTAGTACTTCCATTATGTATTTTTTTATCCCAAAATTTTGCAGTTTGCTGCCCGTAAGAGACGGGTAATAGGGTTTACGAGTTAAGAACGTAACCGCGTTACCTGTACGTTAGGTGAGTTGCATACCAATCGGGCGTTACCTCATTTCTGTCTCTTAGTATATCCGACCAGTGTCTTAGTATAGTCCCTGGAAACCGGAAGGGTGAATGGTCTAGGGACAGAACGTTTTCCTGTACATAGTTATTCTCCTCTCTGTTGCTTACAAAAAGACGGTGTTTACAGTAAAATTGAAATTGTCAATGTTTAATTCAACTATTATTTGAATGTTGTTGATTTGTAACGTGAAACGGTGGGATATTGTAGCAAAAATAAAAAAAAACGCAATGCAGAATTATCATGTAGCCCTAAAAACGCAAATCTCTGAAAAAAGTGAAACATGACTTCAGTGATTCGTCAAGCTTAAACAAAACATGTTTATGTTATTCATAAGCAACATTTTCACTCATCAGTAATAAAAGGAGACCTTTGCCTTTGATCATGACGAAGATTGTTCTGTTGAGTTCAAAATATCAATAATGACGGTATAGATTTCTTTTTAAGTTTGTGCATTTAACCTGTACTTGCATCAGACTTAACTGCTTCTGTTACATTATTCGCAAAAGTTACGCTACCAACTAATTTTTCGTACCTAAAAAATGCAATTTATATTTTGTAAGCATATTAAATACACAGTGGACTAATTGTCTGAAAATCAAACAAAGAGAAGTCGTCTAGTCCGAGTTCGTCGCTCATACATTCATTTATGTTTATTCGTCTACCAATACTACTAATACTACCGGTAATGCTACCATTTAATGCGTCATTTATGTACTGTAGCGCATCTCACGTGTAGAACTAAATTAAGCAACAAGGGGGAGGGGGCGAGAGACATCTCCTTGGCGAACACTTGTATGTGTCTCACCAAGAAATTTTACTTTTCATGTTGTATTTGGAAGAGTCTGACAGATTAATTCTATGTTCTTCTTGGCATCTTGTAGATCACCTACGGTATCAAAACAGTTTGTCAATAGAGCCATAGGCCTTAAAGCACACAAAGCTGACAATCGTACACCAACTCCGAAACTAGGACAGCCTCTCAGAAAAAACAAACATAGATGCAGCATACTACAAATATCAGCTTTCTTCATTTCGAACACTTTTTGTTTCCTATATACTGAGGCTCATTACTTATTTCATGATTACTGTAATTGCTGCCGCTTTTCACTGACAGTTTGATTTTTACTGGTTCACGACGTTCTGCGTCGGTTATTTAGAAGAAACATTTTACAAAAAGTCTCATCAACTTGAATTTCACCTAAAACATGCATTGATATTCATGAGGAATTAGTATGTAAAGCTACCAAGCGCTTGAGTAATCTGAGCTAAAAGGCGTCTTTCTTTTTATTACGACTTGCACTTTAGTAAGTTATGCAAAAGAGCCTGAAAAAGAGGAAGAGAGGTATAGACGGATTGAAGGTGTGAAACTAAAGTGACGTAATAATTCACTGCTTGACAGTTACTAAGGAACACAGAGATTGTTGGACAAGAATAATCACAAGCAATGATGGACGACATGTAACACAGTACATACGTAATAGATGCAGAGTCTTATGTTTATAAAGAGAAGTGGTTCGGATTTCGCCACATGGAAAAGCCTGATAACAGACATTATTAACGTTCTTGTTTGGCACAGGTCAGGCTCCCAATGTAAAGGTTGATATTGGGTTCTCAGTAAGTAATATGACCTCCCGTAAGTAATATGTCGTCCTTGGACACTAATGCATATTTTGCACCTGTTATTATGCTGGCTACCAAACTCTTGTGGAGTCCTTGGGGGATACTATAAAGGTGGTTTTCAGTTACTGCACGGCTCGGGAAGGGGATGTTTATTGAGACACACATCTGCCAAGAGCATTCCAGGCATGCTGTATAGGGTCGAGGTCCGAGGAGTACACAGGTCATTCCATACGTTCAATACCTTCACTTTCCAGTGGGTCCAACACCACAGCGGTTCTGTGTGGGCGGGCACTGTCGTCCATAAACAGACATTCAGGACCAACCGCACCTTTCAATAGACGGATACGATGCAGAATAACCTCCTTGCAGAACCACTGTGCTGTAACGGTATCTCGCGAAAGATATGGAGCGGTGTTCAGCCATTGTGCATAATGCTTACCCAAACCGTAACGCCTAGGCCATACCTCAAAAAAATCTGTGGTGTGCAACGTGTTTCCCTCTCCCTCCACACTAACTGATGGTCACAATCACTTGTCACAGTGAACCGGGATTCGAAGGAGAACATCACTCTGGACCACTGCTGAAGACCCCAACCAGTATGCTCTCTACACCAACGATCTCTTTCCCGACGATGTATTGGTTGAAGTAGGATGCATTTAATAGGCTTTCGAGGAAACCTGTCAGTAAGATGTAATCGCCGCGAAATGGTTCTGGCACAGAAACGTGTACTGATGACTGTTGCAAGGTCTGAAGCTACGTATCGTTCCTGTTGAGGTGTCGTGGTCCAATTCCTCCTTCAGCGGCCTTTTTTAATCGTGAGATGCCGGTTTAGGAACCAGTCATTACTGTGCCCACAACAGTGACATTGACAGAATACGAGCTGTCCAACTGCTCGTCTACGATTGTAAGCACTTAAAGAGATGTCTTGCAGACATGTTGCTGCACCACACGGAATATCGCACTGATCTGTTCCACAACAACCTACGTCCAATACTGTATGAACTGTCGAATGCAGACAGAGCTTTCGTGCACAGGCTTCGCTGAAATTAACACTTCCCGCCCTCTACATTCCCTTTTGCTATCATTGGCCGCGTCTTCCGTAGCAATTGTCGGTTGGTCCGTAGCAATTAGCAGTTAGTTATTCCTTCGCAAGTGTCAGTTGTTCCTTAGGAATTGTCAATCAGTGTAAAGTGCCTCTGGCTGTGAGTGTTTATCTCTTGAAGCTTTATGCATTAATAGCAATTCTTTCATCTTATTGAAGCTACGTTCTGCGGAGTGACACTCGATTCCGTACAGAGGCTTCCTGCGCTGAATATTGTCCTTGCACCGTCGCTCGCTATAGAAATGACCTCTCCAAGTTTATTTTTAGTTAGTGGTTTCGCAGCCTACGTTCTCACCTATCTGTTAGCCTTGACAGCTGCTGTTTTATCAGTATTTGCCAGACCTAATCCACGTGACACCCGCGCTGGAGTAACGAGATAAGAGATAACGTGTAACACTCAGCGGATATCTTCCCACGCATTTCTGGAACTACTCTCAAATGGCTCGCTAATCACGGGGAGCGCAAAGGAGCCACTATAACGCGTCATCTTCTTGTAACAGATGGTCTCATCTCGCAGTACACGTATGGTAACCCAATTTTGAAAAGTGCCTGGTGAAATTTTTTCCGACAAACTTTCCCTCATTGTTTTGGTTTATTACATATGTGCATCTACGTCTACATGTATACCCCACAAGCTATCTTGGTAGGTGGAATGGAAAATATTTGTGATACAACCATCAAGTCCCATTTTTCTGTTTCATTTACAAGTGGTGCTGCCACGAAATATGCTCCTCTTTTATGGATGTTCTCTATTTTGTCCAGTATTTTTACCTGGTAACAATCCCAGACTTGGGAGTAGCATTGAAGACTCGGTGAGTTGAAGGTTTTGTTATTTTCTTAGTACGTGAATTTTGCGATGAATCTCGTCATGTTGTATGCCTTTCCTACAACAAGTTTTATGTGATAGAGACAGTGAGTTAGGTATGCTGTATCCGGTTGAAACCAGTCATGGTCCGCCTCTGGGTCGGAGATTTTTATTCGTTCGGGGACAGGTGTTGTGTTAACCTTGTCATCATTTCATCATCACCATTGACGCTCAAATCGCTGAAGTGGCGTCAAATAAAAAGACTTGCACTATGAAGCCGAACGGCGCCCGGTGGGATGAAGGACGGGGAGATTAGTGTTTAACGTCCCGTCGATAACAAGGTCATTAGAAACGGAGCACAAGCTCGGACTCGGGAGGAAGGAAATCGGCCGTGCCCTTTCAAAGGAACCATCCCGGCATTTGCCTGAAATGATTTACGGAAATCACGGAAAACCTAAATCAGAATGGCCGGAGACGGATTTAAACCGTCGTCCTTCGGAATGCGCCTCCAGTGTGCTAGCCACTGTGCCACCTTGCTCGGTCGCGCGATGGGTCTCCCGGCCAATAATGCCATACGATCATATCTTTTCATTGATGAGTAGATCCCATAGAGGTACCACGAGGGTGAGTCAAATGAAAACCTTAAATTTGTAATAACAAATCGAAATTTAGTTATCCTGTAAGTTGGTAAGCGTGTTACAAACAGCGAGCAGAGTGGCCTGTAGGTGGCAGCATAGTGCAGATGCACACATACCGTCACAGTATCAGTATAAAGATAGACGACACACTTGCGACTTGCACCAGGGAAGAACAGCGCTCTGTTATTCGGTTTTTGCGTAGCGAAGGTGTGAAACCTATTGAAATTCATCGACGAATGAAGGTTCAGTATAGTGATGCATGTTTGTCACAGCACCATGTCTATGAATAGAGTAGGAAGTTCGCAAATGGTGTGACTTCAGTGGAAGATACTCCTCGTCCAAGTCAGGCACAACGAGTTGTGACTCCACAGAACATTGCTGCAGTTGAAGCCATAGTGAAGGAACGCCGCCGAGTGACGCTGAATGACACTGCAGCATGTTTACAGATTAGTCATGGGTCATTACACCACATTGTGCATGATGTGCTCCAGTTTCACAAAGTGCCTGCAGGATGGGCGCCACGGCAGCTGAGTCCTGAAATGAGAGAACGACGTGTTGATGCTTGTGAAGAACTTCTGTGGCGCTTTGAACGAGAAGGTGATGGCTTCCTTGCAAGAATAGTTACTGGGGATGAAACCTGGGTTCACTTCCACCAACCGGAAACGAAGAGAGCGAGCAAGGAATGGCGCCATTCCTCATCACCAAAACCAAGGAAGTTTCGATCAGAACCATCAGCAATGAAGGTTATGCAGACTTTCTTTTCTGACGAAAAAGTCGTCATTTTGGAGCATTGCATGCCTAGGGGGACCACTGTCACCAGTGCATCATACACAGATCTCCTTAAAAATCATCTGCGACCTGCAATCAAACCAAAGCGACGTGGATTGCTGTCTACAGGTGTCCTTTTGCAACATGACAATGCAAGGCCCCACACTGCCCGTACAACAGTTGCAACAATCACAGACATGCATTTTGAGTGTCTTCCTCCACCACCATACTCAACAGACCTTGCCCCAAGTGATTTCCATATGTTTGGACCACTCACAGACGCAATGGGATGATAGAAGTTCCGTTCTGATGAAGAGGTACGCCACGCGGTGCATGAATGGTTGCGCGGAGTACCAAAAGAATTTTTTTCTAAAGGAATTTATGCACTTTGTAAGCGATGGAGGACTTGCATTGAGCGTGGGAGAGATTATGTTGAAAAGTGACACAGCTGTGTAACACTTCTGCACAATAAATAATATTTTTTAAAAATGTAAGGTTTTCATTTGACTCGCCATCGTAATATGCGGGAATGCACTTCACCAGTCGTTCCAAACAGACCCAGATATTTTCTATGAGAGTAAGATCCTGTGTGTGATGTAGCGGAGCAGGCGAATAACTGCCCGAAAGTTCATCAAACAAGGGACGTGTGTGTGTGTGTGTGTGTGTGTGTGGAGTCTTCTAAACATGGCTGTTGTCTTCGTGAAAGACAGGACTGCCGGATCTTTTTACGATCACTCTTCTTACACCGCGTTACGTGCCTGCTAAAGGTACGCAATTCTTAGCACAAACGTTGGACAGACCGAATTAGTACACTAGCAAACCGGGAAGCTCCATCACGGAGTGATCTGGGGCACGTTCAAGCACGATAGCTCTTTTCAGACATCCCGTCACATCTCCACGTCCTGCCCCACTACTGCGCTGATTGCATCAAAAGATTGGTACGTACGCACGACTTCATTGCCTTGGCTTACGGCTCAGTGTAGGGCCACATGTAATGAATTTCAGTTAACCAGCATTTATGTAAATAGTGCACTACAACGGTCTTATAAGAAATTTCCGTGCCAGTGTGATTTCAAGGGACCGAGGAACTGAGAAATAACGTTCTGGTAATTTCTTATTCAGGTAATTGGTGTTGTTCTCATAGGTAAATATAAGTTTCAAAAATGTCATCATGGAACTACGCTAAGTAATAAATTACGAAGTCAGGCATTGAACAGCTGCTGATGAAGTAACGAACTGAGCCGCTCGTGTGTTTGTTCGACGTCTTGCTGGCCACAAGTTCTTCAAATGCAGAAATTTACAGTTTAAAATTTTCGTAGTTTATTCATAGCTACAGGGAGCCTGGCTCGTAACGTCCAAATTTCATGGCGTTCCGGTATCAGTCTAATGAAAATATTAGCATGCAGTTCAGACACAACTCGTAATAATCCGAAGTTTGATTTCCATGAGTAATCACACCATTTCAGCATGGGCTCCTTTGTTAGCATGCAGAATGCCTATTCATTGTCTTCATCAACGTTCTTAAGATTTAGGCCTGTAGACCTCTTCTTTCTGCAAGGGAAATTGTCTCATCTGATGAGCGATCTTCCAACATTCCATCGTCCTTTTGACTTACACTGCAGCAAGATCCTCCAATTCTATACTAAATTTTTTCACATATTTACGCCAACACTGCTGGAAAGATGATAGATGATATCCAAAATTGGTGCTTGACGTTCAGAAGATCAGGTCGTAGCCGTGATACTTGATGTAATCCCACGAAAAGGAACGGGAAGGGTGGGGGGAGGGGGGCGCGAGGAGGGGGGGGGGAATTATTTCCCCGTAATGTGATGATCTACATCTGCCTCGTCGCATCCATAATTCTGGAATTGTTCCAACGGGGGTTGGGAAGAATTACCGCTTGCTGATACCGGATGAGTGGTAACAGGTGTGCAGACTGTGAAAAGGCGTAATTTGACAGTATGCTTAGCTACGTTGTGATCAGGCGCACTTCCAAGAGGGGGTCATGGCCCTCTAAAGTAAATACATCAAATTCGTTTATGATTTTCCATTTAGTTATTTCCAAACGTTTCAGCTAACTTTCGAAGAATACAGTACAGTGAAAACTACAAGTCTCGAAAATGACAAGTGTTACGGCGTAAAGTCAAGCGCTGCATACCAGTCGCGAACTTGGGAGCAGAGAGGGCTGTGAAGAAGACATCAGCCAATTGCATGCTGACCGACCCCCGTCCAGGACGACAACGCGACGACAACGGCCTCGATGCGAAGAGAACATAAGCGCCGCGGCCCAGTTCTACGAGAAGCTTCAAGACCAGCGGCATGAATAGAAACATCTAAGTTCATTCTATGTAGCTCAAACTTAGAACAGTTATACTGAAAAGATTTCTTATTTTGTTTGTCGCCCTTTGCTTGCGACACATCTGTTTAAAACAAAGTTAAGTATTGCATTTTTTCCTTCTGTAATAAAAACTCATTAATACGATTTGTTTGACTGTTGCCTAGCGATCACAAACTCCCCATCTCTGTCGACTAGGCAGGATTCAGCAGCAAGACATTTTAAAAAGAATTACAAGCTTCGTTTAACCAAGGGTAAAATCCATTCGCATTCCTCAGGCTCAGGCCACGTTGATGGTTTGCGGCCTGACTGGCTAGAATAAACAGTCCAGTGAGGAAAAGACGTCGTTCACAACCTGACCATAGCTTCTAACAACGACAAATTACGTATGTTGTCCTCTATAAATTTACACGCTCACACTGCCGAAGTCTCTAGTCCTATGTTCACTACATTAGAGCCACGTAAAATACTGACAATACTGAGAGCGCTCGTTTTATGCTGTAATAAGTATGAAGCTGCTACAGTTGTGAAAGTTTTGTTTGTTTCGTAAATAAAAACGCTTTCTCTTTCTGCACTGTATTTTATTTTCCCAGACGCGTTTCGCCTTTTTTCACTTCAAGGCATCATCAGTGGGATCTATAACGATACAGTTATGATACATTTTTGCTTCCTATTTTTAGTTGGCATCGGTATTTCTCCTCATCCGGTCACATGGAGGTCGCACTACCCCTCTACTGGCGAAACATAAGCACGTTTTTTTGTGTTTCGAACATTTTTCTTCGCACTTCTCATTTTGTTTGCACTTATTGTTTTGATGCACTGTCAGCCGTTATGTCTGTATTAGTACAAACATAACACTTATATAGACATAAGTACATTGAGTTCACTGTGTCTCTCATCCTGTTTGGTTTGTTTACGTTCATGTAAATGTTCCCAAACTAACGAAGTGTATGCGGCAAACTAACGTCTATTCATTTCTGTTAAGTTTATATCTACGTCTCTCTCTCTCTCTCTCTCTCTCTCTCTCTCTCTATGTGTGTGTGTGTGTGTGTGTGTGTGTGTGTGTGTGTGTATGAGAGGGGTTGGGTTGGGTTGGGTTCTTTGGGGAAGGAGACCAGACATCGAGGTCATCGGTCTCATCGGATTAGCGAAGCACGGGGAAGGAAGTCGGCCGTGCCATTTCAAAGGAACCATCCCGGCATTTGCCTGTAGCGATTTAGGGAAATCACGGAAAACCTAAATCAGGATGGCCGGACGTGGGATTGAACGGTCGTCCTTCCGAATGCGAGTCCAGTGTCTAACCACTGCGCCACCTCGCTCGGTGTATGAGAGGGAGAGAGTGTACATATATAGAAATTGTTTTCCTTTTTTTTTGTCGTCAGTCTTCTGACTGGTTCGATGCGGCCCGCCACGAATTCCTCTCCTGTGCCAACCTCTTCATCTCAGAGTAGCAATCGCAACCTACGTCCTCAATTATTTGTATTCCAATCTCTGTCTAGAGTTTTGGTCCTCTGTAGCTCCCTCTAGTACCATGTAAATCATTCCCTCATGTCTTAACAGATGTCCTATCATCCTGTCCCTTCTCCTTATCAGCGTTTTCCTTGTTGGCTGATTGAAGGTTTGAAGCCGTCGATCGAGGAGGTGGCGACAGTCACTCATTGTCGGCCGTCGCTGTTGAAGAAGCTGGATGTTGGCGCGCCTTCTTCTCGACACGGTCACCAGACGAAACGGGCTCTTGATGTGCGCCAGCTAATGCTTCCCGTCCGCGACGCCATGTCAGAAACTATCATCGCAAGTCGAGCGCAATTACATGCTGCCAAACCCCGAAAGCGCGGCAACTCGCGGGAGCTTCACACAACAAACCTGCTCCACTGCAGCACCCCAGCCAGACTCTCCCTCTGCCCGCGCTCCACGCGACAGAGTTAACACTACCAAAGATCCTAAACACTTTTGTTCTCCACGCGACCTATCGATGTATTCGTTCGATAGCATAGTTTTCCCTAGGCCAGACCCAGCGTATAAATACAAATAATATTCACAAAACAAACCAACATAAATGCATATATATATATATATATATATATATATATATATATATATATATATATATATATATATACAAACAGTAAAACAATTACAATATATAAAGACACAGAAATGTCATATCTTCAGGTAACAAAATAAAGAAAAAAAAATTGCAGTGCAATAGATGGAAATACGAGGATATGCATTTCCGGCGTTACACGTTCTCAGAAATTTCTTTCTCAGACCAAGGCCGATATTTGATGTTAGTAGACTTCTCTTGGCCTGGAATGGCTCT
This sequence comes from Schistocerca piceifrons, assembly GCF_021461385.2. NCBI lineage: Eukaryota > Metazoa > Arthropoda > Insecta > Orthoptera > Acrididae > Schistocerca > Schistocerca piceifrons. Next base: position 772,514,946 of record NC_060140.1, on the reverse strand, counting down.
TTTGCCATAGCTAGTCTGCTTTTGATTTCCTCCTTGCTCCGTCCGTCATTGGTTATTTTACTGCCTAGGTAGCAGAATTCCTTAACTTCATCCACTTCGTGATCATCAATCAAGATGTTAAGTTTCTCGCTGTTCTCATTTCTACTACTTCTCATTACTTTCGTCTTTCTTCGATTTACTGTCAAAGCACACTGTTAACTCATTAGACTGTTCAGCAGATCATGTAATTTTTCTTCACTTTCACTCAGGATAGCAATGTCATCAGTGAAACGTATCTTTGATATCCTTTCACCTTGAATTTTAATTCCACTCCTGAACCTTTCCTTTATTTCCATCATTGCTTCCTCGATGTACAGATTGAAGTCCGCAGCTCGTGGTCGTGCGGGTTCGATTCCCGGCGGGGTCAGGGATTTTCTCTGCCTCGTGATGACTGGGTGCTGTGTGATGTCCTTAGGTTAGTTAGGTTTAAGTAGTTCTAAGTTCTAGGGGACTGATGACAATAGATGTTAAGTCCCATAGTGCTCAGAGCCATTTGAACCATTTGAACAGATTGAATAGTAGGGGCGAAAGGCTACATCCTTGTCTTACACCCTTTTTAATATGAGCACTTTGTTCTTTGTCGTCCACTGTAACTATTCCCTCTTGGCTGTTGTACGTGTTGTATATGATCCGTCTATCCCTATAACTTACTCCTACTTTTTTCAGAATTTCGAACATCTTGCACCATTTTAAATTGTCGAACGCTTTTTCTAAGTCGACAAATCCTATGATCTTGATTTTTCTTTGGTCATTGCAGAAATGCGTCTCTCGTGCCTTTGCCTTTCCTAAAGCCAAACTGATCGTCATCTAGTGCCTCCTCAATTTTCTTTTCCATTCTTCTGTATATTATTCTTTGATTTAAGTTTTAGTTTTAATGTTTTGTGGCGAGATCGATGGACAAGTGAGTGGAAAGGAGGTTGGGAGAATTATTATTATCATTATATAATTATGATTATTAGGATAATAGTCCTCTTGTAGTGTTACTCTATTATTTTATCTGTTAGTGTAAACAATGAGTTATTTGGTATATGTACTTTATCATGCACAGGGTCTTCGATTTTGCTTTGTTTTTCTGCATGAGGTAATTTTCTTGAATGATTAGGAGGCGTTTTTGATTGTTGATTCTAATTATTTTCATGTATTCTTCTCTGGTGGTTGGTTTGTGATTGTGTTCTACAAAGGCGGAGTGGCTTGTCCCATACTTCCAGGCTATCATATGCTCTTTGTCTGACATCATATGTTCTGCCATTTTGTCCTACGTATCTGCTATCACAAGCGTTACACTGAAATTGATCATTGTATCATTATAGATCCCACTGGTGATGCCTCAAAGTGAAAAACGGCGAAACGCGTCTTGAAAATAAAATACAATGCAGCAAAAGAAGCCGCTTTTATTTACAAAACAAATACTTCTGTGTTTGCTGCGGACGATGGCCATGCAAACGAACTCGTTGTGGATGTTTGTTCCTGTTCTTAACAGAACTGCATGACACTTGTACTTCTCAAATTTTGGTTTTCAGGTGATATATTCGTCTGAATTGCAACTCCTTGGAGGCTATGGTTGTCTGTGTACTCTTCAATGATGAAAACTCTTTGTGTAGTATGACCTCACTCGTCTTATACATTTCATAGATTAGGCGTTGAGGCTGTTCCGTCTGACGGTTTATAAGCTAAGACTAGTTTCGTAAGTTGTATAGTGTCCAGTCTTTGTACGTGGTTGTACCAAGTGTCACGGTATTTGGTTATTCTACTTTCAATAGGCTCTAGGCAATAGGTTTAAGTTCTTGTCGCACCGTTTCATTTTTTGTGTGATCTCTTCTTGAGTAACATATTGTTTTTCTTAGCAACTTCATTTCTGCAGCTTTTACTTTACCTAACGTTCTTTTTGTAAGTACCCAACATACATTCCCATCAAGAAACGTTGGAAGTGCCATAGTTTTACAAAATTTTATTATCCTTTCTTGTCTCGCCTTATTTTTAAATGCAATGTGAATGGTGCTACCGCAAGTAATTCAAGGTCGAAAATTACATTATCCACAGCGTCTTTGGACCGAACCGGATCTTTGACCCAGAAAACTGTCACTTTGGTCTTGATTTTATAAATATCAACATCGTATTGTTACAAAGATAACTCAGTTGTTTCGGTGCGCGTTGTATGTCGTTTTCTTTTTCTTGCAATATCAAGAAGAAGAAGAAGACGACAAATCTAAAGAAGCTGGCCCTATTACAGTGGAGAAGGTTGAGAAGTTCCTAAATGAGATTAAAAACAGAATTTCAACTGGAACCGATAAAATAAACGTAGATCTACATAAAATGAGTTTTTTTTTTAAATGTAGGCATTTGTGGCACATCTGAAGTGAGGGCGATGATACTTCATGTTTTGATGAGGGTCTTCTCTTCAAAGATAAACGCCCCAGTCACCGGTTTACAAATCTGTCCATACAAGACATTAGGCATATGATTACCTGCATGCATTCCTAATCTTCATGGACTCATGGACAATGTGAAGCCTTTGTCGGAAGTTTATTCCTCTTACCTGGTGATCCCCAAGTGTAAATTGTGTCCTCGAGAAAGAATACATTTTTGACAAAAGCGTTACTTTTGTCAATGTGCTATTCAACTTTCAAAGTTGTAGAGCTGTGGTATGTTTGTTAGGTGCAAATTCCTCAGGTTCTTCAGAATCCAGCACAGGTTAAGTACACTATCACAGGAGCACGCCCGGTTAGCCGCACGGTCTATTGCACGGCTTTCCAGATAGGGAAGGAGCGCCTGGTCCCTGGCACGAATCCGCCCGGCGGACTTGCGTCGAGGTCCGGTGAACCGGCCAGTCTGTGGATGGTATTTAGGCGGTTTTCCATCTGTCCCTGCGAATGCGGGCTGGTTCCCCTTATTCCGCCTCAGCTACACTATGACGGCGATTGCTGTGCAAAGACGTTCTCCACGAATGTGTATGCCACCATTACTCTACCACGCAAACATAGGGGCTACACTCGTCTGGTGGGAGACGTTCCCTGGGGGGGGGGGGGGGGGTGGTTCACTGGGGGCCGAACCGCACAATAACCCTGAACGAGTGGTTCGATGTGGGGCGGCGGAGGTGGTGAAGTGGACTGCGGTAGTCGTCGTGGGGTTGTGGACCACTACGGCTGCGGCGGGGACGGAGCTTCTCCGTCGTTTCTAGACCCCCCGGTTAACATACAATACAGTACACTATCACAGAGTCAATCAAAAATAGATGACTTTTTCTAGCGACAGCTCTCCTGACAGCAGGGCGATTGGAGTAGTTGGGGAAGCTTCATGAGTACGGTGCTGTGCTCTAACTTTGGATCCTACTCGTTTCATTAATCACCATTAGTGAAACTCGGTTTATATGGGATCAGTCCTTTGCTAATTCTATGTAGTTTCGTACCAGGATACGGTTTAAACTATTTTCTGCTTTGTATTGTCAAAACAAACTATAATATTTCTAATGTCGACATAGCTGTATGGGCACGTTCCGAATGTCAATAAATTAAAAAATAACTTTTGATCCTCCTAGTTTTCGTAAGGCACCCCGTCGGAGTTCCCTACATTCAGCTAAACACTATGAATGTGGGAGACTTCCACCGTCTCCCAACCAATAACAATGCATTCTGGACGACTGTTTAGTGTTTATGGATCAGTGGATCTCTGCGACGATTTCGGTGACTGTATAATCAATGACAGGACGTCGTTCACGTTACCTACATCTAGATTTACATTCATATTCTGCAAACCACTGTGAAGTACATGGCAGAGGGAGCGTCACATTTTACCACTTATTAGGGTTTTATCCCGTTCCATTCAGACAAGGAACGCGGGAAGAGTGTTTAAATACCTATGTGCTTCCTGTAATTATACTAATCCTGTACTCAGTTCGTAGGGGGTAGCAGCATATTCTAGATTCGTTACTAAGCCGGATATTGAAACTTTGTAAGTAGGCTTCCTCGGGATGACTCGCGTCTGATTCAAGTGTCTGCAAGTTCAGAAACTTCAGCATCTGTGAGACTCTCTCCTACGGATCAAAAAATCTGTGACAATTCGTGCTTCCCTTATCTATGTACTTTCAACATCCCCTGTTAGTCCTACTTGGCACGGGTCACACGTACACTACTGGCCATTCAAATTGCTGCACCAAGAAGAAATGCAGATGATAAACGGTTATTCATTGGACAAATATATTATGCTAGAACTGACATGTGATTACATTTTCACGCAATTTGGGTGCATAGATCCTGAGAAATCAGTACCCAGAACAACCACCTCTGGCTGTAATAACGGCCTTGATACGCCTGGGCATTGAGTCAAACAGAGCTTGGATGGTGTGTACAGATACAGCTGCCCATGCAGCTTCAACACGATACCACAGTTCATCAAGAGTAGTGACTGGTGTATCGTGACGAGCCAGTTGCTTGGCCACCATTGACCAGACGATTTCAATTGGTGAGAGATCTGGAGAATGTGCTGGCCAGGGCAGCAGTCGAACATTTTCTGTATCCAGAAAGGCCCGCACATGACCTGCAACATGCGGTCGTGCATTATCCTGCTGAAATGTAGGGTTTCGCAGGGATCGAATGAAGGGTAGAGGCACGGGTCGTACCACATCTGAAATGCAACGTCCACTGTTCAAAGTGCCGTCAATGCGAACAAGAGGTGACCCAGACGTGTAACCAATGGCACCCCATACCGTCACGCCGGGTGATACGCCAGTATGGCATTGACGAATACACGCTTCCAATGTGCGTTCACCGCGATGTCGCCAAACACGGATGCGACCATCATGATGCTGTAAACAGAACCTGGATTCATCCAAAAAAATGACGTTTAACTATTCGTGCACCCAGGTTCGTCGTTGAGTTCACCATCGCAGGGGCTCCTGTCTGTGATGCAGCATCAAGGGTAACCGCAGCCATGGTCTCCGAGCTGATGGTCCATGCTGCTGCAAACGTCATCGAACTATTCGTGCAGATGGTTGTTGTCTTGCAAACGTCCCCATCTGTTGTTAATAAAAATTCTCTATTTAAACTAGACTGAACTGCATGTGACTGCTTTAGTCTTTAATAAAACATGCATCTGACTGCGTATTTAACTGAACTTTATCTGACTGTATGAAAATATTGTTGGAAAATTAATACTCAAAATACTGCCTGCATGAAAGTTTAATGGTAAAAATAAATGAAAGTCACCAACCTGCATCTGACTGCGTCTGTGGACTTAGCTCGTGCACTCCTTCCCGTTTAGCCGATAATAAAACATACACTCCTGGAAATTGAAATAAGAACACCGTGAATTCATTGTCCCAGGAAGGGGAAACTTTATTGACACATTCCTGGGGTCAGATACATCACATGATCACACTGACAGAACCACAGGCACATAGACACAGGCAACAGAGCATGCACAATGTCGGCACTAGTACAGTGTATATCCACCTTTCGTAGCAATTCAGGCTGCTATTCTCCCATGGAGACGATCGTAGAGATGCTGGATGCAGTCCTGTGGAACGGCTTGCCATGCCATTTCCACCTGGCGCCTCAGTTGGACCAGCGTTCGTGCTGGACGTGCAGACCGCGTGAGACGACGCTTCATCCAGTCCCAAACATGCTCAATGGGGGACAGCTCCGGAGATCTTGCTGGCCAGGGTAGTTGACTTACACCTTCTAGAGCACGTTGGGTGCACGGGATACATGCGGACGTGCATTGTCCTGTTGGAACAGCAAGTTCCCTTGCCGGTCTAGGAATGGTAGAACGATGGGTTCGATGACGGTTTGGATGTACCGTGCACTATTCAGTGTCCCCTCGACGATCACCAGTGGTGTACGGCCAGTGTAGGAGATCGCTCCCCACACCATGATGCCGGGTGTTGGCCCTGTGTGCCTCGGTCGTATGCAGTCCTGATTGTGGCGCTCACCTGCACGGCGCCAAACACGCATACGACCATGATTGGCACCAAGGCAGAAGCGACTCTCATCGCTGAAGACGACACGTCTCCATTCGTCCCTCCATTCACGCCTGTCGCGACACCACTGGAGGCGGGCTGCACGATGTTGGGGCGTGAGCGGAAGACGGCGTAACGGTGTGCGGGACCGTAGCCCAGCTTCATGGAGACGGTTGCGAATGGTCCTCGCCGATACCCCAGGAGCAACAGTGTCCCTAATTTGCTGGGAAGTGGCGGTGCGGTCCCCTACGGCACTGCGTAGGATCCTACGGTCTTGGCGTGCATCCGTGCGTCGCTGCGGTCCGGTCCCAGGTCGACGGGCACGTGCACCTTCCGCCGACCACTGGCGACAACATCGATGTACTGTGGAGACCTCACGCCCCACGTGTTGAGCAATTCGGCGGTACGTCCACCCGGCCTCCCGCATGCCCACTATACGCCCTCGCTCAAAGTCCGTCAACTGCACATACGGTTCACGTCCACGCTGTCGCGGCATGCTACCAGTGTTAAAGACTGCGATGGAGCTCCGTATGCCACGGCAAACTGGCTGACACTGACGGCGACGGTGCACAAATGCTGCGCAGCTAGCGCCATTCGACGGCCAACACCGCGGTTCCTGGTGTGTCCGCTGTGCCGTGCGTGTGATCATTGCTTGTACAGCCCTCTCGCAGTGTCCGGAGCAAGTATGGTGGGTCTGACACACCGGTGTCAATGTGTTCTTTTTTCCATTTCCAGGAGTGTATATTCAACTCAGCCATAGTGCAATGGCATAAAATTGTCATTCTAGATAACTTTACTCATTTTGGCCCTGTTTGTTACTTAATAAAAATTCTGTCCTGATCTGAATAATTTGCCAACTGTGCAATGGCATATTGATTATTTTACTCTGATAAATGAAATTATTAGCTTTACTCATGAGAACTTTACTTTAATGTACCGTTTGGTTCAATGCCAGTACAGGATGCGGAGAACGACATAAGGTGTGAGATGAAACTCTAATTTTATCTAAAAAATATTTATTGTTCAAACTTTTAAGTCACATGTGAAAAACTAAAAAAAAACTTCTATAGCATGGATTTACGAGAAAGTTTCACAAAACGCTTATTGCATCAACAATGGGATTTCTATCTAGCTTTTAGACATTATTTAACCAAAGAAATCCTATTTTATTCATTATTCTTTCTAGTTTCCCCATTTATGTGCCGAGTTTCGCTCAGTATATAGCTCATTATGTGCGTAGCGCTAATTCTTACTTTGATGCTGTCACGACCCGGCTGCCTCCTGCAGGCATCTAGCTCCGACTCGAAACACGTCTGCTGTCTGTGCGCATCTCCTCACCACTACTCAAACTTTTACCGCGTGCACCTAGCTCTGTTAGCTGTCAAAGATCTTACTACTCGAAGATGTACTACTCGTCCAACCCCGCAGTTGGGAACTATCGACATTTTTCACTGGCTCTATCCTGATCGAATCTCAGCACATACCTTTCACAGGAATCGATACGTGGCTGCACGATCCGTTACAGCCATGCGGATAAGATGCCTGTCATCTCGACTGCTAGTGATACGAGGCCGTTGGGATCCAGCATGGCGTTCCGTATTAACCTCCTGAACCCACCGATTCCATATTCTGCTAACGGTCAGTGGATCTCGACCAACGCGATCAGCAATGTCGCGATACGATAAACCGCAATCGCGATAGGCTACAATCCGACCTTTATCAAAGTCGGAAACGTTATGGTACGCATTTCTTCTGCATACACGAGGCATCACAACAACGTTTCACCAGACAACGCCGGTCAACTGCTGTTTGTGTATGAGAAATCGGTTGGAAACTTTCCTCATGTCAGCACGTTGTAGGTGTCGCCACCGGTGCCAACCTTGTGTGAATGCTCTGAAAAGATAATCATTTGCAAATCACAGTATCTTCTTCCTGTCGGTTGAATTTCGCGTCTATAGCACGACATCTTCGTGGTGTAGCAATTTTAATGACCAGTAGTGTATATTTGACGATGCTGGCACTGATTTTGCGTTTGACATTTGACGATGCCACTGTGGCTCCAGTATATTAGGACATGATTTTATAAAACAGACCTGAAGATGGTCTTTATAAATCGAAACCGGTAGCCTGAAGACAAAAAAACTTGTGATCATAGACATGAAGTAAAGGAAATATATTCTATATTCGGGTCACTCCTCGATTCGCGACTATGCGGCAGCTTGTGACGAAGCAGCGGAATACACCTTACCACAGATATTTAACAACCGACATGTTTCATCAGCATATTGTAACCGCCCCACGAGAAAACACATTATCTGAACAGCTGGCTAGTTACCAGGTCTCGTTGCCTCTATTTGCCATCCATTCCCAAATCTAAGGATATCTGTGTTTTAAAAGTGTGTTAGGTATAAAAACATAATAGACGTACATGGGCTCTTTGCAGACCTCTGAGAATGGTCATGGACAGTATCCTCTCAACGATGAAACCGAATAACCTTAATGGGGTGTACGTCGGTTGTTCATTGACGAAGACATTTTCAGCTATCTCTCAGAATGCCCATTAAGCGTTGTTCAGATACAGTAACTGGTGGCTCCATGACCTAGAAACTAAGTCTTTAGTCACTCAAGCTGACACAGATTTTTGGCTTCAGGGAGTCCGGCCCAATGCATTTTTACTCTATTTCCTACGAACGCCTTCGCCACCCCCAACCACCCTCAGCACGCATTGCTTGTGATATGGAAGGCACGCGCCTAGCGCGGCGTCGAATACGACGCCGCTCGCAGCTGCCGAAGCACGCCGCGAGCAACAAGTGGGTCGAACGGCCCGCCTCCTTGTTTCCGAGAAACACGCGCCCGCGGCATGCGCCTGCTCCGTCTGCTCGTGTCGGCCGAATTGAGGGAAAGCGCGCGCCAGCAGGCAGCGTCCGGTGTAGCGCTGTGCTGCACCGTAGTCCTGTGCTCCGCATCATTCTTGCAAGAAAAATTACTGTCTTCCTGAGACTTACATTCTCTCAGATATACAGGGTGACAATATGAAAAAAAAAATGTAAAACTATGGCAAGCACACATTTTATGCAACATGTAAACGTCAATACAGGTGCTCGGATTTAGGTTATGACGTGTTCGATACGCCTGCCATCATTGCCGATGATATGGCCCAGACGAATAGAGAAATTCTGCATGAGCCGCTGAAGTGTCGGAACATCGATGCTGTCGATGAACTTCTGAATGACTGTTTTCAGCTCAGTAATGGTTTCGGGGTTATTTCTGTACACCTTGTCTGTAATATAGCCCCACAAGAAGGAATCGCACGTGTTCAGATGCGGAAAATATGGCGGCCAATCGAGGTCCATGACAGTGGCCTCTAGGTACCCCAGAGCCAGTACGCGGTCCCCAAAGTGCACCTCCAAACAACAAACTTTCCTCCTTAACGGAATCGAGCTCTGTCTTGCATGAACCACATTTTTCTCGAAATCAGTGTCGCGTTGAATAATGGGGACGAAATCTTCTTCCAAAACCTTCAAGAACCGTTCGGCAGTCACTGTGCCATCAAGGAATGTCGCGCCAATTGTTCCGTGACTGGACATTGCACACCACACACTCATCCCTTGCGGGTGTAGAGATTTCTCGATCGCGAAGTGCGGGTTCCTGGTCCCCCAAATGCGCCATTTTGGTTGTTGACGAACAGATCCACATGCAAGTGAGCTTCGCCACTAAACCAAAAACGCATGCGGGTACTAATTCCAATTCTTACTCTCCCGTCGATTCGCCATCCTTCTTTTACTTTCCATATTTCCTATTGTGAACGAGTTGTGTCACTGTATACTTCTTCCTTCTTTCTTCCTCTTCTTCTTCCTTCCCCATCCTGTCTTTTCTGCCTTTCTTCTCCTCTGAAGCCAAATCTTGCTCTTCAGTATCTTATCTACACTCTGCATGTAACGCCGGAAATGCATATAATCCTATTTCCATCTATTGCACTGCAAATTTTTTTCCTTATTTTGTTACCTGAAGATATAATGTTTCTGTGTCTTTGTATATTGTAATTGTTTTACTATTTGTATATATATGCATTTATGTCGATGTATAATTGGTTTGTTTTTTGAATATTATTTGTATTTATACACTGGGTCTGGCCTAGGGAAAACTATGCTATCGAACGAATACATCGATAGGTCGTGTGGAGAACGAAAGTGTTTATGATCTTTGGTAGTGTTCACTCTGCCGCGTGGAGCGCGGGCTGAGCAGAGAGGGGGTCTGGCTGGGGTGGTGCAGTGGAGCAGGTGTGTTGTGAGACGCTCCCGCGAGTTGCCGCGCTTTCGGGGTTGGGCAGCATGTAATTGCGCTCGACTTGCTATGATACTTTCTGACACGGTGTCGCGGACGGGAAGCATTAGCTGGCGCACATCGAGATCCCGTTTCGCCTGGTGACCGTGTCGAGAAGAAGGCGCGCCAACATCCAGCTTCTGCAACAGCGACGGCCGACAATGAGTGACTGTCGCCACCTCCTCGATCGACGGCTTCAAACTTTCAATCAACCAACAAGGAAGACTGGAAGCACGTAAAGTTTTAGAACTGTATGGCAGACCTCAGCTTTTCAAACTGTTCAAATCACAAAATTACAGCAACTTAGCATGAACCTTTGTTGCTCATTGTCCCAATTGCATTACCAAGCAGGGTCCCTTCCTTTTCCGGAATGAACCCGAGTGTCGTTGAAATTCAAACGCCAGCATCATTCGATTTCACTGCTTTAATTTCAAAGTTCAGTTAAGGTATTCATAGCTGGCTACAATATTTATATTACACAAGCACAAATTAAGAGTGCGAGTTTTGTTATCGTATTTTAGCTTACCTGTGACTGCAACTCAGCTTGGTACGTACTAAATTCTACTATTGTTAATTGTTCAGAATCATTTAATTCAAGATCAAAGTAAAATCTCGTATTTCTAAATTGCGTAGATTCAAGTAGCTTTTGAAATGATTGTTGAGGTAGCCCAAGACTAACCGTATTTTACTGCATTTCGATGTGCTTCAGAAACAATGCTCACTATTAATTTCAGTCACTAAATTAACTTTCGATTTTCCGCTTTTATTAATTCTTTTGCTAAATTAAGTCATAGTGTAACAAAATTTATTACTTCTGACAAACTTCCAGTTTTCACACTACACGTGTCAACCTTCAGTTGCCACGCTTTTAGTGCTAATTGTATGTGCAGTAACCTTTCTTTTTCAGTTACTATAGTAATTGTCCATAGGACTGGCGACCGTAATTTCCCCAAATCTCAAATATCTAATTACCGCTAGTTAATTGTTAACGTAACGACCGCAGATTTACTTTCTTTATTAACTTTATCCTTTTTCAAAATTAATTTCTACCAGTTTCATTTGCATTTTTCCTTTCATAGAGATGTAACCCTTTCCTCCCTCTTTACCGACAGATTAACTTCGGTGACGATTGCTTTTTCCCAAATTTCCATTAGGTACACGCGGTTTAATTTTTCACTGTCATTAAGGTCGATAAGCGAGGGGGAGGTTACACCTGGCGACCTGGTGACAGGACAATCTTCGAATTTGAGGTTGTTCTGGGAATGAATTTTGCATTGTGCAAATCTCGTAACAAAGTACTGGTTACATAATGGTCGATACGTCAGCGAGAATATTAGTGTGAGGAATCCTAATTAGATTTGAGATTTGGCATTTATATTGAAAATTATTAAAATGAGTGAAGGCAACAATTGCCAAAATTTGGTAGACTTGGATACGGAACAATCGGTCGAACAGTGGGAAACGCGCACCGCGGTACCCATTGTTCAGGGGCAGGCGGCTAGCATGAAAGACGCGACCGCCGAAACGCAACAAAGAGTAGAAATGGAATTCCAAACTTTAGAAAATGTTTCGGAATCGGAAGCGAAAATCAAATCTGAACCCCTTGATGACGGATACGGGGGGACAATCAAAGAGGAAGTCGCTACGGAAGTAAAACCGGTAGTTTCCGGGAATTTAGCTGATTTATTGAATGTTTTGATTAATGAAATCAAGAGTCAATCGGCAGAAATTAAAGCTCAGGCTGCCAAGCAAGAAGCTCAGGCTGAAAAAATTGAACTCAAGCTAGACAATCAGAACAAAGCTATTAATGTTGTTAACAACAATGTTGGAGTTGTTAACACAAAAGTTGATAAAATCAAAGAAGATTTTGTTGTAATTAATACCGAAATCGGTTATCTTAAACAGGAAATGGTAAGCGTTTAGGCGAAAATTGCGAGCATAAATACTCGTTTTAATTCCGAAATTAACAGAATCGAGAAAAGTGTAGGAGAAACAGTTGCTCCGATCATCGAGAATAAGGTGACGGAACAAATTCAATTAGTGAAAAAAGAGGATCAACAGAAGGTGGAAACTTTAAAGGCTTTAGTGTCCGAGGTTGATGCTAAAGTGACGAAGCAGGCTAATACCTGCGAAGAAAAAAAAAAGGGAAGTAGAAACGCTTGCGACAATCACTTGCCAAGTAATTACGAGAATTTCGGAATTAGAAAAGAAACTTGACGAAAAACAGAGCTATGTGCCAATCTGTGCACATAGTTCGGAATTGTTGACGAAAGAGGAACGGTTCGACCCATTGAAAAAAGGCGGTATACACGCGACGGATTTCATTAAAAATTGTGAAAGAGTTTTACCCAGATCATGGACTAATGAGAGAAAAATTAATGCGGTTATTGATGTGCTGGCTGGTGATGCCAAGCGTTGGGGCTTAAACGTCAACATTACGAACCTGACTTTTGACGAGTTTAAAAATTTGTTTCTGACTGAATACTGGTCAGAGCAAAAACAGCAAAGTGTCCGGCGCGAATTTGTCGTATCGAGGCCTTTCGATGCGAATTCGCGCGGTTCGATGAAGGAGTTTTGTGAGGGCTGGATCCGCAAGTTGGAATATTTGCGTGATCGCCGCACGGAATCCGAAATAGTCTGGGAACTCTACAAGAAGCTTCCAGATGATACAAAACGCTACGTAGGAAGCAATTACAGGACAATCAATGATTTCCTGGAAAGAGTGGAGGACGAGGACAATTGGCGCAATAATCGCGACAGTGGTAGAGGCCGTGGTAACAACAACGGGTACCACAGCAACCACAACAACGATAACCGTGGGAATAATGCATACCGCAACCATGGCAGCAATAACAATAATGGTTCGGACCGTAATAACAATCGGTACAATGCAAATAAACAGGAATAACGGAAACCAGTATCATACTAAAGTGATACGGGCTTCACAGAATAGTAATAACGCCAGAGGGTGTGATCAGCCGCCTCAGCAGTATCCGGGGAGCGTATCTTCTGGGACGAGACAGGGAAACCATTAGCGGCGCCGGTGAGGGGCCGACCGGGCGTGGAGAAATTTTGGAGACCCAATAACAGGAGAAAACCCAGGTGTCGTTGTTACGAAAATTCCGTATGGAATATTCAACGGCGGGAGAGTGTGCCAGTGTTAGGAGAAAGGAGTGCGCCCACAAGTAGCAGATCAGCTGTAGACACGGCAGTAGAAAATACATTCACTGTCGGTGAGAACAATTTAAGTAGTGTTCCGGAAATCGATTATAAAGTGGCAGCTGTAACACCCACAGTGGAAATTGAGATTGAGTTTAAGAATGTTTCGCAATTGTTGAGAGAAGATCAGATGTCGGATAATACGTCCGTCATCGAGCGAGGGGATGCAGAGAGGGATGAGGTCTGGTTAAGGCAGTTCGGTCGCTTATACGACGAACTAAGAGATTATAGGAGCCTGTATGGGAGAAGTGTTTATGGGGAGCGCGGGCAGGATTTGCCGCGTCTCGTCTCGCAGGAAGGTAGTGTTTGTGAAGTGATAGAAAGTTCTGGCCCTAACCGGCAGACTTTACCAGAAATAGTTGATATTAATGAGGAGCACGAGCAAGATTCGTCGTGTTTCATACCGCAAGAATTGGATGTTGAAGTAGTAACGGAAAGTTCTGGCCCTAACCGGCAGACCTTACCGAAAGCTGTAGTGGTAGAAGTAGCCAACGCATCCGACGCAAACCTCCAGTTTAAACATTGCGAGAGTATTAAGGAGAAAGATTACGAAAATTTTAATGATAGCCGGACACGATTGGTAGAAAAGCACATAGATTACAGCGTGTATGAGGTTAGAGCTGACGTTATACGGTCAGGCGGTAGCAGTGTGGGTTGCGCAGATCCAGAGGAAGTAACTGCAGATACTACTGGGCATATTCCTCCAGGTAGATTGGCAGATGAGATCAATCTGAGCAAAGTGGAATCAACGAAGGTGACAATTAGTGAATTGATAGCAAAGCAACACTCACTAGTTGACGAGTTACAGGAAAAAGGTTTCGGTATTGGAGGCGAAGCTACAGACTAAGCCTCAGGACAAACGTGTTGAAATTAACACTATAAGTGAACAGAGGCTGAAAAAGCCGCCAGATAAGCCCGATTTAGGATCAAAGCCGGATGGTTTTTTCTGGAATGACCTGGATATAGACGAGGATTTACTGTGGAAAAATAAAGAAACAGTCGAGGACAAGTGTAGACAGATAGTAGTGACTGTTAATATGCACGACCAATAACTAAACGTGTTGATTGACACCGGTGCAGAATTGAGTGCTGTATCTGGGAAAATATTTGAGTTACTGAAAGACAGACCCGGCATCGTAGTTATGCCAATAACAGGAGTGAAAATTATCGGTGCTACTGGGAAGGCCAGTAAACCGGTCACAAAACAGATTTTTGTCAACTTCGAGATATGTGGGGCACGATTTGAACAAGAGTTTGTCGTCGTGCCAGACTTAACTACGGAAGTAATTATCGGGTTAGATTGGCTATTAAAGTACCGTGCAGTGATTAATTGCGAAAGCAAAACTTTGACATGTACGTCACAAGATAAAACAATAGTAGTTTTGACGAGGCAGGAGACGGTGTGCGTAGGTAATACCAGCCTATACACATTGTTAACTGGCCGGATGACTTTGACGTAGAAATGAATTTGAACTGCCGTAACGTGAGGAATCTCGACATTGACAAAAGGGTAGAAAGTGAATTGGAAGAGATAATCAAATTCCCTCCACGGATTGACATTAGTATTGGTGTGAAAAAAGATCGTTTGCGAGAAGTAATGAAGCTAAAAGCCGATGCTCGCATACGTCGTCATGACGCTAAAGCGCGTTTTGCTAAGTTTACAATCGGAGACTTAATACTTGTAAAAGCTCATGAGAAATCGAGCGAGATAGACAATGAAATCTCGAAATTTAAATTTGTTTATAATGGACCATATAAAGTCATTGGTATACCTCACACAAATGCTTATTGCTCAGAGTATCCAACTCTGGAAAACTATTAGGTATGCGGAACATTGTAGACTTGAAATTGTACCAACCTAGGATTGATTAATACCACAGAATGGGTAATTTGTACAGTATGTAAAAATAGAATGTAAGATTTAAACGATTTGCTAGATTGCCATGCTTTTGCCTGACCAAGAGGACATTAAAGAAGTTATAATTAATAAGTAATTAATTTTTACTAAATGATTTAAGAGAAACTGATTATTAATCTACTGAAAAATCCAAGCTGCTAGTTTAAGTTTTCAGCTGAGTCGCAGTAGATTAAGGATTGGAAATATGATTTTGTAACTAGCTGTAAGATTTCATGAATATGTGTTTCACTAGTCATTGCCGATGTACTTAGACGCTGTTTTAAGATTCAGGCTAGTACATGCGTGTGATGATGGACAGTGTTGAGTTATCCACTGTGATAGTGTTAATGGACTCCTTGAGATTACTCGGGAGTAAGTTCTTTCCCAAAGAATTCAGTGAAACGGACGTTCTGGAAATGCCGTTACACAGGCGAGTGAGATAAAGCGTGCCACACAGGCGGGCGCAACAATACTGGCGAGGCGGAGCCGCTCTCGGCTTTCTTTGCACTTGCGGGTACGGAAGGCGGAGCTGTTTTTCTTCCCGGACAGCTGATGTGAAAGAATTCTGTTGTCAATATTGATTTTTGTGTCGATCTGCTGTATATTATTTTCTTGTTTAGCGTTAAGTGGACTCTCATGACGAGAATATTAATTATGAAAAGGTTATATAAAATGTGTATTCTGTGTAATTAATTATTAATTTGCGTATTTTGATCTACCTGTTTTTGTGATCATGTACAATGATTCATTTTGTAAATAGTATTCCATTTCTTGATACTAATATGAATTTTTCTGATTTTAGAATAGCTTAACCGCTCTCTATGTTTTCTATTAATTTTTATATATTGTCAACCTGTTCTATTTTGTGCAAGATGACAGAGTGGAATAAGATTAGGAGTGTCTCCACTCAATTATTATGGTCTAAAAATTGATTTATGGTTAATTAGACGAATGCTAAATTTTGTTGATGTTTTGAGCACATGCATTTCCGCTGTTTCTTTTTTGGGACATTTTCTGAGTCTGTTTTGGTTACACGAACATCCTCAGACAATGTAGGGCACGTGTAACGCCGGAAATGCATATAATCCTATTTCCATTTATTGCACTGCAAATTTTTTTCCTTATTTTGTTACCTGAAGAAATAACGTTTCTGTGTCTTTGTATATTGTAATTGTTTTACTATTTGTATATATATGCATTTATGTCGATGTATAATTGGTTTGTTTTTTTAATATTATTTGTATTTATACGCTGTGTCTGGCATAGGGAAAACTATGCTATCGAACGAATACATCGATAGGTCGTGTGGAGAACGAAAGTGTGTATGATCTTTGGTAGTGTTCACTCTGCCGCGTGGAGCGCGGGCTGAGCAGAGAGGGGGTCTGGCTGGGGTGGTGCAGTGGAGCAGGTGTGTTGTGTGACGCTCCCGCGAGTTGCCGCGCTTTCGGGGTTGGGCAGCATGTAATTGCGCTCGACTTGCTATGATACTTTCTGACACGGTGTCGCGGACGGGAAGCATTAGCTGGCGCATATCAAGAGCCCGTTTCGCCTGGTGACCTTGTCGAGAAGATGGCGCGCCAACATCCAGCTTCTGCAACAGCGACGGCCGACAATGAGTGACTGTCGCCACCTCCTCGATCGACGGCTTCAAACCTTCAATCAACCAACAAGGAAGACTGGAAGCACGTAAAGTTGTAGAACTGTATGGCAGACCTCAGCTTTTCAAACTGTTCAAATCATAAAATCACAGCAACGTAGCATGAACCTTTGTTGCTCATTGTCCCAATTGCATTACCAAGCAGGGTCCCTTCCTTTTCCGGAATGAACCCGACTGTAGTTGAAATTCAAACGCCAGCATCATTCGATTTCACTGCTTTAATTTCAAAGTTCAGTTAAGTTATTCATAGCTGGCTACAATATTTATATTACACAAGCACAAATTAAGAGTGCGAGTTTTGTTATCGTATTTTAGCTTACCTGTGACTGCAGCTCAGCTTGGTACATACTAAATTCTACTATTGTTAATTGTTCAGAATCATTTAATTCAAGATCAAAGTAAAATCTCTTATTTCTAAATTGCGTAGATTCAAGTAGCCTTTGAGATGATTGTTGAGGTAGCCCAAGACTAACCGTATTTTACTGAATTTCGATGTGCTTCAGAAACAAAGCTCACTATTAATTTCAGTCACTAAATTAACTTTCGATTTTCCGGTTTTATTAATTTTTTCGCTAAATTAACTGAGAGTGTAACGAAATATATTACTTCTGACAAACTTCCAGTTTTCACACTACATGTGTCAACCTTCAGTTGCCACGCTTTTAGTGCTAATTGTATGTGCAATAACCTTTCTTTTTCAGTTACTATAGTAATTGTCCATAGGACTGGCGACCGTAATTTCCTCAAATCTCCAATATCTAATTACCGCTAGTTAATTGTTAATGTAACGACCGCAGATTTACTTTCTTTATTAACTTTACCCTTTTTCAAAATTAATTTCCACCAGTTTCATTTGCATTTTTCCTTTCATAGAGATGTAACCCTTTCCTCCCTCTTTACCGACAGATTAACTTCGGTGACGATTGCTTTTTCCCAAATTTCCATTAGGTATACGCGGTTTAATTTTTCACTGTCATTAAGGTCGATAAGCGAGGGGGAGGTTACATGCAGGCCATCTATATCTCTGTAACAGAGCATGGTTCGAGTACCACTATCCCATTCTATTCGCAAGTAGTCATCAGGATGACCGAATGTCATGAAGTCCGCAGCTCGTGGTCGTGCGGTAGCGTTCTCACTTCCCACGCCCGGGTTCCCGGGCTCGATTCCCGGCGGGGTCAGGGATTTTCTCTGCCTCATGATGACTGGGTGTTGTGTGATGTCCTTAGGTTAGTTAGGTTTAAACAGTTCTAATTTCTATGGGACTGATGACCACCGATGGTAAGTGCCATAGTGCTCAGAGCCATTTGAACCATTTTTTGACTGTCATGAAGCGTACGTATGACCTGTAATTGTAATGAGTTTACTGTCACTGTTCTTCCGACAGATCAGTTAGTTAGTTAGTTACGTGTTCCACTGATCAATAGCACAAGAAATGCGCACAAGAAACAAGTTTTTTGTTTTTTTGTTTTTTTTGTTTACATTATAGAGTTACACCTAAATATTTATATTTGTATTATCTATCCCATTCCCTTAAATGGCACAAAATTCACATATTATATCTCCAGACTTATTTACTCATATTCAAGAATTCATCTATGGTATAGAAGGAGTTGTCAAGGAGGTAAGATTTCAATTTGTTTTTGAAACTATTACTGCTGTCTGTCATTTTATTTCATCTGGTAATTTATCAAAAAGGTTTATTGCAGCATATTTTACCCATTTCTGTGCCAAAGATAGTGTGGGTCTTTGTTTTTTTTTTTTTTTTTTGTATTGTAATCATGAATGTCGCTGTAGATTTTGAACTAGTCCATGTTGTTGAGAAAAAATTTCATTACTGAGTAAATGTACTGTGAAGCATTTGTAAGAATTCCTAACCTTTTAAACAGATGCCTACAAGATGTGCGACTATGAACCCCGCACATTATTCTAACTACTTTCTTTTGAGCAGTGAATACCTTTTGCCTTAGTGTTGAGTTGCCCCAGAATATTATTCCGTGTGACATCAGAGAGTGGAAGTATGCAAATTATGTTAGCTTACTAATTTCTACATCCTCAAAATTGGCAATTATTCTGATTGCAAAAATAGCTAAACCTAGTCGCTTTAGGAGATCCAAAATATGAATTTTCCAATTAAGATTGTCATCTATATGTACACCCAAAAACCTAGTATGCTCTACCCTGGCTACTGACTTCTTTTCATGTGTTATGTTTATTGAAGGAATTATACTTTTTGCAGCAGAAAATTGGATGTACTGCGTTTTTTCAAAGTTCAAAGCAAGGCCATTCGCAGAAAACCAATTAATAACTTTTCCAAAGACCTTATTTGTATCATATCCCATTGTACTTTCTTTTACTGGATTAATAATTATGATTGTATCATCAGAAAACTGCATCAGTTCAGCATCTTGTTTCATATAAGAAGGGAGGTCATTCACATACGTATATCAAGAACAGGAGGGGACCCATGATCGAACCTTGTGGAACACCTAATGTAATTTCACCCCAGTTAGATGAAGTGACAAACTCCTCTGAATCACTTGAAGCATATAAAGAGACTTTATGCTGACTGTTCTGGAGATATGACTTAAACCACTCATATACATTAAACCATAGAATTGTAATTTCTCTAACATAATGTCATGGTTCACACAATCAAATGCTTTGGATAAGTCACAGAATATTCCTACTGGTGATATTTTACTATTTAAAGACTCTATTATGTGGACAGTGAAATTGTATATTGCTGTCTCAGTGGAACAGCATTTCTGAAACGCGAACTGTGGTTTACTAAGTATCCCATTAGTGTTGAGATGGTTAACCACTCTTGAGTACATTACTTTCTCAAAGATTTTTGAAAATGCTGTAAGCAAAGATACTGGCCAGTAATTATTGACATCCGTGGTTTTCCCCTTTTTGTAGAGAGGCCTCACAATGGCATATTTTAACCTGTCTGGAAAAATACCCTGAGTCAGTGATGCACTACATATGTGACTCAAAACAACAGCTGTAATTGCTCCACATTGTTTTAATAACTTGTTAGAGATGTCATCTACTCCAGCACAACATTTATTTTTAAAAGATTTAATAATTTTCCTTACTTCACAAGAGGTTGTTACATGAAACTTAATCTGACTAAAATTTTTCAAAACTGAAAGTTGTAAGTTAATCAGTTGTGCATCATGGTGAGATAATCCATTTACCACAGGGAAAGCGTGTGTTTGTTCTACATCCTCTTGCTGTACAAGTACATTATCTATTAGAGTACTACTCTCCTGAGCTATACGTGTAGGGAAATTGATCACTGATTCTAAGTTATATGTTGTTAACAACACTTCTAGTTCACTTTTCCTATCAGAATTGCTTAGAAAGTTAACATTGAAATCACCACAGATTAATAGCTTCTTCTTTTTGTCTGACAGACAGCATAATAGGGAGTCAAACTTTTTTATGAGTCGCTCCCAACTCCTAGTGGAGACCTGTACACTGCTGCTGATATCAGCACAACATTATCTGACTGAAGTTCACATGCACAAACCCCAAAGTGCTGATCAAGACGAAATTTGCTTACTTCAACAGTTCTGTATTTATACCCTTGTTTTATGAATATGGTAACTCCTCCTTTATCCATACTAGAGCTACAAGTGTACATCTGTCTAGTACGGTGTTATTTATCTTTCAACATGAGTTCCCAGGATTTTAACATGATATCGTCTGTCGGTGGAACTGGATTAGCCTGCATTCTCGTGGCACCCACTTATTTACTAAACGAACCTGTGACGAAACTTGCTGTCCTCCTTTTTTATATTCTCTCTGTCTCGCCTTTTACCCGTAAGTGGTAGAGATCCTAGACTGATGAATAATTCCCAAGAACGGCTTGAATTACAATGATTTTAACGTCAGGGTCATTTCACGAGAAGATTCTCGGTGGAAGTAATATGTTGTGTCACTCCTCTTGGAATGTAAGTTCTCGGAATTTGAGTAAAATGAACAAATAGTCCCTTGTATCGTCTGTTCTTGCATTCCTTAACGGACAAATCACATTTTATTAAGATTCTTCCACTGAATCTCAGTCCTGCATCTACTTTTTTACAAATATATGCATGTGACAGTTCTATTATGAGTCGCACTGAAGGCGTATTCCGAGATATTTAACGGCTGCGTCTGTATCTAATCTTTCATCGCCAGTCTCGCAGTTGAACAATAATGGCTGTCTCCAGGTATTTATGCACAACATGGCACAGTTCCTTATGTTGATGATCAACTGGCAGTCATTGCACCAACAATCAGTCCTCTTCAGGTCCTCCTTCACTTCGCCACCATTTCATTGCTTTCTGTCTCCTCTTTGTAAGCACCCTAGCCGCACATGTGCATCCGACGTTATCCATCATGTTATCTATAAAAAGCGTGAACAGCAAAGCCCACGTAACCCTAGCTCGTGTAACCTCAGAAATTCCTTTCACAACCGATGATTTTTCCGAAAAGGTACGTGTAAAGATATGTGTGTTTAATTGTACTGAATGCAGTCGCTTCGCTGTTCGTATATTATTTAAGCTAATATTTTGTTCGCCAGACCACACTGGACAAAAATAAAGAACGGCTTCTCGAAGTCAAGAAACACAACAACGAGTACGGCGGTATCCACAGCATTCTGTACGTCGTGGACAAATAGAGTGAATTGATTTTCACAATATCACTGCCTCTAGAAATGGCATTGATTCTTACAGGGGAAATATTCCGAATTAAAAAATGCCATTACACCTCAGCGTGACACCTGTTCCCTAAATCTACGCCGGCCTGAGTGGCCGAGTGGTTCTATGCGCTACAGACTGGAACTGCGCGACCGCTACGGTCGCAGGTTCGAATCCTGCCTCTGGCATGGATGTGTCTGATGTCCTTAGGTTAGCTAGGTTGAAGTAGTTGCAAGTTCTAGGGCACAGATGACCTCAGAAGTTAAGTCCCATAGTGCTCAGAGCCATTTTTGAACCTAAATCTACAATAGACTGACGTCAGCAATATAGATGTACAACTGTGTGTACCTGTCTGACTATCTTTCCTGAAAACGGCAAGGACCTTCTCATTTGTCCAATTGCTCGGAGTTCAAATATTTTTGAGACTTATTTTCACAACGACATGCAAAATTTTTACTGTAAGATTCACGAAAAAGCTCTTCCCTTGCATTGTTTACACTCATGTTGGTATTTTACGTGAAAACGACTATTTGCACGCCCATCGAACCTTCTTGTGTGACAAAATAACGTCAGATTTGAATCGCTAATAACTACGAGTCTAATAAAGTGTAAGCAATTGTCGAGACTACAACGAACAGATCATGTTCGTATGTGTTTGTGGAGCAGTATTTGTTTTGCCTATGATATCACACCAGCCTAAACGCAGGCGCTTGACTGTTACGAATTATCTGTGCGTAAAGTTATAAGTTGGTGAAGCTTGGAATGTATTTAGTTAGCACTCTGATTCTGGTGCCACCCTCCCCGTCGTGATTTCTTAAGGGTTCTTGCCTTGTTGCTTCGTAGGTTAAGCAGCCTATACTGCTGTTCCTACAGCTGCCTATAAGTTTTCTTTCTTCTCTTTCCTGAATTTTTGCTAACCACTACTAGGACCCACTGGGAGACAAAAATATTCGTCAGAAGGTAAGTGAAAACAGGTATTAAGTTGAAAATTACAAAATATTGGAAGATATATCGCCTCATATGACTTGTAAATGTACTTAGAGTGATAGAAAACTCAAGACAGACGAAAGCTAGTGTCGAGAGGAATCCAAAAATCCTCAAAAGTCCAGTACAGAGCCAAAACAGCTACGGCAGCGTCGAAAGACAGCACAAAGCGATTATGTAGCTGGTCCATCGGCCGTATCAGAGAGCTGTATTACGAGGACTATTCTTTCTTTTCTCCAATCTCCGATCGGTCGCGAAATTAAAACCAGGGTGAAAATCCAGTGAAGCTTTGCGTAGTGTCTCTCTTTTCATCTCCGAGTGCACAGTGAGCACGTGAAGATGCCTAGAGAAGAGAGCCTCCTGCCAACTGTGAAGTGCCTGATGAGGAGTTTCGCCTGATTTTATGCAGCCGACATGACGTAACTGATATGAGTCTACTTCTTCATGACAATTTTCGGCCTCACACTTAAGGTTCAATGAAGACGCTCATGCATTGTTTTCGATGGGAAGTGTGTGATCATCCACTATACAGCACGGAATTCGTTCCCTCTGATTTTCATCTCTTCGCTCACATAAACTGCTGTCAATGGGGACAGCATTTTGGCACAGACAATGAGCTGCTACCAATATAGGGAAGTGGCGGCAATCAACTTGCAGCTGCCTTCTATAGTGAAGGTATTGGAAAGTTGGCACCACACTGCGACAAAGGTCTACATTGGAATGGCGACTATGTATAGAAGCAGTATTGGTTTCCATTACGTACCCGATTGGAGATTGACAAAAATAACACACTTATATCGAACCCACTGAAGCTCGTTTGTTGTAAGTCTGTGATCAGCTTCAAGGCGTTGTCTGTTTTATGAAAGGTGCCCTGGACATGAAGCTGACTTCATTGAGGATAATACCAACCACGCCGTTAAATGTTCCTCTATACATTTCTTCGACTTCATGAGGCCACAGGCCCTTTCTTGATACATTGATCTATCTATCCAGTAACCATTTTACTGCTCTGTGATACCAACGCAGGCCTATTAAAGAAACTGATAAGTAAATTCCCCATTAATATGAAAAACTTGTTGTGATTTTACGCCGCGGACTCGAGTTGCGCACACAGTAGTTTCTTTGTCAACAAGACTTTGGCGTGATTTAAATCTCGTTCTCTTTGCACTATTATTACCACTGCTTTTGTCACTTTCTCATTTGACCATAACCACCCCCACCCCTCCTGGTCCTCGACCGCCAATCTGTCTCTACTGTCCGTACCGACTTTTTTTATATCCCTTTCTCTCTTCTACCTCTTACTCGTTTTTTGTTGCTTTAATGTGAGTCGTCAGTCTTTTGACTAATTTGAATCAGCCCGCCCACGAATTTCTCTTCTGTTCCACCCTCTTCATCTCAGGTTGCACTTGCAACCCACGTCCTCGATTATTTGTTTCATATGTCCAAATCTCTGTCTTCGTCTACTGTTTTCACCCTCTACAGCTGCTTGTAGTACCACGGAAGTTATTCTCTGATGTCTTAGCAGGTATCCTATCATCCTGCTCTATCTTCTGGCCAGTGTTTTCCATAAATTCCTTTCTGCGCCGACTCTGCGGAGAACCCCCTCATTCCTTACCTTCTCAGTCCACCTAATTTTCAACATTCTTCTGTAGCACCACGTCTGAAATGTTTCGATTCTCTCCTTTTCCGACTGTCCCACAGTCCATGAACCAGTTTGATACGATACTGCAATCCAAAGGTACAGTCTGAATTTTCTTTTCCTCAAATTAAAGACGATGTTTGTACTAGGAGACTTCTTTTGGTTTGTGGTAGTCTGCTCTTAATGTTCTTTTTGCTTCGTTCGTCACATGTTTTTTGTTCCCGAGGTAGGGAGAATTCAGTCAGTCCGTCTATTTTCTGAATCCCAATGTTGAAGTTTATTGCCGACCTCATTTCTGCTAGCCCTAATCACTTTTCTCATTTTTTGGTTTATTCTCTATTCATAGCGTGTGCTCTTTACACAGTTCATTTAATCCAACAAGTCCTGTAATTGTTAATCACTTTCACTGACGATAGTAATGTCATCAGTAAATCTTGCCATTTATATCGTTTCGCAGTGAATTCTCATTCCATTTCTGATGAAACGGTCTTTTAATTCTTTCATTGCTCCATTCGACATTTAATTTGACCAACAGAGGAGAAAGTCTGCATCTCTGACTCGGGCCAATTGTAATCTTGACACTTATCTTTTGGTCTTCCATTCTTATTTTTGGACGTTAGTTCTTGTACATATTGTACGAGGGTCACTCCAAAAGCAATGCACACTATTTTTTTAAAATCCAGTGCGTAGATACATCCTTTAGCAACAATATTTCCATTTCTCCACATAATTTCCACCCCTCTCAACTGCCTTACGCCATCTTGGAACCAGCGCCTGTATACCCGCACGGTAAAATTTTGGACCAACCTGTTGGAGCCACTGTTTGGCAGCGTGCGCAAGGGAGCCATCATCTTCAAAACTTGTTCCACAAAGAGAGTCTTTCAGTTTCCCAAAGAGATGATAGTCACATGCAGCAAGGTCAGGACTGTAAGGCGGGTGTTTCAGTGTTGTCCATCCGAGTCTTGTGATCGCTTCCACGGTTTGTTGACTGACAAGTGGCCGTGCATTGTCGTGCAACAGCAAAACATCCTGCTTTTGCCGATGTGGTCGAACACGACTCAGCCGAGCTCGAAGTTTCTTCAGTGTCGTCACATATGAATCAGAATCTATGGTGGTTCCACTTGGCGTGATGTCCACAAGTAAGAGTCCTTCGGAATCGAAAAACACCGTAGCCACAACTTTTTCAGCAGAAGGTGTGGTTTTGAATTCTTTTTTCTTGGGTGAATTTGCATGATGCCACTCCATTGATTGCCTCTTCGTCTCTGGTGAAAATTAATGGAGCAATGTTTCATCATCTGTCACAATTCTTCCAAGAAATTCATCTCCACCATTCTCATGCTGTTTCAAAAGTTCGCTGCATACCGTTTTTCTTGTTACTTTGTGAGCCACTGTCAACATCCTGGGAACCCACCTGGCACAAACCTTTTTCAAAGCCAACACCTTCAGTATTCTGCAAACACTTCCTTCCCTTATCCCAACGTAGCGTGACAATTCGTTCACTGTGATATGTCTGTCAGCAGTCACCAATTCGTTAACTCTCTGCACATTGTCTGGAGTGTGTGCAGTACGAGGCCTGCCGCTACGAGGACAATCCTCAATACTGCCGTGCCCGCTTTCATCACTTAACCTGCTTGCCCATCGACTAACTGTACTGAGATCGACAGCAGAATCTCCATACACCTTTTTCCACCTCTTGTGGATGTTTCCCACTGTCTCGTTTTCACAGCACAGGAATTCTATTGCAGCACGTTGCTTCTGACGAACGTCAAGTGTAGCAGTCACCTTGAAGACATGCTGTGACGGCGCCACTCAAGGGAACACGTTGTTCTAAGTTTGGAAACAAGCGGGAAGGATGTATCTATACACTGTAAAACTTTCACGCATGCAGAATGAAAACTGAATTTTTACAAAAATAGTGTGAATTTTTTTTTTGGAGTGACCCTCGTGTATCACCAATGTTTCCTTATAGCCTGTATCCATATTCCTGAGAATTTCGAACATGTTGTTCCACTTCATTGGATTAAAAAGCAGGTGGAGTACGTCTATCAAACCACTTAACCAACAGAGACTCACCATTTTAGCTCACCAAGTGTAGAAATTAGCAATGGCTGCTCTATGACATCACAGGAAGCAAGGAAGTGAATTCAAGGTCAACCTAATGTGGATCGAAGCAAGGACACGTATGTCGGGCACCAGTATCTTGCTCTTGCACGTATTCCGCGGTCTGTGACCTGCGAACGGGCTTTCCCATCCCGTTCATGTGGAATCCGTGGGTCGTTCCTGCAGATAGGGGCTTTGGATGCCAACGTATCCAGCGATCGCGGTACAGCCCTGCACTTTTCTAACAGACCATCGTATGAACTGGGAATCAGCACTTCCCATAATACAATCTGACGAAATTCCCGAAAACCTTTCAGTCTTAAAATCAGGGCCAGATGCAATAAAAAAAAAAATGATACTCCACGAAGGAATTATTCGAAATCGAGGGAAATCGGTAGATGCGATGTAAATGTAGCGACAAATAAATGAATACAATTTCTGAACAAAAGGATGATTTATTCAAGAGAAAGAGCTTCATAATTTGAGCAAATCAACAAGGGGTTGGTCCATCTCTGGCTCTTATGCAATTAGTTATTCGCCTTGGCATTTATTGAGTTGTTGGGAGTCTTCCTGAAAGACATTGCCCTGTCCATAATACTGCAAAGGTTCTCAGCTGGTGAGAGATCCAGCGACCTTGCTGGTCAAGGTACGGTTTGGCATGCACGAAGACAAGCAGTAGAAACAGTCACCAAGTGTCCATCTACATCTACATGGATACTCTGCAAATCACATTTACGTGCCTGACAGAGCGTTCATCGAACCACCTTCACAATTCTCTATTATTCCAATCTCCTAAAGCGCGCGGAAAGAACGAACACTTGTATCTTTCCGTACGAGCTCTGATTTCCCTAAGTTAATCGAGGTGATCGTTTCTCCCTATGTAGGTAGGTGTCAACAAAATATTTTCGCATTCGGAGGGGAAAGTTGGTGATTGGAATTTCCTGAGAAGATTCCGCCACAACGAAAAAACCTTTCTTTTAATGACGTCCAGCACAAATCCTGTATCATTTCTGTGACACTTTCTCCCATATTTCGCGATAATACCAAACGTGTTGCCCTTCTTTGAACTTTTTCGATGTACTCCGTCAGTCCTATCTGGTAAGGATCCCGCACACCGCGCAGCAGTATTCTAAAAGAGGACGGACAAGCGTAGTGTAGGCAGCCTCCTTAGTAGATCTGTCACATTTTCTAAGTGTCCTGCAAATAAAACGCAGTCTTTGGTTAGCCTTCCCCACAACATTTTCTATGTGTTCCTTCCAATTTAAGTTGTTGGTAATTGTAATACCTAGCTATTTAGTTGAATTTACGGCTTTTAGATTAGACTGACTTATCGTGTAACAGAAGTTTAACGAATTCCTATCAGCATTCATGAGGATGACCTCACACTTTTCGTTATTTAGGGTCAACTGCCAATTTTCGTAGCATTCAGATATCTTTTCTAAATCGATTTGCAATTTGTTTTAATCTTATGATGACTTTATTAGTCGATAAACAACAGCGTCATCTGCAAACAACGTAAGACGGCTGCTCAGATTGTCTCCCAAATCATTTATATAGATAAGGAACAGCAAAGGGCCAATAACACTACTTTTCGGGGGGAGGGGGGATTATCTTTCTGAAATGCACGTCCAGAAAGACTTTCCTTTAAGGGCATCAAAACGGGGCGTAGAATATCACCAACGTACCGTTGTGCTGTAAGGGTACCGTGGGTGACAACCAAATGGATCCTACTATTGTTGTTGTTGTTGTGGTCTTCAGTCCTGAAACTGGTTTGATGCAGCTCTCCATGCTACTCTATCCTGTGCAAGCTTCTTCATCTCCCAGTAACTACTGCAACTACATCCTTCTGAATCTGCTTAGTGTATTCATCTCTTGGTCTCCCTCTGCGATTTTTAACCTCCGCACTGCCCTCCAATACTAAATAGGTGATCCCTTGATGCCTGAGAGCATGTCCTACCAACCGCTCCCTTCTTCTAGTCAACTTGTGCCACAAGCTCCTCTTTTCCCCAATCCTATTCAATACCTCGTCATTAGTTATGTGATCTACCCATCTAATCTTGAGCATTCTTCTGTAGCACCACATTTCAAAAGGTTCTATTCTCTTCTTGTCCACACTATTTATCGTCCATGTTTCACTTCCATACATGGCTACACACCATACAAATACTTTCAGAAACGGCTTCCTGACACTTAAATCTATACTCGATGTTAACAAATTTTTCTTTTTCAAAAACGCTTTCCTTGCTATTGCCAGTCTACATTTTATATCCTCTCTACTTCGACCATCATCAGTTATTTTGCTCCCCAAATAGCTTTAAGTGTCTCATTTCCTAATCTAATTCCCTCAGCATCACCCGACTTAATTCGACTATATTCCATTATCCTCGTTTTGCTTTTGTTGACGTTCATCTTATATCCTCCTTTCAAGACACTATCCATTCCGTTCAACTGCACTTCCAAGTCCCTTGCTGTCTCTGACAGAATTACAATGTCATCGGCAAACCTCAAAGTTTTTATTTCTTCTCCATGGATTTTAACAACTACTCCGAATTTTTCTTTTGTTTCCTTCACTGCTTGCTCAATATACAGATTGAACAACATCGCGGAGTGGCTACAGCCCTGTCTCACTCCCTTCCCAACCACTGCTTCCCTTTCATACCCCTCGACTCTTATAACTGCCATCTGGTTTCTGTACAAATTGTAAAGAGCCTTTCGCTCCCTGTACTTTACCCCTGCCACCTTCAGAATTTGAAAGAGAGTATTCCTAGGTCAACATTGTCAAAAGCTTTCTCTAAGTGTACAAATGCTAGAAACGTAGGTTTGTCTTTCCTTAATCTAGCTTCTAAGATAAGTCGTAGGGTCAGTACTGCCTCACGTGTTCCAATATTTCTACGGTATCCAAACTGATTTTCACCTATCTTTGGGATTGGAATTATTATATTCTTCTTGAAGTCTGAGGGTATTTCGCCTGTCTCATATATCTTGTTCACCAGATGGTAGAATTTTGTCAGGACTGGCTCTCCCAAGGCTGTCAGTAGTTCTAATGGAATGTTGTCTACTCCCGGGGCCTTGTTTCGACTCAGGTCTTTCAGTGCTCTGTCAAACTCTTCACGCAGTATCATATCTCCCATTTCATCTTCATCTACATCCTCTTCCCTATATACTCCTTCCACCTTCCTGCTTTCTCTTCTTTGCTTAGAACTGGGTTTCCATCTGAGCTCTTGATATTCATAGAAGTGGTTCCCCTTTCTCCAAAGGTCTCTTTAATTTTTCTGTAGGCAGTATCTATCTTACCCCTGGTGAGACAATCCTCTACATCCTTGCATTTGTCCTCTAGCCATCCCTGCTTAGCCATTTTGCAATTCCCGTCGATCTCATTTTTGAGACGTTTGTATTCCTTTTTGCCTGCTTCATTTACTGCATTTTTATATTTTCTCCTTTCATCAATTAAGCTCAACTTCTGTTACCTAAGGATTTCTAGTAGCCCTCGTCTTTTTACCTACTTTATCCTCTGCTGCCTTCACTACTTCATCCCTCAAAGCTGCCCATTCTTCTTCTACTGTATTTCTTTCCCCCATTCCATTCAATTGTTCCCTTATGCTCTCCTTGAAACTCTGTACAACCTGTGGTTCTTTCAGTTTATCGAGGTCCAATCTCCTTAAATTCCCACCTTTTTGCAGGTTCTTCAGTTTTAATGTACAGTTCATAACCAGTAGATTGTGGTCAGAGTCCACATCTGCCCCTGGAAATGTCTTATAATTTAAAACCTGGTTCCTAAATATCTGTCTTACCATTACATAATCTATCTGAAACCTGTCAGTATCTCCAGGCTTCTTCCATGTATACAACCTTCTTTTATTAATCCCGAACCAAGTGTTGGCTATGATTAAGTTATGCTCTGTGCAAAATTCTACCAGCGGCTTCCTCTTTCATTTCTTCCCCCCAATCCATATTCACCTACTTCGTCTCCTTCTCTCCCTTTTCCTACTACCGAATTCCAGTCACCCATGACTATTAAAATTTCGTCTCGCTTCATTATCTGAATAATTTCTTTTATTTCATCATACATTTCTTCAATTTCTTCTCATCTGCAGAGCTAGTTGGCATATAAACTTGTAGTACTGTGGTAGGCGTGGGCTTCGTGTCTATGAAGGCCACAATAATGCGTTCACTATGCTGTTTGTAGTAGCTTACCCGCACTCATATTTTTTATTCATTATTAAAGCTACTCCTGCATTACCCCTATTTGATTTTGTATTTATACCCCTGTATGCGCCTGACCAAAAGTCTTGTTCCTCCTGCCACCGAACTTCACTAATTCCCACTATATCTAAATTTAACCTATCCATTTCACTTTTTAAATTTTCTAACTTACCGGTCCGATTAAGGGATCTGACATTCCACGCTCCGATCCGTAGAACGCCAGTTTTCTTTCTCCTGATAACAACGTCCTCCTGAGTAGTCCCCACCCGGAGATCCGAATGAGTAACTATTTTACCTCCGGAATATTTTACCCAAGAGGACGCCTTCATCATTTAATCACACAGTAAAGCTGCATGCCCTCGGGAAAAATTACGGCCGTAGTTTCCCCTTGCTTTCAGCCGTTCGCAGTACCAGCACAGCAAGGCCGTTTTGGTTAGTGTTACAAGGCCAGATCAGTCAATCATCCAGACTGTTGCCCCTGGAACTACTGAAAAGGCTGCTGCCCCTCTTCAGGAACCCCCCCTCAAACCAAATGGATCCTACTATGAGAACAAATGGCATACCAGGCCACCACTCCTGGCTGTCGGCTCATATGACGGGCCACAGACAGGTTAGTATCTCACCGCTGGCCTCGATGTCTCCAGAAGTGTCTGCCCTGGTCATCGGCGCTCAGTCTGACGCTGGACTCATCAGACAATTATATTTCCAGTCAATAAGATTCCAGGCCAAAGACGCCTCTGGCAACGCCCTGGTCGGTTGGAAAAATCCTCGTTGGCAACTGCCCATTTTTACCGAGAATATTAAAAATATGCAGACGGAACCGGTGACATCATACTAGACGCTTGCAGACTGGAACCTCTTTGACGCTCTCCGATTCTGGACGGCCTACAATGAGCCGCATGAGCGGCATTGTAGCGGCGAAAGAGCAGCAGCGTTGCCTACTTGCAATCGCCTGGTACTCTCGTCATGGGTTGTATCTACGCAGATTTTTAAAATTTTCAGTGAAGATAGGCGGGTGCCACCGAGGGTTTGGCCGAACTCGGAGATCTTAGAGGAATTCTTTTCCGTTTAGTTCATTCATTGTCAACGTCGCACCCCCCGCCTCTCCCCCCCCCCCCCCTCCCCCCCTGTGATCGTGCCACTGAAGGACACAAAATAGGAGCACTGAAGAAACATAAGAACCCTTACAGCTTCGGATGACCTTCAAATCTCGTCGGATAGTTTTGAACCTAGTGCTTCCAATCTTTACACGAGAGCAAAAATTGCTGTTAGACCCTGCTCCAGATGGGTACGATCACGTTCGAAGGGGATGCAGTCCAACGATGTCCTTCGTGAAGGGTTGAAACACCGTAGGGCGTCAAGAGTATCAAAGTTTGTCAAGAACGTCTTCCTGGTGTTCATCTCACTGCGAGCTGTGGTTTCCTATCGCGAGGTGTTTGGGAATCAACGCCCGAGGGAAAGGGATGGTATCATTGATCGCCTTTATGCCACCCCCCCCCCCCCACCCCACCCCCTCTGCCGGCCTTTTCGTGCCGATTCTGAGAGGCGGTGTGTCTGGAACGTTTTTCTCGCTACTGATTAAAAATAACCGCGTGATTTCACACCAGGTGTCACGGTTCTGGTGTCCATTGCACAGGCGTCGAAAGGAGGGGAGAAATACGGGTAAGAGGGCATGTGAAGAACTTCCAATCGTGGGCCCCGTCCACGGTGACATTGGACGGAATTTGTGGTGCCAACGTGATACCACTGACAAGCCGTCCGCGTCACATGAACCTCTGAGTTATGGCCTTCTTTTAACACGTTTCGACGCTTTACTGTTTGTAGCATCGTCGAATTCGAGGGTGAAGTCGCAGGGCGTGTAACATCCACGAGATAAATTTTAGCTACAGTGCGACGAGAGGAATTTATGCCTCTAACAGTTATAAACATTATCTATTCGACATATGAAAAAACAGTGAAAACGATGATAAATATTAATTATTTATATAATATTTTATGATGTAATTGGACATATCGATATGTATCATACAAAGACAATGATAATTGTAAATTCCTTTTATGATCTGCGTTTGTCTTCTTTTCTTTTTACCTTTTGTTGGTTGGCTTTTGTAGGTTGCGGACGCATATCAAACTGAGGTCTGTTAAGAAATTGTAGTTATTTGTTAATTATTACTTGAGGATAGAGTTCATTATTATTATAAATATGAGTGAATAATTATTTGTAACTTTAATTCCTCTCTCAGTAAGCATTATCTGTGTTAATTATTTCTTTCCGCTGCAAGGAGAGCAGCCATTGACGATAGCGATTTGTATCGCGTTTTTATCTGTTTTCCTTAGAAAAAAAATCAAATGTTTGCTTGATGAAGTCTAAATAGTGCACAATACGAAAGTAAAGTTTAATAAGCATTTCAAATACTTATCTTATTTGCTCCAACAATAGAAAGTCTCTGTCAATTGTCTGCCGCCATCTTAACAATTATCTGAGGGGCAAATTCAAATTACGCAACTCTGCAGACATAAATGCCGAACATAATACAAATGTGTAAAAATAAATGTGCACCGGTGGTCCCGAACCCATTTTAATGAAAATAATTCGAATCACATTGGTTCTTTAAAAACAGTGTTCATAGCACGATCGTTATAGCAAACTTTTCTAGCTGATGTATGGAGCCGAAATTAATTACGCACGAGTTGCGAAGAATATTGTTTCAGGTAACATACGTCAGTGTTGTGCGCGGCTGATATTCGGTGGTTTTAATGATCATTTTGCTGAAGATAACTGCTTCCATCATAATCAATAGTTGTATAGAGTCTCTTGTATGAACTGTGATTTAGTGACACTTACACAACTTACAGACAACGCTTTAACACGACGTTAACTTGGAGTTCTTTAGCAACTTGACCAAATTTTTAGCCGGGAGAAAAATTATTTAGTAATTACTCAATGTAATAAAATAAGATTATCATTTTCATTTGCAAATTAGTTGAATACCAAACCACTGAATAACATAGCGAACGCCACAGGTGCCACGCTTTTGCACTATTACAGAGCATGGTTGTAGGCACCCTTGAGCTAAATTTCAAACTTAAGCGTCGCAATGGCTGGAAATTACGGGGTTCCGAAAAGGGATCCTTTAACGCTGTTGCCAGTATAGAAAATACATTTATTTCCAGTCTGTCGGTCGCTGTCTATGATCTTCTGAATATCAGATGCAGGCACTTCACCCATCTTTAGATCATTCACAGCGCAGTTACACATTACCTCCTCTTGCAGAAACACAACCAGTTCCAGTGTCATCGGCGCCAGTTGGAGAACATTTTTTCACTCAAGCGTCAATGTACGCCCCAATAGCTGAGTGGTCAGCGCGGCGGTCTGTCACGCCAAGGTGCCCGGGTTCGATTCCCGGCTGGGACTGGGTGTTGTGTTGTCCTCATTATCATTTCATCATCATCAGTGGAAGGCAACGGGAAACCACCACTGGAATGACTTCCCTAGACGCTCATCAGGTGAACCTCTCTGACGAGGCCTCCCCCATGACGAGACCTGCCGTAAGGCGGAACACAAAGTAAGTAAGTCATATTAATTGCCGCTCACACTCTCCTTCCACACACATACACTCACCACACTAGGTACTGTTCCTTCGGCTCTTGGTAAGACCTCTAAAACTAGATCTAAATATGGTGATCGCGAACATAGTCCGTTCTTTCTTTTAAAGTCCGTACTGCATAGACATTCCTCTGTAACACAGATAAATTTTTGAATGTTCTTCGACTGTTAAGTATTAAAATAAGAAATAATTCATTTCCAATTAAGATAATTCCTGAAATATATGATAGCTTTTAACAAAATCAGAAGGAACTAGACCTACTGAATTGGTCTGACTATAACAGAAATGTGCTATCTGTGAAACTGTGTTGAAAGAATGAAAATATAAAATTTCTGTTGTTTTTAATTTAATTATGGATCTTATTCATTCCATAATTTACAAATTAACTAATTTCCATTTGTAAAATATGGTTAGAAATTCAGAAATATCATCTTGTTTCATCTTGATATGTTAGACATAGACACTGTTTAACTGCGTAACTTGTGTTTTACATGCGAAGAAAACTCGGCAGTAACTACACTGGTGGCAAAAATTAAAGGAAAAAACCGTTATTTCGCCTTCCTGTGTCTAATGAACCATATAATCATAGAACCTGTCAACCAGATGTCCGTACGATCTTGTTCTGAACGGAAGATGGCGTTCCGGTCAACGAACAACCATGCCAACGATGGTGTCAGGGCATCTATGAAACGAGGTAGTGTTTGCCGGGTAGCGGCACATCCACAATGGCTCTGTACACAGTCGCAGCCGGTACACTATGGCACGGAGAAGATACCCAGCTGACTCTTTATGGTGGAGGTCCATAGAAAGAACGGAAACAGGATGTGGCCCGATGGCTTAGTGTGAATCGCTGTTTCTCAGATGTGGCGACAGTTTAAATAGACCGAAAGTGCATCTTGAAGACCGGGGCAGTGCCGACCACTTGTGACTTCAGAAGAAAGCATTGTCATTTGACTGTAAGGGCACGACAGTACCGCCTTAGAACAGTACGGCAACCGGCTTGTGAACTCGCAGCATACACAGGACGTATTGTATCGAGGCAAACGGTGTGGAGAAGGCTTCGGCAGAGTGGCCTTCACTGACGGAGACGTGCTTTATGTCTGCCTCTGACGCGTCTTCACAGAAGGGAACCTCTAGAGTGGGCGGCAGAACATTGGACAACTGTCGTTTCCGCGGATAAGACCCGATTTAGTCTGGAGAGAGATTGGCGATGCATTCGCTTTTGGAAGAAACGTGGAACACGATTTCGGGACCCACCTACTGTGGATGGAGACCGAGATCCAGGAGGATCCCTAATGCTGTGGGCAGGGATTACGTTTACCACTCGAACCCCTGTTCATCAAATTGCACGTGTGGATCGGCGAGGTTTAACTGCATTCAGGTATAGCGGCGAGATGTTGGGACATCATTTGCGGTTGTTGCGAGGTGCTGCGGGCTCAGATTTCGTACTGATGGACCATAATGCTCGATGTTTTCTTTGAAACGGAAGATATCGCACGCATGGCGTGGCCTGCTCACTCTCCCGATTTGAATTCCACTGATCATTTCTGGGTTGCACTAGGCAGATGGCTTGCATCACGTCAGCGTCCACCAACCACTCTCTAAGACTGCGAGCAGCTCTACAGGAAGAATGGGCGTTATTGCCTCAACATGAGACTGATGACATCATTCACAGCATTCCCCGTCTTTGTCAGGCCTGTGTTTCTGCCAGAGGGGTCACACTCAATACTGTGCATATTAACCAGTTGTCGGAATGTGTGTGCAAATTCTTTGGAACAAACTAAGAACTTTTTTGTCTACCGTTATGCATGTTCCAATTGTTTACGTTCTTAATTCTTTGCGTTGTTTCTACTTTACTGTCACCCGTTTATACTCTTTTGTGGCAAAGTAAGTGCAACCTTGCAAAATTTCCCTTTGTTGCTTTAATTTTGGACACCAGCGTAGTTAAATTTTAGAAAATCTGACATGGATGTAGTTGAAAATCGAAAAATATGGCAAAATTTTTTATGAATGTAGCTGAAAAGTGAAACATAAATTTGTGTGTGATACGGAAAATTAATAGTGTCCTAATAAACTCGTATATAATTCCTACAGTTCTTCATTATATGTACTAATGGTTTTCTCCTTGGACAAAACATTTTATATTCACATTTCCTAGCCTTTAACTTATGGAAATGTCTCAAAATAGAATCCAAATCTAATGAATCCAAAGTATCACTTTTAATGACTTAAGTCCTATGTAAAATCGCTAAGCGGGTCTAAGGATTCCTTTAAGTCCCCTGTTGACTAATCTGGTGTGGCAGTTGAAGACAGCAAAACGAAAGCCGAAGCTTTAAATTTCATGCTCTCAGAAGTCGTTCACACAGGAGAATCATGCAGACATACCGTCATTTGACCATTGGATAGACTCCCGTGTGAACGACATACCCGGTGTAGAGAAACAACTTAAAGATTTAAAAACAAATAAATCAATAGGCCCATGTGGAATCCCAATTCGGCTTTACAAAGAGTACGCTACGGCATTGGCCCCTTACCTATTTGTCGTTAATCTCCCACCCAGCACAAAGTCCCAAGTGACTAGAAAAAAGAGCACATGACAGCAGTACATAAGAAGGATAAAAGAACGGATCCGCAAAGTTACAGACCAATAGCCCCAACTTCAGCTTGCTGCAGTATCCTTGAACATGTTCTCAGTTCGAATAGATTTAAATGAGAAACTTATGACCACGCAGCATTGTTTTAGAAAACATAGCTTGCGTGAAACTCAGCTTGCCCTTTTCTCAAATGGTACATAGCTAACTACGGATAAAGGCCAATAGGCAAATTCCAAATTTCTAGATTTCCAGAAAGTATTTGACAACCCGGTGTCCTACTGTAGGCTGTTAACGAAGGTACGAGCGTATGAAAGAAGTTCACAGATATGTGACTGGCTCGAAGATATCTAAAGTAATAGAACCCAGTACGCTGTCCTCAACGGCGAGTGTTCATTGGAGACAAGGGTATTGTCAGCAGTGCCCCAGAGAAGGGTGACGGAATTGCTGTTGTTCTCTCTCTACATAAATGATTTGGCGTACAGGATGGGCAGCAATGTGCGGTTATGTAAGTTAATGCGGACGATTAGGGAGATAAAACCTGTAACGTTCAGGTACAGTATTACTAGCGCCCTGATTGACACGGTCAAGTCGTTTAAATTTCTGGGCGTCACTTTGCAAAGCGATATCAAACGAAACGAGCATGTGAGACTGTGGTAGGGAAGGCTAATGGTCGACCTCGGTTTATTGGGAGAATCGTAGGAAAGACTGATTCACCTATAAAGGAGACCGCATATTGGACGGTGGTGTGACCTATTCTTGAGTACTGCTCGACTGTTTGGAATCCGTACCACGTCGAATTGAAGGACGACATCGAAGCAGTTCACAGGCGGAGTGCTAGATTTGTTACTGGTAGGTTTGAACAACGCGGAAGTTTTACGGAGATGCTTCAGGAACTCGAATGGGAATCCCTGGATGGAAGACGACTTTCTTTTCTAGAAATACTATTGAGGAAATTTAGAGAACAGGCATTTGAAGCTGACTGCGGAATGATTCTACTGCCGCCAACACACATTACGCCTAAGGACCAGGAAGGTAAGATAGGAGAAATTAGGGCTCATATGGAGGCATATTTAGATAGTCGTTTTTCCCTCGCTCTATTTTGCGAGTTGAACACCAAAGGAAATGAGGTTCATGGTACAAGGTACCCTCCGCCATGCACCGTACGGTGGCTTGCGGAGTGTATAGATGTAGATGTAGAAGCTGAAGTTCACACGATCGTTCTTGAGAAAGTGTTGACCTGAGGTATGTCTGGAAATTTGAAAAACTTCTTTCACCAATAGCTACAGAAGTAGATAAGTCAAGTAGATTCAGACTGTCACTAAAGTATTAGGAAAACTGTCAATAAAACTGATTTTTGTAAAACAAGAGAATGAACTTTGTGTAGAACTTCCAGCAAAAGGAATGGGCGTTAAGCTCAAAACTTCATACATTGCTGCATTTTGGGCCCAATTATGTGGGGTATTATTTGAGAACTTTACATTGCAAATGCATTTATACTAACCAGGACAATATTTGCTACTCAAGTCAGCAGCAGGTCGTAACAACACACTCGTAACAACGAATGGTTTCAGAAAACATCGTTCTTGTGGAACGCAGCTAGCTCTTTATTCGCACGAAGTAATGGCCGCTATCGACAGGGGATCTCAAGTTGATTCCGTATTTCTAGATTTCCGGAAAGCTTTTGACACCGTTCCTCACAAGCGACTTCTAATCAAGCTGCGGGCCTATGGGGTATCATCTCAGTTGTGCGACTGGATTCGTGATTTCCTGTCAGGAAGGTCGCAGTTCGTAGTTACAGACGGCAAACCATCGAGTAAAACTGAAATGGTATCAGGTGTTCCCCAGGGAAGCGTCCTGGGACCTCTGCCGTTCCTGATCTATATAAATGACCTGGGTGACAATCTGAGCAGTTCTCTTAGGTTGTTCGCAGATGGTGCTGTAATTTACCGTCTAGTAAGGTCATCCGAAGACCAGTATCAGTTGCAAAGCGATTTACAAAAGATTGCTGTATGGTGTGGCAGGTGGCAGTTGACGCTAAATAACGAAAAGTGTGAGGTGATCCACATGAGTTCCAAAAGAAATCCGTTGTAATTCGATTACTCGATAAATAGTACAATTCTCATGGCTGTCAATTCAACTAAGTGCCTGGGTGTTAAAATTACGAACAACTTCAGTTGGAAAGACCACATAGATAATATTGTGCGGAAGGCGAGCCAAAGGTTGCGTTTCATTGGCAGGACACTTAGA
Source organism: Schistocerca piceifrons (assembly GCF_021461385.2). NCBI lineage: Eukaryota > Metazoa > Arthropoda > Insecta > Orthoptera > Acrididae > Schistocerca > Schistocerca piceifrons. Next base: position 772,475,795 of record NC_060140.1, on the reverse strand, counting down.
AGATGCAACAAGTCCACTAAAGAGACAGCTTACACTACACTCGTTCGTCCTCTGTTAGAATATTGCTGCGCGGTGTGGGATCCTTACCAGGTGGGATTGACGGAGGACATCGAAAGGGTGCAAAAAAGGGCAGCTCGTTTTGTATTATCACGTAATAGGAGAGCGAGTGTGGCAGATATGATACGCGAGTTGGGATGGAAGTCATTAAAGCAAAGACGTTTTTCGTCGCGGCGAGATCTATTTACGAAATTTCAGTCACCAACTTTCTCTTCCGAATGCGAAAATATTTTGTTGAGCCCAACCTACATAGGTATGAATGATCATCAAAATAAAATAAGAGAAATCAGAGCTCGAACAGAAAGGTTTAGGTGTTCGTTTTTCCCGCGCGCTGTTCGGGAGTGGAATGGTAGAGAGATAGTATGATTGTGGTTCGATGAACCCTCTGCCAAGCACTTAAATGTGAATTGCAGAGTAATGATGTAGATGTAGATGTAGATGTAGATGTAGATATAGACTAATCTTTTTCAGACTAATGTTTGTTAGAACTCTTTTTCTTTTGTTACCGCATAGTTTTTGTGGTGTCACCGCCAGACACCACACTTGCTAGGTGGTAGCCTTTAAATCGGCCGCGGTCCGTTAGTATACGTCGGACCCGCGTGTCGCCACTATCAGTGATTGCAGACCGAGCGCCGCCACACGGCAGGTCTAGAGACACTTCCTAGCACTCGCCCCAGTTGTACAGCCGACTTTGCTAGCGATGGTTCACTGACAAATTACGCTCTCATTTGCCGAGACGATAATTAGCATAGCCTTCAGCTACGTCATTTGCTACGACCTAGCAAGGCGCCATTACCAGTTACTATTGATGCTGTAAAATCTGTACCGTCAAGAGCGATGTTCACCAATTATGGATTAAAGATAAGTATTCCAGCAGCTCCGTACTTTTTTTACTAGTCTCAATTCCTTTAACTGTTCCAGACCTCACGCCAGCCTGCGTGAGCTTAAACGCGTGCCTAATCGGCTTCCTCCTAGTGGATTGGCTGTCTTGCCAGTCCACAACAGTTTTCACACCTAATTGTAATACACCCTGCATTAAAATTGGATGGCATAGGCCGCTTGTGTCACGTGGGCCTTGGACCGGCTCTGACTGTCAAACACTACTAAATAGAGAGAGAGAGCGCTTGCCGGGAGAAAGCTGAATAAACTCCATCTTGATTCTCTTTCTGTCTTTCCAGTCACGGCTCGACGATTCTTTTGTGGCAGGGTGTGAATGCGGGTACTATCTCATTTCAGCTGCTCGTGTGCACATTCAGACTTATCACTGAAACTTTCAACTACACTTCACAGAACAATCATCAGATAAGGCGAGATATCGCATGTTACGTAAAGATAAGATTCCGATTCAGTCTGACATGCACAGGAAGACAAACTTCAAGATAAAGTAGAATAAATTGGAAGGTCGTGATGCAGGTGTTTTGAATTGCTTATCTACAGTACATGAACTCCGGCAGGACAGTTTTTACGTCGGAGCGTTAGTTCAGAAACAAGCGCAGCAGTCTTAATTAATACGTCCCAGAATGTGGCTCATTGAGTCTGGCAGCACCTACACGGTCTGCAAGGTTTTAGTGAGTACGTAACGGACATTTCGTCAGTGTTTAACAAAAGTAATAACCTTGTCTAGGACAGAGATTAAGGAGAATGCTGGGACCGATTTCGTTCGCCATCAGAGTTATGTAAGAGCTTTCGTTTCCTCTACCAACTGCGCGTTAGATCATAATCTCAGTCCTCTTTCTTTTTTTATCTTCTGGAACATGTGTTGGAGTTGCTGAGTCAAATGTAATGTGTCTCCTAAACCAGTGCTGCAGAAAAAAGTTCAGGAAGCACACTTCCACGTCATCCCGTACAGCTTGGGTAAAACCAGAACTGCTGTACATAAAAAGGAAATAATTTCCAATGGCGTCAGTAGACGCTGATGCAAGAGGTCTCATACTTCGGACGTTGTGTGGGATTGTTAGCTCGAAAATGATGGTTCCTGTCCGCAGTTTCACTACACCACCATGATACTCATATAACAAACTGTTTAACGATGAACAGTCTCTCTAAATGTCAATACGCTCACATAAAATTTGTCTCTGGGGCGCATAGGGACATATGGCATCTGAAATTTTCGCTGGTCTTTTCCTCTTCTATCAGTCGTTGGCTATCTATATGTACAAACATGCTCCGCAATCCACCGTATGATGCAGGACGGAGGGTACCAATTACCACTACTAGTCACCTCCTTTCCTATTCCACTCGCGAATGTAGTGAAGGATAAACGACTATCTATTTATGCCTTCTTACCAGCCCTAGTTTCTCTTACCTAGTTATCACGGTGCTTACGCAAAATCTACGTTGGCGCAGCAGAATTCTACTGCAGTCAGGTGCAGAAGCCTATTCTCTAAACCTTCTCAATAGTGCTTCACGAAAAGAAAGCACTGCAGGGATTCCCTTTTGTATTTCGAAGCATCTCCGTACCACTGGCGTCCAACACAACCCCACCGGAAACAAATCTACCAACACGTTTCGATGTCTTCCTTTTATTCGACCTGGTGGGGACCCTAAACACTAGAAAAGTATTCAAGAATGGGTCAGACTGGTGTTCAATACGCAGTCTCCTTTGAACATGAGCTACTCTTCCCTAAAACTCTCCCAGTTCAAATGGTTCAAATGGCTCTGAGCACTATGTGACTCAACATCTGAGGTCGCCAGTCCCCTAGATTTGGAACTACTTATACCTAAGGACAACACACACATCCATGCCCATGGCAGGATTCGAACCTGCGACCGCAGGAGCAGTGCGGTTCCGGACTGGAGAGCCAAGAACCGCTCGGCCACCGCGGCCGGCAAATTCCCCCAGTATATGCCACAAATTCCAGAGACGAGGGTATTGTCAGGAGTGCCTCAGGGAAGTATGATTGGAGCGCTGTTGTTCTCCACATACATAAAAGATTTGGATGAGAGGGTGGGCACCAGTCGGCGGATGTTTGCTAATGATGCCACGTGTACAGTAAGCTGTCAAAGTTGAGTGGCTGCACTAACATACGACTTAGACAAAATTTCCAGTTGGTATGAAGAGTGGCAGCTAGCCCTAAACTTGGGTTAATGTAAGCTAATGTGGATGAGTAGAAAGATCAAACCTGTAATGTTCGCATACAATATTACTAGTGTCCTGTTTGACACGGTCAAGTCGATTAAATATCTGGGCATAAGATTTCAGAGCGATGTGAGGTGGAACGAGCATGTGAGAACTGTGGCAGGGAAGGCGAATAGTCGACTCCGATTTATTGGGAGAATTTTAAGAAAGAATGGTTCACCTGTAAAGGAGACCACATATAGGATGCTGGGGCAACCTATTTTGAATATGAGAGATGTCCAGAAAGTAAGTTCTGATCGGTCGCGAAATGGACACCACAGTGAAAACCCATTGAAGCTTTGCGCAGATCTGTTGGATAGTGTCTGTACTATGACCATCGATCGCATCAAGACGCTCTTTTCGGTTGTGAGCTCATTGTGAGCGAGTAAAGGTGCCTAGAACAACGATGTCTCCCACGAAGTAGGAGGGCCCGCTGAGAGGCTTCGCCTTAATGAATGCAGCCCACCTAACACAACTGCCACGCACTTCCTTCTTCACAGCAATTCTCAGCCGCACTCTGCAGGGGCAGTGAAGAAGCTCCTGCAGCCTTTTCGATGGGAAGTGTTCACATGAAACGCTGGATACGAAGACAACACTTGGGTGCAGGCTACGCGCTGTAGACCAGCGTAGAGAATTATCGGAAAGCACAGGCGGCTGCCTTCTATGACGATGGTGTTGGAAATTGGTACAACGCTCCGACAAATGTCTAAGTCGGAGTGGCGACTATGTAGAGAAGTATCTGAAAAATGTAGCTAACTCTTGCAAATAAAATGTTTCTGATTTTCACTGTGGTTTCCATTTAGCGACCGATTGGAACTTACTTTCTGGACAACCGTCGTATTTCTCGAGGGGTTTGTACCAGGTCAGATTGAAGAAAGACATCGAAACAATTTAGAGGCGGGCTGCTAGATTTGTTACTGGTAGGTTCGAACAACATGTGTTACAGATATGCTTCGGGAACTCAGATGGGAATCCCTGGGGGGAAGGCGACTTTCTTTTCGAGAAACACTACTGAGAAAATTTAGAGAACCGGCATTTGAAGCTGACTTCCGAACGATTCTACTGCCACCAACGTACATTGTGCATGAGGACCACGAAGATAAGATACGGGAAATTAGGGTTCATACGGAGGCATAGGACAGTCGTTTTTCCCTCGCTATATTTGTGAGTGGAAGAGGAAAGGTAATGAAAAGTAGTGGTATAGGGTACCGTCTGCCAAGCACCGTACGGTGGCCTGAGGAGTATCTATGTAGATGTAGATGTAGAACATTACGTTGCTGAGGCAACGCGACACCATGAAAGTAAATCGTTGACATCTGTCTGTAATTATTTTAAACATTGCACTTTCTGTTATTACTGAGCAGTAGGTTTTGAAACCATTACGATGAAATTATCGGCATTCTCTTAAAAACCACAAGAATGAGCTGGGAGATTGGATGAACGGAACAGTTGGTAGACAGAACTATGTGAGGCATGTAAAGTGATGGAAACATGTCATTCAGTGCTACATATATTCATTTATTGTCTACAATTTAATCCTGAATCCTGCCATACAAATGGTTGTGATTCGACAACAAAGTAGTGAAATAATGGAAACTGGATATGTGACAGATTAGTAACACAGTATTGGAGAAACGGCGATAAAAATTATAATAAAAAATATACATATGCTGGTCTAAGCTCAGTCCAAAATCAAGGCCACGTGTTTTTCAGCATGAGAAATAAATGCTGACAAGAAAAAAGAAACTGAGAGAAACTAGCCTAAACATAAAATAAAAAGAGTATATCTGCAGTCGTAAAGATTAAGGTGCCAGAATGCAGCTGAGACAAAAACATTAGAATGACTTAATGCAGAACAACTAGAGAAAATGGAAAAAAAATACTGAGGAGAGTGTTCCTTCGTTTATCTTCCTCAAATACGTGTTGCACCTTGTAACTATGGTCTTCTTTGAGAAGTTGGTCTACAAAAGTAGAGACTCCTTTTTAAGTTTCCAACTCCTATGGTGGTCCCTCAACCGAGAGCTTATTGACCCATCAGGCTGACCTGTATAGAGTCTGATACAATTAAAAATGATTTCGTATACTCCTTTCTTTTACAAAACTGAAGTGCTTGCTTTACCACAGGGAAAAAGTTTCCAGCAATGTTGTTTTAAACTTCCTGTATCTTAGATTTCTGGCTTAATTTATAGTGAAACGTTTTATAAATATGGAATCGTGCATCATTTATTGCGTTCAAGAGGTGGTGGGTCGAGAAAAAGAAGAAGAGAGCACACAATAGGTTAGTTTATAAATAAATGTTTATTTTGCTTTTCGCACGACGCGTTTCGGGAAATGATTCCCATTTTGAAGTGCGCTTTCTGTGTGTATTAAGCTATTTCTATTGGTGTTGTCAATGTGTGAGAGTCAACAGAAATGGATTGATGCACACAAAAAACTCACTTGAAAATGGAAATCATTTCCCGAAACGCATCGTCAAAAACCATTTACGATGGATCAAACAAGAAGAGAGCACACCTTTCCAACAAGGTAAGAGGATAGGCGTTGTTGGATGCTATTTGTGTGACTGCCTATATTACAATTTGGAAGTAGTTTTTACTAATGGAGATGGACATTAGACGACGTATCATTGAACGAAAGACAGCACGTTTATGGTTCACAGGGTGTTGAGAATTAGTAAGTATTACAGTATCTGTTGCGGTAGGTTTCCTACAAATCTTGATGTATGAATGTGATCACTGATGTTTCTATGATATTGCAGTGCCTATGTTATCATGAATTATGATGCAAGGCACTGTGGCAACTACAGCCGTTATGAAATATGTGAAATGACGCAATTGCGAATATTGGCAACCGTTAGTTGTATAATGAAATGACAACAATGAAAATTTGTGCCGGACCGGCGCTCGAACCCGGATGTCCCGCTTATCGCGAGCGGTCACGTTACCATTTTCTTTGCATTTTGTTCGTTATATTTTGTTGTAGCGGACGTCACACGACATAGGTTGAAGTTCGTTGTTGATCCTTTCACTCAGTTTTTTTATTACAGAGACCAGCCAGCCCTCTGACTGAACGCAATGCCATTAGGCTATCCGAGCACTACACACGGCCAGACCCAAACTTCCATATGTCGTCAATCATGTGTCTGCAACCTTACTCACAACCAGACCCAAACTTCTGTATGTCGTCAACCATATGTCTGCAACCTGTACTCGCACTTCCATTATGTATATGCATGTCCAAAAGAACACTGCATCGTAATTCGGAACAACACAGGCACTGCAGTATAAAATTTAGCCGCTGACATCGAGAAAGCGACTTTCAAGTAAAATGTCTCCCCTGTACGGGATTACACATACTGGATGTAAGAGTATAGGTTATAGACACATGGTTGACGACATATGGAAGTTTGGGTCTGGTCGTGAGTCAGGTTGCAGACACATGATTGACGACATATGGAAGTTTGGGTCTGGTCATAAGTCAGGTTGTAGACACATGATTGATGACATACGGATATTTGGGTCTGGTCATGAGTCAGGTTGTAAACACATGATTGACGACATATGGAGGTTTGGGTCTGGTCGTGAGTCAGGTTGCAGACACATGATTGACAACATATGGAAGTTTGGGTCTGGTCATAAGTCAGGTTGTAGACACATGATTGATGACATATGGAAATTTGGGTCTGGTCATGAGTCAGGTTGTAGACACATGATTGACGACATATGGAAGTTTGGGTCTGGTTATAAGTCAGGTTGTAGACACATGATTGACGACATATGGAAATTTGGGTCTGGTCATGAGTCAGGTTGTAGACACATGATTGACGACATATGGAAGTTTGGGTCTGGCCGTGAGTCGTTCTCCGATAGTCTGACAGTAAGGTGACCGCTGGCGGCCGGCTGAGGCGACCGAGCGGTTCTAGGCGCTACAGTCTGGAACCGCTCCACTGCTACGGTCGCACGTTCGAATCCTGCCTTGGGCATGGATGTGTGTGATGTCCTTAGGTTAGTTAGGTTTATGTAGTTCTAAGTTCTAGGGGACTGATGACCTCAGAAGTTAAGTCACATGGTGCTCAGAGCCATTTGAACCATTTTTGAACCGCTCGCGATAAGTGGGTAATCCGAGTTCGAGTCCCGGTCCGGCACAAATTATCGTTGTCGTCATTGCACTATACAGCTGATGGTTGTCAATATTCGCAATTGCAAATAGATTTCATGTAATGATGTTTACGGTTAGAGGCACATAATTAATGCAGTTATCCCCAAACTCCACTGTGAGTTTTATACTGTTGTGTTTAGAATTTAGGTGCTTAAAGAATTTTCGAAATTGTCTGGTAGTTCCAATACACAAGCACAATACATGATCAACATAAGTAAACCAGCATCCAATCTCGGAAGAGTTTGGTTTATTTTCAAAAACCTGTTTTTTTTAAAAGGACTGGACTCAGAGGAGATTCACAGATAGACTATACAACTGTTTGTATATCCTGCCACTGAAAGAGAAATAATTCTGTGTGAGACAAGTTGGTGTAGCTAACCTTGTGTAACTAGCCCTCACGACTCCTACGGAAAATATGTAGAGGTTTGTAGTGAAATGAAATGATCGTTTGGCATTGATGACCGTGAGTGACCAGCTGGGGAAGTTCAGGCGTCGAGTTGCAAATCTTTTCATGAGACTGGGCGACTTTCGTATCGATGATGATGAAATATGCTGAGAACGCCACACGCCACAACACCCAGTCCCCGAGTGGAAAAAATTTCCGACCCGGCCGGAAATCGAATGCGGGCACGCTGCATGGAAGTTAGACGCTCTGACAACTTTTTTTTTACTGTTTTTGACATAATGGTGTAACAATAACAAACATAAACTGCTTCTATTAGTTTTTTGTATATAAGGCGATGTCCTGTATTAAATAAATTTTTTTTGGAAAACGTAAAATGTGTGTGTGTAATCTTATGGGACTTAATTGGTAAGATCATCAGTCCGTAAGCTTACACACTACTTAACCTAAATTATCCTAAGGACAAACACACACACCCATGCCCGAGGGAGGACTCGAACCTCCGCCGGGACCAGCCGCACAGTCCATGACTGCAGCGCCTTAGACCGGGAAAATGTAAATAAGTGCATTTTTTTAGAAAGTTGTGTAACAATGAAAAAAAAACAAAAACTGCTTCTGTCAGTACAAAACAATAATGGACCACGTCCCTCTTCTTGGGCGCGTTCCGTGCTAATCCTGTTGTAAAAAAAAAAAAAAAATGGTTCAAATGGCTCTGAGCACTATGGGACTTAACATCTGAAGTCATCAATCCCCTAGAACTTAGAACTACTTAAACCTAACTAACCCAAGGATATCACACACATCCATGCCCGAGGCAGGATTCGAACCTGCGGCCGTAGCATTCGCGTGGTTCCGGATTGAAGCGCCTAGAACCGCTCGGCCACTCTGGCCGGCCAAATTCCGTTGTACCTCACGTTAGTGCCGGATACGTCTTCATGTGTGGTGGTGGATCCTCTGCACTGTCCTGATCCTTTCTTGTTCTGAATACTTATAGGCAATAATTACATTCTCCTATCCGGGACACCCCAACTGCGTGGGGGATCAAGCAAGGCACTTCCCAAAAAATTAGCATAATATGCTCGATATCTCGGATGTCTCATAAGCTGTGAGTGATGTTCTCGTAGCAAGGCCCAAAAGTCGAGTATATTCTTACTGTTGTCTCGTAAAAGGTAAAGCACAGTCAAACCAATCCCGAATCCAAGTCACTGCGTTTGTCTTCGCTCGGGGATAACAGGTCATCTCTAGGAGAAGTAGTATCCGTGGTTCTATTGTTTGCGGCACCACCCGAAGGAGGAAGGCGGTCATTTTTGGATCAAACACCACATATCGGCCAAAGGCCCGCATATCAGGCGATGTTCCTCTGTGTCTATAAAATTGCACTGTGGACACAGTGGCTCATCCGCCATATGAATTGTATATAACCTGGAACGAGTTGCGTATTTCACATTTACCACCTGATACCACAGTGTGCGCGTCCCCATATCAAGCTGTGGGTGTTGCACTGTACGCCATACCACTGATCACTGACTACTGACAACTGTCGGTTGTCGGCGCTCTATGGCATTTTTCGGCCGTCGTCGAGTCAAGATGCGATATATATCACTTGCCGTTGCAGTCCTGGTTGTCGGTAGTTCCATATGTACATAACTGTGTGCCACAAAAAAGGTTCGCGAATGGGCAAGCGATGGTGAGATGTGAGCCACCGCTACCGGTGCCAAACGAGAAGGTGGAGCTAGTTCGTTTATCAAGGTGCCTGTCAGACTTGTCTGGTGTCGTGTCCACATCTTTATCATTGTGCTTACGTAAATAGCCACTGCTCGGTCGCGTACGCGGCCTAGTCCAAGACATCCACGACTACTAGGAAGGGTGAGGGTTTCGTATCCAATCTTAAAAAGCAGACCTATGCTCACAAAATATCCTAACGCCGCCTGAATTCGGCGCTCCAACACCACCGGCACATTAAGAACTTGTGCCAGGTGGAGGATGCGAGGAGCTAAATAAGTGTTGGCGAAGGTGACCCATTGTATCATGTCCAGAGCCCTTAATCTGTGACTTCGGACACTCGCACGAATTGTTTGCAGATGTCTGTAGCTTAGTGCCGCCGTCCGCCGAATGTCTGTAGTGAAGATAATTCCTAGGCATTTCATCTTGTTGGCGTGGCCGCACGGGCCGCTCCGCTAGACGGGGCTCGTCAGCAACAGCGTGGTGCCGAACATGAGCCAGAGCAAGAGGGGTAGCGCCAGTGAGTGGTCCAGACCGACCGCGTGGCTGGGAATTCCACGTTGATGCTGTGTCGAGGACTGTGCTTTGTGTCGATGAAGGAGATTTGTATGTCGGGAGTGCCAAAGATGGCGGACTTTGTGAAACCATGATGGCAGACATTTCACAATTCATGTAGAAATTAATAATAGCCAGAGGAATCATGATACCTTAAAGAAACATGTATGGTACATTACCATTATTAGCACAAGGATTCTGATGGTGTAATCAGATTTTCAATATCTTTATTAGTTTAAAGTTTAGTATCTGACTGTAAATTATATACAAGTAACACCCAGCAACGAATTTCCAAAATCTAAACGGCTCATCCGATTTTGTCAATCAACATGTCTTTAGAAAGCTATTAGTGGAAACCTAAATTGGTATGAATTACAGGCATGTAACTTGAATAGTACATGAGTTATTGGAGGTCAAAGTGGCCGATTACTATTAATCGCATCAAGCCATAAGTATTCCACAGTTAATCGAAAAAACGGTAGCAGCATGCTTATAAATATATATTTATTCGTCTTTGTCTTTGTTTATATCTGATATATACTATTCATGAAGAAATTGGTCAAACATTTACTGTGTTTTCGAAAGCACAGAGACATTAGGTACTGGCCTACTTTTGCTTCTATTCCTTTGATATATGTTTACTTAATTTGTTTATGTATTTAATAACGTGTGTTAGAGTGTGTTTATGGTCCAGCCGTAGGAATATTTGTTTAATTTCAAGTTATTTAAATGTAAATCCAGTATTTGGTATGTGTTTCAATATGTTTGTCAGTGTGCGTTGGCTTGGAGACATGGCGGGAGCGCTCTAGCCAATCACAGCGCTAGTTACTATGGTAGCCGACTACCGAAGTCTATGGAGAGACTATATGGAAGGTGGGGGAGGAGCATAGGGTGGCACAGGACACGAGGGAGTGCTGGACGGGAAGGCTCGACGGATGGTCGCAGGAAATACTTGGAGAGTGTTGAGCAGTTTACGCGTGGTCGCAGGAGACAGAAATATTTCGTAGGGCCGACTTGTGCACTTGTGAGATTTCCATGGCTTCTGCAGTGAAGACGTAGAATGCGTTTAGAAGTGAATATTTCGTGAGCTATGTTGTTGCTCATAACTACACTCCTGGAAATGGAAAAAAGAACACATTGACACCGGTGTGTCAGACCCACCATACTTGCTCCGGACACTGCGAGAGGGCTGTACAAGCAATGATCACACGCACGGCACAGCGGACACACCAGGAACCGCGGTGTTGGCCGTCGAATGGCGCTAGCTGCGCAGCATTTGTGCACCGCCGCCGTCAGTGTCAGCCAGTTTGCCGTGGCATACGGAGCTCCATCGCAGTCTTTAACACTGGTAGCATGCCGCGACAGCGTGGACGTGAACCGTATGTGCAGTTGACGGACTTTGAGCGAGGGCGTATAGTGGGCATGCGGCAGGCCGGGTGGACGTACCGCCGAATTGCTCAACACGTGGGGCGTGAGGTCTCCACAGTACATCGATGTTGTCGCCAGTGGTCGGCGGAAGGTGCACGTGCCCGTCGACCTGGGACCGGACCGCAGCGACGCAAGGATGCACGCCAAGACCGTAGGATCCTACGCAGTGCCGTAGGGGACCGCACCGCCACTTCCCAGCAAATTAGGGACACTGTTGCTCCTGGGGTATCGGCGAGACCATTCGCAACCGTCTCCATGAAGCTGGGCTACGGTCCCGCACACCGTTAGGCCGTCTTCCGCTCACGCCCCAACATCGTGCAGCCCGCCTCCAGTGGTGTCGCGACAGGCGTGAATGGAGGGACGAATGGAGACGTGTCGTCTTCAGCGATGAGAGTCGCTTCTGCCTTGGTGCCAATGATGGTCGTATGCGTGTTTGGCGCCGTGCAGGTTGAAACACATATGTAACATAGCAGCGATGGCGAGGCATTGTAGCATCTGTGACCAGAGAGTATGCGCTTGACCGCGCGAGTGTTGCGAGCGGTTCTCAGTCTGTCAGTAGTCGTTGCGAGTCTGTCAAGTCAGTCGTTGCGAGTCTGTCGAGTCAGTCGTTGCGAGTCTGTAGCTCGGTTTAGTTGCGAGCAGTCGGTCAGTAGTAGCACCCCAGTGCGGTTGTGTGATGTAGGCGGTCGGCAACACTGGTCAAGATGGTGAATAAGGTATACTGTTATTTAATATAATCATTAGATAATGAAAAATTTTATTTATTGTAATTATTCTCCAACAAGCCCCCCAATAATAATTTTTATTTCAAAAGCATTTTTTCAAAAATTTGATTTTTTATTGAACTAAAGATTTCGTTGCATTTCCCATTTCATTCCACTTCTTTTGAAGAAAAATTTCAGTAAAATCACCAAAAAAAGAAATATTATTATTTGCAATGCAGTTCCTGCAAGCCGTGCGCACAAAAAAGAGCAGAAATGTGACATCCATTTATTCTGAGGTAAGACTTTAATTCTGATTGTTTTGCACAGGGCCAAAGACCGATGTTTCGGTTTAATTGAATTTCCTTATCACTGAATGGACTTTAATTTTTTTATGAAGAATTTATATTTGAGTCAGATTGCGAATTTCACATTTTTGTTGCCATTGTCAGTACATTTCATTGTGGGCAGGTTACGCTTAGCGCAATGTCCATCAGCATTTCTAAATAATATTGCCATTTTCTTTTAAATTACTGTGGGGAGGTTACACTCGGCTCCCATTTGTATTAAGTATTGTAATTTATTTCTTTTAAATTACGGTGGGGAGGTTACACTTGGCGACACCCAGTCCAGGATCGTATTTCGTTGAGAGTCTTTTGAGCGACAGTCAGATATCTGCTCTTATTTGCTTAGATAATTAGGATTTGGCGCAACGCTTTTAATAATATTGTGACTTTCTTTCTACAGGTCAACGGCAATTCGTTGCTCTGTTGTAATTGTGTGTTGTTTTTGCATTTGTGATTATTTGTTTTGTGAATAATTGACTGTTGTAAAAAATGCCGCGAAAGACAGTGAATAGTGTATCGCGAGGTATTACGAACGAAACTACCGATTTCAACAACTTTACCGATAGGACATGTGACACGCAGTGTAATGATGACAATCCTGCGTTCACTAACAATCAGTGCATTACAACCACAAATGATGACTTTTGTCTTAATGATGAACAAACGAACTCGGTTATGTCCTCTGTTGATTTGACGACAATCGATGACGCGGAGCGGTCTATAGCAATGAGCGCTGCCGAGCTTAACACACCCGATTTAGAAAATCCAAGTAACGTACAGACAAATTTTTCTAATGAAAATGGACAGTGTACTGAAAGTACGAAGGATACATTTAATTCCGAAATAGGGACGCACAGTGGAGATTCGATAAGCAGACCTTTTTGTAAATTACAGAATGACCAAATGGTCACGCAAAACAAGACAATTTCAGATCCACCATTAAATAGCACGGAGAATAGAAATGCTAATTTTGTGTCGGATCCACTTAAGGCATTGTTGCTACAAATTCTTGAATTAAAGAAACAACAGAATGAAAAATTAGACAAACAGAGTGAAAGTTTCAAACAACTTAGGGAACAGTACAAACAGCGGAATGAAATGATGAATAATTATTTCAAACAACTAAATGAAAGTGTCGACAACCATCACAAACAACTTAGCGAAACAATTAATGAAAGTTTCAAACTGACGAACGAAAAACAAGACAACCTTAACGAGCGGAGCAGACAAGTTAGTGAAGAGAATACAGCTATTACCGTGCAATGCCAGGACATTAAAGAACAATTACGTGAGGATACTGAGGCTTGTGCTAAAAACAGTAATAAAGAAGTTGGCACTGTTGCACAAGAATTAAATAGCACACGTGTAGGCACAACAGAATCACATAAAGACGAAGTTAATGCAGTCACTGATCAATGTTCAGCAAACGCAACAGTGATACACGAAATTAATGCAGTCACTGAAGAATGCCCTAAAAACGAAGTACAGATTCGCGACGAAATTAATTTAAAGTCAGTGGAAGTTTCACACACTCCGAATACGGAAGATGACGAGAAATTTGCACGACAGATCAACCAAATTGACGAAAGTGTTACAGTAACAGAGTTGAAAACTATTTCAGTCACCAATACGTCACAGAATCCGCCACTTTGCGAACATTTGTCAGACTCGCGCAGCGTGTATAATGTGAGCAATTTACAGCAACTACGCAACTTGAAATCCGTAATTACACAGACGAACAGACTTTCACACAAACCCGAACGTGTTCTCAAATTCAGTGACGAGAACGTTGATAATAAGCAGTTTGCATTTGTAAGGAAGTGTAAGGAATTTAATAATGACAGAACACAGGTACACGCTTTGAGGTGTATACGACAATTTGTTTTTATGCTTTCACCGCTATTGCGTGTAATGCAGAAACTAGCTTTGAACCAGATGCGACAATTTATTTTTGTATTTACAACAGCATTGCCTATAATGAGGAAACTTGAATTAACATGGTTACAACAATTTGGTTTTGGATTTTTACCGCTATTGCGTGCAACGCAAAAGCTAAAATTTATTTGCAGTGCGTAATTGACCTCAGGGGATTCATTACGCTTTAATGAATATGTGCCGTAGCGAGCATAGGGCCCCGAGCTGTAGTAGTGCTATTTCATCTTTAGTTTTCTGCACTGCTTCCTTTTCTTCTACTATCCTTTATATCTATCAAAACTGCTCTTTAACTATTGCTCTTTGTAGAATTAAGAAACGTATGTAATGAAAACCCGATGTGACAAACTTTTACCGAATGTGACAATTTTCATTAGGCACTCCAGAATCACGAGAACTTAAATAACAGATAAAAATAGTAATCATCAGTATGTGTAAAATTATCAGCAATAGCAAACCACATTTTGGTAACAATATATGTTTTTCGCTACAATAGCATAAAAGTCAACCGCTTAGCATACCTAACCAACAATGCATTCTACAAGGTCAACCAAACTTTAATGTTTCGCCGCGTGCACGTATAGTCCCAGCCCCAACAAATAGTAACGCATGGCAGCAAAGAAACAACTACGTATAGAAAACACAGTATTTCAATTCCTATCGCAATGGACCGTATAGAAATTACTATTAGGACAGACGTAAAAAAAAAAATAATGAGCACAATTTTCAGCGTACATTTAATAACAGTCGATCTTATGAGCAGCAACATCAGCAACAACATATTATGATGAATGAAACAGACAATAGGTGTCATCTATAGCGTAACACGTCAATAAGAAATAACAGAACAGTGCATATAGTGGATATGCCACAACATTCTCCCGTAAATAATAACACGTACGATAGATTTTAACCAGATACAGCACAGATTGCATATTACAGTAACGCAAACATTACTTTTGACACGCAGAATTTTGTTCACGAGAATGTTATTTGAAACATGCTTTGTTGAATGCTCCACTTTTATCGCACCCAGATCTTACCAGAAATTTTTCCATTGCCACCGACAGTTCCAACACCGCTTTAGGCGTACACATTTTTCAGGAAATAGAAGAAGATGGCTCTACAGTAATTAAAAACATCGCATTTGCAAGCCGCATTTTGTCACCTGCTGAGCGAAATTATTCCGTTACAGAACTGGAAACATTATGTGTTGTATGGGCTTTCACGAGATTTAGGCACTTTCTTTATGGCAGACATACCACCGTTTACACAGACCACAGAGCGATACAATTTTTACTTTCGGCCAAATTCACTCACGACAGATTAAGCAGATGGAAACTTTATTTATAAGAATTTAATTTTACAATAGTTCACATTCCCGGCACGCAAAATGTTATAGCAGACGCACTATCGCGTTCTCTCAGCAACAATCAGCAAGACGTAGCAACCAACTTCTGCAAAACAAATTTCAGTGTCATGTACATTCAGCAAGTTGCATTTGAAAACTTTATTTCATCGTCATTACAGGACATAGCAAAAGAGCAAAATAAAGACAATGTGTGGAAATAAATTAAACACCTTTGGCAAGATAGGAAAAATGTTACGATTAGAAACCACTACACTGTACGCAATGACATTCTGTTTCGCCGCTCTCATCCATACAGCAACATTTGGTTATTATGCATTCCTGACGAACTGGTTAACAAATTAATTTGGTACACTCATTTAAGTTACGCACATTACGGAGCACGAAAATGTTTTCTTATACTGAGACAGAACTGTTATTTTGCCAACATGGAGAAACGTATACGACGAGTTTTAGCGTCTTGTAAAATTTGCCAGAAAGCTAAATCAGACACCACTTCACATATTCCTCCATTATATCCCATTATACCTGTTAAATTAAGACATATGGCTGCAGTAGATATTTTTGGTCCGATTCCCAGAACTAACAGAGGTTTTTGCTACATCTTTGTCGCTGTTGAGCTCACTTCAAAATTTGTTACTTTCACTCCATTACGCAAAGCTACTGCTAAAACTGTTTCGAAAGCATTTGTAAAACATTTTCTATCTCATGTAGGGCATGTAATGAAAGTAATTTCTGACAATGGATCTCAATTTCGTAGTAGCGTATGGACACGCATGTTACGAGCTAGAAACATTTCTCCGATCTATATATCCAAGTACCATGCTTCTTCGAACCCCTGTGAACGATTAATGAAAGAAATTGGTAAGCTGTGCCGAATATACTGCCACAAAAGACATATTGATTGGGACACACACACACACACTCTCATTCCAAGATGTAATTAATTCCATTCCAAATGAATCCACTATGCTATCTCCGTCTGTTATACTGAAAAATGCTGAACCACCTAACAAAATTAAAGAATTAATAACATTTCCTACATCTCGTCGATTACGACACCACGAAATAATTGACATTGCGCTGAACAACATCAAACGTGCCGCAGAGCGCCGGAGAAGACAGCAAAAACAGGTTTGTACACGCCGAGACTTTCACGTTGGACAGAAGATATTAATACGTACACACTATTTATCCAGCAAATTAAAAGGTAAGTGCAGTAAATTTGAACTTCTATATGCAGGTCCATATCGGATTCGCAGCATCCCTCACCCCAATGTTGTACACGTCGAAACTTTGAGAACCAGAAAATCGAAAGGCAATCACCATATCTCAAACATTAAACCGTTTATTGAATGAAGACACTTTATGATTCAACACACTATAATGTCATTTACTAATGCAATTATTTCACCTGACTAATTACTGATGATTATCGTATTTTTTCTTGGCAAGTGCCCGGCAAGGTAAGGTTAGCAGGTCGCTCTTCTTGTCGTTACACAACAGACCGTGCACATTTTTTCAGACGAACTTACGTATTTTATGACTAATTATGCAATGTTAGCTAATGACATGTTAATTTCATTACATTTTTTTTCATTAAAGTCTTTAATTCTCGCCTCTATTAACTACACTACATACAAGCTGAACACAACGAACGTCACATTTGTCTTTTTATGTACGATTGTATTCCAGTTTTGTTTATATGCACTGTGAAATAGTTAAGATATAACACACACCAGTTAACTTTGACATTTTTTGCTTTATGACATCTCAAGATCGTGACTGTTTTACATTTTTTGCTGCTGCATTGTATTATTCTGTGTACATTTTTGCATCTGAACACTGTCAATGTCTTTAACATATTACGTTTTCTGTCATGTTATGCTGTATGCTTAATTGTGTCACCATAAACCAGTCATTATTTAGTGGGTATATGATTTAAATGCAGGACATTAATCTTTGTTCATCAATTTCAGAAAGAAATGATGCATGTAAGAAATAAATTCAACAGAAATGGGAATTTCACCTATGGAATAAACGAAAGGAGATGCAATAACTTTATGAGGAAGAGTAAATGGATCAGGATTAACAAGCATTAACAAGAATATACAATACTCATCATAGAATAGCAGTCTTAACTAATTTTTTCTTTCAGAATACAAGGTGATTGATGCAGGCTGTCAGACTGAACTACACATCTTAGTTTTAGTGATGAAATATGCTAGAGATAAGGAATAGTTGTATAATGAGTAATGAAGTGATTTTTTGCAGATGATAATGAATGCTGATGAATAATGATGAAGGATATGCTGTTATGAATAATGAAGTTTTTCTTTACAGGTGATGATAATAGTGAAGTTATGATGATATGGATAATGAAGTTTTTTCTTTACAGATGAGGATAATGTTGAAGTTATGTATTTATGCTACGTAGTTATTTAAGTATTTGTTGCAGTTTGTTTTGACAGCAGGTGTTACATTGCATAGTAGGATGACAGAAAGTTTTGGAAAGGACAGCTATGGAACACATTTTTATACACATTTCACTACCTGTTAATTCGAAGTTCACTACTTTTCAGCATAGTGTGCGTTTCTTCTTTCAGGTCAATAATCCGTTTTTGTATTTTTTCCAGGAGAAGCTTTTCATGATACTTACTAAACCTGTTAGTTATTATACCTGTTCTAGTACTTGCATTTTTATTTTTTACCCATTTGTGTTTATCACTTATAAATGTGATCACATATACTGCCTTGTTACATAACCTTGCTACAGCTGACTCATGACGAATGACGTTATCTATCCTCATTTGCAGCAATAGGTCAAAAACAAATAGTGTTATGCCTCAGCAATTAATTAACGATCCCAACGCAATGCATTGCTAACAAAAAAAATGTATTACCAGTCCCAAGTAGTGATACCAGTTTATGATAATTCTGAATAATACTGATTAGCTCTGAATAGTATGTCACTTCAGTAATGACTTCTTAATGAGACAAAAAAAAAGTATATATTTAAAATAATGCTTTGTCACTAGTTAATAACTGCCACTGTTTATTGTAATGAGACTACTTATAATGCCTATGATTACTAATGCTATGACTAATTAACTGATTTTAATAATGACTTTGTAATGATCTGAATACTACTGAAGGAGAAACACTGTTTATTGTAATGAGACTACTTATAATGCCTGTGATTATTAATGCTATGACTGTAATTACCTGATTTTTAATAATGACTTCGTAATAATCTGAATAATACTGAATGATGATTCTATTCAATACTTGCTGGCCACTGAGTGCCAATAATTAATGTCACTTGAAGAATTGTTATTAATTATGCCATTAATTAGCCCTTTTTTTTCCATGTTGAGTTTTCATGTTTTGGTTAATGGCCAATGAGTGCCAATAATTTGTATCACTCAATGTATTATGTTAATGCTAGGCCAATAATTGACTCTCCTTTTCAACTAAGACTTCTGATGAACATTATTCTGTCATACTAAATATACTTTGTAACTGGCCAAGGACCGCCACTGTTTATTGTAATACGATTACCCATGATGCCAGCTAGTGATTCTTAATAGATTGGAATGACACATAATTAATTAACTATGGTACTGTTTAATAATGCTTTGTAATTAGGAGAAGACTAATAATTCTTACTATTGGAATGACAAATGATTAATTAACGACAAATGATTAATTAACTGTAATTAGACAAATGATTAATTAACGACAAATGATTAATTAACTGTAATTAGGAAAAGGCTAATGATTATTATTGGAATGACAAATGATTAATTAACTGTAATTAGGAGAAGGTTAATGATTCTTAATTACACTCTGTAACTGAAAAGAATGCGATTATTTCATAATGCTTTGTAACCAGGAAAAAAAGGCTACTGATTCCATGTAAAACAATTAATGAACATTTTTCTGTAATACTACATACTTGGTACAGAAATGTTCAATAACTAGGCTATGAATGCCACAAACTACTCATGAAGACTGTAATTGTCAATATTATGTGACTTGATGTCCTTCACCTCATAAGCTGACTACCCTGAATTACTGCAATGTCCATTTGTCCTGTTTATCCTAGTGATCATGGAGCACTATCTTTGGTTTTGCACTAATTCTACGTGGGTGTGCCTTGTAAGAGCGTGGTGTTGACACGACATGCTGTCCACCACCGTGAGCGATGAAGACATTATTATGGTCCCACTGTTTGGTGCACCTAATGTACTGCCAAAATGAAAATATGGAACATTACTACGACAGTTCAGTGTCTTGGCTACACTGATAAATTCTGATGGGAAAAGAACTTCAAGTTGTGTCACTTGGTGTTGTACTTCTGTGGAAAGATATGGACTTTCAGAACAGCTGTGTGCAATCTAAAGTGCTACAACCATGATGCAATCCTTCCCTTTCCTATCCTGATTCTTGTCACATTAAAAAAAAAAAATTTTTTTTGGTAACATCATTTATGTTCGTAGGTTATACATTTTTCGATTTGTTGAATTCCAGTGCGAGTACACTTGTGGCACTGGTCGACATGATTTTTGCCATTATGTTTATTTGTTGTGAAAATGCTAAAGACATTTCTCCAGTGCGTGTGCACTTTGGACATGATTTTTTGTCATTATGTTTATTTATTGCGAAAATGCTAAAGACATTTTTCGATTTGTTCTGAAGTACAGTATATGTACACTCTTGTCTTTTATATTGTACATACATTTTTATTTTAATGATATGTTCTGAACTACAGTGCATGTGCACTTATGTTAGGTGTTAATATGTTTTCTACTGAACTTCAGTGCCTATGCACTTTTCTCATTTTTCAATATGATTTGTACTATTCTGTATATTCAATACTTCAATGCGTATGCACTTATATACATTTCATCATTTACTGATATGTTCTCAACTGCAGTGCATGTGCACTCATGTCACTTGTCAACATAATATTTTTTGCCAGTCTGTTTATTTGTTCTGAATATGCTAAAGAATTTTTTCAGTGCCTGTGCACTTTGTTATCTGTCAAATAATTTGTATATACTTTTCTGATTTGCTACTATGTTTTGTACTCACATTTTGTCTTTGTCTGATATATTTTGTACTTAGTGCGTGTGCACAACATTTAAATATTCTGTAAGTTGTAGAATTTTGTTAATTAAAGAAAAATTTTGCCGCGCTTGGCAAGTCCAAATGACTCACCATCGCTGCCAAATTTTTGCCCCCCCAGTGGAGGGTTATGAAACACGTATGTAACATAGCAGCGATGGCGAGGCATTGTAGCATCTGTGACCAGAGAGTATGCGCTTGACCGCGCGAGTGTTGCGAGCGGTTCTCAGTCTGTCAGTAGTCGTTGCGAGTCTGTCAAGTCAGTCGTTGCGAGTCTGTCGAGTCAGTCGTTGCGAGTCTGTAGCTCGGTTTAGTTGCGAGCAGTCGGTCAGTAGTAGCACCCCAGTGCGGTTGTGTGATGTAGGCGGTCGGCAACACTGGTCAAGATGGTGAATAAGGTATACTGTTAATTAATATAATCATTAGATAATGAAAAATTTTATTTATTGTAATTATTCTCCAACAAGCCCCCCAATAATAATTTTTATTTCAAAAGCATTTTTTCAAAAATTTGATTTTTTATTGAACTAAAGATTTCGTTGCATTTCCCATTTCATTCCACTTCTTTTGAAGAAAAATTTCAGTAAAATCACCAAAAAAAGAAATATTATTATTTGCAATGCAGTTCCTGCAAGCCGTGCGCACAAAAAAGAGCAGAAATGTGACATCCATTTATTCTGAGGTAAGACTTTAATTCTGATTGTTTTGCACAGGGCCAAAGACCGATGTTTCGGTTTAATTGAATTTCCTTATCACTGAATGGACTTTAATTTTTTTATGAAGAATTTATATTTGAGTCAGATTGCGAATTTCACATTTTTGTTGCCATTGTCAGTACATTTCATTGTGGGCAGGTTACGCTTAGCGCAATGTCCATCAGCATTTCTAAATAATATTGCCATTTTCTTTTAAATTACTGTGGGGAGGTTACACTCGGCTCCCATTTGTATTAAGTATTGTAATTTATTTCTTTTAAATTACGGTGGGGAGGTTACAAGGTGAGCGCCACAATCAGGACTGCATACGACCGAGGCACACAGGGCCAACACCCGGCATCATGGTGTGGGGAGCGATCTCCTACACTGGCCGTACACCACTGGTGATCGTCGAGGGGACACTGAATAGTGCACGGTACATCCAAACCGTCATCGAACCCATCGTTCTACCAATCCTAGACCGGCAAGGGAACTTGCTGTTCCAACAGGACAATGCACGTCCGCATGTATCCCGTGCCACCCAACGTGCTCTAGAAGGTGTAAGTCAACTACCCTGGCCAGCAAGATCTCCGGATCTGTCCCCCATTGAGCATGTTTGGGACTGGATGAAGCGTCGTCTCACGCGGTCTGCACGTCCAGCACGAACGCTGGTCCAACTGAGGCGCCAGGTGGAAATGGCATGGCAAGCCGTTCCACAGGACTACATCCAGCATCTCTACGATCGTCTCCATGGGAGAATAGCAGCCTGCATTGCTGCGAAAGATGGATATACACTGTACTAGTGCCGACATTGTGCATGCTCTGTTGCCTGTGTCTATGTGCCTGTGGTTCTGTCAGTGTGATCATGTGATGTATCTGACCCCAGGAATGTGTCAATAAAGTTTCCCCTTCCTGGGACAATGAATTCACGGTGTTCTTATTTCAATTTCCAGGAGTGTAATTACGTGAAATAGAAATCTATTGTTTCCCTGTTATTCAAGTTATATTTTATTTAATTGCTGAACCATCGACACCAATAAGCGCTTTACAATAATAAATGGCATTCTTAAAGGTACTTCTGCTATCGTACTCATCATTTAAAGTCGTTAAAATAGTACCTGCAGATTTTATTTAATTACAATCTTTCATTTATAAATTTCTGTTACAATCAAAATTCGCAATTGCCGAGTGATACGAACCTTCAAGTATTCGATTCATGTGTATATTCGTATTGTATACTGTAGACTCAGCAGTATTTTGCTTGTAATGCGGCAATTACGTATCGCAGCCCCTTGACAACGAAACCAGCCAAAACTTTTAATATTTCAAATCTGAGCCTGAGGGTAGGGAGCTGAGGGTCACATTTTTTATTCGAAAGCCCGCACAGTCTGTGCACCACTTTGAAATCTTAGAAAGGTCTGACTGAATATATGTGCAGCTTCTTTCAAACTATACCTCATGGTAGATAACTGCATCATCTGTGAAAAGCCTGAGATTATTATTAATATTGTCCACAAAGTCATTAAAATACAGGGTGTATCTGAAATGATTGTAAAAAAAAGAGAGGGCTGGCAAAGTGGGCCATAACAAGCATATTTCATATGGCAGCCCATGTTCGCTTCCCTGAAAGCACGGCGCTAGGCATCATTGAATATCTCCGCACGCCGCCGAGAGGGTAGGTACACAACATGGCATCCGTTCAGTCATGTTAGCAAGTCTGCAGGGCAACGATTTCAATGCATTTGTGACTCAGGGTAAAAGAGACGGCGGATTTAAGTTTTACGACCTTTGTTTGCAAACGCTGTAGTCGACATATTTGCGGATATTCCTGGCGGGACAACATTCCACGTTTTCCGCTCTTACGGGGGCTTGAACGCGTCGATGTTGGCTGTACAAATGCCACCTATCTAACGATAGGTGTTACATAGAGAACAGCACCTGGTTTGATAGGTGTTGCATAGAGGGCAACAACGCCTGTGCACACTGCGGAGTCTGGTTCGTCCTGCGCCAGTTTGTCCTCAAACGGGGACACACTTCTGTTTCTTACTGTGTGGAGAGGGCAGGAAATGATGCGCTATTCTGGGGACAAAAGGGCAGACATGCACCGTGCTTAGGGGGTGGTGGATGAAAATGCTACCCGACGTTTGTACTTTCGGCGGTTTTCCGAAATTCGAGTGCCAGGTCCATGCACATTTACTGCTTTCCAAACGTCACTACGAGAGATAGATTCACCTGAGGTACATTTTCCACTAGCACGCTCTCGTAATGGCACATGTGCACTTAGCGCCTACTTCGAAACCCAATGTATTCACTTTGTGTTACAAGTCCGAAGGCCTGACGGACGCGGTCCTGAACGCACAGTGTGAACACCAGTGCTTGAAGATTAGGCGTTAGCACTGCTGGGAAACACACCCCCTACAAGCTCGCGGCGTTTTGCACGGGAAATGGGTGTAAGCCTTTCGACAATTTGGCATTTGTGGTATGAAGACGATTTGCACTCCTACCGCCTTCAGAAGGTTCACGCCTTTAACCTAGACGACTTTCCACATTGGATTGAATTCTGCTAGTGGTTTCTGCAAAGGTGTGCCTTACAGTCAAACTTTCTGTACTGCGTACTTTCTATGGGTGAGATATCCTTCACACGAGACGTATGTACTACAGCACACGAGACGTATCTACAACAGCCACAATCGACACGTGTGTGTACGGGAAAGTTTGCACGCCTCCTTTGTTCGTGCTCACCAAGATCGCTTCGCTGTTAACGTTTGGGGCGGCTTGGTGGGCGATATGTGTTCCCCCAGCGATTGAATATACAGGGTGTTACAAAAAGGTACGGCTAAACTTTCAGGAAACATTCCTCACACACAAATAAAGAAAAGATGTTATGTGGACATGTGTCAGGAAACGCTTAATTTCCATGTTAGAGCTCATTTCAGTTTCGTCAGTATGTACTGTACTTCCTCGATTCACCGCTAGTTGGTCCATTTCAAGGAAGGTAATGTTGACTTCGGTGCTTGTGTTGACATGCGACTCATTGCTCTACAGTACTAGCATCAAGCACATCAGTACGTAGCATCAACAGGATAGTGTTCATCACGAACGTGGTTTTGCAGTCAGTGCAATGTTTACAAATGCGGAGTTGGCAGATGCCCATTTGATGTATGGATTAGCACGGGGCAATAGCCGTGGCGCGGTACGTTTGTATCGAGACAGATTTCCAGAACGAAGGTGTCCCGACAGAAAGACGTTCGAAGCAACTGATCGGCGTCTTAGGGGGCACGGGACATTCCAGCCTATGACTCGCGACTGGGGAAGACCTAGAACGACGAGGACACCTGAAATGGACGAGGCAATTCTTCGTGCAGTTGACGATAACCCTAATGTCAGCGTCAGAGAGGTTGCTGCTGTACAAGGTAACGTTGACCACGTCACTGTATGGAGAGTGCTACGGGAGAACCAGTTGTTTCCGTACCATGTACAGCGTGTGCAGGCACTATCAGCAGCTGATTGGCCTCCACGGGTACACTTCTGCGTATGGTTCATCCAACAATGTGTCAATCCTCATCTCAGTGCGAATGTTCTCTTTACGGATGAGGCTTCATTCCAACGTGATCAAATTGTAAATTTTCACAATCAACATGAGTGGGCTGACGAGAATTGTGCAATCACGTCATCAGCACAGATTTTCTGTGAACGTTTGGGCAGGCATTGTTGGTGATGTCTTGATTGGTCCCCATGTTCTTCCACCTACGCTCAATGGAGCACGTTACCATGATTTCATATGGGATACTCTACATGTGCTGCTAGAACATGTGCCTTTACAAGTACGACACAACATGTGGTTCATGCACGATGGAGCTCCTGCACATTTCAGTTTATAACACTCCTGTCTGCTACTGCTGTACCATAACCTTAAAGTTGTAGGCAGGTCGTGAAATAAAACTATCTTCTCAAAGCAATTATGGTATAAAGCAACAGAGCAGTGTTACCCTCTGAGAGGAATTTTGTTGTGTTGACCGTGTTGTACCTAACGGAGGTGGCTTATCGGAAGTGAAAGTCAGAATTACGTAAATATTTGAACAGTAACAAACAAAATTTTGCCTATCTGCACTGTTTAACGGATAAAGAAAACGGTCGCCAGCCTAACTAGGCAAGAGAATGATTAACATTCTCGTTCAAGAAAATAGTTATTAGTAACTTTAACCGACAAACAGAACCTAGACTTGGCCACACGCGAGTGCAATGAACTCTGACACCTGCATATGTTAACGTTAAGGTTGGAACAAACAGCTAGAGCAGCACAAACTATTTGCATAAATATAACAAATAACGAAACACACCATTACTTTCAGTGATTATTCATACTGAATGGTTTTTTATAACATTATTATTACTATTCACTGCAGAATCATTAATTGAACATAGGTTAAGTCTCTCTCAGTTAAATACTTTACTATTTAAAATGAAAGTTAATTGGAATTCACTAACAGGTTACTTCTCACTGTGTTTTGAATAAAGAAATTTCTATTTCATAGATAGTGGTCTACCCGTTACTTGTTACCTAGCATTAACACAATAGACAAACTGTGGATCCTGTTATACTATTAATATGCACTTCTAATACACAAAAGAGACAACCACTTAGCAAACATGGGTATATAACGTTTCACAACTGCAGTTTTCCACTTTTACTACAGTGAGAGACAAAATTAACATATATGTAAGATACTGACTCACCTTCTGCGATTCACAACAGGTAGTAATGTGACCATTTACTAAGCAAAACTTTATAAACCTCAGTCTTAAGATCTTTTAATTTGAAGTTGGCAACAACACATTAATAAGCAGTTTTACTAGGAAATTATTTTCAGCAAGTATCATTAACTTTAACTCACTCTCTTGCCACATTAATTTTAACTTCCTTTTTACTATGCTCAAGAGGCATCAATCAGCAAAACACTGGGCTTTAATGTTCTTTCAGTAAGGACACTCGGAAATCACTTTAGTTCAAACGGAGAGGAACCTGAGAGGTGTTGTGAGAGGAAAAAATCAAGGTAGGTACATAAATTCAGTTATAAGTTACCTGATATTTGTGCACACTAAATCATCCAGTAAGCTGATCCTTCACTGTACATCATTATAGTATTCCGTTACAGTGATCGCGCAATGTGGTGGCAACTGCTTGTTGGTAGGTGGATTTACGGGCAGAACTGCTGGACTCTGACCCTTCTTGGTGGCGATGATGAACACCAATTCCAGATCGTTGCAGCTATTTATCCATCCATCCGAAGCATTGGAAAGCAGCAGAAAAAGCCTCTCTCGGAACCAGCACAATATGCAACATTCACATGGCAGTGCACAGTTTGGTAGCTCGTCCCCGACTCGTAGCTCGTCCCCGATTGGTAGCTAGTCCCCGACTGACTCTTGTTCCATCTTTTCTACCTAGGCCAACCACAATTTGCGCGCTACACAGTTCCGTTCCCGAGGGGAACTACAACACCTTTTGCATATTAAATAACTAAGAACGCTAAGTGAGGATCAGCAATTTACATAACAGCAAACAAACATTTTAAATGAAACAGAACATTTGCACATATTGACACTTCTACAAAAAATAATTCACACAAATGGGACAAAGAATGTAAATGACAGATATACTACATTGCATAGAATCTAATCATGACATCAAAGTATTAACAAAGAAAGGAGTATACCATTTTATGTTATCGATTCAAACAAACAATATTTACAGATTTGATGACCGATGGATTGGTAGAGGCGGACCAATTCTATGGCCTCCACGCTCTCCTGACCTCAACCCTCTTGACTTTCATTTATGGGGGCATTTGAAAGCTCTTTTCTACGCAATCCTGGTACCAAATGTAGAGACTCTTCGTGCTCGTATTGTGGACGGCTGTGATACAATACGCCATTCTCCAGGGCTGCATCAGCGCATCAGGGATTCCATGCGACGGAGGGTGGATGCATGTATCCTCGCTAACGGAGGACATTTTGAACATTTCCTGTAACAAAGTGTGTGTTTCCATTCCATGATTAATGTGATTTGAAGAGAAGTAATAAAATGAGCTCTAACATGGAAAGTAAGCGTTTCCGGACATATGTTCACGTAACATATTTTCTTTCTTTGTGTGTGAGGAATGTTTCCTGAAAGTTTGGCGGTACCTTTTTGTAACACCCTGTAGATGCTTAATCTTTTTGCGAGAAACTCTGCCAGAGTTGTTGGAACATATTCCACACAACGTGCAACACC